>NC_139386.1:74502500-84502500 GCF_054392235.1 Sus scrofa | reverse complement strand
ATTATAGTATTGTTTTTTTTAATCAATTTTTTATTGTTATTTCCCCAACACAATTTTTTTTCCACTGTACAGCATGGGGACCCAGTTACACATACATGTATACATACTTTTTTCTCCCATTGTCATGCTCTGTTGTAAGTATCTAGACATAGTTCTCAGTGCTACACAGCAGGATCTCATTGTTAATCCATTCCAAAAGCAATAGTTTGCACCCATTAACCCTAAGATCCCAATCCCTCCCACTCCCTCCTCCTCCTCCCCCCAGGCAACCACACCTTAGAAATCTATACATAGAACTACCATATAACCCAGCAATCCCATGATTTTCTTTTCTGTGGAAAGGTTCATTTGTGCTGTGTATTAGATACCAGATACAAGTGATATCATATGGTATTTGTCTTTCTTTTTCTGACTTGCTTCACTCAGGATGAGAGTCTTTAATTCCATCCATGTTGCTACAAATGGCATTATTTCATTCTTTTTTTATGTCTGGGTAGTATTCCATTGTGTATATATACCACATCTTCCTGATCCAATCATCTGTTGATGGGCATTTGGGTTGTTTCCATGTCTTGGCTATTATGAATAGAGGTGCAGTGAACATGAGGGTGCATGTGTCTTTTTTAAGGAAAGTTTTGTCTGGATATATGCCCAAGAGTGGGATTGCTGGGTCATATGGTAGTTCTGTGTATAGATTTCTAAGGTACCTCCCTACTGTTCTCCATAGTGGTTGTACCAGCTTCCATTCCCACCAACAGTGCAAGAGGGTTCCCTTTACTCCACACCCCTGCCAGCATTTGTTATTTGTGGCCTTATTAATGATGGCCATTCTGACTGGTGTGAGGTGGTATCTCATGGTAGTTTTGATTTGCATTTCTCTAATAATCAGGGATGTTGAGCATTTTTTCATGTGCTTATTGGCCATCTGTACATCTTCTTTGGAAAAATGTCTATTCAGGTCTTTTGCCCATTTTCCATTGGGTTGTTGGTTTTTTTGCTGTTGTGTTGTAGAAGTTGCTTATATATTCTAGAGATTAAGCCCTTGTCAGTTGCATCATTTGAAACCGTTTTCTCCCCTTCTGTAAATTGTCTTTTTGTTTTCTTTTTGGTTTCCTTTGTTGTGCAAAAATAGTATTGTTAACAAGAGAAAAAACTTTGGAAAGCAACCTAATTTTATATGATCAATGCAGATTGTAGTATATTTTTATATAGTAGAGAGCTATAGTTTAATGGATAATGTTGAGAAGTTAAGCCAGCTTGCTGAAGGATAGGTACAGTTTGATAGTATATTACATGAAGTTTATAGACATAGAAAACTGTAGTGCAAATGATAATGTGACAGCCTTGAAGAAGAGGAAGATTTTCTCTAGACACATTTTTCAAGTCCTAAGTTGATGTCAGTTTGGACTATCATCCTTTGCAGGACAAGAAGTGTGCACTCAGATCTTCTGTTGCGAGGAACCTAGTTGATTGATGGCCCCAACTGCCATCCTTCAGGACCCACTATTATGTTTGTACTGGGGCCATACTTCCCAGGGGCTTGTCCCAATACTTGACCATGGAATATGGCAGGGTTGTGAGATAGAGTCACACAGAACTGCTTGAGGGGTGACTTTGACGACATACCATCAGCCAAGCCAAAATTTCCTAGTGCTTCACTGCCATTAGAAATTCTTCTACCGAATCCTCTTTCCTTCTCCTTCACCTTTCATAGTTGTCAGACCTGCACTGTGGCCTTAAAGCTCTCTTTGACTCCTGCTTTCTCCCCTTTATCCTTTGCAGGTACTTCCCCCAATAAATTTCTCATGTAGTAGCCAATGCTGTGTTGGCATCTACCTTTCAGGAGACTTTAACTCATACCTGCATACCTCTACCCAGTATCTTGTAGTCACATCAGCACTTTTTTCCTAGTACTTCCCTGTGCTCATACCTAAAACCACTCTCCTTTGTTTATTCAGTATTTCACATAGGCTGAAAGAAACCAACTATGTGATGTGCAGTTTTTGTAGACTTGCCTCTACTTATAGTTTGTTTTTCCTTGAATTTCCATAGCAGCATGCCCTGAGAATTCTCTGGTGGTGAAGTGGTCCATTGAGCCTGGGAAATGATAGCAGCCAATCAAGGCATCTATATCAAGCAAGTTACCATTGTGGGCACTAGACCTTAGTGCTGTTGGGAATCTTTGGAAGCATCAGAATTATGCCTCCAGAGGGTTAAGGAAGCCCGAGTATTTATATATAATCCCTTCATTCATTGGTTGAGGGTTGCTTCTTGGTGGAGACAGGGGATAGGAGTGTTTCCTAATTCTTACAAACTACTGTGCAGGTAGAGAAAAATGGGTCCCAACAGCCAGATGAAGCCCTGATGCAAAGAAATGAGGGTGCTGAAAGTTGGAAATAGGGCCAGCATCACTGAAAAGAGGTAGGAGATGTGAGTAGGGTGTTGACAGAGTCAGTTACAGTGTTAAAATGAGTTGTGCACTTTGAATAACATGGAGGGGGAAGATTTGTACTATAATTGGGAGTTTTATAACTGTTTCTTAGCTCTTCAGAAATAAAACCTTCCTTATATAACTCACAAGGCTATTACTTTTTGCATCTCATGTGTGTTTGTAGAAATGGAACATACATGGTGAGTGGATATTTACTCTACAGAAGAATTGTATTTTAACTCAGTGGGAAGCCTTGATTATTTCACATCTATCTTGAATCCAGTTCCCAGGGTGGGGTGAGGGATGTTTTTGAATTAGGAAACATACATACATGCCTATAAAGACAGTTCCATCAGTTCTCTGTAACAGAGTTCTCCTAGTCTTTGTGTAAAGTTTACTGAACTCATAGTAACAGCATTTGTTAATAACATCATGAGTGCTTCTGATGTTGTGGGACTCTCTTCTAAGTGCTTAGCTACATACAAAGCATATTTAAATCCCACAGTAACTTTGTGAGGTGGGAACTATTACCATTCCTGTTTTCCAGATGAGGATTCTAAAACAGAGGGATTGAGTAATTTTCCTATGGTTATAAAGTAGTAAATGATTGAACCTGGATTTTTTTTTTTAAAAGAATATAGTTGATTTTACAGTCAGTTTCTGCTGTACAGCATAGTGACCCAGTCATACACATGTATACATTCTTTTTCTCATACTCTCTTCCATCATGTTCTATCCCAAGAGATTGGATATAGTTCCATGTGCTGTACAGTGGGACTGCATTGTTATCCATTCTAAATGTAATGATTTGCATCTACCAACCCCAAATTCCCCATCCAACTCACTTCCTTCCCCCTCTCCCTTGGCAACCACAAGTCTGTTCTCTATGTCTGTGAGTCTGTTTCTGTTTGATAGATTCATTTGTGCCATATTTTAATTTCCACATATAAGCAATATCATATGGTATTTGTCTTTCTCTTTCTGACTTACTTCACTTAGTATGAGAATCTCTTGGATTGAAAGAATCACTATTGTCAAAATGACTATGCTACCCAAGGCAATCTACAGATTCAGTGCAATCCTTATCAAATTACTAGTGACGTTCATTCTTTATAGAACCAGAACAAAATATTTTAAAATTTGTATGGAAACACAAAAGACCCCGAATAGCAAAAGCAGTATTGAAAAAGAAGAACGGAACTGGAGGAATCGGATATCCTGACTTCAGACTATACTACAAAGCTACAGTAATCAAAGCAGTACTGGGACAGAAACGGAAATACAGATCAATGGTACAGGATAAACACAAGCACCTATGGTCAAGTAATCTATGACAAAGGATGAGAGAACCTACAGTGGAGGAAAGATAGTCTCTTCAATAAGTGGTGCTGGGAAAACTACACAGATATATGTCAAAGAATGAAATTAGAACATTCTGTAGGAGTTCCCATTGTGGCTCAGTGGTAAAGAACCCAGCTAGTATCCATGAGGACACAGGTTCAATCCATGGTCTTGCTCAGTGGGTTGAAGATCCTCTGGTATTGCCATGAGCTATGGTGTTGGTCACAGATTGTGGCTTACATTTGGTGTTGCAGTGGCTGATGGCGTAGGCTAGCAGCTGCAGCACTGATTCGACCCCTAGCGGGGAACTTCCATATGCCATGGGTGAGGCCCTAAAAAGACCCAAAAAAAATTTCTCTAACACCATACACAAATATGAACTCAAAATGAACCTAGATTTTACTCAGGGACTTTGGCTTCAGTGCTGTGGTCCTGACCATTTTGTCAATAATAGTAATAGCAATAATATTAATAAAACACAGTAACCCTGAGTTCTTTCTTTATCTGAGACACTTTGCTAAGTGCTGATGGTGTTATCTAGATGTTATTAGCCCCATTTTATAGATAAGGGAATGGAGACATAGCTAATAAATGTCAGAATGAGCTTCTAACTCATAGAGTCTGGTCCCAAGTTCTCTTAATTACTTAAGTTCATTTTCTTGAAGTATAGCATCATTACATAACAACTTGGAGGAAAAGCATGATGGAAATCAAAGACCATAATGTTGCCTTTTAGGACATTTGTCAAATGGAGTTGATTATTGATGTGATTTTTCCTATGGTTCAGTATTGCTGTCTGGGTTTTTGATTTATCTTATTAGTGTCTTCCAAGAATCATTCCTATAGAGGGCAGCAGAGATACAGCAGTGAGTTTTCTGTGTAACCTACATTTTTAAGGAAGTGTGAAGAAAATTGGATTTAGGTGAGCTTTGTTATGTAATTTTCTTCTGCTTTATGTAGTGACTCCTATGCAAGTATAGGCTAATAGGTTTAATAAATATCAGATAACCCTAGTGAGGTTTGAGCTTTTGGTGAAGGTGCGTAAGAGAAGCTGGCTGGCATAAACAAGATCTGAAAGTAGTTCATGTAGGATTTGTTTTTTGTTTTTTGCTTTTTTTGCTTTTTCAGGGCCACACCAGTGGCATATGGAGGTTCCCAGGCTACAGGCCCAATTGGAGCTACAGATGCCTGCCTACACCACAGCCACAGCAACACCAGATCCAAGCCGTGTCTGCCACCTACACCACAGCTCACAGCAACACCAGATCCCCAACCCACTGAGCGAGCGAGGCCAGGGATTGGACCTGCATCCTCATGGATGCTAGTCCGATTCATTTATGCTGTGCCACAGCGGGAACTCTCTAGTTCATGCAGTTTTAAAGGGAAAACAAATGTGATTTTCAAATTTGAAATATGGATTCATTGTTATAAAACAGATGTGTTCCTTGGTACAACATTGTAAATCAATTATACTTTAATTTTTTTTTTTTTTTTTTTTTTTTGTCTTTTGTCTTTTTGTTGTTGTTGTTGCTGCTATTTCTTGGGCCGCTCCCGCGGCATATGGAGGTTCCCAGGCTAGGGGTTGAATCGGAGCTGTAGCCACCGGCCTACGCCAGAGCCACAGCAACTCGGGATCCGAGCCGCGTCTGCAACCTACACCACAGCTCATGGCAAGGGCAGGGACCGAACCCGCAACCTCATGGTTCCTAGTCGGATTCCAATTATACTTTAATTTTAAAAAAAGGTAAAAAAACAAACAAAATAACCAGTTGTGTTTTTTGTACTCTTAACAGTAGGGGCAGAACAAATAATTCAGTATGTCACAGAAGATGAAATATGGAAAAGGTTTAACAGAATTGGAATAAGCACAGTTTTATATTCTCACATAGGAGGATATTTAGAAAGTGATCAGACAAACTTAGAAAGTATTTGTAGATTGAATGAGCATATTTATAATTCTCTATTTTTATTTATTTCTATATATTCAGAAGACATTCAATTTCACTTTAGTTTTAATGATGAATTAGAATAAAATGATATGACTATGTATTAATTGTTAGTCTAAGTGCTATCCAATGTATATACATCGTTATAGAGTTGAAAGAATTTAATTATCATAATCAAAAGCACTCAGAAACCCTCTCTAAAATAAGTTTACATAGAAATTGACAAGGGAGTTCCAGTTGTGCTCAATGGAAATGAATCCGAGTAGTATCCATGGAGATACGAGTTTGATCCCTGACCTCACTCAGTGGGTTGGAGATCTGGCGTTACTGTGAGCTATGGTGTAGGTTGCAGATGTAGCTCGGATCCTGCGTTGCTGTGGGTGGCCTAGGCAGGCATCTGTAGCTCCGATTCGACCTCCAGCCTGGGAACTTCCATGTGCTATAGGTGTGGCCCTAAAAAGCAAAAAAAATGGAAAAAAAAAAAACAAAACTGACAACATTTGTAAAGGGAAATACGGAGTTTTTAGTCATGATTTTGTTTGATTATATATGAAAGATTCCATTATAGAAACATTATACTTAAGAACAACATCTATTGTCCAGTGTGTTCTCACGATAAAAAAGGTGGAGTGTTATAAGTTGTATTGAGGAGTAGATATTTTTTGGTTTTTATTTTATATTACAATTTTGTGTGTATATATCTATGGTCTATCTGTTCATGATCTCTTAATATTATAGCATATTTTGGCTTTTATTCTTTTTAATGAAGTGAGTGTGAAAGAATGTGCCAGTAGCATTAATAGCATCTGTTTCAGAACTTACATCCTTATTTATTCATATCTTTCTTAATTGGCTAAACTTTAGTTTGTGACAGAACAGGACAGGGACTTTGTCAGTTTGGGGCCAGTATAAATCTTCCTCCTCTTTCATTATCACCCTGTCATCCCATTTCCCTTCATTTTCCTCTTTCTTCTCCTTCCTTTCATTTCCCCAGTTATCTGTTTTCTGGTATAAGAAGGAATAGAATAGAAAAAGGACTACTGTAGGAATTCAGGTTACAACTATATATAAATTAAAATGTAATGATATAAGTAATCACAGTGTGACTTTTATAGTCCTCTAGTTTTCTAATTTAAAAAATTCTTAGGAGTTCCACTTTTAGTAATGACAGTAGCGTGTTTCAGATTATTTTTCTTACAAATAACAATGGCAAATTATGGACAAATAAACATTTTTGAAATATATTTATATAAAGGTATAAAAAGAATATAAAAGTGAAGGCACAGTAGATGGGCAGGCAGCTGGCAGAAACTGAAGGGGTTGTCATTTAGAAGACGAGGGTGGCCCAAACAAGGAGAGTTTTTCACTATTCTCTGCTTTTTGCCCCCATCAATGTAGTTTAAAGTGGCTAAACTTGTATAGATATCACAACACAGAGTTTGGGGTGGCTGTAGGAGCTTAAAAGTTAGAGTAGGAAGGAAGGAACCCCCAAATTATGCATCTATATCTTATAAGATATAGGAACTACACAGATTTCAATTACTTTCTACTACATGTGAGAAAGCATTATGGAGAGTGAGTATAGCCAACGGCCATTTAAGCAAAAAAGTAAATAATCTTCAGAAGAGCATAAGAGATTCCAGAGTGTAAAAAAAAAAAAAAAAGTATCACTCTAATGCCTATGTTTATACACACACAAACCCAGAAAATGTGACCTATACTTAAATGAAAGGACAGTTAATTGAGATGGACCTTAATATGACTTGTATATTGGAATTAGCCTACACTGTAGGTAGGAGTATAAATTGATGCAACCATTATGGAAAACATTATGAATCTTACTTAAAAAACTATATAAACAATATATAGTATTATATATATTTAGAAAAATATATTTTTCTGAAAAAATAGAAATACCATGTGACCTAGCAATCCTACTTCTGGGCATATATCTGGAGCAAACCATAATTTGAAAAGATATGTGCACCCCAGTGTTCATGGCAACACTGTTTACAACATCCAGGACATGGAAGCAACCTAAATGTCCATCAATGGAGGAATGTGTAAGGAAGATGTGGCACATATATACAGTGGAATATTACTCAGCCATAAAAAAGAATGAAATAAAGTCATTTGCAACATGAATAGATGTAGAGATTATCATACTAAGTGAAGTAAGTCAGACAAAGACAAATATATGATATCACTTATATGTAGAGTCTAATAAAAAATGATTCAGAAGAATTCAATTGTAAACAAGAAATAAACTCACAGATTTTGAAATCAAACTTATGGCTACTAAAGGGGAAACCATGGCAGGAGGGTTAAATTGGAAGTATGGGATTAATATACACACCACTATATATAAAATAGGTAACTAACAAAGACCTACTGTGTAGTTCAGGGAGGTCAACTCAATGTTCTGTATTAACCTATATGGGGAAAAAGGAATGGATATATGTATATGTATAACTGATTCACTTTTCTGTACACCTGAAACTAATACAACACTGTAAGTCAACTATACTCCAATAAAATTAAAAAAAAAAAAAGATTTAGCAACTGTTTTAACTCTGTTCTGGATGTAAAGGAACATATATACAGCAAAACACTCAACAGAAAAATATAAATTGGAAAAAAAAGCAAATGAAAATTCTGTAATAAAGCATACAATACTTGAAATAAAAATCTATTTAGGTGGGATTACAGAAGACTGGATAAAGATAAAAGAGTCAGTGATCTTGACAGATCAGTTGAAATTATTCAGTCTGAAAAAGTGAAAAAAGAGATTTTTAGAAAATGAAGCTAGCCTCAGTGATAGTAACACTTTTTTTGTTTTTGCTTTGATTTTTTAAGGCCACACCCACAGCATATGGAAGTTCCCAGGCTAGGAGTCGAATTGGAGCTACAGCTGCTGGCCTACACCACAGCCACAGCAACCCGGGATCCAAGCTGTGTCTGCGACGTATAACACAGCTCACAGCAACACCAGAGCCTTAACCCACTGAGTGAATTCATGGTTCAAACCTGCATCCTCATGGATGCTAGTCAGGTTTGTTACCCCTGAGCCACAATGGGAACTCCCATTTCATATTTAATGGAGTCCTAGAGATGGCGAAGAGGAAGCGTTGGGGCAAAAATTGTTGGAGAAATAATGGCTGGAAATTTCCCCAAACTGGTGAAATGCATAAACTTACGTATCCAAGAAGCTCAGTGAATTTCAAACAAGATAAATACAAGAAAATCACACTTAGTTTATATCATAGTCAAGATGTTGAAAATGACAGATAAGGAAAATCTGTCTCTTTTTTTGGCTGCACTGGCAGTATATGGAAATTCGTGGGCCAGGGATTGAACCCATGCCACAGCAGCAACGTGAGTTATAGAGTGACAATCCTGGATCTTTAACCCACTGAGCCACCATAAAGAAAATATCATTAAAGCACCCTGAGAAATGGTACAGTAACAAATGGTAACTACTTATCAGAAACAGTGCAGGCCAGCAGGCTATAGAACACCTTTATTTTATTTTATTTTTTGGTCTTTTTAGGGCTGCACCCGTGGCATATGGAAGTGCCCAGGGTAGGGGTCGAATCAGAGCTGCACCTACCAGCCTACGCCACAGCCACGGCAATGTCAGATCCAAGCCGCGTCTGCAACCTACACCATAGCTCACGGCAACGCCGGATCTTTAACCCCCTGAGCAAGGCCAGGGATCAAACCCGCAATCTCATGGTTCCTAGTTGGATTTGTTTCCACTGCACCACGATGGGAACTCTAGGTACTTATTTTAAAAGTGGTAGAATATTAGCTTTAAGTCCACCATGAAAAGTTTAAGACATATAATCCCTACAGCAAATACTCAAGAAGAAAATCATGCAAAGAGATTTAGCTAAAAAGCAACAGAGAAGTCAAAATAGGATTCTGAAATACATTCAGAGACTCTAGAACAAGGTGTAAGGGGAGGGACAGCAATATAAACAGATGAGATGAAAAGAAAACAAAAATTTAGACCTACATTAGCAATTACACTAAATGAAAGTAGATTAAGTGTTTCACTTAAAGGTAGAGATTGATAAATTGGTAAAACGCAAGACCTACTTATTTCCTTTCCACCAGAGATGCATTTTATTTTATTATTATTATTATTATTATTATTATTTTTTGTCTTTTTGTGTTTTTAGGGCCACACCTACGGCATATGGAGACTCCCAAGCTAGGGGTCTAATTGGAGCTGTAGCCGCCAGCCAGATCTGAGCCACATCTTCGACTTATACCACAGTTCATGGCAACGCTGGATCCTTAACCCACTGAGCAAGGCCAGGGATCGAACCCTCAACTTCATGGTTCCTAGTCGGATTTGTTTCTGCTGTGACACAACGGGAACTCCCAGATGCATTTTAAATGTAATGACATATGGATTTCCTGTCGTGGCTCAACAGATTAAGAACCCAGCTAGTATCCATGAGGACTCTGGTTCAGTCCCTGGCCTTGCTCAGTGGGTTAAGGATCTGGTGTTGCTCTGGCTTGTGGTGTAGGCCAGCAGCTGCAGCTCTGATTTGACCCCTAGGCCGGGAACTTCCATATGCTGCAGATGTGGCCCTCAGAAGAAAAAAAAATATAGTGACACAGATAGACTGCAAATTAATGGATGGAAAAAGATGTAGCATGCAAATAGTAAGTATAAGAAAGCTAGCGTGGTTATATTAATATTAGATGAAGTAGATTTCAAACAGTGTTACTGCAGATAAAAAGGCATTTCATAGTGATTAAAACATCAAGAAGACGTAGCAATCATAAATTTGTATATACTTAAGATCTACAATCATAGGTAGAAATTTTAGCACCACTCTATCTATAACATAGGAAATCTAGACCAAAATATCAGAACCTAGAAGATCTGAAGAATATTATAAACTACCTAGTTGACATTTGTAGGGTATCACATGTAACTAGGACATAATACTGTGAGTGTTCTGTTCATATGTATGTGATATGCATACCAAGTTAAATCGTATATTGAGTCATAAAACATCTCAATAAATTTGAAAAGATTGACACCCTGAAGAGGGGATATTCTATAACCATCACAGAATTTAAAGTATAAATTGATAATAAGATATCCAGGAAAAATCCAGATATTTGAAAATTAACATAATTCTCCCTAGTTGATGTGTAAATTGAATGCAGTTGAATTCACTAACTTTACAGGCATCTAAAGTAGGTATGACTGTCCTCATTGTATTGATTTAAGTAACTTTAAGCTTCTATTAATTGCAGAAGATCAACTCCAAACTTAATTAGGATTTTTCCACTATTTCAAGTGATAGGAACTCCACTTGATACAGATTTTTTTTTAATTCTAATTTAATTTTTTTGTGTCTTTTTATAAGGGCCACACTCGCAGCATATGGAAGTTCCCAGGCTAGGGATCAAACCAGAGCTGCATCTGCTGGCCTACACAACAGCCACAGCAACTCAGGTTCTGAGCCAAGTTTGTGACCTACACCACAGCTCATGGCAGTGATGGATCTTTAACCCACTGAGCGAGGCCAGGGATTGAAGCTGTGTCCTTATGGACACTAGTCGGGTTTGTTATTGCTGAGCCATGGCGGGAACTCCTAGCTTTTTTTTTTAATTGGGGTTATAATTGGCATATAACATTATATTAGTTTCAGATGTACACCATAATGGTTTGATATTTATATATATTGTGAAATTATCACAATATCTAGTTAATATCTGTTATCATACATACCTACAAATTTTTTTCTTACACTTATGGTTTCAGTTTTATTATAAAGGGTATGTAACTCAGGAACAGCCAAATACCAGGAAGAGATGTATAGGGGAAGTTACGATGGGGGTGTAGGTGGCATAAGGGGTAGGAGTTTCTCTTGGCCTGCTGCTCTCCCAGTGCGTGGATCTGTTCACCATTCTGGAAGCTCCCTCACACCTCATTCTGAATTACTTTTTAAAAATTTTTCATCTCTGTACATTTTTAAAAGATTGCTTTCCATTTATAGTTGTTACAAAATACTGCCTTTGTTCCTTGTGTTGTACAATGTATCCTTGAATCTGTCTTATACCCAGTAGTTTGTATCTCCCACTCCTTCCCTGTATATCGCCTCTTCTTCCCCCTTCTTATTGGTAACCATTCTCTGTATCTGTGGGTCTGCTTCTTTGCTGTATTTGCTAGTTTGTTGTATGTTTTATAGTCCACATATAAGTGATACCATTACAGTAGTTGCCTTTCTCTAACTTATTTCTCAAATCATCATGCCCTCCAAGTTCATCCATGTTGCTGCAAATGGCAAAATTTTGTTTTTAATGGCTGAGTAGTATTCCATTGTGTGTGTGTGTGTGTGTGTGTGTGTAAGCGTGCATGCGCATGCATGTTTATCGTTCATCTGTCAGTGGACACTTAGCTTGTTTCTGTGTCTTGGCAGTTGTAAATAATGCTCCGATGAACATTGCAGTACATGTATCTTTTTGAACTAGTGTTTTTGTTTTTTTATGGCTATGTACCCATGAGTGAAATTACTGGGTCATGTAGTAGTTTTATTTTTAGTTTTTTGAGAAACTTTTACACTGTTTTCTGGGAGTTCCTGTCATGGCTCAGTGGTTAATGAACCCAACTAGTATCCATGAGGATGAAGGTTCCATCTCTGACCTTGCTCAGTGGGTTAAGGATTCAGCATTGCCATGAGCTGCGGTGTAGGTCACAGATGCAGCTCAGATCTGGTGTTGCTGTGGCTGTAGTGTAGGCGGGTGCGTACAGCTCCGATTCGACCTCTAACCTGGAAACCTCCATGTGCTGTGGGTACGGCCCTAAAAAAAGACAAAAAAATAATAAGTGTAAAAACGGAGAGTAAAATAGTGGTTATCTGGGGCTGTTGGGCTGAGGGGACAGGACGGATGCCATGTAAAGGCACAAACTTGCCATTAGTTGGCAAATATGTCCTGGAGAACTAATGTACAGTGTAGTGAATATAGACAACAGTATTGTATTATAGTCATCAAACTTGCTAGGAGACTAGATATCATTCTTATCACAAAAAACAAATGATAGGTGATGTGATAGAGATGAGACTGTTGCTACAATGGCAGTCATATTACAAAATGACTGGTTAACATGTGTACATCTTAAATTTATGTCAAATATGTTTCAATAAAATTCAAATAAATAAAAACCACATATACACAGAGACACACATACATACCAAGGTTGAGGATGTCCTTTTTTTTTTTTTTTTTTTTTTTTTTTTGTCTTTTTGCTATTTCTTGGGCTGCTCCCACAGCATATGGAGGTTCCCAGGCTAGGGGTCTAATCGGAGCTGTAGCTGCCAGCCTACGCCAGAGCCACAGCAACGCGGGATCTGAGCCGCGTCTGCAACCTACACCACAGCTCACAGCAACGCTGGATCGTTAACCCACTGAGCAAGGGCAGGGACCGAACCCGCAACCTCATGGTTCCTAGTCGGATTCGTTAACCACTGTGCCACGACGGGAACTCCTGAGGATGTCCTTAACCCAAAAAAAACCTCAATTCTAGGATCCAGCATTGCCATGAGCTGTGGTGTTTTCACAAAAACTTGAACATGGAAGTTAATATTAATAGCAGCTTTGGTCATATCCTTTTCAAACTGGAATTTGCCCACGTGTCCTTCAGTAGGTAAATGGATGCACCCACATTGTGGAATACTCTCAGTAATGAAAAAAAACTATGGATCCATGCAACAATGTGTATGAATCTTAAATGCATTTTGCTAAGTGATACAAGTCAGAACCAAGTATGTTACATTTCTGTCAGGATGGAAAGCAGGTTGACAAGGTTGAGCTAAGGGATTGACTGCAAAGGAGAAATGTGAGTTTTCAAGGTGAAGGAGCTGTGCTTGGTGTTCTATGGCAGTGCACACACAATTCTGCATTTGCTACAACCTATAGAACTGTGAACCTTAAAGAGTAAATTTTGCTTTGTACACATTTAAATAAATCAGGTTGTCAGGGGAACCCAAAGTGGAATATAAACTGTGGTAAAAGATATAACCTCACTTAAGGGTTTGAGGAAGAGGGAACTAACCTAAGTAATTTTGGCTGAATACTATAAGGTTAAGAACAAACTGTATGTACACATTGTACTATATTTGATGTTTGTGTCTCACAGCTGCATGATGTAGCAATTTTGAGAATATTATATGTACTATTGTTGAGCACATAAGTAAATGCATCTCATATGCTGAGAGCTAGAGGAGAATGAAGTTACAAGTAAGCAATGGGAAATGCTAAATGAATTCCATGATGCCATATTGGAGTACAGCCTATCAGTCTGAACTTATGTACTTCATATATGTATACACACACACACACACACACATATATTTAAGAAAGAAATGTAGAAATGTATGTGTTCTCGTGCATGCATTTTCCTATCTCTGTTAACTGAGAAGGCCTAGAAGCAGTAAGCAACAAGTCAGTCTAGCACCCCAAGCCCATGGTTTTCATTACCACACTCCAGTGAAAGGAATTAGGGCTCTTTAAAAGAATGGCTGAGTCTGTGGCAGGGCAGAGAAGATGTAAGGTGAGCCTGGAACATCTTTAGTTGTTAGAAAATAAGAAAATATTCAAAAAAAGGGTTTTGGGAGGAATGTCCAAAGGTCACATTTAGTCTTTGACCAAAAGCTGGAACAGTTGGAGCTGATGATAATATTGAGTAATAACACAAAGAATAAAATAAGTGAACCAGTGGCTCCATACTGATATAGATACGTGATTGAATAAATAATTAGTAGAGAAAGAATGACTTAGAGAAGAATTTCAATAAATGTAGAGGGAATGAGGGAAATAGGAAATCATCTAGACCAGAAGAATAAGATCCACCTTTGAATGTTAAAATCAGTAGGTAAAACTTAATGAGAAACAGGATATATTTGTATGACTTTAAAATATACCCCCTTTATTGATGATACAGGTGAAAATAGTAACTGTGCATATTGAACCCTAGACATCACTCCCTTAACCAGTTATCAGTGTTACTAATAAGACATTGATGTTATGTACTCTTTGATGTGATGAACTGAGGGCACACCACCATGAAGTCCTGACCTCTATCTAATCATGAGAAAATATTACACAAGTCCACATTGAGAGACATTCTACAAAGTACCTCAACAGTACTTCTCAAAGGTGCCAACTTTGAAAGATGAGGAAAGAGGAACCATCACAGATGGGAAGAGAATCGGGAGATTATGACAGTTAAATGCCATGTGAGATCCTGGATTGGGTCCTAAAACAGAAAAATTGGAGGGATTTGACTAAAGCTTTTAGTTTAATAGTATTTGTTTCTATGTTAGTTTTTGTTTTCCCAGTTGTACCATGGTTATGTAAAAGGTTAACATTAGGGAAAGCTGAGGGAAGACCCCTTAGAAACTACATATTATTTTTGTAGCTCTTCTATATGTCTAAAATTGTATCAAAATGGAAAGTTAAAAAAATACTCCTGACATTTACAACTCTTCTTTTAATTGAAGTTGCCATTATCTTTATATTCATGTATGTTTTGTAAGCACTGCCTTCATAGATAGGTATATAGTCATAGACACACATACCCTCAAAGGTCATCTCTGTCATTTTGTGTAGGTGGGATAGTTTCTCAAGGATTATCAGGTGATCTTTACATAGAATTTTCATAATTTTTATGCCAAGGTGTAAATTGTTGAAGTGCTTTATGTAATACTGTGGAACACCATAAGAAAGTATATATCCTTCTAGAAAATGATGTATAATATAAATGATATTTTACATAACATTAATAAAATGAACAGACTTTTTATTTGTTGGTTAAGTGTCTTAGAAATACACAATAGAGATGACTTTAATTATAGCAAAATTGTAAGCCTAGACCTATTTGTAGACTCAGTTTTGGTCCATATATCCTTAGTTATCAGTTGGTGTTAAGAACGACATCACTTTACTTACCTCTTACTCGTTCTAACTAGATTAGTTTTAACATTCATGTGAGCAAATCGTAATTGAATGAAAAAAGCTTTTATTTGAAGGTAAACCATATATATTTAAATTCTTTTCCTTTGACCTCCTTGTTAATATTACTTAAAACTTATCTTAAACATAACTTGAAATAATTATGAACAGATGACTATACTTTTGAAGGGGTAAGTTTTAAAGTATAATTTTAAAAGAATCCTTAACATTTTACTGTGTTGAGAACAATCCTTTGACTATGTGGTTCGGTCTTTTTCTGGAGTCTAGGCACAACAGTGTCAGTATCAGAGTTAGAGGCTTTATATGCCTGTTTGCTTTGACCTAGACATTGAATATGTGCTGATATGAGAAATCTGAAAAAGAATTAAGGCTAAGTAAAGAATTAAGACTAAAACTTAAAGGGTTTAAGGGTGAGTAAACAAACATCTGTCGTTTCGTTGTCAATTTCTGCCGGTGTAGACTGCAGAATATTTGTTGTTTGAATCTTGTTCACTCTGAGCACTCTAGGACTTGTGTGGGTTTCCCCCAGAGTAGGAAGGATTGTAAATGCAGTAGTTCATGAGGATGAGCTACCCTAGTGTTATACCAAGGATGGCATTTCTGGAGTGGGAGAAGAGGATGGCAAAAACTAAGAGAAAAGACTAGTGTCTTTTTTTTCTCGAAGAAAGTAAATAGACTCTGCTAAATTGTGTTTTCCTTGCCTTCTCATTTGCATCTTAGCTTTGTGGATAAGTTAACGTAACCTGTATGAGAATGACATAACTTTACTACCTCTTGCCTGTTCTAACTGCATTGCGTGAGAGGACTAATCTATGGCCCACATTTTTCTCCAGGGCTCTCTGCGGAAGTGAGTCAATACATTGTTTCTGGCTTTACTTGCTGTCCCTCCCTACCGTGCCAGTGCAGGGCACATTGGAATTTTCCAGGTATATCCTTAGAGGAGGAGGTACAGGGGAGGGCCAGAGCAGGGAATCACAGTGCTGGGGACCGGGGAAGGGGGATTTTCTTGATTGTTCCAGGAAGTATTGAAAGTGAACCAGATGGAGTAGGAGTAAAAAAATTACCTGATTTAAAAATATACCAAACAGTGAAAAGTCCTTATATAAAGTATCTTTTATCATCATATTTAAAAAACTTATTTAAAATGAAAGCTGAGATTCTTTTTAGCATGAATTTCAACACCTTTTCTTGTGCTTGTGCCAAGAACACAGTGTTCTGTTAAGTCATTCAGTGACGAAGATTTCTGGCTTGCTGCCACCCAGGGTCAAGTTCATTCAGATGAGTTTCAGTGTAGGTTCTGAACTGAGTGAGAAACACTCCTCTTGTCTTGTCATGTTAGGTGGGTCTGGAGAATTAATTGTTTTAAATAAGATTATTAATACTTTTGTCTTTCAAGAATATAGTTTTTATGGCTTCATATACAAACATTGCTTTTGATGTCACCTTGCCTGCTTGTTGACTCTCCACGCCTGAATTGGTAAAATTTCACTGCTCTCTGAACCATGCCAGAGGAGAATCTAGTAGGCACTACATGCACTCTGGTGTTATGTGCTGTATTGCTTTATACCACTGAAGAAAACACACAGTAGTCAGAAAGTGCTTCTCTCAGTCACATATGCAAATTAAAGCTAGAAAAGATCAATTAGAAGTAAGAAAAAGACTGTCAAGATATATCCATCTTTAAGGCTTTTATTCATCCTTTCATGCGTTGGAATGAATGGTTCTTTCTTAGGGTCTTGGTTTTTTCCTCACTTACCATCTTTGTTTTCCAGTTACAGAAATGTATTGCCTCTGTTGTATTAAAAATGCAGTAAGTAAAAAAAAAAAAAAAAATGCAGTAAGTATGAATAAAGCTAAAGGTTGGATCAGTTTTGCCTGAAAATTATACATGTGTAAATAAATTTTTCTAAAAATACTAAATTTGCATATATGTAAATGAGCAACCATATCTTATAGCTCACTAGTTATAAGGTAAGATATGTTTTTCCCTATTCATTGCAGAAGATAACATTTTTCCCTATTCATTGCAGTGTTTAAGCTGATTAAGTTTGTGTTGATACTGATAAAAGTTTTAAAGAAGGCTTGTATTGGTGTCTGTATTAATATGTGATTTTTTTTGGCTAAAGTCCAGTAATATTTCTTTTTTTGTGATCAATCACTGTCTTATTCATTAATGCCTTTCTGGAATTTGATGCCTTGTCCTCAGCTGCTCACCAAGTACTAACAGCCTGGTCAGTTAATGGGTAACGGTCATGTTACAGGTCAGACTTGTGATGATGGGTATTTAGGTCTGGGAATCTATTTCATATCATAAAAAATAATCAAATGAAGCAAATAAGTCACAAAAGTGCTTTTATAGACTTAATATTAAGGATTTAAAACCAAACATGTTATCAAAAGCTATAATATAAACATTTCTTTGGGGTATTTTTCTGCATGGGTTATTTTGGCTGGGCTTTCAATAAAGCTTGAACAGAAGAAATTTTTTTCCCATCAAATCTTGGCAAAAATACTAATTTATCACTTTACCAAGGACCTTTGAATGATATTAAGGTTTTTTTTTTTTTTTTTTTTTTTGAGGTTCCCAGGCTAGGATTCTCATCGGAGCTACAGCTGCCGGCCTACGCCACAGCAACGCTGGATCCAAGCCACATCTGTGACCTATACCACAGCTCACGGCAATGCCAGATCCTTAACCCACTGAGCAAGGCCAGGGATGGAACCCGCAACCTCATGGTTTCTAGTCGGATTCATTTCTGCTGTGCCTGGATGGGAACTCCAATATTAAGTATTTTTAAAGTAGATTGGATATATGTAAATTTCTCAGAATGCCTTATATTGTTAAATGTTGAAAGGAATATACTGCTTACTTCCCCTTCTGCTCAAGAGGCATGCTGTAGTGTTAGTTGAAAGTTAAGGTTTGGGAATTACACCACCATAGCATTCTTCCTGCTTCCATTGTGCCCTTTGTCGTAGCTCCCAATAGTCATTGCCTTATCTGCCTTTCTCCCCAACTAGAATGAAGTTTCTTAAGGGCCAGGGTCTTCGTGAATGAGGACATTTGCTTAAGTCAGACTTCTTTCCTTTCTCTTCTTTTTTCCTTCATTTCACTTTGATTATAGGTTACATTCTTTTCGTGGTATGATGGAGCAAGATAACATTTGTTTTTCTCACCATATGATTTCTGGTTCTTTTATTCAGCTGAATTTCTAAAGTGGAAAACACAAAGAGCCTCAGACTCATTTCTAAAAATATGTGCTTTTGTTTTGTTTTTCACTTATAAGAAAGAAATATGAAATACAGAATTTGGAGTTCTGAAAAAAAATTGGGGAAGAAAATAGGAAGAGATGAGAAAGAAAGGAAAGATTTCTTATGTGCTGAAATTATAAGGTTTTAAAGCTGCTTGAAGATCAGTAAATGATGTTAGAGAGCATTAAATGTAAACATGCTTACCTGTGATTCCATGGATTTATGAGTATTTGCTCACTAAAATGTATGTGGCTTACATGTATTTTATTCTGATGGTCTCTGTTCCTTACCCCAGTAAGAATTGCTGTCCTTATTTATCAGATTATATTAACAGGTAAACTGGGATTTGGGCAGACTTGTTTTTTTTAATTAAAAAAAATTTTTTTTGCTTTTTTAGGGCCACACCTACAGCATTTGGAAGTTCCCATGCTAGAGGTCAAATTGGAGCTATAGCTGCCATCCTACGCCACAGCCACAGCAATGTGGGGTTTGAGGTGTATCTGTGACCAACACCACAGCTCATGGCAGTGCTGGATCCCCAACCCACTGAGCGAGGCTAGGGATCAAACCTGCATCCTCATGGGTACTAGTCGGATTCATTTCCACTGTGCTACCATGGGAACTCCCTTTTTTTTTTTTTTTTTTTTTAATTTTAAAGAAAGAAATACTGAGGAATTCCCGTCATGGCTCAGTGGTTAACAAATCTGACTAGGAACCATGAGGTTGCGGGTTCAATCCCTGCCCTTGCTCAGTGGGTTAACCATCTGGCGTTGCTGTGAGCTGTGGTGTAGGTCACAGACGCAACTCGGATCCTGCATTGCTGTGGCTGTGGCGTAGGCTGGCGTCTATAGCTCCCATTAGAACCCTAGCCTGGGAACATCCATATGCCACAGGTGCAGCCCTAGAAAAGGCAAAAAAAGACACACACACAAAAAAGAAAGAAATATTGAGAGATTATTGTATTTTTTCCACAGGTAAGTATGTAAAAAGTGATAGATTTGCAGTGTACGTTCACTGCACAGTTTGGCCTGTTTTTCTGTGGTGGGAGGAGACAGGACCTCACACAGACTTTCTTACTTTAAGATTTAAGGGAGTTCCTGTTTTGGCTCAGCAGAAACCAATCTGAGTAGTAACCATGAGGACACAGGTTTGATACCTGGCCTTGCTCAGTAATTAAAGCTCAGGCATTGCCATGAGCTGTGGTATAGGTCGTGGACACAGCTCAGAACTGGCATTGGCTGTGGCTGTGGCATAGGCCAGTGGCTACAACTCTGATTCGACCCCTAGCCTGGGACCTTCCATGTGCTGCGAGTGCGGCCCAAAAGAGACCAAAAATCTTAAAAATGAAAAAAAGATTAAGATTTTAGGCTAAGATTTCCTTATATCTACCCCACAGCAGGCTTGTGAAGAGAAAATGATTAAATACATTCACATTTGTTCTCTCTGTAATTGTCTCTGAACGTGGAATGGCTTAGATTGTCTCCTAGGAATTTCTCAGTTCAAGAGCACTTTCTGACCATTGTATTTTCAGTAGGAAAATTTTAAAGATTTTATTTTCATGTTATATGTTCCTTTCTTTTTTATGGGTTTTAGTCCTGCTCATCATTATTAACATTTAAGAAGTTAGGATGTATGATACATACACATACACACACACATATACCCCTTTTTGAGTTTTCTCTGCATCATTAACTCATAATCACAATAACTTTTCTGTAATCTCTCTAACTTGGGGTAGTTAGAATTAGCATTTTTTTTAACTTATTTTCACTTTAAGACACTTAACTCTTAGTGTGACTATTTTATAGATATCTGGTGATGAGAATGCGGCATAGTGGTCTCAGACCGATTTCCTTGAATAGATTTTTTAGTAGAGTTCTGTTGTCATTGGCTTGGAACACAGTTAATCCTAAATGTTGACAGAAGTTCTCTTTTGAAAAGCACTGCAGTCAAGGCCTCTGCTTGTTTGGGAGTCCCAGGTCCCAGTTCTATATATCAGATCACACAAAGGACCTGAGACAGCCGTCCTTCTTGGCTGTACCCACAGAGGCCAAGTGGAAACGAGAGTTGGCAAATACAGGATGGTGATTATATGTCTTAACTTTTCTTTCTTTTTCTTTTTTTTTTTTTTTTTCTGCTTTTTAGGGCTGTACCTGCGGCATATGGAGGTTCCCGGGCTAGGGGTCTAATTGGAGCTACAGCTCCCTGTCTGCACCACAACCATAGCAACGTCAGATCTGAGCCGCATCTGTGACCTATACCACAGCTCATGGCAACGCTGCATCCATAACACACTGAGCGAGGCCAGGGGTTGAACTCGAAACCTCATGGTTCCTAGTCGGATTTGTTTCCGCTGTGCCACAACAGGAACTCCAAACTTGAGATTTCAGTCACTTGACATTATGCCCTATTGCATTTGTCCTACAATTTAGGGTAGAGGGCATCCTATCTCTGAAGAAAGCACAGTCATTTTGTATGTGTGTGTTTTGCGTATATTTTTTGTGTGTCTCAAGAGTATGTTGTGAATGGTAGTTCTCATTTTGAATGTAACACTGGCTTTATTCTTACTCTGAAAAATGGATCCTTGTAACAACAAGCCATAACAATGTGATCAGGATTGGCTTTCCTACTGAATCATATGTGTGAATGCATGTATGTAAAACTGTTTGAAAGAGGCTGGAATATTCTTTTTATAGAAATGGAGAGACTGACTTTCTCAGAAAACAGGAAATAAGAATCATTGCTGTGTGGCTGGTTATTTCTCTTTAGTCCCAAAGTAGCCAAATGGTACCACTCTCAAATTGTAATTCATTGAGCCTGGAGAAATGTATTCTCCTCACCTTGTTTGTGTAATCCATCTGTGTAAGAACAAGCCCTAGGGCAGAAGACCCTTGAATGCTTGTGGACCAGGCAAGTGGTACAAACCATCAGGGCCCAGAGGGCCTGGCCAAGCACAGGATTCCTTAGTAAGCTCTGGCCAGCTGTTGCCTTGCAAGTATTTGATTCTGGCATTGCCAGGCCCCTCAATTTCAAGAGAAGCTGTCAATCTAAATCTGTATGTGAAATTGCCTAATTTCTACATATAGGCAACCAGTTCAAAGAAAAATAAAAGTAAAGAGTAAAAAACTGTGTAATGCAAAAAGCAAAACCAAAAACTTCACTGGCTGCCAATCTGCCTTCTGTGCTTTAAAGTAACTTGTGGGGCCCATTAGCCTTGTCTTTGGAACTGCCAGACCACAAACACTGCTTTGGTGCTGTTTGCAGTCATGGTAGGATGGGACTCTGATTCAGCATTTATTTAGTGTTTCTGATGAGTATTCACATACTTTTTTCATACCTTCCTTGAATGCTGTTGTGCTTTTTAATATTGAAAATAAGTGATGAGTGATGCTGATGAAACTGTAAAAAAAAAAAAAAAGATCTGATAAATGGATTAAATAACCACAGTTATGTAAAAGGAGGTATCTAAAGGTATCTAAAGTGCTGTGATCTTGGGTAGCTTCAAAACTGCCCTGACTTCAGCTTTATCACCCCTAAAATATAGACAGTAATAGTTACTGTTAAAGATTGTTGTCAGTTTCTAGTGAGGCAACATATAGAATGAAATAGATTTGTAAATGGTAAAGCACTTTGTGGATTTATCATGGCAATAAATCATTTTATTAATAATTCGGTTCATTATATATTGTACTGAGTGCCTTCTATCCATCTGCCCATTAGGAAGGAAGAGATAAGATGAGTATACATTATCCTTGTTAGTGGATCTTTGACACACTGTGGCTCTCAGGAAGGGCCTGGGTGGGGGCTACAACCCCCTGAGCATAGTTAGGGAGTCTGCTGTCCCAGGAGAGGTTAGAAGTTTGGGCTACATAAGGCTGTATCAGGTGGACAGGAATCGAAACCAGTTATTCAGATGTGAGGACTATGTAGAACAGTGGCCCTCCAGCCAGCAGCAGAGCACCAGTTGGAAACTTGTTAGAAATGCAAATTCTTTTTTTTTTTTTTTTTTTTTTTTTGTCTTTTCTAGGGCCGCTCTCTCGACATCCGGAGGTTCCCAGGCTAGGGGTCTAATCGGAGCTACAGCTGCCGGCCTACACCAGAGCCACAGCAACTCGGGATCCTAGCTGCGTCTGCAACCTACACCACAGCTCAGGGCAATGCCGGATTAGAAATGCAAATTCTTGGGCCTACCACAAACCACTGAATTAAAATCAGGAGGTGGGGCAAAGCCATCCTGTGTTCATGAGCTCTGCAGGTATTCTGTGATTTGGGAGTTGCTGTGATGGAGAGCCAGTCGGAGGAGCCGAAATGTCCTGTAGGAGAGCAGCGTTGGAGCTAGCATGTTTGGGGAGGTCAGGAACCCAGGGCCCCTGAATGCAGGCAGGGGCAGGAGCACTAGCCTGAGGGCAGATTTTACTAGGTTGTCTTAATATGATCTGAAAGAGCAGTGCCTTGGTGAAGACCATTAGCAGGGGCATGGCTGGTACTCCTAGACTGTGCTTTGCTCTAGTTGTCCAGTTCAGGGGTTCTGTATGCTTTATATCTCATGACAATCTGAGGTCTAGGCCTTGGGGTAGCTGGAGAGGCCCCAGGAAAACATATTGGTGGACAGTGAAGAAGTGCGAGTCTTAACGGCTGTGAGGTGGAGTGCTGTGTGCGTGTGTATGTGCATGGAGCAGGGCAGGTGGCAGTGCACGTTCTTTTGAGGTTGGTGTGGTAGAGGTCTGCCTTGCTGCCCCAGAAATGAGAGACTTTGATGTAGGTTGCCCACCTGTCTTACATGGTGCTGACAGAACCACTTGCATCATTTTTAAAGGCCCACAGTGATTGTGCTGTGCAGTGGGATAAGAATCTTCTATTCAGAATGCTATTGCAGAGCTACCCATGGGAGTCGGACTGGGGCTCTTCCTCTGTGCCTTGTGGTCTGCAAGGCTGCCTGGGGCACATCTCACCTGTGCTGATGTGTGTGCCAAGTCCCACCATAAGCATTTCCTCCTGCTGTTCTTTGACTGCACTCCTTTACATGTCAGCCACATTAGATTTCTACTATTTCTGAAATATATACATTGTGTCTTCCTCTCTATTAAAAAAAAAAGTGAAATAGATTAGGTACACAAAAATAGAAAGAGAAAAAATCATGGACACCCATCTGTAGAGCCTGAGAAATAAGACATCATAGGAAGAATTCATGCACCTTCCTCCCGTCTTTGCTCACGTTCCTTTTTTATGGCCAGCATCACCTCAAATAGTCAGTCTTGTCCCCTTCTCTACCTAGTGAACTGACAAAGCAGTGTGCTTGTCAGAGGTCATGTTACAGTAAGCTCCAGGGGTGATCCATAGGCTAAATCTTGAGGCAAAAGTATTTCTGAGAGAATTAAGAGGCATAAAAATTATAGCTCTTTTTAAAATTTTTTATTTAGGAGGAAGAATATTTCAAACTCTTCAGTCTCTTAGTTCCCCTTCTTGTTCCCTACCCCAACCTTTGGCAGTGATCTCTCTAAAAAGGTAGCTTGTTGGATGACTCCTTTCCGTGTGTATGGAAATGTTATAGAGAGTTATTCATGTTATTGAAATGATACTTTCTGATTTTGCTGTTAAGAGCAGAAACATGCTTTGTGGTTCAATTCAGTATGGGGGCCACTGAGCTCCCATTTAGTCAGGAGAGTGTGGGTGTCTGCTGCCAGCGTGCTGTTGGGTAGTTTTCTGTCCTCTCCCTCTCCACCTCTTTTCCTCCCTTCCCCCTTCCTCCCCGTCTCTCTTCTTCCCTCTCTAGAGGTTAAGGAAAATCATTCTCTCCCAGCACAGTTCTGCAAGCTGTTTTGGGGACTTAGAGCAGGGTGGCTGAAATGCCTATAGAGAATCTACTGCATTCATTTGAAGGTAGGAATCTGTTCTAAATATGCTTTTGTCATTGTTTCAAAAGAGAACATGGAGAAAGGGGAATAAGCGTTCTGAGCTTATTTATTGCTTTTATAAAAGCATTATTCTTATGAAATAAAACATTTGGTTCATTGTGTGAATGTATCACACATTTTGCCCAAACAGTAAATGGTCGCATTTAAGCCTGTATAGACTTGAAATAGATTTCAGCCTCTTTCCAACTCTTTTATGGCGTCTGACCTCTTGGCCATCAAGCCAAGGTTACTTATACCAGGTGTTCCTGGTCCTTGGCTCTGGAGCTTAGGCCTCACTTGAAGACGCATTGCTGTCACATTTGGCCTAATCGGGGCCAAAAGCTGTCAGAAGAACCCTGGCTGTGGTTTCAAGCCCTGTTTTGGTTCTTTGTTTTTCTTTTTTAAAATAATGTGTAATTGATATATAACATTATATCAGTTCCAGGTATACGACATAATGACTTGATACTTGTATATATTGCAAAATGATCACCATAAGTCTAGTTAACATCTGTCAAGCAATGTTTTTGATCCTATAATTTCAAAGCAGATTTTGTTCTTCTTTCACATGAGGTATAGAGCCTGCTCCTGGATGAGGGGACCAACTCCGCTAGCTGGTTAGGTCTGCTCAGTCATTTAATTACCAGTTGGCAAGCCCTAGTTTCTCTTTAGTTCAAATAGAGAATTCTCATTTGGGAAACATCCAGTGTCCATTTGCTTTCTTTCGGTTGTAACGGATCTTAGAGACTATGATTTGGATTTTTAAAATACCTTTGTTTCTCACAGTCTTTTCAGTGGCCTTTATGGTAAAGCAGGAATCATAATCCAACAATGTTTATTAAAATGTAGCTCCGTCTTTAATAATTTGGCTTTTTTCTTTGAATTTATGGTCAGAGCTTGTCTTGGATCCATAACTACTCAGGTCTCAGGTAAGTTTCCAGGCTTTCTCTGCATACACTTAGGCAGGTAGCAGATTAATTTTTTAATTGATAAAGTTTTTAATTGAAAAATAGTGAACACATAACACTGTAAATTTAAGGTGTACAACATGTTAATTTGATACCTTTATGCATTGCAATATGATTGCCATTGTGGCGATAATTAGTATCTCTGTCTTGTTAAATATAAATCATTTCTTCTTAGTGGTTGGAATTGTTAACTTTTAGTCTCTAAGCAGGCTTGATGATGAAAATGCAGTATTGTTGCCTGTATGCACTATGCTGTGCATTAGATCTTGAGGGCTTATTTACTACATACTGTAGTTTGTACCCTTCCACAATATCTGCTCTGTCCCCCTACTCCCCAGCCCCTGGTAACTCCCACTTTACTCTGCCTTTATAAGTTTGGCTTGTTTAGATTCTGCATGTAAGTGATACCATGTAATACTTGTCTTTCTCTGTAGCATTAATAATGGCCTGAAGCTCCAATCCATGTTGTCTCAAATGGCAGAATTAAGGGGTGGGCAGCCTCTTGTATGCAGGTTCCACCTGCTTGCCCTTACAGACAGTCTGTGACTGTTCCTGTATGTGTCTGTGCTATGTACAGCGCAGCACCTATAGCAGAAGAAGAAGTCCATGAATGTTACCTCTGTAACTTTTCTTCTTCCAGAGAAGAAAGACATAAATGTAATGGTAAAGATGTATATGCATTATTTCTCGAGGCATCAAGCTTCTTCTGGGGCACTGAGCTTTATAACAAGCCATGGATGAGTCTGCTCCATATCCACACTTGCAGAAGTAGCTCTGCCTGGCCTCTTTAAGTACCAGGCTCACACATTCCACACACAATAAGCAAGGATGGAAGCTGCCTCATTCCCAAAGACTCCTTCCCCCACGGGCAAACATTGTTATTAAATTCTTCCAGAGCTATAAATGTATATGAAGATCTATCCTCTAACCCTTTTCTGTCTTTTTCTAGGGCCACATCCACAGCATATGGAGGTTCCCAGGCTAGGGGTCTAATCGGAGCTGTAGCCTCCAGCCTACACCAGAGCCACAGCAACACCAGATCGGAGCCTCTTCTATGACCACCACAGCTGACAGCAACGCCGGATCCTTAACCCACTGAGCAAGGCCAGGGATGGAACCTGCAACCTCATGGTTCCTAGTCAGATTCTTTAACCATTGAGCCACAACTGGAACTCCTATCCTCTGGCCCTTTTAGACAAATGACAGCATACTTGACACACAGCTGTGTGCTCAAAGTGCACATTTAATGTTCCCAGATCTTTTTGTGGTGACTTGGAAGTCTCCTTTTTACCACTGAGGTGCAGTGGCCCAGCACATGGTGATACCCTCACCCATTTAGCTGTCCCCTGTGGGTGAACTTTCAAATTGTTTCATATCTTTTACTTATGAAATAAAACAGCCCTTATGTATGTGCAGTTTTGCACATTCATGCACATTTTCCAAGTTCTATTACTCTCTCTAACACTTCTTTTGCTATGTGTCCTTAGTATCTAAAAGAAGTAGTTTATTTTCCTAGAATCTGTTTTCCTGTTACTCCTATTTGAAGAGTCTTAAATATTATTTAATTTAAACATTAAATAAATTGACTTGGAGTTCCCGTGGTGGTGCAGTGATTAACGAATCCGACTAGGAACCATGAGGTTGCGGGTTCGGTCCCTTCCCTTGCTCAGTGGGTTAATGATCCGGCGTTGCTGTGAGCTGGGGTGTAGGCTGCAGATGTGGCTCAGATCCCATGTTGCTGTGGCTCTGGCATAGGCCGGTGGCTACAGCTCTGATTTGACCCCTAGCCTGGGAACCTCCATATACCGCAGGAGCGGCCCGAGAAATAGCAAAAAGACAAAAAATATAAATAAATTGACTTGTATGCAACTCCAGACTGTTAATTATGCTGTTATTTCAGTCCTGTAGAGACCAGAGTCGATGGCCTACTGTATTAACCTCTATTCTAAAGACGCTGTACTTCCAGGCAAGGAGAAATAGAGATTATGAAAACAGCTGAAAAGTTAGGACTGGAAATGTAGATTGGATTGTGGAGGGGAGGGAGTAATTCTTTTATTTCTTGTGTATGCTGCATAAGATGCTGAGGGATATAGAAGAGTAAATACACACACAGACAACCATCTTGATAGGGGGGAGAGGTATGCTTTGTAGAGTGCACCTGTTAAACAGTGATAGGAGCCAGAGCAAGATAAGGCTAATACCAGGCAGTATAGGTGCAGAGGACCTTGAGGCGGATGGTGGTGAGAGTAATCAGAAAAACCTTTTTGGATCTGACCCCTCAAGGCCAAGGTATGTCTGCCTGAGAGGAGTGTGCAGAGCCAGAGGTGGGACTAGAAGGTGAGGTGTCCAGGAAACTGACTCTGTGGTGTAGAGGTGATTATGGGGCTCAAAGTATGAGTTTGGGGTCCAGAGAATGCTGAGTGTTGGCCTTGGGTGCTGGGATGAGGTGCTCTGATAGCTGTGATTGGGACAAGAGCTGCTCTTGTTCCCCCGTGGGGTTGCTGAGTGAGCTGAGAGGGGGGGTGGGGACTTTACTGAGATGTGTGGGGTGGGGCCAGTTTGTTCATGGACAGAGGAGAAGAAAAAATTACAGGGAGGGGACATCAGGTTTGGAGACCTTGTTTCTCATGACCCTATTCTAGATACAAAGTTGCTTAAAAATGGAGAGAGGGGAAAGTATTAAGATTTATGATGAATTAGTTTCAGTTTGGCTTGATGTCAAAGAGAACATAGAGTAAAAGATAAAATAACCATGCTGAGGCTGATACTCTCGAGTCCTGGCTGCCTATGGGTGTAATGGAAATCTCAGAAAGGAGTAACTCTAAAGGAAAAGGTTATTTATTAGTTCAGTTTTATTATGTGAAGTTGATATTTCAAATATAAATATCTCAGGCATTTGTAAAGAGTAAATTAAGGATAAAAAAGCAGGAGACATAGATTTGATAGTTGTCTGTAATTTTTTTGGTTTTTGCAATCTTAGAATTGAAAAATAAAATCCGTATCTAGAGCAAACCCAAATATCCTATTTCTTTCTTTCCTTTCCTTTCCTTTTCTTTTCTTTCCTTTTCTCCTTCCTTCCTTCCTTCCTTCCCAGGCCACAGAGTGAACCTGTGCCACAGCAGCGACAAGGCCAGATCCCTAACCCTCTGAGCTGCCAGGGAACTTCCCAAGTACCCTGTTTCTAATCAGTGCCATAAAATTCTTCCTTGATGACAAGTATTTTGATACCTAGTTTTTGTGTTTACTTTGTAAATTTTGGTAGGTAGACTTCTAGAATGACCAACATCCCCACTCCCTGCTATACCTTGTATAGTCCCTGAGGCTGTGACTAGGATGGCACCTGATTGCTCCCATGATTAGTTTCTGTTATATAGCATAATGGGCTTGAAGATAAGAGTTGCTTCTCAGTGAGCCTGATGTGATCCCATGAGCCTTTTAAATCTGGCTCTAGAGGTCAGAGACCGAGGAAGTCAGAATTGGAAACAGGAGAGGGATTTATGTAATATTGCTGGCTCACAGTTGGCAGAGGCCACAGGGCAAGAAATGTGGCAGCATCTAGGGGAGCTCAGAGTAGACCCTGGCTGACAGCCAGCAAGGAAATGGAGACTTCAGTCATAAAGCAAAAAGGAGCGGAATTCTAGCAACAAGAATGACCTTAGAATCAGATTTTTCTCCATAGCCTCCAGAACTGGGAGGACTAAACCCAACCAGTACTTCGATTTCAGCTTTGTGATACCCTGAGCAGAGGACTCAGTTGAAATGTACAAGACTTTTGGCCTACAGAACTACTTAATAAGCCAGCGCAGCTATAGTCCCCTGAGTTTTTAGGCACTTGTTACACATAATAGAAAACTAACATAAAGCTCATGGACAGCATTCGAAGGGTATAGGTAATGTATTATGTATACTCACATGTTTAAGACAGTGGGAATATGTTTTAAAAATGGCAAGAAGTTCTGCTGCTGGTGTTCTAACATATTCACAGGGCCATCTTCACTGTCCCTCCCTCTGGGGACACACCCCTGGGTCTGGCTTCCTGCCCTTACACTCCCTGTAGCACTTAGCCCTTCCTCTTTCCATTAGCATGTAATGCACTCTGTTGTAACACGTAATTCCCTGTCTACAGCTAGCCTGCATCGTCTCAGTGTTTGTGCAACAGCATTGAACAGAGTGCTTGGTATTCAGCAGTGTTTGTTAAGTGAATGAAGGTGAGAAAGGAAGCCAGCGGTCATGAAAACACAGTGATTCAAAAGCCAAATTAGAAATGGTAGGAGGATGATCTCAGTGGTTGTTAACAGAGTCAGAAGCAGTTGAGACATCAAAAAGGTGTCTAGAGATTGTTTAGAGTAAAATAGTACCAAAACAAGATTTCAGAAAATAGAATAAAAAGCACATCCTTGGTGCCTCACATAATCTTGCATAGGTGCATGTGCTACTACTCTTAATAGCAAGGAAATTGACATGGTCACACCCACTTTGCAGACACAGGAAAGAAAGTCCATGTGGTCTTTTATGAAAAGCTGTTAATAGTCCCCTTCTTGTTAATTCCACTCTTAAATGTTTATAAAGCCTATTGTTGACTAAAATCATATATGCAATGCTGTTTCTTGCTTAATAGTGGAATAAGTCTGCTCTGTGAATATTTATAAGCATCAGGAAAAAATTCCGGGCATAATAAAAAATAAAAAAGAGAGATAAGTGGGTGGGATATGAAGTTTCTCTTGAGTTTCTATTATCTATAGATGAGGGAGATAGAAACAACTTATGCCAGAGGTTCCTTAGACCTTATTACGAAAGTTGTGTTGAACTAAAAATGATAGTTTGGGTTAATTCATTTAATGCTAAGGAACCGACTAGTAATGTATTCGTTGTGACTAGGATACATATTATGGGCAAATGGAAATATGCAAACCCTAGAATTTACCATTTATTACAGAAACTAAAAGCTCATTGTGGAAGGGTTTGTATATGAAGAGGGCAGTACAGGGCCTCATAAAATGAAGAGGAATGTAACTAAGATTTTTACTGTGTAGGAGCAGATGAGTGAGAATGGTCTTCCTATGTCCCTTTTACTCAATATTATCATCAGACATTTTTCTAGAAAAGCTTTCTGCAAAGAATAGAGAAGGAGAACAGCAGCTGCTAACAGACACTTAATGAAGACATGATTTGACTTCTGTGGGCAAGCTGTACCCTAAGCTGCATTCACAGTTTCAAATGATAACCTGAATACACTACATAAGGTTTTAACTATATTTGAGACCACAAATAGTTTCTTCAGTATTATCTCAAGTTCTTAAGACACTTAATTCTCCCTCTTGACTTCCTCTTCATCTTAGAAACTGCAATTTCCTTTGTAGGAACAACTTCCTACTGGGCACCATTGTCTTTGGCCACTTCTGTCTTGAATGCCCTGTGTTTTCACCCAAAGCCATAACTGCATTGCAACACCAAGCAATTTCATCATCTTATGAGTTGAGAAAGTCTAGCAGGAAGTCACCAGTTGACTATCCCCAGTGCAAGCTCTGTGTTTCTTGGTTGCTGTGTCATGATAGGCAGTTATGAAGGGGATGCTTTGTAGAAAGAACTTCTTTTCTAGGGTATATTTAAGAGTCTAATCATCTGGGGAACAAAATACATGTGGAAAGAAAATACTTTCACCATAGTCTGAAAAGGATTCTGTTGTTCAAGGCTTTTTTCCTATAGTCATATTAAATTCACTCATTTTTAACAGTGACTCTTCTGGTTTGTCTGTTTTTATTTTTTAAGATATGTTATGTACACCACCTCTACCCCCCCACCATTATATGAAAATCGTTTCTTTTAATAGAATAGAAAGTAATCTCCATTCATTTATCTTCCATTCTCTCCTGTTCTCTACACTTAAGGTCTGTTGTATTCTGTTAATCTCATCTCTGCATAGGAACTGATTTCATGATTATCTCCTGAAGAGGTGGTTTCCTAGCTGCAACAATGGGGTCGAACAGAAGTGGTTAACCTATCACATGAGTAGTATCTATAAATTTTGTTGTGGTCACCTGGAGGGTGTGTGTGTGTGGGTGTGTGTGTGGGTGTGTGTGTGTGTGTGTGTGATCTAATACAGAAAGAAATGTTTGCTCTCCTCCCAAAGCATAAGGAATCTCTTTAGTTTCCTTCTCTGTCAACTGCAGAAGTGATACAAAGTTTATGTCCCCTTTGTTGCTCTTTAGATGGAACAATTGCACCTAGGGCTCCCAACATATATGGGAAAGGTATATTGTGGAAAAAAATTTTTTTCTGTTACTGTAATTTAGAGATCAGATAAAGAGAAGTTTTCACTGAGTTATGTGATTAGAATTTATTTATTTCATATTCTGTCTTACGGGGAATTTTTCTATGTCATCTATACTCTTGGAGCCATGTATACAAAAACCAGATTAGGCTTTCAAGTTGATAGTCTCAAGTACAGACAGACATGTATACAAATAGTGCATAGAAATTCAGGAATAGGAATGGGTACACTAAGTAGTGGAGGCAAACAGCAAACTACTATACAGTTCTTTCTTTGTGCGTTCGGAAGAACTGTATAGTAGACATACGTAAGGCAAACATGGGAAATACTAATGGTAGACTCTAGAAGGTGAATATGTGGGTGCTTACTATGAAATTCACTCATAGAAGGTTGGGAGTAGGGAGAAGGGCTTCACAGATGATTGATGCTTTAAACAAAGTCTTTAGCATTGAAGGAGTTTGCCAGGTAGAAAAGAAGGAGGAAGGGCATTCTAGGTAAGATAGTTATTTAAAAAAGAAAGAAAAAAAAGAAAAACAGCATTCTGGGGAAAATTCAGAAATTTTGGTGTAGCTGAGTTAGGCTTTTTTACAGAAGAGCAATAAAAGGGTAGGGAATCAAGATCATGAAGGCCTTGAATGACAAACTGTTTGCTTTTTATTTATGTTTGCAAAAGACAGGGAAAGTTCTTTACCTATCAAAACAAAACTCACACCATTCCTTTTTTTTTTTTCTCTTTTTAGGGCTGCACCTGCAGCATATGGAAGTTCTTGGACTAGGGGTCAAATCGGAGCTGCAACTACAGCCACAGCCAATCCACATCAATGCCAAATCCAAGCCATGTTTGTGACCTGCACTGCAGCTTGTGGCAATGCCAGATCCTTAACCCACTGAGCGAGGCCAGAGATTGAACCTGAATCCTCAGGGATGCTAGTTGGGTTCTTAACCTGCCGAGCCACAACAAGAATGCCTCACACTGTTTTTGAATGCATTTACCTTGCACCTTCTGCCTCATTCCCTAACTCTTATGTAAACTCCTTGAGATGTGTCTTAAAGTTTCTGTCTCTAATGTCTCTCCTCTACCTTCTTTCAAGCTTCTATCCCTGTGCATGGTACCACTCCCCAATACTGCAAAGTTTCAATCCTAAGGCATACTCATTCCACATGATTTATCAGCAGCATTGGCTCTACTGATTACACACTCCTTAAAAACTACAATCTGAGATTTGTTAAAACATTTAAAAAGGTAGAGATAATTAAAAGCAACAAGTAAAAAGCAGCTAATTATGTACAAGGGAATTCCCATAAGGCTATAAGCTGAGTTTTCGGCATAAATTTGCAGGCCAGAGGGGAGTGGCACAATATTCAAAGTGGTCAAGGGAAAACTCCTGACAAACAAAAATACTATAATATGGGGAACTCTACTCAGTATTCTGTGGTAACCTATATGGGAAAAGAATCTGAAAAAGAATAGATAAGTGTATGTACATAACTGAATCAGTTTGCTGTAGAGTAAAAATTAATACAACATCATAAATCAACTATACTTCAATAAAATTTAAAAAATAAAAATTAACAATGTATAGATGAAAAAAAGAAAAGGTTTCTCTACCTGGCAAGGCTTTCATTCAGATTTGAAGGAAAGATAAAGAGTAGACAAGTAGAATTCAGCAGGCTGTTCATAAGCTGACAGAATTCACCACAAAACCAGATTTACAGGAAATGTTAGAGACTTCTCTAAGCAAAGGAAAGACCACAGCCAACTAAAAATATGAAAATTTCCAAAGGAAAAAAGTTTCATGAGTAAAGGCAAAGTAGTAGGTCGGCCTCTTTATAAAGCTAGTGAGAAGGTTAAAAGACAAAAGTAGTACAGTCATCTATTTCCAAAATAAGTAGGTAAGGGATATGTAAAACATAAAGATGTAAACTCTGTCAGGAACATTAAATGTGTTGGGGAGATAGAGTGTGTTTAAACTTAAAAGATCATGAACTAAAAATGATCATACACACACACAAACACATGTATGTTTATATAGCTATATATGAACCTCACAATAACCAAAACCTAAAGATCTATAATAGATACACAAAAAAGAGAAAAGAATGCCAGTGTAACAGTGAAGATAGTCATAATCAAATCACAGGGTAAAGAGCAAAAGAAGAAAGGAACCAAAAGAGAACTATAAAACAACCTGTAAACAGTTAAGCACTAAGTATACCTATCCATAATTACTTTAAATGTAAATACTTAAGTTAAATGGCATAGAGTGGATGAATGGATTTAAAAAAAAAATAAGACACATTTATATGCTCCCTACAAGATACTTGTTCCAAATCTAAAGGCACAGAGAGACTAAAATTGGATAAAAAAGATATTCTTTGCAAAAAGGAAAAAAAAAGAACACTGAGGTAACAATATCTGTATCATACAAAACAGACTTTAAACAAAGACTATAACAAGAGACAAAAAAGGACATTGTATAATAATAAAAGGGTCAATCCAAAAAGAAGATATAACAATTGTAAATACATATGTACTCAGCATAGGGGTACCTAAATACAAAAAGCAAGTGACAGTGGACATAAAGGGAGAAATCATCAGTAACTCAGTTATAGTAGGGGACTTTAATACTCCAATTAAATCAAAGGACAGTTCGGAGTTCCCATCGTGGCACAGTGGTTAACGAATCTGACTAGGAACCATGAGGTTGCGGGTTTGATCCCTGGCCTTGCTCAGTGGGTTAAGGATCCGGCATTGCCGTGAGCTGTGGCATAGGTTGCAGACACGGCTCAGATCCCGAGTTGCTGTGGCTCTGGTGTAGGCCAGTGGCTACAGCTCCGATTAGACCCCTAGCCTAGGAATCTCCATATGCTGCAGGAGCAGCCCTAGAAAAGACCAAAAAAAAAAAAAAAAAAAAAAATGAAAAGGACAGTTCATCTAGAGAGAAAATAAGAAAATGCTGGCCTTAAATGACACATTAGATCAGATGGACTTTGTGTGTGTGAGAGAGAGAGATAAAACATTCTGTCCCAAAGCAGCAGAATACACACTCTTCAGGTGCACATGGAACACTCTCCAGGATAGATAAGATGTGTCGCCACAAAAGAAGTCTCAATAAATTGAAGAAGTTTGAAATCATGTCATGAATCTTTAGCAAGCACAATGATATGAGACTAAAAAATCAACTATAGGAAAAAAACTAGAAAAGACAAAAGCTTTGTGTTTGTGGAGGCTAAACACCATGCTACTAAACAACTGGTGGGTCACTGAAGAAACCAAAGAGGAAATTAAAAAAATACCTGGAGACTAATGAAAACAGAAATACAATGATCCCAAATCTATGAGATGCAGTGAAAGCAGGTTTTTTGTTTGTTTTGGTTTTTTCATTTTGTTTTGTGTTTTGTCTTTTTAGGGCTGCACCTGTGGCACATGGAGGTTCCCAGGCTAGGGGTCTAATTAGAGCTGTAACCACTCTCCTACACCACAGCCACAGCAACTTGGGATCTGAGCCGTGTTTGCAACCTGTGCCACAGTTCATAGCAATGCTGGATCCTTAACCCACTGAGTGAGGACAGGGATTGAACCTGTGTCCTCATGGATACTAGTTGGGTTCGTTAACCAATGAGCCACGATAGGAACTCCAAAAGTAGTTCTAAGAAGGAAGTTTATAGTGATAAAAGCTTATTACATCAGGAAACATGACATGATACTATATATAGAAAATCCTACAGTTCCCGTCGTGGCGCAGTGGTTAATGAATCCGACTAGGAACCATGAGGCTGCGGGTTCGGTCCCTGCCCTTGCTCAGTGGGTTAACGATCCGGCATTGCCGTGAGCTGTGGTATAGGTTGCAGACGCGGCTCAGATCCCGCGTTGCTGTGGCTCTGGCGTAGGCCGGTGGCTACAGCTCCGATTCGACCCCTAGCCTGGGAACCTCCATATGCCGTGGGAGCGGCCCAAGAAATAGCAGCAACAACAACAACAACGACGACAAAAAGACAAAAGACAAAAAAAAAAAAAAAAAAAAAAAAAGAAAATCCTGAAGATACCACTGGTAAACTGTTAGAACTAATAAATGTAGTAAAGTTGCAGGATACAAATTAATATGTAGAAATGTGTTTCATTTCTATACTCTAAGACAAAGTAGCAGAAAGAGAATTTAAGAAAATGATCCCGTTTAATACAACTGCATTTAAAAGAATAAAATACCTTGGAATAAAATTAACTATACTACAAAGTGACATTAGTCAAAACAGCATGGTACTGGCATATAAATTGTCATGTGGATACATGGATACGATAAAGACCCCAGAAATGAACCCTATCTTATGTGGTCAACCAAGCTATGGCAAAAGAGGCAAGAATATACAATGGAAAAGAGACAACCTCTTCGGAGTTCCCATTTTAGCTCAGTGGTAACAAACCCAACTAGTATCCAGGAGGTCATGGTTCAGTCATTAGACTTGCTCACTGTGTTAAGGGTTCTGGCATTGCTATGAGCTGTGGTGTAGGTTGCAGACACGCCTTAGATCCCATGTTGTTCTGGTTGTGGTATAGACTGGCAGCTGCAGCTCTGATTTGACCCCTAGCCTGGGAACTTCCATAGTGGGTACAGCTCTAAAAAGACAAAAACAAACAAAAAAAGACAACCTCTTCAGTAATTAATGTTGGGAAAACTGGACAGCTATATGTGAAAGCATCATACTAGACAATTTTTTTACACAGTATACAAAAATAAACTCAAATTGGATTGAAGACTTAGATGTAAGACCTGAAACTATAAAGCTAGAAATAAACATAGGCAGTATGCTGTTTTTACTTTATAATCTTAGGAGTGTTTTTTGGATCTGTCTCATCAGACAAAGGAAACAAATGCAAAAATAAACAGATGGGACTCCATCAAACTGAGAAGCTTTTTCACAGTAAAGGAAAATATCATCAAAACGAAAAGGCAGCCTACTGAATGGGAAAAGACATTTGCAAACATGTATGTGATAAGGGGTAATATCCAAAATATACAAATAACTTATATAATGCAACCTTAAAAAAAAATGATTAAAAAAGTGACTTTCGAATCTGTATAGATGGATAGTTTTCCGAAGAAGACATATAATGGCCAAGACACATGAAAAGATGCTCATCATTACTATTAAACCTCAGTAGATACATTCTCACTCATGTCAGAATGGCTGTTATTAAAAAGGAAATAAATGACGAGTAGTGGTGAGGAATGTTCAGAAAAGAGAACCCTTGTGCACAGTTGGTGGGAATTGTAACTTAGTGTAGTCCTTGTGGAATACAGTATGGAGTTTCCTCAGAAAGTTAAAAGTAGAACTACTGTGCAATCCAGCAATTCACTTCTGAGTATTTACCTGAAGAAAACAAAGATACTAATCTGTCCTCTGATCTCTGTGTCTTTTTTTTTTTGTATCAGTACCATGCTGTTTGGATTACTGTAGCCTTGTAGGATAGATTAGAATCAGGGAGCACAGTATCTCCTGTTTTGTTGTTCTTTCTTAAAATTATTTTGGCTATTCAGGGTCTTTTATGTTCCTATATAAATTTCAAATTACTTGTTCTAGTTCTGCGAAAAGTGCCATTGGTTTTTTGGTAGGGGTTGTTTTGCCTTGAGTAGCATGGTCATTTTGACAATATTATTTCTCCCAATCCATTAGCATGGTATATCTGTCCATCTGTGTCATCCTCAACTTTTTTTAATCAATGTCTTATAGTTTTCAACACATGAAACAAAAGAACTATTTATTTGGAAAAAAAAAACCCCAAAACCACTATTTTGAAAACATATATGCATGCACCCCTATATTCTTTGCAGCTTTAATTACAATAGAGAAGATATAGAACCACTTTCACAATTAAACATTTCTAATCCAGAAAATTTTCACGCTTTGGTATGAGAAAATTGGACATAGGAGTTGGTACACATTAATAATTAGCTTGGTTTTGGATAGTCTTAAGGGGAAATGCATTCAAAGCATTTGAGATTTCCAGGTTTAAAATTTGGCAGTAATTTAGTTGGGATTTTTTCTTTTTCTGAGAAGAGAAGTTAAGGCTTTTTGTTACATGGGCTTCTTAAATATGTGCTCTAGCCAGATCGATTCAGTGATTTTTGAGTAGATCCTAAATAAGTCATTTTGATTAATTTGCGAATTAAGGGGGGATTTTTGTGATGGGCCCAAATTACCGTTATTTAAAATTTTTGCTGAATTTATGTCAATATTTGGTTGTATTAAAATGTAGTATTCTGGTTTAAGTTCCATTTTTTAAAATTTCTAATTTAAAAGCGTGAAAGTTAGCAGTCGTCTGATATTAATAAGTGTCCAGGGGCACAGGCCTAGGAGAAATAAGTTGTAGAAAGTGCTCATGCCTGAGGTTTACCTATGAAGCCTGCTGTCAGCTATGTGTGTATGTGTTAGTATTGTGGGTTTTTTTCTTTTGATCTTTTAGGGCTGCACCCATGGCACTTGGAAGTTCCCAGGCTAGGGGTTGAATCAGAGCTACAGCTGCCTGCTTATGCCACAGCCACAGCAACTCGGGATCTGAGCCAAGTCTGTGACCTACACCACAGCTCACAGCAACGCTGGATCCTTTCACCCACTGAGTAAGGCTAGGGATCGAACCCACGTCTTCATGGATGATAGTTGGGTTCTTTATCACTGAACCACAACAAGAACCCCTCTTTTTTTCTTTTAATAGAAGTTGAGCTGTTCTTGACCTGTGTTCTTTTAATTTGTTTTACTCATTTTAGGTGTGGTAGTGGTTTCTACTAAACCGTCTTTTTTCTCTGGTCCATCTCGGAAATTTTAAAAATAGGATTAGGGACAGATGTGGAGGAAGTCAATCAAAAGGGATTTCAGAAGAAAAAAATAAAGTAGATAAACCTGGTATTTCCCTAGAATTTAAAATAGCATAATAGAAATCAGTTCTATTAAAACCAGTTACTGTATTTTGTTTTAGGTATATCATTATTTGTCCATATAAACTTCTAAAGTGAAGACTATCTATTCTAAGCAATTAAACTTTGTTACCTAGAAAACAAAAATATAAACTGTCCTATTGTGAATATGTTTCTGAATTGTTTAATTGTTTTTCCTTTCTTATGCAACTTTGAAGTCTAAAATGTCTATTTAGGTTCTCTTTTGTTTTCCTTTTCTTTATAGCTGTCTAACAAAAAGAGGTTATTTTCCTGTTTGTCTCTACCTTGGGCCTCTTTGCGACAGTTTAGTTTTAGATTCTATCCTCATTTTTAGCTGAGATTTAATCTTCTGATTTGTTCTGGACAACTCAGCTTTCAATTATACCTAATTAAATCAAGAAGACAAGAAAGGCCATTTCAACAATAGCACCTGATCTTTTTTTTTTTAAGTTTGTAATCCCCTTTTTATTTATTTATTAAAGTATGGTTGATAACCACACCTAACTTTATTTTTTGTTTTTTGTCTTTTTGTCCTTTAATGCCTCACCCACAGCATATGGAGGTTCCCAGGCTAGGGGTCTAATCGGAGCTGTAGCTGCTGGCCTACACCAGAGCCACAGCAACACCAAGCCGTGTCTGCAGCCTACACCGCAGCTCACAGCAATGCTAGATCCTTAACCCACTGAGCAAGGCCAGGGATCGAACCCACAACCTTGTGGTTCCTAGTCAGATTCGTTTTCACTGCACCACGACGGGAACTCCAGCAACACCTAGCTTTAATAGTTATAGCCAGGTAGATTTGTAGCCAAAACTGGTAGAAAGTTCTCAGGGCATGTAATTCTCTTATTTTGCTTTGTCTAGTTTAGAAATTTTTTTTTCCTTTCTTTTTTGTCTTGGTAAAATGGATTAAGACTTAATAGCTAATAAGAAAACAAAAAAAATTTTTTTAATCAAGATCTTGAAGAAAATAGCTCTAATTGTTTTACATTCTTAAGTTAGAAATTTCCTGTTTTGTTCAGTTTCTTTTAGGATAGTTTTCATTAAATCAACAAGTTGTGGATGATGAAGGAAGGAATTTATATAGATTTGGGGCTCTTACGAGTGTGATTAAGAACATAGCATGATAGAAAAGCTTTTTTTGGTTTGACTTCATAGTCATGTGTTACCTATATGCTTAAGATTCGTGTTAATGCTGGTCCAGTGTCTCAGAAGTTGGATTAAGTCCAGAAATCTGTCATCTTAAATGTTAGGGTAGGATCCTTTCTATTTAAAATACTCTTTTCAAAACCTCTCAGTGATTTTTAGGGGCTTTAATTTTGTCAGGCATACTTCAACATATTCGTTGAGCAATACTCAATCTAGTTATTGGGTAAATTAAATGTTTTAAGCTTTGATTGTAAGAATCAGTTGCAGAGTTCCCGTCGTGGCGCAGTGGTTAACGAATCCGACTAGGAACCATGAGGTTGCGGATTCGGTCCCTGCCCTTGCTCAGTGGGTTAACGATCCGGCGTTGCAGTGAGCTGTGGTGTAGGTTGCAGATGTGGCTCGGATCCCGCGTTGCTGTGGCTCTGGCGTAGGCTGGTGGCTACAGCTCCGATTGGACCCCTAGCCTGGGAACCTCCATATGCCGCAGGGGCGGCCCAAGAAATAGCAAAAAGACAAAAAAAAAAAAAAAAAAAAAAAAAAAAAGAATCAGTTGCAAGCAGTTGTATGAGGATCCCACAGGAATAAAATTATCCATTGCCGTTGCTGGCTTTGGAGATGGAGGAGGCTATGTGGAAAGTTATGTAGGTTAAGAGCAGCTCCCAGCTGTCTCCCAGCAAGAAAGCAGGGACCTCAGCCTGACAACTGCAAGAAAATGAACCTTTCACAGCCAGGTGAGGTGGGAAGAGGGCCTTGAGCTCCAAAAGAGAAGCAGCCAGTCAGCACCTTAATTTACCCTTGGGAGACTCTGAGAAGTCAGCCTCCCATGCCTGGACTCTGTTTGCCTGGAGAAAGTTTGGACAACAGAGCTGTGAGCTAGTAAATGTATGTTGTCTTAAGCTGCCAAGTTTATGGTATTTGTTACAAAGCAATAGAAAACCAGTGTAGGGATATGTCAGCCAGTTCTAGGGGTACCCAGTGCCAGTGAGCCAACTTACGCTTGGATTTTCTCTTCATAGCTTCTGATGGTGTTGTACTGAGATCAAATGGATATCAGCAAATACTAAGTTGAATTTTAAAATTTATAATTATGTGATTGGAATTTTACTTTTATTATATCACACTAAGGTATGTTGAAATTTCTCATCAGAAAAGAATTTTGAGGAGTTCCCGTCGTGGCACAGTGGTTAACGAATCCGACTAGGAACCATGAGGTTGCAGGTTCGGTCCCTGCCCTTGTTCAGTGGGTTAATGATCCGGCGTTGCCGTGACCTGTGGTGTAGGTTGCAGACGCGGCTCAGATCCCGCGTTGCTGTGGCTCTGGCATAGGCCAGTGGCTACAGCTCCGATTGGACCCCTAGCCTGGGAACCTCCATGTGCTGCGGGAGTGGCCCAAAGAAATAACAAAAAGACAAAAATAAATAAATAAATAAAATTAGTTAATTAAATTAAACAAAAAAAGAAAAGAATTTTGATATTCTCCTTTGTTTACTTTTTTGTTTTATTATTTTTTAACCTGTACTTTTCTTTACCTAGTAAGGAAATTGAGAAAAATTGTTTTTATTGAAGCTCAGTTGTTCTGGAATGGGATTGGCAAACTGTAGCTGCAGGCTGCATCAAGCCCCTTATCTGTCTTGGCAAAAGAGATTTTGTTGGAACCAGTTGATGTTGTTGTCTGTGGCAGTTCTCATGTTGCAATGGCAGAGTTGAGTATTTGCGAAAGACATATATGGCCTTCAGAGACTAAGGTACTTACTGTATATGGTCATTTACAGGAAAATTTGCCAGACCCTGTTCTAGATGGTGATTTGATTTAAAATCTTAATTATCTAATCTTAAATGGTTTGCATGAGTGGGGCCTGATATTTCTCTAAGATTTGAATATACAATATCCAAAGGTTATATCCAGCCATACCTGAATACTAGGATTATGTAGATTGCTTTCTATCTCTCTACTCAAATGATGGAGAGTGTGTTAAAATTAATAAAATCCTATAAACTCTGCATCTGGAGTACCTAAGACCATCCCCAGATTTAATGATTTGTTAGGAGGAATTATTGGACTTGAAAGTTATATACTTGAGGCTGTGGTTTATTACAGCAAATGATACCAAGCACAGTCTACAGAAGAAGGGTGCATCAAGAGCAGTTGGGAGAACCAGGCACAAGCTTCCAAGAGTCCTATCCGAGGGCTTGCACATGACATGCTTGATTCCCAAGCAATGACTGCAGCAGCATGTGCAGAATGTAATAATCTTACTGGTTCCTGGGAGGATTTGTCTAGCTGGTAACAGTGCTCAGTGATTGACCAAACCCACCCTCGCAGAAGGAAGGCAGTTGTTCACCATAGATTACATTATTTGGATATACCATTTAGACAGAGTAGTACAGTATGATCAAGGTACTGAGTGTGCAAGATATTTCTATCAGTTTGAATATTCCAAGAGATCATTTCTCATATGCTATCAAGGGCCAGTGAGGAAAGCAGCCGTTCTTTATTGGTTTTTTTTTTTTTTTTGGTTGTGCACGCTGCAGTGATAACACTGAATCCTTAACCTACTGTGCCACAAGGGAACTCCAAAAGCAGCCCTTCTGACTGCATGTTGGTTGCTGAGTTAGCATTCCTGACACACTCCATAATCAGTGCTCAGAAACATAGGTGAATGTTTGCTGGTTTTAAGTGCTCTGCTATACAGTGTTTTATGTATGTGGTTTCATGTATATATAAAATGTTCTGATAGTTACAATTATATTTCAAATATGCTTTTTTAGTGAATTGGTTATTTTTAGTCAGCATTATCTTCTTTTCTTTTTTTTTTTTTTTTTTTTTTTTTGCTATTTCTTGGGCCGCCCCTGTGGCATATGGAGGTTCCCAGGCTAGGGGTCGAATCGGAGCCATAGCCACCGGCCTACACCAGAGCCACAGCAACGCAGGATCCGAACCGCGTCTGCAACCTACACCACAGCTCACGGCAACGCCAGATCGTTAACCCACTGAGCAGGGCCAGGGACCGAACCCGCAACCTCATGGTTCCTAGTCGGATTCGTTAACCACTGTGCCACGACGGGAACTCCAGCATTACCTTATTTTCAAGTAAGAAGTTTCTAAATGACTTCAAAAGGCAAGCCCAGCATAACTTTATAGTATCATAGGTCTTTAAAATTTCACCAAGATAATTTGAATTTACAGATTAAACCAAGTATCTTCTTAAGAGTAGACTGTCTTGCTGTGCCTAGCTTTTATAGAGACTGAGACGGCCTGACACTTTTTTTTTCATAATTCATGTTCTTGCATGAATGTTAAAGAGTAATTGTTTTTAGAGATGACTTATCTACATAATATAGTTTTTGTTTGTTTGTTTTTTTCATGAATGACACAATTTTTTTTTCCTGCTGTACAGCATGGGGATCAAGTTATTTTTACATGTATACATTTTCCCCCACCCTTTGTTCTGTTGCAACATGAGTATCTAGACATAGTTCTCAATGCTACTCAGCAAGATCTCCTTGTAAATCTATTCTAAGTTGTGTCTGATAAGCCCAAGCTCCCACTCCCTCCCTCTCCTGTCGGGCAGCCACAAGTCTATTCTCCAAGTCCATGATTTTCTCTTCTGTGGAGATGTTTATTTGTGCTGGATATTAGATTCCAGTTATAAGTGATATCATATGGTATTTGTCTTTGTCTTTCTGGCTCATTTCACTCAGTATGAGAGTCTCTAGTTCCATCCATGTTGCTGCAAATGGCATTATGTCATTCTTTTTTATGGCTGAGTAGTATTCCATTGTGTATATATACCACATCTTCCGAATCCAATCCTCTGTGGATGGACATTTGGGTTGTTTCCATGTCCTGGCTATTGTGAATAGTGTTGCAATGAACACGAGGGTGCACGTGTCTCTTTTAAGTAGAGTTTTGTCCGGATTACATAATATAGTTTTAGCTCATTATGGCCAATAAAATTCCCAATAGTATGTTAAATGTTATCTTTTAGTTATTGAAATAATGATAAAATGAGCATCATGAAACTTTATACCTTTTAAATTCCTTAATACTAATGTAAAGTGTTTGCTGAATCACCTTTATTGACCCTTATGTGTGGAAAATGCAGCAGACAAATTTCTTCTAAATCTCTGAAGATATTTCATTTTGCCTTGTTGCATTTTTGTAGCTGTTGAAGTTAAGTGTGTGTGTGTGTTTGTAAATTTTCCTCTGTTCTTTTGGCTGGCATTATTTTCTAGACAGAGGCTGGTATCATGTGTTTAGGATCCTGTGTGGATATTGGGAATTCCTTAGACTCTTCACTTAATGCGATGTGTAACTCTGGACAACTACATATAAATCATTTTATCTTCCTCTGGTTAATTTTACCTAGTTTGTCCTCTTTTCCCCTCAAAGGAATTTTGTGAGGATTAATATTTGATAAAGTTTGATTATTTTGAAGAAACATTTTCATTTTATATAAGATATGGCCACAAGTCCGATTGAGGCTTTTCAGCTAACCTTGGATCTGGAACAAGGCCTTGGACCTTTGAAATAATTGCTGTTAGATTTCCTTTACAGCACGTGTTTTTGCCTTCACTCAGTTGTGGACAAGTAGCCAGATATAAATTTCTTTCTTTCTTTTTTTTTTTTTTTTTTTGTCTTTTTGCCGTTTCTTGGGCCACTCCCGCAACATATGGAGGTTCCCAGGCTAGGGGTCAAATCAGAGCTGTAGCCACTGAGCAAGGCCAGGGATCGAACCTGCAACCTCATGGTTCCTAGTCAGATTTGTTAACCACTGCGCCACGACGGGAACTCCCAGATATAAATATCTAAAAAGCAGAATCTATATTTTATTAGCCTTTATAGTCCTCCTGATGTCCAACACTGAGCCTGTTTCCTGGTTTCAAACCCAAAGCAAACAAGAAGTCTGTGACTTTGATAGTCAATCAGAGAGGTGGCTAGAAACACACTTGGGCATCATAGGATCAAGGCCAGCCAGCAACCTTGTAAATAGAGGGAAAGGAAACCCATCTGGCATTTGCAGAACTGCAGTATCTCCAAGTCCAAAATAATGGTTATCCACAAACAGAATTGTGAGTTGTCAAGAAAATACTAAATTATATTCAGCATATAACATGTAAGAGGATAGAAGTAGAAGAAATTACGAAAAATTACAACTTCTTCCTAAAGGTCACACTGCGGAAGGACATATTAAAGGCTCCTAAGAAATCTCAGAATTTAAGGTGATTGATGGCAGTGCTCCCTTTTCTCTTAATGCCTATTAACACCTCCTGGAACCCATGTTTGGAGGGTATACCCTAGGCCCTGTAACCCTGTGAGTCTGTGTACCAGCTTTTCACTGTTTTTGCTTTTGTTTGTCCCTCATTCCTTAGGGCATTTACCTGGCTTTTTTCTTTTCTTGTCTTTTTTTTTTTTTTTTTTTTTTAGGGCTGCTCCCAAGGCATGTGGAAGTTCCCAGGCTAGGGGTCTAATCGGAACTACTGCTGCCAGCCTACGCCAGAGCTGCAGCAATGCCAAATCCTGGCCGCATCTGCAGCCTATACCACAGCTCACAGCAATGCTGGATCCTTAACCCACTGAGCAAGGCCAGGGATCGAACTCGCAACCTCATGGTTCCTAGTCGGATTTATTTCTGCTGCACCATGATGGGAACTCCTACCTGGCTTTTTTCCTTTGAAGTCTTCTCCCTTCTCCAAGCTCCTCCCTCCATTTCTTTCATTCCAACCCCACACCCCAACCCCATCCTCATTGTGTAGGATTTTATTTTAGTTTTGGTTAGGTTAGTTTTTTTTTTTTTAATTGAAATATAGTTGCTGTACAATATTATATATCTTACAGGTGTATGATATAGTGATTCACAATTTTTAAATGCTATACTCCATTTATAATTATTATAAAATATTGTCTACAGTCCCCATGTTGTACAGTATATCCTTGTAGCTTATTTTGTACCTAATAGTTTGTATAGGATTTTAATTCTTTTGCCTTGAATAAAAGCAAAGCCTGGCTTATAACGAGCAACAACCTATGTCTTGCCTCTGGGTTTATTTGCATAAATGAACACATTAATTTTTTGAGTATGCTGGCATTTTTGCTTCTCTGTTAATTTTGAGGCTTCTCTTTTGAGTGTAGGTTTGAGTTGGATGCCCCTTAGCCTCCAGCAAACCAGAGTACATATGCCTGCCCTTGTCTGGGTCTGCTAGACAACAGTGTTGACAAAGACGGGCTGTGTCTTTTAATATATTTTAAACAGAGAGAATGGTCTGTAGGTTGTGTCACAGGCTGCATCCATATTCCAGTTGTATGCTGTATTCCTTGGAGGGAGGGTGCTTTTCTTTGTTAGAGTTATTTGCCAGGCCATGTGATCCTGGTTCTGGTGGGTCTCTGCTTCTGCTGCAGTGCCTTTGTGGCCTTGGGCCCGTAGGCTCTTATGATCAGCTGCTGCTGGGTGAACTTTGACCCAGCAGGTTCCTTCTTGAGTGTTGCAGTTTCTCTCTTTGTCACCTTTTCTCTTATGAGCCTTTGCCCTGCTGTTTCTCATTTCCTCGTTGGGCTCCTCAGAGCAGACATTTTGGACACTAAGATGAGGTGGAGTGGTGCTTTCGTGAACCCATGTTGGTAGAATTTGAGTTGTGTAGTTCTCATCAGGCTGGAATTTAAGGTTGGAAATATTTGGTTTGAGGAAGGCAAGCCAAGTGGTTTACAGAGGTGTAACCATGGGTGTAGCTTGTTAAACCTGTTTACCTCAGAAAAGATGTGGTGTTTTTTTTTTTTTTCTGAATGTGTGAGAAAAATCTGTAGCTTTTGTTTTCCCTCTCAGTAGCTGGCAATGATTTTCATGTATAAAGTTTCTGTCACAAAAAGCATACAAAGTAAACAGTGAAAGTATATCTCCTATCTGTAGTTTAAGGCTCTGTTGTCTAGAATTATGTTGCTTTTATTTATTTTTAATCCCAATAGAACATAAAATTGTTAGTAGCTTGGAGTCTTCCATTCTAGGTGGTGTTGCTATCTTTTTTCACACTAGTTCTTTTTCACTCAAGTTTCACGCTAGTTCTTGATAAATAGCCAGAGAACAGCCCACGTTAATTAAGGAGTTTGTGTCTGTCTGTGTGTTATGATTCTACTAGAATTTAAAAACCACATGGATAAGGATTTTGGTGTCCCCTCCACCACTATATCCATTGTACCCAGAATGAATTTTGATACATAGCAGGCATTAAACTAATTTGTTAAGTGAATGAATTCCATTTTAGAATTGGAAGTGAAAATTAAAGCATTTGCTAACTAAATTTGTAGGCTTATCAGCCACCAGTACTCTTTCATTCCCTGTAATTTTTAAGCGCTGTCTTGGTTTTGGTAATTTTACCATCACAGTTGCTGTGGCATATTTTCTTGAGCATTTTTGCTGTTGCTCCTACCTTTTATCCTCCTTAAAAATATTTAGTGGTTGTTACTGGATTTAAAAGCTTCTAATCAGATAAGAGCTTATAATTTTCTTATTATTTCCTTAAGATTCCCAACTGTTCTCATTTTAGTGTGACTTGAAGAAAAAGAGGCTGAACCTGGATAAACATGGTGAATTTAGCATAGTCCAGCTCTTGTTGATCTTGTAAGATCCTCACAGGGCAGGTCTGGGCTAGCCAGTAATTGGGTGGAAAGCCCTGGAGAGCAGAAACCAGTGCTGCAGGACTTCGCCCTGCCAGGTAGGGTGCAGCCAGCACCTGCCCCCACAGCAGGGCTGGTAGGTACACAAGGTACTTCACTGGGGGAAACGCCTTCTAACCTGGGCTGAGACCAGGGCTTGAGGCTTTTGTTTTTGCATGAAATAAAGTGAGCTTTTTCTGTCCCATAATTGGTTTTCTCAAGGAATGATTTTAGTTTAGTCTTTCTTTTGTTTTACCACTTGAGTAGGTATTTAGCTACAAAGGTATCATTTAAAAATAAAGAGGTTAATTCTGGGCTTTCTATCCTGTTCCACTGATCAACTAATCTATGACAAAGGAGGCAAGAATATACAATGAGAAAGGACAGCTACTTCAATAAGTGGTGCTGGGAAAACTGGAAAGCCACATGGAAAAGAATGAAATTAGAACACTCCCTAACACCATACACAAAAATAAACTCCAAATGGACTAAAGACCTAGATGTAAGACCAGACACTATCAAACTCTTAAAGGAAAACATAGGCCAAACACTCTCTGACATAAACGACAGCAGCATCTTCTCAGATCCACCTCTTAGAGTACTGACAGTAAAAACAAAAATAAACAAATGGGACCTAATCAAACTTAAAAGTTTCTGCACAGCAAAGGAAACCCTAAACAACACGAAAAGGCAACCCACAGAATGGGAGAAAATCATTGCAAGTGAATCGACTGACAAGGGATTCATCTCCAAAATTTATAAACACCTTCTGCAGCTCCATACCAAAAAAACAAACAACCCCATCAAAAAATGGGCAGAAGATCTAAACAGACAGTTCTCCAAAGAAGACATACAGATGGCCAAGAAACACATGAAAAGATGTTCAGCGTCACTCATCATTAGAGAAATGCAAATCAAAACCGCTATCAGGTACCACCTTACACCAGCCAGAATGGCCCTCATCAAAAAGTCTACAAACACTAAGTGCTGAAGAGGGTGTGGAGAAAAAGGAACCCTAGTACACTGTTGGTGGGATTGTAAACTGGTGCAACCACTGTGGAAAGCAGTATGGAGATTCCTCAGAAAACTAAAAATAGAACTACCATTTGATCCAGCAATCCCACTCCTGGGCATCTATCCAGAGAAAACCACAACTCAAAAAGACACATGTACTCCACTGTTCATTGCAGCACTATTTACAATAGCCAAAACATGGAAACAACCTAAATGTCCATCAACAGAAGAGTAGATCAAGAAGATGTGGTACATATACACAATGGGGTATTACTCAGCCATTAAAATGAACGAAATACTGGCATTTTTATCAACATGGATGGGCCTAGAAACTGTCATGCTAAGTGAAATCAGCCATACAATGAGACACCAACATCAAATGCTTTCATTGACATGAGGAATCTGAAAAAAGGACAGACTGAACTTCTTTGCAGAACAGATGCTGACTCACAGACATTGAAAAACTGTCATGCTAAGTGAAACAGTCTCTGGAGGAGACAGTTTGGGGGATGGGGAGATGTGCTTGGGCCATGGGATGGAAATCCTGTGAAATCAGATTGTTATGATCATTATACAACTACAGACGTGATAAATTCATTTGAGTAATAAAAAAATAAAATAAAAATAAAGAGGTTATCATTTATTACTGATGGTCCATTGTTGCTCTTAGTGTGACCTTTCTATAAATTTTAGAATTAAAAGCTTTAATTTCTGAATGTTTAAGAGCAGTGTTTCATTTGGCTGATTGGTTACATTTGCTTTAATGTGAGGATCTGCTTAATCTTGCAGTTTAATTTCTCCCTTTGTTAGTGGACACAGTTTTTATCCAGGAAACCCTACACTTCTGGACTTTCATACACAGATTTAGATTAAGATTTGATTTATAGGAATTAGGACACTTGAGTTCATGGGTAGCTCTTTACTTACAAGAATCTTTCCTGAACAACTCATGAAGAAATTTGTAGATAGGATTTTAGGAAGTAGCTTTAGAGTATCAGATGAATTGCATAGAATATTATGCTAATTAAAGTTTTTAATTAAAATTTATGATAGTTGTTTAAAATCTGTTTTTTAAAAAAGATAGTATATAATATTGTTGAATATCCACCTATTTAGTAAATTGCAGGGTTTTTTAAATTCTGGGTTTTTTTTAATCAACTCTCATAAGTATGAATGTGTTTCCACACACATTCTCACTCTAATTATCACCCAGATGTTGTATGCACTGCCAGGTAACTGCCAGATTATAAGGGAGAGTTGCTGGGGGTCCGTTTTTTTTGTTTTTTTTTTTTTGTTTTTTTAATAATCTTGGCACTCAGTATTATAGATGATCAAAATAAACAATCTCTGAAAGTAGTGGAAGTCATGGAGCCATTGTGATTCCTATCATACAATCTGTAGGAGATAGTCCACTATGAGGCTGAAGTTATAAATGCACCTTAACTAGGTTCAGGGGGCCTAGAAATTAGTGCTGAGGCCAGCTTGTCCTCACTGGTGTTTTCCATGAGGGCATCTCATAGGTCAGTGTCTTGAGTCATTTCTTCTGCCGTGGCCTCTTGGCCAAGCAGCTGAATTTCCAGCCTCCTGCCAGGTAGCTCTGTGTCTCTAGGGTAGTCTGGAGATTGTTTAAAACTCCTTGAGTTCCAAAGAATTATCTTCTTTCCCCTTTCTTTGCTTATAAATGTGTTCTCTGTTTCAATTGGTAGTACCACCACTATCTTGACTCATGAAATTTGGCTTTTCCTAGTACTTTACTTAAACCAAGTAATTCTTTATCTGAAGTATTTTTGAAACTGACAGCACTTAGGACTTGAAACTAGCCAGAACCCAGATTGGGACTTGAACCCATGGTTTTTAAATTAGAATTACTCACCCAGCGTCTGGACTTACGGAGGTTCAGGTTCTTTGTGCCTTGGTGCAGAAGGAATTCATTGAGAGACAAAATGATAGGCAAGAAATAGATTTATTAAGATATGATGCTTGTGAGATGCAAGCAGGCAGGCAAGGAGGCTCTGCCCTGAGCATTAGGTGGGCTAAATTTTTATAATCCAAGGGAACTGGGGAGTGGGAAAAGACTGCCTCTTCCTCATTCTTTGAGTAGCCACAGGCTTACATTATTAGCTCCTCATTCATATCCAATAGGAGAGTATTTGACCCTATAAGGTCAAACTAGTACTGTCAGATCAGCAGAAGGGCAGTCCTTAAACTCCCTCCCTTGGTCCCTAGGGCCATTTTCTTGCTGAACTTGAATGCAGGCCTCTTTTTATCTTTTATTGACTGGAGGCATGACTTGTGGTTTATAGTTAAGCAAGTCTGCTTCATTCTGTTGGCTTTCTTGAGTGCTCGTTAACTTATAGTGGTCTCCCAAAGTTCCCTAGGTTTCCTTCTCTATCTGTGGTCCCCTACTGGGACTTATACAACTACCTGTGTAACTATCCTACTCCATCCCTATCATTTTCATTAGTGCTATTTGGTTACCGAACAGTTTTAGAATAGTAATTATTAAAGTAGTAGACCAGAAATGAATTAGCACTTGCCAGTGTGCTGAATGACTTCTAGTACATTAAAACAATATAGTAACTTAATTGCATTTCAGCAGTGGGACTGGGAATAGAAACAAGTCTGAAGACATGTACTGTACCACTGGCCCAGAGCAGTCACTGGTACCAAGAAACCACATTGGAAGGATGTGAGCGAATTTGCCCAAATTTATTACTAGTCCAATAAATAAATTTAGAACGTATCCTCCATTGATGATGGGTCATTTGATTATCTTTATGTAAGAGAACAGGTGTGCTCTCTCTAGATACATACCCAATATTTTTCTTCCTTTCCTTCCTTCCCTCTCTTCCCTTCCTTCCCTTCCTTTCCTTTTTTTCCTTCCACTTTTTTTGGCGGCTACTGTGGCGTTTGGAAGTTCCTGGGCCAGGGATCAAACCTTTGCCTCAGCAGTGACCCAAGCTGCTGCAATGACAGTGCCAGATCCTTAACCTGCTGTGCCACAAGGGAACCCCCACACACCGAATCTTGAGAATTAAGGTTGTCGCTATTGTATCTTGCCTCCCAACGTGAACTCTAAACTCTGTTTTGTCTAGACTTGTCTGTATATCTTGAATACCCATAGTACTTTTCCTGCCTTGTGTGTTTTCTCTTTTTTTATCTTTAAATGTTAAGAATTTTTCAATCCTATGAGACTCAGTATAGGTTTTACTCTCTTCCAGTATGTCTGCTGGTTTCAAATCAGCAAGAAACAAGGGCCCCATTCTTTGCCCGTTTGGATCGTTTAACATGAGCCATGCTTATAATATCTCCTTTATTTGATTTCAAGCACTTTATGTCTCATTAAATTTTCACTCTTGCATAACACCGTACACATAGTGTGTACTTAATAAGTATTTGTTCAGTGGAACATTTCTGTACTTGTATTTAGCACATGGTTAATCTTCTTAGTTGCAAGTAACAGAAAATAAATGTAGCCAGTTTAAGAGGAAGAGTAAATTTTTTTTGGAATCATGCAAGTGTACCCTGAGGAACCTAAGAAAAAGCTGAAGGGCGAGCTGGGCCTCAGGGAGCTCTGGGAGCCTCACCAGTAGGAACTCCTGGATATTTCCTTTAGAGATTTGTCATTAGTGTCTCTCAGCTTCTACTTCCCAGACTCTGTATCTCTCAATTCAAGATCTGCAGAGCAAGAGTCTGCTTGTCTCAGCTCTGGTCAGTTGTTATAGTGACACATGGTTCATACCTTGGAGGCCACCCCTGTGGCTGCTTGGAAGTGGATGGCTATCTCCTTGGTAGAAAGGTAGTTGGTTCTCTGCCACAGGGAGGAGGCTGGTCAGAAATAAATTGTATCGGATGTCTCCCACAGCGTATTGCTGACTTTTGGAAACTGAGCCGGTATGGGTTTGGTAAATTGCAGGTGACTTCAGCTGTGGACAGGTTGGGATGTTGTCCTTACCTTTGCTGACCAATTCACAGGAACTACTCCTTGCTCATGTCTTAATCTTGTTGTTTGTGATATTTAATCACTAATTCAGGAGACTTTTAGTTCTAAAGTTCATTGGATCAGAGGAGAGAAAAGGAATTACACTAGTAATTTTATTATGTTTTAAACATTGGCTATGATCATAGCTACGTAGTCATTCTTTGGCTCTCTGAATTTGAACACTGCAGTATTTATTCTGCTGCAAAAGATACTAATTTTCTCTTCTGTATTATTTCTGTAACTGGGTTTTATACCTGAAGAAAGTAAGCTTATATGAAAGTTTTCAGAGGGCACCAGTTGGTTAGCCTTCCAAGAAAAGCAGAGAAAATTTCTCTCTCTCTTCCTCTATTTCATATTTTGCTATGGCAGCCTGAGCAGACTAATATAGAAATTGGCGCTGAGAAGTGTGGTGGTGCTGACACAAATACCTTAAATGTGGAAATGGCTTTGGAACTGGGTTTGTGGAGGCTGGAAGCATTTTGTTTGTTTGTTTGCTTGCTTTTTAGGGCCACACCTGCAGCATATGGAGATTCCCAGGCTAGGGGTCTAATCAGAGCTACAGCTGCTGGCCCATGCCACAGCCACAGCATCACCAGATCCAAGCTGCATCTGCAACCTACGCCCACAGCTCATGGCAACACCGGATCCTTAACCCACTGAGCGAGGCCAGAGATCGAACCTGCAACCTCATGGTTCCTAGTTGGATTCGTTTCCCCTGTGCCACCATGGGAACTCCCTGAAGAGTTTTGATGTGCATGGAAGCAGAAACTGAGACTGCCGTGAAGGGACTGTTGAAGGTGTTTCTAGTGAAACTTGAGAAAGAAAAGAAATGATAATAGCCTAGATATACTTGGTTAAATAACATTGTTAAATTAGTTTCATCCTTTTATTAATATTGCTACTAGAAAATTTAAAGTTACATACCTTTCTTGCATTGGGCATCACTGAAATAGAGCTACATGTAGGAACATGGATAAATATAAAAAAGATAACATTAATGAGAAAAGTGGGTTATTCAGAGCTGTGTTCATAAGATACCATTTTATAATTTTGTACAAAGTTTAAAAGCTTACGAAATAATACTGTACAGTTCTTAATGTGTGTGTGATAAAAAAGAATAAAAACAGGATGTTAATGAAACATCAAATTCAGGAGAGAGTTACCTCTAGGAAGGAGGAAAGCTAGAACAGGAAGAGAGAGACAGGAAATTTCAACTGCATCATTTAAAAAAAAAGAACTGGGAGTTCCCGTCGTGGCGCAGTGGTTAACGAATCCAACTAGGAATCATGAGGTTGCGGGTTTGATCCCTGGCCTTGCTCAGTGGGTTGAAGATCGGGTGTTGCCATGAGCTGTGGTGTAGGTTACAGAAGAGGCTCACATCCTGCGTTGCTGTGGTTCTGGCATAGGCCGGTGGCTATGGCTCCGATTAGACCCCTAGCCTGGGAATCTCCATATGCCATGGAAGCGGCCTTAGAAAAGGCAAAAAGACAAATAAATAAATAAATACATACTGAAGAAAAAATTATATGTGCTAATATTTGATGAAGGGTGATTGTGTAATGAATACATGTATTTTTTATTTCTTATACTTTTCCATGTGCTTGAATTATTTCATAATAATTAGTGGTTACCTCTAATTCTCAAAGTATTTCTAGAAGAATTTTTCTATTTTTGAGTGATTCAACTGAGGAATGGGAGAGTCAGTGAAATAACTGTGCAACTCCAAAACAATAAAATAGCTGAGCTGTAATTTAGTACCACGTCTTTTTTACCCCAAAACTCATAGCCCTTCTTTCTAATTAATCAGATTCTACAAAATAAAGATAAAATGTAAACTGGAGCTTCTCAATCTGCAGCTCCTCTGACCTGTCGTTGATTCTTCTCTTCCCATTTTAGGCACTTGGCACCTCGGCTCATGCACACACACGTGTGTGTGTACATGTGTGCACAGGCACACACCATCCTTTGTAAAAGAACGTGAGTTCCTGTCAGGCTGGGGCAAGACAGCTAGTGTTTGGTGTGCTGTAATTCCTTTCTGTGTCCATGTGAGGACACATTCATCAGGATTCAGGCTTGTGAGGAGGACGGGTCTAAAATAAAATGTGCTAAAGTGTTGCTTCTTGCTATCTTTTCCTAAAGATTTTTATTATGGCCATTTGTTTCCCATTAGAAATTAGAAATGCCTGTGTGAAGAATACATTTTTCCTCTGCTGGCTAAGGCATTGCTTGTCCTTTTGATTGGCTGCTGAAGATGTTATTTGTTGTATTCCTCATTCTTTACATAGAGATCCTCTTTGGAATCAAGAAAAAAAAAGTTAAAAAGTAAATAGAAAAATTAGAAATATAAAATTTAAAACATTTACTAAATGCTTGATGTGTTAGAGGTTATTATTTCTCTAAATGAAAGGTGAGAAAACAGGCATAGAATAGTTAAGTAAATTGCTCAAGATAACCTGCTCTTGAGGGCAGGGCTGAGCAGGAGATGATGTTGGGGTCATATCTACACAGTCTCTTTTTGCTCAAATCCAATCCACTTTTCTGTCTCTTCTCACCTGAATATAGCCTAAATGTTGATGATATTCCCAAGGTTCCAAACTGGACCTTCTCTTGTCACTTTTACGTCATTTCTATGGACAATCTTTTCCAACTCTCAGATTCCCATGCACTATTTCTGTTTTTGTGATTCCTGAACCTGTATCTCCATCTCATATCCCTTTCTTAAGGCTCTAGACCCATACAGCTGCTGTCTCTTGATCGGTTTTACCTAAACTATGTTATAGGCATTGCAGTATTAACATAGCAAAACCAAATTTAGTATTAGCAGCCACCCCTCTCCAGATGTGTTTGCCGAATTCCCATCCTTGGTAAATGTACCCTTCTTTACTTGTTGCCTAACCAGATGCTTGGGGTCTCCCTTTGACTCTGCCTTCACTTTCTTTTCTTTTCTTTTTATTTTAATTTAATCATTTTTATTAATTTATTTTTTGGCTGCATCTGTAGAATGTGGAAGTTCCCAGGCCAGGGTTCAAACCCTTGCAGTAGCAGTGACAATACCAGATCTTTAACCGCTAGGCCACCAGGGAACTCCTAATTTATTTATTTATTTTTTATAATTTTTTTTATTTTCCCACTGTACAGCAAGGGGGTCAGGTTATCCTTACATGTATACATTACAATTATATTTTCCCTCAACCTTTCTTCTCTTGCAACATGAGTATCTAGACAAAGTTCTCAATGCTATTCAGCAGGATCTCCTTGTAAATCTATTCTAAGTTGTGTCTGATAAGCCCAAGCTCCTGATCCCTCCCACTCCCACTCCCTCCCCCTCCCATCAGGCAGCCACAAGTCTCTTCTCCAAGTCCATGATTTTCTTTTCTGAGGAGATGTTCATTTGTGCTGGATATTAGATTCCAGTTATAAGTGATATCATATGGTATTTGTCTTTGTCTTTCTGGCTCATTTCACTCAGTATGAGAGTCTCTAGTTCCATCCATGTTGCTGCAAATGGCATTATGTCATTCTTTTTATGGCTGAGTAGTATTCCATTGTGTATATATACCACATCTTCCGAATCCAATCCTCTGTGGATGGACATTTGGGTTGTTTCCATGTCCTGGCTATTGTGAATAGTGCTGCAATGAACATGCGGGTGCATGTGTCTCTTTTAAGTAGAGTTTTGTCCGGATAGATGCCCAAGAGTGGGATTGCGGGGTCATATGGAAGTTCTATGTATAGATTTCTAAGGTATCTCCAAACTGTTCTCCATCGTGGCTGTACCAGTTGACATTCCCACCAACAGTGCAGGAGGGTTCCCTTTTCTCCACAGCCCCTCCAGCACTTGTTATTTGTGGATTTATTAATGATGGCCATTCTGACTGGTGTGAGGTGGTATCTCATGGTAGTTTTGATTTGCGTTTCTCTTATAATCAGCAATGTTGAGCATTTTCTCCTGTGTTTGCTGGCCATCTGTATATCTTCTTTGGAGAAATGTCTATTCAGATCTTTTGCCCATTTTTCCATTGATTGATTGGCTTTTTTGCTGTTGAGCTATATAAGTTGCTTACATATTCTAGAGATTAAGCCCTTGTCCGTTGCATCATTTGAAACTATTTTCTCCCATTCTGTAAGTTGTCTTTTTGTTTTCTTTTGGGTTTCCTTTGCTGTGCAAAAGCTTTTCAGTTTGATTAGGTCCCATGGGTTTATTTTTGCTCTAATTTCTATTGCTTTGGGAGACTGACCTGAGAAAATATTCATGATGTTGATGTCAGAGAATGTTTTGCCTATGTTCTCTTCTAGGAGTTTGATGGTGTCCTGTCGTATATTTAAGTCTTTCAGCCATTTGGAGTTTATTTTTGTGCATGATGTGAGGGTGTGTTCTAGTTTCATTGCTTTGCATGCAGCTGTCCAGGTTTCCCAGCAATGCTTGCTGAATAGACTTTCTTTTTCCCATTTTATGTTCTTGCCTCCCTTGTCAAAGATTAATTGACCATAGGTGTCAGGGTTTATTTCCAGATTCTCTATTCTGTTCCATTGGTCTGTCTGTCTGTTTTGATACCAGTACCACACTGTTTTGATGACTGTGGCTTTGTAATATTACCTGAAGTCTGGGAGAGTTATGCCTCCTGCTTGGTTTTTGTTCCTCAGGATTGCTTTGGCAATTCTGGGTCTTTTGTTGTTGCATATAAATTTTTGGATTGTTTGTTGTAGTTCTGTGAAAAATGTCATGGGTAATTTGATAGGGATTGCATTGAATCTGTAGATTGCTTTGGGTAGTATGGCCATTTTTACTATATTGATTTTCCCAATCCAGGAGCATGGAATATCTTTCCATTTCTTTACATCTCCTTTGATTTCTTTGATTAAAGTTTTATAGTTCTCGGCATATAGGTCCTTTACCTCCTTGGTCAGGTGTATTCCGAGGTATTTGATTTTGTGAGGTGCAATTTTAAAAGGTATCGTATTTTTGTATTCCTTTTCTAATATTTCATTGCTGGTATACAGAAATGCGACTGACTTCTGAATGTTAATCTTATAGCCTGCTACTTTGCTGAATTTATTAATCAGTTCAAGTAGCTTCTGGGTTGAGTCCTTAGGGTTTTCTATGTAGAGTATCATGTCATCTGCATACAGTGACAGTTTGATCTCTTCTCTTCCTATATGGATGCCTTTTATTTCTTTTGTTTGCCTAATTGCTGTGGCTAGGACTTCCAAAACTATTTTGAATAGCAGTGGTGAGAGTGGGCATCCCTGTCTTGTTCCAGATTTGAGTGAGAAGGCTTTCAGTTTTTCCCCATTGAGGATTATATTTGCTGTGGGTTTATCATAAATGGCTTTGATTATATTCAGGAATGTTCCCTCTATACCCACTTTGGCGAGGGTCTTGATCATGAATGGATGTTGGACTTTGTCAAATGCTTTTTCTGCGTCTATTGAGATGATCATATGATTTTTGACTTTTTTTTGTTAATGTGTTGTATGATGCCGATTGATTTGCGTATGTTGAACCATCCTTGTGAACCTGGGATGAACCCAACCTGGTCATGGTGTATAATTTTTTTGGTATGTTGTTGGATTCGGTTGGCTAAGATTTTGTTGAGAATTTTTGCATCTATATTCATCAATGATATTGGGCCACTTTCTTTTCTAACATCTGGGAGTCCTTAAGTATTGTTATATCTCTTTTCTTATTTTCTTTTAAATTCACTTCTGTCTACTCCCACTACCACTTAAACCTCTTTATGTTTTGCTTTGATTGTGGAATAGCCTTCTAACTGTTTTCCCTACATGCTTTTACTAGAGTGTGTTCTTCAGAATGCTTGGATGATCGTTCCATATTCTCATCCAACTTGGTTAGGCCCTATTGGAATGTCCCGTGGCTCCCCTAGTGCCTCTGAATAAAGTTGCCTTCTCTGCTGTGGTCTGCAAAGCACTCAATAGCCTTCTCTCTGTCAGTTGCTGCTTATAGATTTTCTGGCATATGCTCTGTTCTGTCTGGCCTCATATGTGTGATCCTCCTGTTCCTTGTCCCTGGATGCACTTCCTTCTCTCTCTGCCTAATAACTTAGACTTAGCATGCAGTTTTAGGTGGCAGTTCCTTATTAAGCAGCAGCTCTTTCTTTTGTCCCTATTCCCTGGGCCCTACCTATTCCCATGGAGCCTGAACAAAGCTTTAGTTGCGATACATCTGCAAAGTTGTTTTATGCCTATTGCATTCTGAACTCCCCATCCCCACAAAGCACTCTGTCCCCTTCGCTTCTTTATTTGTGTGCCTAGCACAGGTCACATGTGGGCTGGTTATTTGTTGACATTTTGCTAGGACAGTGGTTCTCAACAAGTGGTGATTTTGTCCCCCAGGGGACATTTGGCAATGCCCAGAGATGTTTTTGCTTAGTCACGACTGGTGGGGAGTGATGGTACAATCTAGTAGGTAGTGCCCAGGGATGCTGCTGTCACCCTGCAGTGCATAGGACAGGCCCTCACATTATCCAGCCTGAAATGGCAGTAGTGCTAAGGTTGAGAAGCCCTGCTTTACCAGGGAGGGCAGAACTTGAGAGTACTAAAAGAAAAGACATTCCACAACAGAAAGATGAAATTAAATTTCGAGTTCTCGGAGGAGTTCCCGTCGTGGCGCAGTGATTAACGAATCTGACTAGGAACCATGAGGTTGCGGGTTCGATCCCTGCCCTTGCTCAGTGGGTTAAGGATCTGGCGTTGCCATGAGCTGTGGTGTAGGTTGCAGACGCCGCTCGGATCTGGTGTTACTGTGGCTCTGGTGTACGCCAGAGGCTATGGCTCTGATTCGACTCCTAGCCTGGGAACCTCCATATGCCACAGAAGCAGCCCTAGAAATGGCAAAAAGACAAAAAAAAAAGAAAAAAGAAAAAAAAATTGGAGTTCCCTAGCAATATATAAAGCTTTCATTGTTGAGGAACTTAATTTTCAGTGTAAGCTGCTCTGGTTCTTTTTGCACCCTCTTGTTAATACTTATTCAGAAAGTGTTATGGGGAGAACACACAACCCTTGTGCATTTATTAATGGGTTAGCAGCATTTAGTAATTAAACACTTTAGTAGAGTTACTCCTGCGGCACAGTGGGTTAATGGTCCAGCTTGTCTGTGGTGTTGCTGGTTTGATCCCCAGCCGAGCACATTTGGTTAAGGATCAGAGCTGGGGCATAGGTTGCAGGTGTGGCTGAGATTCAATACCTGGCCCAGGAACTTCCATATTTTGTGAGCACGGCCAGAAAAAAAAAAAAAAACTTTAGTAATGCAGTAATTTAGGCACACAACTGAGACTGTGAAAATGATAGTGAAACAAAGCTCTTCATTTGAGAATTCCTTTAATTTACTTTTTCATACTTTAAATGTGCCTGGTAACAGGTGACTGCCCAAGCTGGTTTTTAGAGGAGATGTGGTGAGCTCTTTTTAAGCTCTTAGAAAGGTTTTTAACTCTAAAATCTTCAAAAAAGGCCACATGTGAAAAGCCTTTTGTCTAACGTGTGTAGATTAGGAAATGATGAAAACCGTAATGCCAACCTACATGCATACACATGCACACACTTATACCCACAAGTGATAACCCTCATTTACTTGTATCCTCTTCACTGTCTCTAGCCACGTGCCTGCAACAGTACCGCTGACACAGTCCATGCTGACCATCAACAGAAAGGCTCCTCTTGAGAGTCCCCATAGCGGCACTGAATTGACTGGGTACAGAAGATCCATTCAACTAAATATACAATTTACATTTAGTAAATATTAAGTTTAGCGTAGGTATCAAATTAGGAGGGGCTACTAATAGGCTGGAAAATTAGAATGTTAAAGGATAAATTATTACTGACATTAGAACAATGTGGGACTGATCTGCAAAACCAAGTATTGGGAAAATAAAATACCTATGACACTTAAAAGTTTTAGTGTATGTCTAACAAAGACAGAAAACACCACAAAAGAACGTTTTGATTCTTCTCTTTAGGATTGGCTGTTGAGTATGAATTCCTGTTTTATAATCTGGTTTTCAAAAAAAAAGTCTTATTTATTTGGTAGTTCAGTAATTTGAATAGAAGAAAGAAGAAACAATTTTGAAAATGTTAGGAAGAAGATTCAGTGACTCATTCCTGTTGATATTAGCAGTTTCAGACTAGCCTCTAGAAAATATTATATTGGAATTGTGTGGGAAAAGTCAGTTTCTCATCTTTATCCTTGGAGAATACTTTGGTAAATAAAGTGTTTTACACTTGAAGAGAATTTTCTTAGTTTGGTTTTTAACAAGTATTGAATACTAGTTACCCCACTTTAAAAGTCAAAATCAAAACAATACTTTTTCCCTATCCCTGTGAGATTACAATGACTGTGATCATTCAGGTTGTTGTTATTAGTTCAGTTTCTGAAACTGAGATATTATGTGTGGCACATTTCTTTTAGTTCATTGAAGGAAGAATGAAATATTTGTACTGAATTTGGTGGATTCTGTGAAATATTGTCTGTGTTGCAGTTGATTTAATCTCTTGTCTTTGAGTCTGTGACTTGCTTGCTTTGGATTTTGTGTCAGAATAGAAGTTTAAGCTGTAGATACCATATTTACAAAGTTATTTCAGTGAATATAATCATAAGGGAATAGAATAGTAGGCATATATAAATACAGATTTAAATAAAGAGTTCTCCGGGTTTAATTGCGTTTCTTTTAATATTTTTCAGACAAGTCCTACAGAAATTTTGGAGTATTCATCAGATAGTGAAAAAGAAAATGACTCGGAGAATGCCTTGTTCATTGATTCAGAATCCTCTCACAAATACCACATGGATTTTGGATCAGATGGAAGACGGGTTATGGAGAGATTGATAAACCCGAAGCTAAAATCTACAGAACCTGTTTTATCCACACCCCAGAAACACACAAAGCTTCCCAAGACTCTAGAAAATTCAGCGAGAAAGAAGCTTTTAAGGTTAAATTACACCTTTTTAAATACTTTTTTAAAAATTTTCCTCTTTCTTAAAAAACCCGAATACCTAAAATGTTAATTTAAGAATACTTACTTGCTTGGGAAGGAAGATTAATGGAATAGAATTGTAATTCCAGGAATCATTTACGGAGTCCTGATTTCTGGAAGCAATATATGGAATTGTTCATCTGAGTTGAGCAGTCACTGTTTCAGTCATAACCAGCTTATATAGACTGTTTTCCTTAATGGAAATTGGTTATTTATGTTTATCAAATTTTATTGAGCACCAGTGTTCCAGTGTTGTCTTAGACAAGTAAGATGAGAAAATGTGTGTTCCTGTTTTCGAGTAACTTATATCTAAAGGGGGAAGTAGAAATATAGACTCTAGAGGTTACTTTTGTGATTGTGGTTGGCCAGGGAAACACTTACAGATGTAGAGACTTATGAGAGCAAGGATTCACAGGCAAGAAAGTGGCTGGTGTGCTTGTGAAGAACAAATAGGGGCCATGGGGGGCCCAGAAGGGTGTGTGAAGGGGTCTGGGATGTGCCATGTGAGGGGGCATGTCTCAGCCCTGCATTGTACATCATCTCTTTTGTGTTTTAAATTAGAACAAAACAGTGAAGACAGAACCCTAATGAAAGTGAGAAGGAGAACTTGTGGGAAACAGTGCCACCAAAGCAGGCTCAGTAGAGAGTTTCAAGGAAAAGGAGTACAGTAGAAAGTATAAACATGGCAATGAAGAACATGGTGTGGGATCTGTTTAGGGTATGTCTACATGAAGATAGGGCAGGTATGATACACACCAAGCAGAGCCCAATGACAGTGTCAGGCAGTGTCGGTGAACTGCTGTGGGAGGAGGCGAGGGGCTCAAGGAGTAGAGACAAGAAGTGTCTAGAATCTGGGATTCAAGGTAGAAAAGGAGTGGAGAACTAAGCTTGTTTGGGCATGAATGAGTTCCAGTGTCTAAAGCGATCCTAGAGAAAAGGTGAGGTGGATTTATAGAATAATAGGGAAGACCCATGGAGACAGGGGAGTTAGGGGTAATTGCCATTAATGTCCAGGAAAAGAAATGGGGGAGGAAGGCCTGCCTTAAATAAAGGAGTGGAGGGAAGAATATGAGGATGTAACCGAGACTCGTGGGATGAATGTAGTGTCCTGAGTCAGTTGATGCCCATTTTTTGTTTACATAAAGTAAGACAGAAGGCCTTATGCCCAGAGTGAGGAAGTTATAGCCTCAAATGAGAATGGTAGTGGTTTGTAAAAATCTCTGGAGAAAAAGGGAAAGGAAGCTAATTAGAGGGATTTGAATATCATTGTTTAAGTCGCAACAATCCTGCACAATTACACAAAGTCCTGTTCCCAACCCTATTGAGGACATACTGCCTGGCAAGTACTGTTTCATGTCCTGGAGACAGGACAGTGAACAGAGGCTTCAGTGAAGGCCCTGCTTGTTTTGAGGGGAAGGCCTGTGTGTGTGTGAGGAGCCAAGAAGTAAAGTAGTTGTCATGTCAAAAGGAAATAAACTTTATCGAGAAAAAGCAGAAAAAAGAGGGATAGATGGCTGGTTTAAAATGGGATCAGGGAATGGGCTTAATGAGCAGCTGGGAAGAACAGAGCTGACATTTCCTGAGATGAGAGGAAAGGGGATTTATGGTTTGTTTGGTTTTCCTTGGTGGGAAAATGAGGAGGCTTTTTGAAGAGAGTAAGGTTATTAATCTTTTACTTTCTCTGTTATAAATTGACTCTTCAGGTTCTTTTCACAGTTTACTGGGCTTTGAATTTTTCTCATTATTTTCATTCCATACTTTCAAATAAAAATTGGAGTTTCCCAGCTTTGCTCTTTGGCATTAAATTATTTTATATGTGTACATATATTTGGATCAGTGTATAAAAGTTTATATTTTATGTGGTCAGTTTTGTCAGTCGGTCATATTGTGCACATCATCTCCCCCCCCCCTTTTTTTTAAAGGGCTGCACCTGAGGTGTATGAAAGTGCCCAGGCTAGGGGTTCGAATCAGAGCTGCAGTGGCTGGCCTACACCACAGCTCATGACAACACTGGATTCTTAGGCCACTGAGTGGGGCCAGGGTTTGAACCTGCATCCTCATGGATACTAGTTGGGTTCATTACTGCTGAGCCTTAATGGGAACTCCCACAATTAGTTTTTATTTATTTTTTATTTTATTTTTTTGTTTGTTTGTTTTTTGCCATTTCTTGGGCCGCTCCCGCAGCATATGGAGGTTCCCAGGCTAGGGGTCGAATCGGCGCTGTAGCCACCAGCCCACGCCAGAGCCACAGCAACGCGGGATCTGAGCCGCGCCTGCGACCTCCACCACAGCTCACAGCAATGCCAGATCCTTAGCCCACTGAGCAAGGGCAGGGATCGAACCCGTAACCTCATGTTTCCTATTCGGATTCATCAACCACTGTGCCACGACGAGAACTCCCAATTAGTTTTTAAACATAGAAGTTATTCTGCATCCTTAACAGTAATAATCTTCTTTTATATGTATTGTGTTCTTTCTTTCTTTCAGTTTTATTGAGTTTTTTTTTCTTTTTTCTTTTGTCTTTTTTGTTTTTTTTTGTTTGTTTGTTTGTTTTATCTTTTCTAGGGCCGCACCCACGGCACATGGAGGTTCTCAGGCTAGGGGTCCAATCAGAGCTGTGGCCCCCGGCCTACACCAAAGCCACAGCAACATGGGATCCCGAGCTGCATCTTCGACCTACACCACAGCTTACGGCAACGCTGGATCCTTAACCCACTGAGTGAGGCCAGGGATCAAACCCGCAACCTCATGGTTCCTAGCTGGATTCTTTAACCATTGAGCCATGACAGGAACTCCAGTTTTAGTGAGATTTAATAGACATATAGCACTGTATAAGTTCCAGCATGACTTGACTTATATACATTGTGAAATACATTATAAATTAATATCTTCACCTCACATAGATACCAAAAAAAATTGAAAAATGTTTTTTACCTCGTGATAAGAACCTTTAGTATCTACTCTCTTAGTGGCTTTTGTATATATCGTAAAACAGTGTTAACCATAGTCATCATGTTATATATTACATCCCCAATACTTATTTATCTTATACCTGGAATTTATACCTTTTGACTTCCTTCATCCAGTTCTCCCTCCTCCTGCCTCTGCTTTGGGTAGCCACAAGTTTGAGCTCCTTTCCTGTAAGTTTTTTTTTTGGACTCCACATGTAAGTGAGATTATATAGTGTTGGTCTTTCTCTGTCTGACTTATTTGACTTAGCATAATCCATCCTCTGAGTCCATCAGTGTTGTCATAAATGGAAGGTTTTTCTTCTTTATTATGCCCAAGTAGCATTTAGTATTCCATTGCATATATATACACAAGGCATTTTCTTTATTCATTTATGGGCACTTAGGTTATTTCTTTATATCGGCTATTGTAAATAATGCTACAGTGAATGTGGGCGTGCAGATAACTCTTTTTTTTTTTTTTTTTTTTGTCTTTTTGTCTTTTGTTGTTGTTGTTGCTATTTCTTGGGCCGCTCCTGCGGCATATGGAGGTTCCCAGGCCAGGGGTTGAATTGGAGCTGTAGCCACCAGCCTACGCCAGAGCCACAGCAACGCGGGATCCGAGCCGCGTCTGCAACCTACACCACAGCTCACGGCAACGCCGGATCGTTAACCCACTGAGCAAGGCCAGGGACCGAACCCGCAACCTCATGGTTCCTAGTCGGATTCGTTAACCACTGTGCCACGTCGGGAACTCCCAGATATCTCTTTGAAGTAGTAATTTTGTTGCCTTCAGATATATACCCTGTAGTGGAATTATTGAATCATGTGGTAGTTCTATTTTTCATTTTCTGAGAAACTGTCCTACTTAGTGGGCTGTATCAATTTACAGTTCTACAAACAGTGCAAAAGTGTTTTCTTTTCTCTACATTCTCATAAGAATTTGCTATCTCTTGCCTTTTTGATTAGAGTCATTCTCACAGACATTAGGGATGACACCTCACTGATTTGATTTGTATTTCCCTAGTGATTAGTGATGTTGAGGACCTTTTTATGCACTTGTTGGCTACTTGAATTTCTTTAGAAAAATGTCTATCAGCCTTTTGCCCATTTTTAAATTGGATTTTTTTGCTATTGAATTATATGAGTTCATTATGTATTTTGTATTTGATATATATTTGATTATGTATTTGATTCATCTTATCAGATGTATGATTTTCAAAAATTTTCTTCAATTCTGTAGGTTGCCTTTTCATTTTGTTGATTATTTTGCTATACAGGATCTTTTTGGTTTGATGTAGTTCCACTTGTTTATTTTTTCTTTTGTTGTTTGTGCTTTAGGTGTCATATCCAAAATATCATTGCTAGGACCCCTGTCATGGAGTTTTTTTCCTGTTTTCCTCTAGGAATTTCATGATATCAAGTCTTACATTTATTTTTTTGGAATGATTTTTATTTTTTCCATTATAGCTGGTTTACAGTATTCTGTCAATTTTCTACTGTACAGCAAGGTGATCCAGTCACACATACCTGTATACATTCTTTTTTCTCACATTATCATGCTCCATCATAAGTGACTAGATATAGTTCCCAATGCTGTACAGCAGGATCTCATTGCTTATCCATTCCAAAGGCAATAGTTTGCATCTGTTAACCCCAAATTCCCAATCCATCCCACTCCCTCCCCCTCCCCATTGGCAACCACAAGTCTGTTCTCCATGTCCTTGGTTTTCTTTTCTGTAGAAAGGTTCATTTGTGCCGTATATTAGATTCCAGATATAAGTGATATCATATGGTATTTGTCTTTCTCTTTCTGACTTACTTCACTTAGTATGAGAGTTTCTAGTTCTATCCATGTTGCTGCAGATGGCATTATGCTGTTATTTTTTATCGCTTCAAGTCTTACATCGAAATCTTTAATCCTTTTTTTTTTTTTTTAGGGCCACACCTTTGACATATGAAGGTTCCCAGGCTAGGGGTGGAATCAGAGTTGTAGCTGCCAACCTACACCACAGCCATAACAACACAGGATCCGAACCACATCTGTGACCTACACCATAGCTCATGACAATGCTAGATCCTTAACCCACTGAGCAAGGCCAGGGATCGAACCTATGTCCACATGGATGCTCGTCAGATTTGTTAACTGCTGAGCCATGACAGGAACTACCTTTAATCCATTTTGAGTTAGTTTTTGTGAGTGGTATAAGATAAAGGGTCTAGTTTCATTCTTTTGCATGTGACCATCCAGTTTTCCCTGCACCATTTATTGAAGAGACTGTCTTTTCTCAATTGGGGTGTTCTTGGTTCCTTTGTCAGATATTAATTGACTGTATATGCATGGATTTATTTTGGGGCTCTCTATTCTGTTCCATTGGTCTGTGTGTCTGCCTGTTTTGTTTTTTAGGGCTGCACCTGTGGCATATAGCATTTCCCAGGCTAGGGGTCAAATCAGAGCTGCAGCTGCCAACCTATGCCATAGCCACAGCAACATCATATCTGAGCCGCATCTGTGTCCTACACTGCAGCTTGCAGCAACACCAGATCCTTAATCCACTGTGCAAGGCCAGGGATCAAACTGGCATTCTCATGGATACTAGTCGGATTCTGCTGAGGCACAACAGGAACTCCTATTTGTCTGTTTCTGTGCCAGTACCATACTCTTTTGATTACTATAGCTTTATCTTATAGCTTGAGATTAGGAAGTGTGATGCTTCCCACTTTGCTCTCTCTCAGGATTTCTTTGGCTATTTGGGGTCTTTTACAGTTCCATATAAATTTTCACTTCTGTAAAAAAATTCCGTAGGAATCTTAATATGAATTGCATTGACTCTGTAGATGGCTTTGGGTAGTATGGATATTTTAAATTCTTCCATTCCATGAACATGGGATATCGATTTGCTTGTTTGTGTTTTCTGTTTCTTTCATCATGATTTTATATATAGAAAGACCTAAAGCCTGCACAAAACAAAACAAAACAAAACAAAACTCTGTTAGATCTAATCAACAAATTCAGCAAAGTTGCAGGATACAAAATTAACATGCAAAAATCAGTTGTAGTATTGATATAGACACTAGTAATTCCTTTTACAGTAACATCAAAAATAGTAAAATACTTGGGAATAAAATCAGCCAATGAGATGAAAGAGCTCTACAGTGAAAACTATAAGACATTGTTCAAAGAAATGATGAGGGTTTTGACTGTGTTCAGTTAGACATTATATATCTGAGTAGGAGTAGGAGTCTGGACTTCACCTGACAGGGTTTGTGTTAGATGTGAATTTGTAGTCTTCAGTGTCCAGATTGCTTTTAGAGCACAAGCCAGGTCATTTCATAGATCAAGCACACATTGAAAGGAAAGTCTGTCAGAGAATCTGTGTACTAGGCACTCTGCAGTGGTTGAGGCACAGAGGAAGAGGCTGCTGAGGGAGGAATCAAATCTAAGAGAGCATGATGTCCTGGAAAGCAAGTGAAGAAATGTATTTAAGGAGAAGAGAGGATAGCCATTTGAGACTGATGCTGCTGGGTTTGCACTCTGGAGAGCAGGGAATGTGGAGCCTTCTCAGTGGAATGGTCAGGAAGGACCACATTGCTGTGGGTTTAAGAGAGAATGGAAAGAGAGAAACTGAAGATAGTATGAATAGAAAATTCATTGTGTTTTGCTCTAAGAGGTACAAAGAACTGTTTGTTAATTGAAAGGAGTTAGGAGGTTGAGTTTTTTTATGAATGAGAATGACAGCATTTTTTATGTGTTGATGGAAAGGGTCATCAGCAGGGGAAAGAGAGGATAACTGCCAGAGTTGTGTCTGTCTTGATGAAAGGGGTTTACAAATGGAAAAGTGTCCTGGGTATTAGGAACAACAGGGATATCCACTCATCACTTTTATTCAACAGAGTACTGCAAGTTCTAGGCAGGGTGATTAGGCAAGAAAAAGAAATAAAAGACATCCAAACAGTTGAATTGAAACTTGTCTTAATGACACACATTATATTATACAGAAAACCCTGAAGACTCCACTAAAAAAGTGTTAAAAGTAATAAATGAATTCAGTAAAGGATGTAAAATCAGTACAGGCATACATTATTTTATTAGTGCCTTGCTTCATTGTGCTTTCTAGACATTGTGAGGGTTTGTTTGCGTGTTTTACAAATTGAAGGTTTGTGATGATCTTGTTTTGAGCAAATCTATCTGTGCCATTTCCCAGTAGTATTGTAAATTTTTTAACATAATGATGTTGCACACTTAATAAACTACAGTATGGTATAAGCATAACTTTGATATACACTGGGAAACCCAAAAGTTTGGGTGATTTACTATATTGCCATCTCAAATATTTTATGATCATCTGGAACTGAACCCTCTGTATATCTCTGTATAGAAAAATCAGTTTTCTTTCTATATGGTAACCACAAACCTATCCAAAAGAGAAATTAAGAAAGCAATCCTATTGACAGTTGCATCAAAAAGAATAAAATATCTGGGAGTAAATTAAGCTAAGCAGGAAAAAAACCGCTACATTTAAAATTATAAGACATTTTTTAAAATTACTCAATGAATTTTATTACATTTATAATTGTACAGTGAGCATCACTACCTGATTTTATATCATTTCAATCCCAAACCCCCAACCCATCCCCTTCTGGATCTGAGAAGATGTTGCTGTTGTTTATGTTGGAGACTGTTTGTCCCATGTTTTCCTCTAAGAGTTTTATAGTGTCTGGTCTTATATCTAGGTCTTTAATCCATTTTGAGTTTATTTTTGTGTATGGTGTTAGGAAGTGTTCCAATTTCATTCTTTTACATATGGCTGTCCAGTTGTCCCAGCACCACTTATTAAATAAGCTGTCTTTTCTCCATTGTATATTCTTACCTCTTTTGTCATAGATTAGTTGACTGTAGGTACGTGGGTTTAATTCTGGGCTTTTATCATGTTCCACTGATTACATTTCTGTCTTTGTCCCAGTACCATATGGTTTTGATGACTGTTGCTTTGTAGTATTGTCTAAAGTCAGGAAGCCTGATTCCTCCAGCTCCATTTTTCTTTCTCAGGATGGCTTTGGCTATTCTGGGTCTTTTGGCTTCCAAACAAACTTTAAAATATTTTGTTTGAGTTCTGTGAAAAATGTCCTAGATAATTTGATAGGAATTGCATTGATACTGTACATTGCCTTAGGTGCTATAGTCATTTTGATAATATTAATTCTTCCAGTGCAAGAGCATGGTAAGTCTTTCCATCTATTTGTGTCATCTTTGATTTCTTTCATCAGCATTGTACAGTTTTCAGAGTACAGGTCTTTTGTCTCTTTAGTTAAGTTTATTCCTAAGTATTTTATTCTTTTTGATGAAATGATAAATGGGATTGTTTCCCTGATTTCTCCTTCTGATCTTTCATTGTTAGTCTATAGAAATGCAGTTGATTTCTGTGCATTAATTTTGTATTCTATGACTTTGCCAAATTCATTGATGAGCTCCAACAGTTTTCTGGTAGAGTCTTTAGGATTTTCTAGGTATGGAATCATGTCATCTGCAAATAGTAATAATTTTACTTTGTCCTTTCCAATTTGGATTCCTTTAATTTCTTTTACTTCTCTGACTGCCATGGCTAGAACTTCCAAAACTATTTTGAGTAGTAGCAGTGAGAGGGGTCATCCTTGTCTTATTCCTGATCTCAGTGGGAATTCTTTCAGCTTTTCACCATTGAGAACGATGTTCACTGTGGGTTTGTCATCCATGGCCTTTATCATGTTGAGGTAGATTCCCTCTATGACCACTTTCTGAAAGGTTTTTATCAGAAATGGGTGTTGGATTTTGTCAAAGGCTTTCTCCGCATCTATTGAGAGGATCGTATGGTTTTTATTCTTCAGTTTGTTAAAGTGGTGTATCACACTGATGGATTTGTGGATATTGAAGAACCCTTGCATCCCTGGGATAAATCCCTCTTGATCATGATGTACAATCCTTTTAATGTATTGTTGGATGCAGTTTGCTAGTATTTTGTTGAGGGTTTTTGCGTCGATGTTCATCAGTGAAATTGGCCTGTAGTTTTCTTTTTTTGTGGTATCTTTGTCTGGTTTTGATATCAGGGTGATGGTGGCCTCATAGAATGAGTTTGGGAGTGTTCCTTCCTCTGGAATTTTTTGGAATAATTTCAGAAGGAGAGGTGTCAGCTCTTCTCTAAATGTTTGATAAAATTCACCTGTGAATCCATCTGGTCCTGGACTTTTATTTGTTGGAAGTTTTTTGTTTGTTTTTTTTTTTTTTGTCTTTTTTTTTTGTCTTTTTTGCCTTTTCTAGGGCCGCTCCTGCAGCATATGGAGGTTCCCAGGCTAGGAGTCGAATCGGAGCTGTAGCTGCCACCCAGAACCAGAGCCACAGCAACACGGGATCCGAGCCACATCTGCAACCTGCACCACAGCTCACGGCAACGGCGGTTCCTTAACCCACTGAGCAAGGGCAGGGACCGAACCCGCAACCTCATGGTTCCTAGTCGGATTCGTTAACCACTGTGCCATGACGGGAACTCCTGTTGGAAGTTTTTTAATCACAGTTTTGCTTTCAGTACTTGTGATTGGTCCATTCATCTTTTCTATTTCATCTTGGTTTAGTCTTGGAAGACTGTATACTTTTCTAAGAATTTGTCCATTTCTTCTAGGTTGTCCATTTTATTGGCCTATATTTACGTGTAGTAGTCTCTTATTATCCTTTGCATTTCTGTGATGTCTGTTGTTACTTCTCTTTTCTCATTTGTAATTTTATTGATTTGAGTCTTCTCTCTTTTTTTCTTGATAAGTCTGACTAAGGGTTTATCAGTTTTGTTGATCTTCTCAAAGAACCACCTTTTCATTTCATTGATCTTTTCTATGTTTTTCTTTGTTTCTATTTCCTATGCTCTGATCTTTATGGTTTCTTTCTTTCTGCTAACTTTAGGTCTTGTCTGTTCTTCTCTCTCTAGCTGCTTTTGATGTAAAGTTAGCTTGTTTATTTGAGCTTTTTCTTATTTCCTGAGGAGCTTTTTCTTATTTCCTGAGGTGGGCTTGTATTGCTGTGAACTTTCTTCTTAGAACGGCTTTTGCTGCATCCCATAGGTTTTGGAGTGTCGTATCTTTGTTGTCATTTGCTCCTAGATATTTTTTAATTTCCTCTTTGATTTCTTCAGTGATCCATTGGTTGTTTAGTAGCATGTTGTTTAGTCTCCATGTGTCCGTATTTTTGCAGTTTTTTTCTTGTTGTTGATTTCCAGTCGTATAGTGTTGTGGTCAGAAAAGATGCTTGATATGATTTCATTTTTCTTAAAATTACTGAGGCTTCATTCGTGGCCCAAAATGTGATCAATCCTGGAGAATGTTCCATGTGCACTTGAGAAGAATGTGTATTCTGATGCTTTTGGATGGAATGTCCTACAAATATCTATTAAGTCCATCTGGTCTAATGCTTCATTTAGGGCTTGTGTTGCCTTGTTGATTTTCTGTCTGGATGATCTGTCCATTGTTGTAAGTGGGGTTTTAAAGTCCCCTGCTATTATTGTGTTATTGTCAATTTCTCCTTTTAAGGTTATTAGTTGCTTTATTTATTGGGTATGTTGGGTGCATATATATTTACAATTGTTATATCTTCTTTTTGGATTGATCCTTTGATCATTTTGTAATGCCCTTCTTTGTCTCTTATATTCTTTATTTTAAGGCTGTTTTGTGTATTATGAGTATTGCTACTCTAACTTTCTTTTGATGCCTGTTTGCTTGGAATATTTTCTTCCATCCTCTTACTTTCAATTTGTATGTGTCCCTAGAAGTGAAGTGGGTCTCTTAAAGACAGCATAATAAAATTATAAGACATTGATGAAGGAAATTAAGAAAGACAAAAATAAATGGGTATATATACTGTGCTTATGGATTGAAAGAACTAGAATAGTTAAAATGTCCACACTACCCAAAGCCATCTATAGATTCAGTGCAATCCCTATCAAAATTCCAATGTCATTTTTCACAGATATAGAACAAACAATCCTAAAATTTGTGTGGCTCCACAAAGATCCTGAATAGCCAAAGAAATCTGGAGAAAGAAGAACAAAGCTGGAGGAACCACACTACCTGATTTCAAACTGTTATTACAAAGCAATATAATCAAAAAAGTATGGTATTGGTATAAAAATGTACATATTTCAATAGAACATAATAGAGAGTCCAGAAATAAACCTGTGGATATATGGCCAATTGACTTACTACAACAGAGCCACAAATATACTATGGAGAGAAATTGGTCTTTTCAATAAATAGTATTGGGAAAATTGTACAGCCCACATGCCAAAGAATGAAACTGGATCCCGTCTTACACCATACACAGAAACAATTCAAAAGGTATTGGACTTTAATGGAAGATCTGAAAACATAAAAGACCTAAATGAAACACAGCTGGTAGTCTTCTTGACCTTGGTCCTGATGTTGAATTTTTGTATTTAATACCAAAAGCAAAGGCAACAAAAACAAAAATAAATGAGTGGAACTACACCAAACTAAAAAGCTTCTGCATGGCAAAGGACACCATCAGCAAAATGAAAAAGGCAACCTTCAGAAGGAAGAAAATATTTGCAAATCACATATCTGATAAGAGTTTAATGTCCAAACTATTTAATGAATTCATACAATTCAATAGCAAAAAAAAAAAAATCAAACACTCTGATTTAAAAAATAGGCAGATTAACTGAACAGACATTTTTCCAAAGAGCACATTCAAATGATAAACAGTATGTGAAAATATGTTTAACATCAGTGATAATCAGGGAAATGGAAGTCAAAACTCAGTGAGATACCATCTCACATCTATCAGAATGTCTGTCATCAAAAAGACAAGAGACAACAAGTGCTGGCCAGTATGTAGAGAAAACGGAACCCTTGTGCACTGTTGGTGGGAATGGAAATTGGTGTAACTACTGTGGAAAACAGTATGGAGGTTCTAAGAAAGTTAAAAATATATCTACCATACAGTCCAGAAATACTCCTTCTGGGAATATATCATATGAAAGAGGTGAAAACTTATTATAAGGTGGATAAGTTCTGAGGATCTAATGTAAACATGGTGACAGTTATTGAAAATATTGTATTGTGCAATCAAAATTTGCTAAGAGAGTAGAATTTAAATGTTTATACCAAGGAGTTCCTGTTATGGCTCAGCAGGTTAAGAACTTGAATAGTATCCATGAGGAAGAAGGTTTGATCCCTGGACTTAGTCAGTGGGTTAAGGATCTGGCATTGCCCGAAGCTGTGGCATAGGTCACAGATGTGGCTCGGATCTGGTGTTGCTGTGGCTGTGGCATAGGCTGGCAGCTGTAGCTCTGATTCAACTCCAGGCCCAGGAATTTACATATGCTGCAAGTATGGCCCTAAAATAAAAAAGTTTACGTCTAAAAGCAAAGAAGATAAATATATGAAGTAATGGTTCTCTCTCAATTAAGTAAAGGGTGGGGTTCCTTTCACATGTATACATGTATTAAATCCCACATTTTTCACTCTAAATACAAATTTATTTGTCAAATACATTTAAATAAAACAAGAGAAAAAGGAAACAAGAAATGTTAATTTGCATGTATTGTAGAAGGGGTCTTATTGAACCTTATTTGTTTTTTAAATGTGTAGGAGGTTTTTACTAGAATTAATGATTGTTGATCATAGGTTATGGTGTTTCCATCCCTAAGTTGTGGTGCTTCTGCTTGGAATTCCTTGCAGGAATTCTTGGAGCAGAGGTATTCTGTGACCGAATGACTAAAAACAAGGTGGAAATGCAGATTCTTTCTTAGGCTTCAGATGTTCCTGCATGTGGAGAACTGTTCTGCATTCATTTTTACTCTTGCTTTTTACCTTTCATCCTATAATTCCTACAGTTTTTTGTGAGATTCTAGGCCTGACATTAACCATATGCTACTTTCAGATTGTCTTTTGTCTTTGTTTTGCTTCTCTCTAAAGTCATAAGATTGAAAATCAGCATTTGGGAGTTCCCGTCGTGGCGCAGTGGTTAATGAACCCGACTAGGAACCATGAGGTTGCGGGTTCGATCCCTGCACTTGCTCAGTGGGTTAACGATCCGGCATTGCCGTGAGCTGTGGTGTAGGTTGCAGACGCAGCTCGGATCCCGCGTTGCTGTGGCTCTGGCGTAGGCCGGTGGCTACAGCTCCAATTCAACCCCTGGCCTGGGAACCTCCATATGCCGCAGGAGCGGCCCAAGAAATAGCAACAACAACAACAACAAAAAAGAAAATCAGCATTTGGCAGATATCTAGATCATTGGGCAAAGCATACAGTGTTTTGCCTTTTTTCCTTGTGTTTATTATATTATTAGTATTTTTAAGTAGTAGGTATTCTTTAACAGACTGTGGGTATGTTATTGAGGCTGGAGCCAGACTGCCTGGTGTGCATCAGCTGTGCCCCTCAGTAGATGTCTCAGCGTGTGCAGTGTTGAAGTCCCAGTATCACCTGTAAAATGCAGATGACAGTAGTACCTGTTTTCATTGTGTTGTTTAAAGGCAGTGTATAGATGAGTTACTTCATTGTAAACAGAATGGTATGAAGAAGGACTTGCACAAATATAGATTCTTTGGGCATATTTGTGATTAAAATTTGTTTTTATGAATGTTGTTCACACACACGGTTAGAAATAATTAGTGCCTAAACAAAGTAGGTGGTAGTGATAATGCATATGATATATATTAAGATCCTTCATCATTGTGGAAAGCATAGGGTGCAAATAAGAATCTTAACAGAATTGGAGTTCCCGTAGTGGTGCAGTGGTTAGCGAATCTGACTAGGAACCGTGAGGTTGCTGGTTCGGTCCCTGCCCTTGCTCAGTGGGTCAACGATCCGGCGTTGCCGTGGGCTGTGGTGTAGGTCGCAGACGCAGCTCGGATCCCGCGTTGCTATGGCTCTGGCGTAGGCCGGTGGCTACAGCTCCGATTCGACCCCTAGCATGGGAACCTTCATATGCCGCAGGAGCAGCCCAAGAAATAGCAAAAAGACAAAAAAAAAAAAAAAAAAAAAGAATCTTAACAGAATCAGTAACACCAATGACTAGCATTTCTTGAAGGTTTACTAAATGCCAGACACTGCTAAGTCCTTTCTGTTTTCAACAACTGTTTTCAGTAAGTTCCCTTCATGGCACAGCAGTTAACAAACCTGACTAGGATCCATGAGGACACAGGTTTGATCCTTGGCCTTGCTCAGTGGGTTAAGGATCCGTCATTGCAGTGGTGTAGTTCACAGATGCAGCTCAGATCTGGCATTGCTGTGACTGTGGAGTAGGCCGGCAGCTACAGCTCCAATTCTACTCCTAGCCTGGGAACTTCCATATGCCACCAGAGAGAGGGAGAAGAGAGAGAACTTAGTGAAATGACTAGTGAACATACTTTTATAAGAGAATACGTTGAAACATTATGTAGCTGTAGTCACAATGAGGTTTAACAGCTGAGCCTGATTTCTCTTGAGATCACAGGTGTGTCAGGAGCTACTGACTTTTTGATTCAGTATAAACTATGCAGGTAGTTTATACTGAATGAAAAAATACAGATGTGTTTATATTTGTCTATCTATCTATCTATCTGTCTATCTATTAATAAGAATTGATGGCTAGGGGCTCTTATGAAATGCCCGTGTAAACATTGTTGAGTTGTTCTCCTACCACACATGGGGGTTTTCGTCTTTGTATAATATTGGTATTCTTGTTTTATGTTTATGATTAATACTCAGTTATCTCTGTTGGCCAAGGTAATGGCCCATACCCACATCCTCTTATTTGAATGTTCTACTTATTAACAGCATACAGGCTTTATACTTGACTACAACTGGGAACCCATTTTACTTTTATCTGTTTGCTCCTGTCTGCTGATCAGATTGTAAGGTATACCATGGCATGGCTTGTTGCCTTCTTCATATTCTTGACATCTGGTGCTTGCCTAGGTAGAGCAGGAAACACGTAATCAGTACATATTTTTGGAATAAGTAAACTGAGAAAGAATAGTCAGGAAGTTGGACTGATCTCAGAGGAGCCCATATTTCTAAGAACTAGAAAACTGATCTTCCAAATAATCTTAAGAGATTACTAACCTAGAAGGATTTGGCCTCTAGGAAGAGAATATAGTATTAAATAAGTCAAAATTTTCATGCTTTATTTCTTCCTGATTGGAGGCTATAAAATATAAATGTTTCAACAATTCTGAAGCTTTTCTTTTAACTAAACTTAATACATTATAATTCATTGAACAGAGGCGGGCTAGCAGAAAGACTAAATGGACTGCAGAATCGAGAGAGATCTGCCATTTCTTTGTGGAGACATCAGTGTCCTTACCAGAGGACACGTTCAGGTAAGGCTGCACTGCCATCTGTGAGTAAAGAATATGCCAGTTAATGGAAAAAATAAAAATCATTATTAAAAAAATGTATTTTTACAGCAAAATATATGAAGTTGATCATTACCACTTTCATGCCTTTTTCTCCAGGTGTCTAAAGAGCTGACTTGGAGGGTTCTATGTTATACCTTTTTCTTGCTGTATCTATTCTAGTAGCTTTCAGACTTTTGTGACATAGTAAGCAGTACATCTTATGTCATCTCTCAATACACACACAACATTCACACACACATGCACATCTGAAGCAAACATTTAATAAACAACACTGGCCTCAGTATATGTGAAATACCAAAATCCTGATCTCACTAAATTGATGCAGGATCCTTCTAATGAGTTGCAGCATGCTGATTGAAAGTTGCTGCTACAGCTTCTCATTATAGTGAATTAACCAAATTGTCAAGCACAGAGCTGGTGGTTGGGTTAGAAAGGTACCATCAGACGTCTGTGATTGGATGCCTGGACTGAAGGGAAAAGCCGTGTTTGACTCCAATACCAAATAGTTTACTTGGGATGTTCCTTATGATTTTCCTTCTTAAATTTGAGAATAGAGGATATTTAATCATGCCGTAAATGAAAAACAAAAGCAATATAAAACAAAAAACTAGAGCCAAATGTTAATCCATGAATTTTATAATATGAATATATAACCATCTCCAGTGGTATTTTCTGTTAGAAGTCTGAATATTTAGGAATTTGGATTTTGCTTTCTGTTTCTTTTCCTTAGATAAATTTCTTATTTTTCATATCTGTGAATCCTCCCCTTAATGCCTTGTACAAAATTATGTCTTTTTTTCCTTTCCTTTTGATATGTTATTATAAACATTTATTAGGAGGAACATTTCAGTATTCAGTGTTTTGCTTCCTTTGTGGCCTGGCAGAAGAATTTTTTATTTCAATATAATTTTTTTTCCTTTCTATATGTTTATAGCAACTGAGTAAATAAAAGAAAAACTTGCAAATATTAAATAAAGATAACTCTCCTAATAAATAAATAAATAAAGGTAACCCCCTAATCCTAAGAACTGAAATTGAATAAACAGCTGAAATTCAATGATGAATTTATTAAAATATCTCCATTCTTAATCTAAGCTCTCTAACTCTCTTAATTTCCCTGTCAAAATGAGTATAATTGTTGAGCCTTGCCTTATGAGCTGTACTAACAATAAATCTGATACTGCATGGGAAGAACATGCAGCCTTTAGGGCAACCCCAGACTCCATAGGTGGTGGAAACAAGAGGTGCTGTCATTTTGAGGTCAGTTTCCCTGCTGCCGGCTCTGGCAGAAGCAGCCAAGAGCAACATCTCCTCCTCCCCCTTGGGATCTGGGTTTGCAAGGTACCACAGTCAGAATCCCATCTTATTTCATTTACACTCAAGAGTGTTACTTAGCTTTGGTTAATTTTGACTGATCAGATGACTGTATTAGGCTTGGCTTTACTTTCTTCTGATGGGTTTGAGAAATCTAGGAGTTAGTAGTAAATTTATGAACCACATCTTGGTTTTTGTTCTGGATATTAAGTATAACATATCTCCCCAAGACATCTCACCATGAATATCTTTATTCATCTCCCTCAGATATGATAAATTATAGTTTACATAATTAATCTATAATTATAATTATTTAGTCTGAGGCCTTTCTTCCCAGGTTTCTTCCATTTGAGGAATGTCATTTAATTATTTCACATTTGAGAGGGATATTGAGCCTGCTTACTAACTAGAAATATTTGAGTGGGTGTCTCTACCATATCTTTCTGTCTTTTTAAAAAATTTTTTCATGTTTAGATAATTGTAGATCCACATGAAGGTCATGCCACTGTGAGAAATAACACAGTGGTTCCTTCCCCTTCACCTCTTTCCCCCAAGGATGACATGGCCCCTAGCGCTAGTAGCTGACACAACCAGGAATTGATCCAGATAGCATTCGCCAGCCTTGCTTAGGTTTTTTTCAGTTTACGTGCACTTCTGTGTGTTTTGTTTATGTAATTTAATTACATATGTACATTCAGGTATCCATCACCACACTCTAGGTACAGAACACTTATCACCAGGATTCCTCGTTCTGCCTTTTATGGCTGTGCACGCCTCTTCCTGCCCTCCTGATACCTTGTAACCACCAGTCTATTCACTCTTTCCATATTATTGTCATCCCCAAAATGTTACATAAGTGAAATAATATAGTAAATAACCTTTTGGAATTTACTTTTTTCACTCAGCAGCATTCCTTTGAGATTTACCAATGTGCATGTGTCTATGTTGGTGAGCTGTGCTATGGGTGTACCAGACTTTGTTTAACTGTACACGTGTGGAGGGACATTTGGATCATTTCTAGGATTGGGCAATCATAAATAAAAGTGCTATGAACAAGATTTTGAGTGAACACAGGTGTTTAATTTTCTGGTATAAATGGGCAAGGGTTCAGTTGCTAGGTGTTAAAATAAGGGCATGTCTAGTTTTGTAAGTCATTGCATATTAATATCAGATATCAAATACTTCAGGGAATATCTAACACATCTTTCTAACTTTAAGAAAAAGATTTTTCACACCTTTAATACCTTTAGTTTGTGGATTTCAGTTTTTCTTTGCTTCCCTCACGATAGCTTACTTTTCTGGGCTACTTTATAGTCAGTTTTGTTTTCTTAGTTAGTACTTTCTAGTACATTTCAGTATAAAAGACATAATCTCAAGGTTCTTTAAACTTGAGTGAATTTTAATGTGTTCTTATTTTCTGGTTTTTGTTGTTGTTGTTTGTTTTTGTTCTTTTGATACACTCGGGGGATTCAACTTCACTGTCGAAAGAACAGAGAGAAGCACGTGTACCTCGCATGAAGGCCAGTAGAGATTGGTTTGTTGGATGACAAACCAAGAAGAGTTTGGGGGGAAAGGCCAGACCATTCAGGGCCTGGAGGCCATGACTGGGTTTTATTCTAGTGTGATGCCTTGCACACATATGCATTTTAAAATGTGGCTGTGGGAGTTCCCATTACGGCTCAGTAGGTTAAGACCTGACACTGTCTCTGTGAGGATGTGGGTTTGATCCCTGGCTTGGCTCAGTGGGATAAGTATCCAGCATTGCTGCAAGCTACAGTGTGGGTTGCAGATGTGGCTTAGATCCAGTGTTGCCATGGCTGTGGCATAGGCCACAGCTATAGCCCCAGTTTAATCCCTAGCCTGGAAACTTCTATATGCCTCAGGTGTGGCTGTTTAAAAAAAAAAAAAAAAAAAAGTGACTATGGAATAGAGAATGATGAGTGTAGAAGCAAGAGGAAAATATTTCCACATTTCTTTTCAGGAACCATTTTATTTTTCTTCTTCCTTTTTGAGGGGAAACAGTTTTCCAACATCGCTTTTCACCTGGGTGGCAGTGGCCAGTTTTTATTAAGTGATATTCAGAATATTTCTCATGTTTATCATTTCATTTAATACTCACAGCAGCTCTTCCAGTTAGGTACTCTGATGCCATTTTAGAAACGGAGAGAATGTGGGCAGGCAGGGTCCTGTGTCCTGGCCAATGGGTGGCAGAGCCAGATTTACATGAGACATTCTGCCCAAGTGGCCTGTGGTCATGGCCTGTCTTGTTCTGGATAGGTTCCTGGGAGGGCAGATCCAGGCACTGAGGACATGAGTCCGTGTTGTGTTAGATGTGAGTATAGATGTGATATGAGTTCTGTAGATGTGAGTATTAAGATTCCCTTGTCTGGCCTCAGTTTAGCAACAGTGCAGCAAATATTTTTATAATGTTTTATGTCTATGTCTGTTTTTAAGATTAAAAAATTAAGTTACATATATTCTTGGATGAAAAAAAACAGTGAACTCCTTATATTGTTGAGGAAGAATGTAAAAAGAAAAAAAAAATAATGAAGAAAAGAAGAAGTGAAACCAAGAACAAAAAATGATGGGCTTGAGATACATTATTTTTCATGAGATTTTGTTCATAAAATTTCCCTTTAAACTTCAGAAAGAAGAAGGGGCAAGGAGGCAGGGGGAAGAAAGAAGCAAAGTCATGGTAGTAACATTTACTGTTGGCCAAAGCAGAATTCTCTCTAAATTTTCTTTTTTTTTCAACTTGCTACTCTGGAAAATGTTGGAAGTGGTCACTAAGTGCACGTACGTGGGTGCTTACCTTAGAACACCCTCTGACAGGCCATGAGTCAGAGATTATTTGTTAAATGAAGAAGGCTGATTTGGGGGCAGGAGACGGGGCCTTTAAATCTTACAATTTCACTGCCTGTTCTTTATGTAGAGGGTAAGCAACCAAGCAATTTTCAGTGTCTTTTTCTGTAAAATCACTTGTGCAGAGCAATATTTTTTGTGTACCCATATTTCTGTGTTGATCTTAGTTATATGAAATAAATGCTCTTTAACATACTGCTACTTTACTGATGCTTCAAATCTGATGGTGGAGATGGGAAGGTGGCAAGAGAGAAGTACAGGGCAAGGAGCCGAACGGGTCATCCTTCATTTATTCATTCCAGAGGTGTTTACTCCTAGACACTGTATACCATGTCACTGCATGCATGGAGCTTTCATTATCTCAGATGAATAGACTGTTCTCCAAGGAAGATATACAGATGGCCAACAAACACAGGAGAAAATGCTCAACATCGCTGATTATAAGAGAAACGCAAATCAAAACAACCATGAGATACCACCTCACACCAGTCAGAATGGCCATCATTAATAAGTCCACAAATAACAAGTGCTGGAGGGGCTGTGGAGAAAAGGGAACCCTCCTGCACTGTTGGTGGGAATGTCAACTGGTACAGCCACGATGGAGAACAGTTTGGAGATACCTTAGAAATCTATACATGGAACTTCCATATGACCCCGCAATCCCACTCTTGGGCATCCATCCGGACAAAACTCTACTTAAAAGAGACACGTGCACCCGCATGTTCATTGCAGCACTATTCACAATAGCCAGGACATGGAAACAACCCAAATGTCCATCCACAGAGGATTGGATTCGGAAGATGTGGTATATATACACAATGGAATACTACTCAGCCATAAAAAGAATGACATAATGCCATTTGCAGCAACATGGATGGAACTAGAGACTCTCATACTGAGTGAAATGAGCCAGAAAGACAAAGACAAATACCATATGATATCACTTATAACTGGAATCTAATATCCAGCACAAATAAACATCTCCACAGAAAAGAAAATCGTGGACTGGGAAAATAAACTTGTGGCTGCCTGATGGGAGGGGGAGGGAGTGGGAGGGATCGGGAGCTTGGGCTTATCAGACACAACTTAGAATAGATTTACAAGGAGATCCTGCTGAGTAGCATTGAGAACTATGTCTAGATACTCATGTTGCAACAGAACAAAGGGTGGGGGGAAAAATGTATACATGTAAGGATAACTTGATTCCCTTGCTGTACAGTGGGAAAATAAATAAATAAATAAATAATAAAAATAACCAAAAAAAAAAAAAGGCAAACATAGGTATAGGTTGGCACAGCAAAGCATCTGTGAGGCATTCGGGTGAGTGCTATGCCAGACAGGCCGTGCGGGAGAACGTCACATTTTCAGTGGCTGCCTACAGCCTCAGTCGAGCTTCCAGTCTAGAGTACCAGAGGAGTGTGGCTAAAGAATTATGGAACAATGGTTTTGTTACTAATTTTTGTAAGAAAAATTATAGATTAACTATTAGTATATAATTAAAAATTATAGATATAATTAAAAATTATAGATTAGAGAATTTTTCCTGTTTTTTTTTTTCTGTTTTATGGAGATGTAGTTGACATATATCACTGTGTAAGTGCAAGATGTAAAGTATAATGATTTGGTATGCATATATGTGTTACCACAACAAGTGTAATTAATATCAATCATCTCATGTAGATAACAAAAAGAAAAAAATATTATTTTTTCCTTCAGAATGAGAACCCTTAGGATCTTCTCTCTTAACCATTTTCCTGTATCTCATCCAGGAGTATTAACCACAGTCACCACGCTGGGCATCCCACCTCCAGGACTTACTTACCTTAGAACTGGAAGTGTGTACCTTTGACCTATCTCCAATCGCCTCTTCCCCCAACAATCTGATCTATCAGTTTGATTTGTTGGGTTGTTGTTGTATGTGTGTTTTATTTTTATTTTTTTATTTTTTTTAATTTTATAATGATTTTTATTTTTTCCATTATAGCTGGTTTACAGTATTCTGTCAATTTTCTACTATACAGCAAGGTGACCCAGTCACACATACCTGTATACATTCTTTTTTCTCACATTATCATGCTCCATCATAAGTGACTAGATATAGTTCCCAATGCTATACAGCAGGATCTCATTGCTTATCCATTCCAAAGGCAGTAGTTGGCATCTGTTAACCCCAAATTCCCAATCCATCCCACTCCCTCCCCCTCCCCATTGGCAACCACAAGTCTGTTCTCCATGTCCAGGATTTTCTTTTCTGTAGAAAGGTTCATTTGTACCGTATATTAGATTCCAGATATAAGTGATATCATATGGTATTTGTCTTTCTCTTTCTGACTTACTTCACTTAGTATGAGAGTCTCTAGTCCCATCCATGTTGCTGCAGATGGCATTATTTTGTTCTTTTTTATGGCTGTGTGGTATTCCATTGTGTATATATACCACATCTTCTTAATTCATTCATCTGTGGATGGACATTTAGGTTGTTTCCATGTATATGTATCTTAGGTTAAAGTGAGAACTCATACAAGTGAGATCTTACTGTATTTGTCCTTCTCTGTATGACTTATTTCACTAAGCATAATGCCTTCAGGGTCCATCCATGTTGTTGGAAATGACAGACCTTCCTTCTCTTTTATGCCTGAAAAATAATATTCCTTGTGTATACTTTTATACACAATGGAATATTTTATGTATATACACAAATATGTATATACAAATACATATATTTATAATATACCTTCATTATCCATTCATCCATTGATAGACACTTAGGTTGTTTCCGTAAGTTAGCTACTGTAGATAATGCTGCAGTGAACATGGGGGTGCAGGTATCTCTTCAATATACTGTTTTCATATCTTTCTGATATGTTCCCAGAACTGGAATTCCTGGATCTTATGGTAGTTCTTGTTTTAATTTTTAAGGATCCTCCATACTGTTTTCCACAGTGGCTGTACCAGTTTACATTTCCACCAACAATGCACAAGAGTTCTTTTTTCTCCACATCCGTGCCAGCAATTTTTCTTTTTTCTTAATGGTAGCCATTCTGACAGATATGAGCGTGATTTGTGTTTCCCTAATAATTAATAATGTCAAGCATCTTTCCATGTAATTGTTGACCTGAGTAGTGCATATTCCACTGGCACAGTACTTGTAATTGAAAGATTTTTTTGTTTAGGTTATTATTAAAGTCCAATAAGGAACACTTTATTTGGTGAACATTATTATATTCAAGCAGAGAAATATAAAGATACATTAGAAAATCTGAATGAAACAGATTTTTAATTTGAAGAACTTTTACCGTGTCAATATTTGCTTTTCTTATATTACCGTTTTGTGTTGAAATAAATCACAGCAAAGAAAGTATAGAAAACATAGATGTTTAACAAGTACTTGTGAAGGGAGTACCCCTATAACTGTCACTACTCAAAGAATAGAAATAGATGGTTTTCTACTAATTTCAGAGTTTTTTTTGTTTTTGTTTTTGTTTTTTACTCACTGGAGGAATACAGTGTATTGCTGCCTCATCTTTTTGTTTTTTTCATGACAGATGGCCTTAGTATTTTAACCTGTGGGTATTTGTTTGTTTTACTTTGTCTCTCATTTCATTCATTCATTCATACTTTCATTAAGCAACAAATATGAGTCCATTACTGACAGAAATGACCCTGTCAGAACAGTGTAATTAATTTTTCTTTCTTTTTTAAAATTAATATTAAAGCCTTGTTCTTTAGAGATAAAATAGTATTTTACATTTGAAGATGTTTTAGTAATGTCTGTAAAATTTTACTTATTGAAGCACATTTTGGAAAATCAGACACAAGAAACAAAGCCAAAGGGAGTAAAGATTATTCCATAAGACTGTAAAGGAGAATGACTACAGTGAGTACTCCTGAAGAATGTTGTATTTATACAGTTTCAAGAAATATTGAAAGATAGAGTATTACTATTCCTTATTCTGATGATTAACTGTAATAAATATTCAGGATAGTGCTCCTGGGCCCTTGTAATGCTTTTAGAATTTCTTCATATATAATAGTTTAGAAGTATTAGTAAATGCTATAAAATGTAGAAAACTGTTGACAAAGGTTATCATTGGAAAAGGTAATGGGATAGGTGTTTTGTTTGTTTGTTTTTAATATTCCTCTTAAAAAAGAAGAATTCTGTTAAAAATGAAATATATTGTTTTCACAATTAGAGAAGAAGGGAGGAAAATGTGAAATGATAGAGGTTCCACTACTTTTACTCAAGAAGTGCTGAAATTTATACCTTTGTGAAAACTTGAATAATGAGGCTGGTTTTCCCAGTAAGACATTTTCACAACACAGTTGGTTGTTACTTGTCCTGGAGCAACCTGAAGGTTTGGTTTCAGTCTCCAAGGCCGGGGTGGGGAGGGGGGGTTCCCTGAGCACTTCTGCATCTCTCCTCACACCTGCATTATCCTTTCCCAAACATTGCTGTGTCCCCGATGCACAGGAAGGTTCCAGCTTCCAGAGTAATGTATCGGCTTCCTTGGAGTGGGGTTCCTTCGGCACTGTTGGGAATGGGAAGCCAGAAATCTGGCCCCTGCTTCTCTCTCACTGGTTTCAGGGAGCCCCTCTGAGGCCTGGGACCACCCTGAAATGCCAGACTCCCCACTTGAGTGGTCAAGAGAGAAAGAAGGAATATGAGGGTCAGCATTTCCTATATAGTGACAGTGGTGTGAGCAAAAAGAAGAGCCAAGAATTTTATGTAGCTATGTGTGTATCCTAATTTCCTAATTTCTTTGATGAATTGTTTTTTCATAACTAAAATGTCTTGAGTTAGAAAATGTTAGGCTGATTTTTTTCTCTCAAAGGAAGTTAGTTGGTAAACTAAGATCCCTCTATTTAGTTGACAAATAATTGTTAGAAAATAGGCATATTTAGGAGTTCCCGTCGTGGCGCAGTGGTTAACGAATCCGACTAGGAACCATGAGGTTGCGGGTTCGGTCCCTGGCCTTACTCAGTGGGTTAACGATCCGGCGCTGCCGTGAGCTGTAGTGTAGATTGCAGACGCGGCTCGGATCCCACGTTGCTGTGGCTCTGGCGTAGGCCGGTGGCTACAGCTCCGATTCGACCCCTAACCTGGGAACCTCCATATGCCGTGGGAGCGGCCCAAGAAATAGCAAAAAGACAAAAAAAAAAAAAGAAAAGAAAAAAAATAGGCATATTTAATCTAAGTCTTCTAATATTGACTGTTTTTTTGTTTCTGTTTTTGTTTTTGTGCTTTGTCTTTTTAGGGCCGCATCTGTGGCATATGGAGGTTCCCAGGCTAAGGGTCTAATCCGAGCTATTGCTGCCGGCCTATGCCGCAGCCACATTAACTCGGGGTCCGAGCCGCTTATGAGGCCTACGCCACAGCTCACAGCAATGCCAGATCCTTAACCTATTGAGTGAGGCCAGGGCTCAAACCCTCAATGTCATGGTTCCTAGTCAGATTAGTTTCTGCTGCGCCACAACAGGAGCTCTGAATATTGAGTGTTTTAAGCTAGGAAAGAGATGCGTGTGGTTAGCTGTTCATTTAATCTGGCTGATTGTTGGTAATTTGTACAGGGTTTTTGATATAATATGATGAGTTTAAAAACTGCATGTTTATTTAGATTTATAAAATGAGAATGACATGGGCTGAAAAAAGTAGTAGGTTTTTAGTTCAAAGTCTTCAAAAAGTCAGTTCAATTTTTTCTCTCAAACTCCTTGACCTACCTTTCTTACCACTCTTTGTTTCAAGTGAAGGGACACTGTTTGTGACCCACTCAGTGTGGGCTGCCTCCAGGTTGCTAGAGAGGTTTTGCTGCAGTTCTTTTGCTTAACTTCCCCTTTCCTGTTGGGTCAAGGAAGCTGCCTTTGGATTATCTCCAGCTTTCCTTTGGCCAGTAAAACCAGCAAGCCAATTAGTATCTAGGCTTTATTTTTTCCCCCTTTTTAGATCTAGACCCACATTTTGGTACAGTAGTGGTATTTAATACTGTTCTTTTAGTCATGGACAAAAGGAATTCACATCAATACTCTTGAGTTATTTAAGTCAGAAAACAAACTATGATACTAGTTTGCCCAGTGTTAGAGCTGTGATTTTTGTGTCCCAAATGGCTATAATGGCTTTCATAATATCAAATTGTTTCAGAATTATATTAAAAATAGTGATGGGACCTGAGAACAGAGGAAGAAATACTAAAACCAAAATCAGCTCTCTGGCTAGCGTATCTGTCACTTCTTAGCTGCTTCTGCCATGTCCATTTTTATCTCTTGTGAGTCTATCTAAAAATCTATGAAATGAGATTTGGTAATACAACAGAATTAAATGATGCCTTCAGGTTCCCTGTAAATTTATTTAACCTATGCTTTCTCTACTTCTTTTTACATGAAAATAAAAATAGTAGTTCTATAGATTGTTTTGTCATATATCTGAGGTTTAAAAGAATCTTCATTTCTGTTTCCTGTTGTAAATGATCCCAACATAAGACTGCACAAAGTTATCTCATTCTAAATGAATTACATAGTGGATAAGAAAAAAAAGCTTTCCCATCTACATCCTCATGGATACTCATTGGATTCATTACCACTGATCCACAATGGGAACCCCTAGGTCAGGTGTCTTCATTGATCCCATCTGCCACTAGTTCAGGCCCCTATTCCCTTGTGCCTGGATTACTATGTCAGTCTCCATCTGGTCTCTCTGCCATTGCCCTTTTCCTCATTTTCAGCCTGTCAGGCTCATCATCCTAAGTAGCAAATCTGATATCATTCTTCTGCTTTTCAAAAATTTCCATTGACTGTCTCTCGTGTTGGAGTAAATGTTCATCACCATTAAACTCTCTGGGGAGCATTCTTGGTCATGCTCCCAGCCTACCTGACTAGTTATTTTTCACAGGCTCCCTTGCTGTGTCTCCCTGCACCTGTCACAACACTGTGTATCTTCTTTGTGGATCAGATGTGTCTTTCATGATATACACTCAGTTACTAAGCCTAGTATAGTTTGTTCATAGTTATACTTCTGGTGTTGATGTGTTGTACTTATACACGAAGTATAAGCAAATTGTAGCTCTGCAAAGTGTTTCAAGGATGTATAAGCTGACCCAGCAACCTGAGCAGTGCCTGGAGTCTCAGTGTTATGAAGTAAATAAATGGTATCAGTGGTGAATGTAAAAATGTTATGTGACACCAGAGTGTAAAGCGGGTCCCAAATCGCTGGAGCTGAAGGCACATGTGAATCACTATCTGTGCCTGTTTCTTTTCTGAGAAAATTTGACTTCATCAAGTCTTGCTGATTTCTACTTTGCAATTCTGTGTTGCACTTTTACCTGGCCCTGTCCATTGTTCCCGTGTAAAGTCATTCATTCTCAGTGCTTCCCCTCAGGGCCACTGGGTATTGCACTTATGATTGCTCTCTCTGGTCTCTCCCTGTACGCCCTTCAAGAGATGATGTCTTTTATACTGTCACACTCAGTGTTCTTGGAAGGAAATAGCACCTAAAACCAGAATATCTGCTTTTCTTTAGTAGTTGTGAATTCATTGTACTCCTACTGGGACATGCACTGCCCCAGCTGATTGTAGATTTTGCCTATTTTAACCCAATTTAAAGTGATTTAACTGATGATTTAGAAGTTGTTTGTTAGGCGTTCCCGTCGTGGCGCAGTGGTTAACGAATCCGACTAGGAACCATGAGGTTGTGGGTTCGATCCTTGGCCTCGCTCAGTGGGTTAAGGATCTGGCATTGCCGTGAGCTGTGGTGTAGGTCACAGATGCAGCTCGGATCCCACATTGCTGCAGCTCTGGCATAGGCTGGTGGCTACAGCTCCGATTAGACCCCTAGCCTGGGAACCTCCATATGCCATGGGAGCAGCCCTAGAAAAGGCAAAAAAAAAAAAAAAAAAAAAAAAAGAAGTTGTTTGTTAGCATATCCCTTATTAATAGTTCCTTGAAAGTGGGAAGGTGTTGAGGGTTGGTGTTGGAGTAAGTATCAGAATAGCATGGTAGTAGGGATACCCTGGATTCTAGCAGCGCATCAGCAAGTTGTTTTTGCCTCAAGGTTTACAGTGTGTTGGCCTTGCAGTGGGTATGCTGTTCTGTACAGATGCACACGCAATTTTAGCTTCCTTTAGGATTACTTAGAGGAGAGTGGGTATAAGCTTTAAACACTAGAGGACTCTAGTAACCATCCACAGTAAGTAATTCGCTATTTTGTAATTGTGCTGAAATTTTTGTCAGTGCATTTATTTGTTTTTTCAATTGATGTTAAATTTATAAAAACAGTTAATTTAACAACCATATGACTTTTTAAAAGTTATTTTCAGTATTTCAATCCTATTTTCTGAGCCAAGAATATTACCTACAATGCTATGAAAGATTTTTAAATAAGGAGGTCTTTCAAAGAAAGTCCCTGCTTTGTGTGGGGGAAAGGGGTCAATATGCACACTAGATGGTCTCATGTACCACATTTGGGAAATTTAACCTGTAATAGCCCCTGTCTCAGCTTGGGCAGCCATAACAAATTACCACAGAACGGGCCGTTTAATGCTCACAGTTCTGGAGACTGGAATTCTGAGATTGGGGTGCCAGCATGATCTAATTCTGGCAAGGGCTGTCTTCATGGCATACAGGCAGCTGCCATCTGGCTGTGCGCTCATGAAGAGAGAGAGAGAGAGAGAAATTCAGCTCTCTGGATCTCTCCTTATCAGTACCCTAATCCTATCAGATCAGTGCCTCCATCCTCATGACCTCAATCTAACCTTAGTTCTTTTCCTCAGAGGCCACATCACCAACTATAGCTACACCGGTGAGTAGGCGGCTGGGGGCTGGGAGGGGGATGGTAGGGATTCAGCATGTGAATTTGAAGAGACAAAAACATTCAGTCTATGATGTTCTGCTCCTGGCCTTCCATAATTTATGTGCTTCTCACATTCAGAATACATTCATTCTGTCGCAACAGCCCCCAAACTCTTAACTCAATCCAGCATCAACTCCACAGTACAAAGTTTCATCTAGATAGCATCTAAATCAGATATGGATGAGACTCAGGTCCAGTTCATCCTGAGGCAAAATTCCTCAACAACTGGGCGCCGTGAAACCAGATGAGTTGTGTGCTTCCACACATAATGCTCGGTCAGGCACAGGAAAGACATATGTCCTAGGCAAGTCCAAAATCCAGGAAGGGAAATTGTATTAGATTTTAAGGCTCAGGGAAAATCCCCTTTTTTTCAGTCCTCTGCCCTCCAGCTCCACTGGAGAAAAGTCACCCCCACAACTTTGTCGGGCTTCTCACCCAAGGCTCTCTGCAGAGGTTCTACCCCTGGGCTGGGAGGGGCATCTTGGCCCACCTAAACCCGAAAGATAGCTGTACCTTTTGAAACCCGGGGGAAAAAAATCAGCCCTGGCCTTGGGCCTGTGGTGAGAGTAGCAGCCCTGATGATCTCTAAACCACCTTCAGGGTTACCCTTCTCTTTTTTGAAGGGTGATGTACATTCACAGGTAGTTCTTTGCCCTGTAAGAAGTCCAGCAGCCTTCCCTCATCTCCTCTGCTCTCTTCCCTTCAGTTCTCACTAGCAATGTTTCTGTTCCTATAGTCAAAAAATCAAGTGATAGTCTAGTCATACCCTTGGTATCCTATTCCCAGCATGCTCTCTCGCTCTCTTTCTTCCTTCCTTCCTCCCTGCTTCCCTCCCTCCCTCCTCCCTCTTCCTTCCTTCCTTGCTTTCTTTCCCTTCCTTGCTTTCTTCCTTGCTTGCTTGCTTTCCGTTCTTTTGAACAGGCTGAGAATTTTCTAGATTTTGAAGTTCTGCTGCTTTTTTTGCTTAACAGTTCCTTCTTCAATTCATGTCTTTCCTCTTGTGTTTTATTGTTAAGAGTCAAGAGGTAAAAAAAAAAATTTTTTTTTTAATGAAAAAAATAAAAGAGTCAAGAGGACCCAAGCTGTACCTTAAATATTTGCTTAGAAATCTCTTCTGCTAAATGTCTGAACTCATGGCTCTCAAGTTTCACCTTCTGCACAACACTAAAAAAATTCAGCAAAACTCTTTGCCATCTTATAATAAAAACTTCTGTCTTAGTTTGGGCTACTTTAATAATACACCATAGACTGGTTGGCTTATACAACAGACATTTATTTCTCCTAGTTCTGGAGGCTGGGAGTCCAAATCCAAGGTGCCAGTCGATTTAGTTCCTGATGAGAGACTCTTCCAAATTTGTAGATGGCCACCTTCTGCTGCATCCTCACATCCTGAGAGATCCTCGCTTGTCTCTCTCTCTCTCTTATTTATTTATTTATTTTTTTGACTTTTTGTCTTTTTAGAGCCGCACTCGCAGCATATGGAGGTTCCCAGGCTAGAGGTCCAATCAGAGCTGTGGCTGCTGGCCTATGCCAGAGCCACAGCAACGCCAGATCCGAGCCGTGTCTGACCTACACCACATCTCATGGCAGCACTGGATCTTTAACCCACTAACTGAGGCCAGGTATCAAACCCTCATCCTCATGGATGCTAGTTGGGTTCATTAACCACTGAGCCAAGACTGGAACTGCTATGTCTCTTTTTATATAGGCACAAGTTCATGAGGACTCCACCTTCCTGTCCTAATCACCCCCAAAGGCCCTGCCTGCAAACACCATCACATTGAGGAGTGAGGCCTCAACATACAGATTTGGGGGTAATTCTCTTTCCTTTAGTATCCAGTAACTTGTTCCTCATTTCTTTTCTTTTCTTTCTTTTTTTTTTTTTTTTTTGTCTTTTGTCTTTTTTGTTGTTGTTGTTGTTGTTGCTATTTCTTGGGCCGCTCCTGCGGCATATGGAGGTTCCCAGGCTAGGGGTTGAATCGGAGCTGTAGCCACCGGCCTACGCCAGAGCCACAGCAACGCGGGATCTGAGCCGCGTCTGCAACCTACACCACAGCTCACGGCAACGCCGGATCGTTAACCCACTGAGCAAGGGCAGGGACCGAACCCACAACCTCATGGTTCCTAGTCGGATTCGTTAACCACTGCGCCACGATGGGAACTCCTGTTCCTCATTTCTGTTTGATACTTCATCAGAATCACCTTTAATATCCGTATCTCTAGCATGCACCCCAGAACTCCTCCAGCCTCTGCCTGTCACTCAGTTTAGAGCTGCTTCCACATTTTCAGGTATTTGTTATAGGAGCACCCCACTTCATGGTACAAAAATCTGTCTTAGTCGGCTTAGACTACCATAAAAAATAACATAGACAACAGGCCTTAAACAGTAGACATTTATTTTCTCACAGTTCTAGAGGCTAGAAGTTCAAGAGTGGGGTGCCACTATGGCCAGTTTGTAGTGAGAGCTCTGCCACCTCCCCTGGCTTGTAGGCAGCACTTAACCTGAATGTGTGCTTATATGGCCTTTCCTCCCTGCTCAGCAGAGAGAGATAGAGATCTCTTGGTGTCTCTTCCTATAAGGACAGTCGCTAATCTTGTGAATTCAGGGCCCAACCCTGATGACCTCATCCAAGCTTAATTGCTCTCTCGGAGGCTCAATCTCCAAATACAGCTACACTAAAGGTTAGGGCTTCAGCATGTGAACTGAAGTGGGTACACAGACATTTGGTCCATAGTACTCCTTCTCTGGGTTTGTATAAACTTTGCTTAGGATCTATTCTTGGAGCCTTTGTATGCTTTTTCCTAACTTGGATTTCTTTAAAAAAAAAAAAAAAAAAGGGGGACCTTCTGTCGCCCATTCACTATCTACAGAATGATAGAGTCTACTGCTACAGAACAAGTCACAGTAACATGTCTGGTGCTAGCACTGTGATTCTGTGATCCCAGGTGGCTGGCATGCTCTGCTAAATAAAGTCTGTTTGTTCTCATTGTTAGGGACTGTGATGAACATTACAGTCGCTTGGTCATTTTTTTTTTTTTTTAATAAAAGTTGGGTTTCAGATTTCTGTTTCATGCTTAGAATTATTGTGGCTTTTGGCAGAGAATATTTTAAACTGGGTGAAAAGGGAAAAAAATGTAGAATCAAGAAGTGAAAGCACAATTGTTTACAGTTCAGTAAGCAGTTGTGGTTAAGAAATGTGTCTGTTCATCATTGCCAGATGACTTAAAATTTTATGGGGGAGCATAAATTTTAAACAAGGGGTAATTGTGTTTTTGCAGGGTAAAGATGTGAATTTCTTTAGAATTTAGTTTTGTGGAGTTTTTTTTTTTTTTAAGAATTTAGTTTTTAAGTACTGTGATCTAGACTTCCTAGTTAGAGCTTTCTGAATTTTATTGTGAAATTATATGTGAAATGAATCAGATGGCTGCTTATAACATTCTCTCAGAAACTAAAATTTTGATATACTGAGCATTAATAATAATACAATAATATGGTTAGAGACTCACTAATTGAATATTTCACAGAAGTATAATTTTGCAAGGTGTTTGTGATCATTGGTAAAATTAGACATAGTTGTAGCATCTCAAAAGGAAAGATCAATTGTGTACATATAAATTTCAGTTCATGTTAATGGAGAAAAACAGTAGTACAATACAGTGAATAGTTAAAACATCATTTGGATTTGATCTTGTCTTTTTTTCTTTTTTAAGTTTTTAGGGCCTCACCTGCAGTGTATGGAGGTTCCCATGCTAGGGGGTCCAGTTGGATCTGTAGCTGCTGGCCTATACCACAGCCATAGCACCGTGGGATCCAAGCTGCACCTGCGACCTACACCTCAGCTCACGGCAATGCCAGATCCTTAACCACCGAGCAAGGCCAGGGGTTGAGTCTGCATCCTCATGGTTGCTAGTTGGGTTCGTTAACTGCGGAGCCACAATGGGAACTCCTAGATTTGGTTTTGGACTGAACTGTTTGTTTTTGCTTTTGGAGCATCACTTTAATCAAAGCTTAATTTACTTCCTCTGGGTACACATCATATCCGTTTGAGGTAAAGGAGGTAGGTCAGAACCATCTTGATTGGCAGTGAAATCAAGAATAGAAAAATAATCTCCAGAGTTCTTTTCACAATTTGTATTATTAGAGTTCATTCAGCTCATGTATTTTTTATCAGTATATATTCAGGTACAGCACAGAGTTCATGGTTTAAAAGACAAAATTATTCCTTTTATGTATAAAATCTTGGTAAGTAAGAGGTACAGTGATGACATAGAGGAGGGTAATATACTCTGCTGGATGGAAAAGGAGAGCTGTATTCAGAGAATTCACCTGGGAGATGGTGATAAAATACTTCCTTAAAGCATGAGTATAGAGATAATTTAAAAATAATTTAGTAGAGTTGTGAAATTTGAGGCTAGAACAGTAAGAAGTAACTGGTAACAAAGGTTTCTAAACAGTGGACAGTTGTCTGGATTATATGTGGATAGCCGTTGAAGGGTTCAGGAATAGGGGTGGCTGTCATTAAATGTGCATGTAGAAAGGTCACTCTAGGGGGTCTGGTGATAGGTCAGAATATTCATGTATCAGACTGAGATCAGTTAGGGTGACACTGTTGTAATAATTAAGAGGCATTTCAGTGTTAATATATCCCAAACTGATATCTTGATATCACTCTTAGCCTCTTCACCGCTCCCCACCCACTCCTAACCCCCCAACACACCAAGAAACCTGTTCCTCTGTCTGCACAGGAAGCAGGTGTACTTTGAGCTCCCCTGATCTCCATCTCTAACCCTTGCTATGCTCTCTTGCCCTTCTATCCCATTCTGTGTGTGTGTGTGTGTGTGTGTGTGTGTGTGTGTGTGTGTGTGTGTAGATGGGTGTGTAGATGATGGGTGAAGACTGAGGAAAAGAGTAACTTTGGGCACCTGTTGATGATTTAGCATGAAGAAGAGAGAAAGTACCAGTGTCAGAGAATAGTAGAACCTGTATTTTAAAGCAAGATACTGTATGGATTAGCCTGTTGCAATGGCTATGAAGATTCGGAGAAAGTAATGATATAGGGAAAACCCCAAATCACTCTGTGGTCAGTGTTTATATAATTAAATGGAACAACCTAAAGTTAGTGCAACAACTATATTATGAAAAAATTTTTTTGAAAAATTACAGATGTTTCTGTCTCTGTAGGAGGATGATTTCAGTATTTCTCCCCACATGTTAACTTGCTTCATTTGGTACCTTCTTATAGTTTTTGTTAGTTTCCTGTATAGTATTTTGTGAAAATTATCCTCACACTATATACTAATCCGTAAACATAACCCACTGAGGGGGATTGGAATTAACATGCATATAAATGGACCCTGGCTATCTGTATATTTCAGAGAAGTCATTTAACTCTGGAGTCACAAACATATTTTGTTCCTACATCTCTTGCTCAGTTCCTTTAAGGGCTCCTGCTCTTTTAAAATCAAGGCTTATTTAAAACAGTTATCTGATAAATCATTCATCCATGTATTCATTCAGCAAATGTTAGCCTTTAAGTTAACTGTTTTCCATTTTAATTCAAAGCGTTTCATCTGCTCAGCATATGTTTGGATAGAAATTACTAGATCCTGTGGTGTATTTTCTGTGTGGATTGTCCATTCCTCTGTCTTAACCACCTTGGAGCTTTGTTGATGTCTACTCTCACCTCAGTCCTTGAGACACCACTTTCTCAGTGTTTGGTTTCTGTCATATTAGGCTTTCCCTTTATATGTTGAAATCCTGACTGTCCAACCAGTGAGAAGCCTCACTGGAATCCATTTCTCAGCCTAGTGCACTTTTTTTTTTTAACATTTTAAACAACTCTGATATTTTAGCATAACAAAGTAGAAAAAAAAATATCCTCAGTTTCCTGTCCTTAACTAGCCTTTACCCTTGAGACATTGCAAGTCAGTGACTTGTGAGGATACTCAGTTTTGAGCATGAGACCTACCAGTAAATCCTCTCTGACCTTAAAAAAGTCATGTGAGCAACTAACTAGTTTTCTTATTTGTCAAAAAGGGAAGTTAATATTTCCCTTATCTATTTCATAGGGTTATTGTGGGTCAGGTATGGTAATAGATTTGAAAATGCCTTGAAAAGCTAATGTTGTGACAGTGACTGTGATAATAGTGGCTGCCATTAATGCATGGGTGACAGACCAGTCTCTGCTCTGTGGGCTTTCTGTGCTCTCTCTCAACTTTTGCAGTGTTCTTGACTATAGCTAATGCTATCTCCGTTTTAAAAGGAGGACACTATTGTAAGATTAGTGTAGGTAAGATATTTGAGGGTTTCAAGGGAAGGAGTAACTGCCTCTGGCTGGGATTCAGAAAACACCTTCTTGACAATGTGAAACACTGGCCGAATCTCACAGCATTTATGGAAAACATTGCCCCACTGTGATGGAATGGCCTTTTATGTTCCTTCTATCTAGTTGCATAACATCTTCATTGTAGAACCAGTATCTCTTGTACTCAGATTGAAAGCTTGCACTGAATACGTAACTTGTCTAGGGTTGTTGTTCATCTTTTTCCCCCTCAGATGAATGGGAGATTATGCTGCTTACTTTCTCCAGGAAAGGCAGGCCACTGGCTTCTCCCCAAGCCTGTGTGGGAGCGCGTCCTGTGCAGGGGACTTTAGTGTTCTGTGGAGAGTGCCATGCTGGTCACAGCCCTGTATGCAAACAAGATGGCACTCCGAAACCTATTTTGGCACCACGCATGCTGTGGTGATATTCAAATCGCGATTCATAGTTATTTGATATTGTCAGGAGTTCTTATAAATATCTTCTAAGAAACTGCAGTCAGTAATAGTATGATTCATCTTAGATACATAGGTGTTTCTGCTGTAATACTGTTTCTGTGTTTCTGCAGCGTCTTGCCTTTGGTAAACTCTTACCAGAGTCTATGGGGAGTATAGGGTTGGGCGCAAATCACTGAAAACCTATGTGACTTTTTAATCAGCCGCACAAGACAGTGAGTGGTACCTTGGCAGGCACTGGCCACTTGAACTTGAGCAAGGCCATGGGTTCTGGAGACACTGGCCATGATGATATGGACAACAGCTGCTGCCACTGGTGAGGACAGTGTTGAGTGAGCCTTGAGTACAGATACGAGTAGATACGTCCAGAAATGCAGCTGTAGCTAGTGTGGTCGCTAAACCTAGGACTTTTCCCTTCAGTGCCAATGAACCTGTGTCCACCCACTGCCCTGGTGCCCTGCCTAGGAAAGACAACGTGTGCACCATGGTGACTCCTGTATATCCTGACTTCTTTTCCTCCTCACCAGCTGAGGGTGAACTAATTTTTAATAAAGAGACCCCTGTAGTGGCAGAGCAGACTCAGTCTTCTCTTCCTGGGCAGTGCTGTTCTTTAAAGTGTGTTTTTACTCCCCATAGTGACCACCACAGCTTAGGCATTGTGCTTGTTCATATCCTTCCCCCTTCTGTTTCCTTCCTACCTTAAGAAATAGTCTCAAGATAGACACATACCTTAGAATGTGTAGTCCCAAATAATGTACTGGGGAGATGCTATGACCTTGCTTCATATGTGAATACTTGCTACTGGGACTCAGAGATAGGAGGGCATGGAAAACTTGGGATAGAGTGGAAAATGACTGGAGAAAAGTGAAATGAAGAAAGAAATGAAGTTAAATTATATAACTAAAACCTTGGCACTATTTAAATATTAATTTTTACACTCATTACTAACTACTTAGCTAAAATAATGAAACTCGTATTGGTGTCTTTTATTAGCAAGGCACTGTGCCAGACACTAGGGTTTTATCTCATTTATTTCATTTATTTTTTCAATTATAAAACAGAGAGTAATAGAAAAGCATAAGTGTATTCAGCACCTAGAATTAATAACACATGTTAATCTTTTGTCTTCTGTTTTTATAACAGAAACAATATGACAAATAAATTTGAAATCCAGTGGGTTCCCCTTGTCACACTCCTCTTTCTTGCATGATTCAATGGTTATCCCGAGTTTTCTGGGAATCCTGCTCTACCATATTTATGTACTGGAATGACAAGTCTGTATCAGTATTTTATTGATCTCCGTGTTTAAGAAAAATAACATTTTGGATGTTAGACTGTACCTGTCTTGTTTGCCCCTCTTGTGTTTGAGATCTCTCCTAGCTAATCCAGATCATGTCCGCCCACACTAGCATCTGTAGGGTCCACGGTTTACCCATCAGCTACAGACTGATGCTGGGTCCAGTTTTCTACTCTTATAAAGAACCCTGAGGTGTACAGCCTTGTCTAGATCTCCTGTGCCTGTGACTGAGTTTCTGGGTACATATCTGAGATTTCTGGGTTATAGGTTATGTACACTGTCAACTTTATCTCACTTAATTCTTTAAAATGTTGTTCAAGGAAGGTGGCATGATCCCATTTTACACATGAAATGTTGGAATGCTGTATAACTTAGTCAGCTTAATTAATGAGTGCCAGTGATTGAATCCATATAAAATTCCACCTATTTTTTAAGAATGTGGGGGGATCACTACTGTGGCATATGGAATTCCTGGCCAGGGATCGAACCCATGTCACAACAGCAAACTGAGCCACTGAAGTGACATTGTCAGATCCATAACCCAGTGAGCCACAGGGGAACTCCTAAAGGCCACCCATTTAAATCTAGAGCCCTAACTCCCAGCATTCCACAGAAATCCTCCGCTTTTAACTTCCATGATTATTAGAATACATGCAGCTGACCAGTCACACTATGTCATATCAAAGTAGACAATCAAAGCAGGTGATGAGGTAGAGGGGCATGTGAGAAAGAAGGACGTGGTTCTACTCCCTTCGTTGTGCATTTTGAAGGGGTTCAAGTTTTGTCGATTTCTCCTTTTAAGGGTGTTAGCAGTTGCCTTATATATTGTTGTGAACCTATGTTGGGTGTGTAGATATTTAAAATTGTTCTATATTCTTCTTGGATTGATCCTTTGATCATGAGTTAGTAACCTTCGTTATCCCTTCAAATAATCTTCTTTTTAAAGTCTGTTTTCTCTGATGTGAGTATTGCTACTCCAGCTTTCTTTGGATTCCTGTTTGCATGGAATTTTTTTTATTACTCAAATGAATTTATCACATATGTAGTTGTATAATGATCATAACAATCCACTTTCACAGGATTTCTAACCATAACCCAAGCACATCCTCCCACCCCACAAACTGTCTCCTCTGGAGAACATAAGTTTTTCAATGTCTATGAGTCAGCATCTGTTCTGCAAAGAAGTTCAGTCTGTCTTTTTTTCAGATTCCACATGTCAGTGAAAGCATTTGATGTTGGTGTCTCATTGTATGGCTGACTTCACTTAGCATGGTAATTTCTAGGACCATCCATGTTGCCAAAGATGCCAGTATTTCCTTCCTTTTAATGGCTGAGTAATATCCCATTGTGTATATGTACCACATCTTTTTGATCCACTCCTCTGTCGATGGACATTTACGTTGTTCCCATGTCTTGGCTATTGAAAATAATACTGCAATGAACATTGAGTACATGTGCCTTTGCGAGTCATGGTTTTCTCTGGATAGATGCCCAGGAGTTTGGATTGCTGGATCAAATGGTAGTTCTATTTTTTAGTTTTCTGAGGAATCTCCACACTGTTTTCTACAGTGGTTGTACCAGTTTACAATCCCACCACAGTGTACTAGGGTTCCTTTTTCTACACACCCTCTCCAGCACTTATTGTTTGTAGACTTTTTGAGGATGGCCATTCTGGCTGGTGTAAGGTGGTACCTGGTAGCGGTTTTGATTTGCATTTCTCTAATGATGAGTGATGTTGAACATCTTTTCACGAGTTTTTTGGCCATCTGTATGTCTAAACTGTCTGTTTAGATCTTCTGTGCATTTTTTGATGGGGTTGTTTCTTGTTTTGGTATGGAGTGGTAGGAGGTGTTTATAAATTTTGGAGATGAATCCCTTGTCAGTCGATTCATTTGCAAAGATTTCCTCCCATTCCAGGGGCTGTCTTTTTATTTTGTTTAGGGTTTCCTTTGCTGTGCAGAAACTTTTAAGTTTGATTAGGTCCCATTTGTTTATTTTTGTTTTTACTGTCAGTACTCTAAGAGGTGGATCTGAGAAGATGTTGCTGTCATTTGTGTAAGAGAGTGTTTGGCCTATGTTTTCCTCTAAGAGTTTGATAGTGTCTGGTCTTATATCTAGGTCTTTAATCCATTTTGATTTTATTTTTGTGTATGGTGTTAGGGAGTATTCTAATTTCATTCTTTTCCGTGTGGCTGTCCAGTTTTCCCAGCACCACTTATTGAACAGCTGTCCATTCTCCATTGTGTATTCTTGCCTCCTTAGTATAGACTATTTGGCCGTGGGTGCGTGGGTTTAATTCTGGGCTTTCTGTCCTGTTCTGCTGATCTATATTTTTGTATTTGTCCCAGTACCATATGGTTTTGATGACTGTTGCTTTGTGGTATAGTCTGAAGTCTGGGAGCCTGATTCCTCCACCTCCATTTTTCTTTCTCAGGATGGCTTTGGCTATTCTGGGTCTTTTCTGCTCCCAAACAAGCTTTAAAATATTTTGTTTGAGTTCTGTGAAAAATGTCCTTGGTAATTTGATAGGAAATGCATTGAATCTGTAGATTGCCTTAGGTAGTACAGTCATTTTGATAATATTAACTCTTCCAGTCTGCAAGCATGGTATATCTTTCCATCTATTTGTGTCTTCTTTGATTTCATTCATCAGTGTCTTATAGTTCTCAGAGTATAGGTCTTTTGTCTCTTTAGTAGGTTTATTCCTAGGTATTTTATTCCCTTTGATGAGATGGTAAACGGGATTGCTTCCCTAATTTCTCTTTCTGATCTTTCATTGTTAGTATATAGAAATGCCATTGATTTCTGTGTGTTAATTTTGTATCCTGCGACTTTGCCTAATTCATTGATGAGCTCTAACAGTTTTCTGGTAGAGTCTTTAGGATTCTCTAGGTATAGTATCATGTCATCTGCAGATAGTGATAATTTTACTTCTTCCTTTCCAGTTTGGATTCCTTTTATTTCTTTTACTTTTCTGATTGCCGTGGCTAGGACTTCCAAAACTATGTTGAAGAGTAGTGGCGATAGAGTGGACATCCTTGTCTTGTTCCTCATCTCAGTGGGAATTCTTTCAGCTTTTCACCATTGAGAACGATGTTCGCTGTGGGTTGGTCATCTATGGCCTTTATCATGTTGAGGTAGGTTCCCTCTATGCCACTTTCTGAAGGGTTTTTATCAGAAATGGGTGTTGGATTTTGTCAAAGGCTTTTTCCGCGTCTATTGAGAGGACCATAGGGTTTTTATTCTTCAGTTTGTTAAAGTGGTGTATCACACTGATGGATTTGTGGATATTGAAGAACCCTTGCATCCCTGGGATAAATCCCTCTTGATCATGATGTACAATCCTTTTAATGTATTGTTGGATGCAGTTTGCTAGTATTTTGTTGAGGGTTTTTGCGTCGATGTTCATCAGTGAAATTGGCCTGTAGTTTTCTTTTTTTGTGGTATCTTTGTCTGGTTTTGATATCAGGGTGATGGTGGCCTCATAGAATGAGTTTGGGAGTATCCCTTCCTCTGCAATTTTTGAAATAGTTTCAGAAGGAGAGGTGTTAGCTCTTCTCTGAATGTTTGGTAGATTCGCCTGTGAAGCCATCTGGTCCTGGACATTTGTTTGTTGGAAGTTTTTTAATCACCGTTTCAATTTCAGTTCTTGTGATGGGTCCATTCATCTTTTCTATGTCATCTTGGTTTAGTCTTGGAAGATTGTACTTTGCTAAGAATTTTTGTCCATTTCTTCTAGGTTTTCCGTTTTATTGGCGTATAGTTGCATATAGTAGTCTCCTGTGGTCCTTTGTATTTCTGTGATGTCTGTTGTTACTTCTCCTTTTTCATTTCTAATTTCATTGATTTGAGTCTTCTCTCTTTTTTTCTTGATAAGTCTGGCTAAGGGTGTATCACTTTTGTTGATCTTCTCAAAGAACCAGCTTTACCTTTCATGGATCTTTTTTATGGCTTTTCTTTGTTTCTATTTCATTGACTTCTGCTCTGATCTTTTTGATTCTTTCCTTCTGCTAACTTTAGGTCTTGTCTGTTCTCTCTCTGCTTTAGATGTAAAGTTAGCTTGTTGATTTGAGCTTTTTCTTGTTTCCTGAGGTGGGCTTGTATTGCTATAAACTTTCCTCTTAGAATGGCTTTTGCTGCATCCCATAGGTTTTGGAGTGCATCCCATATCTTTGTTGTCATTTGCTTCTAGGTATTTTTTAATTTCCTCTTTGATTTCTTCAGTGATCCATTGGTTGTTTAGTAGCATGTTGTTGAGTCTCTATGTGTTTGTGTTCTTTGCAGTTTTTTTTTTTTCTTGTTGTTGATTTCCAGTCGTATAGCGTTGTAGTCGGAAAAGATGCTTGATATGATTTCAATTTTCTTAAAGTTACCGAGATTGGATTTGTAGCCCAGGATGTGATCAATCTCAGAGAATGTTCCACGTGCACTTGAGAAGAGTGTGTATTCTGTTGCTTTTGGATGGACTATCCTATAAACAGCCATTAAGTCCATCTGGTCTGATGCTTCATTCAGGGCCTGTTGTTTCCTTATTGATTTTCTGTCTGGATGATCTGTCCATTGCTGTAAGTGGAGTGTTAAAGTCCCCCACAATTATTGTGTTCCTGTTGATTTGTCCTTTTAAGGTTGTTAGCAGTTGCCTTATATATTGTTGTGAACCTATGTTGGGTGCGTAGATATTTAAAATCGTTCCATCTTCTTCTTGGATTGATGCTTTGTGTGTGTGTGTGTGTGTGTGTGTGTGTCTTTTTGCCGTTTCTTGGGCCGCTCCTGCGGCATATGGAGGTTCCCAGGCTAGGAGTTGAATTGGATCTGTAGCTGCCAGCCTACACTACAGCCACAGCAATGCAGGATCCGAGGCACGTCTGTGACCTACACCACCTCCCAGTTTTTGTATCCATTCAGCCAGCCTATGTCTTTTGACTTGGGCATTTAGTCTATTACCATTTAAGGTAATGATTGATATGTATGTTCTTGTTGCCCTTTTATTAGTTGCTTTGGATTTGGTTTTGTTGCTCTTTTTTCTTCCCTTCTTCTCTTGTTCTCTCCTCTTCTGGTTTGATGACTGTCTTTAGCGTTGTATTTGAGTTGGTTTTTCTTTTTGTTTGTGCATCAATTGTCAATTTTTGGTTTGCAGTTATTCTGAAGTTTTGATATGAGTCTATTTATGTATATATGAGATTGTTTTAAGTTGTTGGTCTCTTAACTGCAAGGGCATCTCCAGTGTCCCGCATTTGTACTGTCCTCTTCTCACGATTTCGGATTTTGGTGGCATAATTGTGCATGGATGATTTCGTATCTTTACTGTATATATGTCTTTACTGGTGAGCCTCGTCATTTGTGGTATTTTTGTTTCTGGTTGTGGCCTTTTCTTTTCTGTCTAGAGACGTTCCTATAGTATTTGTTGTAAAGCTGGTTGAGTGTTGCTGAATTCTCTTAGCTTTTGCTTATGTGTGACGCTTTTGATTTCTCCTTCAGATCTGAATGAGAGCCTTGCTGGGTAAAGTAATCTTGGTTGGAGGTTTTTTCCTTTCATCCCATTAAGTATATCATGCCACTCCCTTCTGGCCTTAGAGTTTCTGCTGAAAAATCTGCCGATAACCTTATCAGGGTTCCCTTGTATGTTGTTTGTTTCTCTTTCCTAGCTGCTTTCAATATTTTCTCTTTGTCTTTAATTTTGGCCATTTTGATTACTATGTGTCTCAGGGTGTTCCTCCTTGGGTTTATTTTATCTGGTGCTCGTTGTGCTTCCTGGATTCAAGTGAGTGGTTCCTTTCCCATGTTAGGGAAGTTTTCAGCGATTATCTCTTTGAATATTTATTCTGTCCCCTTCTCTCTTCTCCTTCTGGCACCCCTGTAATACCGATGTTGGTGTGTTTAACGTTGTCCCAGAGTTCTCTGAGACTCTCTTCATTTGTTTTCAATCTTTTTTCTCTTTTCTGTTCCGCATCTGTGATTTCCACTAGTATGTCCTCCACCTCGCTTATTCGTTCTTCTGCCTCCTGTATTCTGCTGTTGGCTGCTTGTAATGAATTTTTAATTTCATCTGTTGTATTTTGCATCTCTTCTTGTTTAAGTTTTATGTCTTGTATCTCTTTGCTCAGTGTTTCCTGTAAGTTATCCTTCTTTGCCTCCAGTTTATTTCCACTGTCTTGCATTATCTTCAGCGTCAACAGTCTAAAGTCTTTTTCCTGGAGGCTGAGAATCTCCTGATCACTTAGCTGTTTTTCGGGGTTTTTTTTCCCTCTCTCTCCTCCGAGTTATAGTTCTCTGTGTTTTCATTTTTATAGGTTTTTGGTGTGGTGACCGTTTTACAGATCATAGAGTTGTAGCCTCTCTTACTTCTGGCGTGTGTCTGCCCCGCTTTGTGGCTGAAGTTAGTATGGGGACTTGCTGTAGGCTTCCTCATGGGAGGGACTGATGCCCGCCCACTGGTAGGTGGAGCTGATTCCTATCCCTCTGGTGGGTAGGGCTTTGTCTCTGGGTGAGATTAGAGGCAGCTGTGTGCCTGGGGGGTCTTTAGGCAGCCTGTTTACTGATGGGCAGGTGTGAGCCTACCTGGATTGTTGTTTGGGCTGGGGCTTCTCAGGGCTGATGGTTGGGGCCAGATTTTCCCAAAATGGCCACCTCCAGAGAAAGGCACGCTGAATGACTATTCCCAAGAGCTTTGCTTCCAATGTCCTTGCCCCACCTCAAGCCACATTCACCCCTATTTTCCCAGGAGGTCCTTCAACAACTGTAGTCAAGTTTGACCCAGATTCCTATGGAGACTTTGCTTTGCCCAGGGACCCAGTGCACATGAAAGTCTGTGTGCGCCTTTTAAGAATGGGATCTCCATTTCCCCCAGTGCCCTGGAGCTCCTGTGCACAAGCTCCACTGGCCTTCAATGCCAGATGCTCCAGGGCTCTTTCTCCTGGTGCCAGATCCCCACACATGGGAGTTTGATGTGGGGCTCAGAACTCTCACTCCTGTAGGTGAGTCTCTGTGAACCAGTTAGTTTCCAGTCTGTGGGGCTTCCCACCCAGGAGGTATGGGGTTACTTGTATCGCATAATTGCCCCTCCTTCCTCTTGATGTGGCCTCCCCTTTGTCTTCTGGGGTAGGACATCTTTTTGCAAGTTTCTCGTCCATTTGGTTGTAGATTGCTCAGTATTTGGTTGTAAATTTTGTTGTTTTTAGGAGAGAAGTTGAGCTCCAGTCCTTCTAATCAGCCATCTTAATCCCATCAGGGTTCAAGTTTTGGAGTGAAAAAACATGCTTTGTGAAATGATGGGACTGGGTTTTCTGTATGTATAATACTTTCTTTATGATAGTGGACTTTTCCTGTTGTTTAAAATGCATATATGAAATGCAATACGAATGTTAATTTGATTTTTAAAAATGTTACCCTGAGCATGTTATAGTCTCTGTTTTACTTTGCCAAGTTATAGACCATTTTCTCCAGGGAGGAAATGCTATATGAATGTGCTTCTCTTTTTTATGATAATTTAATCATACTTGCACCATATGTCTTTCAGACTTCATTTTTGGTCTTCTTCTTTTCTTAATCTTTTAGATATTAAATCTGGTGTATTAACTGTGAAAATTCTAGAGCTGCATGAGGAATGCACCATCCAAGTTGCCATGTGTGAGCAGTTATCAGGGCTACAGGGTGACAGTCCTTCTCAAGGTGGAGTCCCTGGCCTGAAGGTTCTCTTCACCAAGGAGACTGCACGTTGCCTTGGGGGACTTCCACAAGACATCCTCCACATCTATCCTCCCTGGTGAGTGCAAAGAACTGATCCATGCAATCACTGTGAGTTTGTCTCAGAAGAAATTTTTATCAGGAGCATTTTTGTCACTTTATTATACAGTAATGCCAGGGGAAGGGAGCCAGGATTTGACATAGATTTTATGTAACAGAAGCTCTGACCTTTCTCTGATGGCTTGTTTGTTCTTCTGGCAGCAAAATTTTGATAATTTGGCAAAGTAGCGGGTAGCGGGGATGGTGAGGAGGAACAGCCACATCAAGATTCCTGCCTAAATGGTGTGTTTTTATGAAATCTGGCTGTTTTTTGTTTTTAATCTTGTTTAGAAATGTCATTTTCATAAGAGTTATTATGTGACAGTAGGATAATACACATTAACTTAGTATTTCTTCGCTAATTACTTTGAGGGGGTAAAATCATGAATTAAGACAAAATAGAGTTTGATCTTAAGGAGCGTAAGCGGTCATTAATGGATCAGAAATCATTTTTAAGGATACCATGTTTGTTTTCTTCTGCATAGGATATTAATTTTTACCACAAAAAAAATAAAGTCATTACTCTGAGGAAAAATTTGAGCAGACTTGTTTAAAGGGCTATTAATTTTACTGGCTGTTTTTAAATTTCGTTCATCTGTAAATTCTTAGATTCAAAGTCAACTTACAGATCATTAAGTTATACTTCCTCTTCAGAGGAGGAATCTTTTCATTGTGTTCCAAGTGAGTAATCATCAGTTTCTAATCTAAGGGTATCTGAGGACAACTTGCATCTCTTTATCTTATTTAAATTTCTCATATATTTTTATTGAAAAATATAAAGTACATATAGAACCATGCACAGATTATAAGTATCCTTTTCATCCAGTAATTACAAAGTGAATACACAGTTGCTATCCAGTCCAAAAAACAGAATGTCCATACTGGAGACTGCAACCCTCTCTCCTTTCTCTCCCTCCTGCCCCAGATGACTATGATCCTGACTTCTGATGCAGTAGACTCCTTCAAGTGTTTGAAAACTTTATATAAATAGAATCATACAGAAATTGTATAACAATGCATTCTCTTTTGCCTGACTGCTTTTGCTTAAAGTTATGCTTGGGAGAGTTACCAATTCTGCTGCACTTAGCAGTTTGTTCATTTTCATTGCTATATAGTATTGCATATTTACTTTAGGCAATTAAGCTTTTCTTCTGTTGACAGATAGTTGTGGCTATCTTCAGTTTTAGGATATTATATATAATGTTGTAAGGACCAACTGTCACTCTGTGGAGCATACTCAAGAATACAGTGCCATTAATTCTCTTCTCTGCGAAATTTCCCATCATCCTATTTTTCCGGTCAGGTGAAGAAAATTTTTTTAATTTATCTTCACCTAACATCATCTTCCTGTAGGTTCATTCTTCTTCTTTCCTTTATAGCAGAATGCCTTGAGGAGTTGCTGACCACTGTGTAAATGCTGGTCTCTTTCTTTGGCTCATGAGAAGTAAAATTAGATCAAGGTTAGCAGCAAAGATTTATATTCACAAAAAATTTCCAAATTCCCCTGGCCTCTTAGACCTTACAGGTACATGAGTTATTATTATTTGACTTTGGGTTGTCTTTAGGTCTGGATCTTAAGGGCAACTCCCTCAATGGTTGGTTGTTTCATTCTTTTAAGGAAAATACACGGAATTCTGTATATGGTGCTGTATGTGGATTGTTACTTCTAAACTTTATTTGGATTTTTTTTCTCCCCAAGTTTTTTGTTATCATTCTTTGCGGGGTTTTGCTCTGTAAATAGAATATTGGTTATAAAATAAGAGTGAAAGTTAATCCTATGTTTTTCAGTTTTAATGTGTGATATCTTTCTGGTTTTATAAACTCTGCCATCCAGTGGAAAATGAATTTTACTCTCTAGAAAGACAACTTGGACTGATTGTGTTAACCAAGCCAGATGGTGCTGGATGTTAATGATATCTTTAAGAATTTTAGCAAATCTATAAAAGTGAAAATATTTGAAGTAGATGTAATGTGATCAGTTTTTCTGGTGTCATTATGACCTTTTTCAAGATGACTATCTCAAAAGAAGGAAACAAACACATAAATACATGTAATAAATACAAACACATTAAAATTTATTCTTACAAGTACCAAATATATAAAGCAAAATACTTTGGCAAAAATTTTAAAGTATTGGTCATTCCAAAATATTGGTGGGAGTGTAAGTTGGTACCATCTTTGACAATATGTCACAAAAATTAATGTGAGTACACGTTGATATAGAACTTTTGCTACTGGGACTTCATCCTATAAATAAACTCAAATACGTATGAAAGATTTTGGCATAACTGTTTTGCTTAAAACTTTAAAATTGAAAACCAACCCAAAGAGCCATTAACATTGGATGGATTAATAAATTACCATATATCTCTAAAATAGGTGGTCATTTAACACAGTGATAGAGAAAGCATTTCCACTTATAGAAAGATATCTAGATCATGGTATTATTTCACAGAGAGCAGGTCACAAGATGATGCTTGGGGTCACTGAGAGAGGAGGAGCCGTCAGGCCACTGGAGAGGAAAGAGCAGCCCTGCATCTCCCTTGGCCAGCTTGTCTTTTCAACCAGCAGACAAACTTGACTCGCTACCAATATTAAATCCTAGAACTCCCATAATAAAATACCACAGCCTGGGCAGCTTCAACAACATAAATTTATTTTCTCCCAGTTTTGGAGGCTGAAAATCCGAGATCAAGGTAACAGCAGCATTGGTTTCCACTGAGTACTCTCTCCTTGGCTTGCAGATGTCCACGCTCTTGCTGTGTCCTCACATAGATTTTCCCCTGTGAGATTACACAGATACATACGTGCATGGTTTGAGCTAATAAACAAATTCAGCAATGTTGCAGGATATAAATCAACATGCAGAAATCACCTATATGCTAGCAATAAATAAAACAAAAAAGGAGGAGTTCCCATCGTGGCTCAGTGGTTAACAAATCCAACTAGGAACCATGAGTTTGTGGGTTCAATCCCTGGCCTTACTCAGTGGGTTAAGGATCCGGCATTGCTGTGAGCTGTGGTGTAGGTTGCAGATACGGCTCGGATCCCCTGTTGCTGTGGCTCTGGCATAAGCTGGAGGCTATGGCTCTGATTAGACCTCTAGCCTGGGAACCTCCATGCTGCAAGAGCAGCCCAAGAAATGGCAAAAAGACAAAAAAAAGGAAATTAGAAAAATAATTCTATTTATAATTTGGCATCACAAAGAATAGAATATTTAGGAACAAATTTAACTGAGGATATGCAAGACTTGTATAGTAAAAACTACAAAACTTCGCTGAAATAAGTTAAAGAAGACATAAATAAATGGAAAAAATCCCATATTCATGAATCAGAAGCCCTTAATATTGTTCAGATGATGATAGGGTATCTACAGATTTATTGTAATCCTTATCAAAATTATAACAGCATTTTTTTTTCCAGAAGGAGACAGGCCATTCTAAAATTCATGTAGACTATAAAGGAATCTGGAATAGCCAAAACAATCTTGAAAAAGAAGAACAAAGTTGGAGGTGGCACCAGGAGGGATTATGCAAGCCACCACCATCCCTAGGAGCAGTCCTGTGAACAACTGCCACCTCCATCATCAACCCCATCCGTAGCAGCCACCTGACTCCAGAGAGGTAACAAGTCACTGTTGCTCCCATTGTGTGCTCTGCATGCACATGAATTGTCACCACTGCCAAGAACTCCAGGACTGGGCACCAGCCACTGCATCTGTACACTTGCTGTCAAGGGGATCACAGACAGAAAGTTAGACAGTGTAAGATGATAGAGAAATATGTTTCAGACAAAGAAAGAAGATGAAAACACACAAAAGCAAGTACATGAAGAGGAGCTAGGTAGTCTACCTGAAAAAGAATTCAGAGTAATGATAGTAAGATTTGAGGAAATGAATATAAGAACCCATCAAGAAGTTACAAGAAATGTTTAACAGAGAGATTTAAAGCACAAGCAAAGAAGGATGAACAATAGTCAATATTTGAAATGAAAAATACCCTAGAGGGAATTAATTAGCAGGATAACTAAATCAGAAGAACAAATAAGTGAGGTGGAAGACAGAGTGGTGGAAATCACTGCCACAGAAAAGAATAAAAAAGAATGAAAAGAATTGAGAACAATCTAAGAGACCCCTGGAGTTCCTGTCGTGGCTCAGTGGTTAATGAATCTGACTAGGAACCATGAGGTTGCGGGTTTGATCCCTGACCTTGCTCAGTGGGTTAAAGATCTGGCATTGCCGTGAGCTGTGGTGTAGGTTGCAGATGCGGCTCAGATCCCCCACTGCTGTGGCTGTGGTGTAGGCCAGCAGCTATAGCTCCAATTGGACCCCTAGCCTGGGAACCTCCATGTGCCGCAGCAGTGGCCCCAGAAAAGGCAAAAAGACAAATAAATGAGAGACCCCTGAGACAACATTAAATGAACCAATATTCGCATCATAGGGGTCCCAGAAGAGAGAAAGGGCCTGAGAAAATATTTGAAGAGATTATAGCCAAAAACTTCCCTAATGTAGGAAAGGAAACACTCAAGTTGAGAAAGTGTGGAGAGTACCATATAGGATAGACTCAAAGAGGAATATGCTAAGACACATACTAATCAAACAGAAATTAAATACAAAGAGAAAATACTAATATTTGAAAATCAAATGATTGACAAGGGCTTAATCTCCAAAATATACAAACAACTTATGCAGCTCAATATCAAGAAAACAACCCAATCAAAAACAGGCAGAAGATCTAAATAGACATTTCTTTAAAGAAGGCATACAGATGGCCAGAAAACACATGAATAGATGTTCAGCATCACTAATTATTAGAGAAATGCAAATCAAAACTGCTAGGAGGTACTACCTTACACCACCAGAATAGCCATCATCAAAAACTCTAGGAGTTCCCGTTGTGGCTCAGTGGTTAACGAATCCGACTAGGAACCATGAGGTTGCGGGTTCGGTCCCTGCCCTTGCTCAGTGGGTTAACGATCCGGCGTTGCCGTGAGCTGTGATATAGGTTGCAGACGCGGCTCAGATCCCATGTTGCTGTGGCTCTGGCCCGGGCCAGTGGCTACAGCTCCGATTGGACCCCTAGCCTGGGAACCTCCATATGCCACAGGAGCGGCCCAAGAAATAGCAATAAGACCAAAGGAAAAAAAAAAAAAAAACACTATAAGCAATAAATGCTAGAGAGGGTACAGAGAAACGGAACCCTCTTACACTGTTGGTGGGAATGTAGAGTGGTACAACTACTATGGAAAACAGCATGGAGATTCCTCAAAAAACTAAAAATAGAACTCCAACAATCCAACTCCTAGATATCTATCCAGAGAAAACCATAATTCAAAACGATACATGGACCCCCGTGTTCTTTGCGGCACTGTTTACAATAGCTGAGACATGGAAGCAGCCTAAATGTCTATTGACAAAGGGATGGATGAAGAAGATGTGGTACATCTATATGGTGGAGTATTGCTCAACCATTAAAAAGAATGAATAATACCATTTGCAACAATGGATGGACCTAGAGATTATTATATTAAGTGAAGTTAGTGAAAGACAAACATCATATGACCACTTACATGTAGAATCTTAAAAAAAAGAATACAGGAGTTCCCGTTGTGGCGCACTGGTTAATGAATCCGACTAGGAACCATGAGGTTGCGGGTTCGATCCCTGCCCTTGCTCAGTGGGTTAACGATCCGGTGTTGCCGTGAGCTGTGGTGTAGGTTGCAGACGCGGCTCGGATCCCGCGTTGCTGTGGCTCTGGCGTAGGCCGGTGGCTACAGCTCCGATTCGACCCCTAGCCTGGGAACCTCCATATGCCGCGGGAGCGGCCCAAGAAATAGCAACAACAACAACAACAACAACAACAACAACAAAAGAATACAAATAGACTTATTTGCAGAACATAAACAGATTCATAGACTTCCAAAACAAACTTATGATTACCAAAGGGGATAGGTTGAGGACAGGGTATTACTGAAGGTTTAGGACCTGCATGTTCACACTTCGACATATGAAATGACTGTCCAGTGGGGACCTGCTGTATAGCACAGGGAATTCTACCCAGTATTCTCTGATAGTCTGTATGGGAAAAGAATCTGAAAAAGAGTGAATGTGTGTATATGTATAATAGAATCTCTTTGTTGTACAGTAGAAATTATCACAATATAGTAAATGCACTATACTTGAAAAAATTTTTAAAAATGAAAAAAATAAGAAAATATGAAAAGCAACAGGTAACTTACAAGGAATCACCATAAGGTTATCAGCTGAATTTTCAACAGAAACTCTGCTAGCCAGAAGGGAGTAGCAGGATATATTTAGGGTTATGAAGGGGAAGAACCTGCAATCGAGAATATTCTAACCATGGAGACTCTCATTTAGATATGATAGAGAAATCAAAAGCTTTATAGACAAGCAAAAGCTAAAAGAATTCAGCACCGCCAAACCAGCTTTACAACAAATGCTAAATGAGCTTCTCTAGAGGAGAGGACAAAAGAGAATATTGAAAACACATTTGAAATTAAGAGATCAGCAACTTAAAACAATTTTGCATTATATAGAATGCTATATCAAAACCTCATGGGAACCACAAACCAAAAATCTACAATAAACACACTCATACTTTCTGACTTCAGAACTTAATACAGAGCTGTATAACGAAAACAGTGTCATATTGGAATAAGGACAGAGATAAAGAACAATGGAGTAGAATAGAGAGCTCCAAGATAACCCTTTACATATGTTGAAATGGTTTTTGACAAGGGTACCAAGACCATTCAGTGAGAGAAGGACAGTCTTCAAAAAATAGTAATGGGAAACAGGATAGCCATATGCAAAAAAAAATTGGGACAGGTAGAAAAATTAACAAATGATCAAAAACCTAAATTTAAGAAATCAAACTATAAAACCGTTAGATGAAAATACATGGGGAAATCTTCGTAACACTGGATTTGGCAGTGATTTATTGGGTATGATGCCGAAAAAACAGTCAGTTTAAAAATAGATCAATAGGAGTTACCGTTGTGGCTCAGCGGAAATGAATCCAACTAGGAACCATGAAGTTGCAGGTTCGATCCCTGGACTCACTCAGTGGGTGAAGGTTACAGCGTTGCCGTGAGCTGTGGTGTAGATTGCAGATGCAGCTCGGATACCAAGTTGTTGTGTCTGTGGTGTAGGCCGGCATCTGTAGCTCTGATTCAGCCCCTATCCTGGGAACTGCCATATGTCACAGGTGCGGTCCTAAAAAGCAAAAAAAGCAGAAGAAAAGATAAATAGAACTTTATCAAAAACTAAAAACATTTGTGCATCAAAGGACAGTATTGAGAGAGTGAAAAGACAACCCACAGGATGTGAGAAAATGTTTGCAAATTATATACCTGCTAAGGGATTCACACCTACAGTGTATAAGGATCTCCTATAACTTGATATAAAAAAATAAGCAGTGCACTTTGAAAATGGACAAAGAATTTGAATAGACCTTTCTCTGAAGAAGATATATAAACAGCCATAAATACATGAAAAGATGCTCAACATCACTAGTCGTTAGGAAAATACAAATCAGAATCACAATGAGATACCACGTCATACACACCAGGATGGCTATGATCAGGAACCATGGGAAATAACAAGTGTTAATGGGGGTGTAAAGAAATAGGAACTCTTGGAGTTCCTGTCGTGGCTCAGTGGAAACGAATCTAACATCCATGAGGATGCAGGTTCGTTCCCTGGCCCTGCTCAGTGGATCTGGGGTTGCCGTGAACTATAGTGCGGGTTGCAGATGCAACTCAAATCCCGCATTGCTGTGGCCGTGGTGTAGGCCAGTAGCTGCAGCTCCAATTCATCCCCTAGCCTGGGAACTTTCATATGCCTTGAGTTTGGCTGTAAAAAGACAAAGACAAAAAAACTAGGAACTCTTGATCACTGCTGGTAGAAATTGTAAAAGGTGTAGCTGCTGTGAAAAATAGTTTGGCTGTTCCTCAAAAAGTTATACACAGAATTACCATTTGATCCAACAGTTCCTCTCTTTGTATATATCCAAAAGTATTGAAAATAGGGACTCAAATGGTTACTTGTATGTCAGTGTTTATTGATAGCCAAAAGGGAAAACAACCCAAGTATGAATAAAGAAAATGTATATACATATTGTGACGTATTATTCATCCTTTAAGGACTGAAATTTTAATATATGCTACAGCTTGGATGAACCTTGAAAACACTATGCGTAATGAAAGAAGCCAGACACACAAAAAGCAAATATTATTTGATTCCATTTATGAGTTACTTAAAATAGGCGGATTCATAGAGACAGTAGACTAGAGATTACCAAGGGGTGAGGGAATTAGAGAGTACCTTTAATAGGTATAGAGCTTCTCTTTGGGATAGCAATAAAGTTTTTGAAATAGACAGTTATAATGGTTATACATTATGCATATATTTAATGCCACTGAATTGTCTGCTTTAAAAAAATGTTTAAATGGGAGTTCCAGCTGTGGCGTGGTTGGTTAAGAATCCAACTGTAGCAGCTTGGGTCACTGCTGAGGTGCAGGTTCGATCCCCAGCCCGGCACAGTGGGTCGAAGGATCCAGCATTGTCACAGCTGCAGTGTAGGTCACAACAGTGGCTCAGATTTAGTCCCTGGCCCAGGAACTTCCATATGCTGTGGGTGTGGCCATAAAATTTTTAAAAAATGGTTAAATGGTAAAATTTGTGTTACATGTCTTTTGCCATCATAAAAACAAATGCAGAGAGTTCTCATTGTGGCGCAGTGGAAACAAATCCAGCTAGCATCCATGAAGACCCGGGACTGATTCCTGGTTTCACTCAGTGGGTCAGGGATGTGGTGTTGATGTGAGCTGTGGTGTGGGTCACAGATGCAGCTCGGATCTGGCATTGCTGTGGCTGTGGTATAGGCTGGCAGCCTTAGCTTCACTTTGACCCCTAGACTGGGAATTTCCATATGCCATGGGTGCAGCCCTAAAAAGCAAAACAAAACAAACAAAATGCAGAAGAGAGCAATTAAGAGAGCTACTCATTCTCGAGTGTTTGTTCCACTTCACAAATGAGTTACCAGACCAAAATTCATACTTTTGTAGTACACACTCTGGAAGTATGAAGGCATTATTTTCTGTAGATGTGTAGAAACAATTTAAATGGAATCTTTAGTAAAACTTAGTTTGCTATTAAAATTAAGAATAAGTAAATTTTATAGGTCAAATAATCCCTATGTTACAAGGTCCAAATCTATGAGTTCACAGCCTTCCAAAATTCCAGTGCTGTCCCAACTAATCAGTTCATTATTAAACTTCTAAATAGTACAAGAGTGATAATTGCTAATATTTACGTTAGTGTTCATAATATGCCAGGTACAGTGCTCCGTTCCTGAATCTCAGTTAACCTCACAATAGCCCTTCAGGGCTCTTGCTCTTTGTTTTCCTCATTTTCTATACCAAGAAGCCTAAGCATGAAGACTCCTCTGCAGTAACAAGAGTGCTCAGGAAGGCAACTAGCAAGACTGTATTCTGCAAAAAGGTGTGCATAATAATTACGAACAAGTACTGAATAGGGCCTATCCCTCTCACCCTACTGTCTCTCTCCGAGAAGAGACTGGGATAATGGATTGTCACTTTGCAGTGTCCAGTTGTGAGGCTCAAGAAGCTTTGATGGATGGAGTTCCATTGTGGCTCAGTGGTTAAGGATCCAAGATTGTCACTGCTGTGGCTCTGGTTACAGCTGTAGCATAGGTTCAGTCTCTGGCCCTGGAACTTCTGCATGCCATTGGCATAGCCAAAAAAAATAAGCCTTGATGGAGAGAGATCCTGACTTACACCTTAGCGCTGTGCTGTGACCAGTGACAGAGTGGCAGCCAAGGCGGGGAGAGTGTTGCTGGGTTGAGGGTCTGGTGGGACCAAAGAGAAATGTTGATTCCTTAGACTTGAGGGAACTTGGTGGAAAGTGTATTAGGCTTACACTTGTCCAGTGTTTAAGGTCCAGCACGACATTTCCAGTCTTTTTTTTTTTTTTTTTTTTTTTTTTTTTTCTTGAGCCTCCTTATGTTCGTTTCTAGCCTGGCAGGTAATACTTGGCTGTGCTTTTCATATGACTGAAGATAAGTGATAATAAATAAAAAGGTCCATTATGAACCTGTTTTCATATGTATTTCTCTGTGCTATAAAAACATAATTGTATGGTTCAGAGGCTTCGTCTTCACACAGTGATTGATTAGGAAAATCATGTAAAACTCAGGTAAGAATTCTGTAGAGAACTGGGAAGTAACTGTACCGAGTAGTATAGGTATCATCCAAGGATTGAGTACAACACTGCTCTCTGAGATGACACACATGGGGTAAACTAGGTGAAGTCCTAGAGATGAGATGCGCTATGGACTTGTTTCTAAAGGAGTATGTTTTCACCCTTTCAGCGAGGTCAGAGGATACTGCATCTTTAATGTCTAGAGCAAAGTTGCTTTATTTCAGGGAAGCTAGACATCAGTAATTTTGATCCAGCCGCACAGGCAGCTACTTGCAGAAACACAAGCCCGTTTTGATCTCACTTAGAAGCCTTGTTAAGAACATTACAGTTAAAGCAATAAACTTATGGTTAAATATTAAACGTTATTGAATGAATGGAATGTTTCATATCAAATGCAACCTTCCAGTTGGCCCATGCATACTCTTTATCACAAAAGTAAAGAATGGAAAAGCAAACAAAAAAGTTCCACTGTTTAAAAATGTTCTGCTTTCTGGCCCTGGTCTTCTAAGGATAGGTTGTTAGCACAACCCTTGAGTTCCTGGCATAAAGCTCTGGCCTGTGAGCTCCTACACAGAGGAAATGTGGTAGGTGTCAGTTGCCTTGCCCTCTTAGTGCATCTTCCTTTAAGAACACTACATTCAGCACATGAATTATTTCCAATATGCAGTAATCGTACCCATTAAATTAAGTAATACCTGTGAACACAAATGATAGTTCATAATTTAGTATGAATTTATTCTTGCTTAAAAGGTGTTGGAAACAATTATGTTTTCTGTCTTCTGTCTTCAAATCATAGAAGCACAACATTCTATACCCATACATGTCCCAGCTAGAATAAAGAAATTTTTCTAACTTATTTTTTCTTCTATTATTTTTGGCATAATGGTAATCTATGAGATAAAGGCAGATGTCAGAATAAAGGTGGCCTTTGGCTGGTCCTGTTCTCCAGATGATAATGACTGTTGTGGTCACCAAGGGTCCGTACTTTTTCCCCTGTTTAAAGGCACTGTTATTTCTTACTAGAGGGGCTTTTCATACCCCCCTGGTCCACATGACAAAACTTGCACCCCTCCTCCCCCTTCTCTTTGTACGTTCCTTGCCATTTTCTTCCCAGCTCAAGGCATACGTGGTTGCTCTCTCTTGCGTGCTACATTGTGCCTTCCACATGCCTCTGTTAGAACACACTTAAGTCTCTCCTCCTATGCTGTGAGTTTCTTGGGGGCAGGGCTGGTATTGGTGGTAGAAGTGGAAATTGGCTCTTTGAGACAAGTACAACCATATGGTCTCCATGCTTTCTGAGAATATCTTGAAATTAGACAACTAGTTCATTTTTGAGGAAGTGGGAATATGTGTATTTATAGCTATGAAAGCACACAGTTTATAGGTCCTCCTAGCTCAGCTTAGATAAAACCTTACAGGGCAGGTGGTGTTCACTTAACAGTAATGCTCTCCTGCTAACTCAGTGCGAAGCAGTCAGGGACAGTACTTCCATGCAGGCATCATCCCTGGGCCTCCAAGTGTTCTCAAGTGCAACATTCCCTCTCAGCCTGGCATGATGACACTGTGGAGAGTCTCTTTGCCAATCTTTGCTGGCTAAAGAAAAATGACCAGGAGAAAAAAAATCAAACTAGCCTGATTAATGACTGCTCAATAGAGGTTCTGTTTTCTGTTTGACCCAAATCCTAAGCATATGTATGGAGTAGGGTTTTTTTTTTTTTTTCTTTTTGTTTTTTGTGGGGGTTTTTGGTAATATAGGACCTCTCTTAATGCTGTTTGGAACATTCATGGATATTTTGAGAAAATTTTAAAGTAATTTTTTGAAAATGAATGTCAATTATTACCTTACTAAAAAATTTTTCTCAGTAAAAATGCCATCCCTGCCTGTTTTAGGAATGTAATCTTGAAAGAATAATCCAAAGAGTAAAATAGTAAAAATACCTAAAGGATTTTTCTAACCCCAATCACGAATCACACTCTTGGTGGTGGTTCTGAACACTGGATCACTTTCTTTTTTTTTTCTTTTCTTTTCTTTTTTTTAAATTTTATTTAAGTATAGTTGATTTACAATATCGTGTTAATTTCTGCTGTGCAGCAAAGTGACTCAGTTATATATACACATATGTTCTTTTTTTTTATTATTTTCCATCATGGTCTATCCTAGGATATTGTATGTAGTTCTCTGTGCTGTACAGTAAGACTTTGTTGTTTATCCATCCTATATATAATATTTTTTATTACCCGATGAATTTATTACATTTATAGTTGTACAATGATCATCACAATCCAATTTTATAGGATTTCCATCCCACAACCCCAGCGCATCCCCTCACCCCCCAAACTGTCTCCTTTGGAGACCATAAGTTTTTCAAAGTCTGTGAGTCAGTATCTCTTCTGCAAAGAAATTCGTTGTGTCCTTTTTTTCAGATTCCACATGTCAGTGAAAGCATTTGATGTTAGTATCTCATTGTATGGCTGACTTCACTTAGCATGATAATTTCTAGGTCCATCCATGTTGCTAAAAATGTCAGTATTTAGTTCCTTTTTGGATCACTTTTTAATGAGACTAAAGGTCAACTCTTTGCCTTTGAGAGAGCTGTGAACAGGTCAGGTTGCCGTTTTGCATATTCTCTCAGACAAGACAATTCTGTAAAAAGAGAGTTCTGAATTTCTATTCCCTTTACAGAGTTGGCCTCAGACCTCTCCTCTTACAACAGAAAATATAAGTGCTGGTTATATTTTATCTGTCAGCTAGAATTCTAAAAATTTTAGAAATAATTGATTTAGTTTAAGAAGTATGAATCCAGTCCAATACAGAATTAACTTGTTAGCTGCTCTTTTTCGTGGGATGTCTGTAGCATTTGTCATTTCCATTTTACAGCTGAGAGTTCAGAGTTTATATAATTTAAGTAACAGTTGTTTAATAAAAGCAACTGGGTCAGTCTGTAGCTGGGTCATAACATTCAAAATTCTTGGCTCTCAGATCTGCTTGGGTTGTATCTGTCACCATTTTTACCAGTAGTGTCATGGATACTTAGAAGAAACAAATTATCTAATATTTAAGGTACTTTGGATTTTGGGTGAGACAGCTTTATGTTCTGGGACCAAGTGTTTCATAGGTTCTCTTCAACTGCTGAGGGAGTAACAGTGGGGAAATAGGAGAGTGTGTCGGGAAAGGAAGATTTTTATTTGGAAAATAAAATCTTGAAAGCAGCAATACTTTCCTGTGATGCTCCCCTAAAGACAAATGTAGTTGAGTTATTGTTGTCTTTGGCCCATTTCACCTAGTTTAGGAAAGGCTGTTGGGGAAGGTAAACTGGTGGTCCAGCAAAGGCATATGGATTCAGTTTGCCATCTTCCCCATACCCTGCCAGATTTTCTAGAAGCATACTCTGTACTCGAGAATGATAGTGCGTTCTGTCTTTCTGTTGTTTCAAATTGTTTTGTTTTTAACTCTTCTTCTACCTTTCACATAGGAGTCAAATCAAATATTGAGGAATAGTCTTGTGCTTCTTAGATTGATATCTTAAAATAATCTAAAGATCATGTAGTGATAATTAAAATCATGTACTGATTCAGGAAATGAATTCTATTATAATGAAATTTCAAGGAGAGTATCATTCTTTGATAATTACTAGAAAATTGTTAACGTCTTCTGTATTTGAACATTGGAATGTAGTTCTTTTCCGTGTGTCTACATTTCACAACTGGCGGGTGTAAAGATTGTGAAGTTGGGCATGGTCCATGAAACTTCACCGTGTTTCAACTTTACTTACTCTCTGAAATACAGAAACTAGTTAAAAGCTGTAGGAAAATGTTTAAATCAAACACAACTGCTACTAATTTCTGTCTCCTGGAAGTGTTAACATTTCCCCTATAATTCCCCTCCCCCCTTCCCCTCCCCACACACACATCTAGCATTATTGGGGTATAATCAACAAATGAAGTTGAAAGGTATTTAAAATGTACATTGTGGTGATTTGATATATGTATACATTGTTAAAGTTTCCACCCATCTAGTTAATTAACACATCTTACATATTTACACTTGTTTTTTCATGGTGAGAACATTTAAGTTCTACTGTCAGTAAATTTCAGATTTTAATACAGTGTTACCAACTGTAGTCATCGTATTTTGCATTAGATCCTTAGAACTTATAGCTGAAAATTTGTACGCTTTTACCAGCCTCTCCTTATTTCTCCCACCTGCCAGCCCTGGAAACTACTTTACTATGAATTTGACTTTCTGTTGTTTTTGTTAGATTGCATGTATAACTGATACCATGAAGTATTTGTCTTTGGCTGGCTGGTTAATGTCACAGAGCATAATGCCCTCAAGTCTCATAAGTTGCCAGAAATGGCACACAATAACCTTCTTTCTCCTGGCTGAATAAAATTTTATATGTGTGTAACATCGTTATGCATTCATCCATTGATGAAGATTAGCTTGTGTCTATATATTACCTATTTTGAGTAATGCTATAGTGAACATGGGAATGTATGTATTTCTTTGATATCCTGTTTTCAGTTCCTTTGAAGGTATTCCCAGAAGTGGGATTGCTGGAATTCTCTGAGGAAACTCCATATTAGTGGAATTCTCTGAGGAACCTCCATACTGTTTTTCATGGTGACTGTACCATTTTACATTCCCTAGTAAACAATGCACAAGGGTTCCCTTTTCTCTATATCATTACTGACACTTGTTATTTTTGATGATAGCCATTCTAACAGGTGTGAGGTGATAGTTCATTGTGGTTTGGATTTGCATTTCCCTAACGATTAGTGATATTGAACATATTTTTGTGTACCTCTGACCATTTGGATGTCTTCTTTAGAAAAATTTATTTCCTTTGCTCATTTCTTTTAATCAGATTTTTGGGCTTTTGCTGTTGAATTGTAAGAATTCATAATGTATTTTAGATATTAACCCCTTGTCATATAAATGATTAGCAAATATTTTCTGCTATTCAGTAGGTTGCTTTTTCATTTTGTTGACGGTTTCCTTTGCTGTGCAGAAGCTTTTTAGTTTGATGGAGTTGCACTTGTTTATTTTGCTTTTGTTGCCTTTGATTTTGGTATCAAGTCCAAAAACCCATCACAAAGGCATTTGTCAAGATTACTGTCTATGTTTTCTTCTAGGAGTTTTATAATTTCAGATTTTACTTTCAAGTCTCTAATCCATTTTGAGTTTATTTTTGTGTATGGTGTAAGCTAGGGGTCCAGTTTCACTGTTTTGCATATAGCTATCCAGCTTTCTCACCACCATTTGTTGAAGAGACTGTCCTTCATCCATTGTATATTTGTGGCTGTTTTGCCAGAAATTCATTGGCCATGTACACATGGGTTTATTCATGGGTTCTCCATTCTGTTCCATTGATCTACTTGTCTTTCTCTTTCTGACATACTTCACTTAGTATGAGAATCTCTAGTTGCATCCATATTGCTGTAAATGGCATTATTTTGTTCTTTGTTATGGCTAAGTGGTATTCCATTGTACAAATGTACCACATCATCTTAATTTATTCATTTGTCTTTTTTTGCTTTTATTTTATTTTATTTTTTTATTACTCAGTGAATTTATTACATTTATAGTTGTATAATTATCGTCACAATCCAATTTTATACGATTTCGATCCCACGCCCCCAGCGCATCCTACCACCCCCCAAACTGTCTGCTTTGGAAACCGTAAGTTTTTCAAAGTCTGTGAGTCAATATCTGTTCTGCAAAGAAGTTCAGTCTGTCCTTTTTTCAGATTCCATGTGTCAGAGAAAGCATTTGATGTTGGTGTCTCATTATCTGACTGACTTCACTTAGCCTGGTAATTTCTAGGTCCATCCGTGTTGCTAAAGATGCCGGTATTTCCTTCCTTTTAATGGCTGAGTAATATCCCATTGTCTATATGTACCCACTCCTCTGTCGATGGACATTTAGGTTGTTCCCATGTCTTGGCTATTGAAAATAATGCTGCAGTGAACATTGAGTACATGTGCCTTTGCGAGTCATGGTATTCTCTGGATAGATGCCCAGGAGTGGGATTGCTGGATCAAATGGTAGTTCTATTTTTAGTTTTCTGAGGAATCTCCACACTGTTTTCCACAGTGGTTGCACCAATTTGCAATCCCACCACGGTGTAACAGGTTTCCTTTTTCTCCATACCCTCTCCAGCACTTATTGTTTGTAGACTTTTTGAGGATGGCCATTCTGGCTGGTGTAAGGTGGTACCTCATCATGGTTTTGATTTGCATTTCTCTAATAATGAGTGATGTTGAACATCTTTTCATGAGTTTTTTGGCCATCTGTATGTCTTCTTTGGAGAACTGTCTGTTTAGATCTTCTGCCCATTTTTTGATGGGGTTGTTTGTTTTTTTGGTATGGAGTGGTAGGAGGTGTTTATAAATTTTGGAGATTAATCCCTTGTCAGCTGATTCATTTGCAAAGATTTTCTCCCATTCCGTGGGTTGTCTTTTTATTTTGTTTAGGGTTTCCTTTGCTATGCAGAAACTCTTAAGTTTAATTAGGTCCCATTTGTTTATTTTTGTTTTTACTGTCATCACTCTAAGAGGTGGATCTGAGAAGATGTTGCTATGGTTTATGTTGGAAACTATTTGACCTATGTTTTCCTCTAAGAGTTTTACAGTATCTCGTCTTATATCTAGGTCTTTAATCCATTTTGATTTTATTTTTGTGTATGGTGTTAGGGAGTATTCTAATTTCATTCTTTTCCATGTGGCTGTCCAGTTTTCCGAGTACCACTTATTGAACAAGCTGTCTTTTCTCTATTGTGTATTCTTGTCTCCTTTGTCATAGATTAGTTGGCTGTGGGTGCGTGGGTTTAATTCTAGGCTTTCTGTCCTGTTCTGCTGATCTATATTTCTGTCTTTGTGCCACTACCATATGGTTTTGATGACTGTTGCTTTGTAGCATAGTCTGAAGTCTGGGAACCTGATTCCTCCAGCTCCATTTTTCTTTTTCAGGATGTCTTTGGCTATTCTGGGTCTTTTGTGCTTCCGAACAAACTTTAAAATATTTTATTCGAGTTCTGTGTCTGTTCATTTCTTGATGGACATTTATGTTGTTTCCATGCCTTGGCTTGTGTGAGTAGTGCTACAATGAACATAGGGGTGCATGTATCTTTTTTAATTGTAGTTTTGTCTGGATATATGCTAAGGAGTGAGATTGCTAGATCATATGGTAGTTCTGGGTTTTTGTTTTTTTTTTTTTTTTTTTTTTTTGATCATATGGTAGTTCAATGTTTGGTTTTCTGAGGAATCTCTGTACTGTTTTCCATAGTGGTTGTACCAGTTTACATTCCTATCAGCAGTGAAGGAGGGTTCCCTTTTCTCCACACCCTCTTCAGCCATTCTGACTGGTGTGAGGGGCTACCTTATTGTAGTTTTTATTTGCGTTGCTCTGTTAGTGATGCTGAGCATTTTTTCATGTGCCTGATGGCCATCCATATCTCTTCTTTGGAGAAATGTCTATTTAGGTCTTCTGCCCATTTTTCGATTGGGGTGTTTGTTTTGTTGGGTTGTGTGAGTTTGTTTATATATTTTGGAGATTAAGCCCTTGTTGGTTACATCATTTCCAACTATTTTCTCCCATTCCGTATGTTGTCTATTTTTTTTTTTTTAATGGTTTCCTTTGCTGTGCAAAAGCTTGTAGGTTTGATTAGGTCCCATTGGTTTATTTTTGTTTTTATTTCTATTGCCATAGGAGACTGACCAAGAAAACATTTAATGTCAGAGAATGTTTCACCTATGTTCTCTTCTAGTTTTTTGGTGTCTTGTCTTATATTTAAGACTTTAAATCATTTTGAGTATTTTTGTGCATGGTGTGAAGGTGCATTCTAGTTTCCTTGATTTACATGCAGCTTTCCAATTTCGCCAGCACCACTTGCTGAAAAGACCTTTTTCTTTTTTCTTTTTCTTTTTAGGGCTGCACCATAGCATAGGGTTGAATCAGAACTGCAGCTGCTGGCCTGTGCCACAGCCACAGTGACACCAGATCCGAGCTGTGTCTGTGACCTAGATTATAGCTCATGGCAATGCCAGATTCTTAATCCACTGAGCAAGGCCAGGGGTCAAAGGTGCAGCCTCCTGGATACTAGTTGCGTTTGTGCCACTTAGTCCCAACCAGAACTCCCCAAAGAGATGGTCTTTTCCCATTTTATATTCTTGCCTCCTTTGTCAAAGATTAATCGACCAGAGGTGTCTGGGTTTAGTTTTGGAACTAAATTCTGATCCATTGATCTCTGTGTCTGTTTTTGTACCAATACCACACTGTCTTGATTACTGTAGCTTTGTAATGTTGTCTGAAGTCTGGGAGAGTTATGCCTCCTGCTTGGTTTTGTTTTTTGTTTTGTTTTTTTTTCCTTTTTTTCCTTAGGATTGCTTTGGCAGTTCTGAGTCTGGGAGTGGTCTGGGTTTTATGGTTCCATATCAATTTTTGGATTGTTTGTTCTAGTTCTGTGAAAAATGTGATGGGTAATTTGATAGGGATCGCATTACATTTGTAGATTGCTTTGGGAGAATGGCTATTTTAACAATCTTAATTCTTCCAATCCAGGAGCATGGGATATCTTTCTATTTTTTTTGAATCCTCTTAAATTTCCTTGATTAATGTTTTACAGTTCTTGGTGTATAAGTCTTTCACCTCCTTGGTCAGATTTATTGAATTTTTAGGGGTGCAATTTTAAAAGATTTTTATATTCTTTTTCTAACATTTCATTGTTAGTATACAGAAATGCAACCAATTTCTGAGTGTTCACCTTGTATCCTGCTACTTTGTTGAATTCATTGATAAGTGTGAGTAGTTTTCGTGTGGAGTCAATAGGGTTTTCTACATATAGTATCTTATCATCTGCATAGAGTGTCAATTTTACCTCTTCTCTTCCATTTGGGATGCTTTCTTTTATTTGATTACTGTGGCTAAAACTTCCAATACTGTGTTGAATAAATGTGATGAGACTGGGCATCCTTGTCTTGTTCCAGATTTTAGTGGGAAGGCTTTCAGCTTTTCACCATTGAATATTGTATTGTCTGTGGGTTTGTCATAAATGACTTTTATTAAGTTATATATGTTCCCTCTATGCCCACTTTGGTAAGAGATTTTATCATGAATGGATGTTGGATTTTTTCAATGCTTTTTCTGCATCTTTTGAGATGGTCATGGTGGCTTTTGACTTTTCTTAATGTGGTATATGACATTGTTCGATTTGCGTACGTTGAACCATCCTTGTGAACCTGAGATGAATCCCACCTGGTCATGATATATGATCTTTTTAATGTGCTGTTGGATCCATTGGTTAAAATTTTTTTGAGAATTTTTGTGTCTATATTCATCAAAGATATTGGGCTATAATTTTCTTTTTTGGTGGTATCTTTGGTTTTGGTGGTTTCATAGAATGTCTTCGGGAGTGTTCCTCATTCAGTTTTTTGTTTGTTTTTGTTTTTGCTTTTTAGGGCCTCACCCACGGCACATGGAGGTTCCCAGGCTAGAGGTCGAATCAGAGCTACAGCTGCTGGCCTATACCATAGCCACAGCAACGTGGGATCCAAGCCTTGTGGGCTATATGTTTCTAGAAAGTTGTCTGTTTCTTCTAAGTTGTTAAATTTGTTGGCGTGTTTGTTCATAGTATTCTCTGATTTTTTTTTTTTTTTTTATTTCTGCAGTATCAGTTGAGATTTCTCCTTTTTCATTTCTTATTTTATTCGTTTGGGTTCGCTCTCTCTTCCTCTTGGTGTACCTGGCCAGAGGTTTGTCAGTTTTGTTTATTCTTTCAAAGTACCAGGTCTTGGTTTTTTCTAATTTTTTAAATCTCTTTTACTGATTTCCTCTCTGATCTTTATGATTTCCTTCTTTCTGCTGACTTAAAGTTTTGTTTGTTTTCTTTTTCTAATTTTTTTTAAATTTATTTATATGACTGCACCCATAACATATGGAAGTTTCCAGGCTGGGGGTTGAATCGTAGGAGTAGCTGCCAGCCTACACCACAGCCACAGCAACACAGGATCCGAGCCACATCTGCCACTTACATCCCAGTTCATGGCAGCACTGGATCCTTAAGCCACTGAGCAAGGCCAGGGATCGAACCCACGTCCTCCTGGATTCTAGTCGGGTATGTTAACTACTGAGCCATGACGGGAACTCCCTCAATTTTTTTTCCTGTGGTTGATTTCTAGTTTCATGCCATTGTGGTCAGAGAAGATGCTTGAAGTAAATTCTGTGCTCTTTAAATTGGTTGAGGTTAGTTTTGTGCCCCAGTATGTGGTCATTCCTAGAGAATGTTCCATATGCATTTGAGAAGAATGTATATTCTGGGTTTTTTTAGATGTAATGTCCTGAAAATACTAATTAAATCTAACTGCTCTGTTGTGTCATTTAGAATCTCTGTTTCCTGGTTGATTTTGTCTAGAGGATCTGTCCATTGATGTGAGTGGGGTGTTAAAGTCTTTACTATTATTGTATTTCCATCAGTTTCTTTTTTTATGTCTGTTAGTTGTATATATTTGCATCCTCTTATGTTATGGCATATATATTGACCAGTGTTATATCCTCTTCTTGAATTTATCCTTTTATCATTAAAAGTGTCCTTCTTTATCTTTCTTTATGGGCTTTGTTTTAAAGTCTGTTTTGTTTGATATGAGTATTGCAACTCTCACTTTGCTGTTGTTTCTATCCACATGAATTGTCTTTTTCTAACCCCTCACTTTCAGTTTATGTGTGTCCTTTGACCTAGGGTGAGTCTCTTGTAGGCGGCATATTGTAGGCTTTTATTTGTTTTTGTTTTTTTTTTAATCCAGTCTGCCACTCTTTGTATTTTGATTGAAGCATTGGTCCAGTGACATTTAAGATAATTATTGATAAATGTGTATTTATTGCCATTTTAGATTTTATACTATTTAAAATTAACTTTATATTTACCTTTACTTGTGAATTTTATACTTTGATTTTTTTCATGTTACTGATCAGTTCTTTTATTTTATTTTATTATTTTTATTTATTTATTTATTTATTTTTTTGTCTTTTTAGCTATTTCTTGGGCCGCTCCCGCAGCATATGGAAGTTCCCAGGCTAGGGGTCTAATCGGAGCTGTAGCCACCGGCCTATGCCAGAGCCACAGCAACGCGGGATCTGAGCCACGTCTGCAACCTACACCACAGCTCAGGCAACGCCGAATCATTAACCCACTGAGCAAGGGCAGGGACCGAACCCGCAACCTCATGGTTCCTAGTCGGATTCGTTAACCACTGTGCCACGATGGGAACTCCAGTTCTTTTATTTTAGCTTAAAGAACTTCTTTTAGTGTTTCCTATACAGATAGTCTAATGGTGATGAAATGGTTTAGTTTTTATTTATCTGCAAATTTCTTTCTCTCCCCTTCAGTTCTGAAGGATTACTTGGCCAGGTAGAGTATTTTTAGTTAGCATTTGCTTTCTTTAAGCACCTTGAATGTATCATCCAGTCTCTTCTGACCTGCTAGGTTTCTGTTGATAAATCCACTGATAGTCTTATGGAGATTCCCTTATCATAACAAGTTGCTTTTCTGTTGCTGCTTTTACAACTCTTTCTTTGTCTTAAACTTTTGATGAATATAATTATGTATCTCATTATGCATCTCTCTTTGTATTTATCTTATTTGGAACTTTTGACCTTCATTTATGTTTCTTCCCCGGATTAGGAAGCTTGAGTCACTATTTCTTTGAATATGCTTACTGCCCCTTTCTGGCTTTCTTTTCTCCTTCTAGAACCCCTATAAAAGGATAAAAGCATATATTGGTCCATTTGATGGTGTTCCAATAAGTATCTTAAGCTGTCTTCACTTTCTTTTCTTTTCTTTTTTTTTTAACAGTTTGCTACTGAGTGAATTATACTGCCCTATCTTTAAATTCACTGATCCTTTCTACTCCTTGATTTACACTGCTTTTGAATCCCTGTGTTGAATTTTCCTATTCAGTTACTCTGTTCTTCAGCTTTATAATTTCTATTTGGAGCTTTAAAAATCTTTTTTATTTTTTGCTGAAATTCTTACTTTATTCATGCCTTGTTCTCCTAACCCTGGAGAGCATGTATGTGATTGTTATTTTGAACTTTCAATCAGGTAACTCACTATGTTTCATTAAGGTCAGTTTCTGGAGATTTATATTGTTCTTTTGTTTGGAAGAGATCTCCCATTTCTTCATTTTTCTTGATTCTCTGTGTTGGTTTCTGTGTGATTATATAAAACAGCCACTCCTCCAGTCTTATCATACTAATCTCATGTAGGAGATGTCCCTTGTCAGTTGGCCAGTCCAGGCTACTGGTGGCCATTCACTCAAACTTCTGATTGTTCAAGCAGCTTTGTTCATAGTGGCTTCCATTCTTGGAGGGTATGCCCCAAACCCATCAGTGTCTCAAAGGCTGTATGCCTGCCAGGACTCTCAGAGGACTACTAATTCCCTCATACAGGTTAATTGGAAGCCCATCCTTCAAGCAGCAGCTAGGAAAGTCAGGACATTAGATATATATGAGCAAGCTCTTTGATTGCCATGATTCTCCTTGTCCACAGGGATGACACAGAGCATTAATAACTATCTCATTGGCTTGTTCAAGGAGATTAAGAAAATGTCTTATTTGAGCACCCAGAAAGCTGCCAGTAAGTAGTAGCAGCTCAATAAGTGGTATCTGAAGCTAAACTATAATTTTTAAGTTGGAAGTACCAGTCAGTGGCCTTTTGAGTTACCCACTTCCCAACTAGTTGCCTTCTGTTTCTCTTTTCTGCTAGATATTTCACACCTCACATATCTCAACAACCCAGGACTACCTGTCATCCTTGGACTACCACCTCTACCCCAGCAGTTCTGATTCTTCATGGACCTAAGTTAGCAATGCACATTTATTTGTTTGTTTATGTATTCTGTCTTGTTCTAAAATGGATTTTATGTGGACTTGAAAGTGTAAGATTTTAATGAATATGGAAATCTACATGCAAGGGAAGCAAGCAAGCAGTGGTAAAGTAGAAGGTTCATTCACTGCGGGTTCAAGGTTTTACATGTGAACAGATCCAGTACACATAAAAAGGACTACCATACCTAGTAGTGGTCTCTTAGAAGAATGTCCCTAAAAGGACAAAGCTGGAATATAGAAATAAAAGTATGAAGTATAATATAATAATGAGTTTAATGGCGATTCTTTCTCTTAACATCTGTTGGTGCAAGTTGCCAACATAAGAGCTCAGTGCTATTCATTGAGATTGTGGATGTTATTCTTTTTTGGCTTATTGTGGGAATGTTTTGAGCACCTGTGAGCATAGTACCTAAATGAATGAAATGAAGCCAAAAGTACTTTAAGGGGTATGTTAAATTTAATGAAACAGTGTGTCTGTTACTAATGTCAGTATAGTAGTTGCTCAGTGAATTTTAGCTATTTATTAACATTAATTGCTAATGCTTTCTACAATACAGATGAGTTTTTAAAAGAAGAGGGAGTTCCCATCATGGCTAAGTGGTTAGTGAACCCAACTAGTATCCATGAGGATGCGGGTTCCATCCCTGGCCTTATTCAGTGGGTTAAGGATCTGGCGTTGCCATGAGCTGTGGTGTAGTTCGAGGACGTGGCTTGGATCTGACATTGCTGTGGCTGTGGTATAGGCTGGCAGCTACAGCTCTGATTCAACCCCTAGCCTGGGAACCTCCATATGCTGCAGGTGTGGACCTAAAAAGACCAAAAAAAAAGACAAAAAGAAGAAAAGAAAATTTTGATTCAGACTTTTATATCAAAAAGAATCCTTGGAGTTCCCATTGTGGCTCAATGGTTAATGAATCGGACTAGGAACCATGAGGTTGCAGGTTTGATCCCTGGCCTTGCTCAGTGGGTGAAGGGTCCATCATTGCTGTGAGCCATGGTGTAGCTCACAGACGCCATGGCTTGGATCCTGCATTGCTGTGGCAGTGGTGTAGGCCAGCAGCTACAGCTCTGATTCGACCCCTAGCCTGGGAACCTCCATGTGCTGCGGGTGCGGCCCTAAAAAGCAAAAAAAAAAAAGAATCCTTGATAGACATTATTAATTATTAGTTTCATTCTGTGTTTCATTCAGCCCAATAAAATAGTAACATTCCTGAGTGTTAATGAGCGCCCATTCCTCCATTAGAAAGGTAATCACAGAAAATACTCATGAGGCTTGATTGCAGTATAACATCAGATGTACCCTTCGAGATAAACTGGTTATAACAAACAACTGAATAGCAGTTCCTGTCGTGGCGCAGTGGTTAACGAATCCGACTAGGAACCATGAGGCTGTGGGTTCGGTCCCTGGCCTTGCTCAGTGGGTTAAGGATCCAGCGTTGCCGTGAACTGTGGTGTAGGTTGCAGAAGCAGCTCTGATCCCGAGTTGCTGTGGCTCTGGCATAGGCTGGCGGCTACAGCTACGATTCAACCCCTAGCCTGGGAACCTCCATATGCCATAGGAGTGGCCCTAGAAAAAGGTAAAAAGACAAAAAACGAACAAACAAAAAAAAACACTGAATAATTTAGATAAGTTTATCAGTTATAACCTTGTTGAGTACAGGGTAATATTTACCAAATAAGGCAACTTTGGGGTTTTTTGTTTTTTTTTTTTCCTTTTTAGGGCCACACCTGCAGCATATAGAAGTCCCAAGGCTAGGGGTTGAATTGGAGCTGCAGCTGCTGGCCACAGCAATGCCAGATCCAAGCCTTGGTTGCAACCTACACTACAGCTCACAGCAATAGCGGATCCTTAACCCACTGAGTGATGCCAGGGATCAAACCCATGTCTTCATGGATACTAGTCAGGTTCATTACCCCTGAGCCATGATGGGAACTCCACAACTTTGGTTTTTTAATAATTGATCTGAAGCCATTTTTTAATCAGCTGAGGCAGTAGCTTATCAAGGTCATTCCTAGCCTATGGCAATAAAATAATAGTTTGCTTTTGAATAATTTTTTCTACTTGTTTTGGTTAGTGTGGCATTCGTCTCATCCCAAATTGGTATAACGTCAGTGAGGTAGTTTTTAAAGGGATGTGGAACACTGTTCTGTTTTACTTTGCTGGAAATGGTCTGATCTGTTAGGTGACCATTTCCTCCTGGCTCTGATGGCCAGATGGGTGCAGCTTCTGGCATAGTGTCATACACAGGTGTCTTTAATGAACTCTGCAGCACATCCCATAACTGCCTTTGCTCACTGAGAGGAAGAAAAGCAATAAGAGCTGCAGCAGGTGCTGTTGCTGAGATTTCTCCCTCCAGGTGGTATAATTCTTGTGCAGAAAACATCCTGAAGCTGCCCTGCTCTTCCCAGAGCAGGGATGCAAGGGGTCTAGAGCAGTTTGTCAGGAAGGAATTTGGTACAAGTTGTAGTTGTAATTTTTACTAAGCTAATAGAATAGAATCGTCTGTGCTCAAGAACTCAGCAGCTCTTAGGAAAATGGATGAAGTCCATCTAGAGCTCTGTGAGGATGGTGCTAGTTTCTTTAGTTTTTGTCATCTAGTTTCTCTTAGTTTTTGTTCTGTTTTGTTTTGTTAATGATATGTGTTTAGGTCACCTGGCTTTACTCCAAGGCAGAAGGCTTAAGGTATTTCAAATTCCAAAACATTCTGTCCCACTGTGCTTTGAACTTTAAAATGAATCATAGTAAAAAGAGAATGTGACCACCAGCTTAAACTGGTGATTTCATTTTCACTTGATACTCAAGAATGGAAGAAAAAGTAAGATAATATATTGGAGCATTTCTCCCCTTGTTTTACCAGTATTTGCCTATTTTGAATCTACCTAGTGAATTAAAATATATTCATTTGCCATTAATAAGAACGTTTGGTGCCAGACATTGTGCTAGGGATGAAGATTCAGAGGTTGAATATCAAGAAAAGACAAGCTGGATCTAGTAAGCAAAGTAAAAGATTCTTACAGATGAGGAAACAGGTTCAGAAAGGCAATTAACTTTTCTGGAGGTAGAAGTAGGACCTGTATCTTGTGCTCCTTATTTACACATACATTTTAGTGGTAGGTGGGTATGTGCACACATAATACAGCACAGAGGGACACACACATGCCCGTATCTAGGAACTATATTTTATAGTCGTATTAGATGGTGATTGCTTTTAATAATAGCATATATTACTTAGAAGCTGAACTATGACAATTTTTGTTGTTTTTTGGATGAATGTAAAATCTGTTTTTTGTTTTTTGTGTTTTTTTTGTCTTTTTGCCATTTCTTGGGCTGCTCCCACGGCATATGGAGGTTCCCAGGCTAGGGGTCAATTCAAAGCTGTAGCCACCAACCTACAGCAGAGCCACAGTAACCTGGGATCCGAGCCGCGTCTGTGACCTACACCACAGCTCAAGGCAACGCTGGATCCTTAACCCACTGACCAAGGCCAGGGATCAGACCCGCAACCTCATGGTTCCTAGTCAGATTCGTTAACCACTGAGCCATGACGGGAACTCCTAAAATATGTTTTTTGATAATACCTGTAATTTCTACTTATGATTGTGGTACTTTTTTCTAAAAGTTCTCATCATAAAAATTGCCTAAAACTCATCAAGGAATCTTCAGTGTCCTTATTAATCAGAAAAATTAAAGCATCTTTGACACATTATTCCATGCCTATTTTATGTACAGTTATGTATACATACATATATGAATACTGACAAAGTTACAGTACAGTGGATACATGGAAACTTATATCCATCTTATAATTGAATAATTCTTTTTGGAAATCAGTGTCTCTGTGTATAGGAAATGTGATAAGACATTTCATTCAATTTAATTATCTATGCCTGCAAATTAATTCCAAGGGTATTATTTAGCAGAAACAGAAAAAATGGTATGCATAGAACATGTTTTGTAATAGACTCCTCTCTCCTCCCCAAGAAACATTTTACAGTTTTAGAGTTTAATAAGTATAGAGGTTCATTATATAGCATGCGAAGATATTCAGTAAAGCATGTAAGGAAAACAGAGGACAAAATATCATGTACAGTACATTTGCAAACACATTAATAAATACACTTGGAAAAATCTAGGAAGTTGCAAATGAAAATTGTATGTAAGATTACATGTATGTTTGTATTTTATTTGTAATATTTACATTGTGCAGTTTCTTTATACAATATTTCTTTTTAGAGAAAATGCATCCACTACTTTCCTTTTCATTTTTTTATTAAGTTTTATTGAAGTATAGTTAATTTACAAGGCTGTGATAATTTCTGCTGTACAACAAAGTGACCCAGCCATACATATACACATATCCCTTCTCTATGCAGCCACCACTTTTGGAGGCATACTTGCATGGGACTTTCTTCTCTTCCTCCTCTAAGAGAGTTTGGAGACAGGTGGGGCGTTATTTAATTGAGGAAGGCCTTTTGGTTGAAGCCCAAATTATTTTGTTGTTTATCTTACCCTGTCTCTATACTAAGGCCTAAGGTGATTTGGTCTGCTGTTGATTGTTGTTAAATCATTTTTTTTCTTGCTTTTTTCTCCAAAGGGGAAAACAAAGAAACCAAAATTTTGAAGATCAGTGGTAAATATGCTTCATAAAACCAGCTCTGTACCCCTCCCCCTTTTAAATGTCCATCTTTAAAGGGCAATGTGAAGGAGTTCTTACTGTGATTTAGTGCAGGCCTTAGCTGTTATCTCATCTGAGGGGTTTTGCTGGAGGCTGGAGTTTCCCGGCAGCCCTGACCGCAGAGAGGTGGAATGTGGGGCTGACGTCACAGCCGCTCCTGGGAATGTTTTGCATTCCTCTTCCAGGCAGTGGTCAGGTGGCTTCCAGCAAGAATGAAGGACAACAACTTCCAAAGAAGAAAAAGAGAGAGGAGGAAAAGAACAGTTTATAATCAAACTGTTGTGGGGGAGGCACTTTTATTCTGAGCCAAAACTGAAATTAGGACCAGATGTCTTACATTCTGATGCTGCACGAATGTTAAATACATTTATTAATGACTGTAATAGCTGAGCTATTTGGCTTTTTCCTGAACTTAAGTTTTGAAACTCTGTTTAAGAATTGTGGGAAAACAACTTGTAGCTGACATTTTAACTGTGAAAGCAGCATTCTGAACGCAAATTGGAAACGTGGCCCTCTGAGGGCTGGGTGCCGTCCTTAATGGACAGACAGGCTGTTTTCAAGTTTGTTAATCTTCTAAAAAAATCGCTTCTGAAACATAAAATCTCTGTAACTTACTGATGTATTTTATGCTAAACAAGTAACTTCAATCCATTAATTAGGGAAGGAGGTATATTCTATAATAATATTTGCTATAAAGGGTTTCTTTCCTAATAATATTTACATTTCCATTGTTATTTCTGTATAATTGCATTACTGGCCAAGCCAAATATTCAAAACAAAACTTAGCAGATTCTTAATATAACAAAATAGGTTTTCCAAAGTCATGTAACTTTGTAGTAATGTGTACAACATAAAATTGGACAGTAACTGAGTTAAATTGTAAACTTAATTTGTGTTTCCTCTCTTCTAGGCACTGAATTGTCTTTGCTCAGATTGATTATACTGGTTTAGCAAATCGTTGTTTGTCTACTTATTTTAAAATAGATTTTTTTTTTAAACAAATGCCTTTTAGTAGATTCTTACTTATTTTACATTAAAATAATTCTCCAGTTTAAGTGAAATGTGTTTGAATATTTCCTGTTATACATTGAAATGGAAAGTTGGCTTCCTGTGTGGGTCATGTTGCTAGTAAGGAATTTCCAGAAATGTGGAGAAGTGCTGACTCATAGTGTACAGTGGACTGATCCTGCTGCAGTAAGGCTTGAGGGGGTTTTCTGAGCTCCTGGCTGGAGAAAGCAAAATATGCCTGTGTAATGTGCTATTTTATTTTTAGACATAGCAGTAGGGGTGGAGAAGAGGCTGTTGTTTGGGATAAGATCCTTGCTAATAGCTTTAAAATGACTAAAAGCTCTAGGGTTAGGTGTGTGTCTAAATGTGTGTTTTTCTACAGTCTATTATTAGAGTTTGGAAAACAGGTTGTTTTTGTTGTAGTCGCCTACCGTTGTTCTCTCTGTGTCTTGCCCCACTTGCGAACCCCGTGCCCTCAGCCTGGAGTGGTGATTGGCTGTGGGCTCTGTAAAACGTCAGTGACAGTGGTCTGTGCATTTGAGGGATTGGTCCCGAAAATGGCCTGTAGTATTTCATCCTTTATGTCTGTGATCAGAAGTTCCTGATCTCATAGTAACAATTTATTAAAAACTTTAAATATTAGCTGACAATAGTTAAGAAATAAACTAGGGTTTGTTGCATTTAATGTGTCTGGCTCTGTCTTGGATGTTTTACATTTGTTAAACTATCTGAATATGCAGTTACTGGTTGAGATTAATTTTCATTCATTTGGTATGGAGATGTCTGCTAGTTTTAGGGGATGGGGCTTTGTATAACAAAAATTTACTTCTAAGCACCTATCTGGTCTCAAAAAGTTAATATATCCCAAATGTATTCATCCATCAATTCCACAGACACTTGCTGAATAACTGCTTTATGCCAAGATGGTGCTGCTGGGTTCTAGGCGTTAACTGCTAGGCACTGCGAAAGATGTGCTTCTTGTATCATCTTTGAGAGGAGATGGTGCTGCAGCCCAGAACAGGGAACACATGTCAATAATTGGGTGCAGCATTCCTTTACGTTATGGTAGAAAGCTACAGGTACAGCAAGGCACAAAGGGGGATATTCAGATCTATGCTAAATTCTATGGAGTTAGTTTCTTTTGATATGATTCTGAGGATGTCAGCATTGATGGTTGAAAGTAAGTTAAGTAGGCAGTGCTAAGAAAACAATCTGATAGGGAGATGAGGGCAGTAGTAATGTATGTGTGACAGATACTGAGACTGCTTAAAAGGAAATTTAATAATTATTGTAAATCATACACTGCAAATCATTTCCTTATGTTCACACATGCAGCTCACAAAACATCACGACTGCCCTTCGTGTCTGAGGTCTACCTTTCTCACATACTCTTGAAGAATTTGGCTATTTGGTAACAGGTAATCATGGAATCATAGAACATGTTTTAAAACTGTTTCCTGTGATTTTGAATGTTGTTAAAAGGAAGGACTCTTGTCTTTCTTGTGAGCAGAGCCTCTGCCACAGGCAGTGGTGCACGGGCCCTTACATGCTCTGCCTTGCATTCGCAAGACCCACTGAGCTGTCGTTCTGGGGGGCACTCATTGTTTCACCTGAACACTCACCAAGGTCCCCTTCTGCTAAAAGGTGCAAAAGGAGTTGTTGACCTATTTTGAAGGGTGTTTATGAGGATTTATGAACACAGTGAAACTCCTGTTTCAAAATTGGAGTATCATTCTAAATGTATACTCTCTAAACACTTGGTAAAGAAGACCCTTGTCAAATTCCCTGGGTCGTGAGTGAGAACTAATGAGCACTAGCAGGCAGTAGCCATCAGCCCTGATGCTGGAAGTGACGCCCCTGCGCCTAGAGCCTGTCATGCCATCCACACTGGATCCTTAGGTAATCTTCAAAGCTCAGGGCCATATATGTTTCTGTAATAGGACTTACAGGACTTTATGTGCTTTTTGTCCATTGTTCCTAATTACTCTGTGCAAGTCCAGGTACTAAGTTTTATAAATTACTTTTCCATGCATATCTGGTAATTGTGTAGAAATTTAATATTACTATCATCTTAAACAGAAACTCTGTACCCCTTAAATAATAATTTCCCATTCTTCCCCCCAACCATCTCTCCCAACTCCTGGTAATCTCTATTATACCCTCTCTCTATATAAATTTGCCTATTCTAGGTAACTCATGTAAGTGGAGTCATAGAGTATGTGTACTTTTGTGTCTAGCTTATTTCATTTAGCATGATGTCATTCAAGTTCATCCATGTTGTACCATGTCAACATTTCATTTTCTTTTAAGGCTAAATACTGTACTGTTGTATGAATGGACCGCATTTTTTTTTTTCATTCATTCATCTGTTGATTGATATTTGAGCTTGTTTCCACCTTCTGGCTATTGCGAATAATGCTACTATGAACATTTATATAAATATCTGTTTCAGCCCCTGCTTTCAATTCTTCTGAGTATATACCCAGGGGTGAAAATGGCCTATAATATGGTAATTTTGTGTTTTAATTTTTTGAGGAACAATTATAGTTTTTTACAGTAGCTATACCATTTTGCATTCCCACCAGCAATACACACAAGGGTTCCAGTTTCTCAGTATCCTCACCAATGCTTGGTATTTTCCTTTTCTTTTCTGTGTATTTATTTATTTATTTATTGGTCTTTTTGCCTTTTCTACGGCCGCTCCTGCGGCATATGGAGGTTCCCGGCTAGGGGTCTAATCAGAGCTGTAGCTGCCGGCCTACGCCAGAGCCACAGCAATACAGGATCCAAGCCGCATCTGTGACCTACACCACAGCTCATGGCTACGCCGGATCCTTAACTCACTGAGCAAGGCCAGGGATCAAACCCGCAACCTCATGGTTCCTAGTCGGATTCATTAACCACTGAGCCACATCAGGAACTCCTTCTTTTCTTTTTAAATAGCCATTCTAATTGGTGTGAGGTGGTATTTCATCCTGGTTTTGATTTGCATTTCCTTAATGACTGGTGATAATGAGCATATAATAACTTTTAAATTCTGAAGTAGTCCCAGGAAACAAAAGTTTGCAGCAGAGATGCAGAGTTCCTTATCCGGCCTTCTTTACTCCAATTCCAGTCCCTCTAGCCCACAGACACAGTTGCTTGATGTGATCTGTATCTATGACTCAAGGCTGGGGCCACTGCTCTCAGGGCTCAGAAAGAGATTGGTGGTGGTTCTCCAATCAGGTTGTCTTTCAGTGACATGTCCTTTTGCTCTAGTTGTATCAAATTCATTAGGTATCCAAAGTGATTATGTTCACTTACACTTACTAGTTTGCTTAGAAAAACCAAGCTTTTAATCTAAAGCTATATGTAGGAATTAAATAATGGGAAAAGAAAAGGTCATAGCATTATTACTGCAGTGAGAACATATTGAAATCACCAATTCAATGAAATGTTTGCTTATTTCTCTATGAGTAATTTTATGGTTTCAATATTTAACTCTTTAGTACATATGAAATTTTTTTAGTGTATATTGTGATCAATATAGGGATCAATTTTAATATTTTCCAAATAATTTTATCCGCTTCATTTTTTAAATAACTTTCTTCCATGGATTCTAAATGTATCCCTTATCACTTACTCTATTCCTGTGTATCCTAGGATATATTTCTTTGCTCTGTATTCTGTTTTGTTGTGTTGATAGTCTGTAAACCCTGCCATAAAGCCGTGCCTTGCTTCTGTGTGTTTGACTAATTTATAAATAAATAAACTTAATGGGGGACAAAGGATTGTAGAGCTGTGTGACAGGGCACATCAGAGTCCTGGCTTCAGAAAGGAACTCATCTTCATCTTAGACTTGCTTTAGTGTTGAGCACACAGCAGGTCTGGGATGTCAAGTTTCCTTGACTCTTTTGTAGTCTGTTGATGAGAAAGGAGAATGTTGGGGTTCCTGAGAAAACTTATGCAAACTTGATGAGGCTCAAAGAGTTTTCTAGGGACATGCCTGCAGCTTTACCTTTTCCTGACGTGCTGTGCAGCTTCCATATTAACTGGATGTGACCTTTTCAAGGCTTTGCTTTTTCAGAGGAAAATGCGTGAGTAGCATTTTGAGAATGCCTCTTGGATCTAAGTCATCTCTCCACAGAGAAGCTCCTCAGAGTGGGTGTCAAATCAGAGGCAGAGTGGTTAGAATCCAGTGGTAGGGGGGTGCTCCAGAATGACCTCATTTAGTTTTGCTGTAGACATTTTATTAAGTGCCTTCAATAAATGAATAGTAATAACTATCTTCCTTTCCTTAATACTTTCTCCTCAAGAACAAATAGTTAAAACCAGAAATTTCTTTCTTGGATATTATGGAATGTATGTTGTTGTAAATGAAGAAAATACAGAAACCGCAAGGAGGATTTTAGAAAAAATACTCAGACGTTTTTGTTGTTCTAATAGAGGGGAGATGCATTTCATATCGGAAGTGTTCCAGTTAGTTTTCGTAGATGTAAATCTAACCATTAAGATAGGGCAGCATTTTGTGTTAATTAGAGGTGCTCCTACTTCTTAGAAATGTATGAGCAGGAGAAAAAGAATTTCAGTCCTAAGAGAATTGTCCTGTTGCTGCCTGCCCATCATTTAGATAAGCATGTACTTTGTTCTCTGCAGTACAGCACTGTGACCCACAGCCCTGTGTTCCTATATGTGTTTCCCCGGGTGATCTCCTACCCCGAATTTGTGAAGAAAATAACTTTTAAAATCCATTTATTTTCCCTGTTTGGTTGGAAAAGCTGCTGAAGGCTTGGTCAGAGCCACCGTGGAAATGTGAGAGCCTGTGAGCTCACAGGGAAAGAGGAAGTGTCTGTTCTTCCTGGCTGCCAGAGTGACCTTAGGCTGACCAGTCTCCCCCTCTTCTGTTTCCAGGATTGGTTGGTACAAATATGTTCATGTCAGAAATCACAAAATACCACTGTTGTGTGCTATATGTTTGTTTTCTTCTTTTTTTTTTTTTCTTTTTTTTTTTTCTTTTTTTTTTTTTTTTTTTTTGGATGCACCCATGGCATGTGGAAGTTCTCAGGCCAGGAATCAAACCAGCGCCACAGCAGCAACCCAAGCCACTGTAGTGATGATGTCAGATCCTTAACGTGCTGCACCACAAGAGAGCTCCTTGTTTTTAAAAGACAAAATTCTTTTTAAAAGACAAAAGTAGAAAATATTTGTTGTTTGGGCATAGTTTTTTTTCCTCCAGGTAGTAATATTCTGTATCTGAGGAAGCTCTTTATTACATATTGTTTTGTTTTTGTTTTTGTTTTTTTGTTTTTTTGCCTTTTCTAGGGCCACTCCTGCAGCATGTGGAGGTTCCCAGGCTAGGGGTCTAATCAGAGCTGTAGCCAGTGGCCTACGCCAGAGCCACAGCAACATGGGATTTGAGCCGCATCTGCGACCTACACCACAGCTCACGGCAACGCCAGATTCTTAACCCACTGAGTGAGGCCAGGGATCAAACTGGCAACCTCATGGTTCCTAGTCGGATTCATTAACCACTTTGCCCCAACGGGAACTCCAATATTACATATTGTTTGTGAAATCTACAATAACCTAATGACGTTTCTGCTGCCACATTGTTTTTTTGTGTGTTTTGTTTTTTTGTCTTTTTAAGCCCCCCACCCCCGACCCCGGTCCAGGCTAGGGGTCAAATCAGAGCTGTAGCTGCCAGCCTACACCACTGCCATAGCAATGTGGGATCTGAGCCACATCTGCAACCTATACCACAGCTTACAGCAACGCCAGATCCACAACAAGGCCAGGGATCAAACCTGCATCCTCATAGATACTAGTCAGGTTCGTTACTGCTGAGCCATTACGGGAACTCCCTCTAACACATTGTTTTAAAAGCAACATTTAAAATATGTATATTTTTAAATTTTAAGGCAAGTTTTTCTTTCAAAATTAGAGCCTTGGTACCAGTTTTGTGTATTTTCGCCGAAATTCCATTTAATGAACTTCCTGGTATTTTATTGAAAACCTGTTGCATTTTATTTGACGTGAACTAGATCAGTAAGATGGAGGCATTGCACACAGGAGTCCTCGCTAGGATTGTGGCCACAAATGTCAGTTTTGTGACCTGAGAACTTGATTTGAGAGTGTGGAGGTTTGAAGGTTGTGCTTTAGGTAAAAGGGCCTACTGAACACATAGGCTTGGGAGGCATAACTTTAACCCATGAGCTGTTTAAACCCTTTCATGCAGCTGCCAGCCTCAGCATCAGGGTTGTTGGTTCAAGGCTGTTGTCCTTGGACTTGCGCTGACTTGTATACACGTTGGTTGGTGATGCAGATTACATTTGATCCTTAGCATAAATCACATTGCATCCAGGTTTGCCACTGTTGTCTCTTTATTCTGCCATACTGGGTAGCCTAAAGATACCTCTCAGATTTTTCTTGTGATGGCACTAACACCATAAGCAGGCTCAGTCTTCCCAATAAGAAGTACTGACTTCCTCAGGAAGATGGGAGTGTGGTGTGTTGACACCATCTATAACCTAGTTTCTTCAGTGTTACAGTTTTAGTCTTGGGTGCTGTTATGACATCTTTGTTTTCCTGCCATTGGATGAAAAGATGGCATCTTGTTCCATCCCCATGAGAAAGCACAGTGAGGGCTGGACCCAGTGTCACCCGGGGTCAGGCACATCTCACTGGTAGCAGTCTGATTCACAATCCTGAATCCCAGCAGTAAAAGTCATTTTAGTGATCATTTTGTTGGAACTGACACCCGAGTAGGGAAACCAAATGCAATAGAGGGCAATCAAGTAAATGTGAATTTCAAGTAAACTACAGGGCATATTCACATTGAAAAATTGTTTATCATTTACCTGAAATTCACATTTAACTGGCCATTCTATACTTTATCTGGTAAATCTGGCAGCTGCTCACTTGAGGCTAAATTATATAAAATATTAAAAATTCGTAGAAAATAATGTCCTTGCGGGGCTGTAGAGCATTCCCCTCCTTCTTATTTATTCCTCACCCAAACCTTGAAGTTAGGGAAGCCTTTACTTCATATTATTCCTTCTACTCTCCCCTCCCATACACCCAGATTAACAGTTTGGAAGGGCATCTGTCCCGTTTTTTCCTCTGCCTGGTCCTTATAGTCGTGTAATTTAGGTAAGGCCCAACCACTGCAGTAGGATGAGGTCCTGACCTCTCCTGACCCCTCCTGGAACAGCCGACTCAGCACTTGGGTTTGTCCCCAGCCAGCCAGAGCCACGGAAGACAGGCACATAAGCCTCCTGGAAGGTTTCAGAGGCGCTTGGGCCAAAGTATGTGGCTATTCTCCTGCCCTCAGGATCTAGGTTCCCCTATCAGGTTACTCAAGTGACCCAGAGAACAAGAGGAGAACTGACATGATGTCAGAAGGGCCTCAGAGCTTGGAAGAAAGGTGGAGGAAATAAGTAATTATTAATATCCTCTAAGACAATGACCATAGTTATCCCAGGGAGGATGAGCAGAGCTCACAGTCCTACGAAGGGTGCTGGCTGTGGGAATTCAGATGCTCTGCATAGCATTTCTAGTATCATTTGTGTAAAATTTAGTCTTTTTTGTGGACCTTTTACGGAAGTAAGCTTTCATTTCCAAAGGCCTTCATTAAAGGTGTAAAGGCCACACTGTGAATTAAGGTGACACACCCTGTTTTGAATTGGATTTCCTGCTAGTTCTGATCGCAGGCATTCTTCCCGGACTAGGGTGAATTCAGTTCCAGTGTTTGCTTGTAAAACTGAATCCAGTCATTGTATTTGCAGTTTGGCTTTCTGCCTGCTATTAAAGTACAGAGCAAACTTCAGCTAGTTACTCCCTATGGTTCTGTGTCCTCCGCAAAGAACAGGGAAAGGAAAGGGGAAAACCCAAAGGGTGACTGAGTTCATTTACATACCGTGCCAGAGGGCAGCTGTGTGCTGCCTAGTTATCACGTGACTCTGTGGAGAATCCTGATATTCCATTTACTGGAACAGGAAGCAGCCTAAAAAAAAAAAAAAAACCAGAACACAAAAACCAGTCTCTCTTTTTATGGTTCTAGGGTTAAGGTTAGCAACTGAAATACCCACTCTACTATGTAACAAATATAGGTGAAAAAAGCAAGAAAGATCTTATGTTTTTCCCTCTTTACAAAGTTTTGTGTATAAAGAAAGGCCTTCTATAAGGGAAAGGTCACAAGGCAGGATGGTGGCACTGCTGGCTAGTCCAACCTGATTGTACCCACTGAGCCATCCTAGAGGAAGCTTCTGGTCAGCAGGCTACCATCTGGATGTGTGGGTAAGATCTGCAGGGCTCACCTCCTGGGCCTGGAGTAACAAAAAGGATGATTGGGTGTGATCATTATAACCCCAGGCACCCCATGATGACGCTTGACAAAACTCGGCCGAGTGTATATTAGAAAGGATTGTTTCTTTATTAAATGTGAGGAGTCCAGAATGGTACAGTGGCACCGGCCACCCTGGGTGCCCATAGGAACAGTGTATTTAGAGTCTTTCCCCGGAGTTAAACTCAGAAACTCCTAATTTGGGGAAAGGACAGAAAGAGGGGTGGTCTGTTCAGCTCTATCCCCAGGGTCAGCTCCTTCACCGAGGCAGCACCACGTGGAGCTAAAATAAGGGGTGTGGTGGCACCATCCTTCCCACAAGACATCGCACCCTCCGTATCTCTTGCTGCTCTGGTTTTGTTGTTTAATTCTAGTCTGGCCCATTGGACTCGAGGCAGATTATCTTTTCCTTAGACTTAGTTTTATATAAATAAATTTGAATCTTTAATTGAATAAGTATCATTAAATTTTGACTTTTTTATCAGTGAAGAGCAAAGAGCCCTGAGACTTTGCTGCTCCTTTGCTAGATGCTAAAAGAAAACTCAGAACACCTAAGACACAGATTTTTGTCACAGAGAGCCTCTGGTCCTCTTTTGTATAGAAACCCTAAAACCCAGCAAACTCACCCAGCAGCAGAATGTGATGAACAGCAATAACAAAAAACATTCCTGCTTGTATGTTTTATGGAGATGGACATTAAACTAGACCTGTGGAACAAAGAAATGGTTGAAAGCTTACCAAAGCTACTAGAGAGTGCTGCAGGGATGGTTCATCAAATGCCCAGGAAGGATAACAAGATGAGTTTAAAAGCCCAGAAGCAGAACCAGGAGTTCTGACTTTCTTTTTTTTTTTTTTTTTGTCTTTTTGCCTTTTGGGGGGCTGCTCCTGCAGTATATGGAGGTTCCCAGGCTAGGGGTCTAATCGGAGCTGTAGCGCCGGCCCACGCCAGAGCCACAGCAACTCGGGATCCCAGCCGCATCTGTGACCTACACCACAGCTTATGGCAACACTGGATCCTTAACCCACTGAGCAAGGGCAGGGATCGAACCCATAACCTCATGCTTTCTAGTCGGATTCGTTAACCACTGAGCCATGATGGGAACTCCCGGGAGTTCTGACTTTGTTTCTGGTCTGACATACAGGGAGCTTGGAAGTTATTACTTCTATTTCCACAACATGAAAAAAGCTTAACAAACAAAATCAACAGCTCTTTAGAGCCATAGCAGACTGAAATCACAGGGCTGCCCCCTCAATTAGAGAAACAGACAAGAGGATGTGGAGACTCATAGAAGTGCAGGAGCAGAAACATCCACTGGATCCTGTACCGGGGTGGAGAAACCTTAACTGTAATAGACAAATTGCTGAGACTCAGGGTGGACAAGATTGAGAATTAAAAACTCCAGGGGCCACTGTCTTGGGGGATTGGGATGCAAGTTTCTGAGATTTATCTCCAGGAACCCTACATGTTCTCACAGGGAAGGTCAGAAAATTCCCCTCACGTCTCCAGCATGGAGAGGGAACACGAATTGTTTTGAAACACAGCTGGGCCCTCTGTACTTCTGAACAAGACCTGCCCTCAGGAAACTATTTAACCAGAGTCTCATCTGCTGGGGTCTTATCTGAGCCCAGCAAACCTGGAGGGAGGAAGATACCCAACTCCATATTCTTCCAGTCTTCCTGTCTCATCAAAGGTGGGGCAGGGAAGCTGAGAAGCTGTTGTGCAGGTTCACTAACAGGCTCGAGACCTAATCATAGGCTCAAGAACATTTCCCCTAACCCTACAGCTTACCACTATATCAGGACTCCTGTATAAGGACAGAGGAATAAAACGAAAGAGTTATGCATCTCAAACCTAAATTAAGAAGAAGCCTCTAAGGGAAATGCAGAAGACCCAGGGCAGACAAAAATAGTGACACCAGAGAACATTTTGGTTTATATGACTACAGCTGTAGCAAGCAGTAAAGTCCTCATCAGGTAAACATAAAGCCTCCTGCTAAAGGCCTACACATCTTTGACTCAGGACATCATGCCTGGCTTTCAATAAAAAAAAAAATTGCAAGGCATTCTAAAAGGCAGAAATCATAGTTTGAAGAAAAACAGAACAAGCATTAGAACCAGACATAGTTACAGCAGAGATGTTGGAATTAAGCAGATTAGGAATTTAACACAGCCGTGAATAATATGATGAGGGCTATGAAGGAAGAAGTGCACAACATGCAAGAACAGATGGGTAATGCAAACAGAGAGGTGAGAACTCTAAGAAAGAATCAAAAGGAAATGCTAGAAATAAAAACACTGTTACAGAATGAAGAGTGCCTTTGGGGGAACTTAGCAGACTGAATGTGGCCAAGGAAAGAATCCAAGAGCTGGAAGAAACATCAATAGAACTTCCAAAACTGAAGTGTAAAGAGGAAAAAAGGAATGATAAAAAGGAAATAATTCCCCAAGAACTGTGGAACAGTGACCAAAAGGTGTAATATACATGTGATGCAAACACCAGAGAAGAAAGACAGAAAGGAAAGAAATATATGAAAATGACTGAAAATTTTCCAAAATAAATGATAGGCAACAAAGTACAGATTCAGGAAGCTCAGAGAACATCAAGCAGGATGAAAACAAAATCTTCATGTAGGCGTATCATACTTACACACAGAAAATCAAAGACAAAAAAAATCCCGAAAGAGTTCAAAATGGGGGAAACACTTCACCTATAGAGAAGTAAGGATAAGAATTTCATCAGACTCCTCAGAAACCATGAAAGCAGGAAGAGGGCATAGTGAAATGTTTAAAGTATTAAAAAGAAAAAAACACCAATTTCAAATCCTAATCTAGCAAAAGTTTCCTTCAAAAATAAAATAAAAATAAACTCTAGCTCAGACAAGCAAGATATTAGGGAATTTATTTACATAGAGCTGCCTTGCAAGAAATGTTAGAAGAAATTCTTCAGGAAAAAGGAAAAGATATAGGTCAGAAACTAGGATGTACATAAAGGAAGAACATCAGAGAAGGAATAAAGGCTAAATATATTTCTTAGTTCATCTAACAGATAAGTTTGTTCAAACAATAATAAAACCATGTATCTGGTGATTTTAGCTTATCCATAAGTGAAATAAATTATAACAGTGCTATAAGGGACTGGAGGGTAGAACTGGCAAGAGAAAAGAGTCTGAGACAATTCCCAGATTTTTTTTTTTTTTTTTTTTTTTTTTTTTTTTTTTTTTTTGTCTTTTTTGCCATTTCTTGGGCCGCTGCTGCGGCATATGGAGGTTCCCAGGCTAGGGGTCTAATAGGAGCTGTAGCCACCGGCCTACGCCAGAGCCACAGCAATGCAGGACCCGAGCCGAGTCTGCAACCTACACCACAGTTCATGGCAACGCCGGATCGTTAACCCACTGAGCAAGGGCAGGGACCGAACCCGCAACCTCATGGTTCCTAGTCGGGTTCATTAACCACTGCGCCACAATGGGAACTCCACAATTCCCAGATTCTAATGTAGACAGCTGCATGTTGTTGGAACTCTTAAGAAAGATGGGTAATACTGAGGCTAGAGAAGAATTCTAGTTCCATTTTTGACAGGTTCATTTGGAATCTACATGGTCTAGTCAGTTGTTAGAATAGAATGCACATGAAGTGTCCAGGCTGGAAATGCAGGTCAGCAGGTAGGGCAGAAGCTAAGGAGCACATGGGGGTGGCCATCATGTGGCATGAGGCTTGTGGGGAAATATGCTGAGAGGGGAGAGGAAAGAAGGGCCTTCAGAAGGGACCAGAGCAGGCGATAGCTGTCCAGTAGCCAAGTGAAAAAAATGGTCAAATTCTTATTTCCTGTGAAGGAGTCATACTTCTCTGTTTCTATGTCTATGATGTCTGTGATGGCATAAAGAAATAATTATGTGTTCTCCTAAGGCAAGGCAATCCTGACACCTGGTGAGACCTTCAGTTTTCTATGCAGTGACAGTTGCTACAGAGGCATCCTCTGAGCTTATCTGGAGGGGTTTAAAAATGAGGCTGGGCAGCAGCATTATGTACTGCCATGTTCACAGGACCTTGTTCTCTTTGTGAAGAAATGAATTGAAATAAATTATGAAAGAAGTCTTCAGAGCAAAAACTATATGGTAGCATCTTGTATCTTCCATCCAGGACTCAAATCCAAGTTTTCTCTTTCAAATTGTTTTGTTTGTACCAAGCACAAACAAAAACCTTGGTTCTTGACTTTATTTTATGTAACCAACTTCTGATAAGAATAATATTTAATGGAGTTCCCGTCGTAGCTCAGTGGTTAACAGATCTGACTAGGAACCATGAGGTTGCAGGTTCGATCCCTGACCTCGCTCAGTGGGCTAATGATCTTTGGCGTTGCCGTGAGTTGTGGTGTAGGTCGCAGTTGCGGCTCAGATCTGACATGGCTGTGGCTGTGACGGAGGCTAGCAGCTACAGCTCCAATTTGACCCCTAGCCTGGAAACCTCCATATGCCACGGGTGTGGCCCCTAGAAAAAGCCAAAAAAAAAAAAAAAAAAAAAGAATAATATTTAATATAATGTTATTTGGTTAAAAGTGAAATGTTTATTCCTTTTGGAGAAAACAGCCACCGATACAACTCTCAAAGTGATCTAAAAGATTTCCTTGCTTATGTTACGTTGATAGGCCACACATGGTAAAATTGCAGATGATCTTATCAAAAGTTGTCATTCTTATTGGCTACCCTAAGGAGTGTTTTATAATTTCTCATGGCATTAACACTCTTTCTTAGACTCTGATGTGCATATGTTAGTGTGCAACTTGACATTTGTCCAACTCTCCTGGTAGGAGAGTTGTGTATTATAGTCTTGACTGTCCTTTCCAAATCCATCTTTTCACACTTAGTACTTCTGAGCCAAGGGGAAAACCACTCTTCAGGTTGTTCAGATTCTTGCGGCCCAGCATCTTTTCTAGAATTCCTCAAGTTAGGCGCTCAAAGTTCTACTTCTGCATCATTAGGAGCCAGGCACCCATGCTTATTCTTTTTCTCTCATCCAACTTGTAGCTCTTCTTGCATCTAGCAGTTCCCTTGGGATTCTCTAAAAAGCCTTCCAATTTCAGCCAAGGAGTATAAAGGCAGTTTGCCAAAAATCTGGGTTTGCTCAGGGACAAATTACACCAACATAATCATATGCCTGTCTGCCTATTAATGATTTTTTTTTCTTCTTTCTACTTTTCTGATTTTCCCAAGTTATCTATAATGGTCATTTATGATTTTAGTAATCAGATAAAACAACTTTTTTTTTCTTGCTGCTCTCCTATCCTCCCTTCATGTATATCTTGGGATAATCTATTTATTCTTAAGTCTAGAGCAGCTCTCACATTTTACCACTTGAAGAGTTAGTTTCTGTGTGTGTCTTTTTTCCAAAATAATAAGCATTTCACTTTAAGTACCCCCCCCCTTAGATAGTCCATCTGATTCTGCTCTAAAAAGAAACTGAGCCAGTTCTGTGTCTGGGGGAAATGTCCTTTCTAGACCTTGTGTTAGATTCACTTAAGGCAGAGTTAATTCAAACCTAGTTTCTCTATCCCTGGCTTTGTAATCTTGGTACATTAATTTGTTTCTACCTCAGTTTCCTCACCTTTCAACTTGTGACACTAACAGCACCTCCTTTGTAGGACGGGCCTAACAGCTCATCAAAGTGAAGCATACACAGTACCTGGTCACAGTGCCTGGCTTGGGGCAAGTGCTTCATAAAACCTTTGCAGTCGGCAACTTGAATAGTACATGGATTTAGATGAAACTCAAGGTGGCCCCAGCTGTTCAACTAGGGCCTATGAAGTGTTGGTCGTACCTTCGTAGGCTCGTGTCAAATTTAAGTGTTTCTCAATTTGAGTATTGTATTTTTTTTGTAGTTTCCCCACATCATCCAAGCAGAATTACTTTTTCACATCCTGACCTGAGTCCCCTGGCCTCCTCAGTACCTGCTCCATCACTTACCTTGAGCCCCTTTCTTAGTCTGCCTCCTTCTGCACCATGCTTCTCCTCAGACATTGCCTAGAAAGCCTCCTCCTCTCAGCAGCCTGAACATTTCCAAGTGTAGGTTTTACATTCTGTTCTCAGCCCATTGCAGTTGATCTTTAGGCGTACTTTTCTTCTGAGATTATTCACTCAGTAGTAAATTCCTGGCCAACTAATTTTTGAATCCATTGGCTTTTTCCAGCTTGCATCCTGTTTGACTCCTCTACCTCTGCCATTTTTGGCCCAGGATCTGACCAGCATGGTTACAATGCTAATCTTTGTCTCTCCCTCATCTCTCCCTTGCCCCTGTTTACCTCTTCCCTGCCTCTCCTCCAGGTCCCACATCCATATCTCCCTGGCAGGGTCCCTCATATCATCTCTTCGAGTGACTGCCCATCTCTACCCATCCCATATGTAAGGGTTCCTGTGGGTCAGCATGGAGCTTTATAAACAATGTGTATAAAAGTAAAACATCTCAAAAAAAATAAACAAAAAACAAAGGGAGTTCCCATCGTGGCGCAGTGGTTAACGAACCCGACTAGGAACCATGAGGTTGCGGGTTCGGTCCCTGCCCTTGCTCAGTGGGTTAATGATCCGGCGTTGCCATGAACTGTGGTGTAGGTCGCAGACGCGGCTCGGATCCCACGTTGCTGTGGCTCTGGCATAGGCTGGCGGCTACAGCTCCGATTCGACCCCTAGCCTGGGAACCTCCATATGTCGCGGGAGCGGCCCAAAGAAATAGCAAAAAGACAAAAAAAATAAATAAATAAACAAAAGTAAAACATTTGACACATGTATGCATGTGTCTGTATACACACAAACACACATATATAATGATTATATAATTTCATCATTTTTCAAGTTTCTAAATGCATTTCCTTGCTCAACTTAAGCTATTTATTCCTCTTTTTTTGCAGGTGTTTGTTAATGCTTGAAATATAAGTAAAATTCAGCACAGATTTATATTAGATTTATTACCCTGCATGAAAGATATTGAATGAGGAATTCTGATTTGCTTTTTGGGTGACTTGCATACTTTGGGCAGTGAAAAAAAAGAAAAACAAAAAGAGAAAACAATATAAAGTTAAATATAGAATAATGTTCACCCTAAGTTCCTAAAGTATGTCTAAGAAAATACTGTTTTTTCACTATTTATGTATTTATTTATTATCTTTTTAGGGCTGTACCTGTGGCATATGGAGGTTCCCAGGCTACAGGTCAAATTGGAGCTGCAACTGCCAGCCTACACCACAGCCACAGCAACACTGGATCCGAGCTGCATCTGTGACCTTCACCACAGCTCACAGCAACACTGGATCCTTAACCCACTGAACAAGGCCAGGGATCGAACCTGCATCCTCATGGATACTAGTCAGATTCCTTTCCACTGAGCCACGATGGGAACTCTGTATTTTTTCACATTTTAAAAGTAAAAATGAAGATCTTTGTTTTGTCATTCTAGTCTCTTAGAAACATTTTTAAATGTTAGTATAAAAATTCTGTTTATGTAGAATTTTTAAAAATTTATATATTATTAATTTGGGGCATATAACATAATGATTTGATATTTATATATAGTAGAATAATTAGCACAATAGGTTTAGTTAACATTCATCACCAGACAGAGTTACATTTTTTCCTATTATTTCTTGTAAGGAAAACTTTTAAGATCTACTCTTTTAGCAACTTTCAAATGTGCAGTACATTATTATTAATTATAGTCACCATGCTGTATAGTCATTACATCCCTAGGACTTTTATAACCATTGTTAAATATTTTAAATCTTTTTTTGCTTTTTACATTGCTCTTAAATCATATTCACTGTAGTTTAAGCCTCTGTCATTTAGTCAGTAATCATTGAGCACCTGCTACATGCAAGACACAGTATTATATACTGAGAAGTATACAAATTAAAGTTTCACCCATGAAGGCCATGCAGGCCACTCTTGGAAATTGAATGGGCTCAAATATCACCTAAGGACAGTGGACTTTATTCTGTATATTGGAGCCTTCAGGTTTATCTTAGTGTAGCTATGACACTATGAAGTTGTATTTTAAGTAGACTTAATCTGTGGGTCTGGGCTGAAAGATTCCATTTGTCACTTACTTGGCAAGTATTTGTTCAGACCTTATTTTATTTATATATACATGGAACAGATAAATAAAAAGAAAAAACAATTTCTTCTCTCTTCAGGAGATTTTAAACACATGACTACAAAGTAATGGTAGTATAAGGCAATGAATTCCATGCAAGTAATATAGACAAATGGAGACTACAATTACTAGTTACAATTAACTCATGATGGCAGGCTCCCTGGAGAAAATGGGGATTAAGCTGGTTTTGGAGGATAGGCAATATGTCTAAAGAATGTGAATTCTGGACTCTGCCCTTGCTTATAAAGATACTTCTACTTCAAAAAAGATTTTCATGCTATTTCCAAATGCCTAGGTGCTCAGATAAGGACATATGGTAGAAAAGAGACTAGGAATTTTAGTAAGCTGAGTTATAATCATCGCTTTGCCATTAGGAGACTCCATGTGACCTTTGGACAATTCACTAACTTCCTTGAACTTTTGTTTTCTTATTTACAGAATCAGTAACTCAAACTTAATTATTTTTAAGGCATTTTCCAGCTCTACTGAAGTTCTATATGCAAAGTATAGTGTTGAGAGAATAAATCTTATGCTAAACTGCTTTATGTCCCCAATCAATCATTTCCCATCTCTTTGAAGCTAAGTGTTTAGTAAATATGAGCTATTTCTGAAGTGAAGTCAGGGAAGATGGCAAATCAGAAAGCTCCAGGAATGTGTACCTCTACCAAAACAACAACTGAACTTTCAAAACTCTCTGGGGCAACCATTTTAGAAATTTGGGTCTCATAGAATACTTTCAGCATCCAGGGGAGAACTTGATGGAGACACTGGTAAATTTCAGTAAATATTGGTTGAATTCAGCCTTCACACTATAGTGGCTATCATCCCCTAGTCCCAGCCCCATGACAGGCAGCTGTCTGGTGGTAAGCATTCCTCATGCAGTGAGGAATTTGTCCTCAAAAAATGAGTGTTATGAATTTTTATTGTCGATTACTGGCTTTTGATCACTGAGGACATGACACAGAGGTCAGCCATTGTCTCACCCCTCACTGGGCTGAAGTGGCTCTCCAGACACTGGAGGATTTAAGAAAGAGGAATTTTTATTCTCCCCACCAACTCTTGGGAGTCAGACATTTAAAGTATCCTTTGCTTTGGTCAGTGGCTGTCTGCCGAGACAAATGAAAAGAAGCTTTAGTTTCTCATACATCACAAGAATACACACTTTGCAAAACTAGTTTAGAAGAGTCCAAAAGGATAGCTCCAGCCCTCAGCAAACAAAAATCATTCCTGGGGAATGGGGAAATTAAATTTCTACAGTTACCACAGCTTAATCTCACAATATCCAGATTTGAAGAAAAAACATACAAAGAAACAGAAAGGAATGACTTCTTCACAGGAAATAAGAATTTGACAGAAACCATCCCTGAGGAAGCACACACATTGGAATTATTTAAATCAATAGTCTTAATTATGTTCATTGAGCTATAATAGACCTTGAACAAAGAATTAAAGGAGATCAGGAAAACTATGAACAAAATGAGAATATCCTAAAGAGAGAAAAGAACCAAGCATAAATTCTGGAGCTGAAAAGTATAAAAATGAAATGAGAAACTCACTAGAAGAATTAAACAGTACATTTGAGCTGGCAGGACAAAAGATTAGAAAGCTTAAAGATAAGAAAATTGAGGAGTTCTTGTTATGGCTCAGTGGTTAACAAACCCAACTAGTACCCATGAGGACATGGGTTAGATCCCTGGTCTTGCTCAGAGGGTTTAAGGCATTTCGGTGAGCTGTGGTGTAGGTCACAGGTACAACTCAGATCCCGCATTGCTATGGCTGTAGTGTAGGCCAGTGACTACCACTCCGATTCAACCCCTAACCTGGGAATTTTCATATGCTGAGGGTACATCCCTAAAAAGACCAAAAAAAAAAAAAAAAAAAAAAAAAAAGATAAGAAGATTGAACATATCCTACCTTAGGAACAGAAGGAAAAAAGAATGAAGAAGTATGAACAGAACGTATGGGGCCTGTGGAACACCATCAAGTATAGCAGCATACAGTTTACAAGTCTCAAAAGGAAAAGAGAGAAAGAAAGGGGCAGAAAAAAATACTTGAGATAATAACCCCAAATTTTCCAGATCTGAGGAAAGGCATGCATACATGTATTCAAGAGCTCAGTGAACTCCTAGAAGGATATGCACAAGGAAAGCCACACTGAAACACGTTATAGTTTATCAATTCCCACTTAGAAGTGAACAGAAACAAATCTTCATAACCTCAGATTTGGTGATAGATTCCTAAATACGAAATTAAAAATATGGGCAGCAGTAACAACAACAAAACAATAAATCGCACGTCATCAAAATTAAGAGCTTTTGTGCTTCAATATGCTATCAGTATGGTGAAAAGTACATTATGCTACAAGTGAAATAAGCCAGATATAGAAAAACAAATACTGTTGTTCTTACTTTATATGTGGACTCTAAGAAAGTCAAATTCATAAAAACATAGTAGAAGAATAGTGGCCAGGGGCTGGGGAGTAGGGGAAATGGGTAGATATTGGTCAGAAGGTACAAAGTTTTTTCGTTGTTGTTGTTTGGTTGGTTGTTTGTTTGTTTGTTTTTGCTTTTTAGGGCCGCACCCACGGTATATGGAGGTTCCCAGGCTAGGGGTCTAATTGGAACTTCAGTTGCCGACCTACACCACAGCCACAGCAACAGGGAATCCAAGCTGAGTCTGTGACCTACACCACAGCTCACAGCAACACCAGATCCTTAACCCATTGAGCAAGGCCTGGGATCAAACCTGTGTCCTCATGGATGCTAGTCAGATTCGTTTACCACTGAGTCCCAACAGGAACTCCCAAACTTTCCTTTGTAAGGTGAATAGGTTCTAAAGACCTAATGTACAGCTTGGTGAATGTAGTTGGTAATACTGTATTCTATACTTGAATTTCCTGAGAGGTTAGATCTTAAGTGTTCTCACCACACAAAAGATTTGGTAATTATATAAAGTGTTGGTTATGTTAATTAGCCTGATAGTGGTAGTTGTTTCACAGTGTATACATATATCAAAACATTACATTGTACACCTTAAATTTATACAATTTTTATTTGCTGATTGTATTTCAGTAAAGTGGGGGAAAAGAATAAAGTGAACCCACAGAATGGGAGGAAATATTTGCATATCATATATCTGATAAATGGTTGTGTGTACTTTTGCATAGAATATATGAAGACCTCTTAATAACTCAGTAATAAAAAGACAACTAACTCAATTTTTAAAATAGGCAAAGAATCTGAGTAAACATTTCTTCAAAGAAGTCATACAAGTGTCAGTAAGAGTAGTGATTTTTCGTGTCACACACCTCTTCTCAAATCTTGACTCACCAATTTTAACGTGTATTCTTAGGCAGCTGCTGCATTTCTCTGTGTCTCACGGGGTCTTCTTTGAGCTTAAAGGATTTAATGGGTTGGAAGGTATCTAGCACCTAAGAAGCAGGAAGAAGTTTTGCCTGTGGCTGGTGCTCTTTTTGTTGTCATCCTAAGCTCCCTTACTTTACAATATCATCACTACCTGTAGGAGTCTGAACCTTGGTTTTCATTCATCTGCTATGCACATCACTGTTTTCCCCTCTAAAATGGAGATAATTCTAGTATCCTGCTTTCCTCCAAGGAAGTTATAAGAATCAAATAAGCTGGTATTCCTATTGTGGCTCAGCAGTAACGAACCCAACTAATATCCATGAGAATGTGGGTTTGATCCCTGGCCTTGCTCAGTGGGTTAAGCATCTGGCATTACTGCATGCTATGGTGTAGGTTGCAGATGCGGCTCAGATCCTGGGTTGCTGTGACTGTGGTGTAGGCTGGCAGCTGTAGCTTGGATTCAATCCCTAGCCTGGAAACTTCCATATGCCACTTATGTGGCCCTAAAAAGAAAAAAAAAAAAGAAAGAAAGAAAAAGAAAAAAGGAATCAAATGAGGTAATTTAAGGGAAAGTCATTTATAAAATGCTCATTTAATTAATGTACAAAACATATAATTATTAAAGGATTATTATAACAAGAATGCATGTTATTATTATGCTTTCCCTGTCTTAATAAACTGGGCTTTTTACTGAGTTAATCATATACAATTGTACCATTTGTATCAATCTCTGCGTAATTCCTTGTATATAATAAGTGCTCAGTAAATGTATTGGAGATGAATTTAATTGAAATAGTATAAAGCTTTAACATAAAATATTTGACTGTTTTTTTGATTTCCTGAAAGGATGCTGCAGGCTATTTAGAATTAACATCTATTTGGTCTATTTTGACAAAGATGATGTAGATAATCTTTACCATTGTATGTATAGCTCATCAGAGTGATAGTTTGCAACCTTAATGTGCATGTATCTTTATAAATTTTAGAGGATCAAGAATTTAGTTGATATTGTCAGTTATAAACTTGTAAAAAAGATATAAACACTTGTATAATTGATTCCTACATCATTTCCTTTGAAGATCACTTTGCAAATGAGAACTGTTTTAAAGACAAAAATGAAATATTAAGAAGACCTCCATTCCTTTGAATCTGTACCCTCTCACACACTGACTCAAAGTCTCTGCTGGAACTGGAGCTCTACTGTCCTCGCCCCCCACAAACCCACTCAACAGTATCCAGAAGGAGGAGAACATTAAACAATACCCCTGGACAGAAGGAAACAAATGATCCTATCATTGATGAAAACAAATCCTTGTGTGCTTGTCTTTGTATAACCAGAACAGTTTGTTAAGTAGAAAGTCATATGTATTAATTTTTCAGGTAATAAATTTAACACAGGTTAGCCATGGAAAGAAAGAAAAGAAAGAAAGAAGGAAGGAAGGAAGAGAAAAGAAAGAGAGAGAAAGGAAGAAAGAGAGAAAGAAATAAAAGAAAGAGAAAGGAAGAAAGAAAGAAAAAGAAAGAGAAAGAAAGAAAAGAGGAAGGGGAAGGAAAGGAAAGGAGGAGTTCTCATTGTGGCTCAGCAGGTTACGAGCCTGACTAGTATCCAAGGATCTGGCATTGTCGCAAGCTGTGGTGTAGGTAGCAGATGCAGCTTGGATCTGGTATTGCTGTGGCTGTGGTGTAGCCCAGCAGCTGCAGCTCTGATTCGATCCCTAGCCTGGGAACTTCCATATGCTGTACATGTGGCCCTAAAAAGCAAAGCAAAAAAAAAAAAACCCACAAAAAGCAAAAACAAACCAAAAACACAGGTTAGCCTAAAGTATAAATGACTTGAGATTCTATTTAAAATATGTCTAGGAGTTCACATTGTGGTGCAGTGGGTTAAGACTCCAACTATAGCTGCTTGGATCTCTGTGGAAGTATGAGTTGGATCCCCAGCTTGGCTCATTTGGTTAAAGGATCTGGCATTGCTACAGCTGCATTGTAAGTCGCAGCTACAGCTCAGATTCAATCCCTGGCCCAGAAAATTCCATATGACACAGTTGTAGCCATAAAAATGGTTGGGTTTTTGGGGTTTTTTTGTTTGTTTTTTTTTTTTTTCTTTTCTTTTTAGGGCCATACCCATGGCATATGGAAGTTCCCAGGCTAGGGGTTGAATCGGAGCTGCAGCTGCCAGCCTGTGCCACAGCCACAGCATCATGGGATCTGAGCCATGTCTGCAACCTGCACCACAGCTCACAGCAACACCAGATCCTAAACCCACTGGCGAGGCCAGGAATCTAACCCACATCCTCGTGGATACTAGTCAGATTCGTTTCTGCTGAGCCATGTCGGAAACTCCCCATAAAAATGTTTTAATGTCTAAATTGTAAAGAGAAGTTTCTACACTGTACTTGCTGCTTGTCTTGATAATGCCTGTGGGGCTCACAGAGCTCCAGACAAGCCTGTACCTGGGAGACTTGGGAGTGTGATGAGCTTGTAGCTAAAAGGTGTGTTTCAGGCTGTGCTTCAGGCTCTTCCAGGTGTGAAGAGTTGAAAGGGTAATGGCACATTGAGTGCTCCATGGCCACACACTCACTTTCAGGTCAGGCCTGCTCAGGAGTCCTTTGTCATAACCTGAGAGTAGCCCTCAGGCCCTCCAAATGTTCCTCTGCTCTGCAGGCACGTTTGTGGGAGCAATGATGGCACCTCAGACAAGGGCCAGGAAGCTCTCAGGAGGACACACTGTCAGGACCAACCAAGTCTGGATGAACGGAACAGGAACAGGTGGAGAAACAAAGGCTGGGCGGTTTCATACCCTCCTCTGGATTAATCCTCACCAGGACCGTAGCCTTCAGCTAGTTGTAGCATCTCCGGGGAACTTTTTCTTTTCAGGGTCACAGGCTCACTTTCAAAGGGCCAAAAATGTATTTTTTGTTTCTGGCTCTAGTTACCATAGTGTCTCTCATGGGTGGGTGAAGCTCACCTTGGGCTGCTATTTTGGTTTTGGCATATGACACACCCTACTATGGTTTTGCTGTGCTCTGGTTGCTATGTGATATTCTGAGGTTTCTGCCATTCTTGTTTGCCCTAATTTCTTTTTTCACGAAAATTAGTTGTGCCATTCAAGAGAAGTTGTGTTTCTTCTGTGAAATACAGTTTTGATCCCAGAGCATTCTTGTTCCTTTTATAGTTTAAATTATGTCCTTTACCCAGCCTTGCACATTTATCTAGTTTAACTGAGGTTTGTTCTGTTTGAAGCTACACTAAGTTCTATTTGTGGTAATAATTAAACCTAGGCTTTGTGGGTTTTGAGGACAGTATTTCTTGATTTTAATTTACTGATTCTCTTATTTTAATAGTGTCAACTTCAGCTCTTTTGTGATCATTGTCTTCTCAAATTTCTTTAATTGTCGTTTAGTGTGAATCCCTTTCTTCTGAATACCGTAAATTTTCAAATGAAATTTCAGTTTGGGGCATTTTGTGGGTTTTAGAAAAACGTATTTTCAGTTCATATGATTTTTTTCCTCCGTTTCTATTCTAGGTACACTATTCAAGTATTCTAGTCTGTTCCTCATGTTTTGTCATCTCAATTTTTATTTCTTATGAAATAAAAAGATTGAACCATTAAAATATTTTTTTATGTATGGGTACCGTTGGCTTGTTGAGATGACCTCTATTATGTATGTATGATGACCATTATAAGAATTCTTTTTAAAAAATGCTATCACTTTTCTGCCTTTGTTGGTTTTTAGTGATCTGAATATATTTGCAGATTGAGTTATTCATATTAATATTTACTATGATATTTCTTGATAGAGTGGGCTTTTTAAATCAACTTTTTAGCTCAGTTGGAATAAAAAACCTAGACAACAAGGCAAGCTTAGCTGTTTGGACTGCTCTGGTTCTTTAGCCTGTCTTGAGCCAGGTTTTCCTTCAGAGCTTGAGTAGAGGTAAGTATGAGGAAAAACCTAGTCACTCCTCTGACTCTTGATTTGTCTTAGGTATTGTCACCTCATTTTTATGTTTCTAAGTTTTTTTTTTTTTTTTCTTTGAAAGTGTTCACCACATTGAGGTTTGTGGTTATAGGCATTCTTGAAGAAGGCTTTGTTACCTGTGTATTTGGAAAGTCATTTATTTCTTTTTTTTTCTTTTTATAGCCGCACCTGTGGCATGTGGACGTCTCTGGGTTAGGTGTCAAATTAAAGCTATAGCTGGCACCTGTTCCACAGCCATGGCAACACCAGATCCAAGCAGCATCTGCAACCTATGCTGCAGCGGCAGGACTGAATTCTTAACCCACTGAGTGAGGCCAGGGATCAAACTCAAATCCTCATAGAGACAACGTCAGATCCTTAACCTACTGAGCCATAATGGGAACTCCTGGAAAGTCATATATTTCTGTTTAAAAACAATACACCAAAGATTCCTGAATTTTGATAGTAAAAAAAAAAAAAAAATCAGGGTTTTTTGTTTGTTTAAATAACATTAAGTTGCATTTAAATTATAGTTTTAAATGGTTTGTTACTGGAAGGATACGATTTAAAAGTTTTCTAGTATAGTCTAATTTTTATAAATCCAAGGTCTTGGAAGAATAATAATCATTTATGTAAATCATTTTAATGTATAAAATACTTTCATATGCCTTATTGCCTTAAAATGCTCTAACATAAATGTGGTTATAACCCTGTACAAGACGTAGAGGATTCTGTTTTTTCAGGTGATACAATCAAGATCATCTGCTTGTGACAGGTTGGGACTTAACGCAAATCTCTAGACTTGACATTCTTTTTTTTTTTTTTTAATTTTATTTTTTTTATTACTCCAATTTATCACATCTGTAGTTGTATAATGATCACAACAATCTAATTTCACAGGATTTCCATCCCACAGCCCAAGCACATCCCCCTACCCCCCAAACTGTCTCCTCCGGAGACCATAAGTTTTTCAATGTGTGTGAGTCAGCATCTGTTCTGCAAAGAAGTTCATTCAGTCTGTCCTTTTTTCAGATTCCACATGTCAGTGAAAGCATTTGATGTTGGTATCTCATTGTATGGCTGACTTCACTTAGCATGATAACTTCTAGGTCCATCCATGTTGCTAAAAATGCCAGTATTTCGTTCCTTTTAATGGCTGAGTAATATTCCATTGTGTATATGTACCACATCTTCTTGATCCACTCTTCTGTCGATGGACATTTAGGTTGTTCCCATGTCTTGGCTATTGAAAATAGTGCTACAATGAACAGTGGAGTACATGTGTCTTTTCGAGTTGAGGTTTTCTCTGGATAGATGCCCAGGAGTGGGATTACTGAATCAAATGGTAGTTCTATTTTTAGTTTTCTGAGGAATCTCCACACTGTTCTCCACAGTGGTTGCACCAGTTTACAATCCCACCAACAGTGTACTAGGGTTCCTTTTTCTCCACACCCTCTCCAGCACTTAGTGTTTGTAGACTTTTTGAGGATGGCCATTCTGGCTGGTGTAAGGTGGTACCTGATAGCGGTTTTGATTTGCATTTCTCTCATAATGAGTGATGTTGAACATCTTTTCATGTGTTTTTTTACCATCTGTAGACTTCACATTCTTGCTGTACACACTGTACCACACCGCTGCTCAGATTAGACAGTTCTACCTAGGAAGATGCGTGGAATGGTGTATTGCATGTTAATTTTTTTTTTTTTTTTGGTTTTTTTTGGGGGGGGTGTTTTTGCCTTTTTATGGCCACACCTGCAGCATATGGAGGTCCCCAGGTTAGGGGTCATATTGAAGCTGCAGCCACTGGCCTATATCACAACTCATGGCAACACCAGATCCTTAACCCACTGAGCAGGGCCAGGGATAGAACCTGCGTCCTCATGGATGCTATTCAGATTGGTTTCTGCTGAGCCACAATGGGAACTCCGAACTGCATGTTACTTGTTGACTTGCGACCCTGTGGATGAGATGTGAGGAGCCTTGTTAACCAAGTGAAAGAAAATGTTCATCAGATTGCAGTTTTTTCTGCAGCAATGGAGCTGTGGGCCCAGAGACTTTACTTATAATTTTTTTTTTTTCCCCACTGCATGGAGTGAGATTTTTGTTGTTTTTTTTTCAATTGAAGTATAGTTGATTTGCAATGTTGTATTAATTCCTGCTGCACAGCAAAGTGATTCAGTTATATATAAATTCTTTTGGGGAGTTAGTCCACATGTAATTTTTTTATTAGAATATAGTTGATTTACAGTGTCAATTTCTGCTGTACAGTGTAGTGTGTATATGTATATATATAGATACAGACACACACACACACACACACACACACTCATTCTTTTCCTCATACCATCTTGCATCATGTTTTATCCCAAGAAACTGGACAGTGTTGAACAGTAGGGCCCATTGCTTATACATTCCGAATGTAGTCGTTTGTATCTGTCAACCCCAAACTCCCTGTCCATCCCACTTCCTCCTACCTCCCCCTGAAGCAACCACAATTCTGCTCTCCATGTCTGTGATCTATTTCTGTTTTATAAATGGGATCATTTTTACCGTATTTTAGATTCTACATATAGGTGATATCGTATGGTATTTATCTTTCTCTTTCTGACTTACTTTACATAGTATGAGAATATCTAGTTGCATCCATCTTGCTGCAAATGGCATTATCTTGTTCTTTTTTATTCCATTGTGTATATGTACCACATCTTAACCCATTCATTGTCAATGGACATTTAGGTTGTTTCCCATTTCTTGGCTATTGTGAATAGTGCTGCCGTGAACATATGGGTGCATATATCTTTCTGAATGAAAGATTTGTCCAGATATGTACTCAGGAGTGGGATTGCCTGATGATATGGTAGTTCTGTATTTAGTTTTTCTGAGGAACCGCCACACTGTTTTCCATAGTGGTTGTACCAATTGACATTCCCACCAGCAGTGAAGGAGAGTTCCCTTTCTCCACACCCTCTCTGCCATTTGTAATTTGTTGATTGTCAATAATGGCCATTTTTACCGGTATAAGGTTGTACCTCATTGTAATTTTGATTTGCATTTCTATAATAATTAGAGCATTTTTTCATGTGCCTTTTGGCCACCATATGGCTTCTTTGGAGAAATGTCTGTGTAGGCCTTCTGCCCATTTTTTGATTGGGCTATTTGTTTTTTTTGTCATTGAGTTGTGTGATCTATTTGCATATTTTGGAGATTAGGCCCTTGTCAGTTGCATTGTTTGTAACCCCATTCTGTGGGTTGTCTTTTTGTTTTTTAATGGCTTCCTTGCTGTGCAAAAGCTTTTGAGTTTAATTATGTCCCACTGGTTTATTTTTGTTTTTAAACGTCATTATTGTAGGAGGTGGCTCAAACAAGATGTTGCTGTGATTTATGTCAAAGAGCATTCTGCCTATATTTTCCTCTGGAAGTTTTATAGTATCTGGCCTTTCATTTAGGTCTTTAATCCATTTTGAGTTTATTTTTCTGTATGGTGTTAAAGAATGTTGTAGTTTCATTCTTTTACATGTAACTGTCCAGTTTTTCCAGCACCACATCTTTCTTCCACTGTATGTTCCTGCCTCCTTTGTCATAGATTGATTGTGTTTGTGTTTATTTCTGGGCTTTCTATTGATCTATATTTCTGTTTTTGTTCCAGTACCACACTGTTTTAATAACCGTAGCTTCATAGTATAATCTGAAGACAGGGAGCTTCATTCCTCCATTTCCATTTTTCTTTTTCAATATTGCTTTGGCTCTTTGGGGTCTTTTGTGTTTCCATGAAAATTTTAACAAATGTTGTTCTAGAATAACTTTGGAAATTTGGAAGAGATTGCATTGAATCTGTAGATTGCCTTGGTTAGTATAGTCATCTTGATGATATTGATTCTTCCAATCCAAGGGCTTGGTGTATCTTTCCATCCATTTGTATCATCTTTGATTTCTTTCATCAATCTACCTAAAGAGACAAAAGACCTGTGCTCTGAAAGGTACAGGTCTTTTGTCTCTTTAGGTGATTTATTCCTAGGTATCTTATTCTTTTTGATATGATGGTAAATGGAATTGTTTCCCTAATTTCTTTTTCTGATCTTTCGTTCTTAGTATATAGAAATGCAATCAGTTTCTGTGTATTGATTTTGTATCCTGCAACTTCACCAAATTCATTAATGAGCTCTAATAGTTTTCCAGTAGTGTCTTTAGGACTTTCTAGGTATAGTATCATGTCATCTGCAAACAATGATCGTTTTACTTCTTCTTTTCCAATTTGGATTTCTTTTATTTCTTTTTCTTCTATGATTGCCATTGCCAGGACTTCCAAAATTATGTTGAGTAACATTGGTGAAAGTGGACATCCTTGCCTTGTTCCTGATCTTAGCAGAAATGTTTTCAGTTTTTCACCATTGAGAATGATGTTGTTAGCTGTGGGTTTGTCATATATGGCTTTTATTATGTTCACTTTGTGCCCACTTTCTGGAGAGTTTTTATCATAAATGGGTGTTGAATTTTGTCAAAAGATTTTTGTGCATCTATTGAGATGACCATGTGGTTCTTATTTTTCAGTTTGTGGATGTGATGTATCACACTGATGGATTTGCACATGTTGAAGAATCCTGGCATTCCTGGGATAAATCCCATCTGATCATGGTGTATGATCCTTTCAATATATAGTTGAATTTGGTTTGCTAATATTTTGTATACATATATACATTCTTTTTTTGAGTATTCTTTTCCATTATGGTTTATCATGGAGTATTGAGTATGGGTCCCTGTGCTATACAGTAGGACCTTGTTGTTTATAAGATCTTTATTGTTAATTCAGAGGTGAGAAAGCCAGTCCCTAGATGTCAGCAAGTTAAATCATTAAAATTCTACAGCTCACCAGATGTAATGGAGCTCAAAGGAGGAAAGTACTACTTTCCTACAAGTTCTTACAAAGCCGGAAGTCTCCACCGAGAAGCTTCCTGGCATTTATGTGAAGTCCTAACAATGAAGTAGGTGTTCTGTAGCTAAAAAGGGTAAACTTCAGAGGTGTGCTGTGTGCTTGAGTCAAGTTAGGAGGGTGTAATGGTCATGTGTGTTTTTCTAGTGTTGTAATCCCTGAAGTATGATGGTGGGACCAGCAGGATCACCTTGAAATTTGTTAAAAATGCAAATTAGGTGGCTCCATCCCAGCCCTACTGAATCAGAAACTCAGTCTATGTTTTAACAAGCCTATGATTCTGATTCATGCTAAATTTGAAAACTGTTCTGGAGTCACACTACAAGATAAAGACTGTCAGATAAAGATTTAATATTGCCGTGGGAAAAGTAGTGCTGGCAACACGTAAATATATTTAGGTTTATATTCAGGAGATGCCTTATAACTCAATGTGGAATGACCCTTAAAAACAGAGACCAGTCATATATTGTCTTTTAAGTTTATTCTTTCAGTATTTTGTTCAAAAGGAAAATAAGTATTAAAAGATCCTGAAAGCACAAAAAAAGAGAGAAAGAGACCAGTCATAACTGATAGTAAGCATCTGGTTTCTGTCTGCACTCTGCACTTCACTTATTAATGCGTACATTTTGATCTTGTAAAGATTTCTATTTCTGATTTTCAAGAAACAGTATTAAATAGAGCAGGTCTAATCCTTTACCCAGAAACCATACCTATAGGAAGCCCAGCCATAGCATTGTGCTGCGTTACCTAGTCAGCTGTATTTTAATGGAGCAAAGGAGCTGAAAGAGGATAGTTTACCTTCTGAGTGCTAGACTCACAGCCAACTCTGTAGAGATGGTACTGTCATGGCACAAATCTAAACTTAGAGGTAGACAGATGAGAGAATTGGGATGCTGAGAAGAGACAGGATGAAGGCATGTTGACTCATAGCTATTGGGTTGGATGAGTGGATGGATGTGTGGCTGGAAGCATGGGTGGATAGATAAGAGAGTTTAACAGTTTATTGTTAAAGACTGATTTAAGTGTTTAATTATATCTGTTAATACATTTTATTGTGGGGGGAAAAAAGGCAGTAATACAAAGGAGAAAATGAAAATTACCTGTATATAATCCTTTCATTTAGGGATAAATTGCTTAATTTTCTGGTGCAGTTCATTCCAGCACTTTCTCCTTGCGAGAATATTGTATTAATAACATACAGTCCTATAGTTCCTATTGTGGCTCAGCAGGTTAAGGACCTGATGTTGTCTCTCTGAGGATGCAGGTTTGATCCTTGGCCTTGCTCAGTAGGTTAAGGATCTGGTGTTGCCATGGCTGTGGTAGGAGCCATGGCTGCAGCTCCCATTAGACCCCTAGCCCAGGAACTTCCATATGCCACAGGTGTGGCCATAAAAAGATAAAAATATATGTATAATACATATGCACTATACATATATAGTCCTACCATCTTGGGATCTCATAGCTCATATAGAGCTGAGTCTGTATCTAGTTCAAGAGTATAACAGGAGCTCCACCCACAATGTCTTTAAATACATTTTTTGAATTAGAATTTTTAAGTCTGTCTTTTGTATAGCTGTTTTGTGATTTATTTTTCTTTTTGTTAGAAAGTTAGATTCTTTGCCATATTTCACTATAATAAATGAGTGTGATTAATATTTTTGTATGTGTTTCTCTCCATATCTCTGATTATTTTACTGGTATAGATTCTTTTTTTTTATAGTGATTTTTATTTTTTCCATTATAGCTGGTTTACAGTGGTGTAGATTCTTAATAGTGACTTTGTTGAGTAAAAATGTATGAATATGTTTTAGGTCTTTAATTACCCAGTTGTATACAGAAGTGAATAAACTACCATGAACCCAGAAAAAACTAAATTTTTCTAATATATACTATCTTCTATTGGAAAAATTGATAACATTTAGAGATTTTAGAAATAGCTAGTGCATTAGGTACTGTTTTAAATAACAGCTAGTGTGTATGGCAAGCATTGCATGTACTTGTCTCTGTGTGGCTTGTATATTTGAATGTAAGTATCTAATCGCACAGTAAAAACATTAGGTAGACATGATCCCCATATTAGATATGAAAAAGTTAAAGTTCAGAAAATTGAAGTAGTTTGATCAAGATAAAATAGACAAGAGGGAGCAGAGCTAGATTTTAAACCTAGGTCAGTTCAACTTCAGGCCGTGTTTCTCCTGCTTTTTTCTCCTCTTTGCATTTTCTATTATATTTGGCAGAATTTTCATTACTGGATAAAAGTATAGGATCTGTGCCTTGAAAATAAAGTTTATAACCACTTCCAGAAATCTGGTAGTTCTTTCTTTAAATTGCACTTTCCGGTGACCTGTGCCTCAAAAAGGAAATAGGTCAGAGACTTATGTTTGCCTAGAGAACTAGACTTCTGGTTTATAGAGGAAGTCTATCTCATATTTTATACTCTTCCATGAATTCATCTTTAATGTGTTTTAGTGTTCACTTTGGAGTGGAACTAAACTCCTTGATGTGATTTTATTTTGATAAAAAGGGAATTAGACAAAGTCTACTCTCTGGGAATTTAAAAATAATACAAGTATAAATGTTAGTTTTCTACTTCACTATTTTAACCAGTTTCTTAAATAATATGGGTGTTATTTGGTTTGTTTGTTTTGTTTTGTCTTTTTGCCATTTCTTGGGCCGCTCCCTTGGCATATGGAGGTTCCCAGGCTAGGGGTCGAATTGGAGCTATAGCCGCTGGCCTACTCCAGAGTCAGAGCAACACAGGATCCGAGCCACATCTGCAACCTACCCCACAGCTCACGGCAACGTTCAGATCCTTAACCCACTGAGCAAGGCCAGGGTCAAACCCGCAACCTCATGGTTCCTAGTCAGATTCGTTAACCACTGTGCCACGGTGGGAACTCCTATGGGTGTTATTTGGATAGGAAGGTGAAAGAAACACATCTGAACCCAAGAGATAAATCTTAACAAATAAGTTGAAAATAAAGGAAGTATAAACCTTAAACTTCTTATTTCTGAAACTGGCTTAATTCTTCAGTTTAGAGATATTTCCTAGGACTTATGTCTTTAAATTTTTCTTATAATAATCTGATTTTTGGTAAGAGGAAGAGTGCCTATTCAGTATTTAAATAATTGAAAATATGGGCAGGATATTTTACTATTTTAAAAAATTCATCACACACACACACAAACACACAAAGGAGTTCCCGTCGTGGCATAGTGGAAACAAATCTGACTAGGAACCCTGAGGTTGCAGGTTCTATCCCTGGCCTCACTCAGTGGGTTAAAGGACCTGGCATTGCTGTGAGCTGTGGTGTAGGTCACAGACGCGGCTCAGATCTGGCATTGCTGTGGCTGTGGTGTGGGCCAACAGCTGTAGCTTCGATTGGACCCCTAGCCTCGGAAACCTCCACATGCCATGGGTGCGACCGTAAAAGAAAAGAAAAGAAAAAAAGCCCCCCAAAAAAATTCATGACAAGCACTGTTACCATTGTGTTATTGCTGACTTGGGCTTCATGCAGGGGTTCGGATGCTGGTGTCTGAAAGAGGGAATTTAAATGCTTCAAAGTTTGTGAAGTTGCCCCAGTAGTCGCTGGGGCATAATAGTCTCTTTCAAATTCAACCAGTTGATTAACCAAAAAGCATTTACTGAGTAACTAGAATGTGGTTTATTGTCTATCCTAAGAATCAAAATTCTCAGCTGCATGGAACTTTCTGCAGGGATGGAAACATTCTTTATCTGTGCTGCCCAGTGTGGTCACCAGCCACTTCAAATACTGGCAGTGTGGTTCCTCCAACTCAGGAACTGCATTTTCAAATTCATTTTATTTCATTTAAAATTGATTAGCTACAAGAGCTACTTTGTAGGCACAGGTATAGAAGATGGCTCTGATGTTCTTTTATCACCAGGCACTTTTGTGCATTAAACTTAATGCCCCTCCACTGCAACTTGTCAAACCAGCCCCCCACATCTCCCACTGCCCTGGTGGCCTCGTCTGATCCTGTGGGCCAGCCAGTCACTGCCAGACAGTTATGTTGCTCCCTCTCTTGTGCACTGGTCCCTCCAGAAAAATAAACAGACTGGCTTTAAAGCCACGGGTTTGTGTTTAAGCCCTGTCATGGGCCGTTGGCACGGACACAGTTGTTATTTCACCTCCTCTGATGATGGGGATAGTCCTACTTATTGTGAAGAGGATGAAATCAGAGTGTGGGCCAGTGCAGTAGAACCCAGCAGAGTCTAACCCGAGAATATCAGCAGCAGAGTACATGAAGGGTGAGAGAAAAGTTATATTTGCTGCTAATGGTATAGACTTCTTAGTAATCTTTAGGAGGAGAAAGAAAATGGGCCTTGGGGAAATAACACTAAATAACTCTAGTTTTTCCTGAAATGACTGACAGTGTAACTCTTGGGGTAGCGACAGTACTGTCAGCCTCAGCCTGTATTTGCGAAGCTACTCCAAGAACTCCACATCAGGTTACTCATTTCATCCTCACAGGAATCTGGGTGGTGCCTACAGCTAAGCCTCTGTTCATGCTCCCATCTTTAGAAACTGAATGACAGATTAAATTTGTCCACTTTCACAGAGCTAGTAAGTGGCAAAGCCAGGACTTCTTAAGTCCAAAAGCATGTCTTCTTCTCTCCTGTGTCTCAAGTCATCGTGTGCTGTGCACAGGAGCTGGTGTGCCCAGACACTTCCCCTTGATTTTAAATGTATACTATGCGCAGATTCCTCTTTGAAAGCACATGAGAAGCAATTGTATAAGGTCTGATTTATCTATTTGAAAGGCATTCTCATTTCTTTGTACATATATCCGAGGAATAGGAATAAAGTATGGGTTTTTTTCATTAACTTGAAAAACATCTTTTTAGTCCCTCACACATGTTAGGTACTATTTGGCACTCAAAAACACACTTATGGTGGAGCATGATAATGGGAGAAAAAAGAATGTATACATGTATGTGTAACTGGGTCACCTTGCTGTCCAGTAGAAGAAGGACAGAACACTGTAAACCAGCTATAATGTAAAAAAATTAAAATCATTATAAAATTTTTTAAAAAGGAGTTCCCGTTGTGGCTCAGTGGTTAGCGAATCCGACTAGCAACCGTGAGGTTGCGGGTTCAATCTCTGGCCTTGCTCAGAGGGTTAAGGATCCAGCATTGCCCTGAGCTGTGGTGTAGGTCGCAGACGTGGCTTGGATCCCACGTTGCTGTGGCTCTGGCATAGGCCAGCAGGTACAGCTCAGATTCAATCCCTAGCCTGGGAACCTCTATATGTTGTGGGAGTGGCCCTAGAAATGGCAAAAAAATAAAAAAATAAATAAAAATTTAAAGACAGCTGCTGCATTCTAATAGTTGAGGAATTTAGTTGTAGAGATGAACGTAAGTATTATGAAAAGCACTAAAGAGCACAGAAAAAAAACAGCAGCTTTCCCAAGGAAGCCAGAAAAAGGGGCAATATTCATTCAAAAAACATTGTTGGAGTTCCCATCGTGGCACAGTGGTTAACGAATCCAACTAGGAACCATGAGGTTGCGGGTTTGATCCCTGCCCTTGCTCAGTGGGTTAACAATCCGGCGTTGCCGTGAGCTGTAGTGTAGGTTGCAGACTCGACTTGTATCTGGTGTTGCTGTGGCTCTGGCGTAGGCTGGCAACTACAGCTCCGATGAGACCCCTAGCCTGGGAACCTCCATACGCCGCAGGAGCGGCCCAAGAAATAGCAAAAAGATAAAAACAAACAAACAAACAAACAAAAACAAAAAAACATTGTTTCTGTCATTGTTGAACCAGCGACACAAGACCTCTCCCAGAGACAGCTTTTCAGAGAGATCTTAATTAATATGGAGAAATCCCCCCAGAAGCCCATGTTCTTTCTGCTACAGCTTTAGTGCATGTGGTGGTGTATGTCCTGGTGTAGGTCCTTGCATGGGCTGTAAGCCCTCTCAGCCAGCCCAACAGGATGGCTCCGTCTCACCTGCTGGAAAGATGTGTCCTCTAGACAGTATCGTCCTTGGGGCAGTGGGGCTTCCACTTGAGATTAAATTGTAAACAAATTGATTGGTTTATCCCAAGTATGTCTTCTGTGGGAAGAAGAATTAGGTCTAGGTTGTTTTTTGGACAACTGTGGTTCTTAGTCTAACTTCTTTAGCTAGCTGGACCTTAAAAGAGGGAAGGAAAGAAGAAAAGAAAATTCCTTTGTCTTTGTTTTCTTTAGGTCACTCCATTAATCCTATTCTTCTTTGCCACCCTGCAGTTTTGGACACATTTGTCCTAGACCGTAAACAAGCAAATTGATCTTATTTGTCATGTGGAATAAAATACTGTTTGTTTTATGAACTGCAAACCTAGTATTTCACACTTTGGCAGTGTTGACAAGTGATAGAAAATGAAAAGATATTTCACTTGATTTTCCTTCTCTGTTTTTAGTAACATTAAAAAAAGTCTATTTTTTCCTGCTTGCCTGGGTTCTGTATATAATACTCAGTAAAGGGCAACCAAAATGGCTCTTCGTGAAAGCAGATATTCTGACAAATTGTCATTTTTATTGAACATATAGGATTCTTTCTCTCTCTCTTTCTCTCTCTCTTTTAACTGATTCCAGGAGAAACCCTAATGCTTGGACCCTGGGGGACTGTTACTGTCTAGTTTTTTGTTATTTCCCTTGTGTGTGTAACTCCCCCACATTGTGGCCTGCCTGCTTCCATGGCTGCTGACTTCTCAAGGATGCTCTGAGAGTTTTCTGGACAGTAAATACATGTTCCTCAAATTCCTTAACAGAATCTGTGTGAGTCCAGCATCATGATGCTGATCATTAATGTTGTTGGTTGTGGTGTCATTTATCAAGTGAGGTTTAACCCTTAGGTTTGTTTTTATTTTCAGTTTGAGCTTCAGAAAAACTAATTAAAGGTGCTACAGTATTAATCTCAGTACATGCTCTCTAAACTTGCATTTTTTTTTTAAGTCTCAGTGCATGCTGTCTAAACCTGCTCTTTAAAAAAAAAAATCTCAGTACGTGCTCTCTAAACTGAGGAGTAGAGCCAGATGCACTGACAGCCACTCGTGTGAGAGGGTGGCTGTCACTGGGGCTGGCTTGGTGTTGTCCTTAGCCAGTGAGTCACTGCCCTTTGTATTTGCAGTTTAGCAAGGTGAAGGAAATCCAGTATTACAACTAAGCTTTTGTATTTCTTTCCCTTTCTAGGCAAAAGCTCATTATCCCAAATGGAAGTTTCCCTGTTATTCTGAATACTTATTTTTGTCAGAAAGTTGTTGCCAAAGAAGACTCAAAAACAGCACATGAAGTACACATTTGGGACACGCCCCTTCCAAAAAGAAGCATCACTTTGGCCCAGATATATAGATTTAAGAGCCTAACAAATAACTCACCCGAAAGCCAGGTAAACTGCCATTTACTTATAGGTTTTTTGCTTTGTAATAATATTGTGTTTAACAGCTTTGGTATTTATAGAGGTGTTTACCTTTGGTCCTCTCCAAATATTCAAATATATATGTAATCTTTATTCTATGTATTAAAATTGGAGTTTTAAGTTCTCATAATTGCCTAAGAAGTTTATTTAAGACTCTTTCATTTATTTTTTAACAATGCGTTTTTCCTGGAGTTCCCATTGTGGCTCAGCAGGTTAAGAACCTGACTAGTATCCATGAGGATGCAAGTTTGATCCCTGGCCTTCCGCAGTGAGCTAAGGATCCAGCATTGCTTCGAGCTGTGGCATAGGTCATGGATGTGGCTCAGATCTGGCATGGCTATGGCTGTGGCGTAGGCCGGAAGCTGCATCTCTGGTTTAACCCCTAGCCCAGGAACTTCCATATGCTACAGGTGTGGCCCTAAAAAGACAAAAAAAAAAAAAATTAAAAAGCATGCTTTTCTTTTTCGTGATATCTGTGTCCCTTGGGATAAAAAGAGCCACGTAAACTTTTGAGGTTATACCCTAGAGATTGCTTTTTGTAATTTTAGCGGTCCTGAGCCATGATCATCCACCACGATGAACTTGGAGAACCACTAAACCTCACTTGCAGTGGGAGCACTCCAGGCCCTGAGTATCTCACTCCAGCGCTCCTGCCTCAGGGGCAATGAGTTCCTGAGTCAGAGCAGAGTACCACACTGAGGCCAAAGACAGCGTTGAGAAGAAATCAGAAAGAAAAGCAGATGAATTTTCATCCTGCTCTGTGTGTGGAGTCAAGCAGAATCTCCCTTTGACCATCAGAACAATTGTCTGGAGGGGATTATGTGAAAAGGAAATTAAAATGCAGCTCAAGAGTTCCCATCGTGGTGCAGGGGAGGCGAATCCAACTAGGAACCATGACGTTGTAGGTTCGATCCCTGACCTTGTTCAGTGGGTTAAGGATCCTGCGTTGCCGTGGGCTGTGGTGTGGGTCACAGAGGCGGCTTGGATTTGGCGTTGCTATGGCTGTGGCGTAGGCTGGCAGCTGTAACTCCAATTGGACCCCTAGTCAGGGAGCCTCCACGTGCCGTGGCTGTGGCCCTAAAAAGACAAAAGAGGAAAGAAAAAAAAGGGCAGCTCAAAGTACATTACTGCTTCAGCACAATTTTAAACAGCTGTCTGGTATTAAATTCACGAGCTGGTGTCTTTGCCTCAAGTCAGCAACCAGGGAGCTGCCGCATAGCTTGGTAGTTAAGAATATGCTCTTTGGAACTAGGTGCCTAGTTTGGGTCCTTCCTCAGCCACTTCCTGCTAGGTGACTTGGGCACATACTTAATTCTGACTCAGCATTCCTGACTGTAAAACGGTGGTATTGGTACAACCTGCCTCCTTGGGTTGTGAGGTTACACGTGTCTGCTACGTGCGGAATGTAGGAGGCACAGAGCACTCTGGAGGTGCTGTAATCTTATTTTAAGATATTTACTGGGATTGTAAAGGGGTTTTATGTTGTTCACAGGAGTATGCAAAGTGCTGGCACTTCATAAAAACCCTAGTCATTCTTTTATTTTGTTTTTTAGTTTGTGTTGTTGGGACTGTTACTTCATAAAAGAAAATGTTTTTAATTACCATAAGGTATTTTAATAGCAGTGCTTTCTACATGTTTTCAAAGACCTGAGGTGGTCTATTTCCGCTGTTCCCATCACTAGGGCTCATCGGGCCTCCTTGGCCGAGTTGGTGGCCTGCAGACACGAGGCCCACGCCGTGGATGTGCTTTGTACTCTCATCATCCCTCAGGTGTTCTGCAGTCACAGCGGAGGACTACCCAAGAACATCACTGTGGTAGGCAGTGTACCCTCATGACTCAGACTGGAACCGTTCCTTTGCATGTCTTGCCAGGTTATGTGTGGTGGTCGCGCAGACGGGACCCTCAGGCATGAAGGACCAGAGCAGCTCTTCCCCACCCGAGCCCCCCTGAGGGATTCTCTGCTGGATGCAGTGGAAGGCCAAGGAGCTGCCACCTTGCCGGGAGTTGGGGTCCGAGTGGTGGTGCAGAGAGTGTACTCTCTTCCCTTCAGGTGTCAGCAGGCAGGAGACTCAGACCCCCCCGGAGTACGGTGAGTGACAAGACAAAGGCCCAGGTGCCCAGGCTCACCTAGAGAAAGTGGAGGCTCTTCTCCCTCTGGGCCATTTCTTCACTGTATTCACCATACATGAGTTGTTTTTGTTTGGTTGGTTTTTTTCTTACATCAAAATCTGGGACACATGGTATTACAAAAGATTGTGTCTGTTTATTTATTTATATACAAAGCCCTACTTAAAAAGTTTGTTGCATTTATTTTTACCTTTAATAGTTTATGTTATTGAAAGTAATACAAGCACAATTGGCATTGTTCTGAAAAAGCCATAGTGTGGTTATATACTTAAAAAAGACTGCTGCAATAAGTTTTATGTCTTAAAAGCCTGATTGAATCAATGGCAGTTGGTAAATCTGTGGCTCCCAGAGAGCTGTGAGTCTGCATCCGTGCTCCTTGCAGGATGTCTGCAGTGATGCAGACATTGTGTGCTGCCCTGACCAGTGAGGTAGCCACTGACCACATAGGAAATGTGGCTGGTGAGACTGAGGAGCTACATTTTAAATTTTAATTAACTTGATTTTCAGTAACCCCATGTAGATGGTGGCTGCCTTGGTGGACAGTGTAGCTCGTTGGCTATAAGAGCAAGTTCCAGACCTGTGATCCAAAGTACTTGCTATTTTCTCAGGCTTACTTGAGATGCCGCCTCCTGGGCTTAAGTCCTCATTTTGCCCCATATAAAACTTAAACTTCAAAAAAAGTGTACTTTTCTCCAACAGATTGTGGGAATGGCATCTTTTGTACTTAGATATAAACTCTTCCTGAATTTATGTGTTTTCAAAGAGTTGTAGACACATTGTTTACTGAGTGTTTATGTCAGACCCTTCTGAGGTTATCTTTCTTTCCATGTTAAATTGCCCTCAAAATAGAAAGACAGATTTATAACAGAATAGAAATTAAAAGCATAGATACCCATTCATCAAATGATCTCTTTTTCTATCTACTATTAAGAAGACACATATTGAAGAAATAATAGTCCACAGTCATCCTATTCTTAAGGTGCCTTCTGATGTTATTTGGAAGGAGCAACAGAAACATTGCTCTGTTAGTTAGGAGTTCTCTTCTAGTAGGTGGCAATTTACTTTAAAGTATTGTGAATTTCGGAAAAGTCCCCTTCATGTGTAGAGTTAGAGAACATTTCTTTTGGAATTATAGAAAAAAAAGTTGTTTTTATTTTGTTTGATATATGTGTGTCAAACCATTGTCTAGGTTTTTAACATGAATTGTGGCTGTCAACCAGTTTTGTGCTAGACTTAAATTTGCATAAATCTGAGTAGAATTACCTGAGACAGGTATAGGTTAAATAACTTTAACCTTGTGGGCTCTGGAGAGGGGAATAAGAGTGAGTGAGGCATAGAGAGCACAACTCCAAGGAGGTAGGGGCAGCAGGTGCTGAGCCAAGTGGTGAGAGGGTGGGAGGAAGCTGATGATGATTCACAGTCTGTCCCTCCAGCTCCTATAGTCACACTTATTTTACTCGTTGAACAAAGAGAAGAAATTGAAAGGTGAGCTGTTGCCAGTGGTCGGCATATGATTGCTTTGGGTTTGTGCCTTGTAACGCACCCTGCGACATACCGAATGAGGCTGTGCTCAGGCAGATTGAAGGCAAGCCAGGCATCAACCTCAAAAACAAGAAAACAGCATTCAGTTATTCAGATGTAATAAATATGCATTGTGGGGGCAGGGAGAGGGGCTTCTTGTAGCACACATGAGATTGTAGACAGAGGCTGGAGGACACTAATCCCATTTCACAGATGAGGAAACTGGGCCTCAGAGAGGTTCTTACTTGCTGACAGTTATACAGGTGGACATAAGAAAAATATCATGAGATATAGAATCCCCCAATGACAGAATTATAGAGAATATTGGAGCCAAAAGACAGGGGAAAAAATTGAGTAAGAACCAGTCTGTGTTTAGATTACAGCTGACCCAGGGATCATTTTTCACCCTGGAAAGCTAGCCTGGGGGAACTCAGTAGACTGTGCAGAAAAAGGAGCCTTGGGGACAGAGACTACAGTATTTGGCCTTGGGTTTGGGACAAGGCTTCTGAGATGTCTTTGGGATACAAAGAGATCTTATTATATAACTGATTATTAGTTTTTCCTCAGTTCATTTGCTATAATAATGATCAGCTTCTCCAGTTTACAAATCTAATTGACATAGAAGTAGCATTATACTTAGCTCTCTATTAATTCTTTGCTGGTGTGTATAAAACACCTCCTTGGAGAGTCACTCAGCAGAATGTGTCCTGGCGTGGACCTTTACACCTCCATGTGCAACACAACAGAGGAAACACCATCAGAAGATTCAGGCCTGTTACTTGGAACACTCTTTTCTACTTGAGATTTCTGCCTGTAACTTCCTGCCCATCAGTACTGGGCAGCCATACATCATGTGGAGTCATCCTTGTCCAGAACATGAGTGTGGTGGGTGCAGGAGGAAGACTGGCCAGGGATCTCTTGCTGTCCCTGCTTTACTTACCTGTCTTAACCCAAGAACCTGTCTAACCATCCTTGAACTGAACACTGTGTATTTTCTATAAAGAGCTGGAAATTGCCACGTCAGAATAAATTAAGGCCTATGCAAAGATAAACAACCTTGTCTTATGAGACTCCCTTGTCTTCCTGCCCAAACCAGGTGGGGTGATTCCCAGTGAAACACTGTGATGAAAAATTATGTCTAACTTGACTCCTTGACCATATCGTCTCAGTCCGTTCCCAGCATTCCAGCAGTGTCACTTTTATGAGATCAGTAAAAGCTTCTCTTCTATGGTAGAAAACCCAATTTTTGTCAGCTTTGAAATGAAAGGAAATTTGAAACCTGCCAGTCCTGAAGAGGCTAGGATAGATTCTGTCAAAAGACTCATGTCCTCTGAGCTGTGAAACATCATCAGAAATATACTTTAGATTTCAGAAATGTAGTATGTAAGAGTCTCCTGTCCATTGTTTTTCTGGATGATTTCCTTTAACTTGGGTTATGAAAGAAACCACTTCTGCTCAGTTTCTCAAGGTGTTGTAGGTCACAGTAACCAACATGAACCCAAGTTTTATAAATCACTAAAATCAAAGGTAACAAAAAATCAGTCCAGAAGGACACTCCCTAAACATTAAGCAAGTTAGTCTGTTCAAAGCCAAAATACACCTTTATCTAAATCCACTGCATGTTGGATGAATATTAGATAAGTGCATGACTAATAAGGCCATAGGCTTTTTTAGCCAAAATGGAGCACTAGTCTTGGAGACAGTTTATAGTGAAGGAAACTAAGGCAAAGACAGGTAATTGGATTCCCTAGTGACTCTCTCCCTGCCAACAGAGTAGAGTCTAGACAAAACGACTTTGTTCCCAGTCCCTGGTGATCGCCCGTGAACATTGCCTCTCTTCCTCCCTTCCTGAAACCTTTATGTCCTTTCTCCTTGAGGTATGTAACTTAGGGACAAATAATTTAATTTTATCCCTCAGGGACACACATTCTTTCTAGCCTATCATTGAAGAGATATTTCTTATGGGGGAGTTAGTCTTTTGTGAGGGCATTGAATTCATAGAACTTACCCAGTGGTCAAAAGCCTGCAGGGACAGAACCTTCCTATTTAACGGTTTTCTAATTATCTTGCATTTTAATTTTATGGAAATTCATTGAGCTGAACTCAGGGAAAAAAGCACATTTTCGTTTCTCTATGTCATGATGTTTTATTCTCTTTTCATCTTTTGACTCTTTCTTTAGGAAGTCTCTTATATCATATTTCTTCCTTTTTTCAATTAAAAAAAAAATCCGCTGTTGTCCTGGGTCAGGTTCTGGGTCTGCATAGTTGACTAAACCAGGCATCATCCTGTGCTCATGGAGCATAGTCTGCTGAGGGATTCCCAGACAAAACAATTTATGAGTTTAAGCTGTGATCAGTGCTCTGATAATAAAAAGTAGGGCACTATGAGACCACTGGAGAAGGGACAGAATTTAGTTTGGGGATTCAAGCATGAGTATTTTAAGAAAGTACTACTTAAGTGACACTTGAAAGATAAATGGATGTTAGGTGAAAATCAGATGAAAGAGAATTGCATCCACAAGAGGAAGTACCTTTGATAGTTCCTAGACAGGTGGGAGATGGCAGAGTGGCCGGGATGAAGAAGCCAGCAGAGAACCCAGATTTAGGGTGGCCACAACCTCACAGGCCACATACAGGAACTGCAGTGTTTGCCGTGGCCACCACCTAACCCCAAATAAGGTTTACCAGTCCAGCAGACAACTTTAGCTATGCTCATGGGGCAGGACCCCAGGGGAAGCAGAGACCCAGGAAGAGGGTCTTGCTGTTGTCCAGAGGCTCCTGAGCCCCATGTGACACCAAGGGAAATGGAGACAGTGTTTCTGATGGTGTGTAGTGACTTGGTAAAGGGCTGGGTGAGGGGTAAGATAGAAGGAAGCATTAAGAGATCAACTATAATTACAAAATTTAAAAATAAATAAAACATTATTGAAGCACAAAAACAAAAAGTGATTCTCAGAGTTCCCATCATGACTCAGCGGAAATTAATCAGACTAGGAGCCATAAGGATGCAGTTTCAATCCCTGGCCTTGCTCAGTGGGTTAAAGATCTGGTGTTGCCATGATCTATGGTGTAGGTCACAGACGCGGCTCAGATCCTGCATTGCTGTGGCTGTGGTGTAGGCCAGCAGCTGCAGCGCCGATTCAACCCCTGGCCTGGGAACCTCCATAGGCCACAGGTGCGGACCTAAAAAGCAAAAACAAAAAAACAAAAAAATCCAAAAAACAAAAAGTGATTTTCAGTTTGATTGCTTGGTTGAATGATTGCTGTTTACTGATGAGAAAAACTGGTTTGGAGGGGAAACTGATAATTCAGTTTGGGGCATATTTAGTTTGAGATTCCTGAGATCTAAGAAAAGATGTCACATGAGAAATGTCTTTATGTACAAATCTCACATTCAGAGAAGGATTTTAAGTTGGAGATAAATATTTGGGGGTTTTCAGCCTATAGCTGGCAGTATGTATATTTGTATGTGGATTCGTCTTGAGGGCTAGTTTGAATAGGTTGCATTTGTCCATGGTGCTAAGTTCCAAAGGCACTGGAGGGCGTGTACTGTGAGAGGCAGATAACAGCTTCCTCGGTACAGGCAGTACCTGCTGCCCCACCCTGTGCCCCCTTCAGAGCTGCCATGTCACAGCCAGGGCAATGGGTGAGGTCACATTAGGGAAATGTCACATCACCATGTCAGGTCATCTAGCACTGGAGAATGGGAGGAAGAGGGACTACAGAGGGAACTGGAGAGGAAGGGCATGACGCACAAGGAAAGCCAGGTCATTGTGGCAGGCACTCACAGTGGCGGGACCTCCATGTGTGAAAGAGGGTGGCTAACACAGTGCCACAGGGATGCCTCATAAGCTGAAGGCTGAAACAAGTTCCTCGGTAGCTTTGTGCACCGGAGTTGCTGGGGGTAGGGGGTGTGTAGAAGCATGACTGGGAGCAGGGCGTGTAGGCAGGTTTCGAGAGCAAGGTTTTGTCTGTACAGAGGGTATTGGGGATGCCCAGCACTCACAGCACAGCATAACCACAGTCCAGGCATTCTAGTTCTCGCTCTTAATAGAGGTACCAGTTTTCTTTCTTTTTCCTTTCCCTTCTTTTTTAACTGATGTATAGTTGATTTACAATATTGTGTTAGTTTCAGATGTACAGCAAAGTGATTTGGTTATATATACATATATATTCACTTTCATGTTTTTTCCATTATGGCTTATTATAAGACATTGTATATAGTTCCCTGTGCTGTACAGTAGGTCCTCGTTTTTTTATCTTTTATATAAAATGGTATGTATCTGTTAATCCCAAACTCTATTTATCCCTCCCCCCCTTTCCCCTTTGTAACCATAAGTTTGTTTTCTATGCCTGTGATTCTGTTTCTGTTTTGTAAATAAGTTCATTTGTATAATTTTTTAGATTTATAGCCAGTGTTCATAGCAGTAGTATTTATAATACCTAAGACTTGGAAGCAACCTAAGTGTGTGTCAACAGATGAATGGGTAAAGAAGATGTAATATGTATGTGCAGTAGAATATTACTCAGCCATAAAATGTTGCCATTTGCAGCAACCTGGACAAACCTAGAGATGGTCATACTAAGTGAAGTCAGTCAGACAAAGACAAATACCATTTGTCTTTTGAAAGTTCATTGAGGTAGAGGCAGGCCATCAATGGAAATAACCAAAACTCTGGAATCAGACTAGTCTTGGTTCACATGCTGACTCCAGCTCTGCAACTTAGCGGGGAGACTTGGAGCAAATTATATTTCCTATTTGTGAAATTGGAATTATAATAATTCCCATAATACAGGTTCATGGGTGAAGATTAAATGAGATCATGTATGTAAAGCATTTACCATGACGCTTCCATATACTAATAGCACTCAGTAGAAGGTGGCTCACTTGTTCTTTAGAAGCAGGCATGGGGAGTTCCCAACATGACTCAGCAGTAAGGAACCTGACTAGTATCCATGAGGACACAAGTTTGATCCCTGGCCTTGCTCAGTGGGTTAAGGATCTGTTACTACCATGAGCTGTAGTGTAGGTCACAGACGTGGCTTGGATCTGGTGTTGCTATGGCTGTGGTGCAGGCTGGAAGCTACAACTCCAATTCCACCCCTAGCCTGGGAACTTCCATATGCTGTAGGTGTAGCCATATATATATATATATAAAAAAAAAAAAAAGCAAGCAAGCATGAATTTGCAAAAATTGTAAAATACTAACAAACAACTTTGTAAAGTAATAGAAACCTAAACGCAAAGAAAAGACATCAAGTTATGAATCAACATTTGTGTTGGTTTGGCATCTGTTTTCTGGCTGTAGGGGAAGCTTGACTGAAGTGGTTTTGCTTCCATGCTTTTTTCTTTTAAAGGCTGCCATGCGGCATGTGGAAGTTCCCAGGCTAGGGGTCGAATCGGAGCTGCAGCTTCTGGCCTACACCACAGCCAGAGCAACACAGGATCCAACCTGCATCTGTGACCTATACCACAGCTCACAGCAATGCCAGATCCTTAACCCACTGATCGAGGCCAGGGATTGTTACTGATGAGCCACAGTGGGAACTCCTTACTTCCATGCTTTTGACCACCCTTGTCCTTGCCTCTTCATCAGCAAGGAGTTGGTGCCTGTTTACTTTAGAAAATGAACATTTATGTATATTCATCTGTCAACAGTGAACGCTGCCTCTAAATGATGGAATTATAGAAGTTTCCTCTGTAATAAATACATTTCAAACAACGGCCTTAGTGCTGCACCCAGTATTGGATGGTACTGGTAACTACAACGGTCTAGTTTTGCTTTATCTAGAGCAGTTGAAGACATCCCAGACTCTTGGTAGTGGAAATGCAGAATGAGGAGGTGACAGGTATTGAGTGAGAAAATCAGAGGCCTGTGTGTGTGTGCTTGGACATTAGAGAACAAATCTTGTCTCCAGCTGCTAGAGTTCTTTTGAAAAGAAGGTTGTCAGCTGTGTGCACACCAGCCACATCTGCAGATCTTATGAGTTTTCACTTTCTTTCTGTTACTTGGTGAAATGATTTGCTGGATTCATGTTCCGTTTTTGTATGTATGGACGTGGAATGACATGGCATTCTCCCTACAGAAAGAACACCAGTCCATACGTGTCAGTGGTGAGAGAGGCCCAAGGGAGGACAACAGGGCTTCCTCACAGAGGCACACAGGCCATCCCACCTGCTCTTCTTTTGTGTCTGCTGCACCCTACCTGTGTGGTGATTGCATTGACCTACTCAGCAGCACATTTTCATAAGGTTATTATCATAACTTGTGCTTTTTTTTCTGAAACATCTCCTCTCCATGTTGTAGAAAAGTTGCAATCACTCTTCTCCAGTGATTTCAGTATTTTATTGTGATGCAAAGATATAAGAGCAGAGCATCATTTTTTAACATATCCTCGTAAATGATGTCATAACCCATTCCTTAGGTTTTTCTTCCCTGTGTGCTCTTGGTAAATTTACATTATCTCTTAATCATTAGCTCTGTGGTTCATAAGTCTCTCTCTTTTTGTCTCTCTCTCTCTTATTTATTTGTTTAGTTATTTATTTATTTATTTTAAGGGCTGCACCTGCAGCATATGGAAGTTCCCAGGCCAGGGGTCAAATTGGCATTGAAGCTGCTGGCCTACACCACAGACACAGCAGTGCTAGATCTGAGCTGCCTCTGGCAATGCAAGATCCTTAACCCATTCCATTGAGCAAGGCCAGGGATCAAACCTACATCCTTATGGATACTAGTCAGGGTCTTAACCTGCTGAGCCACAATGAGAACTCCCCTGAGTCTTAAATAAACCCTTTAGTTTCAGCTTCCCAGCTCTTAACTTTTGCTTATTTCTTCTTTAAAACAGCTCTTGGTGGTCCTTATGATATCCCAAGGTCATTTAGCCCTGTATTTTTCTCAGTACTGTCTCATTACTAGTAATCCTACTAATTGACACCCAGATATTTTGAATTCCTTGCCATTCTTCCTATTCACAGTCTGAAATACTGAAGGGTAAAATAGTATCAAGCCCATTGAATTATAGATCTAATCCTTGCTGTTCTTTAATACGTATACAAAGAAATGTAGAAATAAGAACTCAACTGAAAAGAAGCTGAAGGAATCTATCTTATTTCTACCTCTTTTTTAAAGAGCTTTATCAATATGTAATTCACATGTAAACATTTTCCTTTCCAAAATGTACAGGTCAACAGTTTTTATATTTACAAAACTGTGCAGTCATAACCATATGATAATATTAGAACATTTTTGTGACCTCAAAAAGAAACCCCATACCAATTGACTACTAACTCCTCTTTCTCCTAGCCACAGTAACCACTAATCTACTTTTTGTTTCTGTGGATTTGCCTGTTTTGGACATTTCCTATAAATGGCACCATACAATATGTGGTCTTTAATGACTGGCTTCTTTCACTTCCTGTATTTTCAAGGTTCGCCCATGTCGTGACATATGTCAGCACTTGTCTTTTTATGACTGAGTGATTCTATTGTATGGATGGACCATATTTAGTTTATCTGTTTATCCATCAATTGATGAACATCTAGGTGGCTTCTACTTTAGACTAATAGGAATAGTGCTATGAACATCTGCATACAAGTTTTTTTTCTGTGGATGTAATTTTTCATGGTTTTCTTAAGTATATATCTAGGAGTAGAATTGCTAGGTCATATGATAACCCTTTTTAAAAATTCTTTGAGGAACTAAACTGTTTTCCAAAGAACGTGTACTGTTTTACATTCCCACCAGCAATGTATGAGGGCTCCAGTTTTTCCACATCCTCAGCAACACTTATGATTGACTCTTTTACTCTAGCCATCCTAGTAGATGTGAAGTGGTATCTCATTATGGCTTTAATTTACATTCCCTCAGGATTAATGACATTGAGCATCTTTTCATATACATCTTGGCCATTAGTATACTTTTTTTTTTTCTTTTTTCTTTTTTTTTTTTTTTTTTTGTCTTTTTGCCTCTTCTAGGGCCGCTCCCTTGGCATGTGGAGATTCCCAGGATAGGGGTCTAATTGGAGCTGTAGCCACCAGCCTATGCCAGAGCCACAGCAATGAGGGATCCAAGCTGCATCCGTGACCTACACCACAGCTCACAGCAATGCCGGATCCTTAACCCACTGAGCAAGGCCAGGGATTGAACCCGCAGTGTCGTGGTTCCTAGTCAGATTCGTTAACCACTGTGCCACGACGGGAACTCCTTAGTATACCTCTTTTGAGAGATGCCTTTTTAAGTGCTTTGCATGTTTTCTTAATTGAATTATTTGTCTTTTTGTTGTTGAATTATATATTTTTATTTTATATTTTACTTTTATATCTTTATATCTTTATTCTGAATATATAAGTCTCTTGCCACATATATGACTTTCAGATATCTTCTCAAATTCTATAGGGGTTTTTTCACATTTTTGATAATATTCTTTGGAACACAAAAGTTTTTAGTTTTGATGGTGTTTGGTTGCACATGCTTCTGGTATTTTGGTGTCTTATCTGAGAAAATGTTGTCTAATCCAAAATTATGATGATTTATTCCATGTATTTTCTTTTAGGAGTTTTTACGCTTATGTTTTAAGTCTGTGACCCATTTGAGTGATTTTTGTGTATGCTGTGAGGCAGGAGTTCAGCTTCATTATTTTACATGTGTATATCCAGTTTTCTTAGCTCTGTTTACTAAAATAAGTATTCTTCCTCTATGGAATTTTCATGACACCCTTGTCAAAAACCAGTTGACCATAAATATGTGTTTATTTTTATTTTTGTTTTGCTTTTTAGGGCCACACATGCAGCATATGGAAGTTCCCAGGCTAGGAGCTGAATCGGACCTACAGCTCCTGGCCCATACCACAGCCACAGCAATGCCAGATCTAAGCCACGTCTTCAACCTACACCACAGCTCATGGCAACACCGGATCTTCAACCCACTGAGCAAGGCCAGGGATTGAACCTGTATCCTCATGGTTACTAGTTGTGTTTGTTACCACTGACCCACAATGGGAACTCCTGTGTGTATTTCTAGACTCTCAGTTCTCCTTTGCTGCTCTATCTGCATGCCAGCACCACAATTATCTTAATTACTGTAAGTTTATAGTATGTTTTGGATATCAGGGACTGTGAGTGCTCTAACTTTATTTTTCAAGATTATATTGGAAATTCTGAGTCTCTTATATTTACGTATGAATTTTAGAATCAACTTGATAACTTTTGCAGTGAACCATCTGGGTTATTGATAGATATTTTTTGATAGAGATGGTGTTGAATCTGTCAATTTGAAGAGAATTGCCATTTTATCAATATTTAGTTTTTGGATCCATAACTATGGGGTGTCTTTTCATTTAATTAAATTTTTAGGCGTTCCCTTTGTGGGTCAGCCATAACAAAACTGACTAGTATCCATTAGGATGGGGGTTCAATCCCTGCATTCAATCAGTGGGTTAAGGATCCACATTGCCGTGAGCTGTGGTGTAGGTCACAGATCCAGCTCGTATCTAGCATTGCTGTGGCTGTGAGGTAGGCCAGCAGCTGCAGCTCCAATTCAACCCTTAGCCTGGAACTTCCCTATGCCTCAGATGCAGCCCTAAAAAAGCAAAAAAAATAAATAAACGATTTTTAATTTTTTTCCAGCAGTACTTTATAATTTTCAGCCTGCAAGCCTGATATATTTGTTAAATTTATACCTAAATATTTTCTTTTTTATACCTTCGTAAATGGAATTATTTCCTTAATTTCACTTCGGATTGTTTATTGCTAATGTGTAGATATGCAAGTGATTTTTATATATTGATTTATATTCTGAAGTCTTGTTGAATTTGCTTATTAGCTCATAGCTTTTTAGTGGATTTCATAGGATTTTTCATACATAAAAGTAGTTTGTTTTTTTTTTTTGTCTTTTTGTCTTTTTACCTTTTCTAGGGCCACTCCCGAGGCATATGGAGGTTACCGGCCTACACCAGAGCCACAGCAACACGGGATCTGAGCCGAGTCTGCAACCTACACCACAGCTCACAGCAATGCCGGATCCTTAACTCACTGAGCAAGGCCAGGGATTGAACCCACAACCTACCTCGTGGTTCCTAGCCAGATTCGCTAACCACTGCACCACAATGGGAACTCCATTGAATAAAGGTAGTTTTACTTCTTCATTTCCAATCTGTTTTATCTTATTTCTTTTTCTTTCTTAATTGTTCTGGAAGTTCTTTTCATTATCTTAAGGCAGAAAAATAGAAATTATTATTTGATGCTGTGGTACATTCACAGTAGCTCATCTTCCTACTCATTTTACTCAGTCTCTTGAAGTCCTATGCAAACTTCACTACCCAGTCTTATGCCATTTGCCCTGTGAACTCTCTCCTGATTTCCCCCAGGGAAATAGTGTCTTCTTCCGTGTGGTATAATGAGAAAAACAAATTTTGGAAGCAGACAAACTTGAGTTTGAATCTGAACACTGCTATCCTCTCGCACTGTTTATTGGTTAAAGATGAGTAGATGGGTAGTTCCCACTATGGCGCAGTGGGATTGGTAGCATCTTTGCTGTGCCAAGATGCAGGTTTGATCCCCAGCCCGGCACAGTGAGTCCAGTGTTGCCACAGCTGCGGTGTGGGTCACAACTGCAGCTGGATCTCATCCTGGCCTGGGAACTCCGCGTACTGTGGGGTGGCCAAAACAGAAAAAAAAAAAAGATGGGTAGGTATGTAGGTAGAATAGCACCGTGCAGTTAGTACCATCACTGTCAGCCTTGAGTGTTTATTTTGAAGATTAAATGAGATAACATTTATGAAATGCCTGATTCCAAGTAGATATTCAGCACGATTTGTTCTATAGCTATTACGGTCATTTGCATTGTAGTTAGTTATAGAGATGTCAGTCTTTAAGGTTATAAACTCCTTTCAGGTAAGGATTATATGTAGGAGTATTTATCTGCAAATATTGTGCCTGCTCTATATGTCCCTAAATATATTTCAGTTAGGTGTATCTCTTTTTGGCATTTATAACAGTTTGTCTTTGTGTGAGTATCAGTTCTTCCTTTCTGGATGGCAGAAAATGGATCCATTTTCCTACTCTTTATCTCTTTTTAAGCTTTTATCATTTTATTGGTCTAGTGTCAGGTTACAGCTAGCTGATTGAAATTTTAAATGTTTCAGAGTAGAATCAGAGCTGTAGATAATATGAAAGCGGTATGTTCATGTTCTTTAAATACTGTATAATACCAACACTTTTCATTGCTGGAGTTCATATTTATAGCGAACATATACCTTGAATATGTATCCTCAATGAGTTTATTGATAATGTGAAATAGTATCTATGTTCTTTTTTATGTGATTCACTTGAAAAAATCAAAAGGAATAACAATAGCCTACTAATGTGAATACAGACAGTTATGAAAATAAAATTTTTGTAACATTATGAAGATAACAAGAGTAATTTTCCAGATTCATAGCCAGACGACCATGGTATGTGTATCCATAGTTCTAAATTTTCATTTTAATCTGGCCGTGGTGATTTTCCAGCACCTGTTTTCCATCAAGATCAAGAATGATTTCAAGGTGGCCCTATATAACAGGCAGGGAATTTTCTGCCTGTCCCTGATCTCCTTCCCCTGGAAATTTTTGTTCCTAAAAGAGGCCGGAGACCTCTGATGGTCTGCATCCCCCCCCCCCCCCGCCCCGCCCCATGCCTGCAGCTGTAATCTGGAGCAGTACTTTGGTCACACTAGAACTTCCCTGTGAGCCAGATTGCAGCTCTGAATGTGCGTTCTGAGACGACAGCACAGAGCAGAGCCGTGGGAGACAGTGACAGTGTTTGGGGCGAGGGGCAGGGGACAGCCAAGTTCTGGCACAAAACACCACGTGTCTGAACAGCCAAATACCCGCAGACGGGTTAGATCAAGTGTAAGATCCAATTTCCTGCTCATGTTGAGTTGCCACATCTTGCTGCCCCCTTTCCCTCTGTTTGCCTCCGTCACATGACCTATTCTGCCCTGCCTTCCTTCCAGCTGCTGCTGGACCCAGAGCACTTGGGACAGCCAGCTGGCAGTCTTGGTAGGCTTACCCTTGTTGTGCTCATTTCCTGGCCGTGCAGTTCTAATTAGCTTGATCCTAATCAGCCCCATGTGCCACAGAAAAATGCAGCAAACATACCCTCCAAAGCCATTCTTTGGAAGACAGAGACAGTGTGATATGTTAACAGAGACCCTTGTTTCTTCAGGCTGGTTGGCCTGGAAGTGATATGTGTTCTGAACCTTTGCATTTATTTGCACAGCTACAAGGGCGTCTAGACAGGTGCTTGTCATATAGTGAGGATAATGGCCAGGTATTAGGCATTCACTAATACTTGTCAGCGAATCAGCCAATACATATTGTTTTTAAATTTTGCTTCTCCCATTTAACCATCTGAGGTCAAGGACCCTCAGATGGTACAGGACCCTGAAGGTAGTAGACACATAACAGTACGTGTGGGTGGGAAGAGGAGTGGCAAGGGAGTAGCCTAATGCATGATTGTGTCCCTCTCTTTACTCTGGACTAACCAGCTGTGTGGACACGCCTCATGTGCTGTTATTCCTCTAAGGAGACTGACAGGGAGTCTGATCCTAGGAGTAGGAATTGCCAAGAACATTCTGCTTTAGGGAATATAGAAGATGAGACACTTGCACTCAGGGCCCCTGCAAGGTGCTCAGTGGATGTAAAGGAACAAGAAAAGGGCAAAGAGGAGGGGCTCTTGGGGAGCAGTAAGAGCTGCTCTAGAGTGAGGATATTTATAAAGAGAAAAAAAAAAAAGAATCCAGCTGAGAATGACTGAGGGGTTATAGCATTTATTGCAATTAATGCAGGACTGAGAGAAATATGGCACGGGTAGGTGATGAAAGGATGAAAACAACATTTAACGTTAAACAAAATTTAATTAGCTGAGGAGGCAGAAACCCATGCTTTGAATTGAAGAGAGAATAAGGTCTGTGTTGCTCAGGGGAAGCTGAGAGGGGGCAGTCGCCCAGGTCTAGAGTAATTCTGACTGCGGCACAGCTGCTCTGCGGGGTCCTCAGCCATGTCCCAGCCTGTCCTCCCTCTCTCTGGTGTGGAATCTGAATGCAGGTGTCAGAAGTTCCTGCAGGAGGGAGCCAGCAGAGAGGACCAGCCTCTGTGTGTATGTAGGGCAGTGGGAAGAGAAGAGTGAAATAAACATCAAACCTTCTGAAATATTGCCACTTAAACTGCCTTTTGGAAAACCTAGAGGTGCCTTAAGCAGCTGTGCACACAGATAAGCAACCATAGAACATTGGCTGTACAAGAAAACAATGGACGTTCTTTGAAAGCCTGTCTTTCTGTGAGCTGTAGAAAAGTAGAAAACTGCAGTGTCAGCAAAGATACCAGGAAATCTTTAAATCTTTTGAAAGCAAGAAATTCCAATTTTTATTCTGTTCATTAATGTATCATCTCTTCAGAAAAGACTAGAATGAGATTTCCTGCTATGATAGAGTTGTTACTATGTTTTGGGGAGCAAGTGTCATTCACCATGGTGGGCTATCTGCCAGTGTACCTTTATGTTTAAATTTTGAATTTCTCCCAGGTGCTTCTCAAAGAAGGGTATCTGGTGTCTGTGTAGAGGCATGGGTGGAAAGTAGGAGGCTCTGGTCTAAGGGGTAAGGTACAGCAGTGGAGCCTCATCCCAGGGGCTCTTTGCCTTTCTTTCTGGCCCCCTGGTAGCTGCAGCTCTCCTGTCACTTCTACTTGGAGAGTGACATTTAGTAAAAACCGCACAAAGAATGCACAGTTGTTCAGGGCCATCCATACATGCCCCCTTGCAAACAGACTGCCTGGAAGCTTACATGAGAAGAGGCCATTTACAGTCACTGCCTTGGGAGGAATTGTGTGTGCTAGGACTAGTTCCCTGAATGCCTGTCAGAACATGTGGGTCTTGTGTGTGCACACATCACCTTTACTTTTACAAAATTTTTTGATAGAGGTGAAGTTCACATCACATAAAATTAACCATTTTAAAGTATACAATTCAAAGGTATTTAGTACATTTACAGTGTTGTGCAACCACCAGGTCTGTTTATTGTTTAACCACTTCTATTTATCTCCAACACATTTTTCCTATCACAGAAGGAAACCCTGCGCCCTCCTCATCAACTTCCCCGCCCCTGCCAGGCCCTGGTGACCCAGCATCTGCTTTCTGTCTTTACGTCTGCGCCTCTTCTGAACACATCATATAAGAGGAGTTGTACAGTGTGGGGGCGTTTGAGGTCTGGTGTCTTTCACTTAGCATCATGTTTCCAAAGTTTGTCTGTGTTGGAGCCTTTGTCATTGTCTTCTCTTTTTTATGGCTGAACAGTATGCCATTGTATAGGTATACCAAATTTTGTTTAGCCATTCATCTTCTAATAGATGTTTGGGATTTTTCTTTCCACTTTTGGCTGTTATGAATGATGCTGTTGTGAATATCTTCCTAGAAGACTTTCTGTGGACACATTTTTTTTTTTCATTTCTCTTGGGTATATATCCCTCTGAGTAGTATTGCTGGGTTATATGGTAATTCTATGTTTAACCACTTTTTGAGGAACCACCAGCATATTTTCTACAGCAGATGCACCATTTTATTGTCTCTCCAGATACATATGTGCATATATGGGCTCTAGTTTCTCCACATCCTCATCAAAGCTTGTTATTTCCTTTCTTTCTTTTTCTTTTTCTTGTATTCTGGCTAGTGTGGAGAGATATATTTACGTCTTCCTTTCCAATATATTTGTCATTTGTGTCTTTTCTTACCTAATTGCTCTGGATAGAATTTCAAGGACAAGCTTAAATGGAAGTAGCAAGAAAAGGCATCTTTTTGTTCCTGATTGTAGGGGGAACGTTCATCTTTCAGCTCTGAGTCTGATATTGGGTGTGGATTTTTCTTTTTTTTTTTTTTGATGATTTTTATTTTTCCATTATAGTTGGTTTACAGTGTTCTGACAATTTCTACTGTTCAGCAAAGTGACCCAGTCACACATACATATATATATATTCTTTTTCTCATATCATGTTCCATCATATGTGACTAGGTATATTTCCCTGTGCTATACAGCAGGATCTCATTGCTTATTCACTCTAAATGCAATTGTTTGCATCTTTTAAACCCAGACTCCCAGTCCATCCCACTCCCTCCCCCTTGGCAACCACAAGTCTGTTCTCCAAGTCCATGCATTTCTTTCCTATGGAAAGGTTCACTTATGCCATATATCAGATATAAGTGATATATGGTATTTGGCTTTCTCTTTCTGACTTACTTCACTAAGTATGAGAGTCTCTAGTTGCATCCATGTTGCTGCAAATGGCATTATTCTTTTTTATGGCTGAGTAGTATTCCGTTGTGTATATATACCACACCTTCCTAATCCAATCATCTATCAGTGGACATTTGGGTTGTTTCCATGTCTTGGCTATTGTGAATAGTGCTGCAGTGAACATGCGGGTGCATGTGTCTTTTTTAAGGAAAGTTTTGTCCAGATATATGCCCAAGAGTGGGATTTCTGGGTCATATGATAGCTCTATATTTACTTTTCTGAGGTACCTCCGTACTGTTATCCATTGCTATTTTGCCAGTTTACATTCCCACCAACAGCGTAGGAAGGTTCCCTTTTCTCCACACCCTCTCCAGCATTTGTTGTTTGTGGTCTTGTTAATGAAGGCCATTCTGACCAGTGTGAGGTGGTACCTCATAGTAGTTTTGATTTGCATTTCTCTAATAATTAGTGATGTTGAGCATTTTTTCATGTGCCTGTTGGCTATCTGTATATCTTTGGAGAAATGTCTATTCAGGTCTTTTGCCCATTTTTCAATTGGGTTGTTGGCTTTTTTGCTGTAGAGTTGTATAAGTTGTTTGTATATTTTAGAGATTAAGCCCTTGTCAGTTGCATCATTTGAAACTATTTTCTCCCATTCCACAGGTTGTCTTTAAAGGTTTTTTAATTATTATTATTTCCTTTGCTCTGCAAAGGCTTGTCAGTTCGATTAGGTCCCATTGGTTTATTTTTGTTTTTACTTCTGTTGCCTTGGGAGACTGATCTAAGAAAACATTTGTACAGCTGATGTCAGAGAATGTTTTGCCTGTGTTCTTTTCTAGGACTTTTACCATGTCTTGTCTTACATTTAAGTCTTTAAGCCATTTTGAGTTTATTTTTGTGCATGTTATAAGGGTGTGTTCAAATTTCATTGATTTGCATGCAGCTGTCCAGTTTTCCCAGCAACACTGGCTGAAGAGACTATCTTTTTCCCATTTTACATCACCCTAATAATAAAACCAGACAAAGATACTACCAAAAAAGAAAAATATAGGCCAATATCTTTGATAAATATAGATGCAAAAATTCTCAACAAAATTTTAGCCAACCTAATCCATTAACATATAAAAAAGTTCATATACCACAGCCAAGTGGGTTTCATCCCGGTGTATGAGGATAGTTCAACATATGCAAATCAATCAATGTCATACACCACATTAAGAAGAGTCAAAAAGCACGTGATCATCTCAATAGATGCAGAAAAAGCATTTGACAAAGTCCAACATCCATTCATGATAAAAACTCTTTCTAAAGTGGGCATAGTGGGAACATACCTTAACGTGATAAAAGCAGTTTATGACAAACCCACAGCAAATATAATACTCAGTGGAGAAAAGCTGAAATCCTTCCCACTAAAATCTGGAACAAGACAAGGATGCCCACTCTTACCACTTTTATTCAACATAGTATTGGAAGTCCTAGCCACAGCAGTCAGACATACAAAAGAAATAAAAGGTATCCAAATTGGAAGAGAAGAGGTAAAATTGTAACTGTATGCGGATGATATATAGAAAACCATAAGGACTCCACACAAAAACTACTCAAACTGATCAACGAATCCAGCAAAGTAGCAGGATAAAAGATAACATTCAGAAATTGGTTGCCTTTCTGTATACTAACAATGAAATATTGGAAAAGGACTACAAAAATACCTTTTAAAATCTCACCCCCCAAAATTAAATACCTAGGAATAAACCTGACCAAGGAGATGTGAAAGACTTATATGCTGAGACCTATAAAACATTAATCAAGAAAATTTAAGAGGATTCAAAGAAATGGAAAGATATTCCATGTTCCTGGGTTGGAAGAATTAATATCATAAAAAATGGCCGCACTACCCAAAGCAATCTACAGATTCAGTGCAATCCCTATCAAATTACCAATGACCTTCTTTACAGAACTGCAACAAGCAATCCAGAAATTTATATTGAACCATAAAAGACCCAGAATTGCCAAAGCAATCCTGAGGAACAAAAACCAAGCAGGAGGTATAAAACTCTCCCAAACTTTAGGCAATACTACAAAGCTATAATAATCAAGACAGTGTGGTACTGGTACTAAAACAGAATAGAGAACCCAGAAATAAACCCAGATACCTACAGTCAATTAATCTTCAACAAAGGAGCCAGGAATATAAAATAGGTTTTTCCTTTTCTTTTTTCTTTTTAGGGCCGCATCTGCAGCATATGGAAGTTCCCAGACTAGGAGTCAAGTTGGAGCTTCAGCTTCCTACCTATACTATAGCCATGGCATTGCCAGGTCCAAGCCTCATCTGCAACCTACACTGCAGCTTGCAGCAACACTGGATCCTTAACCCACTGCATAAGGCCAGGGATTAAACCCGCATCCTCACATACACTATATCAGGTTCTTAACCCACTGAACCACAATGGGAACTTTGGGTGCTGGTTTTTCATGTATGTCCTTTGTAAAGTTGAGGAAAATCCCTTCTCTTCCTAGTTTGTTGAGTGTTTTTATCAGGAAAGAGTGTTGGATTTTGTCAAATGCTTTTTCTGCACAGCCTTATCCAACTCTTTTTGGATTATACATCATAAAGTTAGGAATCAGAGAAGTTACTAACATGGTGATTGTTGGTAAGGAATGTATTGTAACCAAAATAGTAAAATAATTACTTTATTGAAAATCAACTATAATGAAAAATTGAAAAATAAAAATATAAAATAATAAAATAATTGCTTTGAGTCATCATTTTATGGAACTAGTTTTGTTCTGTATGATCCTTCTTTGCAATAATAGTCTCTGTAATGCGGATTTACAAACATACACTTAGCTTTGCTTTTTTAAAAACTGATTTTAATAATTTTTTATTTTAGAAGTTTTAGATTTACAAAGATAATACTGAGAATTCCCACATACCCCATACATAGTTTTGCCTATTTTCTTTTAATTGATGTATAGTTGATTTACAACATTATGTAAGTTTCAGGTGTGGTTTCTCCTATTTTTAACATCCTATATTGTTTTGATACAGTCTTGCAATTATTGAACCAGTATTGGTACTCTTATTATTAATTGAAACTTATGCTTTATTCAGATTTCCTCAGATTTTCCCTAATGTCCTTTTTCTGTTCCAAGATCCCATCCACAGACCATATTACATTGAGCTACTCAGACTGTTAATTTCATAGATACTCTTTATTTTTGATCACCTTGCCAGCTGTGAGGATTACTGGCTGGATATTTTGTAGAATATCCTGTAATTTGTGTTTTTCTGAATTTAGGCTTGTATGGGTTTAGAGAGGAAAATCACTGGTGAAAAGCCATTTCACCACATCCTATCAAGGGTGCATCCTGTCCACATGGCTTATCTCTGCTGTTGTTGACTTGATTCCTAGATGAGGTAGTGTTTATCAGGTTTCTACTCTGAAGTTACTTTTTAAAAAATTAACTTGTGTTTTAACTCCTGTTTGATAATGTTCTGGGGACAAAGCCAGAGCACTCACTGGTATCTAAGGGAGTCTGAAGCAAGAGCATTTTTGACCTTTACAAGCTCAAAGGAGAGTTAACTATGATCCAGATTTTGAGTTGTCTTTGAATCATTTATTATTATTCACATTCATTTCTACATTGAAAGTACTAGTCTGGGATTTTTTTACCCTCAAACATAGTTGTGTAGTGAGAAAAACATTGCTCTAGCTATCAGAAGACCCATTATTTTCCTTTAGAAAGGTCAAGGAGAAACAGTAGGCCTGTGTTGCAGGGCAGTGTTCATTAGCAGACCTTTATCTTGAGCCTACTATGGCACGTCACCCTGCCACACCAAAAAAATAGCGTTAACGGAAAAGAAACTAGAGCCCCATCCTGAAATAACAACATTAACAAAAGTCACCTTTGTACTCAGACTTGCTGTGGATGATACTTGATGCTACGTGGAGATAGGAAACTCGAAGGAGATGAGTATTATGCCTGCAGGGGCCAGGAGACCGCAAGGTTGGAATAGAAAAAGCCACACCCTGGTCCTCTGGGCACCTGTAGCATCTTCAGGGTGTGTTACATCCTCAGAGGTCATGGTGGACCTTAACGTCACAAGGAAGCTGTAAAAGTTGAGAGTATGGGACAAAGACCTCAGAAAGCAAGAGGTCATTGCATAGTTATAGGCTTTTGTGTTTGTGGTTTGTGTTTCAATCAGAGTCCCTCCCATGTATCATTTCTAGCTGATTTGTCCAGGTTTTTTTTTTAATTTATAAAATATCTTCCATTCCTTTATCTTTTGCAGGAAAGGTATATCTATCAGTGACATCTTTTTTTGGATTCCAATTCAACCAAAACAGCTGAATTGGTTTAATTCAGTCTTGAAAGAAAACTAAACTGAATTTTTTCAAAATCGGAATCACTTTAAGACTTTTTTTTTTTTTAGAGCAGTTTAAGGTTTACAGCAAAATTGAGAGGAAAGTACAGAGATCTCCCATATATCTCTTTTCCCGCATGCATATAACTTCCTCCATATCACAATCATTCTCCAGAATGGTACATTCTTTTGTTGAGGATGCACCTACACTGACATGTCATAAACACCCAAAGTCAGTAGTTTACATTAGGGTTCATTTTTGTTGATGTACATTCTATGGGTTTAAACCAAATTGTAATGACATATATTCATTATTATGATATACAGAATATTTTCGCTGCTCTAAATATCGTCTAACCCTATTTATCTCCTCTGCCACACCCAGGAAATCCACCAGTTTTTAAATTGTCTCCATAGTTTTGCCTTTTCCAGAATGTCTTATGCAGTCTACCCTCTGTATCCGTGGGATGAGGAACCCACGGATACAGAGGACAAGCTCTACTATGTCATTTTATATAAGGGCTTGAACATCTGCAGATTTTGGTACCCAGTGGAGTGCTGGAACCAATCCATTACTAGATTTAGTTTGCTCTTTTTCTAGTTTCCTGAGTTGGAAACTTAGATGATTAATTTTAGGTGATTCTTCTTTTCTAATTATACATTCAATAGTATAAATTTCCTTCTAAGAACTATTTTTGCTGCATCTTACACACTTTCTTAAGTTATGGTTCCATTTTCATTTATTAAAACATTTTCAAAATTTCTCTTGAGATTTCTTCTATGTCTCAGGTGTTGTTTTGACCCATGGAATGGGAGAAAATATTTGCAAACAATACAATCAACAAGGGATTAATTTCCAAAATATACAAAGAGTTTATACAGCTCAATATATATACAAAATAACCCACTCAAAAAATGAGCAGGGGAGTTCCCGTCGTGGCGCAGTGGTTAACGAATCCGACTAGGAACCATGAGGTTGCGGGTTCGGTCTCTGCCCTTGCTCAGTGGGTTAACGATCCGGCGTTGCCGTGAGCTGTGGTGTAGGTTGCAGACGCGGCTCGGATCCCGCGTTGCTGTGGCTCTGGTGTAGGCTGGTGGCTACAGCTCCGATTCAACCCCTAGCCTGGGAACCTCCATATGCCGCGGGAGCGGCCCAAGAAATAGCAACAACAACAACAACAACAACAACAACAACAAAAAAAAGACAAAAGACACACACACAAAAAAAATATATATATATATATACAAAATAACCCACTCAAAAAATGAGCAGGGGAGTTCCCGTCGTGGCGCAGTGGTTAACGAATCCGACTAGGAACCATGAGGTTGCCGGTTCGGTCCCTGCCCTTGCTCAGTGGGTTAACGATCCGGCGTTGCCGTGAGCTGTGATGTAGGTTGCAGACGCGGCTCGGATCCCGCGTTGCTGTGGCTCTGGCGTAGGCCGGTGGCTACAGCTCCAATTCAGCTCCTAGCCTGGGAACCTCCATATGCTGCGGGAGCGGCCCAAGAAATAGCAACAACAACAACAACAACAAAAGACAAAAGACAAAAAAAAAAAAAAAATGAGCAGAAGACATAGTTAGACATTTCTCTGAGGAAGACATAAAGATGGCTAACAGTCACATGAAAAGATGCTCAACATTGCTATTACTAGAGAAATGGAAATTAAAACTACAATGAGGTATTGCCTCATACTGGTCAGAATAATCCTAACAGTTAAGGATCTGACATTGTCACTGCTATGGCTTGGACCACTATTATGGCTTAGGTTTCATCCCTGGCCTGGGAACTTCCATATGCTGTGGGCACAGCCAAACAAACAAACGAAAGTCTACAAACAATAAATGCTGGAGAAGGTATGAAGAGGAAAGCCTCCTACATTGTTTGTGGGAATGTAAATTGGTGCAGCCACTATGGAGAACATTATGGAGGTACTTTAAAAAACTAAAAAAAATGGAGTTATCATACGGTCCAACCATCCTACTCTTGGGCATATCCAGAAAAGACGAAAACTCTAATTTGAAAAGATACATGCTCTTCAGTGTTCATAGCATCGCTGTTTACAGTAACCAAGACATGGAAGCAACTTAAATGTTCATCAACAGAGGAGTAGATAAAGAAGATGTGCTATAGATGTAATACTACTCAGCAATTAAAAAAGAATGAAATAATGCCATTTGCAGCAGCATGGATGGAACTAGAGACTATCATACTAAGTGAAGTAAGTCAGAAAGTGAAAGACAAATATATGTTACCACTTATATATAGAATCTAGAAAAAATGATACAAACGAACTTATTTACAAAAAATAAATAGACTCACAGATATATAAAACAAATTTATGGTTACCAGAAGAGACAGGCTGGAGGGCAGGGATAAATTAGGAATTTGGGATTAATAGCTATACACTACCATATATAAAATAAATAACACGGTCTTACTGTATAGCACAGACAGCTATATTTAATATCTTATAATTATCTATAATGGAAAAGACTCAGAAAAAGAATATATATACATATACATGTGTATGTATAACTGAATCGCTCTGCTGTACACCTGAAACACTGTAAATCAACTATAAGTTTTCTTTAGCTTCTATGTATTTTGGGATTTTCCAGTTATCTGTTATTGCATTATAGTTTAATTCCACTGACAACAAATACTGTATAATTTCTGTTCTTTTAAACATGTTAACATGTGCTCTATGGCGTAGACTATGGTCTGTCTTGTTGAATGTTCCATGTGGACTTGAAAAGAATGTGTCCTCTGCTGTTGTTCGATGAAGTAGCCTATAGATGTCAATTATGTCCAATTGATTAATAGTGTCATTAAGTTCAACTATGACTGTGCTGATTTTCTTTCAGCTGGATTCTGTCCATTTCTGAGAGAGGGGTGGTGGTCCAGCCATGATAGTGGATTCACTGCTTCTCTTTGTCACTCTGTTTTTGTCTCAGTGTTCGTTGCTCTGTTGTTAGGCACACATACATTGAGAATTGTTATGTCTTTAAAAAAAAAAAAAGAATTGTGTCCTCTTGGAGAATTGAGCCCTTTATCATTACGTAATGTCCTTCTTTTTTTTTTTTTTTTTTTTTTGCTTTTTGCTTTTTAGAGATGCACCCGCAACATATGGAGATTCCCAGGCTAGGGGTCAAATCGGAACTGGAGCTGCCAGCTTACACCACAGCCACAACAACACAGGATCCGAGCCACATCTGTGACCTACACCACAGCTCATGGCAACACTAGATCCTTAATACACTGAGCGAGACCAGGGGTCGAACCTGCAACCTCATGGTTCCTAGTCAGATTCATTTCCACTGTGTCATGACGGGAACTCCCCTGTAATGTCCTTCTTTATCCATAATAACTTACCTTACTTTGAAGTCTGCTCTGTCTGAAATTAAAATAACTCCTCCTAGCTCTCATTGTGTTACTGTTAGCATGTTATATTAGGTATTATGGTACTATAATACTATAACCATGTTATTATGTCTGCACGGAATATTTTTATTTCATCCATTTACTTTTAATCCATAGGTGTCTTTATATTTAAAGTGGGTTCTTGTGAACAATACAGAGGTCATCATCTTCTTTCCACTTCAACAGTCTGTCTTAGTTGGTGCATTTAGACCATTGATGTTCAGAGTGATCATTGATATAATTGGTTTAATACCTACCATAGTCATGACTGTTTTCTATTTGTTGCCCTTGTTTTTTTGTTCCTTTTTTGTCCTCTACTCTTTTTCTGCCTTTTGTGGTTTAATTGAACATTTTCTATGATTCCATTTTCTCTCCTTTTTTAAAATTAAAGTATAGTCAGGGAGTTCCCATCGTGGCTCAGCAGAAACGAATCTAACTAGTATCCATGCGGTCACACCTTCAATCCTTGGCCTTGCTCAGTGGGTTAAGAATCTGGCATTGCTGTGAGCTGTGGTGTATGTCACAGACACACTCGGATCTGGTGTTGCTGTGGCTGTAGTGTAGGCTGGCAGCTACACCTCCAATTTGACCCCTAGCCTGGAAACTTCCAGATAGTTGATTGACAGTGTTGTTGTACCAACATCTTCTGTACAGCCAGGTGACTCATGCATGTATATACATTCCCTTTCTTATATTATTTTCCATCATGGTCTGTCTCAAGATTCTCTCCTTTCTTAGCATATCAGTTGTACTTACATTTTTACTTTTTTAAGTGGTTGCCTTAGAGTTTGCAATATACACTTACAGGAAATCCAAGTCCACTTTTAAATAACATGGATCACTTCAGCATGTGAGCACCTTTTAAGAACAAGACAGTCCTGATCCCTCCCTCCCATTATTTGTATTGTGACTGTCATTCATCTCACTTACACATAAACACACATAATCAAATACGTTGTTGCTACTCTTATTATGAACAAGCTATTATGTACTAAGTCAATTAAGAATTAAAGTAAAAGTCTTTATTTTTATTTTCAGTTATTCCTTTCTCAGTGTTCTTCCTTTCTTTGTGTAGGTCCGAGTTTCTGACCTATATCATTCTCCTTCTCTCTAAAGAACTTCTTTTACCACTTCTTCCAAGGCAGGTTTACTGGCAACAAGTTGCCCCAATATTTGTTTGAGAAAGTGTTTATGCACAGAGTACAGAATTCTAGGTGTTGTTTTTTTTTTTTTTTCCCTCTCTCAAAACTAAATATTTCACTCCGCTCTTCTTGTTTGCATGATTTCTTAGAAGTCAGATGTAGTTCCTGTCTTTGTTCCTCTATAGTTGAGGGTGTTTCCACCACTCCCCTGCCCCCACCCCAGCTTCTTTCAGGGTTTTTTCTTTATTGTTCATCTTCTACGTTTGAAACTGACATGGATGGGTGTAGGTTTTTTGGCATTTATTCCTTCTTGGTGTTCTCTGAACTTCCTGGATCTGTGGTTTGGTGTCTGACATTAATTTGAGTGAATATGGAGATGAAAGTGATGACAGGAGGCCCTGGTGGGCTATCACACAGGCAGATGGAAGTGTGGGCCTGGCATGTGAGTCAGCATCTGCTCTGCAGATTCATGTCTCAGGCACCAAGTGTCAGCCCTGCATGTCCAAGGCAAAACCCTTTTATCCAGCGGAGTAGTGCATTCAGGCTATTCAAGAATGTGAAGACAGGCTGGGGCAACTCCCTAAACTTTCAGTTGACGTTGCAGTAACATCATATGTGAAAAGACTGATTTAGGTCAAAACTTGTGGTACTGTGAAATAATCCAGGCACTATGTTTTATTCTTGGCCATGTTCATTTAGCCACATCTAGCAAAGATGGAGTAGAAGAACAGTGGTGGGTGCTGTGCCCCCAGGCATGTGGTCTGAACTAGGCTAAGGACCCTCTGAGCCCCACAAGAGCATATGTGAGATGAAGAATGGAAAAAATCACCACAGTCCCATCTAGCACTAAAAGTCTGGAATATTTTAGCTGAGTAAAGAATTTAAATGGTGATCATTTCTTTATCAGATGATCGCTTCCTCTGAGAATGCAAGTCAGTGAGAAATTACCTTAAGAATTTAGCGTATCTGATAAGGCATTAATTTACCTCAGATTTAATGATACACTTTCATAACAAAAGCCTAAGTACTTAAAGTGTGTATGTGTGTGTAAGAAATTGCTCAAAGTACTCTAGCTCTGCTTTCAAAAATTTCTCTGCACCCCCCCTCCCCATTTGTGAGAGAGTGCAATCCAAGACCACTGGGAAAAGTGGCCCCGCGCATTGATAGATCATGTGGTTCCTCCACCACCACCACCCCTCGCCTGCTCCTCCCGGACATACACTGGCCCTGCACACACTGTTCAGTAAACAACAGAGAGCCAAGCCTAGCCAGTTCATTCACAGAGTATTTGGAAAGGCTGGTCTATGCAGCCTTGACGGGCTGGCTGAAGTGGAGTGAGAGGGAGCCTTCATGTTTTCATTAGTTCTTTTTATAGCATCGAACCAGCTGTAGCTGGTTAGCGCTGGCCTGGGCTACCATTAGTGTGCAGGTCTCTTACGCAGGATAAAGGGCTTCTGATGGAAACAGATTTTGTTACTCATACCACCGACTGTGTTTATATGAACTCACCCAGTCTGTCATGAGATGTGATTTAGAATAGCTCTGTTAAAACACAGGAACTCCCTGGGTGCTCTTCCTATCATCCTTGAAAACAAAAAATATGTATAGCTTTCTCTGTTAAAGTAGCTGTCCTTCACAGATCATGCTTCCTTGCATGCTGCTTTTGAAAAGAGCTAGGATGTTTTCCCATCGGTGTCATAAAAATTGGATGGAAAAGTTGTTTTTTCTCTAGCCACAGCAAGGAATTATCATCTTATGGGGGGAGAATAACTTTCCCAACCATTCTGGATATGTTAAACAGAACTGTTTGTATTGCTCTAGCTCTTCATGGGATAAACTCTGACTGAAGGCAAAATTTAACTTTTTGGAGATCATTAATAGCTAGATGGGAATAGCTAAATGGAAAATGAAAAACATTTTGAATGGAGAGTGTTCATTGGATTCTTGTGTGGCTTGTTTTGGGGATTAAAGGATAAACCAATTTAGCCAATATTCCAAAGTAGCCAAGAATCCGTGGGCCTTAGCTACTTCCTGGATCAGTCTCACCAGAAATTAGAAAATATATTCTCCTTTTAAACCTAATTTATTTGCAGAAGTGAACTTAGGCGTTTGAAGTGATGAAGTCATGCAGACACGGGTTGGGATTCCCAGCAGCTGTGCGACGAGACACAGCCACCTCTCCCAAGATCCAGAGCTGCCCTGGGTTCCTCCTGACGCTTTCTTTTCCCCCAGAATAGGGGCCAACAGTCTCAGAGATTTAGGGATTACATTTGTTAGGATGGAGACAGGGGCTGGACTGTCGTCCACTGCACGGGGTTGTTTTGGGGATTAAACGAGGAGGCAAGGTGAGGTGCCTAGCTCACAGTGGGGCTTCATTTTGTTCTCATCGTACAGAACAGGGTTGGCAAGCATTGACTTGTAGGCCATGCCCATTACTGGCCTCAGCCTTTGTGTCATGAGAGCAGCGCTGGACAGGAGTGTGTGAGGAGATGCGCTGGTCCCAATAAAACTTTATTTATAAAGACAGGTGGCAGGAAGAATTTGGCTCACAGACCATAGTTTGCCACCCCATGAAGAATACAAAGAGATAAATCTCTTTAGTCTTGAATTTCCTTTAAATAATAAAAGAGAGGAGTTCCTGTCATGGTGCCGTGGTTAATGAATCCGGCTAGGAACCATGAGGTTGCCGGTTCAGTCCCTTGCTCAGTGGGTTAAGGATCCGGCGTTGCCGTGAGCTGCGATGTAGGTTGCAGACACGGCTCGGATCCCACATTGCTGTGGCTCTGGCATAGGCCAGTGGCTACAGCTCCGATTAGACCCCTGGCCTGGGAAACTCCATATGCCGCGGAAGCGGCCCAAGAAATGGAAGAAAGACAAAAAAATAATAATAATAAAATAAAAGAGAATTTTCAGCTGGTGTTTAATGTAATTGTTAACTTCCCACACTGCTCATCAGAATAACACTTGGAGGTTAGGTATATGTTTATGTATTGTTGAACTACATACTGAAAAGAAAGTGTAAAATTAAAGTGCCTAATATATTAATTTTCAGGTAAAATAGTTTACATGTGGTAAAATGTGACTTCAGAAATGTTGGCATTTCTCTGCATACTTGATCTCTCAAATATGTTGAATTACAAAATGACACAGGTAGCACAGCAAATTTATGAGCCAAAGTAGGGTAAAAAAATCAAACCTTTATACCAGCATTTATGATTTACAAGTGAGAGAATGAACATTGGGGAAAATAGAAAGCAAAATGAAAAAATATAAATAAAACTATGTTGAAAACAGTGTTAATGTAAATTCTGAGAAGAGCAATAGGGGAAGTGAGAAGGAATCCAGGATTTATAATTCAGATCTCACCTTCAGCGCCAGCTCCGGTGGCCTCCCTGGTCTCATGACCTTGGGCAAGCAGAGAGTCATGTCCTTACATTGTCCTGGAACATGGCAGAGTGTGCAGAGTGCTTTGTGAGCCTTGCATCATCGACTGTGCATGTGACAGACACACTGGTCCAAGGGCAGTTTGGGGCTGCCTCCCAGGGAGCAGGACCTAGAGGACTCATGGCTTCTGTTTGTTACCCAAATGTGTGTCATGCCTTCCACACCAGCCTAGGTTGCAAGGTGTCTGAAAGTTCTAGAGAAGAGGCAACTTCTCATTCAGCTGTTCACAAATCTGTGCCTCCTGCACCTTGAGTGAATCCATGTGGCTGATCTGACATGACAGGTCCCTAACATATTTTCTATGCCCTGCTGACTCAAAAACAGTAAAATAGCTGTAACTACTGGCAGGAAGTCATAGTGCCAGAGTCACACCAAGTCAAAGGCCTCCTTCATGGGGATGGCAAGAATGCCACCAACCCCAGTGTCCTGAGGGAGGGCCAGGGAGAAGGGTTGGTCCTGCCGCCCCCAGGAGCGCCGTTCTCCCTCCAGGTCTGCTCCTCCCAGGCAGCCTCTTTGGTGTCCCCAAGGCCTAGAAGCAGTGGGGACAATAAAGGCTACTGTCTTTGGCTTCAGGCTTTGAAATTAGTCATTACAATAGATTTTAAGGAAAATCTTTACTGAGGTCATACAGTTAGTTACTAAAAATAAGAATTTAGGCTTTCATCTACAATCACATATGTCTTACCTCATAACACATTTCATGTATTAATGAGTTTTAAAAACCACACAAATATTACAGCAGATCTTTAAAAAGTTACAGAAAAGCACTGAATTCTGGAATCATCACAATAAATATATTAGGACAAATGGTGAATAGGAAATTTGCATCTCAAAAACAGGTTTAGATTTATTTGTTCTGAACCTATGAAAGGGAATGACAAGCTGATGAAGAATTCTTACTTGATTTTTCAGAGTTCACAACTCACCAAAAATTCAGAGAATCAACATACGGTTTTCATTTATAATGGTAGTTTATTTTCTAAAAGGCCAGTGAAATACAGCTCCTTGATTTATATGAAATTTAGTTCTTGACAAACTATCTTTCTGGTGAGACCAAAGTCCAGGATTCAGCCATTACCTCAGGATGATCTGAGAAAACTGTGGAGCCAAGTGTTTTGTTGCTTTAGATTAGTTAAGTGATGATAACCACGAACATTTATAATATTATTTTTAAATTGGCCCTGTGAGGTTTTAAGACGCAGAACTGAATGTACTGCCAGATATTTTTGCAGGAGTCACAGATGTAGAAGAGAATTCTGCACACACATCCCCCTCCCCAACACCCAAACAGAACATATTTTGAGTTAAACCTTTTGGAATGGACTATTTTTAGGAAAATGATAGGGGGGTAGGAAATGTTTTTTTCACAACTTTTTGCATTACATCCCATACAAAAATATTTACATTTTTATTTAATTGCAACATATCCCATACTGTGATTGATTCTACTGATTGTGAAATAAAAGTTGAACTACAGTCCCATCTTTTTCAAACAAATTGCAGAATTTTACCTACTCTGAAATTTGAGAGTTAACACATGGCACCCGAGCGTGGGCCAGGCTTGGCAGAGCTCACATGAGAAGCAGCGTTGCTCAACACGCACTGCTCACAGCCCGTCTTGTGCATGAAATAGTGTGACCATGGAAGTGACAACCTGTTCCATTAATATTTTGGTGTAATTTTTAAATGGTAAAAGTGACATGGTGACATCTATGGAAAATTTCATGATTTTCACTAATAGAAAAATTATTCAAATTCTGTTCACTGTATAATTATTTTGTATATTATTTTCTAGTCTTTTTATAATACTTCTTTTAGGTTGAAATCATGAAACATTTTGTCTTAGCCTGAAGAATGTCAGCACACTGTCAACATTTTTTACTCCCTTTATCCAACACTTCAGTTTGACTATGTACTCAAGGGAGGAAAAGGAACTTAGTTGCGAACCTACAGTATGCCAAGTGTTTGTGTTTTTGTTCGCTTTTTTGAGGAGCTATTAAGCACGTAAAATGCCATGCAGCACCTGTACAGCAGTGTTAGAAAAGGCTAGCACCTAGGAGAGGTGGATTTAAGTTTTCCTGTTGCTCAGAGAAGACTGTGGAAGGGCAGGAGGCTGAGGTCTGTGTGCCTCACAGCAGTTTGCTGCTGTCAGTGTGGTGCCAAGGTACTTCCCATCCTGTAGGACCACCGGTTACAACATCAGCACAGTTACTCTCACTTACTGCTAGTCCCACGCTGGCACGGATAGCACAACTACAAGTACTATTTTTATTTGAAGTGAGAGCAGTTACTGTCTGCTTCACTTATAAAGAACATAGCCATTAAAGCAGGTGGCTATAATCTGGTGTTTGGAAAATTAATATTAATAACATTTCTTAAAGTCTAAAACATATTTTTAAACAAAAAGTCAGTTATGTATCCAGTCAGAAGATTGCTTAGACTCTGATGAAGAAAGAAAGTAAATGTCCCTGAGCATTTCACTGTTGCCTCTTCCTGCTTCTGGCTATATAGGTGGCAGCGCTTTTCTTACAAAAGGGACGGTACAGAGCCATGAAAACAAGGACTGTGCTACTACCTTTTGCAGGACCTCCATGCCATGCTACCTGATGTGTGTGAGTCGATTTTAAAAAACAGGTATAAAGATGTGGAAAAGTAGATTTCTAACATGAAGGGAAAGAGGGAAGAAAGATTTCTTCTAGTCAGATATCACTGTGTAGAACTACTCGTGTATTTTGAGAGTAAAGCACTACTGCTTAGAGCAAACCCAGAAGAGGAAAAGCATAGGCCTTGGCTTGAGTGTGTGTGTCCCACTGTGCCTCAGATATCTGGACATGTCCCCCCGGCCTGCCTTGGCATGGTGGGAGGCCCATGCCGTCCTGTGCACAGGGACACCTCCAGGGCCTCAGCTCCATCGCTGTAGTGATAGGAAGCCTCTCACTTTGGGTCTCACTGCTTCCTGTCTCCTGTTGGTAGGCATTTGTGGTGGAAGCAGGGGTCATGGTAATCATTGTGCAGCACAGCGTCCACGGGCACTTCTGGGGAGTGAATACTATGCTTGTGTTCAGTAGAGTTTTAAACACTGCTTTACTTCGAATGGGATTTTTTTGTCTTCTTAATGAAAATTTTTATTGAGATCACTGTGAGTCACATGTAGTTGTAAGAAAAGTACAGTTCTGTCACCACAGAATCCCTCCTGATGCCCTTTTATAATCATACCCCTTTCCTCGGGCCCACCTCCCCCCGCCCCCACCCCAGCACTTGGCAGCCACTGATCCGTTCTCTATTTCTATCATTTTCCCCTTTCAAGAATGTTTGGTGTTGTATACATGTGCAGTGTGTCATCTTTGGGGTTGGCTTTTTCACGCAGCATGATTCCCTGGAGATTTGCTCCAGTAGCTTGTCCCTTCCTGTTGCTGAGGGTGCTCCGGGCCATGGATGCCCGAGTTTGACCTGATGTTACTCTGTTGGAGGACATCCGGGCTGTTATGAGTAAAGCTGCTGTGAACATTCATTAACAGGTTTTTGTGTGAACATGTTTTCATTTCTCTGGGACAGAGTGCAGTTGTCGGGTCATAGGGCAGCTATGTGTTCAGTTTCCTGAAAAGCTGCCGCACCATTTCCAGAGGGTCTGCACCATCTTACCTTCCAACCAGCAATGTGTGAGGGACCTGGGTTCACACACTGCTAAGGAACCATCACCAGTCTTTGGTGTTATCACTGTTTTTTATTTAGTGATTTTGATTGGTGATTTATTGGTGGGTTGGATTCTCAACTAAGAGTTTTGGGTTTTTAGTACTTTTCAGATTCCCCATGTGAAGACACATTTCATGAGCTCCTTTTTAAAAATCTGAGTTTATCTTTCTGTGGGTCCTACTGGATTATAAACTTTATCAATATGAGAAATTGTATCATTCAGGTCTGCATCCCTTACATAGAAAGCAGGGCCCAGTGCCAGGCAGACACTCTCAAGTGTGGTTGAAGAGAGAGGACAGTGGACAGACAGACACAGAGATCACTTGCTGCTAACTGCATTCACCTTCACCGTCAGTTCATATTCACTAGGCATATTCAAGGTACATGGCAATATTATGGCTTGGGAAATGCATAGCAGACTTAGTTAGAAGTGATCTCAAGTCTAATCTAGTTTCTAAGCTAGATCCCAGATGCAGCTTTAAAACCAAAGAAAAGGGACTTTTCCAAATAGGAAAGCGAGAGAGAAAAATTCTTCATGTTTTAAGTCTCTATATTCCTCCAGAGGAAAACCTCTACTCTTTATATACATGAAGTCAGCAGAGATATTCATTGAAGGCACTGTTTCTCTTTGAGTGTCATGCCCCAACCTGAGCCAGAGGACAGCCTGCCTGCCTGGCATGGGAGAGCGTGTCTCACCTGGCCCAGGACCTGTGCTGGCACCACCACCTGGCTCCTAATCCTGCAACATTTGCTGACTCATCTTCAATGAAATATTTGTCTACAGGATTGCAGCCTCTGTTTTCTGTTTGCAATTTGTTAGCCCACAGAGATGAAATAATGGAGCATTAAATAGCTAGAGTAAAATTTGCACTACCCGTAGAGATAATTAACTAAAATTTCTAGTGAATCTCTTATATTTCTGGCTATAAAAATTAAACACTTTTCCCCTGGAAAGCATATATATCATCAAGTAACACTTTACTTGAGAGTGGGACCCCAGAGTTTGCTCTATTAACAGCTAGAAAGAGCTGTGAAAGGACTGTAACTAAGCATCAATATTAAAAAACCAGATTACCCTAAGAAGAGGCTCTTTGGGCAAAAGTGCCTCGGAGGCCTGGGGGGTTGGGAGAGAGGCAGGGTAGGAGACAGGGAGGAGGCCAGCATGCTGACCCACATCCAAGGGGGTAAAAATTGGGCCAACATACGTGTTGGCTTTCTGCGCAACTTCAGGCAAGATAGCCCATCCACAAAGGGAACTATTTCCCTAAGTGTATAGAAATTTAGTCGGAAAAGCAATTGGTCAGTGTAAAAAATGAGGTTAAATCTAAAATTGTAGCAATTTAGAAATGTACAGGTAACAAAATAGTAAAGTGGTCATGCTTGTTAAGAAAAATATTATCCCATTATGCTATATGCTTTAAACTTATTCGATTATATCTCAATAAAACTGGGGAAAAAATAATAGAGTAAAATAAAGTTAAAAAGTCTGATTCCTTCCCATTGTAGTGCTGATGACCAGATCTCTACCAGAGTCCTCAGCTTTAGGGCAAGGGGTCCTGGGATCCACGTAAACGGTCATCGTTGTCTGTGTACACTGAAATAATGTCTGCTACAGGTACATAACACTTTCGGAAGGTGGGTAAGTATAATTTTTTTCTTTTTGGTTGCTTCTGCAGCATATGGAAGTTCCCTGGGCCAGGTAGTAAAGCTGCAGTGCCAATGCCAGATCCTAAACTCGTTGAGCCAGAAGAGGACTCCTAGCCTTGATCTTTTTTTTTTTTTTTTTTTTTTTTTTCTTGTCTTTTTGTCATTTCTTGGGCTGCTCCCATGGCATATGGAGGTTCCCAGGCTAGGGGTCGAATCAGAGCTGTAGCTGCCAGCCTACGCCAGAGCCGCAGCAACGTGTGATCCGAGCCGCATCTGCGACCCACACCTCAGCTCACGGCAACGCCGGATCGTTAACCCACTGAGCAAGGCCAGGGATCGAACCCACAACCTCATGGTTCCCAGTCGGATTCGTTAACCACTGTGCCACGATGGGAACTCCGCTGTGATCTTTTAATTAAAGTCCTTACTTTATTCACATTTCCTTAGATTTTTACTGAATGTTTTTATTCTGCCCCAAGACCCTTCCAGGGACCACATCATTTAGTGGTCATGCTCCTTAGGCTCCTCTGGGTTGTGTTAGCTCCTCAGACTTCCCCAGCTTTTGATGGCCTTGACAGTTTCCAGGGGCACTGGGTTTTGTAGCATCCCCTTAACTGGAATTTATCGGATTACTCATGATTAGTCTTCTCTGGAGGAAGATCACATTTTCACCACACCTCGGGGTGTGTGCCGCCAGCGTGGCCTGTTGTGTTAGCCTTGATCACTGACTAAGGTGGTCTTTGTCAGGCGTTCCACTGCAAAGTTACACTTCTCCCTGCTCTTCCCTATATTTAGAAGGAAGTCACTGTACTCAGCCAGGCCCAAGGAGTGAGTTCTGGCCCTCCACGACCTTAAGAGTGAGTGCTTGGGGTCTGTACAACAGATTTCTCCTCTCCCTCACTTATTCATTTTTTAGATCAGTATGGACTCTTTTTTTTTTTTTTTTTTTTTTTTTTTGTCTTTTTGTCTCTTTAGGGCCGCACCCGTGACATATTGAGGTTCCCAGGCTAGGGGTTGAATTGGAACTGTAGCTGCTGGCTTACACCACAGCCACAGCAACTTGGGATCCGAGCCATGTCTGCAACCCATACCACAGCTCAAGGCAATGTCGGATCCTTAACCCACTGAGCCAGTCAGGGATCGAACCCACGTCCTCATGGATGCTAGTCAGGTTCGTTAATCGCTGAGCCACGACGGAAACTCCCTGGACTCATGAATTTTTATTTTATATTTTGGTTTAAAATCCAGTACTGTTTTATTTATTTTGTTGCTCAGATTGTTCCAGCTTTGGCCACTGAAACTCCGCGCTGACTTCTTGTCTCTGACATACCCCTGTCAGTGTGAGCTTCCCGCTTGGTTTTGCTTCGTTTTGAGCATTTTCTTCCCTCCTGACATTACAAGATGCTCCAGGCTTATCTTGTTTGTTTCCTGGCCCCGCCCTAGAATTAGCCATTCCTCCAAAGAGGTCCTTTGGTTGGAGAATGATTCTGAGATACCGGAGAACACAAGGAGATTAAAAAACTGCAAACTCAGGAGTTCCTGTCATGGCACAGTGGTTAACGAATCTGACTAGGAACCATGAGGTTGCGAGTTCGATCCCTGGCCTTGCTCAGTGGGTTAACGATCCGGCGTTGCTGTGAGCTGTGGTCTAGGTCGCAGACGCGGCTTGGATCCCGCGTTGCTATGGCTCTGGCGTAGGCCAGCGGCTACAGCTCTGATTCGACCCCTAGCCTGGGAACCTCCATATGCCGCCGGAGCAGCCCAAGAAATGACAAAAAGACAAAAAAAAAAAAAAAAAAAAAAAAAACCTGCAAGCTCATTTTAAAGCACTGTAGGGTTGCTGCCAGCTTTGGTGGTCATGGCCAGATAGAGGCTTTAGAAGGAGTTCTCTGTGTGTAGCTCTGACTGCTTGGCAGGGATTGTTTGTGTCCGAGGAAAAGCGCCTTCTCTCAAAATGGTTCTCTACATAGAACTTTCTTTAGCTGTTGTGCTCATTTTTGGCTCGCAGTTTTCCATATCACCCTCCAACCTCTCTTTCTGTAGATGACATGCTTTGTCTTCGCAAGTATTTCTGGAGAAGGAATTCTGTCAGCCCCAAGGTCTCTACCATGGACCCCAGGGCTGCCTCCCCTTAGTCTGCTCTGCTGAGCCTCTTAGACGTGCCAGCGTCACCGCATAGTCTTCTTTGTTCTACTGCAGTGATCATCACTACTAGTGTCTTAGTCTTCTCAGCCAACATCTAACACAAAGATAGCTGTTAAGATTTACAAAGGCCTTAAAATATGAATACTTCATAAACAAACTGTGGGATGCTCCTCTTAAACAGAATGTGTTTTAAGTCAAATTCAGCCCACACCTGTGTATTTGTGATGGAAAATACTAATATTCAGATGATTAATAACCGCAATAATCTTTATTTTCTATCACAATTGTAAGAACTGTGATCTTCTATTTTAGAGAAAGCTGCAACTCAGTAGTTGAAATGTTTTTGGCATATTATATATAAAAAAAATTTTTGCCTTGAAAAACCTTTGAACTGTGTATGCAGAAGCATTAATATAAACTCTTGGAATAGATCATGAAGGAATATAATACAAGGAAAAGAATATATATGTATGAGTGGGTCACTTTGCTGTACAGCAGAAATTGGCACAATACTGTAAATCAACTATAAGTTTTTTAGAAAGATTTTTAAAAAGCATTAATATGAAGTGTTCAAAATGGAAAGCCTTGCCTTTCTGCCCCAAATGGAATAGTAATTCAGCTATATGCTACCATGACCTTGTAGGGTAGTACCTAACACATCCTTTCCATTTATTTATTAAAGTTTGGTTTTTTCCATGATATGTTTTATTTAACTGTATGAACTTGTTGAGGTCATTCATCATAGTTAGTGACATGCAGACACTTGCTAATTGCACTACTTAAACTCTAAGCACGGTGCCTACAGAGGTCACATTTCTGGAACCTGTGGGCTCCACCCTCAGTCTGTCCTGACTGGTCCCTGGCGGTGACTTCCACTCACACCAAAGCTGAATCACACAGCCGCACCAGTACCATGGGGTCACCAGTGAGGAAGGATGCTGGGAATTACATCCCTGGCCACCTCCTGGCAAGAGGGTGAGAAGATATCCAAGCACAGCATAAATCTACATGGAGGCTGAGGTCACCTCTGTCTCCTTTGTAGCTAAGAGCTCAAAAAATGTTTGCTCTCATCATAGGAAATGATACTGTGCTGGGTGTGGAAGAACCTGGTGTGTGTGTGGCGGGTGGTGGTGTCAAGTTTACCTGGACTGACTGGGAAGGCCCAGGAAAGAGCCCTTTGAGGAGGGACTTAAATGAAGAGGCGGCACCAGCCTGCAAATCTCCAGGAGACACTTTCCAAAGAAAACATCTTTGGCAAAGAAAAGGATGAACTTGGTATGTTCCGGGAGCAGAAAGGGAGCTGATATGGTTTAGGCTCCTTGACCCCAGGGCCCTGGTGGAAGATGAACCCAGAGGATGCAGGCAGCTTTATTCCATTCTGAAGCCTTCAGAGGGTGGGTCTGATCTGATATGTGCTCAGAAAAGAAGGCTCTGGCTGCTCTGGATGACAAGGTCTGTGGAAGAGCAGGAGCTGGAGGCAAGTTAACGAGGCTGTTTCAGGAATCCAGACTGGGAAGGCTGGTGATCTGGACAAGCATGCTAGAGAGGAGGTGGCGAAAAGTAGGGCAATGCAGGGTCTGTTTTGAAGGTGCCGACGGCTGGGCATGGGATGGCGGAAGAAAGGGAGTCAGGGATGACTGTAGTTTGATGGCTGCTCAGTTACTGAGGTGGGGTGACCAGGAAGCATAGAGTTTAAGTTGAGAGTTCTGGCACATCCTGGTTAAGACAGAAGTGCCCATGAAGTGCTGAGCTGGAGAAACCCACCTGGATGTAAACTTGTAGTAGAGGAGAGAAATCAAGACAAGAGAACCAGGCACTGTGCCCTGAAGGGATTATCTTCTTTATTCTTCAGAAAAATGCTTTGGATAGGAAACACTTAGCTGTTAAAAGCAGAAATTAGTGAATGCCACTTTTTAAAGTTGAAGGGATTTTCTTTCTACATGTAATAGATAAACCAATGGAAGAGAAGAGAAAATTCCAAATATATACAGAATTTCATAAATAACATACATATTTCAAAGCAGTGGGGAAAGATTAACCATTCAATACGTGGTGTAAGGTCAGGAGCTGAGCCACTGAGGGTGAGGGTGGGATTGGATTGTTTTTACTCATCCTACACTAGGATAAATTGCTAATGGATCAGAGATTTAAAGGTAAAAACTAAAACTGTAACAGTTCAAAAAAATCATAGGAGAGTTATCTTGAAGTGGAAGTTTTCTGTGACTTAACATTCAAAGGTTCCAAAAGAAACTACTAATGAATCCTATTAAACCTGCATGGCAAACTGGAAACATACCTTTGCAGTCCATATCAGAGAGAGCTAGTCTCTCTGATAACAAAGTATGCACAGAAATTCATAGAGAAGAAGCCTGCAACTCAGGATATGAACACACAGTTCATAGAAAAAAATCAGCAGGTAAAATATGTTCATTGTCTCATGATTAAAGAAATGCGATTTTATCAAGTTGGCAGTAATCCAAAATTTTAGTGGCATTTAGTTTGATGAGGCTGAGAAAAAATGTGCTTTTGCTCCCACTGGCGAAGAGAGAATGAGTTGTCACTGTGTAGGGTAGAGGGGCACTGGGAGGTGTACATGTGAATGTGTGTGGTGTGCATGTGAGCATGAATTTGAAGCATGTTATGTCTTTGACCCAGTATTGCCTCTTCTTGGAATTTATCCTACAGATACACCTACACACATATGGGGTACAGGATTATTCTTGGCCCTATTGTTTATTGCAAATGTGGAAATAACCTAAATGGTCAGTATTAGAGGATTAAAATTAAATCACATGCAATGGAATACCTACCTACTACTCAGCAGTTTATCTATGCAGCTATTAAAAAAAAAAAAAAAGAATGAGGAAGTGCTCTGTGATCTGATACACAAACATTTATGACATTGGTTAAATACAAAAAGCAAGGAACACTGTGGTGTTTAAAATGTGCTGTATTCCTTGGAGATTTTATATATAAGAAACTCTGAAAGGGGAGTTCCCATTGTGGTGCAGTGGAAACAATCCAACTGGTAACCATGAAGTTGCGGGTTTGATCCCTGGCCTGGCTCAGTGGGTTAAGGATCCAGAGTTGACATGAGCTGTGGTGTATGTCACAGATGTGCCTCAGATCCTGCATTGCTGTGGCTGTGAGTAGGTGGCAGCTGTAGCTCAGATTTGACCCTTTGCCTGGGAACTTCCATATGCCACAGATGTGGCCCTAAAAAAGAAAAAAAAAAAAAAAGAAGAAGAAGAAGAAAGAAAGAAACTCTGAAAGAACATGTGAAAAAGCAACAGTGATTATCTGTGAAAGGCATGTGGGGACTAGAGGATGGAAGACAAGAATGGGAGGGAAACAGTCACATGTCTCTGTGTACTTTTACATTTTTAATTATATTCTATTTAGAAAATAATAGGACTTTTTATACAGGTAGTCCTCTTGGAGTTTTTAAACATAACTGTTTTGAAAGCAGTATGTAACACACAGCAATGAAGTCAGTATACTCTTTGATTCAGTAATTTCTAGAAATTTAATTCACGAGAAACACAATGAAAATCACAAATACACACTATTTTTCATGATAGCAAAGCCTATAATAATGGGAAAAATTGAGACGCACCTCAGTATTCAGTAAAAGGTGGATTACTGAATTATGACGTACTCCATGATATAATACTGAGCCACTACATGATATAGCTAAGACATCCACTTGGAAATATTTATTCAGCAAGTATTTTTGTGCCTTCTCTGTCACACATTGTTTTAGGTGTTAGGGGCATGGCAGTGAATAAGAACAAAAAAGATGAAACCTATACAGTAGTGGAACTTACTTTAAATTGGAGAAGACTGACAGCAGACAAATGGATATTGGTTGGGACTTCAGTAAAGCTGGACAGGGGGGTAGTGACTGTCGAGGGGTTACTCTTTTTACATAAGAATAGAGGAGAACCTCACTGAGAAGATAATAATTTTGTGAAGATCTCAAAGGAAGTGAGAGAAGAAGCCTCCGTGTGTTTGGAAGGGGAACGTATGCAAGGCTGAGTGGCAGGTGAGCCTGGCGTGTTTGCCAAACAGCAGGGAGGCCAGTGCATAAAGGTCAGGGTGGTCAGGTCTGGTCAGCATCTGGTCATGAAAAGGTCTCAAAAGCTACGACAGGGCCTTGGGATTCTATTCTGTGTGTGATCCAAAGTCTTTGGAGGGTTTTGTTGGAAGAGGAAGAACCTGCAAAGACCATGTGAGAAGCAAGGGGAGCTGTGGATAAAGAGATGGTACGTCCTGAATCAGCCAAGAGGCAGAAGAGGCAGGACTCTGCAAAGGACTGAATGTGGACAGTGGAGGAAAGGGCAGACTCTGGAAGGGTTCTGTGGTTTGGGTCACGATAAATGGTACCATGAAAGGAGAGAAGAAATTGAGCAGGCTAACTGATTTGGAGAGAGCTAGGAGAATGGTGGATTCAGTTGTAGACATGCTGAGTTTGTGACACTGACATAGAAATGGAGAAACATGAAATGAACCCTGGAGTGTGTAATCTCATAGTTTTCAAGGTGAATCTATGGATGAATCAGCGGAGGTGTATGTGTACTAGTGTGTGTGAGAGGAGCTGTACATCCCCAGCTCCGTCCTCTAAAGATTCTGGGACAGTGACCCTCCAGTAGCAAGGACACATTTAGCACCCAGATATTAGCTTTTAAATATCTGAAAGACACCAGGGTTCCTTGGTGAAATGGCTGATTCCAGACTGGCATGGGAGAAATTATAAGATGAGCCTTGAACATTTTGTTACAGCGGGAAGTAGGAACATGCTCAAAAAATGTTGGTGGAGTTCCCGTCATGGTGCAGCGGAAACGAATCCAACTAAGAACCATGAGGTTTCGAGTTCAATCCCTGGCCTTGCTCAGTGGGTTAAGGATCCAGCGTTGCCATGAGCTGTGGTGTAGGTCGCAGATGTGGCTTGGATCTGGCGTTGCTGTGGATGTGGCATAGGCGCCTAGCCTGGAAACCTCCATATGCCACAGGTATGGCCCTAAAAAGACAAAAAAAAAAAAAAAAAAAAAAACGCTGGGGACATAGCAAAAGAACATGGGAGCCAGCTTGGAAAAGGCTACCACCAGTCAAGTCTTAAGCAATTTGACCAAGAAAATAAATGATGGGAAGTTCTCCTGTGGCACAGCAGGTTAGGGATCCAGTGTTGTCGCTGTAGTGATTCAGGTCACTCCTGTGGTGTGGTTGTTCCACATGCTGTGGATGCAGCCAAACGAACAAACAAATAAATAAATAAATGTTACCCACTGCGTAAGAATTCATGAACCCACAGTTATTAAAAATGAATGAATTGGAGATCCCATTGTGGCTTGGCAGAAACGAATCTGACTAGCATCCATAAGGACGCAGGTTCAATCCCTGGCATCACTCAGTGGGTTAAGGACCTGGCATTGCTGATGTAGGGCCACAGCTATGGCTCTGATTGGACTCCTAACCTGGGAACCTCCATATGCCGTGGGTACAGCCCTAAAAAAGATCAAAAAAAAAAAAAATACCAGAGTGAATTGAAAATTTAATAAGGAATAGGATATTTACATAATTTGGAAGTATTTTCCACACAATATTTTTTAATTTAGGAAGGAAAAAGTAACTTATAGTTTAGAAGCCTGACAAATATCACCTCAAGTGAGTAATAAATCTGAACATTGTCACTAATGGGACCAGTTGAAGTACAGCGCCAGCTGTTCAGAAGAACACAGCATCACTTCCTGCATTCACTCCAAGGATACAGGGCTGGATCGCATCATGAGAAAATATCAGAAAACCACAAAGTAAGGCTTTGTGTACTAGAAAATTACTGGCATGTGTCCTTGAAGAATATCAAGGTCATGAAAGTCAAGGAAGACCAGGAGCCTTCCAGATCACAGAGGATTTCAGTGCAGCATGCAGGTCTGAGTTGTCTTCTGCATAGGATGCAACAGGCATGGCGGGTGATGCTCAAGTGGGGCTGAGAGTTAGGCAGAGGGTAGATGGTGTTCATTTTCTCCCCTCGGTGGTCATGTTGTGGCTGTTGATGTAGGAGAAAGTCCTTGTTTGCAGAAATGACCTTCATTTGAGAGTGAGTGGGGGACAAGTGAGAGAAGCGACCATGGTTTGTCCGGGGCTGCTGAGTTGAATTGGAACATTTTGAGTAAAAAAGTTACTTAGCTAAATTTCCTCCTTCCCTTCATTTGTCTTGTTCCAATTTCAAATTTCATTAGGACACTAATGAGTATACTGTATTTAGATCTTTTAGTAAATTTGAGATCCTGAGGCCCATACTTTATGGAAGACAGAGGGAAGAGGGCCATGTGGGCACCAGCTGGGAGGAGAATGCCCTGAACTCACTTTCAGGTGCCATCTGCTGGTCCACATGCAGGAGCTGGTATTAGGAGATGAACAGGCATAGGAGAGATGCTGGTCTCCTGGGCATAGGCAGGGGGTTTCCTGGTACCTGGTCAGGTGGGAAGATGAGGCAGAAGGAGGCTGGGAGAAGGGGCAAGTGTGGCATGCAGTCCTACTATGAGGTAGGCTGGCTGGAAACAGAGAAGATTCGTACTTGAGAAGCTTCCTTCTCTGTGAAATAGAGTTGTCTTCTGAAAGTAACCCTTGTCTGCTCTCCTGAGTACAGTAAACCGAATGTGGTTTAGCTTTTGAAATTACATCATTATAAAATATCCTAAAACAATTTAATATTGCTCAGTGCTGGTGTTCCTAGAACAGATTTTCTTAGGGTTGCCGAAGAACTTGTAAAATCAACATTGTTATTTGAAAAATAAGAAAGCCCTCCGTGGATGCTTTTTGCTGCATTAGATTGTGTTTTATTTGGTAGGGTCAAAGCAGGTAGAACATGTACTTCTGCTTCACAAACACAGATGATTTATAAGATGCTGCATTAGACAGGACTGGTTTCTAGGCCAGTTAGTCAGCTTTGAATGTGACTCAGAAGCCAATCATCTAAGAATGAGTAACGCTGTTCCTCCTGCGTCACGAGGCCTGATGAAGGTTGGTTGACACTCAGCTGGTTCCCTCACTGGAACCACAGAACTCTGAGGATATTCCAGACTCTTCTCTCGTCTCCCAAGACTGCACATAACTAGTACCATCTGGCTGCATAGGAGGTGGGGTCCATTGCATACAATTTGGCCTCAAAGTGTCAGGGCTTCACCCTCACAGAACCCTGGTTAGGAAAGGCAGTGATGAGTCTCAGTTTGGCCAGTGTGGCCTGGGGCAATCAGGGGGAGGCCGTAGGAGGTGTGCTACCAAAACTCGAACACACACACACACACCCCGCCCCGCCCCGTCCCGATGCTCTCTTCCTAAGGCTATGCTCACAGACCCTAGGCTGTTCAGGTTTCATGGTGGAAGGCCATGGAAAAGTGGGAATACCAAATGACCCTCATTTGAAAGTGAGTTAGGGGATAAATGAGAGGAAACAAGACCATGGTCTGCCCAGGACTGCTGAGTTGATTTGGCACATTTTGAGCAAAAACTTTCTTAGCTAATTTATCTTGTTCCAATTTAGAGCTTTGCTACTTCTACTGATACTTCTCTTCCCTGTCCTGTCCTTTGCAGCAGTATAAGTGTACCTTGTGAATTACCTATATAAAGCATTTCAATACTGATTCCTGTCCCTAAGGGTAGGAACTACTACTTATACCTTCTCTCCCTTCAAAGCCTGAGTAAATGCCTGTCTGTTAATTCAGCTTGGTGCACCAAGCATATATTGATCATCTGCAGTGCATAAGGCTCTCAGCTCAGGGCTATGATGGTTACATAGGGAATAAAAAATATGTTCCCCTTCCTTAAGAAACTTCCAGTCAAAAAGGACAGAGAAAAGATCTATTCAAGTTTCTGTAATATAATATAGGATGTGATAAAAACTAAAAGGCAAAAAATGAACAGTTTTACATGCAAAGAAAAAGGAAGATTTGCGGGGGGGGTGGGGGTTGACTTTTTTTTTTTTAGGGCCACACCCATGGCATATGGAAGTTCCCAGGCTAGGGATCAAATCAGAGCTGTAACCCCGCCCTCCACCATAGCCATAGCAACACAGGATCCAAGCTTTGTATGCAACCTACATCACAGCTCACAGCAACGCTAAATCCTTAACCCACTGAATGAGGCCAGGGATCAATCCACATCCTCATGGATCCTAGTCAGGTTTGTTACTGCTGAGCCACGATGGGAACTCAATTGTTTATGCTATTGGAATGAGAGAAGAATCATGAAAGAAATGGAATTTGAAAAGTGAGCATACTTAGACAAGTGGCAGCAGCAGGGAATATTGGATTTTATTAGAGGAGGCAGCGGGAGCCAAGATTCAGGTGAGTAGAGACTTCAAGTGCTTGGTCTTAGACTCATGCTTGTGCATATCAGGAGATATGCAGAAGTCTCTGGGGTCCCCTGGAGGGTCCATGGCCAGCTGAGTGATGTGACTAACTTTGCTCCTTGAGACTGCTTGAGCAGCAGCCTGCAGGAGTGGTTTGAGGGAAGAATGAAGTCAGGAGACCGGTTGGGCAACATCTGCCTAGTCCATGTAGGAGTCAGCAGAGTTCACAAGCAGAACAAGAAAGCAAAACAGGAATGAGGAGGAGCGATGACATTAAAAAGTTAAATTTGGTGTAAATGGATAGGCTATAGCCACTGGACTTGAAAAAGAAAATAAAGGTCACTCTGAAGTTTCGGAACCAAATGACTAAAAGAATGAGGTGGGCATGTTACACAAAGAGGAGCACAGAGGAAGAGGCACAGTTTTGAAGCTTTAGGAGTCCTCTACATGATGACGGCCAAGTAATAGGCCTAGATTAAAAGGTATTCTGGCCAGTTACCTTTGCTCAGTATTCAGAGAACCTGAATAAACACATCAGCGGCTCTAGTCTGTGTATCCTGGGAAGAATAGATAGATTTATACACCAATGACAGTCAAAAACCCTAATTAAGTCCTCTCCCAGACCTACATTCATCAACCTATATGGGGAACAAATCTGAAAAAAAGAGATCTGTATACGTATAATGAATCACTTTGCTGTACACCTGAAACAACATTGCAAATCAACTATAATCCAATATAAAAAATTTTTAAGGAAAAAAGAAAAGAAATAGGTGGATCATAAAATTCACCTCTTTCAATTATATGAGTTAGTGGTGTCTAGTAGCTTTACCAACTAGTGCAGCCATCACCTTAAATCAGCTTGGGGACATTTTCTTGCCCCCAGTAAGGTCCCTCATGTCCTTTCACAGTTAGCCCCCATTCCCACCGCTAGCTCCAGGGAACCACTAATCTACTTTCTGTAATATTTTGTAATAATTTAGCTAATTGTTTTCTGATTAAAGAAGTAATAGTTTCTTATTTCAGATCATTTGAATAACCCCAGAAAGAGGAGTTCCTGTCATGGTGCAGTGGAAACGAATCAGACTAGGAACCATGAGGTGGCGGGTTCGATCCCTGGCTTTGCTCAGTTGATTAAGGATCCAGCGTTGCCATGAGCTGTGGTATAGGCCGGTGGCTACAGTTCTGATTAAACCCCTAGCCTGGGAACCTCCATATGTTGTGGGTGCGGCCATGAAAAGACCAAAAGCCAAAAAAAAAAAAAAGATAAATAGATGATATGATGGCCAGAATCCCATTGGCAGGATTCTCCTTTAGCTGCTCTTTTTAGCTTTTACCTTCTGCTGCCCCCACTGCTCACTGACTGACGTTGTCCCACCTCTCCACCATTCCTATGCCTATATTCCCTCTTCTTACAAGACGACATGCTCCCTCCCTCTAAAGGTCTGTCTCATATAACCCCAGTCAGCAGAAATTTCCCTGGGGTCCAGACTGAAGGTAATGTTCTCTTCTCAGAAATTCCATGGTATTTTATTTATGACTCGTAGAGTTTCTGTGTGGTACTTTGCTTATTTAAATATGTGCTTTATCTCCTCTATTAAATGGTGAGTTCGTGAGGACACACGCAAAAAAAGACCTATCCTCATAAAATTCATATTTTTTAAAATATCACTGGGATGATGTATATGTTCTTTTAAAATGTATAATGCCTTACATGTATGGTCAACTGATTTTTGACAAGGGAGACAGAGAGTTCAACTGGGAAAGAATAGTAATTCCAACAAATAACACTGAGATAACTGGATATCCATATTGCAAAAGAATTATGTTGGCCCCTGCCTCACAATGAATGCACAAGAATTAATTCAAGATGGATCATAGACCTAAATGAAGAACTAAAACTATGCGACTATCAGAAGTAAACATAGGAATATATTAGGCAGTGATTTCTTACATATGACACCAAAAGCATACATGACAAAAGAAAAATACAGGAGTTGCTGTTGTTGCTCAGCATGTTACAAACTCAACTGTTATCCATGAGGATGCGGATTTGATCCCTGGCCTCACTCAGTGGGTTAAGGATCTGGCTTTGCCATGAGCTGTGGCATAGGTTGCAGATGAGGCTTGGATCTGGCATTGCGTGGCTGTGGTGTAGGCTGGCAGCTGTGGCTCTGATTCGACCCCTAGTCTGGGAGCTTCCATATGCCACAGGTATGGTCCTGAAAAAGCAAAAATCAAAAACAAAACACCATAAATAGGGTCTCATCAAAATAAAAACTTCTGTGCTTCAAAGGACATAATAAGGAAAGTAAAGACAGCCCAGAGATTGGGAGAAACTTTTTGCAAACCCCATTATCTGATAGGGGACTTTTATCTAGAATATGTAAAAACGAATACAACTCAATATAAAAAGATAACCCAAATAAAAAATGGTCAGAGGATTTGAATAGACACTTCTCCAAAGAAGATATATAGGTGGCCAAGAAGTGCATGATAATCGATGTCAGTAGCCACCAGAGAAATGCAGATCAAAACTACAAAGAGATATCACTTCTCACTCACCAGGATGACTGTAATAAAAAAGACTGACATTAATAAGTGTTGACAAAGGTGTGGAGAAATCGGAACCCTCAGACTGGCTTGTAAAATAGTGCAGCCACTTTGGAAAAATAATCTGGCAGTTTCTCAAAAAGCTAAATATAGTGTTACCACATGATCCAGCAATTCTACTCCCAAGTATAAACCCAAGAGAATTGAAAACATATCTACATAACTGCTATACTAACGTTCATAGCAGTATCATTCATAATACTATTATAGTTATTATATGTAGTAATATAATAATAATATCACTTCAAAAAAGTAGGAACATCCCAAATGTTCATCAGCTGATGGATGCAGAAACAGGGTGTGGTATATCTATACAATAGAATATTCTTCAGCCAACTACAGAAAGTCAGGACTGGCACCTGCCTTAACATGGGCGCACCTTGAAAATGTTATGCTTAGTGAAAGGAGCCAGTCACAAAAGGCCATATTTTGCATGATTCCACTTATGTGACATATTTAGAACAGGCAAATCCATAGAGCCAGATCAGTATGTTGCCAAGTATTTGGGAGAGGAGACAAAAGGAAGGCTGCTTAACAGGTTGGGGTTTCCTTTTGGGGAAATATTCTGGGACTAGGACTAGTTAGTGCTGCTGGTTGCAGAACATGTGCATGTACTTGATGCCACTGAATTGTACACATGAAGATGGTGAAATTATAAATTTTATGTTATGGTTATTTTGCCACAATAAAAGGGATGAATTTCTATAGTATGTAAATTAGGCCTCAACAAAGCTGTTATAAAAATAAAAGGCATAATAACTTGGATTATCACCAGGGAACTATGCTAAGGGAAAAAAATTAATCCCAGAGATCATATACTACTTGATTCCATTTTTATAACATTTTGAAGTGGCCGTATTTCAGAAATGGAGGACAAATTAGATGTTATGGGTGGATGGTAGGGAGGTAGGTGGTAAAAGGTGTCACAAGGGTCCTTGTGCTGGTGGGCACAGGGTCCTCCACAAGTGATGAAACTTCACAGCTCCAAACACACACAGGTGAGAGACCAGTCAAGTGAGTGAGCCCTGGCCTGGGTGGGTGGATCATAGCCATGAGGGGTCTGGCGCGAAGTCTTACTGATGCCCAGGATACTGGGAGAAGGGGCCAAGTACTTATATAAGGGTCTCTGGTGACTCTCACAGCTGCTTCCTTCAGTAGAAATTTCAACTAACAAAAATATGTGAGAGTAACTGAACCTTTGAAAATTCGTTCTGGAGGCAAACTTGTATGAATGTGTAAAATGTCCTCTTCTGACTTGTCTTGGTCCGGTCACAGTCTTATCTCTAGGAACTGAGACCACAGTCCAAGCCCAGGACACCACAATTATGTCAGCATTATTCGTGTCCTCCTTAAAGACCAAGCTGGCAGCAGTGTTTTTTGTTTGGTTGATTTCAGCAATACAGTATTTTCCAATAATGAAGAGGAAGTATGAGTGTGGAAAAGGCCTTTCTCAGGCTTTTTGCCATCCTTTAGTTAAGTCACTTTCAGCAAAGAAAGATTATTATTCCTTCCTGTTCACTGATACTAGAAAGTTTTCATGTCACACTTTTATTTTAGCAAAGAGAAATAGGATTTTTAAATGAGTAGAGACCACATTTCTGTGCAGTAGGGATCATCCTGCTAACATCTCATGTTAAGAAGATAAACAGCGGGATTAACTGTTTACTTTAGGAGTGCAGTCTGGTTGTTTTTCAGGAGGACACAGTGTCCTGCTGTATCTGGTTTCCCGTCTGCGTGCGGGCTGGAGCTGGGAAGGCCCTGCCCCCTCGGCTCTCTTCCTCTGCACTCCCCCCAACTCCCCCGCCCCGGGTCTGGTCCAAACTCCCCTCTCAGCTTCCTTCCCCTTTCTCTCTCTCTCTTGCTTTTTTTCTCACTTCATCCTCTAATTTCTTCTGTTTCTCGTCCTTAAATTGAGGCTTAGTAAGGGATTATAATGTGAAGAGAAAGATCCTTGTTGATTTTCAGAGGCTGTTTCAGTTGACACTGACCTAGAATAAAACAGCGGAGCCTGATTCTGATTCCGGGAATTCTTGGTGGACTGCTCAGAACTACTTCCCTGACTCGTGTAAACATCCCACATGTCACTTCATCTGCTTCTCTCTCGGAACACAAGCATAGACACACACACACACACACACACACACAGATACACACACACACATACACTGCTTCTATGTTCTTATGTATCTATCTTACTGAGTCACAGAATGAAAGGAGGGAAAAATAAATACTTTTGAAAAGTTGGGGAGGGGCATTTAAAACTTCAAAGGGGAATTAAATTATAGTCTTACTAAAACCCCATCTATGAATCAACATTTGTTTTCCTTATTCCTTGTACTTTGTTCCATTGCTTTCACAGATTAACAATGCACGCATTTCTAGAATTTTTAAAGTGATCTTTAATGATGGGACATTTGGCTGTTACGAGAAGGAAAGAAACATTCTTAAAGACAAATATTAACTCCATGATGGACTTTATCCTTCTATCATGATATGCCTGGGATTGAACTGGGAACCTCTTATCTCTCTTATTTTATGTTGCTGGCATGTGCTGTGTAGTTTCATTTGGCACCAGTTTCAGTCAGTTCTCCCAGCCTCACCCTCATGTCTCAGAAATTCATGGAGTCCAAGTGCCGTAGTCAGGCTCTGGTGGCCAGGATGGGGTGCCCTGTGGCTGGGCAGGTAGAGGACACTGGGTTTGCTAATAAGCCTTGATTGCTTTACATAGAGAGGAGCTTCACTTACAACAGAACTTCAGGAGCTGGATATTGGGGACAGCACCACCAGGCTGACCATAGGCTGGTTTCACTGAGCCCCTTCCTGCAGATCAACCCTTTTACTGAGGAGCACACTCATGATATAAGGGGTGGGCTGAAGCGTGATAGGAGAAAACCACCTTCTTGTTGATAAACTGCATTGGTAACAATGTGAATTTGCCTGGTGGGTGCAGGAAACCAGGGTTCTGAGCACATATGGGTGTGGGCACTTAGCTGGGTGTGAAGCAAAGTGAAGTTATCTGGATTGTACAGGTTGGAAAGCTGAAGCTCCCAGCAGCCAGGCCCATGTCCACCAGCAGCAGAATTCAAGCAGCCCCTCCCTGGCCAGTGCCAGCAGGCACCACTTGCTAAAAATCATGAAGGTAGGGGAAGGGATTTTATTTAGGTGAAAGTCAGTGTTTTAGGCATGAATGGAACATTGCTTTTAAATAAGTAGCATTCACTTGCCAGACTATTATTCCAAGAGATCTGAATGGCAGACTGTCTTATGTAGCGAATGCACTACTGAGGCTCTCATTCTAACCACTAGTATCCCCTCCTCCTTGGAAGACCTTTTCCTTGTGCTGTCTTAGCATTTATCTAAGTTGACTACTTCTGAAAACACAGTGACCTGCTCACGTGCGCCAGTGCTCAGTGTGTGTGGAACATCAGAGCCCGAGCCTCCCGGTCGCAGGTAGTGGAGGGTGGGTGTTACTGAGCATCTTTGGTGTCCTGCAGCCAGAGAGTGAACAGATGTGCCCAACCTGCTTCCCAGCAAGGAAGCTCAATTTCACGTGTGCTGACCCCTCACACCACTTGAAATGTCAGTTCTAATCTCCATGTGGCTTGGCTGCAGCTAAATTCTGTTTTTCAGAGCTTATTGAGGACAGTGCCAGTTGTCCTGCTGTGCTTGTCCACATGCTGCTGCCCAGTTGCCAGGGCCAGAGCACCTTCCATGTAGAAATAGAGTCATCTCACCTGACTTAGACCAAGATAACTGGCAAGGCCTCCAGAGAGTGACCCCCAGTCTGGAGAGAGACGGTCAGTGCAGAGTTTGGTGTTGGCAGAGCAGGGCAGGACCCCAGCCCTCCTCACCTGTGCTCTGTGTGACCCACAGTGAGCCCGAGCCCCACGAGTCCTGTGTGGGTCAGTTCTATCCTTACCTTTGGATTCCCCAGCTTCTCTGTTCTCTGAAATGAGACCCACAGCTGGGCTGCCCATTCCTGAGGCTGCCCTTTATTCTCCACTCCGCTCACCTCTTTAGAAATCTCAGGCCAGTAGGGACACTCCCTGTCCCACATCCATCCCCCAAGACCATGTGCTCTGTCTCTGCCCTAAAATGTGGCCCTAATGCAGGCTGGCATGCTGAATGAGGCCAGGGGGACAGCACTTGTGTGAGGGCTGGGGGGCAGGCAGGGGCCACTGGAGGGCCTGACAAGCTGGTGCCTCGCCACAGGTGTTGGCCCAGTGACTCCACAGCTTCAGGCTTCTCAAGACAATGGGAAATTTGAATCATATAAAATCTCGCAAATTTTAATATTTGGAGCTCATATTTTTTAAAATTTAACATGAAGTAAACAAACAAAACATAGCTAGCAGAATTCGGCCTGTGAACAGCACCTGGCAGCTCCCCTGTTGGCCATTGATTCGGGCGGGGAGTTCACCCCAGGTCCAAGGAGACTGAATTCTCTGTTCAAGCCAACCTCCTCCCTGTCCCAGCAGTTACATTTCTGAAACAGCATTCGATCTAACAACTCTTTTAGTGTCCCCAATGCTTGCTGGTGGCAGGAGGTGGGTGTGCTGGCTGCGCAGTGCCAGTGATTCACCACCTAGTCCCATCAGGCCTGTCCCTTATGCCCCCACACAGGCCCCTGGCCACGTGCCCCATACCCACCACCAGATGCACACCACCAGGGAGATACCTCTGCTTCCTCCCCAACCCTGTTCCTGCCCCTTCACAACTGCTTCCCATAATTTAAGTTTTTCCTAAATATAACTGATTTTAAATTAAGGGTAATGCATTGAAACCCCAAATATTAGTCTTTCCCCTTATTGCCACTTTCCCCCACCTTCTTATTCTGATTATTTTCCAGCCTTCTTTCAATTTTTCAATCATGGACAAGATCATTGCTATCCCAGGGCTGTGTGCGCTGTGCTTTCAATGCCTCTGAATGCCTCTCTCTACCCTGTGCACAGTGAGCTTCTCTTTCTTTAGGACTCAGCTTTAAGATCACGTCTTTAAGGAGCTTTTCCTGACCACCTGGCCAAGCCAGTCCACCCCAGTGCTTACTGCATGCTCTCTGCTATTTCCTTCCTACACTCCCCAGCCTGTGATTGTGTTACCTGTGCTGGGCCTTTCCCTGGGGAGATGCAGAAGGCACCTGCACAGGGCCTAGGCCCCCAGCAGTCCTGCCTGCTTAGCACATAAATAGGCACACCCAAGGTCAGGGCACTGTTTGGAGCACATTAACAACCTTGTGTGTTCCATTGTTATTAAGAATCTTATGACTTTGATTTCACAGCTCTGCAGGCCTCTGGACCTCACTGCATCAGGCATTTCTGTGTCTGACGCAATGATTTTGTACTTGGCTCATTTCTTGTGTTGAAGCAAGTCAAGATGTTTTTTAGTAAAAAAGAACAGCTCACACTTAGGTCTGCAAAGTTTCCAGATACTCTCAAAATGTAATACAAATAATAGCTAAAGAGCTATCACATTTTCTTACACAGCATGTGCTAACTATCAGAGGATCTTTATTTCTTTTTTTATTTTTATAAAATTTTTTTAATAAATGAATTTATTACATTTTAGTTGTATAATGATCATCACAATCCAATTTTATACAATTTCCATCCCACGCCCCTCGTGCATCCTACCACCCCCTAAACTGTCTGCTTTGGAAACCATAAGTTTTTCAAAGTCTGTGAGTCAGCATCTGTTCTGCAAAGAAGTGCATTGTGTTCTTTTTACAGATTCCACATGTCAGTGGTAGCATCTGATGTTGGTGTCTCATTGTCTGACTGACTTCACTTAGCATGGTTATTTCTGTGACCATCCATGTTGCTAAATATGCAATTATTTTGTTCCTTTTAATGGTTGAGTAATATACCATTGTGTATATATACCACATCTTCTTGATCTACTCCTCTGTCGATGGACATTTAGGTTGCTTCCGTGTCTCAGCTATTGCAAATAGTGCTGCAATGAACATTAGAGTACATGTGTCTTTTTGAGTCATGGTTTTCTCTGGATAGATGCCCAGATGTGAGATTGCTGGATCAAATGGTCATTCTATCTATAGTTTTCTGAAGAATCTCCATACTGTTTTCCACAGTGGTTGCACCAATTTGCAATCCCACCAGGGTATAACAGGATTCCTTTTTCTCCACACCCTCTCCAGCCCTTACTGTTTGTAGACTTTTTGAGAATGGCCATTCTGGCTGATGTAAGGTGGTACCTCAGAGTGGTTTTGATTTGAATATCTCTTATGATGAGTGATGTTGAACATCTTTTCATGGGCTTTTTGGCCATCTGTATGTCTTCTTTGGAGAATCATCCTTTTAGATCTTCTGCCCATTTTTTGATGGGGTTGTTTGTTGTTTTGGTATGGAGTGGTAGGAGGTGTTTATAAATTTTGGAGATGAATCCCTTGTCAGCTGATTCATTTGCAAAGATTTTCTTCCATTCCGTGGGTTGTCTTTTCATTTTGTTTAGGGTTTCCTTTGCTGTGCAGAAACTCTTAAGTTTAATTAGGTCCCATTTGTTTATTATTGTTTTTACTGTCATCACTCTAAGAGGTGTATCTGAGAAAATGTTGCTGTCATTTGTGTAAGAGAGAGTTTGGCCTATGTTTTCCTCTAAGAGTTTTATAGTGTCTGGTCTTATATCTAGGTCTTTAATCCATTTTGATTTTATTTTTGTGTATGGTGTTAGGGAGTATTCTAATTTCATTCTTTTCCATGTGGCTGTCCAGTTTTCCAAGTACCACTTATTGAACAAGCTGTCTTTTCTCTATTGTGTATTCTTGCCTCCTTTGTCATAGATTAGTTGGCTGTGAGTGTGTGGGTTTAATTCTGGGCTTTCTGTCCTGTTCTGCTGATCCATATTTCTGTCTTTGTGCCACTACCATATGGTTTTGATGACTGTTGCTTTGTGGTATAGTCTGAAGTCTGGGAGCCTGATTCCTCCACCTCCATTTTTCTTTCTCAGGATGGCTTTGGCTATTCTGGGTCTTTTCTGCTTCCAAACAAGCTTTAAAATATTTTGTTTGAGTTCTGTGAAAAATGTCCTTAGTAATTTGATAGGATTGCATTGAATCTGTAGATTGCCTTGGGTAGTATAGTCATTTTGATAACATTGACTCTTCCAATCCAAGAGCATGGTATGTCTTTCCATCTATTTGTGTCTTCTTTGATTTCATTCATCAGTGTCTTATAGTTCTCAGAGTATAGGTCTTTTGTCTCTTTAGTAGGTTTATTCCTAGGTATTTTATTCCTTTTGATGAGATGGTAAACGGGATTGCTTCCCTAATTTCTCTTTCTGATCTTTCATTGTTAGTATATAGAAATGCCATTGATTTCTGTGTGTTAATTTTGTATCCTGCGACTTTGCCTAATTCATTGATGAGCTCTAACAGTTTTCTGGTAGAGTCTTTAGGATTCTCTAGGTATAGTATCATGTCATCTGCAGATAGTGATAATTTTACTTCTTCCTTTCCAGTTTGGATTCCTTTTATTTCTTTTACTTTTCTGATTGCCGTGGCTAGGACTTCCAAAACTATGTTGAAGAGTAGTGGCAAGAGTGGACATCCTTGTCTTGTTCCTCATCTCAGTGGGAATTCTTTCAGCTTTTCACCATTGAGAACAATGTTCGCTGTGGGTTGGTCATCTATGGCCTTTATCATGTTGAGGTAGGTTCCCTCTATGCCCACTTTCTGAAGGGTTTTTATCAGAAATGGGTGTTGGATTTTGTCAAAGGCTTTCTCCGCGTCTATTGAGAGGATCATAGGGTTTTTATTCTTCAGTTTGTTAAAGTGGTGTATCACACTGATGGATTTGTGGATATTGAAGAACCCTTGCATCCCTGGGATAAATCCCTCTTGATCATGATGTACAATCCTTTTAATGTATTGTTGGATGCAGTTTGCTAGTATTTTGTTGAGGGTTTTTGCGTCGATGTTCATCAGTGAAATTGGCCTGTAGTTTTCTTTTTTTGTGGTATCTTTGTCTGGTTTTGATATCAGGGTGATGGTGGCCTCATAGAATGAGTTTGGGAGTATCCCTTCCTCTGCAATTTTTGAAATAGTTTCAGAAGGAGAGGTGTTAGCTCTTCTCTAAATGTTGGTAGATTCACCTGTGAAGCCATCTGGTCCTGGACATTTGTTTGTTGGAAGTTTTTTAATCACCGTTTCAATTTCAGTTCTTGTGATGGGTCCATTCATCTTTTCTATGTCATCTTGGTTTAGTCTTGGAAGATTGTACTTTGCTAAGAATTTTTGTCCATTTCTTCTAGGTTTTCCGTTTTATTGGCGTATAGTTGCATATAGTAGTCTCCTGTGGTCCTTTGTATTTCTGTGATGTCTGTTGTTACTTCTCCTTTTTCATTTCTAATTTCATTGATTTGAGTCTTCTCTCTTTTTTTCTTGATAAGTCTGGCTAAGGGTATATCACTTTTGTTGATCTTCTCAAAGAACCAGCTTTACCTTTCATGGATCTTTTTTATGGCTTTTCTTTGTTTCTATTTCATTGACTTCTGCTCTGATCTTTTTGATTCTTTCCTTCTGCTAACTTTAGGTCTTGTCTGTTCTCTCTCTGCTTTAGATGTAAAGTTAGCTTGTTGATTTGAGCTTTTTCTTGTTTCCTGAGGTGGGCTTGTATTGCTATAAACTTTCCTCTTAGAATGGCTTTTGCTGCATCCCATAGGTTTTGGAGTGTCATATCTTTGTTGTCATTTGCTTCTAGGTATTTTTTAATTTCCTCTTTGATTTCTTCAGTGATCCATTGGTTGTTTAGTAGCATGTTGTTGAGTCTCTATGTGTTTGTGTTCTTTGCAGTTTTTTTTTTTTCTTGTTGTTGATTTCCAGTCGTATAGCGTTGTAGTCGGAAAAGATGCTTGATATGATTTCAATTTTCTTAAAGTTACCGAGATTGGATTTGTAGCCCAGGATGTGATCAATCTCAGAGAATGTTCCACGTGCACTTGAGAAGAATGTGTATTCTGTTGCTTTTGGATAGACTATCCTATAAACAGCCATTAAGTCCATCTGGTCTGATGCTTCATTCAGGGCCTGTTGTTTCCTTATTGATTTTCTGTCTGGATGATCTGTCCATTGCTGTAAGTGGGGTGTTAAAGTCCCCCACAATTATTGTGTTCCTGTTGATTTGTCCTTTTAAGGTTGTTAGCAGTTGCCTTATATATTGTTGTGAACCTATGTTGGGTGCGTAGATATTTAAAATCGTTCCATCTTCTTCTTGGATTGATGCTTTGTGTGTGTGTGTGTGTGTGTGTGTGTGTGTGTGTGTAGTGTGTGTGTGTCTTTTTGCCGTTTCTTGGGCCGCTCCTGCGGCATATGGAGGTTCCCAGGCTAGGAGTTGAATTGGATCTGTAGCTGCCAGCCTACACTACAGCCACAGCAATGCAGGATCCGAGGCACGTCTGTGACCTACACCACCTCCCAGTTTTTGTATCCATTCAGCCAGCCTATGTCTTTTGACTTGGGCATTTAGTCTATTACCATTTAAGGTAATGATTGATATGTATGTTCTTGTTGCCCTTTTATTAGTTGCTTTGGATTTGGTTTTGTTGCTCTTTTTTCTTCCCTTCTTCTCTTGTTCTCTCCTCTTCTGGTTTGATGACTGTCTTTAGCGTTGTATTTGAGTTGGTTTTTCTTTTTGTTTGTGCATCAATTGTCAATTTTTGGTTTGCAGTTATTCTGAAGTTTTGATATGAGTCTATTTATGTATATATGAGATTGTTTTAAGTTGTTGGTCTCTTAACTGCAAGGGCATCTCCAGTGTCCCGCATTTGTACTGTCCTCTTCTCACGATTTCGGATTTTGGTGGCATAATTGTGCATGGATGATTTCGTATCTTTACTGTATATATGTCTTTACTGGTGAGCCTCGTCATTTGTGGTATTTTTGTTTCTGGTTGTGGCCTTTTCTTTTCTGTCTAGAGACGTTCCTATAGTATTTGTTGTAAAGCTGGTTGAGTGTTGCTGAATTCTCTTAGCTTTTGCTTATGTGTGACGCTTTTGATTTCTCCTTCAGATCTGAATGAGAGCCTTGCTGGGTAAAGTAATCTTGGTTGGAGGTTTTTTCCTTTCATCCCATTAAGTATATCATGCCACTCCCTTCTGGCCTTAGAGTTTCTGCTGAAAAATCTGCCGATAACCTTATCAGGGTTCCCTTGTATGTTGTTTGTTTCTCTTTCCTAGCTGCTTTCAATATTTTCTCTTTGTCTTTAATTTTGGCCATTTTGATTACTATGTGTCTCAGGGTGTTCCTCCTTGGGTTTATTTTATCTGGTGCTCGTTGTGCTTCCTGGATTCAAGTGAGTGGTTCCTTTCCCATGTTAGGGAAGTTTTCAGCGATTATCTCTTTGAATATTTATTCTGTCCCCTTCTCTCTTCTCCTTCTGGCACCCCTGTAATACCGATGTTGGTGTGTTTAACGTTGTCCCAGAGTTCTCTGAGACTCTCTTCATTTGTTTTCAATCTTTTTTCTCTTTTCTGTTCCGCATCTGTGATTTCCACTAGTATGTCCTCCACCTCGCTTATTCGTTCTTCTGCCTCCTGTATTCTGCTGTTGGCTGCTTGTAATGAATTTTTAATTTCATCTGTTGTATTTTGCATCTCTTCTTGTTTAAGTTTTATGTCTTGTATCTCTTTGCTCAGTGTTTCCTGTAAGTTATCCTTCTTTGCCTCCAGTTTATTTCCACTGTCTTGCATTATCTTCAGCGTCAACAGTCTAAAGTCTTTTTCCTGGAGGCTGAGAATCTCCTGATCACTTAGCTGTTTTTCGGGGTTTTTTTTCCCTCTCTCTCCTCCGAGTTATAGTTCTCTGTGTTTTCATTTTTATAGGTTTTTGGTGTGGTGACCGTTTTACAGATCATAGAGTTGTAGCCTCTCTTACTTCTGGCGTGTGTCTGCCCCGCTTTGTGGCTGAAGTTAGTATGGGGACTTGCTGTAGGCTTCCTCATGGGAGGGACTGATGCCCGCCCACTGGTAGGTGGAGCTGATTCCTATCCCTCTGGTGGGTAGGGCTTTGTCTCTGGGTGAGATTAGAGGCAGCTGTGTGCCTGGGGGGTCTTTAGGCAGCCTGTTTACTGATGGGCAGGTGTGAGCCTACCTGGATTGTTGTTTGGGCTGGGGCTTCTCAGGGCTGATGGTTGGGGCCAGATTTTCCCAAAATGGCCACCTCCAGAGAAAGGCACGCTGAATGACTATTCCCAAGAGCTTTGCTTCCAATGTCCTTGCCCCACCTCAAGCCACATTCACCCCTATTTTCCCAGGAGGTCCTTCAACAACTGTAGTCAAGTTTGACCCAGATTCCTATGGAGACTTTGCTTTGCCCAGGGACCCAGTGCACATGAAAGTCTGTGTGCGCCTTTTAAGAATGGGATCTCCATTTCCCCCAGTGCCCTGGAGCTCCTGTGCACAAGCTCCACTGGCCTTCAATGCCAGATGCTCCAGGGCTCTTTCTCCTGGTGCCAGATCCCCACACATGGGAGTTTGATGTGGGGCTCAGAACTCTCACTCCTGTAGGTGAGTCTCTGTGAACCAGTTAGTTTCCAGTCTGTGGGGCTTCCCACCCAGGAGGTATGGGGTTACTTATATCGCATAATTGCCCCTCCTACCTCTTGATGTGGCCTTGTCTTTGTCTTCTAGAGTAGGATATCTTTTTGAAAGTTTCCAGTCCATTTGGTTGATGATTGCCCAGCATTTGGGTGTAAATTTTGTTGTTTTTAGGAAAGAAGTTGAGCTCCAGTCCTTCTTTTCCACCATCTTCATCCTATCCAGATCATCTTTATTTCTCATGGAAGTAAGTTGAAGAAACAAATAGAAGACTGACTTCTGGAATATCAAAGTGAGGACACAGTGGATTATCTCTCTAGGGAAAAAATGTGGTGGGGGTTTTTTTGGTGTTTTTTTTTTTTTTTTTTTTTTTTTTAGGGCCGTACCCATGGTATATGGAGCTTCCCAGGCTAAGGATTGAATCAGAGTTACAGCTACTGGCCTACACCACAGCAACATAGGATCTGAGCCTTGTCTGCAGCCTAGACCACAGCTTCTGGCAACACCAGATCCTTTAACCCACTGAGCGAGGCCAGGGATCGAACCTGCAACTTCATGGTTGCTAGTCGTATTCATTTCCACTGCGCCACAATGAGAATTCCTAGTTTTCTTTTTTGTTTTTGTTTGCTTTCCAGGGCAGCACCTGCAGCATATGGAAATTCCCAGGCTAGGGGTCAAATCAGAGTTACAGTTGCGGGCCCATACCATAGTCACAGCATCATGGGATCCAAGCCGTGTGTGAGACCTACAGCAGAGCTCACAGGCAACACTGGATCCTTAACCCAGTGAGTGAGTAGAGAGATCAAAACTGCATCCTCATGGATACTGGTCTGGTTTGCTTCTGTTGCACCACGACAGAAACTCTAACAAACAAATATTTTAACTGGAGAAAGCTATTAAAAAAATTTTATCACAGGTTCCAGCTTCGTGCGCAGATTGCTCCCGCGGCTTGCTTTTCCATTTGGAGGTGCTTCTTACTCAAAGCCTAGTCTTCGCTGATTTGGAAGAATTGAAGTAGACATCTGCATTTTTGTCCCAACGAAACTTGGAAACAAAATGGCAGAAGACAAAGAGTGCCACAGCATGGTTGAAGAGGTTCCCAGCAAAAGGATAATTAAGTTTAATCCTCCGTTATACAAACAACGTTACCAGTTTGTTAAAAATTTAGTGGAGCAACATCAGCCTCAAAAGGTTGCAGACCTAGGGTGTGGTGATCTTTCGCTCCTGTCGATATTAAAATACCTAAAGTGTGTCACAGAGCTTGTCGGAGTAGACATCAATGAAGGCAGACTTAAATGGAATGGGTCTCGGCTGTCCCCATGTGTGGGGGACCATCTGGATCCCCGCGAGCTGGATTTAGTCATTACCTTGTATCATGGCTCTGTTTTGGAGAAAGACTGTCGTTTGCTCGGATTTGACTTGGTAACATGTATTGAACTAATAGAACATTTTGATTCAGAAGATCTGGCCAGGTTTCCCGAAGTTGTTTTTGGGTACATGTCTCCAGCCATGATTGTCATCAGCACACCGAACTCTGATTTCAATTCCCTGTTTCCGCTCTCAGTCTTCAGAGATTCAGATCACAAATTTGAGTGGAGTAGAGTGCAGTTTCAGACCTGGGCTTTAGATGTGGCAAATCGCTATAGCTACTCAGTGGAGTTCACCGGTGTAGGGGAACCGCCGGCAGAAGCTGAGGATGTTGGATATTGTACCCAGATAGGGGTCTTCCGGAAGAAAGAAAAGACAACTGAATCTGATGTTTTGGAGCACCCTGGCGAACGTGTTTATGAAGTTGTTTATACGACCTCATACCCAAGTTTACAGCAAATAAATTACCGTAGACGTGTTGTGGTTTATCTGGTATACCGAGAAGTGAACAAAATGAGACTGAGATACCAAGTGAGTCTGAGGCGGCACGAACTGGAACCTGAGTCCACAGACCCTGACGACCCCAGAAGAAAATTCATCTCAGGCCTTCCAGTTCATACACCCACAGAAGCTGACAAAGCCATGGCGATGACTCCCCAACCTTTCTGTATTGGAGATAAGTTTTACGTACCCCTGAAAAGAATCATTGCTTATCCCAGGCTGGGGTACTTATGTGGTAATGTGCAGGAGCTGAGAGAGCTCCTCGCGGACTCAATAGAACTGAACTGTGATGCGTCTGCGGTGAAGGTTGACTTGTATCACTGTAGTGACTACTGCTGACCAGCCTTAGTTCCTGAAATTCAGGGTCTTAGCAATAGTTGGGCTCATTTAAAATGTAAACTTGGGGCCATGATAATTCAGGTAGCTTCATTTTAAAATCACCTAATGTTATTTTGTGTGTGTGTGTTGAATGTGACATTAAAGAGTTTTTAAAGAAAAAAAAAATTTTATCATGTAAAACCTCTGCAAATTGTCCTGGGGGCATACAGCAAATGGAAAAACACTCCATCAGTAGTAGACTGGGGAAGATGTACTGAATGTCAGGAAGTCCAGTGAGCTTGCGGCCCTTGACCCTCACCAACCATTGCTATGCTGGGGCTCAACTCCAGGGATTGAGTCCAGAAGTTGGCTCCCCTCCCCACAGCTTCCAGTCCAGGGCACAGTTTCACTCTGGTAGGGATGTCCCCCTGCATCCCTGTCTCCAGGCCATGTTACAGAAGCTCTACCCCAAGTGTAGTTGACCCAGAATACTGGCCCAACTGTCCTATCCCAGCTCACCTCCAGGATAGATAAAGCACACAGGCCAGGCCAGAAGACCCTCAGCACCCACTCTAGGCCAGAGGTATCAGTCCAGGACAAGAGGGCACTGCCCAGAGGAAGACAGAATATGGGGAAGAAGAGCTCTATAGGGCTGCCTGAGAGGGCAGGAGAATTCCATGCCCAAGGGTGTCATTGAAAAGAATGGGCATCTTGGTGAAAAGAATGAGCCATCTTGGTGGAAAGCAGTTCAGAGAGTGCTTATACCTCCCTGAATCCATATCAACAAGTGGAAGAGCAATCAAGTTTAACAGAGAGTAGGGAGAAGAGACAGCCGCGAGCCCTCCTGGAATCACAGTCATACTTGAAAGACAGGAAGGGTGTGCTCCTAGGAGCATTCAGAACCTCCATGGGAAGATTTGGGGTGCAAACCTTGCTGCCCTACAGGCCTCAGAACCACCTCCAACTGTACTGGATGAACAGTCAGCTGCTTTGATCCCGGAACAACTCTGGGAAACCAGGCTTGAAAATAAAATCACACACAGGTCTGACCATCTGGCCTGCCCAAGGCCACACCCTCACAGGTGTGACTAGGGAGGGGAATTACTAGCTCTGTGGAAAGGAGGGGGATGAGGACTAAAACCTCACTCCTTGAACTAAGAGTAACCTCCAGGCACACATACCCAGTGGTAGAGAGAAAAGTCTGACTGGCTACAGGTACTTAAGCATAACCTTTCACCAGTAAGTAGCTTCCCTAACTTGGGGACATCCCTAGGTAGCCCTGTGCGAAGATAAAAGGAAACAGTCCAAGCAGGACCATCAGCGACTGCAGCCTGCAAGGAAAAGCAGTTCAGACAGGTGACCAAACAAGTGAATAAACTACATCATCAGCCAGGCATGGGGCTGGGGCTGGGGAGCCAGGATCCAAAGTTGCACAGTATACCATCCAAAATGTCCAGTTGTCAACAAAAAATTGCAAGGTATTCAAAGAAACAGGAGAACACGGCCCATATACAAGGAAAAAAGAAGATGATAGAAACCACTTTTGAAGGGCCTAAGATGTTGGACTTAGCAGACAGAGATTTCAGAACAGCCATTATAAATATGTTCAAAGGACTGAAAGAAACCCATGTCTACAGATTACAGTGTCTGATCCAAAGGAGGATATCAACACAAAGACACAAACTATAGAAAGAACCAAATGGAAATTCTGGAGTTGGAAAGTATAATAACTAACATGAAAAATTCACTAGATAGGCTCAAAGTGGGTTTGAGCTGGCAGAAGAAAGAATCCATGAACTTTTTAAAAAGTTTTTTGTGTATAGTTGATTTACCTTGTGCCAATTTCTGCTGTACAGCAAAGTGACCCAGTCATGTGTGTGTGTGTGTGTGTACACACATACATAAATACATTCCCTTTATTATATTATCTTCCATCTTGTTCTGTCCCAAGAGACTGGATATAGTTCCCTGTGCTGTACAGTAGGACCACATTGCTTATCCATTCAAAATGTGATAATTTGCATCTACTAACCCCAAACTCACTGTCCATCCCACTCCATACCCCTTCCTGCTTGGCAACCACAAGTCTGTTCTCTATATCTGTGAGTCTGTTTCTGTTTTGTAGATAGACTCACTTGCAGTGTATTTTAGAGTCCACATATAAGTGATATCATATGGTATTTGTCTTTCTCCTTCTGACTTTCTTCACTTAGTATAAGAATCTCTAGTTGCATCCATGTTGCTGTAAATGGCATTTCATTCTTTTTATGGCTGAGTAGTATTCCATTGTGTATATATACCATATCATGATCCATTTTTCTGTTAGTGAACATTTAGGTTGTTTCCATGTCTTGGCTATTGTGAATAGTGCTAGGGTTAGGGATAGGGTTAGGCTTTGAACATATAGGTTCATGTGTCTTTTTGAATTATAGTTTTGTCTGGATATATGCCCCCAAGTGGGATTGCTGGGTCATATAGTAAATAGCTCTGTATTTAGTTTTCTGAGGTGCCCCCAAACTGTTTTCCATAGTGGTCGTACCAGTTTACATTTCCATCAACAGTGTAGGAGAGTTCCCTTTTCTCCATACCCTTTCCAGCATTTGTTATTTGTAGACTTGTTAATGATGGTCATTAACCATGGTACCTCATTGTAGTTTTGATTTGCATTTCTGTAATAATTGGTGATGTTGAGTATTTTGTAATGTGCCTACAGGCCATCTGTATGTCTTCTTTGGTGAAATGTATATTTAGGTCTTCTGCCCATGTTTTGATTGGGTCATTTTTCTGTTGTTGTTGAATTGTATGAGTTGTTCGTATATTTGAATCCATGAAGTTAAATCTAGAAAAATGGAACTTGTGCAGCCTAAAGGAGAGAGAGAAAGAATGAAAAGTGCTCTTACACTGAAATTGGAACATAAAGAGATTAGCACGGCCCCTGTACATATGACATATTTAAGTCCTTAGTCAAACTTAAAGCTCTTTCTCAAGAAAAGAATATTGTAATTTCAATAGGATGTTAAAACTTAATCTCAAATTTATGACTGCAGAGTATTAGATTAAAAAATACTTATGAAAGCTTTTTAATAACAATCTATGAAGAATTTAAAAAAACCATAATAATCTCTGTACAATTATGGATATCTCACAAATGACAAATGTGCTAAGAGGGTGGGAGAAGAATGAAGAAGATGAAACAAAATCTCATAGAAATGTGAAACATCATTAAGTGTACCGGCACACGTGTAATGGGAGTACCCGAAGGGCAGGGCAGTAGCGAGGGCACAGAAAAGGTAGTTGAAGAAATAATGGCTGAAAATGTCTCCGATTGTATTGGGAAAATTTAGTCTGCATGCCCCATAAGCTCTGTGAACTTCTGGTATGATAGACCTAAAGAGAGCCATACTCAAATACATCATAGTCAAAATGTTGAAAACCAAAGATAAAGTCCTAAAAGCAGCAAATGAAAATTGACTCCTCTTAAACAAGGGACTTCTCATTAGAAACAGTGGAAAGCCAGAAGGCAGTGAGACAACACTCAGAATTCTAGAAGAAACAAATAATTTGTATCACACTTCCTTTTTGGCCCTTAAATCCTGAGGTTAAGTCAGTAGGACTGAACATTAATTGTTCTATTTTAGGCAACTCAGCACCTCATTTTTGTAAACTCCAAAGGCCACAGTTGTTCATCTTCATGTTGAAGAATCCTAGCTTTTCACGTGTTTGATCCAGACCTATTTATAAGCCACAGAACCCTAATTTTTGTGTAAAATTTCCTTTTTCCAGTCAACCATGAGAAATGAGTTTGTAAATACCTTACAGCCAGAGTATATCAAATAATGTCATATAATAATGTGAAAATGTTAAGGCTAGTATCTTTAAGATAGATGGGACATTGTTCTGGACATCACCTGTTAAATTGATCCTGGAGTTCTTGCTGTGATGCTTGGGTTAAGGATCCTGTGTTGTCTCTGTGGCAGCGAAGGTTCAATCTCTGGCCCAGCACAGTGGGATAAGGATCTGGTGTTGCTGCACCGTAAGTCACAGCTATGGCTCAGATTCGATCCCTGGCCCAGAAACTTGGCCAAGGGTGCGGCCAAAAAAGAAAAAAGAAAATAAATAAATATCGCTACTAAACAGACTAAAATCATATGTTCATCAGGCAGCTAGTCAGGGATTTCTTGGTGTTCTTGGGTATAAAGTATATTTGCAAGAATTGAACACATTAATAATTATATGGGATTTTTATATCTTTTTCTCCAAGGATCCGATAAAGTACATTTTAGAAAAAATATTGTTAGCAAAATTTTGTTGATAGTTTTTAAGGAACACCTTTTAATCACTTTGAATATTAGTGTTTGATAAAATACAATGTGAAATGTTTTAAATAGAAAGTTACCTCTTGTTCACTTATGCTTTTCACCCTTTTTTTCTTTTGTCTTTTTAGGGCCACACCTGCGGCAAACGGAGGTTCCCAGGCTAGGGGTCTAATTGGAGCAGTTGCCACCAGCCTACACCAGAGCCACAGCAATGCCAGATCCTTAACCCACCGAGCAAGGCCAGGGATCGAACCCAAAACCTCATGGTTCCTAGTCGGATTCTTTTCCACTGTGCCACGACAGGAACTCCAGCTTTTCACTTTTTTTTTTGTTTGTTTGTTTTTGGTTTTTTTGGGGGTTTTTTTTTGTCTTTTTGTCTTTTGTTGTTGTTGTTGTTGCTATTTCTTGGGCCGCTCCTGCGGCATATGGAGGTTCCCAGGCTAGGGGTTGAATCGGAGCTGTAGCCACCGGCCTACGCCAGAGCCACAGCAACGCGGGATCCGAGCCGCGTCTGCAACCTACACCACAGCTCACGGCAACGCCGGATCGTTAACCCACTGAGCAAGGGCAGGGACCAAACCCGCAACCTCATGATTCCTAGTCGGATTCGTTAACCACTGCGCCACGACGGGAACTCCCAGCTTTTCACTTTTTATTTACTGCTCTTTAATAGGTTGATAAACCAATCATTAAGTATTTATAGATTTTGGGTTCCTCTAGTTCTTATGCCTTTAAGACTGTGCTGTCAGGTTGGGTAGCCAGTAGCCACATGAGATTATTTATATTTAAACAAATTAAAATTAGGTGCAACTTACATTTCAGTTCCTCACCCACATTAGCTACATTGGAAGTACCCAGTAGGCCATGTAGCTGCCACATTAGGTGTAGGGCCTTCCATCAACATGGAGTTCTCTGAGCCAATATGCTGCTGTGGCCTGAAGGTCTGTTGTGCATTGCTCTGACTCCAGCTGTTTGTATATCACTTCCACCTGTCTTGAAATGTGGAGGTTGGGTTCCATTTCTGGCTAATTTCTAAGCCTGGTGATTCCCCACACCTCAAGATATGTTTATGTTAGGAGTTCCTGTTGCAGCTCAGCAGGTTAAGGACCCAACACTGTCTCTGTGAACATGTTCCATCCCTGGCCTTGCTCAGTGGGTTAAAGATCCAAAGGTCGCCAGTGTAGCTCAGATCCAGTGTTGCTGTGGCTATGGTATAGGCTAAAGCTGCAGCTGTGCTTCAGCCCCTAGCCTGGGAACTTCCATATCCCACAGGTATAGCCCCCCCCCCCAAAAAAAAAGATATGTTTATGTATTCGTTTTATTTTGTTAGAATTGTCTTTATTTTTTCTTTTTTTTAGGGCCGCACTTGCAGCATATAGAAATTCCCAGGCTAGGGGTTAAATCGGAGCCACAGCAGCATAGGATCTGAGCCACATCTGTGACCTATGCCACAGTTCACGGCAATGCCAGATCCTTAATCCGCTGAGCAAAGCCAGGGATTGAACCCACATCCTCATGGATACTGGTCAGCTTCATAACCCACTGAGCCACAACAGGAACTTCTAGTTTTCTTATTTAATGTTGTATGATGTTGGGCAAATAGTAAAACTTTCTGATCTTCAGCCCTTTGTATGCTAAGAAAGGTAAGACTAGCCTAACTCTGAGGTCTTTTGAGGATAAGAAGATGCAAATAGATCAGAGCTGGCACTAACCAACTTCTGTAAAGATGATATATTTCTGAGTTCCCATCTTGGCTCAGCAGAAACGAATCTGACTAGTATCCATGAGGATACAGGTTTGATCCCTGGCCTTGCTCAATGGGTTAAGGATCTGGTGTTGCTGTGGCTGTGGTGTAGGCCAGCAGCTACAGCTCCAATTCGACCCCTAGCCTGGGAACCTCCATATGCCAAGGGTGCAAGCCTTAAAAGACAAAAAAAGAAAAAAAAAAAAAAAAGATAAATTCTTAACCCACAAACATTGTAAAACAAAATCGGTTTTTTTATTTTAAGCTTCTCATTTGTAGAATGATTTGTCATGAAGGAATGGATAACTAATGCAATAACTTATCAGTGTAGCAAACAAAAAAAGTTAGAAAACATACAGAAGATTTGCAAAATACACTTAGTAACTTGACTTACAGATCATGTCGGAAACCTTGTCCTTAACAACTAGAGCATGTGCATTCTTCTCTCATTTAAAACTGTTATAAAAATTGACTATGTGCTAGGCCCTAGAGCAGATCTCTACACATGTAAGAGAAGCATTATTGGAGAGCACATTTGCTCCCCTTAGTGCATTAAATTAATTAATAACACAAATATGTGCATTTTAAATCCTTGTAGAAAAGATTTTTTAAATACTTTCAAATAACTCATGGAGCAAAGAAGAAATAATAATGGAAAATTTACCTAAAATTGATTAATATAATAAAAATAATAAATATTAAAATTTATGTGATATCATTAATTTGATATTTAGAAGAAATTTTGTAGTTTAAATAGCTAATTTTTTTTTACTTATTTTTTTGTTATGTTTTGTTTTTAGGTCCGTACCCATGGCACATGGAAGTTCCCAGGCTAGGGGTCTAATTGGAGCTGCACCTGCCAACCTATGCCACAGCCATGGCAAGGTGGGATCCAAGCCACATCTGCAACCTATAGCTCACAGCAACTCAGAATCCTTTAACCCACTGATCAGGCCAGGGATCGAACTCTTGTGCTCATGGGTACTAGTCAGGTTTGTTACCATTGTAAATAGCTCATTTTATTTTTATTTTTATTTTTTGTTTTTCTGTCTTTTTAGGGCTGCACCTGCAGAATATGAAGGTTCCCAAGCCAGGGGTCAAATCAGAGCTGTAGCCGCCAGTCTACACCACAGCTCACGGCAATGCTGGATCCTTAACCCACTGAGTGAGGCCAGGGATCGAACCCGCATCCTCATGGATCCTAGTTGGGTTCATTAACCACTGAGCCATGTCAGGAACTCCAGTAGCTCATTTTAGAATGAATTAAGTCTCAAAATGAATGAGCTAAGCCGCTAATGTAAGAAATAGTTTTAAATAATAGAAATGGAGTGACCTTGTAGCACAGAGGGTTAAGAATCTGATGTCATGCAAATGGCTCAGGTTGTTGCTGTGATACAGGTTCGATACCTGACCCAGGAACTTTTTCATCCCACGGGAGCAGCCCAACATACATAAAAAAATAAGTGAAAATAATAGAAAGTTCCCATTGTGGCTCCCCAGGTTAAAAACCCAACTAGTATCCATGAGGATGCAGGTTCGATCCCTGGTCTCACTCATTGGGTTAAAGATCCTGCATTGCCATGAGCTGCAGCGTAGGTTGCAGGTGTGGCTCAGATCTGATGTTGCTATGGCATAGGCCAGCAGCTGCAGCTCCAGTTTGCCCCCTAGCCTGGAAACTTCCATATGCCGCAGCCCTAAAGAGAAAAATAAATAAGTAAGTACAAAGAAAATAGAAGAGAAGAGAATATAAACATAAAAGTAGAAAATAGAAGTTCCCATCATGCCGCAGTGGTTAACAAATCCGACTAGGAACCATGAGGTTGCAGGTTCGATCCCTGGCCTTGCTCAGTGGGTTAAGGATCCAGCGTTGACATGAGCTGTGGTGTAGGTTGCAGACGTGGCTTGGATCCCGCGTTGCCATGGCTGTGGTGTAGGCCGGCGGCTACAACTCTGATTCAACTCCTAGCCTGGGAATCTCCACATGCCGCAGGAGCAGCCCAAAAAATGGCAAAAAAGACAAAAAAAAAAAAAAAAAAAGTGGAAAATAATGACATAAACAAAGCCAAGAATTGGTTCTTTTTTTTTTTTTTTTTTTTTTTTGTCTTTTTGCTATTTTTTTGGGCCGCTCCCGCAGCATATGGAGGTTCCCAGGCTAGGGGTCAAATCGGAGCTGTAGCCACCAGCCTACGCCAGAGCCACAGCAACGCTGGATCCGAGCCGCGTCTGCAACCTACACCACAGCTCACGACAACGCCAGATCATCAACCCACTGAGCAAGGGCAGGGACCGAACGCGCAACCTACCTCATGGTTCCTAGTTGGATTCGTGAACCACTGTGCCACGACGGGAACTCCAAGAATTGGTTCTTTGAAATGGTTAATGGTTCTATGATAGAACTCATAAAGAGGAAAGGAGAGATATAAATAAGTAGTACTAAAAACGAAAAATAAGAGCATCAACTCTGTCATGGATTAGAAACGTAGTAAGAAGATGTTATTCTATCTTTATGCTAATAAATTTAAAAATGTGAACAGAATGGACAAATCCCTATATAAAAATAAAAAATATAACTTACCAAAATGTCTCAAGAAAAAATTAGAAAGCCCAAATAGTCCAATTACTGTTCAAGAAATTGAATTGAGAGTTAAAATCTTCCCTGGTAAAGAAAGCACAAGAGGAGTTCCCGTCATGGCACAGCAAAAATGAATCCGACTAGGAATGATGAGGTTTCAGGTTCGATCCCTGGCCTCGATCAGTGGGTCAAGGACCTGGCATTGCCATGAGCTGTAGTGTAGGTTGCCAACGTGGCTCAGATCCTGCGTTGCTATGGCTGTGCTGTAGGCTGGCAGCTGCAGCTCCGATGCGACCCCTAGCCTGGGAACCTCCATATGCTGCACATGCAGCCCTAAAAAAAAAAAAGAAAAAGAAAGCACAAGAGCCAGGTCATTTTATCACTAAATCCTTTCAAACTGCCAAAAAAACCCGATCACTCAAATTTTTCAAATAAAAGAGGAATCCCTTCCAACTCCTTATATGAAGCTGATAAAAATAATCTTGATACCAAATCGAATATGAAAAATAAAATAAAAGGTATCACTCATGGGTTTAGATACAAAAATCTTTAACAAAACAAAGCAAATAGAATCTTTGTTCTTTCTCAGGAGTGAAAAATTGCTTTAACACTTGGAAAACTGTAATTGTCATTACCACATTAGCAAAGGAAGTGAAAACATATAATCTCTTCCATTAATACATTAATCATTAATAATAAATTAATGCATTTTATAAGCTCTGGCACCCATTCATGATTTTGAAAAATCCTCAGCAAACTGGGAATCATTAACTTGATGAAGGATGTCTACTACCAAAAAAAACCCTATAGCAACATCATTCTTAATTGTAAAACTTTGGAGACATTTTCTTTAAAACTGAGAACAAGGTCAGAATGCCCACTGTCACTGCCTTCTTTTCAAGACTGTGCTGAAACCCCAAAGAGCAGTCAGAAAAGATAATAAGTAAAAAGCATAGGACTAGTAGGCAGGAGCCAAAGCTGTCATTATTCAAGGATTAAATAATTACATAAACCTCATTAACAGTATTACAAACAATATATTTTATTAAGATTGATGGATTACAGGAGTTTCCTTTCTGGCGCAATGGGGTTGGTAGAGTCTTGGGAATGCTGGGACGCAGTTCAATTCCTGGCCCAGCACAATGGTTTAAAGATCTGGCATTGCCACAGGTGCAGCTCAGGTCAAAACTAGGACTTGGATCTGATCCTTGGCCTGGGAATTCCATATGCCACAGGGCGGCCAAAAAAGATTGACGGATTACAGAAGTTCACTACGTAAACATTAGTTATACCTCTCATCTCTCAGCCTCACAGGCCACAACAAAAACATCATCAGACCATGAGCCATCTAGGCATAGACCTGATCAAAGATGCACAAGAGCCATATGGAGAAAACTGTTCTAAAAATTGGCCTATGTGCCCCCCCAAAGGCAGGACTGACTCCTTGTGCCAGTCACTGCCAAACCTGAGATCAGTTTCTGCCCACATAGGCCTCAGTGGTCGCTCCCTCATTCTCACGTTTAAGTGAGAACAAAAAAGCTTGTAGAGTTAAGGAATATTTTACAGCAGGTACCAGGGTCACCCACATGGTGCTTCCTCCCTTCGAAGCCATTTGTGGTCCCCTGAATATGCTGTAATTTATGGAAAATGTCTCTGGTGGTTCAGGTAAGATGAGTTGATCGTGGGCCTTTCCATGCAGACTGTCACACCAGCAGCAATTTTAGAAGATAGTATTCCGAGGGCATGGGGCTCCATTGCTAATAAGCCAGCTCAGGCTGGGACTGTGTGGATCGCCATGGTTCCCATCCCGATGAGCCAGTGAGGACCTCAGGCCTAGACCTGCTGCATGAGCAGAATGAAATGGGAAGGCATGTCTGGCTGGATGCGAAAAAGTAGAAGAGGACGGTAGTAATTGCTCATCTCTAGGGCAGAAGTATATAAAAGGGCACTCTGCCTTGGTTGTTTGAGATGCTGGCAAACATCAGAGCAGATTTAAGGCTGAGGTAGGAGCCAGTTCCCCACCTCTCCCTTCTCAACACAAGCGATTGAAATTCTCTCTAGTTCTAAAAAGCAGATCCATGGAGATGTTTGTATTCATCTTGACTTTGGTGTGTATTGACAGACAGCGATGATTACAGAGCAGTGGGATGCATCAGGAGTGGGGCAGGTGTTAACTTCAGGGCGTGGGAGCAGGTGTCGGACCACCAGTCTGCCCTCCCACATCAGGGAAACAGGGACCTGGTCCCAGGGCTCTGCTTCGGCTTCCCAAGTTAGAGAACAGAGAGGCAAGTCAGGGCAGATACTAAAGCACTTCCCTCCAAGAGGTTATATATGATACAGAATAGTTAGGGGACAAAAACAGCATTATAAATTAACACAAAATTGCATGCTTTCACCCCTGCCTTCACACAGCACGTTGCTCCAAACAGGGCAATATCGTGAGTGACTGGTTCAGTGTTGAGCAGCCATACTCAATTTAGTGTTGAGCAAACATAAATGTTTCTGTCATGGCAGACAGGATGAAAATGGATCCTCTCTTTCTGGGCAACAGTAAAATATTTGATTTGAAAGGGTGGTCTTTATGTGCATTTAAACTACATTTGGTTTTAAGGGTGTAGTTTTATGTCAAAAGAATTCTGTCTCCTGTATTTTGTGGATAGTGATCCACACATCTGCAAGTACAAATCTAGGGAGTTCACATTTCAGTTCAGTGTCATTTATCCTGATTCATCCATTTAGGAAGATAATTCCAGTGGATTTTTAGTGAAGGAGAGGGAAATTTCTGACCTCTATACTGAATCAAAAACTGTCTCCTAGGAGTTCCCTGGTGGCTCAGCGAGTTAAGGATCCAGCATTGTTACTGCTATGGCATGTTGATTGATCCCTGTCCTGGGAACTTCTGCATGCCATGAGCACAGGCAAAAAAACAAAACAAAACAAAAAAAAACCCTGTCTCCTAAGAGCAAATGTGAATGCTTTTTTATAGAGTCTGCCTTCTTGTGCAAGATGCCCACGGACTCTTCAGTGAGGTACACACGGAGGGCGCTCCCCTGAAGGACAGAGAATTGGAGGGGAAGTCCTGCAGGCTGGCTGGAATGAAGGTGCTGCAGAAGGCCACCCGAGGAAGGTGAGGACACCACAGTAGCATCCAGTTCACTATAGTAACATTTCTAATTGTACTTGTATAAAGACAATAAACTAGGATCTTAGAGTTTGCCTCTGAAACAAGGCCAGAAATTGAGTGAAGCCCATAAAGTACTTCTGGGAGAAAAATTATAATTGACAGCAAAAATAATTATGCAGGTTTAATGATTCACAATTTTATTAAAATCAAGAAGATTAAAAATATTATGTACATGTTTTAATTCTAAAGTTTTTCTATATATTTCCCTATCTATGATAACAAGGCAGCTTTGCATCAGTCAGTTTATATAAATGAAAATATAACTTAGTGAAAAGGTGTTTTATAAGCTTTAAGCAGCACTCTTAATTTGTCTTATCTTTTTGCTTTCCAGAGCAAGAAAGCTTGTTCTCTGTCAAATAATCATCTTAATCTGTGAATTAGGGAAAAGAAAAAACATTTTTAATGAAACTATCCTGTCATATAGAGAATTAATGTAAACAGTGAATTTGGAGTTTCCTTTGTAGCCTCCATAGCATGCCATTTTAGCTCTCTTGATGGTAATGTTTTGTTTAATTATAGTAATGTCTGAGCCTATAACAGTTATCTGATGGAGGAAAACCCATTAAGCATATATGCTACTCTGATTTGGAAGCAGTCATTGGTAGCCACCTCCAGTGGTCTGTATAATGACTATTCCAGCTGTGGTCTTTTTTTTTTTTTTTTTGCTTTTTAGGGCCATACCTGTGGCATATGGAAGTTCCCCGGCTGAGGGTCGAATCAGAGCTGTAGCTGCCAGCCTGTGCCACAGCCGTAGCAATGTGGGATCTGAGCCACATCTGCAGCCTATACCACAGCTCTCAGCAACGCCAGATCCTTAATCCACTGAGCGAAGCCAGGGCTCAAACCCGCATCCTCGTGGATACTAGTCAGGCTTGTTACCGCTGAGCCACAGTGGGAACTTCCTGTGGTCTTTCTAAACTGTAAGCACTGCTGAGCATTTTTCCTGACTGACATCTCTCACTGTGCTTTCCCCTGACCCCAACTCTGTGCCTCCTCTGTCTTCCCCATGGCACTGTGCAAGTGAACAGGTGAGTAGTGACCGTGCCCAAGACTCGGCCTTCCTGAAGGGCAGATCCCTGTGAGTTCCAGGTAGATACAAGAGCATTTTATTGATTCTTATAGGTTAGTCTCTAACAAATGCTTCTTTTTGTTTATAGATGGTGTCTGTGTTACACTGTCAATAATCCCTTATAGATTAGGGAGAGAGCTGTCCAGATATTTGGAAAGCTTATTGAGTCACATGAACCTTATCTTTATGAAGTCTGAACCCCATTTGGTCCTCAGTTTCAGAATCACAGGCATCTGAAAAGATGACATGTGGTTGTGGTAAGCAAGGGGCTGCCTGCACCTTGGCCTGATGGCACTCACTGCCCCAGCTGCATAGACTCTGCACCAGCCTCCCTGCCTAGCACGCCAGGGCTGGTGGCTCCCCGTGATGGGGCTCATCCTCCAGCTGGCAGGTCTCTGGGTGTGCTGCTGCCCAGAGGAGGCCACTCCTGGGGATGCATTTCCTTGGGGATACTGCTAGGCACTGACAGAGCCAAGGCAGGGTCCAGGGGCCTCTGGCTCTAAAGGACGTGTTCTTCTACAGTGACACTATGCGGCCATACGTGTGCCTGATAGTTGTCCAGCTTTGGTGGGTTACACTGGAAGCCTTACTACTATCTGCAAACATTGCCATAGGAAATGTTTTTTTCCATGGGAAATGCATGGAGTACTCTAAGTAATTCATTTACATTCGAACTTTTGGAACCTATTCCATTTTTAAATTGGTGATTAAATATATACTTTTTTTAGGTTGGAATTAAGTTCTTTATCTCATATATTTAACTTTATTTTATCATCCAGCCATCCAAATATTTAGATTGTTTTTGTTCTTTTGGAAACTATATTTCTTCAAAACAAATTATTAAATAGTTTTGGAATGCTGACTGTTATAACTGCCTATTAGTGATATCATCCATTGTTGGTCGCCCATCCATGGCCCAGTAAAGACAAATTGTCTCTTTTTCTAAAATTATTATGTTTCATAGCAACTCTCATAAACTGTAACAAAATATACTTCTTAAAATTTTTAGCATAATACACTTATTTCCCAAAATTCAGGGAAGTATAACTATAATTATATAACTCCAATATCTAATACAGAAATTTACTTTTTTGCCAGTTGGAAGAGAGTTTTAAGTTTGGCCTATGTCATGGAGTCTTTTAAATCTTAGCTCCCAGGTTTCATCTTGTCCCCATTCATCATGACGGAAATCACTGCTCCCTCTGATGGCTTTGGGTAGGGTGGGCAGTCAGAGAGATTTGCTGCCGGACCCCCACATAGGGCCCCCACCTGCCTCCTCAGAACAGTTGCATGAAAACATCTGTCAGGTCTTTTGTGTTTCTCTGACACATTTTTGGAGTTGAGCAGCCATACTGATTGGTCAGAATCAGAAGAGTCAGAGAATAATAGCCTGGATTTAAAGGAAAAGGCCACTTTAAAACAGCACTGCTGAGGCATGTGCTCTGCCTTGCTTTCTCCCTCCTGGGAGGACTCCAAGCTGTTTGTCCAGTGACTGAGGCATGTCCCCTGACCCTTGTCATCCCAGGTGGCCTCTGCAACAGTTTAGAGGTCAGACAAGCCAAAACCTCACTTTACTTTGGTGTCATAATTCTGTGTATGAGCTTTATCTTTTTATTGCTGATTATTATGTGCTTTTATTTTTATGTGATGGGGTAATACTAAGGGGGAAAAAGTTTTCTGAAATAACGTTAACTCTATATGTATGAAAAATATAGCTAGCAAATTGGGGAGGGACCTCTCAGTTTAAAATCCTACTAGTATTTATATCCCAACTTGTTAAAATTAATCTGTCTAAAATACAGAGGCGTGTCCCCTGACCCAGATTCCCAGATACTATTTTATTTAGATCTCTCAAATGGCCCTTTAAGAGTAATGTACTGGAGAAGTCTATTGAAGAGCATTTAGTAAGCACAGAGGGGCCTACCTGAGTGCTAGAATGACAAGGAAGCAACTAACATGACTTTTGACCTTGGATTGCCTCCCTTTGAACTGAAGGCTAGACCTGCCCAAGGATTTAAGTGATAGAAATCTTAAATGGATGGTCTCAGAAGTTTTCCTGAAAGAAGTGAGAAGGATGTTTAAACATCTTGATCTTGCAGAAAGAAAATTTCTCTTCAAATTGGTAAGATGGTATCTGCGAAGACGTAAAAGTAGGATTAGGAGGAAGGTTAACTCACTCATTTATTCCTTTTTTTTTTTTTTTCCTTTTTAGTGCCGCACCCGTGGCGTATGGAGGTTCCCAGGCTAGGGGTCAAATCAGAGCTGCAGCTGCCAGCCTACACCACAGCCACAGCAATGCAGGATCCAAGCTGCATCTGTGACCTACACCACAGCACACAGCAATGCCGGAGCCTTAACGCACTGAGCGAGGCCAGGGATCGAACCTGCAACCTCATGGTTCCTAGTTGGATTCATTTCCCTGTGCCATGACGGGAACTCCTCTCTCATTTATTTGAATATTTAATACCTTTTTTGGCTGTGCTCCCTGGCTAGTTGCTACCGTGCTAGATTTTTGGGATTTATCCTAATCTGAATGTATTAAAATTTTAAAAAAATACCGAAATAAAACGTCAGCTAGATAAACCCTTAAATCCTATCATTAGGGATTCTGCATTGGTCCAAGAGAAAATTAGGGGCCCTAGAGGTTTTTGAGAGAAGAGAAGAAGAGATAAAAACATGAAAATGGAGTTAAGATTATCCTGCTGTTGTACTTTATATAGACTTGGCACAGAGGGAGATTGGAGCAGGGCTTCAAATCTGGAAACTTCTGCAGCAGTTGAGGGAGGAGAGGAAGAACCAGGTAGCACTGCTTTTTTCATTTCTCATAGCTCGGGGCAGCCCTGCTGGCAGCTGTAGTGGACGCCAGGAGTGCCCACTGCCTCCTCCCTCTCAGGACTCCCAGCCCAGCAGGAGAGCAGGAAGGTGGGGAGGACCCCCCCCCACACACACACACCCTCCCCCATCTCTGGTCCGCTTTGATGATAGAGAAGGGGGTTGGGCACTCTGAGGGGGGTGTATTTCAGAGAATGGTCTAATTAATTATTTATTGTTTAAATGCCAGCTTTTGTTTTAATGGTAACAGATTAAGTACGATAAACTGTAAATTAGAAGCCAAGCTTGGATAGCATGCTCACAAATTAACCCCATTGGTCAGAATACAGAAGCCCCTGGAAGCCTCCCTCCCACTCCCCAGCTCACTGTACTCAGGGCCTGGAGCTCTCAAGTCCCCCCTGCCCTCACAGCCAGTTCTCACCTAAGGATTTTTCCTCCTGCAGCAGCTACTTTGTGTCCAGTGCTCAGGACTGCATGGGATTCACGTGACCTCACTCCCACCAGAGGACAAATTCTAATGTCATTGAGAGTGACATGTTAGCAGAATAGGCAAACATTAACACTTGTCTGAGGAGCCCTGGGATGCTCCCCCAGCTGGCTTGCATGGGCCATGTCTGGGCTGCCCACCTGTGAGTCCCATTGGCTCATTGACAAGCAGACCTGGCCTTGTCACTCTCACACCTATTTGCGTGGTATAGACCATTGTGGATAGGAATACCTCATGGCCAGTGTTTTAGGCTGGCCTGCCCTTCATTGGGCTCTGTGGGTACAGGCTTAGCTTCTTGCTCACCATTTTATTTCCTGTACATAGCTAAATCCCTGCCAGATGAGAGGCTCACAATAAATAATTGTGGAATGGACATTACTTGTTTACTTAGGTTCATTGTAGAATTTCCCTCATCAAGATTTGAATATGCACACTTTTACTTTTTAAGCAGTAATTATTGGTGCTCAGTTTTGGTGGGACAAATGGAGACTAGGTTGGCCCCAAGACCAGTGTCCAGGGAGGTAAGGACCACGCCCTGTGTGTATGCTGGTCCCAGACCCTAGGTTCCCCTCACTAAGTCCGGGGGTACATGCATGATGTTGTGTTGTGAGAGCTCTTTGTCAAGGATGGAGGATGGAGGAGGGCCCAGCCAAGGTGAGGGTGACTGGCCAGAGGCCAGGCCCCGCTGTGACTCTGGGGCACCAGGGCATTGATCTCCTGGGAGACCCTTGTGTGGCCCACGTGCACAGAGGTACAGCAGAGGGAGTGTTTAGGAGTTGTACAGTCTGCGTCGATGGGGCTGGGGGTAGGGTCGTTATTAAGGAATCATCTCAGATGCTCCCTTAACAGGAAATAAGCAGTGGCGAGAGCTCTCCTGGGGGAAGAAACTTCAGTGGCAATTTCCTTCCTTTGATTTCCCCTCTTCAAAAAGACTACCCTCTTCAAAAAGATTACCCCAAGTTCCCTTGGGGTTTGATGTCCAGAATCTCTTTGCTCCTTGCTGTGGTTGGAAACCCTCTTTTAAGGGACATGCCTAAGAATTCTTTCATCATTTTGAAAAATGAAAACCACCCAAGTTTCTGGAAGGAGAATAAAATGTCACTGAAAGAGAAGGTGCCAACTCCTAAAACCAAGGATGCTCAAAGAACTGACTGAATGAAATGAAGCACAGATCCATGTAAAACATGATGCTGAGCGAAATAGTCCCACATAGGATCACAGGTTGTAGGAACCTATTTATATGAAACAAACAGACAGAATGCAGTTTGCTGGTTCTGGGAGGAGGGAGCAGAAGTGACTACTGACGGGTACAGGGGCCAGATGACATTGTGAATGTGCAAAGTATCACAGAACTATGCACTTTAATGTGGCTAATTATTGATTTACATTAATTTTGTGGGTTTTTACAAGTTGGGGGGGAAATGAACTGATTGCCTAAAAAGTGTTTACACTGAGTTATGAAAACAGCTATAGTGTTTCATAAGTCCAGTTGGAGAAGAACAGTTTCTAAATGAAACTTCTGGGCATAATTTCACATAGCTCAAAAAGACCAACTGGGAAATAGAGGCTCAGAAAGGACATGACAATTATTTAACCTTAACCATTTAGGACAGATTTGTTTAGTAAAATGGCTACCCCTCTAAATCAGTCATTACCTTTATCTTTTCAATGAACACTCCTTAAGAGGAAAATATTACATATCTATCTGTATAATCAGTGATAGAGACACTGAGTAAAGCATCTGAAGGGGAAAAACAGCAGATTAGAAAAAAGGCTCCACGCACCCATCAGGTTGATCACAGGAAGAGGAGGAGCAAGAACCACAAACCACCTGAAAGAGTCGTTTGAACTGTGTAAGCCAAGCATTAACCATTGTCAAGTTTACTGCCCTAGTAGTGTTTCGAAAAACTCTTTAATAAAGATGCACTTACCGCGTCATCAGTTAGGTAAAGAGGCTTTGCTCTCGCTGGCCTTTGCATGTCTCTCTCCACTTGTCCGTTAACACAGCACCCGAGTGTAGCCTCAGAGCTGGAGTCACAGTCGAGTTTTCAGACTGCTGAGCTTCCAGCAGGGAAGCCCTGAGAGTCTACTAAGATTTTTGCTGGGTGGGTGGGGCTTGTAGGTTCATCCAGTTTCCAGGCAGACACCGTAAATTCATTCCTGTTATCTTTTGACAAAAAATAGCCTGCCGTGCTGAGGCCAAGTGTTATTTATTGTCATGTCCTCTGTAGCAGTTAACAGAGTGTTCAGTAAAAACCTGACGAAAAATGATGACGTCTGAACCAAAACTGTCACAGTAGTTCTTGGTCATATAAAAACATAACAGAACTTTTAGTAGCAGTCTCAGAAGCGGCTCTGATCATTCCCCTTGCTCCACCACCTTCCCTGCCATGATCGAGAGACAGAATAGCACCAGTTACATCGGGGGGATTTAGCTGTGTCAGCCCAGCTTGTGCCAGGGGACTTGCTGTTAAAAGACAACACCAAAACTTCAGAAGTAGAACTCTGGCCAGCATTGATCTATGTCTTTATTGTCTTATTTTTACAAACAAAATGGGAAGAGAAAGATGAGTAATCCAGAAGGATGATAACTAGAGTTGGAAGTGTTCTATTTCTTTCCAGGAAAGGAATTAAACCCACTTGGAAATTGCTAGCCTTGTCAGTTATATGATAATAATGATAGAGAATGGTTAATGAAGCCAGTGGAGTTGAAAATACAGAGATTGTAGTTAAAACAGGGATTGGAGACACCAGAAGAAATATCAACTGATGCAAGAACATTAAAAACAACTGCTCCCTACCCCTCCAGGTTAGGAATTTATCTGGTGAATTTACCTGCACACAATAATAAGTCTAGAATTCAGTAAGTGAACAGGATTTTTTTTTTTTTCATTCTTTCCTTCTCTTAGAAATCTCAACACTCCCCCCATCCCCCCACCATTCTCACAAAAATCATAATTATCTACCAGCAGGGGACTGGTAGTTTTAAAACTTTTGAGCTTTTAAAAAATAGAAATCCAAAAAGAAAGTTCCATTTTAATAACAAATCCATGTGGTGGGACTGTTCTGTTCAAAACTGGGAGCTGGGTGGGTCGGAGCCACTGTAACTTCCCACTCAGCTCCCAGGGCTTCGTGGTTTGCAATTATTGAGGATTAATTGCTGTTATAAACATGTCACATTATCAATATGTTCTTTTTCTCCCTCTCTCAAGATAATAGCCTGTGGCAGTGGCTATTATTATGGGGACATGTGATTCAGAAACTAAGTGGAGTGTTCCTTGTTAACCTCAAATATGAAATACGGATTTTTAAAATATGCTTTCGTTAAGTGCCTTCTTAAATATAGAGAGTCTTACACATTTTAATTTTAGGAGAAATACTCTTAAATCTTTATGTTTGCCAATGAAATTCCTGTCTATATGGGATGCTGGAAGTGGAAAGAAAAGGAGTTTCATTGTCACTATAATCCCTCTTTTCTTTCCTTTCACTCTCCAACTAGCTAGAAAATTAGTTAATGTTATTCTGTTCTTAAATAAAGACCTTGATGAAGTAATGACTTGGCTCAGCACCAGTGAAGTGGGCCTAGAGCCAGGTCTATCAGATTCTGGTGCTGGCATCCTCCATGCTACAGCTGACGTGTAATTACTAACAGTTTTAGGGGAATTTGTTTCTGTAAATTTCTCATTTGCTTTATAGGTATGATCCGTGGTCCTTGAATCAGAAATCTGATCATTTCTTGTCAGGGGTGTTGATTTAATTTAGATCCTTGGTGTTTTCCATTATTTTTGTTAAAGCAACAGCAGTGAGCCATCTGTATGCTAGAATGATCTTGAGTGACCAGGAAGCACATCAGATCCCTGGTAAATAATCACACTGATTCCTTCAGTTTTAGTTAGGGATTTTTTTTCTGTTTACTTAGACATTTATTAATGAAAATATGGCTTTTTTTCCTTTTCTTTTCTTATCAGGGCCACACCTGTGGCATATGGAGATACACAGGCTAGGGGTCAAATGAGAGCTACAACTGCCAGCCTAGAGCACAGCCACAGCAACGAGAGATCTGAGCCTCATCTGCAACCTACACCATAGCTCATGGCAATGCCAGCTCCTCAACCCACTGAGTGAGGCCAGGGATTGAACCTTTGTCCTCATGGATACTAGTCAGATTTGCTTCCCCTGAGCCATGATGGGAACTCCAAATATGGCTTAAGAAAGGTAATTTTCATTACTGTTTTTTTAAAAAGCAAGAGAATTTTCGTTTCTCCCCAGAATCACTAAAAAGGCAGAGAATGGTCATGGAGGCCTCTGAAGCTGGACCACATGTTGTGAGAAGCCTCGGGTCAGGAGTCACAGTGTCCTCTGTGAAGGAGCAGTAATGCTGCCGCTGCTTGCACTGGTCGTTGCTGTCAAAATAATTAACATATAGAGAAAAGGAAAGTAGTATCTCCTTCCCATTGGATGTTCATTCCTCATGTTCTCCCATGAACTTAAACGTGTCTCTGGTTGCTTTTCCCTCTCCAGTTTCTGCCACTTCTCGGCAGCAGACGTTTGCGTGTGTGCGTGTACTTCCTTCTTTACTAGTCTTTTAGGTTCAGCTTATTTACAGGGAAATACAGCAGATACAAACTATGCCTGATTGTAGAGTGTGGTGCATGAATGTGGAGATACCCGTGGCACCAGCACCAAGCTTAAGAAACAAAACGTGCCAGGTGTCCAGAAGCCATGGCTAGCCGGTGTCCTGATGACACCCCTGAGCCCCCAGGGCCATTGCAGTCGTTCAAGTTCCTCCATGGTTTTCTTTGTAGTTTACCGTTTTGTGACGTCCCTCAAGACCAGTCGCTTGGCAAGAGGGTTTCATTGGTTCCCTTCTCACACCAATGTAGATGGCCCCAGCGGGACCATCAGACTGTCTCTGGAAGAGTGTACGAAGGGAGGCAACCTGATGTGTGAGTTCATGATAACAGAGTGGTCTGTAAGGAGGCACATTTTCTTAAGTGTCAGAGTGCACTTGTTTATTTATTTATTTTTTATTTTTTGTCTTCTTTCTTTTTTTAGGGCCACACCTGAGGCATATGGAGGTTCCCAGGCTAGGGGTCCAATCGGAGCTGTAGCTGCCAGCCTACACCACAGCCACAGCAATGCAGGATCCAAGCCGTGGCATCTGTGAGCTGCACCATGGCTCATGGCAATGCCAGATCCTTAACCCACTGAGTGAGGCCAGGGATCAAACCCAAAACCTCATGGTTCCTAGTCAGATTTGCTTCTTTCACTGTGCCACGATGGGAACGCCCAGAGTGCACTTACAATAGCATTTGGTAGAAGCATATGGATCTGTCAGAAACTACAGGCTGACAGATTTGTGGGGAATGTGGGTGTTCCTGTTTCCATACTGGTGAGTAGATCAGGTGACAGTTTTGAAACAATAAATTCCACCTGGGACATGAGACCAAATTAAGAATGGTCTGCAGAGGTCCAGATAGCAGCATGCAGCAAGAATCCCTTATTTCTTGTGAAATTGAGTGTGTGATATTTTGTGCTGAGGTAGAGCAGAAGTGTGCAAAGAACTTGTCTTATACAAACTTGTGCTAATTAATATTTTTATATCCTAAATCTTGAGGAAATGATTGAGATTACGAAGGACACTTTTTTAATACAATTAGCAGATAATCGTGTAAAATGCAAAATCACAAATTTATCTTCCAACACTTATATAATAAATTTAAGCAATGGTTCAAAGGAATGGTGCAAAAGGCTTAATTTGAGATGTGTTTCATTTCCTTTTTTCAGTTTCTCCAACTATCTACAATTTAAAAATATCTTTCTGAAATTCATGGAACCAGCCTTGGAAGATGTTTAGTAATTCCCCACATCTATAAGATATTTGGGGGGATATTACTAGCAGAGAATGGTCAGAATACCTGATTTGATGCCATTACTGTCTAATTCCAGAACATTTTGATCACCCCCCCAAAAAAGAAACCCCATCCCTGTCAGCAGTCACTCCCTGCTACTACTAATGTACTCTTTTTTTCTGTGAATTTGCATATACTAAACACTTCGTATGAAGGATCCATCCTGCTTCTTCCATGAGCATCATATTTTCGGGGTTCATCCATGTTGTATCACGTGTCAGTACTTCCTTCCTCTTTATGGCTGCCGGTATGCTAATATATGCTATATCAGTCTTATTTATCCATTCATCTGGTGATAGACATTTGAGTTGTTTCCGCTTTACTTTCTCGTTGTTGTGAACAATAATACTGCTGTGAACATTCAGAATGGACATAAGATTTCAGTTCTCCTGAGTGATACCTAGAAGTGGGATTGCTGCGTCTTGCCAAACTGTTTTCCAAAGTGACTGTCCCATTTTACTCCCTCACCAGCATAGTGATGTATTTTAGTCCCTGATCATCTGACCTCAGGATCTTAAGGTTGCCTTGGCCCCTATCAGTTGTTCATGATCTCTTGGGCCATCTGGTTAATGTCTAGCAGACCAAACCTCTGGAGGAAATGTATTTTGGTATCAAGGCAAAAGTTTTAGTTCATTTGACATTGGCTTGTGTGTGTTTGATGGTGACATAAAAGGACATAAGGTGACACAAGCTACCTTCTGGAAGACAGTCAAGGGCACAGAGGCAGGCAGAGGGAGGGAAGGAAGATGGTGAAGTGGACCTTGGGCAGCACAGAGGTTTAAAGACCAGTTCTAGGTTTCTTGGTCTCCAGACCTCTTAATACTTTTCAAATTTATTGTGATTCCAAGGAGTTCTTTCACTGTGGTTATACTGACCAATAATTACCATATTAGAAATTAAAATGGAAAAAATTAAACATTTATTAGTTCACCTAAAAATCCTAATAATTGGAGTTCCTTTCGTGGCTCAGCGGTAATGAATCCAACTAGGATCCATGAGGATGCTGGTTGGATCCCTGACCTCGCTCAGTGGGTTAAGGATGCAGTGTTGCTGTGAGCTGTGGTCTAGGTCACAGACGTTGCTCAGATTCCATGTTGCTGTGGCTGTGGCATAGGCCTGCAGCTGTAGCTCTGATTCGACCCCTAGCTGCTGCCCTAAAAAGCAAAAGCAAAAGCAAAAAAAAAAAAAAAATTCCTATAATTAACCTACTTAGTAACATAAATAGCATTTTTATGAAAAATATTTTCTGAAACAAGGCAGCTTTAGTGAGAAGAGTAGTGTCATTCTATGTTTTGCAGCTCTCTCTAATGTCTGGACTAATAGAAGATTGTGGGCTGGTGTCACTGCTCTGCATTCAGTCTATTGTGCATTTTATGTCTACATCATGTAACCACTAGAAGACTCCACTCTACACTCATGAGAGAAGGAAAAATAAGGTCCTAGGAAATTGTTCTGGCCTTGCAGTCTGGCCCGGAAAGGATCTTGGAGACCCCCTTTGACAACCACTGCTCTGAAATACTCCACCTACAGATCACCTGTCCTGGAAAGCCATGAGTACAACCTAATAGTGGGTACAGAGAAATTAGCAACTTTGTAGAACATTTTACATCCCCAAAATTTGCTTGGTTAAGAAAAGTTCTGAGATCTCTGAGGATGAATTAACTCCATGAACAGGTTGTATCTGGTCTTGTGGGTGATGTCACCACTGTGATTTAAATCTCCTGCAGCAAGTTCCACTCCACCTACACCTAAAAGAAGTGGCTCAGGCAGTCTCAGATTACCCAGTGGAGATTTGGGGGTAGTTAGAGGAGACAGCATCAGGTGGGGAAATAACCCTAAAATAACTGAGAACAGGCCCAGAGAGTAGGTATTGGTGAATGATCTAGTTTGCTCAAAGGGAGCTCACAGCCTTGCTTTCTCTCAATGGGCTGTAGTTGTGATCTGCTTCCAGGTGACACTGGCCATCTGCTAGTCAAGAGAAATCACCCTGGTACAACAAGGCTGCACCAGTGTATACAATTAGTGAAATAAGGAAGTTCAGCAGCATTTCAGGTGGATGTTTCTACAACTCCTCTCGCTATTGTCCCAGTCACACTCTGCTCTTGTTGCCTCTTCTTTGTTCCAAGCAGCCCTGCTGTGGCTGCCCCAGAACTAAGCCCGGTCCTCTTGTGCTCATCAGAGTGACCAAGAGCACTGGGAGAAAGGGTTAAAGAGCTGCCCTTCTCAGCCAGAACTTCAGAGATGGATCTGCCCACTTGGGGTTCTTGGTTGCAAGCACATTGTTGTCCCCACATGGCAGGCCTGGGCTCTTGTTGCATCCCAGAGAAGCACCTGAGTATTGACATCATTTCAGACTCTTATGCTGAATTTGGCCTCATGTTGGTCCCCTCCCTTTGTGACTCATTTGTATATTTTCTACTTAGATTTCAACAGCTTCCATCCTTGGGGTGTAGGGTATGGGGAGGAGAAAGATGGGAGAAGCGAAAGGAATTGGCCTAAAGGAAATGAGAGAAGAGGGCAGTGAGTTTGCCCTTTAAATGGCATCCCTACTGTCTTCATCCAGCTTTGCCAACATTCTGTCACTGACATCACGCTCATAGCACACTCCATGTTCTCATATTCTCTGTCCTTGATGTCCTCTCAGTCTCTTCTCTATCAGAGAGGTTCACACTGGAAGCTAAATGTCAGGTTCTGATGGGTGCTTTAAAAGTACTAAATAGGTAACCAGCACAATAAGGCAAAAAGATCAGAAAGGAAGAGATAAAACTGCCTCGCTCAGTGGGTGAAGGATCTGGTATTGCCACAAGCTGGCATAGATTGTAGATGCACCTCAGATCCGGTGTTGCTATGGCTGTGGCATAGGCCTTAGCTGCAACTCCAAATCTACCCCTCGCCTGGAAACTTCCATATGCTGCAGGTGCAGCTGTAAAAAGCAAAAAAAAATTATTGTTGATATAGACAGGCCTATTCTAACCTTATTTGTAAATACAAAGGAACTATAGTAGATAAAACAATTTTGAAAATGAATGAAGTGGGAAGAATCACACCTAATTTCAAAACTTATTATATGGCTTCAGGAAACTGGCACTGGTGGAGGGTGACACTGATTGGTGGAGGGTGACACTGATTGGTGGAGAGAACCTGCAAACAGGCCTGTGGGATTATGACCAAGTGATTCTTGACCAAGGTGCAAATAAAGCAGTTCAAAGGAGGAAGGATAGTCTTCAACAGATTGGATGTTTATGGGCAAAAACTTTGTCTCAACCCAATCTCATGCCACAAAATAGATCTTAGGTTTAAACATAAAATCTCTACAGTCTTTCGTAGAAAACCTCTGGGACCTACTGAGTAAAGAGTTCTGAGATGTGATATGAAAAGCATGAGCCATAAAAGGAAAATTAGTAAGCTGGGCTTTGTCAAAAGTAGAAACTTTTACTTAACTGCAAAAGATCATTTTAAGAGAATGAAAAGGCAAGCCACAGACCATGAGAAAATATTTGTGAACCTTATATCTTAGACTAAATAATGAACCTCAAAACTCAATAGTGAACACACACATAAGCAGTCTAGTTAGAAAATGGATAAAGGACACAAAGAGACATTTCCAGAGGCCCTTGCATGGCAGATAACCACATGGACAGATCTTTGACATCCCTGTGCTTAGGAAAAGGTACATCTAGGCCATGTTGAGATATTCCCACCCTCCCATCAGAACAACTAAAATGAGAAACAGTGCCAATATCAGATGCTAATGAGGATGTGAAGAAACTGTCTCTTATGTTGGTGGGGCTGTAAGATGGTGTGGCTCTCCAGGGATAGAGGTGGCAGTTCCTTTAAAAACTGAACTTACCTGAGCAACTGTACTCCTTGGATTTATCCAGAGAAAAAAATCTGCATTCACACAAAAACCTATACACAAGTGTTTGTAATAGCCTCAAACCGGGAACAACCCAGATGACCCTCAAAGGTGAATGGTAAACAACTGTGTCACCTCCACCATGGACAGCACTCAGTAGTGAAGAGGAACAGACTGATGATGCTTCAGCAGCTTGGGTAGGTCTTGGGGTCATCTTGCTGAATGAAAACCTCAACATGTCACACACCATATGACTCCGTGCATGTAACCTTCTCAGTGACAGAGCTGGAGAGATGGAAAACAGAGGTTTGGGATGCTGGTGGAAGTGGGAGCACAAGGAACATGATGGGATAGTTCCATCTTGATGGTGGTTACAGGAATAGACATCTGTGAAGAAATGGCAAAGAACATGCGCCAGTGTCCTGTATTTTCATAAGAAAGTGGGGAAAGGGACACAGGATCTCTAGTCTACCTTTGCAACTTTCTATGACTGTAATTATTTTAAAATGTTTTTTTAATCAAGTAAATTAATGACAAAATGATTATAAAAATGATAGTAATTAGATAATTATGAGTAAATGATTACTGCTTTGGGAATTTACTCGAGTGTAAAGGTGGCAGCCTCCTAATACCAGTGAGGGCAGCAGGAGGTGCAGACCAGGCCCATGTGACAGAGAGGATGCTCTTTCCACTGTGCTGCACTTCTTTCCACTGTCACCACTGTTCAAGCAGAGCCCTAGCCTTTTTCTTTTCAAAACAGATTAAAAAAGTGATATATGTTCAAATTAAAATTTCATCGTCATAAAATAGAAGGTAAATGTAGGGGGAAAAAGTACTTGGAGTTTTTCACAAATCCTAAATATAAAGTTGGGCTTTTTGGGGGTTGTCTGTCTGCTTTTGCTGCCCCACAGCTTGTGAAGTTCCCAGGCGAGGATCAGATCCCGGTCAGAGCTGCAGCAACACCGGATCCCCAACCCACTTTGCCAGGCCAGGGGTCAAACCCATGCCACGGCACTCCAGAGGTGCCACCAATCCTGTTGTGCCACAGTGGGAATTCCTAAAGTTTTATACCTAACTTAAAAGCGAAAATTGGATTTGTAACCCTCACACATGGTTAGGAATGTAAAATGGTACAGCACGTGGAAAACATTTTGGCATCTGTTTGGCACTTTTTTCCCTCAAAAAGCTAAACATGAATTACCATGTGACCCAGCAGTCCCGCTCCTAGATTATCTCCCCAAACGAATGAACACTTGGGTCCACAGAGATGCTCGGAGCAGCGGTGTTCACGGTAACCGAAACGTGGAAACACCCAAATGTCCGTCACCTGATGAGTGGATGAATAAATATCATTTATCCATATCATAGAATATTATTCAGCCCATAAAGGGGGTGAAATACTGACAGGCTGCAATGTGGATAAACTTTTAAAACATTTATACTAAATGAAAGAAGCCAGGCACAGGATACATGTATGATGTTATTCCATTTATATACATTGTCCAGGAGAGGTAAACCTATAAACACAGAAAGCAGATTAGTGGTTGGAGGGGCATGAATGATGGCTTAATGGACACGGCAGGAGGTGGTGAATCTGTGTGGTGTGGAGGTGACAGCAACATTCCGAATATGCATTTCTCCAAACCACAGTAGGAGATCAGAGGTGCCAGCTCTGGTACCCACAATGAGGTTGTGTCTGTGTCTATGAGTGTGGGTTATTCATTCACTGAGATGCTACCCTTCATCTCCGCTGGCACATGAGTGCCCATCTCTCAGGGAGTTGCATGGAAAGAAGCAGGAGGTGCCACTCTTAGAAGGAGGTTAGGGACAGGAACCAGCAGACAGGCCACAAAAGAGAGGCGCAGCAGGTTCCCTGGCCCGTAGCGTCCAATGGGCTTCTAGCGACCAGTGGCTGCCTCTGAACCTCACCTGGCCCTGGGTGCCCACCCCTGTCCAGTTACCCACAAAAACAGCTGCTGCCAGGAGAAGGAGAGAGTGAATTTTCACTTGTGTCCCCCTTCGCTCACTACTTTTGCCCTTGATTTTAACCAAGAACTTGGTACTGGCCAAAAGCCGCACCCACAGCCCTCTTTCTCTGGTGACTGGAGTGAGGGCTGAGAGTGGTGAGGAAGCTTTGAATCTTGCTCTCCTTGATGCTGAGACCCTCATTCTCAGTTCTGAGGTTTTCAGTTTTGTTAACTGCTGGATCCTAAGCACCTAAAATAGTACTTGCTTTTTAAAAAGTAAACGTTATCTCTTAATATTGTTGAAACTTGGCAAAATCTAAGACTTTGTGATATACTTTCCTTTTTTGCAACTAAAACATGATTTTTAAAGTTGTAGTAAAATGTACATAACACAAAACTTTCTATCTTAACCGTTTTTGTCACCATCCATCTCCAGCCCTTTGCCAGCTTCCCGAAGTGAAGCTCTGTCCCCATTAAACACTGACTCCCCACCCCTCTCCCCGGCTCTTGACAGCCACCCTTCTACTTTCTGTCTCTGTAAATTTGCCTCTAGGGACATCATATAAGTGTATCATACACTATTTGTCCTTGGGTGTCTGGCTTTGTTTTAGATAACTTATTGATAATTTTTCTTTTTATATACGTAGCATGTATCTGTTTTAGAAAAATATAGGAAATACACGAGCCCAGGAAAGAAAATGTTTCACCTTTAACCTCTGCTCAGATAACCACTGAAAACATTTCTATATCCTTCAGAGAGAAACATAATTTGTTGTTTGCTTTTCGCTTAGCAAAGTATCATGACTCTCTTTTTTATAGTGTTTATTAACATGTAGTTGATTTAAAATGTTTCAGGTGTATAGCAAATTGATTCAGTTAAGTTTTTCTGATTCTTTTCCATTATAGGTTATTATCAGATATTGAATATAGCTCCCTGTGCTATATAGTAGGACCTTGTTGTTTATTTTATATATAGTCATGTATAGCTATTAATCCCAAATCCCTAATTCACCCCTACCCCCGCTCACCCTGCTCTCCCCTTTGGTAGAGTGTCTCCATTGAGTCTTTCTGTTTTATAAATTAGTTTATTTTGTATCACTTCTTAGATTCCACGTATAAGTGTTATCATATGATATTTATCTTCCTCTGTCTGATTTACTCCACTTAGTATGATAATCTGTAAGTCCATCCATGTTGTTGCACATAGCATTATTTCATTATTTTTTATAGCTAAGTAATATTCCATTGTATATATGTACCACATCTTTATCCAGTCATCTGTCACTGGTCATAGAGGTTGCTTCCATGCCTTGGCTATTTTAAATAGTGCTGCTATGAACATATGGGTGCATGGATCTTTTCGAATTAGAGCTTTCTCTGCGTATATCAGGTGCATCATAATTTAGTGAATAGTCTCCTTCCTGTCCTTAGGCAGTCAGGTTTGAAGGTCTGTATGTCTGTGTGCCACCGTCTTCATCACTCGTCCTTAATGGTGGTTCCTTGGCATTTGGCCTGGTGTCTGTGGAGCAGGTTTGTGTGTGACCAGCTCACTTACTAAACATCTCTTCTTTTTCCAGGATGGCAGAACTTTTCAGCTTGATCGACACCATGTGGCCTCCAGTGGCACTTCTGAAAGCACCTGGCAACAGCCCAGCCTGTGAAGAGGTAAGCCCAGCACTGAAGTGCTTCCTCTGGTCGCACCTGCCTTGTGCCAGATGCTGAGTGAGGTGCACAGCTCAGTCCACACCCCGAGAAGCCCAGTCCCAGGAGCATGAACCAGACCCACTCGCCTCCCTGGCAGGAGCTTTCCCCACTGAGCTGTGTCCATCCTTCCTGAGGTTACTTTATGGTGACGTCTCTCGACTATCACCATCACACACCCTGCACAATGAGGGTCTCAGCCTCACATCAAACAAGACATGGGGTAGGTTCTCCCAGCACCTTCCAGTCAGTAGTAGAGCTGACACTCAGTCACCAGTTAGAACAGAAATTCAGTAAACAAATTCATGGCTCAACCCCTGGCTGAGTCAGGGATTTCCCTTTCCTTCCTCATCAGAATGTTTATGGTAGCTGTTTACAGATAGCAAAATTGACTGATTAAAATGTGTCTCTCCTTTCTACTTGGAGTCTTATTTATCCACCAGGCTGGCAGCACTACTTTGGGCCATAGCTCCCCAGGCTGAAAGCTGGGGCCACCTGGCTTGCGCAGTGACTGGACCTGTGCTAGGCCAGCAGCATAGTGGTCAGAAGCTGTTTCTAGATTATTTACAGGGAAGAAGTTTCTGAATGTGTTCTCAGTGTACTCTGAAGGATACATTTCTAAAAGGAAATCTGGAATCAGTAATGAATTCAGAAGCACAGAAGTTTTTATGCTTGGTCCCAGAGGGAGACAGCATGACTTGTTTCTTACAGAGCCTTCCAGAGAGTGGTCTGCATCTATGAATAAGTATGTATCAAAAAGTAGCTTTATGTTAATAGTGTTATACTTTTGTCTTCATTTTGAACAGGAAAAAAACCATCTGCCTCCTCCTAGCTTCTGTTATATCCTCACTGCACACCCAAATCTGGCACAAATTGATATCATTGAAGAAGACCCCATTTCTAAGCTGTACCAGCCTCCAGTTCCCCGCTTCTTAAAGGAAATTCTCCAGGTGGCGTCTTTGTTTCTACCACGGTCTCAATTAGTTTGCTGTGTCTGTGCTCTCAGGGAGACATTACTCACCGTTTTTAATGCTTTTCCAGACTGGTGGCCTCTGTACCCGTTGCAGTTTCTATGCCAGAGTGATTTACCGAAGACCACAGGTAATCAGTCTCCTCTTTCTTGTTAAGTGTTATACAGGTTTTTAAAAGATAATATCTCTCAGAAATTAATGGAATACCAAAATAGAAACAAAATTCACCTGTGGAGTTCCCACTGTAGTGTGGCAGGTTAAGGACCTGGCATTGTCTCTGTGGCAGCACAGGCTCAATTCCCAGCCTGGTGCAGCAGGGTGAGGATCGGACATTTGCCACAGCTGTGGTGTAGGTCACAGCTGTGGCTCAGACTTGATATATGGCCCGGGAACTTCCACATACTGCGGATGCAGCCAAAAGAACAAATCCACTTGTGGTAAAACACTAATAAATCCATTCCTTGTGCAGTGGGACTGCAGCCACCAGGATAGTATTAGGGTGTGAAGCAGGCAGGTTGTGGAAAGGAAAGAGAAGCTGAACCTCATTTCCGGGGTGAAAGTAGACATTTCAGGATTGAGCCTTTTCTTGCACAGTCAAGGGACCCTGTGGTGCCTGTGAGGCTTCATGCAGTTCTGCAGAGCGGCGACCCACAGGTCAGCTAGGCCAAGACCAGGGAAGGGGTGCTCTCAGCAAGCCAGGAATCCCTGCTGGACCTTAACTCACAAGGGAATGTCCCTGTGTCACAGTCATCTGAGAGGGCATGGATATGTCCTTCCAGTCATTTAACAGAATTAGCACCTCTCCCGGAACAAGAAGGTGACTGATATTAGTCACCAGCAGCACTCCTGCAAGCCATTCTAAGTCCCTGCTTCACAGGCAGGGAACAGCCCCCAGTGAGGACACAGTCCAGCACCTCGTGTGCCTCTTACTTCCAAGGCTGACTGCGCTCCTTCACCCGCTGTCAGCGGAAAGCTTGGGTGCACTGAAGCTTGGCACCTTGCACATGCATGTTACCCTGAATGCATCTCAGGTGGCAAGTGAGAGACGTCAGTGGTTCATGATGTAGCTGCTGTTACCTGCAGGTAGAGTTACCTCGGCACGAGCAGCAACCTTGTGGCTCTCACTCCGCCTGCTCCTGCCTGCAGCCCGGAAGTTGTGGTACAGGAAGCAGATGTCCAGGGCTGACCCCACAGCCAGTTCTCAGCCACCTGCCTAGTGGAGGCCGAAGGCAGTTGTTGGCCTCACTGAGCAAAGGAGCCTGGCTCAGGGCTGGCTGAGAACATGGACCCCCTTCTGTCCCAAGAAACAGGCTTCCCTTAGCACAGGCACTTCCTGGCAGCAATCATGGGGGTGTATGTACAGAGGACTAGGGAGCCAGTGGAACAGATTCCTCAATTCACTGCATTTCTTTATACTTCCTATATTCTGCTTTTTGTGGGAAAGAAAATCAGTGGAACCCAGCTTCCTCAAAGAGGATTTGGAATAAGCTAAGTCCTGGGGCAAACCACCTATATGCTCTAGGGTGCTAACCATCCACTTTAGAGTGCACGTGAGTCACTGCAAGAAAGATTCAGTTGTGCAGTTCCCTGGTGGTGCAGCAGATTGAGGATCCAGTGTTGTTGCTGCTGTGACACAGGTTTGATCCCTGGCCCGGGAACTTCTGAAGGCTGTAAGTACAGCCAAAAATTAAAAAATAAAGTAAGATTATTGCTTTGAAAAATAATTTTGGGAGTTCCCGTCACGGCTCAGCCGTAACAAACCCAACTAGTATCCATGAGGATGCAGGTTCAATCCCTAGCCTTGCTGAGTGGGTTAAGGATCTGGCATTGCCGCGAGTTGTGGTGTAGGCCACAGATGTGGCTCAGATTCCACGTTGCTGTGGCTGTGGTATAGGCCGGCAGCTACAGCTCCATTTCAACCCTTAGCCTGGGAACTTCCATATGTTGTGGGTGCGGCCATAAAAAGTCAATAAAAATAAAAGTAATTTTGGATAGGAGGTCCTGTCATGGCTCAAAGGAAACAAATCTGATTAGTATCCCTGAGGACACAGGTTCAATCCCTGGCCTCACTTGGTGGGTTAAGGATCCAGTGTTGCCATGAGCTGTGGTGTAGGTCACAGACACAGCTTGGATCTAAAATGGCTATGGCTGTGATGTAGGCCAGCGGCTATAGCTCCAACTCGACCCCTAGCCTGGGAACCTCCATATGCCGCAGGTGTGGCCCTAAAAAAAAAAAAAGTTGAGGGGTATAAGAATAGCTATTAAGTTACAGCCTTGACTGTGTCTTTAAATTATAGGTAAACAGTTTGCTTCCAGAGCCAAGGGAGATATGGCTGGTGGTGACCGACATTACTCTGCAAATGCAGGATGAGGACTCTGGACTCCCCAGAACCATGCCTGTATGTGTGGCCCCCTCATGTGTGCTGGGCCAGGATGTCCAAGACGCGCTCTCCAAAGCCACCTCCCAGAGCTTCCTCTTCAAGGATGCTCTCCGAGACCAAGGTATATTTTCCTCTTACTGGCAGCTTTGATGCCAGAAAATAGCTTTGTGCATTCTCGATGCCTCTGCCTTGCTCCGGAACTGCTGGCCCATCCCGAAGTCCACTGCAGACATGACCCCTGTGATGGCTGCCTGGACAGAACCAGAGGCCTCTGCAGTGCTGACCCAGCTACAGGGGACACCAGGGATTACACAGGGGTGGTCTGTTAGGGACACACTTTACAGGTGCGGAAGTCACCTGAGGCCACTGCCTGCAGCATCATTTTTTAAAACAGACCAAAGGCTAGGACGTTTAAATATATACAGTCAGCCGTCAGTATCCACCCCACTGCGGACACCAAAGTCTGCAGGTACTCCTGTCCCTTCTGTAAAATGATGTGAATGATGTGACCTGCACATGTCCTCTTACACTTTAGATTATCTCCAGACCACTTACAGATGTCTGTGCTGTGTAAATAGTTGCCCATGTGCAGCAAAGTCAAATTTTACTTTTCAGGACTTTGTGGAACTTTTTCCAAATATTTTCTATCCACCGTCATTTGAATCCATGCTTGTGGAATCTGCAGGTGCAGAACCTGTGGGTTCGGAGGCCTGTGTGCTTATATCACTTAGCCCTTTTTTTTTTTTTTTTCCAGTAATCAGACTAGGATCTGGCCTATATTGTATTTTTCCATTTATAACTTGCATGACACAAAATTTGCCTTTCTGAATCAAATTCAAGCCAGGTGTTTGTGTGTGTTTCCAGGTCAGTGCACAAGACATTGAGCTTCCTTTCTGCCCAGCACTGTGTCTGTCTGTGATACACAGGGACCCCTCGGCAGTGCCCTTGGCCCTCTCCCCACCCTAACCCCAGAGAGCTCTTACCCCAGACCCCACGGCTGTGATAGCTGAGTGTCTCTGTCTGCAGGGCGGATCCTTTGTGTTGGACGCACTGTCCTCTTGCTTCCAAAGCCCCATCTGGATGTGGCTGCTGGTGCCTGGGAGCTGCCAAGCCCTGTGAGGCTAGATGACCTGGATTCTGTCACTCAGGTCAACTCCACTTGCAGTGTTCAAGGTGGGTAGTCAATCTTGATGGAAGAGGTGTTTGTATTTTCTTAAATATCACATTTATTTTATATTCCTTTACTCTTTATTCATCCAGTATTTGTTGAAGCCTGACATGTTCCAGACATTGGCTGCATAAGTAAAAAAATCAGAAGAGACCCCTGCCTCTCAAACTCGTGGTCTGTGTAGGACAGCCAAACTCAGCCCCGAAGCCTCCAGTGCTCTTCCAAGTGCCAGTGCCTGGACCTTCCTCACCTGTGGGAGCCTTGAGCCCAGTTGGAGGGGGGAGGAGGGGGGTGGTTAGACAGAGGGGCGGGGCAGGAAGAAAGCAGACCTCTCACAGACCACAGCAGGACAGGGTGAGCACCCGATCTGGAAGGAGGGGTCTGGAGGAAGGCTGACCCGTGAGGTAGGGGTGGGGCATGGCCTTGGTACAGCCAGGGTGGGGCGAGACAAGGGAGAGGAGTAGGTCTGGAGGTGGGTTTAGCCGGGAGGAAACTTGACAGGTGGGGCAACAAATCCAGTCCAGAGGGAACACGATGTGGGTGGTAGGCAGGAACCTCTGTGAAGGTAATGCACTTTCCAGAAAGTACAGAAATTCTGAAAATAACCTTGAGGGCCTGTTTCCTCCACCCTTGGACCCCTAGATTCCTGAACCCCATTATGAACAGCAAAAGCTGTGATCCCACTGTTGCTTGAATCCACAGTCCCCTGTGTGCCTGGGAGTTGAAGCTGTGATCATTGTGTTGAGGTCATTTGGATTTTCCCCTCTTTACATCTCCTTTCACTGTTAGTATCAAAACATAACTGCTACAGCTTATCAGTCCTGAATAAGCGGGCTCTAAGTCACTGCATGTGGGTCTCCCACTTTCTCTACCCTGAAACAGGGGTAATAGAACTGACCTCAAAGCACTGTTGAGGTGTACGTGAGACGCACTTGTGAGGCTATGGAGCTGGGGGAAGAGGCCAACACTCAGTGCTTCCACTGCCATAGGCTGGTGACTGAGGGCTGGGGGCTGGAGCTGGTGACGCAGGGGTCATGGCCCTGGGATGTTCAGGATTGCTCAGGCAGAGTTGGTAAAGGCTTTCCAGACAGGAGGGAGGACAGCGAGAAGGCCTTCATGGTGCGGCTGGTTCTGTCTTGCTCTGCTGTCCCAACCATGCTAAGGAGGTGGAGTGATCGGATTTCTGTCCTCAAGAAGCAGTGCTTTCAGCACCATGGAGAGGCTTGGTGCAAAGCTGGGGCTGGCTGTCGGCAGGGAGACCATTGCACTGCCATTTGGAGGAGTGCGGGTGAGGGTGGCTGAGAGTCTGCGAGGCTGAGCAGCCCCTAGCAGACAGGCAGTGAGGACAGAGCATGTGCAGACCCTGGGTCATCTGTCATAGCCTGTGGCCTCCAGCCACCTGTGGAGAAGCTCCTATCCCCTCCCCTCCCTCAGAGTGGGGATCACTCCAGGGCTCAGAGCAGAGAAGGGTGAGGAAGCATCCCCCATTCAGAAGTCACCACTCAGGCCTTAGGGGAGCAGACATCACCACCACCCAGAGCACCGAGGAGGGTTTGGACCCTGACCCACTCTTAACTGCAGCCAGGAAGTAAGGGACACAGGCCGAGGAGATGTGCAGACACTCGTGGGAAGGGGAGAGGAGAGACCCAATCTTTCTAAGGAACCTCTTATTTTTTTTCCATCTTTTTGTCTTTTAGGGCTGTACCCGTGGCATACGGAGGTTCCCAGGCTAGGGGTCCAATCAGAGCTATAGCTGCTAGCCTACACCACAGCCACGTCTGCAACCTACACCACAGCTCAGGGCAGTGCCAGATCCTTAACCCACTGAGCAAGGCTAGGGATTGAACCCGCATCCTCATGGATGTTAGTCGGGTTCGCTAACCACTGAGCCATGATAGGAACTCCAGAACCTCCTAATTTTAAAAATAATTTATAATGAGACTTAAAACACATAAAATTAACCATTTTAAAGGGAGAAATTCAGTGGTAATTAGTCCATTTACAATAGTGTGCCACCACTTCCTGTTTTACATTTTGTCTTTTGTCATTTCAGTGGCTTTGAAAAAAAGTGGCATCTAGTTTTTGATCACAGTGTAATTGAGGTGAAATCTACCCTTTTAAAGTGCACAACTCTACTGTTTCTAGTGTATTCACACAGTTGTGCAACCATCCCACTAACTAGCTTCAGAGAGAAATGCTGTGTCTGTCAGCAGTCGCACCCAGCTCCCTCCCAGGCTCTGGCACCCACCCCTCTGCCCTCTGTCTTCATGGACACTCATGTAAATGAGTCATACATTCCATGTTCCTTGGTTTCTGGCTGCTTTCACTTAGCAGAACATTTTCAAGACTTTTTTTAGGCGTCATTTCTTTCTGTGGCTGAATGTTTCACCGTATGGCTAGACCCTGTTTTGTTTATCCATTTATCAGTTGACATACATTTTTTTATGATTTTTATTTTTTCCATTATAATTGACTTACAGTGTTCTGTCAATTTCTGCCATACAGCAAATTGACCCAGTCATACATATGTGTGTGTGTATACATATACATATATATACTTTTTCTCACATTACCCTCCATCATGTTCCATCAAAGTGACTAGATATAGCTCCCTGTGCTATAAGCAGGATTTCATTGCTTATCCACTCCAATTGCAATAGTTTGCATCTATTAACCCCAAATTCCCCGTCTCTCCCACTTCCTCCCCCTCCCCATTGTCAGCCACAAGTCTGTTCTCTAAGTCCATGCATTTCTTTTCTGTGGAAAGGTTCATTTGTGCCATATATTAGATTCCAGATATGAGTGATATCATATGGTATTTGTCTTTCTTTTTCTGACTTATTTCACTTAGTATGAGAGTCTCTAGTTGCATCCATGTTGCTGCAAATGGCATTATTTTGTTCTTTTTTATGGCTGAGTGGAATTCCATTGTGTATATACACCACATCTTCTTAATCCATTTGTCTGTTGATGGACATTTAGGTTGTTTCCATGTCTTGGCTCTTGTGAATAGTGCTGCAATGAATAGTGCTGAAGTGCTGCAATGAAGATACAGGTGCAAGTGTCTTTTTCAATGAAAGTTTTGTCCGGATACAGACATACATTTTTTTGATATTATGAATCATGCTGCTATGAATGTTCATGTAAGGCCTCTGAGTAGACATCTGTTTTCTATTCTTTGGGTGTATTTCTGATGTTTTAGATAGTTTTCATGTGAACCATGATTATAAATACAGCATCAGTAGAATGAGAAAGAAACTGTGATACCTCCATGCTTGATGGGGAGGCGTCCACAGAAAGTGACCCTCCAGAGAGACAGAAGAGGAGACTGAGATTAGATGCTCCAGGTCCACACAGGATGACAGAGGGCAGTTTCAGGAGGTAAAAACCAAGGCACAAGAATCCACTGTCCACTCCAGCCTCCCTGGAGAGGGTGGTGTTCATGGAGGGTCTTCCAGCACTGCCATGAGTGACACATGGGCAGTGGACGGAGAGCTGAGCCAGCAAAGTTCATCTCATGCCCCTAGAGCAGAGCTTTGTAGCAGGCCACCTCACTGCCCTCCACATCCTCACCAGTGTTTTAGTTTGTCAGCCACTGACCAGTGTGTAGTGTTTCTCACCGCTCTTCCCTGGTGCGTGTGATGTGGAGACGTCCATGCGCTCATTTGCCATCTGTGCATCTTCCATGGTAAGGTATCTATAGAGAGATGTGGCCCTCTTTTTATTTAGGGGTTCATTTTTTTATAAGAGTTTTTGGTACATTTTGGATAGCAGTCCTTTATCAGATTTGTCTTTTGCAGATCTCTTTCCCATCTTTGGCTTGTCTTTGCATTATCTTAATACTGGCTTTTGCAGACCAGTTTTAACTTTAATGAAGTCTAAAATCAGCTTTTTCTTTCATGAATTGAGCTTTTGGTATTCTGTGTAAAAACTCATTGTCAAACCCAACATCACCCAGATTTTCCTCTTTTCTTCTAGGAGTTTTGTAGTTTTACATTTTATATGTTAAGTCTCTGATCCATTTTGAATCAAATTTTGTGGAAGGTGTAAGTTCTTTTTCTAGATTCATTTTTATTCATGTATATTATCAGTTGTTCCAACACCTTTGTAAAGACTGCCCTTTCTCTGTTAAAATGTCAAAAATCAGTTGACTATATTTATGTGGGTTTATTTCTGGGCTCTCCATTCTGTTGCACTGATTTATTTGTTCTTTCAGCAGTTCAACACTGGCCTGCTTATGGTAGCCCTGTTGTGTCTTCAAGTTGGGCTGAGTCAGTCCTCCAGCTTTGTTCTTTTTCAGTATTATCTGGCTATTCTAGGTCTGATCTTTGATTTCTTTGAGCAGAGTTTTGCAGTTTTCCTCATATAGATCATATATGTATTTTGCTACATTTATACTTAAGTGTTTTATTTATTTTAGTGTTAATGTAAATGCTATTGTGTGTTTTTAATTTCAAATTCCATTTGTTCATTGTTAGTGTAAAAGAAAGCAATTGACTTCTGTATTTTAACCTTGTTTCTTACAACCTTGTTATAATCATTTTGTAGTTCTAGATTTTTTGTTGATTTGGGGGGATATAATACATAGAAAACTGTCATCTGTGGTCAAGGACAGTGTTTTTCTTGATTTTCAATCTATATGCCTTTTATTTCCTTTTCTGGCCTTCTCACTTTAGCCAGGCCTTCCAGCACCTGGCCAAAGAGGAGAGGGGACTTCCTTGCCCTCTTCCTGATCATAAGGAGAAAGCATCAACTTTCTCACTATTAGGTATGATGTTAGCTGTAGGCATTTTGTGTATTTGTTGCTTTGTCTACTAAAGATAAATAACTCTTTATTGCACACATGGAAGGAAAAGATAAAACATAGCTCTCCTGCCCTTCTTGTCCTGTCCTCTTCCTTTCCGCCCTTTTGTTTGTTTCTGTGTGTCGTTAAGATCGATAACGTTTTGTCCTGTAGCTATAAAGCCTTGCTCTTCGTCTACGGGTTGATTCTCAAAGATGAAGCTCAGTAAGTGGTATTTTATTATTATGATTATATAAATACTTATTGCTGAACAGGAAACTAGTATATATACCACACTTTTCTTGTATGGTTTTTTTCGTGGAGTTTTATGTTGACTTTTATTTTTGTTGCACTGCCTGCCTCACTCTAATTATTTTCCAAATCCTCAAAAATGGTGTCAGATTTTTGGAATCACCCGTTTCCTTTGTCCTTTCCCTCCTGAAGCTGCTGTCCCCCCTTTCTGAGCAAAACCTGGGTCTGTGGTCAGTATTGTCCTAGGCTTCCCTGTATTATCATTTGGGTTTGATTCACTCTTTCCTAAATCACATAGCTTCTTTATTGGTTTCTTCCAACTGTAGGTTTTTGTAAATGTTCTTTTACAAGTTGAGGAAGACCTCTCTCTTCCTAGAATCCTGAGAGATATTATCAGGAGTGGATACTAGATTCTGTCAAATGCATTTTCCACATCTATTGAAATGATCATATAATTTTTCTACTTTAGTCTGTTGATGTGATAGATTACAGTAATTGATTTTTAAAATATTGAACCAGCCTTGTAAACCTGCAGTAAGTCCCATTGGGTCACAGTATAATACTCATTTTATGTATTTGGATTAGATTGCCAATATCTTGTTAAGGACTTTTTCGTCTGTGTTCATGAGAGATACTGGTCTATAGTTTTCCTTTCATGTAATGTCTTTTTCTGGATTTGACATTAGGTGAATACTGTCCTCATAGTTAGGAAGTATTCCCTCTGGTCCTGTCTTCTGGAAGAAATTATAGAGGATTGGTGATAATTTCCTTTTAAGTGTTTGGTAGAATTTACCAATGAACCCACCCTGGCCTACTTTCTGTTTTGAAAGGTTATGAACTATCACTTCAATTTCTTCAAGATAGGCTTACCTCATTTTATTGAGCTTCTGTAGATATTCCTTTTTTTTTTTTTTTTTTTAACTAATTGAAGGTTTATGGCAACCTTATGCCAAGCAAGTCTATCCATGCTGTTTTTCAACAGCATTTCCTCACTTTGCGTCTTAGTGTCACAATTTGGTAATTTGTGCAGTATTTCGGAACTTCTCCTTATGATTGTATTTGTTATGGTGATCTGTGGTCTGTGATCTTTGATGTTACCTTTGCAAAGATTATTACTTGTTGAAGGTTCAAATGATGGATAGCACATCTTAGCAATAAGGTATTTTTTAATTAAGGTATTGTGCTTTTTAGACATAATGTATTTATTTCCCACTTAACAGACTATAGTAGAGTGTAGACATAACTTTAATATCCTTTGGGAAACCCAAAAAAATTCTTGTGACTCGGTTTATTGCGTTGAGTGGTCTGGAACTGAGCCCAGAGTATCTCTCAGCTGTGCCTGTAGCTCTGGGCCTATTCAGATCCCTTGTTTCTTATGGGAGTTTTGGCAAATTGTCTCTTTCAAGAAGTTGCTACATTTCATCTAAGTTAGCAAATTTGTCTCTAACGTTCCTTTATTATCCCTTTAATGTCTCTCATTTCTGATATAAATAATTTGATTCTTCTTTTACTCTTGGTTATCCTAGCTAGAAGTTTATCAGTTTCTATTGATCTTTGCAAAGAACCAACTTTTGGTTTTCTGTTGATTTCCTGTTTTCAATTTCTGCTCCAATTTTTGTTATTTGTTTATATTCTCCTTGCTTTGTTTTTCAGTTTGCTTATTTCTTCTTAAAATGAAAGGTTAGATTGTTATTTATTGATTTTAGGGTGTTTTCTAGTGTTTACATTTATTGCTATAAATTTCTCTCTAAGCACTGCTTTTGCTATACCCACAAGTTTTGATATTTAAAAATTTTCATTTAGCTCAAAATATTTTTAAATAATTTGGGGTTTTCAGCTATCCTTCTGTTATTGATTTCTATTTAATTCCATTGTAGTTTAGGAGCATGCTTAGCATGATTTCTATACTTTCAAATGGGTTAAGGTATGTTTTGTGGCCCAGAATGTGGCCTGTCTGGATGGTGGTCCCATGAGTGCTTGAGAAGAGGGATTAGTGGAGTCATCTCATCTGTAAAACATCAGTGAGACACAGGTGACGGTGCTGCTCACTTCAGCTATGTCCTTGTGATTTTCTGCTTGTGGACCTGTTGGTCACTGGTGCGTATTGAAGTCTCCAAGCATGAATGTAAAATACAGCCCTGGGTCTGTCAGTCTCACCTTGCTATTCTATAAGTTGGCCCATGTAGTTTAGCAGCGTGTTAGGGCACATACATTAAGGACTGTTATGTCTTCTAGGAGAACTGGCCCCTTTATCATTAGGTCATGCCTTTCTATCCTTGATAACTTTACTTGCCCTGAAGTCAGCTTTATCTGAAATGAATGTAGTTCTCCAGTTTTCTCTTACTGTCATGAGCATGGTGTACCTTTTTCCATCCCTTTGCTTTTAATCTCTGTGTGTCTTTGTGTTTGTAGTAGGTTTCTTGAAGACACTCTAGAGTTGGCTCACATTTTCTCTACTCTGATAGTCTCTTTTGTGTATTTAGACATTTAAAGTGAGTATACAGGGAGTTACCATTGTGGCTCAGTGGTTAACGAATCCAACTGGGAACCATGAGGTTTCGGGTTTGATCCCTGGCCTCACTTAGTGGGTTAGGGATCCAGCGTTGCCATGAGCTGTGGTATAGGTTGCAGACGCAGCTCGGATCCCACGTTGCTGTGGCTCTGGCGTAGGCCGGCGGCTACAGATCTGATTAGACCCCTAGCCTGGGTACCTCCATATGCTGCGGGAGCAGCCCTAGAAAAGGCAAAAAGACAATAATAATAATAATAATAATAATAATAATAATAATAATAGAGTATATAATTGGTTAATAGATATCATCTTTATGTTTGTTTTCTATGCATTGACCTTCTTTTTTTTGTTTTCCACTTTCTGCCTTTTCTCATCTTAATTGAGCATGTCATATGATTCCATTTTCTTCTCTCAGTATTATCAATTATACTCCAGAAAAAGTTAGTAGTAGTTGCCCCAGAGTTGGCAGTGTACATTTAGAACCAGTCAAATCAACTTTCGAATAATACTGCCTGCTTCGAGATATAACCATATTCCCATTTCCTCCCTCCAGTCCCTCATAATAGCTGTCATTCACTTCTCTTACCCATAGGCATTGCATCACATCTGTTATTATTTAAGCAAACTATTATCTTACAGATCAATTTATACTAAGGTTAAAGGTTTTACTTTACCCTCATTTATTCCTTCTCTAATGCCCCACCTTCCCTTTGTGTAGATCCAGTTTCTGACCTATACCATCTTCCTTCTTTGCCATTTTAGTAGCAGCATTCTGTGGGTCTCTCTGAAGCTGTCCCGCAGGGTGCAGACGACTGTTACTGCAGTGCAGCCAGATCCTCTGATAAAACCAATTAGCCTGAGAAAAGAAGGCACAGCTGCAGAAACCACCATTGGCAGGGGCCCCCAGCCAAGGGGCAGGAACCAGTTCCCAGACAGAGGGATGGGGACCCCTGCCCTTTAGCCAGCTGTGGGCCTTCCCAGATCCGATTCCATCAGATCCAGAAGAGTCCCTCAGCCTTGCTCTGCTCTGCCCAGTCTGTCCCACAGAGTCCAAGCAGAGCCCCAGGCAGATTGTCCATTGGCCTCAGGGTCTCCCACAGCCACCTGGACCTGGCAGGACAGCAAGCCTGTTCCCTGCACAGAGCATGGCCTGAGAGTCCGTCACTCACTGAGAACCAACATCACCTCTAGGGAGGAACCTCCTTAAGGGGTGGCTTCCAGAGCTGCAGGTAATTCCAGTCTGTTTGGGGGACAGTTTGGGAGTTGGTTCTGTCTTCCTTGCACTCCTTGCCACTCTGCACGCTGCTCACTGTGGACAGTGATCTTCCCTGCCCTGTGTGGGGGATGCAATCACACAAGGGGGCAGAGTCCAGTCCTCAGGCCAGGTGTCAACCTTGAACTAGAAGAAAAAGGTCTGGATTCCCAACTTCTTTCAGCCAGAAAGAAGGGTGAGGAGAATGTGGCAGAGAGCAGGCCATCACTGGAAGGTTTTGGCCCAGGGAACTGTCCACAAAGGACAGCCTGGGGCGATTCCGACAGGACCCTCAGGCAGGACCTTTTCCAAAGTTGTTTTAATAAACTTGTGATAAACCTTCCCAAGCCTAGTTATAACAGATTTCTGTAAATAAGTCAAAGAAAGTAAAGGTTTTTAATAGCAAATTGCAGCCAAGCATGGAGTGTGATGCTACAAACTCTCAAACTCTAAGAAAGTTGTTATTTTCCATCCGATGCTTATGAAGTGAATATCACAGATACTAAAGTTTTAATGGTGCACTTCACAGCCATCCTTGGGTCGCCACACGGGATTTCCATTGATGTGTAGATCTGAGATGAAGTGCGTTTCCTCAGCTCACGTCTTACTTAGTCCCTAATTGGAAGGAACTGCTTACTCGCACATAAATGTAAATGCCATTAACACCCAAAGAAAGCCCAGAGTAAGAGCAACCGTGGTTCACTGCGGTCTTCTTTTTCATCATTCGGTTAGCAGACCCACCTAGGACTGTGTTGGCCTCTGTGCTGACACCCCTGGGGTGGGAGCCCCTCTACCCCCCAGCCTGTGCTCTGCCATTGGTGAAGACATGCCCTTCTGGCTGTGTTATAAGCTCTTATTGGCTTAATTTTTCATCCCTTTGACTTAGTCTTGATCAGATTTGCAAGGACAATCAAATTAGCTGGGCAGCCTTTTCAAAATCAAGATGTATTATTTTCATTTTTAAAAAGCCATTCAAGGATGCATTACATGAATGCATTTTAATAAACCAAGCCTACTAGTTCTCATCATTCTCTTTTATCCTCTGCAGATAAATTTTCTCCTGATGTTTGTTCTAGTGGAAAATGAAATTCTTTGCTCCAAGAGTGGGAAAGATGACTCTTCTGTTTTTCTGGAAACTTAGGTCACATCTTACTTTTTCTCAAATGTCTAATTTCACCACTTTTCAGCAAGGATGGTCTGTGACTTGCAGTGCATCTCAGTAGTATCTGCAATGCTTCATTTCCCAAGAAAATCAGACCAACTCATCCCCTGTTTAAAATGCCTCTCTGACTTCTCATCCCTTCCAAGACCAGGTCTGGAATCCTTAGCAAGACCCTAGGTGGTCCTGGCCTGCTGACCTGACAGCTGTTTCACTTGCATTTCCTTTATGCCTGTTTGGCCTCCAGCCCTGCTGTAGGTACTAGGTGGGCCTCCCTTCCTGCAGCCCCACCTCAGGTCCATTCTTTTAGGAAGCTCCCCTGACACTCAGGCCAGCCTAGAGGGAGTCCTTTCTGCACCTCTGAGGGTTTTTCCCCATTTCTTAGTTTGGCATTTATTCCATGTTTTTTTAATAGACTATTTTTTTTTTTTTTAGAGCAGATTTAGGTTCACAGCAAAATTGAGCAGAAGGTACAGAGACCCCCTGCATTCTTCCTGCCCCCCACTATCAGCATCCTCATCAGACGGTGCTCTTGTTAAAAGTCACCATCGCCCAGGGTCCATGGTTTATGTCAGAGTTCACTCTTGGTGTCGTACCTTCTGTGGATTTAGAGAGGTGTGTGACATGTGACCATCATTACAGTATACAGAATAGTTTCCTTAATGTAAAATCCTCTGTGCTCTACCTGTTCTGCCCTCACTCCTCCTTAGTCCCTGGCAACCACTGGTGTTTTCACTATCTGTATAGTTTTGCTTTTTCCAGAATATCATACAGTTGGAATCATACAGTGCTTAGCGTTTTCAGGTCGACTTCTTTCACTTAGTAATATGCACTTTTAAGGTTTCTCCATGCCTTTTCGAGGCTTGAGAGCTCACTTTTTTTTAGAAAAATCATTGAATAGTGCTCCATTTTCTAGAGCATTAGAGTTTACGTACCCATTCACTTACTGAGAGATGCCCGGGCGGCCTCCATGTTTTGGTAATTATGGATAAAGCTGCTGTGAACAGCTACATGCAGGTACTTGTGTGGACACACAGTTTCAGTCCTTTGGGGAAATAACAAGGAGTGTGATTTTTGGTTGTATGGTAAGACTGTGTTTAATTTTATAAGACACCACTAAACTTCTTCCAAAGTGGCTGCACCATTTTGCATTCCTGTAGCAATGACTGAAAGTTCCTGTTGCTCCACATTCTCATCAGTATTTAGTGTTGGCAATGTCTGGGTTTTGGCCATTCTAATAGGTGTGCAGGGATAGCTCATTGTTGTTTTAAGTTGCATTTTCCTCGTGACATGATGCTGAACATCTTTTCATGTGCTTCTTTGACATCTGGATATCCTCTCTGGTAAGATGTCAGAGTGTTTGGTCCATTTTTTCATTGGGTTATTCTGATTCTTATTGTTGAGTTTTGAAAGTTCTTTATATATTTTGGATAGGCAGTCCTTTACCAGAGTGTCTTTTGCAGATATTCTCTCTTACATTTCATGAAATTTTTACTCCTCTTTTGAGTAAAACTATCCAGTTTCCCAGCCAAATCGGCGGGGGGGGGTGCATGAAAGTATAGATTGTGTCATTTATCCTTATGTTTGAAGTGCTAAGCTTTATCCCACACTAAAGAGCACTGGACTTGGATTTGTTGAATAAGTAAATCACAAATGTTAGAGTGAAAAAGAAATAAGGAAACCAGTGAAGTCACATAAGAGGAGATCCTAACAAATCAATAAGAATATTTAACTAAGGTGTGGAGTTCTGTTCTACCAACCAAAGAGGCAAATACTTAATGTCACCATCAGTGCAGTGGTGGGTGTGGACAATGTGAATCTGAAGGTTCCATGGGAAGCATCTCTGAAAAGGATTCCATTGTCTCTAACCCTCATACACTGTGACACGGTAACTGTGCTTCCATGACTTTCCCAAGGGAAGGGTCCTGCACAGAAGGGGCCAGATAGATAGATGCCAGTTGCCTTGACTGGGGTAGCCTGGAGGCCTGGTGTCCAGTTTGGAGAGTGGTGGAGGGAACCTCAGTAGACAGCATGCAGCAGCCTAAGGGCAGGATGAGATGGTGCAGTGATGGCCTGCTTGGAACAGTGCATGCACGTTGGAAAAGGCCAAAAATGAGAATATTTGGTTAAGTAGTAACATGTCTAAGCTTTAAAACTTGCTCTTGCTAGGAGTTCCCGTCGTGGCACAGCAGAAATAATCCGACTAGGAACCATGAGGTGCAGGTTCGATCCCTGGCCTCACTCAGCGGGTTAAGGATCCAGCATTGCCATGAGCTGTGGTGTAAGTTGCAGACGCGGCTCAGATCTGGTATTGCTGTGGCTGTGGTGTAGGCCGGCAGCTGTAGCTCCACTTCAACCCCTAGCCTGGGAACCTCCATATGCCAAGGGTGCAGCCCTAAAATAGCAACAAAAAAACAAACAAACAAAAACCTCCCTCTTGGAGTTCCCATGTGGCACAATGGGTTAAGAATTTGGCGTTGTCACTGCTGTGGTACAAATTCAATCCCTGGCCTGAGAACTGCATGCCATGGGTGGAACAAAAAAAAAAAAAAAAAAAAAAACCCTTGTTCTTTGTTGGGAGTTCCCTGGTGGTCTAGTGATTAGGATTTGGAGTTTTACCACTACAGCCTGGATTTGATCTCTGGTCTGGGAATTGAGATTCCCACATAAAGCTGTTGCATGCTATGGCCCAAAAAAACAGAAACAAAAAACTTACTCTTTGTTGTAATTTTTTGCAATGGGAATTATAAAAAGTTTAGCAACATTTATATAAACTCAGTGAGAAGCAAACCTGGAGCACCTCATGTTACCATCTTTGACCTGAGGGGTAAAGAGAAGTTGGGGAGGAGGGGGGCAGAGCCGCTTCTGAACCTGGCTCTGCTTCCTGTGGGCCCAGGCTCTGTGGTTGCTGTGGATGAGAGCACCGCCTTCTCATGGCCTGTATGTGACCTGTGTGGCAGCGAGAGACTGGAACGGAGCCCAGAAGACAGGTATGGGGGCAGGGGGCTGGCCTGAGAGACCCCAGGGCAGCAGCAGCCAGCTGGGGATTCCATGATGGCCTTGTGCCTTGGGCCAGGGGCCCAGTGCACAGGGAGCAGGGTCAAGCTGCAGGGAGGCCACATACAACATGTTTTCTCTCGTTACAACTGGGGTTCGGCTCTGCCCCGCACCACCTCCTGTCTTAAAAGTAAGAAGAGCCAGGTTTCCTCAGCTCCTTAATTATCAGGCAAGAGAAAAAGAACTCAGAGCAAACATAACGTGAGACCCACTGGGTCATTTGCAAGCAGATCCCCCTTCCCTGCCCAGCACCACTGCCCCCATCTGGCTCCCCTGTGACTGTCGGCTTACACTGGGGTGTGTCATCACTTTCCTGCTGCTTGAGGCCTCTGAGGGGGTGGTCTGAGGCCTGGACAAGGCAACACCCGGTTGCACTTGGAGACAGAAGGAGTGTCTCTCAGGTTTACTTGGAAGCGGGAAGGAGCAGAGACACTGAGGATTAAAGCAGGTTTTCCTGATCTGGCCCTTCTGGCTTGTTTGCCACCTGCTCAGCTGGGATGAGGCTCCCTGCCCGTGTGCCTCTGTCCTCCAGGCATTCCACACACGGCCAGACCGCTGAGCCTGGGCTGCTTCTGACCTGCTTCAGGACCTGGGTTTCTGGACGTGAATGCTCCACTCTGTCTCGGCAGACCCTCAAGTGTAGGAAGTGTCTGTCCACTGCCAGACCCTTGTGCTCTGTGCCTTCTCTTTGGGTCTTGTTTCCAACAGTAGGCGCACCTTCTCCTGTGGGGCCTGCTCCCGCGTGGTCACCTCACCTCTCTTCAGAAGGCACCTGCAAGTCTTCCTGGACTGCCCCTCTCGACCCCAGTGCACAGTGAGGGTCAAGGTAAGAGCTGGCAGGTGTGGCCCAGCTCTCTTCCTGGGAAAAGGGGAAGGACTCACCCACGGACCACAGTCACCCTGTCTGACCTAAGGCATTGAGGTGGAAGCTGGTGGCTTGGAGCCACATGTCAGTTCTCGGGTCGGGTTGGGGGTGTTTTCGGGGTCCTGACCCAGCCCCTTCCTGTTACTGCAGCTGCTGCAGGACAGCATCTCTTCGCTCCTGAAGTTTGCGGCCTGTGAGGATGGGGTAAGTCCGGGTGCCCAGCCCAGGCCCACATCCTCGCTCTCCTCTGCTGGGTCCTATGACTAGGACCTAGCTGAGCTCTTGGGGTTGGCGCACAGAACACCTGCGGGTCCTAGGCTCCCACAAGGGTGGCCCTCAACCACCTGTTCCCTTCAGGAACCTGGAGACAGGGGAGGGGGTGCTGGTAGGAACACCCTCATTTCATTCAGCCCCTTCTGATGGAGGCAGGCTATACCTTCTACACATTACACTTCTTAGCCACTTACATCCTACTCCTAAAGAGCTCAGAAGGCATGTGTGTGCTCATGTGTGCACCTGTGTGTGCATGGGTGTATGAAGTATGTACACGTGTGCTCTGGGTGAGGGGCCTGGGTGGCCACTCAGTGTTCCCTTGTGCGGCTGTGCACTGGGAGCCGAGTCTAGTTGACCAGAATGCAAGCCGACCCCCACCCCACCCCTGGCTCCATGCAGCGGTTCTCAGAAAGGACGCGGACACATGTGTAGGAGAGGCCTGTGTGGAGACACTGGCCATGAGGCTTGTCTGGATTCTGCCAGTTTTCAGTGTGAGAATGTACACTCACCAAAATCCACGAGAACCACGACTCCATTCCTGGGAACAACATGCAGCTTCTGATTAGGACGCAGGAGTATTTGGTCTCATGCCTCCACTTAACAAGGTCAAGCTCCAGATGTGAAAGCAGTGGAACTAGCTGTGGTCATATAGGCCACTGCTCCTGGGTAACATTACAAGGACAGGAAATGTGCTGTCTTTTTCCTTAGCCTTCACAGAAGGAAAAGTTAAAGGAAGATACATTGCATCTTTTAAAAATAAAGGCACATTTTGTACACACACAAACACACACACACACGCTTTCATTTGACCAGCACATGTGCATGTTTTCATCTCTCCCGAATATAAAACTATAACTTAATCTCCTTTATAAACAGTAATTACTGAAAACCATAGCTACCAAATCTGACTTTTTAAAAAGAGGATTTTTTTCAAGTCAGAGTTCCATGCTTGTACCCCCAGTGGGAGCATGCCTAGGTCCCCTGCCTACACCTGCAGGTACAGCCCTAACAGACAACACAGCCACATGCAGCCCTTCCAGCCCTGTGTGGGCACCTTCCCAACCCAGCGTCTCTATCTCCTTCCTGCTATGTATCCACTGTGTGAGGCACCTTGTGGGCTGGGTGAAGGATCAAGGGGGCCATGACCTTGATGTCTTGGTCACAAGAGCCCAGGCAGGAGGACTCCCCACTTTTCCAGCCATATCCTCTAACTTCCTTCATGCAAACATGCTGCCAAGGAAGCCAGAGCTAGCTCCCTGCAGGCCACATTGGGGAGGCAAGGGGGTTGGCTCCAGGCCTGTCTCATAGACGGGAAGACAAGCACTGCAGTGTCCATGTCCCAGACCAATACAGGCATGTACTGCTCCAGAACAAGCCATCTCCAGGCCCAGTGCTCCCCCACACTCTGCACACAGGCCTGCTGCCTGGGCGAGGATCCACGGGGCAGCAGCTGGTGCCCTGGAGGCTGGGCTGGATTCACAGGAAGCCCTTCAGTTCCCGGGCAGCTGTTGGGCTCCTTTGGGCTGGGCGGGACCTTCCTGGGCATTGACCAGACAGGCACACAGCCTGGACCCCTCACAGCATGTGTCTGGGTCCCAAGAAGGGCAAAGATAGGCCCCTGTCCTGGCCAAGCCTGGGACACATTCAGTGCCCCTCCCACCACACTCAGTTCAGGAGAAGCCAGCCGGGCACCCAGCCCAGACCCAGGCTGAGGGCAGTGAGGTGCCCACCAAGGAGACACAGACATGCCAGCTTTGGCCATGTCATCTGATCCTCCAGCCTCAGTCTCCTCTGCTAAGACACGCTCATGATGGAAGAGAGGAGTTAGCACTGAACTTGGTTATCATAGACATTGTCAAGTGTCTGGCCCAGGGCGGGGCTGAGGGGCACCCCTGACATTACTCTGCAAGTAGTAGCAGAGGAATTTCCCAAAGGACATGTGACCATCTAGGGCTTCAGTCTCCATAAGATCAACAAGCCTCTCTTTGCTTTCAGCCCCACCTCTGCAAGAAAATGTTCTGAGGTTTGATCCTCAGAGACCAGGAGGGCGCAGCACACCTTTCTGGTCACCTGGTCCCCCTGCCGTCCAGGGCTCTGCATTCCCAAGTAGAGATGAGACTTGCCCAAGTTTAACCAGTGTGAAGGAGAATCTTTCTACAGCGTAGGAAGAAGTTTTAAGCTCAGAGTAACTGGAAGAAACGGGGTCCTGTTACAGAGGAAGTGGGGCGAAAGGAAGTCCTTTGGCCAGAAGTGTTGCTGGATTGGGGAAGTGGGAGCCAGCTACAGGCTGGATGCGTGCTTCCTGCTGGGACACAGGGCTCGGCCCTTGACTTGCTCTCCCCGCAGTTCCTCTCCCAGGACAGCCAGCTGGGAGACGCGCATCCGTGCATCCACTAACACCATAACAGATAATTGTAATGTTCTCGTGTAAAAACTAACTCCAGTATCAGGAAAAAGGAGTTCCTTCCTTTGCTTTTATTGGAGCCTGTTCTCACCTCTGAAGAGCAGGGTCATGGGCAGGGGAAGGACCTTCTGCTCTGTCTCTGGTGTCCTGTGCTGCTGGGAACAGAATGTCCAGGGCTGTTTGCTTTAACCAGCCTACCTTTTATCCCTGCAGAGTTATGAAGTGAGGCGTGTCCTCGGAAAGGAGGTGGGGCCATTAACCTGTTTTGTCCTGTCGGTGACCACCCACCCTACAAGCTGTGTGGGATTGGAGGAGGTCGAGCTCCTGCGTGACGTGAGAGGCCCTTCAGAACACCAGCTGCAGCTGCGGGATCTGTGAATTTTACAAAGTGGCTTCACGGTGGTGGTGGTGGTGGCTGGGAGTTATTGGTTAACTCTGGGTGGAGTGAATGTACTTTATGATCTTGAAATGGAACTCTAGCTTTTCTGGGACAAATGTTGGAAAAATGGTTTTGTAAACTAGAAATCAAAATACTTTTTTCTATGATTATTTTTTTATTACCTTTCTGCAAATTTAGAAACACGTTAAAGCTTAAATAAGCTTGAGGTCTTCATTTTGTGTTTATCTTAGACAGGAATATAGTAGAAAAAATTATTTTGTTCCATTGTAATTTTAAAGTGTTCAAATTTTACCATGATTCAGCATGTTTTTTTGTACTTCCTTTAACATTTCCCCAAAGAATACCTTGCAAAGCTTAAACCTTTGCCCTCTATTGTGCTATCACTGCTCTCCATAATCAGTGTCCAACCTAAGCATTTTGCAGTTCAGTGCTTTTCGTAAAGTGTTCTGGGGAACTATGTCAGAGGTAAAACTTTCTCATGAAGTGTAGGTAGAGTAACTGACCTAACGATAGCTACCTTACAGAGACACTGAGAGGTCTGGTTAGTCTGGCCCAGCCCGGGCCGGAGCCAAGATTATGGAAACTGGGAAAGCTCAGTTATCCTTCACTGTGTTGGCAGAGATCTGAGTTTAAAAGTAAAACCACGGATTAATTATCTCTGGACACTAAAGATCTTGCATTTCCTCCCTTATGACTACATAATCATGACAGGCCACAGTTAATTCATTACATAATATAGATGTAGCAGCCAAGACCAAGAAAGGGTGCCTAGTACCCACACTCTTGGGGGAAAGGCTTTATTTATTCGTCCATATTAAGCGTTGAAACATTACAAGTACTGGCAAGGTAGCTGGTTTTAAGTAGCTTTGTGACTGTTTCTTTTCATCTCCTACGTGACTTCTGTACTTGACACACCTTGGAAGTCTACTTAAAGCTGTCTACAAGACTGAGCAAAGGGAAAGCAAATCCCATTACAGTCAAGGTGAATCAGACGTTTTCGGATAACCTCAGCCCTCTTTCTCCCCGTCCCTGGAGCCCCCACTCGAGGTGGGGCGCGCTCCAGCAAGTTTCTGACACGATCCCGGGGCGCCTTCCACCTGAGAGGGTCTCCTCAAATTAACCCGCACGTCCTCAGGTGTAGTTCGGCCTGTTTGAGAAGCAAAGCCATGGTCTTCCAGGAACCCGGCCCCAGGGCGCAAGCCGGCCAGACGCGCCCTCCCCGGCGGGTCCGAAGGGCCTTGAGCGCAGGAATCAAGGTGGGTCTAACGCATCTTTATTTTTACAAATACTGTAAAAATCAATATAAAAAAGTGAGCATGCTCAGTCTTTTTTTCGTATCTACAGTACAAAGGCTAGTCTCGAAAAGTCTCTTACGAATGTACCTTAGCTGCATCCTAGGGGTAGGATGTAGAGAAGCTGCCGTCATAGTAACTTAGGGTCCACGCGACAGCTGTCCAAGTCCCAGACCGGCCAGGCAGCTCCAGGCACTGCGGCCGCAGTCCGCGCGCCCCCCGCGTCACCGCGCGTCCGCCGCCCCCGCGCCGGGCAGGAAGGGTGCGCCGGGTAGCTGCTTGAAGAATCGCCGCAGGCCGGCTAGGTCCCGTGTGAGCTGCTCCACGCGCTGTTGCAACTTCTCGTTTTCGGCTGAAAGCTCCACCAGCTTCTGCTGCATCTCTTGGTTGCGCCGTTTGGCCTTGTCACGGCTCTTGCGCACCGCGATGTTGTTGCGTTCGCGCCGCTGCCGATACTCTGGGCTGCCGCGGTCCGGGCCCCGCTTGCCCGCTGCTTTGTCGCGTGCGGGCCCTGGCGCTGGGGGCGCGGGGCTGCGGCGCGGCGGCTCGGGCGACGCGGGAGGCGTGGGTTGCGCGGCGGCCGCCAGGCTCACCACCGTCTGTGCGCACGCGGCCACCTGCGCGGGCAGCAGCGAGCCGGGCGCGTCGCCGTCGCCCCAGTCCGGCTCGCGCTTGAGCGGTCGCGGTGCGGGGCCGGGGCCCGCAGGGCGCGCGGGGGCCCCGGGCAGCAGCTCCAGGGCGCCAGCCTTATGGTTGCTGTTGAAGAGGTCAGCGAAGAGCTCGTCGTGACACAGCTCCAGGGTGGGCACAGCGGCCATGGAGTCTATGTAGGCGCTGAAGTCGATGGCGCTCTCGTCGTCGTACATGGCGGGAGCGGCCGGCTCAGTTCCGCGACCAGGCTTCCCTGCGCGGCCAGGCTCGTAGAAGGCGGCGGGCTCCGCAGACCAGGGCGCGCCGCGCGCTGGGCCGTCTAGGCTGAAGAGCGCGGCGCTCATGGCGGCGTCGAGCCGACAGCGAGCGCGGTCCCCTGGCGGTCCGGGCGCAGCCTTTTCTAGCCCGGCTGACGCGCACGCTCCGCCCCGGCCGCGGACCGCGGGACCCCCGCCCGAGCGCCTCCCCCGCGCTTCCTGCCCGCCGGCCCGGCCCGCGCGGCGCTGCCGGGAACGACCCTCCCTCGGCCGCGCCTCCTTCCTGCTGGTGGGTCGGGGCCTCTGCTCCCGCGGCACCGGGGCGGAACCAGAGCGGAGGGCGGCGGGGACTCTGCACGGGGGCGCTGCCTCGCAGCTTCAGGGAATTTGGGTCTTGGTGCTTCCCGATCAAGGAGATGGGGAATGGGGGAGGATCGCGACGCTGCCCCGCGGCGTTCCGCTGGCTCCTGGGTGGTGGGTGGGGTCGCTCTCAAACCCCGCGGGCCTGGGGCCAGGGGAAGCTATTTTGAACCCTGCACCCCGCAAGCCCCACGAGCTCGGAGCTTCTAGATAACTCAGTGCCCCGGGCGAACCCCACCAACTCCCTGCCCCACGAGCCCGGCACCCCTGGCGCTGCTTCCTGGTCCACTAGAGCAGTGCCATCTTGCGGTGGTTTCTTACTTCAGTTTTTTAGGCCGGATTCTTTCTATTCAATATTCCAAAAAAGAAGTGCCTTTGGATCCAGAGCAGTGGGGTGGGTCCCTTTCAGGAGAAAGAAAACGTTGGTAAGGTATTAACATGTTCGCTTTCCGGGTTGTAAAATGCAGGAAAAAGACACTGAACTGGTTTTGTTGCGTTTCCTACAATTTGGACAGGCATTTCAGGTCAATTCCATTTTTCGCACCACAGACCCTGTTCAGACCTGGCCTTCATCCACAACCTTTCTCGTTTCCTCTTGTCCCAACACTCAACGTTCCACAAGCTCTACAGCGCTCCATGAACTATCGCTGGAGTGTCTGCAGTCAATTCCAGTGGTGACTTCTGAAAACACACCATAGGGTACTGAGTAGGCTTTCTAGAGGGACGTACATAATGCGCTAGAATTACTCCAGGGACATGATATAGATCTCACACTTATAATTACCTATTAAGGGTAAAACCTAGGAACACATAGAGTGTGGTTCATGCACATCCCCCCAAAAAAACATGTATTTCAGAAGCCATAAAAACGTTACCAAAGACTTCTCCAGGGAGGGAATGCACAAAGAACCATATTCTCATAAAAAAAAAATTCAGCGAGATGATTGGTACATCCAGATGTCAGATTGGGATTGAGTTTGGAAGATGCTATCCTCATATTTTTTAAATGTATTAACCAGTAATTAATGATAATTTTTATTTTTAAAAACTTTTTTTAGGTCTGCACCTGTGGCATATGGAAGTTCCCAGGCTAGGGGTTCAATCTGAACTACAGCTGCTGGCCTGCGCCACAGCCACATGGGCTCCAAGCCACATCTGCGACCTACAGCATAGCCCACCCCAACGCCAGATCCCAGACCCACTGAGTGAGGCCAAGGATAGAACCTCATCCTCATGGATACTAGTTGGATTCATTTCCATGGTGCCAGAGTGGGAAATCCCAATGATAACTTCTAGATTTAAGAATTTTCTTCCCTCTTTCAGAAATAGAGAAAGGAGAGGTCATAGGCCAGCAAAGTATAGATTTGTTATGACATTGAACACAAGTGAAAGACTGTTAAAAATGCAGTATAACAATATAGCTCTCTGATAGTAGTTCACAGTCATTTTTTGAATGTCTCCACTTACTGCATTTCTCATTGTTAGGGATCTTGAAGCTGTAGTATTTTTATTTTTATTTTTATTTATTTATTTTTGGCTTTTTAGGGCCACACCTGTGGCATATGGAGGTTCCCAGACTAGGGGTCGAATCAAAGCTACAGCTGCCCTCCAACATCACAGCCACAGCAAAACCAGACCTGAGCCTCGTCTGGGACCTACACCACAGCTCACAGCAGCGCCAGATCCTTAACCCACTGAGCGAGGCCAGGGATGGAACCCACAACCTCATAGTTCCTAGTCAGATTCGTTTCCCCTGGGCCACGATGGGAACTCCAAGCTGTAGTGTTCTGAGTAGAGTTGTCAAAAGGAAGCGGCCAGGTTAGAAAGCATTCCTTAAAAATGGATCCTTGGATTCCCCCATGTTTATGCGGGCATTGCTATGTTGAGCTCAGTTGAGTTGTTCAGATGCAGCCCACTTCACTTGGACTTTCTAAACATATTCCATCCTTTCAGAATTCTAGAGGCTGTACATACCTGGATGTGCTTTAGCTGTATAGCACTGTATAGGACATTGGGCTGCCCCATCATAAGACAGAATATACCTCAATCCTCACGAGGGATCACTTTTGGATGTTTCATATGGTGCAAGATATGGGACAAGAACAGTTCTCCAAATTAAAGTTTGGAAAAGTGAAAATATTTTTGAGCAGTGCCAGTGTCAAAAAGAGGGAAACTGTGACTTTAGCGCCCTCTTCAGATGATGATGATTCTCAACTATCAGATAACTTTTGTTCACCTTCTGGTTTAGGGATAATTTTAACTGTATGATATATTCTCATGTGTCTTGTGGTTACAAATATAGACTTATTGGATAAACCTTATTCCCAATGTATTTGTTTGTAAAAGGGACTCTAGGGACCAAAAGAATGAAGCCAGTGGAAATTGGGGTCATGCATCCCTGGCACTGCTAAGTGCTGTGTGTTTTATTAGAGCTCTACTGTGATGGGGAAAGAATTCTGCATTTACTTCACCCTCTGGAGTGAACATATTACTCTGTCTCACATTAAGAGACAGAGCCCACAGATTACAAAGTAGCCAGAGCTAAGAATAGGTATTTGATTCTATGAGTCAGGTGTCCCACCTGGCACACACTTGCTCATGTTCCCAGTAATAAAACACAGGGAGAAGCAATTTTCCTTCCCATCTTATATTCCTGTCAAATGGATTCAGACTCCCTCAGCCCATACCTGTCGGCCCGGCACACCCCAGCTCCCCTGCCACCTTAGTGGCATGTCCGTCACAACCACTTACCCAGGAAGGGCTGGCAGATCTGCACTCTTGCAACCTCTTCTCCCCACCCAGCCTGTTCTTCAGGTGGCTGCCAAGATACCTTAAAGAGGAATTTGCCATCACATTACTTTGTTCCTTAGAATCTTCTGAAGGGCTATTTGCCAAGAGAATGGGGTTTGTTTCCAAGTGTGAATAGCCACTGCTCACTTCTTTACATCCATGTCCCACTGCATGCAACTGATGCCTGACTCAACTCTGAAAACCTTACAGTCCTGCATAGGCCCAGGTGCAATGCCAATGGTTCTTCCTCTGCTACGTCTAGTAAGATCTTTCCATCTCCTAGAGCCCTACTAAAATGACACCTCTCTGTTACTCTCTGTGCCTTGTTTTAGCCCAATTAATCATTTCCACTCTGGTTTCTAAGAAAAAATACATCCCAGTTATTGGATGCACATTTTTTCTATCTTGTTGAAACTAGGATGCATATGACAATCACCATTGGCCAAGGTATCAGTTATGACATTTGCCATTGCCTGCATAGGAGTGTTAGAGCCTGGGAGTGAGATCCTGGGGATGATAGTGAAGAGTGGTCTTATAAGGTCTGTGTCATCACCTCTCTGGATGGAACAGAGAGAATGTTGTAAAAAATTACAAACATCAATGACTGAGTTTAAAACTGATTCAGGAGTTCCCATCATGGCTCAGCAGAAATGAATCTGACTAGCATCCACAAGGACACAGTTTCGATCCCTGTCCTCGCTCATTTGGTTAAGGATCAGGCAGCGTTTCCATGAGCTGTGGTATAGGTCACAGACGTGGCTCAGATCTGGCATTGCTGTGGCTGTGGTGTCAGCCAGCGACTACTGCTCCAATTCAACCCCTAGCCTGGGAACCTCCGTATGCTGAGGGTGCAGCCCTAAAAAGACAAAAAAAAAAAAAAAAAAAAAAAAAAAGTGATTCAGAGGAGGCAAACAGTGAAAATGAAAAAACTTAGGGATATCTTAAGCAAAATAACTGGCTTATATTTTCCTGGTTACAGATGCATAAGAGTGATATTAAAATCAAAGTTTAGAGGAGATTAAGTTTTTTTTTTGTTTGTTTTTGTTTTTTTGGCCACCCCCAGGCCATATGGAATTTCCCAGGCTAGGAATCAAATCAGAGCTGGAGCTCAGACCTACACCACAGCTGCAGGAAAGCCAGATCCTGAACCCATGCGCTGCACCAGGGATCAAGCTGGCTTCTCCACAGAGACAAGCCAGAACTTTAAACCACTAAGCCATAGTGGAAATACGTGAGTTCTTGATATGAGTACAAAAGAGTACCTTTAAAAAACAGCAGGAGCAAATTGGCTAAGAATGGTGGTGTATAGCTCCATCCCTCCATAATAACTGCAAGCAAACCCCTGAGAATCAACTTCCATGGAATTCTGGAGTCTAAAACCTCCAACAACTGGAGGAAAGCTTAATGAAAAAAGAAGCCGCTGCATTGCAATAAGAAAGTTCTGTGGCATTTCAAATGTCTTTCTTGCTGTCCTGCACTCTCTGGGTGGATGCTGGTCATGAGAACAGCAGTGTGAACTCCTGTTGCAGGGTCCTAGTGCCAGAGGGAGCAATATAGACTCTATTCTCAACAAAGTTTGTATGCTTGGACCTGCCACAGGTCCTGAGAGGCAGAGCAAGGGGTAGCACTAATCATTTACAAAAAGCATGTTAGAGCAAAACTAATGGGTATAGCAGCCTATGGCATTTTAGGTAACTATTAAAACACAAACTGATAACTAAGCTGGTGAAACATTTAAATGGCCACACATAACAAAGAATACTGTGATTGAATAGTTCTAAAAAAGTCACTAAACAAATGGTATTCCAAAGAAAACATCAACAACAAACCCTGAAGAGACAGGAAAATCTGGAGTTCCCTTCATGGCTCAGCAGTAAATGAACCCGACTAGGATCCATGAGAATGTGGGTTCGATCCCTGGTCTCACTCAGTGGGTTAAGGATCCGGTGTTGCCATGAGCTGTGGTATAGGTTGCAGATGCAGCTCGGATTCCATGTGGCTGTGGCTGTGGCATAGGCTGGCAGCTGTAAGTCTGATTCAACCCTTAGTCTGGGAACTTACATATGCCATCTGTGCAGCCCTAAAAAGCCAAAAAGCGGGGGGGGGAGAGAATCTGATCTACACGTCATAACATTCAAAATGTTTGTTTTAAGGCAAAACTTTATGAGACAAACAGGAAAGTATGACCCACTCACAGAAGAAAGAATTAATACAAAATATCCCTGAGGAAACCCAAACATCTTGGCTTTACTAGACAAAGATTAAGTCACCTCTTTTAATGTGCTCAAAGAGCTAAGGGAAATCAGGAGAATGATGTCTCACCAAATAGAAACTATCAATAAGAGTTAAGAAATTATCAAAAGGAATAAAATTCGGAGTTCCTGTTGTGGCTCAGTGGTTAACGAATCCGACTAAGAACCATGAGGTTGCGGGTTCGATCCCTGGCCTTGCTCAGTGGGTTAAGGATCCGGCATTGCTATGAGCTGTGGTGTAGGTTGCAGACACCGCTTGGATCCCGTGTTGCTGTGGCTCTGGTGTAGGCCAGCGGCTACGGCTTCAATTAGACCCCTAGCCTGGGAATCTCCACATGCCACAGGAGCAGCCCTAGAAAAGACAAAAAAAAAAAAAAAAAAAAAAAGGCTGCCCCACAGTATATGGAGTTCCTGGCCCAAGAATCAGATCCAAGCCATAATTGCCACCTAGGCCACAGCTGCAGCAATGCCAGATCCTTAATCCATTTTGCCAGGCCAGGGATTGAAGCTGGGTCCTACTGCCCCCAAGACACTGCCAATCCCATTGCACCACAGCAGAAACTCCAGGAATAAAATTCTGAAGCTGAAATTAAATTACAAATTTACTAGAGGGTTATAACAGCAGAACTGAATAAGCAGAAGGAATCAGCAAACTTGAATAGAGGACAGTTGAAATTATCCAAGCAAGGAAACATAAAAAGAAAAGAATGAAGAAGTGATCAGAGCCTAAGGTACCTATGGAACACTTAGGTACACTAACAACTGCATAATCATAGTCCCCAAAAAGAGAAAGGGGTAGAAAGAATATCTGAAAATATAAAGACCAAAAATTTCCCAAAATTTATGAAAGACAGAGCTATACAACCGAGAAACTGAACAAAGCCAAGCAGAGTGAACTGAAAGAAATCCATACCAAGAAATATCATAATCAGTTATGGGAAGCCAAACAAAAAAGAGAATCTTGAAAGCAGTAGCAACTCATAACAATCAAGAAATCCTGGAGTTCCCATCGTGGCTCGGTGGCTAACGAATCCAACTAGGAACCATGAGGTTGCAGGTTCGATCCCTGGCCTTGCTCAGTGGGTTAAGGATCCAGCGTTGCCATGAGCTGTGGTGTAGGTTGCAGACATGGCTCGGATCCTGCATTACTGTGGCTCTGGTGTAGGCCGGTGGCTACAGCTCTGATTAGACCCCTAGCCTGTGAACCTCCATATGCCGTGGGAGCGGCCCAAGAAAATGGCAAAAAAACAAAAAAAAAAAAAAAGAAAGAAAGAAAGAAAGAAAAAAAGAAATCCTCAGTAAGATTAATAGTCAGTTCCATCTTAGAAACCATGGAGGCATGTATCAGTGTGAAAAAAGAAAAATATGGAAATAAAAAATTCTACATCCAGCCAAGATGATGGAAAAATTAGGACATTCCCAGATAAATAGAGAGTATTTTGCTAGAGACCTACTCTACAAGAAATCTTAAAAGGTGCCCTTATAGCTGAAATGAAGGAATACTGGATGGTTAATCAAAAGCATACAAAGAAATGTAGGTAAATGTAGCTACACAGTTAAATGTAACAGCCTGCATAATTATATTTTTACTTTGTAAATTCTTATTATTTGGATTAAAAGAAAAATGCATAGGAATGATATCAACTACATGGTGATGAAAACATTTTTCCTGTTATCTCTCTTTTAAATCAATAAATTAGGCATGTATACATGAAAAAAACACCTTGCTGGGTCTTTTGGAATCTAACACCTTACCTTGTACGTCCCGGAAGAATCTAACCAGTACAGCTAGTAAGAGTCAGGCAAATTTCCAAACAGTCTGCAGAACCAATGGAGCCAGTGAAGTGGACTAGGCCCCTGTGGACATTGTGGGCAAAAATTAGGTGAGTGCTGACCTGGGTAGGCGTTCACACATTCGAGGGAGCTTGCAAGTAGCTTTTTTTCCCCCAATGGTATGACTCCACATACCACTGGAGGAAGGAAAGAAAGAAAGAGAGAGAGAGAGGAAGGAGGAAGAAAGAAAGAAAGAAAAATGTGAATTTGGGGAGTTCCTATCGTGGCTCAGCAGTTAATGAACCCAACTAATATCCATGCAGATTCTGGTTTGATCCCTGGCCTCAGTGGTTAAGGATCTGGCATTGCCATGAATTGTGGTGTAGTTTTCAGACACGGCTTGGACTCAGACCTGGTGTGGCTATGGCGTGGGCCAGCAGCAACAGCTCCAATTCTGGAACCTCCATATGCAGTGGGTACAGGCTTAAAAAAAAAAAAAAGAAGAAGAAATGTGAATTTGTTTTCACATTTAGGTTGTTTCCATGTCTTGGCTATTGAATAATGCTATTGTGAACACTGGAGTGCATGTGTCTTTTTAAATTAGCTTTTTTAGGAGTTCCCATTGTGGCTCAGCAGTAACAAACCCAACTAGTATCCATGAGGAAGCGGGTTCAATCTCTGGCCCCACTCAGGGGGCTAAAAGGATCTGGCATTGCCATGAGTTTTGGTGTAGGTTGCAGAGCAGCTTGTATTCTGCATTGCTGTGGCTGTGGTGTTGGCCAGCTGTGGCATAGGCCAGCACCTGCAGCTCTAATATGAGAATTTAGTATGTCATGGATGTGGCCCTAAAAATACAAAACAAATTGAAAAACAAATTAGTGTTTTCGTGTTCTTAAGATATATACCCAAACATTGGAATTCATATGGTATCATTTGTAGTTTTAGTTTTTAGTTTTCTTGAGGAACCTCCATATTGTTTCCCATACTGACTACACCAGTTAACAATCCCAAAGTGTACTAGGAGTTCCTTTTTCCATATTCTCACTAACATTTGTTATTTGCAGACTTTTTGATTATAGCCATTTTGACAGATGTGACGTGATATCTCATTGTGGGTTTGATTTACATTTCTCTGATGATTAGCAACATTGAACACTTTTTTCATGTGCCTAGTGGCCATCTGTATATCTTATTTGGAAAAATATCTATTTTTAAATTGGGTTCTTTGTTTTTTGGTTATTGAGTTCTACGAGCTGTATATAAATTTTCTATTTAACCTCTTACCAAACAGATCATCTGCAAACATTTTATCCCATTTAAAAGGTTGTCTTTTCATATTGCAGTTTCCATTGCTGTGCAAAAGCTTCTAAGTTTAATTAGATCTTATCTGTTTATTTTTATTTTTACTTGGATCCAAAAAAATATTAGTGTGATTTATGTTAAAGAATGTCCTGCCTGTGTTTTCTTTTAGGAGCTTATAGTACCTGGTCTTGTATTTAGGTTTTTAATACATTTTGACTTTGTGTATATAGTGTTAGAGAATGTTCTGATTCTATTTTTTTTTTATACATGTAGCTGTACAGTTTTCCCAGTACCACTTATTGAAGAGACTGTCTTTTCTCGATCATATATTCTTGCCTCCTTTGTTGTAGATTAGTTCAATATAAGTGCCTGGGTCTATTTCTGGGCTCTCTATCCTGTTCCGTTGATCTTTGTGTCTGTTTTTGTGCTAGTACCATACCGTTTTGATGACTGTAGCTTTGTAGGATGGCCTGAAGTCAGGGAGCCTGATTCTTCCAGCTCCGTTCTTCTTTCTCAGGGTTGCTTTGGCTATTTGGGGTCTTTTGTGTTTCCACACAAATTTTAAAATTATTTCTTCTAAAGTTGAAGGCATTACCCTTACCCTGTCTCTCTCTCTCTCTCTCTCTCTCTCTCTCTCTCTCTCTCTCTCACATACTCACACACACACACAAATGGAATCACTTTGCTGTACACTAGAAACTAACACAACATTGTAAATCAATTATAAAAAATTGGGGAAAAGGATATAAAATTATTCTAGTTTTGTGAAAAATGCCATTGGTAATTTGCATAGAATCTGTAGTATGGTCGTTTTAACAATTTTGATTCTTCTAGTCTAGGAACATGGTATATCTTTTCATCTGTTTGTGTCATCTCTGGTTTCATCAATGTCATAGTTTTTGGAGTACAAGCCTTTTGCCTCCTTACATGGGTTTATTCCTAGGTTTGTTTTTTGTTTTGTTTTGTTTCGGTTTTTTCTTTTTTTTTTTGCTTTTTAGGTCCATATGGATGTTCCCAGGCTAGGGGTCGAATCGGAGCTACATTTGCTGGCCTATGCCACAGCCACAGCAATGAAGGATCTGAGCCATGTCTTCGACCTACACCACAGCTCATGGCAACACCGGATCCTTAACCCATTGAGCAAGGCCAGGGACTGAACATGCAACCTCGTGGTTAGTAGTCGGGTTCATTTCCACTGAGCCACAACAGGAACTCCCTATTCCTAGGTATTTTATTGTTTTTGATGCAATGGTAAATGGAATTGTTTCCTTAGTTTCTCTTTCTGATAGTCCATTGTTAGTGTATAGAAATGTAACAGATTTCTGTGTATTAATTTTGTAATCTGCAAGTTTACTGATTTCTTTGATGCACTCTAGTAGTTTTCTGGTGGCATCTTTAGGATTTTCTATGTATAGTATCATGGCATTTGCAAACAATGACAGTTTCACTTTTTCCTTTCCCATTTGGATTCTTTTCATTTCTTTTTCTTCTCTAATTGCTGTGGCTAGGAGTTCCAAAACTATGTTGAGTAAAAATGGTGAGAGTGGACATCCTTATCTTGTTCCTGATCTTAGAGGAAATGCTTTCAGGAATTCCCATTGTGGGTTAGTGGGTTAAACACCCAGTATTGTCTCTGTGAGGATGAGGGTTTGATCCCTGGCCTCCCTCAGTAGTTAAGGATCCAGTGTTGCTGCAAGCTGTGGCATAGGTTGCAGGTGTGGCTTAGATCCAGTGTTTCTCTGGCTGTGGCATAGGCCTCAGCTGCAGCTGCAATCTGATCCCTAGACTGGGAATTTCTGTATGCCACAAGTGCAGCCTAGAAAAGTAAAAAAATAAAAAAGGAAATGCTTTCAGCTTTTCACCATTGAGTATGATGTTAGCTGTGTGTTTGTCATATATGGCCTTCATTATGTTGAGGTATGTTCCCTCTATGCCACTTTCTGGAGAGTTTTTTTTTCTCATAAATCAATGTCGAATTTTATCAAAATCTTTGTCTCATCTATAGAGATGATTGTATGATTTTTCTTCTTCAGTTTATTAATGTGGTGTATCACATAAATTGAATTGTGGATATTGAAAAATCCTTGCCTCCCTGGGATAAATCCTACTTGATCATGGTGTTTGAATTTTTTTGGGGGGGAGGGTTAGGGCTGCACTGGCAGTATACACAGGTTCCCAGGCCAGGGGTTACATTGGAGCTACAGCTTCCAGCCTGTGCCACAGCCACAGCAACATGAGATCCAAGCCCTATCTGTGACCTATACAACCACTCATGGCAATGCCAGATCCCTGACCCACTGAGCGAGGCCGGGGATTGAACCTGCATCCTCATGGATACTAGTTGGATTTGTTTCCACTGCACGACAGCGGGAACTCCTGGGGTTTGTTCTTTTTAATGTATTGTTAGATTCAGTTTGCTTGTATTCTGTTGAGAATTTCTGCATCAATGTTCATCAGTGATATGGGCCTGTACTTTTTTTGTGATATCTTTGAATGGTTTTGGTATCTGTGATGGTGGCCTCATAGAACAAATTCAGAAGTATTCCTTTTTCTGCAGTTGTTTGAAATAGTTTCAGAAGGATGGGTGTCAGTTCTCTAAATGTGTGGTAGAATTTACCAATGTGAATGCATTTGGTTCTAGACTTTTGTTTGTTGGGAGTTTTAAAATTATTGATTCAATTCTATTGCTGGTAATTGGTCTGTTCTTATTTTCTCTTTTTTCCTGTTTCAGTCTTGGGAGATTATATCTAAGAGTTTGTCCTTTTTTTCTAGGTTGTCCATTATATTGTCATATGGTTGTTCATAGTAGTTTCTTTTGATCTTTTCTATTTCTGTGGTATTGGTTGTAACTTCTTCATTTCTGATTTTATTTGGGTTCTTTCCCTTTTTTCTTGATGAGTCTGGCTAAAGATTTTCAGTTTTGTCTATTTTTTCAAAGAACCAGATTTTTAGTTTTATTGAGTTTTTTATTTTTTATTTTTTTTAGTCTCTATATTATTTCTGTCTGACCTTTATGGTTACTATCCTTCTACTAACACTGGGTTTTGTTTTTTGTTCTTTCTTTGGTTGCTTTAGGTGTAAGGCTAGGTTGTTTGAGATTTTTTTGTTTCTTGAGGTAAACTTGTATTACTATAAACTTCCCTCTTAGAACTGCTTTTGCTGCATCCCATAGGTTTTGGGTAGCCTTGTTTTTGTTTGAATTTTTTTTTTTTATTTCCCCAGTGATCCATTGGTTGTTTAATGGCATACTGGGTAGCCTCCACATGTTGTGTTTTTTGCAATTTTTTTCCTTGTAGTTGATTTCTAGTCACATAGCACTGTGGTTTGAAAAGATGCTTGATATGATTACAGTTATATTAAATTTACCAAGGGCTGCCTTGTGGCCCAGCATGTGCTCTACCCCGGAGAATGTTCTGTGTATACTTGAAAATAATGTGTATCCTGCTGCTTTGGGTTGGAATGCTCTATAATTATCAATTAAGTCCATCTAGTCTAATTTGTCATTTAAGGCTTGTGTTTCCTTATGGATTATCTGTCTATTTATGTAAGTAGGGTGTTCAAGTACCCCACTATTATTGTGTTACTGTTGATTTCTCCTTTTATGTCTGTTAATATTTGCCTTATATATTTAGGTGCTCCTGTATTAGGTGCATATATACTCACAATTGTTATATCTTCTTGGGCTGATCCTTTGATCATTTTGTAGTGTTCCTCTCTGTCTCTTGTAACAGTCTTTATTTTAAAGTCTGTTTTGTCTAATTAGTGCTGCTCTGGCTTCCTTTAATTTCCATTTGCATGGAATACCTTTTTCCATTCCCTCAGTTTTAGTCTATGTGTGTCTCTAGATTTGAACTGAGTTTCTTGTAAGCCAGCATATATATGAGTTTTTATTTTTTTTGTTTTGTTTTTGTCTTTTTGTCCTTTTAGGTCCACACCTGTGGCATATGGAAGTTCCCAGGCTAGGGGTCGAATCAGAGCTGTAGCCACCAGCCTACACCACAGCTCACAGCAATGCCAGATCCTTAACCCACTGAGCAAGGACAGGAATCAAACCCGTGTCAGTCTTGTTTTTGAATCCATTCAGCTAATCTGTGTCTTTTGGTCAGCACATTTCATCCATTTACATTTACGGTAATTATCAATATGTATGGTCTCATTGCAATTTTGTTAATTGTTTTGAATTTGCTTTTTAGGTCTTTTTCCTCTTTCTTCTTTTGTGATTGGATGACTATCTTTTGTGTTATGTTTAGATTCCTTTTTTCTTTTTTCTGTGTGTATCAGTTATAGATTTTTGGTTTGTGGTTACCATGAGATTTTTGTATAGTTGTGTGTGTGTGTGTGTGTGTGTGTGTGTGTGTGTGTGTGATTAAAGTTACTGATCTCCTAGTTTCAAATGCATGTTAAAAACCCTGCATTTTTACTCTCCTCCCCCCATGATTACTGTTTTTGATATCATGCATTAGGTTTGTTTTGTGTATCCTTCAACTGCAAATTGTAAATATCATTGATTTTACTATATTTGTCTTTTAAGCTCCCTATTAGCTTTGTGTAGGGATGATTTCCTACTTTTACTGTAAATTTGCTTTTACTGGTGAGCTTTTTCAGAGCTTTTTCATTTTGTAATTTTTTTTTTTTTATTGCACCTACAACATGTAAAAATTCCTGGGCCAGGGATCAAACTCACCACAGCAGTGACCTGGGTCACTGCAGTGACAACACCAGATCCTTAACCTGTTGCTCGAAGAGAACCTCCCTTTTTGTAATTTTCTTATTTCTTGTTATGGTCTTTTCTGTTTCACCTAGATTAGTTCCTTTAGCATTTATTTATTTTTATTTATTTATTTATTGTCTTTTTAGGGCTGCACCCCCAGCATATGGAGGTTCCCAGGCTAGGGGTCAAATTGGAGATACAGCTGCCAGCCTATACCACAGCCACAGCACTGTGGAATCTGAGCCACATCTGTAACCTATACCACAGCTCACAGCAATACTGGGTCCTTAACCCACTGTGCCACGACAGGAACTCCTCCTTTAGCATTTATTGTTGAGTTGGTTTGGTGGTGGTGAACTCTTTCAGCTTTTGCTTGTCTGTAAAGCTTTTGATTTTGCCATCAAATTTGAAAGAGAGCCTTCCTAAGTTGAGTATTCTTGGTCATAGGTTTTCTTTTTCATCACTTTAGGAATAATGTGCCACACCCCCTGGCCTGCAGAGTTTCTGCTGAACAATCATCTGATGGCCTGTGTGAGTTCCAGTATATGTTATTTCTTGCTTTTCCCTTGCTGTTTTTAATATTCTCTTTCGTTTTTGTCATTTGGATTAGAATGTGTCTTGATATGTTCCTCTTTGGGTTCATTCTATATGGGACTCTCTCCATTTCCTAGACTTGGGTGACTTTTCTTTCCCAGATTAGGGAATTTTTTAGCTGTTGTCTCTTCAAATATTTTCTCAGTCCCTTTATCTCTATTCTTCTGGGAGCCCTGTGGTACAAATTATCATTGCACTCGATGTTGTCCTAGAGATCTCTCAAACTGTCATTTCTTTTTCTTTTGCTTTTTAGGACTGCACTTGTGGCATATGGAGGTTCCCAGGCTAAGGGTCAAATTGGAGCTACAGCTGCTGGCCTCTGCCAGAGCCACAGCAACTGAGGATCCAAGCTGCATCTGCAACCTACTCCACAGCTCATGGCAATGCCAGATCCTTAACCCACTGAGTGAGGCCAGGGATTGAACCCACAACCTCATGGTTCCTAGTCGGATTCATTTCTGCTGCACCACGACGGAAATTCCTCAAACTGTCTTTTCTTCTCTTCAGTGATAGTGATTTGCACCACTGTCTTCCAGCTCACTGATTTGTTCTTCTGCATAATTTAGTCTACTACTGATTCCTTACAGTTTTATTTTCTCTTGGCTAAAAAATTCTGATTTCTTGTTCTGAGCGTCCATTCTCCTTCTGAGTTATTTGGTCATCTTTATGATTATTACTCTGAAATCTGTTGGGTAGATTGCCTATCTCCACCTCACTTAGTTGTCCTTCTGGGGATTTATTCTGTTCTTTCATCTGGACCTTATTCCTCTGCCTCATTTTGTCTAAGTTGCTATTTGTATTTTCTGGTATGCATAAGTTAGAAATGTTTCTCAACCTTAGAAAAGTGGCCTCCTGTGTATCCCACCATGAGACGTCCTGTGAATCCCACCATGCACTTCCCTCTTGTTGCTCAAGCTGTATGCTCTAGGGGCTCCCCCTAAGAGGGCTGCATAGGTCCTTCTCTTGTGGTGGGCTATGTGGGCAGTCTGTTAAGCTTGACTGGCCCCTAGTCCAGTTAGTTGACAGGTTCCGCTTTGTGCAGATGCTGCTGGTGGCAGTTTAGTGGGCCCTGGTAGTGTGGAGGCTGGCTACAGAACCCTAGGGGCCCTGGGGCTAGCACTGGCTCAGTAATGGGTGGAGTCAGGGTCCCAAAGACTCCAGGGCTGTTGGCTGCCCACTGGCAAGTGAAGCCAGGTCCTGGGGTTATGCTAGACTCATTCCTAGAGTCTGGCTGCAGGGCCCAGTGATCCCAGAGCTCATTTTAGATTGTTGGCAGTGATGGGGGGTGGGGAGTCTGGTTCCTCACACAAGCAGTTGGGTGTAGGGTCTGGGGTGTCCCAGAGCTTATGCTGGCCTGCTATTGTGCAGGGCCAAGGCCCAGCTAGACCCAAGGTATGGTCTGGCTTTTTTTTTTTTTTTGGTTCTTAGTGCTGCACCCACGGTATACGGAAGTTCCCAGGCTAGGGGTTGAATCAGAGCTGTAGACACCAGCCTGCACCACAGCCACAGCAATGCCAGATCTGAAATGCGTCTGTGACTTACACCACAGCTCATGGCAATGCTGGATCCTTAACCTGCTGAGCAAGGCCAGGGATTGAACCTGCATCCTCATGGATACTGGTCAGATTCATTTCTGCTAAGCCACAGTGGGAACTCACTGGTCTGGCTTTCTATGGGCAAGCTGGATGTGCAAGATCATGGTTTTCTTGTGTCTGTCCACTGGTGGATGAAGCTGGTCTAGAGGCTTAGGCAGGCTTGCTGGTGGAAGGGGCCAGTGTCTGCCCACTGGTGGATGGAGCTGGGTCTTGGCCCTCTGGCGGGCAGGACTGTCTAGGGGCATGTCTGGATACAGCTGTGGGCTCAGGAAGTCTTTAGGGAGCTTGTCTGCTGATGAGTTGGACTGTTTCCCTGCCCAGCTTGTTATGTGAGCTGAGGCATCCCAGCATTTGGTGCCCAGAGGCTTTTGGGAGGGGCAGGTCTTGGCACTAGTGAGCCAGGATGGAAGCCACCAGCAGCAGTAGAATGTTCCTAAATATGGCTGCCACCAGTGTCTATGTCCCCAGAGTGGGCTGCATCCTCTCCCCATCACTCCAGTAGACTCCTCCAAGACCAGCAGTTAGGTCTGGCCAAGATTTTGCCCTAGGTTCTGGTTGAGCATGAGATTTTTTGTGTGTGCCCTTTATGAGTGGAGTCTCTATTTTCTGTATTCCTTTGGGACTCCCCAAATTAAGCCCTGCTGGCCTTCAAAGCAAATGCTCTGGGGACTTATCCTCCTGGTGCAGGATTCTGGCCTGGGAAGCCTGACCCATAGAGCCCAGAACTCTCAGTGTTGTGGAAAAAGCTCCGCAATGTAATTATCCTCCAGCTGGAGGGTCACCCACACAGTGCTATGGGACTGATCATACAGTGAGTCCACCCCTGATGTCATCTCAGTGTGGCTCCTGCTTTATGTCTTTAGTTGTAGACCTTTTCTGGTAGGTTCACCTTTTTTGTTTTGCTTTGTTTTTCTTTTTAGGGCTGTACCTGTAGCATATGGAAGTTCCCAGGCTAGGGGTTGAATCTGAGCTGCAGCTGCCGGCCTACACCACAGCCACAGCATTACCAGAACCGAGCCACATCTACAACCTATACCTCAGCTTGTGGCAACACCGGATCCTTAACCCACTGAGGCGAGGGATTGAACCTGCGTCCTCGTGGATATTAGCTGGGTTCTTAACCTGCTGAGCCACAATGGGAACTCCCGGCAGGTTCGTCTTTTCACTGAAGGTTGTCCTGCAGGTAGTTGTAATTTTGGTGGCTTGCATTGTGAGAGGAGGTGAGCACAGGGTCCATTTTAGCTACTCTCTCGTTTGTAGGTTTACAATCTGTAGTTATCCTTCGGTTTTAAAACAAGTAGTTGGAGACCTGGAACTCTACTTGTTTCAAACAGTTCTTTTTAAGTTCAAACTCATTCTAAGAGGTACACATTTTTTATTCCCTTGCCACACTTTGTGATATCATGTGTTACCCCTTTATTAATTACTATTGTTATACTTGAGTTTATCAGTTTTTGTCCTTTATTCTTTATTTATATTTTATTTTATTTTTTTTTGTCTTTTTGCTATTTCTTGGGCCACTCCCGCGGCATATGGAGGTTCCCAGGCTAGGGGTCCAATCGGAGCTGTAGCCACCAGCCTACGCCAGAGCCACAGCACCGCAGGATCCGAGCCACATCTGCAAACTACACCACAGCTCACGGCAACACCGGATCGTTAACCCACTGAGCAAGGGCAGGGACCGAACCCGCAACCTCATGGTTCGTAGTCGGATTCGTTAACCACTGTGCCACGACGGGAACTCCCTTTATTCTTTATTTAATCTTAGTTTGTCCTCGGCCTTTAATATCTATTTGCCTTTACTAGTGGGATTTTTCCTTTCCTGTTTATATTTACTCTTGTAACCATTTCTTTTCCACTTAGATCCTTTAACATTTTAGGTTCATTTGGGGAACTCTTTGGGTTTTTAGAAGTACTTTATCTCTCCTATTCTGAATAATAATCTTGCTGTGTCGAGTATACTAGGTTGCAGATTTTCCTCTTTCAGCACTTTAAAAACATCATGCCACTCCCTTCTGGCCTAGAAAGTTCCTGAAGAAAAAATCAATCAGCTCATAGCCTTATGCTGGTTTCCTCGTAAATGACTTTTTCTTTTGCTGCCTTTAGAATTTTTCTCTTTATTCCATTTTAATGATACTTCTTGGTGTGGATCTATTTGTGTTCATCTTAAGACCCTCTGTGCTTCCTGTACCTGGATATGTTTCCTCCTTCAGACTCGGGATGTTGTCAGCCATAATTTTATTAAGTGCATTTTTGACCCCCTCTGTCTTTCTCTCTCCTGGGACCCTTATAGTGTGAATGTTGGTACTCTCGATGTTATCCCAAAGATCCCTTAGGCTGTTTTTGTAATCAGGTGGAATTTAACAAGAATATCTCCTATTGCAAAATGTTATAAATGGACTGTTACTTAACTGGGTTAGTAGTGAGGTCATAGCTAACAAAAATTCTTAATAGCATAACCTTTAGGAGTTCCCGTTGTGGCTTAGAGGAAATGAATCCGACTAGGAACCATGAGGTTGAGGGTTTGATCCCTGGCCTTGCTCAGTGGGTTAAGGATCTGGCGTTGCCGTGAGCTGTGGTGTATGTAGTTCGCAGACGCAGCTCAGATCTTGTGTCGCTGTGGCTGTGGTGTAGGCTTGGGGTAGCTCCAATTCAACCCCAAGCCTGGGAACCTCCATATGGCCCTAAAAGCAAAAAAATAAAAATAAAAAATAGTATAACCTTTAGATTTGTGGGTACTTTTTTAGTTCTTTTTTTTTTTTAATGAAGTAGAGTTGATTAATAAAACATTGTAAATTTCTCCTGTACAGCAAAGTCATTCAAACTTTAAAAAACTTTTCCTATTGCTGTTGATTGGGTGATGTAAATTCTTTTGTCTTCCAGATCACTTATGTATTCTTCTGTATCACCCAGTCTGCTCTTCATTCCTTCTAGTGTATTTTTCATTTATTATTGAATTATTCATTTCTGATTAGGTGTTTTTATGTATAATTTTCTAGTTTCTTGTTAAAATTCTATGTTCATCTATTTTTTTCCCTAATTTAGTTAGCATTCTTATTACTGATGCTTTTATCTAATAAATTGTTTCATTGTTCTTTCAGGACTTTTCTCTTGCTCTTTTTTTTTTTTTTTTTTTTTGTCCTTTTTGCCATTTCTTGGGCCGCTTCTGCGGCATATGGAGGTTCCCAGGCTAGGGGTCCAATCGGAGCTGTAGCTGCCAGCCTACGCCAGAGCCACAGCAACACAGGATCCGAGCCGCATCTGCAACCTACACCACAGCTCACGGCAACGCCGGATCATTAACCCTCTCTTGCTCTTTCAGTTGAGATAAATCTCTGCTCATCCTGCTCCATCTATCAAATTAGATGAAATAGTTAGCTCTGGTGGTCTTGATGGGGTGTCCCCATAGTTTGCATGTATTCAGTGGCTTCATGGGAGAGCTGAATTTGATGTGAAGGCCGGTCACATCTTTTCTGAGGATATGATGGCAGCTGTCACCACGGTAGACGGTGAGGCCAAGGGTGGGGGCCCTGTGTGAAACGGGGCTTTGCCTCTGCTCAGTGGCCACCACCACTCTACTGGGGGCAGGCTCAGATCCCAAGTTGCTAGAGCAGAAGCCCTGAGGATTGGGTCCAAGCTCACTCAGTCCCCTTAAAGTGTGTGCCCTTCCCCCTCCCAGCACTGACACCCTCAGTCCCAGATGGTTTGGGCAAGGGTGAGGGCATGGGGTATGGCAGTCTGGCTACTGACAAAGATCTGCTCTCTGATCCGCTGCCTCTGCACCTGCCAGTAATGGCTGCTTCCTTCCTGCTCAGATGCCAGGCATTTCACGTACAAGTTTTTTTCCTTGGTCATGGCAGCCCTTGCTCCATGGTGGAGACGCAACACATGGCAAATGGCGCTGGTGTGTTACCTTGACTCTGGCTAGGGTAAATGCTGGGTTGGTCTCAGTCTGTCCCCCGCCCAGCTTTCAGAGCCAGCAAGCATTCACGCATTGCTCACAAGCCGAGTCCAGGCTCCCTATAGCCTTCCTGTAAGTGCTACCAGCCAAGAAGGTTCATCTTCCCTTGCTGGCCCCTAGGGATGGGGGCCTAGTGTATAGCCCCAACTTCTCACTCTCCAGGGAGGCTGTCTGCCCAAGTCACCTCCCTTTTCTTCTGAGTCCCCTCCCAGAGACACAGGTCTTGACCTGATCACTCCTCTTTCCTTCCTGCCTGATTCCATGTGGATCATTCTTATAGCCTTGGTTGCACAGGCGTCTTTTCCACTAGTCTCCAGTTAGTTTTCAGTGATAATTGTTTTCTGTGTAGATGTACTTGTGATGTCTCTACAGAGAGAGAGGCGAGTTCCATGTCCTCCTAGTCTGCCATCTTTTTTTTTTTGGTCTTTTTGCCTCTTCTAGGGCCACTCCCACGGCATGTGGAGATTCCCAGGCTAGAGGTCTAATCAGAGCTGTAGCTGCTGGTCTACGCCAGAGCCACAGCAACACCAGATCTGAGCTGCGTCTCCGACCTACAACACAGCTCACAGCAATGCTGGATCCTTAACCCACTGAGCAAGGCCAGGGATCGAACCCGCAACCTCATGGTTCCTAGTCAGACTTGTTAACCACTGAGCCACGACGGGAACTCCCTGGTCTGCCATCTTGATTCGAGTCATCATTATCAGCTTAAAACATACTGTTCTATCTATGAGATGTTTTATGTAAGCCCCATGGTAACCACAAAAAACAAAAAAGGGGGAAACAGAACATACTACCTCAGAAAATAACAAATTTACCAAGGTAAGCAGAAACAGAGGGGAAAAGATGCAATGGAAATACAAAACAACCAGAAAGTAAAAGCTAAGATTGCAGTAGTTCTTACATATCAACAAATACTCTAAATTCAGATGTGTTTAACTCACCAATCAAAAGGCACAGAATGGCTGGATATATTAAAAAAGAACCAGAGTTCCTGTTTTGGCTCAGTGGTTAACAACTCTGACCAGCATCCATCTGGACGCAGGTTCGATCTCTGGCCTTGCTTAGTGAGTTAAGGATCCGGCATGGCTGTGGCTGTAGTGTAGGCCACCAGCTACAGCTCCAGTTCACCCCCTACGCTGGGAATCTCCATATGCCACGGGTGTGGCCCTTAAAAAAAAAAAAAAAAGCATAAAGAACCAAACAATATGCACCTACAAGAGACTCACTTGAGCCTTAGGGACACATGAACTCAAAATGATGGGATAGGAAAAAAATATTTTATTCATGTGGAAACCAAAAGAAAGCAAGAGTAGTTCTATCAGACAAAATACACTTTAGGACAAAAATGGTAACAAGAGTCAAAGAAGATCATTACAGCAGATATAACAATCTTAAGTACAGACGTACCCAACAGGGGAGCACCAGAATATATTAAGCTAATACTAACAGAAATGAAAGGGAAAATAATATAATAATTGTAGGGGACACGTTAATAGCAGATTTTCAACAAAGGACAGATGACCCAAAAGAAAATAAACAAGGAAATGGTGGACTTGAATCAAACATTAAACCAAATGGACCTAATAGATAACTATAAAATCAATAGCCACAAAATACATTCTTCTCAATGGCACATGGCACCCTTTCAAGGATAAATCCTGTGACAGGGCACAAAACAATTCTTAGTAAATCTAAGAAGATTTGAATCATAGGAAGTATCTTCTCTGACCACAATGGAAAGAAACTCAAATTCAAAAACATGAGGAAAGCTAAAAACTCTACAAATATGCAGAAAATAAACACACTCTTGAACAATCAATGGGTCAAAGAAGAAATCAATATCTCAAAACAAATGAAAATGAAAATACAACATATATTCAAACCTTTGGGACCTTACAAAAGCAGTTCAGTGAAGGAAGTTTAGTTATAAAATCATGTATTTAAAAATTTTAAGGAGTTCCCGTTGTGGCACAGTGGAAACAAATCCAACTAGGAACCATGAGGATGCTGGTGTGATCCCTGGCCTCACTCAGTGGGTTAAGGATCCATCGTTGCCGTGAGCTGTGATGTAGGTCGAAGACTCGGCTATGATCCCACATTGCTGTGGCTGTGGCGTAGGCTGGCAGCTGTAGTTCTGATTGGACCCCTAGCCTGGGAAACTTCATATGCCATGGCCCTAAAAAAAAAGAAAAAAAAAAAAAAGGCAAAAAATAAATAAAAATTTTAAGATCACAAACGATATAACTATAGCATAACAAACTGGAAAAAAACAAATTAAGCCTACAGTTAGCAGAAGGAAGGCAATAATAAAGATCACAGCCGAAATAAAAGAAACAGACCAGTAAAATGATGGAAAAGATCAATAAAAATGAGTTTTCCAAAAAAATAAACAAAATTGACAAACCCTTGGTGAGGCTTAGGTAAAAAAGGAAAAACTGCAAAATCACAAATGTAAGAGAAAAAACACCAACAGACATGAAAATACATAGGATCATAAGCAACTACTAAAAACAAGTATACACAATATACTGGACAACCTTGAAAAAACAGGTAATTTCCTAGATCAACTTACCAAGACTGAACCAGAGAGAAACAGAAAGTCTGAACAGACCAATAATGAGTCCAGAGATTGTATCAGAAATCAAAAACCTCCCAACACAGAAAACAAGACCAGATGGCTTCACTGGAGAATTCTACCAAACTTTTAAAGAAGAATTAACATCAATCCTTCTCAAGTACACCCCAAAAAACTGAAGAGGAGGGAACACTTCCAAACTCATTCTGCATGGCCAGTATTATCATGATAACAAAGCCAGATAAGGACACTACAAGAAAAGGGAACTCTAGGCCAATATCCCTGATAAACACAAAACTCATCAACAAAGTATTATCAATCCAAATTCAAGAATTCATTTAAAGAATTATATACCATCATCAAGTGGGATTTTTTTTCCCCCAAAGGTGCAGGGATGGTTCAAATACACCAATCAATAAATGTGATAAACCATATTAATAGAATGAAAGATGAAAGTCACATGATCATCTCAATAGATGCAGATAACACACTTGGCAGAATACAACTTTTTATAATAATGAAAACCTTCAGCTGAAAGGAAAATACCTCAACATAACAAGCCATATGCCACAAACCCACAGCTAACATTGTGCTCAATGGAAAAAATAAAAGTTTTACTCGAAGATTGAGAACAAGACAAGGGTATCCACCCTCACAAATTATTCACAGTCCTGGGAGTCCTATCTAGAACAATCAAGTAAGACGGAGAAAAAAATACCCATATCTGAAAGGGAAAGGTAAAATTATCACTACTCCCAGATGATGTAATCTTAGCTAGGAAAGCCCCAAAGACTCAAGTTAAAAGCTATTGGATATAGACAATGAATTCAGTAAATTTGTAGGATGTAACAATCAATACACAGGAGTTTCCACTGTGGTGCAGTGGGTTAAGAATCTGACTGCAGCACATGGGTTAAAGGAACTGGCATTGCTGCAGCTATGGCACAGTTTGCAGCTATAGGTGGGATTCAATCCCTGGCCCAGGAACTTCCATATACCACGAGTGTGGCCATTTAAAAAAATATCAACACACAGAATAAGCTTCATTTCTATATACTGAGAAACATCTGCAAAAGAAAACTGTCCTACAGCATAAAAAACAGTATAAAATGTCTAGGAATAAATTTTAACAAGGAAATGAAAGATCTATACAATGAAAATTATAAGAAACCCAAAAAGACACCAAGAAGTGGAAGGACATCTTGCATTTATCAGATGGAAGAGGTAACACTGGAAATTTTCCTGCTACCCAAAGCCATCTATACAGTCAGGGCAATCTCTCTACAAATCACAATGGCATTTTTCACAGAAATATAAAAATGACTATTCTAAAATTTATACAGAACCACAAAAGCCCCCCCCACAAATAGCCAAAGCAGTGATGAGAAAAAAACAAACCCAGATCCATCACACTTCTTGATTTCAAACTATAGTAGAAAGCAACAGTAATTAAAACAGTATGAGATCTGCAACAAAAACAGACACATAGACCCAATGGAATAGTGCCCCCAGAATTAACTCCTCACATATATGGTCAAGTAATATTTGATAAGGGAGCCAAGAGTGAGAAAAGCAAAATCTTTTCAACAAATAGTGTTGGGAATAGTTAAAAAACACATGCAGAAATTAAAAAACACATGCTACAAAATTTGGTTGTGATGATTGTTGTATACCTATAAATGTAATAAAATTCATTGAATAATTTAAAGAAATAGAAAATCTGGATAGATCTGCAATAAGAGATTTAATTAGAAATAGTAATAATTAAAAAAAAAAAAACCTCTCCAAAGGAAAGGATGCTTTTGCTGGCAAATTCTACAAAGCACTGAATGAAAATCAACGCAAGTTTTTCTCAAACTCTTCCAGAAAATATCAGAGAAGGGAAAACTCCCTAACTCATCCTCTGAAAGCAAAGTCAAAGAGGTTCTATAAGAAAACTACAGACCAATAATACCCCTTATGAACACTAATGCAAAAATCCTCCACAAAGTGCTAGGAAATCGAATACTATAGCATGTCAAAAGGATTACTCATCATGGCCAAGTGGGATTTGTCTTAGCAATGTGGAGGAGGCGGGGGCTCAACATCGAATATCAGTTATGGTAACATTAGCAGACAAGAGAGAAAAAACACAGGTTCATCTCAACTGATGCAAAAAAAAAAAGCATTTGACAAAATTCAACACTATTTCTCGATAAAAACATGGAGCAACTTAGAATGGACTTCCTCAACTTGACATTTATGAAAACCCATAGCTAAGATCATATTCATTGGTGAGAGGTTAAAACTTTCCCTTCACATCAGAAACAAGGACGCCCACTTTCACCACTGTTATTCAATACTGGGAGTTCCAACCAAATCAATCAAGGAAAAAAAAGAAATGGCATTCAAACTGGAAAAGAAGAAGTAAAACTACCTCCATCATAGTCAGTGATCCTCTATATAGAAAATCCCAAAGAATATACAAAATGAGTACTAGAGCTAATAAATTAATTCAGCAAAATTTCAGGAGAAAAGACCAACACACAAAGTCAGTTGTTTTTCCTATGTGGCTATAGCTTTGGCATAGGCTGGTGGCTGCAGTTCCGATTCAGTCCCCAGTCTGGGAACTAAAAGAAAAAAATGAAAAATAAAGGAGTTCCTGTTGTGGCTCAGCAGGTTAAGAACTAGACTATTATCCATGAGGACATAGGTTCAATCCCTGGCCTTGCTCAGTGAGTTAAGGATCAGGTGTTGCCACAAGCTGCAGCATAGATCGCAGATGTGGCTTGGAAATGGTGTGGCTGTGGCTGTGGTGTAGGACTGCAGGTGAAGCTCTGATTCAACCCCTAGCCCATGAACTTGTGTATACCACAGGTACAGTCCTAAAAAGAAAAGAAAAAAAAATGTGTTCCTGTACAGTAGCAATGAACAATCCAAAACAGAAATTAGGAAACTATATAATACAAGATATAATAGCATCCAAAGGAATAAAATACCTAGGAATAAATTTAAACAAGGAAACTGAAAAGTAGAAACATCAAAAACTAGTAAAAATTACAAACCAATGCTGAAAGAAATTAATCAAACCAAACTCTAGTGGCCTTTGCTTTTCAAATAGCCAATCCTTAAATTCCTCAATTTCATAATGTTCAGAGAGAGTAAGTACCACCCCCAAAGCTGGGCTTTCACTTGAACACACAGCGAGTACTCCAAAGTTCAAAAATATCCACCTTTGCAGAAGTTACTGGTCATTAGTCAGCCTGGGAACTTCCTTATGCCACAGGTGTGGCCATAAAAAGAAAAGAGATAAAAATATTAAAATGCTTTAATAACTTAATAAAAATATGCTTAATATTTTCAGGTTTCCTTATAATCAGTAGAGATGTCTTTTACTTCCTGTTTTCCAAGCCAAGCATCTTTATTCAGCAGGGATCACAGAGCTTAAGTGTGAACCAAAGTGTGAGCAGGACACAAACCCTCAGTGTGGAGCACTGCCCACCCCAAGTGACTGGCGAGGATTTCAGGATGCTGCAAAAAATCAACTTTGTATTATTCACTTCACTGTCATGGGGTCCCGCTGAATTTTCAAGAAGAGAATGTTGAGAATGGCCTCAGACACACATTCATCCGTCATGATGAACTTTTATTGATACAAATAGTAGTCCCTGAGAAAGGGGGTTCCCATGATACAGGGATCAGGGAACAAATCTAGCATTGTCAAGACTCAAGGAAAAATTATGGTTAGTTGTTACAGAAAACAAAATACAACACTCAACACTAAAGTGGCTTGTTTTGCTATAGCAAAAACACATTTACTAGCTCATATGTGTAGGTACTGTTTTTCAAACCATGATCACTTTTTTGTTTAAAATAAAAAATTTCTTTCAATGAATAGACACTATTTGTTGATAAAGGCTTATTTTAATGCCATAATGCCATAAACCTGTATTTATCAGAATAAGTTTGTTAAATAATATAATGAAATAATTTATAAGATGAACATTTTTGCTTTTGACATAGCATAAAAACTATACACTACTGTGGGTTAAAAAAAAAAAAAAGCTTTAATGTTCTTAAGAGTTACTATTTCTCAAAATCATACAGAAGTTTCTAACTATAAGTGTTGGAAAAACACAAAAAGCTCAAAGCCAGAGTTCCCATTGTGGCTCAGTGGTAATGAACCTGACTAGACTCCACGAGGATGAGGGTTTGATCCCTGGCCCCACTCAGCAGGTTATCTGGTGTTGCAGCGAGCTTCGGCGTAGGTTGCAGGTGTAGCTTGGATTCTGTATTGCTGTGGCTGTGGGGTGAAGGCCGGTGGATACAGCTCACATTCCACCCCCAGCCTGGGACCCTCCAGGCGACGTGGGTGTGGCTCCCGGTGGGGAGGGCTGGGGCAGCCAGAGGCTCTGTGACGTAGAGAAAGTCATTTCTTCATTTTTAACTTGATCTTACTGCTCTAGAATGCATGTTTTATCTCCAAAGAAGACTCATTTCAACAAGCATTTCTTTTATTTTCCTAGAACTGGAATGCTTAGTGTCACCCCTCTTGTCATACTTGAAATTTCTGAACTTCTCCTGAGTCTGGGATGCAAAGCCCTTTCTCTCCCTTTCTATTGTGATCAAAGCAGCAAGAGTGCACACCAAAACCGAGGGTTTTGTTTTGTTTTGTTTTGTTTTTTTGTCTTTTTGCCATTTCTTGGGCCGCTCCCGCGGCCTATGGTGGTTCCCAGGCTAGGGGTCTAATCAGAGCTGTAGCCACCGGCCTACGCCAGAGCCACAGCAAAGCGGGATCTGAGCCACATCTGCAAACTACACCACAGCTCACAGCAACACCGGATCCTTAACCCACTGAGCAAGGGCAGGGACTGAACCCGCAACCTCATGGTTCCTAGTCGGATTCATTAACCACTGCGCCACGACAGAAACTCCAAGACTGAGGTTTTTACCTCCTACATCTTCTCTCTGCTCGAGAGCAATTCTGTCATAAAAGATCAAAACTAGAAGAAAATAAAGTGAAAGAAAAAACCCTACAAAGTTATCCTAAAATGTCAAATACAATCATTTTTATATGATAAGCCATAATCAGAGCCTGACCTGTTCTTATCTCTGTGTTCCTAATACAATATAACACCCTCCCAGTTACTGTCACAAAGTCTCAGGGAGCAAGTCTCCTGGGTAATTACCAATGGGAACACTGCATGGAATGCCCACACACACACACACCGTCTCCCCCAGTCCTGGCATTGGTAACCTGTGATACCCTTCATCCAGTGCTGGCAGGAGGCTGGCTATATGCTTCTCTCTTAAACATCCATGTGAGCCCTAAGCCTAATCTGTGATTATGACCCAACCCTGTACACACACCAGCACTCACTTCTCTGTCATGACCTTGATTAAACTTGTCATACAGGAGTGTGTCACTAAACAGACTCCTCTTCAGGAAGCGCAGCTCACGGATCGCTCAAAGTTCAGGGCACACTTCAAACATTCGCTGTGCCCGATCTGCTGACTCATCTGGACCTCACATCCAGGGTTCCCACCCTTCCCAAGTTCTGCCAAGGATGTTGGGGTCTGTTGCCTGGTCAATGAGGCACTTGACCTGCACCTCTTCTGAAAGTCCACTCTCTGGCTCCTGGGCCCGAACGTTGTGATCACTGCTTCCTCGAGCTACGGCGACATAATCTCTGAAAGCAGGCGCCTTCTCATGGCCCAGAAATAACTCATCACTGGAAAAAAGGTTCAACAAATATGAAGATACAAACCATGCATTATTTTTCCTGTCATCACATAGGGCATTTCTGTTGCTCGTAACCCTGAAGGTAAGAGATCTGATCTGTAGGAAGACAGAGCGTGACGGATGCCATGAACGTCTGTCTACAGGTGTTTGTGTGGATTCGCACTCTCACCTCTCCGGGGTTCATACCCAAGGTGGAGGCAGGGTCACATGGTGACCCCACGGTTAACTGTTCGAAGAACTGCTGCACTGTTTTCCATCCCCACCAGCAACGTCAGAGGGCTCCTCACCACCCAGCTCGGTAACAAGCTGGTGTGTGGTCCAGCAACCCCAGTGGGTGTCAGGTGGAATCCCACCTGCATTTATCTGATGACTAATGACCTCGGCATCTTGCCAAGTACTTACTAGCCATCTGCATATCTTCTTTAGAGAAACGTCTTTTCAAGTCCTTGGGTCATTTTTCAATTGGGTGGTCTTTTTATTCTACTCTAAATTGTTAGTGTTCTATACACAAGTCCCTTATCGGCTAAGTGACTTTCAAATGTCTTCTCCCATTCCATGGGCTGTATTTTTACCTACCTGAGGACATCCTGGTATTTACCCCTGTCTCCTAAGTATTTTGCAGCCTTTGCTCATCGGTCAGGGCCTGACAGTCTGAATGAACTCTGTATGTAGTGTGCAGACATTGCACCTTCATCTCTTTGCCATGTGCTGGAAAGACCACTGAATGGTCTTGGCACCTTTGTCAGAAGACCACTGACCACAGATTGCCTTGCACTATTAATTAATCGTGAAGGCCGACTTTGTCTCCTTCTTGCGAATCATTTCTATAAATTCCTGTTGGTTTCAGACCTCAGCCAGAACCAAGTTAAAGGTAAATGGACCTGCACACTTGCTGACGAGCCCCCGTGCTATGTGCACCTCGGGGCTGTGACACCAGGATCTTATTTGTCCTGAAAAAGGACCACAGCAAACATAAAACCTACATCTCCTTGTGCCAGTAAAGATCTTCCTACAACGTCTAGGAATGTGTCAGAGTTGGGACCGGGCCAGGCCATGGCGAGGTCGGCCCCCACACGCTCCGCTGCTTGCTGGTAAGCAGGGGTGACAGTGCTGACGCCACAGGCCAAAGAGAGACACGCGGCACTTGGTGACCCTTCAGGAAACACCAGGATTTTATCCACAAACAACATCTTACCAAGTAATAACGGCTGGATTGGCACCTGCTAACTTTCTCTTCGCGTAATGTACCTTCTGCCGGGGGTACCAGTTTTTTTCAGTCACATTTACTTTTTGAAGCCACGAGCCTCCTTTTTTCAGCATTTTCTGTTCAAAATTCTAAAGGGAAAGAACATGACTTTATCTGCTTATTGTAACAATATATGATCACATTCCAACAGATTAAACAAGTAATGATCTTCAAATAAACAAATCTCTGTAATGGTGGAGGGATCTGTGGCTTTTCATGGAAACCCTTGTGGCGGAACACATAACTGTGACAATGACCATGAAGGGCTGAAACCACGCTCCCTGTGAAGGACGCTGCTGCTGGGCCTCCTTTAGGGGCTGTGTTATAAAGAACCCTTGAAATTTAAGAAAAAAGCAGCATCTGGCTTTATGAATTTCAAGCCTCATGTAGAACAGATATTAAAGTAAAAGTTGTCTCAGAGAGAAACTGAACCAAAGGGTTGGAAATATTCTCAATTGAAACAACAGGTTTTTTTTTTCCAAATAAAGGTTATGTCTCTTGTGTGATTTTCAAGCTAAATGACCCCAAATGTTCATTTCAAAGAAAAAAAATGCTGTACATAACAACAAAAGAATTTTGGTAAATATGATAGGATACACTTCTATCAGATAACAGGAGATGCCGGCTCAATCGCGGTGTGCTGTAATAGAGGTGAAAAGTGTGTAGAAACAACCTTACCCTCCAGTCGAAGGACGGCTCCTTCACAAACACGTCCATGGTGGTGATGAGCAGGTCTGGGCGTGCGCGCAGGGCCCTCAGCGCACACACCATGACACTGCACACAAGCCCCGTTTCTTTTAGCGGTAACATGAGGTTGATGAACTGGCGAGTCAGGCGAAAAGGCATCAACTCGGGCACCGGCAGAAACTACAGAGAAAACGGGGTGTGTCAGAGGCAGCAGGTAGGAGCCAGGCCAAGCAGACCCCATGGCGGTGGCCCACCCAGGGGAGAGCACATCTGCTCTCTTCCTAAAAGCAGCCCCAGGGTGTGACATCACCGTGCCTGAGGCCACAGAGATGGAGGCTCCGAGTGTGACGTCAGGAAGGTTTGTGTCTTTGCAAGCTGTTTGGTGATGGGGCGTTGTCAAACCTCCCACCTTCTTACAGGAACACATTTTTCTTAGCTCTGATTATATAATTAACTTATCATCACTCCTTCTACAACCTGTGGATAAGGCTGAAACAAAGCTGCAATTTTCCCTTTCTGCAAGAATGTCAACTTTAACGACAATGACAAACCGTTTCCAGAGGGGTCACAAGGCCAGACCCGTCGAGAACAGCAGGGCGAGCTCACCTGGGTGGCTGATCCAAATGCGTGTCCAAAGTCAATTCCAATCACGCCGCCCGTCTCCAAGCTCACCATGAAGTTGTTCAGATGCCTGTCTCCGATGCCCAGAATCCAGTGGCCAACGCACAGGAGCGCGTGGGAGCTGGCGAAGTGAGAGCGGAGAGCCAGGAAGGCCTCGGGGCCGGTACTCATCCTCAGGAAGGCCCGCCTGCAGAGGGAGAGTCCATGGAGCCTCTGCCCTAGGCCCCGCCAGCTTGTAAAGCCAGAAACACACTTACTTTAAGAGGTCGGCTGGCACCTGACTCTCTCTTTTTCTAAAAGATGTGACTGTCTCAGTGCGACTTGCTCCCCTATGATTTAATAACAGGAAATGTCTGATTAGAACAAACTTCTCGTGACTCGGAATTTAAAGTTCTCTGTTAGGCTGAAGCCCAAATATCAAATAACTAGATTTTAATTTCTCTGAGGCCAAAAAAAAAAATAGTGTAAATGCAACTTTGAGAAGAATGACTTAGTACAAAGCAAAGTCGGAAAAGCACTTACTTAAACATGAGCATGTAGGCACCAGGGTCCCGCCGCCCAGACATCCTCATCAGCCAGTTTCTATAATCATGGGCTGGTGCTGTGGGGCCACTAACACACAGGAAAAAGGGAGTCGGCAGCGGAAAGATATTTAGGGTTAGAGGATTTCAGAGGCAGAGGTCACCAGGAATTCATTGAGCAACAGGGAAAAGTAAATATGACTTTTAATCGTATTTAATATTAACAAAGAACTCGTGCTACACTGGACCTAGACTTCCAATCTATCATTATTTATTCTTATTTGCTCCTGAAGAACCATGGCTATTTCCTGTGCAAAAATTCAGGTACAAAGCAACTGAGTACAGTAAACTTCCCACTTCATACAGGGAGGAACAAGAGGAGCTGAAAAGCGTGTGGTTCCGAACAGCTGCCTTCTCAGAGAGGCCTCGGGCAGGACAGCTCCCCGGGCGACTAGAGCAGAGCAGGCAAGTCACTTCCACAGACAGAACAGCCCCAAGCTATATAAAAATAGACACTGCTTTTGTCATTATTTAAACACTCTCTCTCTCTCTTTTTAACAATTTCCAGTATGCAGATATACAACATCCGTAAAGTGCAGTGAAGTATTTTCTTAAATGACAATGGATTTAAACTGAATTTGAAAAGCTGTTTTCAATAATGTGTCACAGGCAAAAAGCATTGTCTGGCCAGTTTAAAAAAATACAAATATGATATTTAGCCACTTTGGGGTTGGCGTCAAAAGCTTAAGTTTTCTTGGAAAAAAAAAAAATCTAAAGAACAACTTCAGGACACATTGCTTAGTAGTTAAATCATGTAAGGCGAATCTTTTCTGAGCTGCTTCTAATAAGTTAAATTCCATTTCCATCTAAATTCTCTCCCAGTTTCAATTAGATGAAAATACTTATATGGGGAAACTGCAACACGTGAAGTAAGAAAAACATAGCAACAATTTTAGAAGTAGAGGTTGGAAGTGCCTTGTTTTATTTATTTATTTTTTAGGGCTGCACCTGCAAGTTCCCAGGCCAGGGGCCACAGCAACGTGGGATCTGAGACACGTCTGTGACCTACACCACACCTCACGGCAACGCTGGATCCTTAACCAACTGAGCAAGGCCAGGGATCAAACCTGCATCCTCATGGTTACTAATCAGATTTGTTTCCCCTGAGCCACAACAGGAACTCCTGGAAGTGCCTTGTCTTGAAAAGGTAGCGGGAAGTTCCTGGTGATCTAGCAGTTACGCACTCAGCGTTGTCACTGCTGTGGCATGAGTTCAATCCCTAGCCTGGGAACCTCCACATGCCACAGTGAGCCAAAAAAAAAAGGTGGTGGGAAGTAATTTATACACCACCGGCTGGAAAAGCGCTATGCACCCCATTGACAGTTGCGCTGGCCTACACGCTTCCCACGCTTTCCCATCTTAAAAGTGGCAACAGCTGTGGGAAAGGGAAAGTCACTGTCCCAGTGGGATCTGGCCCCCTGGGTGGCAGCACGAGCGACAGCTAGGATTGCTGACCCCAGGGGAGCTGTTCACCAGTGTCCTTTTCCTCTAGGGAAAGCAGGAACAGTTCTAGGGAAAGGCCTCGAATGACTGAAATTAAACATGGTAGACACTGCCCTGAGCAGCAACTGTTACCCGGGAATAAGAGTTTGATGAGAACAGGCTAAGAAAACACTCCCAGGAAATAACACGAGGACAGTGAAGAGAAATGGGCCTTAAAGCTATTTGTGACCTTCTTCTCTCCCTCCATCCTACTGCTGGTCACCAAAACTGCTTCAAAATGTCTTTAGGTCATGCTGTCCTTATTTTTCTTTACATAAACAAAAGATAAATCTAAAAAACATTCCTAGCAGAACCATTCACAATAGCCAAAACAAGGAAACAACCTAAATCCCCATCAACAGATGAATGGGGAGTTCCCAACATGGCTCAGTGGTTAACAAACCTGACTAGGATCCATGAGGATGAGGGTTCAATCCCTGGCCCTGCACAGTAGGTTAAGGATCTGGCTTTGCCGTGAGCTGTGGTGTAGGGCACAGACGAGACTCAGCTCCTGAGAAGCTGTGGCTGTGACAGCTGCAGCTCTGATTTGACCCCTAGCCTGGGAACTTTCATATGCCTCAGGTGCAGCCCTAAAAGAGAAAAAACAAAACAAAATGAATGAATGGATTAAAAGATGTGGTACATATACACAATGGAATACTACTCAGCCATAAAAAAGAACGAAATAATGCCATTTGCAGCAACATGGACGGAACTAGAGACTCTTATACTAAGTGAAGTAAGTCAGAAAGAGAAAGACAAATACCATGTGATATCACTTATATGTGAAATCTAAAATATGAACCTATTTATAAAACAGAAACAGACTCACAGACATAGAGAACCGACTTGTGGCTGCCAAGAGGGAGGAGGGAGAGTGGTATAGACAGGGAGTTTGGGGCTCGTAGATGCAAATTATGACATTTAAAATAGATAAGCAATGAGGTCCTCCTGTACAGCACAGGGAACTATGTCCAATCTTCTGAGATAGAAGGAAACAGAATTTCATAATGGAAAGTAATATAAAAAAAGAATATATATATATGTATGACTGAGTCATCTTACTATACAGCAGAAACTGGCAGCACGACTTTGTAAATCAACTATACTTTAATGAAAAATAAATAAAAATATTCCTGGAGTTCCCATTCTGACTCAGCAGAAATAAACCTGACTAGCATCCCTGAGGATGTGGATTCAATCCCTGGCCTCGCTCAGTGGGTTGGGGATCCAGCATGACCGTGAGCTGTGGTGTAGGTTGCAGACATGGCTCAGATCCTGCACGGCTGTGGCACAGGCCAGCACCTGTAGCTCTGATTCCACCCCTAGCCTGGGAACTTCTATATACTGCAGGTGCAGCCCTAAAAGGCAAATAAATAAATAAATCCCTGATTTTAAAAATACATGTTCACTGTAGAAAACTTGGAAAATACCAAAGGATAAAAGAAAGTAAAAAGCACCTGGAGTTCCCCTGTGGCACGGTGGGTTAAGGATCAGGCATAGTCGCTGTACAGATTTGACCATTGGCCCAGGAATTTCCACATGCCACAGGTGCAGCAAAAAAAAAAAAAAAAAAAAAAAAGGCCGCACCTTTATCATGAACTAAGCACCAATAAGCCCACCTTTACCACTTATACACTGGAGTCAGTTCACCCCTCTGGCCTCAGCTGCCTCAGCTGTATGGACGCAACAAGAACACTCACCTTGTAAGATTTTTCTTTTTCCCCATCCTTTTTAGAAATTCTGATAAAACACATGCGACCATTGAACCCTGAACTCCATTTCCTTTATTCCCCCAGCTAGAGGCAGATTAAAGCACAGGCCAGGTTGTGGCCAACAGCGCTAATTAATGAGACCCTAAAAGGTCCCCAGTGGGCCCAGGCTGGGGAGCGTGTCGGGGGAGGCAGAGCCGGAGAAGGAGCCCTCAGACTCGACGTACCTGGTGTAAGCCGCCTTCTCCTCCTGGGACATGTTGCTCATAAGAAACTCCTTCAAGGTGCAAGTATTTTCAATCCACTCGATCAGCCCCAGTCTGCAAGGGGAGGGCGGTTATGCACACACGGCCTCCTCTCCCTCACCGTCTCCACGAGGACGTGCCGCACGGGTGACAAGCACCATCCCGCCAGCTCTGGCTGGTGACCCCCACCCCCGCCTGGCAAAGGGGTCGGGCTTTCCGCTCGGCTGCGGCACCTGGAGGTCATGGGTACCACACGGTACGTCTCCAGCTGCAGGCCCCTCTGGCTGCAGGCGGCGTCGCGGGCCAGCACGCCATTCATGACCTGGAGCAGCTGCTGAACGCGTTGGTCCTGCCGCAGGTCCTCACCGCCCTTCACCAGGAAGGGGTAGTCCCGCTCGTCGTGACCATGGGCCACGATGCGCTTCGGTTTCCGGAGAGAAGCCATTACTTTCACCTGTAAAAATTGAGAAGCATTTTAGGTGAAACCGGGGGCAGCACAGCATCTGTCACCAAGGGCCTGCGAGGCTGCTGGGCTGTCCCCAGGGACACAGGCAGGCCACAGAAGAGGGATAGACAGTGAGGGCGGCCAACCTCCCTGCTCCCCGTTCCCGCCCAACCATCATGGCTGAGAAATGCCACCTTCCTGGTGACAAAGCAGCTCACAGCTGGGCAGCCTCACAGCAGGCCGCTCATAACACACCAACTTCTTACAATGAGTTCATGTCTACACACGTGTGTAACCAACACACACACCCCACACACCCCACTTATTCTTTGCATTACTAGATCCTCAAATACGATCAAAAGGCTGGAAATGTCATATGAAGGTCGCTAAGTTCCTCTGAGGGACATTAAGCGACTCCTGTGCCCAAGGTGCAGCTGGCCACCCTGAGGGCCCCTCACCTACCCGCTCGTCAAACCCGGCGATGCGCGCGTGGTACTCGGGCAGCGGCTTCCCTCCGCCGTCGTACTGACCTGAAACCAAACACAGGGGCCCGGCTCGGATGCCGCTGGTGGCCGAGCCCTGAACTTCCCAGCACACCCATGCACTGCTGGGGTCCACGGCCACTGTAGCTGCCACTGGACTGGCCGCGGAGCCGCTCTGGCCAGTAGAGTCCAGCTGGACGAGGCCAGCAACCCTGCCCCCAGCAGAGTCCAGGGTGCATCAGGAGGCCCCAGCTCCCTGCAGTCGTCCTGGGACCGAGTGGGTGCGCAAGGCACGGTTAGTGTTCACCATGTGGTCTGTTATCCTCGTGACTGGAGCAAGAACCTAAGTCACCATGCTACCGTTTTTCATAATCTCACACGAGATGTGAGAAATCCCACTGTGCTCACATCTGACCAGGACACTGCTGCTCTGTCCCCACTATCACCCTCCCTCCTCCTGAAGGTGTGTCTGTAGCACCACCTCATCACTTCACGTGCGACCAGCATGTGTCCCAAGAGGTGACATGCACTCTAGCTGTGCAGACACAGTTCCTGCCTTTTACAGATCCCGTACCTATAAAAATTGAAGGTCTGTGGCAACCCTAAACTGCCAAAAGACAGGTAGCATTTTCCAGCTATAAAGTTTTTGTTTTTTCTTTTAATGGCCAAACCTGCATCATAAGGAAGTTCCCAGGCTAGGGGTTGAACTGGAGCTGCAGCTGCCAGCCTACACCACAGCCACAGCAACACAGGACCCAAGCCGAGTCTGGACCTACACCACAGCTCACAGCAACGCCAGGCCCTTAACCCACTGAGCAAGGCCAGGGATGGAACCCACATCCTCATGGACACTATGTTGGCTCACTTAATCCTCCAAGCCACAATAGGAACTCCTATAAATTATTTTTTAATTAAGGCCCACACATTATTTTCAGACTCACTGCTCTTGCACACGTAATAAACTTGAGTAAGCGTGAGCACAACTTCATGTGCACTGGGAAACCACCTGCTTTAATTTGCTTTGCTGCCATGACCGGGGCCAAATCTGCAGTATCTCTGCCGCTGCCTGTGTTTTATTTCTGAAGAGAAGTTATTTGGGGGCAATATGTGGTATGTTCAGAGGAAATTACCAGTTCTTACTATTAGTGGATGGACATCTGAGCTCTTGTCATAATCGGGAACGTAAGAGAACTCTAACTTAACTAGACATTTGCTAAGTGTACTCTTCATAGTAAGGGTAGATTTTCCTAATGGCGAAGGATACATGGAATTTAAAATTCTTTTGAAGAAAAGAAAACAGTAGAGACTGGATAGCACTATCTTGGAAATGAAGAGCTCCTGCTGCAGCAGGACTCCCCTCAGAGGCCGCCTTGTGGTCCCCGCAGGCCAGCTCACCAGGAACCTCCAGCTCGTCGCGCAGGGCCTCTGCCCGGAAGTCACTCAGCCAGGGCGAGAACTCCTTCAGGTTCCCCGGCGCCTTTGAGGCCCTGCCCATCCTCTCAAGCAGTGAGCTGGCGATGACACTGAAGTCTTGGAGCCTCATGCCGTGCAGCTTGGAACCTCCTCGTCCAAAGTGCTTATCAAATTCTTTTCCAAAAGCCTGAAATCCATAATAATTTACCTTAAGTATTACTGTTTAGTTTGGACTCCTTTTTAAAAATTTAATTAGTTTATTTTTTTGGCCACAACCATAGCATATGCAAGTTCCTGGGCCAGGGGTCAAACCTGTGCCACAGCAGTGACAATACTGGATCCTTAAACTACTCTGCCACAAGGGAATTCCCTAGTCTGAGCTTCTAAAAAGGTTCTACGCATATTATGACTCTTTAAAATAAACAGGTACTCAGTGATAACTGGTTTTTTTTTAATGTAGTTTCACTTGCCTTGAATGTTTCAACACTAAAGCACTGAAGCCTACTTTCCGTTTGTTTCTTTGGTGCCTTTGAAAGGATGGAAAGGGTGATGGCTAGGGGTTTAACTGGAGCTGCAGCACACCCATGCACCCAGCACACCCATGCACTGCTGGGGTTCAACTTTTGGGCATAAATCCTAACAAGGGCTTTTTAAAACTTGGGAAAATCCCAGGAATTCCCTTGTGGCTCAGCAGGTGAAATATTCGACGCTGTCACTGCAGCAGCTGGGTTAGATCCCTGGCCCAGGAACATCCACGGCTGCAAAGACAAACAAAAGGAAGGAGTTCCCATCGTGGCTCAGTGGAAACGAATCTGACTAGCATCCATGAGGATGCAGGTTCAATCCCTGGCCTTGCTCAGTGGGTTAAGGATCCGGCATTGCCATGAGCTGTGATGTAGGTCACAGATGTGGCTGGGATCCTGCGTTGCTGTGGCTGTGGTGTAGGCCAGCGGCTAAAGCTCCAATTTGACCTCCAGCCTGGGAACTTCCATATACCAGTGTAGCCCTAAAAAAAACAAAAAAAAAAAAAAAAAAAGAAGAAGAAAACTTGGCAAAGAGCTTAGTCCCTTAACCTCTGTGTGTCTGCTATGTACCTGCTGACCTAGAGCATTATGGTAATAGGAGTAACTGGACAAGGTACAAAATTAAGGCAGTAATTCAATAAAAATGAACAGCCCACAATTCCTCACTGGAGCAAAAGAGAAAAACATAAGAAAGAAAACACTTTCCCTTAGTGAGGATCTTTCAAGCCATTATTTTGGATCATAAACCAATATAAATATTATTTGGATAATTTGTATTTCTAAAAGCATTTATTATCAGAAGTTCCCTATTTGGAACATACCAAGTCATTCTTTGTATTGTTTCTACTCAAATACTATTTAAATTATAATCTCGACATCAAAATTTTTTTAAAAACCTGAAGAGTGTATTACTAATGATGACTTATAGCTGTCAAGATTTACCTGATCGTCTTTAATTAGAAATGTTCCCCCCAATTTAAAACTAACCCCACATCATGAAGCTGGTATAAATGAAATATATGCTCCATTTTAGACAACCCAGTACAGGAACAGTGACAGGTGGAGGGCCCGCTGTGTCGGGGGATGGTGAGGAGGCGGAGGCGGCTCCGGGCAGCTGCAGAGAAGGGATGGGCCCCCCCAAACACACACACACACACACACACACACACACACACACACACACACACACACACACACACACACACACACACACAGGGGGTCCTGTCCGCCCTGACGCCCCAGTTCTATGTATGCACTGGGGGCAACTATGCAGAGGCCCTGGACAAACTAAGCGCTCACAGGGGCACAATCAGCCCACAGCAAAGACAAGTGCCTTTCTGATGTGACGTGCACATCGCTCTGAGAATTACAAACCCTAGACTACATGAAACCTTCGCATCTAAGGATCGGACCGAAAGCACAGAATGTAATAAACCCTGAAGTTTTACCCATGGCCCCACTTGGCATCATCTGACCTGAAAATACGCCATCGACAGCTTGCAGTGAGCGCAAGACGGAAAAGAAGTTTACAAATTCAACAGACATTTAAACCACAATTACTATCCAGTCCCGTCCAATGACTGCACGTGTAGCCGTCCACCCTACCTGAATAAACCGCCTTCGAAAGCTCCCCAGGCCCGGGACCTGTGGGTCTCCCAAGGCTGCGTACATTCTTTCATACATCTTCTCAATCTTCTTTTTATTGACAGGGGTTTTCTCTAGTTCAACCTTCATGTCCTCCATCCAGTCCTGTGCAGAAGGAAGGAAGTCAGGCCGGCTGCAGGCAGGGCTCACTGGGCTGTGGCTCAGGCAACAGAAGCGGTCATGCTACCTGAAAGAGCATGTCGGGGTTGGACAGCTGCTCCAGGGCGTTAATGAAGTCCTGAACCACTCCTCCTCGGTCCAACTTAGCCTTAATCCTAGGAAAAAAACCACCAAGCTGAGATGCTCAAGCATCTTCCAAGGATCAAGGCCTATAATTTATATGCATATGATTACACTTACGTATAAACTGTACTTCACCAGTGACATAGCCTAGGGAAGGAGCAATTTAAACCTTCTGTCCAAAACAGAGGTTGCAGAGAGTGTGCCTCTTATGCAGAAGGGAAGTCCCTAGACAAGGCCAAGCCAAGCCCCTGGCAGATGACATGGGCATTCTGGGGCACATGAGCCAACACATCCAGCTCCTCAAGTTATGTGATGAGAGCAAAGGCCTTCTGGACATGCTGTCAACATTTCTCTTTCAAGAAACTGATCAGCTGAAGCTGGTCTGGTGAGAGAAGACAGGGGCGGGGGGCAAGGGGGACAACCACCCCCACACCACCCCCCCTCGCCCTGCCAAGCTGTGGCGAGAGCTGTGCCTTCCTCTGCCTCGTCCCACAGAAGCAAAACCGTCCAATGAGGCAAATCAGCTCTTGACAGAGAAGGTCACTAAAATATCGTGCATTTACCAATGTTCCGGCTGAAGCCCCATCACCGGCTCTGGCAACTGCCCCCACTCACAAATCAAAAGAATTGAAGAAAATGACACTGAGTCTTAATTAAGAAGAAGGGCCCCCAGAGTTCCCATCGTGGCGCAGTGGTTAACGAATCTGACTAGGAACCATGAGGTAGGTTGCGGGTTCGATCCCTGGCCTTGCTCAGTGGGTTAACAATCCGGCGTTGCCTCGAGCTGTGGTGTAGGTCGAAGGTACGGCTCGGATCCCACGTTGCCGTGGCTCTGGCGTAGGCCGGTGGCTACAGCTCCGATTAGACCCCTAGCCTGGGAACCTCCATATGCCAAGGGAGCGGCCCAAGAAATGGCAAAAAAAGACCAAAATAAAAAAAAGAAGAAGAAGAAGGGCCCCCTGGAGATTAAGAACAATTTCAGGAACCGACCTCAGAAAGCACCCATCTAGTCAGTGTCTCAGCCAACAGATTACTAAGGGCACAAAGGTAGAAATGCTTCATGAATGTAACATTTTAAGATGAAATGTGTTTACAGAAGGAAGGAAATTCTACAGCAAGTAACACACCAGGCAGATAAGCCTATAAGCAGGTGTCTAAGAGCTCCCACCCTTGACAGCAGCTCTAATTAACTTGAGAACAAACATAGGCCCGGACCACACACTTTTTTTATAAACGTTCAATGTTTGATCAACCTAATTTTTCTTTTATCACCTTGCCACAAATTCCTTGTTCTTATGACCAGCGGAAGTGCCTTTGAAGGAATAGCTTTCGCTGCTTATTATGAATGGGTAGATGATGGCCTGTGGGTAGTGGTCAGCAATGTCCTCCACAGTGCGCTGGACAGCGATGGCTTCGTCCTTGTCCAGCAAGGCCACCATATGGCTGATCCAGCCGATGAACTGCCAGCAAGGAATGGATGAAATCTGAAAAGAGACCTGGGACTTAGTCATGAGGAAGCATTCAGCCTTCCTATAGCAGCACTGCGTGTCCACTGTGGAAGTGCCCGTGTATATACAGCATGAGCACAAAACAGACAGAGGTCTAGAGAAAAAGCCTGCTCACCTCTCCCTCTCGGTTCCTGATCCACTGGGAACCAGATCCTCCCCAGGCTGTGCACAGAGCCTCCCTTTACAGGAGTGGGATCAGATGAGACGTGCCACTGCTGGTTTTTTTGGATTTACCTTATTTCTTTCAGCATTTGGACAGTATTCCTCATTTCACTAGTGCTCTATAATGAACTTTTAGGGTATTTTCCAATTTTTGCTATCACAGATAATCCTACAATGGACAACCCTCTATGTTTATCTCTTTGTACTTGTGCAATACACCCAGAGGAGAAATTCCTAAACAAATTCCTCAATTCCTTTTTTTTTTTTTTTTTGGTTTTCAGGACTGCACCTGCAGCTTATGGAAATTCCCAGGTTAGGGGTTGAATCTGAGCTGCAGCTGCCGGCCTACACCACAGCCACGGCAACTTGAGACTTGAGCCAAGTGTGCAACCTACACCACAGCTCATGGATATGCCGGATCCTTAACCCACTGAGCAAGACCAGGGATCAGACTCGCATCCTCCTGGATCCTAGTGAGACTCGCTTCCACTGAGCCACAACAGGAACTCCTTCAATTCCTTTTTACTTTTAATGTGAATATTAATTGAAAAAAGCATCACTAGATTTCCCTTAAAGAAGATGTTTCCAGTTTTCAGTTCTAAAAGTGTATCAGATTGACTACTTTCCCAAATCCTTTCCAACACTGGACACGATCAATTTTTAGGAGTTCCCGTTGTGGCTCAGTGATTAACGAATCCAACTAGGACCCGTAAGGTTGTAGGTTCGATCCCTGGCCTTGCTCAGTGGGTTAAGGATCCAGTGTTGCCATGAGCTGTGCTGTAGGTCGCAGACGTGGCTCAGATCTGGTGTTGCTGTGGCTGTGGTGTAGGCCGGTGGCTACAGCTCTGATTAGACCCCTAGCCTGGGAACATCCAAGTGCCGTGGGTGCGGCCCTAGAAAAGACAAAAAGAAAAAATAAAATAAAATAAAATAAAATAAAATAATTTTAAACATATTGTCAATCTAAGAAGTGGAAACTATCTGCCTTTAGTCTATATGTTTCATCATGAGTGAGGCTGGACAGCCTGTGTCACCAGCCCTATGTGCTTGGATCCGCGCAGGCCCTCTGCTCCCCTCCCAGGCTGCTTCCTCCGGGGACCGCAAGCCTCCCCTGTCTCTAGCACGTGTGGCAAATATTTTTCTCCTAGTTTTTCTCTCCAACTTTGTATATGGTTATTTTTTAATGATAGAAGTATCAAATTATTTTCCTTTAGGGTTCTTGGTTTTTGTCTCTTCACTCCAAGACCATTTAGAAATTTTGCTCAGATTTTCCTCTAATGCTTTTCCAGGTGTTCATTTCAAGATAAAACATGATGCACCGGGGATGTTGGTAAAACCAGGAAGGACGGAGGCTGAGGCAGCCGTGAGCACAAGCCAGCTGCCCAGCTCAAGTGCCGTGACAACACTGCCCACCATCCCACTTACTTCCTCGCAGACTCAAAATGCCATCTTCATTATCTATAAATACCGTCTGGGGAAAAAATAAAATCATAACTTACTGAAATATTTATCTTTGAGAAAAACGCCTATGTGCTGCATTTTTGAATTCACTTGAATCTCCTGTCTAGGACCTACTGGAAAGTCCTACCACGCAAAGCACACAGACACTGAGGCCTGAGCTCAGCAACCGGCACTGTTTATAAGCCTGCTGTGCAAGTCAACAGCAGCTCGTCACCCTTTCTGAACCACGACCTTGCTCATTCAAAGCTTGGCCCTATTTTCCAGTTAACCATCCAGAGAAGCCACAAAGGGGCCTTTCTGATGCCCTTCCGCCATCAGCTACCCCTGCCTGGCGGAGAGACCAGCCTGGGCGGGACCTCGGATCCTGGGACACCCGCTGAAATGTTCTCCTTTTCTCGCTGCGGAGCAGTGACCTGAGCGTTACAGATGCAGCTCGGTCCTGACAGGCAGCTGACTGTGGGCCAGGGCTCCATTTGCCCGGATGCCCCACCTCTATTTCCTGGGTCCTTGTCAGATGCAGGGCTCAGATCGACAACCACAGAGGAATGTGGGTCTGACACTCTGATGACATGTGTTCTTGGAATGGAGCACAATTCAGCGGTGAGGAAGTGCCGCGGTAAACACACTTCTCACGTCCCGCGTCTGGCTGGAAGCAGGCCCGTGTCCTCAGGTTCAGTCTCGCTCCCTTCCGCCAGAACGAAGGCACTGACCTCTCTTGTCATCAGGCTCAGGGTCTCCTCTGGATGCTGCTCCACTATCTGCAGGAGCCTGGGGAACTTCAGCCGGGCTTCGCTGGAGTCTAACTTCAGAGCTTTCAGTGTACTGTCCACCACGCGGGCTGGATATGCCTGCACGTCTGCAGACCCAGACCGGAAGACTGGCGAGGACAGGAAAGGAGAGACAGTGTCAGCGGACCCTGGCAGACACCAAGTGCAGATTCAGCAATGGCGACATTCCCCTCTGGGCTCGCGTTCTGTGGTCACCATGCCCTTTCCAACAACTACACCAGCTCCACAGACACCAACACGGGGCTGGACTGTGTGTACGGCTTCTGTCCGAAGCTCCCCTCTTCCATGGGGGGAAGCCCAGCTTGCTTCCTGGCTGGAACAGAAAAGGCAGTGCAGCCGCTGGTTACTGAGCTCATTCCAGGAGCAGGATGCTGGCCGCAGAAGCCACTGACACACGTGTCCGTTAAGCCAACAGAAGGACGGACAGCCTGACTCTGCTCAATCGCAGCCACAGTGCGGGCACTGTCACAGCCTCTTAAAAAGACAGGGCTTCTCTGAGAACGTGAGTCATTTAAAACCAGAGGAAAATGGAAGGACGCACAAGACCCTCAGACTCTGTGCTGATGCAGGAGACACTCACCGGCCGGGCCCTCCTCCTGCGTGCGGAGCTGCTGGTCACAGAACTCGGCCAGCGTCAGGTAGGCATCTATCATCGCTGCCACGGGCCCCTGGCCCTGCGTGGAAGGCCCGGCCTCCTCCTCCACTGTCCGCACAGCCTCCGAGAGGTGGTGGAAGGCTCTCTGGTACAGACCTGCAGCCACCTAGAATTCAGACCCCGAAACCTGAGGGGGCCTGGCTTCCGCACCAGGACCCATCAGCCACGGGCACACAGAAAGCTGGTCAGGTGCACGGGCCAGTCTGCCCAGGCTGGGAAGGGCCTAAAGCCCAGGATAACGCAGCCCCCAACCACATGTGGCTGAACAGCCCTGGTCACAGGCTGCGGGCTGAGACACTGGGGCGGGGGGAGGCGTTGGCAGGGACACTGTGGGGGAGGCTGTGGGCTGGGACACTGGTGGGGGTAAGCAGGGACACTGGCGGGGAGGAGGCTGCAGGCTGGGACACTGGGGGGAGGAGGCGGGGACACAGATACAGTGAGTGGGACACGGCAGGATGAGGAGCACCCAGGAACCTCTGAAAACACAGCATCACCTGAGAAAAGTCAACAAAGCCACAAACTAAATAAACAAGCAGAGGGAGTTCCCGTCGTGGCGCAGTGGTTAACGAATCCAACTAGGAACCATGAGGTCGCGGGTTCGGTCCCTGCCCTTGCTCAGTGGGTTAACGATCCGGCGTTGCCGTGAGCTGTGGTGTAGGTCGCAGACGCGGCTCGGATCCCGCGTTGCTGTGGCTCTGGCGTAGGCCGGTGGCTACAGCTCCGATTCAACCCCTAGCCTGGGAACCTCCATATGCCACGGGAGCGGCCCAAGAGATAGCAACAACAACAACAACAAACAACAACAACAAAAAAAAAAGACAAAAAGACAAAAAAAATAAAAAAATAAAAAAAATAAACAAGCAGAAAAGCTCATTCTGCCATGAGCAAGTGGGGTGTCTATGGGACCAGTGGTGAGACTCCAACAAGAGGATTCATGGAAGAACTGCCCACATCGGTCCATCACAGACTTCCCATTTTTAAGACTAAGAAAAATGGTGTCATTCAAATAACCAGGATACACACAGAGTATGTCATTTTTCCAATAAGAAACTTGGCTGTGGGTAACTGTCAAATACACCTTAAAAACACAAAGCAAGAGTCGCAGCATCTTTCTGCAGCAGTGTGCAGGGTAGAGACACACACGGGTGTTCAGAGCTCACTCCCACCTCCTCTGTGCCCTCTGAGCTGGATCCAGAAAGCTCCACGACCCTTCTGGCCTTGCTCGCCTCGATTTCTGCAAGGCAGGCGGGCTCGCTGCTGAGCGCGTCAGCCATGATCCGGTACGTTGTGCCCAGGAGAACGTTCTGGTCCCAGGAGGATGGAAGGTTCCCACTTGAGTCGCTCAGAGTGCTCTCACCTGCTGGTTAAACACACACCCACACCACACAATACACATCACATATGCACACACACGCACACATACACCACATATACACACACATGCACCACATATACACACATATGCACACATACACCACACAATACACATATACACACATGCACCACATATACACACATACATACACACACACCACACAATATACATATGTGCACGCATACACAAACCATGTATACACGATACGCATCACATATACACACATATGCACAAACACACCACATACACACACACACACGCTCACCACATACACACACATATGCACAATACACACCACACACACACACCAGGCAATAGACACCACATATATACACATACATACCCAGACACACACACATATACACACACCAACCACATGCACACACACAATTTTTTGAGAAGTGAATACCACAAATTAAAAAGAAGATATTCATAATGTACAAATGCTATTTTCTATTAAGAAACCAATTAAAATAAATCCTGAAGATATAAGAAATTGACTTCAAGCATTGGGAATTTCTTGAACTCACATTAATGAAAAACGTTCTTTGTCAACAGTGACCACAGTTGATCAAGGCTCAACAATCAAAACACTGAATACATATCTTATCATGTCACTTATGATGGAGGATAATGAGAGAAAAAGAATATATATACGTATATGTGACCGGGTCACCTTACTGTACAGCAGAAAATTGACAGAACACTGTAAACCAGCTATCATGGAAAAAACAAATATCATTTAAAAAATAAAAACAACACTGAATACACTGTCATTCAAGCATTACCCTCTGCTTTTCTCAAAGCACCTCTGTTGCAGAGAATAGTCAGGGCTCAAATGCCCCCTGCATCTACACTAATGACCCAGTTTTGTTTTTGTTTTTTGTTTTTTGGGTTTTTTTTGCCTTTTAGGGCCACACCCACAGCACATGGAGGTTCCCAGGCTAGGGGTCTAATCAGAGCTGTGGCTACCAGCCTATACCACAGCCACAGCAATGCCCGATCCGTGCCATGTATGCAACCTACACCACAGCTCACGGCAACGCCAGATCCTTAACCCACTGAGCAAGGCCAGGGATCGAACCCGCATCCTCATGGATCCTAGTCAGATTCGTTTCCACTACGCCATGATGGGAACTCCATGACCCAGATCTTTAAACCTACAGCCGATAAAGCAACAGTGACCAGTGCAGTCCAAGGTCTAGGGCTGGTCTTGCCATGTGGCGCTAACTCAGCTCTGGTCAAGCCTGCAGCTTGCAGAGGTCGAGAAGCAAGGGCAGCCACCCAGGAGGTCCAGACAGCCACACTCCTGTGCCCTCAGACAGGTGATCACAGGAATAGCCCTGCACATTTCCCAGGGCTGTTACCAAAAACAAGCAATTACTGTCACCAGGATTAAATGGTATCTCAGTGTCGGCAAACTCCTCCCCACCCCACCCCCAGCCTGAAAACCATCAGAAATGGCTGAGCAATCACAGGATGATTTCCGATCCTGAGGGCACTGTGGAAGTGCGTCCCAAGTCCCGCTGCACCTGGAGGCAGTGCCCGATGGAGTCAGCTCAGGACCGTAGCCCTGGACGTGTGCATGCGACCCGGGCCACGCAGGCCCCTCAGCCTTAAAGGCAGTGTCGTCAGAGGAAGAGAAGAGGCTTTCGTGTTTAATTTTTAAGGCAGTTCTTACATGTAAACACAACATTTTCAGAATAATTAAATATTACATCCAAAATTTGGCTAGGTATTAAAGAGAACATTTTTATTACTTTTTGTTTTTATTGAAGGAGAGTTGATTTACAATGTTGTGGCCATTTCTGCTGTAGAGCAAAGTGACCCAGTCATACATGGATATACACTCCTTTTCTCACGTTATCTTCCATCATGTTCTACCCAAGAGATTAGCTATAGCTCCCTGAGCTGCACAGCAGGACCTCACTGCGTATCCAGTCTAAATGTCATCGTCTGCATCTAACCCCAAACTCCCCATCCATCCCGCTCCCTCCCCGTCAGCAACCACAAGTCTATTCTCTATTCTGTGAGTCTGTTTCATTCTGTATACAGGTTCATTTGTGCCATATTTTAGGTTCACATGTAAGTGCTTTCATAAAGAGCACATTTTTTATTTCAACTTTACTTTGTAAAGAAATAAAAGCTCCAGAAGTCATATTCAATAGTATGATTAGGACACAAAGTATCTTGGCTCTAAATATTTATAAATGTTTACACACTTTAATTCCCACGCAGCGCCCGGCGCATGTACCCACCCAGCAGGGAGACGGTCCTCAACACTGTGCAGAGCTGCTCGGACGGGCGCTGGGCCCGGGCGCGGCTGTGGCTGAGCTGGCAGTAGCTCTGCACCCACTGCGCCAGCCAGTCGTCCCTCGTCCTGGCCTCTCTGTGCAGCTCCTTCAGCAGTTTCATGGCGAGGGAGAAGTTGCTCTGCACGCAGAAGAAAGAGCGCGTCACGGAACGCAGGTCTGTGCCCGACCCACAGTGAGGCCACAGGAGTCTGGAGCAGGCAAGCTTTATTGCAGGCCATGCGAGGAGACCGGTGGCCCGTGCCCGAAAACCTGGACTCCCCCGAGCCTTTAGCAAAGCTTTTCAGAGAAAGGTGAGGGAGGAGCATGGCGAGTTGCTGCAAATTTCCTGGTGTTGGATCCTTCGCTCCTGAGGCTGCCCAGAAGGATATTCCTGTAAGCCCCCATCGAACAAATGTCACCCTCTGTTCTGCCACTTTTTAATCTGAAGGTGTAACACACAAGGAAGGAAAGGGAAGGGAGACATTAAACTCTGTCTCCACGCCTCCTGGCAGCTGCTAACCATCAACAAATCCCAAAGGCAAAGCATCATCACCACCCTTTATCTTACTTCTTCAAGATCACAAGCATCTTCAGCTCTGGGCGGCCTCTACTGTCATTAGATTTCAGAGGTGGGGCTGGGCTGGCCAGTGGGCAGGTGGCATGGTCTCAGCAGGTCACAGCCCACAGCCTCGCCACCCCCAGCTCCCTCAGCAGCCCGGAGCTGGAGGGCCTAGAGGCCCCAGGGAAAAGGCTGCGATCCACTCACGCCGCCCACCACCAGGGGCACCACTGTTGGAGGAGGGGGACCTCTAACTGGCACTAAGGGTCACACACACTAAGGGCTGCGCCCACCCCTATTACAAAAGCAGCAAGCTGACACATGGGACAACTTAGAAGTGTCTGCACACAAGGAGTTTTCTCTAAGGAGCAGCGACTGCATGGCCTTGGCGTCAGTCACAAGGGTGTCTGTGTATTTACCGTGGGGATGGGCTCAAGGACCGCACACAATCTGGTGTCTCCAGGAACCACCAGGCTGGGCAGCCACCACTGTCGCCCAATTCTAGAACACACTCACCGACACACACGGAAGCCACTGCCCAGCCTCTGGACCCTCCCCACAGACAGAGTGAGAAGGTGGGCGCTGGCTCTGCGTGTGGGGTTATCAGAACTTTCTTCCTTTCGCTGGATAAACCTCAGTTTATTTATCCATTTACCTAGTGATAAACTTTCAGCTTTTTCCACCCTCTGGCTATTCTGAATAATGCTCGTTTTGCTAATTCGCTTGAACGTAATCTGCTCGCAAACTTCTGGATGGATGTATTCGCCTCCTCATCTCTCTGGGTGCAGGGCGAGATGGGGGCCTGCTGGGCCACTGGTGACGGGGCTGGAGGAGCTCACAGAACGAACACCCAGTGGCCCCACACCTGCCATCAGGGGGGGGCCATGGCCCCCACTGTGGTTTGATCTGCATCTTCCTGATGTCTCATGGAGCTGAGTCTTTTCATGGGCTCACTGGCCACTTGTGTCTTTTTGGGAGAAATGTCTAATCAGATCCTTTGCCCATTTTTCACTGGGTTGTTCGACTTTCTGTTATCCGGCTATAAGGACTGATGTATGTATTTTGGATAGTGGACTCTTCTTAGCTACGGGATTTCCAAGTATTTTCTCCCATCTTATGGGTTGTCGCTTCATTTCCCTGGGTGTGTCATTTGAGGTGGATAAGTTTTCAAAGTTCAATTTATCTAGTTTTATTTAGTCGGTTGTTATGTGGATATCTTTGAAATCTAACTCTGTGTTAAGCTTCAAAGACATGGACATCAGACCTGTGCCTGCCTAGTCACCTCCCCTCCACCACTCAGACGAAAACCCCAAGCCTCCTCATCATTCCTGCTGATCCTGGCTTGTCCCATCTGCATCTTCCCGCCCCCACTTTCCACATGCTGTCTCTGGCGCTTCAAAGACACGAACATCAGACCTGTGCCTGCCTAGTCACCTCCCCTCCACCACTCAGACGAAAACCCCAAGCCTCCTCATCATTCCTGCTGATCCAGGCTTGTCCCATCTGCATCTTCCCGCCCCCACTTTCCACATGCTGTCTCTGACTGGCCCCTCAGCAGCCTCCGCTGTGTCCCTCGAGCCTCCAGGCCTAGTTCCTGGCCACGTGCTCCACAGTCCACCTCAAACCTGCATCGCAAGAAAACCCCTCCGCTCACAGCAGACCTTAGCTCCCAGTCTCTCACTTTCAGGATTCCGTCTGAATGCGTCCAGGACCTTTCTCTCTTGCTGTTCCCCCTGCCGCCGTCTCCAGGGAGCCTTCTTTCCCCTCCTCCCCCTTCCTGCACCCCCAGCACCCACTGTCCCCTCTGAGATGAGCCCCTTATCTCCTGCTGAGAAGCCACATGCCCTAGACCATGGCCACTGCTGCTGCACCAGGAGCTGAGGATTTGGAGGAGATGGCCAGGCCTTCTGGGAAAAAGCATCTCCTTTCCTTCTGCGGGAAATTGTCAGGGAGAAACTAATTCCAGGATGATGCAGTGGGGAGGAAGTAAGACATGAAAAAGCTGCTTCCAACTTCGAAGGGCGAGCCCGGAGCTGCCAGAGAGACTCATCCTGTGGGATCTGAGGCCAAGACCCGTGTGGACCAGGAGACCAGGGCTGAAGCACGTCCTTGGCGGAGTGTTTGAGAGCAGCTGGAAGTGGCTCCTCCAGACTTGTCATTTGAGGAACTGATATATGTCCTTTATTCACTTAGGCCGCTCTGGGCTGGGCTTTCTGTTATTTGAAATATAAAAATTCCTAACTGATACAACACCCATCTTAAACAAAAACCTGTAACTGAGCACTTAAACCCACAAAACAGAAATATTATTTCTATCAGAATTACATTCTTTGCTTTACAACAGCAATCAGACCAAGCTCCCCTAAGACATTCAAATATGATTTAATTACACAAAAAGTATGATCTAATACAGTTAAAATGTTTATACACAACTTTTAAGCAAAGCACACTTGCATCAAAAAATGATAGATTTCCACAAACTAAACCTAAATACAATTTGTAACTAACTGGCAAGCATTCATTTTGCTGAACAAGAGAATACCTGAAATTAGCTTTATTTTCTAATAATCGTTTTGAAATAATTAACAAGTATAGAGTAAACTACAGAGGCTTTTGGAAAATTTTAAGTGTTTCTTCAAGTTTACCTTCTTATAAACAAACAAGCAAACAAATCTAACAACTAATTTATTCCTCAGCCTTAGATTCTACTGTGTGAAGAAAGCCAAGTTCAGAAGCGCCTACCTTCTGAAAAAAGGACAGACTGAACTTCTTTGCAGAACAGATGCTGACTCACAGACATTGAAAAACTTATGGTCTCCAGAGGAGACAGTTTGGGGTGTGGGGGGATGTGCCTGGGCTGTGGGATGGAAATCCTGTGAAATCAGATTGTTATGATCATTATACAACTACAGATGTGATAAATTCATTTGAGTAATAAAAAAAAAAAAAAAGAAGCAGCAGCTCCTACCTGCTTTCTCGCACCCGCTATCATTTCCAACTTCATGGAGAACTTGCAGCTTGAGATCAGAGACTGAGCCTCCTTCTCCACCTGGTGCCCAGGGCCCCCACCTCCGTCCACACCCACATCTGCATCGTCTGGAAGCAGAGCAAGCTTCTCCTCTATCTTGCTGAGGAAGAAACAACTACACAAAACAAGACAACGAGAATTAATGCCAGACCCATGAAAGAAATCTCTGACACACAGGAAGCTACTGGGTAGCATTCAGACAGAAACGCTACACTCATTCAAACTGTGCTCATTTTTGGACTGTAAATGTACATTCTCAGTACTGGATTTAATCTCCATTTTAATTAACCAACTCCTGGAAGATCACTAGGATACTTCAACAGAATTTTCTAGGTACCGGCCACAGCTTCCACCTCCGCAAAAGTAAAGTATTCACACCCATAACCTGCTCTCTGAACAAACGGACAATAGAGCCTGTGTTGCATCAGATCCATTTTTCTCCTTTTATCTCCAAACCCAAAGTCTTCTTCTCAAAGGGGGACAAGGTCAAGCATCAAGCAGGCCATAGCCACTGGGAACAGTGACAATAAAGTCATAGAGCTGTAAGGTTGTTTTGATTTGTAGCATGATTTATATATGACTTGGTTCCCATGATTTTATTTTCATTATTTTCATTGCCAGTAATACTGACAAAGGACCTAAGTATGGAAAATGTACCCCTCATCAATAATTAACTACTAGAGACTCTCATACTAAGTGAAGTAAGTCCAAAGGAGAAACACAAACACCATATGATATCACTTACATCTTGAATCTAATATATGGCACAAACGAAGCTTTCTACAGAAAAGGAACAAACTCATGAAGAACAGACTTGTGGTTGCCATGGGGGAGGGAATGGGATCGACTGGGAGTTTGGGATTAGGAGATGCAAAGTCTTGCACTTGGAATGGATAAGCAATGAGATCCGCTTTATAGCGTAGGGAACTATATCTAATCAACTGTAATAAAACATGATGGAAAATAATGTGAGAAAAAGAATGTATATATATGTATAACTGGGTCACTCTGGTATACAGCAGAAATTGACAGAACATTGTAAATCAATTGTCATATTCTTTTTTTAATAATTAGCAAAATTTCTATTCATCCAGGGACTAGTTTCAATTTTCTTAGACATACTGTAGCCACATCTCTCTTGTCTGTCTTGTTTTTTCCTCAACACACAACCTGTCATTCATCTGCTTCTATGCCCCCATCCCATGCCCAACACACACGTGCCCCTCCCTCCCAAAGCTAAGCAAGCAAAGGGGGTGGAAACTGGGTGCTGGATAAGCCTCTGGAAAAACAAGTAATGGGGGACATGGAATGTTATGCTGTGGCACAAACATGGCCTGGGCCCCCAGAGGTGTGGGGACAGCGGAAGGCACTCCACTCCAGGCAGCACAGACCATGACGTCCCAGAGAGAAGGCACAAATTAAACCAAGGCAGAAGCTCCCAGTACTGTGTCCCTGCTGGGTTCCTGTACTAGCCTGGGGGGGAAGGAGCAGGAAAGACTCATCTTCCTGAAGTTTAGAGAGTCCTGGTTCTTGTAGGGCCATGTAAGCCCCTAAAGCCATCCTTCTGCTGATGACAACTAGAAACTCTGGAGAAAATGCACCTATAACCACCCAATGACCCTGAGAGTAAATAAAACACAGCCAACTTCAGGTGGAAGGAAGTCAAAGTCAGAGAAGGCTCTGCCACTGGGATGAGTTGCCCGCATTTTCTCTCCCTCCTTCCAGGTCTGCCAGCAGGGTGACCACGACATGGAGTGTGCCAGCCCCAGGGGCTGGGATTCTGTGCTGTGCCTGGAGAGACCAAAGGCTGGAGGAGGAGGCCTGGAGGGGCAGCACCAGAGAAGAGAGCCTCTAGCTCCCGACAGACATGTGCGTAGGACTGACTCAGAACCAAACCGAGACCTGAGCCATCAGAAAGCATGACAGAGGCCACATCCAAGTCCACCAGCTGCTGGAACAGAATCTCCCTCATTTACCCAAACAGCATAAAAGAGCTGAGCCCACACAGCGGGGCCTCCAGAGTGAGTGCACCAACTCTTCTACCCACTCTGGGCCAATGCACACAGAGCTGCCTCCATGTCGTGGCCACTGGAAACGGTCGAGCCTGATTTTCTGACACATCACACAAGGGAAAACCTCCCTCCCCCAGTAAGGTGAAGTTCTCAAAAGAAAATTTTCAGGGAGCTCCTGTCGTGGCTCAGTGGTTAACGAATTCAACTAGGAACCATGAGGTTGCGGATTTGATCCCTGGCCTTGCTCAGTGGGTTAAGGATCTGGCGTTGCCATGAGCTGTGGTGTAGGTCACAGACACGGCTCGGATCTGGTGTTGTTGTGGCTCTGGTGTAGGCCAGCAGCTGTAGCTCCGATTAGACCCCAGCCTGGGATCCTCCATATGCCACGGAAGCGGCCCTAGAAGAGGCAAAAAGACAAAAAAAAAAAAAAAAAAGAAAGAAAGAAAATTTTCAGGAAACATATAGGATGGGTAAACAGCAAGGTCCTACTGTGTAGCACAGGGAACTATATGCAATATCCTGGGATAAACCATCATGGAAAAGAAAATGAAAAAGAATGTATGAATATATATAAACGAATCACTGTGCTGTACAGAAGAAATTAACACAATGCTGGAAATCAAGTATACTTCAATAAAATAAATTTTTAAAAAAGACAAACTTTTCAGGACGGGATGATACATTCAAAATATCAAAAGAAAAAAAAATAAATAAAAGACCTGTCAACCAAGAAGACAATACCTGGAAAAGCTGTCCTTCAGAAATGAAAACAAGACAGGCTTTCCTGAACAAACAAAAGCTAAGGGGTATTTACTAGGCCTGCCTGCCTTATAAGAAATGCTAAGGAGAGTTCTTCAAGTAGAAATATAAAGGTGGGCATTCCCGTCGCTGCTCAGTGGAAAACAAATCTGACTAGTAACCATGAGGACACAGGTTCAATCCCTGGCCTCACTCAGTGGGTTAAGGATCCAGCATTGCCGTGAGCTATGGTGTAGGTCGCAGATGTGGCTGGGATCCCGAGTTGCTGTGGCTGTGGTGTAGGCCGGCTGCTATAGTTCCAATTTGATCCCTAGCCTGGGAACCTCCATATGCCACAGGTACAGCTCTAAAAAGATAAAGAAAGAAAGGAAGGAAGGGAGGAAGGAAGGAAGAAAGAGGTGTTAATTAATATCACAGGAACACATGAAGTTAGTATAAAACCCACTGGTAACCATACACATAGATTCTCCAGTATGGTGATGACGGTATTTAATTCACTGACAACTCTACTTTAAAATTTAAAAAACAAATATGTTAAATATAACCACAACTTCAATAATCTGGTACTGGGTACATGATATAAAAATATGGAAGAGTTCCTAGTGGTCCAGCAGTTAAGGATCCAGTGTTGTCACTGCTGTGTTGTGGGTGTGATCCCTGGACCAGGAAATTCTGCATGCTGCAGAGGCAAAAAAAAAAAAGTAAATTGTAACATCAATAACTTAAAATGTAAGACGATGAGGACATAAAAGCATAAAGTTTAAGAATGTTATCACAAGTAAGTTGTTATCAGCTTAAAATCAGGTTACGAGAGCATTTACGTAAGCTTTATGGTAACCACACAAGAAAAACCTGTAGTGGTTACAGAAAAACTCACTATAAAGAAGTGAAAGCACAGCAAACAAAAAGTCATCAAACCATAGGAAGAGAGCAGGATAAGCAGCCAGGGGTGACGGACCCTCAACAGTAAATCCTCACCTACTCAATGAGCATTTTACATGTAAATGGGTCAGTCTTCAGGCAAAATGGATTAAAAAAAGAGAAATCCAATAATATGCTGCCCACAATTGACTCATTTTCACTCTAAAGACACACTGACAGAAACAGGGATGGAGAAAAGACTTCTAGCAAATGGCAACTCCAAAAAGTGGGGGTAGCTAGACTCCATCAGACAAAACAGACTTTAAACGAACAATGGTAAAAAGATGCAAAGAACATTGTCCTATGATGACAAAGGGGACAGTCTGTCAAGTAAATATAATGACTTAATATCTATGCACCCAACATCATAAAGCAAATGGGTTAGAGTTAACAATAAAGCAAATAATAAAGCAAATGCTCATAGAACTAAAAGGAGAAATAAACAGCAACACAGCAATAGCTGACGTAAACATCCCACCTTCCACAAAGGGCAGACCGTCCAGACAGAAAATCGGTGAGGAAACTGGATTTAAACAACCCTACAGACAAAACAGACCTAACAGACATATATAAATATATACACACTAAAGGAGAAAACCAACATGACCAATTAAATAGAAGCAGAAAAGAGCCCTTGACAAAATTCAACACCTATTCATGGTAAAACAAAACTTTTAGAAAACCGGCAGACAAGCAGCAAATAACTGGAAAATACAGCGAAAAAACCCCTCCATTTTCTACAATGCTGAAAAAATATTAAGTACTTAGGAATGAATCTAACAAAAGACATCTAAGATCTCCGTGCTGAAAAAGTACAAATCACTGAAATTAAAAAGGCGTTAAACAGAGACATAACACATTCCTGAATTGGAGAACTCTATACTGTTAAAGCAGCAATTCCCAAAGTTGATCCATAGTCAATGAAATCCTAATCAAACTCTATTTTTCTTTCTTTTTTTTTGGTAGAAACTGACAGAAATTCTATATATATAAACATAAATAATCTAAAATAAGCAAAGTAATTTTCATAAAGAAAAACAAATTTGGGGAGTTCCCATTGTGGATCAGCAGGTTAAGAAGCTGAGAGTGTCCATGAAGATGTGGGTTTGATCCCTGGCCTCGCTCAGTGGGTTAAGGATCCACTTTGCCACAAGATCTGGTGAAGGTCACAGACGTGGCTTGGATCTGGCGTTGCTGTGGCTGTGGCGGCGTGGGCCAGCAGCAGCTGAAGCTCTGATTTGATCCCTAGCTTGGGAACTTCCATATGCTGCAAGTGTGGCCCTGAAAAGCAGGAAAAAAAAAAAAAAAAAAAGAAAAGAAGGAGAGAGAAAAGAGGAGGAAAACAAAGTTGAAGAACTCACTCTGATTCAAGAGTTACTATAAAGCAACAGTAAAGAAGACAGATTTCTATAGTAAAAAGAGATGCATAAAAATCAAGAAACATGGGAGAAAAAAGTATGTATACATGTATGTGTAACCGGGTCCCCATGTGGTACAGTGGCAAAAAAAACTGTGTTGGGGAAATAACAATTAAAAAATATAAATTTAAAAAAAAATCAAGAAACAGAACAGAGCATTCAAAAATAGACCCACAGACATAATGGTCATTGATTTAAAAAAAAAAAAAAGGTACCAAGACAACTCAATTATAAAAAGACTTTTGTACAAATGCGACTAGACAGCTAGGTCTCCATATGGAAACAGGAAACATCTAACCCACCCTATAGCATCTACAAGAATCATCTCCCACTTTCTCAAGGACCTAAATGTAAAAACTAAAGCCATTAACAATTCTAGAAGAAAGTAGGAGAATAATTTTGCAAGTTGAGCCTGGCCTATCAGCTTGAAGGGTCTCCCACTAGCCAAATCTGAGACAATTTGAACAGAAAATAAGTAATGGATTCTATTTCATTAAATAAAACTGGAATCCATGATTCTATAGTAAGACTATATTTTCATTTCATTTTTCTTTTTTTTTTGGTGGGGGGGGTGGTGAGGGGTTGGGTGCCAAACCTGCGGCACATGGAGGTTCCCAGGGTAGGGGTCAAATTGGAGCTATAGCTGCCAGCCTACACCACAGCCACAGCAACATGGGATCCAAGCCACATCTTCGAACTATACCACATATCACGACAACACCGGATCCTTGATCCACTGAGCGAGGCCAGGGATGGAACCTGCACCCTCATGGATGCTAGTCGGGTTTGTTTCTGCTGCCCATGACAGGAACCGTGGTATCACTCCTAGAGTAATACTGTGAAATTTAGGTACGTCAGTCAATGAAGACTTGGGGGAAGGGAGAGTGCTTTTTCATAAGACACAGACTAATGAACAGGAACCCGATGGTGGGGCAAGAAGAGCATCATTCTGCAACTGTCACTGGCAAGACTGGCTTGGGGAGTTTCTGTTGTGGCTCAGTGGAAATAAATCTAACTAGCATCCACGAGAACGCAGGTTTGATCCCTGGCTTTGCTCAGAGGGTTAAAGATCCAGCGTTGCCATGAGCTGTAGTGTAGGTCCCAGACACGGCTCAGATCTGGCATTGCTGTGGCTATGGCCATTGGCTATAGCTCTGATTTGACCCCTAGCCTGGGAACCTCTATATGCCACGGGAGCGGCCCTAAAAAAAAAAAAGACACACACAGACTGGTTTGGGTTACAAAGTCGTCCACAGACACAGAGCATGAGGAGTAAGTCTCGGGAGAAGCAGGGGACAGGTGTGTCTCAAAGCACCTCCCGCCCTGCTCTTCAGTGGCAGAGGGAAGACGGGCCTCACTCTGGAAAGACCAGATGCCACTTTAACGAGGCCGCCAGCACGGCCATCACGGGAAAAGAAGGTGGACACCCTGTGCTTCCAGAGGGGGACCACAGGAGGAACACTCCACCTGGGAGGCCTTCTGGCTAGGGGCACGGTGCCCGGTCATCATGAGGGGGTAAAGTCAACCCAAACTCAGGAAAAGCCCTCTCCAGTGTCAGGGTCGTGCAGGACAGTGGGGAACTGCTCCAAGTTAAAGGGACTAAAGACATCAGCCAAGTGTGCACAGGGCCCTGCGCTGGATCCCGTCTTGAGAAGAGAAAATGCTCTCAAGGACATTAACAGGACAGTCAACAAAACTGAAATTGAGGCTACAGATTAAAATGAAAACAGGGATGGTATTACTGTAGCACAGTGCGAAGAAGATACTCTTTGTCTTAGGAAAAAGGTACGCTGACAACGAGGTAAGGAAATATATGCGTGCAACTTACCTTCAAACGGTTCAGAAAATACATACACATATGTGGAAAGAGAGAAAGAAAAAAATGCTAATGTGGGACATGTGAAAAATGTGGGACATGTGAAAAATGCTGGAGCTCCCGTTGTGGCTCAGGGTTAATGACCCGGCTCGTCTCTGTGAAGGTAATGGTTTGATCCCCGGCTTGGGAGTGGGTGACCCGGTGTTGCTGCAGCTGTCACATGGGTCACAGCTCTGTCTCAGATCCCATCTGTGGCTCAGGAACTTCCACATGCCATGGGCGCAGCCAGGGAAAAGAAAACAGAGTTAAAAACCATGAATCTGGATGAAAGGTACACAGGAGAGCTCTTCTTTTTTTTCTTTTTAGGCCCACATCTGTGGCAGATGAAAGTCCCCAGGCTAGGGCTTGAATCACAGCTGCAGCTGCCGGCCTACACCACAGCCACAGCAACACAGGATCTAAGCCGTGTCTGCAATCTGCACCACAGCTGATGACAACACCGGATCCCCGCCCCACTGAGCGAGGCCAGGGATCGAACCCACATTCTCATGGATATTAGTTGGGTTCGTTTCCACTGAGCCACAATGGGAACTCCAGAGTTCCAATTTTCTTGTAACTTTTTCATAGGTAAGAACTTATCTCAAAATAAAAAAATAAAAAAGGTATGAAAAGTAAAGAGTATAAAAAGTAAATTTGTAAAAGCTTAGTAGCAGAGGAAACAAGGAAACAGAGTCTGATGGCAAGAACAGCAGACAGGGTCACAGTTCTTCCATCGACTGCCTGTATTTGCACCAAACAACTCACAACCTCTTCTCTGAAACGTATGGTTTCCTGTGGCTGTTACAGGTGAGGAAAGGATGAGAGACGGAAAATCCTCTCAGATCTGGTAAAGTGAAAACTCCAGGAGTTGACAGAGCTGGGAGCAGGAGGTGCCATGTCAAAAATCCAGGTGATGACAGCAGAATTATGAGAAATGCCTAAGCAGTACCTTCTTCACTGCCACCTCCCTCCCTAACACTCAGCCCCGAGACAGGAGCAGAGGTAGCCCTGCCCTCTCTCACTTCCAGAGCATGACCACGGGGCCGCCGCCAGCAAAGACAGGCCAGGACAGACTCGTGGAAACTGGCCCGTCATTGAAACGTTCAAACCCCACATTTTTCTAAACCACAGTTTGTGGCAACTTCAGCAAAGAATCCACATTCCACTCAAAAGCGTCAGACCTTACCGGTTCGTGATGACGTCATCCCAGATGGTCATCGGGTCTGTTTTTGCATCTGGGTATCTATTTGTCCAGGTTTTTAGGAGTCTCTTAAGGGGAACTTGGGACGATAAATTACCTACAAGCAATATTAGAGCATATGACTATCCACAGCTCGAGGATCACATTACTTTCCAAAGCCCAGCTGCCATTAGTCAAAAGAAACTAATTCAAATTTCTGGTCCACACTAAAACATTTTGTCTCATCTTTCACAACAGGAGCACAAAATTACCGTATTTAATACATTTTTACATTAAAACTCAACTTCTTAAGGCCCCAGAGCAAAGATGAGGAAATAAACATACCCAACCTTCACATTCATCCCAGGCCCACAAGCCTCCACCCACAATTCCAAAACCTAGACAGCACTGAAAATTGACAAGTTTGCATAGAGTTGCAGCCAATTTTCTTATTGGAAGCTCTGGTCTCAACCGTCACAGGGTACCCGGGGGACGTGCACCAAGTGGTGTCTGAGACAGAGCTCTGCCCAAGGCCACATCACCACAGATTCAGAACATCCTCATGAGACTTAAATTCCGCATTGCTAAGTTTTAAGCCTTCGATTTTCTTTCTGTTGGTTGGAAAGCAGTGCTTAAGACCAAAGCTGAAATCCAACAGTCCTGAGTTCAAAATCTGGACGCTCTCTGTATTAGCTTAGACAAGGTGCTGGATCTCTCGGAGGTTCTGTACAATGGGGAAAAAACCTACCTCTCAAAAGACTACTGCAAAAAACAGGTAACATAGAGAAAAGAGACTGGTAACACAGCTCCCAGAGTGACGTCATTCATAATAAGTACTTGAAAAGTAATCTCGGGGAGTTCCCGTCGTGGAGCAGTGGAAACGAATCTGACTAGGAACCATGAGGTTGCAGGTTCGATCCCTGGACTTGCTGTGAGCTGTGGTGTAGGTTGCAGACACGCTTCAGATCTGACGTTGCTGTGGCCGTGGCATAGGCCAGCAGCTGTAGCTCTGATTAGACTCCTAGCCTGGGAACCTCCATATGCTACAGGTGCGGCCCTAAAAAAAAAAAAGAAGCAATCTCCAAACTTAAACAGAGAACAATTAGGTAGATACTTCCGAATACCAAGGTTTTTTGTTTTTTGGTTTTTGGGGTCTTTTTGCCATTTCTTGGGCTGCTCCCGCGGCATATGGAGGTTCCCAAGCTAGGGGTCAAATTGGAGCTGTAGCCACCAGCCTACGCCAGAGCCACAGAAACATGGGATCCAAGCCGCGTCTGCAACCTACACCACAGCTCACAGCAACACCGGATCCTTAACCCACTGAGCAAGGGCAGGGATCAAACCTGCAATCTCACGGTTCCTAGTTGGATTCATTAACCACTGAGCCATGACGGGAACTCCTGAATACCAATTTTTATTATTACTCTGAAGTCTCTCATAATGATTTTTTTTTTTTTTTAATCTTTTTGCCATTTCTTGGGCTGCTCCCTCGGCATATGGAGGTTCCCAGGCTAGGGGTCTAATCGGAGCTGTAGCTGCTGGCCTATGCCAGAGCCACAGCAACGTGGGATCCAAGCTGCGTCTGTGACCTATACCACAGCTCACAGCAATGCCGGATCGTTAAACCACTGAGTAAGGCCAGAGATCAAACCTGCAACCTCATGGTTCCTAGTCGGATTCGTTAACCACTAAGCCACAACGAGAACTCCCTGATTTTTAATTATTTACCACAAAAACTGAAATTCAGGTTTACAATTAGGATGTCACCTCTGACTCCAGGGGAGGCCTCCGAGATCTAGGCACCGTCACTAGCAGCCCCCCATCACCTCAGGCTCAGGACAGCACTCCGTGAGCCCCTCTCCCCGCACACCCCACCCAAGGCCCGCCCCAGCAGGTCCTGACACCCAGGCTCCTCATGTGATCCTGTACCTGCCTTGGCAGGTGCCACGTGTCCAACCACCACTCTGAGCTTCCTCAGGCCGAGAACAGCGCTTGACTGTTATAAGCATTTATTTCAACAATCTCGAAATATGTTATTTGTTGGTTAAACTCAAGGCAGTTTCTAACTCATACATTAAGAAATGTACTAGCACTAAAAAGCCAAAAGATCAAATGCTGAAACTCTTCCATAATTGTAAAGAGAACAAAAATGGTAGGTATAAACTTAAAATTACCTTGTTTGCTAATAAAGTTGATAAACTCCTGAAGTTCTATGAAAGTCTGTACAGACTGCAATTTGGTGAGTCTACTTCTGTGCAAGAGGGCATCAATGCTGGAATAATTCTAGAAAAAAGTGATTTGGCACTGGTCATAAGTCAAGTGACTGCTTTAGATCTTAACACAGTTCTCAACAACATGAAACAGCAACTAAACAAAATGTCTCTGGGTGGTTAACCATTAAGTCACAGGAGCAGTTAACAAATGGTCTAAATGGTTTTAATTTAGGTTTTCAGTCACATTCAATAACAGCAACACAACCAGGCACCACTGACTCTATTTGTCACCAATTTTTTTTTTTTTTTTTTTAGTCACACCTGCAGCATATGGAAGTTCCCAGGCTAGGGGTGGAATCGCAGCCGCAGCTGCCAGCCTACACCACGGCCACAGCAACACAGGATACTTAACCCACTGAGCAAGGCCAGGGATTGAACCTGTGTCCTCATGGATACTACTCAGGTTCTTAACCCACTGAGCCACAACAGGAACTCCCTATTTGCCATCGATTCTTAATAATCACAACACCCTATAGGGTAAAACTGCCAACTAGAGAAGCCAATTCTTCTTTGCTCAGCTTCGTCTTTGGTGTACTAATGAACCTCAAACACATTTAAAAACTAAGATGAAGACAGTGACTGTCGGAGTTCCTGTTGTGGCTCAGTGGTTAATGAATCCAACTAGGAACCATGAGGTTACAGGTTTGATCCCTGGTCTCACTCAGTGGGTTAAGGATCCGGCGTTGCCATGAGATGTGGTGTAGTTCACAGACGCAGCTTGGATCTGTTGTTGCTGTGGCTGTAGGCCGGCGGCTACAGCTCCAATTCAACCCCTGGCCTGGGAACCTCCATGTGCTGCAGGGTACGGCCCTAAAAAGACAAAAAGACAAAATAAATAAATAAATAAATAAAACAGAAGGTCTAAGAGGCACCAGGACAAATGCACCCAGAGGGCATGACATGCAGTTAGTGGAAAACTGCTGCTGTGGCTTTTCCTCCACAAGTCTGCTGACCTGAGCAAAACGTCACAGGAATGGCAGGTTTCACATCGGTGTACCTGTCTTACCTGCATAAATGCCTGAATGCAATTCTCAATGTAGTACTGGGCTCTGTCGACATCATCCTGCAGGAGGTACAGCAGGCTCAGCTCCTGGCTATAGTGCAGCTCCAGCAGGGCCTTGTGCAGCTCTGAGGTCACAGCCTGGTCCACGAAGCTCAGCAGGGTCTGGTCGCCCGCGCCCTGGAGCAGCAGCTTCAGCTTGCTGCGCATGATGGAAGGCAGGCAGGCCTCCTGCAGAGCCCAAGTCAGCCTGTGACGCAGAGGGCCGACGGCGCCTCATGATTTCATACTATGGTGTCTTTGGCGTCACGTTACAGGTCATGGTTTAGAGTGTTTCAAATGTTTCAAACCTAAAACTACAATTTTTTAAACAGGCTCATCTAACACTGCTAATCTAGCAACCATGAGACATAAGGAAGAAGTCCTGCAGACAAGGGGCCCCGCAGTGCGACCAGCGCAGACCTGACGGGAGGCGCCCGGGTCCCTGGGTCCCACCAGGGCTGCCGCAGCCACTTGCTTTGAAAGGGCTACAAGCTAAAAGCTACCAGTAAGTGGTTCAGCAACACTGTGGAGTTGTTGGGTCATATAAACACCCCACTGCCTCACAACCACCGCTCTGTTTCTGAGGAGTTTTAAACAATGTCACTAACCAGAAAACACCTGACCATCAGAACGTGTCTCTCGGTGGCCTCAGCAGTGACTCGACGCACCTGATAGAAAGGGTCGCTCCACACCTTGGTCAGGTCTGGGGGGCTGGCGCCGTCCACCGTGGCCGTGGAACAGTAGGCCAGCGAGCCCCACTCGGCAAGCTGGTTGTAACAGTCCAAGGACGCCAGCTCCCAAAAGTCCTTCTCGGCTTCTGCTGGCTCCCCGTCTGCCCATTCTTGTTTATTGAGAGCCTGGCAGAGGAAAGTTCCTGTGTTATTTCAGTTGGAAATGATGCAAATGAAAACACCGCATTGCAGGTTGTGTAAGGTCCCTACTGAGAACGACTCTTTTCACGTTTACCACAGGTGGAGAGGAGGGAAAATTGAACAGGAACTGGAGAGAATCTAACAGGAAAAAACCAACATAAAGGCCAAGAGGGAGGCATTTCTCTGGGAAATTTGCCAAGGAAGCCAATTAAGAAACTGAAGGTTTTTTTAATTTATTTTTTGACCATGCCAGCAGCATACGGATGTTCCTGTGCTAGGAATGGAACCCACACCACAGCAGCGACCGGAGCCACTGCAGCGACAACGCCGGATCCCTGACCCACTGTGTCACAAGGAACTCCAAACCGAAGACTTTAAATGCCCATAATTTGATGTAAATACCACGGATTATTTACTACTTTAAAGGATCTTATAATGAAAATTAGAAATTGAGACATTTTAAAAAACGGAGAGAATTTTACCACCTTGCTCACTCTCGCACAGGCCACAGACCTCAATTTCAAGTACATCCTGCTACCCGCTCACCGGCCTCTGGCACCTCAAACACAGAACACTCAAGACAACTAAAAGTCATCTTCCCAAAACCAACTCTTACTGACCTTTTAATAAATTTTTTTTGCTAACTTAAGGAAAACAAACTACTCAAATGGAGGTTATATAGTAATATCAGATACTGAAATAACATCTTACAATTTTATAGTACTCGGTAAAAAAAAAAATGCTTTATTTTATTCAATGAATTTTCTTAAAAAGAATAAGAGTACAACAGTAATTAGTTCACATTTGGTTATTAGGAAACCATTTTCTGCTATTAATTATTGTGTGAAATGGGGAATAAAAAAACATTACGAAACTCTAAATTCTAAAGTTAGTAGTTTTTGAATCAGAGTACAAAAATGTTTAAGCAACTGACATGCTAGAGGTCAATTTTACCTCATTATACAGCCTCGCAGCCTCAGAATAATCACTTCTTGCTTCTGCTAATAATGCGTCCTGAGTGATCTGCTTTGTTCCTATCTCGCTGCTAAAAATACCTCGGAGGATGTCATATTCTCCAATCGACCTATACAGTCTATAAAACAAACCCAAGAGAGTCCCAATCAATTTTTTTAAAATGATTTTTATTTTTCCCATTATAGTTGGCTTAATTCTGTCAATTAAATTGGCTTAGTTCTGTCAATTTCTACTGTACAGCAAAGTGACCCAGTCACACATATAAATATTCTTTTTCTCACCTTATCTTCCACCATGTTCTATCACAAGTGACTAGATACAGTTCCCTGTGCTATATATATATATAGCAGGATCTCATTGCCAACAGTTTTAAAATCTATTCTAATGAAATGATATTACATCAAAATGTCAGTATATTAAAAAACAAATGTTATTTTTGTTTTGTAAAAATATAAGATCTTACAAAGTCTGAAATTACCATTAAGTTTTACGACTTTAGCCATACAGAAGTCAGAAATTATTCCAATGTGCATTTAAAGTAGAATCTGAAAGTATCATATGCATAGATGACTCATTAAGGGAGCTCCTTCCAGGTTGATCCATCAGAGAAACACTGCACATACCTGGTAACCTCCTGGAATCCTTGTCTAGCCCTGAAACTTGGAACCCAGTCAAGACCCCAGCTGCAGGTACAGACTCATCCTGGTCCTAAGATGCCACATTTTATCCCTGTTCTATGGCCACCTCAATGCTGCGGACAAGTGGTTTTCTCAGAGCCTGAACGTCTGCTAGAGCATTCGTCTCTCCGATCTTAACAAAACATCTGCCTGACATCAGCCAAGCTTCCCCTTTGAGACAGTCTCAGGTGCTCACTCCTCTGGAGACTTTTTTCCATCTTTTGAGTCTCCACAGAAAAGCCCTCTCTTCCTAACCCCGCAGTCACCCTAGGACCCCCTCCCTCCTTGCTTTTCCTGAGTCTGGTGTTTCCCTGGGCAGAGTCTCCTGTGTTTATGGTTCTCTTTCAGAGCTCTGACTTACTGCCCAGCTCACAGAGGGGAGGAGGTGACAAGTCAGAGGCAGGCAGAGGTGGGGACACAGCTCACAGCCCACGAGCCCAAGAGGAGATGCAGCTATACTCATCTCCCAGGGATAGAAGAGACCAGCGTCATGGCCACCCTACACCAGCCCCACCGCTGGACCCATCACTGGACATGCTCAAAGTGATGACCTGACGTGGCCGGAGCCCCAGGGCACACTTTCTCATGGCCCCTGCTCCCCCTGCGGGGCTCGGGTCAGAGAGACCAGAGATGGGGACAAGGTGAGAACTCCACCCTCCCTCTTCTCTCTTGTTCCCTAGAAGCTGAAGATCTCACCATCAGTGCTAGACAACAGCAGTGCAAGCTAAACTGCAACCTAATCCAACATCTTCTCAGAATCAGCACGGGCTTTCCTATGATAAAACCTCAGGTAAGAGAAGAATCATAGAAAACACAAGTTGTTTCTCCCAAATAAACAGTCATCATATTAGATCGTTTCTAAAGATTGAGTCCTACTGAAATAACACACCATCCTCTAGTTAGCAATGCAGCATAAACACAGAAAATATTAGGAACTTTCAGATATGACCAACCACACTCCACATGAAATTAAACCTGGTGAGTACTACAGAGTCTAAAAAACTGGACACCGAGAAAAATGAACAGGTTTCCTTTTACGTTCCCTCCCCTAGAGCAAGACATCCCTGTTGTGACAGGGATTCCTGATGCATGGACTGCATTTCTATTAACTTGTCCACTTGCTGTGGCACTGCGGGCCCAGCAGCCCAGGGCCCAAGGCTTACTTGGCGAGTTCCATCCATCGGACAGTATCTGGAGGGAGGCTGGGTCTCCTCCGAGCCCTCTTGGCAGGAGGCTCCTGGGGCGCCAGGTGCAGCAAGGCCTCCTCTAGGAGGCGGATGGCCCCAGGCTGCTGCAGGCTGGCCAAGCCACCCACACTGACGCAGGCCGGGTCGAGGCTCAGCAGGTCGGTGTGTCGGCAGCTGACCTCCTGCAAAGGCAGACATAGTAGAACTTTAGTCCATGCTTCTTGGACCCCATCTGCACAACGAGTAACTTGCTTTCCTAACACAAAGTCTGACTTCATTGTGATAAAACCGAACATTTCTAGGTAATTCTGTTATGTTTTCCTTATCTGCAATTTGCTCAGAGGAGGAAAGGACCTTTTATTTTTATAATGGCAATCCAGGATTAACTTAAACCATCAAACCCCCAGCAGACTATGAAGGTTTTTATAGATATTGTGCATATCCTGACAAATCGAGGTTCCCAAGAATATTGAGCCTGAGTGGATGAGAAAAGTATCTGAGATACAAGGATTTCACATCCAGTCGCCACAAAGCATGCGCCCTCAGCTCTGTTATCCAGCGGCTTCTCCATCGCCCTCCACCCAGGGGCAAACTTGCTCATAACACTGAACAAAAGACTTCAGAATCATCACTGCGACCCTCACTTTCCACTGAGCGTTCTATCTCAGAGAACAGTATGAACAGCAGGCCTGTGTCTGAGCCCCGCTCCAGACCCCTCGCCAAGACTGACAAGTAAGTGACCACAAACCCACGTGGTTCTACCTCAGGGGTCTCGGCGGAACATGGAGTCTGCAGAGTAAACAGGAGCCTCTGGCTCCCTTAGAGGAACGAGCGGTGAAGGAAGGAAGATCCAATGAGACTCTATTTCCATTAATGACGCGGCAAAGCTCTGTCTTAACTGAGGGTCATGTTTCCAGACAGCACTAGGCTAACGTTGAGAGTGAGACCCGGAATGGGGTGTTTTAAATAAATGCATTTTAATTTTTAGGTAAAAGCCACTCATCCTACAAATACTGAGTGCCTCCTATGCTTCAGGCACGTGTACACAGTGTTATCTCTGACTTTTGTGTGGTTTAAGATTTACTCCTTTTGCCCAAGAAAAGTCCTTCATGAAATGGTTTTAATGCACAAACACCTATCAGTGGGACAGCACCTTATGAGTGTGTGCTTATAATGAAACAAGCTCTTCAGGACAAATTCATTTTCAGGAACTTCCATTTTCAGGAAAATTGACTATTCTGTCTGATCCTGTTAACAGTATCTTTTTACTTTATAAAAAAGGGTTTGCTAAGCAAAAACATGTAGCCAACTGGCCAACTGATTTCACTTCTAAATTCCCACACAGAAAGAATTGAGCTGCCTACTATCCCTGCTTGGATGTGAGTTCACTGTGTCAGATGAAGACTTTCTCTTCTTCTGAAAGGTCTGCACACAACGCCCTCCCAGTGTGTCTGACAGCATGGTCAGGACAGTGTGACAGGTGCAGGGTGCCGCGGACAAGAGCAAACTGTGCCAAGTGCTGGTGGCAGCAGCGTCCTGGAGACGCTCGGCCTGGCTCACGCCCCCGGCAGGCTTAGTGAGGCCTGGAGGGAGGGGAGACATCAAGGCTTCAGACACGAAGCAGAAATCGGCCTGCTCAAGTCTGCACCTGCAGCCTGCCTTGCACTCTTGCAGTGTTTCCCAAGCTCAGGGCCTGACAGCAAGCTTGCCTGCCCAGTGTTTCCCGTGATTGTTTATTTAAATAAACACAGGAACAAAACTAGAAATTCAGATTTAAAAAGCCACTTCAGAATACAATAGACAGACGAGTTCCTGTCGGGTCTCTGCAGTAACAAACCCGACTACGATCCATGAGGACGAGGGTTCGATCCCTGGCCTCGATCAGTAGGTTAAGGACCCCGAATTGCCAAGAGCTATGGTGTAGGTCGAAGACACAGCTCAGATCCTGTGTTGCTGTGTCTCTGGTGTAGGCCGGCAGCTACAGCTCCAATGAGACCCCTAGCCTGGGAACCTCCATACGCCGAGGGTGCAGCCCTAAAAAAACAAAAACAAAAAAAGAAAGAAACCAGAATACAACATAGAGAGAAACTTATTTTGAAATACTGGCTGATGCAAAATCTTTGGTATCACCAAGAGCAAACCAATGAAAAAGTTCCATTTGTAAGTTATAAACCAATAAAAATAGAACTAATACATAAAAAGAAAACACACCAACAGTTTCACGCTACTCCAAAAAGAACAAAGTAGGGGAGTTCCCAGTGGCTCATCGGGTTAAGGATCTGGCATTGTCTCTGCAGTGGTTCAGGTCATAGCTGTGGCTCAGGTTCGATCCCTGGTCTGGGAACTTCCACATGTCATGGGTGTGACCAAAAAAAAGAACAAAGTAGGAATACTCAGTACTTAATTGGAGAATTATTACCTATTTAGTTTGCACATCAAAGCTGCTTAAAGAATATGATTATTGAAGCCCTCCAGGAAGGTTAACTAGTTACAAAAATACTGAAATGAAGCCCAAAGAGTTTCCATTAGGGCCTCTGTAAGGATCCATGTCTTAAATGGCAAAGGAAACATTTCCTACATGAGAAAGTAATCTCCTAATGAGCACGTTTGGAGGTCATCAAAGTAGGACTGTGGCCACTGTGTTTCATCATCTGTATGATGCACAGCCCACTCCACCCAGGAGGCAGCCAGCTTACTGCCCAGCAGACCCCACACCACTCAGCGCATCGCAACACTCGGCTTCCTGGCACGAGGCTGCCTTGGCGCCCTGCCACGTCTGCCCACCCAGAATGCAGGGCGGCGGCGGCCCCACCCCTGAGCACAGGCAGCTCAGGCTCTGCCAACACCTGCAAGGGGGACAGGACTTGGGGAAGAGCCTGGCTTATTCAAGATCAGAACGACTGATGCCACATTTCATTTCTGATTATTCTGTCATATCTCAGTTTTAAATACAAATAAATGGCGTCTACCATCTGGGAAGAGGAGGCCTCAGCAGAGCACATCCATTGCTGAAAACCTTGTTTCACCCAGAGAAGTGAGCAGAACTGCGGAGATACCGGCCTGTGACGGGCGGACGGTGGGACGCAGCCTTACCTGGATGCAGGAGACAAAGGGCGGAAAGAAGGAGAAGGTGGTGCCAAGGAAGCGTGTGAGGTCCTGGAGCAGCTGCTGAGCGATGCTGAGTCTCTCAGCTGCGGCCTTGGACTTGTCCGTCTCCTTCAGGATCCCGGAAAACAGGCTGACAAAGAGCTGCTTGGCGACTATCGGGTCTCTCTGGGGAGGGGGGGCAGACAGGCCCTGTAAGGCACCCGCAGCACCAGACGTCCCAGAGAGCACCAACTGCTGCAAACCCAATGACACCTCTCGGTTCCATGGAGAGTGTGGCAGCGGCCGCCCCCGGGGGAGGAGCTGGATTTGACATGAGTCTTGTAAAGGGCACAGCGGCATGGATTTTGGACCCAAAGATGCTGATTTAAAACCTGGCTTAATGGAGCTCCTGTCATGGCTCAGCAGTAACAAACCCAACCAGCATCCCTGAGGATGTAGGCCTGATCCCTGGCCTTGCTCAGTGGGTTAAGGATCCGGCATTGCTGTGTGCTGTGGTGTGGGTCACAGACAAAGCTCGGATCTGGCGTTGCTGTGGCTGTGGTGTAGGCCGGCAGCTGAAGCTCTAATTTGACCCCTAGCCTGGGAAACTCCATATGCCACAAGTCCGGCCCTGGGGGAAAAAAGAAATTATAAAGCAGTAATGGGCTACACAGATATAGCCTATTGTTATAATCAATATTAGATTTGCAATCTTTAGAAATATAAAACATTATATTCTGTACCTAGAATAATAAATAATCCTCTCTGATTTTAAAAATCATTTCAATTAAAGTCAAAGAACTTGCAAGGGATAAACATCCTATTTCTGTCAAAATTTGGCTAGAAAACATTACTCTTCCCCACATTCGAAGTACTGTTCCCAGCCAGCCCTGAGCCAGCGGCAGTTCATGGGGCCGGAGGCCCTTGAGCCACTGGTGCCCTCCCGACCTGGCCTCACCCAGGGACTCTGTGAGTTGAGTGGCTCCACTCTGTGACCTGCACATGGAGACACTGCACAGAGCAGCGTGTCTGGACAGGGTCTCATGTCAGTGTCAGGGCCTCACGAGGCAACACAGCCAAGACTTGAGACAAGGGCCTCAGCACGCCCACTTCAGGGACAAAGCAGTGCCCGCAGGGAGCCCTCCCAGTGGCAGCCCCTGGAGCACTAGATGGATTCCAGCACCGACCTGGGCCACGGCCTGCAAGGGGACGATCAGGCTGCTGTGGGGAATCTGGACGTCGGGAAGATCTCCGTGGCGGTAACTCCTGTACAGGACCACTTGGGCCTCATGCTTCAGCCTCAGCTCACTCTGGATCTCCTACAATCAAGAGCAACACAGAGCGGAATTGAGGGCTCTCGGTGGAGAAAGCCGAGTGCCCCCGCTACGGGACCGTCTCTGCCGCACAACGCAAAGTGCACCAGGGACAGTTTCTATCCAAAGGGTGTGGCTGCTGTGCTCTACCAGCCCGGCAGGTGAGAAATCCAAAGTAAAAATCCCAGGCAGATGAACAATAAGATTATTTAAAAATCTGTTACCAAAAACCTGAGTTTCTCTGAAATCAGAGAACTTGATATAAAACTTTTTAAAACCGCAAAAGAGAAGGCTGTACTTCCTTTCTGTTAGTCTGAGGCCAAACCCTGGCTGTGCCCAGCGAGGCCGCCGGCCCCTCTGGCCCTGCTCTGTTCAGGCTGCTGGACTCACACCTGCTTCTCTGGCCGCCCGCCCTGCCCATGGGCCATGGATGCACGGCGCCTTCTGCTGGAGTGTTTCTGCAGCTTTCCCACTGCAGGCACCCTCCCCAGGGCCTCTGAACAGTTCCCAATGTGCTCAATCCTGGTGATTTCCAATGACGCGGCCCCAGCTTTTTTGTGTGCAGTTCACACGGAACGCAGCTCCGCAAGCACAAACGCCGCCAGCCGGAGAGAGCACAGGACCGCCCCCCAAGGCCAGGCATCCCCAAGCCACCGAGGTGCGTGGGCAGCGAGAGGCCTGAGGAGTCGTGGTTACAGACATGATGGAGTGGAAAGGTCCTTCTCTTTCCACAGAAGATACAATGGAACCGTTCGACCAGCTCACGCTCAGATTTGAAGTCTCGTGCTTCAGTTTTGAACTCACTGTGGACTAAGCTGAGGATTTACACTGAGCTGGAACAAAGACGGGTTTTTTAATTCACAACCTGGTCCCTAACACTGTCACCATTACTGACCTGTGTCTCACATTGAAGCCGTGGCTAAACGAATTCTTCCACGATCCCCACATTCTGAGGAATGTTCAGCTGCCACCTCAAGCCCCCCTGTGCCCCAGCAGAGGGCTCAGGACTCCCGCTCCCCTGCCGGCCGCCCCTCGCCTCTACGAGCACGGCCTCCCCCTGCAGCTCAGCATGTTGGTCCTGAGGTGGGTCAAGGCCCTGGCCTTGAGGTGAGAGGGGCTGAAGTCAGACGCAAACCTAGGAAGGACGGGTGGTCTTGTCTGCCCCACACAGAGAAAGCCCATGTGTCCAGAGAGGCGGGACCAGGCTTGGGGCCTCCCAGCCACACACAGAGGCTGTGTGGCGCTGCTTCAGGCCCGGCTCTTGGCCAACGGGGAAGCTTGCTTCTCAGCACACGTCCCTCGACAGAATGAAGGCGAGAAACAGATACAAACCTTCTCTCTCTTTTGCTCATTAACACCTTTCCTGGCATAAATCAAACTCAGCTTTTCTCGGTCCTTTAGAAATCGTCTGCGTAACCTCAGTATTTCTGCCCGATTATCTGAACCTGAAGGACGGAAAGCAGGTTTGTTACTTGTGCCCGACTCTGCCTCCTCCCCAGTCCCGAAAACAAAAGTGCGACTGTTTGCTTTTTGCCCTTTTTCACCTTTCCTTCATTTGGTTTTTAGAGCAGTGTGAACCCGTGAAACACGAAGGCCAGCACGGGAGACGGCTGGCTGGCTTTGGAGCCCATGGCCACGTGGGGAGTGGGGCAGTCACATAGAAGGGACAACAGGGGATTCGGGAACTCGAGGTGGCAGCAAGGCTAGAGGACTTTCAGCAGGGCTGCAACCCCCCACTCCCACATGGCCCCAGGTCCCCGGCTCCAGCCCTGGGCCTGAAGGCAGGAGAGCAGAGATGATGCCTCTAGGTGAGCAGCCAGCACGGGGCAGGTGAGTCAGCTCCAACCCGACACCTGCCAGTGCCCTCAATGCCTGCAACACAGCACAAAGCTGACGATCACCAGGCACCAGGCATTAGAGGAAAGCTTCACATGAGAAAAATAGAAACCAGAAGTTCCCCTTGTGGCTTGGTGTTAATGAACCCAACTAGCATCTCTGAGGACTCAGGTTTGATCCCTGGCTTTGCTCAGTGGGTTAAGGATCTGGCGTTGCCATGAACTGGGGTGTAGGTCGCAAATGAGGCTCGGATCTGGCATTGCTGTGGCTGTGGTGTAGGCTGGCAGCTGCAGCTCTGATTTGACCCTGAGCCTGGGAACCTCCACATGCTGTGGGTGTGGACCTGAAAAGAAAAAAAAAGAAAAGAGAGACCAAAACAACAGGGAAAGAGTAAACGTCGAAAGCAGACCATCTAGGAAATAAATTCGAAATGCAACCATCTCTCAAAAAGATCAGAGTAGACATCATAACAGAGGGGTCAGGACTGAGGGACGGTCAGGCACCGAGGGCGCCTGGATCCTGAAAGAGGATTTCATCAGTCACAGCAGAGCCCAGAAGATGGGGTCCAGGAGACCCCAGAAGAGGAAACAGGAGGATGAACAGAAGGAAATCAGGAGAGGGATCCATGACTCAAGCCACGGTTCCCTGAAGAGAGATGGACATGTGGAAATCATCCAAAATCACCAAGGAAAACACCCCAGAGCCAGAAAACAGGAGTGAGCAATGGGAAAGGGCCTTCCTCTTGCCCAGGAAGGTGGACTAAAACAGACCTGCACCAAAAGACACTTCTGTGATGTTTCCTAAAACTGGTTGAAGAGAGAAGATCCTAAGAGCATCCCCAGGGCAGAGACCCAGTCCCAACGCTGGAAAACATGAGAGCCACATCAGAGCCCCAAGTCCAGAGCTACGACCCCAGGGGCCCGTTCCCTCAAAGCCTCACCTTGGCCCCAAAGCTGCATGCTGAGCTCTGCCCCAAAGTGCCCGGGAGGTGCCCCCGACCCGGCCAAAGAAGGAGCAAGCTCAAGTCAGCAGACATGGCGCGGTCTTTAGGTCACGGCCAGGGGGAGGCCTGGGGGTTCAGAGAGAGGACAGCTATGTGCTCAGAGGAAACCTGTGCACGGACGGGGAGAAAGAAGGTCCAGAGGAGACGGTCACTGATGCCCCGGGAAATGGCCGCACAGGAAGGAAAACAGTCCATGTGACCCACGCTTAAGCACATGACACGGTGGCGCCCCAGGTTTGCCGCAAGTGAGGCGGGGTGGGGGAGGGGAACAAGGGAAGGGGGATGTGTCCTCAATGTCCCAGACACTGACCCAGAGAGAAAGGGGGGCAATAAAAATGCCACTGGGGACAAAGGTCTGGCTGGAGGGCAGGCAGAAGCCAGGTCTGGGGTCTGGGAAGGACAGGCTGTGCTTCCTGCCGGGAGCAGGGGTGCCTAGCCTGTACCCGCTCATGGCCCCTGAGACCCCTCCGCTCCTCCTGAGACTCAGCCTCCCAGTTCTGCCTCCTCTCATGACCTCTAAATTTCTGGAACATCACCAGGGAGGGGGTCACAACACTTTCTGGACACCTAACTCCAGGCTCCCGGGTGCTCCACCCAGGGGACAGGACTCGGAGGCAGGTGTTCCAACGCATGGCGGTGACCTCATTACCTTTCGTTCCACTGTCCACCTCATCGCCCGGAAGACCCAGCCTCTTCTTCCCAAAGTCAGGTCCCACCGACATCAAGGTGGCTCTCTGCGACCTCTCAGGCCTCTTGTGGGCAAAGAGCAAGGACGAGGACGAGGACTCTTCAGCAGAGGCCATGTCATCCTCCAGCAGGTCAATGCTGCCCCCAGTCAGCCAGTGGTAGGAGCCTCTTCCCCCTGCGAACAGGTGCAATGGTTAGTCACTCCACACAGCCGGACACAGGACATGCCATGAGACACAGAACATGCCACAAGACATGGGAACACACCATGGGACATGCAGCCATGACATACCATGAGACACAGGACACACCAAGACATGGGAACACACCAAAGGACATTGGATGAGACACAAGACACGGGACACACCAGGGGAAAAGCCACAGAACATGCCGTGAGAGCAGGGCTGCCCAGCAGCACTGACTGGGACCCCAGTGGGCAACCTGGGCAGCCCAGGTGGCCAAGCCACGGGCCCTCATTTGAAAAGTAGGAACCACGTCACCTGCTCATAAAAACGACATTTTGCACCTGTGAGGCTCTAAGCCCTGGTGTTTCTAACATTGGCCTCATAAAGTGTCCACTGTAAATGTCCAAATTAGTCCTACTTCTAGAACCAACAGAACATGAACGAATTACACAAAGGAAGAACACTGAAGTATTTACATAGAATCATTTGGATATTTAACGCTACAATTTATACTTTGCTGATCAAAGCAAACAGCTGAACCATTTGAGAAAGAAGTTTATCAACTACAAACATAGTAAATGAATTTAGCTTTGCTTTGCTTGTGAGATAAGTGGCTTTAAATGTGATGCACTAAACAGATTTTTCCGGACAAAAACAAAAGAACATACATGTACTGAAACTCTTTCCGTCCTTCTCAGTTAGAAACAATCCTTTTCTCACTTTTCTCTTATTGTGGTAAAAACATATCACATTTGATGGGCTCCACTAAGACTTTCAGGTGCCAGCTCGGGCAGCAGGCTTGAAGCCCCACAGCCATCCCTACCATCCATCCAGGCCTGAAGCTCCCCCACCACATGCTCCCCCCTCCGCACGCTGGTCCCCATGAACCAGCCTACCCTCCACCTCTGCCTCCAGGAGTTCTAGATCCAGGACCTTCACCCCCTTGTCCTTTGACCCACATATCTCCCCCGAGGCTCCTGCCACTTTTCCTAGCACCATCCCATGGACAGGCCCAGGGCACGGTACCTGAGCTCTGCGTAGGGGTAAAGTCATGCTGCTGCTGGGTGGCCCGGACCTGCCCGGCCATCACCCCCCAAGCCGAGGGGGGCCCGGCCTGGGTCCGGGTCTGCACTGCACTCTGGGAGGCCTGCGTGTGCACGAACAGCGGCGTGAGGACGGTGCTGCGGAAACGCCAGTCAGGGCGGATGGCACACTCCTGAGGAGAGACATTCAGATGCAGCAACGGCCCCTCCAGGATCAAGGGCCCCTGGGCAGGTGTGTGCTATAACTCACGTTGCTCCGTGAGAAGGAGCTGAAGAACCACCTTTTCAAATTCCAGGGTCTTAACAACAATTATCTGCCAACTAAAAACCTAATCAGCACTGGGGGAGAAAACCCCCTTTTCTACTCCTCAACACTCTGGACTGCAGGGTTCTCCGAGGAGATGCTGGGAACCCGGGTGGGGCGCATGAGAGCAGAAGAGCTACGTGGGGGCTGGGAGGACAAGAGTGAGCTGTGGGCGGGTGGGGAAAGCAGGGGACACGCAAGCAGGTGCTCCAGAAAGAACACAAGTGGGTTTCCAGTAAAACAAGTGACCCGCCTCACCAGCCATTGGAGAAGCAAACCAAAGCCCCAGTGAGCTGCCGCTCCAGTTAAGTGCAGTGGAAGGTGTGGCAGAAGGGCCCCTGCACTGCTGGTGCAAATCCAAATCGGTGCAGCCACGGTGCAAACCAAGCAGAGGTTCCTCAGGAACTTCAAAATCCAATTCCTAGATGACCCAGCGACACTCCTGGTATTTGTCCAGTGAACGAAAACACTAATGTGAAAAGACACGTGGCACCCCACTATTCACTGCAGCATTCTCCACAGTAACCAGGATGTGGAAGCACCTAAGTATCCATCAGCAGATGAATGGGTAAGGAAGAGGTGGTTTGTATACACAATGGATTACTACTCAGCAATAAAAAATAAGTTCAGGAGTTCCCATTGTGGCGCAGTGGAAATGAATCCGACTAGGAGCCACGAGGATGCAGGTTTGATCCCTGGCCTCGCTCAGTGGGTTAAGGATCTGGTGTTGCTGTGAGCTGTAGTGTAGGTTGCAGATGCAGCTTGGATCCTGTGTTGCTGTGGCTGTGGCGTAGGCCAACAGTTGTAGCTCCAACTTGACTCCTATTCAGGGAACCTCCATAGGCCATGGGTGTGGCCCTAAAAAGCAAATACATACATACATACATAAATATAAAATTAAATTTAAAAAAAAAGATTTTCAAAACATGAACAAACTGGATCACCGGTTCTCTTAGGCCCTAAAAAAAAAAAAAGAAAAGTCCAAAAGAAAAAGACAAATACTGTATGATGTGATTCATATGTAAAATTTAAAACAACGAACAAAAAACCAAGCCCACAGAAACAGAGAATAGAATGGCGTTGCCAGAGTCAGATAGGGTGCGAGAAACAGGTGAGGGAGAGAAAAGGTACAGACTTGCACCCGTTAGATCAACACATATGGGAGGTGATGCATAGCAAGGGGTCCCTGGCAAGGACACTCTGCTGGTTTGCTTGAAAGTTGCTAAAAGAGCAAAGTTTGAACATTCTCATCACAAGGGGAAAAAATCTGTAACTACCTGAAGTAAGGATTTATTGTGGTGATGGTTTTGTAACCTGTACAGGTATTAAATTGTTACATTGTATACCTAAAACTAACACAACGCTGGTGTCACTTATACCTCAATTAAAGACAAAACGAAATCGGAGTTCTCACTGTGACTCAGCAGGTTAGGAACCCAACCAGTATCCATGAGGACACAGGTTTGATCCCTGCCCTTGCTCAGTGGATTAAGGATCCAGTGTTGCTGCAAACTGCAGCGCATATGGCAGCTGCAGCTCTGATCCTGTGTGGCTGTGGCTATGGTACAGGAAGCTCCGCTTCCGCCCCTAGCCTGGGACCCTCAGGTGCAGCCATTAAAAAAAAGAAGAGGGAGGGAGGAAGGAAGGCAGGAGCCATTTCACACTAGTGGACAGTGTCTGTTGACCACCAGGCAGGGAAGGCTCAGAATCGCAGGAACGAGAACTCACCTGGAACTCACACTCTGACAGAGGGTGCTCAAACATGGGGTTCCGGAAATCAGGGCTCATGCTGGTCATTTCGAGCAGAAAATCTGTTGCTAAGCTTAAGAAGTGCATTTCTATCTTGGGAGAATATAAGGAATTTAGTGCCAGCAAGCGGTCCAAGGTCCTTGAAGGCAACCTAGTTTCATGGCTCCAGAAGTTCCGAATAATTAACCTGAAAGGCAGAGAGGGAGCAAGAGGAGGCCCGTGTATATGGCCAGCAGGAAGGCACCTCTTCCTCCACCAGGGGCTCAAGGCAGGGAACCCACACGCAAAACTATTACCAACACAGCGAGCTGACTTACAAACAACGCATCCCTTCAAGGGGAGAAATGCTAGCACGTTTAACAAGAGGGGAGAAACTGGGAGATGTTATTTTCATCTCTACTACATGGGAAGTTTTCGATGATAAGTATATACCACTAGCTGTTTTCAAACTGAGAAAATGTGGAAAAAAAAGATATACAGTCCTTCACTGCCTTGTTAAGAAAACTGACTCCAAAAATCAGTGCCATAAAGTATTCAAAACATAATATGAATATAAAATATTCAAACTAATCTAGTTAAAAAGCAGATTATGCTTTACAATTTGCGATTATTTATGAAGTCCAAATACAATTTCTAAAAGCTCAGTGAATTAACAACTGCAGCACAGCTGCAGGTGAGCTGACAGACTGTATGAGGTCTGAGCCTCCTATGAAGTTTCATCAGCACTGGACACATGCCCTGTAACTCACAAAGCTCGAATTTATGAGAACCGAGTCTTATCTCCATGCGTGACTGCAGTGTAGTCTCCTCCTGTTCCCAAGGCTTCAAGCTTTTCATTCGACACTGAATGAATGGTGGGACCTAAGTATCTGGGTTAAACAGTAAACAATAACCCAGCTTCATGTCCAATTTCCCAGCTGAAAAGACCATCACTCATGGCACAGTTGAGAGTGAGTCATGCCACTTTCATAATAAAGTAACGGGGGTCAGGGTTTTTAGACTTAATGTGATCTAAAATACGTGTCTGCTACACACTGTGAAGGCAAGAGGCAGCAGATGCAAACTGGCACTTGGAGCGGATAAGCAGTGAGACCCTGCTGTACAGCACAGGGAACTCCATCCACTCACTTGTGACAGACCATGATGGAGGCTATGGTGAGGAAAAGAATGTATACATCTGTACGACTGGGTCACTTTGCTGTACAACAGAAATTGACAGAACACTGTAAATCAACTGTAAGGAAAACAGATTAAAAGAAAACAAAACAAAAAAACAAAAAAATGAAAGCAAGAGGCAAAGAAAATGCTAATCTGCAAATGCCCTCTGACGCCTCTAAAGGCCCCACACTGGCCAAGAAAGAACCTCAGTGTGCCCGACTGGCCCGGGTGCTGGGGTGCAGCGGGGTACGTACTGGAGCCCGGGGTTCTCATCAGTCAATCCCTGAATCAACACGTCTTTCGCCAACTTGAACACTTCCTGGGAATCACCATCTGCTTGACTCTCTGGGTCTCTGTGAGAAGACACACAATGACAAGACATCAGGGCCCCCTCTGAGTCTGTTCAACCCCAACAATGCTGAAAACCTGCCTCTGCCCGCCAGCTCCAAGCAGCCCCTGCGTCTCACCCCAACCACCTGCCCAGGAGGAGTCACCAGGTCAGAGCAGAAGGGTGGCTGTGAAAACAAATGACATCCTTAACTCAACCAGTAACTTCATACTGAATGTTCCCCATACGTGTGTAAAGTGAATTATAATAAGGATATAGGGCTATATGTGTGACAGGGTCACTTTGCTATACAACAGAAACTGACAAAACACTGTAAATCGACTATGTTCTAATTTTTAAAAAAAGGAAAAACATAAGGTTATATCTTCACTATCAATCATATTTTTAAATGCTGTATCATCATTATTGTTCCAGATTCTAAAGGCGTCCAAACGTTCCGTGGAAAGTGGCATCAATGGTCGACGCAGACTCACCGGTAATTGTCGTGGACCCACATTAGGATGTCATACATCTGCCCGCGGCACCGGGTGGACGGGTGGGAGAGGAACTCCACCACGGGGCTCAGGAGTTCACGGAGCTCCACGGGCTTCAACTTCGCCATCACCTTGTAAATTATGTCCAAACACACTTTCTGTCTCTCGTCATCTCTGTAAGAAGAGGGACTTTTTTTGGAGTCCCGTCGTGGCATGCGCAGCTAACAAACCCAACTAGTCTCCATGAGGATGCAGGTTCGATTCCTGGCCTCACTTAGTGGGTTAAGGATCTGGCACAGCTGTGAGCTGTGGTGTAGGCTGCAGATTCAACTTAGATCCCACGTTGCTGTGGCTGTGGCATAGGCCAGCGGCTATAGCTCTGATTTGACCCCACCCTGAGAACTTCCATATGCTGCGGGTGTGGCCCTAAAAAGATAAAAAAAAAGAAGAGGAATTTTTAAAAACACACAAATTTAACAGCTGTTTAATTATACTTTCAGATATGACAGATAACTTTTTCTTCTTTGCACTGTTCTGTATTTCAGAATTTAATATAATAGGCAATACTACACTTATATAACATTGTTAAAAATAATTATCGGAGTTCCCGTCGTGGGGCAGTGGAAATGAATCCAACTAGGAACCATGAGGTTGTGGGTTCAATCCCTAGCCTTGCTCAGTGAGTTAAGGATCCAGCGTTACCATAAGCTGTGGTGTCAGTTGCAGATATGGCTCGGATCCCACGTTGCTGCAGCTGTGGTGTAGGCCGGCAGCTGCAGCTCTGATTCAACCCCTAGCCTGGGAACGTCCATAAGCTGTGAATACAGCCCTAAAAAGCAAAAAAAATAAAAAATAATAATTATCGTGGGCTGAATTACTAAAAACAAATTAACAATGTGGTACCTTGGACTGGACCCTGGAAAAGAAGGAGATTGATGACTCCAAATATAGTGTTATTAACAGAAATGTACAGAGTTCCCAGAGTGGCTCAGTGGTTAACAAATCTGACTAGGAACCATGAGGTTGCAGGTTTGATCCCTGGCCTTGCTCAGTGAGTTAAGATCTGATGTTGCTGTGAGCTGTGGTATAGGTTGCAGACACGGCTCAGATCCCACGTTGCTGTGGCTCTGGCATAGGCCAGCGGTTACAGCTCCAATTAGACCCCTAGCCTGGGAACCTCCATATGCCACAGGTGCAGCCCTCGAAAAAAAACAAAACAAAACAAAACAAATGTACTAAGGGTAAATTTCTCAGTTTTGGCAAACTCACCAGGGTCATGTCAGAGGGAAAGTTGGGTGAAGGGTGTGTGGGAATTCTGTGTACTATCGTTTAACTTTTCTGAAAATAAAATCATTCCAAAATAGAAAGTTCATTCTTAAAAACCTGACAATGTCAAACAAAATAAGCTAAAAAGAAAGGATTTCATAATTTTTAACATGACTTCAAGAGCTGGTCAGGCACCAGCATGTCCCGACAGGACACACACCCACCTCCCTCCTTAAAAGACACACCCAGAGAACGCCCTACCACAGGGATCCGAGTAAGTGCCAAGGGGTGGGAATCGGGGCAACAGGACATAACAAATATGCAGTAAGACAGAGAAATGAAAACATGTTAAGTCATCAAGAGCATCCTCTCCTAACGTTTACTTTAATAGAATATTGCAATTTTGAAAATAAACAAATTTAACAAATAGCAACCTAAACATCCATCAACAGAGGAACGAATAAAGATGATGTGGTACATATATGCAATGGAATATTAGCAATAAAAAAGAATGATAGTGCCATTTGCCACAACATTGGATGGATATCATATGAGATCACTTATATGTGAAATCTAAAAAGGATACAAATGAACTTATTTGCAGAATGGGGACAGACTCATGGACTTAGAAACTTACGGTTACCAAAGTGGACAGGGGACAGGTGGGGGGGCAGTGGGAGGAATGGACTTGGGATTAGGACTGGCATCTGCACACTGAGGTCTATGGAACCATTGGCCATTGGGGACCTACTGCACAGCAGGGAACTGTACCCAGTGTTCTGTGATAACCTAAGAGGGAAAGGAATTTGAAAGACAATGGATGTATGTACATGTATAAATGAATCCCTGTACAGGAGAAATTAGCACAACCTTGTTTAAATCGACTATACTTCAATAAAACTCCAAAAAATGAAAATAAACAAAAAAATAACAGAAGCCACTTACTTGACAAAATAGAACTCAAAACTAGGCATACTTTGGATCTGAGAAGAGCCTCAGACAACTCAAGACGGGGCCTCGCTGGTGCCAGGTCAGAGGAGCCAGGGGCAGCCCCACCATCTCTTCCTCACAGATTCAAAGTGAACGAAGACACATTCCATGACCACCTGCAAGTGCCCCTGAACTGAGGGGGCAGCCGCACTGGGGGATGAGGCTGTTTCTCACTCACCTGTGTCTCATAATCTGAACAAAATCCTTGCTCTTCAAGTGCAAGTACAGGTCAGTGATCTGCTCCGCACGACACAGCACCACCTCCAGACAGAGCGTCTTCATCACCCCGTGGAACCTCGGCAGCAGGAAGAGGACGGTGTTCATGAACCTGGCCAGCAGGCAAGGCCAGTGAGCCGAGGGCAGTGCTGACCACACCGTCCCCACCTGTCAGCGGGGGCAGGGGGCAGTGCTGATCCCCGGACCACGCACCTGTCGGCCAGGGAAGGGAAGTTCTTCGTGGCTCTGTTCAAGCACGCAATAAATTTGTCCTCCATCCTGTTCTGAAGTTGCTTTAGCCGTGTCACCACCAGTTCACATACAGACTCCTCCAGCATCTGAAAAATTAAGTTTCTTTTTAGATACACAAGGTGGAAATTAGGCTGAGAACTGAGAGGAGTTAAGTGCTCAGAGTCACGGATGGAGGGCCCTGGGCTTGGACACCTACAGAGGCTCGGGCTCAGGTGACTGCACTTCTTCGGTCTCTTTTGGGGCGGGGGGAGGGGCTGTTCCTAACACCAGGAGGTTAGGTGACCAGCAAGGGGGCAGCGAGAGAGAAGAGGATAAAACGCAGAGCTGCAGAGGAGGCTGGGGAGAGGACAGTTCCAGGAAGGAGGGCCCAGGGTCCTGGGAGCAGGGACAAAGGGCCGAGGGCCGGCATGCCTCCTGGGCAGTCCCTGTCACCCGTGGGGGCCGTTTCCATCCCAAGCCCACGTGGCTCTCTTCATCTTTAATGCCAATCTGTGGAGATTGTGTGCTGTGCTTGCAGATGCAGCAGGCCCTGCTCACAGGCCTGGAGGCGGGCAGAGCACAGAAACCCAGTAGCCCTCCTGGTCCCCTCCTGGTCACTCTGATCCCCCTGCTGGTCATTCTGGTCACCCTCCTGTCCCCCTGGTTGTCCTCCTGGTCCCTCTAGTTCTCTCCCAGCTCCCCTTCTGGTCACTCTGGTCACCCTCCTGGTTCCCCCCCCCCAAGTCCCCATCCTCGTCCCCCTCCTGGTCCTCCTGGTTCCCCCCCGGTCATCCTCCTGGTCACTCTGGTCCCCCTCCTGGTCCCCCCCACCCAGTCCCCATCCTGGTTCCCCCCCGGTCATCCTCCTGGTCACTCTGGTCCCCCTCCCTGGTCGCCTCCTGGGCGTCCACTACACTGTGTCAAAAGCTGCAAGCGCAAAACTTCACCAGTTGGAACTTCGCCCAAACCACAACAGGTTCTAATGGCAGTTTCTCCAAATGGGACTCCTGAGACCAAGTTCAGAGGGTCAAATTAATTAAAAATTAAGTTACCCATCTAAATGTTTGCCAAGTTTCCGAGCATTTTTAAAAAACCACGCCATTTTAAAAACCTGAAATGCTGTATAGAGCAGGAAGGAGTAAACTGTCACTGATGCCCAATGCCCAGGCTAGCTTCCAGGATGGAGCACACCAGTGTCAGGTCACAGATGAGGAGGAATGTTGACTCCAAGGCGCCCGGCACTCACGCTTTCTCCCTCAGCCAGACGGCGAAGCACGAGGCCCAGCGCTTCGGCTGCTGCCGCATACACCTCCTTATGCCTCACAAAGGACATGTTACTGGCCAAAGCTTTGAAGTATCTAGGACAAGCACAGAAAGCAGAGGCATGAACGGCACATTCTGTGTCAGCAATGAGAACACGACCGTCCCACTCCTCGCGCACCGAGCCTGAATGAATGAAACCCAACCAGGACCCAGACCACCCGCAGCTCCGGGGGCAGATGAACACAAGGCTGACATGGGACGTGGAGGGTGAGCCAGCAGGACCCACCGCTGACATCAGCGGCACCTTTTGAATAGTCTACATATCAAGAGAAGGAAATGGAAACGCGGGGGGTGCTCCCAGGCCTGTGACAGCAGGATGTGAGCTCACAAAAGGGAACCATTTCCCGTGAATCTGTGCTGAGCCACATGTCTGTCTGTGACACCAGGCAAACAAAGGAGGACCAACGGACAGTGACAACTTCCAAAGAACCAGGAGAAGCTCGGGAGATGCGAAATCCACCAAGTAACAGGTTCCGCACAGGTCTTAGTGCCTCCTTGTGAGGTCAGGAAACACCTTCCTAAAGCCCCCAGCCCTGTGAAGAGGAGCCGAGAGGCTGTAGCTCCGGCAGAGGCCAGGGGATGGGGGGCAGGGTCTGGGCCACCCCGTTAAACGGCCATGACCTGTAACGGGCTCCACAGCTCATGCTGCTGTCAGGAGTAGATGCTCAAACAAAAATAGCTAACGTCTTGTCCGCCAAATATACGTGAAAAAAATTACACTATTTTAAAAACTTCCTTTCCTGGAGTTCCCGTCGTGGCGCAGTGGTTAACGAATCCGACTAGGAACCATGAGGTTGCAGGTTTGATCCCTGGCCTTGCTCAGTGGGTTGACGATTCGGCATTGCCATGAGCTGTGGTGTAGGTTGCAGACGTGGCTCGGATCCCGCGTTGCTGTGGCTCTGGCATAGGCCGGTGGCTACAGCTCCGATTGGACCCCTAGCCTGGGAACCTCCACATGCCATGGGAGCGGCCCAAGAAATAGCAAAAAGACAAAAAAAAAAAAAAAAAAAAAAAAAAACAAACTTCCTTTCCTTATTCACTCCACTAACATATTTTTTTCCTCCCAAATGACCTCTAAACCCAACTACGTAATTTGGGTGGAATTTTTTTTTTTTTTTTTTTTTTTGGCCACCCCAAGGCCTATGGAGCTCCCGAGCCAGGGATCAGAATCAAGTGGCAGTTTTAACCTAGGCCACAGTGACAGCAATGCCAGATCCTTAATCCACGTGCCAGGCCAGGGATCGAACCTGTGTCCAAGCACTCCCAAGACCTATCCATCCCACTGCACCACAGCGGGAACTGGGTGGAAATACTTTTAACATGGGTTATAGTCCTTAAATTTATAAAACTGAAATATTCCAGCTCTATTTCAATTCAGGTATGCTTTAACCTAAAAAAGAAACAAAGCAAACAAAACGTGATACTTACTTCATACTTTCTATGCCACATTTTGAGTCATAGGGGGGCAAGTTATTGGCCATTACAATGCCTAGTAACTGAATTCCGATTGAGTTGTCTTTAGAATTAGAATCTTCACTGGAAAACTTTTCAAATATTAACCTGAAACATGAGCATGAAGGACAAGTATCAGCTGTCACTTACAAGGAAGAAGGAAGACAAATGTAAATTTTCTGTGGCTAATTTTTCAGGGGAGGAATACTTTTCCTGCTGCTCCCTCTTTGTTCACATCCAGCTTACTCAGGCTCAGGAACACATGCAGGTCTACATTTCCTACAATCTAATCATTTGCCTCAATTCTCCCTTGGTTGACAGTACAACCTTGTGGAAGTTCTAGCTTGTCCCAGGCCAGTGCTGCATGACTGGCCTGGGCAGAGAGGGGCAGGGCACACCCACACGCCCAGAGGGACGAAGGGGCCACCCAGAGACAATGGCCACCAAGAGATGCTTCTGGATCTGATGCACTGGTGGCAACATTACACCTTACAAATAGATTCCATTTCAGGTTACATTTTTCCTTCTCTCATTCCAAGTAATTTTCACTGTAATCATTACGTACAACACATCAAAGATCTTTAAACAACACTGCAAAATCCAGTAAACTTATACCTGTAAGGGACGGATAAACAATCCTTCCAGCACTCAACGAGGGTTTTTATAATTTCGAGGTTATGTCTAAACACAGCTCTTTTTGGATGAAAAACATGTTTCATTAGGAAATGGAGCAATCGATTTGCTAACACTTCATCTTTAGGGACCCCCTAAAAAGGTACAGAAATTCTGTTAATATGTAGCGTTCCATTCTGGGAAAGCATTTTTTTAGCCCCAAAGTCCATTTATAAGAAAGCTGGCCTTCCACGGAAGTGTGTGGTTCCTGGTGAAAACCCATCTGGGACTGTGCAGATGAGACCCTAGGTGATCACAAAGACTTTACCTGGCCAGCCTCCTAGAAAGCCACCCTCTTCCCCCAGGCCGGGGCATCCCTCAAGCACTCAGGGCCGTGTTCTCTCACAGGCTCTGGACGCTTCCTCCCAGGGGCCTCTGCCAAGACCTCCCCACAGGGAGGGAGGGGACCCTGAAGGCCCCTCTCCCCACTATGGCTCGACATCTAAGGCAGGGCCACCAAAGTGCTGGAGCCTTCGCACTGGGACTCCCTCTGAGGCAAGATGATCCCCAGGTCATGCTGGTCCCTGACCCTTGACCCAGAAGCTATGCCCCAGGCACACAGAGCAGGGGAGACACACTTCCTCTGGTTTCAGGCTCTCGCTCAGACTTTTGCAACAAGTGGTGGAAGGTTTGGTGTCCTGACCCCAAGCAGCTCGGCTCTCGGCTCAGCCCACTCCTAACATCAAAGTCACTCTTTCCCACTGAAGTTGGTTTGCTGTGAAATGAGACAGATGCAGCCCCACACAGACATGGGCAATAGCACCATGGATGCACCTCGCGCCTAAGACAGGCTGTCCCAGGACACGTTCCAGGAGAGCTCTGTGCATTACTGAGGCCCCCTGCAATGGCTCCAGGCTGGAAACGACTATGGGCAGGTGGAAGCCTGGACATGGCACAGGCTCTGTTGGGGATGCGAGGGGACGCTTCTGTTCTTACCACAGGAGTAGCTATTCCTGTCCATGAAAGGACCGTTGCCACAATCTCAACCACCATGTAGTGTATCCCATCCCCGCCGTTGTTTTCAGAGACTACTAGCTGCAGCAGGGGGCCGAGCCAGTGCTTGGCATGAGGCCGGAAGACCTAGGACAGTTCAGAAGTCAAATGTCACAAGACTGCTCTAAACGACCAAAATGTGAGTTCAGGAACATTATTCTATGTTACTGCTGGACCTAAAGTCAAAACAGATGCAAATTCCAGCAACTCCTGCTTAATTCAGTCAGATTCTCAATTAATTCTCTTTGCATGGGCCCTGAAACCACAAACAGCGGAAATGGACTTCTTGTTGATCTTCTCTTTGCATGAAACCTTCCTGACACAGCAAAGCTGGCAGAAGTAAAAATCGAAGTATTTTGCACCAGCCTGTCCCAGGGGAATGGCACGCAGCTCTAGGGAAGACAGGCACAGGATACGTGAAAAATTAGAAGATCAAAATTAGGGGCATGTGGCTAATTTTTTTTTCAGTTCTTCTGTCGCTGTAGAAGTCATTTTATTATAAGCTTCACATGCTCAAGATCTCTGAAAACCATGGTGCCTCTGGCATACTAAACTCCATTTAATTTATTTTAAAAACTGCATACTGAAGTGTAACTCAGGCTACTAACTTCCTTCCCTTCTGGCACCTTCTTCCTCCAAATGTTTGTGCAGGGGTTTCTCATCTACTCTCACAGCTTAGCTCTGTATGGTCTCAAATCTTTTTTGATCATGTGCCCTACAGGTAAGAAAAATTTACACTCTTTAAGTTTGTCTACTGGTTTATTTATAAGTTGGAAACGTAACCTTCTTTACTATATTACTAAACTGTAAGAAAAGGATAAATTAAAGGTTCAAACTTTAAAGAGAAACGTAACTACAAGTTCTCCTATTTTGTCCCATAAAACAATGGGCCCTAGTTGTCCCTGAGCTCCGGGCACATAGGAGGCTGCAGGGCCACCTTCAGTCATGTCCAGAGGCCCACAACCTCATGTGTGAGCACATTGCAGCAGCCTCCTTGTCAAGCCAAAAAACAGACACCAGCTCCTTTCTGTCAGCCATGGAGTCAGCTGGTCCTAGCCACAGGTCCTGAGCTAGAAATCACGTGTTAGCCCGAGTCTTACAAGCTACACTGTGAACCCCAAAGGATGCAGAAGCCCTAACTCTCAGAACCTGTAAGTGGGACTTAGCAGAAATGGAGTCTCAGAAGAGCATCCGGTTAGGAGTCACTGGGGTGGGCCTTAACCCAATGACACTCTCATTAATAGGGAGTTTTACTCACTGCAGGTGCAGAGAGAAACCACCCTCAGGCCATGGAACGCCCGAGGCCACAACAGCAGGAAGAGGCCCGCTCGTGGCCGCAGAAGCAATCAGCCAGCTGACACCACAGCCTCAAGTTTCTGGCTCCAGAACCAAGAGGGTGGTGTTGTCTGAGACCCAGGAGCCAGAAACCAAGAGTAACCCTGAAGAAGGGGTCCTGCAGCAGCCTCAGGCCAAGCCCCCACCACCCGAGGCCTTGCCACATGCGGCCTAGAGGAGCCCCTCTGGGACACAATGAATGGGCTCCCTCTGCCCCGCAAGCCCCCGCCCGTGGGGACCTGTGCAGCAGCCCCACCCCTACCCCCACCCGGAGCCCCGGGGACCACTGGACTAATGTGGAGTCAACAGGAGTGTTTTCACCACGCTCTTTGTGCCATAAACCAAGAAGGTTAACAGCCATGAGAAAACTTCATAACAAAGGTCACTGGAAGTTAGTTCACGTGTTTTACAAGAAAATGATGAAAGAATGATGTTGAACAAATAACAGGGGGCCTCGGTTATTCAGTGAATAATGCCCGGCTCTGTCCTTTTATATCTTTCTCCACTGTGGGTTTTTTTAAGTAAATGCACATAACTGCCAAGAATTTTTAAAGAAATAATAAATTACTTACTTCTTCTGCATTAATAACAAGCTTGGCTAAGAAGAGACGGATATTTAATGATACTGATGGATTTCCTAGTTTGTCACGAAGAAATTTCATCCAAGGAGGAAGATCGCTCGGCACTGAACCCTGAAACGACACTCAGAATTACTTTCGTGAGAAAACAGAACAGCACAGCTTCCCATTTTGATATTAGGAAACAATGACAAAGCAAGACACGAGAGAAGATGCCACGTTTGCCCGAGATGGAATCTGGCCTGGTTGGTGGGGTGCACGTTCCTTCTCAATGTGCTCTCAAGTGAGACGAGCAAGATTAGGGGAAACAAGACCTCTTCTCCTGTCTGCTCGGCCTGGACCGTCTGCATGTGCCTGAGCAGGGCCACCATCCGGGCCATGCACTCGTGCTGGTTGAGCTCGTCCATCTCCATCTCCAGCACGTCGCTAGGGACGGCGGCGTCTCTGCGCTCCTGGGAGAGGAAAAGCTCATGAGACAGGGCACACGGCAGAGCTCCGAATACACGACCACCTCCTCAGTGAACAGCACCACACATGGGACCCATGCCTCCCAGAACAGCTGCCTGGCCCCCTCTGCACGGCCCTCCTCTGCTCACACGCAGGTCAGGGCCCCGCTGTAGACACGGGCCACTTCACACAAACACAGTCATCTTTCTAGATGTGTGTCCTGGAAGCAGAGGAGCAGAGCCTCCGCAGGGTGACCTGTGCCATGTACTGTCTCCCCAAAGGACTCGTGCACCAGCTTGCCATCATGGCACGAACTCAACCTGAAGATACAGCCCCCGTTCCCTTCCTGGCAGAGGCCCTGGAGCTGAGGGGAGTGCTGCCAGCAGGCCAGGCCGGGGAGGAGGATCGGAGGGGAGCATAGTCGAGGGCCCAACAGAGGGTGATGGTGTGCAGAGCAGGGCGGGGTGGTCAGCGAGCGTCAGGAGCTAGAAAAGGACATTGACGTGGAGCTCGGCTTCACACATACTCACACAGATGTGTGGGTGTGCGTGGAGCCCTGCCACCCTCCACCCACAGACCAGGGCCCCGGGAAGAGCACCCAAGCAGGGTGGGGTTGGGGAAAGGAGACAACTGGGGGTGCTTCCAGAGCCGCCAGCAAGGAACTGCTCAAAGGACGACAAGGACTTTCAGGGACAGAGATGCCAGCACATAGGGACCAGGCCCACTGGCCAGGCCAGGACAATCTGAGCATCACAATAAATAAAGGTGACTCACTGAACAGAGTGAAAAAGTAGGGGCAGTGGTTGCCAAGAACTATGGGAGGGGCAAGGGGAGAGGAAGGGGGGATAAAAGGAGGAGGGATGAGGGGGGAGGAGGAGAAGGGATGAAGGGGGATAAGGGGGGAGGGATGGGGGATGAAGGGGGATAGAGGGGGGCGGGATGAAGGAGGGAGGGGAGAAGGGGGATGAGGGGAGACTGAAGAGGGGCTCACTGTTGGATGGCTGTGAAGTTTCAGTCTGGGAAGATGAAAATTTCTAAAGATGAATAGTAGTAATGACTACACAATGTGCATGAACTGGACACCTAAAAATGGTTACAATGCTAAATTTTAGATTATATATATTTTATCACAATTTCTTAAAATTTTAAAAACATTTGATGATATAATAGAAGAAAATGTTTCTGAAATAATGAAATATGACAAACAAAGAAAAAAAAAAGGAGGTAGGAGATGACACTGCTAACTGCCAACAGAGGGCACGTGGGGAGGGGAGAGCGGGTCACCGACATGAGGCCGGCTGACGGGGCCCAGGGACAGTCAGACAACAGCACAGCAGCACGGACCTCAGTGGATGGCAGAACCAGGAGGCAGAAATGGGTGAGGAATGAAATGCACAGTCTCAGAAATGGGGTCTACACCCCTCTCCCCAGGAGAGCAGGGCATCGCCCTGGCAGTCACATTCCTGCCCTGGGCAAACAGGAGCAGGACCCCTGCCACAGAGACGCCACCAGACAGCCGGGGCTTCAGGGATCTGGGCACTGCTCCTGCCCCTCCTGAGTCAGACTCTGCTCTAAGGTTTGAAAACAGTCACTTTCCAAAACAAAGACTAGTCAGAGAGGTGGAGAAAGGGCCCCCAAGGTGACCGCCCACCTAGAAGAGTCAGCACAGCTCACTGCCAAGAGGCCAGGGCAGCCACAGGCATGTCTGAGAACCAGCCCATCGAGCGCCAAGATGCTGAAAAGCACTCAGGACACACAGACCAGAATGAACGGCGCAGAGGAGGCGGGAGGCAGAGAGGGCAGGAGGGGAGGGGCTGAAGACAGGCATGTCTTCTTCCTGAAATTTCAGAGCAATCGGCTAGAGATGCACCCAAGCTAGAGACAGCGCAGGAGCGGGTAACCCAGGAAACAGGGGTGACCAACTCCGTCAGCTGCTGGACCCAAGAAGAAACAGAGTGAACCCCACCCTAAAAGCAGCCACCAACCTAGTGCCCACCCTCATCACCTGCTCTCAAGGAGGCCCCACTCATGCCAGGGATGCCGACATCAGCCCAGGTGACGTGAACCCAGGCCCCTCCCGTGCTGGCGGGATCAGACATGCACCCCAGGAGGAGAGGCTGTCCCCACTGCCCACTGCCCCCTTTTAGAGTTACCTGTTTCTGGAGATGACCAGCAGTGGATTTAGGGTCCTGGGACCCGTATGAGTAGCTCTGAACTCCCGTTGAAAAATCAAACTGACTCATTTCCTCACTCAGGCTACTGTCTGCCAGATGTGACAAGGATGACATATACTGGGGGTCGCCTAAGGGAAGAAGGAGGAGGAAACACATGTACTCAAATCAGTGAGAGCAGGGTTTAGGGTTCTTCCAGCAAAGGTGTTCTCCAGACCAGTGGTTCCCCATCACCATCCGAGCCAACAAAGCACAGGGCCTGGGGGCTCGGGTTCTGTCCGCACTGAGAGCTGCTCTTCATCACCAACAAAGAAACTGAACTAGATTCAGTTTTGGATGTAACGTTCACAGAACTTTTTTGCATTTAAAATTTGGATGATGTGGAGTTCCCATTGTGGCTCAGCAGGTTACAAACCTGACCAGTATTCGTGAGGATGCAGGTTCAATCCCTGGCCTCACTCAGTGGGCTAAGGATCTGGCGTTGTGAGCTGTGGTGTAGGCTGCAGATGTGGCTGGGATCCTGCATTGCTGTGGCTGTGGTACAGGCCAGCAGCTGTAACTCCAGTTCAACCTCTAGCCTTCCATATGGCTCAGGTCCAGCCACTACAAAAAACAAAACCTACCATATTCTGGGCATATACCCAGACAAAGCTACAACTCACAAGATATTTGCAGAGTTCCCACTGTGGTACAACGGGATTCGTGGCCTCTTGGGGGCACTGGGACACAGATTCGATCCCTGACCTGGCACAGTGGGTTAAGGATCTGGTGTTGCTGCAGCCGTGGCTTAGGCAGCAGCTGCTTCTCAGATCTGATTCCTGGCCCAGGAACTCCATATTCCATGGGGCAGCCAAAAAAAAAAAACAGATCCACGCACCCCTACATTCATAGCAGCACTATTCACAATAGCCAAGACATGGAAACAACCAAAATGTCCATCTACAGATGAATGGATTAAGAAGATGTGGTATATATACATGATGGAATACTACTCGGCCATAAAAAAAAAACAAAAAACAAAAATGCATTCGCAGCAACATGGATGCGACGAGAGATTCTCAAACTAAGTAAAGTAAGCCAGAAAGAGAAAGACAAATACCATATGATACCACTTACATGTGGAACCTAAAATATAGCACAAGTGAGTCTATCTACCAAACAGAAACAGACTCACAGACATAGAGAAAAGACTTGTGGTTGCCAAGCGGGAAGGGATAGGGAGTGGGATGGACAGGAAGTTTGGGTTTAGTGGATGCAAACGATGACATTTTGAATGGATAAGCCCTGAGGTCCTACTGTACAGCACAGGGAACTATATCCAATCTTCTGGGAGAGAACATGATGGAAGAGAGTATGAGAAAGGCAACGTATGTATGACTGGGTCACTGTGCTCTAGAGCAGAAATTGGCACAACACTGTAAATCAACTATACTTTAATCAAAAAAACTAATTTAAAAAATGCATTTTAAAAAAAGCCAAAACAAGCAAAAAATTGAAAGAAGGAGCATGTAGAAGATAGAGGGTTGGTTCTAAACAAGGAAAGCTGGGAGAACTTCCTTCAGAGGTTGGCCTGAAACACAGTGTCATGGCCATGCTGATCTCTGGGGCAGAGGGAACATCATAGCAAACGCCCTGGGGTTCGGGGAAGCAGGGAGGCTGGGAGGTGGGCTGCTGGGGCTGCGGGCAGCTGTTTTGCGGGAGGTGGAGCTGAGGAGTGGCAGGATGGACTGTATTTTAACACAGAGTTCTGAATGTGGCTAAACACCAACAAACACTGAGCTAATCTTGCAGCTGTGAAAAACTTATACCAGATCTGAGCCCCTCTGGCCCCTTTGAGACATTTCTATGCTGGTAGAATTTAACTAACTTCATTTCTTTCAAAGTACAATTCCAGGAGTTCTTGTCATGGCTCAGCGGAAACGAATCTGACTAGAATCCATGAGGACACAGGATCGATCCCTGGCCTTGATCAGGGGGTTAAGGCTCTGGCATTGCCCTGTGCTGTGGTGTGGGTCATAGAACCAGCTCGGATCTTGAGTTGCTGTGGCTGTGGTGTAGGCCAGCAGCTAAAGCTCCAATTAGACCCCTAGCCTGGGAACTTCCATACACCGAGAGTGCAGCCCTAAATAAAAAAAAGTACAATTCCATTTGCCGCTTCAAAGTAAGAATTTTCAAATTCAGTATCAACACTCGGGGGCATTTAAACTATTGTCTATTTGCATAACAAACATCAACTCTTGGAATCTTTCTCCTCATTCTGAGAAGATCCTACCTGAATCCCCACTTGCCGCTTCCCTGGCTTCTCTCCGAATTTCGATATACTTCTTCTTTCTTTCCATGGGAACCTTTTAGGCAAAAATAGACAATTAAAACTTTTTAGAATTGCGATCACGTATTTTCAGTTTTAGTAACAATCTGGCAAAAAAAATTAAAATTATTAATTTTTAAGCAACACTTTACCAAAAAAAAATTTTTTTTTTTGCTTTTTTTAGGGCCACACCTGTAGCATAAGGAAGTTCCCAGGCTAGGGGTTGAAGTGGAGCTACAGCTGCCGGCCTACACCACAGCCACAGCAACTCAGGATCCAGGCCATGTCTGGGAACTGCACCACAGCTCACGGAAATGCAGGATCCTTAACCCACTGAGTGAGGCAAGGGATGGAACCCACAACCTCATAGATATAAGTCGGGTTCGTTTCTGCTGTGCCACAATGGGAACGCCCCAAAAAAGTTTTTAAAAGACTGAAAAACACCTACAAGGGCAGGCAGGCACCCTTAAGGAAGACAACCCCAGGGAGCCCAGCAGGCTCAGGCCCCTCGGGCTCTGGGACCCAGTCTGGGCTCAGCTGCTCCTGCCACAGGCCTAGAGCCCCCACCCTCTACCCTCAGCTCCTGACTATGCGCTCATGACAGCTTCTAGCACCTCCCAGCGGCTGTAAGGTCAGTAGTAACACAGCATGTGTCTCAAGGCTTATTAAACTAGTAGGACTCTGTTCTTGTGTTCTCATTTACTTCTTTGAACACAGGTCTAGGAAGGGCCACCAAGCAGGAAACAGCCGCTCACCCTAACCTGTGAGCCACTAAGACAGTGTCAAGGTTGGCAGCTGTACCTGACAGAGGCAGGCTCCCTGCCACTCACTCTGAAGGCTGAGCTGTGTGGCTCTGCCCCACTTCCCGCCCAGAAGCACTCTGCACACCTGCCACAGGCTCCCGCAGCCTTCCACAGCCTCCCACCACCACTGAGCTTGGCTGAGGCTGGCTTGGCTCTTCCTCTGCCAGAGCATCTCCGATCAGAATCCCTGATCCTGGCCCCCATGACCTACCTACAATGGCCCTAATTCTGGATGGGGGCAGACCTCAACTGACCAGAGGAACTTACTCAGAAAACAACTTCAGGATGTGTCCTAACTGCCCCTTTTACTGGCATTTTCTCTCTTTGACATGTTAAGGAAAGATCCGAGTCATGTTGCCTGAGATTGTATCTCAGGTCAAACTGTGAAAAATTGCCAGTGTTTACAGTTCAAAGCAGACTGGAATATGGGTGCTTTAACATGCTCCTCTCTGTAAGTGCTCTGACCTTAGAAATACCACTGAGAAGTTTCACTCACCTCCACTTCTACAGGAAATGTATAGCAGCGCTTCAGGTCTATCAGGTTTTCAAAAATGAGCAAGTTCTGCAAATGCAAAAAAGCACACAGAGATGCCTGGGTGGTGGGACGCTCCACGCCAGGGGAGACCAAGGCACAGCCCGCGGGCGGCCAAGCCCACAGCAGGGCGGGGCCTACCTTCTCTGGCTTCTCGCTGAGCAGGAAGCCCTGGTAAAACCTGAGGTCGGTGAAGACGCAGCAGACCACCGAGATGGCGCAGTTGTAGGCAGCGCAGTGGTACAGCCGCCTCCTCTCCAGCAGCCGTGTCTCCCCTGCCATGTTCTCCGAGAAGGCGTCATGGCACAGCCTACGGGGCACCGGAAAGAGTCAGCCCTCGCCAGGACGCTGTGCCCGCTAGACCAAGCACGGGCTGCAGGGAGGTGACAGCAGTCCAGCCCAGGCCCGGGGGCTAGGAGAGGCACCAGGAGGCCCCATCACACCTGATCCTTGACAGAGTCACAAGGAAAAGCGACCGCGGGCCCTCAGGGGTGGAGGGGAGCCTGGCCCTCATGCTGCAGGGCCTATGCAGTGGCCCGAGCAACTGCCCCTCCCCTGCACGCTGCCCGAGAAGACGCTGACACTGTAGCCCGCTACCAGGCTGGCAGAACAGAGCTGCTGTCCCTGGCAACCGGGCAGGCAGCATCCAGAACAAAGCCTCGAGGCAGGGAGGGCAGCTGTGCAGGAGCCTGCAGGTGCCACGAGGAGGCAAGGAAGGTAGGCCTCTGGTTCCAGGAGCTCCACGGAGACAAAGCCACCAGCTCTGGGCCTGGCGGGAGGGCAAGGAGGTGCGAGAAATGCACAAAAAGCAACAGGACCCCCAAGCCACTCATTTATGCAAATGTGTGGTGGTGACATCATCACAAGTAGGGACACGGGGAGCGTGCAGAATGAGACCTGGCACCACTGGTACTGGGCATGGACCCAGAGGGAACCACGGCAGAAGGCTAGATTCAGCAGAAAAGAATCTCATGACTAGACTCTCCTTTCTAGACTGTCTACTGAAGAACATTTAACACTCCTTTAATTTCAAACGATGGAAAAAACGAAGTACACCAACTCCTTTCTTACTGTAAATCATAGCATTAAAAATATATCAAGCCACTGAGAAAGAAAGAAAAAATATCTTGGAGCTTCCTGGTGGTGCAGGGGGCTAAAGATCCAGTGTTGTCACTGCTGTGGCAAGGGTTTGATCCCTGGCCCAGGAACTTCTGTATGGCACAGGTAGGACCAAAGGAAAGAAGATTTATTCTTTTCTTTTATTTTTTTGCTGCACCCATGGCATATAAAAATTCCCAGGCCAGGGATTGGACCTGCACCACAGCAGCAACCCTGTGTTGCAGCAACAATGCTGGATCCTTAACTGTGTGTGCTACCATGGAGCTCTACGCTTTATTCTTTATAAAAGATGTGCGTAGCATAAAACATGCTACCCAATAACATGCTGAATCATAGTCCATCTAAGCAGTCTGTATGTAGGAAAACTATAAAAATTCAGTGTTTAAACATTTATTCACATTACATGCATTCATAAAAATACATGCATGAAAAATATTAACAAATTAAATGTGATCCAAACTTTACTTACTTAATAAGTGCCTTTGTCAGTTCATTTCCTTCTGTAATACTCGAGCCGTGAAACACTTGATTGATCTCAGATTTCTTAGAGTGAACATCATCTTTCGGGAGACGAGAGTACATGACGTCGAGCATCTTATAATAGCCCATCTTCTTGGTGATCTGAGTGTCAAAGGCAGACTCATTCAGCTAAGAAAAGATAACAAATGATTACCTTTGGTCCTGTCAAACATGAAAACTATTTTACTGAATAAATCAAATTTAATACTCAACACCCTCTACATTAAGAATAAGTTTAACAAAGATGTTAAACCACTTCAGTAAGAGAAGGCCTGGGGGCTAAACGATGTATGTTAAGTATTAATGGGTTAGACTCAGTGTGGCAGCAAATGCTGACTTCAGCTCAGTGAAACCCAGGTCCGAAGTCTGCCTCCAAAGTTGGAGAGCATGAACTTCCGCTGTTCTACACCACCAAGCTCATGGAAATTTATTACAGCAGCGTAAGGAAACTAATACACACTCTGGTACCAAGAGTTGGGGGCTATTATAACAATTGAAAAAAAATATGTAAGTGGCTTTGGAATTGGACAGAGGGTACCAGTGTAAAAAATTCTCCCAAGTATGACAGCGAGAGCCCGGCTGGCCGTGTGGAGACTACTGGTGGAAATGTCGACATTAAAGGGACCGTTGGAGGAGTTCCCATCATGGTGCAGTGGAAACAAATCCAACCATGAGGTTTCGGGTTTGATCCCCAGCCTTGCTCAGTGGGCTAAGGATCCAGCGTTGCCATGAGCTCTGGTGTATATTGAAGACACAGCTCAGATCCTGTGTTGCTGCGGCTGTCTGGTGTAGGCCAGCAGTTGTAACTACAACTTGACCCCTAGACTGGGAACCTCCATGTGCTGAGAATGTGGCCCTAAAAAGCAAAAAAAAAAAAGGTACTGCCAGGCAGACAAGGCTCAGGTCACAGACGAGGCTCAGTCTGGTGTTGCTGTGGCTGTGGTGCAGGCCGGCAACTGTAGCTCTGATTGGACCCCTAGCCTGGGAGCCTCCATTGGCCACAAATGTGGCCCTGAAAAATGCAAAAACAAACAAACAAAAAAAAAAAAAAACAAAAAAAAAACATTAACTTAATAACCTTCATAAATCTGGAGTTCAACACATCAATGGCATCCACCACGATTCTGCTAAAAAAGTCTCTCAAAGCCCTCAAGTCACAGTGCCTCAACAGAGTGAGAAGAGCTCGGTCCACAATTGCTTGGCGAGTAACACTGGAAAGTAGGTCGTCCCTCCGGAACATTCTGTAGACACTTTCCAGAAGGCCTAGCTGTGTGGCACATGAACTCCTAAGAGAAAAAGAAAATCATATGAATATTCATGCTTTAAAAAAATATTTCACGTGGGCCCACTACGTTACCAGCAAAGTAAACACCAATGATTTTGAACTAGAAAAATAAGGCATTCCCATCATGACTCAGCGGAAATGAATCCGACTAGTATCCATGAGGATGCAGGTTCGATCCCTGGCCTCACTCAGTGGGTTAAGGATCTGGTGTTGCTGTGAGCTGTGGTGTAGGTTGCAGATGCAGCTCGGATTTGGTGTTGCTATGGCTGTAGGGTAGGCTAGTGGTACAGCTCCAGTTAGACCCTTGGCCTGGGAACTTCCAATATGCTGTGGGTGGGGCCCTAAAAAGATAGGAAAAAAAAATTTAAAAGAGAAATAGAAAAATAACGTTAAAGATTTTATATATAAAAACAGTGAAATACAAAAAGTATTTGTACATAAACCATATTATTTTACTCATGTCCAGAAATCTTCATGCGAATTTATGTATTAGGAAGGATTCTTTTCATTTGCTTTCTAATCTGGTCTTGCTCAGAAAACATCTGAAAAGCTTTGCAAGAGTCTCAGCCTGAAGACTATCACACATCTCAGAATTTAAAACCCATGAATTCTGATGAGAAATTCCAGTCTCTCCCTCAGTAATGAAACACCACTCCTACTTCCTGTGCAGAGATACATCCACATGGCCCTTTATTTTCTCATCTGGAAAATACGGTACACGAATGATGACCCCCCAAGACCTGGTCTATCGATCTCTAAGTTAAGAGTGCAGAGTTGGTCACCTCACCTACAGAAACACAAGGTCATTAAAATCCTTTCCAGTTCTAAAATCTCAATGCTCATAAGTTAGATAGGACCCAGGGCAAAAATATTAGATCCAAAGGTAACTGAGCCATAAAAACTTGTGGACACAGATCTCCACGGGCTCTGCAATGTTCACGTGGATGCTGCCTGGGGTTCCAGCTCCTGCTGGGAGCAGAGTGGAGACGTGAGGTCCTCCCGGAAAAAGGCAAAGGGGAGGAGGAGGAAAGGGGAAATGCGAGAGCAGGACAGAGGTGGTTTCCTGGAAAATGCATGCATCTGAGCATTAAATACATAAAAACATGTCCCCATTAACTCATAATAAGACAAATTAAAGCAACACTGAGAGATCCTTTCTCACCTGTAACACCCAGAAAAAATCCCCATGTTTGACAACATACTCTATTGGCAAGAATGATGAAATAGTCCCTTTCATATGTTATTGGAGCTGTTTGAATAAGGGGCCATGGTGACAGCCAGCAAAACTATAGAGATGCATTTACCCTGTCCCATGCACTTAAGAATCCACTCCAAAGATAAACTGGCAAATACAACATGACCTATGTGCAGGGCTAGTCACTGTGCCCTTATTTTTAACAGCAAAAGACTGACCAAAAGCCCATCAGTTGGGCAGCTTCAAAACCATGACACTTCCACACAGTGAAAAATTACAGAGCTGGTTTTCTAAAAGGCAAGGAGACCATCTCCACATGCTGATCTTGAGTGACCTGTAGAAGATCTGAAGTAGAAACAAAAGTGAAGGGACAGAAGAGGCTAGAGGGGGACAGGAGCAAGGCTCCTGAGTGCAACTTTATGTACTCCTAACCTCTGAATTATATACATATTTTATATATTCAGAATGAAAAGTATATCAGAATAGAAAACATAAACAACTTCCAAGATCCAAAAATTAATGAAAGCATTCCTAACTAAATGGTATACTAACCACACATTGCCAAAAACTGTTAAGTGATTTTGGAACACAAAATTAAGACTGTATGTCCTCAGGATATTCTAAGTAAATCAGAACCGAAATTAAAAATTTTAACTCATCCAGCTACAATTATTCTGAATATTAATACTAGTATTGCCATTATTGAAAAAATTTTGCTTGTATCATAGGATAAAGCAATTAAGTAATGATGAATTTTTTTTTTTTTTTTGGATTTTCTAGGGCTGCACCCAAGGCATATGGAGGTTCCCAGGCTAGGGGTCAAATCGGAGCTTAGCTGCCAGCCTACACCACAGCCACAGCAACACCAGATACAAGCCAAGTCTGTGACCTACACCACAGCTCATGGCAACGCCGGATCCTTAACCCACTGAGCAAGGCCAGGGATTGAACCCGCAACTTCATGGTTCCTAGTCGGATTTGTTAAACACTGAGCCACGACAGGAACTCCAATGATGGAATTTTTTAAAATTTATTTTTGTTTTTTATTTTTTGTCTTTTTAGGGCCACACTCATAGCATATGGAAGTTCCCAGGTTAGGGGCCAAATCAGTGTTACAGCTGCTGGCATACACAACAGCCACAGCAATGCAGGATCCGAGCTGCATCTGCGACACACACCACAGCTCATGGCAATGCCGGATCCTTAACCCACTGAGCAAGGGCAGGGATCAAACCTATGTCGTTATGGATGCTAGCCAGATTCGTCCCCACTGAGCCATGATGGGAACTCTGGAATGTTTTGGTTTTTTTCTTTCTAGGCCTGTACCCACAACATATGGAAGTTCCCAGGCTAGGGGTTGAATTGGAGCTACAGCTGCCAGTGTACACCACAGCCAGAGCAACACTAGATCCGAGTTGCCTCTATGACCTACACCATAGCCTACAGCAATGCCAGATCCTTAACCCACCGAGTGAGCCCAGGGACTGAACCCAAATCCTCATGGGTACCAGTTGGATTCATTATCACTAAGCCACAACAGGAACTCCTGGAATGTTATTAAAAACAACATTGAACAGAAAAAAAACAACATATATAGCGTAAGTGAAAAAAATAAAAGAAGTTAAATTTAAAAGTCCATAATGCTGGGAGTTCCTGTTGTGGTGCAGTGGTAAACAAATCCAACTAGAAACCATGAGGTTGCAGGTTCGATCCCTGGCCTTCCTCAGTGGGTTAACGATCTGGAGTTGCCGTGAGCTGTGGTATAGGTCACAGATACAGCTTGGATCCTGCGTTGCTGTGGCTCTGGCACAGGCTGGCAGCAACAGCTCCAATTCTACCCCTAGCCTGGGAACCTCCATATGCCATGGGTGCACCCCTCAAAAGACAAAACAAACAAACCAAAAAACAGAAAATATACTTTCTAAAGCTTCAATCCTTTTCAAGGTATGAAGACTTGTATCACAACCTACTATGGAGACTGTCCTGAGGAGTGTTCCATGTGGGCAGAGAGAATGTGTACTTTCCCACTGTCATGTCGAATGTTCCATAGTTGGTTAATTATTACATTTATTTTTAAATGCCAATAAAAAGACATGAACCACTGATTCATGCTACATCACAGATGAACCTCGGCCACAGGCTGAATAAAGAGGCCAGACATGAGATCACATACTGTATGATTCCCATTACATGAAATGTCTAGAAAAGGCAAATTTATGAAGAGCAAATGCAGATTAGTGATTGCCTGGGCTGGGAATGGCAATTAATCATAAGTGGTCATGTCAAATCTCATTGGAAGGATGAAATTATTCTATGGTGATGGTTGTACACCACTTGGTAAAATTAAAAAATCACTGAATTATATACTTAAAACAGGTGAATTTTACAATATGTAAAATATAGTTCAAAAGATAAATTAATATGGGTATTTACATATTCAATATATATAATGCCAATTAAGAAAAAAGCCTCCATAGAGTTCCCATCATGGTTCAGCAGTTAACAAATCTGACCAGCATCCATGAGGACACAAGTTCAATCCCTGGTCTTGCTCAGTGGGTTAAAGATCCAGCCTTCTTGTCACAACTGAAAGCAAGTTGTGGTATCAAGCCCTTACTTTACTTTTTTTTTTTTTTTTTTTTTTTTTGTCTTTTTAGGGCTGCACCTGCACCTGCAGCAAAGTCCCTAGGCTAGAGGCTGAATCAGAGCTGTAGCTGCCGCCTACACCAAGCCACAGCAACATGGGATCTGAGCCACGTCTGTGACCTACACCACAGCTCATGGCAACACAGGTCCCTTAACCCACTGAGCAAGGCCAGGGATGAACCCATGTCCTCATGGACACTATTCGGGTTTGTCACTGCTGAGCCATGAGAGGAACTCCTCACTTTATTTTTTTAATTTTTATTTTATATTGGAGTACAGTTGCTTTACAACGTTGTATCAGTTTCTGGTATACAGCAAAGTGATTCAGTCATACATATGCATATACCCATTCTTTTTGAGATTCTTTTCCCATATAGGGGTTATGACAGAGTACTGAGCAGAATTCCCTCTGCTGTACTGCAGGCCCTTGTGGATTATCTACTTGATATATAGTAGCATGTATGTAACCCCACCCATCTCCTTCCCCACTTTGGTAGCCACATTTGTTTTCTAAGTCTGTGAGTTTGTTTCTGATTTTTAAATAAGTCCATTTGTATTTTTTGAGATTCCAGATGTAAGTGCTATCATATGGTATTTGTCTTTGTCTGACTTATGTCACTTAGTATGATAATCTCTAGGTCCATCCATGCTGCTGCAAATGCATTATTTCACTTGTTTTTATGTCAAGTCTTTACTTTAAAAACCAATAATCAAACCTACCCCATCTCTTCCACCCTATTTCACTAAAATACTGTCAGTGGCATGCCTGGTGAGGGCCAGTTTTTCATTACAGTATTTATTCTACAGCATCGCAAGTCCTGATGAAGTAAGGGGTCTAGTACACTGATGAATGGACGCTAGGAAACCACCAGGAAGAGGCTGCCCGGAAGGTGGCTGATCCATCTCAGCACCCCGACACCAGGGCCGGTCATGCCGCCAATGTGAAGTGCAGAGCATGCGTATATGCGTCAAATAACCTCACCAAACCCAAGCCCAAATCTGAGCCTTCAGACTTAACTTTCCCGTTACATGAAACATCAGGGCTGAATGAATATGTCCAATGAAAGGAACAGAAAAAAAAACAGATAACTAAGACAACACATGGGGCAAGCATCCCAACAACAACAACAAGAGGGAATCACTGAGGGAAGGGGCTGCTGCAGACAAAAGCAGACGTGTGGGACCAAATGTATCAGAATTAAAATCACCCAACAGACTAGAGCACTAAAGCGGAACAGAGAAATCTGAGTATGAGATTGCTGATAGTTTTACTTAGTCGATAATGATACTATAGCTACCTAAGAAAATAGCGTATTTTAGAGATACATAGAGAATATGGATAAAATTACATGTGTCAAAGATTTGCTTTAAATTTTGAGCGAAGAGGAAAAAGCTAAAAAGGGTGATCGAGCTGGAAAAAGCTGATGTTTCTTCAGTCCGGAGTCTAATTTATAGCCTTAGCTTTAGCTTTGAGAATTTTTTTTTTTTGGGGGGGGGTCTTTTTTGCCATTTCTTGGGCTGCCCCCACAGCATATGGAGGTTCCCAGGCTAGGGGTCTAATCGGAGCTGTAGCCACCAGCCTACGCCAGAGCCACAGCAACTCGGGATCCGAGCTGCATCTGCAACCTACACCACAGCTCACGGCAATGTCTGATCCTTAACCCACTGAGCAAGGGCAGGGATCAAACCTGGCAACCTCATGGTTCCTAGTCAGATTCATTAACCACTGCGCCACAACGGGAACTCCAGCTTTGAGCATATTTGAAACTTTCATAGTAAGTCTTTTTTTTTTCCCTCAAAGGAAAACAAAACCAAACAAAATTCAGCGGTCAGCATGCAACTGCACTCACCCTGGAACAAAAAGATAATATCCCACAGAAATACAACGTACATGGTTCCTGGGATCCTGGACTAGAACAGAATGGCTTACTTTCTGGCGATCTTTCTGAAAGTGGATTGAAATAATTCTTCCATAACATGCTGCTGCTCCCGACAAAGAATCTCTGTCATCAACTGCAACAACATGGGACTTTGAGATAATTCCAATGCGTCTAGAAACTAGAAAGAAAGACATACCAACAGTGACAATGATGACAAGAATAATTTTGGATTTTTCTTTTTGTGTTATTTCTCAAAGTTCAAAGGAAAAACAAAGAGATACTATTATAACAATTTCACAAAGATTAACAAGAGCTAATATACGTCACTTCTGCAACTACAACGAATGCCTGGCATATGATGACATTCACTATGTATTTGAGTTGAGTCTCTCAAGGTTTTGCAGAGACTTCCCCTCTAACTGTGTTCAGGTCTGAAGCTGCATAACAAGGTCCTTGGCAGGGCCTCCTTCTCAACCCTGGGCCCCTGGGGGCTGCGTCCCTCCCACACCTCCTTCCTGCAACACAGGCAGCTCCCCTCTGCCATGGCCAGGTCCCCTTACTCTCCTGCCCAGGGGAGGGACACAATCCCATCTTCTGTTCTGAGGGCTCTTACTTTGCTTCTGTACATTTCATTTCCAAAAGCCCCTGTCCTATCCCACACATGCGGCAGCGCCTGTCTCTAAAGCCCTTTTCAACAGCCTCTTTGATGTTCTCATCGTGCTGACTGCTGCCTCCGAGTTGCGTTCTTCTGTTGGTTTTAATCTTTCTTAGACTAGAAGCTTTCTTCCAGTGTTTCAGGGTCGTGTGCACTTGTATTTGCATTAAGAGAAAGTACTAAAGATTTACTGAGAACCTTTGTGGACGTAACAACCACTGGCTGGAAGGTTGGTGGGGAGCAGGCTACACAGCCAGCACCAGCACAGTGGTGTCCCCCACCTGTGACGTGGAACTGCAAAAAGCACGTGCAGTCTGAGAAGTGAGGCAGTAACCAGCCCAGCCAGCCCACTGGGCAAGAGGCTGCTCCACAGGACAGGGTGCCATCTACCTCCTGATGCGTTGATGCTGCTGCAGCAAATGCTACTCATCCCAGGACCAAACCTGAAGCCAAACAGCCAGTTTAGAGGAAACAGGAGAGTGAGGGATGCTGGGAAACAATACAACGGGACAGCAGCCAGGAGGACTTCTTTGGTTTCTTTCAAAATCCAACGTTATGGGAAATAAACAGGATGGGAGGGAAGTAGTTCTAGACACGATAATGTGATGCCATCGTTTAGATCCTGGTTTGAAAAATCCAGCCACGCTTGGGGATGCCTGGAGAAACGTGGCCATGGACAAAGGGGCACAGGGTGCGAAAGGAGCAGGTGTTCCTGGGTTGGTGTCACTGCTGCGTCCTGACTGTGCGGATGCGCTGCTGAGGTTTTCAGGGTGAAGCAGCGCAATGTCTGAAGCCAGCTATACACGTTTCACCCCAAACACACACAGATAAAGCAACTATCACCAAAAGTTAACTGCTGAACACAGGAGATGGTTCTCTGGAGGCTTGTTTACTAACTACTCTTTCAACTTCTCTGTGTGTTTCAAAGAAAAATCAAATCACAGGAAAAGGATAGGAAGTAGAGCGTCCACATGCACGGGCCTCTCCGTGTGGCCGCCTGGCTTCCGTCCAGGACGGCGATGGGGCCCACACCCCGAGACCCAGCAAGGAGTCGGGAGCCAGCCAGAAGCCTTTGAGACTAGACCTAGAAGTCATAAGCATCACATCCACTGCACTGCATTATCATCAGTGAGTCTTTAAGGCCAAGCCATACCAATGGGATGAAAATCTGGCTGAATCTTTCAAAATGTGCAACATCTCTTTTTCTCCAGGCAATGGAAACATTACACCGTAAGAACACGTGAGACTGGAGGTACTGGAGCAGCTGTCTTTGGAGGGCATGGTTACCGCACCCTGGCATTTATTAAAGAGTGTGCTTTAACCATCCTGGCATTTATTAGACAGTGTGCGTTAACCACCTTGGCATTTATTAGAGTGTGCTTTCACCATCCTGGCATTTATTAGAGTGTGCTTTAACCACCTTGGCATTTTTTAGAGTGTGTGCTTTAACCACCTTGGCATTTATTAGAGTGTGTGCTTTCACCATTCTGGCATTTATTAGAGTGTGCTTTAACCACCTTGGCATTTTTTAGAGTGTGTGCTTTAACCATCCGTTTCTCCCCCTTGCTTTACCACAGGCTCCATGCCTCAGGATTCTTGAGCCCAGGGCTCTGTCCACCACGAGTGTGGCAGACCGCCAGCCACCCTCCCGTGGTGCTGCTCTCGTTTTTCCCACTGGCTGGCCCATGACGTTATTAGCTGAGCATCCTGCTGCCAAAAACAACATTCACAGCCTTGCTCACTTGTACGTGTCAAGCGGGAACTGACAAGAGCAAGTTCTGGGCTGAGCCCTTACAGGAAAGGATCTCTCCCCTCCCTTCCTCCCAAAAGGGACGAGACAGGAGCTGCAGCTCTATGCAGGGGTCACAACAGCAGATGAAGAACTGTATGGGAGAAAGGGAAGCTACCACCGTGGCTAAGCCCCTGCTGTTTCAGGAAACTTCCACCATAAGATACATAAGAACCACCACATGTTTCTTGAATAACCACTAGTCAACTAAACTTCAGAAACTGAACTGTATTGGTAATATTCTATCTTAGCTCTTTTTGGTATTATTCTTCAAAACTTATACATTAGGCATAAAATACTTCACCATTTAAAATTGGGGGTAGGAGTTCCCGTTGTGGTGCAGCAGAAACGAATCTGACTGGGAACCATGAAGTTGTGGGTTTGATCCCTGGCCTTGCTCAGTGGGTTAAGGATCTGGCGTTGCCATGAGCTATGGTGTAGGTCGCAGATGCAACTTGGATCTGGTGTTGCTGTAGCTATGGTGTAGGCCTGCAGCAACAGCTCCAATTCAACCCCTAGCTTGGAAACCTTCATATGCCGCAGATGCAGCGCTAAAAAGCAAATAAATAAATATGGGGATAAAATCAGTTTCATAGAATTCGGATATGCATCTGCCTCCACAGATACACAGCTTTCAAAATGAATTAAACTGAATCCTTAAAGTCAGAACTCTGGCTGAATATTTCAATTCTTTCATAAAGAAATGTAACAGCAAACAAGCAGTGTTTGAATTGTAGGTGCTATTAAAAACTAACCTTTTTCATACAGTCCACATAGTTATTGTACCGCAGAGTCCCCGGGGGAAATTCTTCAGACTTCATAGGGAAACTGGAGACGATGAGCTTCTCAAGAACGCACCTCAGCTCCTCGAGACGGCCGCACGGGACGCTGGTAAAGAAGGGGAGGAGGACCACAGCCTGGCCCTGAAGAGCGAGGGACACACAACAAGCAAATGACTGCTTTCCAGAGTGCAAAGAAAGCGCTGTGTGGACCCAATGACTTCTGGATGCCTTCTAGGGCATCAGGCCCGCAACAGGGCGCATCCGGGCCTCTGCCTGCACTCAGGCGAGGCAGGACACTGGTGCCAGGCGGGCAGGATGGCTCTGTGTGCAACCTCTCCTTCCACTAGGGACGCATGGCCTCAGTTCTGAGGACAGACCATCTGGGAGGTGCAGGCAGACCGGGCCCTCAGCCTGGGCCGCAGAGCATCTCACCACTGTTCCCTCCCTCCCTCCTGGGGCAGCTCAGGTCCTCCACTCCCAGTAATAAACCTGAAGCCTGATTAATCACGACAGCACAAAATGCCAAAGAGACCCTTTCAGGATCTAGCAAAAAGATGGCTTTCCTAAAGGTTACATTTTATTAGAGCGTAAAATTTCATTTTTATAGGACTTTAAAATCACAAAGTCCATTGAGTTCTTGATCCTAAAGATTTGCAAGATACTTTGTTATTGATTCAAGTAAAAATGAGCAATAGTTTACGCTTTTTTTATTCATTAAAGCAGCAATTCTTGGAGTTCCTGTTGTGGCTCAGTGGGTTAGGAAATCAGACTAGCATCTATGAGGAAGTGGGTTGGATCCCTGGCATCGTTCAGTGGGCTAAGGATCCTTCGTTGCCGTGAGCTGTGGTGTAGGTAGCAGACACAGCTCAGATCTGGTGTTGCTGTGGCTGTGGCGTAGACTGGAGGCTACAGCTCCGATTCAACCCCTAGCCTGGGAACCTCCATATGCCGCAGGATCGGCCTTAGAAAAGGCAAAAAGACAATAAAATAAAATAAAATGGGCTTTTTCTGAGAATTGCTTTTTTTTTTTTTTCCTTTCTCTTTTTTCGGCCACGCCTGCAGCATATGGAGGTTCCCAGGCGAGGGGTTAAATCCAAGCTGTAGCTGCTAGCCTACACCATAGCCACAGCAGTGTGGGATCCGAGCTAAGTCTGCGACCTACACCACAGCTCATGGCAACGCCAGATCCTTAACCCACTGAGCAAGGCCAGGGATTGAACCCACAACCCCACGGTTCCTAGTCGGATTCGTTAACCACTGAGCCACAACGGGAATTCAAGAAAAAGCTCATTTTAGTCATCCAGATGTAAGGATAAACATTTCTTCTTCCAACTGCAACAATCTCACTCTGGTCACACTTATCTCTTGGAGATGAACTACAAAACGTGCAGATAATGCGATACAGGGCCTTCCATACGTCCTGCTGGGGGTGACTATGGCTGAAACGAACATCCCCACAGACAGCTGGCTAGGAAGCCGGCAACAGGTACCCAGGGGTTTACTATGCCGGTCTCTCTGATTTCAAATATGTTTGAAATTTTCCATATTAAGAAAATAAAAAATTTCACAAATACACAAAAATATAAAATGGAAAAAGCAAATGGAGAACATAATCTGGAAGGAATCTTTTACACCACTTACCTTTAAATGTAGACCCAAATCCGAATCAGCAAGGAGGCTAAGGTACGTTGTAAAAACTTCCGGGAATGAGCTGTGATTTGCATTAAAAGTTACAGAAGAATCAATCTAAAAGAGGCAAAATAAAAACACAATAGATTTCTATGGTATGCCTCCAATTTCCTTTAATACATTTTTCAAACTTTTAAATTTCAGAAATAACCTATAAATTTGTTCTTCGGCTTCAACGGTATTTCAACAATTCTAGTTCTGAAATATTTTTAAACTATCCACGAAGACAATGTATATAAAGTTACACTAAAAAGATAAAAGTATAAAAGTTGATACGGAGAATAAAAGGATGTAAAACAACAGAAAAAGGTATAAAACATAAGGTAACCAGCAACAGTCAAAATTTTTTTTTATTTGTCAAACCAATGAGCTTTTTCAAGAAACTTCCATCAAATTTTTAAAGATGCCAACAGCAAACAGACTATATTTTCAAAGACTCTCAAAATACCTGCAAAATTTTTGCCAGTAAGGTCAGCACTGCCATTTTACCGTCGGGAGCAGAGCCCTCGGCCCACCACGCGTCACACCTCCGCCAGTGCTGCAGGATGGTACTGGCCAGTTTCAGCCCCTGCTGCTTCTGACTGCCTCGGTCCCTGAAGCTCTGATCGAGCAGACCATTCAAAACGGCACTCACCTGCAAGAGACGCGCGTGAAGGAAGAAACCCTCAGCATCTCGGCTGCTGGACACACATGAAATCTACTCTCCTTCCAAAGCTATTCTTGGAAGATGAAGATGGCACCACCTCTTCATGGCTGCTTACCACACAACATTAAGCACTTTAACACAAACATTTTCCACAAATGTTTCTACCACGGTGGTGCCCTTGATGAATCAGCTTAAACTACTATTTGTTCTAGTTGCGGCCATTTTTGTTTTCTTTTCACAGCCACATGTGCGGCATGTGGAGGTTCCCAGCCTAGGGGTCAAATCGGAGCTGTAGCTGCTGGCCTACACCACAGCCACAGCCATGCAGGATCAGAGCCCCACCTGCAACCTAGGCCACACTTTGGAGCAACGCCAGACCCTTAACCCACTGAGGGAGGCCAGGGGTTGAACCTGAGTCCTCAAGGGGACAACGTTGGGTCCCCAATCTGCTGAACCACAACAGGAACTCCTACTTGGGGTCATTCTTGATTGGAGTGGAAATCAGCTCTCCTGTCACCATCCCCGCTGTGTGCATATGGGGGACACACACGGATACGCACAGAGACACATGGGAATGCTCACGCACACGGGGACACACACAGGGACATACCGGGGATGCACACGCACACTTCCATCCCAAAAGCAACATCGTTAGATCTATGTATTCAGTACTCTTGCCGTGGTGGCAATGTGACATCTCTCACAGGTGACCCAAGCCAAGTACAGGCACATGCGTTCTTCCTGATGTAACACTTTACCTTCCTCGAGTTAATGGCTGATGCTTGAACAACACGGGTTTGAACCTAGGTGATCCACTTATACGCGGACTCAGGGCCAACCATAAAGCCAGTTACACACGGGGGTCCACCTGGTGGGGATTCAGCGCCAGCCCAGGGGCCTGGGGGTCAAACACCCACCTTCTTCGCTGTTCCCACTGCTGTCATCCAGCTCTCCCCAGTCCACTTGACCTCTTGCAGACGTGCAAGCATCCAGGAGGCCGCAGGCTATCTCTGCAGCACCCACCTGGTCTCACTCCCGGAGTCCCCACCCTCTCTCCTGCCGCCCCACATCAGTGCAGAAGGTCCCTGGCAGCTTCCCGGTGCAGGAACCGGAGCCCCTGAGACACCCTAATTCACGACCTGGCCACTCAGGCCTCCTGGCTGGAAACCTTCTATGTGGGGCTTTGAAAGACAATTGCCTCTGTCTTCCAGCATGCACTCTGCTTTGCAAAGACAACCGCCATCCAGGTTCCTGATCCTTTTGTAGAACCTTTTCAGGATCTTTCTCCTGGTCAGCCCTCCAGGTTTTGAATTTTCAAGTCTGCTCCTTGTAGGGATATTTTCATACCCTGTGCCAGAGCCTCGACAGCCTTTTTCACCTGGAACTCAACACCTTCCTTTGTGAAACATCATCCTGGAGCCTCACCTTGGCCCGCCCTCCCTCTGGGGTGGAGGCCCTGGAGCCAGGCCTTAGAGATAAATCCCAAGTTTCCTCATCTTCCTCTATGTGCTGTTTTGCCATTTTACCCTCCTCTCTGTGAAGTTCCTCAATTCCATCTTCCAAATCCACTTCACGTGTAATTTCTGATGCTGATCTCAACTCACAAGCTTTCTTTTTCTTTCTCTGACATTCTTTCTTGGGAGTAATTCCTATTTTGTGGACACAGTTTCTTCTCTCACCTCTCTGTGGTTTCTTTTTTTACAATCCCTTCTCACTGCACAGTCTGCCTCCAGGGCCTATGCCCACCGAGGACCTGGCGGATGCTCGAGCCGTGGGCGGGGAGGGTCACTGCAGCTCATCTGGTTAGGACCTTGATTTTCTCCTGGGTTTTTCCAAGTTGTCTGATATACTGCCTGAAAGCATATCTAGCTGACTGTATTCTGGGAGCCAAATTGAAGAAAAAGGGCTAAAGCCTCCAAATTCAGAATTTAGACAGGCTTTCACTTAACTCCCCGTGTTCAAGGTTTCCGTACATCACAAAGGACCATGAGAGACCACTACGAACAACTGCACACCAACAAATTGGACAACTTAGAACAAAGAGATAAATTCCTAGAAACATATAGTCTACCAAGACTGAGTCATGAAAAATAAATAATCTGAACAGACCAATCACTAGTAAGGAGATACAACTGGTAATCGAAACATCTCAACAAATGAAAAGTCCAGAAGCAGACAGCCTCAATGATGAATTCCCCCAAACATTCAAGAAGAACCAACACCTCCTCAAACTCACTTTGCAAGACCAGCATTAATCTGATACCAAAACCAGACAAAGACACCTCAAGAAAATTATGGAGAAATATCCTTGATGAACACTGATGCAAAAATCCTCAACAAAATGTTAGCAAACAAAACTCAATAATACATTAAAAGGATCACATGCCACGATCAAGATAGAATTATTTCAAGGATGCAAGGATGGTTCGGTCCCTGCATATCAATCTAAGTGGCATACCACATTAAAAACTAAGGGTAAAAACCATAAATTCATCTCAATAGATGCAGAAAAAGCATCTGATGAAATTCAACATCCATCCACAACAAAAACTCTCAAAATGTGGATATAGAGGGAACACACTTCAACCTAATAAAGGCCTTATACGACAAGACCACAAACTAACATCATACTCAACCATGGAGAGCTGTAAACATTTCCTCTAAGATCAGGAAAAAGATTAGAATGTCCACTCTCCCCACTTTCATTCAATACAAGATTGGAAGTCCTGGCCACAGCAATCAGACAAGAAAAAGAAATAAAAGGTATCCTTTCAACTCGGAAGTAAAACTGTCCTGTTTGCAAATGATCCAATATACAGAAAACCCTAAAGACTCTGCCCAAAACTGTTAAATCTAACCCGAAAACTTAGGAAACAGGATACAAAATCAATATACAATTATAACCTTCCACATAAACAGTATGAGAAAAAGATTTGAGAACATGAATAAAGGTTTGAATAAATGGAGAGATCTACCATAGAAAATGTGCCTTAATTTTTTAAAAGAGGTCAGCTTGGTTAAATATATTTCTATCCACAATGTATTAACAATCAAAATCCCTCCATGTTTCGGAGCGGGGTGTGTGGAATTGGACAAATGATTCTAAATTTCCACCTCAAGGAATAAACATGCAAGCACAGCTTGAAGAATTCTGAAAAAAAAAAAAATGCTAAGAAGGAACACTGCCTTAGTAGATGTTAAAATGTCTTATAATTGCTGAAATTAAAACAATGTGCAGGTGTCACCTTAAAAAGAAAGGGAAAAAAAGGCAACTAGTATCTCTCCAACGGTAAAAACTCAAATACTTCTGCCACTTCTGCTTTGCTATGGTGTAAAGCATTTCAAACTTCACACACCAAATACTTCTGTACAGAAAAAAAAAAAAAAGACTCCGAGTAAGCAGGACAAATGGCCAGTAGGAAAAAGGACTTTCTGCTTTCAAGGACATGGAAGAGATCTGCTACCCTTGCGATACAGAACTTTTATAAATGAATAAGAAAATACATCCTAACAGAAAAATGGGCAAAATAAGAAATACAGCATACACCAGAAACACTCTGGCTGTTCAAAAAAAAATCAGTAGGAGACCAAGATCAGAAGAGTTGAAGAACTAATGTTAAACTGCGGAGATAAAAGTACAAAATGAAATTCTCACCAGTGGAGCAATGAAGTGCTTTTGATACCGTGAAAAGCATTTCAAACTCCACCATGTTGTTCAAAAAAATACTTGTGCTATATCCTGTGATTTTAATCTTCACTAAAGGTGTTTCTTTAGAAAAAGGTGGCCCTACCCTCAATCATGCCCAGGATCCCTGATCCAAGGGAATCAGTGCCTTTAGCCTCCTGCGTCCCCTGAAGATAGGGAGGGTTGGGGGGATGGGGCTAGCTGACACCCAGTCCCCTCTCCCTCCTCCAAGCCTGCTGTACAACACGATCCCACTGTCCTTCCTCCAGGCCCCTGCATAGCACAGCCCCACTGCAGGCCCCACTGCAGCTTTCCCAGACTCTGAAATCTCTTCACCACTGGTCCTTCTGCTTTCCAGCTTCCGAAATGCTGACACACTCGTCTTTTCTACGTTTTCTGTGTCCTTCGAGATTGTGCTTTAAAATAAAAAAAACAACATGGAGTTCTCCTGTGGCTCAGTGGGTTAAGGATCCAGCATTGTCACTGCTGTGGCTCAGGCGCGGGTTCCATCCCCTCCCCAGGAACTTCCACATGCCACAGGTGCAGCCCAAAAAACCCTCAAACAACAATTAAAACCCTGTTGTTTGAGGAGTAAATGAGTTAGCTTTACCCATCATCTTCCCCATAAGTCTGAATAGTTTAAAAGGTCAAAATGTCATATTTGAGTGTTGTGGGCCTACTGCTCCTTTATTTCTAACTTTTTAAAAGACAAATTCCTAGTGCAATCTTCCCCTACAACAGACAAAAAGCACTGTTTGGAATAAGAGCTTATTAACTCTAGGAAATTAGGCCTCTCCCTAAGAATGGTTATTCCAACAGTTAAAATTTTTTTTTGCCAGCCTACAGCAGAGCCACACCTGCTACCTACATCACAGCTCATGGCAACACCAAATCCCCAACTCACTGAGAGAGGCCAGGGATTGAACCCGCATCATTACGGATACCAGCCAGATTCATTTCCACTGCACCACAATAGGAGCACCAACAGTTAACAATTTTTGATTGTCTAGTGACCAGGTTAAATTTCAAAACTGTGTAAGTTCAGCAAACCGGAGTCATGTACACGTTAAACCCGGACTTGCAAAGGTTCAGTGTAAAGGTGAAGAGGGCTCCACGGGAACACATGGGGAGGAGGACTCGGCTGAGCCCCTGGAAACCACGAGCACGGGCCAGCCAGGGGCTGGTGGGGACCCAAAGGCAGGCTGGCCTGGGGCCAGGATCAGGGCCTCCGATGCCACGTCCCTCCAACAGAGCTGGGCCTCACTGCATGAGGCCCGAGAGAAACAGAGAGCAAGGTCTCAAACCCACTGATGTTGCCAGCCATTCACCAGGCTGTGCTTTGCTGGCTTTGGTTTTGTGTTTGGACATCAGCAAGGGCTTTTAACCTTCTAGAAGAGACCTTACTTTGTTTTCATGATGTATTACTTCAGGAAGAGGGCAATCGTTTCACAGGCATTACTAAAGAAAACATATTTTACTTAAAGGAAAATTCCATTACCATTTTGGGATTATCCACAGATGATTTCAAGAGCTCCAAAACAGCAAGATCTACGTTCTTCAACAATTCGGTGTTGATTGTTTCTGAGAACAAGCTGTAAAAATACTGTCCGTGGGAGAAGGTGACGATGCCCCTCTGGGATGCCCCTGAAATCGGCATGGACACCACCGCCGTGTCCAGGAGGAGACCCACGAGACGCTCACACTGTGGACACAGGAGAAGATCGATGGCACAGAGACCCCAGGCAGCTGTTAACTCTGACAGTGGAAAACACAGCACCTACGGGGCCTGGTCCTGGGGGCCCTGGTGGTCTAACCTGCAGATGGTTCAGAGCGGCCCCATTTTCCAGGCTTCACTCTGGGTAAGGAACTCTCCCAGAGTTCCAGAAAATCTCACGGCTGAAGCCTTGAGGGGAGAGTCTAGGAAGGACAAGTGGCGTTAGGTGTCCTCTGTTTGCACTGAGTGGACAAAGGGGGCCAAGCCTCAGAGAGGCCGTGGGAGGCCAGCCCCGCAGTTAAAAGCCACAAGGACTCTGGACTCGCCCCCCAGGTCTCTCCCAAATCCGCCATCCAAAGAATCACCGAGGAGGGGGGAGGAAGAGGCCACAGGTCAGCTTTACACTCACAAGCGTTCTGTACGGAAACAAACGGGGACAGACCCAAAACCTCAACCTCAGAACGTCGTTCTCTTTTATTAAAAAGAAGAACTTTAGAAAGTCACCTCATGTAAATCAATTAAAGTCCTCGTGCAGCTAAGGAATTACCCAACAAATCCCTGCATCCAGAAACGCTTCAAATGTGTTACACACAACAGCGCTAGGACAGAACCGGGACAGCACTAGGACAGGCACGTGGCAGCTTTCCTACCAGTCCTCCGTACGCGAAGGCCAACTCCAGAAGCCCACTGGCCAGTCGCCTGCAGCTGGGGTCCAGGGAAGGCAGGCACTGCCCTTCAACTCCAGGTGCGATGCTTTTATAAACCAGGGAGAGCAGCTCTGTACCAGGAGAGTGCTGCTGCTCTGTAGACTAAAGCAAAGCCACACTGACTTATCAGCAATGAGGTTGCTTAGAGAAAATACAATCTCCCACCTTCCTTGAGAAAAATCCCTGGTGGTGAATACTGACCACTGCCCTCCAATCGTCGTGGACATCTTCATGCACCCCTGCCTCCTGGCCTCAGATGCACAAGGGCAGTCAGTGCCTAAAGGTCTTCAGAGGCTGCTGGAACTATTCCAGCATCCTTTCCTTTATTTTCAATTCACATTTATAATTCTGTACACTTACTTTCATACTTATATTCTAGGCAACACTGACATGCCTGGCGTAAGTATTTCTCTAATCCCCACCTTGGCATACTCTGTACATAACAGATGTTTTTTAAAAGACTATGAATAACTAGACTAACAGGACTAATAAGCTAAGAGAAATGGAAACACAAGGGGAGCTTACCTGTGATGGCGCTGTCACGTGCAGGAAGCCAGCTCTGTGCAGCTGCTTACAAGCGGACACGACAGAAGCCAGCCTGGCCCTGCTCACATGGGCATCAGGGCAGTACAGGTCAACGGCACAGAGCTCCTCAATGCTGGCCACGCAGGAGACAGAAGGAAAGCCAGGTGAGCGCCGTTCTCCTTATGTCACAGAACACTAAAAACTGGTATGTCCAGTGGCCTATGCTGACCCACCTCCCAGCCCTGAGGGCCACAGAGCTGAAGCGAGTGAGGGCCGGCGAGTGGCGCCTGGACATCTCGGGGCTGAGTACCGGGCAGGTGCAGCCAGGTGCTGGGAGCCTCTCCACCCACCCCCAGGACCAGGGCCCACCTCCGGGCTGGGACTTCCGCCCTGAGAAGCGTCTCCAGCGCGTCGCAGTACGGGGATGGCTTCAGGGCCTTCAGCAAGCCCACGCATACGTCAGGGAGGTGGTCCATCACCCGGACGTCTCCGACATTGAAGCCCACGCTCGAGGGCGCACACAGTGTGGTCACCAGGAGCCTCATGAGGTTTGTGCTGCATGAACCGGTCCCAAGGAGCTGCACAAACATGCCGACCGTGGGTGTCCGTGCCCAGGAGGTGAGGCTCCTCCCACCGGGGCAGGGCTGGTGGGGCCTTGGACAGCACCCCCGAGGCTCTGGGGCCGCTGGGTCTCCGCTGCAGACCTTCTGCCACAACTGCGGAAAGTGTGGCCGCAGGCATCCAGCCCTGGTTGAGGGGTGGGCTTGGCATCCAGCAAGCACTGAGAATGCACTGACCCCATGGACCCGTGGCTGGGAGGCTCCCAGACACACTAACAGGTACCAACTGAGGCGTGTTTCCTATGGCAGATTCTGGACCAGAGTTTAAAATGCAACAGCCAATAAATGAAATTTAAAATGTGCCTTTCATTCACATAATGAGAATCTATAGCACATGCAGAGTTGTATTATTTTCAAGAATAGGTAATTCCCAGAGTTCCATCGTAGTGCAGCGGAAACCAACCCGACCAGGAACCATGAGGTTGTGGGTTCAATCCCTGGCCTCGCTCAGTGGGTTAGGGATCTGGCGTTGCCACAAGCTGAGGTGTAGGTTGCAGACGCAGCTCAGATCTGGTGTTGCTGTGGCTCTGGCATAGGTCGATAGCTACAGCTCCAATTAGACCCCTAGCCTGGGAACCGCCATATGCTGTGGGTGCGGCCCCCAAAAAAAAGAAAATAAAAAGGTAATTCCCATAGCAGCAGACAGTCTGAGAAGGCCAGAAACACCAAAGCAGGGGGCCGGCGAGATCCAAGAGCAAGAAGCCAGGGCGCGAGCCTACCTTCCAGGCGGCGTCCGTAGAGATGCCAAGCAGCGTGGTACAGAACTCCAGGACGCGGACCACGGCTGTGCACTTGCTGTAGTTGTATCTTTCTCCCTCCTGCGGGCTGGGTCTCTCACCCGCTGCCCTGGCTCCAAAGCACTTCTCTGCGGCCGAAATATCTTGCAGAGCAATGCTTTCTAAAAAGAAAGCCACCGCTTTCCAGAGGGAAGACTGTGTGTCAGGACCTAGAAAAAATGACATGAAAATATTAACACACGCTTCCTGCTTAGCCCCTAGATTCACGTGAAACCTCTTCTTTAGGGATAAGTATGATATACTTTAAGTCAAAATTGTGCAAGTTTAATGAAGGCTGAATAAAATGGCAGTTATTGCTTGTCACTTCTAAATTAAAACCACCCTAAGAGAATTCAAATTTAGACTTAAACAGTAAGAACACATCTATGAATGGTTAGGTCTTACTTCTCAAATACTACTTGTGGGATCATAAATTAATAACGATCTTTCTGAAGGGCAATTTGCCAAATCATACCAAAAGCTTTAAAAAATGTGCACACCTGTGGCAAATGGAAGTTCCTAGGCTAGGGATCGAACTGGAGCTGCAGCTCCCGCCCTATGCCACAGCCACGTGGGATCCAAGCCTCCTCATCTGTGACCTACAGGTTGTGGCAATTTGGGATCCTTAACCCACGGAGCAAGGCCAAGGATCGAACCCACATCCGCATGGACACTATGTCAGGTTCTTTAACCCACTAAGCCACAACAGGAACTCCAGAAATTAAAACTTTTTCAATTATTCAAAGCCGTAAGGAAAAATTTTTGGTCAACTTTAAAGCTTGAGAGAAAGTAAACTGTTTTTAATGTCTCCCTCCTCTCAGAGTACATGAATAAAATAGTTTGAAGACCACTTAACTGTGACATAGCCACACAACTTGGGAATATGTGGTCATTCACAGATCAAGCTATATATACTGACATCGCATGTCCAATGTACTTTCTTTCTAAAAAGCATATTACAGTAAAGCATGAATAATCCCGTTAACAAAAAATTATTTACACATATGTGTAGAAATTGAAAAGTTAAAATACATACATATGTTATGTATACATAGAGAGAAAAAGTTTAGAAAAGTAAACACTACTCTGTTATTACAGTGTTTATCACTGGGGAATGCAACTGGGGAGAATGGTTTGTGTATTTCCTATGCTTTTTCCTTATTTTAATCTTCCAAATGAGGATATATGAAATCTCTCAACACATTTAAGATACTGTTTGCAACTGAACAGCCACTACTGCTGTCGATAAAGTTGCACAGCTTTTATGACCTGCCCTTCTGAGAATCTCATGCTGGCGTCAGATTTTCTCAGCATAAACCCTGTTCTCCTGGCCCTAGGGCATGTGTACCCAGTACCCACTGCCCACCCCCCCGGCCTGGCCCTGCCAGCCTCAAGCTGGAAGGAAGGCAACCAGGCGCCTTTCTCTCTAATGCCTGTAACAGAGACCTTGCCTCTGACAGACTGAGGAGGGGACGGCGGTCCCTTTGGTCAGCGGCCCCCATGGCTGGAGTGGGGGCCCTTCCTCTAAGCAGCAGAACACGAGCTGAGGGGCAGGTCTGTGGTTCAGTTCAGCCCGTGGGAGAGGATCCAGGTAAAAGCTCAGAAAACCTCCAAGTGGAGGGCACATCTCTCAGCTGCCTACCAGCTCCTGACGCTCCCTCCCAGGGGCCGCGCCTCTCAGGGCTGCCACTCCCACAGGCCACCCAGGTCACAAGGACGGAGCCATCCTCACACACAAACGTTCCACCCTAGCTGCTCTCCTCTGCAAACGACACTGTCACTGCCATACCACAGCAAAAATGCTCAAGAAACAGCAAAATGTAAGGAAAATAAAGACCTGCTACACAGAAACATGGAGTAAGACCACAGATCCTCGTGTCAGGAAGAACTCAGTGTACAACAGGCACAAAAACCTCAAAAGGTTATTTTATGGAAGAGTCATCAAGAACCTGTGAACAGGGAGTTCCTGTTGTGGCTCAGGGCTAACGAACACAACTAGTACCCATGAGGATGTGGGTTTGATCCTTGGTCTCACTCAGTGTGGGTCACGGATCTGGCGTGGACAGGAGCTGCAGTGTAAGTCACAGACAAGGCTTGGATCTGGCATTGCTATGCCTGTGGTGTAGGCCGGCAGCTGCAGCTGATATAACCCCTCGCCTGGAAACTTCCATGTGCCGAGGGTGCAGCCCTTAAAAAAAAAAAAAAAAAGAACCCTGTGAACAGGGTGAAAAAACAGCACCGACTTTGGACACGTACCTGCAGCCTCAGCCAAGAGTCACAGCCACCCCTGCTGAGAGCCCAAGAAGCAGTGGAACTAAATAAAGGACCCCTGTTCTCCTTGTTTCCACAGCTTTGAGGGGCCAGGGGCCTGACTACTCTAAATCCCGATGGTTTTCCCCAGATGTGCTGGCTCAGGGAGGTGTGACCCACCTAGGATCTGGGCTGCCTCGAGGGTCCTCGCGCCCAGGAAGGTGTTGTAGCACTCCAGCGCCGCCAGCAGCATGTCCATCCACTGCAGCACCGCACGCAGGCTGAAAGGCCCTCGCAGGTGGGAGAGGGTGGGCTGAGCGAGGATGCCAGACGGCCTATCGCAAGTCTCTCCTCCCCCTTCAAATGTGTTTATGAGAAAGGAAATATCTTCTTTCTGGATAACGTCTCTCAGCCACAAGGAAGGGGATTTGTTGCCTTAAAAAAGAGAAGATTAAAATAGACATACAGGAGTTCCCATTGTGGCGCAGTGGTTAACGAATCTGACTAGGAACCATGAGGTTGCGGGTTCGGTCCCTGCCCTTGCTCAGTGGGTTAACGATCCAGCGTTGCCGTGAGCTGTGGTGTAGGTTGCAGACGCGGCTCGGATCCCACGTTGCTGTGGCTCTGGCGTAGGCCGGTGGCTACAGCTCCAGTTAGACCCCTAGCCTGGGAACCTCCATACACCGTGGGAGCGGCCCAAGAAATAGCAAAAAGACAAAAAAATAAAAAATAAAAAAATAAAACAGACATACAAATAACTTTCACATAATTAAAAATCACTAATCTGGAGTGCCTGTCATGGCTCAGCAGAAACAAATCCATGAGGACACTGGTTCAATCCCTGGCCTCGCTCAGTAGGTTAAGGGTCCAGCATTCCCATGAGCTGTGGTGTGTGTAGGTTGCAAAGAAAAAAAGAAAAAAACATCAAAAATGTATTTTCTATGCTCTGAAATCACTAGTTCTGAAAAGGTTAAGTCATTCTGACTCAAAGTTAGAGAAGTTAGAGCAGAATCCAAAACAGTTATATATATTTCTGAAAAGAAGAAGAAATGGGTTTATTATACCAAAAAAACACCTATCACAAGCTATATAAATAAAAGATTAGTACCATGTTTTCAAGGTTTGTTTTAGAAAGAAATATGAAACACTCCATTATTTTTGCAAAGAACAAAGAAAATAAAACTCCAACGAGTAAATGAGAAGACATTTTAATTCTACGCCAAGGGTTAGGTCAGAGCGCCAGAAGAGGATGTGCAGAAATGAAGGACCAGGGAGGACAGGTCCAGAGGAGAACCAGACCCGCTGAGAGCAAGCAGGGCCCGTCCCTCTGCCTTTCTGCCCAACCCGCCCCTTTTCACAGCGCCAGCACCCAAAGGCCCCGACACACAGTGCGGATGAACCTGCACGTGTCATTACATCCCACAGGCCTGGGTGTCCACAGCCCGGCCACAGGGCACGGGGCACTCTTGCGGGACACAGGACCTCTCTCATCAAGGGATGCCTAAGCCCATCCTTTAAAAGTCACCAGGCAGAGGCCCCACAGGAGGATGCACAAGAGGGTAAATCGTAAGGTGGCAGCAGGGCAGGGTTCACCAGTTTAACAAAGACAATTCTGAGAGGTGGAGCTCTAGTTATCTCACTGAAAATACACACAGTCCCCCTGGCCGAAAGCTGACAGAAGGAGCAGCAGAAATGCCTGGGGTCAGCTGAGCTGATGTCACTAGAAATCATGGGGCTGCAGCCAGCCGTCCTCCCTCTGCAGTGTCTAGGCCTTGATATCCTTCAAAAATAAGAAGCGCCCCAACCTCCACTCCATCCACCCCGCACTGATTCCGCTGTGAGAATGACAACATGTCAAACTAACTCTGTAAACTAAAGCAGGGAACAAATATAAAATACTAATAATGCTTTTGAAATGATTCTCTGAATTGAAAATAGAAATATACATTCCTACAATACACATAAAATTATAGTATATACATACTATACACATTTAAATAGTATATTTAATATATAAGATGAATACCATTACAATATATAATACATAATACGTAGAGTATTTAACACAACCTATTCTTTAGTAGAATGCAGAATCCTTCAGAATTACACACAGTAACTTTCGCCTCTTCCTCCCTGAAGAAACCCCACAGTGTCTCTGGCTCATGGCTCCTGAAGCACCCCCTGCGCTCACCCAGACGCCCCGCACATCCTGGCCCTGGAGTAGAGCTCAGTGCCCAGAAAGGGGGAGCCAGAGCCTGGGCTGTCCTGCTCCTGGGGCAGAGCTCCCCACGCCTGAGCTACCAGACTCGGGGATGGGCTTACAGAAGGAAACAGGACAATACATTTATTCCGGAGAAATGTAGAAACTATCTCAACTCTGTAAGCAGTTTAATGGTTTAGTGCAGCAATTACTGAAAAGCATGGTCCATGGCTTTCTTTTAATAGCACAATGGGATCTAAGATCATTCAGAACTAGGAGTCTGGCAATTCCTAATTACACGCTGAAATAAAACAACTGCATTATTTCCTTAACTATTAATAAGATCCCTAAATCTTAACTGAATAGCATGTTAACAAATGCAATGGCTATCCAACTCTTTAATTTCTTCTAAATATGGGACAGAAAAGAAAAAATGTAGTGGAATAAAAAAGATACTGGGAATTCTAAATTTACTTCATTTGTATCATCTGACTAACAACAAAGCATCATTTTTGTTCTTTCCTTCTATAAATCTTTGAGAAAGGTACAGCCATATTTTATCACCTGTCATACAAATGATCTGGAGTTCCCGTTGTGGCTCAGTGGTTAACAAACCCAGCTAGGATCCATGAGGACAAAGGTTCGATCCCTGAGCTCACTCAATGGATTAAGGATCTGGTGTTGCAGTGAGCTGTGGGTTAGGTCACAGACATAGCTTGGACCCAGCATTGCTGTGGCTGTGGCTAGGCTAGCGGCTATAACTCTGATTGGACCCCTGCCTGGGAACCACCATATGCATGGGGGCAGCCCCAAAAAGACCAAAAAAAAAAATTTAAATGATCTGCAATGGCTAATGAACATACTTATCTTTTATATTTATTAGGCTACATTTCTCTAAAGAATAGAAAGATCACATTTTAACTAAGTGCCTCTCTAAACTACTGGTAAAAACAAAGCCCATCATTTATAGGACATAAAGATCACCTTACCTGGCAATAACGGAACAAATTTATAAAAGAGTTCTATGGATTTGTGTCGACATTCTGTCTGGGGTCTCCCGCAATGGGCGAACAGCCACAGGACCACATCCGATAAGCACAAGGATGCCGCAGGTGGAAACCCTCTGCAGGAGATAACACGCTGTATTTAACACATGCCCCAGCAGCCCAGAGTCTAAAACCATAAATTTGACTTTGCTACCCTGATACATGTAGAAACCTCATTAAAAGGCATTCAATTTACTTTTTTCCCTTTTTAGGGCTGCAGCTGCAGCATATGGAAGTTTCCAGGGTAGGAGTCGAATTGGAGCTGGAGATGCCAGCCTACATCACAACCTCAGCAATGCTGGGAGCAGCTTGTGGCAATGCCAGATCCTTAACCCACTGAATGAGGCCAGGGATGAAACCAGCCGGCATCCTCATGGGTACTAGTCACATTCTTTTTGTTTGTTTGTTTGTTTTTTGTTTTTTTAGGGCTGGACCTGCGCCATATGGAGGTTCATAGGCTAGGGGTTGAATCGGAGCTGTAGCTGCTGGCCTACACCACAGCTACAGCCACACCAGATCCAAGCCATGTCCGTGACCTACACCACAGCTCATAGCAACGCTGGATCCTTAACCCACTGAATGAGGCCAGGGATTGAACCTGTGTCCTCATGGATGCTAGTCAGGTTCCTTTCAGCTGAGCCACAATAGGAACTCCACTAGTCACATTCTTAACCCACTGAGCCACAACAGAAACTTCTGAATTTACTTTTAAGGTATTATCATTAGAATACAATCAGGGCAGAGTGGAAATAAATGGCTGGCAGCAACAGCTCCGATTAGACCCCTAGCCTGGAAACCTCCGTATGCCTCGGGTGCGGCCCTAGAAAGACACAAGACAAAAAAAAAAAAAAAAAGAAGAAGAAGAAGAAGAATATAATCCAAACATCACAGGGTAAATAGGTCCTAAATGCTGCTAAACCTTTATTTTTAATTGAGGGAAAAATTTAAAAGCATTTCCTAAAAGAACAGCACAAAGTATTGTCATGTTTCCTTTTCAATGCACTTTGAAACAAAAGGTGGTTTAAGACCTAAAGTAGTGCTTCTCAACTGTGGCCCCTGGACCACCTCTATCAGTATTATCTGTAAACTTGACAGAAAGGCAAATTCTCAGCCGACCCAAAAAATTAGCAGATTCTGAGGGTAGGGCTGAGCCATCTTCGTTTTAACTGGACCTCAAAGTAATTCTGATGCTCAAGTTTGAGCAAAAATGACCTAAAGAGATGTTACAAGTTAGTGGCAGGATCTGGAAGAATCAATTTTAAAACCGCAGAGGCCATGGAGAACAGGGAACCCTCCTACACTGTTGGTGGGAATGTAAACTGGTACAAGCACTATGGAAAACAGCAAGGAGGTACCTCCAAAAACTAAATACAGAACTGCCATATGACCCAGAAATGCTACTCCTGGGCATATATATATTCAGGCAAAACTTTCATTCAAAAAGATACATGCATCTGTATGTTCATTGCAGCACTATTCACAATACCCAAGACATGGAAACAACCTAAATGTCCATCAACAGATGAATGGATTAAGAAGATGTGGTACACATACACAATGGAATACTATTCAGCCATAAAGGAGGAAAAAAGGAGGAAATGTCATCTACAGCAACATGGATGTAGCTAGAGACTGATACTAAGAGAAGTCAGAAAGAGAAAACCAAATACCATATGATACAACTCATATCTGGAATCCAATATATGGCACAATGAGCCTTTCCACAGAAAAACTTGTGGACTTTGAGAACAGACTTGTGGTGGCCAAGGGGGAGGGAGTGGGATGGACTGGGAATCTGGGGTTAATAGATGCAAACTATTGCATTTGGAATAGATAAGCAATGAGATCTTGTTGTATAGCACAGGGAACTATATCTAGTCACTTGTGATGGAGTATGGTGGAGGACAATGTGAGAAAAAAATATATCTATGTGTGTGTGACTAGCTCACTATGCTATACAGTAGAAATTGACAGAACACTGTAAATCAACTATAATGAAAAAATAAAAATCATAAAATAAAAAAAAAAATAGAACTGCAGAGGGAATTTAATGACCAGTCCACAAGGCCAAGGCGTATGCAGAATGGCGGCAGCCAGCAGACACCAAACACAGGCGGGGCCAAATGATGGCATCCCCCCATCCTGTTGGAGAATGAGACCCTGCTGGGATGGAAATGAGAGATAAGACTGGAAACCACTGGGCAATAACCCAGCCCTGGTTTCGAGTACTTTCATTTCATAATTCTGTAATTCCTTGTCTGTCAAAATCATACTATTTCAATATTTTGGTTCTTACATTTCAAACTTACTCCATAGCAGTTCATGCATATTTCAGTCAGATAATTCCACATTTGTATTCAAAAACTGCTGTAGATGCAAACTGTTACATTTAGAATGGATAAGCAATGAAGTCCTACTGTGCAGCACAGGGAACTAGATCCAGTCTCTTGGGACAGAACATGATGGAAGATAATATGAGAAAAAGAATGTGTGTGTGTGTGTGTGTGACTTTGCTCTATAGCAGAAATTGGCACATTATAAATCAACTATACTTTAATAACAAATAAAAACAAAAACAGAAAGATGAAAAGTTAGTGCTGAGAAAATAAATGTTAGTTACAAAACTAATTTTCAAAATGTATCCACTATCCTAACCAAGATCAACGAGAACTATACTTTGAAGCATTTCAAACAGAAAGCTTTTTAATGACTTTGGAAAACTGACTTCATACTTCCACAAATTCCTCCCAGATTCTCCTTTAACTGCTAATTCATTTTATGGTGGGGGGAAAAAATGGAAAAGGAAGCAACATTACATACCGGGGCCGACGTCGGTTTTTTGCTTTGTTTAAAGAAACGTGCTTCTTCTCAATGATGCGCGCGAGGTGGTCAACAGCATCGCAGCACTGCTGGGCCGTACCTGCTCTCACAGACACCGTTTCCAGAGGGAAAGACAACTGGTCATCATTAATGAAGAGCATCACAGGCTTACTGGCTAGCTTTTTAATTAAAAAGGTGATTTTACAAAAGATAGTATTTTTCATCTCTCAAAATACAAAATTTAAATAAATGATTGAGTGCATGTCCAAAAACAAAACCCATCTTCAAGGCTGCAGGATGGCGCGGTGCCCAGAAAGCAACACCGGCAACTCCAGCTGGCACAGCACAGCCTCCCGGCCGGGTCTGAAATGGGAGGAGGACTCCACAGCTTACGAGACCCCCAGAGCAGGCCAGAGCACCTCCATTTAGTGCTCTTATTTCAGGGGTATAAGTTCCCTGACCTCCCCTTAATATTTAGGTCAAACATACTGTAGCTAAATAAGAGCCACTGTCGGAGTAGAAGAGAAGTACAAGGGTAAAACCATCTACAGGCTTCTAGGGTTATTTTAGAAAAGGGTCTCGCACAACTTATTTGACCTCTGATACCATATCAGGGAAAGTTTTCTTTCTCTGCTTTCTAATATGGCAGTGATTTTTTTTTATATAGCATTTTTTTTATTACTCAATTACATTTATAGTTGTACAATGATCATTACAACCACATTTTATAGCATTTTGGCAGTGATTTTTAAAAGAGTAAAGTTTCACTTGTGGAGAAAACTCACCCACATGTGATGTGGAGACAAGCAAATTTAAGCTGTCGATAGCAGGACTCAATTCTAAGTGTTTTTGCTCATTAGTAGAGCTAACAACATGAAGGGTAACAGAGCTCAAGCCATCTGCTAAAAGATGAGATGCATCCCCACGCCCTCAGCCCCCGTCTGGGTGAGTGGGAGGGAGAGCCATACACCAGCCGTGGCGAGGCCCACAGCAGAGCCCATAGCACTGCCTGAGCCCCAGCGTGCAGCCCATCCAGAGGCCCCCAGCTCAGAGCGCCTGGGCTTCCAGAGAGAAAGTGAGGACCATATTCATCACTCTCTTAGCCACTCTAGCCTGTTTCTAACTCAGTATCTTAAAATTATGTCTTAATTACTGTCCAAATAGCTTTATCACATTCTTCTATCTTTATGAGTTCAGAGACACTTAACTTATGTCAGTGGTTACTGCATCCAGCTTTCTTTACCTTGTGCAATCCTAAGTTTTCACAAACTGTGTCACCACAGTTAACTGGATGCTTCGTTAGACCTTTACAATCAAACGGCCCCACAGGCTGCTGACCAAACAGGGGTCAAGCTGAGTGGCCACCAGGGGGCCATGGGAGGCTTAGCGGGGAGACTTGGATGCCTCGGGTACGAACTGGGTTTGAGACAGTGGGGGCCCATCTTCCCCTCACCTGTTACCCTACATGTCAGCCGTGGAAGAGAAGACAGACAGCTGCTCACGGGGGAATAACCAGCCCCCAGCAGACAGGCTCTCCCAGGCTATGGGCAGGCAGAAAGCACCAATGAGACATACCCAAGGACCTGTCATCTGCGTGGGCCAAGGCCAGACTCTCCACGTACGTAACCAGGGCTTCGAACACGAACTGTTCCACGAGCGCCTCTTCCTCCCTGCAAAATAAAGGGTTCTGAGCCTCAGCTAAGAAAACACAGAACAGAAATTAGGAGAAAAAGCAATGCTATTAAAAAACACATGCCTTAACTCAACTTGTCTTCAAAAATGGCTCCAACGTTCTAAAACATGAAACAACCTAAAATACTTCTCAAAGATGAAAGCTTCCTCAAGAGCAGACCCAAGAGACACAGGTTCTTTTCACAGGCACCTCCCTCCACCTGTGGGTCTGCTCACACCCAAACTCTAAAGCCACAGTTCTGACCACGCTCCATACACCTCATTAAAATCACACATAACAGAAAAGATCTGGTACCACATCCACAGTCTTTTCCAATGAAGGCATTTTAAAAGCTCTCCACCTATCCAAAAATCTAAAAGCTCACCACCACCCATAATCTCTGGGCCTTTTACAAGTGTAGCTGCTGCATGTGGGTCACCTACAGACAGGGAGCCCAGTCATGGGCAGGCCACGGACACAGGCCAGCCTCTCCCTGGAAAATCTGTTCCTCAGTAACACAGGACAGAGAATGACTAAGCACAAAATGCCAGGCATTCCAGTTGTGTGACCAAGCACAGGGTCACTGCCCCACTTCTGGGAAGGAGCGCTTTCTTGGAACAACGGGAACCACAGCGAGGAACCAGCAGGTGTTAAGACTGGGACAAGGACAACGCAGAGTAAGACTGGAAATTGGTGTTTGGCTTAGCAGGAATATTATCCTAATTTTTTTTTTTTTTTTTTTTTTTTTTTGGCCACACTTGCAGTTCCAAGGCCGAGGATCAAACCCGGCACCACTGCAGTGACAAGCCAGATCCTGGACCCAATGAGCTACAAGAGAACTCCTATCCTAATTTAGAAAACAAAAAAAAAAACTCTGAATCCCAGAGGGAGACCTGAGAAGCCTCCCAGAGTTCCACAAGCACCATACGTCTGCCACACTCCCCATCACACCCCCAGATCTGACAAGAAAATAAAGGAATCAAGGTGTGTGGACAGAGCCACGGAGGCAGCGGGAGCAGGAAAGGCCGTGGAGAAGCGCACTCCACGGTCGGACTACAGGGCCTGGGGTTGAAATTGGAGGCCCTAGCAAGCCAGGCTGAGTCTAAGAGCTTTTATCTTAAATATGGAAGCCAATCAAAGAGGTGAGCAGAAAAATGACACAACAAAATCACGTCCAAAGAAAGCTCTCCAGCACAGTTCATGAGTACACAGGAAGGAAACATCAGAAGCTGTGTCTTTATTCAACGGACGGGCCCTCAGACATGGTTCCCTCCAGCATCTTTTCCCCAGGCCACCTGGAATATGGTCCAGCAAATCAGAGCACCTGAGAAAGGCGGCACAGGGGACAGGAAACCAGGTCTGACAGGACCAGGGAAGGAGTGCCCAGGAGCAAGGGTAGGTGACAGGGCGGGCAAGGGTCTTGCTGACAGGGTTTTCCACGCGGACAGACCCAGAGGAGCGGGACCCAAGCAGCCCCACCAGAGAAGCTGCCCTCTGGCCCACATTCCGCCTGACCCCACCAGTGACTTGTGCTCGACCCGCTCCCGACAGCTGAGGCAGGCGCCTGCGGACTGAGGAAACTAAAGGGTTGTGCACAGGCTCAGCAGCAGCACTCACGGCTGTGCGTCCCCCTCAGCAGTTCTGAAGAGCTCGGCTTTCCAGGACTAACAAGGACCTTATCAATCGAACTCCTTGGACAGAGCTCCTGGAACCTCTCGAGGAAGCTGAAGCCAGTCTCTGTTCAGCAGTTTCCCAGGATCCTTAACCTGACAGTGAAAACACTGACCCATCCTTACCTGGCCATGTCTATGCCTAACAGCTACTTTCCAAAATCCAGAGTGTGCCGCTTAGCGACCATACACAGGTAACGAAGCAAAAAGCAAAGCAAGGCTAGAAGTAATATTGAAGCCCGGAGAATGATTAACCCAGGAACAGAATATTGATAATGCTCTATTTCTAAACCAGGTGGTAAGGATGCAGGAACTTCTTTTATTATGTTATTATCCTAAGAACTATAAACACTTTAGAGTTTTTCAAATTGAGGTTTAACTGACATAACATTACAACAATGTATATAATTGTACATTATATGTACAGCAAAAGGACTTGTCACCATAAGCCCAGTTACATCAGTCAAGACACAGTAACAAAATTTTTGTCTTGGACAAGATACTTTTAAGATCTCTTAGCAAGTTTCACATGTAGGACACTGTTATTAACCAAAGTCAGCGTGCTATCCACTGTATCACCAGGACTCACTTTATAACTGGAAGTTTGTACCTTTTGATCCCCTTCACCCATTTCTCTGAGCCTCCAGCCCCTGCCTCTGGCAACCTCTGTTCTATCTATGAGCTTGTTGTTTTGTTTTTTAAGATTCCACACATAAGTGAGATCATGCAGTAGTTGTCTTTCTCTGACTTACTTCACTTAGCAGAGTGCCCTCCAGCCCCATTCATGTTGTCACAAATGGCAAGGTTTCCTCCTTTTTATGTCTGAGCAATATTTCACCACATGTATATGAGTGTGTGTCCCCATTCATCTGTCAATGGGCATGGAGGCTGTTTCCATATCTGGGCTATTGTAAATAAAGCTTCTCTTTTTTTGAATAAATACCCAGGAGTGGAATTACTGGGTCATATGGTACCTCCATTTTCAGTTTCAAGAACCTCCACACTGCTTCCCACAGTGGCTGCACTAGTTTACATTCCCACCAACAGTGTATCCCCTTCTCTACATCCTCACCAACATTTATTTGTTGTCTTTTTGATGACAGCCATTCTGACACATGTGAGGGGATAACTCTTTGGGGTTTTGATTTGCATTCCCTGATGATCGAGGATGTGGAGCACCTTTTCACGTAACAACTGGCCATTTCTATATCTTCTATGCAAAAATCTCTATTCACATTTTCTGCCGGTTTTTTAATCAGATTTTTTTTTTCTATTGAGCTCTTGATATATCTTGGATATCAACCCTTTATCAGATAAATGATTTGTAATATATTCTCCTACTGTGTAGGCTGCCTTTTCATGTTTTTCTTTTGGCCACGCCTGTGGCACATGAAAGTTCCTGGGCCGGGGAGTGAACCTGCCCACAGCAGCAACCCAAGCCACTGCAGTGACAGCACCAGATCCTTAACAGGTTGCACCACAAGGGAACTTGAGCCTTTTCATTTTGTTGATCATTTCTGTTGCTGTGCAGCTTTTTAGTCTGAATTGTCTCATTTGCTCATTATTTTGCTTTTGGTGCCAAATTCAAAAAATCACTGTCAATGGGACTCCCATTATGCCTCACCAGGCTAAGAACTCGACAAAGTGTTGAAGAAGATGCGGGTTTGATCCCTGGCCTCGCTCAGTGGGCTAAGGACTCAGCATTTCCGCAAGCTGCAGCATAGGTTACAGATGCAACGCAGATCTGGCATTGCTGTGACTGTGGTGAAGGTCAGCAGCCACAGCTCCAATCTGACCCCTAGCCTGGAAACTTCCATATGCGGCACGTGTGGCCCTAAAGAAAAAGATCATCACCAAGACCTAAGCCAGGGAGCTTACTGCCTATGTTTACTTCTAGGAATTTTATGATTTCAGGTCTTACATTCAAATCTTTAATTCATTTCAAGCTAGTTTCTGTGAATGGCCTATCTATATATTTATTCATTTACGTGTGTGGGTTCAATTCTGGGCATTCTATTCTGTTCCATTAATCTATGACAGTATTTACACCAAAACCATATGTTCTGATGACTATAGCTTCACACTGCAGTTTGAAATCAGAAGCATGATGCTTCTAGCCCTGTTCTTTTTCAGGACTGCTTTAGCTATTTGGGGTCTTTGTGGCTCCATAGAGATTTAAGGATTGTTGTTCTATTTCTGTGAAAAAAGCCATTGGAACTTTGATAGGCATTGCACTGAATCTGTACATAGCTTTGGGTATTATGGACATTTTAACAATATTAATTCTTCTAGCCCATGATCACAAAATATCTGTTTATTTGCGTCTTCTTAAATTTCTGTCATCAATGTCTTACAGTTTTCAGTACATAGATTTTCACTTCCTTAGTCAAATTTATTCCAAGGTTTTTTAATTCTTTTTAACGTAATTGTAAATGATAGGGTCCTCTTAATTTCACTTTCTGATAGTTCATTGTGAGCACACAGAAAGGTAATAGACTTTTGTGTGTTGATTCATATAATGATTTTGGATCCTGCAACTTCACTGAGTTTATCAGTTCTAACAATTTTTATCAGTGGTGTCTTCTAGGGTTTTCTATATATGTCATGTCTCCTGCAAATAGTGGTAGTTTTAGCATGTTTTAACACTCTTCTGTACACATATGTTTCACAATTTTAAAAGGTCAAAAAAGAAAAGAAAAATTATCAAAACAGCAAGGGGATTTTTCACAGAACTAGAGCAAATAATTTTAAAACTTGTATGGAAATACAAAAGATTGCAAGTATTCAAAACAATCTTGAAAGAACAGAGCTGGAGGAATCATGCTCCCTGACTTCAGACTACACTGTACAGTAATCAAAACAGTATGGTACTGGCACAAAACAGACACATAGATCAGGACAAAGAGCCCTGAAATAAACCCACCCATTTATGGTCAATTAGTTTATGACAAAGGAGTCAAGAATATACAATGGAGAAAAGACAATCTCTTCAATAAGTGGTGCTGGGAAAACTGGACAGCTACATGTAAAAGAACGAAATTAGAACACTCTCCAACACCATACACAAAAATAAACTCAAAATGGATTTAAGGAATTCTTGTCGTGGCTCAGCAGTAACAAACCTGACTGGTATCCATGAGGATACAGGTTGAACCCCTGGCCTCACTCAGTGGGTTAAGGATCCAGTGTTGCCATGAGCTGCAGTGTAGGTCACAGATGTGGCTCAGATCCCAGATTGCTTTGGCTATGGCGCTGGCCAGCAGCTGCAGCTCCCATTTGACCTAGCCTGGGAATTTCCATATGTCACAGGTCCAGCCCTAAGAAGCAAAAAAAAAAAAAAAAAATGGGTTTAAGACCTAAATATAATAAGACCAGAAACTTTAAAAGTCCTAGAATAAAACAAAGGCAGAACACTCTAACATAAACTGTAGCAGTATTTTCTTGGATCTGTCTCCTAAAGCAAAAGAAACAAAAGCAAAAATAAACACATATTGCCTAACTAAGCTTAAAAAAAGCTTTTGCACAGCAAAGAAAACCATCAACAAAACAAAGAGACAACTTACTGAATGCGAGAAAATATTTGCAAATAACATGACTGATGGGGGTTAATATTCAAAATATATAAAGAGCTCACACAGCTCTACATCAAAGAAACACAAACGGCCCAATTAAAAATTGGGCGGAAGACCTGAATATACATTTTTCCAAAGAAAGCACACAGATGGACAACAAGCACACGAAAAAATGCTCAATATCACTAATCATCAGGGAGTTGCAGATCAAAACCACAATATCCCCACATACCTGTAGGAACAGCTGTCATCAAAAAGAATACAAATAACGAGTGCAGGTGGGGATGTGGAGAAAAGGGACGCCTTGTGCATTGTTGGTGGGAATATAAACTGGTACACCCACGTGGAAAACAGTATGGCAATATCTCAAAAAACTAAAAACTGAACTACCAAATGACCCAGCAATCCCACTCCTGGGCATATATCTGCAGAAAACCACAATTCAAAAAGACACACATGGAGAGTTTCCACCTTGGCGCAATGGGTTAAAATTCGTACTGCAGCAGCTCAGGTTGCTAGGACAAGCAGGTCTGATCCCCAGCCTGTGCAATGGGCCAAAGGATCCAGCGTTACCACAGCTGCAGCATGGATTCAGTCCCTGGCCTGGGAACTTCCATATGCCAGGGATGCAGCCATTTAAAAAAAAAAAGAGGGGAGTTCCCGTCGTGGCGCAGTGGTTAATGAATCCGACTAGGAACCATGAGGTCGCGGGTTCGGTCCCTGCCCTTGCTCAGTGGGTTAACGATCCGGCGTTGCCGTGAGCTGTGGTGTAGGTTGCAGACGCGGCTCAGATCCCGCGTTGCTCTGGCTCTGGCGTAGGCCGGTGGCTACAGCTCCGATTCGACCCCTAGCCTGGGAACCTCCATATGCCGCAGGAGCGGCCCAAGAAATAGCTAAAAAAAAAAAAAAAGAGGGAGTTCCCCTTGTGGCATAGCAAAAACAAATCCAACTAGTATCTGTGAAGATGGAGATTCGTTCCCTGGCCTCGCTCAGTGGGTCAGGGATTGGGCATCACCGTGAGCTGTGGTGTACGTTTTCAGATCCTATGTTGATGTGGCTGTGGTGCAGACCAACAGCTATAGCTCCGATTCGACCCCCAGCCTGGGAACTTCCATATGTCACTGGTGCGGCCCTAAAAAGAAAAAAGGGGGAAAAAAAAAAGGTACATGGAGTTCCCGTCGTGGCGCAGTGGTTAACGAATCCGACTAGGAACCATGAGGTCGCGGGTTCGGTCCCTGCCCTTGCTCAGTGGGTTAACGATCCGGCGTTGCTGTGAGCTGTGGTGTAGGTTGCAGACGCGGCTCGGATCCCGCGTTGCTGTGGCTCTGGCATAGGCCGGTGGCTACAGCTCCGATTCAACCCCTAGCCTGGGAACCTCCATATGCCGTGGGAGCGGCCCAAGAGATAGCAACAACAACAACAACAACAAAAAAAAAAGACCAAAAAAAAGACCAAAAAAAAAAAAAAAAAAAAAAAAAAGGTACATGCAGGAGTTCCCCTGTGGTGCAACTGGTTAAGGATCCAGCACTGTAACCACTGTCACCTGTAACATTGCTGAAGCACGGGTTCAATCCCTGACCCAGGAACTTCCACATGCCATGGGTGTGGCCAGGGTTAAAAAAAAAAAACAAGAAACATGCATCTCAATGTTCATTGTCGCCTTATTTACAATAGCCAGGACATGGAAGCAACCTAAGTATCCATCAACAAATGAAAGAATAAAGAAGATGTGGTTTATATATACAATGGAACACTATTCAGCCATAAAAAAAAAACCCCAACAACTTGCCATTTGTAACATGAATGGTCCTAGAGTATTATGCTTAGTGAAATAGATGAGAGAAAAGACAAACACTGTATGATATCACTCATACCAGGACTCTAAAAAAATTAAACATATATAACAAAACAGAAACAGACTTGAGGATATAGATAACTAGTGGTTACCAATGGGGAGAAGGAAGGGGGAGGGCAAGATGGAGAAGACTTAGAGACCCAAAGTACTATGTGCGTAAGATAGAGAAGCAACAAGGAGACATGGCACAGTCCAGGGGACACAGCCAATATTCTGTAATGACTATAAAGGGGGCATAATCTTCAAAAATTGTCAGTCACTACACTGCACACCAGAAACGTAATGTTTTCTATCAAGTACACCTCAAAAAAAAAAAAAAAAAAAAATTGGAGTTCCCTGGTGGCCCAGTGGGTTAAGGATCCAGCACTGTCACTGATAGGGCTCAAGTCACTACTAGGGCACAGGTTTGATCCCTGGCCCAGGGACTTCCACTGCTGTGGATGTGCAAAAATCAATCAATCAATCAATCAATCAGTACAATGACTTCCAACTCCAGTCGATTTTCATACAAATGTGCACAGGCCTACACACAGAGCCAGAGCCCCATCCATCCATCATCTCTCTTACTATTACACCTGCTCCCTCATCACTATCCCAACTGCCATTTCCTGAGAAGCTATTGTGACCATGTAGTCAGATTCCTCGTTATAAGACTCTTTAGTGATCATGTGCCACTAGTTAAAAGCACTGATTTCAGCTACAAATTTTACCTTTATCTATGTGACTGATTAAATACTATCTACCTCTCTTTTTCACTTTATTATCATTATGTTCTGGCTGTGCCCATGGCATGTGGAAGTTCCCACCAGGGATCAATCAAACCCATGCCACAGCAGGGACAAGACTGGACACTCAACCCATTAGGCCACCAGGGAACTCCCTCTACCTCTCTTTAAAATGCAACCCTCACAAAGGGCCACATCTTTGTATAGTCAGCATCTGGCACGCATGTTATCGGTCCTAATTAGCAATGAACTAACGAACACACCCTACTAGAGCCTTAGGTCAGGGCTGTGAAAGAGCCTGTTCACTCTCCACACAGCCACAGGCAGGTGATCTTCAGGAGGAGTCTAACAACATCATTCCCCACTCCTACACCACATGCACCTCACGTCTAAATTCTTCAGACAGAAGCTACTGGCCAGCCTCAGCTGGGGCCCTTCCAAGCCTCAAACTGTATGACAATGAGGAGAAAACCCCTTCACCTCCTTATACATGGCCCATCTCTGACCGCTGCCCCATCCCCCAACCTGAAATGCTTGGGCTGGTGTGCACTCACCCTCTAAGTCTCGTCCCAAGTGTTGGTGCTGGAGGAAGCCTCCCTGACCCACCCAGACTGGGTCGGACACACCTCTTCTGCACAATGTCTTGTGCTGCTCTTACCAGGCTGTGCAGTGTAATGCTTGAATTTAGTGCTCAGGACCTTTTTGGAATGCAAACTGCATTTTTCCAATCATTTAACCCCCTGAAAATAGCATGTAATTATTTACTAAATGTTTGATCAAAAACATCCAGTCCCAGAGTTCCCGTCATGGCGCAGTGGAAACGAATCCGACTAGGAACCATGAGGTTGTGGGTTCAATCCCTGACCTCGCTCAGTGGGTTAAGGATCCGGCATTGCCATGAGCTGTGGTGTAGGTCACAGATACGGGTCAGATCTGGAGTTGCTGTGGTGTAGGCCGGCAGCTACAGCTCTGATTAGATCCCTAGCCTGGGAACCTCCATTTTCTGTGGGTGCAGCCCTAAAAAGCCAAAAAAAAAAAAAAATCCAGTCGCTTTATGAAACCACTACTCAACATTTAAACAACTTTACATGCTTTCCTGTTGTGTGGCTACTCACCTGAATTCTCTGTAGATATTATTAAAAGCAAGGGCAGCTCCCAGCCTCTTGAAAGCATTGGGGTGAAGTGCAAAGCTGTACAGTCTCTTGAAAAGCGATTTGGTATTTACTGGACTGTTCTCCTGCTGCTGCGGTGTTGTCTGCTTAATGGACCATTTGAGGAATTCTTGAATACATCGACCAGAAAAATCTCTTAAAGTACTGTCAACAGGGTCCACAATTCCATCCTGAAAGAAAGGATAAAATGAGAACTGAATTCCCTAGTCTGCTTCTGAGCATAACTGGAGTATTTATGAAAGTTAACATAGAGCATTAAGAAAAACACACACACTAGTCAAACCAATCTGACTGTCTAGAATCTAGACTCTAATAACAGATTCCCTTTGACATAATGAAAATGCTTTTAAACAAAAATCTATGAGAAAAAAAAATCTGTGGGGGGAGGGGAGAAAGAGAACAGGGAGGTCACTGGGGGCTCAGCTGGTTAAAGGTCAGGTGTTGTCACTGCTTCTGTTGATCCCGAAGAAGGGGACTTCCACGTGCCAGTGTGTCCAAAAAGAGAGAGAGGGAGAATATTTCACTTATAACACCAAAGCAGTCTTTTTCTTTCCCTTTAGAAACACAATGACTATATCCTACAAACTGCTGCTGATTCTACTTCACAAGTGTCTGAAATACTTTATTTATTGGAAAGAAGGAGGAGCTCCTGCTGTGGCACAGTGGGTAAAGGATCCGAGTGCAGCTGCTCGGGTCTCTGCAGAGGGGTGGCTTTGATCTCCAGCATGGTGCAGTGGGTTAAGGACCCAGCATTGCTACAGCTGCAGCTCAGATTAGATCCCTGGTCTGAGAATCAATGTGTCACAGGTACAGCCATGAAAAAAAAAAAAAAAAAAGGAGAATAAGACCCTTGCAAATTCCAAGGAAACTGTAATGCTACACAGAGAAAAATGGAAGAGAGGTGCGGCTCTAAAAATAGATCTTTCTGTCAGTGCAGTCTCCACAAAGGCAGTCTCTAAAAAACAGCTAAGGAGATCTGAAGTTTGTTTCCCTCTTCGAGCCGCACAGTTCGAGGGAACTGACACTGAAGTAAGAATTCCCTCTCCATCCCCAGTCCCTTGCTACTTTGATTTTGTCACCTTTGACCACAGCACCAATGAGAATTAACGAAAGTGATGGGAACAGACTTGGGAAAGGGCAGAGGCGTTCAGGGCCCTCAGCGCTGAGCTGTGCCTGGACGGAGGAAGCCGCTGGACACTCGGGCTGGAGGGCCGCCAGCCTCTCACTTCCTCCTCTAGCTGTGCTTTCCACAGCACCTCATTTTCGATCATCATCTCTCCCGATTTTTTTTTTTTTTGCAGCCCTGACTTAAGCTACCTTCGAAGGTCAAAAAGGGAAAAGAAACAGCAAAGATAGAAACTCTGGACTAGAAACATTAGAATAAATCCATCTGAAGAAGCCACAAGTTAAACATAGTTAAATGTATTTGCTCCAATCAGATGTCACTGCAGACACTGCAGGGAGTTAAACCATAGGTATGTCTACCTCGTCCTCCTAATTAAAAACGTTCAGTAACTCCCACCGCCCATAAGTAGCATCTGACTGGGGCGACTCTGAGAGCCAAAAGAGGACTCACTGCTAACAATTCCACACACCACGGGGACAACAGCAGGTGTTTGGTGGCTCTCTGTGCGACCTCTGCCACTCTGCCCGACACACGTCATCTCATCTTAAACAGAGACGACACAGATTCAAATGCGAACCTATTTGCAAAAACATGACATTTAAGAATGTCTGTTTGGGAGTTCCCTAGGTGGCTCAGTGGTTAACAAACCCAACTAGCATCTTTGAGGATGCAGGTTCGATCCTTGGCCTTGCTCAGTGGGTTAAGGATCCAGTGATGCCATGAGCTGTGGGGTAGGTTGCAGACAAGGCTCAGATCCTGTGTTGCTGTGGCTGTGGTGTAGGCCAGCAGCTGTAGCTCCGATTCGACCCCTAGCCTGAGAACTTCCATGTGCCGCGGGTGCTGCCCTAAAAAGACAAAAAAAAAAAAAAAGAATGTCTGTTTGGACAAATCTGCTATGTGTTCAACTGGGGACAAAATTATAGGTTTGAAATAATAGGTAAAAACCAATTAAGATGACATTCAGGAGTTCCCTGGTGGCCTAGTGGTTAAAGATTCAGTGCTGTCACTGCTGCTGACCAGGAACTTCTGCATGCCACAGAGATGACCAAAAAAATAAAAATGACATTAAACAAATGAAATGTAAAGCCATTTGCATAAATTCAGAAAAGTATTATAAGTGTGGAAAGACAGTAAAGATTTGACTGACTACACTGCTTCTTTTTTCTTTTCTTTTCTTTTTTTTTTTTAATGGCCACGCCCAAGGCACATGGAAGTTCCGGGGCCAGGGGTTGAATCTGAGCCACAGCTGCGACCTACGTTACAGCTACAACAACACCAGATCCTTTAACCCACTGTGCCAAACCAGGGACCAAACCCACACCTCCCCGGTGACCCAAACTGCTAGAGTCAGCTTCTTATTCCACTGCGCCACAGAGGGAACTCCCTGACTACACAGCTCCTACCCTCAGTGAACCAGTGATGATGCCGACAGTTCTGCCTCCAGCACCTCAGGATGCTCTATGCAAACGGTGAGCTACTACTTCCCAGGGTCTTAGTCACTGAATGCAAATACAAGAGAAAATGGGAGAACCTCAAAAAATTCCTTTCACACCTGAGTTAACTGTTATACTGTAGACACGAAAAAGAATAATAAAGAATACTGCAACTCTGACCAAAGTCCAAGAATACTCTGATTCACCCCTTCCACCCTGAACACACACACCACACTGTTAATCAGATGAAGCATGTCAAATTCACAACATGCCCCCCAAAAAACCAAAAAAGCGAATATCGTCTTACAAATATTAAAAACTATCACTTAATTAAATGAATACTGTACCCCGCTCATTAAAATGCCACCTCTCCAGTTCTCTACGACAAGAGCAAAAGATGATAACAATCAGAGCCAGTGCTACCTTCTGATACCTTGACAGGTAGCTTTCCTTAAAGGTCTGAGTGTGGATCAAATACAAGCAGTCAGTGGGAACAACAGGAAAAGCACAACCATTACTCACCAGTATCGTTTCTAGGAGCGCCACAGTGTCCTGACTCTCGAACTTCTTATTGTTGGTGAACCAGTGAATCAGCTGCATGACTAGCGGCTCAAAGAGCTGCCTTGTCACCTGAGGAAGCAGCACCATCAGTTTCTTTTCTTCATGTAAATTTCACATCAAAAAGAGTTCTACTTACAAGAGACAAATTAAAATAAAATCCAGTAAAGCCACGATGGTTTACTGGATTCCTTCTCTAGTTCACTTCTGTGGAAGATGCCATCTGCCTGCTGTCCTTCCTGAGAGCACTAAGACTTTCTGTTCCTCTAACGAGAGGGTGACAGGGTACCAGTGCCAGTTTTCACCAGATTCATCTAGATTCACGTGACCTGAACATGCACAGCACGGGATGCAGGTCATTATCCAGCCCCACCTCCCACCCCCGTGGTGACAGGCCGGGAGCCAGCTCCATGCCCCACACACAGGACGTCCAGGGGAGAGGTACCCCATCCACCCCGAAGAGGGAGAAAACCTTACTCCTCAAGAGGAGGGGGCTCCCAATACCTTCTCGAACTACCTAAGTCTTCCAGGGCCCAGGGAGCACTGGGTGCTGGCTTTTATGATACAGAAGGTTTATCATTCACTGGAGTCAAAACCATCAACTTCGATCTGCACACACGTTTGCAGTGCTCACAGGCCCAGCCTCAGGTCTCCCTGCCCATCTCACCAGGAGGGGCCCTGGCGGCAGGGATTCCAGGGAGTCCAGGCAGTGCCCCCTCCCCAAGCTCAAGGTGAACGTACCCCACCTCAAAAACCATGTGTGGGAGTTTCCAGGTGGCACAGTAGGTTAAGGACTCGGCATTGTCACTGCAGTGGCTCAGGTTGCTGCTGTGCCACAGGTTTAATACCTGGCTCAGAAACTTCCATGTGCTGCAAGTGCAACCACAACAATAATCATGTGACACGTGTTGGGGTTCAGACTAAACAACAAGAGTCTCTTTTTTTGTCTTTTTAGGGCCGCACCTACAGTTTACGGAAGTTCCCAGACTAGGGGTCGAATCGGAGCTGTAACCACTGGCCTACGCCAGAGCCACAGCAACGCCAGATCCGAGCCGCGTCTGCAACCTATACCACAGTTCACGGCAATGCTGGATCCCTGACCCCCTGAGCAAGGCCAGGGATCAAAACCACATCCAAAGGACACTATGTTCTGTTCTTAACTCACTGAGCCACAATGGGAACCACAACAAGTTCTCTTGCACTTTGCTAAATCTCCCCCAAAAAATATCTTTCTAAACTCTGAAGCAATTTTTACATAATCAAAGTACAAGGGTCTTACATCTCAGCTTGGAAGTTTAACCTGGTCTTAAAGCATCACTTTTATTTCCTAAAAGATTCATTTTGTATTCTCTCTTTTCCAGCTGCACCTGCAGCATGAAGTAATTCCTGCCAGGGATCACACCTGAGCCACAGCAGTAACAATGTTGGATCCTTAACCACTAAACCTTCAGGGAAATCCTTATTTTGTAATCTTAGCAAGTAAATTATATATATTTGTACACACATACCCCTTACAGAAATTGCAGTAAAAGTATAAAATCATCCATCTACAATCCTATTTCCAAAAGGTAATCACTGTTACTATTCAAAATCACTGTTAAATTTCAATAGATTTGAGGGAGTTCCCATTGTGGTGCAGCGGTAACAAATCCAATTAGTATCCATGAGGATGCAAGTTTGCCATGAGCTGTGCTATTTGGTCGCAGATGCATCTTGGATCCCTCATGTGCTGTGGTGTAGGCCAGCAGCAGGAGATCAGATTCGACCTCTACCCTGGGAACTTCCATATGCCATGGGTGCAGCCCTAAAAAAAGCAAAAAAATTTCAACATGTTTGATTTATACACATTTAAATATGTATATACATGAGTATAAAAACAAACATACACTTTGGAGTTCCCATCGTGGCTCAGTGGTTAATGAATCCGACTAGGAACCATGAGGTTGCGGGTTCGATCTCTGGCCTTGCTCAGGGGGTTAAGGATCCAGCATTGCTGTGAGCTGTGCTGTAGGTCGCAGACGCGGCTCAGATCCCATGTTGCTGTGGCTCTGGCGTAGGCCGGTGGCTACAGCTCCGATTCAACCCCTAGCGGGAACCTCCATATACCGCGGGAGCGGCCCAAGAAAATGGTAAAAAGACAAAAAATAAAATAAAAAATAAAAATAAACATACACTTTTGTAACTACTTTCTACAAATACATAAGCTACTTGGACCTTCTGCTGTGGCTCAGCGGTAAGAAGCCCAACTAGTATCCGTGAGGATGCAGGTTCAATCCCTGGCCTCGCTCAATGGGTTAAGGATCCAGGGTTGCTTTGAGCTGTGGTGTAGATCACAGATGCAGCTCAGGTCTGGCATTGATGTGGCTGTGGTATAGGCTGGCAGCTGCAGCTCTGATGTGACCCCTAGCCTGGGAACTTCCATATGCTGCTACTTGTCCATAAAAATATAAATAAATAAATAATACATACATACACTACAAAAATATCTTTTTTAGATGTCTTGTACTTCATATATGGATATAGCATGATCCAGTTACCCAAATCCTATTAGAAATGCAGATATTTCTGGGAGTTCCTGTCGTGGCACAGTGGTTAATGAATCCGACTAGGAACCGTGAGGTTGCAGGTTCGGTCCCTGCCCTTGCTCAGTGGGTTAACGATCCGGCGTTGCCGTGAGCTGTGGTGTAGGTTGCAGACGCGGCTCGGATCCCACGTTGCTGTGGCTCTGGCGCAGGCCAGTGGCTACATCTCCGATTTGACCCCTAGCCTGGGAACCTCCATATGCCGCTGGAGCGGCCCAAGAAATAGCAAAAGAAAAACAAAAAAAAACCCAAAATGCAGATATTTCTAGCTTATGACTGTTTTATATAGAAAATCCTGAACACCTTTCTGGATAACAGCTGCTGGTCATGTAGCTCAATATCAAAAAAACAATCTGATTAAAAAAAAATGGGCAGAAGATCTAAATAGCCATTTCTCCAAAGAAGCCACACAGATGGCCAAAAGCACATGAGAAGATGCTCAGCGTCACTATTAGAGAAACGCAAATCAAACCTGCAATGAGGTACCACCTCACACTGGTCAGAATGGCCATCTCTAAAAAGTTGACAAATAAAAAATGCTGGAGAGGGTGTGCGAAAAGGGAACCCTCCTACACTGGTGGTGGGAATGTAAACTGATACAACCACTACCAAGACCAATATGGAGGCTCTTTTAAAAAATGAAATATAGAACTACCACATGATCCAGCAATCCCATCCTGGGCACCTATCTGGAGAAAACCATAATTTGAAAAGATACATGCACCTCAATGTTCATGGCAGATCTATTCACAATAGCCAAGACACGGAAGCCCCACCAACACAGAAATGGATAAAGAACATGTGGGGGGTGGTGTGAATGTGTGTGTGTGTGTGTGTGTGTGTGTGTGTGTGCATAACTCAATGGGATGTTAATCATAAAAATGAAAGAAATAATCATTTGCAGCAACATGGATGGATCCAGAGATTATCATGCTAAGTGAAGTAAACCAGACAGAAAAAGACAAGTATCTTATGATATCACTTACACGTGGAATCTAAAACACGAAAAAAATTAACTTACTTACAGAACAGAAACAGACCGACAGACACAGAAAACAAACTTATGGTTACCAAAGGGGAACGGCTGTGGGGAGGGATGGATGGGGGCTGGGGGCTGGCCTGTGCACACTACTGTCTATGGAATGAATGATCAAGGGGACCTACTGAGCAGCACAGGGAACTCTACCCAATACTCTGTGACAACTTATATGGGAAAAGACTACGAAAAAGAATGGGTATGTGTGTACATGCAACTGAATTACTTGTACAACAGAAAGTAACACAACACTGTAAATCAACTATACTTCAATACAACTTTAAAAATGAAAAAACAATGAAATTAATTCCAGGATTTTTGTTGGAATGACACCAAACTTGATGAATGTTTTAGAAAGAACTGGCATTTTCTTCGATTTTTTTTTTTTTTGCTTTTTAGGGCCCCTCCAGTGGCATATGGAGGTTCCCAGGATAGGGGTTGAATCAGAGCTGTAGCCACCGGCCTACACCATAGCCAGAGCAACGCAGGGCCCGAGCCACATCTGCAACCTACACCACAGCTCACAGCAACAACGGATCCTGAGCCCACTGAGTGAAGCCAGGGATCGAACCTACATCCTCACAGATCCTAGTCAGGTTCACTAACCACTGAGCCGCGAAGGGAATGCCTCAATATTGATTCTTTAGGGACACAGCATATTAATTTTATATTTATAAAAATCTGTTTGCCTGGCACACTGAAGTTTGTTCCTAGATGTTTTATTATTATATTTTTATGCTGTTATGAATGGCATAATGTAGACATATTTTCCAAGTGGTCAATACTGACATATGAGAATTCAACTTTGTAATACGTCAGCTTTCTCCTTCCTTCATTAATCCTTAGATTTAACAGCTGATACTCTGAGCTTTCATAATTTTTTAAAAAATTATATTAAAATAATCATTTTTTCTTTCCCCTCCCTCCGGGACCTCAGGGCCTAGAGTGGCCCAGGGACAAATCAGTGCGAGCGACCGATGGATCACACGAGGCCTCCCGAGCAAGCACCCACACAAGGCCCTGCTCCAGACAGAGGAGAGGCCACATCACCTCTCCCCACGGCACCGCCAGGGCTTCACGGCTGGGTGTGATCTGAATGCGACATTCAGACAAACATCCCTCATCATTTTAAAGGCAAAACTAAACCATTCCTGTTTCACTAAAATACCCTGAAGGCTTATCAGTCCTACGAAATCTATTTCTGTGGTAAATCTCCAGTTTTAACCCCAAATTCTATTTAGTCACAGTGCATCTTCATACATAGCTGGCTTGTATTCATTCATACATATACTGAAGGATTTTCCATCTATATTTATAAATGAGTTTTTTGCCTAGTTTTCTTTTTTATGTGTGCACCCTGGTATCAGTGTTCTGCTAGCCTCAAAAACAAAGTGACAATTCAAATTTTTTCTGCGTAGCGGTAGCAATGGAGAATTCACTCCACAAAGCCATGAGGAAGAGGCGACCTGCAGACGTCTCCAGTCCCCTCCCTGACTGCCTGCTCAAGTTCCTCCTTTCTTCCCGACTCCTTTGAAAGACACGAGCCCTGGGAGTTCCCGTCGTGGCTCAGCAGAAACTAATCCAACTAGGAACCACAAGATTGCTGGTTCAATCCCTGGCCTCGCTCAGTGGGTTAAGGATCTGGCATTGCAGTGAGCTTTGGTGTATGCCGGTGGCTACAGCTCCAATTAGACCCCTAGCCTGGGAACCTCCGTATGCTGCAGGTGCAGCCCTCAAAAGACAAAAGACAAAAAAAAAAAAAAAAAAAAAAAAAGACACAAGCCCCGATGTGAAGGGGCTGACAGCAAACAGCCAGACACTAGACTCTCGGGAAACTTACCTGGAACAGCAGTTCTCTCCCAGACTTTGTGCCACGAATTCAAAAAGCGCAGGGAGCTTTTAAAAGTCCCGAGCCCCAGGTCCTAACCCTGAAGAACTAAACCAGAGGTGGAAGGATAGCAGATCCCCAGTGGTTCCAAAGACTTGTTAAAGTTTCGAAACTGTTTCAAGTTCCTCATCACCCACTCACCTGATCTACATCACACGCCAAACGCAGCAGCACTGGAAGGGTGCGCCTGTACAGCTGGTACATTGGGGGCGGGCCCTGGCCCCCGTCAGGCATCTGATTGGCCTTTCCGAGCATGAACACAACCATGCTATGCAGAAGTTCACAGGCTGCAACCTATAACAGGCCAGGGTCCAACAAGGTGACGTTCTCAGTTCACAAGAGAAGAGCATTTCAAAGGCTCCCCAAAGGCAGCAGCCCTGCAGCAGGTAAGCGTCACACCCAAACAGAAGCTGATTGCATGGCGCACCCCCTGCATAAGAGCAGTGCTTCCTTCCATCCACTTCTGATGCACCCATATCCAAGAGTCAAGAAATGAACTGAAAATGTTTAGACATTGGGACTAATACATCCATAAGAAATGTATTTCAGTGCTGCCATACCCAGAACTGTGCTTCATCTCTCAGCACATTTTCAACTATCAATTTGAGTAAATACGCTTTTAAAGCGCCAACTTTGGAAATGTACAAAATCATATAAAAACTTGAGATTATCTGTTTCTAGTCTCTTTGGTTGAGGAGATAACCAAGCAGACTAAAAATCACCTTAAATGCCTCTGTACTATGTTCGCACTATGAAGAGCCCTGGGGGGTAAACATTTGCCAGGTTATTAGCTGTTGAGGTAACTGACAGGTAACTTTTTCTTACCAAGGACGTATACTTCTGCAAACTGGCAGTTTTTTACCCACTGTCAGACAGAAAAGGCACCATTTCCGCGTGCGCACATACACACCCTCAGCGCAGCAGGCACACCCAGTACCTTGGTGCGGCGGTCGCCGGCTGAGAGCGCCAGCTCTGAGACTCGAGGCAGGAATTCGTCCAGATGGACCACAGGCTTCATGTCCGGAAAGGGCACCGCGAAGCTGAGCCTCCGCTGTGGGTCCCACGCCACGCATTTCCGCAGACGATCCCGCGAGGACACCCCTGTCCAGAGATTCAGAGGTTCAGATGTGCTGACCAGGGGCCACCAGGCACCTGCAGATCTGACTTAGCTATTTCTAAACTAGTATCATAGTCAGGAATGTTTAATTTCTAATTGCAGTAAGACTTACTATTCTGTGGGAGAATGGTAATTGAACACAATTTTGATTAAAAATCTGCTGGCCAAAAAAAAGAAAAAATGGAATTCCCATCATGGCACAGCAGAAACGAATCTGACTAGGAACCATGAGGTTGCAGGTTTGATCCCTGGCCTGGCCCAGTGGGTTAAGGATCCGGCATTGCCATGAGCTGTGGTGTAGGTCGCAGACAAGGCTTGGATCCTGTGTTGTGTGGTTCTGGTGTAGGCCAGCGGCTACTCCAATTCGACCCCTAGCCTGGGAACCTCCACATGCCATGAGTGCGGCCCTGAAAAAAGACCAAAGACAAAAAAAAAAAAAAATCTGCTGGGAGTTCCCACTATTGTGCCATAATGGGCTGTGTCTCTGGAGCGCTGGGTTGCAGGTTCCATCCCCACCGGGCATAGTGGGTTAAGGATCCGCGTCGCCACAGCTGCCACAGAGGTCACAGCTACAGCTTGGATTTGATCCCTGGTCTGGAAATTCCTTCCATATGCCCTAGGGCAACAAAAAAAAAAAATCTTTTTTTAACACTTACTCTCCTTTATTCTCTTTCAAGAGGCTCTAACTTCCTAAATGCCAAGTCAGCAAATCAAAAACATTAATTCTGATCAAAAACAATCTGAAAATGTCTAAATATTGAGAATATCAGCCTTAAAAGAGATAACTTTGAATTCCCAACACCATGTTTAATGTAGAGTATCGACTCAGATTCTGCTTCAAGTGGAAAAGACGCAAGAGCACTCCTGTGAGGGCACAGAACCCCGCTGACTGCAGGGCCCAGATGAAGCATTTCATCAGGCAAAACGGGATTCTTTGAAATCTTACTTGAAAACACAAAAATCACAAATGGGAGTGAATATCTGGATACACCACCGTCTGTAAGGATCCAAACTGAAGTACAAAAATGCAGCTACAGGGTTAGTTCATCTTTTTTTCTCTTTTGGCCATGCCCAGGGCTTGCAGAGTTCCCAGGCCCGGGATCCAGCCAGCACCACAGCAGTGACAACCCTGATCCTTAACTCGCTGAGCCACCAGGAACTTGCAAAGGTTAATTTATCTTAAGGAAAGGTTACCTGTTAGGAGATTTTTGTTGACTTGTCCTCCAAGACGGCCAAGCACGTGCACAACTCGAACCCGTACTTCTTCCAAGGACAGTGCTTCACTTTGCGAATGTGCGGACAACTGAGTGAAAATATTAAAGACAAACGTGAGCCAGAATAAAACTCTTCCCTGTCTCCCTCCACTACTGATGCTCCAAGGGCTCATGATAGGCTACACGGTACTGCATTAACTTCATTGTAAATCCATGAAAAGAAGTCACAGCTCTTCCAATTTTTCAGTTACATGTCCATTTCCTAGGCCAGTGGCTCCAACTTTTGTGAGGACCCCCTTATACTCCTAAAAATATGAAAATCCCTGAACAACTTTTGCTTATGTGGGTTGTATTTCCCAATATTTATCATAATAAAAGTTAAAACTGAAATATTAAATAGTTATCATCTTATTTAAAAATACTAAACCATTGCATATTAACCAATGACATACTTTTAGGAAAAGTAACTATGTATTTCAAACAAACAACCTCAGGCAAGGGGTGTGTTTCCGTTTTCATGTCTGTGGCTGGACAAGGAGGGCCAGCATGCAGCCCTTCTTCCTACTTCTCCAAACTGAGCACATGGTGGCTTCTTAAAGCTTGGTCGGTGTGCAGAGTTCCCGTAGTGGCTCCGCGGAAACGAATCTGACTACCATCCATGAGGACACAGGTTTGGTCCCTGGCCTTGCTCAGTGGGTTAAGGATCTGGCGTTGCCACAAGCTGTGGTGTAGGTTGCAGACATGGCTCGGATCTGATGTTGCTGTGGCTGTGGTGTAGGCTGGCAGTTACAGCTCTGATTCCACCACTAGCCTGGGAACCTCCATATATCGCAGGTGCAGTCCTAAAAAGAAGAAAAAAAAAAAAAAAAAGATGTTGAAAATAATGAGGTGGGAGGACTTTTCCCCAGAGCTTGAAGTATCAGTTCCAGACATAAAAGGTTTTTCAAGTTTCATTTTTTTACATCACACCTAAAATACTTTCCCTGCACTAACTCAGTTTTCTCTATTTACATCATTTTTATTATGTTATATACCACATCTTTAAAAAGTGTTCAAGATATTATCACTGAAAAAAAAAAAACTGCCATGAATTAAAGTTGACAAAATGATGCATTTCAGATCAAATCAGTAAATGAATCAATCCCACACATCCATAATATCAGTATTGCAACTGCTTATGCCAAACAAGAAAACAATAGCAAGAAGTTCCCTGGGGCTCAGTGGGTTAAGGATCTGGCATTGTCCCTGTTGTGGCCTGGGTTCGATCCCCATCTTAGGAACTGCTGCATGCCACAGGAGCAGCCAAAAAAGAGAAAATAAGATCAAGGAAATAAACCAGTTAACACAGTTTTTCTTTTTTTCTTTTTTGGCTGCACCCATGGCATATGGAAGTTCCTGGATCAGGGACCGAACTTGAGCCAAAGCTGTAACCTACATCATGGCGGCTACAGCACCAGATCCTTCATCCACTGCGCTGGGCTGGAGATCATACCCGCACCTCAGCAGCAAGCCGAGCCACCACAGAGGCAAAGCCAGATCCTTAACCTGTTGTGCCAAGGGAACACCAATACCATTTACATTTTTATTGCTAAATTATGTATTGGAATTATTTCTAAATTCAATTTATATATAACTTGAATTATTTCTAAACTCTAATTTATATATAAGAACAATTAATATTTTAAATGAAGATTTTCACTTTTCACAAGCATTAGAATCTGATCTCTCCGTTATTTAAAGTAAAGACAAGACAAGGGATTCCTTACTGATGAAATGTTCTTGGTCCTCTTCAGATGCTTTAACACATCTCTATTAAATCCTTTCTGGGCAGCCCGAGAAAGTGCCGACACTTCCCAGTTAGTCCTGGTCTCATCTATCAACAGTCAACAAAAGTCAATTTTAAGCATCCTTTATTGGTGAATACAAGGGAAAACACACTATACTGCACAATCTGAGAACTGGCCCAGACAGATGCCCATCGAGAAGCACAACAACTGAACGCAGGACACAGACAGGCCTGAATTTGGCCCCAGAAAACTCAGCTAAAAGGACAGCCTCAGAGGAAGTTACAAGCAGCTGAAAGCCTACACTGGGCTGCAGGGGAGGGGGAGGAGTCCACGACCCAGCTTGCTTCTGACAACGACAATGCCTCGGGTGCAGAAAGGCAATGCACGTGAAGGATTCAGGCAGAAATACCCATGGTGCCCGCAACTGCCTGACACAGGGGTCAGGAAACGGCGTCCTGTGTGCACACCCACTACTACAAGGTACAGAGAAAGGACACGCAGCAACAGGGTGGGGGCATACGACAGAGCTGCTAGGTCTGGGTGAAGAGCAAAGGGGCTCTCTGACTGTTAAAGCAACAGTTATGGGAGTTTAATTCCTATGCAATAAAATATCACTAAAACAGGGGTGGCCTCTGAGACCAGGGAGTGAGTTTATTACTTTACCTCCCTCTGCTTTGCCCTACCTAATTATCTATATGTTTACCAAGATATAAAACAATCCTCTGCTTAGAAGAATCACAGAAATGTCCCACATTAACTTAAAAGAAATACAAATCTTTCAATGAGGTAACTGGCAGAACTAAATGCAAAAAAGCAAATTAAAGTACCACATTCATTTTCTTTAACCAAATCCACGTATTTTTAGTGAACTACTCAAAGAGCAGCTCTCCTTACAGTAAGTGAATTTCAGAAGTCAGATAGGGTTCAAACATCAACTACTTCGTATTTTTTGTTTCTAAACAATACTTGTTATTACTATCCCAAAATTGTGACTTTCTTCATGAACTCTGAATATGTATTAAGGTGTCATAAAAACTAGGCACAGTAAACAAAACTTGTCACACAATTTTCAATTACCGTTTTCAAACCAACAGTATTTAAGTTGAACATAAAATAATGACTTGGTGGAGTTCCCATTGTATCTCAGCGGTAATGAACCCAACTAGTATCCATGAGGACGCAGGCTCGATCCCTGGCCTCGCTCAGTGAGTTAGGATCCGGCATTGCTGTGGGCTGTGGTATAGGTCACAGACACAGCTCAGATCGGCATTGCTCTGTCTGTGGCACAGGCCGGCAGCTGTAGCTCCAATCTGAGCCTTAGCCTAGGAACTTCCATATGCCACAGGTATAGCCCTAAAAAGACAAAAAGGAAAAGAAAATGATTTACGTAGATAAAATTTTACAAATTAACACGACTTTTCACTTTGGTGACAGTTCATTTAAATTCTTACTAATACTTCAGGGTCTTTTCCAGTATGAACCTTTCTTTGTGCTGCATCTGTGATCACAACGTCCAGTCCATCTGGTCATGACATCCAGTCCACCTGGTTCATGCAAATCTGTTCCCCTCAATTCTACATACTACTTTTCTTGACCAGGAGAATTTATTCACTGAATTTTTTCCCAAACCTATTTCTTGTCTGACAATTCCTAACTAATATTAGTGCTTCATCAGTTATATCTGAAGAACACCAATCAAAGTCAGTTGGGATTAGGTCAAAATATAAAATTACTAGTGGGTTTCCTTATTGTTTTAATTTCTGGTTGATTTATTAAACAAAAGTCTCTTTGCGGAGTTTCCGTTGTGGCTCAGTGGTTAACAAATCCGACTAGGAACCACGAGGTTGTGCGGGTTCGATCCCTGGCCTCGCTCAGTGGACTGAGGATCCAGCATTGCCATGGGCTGTGGTGTAGGTCGCAGACGCAGCTCAGATCCCGAGTTGCTGTGGCTCTGGCGTAGGCCAGCAGCTACAGCTCCAATTCAACCCCTAGCCTGGGAACCTCCATATGTCCCAGGAGCGGCTCAAGAAATGGCACAAAGACAAAAAAAAAAAAAAAAAGTCTCTTTGCAAGGTAGTATTATTAGGATCTATAAGGAGTTCAAGACACTTAAGGCAGAGTTTCTGCCCTTGGAGACTTTGTAAATCTTGGTAGGATATAAGTGAGTAAAATAAAAAATTGGTTTAATATTTCAGCTATATTTTCTATGTCCCAATTATACTGAAATGAACTGGGGAGATTACAAAGATACCAAACATATTTTGAATATATTGGGCTCAAATTTCAGAAGTAGCAAAAATATAAATACGCAGTCTTATTATAGTTATTTGCTGTCATTTTATTTAAGATACATGTCAAAATTCTCCTAAACCTTACCTGATAAGGCTGAAGTTTTCAGATATCCATCAAGGGTGGGGAGAATGTCCTTATAATAGGGCTGCATCACCTGTCTGCAGATGCAAACGGACCACTCCTCCAGGGCATTCAGGCCTACTTCTGCCAGTGGGGTATGGCTCAGGCCCAGCTTGAACGCCATCTGCATGGCAGTACAAACAAGGTCACCAAGGATGGAAGGGGCTTCCCCAGACAGGCAGGAGAGGAGGGTGCCCTGAGTGGCCTCTGGGGAAGGCCTGGCAGTGGTGTCTCCTCCTCATACCCCTGAGGGCCCTGAGAGGCCCGGCCGGCTGTCTCCACGCTGCTCTGTGGCAGCAGAACTTGAACCAGGGCATCTAATGGGTGAGTGCCCACTGTAATTGCCACACTTTGCAGGAAACAGGACGACGCACCTGCAGTGCTGGGACGTAGGCTCTGACATCAAGTTCAATGATGGCATGTGGCAGGGACAGGACAAAGGTCAAACAGGAGGCCAGGAGTTCATCCTTGTACTGCTTCATTTTAACCGACACCTTAGCAAGAAAGGCGACAAGAAGGTCAGTGCTATGCACCTGAACAGAGCCTTCGACTACAAGTTCAACTCAAGACACCCTACTCTCAAATATGAGAAATGACCATGTGGTCTTTGTTTGACCCAGACACATTCATTTAAAAATGAAGGCCTGGGAGTTCCCGTTGTGGCGCAGTGGTTAACAAATCCGACTAGGAACCATGAGGTTGCGGGTTCGATCCCTGCCCTTGCTCAGTGGGTTAACGATCCGGCGTTGCCGTGAGCTGTGGTGTAGGTCGCAGATGCGGCTCAGATCCAGCATTGCTGTGGCCCTGGTGTAGGCCAGCGGCTTCAGCTCCAATTAGACCCCTAGCCTGGGAACTTCCATATGCCGCAGGAGCGGCCCAAGAAATGGCAAAAAGACAAGAAAAAAATAAAAAATAAAAATAAAAAAAAATAAAAATGAAGGCCTGATCTCCAGGAAAAGTTCATTTCTTTAATACTTAATCCCCACCATATGGAAAAGCTAAAGAATCTATTAACTCTGAGCTGTCAGCATTCAAATTATTTTGCAAAAACTCAGGGGACTGAGGAAGCCCCACGATTTCCTCTGTTAGTGTTTTTCAACTCCTTAATTCTCACGTGTATTAAACAACCAATGTTTATGTAATCAGATCATTTACATAACTTTCGACATACAGTCTTTTTTTTTTTTTTTGCTTTTTAGGGCTGCACCTGTGGCATATGGAAGTTCCCAGGCTACGGGCTGAACCATAGCTGCAGATGGCAGCCTACACTACAGCCACAGCCACACAAGCCCCTAAGCCCACTGAGTGAGGCCAGGGATCAAACCCACATCCTCATGTGTATTAGCCGGGTTCATTACCGCTGAGCCACAACAGGAAGTCCCTACATTCATCCTTAAATAACTGACGATGACACTGGATAAATCATTTAAAAATTACCTCTTTACCAAATTTTGCAAACAAAGCAAAGCAGGAATACTTTTCTGGGTCCTCAGGAGACTGTTTCTGACTCTGTGGACCAACTCCCTGTGGAATAAACCACTAAATTAGTTCAGTGAACGATAACCAATTAAACCTGTGTCCTAACAGCCGTTCCCCCATCCTTCCCCGGGCAACCCATTATCCCCTTGCTCAGGCCTCACACAGAGGGGAAGGGAACTTGGCCCTGAAAACACTGCAGGCAGAGGCCAGTGAGAAACTGAGCGTGAGGTGGGAGGTAGACAGCTGGTCAAAAGCTAGAGGCCTGAGTCCATTCCCCATGGTGTACGCCCAGAGCAGACACGGGCTCATGACCACAGCCCTCGGACACTAACCCGGTTAGCCTCACGAGCCAGCACATCCCCAGGGTGGCCCAGGCACAGGCTGCTGGGCTGCGGCCCAGAGTTTGATTAGCATGAGACCCTCCAAGTGGTGCTGGTGACACCGGCCCAGCACCAACCAGGCCCTCAGAGCCTCTGCAGAGCTCACATAGTCAGCCAGGTGCAGGGAGGGCAACTAGTTAACTTTTTAAAAAGAGTGCCATCAGCTCACACTACCACTTTTCTTAAAAAATACATATTGGGAGTTCCTGTCCTGGCACAGTGGTTAATGGATCCGACTAGGAACCATGAGGTTATGGGTTTGATCCCTGGTCTCGCTCAATGGGTTAAGCATCCAGTGTTGCTGTGAGCTGTGGTATAGGTCACAGACAAGGCTCAGATCTGGCGCTGCTGTGGCTGTGGTGTAGGCTGGCGGCAACAACTCCGATTCGACCCCTGGCCTGGGAACCTCCATATGCCGTGGGTGCAACCCTAGAAAAGACAAAAAAAGACCAAAAATAAATACATACATACATATATTATCATAAAACCAATATCCCTTAAAACTGCAATACACTATAATGCTGTATTTTATAATACACTTATACACACTCACGCAACCTATAAACAAAGGAATATTCGATGTCCTCCAAAAAATGCTTACCTCAAAATATTTTATCTTCTTGGCATTTCTCACGGCAACAGAAAGCAATTTGTAGAAACCACTAATTAGTGGTGACCGTGTAGACTGCAGAATTATCTCATATGCAAAGGGGTGCAGCCATGGCTCAAAAAACTCTATGTGTGTCTCAGGAAGAATGTCTCTATAAAAACAAACTCAAAACTTAATGTAGAAATTCTCATCATAAACTGTTTTTATTTGGCTTTGAAACTATAAGGAACATAATGAAAATTATAATCTGTGATTCCATTATATAGCATTTTCAGGTATATATACATTCCTTATTTTCCCTACCTGAGGACCTTTTAAAATATATTAAAAAAAAAAAAAAAAGCCTCAGCTGGTACATTTAGATAGAGTTTAAAGCTTCGCAGAAGTGGTTTTATATTTTAAGCCCTACAATTTCACTTCTTGCATCTCCAAAAGTGATCTTCCTATATTATAGCCAATAACTGATAATTCCACTCTTAAACATATAAGATTTTCTTTATTTTTATTTCTTTATTTATTTATTTTGCCATTTCTTTGGTCCACTCCAGCAGCATATGGAGGTTCCCAGGCTAGGGGTCGAATTGGAGCTGTAGCCACCAGCCTACGCCAGAGCCACAGCAACTCGGGATCCGAGCCGCGTCTGCGACCCACACCACAGCTCACGGCAACGCCGGATCCTTAACCCACTGAGCGAGGCCAGGGATCGAACCCACAACCCCATGGTTCCTAGTCAGATTCGTTAACCACTGAGCCACGACAGGAAATCCTAAGATTTTTTAAATACCTGCAAAATTCCACCAGGTTGATGAAAGCTGAAAAATCTTTAGGTTTAGCAGGATGTAAATTAGCAGCTGGATCTGAAGTTGGGATCACCCAAACACCAGTAGCTTCATTTTCACCCTGAAAAATAAGTTGTACCAAGAAGACACTGCACCATTCAATCATTCAACAAACAACTGAGCAAAGGACTCTATGACCTGAGGCTATGAAGAAGGAATACAGAGGTGAGAAGGCACAGACCTGCCCAAGAAGCTCAGTTGGATAGAAAAGCTGGGACCCTCAGAAAACACCAGAAACAGGGCAACCACAAGCCAAAACCAAATATTGCATTTGCAAAAAATAAAAAAAAACAAACAAACAATCAAACAGATAATAACAGGAGACCATCCAACCAAAAAAAAAAAAAAAAGAAAGGAAGACTGGAGAACCATAGAATCAACTGGAACACGAGGTTCAAAATGGCAATAAATAATCATCTATCAATTATCACCTTAAATGTCAATGGACTGAATGCCCCAATCAAAAGACACAGAGTGGCTGAGTGGATAAAAAGGCAAAAACCTTCAATATGCTGCCTACAAGAAACTCACCTTAGGACAAAAGATACATATAGATTGAAAGTGAAAGGGTGGGGAAAAATATTTCACGCCAATGGACATGAGCAGGAGTCGCAACACTCATATCAGACAAAATTGACTTTAAAACAAAAGACATAAAGAAAGACAAAGAAGGACACTACTTAATGATTAAGGGATCCATCCAAGGAGAGGATGTTACTATCGTCAACATATATGCCCCAAATATAGGAGCACCCAGATACATACAACAAATATTAACAGACATAAAGGGAGATATTGATGAGAATACAATCATAGTAGGAGACCTTAATACCCCCCTCACATCAATGGACAGATCCTCTAGACAGAAAACCAATAAAGCAACAGAGATCCTAAAGGAAATAATAGAAAAGTTAGACTTAATTGATATCTTCAGGACACTACATCCAAAAAAAGCAGAATACACATTCTTCTCAAATGCTCATGGAACATTCTCAAGAATTGACCACATATTGGGACACAAAGCTAACCTCAATAAATTTAGGAGCATAGAAATTATCTCAAATATCTTTTCTGACCACAATGCCATGAAATTAGAAACCAACCACGGGAAAAGGAAAGAGAAAAAACCTACTACATGGAGACTAAACAACATGCTACTAAAAAACCAATGGGTCAATGAGGAAATCAAGAAGGAAATTAAAAACTACCTTGAAACAAATGATAATGAAGACACAACCTCTCAAAATTTATGGGATGCTGCGAAAGCAGTGCTCAGAGGGAAATTTATAGCAATACAGGCCTTTCTCAAAAAAGAAGAAAGATCCCAAATTGACAACTTAACCCTCCACCTAAACGAATTAGAAAAAGAAGAACAAAAAAGTCCTAAAGTCAGCAGAAGGAAGGAAATTATAAAGATCAAAGAAGAAATCAATAAAATAGACTCAAAAAACAATAGAGAAAATTAATAAAACCAACAGCTGGTTCATTTAAAAGGTAAACAAAATTGACAAACCCCTGGCCAGACTCACTAAAAAGAGGAGAGAAAGAACCCAAATAACCAAAATTATAAATGAAAAAGGAGAAATCACAACGGATTCTCCAGAAATACAAAAAAACATAAGAGAATACTATGAACAACTATATGGCAACAAGTTTGACAATCTGGAAGAAATGGACAATTTTCTAGAATCTTACAGCTTGCCAAAACTGAATCAAGTAGAAACAGACCAACTGAACAGACCGATCACTAGAAATGAAATTGAAAAGGTCATAAAATCACTCCCTACAAATAAAAGTCCAGGACCAGATGGCTTCACAGGTGAATTTTATCAAACATATAAAGAGGAATTGGTGCCCATCCTCCTTAAACTCTTTCAAAAGGTTGAAGAAGAAGGAATACTCCCAAAGACATTCTATGAGGCCAACATCACCCTCATTCCAAAACCAGACAGAGATACCACCAAAAAAGAAAACTATCGCCCAATATCATTGATGAATATAGATGCAAAAATTCTCAACAAAATCTTAGCCAACCAAATCCAACAACATACCAAAAAAAAATCATACACCATGACCAGGTTGGGTTCATCCCAGGTTCACAAGGATGGTTCAACATACGCAAATCAATCAGCATCATACACCACATTAACAAAAAAAAAGTCAAAAATCATATGATCATCTCAATAGACGCAGAAAAAGCATTTGACAAAGTCCAACATCCATTCATGATCAAGACCCTCGCCAAAGTGGGTATAGAGGGAACATTCCTGAATATAATCAAAGCCATTTATGATAAACCCACAGCAAATATAATCCTCAATGGGGAAAAACTGAAAGCCTTCTCACTCAAATCTGGAACAAGACAGGGATGCCCACTCTCACCACTGCTCTTCAACATCGTTTTGGAAGTCCTAGCCACAGCAATTAGACAAACAAAAGAAATCAAAGGCATCCATATAGGAAGAGAAGAGATCAAACTGTCACTGTATGCAGACGACATGATACTATACCTAGAAAACCCTAAGGACTCAACCCCAAAACTACTTGAACTGATTAATAAATTCAGCAAAGTAGCAGGCTATAAGATTAACATTCAGAAGTCAGTTGCATTTCTGTATACCAGCAATGAAATATTAGAAAAGGAATACAAAAATACGATACCTTTTAAAATTGTACCTCACAAAATCAAATACCTCGGAATACACCTGACCAAGGAGGTAAAGGACCTATATGCCGAGAACTATAAAACTTTAATCAAAGAAATCAAAGAAGATGTAAAGAAATGGAAAGATATTCCATGTTCCTGGATTGGAAAAATCAATATTGTAAAAATGGCCATACTACCCAAAGCAATCTACAGATTCAATGCAATCCCTATCAAATTACCCATGACATTTTTCACAGAACTACAACAAACAATCCAAACATTTATATGGAACCACAAAAGACCCAGAATTGCCAAAGCAATCCTGAGAAACAAAAACCAAGCAGGAGGCATAACTCTCCCAGACTTCAAGAAATACTACAAAGCCACAGTCATCAAAACAGTGTGGTACTGGTACCAAAACAGACAGACAGACCAATGGAACAGAATAGAGAATCCGGAAATAAACCCTGACACCTATGTTCAATTAATCTTTGACAAGGGAGGCAAGAACATAAAATGGGAAAAAGAAAGTCTATTCAGGAAGCATTGCTGGGAAACCTGGACTGCTGCATGCAAAGCAATGAAACTAGAACACACCCTCACACCATGCACAAAAATAAACTCAAAATGGCTGAAAGACTTAAATATACGACAGGATACCATCAAACTCCTAGAAGAAAACATAGGCAAAACACTCTCTGACATCAACATCATGAATATTTTCTCAGGTCAGTCTCCCAAAGCAATCGAAATTAGAGCAAAAATAAACCCATGGGACCTCATCAAACTGAAAAGCTTTTGCACAGCAAAGGAAACCCAAAAGAAAACAAAAAGACAGCTTACAGAATGGGAGAAAACAGTTTCAAATGATGCAACGGACAAGGGCTTAATCTCTAGAATATATAAGCAACTTATACAACCCAACAGCAAAAAAGCCAATCAATCAATGGAAAAATGGGCAAAAGACCTGAATAGACATTTCTCCAAAGAAGATACACAGATGGCCAGCAAACACAGGAAAAAATGCTCAACATCCCTGATTATAAGAGAAATGCAAATCAAAACTACCATGAGATACCACCTCACACCAGTCAGAATGGCCATCATAAATAAATCCACAAATAACAAGTGCTGGAGGGGCTGTGGAGAAAAGGGAACCCTCCTGCACTGTTGGTGGGAATGTCAACTGGTACAGCCACGATGGAGAACAGTTTGGAGATACCTTAGAAATCTATACATAGAACTTCCATATGACCCCGCAATCCCACTCTTGGGCATCTATCCAGACAAAACTCTACTTAAAAGAGACACGGGCACCCGCATGTTCATTGCAGCACTATTCACAATAGCCAGGACACGGAAACAACCCAAATGTCCATCGACAGAGGATTGGATTCGGAAGATGTGGTATATATACACAATGGAATACTACTCAGCCATAAAAAAGAATGACATAATGCCATTTGCAGCAACATGGATGGAACTAGAGACTCTCATACTGAGTGAAATGAGCCAGAAAGACAAAGACAAATACCATATGATATCACTTATAACTGGAATCTAATATCCAGCACAAATGAACATCTCCTCAGAAAAGAAAATCATGGACTTGGAGAAGAGACTTGTGGCTGCCTGATGGGAGGGGGAGGGAGTGGGAGGGATCGGGAGCTTGGACTTATCAGACGCAACTTAGAATAGATATACAAGGAGATCCTGCTGAATAGCATTGAGAACTATGTCTAGATACTCATGTTGCAACAGAACAAAGGGTGGGGTAAAAAAATGTAATTGTAATGTATACATGTAAGGATAATCTGACCCCCTTGCTGTACAGTGGGAAAATAAAAACATTAAAAAAAAAAAAAAAAAGAAAACACTAGAGAGGGGACACAGGGACACCCCCAGTGAAGGAGAGGTGCAAACACAGGAAGGCGAGGGGAGACAACTCCTCAGAGGAGCAGTGGTGCCTGGACAGAGGCCAGCTTCACACGGTAGGAAGCATCAGCAATGACACAGAGGTGTCAAACTGAGAAACAGAGGGCTAGGGGCTAGTATTAAGTAACATACAAATATTAAAATACTAAGTGAGTGTTTCAAATTCAGGTGGAAATGTTGCAGAAGTAGTTAGAAACACAGGGTTGGAAGCAGGGAAGGCTAGAGACTTCTTTGGAACTTAGACTTATTTGGGAAACGCTAACAGAGGTGACAGCTGACACGCTGGAAGATGCCAGGGGAGCAGAGACAGAGACTAGTACGTGTGCTCCAAACGCGGATGGGTGGCTGAGAGGCCTGGTGAGTCCCCAGGGCACAGGGTTAATGAAATGCTTTAGACATGCATAGCAGAAAGCGTAAAGAGCGACAGACCACACTTGGTGTCCCTGCCAACAAGCGTAAGAGCAGAAGGTTACCAGTGCAGCAAGGGCCTTACTCTGCCCCCACATGGCTTTGGGCTCGGCCGCACACGCACAGACCTTGACATGCAAAATCAACTCCAAGGACCACAGGGCTCAAGAGTCAACTGCACTTTGCCACGAGTCTCGTTATCTGAGTGTTCTGGTACTAAAAATCCTCAGAGGCCAGCAGCCCTGAGCCGCAGTTTCACTCCAGGTCATACACCTGTGACCCCGGCCAGGAAAACAGTGCAGAAAAAGGGGAGGGGGCATTCTTCCTGGTCTGCCTCTGCCTACTATCTACTGTCTCAAGAGCATAGCGTCTCCCCTGCTAGGAAACAGAGGGATCCCAGGTCTCCCAATCTTACTGCAAAACAAGATCTGGCCCTTTAATATTGCTTAAGAATGAGTAACAATCCTTGCAATAATTTTTTCCAAAAAAAAACTGCTCTGTTATTCAACATATAAATTGCTTTTTAAACCATCTACTACAGAATATTTTCTATACATTATGCAACTCAAATAGAAAAGGATCAATGACACATAGTAATGCTGAAGAAACCAATTTCCTGCAACACTCTACAGAGAGATGGTATAAAAATAGTTCAGAATTATTACGACAAAATCTAACCTCTTTCTCTGCAACATTCTGCCTTTCTAGTGTAAGATCCAATTTCTCCACAATCTTCAAAACTGACTTTACAAATTCATCGTACAGCATACGACTCAGACTTCGAGGGGAGGAATTCACAAAGAGAAATGCTTCATCTGCTAAAAGAGAATCCTTAAAATAAAAAAAAATAAAGTTCAAAATCTGCAAAAAAGTCCATTAAATTAGCATTATGACATACAGATATACATGCAAATTTAGGTACAATGGAAACTGCTGTGCAAACTATAGATTTACTTCAAAGGTTTCAAGCTGGAAAATGTACTTCCTAAACTATTAGGGCAATATCATTTTAGTCAGATACGACTGGCCAGTAACATAACAAACACTTACACATACACAGCAGAGGAGGAGAAGATTTAGGGCAATCCTTGCCAAAGTGTTTACTTCACGAACTTTGTGTGTGTGCACTATACACACCTGTCATGTATGTATTCACGCAAATACACATGCACACACATATACACATATTAATACACACACGTACATGCATACAGATAAATATCCTCAGAATGGATTTTAAAGCACTATTATCTATTACTTCTTCAAAAATGCCTTTCCTAAAATATTCTATGGAACTTACCTCAAAATACACCTAACATCACATAGAAGACAGAATTATTTGGAATTCCCACTGGGAACAACGGGTTAAGAATGTGGTATTGCCGCAGCTCTGGCATGGGTTTGAGCCCTGGCCCAGGAACTTCCATATGCCATGGGCATGACCAAAAAAAAGAAAGAATTCTTTTAGGTAAAATTACTAACATTACTACACAATTTTACCTCAATAACAAAAACTACTAAGATTTTTTTCAGAGGATGGGAACCATCTTTTGAGAAAAATTGCTTCTCCTAGGCTATTAATGCTTTGTCAAAGACTTTATGTTACATGGTAGCCAGAAACTGGCTTAAAGCAGGCACTAAGAAACATGGGCCAGGGAGTTCCCATTGTGGCGCAGTGGTTAACGAATCTGACTAGGAATCATGAGGTTTCGGGTTCGGTCCCTGGCCTTGCTCAGTGGGTTAAGGATCCGGCACTGCCGTGACCTGTGTTGAGGTTTGCAAACGTGGCTCAGATCCTGCGTTGCTGTGGCTCTGGCTTAGGCCTACAGCTACAGCTCCGATTAGACCCCTAGCCTGGGAACCTCCATATGCCGCAGGAACGGCCCTAGAAAAGGCAAAAAAACAAAAAAACAAAAAAAAACAAAAAAAAAAATTGGCCAGAAACATGAGGCAGGAGGCATTATGCTAATCATGAAAAACATCTGTGCACCAACAATCATAAGACCTATTAGGTCAGTTTAACAGATGAGAACACAGCTCTTCCAAGATGATAACACTGTCACATTTTTGTCATCTACCAGGATGGATCTGCTCAAAGGAACAACATAGCACCAACTATATACCATGAATGCTGCTTCTTAAGCTAAAAGGAGGACCCTTGGAGGTCCCGTTGTGGTTCAGCAGGTTAAGAATCCAACTAGTGGAGTTCCCGTCGTGGCGCAGTGGTTAACGAATCCGACTAGGAACCATGAGGTTGCGGGTTCGGTCCCTGCCCTTGCTCAGTGGGTTAACGATCCGGCGTTGCCGTGAGCTGTGGTGTAGGTTGCAGACGAGGCTCGGATCCTGCGTTGCTGTGGCTCTGGTGTAGGCCGGTGGCTACAGCTCCGATTCAACCCCTAGCCTGGGAACCTCCATATGCCGTGGGAGCGGCCCAAGAAATAGCAACAACAACAACAACAAAAAAGACAAAAGACAAAAAATAAATAAATAAATAAATAAATAAAAATTAAAAAAAAAAAAAAAAAAAAAAAAGAATCCAACTAGTATCCATGAGGATTCAGCTTTGATCCCTGGCCTCGCTCAGTGAATTAAGGATCCTGAGTTGCCGTGAGCTGTGATGTAGGTCGTAAATGTGGCTTGGCTCCTGCACTGCTGTGCACAAGCCAGCAGTTGCAGCTCTGATTCAACCCCTAGTCCAGGAACTTCTAAATGCTGTAGGTGTGGCCCTAATAAATGAATAACAAAATGAAGAAGGACCCAGCTACAGTAATTAATTCTAAATTTGAGTTCTGAGATTTTGTTCCTTTTAATTGATTTTTTTTCTAGTCTCACTTTAACTATGCTAACATACACTGTTTTAATTTTTCATTACTTGAAGTACTTAAAAAAAAAACAAAACAACTATTGGAGTTTCTTGGCGATGCAGTGGGTTAAGGATCCAGCACTGTCACTGCTGTGGCACAGGTTCAATCTCTAGCCCAGAACTTCTGCATGCTGTAGGCATGGCCAAAAAAATAAAAAATTTTAAATTTTAAAAATAAGACTTTTTGGGGAGATCCTGTTGTGACACAGTGGGAAAATGAATCTGACTAGTATCCAAGAGGATGCAGGTTTGATATCTAGCCTTGCTCAGTGGCTTAAGGATCTGGCATCGCAGGGAGCTGAGGTATAGGTCACAAGCACGGCTCAGATCCCAAGTTGCTGTGGCTGTGGAGTAGGCTGGCAGCTGCAGCTCCAATTCAACCCCTAGCCTGGGAACTTTCACATGCTGCAGGTGAGGCCCCAAAAGGATAAAAAAAAAAAGATTAAAAAATTTAAAATAAAACTTTTTGGGAGTTCCTGTCATGGCTCAGCAGAAACGAACCTGACTAGTATCCATGAGAACTCAGGTTTGATCCCTTGCCTCGTTCAGCAGGTTAAGGATCCAGCACTGCCATGAGCTGTGGCATAGGCCGACAGCTGCAACTCCAATTCCAACCCTAGCCTGGGTATTTCCATGTGCCAAGGGTACAGTCCTGAAAAGCAAAAAAAAAAAAAAAAAATTGAAAGCTAATAAAATATACTTCTGAAGTAATTAAGTCCTAAGTGTGTAAAACTGTGGAGGCTAATAAAGAGGAACCAAGGTACTTCTATGGCTTTAGACCTGTTGTTTTTACCATTGTCTGGTCACAGCTCAGGAGATTTCTAAAAAGATCCAAGTAGTCTCTGCATGTGGGCACTTTCCACCCTCTGGTCCTAACTTCCTCTGATGCATGGGCATCCTCAGATTCAGACTCCGCACCCTGGGGGAAGACAGACACCAAGCACTGAGGACGGATTCTCAGAACAAGCACCACTTCCTGATTTCAGAATTCTCTCAACGAAAACAGCCACCAGCTGGAGGCTATAATTTGGTTAAGGAAGATAGCATAGTGTGAAAGCATAATAAAAACTTGGGGAAAAAGTCATGAATTTCTAACTGGGACTAAAATAGCAATGCACTAACAAATGCTTCAAAACAATACCAAAGGTATGTGTCATAAATAACTTATCTCACCTTCGGACATAGATCTCTCACCTCATTCTATTTCCTGTACTTCAAATAACTAAGACATGCCTCCCATCACACACCTAAGTACTTGGTCCTGGAGTTTCAGGAGAAAAAATATCCCTTTTTGTAAAAATGTATGCATAATAGGTCATATTTAGGGATGTTGCATAACCTAGAAGTTCATTTACCTAAAAAAATACACAGGTATTACATCCTACACTTTTCAGAATGTGAGGCATGGCTAATAACAAAAAAGCCACTTCTATACATTCACAGACTGAAACCTGCAGCAACATCTCTCACAAGATAATAAAGGCTAATTTTCAAATCAGAGTCAGAATTTACCTTTTGAAGAATCACTGGTTTAGAGCATATTCTGATTAAACCCTGATGCACTAAAAAAAAAGAAAATGAAAAACTGAAAAATAAACCAAACCCTCAATAAAAACAAAAACAAACCTTCAATGAAATTATAGCCATTTTTTTCTTTTTTTCTTTTTAGGGCCGCACCTGCAGCATATGGAAGTTCCCAGGCTAGGGGTTGAATTGGAGCTGCAGCTGCCGGCCTACACCACAGCCACAACAACCCAGATCCAAGACACGTCTGCGACCTAAACCACAGCCACAGCAACACTGGATCCTTAACCCACTGAGCGAGGCCAAGGATCAAACCTGTATCCTCATGGACACTATGTCAGGTTCTTAACCCACTGATCCACAAGAGGAACTCCCAGCCATTGTTTTTTAACATAATATACCTCTCAATCTTTTTCCCTAAGTTTGCTATTATCTTTACTTTTAAATTTCAGACTATTAAGATTCAAAAGCAAGAGAAAAGAATTCAAAAAAAGATAGAAAAAGGAGATTTTGGTCCTCCAAAACATCAGGAGTTCTTTAAGAGGCATCAAAAGATAGAATAAATATAAATCAACTATAATAAAAAAATGGGTTTTTTTAAGATATAATAGGAGTTCCCGTTGTGGCACAGCAGAAACGAAGCTGACTAGTAACCATAAGTTTGTGGGCCCTTGTGGGCCCGATCCCTGGCCTCGCTCAGTGGGTTAAGGATCCGGAGTTGCCGTGAGTTGTGGTGTAGGACACAGACACGGCTCAGATTCTGTATTACTGTGGCTGTGGTGTAAGCCAGCAGCTGTAGCTCCAATTCCACCCCTAGCCTGAGAACCTCCATATGCCTCAGGTACAGGCCTAAAAAGAAAAGAAAAAAGAAAAGCAAACCAGATGTTCTTTATCTATATCAAACAACACGTTAGGTATTCATCATCATCATCATAAAAACAAGAGTGAATTCCAAACTCACCCACAGTACCAATGCAATTCCAGAGAACTGGTCCTTTTTCCGCTAAGGCCAGGAACACTTTCACTATGGCTTTGCAACACACAGACTGCATTTTTGGACTGTATTGTGGAAAAGTGTCTATCTGTGCGACAATAAGATGTTCCAGAACTGGAGTATAGACCTCAGGAAGCTTCAGAGAAGAAAGCCAGCTGAAGTCAGGGGAGGGAGTAAACAAGCACAAAGATACCCAAAGCGCCACAGTGACCAGAACCCAGCCGGACACACAGCAGAGCCTCTTATCTAATCTGCTAATAGGCTTAATATTCACTGCTGTGACTAAAAAAATCAGAACGAAACCATCTGAATGATACTCAAGGTATAATTAATCCCATCCCGAGCAACAATCTTAATCTTTTAGAAAGATAAAAAGAGCACCAGATAATTTTTCCTACTTTGGGAACAAAATGTCGAGTTTCAGGATCAAAATTATACCAACCCGAAATACTAACTAAAAACACCCCCTTGATCACAAAGGTGCCTGTACCGAATGCATAAAACTCCTACTATTCCACCAGATTACTTGAAGAACTGAGATAAAATAGTAAAAGATGTACTCCTTTTCAGTAACTCTTTCCCTTACTGTATCCAGGTAGAGCAGGACGCTGGCCAGAGACTGGAGGAAAGCAGGCATCTGGTAGGCGTGGTCCTCAGCAGTGTCCGTCTCCACCAGGAATAGCTGCTTGCAGCGCTGAATGAGCTCCACGTACATGAAGTCAACATCTTTGGCATTTATAGCCTTGCAAGGCTTGAGAAAAGGTAAACAACACTCTTGGTCAACCTTACCAACGTCTAAGTAATGATACGTAAGGTTTTCTGTTAAGCCACATTGTCATAAACTGAATATTAAAAAGCTTTTTAATGGAGAAGAAATACAGATATTAAATAGTGTATGTTATAAAGATACTTGAAAAAAATCTGAAAGCCATACTAAACTGTTACTGATACACAAAACACCTACTAATCACACTTGCATTCTAGGCACTGGACAAAGGAGGGGAGTCCCTGTGCAGAGGCCAGTGGCCCAGATGAGGGACAGAAGCACACCCATAGAGCACGCGGGACTGCGCTACCTTTATAACTCACAGTCTGACCGGCCACCCACTGCCCACTGAGGGTGGTGCAAGGGCTTCCTCAGAGTAAGGTGCAGCCCAGCCTCCAGAAGGCTCCGGCCCTGCGCCTATTCAGAGTGCTCTCCCTTCCTTCCTGCCTGAGGCCACGCTCTGACCACCTAACTCAGTCAAGTGTGCACCTAAGCACCATGAACATGTCCACAAGAGTTAGCGCTTGGCCATGAGGCTAGACACCCCTCGCTACTGGGCACCTCTCAGCCTTGTCACACTGGCTCTTCTGCCCTAGGAAGGACAAAAGAGACAAATGAAGATTTTTTGAAGGGGAAAGATCATCTAGAAGCAAATGAGGACGTTTCAGGGATGGAACAAGGTGTGAGAGTAGAAGGCTGGGAGTCTCGCTGGTGGGCAGGTCAGCACAGAGAGGCAGCGGGGGACTCTGTCTGTCCAGCAGACACCACTTATCCACCAGGAAGGAAGCAACCTCAGCTACACTTCACAACCCTCAATAGACCACCCGCAGCCCTGGGGCCTTTGCTAAGCAGTGAGTGTCATGGAGCTCGACGTCCCTTCCCCAGGAACGGGAGCACAGCACAGGGAAAACGTGGTATCTCTAGTCCTCAGGCTGGAATTACATCTTGTTCTGTCACCTGTTAACTGTGTCCTTTCACAGGTGACCTCATTTCTCTGGGCCTCACTTTCCTCATCTGTAAAGTGGAATAATACTCCTAAAAACTTGTAGGAAAGTTATGACTATTTGAAATAATACACAGACAGAATTCTAGTACATAGCAGGCACTGAAAAAACAAATTAACAAAGCAAAAAAGAACAACACCACAAGTGTGAGATGCTATTCAAAATGCAATAAATCACACTCCTCTAAACATTCGAATGAAACTGAAAAGAGAAGTGAAGGAGCCCCACCCCTGCAAACAGTCCATATCCACGAATGGCGACAGACAAATCCTTGCTGCTGGCATCGCTGTCTCTGATGATCCCGTAGAACTGCTCCATGAAGTACTGCAGCTTGCTCCTGTGCTTCTCAGCATCGCCGGCCACCATCAGAGAAACCTGCAAGAGCATGACGTTCCCTGGAGAAGTATGTTTAACAAAGGAACCTATGCAAACGTGGGAAGGCTAGAACTGCTGGACTGGATGTGACCTAGGGGCTATTGCCACCACAGTCACTTTTACTGTAAAGAACCAGTCAACTTGCTTGGTCTCCATTAGGTTTGGAAAAGGCACTTTCTTAAGTAAGCCTTTATTACGCATGACGCATTTTTCCTAGAGAAAGCAACTGAAAGAGACCAGGTAAATGCAGAAAAATGTACGCATGTAACACAAGCTCCGGGGCTAAGGCTCCTGCTGAAGCAGAAATCATCTTTAGACTCATCTGCGACTCACGGTGAGGCAGGCCCAGTGGCCAGTGAGTTCAGAGTCACCAACAGACTGGACCCCCAGTAGGGCAACACAGAATAGGGTTCAGAACTAATATCAGAAAGACACAGCATCTCATTTTGCAAAATAAACTACAAAATATAAAGCTGAAATTCAATGAGGCAAGAAGTACTCTGAGAAGCAAGGAGACCACTGCTCACCACGCCAAGAGTTAATGGCCTAAAGACAGGGATGGCAGGGCATCAGGCGACCCCAATTCCTAAATCCGCTAAGACGGTCTGAGGCCAGAATGGGAAGAAGCCAGGAAATCAGCAAAGGCAGAGAGAAGACAGGGCCCTGTGTGGCCAACCAGGCCCCGCACCAGCCCCCAGGCCTCAAACACGCCCCTGCAGCACCTGGCGCCCATCCGTTTCAGGAGAGCAGACGTCAGGTACGTGGCGTCCTAGATCCCCTTCCCAGACTCTGAACACGCTCCTCGGGAAGGAACACACGCTGTCATCTTAGTCGCAGAACAGTTTTCCATTTTATGAACATATTATAATGTTTACACATTTAAGCTGTTTCTAAATTTTTACTATTTTACTTTCAACAAACACCCTTTTTATTTATTTATTTATTTATTTTTTGCTTTTTAGGGCCACACCTGCAGCACATAGAAGTTCCCAGGCCGGGGGTCAAATCAGACCTACACCACAGCAACACTGGATCCTTAACCTGCTGCGCAAGGCCAGGGCTTGAACCTGCTAGATCCTTAACCCACTGAGCAAGGCCAGGGATTAAACTCATGTCCTCACGGATACTAGTTGGGTTCATTACTGCTGAGCCACAATGGGAAGTCCCTTTTATGCATATTTACCCAATTATTTTCTGTATATAGTAGCATAAACTTGAAAATAATTCCCCAATGGTAGACAAGAGGTTACCACATTTTTGCTAATACAATGACACATATTATCTGTATGTTGCCACTACAGTTCATCAAGTAGATCCCAAGATGCAGGAGGAAAACAGAGCCCACAGAGCAGAAAATTTCAGGACTACAGAAATTACAAATAATTACTCCTTGATGTCAAACTCTCTCCCTCCTTCCTTCCCCATCCTCTTCCTTGGGGAAAGGAGATAACGAGAAGGGGACAACAGACAGAGAAAGGGTGCCTAGAAGCATCACCACCAAAATGGTGATTTTTTTTTTTTCCTGGTGGTAAGATTTCAAAAGATTTAACAATCTCCTTTGTATTTTTCTACATTTTTAAATTACATGCTAGTATCCTGCCATGTTTTTAACAACTTTACATAATGCTATTAAATAAAAAAGGAAAAACTTCCTTCCCACAGGAGTAACGTTTAAATTAAAAAATGTGCCCTCAAGGAGTCCCTGTCATGGCTCAGTGGTTAACGAATCCAACTAGGAACCATGAGGTTGCAGATTCGATCCCTGGCCTTGCTCAGTGGGTTAAGGATCTGGCGTTGCTATGAGCTGTGGTGTAGGTCGCAGATGCGGTTCAGATCCCGTGTTGCTGTGGCTGTGGCAGAGGCCGGCAGCTATAGCTCTGATTAGACCCCTAGCCTGGGAACCTCCATATGCCAAGGGAGTGGCCCTAGAAAAGGCAAAAAGACAAAAAAAAAAAAAAAAAAAAAAAAAAAAGTCAAAACAATGGAAAAGAAAAACTAAGTTGGAAGACATCCATCGCCTAATTTCAAGACTTAACAGAAAGCTGCAGTCATCAAGACAGTGAGGTACTAAAAAAAAAATAAAAATAAAAAAGGAGTTCCTGTCACAGCACAGGAGAAACAAATCTGACTAGGGCCCCTTAGGGCCCATGAGGTTGCAGAGGTTTTTTTTGTTGTTGTTTTGTCTTTTTGCCTTTTCTAGGGCCGCTCCCACGGCATATGGAGGTTCCCAGGCTAGGGGTCCAATCGAGCTGCAACCGCCAACCTACACCACAGCCACAGCAACGCGAGATTCGAGCCGTGTCTGCAACCTACACCACAGCTCATGGCAATGCCAGATCCTTAACCCACTGAGCAAGGCAGGGATCGAACCCACAACCTCATGGCTTCTAGTCGGATTCGTTAACCACTGTGCCACAACGGGAACTCCGAGGTTGCAGGTTTTATCCCTGGCCTCGTTCAGTGGGCTAAGGATCTGGCGTTGCTGTGAGAGGTGGTGTATGCCAGCAGCTGTAGCTCTGATTCGACCCCTAGCTTGGGAACCTCCATATGCCTAGGGTATCGTCCTTAAAAAGCAAAAAGCAAAAAAAAAAAAAAAAAAAAAGACAGTGAGGTACTATACAAACAGACAAACAGACCAGTGAAATATAAGTCTACAACATACTCACACACTTGGTTAACTGACTTGTGACAAAAGTGCCCAGGTTAGTCGAGAGGGAAAGCAACCTTTAGCAAGTGATGCTCAAACCAAAAAAATGGGAGAGGAAAAAAAGCACCTTTAAACCTTCCTTTACAGCACACACAAAAGTTAATTCAGGAGTTCCCCTTGTGGTGCAGCGGAATCGAATCTGACTGTGTCCAGGAGGATGCAGGTTTCATTCCTGGCATGGCTCAGTGGATCAGGGATCTGGCATTGCCGTGAGTTGTGGTGTAGGTTGTAGATGTGGCTTGGATCCCACCTTGCTGTGGCTCTGATTTGCCCCCTAGCCTGGGAACTTTCCATACGCCGTGGGTACAGCCCTAAAAAGTGGGGATAAAAAGAAAAAAAAAAAAAAAAAGAGTTAATTCAAAATGGATCATAGACCTAAATGTAAATGCTAAAACTATGAACCATAAAACTTCTTGCAGAAAACGATGAGAAAACCTTTGCAACCACAGGCTGGCAAAAGTTTCTGAGGTCAGCAAGAGAGTCAGCTGGAACACTGGGAGCTTGGACTTAAGCTTCAAACTCCTGCTCTTCAAAAAAGGCAGTTAAGAAAATGAAAACGAAAGCCACAAAGGAAAACTATCTGCAATATTTTGAAAAAAGAATTTGCCTCCCGACTGTATAAAGAATATTTATAGCTCGTTGATTAAAAAACATACAACCTGATTTTAAAACAAGCAAAATATCTGCATGAATACTTTACAAAACATAAGAATTGACAAACCACCACAGGAAAAAAAGATCATCAACAGACTCAACAGAAACTCAAAACCACAGCAGGTGACGGCACAACCACGAGAAGGGCTAAAATTAAAGGGTGACTGTGTCAGGTGTTGGCAAGAATGTGGAGAGACTAGGGCTCACCAGTGGGAATGTAAAACAGTGCAACTAGTTTGGAAAAGAGCTTAGCAGTTTCTTATAAGTTAAAATATACCATGTGACCCAGCAATACCACTGCTAGGTGTTTACTGAGAGAAAGCACATGCCCACGAAAACACTTGGTCATGAATGTTCTCAGCTGTTTTCTTTCAAAGAGCCCCAAACCAGGAACAACCCAAAGTCCATAAACAAGGTGTGGGGGTCTCTGCATGGACCCCGACTGTGCCACGGGTGAGGTCTTCGGGTCAGCCTGTGAATCTAACCCCCACTCCAGCACCGCTGCTCGGCTCTTCCATCAGGGCCAACCCAGCCAGGCTAACTCCCACCACCAGCCTGGTCCTCGGGAATTTCCAGCTGCCACTAGGCACACAGAAGCACAGGTACACGCGCCTTGGTTGATGGAGACGCCTTGCCAACTGCTGGCTCGGGCTCCACACCCACATCCCACCTGGATGGAAACACCCCAGGGCAGGTGGGCTCTCCTCAGTCTCCTAGCAACGCAGAGAAGCATCTTGTCTTAGGACCACTGACCCTGACCCTGACCCCCATCCTCCCTCCTGCCTCTCCACTGCTGCCCCTTCTTCTGTCCAGCCTTGGCTCTGAGGCCCTGACTGATCTGCTGCTTTCCAAGCTCTCCCCCAGACCGGCTGCCACCCTGCGGCTGGTGGCCAACCTTCCCTAAGCACCACAGATGAGCCTGTACTCATTTTCAAATGCTCACACACAATATGGGAATTTAATTTTTTGCATAAAATATTTTTAAATAGTACCTGTTTCAGAAAAGATTCCAGAGCTGAATGTGCAGCTTTTTTCAATTCCGTGTTTGGATGGCTACACCATTTTGACAGGACTTCAAATAAGGAAACGTAGTTGTCCAGAAGGCAAGTGCTAAACTGGGAGGCATGCAGCGTAAATAAGCACAGGCCAGCTGCAGATGCAAAACACATCACACTTAGAGTAGGACAACCAAGGGTGGAACAAGTGTCAAAAGTCAAACTGTGCTCCCCAAGCTCCAGCATCATTACTAATCATCGCTAATGACATAGGACCCTCTCAGACCTCCACTGGAACCAAGAGGGCCATGACTTGGCCAATGACCCCAAAACAAGCATCAGAAGTAGGATCGGGATTTGTTTAGATAAAGTCAGAATCAAACAATCTGAATTCCCTGAAAGTTGCTCTAAAGTAGTTTTCTGAAGTCACATAATCTAAATGTGACCACCTCTGCCTGCCACCTCTGCCTGCGTAAACTCCCATCAATTACCACATAGGCATGTCAGTCACAGGTGCATCATGCTCTCATTCACAATTTAAGCAAAAGTTCACTCAAGGCATCAACTTAATCGGAAACATTCCACCTCATTAAATGTAGACTCTTACCCAAAGGCACCGCATATCTCTTCAGATCAATCTACCAAAAAAAAATTTACCATCAGTGTTTGACAATCACAAGTTTCAACTGTAAAGGAATTAGAGAAAATATTCATCCTACCTGAGGACGGATTGCCTTTAATGCAAAATCAAAAATCTCCCTTGAAGTCTGGGGATCTGGGGAAAAAGAGAACACAGGCTGTCAGATCACAAGTGCATCAAGGACACACCTCACAAGAACCCTACAAGCAACCTAGTTCAGGCGGCACCCTCGCCAAGCCTTCACTCCGCTGACCCTTAAGCACCCGTCAGCTTGTGCTCTGAACCCCACTGGAGCTGCCTGTGCCGAGCTAGACACAAGCCAGTTCCTGGCAGGAGACTCCCTGCTTCTCTGCACTAGCTCCAGAGCTAACCCTGCTCATGCTCTCAGCTCCTCTCGGAAGACGTCAGAAGCCGGCTCCTTCCCCCGCAGGATCCAGCCCTACAGATGCTTGGAGGCTGCGGAGCCACCACAGCTAAACGTAACCAACACAGAAAGCGCAGCTTCCGCCTGCCGCTCAGCAACCTGGGCAAGATGTTAGCTGCTCACGCCCGCCGAGGCCACGCCCCCGATGCCTTCAGCTGGTCAGCCACTGGCACAGCTGCTCCCTATAGGAAAACCAGGGCTCGCCTTAGAAGCCCCTCACACTCGGCCCCCACAGGCTGGGCAAGCTCACCACTAGAGTGCCACATCAGGCAGCCCAGCCCTCCTGAGCCTGCCCACCACAGCCGCAGGCTGCCGCCGGGTACTCACAGGCCACTCCGCCTGGCATGCCCTTCCCAGCTGGCTCTGTGCCAGCCTGCAGGCCGTCGCCTCTCATTCCCCCTTGAGGAGAACCACCCGCTGTGCCTCTTCCATCTCCCCACACTCCCACACGCCTATTCACTGCACCCAGCGTGTCTGCCCAAAGAAGCGCTGAAACCTGTGAAGCGCCTCATCTGTCTCCTGCAGACACACACCATGGCAAGGAGCTGGGGACTCTCATCACTTCGCCCAAAGCATCAGTCGGCAGACAAAAGGCACCCAGCAACTAGGTGTCCCATGAATGAGCGGGTGGGTATGCAGCCCTGGTGCCTGCGGTCACAGCATCACACTATGCCCAACATCTACATTTTAGCCTCATGCCCAGGCTTAAACCTCAATCTTGCCACAGGCTGGTTAGATTAGCTTCCTGTTGCTGTTGTAATAAATTATCATAAACTTAGTGGCTTAAAACCACACAAACTTATTACCATGTAGTCCTGGAAGTTGAGAACTCTGAAATGGATGGACTGAGCTAAAATCAAGGTGTCAGGTCATGATGAAAGGTCTGGGAAGTCTTTTAGATGAGGTGCTGCTAGAGGAGCCAGGGATGTGTGGGTTGGGAACTAGAAAGGTATGAAGGAAACATGCCAAAATATTAGCAACATGTGTTTCTTAATGGTGGACTAACAGGTGATTTTCGTTTTCTTTTTTATTAGTTCTGGATTTCCTATGAGGAACATATTTTTAGAGTAAGAAAAACATCTTCATAAAGCATAATTACAAGACTGAAAAAATAAAATAAAGGGGGGTGGGGGGCAGGGAAGGATTCCGAGCTCCCCTCCTCCCACAGACACACCACGATCACAGCTCCAAGAAGAAAAACTTTGTCTGAGAATGACCTCAAGACACAACTGAAGACACCAAGGAACAGCCACTCAAAGGGGCAGTTCTGCCTGGCCCACGCCCCCAGCATTCTGTCGGCGAGAGGGAATCACAGCCCTGGAGGCTCCTCCGAAGAACAAGGTCTCCACCCCACATCGGGCTCCGCAGCCGGAGAAGCTGCACCCACAGGAGGAGTGCCTACAACACCTGAGAGAGCTGGAGGCCTGCAGGAAACCAGGGCCAGAGTTCCAGTGGCGCAGAGGCAGCAGCTGGAAAAAGCAGCCAGAGCTCCCAGGAAGGAGAGTCCTGGGCTAACTTATACAGAGGGTGGGGGGCAGCGATGTGTTGGCAGTCTCAGGGTACAGAGGGGCTGGTGGGGACCAGCCTCTGCGTGTGGGCTTCTGTTTGTGTGGCTCATCCTCCAGCTAGCTGGCCAGACTCGCAAGCACCTTTCCCGACTCCCCACCTAACCCATCAGCACCGCTCACCCTGCCCTGGTTTCACCTGTGGACCCGATCCAGCTGCTCTCCTCCAAGCCATCCCCCACCAGCCCTGGTGGGCACCCTCGGCCACACCAGAGCCCCAAAGCGCCCCTGCCATACCAGGCGCCCCTGACCAGCACCAGCATCCTTCCAAAGCGGCTCTCGCCCCAAGGGCTGGCCACCTTGAGTGCTGTCAAGGATGCAGAGAAAAGGGAACCACTGATGGAAATGTAAACTGGTGCAACCACTGTGGAAAAACGTGTGGAGGTTCCTCAAAAAATTAAAAATAAAACTATGGTGTGATCCAGAAAATCCCACTCCTGTGTATTTACCCGATGGAAATGAAACCACTAATCAGAAAAGACACATGCGGGAGTTCCTGTCGTGGCGCAGTGGTTAACGAATCCGACTAGGAACCATGAGGTTGCGGATTCGGGCCCTGCCCTTGCTCAGTGGGTTAACGATCCGGCGTTGCCGTGAGCTGTGGCGTAGGTTGCAGACGCAGCTCGGATCCTGCATTGCTGTGGCTCTGGTGTAGGCCGGTGGCTATAGCTCCGATTTGACCCCTAGCCCGGGAACCTCCATATGCCGCGGAAGCGGCCCAAAGAAATAGCAAAAAGACAAAAAAAAAAGAAAAAGAAAAGACACATGCACCCCAATATTCATAACAGCATTATCTATAACTGCCAAGACAGGGAAGCAACCTAAGTGCCCATCAAGAGATGAATGGATAAAGGTACACATCTGTGTGTGTATCTGTAGGACTGCTACTCAGCTGGAACAAAGAATGAAGTCTTGCCACCTGCAGCTCCATGGATGGTCCTAGACGACACTGCGCTCAGTGAAACAAGTCACAGAAAGACAAATATCATGTGATCTCACCTACATGCGGGGGCCTAAAAAACAGATGAACAAGCCTAACAAAACTGACGCAGACTCACATATACAGAGAACAAACAGATGGTTGTCAGAGGGAAGGGAGGTGGGAGAATGAGTCAAACAGGTGAGGAAGATTAAGAGGTAGAAACGTCCAGTTATAAAATACTGAGTTCCAGAGATGTAATGCACAGCACCAGGACACAGTCAACAACACTATGACAACTTTGTTGGTGACAGACGGTTTCCTATGGTACTTAATTGTCAGATCACTATGCCGTACACCTGAAACAATCAACATATTGCATTGCAACACTTCAATTAAAGAAGCAAAATAATAGAAGTTCCCACTGTGGCACACCAGGTTAAGGATCAAGCGTTGCTACTGCTGCAGCACTGGTTGCAGGTGCAGCTTAGATTTGATCCCTGGCCCAGGAACTCCCATATGCTTTGGGTACAGCAAAAAAAAAAAAAAAAAGCAAAATAACAAAGTCAAGGTGCCATCACGGTGTGTTCCTTTCTAGAGGCTTAAGGGCTGCCTCTTCCTGCTCACACCCCTGGCTTGGGCCCTTCTCAAAGCCAACCTCCTGGCGTCACAGCGCAGCTCTGACTACTGCCCCTCCTTCACAGTTAAGTGCCCTGTGATAGCCAGGTCCCCAGGTCAGCAGACAAACATCTCCAGCCCCAACTCCCCTCTGCCGTGTGCCCTAACGGTCACAGGGGCTGGGGTCACAGTGCCGTGATTCTGCCCACCTCACTACCTGAAGGACAAAGAAGTTACTTACCTTAGTTCTAGTTTGCTAGCCTGTAAAACAAAGAGATTATCACCCACCTTAGCGAAAATTCCTACAGGAATTTTCCTTGCAACATGAATAATCTTTAGTACACATTACATGACCAATAAGTGTTATTATTTTTCCTGTTCACCAAATGTCAATTAATGAGAAGCAAAAGCAACATTCCCTGCCACTACAGTCAGGTGACGGAAATAAACATACACTTGGTGGATTAAAAACACGTCACGGGAGCTGCGATAGAGAGGACTACAGAGGCCAGAGGAGGCGCCTCTCACGGGGGAGAAGAAAGGCTCCAGCAATCAGGAGATCTTTGAGCAGCAATGTGACAGAGCAAGAAGGGGCCACAGACCAGGCGCGGGCAGGCGGGGAGAGGGCAAGGAAGGGAAACCAGGCAGAACTGCCCCAGCGCTCTCAGTCAGAGGCAGCAAAGAAGGGATAAGCAGCAACAGTGGCTGAAACATACAAAAGTCCTGTTTTCACAGGTAAAAAATCATGGCATAGTGGCAATTTCTTAAGTTCCTATCTAATAAAAGCAAACACAGGTAGGAGGTAGAAAAATTTGGCAGTTACCAGAGCAAAAATGTTAAGGAAGAGCAAAAAGATTTTTTTCCCTTTTTTTTTTGTCTTTTGTTGTTGTTGTTGTTGCTATTTCTTGGGCCGCTCCCGCGGCATATGGAGGTTCCCAGGCTAGGGGTCGAATCGGAGCTGTAGCCACCGGCCTACACCAGAGCCACAGCAACGCAGGATCCGAGCCGCGTCTGCAACCTACGCCACAGCTCACGGCAACGCCGGATCGTTAACCCACTGAGCAAGGGCAGGGCCCGAACCCGCAACCTCATGGTTCCTAGTCGGATTCCTTAACCACTGCGCCACGACGGGAACTCCGATTTTTTTCCCTTTAAAGAATCTTTTAGTCAAGTTTTATTTGTCTTTTAAGACAAATTGAACTTCATAATCCTTATAATGCTGTCATAGATTATTCTCCAAACCTTTAATTTTGAGATACCACAGAAAAACATTATTGATAGCTATGGAACAAATTATATTAAACAGTTTAAAATCAATAGGCAACAATCTGCATCCTAAGAATTATAAAATGTGAGTGGAAGAAATCAAAGGCGACCTAAATAAACGGAGATGCACTGTGTGCGTGGCCCGGAGGGCTCAACACAGAGAAGACATCAACTCTCCCCAGACTCACCCCCTGACACAATGACCGTCAAAATCCAAACAAGTTTTCTCACAGACACAAACTTATTCTAAGATTTACATGGACAAGCATAGGCCTTCTAATGTCAAAATGATTTTGAAAAGAGTAACATGTGAGAACTTAACTGCACTTGACAGCTAAGGCTGACATCAAAAAGACAGAGTGGTGCTGGCAGGGGACAGACCACAGACTGATGGATTAGAACAGAGAACTCAGGAATCAGATCCACACACTGATGCCCAACGATTCCTACAAAGGCCCAAACAATTCAGGGACTTAGCAATGATTTCATGGATTTGGCACCCAAATCACAGGCAGCTAAAGAAAAAATGGATCAACTGGACTTCATCAAAATGAATAACTTTTGCACATCAAATCAACAGTGAAAAGGCAACCCACGGAATGGGAGAAAACAACGGCAAATCACATGTCTGATAAGAAATTGATACCCAGAATATATAAAGAACTCCTACACATCAATAACAAAAAGTCAAATGATCTGACCCTTTAAACATGGGCAGAGAACCCAAATAGGCCTTCATGGAAAGAAGACACACAAGCAGGAGCCAGGCACACGTAAAGACACTCAATACCATCAGCCTTCAGGGAGGTGCCACCCCACACCCACTAGGACGGCTACTTCAAACCACAGAAAATGAGTGTTGGCGAGAGGATGTGGACAAACAGTGCTTGTTGGTGGGAATGTAAATTAGGGTGGGAAACATGATGGTGAGTCCCCCCAAAATAAACACAGAACTATCCTGCAGTCCAGCAATTCTACTTCTGGGAATTCACCCCCAAAATGAAAACAGACTCCAGATATCTGCACGCTCATTTTCCAGCAGCACTACTCACAAACAGTCAAAAAGAAGCAACCCAAGTGTATACTCACACAATAGAATATCAGCCAACCTTAAAAGAGAAATTCTGACAAGCATTACAACTTGGATGAACCCTGAGGACATTGTGCAAAGTGAAATAAGCCAGTCACAGAACATGACATGCTACAAGTCCCCTTATGTCACCCTGAAATGATGACATTCAAGACACAGCCAGGCCAGTAGTGGCTGAGGGAGGAGGTGCCTGTACCCCCAAAAGGGCAGCAGGAAGGAGGCTGGTAGTGATGGACTGCCAGACACAAGTCCACACGTGACAACCCTGCTGGAACCCAGTGCCTCTTGCCAAGTGTGTGCAGGAAGCAGGTAGGGTCTGAGTGCTCTTGAACCACGGCTCCAGGAGAGGCTGACGACGGGCACACAGAGCCTCTGGGTTATTTCCTACAACTGCATGCAAGTCCACCACTGATGTGAGAGCTCAAAAACCTTCACAAGTAATGCAGTTTAGACTGACTGGTTTTTTTAGGTTTTTTTTTTTTCCTTTTTTTTTTTTTTTTTTTGGTCTTTTCTACGGCATTTGGAGGTTCCCAAGCTAGGGGTCAAATCAGAGCTGTAGCCACCCGCCTACACCACAGCCACAGCAACGCCAAATCCAAGCCGTGTCTGCAACCTACACCACAGCTCATGGCAACGCCGGATCCTTAACCCACTGAGCGAGACCAGGGATTGAACCCGAAACCTCATGGGTACTAGTTGGATTCCTCAACCACTGAGCCACGATGGGAACTCCTAAACTGACGGTTTTCAAGTAAGGACAGAAACTCAGTGCCGTTAAGTAGTACCTTCTTCCATGGACTTGGTGAAGTTACACAGAAGCGAAGCCAGTCCCTTCAGACACCCGGCCACAACAGGCAGTTTGGGCTCCCTTACTGTCGATGTCATCTAGAAGAAGAGTTTCATCAAAAAGCTGCATTCATGGAGAAAAATACACCCAATATGTGCAACGAGAAAAGAATATCAGAAAGTTCATCATACCTGGGTCTTAAGTTCACCCAGAAAAGCCCGGAAGAGTTTATCTGAATTATTTATCATTTCACTAGGATGAACTTCACCTAGTACTCCTAGGAGTTCATATATTTTTTCTAAGACTGAAAAATAAATTTTAGACAAATTAAGACCAAAACTGACATTTTAATAAGTTAAATAAAGAGGAAGCTCCCCTGTAGCATAGTGGGGTTAAGCCCCATTGTCGAAGATGTGGCTCAGGTTTGAACCCTGGCCCAACAATTCCCATGTGCTTCGGGTACAGCCAAAAAATGTAAATAAATTTATGTTTTGGAGTTCCCATCGTGGCTCAGTGGTTAATGAATCCGACTAGGAACTATGAGTCTTCGGGTTCGATCCCTGGCCTTGCTCAGTGGGTTAGGGATCCAGTATTGCCGGGAGCTGTGGTATAGGTTGCAGATGCGGCTCAGATCCCCTCATTGCTGTGGCTTTGGTGTAGGCCAGCGGCTACAGCTCCGATTGGACCCCTAGCCTGGGAACCTCCATATGCCATGGGAGCAGCCCAGGAAATGGCAAAAAGACAAAAAAAAAAAAAAATTATGTTTTAAAAATGTACAAAGACTTCTGGTTTCAGTTCAGAGGGTTAAGGATAGAACACTGACTCTGTCAGCGTGCAGGCAATCCCTGCCCTCGCTCTCCAGCGTTGCCATGAGCTGCAGTGTAGGTCTCAAGTGTGGCTCAGACCCAGTGTGGCTGTGGTGTAGACCTGCAACTGTATCTCTGATTCTACCCCTAGCCTAGGAACTTCCACATGGCGCAGATGTGGCCGTTAAAAAAAAAAAAAAAAAAAAAAAGAATATTTCATTCAAAACAATTTTACAATAAGGTACTTTATGTGCTCAATCTTTTCTGATAAGAAAAGATAATAATTTATTATTATCTTTTATTATTTTAGAGTTGGACACGGGTTGGGAGTTTTCTATTTTAAAAAATCATTTTGTAAAGACTAAAATTTTTAGGAGTTCCCTTCGTGGCTCAGCAGTTAACAAACCCAACTAGGATCTATGAGGATGCAGGTTTGATCCGTGGCCTCGCTCAGTGGGTTAAGGATCTGGTGTTGCTGTGACTGTAGGGTAAGCCGGCAGGTGCAGCTCTGATTCAACCCCTAGCCTAGGAACTTCCATATGCGGCGGGTGTGGCCCTAAAAGGTAAAAAAAAAAAAAAAAAAAAAAAAAAAAAAAGATTAAAATTTCTAAAAGCAAAGTCTTTACACATTGCTTTCGTTTCCACATTGGTCTGTTTTCAGCCAAAAAAGTTGATCTGTAAAATATCTAAGTACCTTGATAAAATAAAATTTAAAAAAAAAAAAAAAAAAAAGTTTTGGGGGTTCCTGTTGTGGCTCAGGGGGTTAAGAATCTGATATTGTGTCTGTGAGGATGCAGGTTCGAGCCTTGGCCTCGATCAGTGGGTTAAGGATCCGGCAGAGCCATCAGCTGTGGCATAGGCCTACAACTGCAGCTCCAATTCAACCCCTAGCCCCAGGATGTCCATATGCCATAGGTGCAGCCATTTAAAAAAAAAGGAAAACCTAAGTTTCACAGTAATAATTTTTTTTTCACTTTTTTTTAGGGCTAAACCCATAACATACGGAGGTTCCCAGGCTAGGGGTCCAATCAGAGCAACGGCTGCCAGCTTATACCACAGTTATAGCAACGCGGGATCTGAGCCGCATCTACGACCTACACCACAGCTCATGGCAACCCCAGATCCTTAACCCACTGAGCAAGGCCAGGGATTGAACCCACAACCTTATGGTTCCTGGTCAGATTTGTTTCCGCTGCGCCACGACATGAATGCAGTGATAATTTTTTAGCGTAAAATGTTTTTAGCTTTTTTTTAAATCCAAGACCATAGCATGTGGAAGTTCCGGGCCAAGGATCAAACCTATGCCAAAGCAGCAACACAAGCCGTGGCAACAAGGCAATAACAGAATTCCAAATTTCTTAAAATATTTTACAATAATATTTAAATATAAATCTCACCTGTATCTGATATTTTTGTTTTCAATGCAAGTTCTCCATAGAATTTGCTAAATAATTCTCCAACTTTAAATTCATCCATGAGTCTAGAGCTTCTCAAAGTCTGAAGTAACTGAAAGAGTGCAAGTCAGCAAAGTTTACAGAGGATGGAGGGAACCGACTTTGCACACAGCACAGGCCCACAACCGTGGACCTTGGGGCACTCGTGCTTGACCTATACTCACGCTTGACCCATCAGGACTCTTCTCCAGCCAAATTATTTGGGAGGTGGAATTTGAGGTGGGTGGTGGAAAAATAGGGTTTACAAAAGCAAGAGGATGTAGACTTAAGAAAAGTTATCACTAGACCCATGATCTCAGGCACTGAGGCCAAGAAGGACCAAACAGACCCAAAGAAATCCTAAGACAGACAAGATAAGAGAGATGCATCTAAGACCAAGACCCAGGTGAGCGTGAGCCCCTACAACCACTAAAAACAACACACAGGCCCCTCTGGAAAACATTCAAAGGCACAATGAGGAGGAGCCTGGCAGCTCTTAGCAGCATTAGGTTTTAGGAGCAAGTCAGTTCCTCAGCTGTCTTCCCCCTCATCCTCCTCACAACCCCAAATTCTTCCCTTGCTTCCCAAAAGGGTCTGAAGGCAAAATACCAAGACATTATTAGGTGATGGCTGGGAAACGTGCATCCTCCCCACACGTGGATGTGATCTGAGCTTATCCCAAAACCTCTCACCCAAAACATAACCCCAAACTCCAGCTTTCTATTTAAGTTACACTTAATATGAAACACATGCACTTGGAAATTTTTTTTAATTACCTTAATAAGAAGATCTAGGGCTGGAATCTTACATTTAGCGGCTTTATCTTTTGTGTAAACACTGGTACAAGTATTCTAGGTTTTAAAAGGAGATATTCCAAATCATCAATAAGATCTTAGTTGTTTAACTAAGATTTAACAACAACTAAAGTTACTTCTGAGAAGAGCAGCACCAAAATACAACACACTCCCATTTACTACTTCTTGACTAGGACCTCACTTCATTAAATTAAAAAAAAAAGCCCACTGCATTTCTAACACAATCAAGCAGACATAAGTAAACTCGAAAAAAAAAAAAGAGAGAGAGAAAGAAATAAATAAGCTCCCCAATGAGAAATGTAGACATAAAATCAAAATCCAAGTTTAATCTACACCATTAAGTTACAATGGACTTTGGTACACAAGGTATGTTTTTTCCTCCTTACCTTAATATCGAGAGAATAAGGTGTGATCTTCTGGCCAATTTTTTCTAAGAAAATATATAAAAACTTTAAGGCTTCTTCTCTACAATCACGAAACTATAATTTAAAAAAAATCATAGTATACATGAGTAAGAATCACAGTCCCTCAACATGAAGGCATATCAAGAAGAATAAAATGGAAATCTTCAACTTACTTCATCAATGCTAAGTGATTTCCGAACAAATACAAGCACACCAAAATCTTTGGAAAAAACTAAGGAAGTCTGTAATGCTGTAAAAAAACAACAAATTAGTAAACTGCCAAGAAGTACTCTATAAATGCCCCCTAAAGCTGTTGCCTTTTGAGTGATAAAACACTAGCCTAAGGCGGCCATATTTTGGCAAGGAAAACAGGAAGTTCTAGATGACGTTCCATAGGGATAAGGTAGGCAGAATAATGGTCCCAAAGATGCCCATATCCTAACTTCTAGTGTCACACCTGTCAGTATGCTCACTTTACATGGCAAATGAAAATTAGTTGCCTGTGGAACTAAGGTCACTACTCAGCTGTCCTTAAACTGGGGAGACTGTTGGGCCACCTGGGGCCCCAGTTCACTCAAAAGGGCCTTCACAAGAGGAAGAGGGGAGGAAGATGGGTAATCAGAGAACATAAGGATTCCACCTGTGTTGCCCGACCCACTGCTGCTGGCTTTGAAGATAGGGAGGAATAGTCCTCGAACTGCACATGCCTTCTAGAAGCAAGGAGCACCAGCAAGAAGAAAAGGGACCTCTCTCCTACAGCTGCAAGGAGCTCAATTCTGCTAACAACCTGAATGAAAAAGGACATGAATTCTTCCCCAAGGGCTGTAGAAAAAGGAAAGGGGACATGCCTGCTACCTTGGTTTTAGCTTGATGAGAGGCCTGCTGGGCTTCCAAAACTTTAACAACCCTGTGTTGATTTAAACACTAAGCTTGTGTTATGTCTGAGAAGGGGTAGAATATCAATACACTTCTCTTCTCTCAAGAGAAGAGACATACGCTGAATATTCCCAGTGAAACTTTTGGAAGATGGACTGGCGGGTTTAGGCGAGAGTGACGTGGAAGAAAACACTATTCTCTCGATTACCCTCCCCACTGTGGAGAGCAATGATGGCCCAATTCAGGGCATTGATTTATGGCCGCAGGGGACACGGGGAAATGCCCGGCCCAGAGGGCAAGGAGGGAGCCTTCACCCCCTGCGCCAGGAGCATGAACCCGCACCTCTGCGGTCCGAGCCGCTGCAATCGGATTCTTAACCCACTGCGCACAGCGGGAACTCCCTCACCACCCTCGGCTTTGCTTTAAATACCTCAACTCTGCCGTTAAGAGGCAGCTGTTAAACCACTTTTGAACACATCACAAATTCTGAGGACCCAGTTCAAACACCGCCCTAGTCGCCCACGCTGGACCAGCCGACGGAAGCGAGGAACCGTACCCACCCAACAGCGCCGGGCCGGAGCTCAGCACGCACTCCTGCCCCAGACCACGCAGCAACTGACAACTGGCCACCGCCGCGCTGCAGCGGTCGGAGGCCGACAAGGACTCCTGCAGCTGCAGCAGGGAGAGCCGCACGCCGGACCCCGAGTCAGCCATGACCGCGGAGGATCGCGCCTGCGCACACCAGGCCCCGGCCCAGAAGTGCGGTGGCGCAGGGGGTGGGGCTGTGGGCGGGGCTTCGCGGACCTGCAAGGTTCCCGGGCGCTTGCGCACACACTTTCCGGTCCTTGAAATGCCTTCGATTCGGTTTTCCGTGCTGAAACCTTTCCCGGGACCCTCGAGGGGGTCTCCCTGTAGGAATAGTGACTTACTTACACGTACTTTAAGATTTGGGGAGGGTTATGAACGTGGGGTCCACAGTACCCTTAAAACAAAACGTTAGAACTTGGGGAGAGTCAGGAATTCAACGGCTCGACCTCCAGAAGTAGATGCGGAGGACAGGTGGCGAATTGACCAAGTGCCCCAGGCAGAAAGAGACAGGCCAGGGCTCGGATCAGGGACGACAGCTAGCCCTGTGTAAGGAGCAGGGACGTATCCTTTGGACTTCCAAAGGACGCAGGAGCGGCTCCACCAAGGAACGCCCTTTGGCGCCTGGACCCTGAACGCAGTCAGGCGATCTCCCTAGATTTCCCGCGAAATCGCGCTCCAGTCGCGGACAAGACCACTCGAGCCGGGGAGTTTTGCGTCAGTCTCCTGCGGGGCGCGTGGGGAGGCCGTCTAGCTTCCCCTGCTGCTACACAGTGGTCCTTTCCGGAAGCAGGGCGCCGCTCTGATTGGTGGGCTGCCGCCAGGGGGCGGAGACAACGGTGCCGCCGGCGGGAAACCTGGGCCCTGCTGGAGCAAAGCAAGCGCGACCCTCAGGTGTGGCCCCGCGGGTCGGCGGGGCTGGGGGAAGGGCTGAGAGGAAGGGGTTCAGGAACGCGGGAAGAAGGCGGGCGTCCATCTGGGAGGATCCACTCGAGCCAGTATCCCTGTCGTGCAGCCAGCCATGTCGTCCCCGGCGTCCACCCCAAGCCGTCGCAGCACTCGGCGGGCCGCCCCTACGCAGCCAGGTGAATACCCGGGGTTGGGCTGTGCCCCGTGGGGTCCCCGGGGAGGGCAGGCGGGCAGTGCCGGGTCAGCCCCGAGTTCCCAGTCTCCGTGCGGCTCCGGGGCCACCTGCGCCGACGCCGCCATGCCCTTCCCCTTAGGCCAGGACCCCCCGTCAGCTGGAGAACCTCAGCTGCTGCCCTTGTCGCCAGGCATCGAGCTCCGCAGCTCGCCCCGTGCGCCGTCGGCAGGTTAGCCACCCGGTCGGGGTTCGGGGGTCCGCAGGATTGGGAGGTGGCTGGGGTGGGGTGCTCCCAGGTGGGGGTAGTGAACGAGAATCAGGCCCCTGCGCTCACCCCATGGGACCCGGTCCCCAGGGGCCCCCCTGGACCTGGACATGAGCTCGCCGCTGACCTACGGCACCCCAAGCTCAAGAGTGGAGGGCACCCCAAGGAGTGGCGTTCGTGGTACACCGGTGCGGCAGAGGCCCGACCTGGGGTCGGCGCGCAAGGGGCTGCAGGTGGACTTGCACTCGGACGGGGTGAGTGCTGGGCGGTCCCGGGCATAGGGGCCGGGCGAGGTGAGCCATCCCCGTGACCCTGCTCACGTCGTCTTTTCCTATACAGCCAGCCGCAGAGGATATAGTGGCAAGCGAGCAGTCTTTGGGCCAGAAGCTCGTGATTTGGGGAACAGATGTAAATGTGGCAACGTGCAAAGAAAATTTTCAGGTGAGATATTTGTCATCCTGCAGGCTCCAGAAATGGCTGGAAGAAAGTGTTTGTAACTGCATCTAAGTAACCTGTGATATTTAGGGGCAGATCCTTATGTAGCTGACAAGTTTTTAAGAAGAGAAATATGGCTGTCTCCAAATTGACACACTATTTTTTTCGAAGTATAGTTGATTTACAATATTGTGTTATTTTCATGTGTATAGAAAAGTGATTTAGTTATTATATGTGTTTTTTTGTTTATATTCCATTATAGGTTATTATACTGACTATAACTTCCTGTGCTATACAGTAAACCCATATTGCCCTTCTATCTTAAATATAGCACTTGTGTCTGTTAATCCCATATTCCTAATTTCTCCCTCCTTTCCTCTCCCCTTGATAACCGTAAATTTGTTTTCTTTTTTCTTTTTTTTTATCACAGTTGACCATAAGTTTGCTTTCTATGTCTGTGTGTTTCTGTTTTGTGTATAGATTTATTTGTGTTTATAGATGCCACACATAAGTGATATCATATAGCATTTGTCTTTTTCTTGCCTGACATTTCATTAAGTATAATGTTCTCTAGACCCATCAATGTTGCTGCAAACAGCAATTTTTCAATTTTTATGGCTGAGTAGTATTACTGTGTATGTCTTTTCTTCTCATATCTTATTAAGCCAGTTTTCTGTTGATGGGCACTTGGGTTGTTTCCACGTCTTGACTAACCTGAAAAGATATATGCACCCCAATGTTTATAACTTTGTTTTGTATAGTTGCTTATTCCTACCTGCATTAAGCTTAATGTTTTTCTCTCCCCATTAAGAGATTTATTCAGCGTTTTATCGATCCTCTGGCTAAAGAAGAAGAAAATGTTGGCATAGACATTACTGAACCTCTGTACATGCAGCGACTTGGGGAGGTAATCAAATATGCTCACCTCAAAACTCAAAGTAGGTGGTAAAACAATTAGCAGAATATAAATTGTTTTTTCTGTTTCATAGATTAACATTACTGGAGAGCCATTTTTGAACGTAAACTGTGAACACATAAAATCATTTGACACAAATCTGTACAGACAGCTCATCTGCTACCCACAGGTAAGGACTTGGCCTTCACCTTGGGAAACTACAGTAGGCATCTAGAGCGTGTGCCGGGTTTCCGGACAGTAGAATTAACTTCATAGCAGACAGACTATGCCTCCAAAGCAAAACAACTTCTTAAAACCCTGTTCTTTCTTCTCTAAGAGGAACACTTTTCCACACTTCAACATTTGAAACTGGGGCGTGTGGTAATGTCAACAGCATGTCGTGGAGTTCCTGTTGTGGTGCAGCGGAAATGAATCCGACTAGGAACCATGAGGTTGCAGGTTCAACCCCTGGCCTCGCTCAGTGAGTTAAGGATCCGGCATTGCCGTGAGCTGTGGTGTAGATCACAGACGTGGCTCAGATCTGGCGTTGCTTTGGCTCTGGCATAGGCCAGCAGCAACAGCCCTGATTAGACCCCTAGCCTGGGAAACTCCATATGCCATGGGTGCGGCCCTAAAAAGGACAAAAGATCAAACAAATGAAAAAACAGCATGCCGTAACTGAACTGGCCATGTGTCTTTCTATATAAAATTATGGTGACTTATAATTGACAGCTTGTTGGGTTTGGTGACTTAAAGTATCTTAAATGGAAACGTTTCCTAGGTGTGTTCCCATTCCTACAGTCTAACAGGATACATTAACCTACTAAGTTCAGGTTTTATCAACAAAATATCAGCTACATGGAATCTAGCTTGAGGCTTTGAAGGCAGGTACACTTGGTTTTGCTTTATTTTTAAGTTGAGAGCTAAGTTTTATTTGGGGTGAAATTAGGACTTAAGCCTGGGAGGTAGCAGCTCAGGTAACCTCGAGAAAAGGCTCCCAGACTTGGTTTTAAATCCTGATTTTGCTGCTAAGTAACTGAGACTTTGGTCCAGTTCCTCAGCTTCCAAGAGGCTGTTTCCTTATCTGCAAAATGGGGAATAGGTATTAACAAATTTGAATGAATATTTTGATATCATTTTGTTATAGAGAAAAAGTAAGTCATGAGAGGATGAGGTTCTATTACTAAGCTCATGTAACTACAGTATCATAAAGGCAACTTTTTTGGGTATGGCATGCAGAAGTTCCCAGGCCAGGGATCGAACCCTCACCACAAGGGAACTCCATGAAGGCACTATTGTCTGTCTGGTATTATTTAACTCAAGTGGGAATATGCAGAGGTGAGAGAGTTCAGGGTGCCCAAGGGTTTGTAAACAGCATGTCTGTGATTTTACAAGGTAACGTTTTTGGATTATGCAGGTTGTGAGTTTTTGTGGGGTTTTTTTGTTTCTTGCTTTGATGCTTTGCTAACATGAGTTGCTTTATTATATTTAAGACTATATTGGGAGTTCCCATCATGGACAGCAGAAACGAATCTGACTAGGAACCATGAGGTTGCAGGTTTGATCCCTGGCCTCGCTCAGTGGGTTAAGGATCTGGCATTGCTGTGAGCTGTGGTGTGGGTCGCAGACGTGGCTTGGATCCTGCATTGCTGTGGCTCTGGCGCAGGCTGGCAGCAACAGCTGCAATTTGACCCCTGGCCTGGGAACTTCCATATTCTACAAGTGCAGCCCTAAAAAGACAAAAAATAAAAAAATAAGAATATATTGAAATAAGAACACAAACACAGCCTGCATTATGTTTGTTTTTAAAGGAAGTTATCCCAACTTTCGACATGGCTGTCAATGAGATCTTCTTTGACCGTTATCCTGACTCGATCTTAGAACATCAGATTCAAGTAAGACCATTCAATGCATTGAAGACTAAGAATATGAGGAACCTGAATCCAGAAGGTGATTTTTCTTCCACTTTTACTGAGATAGAGATGACATATAGAGGGTAACACTTTTAATAGCAGGAAAATACCTTATGTGAAAGTAAACAAAAACCTCATCAAGGAACTTTAAAAGCATTGGTTGTGGGCTATAAATTGACAAGACCTAGTGACAGATCCAGTCACCCATAAGCTTTTAGATCCACCATACCTATTGTTACCTAAAGTAAAACCATAAAAAAGATACCATAACTCGGTAGCTCTCTAAATTCAGGGTCAGTGTTGAAAACAAATATAAAATGCAGTCCCTGCCCTGAAGCTTACAGAAGAAATGGTGGAAGAGGCAGAAGCATGTGGTGGGTAAGTCTCAGCCCAAGTAGAGGCAGTGCCGGTCCAGTGGGAAGGATTGGGAAGCAGACCTAAGGGCTTCACTCTAGACAGAAAGAAGGGATGTGAGCAGAAGTGAAGCAAGACTTCAGACAGGACGTGATGGCTGCAGCAGGGATGTCTGGGTGGGGCCTGAGGAGCTTAGGCTTTTAATCCTAAGCCAGTGGGGAGCCATTGATCCTTTCTGAGGAGAAAGAATTTCTCCTGAGAAGTTCCTGAGTATGCAGGGTATGTTCAAGTGCAGTTAGGATGCTCCACCATGGACGGTGCCTATAGGAGTGAAAACACAGGGCAGATGTGATGGTTGAGTGAGGTATAAAAGCTGTAGGAAATTAGCAAGTACTCCTGTAGGTAAATGTGCTAAAGGCGCAAATCTCAGTAAAAGCGAAACAACCAATAAACAGCAGCAAATATTGGACTTGGCCATTTACGAAGGAAGAGTCATATTTTCCCTTGGGAACTTGACTCTGGTACCATCCCCACACTGGGAGGTTGTGGAGGGACCCTGGTGGGTAGGAGTTGTCCAGATGAGGGTGCTGGGCTGCTTTATTACTAAAGGGCAAGTTCCAGGGAGGTTGGCAATGACCATGGTTGTGGAAGTCAAGGAACTTCCAGAGATCCAACCATCACAACAGCTACATTTTAAAAGAAGAGGAGGGTTGGTGGGAGGGAGCAGGAGGTTGGGGGGGCACCAGATGGCAGAGGCCACGTGAGCCCTGGTGAGAGCTGGCGGCCTGAGAAGCTCAGCTGTGGGGAAGGTGGTTCTCTGCAGGGTGCTAGTCCTCAGCAGCAGGGGGGCCCGACTCCTGCCCCATGGGTGAGGCTGCGGAGGCTCAGCCTGTTCCCAAGGGCACACGGGAACCCCACCCAGCCCACCCGCCTACCTGGTTCACTAGGAGCCAGGGTCCCCGCGTGTGGCAAGAGTGAGGTCCAGGCGAGGGAACAACATGGGCAAAAGCATGGAGGCAAAAAGTGGAGCTGGACAGGAGGCAGACGAGGGAAGAGATGGGGGTGCCTGGGACAGGGCCCCAGGAAAGAAACAACAGACAAGCAATGGTGTTTGACGTGGGGATGGCCCCTGTGACTGTAGGAGATGGTCACAAGCATGGCTCTCGGCTGCATCCCGGGGCCCACATCTCCAGGTAGCCTTTGCTTGGCCCAGCTCAGCACGGGTAAGTGGACCTAAGGGGTTGGGGGGAGCAAGCCAGACACGGGAAGCGTGTCTGAGGCCAGACCCCAGGGTAGCCAGCGAGACGTCTGCTCTGTGACCCTGGCCATCCCGACACCTCAGTTGAGGCCCTCCTGGCTGGACGTCTGCTCCAGCTCAGAGAGGACAGCTGCCCTCTCCCCACCCTGCAGACATCGACCAGCTCATTGCCATCAGCGGCATGGTGATCAGGACGTCCCAGCTGATCCCCGAGATGCAGGAGGCCTTCTTCCAGTGCCAGGTGTGCGCCCACACGGCCCGGGTGGAGATAGACCGAGGCCGCATTGCGGAGCCCGGCACCTGCGAGCGCTGCCACACCACCCACAGCATGGCGCTCATCCACAACCGCTCCGTCTTCTCCGACAAGCAGATGGTGCGTGCCCCTCCACATGCCCTCTCCACTCCGGACCCCTGAAACCGCACTTTATTTGCTCTGGGGCAGGCGGGCTCATTAGAGGCCTGGGCCGGGCCCTGGGTGCTCCTCTGGGGTCTTGCCAGGGGCAGGGGTTCTGTAAGGGAGCATCCTCAGTTTAGCATCACTTGTGATTAAGTCAAATTTAATGAGATGCTTCTGTGGGAAATACTAAGGTTGGAGAGTCTCTAGCCCATCAGGCAGGCACATGTAAAACCTGAAGGTCCCCAAACGTGGAGGCTAAGTCTGTCAGCTGGCAGGTGGGTGACCCGGCAGCCACTGGGCTGAGAGTGTGTGCCGGCTTCTCGTGCACACTTTATTCCATAGCAGGTTTAATGTGAAAATCTTCCCAAGGAGGTGGAAATAGCTGTGAGCGGGGAGGGCGCGGCCTGTCTTCAGGGTCTGCACGGCTCTTTCAGATCAAGCTCCAGGAGTCTCCTGAGGACATGCCCGCTGGCCAGACACCACACACAGTCGTCCTCTTTGCTCACAACGACTTGGTGGACAAGGTCCAGCCTGGGGACAGAGTGCACGTCACAGGTGAGGGCTGTGTCCCCTGCGTCACCTCTTCTCTGTCTCAGCTGTGTGCTTCTTGACCTGATGGCCCTGGTGTCTCAAGAAGGAGCTGGCATTGCTGACTCTGCCGCCTTCCCAAACACTTGGTTCAGGTCTAACCTTTTTCTGGTAGGAGGACAGGCGGCCTCAGTGTCACCAAGGCGGCTGTGCCAGGACATGCTCCCCCTGGTGCCCCACAGCATGCCGCCCTCGTCCTAGAGCATGGGCACTGAATTTGGCCGTGGGGTCCAGCAACTGTCACTCAGCCTTAAGTTATGGAAGCCTTGGCGGGGAAGGCAACGTGGTGTCCCCAAAGGCTGTAGGCTGTCCCACTGTTACTGCCAGAAATAACCTATGAGTGGTAGGACTTCCTCTCTTTACAGGTTTTCGGTATAAGATCACAGTGTTTGTTTCAGTCAGATAGTTATAACTAGATTCAGTACATCTGGTTTAAGAGAAATGAAAATTGTTTCAAACAAAGGTGTAAGCAGCGCGTCCTGTAGAGACAGTGGTTTGTGTCACCTTGGCAGCTGTGCCCAGAGCCGTGCCTTGTCTGAGTTGCCCACCTCGGGTGGTGAGAGTAACCCTTTGTGCCCTCAGGCATCTACCGAGCTGTCCCCATCCGCATCAACCCCAGAGTGAGCAACGTGAAGTCTGTCTACAAAACCCACATTGACGTCATTCACTACCGCAAAACCGACTCCAAACGTCTGCACGGCCTCGATGAAGAGGCGGAGCAGAAACTTTTCTCAGAGAAACGTGTGGAATTGCTTAAGGAGCTTTCCAGAAAACCAGACATTTACGAGAGACTTGCTTCAGCCTTGGCTCCGAGCATTTATGAACACGAAGATATAAAGAAGGTAAGGCGGGCTGGGGTTTCGGGCCCTCTGGGTAAACAGCCTCAAGGAACTAAGAGCCAGGCTCAGGGCCATGCCTGGCGGGACGGCTCGGCCGGTGTCACAGCTGCAGAGCACTTGCCTCCTGCCCCTGGTCCTCCTGCGCTCTGGTGACTAACACTGTTCACCGGGTAGAAAAGCGCCTCAAGCATTCAGCCACATTTCCACCGCTGGCTGTTGGTGACTGGGCCTGTCTGTGTCCAGGGAATCTTGCTTCAGCTCTTTGGCGGAACAAGGAAGGACTTCAGCCACACAGGGAGAGGCAAGTTCCGGGCCGAGATCAACATCCTGCTGTGCGGGGACCCCGGGACCAGCAAGTCCCAGCTGCTGCAGTACGTGTACAACCTGGTGCCGCGGGGCCAGTACACATCCGGGAAGGGCTCCAGTGCCGTCGGCCTCACCGCCTATGTCACCAAGGACCCCGAGACGCGGCAGCTCGTGCTGCAGACGGGGGCCCTGGTCCTGAGTGACAATGGCATCTGCTGCATCGACGAGTTCGACAAGATGAACGAGAGCACGCGGTCGGTGCTGCACGAGGTCATGGAGCAGCAGACACTCTCCATCGCCAAGGTGACATACCGGGGCCTGGAGCTCAGGCTCCGGGTATTTTCCTGTCACTGTCCTCATAGAACTCAAGTTTGTCCTAAATGTTGTGCGAGGGGTCAGTTCCTGAGAAAGATGTGTTCAGAGCAAAAGCTGATCTGAAACAGCACAAATCTGACTCAGGGCGCTGTCCCTGGTGGTGAGGTCACTGTGCTAGGCCCTGTGGCTCGTGGTGACAGCAGGTCCCTGACAGAGGGACTAAGGCTTCTAACTGCACTGTACCTCTACTAGGCTGGGATCATCTGTCAGCTCAACGCCCGCACCTCCATCCTGGCAGCTGCAAACCCTATCGAGTCTCAGTGGAACCCGAAAAAAACCACCATTGAAAACATCCAGCTGCCCCACACACTGTTATCGAGGTATGGAAGTGTATTTTTATGGAAGATGGTTATGCTTTGCTCATTTAGAAAGGCTTGGGGGTGAGATGAAGAGAAGGAAATAGTTGAGTTCCCACTGTGGCCCCGTGGGTTAAGGATCCAGCTTCTCCCTGTAAGTGGCACAGTGGCTTAGGGATCCGGCATTGCCACGCTATGGAGTAGGTCACAGCTGCAGGTCCGATTCGACCCTTGGCCTGGGAATTTCTGTGTGCCACGGGGGTGGCCGAAAGGAAGCACCAAGACAATGCGTGCCACCGTCATAAGCTGTTCACTGCAATGTAGATGTCTGCAGATCCGGTCGTCACGGGTTTTCAAGATGAGGACTGTGTGTTTCTCTGCTCCCCTGAAGTAGGCTTGTGTTTTCACCTTGGCCCTTGCAGAAGCCTGTCTCTGTGGGCACGGGGTCCTACAGCCGCTGTAGGGTCAGCAGCAAAGTGCAGAGAGCAGCTTCGTGTGGTAGAAAAGGTTCTGAAAATGTAGCTGGTGGAAAAGGAGTCACGTAGCCCACACTTTTCTCAGACATAGGTGTATTTCATAAGCAGATTTTAGATTTCGATGGCTCAACTCTTTTAACAAATGGTTCCTTTCCCCTGGAACTGTTGAATTATTTCCATTTGCATCTTCAGTCTTCAGAACTGTCACGGTGTTTCCCGACTCAGGAGCCTCTGGTGCCTGAGAGCTGCAGGGAGCATGCGCTCAAGGTGTGCACCTGGGCATCCCTGCAGGTGCACTGCTGTCTCCACAGGGAACCTTGACCATGTCTTCTCAGGTTTGACCTCATCTTCCTCATGCTGGACCCCCAGGACGAAGCCTATGACCGGCGTCTGGCGCACCACCTGGTGTCCCTGTACTACCAAAGCGAGGAGCAGGCGCAGGAGGAGGTCATGGACATGGCAGTGCTCAGGGACTACATCGCCTATGCACACAGCACCGTCCTGCCCCGGCTGAGCCAGGACGCCAGCCAGGCGCTCATCGAGGTACCAGGTCCGCTCGAGGCTGCCTAAGGCCCGAGCACTGTGGGCGCTATGCAGCCTCTGAAGCAGCCAGTGTTTGGGCAAGAGCAACAGACGCTCTTCTGCAACTACTTTCCCTCCTGTGTTGCATAACTGACTTTTCCAAATGTCGAAAGGGGAAAGGATTCATTTCTACATGTTAAGCACTTTTTTTCTATTTAAATACTTGTAAACATGGTATCCTTAAGACCTGAGCCAAAATAGAGGTGGTGCTACTTAGTTTTGTAACTCTGGTCTTCATCTACTTGTTTTTATGTTCACTTTTCAGCAACTTTTACATGGGCAGCACTGCATGAAGACACACATCAGGTTATTCACACATGATACTAAGGAAGTTCCTGATGTTTTGTTGGGCTGCTTTTTTTTTTCAGCCATACTTGCAGTATGCGGAAGTTTCCAGGGCAGGATCAAACCCACACCACAGCAATGACGATACTAGACCACTGTAGAACTCCTTTTTCTGTTTGTTGGGGATTTTTATTCGCTCTTGATGGGCTTTACATCCTGACACAGGCCCCAAAAAATGCTCTGATGAGAGTTACACCTGATAGGCAACTGCCCATCTGTATCATCTCGATGGAATTTGTCATCCATACGTGCATTTAAACAGTTGACCTCATTGCACGTTAGCCCAGTAACCCTTGGCTGCTGTGTAAACAGGCCAGACGGGTTCCTGATACAGCCCATCCTCTGAGCACCAGGCCCCTGTGTGTCCTGGGCAGACCCCTCGGCCCTAACAGTTTGAGGCCCGAGCTGGACCTGGCTCTTGCCCCCCTCTTGGTCTGCACAGAGAGGTGGGTAGGGGTTTGGTTTGCTTCTGGGGAGCCCAAGCAACCAGGGTTCAGACGTCATCATGCGAGAAGTGGCAGCTTGTCTGTGTGTTCGCAGGCTTATGTGGACATGAGGAAGATTGGCAGCAGCCGAGGGATGGTGTCCGCGTACCCCCGGCAGCTGGAGTCACTGATCCGTCTAGCCGAAGCCCACGCCAAAGTGCGCTTTTCAAACAAGGTAGAGGCAGTTGACGTGGAGGAGGCGAAGCGCCTGCACCGGGAGGCCCTAAAGCAGTCTGCGACCGACCCTCGGACCGGCATTGTGGACATTTCCATCCTGACCACAGGTGCGCTGCACGGGCACCGTGTCCCTCCCCAGACTGGTGGGGGTTGTGAGAGACAGACATGCCCACGCAGCAGTGTCTGACTGCAGAGGGCTTCGTGCTGTCCAGCATCCTGGGCGAGGGCAGCTCTGCTTCTATGCGGACGGCCTGGGCTGCTCAGTGGAAAGTCACAGCTTTGTGCTTATAGAAAATGGGAAGCAATTCAGAACTTGTTCTGACTTTGAGTGTATTCTGGCACTCAGCCACCATCCCCTAACCTTTTTTGGTGACGTGACTAAAGAAACATTAATAGAAATTTAAAACATTTTCACTTTGTTATAGCAGAAATGTCTTCATTAATTTCTTTTAAATCAGGAATGAGTGCCACTTCTCGTAAGCGGAAAGAAGAGTTAGCTGAAGCATTGAAAAAGCTTATTTTATCCAAGGGCAAAACACCAGCCCTGAAATATCAGCAACTTTTTGAAGATATTCGGGGACAGTCTGACATAGTAAGTGTTAATGTGTATATTTTGTTTAATAGAGTTTTCTTTTCCTTTGATGCTGCTTTAAAGTTTTTTTTTCCTGCATCTACCGTTGAAGTAATAACCGTGGATATAGACAAAAGAGAATCACCATCAGGGAACAACTGCAATGAGAATTTTGTTGGGTTTTCCGTTTCTAGATGAATGTGGACACGTGGCCTTTGAACCTTATCAGTTTCCGTTTTTGTCACTCACTATTTTTCTTTTTCATCCGTGATACACTCTTAGCATCATCTGTGACGGTGAATAACCTCATAACATATTCAGAGTGTTTGTATATTTTTGCTGTTACACTGTTACTGTCACACATCTTAATAACTATCAAATCTATGTGAGGTAATAAGTTTGTTTGGGAGATAAAACACTTGGATTCCCTTTTGTGAACAAGGGAGGCTGAGCTGTTCACAGAAAGACCTCTGGTCGGATGCCCTCCTCGCCTGCTTTTGTGACACTCTTCTTGGCCCCACAAGGCAGAGCTGAGTGGCTATGCAGAGCAGAGCCTCTCAGCAGGGAATGTTTGCCTCCTGAGTGGGAGCAGGAGACAGTGTGCAGCTGCCAAGAAAGGAGATGCCGCAGTGACAAGGGGCTCCACATACACAACTTCTTTTTCTCTTCTCTCCCTGAAGGCAATTACCAGGGACATGTTTGAAGAAGCACTACGTGCCCTGGCCGATGACGACTTCCTGACGGTGACTGGCAAGACAGTGCGCTTGCTCTGAAGCCCGTGAGCAGCCTTGGGGAGAGCCTCGGGGTCGTTTCGGGCTCCTTAGATGTTCAGTTTACTAGAGAGGTGCCATGCAGAGTAAAGAGCACACGGTGGAGAGTATCTTCCTGTGTCCTCAAGTCCTGCTTCTGAGCACTAGGGCTGGACCATGTACAGACCACAGGAGGCAGCCAGGTGGGTGTTGGCCTTGTGCTGGATCTGTGATGGTGCCTGGAGGGTTCCTGTCCTTGCTGAGTCCTGGCTTGTTCCTTTGGCTACTATGAGGCTGGAAACAGCCCAATGTCTGGTCACTTTCTATTATTTCATCCTAATATGTATCAAACATTTTCCTCAATAAATGATAGAATAAATAATACTTGGTTATCTGGCATTATTTTTCATTACAAAAAAAAGCTTTAATAAACATGGAAATTCATGATGGTGAGTACTTTATCTAAATCATAAAAGAACTAAAATGGAATAAATTTCATTTTATTCAAAAATTACCTCATTCCTAGCAGTCATTCTCCTAAAACCACCATAGGCTAAAATCTTGGGTGGAAATGCTGCTGTGGTAAGTAACCCCTGCAACACAGAAGTCACTGGAGTTTGACAAAGGCTTTGATTGTTTTTTGGCTATACCCTCAACACATGGAAGTTCCCAGGCCAGGGATCAAACCTACACCATAGCAATGACCCAAGCCTCCATAGTGACAGTGTTGGATCCCTAACCTGCTGCAAAGGAGATCTGAATTGGCCTTTTTTTGGGGGGAGGTGCTTTTTAGGGCTGCACCTGTGGCATGTGGAGGTTCCCAGGCTAGGGGTCAAATCAAAGCTACAGCTGCCGGCCTACACCACAGCCACAGCAACACAGGATCCGAGCTGCGTCTGCAACCTATACTACATCTCACAGCAACACCAGATCTTTAACTGACTGGGCAAGGCCAGGGATCGAACCCACAACCTCATGGTTCCTAGTTGTATTCGTTTCTGCTTCGCCAACACCAGATCTTTTAACTGGCTGAGCGAGGCCAGGGATCGAACCCACAACCTCATGGTTCCTAGTTGTATTCGTTTCTGCTTCGCCACAACGGGAACTCTCATGAATTGGCCTTTTTTATTTAGAATCAACATTCATTAGTAAAGTGTTCATAGAAAATTTTTTTTTCCTTTTGTCATTTCTAAGGCTGCTCACATGGAGGTTCCCAGGCTAGGGGTCTAATTGGAGCTGTAGCCACCGGCCTACGCCAGAGCCACAGCAACTCGGGATCCAAGCCGCGTCTGCAACCTACACTACAGCTCACAGCAACGCTGGGTCCTTAACCCACTGAGCAAGGCCAGGAGGGATCGAACCCACAACCTCATGGTTCCTAGTCGGATTCGGATTCGCTAACCACTGAGCCACGACAGGAACTCCAAAAATGATTTAATTGAGTGTTTAAACAGCATTAAAATGTTAGTGTGGGTTAAATTTGGTCTCCGTGCGTCCTACTTCTTTCAGTGCCTCCTACTTAGAGGCCACGGTTGGGCTGGGGCAAAGGCCTGGAGCTTTCAGCTCTAGGACCAAGCTTGGCCTTCCAGCTCAGTTCAGTGTGTTTGGATGCTGCTCAAGGTCCAGTCAGGTGGGAAAGTGAGCCCCACCATGCCCGAGTCAGAAGTCTTGAGTCCACGTGTCTCCAGGTGGCTGGTTCTCAGGCCACTGACCAGTTGTGGGGGGCACACCCGTCTCTTGGGACCCAATGAGCAGGGCCACAGCAAGAGCTGCTTTGCCCAAAATTGTCTTTTTTTCTTTTTTCTTTTTTTGGCACAGAGGTGAAAAGCACCACGTCCTAACCAATAGGCCACCAGGGAACTCACTAAATTGTACACTGAATAAAGTCATCGGAAGTCCTTACACAATTATAAGCTAATTAAAAACCATTGCTACCACCAGGTTCTGGAGCTGATTCCTTTACACAGATTTTTTGGGATTTTTTTGGCCAGGGATTGAATCCAGGCCACAACAGTGACAATGCCCAATCCTTAACCCACTGCACCACTGGAGAATTCCTCCTTTACACAGGTTGTAGACCTGATATGGAAATAAGACAGGGGTTTCCACCAAATGATTCTCAGCCTGCAGAACGGCTGAAACACTGGAAGTTCCAGAACATGTGCTCAGTACCCAGAGCCCCTTGGGAAATAGTGCACCCTGAGGATGTCGACGGAGGTCCTTCCCCCCGCAAGTATACCCTAGAGATGTTTTTCCTGAACCTTGTCATTCAACACCAAGATGGAAGTTACTTAACAGCTGCAACTGAAGTTTGGTTCTCGGGGAATGTGAGCTGAATGAATATAATGAGGGTTCCATCCTCGTGTGATGGCTCAATGCTCGTGGGTTCTGAAAGCAGGGAGGGGCTCACCCTCAGTGCAGTGCAGGGACAGGTGCCTGTGAGGTGTTTGTCCCAAAATGGGGCGGGGGGGGGGAGCATGCAACATCCATAAGAGGCCATCCTTAAAGGCAGGAAGTCCAGGATTAGAGCTCTGCCCACCCAAGTCCTGAGCTGCCCCCTCAGGGGAGCCTCCCAACAGCTGGAGCCGCCTTACCCCCGAGCAGAAAGGTCAGCCTCATCCCCATGGTCCAAGGTAGTTTCTGAGCACAGGTGTGGCTGCCCAGGCTGGGACCTGAGGACTCAGGCACCTGGTCAGTGAACAGGAAAGGAGAATGTAGGTTCTTCTCACTACAATACAGTTCAGCTTAATTCCTACAAATATTTTTTAAATGTTACAATATAATGTAATTGCATTTCAATTTTTTCCTCTAACTTTGACCCTGAAAGATACCAGACCTGCTAGATGGAACAGCTTTGATTTACACACACAAAGTCACTGTCCTTCCATCATTCGTCATAAATAACAAACTCCACCCAAGGAATCAAAAGTCAGCAAGATTGAAGAGACCCAGAACTTAATGACTCTTTGCATGGGGTTAGGTTTGCATGTTTAGTTTGAGAAAAAACTGTTACTTATTAAATCTAAGGTTATTTATTTTTAAAAGGCTGCAATTTAATTTTTTATTTATTTTTTGTCTTTTTTTTAGGGCCGAACCTGTGGCATATGGAGGTTCCCAGGCTAGGGGTCCAATCGGAGCTGTAGCCACCGGCCTATGCCACAGCCACAGCAATGCCAGATCTGAGCCATGTCTGCAACCTATACCACAGCTCACAGCAACAGTGGGTCCTTAACCCACTGAGCAAGACCAGGAGGGATCGAACCCACAACCTCATGGTTCCTAGTCAGATTCGTTTCCGCTGCACCATGGCGGGAACTCCTGCCATTTTATTTTTTAAAACTTTTTTTAAAAAATAAGCTTCAGGCTTACATAAATAAGAATAGCATAATTCCCATTTACCCTTAATTTCCTGTAACATATTTTCTCAAATCTACTTTTTGTCATTCTCTATAAATATTTTAATTATTTAAGACTAAATTACAGATAGGATGCCCTTTACTTCTAAATACGTCCTAAAAACCATGTATATCCTAAAAACAGCAGCCTTACTTCATATAATAACCACAGAATAACTTCATAGCAATCAATTAATACTGTCACCTAATCTACAGACATTCAAATCTCACCAATGGTCATTATGGATAGATTTTGGGTGTGGTCTGGCAGGAGCTGCACAAAGGTGAGGCTGTGGCTTTAGTGCATCCATCAGGGGTCAACAAAACTGACCTTCACTCCTCAGGTTAACCTTGATCACCTGAGTAAAGTGTCTGCCAGTTTTCTTCATTTAAATTAACTATTTTTTTCCCTTGAAATTTTAAGTAGCATGTGGGGAGACAATCTAGGGTTATATAAATATACTGTTTCTCATTAAATGTTGAGAGTTACACACATGCTCCTCTTTACCCTTAAACTCTAGAGTTGATCTTTTAAAAAAATTAAATCAGGAGTTCCCACTGTGGCTCAGTGAAAACAAATCTGACTAGCATCCATGAGGATGCAGGTTCGATCCCTGGCCTTGCCCAGTGAGTTAAGAATCCGGCATTGCCATGAGCTGTGGTATAGGTCACAGATGAGGCTCAGAACTGGCATTGCTGTGGCTGTGGGGTAGGCTGGCAGCTGTAGCTCCAATTTGACCCCTAGCCTGGGAACCTCCACATGCTGCGGGTGCAGCCCTAAAAAGACCAAAAAAAGTATCATCACCCCAATTTGGCAATGCCATACAATTTGACACTACATTTATCATGTTTCAAGACTTTTCAGAGGTTGCCTATTCTAATTAAAATAAAATAGAAACCTCTTGCCATTTATAACTAAAACACTGCAGAGTCTAACCCCTGTCCATTCCTGGGCCCCCATGGCTAATGCAGGATCTTCCAGTCACACTGGATTTCCTCTGGTGGCCCTATTGGCCCATCTGAAAGGTCTGTGAGGCCCACCTCCCCTCAGCTGCCGCCTCTGCCTGGGTTCCCGCTTGGCTTCATACAACATTGCCTGACCCATGGTCGAGCTGTAGGCAACCCTTTCCCAAGAGGACCTGCCTGACAAAGGGGCACAGGAACCTCCTTGACCTTCTCTAACTGCCCAACCGAGGGGCCCAATGTGGTCATCTGTCACCCTTCAGTCCATTACCCTTCTTTCTTTTTAGCACTTACCATGGTCTCATACATGTATTTAAGAGTTTACGGTTTGTCTGCTTCCGTTACCATGTAAGTTCCATGAAGCAGGGACTTTTTCCAAGGCATATACAAATTTTCCAGATAAAAAGAGCCATTTATAAAACTCCAAGGGCCCCATAATTATTGCAGCACTATTCACAACTGCCAAGACATGGAAACAACCTATGACTCCACTGATGGATGAATAGGTAAAGAGTGTGTGAGACATATATATATATATATATATATATATATATATATATATGATGGAATATTATTCATCCATAAAGAAGGAAATCCTGGGAGTTCCCACCATGGCGCAGCAGAAACAAATCCAACTAGGAACCATGAGGTTGCAGGTTCGATTCCTGGTTTCACTCAGTGGGTTAAGGATCTGGCATTGCCGTGAGCTGTGGTATAGGTCATGGATGAGGCTTGGATACCGAGTTGCTGTGGCTGTGGTGTAGGCCAGCAGCTGCAGCTTTGATTAGACCCCTAGCCTGGGAACCTCCATATGCTGAGGGTGCGGACCTAAAAAGCAAAAAAAAAGAAAAAGAAGGAAATCCTAGAGTTCCTGTCATGGCTCGGCACTAATGAACCCGACTAGCATCCAAGAGGAAGCAGGTTCGATCTCTGACCTCATTCAGTGGGTTAAGGACTCCTTGTTGCCATAAGTTGTGGTGTAGGTTGCAGATGCAGCTTGAATTCAGAACTGCTGTGGCTAAGCCGCCAGCTGTAGCTCCAATTCAACCCCTAGGCTGGGAACCTCCATATGCCACAGGTGCGGCCCTGAAAAAAAAGAGGAAGTCCTGCCATTTGTGACAACGTGGATGGACGTAGAGGGCATTATGCTAAGGGAGATGAGTCAGACAGAGAAAGACAAATATTGTATGGTCTCACTTATATGTGGAATCTAAAAAACAAAATAAAAAACATAGGGGTGTTTATCCTCTAGACTCCTTCCTTCCTCTAACTGATCTTTGCCTATTTACTGCAAATGGAAAGTAATAAACTTTTTTTTTTGGTTGTGCCTGCAGCATGTGGAAGTTTCTGGGCTGGGGATCAAACCCACACAGCTGGGCCGGTGCAGTGACAACACCAGATCCTTAACCTGCTACACCACAAGGGAACTCAAGAAAAGTTATAGACTTTAAAATATGCTTCCAGACTTTCTCAAACTTCTCTCAGAGACCCAGCAATGGCTGGTGCATTTTATTTCACAAGCGGGCTTCTCCCAGACCACTTGCCGGGCTCTCGCCTCTGAACAGCCACAGGCAGTGCTGCTCCCTTTCTGGCATCTCTGCAAAGGAAGACACGTTCCAGCTCCAACCCTGGTCACAGAGAAGCAGATCTCAGCCAAGGACAGAAATGTAGGGATGGTTTCTGAAGGGGCGGGAAGATCCAGAATTCCCCAGGGTTTGCTCCAGGACTGCCAGGATCAGTTAGACAAGTACACTCCTGCTCTGCACAATAGACTAGCATCAGCCTTTAAAAGGAAACTTCTGATTCGATGAAATTTGTGGCTCAAGAAATTCAAGTCTCCAGACTCCTCTTCTGCTTCTCTGACAGCAGCCTGCCCTCCCCACTCTTCTGTTTGATTTCAAAGGCAAGGGGAGTGACCTCACGGCTTTAAGCACTGTGAACTCTAAACGCACAATCTCACAAAAACGAAAAGTCTTTTTCCTTAGTTGGAAAATTATATTGTCACATGATAGCTGAGGAAAACTGAAACCATTTTCAAACTGCATATAGCACCTATGCTGACGATTTCTGTCATATCTATTGTGACTGCTTCCAGTAGGTTTACAGTAAAACATCCCTAAAAACTACTACTACTTCCAGCAGGTTTATAGTAACACATCCCTAAAAACTACTTCTACATTATTAGACACATTCTGAACTTTTAAGCAACCAGAGTGCCAAACTCAAGCTCAGTGACATGTTTTAAGTGCATGAAACCTCTTCCCCTGAACCAGGAGCTTTGGAGAGGGCAAATGCGCTGGAGAAGTGATTAATTGGCAATATGCTCCCTGCCCCAGGACTCCAGCATTGTTACAGCAAAACATCTCACTCAAGAATAAAGTGTAATGACTGCTTCCTACAAGACTCCTGAAAATTAAAAACGGATATAGTAAAGGCAAGCAAAGAAGTAAAAATTACAGACAATCAGAGAAGAAAGCTTCAGAAGCAGGTACAGCGCATGTCTGGTTACTTCCTCAGTGAAAGTCTGCAAGCATTTATGACAATCGCTCCCAAGGACCTACTTAGAAGGGCTTACACATCAAACACCACCAAATGAGAAATCTTGCTCAGAATGAATTTGTAAGTGAGATGAGCCTTCAGAAGAAAAGATGCCAGGCTGGCAAATCTTCAAGCATGTGAAACACTTTGCTCACTTATTCTCAATGTCAGATTTCCGAACTGTATATACTCCTAGGTAAACTCTTCCTCTCATGGATACAGGACACAGTTCCACGAAATAGGATTTGACTGTGGAGTTCCCTGCTTTCCAAAGTACTGATTTACATATTGATTCTTTTAGAACAAGGTTAAAATATTACTTTTTTTTTTTCCTCTGTTTTGGCCACCCCAGCAGCATATGGAGCTCCCGAGCCAGGGATCAGATCTGAGCTGCAGTCTTGTTTGCTTTTTTTTTTTTTTTTTCATTTTAGGGCCTCACCTGCAGCATATGGAGGTTCCCAGGCGAGGAGTCAAATTGGAGCTACAGCTGCCGGCCTACACCACAGCCTCAGTAAAGCAGGATCTGAGCCATGTCTTTGACCTATACCACAGTGCATGGCAACGCTGGATCCTTAACCCACTGAGCAAGGCCAGGGATCGAACCTGCATCCTCACGGATACCAGATGGGTTCATTACCACTGAGCCACAGTGGGAACTCCCTGTTTGTTTTTTAAATTTTTGGCCATGCCCACAATGTGTGGAAGTTCCTGGGCCAGAGAGTGAACCCATGCCACAGCAGCTACCTGAGCCACAGCAGTGACAAGGCCTGATCTTCAACTCACTGAGCCACAGGGGAACTAGTTTATTTTTTAGAGTCCACATATCAATGATATCATACAGTATTTGTCTTTTTCTGACTTATTTTGCTCAGGATAATATCCTCCAAGTCCATCCATGTTGTTGCAAACAGCAAAACTTCATTCTTTTTTATGGCTGAGTAGAATTCCACCTTCTTCATCCATTCATATATCGATGGACACTTAGGTTGCTTCCCTGTCCTGGTTAATGCAAATAATTAATACTGCTATAACAACTGCTGCTGTAAACACTGGAGTGCATGTATCTTTTCTGGTTAGTGTTATTGTTTTCTTCAGGCAAATACCCAGAAGTGGAATTGCTGGATCATATAGTTTAATTTTTACTTTTTGAAGAACCTCCACATAGTTTTCCACAGTGGCTGCAACAATTTAAATTCCCACCAATAGTATATGAGGATTCGGAGTTCCTGTTGTGGCTCAGCGGTTAATGAATCTGACTAGCATCCATGAGGACACAGGTTCGATCCCTGGCCTCGCTTGGTAGGTTAAGGATTTGACGTTGCCATGAGCTGTGGTGTAGGTCTCAGACACAGTTCAGATCCCGTGTTGTTGTGGCTGTGGTATAGGCTACAGCTCCAATTCGACCCCTCGCCTGGGAACCTCCATATGCAGCAGGTGTGGCCCTAAAAAGCCAAAAAAAAAAGTGTATGAGGATTCCTCTTTCTCTATATCCTCAACAACATTTGGCACCTGTTGTCTTTTTTTGGCTGCACCTGAAACTCCTAGAAGTTCCCAAGCCAGGAATTGAATCTGAGCTACAACTGCAACCTATGCCATACCTGTGGCAATGCTGGATCCTTAACTTGCTGCTCCACAGTGGGAACTCCATTTGTTGTCTTCTTGATGATGGCCATTCTGACAGGTGTGAGGTGATAATCTCACTGTGGTTTTGATTCACATTCCCTGATGATTGAGCATCTTCTCGTGTGCCTGTTGGCCATTTGAATATTTTCTTTGGAGAAATGTCTCAGATAAACTTAAAATATATATCAAAAAGGAGCAAAACAGAACTTTTCCACTTTGTTGTCCTGGATTTCAGCTAATTCTCCAGAGGCAGAGGCAGCAGCAGAGCAGTGTGAGCATGAGGCACTCTACTGACAAAGCAGCATCTCTTCCTGCAGAAACAGCTTCCTGTTTGTGTGACCTGCCAGGTGCAGTCCTTCAGAGCCCAGGGCTGGCCAGCTGCTGTGGGCTGAGCGCTAAGTCCCCCTAACATTCCTGTGTTGAAACCTGATGCCTCAGGCGATGGTCTTGGTGGGTTTGAGAGGTGACTGAGCGCCTCCTGATGGGACTGGTGCCCTTTTAATGGAGACCATCCTGTGAGGACACCATCAGCCTTCTGCAAGCCCAGAAGAGGGGCCTCACCAGATGCTGAATCTGCTGGAGATATGACCCTGGGATCCGCAGCTGCCAGAGCTGTGAGAAATAAATTTCCATTGCATGTAAGCCACTCTGCCTCTGGCCCTTTACTTGGTACAGCAGCGCAGGGATGGAGGTGCCAGCCTTCGCTCAGGTGCCCTGCTCACCTCTGGACGTGTCCCCTGGACCTGCCACGCCCCCCTCAGCTGGTGCTTCTGCACGAGAAATGCCTTCTCTGACTGACTCCTGTCTGTTTTCAGTTTTTTACAATTAACGCCTTGTAAAATAGGTCAGAGACAGCAAAAAAAGGCAGAAAACCTGCAGGATCAGGTCACTCGGACAATACTTGTTTCCATCACATATGCCAAAGGGCTTCTCAGTCCATTTCAAAGTTTTTTACAGTTTTCCCCTGTACTGTTAAGTTTGAAACTATCAGAAGCATTAAAAAATTTCAAGTGTTGGAGTTCCCATCGTGACTTAGGGGAAACAGATCTGACTAGCATCCATAAGGACACAGGTTCAATCTCTGGCCTCGCTCAGTGGGTTAGGGATCCGGTGTGGCCCTGAGCTGTGAGGTAGGTCGAAGATGTGGGCTCAGATCTGGCATTGCTGTGGCTGTGGTGTAGGCTGCTTTGATTTGACCCCTAGTCTGGGAACATCTATATGCCATGGATGCAGCCCCAAAAGACAAAAAAAAAAAAAAAAAAAAAAAAAAAAGTCAGGTGTTTTATAAATGGCAACAGCAGGGAGATAGGAATTAAAACACCTATTTCAACAATCAGAAAATATATTTAATTCCAGCAGTTTCTGTTGTGCCTCAGCACGTTAAGAACCCAACTAGTCTTCATGAGGACGTGGGTTCAACTCCTAACCTTACTCAGTGGATTAAGTATCTGGCGTTGCCATGAGCTGTGGTAGCTTGCAGATGTGCCTCAGATCTGGCATTGCTGTGGCTATGTCATAGGCCAGCAGCTGTAGCTCCGATTGTATCCCTAGCCCATGAACCTCCATACGCCACAGGTATGGCCTTAAAAAGAAAAAAAAAAAGAAATAAAATATATTTAGTTCTAAAAATAGTGTGTGAAAAAAATACTCTACTTCGGACCAAGGTGGAAAAGAAAAAGGAAAGAGTAAATTCACTGTAAGTTCAGACACATCTTGGAGTTCTCTTGTGGTGTAGTAGGTTAAGGGTCCAGCATTGTCATTGCAGCAGCTGGTTGCTGCTGCGGCACAGGTTTGATCCCTGGCCTGGGAACTCCACAAGCCACGGGCGTGGCCAGGAAGAAAAACAGTTACAACATGGTACAATTATCCTAGTGAAAGCATTCACATCCTCCTGACTTGTCAAAAAAAAAAAAAAAAAAAGACTATCTAGCTCTTAGAGTGGCTGTGTTCTCTGTCACCTTGATTAAGCTGGTACTATGTTTTGTGGAATTCATTTCCCTGAATTGAATGGGCTGCAGTGGTCGCAGGAGAGGTCTGCTGGAGACCAAGAAGGTTTAGTAAGGGAACAGCCATTCCCTCTGTAGCTGTACTTCCTCCCGGTACAGAGCTGCTGGCTCACCTGCAGGTAGGAGGAAGTCACCTCCTCCAGGAGCAGGTGTGAGCACAGCCTATGACAAAGGGCTCCACCACTCTTCAAGTCCAAGATGGGAGACATAGCACGGCCTCGGCCTCGTCTGTTCTGACATCCCCAACATCACGTACTGCTTCCCTGCGGGCTGACCTGCAGCAGCGTCCCTATATTTTCATCTTAACAAGGTTAAGTCTTCCAATCCACAAACGTGGGCTGTCTTTTTCTTTCAGCAATATTTTCAGTAATATTCAGTGTACAAGTCTTCCTCCTTGGTTAAATTTACTCCTAAGTACTTTTTAATGCCATTGTAAGTAAAAGGGTTTTCTTAATTTCTTTTTTTCTTTTTAGGGCCGCACCCACAGCATATGGAGGTTCCCAGACTAGGGGGTCTAACTGGAGCTGTAGCTACCAGCCTATACCACAGCCACAGCAACATCAGATCCGAGCTGCATCTGTGACCTACACCACAGCTCACTGCAACACCGGATCCTTAACCCACTGAATGAGGCCAGGGATCGAATCCTCAATGTCAAGGTTCTAGTTGGATTCGTTTCCACTGCTCCACGAAGGGAACTCCGGTTTTCTTAATTTCTATTAAGGATTGTTCACCATTAGTGTATAGCGATGCAACTGATTTTCGTGAGTTGATTTTGTATCCCGACCCTTTGCTCAACTAGTTTTTCTTTTTGTCTTTTTGCCTTTTCTAGGGCCGCTTCCCGCAGCGTATGGAGGTTCCCAGGCTAGGGGTCTAATTTGAGCTGTAGCCGCCAGCCTACACCAGACCCACAGTAACTCACCAGACCCACAGCAACTCGGGATCCGAGCTGCATCTGCATCCTATACCACAGCTCACGACAACAGTGGATCCTTAACCCACTGAGCGAGGCCAGGGATCGAACCCGAAACCTCATGGTTCCTAGTCAGATTTGTTAACTACTGCACCACAGTGGGAACTCCTCAATTAGTTTCTTAGTTCTGAAAGTTTGTGTGTATTTGTTAGGATTTTCTACATATAAGATCATGCCATCAGCGAACAGAGATAATTTTACTTCTTCCTTTTTTTTGGCCCTGCCCATGGCATGCAGAAATTTCTGGGCTAGGGATCAAACTAGTGCCACAGCAGTGACCTGGGCCACTGCAGTGACAATGCCTGATCCTTAACCTGCGGTGAAACAAGAGAACTCCACTTTTTCCTTTCTCATTGAGATAACTTTTATCTCTTTTTCTTGCCTAATTATTCTTCGTAAAACTTTTAAAATGTGTTGAATGGAAGTGGCAAAGTAGGTAGCCTTGTCTTAATGCTGATCTTATGGGAAAAGTGTTCAGTCTCACTGCTGAAGATGACGTCAGCGATGGGGTTTTCATGTGTGGCCTTCTTCGTCTTGAGGGAGTTTCCTTCTATTCCTAGTTTTTCAGCATTGTTTATCATGAAAGAGTTTTGAATTTTGTCAAATGCTTTTACTGCATGAATTGGGATTACAATGTAATTTTTTTCTTCATTCTATTAATGTGGTATACTATGTTGAACAAACTTTGCATTCCTGGAAAATATCCCACTTATTCATGGTGCATAGTATTTTTACTATGTTGATTTCAGTTGATTGGTATTTTGTTGAGAATTTTTGCATCAGTATTCATAAGGAATATTGGACTGCAATTTCCTCTCTTGCAGTGTCTTTGTCCGGCTTTGTTATTGTGTAATGCTGACTTCAGAGAATGCATTAAAAAGCGTTCCCTCCTCTTCAATTTTTGGGAAGTGTTTTAGAGGTTTGGCTTTAATTCTTTTTTAAATGCTGGGTCAAGTTCACCAGTGAGTCATCTGATCCAAGGCTTTTCTTTGTGGAACATTTTTCTCTGCAATAAATTTTTCTCTGCTCTAAACTGTCAATGTTTAGCCTCACTGTGTCAGGCACATGAATTTGTGTGTCCAGATAACAAACTCAAAGACATATGCTTACTGTAGACTTGTCAATGAAAGGGAGCCAAATTTAACTCCTCCCCCCAAATGTGTCTCTTTGGCATGGGCGAGACCAAGCAGGACCCTGTGGGGCCTTCCCAGTGACTGGCCCCTCGTCTCCTCTGCTTCTTGTTTGTAGAAAAACCTGTAGTCTTCCACACCTCCTCTGAGATCCAAAGAGCAGACTCAAGGAGTTCCCACTGTGGCTCAGCAGTAATGAACCTGACTACTATCCATGAGGATGGGGTTTCAATCCCTGGCCTTGCAGTGGGTCAAGGATCCAGCATTGCCATGAGCTGTGGTGTAGGTCGAAGCCGCAGCTCGGATCCCACGTTGCTGTGGCTGCGGTATAGGCTGGCAGATGCAGTAAGATTCAATCCCTAGCCTGGGAACTTCCACATGCCGCACGTGCGGCCCTAAAAAGCAAAAAACAAACAAACAACAACAACAACAAAAGAGGAGCCTCAAACATTAATATTTAGAGAAGTGAGAAAAATGCAGAAACAAAGGAAAAGCAATTAAGCAAGAAAGGTAATAACTGTCTGAACAACAGGTCAGTGATAAAACCGTCCTCGGACTCCTAGTTCCTCCTGAAGGGAAAGAGATCACAATCTGATACATATCCTGGAGTCGTCACAGAAACCAGGACCCTACTAGATAGAAACTCTAACCACAACAACAGACTGGTTGGAACCAGAAGACAGAGGACTAAAATGCCCCAAACATACAACACTGAAAGGCAACAATACTCCAATAAAATTAAAAAAAAAAATTCCCTAAAATAATCCTGTTATATCCCCACCAATCAGAAGAATGTCCATGTCCATCAGCTGATCTCACCTGTGACCCTCATCCCTAAAGTTGCCTTAAAAACTCTTCCTGGAGTTCCCGTTGTGGCGCAGCGGAAACGAATCCGACTAGGAACCATGAGGTTGTGGGTTGGATCCCTGGCCTCGCTCAGTAGGTTAAGGATCTAGTGTTGCCTTGAGCTGTGGTGTAGGTCGCAGACATGGCTCAGATCCCATGTTGCTATGGCTGTGGTGTAGGCCGGAAGCAACAGCTCTGATTAGACCCCATATGCCTCCGGTGCGGCCCTGAAAAGACAAAAAACAAAAACAAAACAAAAAAACCAACAACCAGAGTTCCTGTCGTGGTACAGTGGTTAACGAATCCGACTAGGAACCATGAGGTTGCGGGTTCAGTCCCTGCCCTTGCTCAGTGGGTTGACAATCTGGCATTGACGTGAGCTGTGGTGTAGGTTGCAGACGTGGCTCGGATCCCGCATTGCTGTGGCTCTGGCGTAGGTCGGTGGCTACAGCTCCGATTAGACCCCTAGCCTGGGAACCTCCATATGCCGCGGGAGCAGCCCAAGAAATAGCAAAAAGACAAAAAACAAAACAAAAACAAAAACCAACAACCAACCAAACAAAAAAAACACCTTCCCTGAGGTCCTCAGGGAGTTCTTTCAAGCACTAGCTGCCTGCTCTTTGCTTGGTGCCTGCAAGGAAATGCCGCACTTTCCTTCACCACAACCAAGGGTCAGTGGATTGGCTTTGCTGCACCCAGGTGAGTGAAACTGAGTTCTGGTCAGTGACATGAGTATTAATTATGGCTGATTATTTTTAGGGTCCAGAAGACTTAGGAAGAAACTTTAGCCTTTCCTCTAACTGCTTAAAGATGCAGATAAAAGAACTTGTTCTAGGAGGAATCCTGGAAGCAATTGACAAATGTCCAAAATTAAGAGAATGGCCTGATGTTATAAATATTTTAAAGCCTTTAAAATTATAATTACAAAGATTGTGTGGAAAAATATTTTTCACTGAAAGTAGTAAATAATATACAGAATAAAAGAGCGATGAATAAAAACGTTTATGTGAAAGATATGCAAGAAACTAAAAAAAAAAGATATACTAAAGTAAGTTATGAATTTTTTTTTCTTTGTACAGCCACACATGCAGTGTAGGGAAGTTCCTGGACTAGGGGTCGAATGTGAGCTGCAGTTACAGGCCTACAGCACAGCCATGGCAACACCAGTTCCAAGCCACATCTGTGACCTATGCTGCAGCTTGTAGCAATGCTGAATCCTTAACCGCTGAGTGAGGCGAGGGATAGAACAGGCTTCCTCATGGAGACTATGTTGGGTTCTTAACCTGATGAGACAGAAGAGAAACTCCTAGATTTTTTTTTTTTTGGCTTGTTGATGTTTAGTTGTTCAAATATCATTTGTTGGAAAGACAATCTTTGCTCCATAGCATTGCCTTTGCTGTCTGTCAAAGATGAGTTGACTCTATTTATATAGGTCTGTTTATGGGCTCTCTATATTCTGCTCATTGATCTACTCTTTCACCAATATGATTCTGTGTTGATTATTGTAGCTTCACAGTAAGTCCTGAATCCCAGTAGTGTCATTCCTCCAACTTTGTCCTTTTCCTTTAATACTGTGTTGGCTATTTTAGGTCTTTTGCCTCTATATGAACTTTGGCTTTTTTTTTTTTTTTTTCTTTTTAGGGCCACACCCTTGGCATAAGGAGGTTCCCAGACTAAGGGTCAAATCGAAGCTGTAGCCGCTGCCTACACTACAGTCACAGCAATGCGGGATCCGAGCACATGTGCAACCTACGCCACAGCTCACAGCAACGCCAGATCCCCAACCCACTGAGCAAGGCCAGGGATGGAACCTGCATCCTCATGGATGCTAGTCAGGTTTGTTAACCACTGAGCCACAGTGGGAACTTCCTCTGTATGAACTTTAGAATAACAAAATAACTTCATGGACTTTGGGATTGCACTGAATATATGGATTAAGGTGGGGAGAACTGACCTCTTAAAGATATTATGTCTCCTTGTTCCTGAACACGAAATACCTCTCCATTTATTTTGTTGATTTTTGTTAATCAGAGTTCTGTAAGTATACTCATATAGATCTTATACAGTTTGCTAGATTTACACCTAAGAATTTAATTTGGAGGATACTTACATTAGCACTGTGGTTTTTTTGTTGCTGTTGTTTGTTCTTTTATGGCCGCACCTGAGGCAGATGGAAATTCCCAGGCCATAGACTGAATCTAAGCTGCAGCTGTAACCCACACCACAGCTTTGGCAATGCCAGATCCCTTAACCCACTGCACTGGAGTCAGGGATTGAAACTATGCCTCCACAGCAACCCAAGCCATTGCAGCTGGATTCTTAACCCACTGAAACATGAAGGATATTGTTTTAATTTCACACTCCACGTGATCATTGCTGTTATTAGGAAAATGACTGACTTTTGTATAATAGCCTTGTATCTTGCAACTTTGCTATAGTCACTTATTAGTTCCAGATCTTTGTTCTTTCAGATTTTCTACATATAAAATCATGTCATTGTGAAAGTGACTTTCTTCTCCAGTACAATGTTGAAAAGGAGTGGTGTGAAGGAACATCCTAGTCTTGTTCCTGATCTTAGTGTAAAATCTAGTTTGTCACCACTATCACATCAGCTGTAGGCTTTTTTCGTAGTTTTTTTTTTTTATCCAGCTGAGTGAAGTCCCCTCTAGTGCTATTTTACTCAGTTTTGTCATGAATGGGTGTTGGATTTTTTTTTTTTTTTCGTCTTTTGTCTTTTCAGGGCTGCACCCACGGCATACGGAGGTTCCCAGGTTAGGGGTCTAGTTGGAGCTGTAGCCGCCAGCCTATGCCAGAGCCACAGCAACACCAGATCCAAGCCACGTCTGCGACCTAAACCACAGCTCACAGCAATGGTGGATCCGTAACCCATTGAGCAGAGCCAGGGATCAAACTCGCAACCTCACGGTTCCTAGTCGGATTTTGTTTCTGTTGCTCCACGACGGCAACTCCGGTGTTGGATTTTATCCTAGCTTTTTGCGTCTGTTGATATGGTCACGTGGCTTTTCTTTTTAACCTATTGATATGATGAATTATATTGATTTTTGAATGCTGAAATAACTGCATTCCTGAGATAAATCCCACTTGGTTATGGCATTTAATTCCTTTTATACATTATTGAATTCTATTTGCTAATATTCTACGGATGATTTTTGCATCTATGGTGAATAGATAAATTGGTTTATAGTTTTCTCTTCTTACAATGCCTTTGGTTTTGGTATTAGGGTAATGCTAACCTCACAGAATGAAGTAGGAAGTGTTCCCTCTGTTCTACTTTCCGGAAGATTTTGTAGAGAATTCATATAATTTTTCCCCTAAATGCTTCATAGAATTTACCAATGAACCCATCTGGGCCTGGTGCTTTCTATCTTGGAAGGTTATTAATTAGTGATTCATCTTTGTTTATATAGATATATCATACTGTCTATTTTGTCTGTGAGCTTTGGCAGATTGTATCTTTCAAGGAATTGGTCCATTTCATCTGGGTTGTCAAATCTGGGGCACAGGTTTGTTAATAGTGTTCCTTTAGTATACTTTTAATGTCTATAGGATTCACAATGATGTACCCTCTTTCATGTCTAATATTAGTCATTTGTATGTTCTCTCCTTTTTCTTGTTAACCTGGTTAGAGGGCTTACTGCTCTGATTTTTTCAAAGAACCAATTTGGTTTTGTTGATGTGACTGACTTCCTGTTTTCAATTTCACGCCTTTCTATTCTTTCTTTTTTTTTCTGCTTACTTTGGATTTAATTGTCTCTTTTTCTGGTTTCCTAAGGTGGAAGCATAGATGATTGATTTCAGTTCTTCCCTCCCCCCACCCCCCCAGGTGCACCTGTGGCATTGGAAGTTCCTGGGCCAGGGACTGAATCTGAGCCAGAGCTACAAACCACACCACAGCTGTAGTAATGCAGGATCCTTAACCCACTGTGCCACAGTGAGAACTCCTCTCTTCTTGTGTAATATTCCACTAAATGCTAAAAGTTCCCTCTAAATATTGTTTTCAGGAGTTCCCATTGTGGCTCAGTTGAAACAAATCTGACCAGTATCCACGAGGATGCAGGTTTGATGCTTGGCCTCGCTCAGTGGGCTAAAGATCTGGCGTTGCCGTGGGCTGTGGTAGAGGTCGCAGACACAGCTTGGATTTGGCATTGCTGTGGTGGGGTGTAGGCCGACAGCTACAGTTCCCATTCAACCCCTAGCCTGGGAACCTCCATATGCCACAGGTGTGGCCCTCAAGACACACACACACACAAAATACTGTTTTTACTATGTGACACAAATTTTGGTAAGTTGTATTTTCATTCATTTAAAAAGCTTTTTATCAATCCCTATCAAAATACAAATGGTAGTCCCCACTGTGGTGCATCAGGTTAAGGATCCAGCATTGTTGCAGCGATGGCACAAGTCGTAGCTGCAGCTCGGATTCGATCCCTGGCCCAGGAACTTACATATGCTGCAGGTGAGGGGAAAAAAAAACAACCAATGGCATTTTCACAGAACTAGAACAAATAATTCTAAAATTTATATGGAGCAAAACAGACCCTGAAGAGCCAAAGCAAACTTGAGAAAGAACTGAGCCAGAGGCATCACGCTTCTGGACTTCACACTACAGTACAAAGCTACATTAATCACAACAGTATGGTAATGTCATTCAGTCCTCACCCCTCAGCTGCTGATGAGGCAACCAAGATCTACAGAAGGCTGCACGGTAGATAAGGTTGAAAACAGAAATAGTCCAAGTCTAACAAATCCCATTAAATGAGCTGAGTGGGATAAACTAGTGTATGTGAGTGAGGTGTACCCCTCTCATGGACTGTCATCTGTCTCCCTGGCTTCCTCCTCTGCCCCCAAATCGGGGTCCACAACGGAAAGGCACTAGCAAACACTATGGCTTACTGGGAGGCTGGTAAATAGATGCTTTGGTCAAAACAGTGAGTTCAAATAAGGTTTTTTGTTGTTGTTGTTTGTTTTTTTGCTTTTTTTAGGGCCGAACCTGTGGCATATGGAGGTTTCCAGGGTAGGGGTCGAATCAGAGCTACAGCTGCCAGCCTACGCCACAGCCACGGCAACACCAGATCCAAGCTGTGTCTGCAACCTACACCGCAGCCCACGGCAACACCAGATCCTTAACCCACTGAGCCGAGGCCAGGGACCGAACCTGCAACCTCATGGTTCCTAGTAGGATTCATTTCCGCTGTGCCACAACAGGAACTCCTCAAATAAGTTTTTTAACTAAACAAAACAAAACAGTATGACACTGGCACAAAAAACAGGCACACAGATCAATGGAACAGAATAGGGAGCCCAGAAATAAACCCATGTACTTATGGTCAATCCACAACAAAGAAGTCAAGAACATAACTGCTTGGAGTTCCTGTTGTGGCTCAGTGGTAATGAACCCAACTAGTATCCATGAGGACTCGGGTTCGATCCCTGGCCTTGTTCAGTGGGTTAAGGATCCTGTGTTGCAGTGGCTGTGGTGTCGGCCGGCAGCTACAGCTCCAATTCGACCCCTAGCCTGGGAACTTCCATATGCTGCGGTGAGGCTCTGGAAAAAAAATATAACTGCTTACTGTTATTGTACATTAGCTTATCCTCCAAACATTGAGTAAACATTATCAGACATCAAATACCTTCAGTGACTCCCAAAATATGTGTAGACTGATTACCACACTTCTAAATAACACTTGAGGTATAGATGAAATCGCAAGAGAAATTTACAAAGTTTTTTTTTTTTAAAAAATCGAGTTATACTTGATTTACAATATTATTAGTTTCAGGTGTACAACGCAGTGTTTCTAAACTTTTACATTATATTCCATTTAAAGTTATTATACACTGGGAACCATGTCTAGTCACTTGTGATGGAGCATGATAAGTGAAAATAGAATGTGTACATGTATGTGTAACTGGGTCACCATGCTGTACAGCAGAAAAAAAAATTGCATTGGGGAAATAACTATTAAAAAATAAATAAATAAATAAATAATAAAGTTATTATAAAACACTGGCTATATACCCTATCCTTCACAATATAGTCTCACACCTTATTTATTTTATGCATAGTAGTTTGTACCTCTTACTCACCTAACACTATCTTGCCCCTCCTTCTTCCTTTTCCCCTCGGATAACCATTAGTCTGTTCTCTATATCTATGAACCTGTTTCTGTTTCATTACACTCACTTGTTTGTTTGATTTTTTAGATTCCACATATAAGTGAAAACAGAGTATCTGTCTTTGTCTCACTTACTTAGCGTAATACCCCTCAGGTGCATCCATGTTGCTGACAAAGGCAAAATTCCATTTGTTTTTATGGCTGATTAATAATCCATCATATGTATGTACCACATCTTCTTTATCCATTCCTCTGTCGATGGACACTTTAGGTTGCTTCCATGTCTTGGGTACTGTGAGAGAGTGTGTTTGTTTCCTATTGCTGCAAAACAAATTATTCCAAAATGTAGTGGCTTAAAACAGCAAACATGTATTATCTCATTATTGGTGGGTCAGGAATCTGGGCACCTTTAGCTGGTTCCTCTGTCTCTAGCAGAGTGGCAATGAAGGGGCTGGCCCAAGATGCAGTGTCATCCAAAGAGATAACGGGGAGGATCTGCTTGCAAGCTCACCCCCATATTTGTTTTGTTTTTTTTTTTTTTTTGTCTTTTTGCCATTTCTTGGGCCACTCCTGCGGGCATATGGAGTTTCCCAGGCTAGGGGTCTAATTGGAGCTGTAGCTGCCAGCCTACGCCAGAGCCACAGCAGCGCAGGATCTGAGCCGCGTCTTCGACCTACACCACAGCTCACGGCAACGCCAGATCGTTAACCCACTGAGCAAGGGCAGGGATCGAACCCGCAACCTCATGGTTTGTAGTGGGATTCGTTCGCCATGATGGGAACTCCCCATATTTGTTGATAGGGTTCAGTTCTTTGTGGCTGTTGAACCGAAGACCTCACTTCCTCAAGGTTCTTGGGCCAGAAGATCTTAGCTCCTTTCCACGTGGGCTTCTCTAGAAGGCAGCTGTCAGGATGACAGCTGGCTTCCTTCACAGGGAGCAAGAGAGAGCATGTCGGAAATCCAGTCTCTGGCCCCCCATGCCTAAAGCATGCAGAAGTTCTGAGGTCAAGGATTAAACCTGAGCCACAGCAGTGACAAGGCTGAATCCTTACCCCCGAGCCACTAGGGAACTCCAGGAGTCCTTTTTTTTTTTGCTTTTTAGGGCCGCACCTGTAGCATACAGAGTTTGCCAGGATAGGGGTCAAATTGGAGCTGTAACTGCTGGCCTACAACACAGGCACAGCAATGTGGGATCTGAGCCATGTCTGTGACCTACATTATAGCTCACAGCAATGCTAGATCCTTAACCCATTGGGCGAGGCCAGGGATTGAACCTGCCTAGTCAGATTCATTTCCATTGAACCACAATAGGAACTCCCAGCAGCCTATTCTTTCTAAACAAAATCTCAGAAGTGATATTCCTGCACTTGTCTTATTTTGTTTATTGGAAGCTGGTCAGTAAACCCAGCCCCCACAAAAGGCAAGAGGATTATAAAACAAGGTATCAACACCAGAAGGGATCACTGGGAGCCGTTATAGAGGCTTCCTTCCAGAGAAGAGTGCAACAAATCTTAAAAGAGCACTCTATAGTGCCACTTCCTATTATGAGGCATAGCTGGGAGCAACTGGGAAGAAAAAGCAGCTGACACAGCACATTCAGAAATTAAGAACAGGATCTGCCTCCTCCCAAAGTCTAAGTCATGTGTAAGAGATGGGTGAGAAATAAGGGTGCAGGGTGGAAAGAAGTGGCCCCTCTGACTAGAAAATAGTGGCGTAGCATTAAGGATCTAGTGGCATTGTTACTGCAGCAGTGCAGGTTTCATTCCTGGCCTGGGAACTTCCACACATGCTGCAGGTTTGGCCAAAAATATTGCCTGCCATATCAGTAAACAAAGGATGTCATAGCCATCAGGCCACCACATTGGGAATTCAGCCCAGGGAGCGCTGCAGCCACCACCAAGGCTGCATCCTGAGGGCGCGGGATACTAAGGGCACAAGGTAGCTAAGGTGTTCGTCAAAGGAATATTTCAATGCCAGACTCTGCACCTTTCCATAGACAAAAAAGCGTGAAATTCTTTAATTTGGGATGTCTGTTCTTCAACAGTAATGTTCTGATGCTCAGACTTTCTAGTCTTTGCTACACTCCCCCCACTTCCAAGCAGTCCCTCACAGTGATCTGAGTCTCGGCTCCCGCGCTCCAAGTCCTCAGAATGTCTGCCAAACAAAACCTAACTCTCAGCTTTCAGGCTGTGCGTTTTTTTCAGTCAGCACCACCCAACAAGAACCACCTCGCCTTGTGCATAGCAAGTACCACTAAGGCAGGACTTGGGACGAGCTCCCCGGCCCCGCCCGGTCGGGGATACCAGCGCGGGGGGTGCGGGACTCCGTCCGCGCCCCTTCTGCGGGTAGCAGGGTGCACGCACCCCGGGACCTCGCAGCCCTCGGGGGTCGCCGGCAGTCCTACGCGGGGCCGGCTTGGCGCCACCACCCGAGTCTGTGCGCGTCCCCGCGGCCGCCGCCAACAGTGGGGGCACGTTCGCAGCGAGGCTCTTCTGTGACTCGGAAGCTCTTTTACACTTTTGGGGAGAATTTTCTAGACTTGGACGTAGATCTTAATCATTGCCTCCACCAACTCATATCGCAAAAGAAAATACGAATAAGGTAGCTTAATTTTAAGGGTTCTTTAAACTTCCGATCCGCTTCTTGAATTATTTCCACAGAAAACGACCCGTCGGGACCAGCCTTCCTCCCACAAGCCCTCCGTTCAACTCTCAGAGCCGCGTCCTTCCCCATCAGGGGGCCCTCGGCGGCGCTCCGCCCCCCGGCTCGACGCACGCCCGTGACGTCACGCCGGCGAGGGTTCTCCGAAGCGCGAGCCCTTCCCGGAGCGTTCTTGCCTCGCGCTTCGCTCTCTCTTACGGTGACTGACTCGAGAGTGTTCCGTCAACTTCTTCTGTCACATTTCTCTGAAGTAGTTGCAGCGCTTCGGGAACCCGGAAACCGCGGGGCGGGTCCGTGGTGACGCACCGGAAGCCGCGGGGCGGGACCCTGCAGTCGGAAGCCGCAGGGCGGGCAGTGGCGCTCCCGGAAGTGGCGCGGTCTTCGCGTGCGTGAGGGCGGTGCGTCGGGCTGCAGGAGAAGATGGCGGTCTCCACAGGTCTGTTCCCGGCCGGGCCGCTTGCTTTTCCACCCCGACCCGAGCTGCGCCTCCGCCTGCTGCCGGCTATCGGCCTGGCCATGCGGAGAAGCAGGAGCGCGGCCCCTTGGCGGCTGCGTTCCCCGTGAAGCGCACTGGGAACAGGGAGGGTCGGGGCTGCTGTCGGGGCGGCGGTCGTGCCCGCGCGTCGGCTGCGCGCCCTAGAGCTGGGCTGGGCCCTGCTTGGTCTGGGGTCCTGCAGGCGTTGCTGGGTCAGGCAGGCGGGGGCTCGCGGACTGTGAGAGAGCGAGCAGGGGTGCCCAGGGTGGGCTACCTCCACCTGGGCGCGGGAGGGCTCGCTTGGGGGTCCAGGCTGAAGCGAGTCTGATTCCTGACTCGCCTTGACGTGGGCGGAGGACGGGGCCGTCTCCTAACTGACCGCAGGTGTGTTATCTTTCATTTGAGTGAAAAACTGTGGTGCAAACTAAGTAAAAGCAAGGAGTGAGGTGAACGCTAACTGAAGAAAAAGCAATTTCTTAGATTAGCTATTCAACTCCTTTCTTGCACTTAATACAGTTTTGTTTTCTATGAGCACAGACTTTGAAATTAAGTATTACCACTAAGATTTTAGACATTTGACTATTAAATGTTAAAGTCAAAATGTTAGGCTTTATTACTTAAAAATATTAATGCGTATGATCTTTAATTTTTCTAATCATACCCATTAATACAAACTAGTTTTGCATTTCATGTCATCATTATATAATAAAACGAATTTTCAAGTCTACATACTAAAGTGGAAGGCATCAGTGTATGTTGTGATGGGTAGTCTCAAGGTAATACCATTCTACATTCATTTCAGTGAGAAGTTGTGTCTTTTTAATGTCTCATCTTGACTACGTGCAGGCGTCACGATAAGATGTTTAGTTTTGGTGTTGGGGAACTGTTTCAGTAGACTGATGAGAGATGAGATGAGAACTAAGTAATAAAGCATGGGTGATTTAAAAGTGATATTTTAGTGTTAAAACTTTATAATTACTGCCCTTTCCATTTGAAATCCTGCGTGCTTGTTAGTGGGGCTGTGTTTATGAGATGTGCTTAGTATTTATAGGTTCTTGAAAACTTAGTAATAAAATGATTTATTTTCATTCGATTGATAGTTTTCACTTTGTGGATTTCATTTTTTACTTAAACACAATCCCCCCCACACACACTGTACATATGAGAGAGTGTGGAAATATTTTGAAAAGACCAATGGTTATATTAATGACAGGTACTTTTTATTAACCACATTTAATCATTTGGGGGAGTTGTAAGGAAATTGCCGTGAGATTATTTGCATATTTGTTATATATTGGAATGTGTATTTTCTGGTCTGTATTTTCAGCATTCCTAAATTCTGTATTTACACCGTTTAGATTTATGAGATTTGAAACTTTAGCTTAATTAAAAAGAATATATTTTAGGCAGTTAATTGATGTTTTCTTAAACCACTGAAATTTGTTTTGAAACTGTTGCTAAAAATTGCCCTGGTGAATTTTATGTTCTAGTTATCCTTTTTTGTGCTTTACAAGAGTGACAGTGTTGTCCACTTGGGGGAGAGGTGTCTAAAGTAAGTTCTGGATTATGTATTGGAACTTTTTTTTTTTTTTTTTTTTAATGGCTGAACTTGAGGCATATGGAAGTACCTGGGCCAGGAATTGAACTTGAGCCGCAGCTGCAACCTGTGTCACAGCTGCGGCAATGATGGATCCTTTAACCCACAGCACCAGGCTGGGGATGGAATCCATGCATCTGCAGCAACCTGAGCCGATGTAGTTGGATTCTTAACCCACTGCACCACAGCAGGAACTCCTGGAGCTATTTTTAAATTATATTTTCTCTTAGTTACACTTTCATATTTGCTTCTTGGTAGTAAGGGAGGGAAACAGTACCTTTATATCTGTGAAGTAGATGTGGTAAAGCTTGAAATTTAAATTAGATTAGTTAGATCAGGTATTGTATATGTTTGCTTGTTTTTCTTTTTCTTTCCTTTTCTTTTTTGGCTGCTCCTGAGGCATATTGAAATTCCCAGGCCAGAGATCAAATCCAAGCCACACCTGCAACATATGCCACAGCTTCAGCAGTGCCAGATCCTTAATCCACTGTGCTGGGCCGGATTGAACTGGTGCCTCCACAGAGATAAGATGGATCCTTAACCCACTGCACCACAGTGGGTACTCCTACTTGTTTTTTAATTGAGCCAAAATAACCTTGACAAAAATAGTTATTTGATAGGCCAAAAAGAAAAAGCATCCGACAAATATTTTTTTTTACCTCAATTAAAGCACTGTATTTTAATGTCCATTGCCTAAGTCATATGTTTTTATCCTTTCTGTTACTAGAAAAAAAATTGATGGGGATTCTAATTAAACAGACCTCTGAGCTGAAACATACTTCGCCATACTACTTGATCCTCTTTTTTTGTAGATGAGAAAACTGAGGCCTAAGGAAATATAAGATTTTACATAGTTGGTTATCAATAGAGTCCAGATTAGAATCTAGTTTTTTTACTCTCAGCCTAGTGCTTTTTTCATCATGAGGAACTCTGAATTTGGAATAATCCTGAAATCAGGAGCCCTTATTCCCTTTTAGATTTGAGAGTGGCTTTCATGCTTCTCTTCTAGTAGAATCCTTATTCAGACTCTCAGACACTTCCATTCATGAAATGGGCTGTGGTGGAAACCCCACTGGCTAGATTCCCAGTTCCCAGAGGCAGAGTCACTTCTGGGGGGTCGGTATGATTTCATAGCACACAGCTTAAAAAAAAAATAAAAATACACTGCTATGTTTAGTACCTGTGATTCAAAATTAAAAGTGTATGCAATAATTTATAGTAATAGTACATTTTTAATTTTAGAGTACTTTCAAATTTTACAGAAAAGTTGTGAGGATGGTACAGGGCATTCCTATACATGTATCCAATTTCTCCTGTTAACATCATGGTCTGGTACATTTATCACCAAGTAATGAACGAGTATCAACATACTTATCATTAACTGAAGTTGGTACTGTATTCAGGTTTCTTTAGTTTTTACCTAATGTCTGTTTCTGTCCGAGGATCCCATCCAGAATACATTGTAATGTGAAACATTTGAATATTTTTTGTCATTTATCAGTAGTTAGACTAGTGGTGTGATGGAGCTGTCTTCTCTGAATGCAGAAGATTGCAAAATGTCTTTAGTGAGAGGCTCAGAAAAAAAGATGGAATATTTTTTCTTTGTTGGTAAGCCACATGAGTGGAAAACAAGACCAAAGTAAAACCCAATTACCATTTTCAGAAGTGGGCAGCATTATGTATCCTGGAGCAAGAACTGGGTTAGCAGTGTTTCAGTTTTCCTGCTGCCCTGCTAGATTGCTTTGCATGCTAGATATGCTCCTGCATCTCTTAAGCCTTGCTTTCCACCTCCCCGTCTATGAAAAGGTTGGACAATATGAGGTTGTTTTCCCCATATTAAAGATGAAGATGTGTGGATATGGCAGAACGTGGGAGCAGTAAAAGAGATTTGCATGTATAAATCATAGAATTTGGAAACTAAACAATATAGGAGCTGAACTGTTATAGTCTAAGGTATTTCCCTCTTCAGACTAATAACTGGCCTGGTAGATTTCTCTGTTAGTTATGAACCTGGATGCTCCTGATGCATGTTTGCTCTTGATAACGTCAGGTACTGCTTACTGTGGAGCAGCCCTCCCTTTGCAGAGTAGTTGGGGTGGCAGACTGAAACTGTCCCAAACAGTCTTACTAAGTGTGAAAAATTAGGATCATTCTGTGACCTTTGAAAATGTTCACTAAAACATTTTTTAAAAAGTAAAACTAACATTTGTTAGTACACTGTGATTTAAATGTGAGTTTAAGAATTAGAATGGGTGAGTTCCTGTCGAGGCGCAGTGGTTAACGAATCTGACTAGGAACCATGAGGTTGCAGGTTCAATCCTTGGCCTTGCTCAGTGGGTTAAGGATCCTGCGGTTGCCGTGAGCTGTGCTGTAGGTTGCAGACGAGGCTTGGATCTGGTGTTGATGTGGCTCTGGTATAGGCTGGCGGCTACAGCTCTTATTTGACCCCTAACCTGGGAACCTCCATATGCTGCGAGTGTGGCCCTAAAAGGACAAAAGACAAAAAAAAAAAAAAAAAAAGAAAAGAAAAAAGAATTAGAATGGGAGTTCTCTAGTGGTGCAGTAGATTAAGGATCCAAAGGATCCAGCGTTTTCATTGCAGTGGCCCAGGGCACTGCTACCGTGCAGTTTCAATCCCTGGGGACTTCCACGTGCGGTGGGTGTAGCCAGAAAACAAAACAAACAAAAACAAAGAATTAGAGTGTTTGATCTCTTTATAAAATTGTCTAGACTAGTTTGAACAATGCTTGCCTTTTTCTTCTCATCTTGTAATTTATGTGGAGCAGGCATCTTTTCTATGCTTTGAATTGTCATTCTCTTTAATTTGGATCTTCTTCCAATATTTTATTCTTTGTGTTTCTTTCCTTTTTTTTTTTTTTTTCTTTTTTTTTTTTCTTTTTGGTCTTTTTAGGGCTGAACCCGTGGTATAGGAAGGGTCCCAGGCTAGGGGTTGAATCAGACTTGAAGCTGCTGGCCTCCACCACGGGTTACAGCAGTGTCAGATTCTTAACCCACTGAGGGAAGCCAGGGATCGAACCTGCATCCTCATGGCTACTAGTCAGATTCCTTTCTGCTGATCCACGATGGGAGCTCCTCTTTCTTTCTCTTCCTTCCTCCCTTTGTTCCTCTCTTCCCCTTCGTTCCTTCCTTCCCTCTTTCTTTTCTCTTTTTGGCGGCCCCAAGGGCCTGTGGAATTCTCAGGCCAAGGATCAGATCCGAGACCAGGGATGGAACCTTGGTCCCCGCACTGCAGAGACAACTGCTGATCCCGTTGGTCCACAGCGGTAACTCTTTCCTTTGTGCTTTCAGTGTTAGAGGGTAGATCTCTGAGAGTTTCTTTATTGTGAAGTTTCCCTTCCTCTGGGATGTGGTCATCTTCCTGCATCTCCTTTCTGCATTTATGTGCATAAGTTCACCTTCACTGCATTCCACTGCCTGCTCTTCTGGAGTCTCTTCAACGTTCCTATGGTCAGAAATATCTTTTGTGACTCTCTGTTCAAATTTCATTTCCCATGTTACCAGCTTTTGTTTCTTTGCTGCATTTTTGCCTTTGTTGGCTATTTTATTTTATTTTTTGTCTTTTGTCTTTTTAGGACCGCACCCACAGCATTTGGAGGTTCCCAGGCTAGGGGTCTAATCGGAGCTGTTGCCAGCCATCGGCCTATGCCAGGGCCACGGCAACGCCAGATCTGAGCCATGTCTGTGACCTACACCACAGCTCACAACAGTGCGGGATCCTTAACCCACTGACCGAGGCCAGGGATGGAACCTGCAACCTCATTGTTCCTAGTTGGATTCGTTTCTGCTGCGCCGTAACGGGAACTTTTTTTTGGCTATAGACTCTCACGTGGGTACCACTGGGGGACAGGAGGCAGCTCTCCTGCATGCTTTGCTGTCTGAGAACTGAGAGAGGTGCAGCATCCTGTTAACAGCACTGAAAATGGGAAGTGATGGCCAGTGATTGGGATTGCTCATGTTACGTGCACAGTCTTGTGGACCGAGGGGCTAGTGGCAAAGAGGGGCTAGTGGCAAAGAGGGGCTAGTGGCAAAGTGCGTACTTCATGCATAGTTAGGATACTGTGGTGACTGAAGTTTGAACTGTGTCGTTGGGGGGCTGGTCTTTAAACCATGGGAACTGGAAGTCATGCATATGGAAACCATGGCAAACAGGTTGCCATGTGTGGAAATAGCCATTTATCAATCATTTGGGGAGCTGTTTGACCCCAAACTTCAAAATGATGGAAGGTATGTAGACTAAAATAAATGGGATGAAATTTAGAATCGATTTATTTATAAGTATACTATGAATTATTTAGGTTCTAGACCAGGTTTATTTTATAGATGAGCACTGAATATCTAGTTATGAAGTGAGTTTGACAAGATTATTTAGTGAGCTGTTGAGTCCAGAGCTAGTTTCTTGATTTCAGGTTCTTTGATGCTGCTTCTGTATCACCCTGTATTTTATAAACTTTGGTTGCTGTATATAAGTGGGCATACAACATTTGTCTTTCTCTGACTTAGCTCAGTTGGCATAATACTCTCTAGGCCCGTCCATATTGTTGCTGATGGCAAGATTTCATTCTTCTTTACGTCTGAGAAGTATTGCGTGTTTGTGTACATCTTTATCCATTCATGTATCGATGGGCACTTAAGTTGCTTTCATATCTTGCCTGTTGTGCATAATGGTGCAATGAACAGAAGGATGCATAGATCTTTTTGAAATAGTGTTTTTGTTCTCTTTGGATAAATACCCAGGAGCGGAATTGCTGAATTGTGCATTAGTTTATTTGTAATTTTTTGAGGAAATTACACTGTTTTATATAGTTGTTGCACCAATTTATATTCCCCCCAGTAGTGCACAAGTGTCCCCTTTTCTCCACATTCTTGCAGACTTATTTGTTAAGTTTTTGATGACAGCCACTCAGATGTCAGGTGATATAGCTCTTTGTGGTTTTGATTTGCATTTCCCTGATGATGCATGATGTTGAGCATCTTTTCACGTAACTGTTGACCATCTGAATGTCTTTTTTTGGAAATGTCTATTCAGATCCTCTGCCCATTGTTTTAATCGGGTTTCAGGTTTATTTTTTTGAGCGTTGAGTTATTTGTGTTCTTCGTGTATTTTGGATATTAACCCCTTGTCAGATCTATTGTTTACAGGTGTCTTCTCCCATTCCTAGGCTGCCTTTTTGTTTTGTTGATAGTTGCCTTTGGTGTGCAAAAGCATTTAGTTTGATACAGTCTCATTTGTTTATTTTTGCTTTTGTTTCCCTTGCCTGAGGAGACAGATGTAAAAAATTATTGCAAAGACCAGTGTCAAAGAGCATACTGTTTTCTTCTAGAAGGTTTAAGATTTCAGATTTATTGTAAGTCTTTAATGAATTCTGAGTTTACTTTTGTAAATGGTGTGGGAAGAGTAGTCCAGTTTGGTTCTTTTGCATGTAGTTGTCCACTTTCCCCAATCCTCCTTGCTTGCTAAAGAGACTGTCTTTTCTCCATTTTATTTTTGCCTCCTTTGTTGTAGATTAATTGCCCATGTAAGCATCTGGTTTGTTCATGTAAAAAAATTGCATTGTTTGTCTTTTTATTGTTGAGTCGTAAGAGTTCTTTATATACTCTATTTCTTCTTTATATAGTCTAGGTACAAGTTCCTTATTAATGTATGCTTTGTATTTTCTCTCATTTTGTAGGTTTTTCACTTTCTTGATTTGTCCTTTGAAACCCAAAAGTTTTAAATTTTGATGAAATCCAATTTGTCTACTTATTTCTACTTTATTAAGATGGAAAGTTTGGCTTGCATAGTTTTACCACCTAACTGACTCTGTTTTAAAAGCATCATGTTGACGTATGTTAAGTTCTAACTGATGATCTGGTTATGATTGTTTTACCATTTGACAGAGGGTGGGAGTTTAAGCCCATAAATGTTGCCAGAAAGGGTGAACGTGAACCTCTGCCATAAGCTCATGGAATGTTACTGAGTACCTCTTGTGTTGTCATCATTTTCTTAGGGTGCCCTTTCTGTGAGTGATTTATGTCTTTTTTTTTTTTTTTTTTTTTTTTTTGTTGTTGCTATTTCTTGGGCCGCTCCCACGGCATATGGAGGCTCCCAGGCCAGGGGTTGAATCGGAGCTGTAGCCACCGGCCTACGCCAGAGCCACAGCAACGCGGGATCCGAGCCGCGTCTGCAACCTACACCACAGCTCACGGCAACGCCGGATCATTAACCCACTGAGCAAGGGCAGGGACCGAACCCGCAACCTCATGGTTCCTAGTCGGATTCGTTAACCACTGCGCCACAACGGGAACTCCTCTGTGAGTGATTTAATCACAAGAAATGGCTCAAGAAAATCTAGTTTTCCCCCTTTATGTATTATAATGTTTTATTCATAAGTTTTTAGTTTACTTTTCTGAAGTGAAACAATACTAAAAGGATGTTTTGTATTCAAATACGTTAAGTAAACACACGAAACTGCTTGTTTTCTCCTTATCTGAGTTAGTGTGCAGCACATAGACTAGTAATTTTTGCGGAGTAGCCGGGGGCAGAGTGGTTTTGGTTGTAACCTTTAGAGTACTGGCAGCATGGTTTGTATTCTGCTGTACACTTTGCAGCCTCCATACCATGGGTTCGAGGTAATTCACAAATTTTCTAATCCAGGTTTTTTTTTTTTTTTTTTCTTTTTTCTTTTTGTCTTTTTAGGGCCGCACCCGCAGCATATGGAGGTTCCCAGGCTAGGGGTCTAACTGGAGCTGTAGATGCTGGCCTATGCCACAGCCACAGCAACTGGGGATCGAACTGCGTCTGCAACCTACACCACAGCTCATGGCAACGCTGGGTCCTTAACCCACTGAGCAAGGCCAGGGACTGAACCTGCAACCTCATGGTTCCTAGTCGGAGTCGTTAACCACTGAGCCACGATGGGAACTCCTAATCCAGGTTTTTCTATCTGTGTTTGAAGGTAAATAGTACAGATGCTTCAAATGTAGAATGTTTGATTAAGAATTTTTTCAGATTTTTTTTAATCCGTATTAATTATTCCATTAATTCTAAGACAGGTTTTACCATCTGAAATGGATATATGTCATATAGTTTAATTGGTAGTGTGTTTTAATTTCTTAAAGTAATAGTTCGTATAGTTGATGCCATCTTAGTTGTTTATTTGTTTTTTTTGCTTTGTAGGGCTGCACCCAAGGCATATGGAACTTCCCAGGCTAGGGGTCTAATCAGAGCTACAGCTGCTGGCTTACAACACAGCCACGCAACACCAGATCCTTAACCCACTGAGCGAGGCCAGGGATCGAACCTGCATCCTCATGGTTGCTAGTCAGATTTGTTAACCGCTGAGCCATGATGGGAGCTCCCGTGACTGTGGTTTTTGAAGCAGCCAGTGAGTGGGCTTATGGGCCTAGGTAGGGTTATCAAACAGAATTTCTCCAGAGTGAAGAACTGACTCCTGCACTAATTTCACATTATCCTAACTACGTTCTTTGCTGAGGAGGAAATCTTAATATCTAGGAAAAGTATCCCCTCTGTTTTCTTTTTTTTTTTTTCCTGTCTTTTTGCTATTTCTTAGGCCGCTCCCGCAGCATAGGGAGGTTCCCAGGCTAGGGGTCGAATCGGAGCCGTAGCCACCGGCCTACGCCAGAGCCACAGCAACTCGGGGTCCGAGCCACGTCTGCGACCTACACCACAGCTCACGGCAACACCGGATCCTTAACCCACTGAGCAAGGCCAGGGACCGAACCTGCAACCTCATGGTTCCTAGCCGGATTCGTTAACCATTTCGCCACGATGGGAACTCCTTTTTTTTTTTTGGTTTTCTTTTTCTTTAAATATTTTCTCTAAATTCTTGCCCCTTAGGTTTTCCATAAGAATATTAGGACTGTCCATTTCTGAGAACAGTGCCGTTGGAATTTCAGGGGTTTTTGTTTGGTTTTTGGCTGCAGCATGCTGAGGCTTGATGTGGGATCTCAGTTCCCAGATCAGGGATTGTACCCGGGCTACAGGAATGAAAGTGCCGAGTCCTAATTACTGTAGACTGCCAGGGAACTCCCTAGAATTTCAGTTTAAATTGAAAGTCCGAAGATTAATTTGAGGAGAACTTACCATCTTTGCTGTGAGTTTCTCATGCATGCAGATTGCTCTGTTTATTCAGTTTTTTGACATTCTTTGCTTATGTTTTTCCACCCTGACATCTTGAATATTTTTACGCAGTTCTCATCTGCGTGGTTTCTTTTAGGTTGTACCTGGGGAGTTTCTTCCTCAAGGAGTTCTTCCTTGTCCTTCTTTTGGGGTTGGTTGTCCTTTCTAGGTGCCCCCAGAGGATTTTTTTCTTTGTGTTGTGCTGTCTCTGTATTGGCCTCCTCTCAGGTGAGCTGCTTAGGGCAAAGAGAGTTTTTATCAGGTGCCTGCAGAGTAACAGCAGTGAGTAGTCATCAGAGGGTTATTGAGTAAATGGATGGATTAATGTAAAAGTGAACGGATGCTCTTGTTTCTTGGATTTAAGTTTTGAAACTTTCTTTATAATGTTTTTGTTTATATAGTGAATGTCAGCAATGAGTATGTTTTGAAAAATATGTATTTTAGGTTGTACATGTTCTATGGTCTCCCTGCTTTGTTTTCTGGAGTATATAGTATACAGTAACAGAGTTATACTCATGTCGAGAAATATGCATGACACCTTTGACTTAGCTACTAGCTTGCCACGATCTTGAGTGAGTTAGTTCATGCCCTTATCTTTGTAAAACATAGATCTATCTGCCCATTGTACCTTAAAAGATTTTTCCTTTATTCAGATAACATGGCTGTATGGGAAAGTACTTTGAAAAATATAAAATGATGGTTATATTCTTTGCCTGGGTAGTAGTATTTTGCTGTGAGCACAATCCAAGTATGTGATCTATAGAAAGTTTCTTTTTTTAAAGGGTGCAGAACTGGATTTGTTTTGTCAGAACTGCTCCCCTCAGTTGGTCACTATGTGTCCCTCATCCCCATCAGATCTGCAGGGATCAGGGCATTTGAGCAGGAGCGAGGGACGTGAGCTTGGGCTTTGAAACCCCATTCATCTCACCTCCTCCACTTAATCCATGTTAGGTTGAACCTTATGAAATCTCTTTTCTGTTGGTTAAAAAGATGCCTGAATACCAACAGTTTCATTCATAAGGTTCAACCTAGTAATTTAAACCTGAATTTTCTTATTTAGTGAAATGGTGGTGTTAAAACAACTTGCAAAGTAGAACATGATGCTTCTGCCTGTCTGCACATGTCTGTCACATAGGTGCTCAGTAAAAGTCAGTTTTCACTCAGTCAGCCTATTGGGGGTTCGAGGGGACTCAGAATTCACCAGGTGGACAGGAGCCAGCACTGAAGTTAACAGGGGACTTTCTGAGAGCTCCGTCCTAACCGTGTGCCCCTCAGCTTGTTGCCTGGTGGCAGAAACCCCTGTGCCTGAGAGAACTCTGCAGGGCAGGTAAGCTGGGTGCCCCAGACACACTTTTCCTTAACCCACAGCTGCTTAGGGAAGGTAGAGTAGTGAGGGAAGGGGGCTCGGAGTGCACTTGGATGTTCGTGAGTTCCCGCTGAAGTGGGGTTGGAGAGCCGGTTCATGGCATTCCTCTGGGCAAGTTAATTTTGAGTAGATGGTGGGTCCCTGGGTCAGCTGGGTTGGAAGAGTGTCCATTGACCCTGCCCCACCCCCAAAGATGAATACTCATACCCAGCAGGTAGATATGGTACTTGACTGTGTTTCACATAGAAGTATGTTCATTAAAAAAGAAAGTGCAGTCTCGTTGTGGCTCAGTGGGTTAAGAATCTGACTAGGATCCGTGCAGACACAGGTTTGATCCCTGGCCTCGATCAGTGGGTTATGGATCCAGTGTTGCTTCAGGGTGCAGCATAGGTCACAGAGGAGGTTCGGATCTGACGTTGCCCTGGCTGCGGTGCAGGCAGGCAGCTGCAGCTCCAATTCGACCCCTAGCCTGGGATCTTCCGTATATGGCCAGTGAGGCCCTAAACAAAATTTAAGCGTTATTTCAGAACTTACTTAATTTAGATGGTTAGTTGTAAACTGATAATGAGTTTGCTTTGCTGTCATTTCTTATGTTTGTATGGGTAGATTGACAGATTTATTACTATTTAAGGTCTTATTTATGCTTTTATCCCTGTAACTGAAAAAGGTTACATTTTATGAGTTAAAATTGGGGAATCCTTGTTCCTGATACACAGCATTTCAAGACTCATTCTAGTTTTTGTTGTCTTTATGCCTTTACTTTTGGTATTTTGAAAATCAAAGGCACATGGTTAGGAATCTGATACCCTTCATACTAAAAACTGGAAGCATATTTTTTAGGTTGTCTACATTCAGGGTTTTGCCTCATAAATGGAAGTTCATCATCATGTAATAAGGAGACTAGATTAGTGGACCCCTGGAGACTAATCCAGTTTTTAGGGTTTGTTTTTTTTTTCCCACACCCACGGCTTGTGGAAGTTCCTGGGCCAGAGATTGAATCCATGCCACAGCTGTAACCAGAGCTACCACAGTGACAATGCCAGATACTTAACCCACTGTACCATGGGGAAAGCCTAAAATGTTAGGTTTTGTACTGGATGATCTCTGAGATTCTTCTGGACTGAAAAATTGATGACATTGTAAAAGAGTTTCAGCTCGAAAGGGGTGGGTGTATGGGCTGCTTTTCAACAATAACAACACAAACATGATACAGGGAAAAGCAAGCAGAACTCTAGAAAAAGGCTTGGAGGTGGTAAGAGATTGAAAGGACCACCTATGTGCCTGCTGTAGCTTTTTCATAGACCAGCATCCCCCTTGTGGCTCCTTCTCTTTGCAGACACTAGTGGTTGGGCGAAATAAAACAGAAAACTCTAGCCCTGAGCTTGAAAATACAGCTCACTGGGTTTTGTTTGTTTTGAGTCTTATACTTTGAAAACAAAATAGTCCTAGCTGCTATAACCTTTTCAATTTTGACATTGCCAGTAATCGATCCATTAATCTTTGAACTATTTCTCCAGAATGCTGCATAGAGATATGGTGAAAAGTTTAGCAGCCACTAAATTTATTGCTTTTAAGGCACTTATGTAAAAAGAAACATTAATTTTACATTGTTTACTTTGTAGTTTTGGATGCTTATAAAGATCACCTGACTGAATTGTTTATAAAAAAGGAGACTACGAAACGACACAAATTTAGAATTTTACTTGGGGAATGACTTCATAATGGTAAGAGGTAATCAGGCTTCTTTAAGATTACTTCAAAGAGCAGGTCAATAGCAGTATCTTGTGGAGATCATGACGGTACAGCCCCAGGAGAAGAGCAGTCGTCTTGTTACGTGGGTAGAGACTCAAGCCCAGGGTAACTGTTCCGGGGCCAGCCTTCAGAGAGCTTTAGCTCTCACCAGAGGTAGCTGGGGATGAATAGAAGTGTTTTGTAACTTAACATGAGCACTAAAATCATATCCAACATTCTGTTTAACCTTACTGTGTTTAATTTTCACGGTGAGTCTGTGAGGTAGAAACTGCTGTGGTCTCTTCTCACATTTATGGATGAGAAAACATTGCTGGGCCCCCTGTCTGGAAGGCGGCAGCACTGGGAGCTAGCTGTGGGCAGTCTGATGCCTGGCCTGTGCGTAGGGTGCTGCCTGGGTGGCTTGCTATGTGACTTCAAGGTTAAGAGAGTGACCTCAGTGAAGAGACTGGGTTTTAATACCGGATCTGCCACTTAGGACTGTGTGACCTTGGGTTGGTCACTCAGCTTCTTCAAACTTCGGTTTCCTCAACTGTAAAATGAGTGCTTTTGGGATCAAATGGGATAATTTATTTAAAATAGCACACTAGGCAAATGGTTATTAATAATTATTATACACCAAGCAAATGGTTTTTAGTAATTATTGTAGTTGTGATAACGACTTAGGGCCATAAAATTTAGCATATGGAAATTCCCAGGCTAGGAGTCAAATCAGAGCTGCAGCTGCCAGCCTACATCACAGCCATAGCAACGCAGGATCCAAGCCCCATCTGCAACCTACACCACAGCTCACGGCAATGCCGGATCCCCAACCCGCTGAGTGAGGTCAGGGATCAAACCTGAATCCTCCTAGATATTAGTTGGGTTCGTTAGCACTGAGCCACAGTGGGAACTCTAGTAATGACTACTCTTGTTTTTGTGATTATAACAGCTTCGTGTTTCTGTGGCCCAAGGTTTTCCAGTTTTTTACAACACATAAAGTGGCTAGTGTGTGTTTGGTTTTTTTGTTTGTTTGTTTTGCCTTTTCTATGGCTGCTCCGTGGCATATGGAGGTTCCCAGGCTAGGGGTCTAATCGGAACTGTAGCTGCCAGCCTTCGCCAGAGCCACAGCAATGCAGGATCCGAGCCACTTCTGCAACCTACACCACAGCTCACGGCAACTATGGATCCTTACCCCACCGAGCAAGGCCAGGGATTGAACGCGCAACCTCATGGTTCCTAGTTGGGTTTGTTAACCACTGAACCACGATGGGAACTCCATGGCTAGTGTTTTTAAGTTATGGCACTTAGTGGCTTCTCATTATATGTTCAAAAGGATTACTCCGAATTGGTAACTGAAAGAGATGTCTTAGTTTCAGGAAAAGAGAAAAGCTATACAAAATGACAGTTGCTTTAAAAGAGATGTCCCCTTTTCCTGCCTGGTACCTGTGTGTGTGCTTGGATTGGCGGGAGAGGAAGAAGTGCTCCAGAGTCAGAGAGGAGGTTCTGGGTTTTCAAGACTTGTGCAGTGGGGTGGAGGATGTCTCTTGCTAGGTGCTGTTGAGAACCAGAGGGCTGCAGGATCCATGCTTTGGAGAGGTCAGGCCAGTAAATTCTGGGACAGGTTGTGATAAAGCCCAAGAATCTTGGTTGGTTCCAGGGGTTGGAGATCAGAGTGGTGGCAAAGACCAGGGTCAGTGAGACCCTGAAAGGCGGGGGTCTCTAGGTAGAGAGGAAGATTCTGTGTTAAGATTTTAGAAATAGAGCTAAAGGGTTCAGAATGACGGGTTGTGAAAACATCGTGGGGTTGGGCCAGGAGGCGAAAGGCATGTCTTCCACCAGGAGGTTATGTCTTCCAGGAAATGGGCTCTCCAGTCTTGTACCTGCTGACGGGGGATGCAGGCCCTTGTGGTCAGTAGGCATGTCTGCAGGAAGGAGCCCGTGGGGGGCCCAGGGTGGGGTCTGCATTCTAGCAGGGTCCCTCTAGTAAACTTTTACAGGTGGAACATAGCTGTATTCTTTAAAGGTCATTAGAGAACATATGTTAATGAAATGAAGCTTTTTTGAACTTTCTGGTCCTGCCCATTTATTTGATGCAGCATTCTTGACTAGGAACAGAACCTCCGTTATGGAAAATAATCACTTAGAATGATTCTCTTAGGGTGATTTATGTCCGTATAAAACGGAATGATTAGGAGTTGAGGTACCGGTTTTGTACTGCTGTCAATGTTTGGTACATGCTTTCTCTAGTGTTTTCATTTTGAAAGGTTTTTAGATTCAGCATTTTCTGGGACAGAATGCTTTTTAAAGGGAATTTTGTCTTTTGGGTAATAATTTATAAAGGTTAATTCGGGAAAAGCTGAATTTGAATATGTGTAGTCCTTATAATTATGAGCTTTTTACATTTACATTGACATTCTTTTGTATAGGAGTTAAAGTTCCTCGTAATTTTCGCTTGTTGGAAGAACTTGAAGAAGGACAAAAAGGAGTAGGCGATGGTACGGTTAGCTGGGGCCTTGAAGATGACGAAGACATGACACTTACAAGGTGGACAGGCATGATTATTGGGCCACCAAGGGTCAGTGCTGTAAATTACATACTTTTTCTGTTAATATTTATTGTCACTTTAGAGTAAGCATTTTATTTTATAATACTGATATCAAAATAAATGATTATGATAATTTCTAACTGAAACAGTCCCTCACTTTTTATTTATTTTGTATGCATTTATTGATGCTTGATTTTCTGGAGGATTGGGGGGAAAAGACTGATAAGATTGTTGCTGTCAAAATATTTGCAGTTCAGTAGAGGAGAAGAAATGAGTACAAATGACAGATTCTGAACATTCAGAATCTGGCAGAGAAAGTTCACTGCGGGACTTTATGTTTCTTCTAGCTGGAATGATTGAGGAAGGCTGTGGAGAGTGGAGGAAGTTGCCTTTGGAATGAGCCTTAAAGGACTGACTGGTAGGATTTCAGAAAGTGGTGATGGGGCTGGAGAACATTCCAGATAGAGAGGAGAAAAGATGAGGAATTGGAGGGGCGTGCGGGAAGAGCAAGCAGTGTATCTCGGTGTAACGTGTGACTAACCCACTGTGTGTTTTACCGGGTTTCTAAACTGGTTGTATTAAGTGCATATCGATCTTGGCCAGTGACGGTTGACTCACCATGTACGTGTCCCAGGCCTCGATATCTTCATCCATTAAATAGGTAGAAAAGGCTGATTCTTGAATGTTTTCTAGTGTCGTTGGCAACAGGCCCTATTGTGTTTTATTCTTGGGTCTTTCTCAAGTTTCTGACTTTTTATTTTTACTCAAAATCATGTTCAGATTGGGAATTTTTTTTCTACATTGCATTCTTTCCTCAAAGGCCCCATGTGCTGCACACCCTGCAGTGAGTCTTTGAAATATGTATTGTTTGCTTTTTGACTTGTTGAAAAAAAAATATAAATTCGAAGTTTAAGTCTTTGGTTTGTGTGTTTGCTACCTGTGATGGGAGCTTTTCAACTGTTTTGCTGTTGTGTAGAGTTTATATTTCCTTCTGATTTTTACAAAAGAAAAATGACCCGGTAATTAGCAGTGTTAACTTTAGAGAATGAATGAATGTGTGTTTTGTATTTTCTGGTATTCCTTTGCAAAATTTGTGTTCTAAATAATAAATTCCCTTTTTTCCCCACTGCTCTGATTTTTCTGTAAGACGTGAAGAAGGAAATGTTTATAGACTTCTTGATGCTTTATAACTTTATAATTATTTGTAGTGAAAACCTTGACTTTTCACTGCCTGTGAACAGTATCACCATGGCCTGTTTGGTAAAAATAAGTACTTTTAACTTATGAACATTTTTATATAATGAATAGCTTGAAGATCGGACAGTCTGAGCTGGGTGAAGTGTAAATTTGAAATTATTTAGCTTTGGTTTTTCTCCAGTTACTACCTCTAATGGACTTTTAAGAGTGTTTTGGAGCTTGTATATAAGACCCTCAGTGATCTAGTGGTCTGTCCCATACCTAGTATCCCTTACCCAGTTGGGGTCACCAGCAAGACCCCCAGGCTAGCTGTCTTCCTGGTGTCATTGAGCCTCAGGAACCTCCTGTGTCCAGGCTGTACCCAGTGGGAGCCAGGGCTGTTGTAGGGTAGGATAGGGGTGAGATAAGTCTGCTTGCAGGGAGCCCAGAGATAGGGTGTGGCTGACTGCCTTTCTATGGTGGTGAGAGGTCGTCCTAGGTCGCTTCCCTCCCTTTGGGGCAGGAGGAAGCAGGAGGGTTCAACCTGAGAGGCAACGTCCCTCCAGGCCCACCCTCCCTCACTGAGGCCTATGGGGCTGGGTGCAGGTGACTGGCCCCAGCGCTCACTCAGCTGCCTTGGAGTAAAACCTGCAGGGGCTGGCATCTCAGTTGTTTCCTCTTTGGAAGGTGCCAGATTGAGAACAGTTTTGTCCCCAGCTTCAGGTGTCTGTGTCCAGTTAGGATAATAGAATTCCTACCTTGGAGTTACCGTCATGGCTCAGTGGTTAACAAACCCGACTAGTAACCATGAGGTTGCGGGTTCTATCCCTGGTCTCGCTCATTGGGTTAAGGATCTGGGGTTGCTGTGGCTGTGGTGTAGGCCAGCAGCTACATCTCTGATTAGACCCCCTAGCCTGGGAACCTCCATATGCTATGGGTGCAGCTCAATAAAAAATAAAATAAAAATATATGAAACTTTAGAGGTCCTCTTTGCCAACGTGGCTCAGATACCGAGTTGCTGCGGCTGTGGTGTAGGCTGGCAGCTGCAGCTTTGATTAGACCCCCTAGCCTGGGAACCTCCATATGCCCTAAGTCCGGCCCTAAAAAGACCAGAAAAAAAAAAAAAGAGAGGTCGAATTAGCATATAGTAACATGCATAATAAGTCTGACCAAGAATTCTGACAAAGGCACCTTGTCTCCTACACCCCTGTCAGGGTAGAGAACATTTCTGTCACCCCAGACCTTCCTCCACCTGTTGTAGAAAGAACAAGTTGTGGATACCTTATTGTATACAAATAAGTGAAATCATGCAGTTGTGTGCTTAGAGGTCTGCTTTTTTTTGACCTCACATAATATCTCAGATTCAGCTATTTCCCATAGTGTTTTTTTTTCTTTTTCTTTCTTTTCTTTTCTTTTTTTTTTTTTTTTTTTTTTTTTTTTTTTTTTTGCTGTGCCCGTCGCATGTGGAAATTCCTTGGCCATGGATTGAACCCACACCACAGTAGCAACCCAAGCCAGTGCAGTGACAACACCAGATCCTTCACTGCTGTACCACAGGAGAAATCCCAGTGTGCTTCTTTTTATTACTGAGTAGGATTTTATCGTATGCATATGCCATCGTGTGTTTATCAGTACTCTTTGGCTATTACAAATAAAGCTGCTTTGAGGAGTTCTCTTGTGGTGCAGCGGGTTAAGGATCTGGCAGTGTCATTGCAGTGGCTCAGGTCACTTCTGGGGTGCAGGTTTGATCCTTGACCTGGGAACTGTGACGTGGCTTGTGATGGGTGTGGCCAAAAAACCCCACTAAAGCTGCTATGATTCTAAGTCTTTGACTGTAGGTTTGTTTTCATTTCTCTTGGATAAAATGTCTAGGAATGGAATTGCTGCACAGTAGGGGAGGTGTATGCTTATTTATTTTATCAAAAAATGCCATATTGTTTCCAAAATGGTTATACCATTCTCTACACAAGCAGAGTATGAGAGTTTTGGTTGTTTCTACGTACTTGGAGTATTTTTAACGTTATGGAATTTCTCAGGTATTATTGATTAATTTTTTGGTTATGGCATACAGTGGCTTGATGTGGGGTCTTAGTTCCCAGACCACCAGGGAGCTCCCTGCATACATTTAAAATTATGGTTGTTTAATACCTCAGCTTTGACCTCTGCTTGGGAGGACTCTTATTTAAGGGGGAGAAAGCTGGGCTCAGTTGGGATTAAGTGAAATCTACACATAGTTAGTTGCTTTTTTCCCTAGGTTCATACAGGAGTCAACAGGTTTTAAATTTGTCGCTTTCATTTATTTTTGACTGTCTTGTTTTAATTGTATACTAATAAGTTTACCAAGTGAACAAAAGCCATAAGGATAAAGAAGAGTAAATTATAGGCGTGAAAGTAAGCACTAAAAAAAATGTAGAAGCATCAAGTCTGGTAGTTTTTAAATGGCTGTTGTATAAAATGATGATGTTCAACTTCTCAGGAAACTTGTTTTTGTTTGTTTGTTTGCTTGTGGCTGCACCATGGCACATTGACGCTCCCCAGCCAGGGCTTGAATCCAGACCACAGCAGGGACAATGCGGAATCCTTCTAGGCCACATGGGAACTCCAAGAAACCCTATTTTTAAATGATGTGGAAACATAAAAGTTGGCTGTTGTAACTCTGAATTTAGGTAATGGAATTTAATGAACCACAAAATTAATGAAGTAATAATGTAAATGTAACTAATGAGAGGCATAAATTAATTATTTTAGTGCTATACAATGGTATAATACGATGTTTTCCCTTTTGCTAGAAAGTACTGATTGCCTATTAGTGGGATAACCATATAATTGATTGTTCAGCCAGACTCTTTTGAGAATGTAAAGAAACATTATTAATAATTAACACAGGGGAGGAGTTCCCAACGTGGTGCACAGCGGAAACAAATCCGACTAGGAACCATGAGGTTGCGGGTTCGATTCCTGGCCTTGCTCAGTGGGTTAAAGTATTGCCGTGAGCTGTGGTGTAGGTTGCAGACACACGGCTTAGATCCTGTGTTGCTGTGGCATAGGCTGGCACCTCTAGCTCCGATTTGACACCTACCCTGGAAACCTCCATATGAGTGGGTGCAGCCCTAAAAAGAAGCAGAATCAATCAAACAGAAATATAAAAAAAAAGTTAACACGGGGAAAAGAGAATAAACAGAATTGTCCTGGACAAATGGGACCCTTTCTAGGGGTGTGACACAAGTCAAGTCAAGCCACAAAGTGAACTTTTTTTTTATTTTTATTTTTTACTTTTTAGGGCCGCACTTACGGCGTATGGAAGTTCCCAGGCTAGGGGTCAAATCAGAGCTGTAGCTTCCGGCCTACCCCACAGCCCAGCAACTCCGAATCTGAGCTGTGTCTGAGACTTAGACTACAGCTCAGGGCAAGGCTGGATCCTTAACCCACTGAGTGAGGCCAGGGATTGAACCTGTGTCCTAAGGGATACTGGTTGGGTTCATAACTTACTGAACCACAGCAGGAACACCCTACAAAGTGAACTTTTTAGTAAAATCTGAATTTAAATGGTTTGTTTTTTCCTTTTAATTTGTTAAGGGTATTGTTTATACCACAAAAGCAAGTTCTGATCATTTTGATATTACTTTGTAGAATTAACTTAGTTTTTTTTTTTTTTTTTTTTTTTGGTCATGCCTGTGGTATGCAGAAGTTCCTGGGCCAGGGATCGAACCTGTACCACTGCAATAACCAGAGCCACAACAGTGACAATGCTGGATCCTTAACCTATTGAGCCACCAGAGGAAGCCTGGAATTATTTAATTTTATAAAATCTCTACTTTTAATATACTCATTGCATTTTCTTTTAACCATATAGATCAAATACATTTGTAATAAAGTGGAGTTCTCATTGTGACTCACTGGGTTATGAACCTATTATCCATGAGAATGTGGGTTCAATCCCTGACCTCACTCAGTGGGTTAAGGTTCCCTCATTGCCATGAGCTGTGGTGTAGGTCACAGACAAGGCTCAGATCCCATGTTGTTGTGGCTGTGGTGTAGGCCGGCAGCTGCAGCTCCAATTTGACCCTTAGCCTGGGAACGTCCGTATGCCACAAGTTTGACCCTAAAAAAGCAAAAAAAAAAAAAAAAAAAAGTGTAAAAGTAAATTCTTGATCATATGCGTGGTAATATGAGGTGCATTTATATTGTACTTTTTCTCTTTATTAACACTTCAATATTACTGTTACTATGTTTGCTTTCCAGACAAATTATGAAAACAGAATATATAGCCTGAAAATAGAATGCGGACCTAAATACCCAGAAGCTCCTCCATCAGTTAGATTTGTAACCAAAATTAATATGAATGGAATAAATAATTCCAGTGGAATGGTAAGTTAAAGTAGTCATTTTCATTATTCTCATATAACCCTATAAATATATAGTCAGGAGTAAGTTAAAACAGAAAAAAGCCCTTTGTTTATTGAAAGTGTGAAGCAGTTTATGTTGTTTTTGTCTTATGAACAGACCTGTCCCTTAGGACCTTGTGTTATGATACAGATGTGATGGTCACCCTTTCTGGGGTTTTATTTGTTTCTTCACTGGTCATATTTTTACTATTCAGTAGGTTGACTCCTTACTCAGTGAAAAGATGGTCATTATTTCTCTTTGAATGTTATTTTTCTTTAGGGTTAAGGTATGTTTGGTGAGATTACAAGGCTGACTATTCATGAAGAGGAGGCTTTTCTTGGAGGAACAAGTGTGTCTGGATGGGAGCAGATGGTCACGGTTGAGTGTGGTTGTCTGTTTAAAGCAGACAAATCAAAATGACAGGCTCCGCCTGACTCACTCAAGTTAGTGGATGTAGCTGGGTTTCCCTACGAGTCCTGGTTCCTGCTCAGGATCTGCCCTTTGAGAGTACCCGCAGGGGTAGGACTCATGATGGGAAGCAGGATGTCACTCCAGTACGGGGTCACCATTACGTTAGCTTCTGCGTGCGCCCTCTTTCAGCCCCTGTGTTCCTGTCTCCAGCAACAGCAATTAATGTCTTGGACATTCGTTTATGTTCTTTCAGTCTCACCCCATGTGTCCCATGTGTGCATTTAACTTCCCCTTCTCTCTTCCGTCATCCACCGTCCATCCCAAACCATGAGGGCTACTTCACATTCCAGGCTCCCATATCTGCAGTGCCCCTGCAGTGCTCAAGCCCTAGCTCCCCTTATCCCGAGTATTTACTTAATGTGCTCAGTCCCCTGCATGGAAGCGTGTTTCTGGCAACAAACCGGGCCCTGGGCACACAGCTAGGCCTACAGCCCCAGCCCCAGTCCCAGGGTGCAGGCCCACAGCTGGGCCCCAGGTGGGCTGGCTCCTCCTTGCTGGGTCCACTGGACACAAGCAGGACGCTGGCTGGAGAAAGGTCATTGGGTTTCCCGGCCCTGGGCCTGCCAGCCCTTGCTGCCAGTCTGCCCTTCGTGTGACTTAACAGGGCATCCACCCGCTGACCTTTATTGTGCAGTATGCTGAATGCATTCAGTTTTCACTGAACCATCATATTTTGTTTGTGCTTTTTGTTTTTCCACATTTCTTCTTTCTTGCCTGCTTTTGAAATGGCAGTTCTCAGTTTTCATTGTTTCTGGTCTTTCAGTCGTTATTCTGGAAATTACAAGGTGCTATTTCTATATCAAGTAATATTAGAGTTGATGGAAGTGGGATTATGAAACATTTTGAATTTACAGAAAGGATATTGTTTAGGGAATTTTTTTTTTTTTTTTTTTTTTTTTTTTTTTTTTTGTCTTTTTGCCATTTCTTGGGCCGCTCCCACGGCATATGGAGGTTCCCAGGCTAGGGGTCTAATTGGAGCTGTAGCTGCCAGCCTACGCCAGAGCCACAGCAACGCGGGATCCGAGCCACACCTTCGACCTACACCACAGCACACGGCAACGCCGGATCCTTAACCCACTGAGCAAGGCCAGGGATCGAACCTGAAACCTCATGGTTCCTAGTCGGATTTGTTAACCACTGCGCCACGACAGGAACTCTGGGAATTTCTTTTATGACATATGACTTTGCCTTTATGAAGAGGATACTTTTGTTAAATTCTTCTACCAGGACTAGCTGCTCGTCTCAGCTGCTGGTTTGTTTTCATATCATAGACTGCAAATTAAATAATTCAAGCTGGGTTCCGTGTTGTTGTGGGAACTAGGAAATTCAGGGTTAAATTTCACGCCCACCTCTAAGGCGTTCATCTCATCTCGTGGGCTTCCTGTCCATTTTGGACGTTTACCTCCTTCTGTGCCTCTCTTTCTCTACCCCTTGTCATTGTCCTGTTAGTGTTTGTTGAAAGTGTAACCTGAGTCGGTCTTACTTTTCTCCTTATGTGGGGGGTCCCAGAGGAACGTTGGCCATTATCGCTTGTCTGCACCCTGCACGGCCTCTCTGGTTTTACCTTCTCACCCCTCCACGCTTTATGAAGCCAGCAGCTGGAGGAACCTGGGGCAGAAGCTGTGTCCTAGTGCTCCTATGTGTTATGTCCCATAAGGGCCTAGCCCCCTTTGCTCACCCTCTGCCCGCACTCTAGGGTCTCATGAGCACGCTGCCCGAACACCTCTCCTTTGGCCTCAGGACCTTTGCACTTTTTGTTCACCATGTGGGAACCCCCTACCCCCACCCTGGGCTGATCCTTAGAGCTTTCACTTCTCAGTGTAAATGTTCCTTTCTCAGAAAAGTCTTTCCTGATCCCCAGTCTAAATCCTGTACCTTTGTTATTCTGTTACAGTCACTCTTCTTTTCCTATGTAGCACTTACTGTAAATTGATTATTTTTCCATTTCTGGTGTTTTTAAAAGAATTATTTCTAACATACAGGCAAGTTTTAGAGAGTGATATAACCAACATCCTCCATAGACCTATCTCAAATCTTTCTTTCTTTTTTTTTTGGCCATACACAAGGCATGTGGAAGTTCCTGGGCCAGGGATAGAACCTGAGCCTCTGCAGCACCCAGGCTGCTGCAGTGACAACACCAGATCCTTAACCTGCTGTGCCACAGGAGAAATCCACATTCCTCAAATCTTAACACTTTTATCTTATTTGTAACAGATTTTTTTTTTTTTTTTTTTTTTTTTTTTTTTGGAGGGGATGGGAGAAGACTGCATTCTAAATAGTTAACTCTGCTGGTGCCTTTCCCAAGTTCCCTTTCCTCCTTCCTCAGAGACAGTCGAATCGCAGATGTGGTGTTTATCATTTCCATGCATGATTGTGCTTTTACTGTGCATGTTTGCATACACCTCTGCGGCGTGTCACTTTTGTGTGGACTCACGGCAGTGAATTTTGAACTTCATCCATACTCGTGCAGATTAGATTGTTCCTTTCTATTGTTTAATTTTCCATTTTTCTCTTGCTGGGCCTTTAGGTTGTTTTCAGTTTTTACTGAAAAGATTGCTGCAGTGAACACTCTTTTTTTGTTTTGTTTTTTAGGGCCAAACCCTAAAATTCCCAGGGTAGGGGTCAAATCAGAGCTACACCTGCCGGCCTATGCCACAGCAACGCCAGGTCCGAGCCGTGTCTGCAGCCTACACCACAGCTCACGGCAGTGCCAGATCCCCAACCCACTGAGTGAGGCCAGAGATGGAACCTGCATCATGGATACTAGTCAGATTCATTACCTCTGAGCCACTAGGAACTCCCAGTGAAGACTCTTACTCAAGTATTCTTATACCCTAGAGCACTGGTTTACAGCTAAGTGGTTATTCCTTGTGGACAGTTATCACTGCCTGGTTTACTGGTCTTTACCCCATGAGGCCTACTCTTTGGAGGTTAGTGCCTTATCATGGACTCATAAGATGCAGATTTGTTCTGACAGGATTTTTCTTTTCCTTCTTTCTCCCTCTTCATCCCTTCCCGCCACTCTGTTGGTATTTCACAGGATTTGCAGTTACTTGGTTTACTATCATTTAACTTTACAGCTTGGAAGTATTTGTTTCTGCTTTGGAAATAGCTTGTGTGTGTTGGGATGGGGGGTGGGGGTGGTGTCATGGCATATATAGGTTCCCAGGCCAGGAATCAAATCCAGGCTGCATCTGCAACCCATACTACAGCTGCGTCAATGCTGGATCCTCAGTTCACTGCACGAGACTGGGGATTGAACCCACACTGCCTCAGAGACAGTGCTGGGTTCTTTTTCTTTTTTTTTCTCTCTGGAAGTTCCTGGGCCAGGGGTTGAATCACAGCTGCAGCTGCAAGCCTACACCACAGCCATGGCAACACCGGATCCAAGCTGCATCTGTGACTCACACCTCACAGCAACGCAGGATCCTTAATCCACTAAGTGAGGCCAGGGGTCGAACCTGCTTCCTCATAGATACTATGTTGGTTGGGTTCTTAACCTGCTGAGCCACAGCAGGAACTCTGGGATCAGTATTTGTATAAGTACAATGAAAATGAATTACTAGGAAGATGAAAAGGAGAAAATCCAAGCTTAGGTTTTTAAGGTAAAAGTTTCTCTGTTAAATTGATGTGTTTATCTTGTGATGGGCCAGTAAAAGGTCCAGGCCTGGAGCTCTTCCGTGGCAGGTTCTTTGAGTGGCACTGCTCTAGGGCATTCACTGAGGTGGGGCCCAAGGTGGGGTAGGTGGCCTGGTCTTCAGCTTGCAGATTTGCCTATTGTAGATGGAATCATACAATATGTGTTCTTTTGTGATTAGGTTCTTTCACCTGACATATTTCCAAGGTTGATCCATGTAGTAGCATCAGTACTTCCTTTTATTGCTATAAATAATTCCATTACATGGATAGATCACAGTTTGTTAATTCATTCATCACATTATGGGTTTGCGGGTTTTCTCCGCTGTTGGCTATTGTGAGGAATGCTGCTGTGAACATTTGTCTGCTGGGTTTCCTGTGAGCAGATATTTTCCCTTCTTGGGTTCATACCCACGAGTGGAATTGCTGGGTCATATGGTTCCTCTGTGTTAGCTTTTAAGGAGCTGCTAGACTGTTTTTCAGAGAGGACTTTCTGCTCTCCCTTCCTGCCAGCAGTGACGAGGGTTCCAGCCTCTGCACATCCTTGCCAGCTCGTATCTTTCTGACTCCAGCCACTCTAGTGGGTGTGAGGTGATGCTCCGTTGGTGTTTGATTTGCACTCCCCGGGTTAGGCTGATAACATTGAGTACCTTTTTACCTCTTTCCACCCCCCCGCCCCTTTTTTCCATCTTTGGCAAACTGTCTATTCAGATCCTTCTGAGACAACAGGATTTATTGTTTTTCCTGGCCCTGTGGGCAGGACTGTGGGTGCAGCTGGGCCTGTGGCTAGGGGTCTCTCACAGGCTGCAGTCGGCATGCCAGCCTGTGCCGGGGTCTCTTCTGAATGTCCAGCTGAGGATCCAGCCTAACTCACTTGCTTGTTGGCAGCTGTCAGTTCTTAGGTTTTGTTTTATTTTATTTCTTTTTTGGCTGCCCCATGGCATATGGAGTTCCTGGGCCAGGGATCAGATCTGACCATAGCAGCTGCAGCAACACGGGATCCTCAGCTCACCAGGCTGGGCATTGAACCCACATCCCAGTGCTGCCGAGATGCCACTGGTCCCGGTGTACCGTGGCAGGAGCTCCTTGTAGCTGATTTTTGGACTGAGGGCTTCAGTTTCTCATACACTGTTGCCCAGGGGGCACCTTTGGTTCCTTGTGGTATAGGCCTGTCTACAGAGCAGCTCCCAGCTCGGCAGCTGGTTTCCATCTGCAAAGCAGGTGAGTGAGAGCAAATAAGAGCCAGATGGAAGCTGGAGTGTTTTTGTGACTTAATACCAGGCGCCATAGCCCAGTACCGTGTCCTTGGAAACAGTTGCTAGGTGTGGCCCATGGTCGAGGAAGGGCACACGTAGGTAGGCATGTGTGTTGGGTTGAGGATCCAAAGACTGGAGCTGTTAGGAAAGCTGCTCTCAGCTTGGGCTGCTGTAGCAGAACCAACATAAACCAGGGCGGCTTAAACCGTGAACTTATTTCTCGCAGTGTGGGGGCTGGGCAGCCCAAGCTCTGGGTGCCTGTGTGCTCGGGTTCTGGTGGACCTCCACTCTGGGTTGTAAGGCACTGACTTCCTGCTAAATCCATACAGGAAGAAAAGCAAGCTCTGGTCTCTTCTTCTTTTTTTTTTTTTTTTTTTGTCGTTTTTGCCTTTTCTAGGGCCGCTCCTGCGGCATATGGAGGTTCCCAGGCTAGGGTCTAATCGCAGCTGTAGCCACTGGCCTATGCCAGAGCCACAGCAACGAGGGATCCGAGCTGCGTCTGCAACCTACATCACAGCTCACGTTAATGCTGGATCGTTAACCCACTGAGCAAGGCCAGGGATCGAACCCGCAACCTCATGGTTTCTAGTCGGATTTGTTAACCACTGTGGAACTCTGCTCTGGTCTCTTCTGATCCCTGTGTCCTCATCTGAACCTAACTAGTTCCCAGAGTCCTCAGCTCCCAGCGCTGCTCTGTGGGTGTTAGTGTTTGTGCATACACCTTCAGGGGACATGGACACGCAGTCCATAACAGCTGCCTACCACCATGTGATGCACACACAGTTTCATTAAGCACTTTGGCTTTTGTTATCGAGTTCTAAGAGTTCTTTACTGAAAAAGAGCCCTTATTGAATATTTGATTTGCATGGATTTTCTTTCATCCTGTGGGTTGTCTTGTCTTTTTCCTTTTTTTCTTTATTTTTGGGGCCACGCCTGTGGCACATGGAAGCTCCCAGACTAGGGGTTGAATTGGAGCTGTAGCTTCCAGCCTTCGCCACGGCAGCAATGGGTCTGAGTTGCATCTGTGACCTACATTGCAGCTCTCGGCAACGCTGGATCCTTTAACTGCTGTGCTACACAGGAACTCCCAAGTCTCTTTGTTTTCTTGATATTTTCAGCACAAAACTTAAAACGTTTTTAAATATCCAGTTTCTCTCCTTTTTCTTTTGTTTGAAGTATTTAGGTGTTATATCTAAGAAATTACTGTCAAATCTGGGGTCTTACAGATTTAATTCTGTTTCCTTTTTAGAGGTTTATTGCTTTGGCTGTTAGTTTATGTCAGTGATCCATTTTAAGTTAATGTTTGCGTATGGTGTGAGTTAAGGGCCCAGCTTCATTCCTTTGCTCATGGATGTCCAGTCGTCCCAGCACTATTTGTTGAAGAGACTGTCTTTTCTCCATGGTTGGCACTCTGTTCAGATATTTGACCGTATATGCATGGATTTACTTCTGGGCTCTCAGTCGTATTCCATTGATCTGTATGTCCATTCCTATGTATGTGCCACCCTTCTTGATTACTGCAGCTTTGCAGTAAGCTTTGAAAGAACTTTGTTTTTTCATGTTGTTTTGGGTGTTCTGGATTCCTTGCATTTCCATATGAATTTTAGGATCAGCTTGTCTGGTTCTGCAGGAAAAAAAGGCAGTTGAGATTTTGATAGGGATTGTGTGAATGCTGTAGATCAATGTGCAGAGTATTGTCATCTTAACAACATGAAGTCTTCTGACCCATGTCCATGGAGGTCCATCCATTTATTTTGGGCTTTGATTTGTCAACAGTATTTTACAGTATTCAGCCTACATATCCTACACTTCTTTGAATCTATACCTATGTATTACATCGTTTCTTATCCTATTGTAAGTGGGTATTTTATTTTCAGCTCGTTCATTGCAAGTATACAGACGAGGTTTTGTGTATGGACCCTGCATCCTGCAGCCTTGCTGTAGCTTAACACTCTAGTAGTTTCTTCACTGGTCATGTCATCTGCATGTAGAGGCGGGTTTACATCTTTCTATTCAGTACCTCCTGTGTCATTTTCTTGCCTGATTACTGGTTAGAACCTCCAGCTCAGTGTTGATGGAATAGCAGTGTTGGCAGCCACAGCCTTGTCTTGTTCCTTATCTTAGAGGAAAAATGCTCCATCTTCCTCGTTGAGTGTGATGTTAGCTGTGTATTTGTTATAGATGCTCCTTATCGGGTTGATATACCTAATTTACCGAGTGTTTTTATCATGAAAGATTCTTCGGTTTTGTTAAATGCTTTTTTGTGTCTAAGATAATCATGGTTTTTGTTCTTTGTTCTCTTAATTATTACATTGATTTTTATTTTTTTATTTTTATTTTTTTATGGTCGCATGCACAGCATAGGGAAGTTCCTGTGCCAGGAATGAAATCTGAGCTATACCTGCGGCAACCCTAGATCCTTAACCTGCTGCACTACTGCAGGAACTCCTGATTGATTTTTATATATTGAACTAACCTTGCACTTTGGGATAAATTCCACTTGGTTACGGTGCATAATCAGATTTATTATATGTTACTCAAGACCAACTGTAGGTAAGAGTTTATGGCTTTCTCAGGTCTTTTGAGCCTGAGTACAGGCTCTTTTAGATTCACAAGCCTTTGCTGGAACATTTCAAAGCCCTTGTGGATGTCTCATTTGCCAGATTTTCCTGGGAAGTTTTTGATCACCTTCCTGCTTGCCCTCTCATGGCCTCCTCAGGCAGCAGAGGTGTTAAACAATTAAAAAAAAATTTTTTTTGGCCACTTTCACGCATGCAGAGATTCCCAGGCTAGGGATTGAACCTGCGGTGCAGCTGCAACCAGAGCCACAACAGTGACAAGCCGATCCCCAACTTGCTAAGCCACAGGGAATTCCCTCAAATTTTTAGTTTTTGTTGAAGTATAGTTGACTTAGAATATTATGTTTGTTTCAGATGTACAACATAGTGATTCAGTATTTTTATAAATTACACCCCATTTAAAGTTATTACAAAATAACGGCTTTTTTCCTGTGCTGTACAACATATCCTTGCTGCTTATTTGTTTTCTCCATAGTAGTTGTTTCTCTGAGTTGTTAAACGATTGGCATTGGTTATTTTTGACAAATGCCAGGGTGGAGGTGTGTGGTCCTCAGTGAGTGAGTTCTGAAGTCAGACAAGGAGAAACCTTGTCTCTGGGGTTTTCCAGGGAACTGTCAGACTGGCTGAGTGACGGCAGGTACTTGGGAGGGAGGTATTGCAGGCGCTCCGGCCCCACCTTCTCAGGTTCCCACCATGGAGGACTCAGTACAGTTTGGAGTGTGCACTGGGGAGAGATTGCAGGCTGAATTTGGGTTCAAAGCTCTTTCCTAGATCCTAGAGGAGGTTTGCTCAGACTTAGGGTGGTAGTATTGGAAATGGAAAAGAGCCGTCTGACCTTACCTCATGGAGAAGGAATTGTTACATATGTTTACAGTGTAGTTATGCCATTTATTTCTGAGGACCAAAGTGCCCTTGGTGTTTACAGAAAAGCACCACACAAAAAAGGACACAGGGAGTTCCCGTCGTGGCGCAGTGGTTAACTAATCCGACTAGGAACCATGAGGTTGTGGGTTCGGTCCCTGCCCTTGCTCAGTGGGTTAACGATCCGGCGTTGCCGTGAGCTGTGGTGTAGGTTGCAGACGCGGCTCGGATCCCGAGTTGCTGTGGCTCTGGCGTAGGCCGGAGGCTACAGCTCCGATTGGACCCCTAGCCTGGGAACCTCCATATGCTGCGGGAGCGGCCCAAAGAAATAGCAAAAAGACAAAAAATAAAATAAAATAAAATATGTCTAGTAAATTGGTGCCAAAGTACTTTGAACTTGGTAGTTAATTTTACTCTTTCCGCCCCTTTTCAGGTGGATGCACGGAGCATACCAGTGTTAGCAAAATGGCAAAATTCATATAGCATTAAAGTTGTACTTCAGGAGCTAAGACGTCTAATGATGTCCAAAGAAAATATGAAGCTGCCACAGCCACCAGAAGGACAAACATACAACAATTAATTTTAGTGGATCTGAAACTTGTCTTAAATCAACAACCTTCTACTCATGTTAATGTCTTGATCAAATATCACGATGCAAAATACCCACACATGAAGATAATTCCAGCTGGTGAACATGACCTGGACATTTGTAAGACTATATTTAATATATGTACACCCAGTATGTTTTCGGGTAGCAGGAGGAATATGCAGCACATTTTTCTTTCTTGCTAAGGCACTGTCATTTAAGCCTAACCTGGAGTACTCAAAACAGAGCTCAGGTTTACACGTGAAAGCATGGCAAGAAGTGTCAGAGGGCTGTGGAAGCAGGTGTGTTTCTGAAAAGGAGAAAATCTCAAGAGGGAAGAACTGAAGGGGCGTGCTGTGTCCATCTTGCTTAGTGAAAGAGCTTCGGTTGAAATTGTCTAAAGTAGCAGGTACAATGAATATTGTCACAAAATGTGTTAATTTTTGAAGCGGTATGGGTGCTGACTACTAGTAGTATCAAAAATATGTTCAGGATTGTTTTGATACCTGTATTTATAATAAAAAATGTCGTGGGGGAAGTGGCTGAACTTCTGTTACAAGCTGTTCCTGTGTGTTCCATGTAACAGACGTGGTAAATATTTGTTTACAGTCTTTGTTGGACAAACCATGCATTTATGTTTAAGTGAAATCAACAAAAAGGAAATAGGTGTATGGATATGTGATTTTGAGATTAAAGTTAGTCTTAAATTGTAAATAAAATGTGGAACGTGTCCTCAGAAACTGTGCCATTTCTATTATATTGATGAAGTATGTATATGGTAATTTGCTGAGGTAGCAAAAGTTGGAAATATTGTAGCTTTTCATTTATACACACTGTTTATTATTTATCCTATGTTGTATACGTCTTGTGAGTTGAAATTTACAAAGTATTTCAGAGAACAGATTACTTAGTTTAATTTCTTGTTAGGAGGAGGAAGCGCAGGTATAATGTTCTGAATTCGAATTCACCACAAATATATTTGAGTTCTAGCAATTCTTACAGAATTATAGATTACAAATTCTCCAACTATACATTCAATTTTTTCTTTATAACTTCTTCCCTCAGTGCTCTTAATATAACTGGGATTAATTTTGTCCATCCCACTTACCATCTGCCTGTAATTCTAAATTGAAAGTTCACCTGTGCTCTGCTTTTTACCAGAGTGACTTGAGGCTTTGTGTCACCGTTTTTCATCTCGAAGCACCTGAGTCTACTGCTTGGTTGAAAGTGCCTCTTTATTAGGGATTCACTGAAGAAAAGAGAAGGGTGGACAGGTACCAAGGATAGATTTCTCAAACACCCCTGACGTGGGCATGGCCAAAAAAAAAAAGTACATACCATATGATTTTAAGAGGCTTTAGAAAATGCATACTAATCTATCATAACTACAGATGAATGATTGCCTGGTGATGGGAGGTTGGAAGGGGAGAAGTTAGAAATGAGCATAAGGAGACTTGAGGATACTGGATACATTGTCTTGGTTGTGGGGTGGTTTCATTTATGTACACATATATGTGAAATTTATCAAATTGTACCATTTAAATGTATGCTGGTGTTGCTGCTGTGGCATGGGGGTTAACGATCTGGCTTGTCTCTGGAGGTTCTGGTTCAATCGCCAGCCTGGTGCAGTGGGTTAGGAAACTGGTGTTACTGTACCTGTGGCGTAGGTTCAGTCCCTGGCCCAGAATTTCCATATGCTTCAGGTGCAGCTGAAAAAAGAAAGTATGCTGTTTTATTTTATTCTACCTCAATAAAGCTGTTTTAAAAAAGGATATGGAAAGGTTGAAAATAAAAGGATGGAGGAAGATACACAATGCAGACATTGTACAGAGACGGCCTTGCTGAAGATAAAGCAGCCTGATCACTAGGAGGCAGCAATATTCTACATTTGTACCCACCTAAATATAGCCTTGAAATAGGTGCAGAAAAAAATAATAGAAAATTATACATCCTTAAGACAAAAGATTCATTCATACAAACACATTTCTCCCTGTAACTAACACAGGCCATTAAGTTTATGAAAGATTTGAACATGATTAGCAAACTTGACCTAAGGGGCAAATACAGAAAACTGCCCCACCAACTGCAGAATAAAGATTCCTTGGAAGTGCTCTGATCTTTACTCTTGTCTCTGAGCTGAGCCATGGAGATCGTAGCGAAATAACCAGAATGTGATTGGATTAGACACTAGGTGATATGTGTTTAAATAACCTCTGGGTTAATGGAGAAATCACGATGGAAATTATAAATATTTTAAATTGGTGACAAAAATACTGCATATTAGAAACTGTAGGATGAAGCAAAAATATTGCTTGGAGAAAAATGTATAGATTAAAAATGTACTTGAGGAGTTCCCGTCGTGGCGCAGTGGTTAACGAATCCGACTAGGAACCATGAGGTTGCGGGTTCGGTCCCTGCCCTTGCTCAGTGGGTTAACGATCCGGCGTTGCCGTGAGCTGTGGTGTAGGTTGCAGACACAGCTCGGATCCCGGGATCCCGCGTTGCTGTGGCTCCGGCGTAGGCTGGCAGCTACAGCTCCGATTCGACCCCTAGCCTGGGAACCTCCATATGCCGAGGGAGCGGCCCAAGAAATAGCAAAAAAAGACAAAAAAAAAAAAAAAGTACTTGAAATTCAAAGAGCTGAAAGTTGATCATCTAAGCATTCATCAAGAAGTCATAGAAGACAAAATTAAGCTCAAGAAAAGTAGAAGGATGGAAATAAAGATAAAAATAGAAATTAATAAATGAGAAACTTGGAGTTCCCATCATGGCTCAGCTGTAAGGGACCTGACTGGTATCCATGAGGATGTGGGTTCAATCCCTGGCCTTGCTCAATGGGTGAAGGATCTGGCACTTCTGTGCCTGTGGTGTAGGCCTGCAGCTGTAGCTCAGATTCTACCCCTAGACTGGGAACTTCCATATGCCATAGGTGCAGCCCTAAAAAGACCAAAACAAAAAACAAAAACAAAAAAAAACAGAACCAACAAATTTAGGTTTGGTTTGTTAAGATTTCTAAAATTGCCAGAGTTGCCGTCATGGCTTGGTGGTTAACAAATCCGACTAGGAACCATAAGGTTGCAGGTTTGATCCCTGGCCTCACTCCGTGGGTTAAAGATCTGGTGTTTCTGTGAGCTGTGGTGTAGGTTGCAGACACGGCTCAGATCTCGAGTTGCTGTGGCTGTGGTGTAGGCTGGCAGCTAGAGCTCCGTTTGGACCCCTAGCCTGGGAACCTCCATATGCCGTGGGTGCGGCCCTAAAAAGACAAAACGACTAAAAAGAAAAAAGGCATTAAGAGAAGGCACAAATGATATCAGAAATCAAAAATCTTTAGAGGCCATGAGGCTAAAGATGAGGATTCATGAACAACTTCATGCCAATAAATTTGAAAATAGGTAAAATGTACAAATTCTTTAAAAAACTCAGAACTATGATCCAGCATTCCCACTCCTGGGTATGTAGTCAGAGAAAACTCTTAATTCAAAAAGATACATGCACTCCAGTGTTCATAGAGGCACTATTTACAGTAGCAAAAAGGTGGAAGCAATCTAAGTATCCATCAACAGATTGATGAATAAAGATGTACATACATATGATGGAATATTAGTCAAAAAAGTGAAGTAATGCCATTTGCAGCAACATAGATAGACCTAGAGATTGTCATACTTCAGAAGAATGAAGTAAGTCAAAGACAGTGATGTATATATCACTTATATGCAGAATTTAAAAAATAGTACAAATGAACTTATTTACAAAATAGAAACAGACTCAGACATAGAAAACACACTTATAGTTACCAAAGGGGAGGGAGGAGGGATAAATTTAGGAGTATGAGATTAACAGACACATACCACTATATAAAAATAGACAAGGATTTACTGTATAGCACAGGGAATTATATTCAGTATCTTATAATTTTTTATAATGGAAAAGAAAAAAATATATATACGTATCACTTTGCTGTACACCCGAAACTAACACGATATTGTAAATTTCAATAAAGAAAATGGAAGGGCCAGCAGGAATTTGAATTGCAAATAATTAGAAGAACTTTATAGGTAAAAATCAAGAAAGACAACCCCATAGAAAAACGAATGTTAGTAAACAAATCACAGAAGATGGTATATACAACTTGTGTGGCCAAGAAACTTTAGAAAAAGTGTGCAGTGCGTTATTGTTGATGCAGCTCTAGCGTTTAAAATTGTAGAATGGGGAGTTCCCGTCGTGGCGCAGTGGTTAACGAATCCGACTAGGAACCATGAGGTTGCGGGTTCGGTCCCTGCCCCTGCTCAGTGGGTTAACGATCCGGCGTTGCCGTGAGCTGTGGTGTAGGTTGCAGACGCGGTTCGGATCCTGCGTTGCTGTGGCTCTGGCGTAGGCCAGTGGCTACAGCTCCGATTGGACCCCTAGCCTGGGAACCTCCATATGCCGCGGGAGTGGCCCAAAGAAATAGCAAAAAGACCAAAAAAATAAATAAATAAATAAAAAATAAAAAAAATAAAATTGTAGAATGATCACACCAAGTGCTAGTTAGAGTGTGGCGCTCCCAGAGCTTATGCTGACTGCGTGTGGAAGCGTCATCTGTTAGAGACACGCACCCCAAGGCAGAGCCACTCACTCCCCAACATCCATGCTGTTAAAGTCAGAGACACGCACCCCCAAGGCAGAGCCACTCACTCCCCAATATCCATGCCAAGTGCCAAGGAACAGGTGGGGAAGGTGATAGTGACAGCTGAGCCCTGGGACCCACGCAAAGGTTTATCAGCACTGCCGGAAACATTTGCTTTCCTTCAAATGTCAACGCACAATGACCTGAAGGAGTTGAATGAGAGCAGCCGGCCAGGGTACTCTGTGATTCTATTTGTGTTTTAAAAAGCCAACAGGGAGTTGTCGTCGTGGCTCAGTGGTTAACGAACCCGACTAGTATCCATGAGGATGTGGGTTTGATCCCTGGCCTTTTGCTCAGTGGGTTAAAAGGATCCCGAGTTGCTGTGGCTGTGGTGTAGGCCAGTGGCTACAGCTCCGACTGGACCCCTAGCCTGGGAACCTCCATCGGCCGTGGGTGTGGCCCTAGAAAGACAAAACAAAAACCAAAACCCAGCAAACCTGACCTCTTTTGGTGAAGAATCATGCTTATGTGGCAAAACTATAAAGAAAAGCATGAATCCGGGTTACCAAGAGGTCAAGGGAGGGTCACTGCGAACTGAGAGGTGTTGATTCCACTGAGCTGTAATGTTTGTTTTGTGTACTTTTCTAGATGGCTGTGATATTTCACCATAGACAGGGCTTTTTGGAGAAGCCTCCAACTGACTCTCCTCTGAGAATTTTCCTCATACCTGCCACCTAGTACACAGCAGAGCCTGCTGGTAGCTGTGGCCGCGCTCTCCTCTCCGAATGCTTACAACCTACTTTTATGGAGAAAACACAAAATGTCTAAATTTTCTGGGGAGAAAACATGGATGAAGTTGGAAGTGGGCAAAAGGGCTTTCATGGCGGAGGAATGACTAGCAAGTCACAGAGTTGGACTTGAGCAGGAATTGTCCATGGGCTTCTGGCAGCCTGGGTGATGGGCTGGAAAGAGCACAAAACAGGCTTGGTTTGGAAGAGCCTCTCGAAGGGCGTTTGCAGCCCCAGGCTGGGGGCCTTGCTGCCCTGGTCCACCCTTCGGCCTGTCAGTGCTCCTGGGGCGCTGCTCTGTGTTGCATGACCGTGGGTGCAAGCATCCTCACTGGGGCCCACGCAGGGGCTGTGGCACTGAGCCGCCCTCGTGCCCCGCCTGAGTTTCCATGCGGCTCCCGCGCGGCCGTGCCGCCCCTGCCCCAGGGACTGGGCGCAAGTGCCAAGCCGTAGGGCGCCCGCCTGTCCCCGGGGAGCCCCTGAGGCCTTCGTGTCTCCCGGCTGTGGCCTGAGGAGGAGGCCCGGATCCTGAAGAGGAGGGTCCCTGCTGAGTGCTCGCTGCACAGTTGAAACACTGGGTCCCTGAGCCCAGGTGCCCAGGTGAGCTCACCAGGTAAGAGGTGTCGAGCAGGTGTGCCCACCCGGGGGGGTTGGAGGGTCGGACTAGGGGTGGGGACGGCACCTGGCTCCTCTGGCCCCTCAGCCTTGGGCCACCAGAGGCTGGCTGCCTTCCGCGGGCTCCTTCCCAGCCCCTCCTTCCCAGACTCCTCAGCCTCGCCTCCCCAAGGCCTTGTCACCTCCTGCTGCTGTTCTGCCCCCACTTCCAGAGATCTTACAACCTGGGGACCTTCTCTCTTCATGTCAAATGGGACAGAGTCAGAGCTCCCTCACCTGCCCATCCACACACCTGGAAGAATCTTGTCAAAAAGCACCCCCTCTAATAAAAGGGATTATAAGAGAACCCTGTGCCAACACATTAGGTAACCTAGAAGAATTCCTGGAAAGATGTGAGCCATCAAACAGACTCAGGAGGAAATAGGAAGCCTGAACAGGCTTCTGACAAGGAAGGAGATTGAGTTAGTAATTAAAAAAAAATTCCAAACGGAAAAAAAAAAAAAACCTCTTCCCACAAGGAGAAGCCCACGACGATTTCTACCAAATGTTTATGAAAAATTCATACTGATTCCTCACAGACGCTTCCGAAAAACAGGGCAGAAGGCTTCCCACTCATTGAATGACACCAGTATTACCTATTCTTGAAAACCTCGTCTGCAGAAAGACGAGGTTTATATATATCTCAGAGTTTATGTTTGTTTGTTCGTTTTGCTTTTTAGGGCCAAACCTGCGGCACATAGAGGTTCCCAGGCAAGGGGTTGAACTGGAGCAGCAGCTGCCAGCCTGCACCACAGCCACAGCAAGCCACATCTTTAACCCACTCATTGAGGCCAGGGATCGAACCCACGTCTTCATGGATCCTAGTCAGATTTGTTTCTGCTGCACCACCACGGGAACTCCCTGTCTCAGGGTTTGTTGGAGGAAGCTTTATAGCTTTTTGCTTTATATTTTACTTTGCCAGAGTTAAGGCATTTTAACTGCTTGAGGGCTGAAACATTTGGTGGAGGAGCCCTGACCTGATCAGTGGAAAGCATGAACTTTTATGCCTTTGGAGGCGGCGTTTGGAATGCGTGCCTTTCTGGGGGTGTGTGATGGTGGACAAGTCTCGGATGGTTTCATCTGAAGGAGCCTGGAGCGTGTGAGGGGGGGTGAGTTGGAGTGGGGGGAGGAAACAGAGCAGCTGGTGCACTGGTGGGGATGAGGGGTCTTGCCGGGGCGGTGCCAGTCTGCACCCCCACTTCAGGGGCTTATGGGCAGCCCTAGTACCCAGCTGGTGCTGTGGGGCCCACGGCAGGAACCCGGAGCGTCTCGGGCATTTCCCGCCCGAGTCTTTGGCCCAGCTGTTGGATGTCAGCGCAGCCCAGGCCGGGGTTGGGGGTGTGGGGAGGTCCGGCCCCAGTCAGGGTCCAGGTCCAGTGGACGCTCCAGAAGAGCCATCAGGTGGTGGGGGTCAGCCTTGAAGTCTGGCTGGGGGGCAGCTGGTCAGGTGAAGTGGCTGTTGGTACCAACGCAGGCTGCCAGCCAGAGCGGACAGAGGCTGGCTCGAGGCTCAGGCGGCCTGAAGGTCTGTCTGAGCGGCGTCCCCAGATGCTTTCCATTCAGGTTGCCTGCTGAGAGTTTTACTTCTTCCAAGGAGGGGCCAACACGAAGTGAAGTCAGTGTTGGTGGGTGGGGGGAAGGAGGGTACAGATAATTAAATGCAGAACAGCGACTGCAGCATCTGTTAACTTCTACGGCTTGAGGGGATCTCAAGAAACGAAAGCAGCTTTTAATACTATTCTTCCAAGGAAAGAATTTGTGTAGTTTAATCATGTTCTGAGATGTTAACTTTAACCCAGTCATCAGACATCAGACTCATTTTAGCAAGTCCATTTATTAAATATTAAATGTGGGTTTTTGTTTTTTGTTTTTTTGCTTTTTAGGGGCCGAACCCACGGCAAATGGAGGCTCCCAGGCTAGGGGTTGAATCAGAGCTACAGCTGCCAGCCTACACCACAGTCACAGCAACACGGGATCTGGAACCCATTGAGCAAGGCCAGGGATCGAACCTGCATCCTCACGGATCCTAGTTGGGTTTGTTAACCACTGAGCCATGAAGGGAACTCCTAAACGTGCTTTTAAACACCATTCCATATTTAGAAAAAGAAAAACAAAACTTGGGCTCCTTAGAGACTTGGAGAAGGTCCTTTCTTGTGTTTACATGCTTTTAAAACCACACATGTGTACTTAAGAACTCACTATGTGTGTTGTTTGCCTTGTCGAGTCAGGCCACGTGGGTGCCCCACTCTGTGAGGCTCCCCTAGAATCACTGAGCCCTCCGCACAATCCACTGCAAAGAACAGGTTTGTGCAGGTGCCTTTATGTGTGTGTGTGGCTCTTTCTGCGGGAGGCTCCTGTGTGAAAGTTCATGTCTCATTAGGATCTGCCCTAAGTCCCTAGTGAGTGGGGACTTTGGCTCCTCTTCGTGACTCTCACCCTGTGGATTTCCTCCGGAAATTTCCCTATTTTTTAAAGCTTTAATTTTTTCTTTAGCTCCTCGCTCGTGTGTGTGTGTGTGTGTGTGTGTGTGTGTTTTCATAGTGATTTGTAGGAACTGCTTACAGACTGTGGGTGTTAACCCTCTGGTTTGCTGGCTGTCCCTCTGCTGGCGTCTGGTTACCCACCCATCCCCACCCTGCCCAGGCCCCAGGTCCCAGACTGTGCCCTGCAGAGTCCTGGGGGAGTGGGGTGTTCCTACTCAGTGCTTGTGAATTTGCAAACCTGACTCTCACCTGTCTAGTCACTGAGAGGCAAAAAGGGCAGGCTGCCTCCCCCACGGGGAATTAGACTTTGGAGCAGAGCAGCTCTCAGCTCCAGGTTTCCCATTGTTGTGGCCATTCCCTGGGCTGTAACTGAAGTGACTGTGGTAGAGGCCGTACTGAGGTCACCAGGAGGCCTGCACTAGGGAAGGGAGCTGACTAGGGACCAAGTACAATTCTGCCCAGGCTTTCAGGTGCTTTCAGGCCAACTGTTCCCACACTTAGATTATTCTGCATTTACTTTTGGGTGTGTTTGGAGCTGATAGAGGAACACAGACGTCTTAGAACAGGCTTCACGCCTCAAGGTATGATGTGAATGAAATATGCCTTGTTGTTTGGTTGTTTTTTGGTCTCGTCCTGGCATGCGAAAGTTCCCAGACCAGGGACCAAACCTGCGCTGCAGCAGTGATCTGAGCCACAGAAGTGGCAACATCGGATCCTTAACCTGATGAGCCACCAGGGAACTCGTTTTTTTTCTTTCTCTTTTTTAAATTGAAGTATAATTGATTTACAATGTTGTGTTTCTGGCATACAGCCAAGTGATTCAGTAAATATATATATACACATACATATATACACACACACACATTTTAAAGTATTCTTTTCCATTATGGTTTATAACAGGATATTGAATATAGTCCAAAGCACTATGCAGTAAGACTGTTGTTTATCTGTTTTATGTAGAGTAGTTTGTATCTGCCAGTCCCAAACTCCTGATTTATCCCGCCCCCACCCCCTTTCCCCGATGGTAACCATCAGTTTGTTTTCTGTGTCTGAGTCTGTTTCCCTTTTGTAGATAAGTTCATTTGTGTCCTATTTAAGATTCCGCATATAGGTGATATCATATGGTATTTGTCTTTGTCTGGCTTCACTTAGTATGAGAATCTCTAGGTCCATTCCTCTGGCTGCAAATGGTATTATCTCATTCTTTTTATGGCTGAGCAATATTCCATTGTATGCATTTTCTTTATTCACTCCTCTGTTGATGGACGTTTAGGTTGCTTCCATAGCTTGGCTGTTGTAAATAGTGCTGCTATGAACATTGGAGTGCATGTAGCCTTTTGAATTAGAGTTTTGTCTGGGTATGTGCCCAGGAGTGGGATTGCTGGGTCATATGGTACTCCTAGTTTTAGTTGTTTGTTTTTTGTTTTTAATTTTTTGTCTCCTAGAGTTAGTTTTTTTGTTTTGTTTTGTTTTGTTTTTTTTTTTTTGGTCTTTTTGCCTTTTGTAGGGCCGCTCCCTCGGCATATGGAGGTTCCCAGGCTAGGGGTCTAATTGGAGCTGTAGCCACCGGCCTACGCCAGAGACACAGCAACCGGGGATCGAACTGCGTCTGCAACCTACACCACAGCTCACAGCAATGCCGGATCCTTAACCCACTAAGCAGGGCCAGGGATCAAACCCTCAACCTCATGGTTCCTGGTCGGATTCATTAACCACTGAGCCACGACGGGAACTCCTCCTAGTTGTAGTTTTTTAAGTTACCTCCATACTGCTTTCCATAGTGGTTGCACCAACTTACATTCCCACCAATAGTGTAGGAGGGTTCCCTTTTTTTCCACACCCCCCTCTAGAAACATGCCTTGTTTCGATAACTTTTCTAGTTCCTATAATTGTCAATATTCGATGGTACTATATTTTTATACTGAGTTTTGTCAAATCTTGAGGTTAATTTTTTTCTTTGTGCATGTCATCTCAGCTTAGGGCGGGATCTTAGGATTGAGCTATTTTGAGAATGTGGAAGATTAATGATGATTTATCAGGAAGCGTAGGATGGTAAGTGAATTAAAAGTTACTTTCATTAGTGTTGGTTTTAGTAGGGCAGAACTAATAATACTTATGGCTTGAGAAATTTTTTCTTCAGTTTTAAAGTCAAGAGCTTTTTCCTGGCTGTATCAAGTGAGAATGTAAGTCATTCCCCCAAATTCTCCCTAAGTCCCCATTCACCACACTCTCTGTTAACAGTTTAATTTAATACTTAACAGCATATATCTAAATAGAAAAATATCACTTTCATTGCATAGCAGTTACCTTGAGAGTTTGTCTATTAGGTTACATTTGGTATTAATGTATGTTAAATTCTGTTTTTCTCTTAATATGAACTTGTACTGTGTTGGAAGGTATTTTGTGGAGGAGATAGAAGTTTGAACAATACATTTAATCCTTTTCACAAGGTTTTATGACATTGCATTAACTTACAGATTCATTTTTGTATTAGAGAAATAACAATGTTGGTGTGCTTTTAAAATACTTTATATATGATTTAAAAAATTAAACTCATTATTTTGCAGATTACCAGGAAAAGGGCTTTGTAGTTTAAGGCTCAGTCCGTCCTTGGATTTCAGTGACTTGTTTTGAGTGGGATGAGAAGTGTTTGTGTTTTGTCAAAGTGGACATTCCTTGAAATATTTCACTGTATCTGACAAATTCATGCATTTTCGAGTGTCCCCAAAGACTTTTACCTGAGTGTTTCCATTCACAGGGGCTAATTTGTGGGAGGGGGCAGAGAGCACTTTATGGAACGGTTTTCTTCAGTGCTCTGGCCCTAGGAGTTGGGCTTTTTTGTCCGCAGCAGGACAGAACCCCTTGCACATGCCGGGCTCTGTCCTGCCCTCTCAGGACCAGAAGAGAGTGCAGACACAGTGCATCGCCGGGCTGCACGTGGGTACAGGGCCACAGCCCGCGCCCACCTCTGAACACCTTCTGCTGCTTGCAGGTGAGCCCTTGTGGGCGATAGGCAGGACCTGGCGATGGCCACAGCATCTCGGAGTCCTTGCCCCAGCAGGTGCTCTTAGCCAAGGGAGGCTCCTCTTGTGGCCTGGGCAGGTGGGCGAAGGCTGAACTTGGTCGACCTGAAGCTTCTGGGGTGGAACTCTTGGTTCTGAGCGTTAAATTCTTGGGTGAAGAGGATGGATGCACTGCACGAAAGCCCCCTGGACCATCAGAGGTGGCAGTGTGGCGATGTGAGGGTCTTGACTCCTGGTCCTCAAGGCTGGGTTGTTGATGGGAGGCTGGAGCAGTTTAGAGACGGGTTCAGAGGAAGACAGGGCTGTCCTGTGCTTACCAGATGCAGGGGTGCCGTTAATTCCCCTTTTGGCGGCAGGTGGTGCAGGACGCTGTCTTCCTCCTTCCTGCCCAGCCTGCCCCCGCCACCCGGCTCCGCGGCGGTGACGGAGCTGGATGACGCCACCTCGTGGTCTGTCTCCTGGTGGAGACGCCGCTCTGGCTGCATCACCCCGCCCGGCCAGGCTGTCATCCGCAGAGGGCACTGCCCGCCCTCGTAAGGCACAGGAGACCTGTTCTTCGGGGAAAGGAACTCGGTCCACACGGACACAAACGCGTCCTTCCTTCTCCTGGCTAAACTTATCACGCATGCGGATGTCTGAGGACGCTCCTCTCTGAACCCGGGCAGCCGTGCTCTTTCTGAAGTGGTGATCATGACTATGGGCCTGAGGGTGCACCTGCCCTGACGGCCCGGCCCTGGGCAGCTGTGCCTTCCCGATAAGCCAGGCCGGCGCCCTCCTGCCCCAACGCGGTCCCGGGTGGGCTGCACGGCTCGGGGAGGGACCCAGGACACCGGCCTCGAGGGGCAAGAGGGCTTTGATCCCCCACGGGCTTTTGCCCTCACTGCTGCCCCGTGGTGCTCATCCCTGCCCCCAGTTCCCTCCCCGATGGGCCAGCAGCTGTCAGGGTGGAGGTTGGGACAACTTGCTGTCTGTCTGCTGGTCCATCTGTCCATCCACCAGGGTCCCCACCTGACCTGCTCCAGCCCAGCTCCTGAACCCCGCCCAGTGTGTGGAGCAGGCTGGGTGGTGTTGGTCTATTTGTGGTTCTGCTTCAGGAACTGTGGGACCAAGGGCTGGCTTTTCCATGTGAGCAGCTGTGCTAGCGCTAGAGTTAGTCATGGGACAATTATTCACCGACATGTACACATACATTTTTTCCCTGAGAGGCATTTGTATCTTTTTCTTAAGCTCAAATATGCAAAGACTTTCATACCCCTTTACAAACCAGACATTTTGTTTCCCACAGTCTCTTGCAAACACCTTCACCTCTTCCTTGTTCAGGTTTCACCCACATGAGCTCATTATTGTCCTGGGACACAGTGGTCCTGGGGACACAGCCCTCGGTGCCAGACTCCCTCCTCACACCTCTGCTGCATTATCCACACTGCTTGCTGAGCCCAAAGCTAAGGCTTCATTGCTATTTTTTAGGTGGGAAAATATGAATTTATCTTAAGTCTTTCAAAAATGCCTGAGCTGCTGCTTCTTTTTTCCTGCTTTTTAGGGCCTCACCCATGGCATTTGGAGGGTCCTAGGATAGCGGTCGAATTGGAGCTGTAACTGCTGGCTTACACCACAGCTACAGCAACACCAGATCCGAGCCACATCTACGACCTACACCACAGCTCGTGGCAACAACGGATCCTTAACCCGCTGAGCGAGGCCAGGGATTGAACTCGCAACCTCACAGTTCCTAGTCAGATTCGTTTCCACTGCACCACAAGGGGAACTCCAAAAATGCCTGAGCTTCTTAAGCAATTGACACCTGCTTTGGGCCTCGGTGTTTTTATGTGCGAAGTGAAGAGAGGGGCTTCAAATCCTTGGAGGAGCCCAGGGATCCCGGTCTCCCTGGAGGGCTGCTGGGATGCAGGGTGGAGCCTGCCGGACTGTTTCAGCCAGAGACATTCCACGTGTGGCCCACACTCAGAGCATTCCGATACGTTTTCACTTGAAGAAGGAAGGCCGTGACTAAAGGGGAAGTTACTGCGTGATTTCTGACAGTATCAAAATGCAATGAAATTGTTTTTTGAAAAGACTGAGATGAAATTAGGTAGCATTAAAAAAATTATCCATTTTATTTTTTAAAATTTATTTAAATTTTTTTTTTTGGCTTTTAGGGCCACACATGCAGCATATGGATGTTCCCAGACTAGGGGTCAAATCCATGCTACAGCTGCTGTCCTACACCACGGCCATAGCAACTCGGGATCCGAGCTGCGTCTGAGACCTACACCGCAGCTCATGGTAACACCAGATCTTTAACCCACTGAGTGAGGCCAGGGATCCAACCTGCATCTTCATGGATGCTGGTCAGATTCATTTCTGCTGAGCCATGACGGGAGCTCCTAAAGTTGCCTGTTTTAAAGTGGGCAGTTCAGGGACATTTAGCGCACTGACAATGTGGTGCCATCACCCTGATCCCATCATCAGTCCCTCTCGGTCCCACTCTCTTCCGGAGCCTGCCACCCCCAGTGCCCTTTCTGCCCCTGCTCTGGACGGTTCAGGTAAATGGAATCCTGATGCGTGAGCCTCTGTGTCCGAGTTCTTCCCCGGGGCCTTGGGTTCGAGGTTCCTTGAGTCGTGAGGTGTCTATTCTTCCATCCCTTTGCTGTGTCTGAGTAATACCCATGTGGTAGGAACACACGTGTTGTGCACCCGTCCGTGAGGGTGCTGCACCTGCTCCCAGCTTCTGATTATTGAGAAGATGCTGCCGTGAATGTGTGTGCTGGGGATGTGAGCTGGCTCCAATTCTCTGGGGGCATCAGGATTGCAGCTGTGAGACCCTTAAAGGGGGACAGTGAGTGCCTTGTTTTCCATTCCCTTTGTAAGTTTTTTTTTTTTTTTAATATTTTTGTTTGTTTTGCTGTGCCTGTGACATTTGGAACTTCATGGGCCAGGGGTCGAACCTGTACCACAGCAGCGACAACATCAGATCCTTAACCCACTGAGCCACCAGAGAACTCCCTGTAAGGTGTTTTTATGGAACAGAATTTAAAAATTTTAATTGAGTCAGATTTTGCTTTCTAAAAGGTACAGCCTTGCCTTTGTCATCTGTCCCTAATACTCTTCATTTTGTTTTGTTTTGTTTTTTGTTTTTTGTCTTTTTAGGGCTGCACCTGTGACATATGGAAGTTCCCAGGCTAGGGGTTGAATAGGAGCCTTGGGAGGTAAGGACGAGGGAGAGGACAGCACTCGTGGTTTCAAGTGCTGCCAAGGTGCACATACTGGAACCACAGGTAAGAGGCCACAGGTTGGAGATCTGAGGCTACAGGTGCCCCTGAGCTCTTTCACCAAGAGGAGGGGGCACCCTCTTCCTGGGGGGTGGAGGTGGGAGTCACCTAGGAAGCAGCAGCTTGGCCACGCGGAATGCCCTGCTGGGAAGGGGGGTCTGTGGGGCCAGGATTGTGCTTATGCCACACCGTCTGCTGGCTGAGCACAGGATGGGAGGGCCCGGGCTCCTTGCTCAGGTGCTCGGGCTTCATGGACCTGCTCCCATGGCTCCTCCTGCCCTTTGCAATGTGACCTGCTGTGCTCTGCCTCCTTTGTGCAGCTCATTCTCAGGCAAAAGGCGCTCCCTGCACTGACTGGCCTCCTCCGGGCATCCCACTAGAGTCACCTCCTCAGTGTGCATCTCGAGCTGGGCTCGGCACTGCAGAGGTGCATGTGGGTCACTGTGCAAGCTGGAGATTTTGTGTTGGGGACATTATGGGGCAACTTGCGTGCTAGTTGTACTAAGTGTGTCTGCGTAGCAAGGGCGACCTTCAGGACCTCTGACCCTGCAGGAAGCAGTGGCACACGGCCAGGCTCCACGGTCACATCCTGACGGCTGCTGTTTGTACCCAGTTTCCTGAGGTGGAGGAGACAAAGGCCTCTTCTTGGTCCCAGGTGCCAGCCTGGCCAGGCAAAGACAAAGGGACACTTAGATAAAGTCTCCAGACACCCGCTTAGCTGCAAAATTGCCTCTCCAGCGTCGCATGTTGTGCAAGTCTGCAGATCTTCAAGGGAATTTCTGGAGCTGGCTCCAGTGAGCCTGTGCTCTAACTTCTCCTTCTGCTGTGGGAGGGAACAGGGAAGGGATTAGCTGTCTTTTTTCCCCTTCCAGAGAACTGCCAAAACAATTTGGACTCTCCCAGATGGAGCCAGTTTTGAATTGTGGTTCTCTGGAGGCTGCTTTGGAAGAAGACTCAGCAGTTCTGAGAACCCCGCTGCTGGGGCTGCCAACCTGCTCGTTTCCCTGGCTGCAGCCTCTGTTCCCTGGCGTCGGGTCAGCACGGCCCCGCGCTCTCCGTGGGCTCACAGCCGCGGCCTGGCCCTGGCCTGCTGGTCGCAGGGGCCCCAGGCAGTGCGTGGGCGGAGGCTGGGCTCTGGCTGCCTTGTCCCTCCTGGGGCCGGCACCCCCGGCTGGGGTGCACGTGGCTTGGGTGCCTCCTGGAGCTGAGACGGAAGGTGACAAGGATTGGGTCGGGTCAGAGGGAGTCATGATCATCCGCGAGCACAGGGTCAGAGTGCCAGGCGCCTTTGGATGGAGTGGGGAGCAGAGGGGTAGAGGACTGGCTGGACTTGGGCTGTCCCTGTGTCTGTCCCTGGGAGCGGGTTGCAGAGCCCTGGTCTTGATTTCTGGCTTGATTCAGAGAGGAGGAATGGGCCTTCTGTAGCCAGAGGGTGTGCGTGTTCAGCCGGTTTCAGGGGGCTGCCCGTGACAGGGGCTGCTGCTGAGGAAGTGAGGTCCTGGGCTGGCAGTGGCTGGAGGGAGTGTGTGCCATCGTCCCCTCTCACAGACCTTTCCCTGGAAGAGAAACACACCTAAGCCCAGAGTGGTTAGCTGCTCTTCCCAGCAACACACCGGGCAAGGGTGGGACTCAAGTCAGACCTGGCGCCCGCCAACCACCCTGTGCCTGGAGCCTCACCACTGCCGTTCACAGCTTTGGGTTGAGCCCTGAAGTGTTTTGATGACCCTTCTCATGGTTGTCTTTTGGCATCAAAATAAATGTGGAAATGAGAGGCCTGGTGGTTGACCCTGAAGGCTGGGGCCTGTCCTCTGCACCTGGTGCTGGGAACAGAGGGTAAAAGACCCTGTTTGCTGCTCCTGGGGAGGCAGGTTGGGAAGCAGACCCTGGACGCACAGCATCGTCATCTCCATGGTGCATGTGAGCAGGAGAAGAGTTGCTGAGGAGGGCTGGCAGAGCAACCGCAGATCAAGAAGCTCAAGTAGGAGCTCCCTGGTGGCTCAGCAGGTCAAGGACCTGGTATTGTCGCTGCTGGGGCTCTAGTGTAGGTTCCATTCCTGGCCCGGTAACTTCTGCCTACTGCAGGTGCAATAAAAATAAATAAATAAATAAAAATAAAAGAAGACGTTAAAAAAAAGTAAAAGCACATCAGCTTGTTTGGGGTAGTGTTTCCATTGTTTTGGTAAAAACATAATACAGAGCAGGTATGAGCTAAAAAATGCAAGTTGTATAATTGCCATGATTCCACATATGCTCCTGTGTTTGCACATAAAACTGGTATTCTGTAATAAAAGCTGAGCAGTAAAATTCATGCTAATAATCAAAACTGTAATTATTGTTTACCTTTGAACTGTTGTTTGAAACAACAGTTCAAACGATAACTATTGTTTAAATTATTGAAGCTTTAAATAGCAGAAAGCAAACATCATGACCAGTGAGGAGAGACCACTCGGAGAGGAAAAAGCTGCTTATTTCAGTTCCGTTCCTGGCACCTTCACCCTTTGCTGGGCGCTGCAAGCTGTGGCCTGAGTAGACAGGCAGGGGGGAAAGGTGAAGCGTTTGTGCTTTGTTAGTGGACATGCTGATTCTGAATCTGTGCATTCTGGATTTGAGCACAAGCAACAGTGTAGTTGGCAGCTGGGACCAGGGGCTGGGATTATGCAGACAGGGCGAGATGCTGGGTGAGGCCCCAGCCAGGAACTCGAGGTGCTGGCCCTGGGCGGGAAGGCTTGGGGCAGCTGGGGAGTGAGGCGGTGGGGGCGGGGGGGGCATGAGGCTCTAGTCCACATTGGACGCTGTGTCTTTTGAGCAGGAAAGAAAGGAGCCTGGATGTCCACTTGTTCCAGGCAGGGAAGCGTTGCCTTCAGTCACCTGGATGTGACAAGATAGTAGAACAATTGTTATTATAATTCATTTGTGGCTGGACACCTAGGGTGTTCCCACGTTTGGCTGCGTGGCCGGCCGTGCGAGCATCTCTTGAGATACTGCTTTCATTTCCTTTGGATAAATACCCAGGCGTGGGGATCGTTGGATCATAGGTAGTTCTGTTTTTAATTTTTGGAGGACTCTCCACCCTGTTCCCCACAGAGCAGGAGGGTCCTCTTCCAGTTTACCCTTGTACCAGCCGTGCGGGTGGGTCCCTTTTCTCCACATCAGCACCAGCGTTTGTTACTTGTGGTTCACAAGTGGGAGGCGATACATCGCACCGTGGTTTTGATCTGCAGTCCCTGATGCCTCATGATGTTGAGCAGCTTTTCATGTGCCTGTTGGCTGTTTGTACGTCTTCTTTGGAAAAATGTCTGTTCAGGTCCTTTGCTCATTTTTTTTTTTTTTTTTTTTTTTGGTTGGTGTTTTTAGGGCTGAACCTGCAGCATATGGAGGTTCCCAGGCTAGGGGTCAATTGGAGCCGTAACTGTCGGCCTACACCACAGCCACAGCACCGCTGGATCCGAGGCCAGATCCTTAACCCACTCAATGAGGCCAGGGATCGAACCAGTGTCCTCATGGTTACTAGTCGGGTTTGTTAACCGTTGAGCCACAACAGGAACTGCCTTTGCTCATTTTTAAATAAGGTTGTTTAAACATTTTTTTAAGAAGTTGAGTTGTTTAAGTATCATATATATTCAGATATATGGTTTGCAAATGCTTTCTGCTGCTCTGCAATTCACCTTTTCAGATTTTTTTTTTCCCATGGGCTGCACCCACGACATATGGAAGTTCCCAGGCTAGGGGTCAAATTGGAGATTTAGCTGCCAGCCTACGCCACAGCCACAGCAATGCAGGATCCGAGCCACTTCTGTGACCTACACCATAGCTCACTGCAACACCAGATCTCCGACCCGTCGAGTGAGGCCAGGGATCGAACCCACATCCCCATGGTTTCTAGTCGGATTCATATCCACTGCGCCACAGCAGGAACTCTGGTCATTTTTTCCCTTTGTACATGGTTTCTCTTGTTTCGCAGAAGCCTTTTACTTTGATGTGGTCCCACTTGTTTATTTTTGCTTTTCTTGCCTGCGCTTTTGGTGTGGTATCCAGAAAATCATAACCAAAACCAACTTCAAGCTCTTTACCTATGTTTTCTTCTAGCATTTTTAAGATTTCATGTTGTACATTCAAGTCTTTAACGTATTTTGGGTTAATTTTGTATGTGGTGTCAGATAGCGGCCCAGTTTCATTCTTTTTCATTTGCACATGAATATCCAGGTTCTCCAACCCCATTTACTGAAGAGGCTGTGCTTTCCCCATTGTATGTTCTCGGTGCCTTTGTTAATGATTATCTGACCATGTCTGTGTGGGGTTATTTCTGGACTCTCTATTCTGTTGCACTGGTCTCTCTCTCTCTCTCTCTATGTATATATATATATATGTATTTTGTCAGTACTGTATTGTGATTACTATAGCTTTGAAAGATGAATGGATAAAGAAAAGGTGGTACGTGTACACATCCAATGGAATATTGTTCAGGCCTAAGAAGGAGGAAGCCTTGCCATGTGCTACCACATGTATGAATTTGGGAGGACATTATGTAAGCGGTATAAGCCAGACACAGAGAGAAAAATACTGTTTGATTTCACTTATATGTAGAATCTAAAAGGTCTAACTCATAGAAGCAGAGAGTAGGATGGTGGTTGCCAGAGGCTGGGGGATGAGGAAAAAGGCACAAACTTTCAGGTATAAGATTACCAAGGAGTTGGAGTTCCCATCGTGGCGTGTGGTTAACGAATCTGACTAGGAACCATGAGGTTGCGGGTTCGATCCCTGGCCTCGCTCAGTGGGTTAAGGATCCGGCGTTGCCGTGAGCTGTGATGTAGGTTGCAGACGTGGCTCGGATCTCAAGTTGCTGGTGTAGGCAGGTGGCTACAGCTCCAATTCGACCCCTAGCTTGGGAACCTCCATATGCTGCGAGAGCGGCCCAAGAAATGGCAAAAAGACAAAAAAAAAAAAAAAAAAAAAAAAGATTACCAAGGAGTTCCCGTTGTGGCTTAGCGGCTTAGGAACCCAACTATTATCCATGAGGATTCATGCAGGCTTGATCCCTGGCCTTGCTCAATGGACTAAGGATCTGGCGTTGCCATGAGCTGTGGCATAGGTTGGCAGCTGCAGCTACAATTTAACCCCTGTGTGCTTCCAGGCACAGCCCTCAGAAGAAAAAAAAAAAAGATTAATAAGTTTACGTTCTGTGGCTCTAATATAAAACATAGTGATTATAGTTGATAACACCGTATTAAAAAATTGAAATTTACCGAGCAAGTAGAACTTAAATCTTCTTACCATAAAAAGACATAAATACGTGAGGTGATGGATATGTTGATTAGCTTTACTGTAATAATAATTTCACAGTGTATACATATACGACAGTGATGAGGAGACCCCTCTGCCCCCCAGGTGCCGTGGTGACAGGTAGGGAGCCTGGGTTTCTGACTCTGCCTCACAGCAGAGGCGGCCTCACCCCACCACCCAGGCTGGGTTGGGGCAGAGGCTTCTTGCTGAGAGAGGCTCCTTAGTGTCCAGAGGCTTCAATAACAAAACCATTCATCACACCAACAAGCTGATGATCTCAGAATGAATGACAAGTATCAATACATGTCAAAACGGTAAAGATGTTAGCCTTCTCTGTCAAAGAGACCATGTCAGCACGATGGTGATGAGACCCCTGCCCCTATCCAGACACACAGAGTCAACAGTACAGGGGACAGGCTCCTTTTTAAGAAATTCAGAACTCGCTGAGAGGTTTCTGCACCTGGACCAAGATGAAATCAGCACAGTGAAGCTGGTAGGAAAATTGGAGACATGCTGGAGCCCTAATCTCCACCCTGGCATGGCTGTTCAGCAGGAAGGGATCCCCGGCTCCCAGCTTCCCAGAAGGAAAGATGCAGCACACGGCCAGTGTCCCAGCTCTACAGGATGGCCGGTGCCTGGCTCCTTTCCTGCTGTCTTGCACTGTTGATGGGCCTGGCCCACTCTGGATGCCAGGGTGCAAAAAGACAGGTCTTCAGGTCAGCAAGCCTGTCAGAGAGGCCCTCCAGTGTCTCCGGCCAGACTGAAGGGCCAAGGCCCTCTCTGTCCTCTGTGTGAAGCCCAGGTTTTTTTTCTAATGTCCAGTTATCGACAAAGAGAGTGAAGGAGAGTAAAGAAACGGGGAGCTGTGCCCAAATACAGCAACCAGATAAATCTTGCAGTCCCCAACAGAGCCACAGCGGGATTTATTTGATGAGGTGACTCTGCAGTGTCCTGGGTTCTCAGAGTGGCTTGGGAAGTAAGGACATGGCCTAGTGCTCACCGCCTAGTGCTCAGCATGCCCTTTCTCATGCTGCCAGCGTCTCCGCAGCCAGCCTTGCCAGCAGTGTAATGAATAAGATGATGGCTTACTGTCTCCTGCAGTCTCATTGATGCAATCACTTTTTGAAATGAGGAGAAATCCACTTTTACCAGGAATTAGATAAATGAGACATCAACCTTTGGAATTATTTTGGAATTTGTTTCCTTGAGTCTTTCACCTGAAGTATATTTTTGGTTTTAAGGTGCAGCAGGACAGGTTTAAAGGTAAACAGTGGGACTTGCCTTGATCTGAGTTGGCTCTGCCTGGGTTCCTACCCCCACTGCACTCTGAGCCTTAACTCTGTAAAATGGAAATTGTAGTACTTGTTCTATGTATAGAACTGTTGTGAAGGTCAAATAAGATAATATGTGTGAAAGTGCTTTGTAAACAATAAAAGTCATCTGGATAGTCAGCTTGCAATATCAGATCCCAGTTTACATCTTTAATTTCCTTTTCTGTTATTGATTTTCAGAAACCTATCAAAGAGCATGCCCATTTCTCAAGTCCAGACGCGTGTATTTCTCATCACTTTGCAAGACAAATGCAATCTGATGCTTTGCTTTTACTGAGGTAGCAGCAAAAAGATGCTCGTCTCCTCAGAGCTGGGCAGCGCCTTAGGTCCACGAGGCAACTTGTGTGCATCCGGGGCTGCGGAGGGTGTGGCAGGGTCAGAGCCAGCTCTCAAGAACCTTGGGTTTGTTTGGGAATTTAGTGCAGAAGTGTGTTGAGCTGGATGAGATCAGGAGAAGAGATTGCATGTGTTGTGTGCATATGTGAGTGTGTGTGTGGGTGGGTGTGCACGCGTGCACGTGGTATGGCATGTGTGATGTCAGTGCTGGGCATGACCTGGTAACTTAACTGACCACAGGCCTTAAGGGTCAGGTCTCGGATTTGTCAACAGAAGGGTCTCCACTAATGGGCACGCCTCTGCCACTGGGGCCCTGTGTTCCCTGCACGATGCTTTGGGGACTTTCACTGTATCACTAGCTACAGTCCAGGGTCAGACGCCCCGCAAGCACAGAGAAGATGCTTAGGTCTCTCAGGGCATCAGGAGGGCTGCTCAGGGCAGGACCCCCACCCTGGGGAAGATCCGGTCACATGGCGGCTTCCCCTTCCCCCAGAAGCACCTGAGGAGCCTGCAGGAGGAAATGTTGTACACAGTAGGGCAGCTCTGGGGAACCGAGGAAGGAGCAGAAGGAAGAGGGGTAGCCTAGCCCCGGTCATGGTCAAGGTCATGGTCTCGGGTTGGGCGCTTGGGAGGCTAGAGCCCAGCTGAGGGGCCGAGTTATCAAAACACACTTAAACTGCTCCATCGCCTAACTATTTAATTTATGTTTGCTAATCCTTGTTCTAAACCTCTTTTTTTCTTGGGGCACTTTGAGCAGACAGAAACCATTTGTTTGGTCCTGTGGCACTGAATGGAGGGCCCTGTGTAGGATCGCAGCCTCATTTTTATCCTGACTCGAATGCTCATTTGAGGGAATGCAGCATGTTGATTTCCGAAATGTTTGGTGCAGTAGTGCGGTGAGCTGGGTAATTTTCTCTGAAAGAATGGTCCTTTAGAGCTCTGCCTCGGTTCCTACTAATATCTTTATGAAAATGTATGAGAATTTACTCTATAGCTGTTACTTTTTAATCAAAATACTTCCTTATCTTGTGATTAAAGTGGAAAAAGCAATTAGACCCTTTGTGGCCTAATTATTTGCCAAACATAACTTGTTTCCAAGCTGCAGTGCTCTTGGAGCTGAACTACCGCAAACTGTTTGGAACCAGTAAGCTGTATTTATTTTTAGCTTTTAAACAGCCAAATAGTTTGCCCTTATTTTCAGAGGAAAAAAAAAAAATCCCTTCAGGGCTGCAGCTTTGCACTGTCTCTGTGCCTGACTGGCCCCGACCAGGCTCCAAATCACGGAAACAGAGGTTCCTAGTGATTCAGCCTTAATAACAGTGTGTGCTTATGAAATGCCAGTTTCTGAAATTGCAGCGAAGGATGTAGTCAGACTGGCGGGTTTAACCCAGTGCGGGAGCCCCAGCCCCATCGTGGTGTGAGCAGCTGCAGATCAGGGTCCAGGCGGGCATGGGGTCCACGCTGGTATGCTCTCCGAGATGCCGGCTGTGTGGACTTAAACAAACAAGGCTCAGTTTGACCTCAGGGCTATTGGGCAGAGGAAAAGGAGCTTCTGTCCTGATCACTGTGGTCCAAGCCTGTCCTCGTGTGTCTGTCCTTCAGCCTCTTTTGCACCAAGTGGCACATGGGGACTTTGGGCTGCATTGTTGACAGATGAGCCTGCTTTACAAATGGGCTGCAGGGACTGGGGTGGGTTTGGGGAATGCCTGGGGGCCCGCTTCCTGGCCTCATGCTTGCTGTAATTTTTCACCAGCGAGGTGTGAAGTCTTATTCAGCTCTGTGGAGATGCTGGGGGTGAGGCCAGGTTCAGCAATGGCGTAGTGATGGTACAGTGATGGTGATGGTGCAGTGACGGTGATGGTGCAGTGGATGGCTCAGTGATGGTGCAGTGATAGTGGTGGTGCAGTGGTGGTGATGGTGCGGTGATATGTCTCCCCCTGAGCACCAGCCCTGCAAGGGGCTGAGCATCCGGCGGCGGGCAAGGCAGGCGTGGAAACTGCCACTGCAGGGCTGTCCCCTTGAGCTCTCCCACCAGACCCACCTTCCCAGCTGTGACTTCTGAGATGACACATGCAAGACAGTTGATGGTGTGTGAAATGGGCATGTATCCATTATTTGTTTTGGTTGTGGAAAAAGAGTTTTGTTTTTGTTTTTTTTTTTTCAGGAAGTTCTTGACATCTCTTACTTTGACCAAATGACCAAATTAATTTTTGTCCTTTAGGCATAAGATTATATTTTCGTTTTAAGTAAAGGCTTTATCTGGAGCTGATACTTCGGCCCTTTGCTCTGACACTTGAGGCTTGAGACATATACAAATATTTTTCAAGGATGTAACTGAGATAAGAAGAGTTCAGTTAAATGCATAATTACTGCTAGGAATAAAAACTAGACAGAAAAAGACTTACTGTATTTTCTTTTTTTTCCCTTTCCCTTTTACGGCCACACCCATGGCATTTAGATGGGTCAAATTGGAGCCTTAGCTGCAGGCCTATGGATCTGAGCCAAAATATGATGTATGTTGCAGCCTGCAGCCTTCAGCAACACTGGATTCTTAACCTACTGAGCGAGGTCAGGGTTCGAACCCACTTTCTCGCAGAGACTATGTTGGCTCCTTAACCCTTGGAGCCACAGTTGGAATGCCCACTTAATATATTTTCTGGAGTTCCCATTGTGGCTCAGCCAGTTAAGAACCCGACTAGGATCCACAAGGATGTGGATTCGATCTCTGGCCTCACTCAAAGGCTTAAGGATCTGGTGTCACCGTGAGCTGTGGTGCAGGTCGAAGACATGGCTCGGATCTGGCATTGCTGTGGCTGTGGGGTGGGCAGGCAGCTGTAGCTATGGTTCGACCCCTAGCCTGGGAACTTCCATATGCCACAGGTGTGGCCCTAAAAAGAAAAAAAATTTTTTTTTGTGTTTGCTGACATGTGCCTAAAAAGCTTTTTCAGTCTCGACTTATTTTATTACACTTGACTGACTTCAGGCTGAACACAAAGCCTAACTAAAACTGGGGGGGAAAATAAACAAAACCATCCTGCCGAGGACAAGATGAAGAAATTTATTTTTTAAAAAGTAGGCTTGAAAGGATTCTTTCAACTATAAGAGAATTTTGAATGCCTAAGAGTTTGTGTTTTGCTTTGATCCAAAGATCTATTAACAATTTTTTAAAAATAGAAAGTGGTTATTACATTGTATGTTTATAATAAAGAATTCAGAGGCTACCAGTGAACAGAGAATTAACTAGGTCAAACCAAAAAAGCAGTTAGTGTGGTTCTCTTTGCAATGTCCAGGAATTTTGAGAGAACCATTTACAACAGGTTTCCATTTTGTGGTCTTTCAACTTAACCTTAAATTACAGCTCAGAATAACATGGAAACTAAAGCAAGAGAGGGTGAGGAGGAGGAAAACGGGGAATTAAGAAGAACGACAACCATATTCTTGCAACTTGAGCTATTGAAAAGTTTTATTAATAATCAGGAAAACCAAGGTAGAATTTGAAAAATTATTTTTTTAAAAAAAGAATTCTGTTCCATTACAGTTTATTTATGTATTTATTTTTAATTATTTATTTTTTTGATTTTTAGGACTGCACCCGAGGCATATGGAGGTTCCCAGGCTAGGGGTCTAATTGGAGCTGTAGCCACCGGCCTACGCCAGAGCCACAGCAACGCTGGATCCGAGCCGCGTCTGCGATCTACACCATAGCTCTTGGCAATGCCGGATCATTAACCCACTGAGCAAGGGCAGGGATCGAACCTGCAACCTCATGGTTTCTAGTAGGATTCGTTAACAACTGCGCCACGACGGGAACTCCCTGAAAAATTATTTAGAAAATATTTCTCGAATAGTTTATTTTACTTTACAGAGTTAATTATTGTGTCACATGAGTTCCCCTTTTGCTGCTGTAACAAGTTAACACTAAAGACACAGATTCTCTTACATTCTACCCGTGGGAAACCTACAGGGGTCTCTCTGGGAGGAAACGACGTGTCAGCAGCCCTGTGTTCCTTTCTGAAGCACTGGACAGGGTCTGCCCCCAGCCCCTGGCCCTCGGCAGCACAATGCCCTCGAACCCCTCCAGCTTCCACATTTAAAGACCCTGTGATGATGCTGGGACCACTCCGATGATCCAGGACAAGCTCCCTGTTTTCAAGTCTGCCAACCAGAAACCTGAGCTCCATCTGTTACTTTAGCTCCCCACTACCCCGTGACACGAGACATTCCTCATTTGTGGGGTGTGGGCCTCTGTTCTGCCCCCACGCAGGGTGGTGTTCAGGTTCTCTCGGTCCGGTCTGCGATTAAGAATGGATTTGCATGGAGTTCCTGTCGTGGCACAGTGGTTAACGAATCTGACTAGGAACCATGAGGTTGCGGGTTTGATCCCTGGCCTTGCTCAGTGGGTTAATGATCCGGCATTGCCAAGAGCTGTGGTGTAGGTCGCAGACGCGGCTTGGATCCTGCATTGCTGTGGCTCTGGCGTAGGCCGGTGGCTACAGCTCCAATTAGACCCCTAGCCTGGGAACCTCCACATGCCCTAGAAAAGGCAAGAAGACAAAAAAAAAAAAAAAAAAAAAAAGGATTTGCAAAAGTAAAACAATCGTGTGTGAAAACCTTTAGGTACTTATTCCTTTTTCAAGATTTTAGATGACAAATGTGTTTATGATGTTTTGATAGAAATGTATTATTTCAGAGGTTTTTCACCTCTGAACAAGACTAGCCTCTTTATTCTGGTGGGTTTATAGAATGAGACGAATAGCTTTTCCTTCTTCCCCTGTAGAAAAGCAGACACAATGAGAGGCTGCTCCGCCTCTGATGCCGTCACTTCAGAGCTCACCTTTGAGAGCATGGCTTTCCGTCAGTTGAGACGCTTCTTCTTGTAGTGTCGACAATTTGAGGTAGTTTTAGATTTGTAGGCATGTGTTCTCATACGCTCCTCCCGCTGCCTCTCTTCTGTTTTATAAAATCATAGGACGAGATTGCGGACCTGACCTGGCTACAATACTTCTAAGGAAACTAAGAATCCACTCAGTTTCACCAAGTTTTGCATCAGTGGTTCTTTCTTCTGGAATCCAGTCCAGAGCCCACGTTGCAGTGGAATCAGTGTCTCCTTTTCTCTGCCTTTCTGTCATGGCTCTTATGTCTTCCCTTGTTTTTCAAGACATTGCAGGATACCCGGCACTTATCTGGTAGAAACTCTCTGTTTGGTTTTCTGGGGTTCGTCTGAAATTATGCGTTATTGCGAAGCTGACCGCAGAGGTGACAGCGTTCAGCGGGTCATGCCGGGGAGCAGGGTGTTGACCGGTACAGACAGCAGCATTGGCTCAGGGCGTCTACTGGAATCTCCACTGCGGGGTTACCATCCTCTTGGAAACTGCTAAGGATTTTGAGAGAAGCAGTTTGAGATTATGCAAATATTGCTTTTCTGCTTAAACTTTTCTTATAGATTTTAACTCTCATAGGTGGCTCTTGCCAGTGTAATCATTGTAGTGACATTCTGATGGCGATTTTCTATTTTTCTCACTTCTGTGTTTATTAATTGATTATTTTGTTTATTAATTATTTGTTTTAAAATTTTATAATGTTAATAACTTTTTTTTTTGTCTTTTTAGGGCCGTAACCACAGCATATGGAAGGTCCCAGGATAGGGTTGAATCAGAGCTACAGCTGCCACCTACACCACAGCCACAGCAACGTGGGATCTGAGCCAAGTCTGTGGCCTACATCATGGCTCGCAGCAACGCCAGATCCTTAACCCACTGAGTGAGGCCAGGGATCAAACCTGTGTCCTCATGGATGCTAGTCAGATTTGTTAACCACTGAGCCGTGACAGGAACTCCTGGAAGCCTTTCATTCTATTGTTTGTTTGTTTGTTTGTTTTTTTTTGGTCTTTTTGCCTTTTCTAGGGCCCTGCCCATGGCATATGGAGGTTCCCAGGTTAGGGGTCTAATCGGAGCTGTAGCCACCAGCCTACACCACAGCCAAGCAACTCGGGATCCGAGCTGCGTCTGTGACCTACACCACAGCTCACGGCAACGCCGGATCCTTAACCCACTTGGCAAGGCCTGGGATCGAACCCGCAACCTCATGGTTCCTAGTCTGATACGTTAACCACTGCCCCATGAGGGGAACTCCCTCTATTGTTATTTTAAAGCTGAGTTCCAGGGTTTTCTGAGACTGTTAAGCAGAACATACACAGGCACACACAGGAGTTGCCCGGCCATTGCCGGGCTCCCCCCCACCGCCCCCGGGAGACTTTCGCCCTTGCACTTACAGGTTCTCCTTGCTCATAGCTGCTAGCAGGTTTTCTGCCAATCGGTCCAGGGTTAGAAGTCGGCCATGCCAGGGACCCGGAGGCCAAGAAAGACGGGCCAGGTTAGTGCAAAAGGAAGCAGAAGAACCTGTGGGCATCAGGTTAATTCTGAATAGAACGTGCTGTTCACTGAAAGGAGGAGTGTAGGTTCTAGAAGGTAATTTATAGTCCCGTTTTCCGATGTGGCCTTGTGAGTAGATTTTCCCACTTCCCAGTTCTGCCCACACATTCTGAGTAGGAACAAGAAATGTGTGACTTAAGCTGTCTTTCTCCCATTCCTTTCCTAGTCTTTCTGGAGGAAATGCCTCTGAACTGCATAGTAGAAGTCTTCTAAACAAGATAGGTAATAACAAGGTCATGAAGGCAGGCACCAGTGATGTATTCACTCTTAAAAAGAGCCAAGAAGTCACATAGTGGCTGTTACCTGCAGAGGAAGAAAAATGAGGTAAACGTTGTTAGTTTCTGAGGCAACATTCCTTTGAGGGGCTTGCGTGGCCTGGGGATCTGACCTGAAACACTTGCTGCATGGAAGGACTCCGGTTCTGGTTACATGCCCAGCTGGCGGCTGACAAATCTGTCCTGCACGGGACCAGTACGTGCCCAGTGGGGTGCCCCGTGACTTCTGCTGGGGTCTCCCTGGGCCCCTGGGGGGCAGGGTCTGTCCCAGTGTCGTGCGGGTTCCACCTTCCTCCACCTCCTGCCTGGGGAACGTGGTGCCTGTGTCCTGTGGGAGGTGTGGCTCCTCCTTTTGGGGTGCGGGAGCAGGGTCCCCTCGCCCACCCTGTGGCCAGAGAGTGTGTGCTGAGCACCCACATCCTTTGGCCCTCGCCTCTTGTGTGCACTCCACACCTTGCAGAAACGAGGATGTCCCAGGCTGCTGGGAAACGGGACGTTTTCTTTGGAGCTGAGAGCGACATCCGTGTTAGCCTTGTCCCAGGTCCTAGGGAGCCTCCTGGGTGTTTGTGGGTAACCTTCCATATAAAGCTCTTTTGGGGACCGAGGATTCTGGGCAGTGTGTACAGAGGGACCGTTCTGTGGGCCTCATGTGCAGTGTGTTTGAGTTTCTGAGGCGGCTCTGCAGCAGGGGATGCAGTGGCTGTGAGGTGCTCCCTTCTCTCCTTCTTGTTGGGGATGAATCTATCGGCCACCTTGCCGGGGAGCTCCACCTGGTAGCAAAGTTTGGATGTCTTGAGAGGTTTTCATTAAGGAGAAAAACTGAACACAGGTGACATGCAGCAAACTCTGTTTTAATAAGCGCATGCCTTTTGGCTGCTGAGGGTGACAGACTTCCTGCAGAACTGGAAGTTATTTTCCTGTGTTCCATTGCAGTAGGTCAGTGTTCTTTCTCCCAAGTCCTTACGGATGTAGGAGGTGATGTGCGGGTCTCACCTTCCCAGAGCTCTTTGTAACACTGTTTGCTGCTCTCTGAGGGTGGGGCTGGCTCTTTGTGACACTGGTGACCACAGTGATTGAGCCAGAGTGGCCCGGGACCCACTGCCTCTCTCCATCTTCGAGGCCACAACAGGGGCCCTTTCATCCCCTGGAGATTTATGATTCCTCTGTCCCACTGCATGTGGGGTGCAGGCCATCCTTCCCCCAGCTGAGTGAGCCAGGGGCCTCTCAGGCCTGGGTGACAGCTGGTGATGGGGCAGAAACCCAGTCTGGGAAGGAGCTTGAGAAGGCTGTGGGGAAATCTTTATTAGTGGTGAACTCTGAATAGTGGGCAGGGTCACCTGCACAGGAGGAGAGGGAGGCAGTGTGCCAGTCAGGACAGTGGGGTGTGAGGAGCTGGACTCTGCTGGGGGGCCAGGGGTGGGGGGCAGGAAGGAGGCTGTGGCGGGGAGGGAGCAAATGCGTCAAGTCAGCCACAGGGAACTTTGGCCCCAGCACCATCTCTGACCTCAGCTGCAACAGGTGCTTTCCACACAGCAAGAAAAGCAGAGAATGGTGAACTGTTCCTGCTTGTTGGTTGACTTGACCTGCCTTTCAGAGCCCACATGCAGTGCTGCTGGAGACTCTGGACTTTGGTTGTGTGCTGGAATTTGGCAGCCGGAGACATTGTTCTGTAGCTGCGACCTGGGACTCCCGTGTTGCGTGGGGTGGTGACGTGGGTGTGCATCTGTGTGTCGTGAGATGCCTGTGTGTGTGTGGTTACTTGGAGATGCCGGGCATTGCCAATTAGTAATCACTTACAACTTCAGCAGAATGTCAAGGGCTTCCTGGGGAGTTGCATTTCATGGAGGTTTGACTTTGGATCCTGTGAGAGAGCTGTTTGAAGGGCTGTGTTGAGAGGGATGTTACAATTGTCTTCAGAAAGAACCCTGAGCAGCCTTTGAGGATCATGGAACTCAGGCTGAGCTTAAGAAACCGCCTTTGGGGAGGGTGGTGTCTTAGCCCAGCCTGCAGGTCCACAGGGACTTCTGGATCCCTTGGAACAGGGTCTGAGCCCCAGTGCATGATGTGCAGAAAGCAGGGGCCACTGGAGAGTGGGGTGGGGTGGGGGATGCGTCCAGTTTACCACAGGACATCATGTCTGTCACTTCCTGACAGTCTCCTTCTACGCACAGGTTTCTCTTGCTCATCATCGGAAACCACGGGTCCTGCGGCAGAAGGTGTGATGGAGGCGTCTGACCGCAGGTAAGAGGCTCACCTCTGAGTGGTGGCTGGGCAGAGAGGGTGGCATGGGGCCTGGAAGGAGGGTGACAGGACGGTCACTGAGGCTGGCTTACCAACACCAGCTTCTATAGCTCTGTGGTCACCTCCTGAGCTGGGATCGAAGGCAAGGAGCAGGGCAGACACAGTACACGAGCCTTGGAGTACCCATGGGGGGGCATCCCCAGCACTGTCAGTGCCTCTGCTGGGGGGTGTGTCTTCTGGTCCTGACCCCTCCCGAGGGCTCCTGCCGCTTTCTAGCACATTTTCATGTCTGCAGAACATGGAAGGAGAAGCATCTCTCAGCTAATGATCTTTTTTTTTTTTTCTTTGTTTTTTTTGAAATTTTATTGAAGTAGAGCTGATTCACAATGTTGTGATAATTTCTGCCGTGCAACAAAATGATTCAGTTATACATGTACCCACATCCATTCTCTCTCAGATTCCTTTCCCACATAAGTTATCACAGAACACTGGTGGAGTTCCCTGTGCTGTACAGCAGGTCCCTGTTGGCCAGTGGTTCCATAGACCTCAGTGTGTTAGCTAATAATCTCCTTTGGAGATGGTTTGTCTGTTAGGGTTACCTGAGAGCGAGGCTCGTTTCCTTTTTAATTAAGGGAGGGTTGAGGCAGCACCAGAGGCCGGAAACACCTGAAGTTCAGATGAGCTGGGAGGGCCCACGGCAGGTGTTCCAAATGGAAAATACTGGTGCTCAAGCCTGGAGGCTTTACTGTGAGGGGTACACAGATATGCAGCTTAACAGAATTCAGACTGGGGACTGCGGGCATAAGGGAATTCCAGGTACGGGAATAATTCCTTTTTGGTGGCCTGTCCTGTGAATAGTCACAGGCAGCTTCAAGGACCCGTAGTCCCCTCCAAAGACAATCGTAATCACCCATCAGCAAAGCAGTGGCTTAAATGTGATACCTAAATAAGTCATTAAAATGTAGACCAGGTCACGGGCTGAAATTCACATTTCCTTAAGAAAATAGACTAGGAAATTTGTTCGTTTGTCTTTTTTTTTTTTGGTCTTTCCTGTGGAGAGGGTGGCCCAGTTGGGGACTCACCTGGTGGACTGTCCTGGGAGGGCTTAGAGGTTGTCCAGTCTGCCCACAGGACCTCGTGAGGACACGGCCTCTGGGATTTGTTCTTGTCCTTCCCGCCAGAAAAGGAAGGTGGCCTGGGCATAGCTCCAGGGACAGCTAAGTCCTTTCCCGTGTCTTACCAGTGAGGTGGTTCAGTCATGGCCCCATTTCACGCCGAGGAGGCTGACCTGACCCCGTGCTCTGGTGTACACTCCCTGCCATGGCCTTAACTCATTGGGTCTCTAAGCCCAGCCATCAGGAGCCTCTCTGAAGTGCAGAGTCCCTCAGCCTGCACATCTGTGCTGATGAGGGTGTGACCACAGGGACCAAGGCCCCACATGTTCCCGTGACCCAACCCAGAAATGCACTTGGGACAGCTGGGATGCGAAGGGTGGGGGAGGCAATTCGGGGAGCTGTGTGGAAACTCACCTCTGAGGCTGCGTGATGCTGCTCCTGTTAAGAGGCTGTGCCGGGGGGTGAGCCACGGTGGGTGTGCCCTGCAGAGGCTTTGGGAGGGACTTGAGCCGCGTGTCTGCAGAGTTCGATGCATCACAGAGCCATGTGGGGACCAGGTGATGATAGTCTTCAGGGTCCAGCCTGTAACATACCAGGGGGGCCACAGCCCCTGTTGGCACCCTGGGGCACCTGGATGTTTGCATCAGAAAGGAGGGGTTGGTGTTGTCTCTGAAAGCATACTCGGGGGCTACACCACACTTGGGGTAATAATAAAAATATGACCTGGCCTTTATGAGGGCTTATTCTATGCCTGTTGTAGCTCTGATTCGAACCCTAGCCTGGGAAACTCCATATGCTGCAGGTGCAGCCCTAAAAATACAAAAAAAAAATTAAAAAAGATGAATTTAATTATTATTCCACTCTCTGCATGTTCTGTAGATGTCTGAATGAATAGTAAAATAAAATATACATGCCATGGATGTGGCCAAAAAAATATATATATATATACACAATTAATATGTATTTGTAGGAGTTCCCGTAGTGGCTCAGTGGGTTAAAGACCTGACATAGTCTCTGTGAGGATGTGGGTTTGATCCCTGGCCTCACTCAGTGGGTTAAGGATACAGTGTTGTGAAAAGCTGTGGCATGGGTTGCAGATGTGACTTGGATCCGGTCTTGCCATGGCTGTGTCATAGGTCTCAACTACAGCTCCAATTTGACCCCTAGCCTGGGAACTTCCATATGCCATAGGTGCAGCTGTAAAGGAGAAAAAAATGTATTTGTCATATAAAATTTATTTTTTCTTGCCTTATTTCAGATTAATCACAAATTATATAGATGCAATAAAGAGTTTTACATAATTTGTGTTCACTTGACAGTAATGGTCTAAGTGATTAAAATGGAAATATTTTTATAAACTATAAATTAAGGCATGTAAAATTATCGGAAATTAATATTACTTTCATGTTTTAGAAAAAAATTTAAAATAAAATGTAAAATGCAAATTTTTCATTTTTTTATTTAAAAAATTTTTTATGCTTTTTAGAGCCACACCTGTGGTATATGGAAGTTGATTCAGACCTACAGCTGCTGGCCTACACCACAGCCACAGCAACATGGGATCCAAGACATGTCTGTGATCACCACCACAGTTCAGGGCAACACCAGATCCTTAACCCACTTCAAGGCCAGGGATTGAACCCGCATCCTCATGGGTACTAATCCGATTCATTGCAGCTGTATCATAGTAGGAACTCCTACAATGCAAATTTTGAGTGTTCATTTTATTATTTTATTTTATTTTTTTTCTTTTAGGACCACATGTGCAGCATATGGAAGTTCCCAGGCTAGGGGTCAGATTGGAGCTGTAGCTGCCAGCCTACACCACAGCCAAAGCAATGCCAGATATGAGCCTTGACTGTGACCTCCACCACAGCACATGGATCCTTAACCTACTGAGTGAGGCCAGGGATTGAACCTATGTCCTCATGGATGCTAGTTGGGTTTGTTACTGCTGAGCCTCAACAGGAACTCTTGAGTGTTCATTTTAAATTAAAATTATTGAAATAAATCTGAAAATTTAAATTTAATTTAGAAAGTAATGATATCTTACATTACTTTTACTACATTTATGTTTTTAAAAACATAAAGCAGTTTTCACTCCTAGCATTCAGCATCCATATCATTGCCAATGTAAAGAATTGGTGTTGTGCTTTGAGCATATTACGGCTCCTATATCAAAGCGTCAGGGTAACTGCAAACCAAAAATCTATAATAGATAACAGACACAAATAAGAAAAGGCAACCCAAACTCAACGCTAAAGATATTCAAACCACAAGAGAAGAGAACAAGAGAATAAGGGAAGAAGAAAGACCAACAAAAACAAATCCAAAACAATGAACAAAATGGCAATAAGAACACACATATCAATAATTACCTTAAATGTAAGTGGACTAAATGCTCCAACCAAAAGACATAGACTGGCTGAATGGATACAAAAACAAGACCTGGAGTTCCTGTCGTGGCACAGTGGTTTACAAATTCGACTAGGAACCATGAGGTTGTGGGTTCGATCCCTGGCCTTGCTCAGTGGGTTAACGATTCAGCGTTGCTGTGAGCTGTGGTGTAGGTTGCAGACGCGGCTTGGATCCTGCGTTGCTGTGGCTCTGGCGTAGGCCGGTGGCTACAGCTCTGATTAGACCCCTAGCTTGGGAAACTCCATATGCCGTGGGAGTGGCCCTAGAAAAGGCAAAAAAACAAAAAAACCCAAAAAAACAAAAACAAAACAAGACGCATATATGTGTTGTCTTCAAGAGACCCATTTTAGTACTGGAGACACATACAAGCTGAAAGTGAGAGGATGGAAGAAGATATTCCATGCAAATGGAAAGCAGAGGAATGTTGGGGTAGCATATCAGACAAAACAGATCTTAAAATAAAGAATATTGTAAGAGACAAAGAAGAGCATTACATGACGATCAAAGGATCAATCCAAGAAGAAGATAGAACAATGGCTCAACCAAGCACACATGGGTTTAAGAGGAAGAGGACCTGTTTAATATCTCCTGGTGGTTCTCAGTTGCCGTGTGGTTTCTAAGGTGGTGGTGGGTATTGCCCAGCATGTGGACCCTTAGGAAACCATGAGTGGACCTGAAAAAGGATAGAAGGGACTCTCGATGAGAAGGCTGTCTCTGTACCTTTACATGAGGGGGATTGAAAAGCAGGTTAACTTTCCATACACATGTGTAAGTTGTGTGTCTGTTCTCACACCCATATGTCTCCCCCTGTGCAAGGGTAGCTTCAGCCCAGTGAAGGGCAGTGGTTCACCCACCAACCCACACACATCTGGGCACGGTTGCCCTTTGTGCTGAGGATGGCTGCTGGAGGGAGAAGTGGCGGCCGGGCAGGACCTCCCTGGAAAGCTGCGCCAGTGGGCTGCATCCTTCTTTGTTGTTTGCTGTTTGTGACGAGCAGAGTCTAGTGCTTGCCTAGTCCAGTGCCCAAGCTGCCCGTCTTAGATTGTCCCAAAGTGGGGGCATCACTCTCCTTCGCTTGTGTTTTTTTCCTTTATAAACAGTGTGGACACGTGCCCTTGGTCCTGAGGAAACCTGGTGAAGCAGCTTTGAGTTCTGCCTCCTCTCTCCCTGGGAGCTGGGCGCCAGCCCAGGGAGTGACTGGAGGGCGAGCTGGATAGCAGACATCACTGTGATAACTGTGCTCAGAGGAACCACGGCCTTTGCCTCGTCCTGGAGGATCTGGGCCACCTCTGCGACTGTCTTCTCTTGTGAAGAATCTTTCTTAGGAGTTTTGATCCCTTGTGCAAATATCCCACTAGTGAGCTCTTCCGTCTGTCTTCCAGAAACACCCTAGACAGTCACCTTAGAGCTGCCTGATATGCTATTATAACATATGGAAACAAGAAAGCATGTAAACCAAGAGCCTGGCATCCATGTAAAAGCTCTCTAATAAAATTAGAATTAGCAGAGAAGTTCTCATTGTCCTTTTTTTTTTTTTTTTTTTTTTCTGGTGAAGGGAACTTTTAACTCAGTATTAGGACTTTATATGTGCTATTTTATCTAATTTTCATGTTACTCCTGCCAGGGAATTGTTATTTTCTCCGTTTCTTTTCAGATGAGAAACAGAGTTTTATAGAAATTAAGTAACTTGCTACTGGTAAGTGTCAACATCAGTATTTGAATACTGGTTTGATTTCAAAGCCTTTGTTTCCTGTGATAAACTGCCTCTTGGTTTTCACTGCCACGAGTAAATTCCACTTAAAAATTTAAATGGGGACTGAAACGATTTATCATAATAGAATTTGGGGAGAGGAAAAAATGCGCCTGTCTGCAACTACTGCCTTGGACTTCTAGTGCCTCTGGCATTTGCAAGGCTCTTAGGCATCTGCTGGCGGTTTTCCCTGGGGAGAGTTCATGGCTTGGGAACCTTAGTTTATGATTCATTAGAAACCAAAATAGCTGTCCTCAGGGTTCTGATTATGGGGCAGACACTGTGAGAACATTGAGAGGACAACACAGGAGACGGGGAGAACATGATGACTGGCTGTGCTGTTCTTTGAAGCTCTGACTACAGAGCTGAAGGACAATGAAGGGTTTGCTCATGGGTTGTGAATGGCAGGAAGCTGGTGGCACGTAGAGCCTGTTGGACAAGAGATCCTCTGGGAGGCAGAGGGGAACATCCAGGAGGCGAAGATGATATGAGTAAATTGGTCACGTTCTGGACTTCTTTTCAAAAGGTCCCTGCATTAGAAGTTCAGGAAATGTGCATGAAGAGTTGCTATCGTGGCCCAGTGGAAATGAATCTGACTAGTATCCATGAGGATGTGGGTTCGATCCCTGGCCTTGCTCAGTGGGTTAAGGATCTGGTGTTGCCGTGAGCTGTGGTGTAGTTCGCGGACGCAGTTCGGATCCCGTGTTGCTGTGGCTGTGGTGTAGGCTGGCAACTGCAGCTCCGATTAGACCCCTAGCCTGGAACTTCCATTTGCCTCGGGTTCGGCCCTAAAAAAAAAAAAAAAAAAAAAGGAAAGAAAAGAAATGAGCCTGAAAGTGGTAAAATCACAGCAGGAATTGGGAGTGGGGTTAATACTGGTGAAATGGTGCCTTAGAGAAACTCCAAGCTCTCTGCCCCATCCCGGAAACACCTCAAGAAACAAACAGAAACTGTCTCAACGACTGTGTCAGGACTCTGGAAAACAGCCAGTTTACTGCCACCGAGCAGACACCTAATCAGAAAAAGCCCTGTTCAAAGTGATCAGAATTCTGTGGTTTCTTATGTCTCTTACCCGCCCCTTCCTGGGGTGGCAGGTCTGAGGGAACAGTGGCCCAGCATCCAGGTCCCTCCCTTAAACTGGACTTTACTGGGAAATTACTACATTTGTCTGTTCTGAATGTACTTAGAAGACCACCATAAGGTGTTCTTGTGTTTTGCCTAACTCGGAACTCAGGAGGAAAAACTGGGCAGTGCCTTTACGAGCTGCACAGACTCACGGATGCCGAGGGCAAGATACACAGTCGATGTTCTAAGGTTGGGGAGAAGCTGGGGTGAGACTCTGGAAATCAAGTGTTCCCCAGCAGCTGTGTATACAGGAGAGTTAGAAATGCATGTGCACACCTAGGCAAACACGTGCTCAGAGAGGACCTCGAAGATGTTAAACTTTCACTGTGGCCTGACTCCTGGGTGCAAAGCAAACCTAGCTAAGTCCTGAAGGAGCTCCCTGGACAGAGCTGACTGATAAAGACGGGGAGCTCTCACGTTTAAGGGTGTCTCTGTCACGCTAGCTGGACACGGTGGGAAGGGAAGAGTTCAACTGATCACACGGGACAGGATGTCTTTGCAAAGATAGTTTGGACAAGTCTGAAAACTAATGGACAACAACAGTGATCAACAAACCAGTGACTTCTGGAGGAAAGCAGTCTCACTCTGGAGACACTCGCTGTAATATTTGTATCTCACCCCAGAGATGCTCACTGTAATATTTGTATCTCACTCCAGAGGCGCTCAGTGTAATATTTTCTCATCCCAGAGGTGCTCACTGTAATATTTGTATCTCACTCCAGAGACCCTCACTGTAATATTAGTGTCTCACCCCACAGGTGCTCAGTGTAGTACTTGTATCTAGCTCCAGAGGTGCTGCCCCGTGTGTGAGGACCCTGTCCAAGCTGTCATGTGACCTAACTGTGCCCACTCCCCGTTACCCTGGGCTTTCCTATCAGTGTGGCTGGAGCAGGAGCAGGGTCAGGGTCTGAGTTCGGGTTCGGGGAGAGGGCTGTCTGAGGAGAGACCTGCAGGCGGTGCTCCTGGATGCGCTCTGCCTGTGCTGCTCATGGGGTTTCAGGCCCCACGTAAACCCTCCATGGTGAGTGTTCCTCTGACCATCTGTACCTGTTTCTTCCAACCTGAAAGTGGCCTGCAGGGCAGACTTTCATCCAGACTCTTAATCCCAGATGCAGCTCGACTGCGTGATCTGAAGGTAGTTGCTGAGGGTTTCTATGTAGCCAGAAGATTTGGGTGAGCGTTTCCATGGCAGCCCCGGTGCCCGCACTCTCAACGGCACGGGGCTCTCCTGCACAGTGTGCCAGGGGAATCTGGCGTCTTCTCATACTTCATTTATTAGCACTTGAAATGAAATTTAAAATGATATTTTAGGAAAAATTGCAAAAATAATATTAGATACCTATTGATAAACCTAACAGGCTTTATTGTGTGATTATAAAAGTCAGCCTCTAAAATTTACACGGAAGAGAAAAACTCAGTGAAGTAGCTGTGCGTTGGCTCCCAGGGTGGCCTCCTGCCCTGCCCTGTCTCCACTCCCTGACCAGTGCGACGGGCGGCTCCTCTCCCTCGGAGTCTGCGCTGGCCGCCTCACTCGCTTTGGCAGGTAGGTGCGTGTTTCATGCGCTCTGTGTGAAAACACACCTGGATGACAGGTGGCCTGGTTAGTCACCCCCTGGGCCCAGCCAATAGCCAGATACGTGTGCCAGCCCTGTCTAGATACGAAGGCCCTCCAAAATAGCTGGCCATCAGACTTTTAGAACCAAGTACATGCTTATTGGCTTCACTGTCTAGGTTTCGGGATGTTTATTATGAAGCAGCGCTTGCTGATGTAACGGAGGAGGTCATTTTAAAGAAAAACACAAAGTGGAGCTCGTCACTCTCCTAGAGGCAGAGGTTTGTCTTGGGCTCTGACAATTAAGACTCTAGAGAGAAGCAGTGGCATGATGGGTGTGAATAGAGGCAGAAAGATGTGCAGAGATGAGAGAACCTGATACTTAGAACAGCAGGTTTCACAAATAAGGAGCTGGGCTGGGACAGTTGGTTGTAAAATGAAAAATGTAAATTCTTACTCCCTACCAGTCTCAAAAAATCAACCTAAAACATTTAGAAGATGTATGGGAGAATAACTCTATGGCTTTAGGGTAGAGTCATATTTTTAAGACACATAAAACAAAGACTCAAAGAAAAACTGGTAGATTGTATTATAGGAAAAATGAAAGCTTTTGTGCCTCAAAAGGTGAAATGAAAAGTCAAAGACTGTGAGAAAATATTTGCGGTGCATAAACTACACGTATTTATTACCCAAAACATAGAGCGAATTAGACTAACAGCCCAGCAGAAAATTGGACAGAGTGCACAGGAGAACCCAAAGGGCCAGGAAGCATTTGCTCCAAGGCAAGGTGAGGGGGAGACAGGTGACACAGATGACACTGGGCGGGTGTCCAGGGAGGCGGGGCTGCTTCCCCAAGCCAAGCTTGGGGGGCATGAATGCAGGTGGGGCCTCACAGTGTAGCCCGTGGGCACCTGGGGCCCTGGGAGGAGCCCAGTTCCACGTGGAGATGGAGGGTGCTCCCTGTCCCTGCCTCTCGTCACTCCACCGTGGTTGTGGGTGGTGAGCTTCTTGCTGGGCTACACCTGCTGGGAATGGCCACAAGAGATGACCCACTACAAGACCAGTCCCTGCAGCCTCGGGACACACACTTGAACTTGTCCCCTTCTGAGCAACTCTTAAGTCATGCTTTGATTTATTCAGTGTCTGCTTTTCAGCCTGTTTTTGTGGGGGGTGCTATGGATAACACACACTTAGGATGTGTGCCATCAATACTCCTGACAAATGCGTGTGTGCACAGTGCACACACATGTGCAGAGCTCCCCACATGCATGTACATGTACAGGTGTGGCCATGAGGCTGTTGTGTGAAAAGCCTTCAGTTTGCAGCACCCTGGTGGCCGCGGGTCCATTGGTGGCAAGGTGCTCCCTCGGTGTGGCTGGCCTCAGACACCCCCGTTGCCATTAGGGCCTGTTACCTCTGTTCTCGGATGCCCCGAAGCACAGGGTGGCTCTGGCGGGTGGGACTGGGCCTGTGGGAGACCTGGGGTTGGGCGAGGGCTTCCCAGCAGGATCACTGCCTGGGATTCAGGCTCTGAGACCAGCGCTGAGTGCGGCTGTACCGGGAGCCCCTGACTCCTCGAATGGGTGTGGGTTCAGGGTCTGGCGGGGAGGGGGGCACCAACACAGGCAGGTTTTCTCAGTCAGCTGGAGTTGCTTCTGACGTAAGTAAAGGCACTCAGGCAGTCACGCTGGGACAGCATCGGTTCCTGTTTCTCAGGACATCCGGAGAGCAGCCCTGTGTGGCTGTGGAGACGCCGCGTCCCTGGCTCCTTCGAGCTTCCCCTCCCCTGTCAGTGTGTGGTGTTTGTCCTGATTCCAGGGACACTGGCTCCACACCTAGACATCACGTCTGTGCTCTAGGCGGGAAGGCAGAGTCGGGTGGGGGGTGGCTGCCAGTCAAGCCTCCCTTATCTGAGGAAACAGTGGCTTTCATTCCACCTCCTGGACAGGACAGGACAGGCTGGCAGTCCTGCTGCATGGCTGCAGGTTGCACGGCTGCAGGCTGCATGACTGCATGCTTCATGGCTACAGGCTTCATGGCTGCACACTGCACAGCTCCCTTAGCTCCCATCAAGGAGAGAGAGGGCAGCAGTGAGTTCCAGCAGGATTCTGGCCCTGTCCTTTAAATGTGGGGGCTGCCTTAGGAGTGGCCCCTCTGTCAGTCCACACATCAACCACATAATGACGTGAATATATCAATTAGACACAGAGTTTTCTACGGGTTCCGTATGAAGTGCTCAGACTGAGATCTTGGTGTCCCCAGTGGCCAGGCTGGGGCTCCAAGGAGGCAGGCTCTGATAGGTTGGGGTGGGGGGCTGCTGTTGGCAGAGACCCTTGTGAGGATCGCCCCTCATCCAGAGAAGTGGAGTTGGGCATGTCCTCCGAATCTGGTGACCATTGGTGAAGCTCTACAAAAAGTAAAATACAGCCATAGAGTAATCTGTTTTTCCTTTTTGCACTAGCTAGAGATGAAGGTGACGTCATTTCAGATGGCCTTGTGTGGCCTCTCGGGTTTCCAGGGGGATAGTACACTGTAGGTGAGAAGACAGTTTGGGATGTCAACTGTGTCACCGCTGGTCACTCCGTAGCCAGACTGGATCTGAACCCAGGTCCACGTCTGTTCCAGGTTTAATCAGCCCCTTCTGGTCCTCTGTTTCCATGAAATCCTTCAGGACTGGGAATTTGGAGCGATGTTGAGACAGGAAGGGGTGGAAAGAACGACTCATCTGGAGGAGGAGCTCTGGGATGGGTGGGCGCCCCCCCCGCACGGCCCTGAGGCTCGTCTCCTCGGGCCTGTTCCCCTCTGAGCCCCAGTCCAGCCACCTTCGTCTTCACAGCTTCACCCTTTAGAAAAAAATGCCCATTGTCCACGGTAAAAGTTACATTTTGCATGTTGTGCATAGTTTTTATATCTAGAGAGAAGTTCAGATAAGAAAATCAAAGTTAGACAAGATCCCATTGTTTAGAAATAATCACTGAGTCAATTTGTTGACTGAACAGTATTCTAGATCTTCCTGTGTGTATAAAACATGCAAATACAGGTAGATAGATATTTACATAAATGAGGGTATATTGTCATTTTCCACATAGCAGTGTGTCATAGACCTCCATCCATGCCCATAAGCCAGCCTTGCACCATTAGTTTTGGTGGCTGAGAGTGATGCTACCAGCTGCATGGACTGGTCCCCGCATGCCCCATCCTGGCTGGCCTGGGCTCAGACCCACCTGCTCGCCTGGCCAGCAGGCTGTGCCATGGCGAGCAGCAACCCTGAGGATGGAGGTTTTCACGGCTGCGTGGGAACTCGGCGTCCTGACCACACTGTTTAGCTTTCCCTCCAGAGAGAGAGGGTGCTGCAGCCCTAAAGTAAATGGAGGAGACTGGAGTTTAGAAAATATGACAGAGTTGAAAACTTGAAGCTGGATCCCACAGAAACGCCCCTTAGAGGAGCACATTTGGGACGAGGACGTGTGTATACATTTCCGTGGCAGTTTATGGTTTGGAGTCTTCCCCAGTCGGAAGCAGAGCCCGGTGGCCGTGGGCCCGGGGTGGCCTGAGCAGGGCTGCTGGGACAGGACTTTGCTGTCGGCCAGCGGCCAGGAGGGCCTTGGGCCTGAGACCCTGCTGTCCTGCGTCTGCTTCCGGTCAGTGTTTGTTTCAGGCTGACATCAAATGCTGTGTATGGAGCTGTGGACCTGAGATTCACACGCTCTGTGTCCCCGTTTTTCCTTTGTGTTGAGGTCACTGTAAACGATACACTAGTTCAGATCAGGTGCTGGGGGTGGGCAGCCCAGCCACGGTGCTTAGTCCCTCACCCAGGGGAGGGTCTGCGACTCAGGGACCTAGTTGCCTGGGCAGGGGGAACGTGGGGTGGTTTTGGGAGGAAGCCAGGTTGCTGCCGTGCTCGAGCATTGCTGGTAAAGGGCTTTCAGGACAAAGGATCTGCATCCCCAGAGCTCTTGTGATTTCTTTCATTCTGGTAAAGTTTTAATGTAATTTTATATTGGGAATTGTGTATTATTTTTCCTAACAAAGCTCCTCCCCCCGCCCCACTGCCTTCCTAAGATTCTGACCCCCAGAACCTGGAGCCTGGCCACTTGCGCAGGGGCCTCGGCTGCTGCTTTGGGGACCCCACGGAGTTGGGCCAGTGTTGTCGATGAGCTGCCTGTTCCAGGAGAGGGTCAGCCCAAGTCCCTACATCCCTGGGGGGCCAGCGCGGGGTCCGTGCACAGAAGGGAGCAGCCCACGTTCCCTGCTCAGCGTGAACTTCCAGAACCCTCTCCCTGCACCTTGCCAGGGGCCCTCTGTGCTGCTGAAGCATTGCTCAGGAAAGAAAATGGGTGGAGGGCAGTGTCTGTGGCACCTCCAGTTGTCAGGTTTTATTCAGCACCACGCGCAGGCATGTGCGGCCGATGCGGATGGGAGATGCGGGCAGGGGACTGGGGAGCGGGGGAGCAGGAGGCTGCCTTAGGCCAGGACTGGCTGTACGGGCAGCCAGACCTTCCCCCGTAGCCACTGGTAAATTCAGCACCTGCAGCCTGGCTCTCCTGTGGGCCAGGCAGCGGGAACACGGCCCTCCCGGGAGGACAGTACGTGTTTGTTGGGTTTCACCATCATGGGTGCATGTACTGGGTTCAGCAAAGTTGGAGAGCCTGGCAGGGAGGCCTTGGCCCTGTGAGCCATCCACTCCTGGTCCTTCCTCCTGGGGAGGAGGCTCCTCTAGGAAGCCCCCCGTCTGACTTGTGTGAGGACAATGGGCGTCCTGGATGAGCCCGGGGGTCCCCCGTGTCCGTGCTTGCTCGTGGCCTGGCATCCTTTCCACCCCCCTGGACCCGCCTTCTCCCCCCAGCATGGTTCTCAGTGGGAACCTGGGCACTGAGCCCGGCCACCAGGAACCACGCTGAGGTAGGGCCCCCCCCACCTCCTGGGGCCTGAGTGAATAGTCTGGGGACTCACTGGGGTGTGTCCAGCCCAGGCCCCCAGACTAGGAAGGACACAAGCACCCTAAATCTTCTTGTGGGAGAGAAGCACCTTGTCCCCCAGCAGTGCCAAGTCCTGTACAAGCAGCCCCACTGCTCACAAGTCCCTTTAGTCGCCAGCAGGAGAGTCTGTGTAGGTGCCTGTTCGAACTGCTGGGCTCCTCAATATTAACACAGGGTTAAGGTCAGCAAGAAATTGGGCTGCTAGGGTGCCTGCAGGACAGCATTCTCCATCCTGCCAGGGCGCCAGTTTTAAGGCATGTGGTGTAGAGAGTAGGATCCAGGCACACATATACTTCTGTTGCTCTGAGAAATGGTTTAGTGACTAATTTTGCAAAAGCCAGCTCAATTTGAGTTGCATTTAGTGCCCCAAACATATTTCAACATGTGGTTAAAATGCAAAAAAAAAAAAAAGTTTTTTTTAACAGATAAAAATACATTTCTCCTTTAAAACAAAAATGATGTTCACTGCAAGCCCCCTTCATGCTTCGAGAGCAACTCTTGTGCCAAATGAACTTGATAAAAGAAAAACCTGAAAGAGAAAAAGCTCCAGTATTTCGGACCTCCTCCTCTGTCCCTCAGTGTGGCTCCCAGCATGGGGACTTTCTAGCTTCCTGCCTGGCTCCTGGGGCAGAGAGAGTAGTGTCATTGAGCGAGTTTAGTCCAGTCCAGTCCAGTGTGCAAGGACGGGGTGGCATAAAATGTTTCCAGGAGCCACTGTGCTGCACCTCTGTGTTATACATGGTGTGGTGCTGCCCCACACAACGCCGAATTTGGTCCAGTGGGAGGGGCCATTCTGCACAGTTGGCACTGTGCTGTGTGGTTGCATGGCATTGCAGCAGGAACACAGCCTGCAGGATACTGCACAGCACGGGACAGGAGCCCAGGACGGGGTGGCACACAGCCTGGTGTGGCACAGCATGGTAGGGTGGTGGAGAAACCGCATGCCCCTGTCTGATGTGCCTGCGTGGGTGTTGTTTCTCCACTGCCCGGTTTCTGAATGAGAACTAGGACCTGGGTCCAAAGGGCCTGGCACAGGCTCTCCAGCCTGGGTGCTGCGGGACAGTACGCAGCTGGCGGGGTCCCGGCTGGAGGTGTGCCCGAGGCCCAGCACCAGGAGGTTGTGTCCAACCCCTCAACCACGCTGAGCCTCAGCCCCCCCGATCCCCCCCTCACCGGGGGGGGCCCCCCGTACGGCCTGGTGCGCAGGAGCCCAGATCTGCCATGTCAGCGACTGCTCATCAGTCTGCTGAGGCCAAAGCCAGCTCTCAAACAAACATTTCCTGCGTGAGCCGCGTGTTTGTTATATTTCCCCCATCTGTTTATGAAGGCTGTGTCAGCCACACTGATTTACATAAACACCGCCAGTCCCGGAGCGCTGCGCCCTCCTCAAAACGCGGCTGTGCACAAACAGCGCGCCTCCGTTTTAGTTCATATTGTCTAAACACAGCAGATGCTGATGAGATGAGCCAACAAGAAAATACAACAGACGAGACCCTTTCAAGGGGGCTTTTGATTAAAATGCATTCCAGATTGACAAAATGTTACGGTATTCATGGAATGGAGCATTTCAATGTCATATTTGGCCCCAGCAGAACCACAAAGCAGGCCTGACTCAAACTTTGCAGCTTCCAGGCAGTGAACGGTCAGGCCGCTGCATCTGCTGTGTCAGTGGGCTTCTGCGCTGGCCCCTCCCTCACCTGTTTGCTTGTTTGTGTGCTGCCCTGTGGCCGCCTCTCTCCCGGACTGGGGACGGGGAGCCCTGCTTGCTAGGGGGGCCCTTCACCCTCCTTTCTCTGGCGGTGGGGGCCTGGCGCTAGCACTAGGACACAGTCATGCCCAAGGGGCCAATGACTCACTTGGAACCTCTCACGAATGTGATTCTGGGAATCAGACGTCGTAGTCTGAGGGGTGTGACTGCAGATAGCAGACGAGGACTTGGTCAATTCTTCCCGCTTTCTACTGGCTACCAGGGAGAGACTTCCAGAGGGTGCTGGCAAAATGCTGCCATTGAGTTGTTTAAATCAGACCTGGATGAGCAGCAGGGTTAAAACCTTCCACTGGGAGGGCGACGTAATGGATTTGGATGCTTTACTGGAGGCCCCGGAAGGAATAAAGTGGGATATTGCATCTTTGCCTTGGAATGAACACTGGGATTCAGCAGGGGCCCAGGGGCTCTGGGCTGCTGACCCCTGGTGGCAGCAGCTCTCCCCCCACCGCCCCCACTCAATGCAAGGGCCTGAGGTTCTTGCTAGGCTGCCTCAGCATCTGGGATTCTGTGGTCCAAGAGCTGCCTGGGCTGGAGCAGACTGGGCTTGGTGGAGCTCAGGCTGCTTCCAGGCTCGGGGGCCTGGACGACTACTGCTGAACATTTTTTAGAATTCTCCTTTGTGTTTTTGAATGTATCTGTTATATAGCATTTTAAGTGTTTTGCCCTATGCATTACCTTTTATAATTTTTCACAGTTTCCTGGTGCTGTCATTTTGCCAGCTGGAATGACCTGTAGAAACTTTACTTCCAATCCTTTCATCTTCCCATTTTTATAGTACAATTATTTTGAATTTCCTCTGTATACATTTAGAACCACATCATATTGTTATAATTTTTGCTTCAACTGCATAATATCATAAAATATCATATAACATCGTAATATACTCAAGAGGACAAGACAAGTTTGCTGTGTTTTCCTGTGTCTGTTCTTGCTGTGGTCTTTCTTCCTTCCTGATGCCCCAAAGTTCCTTCTTTTCTCTTTCTGTTCAGGGAAGTCCTCTTGCCATTCTTTTAGGGCAGGTCTGCTGACGACAGCTTGTCTTAGTTTCCCTTCATCTAAGTGACCTCTGGTTTCCCTTTGGTTTCCCCCAGGACGTCTCACTGGATGAAGAGGCAGGATTTGACAGTCTTTGCTTTCAGCTCTCGAGTCACTTTGTGCCATTTCCTCTGCCTCCCACTCCTGAAATCTGGATTCCTTCCCACTACTGGTGAGGTATTGTTTTTCTCTGGATTCTTTCAAGGATTTTGTTTGCCTTAGTTTTCAGAATTTTAGGGAGTTCCTGTCGTGGCTACAGTGGTAACGAACCCGACTTGTATCCATGAGGATGCGAGTTTGATCTCTGGTCTTGCTCAGTGGGTTAAGGATCCCGCGTTGCTGTGGCTGTGGCTGTAGACCGGCAGCTGCTGCTCTGATTTGACCCTTAGCCAGGGAACTTCTATATGCTGCAAATGCAGCCCTAAAAAGAAAAAAACAAGACAAACAAACAAACAAACAAAAAAACCAGAATTTTAATTGTGAGGAAACTGGGTGTTGATTTATTTGGGTTTATCTTGTTTGGGATTCACTTAGCCTCTTGAACCTGTGGGCTATGTCTTCTGCAAAATGTAAGATGTCTTCAGCCATTTTCTTTGGGTACTTTCACCATGTTCTGCTCTCCTTCTGAGGCTTTGTGACCCACATGTTAGATTTTTAGTCTGAGGCTCGGGGTTCACATTCGTTTAGTCTGTTTGCTCTCTTGTTCAGATTGTTCCTCTAGTTCGCCCATTCTTTCCTCTGTCTCTTCCATTTTTCTGTTGAGCACATTCATTGAGGTTTTTATTTCAGTTACGTTTTCAGTTCTAAAATTTCCATCTAGTTCTTCTTCCTTCTGTTTCTAGCTGTGGCTTTCTATCTCTTTTTTGAGACTCTTTTTAATTGTTTTAAGCACTTTCATGTTTGCTCAATGATGGATTTTTGTGTTGGCTGCTTTAAAGTCTTTGTTGGATAACTACCCTACCATGTATCATCTCAGTGTTGGTGTCTGAGGACTGACTTTCTTCATTCAGTTTGAGGGTCTCCTGGTTCTTGGTGTGAAGGGTGGATTTAGACTGGAGCCTGAACATGGCTATTATGAACCCTTTGGTTTTGGTGCTTCCTCTGACGTTGGTCCATGGGGGCAGGAGGGCGCATCCCTTTTCTTGCCAGGTAGGTGAAGTCCTGGGTCCCCACTCAGGCTCCCTTGACCCCCAGGGGGCTCCTCACTGCTCTGGGTGAGCATGTTGGGAGTCCCCATTCCCCTGGGGCTTCATGGGGGTGTCCCTGGCTGTGAGGGTAGGACTGCCCCCCACGTACCCTGCACTGACATCATGGCAGGGGCAGCCCCGTTACTGCTGGGATGTGGTGAAAATCCCACTGTCCCCACGGCCTTCTCAGCCACCACCCAGCGGCAGATGGGGTGGCGCCGAGACTCCGTGGGGGTGGAAGTCCAAGCCCCACGTGTCTCCACCAACACCAACATGGGGCTGTGATCCTGGGGCAGCTCCTGCTGTCTGGAGTGGGTGCAGGCTCCTGGCTCAGCCTTTGTGGGCCTGGTGTGGGGCAGGGCTGCAGCTTTTCTTGTGGGGTTTGGCTGGAGCACAGTGGTTCTTTTCAGAAAGTTCTCTTTCTTGCTGGGCTGCCCTTTTCCTGGTCCTCTGCCCAGAGGACTTCTTTGTCTGTGCCGTTGGCGTTGCCATCTCCCAGTCTCTGACGGAATGGGGCAGAAAGCAAGTCCTGGGACTCTGCAGTGTCCTCGTCAGGCTCTGAGGTCGCCGGCCAGTCTGGCCTCTCCTCTCTGCGCTCAGTGTTGTGTGTTTGATGCCTAGTGTTTCAGGTGTACTTAGGGGAGCAGAAGAGGAAGGCAGACCTCCTCCCTCTTCCCAGATGCAGACGTCCTGTGGTTAACTTTTAAATGTCTTTGCCAAAGAACAGACACAGCAAGTGGGGAGCAGGAAGTCTGGGCTTTGTATGCAAATTCACCATCACATCCGTTCAGATCCATCTCCAGAGAGGACTCCGATTCCTTTCCTGCTGGCGGAGCTCAGGAGCTGACTTCTCTGGGTGGAGGTACTTACTTTCCACAGACCGCATTTATGTTGGGTTATTCCTGGAGCCTTGCATTGAATTTCACAGGGAGCGCCAAGGTGGGCAAAAGCCAGGACAGATGCTGCTGCAGAGGGTGGGGACTTTCTGGGGCTCTGGGAGGGCAGCGTCTGAGCGCTGAGCATGAAGACTTCACAGTTCACACCATCAGGCAGACGGGCTTAAGTGGCTGTAGCTGGAAGGGATGCATCCGTGCATATTTCCTGCGGCACCTCGTCTGGGGCAGTTAATCTTTGCCTGCTCAAAGCAGAAAGCAGTCCTTGCTGGCAGACCAGCTCAGTTTTCAGGGAATCACTATAGTGACAAACGCTGTTACCGAGTATACAGCGGAAAGCGATTAGTGAGTGCCGGCTGCTGATGAAGTGTGGCGAGATTTCCCACGGAAAGGGGAGGGGTGTGAGGCCCAGGGCACCCGCGCACGTCCCTGGTAACAAGGGCTGGCCACCTCTGGAGCCAGTCTTTCCGTTTGCGTGTTGCTTCTAACTAGGGATGGAAATGGAAACTCTTTTGGGATCCAAACCCTGGACAGTTTAGGACTTCAGAATTCATACAAGGAAGACTAAGAGCTGATTAGAGTAACCTTGGACATAGATTATTTTAGAATTCACAGGTCCACCTGACCTGGAACAAATAGTCTGCTTCAAACTGCAGGCTACTCTAAATAGGAATTGTCACATGCTGTCAGTCACGAACTGACACTTGGCAAAAGCGTCCCTTGAACCCCAGTCCCAGCTGGCTCTGCTCATTGGTGACACTGAACGTGGGTTCTGGGACCACAGGCTACTCTGAGGTTCTAGGTGTGGCCCAGGGTTTGATGGGAGTAGGAGCCCAGTAACGCTTATGAAGTGAGTTGGCCAGGCTGACTACTTGTTCCATGTCCCGAATCAATAGGAAGGTTAGGGTCTGTTTGTATTTGGCTCTTGAAGTTGGTTGGCCTTCAGATGAGCAAAGACGTTTATTCCAGTTCAGGGTTCTAGGTTTACTTTGCAAATGTGATCTGAGCTTTGGAAGTGACTTTGTGTTAATGTGGGACCTGATTTGGGATGTGGGCTTGGTCTTGGAAAATATCAAACCATTCTCTAATATTAAACACATCCCATATATGTGTCACTACTGCCCCTTGGTCACTGCCGGCTGTTAGTCCATTCATGGGGACACTGGGGACTGCGTTATGTGTCGTTTTAGCAGCTCCTTGTGTCATAGCGCCCTGTGGTTCTGGTTCAGTTGTGTATGTGGGATCAGTGCCTCTCTTTCTGCGTCAGTTAGAACTGGGCCCAACCTCACTGACTCAACCCCACAGAGGGGTACGAATGTGGTCTGCAGGCTGCCCCTGGCTGGGAAAGGATCAAGGCTGGTGTGGTGTGTTTTTAACCGGGCGCATTGCTGCCTCCAACGAAGTGGGATTGTGTCGATGAAAAGGAAAGGAGGATGGTACCCGGCTGACAGTCTGCACGGTCACGTCCACCATTCCCCAGGCTGGATACCTTTCTTACGGCTTCTTTACACGAAGGCGGTCAGGGTGCATTTGGGGCAGGGGTCCTGGGGGGTGTCTTGGACTTTGCTTTTCTGGTCAACCAAGATGGGAACATGAGTTTGCCCAGCTGAATGTCAACATCAGACAGAAGGAAAGGTCCTGGCAGTATGAATTCTTAGAGAAACAGGAACCACTACAGTAGATGTTGCAGCTCAGCTCACAGCAGATGGGGGTTGAGGGGGGCAGGAAACACCGTCCCTGCTGGCGTAGTGCCGCCTCGGGCTCTCAGCTGGACGACCATGGCTCTGTCTAGCGTATGTACAGAGTCCCGTCTCCTGGAAATGGGTGGGAAAACGGGGGCCTCGCCAGGGCACACCCAGGCTTATGCTCCTGCCTCTGGGGTGAGGTCTTGACTTTCTGTGTCCCCCACTGCAGTGCCCCCTCCGCAGTCGCTTTCCCCTTTCCCTCATTTCTGATCTCGTGCCAACCGTCTGTGTGTGGTCCTTATGCCCAGAGGGACAAAGAACAAGAAAGTGGCCTCACCCTGTCTGGATCCCTCTGCTAAGTCCTGCTGGTGCCATGGTCCACCCATGTTCTCCCCTGCGCTCCCCGTGAGCTCTCTTCTGCTTTGGACTCCTAGCGCTTCTAGGAGATGCCATGGGTGGATGGAAGACATTGCAGCTGAACAAAGCGTGGCCCCCTCTTTGTAACTCCATGGCAGGTGCTTTGATAGATTTCAGATTTGTGTGCTGGATTAGACGCTATATTTTTAAATTGGTATGATGGACAAATAGCTGTTAGTATCATTCAGCACTGAAAATATGTCGGTTTAAAGCTTTACAAGTGGTTTGCCAACAGCCTCAGAGTGTATCAGCTTAGACCAGGGGCCATGAGCCTCCAGGTGAAGGCCCAGAGAGGCTGGTCTTGGTGCAGCTTCTCCCGCGTCTGAGGTCAGCTGGTCCAGGAGGGCTTCACACGGGTATCACGCTGTTGGCCACCTGGTGGCTGGGCCGCATGGCAGCTGGGCCCTGGTGCTGGTACCCGGCAGGCCAGCTTCGGTGTGCTCACACGGCAGCCTTGGGGCTCTGGGAGGGTGGGAGGCTGAGGCCGCTCCCCTCACCACTTCAATTGTCCAAAATGTCACAGGTCAGCCCAGGGTCAGGAAGGAGACACCACCCCCGATGGGAGCAGGTGTAGAACCACATGGGGAAGTGGGAGGTCCCAACCGGGCTTTTGCAAAATCTGCATTCTTAATCCAACAGTCCTGTGAGGTGGCCCCACTCTTCTTCCATCTTACTTGTGAGGAGATGGAGGCTTACGGGGCTAAGTGACTTTGCTCTAAATCGTGCCTCTAGCAGACTAGGCCTCACACTCAGATGTTCTTGCTCCAGAACCTGCTCGCTTTGCTGCTCCTACTGGTTTTACACCGGCATCAAGGTCAGCTCGGGTGGAGAGCACCGTCACCAAGATATGTTCCAGTAGTTTCCGTCGTGGCGCAACGGAAACAAATCCACTAGGAACCATGAGGTTGTGGATTCGATTCCTGGCCTTGCTCAGTGGGTTAAGGATCTGGCATTGCCGTGAGCTGTGGTATAGGTCACAGACGTGGCTCAGATCCTGTGTTGCTGTGGATGAGGTATAGACTGGCAGCCGTAGCTCTGATTCGACCCCTAGCCTGGGAATCTACATATGCCACAGATGTGGCCCTAAAAAGCAAAAAAAAAAAAAAAAAGAGTGACATTCTAGGCAGCAAGGGTGAAGCCTTGCAAGCATCAGCACCAATCTACCTGAAGGGCTTTAGGTGACGCGGTGATGTCGAAGATGAGCACAGCCACCCCTCCCCCACCATGTTCAGAAGGGGCCCTAGTCCCTGACACATGGTCTCCCAGGGTCCCGAATGGCTGACTCTGGTTTCACCCAGCAGCGCTCCTCCAGGGTGGCCTGCGTGTCCCCCGGCCCGGTCGCAGGAAACATGTGGATGCAGGTGGGATTCAGGAAGGCACTTCTCACCTGTAGCCCAGGCCAGACCTGAGAACAGAGCAGATGCTCTGCAGAGAAAGTGCAGGGGCTGCATCCTGGGATGCCGGTCACCTGCCGTCGGTGTGTCTGTTCACAGCTGGCAAGGCTTCTGGAGTGGCCTCTTGTCTTGCAAAGGTCCAGGATCCTGGGACTTGGAGAAACACCCGGACACAAAGTCTCTAGTGTCTCAGGCAAAACGGGTCTGTTTTTAGGATGAACCTGAGGCTGACACAACCCTCCAGCACCGTGCAGCAGGAGGAGGGACTATTGCCCACAGCACGGGCCCTGAGGTGTCAGTAGAGCCTGGAAGAGGTGGCACTAAGATCTGTGGGAGCCATGGGGCTTTATGGAGCCACAGTCACACATAGGTGTGGGCCAGGCAGTGCGGTCCCCCATGCCCTGGAGAGAACCAGCCCTCACTGCAGCAGGCAGTGACATCCTGTCATGGCCACATGTGCCCACGGGTGCTCATGGGTGCCCACGGGCAGTCATGCCGAGAGCTTCCTTCCACACTCGGCAGGTGGAAGACACCAAGGTTTCACATGCATCTCCTGGAGCAGAACGTGGTACTCAGGCCACGCTCGGCAGAATGGAGGACACCTGGGGCCTGCAGTGTGGTCCTGAGGATCCGAGGAGAGGCTGCTGGGCTCTGAGTCCCTGCCTGACCCCTAACAACTCTGGACTGAGTGACTCAAACTTCTTACTGAAGTGAAACCTCCTCCCAGTTGTGTGCTTTGAAAATGAGCAGCCGAGGATCATTCCAGGACACAAATGACCCGGAAAAGCAGGGACGGGCTGGTGGCTGAGTGTGTGGACAAGACACCCTCACGAACGGAAGAATGAAGTCACACTTGGCTTCAGATGAGGGGGTGGTGGGGCTTGGGCCAGGGAAGTGTGAACCCCAGATGTGAAATAACCCCAGGACTGTGGGGACACCCTGCACCTTCCTGCCGAGGGGCCCAAGGGCCCATGGACGCGTGCCTGCTCCTGTCTCTCCAGGACGTCCACAGACCTGAGACTCCTTACTGACAGCCCAGCGAGCGCTCTGTGTAATTCTGTAAAAACTGGGACGGAAGTTCGAGCATTGCAGTGATTGTCTTTCTGACAGCGTTTCTCCAGCACCCAGCACTCCATCTGGGGAAGCATTGGAGCAGACAATCGCACCCAGAGGTCCCAAGGATGACAGCGTGCTGGGAGTCAGGCCAGTGTGGACCGACAAGCAAGCCCTGGGCCCTGTGGGAACTTGGAGCCAAAGTGAAGCTAGAGACAAAACAAAGGTTCTTCATGAATTCTCTGTAGAGCCCATGACAAAGTGTGTCCCCAAAGCTGGGAAGTGGGTAAAGGTGGGGCGGTGAGCTCACAGGCCTTCAAGGGCAGTGCCCGTGCCAATGTGAGTTTGGGAAACGTCGGGTTGAGCAAGTTGAGCCCCTTTTCTGAGGACTCCGAGTGCTCCCATCCTAAGGGGTCCTGCCTTCCTGGGAGGGAGCAGCTGGGGGACTCTTAGTGGGCCTGTTTTCCCCTTTCCCATGGGAAGGGGCTCCATGTTAGGGGTGAGTGTGGGTACCGGGGCCCCCGGTGCATAAATCCAGAGCCTTCTGCCCAGTAGCTGTGTGGCGACAGACAGACAGGCTCTCTAGCCTGAGCCAGGTCCCTCCCCTAGACAGGGGTGCAGTCAGGGCACTTACCTTCACGGTAAAGTTGTGAGAGTCAGTTAGTCACTCACATACAGCCTTGCCTCACTCCCCGGGCTCGAGGTGGTCAAAGGCGTTGGCAGAGAGCGTGTGAGCAGTGACAGCTGAGCAGGACCCACTTTCCCCAGTGTCCGTGTGTGGGTGTTGGTGCCCCAGCTGGAGGGCCGGGTGTGGCTGGCGTAGCAGCAGGACCTCAGCAGCCGGCGAGGTGTTGGGAGGGCATGTGGGTGTCGTGGGCTGGAGGGAGCTGCGGGCACATCGGAGGAAGCAGACGCCCAGCACAGCGAGGCCCAGAGGCTGCCGTCATCCAGCTGCCCGGCACTGACCCCCTGGGCTCTTGGGTCAGAGAGCTTGTAAATTCCTCCGGGCTGGAGTAAGTGTGAGTCAGCCTTTCTGCTGCTGGCCGCTGGCTCCTCAACTCCCGGGGCGCTGGGCAGAGTGACCGAGGGGCAGCTCCCAGGCACAAACATGACTCTGCTTTCCGCGGGGGCCTGGACCCCTGACCCATGGCCACTGACCTCTCTGCTTCTCAGTGTCCTCAAATATAAAGGATCCTCAAGGAAAAAGTCAGCATCTTTTCCACCCAGACTTCACAGTCACGGTGAGGTACAGAGGGAGAAGGTGTGTGAGACACTAGCAATAGCAAGTGTCCTGTAAATGCAGGGCAGACACATTTATAGAAGGGTGGACATGTGACCACTTCTGGATTTAAAGCTGTTACACTGCAGTGGTACCTGGTTTTTGGCTAGTGCTAAAATCAGGACATAAAAGCCAGCTGTCAAAATGTTAGAATTGGTTTCTGCCTAACCCTAAGGCTTTAAATCCTGTGATGCTGTAAGTTTCAGGGCTTATCTATGGACTTCTGCCATTCCGTAATACTTTCTCCTATTTAAAATTCTATAGCCCTGAGTATTTCAAAAGAGACTCTGGAAAGTATTCATGTATAAACAAGAACTCACTGCCAGTGAGTTTTATTTTATTTTTAACATTTCCAAACTTTGTAAAATATTGGTCCTCATTTATAATCAACCAAATGGACCAATAGTAATTTGAAAGAAGGTAGTGAAATATTTACTTCATGTTTTAAAGAAGTCGTTTTAACTAACAGTGTGGTGGAAAGTTTAAAAAAGGAAAGCTTCTACAAAAAGCAGGAAGAAATTCTGCAGTGACTTTCATGACATTGGGACTTTATAGCAGTGGCAAAGGTCTCGTCTTTACTGGGGAAGGCAGTCCTCATGGTTTTGCATTCCTGCATGTCCTCTGCGGACTCAGGCCCTGTCCTCCAGCCAGGCCACTTCTCTGCCTGGTGTGGCCCTGAGCTGTGGGGTGGGGTCTCCCTCTAAGACCAAGAGAGGGCTGGCTATCGCTGGCCATACTGTGGCCCCCCAGGATGCCTCTGTGACTGCACAACCCGCGGTAGGACATCCGTGCCCCTAGGACCCGAGTGAGCGTGGGAGCTGGTGTCTGGACATGTCAGGAGGTCCAGGCGGCTCCCTGGACGTGTTGGTGGAGTCGCAGGAATGGCTCCTTGTGACTTCGGCCAGCAGAGGGAGCCCTTGAGGATGGCAGCTCAGCCCGCCCTCCCCGCGGTCCGGCTCCCTGGCCCCTGGACCTGGGACTGGGATGCAACCTCCTTTACTTCTGAGATAAAGGTGTGGCATTTTCCATGGGGACCTCCCGGGAAGGAGGAAGTCAGGGAATGTGCGTGAGGCCCGGTGCAGCTGGAAGTGGGATTTTGTCAGTAAAGTTGACAGCGCCCAGCTTGGGACAGGAGAGGTGCTGAATACAGTGGGATCGTTATCTTTGGAACTCCGTAACTTTCTCTGCCCCTCAACACCCTGCCTGCTGTTAGAAATGAGGCCCTCACTTGGAAGTTAACTGGCATTTCCTATGCCCGAGAACCTCCAGCGGGAACCCTGCAGAGAAGTCACCCGCGGTGCGGGCACTCTGCTGTGTTGTCTTTGCCTGTCATCCTTTGGGTGGCCCGAGCCTGGAGCTGACAGGAGGCTTGGCTGTTTTCCCAGGAACGAGTCTCAGCATCTGATGGGACAACCTTGGAACCTTCTGTCTGTTTACAAAATGAAGCTTCTCTGGGTGGAGGCACAGAAGAAACACGCTCACTAAAATAAAGGAGAAAAAAACCCAACCATAGTTCGCAAATGCATTTAAAATTGCCATGTGGAGGAAACTGAATGGAGTATTACTCATAAGAAGGATGGTGACACTGAGGACTAACTGCAACAGCGTCTGCTGTCACTGGGGTTGGCTCCGCAGCCTGGGATTCCCGGTGCTGTGTGTGACATCACTCAGCCTCCAGATCCAGCTTTTTACCCTATTATGAAGCTGCAGCTTGACTTGGTGGGTGTAACAAAGACATCTCTTTACCTATGTGCTTTTCACTTTATCACTAGCATCCACTTCCCTCTTCTCATTGCCACCATCTTACCCAGAAATGTCCCCGTAGGGACTCAAATGGCAGAAGAGTAAGAGCAACAAGAGAATGGCTGTTTTTCAAATACAGCTTGTCCCTAAGGCAGGGACCTTAGAAGAAGGTCTGGTTGTGGGAGACTTGTAAGAGGAAGTGATGTAAATCACTTTGCAAATCTGATCTACCCACACAAGCAATGTTACGAGTATCGCGTTAGTTCCCTAAAAGAGGGCTTACGCCTGAAATTTCAAGGATTGGCTTAAATACCCCATAGACTGGACACTTGCTCGTTGGGGTGAAGGCTGGTCTTGGCTCTGGGGATGTGAATCAGCCCAGGGCCTGCAGGGAGCCCTCCCCTTCTTTCGTTTGTGCATTGTTTGTTGTCAGACACCTTGTCCCGTCCCTGCTGTGACCCTGCGCCTAGAATGGGGTCTGAGACTAGGAAGTGCCCCATGAGTGCCTTTGGCAGAGGAAGGCGGGTGGGTGATGGGTGTGTTCAGGTGTATCCCAAGGTACTGAATCCAGTGACATGGAAGTGAATTAAATCGAGTTTGTCTTGGAGAGGATGTTGTCGGGGGCTTGAGAGATGGAAGCTTTCCTTTTGCCCACCGAGAAGGGGTTTGGTGTGTGCAGAGCCCACGGGTAGAAGCAGCCCGGTCCCCGACTTTGTCCATCGGGAGAAAGTGGAGGGTGGTTGGGCTGGAGCCGCTAGCCCGAATAGAGCCTGTCTGACCCCCCTCCTCTGGTGGGGTGAAACCACCTGGGGCAGTGTCCACCCCACCTCCTGGAACCCCTGACCCTCAGACAGCAGGTCCGACCATCAGGGGACGCAGTGTGAGCAGGTGGGGGCCCGTGTGGGGCTGTGTGGGCAGGTCCTGGGTGGCTGGGTCGGCACTGGATGGAAAAGGGTGGGGGCGCTGCAGGTAGTAGGCACGGGGCGCAGGTGGGAGCCAGTCTGGGTGGGCCTGGGTCCCTGTTGGCAGCTGGGCCAGGAGGGTCTGTGCCCTGGGCTGTGACCTCATGTGCTGGGCAGGACCGGGCCTGGCTGGGACTTCTAAGGAAAGACCTCCCAGGTACCAGGGACTGGCGCTGGTGAGTCACATGTGGGAAATCTCTGAGTCACCTCTGAGTCAGGGTGCAGGACCCAGAGGGGTGGCTTGCCTGTGTGAGGGGCTGGAAAAGCAGAGAGCAGACCCCTCCAGGGTCTGGTGGATGGTGTCGCTGAGGCCTGACACCCCTGGAAGAGGAGTCCAGCCACCTGCTTGACGTGAACTGCTCCCTGGGAGCCCTGGGTTCTGAGACATGCCACCTGAGCACCACTGGCAAATGCACCCCCAGACCCCCAGAGAGCTAAGGGCCTGTGCACCAGGATGCTTCTTGACAAATAAAACTCTGGGCAAAGCAAGGTGTCCAGCTGTCCTCAGGAAGGTGCGCTGGGCCAGGGATTTGGGGCTCACTGATGGGGCCACCTGGAGAGAGGCGAGCAGAGCCCTGCTCAGGATCACGGTGCAGGGTGTGGCTGTCCCTCTCCTGTTCTGCTCCTGCCTCTGTTAACCCTGCATCTGAGCCAAAGCCCACTGAGGCATTTCCCAGTGACCTTGGTGAATGGAATAGGGATTGTATCAGGCAAGCTCTCCAGGCCCCTTAATCAGGCCGTCTCTCCTCTGGGCTCAGCTGCCTTGGACTTGACTCTGGATAAGCAGCCCCCGGGCCGGCAGGCATGCTCTTCTTGTCCCCTGGCCACGTGGCAGACACTGGGCACGCCTCCCGTGTTCAGCATTAGGGCGGCATGAGAGCAGGGACGGTTGATCTCCATAAGGCAGCTCAGGGTAGGGATTTAGATGGAGTCCTAAGTCAGCCAGGTTTTCCTGAGTGATTTTTGTCCTTTTTCTCCTTTAAATGAGGACATACTCTTGATGTAATGACATAGCTTGATGTGCTCATTACTGGTAGGCATATAACTAAGACTCACAAGTGTAGTCATTTTTGGAATGATTTAAAAAATAATCCTAGGATGCTGGATGTACGATGCTGCAGCTCATGGGTAAACGTGGGAAAGTGGTTAAGCTTCCCAGGGACTCTTTTTTCCTTAAAACCTACAGCCCTCAAAACCAAGCTCAAGGAGACTCAAGGCTCCAGAACCATTTACATTTGGGCATCAGTAGGTCAGTTCTTGGACGCAGGAGGGAGCCCTCCTGTGACTACATAGCCCTGTGAGGGTACGGGGGACTGCACATTTCACTGTGCCATCTCCACTCAGATTATAATACGCCAAGAATCCTAGATCACATTGGTGAGTTGGTGGTAAAAAATGAGTTTTCTATGTTTCTTCGCTTTTGTATGTGTGGATTGTGACTATGTGATGAATATACTTATCCATAGGAAGATTTCTCCATGAGGTAACTGGGCATATGTACGCAAACTTTCTGTCAGATCAAGTGGTAAATCTGCGAATTTAAACTGCATGAAGCTTGTACTTAAGGCTCGGATTTTGTTTCCTCATTTTTCTTCAGTTGTTGTGACTCTGTCCAGACTCCTGGCACTGCGGCAGCACTGGAGAGGCTGGTCGGTGTGGGTAGTTGACCCCTTCTTACAAAATGCGGAAATGCGGCTCTGGTCCTCGAGAGGAACCAAGCCCCCATCCCTGCTGCCTGGCGGCGCTCAGGGAAGCGGGTCCTTCCTCTAGGCGGCCCAGGTCTCACAAGTCCACGCCCTCTTGCTGCCCAGGCGAAGCCACTTTGCGAATAGGAGCTGGAGGAAAAGGCGACGGAGCCCAGGTCCTGCAGGATGAGACGCCGATCAAAGACAGGCCCGCAGCCCCCTGCGTGCGCTCGCGGTTGCTGAGGCTGCAGTAGCGTTTTCTGAATTTCCCGCTCCTTGTACCGGAAAGCGTGTGGGTACCTCCCGGGGCCGCCAGATGTCACTGCCTCCAACCTGCTCCGCGCTGGGAAAGAGCAGAAAGGAGGGTTCCCGGGCGGGGCTGGTACGCTTCCAGCGCGGCTTCGCGGGTGCACGCGACCTGGGGGACAGAGCGGCGGCCGCCTTGCATCGGGCACCTGCCCTCACGCCCCGCCCCTGTCCTGCAGGCTCGGCCTCTGCCCCGCCCCCGCCCCTCGCCCCGCCCCTGCCCGCACGCCCCGCCCCTGCCCCGCCCCTGCCAGCATGTCCAACCTGCGTCCTGAGCCCCGGCCAATTTCCGCTTTGCGTGAAAGAAACGCGGGAGGGAGGCAGCGAAAGGTCGAGGCAGGTTCTTCCACCCAGAACCTGGAGGCCCAATGCTTGGTGCCCAGGGAGAGCGGGGCGTGGACCTGTTCTGGGGTGGGTGCAGTGAAGCAAGCGGCCTAGAAGCCACAGCTAACGTCACACAACTTCGGGAGACACGTGGCCTGCTGGGAAAGCCCGAGGAGGAGTAACATCTGGAAGGACTAAAAGTTTGGAAACATGTTCCTTTGGGACAAAGATGGCGCCTCCAGTGCTGTTTCCTTAGGTTGTTGCAGGGGTGGCACCACCAGGGCCTAAATTAATTGTTCTGATAATTTTTTATATTTCTTGATTAAAATATTCATTTTCTTTTTGCACCGTTACACGGTTTTAGTACTCATTCCTATTGTGTATAAACAAATGCCTGCCTTCGCACCAGAAGTGTATTCTGTGTGGGAGGGACATCGTCCAGCTGCTGGGAAGGCTCTGCTCGCAGGATGTGCAGAAGGGGGCGACAGCAGAGCAGCAGGCTCTGCGTTTCCAGTCCTGCACTTGTAACTCCGGGCCTCTCCCTGTGCTTGGGACTACGGAGTGTCAGATCTCAGGAGGGTGAGCAGGGCCTGTCCTAGTTTGGCTGGTGTGGCTCTTTTCTTGTGAACAAGCCTTTTGCTAAGGAGGAAGGGCCCTTTCCTTTTGCCTGCTCCCCTCGCTGATGAGGACTCTCTCCCAGGCACACATGTCTTCCATTCTTGCCTGAAATAGTGGGAGGGCAGGATTCAAGAGTCTGGGCGTGGCTAAGCTGACTCTGGGTGGCCAGGGCAGAGAGGGTGCCATGGGGGAGGGGCCGGCTCTGAGCAAGGCTGCTGAAGTGGCTCATCAAACAGGGAGGGGGAGGAGGGAGCAGAAGTGGGGCTCAGGGATAGTAAGGGTGGGCAGTGACCACTTGTCAGATGCCTCTTGAGGCTGGGGACACACTAGGGCCCAGAGCAGACAGAGTCATGTGCCTCCGTGGACTGTGTCTTCTGTGAGAGGAGACCTCGGGGCCACGTGTGTGACCATGATGAGAAACGCTGAGGTCACGTGAGGCTGGGGAGAGCGGGTGGCGGGGGGAGTGTGGGTGTGCCAGTCAGGGAAGGTTTGAGTTAGTTGTGGCCGTGGCCCTGGGATGCTGATGCTGGAGAGTGCTGGGCTGCTAGGGGGTCATAGGGGGCCGTGCTGCTGGAGGAGGAGACAGACGTGCCCAGAGAGCCACGAGCTTGCCAGCTGTCACCCTGGAGACCTGGGCTTCAGCAAAGGGCTGTGACGCTTTGGCTTCCGCTTTAAAGCACTCAAGTTGTGTTGAGAACAGACGAGGAGGCAAAGGCCGAGGAGGCGACGAGGAGGCCAGTGACCCAGGTGTGAGCTGGTCAGCCCAGGGGTTGTGGGCGGTGCTGCTGTCAAGTGGTCATTATTGGGACAGATGTGGACTGACTGTGGCGGGAGGCACAGTGCTTGGGGCTGGGCAGAACCGCTCGAGGGTGCGTTGTTAGAACTCAGGAGCTCTGCCCTGGTGGTTAGCCTTTGGCAGCTTGAATTTGTCCATGGTGGGAGGAGCTATGCTGGGAGAACAGCAAATGCTGCCAACCAAGGCGATTTCCTTTTGGATGTCGTGGGATGAAAGCACAGGCAGGGTGGGCGCCCAGGACCCCAGTCACTGCAGGGAAGAGGCCCAGTGGCCCAGGGGTGTGGGGCTGGGCTGTTTGAAAGTCTTCACGGAGTAACCGCCGTTTCTATTCCCTTCTGTGTCTGTGATGAAAGCCAGCACTCGTGTCAGGCAGGCTGGCCTCTTCGGTGAGTGAGAGCTGGACCGCAGTCCTTCCAGCCGGAGAGTGGGGTCCCGCTGGCCCCTGGGGGCATCTGTATAAACGCCCTCCCTGCACAGCCTCACCTATGGCTCCACCCTCCCATGGATACAGGGGTCAGGCGCCCTGCTATCCAGTGTTCTGGAGAATATGGTCCAGTGAACCTCCCAGCCAGCGGGAGTGGTTTTGGTGTTGTCTGTGATTTGACTCCGATGCATGTGGTTTTATCAGCTCACTTTCTTTGTCACTAGGGACACCTGCAGTTAATCTCACGTCAGATCTAGCCCTGACCCGGGTGGGCCTGGCAGCCACTCCTTAGCTTCCAGGAAGGTACCACTGCCCTTCTGTGTGGGCAGAGCTGGAGCAATGCAGAGCACAAGCTCCGTTTTGGGGCAAATAAAAACACCCTGGAAATTTTATAAGAACTGACTTTTCTGTGAAGTGTCCAGAACTGTCACCTATTACGCAGTCTGGCACGGTCAGTCCCAGCTGTCAGGAAGGCCAATCCAGCCGTGAGCAGGAGTTCAGAGGTGCAAATCTGCAGGGAGGGCTCAGGCGGCCAGACGGCTAGGCCGTGGAGCCACGAGGTCCCGGCACCATCCCCGCCTGGCTTTGACTCACTCTTTTGGACGGAAACGCCGTCTGAGGGCTTTGTGGGGCTCTGCTGCCTTTTTGGGAGCCCTGGCTGCTGGTTCTACTCCCACGAGGTGTGTTGGGGAAGGTGTGGGGCGCATTTCCTGAAGCCTATGTCTTAAGGGCTGGGCCAGGCAGAAACCTTGCCTGCTTGCTGCCAGCCTGCCTGTGGGGACACCAGGTCCTGCCTGCTGCCACTTGTCTGGGCCCCACAAAGACACAGAACTGGAAGCCCCATACACTGGCATGTGACAGCCCTGTCACAAGGGGTGAGGACTGAAGGGTGCATGGAACCTCCACGGGCTCGAGGGGGTTTGTGCTCAGACATCTGGAGATGGCGGTCAGGCTGCTCACCTGGGCCTTGCTGGGCCTCCAGGGTGGCTGCACAACCAAGGGCTAACAGTACCTCTGAGGCCCAGCCCCCCGAGGCGGGGGTGCAGTGGACAGAGGATGGGCATCGGGAGCCCTCTTGGGGATGGGCAGGCAGGTGTGGGATCCTGAGGAGCCGATGTGAGGAGTCTGGGACCAGGGTGGGGGAGTATCCAGGTGGCCGAGCTGCGGGGGTGGACAGCTCTGCTGTGCTCAGCAGGGCCTGGCCCTCTGTGGAGTCCACATGCACCGCTTCCCAGCTTGTCTGAACAAGCCCTGAGCCCTGGAAGGAAATCTGCTTCTGGGCCTTGTGGGCCTGGGCTTTGCTGTGGCCATTGGTCCCTCTGTGGTTCTCTGGTGGGTTTAGAAGATCAGATCCACCTGCTCTCTGTGCTGTTCTGGGCAGTGTGTACACGAGAGGGTAGTTCATCCTGTGTCCATGAGACCGTGGGGGCCCAGGTGCCTGGTCACATGTTGTTCTGGGTGTCCTGTGAGGGTGTTTGGATGAGGCTTGAACCTTTACCTGGGCGAAGCCGATGGTCCCCCCAAAGGTGGGCCCTGTCCAATCAGTAGAAGGCCTGAGTGGGGGTCAGCACTTCCTCGTTCCCCATCAGTGCCAGGCCTGTGGATTTGAACTGGGACATCAGCTGTCGGCTCTGGAGATTTGGGACCTGGCAGTGTCTACTGTCACATGAGCCAATTCCTTATAATCAATATTAATAGGATGGACAGCAACATTGACGTCGATACATGTTTAGACACCTACAGCGGGTGTAGGTGCAGACAGCCTTCTGGCTCTGTTTGTTTGGAGTCCCTGACAGATACACTGTCTGACTACCTCCACGCAAGGGTGGCCTGTTAGGAGAGAGGCTGACTGGTCATCCCCATGGAGGAGCCCTAGTCTGGAAGGTCAGGAGCTGTTTTCAGAATTCAGCTGCCGGAAGAAATGAGTGAACACCTGAAACTGAATTGCTGCGAGATGCTGCAATGCCTGTGGTCCACAGATGCCACGTGCCCCCCGCTCCCTGTGACTGGACATGGTCTTGGTCACACCCCAATCTCAGGGCGGTTGATCTATGTGTGCATGCTTAGGGCTTTTGAAAGAAAGATTCTGGAAAAAATATTTAGTATTATTGCTATTATTATTTCTGGGCTTCATTCTACTTGTTTTTATTTTTATTTTATTTATTTATTTATTTATTTATTTATTTATTTATTTATTTATTGTCTTTTTGCCTTTTCTAGGGCTGCACCTGTGGCATATGGAGGTTCCCAGGCTAGGGGTCCAATCGGAGCTGTAGCTGCCTGCCTATGCCAGAGCCATAGATAGCAACGCGGGATCCAAGCTGAGTCTGTGACCTGCCCCGCAGCTCATGGCAATGCCAAATCCTTAGCCCACCGAGGAAGGCCAGGGATCGAACCCTTAACCTCATGGTTCCTAGTTGGATTTGTTAACCACTGAGCCATGACGGGAACTCCCCATTCTACCTGTTTTTCAAGAAAATAGGGAATGGGGTTCAATGATCTACATGCTTTTGGCAAAAGCATTGAAAATTTTCCCCAAATTGAAAAAAGCTTTCACAGTTCTCCGGTCAGACATATAAATACTGTGAACAAAAGCTTCACGGTTCTGCCCACTCCACCTTCTTCCTCAGAGGTCAGAGAGCGGCGGGGAAGGTCGCCTGGAGCCACCTGGCCCTTGCACTCACAGGGGACCATTCCTGCTGTCGGGGCAGAGCTCTCTGCACACCCATCCCAACCAGCGGCAGTCTCTCAGGCACAGACCTACCAAGCCCTACCCCCACTCCCCACAGCCTCCCCACAGCCTCCCGGTTGAGACAGGAAACTGAAGACTGTTTTCTCCATTTCTAACGGGGAGGGATTTTCCTTACAGCAATCAATTCTCTGAAGCTCCAGCACCAGCGGGTCCAACGACTCAGTTCTGAGGCCAAGTCCTGGAATTGGAGCAGCCCAGTCCTGCCAGATCCCCCACCTCAGGCACTGGCTTCAAATGCAGTGCCCAGACCAAAGACAGTTTTAGTCTTTCTGGCCCAGCCCTCACCCCCGAAGCTCTCCAGGGCCTCACAAGGGTCCCTTCATTAGCATAAATTTAGATTTGGTCTAAAGGGCCTTGTCATGCAAAACAAGAGATGCTCCCATCACTCAGGAAATTCCAAAGGTTTTCAGAGTTCTCTGCCAGCAGCCTGGAAGGAGACCAGGTGTGTGTTTCCTATCACATACCCAAGGGAAACCCAGGTCCCTTACACAGCACTGAACATGTTGGAGTGAGGCCAGGGCCCTGGGGCCAGCAGGTCACTGCTCCTGGAACGGCTTCTGGGGTCATAAATGGCTTCCTCACCTGTTCTTATCCCAAGAACATATGCTCTGTTCTGCACCGACCAGTAAGATTTCTGTGAGGATGAAGCATTCCAGTTTGGTGTCTACTGAGCACTGGACATGTGGCTGGTGCGCTACAATTGTATTTGTTAGGATGACCACTGGGTTCAATTCCAATCAGTTCAAGCCCCGTGGCTTCTGGCTGTACTATAATTGCTCATACAGTCCCTCTGGGAACAGCTGGAGATCTCATGGGGAGAGGGTAGTCCTGCTGGGTCAGGAGCACCCCCATGTTCCTAACTAATCTCTTACTTCCCTCCTGGGAGCTGTAACCTAAAGTGAAGAGATGCATCCCCAGAAGTGCTAAGTATTGAATCCATCCATCCATCCATCCATCCATCCATTTATCCATCTACCCACCCATCCATCTACCCATCCATTTATCCATCTATCCATCCATTTCTCCATCTATCCATCCATCCCTTTATCCATTCATCCATTTATCCATCTACCCTTCCATCCATCTACCCATCCATCCATCCATTTATCCATCTAACCATCCATCCATCTACCCATCTACCCATCCATCCATCCATCTACCCATCCATTTATCCACCCATCCATCCATTTCTCCATCTACCCATCCATCCCTTTATCCATCCATCCATTTATCCATCTACCCATCTACACATCCATCCATCTACCCATTTATCCATCTACCCATTCATCCATCTACCCACCCATTTATCCATCTATCTGTTTCTCCATCGATCCATCCATCTCTTTATTCATCCATCTATCCATCCATTTATCCATCCATCCATCCATCCATCTATGTATGCATCTATTTATCCATTTCTGAACAAATGTTTCTTGAGCATATTCAATACTTGGTCACATTTGATACTTTTCCAGGTAAACGAAAGTTTTGAATTTAGAGTCACCCAGCAAGTCTTGGTATAGATGCAGAATCAAATTTAGTATAAGAGCAGAGTTAGTTACTAAAATTATATTTAATGGTCTCTTCCCCAAGGTGATGCCAGTTGAGAGATGATTCCAAGTAGGAGGATGTAGGTGTGAAACAGATGAAGTGATGACTAGAGGCATTAAATATTTGAAGGGTCCTCCCTGAGTGAGGGGACAGCTGCCTTTAGTGTGGAGTCCTGTACCTGCAGTGTGTTTAAATGAAGTTCTCCTTCAGCAGAGGGCTAGTGACTCTTGCAATAGTGGTGCTTGCTCTGAGCCTGGGCTCAATGCCCTTTCTGAGGTGGGGGAGGAAATGGAAGCTTATCTGCACGTATTTTGTTCCTTGTGCAGCCTGGCATTGATGAGGCAGCATGCTCACCACCATGCCTCCCTGCCACCGCCCTGCGTGTCTAATTGTGATGAGAAGGAGCTGGGCCAGGGCCCTCTGTGGGTGTGTGGGTCTGCTCCAGGTGCTAGCGCAAATTAGCACAGACTGGGTGCGTTATACACAGCAGAGCCTTACTGCCCACGGTCTGGAGGCTGGAGGCCCATGAAGTGTACGTTAAATATAACAAAGAAAAATACATGTACATAGATATTTATAAGTATATATAAATACATATATAACACTTGGAATGAAATTTATTTATTTATTTATTTTTTATTTTTATTTTTTGTCTTTTTGCTATTTCTTTGGGCCACTCCCATGGCATGTGGAGGTACCCAGGCTAGGGGTTGAATTGGAGCTGTAGCCACTGGCCTATGCCAGAGCCACAGCAACGAGGGATCTGAGATGCATCTGCGACCTACACCACAGCTCACGGCAACGCCGGATCGTTAACCCACTGAGCAAGGGCAGGGACCGAACCCGCAACCTCATGGTTCCTAGTCGGATTCGTTAACCACTGCGCCACGACAGGAACTCCAAAATTTATATATGAACAAGCAAAATACATTTCTCTCTGTATAAGCAAAAGTGGATGTTTGGGTGACTCTGTGGTTCTGCGCTTTGCCTGCAAAGGATGTGTTTGGAGTGGAATTCATGAGTTCTTATATTTGCACAAATCGCCAGTTACTTGGTCTGACTTTTTCTAAACCTTTACAAGGTTACTTAAGTATTTTAATCTATTACCATAAAGTTCCACTGTCAGAATTCCTGAAGCTCCGGGTCTTCATCCCAGCCCGAGGTAACTCTACACATGACACAGGAAGGACTGTCCCTCGGGGAACCTGCCTCGACCCTAGACCGCATGTGGGGAGAGTGGCGGGGGATGGGGGTGGACCTGCCTGAATGTGCGACAGCAAGAGGGTCTGGCTGGGTAGCAGGGGTGCTGGAGAGGCTAGGCAGGCGGCTGTGCAGCCATGCTCCTGCTGGTCCTGGGGGACAGATGACCACAGCGATGGGTCTCCACTGGGGAGGAGGTGGTCCCAAGGACAAGGCTCAGTCTTTCCTGGGGGCCAGCTTGTCAGCATCACAGATTCCCGACTTTCCAAAACACGCTTCTTTCCTCATAGAAAGCTCTTTCAAGTTGATTTCTACCCAAGAGGGAATGCAGGTGATCGATGGCAATTTGGTAAATGTTTAACTTACAGGAGGAGGTGGAGTTTTCATGCCAGGGTCACAATTGGACCCCTTCCCTCTGTACACACAGCTCTGAGCAGCCCGTAGGTGCAGAGGATACCTTGGGCCTCACTGATGTTGATGCGTGGAAAATGCCTGGCTCCTTAAGAAACATTTACCTGGGGTTGGCTTGACTCTTTTCCAGCAAACGGAGAAACGGGGGCTGGGGTGCAGCAATGCACCCCCGATTGAGGCCCTGGCGGCTGGTGCAGCTGGGCTACTTGAGGCGGGGTCCAGGCCCTCTTCCAGCACTGGGCTGGGCTGGGTCACACAGACTTCAGGGCGAGACGGAGGCTTGCTTTGTCAGCACCTGTAGTGGGGAGCTATTGATGAGGGTCGTCTCTGTGTGCGGCTGGCAGGAAGCAGTCCTTTCTTTGGCCAATGCCCACGTGAGCATAACACGCTCCCTCGAGGCTATAGGAAGCCCAGATGCTGAAGAGGCGTGAGCACCAGAGCCTATGTGGGGCCAGCCACCTCCGAGGCCCCCGGCTTCTCGGGCTGGTAGTGACCTTTCCCCGGCTTGGGGGGCCTTGTCCTGGGCCTGATCTTCTGCAGGTGGCTCTGAGGCTCCTCTGCCCAACTCAGTGGCCAGACCCCAGCGTAGACCATCTCAGGAGGATGAGGACCAGACACAGGGCGACAGGGCTCTGGGAAAGGGCTTTGCTTTGATCTCCCCCTCCGACCTGCTCACTGTGACTCCCCTACCTGGCCTGGGGCCGAGGGACCCGGTGTCACCCTCTCCTCAGCCCCCACACCTGGCCTGGAGCCTCCCGAGGTCACTGGGGTAAACCTGGATTTCTTCCTTCTGTGGGTTAACACTCTGTAAGCGTATAGAATAATTTAATCATCACATAGTAATTATTTTAAAATAAGGATTGAAGTTGCCTGGACTGAAGATCATGTCAGTAGACCTTTAAAACAGGCATCAGGAATAAGAAAGAGGATGAAAAGGGTGCTGCAGCCAGAAGCTGGAGATCCATGCTGCCCTCGGCCTTCATTTGGCTTTGAAGCTCCACAACCTGGGCGGAAAGATGACAGACAGAGATGAACATCGAGCAGAGCCCTGAGTCCCATGCCTCCCATCATATCAGATGGCAGGGGACCAGTTCGAATCCTGATGAGTTCTTCTCCCAAGTCTAAGGGGACGGTGTCACATGCATCTCCGGGGGTTGTGGACTGCATCCAGGTCGAGGCTTCACAGGCGGGACACAGAGTTTCCAGACTTCACACTGCCTGTCACTTTCCTACACTTTCTTGGTCCACCCTGTTGAGAGGAGACAGGTGTGGTCCTGGGACACCTGCTCTAAAAGGAAAGGTGAGGCAGGGGTTCGAGAGGGCCTCAGGGAATGGTGCTGAGCCCCTGCTGAGAGCTCATTCCAGAGCCGCGTGGTCCTGTTTGCCGAGATGCTCTCACCTGCCCTGTTCTGCTCCTCGGTGCGTCATGCTGCTAGTCCCCGCATCACGTTAGCTTTCAGAACCTTGCTGGGGCCTCTGGTCTGGGTCACTCTGCTGGCCCCCCTGGGGCTCCCTCTCCATCCCTGTTGGTGTGGCCTGCAGGGAGACACAGCCCTTCTTCTGGTTGCCGCGTGCTGCTGGCCTGCGGGTGGCAGGTCTACCTGCCAGTGATGGGCTGGGAGGGAAAGCTGGTTTTCTCTCTTTAGTCCTCTGGCTGCAGAGAGAAGAGAGAAATGTCTTCCGTCCAGGCCTGTTGGTGGTTCTGTGTGCAGGCCTCTCCAGCCCCCGAGTCCCAGCCCCAATGGCACATACTGTGTCTCCTCAGGTCTCCAGTGAGCCCCCCTTTCTCTCCAGGCTCTGCCGTCCCAGGTTTTCCACCAGCGTTGATACTTCCCAGGGTTATTTAGTTGCACGGAGAGGACATAGCAGAGAAAAGAGGGCTTACATCATCCTGTTCCAGACCCAGACGTTTAAGTGGACTTAGAAGTATGGAAATTTCCTTTGCACTTGCAACAGGGGTTAGAATTGCTGCCGTGGCGGCTGTGGTTTGAGCCGAGAAGGTGCATCTCCACGGCCATTTGTGTGGGAATGGAGCACTTGTTTCTTGTTTTAAATTTTAACAGTACAGAAGTGCATAAAGCATCTCAACACTACTCGTGATCCAAAAAGGTTGCTGTTGATGAAATGACTTTATTGCATTAAAAGTGTACTATAAGCACTGCTTTGCCTTCTAATTTTAGGTTGAACTTATTAAGAAGCATCATCAAACCTGTAGCAAGAGCCAATTTCCAAAGTCATGCAGTGTTTGTTGACAGTGTTAGAGGGGGTTCTTCCAACCATTAGAAACACAAGCACCGTAGTTGGCCTGAGCCCCATGAAGTCAGGGCAGAGGGCCTTGGCTCGCCTATCTCTGGTCTAGGGCCTCCTGTCCCAGCGGTACTTCCGAACGGTGGACGGCTGGGTCTCCAGGCACCAGAAGCCCTGGGTGGAGAGTTTGCTGGCTTCTGTGCATGGCTGGTTGAAGCTCCCAGTGACATGTCACTAAGGAGACATGGAGAGGGGCAGCTGGCTGGCTGTCCTGGGGGTGGGCAGCGAGCAGGTTCAGCAAACCATTGACTGAGACCCTCCCAGGAAACCTGGCTTCCGTGCCACATGCATCAAACAGCTGCCCGGGGCATAGCGCTTCCATGCTGTTTGCTTCGAGTTGGCCTCACCTGAAATACATGCACGTGGGGAAGCGCTTTCTGCACGATTTCATTTTAATAGAACAGAACAGGGGAAGAAATAAGTCAGATTTTTACTTTTCTGCACCGGGCCTGAAAAACTGGCTTAACCATCCCACTCTTTTCTTTATGAGCAAATATTTACCTTGGGAGTGATGAGCTCTGTGTCCCGCGCTGTGGACAACACCGCACACTAAGCGGTGTTTCCTTATGGTATTTACAGAGACAGCAGCTTGGTTTGGCTTTTTGGAAAAAACGATAGGTCTTGTTTTAAATGTCTTTTGTGATGGCATTTGTGAATATATCAAAGTGATGAAGAAAGCTGCTTCTTTGGAAGTTAGAGCCACTCGGTCTGCTGTTTGCTTCCTTGCCAGTGAATAGACCTCCCGGGTCTTGGGAAGGTGCATTCTGTGACCCGCTCTGCTCAGGCCTTCCCTCCCCCGCTGCACCTGCCCCTGCAGGCCTTGGTCCTTGGTTTATGGTGCAGGACACTCTGTCTCCGGGTTTCACAGTCCTGCTCTGCCCCTCTGCCCCAGCCTGGCCCCTGGGGAGCTTGGACCCTTGCCACTGCCCAGATCAAATGCTGCTTCAGTGTCCTTCCCTGGGGCCACTGTTCAGAGGAGCGAGTCCAGATCAGGGTCTCCTTTGGTTTTGAGACCAGTTCCAGTGTTGGGGGGGGGGGTTCCCCACACCAACAAACAGCTCTCAGATACTGGCTGGGCACCCTACAATTCAGCTGAGTTCTGACACCCTCTACCTAGAGGCATGACTGGATCCCACAGGTGGAGGCCTCAGGGGTCACCAGTGCTTCTGACGGCCTGAAATGTAGGGCAGAGACTCCAGGGCCTCCTCCTGGGCTCGATTTAGCTGCTGAAGCCGCTCAAAGGAATCATACATGACTCTCACGGCATCTGGGGATCATGGGACGAGGCCCGGGCCGCCCAGAGCTGGTCCTCCCTTTCGTGTGGTATCTTATCCTATTGCATGGCTTCGTCTGCTGTAAGGTAAGGTCACAGCAGGTGGCCCCGTGGACAGAACCAGGGGGTCCAGGATCCGCATGTGAGGGGTCCAGGATGGTCACAGTAGCCCCAGGGCATGAGCCTCATGTGGGGGCCGCCCAGTGAGGGAGTCTGGGTGCAGGGTGGGAGGGGGCTGGGAGTCTGGCTGAGCCATGTGGCGACCCCCTCCCCCCAAGACCCAGGCAGGTGGAAGGAACCCTTGATGTGGTTTTAGGTGTAGGGAAGTTTGATCCAGAAACCCTCCCCTGGACCAGGGAGTCCTGTATCAAGACACAAAGCTGTCATTTGATAATCTGAAAATGCAAACACTAGGAGAATGACTACACTGGCTTGAAAGGGCTGGAGTTCCAGGATAAATATGTGGCTTTACTTTTTAAAAGAACTTAGGAAGCCAGAGGGCTGCGCGCCTGGGCCTGAGCTGTGCCGTTCTGCCTGGTTCCCTGCTTTCCTCTCTCTGCTCCAGGCAAGAGCTGCGGAGAGGCCCAGGACTTGGGTGATGTGACACTGGGTCGCCTTGTGACTGGGGCCTCTGCCAGGAGAAGGCTTTGCAAAAAGTGACTCTGGGCAGAAGACAACGATGTGCATTAGCAGTGAGGGTGAATGGCCACGGAGCTCCTGCCACTCTGGGCAGAGCAGTCATAGCAAGCTTGGGTGGAGTTCTAGGCTCAAGGCCAAAGGTGGAATGACTTTAAGCCACCCAAGTCGAGGGTTCGTGCTGGGAAACGCTATCCTGGAGGTGGCTGGTGGCTTCTGGGGAGAGGGAGCTGGTTGCCGCGATGCCCAGCCTTGGGGGTGGGGTGGGGGCAGAGGTGGGATGGGGGCCCAGGAGGCCAGCGCAGAGCATGGACCTCAGGTGCATCCTGGAGGGGCCGCCCAGGGCACCCTGCCCAACGCGGGGACGCAGAGGAGTCCCAATGAGAAGTTGCTAAGGAGCCAGGGAAACAGGCTTCCAGCTGACGTTCCTCCAATCAGGGCCCTCAGGGTGCAGCTCTGCTGATCTCAGGATCAGGCTGACTTCGCTGTGGGTGCGACGCACCCCAAAGGAAACTAAAGACAGATGGTTCACTCTGAATCATATTTTTTTCTCAGACAATATTTAATGCCAAAAAAAGTAGAGAAAAAATAGGACCCAGATTTGTCTGACGCAGCACATTCTCCTGTGATGGCCTCAGTTCCCTGGATTTCACTGGGGAGGCTGCTCTGTGTGGGACAGGACACTAAATGCTGTCATGTAAGATACATTTCACAACAGAACGCTGGTCTCTCTGAAGAGCCTCAGTTCTCAGAGCATCCGACAGAGCTTCTCCCCCCATCCAGGGTAACATGTGTTTCTCATAAAGCTGTACATATTTATCAAACATGCAAATTAAGAAATAAATACCGCATCCTCTTGTGCATTAGATCAATGTACATCAAATGTTTTACATCTGATAGAGAAGTTTCTCATCAGAAAGTGGGTGGGGGCTGCACACACCAGGACCCACAGCCTGCCCCCAAGTCCAGGCCGACCCCTCCCAGCTGGCTCCCTGCTCAGTGGGCAGAGGCAGCAGAGGCACAGGTTTCACAGACCCTGGACAGGCGCAGACCCCAGACAGGCATGGATTTGGGGTATTAGGCCCTGGGGGTGGGCATGTGGTCTCTGAAGAGGCCCTGTGCAGCCCCGAGGGCCCCCACACCTCTGCTGTTCACAGAGCAGGGCCTGTTGGGAAGCCGCCGCATGCTGGGGCTGGAGCAATTGGGGCAGTGGCTGGCCCTGCTGCTAATTCATAAATAAGCACATTGTGCCCCTCCCGTCATCTCTGCTGTCTCCTAATCGGCTCCGTCTGTACCACGTCGATGAGGAGCCCCTTCCCAGGGACGCAGCCCTGCTCCCGGGCAGGCCAAGCTCTCCCAATGCTGCGGTTTTCTCGGTCACAGCAGCCGGTGCCACATGGTCTGATGCACGTCGTCCGCCTGGCACCCACAGTAGCCACTTTCTGTTCCAAATGCTTTTCCAATGTTAACTCGTTCCACGTGCACAAAACTGTACCAGACGACGCTGTGCAGATAAGGGCAGTGAAGCCAGAGGTGCTGCTGGTGTCTTAGCCATGAAGCAAGGTGGGTGCCGGGCCAGCTGCACCCCTTGTCTCACGTGGAGGTGGAGCTGCTCCTGGAGGCCAGCGGCTCAGAGTGACAGGGAGTCGGCAAATGCCAACCCTGCCTGGAGTCTGACTCTGTGGGTCGGGTGGGGGGAGTCTCGTGCACATTCCTGGGAGCTTTGGGTGGAGCCGGATGGGGACAGGGAGGGGATTTTCCTGCAGCAGGCTCCAGGGCACACAGTAGGTGGTGTGTTTGCAGCAGAAGCCTTGACGGCTGATTGGGTGTGGAAAGTTTTGACAATGGCAGGTGATGGATTTTAGGGAAATTTACTGTAATTTAGGAAGAAAACTTCTAGCCGGAAGACGCTTTTCTTCCATGGCTCACGCTTCTAGTCTTCAGCTGTGGGATCGTCCCAGAACCCACTGGGATGGAGCCTGCCCTCGGTCCTCACTGCAGAGGGCGCTCCCCAGCTGGAGAGGGACCTCAGTCTCTTAAATCAAAGTGGGACTCAAACACTTCTTAGGAAGGCAGCACCTGGTCACCCCCTGACTGGCGTGGGTCTGGTGGGAAGGTGCTCCCCCAGGATTGAAGAGGGCATTTCATACATATTTCAGCCCAGCAAGTCCCCCAAGATCTCATCTTCCTCTCTAACAGCAGAGCAAACGTCTGAAGAGCAAAAATCCCAGGGCAACAACCGTCTGAGCCGAATTTCCCTTCCCTCTGGCCGTCGTCGCCCCTCCAAGGGTTAAGCTGCGAGGAGCCTCCCCGGACTTCACGTCCGTGCTGGGGGGAACTATTAAATTACCGCTGGATGTTTCTGATCACGCTGCACACCAGCGCCTCAGCCCGGGCCTGGCAGCCACATGTGCCCGCGGCCCGCCCCGCCCCCGCCCACGGGCTCCTGGGGCCCCTCGGTGGCACCGAAAGGCGAGGCTGGAGCTGGTGCTGGCCCGGGGAGAGGAAACGGCAATAAACCCAGAGCGGGCGGCTTCCTGGAGCCAGGACGCCGGGGTCGGCTTAATTGCTCCGAAATGAAAAAGATTCGGGGGTTTTCAAGAAGTCCCAGAGGTGCACTTGCCAAGCCTCAACTATTAGGTTGAATTACAGCTTCCAATCCCGCCCGCGCCCCAGCCTGCCTCTCTTTCTCCCGAGGTTTGTGGACGGGGAAGGTGGGCGGGAGCGGGCGCCACACTGGGGCGCTCGCGGGCCCGTCGCCGGCGGGGAGCCCGGGCCGAGGGCGTGCAAAGTCTCAGCAGAGTCTTAGGCGAGTCTCCGAGGAGCCTTAAAACACACTAAGAAGCAGTGGCAGCAAAGGGAAGTGTGAGAGCAGGCCGGGGGAAGGGGTGATTTCAGGGAGGCGGGTCTGACTGCCCCAAGGGACCCTCTCACTGAGTGACGGGGTGGGCAGCCGGGTGAGGGCTGAGAAGGCGGGGCCTGAGGACCAGCCCCAGCGGGACACTGGCCGGACCATGCGGGGGCATTGCAGGGGCGGCAGGCTGGCAGCCCGGCTCCCTCGCGGCTGGGTGGCAGCCGCCCCAGGTTCCCAGGGCCGGCACTTCCAGGCAAAGCCCAGCTGACCGGGCGGGTCTGCAGCCTCACCTCCCATCCGCCCACCGGCCTCTGGGCTCCTTGCTGTTTTGTGGTTCAAAGGTGTTGGTTGTTGGGGGCGGGGGGGGGGGGCACCCACAGGTGCATTCCTCCTGGGTAATGGAAACTGGAAACCTTGGAAGCATTTGTAGAGAAAAAGGACAGTGAGATCTATTTTGAGGAAATGGGCAAGAAAAGTGGTAGGAAGCCAGGGTATTGGAGACGTGGCATGAAACAGAGGAAATGCTGGGCCACTGAGGCCAAGATGCAAGGCCGACAGGAAACACTGGGAGCTGCCGCTGTGTCTTCATGTTCCAGCTCCTGGTGCGCTGAGCATTCGGTGGCCCTTGGAAGTTTGGGTCTTCCTGCACTCTCATGGGTGACCAAGCAAGGGTGACCAGTGCTTGGAGGTGGTCCTGCGCCAAAGGCACCATAGCCCAAGGATGATTGTCTTGACTCTGACCTTCTTCTGTGTCTCTGCACTCCGTTCATGCCATGGCCTCCCTAATGGGCCTCGCAGTCCCAAGTGGTTTTTGTTGGTGGGGAAGGCGGCAGCAGGTGTCCCTGGGGGTCCAGGCTCAGCACATGCTGTCTTCCTGCCTCCTTGCAGACACAGACACAAAGGGATGTCACACGATGGCGCTTGTTCCAGGCTCAGCCTGGTTTTACCTGGGGGGAGGGAAAGCACTGTGGGGGGTGTGGGTGGAGGGTGACTGGGGCACTCATGACAATGGGTCTCCCTGGGGACACAGGCTGGTGACCTCAGGGAGCACGGCCTCACTGCCCACGCAGTGGGGCTGGGGACGGAACCCAGAGTGACACCTGCTGCTGAGGGCTCATGGTGGGCCTTTCACTCACGCTGTTCCATATAAACTACAGAAACTTTCCTAGAGGCGACATACTGGTCTCATTCTTTTTTTTTTTTTTTTTGTCTTTTTGTCTTTTTTTGTTGTTGTTGTTGTTGCTATTTCTTGGGCCGCTCCCGCGGCATATGGAGATTCCCAGGCTAGGGGTTGAATTGGAGCTGTAGCCACCGGCCTACGCCAGAGCCACAGCAACGCGGGATCCGAGATGCGTCTGCAACCTACACCACAGCTCACGGCAACGCCGGATCGTTAACCCACTGAGCAAGGGCAGGGACCGAACCCGCAACCTCATGGTTCCTAGTCGGATTCGTTAACCACTGCGCCACGATGGGAACTCTTGGTCTCATTCTTTTAAATGACGGAACTAAGGCCCAGAAGTGTATCAGTTAACAGTGGCTGTTGTGGCAGTGAAGCCTCTGAGTGTATAAAGGGGTAAAGATGACAAAGGTTTATTTCTCATCTGTTTAAATCCTGCATGGGTGTTCCTTCTGGAGGGACCAGCCTTGAGTGAGCCAGGCTGCTCCCCTGCTGCCCCCACCAGCCACCCTTCAGAGATGTGCTGCTTTACTTTGGACTTGCCATTTCCTTTTAAGGTGTGTTGTCCCCCACAGTGAGGCTGCTTTAAATGAAAATGGCATTTTAGACCTGGAAAGAACCATGGCAATAAATAGTCCAAACTCCGTATTTTATTGATTCAGAAACAGATACTCAAAGAGATTGAGGGACTGACAAAGGTCTCAAAATTAGGTCATATAAAAATCAGCTCATCAAGGCAGGAAGCATCACACTTCCTGGTTTCAAGCTATACTGTAAAGCTGCCATTATCAAAACAGGACACTATTGGCATAAACACAGATACACAGATCAATGGGACAGAATGGAGAACCCAGAAATAAACCCAAGCATAGAAAGTCAACTAATAGCTGACAGGAGAGCCAAGAATACCCAATGGAGAAAAGAGAGTCTTTAATAAATGGTGCTGGGAAAACTGGATCTTCACATGTAAGAAAATGAAACTGGCCTCTATCTTATACCCCCCACAAAACTTTACTCGAAATGAATTAAAGACTTAAGTATTTAAGTGAAACTGAACTGTGAAACTGAAACTGTGAAACTCCTAGAAGAAAACACAGGAAAAATCTCCTTGACATGGATCTTGGTAATGATTTCTTGAAAATCACAAGCAACAAAATAAATAAAGAAACCAGTGTGACTACTTCAAACTAAAAAGCTTCCGCATGGAGTTCCTGTTGTGGTGCAGTGGAAATGAATCCGAATAGTATCCATGAGGATGTGGGTTTGATCCCTGGCCTCGCTCAGTGGATCGGGGATCCATCATTGCTGGTGTAGGCCGGTAGCTGCAGCTCTGATTTGACCGCTAGCCTGGGAACTTCCATATGCCATGGGTGCGGCCCTAAAAAGCAAAAAATAAAATAAAATAAAATAAAAAAGTAAAAGCTTCTGCACAGCAACGGAAGCATCAACGCAGTAAAAAAAATAAATAACCCATGAAATGGGAAAAAATATTTGCAAACCCTAATAAGGGTTAATATCCAAAATATATAAAGAACTTGTGCAATGCGACAGCAGCAAACCAAATAATCCAATAAAAAACGGATGGAGGATCTGGATACGTATTTTTGTAAAGAGGACATCGGGATGGCCAACAGGTACCTGCAAAGGTGCTCGACATCACTAGTCACCAGGGAATGCAAATCAAAGCCACAAGGACGTATCACCTCACATTGTCATCAAGAAGACGAGATAGGTGCTGGCGAGGATGTGAGAAAGGGAACCTAACTTGTGCAGCCACCATGGAAAACAGTGTGGACGTTCTTCAAAAGTGAAAAACAGACCTGCCACATGACCCTGCAGTCCCACTTCTGGGTATGTATCCAGAGAAAATAGAAACAATAACTCAAAAATATGTATGCACCCCTATATTCATTACGACATTAATTACAACAGCCGAGACCTGGAGGCAGCCTATGTCCATGGGTGGAAGGATGGATAAAGATGTCGTTAGAGACACACACGCAGTGGAATGATGCTCAGCTGTAAAAAGGAGGAAAGCCTACCAATCCAACCTGGTTGGACCTCGAAGGCACCATGTTGAGCGAGACAGGTCAGGGCAGGACAAGTGCTATTTGATCTTTCTGATATGTGGAATCTTTTTTTTTTTTTTTTCTTTTTTTTCCTTTTCTAGGGCTGCTCCCGCGGCATGTGGAGGTTCCCAGGCTAGGGGTCAAATCGGAGCTGTAGCCACCGGCCTACACCATAGCCACAGCAGCGCGGGATCCGAGCCGTGTCTGCGACCTACACCACAGCTCACGGCAACGCCAGATCCTTAACCCACTGAGCAAGGCCAAGGATCGAACCCGCCACCTCATGGTTCCTAGTCGGATTTGTTAACCACTGAGCCACGACAGGAACTCCGTATATGTGGAATCTTAAAACAACAAAAACAACAACCCATCAAACAGCGACAGAGGTGAGGTTGGTGGTTGCCAGGGGCGACGTGTGGAGGAAGGTGTCAAGGGTTCTAGTTCACAGTCACAGGAAGCACAAGGCCCAAGCGTGAGGCCCAGCACGACCACTGTGGCTAACACTGCTGTGTGGGGCATGGGAATGTTGTTGGAGCAAACCCCAAGGGTTCTGGGCACAAGGGGGATTTTTTTCCCTCTCTTCATGGTGTCTGTACAAGTTGCTGGAAGTTAGCTGGAAGGACTGTCGTCATTTCACAAAGTATGTAAATCAAATCATTGTTCTGTCCGCCTTCAACTTAAACACAGTCATGTATCTCAACTATTTCTCAATAAAACTGGGAAAATAATCCTCTTGGATGCAACTTAAAAGTAAAGTTATTGGGCTCGTCTTTAAAAAAAAATCAGTTCATGCAGTTGGTTTTACAGCAGCTAGTGAAAAGTTGCTGAATGGGCCAGCAAATAGATAACAATTTTTTTTCTTCCTCAGAAAATAAAAACACAAAGAAACCACAAGTTCAAATTGCCTCTGTTTGCAGATACAAAGCCTGGGTTCAAAGCTCTTCTCGGGTGGGGTAGAGACGGTGAGGCGCTGTGTCTTTAGGGGGGTGACTGTAGCCTCCCTTACATTTTTACCTTCTTCCAAAATGTGTTTCTCTCTACTGACTAGTAAGGAATGTCCCTGATGGGTGGCAAGTGAGTTTCCTGATTAAGGCAGATTTGATGCTGTCTCACTGTGGTCCTCATGGGGCAGGCAGGCCTTTATCAGCCCCAGGCCGACTTTGCTTTGTGTGGAGAGAAACTCAGCTTCTAAACAGAAAACACAGGGATGATAAGTCCCCACGGTCCCGCAAACAGAGGATACACGGGGAGGGGAGAGGAGAAGGGAGGGGCTGCCCCTTGCCCTCTGACTCGCTTCCCTCTTCAGCAGGGATCTGTCCTCTCCTTGGGAGATTAGGGTCCGGCTCACATCTCCACTGCGGAACGTCTGCTCCACTTACCAGCTGGACTTCCACGTGTGGCACGGAGGACACAGCAGCCCAGGGCCAGGAGTGACCAGAACGAAGCTCAGCTTGCAGCTCCAAGCATCAAGTCCACATTCTCTCACTGCTACTCCCTACCCCCCCACAGAAGGCAGAGGGAAGAACAGCAGCAGAACCTCCATAACAACAGATGCTCCTCGCTGCCCACACCGCATTCAGCCCTGCAGTGCCTGGCCAGGCTGGTGGCAGTGCTGCCCTCCTGAAAGCCTGTTTAGTGGGGTGGGAGCGTGCCTCGCGCCTGCGTGGCTCTCACCAAAGCGGACATGTGCTTACCTCACTTGAACAAAAAGTCTGGTTTGCAGAACACCTTTCTAAGTGAGAGGAGTCATTGTGAGAAGTCATTGATTTGAGCATTGCTTTGTCCTGGTTTGGTTGTCGTGGCTGTCAAATCAATAAAAGTGCAAAACTTGAGGACAGCCCTTTTGAAAGCTTGGAAAATGCACAGTCTTCCAGAAACCCCACTTCCCTTTACGTGAGGTGACAAGTGGTCCTGGAACCGTGGTTGGCAGAGGGAGTGTCAGTCTGATCATTCTCATCAGTCATGTAAAGCAAAGTGGAAATAAATGACATCAATCTCAAGTAGATTCGTTCCCTGATCTCTCTGGGGATGTGAATGATTTCAGTGGAATTTGGAGACTCTCCGACCCAGCAAAGCCAGGAACATACACGCCATGGCGAAGGTGGAGAAGCCTCACGTGTTGTGGGGTTTTGGGGGGGCTCTTTCTAGACAACATCGAAACACGAGGAGAGTTCACTTCAACATTTGGATTAGCTTCCTGGTAGTGGCAGCTGCTCCGCTGACAATGCAGGATGAAGACTCGGAGAAGGCAGGACATTTTTCTTTTCAACGGTTAAAGTTTGGTGACCAATTGCTGCATTTTACTTTTTACAATTTAGCTTCATTTTCTGATTCTCTTTGGTTTGTGATGTCATTTTCCTTGGACTTGTTAACAGTAAATGCACAATATTTTTTCCTTTTTTGGAGACTAAAATGGAAAACCCTTAGTTTCTAGACAGGAAGAAACGGGCCATCAACAAAAGGCTGAGGTGCCCTTTGACCCTGACAGGACGGGTGCCTGTGGACAGAGTACCAGGCTGGGGAGGGGGCTGTTCCTGTCTTGGTGCCCCCCCCACCTCCCCCAGCTTCTCCCAAATGACGCAAGCTTCGGAGGACACCCTGCAGCCAGGTGCCTAGGTCCTGGGCAGCCCTGGGAAGACCGTCAGCATCTGGACGATTTCTGATGTCACACACTTGGGATCAGCAGAACGTGTCCTTTAAAGCAGATAATTTCTGGCTGCTTTCCTGTTTTTCATATGAAATCATTTATTTTATTTTTACTTTTTATTTTATTTTTTGTCTTTTTGCCACTTCTTGGGCTGCTCCTGCGGCATATGGAGGTTCCTAGGCTAGGGGTCCAATCGGAGCTGTAGCCGCTGGCCTACGCCAGAGCCACAGCAACGCAGGATCCGAGCCTTGTCTGCGACCTACACCACAGCTCACGGCAACGCCAGATCGTTAACCCACTGAGCAAGGGCAGGGATCAAACCCGCAACCTCATGGTTCCTAGTCGGATTCGTTAACCACTGCGCCATGGCGGGAACTCCGAAATCATTTTTATATTAAAAACGTCTCAATAAAACGTGGCTAGGGTATGAACAGCAACAAAACCATATTTACTGTAAGAACTTAATGCTCTGATGGTATTTTCTTCTCACCTCTCTCCAGTTCCCTCTTTCTCTCATAAAAAGACATCCACGATGACGACCTGGGTAGTTTCTAAAAAAAAAAAAAAAAAAAAAAAAAAAAAGATCCTTTTGCCTTAAATTCCATTGGCTTTTGAACCTCTGGAATGTCACAAGGGGTGTCAAATTCAGCTGACCACAAACTTTTCAGGTGAACAGAAACAGTGCAGAGGGGAAAGCTGTGCCTTGTGCGGGGCTCTCCGTCTGTGAGCAGAGCTGCAGGAGGGCTGTGACCGTCATTCAGGCCCTGGGCTTGGCCGCTTTGCCCTCGGAGGGCCAGGCAGGGTTTTGCATAGACACGCTGCGACGTCTTCTTTCGTCATGTCGTTTTTAATTAAACCAAACCCGACCCAAGCTTCTCATTTACTAACAGTTCTTTGACCTTCTTTTCCTTTTCTTCATCTTGCTGTCGGCGGTGCTGTTCACATGTCTCAGTTCCTAATTGGCGCCTGTGATCATGCATCCTTGGGCACAAAAGGGGAACACGACGCAGAGCCTACCTTCAAGAAGTTTATTGCCAATTTGGGCATTTAAATTTAAACAGTACGTCTCTGATCATCTAAGTCCCATGAAACTGTCAGCTGTGGTCTGCATGCTGTAGCGGGGGTGCTGTCCACGCGTTCAGGCGGGCATTTTGCCGCAGACGCAGCTGCTTTTGCCTTTGCAGGAGCGGCTTTGCTCAGGGGACCCTTAATGGTGTTGAGCGTTTGCTTAGAAAGACCCTGGCACTGGGCCTGGCGCTTCTTGGTGGCACTGGGTGGTGAAGAACATTCGTTTTCCCTCGGAGTCTGCACAGACTTCAGGGCTGCATGTTGACAAGAGCTTTGGCCCCGGCCCCCTGCTGGCACCATGGGGCGGAACGTGGGTGGCGTGTGCAGACATCCAGGCCAGTGGGGAGCTTGGGCATAGCTGGCATGCTTAGGAGCCCAGGGGCTGTCGGATTTCTTCCCTGAGACCCTCACCTCTGGTCAGGTTAGGAGTAGAGGACAGAGCGGAGCTGGGTCGCAGGTGGCCTGGAAAGCTGGTGCAGGAGGTGGCGGGGTGGCATGGGGGTGGGCAGGCAAAACCACCCTCCTCGGCATTTGGGGAGAGCCCTGGGAGCCAATAGGTGGGCTCAGAGGCAAACAGATGGTTTTGCTTCTGTTTGGAGGACAATCTGCTGCCTTCACCCATCTGCGCAGAGACTAAGAAATCCCCACGTAAAATCCAAAGGTGTGCCAGGCACAGCCTGGCAGGCACCAGGCTGGCTCAGCCTTGCCTGAGGGGGTCTGCCCAGGGCAGAGGTGGCAGGCGTGGTGCCCAGGTCTTCGGACCCTCTGTCCCCTGTACCACATCGGTCTGATTTGTTGCTTTTTACACAGACATTCCTATGATTATGCAGAGCATCCGGTGGCTTTACAGGACCTCCTGCCTCTCCGCCTCTCCCGGGACCTGGAATTCTACTGGGAGGGTCCCTTCCTGCAGCCATCTTAGCATGTGTGCCCATGGGGACTGTCAGAGGCTCTCATTAGAGTTGGCTGTAGCCGGGGCTGTTGGGCGGTCACCCAGCCATCACAGCTGCTGAGGGTGGATGCACCTGCAGATGTGTGGCGGAGCGTGAGGGTGCCAAGGACCCCTGCCCGTCACAGACCTCATCAGAGGTGCGTGGACCTCTCCTCGGGCTCACCAGCCAAGACTTGCCGGAATTTCCATTGTTCACATTATGGCAGCAGTGAGGGGGCTGTCGGATTTCTTCCCTGAGACCCTCGCCTCTGGTCAGGAGCCTTTTGGAACTGGGGCCAGGCGGGAAGCAGCCTGTCTCCGAGACCATGGCCGTTCTACCCCTTCCCCCGTCTCTGGGACATGGACGCCGTGGAGGTGTCCTGAGTGTGGCCTCACTCTTGCTGCTCTCGGGAGGCTCTGGTGGCATGGGCTGCCTGTGGTTGGGGCCGAGTGCCCCGTGAGCTGGGACATGTGGCAGATAACTCGGAATAGTCCTTGGCCGACCTGCCATCCCAGTGTCCATCAGAGCCTCAGAGTTGGACCGAACTAGTCCAGATATCATTTTATTGACCTGTCCTCATTAAGTGGCTTGTTTTTAATAAGGAACTGAATTCGAAGCTCCTTTTGCCCCATGGTCCCTACACGTGTAGATGGGGCAGGGGCTGGGCTCTGCCTGCTGGAGCTGTGGGGAGCCGGATTCCTGCGCTCAGGTCACAGCTGTGTGAGCATGGAAGCGTCTGCCTCTTGGTTTCTTGCTTTCTGGAGAGGGGACCATGGTGCTGATCCCAGGCTGTGCCAGATGGCCAGGAGGGCCTGGCACTGGTACCATTGATGCTGTATTGTCACCACTGGCCCAGTGAGTCCTCGGCCCTGTCTGGGCTCAGGAGAACAGTGCAGAAACTCCCAGCCACTCTGCTGTGTGTCCTAGAAGACGCCTGAGGTCCTGCCCTTAGTGTGGTAATGAGAGCAGAGCAAGGGCCCAGGCTGTGTCCTCTCCCTGCTCTGTAACCATGACACAGAGAGGAGGAAAACAGAGCCAGGCTCTACTCTGTCCCGTGGGCCCTGGGCACGTCCTGAATCTCTCGAGCTCTCGATTTCCCCATCTGTGCAGTCCTGGAGCCCCCTCTCGGGATGATTGGCAGGTATGGACAACCCATGGCTCGTGGCATCACTGTCTTTCCAGCAGTGCCCCCTTGTCGTTGGCAGAATGCTGGGAGTCCCTGGCTCCTGTAGGTGTCTGGGCACTCAGCTCCATGGGCTCCATGAGGCCCCAGTTTAATCAGAAGGTTACCCCCACGGCAGGAGTCCTTCCTTCCTTCCTGCATGGATCCCGGCTCCTGACCAGATGCTCAGTCAGTACTTGTGAGTGATGAATAAATACACAGGGAGGGCACATTTTCGCTGCCCTTCAGGGTGTCTCCTAGGCTGCCACCTTGGTTCAAGTCCTGGGCCCTGGCTGCCTGGCCTTGGTGGCACTGCCGACCCTCAGGCCTGGGCCCTGACCTGAGATGTGGGGTTGTGACCACACCTGTCCCACAGAGTGGGGGAGGATATCAGGGACCCTCCTTTCTCGCTAAGACCAGTTATGCAACTCCAGCAGGTTTTATTTTCTTAATCACTATGTCATAACTATAATACCTTTTCCTAAGAGAAAATTTTTGTTTTTCATCAACTGTGTCTGTATAAATACATGTATTGGACATAAATGCAATAAAATTAAAGTTAAATTAATTTTTAAAACTTACAAAAACTCTGGAGTTCCCGCTGCAGTTGCAGAGAGTTAAGAATCTGACTGGGGTCACTGCAGAGGTGCGGGTTCGGCTTGCCCAGCTCTGTGGGTTAAAGGATCCAGTGTTGACGCAGCTGCTGCTGGGATTCCACCTCTGGCCTGGGAACTTCCATTTGCCATGGGTGTGGCCATAAAAAACAAAACAAAACACTTACAAAAGCTCAGTTATGCCCGCAGACCAACCTGACCCTATCTTCAGCTTCTAGAAGCCTGTGAAGGGAGAGGGTCTCACAGAGCAGAGCTGCAGAGACCACAGGAAAGAGTGGGCCGACCTTTCTCCTGGTGGAAACAGGGAGTGCGCACCCTGGAGGCCGGCGAGCTTTCGACCCGGACTCTTCCTGGGCCTCAGGAGGGTTTCACGCCTCACCGCGGTGGCGCGGGGATGCTAGGCCCAGCAGCTGTCAGGCCTGGGATCCAACCGCTGCGCAGCCAGACAGTGGCCTCACCCCAGGAGGGCCCACACATTGACCTCCAGGCGAGGCAGGGCTTCCAGGGCGGCTGCGCACCTGTGGCTCCCCTGGGGGAGGGGAGCATGAGCAGGGAGCCCCGCCCCCGCGTGCGTATTCCTCTCAACGCATCTCCCTGCACCCCTGTAACCGCACTCTGGGTGCCCCGGTGAGGCTCTGCCACCATCTCCGCCCTGCTGGGGGACCCCCTTCCCACCGCACTCAGTCCTAAGTACCCCACAGCATTCAGGCCCCCACCACCCTGCACTGGTCCCCTTGCTCTGCGTTCCCATCCTCTCCTCAACCCGGCTCCCCCCCCCGCAAAGTCCCTCTGCCCACCTCCCGCTGTCCTGCCCACTCCCCCTTCCATCCCGCTGCGCTGGATCCCTCCTGGTCCCCCTTCCCCCCTTCCCGCCTGCCTCCACCTGCTGCCCCTCAGCCAACCTTGGACCACCGCTAACCCCCCCCCCCGCCCCCGCGCTTCGCTGGCGCCAGCCGCTCAATGGGTCTTGCACTTTGATTATTTGTGTTAACAGTTAATTTAGCGCCACGGCCACGTGTGCCAGCACTGCCTCCGCTTCCTGCGGGCGCAGCAAACGGCACTTTTATGAGGTCCTTTCAGGGCCGGCAGGCAGGCTCCTGCGCCTGGCCGGCCTCCCCTCCGCCTGGGCCCCCTCCTCACCCCTCCTCAGGCCTATCTTGGCCGCGATCTTGAGTCGCTTGCAGGAAAGGAGCTATTTCTGGCCACCGGGTCACTCCACCCAGGGCACTGGTCTGATCTAAGATTTACGGTGCTTTCCTGTGTGTGCCTGGGGATTAGGAAATCTGTTTGCTGTCACAGCAGACGCCTGGCTGCAGTCATGACATACTTGGCAGACTTTTTTTTTGCAGATAACTTCAGTAAAATGTTGAGACAGCATATAGAATATTTCTGATGCCTGTTGACTCATCTGCCGCCCCTCCCGCCTCAGGGCTGAGCCCCCAGCCTCTGGGGAGCTGGTTCTTGGTGCCCTGTGTGCTGAGCCTGTGCTTTGGGTTTTGATGGTTGTGGAGTTATCGCTGCAGAGGGCCTGCTGCTGCTTCTCCAAGTTCTCTAAACTCCTGCTCTTCTTGCCATTTAGAGAATTTGGGCTCCCTTTGCCTAGATTTCCGGTATGGAAAGTGCTGGAGACTCAGGGTTTTGCTACAGAGGGACCTGTTGTGTGTGCAGCTGGTGTGGAGAGGGGACCTGTGAGCTGCATACTGGGACTGAGGAAGGGGCCCCTGATGTGCTCCGCTAGGGCTGGGAGGTGGGGGTGGGGTCGCAGCCTGGGGGAGGGCAGGTGTCCGGCCTAAAGGCCCCGGGGATCCTGGGCCAGTTTCCGGGCAACCTGGCTCCCAGCTGCTTCATCATGAGCCGGGGCAGCCCAGGCCAGGGGCAGCCCAGGCTGGGGCTACCTTCCTACCTCCCCTGCCACCTAACTCCATCCTGGGGGGCTGGAGGCTGGCCCCTCTGTGCTGGGGAGGCCACTCACAGTGCTGCCAGGCCTGGGTACATGTCTGCCCGCCTGTGAGCTTCTTCCTACCCCACTGCCATCTCCACGTTTTCTAACCACGTGCCCACTTGAACCAAATGTCCCACCAGAAGATCCCCTGTATTACCCACCACTTGGCGAAAAACCCCGATTCCCCCTCAGTATGAGTGTAAAACCCCTGAGGAGAGAGGCAGAGGTACATGCTTCTCCACGAAGATGTGAGCCTGTGTCTGTCACCAGGGGCCTCAGTGTCACCATCCATGAGCTAGTCCCCTCCTAGTACGTTCTCGAGAGCGATTTGCCACACCACTCTGTCTCTGGGACAGGAGCCGACCCCTCCACCTGCCTTCCCACTCGGCCTCCTAACTGGATTGCTGCATTGTCTGTAGGGCCCTGCTTGGTCCCCAGACCAGGTTGGTTTCTGGTCGAGGCTGATATTCACAAGCTGGTGAGTTGCCATCTTGCAATGTCACCTGTTGAGAGCCTGGCGGTCTCTGTTCCTCTCACTGGGGACACAGCAGTGCAAACACCAGTGGGGTCCCTGCCCCGATGGGTGGCTGCCCAGCTCCTGTCTCCTGGGTTAACCCACGGAGTCCCTTTCCTGTCCCTGGGTCTTTCATCCTCACGCCCCAGCACGCAGAACTTACCTCTGGCCCATTCTTCTCTTTCCTTCCTCCTTCACTGACCTCCTTGGGTCTGAATTCCTAACTGCCTCTAGATTCTGCGGCCGCCCCCTCAGTAACTCCTGTTCCCTCTCCCCCGCTGCTAGATTACTTTTCATAAAGTACAAAAGTGATCAGTTCAAGTGTTCATTCAGTAAACCGGTGCTGAGCACCTCTAGGGTGCAGACGCAGGGAGAGGGATCAGCTTTAGAGACCCTGCAGGCCCCTCAACCACTCCGCAGAGAACTGCACTAAGACACAGCACTGTAACTGCCAAGAGAGAAGTTCAGCTCCTTCTCACCTACCAGGTTAACCTTATTTTCACCTTGGACCCCAAGCTCCCGCCACCTGCCACCTGGGCCCAGCCTTGCTGCGCCACTTCCCGTCAGAGGCTCCCGCTCTCCGTCCCTCCAGAGTGGCCAGGTTTCCCGCCCTTCTGCCTTTGCCGTGGCCTTTTCTCTGGGTCTGCGATGCCTCACCCTGACCTTTACGAGTGGTTCAAACTCCGTCTGTCCTCTAAAACCTAGCTTTTATTCCAGGAGTTCCCATTGTGGCGCAGAGGAAATGAATCCGACTAGTATCATGAGAATGCGGGTTCGATCCCTGGCCTCGCTCAGTGGGTGAGGGATCCGGTGGTCCCATGAGCTGTGGTGCAGGTCGCAGACACGGCTTGGATCCTACGTGGCTGTGGCTGTGGCTGTGTTGTTTGCGAGCAGCTGTAGCTCTGATTTGACCCTTAGCCTGGGGACTTCCACGTGCCGCAAGTGCGGCCCTAAAAAGCAAAACATAAATAAATAAGTAAAACCTAGCTTTTATTGCAATTGCCCCACCTAAACATCTTACCGGTGTTCCTCAGGTTTGGGGTGTTTACTCGGGTCTCTTCCTTGATGTCATCAGACACTGTCACTCTGGAGTGAAGTGGCCCCGCCCCCACCTGGGGCTCCCTACATGCAGAGGCCCCTTCTTCATGGGGGAGGGGTGCTTCCCAGAGAATGGCTGCTTCGGGAGCGTGGCTCATGGAGGAAGTCACGTTTCCAGGGCCTTGGGGGGCAGGTCGTCTTCAGGGTCCTTCCTGAGAAGAGGGCATTGGTCAGATCCCACAGCCGGGCGAGGACAGAAAGACCAGCACAGCCGGAACGGGGCCTCTGCGCTGGGGAGGCTGTTGTCTCCAACTGAGTGTATCTGCAGGAAGAGTTCAACTGTGGTTGCATTTGGGACCAGAAGGCAAGGAACTTACTGAGGTGGTAAAGCCTGGTCTCAGGGTGGAAGGACAGTGACGCCGGCACTGAGAGAAGTAACGGCCTGAGGCTTCCAGAAGTTAGAAGTTAGCTGGATTCTTTTACCCAGTTTAGCACAGTGAGGGCTCTCGAAGTCTCTCCCGAATGTTATTGGCACCCTTGCAGGAGGAGGTGGGAAAGGGCTGGGCCCCAGGAGGGGCTACAGAGAGGGACGCTTGAGTGATGAGGGGCGTAGGGGTCATGGAAGCAGAGGGGGCCTCCTCTTGGATGGCTGGGGAATGGGGTCCTTCTTAGGGCAGAGCTGGGCCTGTGGTCCCTTCGGTCACATTCACCATGGGATGCGTTTGGTTGCAAGTAAACACAAGCCGACCTCAAAGTGGCCTGAATGTTAAGACAGGCTCTCATCATGCTCAGAAGGCTCTCGTACAAGGGAAGGGGGTCCAGCATGGCACCCTTTCCCTGGGGCTGACCCCAGATGGTGGCGGCACCAGGGGCCCATCAGGATGTGAGGCTGCAGGTGGAGTCCAGGCCTCTGCTGCCACTGGACAAGGGGACATGGGGACTCGGGGGCTCCCTCCTGGGGAATCATGGGGGGTCAGACCCCGAGCCCCAGGCTCTTGTGGGAGGGAGGGGTTTGGGGGGCCTGCAAACAGAGGGCAGCCCCCAGGCCCACACACTCAGGAGCCACATGATGGTCAACAACTCGCAAAAACACTGGTTGAATTTTCAGTGCTTCAAGGACAGATGTTTGTTTTGTGTAAATTCAGGTGCAGGAGTGGGGTCTCTTCACGTGAGGAAACAGTGGCCCAGGTGCTTGACTGAGCTGCTGTTAGAAAAGAAAAGCAGGAGTTCCTGTCGTGGCGCAGTGGTTAGCGAATCCGACTAGGAACCATGAGGTTGCGGGTCCGATCCCTGCCCTTGCTCAGTGGGTTAACAATCCGGTGTTGCCGTGAGCCGTGGTGTAGGTTGCAGACGTGGCTTGGATCCTGCGTTGCTATGGCTCTGGCGTAGGCTGGGGGCTACAGCTCCGATTCGACCCCTAGCCTGGGGACCTCCATATGGGAGAGGTCCAAAGAAATAGCAAAAATACAAAAAAAAAAAAAAGAAAGAAAAGAAAAGCAAACCCGAACCTGCCTGCCAGCCTGCCTTCTGCCAAAGACGGTCCCTGCCTGGAACTTGCCACAGTGCCTAGGCCTCCTGGGCCTCTTGCCTGCTCCTGGGATGGCCAGGCGTGTGCTCGGCATGGTCACTGGAACTGTGCACTCTCCTTGGGATACAGGTGTCTGGAGGTTCATTGTCAGGGAATCGCTGTTGGAAGGAGGTTCTTATCAGGTTTCTGGACCTTCCATTTGGGTCAAGCCTGGCGACGTCCCCTGGTCTTCTTGTGTAGGCACTGCCCTCTCCGGGCACTGGGCCTCACTCCTGTGGCTGGGCAGCCCCCACACCCCATTGAGTGCAAGTCCCTGGCCCCCCAGAGCCCATGTTTCCCTCCTGCACTTGGCGACACTCTGCCCCTCTGCTCCCTGGGCTGGAGGCCCCCGCTTGGCCCCTGGGGCTCCTGCTGGCTGCACTTAGGGACCCCCATCTGAACCACTGACTCCCAGTGGAAGTGCTTTCAATGGTGCGGCATCCCCACCGTGCTCTCAGCCTCCATACAGTCCTCTTGTGTCCACTGCCATCCACAGTGATGATGGTGACGCAGCACTGTCAGTGAACAGAGGCAAGATCAGAGGGACAGGAAGCGGGGTGACTAATGCGGGAACAGCAGCGGTGTCTGGACAGGGGATGACTCACTGGCTGCAGGGACCGTCACCTCCCTTCTTCCCCAGGTGCAGCCACCCTGGGGGTCTGCATGTGGCTCCTGGGTAGTGCTGTCTGCATGGAAACCTCTGTAATGGGCCCACCGTGCAGCCTAGTGTGAGGTCCACCCTGCTCCTTTGGGGTGCCCAGGTGCACCTGACCCAGGGCACCCCCAGGCGTCTCATCCCAGCCCTGCAGGGCCTGCTGCAGACACAGTCTGACTCACGGGAGAAGTGGAGTGTGAGTCCACCTGCCCCTGGCGGCCATCCTTCCTGTGTCCTCGTCTGGGCCAGACCAGGCCTGCGCCGCCTCCGTGCACAGGAGGTTGTTCCTGTGGAAACGTCCGGGAGGAAGCAAGCACTAGTGAGAAGACTCCCCGAGGGTGACATGAAGGATCAGAACCGGGAAAGTGGATTTGCTTTGAAAATGCAAGGAAGGAAAGAGGAATAACGACTTCTTTCTCCATGGCGTGCATGAACACATGTGTGGACACATCCTACCTGCCTGCACACACACGCACACACACATGTGCACACACACGTGCATAGCCCCCCACCCCTCTGAGCACACAGCCTGGGGTTGAAGCCGGGCAGATGCTGCCTGAGGCCTCAGGGGCCGTGGGAGGGCTGTGTGGGAGCTGCATCCTGTGACCGGTGGTGACAGAAATGAAAACCACAGTCAAAAAGCCCGCATCACACTCATTCCTCCTTCCTTCTCTCCTTTCGAACAAATTCATGGAGTGTTTCATGTGGCAGCCAAGAAAATATTTTCGTGATTTCAGTTTTATTACCAGGAGGACATGAACCAAAGTGCACAGGGTGTGGGGGGGGTGCGGGGGCTGCCTAGGCTTCCTGGACCAGGCTGGTGTGTCCCCTCTCCCCCCATGGCACTGGCAGAGCCACGAATACTCCCTGGTTCAGACCTTGTCTCACGCCAGTGAATGTCAGGCTTCCTTCCGTCGTCTGGGGAGAGCATCAGGGTTGGAATGTCTTGTGTCCTCCCAACACAGCTCAGACATATGAACGCTCTGTGATCGCCTTGGCCCCGGTGTGTTCTGGGCTCTGAGCATGGAGGGCTTGGTCTGGAGTGGCGGGGGGCCAGGGGCCACTTGCACCCCCTCCCTCGCACAGCACAGCAGGGAAGGAGCAGGACGAGAACAGCGTCAGCTCCAAGCTTGTTAAAGCATTGCCTGCGACGCTGAAGTTTCCCTTAGTTCTTGCTCTGACTGTTCTAGTTTATAAGATGGAGTCACTAACAGTCTGTTCGGACCCTGACTCCCCACCCCCCCCCGCCCCTCCCTTCCACCTCGCCCATCACGCGCAGCAGCCACATGTGCCGTGGACTGGACTGGGGGATGTGCAGAGCAGGAAACAGCACCAGCTGTACTGAGTCCACTCAAAGCTTCCTTCGTAGTGCTTGAAGAGGTCTTGAGCAGAGCCGTAGTGTTTCCTCTTCACTTCCAGGTACTGAAGTCCAGGCTGAAGGAAATAAAAACCTTAATCTCTCGTCTAGTTATAAGTGCCTCCATCCCTGCCCGAGCTGGGGTCTCATCCACTGCAGACAGGCCCTGGGGGGAAAACACTCCTCTGGCCTTTTTTCCTCCTCTGGATTTGGGCTTGGAGGAACAGTTCTTGTGGCTGGAAGGTCTTACCTGACACTAGTGCCTTTCCAGGCCCAAGCAATGGCTCTTCCTTACAATTGCTCCAGAGGATTCTATGGAGGATGCTTGCTTGGAAGGGCCTCGAACCCTGAGCTCTTTCCTGACACACAGCTGACCACACTGACCCATTCTCACTTCTGCTCTGGCAGGAGCCCCCAGACCCCTCTGTTCTGTCACCTCACACCTGGCCCTTTCAAGGCTGAGTCTTTCCGAGAGAGCTTAAGCTCTTTACTGTGGGCTCTGGCTTGTGATCACAAGGATCGTGATGTATCTGACAGGTGGAAATGCAGCTTTTTCTCCTTGCTCAAGCTGCCACATGGTTGCACTCTTCCAACAGGAAGCAGGTGCACCCACCCAGCTCCTGAAGACACCGACAAGCAGGTGGATACCACTGGGCCTGCGCAGCGCCCCCATTTGGCTAGACATATGTGTGTCTTGGGGGCTGGAATGCAATAGCTCCTCCCCTCCTACTAGGCCAGAAACTCATAGGACAGTCCCCTTTGGTGGGGGTGGGGGTGTCATCTCCCATTCCTCCACAGAAATGTACAAAATTAGCAGAAACTGTACATCCAATTTTTTCAGAATTCTGAAAAGTAGTCAAAGGTTTATAGCAACCAAGAGAATGTCAAATTAAGGAAAAGGTAACTTTAAGATGGTATGAAAACTTTGTGGCCTTTGTACAGAGCCTTGCTTCGCCCCCTTTAGTCTATTGCAGCTTCGAGGAAGGCTGCCTGACTCCCAGAGGGGTGCCCTGGCCTCTGACTCTAGGACCTTATTTGTAAATTGTGTTTGTCTCTTCTCACCTGTCTAGGGGCTATCTAAAGGATTGACACAGGTCACAGTTGTATGACTGTTTCACATAACTCAGAAATCACTCAGTGGAAAAGTGGTGGGCATTTCCTAAAATCATTGTAAGGCAGACAAACCATCCATAGCCTCCTTAGCCAAAGATTATTGTTGAGACGTTCAGTGGAGCACCTGGATGCTGAGACGGGAAGCTGGAGAGAGTTTCCTTGGGAAATTAGGGTGTTCAAAAGCACGTGTATATACCAGAGAATTTAGAAACAACATGCATGCCCAGGGCGAGACACGTACACAGAGAAGTTCTGGGAAAACTCTAAGCTTTCACCTCTGGCTGATCTACAGGCTCAGTGCAAGCACGAAATGAAGGCTAAAGCAGACCTGTGAATAGATGGGTACGTGTTGAAGGCATGCCCCAGCACAGAGTCAATCTGCAAAGATTAATAGAGTTTTGTTTTGTTTTGCTTTGTTTTTAGGCTTTGAAATTCAAGGTAATCTGTCAAAACACTAGCTGAAAGCAAGCTAAAGGAACAAAGCCCTCAGTGACCACACAGGGCAGAATTAAAATCTTTGAAAAAAATAGTTTGATAAAGTCACTGCTCCAATGAATGACTATAGCCTTTAAATCAAAAGAGATGAACCCTGGGAAAGGAGGAGAACTTGATTTCCAGAGAAGCCAACCAATTATAATACTCAAATATCTAGTTTTCAACAAGAAATTACAACATACAAAGAAAAAGAGAAGTGTGGCTCACTGAAAAGAATAAAATAAATGAACACAAATCATCCCTAAGGATGTCCAGATATTCAAATTACTACACAAAGATTTAACTCATCTATCTTAAGTATGTTTAAAGAGCTAATAGAAACCATGGACAAGGAACTAAAGGAAACCATCTAGGAATTGTTCAAAGGAACTAAATAGAAATAATAGAAATTCTGAAACTAAAAAGTACAATAACTGAAACGAAAAATTCTCTGGAGGATCTCAACATCAGATTTGACTAGAAGAATCAGAAAACTTGAAAATAGAAGAATTAAAATGATATAATCTATGTAGCAAAAACAAAAAAAGAAAAAATAATAGTAAACAAAGCCTAAAGGAATTATGAGATACATTAAACAAACATAAGCATTATGGGAATCCAATAGAGAGAAGAGTACTGGGGAAAGAAAAGAAAGACTATTTGAAGAAATAATGTGTGAAAATTTTCCAAATAGGAGGAAAGAGATGAATTTACAAAATCAGGAAGATTAAGAAACTCCAATTAGGATAAATGTGAAGAGACCCACACTGAGGCATATTACATAATTGCTGAAAGCCAGAGACAATGAGAGAATCTTAAAAACAGCAGGAGAGAAGTGGCATTACATACAAGGAATCCTCAACTATGCTGACAGCCAATTTCTTATTAGAAACAATAGAGGACAGAGGCAATGGAATGACATATTTAAAATATGAAAGAAAACAAACTGTCAGCCAAGAATTCTATATCTAGGAAGACTATCCTTCAAAAAGGAATATAATATTCATCTCATCTGCAAATAAAGATAGTTTTAATTCTTCCTTTCTAGTGTGGACACCTGTTTTACTCCCTGTTTAATTGCTCTGGTTAGAATCTTCAATACAATATTGAATAGTGGTTGTGGAAGTGGACATCCTTGGCTTGCTCTTAATCTTAGGGGAAAACGTTTCGGTCTTTCACCATTGAGTGTGATGTTAGTTGTGTGTGTGTGTTTTTTTTTTAATAAATGTCCTTTTTATCCTTGAGAAAATTCCCTTCTATTCCATGACAGTTTGTTGGATTATGTCTTTTATCCATTTTGTTAATATCTGATTTTGAAATGAAGAGTTTAATCCACTTGCATTTAATGTAATTAAATGTAAGGAAGGAAGGACTAATTGATAAAGAAGGACTTCCTTCCTTCTGACATTTACTTATTTGTTTTCTCTGTCATAACTTTCCTCCATTATTTTCTTCCATTTTCTCCATTATTTTCTTCTTTTGTGTTTAGTTGATTTTCTCTCAGTGAATCATTTTGATTCCCTTATCATTTTCTTTCAGGTATATCTCGAATTATTTTCTTTGTGCTTATAATGGAGATTACAATTACTTTTGTAAATTTATAACAGTCTAGTTTGAATTGATACCAACTTAACTTCAGCAGAATACAAAAGTCTGCTCCTATGCATTTCTGTCCTCACTCACTTGTGCTGGTGTTGTCACAAGCCACATTTGTATACATTGGTGCAACCTCTGTGGAGAGCAGTGTGGGAAAGTTAAACTTGGAATTATCATGCGACCCCACAAATTGCTCCTATATACGCCGATATTTGAAAGCAGGTACTCAAGTACATGCACACATGTTCATAGTCGCTCTATTCACAATGGCTAAAAACTGGAAACAGATCAACTGTCCATCAATGGATAAATGGACAAATTGAGTTCATCTACACAATGACCATTATTTATCTATAAAAAAGAATGCAATATTGATACATGCTACAATGTGGATTAACCTCAGAAACATTACAGTAAGTGAATTCACACACAAGAATACTGTATGATTTCATTTATGCAAAATATGCAATAGATAAATCCATAAAGAGAGAACTCAAATTGGTGGTTTTCAGGGGCTAGGGGAAGAGAAATGGGGAGAAACTACTTCATGGGTAAGAGTTTTTACTTTAAAGTGATGATAACATGTTGCAATTAAAGGTGGTAGCTGCGCAGCACTGTGAGTGCCCTAAAGGCACTGAATTAATATGTAAAATGGTTAATTTAATGGAACCCCCATCTCTGTGCTCCTGCATGGAGCTGCCCTTCAGGCTGGGGCAGGGTAATGAAGGCGTGCCCCAGAGCAGGTGATGGGCTGCTTCTTAGATTTGACTGTTGCTTTCACCCTGAGTCTTGGTGAGATACCCTACTCTGTGCCCTGAGATCTGTGCAAAGCCCCCACCCTGCCACCGTGGGGGCTCCTCCCCATGAAGGGGGATGTAGGGAGCTGTGAGCCTGCAATGGGTCTTAACTTATCAAGCGAAATTCACCCTTTACCTAAAGGAAGAACATAACCTAAGCCAGAACTGACGCCATGGCTGGTTTGTGCAAGGTCCCCAAGTCGCTTATGACATGATCGGGGTCTCAGGTGTCCTAGAGAGGACTTCCCTCCTTTACAGATGGGGGTGCTGAGGCTCTGCCTGGATCTATAGAGACAGGCCAGGTGGTGGTTGTAAGCAGGGAGTGCCTGCTGATGGCTATGCGTTGTCTTACAGGGTGAGGAAATCCTTCTAAAATTGGTTGAGGTTCTGGTTGCACAACTCTAAGATTATACTAAAATTTATTTGCTTTTTTGTTTTTTTGGTGTATCCCAGGCATGTGGAAGTTCCAGGGCCAGGGGTTGAACCCGTGCCACAGTTGTGACAATGTTGGATGCTGAGCCACCAGGGCACTGCCGTACTAAAATTTATTGAATTGGGTACTTTAAATGGGTGGCTTGTATGTATGTGAATTATGTCTCTATCTATAGGTAGAGCTGGTCTACCTATAGATAGAGAGGCTGGGCTCACACAGGCTAATTTGTGGCATAGCGGCCCTCCAGCTCTCTTCCTCTGATTAGGAACCTCAAATGACCCTTTGTCCCCAGCAGGTGTGTCTTTTGCCCAGACCATTCTGGATAATTGCCCTGACCCCCATGTTGCTTGGCCAGGGGACCGCTTTGTTAGCCCACCCCTATAAACCAACAGATGATGCAGGTGCCACTGGGTTCCATGTTCAAAGTGGCCAATATTATGTCTAGGAGCTCCTGTTGGAGTGAAGGTGGTTGTGTATTTAGGGAACAAAATCTTCCATGACAGCCAGCAATGAAGTGTCTGTTTCTAAGGATCTCCTGATCAATGCTCTATTGGGAAAGCCCTTCTGCCATCTTGCAGGAGAGGGTCATGTGAGAACTTACCCATGAGGGGCCACTCCTCTCCTGGAAATACATAGACACACAGATGGAGGAGGTACTGGGCCCTCCTGGCAGGTGCGTTGCCCAGCAAGGAGCCGTTGGTGACTTACTGCTGGCAAAATGCTTTCGTGGAAACGGTGAAGCCACAGCATGTGGCTAATGGCCCCAAGTCCATCCTTTTCAAACTTAGCAGCTCTGCAGCGGCAGCCGCCTGGGGTGGGGGTGACCCAGGTCTTCCGGGGTGGCACTCCTCCCTCCCAGGCTCTCTGAGCGGGGCTTCAGCCTCCAGAGCTCGGTCCACAGAGTATAAAGCCAGGCAGTGATTGACTGACTCAGTAAGGAGTCCGCTTGGGGAAGACTGCCCATGTGCTTCGCTCAGGACCTTGACCTCGGGCGGGGTTCCGCACAAAGACACCTGAGATTTCCCACCACGGCCCGGACTCTGGGGTGGGGAGGCCCAGCGCATCTTGGGTGCCCTCATGTATGGCTTTGGCTGACCTGTTCACACAGAGGCTCCCTCTGTGCAGAAAGGACCCTGTCCTGGGTTCAAGACACCTTTCCTCGAGGTACTGCTTTTCTGAACAGCTGTCCGGTCCGTCTGTTCTCAGCTCTGGGTGCTGCGCTGCTCTCCTGACCCGAGCTCAGAAGTCTGTTGCTTATTTTATCTCCCCCAACAAAACAAATTTCTTCCCATTTTGGCCTATTTCCTACCAGATAGGATCTTTTGTTTTCACTTGTGGCCTCATCAGCTTCCAAGAATTTTTTCCTTCTCAGGACCTGTCGAGACACCCAGGGCTCCCAGCCTGTGGCCTGGCTCCAGCCCGAGGGCGAGGATTCCGTCCTTTTCCTTCCCCGCATTGTCCCACTTCCTGCAGACCTGCTCCCGCCGCCTGCCGTGGTCCTCCTGTGTCTGGGGCCAGCCAGCTCTCCCCGCGGCTGCACACGCCCGGGGTCTGGCGGGGGACAGACAGGAAGGCCCTTCTGGTCCCTGCCGCCTGCCCGGTCTGGCAGGAGCAGGTGGGAGAGGGTCCGAGGGGATGGCTGCTGGAACCTCTCTTGGACCACAGTGTCACCTGCCAGGTGGTAGACGCTGTGGACTTCAAGGGGATGCCCATGGGTGCCCAAGAACGTGAGGAGCCACAGCTTCATTCCTGTGCCTTTTCAAATAGAATTTCTCCCTCCCAGTCCTGCCTCCAGGCTAGGTTTCCATCCTAAACAAAACCCAATCTATTTGGGATCAAAATTCTCAAAAAAATCACCCATGGCTTCCTTCACCCACAGGACAAAGTTGGGCACCAGGCTGGCCTCCAGATCCTCTGCCGTCTGTCCATTCCTGACACCCCCCTGCCTCCCTACAGCCCCTGGCGCCCTGCTGGCAGGTCTGATGCCCCAGCCTGGCTGTGGGGTGTGCTGTCCTGGTGAGGCACCCACTGACCGGGTCACTCTGTGAGCCCTCTCCCACTGATCCAGAAAGTCCTAGACTGGTTAGTGGTATGCTGTGTGTCCTCACACCCCTAGGCAGCCTGCGGCTCTGGCTCAGACCTGGGACATGTTGAGCACAAGCAGGCAGACAAGAATGGACTGGCAGAGGCTGTGAGAGGTCTCAGTTTCACTAGCCGCACACTCTTTGGATGCCGTGGCTGGTAGTGGGGGTGACAGAGGACAGGTGACGGGCTTGTGGCTGAGTGAGGGGCAGATGCGCCATGTCTGCCTGCTGGCTCGTCCTGCACCTGAGAGCAGGTGAGGCAGCTGTGCCTGGTCCCCACTCAGAGGGATGCCACTCACCTGGTTCCCACTGACGAACTTGGAGGATGGATGCGGGCCCATGGGAGGTGTGTTTTGATGTTCAGGTTACACATCAGCAAGCAAGCTTCTCAAACTCAAAAATCACCTAAAAGGATTGTCTCCATAAACTCCATTTTGAGTGAATTCCTTGGCTCATTAATGAAGTCACTTCTCTCTGGAGACAGTCTATGCCCCTTGCTCTGGGAGAGCGGAGCAGTGGGTACTTCAGGGCTGAGGGGTCTGAGACCCGGGTGCAGCCCAGCCAGTCCTGGTGTCTCCAGGGCGGTGGCGACAGGTGCATCATTGGCATCAGGCAGAGAGGGAAGCTCACACCGGCCTTAGCCCTGTGAGGGAAGCCGACAGGCGGATTATAGAGAGAACGTACTTCTCCACGTCTCCATAGAGGGTTTCCAGGCATATTGTGGGAAGAAGGTGCACGAGGGTCAAATACATCTCAGGGATGTTAACGAGGCTTCTTTCTCACAGGGTCTCCAGCAGGGCCATGCCACGTGCCTCGTCTCCCTCGGGGACGTCTCTGCAGGCTACTGCTTGGAAGTGCTGGCGTGTTGAACCCAAGAGACTTTGCACCCAGAAGGTATGCGTGAAGGTCCCCAAATGACCACAGCCCTGTCTTGATGGCATCCCGTCCTGTCTTGAAGGCCTCATGTCCCATCCTGGTGGCCTGTGGCCACTGCAGACATGTGCACAGTCCAGGAGGACTTTAGTGCAGAGATGGGTGTGGGCCTGGCTGTGTCCGATAGGACTTTATGGAAGTGGGTGGCCATGGGTTTAGACTGTGGGTGGGCTGGTAGCTTGCTGACCCTGATTAAAACAGCATGCATGCGGGTGAAATGCACATCTTACATGCAGCACCTGTGTACAGCCTGAACCTGTAGTGAGGACTTGATGCGTTAGAGTGGATGACGGGAAAACTAGGTAAAGAGGGGAGAAGAGCGCTTTGGCAGATGGAGGGATTAGGCTGCGGGCTGGGGGAGGATTTTGGTCATTTCTGGTCTGAGGATAACGGAGAGCATCTTGGGGAAGCACAGGTGTTGGCAGCCTCCCGCTGGCCATGCTGTGGATGGGGAGGGCGGGGGCTGGCAGAGGCACAGTGGCATGGAGGCGGGGGAAGTCAGGTCCCGGCGAGTCTCAGCATTGAGTTCCCGAGATCTGGGTGAGGGTGTGGAGGTGTGAGGATGTCCTCGGGGTCCTGTCTGCCTGCCCCGTGGGCGTGTCATTTCTGAGTGAGACTCAGACATGGGGGTGAGGTCTGTGTGGGGACCCTGAGTTGGGTGCCTTCTGCTTCTCCAAGGTGGCGGGGACAGGTCTGGATCTCAGGGGAGAGATGGGGCGACACCATGTGTTGGGTAGAGGTTGGCGCCTCGGGAACTGACCTGATCTTGCAGGAGGGAGTGGAGGGCGGGGGCACCTGCTGCAGCCCGTGGAGCTTGATGGGAGCGTGGCCTTGTGGGTGCCTTTGCATGCTTGGGGCTGTGTCTGAGAGGTGAACAGTTGTAATAAAGCCCCCTGTGGCCCACAAGCCCTGGAACCAGGAGGGGCGGGCCCCACATTTACTATGCAGGTGGGGGCTGTGAGTGTCACAGAGCTGGTGGGACTTGTTCCGGGAGTGGGGGTGGTGGTGCTGCAGCTGAAGGACCATGGAGAGGAGGGAGCTAGGAGGACATGGGGTGGGGGCACAGCAAACAAGGACATGGGGTGAGTGGTGGAGATTTGCACTGATTCTCTGGGACCCCCACCTGTAGCTCCAAAATCTTCAGTAAAGCCTTGTCACTGCTGGTGTGTAGGTGTGTGTGTGAAAGTCTGGGGAAGATGTGGCTGATAAAATATGTGTAGAACAAGAATTCAGAGCCAGCAGGAAATGGGAGGCAGGGATGACCCTGAAAAGTAGGTTTCCTGAATGTTTGTTTGCAGAAAATTCATGGACATCTCCACATTTTCGACAAGTTTCAGCACAGAGGGAAATGTTATCTAGATCCTGAGGGGCTGGGAGTCTGGATTAGCATGACTGTGGTTTGCAAGGATACATGACAATTCTTTTTGTTGCCATCGCTCCCCACTGAGGTGCGTGCTGCTTGACTAGTTCCTTGCCGAACCTCCTTGCACTCAGAGCCGTGCCTGGTACTCAGAACAGTGGGGAGAAACACAGGTTATTATCATCATTTTATAGATCCGGAAACTGAGGTTTAGAAAGCTGAAAGCATATGCCAAGTGTCTAGAATTTTAATTTCTAGCTTAGACCTAATTTAGTTATTCAGATTCTAAGGGGGTGGGTGGGGGCACAGCCTTGGTGCCCCCTGATGCTGGGTGTTGCCTGCAAGGCCAGGTTCCCTGTGTAAGGCTGGCAGTGGGGGGAGGCTGCCCTCTGACCTTTGGTTCCATGGCTCTGACTGCAGCCTCTACTCAGGGGACTCACCCCTCCCTGAGCCCCCTCCCTGACTGGCCCCTCACTTCCCACCATCCTACCTGCCCAAAGCCTGAGCCCAGGTGCCAGTAAAAGACTGAAACGTCACACCCGTGTGGCTGAAATCCCCCACCCTCACTTCTACAATAGCTCTTATTAGAAAAATACTTCTGACATACATTTTGGGGAGGTTTGGCCTTTTGGGGTCAAGCCCAGTTACCGTGGGTTTTTATGAGAGTGACAGGGAGAAAGGCGCTGGCTGGGATACATAGAAGGTGAAAGGTGGGATGGCTCACCCCACCCACGGAGGTTGCTGGGACCCCTTGGGGGCTCCGTCTGGTGGCTCTGTCCTCACACCGGGGTCTAAATTCTGACCTGCTTGCAGGCTCTTCCCTCCTGTAGGATTCCCCCCCCCCCGGGGGGGGCGGGGAGGGGCCCTCCTGCACTTACACAGCTGGCGAGCATGCAAAAGGGCAGCGTTCTGAGTGCCCTCCAGCCAGGTCAGGTGTGGGGTGGTTCCCAGGTGGACCCCTGAGGTATTGGGTCTGCAGGGTGGAGCTGCCTGGGATAGCGGGGAGCCTGTGCGTGGGAAGACAAGGACCACCAAAAACAATGGTACTTGCCTAAAAACAGGAACCACGGTGAGACACATGCCACCATCCACGTACATAAACCTGTATGTACATACAGGTGCATAAACCACAAATGCACTTTTAAAGAACACATCCAAATAAGAAGAATCCATTTTCAAGACTCTGTCTTTGGGCGAAAGGGACTGGGGATGGGGCAGGGCATACAGTGGCATTTAATAATTACAGCTGATGGGGCTTGAGGGGCCCAAGGATGCCAACTTGCCAAGAATAGGAACATGACTGACCCCACCCTCCGCACCAGATGCTTGAAAAACTCGTCCAGACTCTTCCCCTGAGAGTCTAATCCCTGTAACAGGTGCAAGTGAGGGTGTGAGAAATCAGGGCCCTGGTGGCTGTGGGTGAGACAGCTGCCATGGAAACAGTGGAGGGGGGTCCTTAAAAAGCTGGAAGCGGAAGCAGCACTTTGGGAACCCAGCCATCCCACTTCCGGTGTTCACCCCAGGACAGGCAGCAGGGTCTACCCAGAGGCTCGCACCCACAGCAGCCAAGGTGGGAGGAGCGAATGGACATGGACAGGTGGTGAACACGGTCGGTGGGGTGTCATTCAGCCTGCAAAGGACAGGGATTCTGCCTGTCCCTGTGGCGCCGGACCCCAGGGGCCTAAGTGCATAAGCCAGACACGAAGAATCAAGCACTGTGTGATTCCTTTTGGAGGCGGTCCCGAGAGATGCCCAGCGCAGAGCCAGGGAGTGGAGTGGGTGAGGGGCGGGGGAGGGAGGGTGTGTGGTGGGGACAGGGCTTCAGGGGCAAGATGGGCAGAGAGGTGGAGATGGAGGCGGTGATGCCTGCATAACAAACTCCACACACTCTTGGCCACGGGGCTGCACACTTAACCTGGTTAAAACTGTAAGTTTTGTGTTTAAACAAACCAAAAGCCTCCTCTCACGTGCCCTCCTGCTCTGGTGAACGAGGTGTGGTCATGGCTCCTGCAGACGCCTTGCCACCCTCCAGCACCCTGTGCCTGGAGGTCCCTCTGCGGGAAACACTCCTGTTCTGTGTCTCCTGGCAGCTCGCTCAGGTCTGAGTGTGGATTCTGCTTCCTCTGCCCGGCCCTGCCTCCACCCGCACACCACCCTGAGCCCTGCTGTGTAGACAGCCCTTCCTCTCCACTCACCTGAGGACTGCTTTAGGACCCCAGCCTCCCCTCCCCCTCCCCTGGGACCCCTGGCGGGGGTCCATAGGCGCCCTCCATCAAAGGGATGTTTTATTTTCTGAGGAAGAGCCAGTGTTCAGCTGTTGAGGATGATAATAGGCATGCTTTTTGATAAATTCTTGGGGGAGAAATAATTTTGGCTATGTCTTTTTATCTTGGAATTTCTTTTGAAAACTGCCTCTTTGGCTGGCCCTGCTCCTGGGAGTGGGGGGAGCATTTTACATCTGTCTGCTCTGCGCAGTTTTCCACCCGGTGGGTGACTTATAAAGAGCCACAGCCTTTGGGGCCTCCTCCACGGCGGGCTCTCCCTCGCTGCCCTGGGGAGGGACCGGCCTGGGACGGAAGATGAGGAGAGTCGAGAGGAAGCCGTGGTTTGAATTCACAGGAGCCCAGGCCAGGGTCCCTGCCTTTGCAGAGTGTGTCCTGTGCATGGGGAGATGGCCAGGCCAGGGGCCGGGGCCTGTGCCCCCTGCGTCCAAAGGGCTCTGCTGCAACATCCTGGTTTCCAGGCTGGGCACTGACTGTCGCCACGGCCACACCTCTGGGTGAATCCTAGAGATGCATGTGTGGAGGGGGCTGGGGGCCACCCTCCCTGCCTTCTGGTGGCATGTGGCCTGTGCCTGCCTTTCCTAAGACCCTGCGCCTGTGTGAAGTGACGCTGTTCGCGCTGCCTGCATTCACCTGTCACTCGCCGTGGCCCTGGTGGCTGGGGACCCGGAACCAAGCCGCAGTTCCAGGGTGGGCAGCCTGGGCAGGGCCTCGCCTGGCCTCACCTCTGCGGCCAGAGCAGCTAGGACGGGCCCTGCTGGCCGCGGGAGGTCTCCACCCTCCGCAAAGCTGGGCCGTTTGCTGAACACACAGTGACTGCCGATTGCCAGGCCTGGCAGTTTTTGAAAGAAGACTTTCTTTCCATTTTGGCAGCTTGTCTCTTTAAAGACACTGCTCTCTTTTTATTGGATGGGGAGTCATTTCACAAATAACGCTTTTGCTTTAGCCACGAGACGCCGCACCCCTACCGCCCCCCTCTCCCAGGAGTCTCCCCTCTTAGCTGCTTGCCCTTGGCCTTGGTGTTAATTGTCACAAGGTCAAAGTATAAACTGTTGAGGGGACCCTGGCCTTGTAGGGATTTGACTGAGGATCAGAAACATATTGCAGTGAGGTGAAAACACCAGGGCCTGAGCACCGGGGGCCGAGCGTTGTGGGCGCCGTCTGTGCTGCGGTGTGGCTGGCGCCTGGGCTGTGCTTGGCAGCCAACCTCGGGCTCTGTTTCCCTTGGGGGGTGGGAGGCTGTGGGGGTGGGGGTGGCCCTTCGCCTCTTGATTTATACTCGGTTGGGGAGTCGGTTCCGTGTTTCTCTGGCTGGAATGCCTCTGACGTGCCATTTCAACACGAGGCCATCAGCTGGCCCTTGGTGGAATGTCCCCAGGGACTCGACCACCCCCAGTCGGGTCACTTGTTCAACAGAATTCCAAGCGCCTTCTCCAACATCTGCGTTCTATTAATACCTTCGAACATTTCCACCAGCTTTTGGGAAGCAGGAGATGCTTGGCGAGGGGTTCAGCCCCAAACCCCAGGGTGTTTCTGACTCTTTTCCTTGTGCTTCTTTGTGCTCTGTGGGTGCCTGCCCCCTCCCCACTGGGCCCCCTGTCCGGGCTGTCACATGGTGGATATTGACCTCCAGGTGAACCCCAGGGTCAGCGGAGGACTTCAGTGGACGGTGCGCCTGAGAGCACCCCCCCCCTCTGGCTGCACTTGCTGGGCGGTGGGAGCTCTTGCCTTCTGAGACCCATGAAGGCCTCTAGGCTGAGGATCCTGGCCCGCCGAGCGCTCAAGGTGGGGAGGGAGGGAGAGAGAAAGGGAGGAAGAGCCTTGAAGAGACGAGCAGTGAAGCGATGGAAGAAAGGAGCGTTTCCTGAAGAAAAGCAAAACCTGCCTCTCACATCTGGTCAAATGGAAATAAACTTACATCACTGAAAAGTCAGAGTGTGTGGTGTCTGGGGCCTGACTTCAGGGCGCGTCAGGGTGCAGGGTCCTGGGTGGGATGTTGGGGGAGAAATGCTTGAATCTGTGAATCCCATGAAGTGAATTAATCCACAGAGCCCTTTGAGGACTGTCACTGTGCATAGACACAAGCCAGGAGCGAAGGCCCTGCGGGACCCGGTTTCTAGGAGCACACAGGCCCGGCCCCAACTGAGTCAGGCTGCCCACCCAGCGTGTCCCAAAACCCATCCGTGATCGCCGTCAAGGGTGGAAAGTGAGTCTCTGCCTCTGAAAAGGATTGGGAGAAGTTCTGCCCCGAGTGAGCTTCAGCGCTTGCAGTTCCAGAGCTCAGGGTTAGATGGAGAATTATAAGTCCCGGTAGAAACGTGGAGCAGAATGTTTGGTGGTTCAGAGGAACAGCCAGGCTGGGGCGAGGTGCTTCCTGGATTGTGGCTCTGGGACAGCCCTGCCTGGTCTCAGACAGCCTGCCGCCTGCTCCACACCTGCCACCCAGAAATCACCTGTGAGCAGGTGCCTCGAACCCCTGGTGTCATGGATTTGTATCTTCGCTCCCTTTGTCAAAATTGTGCAAAGTTGCTTGGAAGACAAATAAACAGAAACAACAGCTAAGTGGGCCAGGATCCTGAGCTGGGGAAGTTCCTGGGCTCCTGCGTTTGCTGGACAGAGGGGGAGGCCCACTGGGAGCAGCCCACACCCTGCCGTCCAGGCCCTGCTTCCCCACAGCTGCCTCAATGCCTCACACCTGAGGACTGAACTGGCCTGGGTCTGCGGGCTGGATGCCCCTGGGTTCAGGCAGAGGCTCAGCACCGTGCTCCCCCCTCAGCTCACGTCCTCCAGACCCGAGGCGCTGATGCCCTCATCTGCAGCTTGGGCTCCTGGAGCTGTGGTCATGCAAGTGGCGGAGAAGCAGTGAGACCCACCCCTCGTGGGCTTCCTGGGCCCTAGTATGCAGGGGGGCCCTGCCCAGACTTGGGTCCCCATACTGGGGAAAACATGGCAAATCCACAAAACTGAGAGGCAGCTTGTGCTCGTCGGCAAATGGACGAATTCTGAGCAGGATTCCTACAAAGCTGTGTTGGTACAGAGGTGGCCCGTTTCTTTGCTGTGTGGTGTCTGCCCCCTGAGGCTCTGCCTGCAAAATGTAGGTTGGGGTCCCGGCCGAGGAGCTCCCTGGGCTGAAGCCCCTGGTGTCTCTCCTGTTAGCAGTGGGGGGTGAGCGAAAATGAGCAGCAACAGCCGCTTCGGGTGTGGCCCGACCAATTCGCAGCCCCGTGTCGTGCCCACTTCACTGGCCCGGAAACCGAGGTTCAAAAAGGCAGGCAGGCTCCTTGCAGGCACGGGGGGTTTCAGAAGGAGACCCCCACCCAAGACCAACAATTCTTGATTGGTTTGCCACATGGAAAAAACACACGCGGGAATTCAGGTTTGTCTTGCATTTTGCTGCTTGGGAGAAGCAGGCCGTTCCTCCTTCCTGCCCTGTGATTTCTCTGTCCCAGGCACCTGGGCCTCTCTGTCCCAGCGGGGAGGGCTCATCCCAGCCCTGCAGGCTGTGAAGGGACCTGCAGCCTCCCTCTGTGAAGGTGACAGTGACACGTGGCTCAGAGCTCTGCTCCTGGCCGGGGTGGGGCTGTGGGGTTGGACGAAGATCCCTCATTAGCGGGTTGACTGGTTTCTGGTCACTAAGTGAAACCATTTCACTAGTTTTAAGGTCCAGGGGAGTGTCCTGTGGGTCCCTTAAATATTACTTTCTGCCACCTCTGATGGAGCGCAGTGGGTTCTTTCACCTCGGCTGCATAGGGTTCTCCGTTGATTGTGGTCAGGTCCCAGGAGCTGAGCTCTGCTTGGCCAGGGCCTGGCAGGCATGACCTTCCTCCCCGGCCCACCCTGCCGCCCTGAAGAGCTGGCGTCCTCGTCTTCGTGGAGGCTGCTGGGTGGGGCGGGTGGCTTGGTCCAGCAGGCAGCCGTCCTGCAGGAACCTATTAATAGCCCTCATTTCCAGTATGTTCCCCGCAAAGCCAAGCCTCATTTTAGCAGCTCCCTGTTACTCACAATTCTAGGAAAAGTTCCCTTTGAGTGTCTTCCTGCCAGAGGCTGGTTCCTGTGTGCGGGGGCATGTCCCCTCCTCTAGCTACTCCCGCAGGGGACGGGCTGTCAGTGAGCTGAACCTGCACCTGCACCGGGGAGGGGGCCATGCCCGCGCTGCCCAGGGCACAGGACGCTCTCTCCTCCACCCCTCAGCACACCGTTAGGCACATCCAGAAACCAGCCCTGCTCCTGCCTGGAAGCCCTGCCCCTGGCTCCCTCACCTGCTCCCCACGTGATAAATGCAGGCTCTCAGCACAAACCAGGCCATGTCCCAGTCAGATCAGCAGCTCCCAGGGCCTGCCGTCTGGTGGGGCAAGGGTGACCTCCGAGCCTGTGCCTGCCCACCCCTCCCCTTTCGTGCCTATCATGCTCTCCTGCCGTTCCTGCTGCAGCATTTACTGCATGCGGTTCCCTCCACCTAGAAAGCCACCCACCCCCCACCCCGGACGTGGTCCTTATTTGGCTCTGGTCACTCTTCTCTGCCTGCTAAGCCTTGGCTTCCTCTTGAGTCAGTTGCTGTGACCCCTGCCCCGCCTCCTATGGTTGAGTGAGGTCATTTCCTTGCGTTGTTTAGCTCAGTCCAGGCACATGGTAAACGCTCAACAAAAGTTGGCTGTAGCCTGTTTGGAGGACCTGCACCTAAAGCCACTTTGAAAGATCTGAAGAATGATAAGCAAGTTTCAAGGTACAAAGAAAAATCATAGTTGGAATTAATCAATTATTTCTCATTGTAGAAAAAATGGAGTTGCCTAGTAAAATGCCAGTTATCCGGAATCAATGAATAAACTCTTCTAGGAAAGTGAGTTTTCGGAAGGTGGAGATTTTAACTCTTTATATAGCAACTTTAAAATTTGCCCACTTTTTGGTGACAACCGTTTTGAAATATACTATCCAATTTCCTGCCTTCTTATGCCAAGTTGCCAGTATAATCCCTCAGTTTCCCTCTGTCTGGGTGGTCTTTCCTGCTCTGGGTTTGGATGGGGGTCGGATAGAGGGCAGACTTGCTGGAAGTTTCCCTGTTTTTCTGTGACGTGAGCACCTCCTGGCTGCTCTGGGCTGCTGGGGGGGCCCACGCTGGTGCCTGCACCTCCCCTGGGTGAAGCAGACATGTCCAGCTGCTCCCCACACTGAGGAGCACACAGCAGGGGTCTGCGGAGATGGGAGACCTGTTGATAGCCTCTGGGGGACTGCAGACATTTGGGAGATGTTAGAACACAGATCTCTGGGCCACTGAAGTTTTACTTTCCTCTCTCACAGCATTTTAACCTTTTATTTTCCAACTTTATCTTCACAAATCCTTGGGAGGTTCACTAAAGCTTCACTAAACGCTCTGTGCTCTTAATGGATCTCAGGGTCTTTGTGGGCAACAGGGATGTTCTGTGGCTGGAAGCAAGGAATAAAGTCAGGACTCGAGGTGTTTCTGTGCCAGTGTTTCAGTTGCCAATGGCAGGGGCTCTGTAGGTCAGAAGAGCAGTTATGCTGCCTCAGATGCCCAAAAGATTTGGCAGAAGCGAGAGAGGTGTGAGAGGCTCAGATGCTTCCTCCAAATTCGCACTGGGGGGTAAACCCCAGGGCAGAACGGGGCTCCTCCTTGCCTGGGGCTCTCTCTGCTCCCATATTGTTCAAACTCAAGGAATGTTCAGACAAAGCTGTGAGACCAGCACCAACACTGTGCTTAAAATATGGTCACAAATATAATCATTGCAGTTTCTGCATGTGTTTGATTTTCTGTCTCTAGATTTTCTGCCCCAGCAAGTAACTGATAATTAAGTATTAAATTCTAAAGCAGGAGGGCCTGGCCCTTGATGGTGGGCTGGGGCTTCCTGAGCTTGGCTCCTGCCTAGACTCACCGGAGCTGCAGCTCCATGGAGTAATGCCCTCTGACAAGTCCCAAGAACTGGCTGAACGACTCCTCCACAGCAAAGGGTGAATGGACCACATCCAGGAGAAGCAGAAACCTCACATCTGACAGTAACTGAGAATCAGGAGGCTCTCCTGAATCTGCAGCGTCTCTGAGAGGAGTAAGGGCTTACTTACACATCAGGCACACTGAGCCCTAGGACCTGCACCACAGAGACAAACCCTGAAGAAAGCCAATAGGGCTTTTGTCCAGGAGACATGAAGGGCTGTAGGGAGCAGAGGCACCACTCCCAAAGGGCTCATGCAGACTCACTCACCCTGTTTCAAAAGTGCCCAGACCTTACATGAAGGGGATTGCTCATCTCTCCAGGCCCCTCTCTAAGCATAGCAGCACCAGAGGTGCTTGCACCCTGAGCTCCCCCTCTGCACTATGAAAGCCAGAAAGTGCATCGTCCACCCTGGGATGCTCCTTAATTGCCTGATGCTGGTGGCCTGGGACTTGCATTCCTGGGTCCCATGGGACTACAGCAATCCATGAGCCTTCATTGTTCTGTCTTCTGGTTCAACCATCTTTCTTCCACTTGATTTTACCTGCTGGTGAACCTCTCCAATGAATTTTTCAGTATAGATATTCTTAAGCTCTGTGATTTCCATTTTTTAAAAAAGTATATATTTTCTGTCTCCTTTGTTTGAAAATTTCACTTTGCTCATCATTTACTGGTCTCCTGAACTTGATAAGCATCATTATGGTAGTTCTTTTGAAGGCTCCTATCAGGTAAATCACTTATCCCTGTTACATTAAGGTCTGTTTCTGGACGTTTATGTTGTTCTTTTGTTTGGAACACATTCATCTTTTCTTCATTTTCTTCAACTCTCTGTGCTGGTTTCTGGTCATTAGATAAAACAGCCACCCCTCCCAGTCTTGACAGAGTGGTCTGGTGTAGGGACTGAACTTCAGCAGTTAGCCCAGCCCAAACTCTTGGCTATCTTTCAAGCCTTTGTGCTTGTCCTAGATACTTTATTTATTTATTTTTTTAAACTTTTTAGGGCTGCACCTGCAGCATATGGAAGTTCCCAGGCTGGGGTCAAATTGGAGCTACAGCCGCCAGCCTATACCATAGCCATAGCAGTGCTGGATCCAATCTGCATCAGCAAACTTTGTCACAGCTCACAGCAACACTGGATACTAAACCCACTGAGCAAGGCCAGGGATTGAACCTGCATCCTCCTGGATACTAGTAAGGTCCATAACCTGCTGATCCACAACGGAAATTCCTTTTTTTCTGCTTTGTCTTTTTAGGGCTGCACCCACAGCATATAAAGATTCCTAGGCTAGGGGTCAAATCAGGCCACTGGCCTACACTACAGCCACAGCAATGCCAGATCTGAGCTGCATCTGTGACCTACACCACAGCTCATGGCAATGCCGGCTCCTTAACCCACTGAGCAAGGCCAAGGATCAAACCCACAACCTCATGGTTCCTAGTAGGATTCGTTTCCACTGAGCCACAATAGGAACTGCAGAACTCCTGTTTTCTTTGTTCTTAATTGCTCCCAATAGTTGAGGGTGTTCCAAGACCCATCAGTGTCCCAGTGTGTAACTGAGAACAGCATTTTGGGCTGTTCCCTCTGCGCTGCACCCAGGGACATAGCTGGGGAGGGGAGGTGGTGTGTGCCTTCTAATAACTGCTCCTTTGTTACTGCTTATGAGACTTGCAAATGGAAGCCCCACTCAGCGTCAGACCCAGGCCCTCAGGGGGCCGTCTTTGGGCAGCTGCCGCAAACACTGAGGTTTGGACATGTGTACAAACTGCTTCCAGGGAGATACTCAGGTCTTGGGGCAGGCTAGGTAGAGAGAGCAGGGAGACGCCTGCCATTTCCCTATTTCTGGAGTTCACAGTAGCCAGTCCGTAGACGAGTGCTAAATGAGAAGTTTTGTGGTCAGGCAGCAGGTGTGTGGATGAGCCTTTCAGGGAAATTCTAGGATGGGGCACTTGCTCTCATAAGCTGAGCCAGTTGGGGGACAGCTCTTGTGAGTGAGGGTATGTGCTGAGTTATTCCTCCCTTGTTTGTTAGAGTCTTGAGAATGCAGTCGTAGTGGTCTTCAGAGCTAGGCATTTTGGTGGCACATCTCTTGGTGGAAGTCTCAAAATGGGGTTTTATTTAAAAAAATTTTTTTTTTGTCTTTTTGTCTTTTCTATGGCCGCACCCATGGCATATGGAGATTCCCAGGCTAGGGGTCTAATCGGAGCTGTAGCTGCCAGCCTACACCAGAGCCACAGCAACGTGGGATCCGAGCTGTATCTGTGACCTACACCAGAGCTCACAGCAACACTGGATCCTTAACCCAATGAGCGAGGCCAGGGATTGAACCCACAACCTCATGATTCCTAGTCAGATTTGTTAACCACTGATCCACGTTGGGAACTCCTCAAAATGGGGTTTTAAATGTGGGTCCACACTCTTCCCTCCTTAGGAAGGAGCTGGGGTTACCCCCAGATGTTACAGCCAGTGCTGGGGGGTTCATGGTCACAGTTTGCCTTTCCTACCTGTCTCCTGTGGGTGTTTCTTATTCACATGATGTGTAGGGGTTGCTTGGCAAGTTTCTGTGTTTGTTTCCCAGGCGGGTGCTGTGCGCGTAGCTGTCCCTCCAGTGGGCCTGTGGGAGCAGGGACATTCAGGAGGTTCCTGTGTTGTCACCTGGGCTGAATCCTAAAATCTTCAGACTAAACCAGAGGTTACTTTTCCCTTCAAGGGGCTCACTTGGAAAGCTGATGTCCTGGGAGGCCGCCTGCTCCCTAGGCTCCACGGCCCAGTGTATGTGTGGAATGACCTGTGTGTTTTACCTCAGGGCTTTCCCTCTGCATTTTGGAGTATTTGTGGAGAAATGTAAGCCTGATGGGCCCTTTCTTTTATTTATTTATTTTTTTTTGTTTTGTCTTTTTGCCTTTTCTAGGGCTACTTCCACGGCATATGGAGGTTCCCAGGCTAGGAGTCTAATCAGAGCTGTAGCCGATGGCCTACACCACAGCCATGGCAACGTGGGATCCGTGCCGTGTCTGTGACCTACACCACAGCTCACGGCAACGCCAGATCCTTAACCCACTGAGCGAGGCCAGGGATCGAACCCACAACCTCATGGTTCCTAGTCGGATTCGTTAACCGCTGAGCCATGACGGGAACTCTGGCCCTTTTGATTTAATAATGTGAGTAGCTGACAAAGAAGGGGTGCGTGAGGGGCCAATGCTTTCTAGTCATTCCAAGCTAAGGAACGAGTGAAAGATACTAAAATAGAGGGCAAACAGGAAAACCACCTTAGATGTGAGGTTCCCGCCTCCTCTGATTTAATAATAAGTACCAAACAATTATCATTATGGGGAGTAGGGAGGTGACACTCCACAAACAGATGCCTTCTCTGGCTGGGGTCCTTTGTCCCTGAGCCATGATGGTGAGGGCAGGGCAGCTGCCCGAGCCCCTGGCCGGATTGGCCTCTCTCTGCGAAGTGCCCCTCATCAGGAAAAGACCTCTTTTTGGTCCCAGTGTCCCCACAAGGAAGATGAACTTGGGAAGCATAAGATATGCCGTGTTCCCAGGGGCTGGGGATCTGTATCCTAACCATCCTCAGGTCTTTTTTAAAAAGCTCTTTTGAAAGTGAAGGTCAGATTTGCTTTTACTTCTCATTTACTATTTTTTTTTTTTTTTTTTTTTTTTTGTCTATGAATGTGACTTTTTGAATGAAGATTCTATGTTAGGTGTAGCTGAGTGGGCCGGTCCTTAGTGTAATCTGAAGACCCAGCCTCTTTGGAAGGTGACACAACCCCCCTGCCCAGGTTTGCTTCCTCCCCCCTGTGTCTTGCTCCTTGGGTAGCGTCTAGCCCAGGCAGCTTGGGAATTCAGCTCAGCCTCCAGCCCAGCGGGACCTCATGGCCGTTCAGGGTGTTAATCATGCGGGCCGGCTGTCTGCAGTTACAGAGGAAAAGCAGAATGCAGTTGTTTCCCAAAGGGTCCTCCACTGGTCCCTGGGAAAACGGTGACCGTTCTCACCTTGAGAAATAATTATCTCTGCTTCCTGACAGTAACCCCCGCCCCCCCCACCCCCGAATCATGCTGTTGGAATTGTGGTTAAAGGGCCTGTAGAGAAAACCCTTCAAACATACCCCTTCTTTCATGGGCCTCTTCCTCTGCTGCAGGGCACCGTCCACGGCTGTAACTTTTTCAGGAGGGACAATTCATCCAATTAGTCCAATCAGATTAAGGATAAGAGACAGAATTTGCCAAAGGCATTAACAAATACTCTGTAAACCATCTGAGCCTTCCCTTTACATCAAACGTCATCTTTACATGTTTTCCAGAGTTTACAGACCCAGGGACTGGGGTCCAGGCGGGCTGCCAGGTTCGAGGCAGCAAAGGTGGGGTCTGAACCCATGGCCTGTTCACATTACCAGCTGCCCCTCAGGCAGCAACAACTTCAGGGACCCTCATCTGCTTCGTAACCTTTGTAGCTCTTGATGGGTGTCTCGCCACAACAACGCTTTTCCCGTTGTGTATTTTTTCACTTTTTCTTTGTGGGCTGTTCTCTGTGCTCCAAAGAATAAGTGCGGGCCCCCAACTAAACCGTCTTCTCTGATCTGCCAAATTGCCTGGAGGTTACATTTGCAACAGGATGCCGACAGAGCACAAGGTGCTGGAGAGGCAGTCAGCATTGCAGGGCAAACCACACTTGGGCCCAAGTTGGTGCTGTGTGAGTTCTCCTTGCTCCGATCTGGGTCTTCCATGAGGGCTTGTGTCATGCAACAGACCACGATCCCAGGCCAAGGGGTGGGGATTTGGGGAGGCTCCTTCGGGGGGACAGATGGAAGAGGGCTGAAAGGCTGGACATACCTTCTCCTCCTCCCGGGATGAGGGTCTTGGGTCAGGACTGAGGGTGGGAGGAGTGCCACCCTCTCCTGGAGGAGGGGCTGGTTCCTTGGTGATGCCACCAGCAGGGCCATGCTGGACAGACTTGTCTCTGGGGTCCATGACCACATGTGCCCCAGGCATCTGCGGAAAAGTGTGGTCTTATTGCCCCAGCCCCCTGGAGGGTGAGGCCCACAGCGGGGACCCTCTTGTCCTCTCTGACCATGGAGGATGTACACTGTCCTCCTTCAGGGTCACAGCAGGTACCTACGCCCTGCCAGCAGACACGTAGAGAAGAGAGAACACGGGCTGGGGTGCGAAGGGAGGGGCGCCTGGATGCGGCAGGGCCTCAAAGGCAGGCTGAAGGCACCCGGGGGTGGGGTGCCTAGCTGGGTTCGTGGAGTCAGGGCTGATGTGCTGCCTAGGACTTGCCTCCTGGATGCAGTGATTGGAACACCCACCGCCCGCCAGCACAGCTGCGGGCATGTAGGGTCTGCAGCTCAGAAGCCTCGTGTGTCCTATTGGAGTTTGTGAGCTGTGGCGGGCACACACTCCCGGCCTGCAGTCCTTTAAGGATCTGGGCAGACACACAGACTCCCTGGACCTCAGGGCCGGACCCCACCGCTCAGGCCCTCGGGGTGGAGCCGCTGGTCCGCTGGCTGCAGTGGCAGTGTGTAACCTGCAGTTTGCTTTGCACCCCTTTCATTTTGTTGTTTGGCCTTTACTCAAACCTAAGAAGAAGATGTTGACCTAAAAGCCAGCGTGTCTTCGTTTTTTTCCAGTACATCTTCCCGTCACTTGCAGGTGCATGTGTTCAGTGAACAAGAGCACAGGCGAGCAGAGGGCTGTGCGGGTGAATCAGGCCGTCAGGCCATGGAGGTGGCAGGACTATGTCCTGAGTGTCAGGCCCCCTGAGAGGACGTGGGAGGTGGGAGCCAGCACGCAGGGCCAGAGCCGCCGAGGTGGGTCGGGCGTGTGGGCCGGGGATTGGTCAGAGGAGCTGGGAGTGGAGTGGATGTGGGCCTGTGAGCAGGGGGGCCGGGGCTCCAGGCTCTGGCTCCTGACCTCAGGGGGGCCTGGAGGAAGACATCAGAACATGTCTGAGGAACAGATTGCAGCTTTGGAGGGGGCTGGGGTGAGTCCGGGGCACATGTGGGACAGCTGTGGGTCCGGGGGCAGTTGCCATGATGTCCTGGAGCTCAGCGTTCAGATGTCAGGGGCTGTCTCATCTTGGGTCTTCTCCATCTGGGGTTGGTAACTAAAACCACGAGTGGGCAGGCCGAGGTGTGGAGTGTGTTTTCTGATCATGTCTTCCGCGCTGAGTGACCCACACTGACTGGCCTCGTGTGCCTGTCCTGCCAGCCATCCTCGGGCGCTCTCATGGCTGCTAGGGTCTCCAAAGTCAGGAGAACCCTGTTCTGGCGGATGGATGTGCTGTGAGCTCCGCTCGCCCAGCCCGGCCTCAGTTGGGAGCCCCGCCTGGGCACGTTTCCTCACCAACTGCAGCTGCTTGGCCGTCCTTGCCCAGGGGTCTGTGTGCCGGGGGAGGCAGTAGGCCCTCCTGTCTGTGCAGCATGTGACCTGTGACCTCTGAATCTGTGTTACAACTGAGAAACAGCAGAAAACCAAACCAATCCACGCCTGGCAGCGAATGGCCACCCGGACTAAAGACAAGCAAGCGACATGGAAGGTGACCTGGCCCCGCAGCTCCCCCTCCAGGAGCCTGGGTCCTGGAAGGAAGCTGGTGGGCAGGCGGCAGGCCCAGCCGAACCTTCACCATCACCCCCGACCGAGGCCACCGGGAGCCCACGTGCATCTCCGTTCACGAGAGCGTGAGTGGCTTTTCGGAGGCGCGGGCTGAGGATTCTGTTGAAAGGCGCTTTGTGAGCAGCTGGTTTTGCTTTTCCTGCGAATGTTTGCTGGTATCCAGGGTGTGCCCCGCAGCACAGAGGATGTCTCTGAGGAGCAGATCGCAGCTACAGCCGTGAAATGAGCTAACCCCGGGTGAAGGAGTGTAAATAAATACCCAGGCCCACGAACTGACCAGCCCTGAAGTGACTGAAGTGCAGGTAAAGACTTCACTCAGGCCTTCAGGATGAGATTGCAAATCCCCTAAGCTGGCGGGGCTGCCGGGGGAGTCCAGTAAACAGCACCCCCCACCCCCCAAACGGCCTCGGTTCCTTCTCAATCCACATCCATGTCCAGGATTTGGAACAAGACCTCCAGGGGAGGAAAAGAAGTCTTGATTATAATAATTTTGGAGGAGGAAGGCTTCGTGTAAGAAACTTGGGGTGTGCGGCTCATGCAGCCTGTCCTGGCAGCCTGTCCCGGGCGGGTCCTGGCAGCCTGTCCTGGGCGGGTCCTGGCTGTCTGGTTGCCCACTGGCCCACAGTCGTCTCAGCCCCGAGCACAGAGCCTGGACGTCTTTCCACCCGGGGGGGTGGAGGGGGTGCTTTATGGGGACCCAGCAAGGACGCGCTGCCTGAGACACTCTCCTGGGGAGACCCTCAGCTTCCCTGCCCACCCTCTGCCTGGCCTCCCCAGAGACCATGACCTCCCCCAGAGACCAGGGCCCTCTGCTTTCACCGAGAGCAGGGCATTCTTAGGAACTGTGGGGAAGAACTGGGCAGAAGAAAGATTGAAATCGAGTATTGAAAGTATCTTGGGTAGAGTATCTGTGTTTGCTTAGGATTTTTTAATCATAAGAACAAGATCTGGGGAGTTCCCATCATGGCTCAGTGGTTAACGAATCCGACTAGGAACCATGAGGTTGCAGGTTCAATCCCTGGCTTCGCTCAGTGGGTTAAGGATACACTGTTGCTGTGAGCTGTGGTGTAGGTCGCAGACGTGGCTTGGATTCCACATTGCTCGGATTCCACATTGCTCAGATTCCACATCCGGAGTGGCCCTAGAAAAGGTAAAAAGACAAAAAAAAAAAAAAAGGAAAAAAAAAGATTAAGGTCTGTCCTGCGGGGCTGGTCAGCATCCAGTGTCCCAGGACTAACTTTTTTTGTTTTTTTCTAGGGTCGCCCAGTGGCATATGGAAGTTCGCAGGCTAGGGGTCGAATCAGAGCTACAGCTGCTGGCCTACGCCACAGCTCACAGAAACGCCAGATCCTTAACCCACTGAATGAGACCAGGGATCAAACCCATAACCTCGTTGTTCCTAGTTGGATTCGTTAACAATTGAGCCACGATGGGAACTCCAGGACTGACTTTTTAAAGGTCGGCAGGGTAGGAAAGAAATGGTTCTGACAAAAGGCCTAGAATTGGATCTGCCACTGGACATGAAGTGCACACGGGGTTGGTCCAGCCTCGTGCAGGACCCTTCCTGGAGCTGACCCCACCCTGGCTTCTGGGGATCACAACCCCTGCCCGCCACCGCCCCTGCTCCCTGAGCTGAGAGAGTGGAGGGTGCATGAGGGAGGCCCAGCTGAGTGAGATGTGGGGGGGACTCAGGCCCAGTCACCCACAGGGGAGCAGAATTGGAGCCGGAACCCAGTGGGCTGATGACATTAACAGCTGAGGGTGATGTCTTTGAAGTGAAATTAGAGAACTAAGGATTTTCTGATCCATCGTTTAAGAATTAGAGACCATCCTTTTAGAAATTTGTGCAGAACCTGCCCCTGCTCATGGGATCACGCTTCCCAAAATGTTCAGGGCTTCTTTTTTTTAAAAAAATTTTAGAATCTGGAGTTCCCGTCATGGCGCAGTGGTTAACGAATCCGACTAGGAACTATGAGGTTGCATGCTCGATCCCTGCCCTTGCTCAGTGGGTTAAGGATCCAGCATTGCCATGAGCTGTGGTGTAGGTCGCAGACGCGGCTGGGATCCCGTGCTGCTGTGGCTCTGGTGTAGGCCAGTGGCTACAGCTCCGATTAGACCCCAACCTGGGAACCTCCATATGCCACGGGAGCGGCCCTAGAAAAGGCAAAAAGACAAAAAAAAAAAAAAAAAAAATTTTAGAATCTATACATGTATGTGTAACTGGGTCACAATGCTGTACAGTGGGAAATTGACAGAACACTGTAAACCAGCTATAATGAAAAAAAATCATCATATAAAAAATAAAAATAAAAAAATTTAATTAGCGTATAGTTGATTTACAGTGTTGTGCTAATTTCTGCTGTACAGCAAAGTGACCCAGTTATATATATATATATATATATATATATATATATATATATATATATACACATTCTTTTTCTCATTCTCTCTTCCATCCTGGTCTTACCCAAGAGTTTGGACGTAGTTCCCTGTGCTGTACAGCGGGACCTCAGTGCTCATCCGTTCTAAATGCAATAGTTTGCGTCTACCAACCCCAAATTCCCCGTCCATACCTCCCCCTCCCCATCCCACAGGGCTTCTTGAAAGGCCGTTTTTTCCGTCCTCATTTGCTTCTCAGCAGTGCATTTTGGAATGCCGTATTGGAGATAGAAACTTAAGCTGATGTAAAGTATGGAAGGGTTTGTTTGTGTCTAAAGATTTTGAGATTCTCCAATAAAATACCTGAGAGCAAGGGCATTTTTGTGACGTCATGTGAACAGGTATTTAACTGAAATCTAAGACTTATCTGTGTCTGTCCATCTGTCTGTCTATCTTCTCTCCCGTCTGGCTGTTGGTCTCATGTACTCACACTTGGACACCTTTATAAAGTAGAGTTTTCATCCATGAAACACAAGAAAACAACTTCGTCCGTCACAGGCAAAAATAACAAGGAGTGGGAGACATTTTAAAAATTAACTTTTAATTTAGGAACAATTAGGAACTTGTAGAAAACTTGCAAGCGTCCAAGGCTACATTCAAAGGTGTCCACCTGTCAGGTTTATCAGGAGCGGCTGGAGTGCGGGCTGACTGCATCCTCATCCTGGCTCTTCACCCACCTTTTGTCCTTTTCCTTGGCTTCTGTGACCTTGACATTTAAAAAAGTAATGTAATAGCTTTTAATAATAATACCCCTTCTTTTGGGGATGATCCAGAGTTTCTTCATGATTAAGACTGGTTTGTGCGTATTTTGGCCAGAATATTAAAGGGATGATCCCACCTGGGCGGTGGATGTTGACTTTTCTTCTTACTCGTGGACCCTGAATGTGACCATGTGATTGAGATGCTGTATGCCAGCCTTTTCCCCTGGAAGGTCACTTCTGATCCTCTTGTATCGTGAGTGTGAGCATTTGGTGTGGAGATGCCTCTGAATCCATTTAAAGTCTCATTCCTTGTTCCTGCCAGAATAGCTGCTGACTCTGCCGGTGAGATTTTTAATTCTTCTGCATTTAGGGTGATATTAGGTTCTACTACAGGAAAGAACTTCCTCTTTCATGCAGGTTTTTATTACTAAGAGGAGACCTCGTGGATTCCTGTTTAGCCCGTGTGTTGTAATTCATCACCGTCGCCCTTGGTTTTGATGTTCAGACTGGGCACGTGTGGTCCCTCGAGTCCCGTCCAGGGGACTGGCCAATTGTTTCTCGCGTCCCCACTTCCTGGTCACCTAGTGCCCTCCTGGGCCCTGCCTGGACCATCTCTGTCTGCAGGGGCTCTGGTGTTTTCAGTGCTGAAGAATTGTGTTTGTGGCCAAGAGCTGGGGTCTGGGTATAGTCCTTGTCATGAAGGGGCCTGCTTGCCGTGGGCGGTGACACAGATCTGTGTCTGTTCCCGTCCACACAGATGCGCCTGTGTACCTTTCCTATGTTCGTCAGCTCACATTGAAAACCTCGAGTTACACAGCTGCCTTGCACTTCAGGCCGGCACCCTGCTCCGTCCAAGCCCCTTTCCCTGCAAGGTTCATGCTTGCCTGGCCCCCCAGCCTCCAGTGTAGCTGCCGCTGATGCAGCTGTCCTCCGTGGAGCCCAGCCCCCTGCTCATCTCCTGCTGCCCAGGATGCTGCTGGGCTGCCCCACACCCTGTCCAGTGAGTTGGGTTTTTAAAACTAAAAAAAAAAAAAAAAGGAAATTTTTTTTTTGGGCTGTGCCTGCAGCATGTGGAAGTTCCAAGGTTTGGGATCTAACCTGAGCTACACCAGGGATAGTGCTGAATCCTTAACTGCTAGGCCACCAGGGAACTCCTGCTTTTTGCTATTTTATTTTATTTTATTTTATTTTATTGCCGCACTCAAGGCATACAGAAGTTCCCAGGCCAGGGACTGAATCTGAGCCACAGCTGTAACCTATGGATCCTTTAACCCGCTCTGCTGGGCTAGGAATCCAACCTGCACCTGCTCAGCAACTTGAGCTGCTAGTCAGATTCTTGTGCTGCTACAGTCAGCACAGAGGGAACTCCTTTTTGCTTTTTTTAGATATGAGAACTATGTACAATAAGAAATATGAAAAATTTCAATGGGGAAATGGCTATTTTCCAGCATTTTAAAACCTCAGAAAGGACTTCCATTGTGGCTCAGCAGTAATGAACCTGATTAGCATCCATGAGGATTTGGGTTTGATCCCTGGCTTCCCTCAGTGGGTTAAGGATCTGGTGTTGCCATGAGCTGGGTGTAGGTCACAGACACAGCTCAGATCTGGTGTTGTTGTGGCTGTGGTGTAGACCAGCAGCTGCAGGTCTGATTCTACCCCTAGCCTGGGAACTTCCATATGCCAAGGACGTGGCCCTAAAAAGACAATATAAAATGAAATGAAATGAAATAAAACCTCAGGAAGATGAAGCAAGAACTTAATAGAGTATTAAGTAAGAAGGAAGACAATTCTGAAATGTAAGCAAGTGTCTAGATTTCTCTATCTAAAATGTGATACGCACACACCCTACACAACTTGGGGGTTAACCGGGCCACAGGAGTGACCCTCAGACCCCTTTTCTGCTCTGTGTTACAGTTTGAAGATTGGTATATGCTCTGTACGGGCTTCATTATAAACTCAAATTGATGACACCTCTGTCCAAAATCTTATGGGTTGTTTCTTTAAGTAATAGTTGCAGAACTCACTAGGAGCTGGTAGCAGCTCAGCAGTGTCCACTTTTGAGCTGAACAGAGCCCTGTTCGTTTGTCGCCGCCCACCGCCTGTCTTCACGCATGTCTGTGTCTGGAGGTCTGTCAGAGGTGGGTCAGGACTCAGGTTCTTCTGCAGGAGCTGCTGGTTGGGGCCCTGGTGGGAACGAGGCTGGAACGGCTGCTGGGAGAGGCCGAGACCCTGGGTGACCTTCAGGCCTCCTTTAGGTACAGGAGGGAGGCCCGGGGCCAGGTCCAGATGTGCAGGCCTGCGATGGAGGGGGCGTCCAGCCCGTCTCTTTCCCGGGGCACGTCCGTGGGGGGAGCAGAGCCCCAAGTGGGGTGAGTGGCCGTGGTCTTGCCATTAGGAGGCCTCCCTGGGGGTGCCCGAAACAGAGGCAGGAAGCGAAGGGGCTGCAAGGCCCACGAGCTGCCCGGCTGGCCATCTGGGGGCCTCAGCTGGAGGGCACTGAGCCGGGTCACGGGCTGGTGTCGCTGTCAGCAGGAGGTTGTGGCAGGGTGGGGGCGGGCAGGGGTGTTACATATGCTGCTTGTAGGTCTTGGTCTGGGGATTCTGGTGACCAGTGGTGACCATGGGAATCTCCCTTGGCCTTTGTTGGGACCCAGGTCTAGAGAGCCTGGACGTGGTGCCTGAAGCCCAACAGAAATAGACCTTTGCCACATTTTGTTTTTACATATCTGGTGTCTACGTGACAAAAAGCAATACAGGAGAAGATGAAAGTAATTTCAATGACATGTTTTAGTTATGCCAATATATCCAGAGTGTCAGCCGTCAGTGGGTGATCTCTGACAGAGCTTAGGCGGTATTTCGCCTCTTTCCTTTCTCCCCGTCTTCGAGGTCAGGTGTGTGGCACGCTGGAGTGGGTCCTGGCTCACACCCATGTTTCAAGGCCTGAGCATTTGCTGGACTCTTCACATTGTGGGGTCGGACTGAAAACCGGGAGGGGGCCACATAGAGCCTGTGTGTGCAGGATGGGAGCCTGATGCCTGGACACCCTGGGGGAGCCCAGGCCCCCAGTCAAAGGAGTGTCAGAGAGTGACCCTGGGGTCTTGCATGTGTGACACGCACCTGCCCCCCACACCGTGTGTGTGTGTGTGTGTGTGTGTGTGTGTGTGTGCTGCAGTAATAAAAGGCGGTCTGGGATTAAGTTTAACTAAAATGCACTGACTGTCTACTTCCCGGTTTATGAGCTGTGTCTACATTTCCAAACTGTCCCAATGAAAATACAGCAGCGTGACGAAGGGCTTGTCACTCAGGAAAGAAGCCCTGCCCGTGTGGGAAGGTGGAGAGGAAGAAGCTCTGGACAGTTTTTCCCTTGGTTTTGCTGTGTTATGTACATTTTAAACCCTCGACGTTACTGTGGATGAACAGGTAGGGAGGCGGGTCACGTGTGGGAGACTCGGCAAGAAAAGCAATGCCCTGTTGGTCGCCGTTTGCTCCACAAACTCCAGATCTCTGCTTCTTCTCCAGATGCAGATGGACACTGTCCTCTACAGGCAGGGATTTGAGGGATTTTATGATCGAATGTGCCGACCCCGTGGGGCGATAGGAAGTTACATATACGCACGATGGGAAGTGACGGCCTTTCTGAGTCACAGACATGTGACTCAGAACACACCCACACACACAGAGCTTAGTGCTTCTATTCAGAATTTACTCTGGAATCAAGTGTGAACGAGAAGTACAAAGCCCGCTGTCCACACTGCAGAGCTGCTGGTTCCCGTTGGCTCCCAGAGGGTGTGGCTCCTGTCCCCCCACCCTGGGTGCGGGATGGGCACAAGGAGCCTGAAGCCTGTTACCTGAGGGTAGAGGGACCCAGGGACATGTGAGGTCAGATCCAGGTCACGGCAGGACTTGGATAGTCAGGGTTAGTCCACGTGGGCTGGGGACAGAGGCAGGTGGATGCTCTGGCCTGAGGGAGGGGCCGTCTCACGGGGCCAGTTGGGAGGGAGGCAGTGAGGCGGACTCCAGTCAGGACGGGCGTCCGTGGTGGCTCTTAGATCCACGTCCTGAGTCATTTCTTGAGCACCGGCAGACGGTGTCGCCTGGCACTGTCACCGCGTCCAAACAAGGGAGCTTTGCTAAAGACAAATCATTTTCTTACTAAGTCAGGACTCATTCAGTTGTGTTCATTGATCCTTAAATTCTTGAGGATGCTATAAATTTCTTGTCACTCATTGTCTTATGTGAGAACAGAAACAGAATTTTGAGAAGCATTCCCTGGATCTGGAGCAGCAGTTTCTCTATAAACAGTGTTTTCATTTACTGAGAGATCAGTTCCTGCAGCAAAAGGACTGGAATTTGATGCAAAGCAGTGACTTCACGGAGCGGGTTGGAGGCGGCTCGTCTAATCTGCACCTCACCCTGAAGAGACCCCACAACCCCGACGCTCAGCCCGGCTCAGGGTCCTTCACAGGAAACCACATGGCAGAGTATTTAGGTTTCTGGGCAGGCAGTTAGTTGTTCAGAAGTAAACCTGATTTCATAAGAAGCGAAATCACTTCCCCACAATATAACTTCCCCACCAGAAAGCTTTTCATCATTATTTTTCCTTAAGGGATTTTGCAACCAAATCAAATTAAAGAAATTCTTGGTTTTAGGCAGCTGAACTTTTTTGGAAAAAGCTGCCAAATATTTTTGCATTAGAGGAACTCACAAAGTGAGACATGGATGGATTCCAGGAAAAGGACAATACGAGGGCACTTCCAGGTTTAGGAAGGAAAGCCCTCTTGCGCCATCTGACATTTGGGCAGCCCTGAAGTTACTCAGGACCAATTCCTCATCCTCAGATATTTGTGTGCCAATCAGGAGCATTAAGTGCCGTCCCCAGAGTCATAAACGGCCACCGCAGAGTGTCAGCCCTGTACCCGGCCAGCTCCATCCTGGTGGCCTCCCTGGAGGCTGGCGTGCTCCTCACTCCTTCCACCACCCTCACAGCCTTGTGGGGCTGCCATCGTTGTTTCCATCATGGAGGTACAGATGTGGCGTCTCAGGGCTTGGAGGTGACCTGGCCCGAGTTCCTGGGCCAAGTGGAAGCATTGGGGTGCAGCTCGGTTGGCTGGTTGGTTGGTTTTTTTGGCCACATCCACAGTATGTGGCAGTTCTAAGGCCAGGGACTGAACCTGTGCCACAGCAATGACCTGAGCCACAGCAATGACAATACCTGATCCTTAACCCATTGAGCCACCAGGGAACTCCCTGAGGCTGTTCCTTCCTCCAAGTCCAGAGCTCCTCACCCCGGGGGGGTTGCCTCCAGGAGGGAGATGGAAGTGGGATATTGTAAGGGAAGACTTAAATGCAGTTTGGAGCAATGAAAGAGATCTCAGCCTTTCCCCGTGAAAGGCGCAGTTGGTGACTGTTTCATTAGGGCGGAGGGCGGGAGCTGGGGTGTGTGCTTCTCTAGGACACAGGGGCTCACTTACGCCCAAGAGGGGAAGTGGCCCTGGCCAGCCCCATGGCAGAGGTGAGAGGTGGGATGAGGGGCCATCCTGACGCAGACGCTGGGCTCCCTGCCCATCTTGCCCACAGACCCTGGGTGAGGAGGGGTGAGGCAGGTGCCAATTGGGGGAGGAGGCGGGAGTGCACAGTGCGGCCGGACTCATTTATCTGGAGGGAGCCTGTATTGCGCTTGGTGGGAAGGACCTGGCTGGGCAGAGTAGCAGGCCTAAGACTGGGAATTTGATGACTGCAGCCGGCATAGGGGTGCACAGGGGTGTCTGGTGTCTGACCCTGGACGATGAAGGTGGTGGAGTGGCTCAGAGTGTGGCAGCCCCTTAGAGGGGAAGGTTGAGTTATGGTCTTAGCTGGGTGGGGCTGACCTTAGGGCAGGGTGCAGATGGCTTTTTGGAAACTGTGCCCTGTCGCCCTCGCTGCGCCTCGCTGCACACACTCCTCAGGTGCAGCCTGATTACCTGTCTCCTGCTTCTCTGCCCGCTCTTCTGGTGCATCCAGAACAGTCAGACCAGCCAGGGGCCCAGGACTAGCTGGAGAGCTGCAGGGGCCCCTGGGTGGGTTTGCTCTTGCACAGTATGGGGGGCGCTTCATGTGTCTGTGATTATGGGGACAGGAATTGGAGGTTAGGTCTTAGTGAGGCTAAAGGAAATTGTTTAGCTGAGTCTTACTTGCTTTGTCATTCTCTTTTCCACTTTTAGTACAAATTTGGCAGTGAGTACGGTGTGGAGGTGTGGAGATAGAGTCCCCTCCCCTCCCCCTTCTCCCCTCCCTCTCCTTTCTCTCCCCTTCCTTCCTGCTCCCCCATCACCATCCCCTTAACCCCTCTCCCTCCTTCCCACCTCCCCTCCCTCTTCTTCTCCCCTCCCTCTTCTTCTCCCCTCCCCCTTCTTTCCCCCTCCTTCCCCCCTCCTTCCTGCTCCCCTATCTCCTTTCCCTCCCTCCTCCTCCCCCCACTCCCCTGGTGTCTGTGCAGCACTCCCCCGGGCCCCACATGCAAAGAGGACCAATAGGCATGAAACACAATTGCTTTCCATGTGAAATAGGCTAATGAACTCTAGTTGCCAAAAAAACAGGTTGTTAAAGGTTCAGAGATACAGTTTCTTGGTTGGTGGAAGGTTGTGGGGCTGGTGAAAATGGAAGAGGGGTCCCCAGGGCAGCTCGGAGAGGTGGTGGGGATGATGCCCTGCCTCCTGTAACCCCAGCCAGGCAGGTGCTCGAGGAAGACACCCCCGAGCTATCCCCCATCCACTCAGGCCACCTGCAAACTGTGGCTCTCGATGTGGGCCAGGCACATGACTTACACAGAGGAGAGGCAGTGTCCATTCCCAGTGGCTCCTGGTCCAGCAGGGACAGCATCAGGCTACATGTCAGCTGGGAAGTGTGTGGGCTCCTTTCGGGCCTGGCGTCCTCCGCTGGGCTTCAGCGGGAGCATCTGTGATCAGGACAGAGCGCAGAGCAACAACTGTGAGGACAGGAGGAGGGCAGCAAAGCTGGCCTGAGGGGCTCGGCTGAGAAGGGGCCTCAGGCCTGCGAGGCAGCCAGTGGCTAAAGGGGACAGGTGTGCAGAGCCGCGGAAGGGCTCGAAGAACGAGAAGGTGCCTACGGGAGGTGCTGCTGTGGGGATGTGGGGGCAGGCAGTTCCACATGCAGGACAGATCCCAGGAAGGAGGTGTGGGCAGGAAACGCAGACCTGGGTCCGTCATATGCTGTGAGGGGAGCTGCTGTGCTGAATTCCCAGGAGGCAGGAGGGAAGCCGACCAGGAAGAACTGGGAGACTAGCCCAGCTGTGGCCGGAAGGAGGGACGGCCACGGCCTCACCTGTCGCGGGAGGTCCACTGACACTTCCTTTTTTCCTGCAAATATATTTTCACAGTATTACTTTCCATGTAGAATCTTTATTTTTTCCCATGTTTTTCTTCTCTTCCTTTGAAAAATGCATTCTTTCTTGGATCCTCCTGGGGCTTCTTATAGAGGAGGGCCAGGGAGGCAGAAACATGTGTCAGCACATCTTGAATTCTGGAGAATTTAGTTTTCTTTCTTTCCCAAAACTTTCTTGAAAGAACCATAGCAAAGCTGATGACTTATTAGAAAAATGCGCAGATCAATTTTGGTGAAGGTTCCCATGGTTTCCTGTTTGATAAGACTGTGGGCTGAAGTGCTGCACAGGAGAATGTTTTGTTAGTAACGGAGAGTCAGAATTAAAGGGCTGAGCTGATCCCAAGGAAATCCAGCTTTGTTTGTCCTCCTGCTCTCTGCTCCCCCCGCCCCCCACGAAGAGTTCATTCATTATAGAACTCCTTTGTAAAGTGATCTCTGTGTTCTTTTGAGCTTGAAATTACACTCAAATGTTCTTCTGGAATGTTTTCATTTTCCTTTAAAATAATAAATTTATTGACTCTGTGGAGCTAAGCTAAATTAGGCAGCACAGTGGGGGGACCAGGAGAAGCTGGACATCACGCCTGCCCTGGGTCGTGCAGCCCTGCTCTGGCTGGTGCTGCATGGATGGGCTGTCCTTCTAGTGCCCAAAGTTCCCACCAGCTGTGGCCTGGCCTGTCCACCCTCTAACTTCGTGATGCTCCAGTTTTTCCCTCCGTGAAATGGGGATGATAAAGACCTCTAATCCACACGATGGCTGGGAAGGGTGGACGTGACCCATCTGGCGTGCCCTCTGAGAGCACGGCTCTTTCATTACGGTGGGGGCACCCCTGTCACGGTGGGAAAGCCCGCCTGTTCTGTTGGATTCCTTGGTTACGCTCTTTCTGAAAAACCAAGGTCTGGGTGCGATGAGGTCTTCTGTCTTTGTGTGAAGGTGGAAAACAGCCGGGGGCCTGGGGGTCTGGCTGTGCTCAAGGGAGGGGCTGCCTTCAAAATGGCCTGCCTGGCCTGCCTGCCTGGCCTGCCCGCCTGGCCTGCTGGCCCCAGGGCAGGCCTCCCCATGAGCTCACCCTTCAGTGCATACGAAGGGTAAAATAGTGCATAGGACACACCAGATTTTTCAGCTTTTTAAAAAAATTTTATTTACGTTTGTCATGAGGATCTGGGTCTGGGAACACTAAGGAAGCCAGTGTCAAGCATCTTCTCCATTGGCTCCGTGCTCATGGCTAACACGATGCCGTCACAGGCCAACAGCTCTTCAGCTGCCCTGTCTGGTGCCCCTGGACCTCCCGCCTCAGGCCCATTGCCCCGGATCCGGGTGCACTGCGCGTGCCTCACAGCTCCCTGGGCCACACCTGGCCTCTGCCGTGTCTTTTCGGGGCCCATCCTCAGGAGCTGTGGTCTCTTGGGAAGACAGCTAGGTGGGCCTGAGTTTTCACCCATCATTTCTTCGAATATTCCTTACGCCCTGCTGGGGTCCCCAGCCTGCAGGTGTAGGGATGCCCTGGGTCTCTGAAACCCTGTTCTTTTCTCTTCATTCTTTCTCTTTTTAGTCTTTAGAAAGAATACTCTCTCTCTCTTTTTAGGGTCGCACCAATGACATATGGAAGTTCCCAGGCTAGGGGTCAAATTGGAGCTGCAGCCTGTCTACACCACAGCCACAGCAAGCGGGATCCAAGCTATGACTGCAACCTACACCACAGATCACGGCAACACCAGATCCTTAACCCACTGAGCAAGGCCAGGGATTGAACCTAATGGATACTAGTCAGGTTCATTACCTGCTGAGCCACAACGGGAACTCCTAGAACAAATACTCACAATTGACCTGTTTTCAATTTAACTAATTCTTTCTTTGATCACCTGAAATTTTCTCTTGAGACTTTCTGGTGAATTTTTTGTTTTATTGATTATACATTTCAATTCCAGAATTTCTATCTTAAAAAAATTTCTATTTCTTTCTTGCTATTCCTTGTTTAGTGAGATGACACTCTCATATTTTCTTTTAATTCTTTAGATATGGTTTCCTTTAGGTCTTTTAGAAAATATGTTCTTCTGGAGTTCCCGTCATGGCGCAGTGGTTAACAAATCTGACTAGGAACCATGAGGTTTCGGGTTCAGTCCCTGCCCTTGCTCAGTGGGTTGACAATCCAGCATTGCCGTGAGCTGTGGTGTAGGTTGCAGACGCGGCTCGGATCCCGCGTTGCTGTGGCTCTGGGGTAGGCCAGTGGCTACAGCTCCGATTTGACCCCTAGCCTGGGAACCTCCATATGCCACAGGAGCGACCCAAAGAAATAGCAAAAAGACAAAAAAAAAGAAAATATGTTCTATTAAAGTGTTCTTTTTTTTAAGTCCAACATCTGGGCTTTGTCATGGGGCAGTTTCTATTGGCTCATTTTTCCCCCTGTGTATGGGACATATTTCTCTGCTTCTTTGTGTTGCTTGTATTATGTTTTTGTTTTTGAGTCTTTTTAACATACTCTGATTTGTCAAGCATGGAAATCAGAGCCCTTATTCTCTCCCCACCCCAGGATTTCTTGTTGTTGCTGTTTGTTTAGTCACTTCCCTGAAATAATTCTGTAAATTTTGCATTCTTTGTCATGTATGTCCACTGAAATCTGCTCAGGTAGTTTAGTGGTCAGCTAATGATTAGAGATTTTCTTAAATTCTGTGAAGCAGTAAGTCTCTCATTATTTTCTGAGGGGCTCTGGGAGGGTTTGTGATATGCTTTCAGTACTTTGGCAGTTTACGACTCTGCCCTAGCCTTCACTTCCTGCCTGCACAAGGCCTTCAGAGTTCCTGGAGTTTAGAGATCAGGGTTGGCTCATGCCTTTCCTGAACATGGGCACAGCCTCCTCATTTCCCAGCAATGTCAGAGCCTTTCAAGGCTGTTTATTGACATCTTCCAGGGTTTATGGCTGGTCCGTCATTTGCCCCAGCTGGTACCACTGTATTGGGACACTGAGATGTTAAACAATTGCCACTAATTATTTTCAACAAAAATCCTGGGAGTGGCACTATTAGCATGTGGTGAGCACTAAGGCAGGTCAAATGAACATGAGCCCTAAGAATGGGATTTCTTTTTGGAGAGCTGCCAGACAGACTAGATAGTGAAACTGGCGAAGGAGCTTTTGGAGAGCTCCAAACCCATTTTGCCCAGGCTACTCGTTTTCACAGCAAGTGTAGTTGCAGAGTTGGTGATTTTTAATCCTACTGCAGAGCTTGGGAGAAAGATGCTACAGGTTGAATAACAAGCCCCTCCAAAGCTCACCACTTCATCCCCAGAAGCTGTTTATATGTTATGTTACATGGCAAAGGGGAATTAAAATTGCAGATGGAACCTAGTTTGCTAATTCGCTGATCTTAAAAAGGGTTATTCCTAGTTGTCTATGTGGACCCTGTGTCATCACACGGGTCCTTAAAAGTGGATGAGCTGAGTGGGTAAAGAGGTATAGGAACTCAACACTGCACTCCTGGCTTTGGGTATGGAAGAAGCCTTGAGCCAAGGGGCGAGGGCAGCCTGGAGAAGCTTTAGAAGGGAGGACACTGATCACCCCCTGGAAGCTTCTGAAAGAAACACAGTGCTGCTGCCTTCTTGATTTTAGCTCAGTGGGACCTGTTCTAACTTCTGACCTGCATCAGTGTAAGATGATAAAGTTGTGCCGTTTTAAGGTGCTAGGTATGTTGTAATTTGTTATAGCAGCAAGAAGAAACGAATACAAGAGAGATTGGAACAGGCCAGGTTAAAATGCCGCAAAGCTCACTGGCTTTACTGCAATTCAGCCATTTTCTCTTGAATAAACACTCCTTGGATTATTGCAATCCCTTGGGTAACTTCTAAAGCTCTGAGAAGGCTGCTCTTGTACTTTTCCCAGTGTTCTTGTCACTTTTATGAAGGAGCCGATCTTTGGAGGCTCTTGCTCCCTTTCCAGCATTGCTGCTCTCAGGATACCCGTTTTAAAGCAGTGTTTGTGGCGGTCCTAGGGCATCTGCAGGAACTTCACAAAGGGCGTTTGTTTTAGAAGGAGGGACGGCCAAGTAGGCCTCCAAGTCTTCATCCAGAAAGTGTAGCTTAAAGCAATTCTGTTTGTATCTGTTTAATACATTGGGCGTCCATTTAAATTTTGTTGGAAGAGATTTTAAATTGAAAGTAAACAAACACATGAGAAAACTGCTCTGTTCTCTTGCCCCCCCTTCCACCCACTTGTAACCGCACAGGAGATGCATTAAAAGGTTGTCAGATGACAACTTCCTTGGTGGGGGCTGTGCCGGCTCACATCTCGGAGCAGAGGTGCTGACAGTGGCTCCAGCTGTGGGCTGCCAGTGCATCATTCCATGGGGCTGCCAACCATGGCCCCAGGCCTGACCTAGAGACAAAACTAGGATGTGCTTCGGCAAGAAACATCAGTCTGGTTTGGAGAGACTTGATCAAATGTAAGAAAAACAGCAACTGCAAGACATCAGGAACAGTGGTCACATCCTACCAAATCCTGAAATGAATAGAGTCATGCGTGGGTGTCAGGGCTGATGAGGCCACAGAGGTCCCATGGTCCAACCCCCAGGTTGTGGAAGAGGCTCTTCATTTTTTTTTTTTTTTTTTTTTGTATTTTTGTCTTTTTAGGGTCACACCCATAGCATATGGAGGTTCCCAGGCTAGGGGTCTAGTCGGAGCTGTAGCTGCCAGCATATGCCACAGCCACAGTAACGCCACATCCGAGCCACAACTTTGACCTACACCACAGCAATGCTGGATCCTTAACCCACTGAGCGAGGCCAGGGATCAAACCCGCAACCTCATGGTTCCTAGTCGGATTTGTTTCCACTGTGCCACGACAGGAATTCCGGCTCTCCGTTCTTAAGTGTCATAGTGAGTGGCAGTTAAACATAATTCCGTAGCTGTCTGGAGGGGTCTTAGGCTAGAGGGTGAAGGTGCCATTCTGGAAGCAGCTGGTGACCATGAGAAGAGTAGGCCTGTGACACTGCATTCCATGAATGTCATCCTCAGACCTACTTAAATTCCATTTCTAATCAGTGGCTATGTGACCTTGGGGTAGCGTAATTTAGCGTCTCTGAGCCTTGTTTGAGTATTCTGAAAAGAAAGCAGTGCTTATTTCTCAGGAGTAGGTGGGAAATCGTTTATAAATTTGGGCATTTATAAATTTGTTGGATGATGTTTTGGTCAAAAATCCAATCACAGAAATTAGTTTCTGCTAGAAGAGGTGATATCGAAATCCACAGAAAAAATGACGCATCATTTATGGTCACTCTGTTAAGGTGATAATTTCTGGGTGGATTTCAGAGTGGTCTGTTCGTGAGAGAGTTTGACTCCATGAAAATAATTACACCCGTGTAAAGGATCAGTAAATAAGTCATTGATTCTCCACCTCAGCAGGAGCCCGGGGTAGGGAGTGCTGGCTGGTTGGCCAGGCCTGTGACTACAGGGCTTCTCAGCTAGGCCTCCCCACCCCAGCGGCATCTGGCCATGTGTGGAGGCAGCTGCTGTTTCACAGTATCAGGAGGGGGTGACCCTTCGTGTGCAGGGCAGTTCCCGGACAAGGAGTCCTCTGGTCTGGGGTGTCGTTGATGCTGCTGTGAAGCTGCCCCAGTCTCCTAAGGTAATGGGGCTGAGCGCCCACGGGACTCGGCCCTGACTTCTCCCCAGGCCTTTCTGTCCACAGAACCTGGGAGCTCTCTCAACTCTTGCTGGAGTCTGTCCAATGCTCTTCTCCCCCCATTTCAGGTTGTGGAACTGGCGCCAGGGCTCAGGAATTAGCTCTGATGGTCTACACAGCAAAACACCTCAACGGGCCAGAGCTACAGGCGAGGGTTACAGCTGGGGCAGATCAGCTTCTTGCCAGTGCGGCGGCTCCACTCTTCTCTCCGCTGGTACGAAATGATCAGGGCAGAGTTCCTGGCATGGCTCAGTGGTTAATGACCCCGCCTAGGATCCATGAGGATGCAGGTTTGATCCCTGGCCTCACTCAGTGGGTTAAGGATCCAGCTCAGAACTGGCGTGGCTGTGGCTGTGGTGTAGGCCAGCAGCTATAGCTCTAATTTGACCCCTAGCCTGGGAATTTCCATGTGCTGTGCGTGAGGCCCTAAGAAGCAGAAAAAAAAAAAAAAAAGATTTGGGCAGGTGGCTGGAGTAGAGTGAAAGTCGTTATCATCAGGGTCATAGGTCAAAGAGAAAGGGTGGTGTCCGCGATGAAAGGTTGTGTCCTTCCTATCCTATCCTAGGGCCAGGGCACCTTCTCCTCCCAGACAGGATGCATGAGGAACGGGCTTTTACAGAAGGCCCGGGACCTAGGCTCCATCCCGGTTCGTGTCTGCTTGGACAGAAACTCCAATACGCCCCCTCTGCTGCCTGAGTTGGGGGGCTGGAAGGTGGCAGCAGCAGCTGGCGGGTGGGGGCCCATCCCACCCGGACACCAGGTCCAGAAGGGCTGACAGGCAGGGAGATGCTCCACCTGGGAGAGCTTGGGCAGGGGGTGGAGTGGCGGGGGGAGGAAGTGGGGCTGTGGCCAAGCCGTCGGAGAACTGTGCCCAGAGGTGCCCTGGAGCCGGTAAGGACACCCCCAGATCCCCAGGGAGGCGGCACTGGACAGGGAGGCCCTGAAAACGGCCAGTGCCGTCTGAGAGGTGCAGGGCACAGCCAGACGAGCCCTGAGACCCGCACCCTGGTTCTCAACCCCCGTCACATCCGGGGAGGTGCTAGGCGGGCTGCTGGGAGCAGCACCCTGGGGGTGGGGCTGGGGATGGGGGGGGGTGGACGGGAGACTGGAGTTTAAGGAAGTGATGAGTAAGACGGGGAGTGTCAGGAGGGAGACTCCAGGGCTCAGCAGATCCTTCTTCAAGGGCCAGCAGGAGGGAATTCGGCTGGAGGCCACCAGCTCCGAGGGGAGGGGAGGGAGTGGACAGGCGTGGCCGTGACCCAAGGCTGTTTCTGAGCGTCCACCAGCTGCTCCTACAACAGAAGGGGGTTGAACTGAGACTGAAGAAATGCAACTCTTCATTTTGTGTGTTCCATCAGCTCCAGCCTCTGAAAAATCAATGTCAGCTCTGCTTGCAAAACCTCCCAGCCACTCTGCTGGGCCCCGCCTCCCTACCTGCAGCCTGGGGGCTCCCGGAGCTCCAAGCCCCGCAGAGTCCAGCGTTTCAGTTTGTGTGGATATCCTGAGCCAAGCTGGTTTTCATGCAGCAGGTGGCTAACCTGATTTATTGAATTAAAAAAAGAATCAATGACTAAACTTTGAAGACAGGGTGTACAGGTTTTGTTTGCTGCCTGGCAAATTACACAGCCTTGGGGCTTACAACAACATGCAAACACCCTCCCTGCCACTGTGGGCCCTGAGTCCAGCTCAGCTTGGCCGTGTCCTCTATCTCAGGAGGCTGCAATGAGGCGATGGCCAGGGTGCAGCCTCATGGGGAGGCTCAGCTCGGGGTGGGGGGTGGGGGAGTGCAGTCCGCGTCCCCTGCTGGGCTCTTGGGACTCTTCGGTCCTGCAGCCCTGGGACGAGAGCTTCAGTTTCTGTTGGCCAGAGGCTGCCTGCAGCTTCCCCATGTGGTCCGATTCATCAAGCCCCGGGGACCCGCTCTAGAGAGGGGCTCCCGGGAGATGGGGGAATGCGCCACTCTCTGCTGGTCTGAAGGAGGGCCTGACCCCCACACTGGAGAGGGTGCAGGGAGTAGGGTGAAGCCCAGGAGGGCCTGGGGCCTGCGTCTGCCTACCACAGAGGTGAGGGTTTTAGGTCGGTTCTGCAAAGCACTTTCTGAGCTGAATGAAATAGCAGCAGAGCAAGGAGCCCTCCCTCCTCTCACCTGCCTGCATGGCTGGCGGGAGCCCCTGCCCACCGGTCACTCGAAAAGGCCCGGAGGAGCCCCTGCCAGGGTTTGCTGGGCCTTCCAGCAAATGTCCTGCTTTTGAAGGAATTTGAAGATTTCTGGTAATTCCATCCAGCTCTAAACCTGTCTCCCCATGGGAACTGCACCATCGGAAAAGGCTTCTTTATCAGGACAACAGAAACCCTGGCCAGTCAGCTTTTCCTGGCAGAAACTAGGGCACAGAGCCACAGGTAGGGACAGAGGACCAGGTCCCCAGAATTGCACTCTGACCCCCAGGACACAAGCTGCTCCTTCAGTGTGGGGCAGGGGATGTGCGCTTCCTGAGGGACTGCCACCCAGAGCCAGGTGCTCGGGACACCTGCCCCTTCGAAGGCAAGTACCGGCCTCAAAGAAGGCAAAGGTTTCTTTTCTGACATGAAAACTTGGGCTGCTGCTCATATTTCCCATGAAAAGAATTCCTTTTTCAGTATCACTCACTAAAATGGGAAGAAGGTTGGATATTAATCTTCTACCACCTTGTGGAGCTATTTACGGCAAGGCAGGCTGAAGAGGGTGCCTTCCTGACCTAGGACTCTCGCGCGCAGCCTAGAGTGCAGGGAGGGGCTGGGCCGTGGCCACGTGAGCAGCAAACAGCAGGCATGTGGAAGTGTTTTGAAGGGGCCCTCCCTCTGGCCTGAGACATCGTCCTCACAGACGGCCATGCACAAACCCAGCAGGAATCTCGTTGAAGATGTAGGACCTGGCCCACCACGAGGTTCTTGTGGTCCACCCGAGGTTCTGGCCTGGGCTCTGGAACAAGCATCCCAGGCCAGGGCTCAGGTGCTGTGCCCCCTGGCCCCCAGCAGCTTGGAAGGTCCGTTGCTGCACCTGCAGGTCAATGAGTGTGGACAGGACCTTGGGCAGGGAGGCTGGCCGGGCGGAGGCCGCCAGTCCCTGAGGTCAGCGTGCTTTCCACTCTTCGTCCTGCCTCACAGGAGACCCCTCAGCTCTGTGCTTTGAGGAGAAGAGGTGGGCAAGAAGGCTGGAAGCAGAATTTGGAGAAAGTGCCCAGGTGATAACTTTGCAGAGAACTTTTACATGTGGTGTGTATGAATGGATTCAGTGTCTCCCTGATCCTGGGCGGGCAGGCTGGCTGGGAGACGCTCGGGGGGGCTGTTTACCCAGGGCGGTGTCACCTTGGGGACCTGGAGGCTGTTCGCCGGGATGTGGTACATGTAGGGGGCCCCGGGGCCCGGCGCAGTCTTGCTGACGAGCCCAGCAGCCATACGGTGCTGTGGCGTGACGGGGTCAGGATCCCGTGGGCTTGGCCTGGATCCACATCTCTCTTTAGCTTCTGAGGGGATGCCCCCTCCTCCCATCGCCCCCCTTAATTCTGAAAGTCAACATTTTTAACCACAGAGAACAAAATAGAAAGACCAAAATATAAAAAATTACCATACCGGGTAAAGTCATCATTCTTTGATGAGACCTTCAATGAGAAGCTGGTTATCACTGGGGTTTTTTGGTGGTGCCTGAAGCATGTGGAAGTCCCTGGGCCAGAGATCGCACCCAAGCCATAACAGTGACACGAGCCAGAGCAGTGACAAAGCTAGATTCTTAACTCGCTGACCCACGAGGGAACGTCATCATTTTTAGAAAGCTGAAAAAAGTGGCTTTGATGGGAAAAGTTAATCGAGCAATTTATTTTGTTCCCTTCCTGCAACCTCAGTTAGAACCTGAAGTACATTGATGGTGTGAACACGGCTAGTCCTAGGACCTGTTTGCACAGGACCAGTCCAGACCCCCATCATCCGAGCCCCAGAGGGTCTCCTGCCTGCCCCTTCTCATGGGGGGGCACCTTTCCGAGTGGCCACCTGCCGGGCTGGGCCTCCCTCCCGGCCCCACCAACCCAGACTCAGGACGAAAGTCTGGACTAGGCCACTCCAGACTGGGGCTCAGTGACCTGAGAGGCGGGGGCATGCCTACCCCCTTCTTTTTGTTGCAGTGACGCTCTGCTAACAGCCAGCATCTCGGGTGTGGCTGAGCCAAGGTGCGAGAATGATTCATCAAAGAGGATCCCAGTCTGGGCCAATTTCCCGTGGGATCCCATGTTGTGTGGGAAAGTGCTGGTGGCAACAGTGCCTGCCCGTGGTCTGGACTTTGCCCGGAGTGCCGGCCGGAGGGCTGGGGGTCAAGGAGCCACAGCAGCGAGCTCCAGACAGGTCCTCAGTATTTCATTTTTCTAGCATGTTAATAACCAGAACGGTTGGGAAATTTCCCAGCTGGGCATGTCCAGTTTGTGTCACTGACTCAGTATGTTGTGGGGCAGACACAGATGAGCTTGGAGAGCCTCATGGGAATCTGTCCTTCGGTCCCTTAGAGACACTTCAAAAATAAGATTTAAGGTTGCCATCAGACTGCGCCAGAAACTGATGGTGGTGGAAGTTTGTTTTATATTAAAAAATACATTTTGCATTTAATTTTTAACTGTTTTTAACATGAGATTTGGATTTCTGGATTGTAATTCTTTGAATAAAGATCATTTCTTGAGTTTCTAATTTCAGATTTGGTATGATTTTTGTAATATAATCCATGTGTTGGCAGAAACAATAGAAGTTGATTAATTTTTGAAAAGAAATTAAACTGATTTTGCTTTCTTCTAAAAGGCTTAGAATGATATTAAAATGTGGCTTAGGACCCCCTGTACTAACAATAGAGGTCATTGTTGAGGGGAGGGCTTCTTGGATCTGGAGTGGGCTGGGCATATGTTTTGAATGGATTTTGTGTACGAGCCGAATGGGAGAAAGCAAATATTCCTTCTCCCTCCACTGTTCTGAATCACCTCACCGATACTCCATACATCCATAAAAATGACTGGTTTCCCAGTCCCCATGGAATTTACTTGTAAAAGTGGCCACAGAATCTCTCTCCTCTTATCTTACCCTGCCTGGTTCCAAGCATGAGTCCTGATTCAAGTCCAAGTCTGCTCACTTCTTTTTTTTGGTAACAGACTCTTCACAAATATATTTAAAGCACAGGTACTTTTCGTGCTAAGGTTTTGGGGGTGGGGTGTGGACTTGGGGGTCCTTCTGTTGATGTAGCCTGGGCCCACTCAGGGTCCTCGGGGAGCAGAGGTCGCCCTGACCACACAGCAGGTGGACAATAGTCTCTGTAGAGCCTTTAGATGTATTGTTTGATGATGTCATTCTGCCGTTGGTCAGTTGATGAAAAAGAGGGAGCTTGGGAAAGGGGCTCGGTGAGGAGATGGGGGGGTGACTTTCAGGCTTTGGGAGCCTCTGTCCCCAGCCCCCACCCTCCCAGTGTTGCCCTAGGGGATGGATTTCAAGGTGCTGTTGAAGGCAACCTAGATTTCTTTCTCCTTAAATAACATCTACTTGTATATGTATGTGCACAGGTGTATACAACATATACCTAATAAAATAATGCACCATATCTACATATTTCCTTCTGGAAAAGGCCACCACACAGGGACGGAAGTCAGGTGGCACCAGCAGCCAGGGACCTGCTTTCTTCCAGGCCCCAGATTCTGTGGTGGAGTTTCATTAAACAAATCTGAGGGAGTGACTCAGTTACTTTAGAAACTATCAACAAGGCTTAGGCTTCCTGCCCCTATGTTCCTACCCTTCAGTGAAAGAAAAGCTCTAAAAAACAAGCAAACCGTCTTAAGTGTCAAGTTTTTGTTGCACTTCCGTGTTTTTTTTTTTATTTTTATTTTTAAGAAGCAGCATTAAATGTGTATTGCTTTTATGTGTTACAGTTAATCAGGCAAGAACCCCAATAAATGTCATTTCTCAGGGTGGATTCTGGGGTGGGGGCCGGGCCGGGTGCCCGGCCTATCAACGGCGTGAGAACGTTTCCCAGGGTGTCCAGGGCTGGGAACCCCGCTGGGCATTTAACCTGCCGCGCGGCTCTGTCACCTGGCGGCTGCGTCCTCAGCCCCAGGCAGCTCCCTGGAGGCGGGGAACCTGTTTACCGGGTGTGCGTCTCAGCAGGTGCAGGCTGTGCGTTTCCCATGAAGCCAGCTGGGTCTGTGCAGGTGGATAATTAGTTCACAGGGTTTAATTTGGCCCCAGCACCTGCCAGGTTTTGAATGCTCGCTTTCTGAGGGCTGTGTGGTCACCTTTTCCAAGGCCTTGACTCCTCCGATGGGATGCAGTGGAGGCTCTTGCTTCTGGTGACTATTTAACAGACTCACAGAGCAGAACAAGTATGTTTCACCTTCTGGAACCAGCTGCTCTCCCACAGCTTCTTGAGCTCCTCAGAGGAGGGTCCGGGCCCTGGTGGGGGCCTCAGCCCTTCTCTGTGCCAGGCTCTCCTTGCTTGTTGGACTTCGCTGTACCCTGGGTGGTGGTGGGGCATCCACTGTCCTGTCAAAATGCACCAGAGAAGGTGGAAAATGCCCCATTTGGGGAAACTTTGTCCTTTCCTCCCAACTCTCATGGCTGGTGACGTCAGCTCTGGGTTGGCAGCTCTGAGCTGACCAGTGGGTCCGAGGACATGCCTTTGGCTCGAGAATCCACGCTTCTGTAGGCCTCTAGGCAGCACTTGACCTGGGCTGGCGGGGGGGTCTGGCTGCCCTGGGCTGGGTGGTGCAGGTGTCAGGGGAGGCCCTGGGCTGAGGTGAGGGTGCAGGTCGGGGGAGGCCCTGCCGGAGCCACCGGCCCAAGGCCAGCTCAGCTGACCCAGTTTCTTCCCGATAATCGTTTCCTGCTGCAACCTCGCATTGCCAAGTGAAGAGCAATGAAAATAACAGAATTTGTCCTGGAAACTCAAGAAAATGGCATCGGTACTGTTTTCTTACATTGTCCTGCTGCTTCCAGCTGATGTGATTGACGGCCCTCAGGCTGTACACTCTTCTAAGGGAGGCAAATTGTAACTTACACAAAGGATCAAAATCTCACTGCTACGGTTTGTTTCATGGGGAGAAGTTAGTTCTCCCGGTGGTTTGCTTTCCACGCTATTCTTCCCTCTGGGGACAAGTTGGGGTCACACATTCATTCCTTCAGCACCATGTGCCAGCCTTGGGACATGGCGGGGAAGGAAATGGCCCTTGTCCTTTCTCTGGTGGCACCTGCAGTCTGTGAGAAGGAGAAAGTGAGCGTGGGCAGGAGGCTGGATATGCTCTTACTGTGTTTTCTCACTTGGCCTTCAATGGTATTTGGTGTGTGTTCTTTATGTGGACAACATGATAACACAATGCTATATGTATATTGGGTGGATTAATTCAATGGCTTTTACTGATAAATTAAGGTAAAAGGGTTTAGGAGAACCTTGGTCTGAAGGCTGGCCAATGAGTCACAATGCCAGTCAAAGGTTGAAATTCTCGCATCAGTCACCCCAGAGGGAGAACAGCTTTGCTAGGTGAGGGGTCGTGGAGGGCTTGGTGAGCGCCACACTCAGCCTACACGTGTGTTCAGATCTGCAGACTTCTCCAGCTCCCCAACTGATCTGCAGGCCTTTACTTTTCTCTGCTTGGCTGAGCTGCCCTCTCCTCCAGGAAGCCTTCCCTGGCTACAAGCAGCCTGGACCTGCTCTCAGGGCCCTCAGATGAGGGCTGTGCTGGTCACAGGTTCACACCCCAGAGCCCGCTGACTGCTGCTGACCTCTGCTCACCTAAGAGTTGCACACCTGTGGTCCCTCTCTCCACAGGATCTGTGGAGGGTCTGCAGGCCCTGGATCTTTCTAGCTACAGAAATCCTAGAGGAGACCAAGCTGGGAGTGAGCTGGGTGTGATCTGTGAGTGAGCTGGAAGTGAGCTGAGTATGAGCTAGGAGTGAGCTGTGAGTAGGCTGGGAGTGAGCTGGAGTGAGCTGGGTGTGATCTGGGTGTGATCTTGGAGTGAGTTTGGAGTGGGCTGGGAGTGAGTTGATTGTGATCTGGGTGTGAGCTGGGTGTGGACTGGGAGTGGGCTGGGTGTGATCTGGGTGTGATCTTGGAGTGAGCTTGGAGTGAGTTGGTTGTGATATGAGTGTGAGCTGGGTGTGGACTGGGAGTGGGCTGGGTGTGATCTGAGAGTGATCTGGGAGTGATCTGGGAGTGAGCTGGGCGTGATCTGTGAATGATCTGGGAGTGAGCTGGGTGTGATCTGAGAGTGATCTGGGAGTGATCTGGGAGTGAGCTGGGTGTGATCTGAGAGTGATCTGAGAGTGATCTGGGAGTGAGCTGAGTCACCCAGTGAGTCACCATGTTGGTCAGCAGTGTAGTAACCAACTAAAGAGCAGAACCTCTGTGGCTGCAATGGGAGGGGACACATGTTCATCACCACAGCAGCTCAAAGCAAGGGAGACAGGACGTGGGCAGGGCTGCATGGAGCTGTGTGATTGCTCCATGGGGAAAACTTGTAGAAAAGAGTGTGTTTTAGGAGAATCAGAGGAACCACATGGTTTTCGTGGCCTGGTGCATGGTAGCAGCATCTCGATCCTTCTGGGGGAATGCACGTCTTAGAGTGGACCACAGACGACTCCCGTGACTCCACCTTGTGTGGATGTGGTGTGGGGCTGGGGTGGGAGCTGGTGGTGGGCAGACCCCGGTGCAGGCAGGAGATACAGGCCATGGCCAGACACTGGGTGTCCTTGTCCACTGCCTTCCCTTGTCCTGCACATGGGCTAGGATAGTCTGGAGAGTTCTTCCTCCAGCAAACAAGGATTTTGTATCTTTTGTGTAAGCAGCATGTAAGCTGGGTCCACCTGGGCCAGGGGCACTGGGGCGGCCCATGAGTGTGTCCATGGCAGGCCTGTCTCTTTTCTGCCAGCCCACGTCCTGGGTTGGACTCTGCCTGGACAGACAGCCTCGCTTTTCCAGCCCACGGTGGGCGCAGCTGTCTCCAGGCTGCGGACGGGCCAGTGTGTCATTCCCCTTGGGAGGAGCGAGCTCCACGCGGGGCGGGTCCTGGTCCCCGGTAGCTTTGCGTCTTGAGGGTCTTTGTCTTATGAAGCAGGAAAGGAGCCCAGCTGTCAGGTGCTGCCCTCGAGCCTCCTGCGGCCCCATCCTCACCGCGCCCACCCGGACGGCATTCAGCCATGGGGCTCCCACCCGAAAAAGAACACGCAGCCTGGAGCCAGGCCTCAAGGGGAATCGCGGGGCATTGCAGGGCATCGCGGGTGTGGGCTCTCGGGCTGCTGGTGCATTTGGCTGTTTTGCTTGAACTTCTGTTGGAGAAAAGGACCTGCGTGAAATAATGGTGCCTTTCCAGGCTGACACGGGCTGAAACCTTCTATTCCTAGGGCACGATGTCCTTCCTGCCCGGCTTTCCTCTGATGGCCGCCGTGTTATCTGCGAAAGCCGATCCGCTTCTGACAAGCCAGCTGAAAATGGCCTGGAAAGAGCCCCTCCTCAAACCCACCGAGCTCTGGGGCCCTGGGTCCTTATTTTGGTTTGTTCTGGTTACACTGTGTTCTGCTTTTTGATGACTGTGGTCTGGTGAGAAAAGCTGATGTTAATTGAGGTCCTGGACGTTGGTAAAAAGCACCATGAAACGAATTCTCTTGTTAACATCTCGCAAGGACACCATGGATGCCTTTGTAGTTTCCCTTGTTCTGCGGATGGAGAAACCAAGGCTGAGGCCACAGAGCTGGCCAGGCGGCCGGACCCGCCTCTGGCTCCCCGACCCCCGGCCCGCAGGGTGCAAAGCGAGTTGAGGAATTAACGAGGGGACTGACAGCAGCCCAGTCCTCGCCTGGCAAGTTAGTTCCTCCCTGCCTCCTTTACACTCTGTTTTTAAAGAAATACATTTTGGGTGTATTTGCTACACATTTTGTTCCTCTTTGTGTTTATCTTTGTTTCCTAACTAGCCTGGGATGGAGGCTTATTCTGTGGGTGAAGCAGCCTGCCTCTGGGTCCCTGGTGCAGCTCCTCCTGAAATCTTGGGTTTTCGTTCTTGGGAGAGGGGTTGGGGGCCTCAAGGCCAAGGGCACGTGCACAACCTCTGCCCCGCCCCCAAATGCACAAGTTGAAGCCCTAACTCCCCGATGGGGTGATGGCACGTGGACGTGGCTAATTACCTCTGAGACTGTCTTTGCAGACAGGACACCGTGGGGGGTGGGGGAGGGCGCACGGCCAGTCCTGAGCGTGCTCCTTATGCTGCAGGTGGATGGCTTTTGAGGAATTAGGTAGGGTTTAGTACCTTCTGCTCAACAAACATTTATGAAACCCTCCCACGTGCCAGGCGGGTTGCCCAGTGCCAGCTGGACAGGAGACGCTGCGGTCATTGGTGGCAGGGGCCCCGCCAGCAAGGATCGGGACCCCGCCAGCAAGGATCAGAGCCCCCTCAGGCCTGTTATGCTCCCCAGACCCCCTTGCCCGCCTGCCTTCTGGAGAGCGGCTGGTTACCTGTCCTCTCAGATATACCTGGGTGACTTGAAACACTGGTCTGGGCCTTCGGGCAGGGGTGTTTCTGAGCATCGTCCTAGGGCCTGAGGTCTAACCATGGGCACTGGGCCGTGAGAGCCACCCCGATGAGGGTCAGAAAGGCCGCATCTGATGCTCAGCTTAACTGCTCAGCAGCTGTGACTCGGGCTAAGCACTGAGTCCGCCTGAACTTCCGTTTCCCCGTGGGTGACGTGCGGCCAGACACCGATCAGTGGGGTCATCGTGATAAAATAATGTGGGAGAGTGTTTTGAAAATGATGAAAGTCTGTGCACACAGTGATCGTTGCCACGATGTCCTCAGGACTCAAATCTGACCGGACTCCCAGAGAGCCAGCCCCATCCGCAGTCTCAGGCCAGTCCCTGGACCCCAGGCCTGGCGGAGTCAGCCCAGAGGGGGCTGGTGTTTGGGGGAGGAGTGGGCTGTGGACCACCCTTACCAACCTGCTTTCATTATGGACAAGTCACAAGGGCTGGTAGAAAATGTAATTTGGTAAAACTTTGTATGGTTTTGCCAATCCTTTGAGGCTCAACTGAAATACTGTGACTTTCTCCTTTAGATCTCATGTTTCCTATTAAATCCTATGAGGGTGAGAACTCAAACCAAAGTATGGAAAAGCCAGATGAGCTGCTTGAAATCCTCGTAGCTTAGAAAAGACTTTGTCCTCAAAACAAAGATTTTTCTAGACTGTTGGTTAATGGAGATAGGGCCTTTGAGTATTTTGATAGGGCCCTTGAGTAGTTTGAAGAAAATTGGCCCCATAAATTTGCTTTCCCTCCAACAAAACAGATTTGCTAACTCGTTTTCCATATAAACGATTACCATAAGAGCCAGTACCTTCCAATTCTCCTGAGAGCAAGCAGATCCTGCATCGATAAAGGAAACGTAGGATGTTTGCCCCGAGTTGGCAGCTTGGAACACGTGGGGGCTGTTGGCGTAAACTCCCCAAGGGCCTGGGGGCAGGGGGGCCGGGGCTGCTGGGGTCTGGGGCAAGGGGACAGGCACCGCCCCTCATGGCACCTTTGAATGTTGTGCAATGTCCAAAACTCCCCAGCGCTTGGACAGCAGGTGCAGACTTGCTTGGGCTTTGAAGAGCCGAGAAGACATGGTGAGGGGGCACGCTCCGCTCAGGAGTCAGAGCTGGCCAGCTCCCGGGCACTGAGGAGCGGAGCCGGCCAGGAGCGAGGGTGGGGCCTGGGATGGACTTCCTTGGAGGGCCCACACTGGGTACCTGGGCTGGGAGGTGACTATCAGCCTGTCTGCTGGGGTCAGACTCTGCTGTTTCCTCTGGCGCCCCGGCACTCAAGGCTAGCTGGGCACAGCCGGGCAGCCTGCTCCTGCCACAGCTGGCCCCTCCTCTGTTTCCAGCCACGTATGTCCCCACTGGTATTACTTGGGACGTTCATGGAGGGTTCTCCGCAGCTGCTTCTGGGGAGAATTGGCCTAAGGAGCTCCTGGGATGGCTTCATTCCCCTCAGGGCTCCTGTGCCACCTGCTGGTCTGCATCCGGCTCTCCTGGCTTAGTCCATTCCATTGGGTCGCTTGGCCCCAGTGAAACCTCAGCAGCCTTTGGGCCCCTTCAGAGGGTCACCTCCTGAGCACTCCCTACAGCTGCTGCAGAGGGGGCAGTGACTCCTCGGAGGCTGTGACATTATGGGGACTGAGACGGCTGTGTTTGGGGGTGTCAGCTCCTCTGGCCTGTGTCTCCAGTGCTCCTTGACCCCCACTCAAACCTGTGTCCCAGCACAGGTGGCCTTCCCTGGTCCTGTCCATATCCTTCACCCCCAGTTCATAGTGGCACCCCCAGCCCTGAGCTCCCACCTGTCTAAGGAAAGCAGCAGGTAGATTTCATCTGCCAAGTCCTGGCCATTGGGGATGCAGGGACGTGGGGACACTACTCGGGGTGGGGGTGGGGTGGGGGTCTGGGAGAAACTAAAGAATGCCAGTAGTTTAGTTAAGAATCCAAAGGCAAGTTGGGCATTTTCCCCGTAAGCAGGCTGTGCAGTGACCCTGAGGCCATGAATTGAGCGTTTCAGGGTGTATGTGTGGGGTCTCTCCTTCTTGCCTCTTTCTGGCTGTGCTGCAGTGGCATATGGGCATGTGGAAGTTCCCAGGAACCGTTCCTTGAGCGCCTGAGGCGGGGGTGGGGATGGCCAGGGTGGAGGTTGGTCTCTTCCTGGAATTTCCCAGAAGCAGTTTCCTCCTCTTTGGAGCCAATGCGAGGCCTTGACTTCAAAAGGGCTCCCCAAATATTACTGGGGTCAAGCCCTGCTAAGACACAAAGATATTTGTTATTTTCACTTGAATACACTTCAAAGTTATAGTTGATGAGACAAATTCTGAATTGCCTAATACAAATTTTCTATAAAGTGACAAAAATGAAAGGGAATGAAGACTTCCATGTGTGTGTTTGTATATGAATTCCAATTATTTAAACATTTATGCAAGACGTTTTTATAGTGTATTAGACATTATAGAAAACATATACAATGTGGAAACTCTTGACAAGAAAAAAAACATGTGGAGTTGCTGTTGTGATTCAGTGGTAATGAACCCGACTAGTATCCATGAGAACATGGGTTTGATCCTTGGTCTCGCTCAGTGGGTTAAGGATCCTGTGTTGCTGTGGCTATGGTGTAGGCTGGAAGCTGCAGCTCTGATCCTGCCCCTAGCCTGAGAACTTCCATATGCTGCAGGTGCGGGCTAAAAAGCAAAAAAGCAAGCAAGCAGTATGGCGATACCTTAAAAATCTATACAAAGAACTACCATGTGATCCAGCAATCCCACTCTTGGGCATATATCCAGGCACAACTTTCATTCAAAAAGACACATGCACCTAGATGTTCATTGCAGCTTTATTCACAATAGCCAAGACATGGAAACAACCCAAATGTCCATCAACAGATGATTGGATTCGGAAGATGTGGCATATGTACACAATGAAATACTACTCAGCCATAAAAAACAACGAAATAATACCATTTGCAGCAACATGGATGCAGCTAGAGGCTGTCATCCTGAGTGAAGTAAGTCAGAAAGAGAAAGACAAATACCATATGATATCACTTATATCTGGAATCTAATACACGGCACAAAGGAACCTTTCCACAGAAAAGAAAATCATGGACTTGGAGAATAGTCTTGTGGTTGCCAAGGGGGAGGGGGAGGGAGTGGGGTGGTTGGGGAGCTTGGGGTTAACAGATACAAACTATTGCCTTTGGAATGGATTAGCAATGAAATCCTGCTGTGTAGCACAGGGAACTATGTTTAGTCACCTATGATGGAGCATGATAATGTGAGAAAATAGAATGTGTACATGTATGTGTAACTGGGTCATCATGCTGTACAGTAAAAAAAAATTGTATTGGGGAAATAACTATTAAAAAAATAATAATAATAAAGAGAGGAAGAGACATGTAATGACTTATTTTACCTTAGGGATTAAGAAAATTAGGGTTCTTTTATCTGCTTTGACTCATCTAAAAGGCCTTGTACCCAAGAGCACAAAATGCCCCAGAGTCTGAAGCCAGCCTCTTGCGAAGGCACTGGAGCTGAGTCTCCAAATCCAGGAGCTCAGTAGCCCCCGCCAAGATGGAACGGCAGCAGAAGTCCAGCACCCCCACCCCGCCGCAGCAGAAGCCCCCCCAGCACCCCCCGCTTTGTACTGAGTGTAATTTGAAATCATCAGTTTTCTGGGCCCGAGTGAGGCAGGATGCAGAAGGAGCCGGTTCTGAACCCAGAAGGAAAATGTCTCTGTGATTCCACCTTATTTGCATCTGGGACATAAGCCTCTGAAAGTGTCTCTGTGTCATCAGACCCCTTCCCCACGGGCCTGCAGACCCCCAGCCTGAGGTCTGTCTCCCCACCCCTGGCTAACCTTTGAGGGAGCTCCTCCGGCCGGAGCGGGATGGACCAGGGAGAAGGTCAGTGCCCCGGAAGAGCGGGGCAGACAAGGACTGTTTCCCACGGTGGTTGGTGACCCTGTCTTGATGGGAAGGGGGCACAGCGTCCTCTGTGAGGGGCAGCACTGCTCCTTCTCAGACAGGGGTGGGTGGGCTGAGATTTCTCAAAACAACAGGACGGAAACGAGAAGCCGCGGCTCCCCTTGCAGGCTGCAGGTGAGGGGGCTCTGGGCTCCGCTCCCTGGAGCCAGGGTCCCCCTGGGCGGGAGGGCGGCAGGCAGGACCTCATCTGACACTCCAAGTGGGTGTCAAGGCCCAGGTTGGGGTGGGTCAGGGACCCCCCTCAAAAGGGCAGGCTCCTTGTCCAGAAACAGGGGGGTTGTGAGCGTCGAGGGGCTGCTGGGGTTTGAGATGCCCCTGGGTGTGCCCTCTGGCCTGTGTCCTGGGCCTCAGCAGCTCCACGGAGAAAGGGCCCCCGAGTGTCATGGAAGCAGGCGATGGCTCGGGGGGGGGGGGGGCCGGCTCAGGGTCGGCTGTGAGCCGCGTCAGGCCCCTCCCTTCCTGTGCCGTGGTTTCCCGCCTGCATGTGGGCGCAGTGACAGTGCCAGCCTTGCCTGTTGCTACAGGATTAAGTGAGAAAATGCAGTGGTCCAGTGGGAACTCCGGCCTGCAGACCGCGGTGATGACCGCTGGTGACGGGGCAGGGGGCGCGCTTGCGAGATGGCAGTGGCACAGCTAGGGAGGGCGTCTAGGGAATGAGAGGATCCCTGGGGGTGGGGGGGACCTCAGGGGCTGCCCGCTGGGCTGTAACTGCCCAGAGGGAGTTCTGTTCTCTGCTTTCGAGGGCCCAACTAGGGGAGGGCCCTCAGCCCATGAGGGTGAAGAGTCAGGAGCTGGGCTGCCCATCAGTGACAAGCATCCAGCAAAGCTCACAGCACGCAGGATGACACCACCAAGGGCCCATGTTCTGGGACATGGTCATAGCAGCCGGGCCAGGAAAAGCACGCCTGTCCCCAGACCCAGCTTGGTGCATTGATGTGATGGTGAGAAAGTGCCGGGAAGATGGGACTCATGGAGAAACGAATGTGTTCAAGTGTGATTAGTGGCTTCGATAAGGCATCTAAAAATCGCTGTCAAAGAGCAGGTGAACCCGGTTCCCCCCTGCTTTGCCATTGATGCATCCTCCTTCCAGCCTCAATTCATAGGAGAGAAAATATTTGCTGAAAGCTGAGTTTTCTCTGGAAGTCTAACTCTAATGAAAAATGTACACATGACACAGAAGCAGCATTTATTCGTTTCCACTCTAGTTTCTAAATCCTGGGCAAATGTTGTTGTTTTTAATGCAGAGGAATGTGTATTTTTAACTCAGAGGAATGTATACTGTCTTGGAAAAAACATAAATGATGTCACCTTGCAGAATTTTTCAAAGGTTGGAACTGTGTTTGTCAGTGAATCTCTTGGGTTTTAGGTGAAACTAACATTGAAATTTATGTATTTTATGAATTTCTTCAGCTTGTTCCAGTTGCAGGTTAAGGTCCAGGGAAGGAGGCTCCCTCATGTAAGGGGCCCCAGGGGTCCCAGGTGTCACCCTTCCAGGGCAACCTCCGCTTTCTCATCTTCCTCAAGCATTCAGTTCACTTTGCGGTCAGGTCTAAGGTCTGTGTCCCTCCTGAGACCCGCTAGGAAGGGCTGTGGATGTTGTGGCAGCTCAAAGCCTCATACTCTTGGCCCCGCTGTGGCTTCACCCCGCTGGCCTGGCCACCAGATTGGCTATTTCCTTGCTGTATGACCTGTGCAGGTCCTCCTCCTCCACCGTAGCATCCTCACTGGTGACGGCAAGGGTGACGGTGTTGTCTGCCCCACGAGGTACCACGGGTTAAAGGAGGGGACGCAAGCTGAGTGCCTGGGCTGCCAGTGGAGGAGCTCGTGCAGGCTGAGGAGGGACCTGCCCACCCTCAGGTGGGGAACCTTAAAGCCACTCAAGACCCACTGACAGTCAAGACCATTTGCAAACGGGCTGCTGGGAACACACTGTGCAAGGCTCAGGCTTTGGGACACGTCCCGGAAACACCCAGAGGAGCCTTCAGGCCTGGGCACTGTTCTCGCCCTTAGAGACTGGCAGGCGGCGTTGGCCAGGCTGCGATCTTGGTGGTTCCAGTGACCCTGAATGCCGGTCCCTTGGGAACAGGGCCTCTCCACCAGGCAGCAGGTGGGGACGTGCAGGGGCCTGTCCTCACTGTGCCCCGGCCGCTGCTCCCCAAGGGCCTCGAGGCTGTTGAGGGTGACACGTCCCAGAACGGCGTCAGGGCCAGACAAACACACACTTTGAATCCCCTTTAGCAGCGCTGTCACCACTTCAAGGCCCTAATTAAGGTTTATGAGGAAGCGTGTTTGACTCTGAGGCTCCAGGATGAAGCAGGGCTGTGGCTGCTGAGCTGGATCCTGGGGTTCAGATCCAGCTTCTCATGACAGCCCTCCCCAACCCTAAGGCTAGGTACACTCGCCACTTTCATCCATGTCCAAGCAGCCGAGGGAGGACAGTGGCTGGGAGCCTCGGTGGTACAGCTTCCAGGCACCGAAAACCCTGCGGGGGGTGGACAGGAGCCCTTGACCAGGCGGCACACTCAGTGGACCCCTGCTCTTGGGCACGGTGTCCACACCCAGCTGCTCTGAGAGCTCTGAGAGGGGAGGTCTCCCATCTTCCTGTCCCTGCTCCTGTAACTCTGAGCATCGCTCGGTAGGCCAGGTGAGCCTCTTCTGCAGGCGGCTTGGTCCCAGCATTTCTCACTGTTTTTGCGTCAGGACTGCAGAAGTGGGCTTTGCCCTGGAGCTGATCCAGGAGGGAAGAAGCCACTGAGCTGTGTCGCTGAGCAGCCTAAGCCCTAGAAAAGCCCTGGGGGGCAGGCCAGCGAGGTGATACTGCTCTGGGATAAACATCCAGGAGGAAATCACAGCGCTGACCACGCTTTCAGACCAGAATAGCCAGGCCACTGCTTCCTGACACTGTGGCCCTGCCAGCGGGGGGCCCGGAGGAGGCAGCAGTGAACTAAGGGGTGAGATCCACCTGCCTCTGCCCAGCAGGATGCTGACACCGCCTTTCAGATTTCTCCTGGGAGCTGCTACTTGGCACCCACCCGCAGTGCGGCTTCTAACCCAGTGGAAAAAGGGGCAGCAGGCTGTCACGAGGAAAGCTGCCCTTCCTTTTTCTTTGTCATGAAAACATGTCTCCTCTGCCCATGCTGCCCGAAATCAGTGTGCAGAGTCCACGCGCCCACCACCCATGCCCGGCCCACTTGGGGGGGTCGCCCTCAAATGTGGAGTGGATGAGAGCAGCCTGGGCTGTGACCCGATCTCAGGCCGCCAGGATGGCTCAGGGTCTCCGTGCAGGCAGCTCAGCTGAGGCAGCTGCCTGTGGACCCCTCTCCTCTCCCTCCCCCTGAGCGGCCCTCTCCCCGCCTTCCTGGGGGGACCCCAGTCCCAGGAGGGCGGAGTGCTGAGTGGTCCCCGGGCTGGCCCCCTGCCTCCATTTCCTTCCGCGGTTCGGCCGCGGAGGGCTTAGCAGACTCTGAGGCTGTTGGCTCATGGCCCTCTGCCCGAGTCACTGCCCCGGTCGGGTCTCGAGCTCTGCGGGCATCTCTCCCTGTTGTCAAAGTCTGAGCACCAAGCATTCTTTTTTAATGAGACGGGAGCATTGTTAAGACTGTACCTGGGTTTACAAACACCTGCTTGCCCTCCCACGCCCTGCGTGCAGGTACACGTGAAGTTTTCAGCAAGTACAGCTCTATTTCCCAACAGCTTCTACAGGTAAAAACCGGCAGAATTTCCTGGCATAACATGCCCCCTAATTGTCCTTCTCGCTGATACCTGTTCTGAGCTGCTCCAGGTGGATTTAGGGTAAAGCCTCTCACGATCCTCCACCGTGAGGCATTCCAGGGGGCTCCTTTTCAGCTCGGTGGTGGCACAGGCCAGAGAGAAGGAGTCAGAGCGTTGCAGGCGAAGCTGGGAAGCTGCCGTGGGCTCCCCAGCACCCTGGGCAGAACAGGTGTATGTAAAGGTGACTCCTACTCCCAGGAGACAGTGCCTGGAGACCTGCAGGTTGCAGCATGTAGAGAGGTTTTTAGGAGTGAGGTGTAAAATTCCAAAGGTTTGGGTTCAGTTCAGATAAGCACCCACATGTTTGCATCTTCCGCTGAAACCTGCCTGCCACGCTGGGCTGGAGATGTGCAGGAACTGCCTTTCTCCTGAGGTTTTGGTGCTTCCCTAAGAGTCAGCCCGGAACAGCTTTTCCAAGTCTGAGCAAAGAAGGAAAAGAAGCCACTGCCTCGCCATCCACTGCTCTGTGTTAGAGGCTGTGTGTTGGATGGATGTGTCTCCTCAGACAGAGATGCCACCATGGCTCAGGGCTCAGCTCCTGTGTGGGCTGGGTCTGGCCCTGGCCTCACTGGGACCGCATGCTTGTGTGCAGTGACCCCTCCCCCCGCCCCCCACAAAGTGGCTACTTTGATTCTGAGTAAAGGAAGATGTGTCAGGAAGATGTATCAGGCCCAGATCGGTGCTGGAGGCCTGGTCTCTAGAAGCCGGTGGAAGGACTGCTGGTCCAGGAACCTGAGTTGATTTTGTGGAGATTCAGTGCCTCCAGCAGCACAGAGAGGACAGCTCTTCCCGATCAGGGCCACTGACCACTGGCCCCTGGCCCCTGGCAGGCAGGCCTCCGGCCCTGTCCCAGCTCTTACTGCTGTGAGGATTTCAGAGGGGGTGTGAGTGAGCACACAGCGCCTGCACCAGGAGCAGAACTGGGAGGAGAGGAGATGTACCCCTGTGCTTGCCCCACTGTGCCCTCATCATCACGGGGCCGGGGGAGCTCTGAAGGGGCTGCAGAGACCAGAGCCCTGCCGTCCTGCCCTCCCTCTGTCAGGTGGCCGTCCCTGCCTTGGTGGTGAGTCCACATCCATTCCCCTCTCCTGACTGTCCCCTGACTTTTCCCGAAAACAAGGACTGGCCGGCAAGTCCGCCAGCCATTTCCTGTGTGTCCTCAGTGTCACCTTCTGGCACTCATTTTAATGCGGCATCTTTGGAGAGATCTTCCTTGGAGATGTGTTGGACCACAGCATAGCGCCGCCCCAGACTCTCCTGCCCAGTGGGTCCTTCCGTAGAGCAGGCCTGGCGACTCTAAGGGAGGCACCACGCTGCCCTGGAGGGGGTGTTGGGCTGTGTCTCAACTGCACGTAGGGACGCTGCCCTGTCTGGGGGACATGGTGGAGCCCAGGGTCTGCAGGCAGAGCAGGTCGGGCTGCATTCTGTTTCAGAGATGGGTCTTCCCTCATCCTTGGAGGAGGCCGGCAGTCCTGCCGCCCGGGGCCCTGGCTGTGGAGAGAGGTGGCCCAGAGGCATGTCCTACCTGTGGTCTAAAGCCAGGGCTATGGGACATGAGGCATCTGAAGGGACGCCACAGCCTGTGACTCCCTCACTCCTCCACGCTGACCTCGTAGTGGCCCCTGCCTGGCGTGGCCCCTGTCTGGCTGCCCCAGGCAGAAGAGCTTCAGAGCTTTGCCCCTGAGGATTCGGGGCCGTCTGCAGTGAGGGGAGGGTGGGATGGCAGAGGAGGACAGCGGGGCTGGGGTGGGGGGAGCAGGCTTGTGTGCTGTGAGCAAAAGTTGTGACTGTTCAGAATTTGGAGCCACGAGGTGCTTCTGCTGTACAACCCACAGAGGCATGAATGGTGGCCTCATCTTTCTCTGGGGCAGGCGGGCGGGGGCAGGGCTTGGGGGCAGCCCAAGCAGCCCAAGGTCAGGGGCAGGCGGAGGCCACCGGGTTGGCCAGCATCCCGGCTCCACCTGTCGAGTGCTGGCGGCTGGACTCGGGGACTGAGCCAGGTACCTGGATGCACCTGTGCAGCGGGGGCACCGATGGCCCGTGGGGCCTGTGGCCTCTGCTGCCAGAGGAGCCCACCACAAGGGCTTCCCCCTCACTCAGCCTCCACCAGGACGGTGTGCAGGCTCCGAGGGGCAGCCAGGAGGGTCCTGGGAGGCAGAGACTCCAACAGCGAACCACTCCAGGACGGCTCTTGGTGCATTTTCTCAATGACTGTTACCAGGAGCAGAGTTGCTCTGGTTCTTGCTGGTGTGGACACAGTGGCTGGAGCGACTCCAGGCCATTCTCACTGGATTTCTGGACAAAACGGGTGAGACTGGGCCTGCCAGTTCTTCCCACATTGATCAGGGCCGAGGGCAGGGTGCTGGGGAAGGCACTGGCCCGACCCCTCGCTTTCTAAAGCCCTGTTTGTTTACCCTTCACACATGGGTCTGTGCTGAGCAGCCAGAGTCGGGTCTCACTTCTTTCTGCTGGAGAGTAAAAGGCCGACGTCTCATGTTTATTATTGTTGAATTTTTCTCAGAGAAGCTGAAGAAATACATCAAGATGGTTTGTTCTCAGGGGGCTGAGTTCAGACATTTCACAACATATAAATAATTGTCCTCAACGCGAGCCACTTACTCTATGTCTTCTTTGTTTATGGAGAACTTTCCTTACTGAACGTTGATAAAATGGATAATGCTGCGTGTCCTGTCCTCGATTCTTGACCTAACCCCCTGCGTCTCAGAGCTGAGAAAATTCCCTCAGAGGCAGTGACAAGATCTTTGCTGAGCCCCGTGTGTCCGCCCCCACGGCAGAGGCCCTGGTCAGGACAGGTCAGTGGTGCCGCCCTTAGCACGTGCTTCAGTCTGTCCCTGGACTTGGGTTCGGCCATCTGAATGTGCAACTTGCATTCAAGGCCAAAGGGACCCTAATAAATCATAGAGCCATGAACTCCTTTCTCCTGGAAAAGCTTACCATTCAGTCTCTGACTTGGAGCTTCTGCTAGTTTTCCAAATGTAACACATCACACTTTCTGGAAAAAGGCTGTACTGTGACCACCCTGACCTTCCAGACTCTGACATATCAGGACGCCCAGGGGTGCGTCTGACCAGCAGAGTCTCAGTGGTTAGAGGCCAGTCGGTTCCCCGAGAATTCGTGTGTGGCATCTCTGGGCGGCAGCAACTGTGCGAAAGACATGATTTAATTGAACAATGTTGATTTTGGTTGTCTTTCCCACACACAAAATGAATATTTTCTGAGCTCTAAAATAAAATTGGAGGGGATTTCCTCTTTGTCTGATTTCATTAGTATTTCAGACTCAGATTTGGCACCAAGAAGATGAGCCAAGTTGCAGCACACTGGGCACAAGGACGCCCTGCAGGAGGCATCACTAAGCGTTTAGCACCTCAGGCTCCAGATTTTAATCAACCTAATATTTAAAACTGTTTTGGAGCCGAGCATACTTGGTCCCACTGTGGCCAACTCCTAGTCTTGTCACTGGGCACATTCTTATCCTGATGTTGCTTGGAAACATGGAGCAAATTAGCCAGGCAACCAGGGCTGATCTGAGCACTGCCTGGCACACAGTAGGTGCCCAGGTTGGTGCACAGTAGGCATCTGGGCACACAGTAGGCACCTGGGCACACAGTAGGTGCCCAGCCTGGCATGCAATAGGCATCTGGCTCACAGTAGGCACCCAGCCTGGTGCACAGTAGGCACCTGGGCACACAGTGGGCTCCTGGCCTGGGCAATCTGGTGTGCTGTGCCATCTATGCCCTGTCCTCTCTCCTGCCCTGTGATCTGCTAGATTTAGGAACACGGATCCCTTCAATACTGGTCCCTAGGTGCTCACAGTCAATGCTTTTCCCCAGGAAGGAGGGAAAAGGAGGACAGTTGTACATGAGGGTTTGAGACGATGCTGGGGCAGGCAGAGGGGGTCAGTTCCACCGAGCTGAGATTCTCGCCATTGTGGCATCTTGGGGACTCAGGAGGGGCTGCGAGGTCCGTCTGCTTGATTGGCTGACCATGGACCAGAAGCTGGCCCCCACTGTCAGAGTGGAAAGACAGACCCCTGACGCGAAGCAGAAGGGATGCAAGCACTCAGGGCGTCTGGGTTGCAGGGGGCTTATCCCCAGAGACCCTTCCCCACCACAGTTGGGGGTGGCCTTGCGAGGGAATACCACTCACGTAAAGAATGAAATCTTGCCACCTGTGACAACGTGGATGGACCTGGAGGGTATCATGCTGAGTGAAATAAGTCAGAGAGAGAAAGACAAATACCACCTGCTCATTAACATGCGGAATCTGAAAAACCAAACCAAAACCCCACTCAAAGACTGAAAAACCAAGCTGACAGAAAAAGAGACGAGGTTGGTGGTTCCCAGAGGCAGTGGTTAGGGGGGAGGTGATTGGAGGAAGGGGTCAAAGGTACGCACTTCCAGTTCCAGGATAAATAAGTCCTGGGGTGGGATGCCCAGTGTGATGACTGTGGTTCATACTCCTGGATGAGACACAGGAAAGTGGTTAAGAGAGCAGACCCTAAGGGTTCTCGTCACAAGGAGAAAGGGTTTTTTCCTTTTCTATTTTTCCAAATCTGTGTGAAATAATAGGTGTTCAGGAAATGGCCATGATTTCACAATCTGTGTAAGTCATATACCATCAGGCTGTGTACCTTACTGCTGTATGTCAGTCAAGTCTCAGTAAAACTAGGAAAGTAGAAGAGGAAGATAAAGCTTCGTAACTCTTTCTTTTCGGGAGTATTTCCTGAGATACCTAATGTCTTAACACTTGCTAAAAATCATCCTAATCACATAAAAATTCAGCTGTGTCTCAATACGATAACAGTAAACAATCTGAAAACAAAGTGAAGAAAATTCCATTTATAATAGTGTCAGAAAGAAGAAAATCACTTAGGAAAAACTTAACCAAGGAAGTGAAAGACTCGTACACTGAAACCTACAAAACATTGCTGGAAAAAGTTAAAGACGTCAGGAATAAATGGAAAATATTCTGTGTTCATGGCTTAGAAGGCAACATTATTACTTACTTTAATAAATTTATTAAAGTAAGAATTTATTGTAAATAAATTGAATAAAATAGGTCAGTTCTACCCAAAGTATACCATGCAATCTCTACCAAAGACCCAGGGACTTTGCAGAATGAATAAACAAAGCGAGGCGTACACATCTGCTGGACTGGCATCCAGCCGTAAAAGGGATGAACTCCTGACGTGTGCTGTGATGTGGCCGAATCTCCAAGACGTTCTGTTGGGTGAAATCAGCGGACGGGAAAGTACAAATATCTCCTGATTTCACTGAGAGGAAGTATCTACAAGAGACCAAGTCACAGAGACAGAAAGCAGATGTCAGGCCAGGGTCTGGAGAAGGGGGCGGGGAGCTGGTGCTTAATGGGGACGGAGTTTCAGTTGGGGAAGATGAGATCGTTCTGGAGACGGAGGTGGTTACAACACCATGTGAAGGCCCCTGAACGGTGCGCTTAGAACAGGGAGTTTTATGTTAGGTTTGGCCACAGTTAGAAATTGTCTGTCCCTGCACAGGAACCCAGGACGGCCGTAGGATGAGGTCTGCCCGTGACCGCGGGGAGGCGGGTGTACTCCGAGCCCAGGGCGACGGTCTGGGGGGAGGCCACCGTGGCTTGGGAACCGTGGGTCATTCTCCATAAAGAGATTCACTCAGGGGAAAAGAATGAGCTGCAATTGCAGAAACTTTTCTTGAACACACGATTATTGTATTAAGTTCCCCCGAACCCTGAGCTCTTATTACGGGAGTGCTTTGCCCACGTCTGGAACTCTATCTTGTGGTCAAAAGGGGAAAATTTTGTTAAAACGTTGAGGATATATACTGCATACAGAGGGAAAGAGGCCAATTTTTACAAAGTGCCTCAAATCCTGTACACACTCGCTATTCCTGACCCCTCAGAGAGACTGGGCAGAACCATCGGCTTTGGCGGGGGGGCTTTTTGGGGGGGGTTCCTTTTAACCGCAGGCGTTTGGGTTGCAAGTGGGCGGGGCTTATAAACACCCCAATTGCGGCAGCAAGTCCACGGGGATGCTGTTTCCCCTTTGTGATGATAATGTCGGGAGGGCCGGCCCTTGGCCCCCGAGGTGGTTGGAGTGCCTCTCAGAGGGAAGCGCTTCCAGCTCCGGGCTTTTCCGGAGCACATTCCCAGGGACTTGCTGGAAACCTTCGGAAACCGCATTCCTTCGGTCCCCGTTGAGCAATGCGATCCCTCGCAGCCAGAACGCCTCCCAGACCACCTCATCAGCAGCCTGGGAACGGAATGTGACCGGCGCGGGTAGCTCTCTGCGGGCGCGGGTCTCCTTTCCAGGCTGTGTTTGCAAAAGGAAGGAAGGGCTTTTCCTCTAAGAGAGGAGCCGGTCGGCCCAGCATGTCTCTGAGGGTTCGAACCCAACTCTGGGGACGAGGGAAGACAGTGACGTGGATGGTGTGCAAAGCAGGAGCTGGCCTGCGTGTCAGGTCAAGTGCTAGAAAAATCTACAGGACTCTTAGCCTAAGCTTTGGAAGTGGTCAAAGGAAATGAACTGCGAGAGAGCGAAATGGGGGTCCATGGTTTTTTGTTTTGTCTTTTTGCCTTTTCTAGGGCCACTCCCAAGGCATATGGAGGTTCCCAGGCTAGGGGTGTAATCGGAGCTGTAGCCGCCGGCCTACGCCAGAGCCACAGCAACTCGAGCCGTGTCTGCGACCTACACCACAGCTCATGGCAACGCCAGATCCTTAACCCACTGAGCAATGCTAGGGATCAAACCCGCAACCTCGTGGTTCCTAGTCGGATTCATTAACCGAGCCACGACAGGAACTCCCATGTTTTAAAATTCAGTGGGAAAAAAAAAAGGGAGGAAAGGAGGGGGAGGAAAGGAGGGAGAGAAAAGAATTAATTTTTGAAAAACAAGGTATGTGGTTTTGGACAAATGATTTACTTTATGACTGAAGCAGGACAGACCCACACAGAGTCCGTTGTTATCCTGGTGCACAGGGCCCGGACGGCTGGCAGGGAGCAGAGGCTGGTGGCCAGCCTTTGATTCTGTGCTCTTTTCAGTTACTTGGGTGAGTGCTGGGGAGGGGTGAGAAGGCGGGAGGAGAAGCAGATCTTTGAAGGTCAGAGATGCCACAGGCCTTATTTTTTCAGGTGTATATTTGGTCCAACTTCTATACAGTCAATTATCATGATTTCTTTCTGGACTAAGTCTGTAGACAGAAGTCAGAGATTTCTAGAAGTCGTTGTCAGAGCCCCATCAGGGCCTGAGGTGCTCCCTGTGGTTGGTAGCCTGATTTTACGATCTGCTTCTCAGAGAACTAATGGGACACAGCCAAGGGGGGGGTCTGTCTGCAGAGTGACTGAGTCCAGTACTTGCTGGAAAGCACAGAGGCAGCTGCTTCTCTGTGTCCCCCCTCAGCCAGGGTCAGGGTTAGCGAAGCGGGGGAGGAGGAAGGCGTGGGCAGGGTGGGGGCTCGGCAGGGCCAGCAGAGGACGAGGCCCAGGACTGTCCTGTAATGAAGTCAGAGCCTCGTGAGCAGATGGGTCGGGCATCAGCATTCATATGGCAAAGAAATGAAGCAGGAAGGAAACCAAAGGAGTTGACTGAAGCAGCACTTCCCAGAGGCCCTAGCAAGAAAATAAGCTACTGCCAGCACTTCCTCGTGGTTTCCAGAAGTACTTTGGGAAGGTGAGGGAGCCCCATTGTGCTGAGTTCTGAGCCCTGAGCGAGACCTGGAGGTCTGTGGGGTCTACACCCTCCCTTTGGGTGGACCAAGCAAGGCAGGAGTTCCTGGGTAGGATGGGAGAGCTGGACTGACGCCCAGCTGCCTCCTGCTCGTTTCTCACCCAGAGCTGCCACCTGGAGGCTCCCAGCAGCCTGGCCTCCTCGGGCCGGGCTCTGATGTCCCCTCTGTGGAGAGACCCTGGCAAGCCCTTCACATGTCCCCTCTCGGTGTCCATGGCGAGGTCCCTTTAACTCATCTTGTTATACTCCTGACACTTCCTGTTTTTACCTTGTCTGTGTCCACCCTCCCATGGACTGCGAGCCCACAGGAGCAGACACCTGCTTTGTCCTTGTCGTTGTGGGGCCAGAGCACACGGCCACGTCCCCAGAGTGAGGTGCTGTCTTGGGCTCCCAGGCGGCCGGCAGGCCCAGCTCCCCCTGCCCCCCCGCCCCCCAACCCCTCCACCCGGCTCCTCAGCTTCCTCATAGTCCCCCTACCTCCCCCCAGCCTTCAGCCCAGGCATCTGCTGCTTTCCTTTTGCTGCAGAAAAAGGAGACACACAAGCCTTCCCTCTTGATGTTTACACATAATATCTACAGACTCTGTTTATCAGCTCTGCTTAAGTAACTTACAGAGCGAAGCAGCTGTTCCCTGGTGGCCCCTGGCTTGTGTCACTCACTCTGGTTTTCTTCATCAGGAGAATCTCTAAGTCATTCAGCTTGTGATCTTTTTGTTTTGCATTGTGCAGATGTGGAAGCTTCTTAAAGTGTGTCTCTGTGTGTGTGTGTGAGAGTGTGTCTCTGTGTGTGTGTGAGTGAGAGAGAGAGAGGGAGGGAGGAAGTTTCCAAGCTCAAAGCAGCCGAACGCTTCTTGCCCGTCTGGTCCCTGTGGATTCGGGCACCTCAGAAATAAGGTGATGCTCAGCATCTCTCACGATCTCCTATGGAAACCAAATGGGCATCGCTGCTGAGGTTCCCCTGCCCCCCCCCCAAATTTAGGGCCCCCACCTGCTCCTGGCTACATTAGGATGGGCAACCAGCTCTGAGAAGCTTTGCTTTTTTCCCAGCCAGCTTCCTGCTTCTCAGTGGCCCCTCCGGGCCCCCGGCCCAGTCTCTGAGGAAGCCCCCTGAGGTGACCCCTGGGCCAGGTCGGCCCCAGGCCTCAGCCCCCAACCCACCCTTGGAGGGGACGCCCGTGCCCTTTGCAGAAGCTCCCACAGGCCCAGCCTCCCTGGAGGGTGTGTTACCGCAGTGGTCAGAGAGACCCATGTCCCGGCCGCCCGGAGGTGTCTGTCCGGAAGGTCCGACCTGGCTGGGGAGGACCAGGTGGCTCTCTGCTCACCCAGGAACGTGGGGGAACATGGCCATTGGTGCTGCTAATCCCTCCGCCTGAGAAGATCATATCCTCCAGCCGTCTGGACTCCGGGAGCACAGGTCCCGGGAAGGTGTCTTCTGTGCCTGGCCCGAGAAAACAGTCCTTCCTCTGCCTCGATACTGTTCCCTCCTGGCAGCGGCTGCAGGATGCACGTTTCAGGGCGCCTTGCCTGGAGAGCAATGGGACCTTTTCCGTGTGTTGGGGAGAAAGGCAGCGGTTGAGTGAGATTTGAGGGCTTTGTCAGCGGAGGGCAGTTCCCCTTCATCCCTCCCCACCTGCTAAACAATGCAACCGATTCCCAAAAGGAAATCTGGGGAATTCATGAAGGAAAAGTGACCCCGGATGCAGCTTAAACGTGCCTTCCGCCAGCCCTGAGGCCCAGGGTTAGGGCCGTCCAGGTCAGACGTGCACGTTTGGGTGGTGGGTTTACTGAACCACGGGGCTGTGTCGTCTGCGGGGATGGTTCACACTGCCTGCAGCAACGTGGGGGGTCTGGAGGACATCTCGCCCAGGGAGGAGTCAGACATACGGACAGACACACACACACACACTGTGCCACTTCACTCACAGTGGAGCCTACACAACCAAACAGGGCACACGACTGAACAGAAGCCGGCTCAGAGACACACAGAACAAACTGATTACCAGTGGCAGGGTGCGGGGGGTGGGGGAGCTGTGGCAGTAAGAGGTACAAGCTGCTGTAGGTATACAACAAGCTACAAGGATGTGTGTACAGCATGAGGGGCAGAGCCAGGATTTAGAAAAACCACCAAGGGAGGATAACCTTTAAACGTGGAGGATCACTGTGGGGTCCACCTGTGACTTATACAGTCCTGCCCATCGGCTGCACCTGGGCAAGGTCCGTTCCCACCTTCCAGCTCCATGACCACCAGCAACCAGCCCAGGCTGCTCGGGAGACGGGGCCTGTAGAGGCCGAGATGAAAAGAAAGCGAAACCGGAAATTCTAGCGCCAAACTCACTTCTCAGGTCCCAGAAAGGAAAACAGCGCAGTTAATGAGGGAACCAAACCCACCCCATCCCTATTTATTCTGGCCGGACATCAGCCCTCTCCTCTCAGAGCCTGGGGGAGCCTGGGAAACTCCAGGACGCACAGAGACTCTGTCTGACGGCCGCAGCCTGCTCCAGGCACCGCCTGCTAATGGCTCATGAAGCAATTTCTTCCACACTTAATATTTTCATTTCGTGGTCCTTGAAAATGAAGTATGTTTTAATATAATTCTAGGCCCCAAGCTCAACATACTTGTTCTCAGTCAACAATGAAAGGATTGGATTCTCCATCAAGCTGGTTGCAAACAAGCCTGTCCTTTGCTGTACTTTAAAAAACCCCAAATTCTGTCTCCCAAAGGGTGGCAATTAAGGCCTAACTCCCAGGAGCTCGTTGCGCTGTCGTATGAACCACGATTTTAAAGTGCTCAGAAGTACCATGTTGAGCTGAAAGAAAAAAACAACATTGTCGCTTTCGAAAAGTTTTTATATGTGACTCACCCTTATTCCAACTGACCATCTCGCTTCCGGAAGTGCAGGTAGCAGAGGGCTTTTTATGGTTTCATTATAAATGGGCGATGAGTCCCAGAGAGACTGGAGGAATTCTGAGGTCACAGTGGGAGCCCTGTCACTGGAACCTCCTGTTTCAGTTCATGTAGTTCAGGCCTGAGGGCCGCCCCAGCCCAGCACACAGAAGCTGTGCTCACAAGGTCTGTCTACACATGTACCCTTTAGGGTTCCCTCCAAGTTCTTGGTTTGTGTTAATGTTACCAAACAATACAGAGATCTGGGGACAAACAAGAAGGCTGACTTTGATGGCGGGAAGCCATGTACTGGCACCTGTGGTGACACAGCCTGTAGGGACCCAGGACAAGCTCAGGCTGCTGCAGAATGCAGGCCAGCTTGTGCAAATGCGCGGACATCCCTACCTCCTTGTCCGGGTTGGAGGAGCTGTCCTGACACCTGTGGCAGCACCAGGTGTCACCAGGGAGCCTGGGAGGTGTGACATCGCAGACACAGGTGGGAGGAGCTGAATGGGCCTGGCCGAGGTGCCTCTCCTCCTGCCCCTTCCAGCCTTAGCCCCTCCTACAAAGCCAGATGGGGAGGCTGTCAGCGGTGATCAGAGGACGCAGAGGGCAGCAGGCTGGGCCAGGGGTGGGGTCCAAGCAGGGCAGACCTGCTTGGAGGCTGGGGTCAGCCAGCACCTTGGGGTTTGGACGTGGTTCCGGGAGAGGCCTTCCTTTTCGGTTGCTGTAACCGCCCCGAGAGGAGACACTTTCATTAGCTCACACACCTGTAACTCCCACCAGGTACCTGGCAAAGGTGGCAGCGGTTTAAGGCATCTAGAGGGTCTGGCCACCTCCCTGCCCTGGGGGCACAGGCTGCCCCCCTTCTGTTGGGGGCTTGGCTGCTGGCTCCTTGGCGGGCAGCCAAGGACTCCTCCTGGCTCTCGCCCTGGAGGCTCTGAGATCAGAGAAGGTTGGGAAGGGCTGGACTGGGCTCCATGCTGTACCCCCAGGCCAGAGGCAGCACCCTGGTCCCTGCCCATCTGGTGCCTGAGGCAGCGCAGCCCTGGTGGAGCCACAGGCAGATGTCGCCCTGAGACCTGTGGGCGAAGTCATCCCAGACTGATAATCCCCAGTTCAGAGCTCAGGTCCTCTGCTTCCCCAGGGGGACAGAGGCAAGGATGAGGATGGGCCCAGCCTTGTGCAGGGAGCAGGGAGGAGGCGGCCCTTTCTGTGTTTGAACTCAGACGGGCTCACAGCCCTAGCCACCTGCACAGTTGTTCACGTCTCTGAAAAGTGGCAGTTTAGTGGCTCTGTAGTGACCTTGCACAGCCACGGGCATGTGGGACTTCGTGCTTCACTGTCGCGTAAGCGCATCTAATTGCCTCCACCTGCCTGGAAACACCCTCTGCAGAAGATGACGCTGGAGGCTGGCAGTCCTGTCGCACCTGCTGGAGCCTGCCTTTCCTGTGCCTGGAGCGTGTGCCTGTGGCCGCCGCCCTTCCCGCCCTCCCACACTTAGGGCCAAACAGGCTGGATGGGGGAGGAAGGGCAGGTCCCCCCAGAGTTGAAGGGCCGCCGAGGGTCCCTGCTCCTACCAGCGCCCAGGTCTCGGGGGTGGGTGGGTGTGTCTCTGTGTGTCCATATGTGTGTCTCTCTGTGTCTTTGTATGTCTCTGTCTCCGTGTGTCCATGTGTCTCTGTGTGTGTGTCTCTCTGTGTGTCTGAGTATCTGTGTCTGTCCATGTGCCTGTGTGTGTGCACATAGTGTGTGAGGCTTGCACTTGGCTGTGTTGGTCCCGGCCCCTCTGGGCCCAGAACAGAAGGGCAGTTACTGCCGTGGGGAGAGACCTGCTTTGCGGAGCTTGTTTCAAATGAGTTTTGTTTTGAATCTACAAGTTCATTCAAATCCAATCACAGCAAAATTCATAGATTGTGATGTCATGCGGATTGAAACCAAAAAAAGGCTCTGTAGGATGCTTTCTGCCAAATTTACTCAGGCTCCAGGAAACTCCCTCCCACCAGCCCTCTTGGCTTTGCTCAGGGCCAGGCCCCAGGCCTGCGAGCCGGCCTCAAGTGCATGGATGGGTTTCCTTCATGCCTAACGTGGCCTTCATGCCTGCTTTTCACACAGACAGCACACATGCATTTTCCCACTCAAAAGGGAGTAGATCCTTCCGCTTATAGAAGGGCAGGGAGCACAGCGGGTAGAGTGGAGGGAGAGTCAGTGACCTGGGTCATTGCCTATTGTTTCCAAGGTTTCTGAGTCCCCAGGGAGGGTCTCAGCCCACAGCTGGGGGGGGGGGGTCGTGTCTCAGCATGTGGGGAGGGTCTCAGCACGGGGTGGGGGTGTTGCAGCATGGGCAGGGTGTGAGCATGTGTCTCAGCACAGGGCGGGTTGCGGCCCATGAGTGCCCCCCCCCCAGAGTGACATTGCCGTCCCCTGGCCCCTTGGCAGACTGCAGACACCCTCTCATGGCTGTGGAGTGGACCTGGATTTTAGGGACCTAGCGTAAGCCCTGGAGTCGGCTGAGCGAGGATGTACTTGAGGTGGTTTGGGAAGCAGGGCACTGTGGGCCGCAGGCAAGTTTGTTGCAGGAGGGCCAGACTGAACCCAGAGCCCCGAGGGCAAATGGCCACACCCAAGTCCACAGCCTCTCTGTGTGCATCTGCAGCCAAAGTAGCGTCCACACCCCCTCGGGACTGCATCAGGACAGGTCACATCTGACCTCCAGTGCAGGGGTTTTTAGCTGGAGAAAATCAAAACCAACCTCCTCCTGATGTGACAAGAACGTGGGAGGTGTCAGCTCCAACAGCCAGGCACACATGGGTGGGATCTCTGGGCGCCCGTTCAAGGCACGGGACAAGTGGCTCAGGAGCCAGGCCTTCTTCACATCTGTCTCAGGCCGGACACTGTTGGGGCCCTGGTGCACTCAGGCCCCCCAGCCTCCCTCCCGGGCTGGAGGGACCATGGTGGCCCGCCCTGTGCCCTGCCCAGAGCCGGCTGCTTGTGCTAAATTCTTTGCTGTGTCTGCTTTCCAAGTGACCTTCTCCTGGAAGATGGAACTTCCTGCAGTTTGCTCAGCTCGGAGCTGATGATGGACCCAGGGTCCTGCTGGTGAAGCTCTTTTGAGAAAAGAGGAAGAATAAGCTGCCGTGAGTCGGTAGTGAGAGCATCTTCATGGCCACTCCACGGAAGCCTCTGTGTGGGATGAGACAGCTCTGTGACTCATTCCCCCAGGTCACAAAGTCCCCCCCAGGTCACAGAGTCTCCCCCGGACACAGAGCCCCCCCCAGAGTCCCAACCCCCAGGTCACAGAGCTCCCTCCCAGGTCACAGAGTCCCCCCAGGGGCCAGCTCCTGCACGGGGGCAGGTGGCCTTGGAGAGGAGATTTTCAAGGTTAAGGACATCAGGTCTTGAGCGGGGACCAGGCTGCCTTGGGGTGGGCCCAGACCATGCTGCAGAGGCTGCAGTTCCCACTGTCTCAAGAGTGGGCAGGGCCTGCTGCCCAGAGGTCTGTCATGGAAAGCAGAGTGGGACCTGGGAGTGGGGAGTGAGTTAAGGGCTCTGAGCTGGGTGGGAGGTGTGCGTGGGGGGTGCAATGTGGTTGAGGTCACTGCCACCGGAGGTCTGGAGGGCGTGTGAGTTGAGTTTGGGAAGGAAGATGGTGCATTTGCTTGTCCAGGTCCCGCATTTCCAGTGACAATGTGGCCATCTTTTCAGCGGGACACTGAGAAGGCGTGAAGATCATAGCGTTCACTGTAAAGTCTTTAGTATAAACTGCTACACGAGGTGACAGTGCAGGAGGACAGTGTGAGGAGAGCAGAAGCCAGGATCTCAGCCTTGGGCTCCAGCTGCCATCAGGAGGAGGGGCAGGCAGCATTAGGGAAGGCAGACGCCTGCAGGGAAGGGGCGACAGGCAGAGACAGAGAAAGGGGAGGCTGGCAAAAGCCTGGTGTTATTTTGGAGGCCTGGGCTCAGAGCACAGGGTTTCCGACTGGGGGCCCCACGTTAGCGGCCGGCACATGAGGACCAGCTCACAGGGATTCTCCCATCAGGCTCTCACTGTAGCCCTTCCACTGATGTATAGCAAAGCTCTGTGTTAGGAAAGTAAAGTCCTTCCAGATAAAGAATTTGTACTGTTTTAGTTTCTGTCTCCGACGAAGGCCCAGAGAGAAGCAAGCCCCTCTTTTAGACTTTGGGGAGGGGGGCTCTCTAGGAGCCCCAGACGCATGCATGGGGGCTCTTTTGAGCCAAGGTGTAGAGCATGTTCTTGATGATTCTATGAGAATTCTTCATCTCTTGTCCAGTTTCATGTTATTTTAAAATAGTGCCTGTGGTTTAATCATTTTTTTTGAGATCTTGCTACCAGATTTTAAAAAATCTGCTTCTATGAGCCAAGATAATTTGCTCATATAATTGTTTTTGAAACAGATCTTATGCAAGACATTCTGTACTGGTAAAGCTGAGCTGTGCATCTGCTGACTCGTGGCCAGACACCAAGAAGGACCCCAGCCGATTAGCAAAGTTGTACCCTTGCCAGGGACGGGATCGGAGGCCCATGTGGCTGTCCTCATGACTCAGAGGAGGTGGGCCTGAAGGCCTGTGGGCGGCGGGGCTGGCAGTTCGCCGGCTCTCTGCTGCTGAGATAAGCAGTTCCTCTCCAGCCGGCACATGTGCCCCCATCCCCCAGGGAGGGGGTCCGGCTTCCTCTCCAGCACCCCCGCTCCCACCCCACTTCTTGGAGGCTCTTGGAAGAAGCCCGGTTCCCCCTGGATTTCTTACTGCAAACTTAACCTTGGGGCCCTGAAGTCCTCTCTGTTAAGTGGGTGCAGGAATAACAGGCAGACTGAAGGAGCCCTAGGGGCCTCACCCAGATCCATCTCACCCTGCCACGGTTCATGTTCTCAGAGCCTTGAATCTGGCAAAAAGCAGAAAGACAAAGAGATTTCAATTGGAACAACCATAAAATTAAAAACAGTTCTCAGCAAGCATGGCCATAGTCTGCCTGAAGCAGATGGCTGGTAGGTAGGGGCTTGTGACGGAAAGAAACCCGTCCCTGTCTTCATTTTGTTAGGCCTGTGCAGCGGCCTGCAATCAGAAATAAAAGGGCAGCTGGGTTCTGCTCCAAAGCGCCGCCTGCCCTCTGGCCCAGCAGAAGACCTGCAAGCGCAGCATGGGGTGCTGTTTGGGCCCCTGCAGGGTCCCTCCTGGCCACGCTGAGAATTTGCTGGTTTGCAGGTCGCCCTGGTGAGCAGGCTGCCTCTGTCCTGCTTCCTGGTTCATGCAATTCCCGGAACGCCACAAAAGCACATCTAGTTTCTTTAATTTTTTTTTTCCCAGGGCATTGTATTCTTTTATTCCTTCTGCTCCCCCTCTTTCTCTTTCTCTTGTTTTTACAATCTCCCTGTAATGACTAATTGGCAGTGTTTCCCGACTTTTTTATGTTTCTCTTGCTCTGGTTACAAGTCGTACTAACCCAGCAATATCCACAGGGACCAATAGACAGCCAACATTCCCAATGATATACAGCGCGCCCCCTTCTTTAAAGTGCAGCGCATTTACAAGGAAATGCACACGGCCCAGGGCCCACTCCCTGGGCGCTGGCGCTGCGCTCGCGTCTGGGGGCGCGCCCGCGGTCCCTGCTCTGCGCCCCCTCCCGTGAGGCCTCTCCTGGCGCCCACACCGTCCCTCCTCCGCGCGCCCCCTCCCCACGAGACCCCCTCGTGCGCCCCCGCCATCCCGCCTCCGCGCGCCCGCGGTCCCGCCTCCGCGCGCCGCCGCCTCCGTGCGCCCGCGGGGCCGCCTCGGTGCCCGTTTACTGCGCGCGGCAGCCACTCTGGAGCCGCCGCACATCTGGATGGAGTCAGGCCCAGCGCCCGGGCCGGCGCCCAGCCAGTCCCCACCCGCTGGATTTCCTGATGTAAACAGAGCAAGAACACAGCAACTCTGCTGAATGTGTCATGCAGCGCTCTTTATCTGCTTGAGGTCAAAAACGGCGACTTAGAAAAACAGAAGCGTTGCTTTGAATTTAAACAGCTAAGAGCCATAGAGGGGACGGGGCTGCGGGGCCGGGTGGGGCGGGGGAGGGGGGAGCGCCTCCAAACTCACCTCCGGCTTTTGTGCCTGCTTGTTCCACTAGGTACTATTTGGGGGTAATTGGTAATTGAGAGGCTAATTTCATTATCTGCAGCCAAATGGGGAACAAGATGCCGTTTCTGTTAGTGGTGCTGGAGGCATGTGAGAGTTTCCCGTGCTGTGGGCCCGACTTTGCAGCACCCCCCGCCCCCCGCCAGCCCGCCGCTCTGAGGAAACTGCCTTAAGACGCCGATTTCCCCAGAGGGAAGCCCGCTGCCCGGTTTCTGAGAGAACTGCATTGCTCTCTGCCACCGGGTGCCAGCCGGGAAAGCATTTCCTTCCCAGGTTCCCAGCAGGGCTCAGTGCCTGGGGCCGAGGGAGCCTGCGCACTGGGCACCCCCGTTCCCGTTCCCGCTGTCCGCGGGGAGGGGGGGGGGAAGGACGACGCGCTCCCTCCCCCGCTGTCCGCAGGGGGCTCTGGCTCTCGCTCCCCAGCTGTGTGGGTTTCTTCTCCCCTTCTCTGGCTCTGGATGAGAGCTTAATGATTTGGGGTTCCGAACATTCATTAACTAGAAACCAACCGACTCTAAACCGTGACAATGTCATTTTGAAATAGATGGTAAGGAGGGAAAATACAAAATGATGGCAGAGTTTGTGTTGTCATCACCAATAATTAAAATGAAATGTAGATGGTTTCCACTTCAGTCACAAACCATTTACGCTGCGCGTCTAGAAGATCCTGGCAGGGCTTCCCTGGCCCCGAAGCAGCGGCTCCTTCAGCAAAAGTCTTTAAATGGAAACGAGGAGGAGCAGTGCCTCCGTGTCTGAGGGCAGTGCTGGCGAGGGCGGATGTGAGAGGCTGGGGAGGCTGGGGGCTGTCCGGGTAAGATTTCCGCAGAGCGGCTTCATGGGGCGGTTTGTCCAAACGTTTGAGGTCATGGGCCCAGACGGTGGCTGGACGTCAGGGCGCTGGAATGCTGCAGGAGCCTGGGCGCATCCCTGCTCTGTGAAAAGGCTCCCAGGGCACTCCTCTTCCTCCCACAGGCTGGGATTTGATGAACTGGCCAGAAACTGGGCCAAGACTTGCGGAGACAACCAAGGTCCAATTTGGCAAGTGGGCTGGTTGCTCTGCCTGGCATTTGATGATGAGATGGGGCCAGAACCCAGCGTCAAAATGAGGTTGGCCTTCGCCCCAGAGGCTGGGGTGGGGCTTGCTGCACCCCTGTGCGCTCTGCACGTGGAAATGCCCAGAGTAGGCGTGTCCAGTGACTTCTGTGATCACGTGGTGCCCTGCGTGGCAGAAGTCGTCTGAGGAGCCCAGGGGCTTGCTCAGTCTAAAGTGATTGCTCTTCCCTTTCCACAGCATTGGATTTTCACACAAGTCCTGTGGGAACAGGCGACAAGTTCCAGAAGAAGAGACTAGCACAGTCCTTTGGCCACATACCCACTCCAGGGGGCATGACAACCCTTCTCCAGGCTGGTGATGCTAAGTTAAGTCACGTGCCCGGGGTCAGCGCCTGTTAGGCAGTCACTGCAGGAAGACCTGGAGAGGCTTTGTCCTGCCATCTGAGTTGTGTTTCTATCCCTTTACCTCCCATCTATCACAGACTCAAGCATTTGGGAAGATATTTTGACCTTCTGTCTTGAATCTGAAGAGATTTCTGCAAAATTCCAAACATTCAGCTTGTGTTCGTTTTCTAGGAGGACCCTGATTTCAACACTTTATTCATCGTCAAGGCCCCGTCGTCAGATCATGGGTCCCAGTTGATTCTCACTGTGAGCGTAGCCTTGTCTGTGTGACCAGCGCGAGGGCCTCATGGAATCGTGCCAGTGTCACCCTCCTGCTGTGTGCCAGGGCCAGCAGGAGCCTTTGCGTGGCGGGGGTGTGTGCATGTCTGTCGGGTTTGTGTGTGTGTCTGTCGGGGCCACTTAGCACTGGCCCCCTCGCAGCCGCAGCCTTTTTCTCTAGCTGAGATTCTTACTGGGATGGTTGCAGATGCGTAGGTGGACAGCCGTGCACTCTTTACTCAGTGGCGACACTTTCCCCAGTGTTAACATTTTGCCAGAGTACAGTCGGGTGCTCAGTGAGGAGCTCAGTGTGGACTCCACACCCTCAGCTTGCTCCAGGGACCTGAGCTCGGTGGGTTTGCTTGTTCTGTTCGTAGTTCATCCCGTTGGTGGTTGCTGCGGACACCACTGCAGTCTGGACACTAACACAGTCCCATCAACACAGGGATCCTCCGGTTGCCTGTTATAGCCACCCTCCCCACACCCTCCCCGCTCCGGTCTCAGTCCTTGGCACCCACAAGCCTGTCCTGTTTCTAAAACTCTACCATATATATGATCCTTTCGGGACTGCTTTTTCCACTCAGCATCATTCTTGGAGATTGAGCCACGTCGGTGCCAATAGCACGTTCCCTCTTATTGCTGGACAGTGTTCCGAGGTGTGACCATACGGAGGGTTTTTATCCAGTCATCTGCTGAAGGACGTCGTGGCTGATTCCAGTCTCTGGCTTTTATAGATAAAGCTGCGGTGACATTTGTGTACAGATTTCTCTCTATTATTTTACTGTGTGTCTTCGTACAGTTTTTGTAGCGGTTGCTCTGACTGGTGTCAATATTTTACCATTTTCAGTAGTGGAAACCCCATTTTCATCTACTCCCCTTTTCCTCCCTTTTTAAATATCATTTTCTTGTGAATCATAACTTGTTAGGATTTCTGTTTTATTATCAAACATAGTTTCTAAAGCTTTTGAGGACGGTGCAGTCCGTTGTGTGTACCCATTTCTCCTCTTCACTGTTTTTCTTCCCTCTCCTTTCTTTTTTCGTTCATTTCCTTTCTGCTCGAAGCGCCTTCTTTAGCCAGTCCTCGAGGGTAGGTAGTTCTGTTAATGCCAAAGTATTTAGTGTTCCCTGATTTATTTTTATTTCTTCTCCATTCTTGAAGGCCAGTTTTGCTGGATACAGGAGTAGTGGTTGACAGTTCTCTTCTTTTTTTTTTTTTTGTCTTTTTGCCATTTCTTGGGCTGCTCCTGTGGCATATGGAGGTTCCCAGGCTAGGGGTCTAATCAGAGCTGTAGCCACTGGCCTACACCAGAGCCAGAGCAATGTGGGATCTGAGCTGCGTCTGCAACCTACACCACAGCTCACAGCAATGCCGGATCCTTAACCCACTGAGCAAGGCCAGGGATCGAACCTGCAACCTCATGGTTCCTAGTCAGATTCGTTAACCACTGAGCCACAACAGGAACTCTGACAGTTCTCTTCTTTTAGCACTTTAAAGATATTATTTGAGGTTTGTTCAGGTTTTTGGACCTGGAGGCTGGTGTTTTTTAACAGATTGGAGACATTTTCAGTTGTTATTTCTTTAAATATTCTTTCAGCCGCCTTCTGCCATCCCTGTCTCCTCTGAGGATGATGTGAGGACGATGAGAAGACGATGATGATACAACACCAGGTCCTTAGTCTTGTGGGACCTTGAGGCTCTGTTTACTTTTTGTTTTTAAATCCGTTTTCTCTCTTTGTTCATTTGGAGTGAATTCTACTGCTCTGTCCTAAAGTTCAGTGATTTAGCTCTGCTTTACTGTTAGAATCCATCAAGCTGATTTTCATTTCTATTACCCTGTTTTTCAGCTGTATCATTTCCGTTTGATTCTTTCTTATAATCTTCTTTTGCTTTTCTGAGATTCAGTTTTTCCTTTGTTTCAAGAGAATTTGTAGTTGATGGTTGGCACATGTTTATGCCCCTGCTTTAAGGCTCTTGTTGGGTGAGCACTGCCCTGTTAGCATTGGCTGACTGCCTTTCTTCCCAGTTCCTGGTGTGACGGGCGGGTCTGGTATAGAGTCTTACACCTCTGTTGTGGGCTGAGGCTCCCGTGGCAGTTTAATTTTCAGGTTTGCGGGGTTGCTTCCAACAGCTTGGTTTTTCTGTTCTGTTGATCCTGCTGGTGCTGCCTGAGGAGTGCCTCCCTCCCAGGCACCTGCTGGGCATCCCCAATGGGTGATGGATGTGCCTGGCTCCCTGCACCTGCGCCCTGGCTGCCAGGTGTGTCTGAGGGGAGAGCTCCAGCCTTCTGTGACATGTGCTCCCTACTGGCCCTGCTGTGGTGGGTACCCCCCCGCTCCAGCCCTGCCCAGGTCAGTCTCAACAGGAAAGGGGCGTCTTAGCCTGGCAGGGGAGGGGAGCCCTGGCCCCTGTCTCTGCGGGGCTGCCGTGGGTGCCTGCCTGGTGTTGCTGGAGCTCGAGATCCCCTGGGTGTTGGGCTGGGGGAGGTAGGTAGGGAAGCACCATGCTTGTGTGGACGGGGTACCGAGGCCAAGAGCATCCGGCTGCCCGCCTCCCCACCCCCTGAGTCTCCCAGGATCACCTGTGGACCATCCCAGGGCCACGTATGCACTGTGGCCTCCTGTCCCTCCCTGTGTTGGTTCTGGTCCCTCATCGGTAAGTCATCCTGTAACTGCTTGGGTCCATCATGGTTGCTGCATGGGGCTGGGAGTCCAGCTGGGGCCTGGAGTCTGTGCACCTGACCTTGGCCAGAACATTGTTCCCAGGGCTGGGATCCTCCGTGCCCACTCCTTAGCTGCGGCTGTGGTGCAGTTATCAACAGTGCCTCCCACTGGCCGAGGGTTGGCTGTGGGTGAGGAGGTGGGTGGTATCCTGCCTGGGGCTGTAGGGAGGGGTCTGGGTTTAATCCACATTGAAGGCCTCAGGCCTGCCGTTATGATTATGTTAATTTTTCCTCAAAAGTGTAACACACATTCTATACTCAGCCACTATCAGATATTAAGAAAGCTCTCTTTCCTTATTTAGTAAAAGGGAATATAAATAAAAGTGTAGTTTTTCCTCCATCCCGAGGGCACCGTCCAGTGGCCCCCGGTGCTCAACCCTGCCAGCCAGCCTGGGGCGCTGCGGGAGCTCAGGGGTCTGAGGCTGCCTGGGGGGCCAGGCCCAGACCCTGGGTGAAGGGACATTTTTAATGGAGAATTGCGAACACGACATCACAGGCTAAGAGTTTTGACTTCTCCCTCTGTTAGGTCACCTGGCCTCGGGGTGGGCCTCAGCCTAGGGACCTGGCTGTGGAGAAAGTTGGGAGAAACCTGGGAAATGAGCTGTGGCGATGGAGGAATTTGACATGTGAGGACGCACGAGGAGAGAGAGAGCAGGAGGCTGGTTTGATGTGTGATATACTTGAACTCAGACTTTTTAGTGTTTTCTGATAAAATACAGCACCAAATTACAGCTCTGTTCTGGGGTCAGGCGGTTTGGAAAGAAAGATTCCATGCTCTTAATTGATGCACAAATATTTCTTTTTTGCGAAGTTTGTTTGCGCCTTGTCCTGTGCTTGCTTGTTGAGCATCCAGGCACTTTTAATAGTGGCAGAAACATGCGTCTTGGGGGTTTCCTTTGCTTCTGGATTATGTTTTTATTTTAATTTAACGATGCCCCCTGAGGGGGTGGCGCCTGCTGTGCCAGCCCTGTTACCTGCATTTCCCCACAGCTCGGAGGTTCAGGGGTTTACCGGAAATTTGCCATTAGTTTCAATCTATTGTTTCAAAAAAGATTCATGTTTACAGCAAATGGCTTTTAAAAAGTCGGTGATGAAACTCCTCTTTGCCGTTCAGGGAAAGAACTAAGGAAAAATTAGTACGTTGTGTTAAGAGCAACCTTTCTTGGTCTCCGCTGTACAGTTTTTAGGATAGGATTAATTTTCCTTCCTCAATTTTTACTTTAGTATTAATTTTCAGTTATGCAGGAGGCTTAAATGTAGGTAAGCAGAGCAGGGCCAGTGACCTGTCTTGTCATTCTTTCTGAGTCTTCAGGCAGTTCAGTGATATTTCCATCTCTTCTCTATCTAGAAGGACAGATAGAATTACAAGACTTAGAGTTGCTCTGATGAATGTTGCTTTGCCCCGAGTGCCTGAACCTGCCTCAAAACCCTGCAACGATGTGGTGTCCTAAGCCTGTTCCTGGACTCCTGGCGTTCTTTCTATAAACTTTGTGCTTTATTGTGAAAAGCCCTGGAGACTTTTTCACTTACGGAGTTATTTCAATGTTACTGGTGAAAGAATATCCAGATTAAGACATTTGTTGAAAACTTAACGCTGGACTATAGAACGAATCTAGACAACCTCCCAAATAATTGAAAATATGTTATAATATTTCTCTACCTGCCTCTTTCTCACTAGAAAAACCAAGACCATCCATTCCATACAAACACACCTCAGAGATACTGTGGGTTTGGCTCCAGACCACTGCAGTGAAGCCAATAGCATACTAAAGTGAGGCAAACGATTTTTATGTTTATGCTCTATTGCAGTCTGTTAAGTGTGCAGTAGCATGAGCTCAAAAAAAAAAAAAAATAGTCAGAGCTTAAGTTAAAATTTCTTCTTGCTAAAAAATGCTAGCCATCATCTCACAACACAGAGTTGCCACAAACCTTTGATCTGCAAGGGGAAACGGAGGTCCGCCTGTGGTTCTTTCTGTATATGGGAACGAAATTCCATCCCCAGGGGCCAACACACTGCCATTCATTTCAGAAGGACACAGGATAACCAGAAGAGGTGACTTACAAACAGACATCAGTGATGTGGGGCCAGTGTCACGAGAGGCTTGGTTGGTTTGACGAGAGACACAAAGTCAGATTAGAGATGGAAGATGCCACGTGGCTTTGGGCCCCAGACAGGGAGGGAGGGGTCAGAGGGCCACTTTCTGGGTGTGCCTCTATCAGAAAATAATTCTCAGGAAAAACGAAAGCGTGGTTCTCATGCAGATACAAAGATAAACTCAGGCTAAAGATTTTATTTTATTCCTTAGTCAGTGAGAGAACCAGACAGATGTTCAAGCTGGTCCGAGGGAAAAAGCCCAAAAGCACACATTTCAAGTGGATGCAAAACTGATTTTCTGCCAAGAACAGTGATGCCTCATGGAATTCTATGGAAGGCCCCCAATGTGCACATCCACCCTCCCTGGGGTTTACAGAGGGGCAGATAGCTCGATGACCGCAAACAAGGTCAGAAATCAGACCATCTAGTGGGGTGCACTGTATGCAATGCAGCATTTTTCCCTGAAGGACATTTTTTTCGCTCCTGTCTGGGTTCATTCTGCGGCTCTGCTTCCACACCCCTGGCCCCCAAAGTGAACAGAACCAGGGAAGGGAGCACGAGATGAAAATCCTGCTCGCGAAATTCTTCAGCTCGCCAGGAGCAAAGCAAACAAATGAGCACATGCACACTAGAACTTGAGTCAGAGCAGCCTGGGCGTCCGCTATTAGTTGTGGTGTCTTGTCACTCTGCCAGCAAGACCCGGGGCTTTTAGGTCCAGGGAGTCAGGGAACCAACCCTGCCTATTTCAGAAAGATCAGAAACCACCAATCAGAAAATAACCAAGGTTAACAGAAGTGGGAGATACAATAAGATGGTAATTATTTCACATCTCGCATAAGAGAATACTGGCTGCAGCATCTTTCCAAGGGCTGCATTCTCCCCGCCTCTTCTCAGGACCGTGTCCTCCCAGGTGGGCCCTGCTGATGGCATGGACCTCGGCCTCGCCACGCCAACCTTACTGAGTCATCCAGGACAAGAGCACAGGGTTAAAGAATTTGGAGGTTTCTTTCCTTTGTTCCAATCCTGTCCTCACCATCTGTCAGCTACAGGGGCAGCTTTTGAGGGCATCATGTCAGCTTCTGGCAGAGGGAGCAGAAGAAAGTATTGATGAGTTTTCCTTCCTGGTAAGAAACACATGGATGCTCTTTAAACCAGACAACAGAACTTGAGGAAGTTTGGAAAAGGCCAAGTTTCAGGGAAGGACAAGACATGGCCGAGTTCTGCTTTACCCAAGAGCAGTTGGCTTGTGGCTGGCGGGGTTACCAGCTGGGTTGTGAAAGCGAACAGCCAAAGCCAAGGGTGAATGGCTAGTGCTCACCAGTGGTCCAGGGTGTGGTTGCTGCTGGGGGCCACCTGGTCAGAGCCGCTGCCCAGGCTCAGCCGGCCTCTTGCGGGGCCCGCGCTAGAGCAGGAGGGATGGGCAGTCGTGGGTGTGGAGCAAGGGGCGCTTCACATCCTGGTTTTGTCACCAAGAAGCTCTGAGTGTGGGCAGGTGGTGACCCGCTAAAGGTGCTGCAGAGGGTGGCCTCTGCGATGGGGAGGCTTCTGCCACCCAGAGAGTCCAGCCCTTAGTATTTGGTGAGGACGAAAGCAGGCCACAGGTGAGAGCACGGGGACACGAGGTGCTCAGCAGATGATGTCATTATTGTCACTGTTTTACTGGGGACTCAGCTGCTTCCCCCAGGGCCTGCTTCCTGTCCCTCCCGCAGGTGCCTCCCTCCCACCCCCTCCTGCTGCGGGGCCCAGCAGGGGATGCGGAAGATCTGTTTGTGACCATCTCCTGGACAAAGAAGCTTCCTGCCTGTGGGTGAGGAGGGGGGTGTTGGGGGGAACGCGTGACTCCCCAGCCTCACTCATCCTCAGGATGGTTGGATTTGGCAGCTTCTCCTGGGGTGTCCTGGGTGCTGGCAAAGCCCTCTGCTCCTGGATCCCCGTGGCTCTACGTGAAACCCCAGCACAAAGTCCTTTTCCCTTGGCTGTCATCCAGCTGTGGCCTGAGATGCTGCTTAGGGCGTGAGGGATGCACTCGCTGAGGGGAGGAGGCCCTGCAACACAGGGAATGGGGAGGCCCTGAGCACAGGTGAGGAGGCGGTGCAGACTTATACTGCTACTAAGGGAGGATTCTGGGGGCCTGGCCTGGGGTGACCTTTCGGATGAGTCCTGCCCCTGCGCTCGCCTGCCTTTCTCTTTCTCTTTGGAGGCAGTTTCTGAGACGGTGAAACAGAGCCAGGCTCGGAGTCCCACTTGTGGGTCGAGGCCCCTCATGCCCCTTGGAAAACTTATTTAACCTCTTGGAGCTCAGCATCCTCAGCTGCCGAAACGAGGGATCAGAAAGGGGATTTGTGCGACTGGTCCTGGGCGAGGGCTCAGGGAAAGTGAGTTGATTTTTTCACTTTCTCAATCCCCAGGGTTGATAGGAATTCTTGCAGAAGTTTAATTCTGAATTCCTATTAAATAGCGGTACAACTGTTATCTTTATTACTTCTCTGTTATTATTTGTATTACGTAAGACAGTTTCTGACTGAGAAACTTGCCCGCTTTCTGCCTGGCACGGAGCTGAAGCCAGTGTGACTTTCTGCTTTTCCTCTGATGTCAGAGCACATGTTTCTTTTCCCAGGAAGCTCTTGTCCAAGCAAATGGCTTTGTTGCTCATCTTGGGAACTTCCACGGAGACGTCCACACTTGCACCCCGAGGGTCGGGAATTCCCCCCCTCCCTGCCGAGGCCTCGTCCCGCTGGACTGTGGGGTCAGGGCCCTAATTGGGCTCTGCTCCAAGACCGCTCCCAGCCACTGTCCGTCCTCCAGACGAGGCTGCATGGGGCTCGGCCCCCCAACTGCAGCAGGTCGCGAGGGTCACGTGTGCAGCCAGGGCTGACAGACGTGTCACGTGCTAAGTGTTTCAGAGAAGCTGTAAAAGGTAGAATTTGGGAAAAGATTGCTCTTTATGTTTCACATCTTAAATTATTGCTACAATCCTGAATTAAGGTTTGTATATTTAAACATATTTCAGCTTCCTGAATTCCTTCTAAAATAAGGGCAGTATTTATTTTTCAAAGTTCAACGTACACCTATTTGATTTTCTAAGATAATTTTTGGCTCTTGACGGGCCGCTTAGGGGCCAATGCCAGGCGAGCGTATGGGGTACAGTGGCCACACCAGGCCGGTCCAGCGGCTCACTCACCCCACAGCATCTGGAATTCCCACGCCCCTGACCTGGGGGTGGTTGTCTTTATTTCACAACCGGGGGCCTGACCCTCAGGCCCAAGGACTCACTGCACAGGACAGATTGGGCCCCCTCTTCTTTCCTGCCTCCTTGTGGCCTAGCCCCCAGGGCCTAGCCCAAGGCTGCCTCTGACTCGGAGCTGGGATGGAGCCTCTGGGCCCAGGGTCTCCTCCTTGCCAGCGCCCCCAGCTGGTGATGGCGACAGGCAGTCGTCCATGGCTGAGACTCCAAAGCCCCCTGAAGTGAGGAGGGACGTCCTCTAGACTTGGCCGTGCTTGCCAGGCTCCCCTACTTGTGGCCTTGGGGGCGGAGCGCTCAGGCATCCCAGGGGCGCTGTCAGGAGGTCTCCGTCCCCAGCAGCCTGGTGTCAAGAAGTTCCTCTTCCATCACGAGCAATTGTCCCCATGGAAGTTTCTCTTGGGAACATGCTCCATCGTGGAGCCAGTAAGCCCGCTGTCCCCCAAGTCCTGAGGGGAGGTGAGCGCCAGGCTGCGTGGTTGGCGCCAGCTTGAGGTGACCAGGTTCCTGGAAATGCGCTCACCTCTCACTGGAGCTGTCCTTCTGAGCCTGGAGGCACCCACACTGCCCTCCTGTCTCCTGTGTCTCTGTCTCCCTGCCCTCCTTTTGCTGAGGGATGTGCCATCAGGTAGCTATAGGGAAATCTGCTGGAGGACAGAGTTTCAGGAAAGTGGGTCTTTCTCAACTGCCATGAATTTTATTTGGGTTACACAACTTTTAGTTGGTCCTGGGCCAAAGATCACTTTTATTGGGAATGAGTTATTACTGCTAAGTCCTACTTCCCTAATCCTTGTGGATATTTAAGAATCTTTATCAGAAGCAAGTGGGACTCCAGTAACTTTTGGTCCTTTCCAAATAAAATAACTTTGTGCAATTGCAGCAGGACTTTGTTTCAGTGTTATGACAAATTTTAACTGAATTATTTACAGTTCACTTATTTGTCCCTCTGAGGAGAGGCTGGCCTGGAAGGAAGTGTCACTAAATGGGATGTGAAAATGTCCCCAGGTTTCAGGACAAAGGCGGTGTCCCATCCTGTTGGGAGCAGAGCCTTAGTGGGACCACTAAGTGTTCTCACTGGGCCCCAGAGGATGCAGACCCTGCCTGCCCACCCCCCATGTCAAGTAAATTAGCTGTCACTCGACCCTGAAAACAGAGCCTCCAATGGGAAAAAATTTCTGCTTTTGGAAACATCCTAAGTTAGAGAAGCCCCCGACACTGAATGAGGATACAGATTCTTTAAAGAACACAGGAGCAATCTGGTCCTTACATGATGCACCCTGTTTTATTTTATTTTTATTTTTAAAAATTTTTTTGGTCTTTTTTGCCATTTCTTGGGCCACTCCTGCGGCATATGGAGGTTCCCAGGCTAGGGGTCGAATCGGAGCTGTAGCCTCCGGCCTACGCCAGAGCCACAGCAACACAGGATCCAAGCCGCATCTGCAACCTACACCACAGCTCACAGCAATGCTGGATCCTTAACCCACTGAGCAAGGCCAGGGACCGAACCCACAATCTCATGGTTCCTAGTCAGATTCGTTAACCACTGAGCCACGACGGGAACTCCACGTGACGCATTCTAAACATTTTGAGCTGGGTTGTTCTTTTCGATGGAATTAATTTCATTTTTTAAAAATTCCCGGTTTATCCCTTTCTGCTTGCCCAGGGTGTCCTTACCCGCTGTTTTGGGTTCTAATGATTAAGAATCTTCATTTCAGATCCCAGGAGTCCTGGTTTTGTTGTTGTAGAACAAAATACATTTGACAGATATGTTAAAAATCTCTGACTTTATAATCAGGAATACATTCCTGCCACTTTGCACTAAATAGCTGGGTTTTCTGAGTTGGAAGAAGCAGACAGTCAGGGCCAGCAGTGCCCCGGCGAGGCTCCTTTGGTGGGTCGGAGGCCTTGGGGACCAGGGGCCCGTTCTCTCTGACTCACCCCACCGGCCCCGGGAGATTAGATTTGGTGTCTGGCCAAAGCCTTGGCTAGAAACCTTTAAGATTGGTGCCCGTGCCCCCACTGCCTGCTGTGGGGTCATCCCAGGAAATTTAACAGAGAATGGTGTCTGATTCATCTGCAGACGCCTCGCAAAGCACGTTTTCTCGGCTGCTTTTAACAGTCGCCTCCAAGGCCAAGTACCTGAGCAGCATCCGAAGCTGTCGCTCAAAACTGCCCAAGTGGAAGTGTGAACACCTGGTTCCCACTGCTTGCTGCTTGTCCAGACGTGTTCAGTGGCCCAGTGGCTGCTGTGGTCACTGTCAGAATGGGCTGTGCTGAAGGCCTCGCCGGCAAAGCTGAGGTGATGTGTGGTCCCCGAGCCCGGTCCTGTCCTCCTGTCCCGTGAAGGTGCAGGTTTGGTGATGTGGCCTTGGAGGCACCCTGGGTGGTGGGACCCAAAAGGAACTCAGCACAACCCCCGAGGTCCCCACTCGAGCTGCAGGGACTCTGGGGCCGTGGCTCCGCCAGGTCTGCACCCAGCCAGAGGCCGGTGGGGCTCCGTGTCCCTCTGGGGGTCCTGACCGAGCCTCTGGGCAGCCGGGGCTCACAAGTGCTCCTTTGTGCGGGGCTTGGGGTAAGTCTCGCCAGCTGACTCGGCCTCAGGGCTGGGAGCTGGCCTTTCTCACCTCGTCCACACTAGTCTTTTCAGTGACTTGCCAAGTTTGAGGGGAAAAAAAAAATCCCCCAATTCTGGTTAGAAGTGTTTCAAACGTTACCTAAAGCGGAGATTGGCGGGTGAACTGGCTAACTGCTGCCTAAATTTAGTCTCAGGAAGCATTGATGCGAGCTCCCTAGCACGGCGCTGCTGGAAAACACAGAGGTTTAAAGGCCCTGCACACACTTGGGCCTCGGCCGGCCTGCTTTACTGCCTCATTATTCGGCCTGCGCGCCACCAGCATATAAAAATGGCAAACACGTGTTTGCTGAAATATTCTGGTCTGTGCTTGAAAAGGTGCACCAAGTTCCAATTTGAAAATTAAAGTTCTCTGAAGATGTTTCTTTTCTGTGTTTTCAGTTCTGTGTTTTGGCCTTCGGGCAAAATTCAAAGTCATGCTGGCACGTGGGAAACCAGCTCTCCCATGGGATGTAACATTGCTGACCCTAATATGCGAGCCATTTGTCAGAGAAAGCAGGAGAAGTGGTGCCACTTTCTAATGTTGTCACTAGCTCATTTTCTTGCTACATATTTATAATTGTATAGACAGCGATTGCCAAAACAAATTCTGCTCTCGGCTAACCATCTAGAGGGGAGTGTTGAGTTTTAAGCTATATAAGTAGCCTTTGGCTGAGCCCGGTACTTGCAGTTTGTAGGAAGAGCTGTGTGCCCTGTGCTGGTGAGCTCAGGGGGTGCCACGGTGGTGGGTGTCAGCGCCTTGCAGTTGGGACGAGATTCCACGCCTGGTCTCAGTACAAGCGGAGCAAGTTCTCCCGGTAAGGAGAGTGGTCCCTGCAGACCGGTCCTCATGGCCGCCTCCAGCCACAGGGACGCCTCAGCAGCTACTGGAATGAACCGGTGATGCAGCGGATGGGGTTCTCTTTGGCAGCTGGCACTTCATTTTGAGGGTACAACTGTCCCTGGTGGGTGGGAGATTATGCACCAGGACTCCTCATTCTTGCTGATGTTGTGAGTGGGGAGGGGGTTTGGTGTCTGTGCTCAGGGCACCTGTCTCTCCAGGACCTGATGGGGCTCCAGGGATGCTGCTCTGGGTGGTGGTGGGGGGGCTTCCCCAAGACCCTGGGGGGCAGAGTGCGGGCTGGTCCTCAGCTCTGCCACCCCCACCCCCATTCACTCTCCCAGTCAGGCCTTTCTTCTCACAAACTCATTTTCTTGCTCTTTAGTTTAAAGCACGATTTGTTTTCTTAAGAATTCCTCCTATATTCGCGGAGCTTTTTGGATAAACGCATCAGCTGGTGGTTGCTGTGTAAAAAAACAAACGAAAGTAATTAAAGACACACACATTTGTGTTCTTTCTTTATAAAGACCAAGTTTTCCAGGCCCCACTCTTTAGACACCCTGATTTTGCTGTGAGGCAGAATGTCACACCACGGCTCTGCAGGGGCTTCCGGTGAGTTGGGTCTGGGCTGGGCGCCGGGCACCAGTGCCTCTGTCAGTTCAGATAAACTGCGCAGCCCTGGTCCCAGATCCCCGTCTTCAAAGCTCGGTGTAGGGTTACATTTTACAAGTAGAAAGTCAGATTCAAAGACTCGCAGAAGATAATCTAGTCTTAACTTGGAGACACTTAAAGACGTGCTTTTGATATTTATATGCTTTATTTTCACAGGCACTTTCTGTGGGTCAGAGATTTAAAGCTGTGAGCTTTCCTGCACACTGCAGAGTGGCCTGGTTTCTAGCTGGGGTCGCAAGCTCATCCTCCTGTCCCAAGCAGCCTTGCTGAGCCTGCTGGGGGGTGGGGGGAGGGGAGGCTGGCAGTGTGGGGGGAGAGCCGGCTCAGCCTCAGCCTCAGCCGGCCCCAGGATCCATCCCCTCGTGGGAGCCTCTGCAGGGCCTGCCAGGGGACTCCTCGCCTAAGCAGAGGCGCCCGCACCGGCTGCTGGTCACCCAGATCATTTTCTCCATCAGGAGGCGGTGGCCCGGCCATGGGGCCAGGGTGTCCTGTGCTTAGAGGTCCAGGCAGACCCTCATCCATTTGGTCTGGTTGTCTCTAGCCGGGTTTCCGGCCCGCGTCCTGCAGTGGAACCCTCGGCAGTCTTACACGTGTTGGTCAGTCCTCCTTCCGGACCTGCTGGCTGCTTCCCGGGACACTTCCCCCTCACTGCTGCCCTGGGCGAGGACAAGGGAAGGGGACCCAGGGGGCCAAGCGGGGGTGGCGGCAAGGGCGGGAGGCACCCTGGCCGACTCCACCCCCGCAGGCGTCCTCCTCGTGGGCACCGGCCTGCGGTCCTCAGGGACGCAGCTCCCCTCTCCCCAGTCCCAGCTCCGCTCATTAGGGAAATAAGGTGTCTTCTTCTGTGTTCCACGTCCTGCTCTTCCCTGTGGCGGATGGCGGATGGCGCTGCGGCTGGCTGAGAGGGGAGGACAAGTTAGGGGAGCAAGTAAGAGTCAAGGAATGCGTAGTCTGCTCTCCACCTGTTGTTATTCTGGTCCCAATCAACCTGCTCGCCAGGCTGGAGCCAGCGGCCATCTGGAAACACTGCTCTGTTTATAAACTTGGCACGAAGCAGCACTCCCGGGCCTGACCTCCCACACGAATCTGGAAACAATTAGAGCCAGAAGACAGGCCGTCAGGGAAGCTCGGGAGGATGGGGGAGGAGCCTGCGGGGGAGGGCGCCCTGGAGGCCTGTCCGGGTGGGAGTCCCCGGGGGTGGGGGACAGCCCTGGAGGGAGGTTGTGTTGGGGGGGAGTGCCTGGGTGGAGGGGGGAGAGAAGTGGGGGTAGGGGAAGGACCTGGGTGGGGGGATGCCCGGTGGGGGAAGGGGCCCAGGGAGGGGTGGGGTGCAGGGAGAAGTGAAGGTGGGGGGGAGAAGGAGAGAAGTGGGGAGCAGGGGTAGGGACCCGGGCAGTGGGTCTTTGCAGCCCCCCAAGCCCCCGGCCTCAGCGGCCCCCACTGTGTGCTCAGAACCAGCCCATCGTGGACACAGAGAACGCAGGCTGTTCTGGCCTCTGTAAGAAAAACCTTGTACAGTCTCAGGTCATTTTTTTTACTTTCGGAAACATTCTTGAAAGGCACTTTTTAACCACAGGGAGCTTAAGCAATGTGCCGTTTTGCTGCAGAAAAGCTGAGAGGTACCTGAAGTGCGGGGACATTTCTTTAAAAGGGGCAGTGCTGGCAGGCCCAGTGCAGTTGCAGTCTGTGTGGACCAGCGTCAGGCTTGGTGCCTCAGGGAGATGAATGAGTCGCTTCCTCTTCATGCAGGAAACACTTTTCTCTCTTCCCCGCGGTTTTGAAATGTGATTCCCAGCGCAGTGGATGCTCTTTTTGTGCTCAGCTGGTCTGACTCCTGCAGTATCCATCTGTGGGAGAGGCTGGCAAACCCAAAATTGGCACAATTAAAAAGCTCCAGGTCAGCCAGACGGCCGGAGGAGGGTCCTGCTCCTGGCCGAGCAGCCCGGCACCAGAGAGGCCTCGTCCTGGCCGTGGGTCTTGCTTGCTCCTGGGCTCGGGGAGCAGCGGCCGAGTGCGCGCGCCGAGGTCTCTGAAAACCAACTGCTGGAGCGGGTCGGCCACATCCTGGCGCCCTTTCCTCTCGGCAACGTCTTCCCGGCCCAGCATCGTCCTCGCCGCTCCATGTGCTTGCTCTCACACGCCGCTGCTTTCCGTGTGCTGCTCGCTGCTCAGGACTTTCGAGGCCCCGTGGGGTGAAAAGACCCTGAGCAGAGCGGCCTGCAGCCGGGGTGGGGTGGGCTGGGGTGGGCTGGCCTGGGCTGGGGTGCACTGGGGTGGGCTGGCCTGGGCTGGGCTGGGCTCACACAGGTCAGGGGGACCCCTGGAGAGAGCCAGTGCCAGACCCTGAGTCTCGCTGCCAGCGGATTCATCTGAACTGTAAGAGAAAACGCCATGTTTACTTAACCCCTGTAAGCCGATCTCCTTGGTCTGAGAACTGACCGGGCAGCTAAGGACCCACATTCCTTCCACAGTTAATAAAACTTCATATTCTTCTCCGTGCTCATAAATTTAATTACACTCAGACCTACTTAATCTACATTTGTTTTTTTAGATTAAAAAACCCCAGCACCCCGATATGCAGCATAATCTTCATCTTTAGGTTAAAAGATGGAAATTGGAAATTTTGCTAGTTTTGCCCTAAGTCATCTTGTCTCTTTACAATTTTTTGGCCTGGAGACGATAGAGGTGCACATGGACTTAGCTACACTTCTTCCCAAGATACTAACTTTATTAAAGCAAAACAAAGCACCCCTCCCCCCCACTTAAAAAGGGAGCCAATCCACAGCCAGATCTGAGTTCACACAGGACCCTTTGTAGATTCTTTGAAATGTTGGCAGGGACTTGGGGTGGCACTTACTCCCTGAGACCGAGGGAGATGGGCGCTGCCTCCTTCTGCTTCCTTGGCCCCTCTCAGGGTGGCTTTTGAAAATTAGTGACAGGTCTGCAAATCGTGTTGCTCTTTGTGACAGAAACAAATGTAGCTTCTCAGCTCAGGCACCCACTTTGGAGATGAGAGCCTGGAACCCCACATGGCAGTCTCCCCTTGTTGGTGGAACCTTGCCCAAACAGCATCTGTTCAAATGGTGCTTTCAACCACCTTCCCACTTTAATTAGGAGCACCAAGAGTCCTCTTGGTTAGCACATTAATTTTCATTTCTGCCTCTTGGGAGCCTCATAATTCCCTCTGCACAGACATTCCTGCGCCTGCCCCCCACCCCCACCCCCATCTTCCTGTACCACTTGGCTCCAGCCTGGCCTGATTTCTGAGAGAGAATCTTTGTTCCCACCAAAATGAAAAATAAAGAACCAAACAAAATGAAGCCTGGATGTATTCCAGAATATCATCTTTTCTATGTGACTGTTGCTTGAAATTTTAAAATATATTCTTATAACAACACTTTTCTCGAATGTTTGGTTCAAGGAAGACTTTAAGAAAGAGTGTTTCTGCAGCTTTCTCATCCTGATCAGCCTGTTTTCAAGTATTTTCGGAATAGAACAGCAAGGACATTGGTTTTACTTCTGCATTTGAAGAATGGACCTGCACAGGGAACCAACTCTGAAGCAGCCTTTCTTTCCAAGATGCTCAGGTGAGTCAGGGATGAAAATTCTAAAACCTGCATCCACGCTTCCATGTAAAACTTGGACCACATCCTGCCATGTCATGGTTTTCTGGAGGTGTGGGAGGGAGAACATTCAGTCCAATTCCCTGTGTGTCCTGTGTGGTCACTAGTGGCTGTTTAGCCTTGAGATCATTTAAGGTGGGTGATTTTAAAGCAAACCTTCCATAAATTGTGTGTGTGTTCCTTGGCTGGGTTGTGAAGCAGTGACCAGGTCTCTGTCCTGATGGACTGACTGGGCGTGGCCGGGTCATCAGCTGAGCCGGCCATGCCGTCCACTGAGCTCTGCCTGTGATGCTGATGGATGCACCCAGAGGGTTAGTGCGATGATGGCTGGGGTCGGGCTGGGCCATTCAGACGAGACACAGGCGCAGGTGGCCAGTGAGGCAGTGAGGAGATGCTGATCCGGTTCCTAGTGCCTCTTGTTGCCCGCTCCTCCAAATGGTGCACGACCCGTCTGCGTGTCGGCACCGAGATCTGTCGAGCATGTGGCCTGACCACCTGAAGGCTTTCTTTGGTTCTTGGCTCAACAGATGAAAGAACAAACGGTCAGGTAAGAGAAATGGGATATTTTACAGCAAAAACACCAGGGAAAGCCTGAGACTGATCTGTGGGGACTTTGCTTTCTCCCCACCCCAGACCACCCCACGGAGGGGCTTAAACCCACTCGTCCGTGCCGATTCCATTGCAGACTTAGGACTGTGCCTCGGCCTGGGAAGGCAGCGGACTTCTGCCGCAGCGCCACGTTTCCTGTTGTGTCTGCCAGCTTCACAGCAGAGAAGACCCTGGCTGTAGATTCTGCAGGAACAGGGCAATCCTGAATGAGAAGACAAGACTCGCTCTTGACAGTCATGTCCAAGTTCTATTTAGCAAGATAATCAGCTGAAAGCTAAGCTTTGTGTGGAGCCGGGGGTGGGGGTTCCCCTGAGCTCTGACTTCCTCAGCATGTCAAGAATAGATGGTTATGAGCTGAGGGTCCTGCCTGGGTATAGGAACATTCACGGTGACGCAGCTGCCAGGAAACAAAGGATTTCCCCGGATGTGAGGCACCTGGAGGCCCCCGTCAGCACTGAGGCTTTGGGGCAGGAGGGACCCTAGGGCTCCCGTGGGGTGGCTGTGGGATCTTCTGTGTTGCCCACCCCTCACCTTGGACGTGGGCTGCTCTTAGTCCTTCTGCTGACTGCTGATTGTCACGGCAGTAGGTACAGAACAGCCTTCTTTCAAGTGGGGTTTCCTTCTGTTATCACTGGTGATGAAAATTGGACTGATTTCCGTATCGCAGTGCAGAATCTGATAGTGTTTTTATGTGGACATAACTGCTCTGTAAAATCTCATGCATTTTCTCTGCTGGAATTGCCAGATGAGAGGGTACGGAAACTTGTGGCCAACAGAGAGCTTCCCAGAACGTTGCTATTGGAGCTCAGCAAGCAGAGGGCAGTAACGTGGGCATCTGCTTTCCTTCTGTGGACGGAGCAGACCCACTTGTGCCTGTTTTTTATTTCGGCGCTGCTCTCTGCCCGTGGGATGGCTCAGGAAGTTCAGGCCCAAAGCCACACGGCACTCGGATCTAATACCGCGTCTGAGAGCAGGTGCCCCTGGACCCCCTGTGCTCCTGGACGTGGGGACAGACCCCTGCTCACTCGTGGGGGTCAGCTCAGAGGGGTGTCAGAACGTACTCCGAGGGCACTGTTCTGGAACTTGCTTTCTTGGCAAGCGCCTGTCCTGCGTGTGCCCTTCTGCCTGACTTCTGGCCCAGCGAGGCATGTCCTGGATGAGGGAAGGGTTGGAGGCTGCCATCCCGCCGTGGCCGTGGACAAGGAGAGCATAGGGGGCTGACCCAGGGCTGCGTGTGTTTCCAGCTCCTCACCTGATGGCCTTGTCTTGTCTCACCCCCAGGCACTGCCAGGCAGGGGCTACGGTTCCTCCCAGCTGTCGGGCAAAGAAGGGGCTCCAGGACCCCCCCAGTCCCATCCCGCCCTGACAGTCCCAGCTCCCAGGAGGCCGTTTCTCCTTCCATGGAGTGAGGCATGTCGGCTGGACCCCCAGCAGGATGCTGATGTGGTCACACTTGACTCAACAAAACATCCTGGTACCATAAACGTTGGGCTGGTGGCTGGTAACTGGCTGTTACACCTCGGTTCTTCTGTGAACTTCTGTGTGAACGTGGCCTGTTGGTCACGGGCAGCAAAGGGCTTGGGAGGCAGAGGGTAGAGGCAGGAAGGGCCCTGTGAGGCCCGTCTCCCACGGAGGGCGTGACCCGCCCTCGTCCTTCCACTACCCCCCATAGCCTGTTTGCAGTTAGCTCAGATCCTGCAGAATTTTCCTCCTGTGTTTCAGCCACAGGCCATGAGGCAAAGGCCACGAGCTGCCCATCTGACCGCGGGTGTGAGGGCGGCCCTGGCTGCCATTTGCAGAGTGGAAAGGAGGCCTGGCCGGCCCTTAGGTTGCCTGCAGTTCCCCCGGCCCTGCCAGTCACCCACCTGCCTGCTGCGTGTCCGCCCTGCATCCTGTGGCTGTGACAGCATCAGGAGGGAGCAGCCCAAGGAAGACCCCTGGCGCCCCCAGGGTGCGGGTCCCCTCTGCCCGCCCTGCCAGTTCAGGATGAACCCTGAACTGGAGACTCGGGGCCGACCAGTGCCCCCAACCGTGGCAGCTCAGTGTCCCCGGCTCTCACCATCCCTCTGGGCTGAAGTCAGGGGCCCAGGTTGTGGGCAGGCCGGTCTCTGCCTTCATGGAGCTCGTGTCCTGCTGGGTGCACCCCATCAGGTCACAGGGACAGTGTGCGGAGGCAGCGCCCGGGGGGCACAGCTGGGAAGCAGCACGTCATTGCCCACGTGCCACCCCAGGGCCCTGAGATCTCTGTGCGTGAAGGGAAGGTCTGAGGGGCCTCTTCGCCCTGCCCACCCCCACCCCAAGGCTTCCCCGTGGGCGCCACTTGGCCCCTGTGTGTGTGGGGCTCACAGCTAGCACCTTACCCGTCATTCATGATTCTGGGGTCACTGCATGAGCTGCAGTGGCTGCAGCCACATGTGCCTGGGCGCCAAAGTGTGGAAGTGAGTGTGTATCTGGGAGCTGCCAGATGGGATGGCCCCGAGAATATGTGGCCGGGCTGCTCCACCTCCTGCCCATCCTGCAGAATCTCCTGCCATGCCACGTGGAGAGGTGGCTGCCTGCCCAAGGTGACTTTTGCTCTGCTGGGTCCATGTTCCTTCTAATGGCTCTGAGCAGATGCTCTTAACTCCCTCTGGGTGACAGAATCTAATCATCACCTAAGAAAAATAGTTCCTAGCTTTCCTGTGGCTCAAAATTTTGAAAGGTATCAATTTCAAAATTTTAACTGGTTTCTGTGAAAAGACAAGTGGTTGAGGATGTGGACTTTGGATTCTGCTGCATTTGTAGCAAAAGAGTCCTATTATTTTAGAGTCATGATGGATACAGAGCATCCTTCTCCGCCCTGACCTGGGCGTTCAGATGAGGTTGGTCCTCGTGGCTTCTCAAACCACCAGGTGTCTCCCAGCTTCATTCTCACCTCACAGGTGAGGGAACAGATGCAGTGAGGGGAAGTCAGTGTCCCAAAGCCACAGAGCAGAGCAGGTGGAGGTCAGCTGGTCCTGAGAGGCTTGGGGAGAGTCTGGAGATGCCTCCTGTGTGATGCCAGCTGAAATCTGTCTTTAGGATCTGTCTGGTGGGTTCAGGGTGTAGATGCTGCCAGGAGGCTTGTGTTTACCTGGCGTGAATGTCAGTCCCACTCCCGCGTTAAAGACAGGGTCATTTCTCCGCAGCTGTCCTAAAGGCACCCTGCTAAATAGGTGTAGACACACAGGGCTGTCTGTCTGCCGAGAGGATGTAAAGGTCAAAATAACCTTCCTGCCAGCTATTGGGCTGGTCAGCACGGTACCCCCTGTGTTTCAGGATGGCTCAGAGCCACTGCCTCTCTCCTGCTCACCCCTACCGAGCGCACCCTCTCCTCCTGGGGTGGGGGGCTTCCCCTGGGACCCCCTCGTGCCCTGGCAGCATCGTGGCAGGGCCTCCCTGTCCCGGTGAGAACCACAAGGTGAGCCTGGGTTGGGGTGGGCGTTGGGCTCTCCAGTTGCTGTGCGGCCTCAGCTCTGCTGACTATGTGCTTTCCCATCCGTCTGGGCGAGTCTGCACTGACCTGAGTTACCATGGGGCAGCTCTGGGTGGCCAGAGGCCAGGGCTTAGGAGGGACCCTCCTGTCCCCAAACCTGAGGTACCCTCCCATCCCCAAACCCAGAGACACACAGCAGAACCGTCCTGTCCTCTCATGGCTCTGCAATCTGAGGGAGGCCGGTGGCTGCCAATTGAAGGGCACATGGCCCTCCACGCTGCCCTTCGTGCTGGATGCTCCCTGCCCTGATTTCTGCTCAGAGGTGAAGGAGTGGCTTGGTAGTGTTTGTCTGTAGAAATCAGCTCCTTTCCATCATGAGACTTGGCCTCAGGAGAGCAAGTTCCCTTCACTTCTAAACAGGCCGAGAGCCGGTCTCTCGTGTGCGGAGCAGGTGGGGGGCTATGGTGAAGGACCGGCTCTGGAGGGGGTCAGGGGCTGCCCTCCCGTGATGCTGTTCACACGGTCTCCTGGCGGCTCATCTGGCCCGTGTCAGCACCGAGGGCTGGATGCGGCCCTAACGCTGGGAACATGAAAAAGGTCTTGGCCAGATTAGCTTCTCAAATCCCTCTTTCTGTGATCGAGGAGAGTTTGCTTTAACAAGCACTCTTTCCTCACGGCTCTGCTTCTCATCTGGCCCAGCCGCCACGAAGTCAGGATGCTGTCGTGATACGGGCAGTGGTTACCAAGATGGAAGTGATTACACATCACGGTGCCAGCCCGGGGCCGGGGAGCATGAGGGCTGTCTGTGCCCACTGCCGCGGCCTCCGCCCCAGTGCCCGTCTTCCCAGCTGGCCTTTGTCCCAAGCAGCCTGGGAGAGCCATTCTGCCTTGGTTGGGCGTGGCCTCAAAAGTTTGGACGAGGATCTCGGGACCAGCTGTTATCTGCTGTCTCTGGGGTCCCTTGGGAATGCTAGGAGGCCAGCCTTTTCTGGGACAGCTTTCAAGTGGGGGAACCTCAGCAGATGCTCCCAGGGAAGGCAGCTGCAGGAAATCTGGCAGGGACGGCTGCTTGCTCTGCTGAGTGCAGGAATGAGCCTGACCGTGGCCTCGGATGAGCTGGAAGGGAAGGAACTCAGGAAGGGCGGGAGGGACCCGCTGTGTTACCACCAACCTCGGTGGAAACGCCACAGAGGAGGAGAACCGGGGCCACCAAAACTTCAGAAATCAAATGTTTTAGGAGAAATTTTAGCTCGACGAATTTAACCTTTTGAATAGTATTCTTTAAAAGCAAACAGCAGAGGTTTTCACCACGAAGTGACAAACACTGTGAGACTTGCTGGTCTCACTTTGTGAACCTGACCTGCCCCCAGAGATGTGATCTGGGCGACCGAAACCAAAACTAGGGACCAGGCTGCTGTTCCCCAGGCCCCGGGCCTCTCCCCGTGGTGAAGCCAGAGTGGCTGGGTTATGAGGTCGCAGGGGCATGGTGGAGGGGACCGCCAGGAGGCACCCTGTCACATCCACTGCACATCTGACTTGGGCACTGGTGCTGCCAAAGCTGGAGCTGGAGACAGTGAAGTCCGGGGTAGAAGCAGCCCTGACAACCGGGAGGTGAATCTCGGAGCTCACAGGTGGCCAGCAAGGCAGGCTGAGGGGCAGGACATGGATGCAGGCTGGCCTTTCTGATAGAAGGATCGAGTCCGAGCGGAGCCAGGAGTCCCAGCCAGGGTCGTGGGGCACGTGCTTCCCGGCCTCTCTTCCCCTCCCGCGCTTTTGTAGCTTTGGGGACTCGGGTCTCCATTCCAAACTCACAGCCTCGGCCTCATGGCCCGCCCTTGGCCCAGCCCTGGCGCTGACCCCCTCCCAGTCCCCTGCTCCCACGGGGCTCAGCAGCAGGTGGGGGTGGGGTGGGGGGCTGGACCTTGGCCCTGGAGCCTCAACCGGGTCTTGCGGCCTCTGCTCTCGGCTGCCACTCCACCAGCCCTTGGCTGCGCCAAGAGCAAGAGCAGCTGATGGCGGGGCTGGCTCCTGTGGGAGGAGATGCTGCCGTTGGGCAGGGAGTCAGGGGACAGCACTGCCAGGCTTCTCTTAGAAGCGGATCTAACAGCCAAGGAGACCCCAACCCAAATCACAGGTAGAGGGAACAGAGGTGGTGGTGGGAGGGGGCTGGGCTGGGCAGAACGGAAGGGGGTCAAAGGTGCAAATGTCCAGTTATAAATACTAAATCCTGGGGTGTAGCATACCGCATGGGGATGACAGGCTCTGCTCCTGAAACACGTCCTTAGAAGGTGCCAAGAGAGGAGATCCCAGACGGTAGCTGCATGATGGCGGATGGAGCTGTACCTACTGTGGGGTCGCTCGCTGTGTAGATAAGTGTGGACTCAGTGTGCTGTACCCCAGACACCAATGTCATGTTCTATGTCAATCATACCTCAGGAGAAATTAAAAAATACAGTAAGCTGTGTTCAAAGACCACACTTTTCTTTTTAAAGTATTTTTTACATTTTTAAAGTATTATTGATGTACAGTGTTCTGTCAATTTCTGCTGTACAACAGAATAACCCAGTCACACGTATATATACGTTCCTTTTCTTATATTATCTTCCATCATGGTCTCTCCCAAGAGACTGGATATAGTTCCCTGCAAAGACCACAGTTTTCAATAGCATGCTAATTTTAAGCTTGAAAAACAAAACAAAAGCAAAGTAACACCAGTAACAGGCACAGCTCACACGGAGCGTTTGCTTCCTGTGTGGCAGGCGCTGTTCTAACTACGTTCAACGTTGGGCAGTTTATTTCTCCCGACAATGTGAGGTGTGGCGTTGTCCCCCGTCCCACAGAGTAAACCGAGGGGCAGAGAGGGTTCCAGACCACACTGTGCAGAACCAAAGCAGTCCTCAGCCGAGCACCTGGCATGCTCGTGGGACGGTCTGGCCATAGAGAGGCCCCAGAACCTTCTGAGTCGTAGAATCAGTCATTTCTCCAGCAAACCCGGACCCTGGCCTGGACCCTGGAGACGGTCTTTAACACCGAGGTCTGGGGGTGACTGGGGTGCTTCTGTGTCCAACCCCTCGGCCCCCCATAGGCGTCCCCTGAGTGACCAGCAGCATCCGCACGTTCAGGATCCCCTCTTTCAGCCCCCAGCCCCCAACCCCCAGCCCCCTGCTTGTTCCCACCAGCTGCTGTTGAGTCCTAAGCTGAGCAGCTCCAGGCTACAGCAGCTCCAGAACAGCCAACCGAGACCCCACGGAAAGCAGTTCCCCCTGGAAGGTGCGCGTGACTTCTTTTGCTTTTGGTCCCACAGACTTCCTTCATTTTTAAAGTTTCCCCTCCAGTACCTGCACTGAAGTGTTTGAACTTCTAGTGGATAATCTGATGTAAGGTGAGTTTCATCTCAAAATATTTGGCTAGAGATCGATGAGTAACTGGATCCTTGAATAAAATTTGAGATCTTTTCGTTGCTACTTAAAAGAATCGATACGGTTCCGAGTCTGAGCAGTTGACATGAACTGTTCTGGATCTTTGCTCACGGATTTCTGCCAACAGGGTTTGGGCATGATTAAGCTGCGGCAACAATGTTACCTTTTTAAGGTCAGCAGTAGATAAGGGCCCCTGGAAGGACTGGAAGGAAGGGGGACGCCCCACAGACCGGTTCCCGGTGTTCTGGGGATTTTATCGGTGCACGCACAGAGGCTCATGGAGTCACGGCATCCTCAGGGACGGTGGTGTCCGGTTAAAGGAGCGAGTGGCGAGGTCTCTGGCTCAGGAAACGCGTGTCCGCCCAGCGGAGCCCTTCATGGGCTACAGTCTCTTAGGTTGGAAAAAATGCTCCAGGCGTTCTCTCCCTCTCCCTCTTTCCCCCATTTAAATGCACTAAGTTGGCCTCTGAAAACGGAAGAGCGCGGCCTGTAAGTCTGCGGGGAGGCCAGGTCCCAACTCTCCACGCGTCAATACCTCCGACCAGCTCCGGGCACTGTTGTCACACTGGCACGCCCCTTCTGAACGGCCTCCTGAAAGGCCTTCTCCCGGCCGCCTGCGCAGACGGCCGGTATGGGTCAGGTCTGGTCCTCTTTCCTCGTGGGCTCTGAGCCGTGAGGAGGCCAGGGCGCTGGGAGGCGGGCGTGTGGTGCCCTCTGCAGCCGCCTTGCCAGCCTGGGCTCCTCTCCAGCCCAGGACCTGGGTCGGGCCGCCCTCCTCCTCCCACGCTGAGTCCAGCAAACTCCTATGCTGGTTTGAGTTGGGTCTCTGTCTCCGTGGAGCACAGGGACAGGGTATCGAGCACACAGTGGGGCAGTCCAAATGGACGTCTCAGGTTTGCAAACTTGGGCCATTTCCTTGACTCTGAGACTCAGTTTCCTCCTCTTTAAAGAGGGCAAAATCTCAGAGCTGGTCTCACAGGTTTCCTGTTGGGTTAACTGCGCTGATGCTGGTGAGTCACCTGGTGTGGTATCTGGCCTGTGAGTGCTCGGGGACACTGCTGTGAAGGTGGCGGTGACTGTGGTGCTCTGATCATGCTCAGGGCAGCTTCTAGGGCCTCTGAAGGCCCAGGATTTCATGGTCTCAGAAGTCAAGTGTTCAAGAGGCAGGCACTTCTGTAACTTTCTGTCCCCAAGTCCCCTCCGTGTCTCAGCCAACGTCCACAGCGTGTAGGTCTGGAAGTTCACCCACATCTTGGGTTGAGAGTCAGATGTTTAAGATTTTAATCTTTACAGTTTCTACAATGATTTTTTATGGAAACTCCAGAGGAAGAGTTTTTAGTTTTTCATGAGGACCACCTTCCTAAGACAGTGTTAATGTGTCGTAAATGAGGGCCGGTGCAGCCTCTGCAATGAGGGTTGTAAGTGCACCGCTGTGCAGACCAGCGGGCCGTGAAGCCAGGCTTTCTCGCTCACAGCACCAGATCACAGAAAGGCAGTCCTTCCTGCTGTGGGGGCCTGATGGATGGTCCCCCCCACCCCTGGGTGAGGGCTCGGGTAGCAGTGCAGGCTGGTGTCCCTTCCATTTCCAAACACCCAGCATCAGACACTATTGCCTTGAAGCAGAGGAAGCCCCGAAGCTGTGGGCCAGTTGCTGTCAAACGTGCCTTTGAGGGGAGGAACTGTTTGTCCCTGCGGATTCGGACCTGAAAGAAAACTTCAGAAGCCACAGAGCTAAAGAGGAGCAGCAGCCTTTCCCAAGCTGCTGAACGGCCTCTTTGTCTTAAGTCAGTTGCCTTGATAAAGCTAAGCAGGAATTCAGACTTCTCAAGATTTCGTGTTTTATCTTTGGGGTGATTGGGAAACTTCTGGAGTGTGCGCTCTTTGAAGGCTCCCCAAAGCCTCTCCTCGCTTATCTCCCTGGGAAATGTCAGCTGGATTTCTCCGGGCTCTGGGATCCTTCACTGTCTGCTGGGCACCGGGGAGTGTCCAGTACTGCAGGCTCTGTGGCTCTGTTTTAATCCCGCAAGGCCAGGGGCCCAGCTCCGAGGGGCCGTGGAGGCCTCTGCGTGGCTCTGTGCTGACGCTGGATCTGGACCTGGAATAATGCTGGCAGTTGCCCTGTGACCTCCTCATTCCTCGGCCCCAGGGGTCCCTCCTGCAGGGCCGGCCACTCCCCTTGGCCAAGGCGTTAGGAACTAGTCCTGTGGGTAGAAGCAAAGGGAGACGTAAAGTAAACACACACAAGGGAGTTGAAACGCCGGCAAAGTGTAAAGGCTCTTCTCAGACATGAAGGAGGTAAAGGCACCATTTCTCCGCCATGACACAGGCTCTGGGGTCCCTTCCCCTCCAGGACCCATCACGCGTCCTCTCCCCTGGGGACGGCACGCAGGGTCCCCAGGTCGCTGCAGCCAAGCGCAGCTCTGGGTACGGGAATGGCACTCACCTTCCTCCTGTGGTCACCTCATGCTAAATTAACTCACTTCATTAGATTCTGTTTTCTGCTTAAAAAAAAAAAAAAAAAAAAAACTCTTGGGACAGGAATTACATTGGCTAATGCTCTGAATCCATTTAAACTTCATAAAGAAAATCTAGAACTAAAGCGAGAATAAATTATAGAATTTGAAAGTTCTTAGGATAGGACTGTAGAGCGAATGGGGTGTTTCCTAGGAGTAGCAGCCCTGGTTTCTGAGATGGGAACCAACTTGGGACAGAGTGAAGGACAGCAGTTCTGCATGAGTCAGTCCAGTGCTCCTTGCACAAGAAACTCGGTGACTAAGCCTTGACTTTAGCGAGCCCTGAAAGCATGAGTTGGGGACCCCTAAACTGGAGGTTCCAGGTGGAGAGGGGAGGGCTGGCTGCTGAGAGATCTAGACTGGGTTCCTCCCTGGCTTTCTTTGCTTTTTTTCTCCCCAGACCAGATCACTTTTGCACACTTAGTTGATTCGTGGTTACCAATGTTTGAAAAACATGTTTTCATTTTACAGAATGCTTCTACATATATAATCCACCCAATCCTTATGAGAATTCTATAACATAGGTAGCTTTTATCTTATTCTACAGATTAAAAGCCAGATTCAGAGAAAAAGCGCAGGCCAAGAGCCCAGGACCTGGACCAAGGTGTATTCCAGCACTTCGATCTCTGGGCCGCATGGGTGACTCTGTCTCCAAAACCTGTTTCCTCATCTGTAGGGAAGGAATTACGATTGCACTGTCGTCCTGGGCGACCTGCAGGCAGCACACGGGAGATGCACGTGGCCCTGGTCATGCAGTCGCTTGCTGCCCTTGTTGACACCATGTCACGGTCCTTCCGGAAGGGTGGCTCCACATGGAAGGCTGTGCTGCTTCGTGGAGCCCAACCCGGGCACGCCCCCCCCACCCCCATCGCCTCTGGGACCTCCTCTGAGAAAGGGCAAGACCATGATGTGCCACCCGGAGTCTTCTGCTGCCACAGGCAGGGCTTGGAGCACAGAAGGGGGTTTAGGACTCAGGGTCCCCCCATGGGCTCGCCCACTGTCCCTCCACCCACCTGGGCACCCCCAACCCCGGCCTGACCTCCCCTCATCAGGGGACTCCTGGCAGCGTCCCTGTCCTTGGCCTGAGGGCCCTGCATGGGCAGGGGCAGGGACCACCTCCTGGACTTTCCGTGGAAATGATCCTACTTCCGTCTGGACGGTGACAAGGACACCTTTGGGCTTAACGATCCTACTTCCTTTGGGTCCTGCTTTCAAATGGGCTGGATTCCAGCTGACATCAGGGAGGAAGCTGGGGAAACAGAGAGCACGTGTGGACACAGTGTCACCTGTCTGTCCCCAGGGGCCCTGCCGTTCCAAGCTGGCAATCCTAGAAGTAAAGCACCCCCCCCCAATCCCAAGGAGACAAAGAGAAGGAAGCAGTTTCTGGAGTCCTTGTGTGGACACTTGAGGCTCCTCCCGTTGCTCTGGTCCCCTGGCCAGGCCTCCTCCCAGCAGGATGGAGGCCCCTGGGCGGGGCCTTTGTACACGTGGCTTGCTTCCTTCCACGCAAGGGGTGAGCACAGTGGTCCCAGACCCATGGCATAGAAGCCCCGAGGGGTTGTGACCTTCCCAATGCCCCAGGGGAAGGGAGGCTGCGGCCGGCCTTGCTCCCCCCACACGGCTCCAGCCCTGCCACCGAGGGTGGACGCCCGTGGTCATTATCCAGAAGAGATCAGAATCCCTCAAACACAAGCCGTGTCCCTGCGTTCAAAGTGGTTTGAAAACGGTACAGATTTTGAAGATTAAATTTTCATGAACTTTAAAATTCTCGCTGCTGCCTATGTGGCGTCTGCCACAGCTGGGAGTTGAGAGAAGATTGGACCTTGGATGTTTGAGGGTCACTTGTGCCCCAGGCCGCTGCCCTGGAGGTGGAGGGAAAAAGGCTTCCAGGCCTCCCATCTGTCCCTGATGTCTGTCTGTCCAGCCCCTCAAGCCTCCGTGCTCGGGATGGGCAGCTCTGTGTGTCCAGCTCTCACGCTGCCTAGGCCTTGTCCTGGAAGGAGGGCGCTCAGTGGCCGTGACCCAGGTGAGGCCAATGGGGGAGGTGCAGGGGACATGTCCAGGCCCAGTGACAACGTGCAGGGGTTGGGGAGAGTTTGGCCAGGATGGAACGTGGGGTCAGCGGGTGGTCAGTGGTGGGGGCACCTGGGGGGTGTGTGGAGGCCCTGGGACTGCGGGCATATTTCAGGTCACGTGTCCCCTCCTGACAACGGAGTCCCCGTCCTGAGGTGAGTGAGGGGTCTTGTCCCTGAGGGGGGCCATGGGAAACATGAATCCACAGAGGTGCCTGGGCCATGGCCTCTGGGGACACTGGGCCCACCTCTCCGGGGACTGAGGGAGAAGGTGTGGGACCAGGCTCCACTAACCTCGCACAAACCCTGCCAGTTCTGTTGACAGCGGGCATTGCATCTCACTCGAGTGCGTCTGCTCAAGTGTGTGTGTGTGTGTGTGTGTGTGTGTGTGTGTGTGTGTGTGCATGTGCAGGGCCGTGTGGACTAGGCCAGGCCACACGGACAAGGGGAAAGTGGCTAAGCCGTGGGGATTCCTTAGTCCACCACCGGGGGAAGGGCTCACCTGGGCACCTGCATCCCTCTGCTTGGCGGGATGGAGGATCCAGAGCTTGTGCTCTCTGGGCGCTGACAGGCCTGGGGCGGCCGCGAGCTCGCCTTGCTGGCAGGCCGTTGTTCCTCCCGTCAGCGTCGGCAGGTCCAGCGCACGTGTGGTTCTGGAAGCCTGATCTTCCTGTGGAAACAGCCGGACATGCGGTGCTCATTTACACAAAGAATCCGCACAAAGGCCCGGAAGAGCTGGCTTTAGTTTTGCACTTGAATTGCTTTTCTTCTGTTGCAGCCTGTGTGCCTGCATGCAGCCTGTGTGCAATCTGTGTGCATCCTGTGTGCTGGAGCAGCGGCTGGTGATTAGAAGGTGATTTCATGTTCACGGTGCCCTCTGCCCAGTGTGGCGGTGGTGGAGACGGTTCACAGGAGGAGGCGGTGGCTCTCAGGATGTGGGTCAGGAGGGCCCCTCGGGCTGTGGTCCCAGGAAGCAGCATTGCTGACCCCCTCTAAGTTCATTTCCCTCTCTTTTCAATCTTCTCTAGTCCCGGCTATTTTCTGGGGTCAACAGCAGATCCAAGATCATCTCAGCAACTCTCTGCCTGAAAACAAGCTCTGGGAGGGCACCGCCCAGGTCACCTCCGGCTTCTGGAGCAACGGTGCTGGAAGGGCTCAACCCCCGGACCCAGGCTTCGGGATGCATTAAAACGTGAAGTCACCTGCGCCCTGAGTAGGCGCTGTCGGAGGAGAGCGCCTTGGCCATGGCCCCCAGCGGACACCCCGCCAGGCTCTTCCAGCTCCGCTCATGAGGGTGAGCACTGGCAGGGAACCAGGATGGCTCTGGGCTGAAATTGAGGGGCCTTGATGTGAAATCCCAGGGATGGGTCCGGGAGGGGAGAGTCACTTTCCTGTGGCCCGAGTCTGTCTTGTGACAGTGGCTCAGCTGAGTGTGCAGGACCTGCTCCTTCCCTCCCGGTGCCTGGAGTGGGTGGGGGCGCGGGGTGTCACCTGCTTCTTGCGTCCTCACCCTGCACAGGACCTGGAGCATGTGTCTATCTCTTTAGGGAAAGTTCAAAGCCAAACAGAGTTGTTTCCTCTGCTGCCCGCGTGCACTCTCTGGGGACCTAATCACAGCGCCCCTGCCCCAAGCATCTACCATCACTCCGCAAACACTCTTTCCGGCTCCAGCTTTCTACCTGCTCCACAGTCTGAATCTTGGCAATTTGGGGTTTGCAACGAAGGTGAGGAGATGGGAGGCCTGTGTGCAGGCATGTGCGTGCATGTGTGTGTGTGCACACTGCGTGTGCGTGCATGCACGTGTGTGTGCCTGCCCACATACCACCTTCCACACAGCTCTGGAAACCAGGTTAGAAAAGGTTTTCTTTGAATGTCTGGAGGGTGGGGACAGGAGGATGAAAGACCAGGTTCCACACCAGCTGTGGCGGGAGTGGCCCTTGGGTCAGGCTCGTGGGACCAGGCCTCCCTGAGCAGGGGACACTCGTGCCCAAGGGGAGAGCAGGGCCCTTCACTCCCGCCATCAGCTCTCCAGGTGCGGCCACCACCTGCTGGCTTCTGAAAGGTCAGACGCAGGTGGGGACGTGCCAATGTCCAGTGAGCAGCTGGAGGCAGATTCCCAGGGGCTCCTCTGCTCCCGCCTGGTTACCTGACTCTGTGGGTGTGATATGTTCTCCAGATTCTGCAGACTCCCTGGCCGAGTGCAGGAAGACACCCTTCCCGAGGCAGCCACGGGGTTTCTGAACCTTGGGGACAGGCGAGCACAAGTTCAGTCCCCTGAGACTTGGTCCCCAGCCTCCCCAGGGCAGGAAAGCACCTTCCTGCTGGGGGTGGGAGCTGCCGTCCATGCCCTCCTGAGCTGCGTACTCTCGGCTCTCTGGGGACACCACATGGTGGTGCAGGGTGGCCTCATGCAGTGACCAGGGTGGAGCTGGCCTGCGGGTTCCATCTCCCGAGGGCTCTGCCAGGGCCCATCACAGCCCTTTCCAGGCCCCGAGTCCTTCTAGACCAGAGGCGGGGGTGTCACACATGTGTGGCTATTTGCCTCCAAGTCACTCAACACTGAGTCAAACCAACACTAAGGGTTCTGGACACACGGGCTGCACTTCAACTAGCGGGTGCCATGCAGGACAGCACAGGGCCCAGCCCCCAGATGCTCAGAGAGGCCAGCGGCCCCTGCCACGTGGGTCAGAGCCTACGCCCAAGGTCGCCGTGACATGGGCTGCCCGGCTAGGGCCCCCACGGGGCTGGACCCCCCTCCTTTGTGCAAAGGATAGACTGTACCTCTGAACCTCTTTTATCTTCTCCACCGAGCACCTGCAAGATAACCCGAGCCGAGCAGATGTTTGCAAAGTGGGGAAAGTGAAGACAAGGAAATTTTGTGCAGGGGGTGGAGCTGCAGAGGAAGAGGAGGTGGGCCCCAGACTCCCCCGACTTGCGAGACCAGTGTGGACAAAAGGCTGGGTGGGGTGTGGCTGATAAAAGTTTGAGGGCAGAGGCAGGTCCTGCCTCACCTGGGGGCACCTCAGGACAGACGTCCCCTGGAACCCCCCGGACTCATCTTCCTACGAGAAGTACTTAGGGAACTTTCCCCCAGTCATAATTAGTGAAGGCCCTTCCCAGTCTACGCTGGGGACACATGGAGCTTGTGGTACATCTCAGGAGGGAGGAGGCGCAGGGAGAAAACAGAAATGCCTTAAATCCAGGGTTCAGTGACCATCAGCCAACTGGGCCCGATGCTGTGGTCTAACTGCCTTGAGTTCTTAACAGGCATACTTTTGAGATATAAGTGATTTGGGAGCAGGGGATCCAAATCCTTCATCTGAAGAGAGTCTTGTAATTTCCTTCAAATGGATACAACTAGCTGTACGTGAAGGTATTTTAGTTCCTGGGAGAGTCTGGGTCCTGGTTTTGGTTTACACAACATGAAAAAGAAGTCTAGTGTTTAAATACCATGTCTCTGAAATCAACAGGAAACTTTAACAGGAAACTTAACTTTCCCTGAGACGTATTCACAGGGAGTACATCGGTGGGGGTGTGTGGAAATATATATATATTTATGTATCTTTAGATATATTTATTGTCTCTCTGTTTCTCTCCTGTGATCGTTCATCCATTATTGCACGAGGAACATAAATGAACTGTTTGACGGACCCCAGACCCTGAAGGAACTGCACTGGATGCTGAGTAAGCCCAGGAGTTCAGGCAGCATCCCCCCTGCTGTAGGTCTCTGTGTCAGAAGCTTACCTGGAAAAGAGCGATTCTCAGAATTTGGTAAATCTGAAGAATTGCAAAGGCACACAGCCCAGCTGCAGCCCCACTCAATCAGAAACCCAGACTGGGACCTGTCTTTTTGTTCCGGTTTCCAGAAGATTCTGGTCACTAGTGGATTTTAGGAACCACTGCTGTCTGTGGTCAGGTGACTGATTTCTGGGATTTGAAAAGACCTCACGCTCCACTGTCTTCCTATCTTCTCCATAAGCATCCCTGCCAGCCAAGTCCCTGAGTGTGGTGACACCCTCGGGGGCGGGGGGGGGGGAAGGTCTGGGGGTCGGGGGAAGGGTCCGTGGGCCGAGCGAGGAGAGATGGAGGCTGAGGGGCCTGTGCCTACGTGGACACCGTGCCTGACCACACTGCAGAGCCAGTGCTGCCCCAGGTCCAGCCGGGTTTTGTGGCCCTGCAGACAACACAGAAGCACCGCCCCCCCCAGCACTGGCCTCACATGTCACAACTTGGTCCCCAGTGAGCCCAGGGACCCCGAAGCTGGAGGGTCACCGTGTGGGATGGTGCCCTTCCCTTCTCGACTGGAACCTTGGGTTCTAGTTGGGTGCACAGGGCTGGACGGGGGGTTTCCTTTAACCGGAGAAGTTCCAAGGATGGACACGTCTCTCTCTCACTCTGGGGGGAGAGGGTGACCACTGAGTGGGCCTGTGTTTTTTGGGGTTTTTTGCTTTTTTTTTTTTTTTTGGTCTTTTTAGGGCCACACCCAGGGGATATGGATATTTCCAGGCTAGGGGTGGAATCGGAGCTGCAGCTGCTGCCCTACACCACGGCCACAGCAACGCAGGATCCTTAACCCACTGAGCGAGGCCAGGGATCAAACCCGCGTCCTCGTGGTTCCTAGTTGGATTCGTTGCTGCTGAGCCACGATGGGAACTTCCAGTGGGCCTGTGTTAAGAGGGCAGGTGGTCAGCACCCCTGGGCTCAAGCTCCCGTGTTGTAGGAGTGGGGTTGGGGTTGATATTTTCCACCGTAAACAGAGGAACACGTATTTATGTTTTGAAGGCAAACTGAAGAAGGAGGCTTCAGGTATATTTGAAAGGAAACCACGATCTGCTCTTAATGCTCAGAGGCGGCTGAACTGTCAGCGTTATCCTACCACCCAGGGCAAGATGACATGGTCACACTCCTCCTCCTGGGCTCCTGAATCCACGGGTGACACACAAGACAGGCAGGTGTCCACCTTGTGCTCCAGGCCACTCCCTCACCCTGGACAGAAGCCACATGCAAGGGGCTGGGGTCCCACCAGTCCCGCCTACGCTGGCTTGAGCCCAGACAAGAGGTGACTGTGTCCCCTGGGTGGACAGTCCAGGGCAGCTGTGCTGTTTTGGGTCCCTGCTCTGGGAAGCCAGGGCCCCCGTGACTGCGTGAGGTCTCCGGGTGGTTTAGGCAGTCAGTTCCAGCAGAGTGGCAGCAGAGCTAGTGGAGGGTCTGGAAGGCTCTGTGGCTACGGGGCTGGGGAAGGAAAGCTGGCTGTCACCCCCAGTCCCTCCCAGAAGCCGGTTGCAGTGAGGTGCACGGTGCTTGGCCCCAGAGGGGCACTGGAGCCTGGACGCCAACCGGCCTGCGTGTCCCTGCCACCTGGCTGCGAGCTCAGGTCCCAGGTTTTGGGAAGATGCCCCCAGGCTCTGTTCAGACCTGCAAGGCCCTGGGCACATGCCAGATGGACCGAGGGCAGGCTCAGCCCAACCTGGAGACTCTTTGCACCACGGACAGGATGCCTGGGCCTCAGGCTTTCATCCTTTTCCATGGTCAGGGCCTAGATTTCTGAGGTCATGTTGGCGACAGCCTCACAGGGCTGCCCGGATGCCTGGTGGGATGGCTGACCCGATGGCGAGCTCCTTCCGGTCATTCCTCAGCCCGCGTTTGGCTGTTGTCCCCTTTCCTGCGCCTCGGGATCAGTGGTCAACTTAATGACTCGGACTCGCCTCGAACTTGGGGCCAGAGAGCCTGGTCCTGAGGGCAGTGCTGTGACCCTGAGGAGCTGTCAAGAGGCCTGAACTGAAGTTTGTGGGTAACCTTGCACGTTACCTTCAAAATGAGGGCTCCAGGGTGAAGGGAGCAGTGAGTCCCTGGCGATCGTGGCTGCCCTGACTGGACTCGCGGTCCTGCGTTATCTAAAGAGCGTCGTGTCTGCTAGGAGGCTCTTGCTGATGGTCAAACAGAAATGCTTAAGCAAAGAGATGCTTAATAATATTAACCAACTGATCAATATTAATTAAGAATATGATAATAAATAAATACTAAGTAATAATTGATGATAAATACAAATTAATTGATATTGGTGATAACTCTCTAAGCTCTGGTTTTTTTTTTTGAAAATATTCTTTTCATAAACTTTTTACTTTAGAAAAATTGAGTTCTAAATTTACAGAAAGATGGAAAACCTGGTCTGATTTTTGGGGTCCCATTCTGTATTTTCCCCCCAGATTCCCTGACCCCCTAAACAGATTTTCTAAAAGTTGCACGTTTTCACTCCTTGTGCTGTGAAATCCTCTGGGTTTTGATAAATGGCTAGGTTCCCACACTCACCAAGGCGGTACGTGCAGAATCCTCTCTCCATTGCGCAGCATCCCGCACACGAGCCACACACTCACCTTCAGCGCTGTCTCCTCCCCAAACCGCCAGCAACTCCTCTGTTCCCAGAATGTGGTCGGAGGGGACCCCAAGGTCTTGGTGTTTCAAGCTGGCTTTTTTCACTTAGAAACTCACATTTCATCCGGGCTGTTGTGCGGGATGATGCACTGAACGGTACATAACACAAACGCCCACCGAGGGTCTGTACCGCGGCTTGTTTATTCTCCATCTGCTGCGGGACATCTTGGCTGCTTCGGCTTTTGACAACTGTGGATCAAGCTCTGTAAGCATTTGTGTGTAGGATTCCGTGGGCACAGTCCCGAATTCAGTAGGAGCACAATGGCTGGACTGTCTGCTAAGACTGTGTTTACTTTTATAGGAAATCACCAACTGCTTTCCGCCACGGCCGCTGCGCTCTCGTCCTCGTTGTCTACGACCTGAGTTCTTTTGAAAGAACTGGCGCCATGTCCTCACCCGAGGTCGATGCTATTCGTTCTTTTGCGTTTTAACCATTTAAATACGTGTGATGGTATTTCGTTCTGGTTTTCATGTTCAGTTTCCTAATGAAAATGATGTTGGACGTCTTTTCAGTACTTATTTACCATTCGCATATCTTCTTTGATAACCTGTTCAGTTGTTTGGTCATTTTAAGCTGGGTTGTCTTTTTTTTTTTTTTTTTTTTTTCCATTTCTTGGACCGCTCCTGCGGCATATGGAGGTTCCCAGGCTAGGGGTTGAATCGAAGCTGTAGCTGCCGGCCTATGCCAGAGCCACAGCAATGTGGGATCCGAGCTGCGTCTGCGACCTACACCACAGCTCACGGCAACGCCGGATCCTTAACCCACTGAGCAAGGGCAAGGATTGAACCCGCAGCCTCATGGTTCCTAGTTGGATTCGTTCACCACTGAGCCACGATGGGAACCCCCTAGGCTGTCTTTTTATCACTGGATTTTAGGGGCTCCTTCTAAATTTTGGACACCAGTCCTTTCTCAGATGTGCCTTTTGCAAGGATTTTTCTCCTTGTCTGTGGCTTGACTTGTTATTCTCTTAACAAAGTGTATTTTGCAGAGAAAAAAATTTAATGTAGAAGTTCCCATTGTGGCTCAGCAGAAACAAATCCAACTAGGAACTATGAGATTGCGGGTTCGACCCCTGGGGCCTTGCTCACTGGGTTGAGGATCCACCATGGCCGTGAGCTGTGGTGTAGGTCGAAGATGCGGTTCAGATCCTGTGTTGCTGTAGTTCCAATTCGACCCCTAGCCTGGGAACCACCATATACCGGGGTTGCGGCCCTAAAAAAAGCAAAAAAAAAAAAAAAAAAGCAAAAAAATTAATGTTAAAAAAGTCCCGATTTATTAAATTTTTCTTTCATGAATCACCTTGCCTCTCTGTTGGCTTTTGTCTCATGGCTGTTGAAGACCTTTTCCCTTTTATTTGAGATTGCAGTGTTCTTTTGATGGACTGAAGCCTGAAGAACTTCCTGTATCATCTCTTGTAATGCAAGTTGGCTGGTGATGAGTTATTTCAGCTTTTGTAGGTCTTAAAAAGTCTTTATTCGGCTTTTATATTTGAAAGGTTGTCCTCGCCTCCCTTGAGTAGAATTCTGTGTTGACAGTTTTTTGTCTCAGTGTTTAAGTATGTTGCTTCACTATCTCTTGCTTGCATTGCTTTTGGCTAGAAATCTGCTCTCTACTTATCTTTGGTCCTCCAGGTGATATATATATATTTTTTTCTTTCTGGCTGCTTAAAAATTTCCTCTTTATTACTGGTTTTCAGCAATTGGATAATAATACACCTTGTTCTAGTTTCTTTGTTTTTATTGCTTGAGTTTTGTTGTACTCGAATCTGTGAGTTTACAGTTTTCATCAGATTTGGAAAATTTTCAGTTAGTACTTCAAATTTTTTTTTCTGTTACTGTCACCTCCTCTTGAAACTTTTAAACAGATGTTGTCCCACAGCTCAGGGATGTTCTTTGTGTTGTCTGTGGTTCTTTTCTCTTTCTGCGGTTCATTTTGAATAGTTTCTATTTCTTGGTTTTCCAGTTCACTGTTATTTTCTTCAACAAAAATCTATTCTGCCATTAATTTTGTCAGGATATATCTTATTTCAGACTTTTTAGATTTCACTTACAGACATTTCATTTGGGTCTTATTTTATATCTTCCATCTCTACTTAAATTTGAGCACATGGAATACAGGTACAGGGGCTATTTTAATGTCTTTGCTGATTTTAACCTCTGTGTCAGTTGTTGGTTTTGCCTCTCATTTTTTTTTTTTTTGTCTTTCATCTTTTTTAGGGCCACACCCATGGCGTATGGAGGTTCCCAGGCTAGGGGTCCAATCAGAGCTACAGCTGCCAGCCTACACCACAGCCACAGCAATATGGGATCCAAGCCACGTCTGGGACCTACACCCCAGCTCACAGCAATGCCGGATCCTTAACCCACTGAGTGAGGCCAGGGATTGAACCCACAACCTCATGGTTCCTAGTCAGATTAGTTTCCACTGTGCCACAACGGGAACTCCTAAAGATGCTTCTTGATTAACTTCTTCTTCTTCTTCTTTTTTTTTTTTTTTGTCTTTTTGCCATTTCTTGGGCCACTCCTGCGGCATACGGAGGTTCCCAGGCTAGGGGTCTAATCGGAGCTATAGCCGCCAGCCTATGCCAGAGCCACAGCAGCGCAGGATCCGAGCTGCGTCTGCGACCCACACCACAGCTCACGGCAACGCCGGATTGTTAACCCACTGAGCAAGGGCAGGGATCGAACCTGCAACCTCATGGTTCCTGGTGGGATTCGTCAACCACTGCGCCATTATTAACTTCTAGATTAACTTCTGTAAGATCATTTTATAGCTACCTTCATCATGGTTTATAAAATGTTTTAATGTTATTACCAAAATTTGGGAAGAAATAATCTTGGTTTGCAAAATTTCAAGTGCCTGACTAAAAGCAATATTCCACCAGTGATATGGTTGAAAACATACCTGGTGGCCTTGAGGAGAGGCCCCGGGACCCCCACGACCACCAGCCCCCGCCCCCACCCCAGTGTGATGATGGCTCCTAATCAAGTTCCAAACAGCGGAGGTAGGAATAAGTTAAAAAGCACCAATACTGAAAGTCTAAGTGGAGGGGCCATCTTGTCTCCGTGGGATGGAGATTTTGAGAGGACACCTGGGCCGTCGTGGTGGGGAGCCCGGGAGAGTGCGTGCGACCTAGCGGCTGGCGCAGCTGGAGCTGAGATGGCGGGTGGCTGGATGGGGACAGAGGTCAGGCAGCTGAGCCTTGGTCCTAATGGCTGGGCATGGCCATGTCTGCCGGGGGATGTCCTACAACCCGCGGCCTTTTAATCTCTGAGATGTGGTGCGTGCACTGGTGGTCAGGCCCCAGCAGCGTCTTCTGGGGTCTCAAGCTTGGCCCTTGGGCACAACGGCTCCCTCATCCTGGGGCAGCCCGGGGCTGGGGGGTGGGTGGCCGTCAAGGGCGTGGAGGGCGAAGGGTCGTGGAGGGGGGTTGGAGGGGCTGCGTGTGGGTGCAAAAGAGGGCCCACACGCTTCCTGCTGCTGTACCCTGTCTCCTGCAACACGGGTCTTATTTGGCTGTGCGATTTTGGAAACTGAACAGCCCTTGTCAAGCTGAGGTCTCTCGCTATCATTTTAAAGACATTGACTTTTGAACCCATAGCACCCAGTCTGTGGCCTGTAAATACAGTTTCCTAGCAGGAGGCCAGGCTTCTGGGAGGCGAGGCTGATTCCAGGTCTGGGCGGGAAGCATGAGAGCTAAGAACACCTTGTCCCCGAGGAAATCGGGACCTTATAGTGAACCACACAGTCCTCAGGGACCATGTCGCGGGGACCCAGGGCCAACAGGAATGTGGGTGCCAGGCATGGTTTGGGGGTGTGTCACTGTGGCACCGAGGGTGCGAGGCTTTGCCCCCACCTCCTCCCTGATGCCTGGGCTGCGAGAAAGTCCTGCCAGTTGGCTGAGCCGCTGGACTTCTTCTGTGGCCTCTCTTGCCGCCTTCCTCCCCGAGTGGGCCCAGGAACTGGCCGAGGGGTCACTGCTGGATGATGACTGAGCGCACGGACAGGATGCATGAAGCACGGGGCGCTGAGACGGCGACGCTGCCCTGAGGCGTCTCCCTCCCCCTTGGTCCCCATGGGCGTGTGATGGGCCAGGTCCATTTACGGTGGGAATGCAACGCTTCCTCCGCGGCCACACGGGATTCAGGCCCTGCCACGATCTACCCGGAGCGGAGACCCACCAACCCACTTTCACCAAACACGGGTTCGTGTGGGAAAGAGCTTTCTTCTCTAATCAGACGAACACATTCACGGTAGGATTAGACAGCCTTTCATACAAATGTTATACATTACTTTGCGCAGTCCATAATTTTTACCACGTTTTGATGGATAATTTATTTTTTAAATTATTTTTTAATTATTATTATTATTTTAAGTAGTTATTTCCCTAATACAATTTTTTTCTACCATACAGCATGGTGACCCAGTTACACATACATGTACACATTCTATTTTCGCACATTATCAGGCTCCCATCATAAGTGACTAGACATGGTTCCCAATGCCACACAGCAGGATGTAATTGCAAATCCAATCCAAAGGCAATAGTTTGTATTGATGGATCATTTAAAACATGGAGTCTAAGTAACCAAAAAACCCCCATAGAACCAGTGTCTTTAATTTTTTTTTGCAATAAAATTTACTGTAATTAAGTCTGAAGTTAAAATTCGAATGTTGTCCAGAAAGTTTTAGCAAGTTCTGTTTCAGAGAGATTTTTTTAGGCCCCAAGTGATCATGTCTGAAGTATGTTTGGAGCCGGCTTTTCAGCACACACTTAGAATACCGGGCAGGGGCCCCTAAGCCAAGCAGCCTGACTCAGTCAAATGCACCCACTCCTACTCTTCCCACGCCTTACTCTGATCCCTCTCTCTCTCCTTCTGTCTTTCTCCCTCTCTCCTTGTCTCCCCTCCTCTCTCTCTCCCCCTCCCCCTTCTCTCTCTCTCTCTCTCTCTCTTGCCTCCTATGCTTTATTGCCTCCTTCCCATCCCGGCGTCTCCGCTGGGTCTGACAGCTGAGTCTTTCCATGTGGAAAACTCAGAGTGTATCTCTCGCCAGGCTTGTGCTCTTGGACCTTTATCTACATTCGGTTACATTCTGTTAACTGTGGAGATGGCGTCAGAGAGGAGGAGCCCTGCTCACGTCCCGAGGACCCAGAGCTGGGTGAATAGTGAAGCCGATGGCCCTTCCTTCTGGACAGAGCCCAAGCCCTGCAACGGCAGTGGCCCGGGGCTTACATTTCATTTACATCAAAGGCACATCAGAGACTAGCCCCATGGTCTGGGGGATGGCTGTCCTTCGATAAGTGCATTTGGGATGTGTCCTTGGCTGTTGTCAAGGTAACGTGGGGCTTCGGTGTGGTTTTGCTGAGAACCTTACAGAAAGTGATTAAAAGTCCTGTTAGAAGGCTGTAACTTTTCTGGTTAAAGCTGGTGCTGCTCCTGGCAGCCTGGAGCCCAGGTAGGGGGTGCTGCCTCTGTGACTGTGCCTTCTGAATGGTGACCCTGACCTTGACCCACCCACTGTCCCCATGTCACAGTGTCACTCACCATTACCCCAGGAAGATGCAGGCGTGTAGGAAAACCTCAGACGTGCGATGTTAGCAGGGCGACTCTCCCTCTTTTATTCTGGGAGAGGCTTGGCCACACCAGGGTCTGGGCTGTGCTGGTGGGAGGACGGAGGCCTGTGTGCAACGCCTAAGTCTGGGACACACTTACATGACTATTCTCATCCCCTGGCCTGTAGGTCAGGTTTTGGGAAGAAGGGGCTAAGCTGCTGCCCTCAGCCTGCAGGGCTTGCTACCCCTGAGCCCAGCCTTCACCCCAACACTGTTCCCCACGCCAGCCGGAGGCTTTTCTAAGACCCTCAAGGAAGCGCCAGGGCAGAGGAGTGGCCCACCTGTCTAAGTGCCGAGCAGCAGGGGTGTCCTGGTCACCAGCTGGGCACTCAGAGCTGCTCCTGGCACCCTGACCACACACCCACTCAGATTCTTCGGGAGCAGAATTTCAGTTGTAAACGTGGAAATGAATACAGGGATGCTGGGGATCTGGGCGGGGGGGGGGTCTGAAGTTTGAGAAAAGGGGAGGCAACAGTGACAAACAGCAGGGGACAGCAAGTAGGAGGCTGGGGTGGCCTTGTGGGGACCTCTAGCCTATTCCCTCATGGAGGGTCACCTTGTGCTGCACCCACCCTGTGGGATTCAGACACAGCAGGTGGAGGGGGCGCGCGGCTGGGCCGGTGCGTAGGGGTGTCCCCCAGACTCCTGCATCCCTGGAGTCCCTGGTCATGTCTCAGGACAGGGCCTTGGCTGGCCACGCGTGGTCCTGGTCCTTCCTCTTTTTTGTCTTTTGTCTTTTTTTTTTTTTTTTTTTGTTGTTGTTGTTATTGTTGCTATTTCTTGGGCCGCTCCCGCGGCATATGGAGGTTCCCAGGCTAGGGGTCAAATCGGAGCTGTAGCCACCGGCCTACGCCAGAGCCACAGCAACTCGGGATCCGAGCCGCGTCTGCAACCTACACCACAGCTCACGGCAACGCCGGATCGTTAACCCACTGAGCAAGGGCAGGGATCGAACCCGCAACCTCATGGTTCCTAGTCGGATTCGTTAACCACTGCGCCACGACGGGAACTCCGTGGTCCTTCCTCTTAAACAGAGGCCCCAGGGTGGTGGAGTGAAGGACGCCCTTCCAGAGCCTCCTGCATAGCTCCCCACTTCTGAGACCAAACAGGCTCGTTTTCAGGACGAAGAAGTGACATCCAGTGCCCGGCTCACCTCCCCACCTCTGTGACTTCCGACCTCTGACGGGGTGGGCCTTCTGTGTCTCAGGAATGTGACGGGGCCAGGGGTTCATTTCCGACTCCTAAAGGCGAACTTTGAGTGTGATTCGCTGTGGCAGAGGCCAGAACCGAAGACCCCGCGTGGAACCGCCTGTGTGTCTAGGAGGGTTTTCTGGCTCTTTCTTTCCGCAGCAGCACACACTCCATTGGTGGACTGGGCAGCGAGAAGCTTCCAGGGGCGCCTGCTGGACTTGCGCCCGAGTGGGGTTGCCTGCTGCTCACTCAGTTCCAGGGCAGACGGAGGCCGTGTAGGTGTTTGCTGAGAAATGAGCAGGGCTTTGGTGTTTCAGGCTGGGCTGCTCATCCCCAGGGCTGGGTTGTCTTGGTGGGAGAGCTGGGCCTGAGGGCTTGGCCCCTTGCATGGCACCTCTGCCTCCAGCCCTGCTAGGGGCTGCGTCTTCATGGGAAAGAACTAACTTCCCCTCTGTGCTGTGAGTTTTTCTTTCATGTTCAACATGATGGTGATTCTAGCTTTTGTTTTCCCTCTGTTTTCCTTCGAGGAGAAGGCATTACAGTTGGAAATGAAGTGACCTCTGGCCCTGTCACCTTCTCTTGAGAGGAGGGGACCGTGGGACTTTTCAGTTAATTGTTTGCTGAGGAAATTTAAAATCTACTCTTCTCCCATGTCCCCCTCAGCAAATGCTGACAAATACAGGGAGAAGAGACATAAAACTTTTATCATTAAATTTCTGAGTTTTTTCCCTACACTTAAAAATCTTAGGATTGTTATTCTTCGTGGGTTTCTGGCCAAAGAGTTCTTTAAAATTATAGCACTTGCTTCCTGTTTTCCAGGGTTATCTGAAATCAACTACGCAAATATAGACCAGTTGCAAAACACGGGCTTAAATTAGACAGCTGGGGCATGGGGACAGTCCTGCCCCCAGGCAGGTGTTCTGGCTCGTGGACAAATACAGCTGCTGATGGGTGTCCCAACCGGGACTGTGGTGGCCTCAGACTGGCCCAGCCCCTGCCCAGCTCGTGCCCCTGGCTGGGCCCTGAAGCTGCAGCCAACCCTGAGTCCCCCCCTCCCCACCACGACCCCTCCCCATCAAGGGCGAGCCCGTCCCTCCTGTGCAAAGAAGGGCAGGGGATGTTCCTCCGTGTTTCCTTTGATACGACTCTCGTGGCGGAGGAGTCGCGGGTGCTCCCATGCTGGCAGTGGTGTGACCTCTGCATGTGATCACCGAAGAGGTGCCTGTGCTGATGACACTAGGAACTTGGGCAAAGAGGCTGCCGGGTGGGGGTGGGGGGGCGGAGTACGTGGTTGTCAGTGAGCCTGTGGTGTCGTCATAGTGAAACTGGAGAACACAGAGCGGGTTGCCTTCCTGTACTCAGCACAAGGGCCCTAAGGGATGGCAGTAGAGACGCCCCACATCCCTGCCTTCCCTGATGGCGGGGCCTAGGTCCTGCTGCAGGCACCGTGGCCCTGGGGGGGACCTGCCTGCAGCCTCTGGACCCCACCTGCCCAGGCTGTGTGGTCCTCATGCCAGACCCCTTCCTGCCCATCGGCCAGCCCAGGGATCAGCTGGGGCCTCCCCCGCACACACTGCTGGCCTGAGGGCCTTCCTGGGGAGGCGTCTGCGTTCCTGCACTGCAGGGCTGAGTGCTGTCCCACCGAGCCATCCGCTGGGTTTTCTTCTGACTTAGGGATGTAGCGTCCGGTGGGGACTGTTAGGGTGGCCGATGGTCATTTCGAGGAGGCGAAGCCTGAACCCTGACTGTGTCCCCCAGGCCCCCCGTACTCACTGTCTTGACCTTAGCATTCAGCAGTGGATGCGCCGTGTCCAAGGCCGTGCCTCCCACTCTTGATCGTCTCTGGCTGGAAGTCTCAGGCCCTGAGGCCAGTAAGTAGCTCACAGGGCCCCTAGTCCAGAGGAGCAGCTTCCTCGACCCCCAGGGGAGGAGGTACTTCCTTCCTTGGTCCCCTTCTTACTGCAGCCCCCCCCCCGGTTGCCTTGCGTCCCACCAACAGACAGCGTGACCTGTTGCCCAGACGGCCGGGGGTTTGAGCAGGAGAATTAGGAAACCTGTCACTCCTTGTCACTAGTAAGCCATCCATTTCCCTGGAAACTCACATGTGTGGGAGCAGATGTGCTATCAGCGCTCAGTATGGCCGTTCCCTCTGTGCTTGGCCTCCCTGTTCCCTTAGAACTGGCCTCCGGGTTTGTCTGCAGCCCGTCACTCCCGCAGGCACGGCCCTGAAGGAAGTCACGTGAGAAAACCCTCCAGGATGTGCAGGTGACGGGCCCCCGTCCGAAGAAGCAGAGGCTGGGTCCAGTTGAGAGCCGGGGCGGGGGGTCTAGAGGAGAAGCAGGTGTGCTGTGTCTGCATGGAGAAGGGGCCGGAGTAATGAGCATGGAAGCTGCTTATAAACTGCACCGCAGCGCTGTGATAGCGCTAGGGCTGGCAGCATTTCTTCATAAGCCCACTGCCAGCGGTTTAAGACTCTGCCTGCAGACTCCAGCCCACTGCTGGCATCTGGAGCGCCTGGGCACACACTTGTTCCTGGCCCTGCGGCTCCCTGCCCTGTCCAAGCCCTGCTCATGCTCGGCCCCCATCCTTGTGTCTGTGGGGAGCTGGACAGGGCTAGACCACAGGGCAGGGCAGGGGGCTCTGGTCCCCAGTAGGAGCGTCCAGCCGGCAGCCCTTTACAGGGCTTGAAGCTTGTCTGCACATGACACTTTCTCAGCAGCTGCAGTAGCTCCTGGGGTCCCAGTGACGAGGACAGCGAGGCGTCACCAGACAGGGATGTGGGCTGGGAAATGCCAGCAGCATCAGCACCAATGCTGGGAGTTGCCATTTCCACAGCCAGCTCCTCTGCAGGGCGTCAGCAAGGCTGTCAGCCCACCAAACCGAGCTCCCCAAGAAATTCCTATAGGAGATGATGAAAACATAAGCAGAAAATGCCAGAATTAACCTTCAAGCAATCTTAGGCTGCACCACAACTTTGGAGGGAAGTTTTTCTTCTCATTTAATAATGGCAGCACGGAGGGTGTTTAATCAATAAATGCTCTGTCTTTGACAGACATCAGCCTAAACCGAGGACAAATCTGACAGTGAGCAAAGCCTCAGCCTCCAGGACCAGCCCCTCCTAGAGGTGGGGCTCCCGGGCCTGCAGGTGACCTGCCTGGACGGTTGTGCCTGGGGTGCCTGAGTGTCCACTGCTGTTTCATCTCATCTGGTCCCAACAGCTCTGCTCTTTCCTCAGTGAAGCATCGTGCTCTGTGAATTTCTGCACAAGGACGAGTGCACGTCCCCTCCTAGAGGGACAGTCTGAGCACGTAAGGAAGAGGTGGACTCTCAAGACAACAGTCAGGAAGGCTGTAGAGCTGAGAAAATGTGCCAAGAAGCCTGGCAGAGCTGAGAACTTTTAAATTAGAAAGAAAGACCCTGAGGAGCTGAAGGCCATGCCAAGCCCATTGGCCGTTCTGTGGGGCCGAGGACCTGCCCACATGTTCAGCTGTGCGGCGAGTGGTCACGGGGGAGTCTGGAGATCAAAGGTCAAGGAGGGGGCCTTTCTCAGCTCCTCAGTTGCAGAATCATATTTGTCTCAAGCCAGTGGCACCTCAGAACCGCTGTGTCACTTCCACGCCCATTGATTCCAGCTTAGCCACAGTAAATGACCAGCAGTCACCATTCATTCCGTTTTGTCAGAAACAGAGCTTGGCGGGCATATAGGACACAGGGTGAACTTCCTGAGGAAGAAAGTCACCAGGAAAAGGGACGCTTCAGCCTCCGCTGAGCCCTGAGCCTAAGGACCTAAGACGCGAGGGTAAGTCTCCTGTCCAGGGCCTTGGCCTCCGCATGGACTCCAGGGAGCAGTGGGGCCTGAGATCCTGCTTTAATATCGCATTCACCCTCCTCCTGCAACCATGGGTGAGGGCATGCAAACCAGGAGAGGTTCAAAACGTCGGCAGTAAATTCAAGGTTCCCCTGTGGGCCAGGGCCTGATGGTCACACGAATCAGAATGTTGTAAAAGAAAATTAAGCGGCCTGAAACACATGCCTTGTCTCATCAGGCACAAGGCTTTCTGGGCGCCCGAGGGGCTGCTTCCTCCTGCTTCTCTGCCGTCATCCCCTAGGCACCTAGGGCAGCAGGACCCATAGCAACACGTGAACTGTTGCAGGTGACAGCAGCAAGCCAATGAGCAAGAGGATGAGGGTGCTGGCCGGGCCGCATGCAGGGCCAGGCACTCTACAGTTTGTACTGCTTCCCCACCCCCCGCCCTGTGTGAACCTGGGACTGGAAGAGACCTAACCATTTACAGAAGCCGTGCTGATCTGGGGCCACAGATGGAAACACACCATCACTTCGGAACACTTGGGTGGGAAGCTCGCTGCTCATTCCTAATGCATCTCCTTCAAGAGGGACCTTTGGAATCTTTGACTTCATCTTTACGTCTCGCAGATTTATATCAGCCCTTGCAGCCAATAATAATTTTCTCCCAGATTAGACACAACACGCACAGCTGCTTGGCACGGCAGCCTGAGCACACAGCGCTCCTTCCAGGCGCAGGTGATCCGCGGCTTTCAAATAACGCCTGGACTGATTTTCTCGTTTAGTGAAGCTGCTGGGTTAACTGTTCTTCTCAGTCACTCTGGGTTTCTTTCTCTATCCGGCTTTAATCCTCAAGTGCCCCAGAGCCTCAGGCCACCAATAGTGGGGAAGAGCCACTTAGAATGGTTTTTTAATACATCTTGTCTTGGTAAGCGGCCAAGCCAGGGGCAGCCAGGTGGTGTTATCACCAGGCAAAGTCTGTGCATGGTCTTGAGTAATAACTTCTCTCCAAGCAGGAAGACACCTGCTGGGTGGGGAGAGCCAGCCGTCTCACTTCCCAATAGGCCCTACTACTTTGGGATTGAACAGGATTCTGTGTTTTTCATGGTCGAGTTGGGAGGGTCAGCAGGGGTGGGTGGCACATCCTGTCCTTGAGCAGAGGGGCAGGTGGGCTTGTAAGACGAGGGTCCAGCGCCGCCAGTGCTGTCCCAGGCTCCCCACCCCGCATAACACTCGGCTGCTCTGGTCACCGCAGGGCACCAGCTCCCACAGCAGCACCCACGCTGTCACCCCCAGGAGCGGGTCCTGGGTGGGGGCCCAGATCCCAGGCCTGCCCAGGCGCTTCTGTGTCCTGGGACCACACCCTTCCTCTGTCCCAGCAGTGGCCTGTGTTGCACTGACTGCCCACCTGTCTGTCCCCTGGTGTAGGTGCTGACAGGTGCTTACCACACCTGAGTCGTCCGTCAGGCAGCTGCTCAAGTCACCTTGGGGCTTCTGCCCATCGCTGCAGCCATCCTGTCCCCTTGATGCTTTGTGGTCATTGTCATGGGAGCCAAATGCAGCGCCGAGGGGACTGCTGTGCAAGTCAGGACTGGTCAGTATGGGGCATCGACCTGGATGCTTGGGTTCAGGAGCTTGGGGCCTTTGCTACCACTGGGGCCACCTCGCGGGGAACACAGGGCTGTCAGTCAACGTGTGAGCAGAGCTGGCACCCGGCCTTAAACCCAGTCTCAGTGTCAGACCCAGGGCTAAGAAAGGCAGACACTTGGTTGGTTCAGCTGAGTCTCTGGGAAGAAACGGTCCCCACAGCTGCACAGAATTATAAAATAAATGCTTTAAATTTTTCAGATATAAAATTTAAATTGCCTTCCTGCCATGAGTCAAGATTAAGGATTGAATATTGCTAAAATATTCTGTGTTATACCTGGAATAGTTAATAATAGCTAATAGTAGTTATTTACTTAGTGCTTTTTTTGTGGGGGTAAGAAAATGTCTCATTTTTATATGAGACATTTGAGCCTTTTTCTGGGTAGAAACTGCCCAATTAAACTCTGCCTAGAATGAGGCTTGTAAGCTGCTCAGTAAGGCAGTAAAACAAAGAATGGTGTTTTCAATCCCTATTGGCCCTGATGTTCTCTAAGAATTGAAATTGGTTTCCCTTGAAATGTGCCTGTGTGTCCAGATGGCAGGCCTCTCTGTAACCTTCCAGGCTCTGCCTCTTAGAACAGAAATCCTGTATTGATCTGCAAGTTTTATGAATGATATGCAAAAACTAAAGAAGGTTATAAAAGAACATCATAAGGTAATCGAATATTTGTAATATGAAATCAGAATCTAGGTTGAGCTAATTACGGAACTACTTTAACCTAAAGGAGAAAAGGCTAAGGTTGCGTTCATATATAGAGATGACAAAGTAATTCATATTTTTACAGAAATGAGATGAAAAGAAAGAACGGGTCAAAAATCAAAACATACTGTTTAAGAAAATCTAGGGGATTTTCAACTATGGAGATGAAAACAAAAGATATGCAATGGTTTGTCATTTAATGAGGTCTTTCTGAGGTCTTTTCCAATACTAGAATTTTTTTTTTTTTTTTTTTTTTTTTTGCTTTTTAGGGCTGCACCTGCAGCATAGGGAGGTTCCTTCATTTTAGTGCTTATGATCAGTTATTAATGTACCTGCTGGTGCTCTGACGCTGCACCAGAGTCTGGCGTTGGGGACATGTGCTGAGAACTGTCACGCGTTCATCTGTCTCTTCTGACATCGCATCTCAGAGTTGTCATCAGTGGCCGGGGTACCTCGTGGCTAAATAATTTAAAGCCTCTTTTGCTTTTTAAATAGGCCAGAGATAGTCAATATCGTAATTCATATACAGGTAAACACGAGTATTAAACGTAACTTCTTACGGAGTAAGCCCTCAAGTTCCATGTTTTCTGCTCACAGATCTGGCTTCTACTCAGTCTAGAATTTCACCCCATATGACCACGAGCTGCTCTCACACACAAGGAGGAGAGGAGCCAGGCTGGGCTCTTGCGCACTTTACCTGTCAGCAGTCCTTGGTCTTCTGCCGAGCAGCGGATGCCCTTTCTCGCTCAGCCTCCCGCCTGCGTGACCTGTGAGCAGAAAAGTGAAGGAACGGAAACTAGTCACCCAGCGGCTCTTCCTGGCCGCCTCCCTCGCTTTCTGCTGCTTCTCTGAAACTCAGATGCATGGGATCCTGGTGCAGCTGCAAGCTGGCACAACATCTATAAACGTTATTCATCCACATTGTTAAAAGTGGCAGGGGTGCTGGGTTCACATGATTTCAAGTTTTTAGAAAATCTTTCATGTTTCCTAGTTCCCCACGCGGACGAATAAGCCAGGACCTGCTCCTGTCTGGTTCCTCCCTGTGGGCAGGCCTGGAGCCCAGGGCCCATGAGGCCTGAGAATCCCATGCCCCAACCTAGAGCCCAGGTCCCAGGCTCCATCTGCTTACCACCCAAGCCTCAGACTCACTCTTCCGTTGTTTAGAAAGCATGGTGAAGTTAGACTTGATTTATCCTGCAGTGTTTGGCTAGGTCAGAGGGTTTGAATACAGAATCAGGTCAATGACCTGGAGCTCTGTGGTCCCACTGGGGGGTTGGAAGGCTTGGGACCAGAGGGCAGCCAGAGGGTAGAAGGCAGGACGTGGAAGGGAAGAGGAGGGGTAGGTAAGAGAAAAAATCTCGTAAGACGAAGTAGTGACTTAAAAAATGACATCTGATTTGTGTGAAATTTTTTACTCAAAAGCATATCGGTCAATAGAACATCAACTATTCTTAAGGCCAAAAAAGATGAAAATTCTCATTTAAAAAACCCCCCAGATTTGGAGTTCCCGTCGTGGCTCAGTGGTTAATGAATCCGACTAGGAAACATGAGGTTGCAGGTTTGATCCCTGGCCTTGTTCAGTGGGTTAAGGATCCAGCATTGCCGTGAGCTGCGGTGTAGGTCGCAGATGTGGCTTGGATCCTGTGTTGCTGTGGCTGTGGTGTAGGCCAGTGGCTACAGCTCCGATTAGACCCCTAGCCTGGGAACCTCCATATGCTGCGGGCACAGCTCTGACAAGACAAACAAACACACAAAAACAACAACAACAAAAAAACCCAGATTTTTTCTGAGTCCTCAATATGTGTTTTCCAGCTAGAGGAAATCCGACTTTTAAAAAACACATGGAGATAATCAGATAAGGTCCCAGTGTGTAGGGCTGGGATGGAGGAAGGGGCAGGGGTGGGGGTGGGGGTGGGGAGGGGGTCGGACACAGGACAGGCCCACGCCCTCAGTCTCGGTCCCCTTCTAACTCCAGCAGGACCGGGTCCACGCGGGTCACAAGCTTGGACAGGTATGATTACCTTGACAACTAAACTAGGCTGGGACACCTGGGGTGGGCCTCCGGGGTTTCAGAAGTCCTGCTGTTCCTGAGATAGTGAATCCTGCAAACACAGCATTTTTGATGCAATCAGGGCGCTTACCTATGGGCGTTGTGATTGCACAGTAATTTCACATTGTCTCCTAAGTCTTTTGAGCTTGCTCTTCCCTCAGGCGGCCCACTCCTCAAACTGCTGATCTGGTAACCCTTTGTTTTGTCAGAGGTGGAAACTTCACCAATTTGGGAGGAGTTAGATCAGATCCAGACTTTTAAGTGCTCATAAAAGTGTGAAATCTGCAGCGACACTAACTCTTCAAAGGCAGAGGAAAACAATTCACGTTTTTGTGGCCCTTGCAGTGAACTTTGCTGCCTTCTAGACTCACCTAGCTTCAGGGGAAAAGCGCTAACTTGGGTTTCATCTCACATTCAAAACTGGGTGAGCATGAGAAATACAACCCCAGGGCCAAGGTCGCCAAGAAAAGGGATTATGCTGGCCACGTAAACACTGGCCGCGGGCAGGGAGGTGCTGGCCCGGTAGTGCAAGGAAACTGTCTCCCATTAAGGAAGGAAGCGAAGCCCTGCCCAAGGGGGACAGTAAACGCTTCCATCCGACCGGGAGCAGGTGCCTGTGCTCAGTCAGGCGAGCTGCGTGTCTGCAGGAGGAGAACAAAGTCAGGAACGTTCTAAACACGCCAACCATTCGCTCGCAAGGCATTCGATGGCCGTGTTTGGCCTGCGACCCTTCTCCTGCTGCCCCAGTGACCTGCTCCCCCGAGCTGCTGGCTTGGGTGCCCAGGGTCCCTCGGGGGGACCTGTCCCCTCCCGTGTCTCCACCTGACAGTGCTCCAGGCCTTTCCTGCCCCTCGGTCCTGCGTCCAGAGCCTCCATCACAGCCTGCGTGGACCCCAGGGCACAGACGGGCACGGGACTGCCCCGCAGCTTGACTGTTGCCCTTGGCGCCCGGGGACCCCTGGCAAGAGCACGGCCCAGAGGGAGGCTCCTCCCCCTGCTTGCGGATCACTGCGCAGGGCAGGACGCCCGAGTGCCTGTAAGCAAGAGTGCAGACTACTGGCGTCACGGGGGTCGGTAGCGTAGAGCTTAGAATTAATGTGCAAATTGGTTGAAAAGTGCCATGTGCTCAGGCGTTGGACGCTCTAAGGAGGTGATCAGATCAACCGGGCAGGGAGGTCAGGGGGCCACGGGGCGGTGACGCCCAATCTAACACTGAAACAAACTCAGGAACCTTTGCGTCGTGGCGCTGGGTCAAGGCTCCTGGTTCCAGAAGGTTCTGGCTGAGAGGGGCCCGTGGACGCAGGAACAGTGCAGCTGCTGAGAGGCTGCGCACAGGCTTCGTCGCTGGTTGGGCAGCCGCCTTCCAGCCCCTGGTGTTTTGGATCGTGATGTGACTTGAGCGAACGCGGAGCCCGCAGGGGACACAGGGAGGACTCGGGGTCCCTGCGGCTAGCCGGCCGCACATCTCGGGAACGTCACACTGCCTCCTGCTGGAGACACGGGGACCAGAGGTGCCCGCGCGTGTTTCCGGAGCTGATTTACACCGAGAGTAAAGGACACGGAGGAAAGCTGCCCGTCTCATACGAATACGAATTCATTTCGGATCACTTTACATAATCACTTCTTCTTGAGGCGTGTGAAGAATTCAGCCATTTTTCTTCACGGATGAGCTGATAGTTTTGGGGACAAGTGTGTTAATTTGTGCTTCCTCCAGTCCATTCCTCCCTAAAAGCTAAAGTCCTGAACACAGGTCTCTCAGGTTTTTCTAAAATGTAAATAAGCGTCTCCTGGAGAAAGAGAAAAATCATAGCCTGGAAAGTGTTCAGGGAAAATACTTTGCTTTTCAGAAAATGGTCTGCGAAGAAACTTGAGCTAAATGGGAAAATATCCCTAATTGTGCGGCTGTCCTCCCTCCAGGGTCGCAAAATGCTGGGTGATCTTTCGCAACGTTTGCTCTTCTGAGTTTGGTCATCAGAATCTAGGCTGTGCTCACGTGTCTCTGACTTGAAACTCTGCTTTACTAGGTATTAAAAGACTTGAGAAACCTCTTTCTCATCACCCTATTCCTGTTTCCATGACTACCTGTTTTTTAAAACAGTACCAGTCTTTCTGAAGCTGTATAGCGTTTTCAGTTGCACACCTAAGGAGCAATTTTGACTTTTATTTCAGGAGATGGTTTGAAGCTTTAACCACTTTAATATTTGCCAGTAGATTGAAAAATTATTAATTCACTAAAGGCCTTAGATTTAATGTCCTCAGTCCTGAACTTATGATGTTAAATGGCCATCAAAAGCGTGTCCTCCATAAGCTGCGGGTGAATTTCCGTGTGGCAGCCTCTCACCTGTGGAGGGATGGCAGCCTGTGACAGTTCCCAGGGAGCGAGGGATTCGGAGAGTCAGGCGGCGGGGGGCAGCATCTGCAGGCAACAGACAGATACTTCCGAGACCCCGAGGGACGTGCATCTGTGCTCAGGCTCCCTGAGCCAGACCTGGGGGCGGGGTGGTGGGGGATGAGATGCCAGGTCCCATTAAGAGGCAGGAATTCTGGGCTGGGCCCTCCCCTGCCGGGCTGGCGTGGAGGGTGGCGTCCACCAAGGGGCTGAGGGCGGAGGGGGGTGGGGAGACAGAGCAGTGGCCGAGATCCAGGATAGGGAGGAACCGGGCCAGACGAGCAAGGCCAACCAGCCCGGCCTCAGAGGGGCTGCACGTCCTGGGTCTCCTTGACCTTGGCAGGACTCGGAGGTCATGTTTTATGCAGAGGAACCTCTTCCATTCCTCCCGTGTCTCTGGAGCAGGCAAATGTTTTCCCTCAGTGCTTGAGCGCAGCATTCCTATATTCCTCCAAGTTTTACTGTATTAACGGATGTTTTGTGGTGTGTTTATTTGAGTTCGCCCTGATCTTGTATTTCTCATTATTAAAGCAAAACGCATTTCTTGTTTTTTTCTGAACCTTTGACCCCCTGGCCTCTGATCCTGAGGCTTCCTGGACACGCTCCTGGCCCCCCTCTATTTCAGAAGGAGAACAGCGTAATTAATTGAGTTTATGAGACACAGGAAATCCTCCTCATCAAATGTCATTGTTAAACTTGCTGGGTGCCCGAGGTGCCCTTCTGCTAGTGGGTCCCTGTTGGGGAGGTCACACTGGTGGCCAGTCCACATCTGTACCCGGCAAACAGTGCAAGTGACACCTTCCCAACCTCGCTGTCCCATCCCTTGTTGAGAGTTTTATTAATTTAGAAGAGATGCACTCAGATGGAGTTGGAGATAAAGCAGGGATGGACACACTCTTCTCAGAACTCTCTCAAGTGGTCACAGGTGAGGGATGGGACAGTGCCCCCACATCCATCAGGCGGCCGGGCCTTTGTCCCCAGGAGCTGCCCGCACCCCGCTCACCCGCCTTCCGGGCTGCACCTGCTGAGAGCACTTCCTCTGACTGTGAACTATTCAAGATGCAACCAAAGCTTTCAGGTGAGCATGGACCACTGCTTCGGTGTCTTTAAGATCTTTGCATCAGGAAAGAACTCATAAAGAGTCACTAAGCTGCAGGTAAGAGAGAACTCCAACACTAGAGAAATGTCGGAGAACAGAAACAAAGAGGAATAAGATATTCAGGCTGGTTGGTGCCGTGGCCTATTCCACCTCTGCTTCTGCGTTGGCCTCGTTCTTGGGCTCGGAGGACAGGACCCTCACAGCTCTTCAGTGCGGAGCCTGGGAGAGAAGGCAGAAAGGGGCCGGTGTGGCTGAGTCTCCTCCTGTAGAAGGGGACTCGGGACAGCTTCCTGCTGCATCATCACATTGGCTAGAAGGGGACCCGTGCCCAGCAGACATCCTGGGTCATGACTGACTGACCCCAGACCTGGGGGAGGGAGCGTCCCCAGTGGCTAATTGTGGATGCTGTCTTCCGGGCAGAAACAGGACAGCAGAGAACCACACCCACGCACAGTTTTGAGGAACGTTTCACAGCGAACTTAGTCTTTCTAAATCCCCAAATTGAAACCCCAGAAGGGATTTCTTATTCAGAGATTTAAAACCTGGTCCTGTTTTCTCTGTGTCCATTTGCTGGGAGATGACGATTATGTTCTGACCCATTGAGATTTCAACATTTTTTTTCAAATCTATGCTCACAAAACAATGAAATGTCAATTAATAGTGAATTGTGTCTATATGGAAGAGAAGCTAAAGGCCTCTCCTTTACAGAATCAGGTGAATTCCTCCGTGACATAGATGGTAACCCACTGTCCTTGCAGTCAGATCAAGGCTTAAAAAGGATACAGTCTTGAGCAAGATCACAGGACCAGCAGGAGCCCAGGTTCGCTCTCCAGGTATTGTGAAGGTCCTGAGTTAATGGGATTGGGGATTCAGGTGTTTCAGGTAAAATGCTGTTGTCAAGTTGAATTCCTGGTGAAAGGCTGCAGAAGCTTCAGCTTAGAGGTAGCTCTTCCCCCGTCTTTCCTGGGGCAGTGCCCAGTATCCTCAGAGCTGCCAGTCTGGGGCTAGCCTTCCCAGGATGGTGGGGCCTTTAGAGTCATGCTGGGCCAATCCCAGTATTTGCTTTAATAATTACATTAATTGGTGCCTTCACATTTTACTAGCGAAAAAATACTAGCACCATCTAGGCTAGATCGCTTTAGTTATATCTGATTTATTTTGTGCATTTACCACATTATCCAGAGGGGAGGTTGACAGAAGCCACAGTGGCTCAGTCACCAAGCTGGGCTAAGGCCCCAGGCCCCGAAGAAGGTCCAGAGGGTCCAAGAGCCCGGGGTCCCTTGGGCCGCTGACCCCCAGCCTGCCCCTCCCCCTCCCGGAGGTCACATTCCCTTCTAACCACCCAGAGGCAGAGGAGAGGCGCCGGGAGGCTGATCTGGAACCTGGAGGCAGGAATCCTCGTCAAGAGGATGGTTTCTTCAGAGAAGCCTTCTCTTTCCAGGTCTCTCTTTCCAGGTTGCATATCAAAGAGACAGGTGTGTGCTCATGTGTGCACCTGTACAGGTGCACATGTGTGTGTGCACCTGTACAGACGTGCCTGTGTTTGTGCATCTGTACACAGTGCATCCGTGTGTGCACCTGTATGTGTGTGTGTATATGTATGCAGACGCATAGGAAAGAGACCCCGCAGCCTTGGGGACGCCTTTTCCAGGGAGTCTCCTGGCCGAGTTGATGTGGAGAGAAGGTCGGCCCGTCCAGCGCTCCACATGGACTCCGCCAGCTCCCCGTGCTTTTGCTCCTGCTTGTGGTGAAGCCGGCTTCATGGCCTTTGAACCCCCACAGCGCTGTGCGCCTTCCTGGCTGCTCCCCCGGGCTGGGTGGGCGGGTGGAGGGAAGAACTCAGGCAGGCTGCTGCCTGCTCCCTGCACTCAGCTCTCGCCCGGGTAACCACACCATCCAGCTCCTCCTCTGTGTGTTTTCCTGGTGGTGGTGGTGAGAAGTTGGATGGGTTTCTGGGTACATCTTGTTCTCCAGTCGAATGAATGGTTTCCTTTCAGCCTTGCAGGTTTGCAGCAAGATCCAGGCATCAGTTCTGTGTCCGAAGGCAGCTGCTGGTCTGCAAGAGGCTGGGACCACCCCGTCTCCCTGCCCTGCAGGGGCTCTGCCTCATCCACAGGAGCCTCTCCATCCTCTTCCCCAAGTCTGCAGCAACTCGGCTCTGCGTCCTGGATGTGTGGGGACACTCCCGGCAGGAGCTGCCATTGCTGTTGAAGTCCCTGTGACTGGCCAGGATGCTTTGTAACAGCTGGTGTCCTCTTGGCCGCCTGGGAACCAACGGCCGTGTCTGAATTGCTAAGCCTTTGCACCAGAGCAAACAGAAGCTTGCCCTGCTCCCCGAAAACAAACCTGATGATGGTGGCACCCGTTTTCAAAGCGTCTTTCAGGCCCAGAACTGCAGCTTTTGGGAAGCCCTGCGTGCCCGGGGCCGAGGGGTCGCGTCAGGAAGCCTGGTCTTGGGCTGGCCTCCGCGTTGTGTTGTCTGCACTTGAGCCAGACCTCTTTCAGTGGCCGCCCACCCTCTGACACAGTTGCATGTGGACTTCATTTGTTCTACGAAACGGTGGTGTTTCGAGCCAACGCTGTGATCTTGTCCTCAGGCGCCTCCCCGTGTAGCCTTCACAGTGGAGGCCCCCGTCCGGGCCACATCTTGGAAACACTGGGCTGCTCTTTAATGGCCACAGAGGTTGCTCGTTTCTGAAAATGTAAGACGTAACTGCCCGGGAAGGGACGTGAAGCTTCTACCATGGGCTTTCTTATCCTGTCGAGCTGCACATTCCATCTGGTACAAGTTAGGGTTTTGTGGCTAGTGCGCTAAAAACCTGTGAGTCCTGAAGTCCTAAATGTTACTTACAAGTACCACTCCTGAAGGCCAGTGGGAGGAGGCCCTAGTGGAACCCTGCGGTCCCCATCTGCAGTGGAGGGGGTCCTAGCGGAACCCCTGTGGTCCCCAGCCTCCAGGGCCTCATCTTAGGAAGCAGGAAATAGCTGAAGTTCACTTGCACAGCTCCTCGTGATGTCAGTTTCTCAGCAGAGACTGCCAAAGCCCTTCCAACCTTATCAATGGAATAATCTTATTTAACGTCAATCAAACTCACCATGCACTTCAGGGAGAGTCCATTTTCTTGTCTATCTTTTGAAGACAGATTCTGTGCAGTGCACTTACACTGCAGACTGGAAGCAAAGGCGTAGAATTTGCCTCCCGTCTTCTCTGGCAAAAACATATGCGTCTCGGGAAGTTTCCAGGAATGCAAGTGTCCCTGGCTAACTGCTTTTTGTCTGCGAGGCCCCTTCTTGATTTCCTCTGGTAAACAGCATAAACAGGCCATGCCTTCTCGTGTTGGGCCCATAGTGGTGTCCCAACAGCTCCCCAGGAACTGGAGTTCCCTTGAGCACCCAAACCCACACGGCAAGAGGTTTTCCAACAGCACCCGCCTTGGGATTCACCACTGATTCATTCAGCAAGTGTTTACTAAGCCCCAGTTCTGTGCAAGGCCGCGGAGGACAAGAGTGACTAAGAGTGGCGAGATCTATGCCTTCACGGACTTACATTCCTGTAGAATGAAAGCAGCCATCAAGCAAATAAGCTGAAAACTGCAGAGACTTTGCGCAGGGCAGTGTGAGGCTGGCCGGGTGCAGCGTCCCCCGTGGAGGCTGTGCTAAGACCTCAGTTCCCTCCCGGGCCACCGAGGCTATTTAGTAAACAGCAAGGCTGCAGTGATGGGATGATGGTACCTTGTAGGTTTTGGTCCCTCAGTTCACGCTGTCTCCTGCTTTCTCAGAGCCTGACTGAGGGAAGTGTTAACTCCTCTCTGGGGATGGAGGCCTTCGGAGGAAGGGGAGGGCTGGATCAGAGCCTGGGGTGGAAACAGGGGTCCCTGCCTGGTCTCTGATGTCACAGCAGAGGGAGGAGAGCTCCCCCAGAGACCCATCTTGACGGTGGGTGCGAGCCATGCCCGCGCCTGGAGATGCCAAGGGGACTCAGGAGCAGCTGGGGGCTCTGGGCTCCGAGCGCTAAGCCTGATGCCCAGGCCTGTGCCAGGGTGGCCAGGTGGACAGAGGGAGCTGGGCTGCAGCCAGGAGTGTCCAGTGTGGCCCTTGCAGAGAGGGGCCCAGGCCCTCATGGGGCTCAGCCTCCCTGCCCCCACCCCACTTCTGGAGCTGTCCCCCCAGGTGTCACCAGAGCCACCAGCGTGGCGGACCCAGCGCCGCCCTCCCCTGCACCCACACTGCAGGCAGCACAGCGACTCTGGAGGACGCGTGGCTCTGCAGCCCAGGACGTGCCCCGACCGCACCTGCAGGCCTCCCTCTTCTGGGGCCGTGGGCACTGGCTCCCTGCACCTGCCGTGGGCGCGCCTTCCTCCGGGCCGCATACCTGGCACTGGGGAGCAGGCCCTGGCCTGCTCCACATCCTGCTCTGCCTGCCTGCGGGCGTCTCCTCCTGCAGTCACCCCGAGCCTCTTGCACCACCAGGGTTTCCTGCCCCACCTGGCGGTGAGGTGGGGGCGGCTCCACCCTCTGCCTCCCATCCACACAGCCCACAGCAACCTCCCTTCGGCCGTCTGCTGCATGTCAATCCTTTGCTGACTGTGGTTTTTCAAGAAGCAAACTGATGACGATGCTGTGGGCTCCAACTGCACAACACCCTGGACGAGAGGGAGGGGGCGGGGGGAACAGGGGTCTGTGATGGTGGGAAGGTACCTGGAGGGCATGGCTGGTGGTCCTTCCCTGTCAGAACCAACACACAAGCTCTTTGTAAAATCAAGTTCTCTTTGCTCCTGGACCTTAAACATCGCGGTCGTGGTTTCCAGCCCTAAGGGACCACAGGGATGGGTGTGTTCAGAGTGGGCCGGCTCAGGGATGCTGAGAAACAAGGGACAGCATGCCGCTCAGACTGCACAGGTGGGAGCTGGGCCATCTGCTGAGGCTCCTGCCTCTCGGAGCGCCGCCCACCATCCCACTGGCCCCCAGGGCTTGACTGCGGGGCCTCTGTGTTCGTGCTTCTCTCCCAGCGATAGCATGGCAGAAGGCTTTCTACGGATGGCCGAGTCCACACCACCAGCTTTTCTGACCTCAGCAGCGACTGAAGTGCTCAAAGGGCTCGCCATGGAGGGAGTGGAAAATCTTGTTTCTTGCTTTATTGGAATTTTCCACATAGGCCTTTGTGTTTCCTTCAAGCTCTGTTTCCTGAGGACCGAGGGACACTGGCCGTGGTGTGGTGGTGATGAGCGGTGGGGGCCGTGGGGGTGTCGGGGGACAGGGTGGGCTCCAAACGTCCTCTTGCCTGGAACTCGGGACCCTGTGTGTGTGTGTGAGTGGCAAGTGCATGTGTGTATGTGTGCTCCTGTGTGTGTGTGTGTGTGTGTGTGTGTGTGTGTGTATGTGTGCATGTGTGAGTGTGAGAGAGGGCACATGGGCAGGGTGGGTGAGTGGACAGGGGGGTTTAAAGTCAACACAAGGATGTGAGTCTTGCAGAGCAGTGGTTCCCTTGGGATTCAATGGCAGCAGGAGGACACAGCGAGTGGCAGATGGCTAGGACGCAGGCGGTACTGAGCTCGGGACAGATGGGGATGTGTGGACACACGGAGGGGCCTCTAGGGTGTCTCTGTGCACAAGTCCTCGTCTGTGGTTGCTCATGCAGCTGGCAGGCCACGGGGAGACACAGGGCGGGCAGGCCCTGGAGGGCAAGCCTGGCCCCCTGTGGTCACACCTGGGTTTGGGGGGGGCCTGACATCACACCGACCTTGGCGTCACACCCACACCCCCCTGGCGTCACAAGCCTGCTGCCTGCTCATCCTCCAGGGCAGTCCTCTGGCTGCCATAAAGGTCTCCTTTCAAACGAATTTCTTTGTATATAAAATGAGGTTCTCCTCGGGCTGACTGCCCTCCCCCTGTGTTGCTAACCTTCTAGGACTCTGTGCGAATGAACCAAACCTTAGTTTTCACTTCTCTTGGTCAAATGCATGATTTCTTTTGCCGGGTGTGACGTTTTTGTAAAGTCCTCACCATGTCCATGGTGTCCAGGCACAAAGGCTGAGACCCCCACGCCCTGTGTGTCACTGTGGGATGGCGTGGAATGAGCGCATGTGGCCCGGGACTCTCTGAGCTGTGGCTGCTCAGGCGGCCATGCAGACGCTCTGTGGCCGCCGAGTGTGGGTGGATTCACCTTCTGGACAGAGGGGTTACGTCCCTATGACCAGCACAAGCTCATCCTCGCTGAAGCCTGGGCACCTGGGCACCACCCAGTGCTGAAGGGCTCTGTGCTCATCTGGCTGCCTCCTGTCTCTCCGTGGTTGCTGGAGGGAGGCATAAGCCCATGCCTGCTTATCCCCTGCCCTGGGAGCAAAGCCCCCACCCGGGATGGGCTGCAGGGACCCGCTGGGGGCCCCAAGTCCCTGAGTCTGTGGTTCCAGAGCCTGTGCACCGCCGACCCCTCACGTCCAGTGAAGCATCTCCTGGTGGCCCCAACGCGGCCGAGGCCCTGCTGTCCTTCCTGTTCCCTGCCCTCAGCTCTCTGCCTCCACCTCCCCCACACCATTCGCCTAGCTCTTGTCCCCATGGGCTGGGGGACAGCTGTCCCCACGCCAGCACCTCTGAGTCTGTTCACTCTTCTTCCATGCAGAGGAGCCGAGGACCAGCGCCGGACACGCCGTCCAGCTTCTGAGCCTCGCCGCATGGGTTTTGCTTCTCATCCTCTCTGAGGTCTCTGAGGTCGCTGACGTCCCCGAAGGTGCGGCCACCTTCACACCCGGGAGGGCCCGCTCCCTACCTGCGTCCATGCCCCCTCGGCTGGAGACCGAGCCAAGGCAGAGAGGCACAGCTGTCGGATCCAAAGGGGACAGTGAGGGAGGCAGGAGGGACACTGCTCTCGCCTGGAGGCTCCAGCGCAGGACCTCAGGTGAGGGCACAGCAGGTGGGGCCGAGGCCGAGGGCCTGAGCGTCAGAGGGAGGAAGCTGCTGGTGTGAGCGCCCATGCACGTGTTTGCAGACATTCCTACACACATACATACACATGCAAAGACAGGCAGACACACGCAGAGACACACCCCACAACTTACACTGGGGACAGGTTGCTTTGACCCGCTGAGCAGTGGTGAAGTCGGAGGTCAAGGGCAAGTGCGAGGGTGTCCCTGGATGTCACCTGTGTGCTGAGGAGGGAGTCAGGGGCCACCCGTGGGGGTGAGTCCAGGTGATCAGATCAGCTCCGGGGCAGGAACATGTGATACCATGTCACCTTGTCACCATGGGCTGTGCCCTTTGGGGGAAAGGTATTTTCTCTCTTGTCCTAAAGATTCCAACCCCTACCTGGGCTGTCCATCCCTGGAGGTCCAGGCCATCAGGCCTGCAGGCCGGGCTCCTGCAGATGGGGTCTGCCTGCTGGGAGCCCAGGGAGCATCCATCTTCCCAACCCCTCTGGGGCCCCAGGGCATGTGGGTCCAAGGCCCTGAATACAGCTGACGCACCAGACCTGGCTGGGAAATTGTCTGCCTTCCTGAGTGTGGGGCTAACCTGGACAGATGTCTGTCCCTTGACTGGTGTCCTCCAGAATCCCCCCCCACCTCCCCACTGCCTCCTGCAACCTCGCACCCTGGGGCAGTGCCATGTGGAGTGAGGCCCAGAGAGCTGGGCACCCGCAGAGCTGCCTCCCCACCCCCCCGACCCCTCCAGGACTGGGCACTCTGGAGCCCTGCTCTTGGCCGGACCCGAGGTGTGTTTGCTGACCCTGGGGGCTGGGGGCTGGCAGAGCAGAGGCTCAGGGCCCCTCTAGCTCAGGGGTTAACAGCTGCTCTGGGGGCTGTGGAGCACCTGCCCGCCCCTCCCACCCCCCAGCCCAGACAAAGGGCTGCACCCCCAGGTGCTCCAGGAGCAAAGGGTCCTGGGGTCCTGGAATTGACCCTGATTCTGATTTTCTGTAACTGCCCCCCCTCGGCACCTGAAGGGATCCCTTGCATTCCTCCCTCCCCCGCAGCAGCAGGTCCCGACAGGTGCACTGCAGACGCCAGGAATGCAGGGCAGGCGGGGCGGACAGGGTGCAGGCACCTCAAGGGGACACAGCCCGTCACCCATCCCCTCGCCCCCACGATGCCCCCTGCCTAACTGCCCAGGTGCTGCCTGCCCACCAGGAGTCAGGGAGGACCCAACAAAGGGGCAGGCCTCCCCTACTGGTGGCCCCCAGGGCATCTGGCCTGTGATGAGCGGAGGGCCCACCCCTCCCCTTCCCCCTCCCGCTCCCTCTCCCTGCTTCCCTCCCCTACCCCGCCCCTTTCCTGGGCCTCCCTGGTGCAGTGGACACCTGGGCCCTGAGCTGCGCGGCTCCGGCTCCAGGGGTTTGAAGGCCCCACTGCTCCTGCCACCCTGTTCACACTCACCTCTTTCCCGCTGCTGCGCCTTCCCCGGGCCCCACCTCCAGCTGAGAGCAATTCCTCACCTTAGGGCAACATTCACTCTCTGAGAGGTTAAGGTGCCTCATCCCCTCGTCCCCTCCCTGGAGGCTAAGGCCCCACGAAGGGCCGCGCCTCTGCTCAGCCAAGGTCGCAGGGCTGCTGTTCTCCCTCCTGTTTCCGGCTGAACACTTAATTGCTTATTTGCAAAACTGCCTCTGATTACAGGTCAGGAGAGGGGCTGAGTGGTCCCTCAACAAAGCCTGAGTCCCATCCTGGTGGTGAGTGTGAGCCGTGCCCGCGCCTGGAGCTGCCAAGGGGACTCAGGAGCAGCTGGGGGCTCTGGGCTCCGAGCGCTAAGCCTGATGCCCAGGCCTGTGCCAGGGTGGCCAGGTGGACAGAGGGAGCAGGGCTGCAGCCAGGAGGGCATGTTGAGTGTCCAGTGTGGCCCTTGCAGAGAGGAGCCCAGGCCCTCATGGGGCTCAGCCTCCCTGCCCCCACCCCACTTCTGGAGCTGTCCCCCCAGGTGTCGCCAGAGCCACCAGCGTGGTGGACCCAGCGCCGCCCTCCCCTGCACCCACACTGCAGGCAGCACAGCGACTCTGGAGGACGCGTGGCTCTGCAGCCCAGGACGTGCCCCGACCGCACCTGCAGGCCTCCCTCTTCTGGGGCCGTGGGCACTGGCTCCCTGCACCTGCCGTGGGCGCGCCTTCCTCCGGGCCGCATACCTGGCGCTGGGGTGCAGGCCCTGGCCTGCTCCACATCCTGCTCTGCCCGCCTGCGGGCGTCTCCTCCTGCAGTCACCCCGAGCCTCTTGCACCACCAGGGTTTCCTGCCCGACCTGGCGGGGGAGGGACGCCCCTTAACTCTCAGTCTTTCCTCTGTTTTCTTAAAATTCATGCGTGAAAACTGTGCCCCATTCAGAAATGTTCCCCCATCCCTCCCCCTCTTCCCTTCCCTCCGTCTCCTCTCCCCCTCCTTTCTAGGGGAACCGCCACTTCCCCTGGGCTGTGTGCCCCCTGCAGGTGGACAGTGTGACAGTGGACTCCTGCCTGTCACCTGGCCTTGATCTGGGGATGCTGGACTTGGAGGGCAGGTATCACTCATAATCTGAACAGGGCGGTTTTCAGGGTCCTGGTGGAAGGTGTGCCCCCACTTCCAGCTGATGGTTGACGCTGCTTCCCAAGGCTTCTGGGCTATTATATGAGTCAAAATCAGCACCAAGTCATTTTCAGAATTTGAAGAGGCAATAAGCCTGTTTTGCACTTTGTCAAATCCACACTGTCCAACTGAAGGACATGACGAGCTGACCAAAGGGTGCACTTGGCTGGCAGGGGCTCACGTGACCAGGATGCAAGCTCAAGTTGCCTCAGTGGGCTTTTAGACCCTGTGCTTTCCTGCAAACCTTGTATCCTGTCAGGTCCTCTGCAGCATTTCAGCATGCTGGAGCCAGCGTAGCACACGCATTAAGCCTTGAGTGTGGTTTGTCGGGAACATAGATGTTGGCAGGACGTGCCGACCGCTTCAGGACTAATGGGGTCCTGACGGGAGGAGAGGCAGTTCAAGGTGCTCGAACGTGCCTCCCCCAGGACAGACTGCCGTATGTGGCTGAAGCTGAGGCTGTGACCAGGGTGATGTGTGTGTGCACAAGCGCGCACGCGATTTAGCAGCGGGGCGATTTCACTAAAACAGACTCCGGGAGTGTAACAGTCATGAAAATTCATGATGTTTCCACTGGCATTTTATCCTGGTTTCCAGGAATTCATTCCTCTACATGCATTAGATTCTCAAAGCTATTTCTAGAGATGCCTTCCCCTTCCTCTGCGCAGGCACTTCGGCAGCATCCACGTCTGACCACAGGGACACCCCGAGCCGACTGTCCCAGGCAGTGCCCCGTTCCTCTTTACTCATCACCCCGAGCTCCTGGCGAGGGCACGGTGCCCAGACACTCAGGTTATCATCAGTCACCTCCAGTAACCTGTATTGGTACCAGACTTTGCGTAATGGCTTCCTAGGCTCTTCCTTATCCATCCTACAAAAACTCCATGAGATGGAGGCTGAGTTGGGTTTTTCCTATTTTACATGAAACGACTTGGGGAGTAGCTCACAGCCTGTGAGTAGGGTAACCACAGCCCTGCTTGCTGGGGCAGCCGGCCCCACTGTCCTGACATAGCTGTGGCTGCGCCTTTCACTCTCAGTGGGTGGTAGATGCTCTGGTCACCCAGTTCACAAAACATCACACTGAGGCAGACTCCCCAGTCCACTGACCCTCGAGGCCCTGTGATGTCCAGGACAGTAAGGGGCTGTCAGAGCGGGACCTGTGCTTCACTGCCACTCCATGGGGTCTGGGCTGTGCCTGGCACCTGGCGAGGCCATGTCACCACTTCTCGTGTTGGCTGTGGGTTGCACAGCCTCTTTTCCTTGGCACCTGCTTCTCCAGATGGAATCTTTCTGATGCCATCCGAGATGGCCCAGGAACCAATCCTTGTCCTCTCTCTGAGGAGCCGGCCCTGCCCACCTCCTGGGACCCCTGCCTGTCAGAAAGCCTGAGGCCAGGACACCTCAGGAGATGCTTCTCCAAAGTCTCTGAGCAGAGGCCGCGAGGGTGTATGCACGCATGCACACACACACACACATACACACATGCATATGCACAGTGCACATACGAAGTACCCACACACAGAACACACATACACACGTGCACACACACTCACAACTTTCGCCCTTTCTGCACATGGCCTGACCATCCGACCCTACAGGTGACTGGGTCCTCACTAACATGGGGCTGGCACGTGTACTTATTATATATCTATTACAGGGTCTCCATGTGACCCTGGGGGAGTCAGGGGATTACCCAGGTGGAGAGAAGAAAATGGTAAGGAAAGACAGATGTGCCAAGGGGCTATTCCCTGGACATGCCGCCTTCCTGGTTTCAAAGCACATTTGGTTGGAATTCCCTAAAAGAATCTCTTTCCATTCAGAATGACATCACGGGGACGGTGGGCGGGGGGCATCACAGGGAACCGGGCAGTGGAGGTGATGGCAGAGGCACAGAGCCCGCATCCAAGAGGTGAGGGCGGGGGACCCGCTGGCGTGCAGACCCTCCCGGCTCAGCGCCGAGCAGGACTTGGGAATGTCTGGGATGATTTTATGATGTGAGCAATTGCAGGCTTGGCTTCTTACAAGTGCAATCTTGTTCCCAAAGATATTTGCAGGTTAAGAATGCAGGACTACCAGTTTTCAGTGGTAGTTTCTAAATCCTGTAGTTAAAAAAGTGCTTGTTTCCCAAACACAGAATCTCTCTGTGTTGTGGGGGGCCACGCAGCCCCCAGAGGGCCCAGGGCGAGGGGAGAAGGGAAGCCCCGCTCTGAGCAGCTGAGGGAGGAAGGGTCTGCTCAACCCTCCAAACTGGAACTGCCCCTCCCCCCACCCCGTCCTCACCCCGCCCCCAGCAAAGCAGGTGTACCTGGGGACCCGGAAGCAGCCAGGCCAGCGGAGGGCTTAGAGCCAGAGGACAGGCTTGGGTGACCCGCTATGACGACCAGGGGTTCTCAGTGCTGAGCGATCATGTATGAGCCACCCCAGCCATGACTGAGAGAATCTGGAAAGCTCAGGCGGCAGCAGAAGGAAATGATCGGGGCCTGTTATGCCGAGGAAGCTCCTGACTTCCTCTGTCACATGCTCACGTCATCCTCAGGGTCACCGAAATTATTGAGAAGTTTTAAAAAGGTTTTTTAGTCTTAAATAAAGTCAAGTAATAGAAGACGGTTGTTCAAATGGAAGTCATTTTTTACTCAACCTACAATAAGAAGTTTAGGTTCAGATGTATAACAATTAGTTCTCTTGTTTTGTTTTTGGCATGCCCGTGGCCTGCAGAAGTTCTTGGGCCAGGGATTGAACCTGAGCCACAGCAGCTCCCAAGCTGCCACAGTGATTTAACCCACTCAGCCACAGGGGAACTCCTAAAATGAGTTCTTTACATAAATGAAAATCACGGTTAGTTATGACCCACCATGCTGACGAAGAAGTTTAAAGACCATGCAGGCAGTTCCCGTCGTGGCTCAGAAGTAATAAACCTGAATGGTCTCCATGAGGACACTGGTTTGATCCCTGGCCTCACTCAGTGGGTTAAGTGTCTGGTGTGGCTGTGGCTCTGGTGTAGGCTGGCAGCTGTGGCTCTGATTTGACCCCTAGCCTGGGAACCTCCATATGCCGCAGGTGCGGCCCTAAAAAGATAAAAAGGAAAAAAGAGACCGTGCACCACAGGACAGGGGTCTGTTCAGCCCAGAAGACCTTCCCGGAGGGCACCTGGTAACGCTCTAGAAATCCCAAAATGACGAAGCTCGGTCTTCCTGCTTGTACAAAGTTACCGCGGTAGGAAAGCGGTGACGCGCGTGTAGAAGGTTATCTGTGAGGACAGTTCATTTGGGGCACGAGCTATAACAGCAAGAATGTGGGAACAAACAGCTGTGAACGGTGGGGGGCTCAGAAGCCCAGCTCCCGGCAAGTATTTACTGACCGGAAAAGAGTGCCAGGTAGATGGTGATTCATTAAAAAACTGCTTATGAAGAGCAGTGCCAGCAGATCACCTGCGAAACACAAGTATGCGCGGTGCATGAACACAGGTCCACTTACGAGGGCCTAAGAAAGCCTGGATGAGCCTATACTGGAATATTAATATTTAATTTCTTAAATTTCTGAACTATTTTTCAGTGATTCTGTATTATTTGGAATCAGAAAAATTCAATCCCACGGTGGTGAAGCAGGTTAAAGATCCGGTGTTATCTCTGAGGTGGCAAGGGTTCAATCCTTGGCCCAGGAATTTCCAATATGCCATAGGTGTGGCCAAAAAAGAAAAAAAAAAAAAAGAGAGAGAAGAATAATACAACCAAAAAAGTAAAAGCAGGAGTTTCTGTGTGGCTGAGTGGGTTAAGGATCCACCATTGTCACTGCAGTAGCTCTGGTTGCGACTGTGGTACAGGTTCAATCCCTGGCCAGAGAATTTACACATGCAGTGGGTGTGTACAAAAAATTTAAAAGCATATTGTGTTGCATTTTTTATACCTACTCCAGATAGAAAAATTAGACCAAAGTCTACCTATCCAGGAATCTAAAATGTTAGGAAAATACTTGGACTGCATTAATTTTTCACACAACGTATTCTTTTGCTTAAGCCTAATGAAGCACGTGCAGTAACAGAAGATTTAGTGTCTTGTGCAGCCTCTAAGAGTTCATGTGTGGACACAAGAGAGACCATACGGGGCCCTCAGTGTGCTCTGGAGAGTCTCCCAGGAGAAGATGGTGGCTGCAGGGGCAGAACCAGGCCTGGTGCCTATGGGCACCTGCTGGACAGCGGAAGCAGATGGGAGCTCCTGGTTGGTGGGCACAGTGGGATGCGGGCCTGCGTGAGGGGCTGCACAAGGAGGTCCCAGGTAGGGGTGCACCCAGGCGCAGGGCAGGGGGGGCACCCGGAACCGAACGGAATGGGCTCTGTGTTCAGGATGACCCCAGAGGGCAGCTGAAAGCCTGGCCAGGCCCCAGCCATCTGACCCAGGGGAGAGCCCCCGTCCCTCCCCAGAGGCGGGTTTGCCTTGTAGGCTTTGTACTCTCCATGCATGGTGCCTGTCCTGGATGCTGGCTGGGCCTCAGATGCCCCACAGCTAGGCTGTCAGGTGAAGCCCCAAACTGTAACACAGATGATGGGAGCACAGGCTAAGAAGCCCCAAACAGTGACACACATGGTGGGAGCAGGGGCTCCATGTCCCAGGTCTCGGCAGAGCCAGCAGAGAGGTGACAGACACTAAAGGGAGAACCATTGCCCTTCAGAAGCCATCCTGATTGTTTGCTGCTCAGAGTGAATTCAGTGGCTTCTGTGACTGCTGACCGCATGTCCAGCATCCTTGTGACGTGAAGAGGACAACTCATGGTGCTGTGACTTCTGTGCTCACTGAATCCACACAGACGTCTCTTGGCCATTACGTGCATGGCAGGTTCTCCAGCTGATGACACACCCTCTGCGGTTAACCTGCCCACCACACCCAACCACGTCTCATCAGCAACTTCTTGCCTTCATCTATTCGACTTGCGTCTTACACCAAGTGAATGATGCATGTCTGCCAACCCCGCCCCAAACACACAATTCAGCATCACCTCCTGAGCTAAGCAGGAAAAACTCACAACACACACGCGCCTCTTTTTTTTACTCACTTGAGACAGCAAGATATTTGGGAATTCACACCTCACCAAATTCATTTGGGTCTTTGAATACTTGGGCTTCAAATTCTTTCTGGCTCTGTAAAGAAAAAGTGCTCAAATTAGTACAGATTTCCAAAAATGTACCAAGGAGAAAGCTCTGTGTGTCCCCTGATGTCTGAAGAGACAGGTGGTGCCAAGGAGTCCTTTGTGGCCTGGGGTCTCCACTCACAGAAGCCGCCTTTGCTCTAGCCCTGGTGTGTTCTGGGCCAGAACTCGGGGGGTTCAGCTCACTGCAGGAGGACTCATCGATGGCGGCGGGGCTGCAGGGTGGCCAGGAGGCGCTGGGCCAGGGGGAAGCTGGATGGAGGGCTGGGCTGGGGAAGGGATGAGGTCAAGTGAGACAGGAACCCAAGAGCTGAACACTTGGGATTTATTAGCGAGGAGGGTGCGGTGAGCTTGGCAAGGGCAGTTTCAAGAGTGGATGAGGAGTGCTGGTCACGGGCCATAAACGTGGGAGATTCTTCTGAGACACCTGCTAAGGAAAGGCAGGCCCTGGACAGAAGAGAGCAGCATGTGGAGTGGGGGGATCTCTCCTTTTCTTTCTTTCTTTCCTCCCTTCCCCCCTTCTCTTTGGTCTGTCAGATGGGACGGGTTTAGAACTGTTTAGATTCTGATGGGAGGGTTCTAGTAGTGACGGAAGAGGTTGAGGATGTGGGTAAACGATGGGGTTCCTGAGCAGACGGAAGGGCAGAGATCCAGGGCTCTGTGCCAGGCCTTTCTGAGTTTTTTTTCCTCTCTGTCCACCCACCCACCCACTCATCCAACCATCCACCCACCCATCCATCTATCCACTCAATATTTATGAGGCACTTACTACATGCTACACACAACATATGAGGAAATATGGTGAAAAAAGCCAAGTTCCTGCCCTTAGGGAGCCGACACCTACGTATTAGACAGACACTAATTAAGTGGGTAAATATAACCTAAGACAGGGACTGTGAAGACAAAGAAGCCGGTCAGGGGTGGAGAGAGTAGTTCAGATGGTCACCAGCCTCGGAGCAGAGACTGCATGAGGGGAAGTGCTCCGGACAGGGGCTCTGGTGAGGGCAGGGCGGCAGGTGGGGGCTGGGAGGTTCCAGAGAGGAGGGAGCAGGCGCTGTGGCTGGAGGGAGGAGGGGCCCTGGGAGACCTCAGAGCCTGCGGGGTGGGTGGGGTACAGCCTGGGGGGGGGGCACCAGAGCGTTTTCTGTCTTTAATCACACCAGACACTGGAGAAGTCAGTAGGGGACCAGAGTGGAAGCAGGAAGGCTAGTGACCTAGGCTTGGGGACTGATGACAGCAGCTTGACAGAGGCTGGTACCAACAGAGGCTGGTGGCAGAAGAGCTCATTCTCGGGTTACTGGGGAGGAGGAGCAAACGGTGTTGTCAGAGAGAAGGTTAGGGTGATCCTGGGTTTCTGACAGGGTGTGGGTGTCCTCTGCAGAGCCAGGGAAGACGGGGGTGGGGTAAGGTGGGGGCAAGCCTGGGGGGAGCCAGGGCTTCGGTAGGATGGTCTACTCCGCACGTTAAAGACAGCTGGAGGTACAGCCTGGAGGCAGGGGGTGGGTAGACATCACGCCCCCTGCTTAAAGCCCTCCAACAAATCCTCGTAACCTTCAAGACAGTCCAGTCCTGAGCTCTGGGGGGACTCAGCCGCTCTGGGCCCCCAGCCTCGTCATCATCCCAAACCAGGTGTTCTTTTAACCTGGTTCCTTTGTCACCCCCTTGCCCGCTATGCCATCACCATCCCTCTGCTTAGACTGGTCCTCCCCAGATGGACCTGGCTGACCACTGTATCCTTAACGACCCAGGGGGCCCTCCCTGTCCTGTCAGCCATTCACCGGTCTCTCCCTGCAGCCGATTTGGAGCCCTTCTTGACGGCACACACCCGTGGGCTCCACAACCACGCACTGTGAACCCAGACAAGTTCCTTAAACTCTCCAAGCCTCAGTTTCCCCACCTGTGAAATGGGGATATAACACCACCCACTGCCCAGAGCTGTTGGGATGACAGGAAGCCATGTGGGCCCAGCCTAGGGCAGTGCTGGCGGCTGGTGTGCTGCTCAGGCACTGTTAGCGCAATGATGCTACCACATGGCTGGGCCTCTGTGTTGGCTTTTCCAGGGACACATAAGCCTGCAGTGCAGCTCTTGGGCTTTTCGTCTCTGTTTCTGGCCCACACTGGGCTTCAGTGATTGATCCAGCCCCCCACCAGACCAAGGCCGGGGGCTGCTCCCACATGGCTGTGGGTCGGAGCTGAGCGGAGCGGCACCCGTTACCTTTGGGTCAGGCAGACACGGTCCAAATGCCTCCAGCAGAAGAGCCTCTTCTCTCACGGCTGCTTCGTAGTCTGGGAACGACAGCTTCCCGTCGTGGTCGTGGTCCTAGGGCGGCAGCCACGTGGCGGTTAGCGTGAGAGGCTCTCGAGCCAGACACACTTCTCAGGTGTCTACACGAGGAAGGCGTCAGAGAAGTAAGAGACTAAACTGCTGCGGCTAAAGGAATATCCTGGCACGGGAGCACGAGTCAAGGGCTTTGTTTCGCCAAGAGGAGTCCACAGCTCCTATGATCCGAATTCCCACTTGTGTCCCGTACCTGGCCCGTGGATTTTGACCGTCAGGCCGAAACTGCCACTCACCATCTTCTTCAGCGTGATCTCCACCAGGTCCTTGATGCCCTCGTCCGGGTCCTCCTCCGACGGCTGCTTGAGGAGGCTGTTCTTCAGCATGTGGACCATCTCCTCCTTGGAGATGAAGCCGTCACCGTTCAAGTCAAACACTTCAAAGCAATCTTTGAAAACAACCAGTGCGGGTTTGCCGCCATCCGTGGGGGCGTTGGCTCTGCTGCTTTTCAAGGTCCCCGGGGCTAAGGTGCTGCCAGGCCTCAGCCAACCGCCTCCCACAGTCAACTGGCCTCCCGGACACGCCCTGCTCTCAGCCGTGAAGAGCAAGCCAGGGAGCGACAGCCTAACATGTCCTTCTCAGGAAACATCGAGATGTGATGCTTAAACAGACTTGGAACTATTCAGGAATTAACCAAGCATCAGAAACTAGAATTAATGTTCCCTACTTTTAAGATTACAGGTCAGGACATGAAATACCTAAAACATTAAATAGCTAATCCTACGTGTGTGCACGCACAGACAGCCTGGCGGTCTGGCTCAGCACGGGCTCCCTCTCAGAAGCTCCCGACTTGCCTTTCTGTTAAGTTTGTCAACTCTTCTTATTGACTTGAATCTGTTTCGTACAAGAGGCTAACAGGAATTCACACCAACCAAACAACAAAGCCCACCTCCCCGGCATGGCTGGAGGGTACTGATTTACAGTTTTGAGATATATTCACCATAAAGCACTAGCACTAGCATAACGTGACCTCTTACATTTCATTTTTTCTTCCAAAGTTCCTCGAAGAAACACCGACAATCCGTAAACCCACTCTGAGACACTTACGCAGCCATCATTGTCTTTATCAAAACCGCGGAACACTGCAAGGAGAGAGCAGAACAGGACGCTTGAGCTGCATTTTTATTCCCTCCATGGGTCTGCACAGGCTGTATTCACTTTCAAAGTCTAGGCAAAGCTTCACAACCGCAGGGTCCAACGTTTTCATCTGCCAAAGGAGGAAACTAAGACATCACAACACTGGAAAACCCTTTCACTTACATGTTTACATTTTTCCTACATACTTTGTGGGAGCCAGAAAATTCTGCATATCTAAATAGACTAATCAACAATTAACACAGAAATTGGTATATTAAATATGTTGATCTGTGAACATGAAAGATATGATTTTCTATTTTGATATTGAAGGGAAGTAATGCTATTACATGACAGATAAGATTAAATCAATTTTCCCTGAAATGCTCTTGATGATGTAAGGAAATTTCAATGTCCCTTAAAAACTGGGTTTTATTATTCTATTTACTAAGAAGCAATAGAAAGAGTTGGGGTTTTCTGACATAAAGTAAGGGAGACTCAGTTGCTGATTTGACTTCGTCCTCTTCTTAAATTCACAAGCAGAGTGGTTGCTATCTCCTCCCTATGAGTACAAAGATTAAACTCTTCCATTCAAGTGGAACTGGGACCGAAGAACGTGAAGCTTCCTACCAAGGCCATGTCCAAACTCCAAACTGTCTTTTTTTCCAGCTGCAGCTGGACCTGGGCATCCGGACACGGCCGCCCTCCTACCTCTGTCCATGATCATGTCATCCGTCATCCCAAACGTCACGTGCAGGATGTTCCGAAAGGCGTTCCTGTCGAGCCCGACAACCACGCCCTGCCGCTCCGTCACATCCCCCACCAAGTTGTAGAAAAGGCTGATAAGACATTTTACTTCAAATTTATTAACTGTGAAAGAAAAAATGCAGATATAACAACATGCATTTAATCCATCTTTAATTCCCAGCTTTAACTCTGCACGAGCGAGTTTATAGACAGCAGCGCCAGGCCGTCTACAGGCATCCATTGTGAGATTCACGCCCATCAAAGCAACTGAGAGTTGCTGAGACCGCCCTAAGGTCAGAGCAGTGTCTTTCCCCAAACAGACAGAGTTCATTGGGTCACGTTCAGGGAAAGGAAGATTACACTAGTCCAGGCACCTGAACAGCGACTGCAGGTATGGTTCTAACCTTTACCAGGCAGTAGAGGCACAGGTCCAAGCCAGCATGCGATGCTATGGGCGGGAATTTTCCAGCATTTCCATCACAAGCACCCATGAGCTTCCAGCATTTCCATCATAGGCCTCCACGAGCTTTACAATTTAACATTGCTCTGGCCCCCAAACCAGGCAACAACCTTCACTGCACATGAACCTTCTGGACACCTAAGCTAGGTTTCAGAAATCAGCACCACTTATCACCTCTTTCCCAACCAAGGGTTGAAGCTCATGCTAGCACTCATTATGCTCTTGCGGGGAGTGTGAAAGTTAACACGCAACTGACCAGCAGCCTTGGAGGATGGGCGTTTTGTCTAGAGGGTGTGCATACACACGCACACTTGCCATTCACACAATTGTGTAAAGAGTGGTATTTGCATACATGAAGCCAAGGGTGTCCCAAGCTGTGGAGGTGGAAGGGCTAGTGTCTGGCATTGAGAAGATAAAAGTGGTTTAAAAACAAGGCACAGGTGTAAGACTTGGAAGATTTTATTTCAAAACAAGATGAAACAGGGACGAATTCTATGGGCATAAAAAAGAAGAGCAAAGAAATAGAGGAGTCACACTCCATCTTGCAGCCGGACAGGCTTGAGGATGACCTCTGGTTTAGGCACCACATTTAAGAGAGATGTTTAAAACTTTGGAAAATAAATGACTTAGTAAATAAAGTGATAAATAGCAGAAAAGAATAAAAATGTTATAACTTAAAAAGAACTGTTATTTGCCATAGAAAATGGTATGTCACTGCCTCGAAAAGCTAAACATAGAATTCTACGTGATCCAGTGATTCCATTTCTGGGTATTTACCCCAAAGACTTGAAAGCAGGGACTCTGATACTTGCACGCCAATGTTCAAGGCAGCATTATTCACGACAGGCAAAAGCTGGAAGCAACCCGGGTGTCCGTGGATGGATGAACAAGATGTGGTCCATTCACACAAGGGGTATGATTCAGCTTTAAAAAGGAAGGAAATTGTGACACCTGCTACAACAGGCATGAATTGTGAAGATATCACGCTGAGTGAAAGAGCCAGACAAAAAGGACCAACATTATATGATATCACTTATATGACATACAGGAGAATAGTGGGGGCTGGGGCCAGGGGAGGAAAGGGGGAAGTTACAGCTCAGTGGAGACAGAGTGTCAGCTGGGAAGGTGAACAAGTCCTGGAGATGGACAGTGGAGATGGTCGCACAGCAGGAATGCACTTAATGCCACAGACCTGGACTCTTAAAACAGTTTAAATGGCAAATTTTATGTTATACATATTTAATCACAATTAAAAACTCTAAAAATGAAGAGATGCTTTTCTTTCTTGGGAAAGAAAAGACTTGCATGAAGAATGACACAGTCTGTGTAGTATATGAAATGCTAGCTGAGAGGATATTGAATAGCAATTTTTCCATCTTAGCCAAATTAAAAATGAAAGAATATTAGCTTAATTTATTATCTAAAGGATCCAAGATAGGTAATTTTACATAGAAAAAAATTCTCTTGCTGAATGAAATGTTCTTAACTTCAGGAATACAATACTGAATACAATACTTGAATTTCCCTAAATGAAATTCAAAACATGCTTGTTACTCAAAACAAACATGCTTGTACCTCAAAACATGCTTGTACCTCAAAACAAAACATGCTTGTACCTCAAAACATGCTTGTTACTCCTTCTCTGCATAGTGGGAGTGGTCTTTGGATTATGGCTTCTATTTTTCCAAGGGGTCAGTAGTTTTGCAATCAGCACACAACTTAAAAGCTTGCTCTTCGGACAAGATCTTTGTCTTTTTAGATTGATAGAAGCCTGGTGGATTAACTAGACCACTGCTTAAGAGTCTCTGATCCTACAAAATTTATCCATTTCATCCTGGTTGGCTTGTGACCTCATAACTAAAAGAAAATCTGACTTTAGAAAAAAGTTTCTTGTTTAAAGAAACTTGAAATTATTATAATGTCCATGATCTGTCACTATTTCTGTAGAATTTTACTAGTAATCATGACAGTTCTTTTTTTTTTTTAAGGGCTGCACCCACGGCATATGGAAGTTCCCAGGCTAGGGGGTGAATCAGAGTTGCAGCTGTGGCCTACACCACAACTCACAGCAATGCCAGATCCCTGACCCACTGATCGAGGCCAGGGATCGAACCCGCATCCTTGTGAATACTAGTTGGATTCGTTTCCGCTGCGCCACAATGGGAACTCCTCATCACGGTTCTCAAGGCTTACTTTAAACATTTTATGTAATGACAAAAACCAAAAGGTTGACTGGTTTTCTTGCCATGTTTTCATTTATCTTTTAATATAGTCACAGAATATCTGCAACACACCGCAAACTCACTTGAAAAGGGACTAAATCAAATTCAGTGTTGTGTACAGCAGTTACTGCATTGTTTATTCAAAATATTTACTAGATGTTTTAAGATATGGCCTTTTCCCAGAAATGCAAGTATTTTGAGAAAAACAAAAGGCCAAAATTCTCATCAGATTATAATAACCATAACATCTTAAATTATGGGATGATTTTTAAAAAAAAATTTAAGATGCGTATACAAACCATAACTTTTTTTTCCCAGCACCATCCTAAGAGCATTTCCTACCACTCATTATGTTAGACACCAAGTATGATTAGAAGGCACCAGATCACATAATCTCTAGAATTACCTCAAAACATGCTTGTTACTCCTTCTCTGCACAGTGGGAGTGGTCTTTGGATTATGGTTTCTATTTTTCCAAGGGGTCAGTAGTTTTGCAATCAGCACACAACTTAAAAGCTTGCTCTTCGGACAAGATCTTTGTCTAAACCATAGCCAAAGCTGCTTTGCCCAAGCACGGTTCTGTTTTTCAGTCTGAATATAATTCTAAATTTACCTATGAAATTCTAGGACCCACTTTTCAGGATATGTGTGAGATGGGAGCAGACACTTTAGTAGATGTTCATCTTGCCACCTGCCACATCTCCTTTGCTTTGCTGGAAAGCGGGGTCCCCGTGTGTAGCTTTGTTGAGCTCTTTGGTTTCCAAGCACATCTCCTTGCTCTGAGATACAGGCTCCTTGCTGCTCCAGGCCATCTTTCCTAAAGATGCTCAGCCACCAACAACCATTTTTCCCTATGGATCTCTTGGTAATTTCCAGAACATGGACCTTGCCAGGTGATTTGCTCTACAAAGAGCTAGAAAGCAGGTGTCTGTTGGTTCTGCTTTTCTTGAGTCTGTTTGGTTTGGGTCCTTGTTTTCCACTTGTGTCTGAGGCTTAAACTACCTGTGTCTCCAAGTTACATATAAATCACATTTCTATAACGTAAGGGTATGTTAAGGGACGGTTTGAGAAGCAAGTGCGTGCCAAGTGTGGGAGTGATGAACTAGACGCCTGGGTACCTGGAAATGCTCAAGATCATGGATGGGCATGGGTGGGCGTGGGGGGCACCCCCAAGGAGCTGATGCAGGGATTCCCTTCTAGACTTCTCAGGGTCGGGCGTGGAGGGGGCTCCGCCTCAGGCTCTGCAGGCAGGACACTAGCATTATGGACCTGGCCCAGGAGCCTCTGCCCATCCGACACTTGATTCTTACTTACAGTGCTTGCAATCTTTAGTTAAGGATTCCGTCAGCTTCTGCAGCTTCTTGCGATTCATGCCTGGCGCTCGGGGAACCGGGCTGTGGCGGGCGTCCACGCGCGGCTGTTGGGATCCTCGCGAGCCCTGAGCCTGGGGCTGCCGGCGGGTCTCCACTGCGCGTGCGCGGCCCTAACAAGCAGGGTAGCCATGGCAACGGATAGGCGACCGCCGATTGGCTGCCGGGTTGGGGAGTGCACAGTCCTAACAGGCGGCGTGGCCATAGCAACGTCTGGGCGGCCGTCGATTGGCTGCCGAGCCGGCTCAGTCTAACTGCGAGGGCCAGCCTGGGGCGCTGGGGCCGCTTTCTGACTGTGACGTCCGGGCTGACTTTCCAGGTGTAGCTGGTTCGGGTTCACAGCCCCATGCCTGACCGCACCCTGGGTCCCCGAGGTCTCATCTTTGGTGCGTGCGGCCACTGCTCTGCAGAAGCAGAAGGGCGGGCGAGGGACTTGCTCTCAGTCCTTTTGCTCTGATGTCAGGTGGGAGTCCGCAAGGAGTTACCTTCCAGTTTTGGGTGATGTTATTGAGATCAAAAGGAACTTGGAATAGTTGTTTGTTTTCCCCTCATTCATTCTTGAGGTGGGGGTGGAGGCTGTCAGTGGAGTCTGGAGAAAACCCCTGGCGATTTTTAAGCTGGTTAAACAGGCACCCTCCCAAACGAAGGCAGGTTGATAACTGACACTAGCTTTGGGGTACAGCCTGACCTTGCTTTCCTGGAAAATATCCCGGTAAAACGGATCCTTTAGTTGTTTGAAAGACAGTTTCTGTGACTGCAAACAAAGGGTAGTCCTCACATCTTTAAGAGGACCTTCTGTTCTGAACACAGACGAGACACCCACCCTCTTTGAATTAGGACCGCAAAAACATGGGTTAGCTTCGTCTTGAGCACAAAACCTAGAATATTCTGCAACGTGTCACTTGTTGAGCCTCGGAAATGAGATACAAATTGTTATTTGTCTTTTATAAAATAATGCAAGTTATTTTATAGTACATGTACTGTCATTGTTACACTGAAAGTAGAAAAATTCTGCCAACCGTTAACACCCAACTGAGGTTTTTGACTTTCTTTCCATGTTCCATTTGTTTGTTGAATGGAGGGTTGGGATGCTGTTTGAAATCAAGGTGAGGATGCTTGGTGAAGGCAGGACCTGTATGATCCTAAAGCAAATTCCCTGAGAACAGTTAACTGATATGAAATGATAGTGATGGGATTGTAGGGAACAAATGGGGGAGGGATCAACCTCATACACTCACCCCAAAACCTGGGTGACTCCTGTCAGATGACAGAGCCGAGGCAAACCTTTAGTGAACCGCTGTAGGGCTCCTTCTAAACACAAGCAACTTGAAGATTAGTGGTCACTGGTCAATAAGAGAAGCTGTGAGCCCCTCCTCTCCTACCAGGTGCGCCAAAGGGACACCACAGGTGGGAGTCCCTCATGGGCAGGTGCCTCGGCAGACAAACACTGCGAGGTCCTTGTGCACCAGGGCCAGCAGCTCTGGCTCTGTTCTTCCTTCACAAGCTTCAGGCCTACCCCCCCTCCCCCAGCCCCATTCCCTTAAAGTGGAAAAGCCGAGGAAGGGCTGGTAGAAGTCAAATCTACCAGCAAAAGTCCCGAGCCTACTGAGAAGCCTTGGTGGGCTCCCCCACCAACCATGTCTTTCCTCCATATTGTCCTTTTAGCCAAATCTTCACAGAGGCGTGGTGGCATCTGTCACTTCTCTGAGCATGGGCTGAGCTCTGGCCTCACTGCAGGTCTGGCAAACCTTTCTCAGGGAGGCAGGTATTTATTAGGGGTGGGTTTTGTCAACATACTGGCAAACTTCAGAGCGTTCACTGCATTCTTGGGACGTTTTCAGGTTTGTATATTCAGACTTTAGAATGAGCCGTGGGCCTGCAGGAGTGTGCTGAGCGTACCTCAAGGCCTGTTGTAATTTCTGTTTGTAGGTTTTGTGGCCTGTGCAGAGTAGACGCAGGTTTTTGTCCCAAGGGCTTTTCTGAGTGAGGCAACTAAGCCTGAACAGTTAGCTCAGATCAAATCAGTCAGCAATTGAATAATCAAAAACTGCTTAATCTGGGCCCTGCTGGAAACACAGAACTTCTCAAAGTTCACGCAGCCCCGAGGGGGTTACTTTTGTGAGTACAAAGTGCATGAAAGTGACTGTGAGAGCTGTCAATGCTAAATTCTGTGTGCAGAGCAGTTTTCTCTTGGGCTCCCGATTCACTGGACTTTCACCATGATAAACAGCTGGGATTCTCAAGGTGAAGAAACTGTTTCACTTAGTGTGGACATTTTATGAGGGAGGCCCTTGGAAGCTGTGTAGGAAATGACATCATAGAGTTGGTTTCCAAGTAACTTACAGATCTATTATGAAAGGACTTTAATAAGAGGAAAAGATAAAGCTTAGTTATCTGCATAAATTACTTTGAGTTGGACCAGTGCTATCCTGTAGGGACAGTGGTGAGCATTCTGGGGTGACTTTAGCCAACCTGGTCTCTCACCACTTTCTCTCCCCTGCTGCTCCTCAGCCCCTCCAGCAGCACTGGGCTGCCCCCTGCCTTCCCCCCAGGGCCTCTGTCTGCCCTTCACCCCATCCCCACAGGCAGGTCTGTGGAGAGTTTCTAGCTCCATTAGTCAGTCCCTCCTTTTCTCACTCTCACCTGGGGACCAGCTGACCCTCCTGGCTTCACAGAGCTGACCACTGTAGCCAAAGGACACTGCCAGGATCTTCCCACTGCCTGTTCGGTCATGGCCCCGAGCCTGGCTCTGGCTGCTGTGCTGTCCATAGAACCGCCCAAGGGACAAGGCACCCACCCCTTTCTGAGGGGGCCAGAGGGAGAGACAACCGCCTGGCAGTGATCCTGATCCTCTGTGTGGTCACAGGTTTATCCTCAGGCCAGCCTGGTTCTTCCTGGACATCAAAGGCTGCCTGGGCCAGGCCCTTCCACCCACACTCCCCATTCCATCGTCTTGGAGTTGCCTCCTCCCTCCACACATTCCTGCTTCCCCACCCCCCCTCCTTTCCTGAGCCCCAGTCTCTCCAACCCCATCAGCTGTGCAACAGCCCCTTTTACCTGTGAACATTTGCTGAACTTGCCTTCTGTGTACAGAGTTTCTCTCCATCTTTCTTCTTGGAAGCCTGCATCCTCCTGAAGATGCTCTCCAGAGGAGGCTGCCCATCTCCTCATTCCTGCTCAGGCACAGCCAGAAGGAAGTCACTGTCATCATGACCCCATGTCTCCTTTTCAGGACCCCATCGGCTCTGCCCTTTCCTCTCACCCACCTTCTCAGGGTGTAGGTAATGCACACGCTCACTGCCACCCAGTCCATGCTCTGCTCCTGCATCTGCCGGGAAGCTGCTCATGGGATTTCAGTGTGATGTAGCTAAAACACTGGTCAGTCATGTCGTCCTTCTGCTTAATGTTGAAATGCCTTCTCAGTGCCTGCGAGAAAAACTCCAAGCCAGGAAGCGTGGTTTCCATGGTTCTCAAAGATTTGCCCCTGCCTGGCTTGCATTTCATTTCATATGAGTTTTAGAATAAGCTTGTCAGTTTGTCCTCAAAAAAGGTCGTGCTGAGGTTTTGATTGGGGTTGCATCATATCTATGTAGCAATTTGGGGAGAACTGATGTCTTCATGGTATTGATTTTTTCTGATCCATGAATATGGTATATCTCTCCATTTCTTTAGGTCTTTGTTAGTTTTTCTCAGCATTGCTTTGAGGTTTTAAGTGTACATAGCTGAGCATCAATTTTTACATAAGTTTTTTTTTTTTTTTTTTTTTTTTTTTTTTTTTTTGCCATACTCTCAGTGTGTGTAAGTTCCTGGGCCAGGGATAGGACCAGAGCCACAGGAGTTACAACACTGGATCCTTAATCTGCTGATCCATGAGGGAACTTACTTATAAGTTTGGGTTTTTTTTGTTTTGTTTTGTTTTGTTTTTTAGGGCTGCGAGTGTGGCTTATGGAAGGCCCTAGGCTAGGGGTTGAATCAGAGCTATCCCTGTGCCACAGTCACAGCAGTGTGGGACCCAAGCCATGTCTGCAACCTGTACCACAGCTCACGGCAACGCCAGATCCCCGACCCACTGAGCGAGGTCAGGGATTGAACCTGCATCTTCATGGATACTAGTTGGATTTGTTTCTGATGTGCCACAACGGGAACTCCCACTTATAAGTATTTTTGATGCTAATATAAAAGCAATATTTAATATGTGATAGTACATAAAATGTAATTGATATTTGCATGTTGCTTTTGTATGCTGGGACCATACTAAACTCATATACTACTTCTATTAGATTTTTTTATAATTATTTAAGATTTTCTATAGCAATGCTAATGTTCTTTACAAATAAAGACATTTTTACTTATTTTCCAATCTTCCTTTAATGGTGAAATATTGGGCACTTTCTCTCCAACACGGGGCATGAAGAAAGGGTTCCCGCTTTTGCATTACATGTTCAGCATGATGTTGAAGAGAAGTGTAAGAGCGGAAACCCTTGCTTTGTTTCCTGCACTGGAGGGAATGCACCCAGTAGTTCACCATCATGTGTGGTGTCAGCTGTGCATTTCTCACAGATGCCCTGTGTCAGCCGAGGGAGTTGTGTCTGTCCCACATTTCCTGTTGTGTTTGTCACGCGTGGTTGTTGCGTTTTTACTATTCACCCAGCCCTCCCCCTACTGGTCGTGGCACAGGCATCTCTCTGGTAGATGAGGGCTGCACGTCACAGAAAACACCAGCAAACCTGGATGCCTGTCTTCAAGGAGAGTCAGCAACTCAGAGCTCACCCTGGCCCTTAGTGTTTGTAGTCCCCACAGTGCTCTGAGCAGCGAGCATCAGTGCAGGGGACCCAACATCACATCCTCCTCATTGTGAATCATTGGCTAAGTTTCTTAACATTTCAAGGCTCTATTTTTATAAAATTGACTACATTACTGATGTCCACCTTGAATTAAATTCCTCACTCAAGTATTCTGCCTGTAAATGACTCACTCACTTCATTCCATATCTGGTTTTCTACCTATAGTCTTACTCAGTGGTTTTTATTTTGTTTTTTCATTTTGGTCAAAGCTTCACAGTTATTCAACAAAATGGTCTTCTTATTGACTACCACCTGCCGTTTGAGAATGTACTTTCTTTGGCATTTCTGTTATTTGGAGACTCACAGCCTTTTGTTCTTGACATAGAGTTGATCAAACAGCATAAGTGGAGACATGTTAGGGCTGCTCCGAGATCGTTATAGTCACATCTTTAATGTCCCTTCTGGTCGTGGGAGACCACCCTTCTCAGCCCTTTGCATCACTTGTTTCCATAGCCCTGGGTCCTGGTCAGTGGGATGGGGCGGAGGAGAGAGGGGCTGCCCTCAGCCGGCCACACCTGCTCTGTGTGTGGTTCCCTGTGTGGGGCAGCTGGAGGCAGAGCACAGGTGCAGAGTGTGGGCCACCCCAGTGACAATTCATGGTTAATCCTTGGAGGACAGACTCTCCATAGTGTGTCTTGGTCAAGGGGACCACCTGTGAATGTTAAGTAAGAGGTAGGTCTTCCTTGACCAGCAGCATTGCAGGTAACAGACCACCCACCCGGAATAACACCCCTACCCAGCAAAGCAGTGCTGGGTGACAACACCTACTACCTAGAAAGTGGTGCTGGGTGACAACACCTACTACCTAGCAAAGTGGTGCTGGGGGCACAACACCTACTCCCAGCAAAGTGGTGCTGGGTGAACGACACCTACTACCTAGCAACACAGTGGCCGTCTTATGTGCGTCTTCCATTGTGTTTGCTGAAGAAGGAAGGCTTTATAATCTTGACCTACTGTCTCTATGTCTTATTGTAACAGTTCACAGGAAGAGCCCTCGTTTGGCCTTTTTCCTTTATTACTAAGCAGCAGACCCCCAAGTGAGACAAGTATTTCTCCTTAAGTTAATTACATGTTTGTAAAGTACTATGTTGAATATTCACAATCTTAAATATCTTAAAAATTGTAAATATTACTCTCCATGCTTATTTTTAATTGTCTTAGCAGTCATGCTGTCATTAGTTATAGTTTAAGTCACAGTGCACACTTATTCAAGCTTCCTCTTCAGTGAGTCCCTTGTAGGCTCAGAAATCAAACCGTCTTTCCAGGTATCACGTTTGTACTTCTTTGTGGCCAGCCTCTTGCAGGTCTGACTAGATCATCATACTCTTTTTTATTTTTTTTAATTTAAAAGTTTTTTTTTGTCTTCTGTCCTTATAGGTCCGCACCTGCGGCATATGGAGGTTCCCAGGCTAGGGGTCTAATCAGAGCTGTAGCCACCGGCCTACACCAGAGCCACAGCAACGTGGGATCCAAGCTGTGTCGGTGACCTACACCACAGCTCATGGCAACACCAGATCTCCAACCCACTGAGCGAGGCCAGGGATCGAACCCGAAACCTCAGGGTTCCTAGTCAGATTTGTTTCCACTGTGCCACGACGGGAACTCCAGATCATCACACTCTTGAAGGGAGAGCTGGATGGGTGGGGTGGGTCTGCCCCTTCTCCCTTTTCCTGTTAGCTTCAAGTTGGGGTTTCTGTGAAGGACAAACCCCTTTGTCGTTTTTCTCAGGGCTAGTTCAGTTAAAACCAGATAATTTGATCCCAGATGCTAGGTGTTTCCCGGTGGCTCAGGGGTTAAGGATCCAGCTTTATCTCTGCTGTGGCTCAGGTCACAGCTGTGGTATGGGTTCGATCCCTGGCCCCGGAATTTCTGCATGCCGAGGGTGCAGCAAATTGAAACAAGACAAAACTCCATTTACCCAGGCACGTGTTAAGTGCAACGCCCATGACCTTCTGGAAACAGATAAATGAATGACATCCCTCCTTCTCAGAATACTGGTCTTGGGACATACACATGACCACTCTGCAAACACGAGAACATGCTGTTTTGAGAGCCTGCCTTAGAAGACACGTCATCGCTTAAAAAACGACAACAAAAGCTCATTCTAGTTTCATAACTCGTGGTGGGGAGTTATGAAACTCTCCGTGATTTGTGAGAGCTGTCACTACTTTTCTTTGTTCTTCTTCTTCTTCTTCTTCTTCTTTTTTTTTTTTTTTTGTCTTTTTGCCTTTTCTAGGGCCACTCCACGGCATATGGAGGTTCCCAGGCTAGGGGTCTAATCAGAGCTGTAGCCACTGGCCTACTCCAGAGCCACAGCAACTCGGGATCTGAGCTGAGTCTTCAATCTACACCACAGCTCATGGCAACCCCGGATCCTTAACCCACTGAGCAAGGCCAGGGATCGAACCTGCAACCTCATGGTTCCTATTTGGATTCGTTAACCACTGAGCCATGACAGGAACTCCCTCTTTGTTCTTGATGTTCTAGAGATGTTACACCAAACAGAAAACAGAGGTCATCCTGCTCGAAGCTTCTGAATTCCCCCTCCTGCCCAGAGAGCGCCCACCTACCCTTCCTTCCGGGCTTGTCGGAGGAAGTGTTTGCTCCCTGACAAGGAGAATAATCTTAATCATGTTTCCAAAAAGCACATCAAACTCCCTTCAGTTTCTTTTTTAGCTGAATTCACGTGTCCTTTTCAATGACATCCTTGAAATTATGGAAGTAGGTTTTCTATTTTTTTCATCCCCATTGTTTCTGAGCATCTGCCCACCTTGAACTGCATTGTGTTCTGGGAGGTGAGCCCACTTCCTGAGCAGGAGAGACAGCGAGCTAAACAATGACAGCCCTGCCAGGGCTCTGGTTAAAACAGCACCATTCCACACGTCCCAGTTCAGTTTCAGTTTGTGGATGATTAGTTTCCTACCATTTCCTAGCTGTGCCTCATCTACTTTTCAGGGCTCGGTGGGTTTTGGCCTCAGGATGGTCAGAACTGGCCCTTTCTCTCTTACATCCCACACTTGGTTTGGCTCTGAGCAGAAATGTGCAGTTTGCTACACTTGGAGGGTTAGAACCAACGTTCCTTTTTTTTTTTTTGTCTTTTTAGGGCTGCACTTCAGTATATGGAGGTCCCCAGGTTAGGGATTGAATCAGAGCTGCAGCTGCTGGCCTACACCACAGCAACACCAAATCTGAGCCACATCTGTGACCTCCACTGCAACTTGTGGCAACGCCAAATCCTTAACCTGCTGAGCAAGGTTAAGGATTGAACTCGAGTCCTCATGGACACTAGTTGGATTTGTAACCCACTGAGCTGCAACGGGAACTCCCAAGCCAACGTTTCTTTACTTTAACAAGATATGATTTTATACATTTGGATTTACTTTGTTCAGGGAGAGCTCGGGAGCAGTCAAGTCCTTCTTCTTCCTTCATCCCTGATTGAGGCCAAGTTGTTCCCCTGGCAAATCTAAGCATCTCTTGTTGGAGCTGTGATTGTCTGACTGTACACACAGCAGGTCAGGACTCTCACTGCAGGCAAGGGGTCCAGGGACCAACCCCCCTGCTGTTTCTGCTTGTTTCCCCCAAAGTCTCAAGCAGGTGGGACATCCTAGTGACTGACTTCATGTCGGCGAAGCTTCGTGATTGCTCTGTCTTTTGGCAGTCCCATTTCCGACCTGGGAATCTATGAAACCAAGTGTCATTTTAGAGGATGTGGTTAACAAGACAACAGCTTTGCAGAGAAAGGCTGAATCACTGGCAGGGCAGCATAGTTTTGGAGTCACTGTGGCGTTAATGGATTGGTTTTCTGCAGAAGGTGATGCTGCATTTGAGAAGCTGGATTTGTGGCTGCAGTGTGGGTGCTGCTGGGGTTAGGAATGCGATGGAACCAGCAAGGACTCGGGAGATGAGATGCAAATCTCAGTTGAAAGAGCGATTCAAGTGTCTTCTTGGGATTGATCGAGGATGGGTAAGCAAGAGCTTCTCGGGGATCCGAGGAGCTGAGGTTAATTCACCGAGGACCCTGTAATTTCTAATGAAGTCTGAGAACTTAGATGAGGTCTCTCTTCCGTGCTCGGAGACCCTTGCAGTTAAACAAAAATTGAGCCAGTTTGTGGAGGCTTTTGCATTGGTTCAATTCTGAAGTGTTTCTTCTGGTTCTGGAAATCAAGTTCTTAGGTGTCTTTGTTTTAAAGTTGATGTTTCTCTCTCTCTCTTTCTCTCTCTCTCTCTGTGTGTGTGTGAAAGTTCAGGCAACCCAATAACAGGCAGTCAGGTCAGTCCTCATGTAGACTTGAAAATGCTTCGTTTCCCTGTTTCCTTTTTATGAGCAAAGCTCTGGGTGATGGAGAAACTCAGGACAGCGGGGTTGAGGGTTCAAACCCTCTGTGCGGCCAGGAGTGGCTGTGACCTGACTGTGGGCCTTGCCGAAGGTCTGACGGGTGGCGTCCTGTGAATTCCCTGGCTCCAGCAGGAGAACTGCGAATTTCCTATTAACAAGTATATTTGGAAGCACTTTCGGAGTTCTCCTCTTAACACTTGCTGAGAAATCGCTCTTGAATGAGAACCCACAGGGCAGTGTCCATCTCCACGGAGGGCCCGTCCCTCACTGGCCCTGGGCGCCTCGCCGGCTCCCTCTTAGGACAGGGTCGCGGCCTCCCTTGGGTGCAGGCAGCGGGCTGCGGGCGGGGGGGGGGGTGCTGGAGCCCCGGCTCACCCCTGCCCCTGCTGCCGCCTTTGGGATGAACCGCTTGGACACGCCCTGCTCCTTCCCTGGGAGGCTCACAGACCCGAGCTCGGCCGGCCTGGGGGGAGCAGGGCGCGGCAGGGCGCGGCAGTGCGTGTGTCTGGAGCCCGGGCGTTGCCCGGGTGCGGCGGCATCAGCTAGATGTGGCGCCTGTCTCAGCAGCAGTAAAGAAACAACCTGTGAAATAGTCCGAACATTGCCGGTAAGATGCTCGCAAAGTGCCCACCGTTTATTTTTCGCCTGGGCTCTCAGAGAAGCGTGGAGGCCTCCGGGACCCTCGAGCCCCGAGCTGGCCCGGGGCACAGCCAGCGCTTCCGCAGCCTCATGCCTCCAGTCTGCTTCCGAGCAGTCTGATTTCATGCTCAGCACACCCTCTGAAAGCACCTCCTGATCCTCTGGGGGAGAAGCCCCATCAGAAGGATGAATTGATTGGCGCACAAACCGGCCAATCAGAGGCAGGGCTGGACCTCAGCCAGGCCCCGCCCCCATTCCCGCACCGCCAGCTCACAGCGCTGTCACCCTGGCTTCCTGCCTGCTGGGGGCCCAGTCTTGTGTTCCCTCTGCGGACCTCAGCCGGCTTGAGTGGCCGTGGACCTCACGGGCCACTCCTTCCCGCCCCCTCAGTCGAGCCCGCAAGGCCTCCCAGGAGGAGGTGGGGGCCCCTCTCATCTCCCCTATTTACTCTTTGTTCCACTCTGGTTACTCTGATGCTGGTTCCTCAAAAACAAGGCTGGGAAGCCCGGCCCTTTCTGGGGGAGTCTGGCTGGGGGTCAAGTCTCTTCTCAACCTCCTGGTGGTGACAGGCTTGCAGCCAAGCACAAGGCTGCCGGCAGACCCTGGCCTTGGCCTCTCTGGGGGTGGGAGTGGAGTGCTTGTTCCTCCTGGGGGGTCTGTGGCTTAAGAGACCAATGGGGGTTCGCAATTGCCTTTCCAGGAGCCAAGTCTGAGGGGCTGGTGGAGAATTCAAACAGAGGAGCTCAAGTCTCTGAAGGACCCAGTGGAGCATAGCTGCCTGCGACTGGAAGCTGGGCTCCAATGTGAGGGACACGGCATGTCATTACTGGGTCACCAGCCCAGGCTGGGGCACAAGCGTGTCTTGGGACCTATGGGCAGCAGACACCCTGTGTAGCAAACATATCTGAGGCTAGAGCTGGATCAGTGCTTGGGGGAGGGAGGGCTGGGGGCAGGAGGGAGGATGGTGGTGCCAGGGGAGAGGGACCCTGAAAAAGAGGCCCCTAAGGACCAGGATAAGGTGCCTGGGGGGCACTGTGGGGAGGCTGTGGGGCCACAGCAGGGTAGAGCCAGCCATCACCCCAAGTCCTTCTGGCCTGGAACGGTCAGCGTAGCCACCAAGTTGTTCTGGCCCAGAATGTTCAGCTGTCACCCTGAGTTCTCCTGGCCCAGAATGGTCAGTGTCACCACCAAGTCCTCCTGGCCAAGAATGGTCAACTCCTGGGTCTGTGGGTGTGATTTGGCTCAGTGCAGCTCAGCATTCTGTGCGGGTCCCCTGGGAAGTGATGGTGACGGCCCTGGGAGCAAGGTGGCTTTGCCTGCAGCCTGGTGTCGCCTGGGGGTGACCCCTTCCCTTGGAGAAAGGGGGCTCAGCCTCTCCCACGCTGGCCAAGGTCAGGGATGAAGAGAGGTCACCCCTCCCACGGGGTGGGGAAGGATATTCCCAAGAGGGGGGCATGCAAGGTGGTGGGGAGGCAGCCTTGGGCTTCTGGCAACTCTGCCGGGATGTGCTTCTGGGGGGCTTAGCTGAGTGTAGTGGGAAAGTTTCAGAACACCTGGAAAGAGTTGCCTGAGGGGTTCCTAGGTGACAGGGAGCTATGGCTGGGGGGCAGGCTGAGGGCTGTCCCACTCACTCAAGACCATCCCTGATGCCACGATCTGCTGTGCCTTGTAATGTGGGCTGGGCACTGATGCCAGGGCCTTCTGGTGACGTTCTCTGGGGGACAGGCATGGCCTCGGAGCCTGAGCCTCCCGGGACCCTGTGGCTGCAGGTCCTGCCTTGGCCAGAGCGCAGGGGTCCTGAGGTCACCCGTCTCTCTGGGACATGCTCACTTCCTCACTTTCCGCGGCTGCTGGGAGAAAGGAACTAAACTGCTAAAAATAACCAGGAGCGAGATCCAGAGGAAGCGCCGGGAGGCAGTCCCCGTGCTTTTACTAATATGGACTTTCTCAGTCTTGAGGAAATACTTTGTTTCAAAAATAGCTGGTGCTTTTCCAAGAGGAGCCTCGGAGCTGAGCGTCCCCCGTGGCCCGAGAGGCACTCCTGCGGGCTGGATGATGTTGCCCAGATATTTGTGCCCGGGGCCGGGGACAGAAAGCAGCAGGAAGGGAGCGAAGGTGAGGGTTGGAGCAAGCATCTGAAAACACAGCCCAGGGCCTGAACAGGTTGGTTAAGGATAAGGATTTGTCCCAAGAAGGAATCTAGAGATGGGCTAACTGGAGTCTGCCAGCATGCATGATCAGGAAGGCGCGTTTGAACAGGTGGAAGCTGGAGTGGGGTGGACGCCAGCAAGGTGGCAGCAGTGAACACTCGACTCCTTGCTTCTAGGAAGAAGCCACAGCTATTAGTTGGGGCTGACCTGCCAGACCCTGTCCTGGGCAGTTTGTCTGCCTCTCAGCATCCAGCCAGCCCGGGTGCTCAGTCTGCATGTGAGGAAGCCCAGTGGCTTGAGGCTGGGAGCGGGGGCTTTGTGTTCTTCCAGGTGGCTGATGGTGGTCTCTGTGCCACACGTGTGTGCTGTGTGGATGAATTGTGTGAGTGTGCTTGCCCATGTGACTCCAGGCACAGTTTCACTGGCTTTCCCACCCATGGGGGCCACTTGTCCTTCAGGCCAGTGCCTCATCTGTCACTGACAGTTTCTCATCTGCAGCCCGTAGGAAGCCGCTTCCCCTACACAGAGCCTTCTGGGTGGAGGTTGCTGTCTGCCAGGCATCACAGCTGAGGTTCCCCGGGGTCCTGGATGTGCTGGGACTGGGAGCCAGGCTCGGGTCCAAGTCTGCCCCGTGGAGGCCCCACCCTCTAGGCCGAGGGCAGGTACTGCCTTGTGCATCAGACTTCTTCCCACCAGAGAAGTTCAAGGCAAAGACTAGAATCTGAGGAGTGACACCTGCTTGTGCGCTGGAGCGTTCGAAATCTCGCTGGGTTACTTTGTCATGACTTACAATGTGGTTTAGCCCTCACCTCCCTTCATTGCAAGGAATCGTCCTTTTTTTAGAGCAGATCAAAATTTCATCTGTGTTTACAGCAAAACCTCATCAAGTCAGATGGCCTCATGTGACACATCCTATGCAGCTACAAATTAAATTTCCAAACACATGAAGAATGGTTTGCTTGAAGTGAACAAAAAACCAGAGCTTGGGACTGCCTGACCCTGTTATCAACACAGACACTTCTGCTCGGTCATTGGTCATTTTCCTTGCTCTGAAGTCTGTATTAGCTGGTAGGAATACAGAGTTTGATAGCGTCTTTCATTTGATAAACGTTTGCATGATACAGCTTTTTCTTTCTCCTTTCCTAAGTCACCCATTTGAGATGGGTTTCTTGTAGGCAGTATATAATGAGGTCATTTTAAAAATCCCCTAGCCAATCTCTTTTAATTCATATGCTTAGATCACTTGAATTGTTAAGGCAATTACTGAATTGTTAAGGCTTAAGCTTGCCCTTCTGTTCCTGTTTATTCTGGTTTTCACTCCTCTGTTTCCCTTTCTGCCTTCCTGTAGGCACTTACCCTATTTTTAGAACTCAGCACCACCATCCCTTTGTCTGCTCTCCCACAGGTGGGCGGGTGGACCTCCCTGCAGCCTTCTGGGCTGGATGCTGTACATCTGAGTCAAGTGTGGAAAGGCTGCATCTGTTTATAGCACTTTTTCCTCCCTCACTAAAGATATAATTGTCTTAAAATTTTTTTTTCTTCTCACATTTAAAGTCCTATCAAGCCGTTTTAAAACTTCTGTTAAGACTGTCAACTATAATTTGGAGTACTCAGTGAGAGAGAAGGGAAAAACACTGTGTTTCTCACATTTTCACGCTTTCTCCTCCATCCTGCTCTGTTCTCTGGTCCTCCCGCGGCCCTGAGGACTCAGGGTGGCCCTTTTGTTATCGTCGCTCTGGCCCCTCTAGTTGGGCTTTCTTCTCATCATTTGCTGGCGTGGGTGGCTTTAGGCAGAATCAGTGGTCATTGTCTAAAAACGCTCCATCCTGCTAGGCTCCTGTCCCTGGTCTCAGCTGTATTTCCTGATTCCAGCCCATCCTACCCCAAGTCTGGGATGCAAGGAGGAGAGAAACCAGGGCCCCCCACTCCGCGTTGTTCTCACTTTCCTGTCCGCATCTGTCAGGGTCTCCTTTTGTGTATTAGACAGTTACTGTCCCTTAATTGCAATTTTAGGAAAGTGCATCCAATCTACCCCCTAAAAGCAGAAGTGCCACTGGCTCTGCAGCCGACAGGTGGGGACAATGGAGGTAGTTGCTTCTCCCTGTGACTCGACTGGGCAAGGAGGACCCTGACGCCATCCCCAGGCTCACAGCTGCCCTCTGTCCACTGTCCTCCACACCCTCCGCCTCTGTCCACCATTCTCCTCCGGTCACAGTGGAGGTGGGTTTTGGTTTTGGGTTTTGATTGTTTGGTTTATTGTGTTGCTTTCAAATAAGGATAACAGCATTTCCAAGAGATGAAAACTTAATATTTTCCCAGTTTTACAGTGAATTCCCAATTTTCTTTTTCTTTCTCTCTCTCTCTTTTTATGCTTTTTTAGGGCCATACTCGCAGCATGTGGAAGTTCCCAGGCTCGGGGTCAAATCAGAGCTGAAGCAACATGGGATCTGAGCAGAGTCTGTGACCTACAACACAGCTCATGGCCCACTGAGTGAGGCTAGGGATCAAACCCCCATCCTCATGGGTACTAGTTGGGTTCTTAACCCACTGAGCCACAACGGGAACTCTGAATTGCAAATTTTCCGAGTGAAACAGAGGCATAATAATTCAACTATCCTAAATATGTAATTCTGATTCGCTAGTAGTTCAGCACATCTCCTCTAAACCAACAATTCCCATAAGCCGTATGCAAATAAACCAAGAGAAAATGAGTAAACAAGTGAAGCCCGGATGCCCTGGGTCTGGGTGGGCAGGCTCACAGAAATGCTGGATCCTTAACCCACTGAGCAAGGCCAGGGACCGAACTCGCAACCTCATGGTTCCTAGTTGGATTTGTTAACCACTGTGCCACGACGGGAACTCCTTTGCTGCCACTTTTATTTCTGCCTGGGCATCCCAGGGCTAATATAAATTACTTTGTTTTTTACTAAAATTTGACCAGCGAACAGCCTACATGATTATTCACATCCTGCCTGAGACCAGACTCCCCCTGACGTGCAGGTAAGAGAAACTTCTGGCACATGTGACACAGGTGCTCAAGAGAGGGTGTGAACAAGATTAGAAGAACTCAGTTTAGTAGAGGTGGTTTCCATACCCCAGGTGTTGGGCTGTGCAGAGAATTCTGAATTTAGGTCCCTCGGGTTAGCAGGATAAAGACTCCTGGGGATTGAGCCATGAGAGCTGGGCCCCTGGAGCTGAGAGAACCCCTAGGCTTCTCCCCCAACCCCAGGTCCAGACCGAGAGGGCCCTGCGGGAAGGAGGGTCCCAGCCCCCGGGGCTCTGGTGCCTGATCACAAATAGACAAATGTGAAGATGCTCCAGCAGGACTCAGGATTCCTCTCTGGCTCTTTCCTTCCCGGTCACCTGGGTCTCAGAGCCAGGAGAAGATCAGGATTCATCAAATAAATGCTTCTCAGAACTGCATCTGGAGCTTTAGAGAAATGCCCTTCCCGAGGCTTCCCCTGACGCAGGTCCCCCAGCTGCTTAGAATCTGGGCAGCTGGCCTCCAAGCTCCATTGGCAGCTCAACCACTAGCATGTCCTCCCTTGAGCCCATGTCGCTCAGGTCACAGCCCCTCAGGTCAAATCCCAGAGCTGGCGCCTGCAGAGGGGCTGCCAGGGCTTTTTGTCCCAGGCCTGAACTCAGAGGTGGGGCAGAAATGTACTCAAGGAGCGCGGCTGGGAATCCTGGCGCACTCCTGCATCCCCGCACATCCCTGCATCCGCACATCCCTGCATCTGCGCATCCCTGCATCTGCGCATCCCCGTGAATCCCAGCGCATCCAGCCATGGTAGCCTGCCCGGGAGACCAGGCCAAGGCTCTGCGCGGATCGTGAAGTGAACAAGTTCCCTCGGGCCTAGATCCGAGGCAGAGGAGCCCTCTTGGACTGCCCGATCTGGGTTCTGCTTCCACAGGCAGCCAGTTCTGGAGAGGCCGGCGGGCTGGCCTGGCTACTCTGCACCCGCGATGCAGGGAAGAACCTTCCAATAAGCGTGCTGCCCTGGCCCACCCGCGTGTCCTGATCCAGGAAGCAGTGAAGGCTCCTTTCTTCTTCCTGGGGGTCTGAGTCTGCAGCTCAGCTTCCAGCCCAGTGGAGGGCCTAGCCCGGGCGGCCACAAAGGAGCTCTGGGCGCAGACAGCCAGTCTGGGGCCCCACAGAAGGCCGCTCTGTTCCGGCCACCACGAGCGCTCCTGCAGCACAGGCCGCGGAAGGACCAGGGTCTGAAAGAGTGTTTTTTTTCCCTAGAATACACAGCACTCTTATTTCCTTAGGGGGCAGGAAAAATGAGCCACGGGCCGGATTGCCGAGCACAGCGGGAGTGAGCTGGGCCTTTATCTCCTGAGCTGGGCTGGCTGGGGTGGGTCCGGCCCAACAGTGAATACTTCAATAAATCAGGAGGAGAAGTTAAAATAAAAAGGCATTTGCTAAACATGTCTGCAAGGAGGCTTTTTTTCTCCCTCTTTTTTCCCCTACCAACTGCTGCTGGGAGAGTCCATGGGGCTGTTTGAATCCAACAGAAAATGTATATTTGTTTGAGGTGGGAGGGGAAAGAGCAGCTCATGCTTGCAGTCTTGGTTTACACAGATTTTTGAGGTCAGAGAAAATTCAATTGGTAAATCTAAGTGCATGTGTTACATTAAGTGTAGAAAACAGCAATAAAAAAAAAACCCTACCAAGAATAAATAAATCTCCAGGACATGTGAAATCTTAACAAAAAGGTCTATTGAACTGCATCGTATCATTTGTTTTCTATTTCAGTAAAAGGTAAGAATCAATTTCCCTAAAAACATGTGGGAAAAAAGCCACCAGACTTTTAAAAAATTATGAAACGTTGTGGTCAGCGTCCACCTGTCGGAGGACACTGGAGACGCATGCCTGGGTCTCAGCCTTGTCTCTGCTTGTCGGGAGCAGGAGGGGGCAAAGCGAGAGCACAGCCTTCTGGCCCAGAAGTCGTCCCTTGTTGGTGCTGGCCCAGCTTCCTCCAGCCCCTGCAGGACGTCCACCTCCCTCTGAAAGGAGCAGGGGTTGGCCCAGGCCCAGCCCTTCCTCTGCCAGTGCGCCCCAGGACCCGATAGGGGCAGAATCATGTCCCCAAGGGGTCAGTACTTAGGCCCTAATCTCTAGGACCTTGGAAGGGGACGTGCTCAGAGATGGGTCTTGAGAGGTAATTAAAGTAAAATGAGGTCATGGGTGGGTCCTGAACAGCGTGGATGGGGTCCTTTTAAGATGAGGAGATTCTGACCCAGACACACCCAGAGGGAGGGCTGCAGAGATTCAGGGGGAGACCAGCCCTGCCAATCCTTTATCTGGGACTTCTGCCCCAGAACTGTGAGAAAATACATGTCTGTGACACTTGTCTCAGCTGCCCCAGCAAACAAATAGCTTCTTGTGCTCCAGGACACCCAGCTCCTAGCCTCGGGCAAATGGGGAGGCCAAAATTGTGTGTTGGAGGCTTAGTTTGCTATATCTAATACATAAGAGTGTATGTATCATACATAGTACATTTAGAATTATATAAATTAATATATTAATGTAATGTATAATATAACTAATGTATAATATGGTATAATCACATTATATATAATGTATAAAAGACATTGTGGTTATGTAATATGTATAGATACTATAATATGTAATGTAATACTATATGCATTACATAGCATAATATTAAATACAAACACAGATAAAATATGAATGAGAAAAAGAGTTGCTGTATTATGAAACCTGTAAAACTGTACTGAGTTCTAAAAACTTTCTGTAAGTAAGATGATTGCAAAATATTTAAAATAAAAACTATAAAATTCTAGCAGCCTCCCATTGGACTTCTGCTTCCGGAAAGATGTAATAGACCTGTTTTTCCCTTTTCTTCCTGCTAAGCACAAAGGCAGTAACACAAACATAAACATAAAGGTAGTGAGGAGAAGACAGGCAGCGAGAGAACTCAGGACACGAAGGAGGTGGTGGTGAATTCTGTGGTCTCCTTTTTGCTGTGTGTCCCCACTTGGGAGCTGAAGAACCAGCCACCCAGAAGTGTGACCAGGTTCAAACTGTAAGAGCCCAAGAAAAGCCTGCAGTCTCCAGCCAAGGCACAGCCTGGCAGTAAGAAAAACTCAGACAGTAGCTGCTCCAGTCCTGCCAAAGAGCAGAGGAGAACTATGGCCCCAATCCCACCAGCAAAGGCCCAGGGAGGGGCCCGCTCTCCATTCCAAGTAGACTGAGGTGCCCCTAACTCCTGGCCAGGGGTGTTGCAAAGGGCAGATTAGTGAGTGGGCTGAGAGTTGCATCATGAAAGGGGGTATGGAGCCCCCACCCAGGGTAACGATGAACCCACACTCCCCACTGGGGTGATGGTAGTGACATTGTAGCTGAGCAGGGAGCAGAAACAAGGCACTCTCAGCATCCTGGCCAGAGTGAAGGCCAAGCATGTCCCTGGACCTCTACCTCAACCCCTTCCCCCTGATGGAGCCAAGTAGGAGGAAGTCAGCTAAAATAGAAAGTACGCAAAATCCAGATCTCGTAATACCCAAAATGTCCGAATTTCATTTGAAAATGGTTCATTATACCAAGAATTAGGAAAATCTCAACCTGAATAAAAAATAGGACAGTCAACAGATACTAACGCTCCAAGATGTTAGAATCATCTGACAAAGATTTGAAAGCAGGTACCACAAACATGCTTCAATGAGGAATTACAAATATGCTTGAAACAAATCAAAGAACAGAAAGTCTTAGCAAGTAGAAGATACAAAGGAAAACAAAAGGAAAATTCAGAACAAAAAATGCAATATCTGAAAAATCTTTAAACTCAGTGCGTAGACTCAACAACATGATGACAAAGGAATAATCTGTGAACTGGACAATAAACTACAGAAATTTCCCAATCTGAATAGTACAAAGAAAAAAATAGAAGAAAAAAAAGGAAAAAAGATAAACAAAGTCACAGGGATTTGTAGGTGGATTTAAAAAAAAACAAACTCAGAGTTCTGTTGTGGCTCAGTGGTAATGAACCTGACTAGTACGCATGAGGATATGGGTTTGATCCCTGGCCTCGCTCACTAGGTTAAGGATCTGGCATTGCCATGAGCTGTGGTATAGGTTGCAGACATTGCTCAGATCCCTCATTGCTGTGGCTGTGGTTTAAGCCAGTAGCTATGGCTCCAATTCGACCCCTAGCCTGGAAATTTAATATGCTATGGATGCAAACCAAAAAGACAAAAAAAACCCAAAAACTTCATATTCATGGTGTGAGTCCCTGAAAGAGAGGGGGAAGAGAGTCTGGAAAACTATTCAATGAAATAATGACTCAAAAATCTCCAAATTTGGCAAAAGACATAATCCTACAGATTCAAGAAGCTGAGGAGATCCCAAACAGGATAAACCCAAAGATATCCATTCTAAAAAAAATCATAGTCACTTTGCTAAAATATGAGGACAAAGAAAAAAAAATTGAAAATAGCAAGAGAAAATTATACTTTTTCTCTAGGGGAAAAATATTTTGAATGAGAGTGAAGTTCCCTCCAGAAATTAGAGTCCACAATATTTTTAAGACATAAAACAAAAGTACTATCAACCCAGAATCCTATACTCTTAAAATACCATGTAAGAATGAAGGGAATTCAAGACTTTCTCAGATGAAGAAAAAAAAAAAAATGCTGCTAGCAGACTAACGCAACAGAATTACTAAATGAAATTCTCTAGACAGAAAGGAATTTCTGAAAGAAGGAAACTTGGAACAGCAGGAAATACGAACAATGGAAAGAGTAAAAATATATATCTAGACAATACATTTTCTTTCTCCTACTGAGTTTTCCAAATTACCCTTGATGGTTAAAACAAAAATCATAACTCTTTCTGATGTGGCTCTAAAAAGTGTAGAGGAAATATTTAAGACGACTGTGTTTTAAACAAGGTTATAAATGGGATAAAAAGGAGAGTTTCCAAACTTTCTCCAAACTGGAAAAAGTTGACACCAGTAGATTGTGATTAAAATAACAATAAAAACAACTTACAGAAAGAAAGAGAAGTGTTTAAAAACAGAGATAAATCACAATGGAACCCAAGTGTTCAACTAACCAGAGAAAGCCAAGACAAAACACACAGAGAAAAGGGGAAAAAAAAATTGAAAAGTAAAATGAAACGGTAGGCTTAAGCCACAACAATTAGTAGTTACATTTAATAAAATGGTCAAAATACAACACTTAAAAGACAAAGTTTGGTCCAGCGAATTGATAATTATGATGCAACTATATATTGCCTATGAGAAACTACAGAAAAAGATGTATCATGGAAACATTTATCAAAAAAAAGGAGCTAACAAAACCTGTATTCCTGTCAGCTAATACAGATTTCAGAGCGAAGAAAATGACCAGTGACCAGACAGAAGGGTCCACGCTGATAAGAGGGTCAGGCAGGCCGCGAGAAGGCAGAACAAAAATCCTGAATGTGTGTGCCCCCAACCACAAGCCTGCATTCCTTGTGAAGCAAACCCTGACAGTACGGGAAAGGAGAAACAGCAGAGCCACACCTACGCTGGGGAACCTCAGCGCCCCCCTCCCGCCCCCGCCCCGCATGTGGTGGGACAAGGATGCAGAAAACCCCCAAGAATACAGAGGAACCCAGCAGCGCCATCAGCAAGCACATCGAGGGAACTCATATCCTGGGTCAGAAAACAGAACCAGCAAGCTGAACAGAATTCAAACTGTGCTCCATGCTTGCTGCCCACAATGGAACCAAACTAGGAATAAAAAACGGAAAGGTATCTCCCAACACTTGGAGACTAACCAGTGCACTTTAACTACCCCATGGGTGGGAGAGGAAGCCTCCAGAGAAATCAAATGTCCCTTGAACTGAATGAAGATGGAAATACCTCGTATTAAGCTATGTGGGACTTGGCTCCAGCAGTGCTTGGAGGGACACTCATGGCATTCCGTGCTTATGTCAGAAAGAGGAGATTTCCTGGAGTTCCTATTGTGGTTCAGCAGAAATGATCCTGACTAGGATCCATGAGGATGCAGGTTCTATCCCTGGCGTCACTCAGTGGGTTAAACATTTGGCGTTGCCTTGAGCTATGGTGTCAGCTGGAAGCTGTAGCTCCGATCTGACCCTGAGCCTGAGAACTTCCATATGTTGCACCTGTGGCCCTAAAAAAAATTAAATAAAGAAAATAAAAGAAGATTTCCAGGTCACTGAGCTAAGCTTCCACCTCAAGAACTTGGAAAAGTCAGCACAGAGCAAATAGAAGAGAAAAAAGGACAGACAGGAACAGAAGCAAATGAAATCAGAAGCTCGAACCAGTAGAGAAAACCCATAAAACATGGAACTTTTTCTTTGGAAGGATCAACAAAACTGACAAAACCTCTAGCAAAACTTACAAAGAAAAAAAGAGCGAGGACACAATTGGCCAACATGAGGAATGAAGTGGGGATGTTACTGGGGATCCCGCAGGTATCAAAATGCTACCCAGGGAGTGACAGGGACAAGTCTACACACATAACTTTGACGACTTAGATGAATGGGCCGATTCCTTGAAAAGCACACACTACCACAACTTACCCATTATGACACACGGGATTTGAATAGCTTGCTAACTGTAAAGGAAATCCAACTTGTAACTAAAGGCACCCCCACAAAGGTAATTTCACTTAGTTTCCCAGAAGTATGCTCCCAAACCTTAATAGAAGAATTAACATTAATTGTTTAAATTCTTTTCTGGAAGTAGAAGAGGAAAAAATTCTTCCTAATTCATTATACTTAAATCAAAACCTGAGAAAACAATACAATAAACGAAAACTATAGACCAACATCTTTCATTGATACAGACTCAAAAATCCTTAACAAATTTGTAGTGAATAAAATTAGAATTACATGAAATGAGTTATACACAGTAACCTAGTGTCAAGGCAAGGCTGGTTTAATATTCAACGATTGATCCACAGGCTAAAGAGGGAACACCACGTGACCATATTCATTGATACAGAAAAAGCTTCAGATAAAATTTGACACCCATGCAGAATAAAAACACTCAGAACAATAGGAATGTGGGGAAACATCTTTGATTTCATGAAGAGCATCACAAAAATCCTGCAGCCATCAGTGAACTGCTGGTGAGAGACACAGATTGCCTCTGATTCAGTAAGGGACCAGGGCAATGGTGATTCAGCAGAGCCCTGGCGGTCTCGTCACAGAACTAAGGCCAGAAAGGAAAATAAAAGGCTCCAGGTGGTAAAGCAAAAACATAAACCTGTCCCTACTTACAGACTGCCTGACTGGCTTCTTGAACCATCTCAAAGAATGAACTAAAAACTCTTTGTTGAATTCAACACATCACAGGACACAGATCAACAGACAAATATCAACTGTGTTTCTTTGTACTAACAATGACCACGTGGACAAAAGAGATATAAAGAGAGAACGACTTAGGAACAAATCCTGTCCTGTAGCCGAAGTCTGGGCCGCTCTCAGGCGATAAATTGAGATCTGAAAGTGGAGACGTGGGTCGCAGAGGATGCCATGTTTAAAGATGCCAAACTGCCCCAAATCCATGCACAAGTGCATCATGCTTCCTATCCAAGTTCCAGGAGCATTTTTGGTAGATATAGACCAGGTTGTTTAAAAATGTACACAGGGAGTTCCCGCCATGGCTCAGTGGTTAACGAATCTGACTGGGAACCATGATGTTGTGGGTTTTATCCCTGGCCTCGCTTAATGGATTAAGGATCTGGCATTGCCGTGAGCTGTGGTGTAGGTCGCAGATGCGGCTCGGATCCCGCGTTGCTGTGGCTCTGGCGTAGGCTGGCAGCTACAGCTCCGACTGGACCCCTAGCCTGGGAACCTCCATATGCTGTGGGTGCGGCCCTAGAAAAGGCAAAAAAAAAAAAAAAGTACATAGAAAGGCAAAATAAATATACCTGTGAAAACAATTTTATAATTCTCAAGGTGCAATAGTGAAAAAAACAAAAAGATTTTATTAGAAAGTAGGGGAGTTCCTGTCATGGCGCAGTGGTTAACGAATCCGACTAGGAACCATGAGGTTGTGGGTTCGGTCCCTGCCATTACTCAGTGGGTTAATGATCCGGCGTTGCCGTGAGCTGTGGTGTAGGTTGCAGACGCGGCTCGGATCCCGCGTTGCTGTGGCTCTGGCGTAGGCCGGTGGCTACAGCTCCGATTCAACCCCTAGCTTGGGAACCTCCATATGCCGCGGGAGCGGCCCAAGAAATAGCGACAACAACAACAACAACAAAAAAAGACAAAAGACAAAAAAAAAAAAAAAAAAGAAAAAAGAAAGTAGGAAAAAGACGTGAGCAGAAATTTCACCGAATAGGGTGTGTGGATGGTAAATAGACACATGGCAAGATGTTCTGACCATTAATTGTCCTGGGGGATCTGAGTCGAAATCCTAAGGAGGCACATCCTTGTGCACTTACAGGAAAGGCCCAAGCAGAAGGTCAGCACGGGAGCTCCCCCACCCCGATCCTGCAGGGAGGGGCGCAAGGACGCAGCCCCACAGGGGGCGGTTTCTTGAAGTGATGATGAAGGTCAGGTCAGTGCTCGCTGGGCCCTGGGATGAAGCTGCGGGAGGACCTTGGGTCATGCAGAGAAAGGCAGCAGGCGGGAAGAGGTGGTGTCAGGCCCGTTCTGTGTCTTTCCAAGCCCGGTTCTCACCACACCAGGGGCTGCACGGGAGGAGGTGGCTCAGGTGCTTGAGAACCTCTGAGTTATTTCTCACAACTGCCCATGACTCTGCCTCACTTCAAAATAAACATTGTCATTTAGATAGATAAATGGCATATTCTGACTGCATGCCTGTCCTTCACACTCAGCTTCCAGGAGAGGCTGGGGCTCGACTGAGGAGCAGCTGCCTGTGTGCTGAGCTTTGGGCGCTTGGCTCGGATTCAGTCCAGGGATGAGGACTGCAGTTGGGTGCCCTGTCCTGCATCCGGGCGATTCTTTCCCTCTGCTCTTCCTCAGGGTCCCTGTGACCAGGGTCGTCCTCGGTTGTCAGGTCAGAAGGTGATCAGGGCTGGTGCATCCTTCATCTTCCTCTAAGAGACAAGCTCCCGTTCCCAGAACCTCCCCGCTGAGCTGTGGTGCTGGCCTCTATGGGTAGGCGAGCCCTCCTCTGACTCGCTGGCAGCCGTGTGCTGAGTCATGGGCGTCTGCAGTGTCACCTGTGAGGGGGGACGAGGACAAGTTTGGCGCTCACGCCTGGTCCTGCAGCGCTTTGTGGGTTCAGCTGATTGACAGCCCAGCTGAGAGAGGGAAGCGAGGGTCACCGCCGGTAATTCAACAGCCTCACTGGGCCAGTAAGTGCGGGCTGGGCGCTGAAGTAATTTTTTATTATATGAGTTAACTTGTTTGTTAATTATGATTAAGGGAAGGTCAGATTCTTCGCCGGTGTGACTCCTGGCTCTGAGCATGGGCAGATGGCATTCAGATGCCTGGCCGGGTCCTGGGACTCTCGGCGGTCCCCCCGGGTGTGTCCTCAGACTGACTCTTGGCAGTGGGGATGCAGGAGCAGGAGGTGTGCGGCCAGCGTGCCCCCCAAGCCCTGCGCTGAGTCCGTTTCCCTCACAGTCCTTGAGGTTTGTGGGGGAGCCCTGGCCACCTGTGGACCCTCCCACAGAACTTCCATTGCCAGCAAACAGCCCGCTCTTCACGGCGGTGGCCACATTTCTAGAAGAAGCCAAGCTCTAGGACCCCTTTCTCTAAGAAAGAAGGGAAACCCCAGAGCACGGGAAACGTGGAGACACCATTTCCTTACACTGCGCGTTAAGCAGACTGGGGCCTTTTCTTCCTGGGCATTACCAGTCAAGAGACCCCCACGGAGTTGCTGGTCGGTGTCTGTAGTATGCAGGAGGCACTCAATAACGGATTGCTAGGCAGCGCTGGGTGGGCCTGGCGTTTCTCTTAGGGCATCTGGCTATTATAAGGTCTCGCAAGTACAGACTTACCATCCTTTAAAAGCAGCAAAACCCGGAGTTAACCCAGTTTTTTATTATGCTCTTCAAAGCAGTTCTGGTTTGGCTTCAGCATCTGTGATGGGAAGGATTTGGATCAGGTCGTATTTTATCAGCAATTCTTTCCCACTGAAGGTTTGCAGGCAGGGCCTCCCATGCCTGTGGGTATCTGCCAGCCTGGCCTGGATGGTGCCTACTGTGTATTTAAACATGTGTCCATGTTCAAAGGACAAGAGAGCAGAAGGATGCTTCTAAGTTCTCATCGATGCCTCATACATTTAACTTTCTAAAAAATAAATGTGTGTGCACGTGTGTGTGTCTGTGTGTGTGCACGCGTGTGAGCACCTGAGGAGGGGGTGGAAGGCACCATTCATGTAACTGTTGGTTAACATCACAGTGTGGCCCATAGACTGAACACTCATGTAAACATGACAGTGGCTCCTTTCTGGAAGTTTCACACGAGAAGAAGTTGCTTAGGGCTAAGCCAGGTTGTGGGGCACATTATGTATTTATTCAATTTTACATATTTACTTGTAATCTCATAGTTCCTGGGACCTCAGGCATCAGGCTAATTCACAAGAAAGCTTCACTGACTTTCTCTGAGGTTTGTTTTGCAGGAGGAGGATATTTGCAATAAACGGGGGATTCTGAAATGTTTATGGACACTGAGTAGTACTTTTATCCTCCTTGGCCGGTTCTTACTTTGAAACTTGTTTCTCGTTTCAAAGCTCCAGGTCTGATGATTGACTCCTCCTCATACAGCAGACGTGGCCTTTTGTCTTTGCTCTCAGTTCTTATCAGCACCTTGATTGCTTCAAGGAGAATGAACAGCCGTATCAGGATGGGGCTTGTAGTGGGGTACGTACCGAAGCAAAGACAAATAAACACTCAGGGTGCTGGCCGAAATCTAATTTTACACGAAAAAAACGTTTCTGTTCAAATGATGGAAAAAGATATATGTCTATTTCAAAGACACTTGAATGTTTTTAAGACTCAAGAATAATTTTAAACTCATCTAGGAGTTCCTGTCATGGCTCAGAGGAAACAAATCCGACTAGCATCCATGAGGATGAAGGTTTGATCCCCGGCCTTGCTCAGTTGGTTAAGGATCTTGCGTTGCTGTGAGCTGTGGTGTAGGCTGGCAGCTGTAGCTTTGATTCGGGCCCTAGCCTGGGTGTGGCTTTAAAAAGACAAAAAAAAAAAAACAAAAAAAAAAACCCCAAAACCCCCCAAAAATAAACACACACACACACAAATTAACTAATCCAGAAAGTGACAGTAGTTCCCTTGCCCAAGTGGAGAACGTGAGCAGGGCAACAGCCGTGAACACGAGCCTCTGCAGGCCCATCTGCTGGGATCCTGACCACGTGGGTTTGTGAGCCCCTGTGTAGGATACTGACTCCTTAATTTTGTCCCGAGAATTGTCATTTCCATGCGGGGCATTGACTGAGAAGGCCCACACTGCACCCACGGTGCAGACCACATCCGAGCAGCCATGCTTCCTGCAGATGCCACCTAAGCCAGGGTGACAGGCCTCTGGCCATCAGCCACTCTCCTTGGCCATGTCCACAGGTCTGCAGGCCAGCAGCTCCCCTGTGTTTGTTTAGCCTGTTTTTCTGCTGCGGCACGTGGAGACGTGCGATGGATTCTGTCACGTAGAGGCAAGTGGCTCCACCCCGCCTGTGGTCCCTCTGTCCTGTGGGGACACCATAACTCACGGGGGTCATGCTGTGGGGAGAATCGGCCGACCTGGGTGAATCACAGAGCCCACACCCTCATGCCCCAGGCCTGCCCTCCTGCGCCTGAGCCACCAGGGCAGGGCTGGGGAGCTCTCTATGCCTGTGTCTGTGGCTCACACCCGATCCCCAGGCTGTGGTTGCTCTTGGAGTAACCAGCAGTGGCTTCTGCCCGGCCCGGGGGGTACAGACACACCTTGGTGTTGTTTGTTTCCCTACCAGGAAGTGCCTCCAGGAGGTGACATTCCTTCCAGAGACACACAACTTCAGGTTCTAACTGTCTTCTAATGTTTTCTGCCGCAGAATCCTCTTTATTGTCAAACAAAATCATTACAAAAGGAAAATTATGAAATCTAAAGACCACAGCCAATAAAAATGACAATTTATATGCCATTACTGAATAATTTTAAAGATACTATCATTTTAAAAGTGTTTAAATATACCTTTGTATATACGGAGAAGTCAATTTTCCAAGAAGTTTTAATAAGACCCATGGCTATACTTTTACTTCCTGTTAGGGCTTCATCAGCATGTAACATTTTTGCCAACTTATAGATGATGTTTTTATTATTTTATTTTATTTTATATTTTTTGCCTTTTAGTGCTGCACCTGTGGCATATGGAAGTTCCCATGCTAGGCATTGAATTTGAGCTGTAGCTGCCGGCCTACAGCCGCAGCAATGCCAGATCCAAGCTGCAACTGTGACCTACACCATAGCTCATTGCAACCCTGGATCCTTAACCCAATGATTGAGGCCAGGGATTGAACCCACATTCTCACAGATCCTAGTTGGGATCGTTAACCGATGAATCACAAAAGGAATGCCTAGATGATGTTTTAAAAATGATCATAATCTCTAAAATTTATTTCTTCTCTTGTACTAATGTCATAAATTTAGCAAAATAGTGTGTATTCTTGTTTGTGTGTGGATTTGTATATAAATGCCAGGCATGAGACATCTGTGTATTTGTAGTAAATTGTAAAGAGTCACATAAGCTTGAACTTGAAACTAACTCCACAGGTGTTATAACGTTTTGGATTATTCAGGACTTTAACCGTACTTTTTGCATTATCATACTCGTTACAACATCCAAAGGAGAAGCTTTAATAAGCTCTTTATAAAACCGACTCACTTCTTTCTTCCAAGATATATAGCAAATTTGAACAAGGTTACAAACTCATTTTAACAAAGTTTGAATTTTTATGTGTCCTCCATAATATTTGCTATGAGTTCTTTGCATCTAAAAAAAGTTTCTAAAGACCTTTGTACACTTCCCAGGAGATTCTACTTCGGGTTTACCCCAGCAGGGACCCTGAAACCATTTTGTAAACTTTCATTGTACAAACTGCCTTGAGGAGTAGGTATTTTTCTCCGTCTTTGGATAGGCTTTGCCATCTTTTCTTGCCACTGACTTGGCTGGAAGGCCAGCATCTGTCCGGTCACGTCACGAGTCACTGTGATCCTCAGCAGTGACCAGATCAGCTCATCTGATGCAGTTAATTTCACATCAGGCCAGTCGATAGCATCATGTGTATGTATAATGTCTCTTGAATAGCTTGTTTTTAATCAGCAATTTATTACTACTATTAAACGGAATTATTTTACACCCCAAATTTACAATAAATTTCATAAATGCAGTATAGCCAAAATGCAAAGCTGACAATAAGTATTAAAAGCACCTTTTATTTGGGGTTCCCTGGCGTTAAGGATCTGGCATTGTCACTGCCGTGGCTCGGGTTTGATCCCTGGCCTGAGACCTTACACACGATGGGGGTGTGGCCAAAAGGGTGCCTTTCATTTGATCTTGATTTACTTTAGAAGGTTGTGTGTCAGTGGTTCTTCCACCGACTGCTGATGGGTGAGCGCACACCTGGAGAAGGTTTCACACACGAGGGCAGCAGCTTGAGCACCAAGACTCTAAGTGCCTGGGCTCTTCCTGCTGGGCAAGTGGTCCGGGGCTGAGCCACCAAGGGACTGAGGGCACAGCAGTGTCCCAGCACAACCCACCAGGGAAACACACAGTTTGAAAACTGTAACTCGAGTAGATCCATTCGTTTCAGCATGTCAGCTAAGAAAGACAAGGGGTTCTGTTGAAATCAGCAAAAGCTGGGGAATCAGATCCAGGTTCAAATCCTGCCTCTACCACTTCTCAATACGACACAATGTTTGTATGATTCCAGCTCAGTTTTAGTTGGGGGATTGCATATACCAGCCCATCCCAAATTTACAGGGTTTGGAATATCAAATAAAAGCTGATTATTCAAAAAAAGAAATACATGAAGCTTGACTGGTTTATTACTAGTAAACAGAACTTTCTATTTTATTAATAACAGTCTCTAAATATAACTGCTTCTTGTAGATACTTTGTTTTAAGACAAGCATTTAAGTTGTTTCCATTTTGCGGGTTATTGTCTTTCCATTTTAGACTTGAGTTTATCATGGAAACAGAGGGTAGGATGGTGGTTGCCAGGGACCAGGCAAGAAGAAAATCAGGGAGAGGCTGGCATGGGGTGCAACCCTCTGGCACAAGCTGAATGATTCTGAGGAGCAAATGTAAACATGGTGACTATAGTTGAAATCGTACCTTATCTTGGAAATTTGCTAAGAGAGCAGAGGTTAAATGTGGCCACCCCCGAGATAAACACGAGGTGATGAGTGAGAATTAAACACGTAGGGAAGTCCTTCCACAGTGTCTGTGTGCATCACATCAGCACAAGGACACTTGAAATATCTCACAGTTTTGTCAGTCTCAATACAACTGAAATTTTTAAAAAGGCTGGAGTTTAAACGTCAAAGCAAGATGAGCAGCGTGGAGTTCAAATGCCTTCAAAGAATTGATATTTCACATGAAATCCTCAGTGTACAGAACGGCTTATAAACATCCGCCAGCATGTGAGGCATCTCTTTTAATTATACTAAACATTGTCTTTGTTTTTTTTTTTTTTTTTTTTTTTTTTTTCCCGCTTTCTTTGAACAGGGACCAGATCAGGAGCACCAGGGAGGCAGTGCCGGGATGGGGCGGAGGAGACCTTTCCCCGAAGGAGGGAACGTCTGTTCCTCTCAGCTCCATCCTGGCTCCTCTCTCTTCTGTGGTAACTGCTCTAAACCCTGAGCCCTCCTCCTCCAACTCGGCGAGTTCCCACAACGCGTCACTGTCTGCACTTCCCTGGCTGTTGACCTCTGTCTCCTGGACGCAGAGCGAGAGTGTGGGAAATTTTGCAGGAAGAGCACAGATTTGGTATTTTGCATCTTTCATCCAAAAAACCCTCCAAACATAATCTGCCCTGTTGGTACCTTAAAAGTTTGTTTAAGGTGCTGTTAGCGTAATTGAATTTGTGTCATGTAAAGGATTTAATAGACTGGGTTTTCAAAATGAAGTCCCTGTGGATGGCACATGCTCTGGGGGACGCGAGAGGAAACAGCCCGATTGCCCCAAAAATAACAGTATGGACAGTGCCCCTCACGGCCGTGGAGGAGTGGCCCCTGGCTCAGGCTCTGGGCCGAGCTTGAGGGCTGTGCCCTGGGACACGCGTTTTCTACTCGGCAGCAGAAGAGATACTGGAAAATTCGCATCTGGTTTTGGGGGGACTACGAAATGGAAACTGTGTCTAACTGTTCCTCTTATTCAACAACGGAGGGCGTGGGTTGCAGTTTCATAGTCTGTGTGCTGGGTCAGAATCCTGTCGTCTCCACAAGAAACATAGCCAGAGCCCCAGAGGATGGCCACGGAGTGCGTGCATTTATTCTGAGTAACACAATTGGCTCAACAGGAATTGTGAGGCTTTGTGAGAAGTGTGGCCCTTGCTCTTGGCTTCGGCTCTGCTCCTCTCCAGCGGGGTCTCTGCAGGGTGAGCATGGTGAGCGTCCTGGCTCCCCTGGGCACCACCCTGGCCCTCAGTCTCCAGCACCCCCAGAGCTGCTTCTGCTGCACCAGGCAGGTGCCTCTCCTGCACGTCCTCGCATTTGGAATGAGTCAGGGGCCTTGTGAACACCATCCTCACGGTAGCCCCGGCCACACCCCAGGCCCTGTACTGCCACCTCTGTGTCTGTCAGGAACCCTGCATCCCAGGGGCTCTGGGGTCCCCTGGCCCCGTAGTCCCACCTTTCAGAGCCAAGTCCCCCCATGAAGGATGCTGGGATCACTGCCCTGACCGTCTGAGCAGATGGAGCTCTTGGTGATCTGCCTCTTAAAGTGAACATGCCCCTCAGCCCGGTTGGAAGGCCACCTTCCCCCTGACGCTGGTCTGCTGAGGCGGCTGGGCTTCTGCAGAGGTGTCTCTCCAAGGTGACTGGCTGATCGCAGACTCGGTCGGTAGGAGGGATCTGCCAGCTCGCAGGACGAGCATCTCAGCCTCAGGAGAAACGTGCCCTTCAAGGTTGGCCCAGCGGGTTCCCTTTTGGTGGGAAGCATGTTTGTTCCAACCCAGGATTTCCCGTTTCACCCTGACCTGGTATAACCGTGCTATCTTCTCCCAGCTTGTGGGGGTGGGGGGCCGGGATCGAGGTGCACTTAGAGCCGCGTGCTGATGCAGCGCTCGCACCCACTTCTCATTCGGCTAAGGTCCACTTACAAAAAGATTATTCTTTTGCCAAAAGGATCAACTTTCTGCCTGAATCAGAGACAACTGGTCTTTACAAGATCCAAGAGAAACCAAAGAAGACTTGACTCATTTACCAGATAAGACCCGAGCGTAGGGCTCAGCGGTGTGTAGGGACGAAGCGTGTGGCCACCGTGTGTGCGTCATGAGTGCCAACCACACAGCTTCCACCCCAAGGCTCCCCCCAGGTCACAGTGTGAGGTCCTTCCACCTGCTTCACAATTGCTGAGCTCGTCTTAAAGCCACTCCCTCCCCAGAATATGCACTTGAAAATGTAAAGGTCAAAGGCCACATGAAGAGAGAAAGAGCAGACCTGGATTGTCCAGAGGAAGCCATCACATCACAGTCAACCCGAGACAGACAGAGGCTGGCAGCCCTGGATTAAAAATACAGACTGTGTATTCTGAGTCTGAGCTCAGGTTCTCGGCCCACGGCAGCCTGTGCCCCAGGCACAGCTGTGCCTGAGTCTACTGGCTCTGGAAGGCTAGAAAATGAATTTTCTTCTTGACGGAGACAAGAATCGGGGGTAAGGTTTCTCCCTTTGTCACAGAAAGACTCTGTCACATGTGACCTTTGACATTAAGACCCAGGAGAATGAACAGAGATAAAATGAACAGAACAGAAAGGTTCCATTCTAGCCTTTTTGCTGCCTGAGCAATTAAAGCAAACATTTTTTTTTTCCTCTAAATTATTACAGTAATCCACTAACTTCATGAATGATCAAGCGTTTCCAGGCTTTATTTAAGAAAACTCCTCAACTTCCTCTCTTGGTGCCACCTCGTTTCCAGGGTCCCGTTTCCCTTTCTGAAAAGGTGACTCCAATGTGACCGACACAGGGACGCAGCCTGTGCTGCCTGTGCTCAGCTCTGCAGCTCTGCTGCGCTCTCACCCACTCTCCAAGCCAGGTCTCTTCCCCCAGATTCAAAATTTACAAATGTGGTGAAGCCTCACCCTTTTGTTTCTCTGATATTTGTAGCATTTCTCAAAGGAGTCGTCTTAGAATGACAGCACGCAGGAACTTAGCTCAGTTACTGTCCTGCTCTGGGAAGACCCCTGACTCTCTCGCTGGGGTATTTCTTTCTTGTCTGGAGAGAAATCTGAAAGTCTAGGTCTGAGAAGCTTGGGCCAAACATTTAATTGAGAGTCTCCAGAAAAATCACTCAATGAAGGAGTTTCCTGATGGCTCAGGGGGTTAAGGATCTAATGTTGTCACTGCAAGGGCTCAGGTCACGGCTGTGGCATGGGTTTGATTCCTGGCCCAAGAAATTCTGCATGCTTCAGATGCAGCCAAAAATAATAATGATCCAGTGAAGACGCTCTCCAAGCTCTTTCTACATCCCGAGAGAATCGTTTCTTTAAGTCACTGAGGCAGACTTCATTCAAAACTCCTCATAAATTTCTAGACAAGAAAATTGCACTGAGGAAGAGCCTCTGCCTTGGAGCCTGAAGCATAGGTTCACCTGGCACAGGGCGGGGGCTCTGGTTTTAGAGTGGGCAGCTTCCAGCATAAGCCTGTGTCCCCACATGCTCACTAGCTCTCCTCCTGTATGTGTGTCTGCAGGAGTTTTTTGGTGGATGGTATTGCTCTTCAGGACTTGACCCATTCCCAAGAGAGCAGCGGAGGCTGGGGGCCTGGCTGCTAATGATCACCGCCTTGACTTGGTCAGGCTGGACTCCTGGCTGAAGCCACAGAAAGGGCACAGATATGAGAAACCAAGGCCAACCCGGCAGCGGCCGTGCCCATGGGGAGATGGGCTCCGAGTTCACCTCCATCTACCCCTGTTCCCTGGCCTCGGAGCCACTAAACTTGGCAGAGAGAAGAGAAAAAGCAAGGCCAGACATTTATTTTTATTTTTTATCCAGTGGTTTTTTTTTGTTGCTTTTTTTTTTTTTTTTTTTTTACATTGTGGATATAATTTAGGGGAGACACGTAAAATTTTCATAAGTTATTATACAGTACACCAAACAGACAACATGTTCTTCTTAAAGCTCCCGCATCTCTTATCTAGACTCATCGAAAGGCCAATGCAGTTTAATAATTAATTACTTTTTAGGAACCGAAGGTAATTATCTATAATTATGTATATGCATATAGAGTTAATACAGGCTTGCATATATAATTTCAAGGAAGAAAAATCTAATCACGTTTGTAAATTAAAGGCAGTAAAACAAAGTTGTTTAGCCAAGTTATCAGAGTGTCTGGCTCACGATATAGGAACCACTTCAGAAGTATTTATTAAACGCATAAATATAGTCACCGGCCGGACGAGAATAAGCACAGCATTTCTATTCTCAATTGAAATTATTCTATGGTGTTTATTTGATGCCATAGGAAAGCTTTTATGCTAGAATAAACATTTAAGGGGATATATTTGCAGGAAGAAAAACATTCTACTTATTAAATGATTTCAAGGGTCTGGAATCTCACAGGATAGAACATGTAAAGACTGTTACTCAAGAAAGACGCCGACGCTAAGTTACGCGTTTGCCGAACGGCTTCTTTCTGACATAAAACAAAAATAAAGCAAAAACACTGGTAACAGAAGAAAGCCAAAAAGCAGGCAGATGGAGAATAAAATGCCACCTGTTACTGAAGGAGCCGTTTCCTGCATCCACTGCAGAGCACGTCCAGGAGCTTGCCTGCATGTGACAAAAATTAGAAAGATGTGGTATCACTGCCTTCCTGGTGTACTTTTTTTTTTCTTTTTTTTTTTTTCTTGCTTTTTAGGGCCACACCTGTGGGATATGGAGGTTCCCAGGCTAGGGGTCTAATTGGAGCTCTTGCTGCTGGCTCACACCACAGCCACAGCAATGCCAGATCTGAGCTGCATCTTTGACCTATACCACAGCTCCTTGCAACACCGGATCCTTAACCCACCAGGCGAGGCCAGGGATCGAACCTGCATCCTCATGGATACTAGTCAGGTTAGTTACCACTGAGCCATGATGGGAACTCCTGGTGTAATTTTTATACATGTGCTGCTTTTGTTGGAATCTAAAGATTCTACGTTAAAGGGAACCTAGAATGTGAATGAAAGGTTTGGCCCTGGAGGCCTGTCTGGCTCAGGGCTTAAAGCCTCCAGCGTGAATGAGGTACTTGCTGAGGGTTGGAATGAGGGCTGGTGCTCTGCTTCCCTCCCGTCACCTGCTACCTGGGCAGGAGCCCTGCCCCGGCCCCCTCCAGCCCAGGCATCTGCCACCTGCACCTCCTGCCACCTGCACCTTCCTCCTCCCCCATCACCCAGTCAGGAGCCGCTTCAACGCTGCCCTTAACTCCAGGCACAGATGAGACCCTGCGGTGCGGCCCTGGCTTCCATGCTGTCTGAGCGACACTGATCATTGGAGCCTCCCAGAGGCAGGACGCCGTGCTCACTGCTGTGTCTCTGGCACATGGCACAGAGCGAGGCCCTCGGCTCTCACCTAGGACCTGCTGAGATGCGAAGGAATGAATGCGATTGCTGGACCCTCAGGGGCGAGTCCCTGAGGCCCGTGGCTCTCACCTCCTCAGGCGCCTGGTCGAGCTGCCTTGGCGTGTGGGCCCTAACCCCGAATCTGTGAAAAAATACCAATTAAAAAACAAGCCAGAGCCAACACCACAGCGAGAGGTGAAATAGTACCACCTTCCCAGAGACTGAGACCAATGTGAGGGAGCTACTGACCTCACGTGCTTCTGTAAATTATGGGAAGTTCCAGCTGTGCCCGAAGAAACGTAAATGACCGGCCTACGACTGGAAGGAAAGAGGTAGACAATGAGTTCCTTTGCAGGTGATGGGACAGTGGCTTTCGGAGCTTTGTGGAAACTTCCTGAGACCCCATAGGGAGCTCAGCAAGGCCACCGGATAATGGCTGGCATACAAAAATCAACTGTATGCTATCCCGGGAGCAGAGAGCTGGGAAACAGAACAAAAATACCCCGCCTATGATAGCAACACCAAACACGACACTCAAGAGTAAGTCTAGGAAAAGACACACACAAGACCACTGCTGGACGAAATTACAGAAGCCCTAAAAGATGGGGAATAATGGCACGGTCACGGATCAGAGGACACTCCAGTTACTCTGTCAGTGTTCCTAATGTTGCTCTAGTGATCACACAGTCACCATCCAGATCTCGGTAGGCACTTTTTCAGGGAAATAGACCAGCTGACTCCAAAATACATTTGGGAAAACAAACTGCCTGAGAAAACCAATGCAAAGCTGAAAAAGACTGGAAGAGTTAGTGGCCGATAGGAGTTTCCTGTCACAGTGGTGTGCTGTTGGTTTGAGAAGAGAGAGGCAGGCCACGGGAAGAGGGTAGAGAATTCATGGGTCCACTGGTGTTGGACACAAATGTTGAGACCGTCGGGTGAGAAGGTGACGCTGAGGAGGCTCTTGCTTCCTGCCCGGCCAGCCTGCCTGAGGGCGCTCGTCCCGACCATCCCGTCTGCGGGGAGGTGTGGGCTGGAGGCAAATCAAAGCTTCAGACCGTCCCCTTCCGTGCTGGTGGCCAGGGCAGGTCTGGGAGTGCTTGTGACCCTCTAACAGGGTCAGCAGCAGAGGCAGGATGTGTTACTATTTTTTCTTCTTTTTCTAAAATTAATCAGATTCTGAACGTTTCGATATGATAGCTTTCCTGTCTGGATTGTGTGTGTACATTCCATGTGCTTCCAAGATCCCAAGCTGTTCCTTTTGGCGAAAATCCTTACGGATCCTGCTTACTCTTACCAAAAAAAACTGTGTTGGGGGTTCCCGTCGTGGTGCAGTGTGTTAAGATTCCAACTGCAGTGGCTCGGGTTGCTGTGGAGGCGCAGGTTCCATCCCCAGCCCGGTGCAGTGGGTTAAAGGGTCCGGAGTTGCTGCAGCTGCGGCTCAGATTCAGTCCCTGGCCCGGGAACCTCCACATGCCAGGGGTGAAGCCTTAAAAAAAAAAAAAAAAACAGAAAACCTCCAAAACTGTATTTATTTTTCTAAATACGACTTCATTTATCCTGCTTTCTCTTAAAAATGGTAATTTTTTTCTAAAAACAACTCCAAGTATCGCATCTGTCAAACCCACAGGCTCTAAGGGTGAGAGCCGTGTTGCCGGCTGTGCTCCTGGTGCCTCGCACAGAGCCTGACACCCAGGAGGTGACCCTCCTCCCTGTCACCCACCCCCATCATTCATCACCAGCAGCTGTCACTCCATCCTGCTGCCTGCTTGCAGTTGCAGCCTGGCCTGACACCTGTGTGCGCAGCATCTCAGCCTCCTGGGATGTGGTGGTTCTTCACTGGCCAGAGCCTGGTGTGGTGTAAATGCTACTGGCGGGAGAGGCAGCCAGGAGGACTGGCCAACAGAGGCCCTGGTGTCCGTCCTGTGCCTGGGAGGAGTGAGCTCCGTGGCGGTACCTGAGGCTCCTGGGGTGCGGACATCCCCGGCTCCCACCTGCCTGCAGGGGAGCTGAGACATGGGGCTCCCCAGGCTGGGCGGAGCCGGAGGGTGGTCCCTGTCACCTGAGCCTTGCCCAGAGGTCTGATGTGGCTTCCGTCAGGTCTTGGGCTGCTCTGGGGACAGTGGAGGCTCTGTGGTAACCACACAGGCCTGGCATGGTGCAAATTTGTCTGGAGGTCAGTGCCCCCTGTGAGGCCCTGGGTGAAGGCAAGGTGGCCCCAGAACCTGCCAGGTGCACAGGGAGCCGCAGGGGGGAACCCCAGGTGAGGCAGAGGTGATGGGCCACCAGCAGTGAGGTCAGCTCTTCTGAGACGCCACTGAAGCAGCTTTGGCTTCTCACACGTCCCCGAAGCGTGTTAGACCGAACGATGTAAATGAGGATATTTGCCCGTCTTTGACGTTTTTACCAAATGGTAATTTCTTACACGCTACCCTAATCTGTATTTTTTATTTTAAACATATTTATAAGTTAATTAATTGATTGTAATTTATGATTGACTGGATTGCAGTTGAGTTATGTTTGAATAGGGTCTGGGTTCCGGGCCATTTTACCCCCCGCCGTCTGTGCTCCTTTTGAGCCTGTCCTGGCCTCAGATCCACACATTTCCAGGCATCGCAGGGACCCCGTGCAGGGTGGTGGGTGCGGTCAGAAGCACCAGGCTGGCAGGACGGCCTGTGAGTCACCGAGTGGTAGGCGATGCCTGGAGTGTGCCCGGCGTGTTCCCGCGACGGCTCCTGACACAGAGTCTGGTCACAGAGGGTGAGCGTGAGCCGTGTCCTCCCAGCACACCAGGCAATTTCCTTTTTGAGTCACTTTTCAGCTCAGAATGAATCACGCCCCACCCTCCATTTCAGCCTTTCAGGCCCTCAGGCTCTGCGGCGGCGAGAGGGTGGAGGAGAGCAGCCCAGCCAGGCACGGTCCCTTTCCAGCCAGCCAGTCCCTGGACACGACCCTCCAGGCGTGGGGACAGTGGGGGGTTGGGGGGGCCAGTCCCTGGACACAACCCTCCAGGCGTGGAGACAGTGGGGGGCCGGGCCCGGCAAGGCTGTCTGCAGGTGGGACCCCCTTTCTGTCTGGGTCTTTCTCTTGACTTAAAAAGCTGAAGCTGGTCCCCCGGGCTTTGTGAGGGGAGATGCGTCTCTGTGCTCTGGGCTGGCTCTGCTGTCGTCAGGAAAACAAGATGTACCTAAAAATCTGTGGTCACTGGATTTGACCACAGGAATTTCTGAAAGCCTTTTCCGTTTTCTCGTAGTTTTAAAAAGTATACACTTACCAAGAATTTGGCTTTGAGTTTCTGTTGTTTTTTTTTCAGCTGCCTTTCTTTTACTCTGTTTCTTTCAGTTTTTAAGCGGCAGACCCTGGTCCAAACTTCCACTGCTGTTTGTAGGACGCAGCAGGAGGCGGGAGGCGGGTGGGGAGCACAGAGGGAGCTTTGTGTGAGGCTCTCGCAGGCGGGATGGCAGTGGAGCCTGGATCCCTGCTCTGGCCCCGGCCCCGAGGCCGCCCTTCCAGAAGCCGCCTCCTCCTCGGAGGGCAGGATGTGACTAATCAGGCTCTGGGAAGCTGGTGCCTGCTTAAGGGCTGGGATTCCCTGGGGAGCAGGCAGGGATAGGGAGGAAGCGCTTCCCACTGTCGGCTTTCTCCTCCAGTTACTTAGGATCCGCCCAGAGGGAGGGTTCTTTCCTTGTGAGGACTCTTGGGGTTGTGGGTTGAGTAGGGAGGGTGAGCCCTAGGGAGGCAGGGCTGGAGGCAATGCCCAGGCGGGAAAGCCAGCGCTCAGGTGAGCCCGGAGCCCGGAACCTGGAAAGAGCTCAGGAGTGAGTGTCACAGTCTGGCTCAGGTGGCCGTGTCCCCAAGAATCGAAGGAAAGACCAGCTTTTTGCTGTGAAAATGTGTCTCAGAGGCAAAACGAGTCTTAGGGCCCTAAGGCAGAGGGTCAAAAGTGGCTCCCTAGCAGGAAGTGGACTGCACACAGGCATACACATACATGTACACACCTGAACACAAGCACACATGTGCACACATGCACACAGGCACATACATGCACACACACAGGTGTGTACATGGCCCCAGACGCCCTGCTGGTTCTGGATGTGCACACAGGCACACATATGCACAGACATACATGCACATACATGCACACACCTGCACACAAGCACAAGCACACAGGCACATACATGCACACACACACAGGTGTGCACACGACCCCCACCCCCGCTGGTTCTGGATGCACGAGCAGAGGTGTCCCGGGAGGAGGTTCACATGTTGAGCTGAGCGTCACATCACCTACTAGATCTGGGATCTGCCGTTTGTCTAGAAAGGCCAACGTGACACAGGCCTGGATCCCTGAATGTTCGGGGGACCGACAGCAGGGGCGCCGTGTGGGACAAAGGGCCTCTCACCATGTGAGGGCTATGCCAGGTCCATCCGGTGTCACATTCCGGCCACAGCAGGACAGACACATGTTCGGCCTGATGAGGCGACACACTCTGCTCTCCCGGGAGCCTGTGTACCTGGATCGTGTGACGGGAGCAGATGCCCAGGCACCACGGCCACAGGTGCAGGAAGGGGGCCCAGACAGCGGGGCCAAGCGCTGCAGAAGCCCAGGGCCCCGGGGGCGGCTCGCTTTTCCAGGCCATGGATCCCAACTTCTCGCGGCACAAACCCTGTCTGAGTGGCACTGTGTGGAAGGGGAAGCCTGCAGGGGCGGGGGCTTCGTGTATGAACTGGGGCCCCTCAGGGCCTCCAGTCTTTGCATCCTCCTCGCTACCCTGAGGGCACATGCCTGGACCAGGCCAGCTGCTGAGCCTGGGGCTCAGGAGGCCTGAACTTGCTCTGAAGGTGGCCTGCCTCTGTTGCCTCTGAGAGGCTTTGTGTCCTGCCCTTTCCTTAGAGGAGACTGAGGGTCAACCACACAGCACAGTCCTTGAGACCAGGACTCAGAAACGTCCTGATGGTTTCTCTCATTGCTTTTCTTAGACACTTATTTGTTCAGCATCTTCTGTCCGGTAGTCAGCATGCTGCCTGCTTAGCTGAATGGCTTGCATCTGCATAATTTTAAAATGTTAATGCACTTATTGAAAATAAGGCAGCTCTTTGTTCCCAAGGTAAGGACTGGCCTCCAGAAGCTGCTCCTGAGGGATATTCTGGCCCCGGAAGGTGCGGCGTCTGGTCCTCTGGGCACAGCGAGGCCCTCCTGCACCTGCACGTCCGCCTCTCCTCTCCTTCCTCCCTGTGTGGCTGTGGTCCTCTGCTGCCTCCTCAGAGCCACCTGTCCTTCCGCTGGGCTCAGAGCCATGGCATCACTCAAGACGGTCTTTCCTTGCTGCTCCCGAAGATATACTTTTAGGAGCCATTTAAGATTTTCAAATTGAAATTCTTGTTTAGACGATTGCAGGCTCACAGTTGTATGCCATATCCAGTTTCCCTCAACTTACAACATTTTGCAAATATAGCTTTGTGACATCACAACCAGGATAATGACATTGATAAAACCCAGGTTTCTCCAGCTTTTCTTCTACTTGTGTGTGTCTGTGTGCATATGTGTGCATAGGTGGGCCTGTGTGTGCCTGCCTGTGTGTGTGTTTGTTCTCTTTGGTTTAACACATGTGTAGGTCTGTGCCCCCACTCTCAGTGTCAAGATACAGGGCACTTCAATTACCACAGAATCCCTCCTGTTGCCCCTCTTTTTTTTTTTAACTAATAGACATCATATTTTAGAAGTTTTAGATTTTCAAAGAAATTAAACAGATATACAGAGGGTTCCCATGAAATTTCCCCCATCCCCACATACAGTTTCCTCCATTATTCATGTTAATATGGTTCACTTGTGACAGATTAATGGAGCAATATTGATAAATTATAAACTGACATCCATAATATACTCAGACTTCCTTATTTTCCACCTGCTGCTCCTGATCTTGTTCAGGGTCTCATCAGATACAGTTACAATTAGTGGTTGTATCTTTCCAGCCGCCTTCGTCTGTGGCAGTTTTTCAGACTTCCCTTGTTTTCGCTAACTTTCAAAGTTTTGAGAAGTACTGGTCAAGTGCGTTGCAGGATCCTCCTCTATGGGCACATGTCTGATGTTTTTCTCATGATTAGACTGAGGGTATGGGTTTGGGGTGGATCCCAGAGGAAGAGTACCCTTTGCATCACCTCTGTCTTGTCACCATGGTCTGTAACTGCTGGTGCTGCCTCTGATCACCTGGCCAAGATCAGCACCTGTCTATTGGAAGCACCAGCTAGTGCAATGGGACAGCAAAAGAAAGAGCAGGAGGGAAGAAATAAAACTGCCTTTGTTCACAGACAGCATGATCAGGTAGAAAATCTGAAAGCATCTACAAAGATACTCCTGGAACTAATAAGGGATTATAGCAAGGTCGCAGGGTACAAAGTTAATCTACACATAAAATTCTCTTCCCTCTATGCCAACAATGAACAACTGAAATTTGACATTAAAGACACAATTCTGTTTATATGAGGTCCTAAAGATTAAATACTTGGGTATAAATTTAAGAAAATATGTACAACATCTATATTAAGAAAACGGCAAAACTCTGACAAAAGTTCAGTGAAGTAAGTTAGTGGAGTGATCGATAGTCCATGTTCGTGGGCAAGTAGACGCCATACGTCAGCTCTTTTTCTACTTGGTCCCTAGATTGAGTGCAACGCCAATCAAAATCCCTGCGGCTTGTTTTGTGCATATCGACAAAGTGACTCTAAAGTTTATCCAAAGGGACAAAGACTCAGAATAGCCGACTCAATATTGAAGCAGAAGAGTGAGGTCTGAGGACTGACCTGCCCGCATCAAGATGTAGGGATCAGAAGAGTCGGACATGGGAGGAGAACAGATAGACGGACCAGCTGGACGGACTAGAGAGCTCAGAGGCAGATCCGTCCGGAGCCAGCGGGACTTTGGCAAAGGAGCAAAGGCGGCACAATGCAGTAGAGACAATCTCGCCAACACGAAGCACTGCGACAACGGGATGTCCTGGGGCAACAACACAAATCGAGACACAGACCTTATCTCGTCACAAAAGTCATCTAAGTGGATCCCAGACCTAAATGTAAGGTGTAAAAGTATCAAACTCTTAGCTGGTAACAGATAACTTATGGGGTGATGTCCCTGTAGGTTCTGCGCTGTAACAAGTACACCTTTGGGTGGGGATGCCGATGTGGGGGGCCCCCGGCCTGTAGGGGCGAAGGGTCTATGGAAAATCTCTCAAGTTTGTTGTGAACCAAAACTGCACTAAAAGCGAAAGTCTACAAGGGAAAATCAGCATATTTGCAAATGTCTGCTGGGGCGCGGGCATTTCAGGCTTCCAGTCACTCCACGGCCCTGTGGAGGGGGGCGTCCCAGGCCCCCTGGGGTGGGAGTTCCCTGGCCTGGCCCCTCCTGGGAGGGGACCCTCTCTCTGTGGGAGCAGAGCTTCCACATGTCCTGACACCAGTGTCTCTGAGGGGGTGGGGGCTCGTATTGGTGGGAAGGGATGCCTCCCTAGGCTGCAGGTGTACCCAGTGCTTTGCAGGACCTGCCTCTCTGGGGGGAAGGGCCCGTGCTGTCGGCTGCCAGGTGAGGGTTGGGAAGCCCTGGATCTGGGGGTGGGGTGGGGGGAGTGGTGTTTCATCTGTTTCTGGCTCTCCTGGTCTTTATTCATCTCTGAGATTAGGTTCAAACGTCGAGCGGAGTGGAAAAGATCCGTCATGGGTTTAACGAGGTGCAGCGGGCTTACTCCTTGTGTTCAGAATCACGTCAGAGGCATCACACTGCATTTGGCCAGCGGGCTGCTTCTTGTGTGGCTGGAAGGGGGGCGCTTGGGGGCAGGTTGGAGGAGGGACCCAGAACGGGGTCGGGGCGGGGCTCCACCTTCCACCCAGTGCTGCCGAGCTGCCCCCCACCGGCCCCCCACCTGTGTGAACCAGACAGGAGTCGTGGGTGGGAGGTAACAGGAGCAGCGCCCCCATTAACATGGATAATCAAGCCACTGCAGCAGGCAACAGTGCAGGCTAATCAGACGTGAGAGCTTCCAAGCTTGTTACAAAATTATCCTCCCTGCTTCCATCTTCACATGTTTTATATGTTTAAACTGACTTTAAACAGCCTTAAACCGCCCTTATCGTGAAGCACAGACCCACGCAGCATGGACATAGATGCAGGCTCGTGAAGCAGTCTGGTCACATTTGAATCGTGTCCTCCTCCTGAGAGCCCCCCCATCCAGACCCTCCCTCCTTCCAGTGGCAAGGGTCTCCCATCCTGCACATCTGATTAATATTTGAACATAAATATGAACATTCCTGTCCGTTTAACTTGATTTTGAAATTTCTATAAATGAAGTCCTGTGGCAGGTGTAGTTTATCTGACTTAAAAAAAAAAAAAAAACTAAACACTGCTACTTATCCAGGTCTCTTCGGTGGGTCTAAATTTAGGTCAGATCCAAAAAGGCCACATCTATGAAGAGAGAGATGACATGGGCAAGATAAATATAAAATTCTGGTAGGACATTACACAGGTCATGTCGGATTTAAAGATGGCGTGAACGTCGAGGAAAGAAAACGGGAAAAATGTCAGAGGCTGGAAACAAACATGACTCGGAAGTGGCTTACACACCACACTTGCTGGCATCACGCAGAGACAGCCTCTGTTTCTGTTCATCTGGCTGGGGGCTCGCATCCTCAGTTGCATCTTTCAGAGCAGAAACGGGAGCTGAAAGAAGCCAGGCCTGCTACCTGTTGGCAGGTCTGTGGTCCAGGCTTCCTGCAAAGCCGTGTTCTGATGCGCTGATCCTGCTAGAATGCGGTCCTCAGAGAATCAGAGGCAGGGGCGCTGGTGGATGACAGACAGAAAACAAAACTCTTAATTCTTGTGTCAGCTCATAAGAAGTCTCCCTCCAAACTCACTTTGGACAGAAAGGGTAAAACAAATATTGTTAAGAGGACTCCTGAGCCCAAGGGGATGGTAGGAAAGAAGTCTGCTTGATAAGAGTTTGTCTCTTGGCTAAAGTGAACCGTGTACCCAAGGGGATGAAATGCTCCAGTACTTGCTGAAGAGCCCAGGCAGGGCCCCGATCCTGGCGGGTCTTGGCTGAAGCCGCAGTGGGAAGACCAGGTGTCCGATACCGGAACGAGGAAGCAGATTTTCAGTGTCCTCGAGGGGAAGGAGGCCCACGGTCCAGACCTGAGAGGCTGCTGCGGCCTTTCAGCACGAGTCAGATGCAGCCCGGACGTTTGGAGAGGAAGGTGCCCTGGGAGCCAGTGGGCACATCCTGGGACATGTGTGGGGCTGTGGCCGGCCAGGGGAGCTGTATCCTGCAAATACTTTCTAAAGAAATGAGGCTGTATTGTATCAGATACTATGTTAGTGTCAGACAAATCAGACTTTAGGACAAAGGAAGTTCCCTGAGGCAGAGAGAGTCATTGTAAGACAGGGGACCAGCCCCCCTGGAAGTCATCTCTGCCCTCTACCTCCAGCTGTGGCCCCTCATCACCCGTGGCTTTTCCTTGTCGAAGACACCTGAACCCCTTTTTTTCTTCTATACATGTATCAGGATAAGTCCATTTAAATAAGGGAATTAGGAATAAACATTAAATTAGTTATCTTATATATTTAGTGCATTTATATAATTTTGAGCTCTGGTTTTCTATCTTTAGAAAACGGTACTGGTTTTGTACACCGGCATGTTTTTGGTTCCAAACATTTGTATAAGATACTTCTACTGGAGTTTCCGTTGTGACTCAGTGAGCTAAGAACCCAACATTATCTCTGTGAGGAAATGGGTTTGATCCCTGGCCCTACTCATTGGGTTAAGGATCCAGTGTTGCATAAGCTGCAGCATAGGGCTCAGATGTGGCTCGGATCCAAAATCTGTGTTGCTCTGGATGTGGTGTAGGTCAGCAGCTACACCTTCGATTGGACCCCTAGCCCAGGAACTTCCATATGCCGTGGGTTCAGTCCTAAAAAGCAAAAAAAAAAAAAAAGAATACCTGTACTCCTCGAATGCTGTTGCAACGATGCACTGGGTAAGTGGGCGTGCCGTGCACACGCCCACACTTACACACACAATGGAGAATCTTTGGACTCTTTGGTTGCTCCTGGGATCCAGGGTCCAGACCACACAGGGTCCATATCGTGGTTGGCCAAATGGACTGCGGGCTCTGACAATAGGAGGACTGACTTTTAAGAAGAAAGACTGCAAAAGACACGCGTCCCTTCACTTAAAACACGTTGGACATCTTCAGTGCCCAGGGAGCCGTGGGAACGGGGTTCAGGGCTGATTCACCTTCAGAGTCTGTCCAGAAAAAGAGATATTTAGGCCGTATTTTAACTGAAGTTAAACCAGCCCCACTCCCAATGCATTCATCACACTCACATACACACACTTACACACATGCATGTACCCTCACACACTCACACATACACACACATGCACTCTCTCTCTCACACACACACTCTGTGCCCTCACAAAGTCTTGCATACCATAATTGTCCCCTCAACGCCCCATCTCCCCATACTTTCATAATCACTCATTTGCTGGTCAGATGCCTGTTCTAGGTAAGGCTGGATCAGGACGGCTTGACGAAAAACTGAAACTTGACTCGTTTATTTTTATCAATAAAGGAACGGACATCAAGGAGAATGTTGATAGGTGATGTCACTGCAACTTCAGGTAACTTTCCTTCTAAAATGCCACCAATAAATTCATAAGTATGGCATTTTATGATGACAATGGCATTCTTACTGCCATTAAAAGCAAAATTCTTTCTTATAGAATCGTCATAATATTGCCTTTTTTTGGTTTGTGCCTCTTCATGTCCCTCACCTATTTCTCTCCTCCCCTCTCCCCTCTGGCCACCACTTGTCTGTTCTCTGAATGACTCTGTTTTCTTACATTGGTTTGCTTGTTTTATTTCTTATATTCCACATATTAAACAAGATCATACAGCACTGTTTTTCTCTGTCTGACTTATTGCACTTAGCACAATATCCTCTAGTTCTGTCTACATTGTTGCAAATGTCAAGATTTCAGTCTTTGTATGCTAAGAGTCCGGTCCACATGTATTCCACACCTTCTTTATCCAACTTCATCCATTGATGGGCACTCAGGTTGCTTCCGTGCCTTGGCTATTATAAATAATGCTGCCATGCGTGGATCATTTCTAATTAGTGTTTTTTGTTTTTTGTTTTTTTGAAGAAACATCTAGAAGCAGAATTGCTGGATCCTACGGTAATTCTACTTTTAATTTTCTGCAAACCTCCGTAGTGTTTTCTGCAGTGACTTCACCCCAATTTACATTCCCACCAACAGGGCTCCCTTTCTTCCACATCCACACCAACACTTGTCATTTCTGTTCTTTTTGACAACAGCCATTCTGACAGGTGTGAGGTGATATACCTCATTGTGGTTTTAATTTGCATTTCTCTGATGATCAGTGATAATGAGCTTCTTTTCATATGTCTGTTGCCTTTTTTTTTTTTTTTCCCACTGTACAGCAAGGGGGTCAGGTTATCCTTACATGTATACATTGCAATTACAGTTTTTTTCCCCACCTTTCTTCTGTTGCAACATGAGTATCTAGACATAGTTCTCAATGCTATTCAGCAGGATCTCCTTGTATATCTATTCTAAGTTGTGTCTGATAAGCCCAAGCTCCCGATCCCTCCCACTCCCTCCCCCTCCCATCAGGCAGCCACAAGTCTCTTCTCCAAGTCCAGGATTTTCTTTTCTGAGGAGATGTTCATTTATGCTGGATATTAGATTCCAGTTATAAGTGATATCATATGGTATTTGCCTTTGTCTTTCTGGCTCATTTCACCCAGTATGAGATTCTCTAGTTCCATCCATGCCATCAGCATGTCACCTTTGAGAAAGTGTCTATTCAGATCTTCTGCCCATTTTAAAAATGTGTTTTATACATCACACACTAACCACAAACTATCAGAGACATTAAGAAAATAATCCGGAGTTCCCGTCGTGGCGCAGTGGTTAACGAATCCGACTAGGAACCATGAGGTTGCGGGTTCGGTCCCTGCCCTTGCTCAGTGGGTTAACGATCCGGCGTTGCCGTGAGCTGTGGTGTAGGTCGCAGACGCCGCTTGGATCCTGCGTTGCTGTGGCTCTGGCGTAGGCTGGTGGCTACAGCTCTGATTCAACCCCTAGCCTGGGAACCTCCATATGCCGCGGGAGCGGCCCAAGAAATAGCAACAACAACAACAACAACAAAAGACAAAAAGACAAAAAAAAAAAAAAAAAAAAAAAAAAAAAAAAGAAAATAATCCCATTTGCAATTTCGTCAACAAGCATAAGATACCCAGGAATGAATCTAACTAAAGAGGTTAAAGGCCTGTATTCAGAAAAGTATAAGACACTGATGAAAGGAATTCAAGATGACACAAATGGAAAGATGGAGTATGCTCAACATTGCCATTTATTATTATTTTTAAAGTGTGAGGAGAAACAAAGCTGGAAGAGATATTTCTTTTATCTTTTGCAGACAAAGATGACATTAGCTTGCAGGACAGCACCGGACTTGGAGTTGAAAGAACCATGATCAAGAACTGCCCTCCGTGAACCCACGAAGTGACCTTGTGTAAGTCACCTGACATGTAAGTGACAGCGACAAGACTGAGAATTCGGACAGCACGGCATGAGGGCTGAGGCCAGGCAGCCCCCGTCACCAGAATCATCACCATTCGGAGACATGGAAAACCGGTCCCTTCTTTCACCTATTTCTACCCAAGCAATGAAGGGCAGCAATACCCCTTATTTTGTGTTTTTCTTTGGATATTCTAAATTTGATTTTTTTTTACCATGTTTGCTGAATTCAGGGTGGCTTTTCCTGATTTGATTCTAGCTTTCTGTAGACTGCTAGTTTTCATTTCAAGGATTGCTTACATAGTCTTGACCTTCCCAGCTTAACTGTGCACTTAATTGCTATCTGGTTGGAAACAGGCAAATCAGCCAGCGATGGGCTATTAGAAAGGAAGCGTGCTTCCTGCGTGTAGCGGCTGCTGGTTTACAGGCACATGGCGTGTCCACTGTTCTCTGCGGACCTTCACAGGGCAAGTGGACTCTGGGCTCTGGGAAATCCTTCGGGCCAGGAGGGGCCTGATCCCCTCTGCTTTATAACAGAACATGATTCCTCATGGGTACAACACCAGTCACCCCGGATTGAGTTTAAATGTGCTATTTGTGGCAAAGGGGAAGGATAATTGAGTGAGTTCCTGGCTTCTCCCGGCAGTGAGATCGGCTGCTTTGGCAGGAGGTAGCCTCCTGTTGCCTCACCTTGGCTCTAGGGAACAGTAGGGGATGGGGTGTCTTCCTCACACTCATCACTAGGGTTGTGAGGGGAGCGCTTTTTTTGTGGAGGTGGCCCCAGGAGGAGCCTGACTAGTCAGCTGCCCATCCAGGGCTCCGGAGTGACTGCCACCAGCTCCGAGTGGTGCTCGGGGGCAGCAGGTGGGCATTTGCTTCGTGAATGGCACGGATTTCCTGAGTGGTCCACACAGCCTGTGCTGCTTGGCGCAGGGGCTGCAGGGATGGAGTGAGGTGCCCCCCATCTCACATGTTCACATTCAGAGTGGAATCAGAAGCTGGGGCTGGCACGGTGTGGACCTCTCTGAGGAGCTATGCACTCATTAGAAATGTGGTGCAATGTGATTTGCCTGAGCTCTTCAACCTTTAAAGCCTCGGATCCTCAGTAAGGCCACGGGTGCTGTGCTCTCCTACTACGGTATAGACAATGTGAGTTGTGCATGTTCATGTACACTCCCTACCTCCATCCTGCTGCACGGTTTGCTGTGTAGATGATGTGGGTGGTGCAGTGGTTTCCAGGCCCCTCCTGTGTCTCTACAAGCCCCTCCGTCCTCTCCAATGCCTTCTCCCCTACCAGCGCTCCCCCCCATCCTGCATCTAAGTTTCTCTCACGCAGCCCAGGACACATGGACACACGGGGAAGTGGCCATGGGTCCCTTAAACGCAAGGACCGCTGGGCACACCCAGAGCAGGAAGCCACAGAGATTCAGCCGGGCTGTCAAAGTCCCGGTCTGCCCCCCAGCAGGGCAGTTGACCGAGTGGGGACTGGGCTGGGGCCAGTGGAGAGCACTGTGAGCAGGGCAGAGGGGTGGTGGGAGGGTCCTGCCTCTACCCCAAGATCCAGCGGCTGACCTGCACCTGGTGGACCCCCCTCGTTCAGGCCTTGCTGACGCCCCACCCCCAAGATGCGGGTGCCACTGCCCCTGGCTGGGTTGCAGGGGGTGCTTCAAGGCCACTCAGAGGCGCCACAGCGATTTCCACCAGTGCGCATTCTTCCACCTTTGGGGAAACGTGAGAGGAAGAGACATACAGTTATTTCCTGAAGGTGGGCTCCATTTCTTTAACCATTTCTCAGTCTCAAAAAATAACGTATGGCCATTTTGGGGCTGATATAATGTTTCAATGACTTTTCCAGCTGTGCCTGCCGCATTCATTCTAGAGCATTCTCTCCCTCCTGGGAGCCTCTGGCTCACGCACGGCGGCGGCGGCGCAGCCCTCGAGCCAGGAGTCAGCTGTTTTCTTGTGCGGCTGGGGCAGGTGACAGAGTCACGCCCGTGAGTGTCAGCGCTCACTGCAGGGGGTGAAGGGATTAAATCTGGCTTCTGATGGATTAAATCTGGCTTTTGAGAGCCCATAAAAAGCGAGGTGATGGGGCGAGCCCAGGCCCATGGCAGACGTGACCAACCGCGGACGGGAGGTTTCCCCTGGGAGGAGAAGCCCTCCTCCGTGAGCACGCAGGGGCAGACCTCCGCTGATGCCAATGCCGATGCCGCAATGCTGTCCTCGCTCCTGGACTCAGCCCAGCCCGGAGGGAGGGACCTAGGAGCGGCCAAAGGCGCCCGGCGACCGAGGTGAGCCCCCCTCCCCTCGCTGCTCCACGTGTTGCTGCGATGAGATGAAGTTAGACGTTTACTCTTTAGTAAAAGAGACCACAAAGTGCAATTACTGATTGGGCTTTTGTCATGATGTGGAAGTTCATTTAGCGTATTACATCAGCTAATTAAAATGTCCATCAATGGATGATGGAAAGAGGATGCGATATATACATATAATACATGTATTATCCATATGTGTATATACAGAACAGAATGCTGTTGAGCCGTGAAAAAAAAGGAACATGGCCATTTGCAACAACGTGGATGGACCTTTGAGGGAATTATGTGAAGTTAAGTGAAATAATAAGTAAAACTAAGCGTGAAAGACAAGTACTGTATGATCTCCTTGTATGTAGACTCTTAAAAAGAAACTTTAAAAATCCCGGAAACCAAGAGAAAGAGAGATCGGATTTGGGGGGGGGGGAGTGATTGGAGGAAGGGGTCAAAGGTACGCACTTCCAGTTCCAGATAAATAAGTACTAGGGGTGGGATGCCCAGCGTGGTGACTGTGGTTAATACTCCTGGATGAGACGCAGGAAAGTGGTTAAGAGAGCAGATCCTAAGGGTTCTCATTGTGAGGGAAAAAAAAAAAAACAGTATTTTTTCTCTTTTCTTTGTATCTGTGAAGTGATGGAAACTCACCAAACTTACAGGCATGGTCGTTCACAGCCACTTTGCTGTCCACCTTCTACCTAAGATGCATGTCAATTATTTCTCAGTAAAACTGCCCAAAGTAAAACAAAAGCTGGACGGTCCTCTCCCCCTCCCTGGTCCCTTCTTCCCCTCCCTCTGCGCCCCTCCCACCCCTTGCCCTCCCCAGTGCCTCAGACTGGTTCCCTTCCAGTGGCACCCCTGAGTGAACGACTGTGTGGCTGCCCAGGTGACTTTATGTCCTGAAACCCTGTGAGCGCCATATTTCATCTCACTTTCACAGAACATTAAACAGCATGTGGTTTTGAACTTGGGTCAGAGCCACGACCTTGGCGTTAGGGATTACATGCCGTGACAGAGGGAGAAAATTCCACTGTGAACATGCAGGATTCTGAGCAGATGCAGAAACAGCTGACGGGGGAGCCCCAGCCGGAAGCAGGTGGCAGGATGCTTGGACGCATTGCGCCCGTGCCAGGAGGTGCCCTGAGAGCAGCATGGGGCTGGCCAGGATGGCTGGGTCCTGCCTGGAAGTGACTTCCCAGTGGAGCTGGCCAGGGTGGATGGCTGCCAACAGCCAGGCAGATGAGCTAGCCCTTAAGGTTGCCCCATGACCTGGGGGGAGAGCAGAGAACAGAAGGGAGAGTCAGGAGCAGCAGGTGGGCTGGCTCACAGCAAGGGGTCACAGACACACAGCAGGTGGCTGAGCAGATGGAGGAGAAATATGGACGTGGGCAGGTGGATGGGTCACCAATGGAGGGGGGCTGGCAGGTGGGCAGGTCACAAGGGGAGTGAAGGGGGCAGGTCACAAGGGGAGTGAGGGGGGCTGAGTGGGGCAGTGAGTCACCAAGGGGAGTGAGGGGGGTGAGGGGGGGCTGGGCAGGTGGGCGGGTCACCAAGGGGAGTGAGGTGGGCTGTCTCCACTGTGACAAGGGGACACATTAAGAACGCAATGCCAGGAGTTCCCATTATGGCTCAGTGGTAACAAACACGACAGGTCACAAGGGGAGTGAGGGGGGTGAGGGGGCTGGGCTGGTGGGCAGGTTATCAACAGAGGGGCCCTGGGGGTGGGGGCTGGCTTTGCCCACTATTCTTACTGCAGGTGCTCCTGGCAGGGGAAGGCCAGTGAGGCCAAAGTGCATCTTGCCCTTTCAGGTTATTGATCTGTTTTTAAAGGAATGGGCTCAGGACGATTGGAGCAATACTCTAAGTTAACCATTTAGGGCTTCTTGGTATGATTTTCAAAGTGCCAAAGTGTCGTGCAGAGGCTCAGTTTATTCTGAAGAAAGATAGCAGATTGCATTGTCCCAGGGTGGCTGAGACGGCGGGAAACGCTCGGAAGGGCAGGTGCAGTGGGTGCTGGGTGGGGCCAGAAGGTGGACCAGGAGCAGCCCGGGTCTGAGGAGGGCCTGGCTACCGTGGCTGAGGGTCCCAGGGGTCCCAGTGGGAAGTGGGCACTGCCTGGCCTGAGGGGCACGGTCCCGGCCAGCTGGTTGGGGCCGCACAGCCTGCTCCAGCCCTGAGGCCATGTCCACGGCCAGCTCCCAGCCAACATTTAGGTGAGTCAGTCTAAACGTGCACTCTGGCACCTGCACGGGCCTAGGAGTCACAGAATGGGATTCCATTTGCACTAAGGTTGGGCAGAAGGGCTGGTTCCATGGGCAAGGGGCACTTTGCAGATGCCCAGGGATGTGGGGTCCAGGCTGGGCTCTTTCCTCTGCCTGGAGCTGTGCATGGAGGGGGTGGCCCTGGGGTGTTCCAGCCCCTCATGAAACAGTGCTGGGGTAAGGGGTGGGGGAGGGCAGTCAGAAGCGGGTTCTGGGGTTGCAGGTGGGGGTGCAGGGGAGAAGGGCTGGCAGGAAGGATGAGATTGAGGCACACGATCTGCTGAGGTTCTGTGTTCTGTCTCCCATGCACCATATTTAACCCCACAATGTCCCTGAGTCTGATTACCCCCCCTTGGATATGGAGGACACAGTGGGGCAGAGAGGGAGGGCTGTCTGACAGACACTGCAGCCACAAGGACCTCAGTTTTCCAGGAAAAAACTGGAAGTAGTTGGACAGCAGGTTCTGGAGGCCCAGGCGCAGCCATCGGGGGTGAGGAGACCAGGGGTCGGGGGTGGGAGGGCAAAGTGCTGATGCAGGACTCGGGTCCTGGAAGCGGCACCCTCACCCCTGATCACAGAGAGTCTCTGATGGACTCTTGGGCAATTATGACAGTGATTTCCCGGGCTCAGCTTGATCCCAGAAATGTTCAGAATAAAGGGTCTGAAAGAGCCAGAATTTTCTAATAAAACTTGAAATCCAGTGGAGAGCACCAAGCACAGGTCTAGGTGCCCCCAGACTCTTTTTCTGGCCTCCCACATTGCGTTCATAGTACATAAACTTGTGTAGCCAGTGTTCCATCATTTTTGTTGTTGTTGTTGTTGTTGTTTTGTTTGTTTTTAAGGGCCTCATCTGCAGCATGTGGAAGTTCCCAGGTTATGGTTCTAATCGGAGCCACAGCTATTGCCTACACCACAGCATTTTCCCTGGTATTTTACATTACGGAGTTAAATCTATCTGGTATGGGGATGCATGTGAAAGACCTTGTGACAAGGGAAGGTGACCCAGTGGAGGATCCCTAAGGAAAGAAGGGGAGATGCTCCTGAGCTGTGTCCCTTCCTGTGGGCGCCCGCACCTGCAGGTGTCCTGTGCTGCGGTCACCTGAGGCGGTGGGGGGAGAGCAGGCAGACTGCGTCCTGTCACCCCCCCCCCAACCTTCCACACAGGGCAGGGGAGTCCCTGACCCAGGGTTGGGGTGGTAAAGCTTATCCCAGGACAAGGGCGTCCCCGGTGTGCGGGGGACTCAGAGCAGTGCCGCGGCCAGACCAGGATTGGGGCCTGGATCTCCTGTGCATTTTTACTAAGCCCGCTGACTTCCCATCCAAGAGGAGGTTTTAAAATGTATTTTTTCCATAATATGATCCAGTCACGGTCTTCTGGAAGTTACACAGCACAAAGAATGCCACTGGCTATGTGGTTTATAGCATGGAATCGGAAAGATGCAAATATATTTATGCCTCTATTAACAGTTTGCCATTTTCCTTTACTCATCAGAGAATGTGTTTCCTGGGGTTCCGAGGACAAAGTAGGGGTCAGTCTGAACGAGGCACCGACCTCAAGGGAATTGGTGTTTCCTTGAGAACCAGAAGTATTGGAACTTGGATCTTGGGTTAATTATCCAAATCTTTGGAAAAAGTATTGTTTTGATTCTTCATCTGAAAATCCTGAAATTCTGCCTTCTCTTGAGGATGTGAGTCAAAGGAGCAAGACGAAGTGAGTAAAACTGTGCAGATTTCTCAGCGAGACTGAGAAGTGCCATCTTGAACCAGCTCCACAGGAGCCCGGATTTTGCAGCTGCCGGGCCCTGACCCCAGCGCCTTGCACTGGAGATGGTGTGAATTAGTGATGCTCAGATTTGTAACCTGGAGACTCCAGAGGTTTTTTAATCCCATGCCCTCAGGCTGAACACCTCCCCTTGACTGTCTCCTGACTTCCTTCGTGTATAAGAGAAGCTCACTCTGCACTGCTTTTAGGAACCGCTGGTGGAAACGCCACAGCGGACCCGTTCTGTGGCTCCTTCTGCGAGGCTCGTTATCTCAGGTCATTGGTTTCTAGCCCTAATTTGATGACTTGTTAGTGCCAAACTTGCTAAAATGTGGTTTTACTTCCAGAATTTAAATACCGTTAAGGCGCTTAGTCCTCTTAACCAGCTCTCTACCATCCTTCCTGTCCCGTCTCCCCTGATGTCTAGGACGACAAAGGATAATTCGATGAGAAGGGATGTTTGGTGGGCACGCGGCTGGGGAGGAGGACTGAGAAATAAACAGAACATGGACAAGCGGTAGGATTAACAGAAACATCAGTCTCTACACCACTCCACCGTATCAGTCTGAGACCTTAGCCCATTTACGGCGAAGAAAAGGACGCAGAGGATCCGGGCGGTTTGCTCGAGGGCAGAGGGGCCTAAAGGTGGTTGGTGCATCCGTGAGGCCCTGCTCTCAGCCCAGGGAAGGGGGACGGTGAGGGGGCCAGGGGTCCTGGAGCCCCAGGTAGAGGGGGGCTGGCAGGGAGCAAGGCGGCAGGACGAGTTCTGGGACTCCTGGGCTGCGTGTAGTGTCCCCAGGATGCACCAGTCACTTTACTAGGTCCATCTGGAGGGTCTAATGGACTTAAGGTTCTGTCTGCAGGTTCTAGACATTAGGATCAGCTTTATACTTTTAAAGGAATCAGATCAAATTTCTTTCCGTGCTACAGGGTCTGTGTAGGAGCAGTTTGTTCCCAGAGAGCCTGAGATACCCTTCATCTGGCGTCTTTATCTTAGAGGTGAGTATGTCGAGGAAGAAAAAAGAGGAAAATACGACTGGTTGACCTTAGTATGGAGTTTAGAGCCTGCGCTGGAAGGATGGTTTTGTTATTGTTGATTCTTTTTTTTTTTTTGATTGTCCACATAGATGATGGTGCCAGTTGTGAACAAGGCGGCTTTATTTCTCTCCAGCTCTGGATCAGGATGGACCCTGCTGGATGGGGTGTTTCCCTCCCTGGGTCAGTTGGTCTCTGATCACCTCTGGCTGGTTGGACTCTGATTAACTAGCTTTCCCCGGGACCAGCCTTGCTCAGAACAGTGTCTGATCTCTGCAGCCTGCTTCCCTGCCCCCCAGGCCCGTCCGAAGCCGGGGGTCTTTTCTCTGACTTTGACTGTGGGACCTGGTTGGGCTCCTGGAGGGAAACCCCGCAGCATGAGGTCTCTCTTCGTCCACACGCAGCCCCAAGGTTCCCTGACTGTCCCCCGGGCCCTGCTCTGGCTGCCCAGCTGTTTCTGCCGCCTGGTGGGGCTGGGGGGTGGGGACCACTGTGCTCCTTGGGCTCCAGCCCCCGTATCCCCCTGAGAAGGGGTCTGGGCTGACTCGTTATTCTTCAGTCTGTGCTGGGTTGTCACTTGTCCTGAGGATGGCATGGAGATTGCCAAGGTTTTCACGCGGGGACGGGAAGCTGGGGGCGCAGGAGGGGTTTCCATGTGAATTTCCCGGACCTCAGGCAGCCCACGCCCCTCCCGGAATTCCTAGGTATGTGTGGAAGGACTGGTACTTTCCCCACAGAAGCGTGACAGCAAGTTCAGTTGACAACGCTGTGTACACATTCCTGCCCTCGTTTACGTGATGTGGTTCCCAAGTTCAGGGCCGTCTGAATTCTGGAAGAACTATGAGCAAGACACAGAAAACTGTGTCACAAAGGTGCCCGTCTGCTGGCCAGGCAGGCAGTGGCACAAGCTCAAGCTGCCCTAAGGGAGCAGGAGGGAGGGTGGGCTCAGAGGGAGACTGTTCATGAGGCTCAGAGACTCGTGTCGAGACTGACGATGGAGGGAGTTCCCTAGTAGCTCAGTGGGTTAAGGGTCTGGCATTGTCACTGCAGTGGCTCAGGTTGCTGCTGTGCTTCGTTTTGATCCCTGGCCCCAGAACTTACAGATGCCGCAGTTGTGGCCAAAAAGAAAAGAGACAGACAGTGGTGGCTGGGACCAGAGCGGAAGAGTGAAGATTGTAGAAGTGGATGACGGTCCTGAATGCTGGCAAGGAGGCTGGGGTTTCCGGCTGTGAGTATGAAGGAGTCAGGCAGGCTGCGGGCTGGTCTAGGGGCTTCACAGGCTGGGAGAGGAGGGTGGGCTGGCTGCCTGGTCCACACCTGCTCGGGAAGGGGAGCCACTTAGATCAGGGGCCTGCAGGTGCCCCCAGGAGGGTCTCTCCGGTCTCTGGCCCAGCAGACTCGGTACAGTTCCCTAGGATGCTTCTGAGCCCACCTCACTGATGAGCTGTCTCCCAAACCGGAGCAAGATGGGTGGTGGTCCTGGGCCTTGGAGGTGGTGGGAGTGGGTGGCTACGTCAGCCTCCCTCACCCGAAGGTTGACACGCATTCATGCAAGAACTTCTATTGCCTGAGGGCTTTGCTCTTGGAGCCTGACCGCGTTGGAAGCCCCACGTGGGGCTGGACGCAGGGTCTGTGAGCATGAGCAGCTGTTGGCTGGAGGCCCAGTGTCTCGGATGCAAACCCGCCAGGCCCAGTCCTGCAAATGTCAGCCCACGCAGGACCAGGTGCACCTGTTGGCTGGTTTTGTTTGTGTTTGTATTTTCTCATTCTCGACCATGCTCTCTGTTTTGCTGCAGGCATAGCTGTCCTAGCATCTGAAATGGAAGGAAACTATTCAGTTAGCATTTCCACCCTGGTCCCTCCTGCAGTGATTTGTGTCTCCGCACTATTAGCTTGAATTCAGCTGAAGTCATTTCCTATGGGGTTATTCTCCTGTTAACAGGAGAAACCCAGCAATCCTGCCCCTCTGGGCTCAAAACGCCTCTCTCCCTCTTTCCATGTTTAAAAATATCGAACAGTCGTCTCCAAGCTCAAGGGAAATAAAGTGCCCAAAACAACTTGATTTTGGTGAATCTGAATTTGTATGAATGACACAGAGAAAAATATTAGGCGCGAACATTTTTTCCCCAGGATTTCATGATTCTTTCCTTTTTCATTTCCTAAGAAGTCTCACCACACTGTTCACTCTCATACAACAATGTTAATCTTTCTCATAGAAATGAGAGTTCCCATTCGGTTCAGTCAAAAGTCCCCAATCAGTTGTAAATGGGGATAGAGTCCAAATGGTAATAGATAGAAAAGAGAATTAGAAAACGAAGAGTGATCTCTCAGGGACTGAAAGAGGACAGAGGGTGAGGACAGAAGACTTGGAGAGTCTGAGCCCAGCTCTGCTGCTTGCTGTCGCAAGCTCAGTGTCCAAGACCTGGAGGAAAACTGCTTTTCAGAGATCTGTGTCTCTCCAGCACTTTCTCTTTGTCCTTCTCTCCTTCCCTCCCCCTCCCTCTCTTTCTCATTTCTTTTTTTTTTTTTTTTTTTTGTCTTTTGTTGTTGTTGTTATTGTTGTTGTTGTTGTTGCTATTTCTTGGGCCGCCCCCCGCGGCATATGGAGGTTCCCAGGCTAGGGGTTGAATCGGAGCTGTAGCCACCAGCCTACGCCAGAGCCACAGCAACGCGGGATCCGAGCCGAGTCTGCGACCTACACCACAGCTCACGGCAACGCCGGATCGTTAACCCACTGAGCAAGGGCAGGGACCGAACCCGCAACCTCATGGTTCCTAGTCGGATTCGTAAACCAGTGCGCCACGACGGGAACTCCATCCCTCTCTTTCTCTATCCCTCTCACTCCCTTTCTCTCTCTCTCTCCCCCACCTCTCTGTCTCCTTTTTTTTTTTTTTTTTTGAAATGACACTTTCTTTAAATATTTTTCTTTGTTACCTGGAATTTGGGCAGGAAGTGTGACCTGCTGGGACCAGACAGTGTCTCCTAACAGGTGGCAGAGGCCACGAGGGGGGAGGGGCACGGTGACCTGAATAGTGATGTAGCCCTGAGCCCCTTTGAGAAAGAACAAGGCAGATTTGTTTAAAATCCCAAGAAAGGAAATAAACACACCTATCTCAAGGTACTCAGGACAACTATTAATTTCAGTAGCTTTTTATACAAGAATAGTACCTCTCACTTGATTTCACTTCCATCACCTTGTTTTTGCTACAAGTTGAAAACAGCAGTGTTTCTTGGTGTAGACGAATGGAGCAGAGCCCTAAGTCCCTGGATCCTAAGATCCTAAAGCTGGGTCTTCTCCTTCCATTAGCTGTTTGAGGGACCTGTGACACGTTACCAGGACTCAGCGGGTCCCCGAGCCTCGAACTAGAGCTTGCTGACACTCACACTGCAGCCCGTATGATCACTGCATCGAGGAAATTCTTCAAAGAGGCACTCATTTAATAGCCATAATTAAAGTTTAAAATGCAGTAACACTGGGAGGGTTTTCTAAGAGATTCAGTTAAGTGTATGCTAAATTAATTGCATAAAATGTAAGATTCTGAGTGAAGACTTTTAGGTCAAATCCTGGTGATGGGAATGTTGGGGTGATAGTGGCCAGACAAAAAGAAGGTGGTATAATTCCTCCTACTGACGGAAGCTGGGTCCAGTGGGCTCAGCACTGGGGCGGGGTGGGGGGGGTGGGGGGTGCTTGTCCTGCGGGTGGAGGCCCCTTCCAGCTCATCCCGAGAAGAGCATCCCACTGGGAGGCAGGTGGACTGGGGTGAAGGCAGCGTGTGAGGCGGCAGGTGTGGACCGGGCAGCTGTCCAGCCCCCTTCAGCTCTCCCCTGTGCTGTCCTGCCCCCCTCCCCCTGGCCAGGGCAGCAAAGCATCAGAATGGCTGGAAATGAACACTTGGCCATTGAGGGTGAAACATTGACCTTCTCCTCCACGATGGAGACGCTAAGTTCTAATCAAGCTTTTCCACTGCACACAGCAGCGGGAGTGGACTGGTGCATGTGGTACAATCAGCAAGCAATTGACAAGGAGGAGCAGTTAACAGTCAGGCCCCAGAGTGCGGGTCGGCTTCCACCAGGCTCTGGTTCTGTTCTGTGCAAACGCTGCAGATGTGTGCACACTGTGATTGATAAAATACGCTGCATGGGACATTTTCGAATTTATGTAAACCAAGCACATTATAAAAGAAAGTTTTGGGGAGTTTTGCAGTTATCTTTGTGAACAATGACTGATGACAGGAAGAGGAAAACAGTAGTTGGAAGAGAGGCTTTTCGTTGCTGAGTGATTTTCCCTTGCTTTTGGTTTGGCTTGAAAAGGCTCTTTAATATCTCCTGTAAGACGTTAGAAAATGTCTGGGTCTGGTTAACTTTCTATTCATTCATGTTTTCATGGGATCTAGGTACACAGAGAAAGATCCCAGGGAAAGGCCACCCGTGAACCCCGTTTGCTCTCCCATGAGTCTGTTGCTCACCAATGATGTTTATTAACCGTGAGATTAAAGGTGGAAGCTTTCTGAGCAGGAGACTCAAAACTCCCTGCTCTGCACCGTTCTCCTGATGAAGCCCTTTGTGGTCTCTTTCCAGGTCACGTGGACCAAGGACCCTTGACACTGTCCCCAAAGGCTGAGAACTCTTAGCCCAGGGGCTTCTCTGCAAAGCGATGCACAACCGCCTCCCGGGAAGCAACTCGGGACAAAACCAAACTCAAGTCTCTACCAGGCCAGAGGCCTCGGGAGCCAGAGCCAGGTGTGCGGCAGAGAACTGAGGCAGCTGAGGACAGACCCTCTGACCCAGCTTTCAAGTGCCATCATCCTGGGTCACCTGGAGAAAGGCAGCTGCTTCCTCTGTGGTTCCTCCCACCCTGGACTAACCCTTGCAAGGCTTTACATGTTATCTGGGAATCTCCTTTCATTAGTTACAGTAACATGTTTTTATTTTTATTGATTTTTTTTTTTTTTTTTTTTTTGGCTGCATCCTCAGCACTTGGAAGTTCCTGGGCCAGGGATTAAACCCGAGCCACCACAGTGACAACTGAAAATCCTACGTGCTGAGCCATGCACGAGGGAAGTCCCTTTATTGAAATTTTTATAGATAATTATGACTTCAAATCTGGCTGCGGGAAACAGTACAGAGAGGTCCTTTCCACATTTTGTCCATTTCTCGCCCAGGTTAACATTTTGGAAAATGACGGTCTCCCAACCAGGAGTGACAATGATGCAATAACCAGTGTTGCTCTGATCTCCCAGCTCCACCTGTGTTCCCTGCGTGTGTGCTGAGATCTATGCAATTTAGTCACTTCTCCCTCACTGCACCCCCACCCAGGACCCCTTCTGTGGCTCGTGGACCCCCAGGTCTTTCCCGCACCTCTGGGCTCAACCCTGGAAGCAGTGTGTGTCCTCCATTTCCAAAATTTGGAAGTGTTATAAATATATAAATGGCTTTGCCCTTGGGTTTGGAATATATAAATGGCTTTGCCCTTGGGTTGTATGATAGTTGAATGTCTGGCCATATAAGATACTGATAACTGCCCTCCGAGTGGCCGCCGCCTCACTGTCCACTAGCAGAGTTGAGGGGAGCAGCCTGATCAGGGTTCCTTGTCTTGGCCCTTGCGGCAGGCGACGGCTCCTGAGGTTTAGTGTGTGTTTCCCTGGGGCTGGTGTGGTGCTCACTCACCATCTTCGACGTCTTCAGAGAAAAGTCAGTCATGCCTTTCACCCAATTTGATGAGATTGTTTGCTTTTACGATTGAGTGTGGAGAGGTTTATTTATATTCTGGATACAACCCTTGTGGGTTATGTGTAAACATTTCATCCCAGTCTTCATCTTATCATTTTAGTCTCCTCATGTGGGCTTTCACGAAAGCCTTTAATTTTGATATGGTCCAATTTATCCATCTTTCTCCTTTACAGATGATGATTTTGGGTCAACCTAATCCTTTCTCAAATTGCCTAGATCCCAAAGAACTTATTTGGGTTTTCCTAAGAGTTTTAAATTGTACACTGACTATTCAATCCCATGATCCACTTGGAGCTGATCTTTGTATGAGGCATGAGCTTTAGGTGAAGGTTTGTAACTTTTGCACATGGTGCCATTGAGTTTTTTTTTCCATCTTTGTTGTGTGTGTTCACTTTTTGGTCCAGTTTGTTCAGTTCCATTGGTCTGTGTGTCTGTCCCTCCACGAACACCATGCTGTCTGGGTTACTGCATAGTGAGACCTAATATTGGTAAAGCGATTTCTCTCACTTTGTCCTTTAGTGTCAAGCTTGCTTCACCCATTCTATAGCCTGTGCCTTTCCACACAAATTTTAGGAGAAGCTTGTCCATCTCTACAAAAATCCTTGCTGGAATCTTATTAGGATTACTTGGAAATACATTCAACCTAAACATATGTGTGTATTTACGTTTATGTAATATTTATGTAATACATTAACATATGGATAATGTAAAGGTATAAATTAAGTTTGTATACTTTTTTATTTGATATGTAACTGTAGGGCTAATTGACGTCTTCACTTTGTGCTCTTTCTGTCCATGAATATGGTATATCTCACCATTTGTTTTGATGTTCTTCAACTTCTTTCATCAGTATTTTGCAAATGTCAGCATATAGATCCTGCTCATGTTCTGTTTAGTGTGCACCAGATATTTTGTTTTCTTTGGGGCAATTATAAACAGCATTGTGTTTTTAACTTGGGTTTCTATATGTTCATTGGTATTGCATGTGAAAAGAAAGGTAATTGACTTTTCTGTGTTGGTCTTGTATTCTGTGACCTTCTTGAACTCACTTTTTAGTTCTAGGTTGTTTTCTATTTGTGTTTGTTGTTGCTGTTAATTTGGGGGATTCTTTGTGTAGACAATCGTATCATCTCCAGTTTTGTGGTTTTTTTTTTCCCCAATCTGTATAATTTTTATTTCTTTTACTTAGCTTATGTCCCTTAATATTGCTCTTTGCCTCTAGTAATTTTCTTTGCTTTAAAGTCTATTTTATCTGACAGTAATATAGCAACCTCTGCTTTTTTTAAAAAAAATAAATGTTTATGTGGCATATCTTTTTTCATCCTTTTTCTTTTAACATAGCTGTGTTTTTGAATGTGAAGTGAGTTTTTTCTAAACAGCATCATTTGGGAGTTGTGTTGTTATCCACTCTGATACTGTCTTTTAGTTGGTGTATTAAATCATTTACACTTATGGTATTTATAGATATGATAACATAAATTTGACATTATATTTTTTCTTTTCTCTTTGTTTCTGTTCATCTTTCTCTGTTTGTTGTTTCTGGTCTCCCTTTGGAATATTTATTTATTTGTTCCCTTTTTAGGATTCTGTATTGATGGGTTTATAGCAGTTTGCACTGTTTCTCTATATTGTGTTAACATTCCTTGCTCTGGTTATCACACATGATGTGCCTTAGAACAATTTATGTGTGTTAGCATCTTTCTACAAGTGACATGTGGAAAGCTCAATCCTGTGTCTTCCCTAAGCTACCCAGTGTGTCTCATCCACTGCCTTGTCCAACTTGGCCCACACTTCCTGGACCACAGTAACTGTGGCACCACGGGGCCTCCACCCAGCAGCTTTTAGCCCCTCAGTCCATCCTCTGCCCCAACCCATGCTTCTCCCGAGAGCAACTCTAGGCCAGCGGCTCTCTGCCTGGAGCCCCCTATCCTGTGCCCCCTGCCTGTTGATTCTGTTTCCTCTGCCTATTGGTGTCCTTGTCACCTTTTCTCCCTGGCTGATTGCAACTCACCTTCACAGAGTTGGGCGTGACCTGTTCAGAGGAGCCTTTCCTGACCTTCCAGGTTGGGGAGGTGCTGTTTCTCAAGGCTTTCCTGCCCGTGGCTGTCCTGAGCCCTGCTGATGGGTCGTCTCTTACTGGGGGCCCATATCTGTCACCCCCCCCCCCCGTCATGGCAGTGACTTCACTCTTGTAATTAATTTCCTGTTTACTTGCTTATTTCCTCATTTATATTATAACTTTCCAAAGGCAGAAATTGGGATTTATTTATTCTTGTGTCCCCAGAAGCCTTTAGATATTAGTCTATTATGACTCAGGAGTATCCCCAGCTGCGAGCTTACACCCCTCCTACCATCCAGTCCCGACCTTGTGAGGCCAGGCTGGATGGGGGAGGGGCAGAGCCCCCTCTGTGCTGGGACAGGCTGGCAGGTGCCTCCACCAAGACCCTGAGTCCAGTAGAGAACCCCTGCCCTGCCCCAGCGCTCCTTCTGCTGCAGACACCATCCCGGATGGCTGAGGGGGTCTGGCCTGGATGTCACACTGGGCAGGGGGAGGAGGCCTCCACGGATGTCGGGGTCCGTAACCCCCAGGCCTGGTTGGAAGGGGGCCATGGGACATGGGAGGTGGCCCCACAGTGAGGGAGCAGCTGCTGGGAGTCACTCTTGGGCTGTAGGGCAGCCTCAGAGACAACCCTGTGCAGGGCTTGCCACGCCTCCTTCTTAGAGCCAAGAATGTGCCACATAAAACAGAGTGGCTCTTAAACAAGCATTAAGGCCCAGTGCTCTGTGCCATCCAGGCAGAACAGCTGGCTGTATTTTAACCTGGGTCTGGTCAGCCACCTTCAGGGTCAGCGGTGGCTGTGAGGTCAGAGCCTCTGACCCTCACCTGGGGACATCAGGCTCAAGGTGGCACACTGGCCTCGCTCTGGGGGAGGGACAGAGCAGGAGCTGGTCCAGCGGCTGTCGTGCCCCAGTTTGCTCCTTTGCACGTGGCCTGGGTTGGAGGTCATCAGGTCCCAGGGCTCCTCACTCCCAGCTCACTCGTGTCAGACCCCCCAGCTCAGGCACTGGTACCTGGAGGCCAGATACCGCCCTCCTGATTCATGTGGCAGCAGGAGCCCCCACATGAGGGGTTGGGGAGGCCTGAGGCTGGCTGTGGGCAGATGGGACACTGATCCAGGCTCCAGATCTCATCCTGCTGGGAAAAGCCCTGGCTTCAAACATGCTTGTTTACAGGCAGACCTTTCTCCTCCGGCTGTTTGCTGGGCTGGATCCCACTCTTGAAAACGAAACCTTGGTTTCTATGGAAATGACAATGGCTCCCTGCCCGCCCCTCCTCCCCACGAAGGTATTACTTCTCTCTTAAAAATTCTGAACAGTTAAACCAGGAGTCACGGAAACCTTCACCACCTCCGCATTTTGAAACTATCGAAAATTCTGCACAAAGATTATAATTCAATCCTAATTCTTGTAATAATAATAATACCTTTGGATTTGACCGCATCATATTCAAGGAGACTGCTTATCTTTTTTCTACTAGATTTTCTGTCAGAAAGGTTAGCATGTGGTCCAAGTGTTGCCTGATGCTCTGGGTGCTCAGACACTCCCCAGCACAGGGGGGGCTCCTCTGGACAGTGTCACCCTCTGGAACCCACTTGCACCTCCTCAAGCCTTAGCACCTCTGGTGACCTCCCGTGCCGATGTCTGCGGGGACCTTCAACACGGCTTTGACCGCAGACCACATGACAGTCTCAGGGCACAGAACGTAATTTCCCTGCTGGCAGGAATGGGTATGCAGGGCAGGTCAGCGGGGGCCTGGCCACTGGGGCACCGACGTGAGCCAAGGGGCAGGCAGGCCTCTCAGCCCCCACTTTTGTTTTCACACTGAGATAGGAAACTGCAGATTGTGGCTTTAACTCCAGGAATCTTAGTTTTTCGGAAATGGAATATTCCACTTCAGAATAACACAGGGCTTTGCCCTGAAGATGGCACATGGATGATAGCTGCCTTCTGCTAATTCTGCAGGGTGGTGTGGTCTTGGAGGGGCCTTCATTTTGTTCCTCCCAAAAGCCCTTTACCTGAGGACTGCAGGCTAGGCGCCTATGCCCCTTACACGGAATGTGGGACGTTCTGAACTGAACACACACAATGCTCTGTGGACACGTAGAGACCACAGACAACAAGAGTCTGGAGGACTCCTCTCTATTTTGCAGTTGGAGGCATTTTGCACACACAATTCAAAACTACTAGAAACAGGTGATCTTTTCCCAACATTCTTGAAGCCATGCTGTTCCAGGAAACGTAGACTTCCACTAATTACAGAGGAATTCTGGCCTCGCTCGTGGCACTCTCATGTTTGGGGGCCTAGGGGGGATTCCTGACAGTGTGCTAACCTAGTGATTGCTCGCATCCCGCAGTTGAGGAGGTAGCCCCCCCTGCCCCCTGCGCCCCCGTGTGTGCAGCAGCTTCTCCTTGCTGCCCTTCTTCTACGAGCCCGGGTCCAGACCTCACGTTTTCCCAGCCCTGTCCTTGGAGGCATCCTGGGGAGAAGCAGTCTGTCCACCTGCCCTCCTCCAGGTAATTAACCTCCAATATGACAAGAAAGGGCCTGAACTGACCGCCAGGCGTGTTTGCAGGTCGTGGCACCAGTCCCAACGCGGGCTTTTAAAGATGCCCTGACACAGGTTCCCATCTGGGAACGTGGCCAAATGATTCTTAATTCCTCTCATTTAAAGAGCAGCGGGAGTGACTTGCCGCAGGCCCTGAACAGGCAGAGGTCTGACGACGGGAATCCACACTGAGCTGCAAAATGAGGCGACCCACTTTGGGGTGACCGGCATGACTTGGGTGGGGGAGCCCAGGCTGCTCAACCCTTGGGGGTTGGACCCACGGGCCAGTGGGGCCCCCAGAGCTGCCCCCGAGGGCGGTAGAGGCTGATGGGCTGTGTCCTCTAGGGAGTGGCTGACGCCGAGGTCCATTCAGGGGAACTGAAAGAGCTGGGGGTGCTTCACGGTGCTCTAGGGGAGTCCAGTCTAGGCTGTCATCGTGCCTTTAAGGTAGAATAAGCCATTAGAAAGCTCACTGGGCTGGGGCGTGGGAGGAGACAGTTTTGTGTTGGACCTAGGCTGTCATCACTGCACGGAGGAATGGGACGCTGGCTGTGTCCCCGAGATGCCCCCTCCCCAGTGGGGACAGGATCGAGGAAGACCCGTACCTTCACGGTCACCTCCACATCCTGCACTTTCTGGTTTCTCTTCTTATTTTCCTGAAATAGGCTTCCCTCCCGACTCAGGCGGGTTAAGACTTTCCGTCCTGAGCCCCCGAGGCCTGGCATCCCATGGCAGTGCTGGGGTGGAGCCCTGCCCACCCAGCCACCCAGCAGTAGGGACCCCACTCACTCGTGTCTTCGGGAATCAGCAGAGTTCCCACACCAAAGAAGGGAAACACCTACGGTGAACCCCAACACCGATGCTTAGTGAATGTGACCTAGACTTCAGAGGCTAGAGAAACAGACCAAGAGAAACAAAAGAGACCCTTTTCTAACCAAGGCATACAGATGGCCAGCAGGCACGTGGCAGGACACTCATGGAAGAGCTGGGGGTGCTTCACAGGGTGCTCTAGGGGAGTCCAGCCTAGGCCGTCATCGTGCCCAGGAAAGCACCAACCCAAACCACACTCTTACCTCACACCTGTCAGAATGGCTGTCGTCAAAAAGACAGCCAATAATAAGTGTTGGCGAGGACGTGGAGGAAATGGAGCCCCGATGCACTACTGATGGGAATGAAACAGGTGCAGCCCCTGGAAAACAGTGTGCAGTCTCCTCCAAAAATAAAAAAGAGAAACACCTTATGACCCAGCGGTTCCATGCCTAGGTAGGCATGCAAAGGAAATGCAAGCACAATGCTGAAGCCATACCTGCATCCCTATGTTCGCTGCAGCTTTATTCACCACAGCCAAGACATGGAAACAACCTAAATAATACTTTCTAAAGTGAAATGAAAAATTTTGAAAACAGAAGTTATTTTATGAGCTACAAGGCGAATTTACCACAGGACCAGCAACCCATGAGATTACAGGTGGAATTCCAGTTATCTCTTACTTATGCAGTGTTTTCATAACATCCTAAACCATTATGAGAATGAAATCAAAATGGAATCAAAGCCTTGGTGAGCCCTGGTTTAATATATCTAAGCAACCTGCCCCTTTGCACCTGTTAGGGGTGAAGCCTGGCTCCATGCTTGGTTGGGCTTTGGAGGAGGAGAATGACCCCGCTGAGCAGGGCAGAAACAGGACAGGAGTTTGGGTTTGCATTTGTCAAGTCTGAGTTCTCGGGAGACGCCTGCCGGGGGTGGAACTGTGTCCCTCAGAAACTCCTCAGTGGAGTCCTCCCCAGCACCTCCCGTCGCTACCTTGTTTGGAAGCAGAGTCCATGCAGAGGTAGCCAGTGGAGGTGACCGCCCTGAGTAGGGGAGGGGGCTTATCAAAAGGGACATTTGGACACAGCAGCAAGAAAGTGAGTGAGGCCCAGGACGGCCAACAAAGCCCCAGAAGGGAGGAGACCCTGGGTAGGAAGCAGCCTCTCCACTGTGGACGTCTGGCTCAGGTCCAAGAGGCAGCACACTCCAAGAGGAGCCCCAACTGTGGGCTCTGTGGCCCAGCAGCCAGGCTAGATGGTGGTGGGTTGGTTTTAGCTAGAATCTGGAGGAGCAAGCTGGGCTGCAGGTGAATGTGTGGGAGCCACTGATATGCTGGCGGCATCGAGGGACATGGGGCCAGAGGAGCACAGGGAGCGGAGGTGAGAGCTGTGCCCCGCGGCCAAGCAAGGGAAAGACAGCGCAGGGACAGCGTCCCTGACCCAGCACGAGGGCTGGTCTTGCTCCAAGCGACACGGGAACCAGGGTGGTGCTGCACGCAAGTCCAGGGGTGGCTGTGCTGGCCTGTGAACCCTGCTCTTGGAACCGCAGCTCCCCTCACTGTGACCCGCAGGTTACACCAAAAAGTATCGATGTTAAAGCAGACGTTTCGGCTTTACAACCAGGTGACGGCTCACATGCTCCTGACAACCAAGTACATCGAGAAGCATGACTTGAATTGCCGGCGGTCGGGGGCTGCAGTGGTCCCCTGGCTCTCCCACCGCTGCCCCGAGCCCTCCGCTGGGCAGGTGCCAGGACTGCAGGCCATGCCAGGGACCCAGGCTTGTGTGTGCTCCTGAAACACAAAGGTTTCCAAGCCAGTTGTCCGGGAAGGCCTTCACTCAGTTTATAGCCGTGGGGCAGGAAGGGTGGACACAGGGCCCACAGGGTTGGAGGCATGGGCGGGGTGGCTCCGGGCCCCGCCCCAGGGCAGAGGTGAGCCTGGGAGCCTGGTGAAGTCGCCACAGGCAGGACAGACTCCAACTAGTGGGCACACAGAGACAAGCTTGAGGGGTGTGATGTGTTGCAGGCTGCACCCCCCAAAAGGAAAGGAAGCTGGAACGGTTTCAGGAGTTTGTTCAGTTTGAAAGCGGAGGCTGGTGAGCCTGGGTGACAATCCTTCCAGTCGGGCCAGCTCACAGTGAGGCCTGGCAGACGGGCCTGAGCGTTCAGTCAAATTGCATTGAATCTGGGGTGTATTACCGGCTTTCAGGAGAAATTGAAAGAGAGGAAGAGGAGAGTATTTTAAGTGCGTCACAAAATGAGGTGTAGGAATGCCCCTGATAGCTTTTAATAATCTTTCTCCAACCAAGGAAGCAATTCATTAATCCCTAGTAGCTCATTAACGTCATAAAAAATCTAAACTTGACATTACAGAGACAAACAAGTGTTTTTTAGAGGGAACACAAGTATTATTTCTTTATAACACCAATTACAAAACCCTTGCGTCTGTCCATGGGAGAGACTGGCCTGAAAATTTCCATCACAATGATGTGTTTGTCGGGTTTTGTGTGAGATTATGCTGGTTCCCAAAGATAAGGTGCTCGTCTCTGTGTTCCATGCTGAGAGGAAATTTGTGTAAACATCGATGGTGTTTCTCCCTGGAACATTTAGGTAAGAGGAATAACCCTGCGGCCTGAACTCAGGCCCAACCTGGTTCGTGGCAGTGAGGTCATTGCCCAAGTTCTGTGATACCCCTGTCTCCACACATGTTGAGTGGGTTCTACATCCTCTCCGCTGATGCTCAGACTCCTTGTGGAGAACTGTTCTGGCCTCAGCTCACCCGCGTAAGGCTGCACAGCGCCCGGGGAAAATGCGTCCTCAGCCTCTTTGTGAAGGGCCAGCGCTGTTTCACACCAGGAGGCCGGTCGGTCCCAGAGGTCAGGAAGTCTACCTGCGCCCAAGGAGGTTCATGCATCCTTGAAGGAGCAAATGGGAGACAGAGGGTCCTTGGCACCTGCCAGGTGAGGGCTTCTTACAGTGACCGAGCCGGGTCCCCAGGTCCTGCCAGGTCCCGAATTTCGGTGCCAACCCCTCCCTGCTGTCCGCACCCATCAGCAAGCCCCGTGACACATGGGGACGTGTGTGGGGCAGGATGTATCCGGGCGACCTGCGGAGGAATATGCCAATCCTCTCATCAGGTTGCACTTTCAAGGGCTGGCAGGTGCAGGAGTGTGTGGAGAGCTGGGTTGCTCTGCTTATGTGTCCCCGACGCCCAGGTGGGTTGGGACCTTGGGGAAGGCCTTGCCCCCTGGCCAGGTCTCTGCAGCACCTGGGGCAGAAGGCAGGTGTCCGCCGTGGTCCTTAGCCCGACTCAGCTCCTGTGGGGCAGGTGGCGCCCAGCAAGGAGAAGGGGGCCCGGGGCGCTGAGCTGTCCCCGGATCTGCGCAGGATGCAGAGGCAGGGCTGCCGCCACCTCCTCTTTTGCTGACTCTCCTCTTTTTCTGACTGGATTTCCTACCGCCTCAGCCTGTTGTGGGATCACCTTCCCAGGAAACTGCATGCCCCTCGTTTTGGGGATCGGGGATGAGATGGGGTGGCCCCCAGGGCGGGGCCACCTGCTGGGGACAGGGCATCCGTGTAGCCCCAAGAAGGCTCAGCACGTCACGCCCTCTGCTCCGGGCCCCCGGAGAAAAGACAGCCGACATGGGTGCAGCCTTTGTTGTTGAAGGATGTTTAGATTGAGTGCCGACTGGATTTCACTGTGAGAGCTCCATCTTTAAACAAATAACAGCTGAAAAGTTTCCAAATGGATTGTTTTCAACAACTTGTAAACTATATCTTACACATGCAGTTTGCAAAGGAATTTTCTGCACAGAAAGAAGTCTCTTTGGTTACGGGGGGGAAACCATACAATTCACTGCATATAATGTAAGATCTGGGAAATCTAAGCCCCACAGATTTCCACGCAAATAGCTGCCACTCTCACTGACTGGCTGTGATTCAGCCTGAAAAGGATTATTCCAGAAATCACGTGTGGGCTGAGGAGGCTGGAGGTGGGTCGAGGGTCTGTTCATCCAGTTACTCCTCTATGTGTGGAGTATTTATTGAACATCACGTGCATGTGAGGCCTTTGTTTGACTTAGATCGTGGGGAACATCATGTGACATCATCCTGAGGACTCGGCTGGCTTAAGCCAGGGTTTGATGTATGTTGTCTGTTTTGTTCTGTTCTGTCTTATGTGCTGGCCCACTAGTGAGCCGACGTGGCGGAACGGTCATCCGCAGTTGTCTCTGGAACAGGGGAAGTGGTCCTTGGGGCCCGAATAGGCCTTGCTGCGAGGACTGTTAGGGGTGTGTGCGTGTGTGCTCGGTGTTGTTCTGCTGTGGGATGGGTAGACAGACGACGACATGCTTGTGTGTGTTTGGGACTGGAGCTGAGATGGTGCAGCTTGTGCCCTGCAGGTCCAGGCACCAGCTAGACAGGGAGCCGCCCCGCCTGCCCAGTGCGAGGATGACTGGGTGTGACGGGGCCGCCGGGGGCCCGGAGCACAGTGGGGGAGGTGGCAGCTTAGCCTCCTGGGGTTCTGCCACTCTGGTCACCTGGAGCCAGGAGCCAGGGCCATCCAGTTGTCAGCCTGCTGCCAGGGAGGGAGGCGCTGGAGGCCATGCCCCGGCAGCTCCGTTTGGCTGGGACTGTGACTCAGAGGGCGACAATTACTGGTCTCATCTGCCCGAGGGTGTCGCAAGTGCAGCCCTGTGCAGGGGGTGGGGAGGGGGGCAGCACCGATGCTCTCTGTCTGTCTATCTGTCTGTCTCTCTATGTGTGTCTCTGTCTCTCTCTCCCTCTCTCTCTGTCTCTCTGTGTCTCTCTCTGTCTCTGTCTCTCTATTGCTCTGTCTCTGTGTGTGTGTCTGTCTCTCTCTGTCTCCCTCTGTCTTTCCCTCTCTCTGTCTCTGTCTGTCTCTCTGTCTCTCTCTTTCCCTCCCTCTGTTTCTGTCTGCTCCCCCCGTGACTTGGTGTCCTGTGTCTGCCTTTTCTCTGGGGGGACTACACACTGGCCAGTGTTGCAGGCACCTGTTAGCACAGGGAACACGGTACAGAATAATAGAGAGTCTCTGGGAGCATCTAGACCACTTGTTTGAGGAATGAGATGAGATTGACAAGGTCAGCTGGCCATGAGCAGATACATGGAAGAATGTTACGGTTTTCATTCCTGTATGTTTTCCTTTTAAAGGTGAATAAGAAAGTCTTACTGTTCTAAGGAGAAGAAGCCCGTTGGCTTTCAGTAATTTGATAAAATCACTTGATTCCTTTTTCAGCGCAGAGCTAGACAACATGCCAAGAAGTGTAATTAACTGAACCAAGAGACACAAAGGGAAAGAATAGACATTTGTTCTGAGCAGGTGTTACGAAAATCTGGATGCACGCTGTCCACAGGCAGGCGTGATGCATCTTGTTGAGTTTGGGTTGAGTTTGGTACACGGAACAGACTCTGGATTGTACCTGGAGGATGTTCAGCCCTTGCCCCCTAAGACCCGCTGCTTCTTAAAGGTCCCTCTTGAGCTTGTGTGGAGCAGCCGCACAGCCAGCTCGGGAGTGGGAATCCACCCTAACACACAAGCACGTGCTATTAAGGCCCAAGCTTGTTGGTGCGTGTTTATTGGTGTTTTAAATCTGGTGTGTGTGTGTGTGTGTGTGTGTGTGTGTGTGTGTGTGTGTGTGTGTTCGTGGGACTGGAGTTGGCGTGGCAGTCTCTAGGATCTGCACCTTCTCAGCAGGCTCTGTGGCCTGGCCTGCTCCAGGCCACTCCAGTCTTTCTCACAGCAGTGATCTCTGCTTGTGCTGAGGGTTAGGCCTGGGTAGCTTGGTGTGGGGTCACATCTTTTAGGACTTTCTCACAGAGCTGGGGCTCAATAGCCTTGCCCGGGCCCATGCTCTGCTTCCTGAAGGCACAGGTTGCCCCGAAGACCGAGTGAGGAGGGCCCATGATGGGCACGAGCCCCGGCCTGGCCCCCACTGAGTGGTAGGACCTGGCAGGACGCTGTGAGGAGGCCTGGGTCTTTGCCACAACTGGCGGTAAAGTACTCATTTCAGATGGAGAAGCCCGTCCTGACGACCCTCCCAAATGTCTTTTAGGGCTTGGCCTGTGCTCACTGCTGACTCGGGACAATGAGAAAGCTGTGCTGGGCCCAGTCGAGCTCCACATTGAGCCGAAGTGTATTCCAGGCCGTCCTCCTGCAGAGAGAAGTGTGGGCACCAGGATGAGGTTTGAAAACCAGGCGGGGCTTGGTCCACTGACAGAGCCCCCTTCCCCAACTGTACAACCCACGTCCCAGAGTCTACACCGCAGGTGCTGGTCGAATGAGCAGGTCCCCCTTTTCTCGCTGCAGCATTTAAACAAGCTTCAGGAGTTCCCATCGTGGTGCAGTGGTTAACGAATCCGACTAGGAACCATGAGGTTTCGGGTTCGATCCCTGGCCTTGCTCAGTGAGTTAAAGATCCGGTGTTGCTGTGAGCTGTGGTGTAGGTCGCAGATGCAGCTCGGATCCCACGTTGCTGTGGCTCTGGCGTAGGCTGGTGGCTACAGCTCTGATTAGACCCCTAGCCTGGGAACCTCCATATGCCGCATGAGTGGCCCCAAAAAAAGGCAAAAAGACAAAAATAAATAAATAAATAAATAAATAAACAAGCTTCATCCACATGCCTCCAGGTCCCCACCTGGAAAATGGACAAGATAATAGCCCACTGGGATGGGAAGCGGCCAACACTCGGTTCGGGATAGCTTGGAATATTCTTGACATTGCTATTCCAGGGAGAAGCACCACGGGTTGAGTGACACGGAGTTGAAACCCCCTCAGTGAGGTCAGCTTCATAAGATGGCCCCTGACCTATGATGCTTCAGGGGGTTTTCTGACGTCATGACTGCGTGAAAGTGACACACGTGCAGCAGGAGCCCTGCTTCTAATTCGGTCTTTTCCAGGGTTAGTGATATTTGGCCGACACTCTTGTGACACTGGGCAGCTGCAACCACAGCTGAGTGCCTGGGGTAGGGCTGGGAGAGGCGGAGCTGATGTTTGGGAGATCAGATGAGTAAATGCATTTTTGCCTTGCGATGTTTTCAACCTTCTATGGGTCTATCAAGACGTCACCTCATGCTTAGTTAAGAAGATCTGCACAGTTAATTACAGCCTTTTCCACACTCTGCACTGCCAATCATTACATCTTGCAGTAGGTAATATTTAAGTTCAAATGTGCACTTAGATTTCAAAAAATACTGCATATTGATGGGACAACATTCAATCACTTTCGTACTATCAGATTATTCTGCTTGATTTAATAGTCAAATTACAAGCTGTATACTAGACTTACTTTCTGTCTGAAATGTCAGTGCCTCATCAGAGGTAATTCGGAGAGATTTGCTGGTGAACAAATCTAAAATTTAATTGCATTGAAAAATAAAAGTTCTGGTTGGACCTAAGTTCACATGTGTGGTTGGTACCCCATCATATTGACTATAATAATATGAAATTTAATTGGAAAGTTAAAAGAGGCACGTTAACATGAATACTTTGACCCTGGAAATTACTTTTTCCTTTCCTTGCTCCTGGAGGTGTGAGGGCTCTAGATTGACTTCTTTATATAGAAATTACCTGAACGATTCGAGGTGATGGGAATTGCAGCACAAAAGGGAGCCCCAGATGCTGAGGGAATGTGTTTGCAACAGCAGAGGCACGTGCCCCTCCGAGGGGCCCCACCGCCCTGGGGGCAGAGGCGGACAGAGGAGCAGAGACAACAGAGTGGCGGGTGGGCAGGCGTGGGGCTGGCGGCGACTGGCCACCTGCAAGCAAGAGGTCGCGAGCGATGAATTTCCCAGGATAGGAAGCGGGCAGGAGTGGGGGCGGAACAGCCTGCAGTCTTGGCATTGGGCAGCAGGTGCAGGGGTGCAGCAGCCCCGGTGGGAGTTGTGGTGTCTGGGCCAAGAGACCTGCCCTCTGGTCATAGAAAGCATTGATTTTTCAGACCACGGACCTCGCTGTTGTTTATTTGTGTGCATGTCTGTATCTGGACCGTCACATGAGGGGCAACAGCCCACACGCAAGGATGTAATCTAAGGGAGTCAGGCTTATTTCCAGTGGGTTCTGGTGAGTATGTGGTTACTCTGTCCTACACACTGATCCTTATAATGACAGAAATCGACGGTGGGGACAGAACATAAAAGCGGAGTTCAGAAAAGCCAAGCCCTAACTTTTAACTATACGTTTCAGATCTAACATGTGGGCTGTCCGATTTTATTGTCTTCCAGTTACAGGGTGGGGACTTCTACTCCGGTAGGAAGGACTTTAGGTAAACAGGTGACCTTTTCCTGGCTTTGTTTCCTTCCGCTCACTCTCCCCTGTCACAGAGATGCTGAGAGGGGCACAGTTAAATGCTGTGAGGGGAATAACCCAAGCAAACGTCGTGTCTGCCTGAAATGCAACAGAAACGTCTGCGTGGAGCCATTCAGAGCAGCGCTTAGCGGCCGGCCGCATGCCTTTACACAGACACTGTGACCCACCGCTGTAGGATCTCCAGCCTGGGGACATTTCAGTGCTGCCCCGCCCTGCCCTCCACGCTGTTCCTCTGTCACCCTCTCCAGGCTTTGCTGGGCAGCTGGCAGGCCAAGGCACTTCCTTTCCCCCAAACCCCTCCCTCTCCGCGCCCAGACAGATGTGGGGGCTCCCAGCCACACTCCCCTACCCCTGCCACCCCACTGCTCACCTTCAGGGCCGGTATTCTCTTTATACAGTTTTTCAACCAATACTCACTAGTATTTTGACAGCACCTCCAAAAGGAGGAGGTTGGTGTCATCAGCCGAGAGAAGTCGTTATTTGGCAAAAGAAAAAACTGGATCTTTCTTTTTAAAACTCATTTGGATGGTCTAGTAGAAAACTTTTTACTGTCTTAAGAGCTTTTTTCCTATCCCGGGCTGGTTTTGGTAAGTGCCATGTGCATGACGATTTGGCGTGTGACACAGCTGCTAAAAGCACAGGCTGCAGATCTGCCCCAAACCTGAGTTCGGTTCCTGGGGCAGCTGCTACATCATGTGTGAATGATGCAGGATGATGGGAGATTTATGCTGCTGGGCATCAAATGAGGTGATATCTAGAAACTGTCACAGGGCAGATGCTGGCACAGCATAAGCCTCAGATATACGAGGTAACGACAATAGAGCGAGTTTTGTGGTCCTGCCACTTCAGCGATCACCTGTACGTCCGAAACGTAAGCACCACCTCCTTGTCTCCAGAGCACGTCCACAGCACGCGCCTGTCGCTCCCTTTAATCTCCTACGGTGCAAGTTCCAGCCAGCAAACCTGAGATACTGTCCCTTGATTTCTGACAGTCAAGGGTAAAAAAGAGAAAGTGAACTATGCACTTAGGAAGGGGCCGGCACACCCAGATTCGGGGTCAGAGAACTTCCCTCCATCACTGGAAGGCTTAAAACTCTGAGCTTTAATTTCCTGGTCTGCAAACAAAGAGCATACAAGAAGTGGTCAAGATTGCTGTTAAAGCAGAGTAGGGTTTTAGTAATAATTGCTTCCACCATCCATCTACCCACTGATTGGCCTCCCCAGCATTTGGGATATCAGGGCTCCTGCAGAGGGCCGTGCCCTGTGCTGAGTGCCTGTGTCCACTGTCCTACACTCACCACAAATCTGAGGCTGAAAAGACACGTCAGAGAACAAGAAGGAGGAGCAGACCATGACCCCAAAGCTGTCCACACCCTATTGCCCAGAACCCAGAAACAGGCTGCCTTACACACCAAGGGGACGTGTCAAATGTGGGTACCTTGAGAGACTTTTCTGGGGCCTCCAGAGCCCAGTCTAAGCCCAGACGGCAGAAGCGGGGAGCCTTTCCCAGCTGCAGTCAGAGAGGCTGGGAGCCAGGAGATGAGGCAGGAAGGCTGATGCAGGGGAGGGCTCAGCTCTCACTGCTGCTGCCTGATGGCGGAGGGGTCACGCGCAAGAGCTACGTGGTCCGCAGACACTGGTGAGGTGGGAGCCAGAGTCTCCAGGGTGACTGCCCCCGCCAGCTTAGCGCAGTGACCCTCATGCCAACTTCTCACCTCCAGGATAGTTTTGGAGCCTTGGTTTGTGGTGCTCAGTTCTGGCAATAGTTGGAAGCAGCTGTGGTCAGTGAGGCAGGGGTCAGATGCAACTGGAGCCCAGGGCGGTGTGGGTGAAGGGACAGGTGGGGCTCCTCCAGTCAGTCCCCCACCCCTTGCAGAGTTAGGGGCCATTGCTGAGGGGCACAGGTGAGATGTGCCCTGGACGGATGGCCTGTGTGTGAGGACAGGTGGGGAGCACGGTTGCAGGGAAGCAGGGACACAGCGAAAGGGACAGGACGGAATTGGCTCCCTGTCTGGCAGGGACAGCTGTGCTCAGAGCGAGGAGACCACACAGAAGTAAAGGGGGTGATTGAGCTCCCTGGAGGTCACAGAGCTCCTGTGGCTCTCGGAAGCCCCGTGGCTCTCAGCTGTAACTCTCAGAAGTCCCCACTGTCATCTGAGGGCTGCCCATGCAGAGCCTCTGCCCACCAAGCTGGGTGATGGAGCTGGAAGCCTCGCCTCCCACATGGGGCCAGCCTTCCTCCTCCCTGGCCAGCGGGCCTGGTGGCCAGAGGCCAACGGATGTTCAGGTCTTCAGCCAGTGAGATGGAGGGGATAACGGAGCATTCCCAGTTTGTTAGCATTTTCCTTTGAAACCCAGTATGTGGATTGCCCTCGGTGGCTTCAGGCCCTGCCAGCCCCCAGCACCACGATGCTGGGGCCCCAAGGGAGCCTGGAAGTGCTCTGGGGTCAGGGTTCAGGACTGCTGCCCCTGGTGCCTGTGGGCTGAGTCTGGGCTGTGTCCTGCCTTCTCTTTACTTTGCTGTGAACCACGTCCAGCCCCAGCCCCAAACAGACTGTGAAGAAAAGGTCATGAAGACAGGAATGCAGAAGAGGACAGTGTGATGACTCTGCGTCCCCATTTCTTCTGCTGTAAACCTGAGGGCTTGGGGAGCCCCGGGAGGGGCGGCCTGAAAGCTGGAGAGATGCACGCAGGCCCCAAGAGCAGGGTGTGCCCGCCCCTGTGGCGGCGGGGGCGGCGGGTGGTGGGGGGGGCTCCCACAGGAGCAGGTCTTCCCCACAAAGCAGCTTCAGATGCCACGACAAAGGCTTGGACTGCTTCTGTCTAATTGGACACTCCGCTTTGTCCCGAGTTCTGGGATCAACTTCAAGGGTCTGTGGGATACGAGTTTTGTTCTTGAAGAATCCCAATGCGTTGGCATGGGTGACAGGCTGAAAGCACCCTGCTTGCTCTTTGGTAACGTTGTCCTCTGCGCCCTCTGCTGCAATGTGCCCTGCCCTGGGGCTTAAATAGAGAACCGGGGGTGGGGCTTTGGACAAGGAGGAGCCCTGTCCACCCAGTGCTCTGGGCTTCTGGTGAAATGGATGCACGTGTCACCATCTCGCAGTGGGACCTGCGATCCACCCTGATGACAGCTGCCAGGCCACCCACAGTGGCTCCAGGATGGAGGTCAAGGGTGGCTTCCTTGGGGAGGCTGCTGGGGTGTGGAAAGAAGTGGCATGTCCTCCCGGGGACAGGGAGATTCCACCAGCTGACAGCGCCTGATGGCTGCACCTAGCGTCCGCTCACTGAAGTCCAAGGTCCCCTGAAGCTCACAGAGGGTGGCAGGAACATGCTTTCTTCCCCACCCTGTGTCTGCCGAGAACAGCTCTGGTGTTTTCCTAGCATAATGACGTGTTCAAGAGCGAGTGGAGGAAAAGCGAGAAGTAAGAACGATGCTGGAGTTCAGAGCAAGGTGGGCAGGGGTCTGCGCTGGGGGAGTCGCAGCCAGCAGGTCGGGGGCTCCACACTCCCTGGGACTTGCCCTCCAGCCCTGGCTCTGGGTGGGTGACCCCACCAGTGTCCTTCTTTCCTCTGACCGACCCTTCCTCTGCACACAAGGAGGGGACCTCCTGGAGACTCCTGCGAAACTGAGCAAAGCCTAGAGGAGTGTGTGTGCATGTGTATACATTTGTGCATGTGCTTGTGTGTAGGTATGTGTGTATGTGAATAAGTAAGAGTGTATGTACGAATGTGCACGTGTATATGCGTATAAGGGGGTGCATATGTACGTGTTTACATGTCCATGTATCTGGGTATGGATAAGTGCATTTTTTGTGCATATATGCATGTGTGTCTATGTATGCATCTACGTATGCATGTGTATGTACGTATGTGTGTATATGCATGTGTCTATGAATGCACATGTGTATGCACGTGTCCATGTATTTGTATATATATGTATATGTGTGTATGCATATGAATATGCATGTACATTGTGTATATATGCATGCGAGTGCATATGCATGTGTGTATTTGTATATATATGCACGTATGTGCATATGCATGTGTGTGTATGTGTATATGTGTGTGTGTGTGCACGGGCGTGTGCACACATATCTGGCACCCAAGCTGTTTACCCATGAAAAGGACTCTGGCCTGAGTGCTCTGCCGAGGCCGCCGCCACAGCCGAGGCTGCATGTCCCCTTGTTGCCTTGGCTGTGCTGCTCCCTGACCTCGACCCGAGAAGGAAACATGGAGCCTGAAGCTCGGGTTCCTATGGACAACGGGGCAGGGCTTTCTACACAGGCAGCGTGGCATCCACGTTCAAACAAACAGCAGGATCCTCCTCTGGTGGCTGTGAGGACCTGGGAAGGGGGGTCCTTGGCTGCAGGAGCCGGTAGTGGGCATGGGGCTCATTCCCCCCGCAGGTGCCGGCTTCCTGCCCGGTTCCACAGGCCTGAGCTGCATCCCGACCGCCGTGACCACACGCACCCTTCCCACCTGGGCGGCTCAGGCGGGACAGGTGACGGCCCCTCCCTGCTCCTGCCCTCACAGGTGCCTGCATTCCTGAGCGGGCCGTCACCTGCCGCGGGTGGGGGTGGGGCGGGCAGCCTGCCGGCTTCTCCTGGGCTGAGTCAGCGCTGGGCCGCCCTGCTGCCGCCTGTCCCCCCAGCCCCCACCCCTGGGGAGGGCCTTGCTCTTCTGCGAGGCAGCCTCGGAGCTGAAGACGCAGAAAAGGACCAGAGTCTGTCCCCACGGATTCTGACGACAGTTTTAAAAATTTCAGATGACATTAGTTAGCATAAAACCAGTTACCATTCATGCACCGTTTGTAGGTCATAGTCTGCACAGCCCCTCCCGCGGCCTGTGATGTGTAGGGTGGGTGGGTGTGCTACGTCCCCCACCCCCCAGGAGTGAGCGGTGTGGGTGACCCCCTCGCCCCATGGCCCTGGGGCTGAGTCCTTGGGCACCTGCTCCTCTTCTGTCCTGGGGCGTCTTCCAGGGGGTGTTCACATTGTGAAGCTGTGGCTGGCAGTGTTCATGCCCACTCTGTGGCCACCAGCTTCCGTGTCCTTTCCTTCCAGATGCTCCGTCTCTAAGATCTGCCCGCGCTGCCTGGAGAGAACTCGGAGCCATGGTGACCAAGGCCTGTGAAATGGGTGCCTGGCGCATGGTGAGAAGAGGGGGATCTGGGGACCTGAAAGGCTGTGAGGATGCCCCCTTCCAGACCACAACCTGGATCCCGCCACGTGGGGGACAACCAGGTCCCGACAGGAGGCTGGTTTTACTGTCATGAAAGATGTCCTGTCACCTTCTACAACTCCACCTGCAGCCCGTACAGTGCCCACGTTTCTCAGAAGATTGATCTCCAGATCCTTGAAACAACTGTAAATGTCCCACTGCACCAGCCCAGTGCCCAGGCCCTGCACCACCTGATCCCCTGCCCCCACTTGTCAGCCTTCCTGCCCCCACCTGTCAACCCACCTGTCCCCACACGTCCCAGCCCACCTGTCTCAGCCCACCCATCTCTCAACTCCCAGCCCACTTGCTCTGTTCTGGTCTCTGGAACCCCTTTTTGCTACATCTTGGTCACCTCCCTTGTAACCCTCTGAGATTTTTTTTTTTTTTTTTTTTTTTTGTCTTTTTGCCTTTTCTAGGGCCACTCCCACGGCATATGGAGATTCCCAGGCTAGGGTCTAATCAGAGGTGTAGCTGCTGGCCTATACCAGAGCCACAGCAACACCAGATCTGAGCCACGTCTGCAACCTACACAACAGCTCATGGCAACGCCAGATCCTTAACCCACTGAGCAAGGCCAGGGATCGAACCCGCAACCTCATGGTTCCTAGCCAGATTCGTTAACCACTGTGCCACGACGGGAACTCCTGAGATGGTTTAATAGAGGTTGATTTTTAGAGAAGTTTTAGGTTCACATCAAAATTGAGAGGAAGGTGCGGAGATTTCTGGTAGATCTCCGGACTCCCACCCCCAGCATTGTCCCCCACTGCCAACACCCCCACCAGACGGTGTATTCGTTACCATCCCTCACCCCACAGGACATGTCACTGTCACCCAGGTCTGCCTTATGTGAGGGTTCACTCGTGGTGGTGCACAGTTGGCAGGTTTGGACACCTGTATTCTGACCTGCATCCACGACATGGGTTTTTTTTAACCCTAAATGATCCAGGTCTCCTTCCTTCCTGCCGGCTCTGTTTGGTGAGGTGTGAGGTGTTACCTTGTTTGCATCGCTTTCCGTGGTTTCTGGTGTACTGATTAAGGCCTGCAGGGTTAAAACACCATCACCAGGGATGAGCCGCAGGCACCTCGGTTGTCATCTGGGGTTAGTATCACAAGAGTGTGTTAGTTTGATTTTACTCTGTGGCCCCACACCCTCCACACGGCCAATTTTACGCACAATTCTATCACTTGGGCCACACAGACTTTAGTCCCTTCTGCTGCCCCATTTCACTCTGCAGATGAGCTCTCCAGGGGGGCAGCCAGTCTTTAATTTCCAACACATTTAAGTTGAATAAAATAAGAACTGAGCCCCTCGGTGGGACCCCCTCCATTAAATGTGGTCAGCAGGTGTGCGTGGCTGCGGTATTGGTCAGCGCCGATTCCAGACCAACCTCGTCCTTGCAAAAATTCTGCTGGACAGTGTTGCCTGGTAATTAAAGGCCAGTATGGATCATGATCTCTCAAAAGCAGAAGATCAAAGTTTCCACCTTCATTGCATATGCATTTCAATAGATTCCCTTTCCTTTTTAATGTGACACAGTCAACAGCTTGCCTTGCAGCCAATTTTTTTCTGGCTAGAAGGTGACCATTCAATTTTGGTAGCGTTTTCTTTCCTTTTTCTTCTTCTTGTTTATCAAGCTAAATGAAGAGTGTTAAAACCTAAATGGCGTTTGTGCATTAGGTTCATACTTTGGGACAGAAGGAAGTCTTCTCCTGAAGAGTGGAGACCAAATAAGAGCAGCAGTCATGGGCAGATTCCTGGGCTTTTTGGTCGGAGAAGAAAGTTCAGACATGTTTATTATCAATTTGTAATTATTTGACTTCTGCTTTTACAGAGAAGTAGAAAGCGGCCCCCCTTTGAAAGGAAGATGTAATTCACTTCAAGTTCAAAACTATACCAAACAGAAACAGCTGTGTCCATATGTTGCTTAAAAATTATTTTCTAAGTAGGGACACTGAAATTAAACTTTATGTTAGAAAGAAACTCTGATAACTGAGGACCCCGGGCTTCCTGTTGCACAGATGGCTTTACTTTGATTCTGTGAGAGCCCTGTGGGGGGGGGGGGCCCACAGAGGTGGGGGAGGGGCCACGGAGGTGGGGGAGGGGTGTGCATGGCCTTGCAATGGTGGATCAGGTGGCTGTTGCAGAGCCATGCAGTGGGGACCTCCTCTCACTGACACTAGCACCAGCCTGATGCCATCCCCCTGCTGCAGCAGAAGAGCAGCGCATGTCTAAAAACCAGCTAGCATTCTTCACATGTGACATCTTAAAAGCTGGGAGAGTGGGGTCGCTTTTTGTATTTTTTCTTAATTAAGATTAAATTATTTCCTCTGGCTTTGTCCTGGATTAGCTGCTCGCTAGAGCGGGCTGGCTGCAGGACACACCATGGACTATGTCCGAGGTAATAGGTTCCTAACTCACCCTCAAATGCTCCCTCCGGCCCTGGAGGAATTGACAGGTTTTAGTTCTGCAGAAAGAGGCACCTGCCATGATGTCATCACTCCCTTCACCTTCACGCCAGTGGCCCTGCAGCCACAGGTGTTTTCTGTGGTTCAGCAGAGGCTTCGTGAGACCTGAGACCTGGTTCTGTCTTGTGGATGATGACTTGAAGGATTTGCAGGGCAAGGGCTTTTTTCATTTTTTATTCAAGTCCAGCTTTTTTTTTTTTCTTTTTAACAAAATTACCATTTTGAGGACTAGGTATTTCCAGACACACTTTAGCCCGTCTTTTCTATTCCTAACCAATAAACACACAGACAAGACATTCAGCTCTACTGTCAGTTGGCTCCATGCGGGCTTTTCAGGTCAGCACCAAGCAACTGGTTTCTCAGCCTGCGTGAGGGGCAAACAGGCGTGGAGGGAGGTCTGATTTCACAGGGAAGCGGCTCAAACACGTGAAATTAGCCAAGAAAGGAACCAGAACACCTGCCCCTCAGGGCAGGCCCTCTTTTCAACAAGTGATATTTAATAAGCAGCAACATCGCTGAGACAAAACATCATCCACTCAGTTTTAATTGGGGGCGTCGCAGTTTGTGAACGCACTGTCACCTCAGCCTTAATTTATAAATTGCTCCTTTGAAGGTCAGCATCCATTTGCTTATGAAAATGATGGCTTGGCAGTGGCTGTCTTCCTAGGTCGGCGGCAGGACCCGGCCTGACCCAGGCTGGAGCTGGCATAGGAAAGGGAGCAGGTGGGCTGAGGCCAGGGCCCCTCCAAGCACCCCCAGAGCTGAACAGAGCAAAGTCCCAGGGTCCGCACTGGCCTCCTGGGTGCCCTGCCCCTGGTGGCTTCACCCGGAGGGTCTCTGTGCCTCCTCTTCCTCGGTGACCTAGAGATCTTGGCAATGTGCATGGTTGGTACACCTGCCTGCAGGTAATTCCCAACTTACACTCTCAGCTCCCGGATGCGCCCAGTGGGAACCCCATGGTCCTAGCAGCGACTCTGACATCTTCCCGGCATGACATTGTCAACTTCAATTTCTGAAAGTGCAAAAGGGGCCTGGGCTTCCCATTCAGAGCAGTGAGCTCACGTCTGCTCATGTTGAAAGTAGGACTATAAACTCGGGAAACAACTGGAAACACGGTAGACACGTCACAGGAGGAGCCCAAGGTGGGCGGGAGGCAGCCTGGGGCCCAGGACTGGAGGAGCATCGTGTGCAGCGGGCTCAGGGCCCACCTAGCAAGCAGGCTTTTCTTCCCTGGATGACGTGGGGCTTGGGAGCTGCCCTGCAGACACCAAGCAGCCAGGGCTCTGCTGCCCCTGGGCTGAGAGTGGTTCCCTGTCCAGCGGGGATGCTGTTAGACAGGGTGCTGCCACACCCTCTGTCTTCACAGGAGGAGACACTCCAACAGGTCCAGAGGCCTCTGCAGGTCCTGGGGAAGGGACTCAGCCCCCCGTCCCCCCGCACCTCCTCCCCCCAGCATCCCCCCAGGCAGCTGGGCTCCAGTGTCAGCAGATTCACCTGCTACAAGCTGCCCTCATCCAGGGAAATGTCCCCTGCTCAGGTGGCAGCAGCTGGGGCTGTCCTGCCACAGGGTCAGCCGGCCTGGGAACTTTCTCTGTCCCTGAACTTCCTGTCCCTTCACCCCTGGAGGCCCCAACCTTCCTGGCCTGGGATGGGGTTTGGAGTTCCTGCACCCTCAGCCACATCAACAGGATCAGGGGCACCAGAGGCCCCAGACAAACCAACCAGACCAAACCAAGACTGCAAGGACCCTGAACTTCAACTGCCATTGGCACCACAGTCACAGTTAGCCAGGACCTGCTAGAACGCGGTCCGAAGAGGACCAGAGACAAAAATCCAGGGCACAGTCCAAACCCACCTGTCACAGCAGAACCAAGAAACATCACAATCTGGTAAAGACGACTGACAGAGGCCAGCGCGGACTGGCGTGGGGGTTGGCTGACGAGAACCTGAGGTTGTCATCGTAAAACCCCTCAATGCGCAGTTCCAAGTCCTTGTGAAACTCCTGAGAAATAGAAATGGACATTCCAGAAACCAAGAAAGAGACGTTTCAAATGGAAAGGATCCAGCTGAAACGTACAACCAGGAACATAAACCACGCTGCCTGGGCTCAGGGGCAGCGTGGAGGTGACAGTGGTTAGAATCACTGAACTTCGTCACGGATCAATAGGTTTTGCCCAACATGCACAGAGGAGCGAAAACAAATAGCAAAAAAAAGTGGAGCGCCTCGGGGACCAGACAGAAAATAGCAAAAGGTCCCACACCCATGTGCTCAGGGTCCCAGAGGAGAGGAGGGACATGGGGCTGGAAGACTTTCAAAGAAACAGGGAAACAGGGCGGCCGACCTCCCAGATGTGACAGGTGAAAGACATAGAACCACGTTTCCAAAAAGCTGAGCGAACCTGAAATTGGAGGGATGCGTAGAACCCTTGCCAGGAGTCAGCACGTTCAGCTGCTGGGAGCTTATGGGGTGAAGCAGCATGGATGCAGGCGGGCAGGACTGGGGTTCCTGAGCACCATTTCCATGACAACGGCCTGCAGCCGCTGAGGAGCTCCAGGACCTGGCCTTGAGTTGGAAAATTGTGCAAAAGCTTCCTGCAAGGCAGGTGTGGGCAGGTGCCCTGAGCAGGCCACAGGGGCCATGGCCAGGCCAAGGGGCCCACGGGGCTGCCCTCAGTGGAGACGTCCAGGGACTCACCTGCGCGACGTCCTGAGAAACAAACGCTGCCTGACCTGCTGGCCCGATAGCCATGTTGGGATGGAAAATCTGGGCCACCTGTCTCTGGTCCCTGGTCTTAGAGACCCAGTCCCTCCAGGCTGCCCCCTTCAAAGCAGAAGGCCCATGCCTGCAGGGCCTCTGTCCCTGCACTGGCTGTGGCCTGAACCATCAGCCGAGAGTCATAGGGCAGAGCGCTAAGAGCCCGGGATTTGAGGCAGAACTGGGGGAGCCCTTCTTCCTCGCTGTGGAAGGAGGGTGACAACAGCTGGTGCTCGGGCCTGGACGGGCTGGACAGTCAAAGCGGCAGTGCCTACCCTGAGCTGCCTGATGGGAAGAGAATGCGTGGGAGCCAGGCTTTGTTTTTGCTTAAGAGAGGGATCGAGGTTTGGTGTTAGGAGTCGTGATTTGTTGGGACTCTACAATGTGATAAAAAGTCCCTGAGAGCCCTTGCAGAGAAGCTCGCACTCCCCAGCTCCAGGCCCTGGCTTCCCGCCAGCGCCATCCCTGGAGCCTGCAACCTGCCTGGCCCTGGGGACCCGAGAAGATTCAGGATGCTTTCCAGCCAGGTCACCACCATGTCACTTTGAAGACAGGGTGAGAAGTTTACAGGAAAAGCCGCCTTCCTTGCAGCTAATGGGGTTTGACAGTTTCCATCCTCTTCAGGACGCAGTGTGTCGGACACGCCCTCCCCAACTGTCTTGTCACCTGTGCTTCAGGTAGGGGGACGGCCAGGGAGCACAGAGCCTGTGTGCTCAAAGGCAGAGAGTGCAAGAGGGTCTTGGGCCCCGGGTTTGCTTCTACCTGTTCATCTACAGGCTCAGAGCCCAGGCTACTTTCCAGGCTCCAGGAGCCACCAGTGGCCCTGACAAAGTACCTTGGCCTCCTCAGCAGCGCTGAGCACCGCAGTGCAGAAGGAAAATCCGTGGAGCTGATATGTCCACTGTGTTCTTTTAAATCAGGGTAGCCATAGTCTTCAAGTGGCTCGTGGGGCTGGCTGAGGAAGAGAGTCAGTTGGTGAAGATGAGTGTGTGTGTGTGCACACGTGCGTGCGTGCGTGCGTGCATGTGCCTGCGTGTGTCCCCTCACCGCATCCTCCCGTATTCACCTCCCATTGCAACAGGAAGTAATGGGTGCCTGGGGAAGTGGCCTGGGGTAGTCAAAAATATCCTTTATCTTCAAGATTAAATTATTTACTTCTAAAAAATATTAAGAACTAATCCCTGATAGAAAAGCCGATAGACAAGCTGGGTCTAAACGTGAAAATCCTTCTTCCGCTGGCCCTTCTCCCATCTCTCGACATGAGCCTGTACTAACAACTCAAGAAAAATCCCTTTGATGCCCATAATTACAGATCACCCTACTGCCTACTGTTTTTACCTGACGCATCGCTTTTGAAGGTTGAATGATTTGGGTGCAAAGTCAATGCATTTGGGAGCAGAGATGAAGAGATAAATCCTAAGTCATTTTTAAAGTAACATTCACAGTATACTGCAAGCATTTGTACTATGCATCTTTTTTCCTTCTAAATCTTGGCTGGTAAATTGAGGAAACCTTGGTTAATCTGTAAGATCCACCAGCTGGATCTGCACACAACTCCTTATAGACTCTTCTAGAACATTTGAGTTCTCCTGGGCAAATACATTAAGGATAAGAGTCAGTGGTAACAGCTATACTGCTATTTTTTTTTAACCTGTAAGAGCTTGGAATAAATGCCACCTGTTCAGTTTAGAAGGAAAATCCGTGGAGCTGATATGTCCACTGTGTTCTTTTAAAGCAGGGTAGCCATAGTCTTCAAGTGGCTCGTGGGGCCGGCTGAGGAAGAGTCAGTTGGTGAAGATAAGTGTGTGTGTGTGTGTGTGTGTGCTCACGTGCGTGCATGTGTGTGTGTGTGTGGGCGCGAGCGCGTGTGTATATCTATGTGTGTGTGTATATGTGTATATGCACGTATGTGGGTACGTGTATGTGTGTGTGCACACGTGTACCTGTGTGCATGTTTGTATTGTGTGTGTTCATGTGTGTCTGTGTGTTTGTGTGTGTGTGTGTGTCAAATACCAATTGTCCACTTGAGCTTGGAAACACCGGCTACTCGAGCATTAGCCCCTGCCACCCACTGCTGGGCTGGGGGTCTTGAGCAGCGCCCTGAAGGAGCTTGACTCCAGCCCGGTTAGCCAAAAGGTGACAATGAAGTCGCAAGAATGACTAGAGCTAAGCTTTAGCCTCACATGCTAATTAAACTCTATCATTTGAATTATCACGTTAAATCCTCTGTTTCTGTCTATAAACAAAAGTGTCCTGGCTGTTACCTGAGTTTGTCAGCTGGCTGATCCTTCTCGGTGTGTCTGTTGCTTAAAGAAACAGCGTGTGGACACTGCAGGGGACATGTCCTGTGTACTGTGCTCTCAACAAAATGTCAAGGGCCCTACTCTTGCTTTATTTTATTATATTATTATTTTTTTGTCTTTTGTCCTTTTAGGGCCGCACCTGCGGCATATGCAGGTTCCCAGGCTAGGGGTCTAATCGGAGCTATAGCTGCTGGCCTGCACCACAGCCACAGCAACGCCAGATCCGAGCCGTGTCTGCGACCTACACCACAGCTCAAGGCAAAGCCAGATCCTTAATCCACTGAACGAGTCCAGGCATTGAACCTGCGTCCTCATGGTTCCTAGTCAGATTCGTTTCCGCTGCTCCATGATGGGAACTTCCCTGATCTTGCTTTAAACAGCATGGAGCTTACTAAAAAGATGCATATTTTCACATCAAATTAGTTAAATTTCCTATTTTATTCAAAGTGTTTCTCAAGTAAAAAGGAAATTCAAACCCCAGCTTTTACTCTACTGATCACCCTTGTCACAGCTGGACACATGCAGCTGTTTTTCTATTCTTGTTCTAAGTGCTGCCTCCTGGCTGTGATGTTCAGGTAGCAATTTCCCCAGTGGATGAGGTACGAATACAAAAATCTGTAAACAGGGGAGTTCCCTGAATGGCTCAGTGGTTAATGAACTCGACTAGGATCCATGAGGATGTAGGTTCAAACCCTGGCCTTGCTCAGTGGCTCAAGGATCTGGCGTTGCTGTGAGCTATGGTATGGGTCACAGACGCAGCTAGGATCCCGTGTTGCTGCGGCTATGGTGTAAGCCAGCAGTTGCAGCTCCATTTCGACCCTTTGCCTGGGAACTTCCATATGCTGTGGATGCGGCCCTAAAAAGCAAACAAAACAAAATGAAACAAACAAAAAAAAAAACACTGTAAACAGGAGTTCCCGTGTGGTACAGCAGGTTAAGGATACAGCCTTGTCACTGCTGTGGCATGGGTTTGATCCCTGGCCCAGGAACTTCCACATGCTGCAAGTGTGGCCAAAAAGGAAAAAGAAAAAAGAAAAAAAAAACTATAAATAAAAATGTAGCTTTAAACAGCAATCAAGTCTTACCGTATTGCCATATACTGTCATCTTAAAAATTAATTTAAGCCTTCAAGTTTAAACAGAAGATATAAATATTAGCCAAATGCTTCCTGGTGTTAGGAGTTTTTGTTCATTAATATCATTATGTTGGGGTTAAATTTGGGTCTAGCTTTTTTTCTCAAGTATTTTACATAATTGTGGACTCACACACAGTTGTGGAAATAATATGGCAAGTTCCCTTGGATGTTTGGCTCTGTTTCTTCCAACAGCACATCTTTCAAACTGTCACACTGTGTCAGGACAAGGATGCTGACATCAGCGTCATGGAGACACTGTCACTGTTTTATCTGGGCCCCCATCCCTCTTCCTACCCGGGCCCATTGCCATCTCCGTCTCTGTAACTGTGCTTTTCAAGAATGTTTTTTCCCTAAAAAGTGTGTACGGTGTTGGGATCAGCTTTTTCCCTCAGCATGGTTTCCTGGAGGTCCATTCAGGCTGTTCTGAGCTGGGGGGCTCATCTCCTCCCTTGCTGAGGAGGGGCCAGGGTTTGTGGCACCTTTCTCCCAAGGAAGGACATCTGGCTTGCTCCTGTTTGGGGCTATTGCACGTTCTGACACGAGGTGTGGAGCGGCATCTCATCATGCTTTTATTTCCACATCTGCTGCTGCCGTGGAGCGTCCTGCGTGTGGACCTGCCAGCTGCAGAGCCTCTTCTTTGGGTAGGCTTGTTTGTATCTTCTCCCGATTGTCTGCATGAGTGAGTTAGGTTTTCACTGCTGAGCTCTGCGCCTTCTTCATCTATTCAAGATTCTAATCCTTTGTGGCAAAGGCTTTCCCCCAGTTGGTAGCCTGTCTTTTCTTGCTCTTTCCCATGTCTTGGACAGAGAAAAAGGTCTTAGTTTTGATGAAGCCTAATGTATCCATTCCTCCTGGTTTCTTTAGAGTGAATTTCAGGACGCTGCTGGGTATGCTTTTCCTGCTGATTGCTCTGAGTTTCCCGCCTGCACAGGAAGCCGTTTCCATTCACCACCAGCCACGACTCCCCAACCCCATCAAAGCAGAGGAGCCACCGTCCGCTCAGGGCCTGACGGACCCTTCAGTGCGGTTCTCACAGGTGGTCCTTCCACATACAAGGTGGCTTTATAAAATTTGCCTCCTAAGTATGATGTAGGTAAATCATAAGAGTCTTCTCCACCAACCCCTATTTCAACCCATTCTAAAGTTCAGCTCTTCTTTCTAAAGTTCCGAGAGCATTCCTTAATATCGGTCACTTTTCACTTGGAGATCTTTTGGGTCCGTCCTCGAAGGGCTGGTTGCTGCAGCCCAGGTTTGGAGTTTTCTTCCCACCCCTTCTTTCCTGATAGGCATTTTGCAGATACAGGAATCACGGTTTCCAGCCTCTTTCCCTTGGCACTTGCCGAAGGCTGTGCCACAAAGGCTTCAGGTAGGGGGTCTGCTCTCACGCAGATTGGGTTTCCCTCTGGTGGCTTTGAGGTCTTTTTTCCTTTAGCTCCCAGCAGCTGAACGTGCTGACTCCTGGCAAGGGTTCTACGCATCCCTCCAACTTCAGGTTCTCTCAGCTTCTTGGAAACGTGGTTTTATGTCTTTCACCTGTCACATCTGGGAGGTCGGCCGCCCTGTTTCTTTGAAAGTCTTCCAGCCCCATGTCCCTCCTCTCCTCTGGGACCCTGAGCACACGGGTGTGGGACCTTTTGCTATTTTCTGTCTGGTCCCCGAGGCGCTCCACTTTTTTTTGCTATTTGTTTTCGCTCCTCTGTGCATGTTGGGCAAAACCTATTGATCCGTGACGAAGTTCAGTGATTCTAACCACTGTCACCTCCACGCTGCCCCTGAGCCCAGGCAGCGTGGTTTATGTTCCTGGTTGTACGTTTCAGCTGGATCCTTTCCATTTGAAACGTCTCTTTCTTGGTTTCTGGAATGTCCATTTCTATTTCTCAGGAGTTTCACAAGGACTTGGAACTGCACTGAAGCACTTTTACAATGACAGATGAGTTGGGTTGAGTTGCGGGAAAGGACCCCTCCTGTTCTGTCCTCTGCTATTAGGTCTGTTTTGCCGAGCACCGCGGCTCCAAGCCCTTTAGGACTTGAGAACAAGAGACACACTTACACAGTCCCCATCTGATGACTATGTGTGGCAGCACTTTGTCACATTTGGGAAAAGTGAAATAACTGGGCATGTAGAGCTCATGGCCTTAACCCAGCTGCCTCCTCCTGGCTGTCGCTGGTCACTCACTCCACCCCCAGGGGAGGCTATTCACCTACGGGAATCCCCCTCGGGGTGGGTCTCAGACGAGGCAGAGGAAGTGAAAGGGAAGAGCAGACACTGACAGGTGACAGAAGGGTGCCCATCTGGCTTGTGGGGACCTCACTCACCACCCCCCATCTCTCAGCAGCTGTCTATTCAAGTCCTCGGAGACGCCCAGATTGCCTGAGGATGTGACGAGGGTTGCGGGGCGCACATGACATGGACACGCTGATCTGAGCCACACTCAGGCTTGCCTCATGGGATCTGGGTACCACATCACCTCCTCTGCCAGGTTCACTTTCTGCATCATTTTCTATACTTGAAAGGATGCTCACCTTGTGTTTACTTTTGGTAGCCTGTAAAACTAGGGAGCCAGGAACATTTTTATAATATTATCAATACTGCATTAATCTGCTTATAATCAACTTATTCTCAGCATAAACGTGTCACCTCCTTGGACAGCCCTTCCCTGAAGACCCCGTTAAGTCCGGTCACACGCTATTCTCCACCATGGTTCCTTAATTTCTTCCCAGACCTAGTCCTCACAATCTGGATTTACCCATTTACACACTTTCTCTGCACCTGGGGGGCAAGTCCCACGTTGCAGGGAGGTCCTTTATCACTTACTTCCTTGTCCCTGGGTCTCATCCAGCGCATGGCACACGAGTGCCCTGGGGGTAATTGTTGAAGAAATGAGCTCTCCAGGGCCTCTGGGGATGTGACCATCCTACCCCAGTCAGTAGACTCAGAAGTGCCAGGGACGGGAATGTCAGATGGATGTCACGCTCAGAAGCAGAAGGGGCTGTGGACACACTGAAGACGGTGTAGGCTGAGGCCAGGTAAGTGCTGGGTCACAGCCTTCACATATTTGTGTTAAACATCCCGTATTTCCCCTCATTACGGCCCCTGTCATGACTCTCAGATTATCCCCTTTCCCCTGAATCCTGTGACCTCCGATCCAAGCAGCCCTGGTCAGGGATACCAGGGGATGCCCCGCGGCACAGCCTAACCGTACAGTCCCGGCTCCTACCTCCGCCAGCCTAGCAGTGAACTTTGACATGGGTGAGCCTTGCCTCCTGCCCAAGACGTGTCCTTTCCTTAGCTTTCTGGAAAGTCCTGTAGCGGATGGCATTCTCCAAAGACAGCCACAGCAATAGTTTCCACCTGGCTGCTCTTTTGTCCCGTGGCCTTGACATGCTCTCTGTTGTGAGGTGGGTCTGTGCTCCTTGCCCTTGGATCCAGGCCATGCACCTGTGTCCTGGCCAGGGCACCTGCTAACAGATCCCTGCACACTTACCTGCCCTGAATGTAAAACTGCCACAGCCAGGTCTTGAAAACCACTTGGGACTCATGCAGGGGTTCTAAGGATTCAACTTGTGGCATCTGTGATGCCCACTTGGTGTGTCTATTTGATTTCAAAGTGGGAAATATGTGGCCTCTTCTTCAGGTGGCTTTTCCACCGGGGTGCACGAGTGAGGTCGATCACGGTTTTCCTTCAAGCATTATCTCTGCGGGTGGCGACGTGATTGATGGACCGTGTTTGGGGTAAGCTGGGATCTGCTTCTGCACTCACAGTGCAACCACTAGCGGAAGAGCAGGTCCAGGGCAGCCCATGCTGGGCAGCATTTCACCCCCTTGCTTTGCTGCGAACCGCATCTTCTTGTCACGTGCGGGTTCTCAGAGGGCATCTGTCTGCACAGAGGGTTCTGGCCTCTCGTGAGGATCAGGCAGAGCCGTGATATTTCACTGTGGACGGGGACGTCCTCAGAGTGATTTCCAAAGCTCCCAATTTCCAGCTCCTGGCAGCATCTTTCTGGAAAAAAAGCTTATTTATTTGAATGATCCTATTTACCATCTTGCTTGCAGGTTGCCACCATAATTTCCCCTCCCCGAAGTCATGTGCCTGAACAATAGGAATCTTCTGTGATGGTCTAAAAGCATGTGCCACACGGGTAACATGTATGTTTGGCACAGGAAAGACCACTGGTCTTCCTGAAAGTGAGGACAAGCGATTGTATTTATTTATTTATTTTTTAGGGCCGCACCTGTGGCACATGGAGGTTGCCAGGCTAGGGGTCTAATCAGAGCTACAGCTGCTGGCCTACACCACATCCACAGCAACTCCAGATCCAAGCCACATCTGTGACCTACACCACAGCTCACGGCAACGCTGGATCCTTAACCCACTGATGGAGGACAGGGATTGAACCCTCAACCTCATGGTTCCTAGTTGGATTCGTTTCCACTGCGCCACGATGAGAACTCCCTGGGACAAAAGATTTTAAACCAGCCAAGATCCAAATCACCAGAAAGATAAACAACAGGTTACAATGAGCACACGGGTCATTACAAGTGTGAAACTATTACCACACTAAGTCAACCATGCTCCAATAAAATTTAAAACTGAAAACGATAAATAAAAGTCGTGGTAGTCATGTGGTTTCTTGTGTGCCAGCCACTTTACATTCATCCTCAATTCTTATAACTATTGTGGGAAAACAGTCATTTTATGTTATTACACAAATTTGGAAACAAGGTGTCAGGGAGGTTCAGTTATTTGTCAGACAGCTGAGGAGCATCTAAACTGGAGTTCAGACCCGTGCAGTTCTGACTCGCTTTCCACCGTGCACATCCTGCCCACCTCTCTCCTTTTCCCTTTCCCCTCCTTTCCAGCAAATCCATAGAAGGTGATCCCTACACGGTGCCAGACTCTTGGGATAAAAACGATGAATACAGTGTCACGTTATCTCTAATAAATTCCCACGCTAGGAGAGAACATAGATGTGAAGGATAATCATTTCATTAACTATCCAAGTTAAAAGAGAGATAAAGTGTGAGGGTGGCTCAGAGAAGATGGGGTGGACAGCAGAGCCCTGGGGAGTGTCCAGTGGGACCAACTGCAGAGGAGGCTCCAGCCTTGAAGGATATGGAGGGGACAGGGGCGACCAGCAGGGGCAGGGGCACCACAGATGCAGGCCTGGCCAAGTAGGACAGATGGGGTGTCCCCCTCACCTGTGACATAGGCATCTTCCTCCTTGTCCTTCAGTTTCCTCATCTGTGTGAATGGCCCTGCCCAGCTCCTAGGTCAACACAAAAATGAGTGAGTCTGTGCTTGTAAGTCCTGGAAGGCGAGTCGAGCACGTGGCCTTCTGCTCAGCGAGCCTATACTGAACCAGCCTGGCCCTGCCATCCACACAGGCTTCGTGGGCTTGGACCTGGAGGAAGGGGAGGCCAGGGGGTTTTCTCCAGCAGGCTGAAGGGTTAGCATTCCTTCAGGAGGCAGTGTGGGGGCAGAGAGGGGTGCCGGGAGGGCAGCACAGGCGGTGCTTGATGGATGCTCTTCTTGCCTTATCAAAGCCCGGTTCCCAAAGTGGCTGGTTTAAGGAACAGCATCCTTTGGGTGTGTAGACTTCGATATGGCCTCATCACCACAGCCCCACCGCGTGCTGGGGGCTATGCACCTCTCTGAACATTCAGAAGGAAAGCTTACCCTAGGATGCCCCTGTCCCGTTAGAAACCTCTGGGGGCTTCAGAGCTTAGCAGAGAATCCAGTCATGTTCACACTGAGCCCATGCACCACTTCTCCTCATAGTGACGGATCCCAATGGTAAAATACATTCACAAGGTAAAATTTTGTTTCTCAATTTATTACTCTCAAATTAGTTTTTTAAGTAAATTCTCAAATGAGCTTCTGGGTTCCCCTGGGTGCACAGGCCAGAGTTGTTGCTCCTTTTCTCTCTCTCTCTCTTTTTTTTTTTTTTTTTTTTTTTTTTGATCTTTTTAGGGCCGTACTTGCGGCATATATAGGTTCCAAGGCTAGGGGTGGAATCGAAGCTGTAGCTGCCAGCCTACACCACAGGCACAGCAATGCCAGATCCCAGCCGAGTGTGCAACCTACACCACAGCTCACGGTAATGCCAGATTCTTGACTTACAGAGTGAGGCCAGGGATTGAACCTGTATCCTCGTGTATGCTAGCCGGGTTCGCCAACCGCTGAGCCACAACGGGAACTTGGCTCCTTTTCTTTCTCTTAACAAAGGTCACTTGGGGGAAAATTTTGATATTCCCTGCAAACAACCTCTCTCCTTTGCAATGTATCCCCCGTAGAAATGCATATACACGGCAGTGACGGAGTTGTTCAGGAATATTCAAAGGAACAGCGTCTATAGCAGCTGCTGATCGGAAATGACACAAGTGTCTGTTACGGCAAAATGGACATGTGTTTTGTAGGGTTTGCACGCAATGAGTTCTAAAAGTGCTGAAATAGAATGAACAATAGCTACATTTAGCAGTGGGATGAATCAAAACTGGATGTTGAAATAAGGAAGGCAGGCACATACCAGAGAATATATACAGTATGAATCTATTTGTGTAAAGTAAAAAACTGGGCAAACAAACTGGTGCTATAAATCTGCATTGCGGTTACTTTTGGTGAGATGGGAGGTTGAAATGATTGGGTAAATCCCAGCTGGAGTTCACGGCTCCTCACTGCTCGGGATTTCGATCAGGCAGTGGTCACGTGGGTTTTCACTGTTCCCCCCGGACTCTGCCTCTCTCTATGTCTCCCTCCATCCCCGTCCCAATCCCAACCCCATCCCACCCCATCCCATTCCCATCCCAATCCCAACCCCATCCCCATCCCCAGCAAGGTGGACCTGACCTGTCCTGGGCCGGGGTTGGGGGGGCCTCGGTGGAGAACGGCCAGCAGCAGCGGTGCCCTCAGACAAGCCTTTGCTCTGGGGGGGGCGGTGCAGAGAGCATCAAGAAGGCTTGGTGACCACTTATAGGGGTCACGAGGATGTTCTCCCTGAGAGAGAGCCAGCCCAGCAGCCTGAGGGTGGCTGGACACGGGCCAGTCTCAAGACAGGGCTGGGTGCAGCGGGGAAAGGCGCTTTCCTGGGAAGCCTCAAGGCCTGTGTGCTACTCACGCACAGCCAGAGGCTTTTCTTTTGTTGACTTGTTTAAGAGAAACGAGATTCTTACAGTGGCTGGTTGGCTCAGTTGGTTAGAGTGTGGTGCTAATAAGAGAAACATGATCATTAGTGGGTACCTGCAAAATGATGATGGTCTGTTTTTTTTTTTTTATTTTTATTTTTTTTTGTCTTTTTGTTATTTGTTTGGGCCGCTCCCGCGGCATATGGAGGTTCCCAGGCTAGGGGTCGAATCGGAGCTGTAGCCACAGGCCTACGCCAGAGCCACAGCAACGTGGGATCTGAGCCGCATCTGCGACCTACACCACAGCTCGCGGCAACGCCAGATCGTTAACCCACTGAGCAAGGGCAGGGATCGAACCCACAACCTCATGGTTCCTAGTCGGATTCGTTAACCACTGCGCCACGACGGGAACTCCTGTTTGTTTTTTTTTTTTTAATTTATTTTTTATTTTATTTTATTTATTTATTTATTTTATTACTCAACGAATTTATTACATTTGTAGTTGTACAATGATGGTCTGTTTGTTTTCCCAAATTAAACATGCAAACCGGGAGGAAGGAGGTCCCTGGACGTGGCCTGGGTTTGAGGAAGGAGATCAGGGAGACCCTGGCCCTGGACAGCGAGGTCCTCCTTGGCGGGAAGGGGTGGGGGTCCAGGCAGCAGGTGGGGGAGGTGCATCTCTGGGTTCCTGCCACCTGGGGGGCAGCCCGAATCCTGTAAGGGATGGGGCTGCTCTGTGACTTGCTGTCTTCCCCTCTGAATAACAGGAATGACAGCTCCCATCCTAGGATTTCATGAGGATAAAACCAGTGATTTTGTCACAGTGCTGGAACACTGACAATCACTTACTGATTCCTTGTTGTGGTGGAGCCACTGCATAGGCACTTGTCCAATAAGAATTTGCAGAAAAGATGGATCAGAGAGTAAAAGAACAGAAAACACGGTGCTAAAGGCACACATCTTATGGCTGGTGGTCTGTGACTCTCGGGCTGGCCCCATCCACACAGACACGGACACGCTCACACATGCACCACGGTATCCACTGGTCACTTACCCAGTGGACGGCGTGGCATCGGCCTGCCCTGACCTGGTTGCCCCTGGGCCTTTATTCCTGGCGAGGAGGCATAAGCTCTGGTCAGTAGCCCTAACGGGAGCTTACTGTCTTCATGCTGGGTTGGGGGATGATGCCAAGCCTGTGGGGCCTGCATTTAGTGTAAGACTAGTCACTATACTCACCACCCGCTGGTGAGAAAGGCCCAGCCGCAGCCCGCAGGCAGTGTGGATGACGCAGGCTTGGCCTGTGAACTTGGACAGAGCAACTTGGGCCCCAGGAGAGCGCCCAGCGCTGTGGGAGGTGGGGGCTTGGCTGCAGGGAGGTCTCCCCCTTCCAGTCGGTTACTGGTCACTCGGTCAAGCTCAGGCCTAATGAAGGAACAGCACACATGGCACACCTTGGAGTTAGTGGGGCCCCCGCTCTCGGGGCTTCAGACCCAGGGCTGCCAGTCGCTGTCTGACACGTGCTGGGCCCGGCAGCCTCTCCCCTGGGCACAAAGCCCCGGTTTGAATGAGCAGCACCCCTGCACCATCTTCCAGGCCGTTTGCTTCTGAAGACTCTGAAAGACCCTCTGTTGGATCACTGGGGTGAAGGGATCTGTGGTGGGGTTCTGTCTGCCTCGGGCTGTCCTCCTAACAGGCTCAGAGGGTTGGTTGCTGGGGACAAGGAGGCCATTGTCAGCTGCTCTACTTCGGGGCCTCTGGCCGCTGGGTGGAGGACGTGGCCGTCATGGGTCTGTAATCTTGTTGGTTCCACCTGCTGGTCAGTCGAGCTCCCGCCCGCAGGCCTGGGGTGAGGACCTCCTTCTCCCCACGCCCAGCCAGCTCTGCCGTCCCCCGTCTTGTGACGCCACCGCAACAGTAAGACAGTAAAGTGGCAGAGCCCCCGAGAGGACTGCACGGCCCTCCCAACATGGAAAGAGAACTTGCACATGACCCAGCAACTCCACTCCTGGGCAAATCCAAGGGAAAGAAACTCCCCTGCCCCATGTTCGCTGCAGCATGACTGACGGCACCCAGGACGAGGAGACCGGCTCAGTGTCCCCTGGTGGAGGAGTGTTCAGAAGAAGTGGTGCGCTCCCAGTGGAATATCACTCATTCATGACAAAAGAGGGCCACCTTGTCATGTGCAACAACGTGGCTGGACCTTGGACATCTTGCTTCGTGGGGTACGTCAGACAGAAGGACAAATGCCTGGGCCTCTGGCAATCCTGCCCCCTCGTTCTTACTTTTTGTCACTAAAGAGGTTCATGGAGGTGCGTAATTCAAAATGAGATGAAAACATCAGGTCTGAGGACACGCCTGCAGGCTTGTGGCCTCCGTGTACAAAAGAAGATCATTCCTAGATAGTGTTCTCGCAACTTTTACATTGAAAAAATGCGCATTATAAAGAATAAAGGCAGCTATGCACTGAATAATCTTCCCAGTAAACAGTGTTTTAAATTTAGGTGGAAATGTCAGGATGGACGGTGCTCCGTTTCTGCAGAAAATGAAGGTAGAACACCTTTGAATGACCTGTGGAGACAAGTCCAGTTGTTATGCTATTGAGTTTTGACGGCAGGGCGGTATTGTAGGGGTCATGGCTCAGCCCAGGTCACCTGTGACTCCACACAGAAAAGGACATGTGCAAACAGGCTTCCGAAGCGCCAAGGTCGCTCTGTGGGGTCTCAGCACCCGGATTCCGTGCAGAGCTGGCTCCAGAGACGCTAAATGACATGCAGGTGGGTTGAAATCCCGGGAAGCAACTGAAGGGTCCCCTGCCCTGGAAGGTGCACAGCGGGAGGCGCATGGCTCCCACACGCTCTGAGACTGTTCGCTCCTCGGCGTAACTCAGTCCCAGGCGCCGTGCCACACTCGGGGCCGCTTTCAAAGAGGGGGTCACAAAGCAACATCCCGCACACGACGAGGCCGGTTCTCCTTGAACAAGGTCCTGAAGAAAAGAGCGAGGTTAGGACCTAAGAACAATGATCTTGGGGCATCACGATGGCAACAGGCCTCTTCAGAAAACAGACTTTAGTAGTAACGGAGGTGGTTGTGTGTGTGTCATTTATTTCTGAATATCTTTCTCGAAACACAATTTAGGTTTAGGGAAGCATCTTCCCAGAGGAATGGGTGCCCGGCAGGGGCTGGGAGCTCCAGATCATACTCAGGCTTGAGACTGTGACAGCAAAACCCTGTAAAGATCTTTGTTAGCTTTTACAACCAGGAGTTTTGCCAGTTTCTCTCCGGCCCAGGTCTTTCTTAGAGGGTTAAACACATTCTCCAAGGGTATCCAAACACCCACTCTTCTATTTCTAGCTCTGAACTGATATCAACATCGTTATAGATACAGAGACGCACTTAAATGATGTGTCTTTTACCTTCTAACCAATGACAGCCCGCCGTGGAAAGAGAAGCTTAAGGAAACCTCCATTTGCCTCTGAGGCCAAGCCTTGGTGTCAAATTCCTTCCCTTCAGAACTTCCCGAGGCTGGTCTCCCCTCCTCCGGCCTGGCCCTGGCAGCTTCCCCCCAGCTTTGTGTGGCCGGCGGGCAGGGGCCCGGCGACCACAGGCAGGTGTTGGCTCACTCCCGCCTTTGGTGTCCCAAACCCCCAGGGTGCAGAGGTCCAGGAAAAAATGTGACATCAGCCACCCAAGTTGAATGGAAAATTTCAGGATGGCTGAAAACCCTCAGGATGGCGACAGGAGATGGCTGAGGTCACAGCTCAGAATGATCTTTCGGTTTTTACCTGTTTACCCAAAGCATTGCACCCTTCCCTTAAGAAAAAGAGGGGGAAGGGGAAACTTACAAGGAAAACAAAACACAGTTGCTAATCTGTTTGAGAGGCAGGAGAGCCAGTATCATTTCGTTTAATTTACATTCATGAATTTAGCACCGCCCGCACGGGCTACGGGGCAAAATCACCAGAGCTGTTTCTTACCCCTTGTTCTCTGTGTCTTTTCTCAGAAATCATCAAGGCGCGCAAAGCCGTCATGGACCTAAATAGGCTGGTGGGGAGTGTTTGGATTCATCAGAGAGATGTTTTTCCCAGAGAGGAAGGAGCTGGGGCTCCGTTGCTCTGCTAAGGATTCAGGGCAATGCGAGGGGGCTGGACTTGTGCTCGGTGGAGAGGGGACACTGGCCTTTACTCCGCTGACCTCACTGCTGGAAATGACCCAAGGTCAGCGCTGGCCCCCGGATCCTTTCACTTCCCGAGACCTCGGGGGCCCCTCTCCCTGCAGAAAGTGGGCAGATAGGTAGATGGGTTAGGGCGTTTGCCTCATGGTGAGCAGGGGGGCTGGCAGTGACTGTGACCCGAGAGGCCATGGGGTATCCCGTTCTCTGGGGTAAGAATTCCCAACCAGGACAGGAAGAAAATGGCAAGAGGATTTGGTCCACAGTACGGACAGACCTCGGAACAGGGGAGTCTCTGGAAAACGTCTGGAAGCCTCCTGTTTCTGGGGTGAAGCCTGGGACCAGGAGCTGGTGTTCACACTGTCCCCACAAACTCTGTGGGGGCGTCTGGAGAGAAGGAGGAAGCGGGTTCGGCCCTTTCAAGGAGTCTTTCTCACAGCTGGTTCTTCAGTGACTAAGCTTTTCTTTGAAGAAAGGTTTCCTTGACCAGAAAGAAAAAAAAAAAAAAAAAAAGGATTCTAGAAATACTTGTGGATGCTCCGACTGAATCTCAATGTCAGCTATTTTCCTCTGGCTTTGCTGCTGCTCAGACTTTCGTGCGGTATTTTTGGAATGAAACCACATATTCAGACTCGGGCATGACGTCCGAAAGCCAAGACCGTCTGATATTTTTCCCACAAGTGCGTTAGAGCCACAGCAAATGAAAGGCCTCCCTCTCGGTGGGAGACGACCCAGGCAGTGGGACAGTGTGTGACAAGGATGAAGGTGACTCTGTTGACTTACAGGTAAACGCCCCATGTAGCTCATGAGCTGGGCACCAGGCTGTCCTGGGAGGGGCCTGGCCCTGGACTCACAGCGAGGATGCCCTGCCGGGCAAGGGGTGGCAGGCAGACGCACTTCTGTGCAAACACCACTCTGTCCCTGGAGCAGGGGACACAGTGAAAGGTGTGATGTTTAATCCCAGAACCTAGATGAGACAAACTATCAAGTACGAAATTAGAACATCTGCCTGAAACCGGTGTCATCCTACATTTCCAGACCAAATGGACACAGTAGTAGGCAAAGGTCTAAATTCGTATTTGACTTCAATACAAGGAAAACTGACAGCGGCTGATCAAGTTGCCCGTCCAGGGTCCCAGCCCACCCAGGGCCTTACTGTCCTCCCAGCCCCAGTTCTCCTGGAACCTGCTTGCGGGGACAAAGCAAGCATGCCCGCTGGAGGGTAGTGAAGGAAACGCCTGGTAGAGGCTACAGAATCCGGTTTTTTTCTTTCTTTTTCCTTTAATTTTTTTTTTTTTTCCCTTCTTAGTTACTCTATAGCTTGCTCTGGGCAAAATCCTCTCATCAGACTGTGGGATAAATTCAAAATGAGTAGCAGAAATGACAACTTATCTTTATTTCAACATGGAAATGTGGTTTCTCCAGATGTTTCTAATGTTCCAAATAGGGATTTTCAAAGACTGAATGTTGCGTCCAGGCTGCCAGCCTAAGTGGCTCTCCCCAGTGACGGTGCTTCTGCAACACACACACACACACACACACACACACACACACCCCCAATGGAGATAGTGACAAATCTGTGCACAAATAGAAACGATCTGAGGGGAAACACAGTTTTCCCTCCTCGACGTAGCTGCACACACCCTAGGCAGCTGCTTTCTTTGAAAACCATCAAGGGTATGAAAGAGTCTCAAACAAACCAGAGCTCCAGCGGTGGGTGAGTCACCCTGAGAGCTGGGTTCCAAGACCACAAGAAGCCAACGAAGCAGCCCAGGAGAACCTGGAAGCCCCCACGGCACCCTGGGAAAATCCTGTCTATGGTCCCCCGGCGTGTCGGCAAGAAAGTGTCGGCAAGAAAGCCGGGAGACAGAGATGCAGAGAAGGCTGACCAGGTTGGACATCTGGCTTCTGCTAGAGTCGCTTGTAGTTGAATCACAATGAAATTTCCTGGGCGGGGTGAAGGGGTGGGGGGGGATGGTGGTGGAAGCTGCCCTGATGCTGGGACCGCTGCCCGGCTGCTCCCCAGGGAAGCAGCTCGTGGGCAAACATAGCGGACACCTGTGCTGTGCGCTGTTTCAGGTTCCATGTTTCTAGAATACCTTTCCGAGCTTGTGGTGAGAAGCGAACTTACTCTCACAACCGCCAGATCACGTCTGCCTTGGGACGAAGCAGCGCCTCCCTCTGCACAATTTTCTGCTCATCGCTCAGGCTCTAGGGACATGCAGGGTGCTGGGAGATAAGAATGTGATCGGGTCGTGACCCCTGAAGAATTCACAGGCCTGGGCGGAGATGCGGGGGGGGGGGGCAGACAGTCGTAATGTGGGTTGTGAGCGACATGTGGTGGGGGTAAGGACCTGGCAGGCGGGCGGGGGAGTCAGAGGAAGACACTCAGAGGAGGAGCAGGCACACTGAGACCCAAGGGCCTGTAGGAGGTCTTGGGTGGACCCCGGGTGGAGGGCTGGAGGGGCTGCAGTGCAGGACGTTCACGAGTTCAGTGTGTTTAGGAAACTACCAATTGTTCGGTATTTCTGGAGCATGCAAAAATGCAAGTTAAATCATTTATTTATTGAGGAATCAACAAAAGTGGATGGGTTTGAGTCACATCCCAATGTGTTCAGAAGTGGTTCTTGGTGTCCTGTGCTCAGAAAACACGTTCGGGAAAGCTATTGCGTTTCACTCTGTTAGGAAAAGAAGGAAAGGCCCCAACTCTGTCCCGAGCCGCCTCTGTCCCTAGCCGCCTCTCCCCTCACATGGGGAAGGAGCAGGTGGGCTATTTCCGTGAAAGCACCACAAAGACACAAGAGCTTAGCCAGGAAACTCATGTTTCCCTTGCACTTGCCCAATCGGTTCAGACATCTGCTTGTATTAATTTTTCTTCATTCATCAAGGATGGAACCTAAAGCCACAGCTACATCAGATATTCCTAGTTAGGGAGGTCCAGGTTTGGGTTGGAATTATTTGATGTCCCTATGTGGTCCCTAAAATGGACATTTTCTAGATTTTCTAAGAGTCACTGATGCTGGTTACAGGGTCTTCTACCTGCCCTGCGTGTGTGGGAACATGAATTGGTAAACAGATTATTCAGTACGGTTGATGGACCGGTCCTGGTGTTTTGCAATAGGATGGTCGGTTCCCTGGATCTCTTACACACGTTTAGTAAAAGTCATTTCTGATGGTGAATGGCCTAAACAGAGCACCAGAAACAGCAGCTCCTGTTTCATCTTCTGAGAGTTCACTTATCACCTGACAACATGTAATCTTGTGATGCTAGACAGGACAAGCTCTTTGGGGTGGTAGGAACACGCACTGGAATTCTGATGCAGTTCCGGGGCTTGTCCATCCGACGTGTGAGTTAACTCCTCCATGGTTAACTTGGGCACTGCATCCGACTGTGTTTGGTGGAGTTCCTGGCTGATCAGGTCAGCAGTGGCTGACCTAAATCTAAAATCCAGGAATAGTTTTACTTTTTAACTTGTTGTGGGAAAGAGAGGGACTGAATGGGTACAAGTCACACTTGTTCTCTATTCTTTTATGAACCACACAGACGGGCACTTTGGTCCCTCACCGGATGTGCTGGTTCAGCCCACAGGATGAAGCCAAGATGGGCCCCTCGGAGCAGCATATGACCAACTCCTCATGGGCTTGCTGTTTGGAGGGTGCGGTAGGCTTGGGTGGAGGTCGGGGTAAATGGCAAGGTCGGCAGGTGCCTGTTCTGCGGCTCAGGAGAGCAAGGGGCCGGCCCATCCATGCCGGGTGCTGGCCTGGTTTTCTGGTGCCTCCATGCATGACGACTTTCTGACCTTGAGGCATCATCAGCAGTGCTCTTGGCAACCACACACCTGCTTCCCATTCAACAGAAGGGTCAACAGTCCTGGTAACTCACTGCCTTTGTATATCAGTCACTGGCCAGTTTGTCAGGTGGAATTCATGGTGTCAATGGCGACTGCATTTATGAAAAAAATAGTGAGAAACCCATTTTTAATCTTCCTTTTTAACTCTGTTTCAAAATACTTGTCTCCTGCATATCGTTTTAATCCTGATTGAATAAAAATCACTTTGGGTTTTGGAAATCACTTTAGCTTCGCTATTGACCCTATGGAAGAAAACACAACATTTGGAGTCAAACCTGGTCACAGATTAAGAGGTAGAATGTTCTCTTCTTTGGTTTTTCAGAATGTTGATTTCTTTCCTGATTCCAGAGGCCAGGTATCTCATTTATAAGAGTGCATATTACATAAAGCCATCATACAGAAGGTGAAATTTTTCAAAGTTCTTGCCAAACCCAGTGGATGAAGAGCTTTTGTATATGTTTGTGGTTGTAAATCTGAGAAACGTCGTTCTGACTTTTCCAGCTTCTTGCGTGACTGGGTTGAGACGTTGACGCTGGGGGCTGCTCCCATAGACTTTCCTCCAGGAAGATAACACGGGGGCGCTCTGATCACACCCACCATGGGTGATTTAGCAACAGCGACGAGGAACAGGTGAGAGAGGCTGATGGAGGGGAGATGCCGCCAATGGTCACGGATCACAGGTTTTCCGTGGATTAAAAAGTACATTTTTGGCTTTCTGCTGAGTATCTGTGTCCATAGGTTGAAAACCAGGTTCAACTTAGAGAAAATAAACATGCTGAACCATAGTGTGAGGCACAGTGTGGGGTGCACTCCTAACGGGCCTGGACTCCCTGAGGTCGGGACTGTGGTGGGGGTGGGAGGTGGCGGTTAACTCAGCTGCCTGTCTGCCTCTGCTGTGGCAGCAGTCACAGAGCCCCCACCTCTCCATGCTCCTCGCTGGGACCACAGGACCAGAAGGCCCGGGTGGCAACATGGCTGCAGCCATCAGGTCTTTAAAAAACTGTATCACAAATGCTAGTGTTGCAGCAGCAATTTCTGTAGGAGAAATGAAAACTCAGTCCCTTCCTTGTTTAAGATTTGAAATTGCGTGTTCGCTTTGGCAGCACTTATACTAAAGTTGGAACCCAGAGATTAGCATGGCCCCTGCACAAGGATGACATGCAAATTTGGGATGTGCTCCATATTTTTTTTTTTAAAAAATTGAAATTGAGAAAAGAGAGTGGCTGCCTTTAAAATCGATCAGGACACCTCCCTGGAAAATTACCTGGGCTGTTTCATGTTGGCAGGAACAGAGGACGAAGCTGGCGTTCCCTGAAGAGGCTCTGACGCCGGGGTCCAGCCAGCGCCCTGGCAGCAGCTCTGTTCTGGAGTCTTCGAGATTTTCCTAAATTGTAAAAATCTAAAAGTTTCGTTTTAGAATCATCTTTTCTTCTAATTCTTTTTTATTGCCTTTTTATTGCCTCAGGAAAGCAGTAAGACAAAAGATCCTTTTACATCTTTGATTTAAAACACAGAATCCAAGAGGGGCCTGTCTGGCTGGGTTCGCGGAGGGAACTCTGTGGTGAGCAGTGTTCATCCTGCCTGTAAAAGCCCAGTTACGGCAAACAAGTTCATTCATTCTTGCTTGTAAACTTGAGAAAGGGAATTAAAATCCTAATGTATGAGAAAAAAAAAGTGCCCAATTGAATCTTAGGAAGAAATCTGTGCAGCCATGGAAGCTGTTGTTTCTTCTCTTGAACGGTGTAAAGCAGCCTTTGCTGCGCAGGGAAGCCCCTCCCCCCACACCTCGCCCCACACCCCTGTATTTGACAGCCTATCTTTTCAGTTAATTTCAAAGTCTTTGAAAGCCATTGTGTTGTAAACTAGTTTGTGAAAGGAGTTTACAAAGACTTTGGAATCATTCAAAAATAAGTGTGTGCTGTTGCCTTTCCAGCTTTGTCCTTTGGCCTCTGGAATTCTTCTTGCCCAGTGCCCAGTGCCCTGGGGGACTGCTGGGCACATGGCGGGTGCAGTGAGGAGGAGGGAGGAGGGAGGAGGGTTCTGCCCCTGCCAGTTCAGCCACCACGAACTGGGGAAGCTGGGCCTCTGCCGCCACCTGCCCCTGGAGCCCCCCAATCCTCCTGGACTGGTCCCCGCCTCACCTGGAGCTGGGGAGACAGGTGCATTATGGGCCCTCCACCAACCTTCCACTTTTCGCTCTGGGGCTGGGACCCAGCAACTCTGGCTCCTGCCAACCTCCTGCTGCCCCGATGCTCCTTCACCTCTGAGAGCCACTGAAGCAGCCTGTGCCCCCTCACCTCCGGCCCTGGAGTTTCCCTCCCCCTCCCGTGTCATCCCTGAGGCAGAGACAGGGGCTGGCACTCTATGTCTGTCATCTGTCTTCTGGACACGCAGGGGCTGCAAGGGCCTCCAGCCTGCCCCGGGGGGTCAAGGCAGATCAGATGTGATCCTCACCCCAGCTGCAGGAGAGGGGGAAGGGGCCAGGAGTCAGTGGGCTGGGGTGTGTGGGGGGATGAGGGTGTGTTTCAGGCCTCTACTCAGTACAAAGAACTTGTGATTATGACCAGGGCTCAGACACAAACCTCCAGGCACACAGGGGACAAGCACAACCAGGACCAGGGCAGAAACATGCAGTCCGCGGACAAGCAGTCACCTAGGTGCCCTCAGTGCTTCCTGGCCCCGGGATCAGCATGCAACACCCCATGCTGCCATTGGGGTGGACCCCCCAGGGACCATGCAGGGCGTGGCCACCGGGCCCAAGCAATCCTGGGCCTACTGGACCTGCTCCAGGGCCACGTTGAGAAGGACACCAATGCCAGGCCCATGTGTACACAGTGACACCCCCAAACCTGGTACTGTTTCTTACCTATGTCTTTAGGTAGTTCCTGCTGAGTTTGCCCCATTATAATCCAAAACTTCACTTAGACTCTACAGGCTCAGGATGTGGTGAGCTCCATCTTATTTTATTTCTGCTTTTTACGGCCGCACCCATAGCATATGGAGGCTCCCAGGCTAGGGGTCAAATGGGAGCTGCAGCTGCCAGCCTACACCACAGCCACAGCAATGCCAGATCTGAGCCACATCTGTGACCTACATCCTGCAACGCCGGATCCTTAACCCACTGAGCGACGCCAGGGATCGAACCCGCATCCTCATGGATACCAGTCAGGTTGGTTAACCACTGGGCCACAAAGGGAACGCCTTCCATTTTATTTTATTTTGACAAACATTGTTTTAAAATAAGTTCACTCTATCAAGTAAAAGAGCACAAGGTGATCAGTACATCGTCAATAATGTGAAGTCTCTTAACCAAATGGTACTTAGTTTTAGTTTTAGAAACAGGGAGTCCTTCACTGTACGTATAGCTCACCCTTGAACAACATGGGCAGGGGTGCCCGACCCCACCGTTGAAACGCTGGGTATGACTTTGCAGGTGGCCCTCCCTATCTATGGACTCAGCCACCCTGAGGTGTGCAGTCCTGCAGGACGAGTTTGCTGAAAAAAATCCGCAAATGGACCCACGCAGCTCAAACCTGTGCTGTTCAAGGGTCAACTGATTATTATATATTACTTGTTCAACAATACACTTATGAAGTAAAATCATCCTCAATTTAATTACCTATCATCCTTTTATTACATTTCAGATAAGTTTTGGTGTATTATGAAAGAAAAACATTTAAAAGAGAAATTACTTGTCATCAATTCAGAGGAAATAATTCTCTCCTACGAATGCCTATTTTTATATAAGTAATATACAATTAAATTAAAATGACGTAGTAAAAGTAACCTGGGAACTAGAGAAAAAAATACATCAACTGATTTCCACTTGGCAGAACATCAAATATTTTTAAAAGATACAAAGCAGGAAAAGCCTGCCAGCTGCCCCCAGGTGGCCACCGAGCCTCTCTAGAGAAGGCCAGGGAGCCAGGCTGGACAGCCACTCTGCACTGACCGTCAAGGTCGGCCTGGTCAGTGTGGTTGGTGTTCTCCCTTTGAGGTGAAGTCACTTTTAGAAGCTTCTCTGCAGAGAGCAAGGCCCAGCCTGCGGGTGTCAGGGACACTGGGCCCACAGGTGTGTGAAGGCTGGTGAGGCGGAGCCACAGTGGGAGGGGACATTGGCACATCAGCTGCACACCGCAGCTTGCTCCCACCACGTGCGCAGACCCAGACCGGAGAGGGCAGGGCTGGGGAGGACAGCTGATCCGAGTGGGTGGGGAGACAGGGAGGCTCAGCATGGGGGCACCCAGTCGGGGGTGGGAGGTGGGGTGGAGGGGGGACAGAGAGGATCCAGTGCGGGGGGAGCTTGGGGTGTTGGAAGGGAATGCGAGAGCCTGTCTCTGCTCTCAGCTCCTGGGGCAGGTGGGCGGAAGCTGAGCCTGGGGGCAGCTGGAGTCCTTGCGTGAGGTTCAAGGACCCAAAGCACACAGGCTGCCCGGGAACCCACTAGAAATACAGACTCCCAGGCCCGGGACCCCACACTGAGTCGTGGGCAAGACCAGCGTGCAGGGAGGTTTGCCAGGGACTTGGGGCCTGCAGCTCAGCGGGCCTGTGTGGCCTCTTCCACGGTCCTTTCTTCCAAGTCTAAGCACAGGTGGACACAAAGCAGGAGAGCACCGACAGTCAGAGCATCTACCCGTTCTGGGTCTGTGTCTGGAGGCAGAAGCTGGAACTCCTATGACACAGAATGATGTTGTTCATTGTCTTTGTTAAAAGAATGTCTCCTCCCCCCCCTCCCCCCCCCGCCCCCGTCTCCCCTCCCACTCCCGCACCCAGCGCTGCTACCTGCTAACTGTGCAGTGGGGGAGATCCTTCCAGGGTGGGGTTGGTTCCTGTCCAAAACACGCCCTGGAGAGGGTCACCCTCCTCCTCCACCGTCCCAGCCGCCACCGACTGTGCTGCTGGTGCTGCTGCTAATCACTCATTGCCTCGGCCCGGCTGGTGATGGCTCATTGTCTCTGCCTGGCCCAGCGCCCGGTACAGGAAGGGTTGCCATGCTCGCCTCCACCAGGAATGATTACTTCCTGGAGGCGGGGCGCTTTCCACAGAGCCCTGCCCCCCTCGCGCCCACGCGTGCACCGCTGGACGCCAACCGGGACTTTTTCCTCCATGTGGTCCTTCCCAGGTGAGGGAGATACTCCTGCTGTCCCGCTGCCTCTGGGGAGAGTTCAGAAATGACGGAAAAGCCATGGCATGGGGAATCCTTCCCATGATGACAGAGCACTCATCCTTAAGTTAATTTTGCTCAGAATGTCTCCCTCATCCGAACTGGGGCGACTCCTTGGATGCAGGTCTTCACCAGAGAAACCCTTAGGCGGTTCAAAGAATTGCTTCGTGACACCAGAGCATCCACCTCCTAGTGCTGAAAGAAATGACTGTTTGGCTTGGAAGACGTTTTCGTCTGGGAAGATAAAAGCGGGTGAGCAGCGTGGATGTGCCAGAGCAGCAGCGGCTTCAGAAGATGAAGTGTTAATGGAGGAGGATGGAAGCCAGCTGCTTCCCGGCTCCAGTGAGAGGAAGCAGCTCGTGGCCCCAGGAGGGCGGGGGCCTCGGGACAGCGGGTCCTGCCGGGGCGGCCCTGGAGGAAGTGAGGCCAGCAGGGCTTCTACAGGGAGTTGGGAAATGCCTCTGGAGCTCGTTATGCGTTATTGTGTAATTCCTGAACCGTGATGGTTCCCAAATACAGCCTGAGGATTCAGCCTGGGCACGTGACCTTGCGTTCCCAGGCAGTCCCTGCCGCTGCCTGCGACGTGGGAGTCACCCTGCCCGCCTGGCTCTGCGGCCCTTCCTTCCCACGAGCAGCGGAAGAAGCAGGACCTGGGGAGCCGGAAGAATCTGGGTTTGGATTTCAGTTTTGCAGTGCATAGCCTTTGCAACCAGGGCTCTGTTTTCCAAACTCTGGAGTTCGGTGTCTTTAACCATAGAAGACCAGCTGCACAGAGAAATCATGGCCATTGGAGGGGAGCCGGGTGAGGAACATCCAGCACAGGAGCAGGTGGAGCTCAGCTTTGAGGACATTATGACGTGCAAGTCCTGTCAGTGCACGGAACTGGTCCATCCTTATTGTGACTTGAGGGGCTAGTCCTCGTTCACACCTTCAGAAACTGAGGCACTTCCCCGAGGGGTTAAGTCTCACACAGATGTAAAGCCCACAGTATGAACATATATATGGAATTCAAAGCTGGTGCCCCTCCTACTGTATCACCCTGTTCATAGTACAGTAAACAAGGATGCTGAGAATGCTTATTAGAGCATGTACCTATCATTAAAACCATAGTTTCCAAAGCTCAGGGTCTCAGAATGTCTACCAGACCTGGTCCACGTGCACTCTATCTGCCCTTTATTCACTGTTTTGAGCCTCCCACCTGTTGGGAGAGGCTCTCATCCCTGAATTAGGAGACACTCTAGTCAACTGGTTTGGATCATCTCTCAAAACTTATGAGGCCCCTGTGCAATGAAGGGACTATGTTGAATTTGTTTCAGATCTGCAAGCTATTTTTCACCAATTTCTATTCTCTCATCTTTTTTTTTTTTTTTTTTTTTTTTTTTTTTCATTTAACAAACGTGTGCTGCTGTCTGTGTTCCAGACGATGTGCTGGCTGCTGGGAATTTACGCTTTAAAATGCTCTTCTAGCGAAAAAAGAGGTATCCAAAAAACTGCCATGTGGTGAGATAAGTGCCACGTTGTAAATGATGTAAAACCCTCAGAAAGAGCAAATTTGAAAAAGTATTCAAACTACGTGACATCTGAGCCAGGGCTTAGGTAGCATAGGACACACAGTGAAAGACCTTATAAAGATACTAAAAATTCTAAAAAATGACTCCCCTGTGTTTATAGTCAATCTTGGTATCTGATGTACCCAATTCAAGCTCATGGGACCTTAATGAAAGTAAAATATTTAAATCATGAATAAAGTGAGCAGGGTGAGGACCAAGCAGAAATAGTTTGCAACAATATTACCACCCATTCTTCACTAAGAAACAAATGAAGAAGCTTCTTCTTTTAGGAAATTATCTGCTTGTGTTTTGGACATGGACACCACGGGCCTGCTGATGTATAGGTGAGGAAAGGGTAGAAGTGGCTCCCAGGAGGGCCAAGCAGATCCACTCACCTGTGCCCCTCGGATCATTTCTGCACCTTACCTGGACCGCCAACTTCCAGGCATTGTCTATGCACCATATATGCTAACTAGAGCAGTGTCTTTTCATAACTTCAGAATGCCCCAAACCAGCCATCGGCCATTTCTTTTTCATTCATAAATTGCTCTCCAGATTATGTCGCCTTTGAGATATATGTCCTGAGATGTGAAAAATTAAATGTCGAACAGTCAGTTGAAGGGTTTGTTTTTAGTCGCACGCACAGCCCTTTTATATGCTGGCTAGAATTTCACTGTCACACGCAGTGGAATGTGTGTGAACACTAAGGAAATTGTGTTGGTTTTGCTCAGAGCCTGTCACTAATAATATCTTGGAGATGCTAGTTCTGGCTTTTATTTGTATCACGAGGTCATTAGAAAGAAAAATAATTCTGGAAATTGTGAGCAAACCAGAGACGTGTGGTTAATGGTAGTGGGAACCCTGCTCATAATGGGTTTGGGGTCTGGACTAAATACACAGCTTGGTAATTGTCATGGCTGCTATGACGGTTGGCTGGCGTCTTTACGTGTGAGGTCTACACCGAAGTTGGTAAGCATGTGCTTGTATGTGGGCTGGCTGGTCCTGCCCTGTTATACATTGAGTTTGGGTCGGGGCCTCTTCAAAATACCAGAGGAGAACCCTAACCTTGGCTCTGCACCCACCAGACTGCCGATTCTCTCATCCCACTAGACGTGGGATTTTCTTGGCCTGGGTGAATTTTCCAACTTGCATGATCTATAAACAATCCATTTTTCTGGATCTTTTCCTACAGATTTTCTACTTTCCCTCTAATAGGCCATTCAATGATATTTTCTATAAAAACCTTAAGCTGTTCCAGTGGCTTATGTGAAAAGCACTCATGACAGGTGACTGTAATTTGCTTTCATAAAGCCAACATAATCAAATCATCATAAAGAAAAAGTTTTGAAAAGTATTCTTGACTGTTAATAACATGAGTATTTTTGGCACTCAGAAAGTATGATTTTTGTGAAACAGATATGCAAACAAATGATCACTATGATGTCTTTCTGACTGTAACAGTATTATCTTAAGAGTAAAGAACAATACTCAATGTCTATTATAATCTAACACTTAAAGACTGACACTTGAGAGTCATTATAAACACTATTCACTTTCTCTCCTATTAACAAAAGAAACAAGCCTTTAGATAGTAGTTTAGCACTAATCATGAAGTAAGTAAGGTCTCTGAAAATAGTATACAAACAATAGATTTTAAATCAAAAATGTTTATTGTAAAAAAGAACCTTGAAAATTGTTTTTTTAAAAAAGAAACATTAATATCACAAATCTTCAGGTTGTTTATAGCATTTGCTATAGACAACATCTCACTTTCATACAAAACTCATTCAATCATATAAAAATAAACACAAATTTACATTGACCCATCAACTATACAATTAATTAAAAAGGGTGCTAGAAGGATTGCATCTGCTGTATGGATTTAAAATAGTTTACATTGTAGAGTTTCTAAAAATCCTTTGTTGCACTTATTCCCATCTTTAGGTGATTTTAGAAAATCATTAGAAATTCTTTTAAAAAGTAAGCCATGGAGCATGCACCGGGAATGTTCAAAGCTAGTCATTCTCCTCTCCCTCAAGGCACATATTGCTTATCGGCAAAAAAAAAAAAAAAAAAAAAAAAAAAGAAGAAAAAGAAGAAGAAAACACTTTTAATACATTCTCCTGTGTTTTTCCTTCTTGTTCTCTCCCCCCACCCCCGTCTCGCTCTTAAAAATACAGTTTAAAGTATTATAGGTCATCAAAATTGGCTTTAGCTCAATGACGGTGAGTAGACCTCAGACAAGGAATAAAGTGAACATGGTTACTTTATAAGGCACCTGAGATAGAGTCTGGCGGGTCCCCCTCCTGGAGGAAATTCTATTACAAATCTGTTTTAAGGCAATACTGTTCTTTTCAGGTGAAATGATTTGGCAGCAATGTAAATCTTTGCATTCTTCCTTAGTAAGAAAAGATGCAGTGTGCTTTTTGTTTCATCTTTGAGGAGAAAGATTGTCTTTTATCCTCTCAATCTAGCTGTCAGTAAATATGTAGTAATTTTAAACTTCACATGGAAAGGATTAACTTTAAATACATTGATTCCGTACTCTTGAGCTGTGTGTGTGTGTGTGTGTCTATACATATTATTTGGTCGGTAAGCGCAAGAGAAAATGCCTTTGGACTTTTACTTGTCATTTGGCGGCGGCAGCGGAGTGAAGAAATGCCTTCTGCTCGAGTAAACATTGGTGGTGTCACTCAGTGTGCCACACAGCAGCCAGATTCCTCGTGTTTGTGCAGAAGAGACATTCTGGAGAAGGTTTTGGAGCAGTTTTTGCACTGGTACTTCTTGACATCCGAGTGTGTCTGCAGATGAGCTCTCAGATTTGACCTGTCTGCAAAGGCCCTGCTGCAGTGAGGGCAAGAGAAGGGCTTCTCCCCTGGGGGGCGAGGGGGGCAGGAGAGAAAGACAGTCAGTGTTTTCAGAGGAAACAAAAAGCCAGATAACGTTTATGAGCAACAACCACCTTCTGCCTCAAGAATGAGAAACAGCAGAACTTGACTGAAATCCCCCTTGATTGATACTTAGTTGAATGTCTGGCTTTTTAAGATAAATCTGAATGGTGCATTATAAAATCAATTAAAAAATACAAGTATTATTCCTGCTGCCAGCCATGCAGAAATGATTCCTGAGGCTCTAGGACTTCACCTGCTAAAGCTTTTTGCTCTAGCAGGTGCAGCTGACAGAGAACTCCTCCCCACATTTCCCAACATTTCCCCTTTTCCCTCCTTCAGTGTATCATGACTAAGGCTGGATAAATGCCTCGACTCCTGGCTGGGTGATGTTGCGCTAGGAATAGAAAATTCAGCAGCAAAAACAAAACACAAGCAAATAACGGAAAGCAGATTCGGCCCTAACAATCCACCTTGCTGAGGGTGGCAGACATGCCAGCAAGAATGAAACGAACAAAAAAACAACAGCAAATCGCTTCATTGATTTGTCTCTCGGCTTGACTGACTGAGAGAGCAACGTAGTTATTTGCTGATTAGTGGTATTAGCCATTTCACAGAACACACATTCAAGTACATCCTTCCTGGTTTTCTACTGATCTTTGAGACCAAACCTTCTGAATCTGCTTTCCAAAGTCTACCTGCTGTTTGTGGTCTCTGGAGCCAGAGCTGAGGCCGTTAGCCAGCAAAGGAGCCCTTTGTGCTCTGTCGACTTTTGAGTCGTCAGGAAGTGGCTATAAATGACCATCCATCATTAAAAGCACTGTGTCACCACTTAAGGCAAATCCGACAGTCAGCCCAGGGCTTCCTCCTGTCGGCTGGTGACGGCCTGCCTGCCTTCCCTCTTACCAGTGTGCGTTCTGATGTGTCCTTGAAGCAGCCAGGGTCTGGAGAAGGCCTTGCCACAGATCTTGCAGACACAAGGTAGGGTGTGGGTCCGAATGTGCATCTTCAGGGCGCCCAGGCTCACGTACTCCTTGTCGCAGTACTTACAGCTGAAGGACTTCCTAGACTGGGCGTCACAGTGCAGCTGCTTGTGCTTGCCCAGCCCTGAGAAGGTCGAATAGGTTTTACTGCATAAATTGCACTGAAACTTCTCGGCTTCGATGGCGTGGGGGTCGGAAAGCTTGGACTGGAGTCTTTCCTCTTCGTCGCTAACGGGACTTTCGGAGCCGCTGTGGTCCTTGGATGAGGTGTCGGATGGAGGAGGGGGGCTCACACGCCCCAAGGGTGGGGGGTATCCGGACAGGGGGGAGAGGCCGTTGGGCAGCGGGGCGTGGAACGGAGCCGCGCTGGTCCACACCGCAATGGGGCTGTAGGCTCGCGAGCTGAGGATCTCCGGTTGTGGAATGACAGGCATTGGGTAACTCTCATAGAGGTACGGGGAAACGATCACTGGGGAAGACAAGAGGGGAAGGAAGAGTGAGGCGGAGAGAAACCTATGAAAACCCACCACGAAGCTGCTTGGCAACGCAAACGGACGAGAGGACGCGCGCAGGAGGAACTCGCAGGCGTTGGTAGGACATTTCTTCCCACCCTTGCTACTCGCGCGGTCACTGTACTTGGGGCGCACACGGAGCGTCGCGGGGCTGCAGCGGCTCGGCGGTCAGCGAGCGCAGCCCAGCCCCGCCCAGCTAGGGCCTCCGCGGTCCCCAGCGAGGGGAAAGCCTATCCACTACCTCGAAAGCTGCAGAGAAGTTCCCTTCCATTTTACGCGTGGGCTGTTTGCAGGGTTTATGACTGTGAGTACAAAGACAGGCGTAAATCCAGCTGCTTTCTAAAGGAAAGGAGCCTTATGACATGAAAAAAAAAAGCAGTAATTCAACATTTACGCGTGGCCTTACTCATCCTCCGCGTACTCATTATGCAAGTATGCACACGCTTCAGAAAGTGACGTTGCAAGAGCCGAATGGAGTTTTCCTGGCCAGTGAAAAGTTTGAATTAAAACTTAGCCCAGATGATCAAAGGAACGGCCGCTCTTTCAGGAGGGACGCTGTTTAGAGGAAAACAGCTCCGCCTCTAACTTTTGTAGCAGAAGTTGAGCTGCAGCTCACACTGCTATTTACCTCGATAGACAGACTGAGTTGCAATATAGAGCCCCCCTTTTACCTGTGTGTGTGTCCAGCTCGCTGTAGTTGGGCTTCTTGGAGGCGTTGAAATGCTTCTTGACCAGGAAGGAGCGCGGCATCCTGCCGGCTGCGCGGGGCGCCGGGCGCGGGGCGCGGGGCGCGCAGTCCTACAGCATCGCGGCCCCGGCAGGTGCGCGCGCGGCGCCGCCAGGTCGCAGGCTCTTCGCGGACTGAGCCCGCGGTGGCGGGGAGGCCTTTTTTTCCTGCCTTTTGCAAGAAGGGTCCAATCACAGCCGAGAGGTTCGGATTTCAGCTCCTCCCTCTGGGACAGCTGTGAACAGAGGAAGAATCTGTTGTCAGACTAAATTATTTTGGTTCAAAATGGGCTGTTCTCCGGCTTTCAGTGGAGAGGAAAAAAGTGCTTAAGTATTTTCAAGAAGAGGTAATTTTCCTTCTTCAGCTCGTCGGCCCTTCGCGCTCTCGGCGAGCTGGATCCGGCTGAACCTGGCCTGGCTTCCAGCTGTGGGCTCTGGCGCTTGCTGGGAAAGGCAGGGGGCCCGCGGGTCCCAGGCCAGCCTCTGGGCTTTGGAGAGGTTCTGCTCGCTCAGGGACGGAACAGTTCACTCCCGGCTTTTGACAAGAAAGGTAGCGGCAAAGACAAAGCCCCAGTGAGTGAGGGGCGGGCCCGCAGGGGACTCCCCGCGGCTAGCGAACCACCCGCCTCTCGCTGGGGACGCGCTTCGAGTCCAGGAGGCCCGGGGCAGAGCCAGAGGCGGCGCCCGGGGAAATGAAGCAGGCGTGTCACCACATTAGCCGTGAGGCTTGAAAGAAGCGCTTTGTAGCCCCCGAAAGACCGGCTGCCTGCGAGACCGGGCACCGTACGGATGAAAGCGAAGGATGGGTTAATGTCCTTTGGAACGGGAAGGGTTCCCCACAAAGGCATTTGCATCTTTTCAGGCATCGCCATGTAATTTTATGGAAAAAAAGTGTGAAGGGGCCTTGAGAGACAATTATTTCAAAAATGTATATGCTTTTAGACCATGCTCTTTTCTTGGGTATAACGTCGTCAAAATTCATGTGTTTCTGCCCCTCCCCTGCATTGTGTTTTTAAAGAAAGGGTGCCATCCTGAGCACTGCTTGGTTAAACTTTTAAGCTAGTCTAGCAATCAGCAAAAATACTTTGGTTGTGTGTATGGTATTTAATCTAAAAATACCCTAAGGTGGCTCATTTGAAAAGTGAAATTATATCCATATTTACAAGCACCTCCGTCCCTTCTAGATTATTCTCCCTACCTTTGGCTTAAAGACTAAGGAAAGAACACATTTGCAATCAGACCACGCTACCCTTGACTGGAACAGGTGCTGGGAGGAAAAAGGTGAAAAATAACAGTGTGAAGTCAAGACTTGTAAGAGGAAGGTGCATGTCAGGCTGCATAACTTCTTAATCTTGGGGGGAGGCCGGAGTGTGCAGGGGAGGGCGGGGCTCAGGCTGCCTGAGCTAATTTCAGAGATCCCCTTTCTTTTTTTTCCCTCCCAACTAGTTCAAACGCCAGGGAAAGGAATTTAGAGGAATCTTCATGTTAAAAGGAAAATATGAATATGCATCAGATCTCCCACACACCGGAGGCTGGCTCAGAACAAGCTCCCTCGGATCGGATCAGATTGGCCCTGGTTTGGGGGGCAGGAGCCCTCCTCCCCCCACTCGGCTTCCTGAAAAAGAGTTTGCATCTTGCCCAGAGCTCCTGCTTTTCCCTCCCGGCTCAGCTCCACGCAGAGTCAGCTCACAGCGGGGAGGCCAGAGAGCATCTGATACTTGTTCCTTGGCCACTAACCTACCAAGTGTGTATTCCAACAGCCCACTTAAAAGCTGAACAGAAATGCTCTAGGAAACCCTTGAACGCAGATGACAGAGCCTGTCAGGGGGGTCAGCACACAGACTCCAGTCAGAGTTGGGATGTGTTCTCCGCCTACCAGGCGGGTGCAGGGTGTCGGAGGCTATCTGGGGCATGTCTTCACATAGGTCTGCCTGCACCCGGAGCCCAGGAGGGCTGCAAGGGGGGTGGGGGTGGGCGGGGGAGGGGGAGTCAGGGCCCAGGTGCTCAGCTGGGAGCTGTGGAGCGTGAGGATGGAGAAGGCCCTCAGGTCCACACCCCAGGGCCTACAGAGGCCCAGTGGGGGGGTGAAGGTGCTGCGCCGTCCCCACCCCCCGCCCCCGAGCCAGAGGGGCCATGTGTGGGCATAGCCCTAGATGAAATGTTTTCTGTGAGAAACCAGTCTTGGGTGGACATCTTGGGCCGCCCAGAATAGTGAGGAGATGGCAGGTGCTTGTCCTGAGAGGGAACCGGGGTGCTGGGGTGCAGAGAAAGCCCCCCAAGGGAGGCCCAGAAGTGGGGGGTCCAGCAGTGAGGGGAAGAAAATCCAGGCTCCCACCTTGACTCCCCCAGGGCCTTGGTCCTGGGAGGAAGCAGGGCCTTCAAAGGATGCCTCCCCACGGTTCCGCCCCCAGGGGTCCCTCACCCCACCTGGGGTCTGAGGGGTCTGACATGTTAGAAGCCCACGTGACCTAATTCCCTAATTGTCCTGAACTTTACTAGGAGGGGACCTGATGTGACTTACCCCACAGCCTCTCCTTTCCTGTTTTCTGAGGAAGCTGACAAAGACGATTTGTAGAAATCCTTGTAAATGAAAGGGCTGTGACCTCGTGGGCGGGCCAGCCCCTCCCCACAGGCTCCCGGTGCTGGTGGGGTTTCTCAGGGACCCAGGCTTTTCCATGAAAGACATATTCTTGCGTTGCCAAATGGGGGAGTAAACTAGATTCATGAGGTTGGGAACGCACCCCAGGCTTATTTGCTTTGCAGGGAGAGCTTCATCCACGTGGAGCCATGGTCTGTGAAGGCAGTGCCGTCCCCACTAGAGAAGGAGTGAGCAGACCAGGCAACCTCGGCCTGGGGAGGGTCACCCCCCCACCCCCCAAGATGCAGTCTTGGAATGTCCCTGGTTTGACTGGAATGTCGCTGGTTTGACTGGGGTATCCACAGCGCGTTATACTGCGTAACATATAGTGCGTAACACAGCGGCTGTTATATGTAACTTTGAGTCTGAATGAGAGGTGTGAGGTCCCTTGTGGTTGCATTTTCATTCCTAATTCCTCATTGAACTCAGCTTCAGATAAAGTCATTTAACCTCTGGAAGAGAAATAACTGTTTCCCTTGAGTACCAGAATTAGGTTCCGTACTCTTCCCTGCTTTCCTTAGAGGGTCTTTGGGACAAGTCAGTATAAGTGGGGGAAGTAATCAGAGTGAGTGTAGCCTTCTGCTGACACAGACTCCGCTTCACCACAGAGGGGGTCCCTTTCCTGAGTGGATGTGGATGAAACTCATGGACGTGACAACACACGGCAATGTGTCTGCCCAGCGAGTTCAGCTGGAGCATGTGCAATCCTGTGTGCCTATGTGTGTACATCGCTGCATGTGTGCTTGTGTGCCTGTGTGTACGCATAGCTGCATATGTGCTTGTGTGCCCGTGCTTGTGTGCCCGTGCGTGTGCCTGTGTGTGTGCCCGTAAGTGAGAGGGACTTGGTGGAGGAACTGCCAGAGGAAGGCGGTCAGGATGTCCTGGGCTGTGTGCTGGTGCTCTTGCTTCCTGGGGGTCACGGGACTGCTCTGGCCAGGCTCAGGCTGCGGGTTTTGCGTGTGGGTCCAGCTCCAGCGCTGTTGGGTCCGTAAGCACCATACCTGGGCACAGGTAACACCACTTGGCACAGAACCTTGCTAAGGTGGGAGCAGTTTTACTGAGGTGTATTGCGTGTGAGCCACTTGCACTTGGGGCTGGTTTCGGTTTCGAATCCCCTTCCCCTCTGGGGCTGTCCGGTTACTGCTGTGTCACCCAAAGTAAGAGACTCCTGGTCCTGGTGTTCGTCTGTCAGGGGTTGGCCACTGGCTGAGCAGGCCGCGCAGAGGGCGGAGCTGCGGTACAGCGGGTGCGGGGGGACGCCTAGCGGTGGCGGTGGGGAGGTGCCCCGACCTTCCTCAGTCCCTTTTCTGGACCAGGCCGCCCCCTGCTGGAAGGCGGGCGCTTTGTCTGCAAACTGGGGCCTCGATTTGATTTCATCCTGTAAACTACGAGCGTTATTTAAATCTTGACGTTTGAATCTGTTCTTAACTCACCGTGACTTCTCTGTGTTTGCAGACACGCAGGTGACATTTGCAAACACGCTGTGTCCGCTGCCAGGCGTGATCAGGTGCTCGTGCTCATCGTCTGTGCCCTGTGAAGACAGCCTCCTACTGCGGCCAAATGGGCGCACGAGGCAGAGTTTTAAGGGCGGGAACAGGGCGTCTACCACCGCCCGTGCCCCAAGCTAGACCCCGAGAGCATGCAGCGGGGTGAGGGGTGGGGGACAGGCAGGCCTCGTTCGATAAGGTCTGGCCATGTCACTGGGAGCTCCATGGGTACGAGTCACTTCACTCCCTCAACAGTAGCCCCCCCGCCCCGTGCAGGGGCAGGTGAGGAAATGGAATCGCCAGGGTGCCGTCACAGGGCTAGTGAGGGGCACAGGGGCGCGAGGCCCCAGTCTGCTTCAGTCCAAACCCTACTCAGCCCTCCTCTCTCCGTAACTGAATTTTCCCTTAAGGGCTGAGTTAGTGGCTTGTGAACCCAGGGTGTGGCCTGTCGAAAAGGGCTTTCCCACCTTCCCGCGGTGGGCCCTGCTCGCGTAGTCCCCACTGCCTCCTGTGTCCCGTTTGCCAAGTAACACTGGGTCATGGTTGCTTGATTCACAGTTGATGCCATTTGCCTCCAGGTGTTGGATGTGACCTCTGGGAGGACATTGGACCAGAGCCCTTGGTGCTGGGCTCAGAGGCTGCCCTGGTCTTTGTCCAAAAATAAGACAGTCACCATCATTAATTCTTAACCTATGAGCATCATGTGGTTTTCAAAACTGGATGTGACTTCATTCTTCAATGGGATTATGCTGGGGAAATAAACCCATCAGTACAGAAGCAACGTGCCCAAAGATGACAGAGGCCCCACACCCTGGCTGTTCCCCTCAGGAGGGAGAACTCCCATGAGAAGGACAGCAGGTCCACCCAGTTTTCTCTGTATGGTTGGAAGGCGACTCCCCTTGGCGCTAAGCCTCTGTTGGGTGAGCTTTGGAAATAGCTTGGGTGGTCTTAGGGGTAGAAGACACTCCTGGTGCCACCAAACACGAGGATGAGGGTGTCCCCAGAGATGGTGGCATGTTCCTTCTTCTCTAGTCCCTGCTGTGAAGCACCGACTGGAGCCTGTGCCTTCATGGAAACAGCCATCAGCCACGTGAGCCCAGCTTGTCCTCCTGTGCACGGGAGCCCCTCCTATGGGGACCCTCCAGTACCGACGGGCCTGCTGAGGCTCCTTTTCAACAGATGTCCCTTGTTCTAAGGATGATATTGAGGACTTACCAGGTTACTTATCAGTCTACACGCAGGAGAAGGCCAGGCACCTCTGCCTGGTGTGTGTGTGGGGGGGTGTTTGCAGGGCTACTCCCCCACATTGTTCCCGAGACATAAATCAAAGGACACTCGTGCCATTGAAGAAGTTCTGTGGTGGAGGATGAGCCCCCATGAACCCCAGGGGAGGCCATACGTGACCCCGTGGTGTGAAAAATCAACATGGCGAAGCCCCAGGTTTAAGCATCAGTGCTTATAGGGTGGGGGGGCCCGCGAGGAGGCTGTGGGGACACAGGGCACGGAACCCTTCCTTGGAGGAGCCCGCCGACCAGGTGGCCAGGCAGGAGCGCCTCTCACAGCCGTGGGATGTCGCAGGTACCATAGAGATACTGCCCAGGTGACCACAGAATCAGTCTGGAAGCTGGTCCTGTATGCTGCATATTTTCCTTTGAGGATTTTGCTGCCCTTTTTTTTTTTTTTCTTTTTTTTTAATACTTGGAATAGAAATGTTGGCTATTTCCATAAGCAACGAATCAATGGATAGCAAAGTAAACTGAAAATAGTCATCTGGAAATGGCAAGAAACGTTATGCTCATCAGCACCTTTATCATTTTCCTCGAAGGACACTTAAATTGTACATTTTCAAGATATTTCACCAGACACAACTATAAGCAGCTCAGATGGAGGAGCCACCCAGGTGGAGCATCAGCAGGATTGCTGGTGCATTTTGGTGAGGAAAGCCCTACTTTGTGACCAGGGAAGGACAATTAGAGATGAGTCATTATAGCTCCTTTGGTTTGCATGGGCTTACATTTTCCTAGCTGTGTCAGCCTGGGAATGAGAAGGGGCTTGACTAGAAGCCCTTGCAGAGTGGTTCTCCTGCTTCGTCCCACCCACAGTGTAGATGGGCTTCCCTCGGGGACCCCGACTCCTGCCTGGAGTCCTCCAGGTGCCCCGTGACTTCTCTATCTTGGTGGTGGTTCATGCCCCCCGCAGCCACTGAGGCTGTTCCCATGCAGGTGGTGGAAGCCATTGTAAAACTCCTCGAACCCTTGGCTCCCCTCCTATCCAAATCAGGCATGTCTTATTAGACTGTCACCTCTACTGCCTTTGGCCCCTATAGCTGGGACTGTCACCTGGTTCTGAACTCGTCTCTGCGCTCAGGACTGGGGATAGACCCAGGGTTGAGCCATGAGGTCGTGGGGAACAAGCACCTGACAGATGCCCTGCTCAGCACTCAAGGCCTTTCCTCTGCAAGTCCTTTCCTCCACGCTCTGAACCCCTGCCTTTGGATTCACACCTTTGCTTCCCTGGAGGTTTCTGGTCTTTTATGCAAACGCACACCTGGGGCCAGCTCTCCCCCAGCAGGCACCTCCCCGTGGCTGACTGCCAGGAGGAGCAGAGCCCAGGGTCCTGAGTCCCCCCTTTCTGCCTTCCCTCCTTCCCTCCCTCCCTCCCTCCCCTCCTTCCTTTCCCTCCCTCCCTCCCTCCCCTCCTTCCTTCCCTCTCTCCCTCCATTCCTTTCCTTCCTTTTTTCTTTGTACGGATTATATAAGTATATTCATGTATATATACATACACATATATTCTTTTTTTCAAGAAACACTTATTGAGTGCCTACCTTTAGGCAAGACTCACACCAGCTGTATTTATGAATCTTATTTAGCTTCGTCACCACTGTCTAAGACAGGTCTCATTTATTATTTCACAGCTGATGACCTTGAGACCCACACTTCATACACACTGCACTTGTTCTAAGTCTACCAATTTTTAAACTGGATATTAGCAGAACAACCCTTTATTGACCTCCAGGTATTTGGAAATCAGACAATAACACCCCTTATGCAGACTGGGGTAATTGTGTTTGGTTAAGGGTATAATAAAGAATAACATGACCTAGCCTGAGTGCCCATTAAATTATGCAGTTTTAGAGTTCAATAATGACTGCAGACTTTGAAGTTCAATCGGTCTGGATTTGAATAATAACTGGTGTGACTTACTAACTGGGTGACCTCAGGCTAATTATTTAATTCTCATTTACTTTTTCGTAAAGTGGGAATATTGATGATTAACTGGCAGAGTTGGAAGGACTTGAGCTGAAGCACGTAAACCCAGCACATACAGCAGCAATGAACAGCACTCTCCTCTATTCAGCGCGTGCTGTGCGATCAGTACGGAGCAAAGCGATTTCTTGGATTTTATTCTGTTGAATCCTCTCCTAATCCCTTTAGCTCAGTCCTGATAAAGTTGCCATTTTGCACATGGGTTCCCTGAATTAAGAGCCCATAGGTCCTGTAGACAGACTCAAATCCAGTCAGCCTGAGCAGGGGTGCTGTGTTCTGGACCTGTCTGCAGAGGAGGGCACTAAGAGTAGCTGTTATTGTTAGAGGTTGCACAACACCCGCCTGTGACATCACTTTCTGCTATGAAGGCATTTTTAAAAGGAACAGTGCTGGCCATGAAAAAATCCAGCCACAGCAGTTTTGTCTTAGAAATGCGATTGTTGACACTTGGTGCCATGACTCGAGAGTGACCCTAGTTTACCTCTTGTTTTGTGTGGAAGCCTCTGAGCACAGGTTGGGGTAGAAGCAAGGCTCGGGCTTGTTCTAAAAAAGGTCCTGCCTCCAGTCTTTCTGCTGGAGTTCTCAGGTTGGTGTTTTTATTACTGCACAAGAGGGCAGTGGCTCTGAGCCAACGTAAGCTCTGGAGACCGCTGTCACTTCCCAGCCAAAAGGCAACAGTACAGTAGGTCCTTGTTACGACATGACTCATCCATAGACTTGGATGTATTGCTGGTCAAGCTAAGTCTTCCAAACATAACAGGGACACCTGCCAAAGTCTCAAATAAGATGGTCAGTCTATGATATAAGTATTAGTCTAGTTCTTGAGACTGGAGTTATACAAGATGAGGTGTTACAGCTTTGAATGCATTGCTGGAATAGACCGATTACACCATGATGGTTTAAAACATATTGAAGAGAAAATGACTGGGATAAATAGGGTGAGGTGGGGGACAGATTTAATTTCCCCATCACCCTTACCTTCAAGGATGATACCCTGGAATTTGTACCTTTTACACCAGGAGGTATATGGGACTTTAGAAAACTTGACTACTATATAGGGCGTTACTTATTCAACAATTATTGATTAAATGTCCAACACATACCTGGTAGTAGGAGCCCGGAAACAGCACATAGAACAGACAGAGCCTGGCTGTCATGGGGCTTACGGTTTAGAGGGGGGAATGGTATTCCTTGCTCCTCAAACTTGAGCTCAGGCTGAGGGCAGTTGGAATGGATGGAGGGTCTCAAACAGGAACTCAGGAGCCAGGATGCTTCTGTGATGGGGAGGTATTTGAACTGAGCCAACACCAGGTAAGTGGCGGGGTGGCGGGGTGGGGGCACGTTCTAGGCAGCAGGGTGATAGGTGGGTGGAGCATCTGGAAGCCAGGGGGGCCCTGTGCTGGGGGAAAGGGACAGAGCCAAGAGCTGCAAATGAGGCTGAGGAGGAGAGGCTGAGTCAGGGCCACTGCCCTCAATGGGATCGTCTGTGCTTGAAGGTAAACGCAAGATGTTGGAGGGAATTTTGTGTGTAAATCGGTATGTTGACTTTTCATTAAAATAGCACATGCCTTTATGCTTTCACCTTCCAAGCAGTCTCGGGGATTAAAGTCAAAGGGAGCCCATCCTCCAGACGCCTCCCCGTCCTCATTCTTTGGAAGCATCCGCATTCACCACTTCTCTGTGTTGCTGGACCTGTCTCTCCACAAGGTTGGAAATACTCCTGGATTCATCCTCAGGTAGCAGCGGGCGAGGCCTCCAACCACGGGGTGCTGGGGTGGGGAGGGCAGGTCACTCTCCTGCCTCCTTCCTCCACCAATTTTTGATGTTGGATTTTAAGTTCTTAATTCTTTTGGCTCTTTTGGTTACACGAGAAACTGACACACATCTTGACGTCTGCAGTTGTAATGAAAGATGCAAGAGCAGTCAGAACCCACTTGCACGTCCTTCAAGACTGAGCTGTTGGAGGGCCTTTCCATATCAATTTAGGAAAAACTTTTGTGTCCATCCAAAACACGGCTGGGATTTTAAAGGGAATGACGTTAACCAATAAATTAACTTGGGGAAAACCGACCCCTTGACTATATTGAGATTTCCAACCTGTGAGCATGGTACGTGTTTTATTTTGGTTTCTCTTATTCGTTTGACCCTGAAAATTAATGTAGCTTTATGACATTCTTCTTGCTATTTGTCCGGGTATTTTCCATGATGGTGGTGGCATCAGCGGAGCTCACCTGGATGAGAACACACCAGGCTCTTGTTGCTCAGGTGTCAGTGACTGTCCCTTCCACCTGGTGGATCCTGAGTGGCAGGCAGGGGTCTGGAGAAGTTCTACAGTGAAAACAGGAGACGCTTCAGTGTTTTCGGCTTGGCGGTTGTGGCTTAAGGAAGCTGGGGGTGGGCCGGGGGGCAGCGGGTTCTCATGGACTTGGGGAGCAATTTTGACGTTCTCCAAAAGGCAGGGCTCGGGAGGACAGGGCGGGCAGGCTGGGTGGGGGTCACAATCTGGGGGGATGGTTTGGTTTCCAGGGTTGGTTTTAGAGACCATGGGTCAGCAATCCAAATGCCGGGAGGGGGCATTCCCTGTCCCCACAGTGCCTGGGTCTCCATGTCCTGGCCCCCACAGGGACAGTCTCCCTTTCCTGTGACCCGCCCAGCGACATCTGAGAAGGACACGTGGCCTATTTCCTCCTAGGGACTGAGCAGCTCTCCGGGGTCCCTTCTTGCCCAGGGAAGGCCCGAGACCAAAGGCCCTTTTCTCCTCCGAGGTCAAGTTCTCTGCAGCCAGGATGATGCTTTCTTAGGCTTGTGTAGATGGCGCCCCATCTGATTCCAGTCATTCTGCACGTGTCCATAACCGCACCTGTGGTTTTTTCTGTCTAAATTTGCTGCTTCCCTGCCTCCTGGCCCATCTTCCCTCTCTCAACTTTAACTTGGTTTTGGAAGCTGCGCCCACACCTGGTCCTAGTTCCCTGAGATACTGTGTCCACTTCGGGAGGCTTATTGGTGCCAACATCGGTCATTACTCTCCAACGCCCGAGAGTTCAGAGGGTGGGCGGCCTCTGAGTATTGGTGCGCTCCGTGTAAGGCTCATCCTGCCTTCTCTGCTGACTCGGATGGGCGTTTCCTTACGGACACTGCCGAGGCATCGGTCAGGAGACACAGCATCCATGGTATCTCATCCATGATACCAAGTTCTCCCCTTGATGATTATTTCACCGTTTTGAAAACACCTTTCCCCTTTGTGGGGGCCCATAGGGGGTGCTTCGTGTGGAGCACAGGGAAAGAAAAATGTCTTCCCTCTGATCTCCCAGGGTTTTTGAAAAACTTAATTTTGTTGGAGTATAGTTGACTTGCAATGTTGTATTAGTTTCAGGTGTACAGCAAAGTGCATCAGTCATACAGATAAATATATCCATACTTTTTTCCCATAAAGGTTATTACAAATGATTGAGTAGATTTCCCTGTGCTCTACAGTAGATTCTCATTAATCATCTATTTTATACAGTCATGTGTGTGTGTTATTCCCACTCTCCCAATTCTCCCCCCACCAAAAGTTTTAGCTATGGCAACCACAAGGTTGGTTTTGAAATCTGTGTTTGTTTCTGTTTTATAAATAAGTTATTTTGCATCATTTTATTAGATTCCACATAAAAGGGATATCATATGATATTTGTCTTTCTCTATCCGACTTACTTCACTTAGTATAAAAATCTCTAGGTCCATCCATGTTGCTGCAAATGGCATTATTTTGTTCTTTTTTATGGTTGAGTAATATTCCATGGTGTATATGTACTATATCTTCTTAATCCACTCATCTGTCAATGGACATTTAGGTTGTTTCCAGGTCTTGGCTATTGTAAATAGTGCTGCCATGAATATTGGGGTGCATGTATCTTTTTGAATTATGGTTTTCTCCAGATAGATGCCCAGGAGTGGGATTGCTGGATCACATGGTTATACTTAGTGTTTCTGAGGAAACTCCATACTGTTCTCAACAGTGGTTGCACCAATTGACATTCCCACTACCAGTGTAGGAGGGTTCCCTTTTTGCATACCCTCTCCAGCATTTTTTATTTGTCAACTTTTTAGAGATGGCCATTCTGACCAGTGTGAGGTGGTACCTCATTGCAGGTTTGATTTGCGTTTCTCTAATAGTGACACTGAGCATCTTCTCATGTGCTTTTGGCCATCTGTGTGTCTTCTTTGGAGAAATGGCTATTTAGACATTCTGCCTTTTTTTTTTTTTTTTTTTTAATGTTTTTAAGGCTGTACCCACGGCTTATGGAAGTTCCCAGGCTAGGAGTTGAATCAGAGCTGCAGCTGTCGGCCTATACCACAGCCACAGCAACATGGGATCCAAGCCACATCTGCAGCCTACACCACAGCTCATAGCAAAGCTGGAAGAACCAGCTTCCCAAACTCAGCCCAGGTTATTTGCAGCTTAGCAGTTGAACTGGCGGCAGCGTTAACCAAACTGATCACCCTGGAGGGTCCCTGTTTGCCTTTTAAGCAAATAAGAAACTACCAAGTGGGTTTCAGCCAGAATATGAAATTATTAATATGAAATAATCTGTCCTTCAAAAGGCTGGGTGGGGAACGGTAAAAATTTTTAAATAATTTTTCTTTTACATTTTACTTTATTCTGTTGTTTTGTTATAATCTTTCAATGTATGAGGAAATGCTATATTAACTGATTCCTATATTAAGCAGCCCCGTGATACAATGTTTCTGAATCTATTTTTTTGGTTTATGTTTTGATGTTTTGGTAAAGTTTTAAAAATATCAGGTTTTAAATTCACCAATTACGTTTTTCCCTAAAGCCAATAGTTTTACTGGGACTTCTTAGAAAATAAAAAATGCTATTGTCTATTATATTTATAAAAGATGAACTGTATTAAGTTTTGTAAAGAATTGATGGCTTTTGAAAAATTTAGGAAATGGAGAAAAATTTGTTAGGTTGCTATTAACCCTAACATTTTTTTGTATTAATTTTCAAACTTCTTTCTATACACATTTTATACCTTGTCGTAATAATACTGTGTTATTTAGCAGTTGCATCCTAAGGATTTTCCTGTAAATCATGTTCAGGATCAGAATTATAAATAACTGCATAGCATTGCATCATTAGAGTGGAAGGACCCTAATGTGTTTTCCTATCTGCTCTTTGTGGACATTTTGTTGTTTCCGGATATTCCCTGTTGCAAATGAGGTTACAGTAAAATACGTTTGATGATATAGAAAATAATTCTGGAAATAAATTAGTAGGCCAAGGGGCATAAACATTTTCCTGGCTCATGATACAAATGCCCCAGTTCCAGACACCACGCGGAAGCAGCCTGTGTCCAGAGAAGGTCATGGGTGAGTTCCTGTGGTCACTGGTTGTGCCCTGGGGCCGTGTTGTGTTGCTGCTGAGGCTTCTTTAGTGCGAGAAAACACGCCTATCACGGTTTAAGTCTGTGTTTAACGATTCCCTGAGGTTATCCAAGGCCGTCAGCTGTAGTAGCAAAGTCGGGCTCGAACCGGGGTGTTTGTGACTCAGGGCTTATTTCATTACAAACTGCGGGTATCTCTTCTATGACCATTCCTAGCCTCAGGGGTGAAACTGAAGTAATGAAAGTGGCCAGGCTGTGATTAGATGAGGAGGTAACACGGTGGGGTGTGTGTGTGGGGGGGTGCTTCAGGAAGGGTCTAGAGCGTGGAAACCCCCAGGCAGCAGCCTCAGTGACTCTGCTTGTGTGCGGTCCACGCGCATGAATAAGTGTATTTTCAATTTCCTCTATTTGTCTCAAAGAAGGCTGAAGCCCTATGTCATAGATTCTTTTTTTTAAATCAAATTACTATGTGATGGAGCCAAGGTTGACTGATGTCTGCTCTGTGACCCTCTGACCCCAGTGCTGTCCCCACGTGCCGCTGTCTGCTGCGCTGTCCCTCTGGGCGGTCCCCGCCTCCCGGCCTGCGAGGACTGCTGCGAGTCCACCGCAGAGTCTCCGAGCCAGGCCTCTGGCTTGCTGACCTTCCGAGCTCACCTTCTTGCCCGGCCCGCCTCCTGGGCTCTGCTCCCTGAGAGCATCAGTCTGGCCCGCGGGTGACTCTGCCCGGTCGGGTTGGACTCTGCGTTCGTCACCCCCGCTCATCCCACGGGCTCACCTCGTTCCCCAACCCAGGCCCCGCTGGGCTCCTGCCGAGGTTGTGTAAGACCTTTAGCTGGGCCTCCCGTCTAATCCAGGCCTGGGAATACAACGAAAATATCTTCCCAAAGTTCACGGGGTGGCGCTTTGGCTTCTAAGGCTGTCCTTTGCTCTCAGCTGAGGCCCCAGTGTCTCCGCTGCTTCCAGAGCCCCTGGCTGCCTCTGCCGGCTTCTCAGAGCCCTTCCCCGGGCTGCTCCGGCTCAGCCAAGACACAGGTGCTTATAGTTCTGTCTGGAACATTCCTTCCCTCTGTGTCCCACCGCCCTGAGTTGTGCTGTTCCGGGGGCCTCCTTTGCCCTGGTGTTGGGAGTGAGGTCCTGCTCCTCCTGCGTCCCCTGCTCGGACCCCGGCCCAGCCTGGGCTGACTAAACACCCCGAGCGGGTGCAGAGACGACAGACTGAGGGCAGCTGCCTTCTGGTTGGCGTGACGCCCCCGGGGCCCAAAGCACGTGTGTGCCTATCTCTCTGGGGGCAGTTCTTCCTCCGATTCAAGGGTATGGTTGTCCACGGTCGTTAACCAAGATGCTAAGTGGCAGATGCTCGTGGTAGGCGCTGCAAGTGAAGAGAAGCTTCTTACGCCTTTCATGGAAGGAGGGAAGGGGTGATGGTCTCCAGACCCTTTAGTCACACTGAGCGGCCCTGTCTCCGCTGCATGCGGGCCCCATGCTGGCGGCCACGAGGATGAAGGCGGCAGAGCCCTGCCCTGCCCTGGGAGGCCGGCGGCGTGGTGGGAGGAGCTCTGAGGACACCCCTGAGGTGACCCGCCAGCGTCCTCAGGTGCTAAGGGCAGAGTCACCTGTGGGTCCATGTCCTCGGAGCATTTCCCATGTTCTGTCAAGGAAGTGGAAGTAATAGAAGCAATAGCGATAAACGCATGCAAATCTCAGCTTCAAAAGCGGTTTCCATGGAAACCAAACAAAGAATAAGAGAAGATGCATTATGTATTCAGCTGCTCTGGGGCACAACACCATAAATCCACAGTTTTGTATTTTATTTCAATTAAAGCTCCACTGTATTGTATGTAAAAGCATTCGCACAGGATACAGACCTAGGAATATGTTAAAAAGCTCTCCACCAGCAGCCATCATGTGTTAAAATTATTCCGTCACCAACAGCATTATTGAGGGCCCAAGATGTACCTCCCAGGACAACTGTCGCCCTGAGAGGAGGATGTAGCAGAGGGTGGCCGTCAGGCTGGGCTCTTAGGAAGGGGTCTGGGTGGCTCATCGCAGTCTCATCCTGTGAAATAAGGCTCATTAGGCACTCGTGTGAAAAGAGAGTAAATGAAAATAAAAATAGATGAAATGAAAAAGTGTCATAAAAATATATAGGGGTTCCCGTCGTGGTGCAGTGGTTAACGAATCCGACTAGGAACCATGAGGTTGCAGGTTCAATCCCTGGCCTCGCTCAGTGGGTTAGGGATCCGGTGTTGCCATGAGCTGTGATGTAGGTAGCAAACGTGGCTTGAGGTTTGGATCCTGTGTTGCTGTGGCTCTGGTGTAGGCCGGTGGCTACAGCTTCGATTGGACACCTAGCCTGGGAACCTCCATATGCCGTGAGTGCAGCTCAATAAAAAATAAAATAAAATAAAAATAAAAATGTATGAAACTTTAGAGGACCTCTTCCATTGCACATATTTTACTAGTTTAACTTTACACCAGTGACATTTTGATGAAAACATTCTAAGAATCATACTAACCGTTACTGTTAAGTAGCCCTGCTTAAATATTGAAGAAATAAAAAGATAAAAATTAAACATTTGAAGGTTTTGCTTATTGGAAAACGACTGTCAGAAAAAACAGTCATTCACTTGGGGGGAAAAAGTTTATTTTCTGGGGCATGTTGCGTTCTTTCCAGACCCTGAGGCTTCATATCCATTTTCATGTCAGGCACACAATGGCCAGCAGAGGGCAGTACGGATTTACAAATCCAAATAGATTAAACATTAAGGGACAGCATTCCACCTCCTTAAACCAAAACTCTGTTATGTAGTAGGTGAAATATTTAAAAATATGTGTTATTATATACACTGGAACCCATGACATTTGATTACCTAGCTATTATGACAACATAGAGCAAATACTTTTTGTAAACATGGATAATCTTTCAGAAAAAAATAGGAAATAAATGAAGAGGCTTGAATTTATGACTGTTTCTGATGATGTATATCTCTATGAACAAAATGTTTCTGCACTTTGTGGTTCTAAGCTAAGCAAGTGTGTAGAACATTGTAGCAAATAAAAACTGTCATAATAGTCATTTAAAGTTTGAAGAAAAGAAGGAAAAAAACCACAGAAACTTGGTGTGTGTGGTAATTCCCGCATCCGGGCCGTCTTTGCTGGCTGGTTGGTGGGGCTTGTGGCTATAGTGGGTTCAGTGCTGTGCAGGGCAGGGTTGGGAGGGTCAGGTCCTATTTTATCAGATCCAGGCAGCCTCACTGCACTTGGTCGTTAGTAGAACTCCTGCCGTCTGCTTTTGGGACACGTCACAGGAAATGGAGTGGCAGATTCTTTAGGAAGCTACTAATTTTCCATAAGTCACAGGAGATCCATTTTATAGATGAATAGACAAGCTTAGACCTTTTTTTTTTTTTTTTTTTTTTTTTTTTTTTTTTTTTTTTTTTAGGGCTGCACCTGTGGCATATGGAGTACTCAGGTTAGGGCTGGAATAGGAGCTGTAGCTGCCAGCCTACACCACAGCCACAGCAACACCAGATCCAAGCCTTGTCTGTGATCTACACCACAGCTCACAGCAATGCCGGATCCTTAACCCACTGAGCGAGGCCAGAGATGGAACCTGCATCTTCATGGATACTAGTCAGATTCGTTTCCACTCAGCCACAACATGTAAGTGATATCATGTGGTATTTGTCTTTCTCTTTCTGACTTACTTCACTTAGTATGAGAATCTCTAGTTGCACCCATGTTACTGCACATGGCATTATTTTGTTCTTTTTATGACCGAGTAGTATTCCATTGTGTACATGTACCCCATCTTCTTGATCCATTCATCTGTTGATGGACATTTACGTTGTTTCCACATCTTGGGTATTGTGAATAGTGCTTCTTTGAACATGTGGGTACATGGATCTTCCTGAATCTTCCAGTTTTTTTGGAAGAAGTTGCTTTTTCATTCAGCCTCTGCCCAACTGCCTTCCTCAGAGACACTGTTTCTTACCACCTTAGCTAAATTAGCTTCCCTCCAACATTCTAAATGCTTATTTATCTTATTTTATCTGCAGCCTATTTTCCTACTAGAAATCAGGTTAGTTTATTTACTCACTAGGATCCCTGGAGATGAAGTGAAGCACTTTCGAATGAGGACTGGCTTGATGGTCACTGCTGTCTGTCCAGAAAGCCGCCCAAGAGGTCGGTGGGTGCTGAGGATTCAGAGTACTGGCTTTCACCTGCTTGTAGAACAGTATCCATGAAAAATTCATGTCCATAAATGATAAACACCAGATGTTTACTGAAAATGCCACTATGACTTCAATCCCTGCTTTCCCTTCTGTTGTGGCGAGAGATGTGACACTTGGTTAAACGTCAGGATTCTTCACTCAGTCCACAGGTTCCTGGACATAAAAGTAGCCGCCTAGTGCCTGATACCTAGCAACCACCCTGTAGGTAACCTCGACCTTGAGATACGTGTTGGAAAAGTTGTTCTCATCTTAGTCTGACTTTTGAGGATGATGTTTGATCTCTGATTTATATATCACAAAATGAATTCCTCAGTATCTTCTCAGGATGTAGTCATTGTTATCTGAAAACTCAATAATAGAACTTTGACGTTTCCTTCCAACTTTTTGAAAGTTTTGGACATATGTCTGAATTATTGCACAGTGAGGACTGCTTGCTAAACTGATAGGTGAGGCCTAAAACTCTGGTGGTTGTAAGGAGGCATTTGTTATGTCTGTTCTAAAGGATGAAAATATTAATGCTTACCAATATACGCATAGTTTTAATTCATGGACATTCTTTTTGTTGATTTGTTTATTTTGGCTGCACCTGCAACATGTGGCCATTCCTAGGCCAGGGACTGAACCCGGGCGCTAGCAGTGACCAGAGCCACAGCAGTGACACTGCTAGATCCTTAACCCGCTGAGCCACCAGGGAACTCCACAGACATTCTTTATTGTAACTCTTGAAAGGATCACAAAGTGCTTCATTTTATAATCTTCTTTTTTGATGAAATATTCATTAACTTTTTATGAGTCTGAACGCTTGTGAATTTTGGACAATGAGCTTTCATAAATATTCACTGAAAAATCATAAACACTTTATCCTCTGTATGGAACATTTAATTAATTAAGAGTTAAAACAAACTCAGAGTATTCCCATTAGATATTAAAGAGTGGCTTCTGTTTTACTCTGAAGCATTACTGAATATATTTTATAAAATAATATCAATGAATTTGCAGTCACGGGATGCATCCGTAGCATAAGCGCTGCAGAAAGGATGTGCTCCTTCTGTTAGCAATTCTAAATAAATTGCTAATCAAAGGCATCTCAGTGTAGGGGCTTCATGGAGGGCTACATTCACCAAGAACGTGAAGTTGCTGCAAAGGCAGGCTGTTTTTTCACGATCGAGGGAAGCTGGTTCTAAAGAGGATCACGGAGGGAGCCCTCTCGTGGTTACATTCCCTGTGACCCAACGCCAGTGGACACCCCCCCTCCCCCAGAGATTGGCTGAAAGAAGCTGCAAAGAGTACATGGTCTTTCACAGACGTCTAATGTGCGATTAGAGATTAGTGTAAGATAAAAGGACGACGCTAATTGGGTTCAGTTGGTAACAAGGGGCATAGTGTGTCCTCTTTTTCAAATGCACACACTGGCTTAAAGCTTCTTATTATTACACTTTGAAGGAATTTAAAATTTAATAGCCCTGTTCTCACAGGAAGAAATAAAGACAGCACAGGGCTTACATGCTACCTTGCTTACCGAGCACATTTAAACAAAATCCAGACCTAAATGGACCAATCCTGAATTTCATGGGCCTTCCTTACCAGTAGGTACAAGCGAACATTATCCATTGTGGGAAGTAAATACAAGAAAATCATATGATCAACTCGAAGCAAAGTTCAGCCTGGAAATTACCTCTGATTTGCAGCTTTCAGTCCCTGAAATCTGGATCACATTTCTTCCCCATTCTGCAAAATGTAAATAGTTCAACTAAAAAAAGATGAATGATTTAGAATGAAATGGTATATTATTCATATTACAACTTGTGATTCCAGGATGTGTTCATCACACTCTGGGTTGTTCCTTGTTGCTCGAGGGGCCATTTGGAACACGTGCAGGAGAAGAGCAGAGCCATGCGTTTTCGTGCCATCCTGGAAAAACCAATGCCAGACCCGCTGGCTGGAGGTATTTCACCGACCGTACTGAGCATATTAGATGTGACTTCAAAGAAAAGAGTGTTTTAATCGCAGCTGACTGCGGTCTGGACTCAGTGTGACAGAGACTGGAGTGCTCGATTCCCTCGGCTCCACACTGTCCAGTTACACGTCACTTACATGGGGCCCCTAAAAAGTGACTTCCACTAGGAAGGTTTTATCCTTTCATCACATGATGAGCCAGACAAGAAAAATGTTTTTAATGTAATAAAGAGCCTCAAAGAAGCCATAACCCCAGGAAGCTCCTTCCTCCGGGATGTGCTCCAGGCCAGGACCCCCCCACCCTGCAACCCCCTACCTCCTCACACGCAGGACAAAGGGTCCTCCCTCTGAGCGTCTCCTCCAGTCAGACCCCAATAACCCAGGGAAATGTCTGCTATGGTGGGTCTCCTCACTATATCCACTGTGTCCACTGCACAGCCAGCGACGACGCTGACTAAGCAATGGCTGTTACAGTTCCGTGGGAATCAGACATGTTCTGGAGAACAGAGTGTCTGCCACCTGCTTTGGCTTGAATGGCAGCAGTGCAGGCTCCTGTTCTTTGTCATTGTGGTTCCTACGCTCACCCCCACTGTCACTACCTTGATGCCAGGTCCAGGCATATCCCGCTGTGGCGGAATGGGAGAGGAGAGCAGCATAAAATAGAGGAAAAACACAAATAAGTATCTTTGGCCCTAATTAAAGTGCGGCTGAGGGGAGGATTGTCATGAGGGAAGTGGGGCTTGGATGAGAATCACAAAACCTCAAAACATCTGTGCACCTTCTCCAAGAGTCTAAACTGAATGTGGATTTGCGACAGGATTCCAGATTTTACCTTGAGTTCAGTGTTACAGATGCGCATAGACGATGGGCCATGGATGGAGACAATTCTGCTTTCAGCAAATGTTTCACCAATATTTTCCCTAAATGCAGGTAAAACTATTGTTTGACATTTACTGTAGAAGCACCTATAATTCCACATGCTTTTGTGAATGAGTTCTGGTGTTTAAACACATACAGATGCAATAATAAGCAAAGCAGTCTATGTCTCACATAACATTGCTTGTGCTTTTCTGCACTTAACTATTCATAAATTGCCTTGAACTAATGATCTTGACTACATAAAACTAATTTATAATATTGTGATGGGTTTATAATACAAGTGAGTTTTCTATGGCTCCTGGCTACAGCTTGGGAAAATTCTGCCACAAGTACTTTTTCCCCCTCTTCCTTTCTTGTGATGAAACTCATCAAGATACATTGCCTTCTCTGGGCTGAAGTTCAAAATCCATTTGAGCTTTGGATCATCTGATAAAAGTTTTAACACTTCATCTGAAAGTTCAACAGAGTTTATTCCATAACAGAAAAAAAAAAACAGATGGGAAGTGAAAAATACCATATTTGAAAACTATATCCTCATTTAGTCATAAAGACTGAAAATATATAAAAAAAACACTGTTAAAATGATTTTTCTCATTTTATGTGCAAGTCTCAGATTTATAATTTTATTTCAAGGAAACAATGCACAATCTAATTCTTTCAACATGTTAGGTTGGTTTGGGCTCTTTGATAATTACCATTAGGTGGTCAAAAATGAGTCTTCTCTCTTTACCACTAAAGCTCATTGCATCCTGGGTTTTAATTTTGAATAAAAAACTGTATAAGTTTAGCTGAAGGATCAGTGGGAAAAAATGACCACAGTGTGTGAAATTTTATGTCAGAAACTGTGTATATGACATTCCAGCTATGGCAGCGCCCAGATTTATGGGTAAAGCAAAATCAATTGAGATAACTCAGGATAATCAGTTAGGTGGACTATTCATCCTATATGTCCCAGGGTGACATGGTTGAAATCTCGCTTTATCCGCTGAGTGGTCCGAGTGATGTCCCGTGACGGATGAACTCCTCCATGGCTGGAACAGGTGGCAGCCGAGGCTTCCTTCCTGCCCAGTCAGCACCCCCAAGTGCCTCAGAGTCTGCTTCCCAGGGAACCGCAGAGGGCAGGAGGCCAGGTGGGCTGGGGTTTGGCGCAACACCCATTCAGCAGGTGGGCAGTAGGCTGGCCCCCATCAGTTGGTGGCAGGGAAGGGCCCAAAGCACCTGGAACACCTAGCAGGTTGTTAGAGCCAGAACTGAGTTCTCCTAAAGCTCGCACCCCCAGGACCTCAGAATGAGACCGTACTTGGAGACCCGGTTCTGAAGAGGTGGCTAAGTTCAAATGTCGGCTATAGGCTGAATCCAGCAAGACTGAGTTCTCCTAAGAGTGGGTATAAGGACCCCACACACGCAGAGGGGGACCCTGAGGGACGTGGAGGGAAGGCAGCTGCCTGTGAGCCAAGGAGGGAGCCCCAGGAGAAGCCCACCCACCTCCTGGCCTGTTGTCTAAGTCACCCTGTCTGCCGGGTTTTGTCACGGGAGCCCCAGGGGACAGGACACAGGGCGCCTGTTGCATATCTCACAGAAGCGAACAAGGATGGACCTCGGGAGAGGACGCGCAGGTGACTGAGGGGCCGGGGCCGTCCCGGATTTGGCGGTGAGCCCACCGCAGGAACGTCACTGACGCGCTGGAGGAATCATGCGAGGGTGAGAGGGACGCCTAACAACGAAGTCCAAGGATGGAAGGCACCGCTCCCGGCTCCTGGGAAATAGTCACCTCCCGCATCTACGCAGAGGGAGCTGCCGGCAGGGGTGGGGCGGCATCGTGGGCCGAGGTGGCTGGGACTCTGGTGGTCCGCAGGTCCCGCAGCCCTCCCTCGGCATCCCTCGGATCCAGGTTCGTCCTGTGCGGGAACTCAGGTGGGTTTCTCCTCTCAGGAATCTCACAGGAGGAAGGTGCGAGGCTGAAGGGTGATGCCTGCACGGCCGCCGCCACGCAGACCCAGTACCCTTTCAAAGCAGCGGCTACGCAGGTTCGTTTGCAGCTTTCGTTGCTGCGGTGCTGAGTGCATGTTTAACCCGGCACGTTCGTTGGTGTGGACGGCGCTGCATGTTTAAAATCCCCGACATGCTGTATGCAGACTCGGGTAGTTCACAGCCCCAGGGTGGGAGCACAGAAGGCGGCGGGAGTTCTCCCAGCGGTGACCTTACACTGCACGGCGACCTTACACTGTGACCTTACACTTCAAGGAGACCTCTCACTGTGACCTTACACTGCACGGTGACCTCACTCACACTGCACAGCCGGCCAGTGATCTGGCAGCAAGGTCATAGCAAATTATCCACAGACACAGCCATCGTTCTAGCTGTGAATTTCCATGCTCCACAAGACAGCAATAGGATATCAATTTACTACTTAACCATCGTCAATAAACTTAGAAAGAGTCACAGGGTCTTATATGGGATAAATAGTCACCTTTTAAGTTAGTGCTCATTGCTCCTTGAACCTGTCTTTCTCTCCTCTCACAAGGCGTCTGTCAGGTTTGAAGTGTGTCCTCAGCTGAGAATTTGCTCTCTTCTGGTTATGATCAAAGAGAAACGTTAGCATAACTTAATTCTAGGGCAAAAGACCCAGTAAAAATGTGGATGTACCTAATTTTAGTACTTAAATATTGAAAAGCGCATGCATCAGAAAACAGAGGGGTAAAACTTAGTCTCTTTATGTCTTGGTGATGGTGTGGCAATCTGAGCCCTGTTACCATTGTTAACAATTTAACAATTGTTAAATTTCAATTGTTAGCCAAGGATGTAAGCCTCACCGCCAGGCACAGGAGGAATACATTGGTTTTATCCGTTTCAGAACATGAACCACACTAAGGTACCTGTCAGGTTCTGTGCCTGGTGTTGCTCTGCCAAAGCAAAAATGAACAGGGAGAAACTCTAACACATAAATCAATAAAACGTGAGTGATGTTTTCGTAGAAAGATACAAAAACGGGTCAGGTCCCACCTGAGCGGGTGTGGCCTCCTGGTCCAGGGGTACTCAGATGGGCAGAACAATGGAAGTCACCTCCCACTCAAAGGAGCCAGCATGGAGTTCCTGTCGTGGCACAATGGTTAACATAGCTGACTAGGAACCGTGAGGTTTTGGGTTCGATCCCTGGCCTTGCTCAGTGGGTTAAGGATCCGGCGTTGCCGTGAGCTGTGGTGTAGCATGCAGACATGGCTTGGATCCCTCATTGCTGTGGCTCTGGTGTAGGCCGGCGGCTACAGCTCCGATTTGACCCCTAGCCTGGGAATCTCCATATGCTGCGGGAACGGCCCTAGAAAAAGACAAAAAGACAAAAACAAAGTGGGGGGGGGAGGGGGCAGCAAACCACCTTCCCAGGTTTAGGAGGAATCTAATGGTAAGAAACTCAGCCACAAATCAACAATGGTGACAGAAAGTACATAAGTAAAACTCAGGAAAAATAACGCAGCTAAAGGGTGCTTGTAAGTTATTTCTAAAATGAAACAGAACAGCTGGTTGAAAACAATGAGATGCAAAGAGATACACCTTCTGATAACTTGCAGAGAAGCTCTTTCTGTGATACTGATAAGAAAGACAGATAAGAACCGAGGGCGAAAGCAACCCACCCCCCAGTACTGCTACCGGAAGGTGGACACAGAGATCCACGGAGCAGCTATGACATCATGGTGCCATGAGCACCTGCCCACTTGGCTGCAAAACACTTGACCAAAAAGGATGGACGCAGATGATGTGATTGTATAAGAAACTGGAGGGCTGGGGACACACTGGTAAGTGTGTGGATTATTTGTTTGACAGAGTTAAGTGACACAATCAAATAGACAGATAAAATCATGACCGTGTGCAATTCACGAAGAGTATTTACTATTCTCAATACACAGAAAACCACTTCCAAAAAGCACTTCAAAGAATGAATAAAAAAGGAACAGTCTCTCTTGGCGATACAGTGGATTGAGGAAGCATCAATTAAAAGATAATTTTAAAAAATTATACGTCTGGTAAACCAGCTATAATGGAAAAAGTGAAAATCATTATAGAAATTAAAAAAAGAAAAAAAGAATTAAATAGGTAACACATATGAAGTGTTTAGAACAGCATTTTAGGTTAACAAACTTTAGCTATTATTTCCCTCTTCAGTTTATGTATTAAGTATATAGAATATAAACAAAATAGAATCATACTGTTTGGTGTTCTGCTTTTTCACTTAACTATGTACAATGTTAGCTATTACTTCCCTTTTCAATTTATATATTAAATATATACAATCTAAAAAAATTAATACATCTGGAAAAGAAAAGCATTCCTAAATAATTCAAATATTCAAGAAATGTCAGAACAGTAGTTACAAAATATTTTGAAATAAATAAGAAGAAGAATCTTAAAATAATTAAAAGGAAGAGGAATACAACACGACAGAAAAAAATAAAATGTAAAACCAGAGACAAAAGAGAGGAGCAGGTAAGTTTTTGCAAAAACTAATTTAGCAGAGTAACCGCCGGAAGAGTAGTTGAGATAAAAAGAGAAAGGGCAGAAGTGAATAATGCTGGCAACAGAAAGGGTCATAGACAGACAGACACTTAACAAGAACCACGACAGAGGGAGAGATGTGCGAAGAAATCTGAACGTCTCGGACGTGTGGGGTTTGGGACACGTCACCAGGAGTGAGTTAAGTGGGTCAGAACGAGGGCACTGAACACACCCACGCAGCACCTGACCGGCTCCTCCCCTCAGGGCCTGGGGGCACGATTTGAGCCGTGGGTAAAGCGGCACCAGGAAAGCAGCTCAGACAAGGACCTTCACTAAAAGTAGGACAGAAGTGCGGCCTCTGTGTCACTCAGTCCCCCTGAGCACCATCACCCCATGCTTTCCTGCTTCAGTCCTTCTCCCCGGAATTTCTAACTCGTTGTCCACTCAGTATGTCAGCAGGTAGAAAACTCTAATTTCCAGGGTGGTTTGTAGATAACGGTTGGAAACATCTATGGATTTATTCTTTCTATAAAAATGGTTAAACTCCGCCCATTTCCTTAGAGTGGTTACCTCCCTAGAAGCTATTTCTGTATTCTGAATTCTATATTCTGAACTTGTAAAAGAGTTTTAGGTTTAAAGTACAAGTATGATAACACTGTTTTTCCACATTTATATCTGGAGGGAGGCTGGCTCACCATGAAAGGAACATACTTTATTAAAAAAAATGTAATACGTGTTATTCTGGAAGACATTAATTGGCTGATGATCTAGTCATGTTTTCAATTCATGAATTCATGGTCCAGGATTAAATGATTTCAAGCCAGGCGACTTGAGAATTGACTCTTAGAACTTTGTGTTTGTTTGTTTGGTATTGATTTGTTGTTTATTATCCTTTGTTTCCTGCAGAGGTCAGTGTTTCTTCAGTTACCTCTTTAACTGGCCCTGATTCTGTTATCTTCATAGATAATGGCAAATTCCAGCAAGGTGTTTATTTCTTACAGCATCACCCTCATCATTTCCCTTTGCTTTTAATCTGGCAAACGTGTTGATAAGGGAGAAATGTGAATTTTAAACCACCAGAGTCCACCTGGTGGTTTAAACCCTTCTTCCCACTGAAACCCATGATTTCAAATGTAAACAGAGAAGATCCATCTGCTTGTGGGTAAGTTTTAGGCTTTTCTGGTAAGGAGATCTCCTTTTCAGAATAAATAATTATCACATTAACCAATGAAAATAACATTAGCTGTTTCCGGAAGGTGGTAAAGGCTCTGTGTGAAGTGCCCTTGTGGTTAGAGATGGAGAGGTTTTCTCTCTCTCCCAGTTATTGCCCTGAGCACTCTTTCCAATCCTGTCTCTAGAGAGACATCAAAAGGTCACATGCCGATTTTGCCATGTTAGGGGGACCAGATTGGGAATCAGAGGCAATGTTCCACATTTGTGTTTCTGATACTTTCCGGAAACAAAGAACAACCATCCACTCCAATAAAAGGAATCATACCTCCTTGGAGAAATGGCTGATTCCAGGACAGGGAGAAACAGTAAAAGATGAGTCTGGACCATTTCATGGTGCCAAAAAGATAGACTTTTCTCCCAAATGATGGGGATATGTCAACATGACATAGGAACGAATTGGACAAATGTGGGACTATTTCAGCAATAAAATAATGACACTGATAGATAATTACCCCTAGAATTAAATCGAGTCTGTTAATCTGTTTGGATGCCAATACTTGAATGAAGAAATACATGAGCAAAAGGGAGAGCTCTTTCTTGCAGCAGAAGTCTAGTTCCTAAATGCAGGGTTAGGGTTAGGGTTAGGGTTAGGGAACTGTCCTCTGACCAAGGCTTCAGCAATTGCCCCTGACTGGCCAGTACCCAGGGCACTGACCTAAACAAGAGACTACTTGGTCTTAGAGGAGCTCCCCTAAAATATCTCGGAATTACCAAGGGGAAAATAGTAACCGGCTAACACCTGTCAGATCCCACCTCAACAAAAACAAACATAAAACAAGGATCTCATTTCTGGCTGTCCTGGGCAGCCCCACTCAGTCCCCTACTGGTCTGGATTGGCCTCTGTTTGTGCCAGTTACCAGCTATGAGACTGAATCGGCGGGTTTGTTCAGAACCCTCTCCACATATTTTGAGCACTACCATACCGAATGGTACAACTGTTACTCTAATGGTTTTCAAAAAGTGTGTGGGTTATTTTTTAGACCCTTTACTAGTGACTGGCAACTGGAATAAAAATGTCATTCACAGATTCTAATGTGAAAGTATAAGCATTTTCATGAATTTTCCACATATGATGGATTTGAAAGCGAATCAACTGAATATGATACTTTGTAAAACTGAAGTAAGGCTAGGTGTTGAAAGATGTATTCTTTACTCTGTCAAGGAGAGTGATTTGAATTATTTAGGAAAGTATTTATTTTTCCAGTATACTTTGACTATAAAGACAACCAAGTTTGAGGTTTAATGCAAACTACTGCATTTAGAGCAGATAAGCAATGAGGTCCTGCTGTACAGCACAGGGAACTATATCCAGTCTCTTGGGATGGACCATGATGGGAGAGAGTATGAGACAAAGAATGTGTATATATGTATGGCTAGATTACTATGCTGTCCAGCAGAAACCATGTATATTTTAATAAAAGACAATAAGCATTTCTCAGCTAACCATCCTAATACTTCAGTTCAGTGGGCGTGGTTGAACTAGCTGACTATTTTATGCAGAACTGATAGTTATTTCTGACAATTGATCACCAGCTGAGGCCCTGCAAGTGTGAACGACATCCTTCAGCACACAAGCTCCTCTAGAGGACTCTCCTCCTGCAAAAGAAGCGATCTCACTCCTGAGACCAGATCAGCACCGCCACCCAGACAGCCAAAGCGCAGACCCCTCCTCAGTGCTGACACTGTGGCTGCCTGCAGGATTTTGGGAAAGCCTTGAAAACACATGCTCTTCCAATGCAATGAGCAGGTGACACAGCCCTTTCATGACCCATATTATTTTTCAAAAACTGCTCAAAAATTTAAAATTTATTAATTTTTAAAAAATTTACTTAAACCCTCTTTATATCTGTTGATTGATTTATAATGCCTCAAAACTGGTGTCGATGCCTAAAATAGTGGTTTAAGGGCATTCAATTCAGAAGAATAAAAAAGAGATGTAAAAATTGTATTTTTAATCATGAACATTGGAAATAGAAATCATACCCAGAAGAACATGACCTGTTAAATCCATTACTGTGTATATAACTAATTAGTTGTTGTGTAGGCCTTACAATTTATGACTTTAAATTATATTTAGCAATATATGGAAAATCATGTTGATGCAAGGTTGGGTGAAAATGGCAGGGTCATGTGTCTATGGCGTGATTTTAGTTGTACTTAAAAGGTGCATATGCTTAAGAACAGAGTGGAAGGAAATGTACAAAAAGGGTAACAATGGCTCTTTCTGGGGATGGGGTTTTGGGTGATTTCCATTTTCTTCCCAATATTTTTCTCTGCATCTTTTTAGATTTTCTAATATGAGGGAGCTTTTGTGTATACTTAGAAAACAAAAAGTGTTATTATGACACGAAGAAGGACTGAACTCATTTCTGAATGTGAACTGTCCCTACATTGGGTGGAATAATCCCTGCTTCCCTTAATATTGGGTAGATCATGGGAAATGAGTTTCAGTGGAAACATTTCTGTATATTGCTTGCAAATGTTTTCCAGTGTAAGATGCCAGGAATTAGGAATTCCTTAGGAATTAGGTTTAGGATTTAGGACATTCAATTCCCCTCAAGGTGGACATCACCAGCCTTGTGTGGCTGATGCGCAAAACGCCCAGCGGAGCTCACGTGATTGTTAGTCCTGCCAACCGTGTGAGTGAGCGCACGGCCACGTGGGGACCTCTGGCCTCAGTGGCCAGTCTCCTGATGGGCTTCTACTGGTCTCTACCGCTCTTTTCAGAAGGGCTGTGCGTGCCTTCACTGCCATGTTCCTGTCCCTCTGTCACTTTACGGTCGCTGAAGGGGTGCAAACACCCCTCTGGCCCAGACACCTACGCTGTTGACATGTTACTGCTTTTCTGGCAGTTACTTATCTGTATGCATTTTGTATATTTGTGGAGGCCAGTTGCATTTTTGGCCTACGCATGTCGTTTGGCTTTAGCCTAAAGTCAGATTGCAGTGACTGAAGACTGAATTTTTCCAAAGCAAGAGAAAGTCATGGTGAAACAAAGGGGAAAATGGTGGGAGGTTTTGTTTTTACTTTAAGATCATTAACAAATTCCTTTCTTTCTCAGCCACCTGGTATGTGTGTGAACAGATTGCTTGTTTCAGTTTATTTGATGATTTTCCCCAAATAGGTTATCAAGTTGGTATTTACTTTGTTTACTCAGAAAGATATTTACGTTTTTACCTATGTGTTGTAGTATTTTGAATGTGTCAAAAGTATTGCTTTTAGGGAGTTCCCTTGTGGCTCAGTGGGTTAAGGATCTGGCATTGTCACTGCTGAGGCTCTGGTTACAACTAGGGTGCCGTATTCAATCCCTGGCGCAGGGAACTTCCACACTTCATGGATGCAGCCAAAAAAAAAGGTCCAGCTTTTACGTTAGTTTAGACTAGTGTTACTGTAACTGAAAGTTATTATTGTTTAAAATAGTTAAATTTCACATAAGATTTTAAATCAAGCATATTATCATGTGCGTATATAGTTATTAAACATTTTAGAGTGGTTGCTCCACCTACATATATTTTTGTGTGAGGAAATACAGAAGCCAGAGAGAGAGGGATCCTGGTGAAATACAAGGAATCTTTCCAAACGATAATGTTAAAGTGCATATAATGATTAAAACATTGGAAGGGTTGCTCTGTGCAATTCCAGAGTTTCTACAGAATTAGGAGAATAGTAAAGAGAACAAAATGTCTTCTAGGTAAATTCTGGTCAATTGCATCTAATGTAATTTTCCTATAGTTCAGACGCTTTGGAGCTGTCTTTAAAAAGTACTTCAAGGGAGTTCCCATCGCGGCATAGTGGAAACGAATCCAACTGGGAACCATGAGGTTTCGGGTTCAATCCCTGGCCTCGCTCAGTGAGTAAAGGATCTGGAGTTGCCATGAGCTGGGGTGTAAGTCACAGACACAGCTGGGATCTGGCATTGCTGTGGCTCTGGTGTAGGCCGGCGGCTATAGCTCTGATTAGACTCCTAGCCTGGGAATCTCCATATGCCGCCGGTGCGGCCCTAAAAAAAAGACAAAAGACAAAAATAAATAAATAAATAAATAAAAAGTACTTCAGAGAGTTCTTGTTCTGGCTCAGCAGAAACGAGCCAGACTAGTGTCCTTGAGGATATGGGTTTGATCCCTGGCCTCCATCAGTGGGTTAAGGATCCAGTGTTGCTGTGGCTGTGGTGTAGGCCAGCAGCTGCAGCTCCAATTCGACCCCTAGCCTGGGAACTTCCATATGGTGTGGCTGCAGCCATAAAAAAGCAGAAAAAGAAAAAAAAAAAAAAGAAGAACTTCAGACATAGATCTTGGCATAACAGATATTTTAGTTAAAATAGCTCCTGCCTGGTTTTGCTGCCTAGTGGGGAGATAATGACTAGCAAAGGCAAAATATGTCACAGGGATGTCACAGCTCTATGTGACTTCAGCAAGTGCTGTGATCATCCTAATGTGATTTATAAAATGTTATTTGACTTGGCCTGGATGTTGTTAAGTACAACAAAGTTTTGACAGTTTACCCTCAGGTTCTGTGAAATTTTGTGTTGAGATTGCACTAATTTTTTTTTTTTTTTGACAAATGGTTTTGATAGCAGGTTGCACGTTATTGGCCCCATATCCTGTTTAGGTAAAGCCACCAGCGACTAATTCATCAGTTCTTACTCGAGGGCAAGTCCTCTGGGTGGGACACTCAGGCTGCTTGGCGCTTTGTACATGTGCAGAGGTTAGGGCTGTAGGCAACAAAAGAGACCTCTCTTTGCCCTTAGAGAGTGATGACAGATCCCTGTTCCGCTAAACCTCTAACTCACAGAAATTCAGGAAATGTAGTGACAAGCTACCCCTCCATGACACCCTCTACAGCCTCACTGGATCACCCTGTGGCTTCTCCTTTCTCAGGGAATGACCAGCCCCTCCCCAAACCGGCACGCGAGGAGTCACCCCGAGTCATCCCTCATGTCCAACCTGACACCATGTCCTTGAATTTTTATTTCGTATGTGTCTTCCATTTACCCACTCATGTCCTTTCCCACTGTGACAACCTGAGTCCAAACTTCCCCCATTCTTCCCAAGGCACTGCCACCACGACATCCTGAGTTCTCATCCCTCCAGTGGAGCGTCTTCTACAGATTCCTCGTCTTCACAAAACACAACCCAGAATTCTCCCCGCTGAACACGCACAGATGCACCCTCACCCTCACAACACTCAGCGATTCCATTACACTCAGGACAAAGCCACAACCCACAGCCCCCACACATTCTACCCCCAGAGCCCCGGGACATACCCTTCTCTCCTGTGTCCCCAGCGCCCTGAGCACCAGCTCCCCTGGGCATCCTTCTGTCCTTCCGGCGTCTGGAGGCTGTTCCCTCAACTTCAACTCCACTTACGTCTACTCACCTTTTAAATCTTAGCTCTAAAGTCTTCCTCGGAGAAACCTTCTCTGATCTATGTAACTAAATTAGGTTTCCCATCACAGGCTCCGACAGCCCATGTATCTCCTCCCCAGGTTCATCTGGTCACAATTTCACATTTGTCATTTCTTTTCTCCACTGCACTGTGATGTTTGTCTCCTCCTTGCACCATAAACCACAGAGGACGAGGATCAGGTCCACGCTCCGAGACCTCTTAGCCCAGCTTCTGACATAACAAGAAATATTTGTCAGGTGGATGGCATGCTGCTTTGGCTACAGTGGGCCCCTTCCCCAAGACACATCATGTTTCAGTAGAGACCAGTAAACACTAAACCGATACAGATGCAGAAATGAGTGTGCCCACAGGGATAGTGCCGAGAAGGAGATTGAACAAGGTATTCTGTTGAAGAGTGATTGGGCCAGGACAGCGGGGTGGGGAGACTGCCTGATGGTGTCATTAGAAGAAGGCTCCCTGGGAAGGCAGTCCTGAAGGACACAACAACCAGCTCTGCAAACGAGTTCCTGGCAGAAACCAGGCACCTTCACCATGTTTCCCAGGGAGTGTCACTGTTGTCAGGGCAGCTGCTGGGGAGGAAGCTGGTGTTGTCCATGTGGAGGTCAAACTGTCTACAGCATTGGTTTCTAAGTAAGCCCAGGCTGAGAAATGTGGGACTTGGGCTATGCCTTTCTTAAGGACACCTGTGATCCAAGAATGGCTTGCCCAGAATCATGCTGCATAGCAACAGCAGCAGGACGCCAAGCCCTGCTGCCTCTCTGAGCTCTAGGACCTGGGTCCTGTGGGTCCTCCACCCCCACCGAGGTCTCTGCCCCAGAAAGAACCTCTTTCCCGCCTCTCACACCAAATGAATTATTGCTCTTACTTCATTTTTCTCTAGTTTCTCTTCGAAACATTGTCTTAGAATTATTTTGTATCAAAGAACTAGAAAAAAGAGCCTGATGCAGTCATACTCCTTCCTCAATAGATTAGAAGAAGCTAATCTTCTAATCTTCTAGTATTTCAGTTTGGGTGTCTGAAAAATGTTTTCTTGTTAGAGTATAATTATCTGGTTCTTAAAAGGTTGAGGGGGGAAATGTATGAAGGGTTTACTCATACTGTGTTTCCTTCAAACAGATTTATTCAACCTTTAAATACAATTTAAAATAAGTTCCTTGTAACCAAATGTGTCTTTCATTTATTAAGCAAAACGATCAGTGTTTTTTGAAATAGTTTTATCTAAGACACTGGGATGCCAAAGTTTTGCTTCATCTTTTTAATTAGATATATTGAAACTTATCTGCCTCCAGGTGTTAAATCCTTGGCACTATAGTAACCATTTGATTAAGAGCCAACTAGGGTGTAAGCTTACTAAATATTTTTTCCTTTTTATGTGCTTAGCAGAGGTTTTCAAATTAATGAGTGAACATTTATGGGAACTATGATTTGTGTGTCAACTCACTGCAAAATTTGGGATTTTGAAATTTCTTTGCAAGGAAGAGTGACAGACATTCTATTTTCAAATAAACTACCTTTGAAGATATTTGTGCAGACTTAAAAAGCTCTTTGAAGGAGCTCTCCGTTCTCAGATTTTAAGCTAAATTTCACGGTGAAGAGAGAAGGCAGACACAGGCCGCACAGTAAACAGATCAGGTTACTTTGCTCTTCGTCCTCGCGGATGATCCTGCAGGCTTGTCTGTCCGGTGGCGCCGATGCTGTTCAGCACCCTGGACAGAGGCCGCGGGGCCCTTCGGGCAGGGAGCACCTCTCCTCTGGCTGCTGTTCAGCTCGGTCCCTGCGGGGGCGACCTCAGTCCGCAGCCAGTACAGGAGCTGTAAGAGGCCTGCATTCTGGACTCCGTGCGACTTGGATCCCAAACTGAAGGCCTGGAATAGTAATTCTGGAATCTGTGGAGTGGATTAATTTTCCTTAAACATATTTTAAGAGTTTAATGGATAGGTAACTCCCCAATTAATTCCAATTCAACCAAGTATTTTCCTTTTGAATACCACCTTTTAACACTATTCCATACTCTTGTTTCTTTCAAAATTCTAGAGAATATTACATTTCAACGTATGGGGTCTCTCTCCAGCTAATTGTTATAATTAGTTATTTGCCATGCTTCCTGAAAGCACTGAGCTTCTTCAAATGGCAGCAACTTGACCTCTCTGATGCTAAATAATTAAAATGCCAGGTGGCGGCAAAGCTGGATGTGTATTATAAAAGTATAAATCTTGCGTAAAATCCTTGGATGTTGCCTAAAGAGGAAGCAATTTATCTTGGCCAAGCTGCAGCCCTGCAAGTCTCAGATTTTTTTGTTGTGCCAAAGAATTGTGTGGGGAGTTTGATAAAATGTTGTATCTTCAGAAATCCTGAATCAATGGTCCTGAGCTGAGGTCTAGGAATTCATTCTAGTGGTGATTTGTACCTGATAGGAAGAATGATGCTTTACTGGATTGGCCTAAATTGCAGCCATCCTTCTATCCAAACTTGGAAAACAAGCTCCTGTGTTTAACTGCAGCTGTAATTTTAGGTGTGAGGAGCTCAGCGGTCTGAGAGAGTGTGTTGGTGATTCTGGAAACAAAATCAGGACATGTAGAGAAGTTATTCCCAACAGAAAGGTTAGGAATCAGATATGCATAAGGTTAACTTCAACGTTTGCAAGAGGAGCTGGAGTTAGGAAGGATTTTCTACATGGGGCGACAGTTTTCTTCTACATCCTCAAATGTTAATGATTACCAAAAACCGTTAATTTTAAATTAAAATGCAATCCTTGTTTTTTAGTCCCTAATTCATCCATGACCTTTGTTAGAGATCAAAGCAATTTAAAGAATGTTAATTTTTCTCAAATATCTCCTTTGCCCACCTGTCATATAAAGTGCTTTTTATGCCTCTTTGATGATGATTTTTTTTGTCTGCGATCCTGTGACAACACTATGCCTGTCACAGTAATTATTAGAAAACTGGTCTATAAAAATCACTTAACTTTCAAGAATTGCAGTACTTGAATTAAATCACTGTAGATCGAGAAACTCAGAAATGGCTTGAGCACCCGAGGCAGCCTGAAAGCTTGGGGTCGCCATTTGGCTTTGCTAGGGACGCATGCAGCGCAGGATTTTGTGCTGTTTGGCTGCAATACAGCGATTACCATTGAACATTTCTTTGTCTGGTGAGCAGGCCCCTTTCCTGCTCTTCTGACCTGACCAAACAGACTCTCTTTGGGCTTTTTGTCTATTTTGTATTCCCCCATTGGTGTTCCTTGCTATCTGGCTCCTTCAGTTTTGGAAACAAAACCCCAGGGAACTGACCATCCCAGGATGTGAGACCCCTGCCTTTTCTGTCTTAGAGACTTTGATTCTTGTTCTACTTACAATGTCAGGGCTTAAGTTGTACTTAGTGGGAGAAATGCATCTACCCCATCTTTCCAGAAGCAGCAGTTTTTCCCTCTTTTCTTTTCTTCTTCCTCAGATATTTCCTTTCTACTTTGGCTTTTTCATGTCTCCTTAATGCAGTTTGAAAACCTTGCCTTTTCCTCTTTTTTCCCCCAATGCTGTTGCTCTTCTGTTTCGACCACACTCTCTTGAGATTCACTCAGGGAGAACACTCATTATTGTTGAATTAATTATTGCCCCCCAGATCAAGTGTGATTCCCATCGCACAAGGCTTTGTTTGATTGCATCTCAATGCTGTTTCAAAATTCTCCTTGTGTTGAGGTTGGTTGTGTTCCTCAGTGTTTTATAATGTATTTCCTCCCATCTCCTCCTCTAAATGCTTGTGTTTGTATATTGAAGGCTAATCATTTCTGTATACTAATCTTCTATCTCGGTAGGTTATGAATTCCCCTGTCATTTATAATAGTTTTTCAGTTGATTTTTAAGTGAATAATAAATAATCATATCATCTGCAAATAAATTACTATTTTAGCTTCAACTTTCTCATTTTTATGTCTCATTTCTTCCTTGTGTTGGCCAGTATAACCAGAGCCATGCCGCATAAAGCAACTTTTACAACTGACTTGCACTACTATCTGGGGAGCAGGCATCTTTCCTGTTGTGTCCTTGAGATGTTCCCAGTTGCAACACAATGAAACTTGGGGTGGCAATCAGGAAACTTGTCTTGTCGTGACCATAACTGGAATGTTTCAAATGCTTTTCCATTAAATATTTTGCAAGCTTTGGGTTCCTCAAGAGATAGCCTTTTAAGGACCTATATATAATTCTATATTTTATAGCTTTCTTAAAAGAAGAATGGGCGATGATGTTTTAAGTGCATTTCAAAATCTATGGAGTTAATGTTAATCTATGAGCATATGACTCGGTTCATTTAATTATAAAATTGATCTTTAAGTTTCTTCCCTTGTGATATCATTCTGGAGTCTTGTTTTAATGTTGGCCTTATGTCTTGAGAAGAATTTGCAATATTTCTTTCTTTTTCTAAGTTCTGGAGAAGGTTAAAAGCATTAGCATTATCTGTTCCCTAACAATTTGGTGTAATTATCCAGTAAAACCACTTTTGAAGTGCAGCTTCTTAGAAACAACATGAGGTTGTCAGAGACAGCTCTCTGAACAGTTTCTGCTTCTTTGTCCTTATCACATCATCAAGTTCATATGGGTTTCACATTTATTTGCATACAGTTGATCAAAATTGAATGGAAATTTAGAGTTTTATTTAGCTAGATTATCATGCTATCCTCATTATAAAATTTCTGGTTAAATATTTTATCCTCCCCCCCAATGGGTAATAAGTATTTACAGATTTTGTTGTTTATCACAAATAACTAGCTCCCATTAGCTTTTTAAATTCTACTTTTTTTTTTTTTTTTTAGGGCCGCACCCACGGCATATGGAAGTTCCCAGGCTAGGAGTTCAGTCAGAGCTGTAGCCACTGGCCTATGCCACAGCCACAGCAATGCCAGGATTTCCCTCTGCTCTGAGAACCTCAAATGAGTTTCTGCAGGGCTGGAGTGTCCCTGTGGCAATGGGTACTTCAGAGGGTTGAAGAACCCTGGGCTTAATTCAGGTTTGAATTAACCCCTTTGTATGACCACAAAATGCCAGGGGTGTTTCTGTGACCTGTGACCTGAGGGGTCAGGACCCAGGCACAGGCAGGGGTGTTTCTGCGACTCAGTGACCTCAGGGGCAGTACCTGGGCATGGATGTGCCTCCATCTCCCGATGCCTCTGACACCATTGAGACCTTTGAGCCTCTCCCTAGCGCCCCGCTGTTGTCCACCTGCGCAAGCTGGCTGAGGGCCTGGTGCTGCCCCTCCTGGCAACAGACACGCGGGCCTCATGCAGCGCTAATGGTGACAAGGCTGGGTCCTGCTCTCCAAAGCAGTTTGCCACCAGCTGGCAAGTGGAGACCAAGGGCTCAATGACCTGGGGGCTCGTCTCTTCACACCCCCTGGCGTGTCATCTGCTGACTAGTGGCGGGGTCCATCCTACGGGTCCCCGCGGTGACGACTGGCACTGAGTCAGCGGCGGGCCCTTCTGCATCTGCCTGGGCAGCTGATGGGCTGAGCTGTGGGAGGAAGTGAGCTCTGTGGGCGGGCGGTGCTGCGCTTGCGCAGTCCGTGGCTTTGGCCCACCTGGGTCGGGGGTTTGAACAGCTAACTGGTGTGTAGGGACCGCTGTATGGGTCCTGGGCCCTCCCAAAGCAGCCCTGGGTCCCGTGTCACGGTCTAGGCCCATGTGTCTGTCATGGTTAATTCACGTGCTCCTCTACTGGGATGGGGCTGTTTGCGGTTAAACGTTATTTGGTCTGACATTATTCTGGCCAATCCAGAGGGGGTTTCTGGGAGAGACGAACACTCACTGAGAGCCCGAGTAAGCAGGGGGCCCGCTGCGCGTGTCCCCAGCCAAGCCATCGCGGGCTGAGTGGAGTAAAGGACTAAGGGGGCGAGAATCCGCTCCTGCCTGTCCCTGCCTGAGATGCTGGCTTCCCTGCCTTCAGACCCAGACCCGCGCTGGAGCTCCCCCCGTGTCCCCGGGCCTCCAGCTTGCCCAGCCTCCCGCAGGCCTGGGATGTCTCAGCCTTGTAACCGAGAGGCCAAGTCCTTACTCTGAGAAAATATGTGCCATAAATCCTCTCGATTTTGTTTGTCTGCAGAGCCCTGCCTCATGCAGTTGTCTGAGAATGAAGCATGGCTCTCAGCGGGTTCAGGGGAAAAACCATCCTGCTGTGGCCGGGACAGGGGTCTTAACCAGGGGCTGGCCGTCCTCACAGCCAGCAGGGGACAGAGCGGCTCTATGCGAGGTCCTGGGGGCAGCCTGTGGAAGAGCCATCTTCAGGGGTGGCTGAGGTCCACGCTCCTGCCAGCGGTGACACACTGGACCCTAAATACTCTGCTGTGCGGCTGCCTGTGCCTGGGTGTTGACCCTGAGGTCACAGGGTCACAGAAGCACCCCTGGCCTCTTGTGGTCAAACACAGGGGTTAATTCAAACCTGAATTAAGCCCAGGGTTCTTCAACCCTCTGAAGTACCCATTGCCACAGGGACACTCCAGCCCTGCAGACACTCATTTGAGGTTCTCAGAGCAGAGGGAAATCCTCCTGAAACATATACATTCCAACAGTAACAACAACAAGCAGAAGGAAGGAAGGAAGACATCAGGGCAGAGCCAGGAGAGCAGAGCCTGAAGCAGGTCCACTTTGACTTAATCAAACCCCAAATGTATTAAAAGACTTTTCTGAGAAGATGAAGGGCCTCCTCATGGCCCCTGCATCCTGGGACATGCACCCTGCATTAGCTTCACCATGGCTCTGACAACCTTTCCGCAGGGTCAACATCAGAGCTCAGGGGAGAGTGGCCTGTGAACCACTCAGTTTAGACAAGCCCTCCCCGAAACTCTAGGGGACTCTCGAGTGTAAAATGCAGAACATCAGGATGGCCGCCTTAACACTGGGGACAGTCCCAGAGGTGGCAACACGCATGCCCCTTACGAACCTGTGAGACGCCACGGTCACACCCATCCCATGGATAATAAGTTAAATTAAGTCTTTGGTGCAAAGAGCCAGGTGCCTACAGTGGCCCTCAGCAGCCTCTGTGAAGCCTCGCGCACAGCGTTCCTGAGTCACGGGTGGCAGAGGTTTGCTCCCAGGAGTCTGGCTGATGGTCTGGTCTTGGCTCTCACGCCTGCTGGGAGCCTCCAGCCCGCCCAACTCGCACAGTATCTGCAGCAAGATCTGACCTGCTCCCATGGCTCAAACTTACAAATAAATGCACTCATCACCATCGTAAAGTGCCCCTTGTAACAGCTGTTTATCTACTTGTTTATAATCCTGAATTCTATCACCTGTTTCATTAGGGTTACAACACCTTTATTTTTGTTTTCATTTGTCTGGAATGTTTTTTGTTGTTGTCGTTGTTGGTTGTTTTTTTTTTGCCTTTCCTAGGGCCGCTCCTGTGGCATATGGAGATTCCCAGGCTAGGGATCTAATCGGAGCTGTAGCTGCCGGCCTACAGCACAGCCACAGCAACTCGGGATCCAAACTGTGTCTGCGACTACACCACAGCTCATGGCAACGCCGGATCCTTAACCCACTGAGTGAGGCCAGGGATCGAACCCGCAACCTCATGGTTTCTAGTCGGATTCGTTAACCGCTGAGCCACAACAGGAACTCCCTCATCTGGAATGTTTTTGGGTAAACTTTTTGTGTTTCTTTGTTTGATGGATATTGCTTGTCTACAACTTAAAGTTAGATTTTACTTTAAGTACCAGTTCTTGATTGTTTTTAGCAGATGAGCTTAGCTCATTTACATTTGTTTGTATAATATATATGTTTGATGTTATTTCTTAGCTCATATGTTCTGCTGTGATTCCTATTTTTGATCCTTTAAAATAAATTTTACATCTGTCTGGCTCACTGGATTTCCTTCTTTAAGATGCTGCTCAATACTACTCCTGGCTTTAATTGTGTTCTAAGATGATCACCGCTTCTAAAGATGCCTTAAAATTATCTAGAATACCTGTTTGCTTTCTACTCTATACAATGTTGGAATTAATGTGAATTTCCTTAGCCGAAATCTTTGCATGTTCAGAATTCAAACTTTTTAGAATTTTAGGATGCTGATATAGTATTTATTCATGCATTACACATGGACATGTAGAACTAAGCATGTTAATATTACTGTATGATCTCACTGTACAGAAAAAAGATTATAAATCATTGCCAACTTAGACCAAATTTTGAGCCAAAGGATTATCTAAACACGTTACTGTCTTGAGAATCAGGAATTTAGAATTTCAGCAAAAGGACTGTATACCTCTGCGCAGTATTTTCTTCTTTTTCTCCACCAAATGTATTTAACTGGTTATACTCGTTTTCTTTTGTTTACCTTTATAACTTCAAATATACCTATATTTCTACCATACAGCTTTCTGGTGTTTATTTACATCTTAGGCACTCAGCTATTTTGTTTTTTTTAATTGAGAAAGCAGAGCCATACAGCAACTCTTGCATTTTTTTCTCTTTTCAATTTCAGCAAGTTTATATCATTTCTGCATAGCCAGGATTTACACTTTTTACATTTTTCTCTGGAATCATAATTATCATATGTGTTTCAGACTTTAGTCAAACAATTCACATACTCAACTCTTGATGCTGGACTTTTGCCATGATAATTTAATCCACTAATTGGTTGGCTGAGGTCCATTCTCTGATAGTTTCCTGAAGAACTTGTAGGAAAAATACGCCCTGGGTGCTCACATGCCGTGCAGTTGCTTTTAATTCTGACTTTGGGCTTGCACTAGCATTTGGTGGTGCTCGAATTTCTTGGGCCATTTGTCTTTCTCTGAGGACTTGGAGCGCATTGCTTTGACGTAGTCTAGCCTTGAAGACTGTATGGATAGCTGGATCCTGCTTTCTCTGTCTTAATAGGAAGTGCAACATTTTATATAACTCCTCGAGTTACTGTTTTTAAGTAAATTCATCAAAATATTTTACTGTTGCTTGTTTTGTGTCATTTCTCCTCCTGTATTTACAGTGCTCCTTTTAAATGTAAAGATTCAAATAATTCTTTATGTATGGAGATTTTTCTTTCATGGTGCATGAAGCCATGTTCTTCTGTTTCATTGTTCTGGTTCTTTCCTTGGACACATGTGTGTTTGTTCCATTTCCCCCATTATTTTAATATTTTCTCATAATGCTTTTTCAAGATTGAAACATAACTTATATACTGCAAACTCTACTCTTTTAAATTGTACAGTTCAGTGAATTTTAGTATATTCACAAAGTTGTGCAACCATCCCCATGGTCTAATTTTAGTGTCATCCCCCCCAAAAGCTCCATACACGTTAGCCTTCCACCTCTCCTCACACCCTCCACCCAGACACTGGTGTCTACACGCCTCCTCTCTGTCTCCACCACTTGCTTACTGTGGAATATAAATGAGGAATCACACAGTCTATGAGCTTTTCTGTCCAGCTTCTTTCACTTACCATAATGTTTGCAAGGGTCATCCATATTGTTAGATGTGTTTGTACTTTCTTCCTTTTAAGGCTGAATGTTCCTCTATTTTTGGATGCACCAGTAAATATTCATTCATCAGTTGATTCACATTTAGGCTGTTTCCACTTTTTGATTATTTTGAAAACACTTCTATGCAGATACACATTTGTGTGTGTGTGTGTGTGAAAATGCGTTTTCATTTTTCTTGGCTATATCGCTTGAATAGAATTGCTGGATCATATGGTAGTTTGGTGTTTAACTTCCTGAGGAACCGACAAACTGTTTTCCAGAGTACATGCAGTTTTAAGTCCCCATTAGAGCTTTATGAGGCTTCTTTTCCCTCATCCTTCCCGGCCTCTATTACTGTCCATCTTTGTAGATTATAACCATGTGAAGTGCTGTTTCATTATAATTTTTTTTTTTTTTTGTCTTTTTGCCATTTCTCGGGCCGCTCCCGCGGCATATGGAGGTTCCTGGGCTAGGGGTCCAATAGGAGCTGTAGCCACCGGCCTACACCACAGCCACAGCAACGTGGGATCCGAGCCTCATCTGCGACCTACACCATAGCTCACGGCAACGCCGGATCCTTAACCCACTGAGCAAGGCCAGGGATCGAACCTGTAACCTCATGGTTCCTAGTCAGATTCGTTAACCACTGCGCCACGATGGGAACTCCATGTTTCATTATAATTTTGATCTGCATTTCCCTAACACTATCATGTTGAGCATCTTTCCACATGGTTATTGGCCATTTTCTGAGGGGAAATTGCTATTCAAATTCTTTATACACTTTCAGTTGGGTTGTCTTTTTAATCGTTGAATTGTAGTTTCCTTTATATATTTTGGTTACTAAACTCTAACCTGTAAAATGATTTGTAAATACAGTCTCCCAGTCTGTGGGTTGTCTTCTTGCTTAGTTGGTAATATCCTTGGAGCACAAAAGTTTTTATTGTAATAAAGTCAAATTTATCTTTAAAAGTTTGTTGTTGTTGTTGTTGCTAGTGGTTTTGGTGTCATATGTGAGAGACGTTACCTGATAAAGATTCACGCTTGAGCTTCTAAGAGCGGAGCACACCGTCTTGCCTCTGTCCCGGGCATGCGCCCTGTGCGTGGCCTTCTGGGTCCCAGACCATGTCAAGGCTTTTCAAACATCTGTAGGCCTCTTGTTCCCCAGGTTTTTGGTGTTGCTCTATCTCCCCACAAGTACTATTCACTGCCTCTGGCGGCTGCAATACTAAACAATTGCTGCCGATTCTTTTTGTCTAATGCCTCCAAGGAATCCTCTGTTTGCACTGGGTGAGGGTCTGCAGGGCAAGCTGGTGAGTCAGATCAGCAACCTCTGGCGTGGGGTCTTCCAGAGAACCAGCAGCCAAGGAAAATAAACACAGTCCTTGGAAGGTCGGTTTTGAAGGAGCTCAAAGCCTGTGGTGAATTCTCTAGTCACTGCAAGGTTGCTGATTTCCACCAGGATGGCAGATGTTTTTAAGCTCGCATGGAACTGGGGAGAGGATACTGGAATAGATGTTAAACGGCCCCATAGTTCACATTCTTACCTGTATAGGATTCAAGATTTTTAAAAATAATGTTCTGGATTGTTGAGAACTTTGGTTAATTTCCAAAGTTCTGAGAAAGCTGATTCTGACAATGTTTGTAATTATTCTCATTGCTTTCAGGAAGAGAGTATTTTGGAACTCCTGTTTTCACTGACATCACTTCCACGGTTCTGTTTAAACTGCTCGTTTCTATTTCATATGTTTGCTTTTCTCTCTCCTCCATGTTTCTTGCTTTCTTGTGATTTTCACTCTCCTTTAAATTGTAATTAATTTTATCTCAATGGATGCTAGGATTTTAATTTTTCTTTCACTTGTGTTGATTTTGTTTCATCTTTTTTATTAAATCTCTATAGCATCCTTGACTCTTTTATCTGTTTTCTGATCCTGTTTTATGGATGCTATTATTTCTTTTCTCTTTCATTTTCTCTCTCTTTCTTTCCTCCTTCCCTTCCTTCCTTTTCATGTCGGCATATTTGGTTGAAATTTTCAACTGCTCTTTGGTAGCACTTTGGTTGTTTTGCAATTTGTTTATCAATAATCCTTCATTTCTTGTAGACTATTAGACAATTTCAGACATACACAGAATATTCCTTTACACACACATATACATAATACATATATATATATATATATGTATATATATATGTTTTTTCTTTTTAGGGCCACACCTGTGGCATATGGAAGTTCCCAGGCTAGGGGGCAAATCAGAGCTGCAACTGAAGGCCTACGCCACAGCCACAGCAACACAGGATCCAAGCCACATCTGTGACCTACAGTGAGGCTGTGGCCACACTGGATCCTTAACCCCACTGAGTGAGGCCAGGGATTGAACCTGCATCCTCACAGAGAGAGCGTCAGGTCTTTAACCACTGAGCCACAATGGGAACCACCCCTTTGTATATTTCAAATCACTTTTGAACAAAGTAAGTTATTTCTAAACATTTTTTACTTGTTTTGGGGTTTTTTTGACAAGAGCTTTGTAAATGGAAGAGAGAAGAGTCAGAGTTGTGTGCTCTGGGCAAACAGGCACCCCCCTCAGCAGGATTTGTGTGTATGTGTGTGTGTGTGTGTGTGTGTCTGTCTGTCTGTCTGTGGATGTGTGTGTATGTGCACGTGTGTGTGTGGTGTGTATGTGCGCACGTGCGTGTGTGTGTGTGTGTGTGTGTGTGTGTGAATACTTAGAGCCCTGTTCTCCAAATGCAGCTTCACACCATCGTGGCAGCACTGTTGACAGTGGGGGTGCCTCGTTTCCACCACGTCTCACCATTCCATTGTTCTTTCAAAACACAGCATTTCTGTGTGGTTTTTAAATTTGTCTACTTCTTCTTGAGTCTCCGCATTAAAGATCAGGAGGTGCTCCTCACCAGCCTCACGCCCATGGCCGTTATTCTAGCAAAGGTCTGCTCGTCTTGGAACTCAGGCTGTACCGCTTCCCACCCCCAGGCGGATCTGCTGGAAACCCACGGCACTGATCTGAGCGTCCACACAGCTCTGTTTCACCTTCACTATGTTTTACTTTTTATCTTTCTTTCCTCATAGTTTGTGGTCCACTTGTTAAAAACTCTCTTAATTTTACTGGAGATTGATCCTTCAGTTTCCTTTTCACTGTCTTGGTTGCCCTCCATGAATTCAAGGAGTATTGTAAGTGCACGGCTTCCTGTTGCCATAATACGACTGGCCTGGGAGTTCCCACTGTGGGACAGTGGGCTGAGAATCCAACTGCAGTGGCTCAGCTCGCTGAGGCTGAGGTGGTACAGGTTCAATCCCTGGCCCAGCCGGGTGGATTAAAGGATCTGGTGTTGCTGCAACTGCAGTGTAGGTCGCAGCTGCAGCTTGGATTCAGTCCCTGTCCTGGAAACTTCCGTATACTGGGGGGTGAGTTCATGAAAAAAGCAAACAAAAACCTGGCACTCCTAATCCTGGCTTGTCGTAACTTCATGTACAACCAGGAAGAAGAGTTAATTTTAGCATTTGAGATAAAATACTTTCTATCTTCACAGTAGAACACGTGCTTTGAGTGTGACTCAGCACAGGGCCAATTAACTGAAATTATCTGCTTAGACTATCTCACAAAAGTCCTTTGGGATCAATGATAGTTATTGATATGACATCGTTTCTTAGACTATCTCACCAAGTCCTTTGGGGCCAATGATAATTATTGATATGACATCGTTTCTGGGAGAGAAATTAAGGCTGCAGTTAAACATTCCGTGGTTTACAGGAAGATAAAACATATACATCTAAGCCTCTATTATGATTTGGCTTCAGAGCTGTAAATTCAAGCTAAGTGTGTTGGAAGCTCACCTTTAACACTATCTGTGTGGCTTGGGGAAATTTCTGAACTTTAAAGCTCACTTCTCTATCTTCAGCATAGGGAAAATTAAAAACAAACGCAAACCATCACTTGGGTTTATTGTCACGATGTAATGAAATAATGGACACAAAACTTCAGACAGAGTGGCTGGCACATAATAAATATTTCAGGCAGATTAGCTGGTTTACAGTTAGCTATTCTAAAGTGTGTATAAGGTGGAGTTCCTGTCATGGCTCTGTGGTTAACGAATCTGACTAGGAACCATGAGGCTGTGGGTTTGATCTCTGGCCTCGATCAGTGGGTTAAGGATCCAGCGTTGCTGTGAGCTGTGGTGTAGGTCACAGAAGCGGCTCGGATCTGGCGTTGCTGTGGCTGTGGTGTAGGCCGGCGGCTACAGCTCCAATTAGACCCCTAGCCTGGGAAACTCCATATGCCGAAGGAGCAGCCCTAGAAAAGGCAAAAAGACAAAAAATAAAATAAAATAAAAATTTTTTAAAAAGTGTGTATAAGATACATAATAAGAGCATGTTCTAACCAAGTGGCTTAATCAGCTAAAGAGATTGTCAGGCATAGAGTTTTCTATTATTTTTTAATGGAAACATTTTTTGAATGCCAAAAGACAATCTGAATATTCGAAGGGAACCAACGGCGCTTTGTTTCTTGCAGAGGCATTGCTCATATGTCCTTTGATCTCCATAGCAACCCGATGAGGTACATAACTCAATGGGAAGAGAAATGGTAGGAATACCGATAAATTTCCCCATTTCTCTGTGGGACACAGCACGTGGTGACAAGTCTTTACCAACATGGCCGTGGAGATAGAGTCAGTGTGGAGAAGTGAGGAACATTCTTGTTGGGGGCAGGTGGCCACAGACCTGGCTTGGTCAGTGACAGGCTGTGAGCTCTTCCAAGGCTGGATTCCATCCACTACTCTCGCTGTAGTGGCAACTAGACCGTCTCATCCCAGAGCCTGTTCTGGAGACTGAAAACATTATTCGTCTCTTCCCTTTATTCCTATGAGTGCTGTGCCTTTGATGGTTCCAAGGAAAACACATTTGAGTGATTATTCTCTTTACTGATCCTAAGACAAGGGAAGCCAACGTTGAAATGATTTAAGGTTAAATGGATAGTGTCAGTGAATATGGAGAATAGTTAAATATTTTTTAAATGTCTTGGGAACATCACCTGTAAGCTTCCTGAAGAGCGTCCACTTTCTCATGCCAGCATCTAGCAGAGGGCAGGTAGCAACCTGTGAATGCCACTTGCTGCTGAGTTAATACACTTGTATGTAAGGGCCAAGGTTAGCTCAAGGTCATGATGAGGTGGATGGAGCAGAACTCCGAGGTGCAGATATTGAGCTGAGGTGGGTGGTGGGTTCCCCTGGGGAGTGGCTGTTAGTCATTCTGAGTGGACATGGGAGGAAGGGAGGCAGTTCTGGGACCAGTTTTCTTGGGCTGCCCTGACAAAGGATCACAAACTGGTGGCTGCCAACGACATGGGTTTAGTGACTTACCACCCTAGGGGTCAGGAGTCCAGGGCTAAAGTCAAGGGCTCGGCAGGCCTGGGCTCCTTCCAGAGGCTCCATCTAGGAGAGCAGTCTTCTCGCCCTTCCCAGCTCCTACAGGAAGCCTACACGCCTGCATCCAAACCCAGCAGCAAAGCACTGAGCCCTGGCCGCATCCCTCTCCCTCTGCTGTGTTCCGCTTCCAATCTTTTGCATCCTGGGGGTCACACCAGAACCGCTCAATTAACTGGAATCATTTCCCATCTCCAGGTGTTTACCTGAGTCTCCTCTGCAAAGTCTCTTTCTTCCATTAAATTAGCATCTTTGCAGGAGGATCTGGACGTGAGCATCTCCGAGGGAGATGGTGTTACCCTTTCACCACAGAGCTCAGCGGCAAGGATGAAGCACAAGGGACGTGGTCTGCGAGCAAGGTCAGAGTGCTTTCCTGCTCAACAGTGGAAGGGCCAGCTGCCCACCCCCAACCCTGTCCATGTGCTTCTGGCTGATCCTCACCCACTTCCTCCAAACAGAAGCTGCCCTCATCAAGCTCTGAACCTTCTCATGCTCTCAGGAACCTGTGTTGGCGGCATTCTTCCCATTTCAATGTATTTCTCTGGTTTCCCAGATTCAGCAAATGGTTTACGCTTAAAGTGAGCTTAGAGACAACGGGAAGCAATTATCCCCTTGCAGGGCTTTTCAGGAATATAACACGCTGGAAAAAATGCAGGGCCAAGTGGTTCTCAGGACGAGAACTGTACTGTAGGGTAGAGTCCTCTGTGCACAATTCACCTTGCTGGAATCGGCGTTTCCACCGGAGTCCTGGGGGGCTGCTCAGATGCTCCTCACTGTAGCCTCAAGCAGCGCCCCTCCCTCCTCCAGCAGGCTGTCCATTGAGAGGAATCTGCCAGGTCTGCTCCTCTCTGCCTCCTGCTCAGGTCTGCGTCTCCCTGTGATTAAATACAGGGAGACAAAGGTCTCTCACTGCCCAGTGTTCACGGAACCAGGCAGGAGGCAAGCAGAGCGCCTTTTAGAACTTGGCTGGGAGAAGGCAGGTGAAGGTGAACTTTCACCTTCCAGACAAGGTCACAGTGGGGTCTTCTGCCTCATGGGAGGGACCCCACTCCCCTGGCTCCTAGCAGGTAACTCCCAGAGCATATGCTTTTACACATGCTCCCCACATTCCAGTCTGGGTATCGCAGCTGACACACAAACACAGGACACATGTTACAGTAAAGGAAAATTTTAAGTGAATAATCTTCAGAGATTCCAAGGCTCAAAATGGGGTGGGGGATAAATTAGGAGTTTGGGATTAACGGATGTATGCAGTACCACACATAAAATAAACAACCAGGACCTATGGTGCAGCACAGGAAACTACATTTAGTATCTTATCATAACCTAATAGGAAAGAATCTGGAAAAGAATATGTATGTGATATAACTGCACACCTGAAACTAACACGATATTGTACATTAACTCTCCTTCAATTAAAAAATATGGAAAACCTATTATCATTCAGTGTAACTGCTGCTTCTCTTTTCTTGCTTCCAGACAGGGGCTCAAACCATTTGGCGGCATGAGAAACAAGACCTAAGATTTTGCCTTGTCAGGTAAGTCACACGTCTCTGCTTGGGGAGCATCTTATTTTCACCGTAGAATCAGGAAAGTTCAGGATGTTTCCTCAAGTAGGAGCAGCCCCCTTCTCCGTCAGGTTACATCCTTTTCATTTCTTCCCCTTCCAGTGATGCTCCTGCTTCCCCCCGAGTCTGGAAGCCAACAGGTTAAAAGCACCACTGCTCAGATACAACCTCCAGAAGCAATGGACGGGGCAGTGACAGTGACGGGGATTTTCTTTATGTTACTGTAATTGAAGACATTTATGTTAACTGGCTCGTTTGAACTGTTCCAGACAGTGTACAAATGAACACTTTTTCTTTGGTAATGAACCCTGGAATAATTATGTATTTCATCAGTATTACCGTTACACAGAGTGGGGCGCCCCTTATGCAATATCACAGGGAAGGAGCCTCCCGCATGTATTGTACTTACATAATCATTTGTCCAAACATAATCAAGGAGGTAAAGTGTACATTTAAACATAAACGTGCACGACTGGCAGTGCTCCTGAGATGTTTGTTTGGTGTTAACCTTCGCCATCTTTTGGGTTTTATTTCAGGTTTGCTGTTTACTCTGATTTACTTGTGTTTTAAACTCCAAATATTTCATAAAAGCATTGATCAGGAGCTCTACTTCAGCCTTATTCAATATTTTTAAAATTCCAGAATATGCTCAAGCCCAAAGCTGCTTGTTATCTAGGGCCGGGACGTTGCCCACCATGAGAGCAGGCATGTCACCGTCTTGGTTGGAGATGCCCAGACGAATCATGAGGGGCAGTTTACCGCCCATGACTGTGTCCTTCCACAAGTTTTTAAAACAGGAGGTAAGGGCACTGGGCACTTGGCGGAAGTGTGTTCTGTTCCCCTACACTGCAGGGCTCTGGGAGGGACTGGGAGGGAGAAGGGGGTGTGGAAGGAGGGCAGACCCAGAGGAGCAGGGACTCAAAGCACTGACTGCACCTGGGGGGAGGTTTGGGGCAAGAAGGGCTCCGGAAGACGAACTCCATTTCTAAGGTAGGAATCGATGAGAAGTTGTGAAGGCGTAAGTCTTCAAGGTTGACGTGAATTCTAGAGCACTTGTGACCTGGAGCTGAGCCCTTGAGTAACTGTCTTATAGGGACTTCAGATGAAAGTGAGAGATGGAGCACAGACCTTTGAAAGTATTTGAGAATCCCAGAGGCTCCTGGTTACCAGGACCTTTCAGGACCGGACCCGGAGATTGGGTTCAGCAGACCCAGGCAGAGACTCCTGAACTGTCCAGGTGACATCACATGCTATCGAGGAGACTGGAGCAGCGCGCACAGCCGACCACTGTGGGATTATGAAATGCCCTTTGACCCAAGCTGCTCCAGTGTCCCTGTTGCTGAAATTCGGCCTCTGTTCACTGGTGCCAGATAGGAATATACAGGGACAGAGTTTGGGGCGAAGTAGAAAGGAATAGCTTTATTGCTTTGCCAGGCAAAGGGGGCAATGACAGACAAATACCCTCATAACTGGGTGCCCCCCACAGGGGTAGTGAGGAGTCTTCATGTCCAAGGAGCTGGGCGTAGTCAGCTGGTGGACAGTCTTCTGATTGGTCAGTGGTGAGGTCATCAGGAGTCAGCAGCATCAGCTGTCTGGGGACTACTGGTCCACTCACTTGTGAGCAGCATACAGTTCACTTTTTCCACCTGATGGGGGTTTCAGAGCCTAGGAAACAGCTCAAAGGATACGGCTCAGAATATTATGCACAGCCTTGAGGGGGAACTAAAGGTCCTTGACTTTGGTGAATGGCTAAACGATTATTATTTTGTTTCACTTGACCTTTTTTCTTTCTGCATTTTTTTCACTTCTCTGATTAAATCGACTCTGAGTTTTTCTTCAGCCAAAGAGCAGGCAGAGGACATGGTGGGGATCTATTCTGGAAGGCCCCATAGGGTCCTGCTCAGTTACAGAAGCACGTGGGGGGCTGGGGGGCAGTCTGGGAGCTGATGAAACACAGACTGGAAAATACAAGCAGGCTGACCAGTAAAAGTAGAAGAATTAGGATTAGACCAAAACTGGCATCTCTTCCTCCAGAAAAGTGAAATTGAGCAAAAAAGATGGAGCTGCAAATAAATTTTGAGCTCAACAGCCTGTTTGAAAAAGTTGACACAATTTCATCCATGTTTTCTAGAAGTCCGAAGCAAAATCATCTCCTGACGGCAGGGAGCAGACACCCACAAAATGCCTGAGAAGTTTTCAAATGGAAGAGAACAGAGACAAACAGGTTTGGGACTTGTCAGAGGTCCTTGAACACATGCTGAGTGCCTGGAAATGTCACTGAGCTTGAAGGCCACGTGGTCTGAGAGGCCTCTGTGTCTCCAGGCCCCTTGGGATGGAGCAGGAAAACAAAGGCAGGAGGACGGAAGTCCCCTGGGCCAAGTGGCCAGCAGGCCAGTTGAGGGTTTTGGCAGGTGGGTAGCTGAAGGGTCAATGCCCAGGTCTCAGGTGTGGCCAGGGCAAAGCTGACAGGTGGGGAAGCCTAGGCTCCAGGCTGGGGGCATCTGCCTCTGGGTACAAGGGCCTGGGGCCTGGGGTTGAGGGGAGAGGGACCACTGTGATGTCCCCCCTGCTTCCCATTCCTGTCCTGGGCTGTTGCAGAGTCTTCCTTGCTGTTCTTTCTTCCATTTTTTTCTTGGCTTAAATTCACCAAAATATGTTTCTGTCACTTGCGATTTAGATTCCTGACCATATACTGTTAATTTTCTTACAGCTTTCTGTCCCTCCAATAGCAAATTTCAGGTTAGAAGGAGGACAAAGAAACCCCTTGGGGGCTGGCCTCTGCTTGCTTGCCCCTCCAGGCTGCCCCACGCTCCCCACAGAGTTCTGCAGGGCAGGGACCCCTCAGCCTCCTTGAGGGCTGTCCCAACCCCTGTAAATGCTCTCATTACCCTACCCTGTAAACATTCTCATCACCTAGGAGGTGAATGATGCTATTTTCTTGCTGTCAGGAGTTAAAAGATTTATTGCAGGGGAAATGATGGGAGTAGAATTTTTTCGTTATTTAGAAGGAAAGCAAAATACTGATTTGAAGAATTTTTTTTTTAACTCTTTTTCAAAGTATTCTAAAAATGGGGACAATGGATTTTTTTCTTTCTTTCTTTTTTTTTTTTTTTCTGGAGGAGAGAGGATAAAAGTACTAAAACTAATATAGAACTAACTTCCTGCCATAATGATGGCTATGGTTTTTGCAGTGAGTATCTGGGATATACATAAAAATGTTAGCAATGTTTTTCAAATAGAAAACATAAATAGGTTAAACATTTTGACCTGAGCAAAGCCATCCAGACTTAACTTTGCACTTAGCATGGCCCATCTGTAACTTTTCTACTGTCTCCAAAGCCAGTTGCCCTGGAAGATGGCCTTTATCTGCTCAGTTAATACTGTTGGGTTCACAGTGTGAACTGTCCTATCCCCGTTTTAAAATGTTGATCGCCACGTTTTCCTCATCTTTGTGTAAATATGATGATCGATTTTCACTTAGCAGTAATTCCCTGATTTGCTGCAAGTAAAGAAATTGGAAAGATGAAAAACAAAGCAGAACAAACATCCTGATGTACCTTCAAAGCTCTTTGTACTTCACTCTGGGAGGTGACAGTCCCCGGAGGGGGAGAGGTCGGATGCTTCTGTCCTCCAGGAGCAGCTGGCTGGGCCTGGGCTGCAGCTGGGATCCCTGTCTTGCAGGTGGAAAGGACGGGGCCAGGAGCCTGGGGGTGTGGGGACAGGGAGGGGCGGGAGTGCCGGGCAGAGCCGGAAAGGGGTGTGTTGGGAGGGGGGAGGCTGGTGGGAAAAGCCTGGAGGATGAATGGCTGGGCGTTTCCAAATGCAAATTTGTGAAGCGAGGACACCCTGGGGGTTCAGAGACTAACGCAGGTGACCTGCAAGATGAACTATTTTGTTTGTCCTTTTTTGGGTCCATCAGCGTTTTCACTGGTCCATCGTTGCCCTCACCCTTTTACGCCGCGGTCTCCACCAGCTCCCACACGCGAATCGCTTTTCCATCTCCTCTTTCTCTTCATGTCTCCCGCGCATTGACCGTGTACCCGCCACGTTTTGCTTTTACTCCCGCTCATCATTTCCCATCTGGAGTTGCTCTTTCTCTGGAGGCCGCCGCCCAGGTCAGTTTTACCCCGCAGCCCCCCAGGCCTGTTCTGCACGTTTCCTGCCTGGGCCCTGCCCTCCCCCAACACCTTGCCCTGGGTTCGGCCCTCCTCAGATCTCCAGCCGTGGACACGTGACAGTCTTTCTTTACTTAACTTCAAAAATCTATAAAATTGGTGACCATCCACCGTCGCGGTGGGTACCTATTGTTTCAGCATAATAGTAAATCGTCCCCTTTCCCTCGGAAACGGATGGTGCATCGCGCTGTCACTGTAAACCCTGTTAGTTAAAGGAGAGGACTTGGCGCTGCACCAGGCAGGGGCCAGCGCTCCGCACCCTCCGTTACGGTCACCAGGGATTGTCTCAGGATCAGGCTTTCCTCTGGCTTGCTCCCACCTCACGCTCTACCTGACGTCATCCGTGAGCACAGAAGTTCCACCAGCGTCCCTCTTCCCAAGCCGCACGGGCACTCCTGCGCAGGCGCACAAGCACCCAAGGTCATCCCGTGCCATCCTTGAGCCCGCAGGATTCTTCTCCAAGACCCCAGGGGTGCTTTTTCTGTGTTTCCTTGGGCTGCAAGGCTCTTTAGAGATTATTATGTTCTTTTTGTGTCTGTACCAGCTGATGGTAGCTCCTTAAAGGGAACGATTGCATTTCGCTTCCGTTGGCGCCCTTGGCCTTGCACAAGTGCTGAGCGCCTGGCGGACCCTCGGGGCCTCTTGAGTGTTTGTCCTGGGCGCTGAGACAGCAATTAGCGCCTCCCCTATGCTCAGGGAGGCGCTGGCGCGTGGCAATCCTCCCAGTGCCTTCTCTGACCGGGAGTTTCCCTGGCAACCCGTCTTTATGTGATCTTCCAACTTCCCTTTTCTACCTCAAAACGTCTAATTTATTTGCAAAAACTTGGCTTCACTGCTAAAAACCGCAGGAGTCTGCCAATTTTAGACTCTCGTATTTGCAAGAACCACGTAAAAAGGGCCAATTTGTTTCTATTTTATCATTTTAAAATACACTAAAACACAATTTGCAAAAGAACATAGAATGGCTTCTTTAAAGACTTGCGTGCCAGGCAATGGGGATGAATTTGTCCTGGGGCGCCCTCCGGAGCAGGGCTGGCACCGGTGGTGACCCAGCGTGAACCTCCTGCAGGTAGCTGGGGTCCGCGTGGCCTGAGGCTCCTGAGGCTGGGAGAAGTCCATCCCCCAGAGCTTCTGGCACAGTTGAGCAGGGTCTGCGCAGCCCACAGCAGAGCGGGCTGTGCACAACCCAGACCAGCGGGGCCCTTCCTCACTTTCCACTTAAAACAGTAGCTTCCAAGTGGCCCACACGGAGGTCAGATGTCAGATGTCAGAGGTCAGAGGGTATCCCTGAGCAGAGCAACAGCCTGCAGAGCTCAGCCCTGTGCTGCCTCTGAATGGATTTCTGCTGAAATTCGGCAAATATCGGTGTTATAATATTCTAGACAGATGTCAATATTGTAAAAGACCAAGCTCTATAGTACATTTAATTCACTTTGTTAGTGGAAAAGTTAGAAATTTTATATTTTATAAATAATTTCCCATAAGTTCAGACCCATTTATGGTAATAAATAAATAAACACATACATCTGTAATAAAAGCTATCTGAGGTTGTCTGGGAATAGTATTTTCTTAAGAGCCACACTTCTTGGAATAGAGATTTTTCCCTTTTAAGCTCAGAAACCTAAAAACAAAATGAACAGTCAAAGTAATCCAATCATATTTAGAAAAGTTTTCTAAAATTATTTCGTATTTCTCTGGCTCCTTATGTCCCAGAAAACTTTTAAATTTTGTCATTATATGAAGTGTAAATTATAGGAGTTCTTGAAGTGGCTCGATGGGTTAAGAACCTGATGTAATGTCCATGAAGTCACGAGTTCTATCCCCAGCCTCCCTCAGTGGGTTAAGGATCTGGCATTGCCATGAACTGTGGTGTAGGTGGCAGACCAGGCTCGGATCTGGCACTGCTGTGGCTGTGGTATTGGCCGATGGCTGCAGCTCTGATTTGACCCCCAGCCTGGGAATTTCCATATGCTGTGGACACAGCCATACAAAGAAAAAGAAAAAAAAGAAGTGTAAATTATAACATTTTCAGCTTCAACATTTTAATACTTCAAATATTATTGGGATTTATCAACTACCAACTATCAACGAATCCACTTAGAGCCAGTCCCATCTCTTTTAGCACTTATTCAATGCAACACGTGGGCTTTGTGGTCTGAGTTCTAATTTTTCATTGTCTTTTTCTTACTTCCAGATTTTTAATTGTATTTCCGGGGTCAGCTGGCCCTATTCGTGAGTCATGCATGCTGTGGGAGCCTGGTCTGGGTCCCTGAGTGACGCCCTGCCTGTGGGAGCTACAGGTGGCTGCCTGGGCTGGGTGCTGCCTCCACAGCTGCCTCATAGACCAGGGTTGAGGGGGGGGAGCCCTGCATCTGCGCCATCAGGGGGAGGAGGCTCCCAGATGCAAACAGCTTTTCATTTTGTTCCAGCTCCTATTAATATTTTAAATGGATCGCTTCAGGGAGAAACCAACTACACTGAAAAATGTTAACCCTAAATTATCAACTTAATGAACATGGAATGAAGACAAAATCACTTTGGAGTCAACATAGAGATAAAACAGTTTGGGGAACACCTTAAACTTGGATTGAAAATCCTTACAGCTGTCCCTACCTGCTTGGAGAGCTGTCACATGGACCAGAACTTCGTATGTAATTGCTCTGAACACACAGCACATGGCTCAGACACCACTGACTCTTAAAAGCAGCTCAATGCACATGAAGATCATATGCTCTTGGAGGGCAGGTCTGGGAGTAATCAATGGAGGTTTTGAACAATGGAGATTCGGGCTCCATGAAAGAAGGGAACTCCGAGGAGGGAGCATATGATGGTAAGTGTGTGAAAAGTCTGGAAAAATGTGAGAGTGGACAGGGGCTTGCCTCTTTGACGAGGGGATCTCTGAAGCACTGTCCACAGACATGGTGTAGGCCATCAATGGAGAGAAGCCATCCCAAACCAGTGGCTTTCTCTGTGCACGCCCTGGAGAGCATTGCATGGATTTGTTAATAGATAATGAGGTGGCCTGGGCTTATAATCACACACAAGCCAACAAGCAAACACAGGTGACAGAGATTCCATTTATAAATTTATGTCAGAACATTGGCAGATGGAAAAACTGAGAATCCGCAAAAGTGTTCCATGTCATGTCTTCAGGGAAATGCTGATTAAAACAATAATAAGATACCACTGCACATCTATTAGGTGTGCGTTAGAATGGTCAGAACCCAGATACTGACATCACCAAATGCTGACTAGGGCGTGGAGCCACAGGAATGCTCAGTCACTGCTGTGGGAGTACAGGATGGTGCAGCCACTTTCTTGGTGGTTTCTCAAGAAATTAAACATATTCTTACCATGTGACCTAGCAATCATGCTCCTTCGTATTCATCCAAATGAGCAAAAACTTATGGCATACAAAACAAACTGCACATGGATGTTTAGAGCAACTTTATTCATAACTTCCAAAACTTCGAAGCAACCAAGATGTCCTTTTGGGAGGTAAATGAATAAACTGTGGTCCATCTAGGCAATGGATTATTATTCAGCTTTAAAACAAAATCAACTATCAAACCATGAAAAGACATGGTGGAAACCTTACATGCATGAAAGCAGTCACTCTGTAAAGGCTACACACTGTTTGATTCCAACACAGGACATTCTGTAAGAGGCTGAACTGTGGAGGCAGTAATGAGAGCAGGGGCTGCCACTGCAGTGATAACCACAGCAAGGAAAAGCACTCAGACACCTGTTTCCCTTGTTCTCAGAATGCCTTTCCAGAAGCTAGGAGAAAACTTATTGTAAATCAGCATGCCATATTTCCCCCCAGAGTGAGGAAGGGACCCACAGTCTGGGCCTCCAGCCAGAGGTGGCAGTGCAGTGACTTCTCACAATCGGAGTCACAGTGCCCCCTCCTGGCTATTTGTGGAGGGGCTGGAGTATTTAATGTTCCTGCAATTTCTAAATCCTTTTGGGATCAATTATACTAACATAAAATCTCTGGGAGTTTTATGGATAAGAAGCTAATTGAGATTTCGCCATGTACTTGCCTTGTATTTTCCATAGACTCTCCTTCAGTTATAAATGATTTTCACAAACTACCCTGGATATTCATTTCCTCTTGCATGTCAGTGGTTTGCTGATCTCTCCTGTGATTTCCTGGTGTTAGTGCTGTGAGGATTTTATGAAGACGGTTAGTTTTAAAATGCATTCTTCTGCTGATGTCTACTGAACACCTATTTTGTGCTAAGGACGTAGTTCAGACTGTGGGGAAGCGACAGACACTCCTGGGAGCACCCACCTTAACGCCAGGTTTCTGTGAGCCCCTCCGCTCCTGCCCAGGAGACTCCGTGGAAGACCCCACCTCAGCAGGCAGAGGCTAACCCTCCCGGAGCCCAGAGCCTGACCTCTCCATTCCTGTGTCCCCAAGTTATACCTTCTCTTTCTCCCATGTGCTTCATCTCTTGCTGCTACTGGGATTTGCTCAGGCTTCGGATGCACTGCAGTCTTCTCCCATCCTAAAGCCAGCACATGCACACATGAGCATGAACCGCTTCTTTTTAGTGCACTGTGCTGTGTCCATAGATCCTCAATAAATATTCAGTGAGTTTATGATCATATAAAGAATATAAATGCAGGCCAATGTCTGATTTAGAGGAAATGTTTCATAATTCTACGGGAAAGATTTGTAGAAATCGTGGACATGGACCTGTTTGTCTTACGGTCTAAAATGCTATTACCTAAGAATACGTTTTCCCCAGTTTTTCTCAAAGTAGATTGATTACTTGACCTCTTTGAGGGCACAGTCACATCTCATTTGGTCTTGAGTTCCCATTTTTCCAAGTGGTTTCTCGTCACATGATAAGTATTCAACAAACAGATCTCAAGAGATTGTATTTGAACAATGACTCACTTGTAAATATTCTTCGTGACCCGACATGTGAGCCTGGATGATGGAAAATGAACCATTTTCCCACGGGTGCTCTTGGACTAGAATTTCCAGGTAAATCACGTAATGACACTTTCCCTCCAATAAATTAAAACCTTGTGCCTTGAGGGCAGCCTCTGGTTCAGTGGGCTGCGTGGTTACCAGGAAGGCTGGCCGATGCAGCCTTGCCCTGGTATGTGTTTGTGGCCTCCATCTGCAGGCCTGGCTGCGTCTAGAGCCTATGACCGTGGTTCTTACTCGTTGCAATGTCTTACAAGCAAACACATACAGCTGGTTTCCCAAAGTCCCACAGCCTTAGACCGCTATCTTTAGCAGAAAAACCTAGGTATTTGTGAATGCTGAAAAAATCAGTAAAAAAAATTAGAGGTAACATTTATGTATCACTTGTGTTTATCTCATATACTTTGCAAAGGACTTTGTAAGGAAAGTCATATAAATTTTTTTAAAAAATTTAGTATTACTGATGAATGAAAATTCAAACTAAAGGCAGGGTGAGATTCCATTTTGGCTCTTTAAATAAAAACCATACCACCTGATAACACGAGGGACTGGGGGAGCATCTAAATGAGTAGGTTGGATATGTTACAAGTTTATGGATTTATATTAAAATTGGGAAAAATTTCTGCTTGCAAATATATGTAATTTACTTCCGTAAAACGTGTGTGATACTTGTGTAATGTGTAACATATTTTATATACACACACATCCCACTCCTAACTGTGTATTCTCAGGAAGTAATTCAAAAGAACAGTAAACCCATGCCCTACAAGAGGTGTGAGGTTGAATGTTTTGGGATCACAGAGGATAAGAACTATACACGTGTACAACCGAGACGTGACAGTTACTTTTTTTATTATTTTATGTTACATTTTCTGTTCTTTTGCTAACTTTTTGATGTGGAGGTATCCCTATTATTGAATTTTAGCCCTGCTTTTTTTTCCCCAATATATGCATTTAACACTACAGATTTCGCTCTAAAGCTTTGCTTTAGCCTTGGCCATCAAGTCTTGATATGTTGTGCTTTTATTAGAATGTCGTTCAAAATATTTTAATTTCTGTTGTGTTTTATAGATTAGTGTTGTAATTGATGAATTATTTAGAAATGGGTTAATATTTAAGAACTTTGGGATCTTTTTAGTTTTCTTGTTGTTAATAATTTTTAGCTTCATCCCACTCTAGTTAGAGAACATAGTTTGAATGACATCAATCCTTTGACATTCATGGAGGCTCAATTTAAGGCCTGGCCCATGGTCATTTTTGTTAATAGTCAATATGTGCTTCAAAGACTGTAAATCCTGTTATTCAGGGCTGTGCTCACTCTGTGTAAATGAGGTCAAGCCTCTTAATTATGTATTCATAGTTGTAACCTTAATTATGTATTCATGGTTGTAACCCAGTTTCTTAATGTGTTATTCAATTTCTGGGTTATTTTACTCAGCTTTTTTTACGTCACTGAAGACTGGCTTTCCTGTCCACTTGTCTTCTCAGTTATTCTGAGACATGCAGACTCTGCCATGATGTTACGATGCTGCTGCATCAGCTCCACTTTGTAAGGCCCTTTCTGCTCACAGCAACCCCTTGAGTTAATGCCGTTATCATCTCACAGATGAGCAGTCTCAAGCGCAGAGAGGTTACGGCCAGCCGGGGGATGCCTGGTCAGCACGAGCCCTGGATCTCCCCTCTGCTTGGAAACCCTTCCCAAGAGTTGACACAGCCCCTGCCAGCGGCAGCCTTCAAGCTCCGGATGCCCCTGGGCACTGCGGTCCAAAGCAGCTGCCTGCCCGCCAGTCACTCACCAAAGATCCAGTTTCCTTTTCAGGTGGTTATTTCTGTTTGTTACTATTCTGCGTCCTCTTTATTCACTGCCATGGAAGAGGAGACACTTCACAGGGCACCCTCTCTGCATCCCCCATACCTGCAACAGTGTTGGGACACGACAGGCACCCAGTTCCCACTCACGGCACACCTGTGCAGCGAGTGCAAGTTGGCGAGCTGCTCGGAGCTATGGCACATTGTGTGTCTCTGCCAGGAGCATCCTCCTGAGTGGTCGTTGCTGCAAAGAGGGCACAGTTCACCCAAAGGGGCTGAGGAAAGAGGGACAGGGGCTCGGAAGGACGGGAGCCCTAAGCTGTGAACTGCTCACAGTGACGAATCACACTCATCTGAATACTTTTCCTGCGGAGTCAGGAGAAGAGCTGGTACCACCGAAAAGCCAGAATGGTATGTAGGCTGCAGAACGAGATGTGTTGTTTTGAGTGAGCAGCTGTGATCTCAGCAGTACCTTTGAAACAAAGAAAGGGATCACCAGAGAGACCGGATTGTGGCCACGAGGGTGGGGGTCCAGGTCTTCCAAGTGTGTGACCTCGGATGGGCCTCGTAGCCCCCGAACTACACCTTGGGAAGTGGCAGCAGACCATCTACACAGGCCCTTACCTGCTGTGAATCTGTCACAACCTGAGCAGACATTTCAGATTTAACTCAGTGAACCACACGTCAGAGGGGCAAAGAGAAGATTAAAAAAACAAAACGGAAAATACGAACTTGCAATGTCACTCCTAGAGCGTTCCAAATGAGGAAACGAGACAAACGGCGCTCCCGCCCCCTCCTGTCACGCTGCCAGAAGGAAGCGCTGTCTCAGGAAACTGCAGGTGGAAAATAAGATACCTGTCAGGCTTGCTTGGGTACTGGGCACTCAAGTAGCGCCTCTAAACATTTATCTTAGAACTTTTCCTGTTGATTTATTTCTCAGAAAAATGCTATGTGTAGTAAACAAAACTGTCTCTTATCATAAGTACAGATTCTTTCTTAGCACCATCATGTCTTCTGCTCTGTGGCTACTTCTCCAGGGCTTCTGTGCCTTAGTTCTCCACTTCTGTCTGTAACATCCTGATGTCCTGCATGCAACAGAGGACAAGTCAACACAGTCACAGCAGTGAACCAACCAACGGCCAAGGATGGAGGCTCAGCTCAGCATCCGACTCTCAGAGCTGCCCAGTAACTCACAGCTCTTGTCACTATTGGCCCTCACATCTGGGATAACTTATTTTCCGTGTGTGTGTGTGTGTGTGTGTGTGGTTTAAATTCTGCTTGTGCGTTGATGCCGCCCATGGGTACATGCCATCTGGGATCTGAGCTGGGCCCTGACCCATTTGCGTGCCTGAGAGCCGGGAACCGGGCCTGGCTGGCAGCTGCCAGGCTTCTCCCAGTGAGCAGAGACAAAGGCATCTCTCCAACCCGATCAGACCACACCTGGGAGGGTCCAAGTTTATCAGGCTGCACCTGAAATTGGTGCTGTGAGTTCATCAGATAGTGAGGTAAATAAATAAGATAGGTATTCTTTGGCAGAAGATACATTACAGAGCCTAGATTCAACCAACCTCTTTTCCATATTGGAAAGAAAAATGGAGCAGTTGTACAGGAAAAAAAATATATATATTAGCAGGTGACAAACAGCAAGTAAGTACTAAAGTGAACTGTAAAAACACATTCTGGGAGTTCCCGTCATGGCTCAGTGGAAATGAATCTGACCAGCATCCATGAGGACGAGGGTTTGATTCCTGGCCTCGATCAGTGGGTTAAGGTTCTGGCGTTGCTGTGAGCTGTGGTGTAGATTGCAGAAGCGGCTCAGATCCTGTATTGCTGTGGCTGTGGTGTAGACCAGTGGCTACAGCTCTGATTCAACCCCTAGCCTTGGGAACTTCCATATGCCGCAAGTGTGGCCCTAAAAAGACAATAGACAAACGCACAAACAAACGAAAAAGCAGAGTCTGTTTAATAAGGATAGTCGAAGATACAAGAGATACAAATTCTTTCCACCTTTGATTGAAGAGCGATGTGAAATGATTTATATCAGCTTTGGCACATGAATCATGTGGTTTTGCACTTTTGATCCTGAAGCTCTTGTGGTGGTGATTTCAGCCTGTTTGTAGATTTCCTGAGGGTGGAGCCCGTGTCTCCTTCTTACAAAGTGATAATAAAACTGATAAATACGATCAAATGTTAATATGGTTAATGTTACTCAATAAATAGTTGTCAAATTAAAGAATCGTTCCAAAAAGATTTATTCCATCATAGTTTGTGTTTTATCCTGAAAATGATCATCTTTGTTCGAAAACCCACCTTTCCTCCTTCACTGACTTATTACAGCTTGTAGAGTGCCCGGTAATGTCTAAGTACTTTACATGCAATAACTTATTTAATCCTCTCAACAGTCTTAGGAAGAAGGGCTTTTGTTAACCCATTTGACAGAAGAGGAAATTGAGGTGCAGAGGTGTAAATTCTTTGTTCACATCTTCTCACTGCAGGTAAGGACCTGGTCCCCTCACCCCCAGGCCAGGTAAGTCGTTGTTCCAATGCCCGTCCTGCTGTTTCCTGCTGGTGTCCCCAGGAACCATCTCCCTGGAGACACCAAGCACTGAAATGCCGTCCGCCTTCTAACCAGAGGGCTTTCCTTTGACCTGGGCTTGCATGAGCCACTCACATGATTGCTTCGCAGGCGGTACTTGAGGATGATGGAGATGTCACATTTTTCTGCCTGCATTTGGGCCCATGGGTCTCTGCAGTGGACTGATCACCTCTGTAGAAACGGGGTCGGGGTGGGGGGAAGGGTGATGAGGGGAGCTTCGGGGGGCAGTGCAGGGTGGTAGGAAGAATAAGCGCCCCCTCCTGGGGACTCCAGGTGCGAGACACGGTTTCCTGACTGCAGTTAGTGTGGACAACTGTTGTCACCTCATGGCAAAGGCAGGGCTCTTGGCGGCCAGCAGCCATCGTGCGATAACAGTCTGCGAAGAAATCTCTGAAGGAGGCCAGATTAGAACCATCTGAATATTGCCAACTACTAAACCAGCTAACAACAGGATACTTGCTTTTCACAGCACCTTACCTGAATCAGCTAGAGAGGTCATGGTATGGTTTGTGCTTACTCGGTGGGAGAGTCTTGGTTTTTAGCAATTCATGTCATAATCCCTGAGACCTCTTTGAAAACACATGCTTTTTTAACAGAATATTTTTCTCATCTTTTTTTTGAAAAAATATCTTTATTGTAAGGAACTTCTCTACATAGGTACCCGATATTTTTATTTATGACAAAGGCACAGATGTTAGGCCTGGCATTTCCTTTTTAAAAACTATTTTTCACATGTCTTTTCTGATAATCTTTTGCTGACAAATTTCTCCTGGTGATAATAATGTGCTTACCTGCCTTAGTATTCCTGACAGCTAAGAAATATGTAGTTATGGCCATTTCAAGAATAGCAATAACTCACATTTAAGTAGTATCTCATATGAGTCAAAGGCTGCAGAGAACACGTTGCACATACCTAATAAAACCACCTTGAACAGTTCCATTATAATTCCATCTTGAAAACAGGGAAACTAACCTCAAAAGCACCTGCTCTGAGCTTTGGCAGCTCGCTGGTGGCAAAGGCAGAGGTCCATCTCCTCCCTGGTGCCTCGCCCTCCTCGGGACACAGCGGTGCTTTAACCATCCTTGTCGCCGCTCCTCCTAGCGCGTCCTTCGGAGACAGAGGTGTGCGGGCTAATGAACAAGTGGGGTGTCGGCGAGGTTCGGCCACTTCCTCGCATGGTCAGTATCAAAGGGGGTTTAAGCCAGGCCTCCTCCATGCCCAGAGATAAACTCCTGGACCGGCTGTTGTGCCATGAGAGGAGAAGGTCCGTGTGTTACCGCTCACTTCTACCAATGAATTGAGGAAAAAGTAACACCAGTCTTCCAAACGGTCCTCCTGAAAACGGAGGCAGAGAAAATGCTTCCTAACTCATCCCAGGAGGCCAGAGCTACTTGAATATAAAACCAGATACAGACACACAAGAACACCACAGAGTAAGATCTCTTAGGAATGCGGATGCAAAAATCCACCACCAGATGCTACCAAACTGAATCCAAAAATATACAAAAAGAACGATACATAATGATCAAGTGGGATTCGACTTAGGAATGTGAAACTGGTTTAGCATCTGAAAATCAATTAATCTAACACAGCATATCAAGAGACCAAAACCAAAAATGACAGGATCTTGCCGGTTGCAGAAAAGAAAATTGACAAAATCTTACATTCTTTCTTGATAAAAACACTCAACAGGAGTTCCTATCGAGGATCAGTGGAAACGAATCTCCCTAGTATCCTCGAGGACACAAGTTCGATCCCTGGCCTTGCTCTGTGGGTTAAGGATCCAGTGTTGCTGTAGCTGTGGTGCAGGCCAGCATCTACAGATCTGTTTCGACCCCTAGTCTGGGAACCTCCATATGCAGTGGGTGTGGCCCTAAAAAGACAAAAAATAAAATAAAATAAAATGAGGGGAATGGGGGAACAGCAAACAATAGAGTGCAATTGAAGAATGGAACTCTGCAGTGATTTTCTAGATATTTGACATTTTGGTGCACTTCTCTCAACATCATTGAGATTAAAATACAGATTTCAGTGCACTTATTTTAAAAGAAGAAATCATTTTAGCTGACCCATATCAAATATGGGGGCACTCTCTTTCCATTTATTTCTTTTATAACATGTGAAAGCAGTTTTCCTGGGTTTGAGGTCATTCCCCAATACTGGGACTATCAGTGGAGTTTCAACTGTAGAGTAGTAAAGTGAGAAATCTTGTCTCCTTTCTACCTTCTTTTTTTGCCATTTCTTGGGCCGCTCCCATAGCGAATGGAGGTTCCCAGGCTAGGGGTCTAATTGGAGCTGTAGCTGCCAGCCTACGCCAGAGCCACAGCAACACGGGATCCGAGCCGCACCTTCGACCTACACAACAGCTCACGGCAATGCCAGATCCTTAACCCACTGAGCAAGGGCAGGGATGGAACCCGCAACCTCATGGTTCCTAGTCGGATTCGTTAACCACTGCGCCACGGGAACTCACTGTCTACCTTCTTTCTCCTAAAGCCATCTGCAGTCTTGTGACCTAGAATGCTAGCTCGTGGGGAGACCACATTTCAATCAGACTTTTGATGTGCAAAAAAATTCAAATGCTTTCCTGGGGTCCAATGAGAAAGCCTGGGATAACAAAGCCACAAGTGATGTCTGGTGACCGAGGTGAGGCCACATGTCTGTTAGAAAGAGGAAGACATGGCTCAGGTGTCCCTCCAGGTGCATTCTTACCTGTTAGCCTGTTCCAGGTGTGTTCTTAACTGTTAGCCCATGGAATGAACAGACCACGTCACATAACCCTTCTGTCAGTCAAGTGGCACCAACTGGGAAATAAGCGTGCAATCTATCCTTGCTTTTGAAGCAATGTGTTTACCCAAGTCCCCAAGGCAGTGTGTGCACAAACCCAGTGCTGGCATCTCCATCCGAATCACTTCTGCCTTTGCTCATTTGTTAATGAAAGATTAGTCTTGCATTGAAGTTCAGAGATGCTTATGGCGTTCTGTTACTCATGAACGTTGAGTTTTCAAAGTCCTGTTTCACTGCAAGTGGGTCCCCTGATGGTTTCACCCACGTAAAGCAATTTATCTACAGCCTTTCTGTTCTCAGAAAGCAGCGTCAGGGCTCTGTTGCTTATTTAGTACCAAATGGGATTTATGCAAATTCCTCATCTGTGTAGAAATCGAATGGTTTTAGGGTGTCAGTACTTCTAACTTTTTGTGGCATTCATTATACCGGTTGCTGAAAAGATAACTGCCTAACCAAGCATGCTTTTCTTCAAGATTGATTTTTTTCCTTAAGTCACCATGAAGTGTATCATATTGCAATAGAGCCTGTTCTGAAGTACATTATTCAAGAGCCGTTTTCCTGAGTCACCATGAGAAGCACCTGCTTTCAAACCCTCCAGGTAGTGAGCATGAGGCCAAATCAATCCTTCGGGGTAACAGTCTCTTGTGTAGAGACCTGGCCAAGACTGGGGATCCCTGAGGCCACCTGGGAGGCCGTGGTCACACCCACAGCTCCAAGTGGACATATGACACTGTTGGATGGAATGGCTCCAAGGCACCCAAGGGTGCGCCCCCCCCCCCCCCAGAGGCTTCAAAACTGCATTCTCTGTCTCCCTGTGCGGGTTCCTAGGATGCGTACTGTATTGCACAATTACACATTTGGGAAAGCATAACCGTGTCCCAGTCTTGATCATGTAGTCAAATCTACCTCCTCCCCTCTTTTTTCTCCACTTTCGTCTTTAATTTCTCCAGGTTCTCTTCTTCCTTCTCTCTTCCGCTTTCTCCCTTCCTCCCTGATTCCTTCCCTCTCTCACCTTGTCCATCTGGCAGGTTTGCATCACAGCCCATACACATGGTAGGAGAGGGGGAAGAAAGACCCAGCCAGGTACCAGCCTCTGGCCATGCCTCTCAGTGCACAAAAGCATCTCTTGAAGTCTTCCTTCTCCTGAGACACCAGGGACTTTCCTCTTGGGATGCTCTGCAGCCAGACCAAACGTGGACAAGACGCTCCCCCACGTGCCTTCCTCCAAATGTTCCTGTCCTCGTGAGCACCCTCAGATCTCCGTGGAGCCTGCTCTGGGGATGGACCACACCCTGGGTTCCATAAACTTACTTGACCTTGAAATTTATTTTACCTAAACAACTCTTAGGAACATTCCAAGGAAACACTTAGGATGCAGCATTTTTGGAAAATTTCACAGTGATTCTGTCTCCTAGGAACAAAGACGCATCCATCCTGGCTCCCAACCCGTCACCCAAGAGAGGCACCACCTGCCAATGCAAAGCAGTCATTCCTGAATTTTCTGAAGTTTGGAATTTGTTTTTCAAATTGAGCTGCGATTCTCCTTCTTAAAATGACTATTCATCTCATGCTTCAACTTTTGTCTCCTTCTTCTAACTATATATAATCTCTTTTCACATGGAAATTATTCATGCACATAAAAGCAATTATGTCATCATTTCACTGAATGAAATCTCCTCTTGGCAAAACATTACTGATTTCTTCATCTGTGCTGCAGATGGCATGGTCTAAACTTTCCTCACCACATTTGTCGCTTTCCTGGTATGAAAACATTCTTGATATATATATATATATATATATATATATATTCTTGATATATATATACATTTCCTCATCTGTAATTATTCTGACCTAATCTAGCAATTTAATTAAAGGCATATTGAATGTCTTCTAGATAACAAGCATTCTGTTACCTGCATGGACGCTGCCATGGAGAAGCGCAGATGCAGAAACACAGGTGCTGGGTGCGGGCCTGAGTTTACAACTTGGACTAGGCAGTAGAGACGACCTTCTGTGTTTACACCCCTGCTCCCCCTTCTGCACCCCCTTGCACTCCCAAGCTCCCCTGTGGAAACAACCTCCTGTGCCCCCCCCCCCCCAGTGTGACTTTCCTCCTCTTCCGTGTTCGGCTACTGAAGAGCAGGGAAGCACAACCTACACTCTCCCTGTTTCCTTGCAGCACCAGGTCAGGAGGAAAACTAGGTTTCAACAGTTGGTTGTGCCCTGTGGCCCTGAAAGGTGCCAATGACGAGGCCGTGTTCTGCCTCCCTTTGCTGGCCGCATGGAAGATGCTCTCAGGGCTGCATTTTCTGAGTCTGCTGCTTTCTGGCAGTGGTTTTCGGGGGTTGAGGTCTCACTGCCGAATGTCAGGTGAGAAGGAATTGCACTCAGGCTTCCAGGGGCCAGTTTCCCAGGACTGGAGGCACTTCCTGCTCTGCCTTCTTGTCCTGCTGTCAGTTAGTCCCAATCTTGATGGTTCAGCGTGACACCAGCCTGTGGGGGTTCTCCTCCCGATGCCTTGGGTTGGGGGAGGTTCCTACCCAGCCCCAGAGCCTGGTCAGGCCTTTCTTCCAAGGAATCTTTAAGTGTCAGTGTATATACCTTAGTTTTTGCTTGAAGTAACCCAGAGTGAATTCTGTTTCTAGCTCCAAACTTTGATTAATAAAGTATTTGCTACCAGAAGTAATTAATTAATGGCCAGTACCTGCGATTAATGAGGGATGAGGGAGATCTGGGGTGATTTTACCCAAAAGACACTGGAGGAAGGTCTAGTGAGGGTTTACACACTGCTGAATTATGATGGGGGTTTTTCATCAGGTCCATGACGCATAGTGAGAAAAGTAACTCAAATTATTACCATTGTTTTTCCAGAATAAACTGTCTATTGATAAGATTTTATAGGAACAACGGGCTATTGAAATAGAAATAAAATGTAAGAATCTGAATGTAACTATAAAGTGGTGGTTTTGTTTGTTTGTTTATGTCCACACCCCTGGCATCTGGCAGCTCCTGGGCCAGGGATGGAATCCCAGCCGCAGCTACAGCAACACTGGATCCTTTAACCCAGTGCGCTGGGCTGGCGATGGAACCCTCACCTCCGCAATGACCTGAGTCACTGCAGTCGTATTCTTAACCCACTGTGCTACTGAGTGCTATGGATGTAGCTATAAAAGTTTTTTTTAAAAGACATGCCCTGAATCCAGCCCATGGTACGCTGGGCGCGGGTTATTAAAGGCTCAACGTCATTGACTTCCAAGTCCCCAGGATGGTCTGGTTGAGGCAACGGCTGTTGCGCAAATTGCCAAGAGATGAGACCAACCCTGGGACCCAGCATGGAAGTTAAAAATATGACTTATCTCATGAAGGGAGTTCCCTTCATGGCTCAGCAGTTAACAAACCAGACTAGCATCCATGAGGATGTGGGTTCCATCCTTGGCCTCGCTCAGTGGGTTAAGGATCTGGCGTTGCCTTGAGCTAGCGTGCAGATCGCAGATGTGGCTCGGATCCCATGTTGCTGTGGCTGTGATGTAGGCCAGTGGCTACAGCTCCAAATGGACCCCTAACCTGGGAACTTCCATTTGTTCCAGGTGGGGCCCTAAAAAACACCCCCCCCAAAAAAAAAGAAAAAAAAAAGGTGGATTCCTCTGTGATCTGGGCACTGGATTGTAAACTCAGGGCAAATATGATCACAGCTGCAGAATATGATTCTTTGGGAAATTATTTAGTGGCCAGCGAATCCTCCAGGATCCCCTGAAAACTGGTGGCTTCAGTAGTCAAAATTCATGGAAAGCGAGAGCAACCCTGTTAAGGAAAGTCAGATGTCTTAAGATGAGGGCTTCGCAGCTTGCTGGTGAAAACATGCTGGCAGCTTGCTTTCTGGCTGAGGACGAAGACATGACGGATAGAAGATGGGGAGGGGAGGGTTAAAAACATCAGGTGTGGCTGCAGGAAGCCAAGAGGCATCAGCCCCAGGGGTTTGCTTAGTCTCAGGTCCCTATTTACTACTATTTAACACCTTTTATTTTTTCCTCTCTTTTTGCCATTATTTTTACATAAAGTCTGTCAGTAGCAATCCATGTAAAATTTAGTTCTTAAGTGACAGTATAGTAGTAGAGAAGTAATAAACACCACCCAAGAAAGGGCACAGAGGAGTTCCTGTTGAGGCTCAGTGGGTTAAGAACCTGACTAGTATCCATGAAGATGCGGGTTCCATCCCCGGCCTCGCTCAGTGGGTTAAGGATCCAGTGTTGCTGTGAGCTGTGGTGTAGGTCACAGACGCGGCTTGGATCCCGAGCTGCTGTGGCTGTGGTGGAGGCCTGAAGCTGGAGCTCTGATTGGACCCCCAGCCTGGGAACCTCCATCTGCCGCGGATGCAGCCCTAAAAAGAAAAGACAGGGCCCAGTGACTAACGGTGCTTTGGGGAGAAGGGGATTCCATTTCATTTATGAACAGGGAAGTTGCATCATGTTCGATGAAAGATGAAGTTAAAGCTGTTAGTAGGGGTTTTACTGTGGTAAAATATGAAAATATAATATTTATCCTCTTAACCATCTGAAAGTGTAAAATTCAGTGGCATCAAAAGCATTTGCATCTTACCGTATATGTACAAGTATGTGTACATATTTTATATATGATATATATTATTCTTTTCTTGACAGTTTTACAATTTTATATTTAAAATTCACCTAGAAAAGTCAGTTTGCTCATGTCCTAGCAGGGTTATTTATGCATTCTCAGTGTGTGCTTTATCATTTTGATTATGGCCTTGTCAGTCATTTTCTGTGTAATTCTTTTCTTCTGGAGCAGTCGTTTCCCTCTTCCTGGTAAACATGTCACTGAACACTGCCCTGCTTACATTCATTCCCTGTTCTGCATTGAAGGTGGGGGTGTTTTCAGGGGGGTGTTTGCAGGTGGGTGTGTTTGCAGGGGGGTGTTTGCAGGTGGGGGTGTTTTGGGGGTGAAGGTGTCTGGGTCCAGACTCTGGTTTGGAAGGGAAGCTGGCCTCACCCCCAGGCAGTTGATTTAGAGATGAGACCTAGTCCGCAGATGCCAAATACATGGAGATGACTTTGGCCTCTGGGTCAAGCTCACTCTGGGTGCAAAAGGAGATGAGTGGACAGTAAGGTGTGTTTAGGACAAACCTAAAGACAATTAGGTTTGTGACACAATTAGGATGGGCTGGGCTTTGCATCCTGGTCACTGAAATCCCTCACGGAAGCATCCCTGTCCAGCAGCCCCCACGCCCTCTGGACCTGCCGCCCCCCCCCGCGCCCCCCCGCCCCCCCGCCCCAGCAGCTTCCCCTCCACACAGTGGCAAACACTCTGACGTGTTTGCTACAACTCTTCTCTTTATTTCTTTATCTTTCCTTCTTTTTGGCCCATGCCCTCCTCCCGCAGGCAGCAGACTGTTAGGGTCGATTTCTTCTCCCTTTGTTACATCTTTAAATCCCCCTTCCCTGCGGTTGAAACCGTGTTTATGAATCATAAATTTCCGAACACGATTCTGCTTCCCAATTTACACTCAGCCTGTGAAACTGGTCCCTCCAAATCTTAATTTTGGCTCAAGGGCTGCAAGGCCCAGGGCCGCAGGCTAGCGCAGTCTTGGGCAGCTCTGTACAAACCCCAGAAACCTTTCAAGCTGCCTGTGTGTCCACGAGCGAATACAGCACTTGGCCTGACAGATCTATTTTTAAAAACTGGACCTGAACAATGTAATGATCCTTTTCAAGGCTAACTTACGCTTTGCTCCATGGGTTAGGAAATCAAAAATACATTTTGAAAATGCATTACTGAGGGAACATGGACTGGGGGTGTAAGCTGTTTTTCCAAAGTGAGCACCTGACAAGTGCCTGTTATCTTTACTCTTCAGCTGGGCTCTGAGCAAGTGGCGTAATGGAAGAATACATATTAAATTACACACAATATAAATACAAATATAATAGAAATACATGGGGGCACAGTCCAGTACTGCAGTGAAATTCCATAAAAATGAACAACCAAAACCCATCATTTTGGTTTTTTTCTCTAATGCAGAGATTAAAGTATTTTGGAGCGAGCTATGATAGACTTATATTGAGAACTTTCCAGTCCAGCTCCCCCCGACACCCCACAGCTCACATCAGATGCTTATTATAAAAACCCTCATCTTTTGAAGATGACAGCGTGTCAGCCAGAGTTCTAGCTCTGGGAAATATAGAAATGAAGAAGCAAAGGCTTCTCGAGAGCCGATAAGATAACAGAACAGAATGAATATCATACACGGTATAACTTTCTTGCAGAGAAGATGCTCCAAGAAATGAATTCACAAAAGGCTGGAGCATGACCTGCTTGTGCGTGTGGAGTCAGATAAATCTAGGTTCGTCTCCGTCTCTGGCATCTGGTCACATGACCTTGAGTGTTTCAGTAAACCTCAAGGACTCATAAATGGATATGATACAACTTTCCCAGAAAGAAAATTAAATAAATTTTAAATGAAATTTAATGAACTGACTAAAAATTAAATGAATACTTCATCAAATTAAAAGGATTTTTATAGCGCATGTGACATCACGACTCACAAATAATGGACACTTAGAGAATAGCATCATTGTTGGCATTGTGTTTTAATCATGTGACTAATGGTGGTTGGTCACTCCTATTAAATGACAGAGCCTCTGGAAGACCATATGTGTGCAGGGTTACCGAGCACCTCATAGCCTTACACTTTAGGTTTGAACCCTGGCTCTAAGGGCTGAGCTTCCAGAGTTATTTTACCTCTCTGAGCACCAGTTTTCTCTTCTTTCACAGGCCGAAAATAATATCTACATTTCTGGGTTTTTTGAGGATGAAATGGAATAACGTTTTTTAAACCCCTTAACACATCATAGGTATTCAATAAGCTTTTGTAGGGTGAATCTCAGGGCCCTAGAAGAGAGAAGCCAAATGGTCTGATTTCTGTTTCCAAATCTGCTCTGTAACTGGTTGGGGATTTTAGGACATTCATTTCATTTTCTTGTCTAAAATATGAGTAAATTAAACCAAATCATCCCACATGGTGGGCAGACACGGCAGGTGGCGCTCTGTGCAGATTTCTCACAGATGCCAGATTGGGGTGGAAGTCGCTTGATGCGGCCAGCGGGAAGACAGGCTCAGCAGGGACCAGGACAGAACACAGCGGGTGGGCATTGCACCTGGTGAGAGCTGGTCCTGCTTTAGTGCCCACGTGGGACGGATGCCCATGTGCGTGCATGTAGTGTGGGTGACTGTGTGTGTCCTGTATTTTAGTGTCAACTCTGTCTCTTACAGCCAAACGTGTTTGTACGACAGCCTTTTCACAGGCCTTTGCTGTAAATAGTGGAAAGCTAAACATGATTCTTCAGAACTACCTGGCGGCTGCAATTCCAGATGTATTCTGGATTCAGCTGGTCAGGTACTGATGTGAGAGGGGGGGATGGGCTGCACACCAAGGGCTGCACCACAGGCCTTGGTGTCCACACACATCTGTTTCGTGCTGGCTTTGGGACTTTCTACTGACGTGTGAGTCACAACCCTCTCGAGGATCCAAAGACCAGACAAGGTGCTGGTTCCGTGATGGTGACGGTGATGGCGCTGGAAGTGGTTCTGACAATGAAGGACCTGCTAAGCCCCACTTCCTCTCCAAACTCAATGGAAACGTCTAGGTCTTGAAGAGGAAAATCAAAGCTGATGCTAATTACACAGACTGGAGATTCTCAGACCTTTGTACCAGGGGATGCTCCAGACAGACGTGTTACTCTGCTTCGATGAAAGGGCAGGTTTAGCTGAACGAGTGAGTGCTAAGGACATTAGCAAAGAGACTTTGAACACCTTTTATTGCAAATAAGTGAAAGAAAGGAACTTCCCCCAGTCCAATGAAGGTGTCGGTTAGTCTTTGCCTCCATGGGTCTGTGATGATCTATACATGCTTCAGCTGAAACAGGTTCTGAAATAGAGTCATAGGTCTGGCCCATTTTCTATTATGTCTTTGAACTTGTATAAATTAAAGCTGCCAAAATGGCTTTCATTTCTCTTTAATTTAAGTTTGGTCAAAAGATGTCCTCTAGCTGCAATTTTATATAGTTCTGTATCAAATTACATTTTCCAGGGAAATTACTATAAAACCCTAAAAATAGAAGGTTATAATAGGAAGTGCCAGTTTAATTCATGAAAACCCACAGACGCACACTAATGTGAATTTCTTCAGTGGATTAGACATGGCAGCTAAGAGCACACCCAGCAAAGGAGTGCAGGAACTGCATTTATCCTGGAAAAGCCCACAGCGCGTTCCCAGAACCACCTGCTCACACAATCATTTCTAGGGCTTTTGCTAAATTACATGTGCTGTTCACAGTTGTTGCTATGGCTGAGAAAATCAAAGACAGGTGGATATTGAAAAAAAGGGGGGAGACCTTGTAAAGCTGATCAAAATCACGAAAGGTTTCTGCTGGCTAGAGAACAGAACCTGTTTGAAATCAGGTCTTCTGGTTTGAACTCAAAATTTCCTTCCTAAATAAGTATTTTTATTTCCTTAAGTATTTAAAACACTAGGGTCTGCAGATTCAAAGAAATAAGCAGTATTCTGTAGTTACAGCTTTAATGGAACTATAAAACCCCAAAATTCAGATATAGCAAAATATGGGAGCAGAAAATTCAAATGGCAGGTAATGTTTTTGGCCTAAGAGTCTTCTCCTAATCTTGGAAGGGATATTTAAAACAGTGCTTCTTTCAATGCATGGTGCTTCCTTGTTTAAGTGTCGGTGAGATTGGTCTACTCTTAAGACCAAGTGGGAGGTGAACACACACAGAGAAGGCTATGAGCAGGACATTAATTATAATTATGATCAGATCCACTGGCTTGTTGAAATGCTAACTTCATGGTTATTATTTTCCTAAATCAATCAAACTCTTATTTTGTATCCAGGCTTTTGCCAGAGTGTATAGGTGGTGTTCTGACCTGGCATCTATGCTGTCACATTTAATGGGACGGGTCTTGCTTAGGCCACTCTTAGTGCCTTAGCTTAGTCGGTGGTCACCGTGTGTTCAGCTGAATAAATGGGTTTGTGGTTTGGTGAATATTCAGCTTTATCACATGCTCCCACCCTTAATTTTTGAACAACTTTATATGTTCATGCTCTTTCTCTCTTATGCTCTATTTTTGAGAATATCTCCACCCACCACCTCCTCTTCATCCTTCCATTAGTTGAGAATTTATTGGGCAGCTTCTGTGAAACATGTTGAACACGGCGCCCAAGTGAGCAAGGCGGCGTTCTGTCTGAAAGCCCACAGGGCCAGGAAGATTTGCTTAAGGGTGTGAAGGTTTCCACGTGGAGCTCAGGTCACACTATTACGGGCACGAAGGGGAGCTGCTGCACCCACCCTGGGCTGAGGGGTTCAGGAGCTTCCTCTGCGAAGAGCTGACACACAAGCTGAGTTTTAGCAGAAGAGGCTCCGTCTGCGAAACCTTCATCTTCAAAGTCCCCTCCCGTCCCAGGGACACCTTGTGCTGTTTTCTAGAAATTAGTTAATGAGTCCTCCTCAGACTGTTTACAACCAGCCTCCTTGCCACACTGTCTGCCCCTCTCTTATGCTTACAGCACCCATCGTATTTACCGAGCACGCGTATTTACCACGACACTACAAATTCCCCCTGACGGCTGCCCATCTTACGTTTTCTGCGGCACCCTGAGGTCCTTCCCAGGTGAATCTTGAAGAGCTCTGCGTGGTGGGTCCTTTTGCACAGTGACTGACGCGGCAGGGATGTCCTGGGCGGACTGTGTCTTCTCTCACGTCCAGAGTCCTCCTTGATCCACAGCCTGGGGACTCGGGGACTCGGGGTGGCCGTTAGGGTGAGGACGGTAAGGATGCTCATCACTCCAAGAAGAAGCCTGGGGAGCCCAGGTGTGCTCATCACGTTGTTTCTGCTGAGTGGTGGGCAGGACAATGGTGGCTGAGGACCCCCAGGCCCGTCCCCAGACTGTGACAGTGTGCACAGAGGGAACAATAGACCCCAGTGGGGGTCCTGGATTTACTGTCGCTGGCCCTGAAGAGGGAGGCAGAGAGCAAGGGCCAAGTGATGGGCGCGTCTGAGGGCCGCCGTGCCAAATCATCGCCGAGCTGCGCTTTATCCTCTCCCTGTCTAGAGGCTCCGTCCTGCGCCTTCCAGCTCTGTGGTCACTGACTGCCCAGGCCATGGCTGCATCCCTCCAGTGTCACCCTCCCCCTTTCAGTGTCACATTCAACCTCCTTCTGCCCCGTCATTGCGGTGGGACTTCTGGCCCCTCAGGTCAGCCAGGGTACTTTCCTCCTTCAAACTCATTAATCACACTTTTGGGGCCTGTGACAGTCACAGGTTCTGGCAGTCATGACGTGGCCATATCTTTTGGGGCCACCATTCAGCCCACTGCAGAGTGACCTTGAGAAGTTTGAAAAGGCTAACAAGTGGATTCTCCCCTGGAACCTCCAGAACCCAGCCCTTCATCTTTTTGGCGGGACCCGTGTCCAACTCGTGACCTACGGATATGTAAGAGGTTAGGTTACATGCAGTCACCTACTCTGTTACAGCAGCAAGACGCCTGCAGCATCCCGGCCGAGGCTGTCCTGCGTGGAGAGGGTGGGTGTGTGGCCCGGGCCCCCCCTGCTACTGTGAACAACTGAGCTCTGAGGGATTTGGGGATTTTGTACCAACCACGGGACCAAGCCTGGCCAGGAGGATAAACATCTTTTGTTTTTTGTTGTTATGAAACCGGATAGCAACCCAAAAATAGGGTTTGAAAATAAGCAGACACAATTGATAAAAGGTTCTGCTTCTCGTAAGATATTGGGCTCTGGTTTCAGTCACCTTGATCTTTCTCTTTTTTGTAAGATGGTGGTGAATTTAACCGGAGGATGGGGTACGTCAGCCGAGCCTTCCTAATGAGCTGTTGTCAGGCCTAAGTACACATGGGACCTATGACTGTTCTTCAGGAGGTGAGACTTTCTGTGCTATTTTGTTTGGAAGTTAGCTCTGTCTGGTTTACTCTGGTCGATGTACCCTCACGGTCCTTGACTGTGGTCAGCAGCGGCCATTCTGTGCTTGGGCCACGTGATAAGAGGAAGGCTCTGCACAGGACAATGTGATTCCTTCTGGCTTCCACGAGCCTCTTTCGGAGCAACGTCAAGGGCTGGCTGCCCCTTTGATTCTGTTTCAGTGCTTGTGAAGACACCCTGATTGGGCTTTCGTAAGATAATATAGATTCTTGAGTTTATTAAATATCTTTTTGTTTTCATAACTCATCAAATCGCTTTTCCTTTTGGGTATAAACCTTGGGGGCACTTCTTGAGACAAGATAGCCTGTATGTGATAAAATATTTACTTGGCCCTTTGTACACATAAGGTTAATGAATAGGTTCACACCTACCATCCAGGATGAAATATCTGTCATCCTTCCAAAGAAAGTTCATGCTCAAGGTCATAATTGATACAACACCATGTGCAGCAGAGACAGTGCACGTTCCCACGAAAGGGTGCGCTATAGTCTTCCTTTGCAGGTACCTTCTGACAGGTGCATTTAAAAAAAAAAAACTACCTGTAAATATTGGAATAGGATGGTGTATACAAAAAAAGACATTAGCTAGTTTAGGTGCAATTGCTTTATTTTTAAACCTGCAGTTTGGGTGAACGCTGTTATTTTAAAAGCATATCCATTTTCCTAAAGCTTTTAATGCTAGAACCACATTTCTAAAGCCGGCATTGTTTTGTTTTTAATGAACATTTGGAGTTTTATGTGGGTATTCATGCATATGTAAGTATAATGTTCTACCATAGGCATGAGTTTAAATAAAAATGAAGATTGCATCGCTCTCTTCTAAAAACCTCAATGTGAATTTCACTGCATCAAGTATATTCAGAAGTATGTGGCTGTTTTGGTGATTTTCTCAGTTTCCTTTCTTTCAAAACATTCACGGTGATAATTTACCACCATTGACACCAATAATTGGAAGAAATAGAAAGGGCCTCTGAGCTGGCGGACTATTCACTTTGCTGAGAGACAGGATTCGTATGGAGGAAAACCAGAAATGAACCTGAAGGTCGAGTACAGGTGACATTATCGGGAGATGGAAAATACCATCTACTTGGTCTCAGCAAAGTTAAAAAATGTCCTTCTTAGGGAAGATGAGGTCTATTTCCTGTACAAATTTCTCATCCAGTTTTCTATTGGGAAAATGGTGACATGGAATGAAATCTTGTTGAAAGAGATCCAATTCTGCCTGCCCCAAAGGAACAAAATACGAACAGAAACATGATTAATTAATATTAGCACCACTGAGATAAAACTTAGGGACAAGTGGTTGTATTAAATTTGACTTGGCTGTTATCCCAGGATAATGGTCAGGATATTTAATTCCATAGCAACCATTGCTTTCTGTAGCATCACAATACTTAACACTCTTCTAGTCCATCACGGTTTTCTGTATGCCCCTGAGGATGCAGTGAAACTGAATGAGAGGCCAAGCGGTGCCTCGACATTCTTCGGCAGCTGTAGGTCTTCGTAAACTGAATTATACACCTACTGTGTACCCTCCGAAAGCATCCAACTCTACCAGGTCCTGCACCTTGAAAAGTTAAAAAGCTGAAAGTGTGATCACTGACAATTTTGCCATTAAAGGAGAAGGAAAACATATAATTATGCCACCACGTTATGTGTATGACTCATTTATTTAAAAAAATTTACTCTAGCAACACAGTCAACATTTCCCATAGACAGAGGTGATTTCGTTGGCACCTAAGTCTGCAAGCAATTTCATCTGGGGATTCTTCTAAGTCAGGGCTGGAGGGAGACTTCTGTTAAAGGCTAAGAGCCTGAGCTATGCAGGCACCAGCGGTCTCATCAGGAGAGAAGGTCCTGAGCTGCGTGTGGATTAAAGGGATAATTGGCTCAGAAGTGACAAGTTCTCCCCTGACCTGAGAACTTCTTCAACTCAAATGATGACTTAAATGGAGAGATGCTCTCTGGCGTCACCTGGCTGTCCTGTAATGGGAACACACAGTCTACTGGAATTCCACCCATTCTTAATGAGTGGTTGATGCACATTTTCACACCCTGCCTCCGTGGATCCCCCATTCCTTTCCTCCCTTCTGTTAATTGGAAGCGGGAATCACCTCCAGTGAAGTGTTCTTCTAATAATCTGACAGAAAATAGAATAGCCAAACACTGCCTACCCCCGTTCTTATGAGAGAGACAAAGTAAACCAATCAGATTCATGATAGGACACTACCAGGGCTTTGCATTTTCCCAGTTGACTACAAAAGAAAGGTACCCTGATGTGGGAAAAATACTGTATATCCTGATGGTAGCCTTGCTTTGAGGTAAAAGCCATGAGAGAAAACATTTCCGGGGATATTTGCTAAAAAGCTATCTTAATGGGAAAGACATTTCTTTTCAAATTTTTTAACTTAAAAAACTCAATTTATTAAGAAGAGAACCAGCAGGTTACCACTCACTGTAGCTGAGGCGTCAAGGAGCAGGAGATGGCCGGTTTCTAAATTGCAATGGAAAAAAATGGAGACTTACGTGTGGGCATCTTGGGGAAATGTCAGACTTTACCAAAAAGCCAATGTGTTTTATCTGGATTCCAAAATGAGTAAATGCTGATTCACTTATTGTTCATCAGATAATCTAGGTTACGTTAACATTGCAGATGAAACTAATTAAAAACAACCCTAAGGAGAAGCCCTGCTATAGCCTTTCTAAGTCACTAATGAGAAACATCAGGATCTCTTGAAATTAATACTTAAATCCAGAATAAAACATAGATTCATCTTGTAAATCCCATTTTTATTCTTTCTACATGGGAATTTGAGAATAAAATTACCAATAGTGAGAAATGTAAATTGAAAAACATGAAAAAGGATATTGAATGCTTCAATTTAACACTCTTCAAATTCAAAGCATGGAAAACTGGTCATTATTATCCTCCTTACAAGACAATCCCAAGAAATCTGTTTGTTGGGAGATTATTTCTAACAAACGTGTGGGGATTTTCATCTTATTTGTGCTTGGATCCTGATATAACTAACACAGTTTCCATCAGAAAAATATAGCTTTTTTATTAGTAGTAAAAATGGGGGACAAATGCCAATAGTTATTTACGCATTGTCGCTGTGCACTGATTGCAGAAATGCTGTGTAATAGAACCATAAAGAGAAACTAGAGAAATGACCTCTAGTTTTGAGACTGGAGAAACTTGGATTCAAATGCTTGTGTTTTCATTGAACAGAAGGGCAACCTGCCCGATAACTGAGTTGTTTCCTCATCTAGAAAATGGAAATAATAGCATCTTTTTTGTGAGGCTATTTTAAGAATTCAAAGGAATGCTTGTTCAGTCTGTTACACCACTGGAAAGAAGTAGATATTCAGCGAACGGCAGGGCACAGGAGTGTGACGGGAGGTGAGGACTGGGCTAAGGAAGCTCGAATGGACAGGAGACACGTTCACTGTCACAGGATTACAACCAACCAAAATCGTCCTCAAACACAAGTTTCTTGACTCCTACTCTGTTTTTTCTTTCAAAGACACCATTGAACATATGATGGTGATTTGTGCAAAACTTGAATTGTTGAAAAATATGTTGATAATGCAACTGGATCTGCTAACATTGAAGTAATCATTAGTCTTGGCTAAAATCGAAGTAATTAGTAATCACTAGTCTTGTATAGAGAAAGGTATGATATCTTCACATTTTGTTTTACTGGCAGAGATGGTAAATGATTAAAGCACACAACAACGATTGCTATCCCTAATATTTGTATTGTTTCCAAACATCTAAAAAGAATAACGGGCTTTGACACAACTGCTAAGAAGTGATCGTGGAAGCCGAGCCAACATGACTGTGGGTTTCTATTTAGTTTCTCTGAGTTTTCTATTGAACAGCAAACAGCACCTGACAGCACACATCTGTTGTCCCCCGGATTTCTGGAGGCTGGGGTGGAGTGGCTTAGCAGGTGCCTCTGCTCCAAGTCCCCGTCACATGGCTGCTGGAACAGGAAGAGCCTCCAGGGTTGTGGGATGGTTGGTGGGCTCTGTCTCATTGCAGCTGCTTGACTGTGGCCTGGAACCTTCACTGGAAGGCAGCTGGAAGTCACTCACCTGGCGTGGGAACCTCCAACAGGGCAGAAAAGGAAGTGTGGATGTCCTCGAATGCATAGGAGGCGAGTTTGATGGGAATTCCTCTGTAAGTCTGTTGGCCACAAGTGCTAATAAGTAATTTGAATTGAAACTGATGTAAGTTTATGGAAACATTGCTTGCCAACGCTTTGATAACATAGTTGTATGTCAATACATATTTGGTTACGTAAACAGTTTTTACTTTTAATCCCAGTGAGATATTGGACTGTAAATACAAAGAAACAGACATTTTTGAGAGGCTCTGAATATAGGCTTTCTTTGAAAAATACGCTGCAGAAAGATCCGCACCTTGAACTTACTGGGAGGATTTCCACCAGACTTTATTAAAAAGGATTGGATGGGAAGTCCCATATGCCAATAAGCCCAGCAGCTGAGCAGGGGCTGCACCCGCAGGGCTCTGCGGGTGACACGTGTCTTCTGATCTCTTCTGCATGGAGAGGCCCGTGGGCTCCGGTGTTGTGAGCAGGGAGGAACATTTTATTGGAACAATTTTGTCATCTTTAATGACAGTAATCGCGTTTTCCAGGCTTCCCAGGAAATCTGACTTTTGTTTATAATATTGTCCACAAGCAAAAATCATTCCACATAATCCCATCTTCATGGGTTTTACTGACCAGGACCCTTTTTAAAGTTGGGCGTTGTATTCATTCCCTGTCTCTGTGTAACAAGTGATCCCAAAACTTGACTTAGACTCTGCAGATCTTTATACTGAACAGCTTCTGTCCTAGAGCATCTGGGAGGAGCTTAGCCATGTGCCTCAGGCTCAAAGCCTCTGTGAGGTCCCAAACAAGGTGTCCCCTGGGGCTGCAGGCACCCTTCCCACCCCGGCCCCGCCCTGCCCCACCCTCGCCAGGGCTCAAGGGCCTGCTCCAGCTCCCAGAAGGAGTTGCTGGGAGGGTCGCATCTCTCCTGACAGTAGATCCGGCTTCCGCTCAAGGCTGTGCACACCTGGGCAGTGGGTCCAGGGCGCAGATGTCTGAGGGAGTGAGAGTGCTGAGGCCCCCGGGGCAAAAGTCACAGCCTTTGGTCCCCTAACCCAGCCAGTGGCCTCCTAGAACTTTTGCGGATGTGTCTTGGAAGTGAGTCACTGGGTGTAGCTTACAGTCAGATGACTTCACAGAGCAGAGCAGGTGTGGGTGGGGTCACCTTTCGAGAGGCGTGGAGACCACCTAACAGGGACCCTGTAGACTGCATTGCTATTTATTTAAATTCGCTTATTTATTTATAAAACTGTGATGCGTCATAGTTTCAGGGAAAGATGCCAGAATGGCTTTCTTATGAATGTGTATGTAATTGCAGTAATTATGGACGATATAAAACTGGGTCGCATGTGACATGGCTGGGGCGGAGGCATTCCCACGCGTCCCGGTCCTTTCCCCTCCTTCCACGCCCAGTGGAGAACATTTCCCAGCATCACTGAGGTCCAAGGCCCTCTCTGTCCAGGGGATTAGCAGAGGTGACCGATGAGAAGGTGCTGTCCCCACCTGCCCTCCCAGGGAGCTCATGCGCCAGACAGCCCCGGTCTACTGTACCAGGCACAGGGGAGGCACCCTGAACCACCTGCCGATGAAGCAAGCCGGCCCTGGATCAGCAGACACACATGGTGTAGCAAGACTCAACGATAGCTTTGGAGCCACTGAGCTTTGGAATGGTGTGTTAGGCGGAGTTATTATGACAGAGAATGATAACATGCTGCCCAAAGTAATTACATAGAGGGATGTTTCTAAGCATGGAAGGGTGCCCATGTATTCACTGCAAACACAGATCACTAATGCAGGTGGTTTAAAAATGCTGATAAAGATGCTTTCCTTCAAGTATTTCCATCGTGGCAGTGCTAAGCCACCAGGAAGACTTATCACCAGCAACTAAACCTCAAATGTAGTTTTCCTTGCTGTGCGCTGTTCCGCTTTTCCCAGGGGTGAGGAAGCATAAGCAATTCTGGGGATTACAAGGGAAGAAAAATACAGGCACGTACACAATGGAGGTTCTCTGACAAGTTCTCCATTATATTGGCAGCAAAATGCTGTATTTCACAGTCTTGTCACATAGCATCATTATAGCAGGCACTCTGGATTTTTCTACTAAAATAAACATTCAAGAAAAATAACTAGGAAAAGACACATTTGAACCATATATAAAGGCACCAGAAGGAGGCAACCATTAGCTATCAATATTGACTAAAGAGAGTCTGTTGCAGGGGCTGGAGAGAGGGTTCATTTTGTCTGCGATGTTTATAAATTACATCTTGCAGGTGTTGTGAACATATCTGCATGTTTTACTATTTCCATCTGTTATGATTTCATAAGTCAAATATTTCTCTTCCAAAGTGTTTCATTACTTGTATTTTATTTCCTCCCTTGAATCAATTGCATCACACAGAAACAAAAATTGCAAATCTAGTCAAATCAAACAAATCTAGTCGGCTAAATAAAAGATGCATGGAATCTTTGTAAACAAGTCGTTAACATTTTTGGGATTCTGTTGTTTATGCCTCAAAAACATAAGAAATGAAAATTCTTGAGGCCAGAGTTTTAGGTAGAGTTTGCATTAATGACCGTTGCTGAGGGCAAAACATGGAAATTCTAAAATGAAACTAAGCGATCGCTATGAATAAATAATAATAAACTAATTACACATTTGTCACTAACGTTGCAACCACATAAGATAGTGTTCTTCTGGAATTTCATTTTGTCTCTGTTTCTGTACTTTCACCAATGTACAGTATATTTAATTAGCTTAGGTATATATCTATGAAAAAATAAAACAGGAGTTCCCATTGTGGCTCAGGGGGTTAAGGACGTAGCAGTGTCTCTGTGAGGATGTGGGTTGGATCCCTGGCCTCACTCAGTGGGTTAAGGATCCAGCATTGCTGCAAGTTGCAGCATAGGTCACACATGAGGCTCAAATCTGCTGTTGCTGTGATTGTGGTGTAGGCTAGTAGCTGCTGCTCTGATGTGACCCCTGGCCCAGGAACTTCCATATGCCACAGGTGCAGCCATAAAGAGAAAAAGAAAAAAAAAAAAACAGCTGAAGATGTGACTGAAATGCAAATATACATCACACACACACACACACACACACACACACACACACACACACACACACACACACGACAGTGAGTGGTAAATGCTTCTCTCCATATATCCATTTTTATTGTTATAGCTTATTTCCTCTTTGCACGTTGTTTAGTATCATATCTTTAATCAAAAGAATTAATTTAGGAGTTCCTGACGTGGCTCAGTGTTTAACAAATCTGACTAGGAACCATGAGGTTGCAGGTTCGATCCCTGGTCTTGCTCAGTGGGTTAAGGATTGCCGTGAGCTGTGGTGTAGGTTGCAGATGCAGCTCGGATCCCCTACGCTGTGGTGTAGGCCAGTGGCTACAGCTCTGATTCGACCCCTAGCCTGGGAATTTCCATATGCCGCAGGATCTGCCCAAAAAATGGCAAAAAGACAAAAAAAAAAAAAAAAGAATTAATTTAAATATTTCAGCTACTTCCCTAAGCATTTATAAACATATTACATCTTTTTTTATGATGAAAATAGCTTTATCATTTTCATATTATAAAATTAATACCTAGTCATTTTAAAAAGTTTTGGACAATATTGGAAATCCAAAAATAGAACTAAAAATACTGCACAATAGTATGGCATATAGTGCTGGAAAGGACATCAGTTTGGAGCTTGACTGTATGGTGGCTCCTAGGTTTTCAATGGACCACTGTATCGAGGAAATATTGTGAAATAGGCCAAGTGTATTTAATTGACCAGAGGTTCTTTTCCCTTGGTATTTGAGGGAAGCTTCTTGTCACTCTTGCGCGGGCCTGCCACAGCCCTCCTCCCCCTAGGGGTCTTTTTGCAAGTTGATGCTGTGGCTGTTTTGTGGTCTCCTCTCTTCCTCTTTTTATATCTTGTTTCCTTTTATGTGACTGACAAATACGAGAAGCTAAGGAAGTGTCATAAATTATCCACTTGTCCAAGAAGATGCTGCTAGTTCACATATTACATTCTTAGTCCACTGGCACCTTTAGTCTCCTCTGAAGGGAGCCCTTATGTGGGGGTTATTCCCAAGAACAAAAGTAACAAAGAGGATGGTCATCTTGATACAAACGCTTTTGATTAGTGAAATGTATTTAAATTAAAAGAAAATCCCACTCAAATCCTCTTCATATTTTTGAAGCATTTGTGTGTATGTGTGAAACTTCGTAGTTTCTAATTGTAGAAATTGCCTTAGTTGATAAACCTTTACTAGGGGCTCTGGGGCAACATGAAAGATAAGGAAGATGCAGCATTGAGCTTGAGGAGAAGATATTGCTGTGCTTCTGGAAAGCCCTGCATGAGACAAAGGATGGAGGCGGCGATGACATACTAAGAAACCAAAACTATGAAAAATATCCCACTCCCCTCAGACGTCCATTTTTATTTATTTATTTATTTATGTATTTATTTATTTTTATTTTCTTCATTACTCAAATGAATTGATCACATCTGTAGTTGTATAATGATCATAACAATCTGATTTCACAGGATTTCCATCCCACGGCCCAGGCACATCCCCCCACCCCCCAGACTGTCTCCTCCGGAGACCATAAGTTTTTCAATGACAGATGTCCATTTCTTAAGCTTTAATTTCATCTTTCACGTGAGCGCTTTAAGTTACTTTCTTTCCCTCATAATCTACCTCAAGGCTGAAGTCACCTTTAGGGTCATATTGCCCAGAATGTAAAATTATTAAAACCCATGTTAATTTAAAAATACATGAATGGATATAGTAATCAATTAATTAATTAGCCCAGAGTTTTGAGGTATCATGAGTCTTCCCCTCAAGGTACCATTCTGGTAGGAGACTGAGGGATGTAAGTATGAGAGTTGACAAGGTATGGTTGCCTAAGTCCAGGGAGCGGCTACATGCTTATTCAGCACTTACGGAAGAATCAACAAATAGACCCGATCACATTTCACTCATAGGTTGAGAGGAGGTCAGTTTTTCTCCATTACAATCACTCTGTGTAAAATGAATCACGTTGTGAATGCTTAGACATCAAGGAAACCTTCTTGTATTTAGGAATTAATCGAATTCATCAGCAATTTTCCGCAAATAACACACCACACCCTAAGTTTTCAGTTTCTCAAAAGCTAAAAATGACTGACGAGACCCACCCACTAGATCCCTGTGCCATGTTTTTATATTCTCTGCTCAATCACATCGACTTATATTCATTTATTTATTTATTTTTTGTCTTTTTGTCTTTTTCTAGGGCTGCACTCACGGCATATGGAGGTTCCCAGGCCAGGGGTCTAATCAGAGCTGTTGCTGCCGGCCTGCACCACAGCCACAGAAATGCCAGATCCGAGCCATGTCTGCGACCTACACCACAGCTCATGGTATATTAATAACTGTATATATAATAACGGTATATCATATTAATATAGTTACAGTCTTTATATGTACAACACTGTTTTTCCAACATTTTTGTTTTGCAATTGACAAGAGGTAAGTAAATAAAATCTATGATTTCCCAATGCATAATTATATAAATTGATACATGATTTCATAAAATCCTAAGTACTAGTAATCTATGTGATATACCCTTATATTTATTATTTTTTGTTATATATTTTATTTGCTAAAAGCATTTTGGCCACAATTTAGCACCATAATGGAAAACCACTGTGTTTGGAAGCCAGTCTGTAATCTGAAAGCTGTTTCATGGTGGCACAACAGTGGACCGTGTGGACTCTGGTCTCAGGCAGCTTCCCACGGCACCTAAAAAGTTTACACCACTAGCGACTTTGCATGTATTTTTGTGAATGTTTGCTTTATATAGAGGACACTTTAGTTCTGTGATGATAGGTTTTATTCTCTTTCATTCTGAGAATACATTATTATTCTCAGGAACTTAGAAACACCAAATTAATGTTTATTGGAATAATCCTTGATTTTTTTTCTCCCTTACAAACTGGATACCATAAAGTCCTGCCTGTTAGGGGCTCAGATGTAACTGGATCTATCCTTCACATCCATGTCCACGGTACACGCTAATCCACGTCCCATCAGTCCTCCACTGCAGTGTCACCTACTGATTTCAGGGCCTCTGTCCTTGGCCACTCTCAACTCAGGATGTTCTTATCAAAACAGAAAGCCGACCTCAAACATCTCAGCACTTTCAGGGCATCCTAGAGCATCCAGAACCAGCCAGCCTTGGACCCCCCCACCCATCACCCTAGGCCTGGGTGGCTGAGTCCACGATGTGAGGTGACAGGTGGGCTGGCCCCAGGGAGGAAGTCCTGCTGATCTGGGGGCACGGGCGTCAGGGAAGCCCCTCTGCTTTCTGGTCCTGGATCGGGTCAGCCCCGCCCTGTTCACATGGGGGCGCTGGTTGCTGAGGGAGAGCGAACCAGACTTAGAAGCAGCACTCTCTCTGCTTCTCCCCAGGAAGGCATGAAGCCAGGCCAGATTCAAGGGGTCAGGCGTGGATGCCACCTTCTAAAAGAGATGCTGGACAAAGTGTCCTGGTACAGAGAGGAAATGACAGTGCCCATTTTTGCCAGCAATTTACGGCGCTCTCCGCACCTCTTACCTGCAGTGAAGCTCATCTAACCTCCACCAACAGCCGGTGCTGGCTCCCCCCTCTCCCAAAGGCCAGCCCCACCTTGGCCTGGCCCTTCTGGTTCAGCTACACCCTGTGGCCAGAACACTCTCCTTCAATACTGTCGCCTCGTACCCAGCACAGATAAGATGTCCCTTTAAATCACTCTAAGACCAAGCCCTGTTTTTCTGGTAGCTAAAATCTGAGGTCCAAACTCTTCCAGACTGAAGGGTGAAAAGAGCACTCTGCAAGGGAGCAGACCATGTAAACTGTGCACTGGCTCCCAGGGCAGTTAGGGTACAACGTCCGTGAACTACCTGGGCCGCTGGAACCAGGTGCTTAGCACGCATCTGCATCTGCCAGTGATTCCGTAATTGTCTGTTGTGCTAATTTATTTTTATTTATTTTTTTTGTCTTTCTGCCTTTCCTAGGGCCGCTCCCACGGCATATGGAGGTTCCCAGGCTAGGGATCTAATCTGAGCTCTAGCCGCCAGCCTACACCACAGCTACAGCAATGTGGGATCCGAGCCGCATCTGTGACCTACGCCACAGCTCACGGCAACGCCAGATCCTTAACCCACTGAGCAAGGCCAGGAATCGAACCCACAGCCTCATGGTTCCTAATCGGATTCATTAACCACTGAGCCACGACAGGAACTCCTGTTGTGCTAATTTTTGAAAGGCACCTACTGGATTATTTTAGACCTGAGGGGATCATTTGACAAAGCACTTTAGGGAGAAAAGTACCCCCTGACATCGTCAGGCATGGGTTACGCAAGGACCCCCGCACAATCAGAAACACTTGGTGGCATCTGCGTGACTCGGCTCCTTAATTCTTCTTCTCCCCTCACTGCACAGGAAGGTGGTCCCAGCTCCTGCTCCTGATTACCAGCCTCTGCCCAGCGCATCTGCTCTCGCTTCCATCTCCCCCACAGTGAGTCACTCTCTGCCCAGAGACTGTGTGAGGAGCAGGGCCTTTGTTTCATTTTCCTAATTATCCGAAAAAATCACTGTACCAGGCGGGCTTGTAAGACTGGGTGACTTCTCTGTGTGGAGCAGGCCTCTGACAGCTGCTTTCACTGCCAGGTCAGGGAGAGCAGGGCCCAGAGGGAAGCAGCCTCTCTCTTTCACACCCCCTCCCAGCCCCCAACCCTACATCCCACGTCCCATCCCCCCCCCCGCTCCCTACATCCTACACCCCACACCCCACCTCTACCCCGACCTCCCACTCCCAATACCCCACACCCCCACTCCCCACACCCCACACCCCAACCCCCACACCCCCAAACCCCAACCCCACACCCCTCCTCCCCACATTCTACACCGCACACCCCCACACCCCTGCTCCCCACACCCCACCCCTGCACCTCTATACCCCACACCCCACTCATGATCCCCATACTGCATCGAACATTTTTGAGACATTGGCATGTGTTTGGTTAAATCAGGGGCCACCCCTGAACTGTTCCAACTATACAAGGCTTTACTAATACAGCCCTTTTCTGATCCTGATTTGTGGTTTGGTGTTTTCAAGTGTGTTCAAAAGAGGTCCGGGTTGTACAAAGAAGCATCTTTTCTTTCCTTTGTTTCCAGTCCTTTGAAAGAAATTGTCTGTGAAACATAGATACAAATAGCAAGGAGTTGTTTTGTCCTTGCCTTTCTTTGCAATGGTTTCTGCTTATTTTCATATATGAATGATAGTATTTAAATAACTTAAAAGAGTTTTGACAGACCCTTCAGAGACTCAGAATAAAATATAAAGTAAAGAGAAATAAACATAAGATACAAGTACGCCACAATGGAAGAAAAATGGACTTTGAGAACAGAGATGAAGTCGGGGCAACATGATTAGAGAGAAACATGTGAACGCAAAGCACTCGTAACCACTGGAGGCTCAAAATTCAGCTCTGAGCTTAGTGAGACTCCAAATGCTAAGATAAGCAAAGCAGTGTAATGTTGTATTTCTAAGCATCATGCAGGTTTATCATCAGGAATATCAGTTTGTGAACCACTGTAAGTCTCAGTGGAGTTATGTATACACACAGGTATTTGTACTAAATGGTTTTATTATTATTATTTACTCATCTTGAACTTGACAATGATCTTACCCAATGGCATGAGACACAGATTATTACAGAAGAAAATGTTCCTCCTTTCGGAAAGCAAGTTCTATCAAAGAGATACCATAACAGAAATCCCTAATTATTGTGATTTTTAACTTGGCAAGACAAGAAAGATTGTATTTGTAAGCATCAGATATAATTTCTTTATCCTCGGAGCAACTGAATGAAGCAGCAAATGCTAAGAAAATGGCTCTTGTTTGTGTGTCATTTGTTTGTTTTTGAGCATAATTAACACCCTTCCTGACAGGCGGCAGCAGATCAGGATCAAGGGCAAACCAGGGAGAAATAGAACCATAAACAGATTAGGTAACACAACATGTAACAGAAAAAGGATAAATGTTTTACAGTCAGAGCAGCATTTCAAGTCAGTTTGTTAAAAAATGCTTAAAATCTAATTTAAACACTTTTTTCTTTGTAACAACAGGAATAGAAATGTGACAATTGGCATTCAGTGGATGTCTGCCATGTTTTCTGAGTAAAATGGCCATGGGTGAAGATGTGAAGGTTCCCGCTTTCCAGAGGCTGAGAAGCGTTGGGACACTGGCGGGAAGTCACAGCTCAAGTAGGGGACCGAGTGGCTGAGTGGTCAGGACATGTGTCTCAGCTGGGACCACACCCCTCCCCACTTCCCAGATCCTGGGGGGCTTTGGCAGCTTGTTCATAAGGACGTGGACCCATAAACAAACTTCAACAAGAATAAGAATTGGACCACCTCATCATTTTAAAATTTAAAAAAATTTTTTGGCTGCGCCCACAGCTTGTGGAAGTTCCCAGGGCAGGGACCGAACCTGTGCCACAGTGGCAACCTGAGCCGCTGCAGTGACAATGCTGGATCTTTAACCCCATGCACCACAAGGGAACTCCCATGTTATCATTTTAATTAAGGTTTATGTTTGCTTAAGAAAAGCCAAGTGATCAGATTATAAAACCATGTTCCAAAGTCTTATTAAATGCTGCAGCACGATTCTGAGCGGTCATGTCACCTACCAGCCGGTGTTTCATGCACGGATGTCCTTGCAAAAATAGCCTTGGGAGGCAAGTCTGCCTGACATTGATTTCATTTCAGTTTCTATTGTTGATGTTACCAAAATATTAAATGAAAATACAAAAGTGCTTTCTGACATAATCCACTTATGCAAAACTACTTGTGATGAAATGGGACCCATCTAAAAATTATGGATAGTTTTGAAGGCAAAACATGCAGACAATATTAGTACGAAGGAAGTCAACAGGAACTTCATGTCCACCGGTTCCTCTGGGTGGTGATGGACACTCAGAAATAATCCCCATTCTAGTCCATTGGTGCTGCTGTAACAAAGCACCATGGACTGGAGGCGGATACGCAGCACACACCACACTCTGATGCTCACAGCTCTGAAGGCAGAGGTCTGAGGTCAGAGAAGCCCTGCATAGTTCAGGGAGGGCCTCCTCAAGGCACAGACCCCTGGCTGTTTCCTCTGGAGGGAGGGGGCTAAAGTCTCTCTGGAGCCTGTTTTCAGGACACGGGTCCTTTTCATAGGCCCTCCACCCTCATGACCTAGTCACCTCCCAAAGGCTCTCCTCTGGCACCATCACCTTTGGAAGTTAGGATTTCATCACGTGAATTTGGGGGGAGACACCAAAATTCAGATTATAGCAGCCCGCATTTTCAGGCGGGAGAGGGGCTATCTCTTTTAGAAGGTACAGGGATTAAAATATTCATTTAAACAATTGATGAAGCATACATGTACTTTGTTTCTGATGTTATATCTCTGTGCCATACACACAGTTATCCTAAGATCTGATTAGTTTATGAGTGACACGTAAAGAATTGCTTTTTCCCTCTCTATGTAATTTATCAAAAAATAGGTCATGTTAGGCAGTTCCCATTTTGGCTCAGCAGTAATGAACTAGAACCCAACTAACTAGCATTCATGAGAATGTGGGTTCAATTCCTGGCCCCACTCAGTGGGTGAAGGATCCGAGCATTGCTGTGAGCTATGGTGTAGGCCATCAGCTGCAGCTCTGATGTGACCGTATATGGAATTTCCATATTCTGCAGGTGCAGCCCTAAAAAGACCAAAAAAAAAAAAAAAAATAGGTTATGTTAGGTTGCGATGTCTGCATCTAGGGACAGAAAGGTTGTAGAGCCCACAGTTCACTAAGTGAACGTGAACTTCTGCCTCTGAGTCAGTCTGTTCACTACATTATTTCTGCCTTAAAGAGAGAGAAATTCCTAAGTCTGGATTTGCAAATGTCACACTAAAACACATGGTGCCTTGCTGGGACTGGTACAGTGAATCTATTTCTTATTATGTATTTTTATGTCAAGGGACCCTTTTGGTGTAAGGCAAGATCGGACTGATGTAATCCTTTTAGAACTGAAATCTCTCCAGAGGGCGTGCAGCACAGTGAGAATTCAATGGCATGATACACCCACCCTCTTGAGAAACAGATCACAAAGAAAGTGCGGAGGAACTTACTAAAAGGACAAGTTCTGTCCCTTTTATTTTTCTCCTCTCACTACCAGTCTTAAGAAACACAACCCATATATTAACAGATGGATCAAAACCAAACAATTACAAAATCTTGTCTTCCTTTTCTACGTTCACCCCCTGGAGGTTTCTCGCAGTGTCGTGACGTGAAGCACCTTTTATGAGCTGATTCCCAGCTTTCATCTTGAGGCAGGACTGTGCCCTGTATCCAGACCCGACATGCAACTTCCCAGCTGACATTTCTAATCAGTTTCCCAAGTCTTTCCAAAAGAGACACAAGGTGTTTACTTGACCTTCGAATTGGGTGAGTCCCAGTCGAAAAGGAGCCCTCGCCAAGCCTGGCAGCAACAAATACCTCGTCCTTTACAACAAGGGCTTGGTTGGCTCCGGAGAGTATCTGTGGTCATTAAAAATCTCCAGCCTGGGTCACTGAAACCCCCACCTGAGACTTGAATTACGCTTTTGGCTTTGATTATAACTCAGCTGTGAGAAAACGGGGTGGAAGAACATACGGTGAAAACTGATGTTTTTCTTCATATTCTCTCAGTACAACTCTCGTTAAACTGTCTAGACTTTATGAAGGTGACCTCATAAACCCTCAATTTTAGAAAATCACAGTCACACAAAAGGCGGAGTTTAGCTTATCTCTTTAAGCCTAAAATTTATAAGTGGAACATCAAAAATGGTCCAGCAGTTTGAGAATTTTGTCTTTGTTTGAATGGTGGAGCGGATTTCTGGCTGAGCACTGGAAGGACACAACACTGGTGCCAGCAGCAAAGAACCCAGAACAGAACAAAACACAGACAGAACTTGTCTGCTGCTTCTGCAGCCTTTGTTCTTGGAGTTGCTCAATTTGACTTAAAATACCTCCCTATGGACAATGTGATGGGAGCTCAGCACTCAATGAAATTCATGATGTTTAATTAATATCGAGTAAAGTGTCACTGTTAAGAGCAAAAGGTATACACAAGGAGTAAGTGAGAAACCAGGTCCTCAACCTCAGTCACAAGTCAGAGGTCCCACTATCCATTGTCCATTTGCTGGAGTCATGAGTTCAACGACTGGCTCGGGAGCATGGGCTAGGAAGCCAGGTCACCAACAACTGACTGGGAAATAGAGTGTTATTTTATCCAAGATCTCACAACTGTAACTGAACTGCCGTATGACCGGCTTCCTGGCCAGTGGAGGCTGTGAGTGAAGGCGCTCAGCCTCTTTCATCCTCAGGAGCAAGGGTCCAGCGGGGCTGGGGAAATTGATGCTGACGGCTGCCGAGGCCCAAGTTCACGGGCACCTCCCAGTGCCAGTCCCGCTGCACGTGCAAGGGCCCTGGTGCTGGACAAGCAGACTTGGGGTGTGACTGCAGCTGGGCATCAGGAACGCTGCCTCTAGAGCCACTGGCTACAGCCGTGGGGACATTCAGGAAAAACCCCTTTGTCAGACTGTGCTCATGGGCACTACTGAAGAAATGAGGCCCTTTGTCATCTGTACAGCCTAGCGACATGTAGAAGGTATTTAGTATAAAATTACCTGTAAAGCTAATCAGGATGTTAATGGTTTCACTCTGTTATAAGATAAGATCTGCTAACTTTATATATCTAGCAATTCAAAGCATAATACCAAAGCCCCTTATTCTCTGTGGATGCTGATTTGGTGCATTTACCATAAATAGGTTCCTAGTATAAACGGTATTCCTTACACCCCTTCATTAGTTTAGGACAAAACGAGCCCATTACAGTTACGTAGGAAATCGTATCCATGTATGATTTCTTAATTCTAGAGCACTTGCTAAATCTGTATTGCGTTTTGACTTACACTGCATTGCTGAACAGACTGCATGAACCGTAATCCACTGTCTGGACCATGGCAGTTGGCCTGGGCTCTAGGGACGCAGCTTTGAGGGAAAGGTGTGTGATGGTCGCAGCCAGGGAGACAGGCCAGGTGAGGAGGCCCGGCTAGGTGTCAGGACGTGAAACTCCAAGTTGCATTGGCCTTCTTGAGGTGACAGGCTGACAAAGTGTGGCCAGAAACCCATTCTTGCCTGAGGAGATTCTTGACCAATATTTTGTCCCCTGACCAAGCACAGAAGGATAATTTTCTATTATAGTTTAGATCTGTGACTTTCTTTTTTTAAAAGTTCCTTCATTTCGTTTTCTCCCCTTTAACTTTCCAGTGAGGAAGTGCGATGCCTTTCCTCGATTTGCTGACTGAATACGGCTTTGTGAATGATCTGTGCATTGATGAGACGTCTTGAAGTCCCCGAGAACTTTCTGGCAGAGCTGGCCGCCTGCCTCTCAGTTGACACACAGGTTCTCACTCTGCTCTGGTCAGACCATGAGCTGCAGAGGTGGAAGTTTCTATTTAATAGAGAGATAAACAATTCTTCACATATTATTCCATATTATTCAGAGAGTATAAGCCGAAACACAGATGGAAAATGCCATGAACATCATCTCCAAGCTGTAAAATTTTAAAATCCCTCCGCACAGGACCATGAAGTCCTATTTCTGTCCTGTGGAGGCTGCAGACCTTTCAAGTGGGCTGGACCAGGGCCACCAGCGGTGGCTGGGAGTAAAAGAGGCTGCCAGGACCTCGGCTCCGAGACTGAGTTGTCAGGAGGCTAAGAGTGGACACCTCTCATTGGGTCAGATGCTGCCAAGGAGACAATTAGACCAATGCATGAGCAGGAGGCTGAGGTGTTATTTAGCATCAGCCATGAGAACACTCCTGGGTGGGGACTGAAGCACCTGGTCTTGGTTCTCCCTATAGACCAGCAGCTGAGGAGACACTACTGTTAACGCTTTCCCTGCTGGAAACCAAAGCGTCACAACTAAACTTTCTCATACCTGCAAAGAACTTTCCAACAGCAGAGACAGCTTACACGGTTACTCTGGTTTGCAAAGCTTAACATTCCGTTTATTAAAACCACAGCTAAAACAGGGGCATGTGGGATTCACGTGGGACTTCAAGGCTTCTCCAAGGAGATAAAACTTGGAAAGAATGACCAGACCCTTATCATTCCACCTGTCTCACTGTAATTGTTACAATGTTCCTAAGGGCCTCCCCACCTCAGCAACCTGGCCTGCTCCTGCCTGCCCCCCGTTAGGAAAGGTATGTAGCCCCCTTCTCACCCCAACCCTACAGGGGCAACATACGCCCCCAACCAGCGAGTGTATCAGAAAACCTCATCCTTTCCCAACCAACCAGCAGGCCAGCAGGTGTATGGTAAGCCCTCCTCTCTCTCCTTCGTCTCTGGGCTATAAAAACAGCTCGGGGTCAGCTCTCCCTGATTATCAGGAAGTCAGCCCGCTGGATTAGCAGTGTCTCTTGCTTCAATAAACTTGTCTTTTCTACACCTTGCTTTGAGTCCAGAAAATTCTTTTTCCACGCACATGCAGAGAGCACAACAGGACACAAATGAACTTATGTGCAGAACAGAAACAGGCTCACAGACTTCGAAAAACTTACAGGTACCAAAGAGCACAGATGTGGGGGGCCGGGGTAGAGAGGGGTGGACTGGGGACTGGGGGTGGAAGAGTTCTAAAATGAGGTTGTGATGATGGTGGTACAGCCATAAATATAATAAAATTCATTGAATTCAAAAAAATAAAAGTCACAGTTTAAAACCCTCAGTTCTTTAAACTTTTAGGTTTGGCTTATAAATGTTGTTCTAAGTAGAAATCCAGGAATTTTTAACATCTGAATTAATCGAGGCTTTAATTCCACTTTTAAACTTAATTACCATTTTAACTCACCTTATACAGTATATTTAATTCTCTCTTTAGGCACATGATTTTTCTGACTGGAAAATTTTCTTTGTGTTTAAACAAGTCTTATAAATGAAACAAAGTCTTTATATTTGGTAAAATTTAAGGTATCTTAAATGTCAAACATTTAGTTATTAAATGATTAAATAGTATATCTTTACAAGACTTCAACTTAAAATTGCAAGCCTGGGCATTCCCTCGTGGCTCAGTGGGTTAAGGATCTGGTATTGTCACTGCTGTGGCTCTGGTTACAGCTGTGGTGTGGGTTCGGTCCCTGGCCTGCAAACCTCGCATGCCGCAGGCGAGGCCACGGGAGCACAGGGTGGTCCAGCCAGCGGCAGTGGAATCATCCACGAGGAGCAGGAGCGAGGGCCGCCGCCAACGTGCTGGACCCGGGAAATCGGGTCGTGTGCGACACTGACAACCCTCACAGGCCAGGAGGGCAGGAGAAGACATATCACTTCCATGACGAGGACCTGGGGGAGCATGTAAGCCACTTCCACTGATGCTCAAGGTTTGAGGAGGCAGGAAGGGCATGGGTTTGGGTCTCATTCCGATGGCAGAGGACAAAACTTCCTGCCTCCGCAATGTGAATCCCCCACTGACATCAAAGACCGGGGGCCCAGGCTTCTTCTCAGCGTCCCCAGATTCTGGGCAGGAAGGGAAGAGGGGGTGAGGCTTAAAAGCTGTCAGCAAGCATCAAAAAAGAGCCAGTCTATTACAGCTTTAAAGAAAGCAGTTGCTGAAATGATGGCACAAGAAACCATGAAAACACATAGCATTTCAGTAAATGCTGTACTCAGGCGGAGATGGGAAAAAGCACGACACGTACCGGCTCAAATGTAGCTTCTGAGATTAGAGGCGATTTCTCCTGGAATCAATAACTCCCAGAAGTATGTACATAGAGGTTCTCTGATTGGTTTTTGATTACTCCGAGCTAGCAGGCAACTATCGGAAGACCTAATAACACAAACACTAAAACTTCTCAGAGGCACGGCCCACGCGACGCGCCTGGATTTCTTCCTCTCTCTGGCCGGCCCTCGTTCTTTGCCTCTTAAAGGTACCTCCGTGTTAGAACTCGCCAGGATTTGTTGGTGAGCCACATCTTTTTTCATGCCTTCCCTCTAGATCAAAGATGGCCAAAATCCACCCTTGTCCCGCTTATCTATGCCCCAGCCTGCCACCTGCTTTCGTATGGCCCCCAGCCGGGAATAGTTTTTACATTTCAAAAGGTGGGGAAAAAAATCAACCAGGACATCTGTGTACACAGCTTTGCACACTCTGGGGACCACTGCTGACTGCCTCGACACCACTCCACAGAGGTGACACTGCTCCAAGGATAAGACATAGCACCGTCTAAGTCCACCCTGCTTCCAGACCCCATGCAGGATAGTAAAGCACTAGGGAGGTAACAGACAATACGAGCGACACAGTTACACCGCTGTGTGACACGCATCTAAGTCAAGAGAGCAGGTCCTGAGTCCTCATCACAAGTAATATATTGTTCTTTTTTTTTTTTTCTTTTCATTTGTATCCATACGAGAGGATGGATGTGCACTGGACTATTTGTGGTCATCATTTCAGGATGCATGAAAATCAAATCGTTATCCTGCACACATGAAACTTACACAGGGCTGTGCATCAATTACATTGCAATAAAAGGAGAAGGAAAACACGTTGGGGACAGTAAACAAATAAATAAAATATAGAAACAAACTTAATATAGCTTATTCTGCAAAATGACTGAAACTTAACTTGGGCTGCTCCTGGTAAACATCAAAGGAAATCATAACTAATAAAACTTACCCAGCATGGTCATGAGGGAACCACTTTTTAAATTTTTTTTTGCTTTTTAGGGCTGCACCCGCGGCATATACAAAAAAAAAAAATCTTAGCTCAACTCAATCAAGTTCATATTAATAGCAAGTTAATTTCAATACTATACAAACATTGTGTTCTCCGATAGCTTTATTCCTAACCCCCTCATTATTGCTGTTATGTCACACAGATTATAGCAATATAAAACTTTAGCAATATAAAACTATCAGCCCACATTGGTAATTACTGCTTTCTGCAGCTGTCATTTAAATCATGAAGGAGAAGAAAATCATTACAAACCAAGATGCACTTATTCTGTCTTATATTTACCCACACTTATCTTTACCAGTGATCTTATTTCTTTATTCGAGGTTGAGTTTCTGTCCAGGGAATTTTTTCAGCCCTTAATGCTCCTTTATGACTCTTGTGAGGCAGGTCTGCTCTGTTTTTGCTTCTCTGGGACTGTCTAATGTCTTCTTCATCGTTTAAGAATAGTTTTGTTGGACGTAGGACTGGAAATTTCCTACTTAAGTCACTAATCGCTTTGTAAACACAGCATCTTCTTGTTCCCTTAGCAGTCATCTCTCTCGGAAATTGCTTTAAAAGTTAATTCATTTAACTACATGCCGCTCTCAGTTGTACTTAGTTACCTGAACTCAGGAAACAACTTGTTACTCATTTCTCATGGTTCCCAACTCAGACCATGTAGATGTGGGACAGAAGTTGACCTGCTGTGTATAATCTCTGCCAGGGGATCTTAGGACTTTTTTGGTGAGACCCACTGACAAAGGCAGGTTAACTATGTATCAAAAGTAAGAACATATTCTCAGTGAAAGGAAGGCCACTTATGGCCTGGTTTTCTTCCTTCCCTCCTTCCTTCCTTCCTTTCTTTCTGCTTTTAGGGCCACACCCGAGGCATATGGAAGTTCCCAGGTTAGGGGTTGAATTGGAGCTGCAGCTTCCAGCCTACACCACAGCCACAGCCACAGCTGAGCTGCATTTGTGACCTACACCACAGCTCATGGCAGCGCCGGATCCTTAACCCACTGAGTGAGGCCAGGAATCGAACCCGCAACCTCATGGATATTAGTCGGGTTCATTTCTGCTGTGCTGCAAGGGAACCCCTCTGGCCTGCTTTTCAATAGACTTGTAGGGCCTAAAAGAGCATCTGGGCCAGAACAGATGCTAAAGGAATACTCTTTACATTCAGGAGAGGTTATTTCTGCTTTAGCCTATATTAATTTCAAGCACATAGAAATATTTATTATAATTATGGCTTGATGCTCTTTCAATATTAAAAAAAGAAAAAAGAAATCTCTGGAAAAGAGTCACGCACAGTGGCCCGAAGTGACCATCTTTGCAGACCTGCCTGAGGCCAGATCAACTCCCCCGCTCCTCCCCTTCCCTCCTAACTGCACATCGACAACGTGTCCTCCAGCACCAGGCGGCTCAAGGCCATCATGTCCCACATCCCAGCCCAGGACCCCTGGGTGAGGACCACTGGGCTTGCAGGGAAGCAGCTGTTTGATCAAAAGAAATGGCTCAGCTGCTCCCAGTTCATGTCTCGGTCACCCTAACACTGTTCTCGCTTCCAAGCAGATGCACATCAACCACCGAGGAAGTGAAAGGAAAAGAGCAGTGATTGGGGTGGAGGCGCGACGGCAACACAGACATTGCCGAGGCCGCGCCCCCAACCCTCTGCTTCTTAGCCCTTGGCTCTGCCTAGGAACAGTTATCACGGCCTTCTTGGTCGAATTCTTGTGCAGGAAGGAGAAGAAAAAGCAAAACTACCTTCATGCCACAAAGAAAGGGTTGCCTGAGGATATAAAACTGAGACATTATTCATTAGGATGATTTTAGATACTGTGGCTATTTGGGATGTTAAATATGAATATTTTGCTGCAAAATTAAGAATGCATGCTTTTTCATGGCCCTTTACCTTTCCCAAATTTTCTGTCCTTTGAATGTATGGCTCCGACACCAGAAACAAAGACTGAATTCTCAACAGGGCGCTGCTCCCTGGCCAGAGCCCAAGTCAGCTTCTGGAACAGGGGGAACCCGAGGGTAGCCTCGCAGATGCCCTGCTAAGCAAGCCAGTTTGGGTCTCCCCCGGCTAATAAACACTCTCCCATCAAGCAAGCCCTTCCTTTAAGGCATGCCTCCTTTTCAATTTACCGAGGAAGCCGGACCCTCCACAGCCTCCCAAAACCAGTGAGTGTGTATAAAGTTACTGTCTCGAGATCTTTGCTCCTATGGTTTATTTCTATTTAGCAGAGAGACATACACAGGGAGAGACAGACAGATGGACGAAGGCAGACACAGACGGAGAGATACAGAGAGGAGGGGGAGGGGGAAGCGATCGCAGTATAACTCAGATGCCAAGATAAATTTACTTGTTTATTCATTTATATTTTTTTTCATTTTTAAGTTTTATGGTAGTTTAGTTGATGTACAGTGTTGTGATAATTTCTGCTGCACAGCAGAGTGATTCAGTTGTACATTTACACACATCCGTTCTTTTCCAGACTCTGTTCCCACCTAGATAATTACAGACGAGTGGGTAGAGTTCCCTGTGCTACACGGCAGGTCCCTGCCGCCAGTCGTTCCTAAACACCTCAGTGCGCATGTGCCAGTCCCCAACCCCCACATACATTTGTATTCATACATTCCAGATACTCTGGTCTGATTGAAAATTCGTTTCCAATGTCTCATGAAGTTAGTATTATTTAAAGAATTGTATAATTTGGGGACATTTTGTAGAATAATAGCTTTGAAGAGAGAGGTTGGATAAAAATGAAAATGAGGTCCGACTTCAGAGGCAGAAATGATCTCGGCTCCAGATGAGATTTGTTTGTTTCCTAAACTTCTGCCCTATAGTCTCCTCATGGGGGTCTCATTTCTGTGAAAAGGCGGTCGCCTGTAAATTCACCCCGGTATGTAGATTCTTCGACATTTTTCTCAACTCATAGTGAAAACCGATTGTGCTTTTTTGGGGTAATCCCGCCCCACCCCTACTCCCCCCCACCCACCTGGGGACAGACGCACCCCAGACGCACCCCTGCAGAAGGGACCCGGGGGTGCAGACAGCTCCTTTGGGGCCATGTGTGGGCTGCTGGCAGAGGACTATCGGTCTGCCTCCAAATGGCAGGAACAGAAGCAGAAATGTTTGGGGTGTTTACCATGTGGGGTGGGCAGGGGAGGCTACCACCGGGAGGTGCTGTGCTGGTGACACTGAGAACTCTCTGCGCTGCTGGAGGAAAGTGCCCCTGGGAGGGGCGACCGCTGTTGGTCTTTGCCCTGCCAGACCCTGGGGAGCACAGAACCTGGAAGAGGAACCCCTCCTCCACCAGCCCCCTACCTCCAACCCAGACAGCCGAACGGAGTACAGCTGCCTTATCACTGGAAACTTGTACCTTCTGAGCACCCCATCCAGTCCCTTCCCTGACCTTCCGCCTCTAGTAACCACAGATCTGATCGCTTTTCTATGAGTTTGTTTGTTTGTTTTGAAGTATCATTGGCCTCAACCCTACATTGGCTCCTGGTGTTCAACATACCCATTTGCAGTTTTATTCTTTGTTAGTCTGTTTGTACCTGTTGGCTTAATCACAATTTTTGGCAAATGCCTTGTTATTTGAAAGCGTCTATGAAATCTTATGAAAGTACGATTTAATTATGATCCTGTTTGAACTGCAAGCTGTGAAATGTCATTTAGCTGTTATTCAGTTGTGTTAATATGAAAAGAAAAACAATTCACAATTCTTATGGAATGAACCCCAACATTTAAATTGCCACAACTAAAACTGAGCAAACACAAAGATGAAAACTAATTTCTGGTTTCAGTTGCTTCTCCAATTTTGCCCAAGTCCAAGAACCCAAAATGCATTTTATTTTATTTCGTTGTTGTTGTTAAAATTTTATTGACCCAGTAAACTTTTTTTCCAAAATGCATTTTAAATCAAGAGGGAAACGAAAAAATAATTTTCTCTCTTTTCAACTTTAGGATTTTCTTTCACTGGAAAGATGACATTAACTTACATTTCTAACATTGATCTCAAACAACAAAACCCTCTAACTTTTTTTTTTTTTTTGTCTTTTTGCTATTTCTTTGGGCCGCTCCAGCGGCATATGGAGGTTCCCAGGCTAGGGGTCGAATCGGAGCCGCAGCCACTGGCCTACGCCAGAGCCACAGCAACGCGGGATCCAAGCCGCGTCTGCAACCTACACCACAGCTCACGGCAACGCCGGATCCTTAACCCACTGAGCAAGGGCAGGGACCGAACCCGCAACCTCATGGTTCCTAGTCGGATTCGTTAACCACTGCGCCACGACGGGAACTCCCCAAAACCCTCTAACTTTGAGAGGCTGGTCTACACCACCCTTTGTAGCTGCCTTTATTCTGTAGCTGTTCCTCCTCTGCCAATTTTCTTTTAATCTGAACTCCTTGGAGGACGCCCCTGTTGGCTTTTGAACCAGTTGGTTATTTAAATTCTTTTGCTTTGCTTTGCTTTTACAACTGTTGCTCCCCCAAAGACCGCTTTCCTAACTTTAAAAAAGTTAGCTTTGGGAGTTCCTGTTGTGGCTCAGTGAGTTATGAACCCAGCTAGTATCCATGAGGATGTGGTTCGATCCCTGGCCTCGCTCAGTGCGTAAAGGATCCAGTGTTGTGTTGCTGTGAGCAGTGGTGTAGGCTGGCAGCTACAGCTCTGATTCGAACCCTAGCCTGGGAACTTCCGCATGCTACAGGCGTGGCCCTGAATAAACAACAACAAAAAAGAGAAGTTAATTTGTTTTAAATTCCATTTCCTCAGGACCCCAAATGTCCTGTGCATGGAAGAGAGAGAGAGGGTTTTTCAGCTGAAATGCAGCCTTTATGCCAGAGCCCTCATGTGCAGCTAGTTGATGACACTATATCAACATTGTATCAGTGTCCTTTTAGGCTTAAATGTTCTGCAAGAATCCATGAAAATAAATTCTCCTTTTAGGTTTTTCATACCACTGACGACTTTCAACACAGTTTAAAGACCTCCTTGTCTTCAGTTAGTTCGGAGTTGGCTTCTGCTCTTAGAAGTCACTGTTCCATCTTCGCTCCGCTTTTTAACCCCTGCCTCTACATTCTGTTATTATCGTTCTACTTTGCTCCCTATTAATGCTCTCCTTTTAGGAACATTTTACTTACTTTTCACAAATCTTGTTTAATTTCTTGACTACAGCTTTTGTCTCATTGAAGCTAAGAAATTCCATGTGAACTATTTGTAAATTACTCAAACTAGGGAGATAGCAGGGATGGAATTGGCTGGAAGGTTGGGTATTATGTGATTGTTCTTGAGTCCTTTGCTTTATCTCTGTTTTGACATTTCTTACGGGAAATAGCTACTCTGGTATCGAATCATTTAAAAGGCAAAGACTGAGTTTCATCAAGGCACAGAACCCATATCTGTCTCCTAGCAACATGCCTTGTTGAATTGCACCTGGATCAGGCTATTCTTTGTTTTCCATTTGATGGAATCTGCTCCACTTCACAAATTATTAGGGTTAATTTGCCCCCGATTCCCCCCCCCCACCAAGCTAGAACTAGCTTGAATCTCAAATCAATCTAGAATCTAAACCTAGAATTGAGTTGTAGATGCATGTAACCTCAGTCCCAAGACCCACCAGGGACCTATGTTACTGGCTGCTTTGCCAACACCTATAACGTAGAGTCAACTCATAGCCAGGTGAGGGGGCCCCACTGCCACCCACGGCATTGCAGCCCTCCCCATGCTCGTGCCAGTCTTGCTGCCACAGCTACTGCCATTGATGTTTCAGACAATTCTATTTCAGATGCAGATGGGAGAAATTCATCTTCACGCCAGCTCACAAAAGGGAATTTACTGAATCATTATATCAGGAAGTTCAAGCTGTGAATTTTCAGTACAGATGGATTTAGGGTTTCAAATGATGCAGCCAGGAGAGCTGCCTCTTTAGCTCCTCCTTTTGCATCATTTGGCACTGAATTCATTCTCAGAAAGCTCTATCCTATGAGACAAAATGAAGGCAATTGATCCTCTAGGCTTACCTTGCCTTCCCAATCATATTTCTTTCATTATCCACAGAAGCCTAGGCATTTCCCTCAATTTTCCTTCCTAGGTTATCTGATGACTTTCAAAGCAATTACTGAGTCCAGCATTATGGTGATCTGGGTGGCCAGGACTGGATCATATGTTTACCCCCAAGATAAGGTGACAACTAAGTTATTCTCTTCTAAACCCAGTGGAAAAGGTCTTCAATAACAAATATGTATTCTCCTATCAAAAAAAAAATGAAGAAAAATAGTATGAATTGATGAACAAGATAGCTACTCTGTTTATCACGCTTCAGTGTTATGAGAAAGTAAGAGACACTCCGAATCTCGAGGCAGTAATACATAAGTATATGGCAAAGGTATTGATACTGTGTTAGATCTTCCTTTGATTATTTGTAATTTTACTATTTTGAGACAGGATGACAATGTCAGACATGAAGCAGTAAAGAGTGCTCCTAGAAATAGTTCTTGTCAGTCTGCAGCCGTGGTTTCAATTAATAGACTTACAAGATTTGTTATAGAGATAAGCTGGTCCATGCCATGGAGAGTTATAGACTTCATTTAGGGATATTGAATTCTATAGGCAATAAAAGTAAAAGATTGCCCATGAACCCAGTAAGCTCTGTGTGTGTGTGTGTGTGTGTGTGTGTGAGATGTGCTTACTCACCAGAGACAAAGCAAGCTCTCCCCAAGGAAGGCTTGTTCTTTGTATGTTAATTTCCAAGTCACAAGCAGCAAATGTTTATGAAAATCCATCTATTCGTTTAAAGCCATCTATTAAATTATAAGATCTAAAGTTGTCTGTGAGATCTAGCAGAAGATTGATTTTCAGGAGCACAATCTAAAAAAGGTTAATTCTTTCACAGTTCTGAAATAACACTTCTAACTAGTTTGAAATCTTTTTGAAGTTATATTCAAAGTAACTGAGGAGGTTTTAAAATAAAGCCCTCTTTTTTTTTCATATCAAATATATGATCTCCCTACTCAGGATGGTTTATGGCTTTTTAATACCTTTCTCCTTCAACCTTCTATTGGGATAAATGACTACATATAAAAATAAAATTTAATTTATTTCACCATTTTAAAACTAGAAAGAATGTTAGCAGCAGACCGGAGCGGAGAGGAATTAACGAGCCCCAGTAAAGCAGGTAAGAAAGGAAAGACATAAAAATAAGTTCACATTTAGCAAAGCCTGGAAACAGTATCGAGTAATGAAGCAGCAGAGGGTGAGGGGATGGGGAGAAGTGGGCTGTGCGCTGCCAGTCCGCTGACAAAGGATGGGGCAAAGCTGAAAAGAACTTACAAAACTCTAGGAACTCAGTATTTAACAGCAAGGTCGCCAGCTACAAGGTTTCATGTACACAAGCAGTAAACAGCTGGAATTGGAAGATTAAAAACTTACGCAGCTGGCATAAGCACAAAGAAACTTAAGTATAAATCTAACAGAATATGCCCCAGGTCTAGATAAGGAAAACTGGAAACTGATGAAACAAATCAAAGATGTTTTAAATCAGTGTAAAGACATTCCAAGGTCATGAACAGGAAGTCTCAAAATATTAGGTTGTCAGTCCCTCCCAACTTGATCTAGAGGTTCGGCACAATCCCAGTCAAAATCCCAGCAAGTTCCTTTGGGATCTTGACAAGCTGATTCTAAAGTTTACATGAGAAGGGACATATCCAGAAAAACCAGTGGTAATAACTTGAATAGCACTGCAGTAGCCACCTTGCAGGTGTTCACCATTTATTAAATATTTCATCATACTCTTCATGAAGAGAAATAAACATAGTCATATAAGACGACTTCATTTTGTAATTTTTGGATTTGGGGGCTAAATTGAAAACACAAAACAAATATTTCAGGGTCTAGTCTGAATGTTGGTCTAAATAAGGGTTAATTGCATAAGCTTTGATACATGGAACAAACAGAGAAATGGTGAAACAGGAAAGTAGCAAAAATGATATAACTGAAAGTAAAGGATAAACTCTTAACTGACTGATAATCCTTATAATATTGAAAATTTCTGTTTTCCTAGAGGAAAAAAAAAAAGAAACTTTTCTGGCTTTGCCTGTAATTGTAACTGAAACTTATTAACTATTCTCTTACATGCTATCCAAGCTGTCTCAATAAATTAACAAATCAAAAAACATACATGGTTTCACAACTTGCTTCATTATTTGAAAATACCAATTTCTCTCCAAGTCCAGTGTGAGTATTTCCTATGGACATTTTCATGAATGAGTTGTAGTGATACAATGGCTGGTCGTTATCTTGCAGTCATGCTTTTTCTCACGAACTCTTCTTCTCCCAGGCGTTATTGTTATTGTACCACTGGGCCAGCGACTAACATAGCAGCTTGGAGAACATCAATTAACAGGCTGTGTCTGTACTGAAAAAAAAAATCTACTATCTACAGGGTCATAAGCATAATTTACGATAACATATTTAGGATTATATTTAAAGATATGGTAGAAATCTAAATAGGCTTATGATTTGAAAGCAATATTTTAGTTTACAGACTTAAAGTTTTAGTGTAGTGTTTCTTATGATAATTGCATTCACCAATCCAGGGCAGTTAAGAATCTGTACCAGAAAAAGAACGCACTTCAAAGAACTAGCAATGCTGATAATGGCTGTAATATTTACTGAGAGCTTATTTTGAACAAGGCATTATTCTACATGATTTCCATACATTGACTATTTAATTTTCACACTAACCCAAGGAATAAGTTATTTCTTCTCCCTATTTTTGCACTTAAAAAAACCCAAGTTCCAGAGAACTTCCTCAGTGTTACAAAGCCAGTAAGTGCGGAAGCCAAGACTGAAACGAGGCAACCTGACTTTACATAAAACGATCTCAACATTTACACCATTCTCAGAAGTTTCTAAATGCAATAAATGAGGACTGATCATTTGAAATGGAAAAGAAGTAACAATAAACCCAAATGTACAGCCAACATTAAAATATTGTTACCACTATATAGGAAGCATGGTCTGAAATGACAGAATTGGAGTTTATACTGACATCTGGGTTAGAGCCCAGACAACCAAAAGCACCTGCATGTTAACCAGCTGTTTGACGGCCGTTTTCTGTACAGTAAAGATGGAACCCAAATACATTCAGAACTGCAGTGAAATCCAATTTAACAGGCCCATTGGCTAAGGTGCCATCCAGAATGGTTTACGAACGTGAATGCTGTTCCCGAATCAGTCATTTTAAAGGTAAACTAAAAAGATGGGATTCTTAAGTGCTCACCAAGACTTGGGCTAATGAAAATATGCTCCTGACTTCAGACGAGTGTGAAAAGAAATGAAGTGAAGCAAAGAGATGATGGTTTCCTCTGTGGCTCTCAGGAGAAACAGACCAAGAGAAGATAAAATGAATGGAAATGTAAGTGAGAGGTTCACATTCAGGAGTTGGCTCGCAGGGTCGTGTGGGGCTGGTGAGTTGGAAACTCATGCAGGCCTAATGGAGCAGCTGTGACATGAAGTGTCCCTCAGGAAAACTCAGTATTTGCCTTCAAGGCCTTTCACCTGATTGGGCGAGGCCCACCATCCTCATGGAGGATGATCTTTTATTCAGTGTCATTGACTATAGACATTACCTACAGCACACCTCCACTGCAACTCCTGGGCTAGTGTGTGGTTGAATCCCTAGGTACCAAAGCTTCGCCCAGTTAACACATAAAACTAACCGTAGCAAGTTCTAAACATTCAACGACAGTCCCTGGGTTAGTGATTAAACTGTGATGGAAATAAAATACTGAATGACTGTAATGGTCTAAATACCTCCAAAAGGGTGACAGAGTGACAGGTAATAAACTGTGCAGCAAAGAAAGAATGAGAACGACTCTGAAGTTTGGACAATGGATGAGAGAAGGAAAAAAATGTGTCAGGTCTTGCAGAAAGACTGGAAATGAACCGAAAATTCTACATGGTCATTTAGAAGGAGAGTTTATCTTCAAGTGTTCGATTAATGTGATCTGCTTCTGGGTGGGAGAACAGCCTGTTGTACGTTTGGTGGCTCAGGGTTTTCTGTGTCAGACACATTTTTGTGATATTTGCAGGTTTCATAAATGACCTGCACTGTGTAAAAATAACTACGATAATTTTACGCTCATACAAAATAAGTCTGATCGTTATCTGTAAGATTGAGAAAATATGGATGCTTTGGAAGTAGAAAACAAAGAATGGAAGAAGCAAGTCTAGCCTTTTTGTTAGGACTAAGCCACACTACCAACGTCCGAAGACAGAATATTTGGAAATTGTCATCTCTTCACAGATTGCAGTGGAAAGGCTTCCGTATTAGCACTACCTAAAAACTGTATAAAATAAGAGCAAAATTAAATCCTAAGGATCCTAGTTAACGGCAGTGTATAACTTTGTATGCCTGTGGCCTTGGGTGGATCACTCAACAGTTCTCAACAGGACTTTGCTCGTCCGTAAACTTGGGGTAACACCGCCTACTTGGCAGAATGGTTGTGGGGATACAGGGCGCTCAAATGTCCCTGGCATCATCTCTCTTGTAGGAGGATTAGTAAGTGTTGTTAATCTGGAGTAGTATTAAGAGGTTGACTTGATAAACCACATGTTAAAACAAAGGAGAGGACTAGGAACCATGCCAACTGCCAACCTCTCACCCAGGTCAATGCCTGCATCCTGGACTTCGCGGACACGTGGGGTCACGCCGAGGGCGGGTTCTGGGATTGGCTTCTTTCACCTGCTGTGATGTCAAGATTCATCCATGATGTGGCAAGTACCAGTATTTTGTCTTTTTTAATGGTTGAAAAATGTTCCATTGTGTCGATGTATCATATTTTATTTACCAGTTCATCACTTCCTGAGCATTTGGGTTGTTTCCACTTTGGGGCTGTTAGGAAAGACGCTGCTATGAATATTCATGAACAAGCTTTAGGTGGACAGGTGTTCAATCTCTCGGGTGAACATCCAGGAGCACAATTGCTGTGTCCTATCAGAACTCTGTTTAACATCTTGAGGAACGAAAACACTGTTCTCCAAGGTGGCTCCGTCATTTTATAATCTCACTGTCCTGTCAAGTGTGTTCCAATTATTCCACAAACTTATAGACTATATAATATAGTTAAAAACTATATCTATGCTACTTGGTGCAGAATGGCATTTTGTATCCCAATGCATTTTCCTGATGACTAATGATGTTGAGCATCTTTTCATCTGCTCCCCACCCACTTGTAGATCTTCTTTCAAGAAGTGCTTATTCAAACCCATCATCCATTTTTATTTAGATTTCATCCTTTTATTGTGGAGTTGCAAGAGTTTTGAAAAAGTTGATTTGGATACTTTGTCCAGTGCTCTTTGCCTTTACGGAGGAGACAGTTATCAAGTCCTGCTTTGCTCTTTCTGCTGATGTCACTTTATCTCTTACTTTTGGACAATCTAAACGCCAGAAGAAGTGTTCCTGTGAGCAGTGTCAGTGGTACCACAGTGATTCAGCAGTACCAACTCTGTGCCTGTCACACATATTCCTGACTAGATGTGCGCAGTGGAAGAGAATGGAGTCAGGCTCCTGGGGACAATGGGGACCACAGGGGGCCTCGCAGGACGAGCATCCAGGTGCTGCTGATGGCGCTGCTCTGCCCAAATGTCTACAGAGAAGGATCTTTGTGTCAGTGTTTCAGTCAGATGGTGAGCTTACGATGAAGGAATCAAATTGAACACAGCCATAGGTCCATGCGTGAAAATCTCAGGAAGGAGCATCATGCATTGTTGGTCTTTCCTGTAAACACCTGAACCCAGAGTGATGGCAGTCAATAACGTTATTGCTCCAATGGGAAAAGGATGACATGTGTTACTGGAACAAATTCTCAAGCAGAAAGGAAGTGACTAGCATTGTATCACCTGGTTTCACTCTGAGTTATTTCAGTCCATTTACTGATACTTTTCAAATAAGAACAAATTCCTTGTCTTTGCGGTACTTTAAGTCAGTTCTTAGAGAATGGAGATCGTTTGGCTCAGGGTTGAGGAAAAATTATCATGGCATTCATTTTTAGAATTCAATCTTAATTCACATCAAACCCCAAGAAAAAAAAATTAAACCTTCTCAGGAAACAGATAATCAAGGCTAGGCTTGTCTATTTTCACAATAACCGAGAAGTTGGTTGCTCATTTACACAGAAATTGTCCTGGCTATGCCTAGTTTCTGAGCCATTTTTCAGCACTGCCTCAACATGAATGCTATCAAACACTTCTGCAGCCCCATCCCAGATAACAATGAACACTATTCATAGTCCTTCTGCCCTTGACCCTTGACCAACATCAAAAGAATGTCTAAAGGCCATCCTCAGGGCAGGGCACTTCCTGACCTCGGGGACAAAGCACAATGGAACCAGTCCAGGAGGAACTTTCTTCTTGTCCCGACCTTCTTGTACAATTAGGAGACATGCAGCTGGTGTTGATCTTTTCTCATTGAGGCTCAGGGTCAGCAGCTTTAGAGATGGGGGCCATCCCGATGGAAATAAAACCCCCACATTGAAAAGTTAGGCTATAGCCCTTCCTGCCTTAAACCCTGGTGCCCGCTTCTGTTCTGTACCAATAAATGTCCTTTGTGGCCTGTTCCCCAGAATAGGGCACTTTCATCTGCTTTAGAAACCCATTCAGGAATTCTCATCATGGCTCAGTGGTTAAAGAACCCAACTAGTGTCCATGAGGATGCAGGTTCGAACCTGGCCTTGCTCACTGGGTTAAGGATCCAGTGTTGCCGTGAGCTGTGGTATAGGTCGCAGACACGGCTCGCATCCCAAGTTGCTGTGGGCTGTGGTGTAGGCCGGCAGCTGCAGCTCTGATTTGACCCCCTAGCCTGGGAACCTCCATATGCCGTGGGTGTGGCCCTAAAAAGACAAAAGACAAAAAAAAAAAAAAAAAAAAAAAAAAAAAGGAAAGAAAAGAAAAGAAAGAGACTTGTTCAGGCATGTGTCCTTTCTGCTCAACAATTTTCTCCCGGCATCTGGATCCCGTCTGCAGCCTCCTGTCAGGAGAAGCTGCTTCTCCTGTCATCTGACAGTTTTTGAGCCAAACTTCTGTCTAAAATCATCAACCCACCTTTTGCTGGGTCAGAGTCTCCAGGCCTAGACCTTCACCTTCTTTTGCTCTAAGTTGACATGTAAGGACGTTGCTTTTCTGGAATCACACTCGTGTCTGTGGCGCGCCTCTTATGCGGGCCGGCACCCCCACATAAAAGCTGCATGTTCAATATGAGATAAAAGGTGTTTCAAGAAAGTGCAAAGTTCTGAATCTGCTGGCACAGCTGCAGTGACACCTGCATGAATTTCCTTCCCGTTTTACCACAGTCTTTACATCGGATTCACTCTTCTTGAAGTGGTGGCACCCGCAGCCACAGACCTCAAAATATGTCGCACATTTAACTTCTTCTTGTTGTGTCTGACTTTTCTCTGCTTCTTGAGAGCACTTCCAGGGTCACCACCAGCACTTTATGCAGTTTTTCATGGTGTTATTCAAGGTTCATGGTGTTGCACCAAATACGATGCAAGATGCGAGAACTGCAGGATCACTTTTTACTGCGATGTGAGGTTTACTGGAGAGAAGGCTGCTCATGATTTAAGCAGAAACCCACATGCCTGAGCTCCAAGCTGTTGCCGCAGGAGGGCTGCAGGGTTAAGAGAGCGGCACAGAATGAACTACAGTTAAATGTGTGCAGCTATGACTTCCATCAGCTTACACCTGTGTCCATTGCAAAAGCCACGTGTATGGTCTCTGAGTGTTGGTGTAACTTTTGATAAATTTTAGCTTTGTGTAATAGATTTGTGTATATTTTATGGTGGCAAATGGTAAAATAGTATCTACGTGGATTTTATGCATTCATGACATACCTAACTTTTCTTATTTTTTTGATATTTCCAGGCTACCTGTTTTGTCTGCTAGTTTTTGGAAATTCTCACAAATCACAAAAAAATTTCCAATATTTTTAATGAGAAAATCTGCGCATGATGGACCTGCACAATTCATGTCTGTGTTGTTCAAGAGTCAATCACACCTGTTAGAAATACAGGAACAGGCTGTGGGGTTGGTGAGAACTCGCTATGTTTGCAATATTTCTGTTCATCTAAACCTGTTCTAAAATAAAAGTTTTTTAAAAACATCTAGCAAAGCTGCCCCCTTAGAGACTGTGCCTGAGGTGGATCCCTGAATTTTCTCATGCCAGGATGTCACCATAGGGCCAGTTCTCATTGTCCGTGTCAGCTATCAGGGTCACAGAATCCTTCCCTGTGACCTCCTGTGAATTGTCTGGGTGTGGTGGTCAGAGCTCAGAACAAAAAAGAGAACTTGGACTGCAATAAACTTACATTGAAGGTTTTCTGAACCGTTTGTGTGGGACCATGTACATGAACAGGAGAACTGTTGCATTCGTCACTGAGATTTTTGAGGCTGTTTTCTACAATATAGTCTCACGGACCTGGATTGGTCCCTTGGCTGCATTGCGACATGTGACCACACAAGCTACAGCGGCAGGAAGTGCTGTGCGGGGCTGGGGCCGGTTGATGTGGGATGTTCGCTCATGTCCATTCTGGAGACTCTCTGTTTTTGTGGAGCAAAAAGGTATTTCCATTAAGCCTGTCACCTCTCTGGGAAGGCGTTTAGAGAGGCTTACACGGGACATTCAGGATTTGGGGTCCGTGTGTGTGTGTGTGTGTGTGTGTGTGTGTGTGTGTGTGTGTGTACAGAAGTTAAAAGGAAAACATTCTTCAGGAAAGGCATTTTCCATTAGACCTGGCCAGAGTGGAGGGAGGGCTTGTATGTGTTGGAGAGAAAAGCAACCCTCCGGCTGTCCCCCCAAACCCCAGCAAGCGTGGCCCTGGAACTTGTCATCCCGACACCCTAATGGACCCACCCTGCTGGTTTTCCTGACATAGACTGGACTAGGGGTACGAGCCCTGTTTCTCATTTTCTACTATATGTTTCAATTTATCTTAGCAAATAGAATCATGCTCTTTCATAAATGCTTTTTTCTAAAATTCAACATTATCACCACAGGTACAGGAAATTAAAGGGTAGAAATAGTGAATTTCTGAGTACCTTATTAAAAGATAGGAGAGTAAATCTCTAAAATTCTTTGTGGAACTTGGTGGGGAAGAAATTAAGCAGCAACACAGAAGACACAGGATTCAGTGTTTTGTTTTGTTTTGTTTTTTTTGCCCTATGTGCTCATTGTTGCTACAGGGCCTGCTGAGCTGTGGCTGGAAATGCATATCTCAATTCAAAGTTGCCTCTGTCAGGTGAATGAAAATGTTTTCAGTTTTTGGTAGCCATTTTGTAACTGTAAATAGAATCTTAGTCCAGTACATTTTCAAAAGTCTGAAATGAAATTTAAGTTTAAATTCCTACATTAAAGATTTGTCTTGCTAGAAGTTCCCATTGTGGCTCAGCAGCAACGAGCTCGACTAGTATCCATGAGGACTCAGGTTCAATCCCTGGCCTCGCTCAGTGGGTTAAAGATCTGGCGTTGCCATGAGCTGTGGTGTAGGTCGAAGACACGGTTCAGATCTGGCGTTGCTGTGGTTGTAGTGTAGGATGTAGCTCCAGTTTGACACCTGGGAACTTTCATAGACCAAGGTACGGCCCTAAAAATAAAAAAATTAAAAAAAAAAAAAGATTTGTAATGCTGACAAAAATATTCGATATATTTTTACTCACTCTAGTTTCGGAAGTCTAATGTGTCTTTCTCTATTTACAAATATTTTCATAATTTAGTAAAATTCAAATATCAATATATACAATATAATTAGTTTGGGTAAAACAAGTTCCATAAGATGGGAGGTATTTTCACATTACCTGTTTCCCGGGGTGGGGGGGGGGGGTCATGGTCTCCCTTTAGCGCAGGGGATGCTGGAGAAATGCTTTTAATATCTTGAGAAATGACGGCACCAGTTTCTGTCTTCATGGGACATGATGGAAAGGCTCCTTCCTTTAAACATTTATGCTGACACCTGATTAAGGACACGCACGATGGAAATAATCTTTCCTCTACCCTTCTGAGTTCTTGGGGAGCCCACAAAGATAGGAGACTCAGAAGGCAGCTGGATGCCCAAGGCTACGGACCATCCTGTCTAAGGAAAGGAAGGCTCAGGGCTTCAGAGCAGGAGGACAATTCCTGGGGACACAGGAGCAGGAGCCAGTAGCTCTGCAAGGTGCCCCGACCTGCAGACAAGCCTCTCCAGTGAGAAAATCATTTCTGGTGGTGCTTACTTTCTGGTACTAGCCTCCTTTTTAATTTAATTTTCTTTATAATTATTGATTTCCTTTACAAAAGGGTGACTTCTCCTCTGTTTTCAGAGTTTCTCCTGTGTCTGCACTTTCTTAAAATTAATCGGCTCAGAATAATTCTTGGGTCAGGCAGTTATATTCTGCCCTCTCCCCCGACCTACCCCCCAGTCTTGTTCCCCACCTCTGTCATACCTCTGTCTCGAGGGTGGGGGTTACCATGGTAAGTTATCTCTACGAAGTTTCATCATTTAATGTCATTAAACATTTAAAAAATGTTATACTTTGGCTCACAATCCAATTCACTCTTAATTTCCAGATATATGAAGAAACATTTACTAGCGTACATGGTGTAAGTGATTATTGGAGAACAATTACATGGAAAAAATTAAGAAAGACTTAAAGCCTAATTTGAAACACATTATTTATTTATTTATTTATTTTTGCTTTTTAAGGCCCCACCTATGGCATATGGAAGTTCCCAGGCTAGGAGAGGAATTGGAGCTGCAGCTCCTGGCCTACACCACAGCCACAGTAACACCAGATCTGAGATGTGCTTGCAACCTACACCACAGCTCATGGCAATACCGGATCCTTAATCCACTGAGCAATGTCAGGGATCGTACCTGCAGGTTCATTACCACTAAGCCACAATTGGAATGCCAGACACAGATTTTTATTGACATTTTCTATCTTTAGATTATGAGAAAATTACTGCTATCCGTTTCTGAAAGTAATGTAATTTTCCACATGATGCCAACTCATCAAGATGGGTGTGTTTTAATACCTCCTCCAGGCTTAAAGCTTCAGAACTTGTAAACAGCTCATCTCAGTCCTTCAATTTTAGGTTTTTTGTCTTTTTTTTTTAGGGCCACATCTGTGGCATATGGAGGTTCCCAGGCTAGGGTTGTAATCAGAGCTATTGCTGCCGGCCTACACCATAGCTCACGGCAATGCCAGGTCCTTAATCCACTGAGCAAGGCCAGGGATCGAACCTGCAACCTTATGGTTCCTAGTCGGATTCATTAACCACTGCGCCACGACGGAAACTCCAGTCCTTCAATTTTATTTTTGGAACAGGACGTTCTCAGGAAAAGGCGTCCTGTAGATACCCTGTCTCAACATAGCAAAACCTGAGCAGAAAAGACCCTTCCTGGAAATATAACCCAGTAAATTAAAAAAAGAAGATCCTGAAGTCTCACTTAAACCCCCTAACAGAATTATTTTCTTTCCTCCTTTCATAAATCTTTATTAAAATTAATTAATGTGTTCTAGCCAACTGCCTCGTCAGACGTACTGAGATTATTTATGTCAGGGTCTATACCCAGCTAGTAATAAAATATACGCTGCATTCAGTGTGCAGGTTGAAGATATAAATAACAGAATGACCTCTGAGCTGTGTGTTTTGGATGATATTTTGGAAGACATAATAGATACAACTTTTGGCTGAGAATTAAGTATGATTTGCATAATTATATCTTGAATTTATTCTCCTTATTTTCTTATGTATTTCCACAGTTGTAAAGATCTCATGACTATTTGTGTGAGTGGCATGACACTAACAATGCTGTATAAATCTATAAATATTTTTCTTTTTAATCATCAAAGGAAATCAACTATTTAGCCTCTAGTAGGGGAATGAGTTTGAAAAATCATTTGTTAGGTTTTATGCTAGATTATTGATGAGAGAACAAGTAGAAAGCACTATAGGAAGGAGGATCTCAGGGACCCTGTTGTGGTGAGACAGTGAATGCCATGGTGGCCTGTTTTTGTTTTTTTTTTTTTCATATTTGAAGGTCAAAATTGCTCTAGATCACTTTTTTAAAATATGAAAATCCAATAGTTTTTGCAATTTTCAAAATTTACTTCATTGTAAACTTTTTAGAAATCTGAAGCTCTTCACTCCCAGCACCGACCAGCCAGGTTCCAGGGAGTGAGGGGCTGGGGCAGGGGTGGGCACAGACATCCCCCCCCGCCCCCGTGACCACGAGGAGAGAACCCAGCCTGCGTCATCCCACGTGGCCATAGGAAGGAAGTGTCCCAGCCTCCAGATCTAGCTGGACCAGGTCTAGGAAGAAGAGACAAATCCTGCTGGGGTTGGGGTGGTGAAAACATGAGCAGAACTACAGGGCTCCTGTACCGCTGCCAGGGCCGAGGGTTTAGGGCTTACCCTCAGCATCCTTGGCCAGGCGTCCCCGGAGGTCTCAGGGAGGCTCCTTCAACACGGGGATGCAGGATCCCTTCCCATCAGGATCCCCTTGGAAGGAAGCCCTTTCGTCCTTCTTCCAGGGTCTCTCTCAGCCTCGTCCTTCGGTGGAGGTGGTCGCAGCATCGAAGCCTGGGCCATTCTGCTTGAAAGCAGCTCAGACCCTAAAATGACAGGGAGAGGAAAATAAGCCGGCCGCCTCTGAGCCGCTGGCCATCCCCCCGGCGTCTAGCCGTCCCTGGTCCTTGAGCTTGGCATGATGTGTGGGGCCTGACCTGTGATTCTGGTAGGTGAACTTTCTTGTAATGGGATGGATAAAGGGATTCTGGTATAAGAGGAAAAGGCGTAAACTTATTCTACCAATAACCTTGGCATCCCCTCTCCAAAGGTAACTATTTCTCATCCACGCTGATTTACAAGGAGCCCAGGCGACAATCTGGGATGGAAGGCCCCTAGAGTGTGTTGGCTGGGGATTTTCTCCTCAGAGCTCCTCCAGGAGCCCAGGAACAACTAAGACAAAACAGAGGCCAGATGTTTCGTATCCCGAGAAAATACGGCAAAGCCCATTTCAGTACTGCCTTCAATATCTGCTCACTGGCCTTCTTAGGAAAAAACGTTGTCCAAACATAATCTAGGATTGAAAACATATCATTAATCAAATTAATGTTTTCTAGCATTTGGCTTGAATTTTTTAAACTGATAGTAAGGAAGATGTAAAAGCCATAAAAAAAAAAAGAAGTAAAAGCCATGTCTTATCATCTTAAACTCTATTACCTGATGAAGTAGTAAGACAATTTGAGTAATACACAAAATTTTTTTGAAGCTGCCAAGTTATCATGATCACCTGCAGGTTTCTTAGCCCATAATCTAATCTTATTTACATATAAATTAAAGTCTGTTCTAGACTGCTTCAAAACCAAAACAAGTCTGGGGAAGAGTAATTCCCAGAGCCCGAAATTCTCACCTGTTTCCTCTGAGCAGCGAGTGAACCTGGTGAGAACAAGGTGCAGACATTACTGCTTAGTTCCCAGGGCAAAGAAACAGGAAACTAATACATTACCCCCAATGATGTGAGGCCACGGTTTCCACCTGCCTCCGTGGAACCCCCTCCTGGTTGACATGGGGAATGAAGTCGGGAAGCAGTGGACGTGAAGGAGAGATGGATGGGCGGCGGGGGGTGGCGAGTAGTAAGAAGAAAAGAAGGAAAAGCAAAGATAGAAACATAATGGTATCTACACCACAGCTCATGGCAATGCTGGATCCTTAACCCACTGAGCGAGGCCAGAAATCGAACCCGCAGCCTCATGGTTCCTAGTTGTGTTCGTTAACCACTGAGCCATGACAGGAACTCCCTGGAATAACATCTTTAAGCATTAAAGGAAAAAAACCCTGAATTCTGTTTATTTATTTTTTACTTTAGCCATGCTCATGGAATGCAAAAATTCCTGGGCCAGGGATTGAACCTGCACCACAGCAGTAACCAGAGCCATAGTAGTGACAACATCTTAACTTGCTGAGTCACAAGGGAACTTAAAAAAAAAAAAACCAAAGCTGAATTCAAAAGTGAGGGGTAGGGAGTTCCCATGGGGTACAGCAGGTTCATGGTCCAGCATGGCCCCTGCAGCGGCTCAGGTTTCTACTGTGGCACAGGTTGGTTCCATCTCTGGGCTGGAAATTGCAAGTGAACTGAATGTCCAGGGAGGGGATCCAGTGGTTTTCACCTCCTAGAGGAGGGCAGGAATAACCCCTAAGAATTGCTTTAAATTTTGAGCAAAAGGCTGTGGGGCCGTGGGTCACCTGTGACACTTCATATTCCTGGGGACAGAAGAGCACGAGTAACTTGTGGTCTTCCACGAGCTCATGTATGAGGACCTTCCAAAGCTCTGAAACCGTAACGGCCACGTGTGGCTATGGAATTTTTTTTTGTGTAGTTCTATCAATGTTGAGTGAATTTGTTGGTATAACTACTTCAACTTAGTTTCCCTGTTGTTGTTTTTTTTCCACAGAAAACAAAGGTGAATTTTTTATTACAAAAAAGTGTCATATTTTAATAGAAGAAACAGCACAATGTCAGAAAACAATATACTACACCTTTGAGGAACCTACAGGCAGGCTATTTCTAAATTGACAAACACGGTGGTGTTGTTTGTTAAAATAAAAAACCCTGAAGTCTGGAGTTTAAAGTATGGAGAGGTAGCCTGCTCTTAAGAGTTAACTGTATCTGGTTTCTAGAAAAATAAAGATGTTTGAAATTGAGAAAAAAAGAACAATAGTAAATAGAGAAATAGACAAACAGTCACTGGTTATGAAAGATTTTAACAAACATCTATCAGCAAGTTTTGGGAAAAGTAGCTGAAATGTCAGTGAAGTTATGGCAGATTTGAAGACCATTATGGATCATCTCGACCTAATGTATAAGACACTTTGCCCAATAGCTTTATATGCACACTAGCTGGGACTGCTTATGGAACGTTTGTCCAAAGAAATAAAGAGCCTGGCTGTAAAGTGCTATAACATACTTTCAAAGTTCTGAAATACTGTTTCTGATAGTTTTTACCAATCTTATTGTGTTATGACTCGCATACACTGAAGTGCCCATATTGAAAGTATACAGCTTGATGTTTTATCTCATGTAGACACCTAGAAAAGCTTCCCTTAAGAAAAATAATGAACACAGCATCTCTCGGTAAACTTGCAGTTCTCTCCCAGCTGTCCTTGTTCCCCTCCAGCCCCATACTGGGGAGCAAAGTGGTTGTGTCTGTTCCTGCAGATGAGTTTGGATCCTCTAGAATTGATTCTATATGATCACATGCCCACGATGTTACATGTATCAATACTTCATTCTTCTCTGTCAGTGAGTTCTAGTCCATTGTGGGATAAACCTCAAACTTTTAATCTACTGAGGGATATTCTGGTTGTTTGGGGATATGAACAATTATCTCCAAGATGTGTAGAACCACATGCTTTTAATTCTCTTGGGTAAATAATTAGGAGTGAGATAATGGGTCATAGAGTGTATGCACGTTATCACCTTAGGAACATGTCAAGTTGTTTTACGAAGTTGTTGTTCCATTTACTTTCCACATGTGAGGCTCTCAGTGGCTTCACACATTTCATGTTCCCGCCAGTGCGTGGTCTGGTCATCCTTTAAATGCAGGCTTTCGGTTAGGTGCTTAGCAGTATGCCATTGTGGTTTCATTTGCATTTCCTTAATACCTACCTATGTTAATCATCTATCTACTTACTTGCAATCCAAATATTTCATTCATGAATTTTCAGTTCAAGTATTTTGTCCAAAATTTTATTTGCTTGCTTGCTTTATTAATAAGTTTGAGGGGGCTTTATTTTTTTTTTTTTTTGCATTCTGATAATAAGCCCTCTATCATATATGTGAGTTGCAACTCCATTTTTTTCTAGGTATGATTTGTCTTTCATTATTTTTAAAGTATCTTTCAAAGAACAAGAAGTTTTACATTCTAATAAAGTCCAATTGATCAATTATTTTCTTTTATGCCTTGTGTTTTGGGTATTAAATAAAGAAAACATTTGATTAACTCAAGCTCACAAAGATTTTCTCCTGTGGTTTCTTCAGGTATGTTTTTTTGTTTTGTTTTGTTTTTGTCTTTTTTGCCATTTCTTGGGCCACTCTTGCGGCATATGGAGGTTCCCAGGCTAGGGGTCCAATCGGAGCTGTAGCCATCGGCCTACACCAGAGCCACAGCAACGAGGGATGCAAGCCATGTCTGCAAGCTACACCACAGCTCACGGCAATGCCGGATCGTTAACCCACTGAGCAAGGGCAGGGACTGAACCCGCAACCTCATGGTTCCTAGTCGGATTCGTTAACCACTGCACCACGACGGGAACTCCCTGTTTTTTTTTTATCTTTAGGATTTTCCTTTGGGTTACAAGCCATGTTGAGTTAATTTTTTAAATTGATGTGAAGAATACTTTTTTTGTATATGAATATTCAATTATTTCAATACTGGTTTGTTGAAAATGCTATAATTTCTTCAACTAATTGCCTTTGCACCTTTCTGAAAATAGTCCATATTTACATAGCATGCTCCCATAGTCTATAGTTGTTTCATACATAATCATGGTACTATCACAATAAAATAATAAAAAGAGCAGAAATCAATAAAATAAAACTGAGAAGCTGAACTGAGAAAACAAATATTTGCTATTTGAAAATATTGATCAAATTAATAAACACCTAGCAAGAATAACACAAACACCAAAAGATAAAACACAAATATCCAAAACCAAGAATGAAATAACAATACGCCCAAATTCCTGAAGACACTAGAAGGATAATAAGGAAATATTACAATAGTTATATATCAATAATTTTGATAACCTAAATAAAACTGACAAGTGGCTTTAAAAATGCAAAATCTTAATATCTCTTTATCTAGTAAATAAAATGTAATTGAAAAACCTCCCACAGAAAAGTCTAGGTCCAGACACACTGAATGCAATCAAACATTTTCAGAAAAACAAATAACAATTTTATATGAACTCTGTCAGAATCATTGAGTCCATGCAATCTGCTCTCTAGGTCTCTGAGTGCACAGGGACAGCTGGCCTGGGACCCCCCACAGCACAGTGAGGTCCATGGAGGCTTCTGCACAAAGCAGTCCTGGGACAGCTGGCCTGGGACCCCCCACAGCACAGTGAGGTCCATGGAGGCTTCTGCACAAAGCAGTCCTGTGGGCTCTTGCCTCCAGTCACCCTGAGGCTGAGCTGGCTTGTTGCCATGGGATGCTTGTTGCTAGGAGACTAAGGATGCCGAGAACTTGCGTGGTGCAGGTGCCACCCTCGACCCTCCATCCCTTTTCACTCCGTCCTGATTGCTTCCCCACTCTCTTCCAGCTCCTTCGTCATTTTCCCTCAGACATTCCTTCAGGAACTGTGTGTTAAATCCTTTCTACTTCTTGCCTCAAAGAAACTAAAACCCTTGGAGAGAGTGGATGGCACCAGGAGTGTCTGAGAAAACAAGTGGTTTTCACACCAAGTGCCCTGGGAAGGAGAGAGAGCTGCTCTCCCAATGCAGAGCCCGGTATCCGTGGAGCCCGGTATCCACAGAGCCCAGGTATCCACGGAGCCCGCTATCCACTGGTCGCCTCTGGGCATCTCTTGACCCACTTTAACTGTGAACTGACATCTCCACCCACCCTGGACTCTCCAGGGGTCAGCTTCCGAGACTGCCCAGATCATGGTGAGGGGAAGGGGATGTGGGTGACAGCCTCAGCCTCCCTTGTCATGGCTGTAATGTGACCTATTACCTCCCTCTACTGCTTCCCTCGGGCAGGACAGGACGGCCTGCGTCCACCAGGTGCTGCCAAGCCGCGGGGCTCTAGCCACTAACACAAACCAGGGGAAAGAGAAAGTTTAAAACAGTGCTCTTTACAAAAGCCTCAACAATATGAAATATTTAGAGTAAATCTGACAAAAGTGCAAGACCTGTGGATTGATAAATTTTTGAAAAATGCCAAGAGAAGGTAAAAATAAATGGAGAGATGGCCTTCGTACACAGATGAAAAGATTCAATATTGATAAGAGGTCAGTTCTCCCCAGATTGGTGTGTATACCCAATGCCACCCCAGTCAAAATGTCATCAGATATGTTTTGTAGAGGCCAATTCTAAAATTCATATGGAAACACAGAGGATGGAGAATAGCCATAACAGCTTTACATAAAAAAGGAAAACAATTGGAGAAATTATCCTGATTGGAGGATTCCAAGGATTATTAAAAATCTACAACAGTAATATTAATAATGTTAATAATAATATAATTATTAATCGGTATAATTAACAATAATAATATCCATATCAAGTGTGATATGGAACTTGAAGATAGACCAATAGTACAGTAAAACACAATAGGGTCCAAAAATAAACACGTGTTCAATTAATTTTTCAGCAAAGGTGTGAAGACAGGTCCAATTCTAAAACAAATTTTCTGCAAATGTGTTAGAATCATTGCCCCCCCAAACACTATGAACTTTAATTCATATATTGCATCACATCCAAAAATCAAAGTTGAATACTTCTGCTGTTCAAAATGAGCTGTTAGGAGAAAGAAAAGACAGGCTTCAGAGAGATAAAATGTCACATTATGTATCGTTTAAAGAAATTGTACTCAAAAAGTATAAAGAGTTCTCAAAACTCAATATTGAGAAAACAAACAGACCTTTTTTTTTTTTTTTTTTTTTAATGGGCAGAAGGAGTTCCTGTTGTGGCATAGTGGAAATGAATCTGACTAGGAATCATGAGGTTGCCGGTTCAATCCCTAGCCTCAGTGGGTTAAGGACCCAGCGTTGTCATGAGCTGTGGTCTAGGCTGGAGATGCGGCTCGGATCTGATGTTGCTGTGGCTGTGGTGTAGGCCAGCAGCTGTAGCTCCGATTGGACCCCTAGCCTGGGAAACTCCATATGCTGCGGGTGTGGGCCTAAAAATACAAACAAAAACAAAAACAAAACCCACAAAAACTAAATGGGCAGAAGATTTGAGAAGGTGCTTGATAAAGATATTTGAATGGTAAATAGCACAATGCTCAGTATTGTTAGTCATTAGGAAAACATGAATTAAATGGCACTGAGACATCACTGCATACCATTTGGAAGGAGTTAAAATTAACATGACTGCCCACAGCAAGTCAAAGGAGGAGCAGCTGAAATTCTCTTACACTCCTGTTGGGAAAGGAAAACCATACAATCCTTCAGGTAGGCAGTTTAGCAGTTTCTAAAAGCGTGGAATAATCCCCTATTGTGGTGGATTGATGGCAATGCCGCAAAGGTCTGTTCACACCCTAATCCCAGGAGCCTGGGACTGTTACCTTGCATGGTGAAATACTTAGGACCTTGAAGAACTAAGGTTAGTAAGTCTCTTGAGAAATGGAGCTCGTCCTGGGTGAGGGTCTCACTGGGGTCAGCGTCTTCAGAAGTAGAAGCAGGGGGTGATCTCGGAGAGAGACAGCCGTGAGTGATGGCTCGAAGCGACATCTTAATTCCCTGCTCAGGCATTGACCTTGGGCAGTCTGGGTGAAAACCAGGAATCCCAGCCTCTAGAGCAGCTGGAGGTTAAAAGCAAAATTGCCCTTATTCTTACCCCCATCAAAAGCAAGAAGGTTTCAAGGAGGCAAAGACTATAAAAACAGGTAGAAAGTTTATTCTTAAAGATGCAGTACCACCTGTGGGAGAACAGGGAAGCAGTTTAAAAGCAAAATGGCACATTCAGAGAGGAGCGTGGATGCCCCTGTGGGTGGGGAGCCTACCAAAGGTGACTTAAATCTCTTATATCAGGCAGTCCTTCTGGGTCTCTGCTTTCCTTTGGCCAGATATCTTGTTATATTTCTCCCACCTGACTGGAGCCAGCACCCCCGCCCACCCCACCCCCCGCCGGCCCCCACCACCTCCAAGAAGCTTGTGCATCTTTTGGCCAAGATGCATTCCAGAGCAAAGGTTTATGGGACGGGACGGTTACAAGGACTTATTATGCCTGGTGCCCCCTCCCTTTCTGACCCTGAGGGGTCTTTCTGCACACATGTGGCTGGGGTCTCCCTGACCCCTCGGATGGGAAGTATGTGACCTCTTGGCCTTGTGCCAGAGCAGGGCTCAGCCCCTCTCTGCCCCCTCTGCTGAAAGTGTGCACAGAGGCAGAGTCCAGTCCTTGGCCTTGTTCCTGTTGTTGTTTCTGTCTCGGAGTATAAACAGGAGGCTGGTTGTACATGTCCGTTCTGGAGCCCTCCTACCTCCTGCCTCAAGCAGAGGAAGCCGTGTGGCCAGGGAGCCAGACGCTGGAGGATGTGGACTCAGATCAAGGCTGAGGGGCCCCAGGAGTGAGAGGAGCCAGGAGGGGTCCTCCCCAGGGCCCTCAAGACCCTTCAACTCCAGACTTTTGGCCCGGGAGCTGTGAAGAAATACCTTCTTGTTGTTTGAAGGTGTCGAGTCTATGGTACTTGGTGACAGCCGTCTGGGAAAGTAACCCTGTACCATGCGAGCAGCCACCCACTCCTGGGTGCCCCCAAGAGAAATGAAAATACGTGTCCACAGAGGTTCTGTACATGAATGTGAACGTTCAGCAGCTTTACTGAAAGCAGTTGCGACAACGAGAAATTGGGGCTGACGCGTACGTCGGTCATCTTGGGTCTGAGGATAAGTCCTCGGTGGGAACTTAGGTCAAAACCTCTGATGCCCTCTGGTTTACCACACATCCAAATATCAGAACAAAGCTGTTTACAAATGTTTTAAAAACCTGAAAATATAACATCTCTGTTTTGGGAATACATCACTGATAAAAACAGTTATCATAACTGTGACAACGATGTATAGTATAACATCATATGTTTTATCACATTAGTACATGAAGTTCTCTAGAAACCTGTGTCCCCGTTTGGGTGCAGGATCTTTGATCTTCTCCCACTAAACCATTAAACTTTGATGCCTGCCTAGTTTCTCTCTGCTTTAATTGCTATTGTAGGAGGTAAAGGAGTAACAGACTGAAAGTCAGTTAGGGCAAGCGCAAACACACTGACAAAGAAAGCCGAGATCCGGAGTCTCGTCCGGGTGCAGCAGAAATGAATCCAACTGGGAACTGTGAGGTTTCGGGTTTGATCCCTGGCCTCACTCAGTGTGTTAAGGATCTGGTGTTGCTGTGAGCTGTGGTGTAGGTTGAAGACGGCTTGGATCCCACATTGCTGTGGCTATGGTGTAGGCCAGCAGCTGTAGCTCTGATTCGACCCCTAGCCTGGGAACCTCCATATGCGACAGGTATGGCCCTAAAAAGAAAAAAAAAAAAAAAAGAAAAGAAAAGAAAAAGGCAAGATACAAGATGTTTCAGTCATGTATGACTGCGAATATCTTCCTCATCCACTTATTTATGGTGGACAAGTCCTCAGTTGGATATCACACTTTTCAAACACCTAAACATCCTGATATTAATCAATATGTTCAATTAATCAATATGTTTATATTCATAGACATATAAAACCAATCCATCGCATAGTATATGAAACAAAAGAAGACCAAGTTAAACAAGAAAACAACTGTGTATAAATAACTCTCGAGAATTATCCACGCTTAAGTAAAGTGGTGCATGTACATATAGATGATTTTCCAAACTCCTGTTTACTTTCCTGGTTTTATAAACTCATCTTTCTAATACTCTCTGCAACTGGAATTAGAGAGATGTTTTGAAAGATTAAGAGGTTGATATTTGCAAATCTCCTTAATGGTACAAAATGTCATATAAATGCTAATTTTCTTGGGTATTTACTAATTCTGAAGCAAATCTCAACAACTCCTTGCATTTTAAAAAAGCTTCTTACCACAGGAATTCAATGCACATTTTCAACATTAATTGAATCTGCCAATGTGCCTGAGAGTAGACAGTGCATGTATTAACCCAGTTTCGCCAGCGCCTGAAGTCCTCGGGCTCAGCTGACAAGTGGGCTTGGGCAGTGAGGCATCCTCTAAGTTAGAAGTGTTCATTCAGTAGGTCAGAAAAGGAATCTGCTTAGCTGTGCTCTAGAAAGTCAAAACAATTAATGCACCATCTAAGACTGCAGAACTAGACTTTTCAAGGTCTTGATTTATTATTTTATTCTGTGATAGCAATTATTTTCATGGTTAGGCAGAAACTTAGACTTCACTCATTCCAAACCATGCCATTGATGTAATTTTTATAGGATTACTTGGTTTTGGTGATGCTTCCTTGGTTAATTTATTACTTAAAAAAGTAAATGAATATACTTTGCACATGCCTGTGTATTCAGTGTGTGGAGTATAATAACACCCAAAGGCATAATGCACTGAAAAGGAGCCTCTTCCCCTTCCCTGTCCCAGGTTGCTGGTCCCTCCTGTGATTCCCACAAATACGGCTGTGTTCCCGCCTGGCTCTGTGCCTGTCAATGCACCTGTGTCTCTGTCCCTATTACTCTTTGCAGAACAGCCTCATTCTCTTTAGTGGCATTGTACGGATTGTAACATAATTTATTTAATTAGTTCCTGACTGATGGGCATTGATGTTGCTTCAAATAATTTGCTGCTACAAGGAATGCTGCCAAGAAAATTCCCGAGTGTACATGCTTTTTCTGCATGCGTCAGTGCATCTGTGCTATAAATACCTCGGAGTTCTGCTAGCTTATCTGCCTCAGATTCTGGTGGCTCTGATCAGCCCCCAGAAAGTCAAGAGGAAAAGAGAGCGAGTTGAGAAATCAGGAAAGCTGGAGGTGTTTGCAACTGGGGGATGTGTCTCTGGCCTGAGAGAGAAGGCAGCCATTGCCATGGGCAGAGGCGGGCTTGTGGGATCCTGATCTCCTGTCCTGGCAGAGCCTGGGGACAAGCAGTGCCCTTCTCCACACCTGCTGGAGACCTGGGCCTGGTCTCTGAGCTCCCAAGAGGAGCAGCTGCAGGGCTGGGCTTCAGAGGAGCTGGGGAAGTGGCCTGAGCTTTGCTAACGAATGTCCAGGGCTGGATGGACCTGTAGCTGCTCAATGAGACGTGTCGGCCAAGACCAGGATGGAGCCGAGACCGGTTCTCAGAGCGGGACTGATGTCATCAGTCATCAGAGAAGGGCCTCAGGCAACACTGGGCATGGGGAGGGAGGGGGTTTGGCCAGGTATGGAGCCTCACACTCTCTGGAGTCTCTGTTTTGGGCTGAGCCAAATGGCCAGGGTCTGGTTTTCCTGTTCTCATTGCCACAAAGCAGCAGATAATCCAACAGACAGACCAGCACCCACTGGCTGAGGAAAGTTTTGAAGAAATATGGCTCTTGGGAAGAAAACAGCAATGTCACATGGATGCTGTGGGTTCAGGTGCCCTGCAGACTGAGGCATTAATTTCCTGCTGCTGGGAGGGCTGGAGGCGACTTCCTGGGGACCATCCCTCAGTGGAAGGAGCTCTTGGCCGTGGGAAGTCACCTTGACCAAGGCAGCAGACTTCCCCACAGGCAGCCCAAAGCCAGGGCCACTCCTGGAGGAGGAGCAAGGCCCCAGCCCTCTGGCCTCAAAACAGAACATCTGGTCTGAGAAGGGCCACCAGCAGGTGCATCACAATCCAGCCTCCGCCAGGTCCATCCTGCCTCCTCCCACAACCCGGCCTTGACACTCCTCCCCAGTGACTCAGAGACTCCGTGTGTCCCCTCTGGGACCAGATCTCACACCACACAGAGCAGTACAGGCTAGACAAACAGCAGGTTATGACAAAGAGCCAAGAAGTCACCTGGATTTGAAGGGTAAGGGGAGATGTTAGCAACAGAAAACAAGAAATCGTACCAAAGAACCAAGCAGGTGCATCAGGAGGACAAAATGTAAGAGTGAAGTAAAGAGGCCAAGTGAATGGATTCAGAGGCGGAATTGATTAGATGAGCACAAGACCAGACTGGGAGAACACCCCACACATGCCCAGGAGAAAGAAGCAGGTCACCAGAGAGAGAGAGCAAGAGGAAGTGGGAGAGAAAGCAAATATTGAGAGTGTGGAAGAGAGAAGCTTTAACGATTAGTAATCCACCTCGAACACACTGCAGCCAACTTCCAACATACCAAAGGCAGAGAGAAACTTCTAAAACCTTGTAGAAAGAAGGAACGATTCACAAATGAAGAGTAATAGTCAGACTGGCTAGCTTTCATTATGTTCACTTGAGATACTTCAAGAAAAACTATTAGATCAGCGGGAAAGAATGGTAATTTTTTCTGAAAACGATCTTTTATTTCTATGGCATATCTAATGATAGCAAACAGTACCTACTTAAATATTAAAGATAACAACAAGGATAAACACCTTTACTTTTAAATATGAGAAAAATAACAACTAGAAAAATTAAGAAATGCACAGAATGCTCTAAAGACAATGTCAAATGATTGACCCGAACGGAATTCTCCAGAATCTCAGTTAGTTTGGTTTGGTTTGTTTTCCAACCACACTTCGCTGTTTCACCCCGAACATTTCCAAACGTTCAGGTGCCTCTGGTGTTGTTGTTGTCTCCCCTCCAAGCAGAGTCGCCTTGGGGGTGGGAAGGCTTCTGTGGTGTCCCCACCAGGCAGAATCAGCGCAGTGGGGAAGGACAGCACGTTGTTCATCCTCACAGACAGTGTCTGCGTCCAGCAGATACAGACAAAGTCGCCAAGACGTATTTGTGCAGGAGGAGTAACCTCACAGCGTGGACACTTGATCCCGGTCTGCCTATTAGTAAGTTATCACCCCTGAACCCCCATGGTCTGTCAGCTTAGAGCTTTACTGCATCATTGATTCAGTCCTCACAACATATTCCATGAACGTAAGGTCATAAATGTTGCCCAAGTGACATGGCCAGTACCGAGGCCCAGGCAGTTCAACAAAGAAAACGCCCCCATCTTCAGCCCTGAGCTGCTGCATTCTGCTTTGCTGCTTGCATTCTGGGGCTCAAGTCTGCTTCAGACAGACATTTTCTGCACTTACAAAATTTTAGGTAACCCAACAACTTCATAAGACCTCATAGGAAATGTATACACATATTTTCAATTAGAGTCTGTATCACAAATTGCATGTGCACTATCTAGAATTTTAAGCATAGCTGCTACATTGTGCTCCACTCACTTGATATATATATTTATGTGATGACATGATTTTAGAAGGACAGTGTCAGAGTAATTAATGTCTATTTACATTGTTATTGCAAGGAAAAATGTTTTGTACATAGTTCCTGGATACATGAATAGAATAGGGATTTTTAGAAAAAGTCAAGGTTTTAAATAATCACTTCTCCAAAAAATTCAGTTTCTTTCAACCCCAATTAATTGTTCTGGCCTCCACATTTCTGAAGTATAACACAAAGTCCAACGTCTCCACCTTGAGATGGTTTAGAAACTGAAATTTCTGACAGCAGTTGGCAAGTGTTCTGAAAAGTCTGATCAGCCCACGAGCTTGCTCTGCTTCTGAGTTTCCATGTGCAGCTGTTGAAAATGAGCCCCGTGCCACAGGGTGTGTCCTAAATGTGGTGGCTGGTGCTTTTGCTGCATTAGTCACATACAGGCAACAGTGGTGCCTCATGATTCTTTTGTTTACACTTGAGTGTTCAACCATTGATCTCGTAGTGCTTTGAAAGCGTAACTATAGAGCAGGGTGCACAGGTCTGCGGTAGCTGAATACAAATACTATCATGGAGATACACCTGCTCTACACACACCTCGGCTTGAAGCCTGACCCCTGTTCGTACCAGGATGAATTATACCTTAAAACCTTTTCTGCCAGCAAAACACAGACAGGTTCCGATGATATGAACCTCAAAATGGAGAGGGTCACCTCTTTCATCCCCAAAGTCACAGTGTGACTCTTCTTCAAAAGAAAGAAACTAAGAAAGGAGAAGAGGTGAGGGAGGGAAGGAGACTTCTTCCAAGGTGACTTTCTCCCTCCTCTTCAGAGAAAGAGTAGACATCTTTGATAAAATTGCTATCCGCCTTCTCCAGCACTGCGGGAACTTTCATGTAACTTTCATGCTGATACTTAAAATACACTTTTTTTTTTGTTCTCTTTGGTCTATTTTTATATCCTGGCATTTAATTGTTCATCTAATTACATATAAAGCAGATGCTCTCAAAGTCGACTCAAGGTCTACCATACCAAGACTATAACCCAAACTGAGAAGGTCACAGAAGGTCACTGGGAAGAACTCTCTTGGCTCAAATAAAAAGTGACCCAGTCATATGCTTGGCAGAGAGAGGGATCTGTCAAAGGTCTTTGCTCCAACGACCACGGGACAAGGAAATTCAGCTGGAGGAGTGGGTAGGGGACATTTCCTGCTCCAAGGTCTACGGATGCCCAGAGAGGAGGAAGGGAGCTAATGACCACATTGCTAGGGCCAGGGGGTGGGGGTGGGGGTGGGTAATGCCGCAGGTGAGCCTCTGACCTAAGTGAGGCTCGGAGCCAAAGAAACACATCCATTTAATTACATCATCTGACAGGTTTTTACCCATCAACTCCCATCATGGAGTTGACCGCTTTTCCAGAGTCACAACCCAGCCTGACCCATCAGTGTCCTGTGGGCTGTTCCCAGGCACGGCCACCCTAGATTCCTCTCCATTTTCCTGTTTTGTGTGGTTCTTGTACACCTCAAGGTGCTGCTTAAACACCCCTCCTTATTTTACGGATTTTCCACAAATACTAGAGGTCTTTCTGCAAGTGGGGTAAAATAAGTGATTTTTGCTCTTTTTTGTGAAAAGGATAAATTAAGGTCTGTGGTGACCTCTGACATTGATGTATAGACAGTTTTTAAGGAACGAGATGTACATCTACTTAAGTTTTCTTTCTGTGCCAATAGTGGTGTTTTATACATCATTGTATTTTTAATATTAAAATCTCTCTAGATTTATTTAGTACACACATACACACATATCTCTTTATCCTGTTTCTAATGGCACAGAGCGTTTTTTGTGGCCATACCTGAGGCATATGGACGTTCCCAGGCTGGGGTAAATGTGGAGAAAGCAGCCGAGGCCAACGTCACGGCCACCACAGCACTGGATCCGAGCTCCCTCTGTGACCTACACTGCAATTTTCGGCAATGCTGGATCCTTAATCCACTGAGGGAGGCTAGGGTTCCAACCCAACCCACATCCTCACAGAGAAAATATCATGTCCTTAACCCACTGAGCCACAGTGGGAACTCCCATTTTCTGTAGTTCTTAACTGCTAAAATTTTCACTTCCAGGTACTTAAAGATGTGAGTCGGCTGATGTTTTCTTGTAACAGCTTTTGATTTAGTACAAGCTCTACCAATGTAAATAAATAAACCAACCAACACAACTCTTGTTTTCACAAATGTCTTATTTCCAGGAAGAAGAAATAAAATGAGTACTGTGAAATTAGATGCAATAAATCTCTTCTAAAAATAAAGTGTTTTACTGAGGCTTTTGTGAGATCTTCAGACACGTCAGACCCGGCACCCTGAATATCACCAGCACAAGCTGTTGAGAAAAGGCTGGGGTGCCCTTTACTGCAGTGAAGGGGGCACTGTCCTCCAGTGCTGTGAGAGTCTCAGGGCAGAAGGCCTGCCCTTCACAGTGCCCTTGATGAGGACTGGGTAAGATCTTGGTGCAGCTGTTCAGGCTGGTGGAGAGAGAAGGGCCAGGGCTCTGAGATGAGAGCGTCACAGAGTCTTCCTGACCCGCTGACGACCCATGCTTCTCAGTGAAGAGTCGTGAGTCTTGCCTGAAGTTCCCGGAATCAACAATCAAATCTTTTGCTTGAGCTACTGTTTCTGGAAAGAAGCATTACTGAGGACAGTCTGCCAGCAAAGTCATGTCCATGCAAAGTAGGTGTGTCCAGGCTGAGGGTGGCTGAAGGTGGTTTACCCCTGCTTATTCCTCCATGTTAATGTCCTCTTGGGTCCATCTCCCTTTAATGTATTTCAGAGAATAGTAAACCCACTTCTTCCTTCTTTGGGTTATTTCATTATCCAGGGGATCTTAATTCACTCAGTAAGTTTTCTTTTTAAAAAAAATTTCCAGGAGTTCCCATTGTGGTGCAGTGGTTAATGAATCTGACTAGGAACCATGAGGTTGCAGGTTCAATCCCTGGCCTTGCTCAGTGAGTTGAGGATCCAGCGTTGCTGTGAGCTGTGGTGTAGGTTGCAGATGCGGCTCGGATCCCTCGTTGCTGTGGCTTTGGCGTAGGCCAGTGGCTACAGCTCCAATTTGACCCCTAGCCTGGGAACCTCCATATGCCATGGAAAGTGGCCCTAGAAAAGGCAAAAAAAAAAAAAAAGACAAAAAAAATTCCTTATTTTTTACTGAAAAACAGATTATTTACAATGTTGTGTTAGTTTCAGGTGTACAGCAAAGTGATTCAGTCATACATATACTTATATCCATTCTTTTTCAGATTCTGTTCCCATGTAAATTATCACAGAATATTGAATCTAGATACTATCATACCAAGTGAAGTAAGTCAGAGACAAAGACAAATACCATATGATACCACTTGGGTGTGGAGGCTAAAAAAATGATACAAATGAATTTATTTACAAAACAGAAACACTCACAGACTTTGAAACAAACTTATGGTCCCCAAAGGGCAAGGAGGTTTGGAGGATTACAGTTTGAGGTAAACCTATACGCCCTGCTCTATACACAGTAGGTGACTGACAAGGACCTAGCGTACAGCACAGGGAGGGTCACTCAATATCCAGTAAGTCTCTCTTTGGACCGGAGCCCACAGACCAGTGACTTCCACGTGCCTCATCACCGGTGGCTCAGGGAAGCACCCCCAGGCCAGGACACCTGTCGGGCATACTCTCAATACAGGTCACCTGCCTCACACCTGGGGGTGCTTGCACCTGTCCCTTCACTTGTTCCTGACATACTGAGCACCAGCAGGTTCCCTGCTTCACACCCCTTCCTCCCACCGAGGCCACATCACAAGTGTCACCAGATGCCCTCTCTTCTCCCACTTAAATTTCCCACATTTTTGCATCAGTTTCCTCCTTTGATCTCCAGTGTTTCATCATCCACACTGATTCTCTTTCCACTGTGAGCCGTTTATATCCACATAAAATTCAGTTTGATTATAATCTTGTCTTTTCCCCTAATTTTCTGGATCCTGAGGCTCCTATGACACCTTGAACAAGCACTGATTTAAGAAAGTCATTATCCGCAGATCTGATAACTTTTTTGGGGGAAGGGCTAATGTATTTAGAGATTTTGTGTTTTCAGAGCCCTGTTTAAATGGAACACTTGGCTTAATACAATTTTCGGCTTTTCAGCTGGCCCCATTATTTTGTTAATAAGAATCAGATGCAAGTGTGATTGTTTCACTTCCTCAGATGTCACATCTTCTATGGAACAAAATCCAAAAACATATGGTCTTTTTTTTATTCCATCATTCTGAATTACTCAGAACTTTATGTAAATGTTTCATTTTTATAGAGAAGACAGGAAAATGGTTCTTCATGCTCTGCATCAAGAAAGTGTTTATTCATAAAGGTGTTCAGGGAGTTCCCGCTGTGGCTCATGGGGTTAGGAACCTGACATAGTGTTGGTGAGGATGTGGGTTTGATCCCTGGCCTCGCTCAGTGGGTTAAGGATCTGGCGTTGTTGTGGCTGCGGCATAGGCCTGCAGGTGCAGCTCCGAATCGACCCTTAGCCTGGGAACCTCCATACGCTGTAGGCGCAGCCCTAAAAAGAAAAAAAGTGTTCAGAGTTTATGGGGTTGCACAGAGCTTAGTCCCTCTGACCCCATGGCGGCCAGTGGAGAAGGCCAAGGCCCGTAAGAACCCCTTCATCTAACAGTTCCACATACAAGTAAAGCTCTGCCCGAGCCTGATTTGTCTAAGTCCCCACAATCAGTATTTCCCAAATGAGGACTGTCTATTAAACACTTGTTGAGAACATTAAACACTGTACAGGATCACATCATATTCTTCTCACTGGAAAACTGTGAGAAATTTCAAGAATTGCCCTTCACAGGCAAAACAATAAAAAAAGAAAAAGGAGGAATATAATCTATTTTTCAGGATTTAGATTGCTCTCCTTTGAGAGGCTTTGAAGATGTTTGGAGAAGAACATTTTCCCCTCAATTTTACATGGTGTGATTTCTCCAAATACAGTCAACTGTCTACACAGCATTTCCCTTTGTTAGATTAACAGCTCCATTAACATCCTAAATGTTCGGCGAATGCTTTCCATTTAGCAAAACTGTGATGAACAAAACAATTAAGCTCTTTAATCTACCACCAGGCCAGCAAGTAATGCAAGGTATTTGTTATCCGACACTGTTTGTGCATATATTTCAGTGTCTTCAACCCTCATGGTGTTGCCTCGTTCAGAACACACGGCTCAGGGCAGGTCCTGGTGTGCTCAGCCTGACACTGGCCCAGGTGTGCTGCTTACAGGAAAAAACAGTGATAGCAGCTGTGGGATAAATACTTGATAGTCCAGGATCACGTATTCATGGCATTGATCTAAAAAGCTGTTATAAAAATAAACTTATGCCTCCAAAAGAACATCACTTAGAGTTAAAAAGAGGACCCATCATCACCCCTGCCCATTTATTATTTATAGTAGCTGCACGCACAGCACGCTGATAATTAGGACTGGAAGGAAGTGTGGCCAGAAACAACTTAAGATGCTTTAAAATATCTCCGTAGACGTTAAACCACTTCAGGTTTTTTCCCTTGGAAACTTGTAAATCTATCTCTAGAGGGGACTGATGATGTGCAGTTGGAATTGTGGGCTGTGACGGAGGAACCGCGCCTCCGTCAACATTTAACCTTGGAGGTGGTCCTAAAGGCGCTAACTGTGGAAGAGACCCCTGTGGATCCCCTGTGATTTCCACATAGGAAAGGGCCGGCCTCAGCCTGCATGGCCCTTGAGGACGAGGGCGCTGTCACCAGGCAGTGAACTCACCCCTCCGCCTGCTGCGGGCTGTCCTCTAGGCACCGGTGTGGGGCAGGAAATGAAAAAGGCACGGGGGACACACTGGTGGAGCGGTGACCCTCTGGGGCCTGGAGGAAAGTGGAACTTGGAGCTCAAAGGGGAAAAAGGAACCCAAATGGTTTTCAGTTCACCAAAATCAAAGCACGTTTCTGCCCCTGATCTGCCCGTGGGTCACCTGTGGACTAGGCTGGGGGGGTGGGGGGAGCGGGGTGGGGGATGGAAAGTGGAGGGAAGGCGGGGAGGGGGGACAAAGAAGAAGAGGGAGGAGGAAGAGAGGCGGGGAGGGAGGGGGGGAAACAGGCAGAGAAGGGGGCCTCCCCAGCCTGGCCCCTCTGTGGGAAGCAGAGCCTGGAGTGAAGGCTGGATGTCCCCCTGCTCCCTCCCCCACCTAATCAGCTCTTCTGCTTCCCAAGCACCTGCTGGGCTTCAGAGGCGTCACTCAGCCATCACAGGAAAGGGATCCTGGGAGGCTTTCAATCAAGTTTATCGCCTCCACCCTCATTTTCCACTCTAATAACTTTATCTTTTCCTCGCAGTGGCGAATGTCGTATTGATTCTCTTGAGCAACTTTGCGCCTTGAGTTTCTTTGGATGAGAGCTGAATGTCAGGTCCTGGACTCAGGCAACCTGTGACAGGTTGAGAGCCGTGGCCACAGGAAGTAAATTCAACTGCTCTCTTCCGAAAGTCCCTGTGAAGTGGCCACTGAAAAATTCCAGGTGGGAAGTGTGTCACTGTCAATTAACAGCTGCGTTTGGAGAGCATAGTTCTGCCCTGACTCGTTCCTGAGAGCGTCTGGGGGTCTCCTCTGAGTCTCAGGGATGTGCTGCCTTGTAAAGGGCCGGCCGCTCTCCCCAGCCGCTCCTGGCCACTATGGCCACTTTGCTTTTGACCTAATTTTCTCTCTTCTTGGGAAATTTTTCTCTTACTTTGTTGTACATGTGTCCTCATTTTCAATTCAGGCATGATTATAACTATTCGCTCAAGGTGTCCAGAGGAGTCTCTGAAGATGCCCAGGCTGCAGCCCACGGAACATCACTTACTAATCCTCGTATTAGCTTGTTTACATGACCATGTCTCCCTCTCTTGTAAGCAGCACACTTGCCTTGAGATCCCAGCAAGACTGTTGCTTTGTGGAGGGTGCTGGATTGTATTACTGAGAGACCTTTCCAGACTGACTTCTTTCTGTTTGGAATTTAAGAAGTGGCTGGTCCTGTTCTATGCAATCTCTTTACTCTCACCTTTCTCTCTATGAAAGCTGCTGGATCCTTGCCAGCATCCAAGGCTTTTTTGCAGTGTGCGTTTAAAAAAGGCCAGCATTTGCCACTCAGACTAGGAATCACTCTTTCCAGCCACGTTTCCAGGCTCTGGAAGGAGTATCGTCCCAGCAGGTGTACTTCCTTCTAGCATTTCCTCAGCACATGGCCCAGGGTTTCCACGGTGGGTAAATGCACCTGCTGCCGCCAGTCTGAAGCAGCTGCTCCTTTTCCATTGATGGGACTCTCCCTAAGCCAGTGCTGTATATTTGAATTTCCTTAAGAGTGTCTCCCTCTGTTTTCGTGTCATGTCTTCTTGTCATTGATCAGGGACGAGTTTAAGAAATCCAAAGAGGGAGTTCCCGTCGTGGCGCAGTGGTTAACAAATCCGACTAGGAACTATGAGATTGCAGGTTCGGTCCCTGGCCTTGCCCAGTGTGTTAATGATCAGGCATTGCCGTGAGCTCTGGTGTAGGTTGCAGACGCGGCTTGGATCTCGTGTTGCTGTGGCTCTGGCGTAGGCTGGCGGCTACAGCTCCGATTTGACTTCAAGCCTGGGAACCTCCATATGCTGCAGGAGCGGCCCAAGAAATGGCAAAAAGACAAAAAAAAAAAAAAAATCCAAAGAAATTTTTATTCTTTAGGGAATTATCATTGCCTTACATAAATGTTCCTCTATTATGAGCAGAGATGATGAAATTAATTGAGACATGTATTTACCTACATTTTAAATACCAAAACAATATATTTAAATCACATTTAAAATAGATACCATAAAAAGAAGGTACTTGATTGATTGAAGGATGCAAAATGATGCCCAACAAACCAAATGGATAAATACTATCAATTATGCCTGTGTTACTTCAGCTCTTTTATTCCATTATTTTCCCCCGAGAATGGTGTGTGTGTGGTTTGTTTGTCTTTCCTTTACAGTAATGTTCCAGTGTATCATTACCACATTCTATTTACCCATTTGCATGGTGGCCAACCCTTTCCTAGTCAATCTCCTACCTTTTTGTGCTTTTATTGCTCCAAGGGAACAGCCTCTATGGGACCGTCACCCTCAGGTGCACCTTGTCACTCCTGGGTCCTTCTCATGTGGGTACCAGGATAATACGTGTGGAGTCGTAGCATATTTCCAGTTTCAGTTTCTCCGAATCCTTCCAAATCACCCTTCAAACTGATATTCCAATTCTCACTATTGGCAAATATACCCATTTCTCCATCTACCTCATCACCAAGATTTAATATTGTTAAGGGGTGCATTTGTGTCAACAATAGAAAACGTCAGCTCATTACAACTTTGATGTCTAATATATAATGAAATTGAGCAAGTTTTTCCTATTGGGTGATCCATTTGAGAGCCATTCTTTGGGAACCTCCTCTTCATAACACTTGTACAATTCTCAACTTATTTTTATTTGTTCGCTTCTAATTAATTTGAAATGGGAGTTCCCATTGTGTCTCAGTGGTTAGTGAACCAGATGAGCATCCATGAGGAGCTGGGTTTGATCCCTGGCCTCGCTCAGTGGGTTAAGGATCTGGTGTTGCCATGAGCTGTGGTGTAGGCTGCAGATGTGGCTCAGATCTGACATTGCTGTGGCTGTGGTGCAGGCCAGCGGCTACAGCTCTGATTCGACCCCTAGCCTGGGAACCTCCATCTGCCGTGAGTGCAGCCCTAAAAAGCAAAAAGGAAAAAAAAAAAAAAACTTGAAATGCTGTAAGACAGATTTATGATTATTTTGAGTGTTTATGTTACTGTTTTGTCTTATTCTTTAATGCATGATTTGTGTGTAGAGTACATTTAACAGATTTAGTGTGTGTATATATGGTATTCTTAACTTCTTTCAACGTAGTTCTATATGTACGGAATTCCATTGTTTCCAAATGATTTATTGGAGATTCTATTTCTTTGAATATACTCTAAGTTATGCTGCAGAAGATGGGGTTGTTAAGTCACTCACATGCTTGCCTTTATTTCCCTTGGAATTCAGCTTTTCCAGCATGCAGGGCAGTATTTGACTGCATAGCCCTAGTGAGATCAATGCTAAGAAAAAACAGAACTGCAAAATAATAATAGTAATTCTTCAAAGTAATCCTATTAAGGAGTTCCCGCTGTGGCGCAGTGATAAACGAATCCGACTAGGAACCATGAGGTTGCAGGTTCAATCCCTGGCCTTGCTTAGTGGGTTAAGGATCCAGTGTTGCCATGAGCTGTGGTGTAGGTCACAGACGTGGCTCGGATCCCACGTTACTGTGACTCTGGTGTAGGCTGGTGGCTACAGCTCCGATTCAACCTCTATCCTGGGAAGCTCCATTTGCTGCAGGAGCGGTCCACACACACACACACACACACACACACACACACACACACACACACACACACACACAAAAGTGAGCTAAAGTAATCCTATTATTAAAAATGATCTTGGAGTTCCCGTCGTGGCGCAGTGGTTAACGAATCCGACTAGGAACCATGAGGTTGTGGGTTCGATCCCTGCCCTTGCTCAGTGGGTTAATGATCAGGCGTTGCTGTGAGCTCTGGTGTAGGTTGCAGACGCGGCTCGGATCCCATGTTGCTGTGGCTCTGGCGTAGGCCGGTGGCTGCAGCTCCGATTCAACCCCTAGCCTGGGAACCTCCATATGCTGCTGGAGCAGCCCAAGAAATAGCAAAAAAAAAAAAAAAAAAAAAAGATAAAAATGGTCTTGGTATTTTTATTCCATTCTTTGACTTATGAGATTGGGGAGAAAGTGAATTTAATAATGAATTATTTTCCCTGGGAAGCATAGTTTTTCAATAGGGAGGAGAGAAGGGTGTCAAGACCTGGGGGTGGGTGATGGGGAAACACTCTTGTCTTAAGTTTGAAGTACGTGCTGCTGTGAACCCGGGATGCAATCTAAGTGTATCTCAAGTGCAGATGGAGAGAAGGGCTTGTGGCTCAACCACCCTCTTGCCAATAATTGAAAAGCAGAATAAAACCCATGCTCATTTTTGTAAACACGAGGTCTGCTGAAGCAATGCAGAGTCAAGAGCCAAGAATCCAAGACCAGAGCTGCCCGGGGAGGTGGACCCCTGCCCCTCTTTTCCCCGAGGACACCTGCTGACATTGGTCACCACTACTCAGCTTAGCGTCCAAAGTTGCATAAATTTGTACCAGTTTGTACCGACCGGAAGAGGACCAGCAGAACTTGAGGCCAAAGCTGGAAGAACAGAGGTGAGACTCGAGACATTTCCTCCAAGACATTTGCCAAATTCCTTGTCTGCACAGGCAGGCCAGAGCTTTGGGGTCCTGGGTTCAGCTCAAAGGAGTGGAGGGGCAAGGGGAGGGTCCAGCCTGGACAGGGAGCAGCCGGACGTGGGGACCTTTCCGAGGACTGACTTGGCTGGACCTCAGAGGAGGACTGAGTGCTCCATGGAAACTGCAGTGGTTCCATCATTAACTTGTCTGTGACACTGGCCCAAAGACTCAACGCTGTAAAAGAGGCCCTTGGGGACACTGGGGGCCCAAGCAATTGCAGACAAATCCCTCAAACACCCACCCGAAGGTTGTGGGGAAATGGCCTGATGGACGCTGTGCTGCCCATGAGCCCGCAAAGCTTGGGTCTGGCTTAAGACTGTGAATGGCACAGCTCTGGCTCTGTCGGAATTGCCGGCAGCAAAGTACTTGCACTAAAACAGAAAATCAGATAAATGCAAAAGAAAGTCATTATGACCCAGGTCTCAGAGATACTGTGATGAACATGACTGATAACAGCATGAAGAATGTCTCTGAGAGCAGGACACAAAACAATGAGACCAGCATTAAATAGAAACACTGAAATGGGTGAATGTTGGCAGAGGGGAGTTTACTCATTAAGTTCTAAGGAGACAAGAAAGATTGGTTCCTCAATTTCAAGGGACTAAGAATAAATTGGTTATGTTTCAGTGTGGGAGTTTAATAGTTTACACAAATATGACTGACATTTAATAAACATCTAATTTTATTTGATATATTTGGAATGCTACATGTGATTGAAAGATGTAGCTGACTCCTGGGAGAATACTCTTAAGTGTCAATAAGCCAGATGGATGTTTTAGGAGAATTCATGGCAGACACGACACACACACTAGAGAGAGGCATCCTGGACTGTTTTGTCAGCTTTCCTGGGGGTTAAACAATTAATTAAAATTTATCAATGCTTAATGAAATCATTAGATTTAAAGGATAAATGAAAAAATGCTTGTATAATCTCATCAATGTAATTCCTCAAAATTGAGTGTATGCACACATGGTAGAATTTTTAGAGTTATGCACAAGAAAGGGTTTCCTTTCCTGGCTTTAGCCTAAGGGTGTTGGCTCGTTATCTTCAGGGAATAAGCTACAACTACTTTGCATACAGATGAACAAGCCCTATGTCTCCTGGTCGTCGACAATGACATTTCCTTTATTGTAAATGGAATGGGTTGAGTTCCCCTCCCACCTTCGGCAGCAGGAAGTTCAAGTTCAGTGTCTCCCGAAGGGACTTGGGGTGTCCTGTAGAGCGGGGGGCAGGGGAGAAGGGAAGGAGTCTGCCAGCTCTGGTGGGCTCTGGGCCTGGACCCCCCCGCCCCCGCCCCCGACCCCGCTCTGGGCCCTTTCTCTCCATCACACCGCTTGACATGGCTGAGAGTTACCTGAGTCCCCAGATGCCCATACCTGCTCTCTTCTTGCCATGATTAAGGCCTATCTGACAACAGGTAAATGTTCCTAAAGCTTTATCAAAGTGTCTGGTTGAGGGAAACCAGAGGTCATAGAAATTATCTGTTCAGAGAAGGAAAAACAGTTGAATTACTGTTTATTAATGAACTGATCCATTCACTGATCCCGTCTGCTCTGGGCAGCACTGTAGTGATGGTGAAGGTGACAGTGACCAGCTTCCTAATGATGATGATCGTCAAGGTGTGTCAGGAAAAATGGTTACATAGCAATCGTAGGTTTATAGTCATGGCTCAAGGCTCAGGCCAAGAGCTGGGTCCCCTACTCACAAGCTCTGTGACCTTGAGTAGGTCATTTAAATAATATTATATTCTGTTTACATAAATTAATTATTCAATAATTTTTATTTAATATTATTTATTTATGTATTTATTTTTGCCTTTTTTAGGGCTACACCTAAATGTGGCATATGGAGGTTCTCAGGCTAGGGGTCCAATTGGAGCGGCATCTGTGACCTACATCCACCACAGCTCAAGGCAATGCCAGATCCTTAGTCCACTGAGCGAGGCCAGGGATTGAACCTGCGTCCTTATGGATAGTAGTTGGGTCTGTTTCCACTGAGCTGCAAGGGGAACTCCATTTTATTTATTTATTTATTTAAATTTATTTTTATTTAAACAATTTACATAAGCCTCAATCATATCTATTCTATTAGTTGGTGATCATAGCAACCGCCACCTCACAAGCATGTCAGGAAAACTAAAGGAATAATAGGTAAGGTATTCTAAGCACAGTATCTGTGACAAATTGAATAGTCTTAAGTGTTAGCTATCATCGTTATCTTCTTATGATTAAAAACACTTCATCATTGAATAATAGATGCCAGGGAACTCCTTCTCATCGCCTTTTTTCCCATCACCTGCTAGCTGCCTGCGTGAGTGACCTGAATGCAGTCCTTGGACACTTCAGCCCACACCTCCAGGGTAGGCAGTGAAAATGCCTGACGGTCAAGGCTAAGAGTCTTGAGTTAACCTGAGAAAGTGCCTAGGTTGATGCAGACAATGATGGTCACTGCACGCAGGTGAGCTGCACGCTCCTCCGAGGCTGCAGCAGCGGTCACATCCAACCCTCCCGCCCTTTGTTTTTCTCCCTTTCAGCCTTGCTTCTGCCTTTGGAGCCCCGAGCCAAGCCTCCTTCCCCCTCTGGTCTCTGAAAGCTTTGACTTCAGCTCATGCTCTGGCTCTTTCCAAAGGATCTGAGCTGCCGGGTGTGGGTGCTTTTCCCGTTAAGCACCGGGTATTCAGGTCCAGGTGAATGCAGCTCTGCCCACCTCGCCATCCTCCAAGGACAGAGGTGGCCTGGCCACACCTACCGCCCCCATCAGATTTCTTTCGGAAAACTTAGTTTTTACTCAAGGAAGAGACATTTTCTTCTGAACTCACTAGTATTTCTCTCTTCAGTAATTACGCATAACAAAACTTTATAGTCTGTGAAGCAAAGACTAACAAAAATAACTCTACAAACTCAACTGTATTACACCTGTCTTTTTGGTTAACAGCATGCTGTAAGACCAGGCCATTAAGAAAGTTTTCATTGGTAATAAAAGAGGTACATTTTCATAGAGAAATGTTATAACAATTCAAACACAGCTAAGAAAGCTTCATAACATGAAAATGATCAAAACTTTTAAGGAATGTTTCTTACACACTGTAAGGCGCTCACTGCTTCTGCACTAGGCACCTTATCTGGTTTCTTTCTTTCCTTTTTATTGCTTTGGACGAGGTTGATTATTATAGGAAGCTGGACCCTAGAGTCGAAGCACGGTTGATTATTACGCTCTACTCTGTTGGTTTATATATTCATCAGCCCTGTCTCCCTTGACCCTTGTTTCACAGCTCAGGAAAGGAAACATCCATTCGCCCAGCCTCAGACTGCTAGTGTAGACCTAAACTCACATCCTTCTCTACGCTGGATGCCTTAAAAAAGCCAGTGTGAGCCACGAAACTAGGAGGTAGCGACAAGGCTTGCACAGAGTTAGGCTACAGCTACTGAAATTATAAAATTAAAATACTATCTAATTATGAAACAGCACTTCCAGAAAACACACACATGAAAGGATAAAGTAACATGGTAAAATAATGCTAAAGATAAAGTAACAATTTATTTGATAGAAAACATTTCCATATGAAAACACAGATGAAAAATAGTATTTTCTTTTGAAATTTGAGGCTAGTGCATAGGATTAATTAAAAGCAGAATAGCGGGAGTTCCCGTCGTGGCACGGTGGTTAATGATTCCGACTAGGAACCATGAGGTTGAGGGTTCAATCCCTGGCCTTGCTCAGTGGGTTAACCATCTGGCGTTGCTGTGAGCTGTGGTGTAGGTCGAAGACGCAGCTCGGATCCCACGTTACTGTGGTTCTGGTGTAGGCCGGTGACTACAGCTCCAATTAGACCCCTAGCCTGGGAACCTCCACATGCAGCAGGAGTGGCCCTAGAAAAAGACAAAAAAAAAAAAAAAAAAAAAAAAAAAAGCAGAATAGTAATGAGAATTAGTAAGTAATCAGTTTGGCAACTATCCCTTTTTTTCCCATAAAACTTCTAAGAGAATGCAATAAAAATGTATATTTTTACTGAGAAAGTGAAGCTGAACTCACGCGCTCTGCAAATGAGAGAGAATCAAATAAACAGTGAACGATAATGATAAATGAACACAAAGCTAATTTTTCTCCATTTTTACCCAGGTCAGTAGTTAAAGGCAGCTATGATATTTGATGGTTTAGTGATGGCAGAGTCATTCCTTTTCTGCAGGTAATTTATATATACCAGTTAAGTAGAGGGGGGGAGCTATTATTTTGTTTGATGAAAAATCCCTTAAAGTCAATATTACACCCTTTGCAAAAATCAAATAAAATGAATGTGCCAAGTCTAAAATTGAAGTGGAATGGTACTGCTCATATAAACTAGAGCTATACTTGCCTTTTTGAGCAATTACTAGACACACAAAAATATTTTTACTTGACCTGCCAGTAGCCTACTATCACTAATCTTTATTTTTGGGAGTCTGACATCCACCGAGGATTCTGGTCTCTTTTAGCACAGGCGTGATTATCCCAAAACGCGGGATTGAGTCTGTGTAAGAAGACGAGATGAAGTCTGTCTTCTTAATTCACGTCCAAATCCAACAAACAAAAACCCACCACTTAACTATCTGATAGAGTCATGAGTAATACAGTAAATTTGGGTTTGGTTTGGCTATAAATTGCTATAAATTGTTGTAAACCATGTTTTCAATTAATGAGACAAGAATTCTTTATACAGATTGAATGTATAGATTGAATGTAGTATTGAATGGCGGTAGGTACTATTCACACTCACACCCGTGTGCATACACACGCACGAGGCGCAAACCACAAGAAACTTAAAGTCTTTTTGAAAAGACAAAATATACGTCAAGTAGTGAAAGAGTCACATCGTCGTGTTGATACTGTTTCGTGTGAAATACTGACCAGTCCTCGCGAGTTCAGACTTGCCCTAAGGGGCACATGGTCTGTACACCTGTTCTGTTTCTCTCAGTGACTTTTTAAAGTTGTCTTCATATCAATTCCCACAATATTTAGGAAAATTATTGCAAATGTGCTTATCAGCTCTTCTGTTGTCAATAAGATCACGTCATCATTACGTTTTCTCCCTGGTGACTTTGGTGTATGAGCAAACTTTTCATTGACTCTACATATAGCAGATCAAATAATATGGATTAATTCTAATGCTTTTAAACCATTTTTTGGCCACACTCATGGCATATGGCAAAATGAAGTATCAGTTTGAAGAAGTGTTATTCTACTCTTGGTAGTAATTCTGTTTATCAACATGAGTTTCAACCTTTATTAAATTCTTTCAAAGCTGAAAGTTTTCTAATCCTTTAATTTATTGAAGTCATTTCATATTTCATTCCTATTGATTTTTCAACCTGAGAACAATATTGCTTTGTATATGAATATTTAAAACTTATTTTTTCAGAAGTTCCCTGGTGGCTTAGCGGATTAAGTGTCTGGCATTGTCACTGCAGTGGCTCTGGTTACTGCTGTGATGAGGGTTTGATCCCTGGCCTGGAAACTTCCACACAGGGCCCAGCCAAAGAATTTCAATCTCCTTTATTAGTGGCAAGTTTACATTATTAACATTTTTATTGGAGACATGCAGGGATTGTGGAGTCTTATTCTGCCTTCTTGATTGTTTCTCAGCATTTATTACTGTCATTGACAATACAGGCTAGATTTTCCTGCTCCCATCTCATCTCTGATGGTTTTTATAAATGTACGTACCTTTTGCAATTCTAAATTCTAATATTATTTAGATATGTGTTACTCAAACTTTACATATATGCATGTATCTTTTTTTTAATTTCTTAGAATTTTTCAAATATGAACCAAAATGCTCTTCCTTTCTGAAATAAAAGAAATAATTTGGGGTTCCTCTCCATTCCCCCAATTCCCTAAATTTTACTTTTTATTAACAGAGATTTTTAGATTCCTCCCCTTCACCCCCTTCATTCTAAAGATGACTTTTCCAGGTTTAACTTTGACTTTTATACCCAAGTTTTCCTTAATAACTAAAACTATGTATTCACTGTATTCCAAGTGTATGATCAGAAGCAGTTTTGGTCAATATATCACTGCAATTGTAAGAATATGAGATGATTCAAAATAAATGTCTCATATCCGATTTTATGAAATGACTTAAATAGTAAATGATATTCATTATTCCTATCACATTGTGCAATGCTTGGTTCACCACAAGGGGGTAGCATTTTTGCACAATTGAGTAAAAATGAAATTTCCAAGTTGACAAATAGAGGAGGAGGTATTATGCGAAAACCAAAAAGGGGCCCTTTGGTCAAGAATTTTGGGAAACACTGGAGGAAGCAAAGTTAAAGAGGCTTTTTACTGGGAAAGTTGTTGAACACTTTATATTCCACGGTGACGCTTCAGGAAGAGAAATAGATCAGAATGCTTGAATTAGAATGCTTATTTGGACATACCATTTTTTTTTTTTAACAGAACATCTCTAAGGACCAATATTCTATGGACTCCACTTAAAAATAATTAAAACAGAGAGTTCCCAATATGGCTTGGGGGTAAAGAGCCTGACTAGTATTCATGAAGACTTGGGTTCGATCCCCGGCATCACTCAGTGGGTTAAGGATCTGGCGTTGCCATGAGCTGTGGTGTAGGTCACAGATGTGACTGGATCCCGAGTTGCTGTGGCTGTTGTGTAGGCCGGCAGCTACAGCTCTGATTTGACCCCTAGCCCAGGAACCTCCATATGCTACTGTGTGGCCCTAAAAAAAATTGGGGGGAGGGGGCGGCAAAAAAAGTTTTCTTATTGACTATCTTTTTAAACTGAGTTCCCATTATTAATTTCTTAAACTATTGACTTTTAATTGTCATTATTTTAACCATTTTAAAAGTTTTAATTTTACTTTTAGAAAGTTGCATTTGAAAATGAGTTTCAACAAGTTTTTGAGAGACTACCTTTTTATAGCTGCAGTGCATTATTACAATCACTTTTCACTAAATTTCTGCAATTTTTTGGTCACAGATTTGTTTTACTTTTTCCTGGCTCCAATTTGGGATGAGCAATTAGCGTCCTGCAAATTAACTGACAACAGACAGATTAGGAGGGAAAAGACAGTGGTTGCTCAGTCATGAGTAACCCAGCAGGCAGCCAGAGTGTAAGGTTCACAGTTCACATAACAAGAAAGGGGGTGGGGCTTTTCAGCGAGAAAATAGGAGGTTCTAGCGGGCTTTCCGTTGCTTGATGCTCCTTGGTAGCCGACTTCACCATCCCGCTGCCGAGGGTCAGCCGTTTCCCAAATCCTGCAACCTCAGAGGGCAGTCCATAGCAGCTGCATTTTCAGCAGATTTTTCTTAAGTTTAAAGTTTCTTTCTGTAGGTGCTGATTGTTTAAATGTTTTTACTTTAATTTGCATCCTACTGTCATGCATTTCCCTTTGAGTTTCAGATTCTTGTTCTTTGATGATTTTTTTTTTTTCATGAGTCACCTGTCATGAAAGAGGCCAATAATGAAATGAAATAAACATACTCCCAAAAAGGAGCAACTCTAAGTCAGAGTCAATATTGGTGGCTTTACCTCCTCAGCTTGAATGCGGGAGGACGGATGCTCCCCAGACTCATGTGGCCGCATGAACGGGTTTGAGAAAATGTTCTGCCCTCAATGCCTGTGGCCTTGACCTGAGGAAGAGGAACTCTGCCCTGGAAAGTGCAGACGGTTTGTTGTATCCCCCTCACCCTCCCCACATTGCAGTGCTTGTACACGAATGCCTCTGCAAATCCCTTCCGTTGGTCCCAGGAAGCCTCTGTGCTGCACCTCTGCTGTGATAGCAGAGCCTGACATTGCCTCGAATACAGCCCTACTGATGTCTTAACTGTGTGTCAGTGGGTCTGTAAAAAATAGGACCCGTGCCTAGGTTACGGACACTTTGGTGGAAGGGATTTTACAGACGTGATTAAGGTCCTTAATCAGTTGATTTTGAGTTAACCAACAGGAGCCTATCCTGGATGGGTCTGGCCTAATTACAGAGCCTGTAAAGGAGCCTGAAGATAGGCTCTCATGCTGGTGGGGATGAGAGATACAGCTGGGCTGGGAGAAGAGGGGCAGCTAGGAGAGGAGCACGGTTCCTGGTCTACAGTCTTGTGAAACAAGGACACACTGCAGGGCAATGAATTCTGCCCACAGCCAGTGAGCCAGAAGAAGCAAGGAGGCTGGAAGGACCTCACCACTCTGCCAGCGCCATGGTTTCTGAGACCCTAGGAACTGCTCGTGAGGCCACGCCCACTCTGCCCTCAGACTCTGGGTGCCTCCGCATGTCTGCAGGGATGGAGCTGGGGAGGGGTGGAACCTGTGGTTATTTGCAGTGATGGACAAGGAATACACTTTGTCTCTGACCCAGGAACTGAGGGCTCATTTACCCTGCAATACTCCCAAATATAGTTTTAAAACTCAGGTTGTCCCAGTGCCTAATGCCAGCACAAGGGGGTGAGAGAGGCCAGCTCGCCAGCGTTTTGGTATACATTTTGAATCATTAACTAGTGACGCCAGGGGTTGGTTTTCTCTTTTGGGTCCCAGCTGTTACCTTCCTGCTTAGGATGGCGATTATCTCATTTGTTACCCATTGCTCCGACCACAGGGCAGGACCAGACATAGTCCATCTCCATTTCTATTTCCATAGGGCACACGTGGACACCTGTGTGGATCTTTGGTTGTGTGTTTCTGTTTTTATAGATGATTGATGCAGCCACTTTAGCTTTTTTCTTTTCTTGTCTTGTCTTGTCTTGTCTTGTCTTGTCTTTTCTTCTTCTTCTTCTTCTTCTTTTTTTTTTTTTTTTAAGGGCTGCACCAGAGGCACATGGAAGTCCCGGGGCTAGGGGTCAAATTGGAACTACAGCTGCTGGCCTACACCACAGCCACAGCGACACAGGATCTGAGCCATGTCTGCAACCTACACCAAAGCTCATGGCAACACCAGATCCTTAACCCACTGAATGAGGCCAAGGAGCGAACCTACATCCTCATAGATACTGATGGGATTCGTTTCTGCTGTGCCACAACAGGAACTCCGAGCTTTTTATTATTATTGCTTACATGCTATACCTTTCTCCAGTTAAAAATTTTCAATGTATCTTTGTCTTTACATGTAAAATGAAATTTTTTATGCCACGCTTTTATCCTTTCTGATAATCTTGCCTTTTAACACGATATTTAAACTGTCTGCATTTAAAACAGTTACTGCTGTCATTGGCTTTTTTTTTTTTTTTTTTTTTTTTGTCTTTTTGCTATTTCTTTGGGCCGCTCCCGTGGCATATGGAGGTTCCCAGGCTAGGGGTCGAATCAGAGCTGTAGCCACTGGCCTACGCCAGAGCCACAGCAACTCGGGATCCGAGCCGCCTCTGTGACCTACACCACAGCTCACGGCAACGCCGGATCGTTAACCCACTGAGCAAGGGCAGGGACTGAACCCGCAACCTCATGGTTTCTGGTCGGATTCGTTAACCACTGTGCCACGATGGGAACTCCTGTCATTGGCTTTTTATCAACAATTTGACAATCGTGTTTTATTTTTCCCAGGTGCACTTTGCTTCTGCTTTTCTCTTTGGAATAATACATTTTATCTCCACTACTGGGATACTACCTATTCCTCTCTATTGTATGCTCCCTGGAGTAACTCTCCTTTTTCTAACAGGTGCTTTAACTGATTATACTTTAGTTTCATCTAACTTTTCATGATATGATTTAACATGTAATGTAAGAACTTTAAAACCTCATTCTTCCATTTCTGCATTTTCTGTGCTACTTCTATTGCTGGTACTCAGAGTAACTATAAGAGTAACAGTCCCTACCTCAGCCCAGCTGCTGAATCATTTACACCAGCCCCATGCTGAGTCCTTAGAAGGAAAGGCATGCTCATCCTCAAGCATGAAGACAATATACCTTCAGTGTCTACGTGTCTGCTGTCCTATGTAACACATATGGTTTTCAACCAAAAATAATGGCACATCAAAAGAAAAGAAAATGCATGCTCTGAAGACAAAGCAGTTTTTGAAATCAGAGTCAAATAATGTAAGTGGTGTAACTAGGAGAAAGGGAATTTAAAATAATGATGGTTAATATGGCAAAGGCTCTAAGGCAAAAAGCAGAGAGTATGCAAGATCAAATAGAAGTCACTTGAGACATGGAAAGTTTAGGAATGATTGAAATGGAAATGTTAGGGAAAAATGTTTTAACCATGAAAACAGAAGTACAGAATGTACTTTGATAACTTTGTCAGGAAGCTCTGAACTATTGAGGAAATAATCAGGCTAATACAGTTCTACAAACTAAAATGCAAAGGACAAAAAGGAATAAAAATAAGATTGAGAATCCAAGATCTATGAAACAATATTAACAGATTAACAACTAGGATTCTTAGCTGGAGAAGAGGGAGCGAATAAAGCTTAAGAAATAGATAAGGGGAAAAAATAGCTCAGGAGTTGAAAATTAGTGACAGACACCAAACCACAGAAGCTCAGAAAACATCAAAAAGGATAAGCACAAAACAAGCCAATACTCCTTCAAGGCATTTTATACTTAAACTTCTGAAAATTAAAGACAAAGAGAAAATCTTGAAGGGGAGTTTGGGTGGGTATTACCACTGTAGTTATTATCCACAGAGGAAGAAAGGTACGAATTACCGGAGACATCGCTTCAGAAAACTATGTGAAGAAATAAAGACTTTCTCAGGCAAACAAAATGAGAGCTCGGATTGCCAGCAGACCTTCCCGAAGGAGACCTAAAGGGGCTTCTTCAGAAGAGAATGAAATAGAGGTGCAGACAGTTTAGTGATTGCCAGAGGTTCAGGAGGATGGGGCGCGTGGTAACAAAGAGACAGAGGGAACTTCTCAGGGTGATGGAGCTTAGTGGTACCCAGGTGTTACATTATGACCATTCATCTGTCAAGTCCCAGGCAGATGTTCATTACAGAAAATGTGATTGCAGGCAATTTAAAAAAAAATCAACAGGAATGTTGGGCTTTTTGACTACATATCATAAGGCCAAAGGAAAAACATACCCAGTGCTCTCAAGTCTGCTTGGTAGAGCCCCACGCACCCTTACTCTGTTGGACACATATGTAAACAAGTACAGAGGATGGGAGCCCAGTTTTACACTGTCAGAGAAAGAAGGAGATGCCAGAAGGATCCGGTGGAACTGGATTAGCCTCAGATGTATCGATAGGAACTCATGTTTATCTCATATGTAAAAAGATAGAGGGATATGAAGATAACTACAGAAGGGGGTTAGTATACACTCCTATATTTCCCTCTCTGCCACACTGAGCCCCAAAGAAGTGACCCCACAGTAAAAGTTAAAATTCCAAGAGCCCAGAAAATGGTTTGTAATAATACCATTCTTCAATTAAAGCAGAGGGCTCCTTCGGGAAATGCTGATTCTAAGGCTAGGGAAGGGGAAACAGACGATGTGCCTGCAGCATGCAACAATGCAAGAAATTAAGGAGATGCTAGAAGATAACGGCAGGGGATGGAGCCACACCAAAGGCCACAGAAATCAACAGGAAAGGGCCCCCAGTGACCAAAGCTAAGAATTTGAGCAGCAAAATAAATGATGATATTAGATTATACCCTAAAGGGTAAGATAAATATTCTTGATATTGGTATAAATAAGTGATTGAAAAATGAGAGGGAAGGGGAAAATCTTCTTATAGGAGGATTATAAATATTAACTTTGGAAGGAATGAGGAAGATAGAAAATAATTATTAGAAGAGCATCATCATAATAGTTGCAGCCAAGATCCAATAACAAAAGGCAAAAGGATTGCTGGGCAGTGAAAATGCACCTCACACACACATGCACTCTGTTTGCACATTGGGGTGCTTTTAACCTAGGTAAACAGGTGATGGATCTTAATCCACCTTGGGTGTGATTGGAGATAGTGACTCACTTCTGAGGAATAATATTTGGAAAGAAAGAAAAAATACTAATTTTACAATGGAGAAACCAGAAAGACACCGCATTAGCCAGGTGATCATGTTCACCATGACCAACAGCAGTCACGTTGGCACCAAGCCCCTGCAAGGATGCAGGATGCTTCCCCAGTGTGGTCCATGTCCCAGAGCTTTATGTTCCCACTGCAGTCCTGAAAAACATCAGACACACCAAATCCAGGGATACTCTTCAAGTTATTTTACCAGTGCTCTTCAAAAGTATCTCCATGAAACACATGAACATTCCTTTTTGAAAAGAAACAGTGCTTTGCTGAGGCTGCTAGTGTGTCATTACCTGCTGCCCACTGATCACACAAATTCTCTGATTTCTTGAGATGAAAAACGTAAGGGCTTACATACTGAAGCCCTCATAAGGAGCACAACAAAAAGTCCAGTTAATAAATTCCTGGAAGCTCAGAGTCTGAATGTGTGAAAATGGGGATAGTGTGCAAATATATTCCTTTATTGTACAGGTATTGCTTTTGTGATAATTAAAAATTAACTTATCTGGCTAAAAGTTTCCATTCTCCACCAGTATATTTAATATTTATTTATAGTTATAGAATATGAAAGAATTTGGTATTGATTTTCCTTAAATCATAGCACAGTTCTATATTCTTAGATTAATCCTATGGGATTTATAAGTAGGTAATAAAATTGAACCTGAGGGAGCAAATTTGAACCTAATATTTCAAATAGGCTTAATAAATTAGCACTATAATTATGAAACTCCAAGATAATGAAATAAAATGTTAATGTATAAACTTTAATTTTCATACACTATAATTCTCTAAAATTAAACCTATTATTGGCTGTCTATAAGACCTTAATTGGAGCCAAAAAAATCTTTCATTAAGATAAACAATGTTTTTAAGAATTGTGGTATTTGCAAAGGGAATTTTAAGATAAAATTTTAAAAGCTACATGATCAGTTATCACTAAAAATTAATGACATATATTTAAAAATAAAGCAGTTCTGAAATAACAGTAGTAAAGAAATCATTCAAATTAACAACTCCTTAAGTATCCTATTTTTCAAAGCTATTCCGTAAGGTAAACTTCTGGAAAGATGGAGGAGAAATACTTTCCCTATTCCTCCTGCTAAGTACAGCTAAAATCCCTGGACGTTCTATACTAAACATAAACAGACTTGGAGTTCCCACTGTGGTGCAGTGGGGTAATGATATGGCTTGTCTCTGTGGAAGCACCAGTGCCATCCTGTGCAGTGGGTTAAGCATACGGTGTTGTCCCAGCTGTGCAGTAGGTCACAACTCTGGCTTAGATTCAGTCCCTGGCCCAAGAACTTCCATATGCTGCAGGGGTAGCCAAAACAAAGAAGCATAAACAGACTCTGAAGAGTAGAGAGAATGAGGAACTTGAAGAATAACACGGCAGAGCTCCCTGTGTGTAGAGGAATCTTCTCAACATTAGTCCCAGCTTTGAGTTCTTGGACTTGACATAAAGCCCAAACAATAGAAATAAAAATCGACAGGTGGGACTACCTCAAACTCAAAAGTTTCTGCACAGCAAAAGAAACAATCAACAAAATGAAAAGGTCACCCACAGAATGGGGGGAAATATTTGCAATCTATATACAGTCAGCCGTCTACATCCATGGGTTCCACATCCGCAGATTCCACCAAAAGTATTTGAAAAAAATCTAGAAAGTTCCAAAAAGTGAAACTTGAAGTTGCTCCACATTGGCAGCTATTTAAGAATAATTTGCATTGTAGTGAAAGCTATTTACATAGTCTTTATATGGTATTAGGTATTTTACATAATCTAGAGATGATTTAATGTATAGGGAGGAAAAAATAAAGTATAGGAAAGGATGGGCCTAAGTTATATGCAAATACTAGGCCATTTTATAAAAAAGGACCTAACATCATCAGATTCCGGCATGGGGTGGGGGGCCTGTGATCCATCCCTTGTAGATACAAAAGGACCCCTGAGTTGAACAAAGACTTAATATTCAAAAACATATAAAGAACTCACACAAGTCAATAACCAAAGCAAACCAAACCAAAACAAAAAAACCCCAAACTAATCTGATTTAAAAATGGGAAGAGCAACTAAATACTTTTCCAAAAGAAGTCATCTGAATGCACAACAGATATATAAAAAGATGTTCACATTGCTAATCATCAGGGAAATGCCCATCAAAACCACAATGAGATATCGCCCATCAGAATGGCCATCATCAGGAAGACCGAGATACAGGAAACTGGTGGGGAGAATGTGGAGAAGGAGGACACTTGTGCACCGCTGGTAGGGAGGTAAATTGGTTCAGCCACTATGGAAAACAATATGGAGGTTTCTCAAAAAATTAAAAATATTTATACTATGCGATCTAGCCTTTCCTGGCATATCAAAAAGACACTTGCCCTCCCATACGTATTGAGCATTATTCACAATAGCCAGGATATGGAAGAAACCTAAGTGTCCATCGAGGAGTGGATGGCTACAGAGGACGTGGTGTGTGTGTGTCTATACCTATACATATCTATTGGGATATTTTTGAGCCAATAGAAGGAAGGATGTTCTGCCATTTGCAATGACGTGGATGGACTCTGAACAAATTGTGCTAAGTGAGATAAGTCAGAGAAAGATAGCTACTATATGGCCTCACGTATATGTGGAATCTAAAAAACCAAATTAGTAGGATCAGAAAGTAAAAGGGTGCTTAACAGGGTTAGGATGGAGGGAAGGGACAGACGTTGTTTAAGGGCACAACCTTGCAAATAGTAATAAATAAGCCCTAGCGCTCTAGCGCACAGTATATAATACATATTGTCCTCTTCACACTTGCTAAGAGACTTAGTCTTTCCAACCACCCAAAAGAAATGCAATAGAGGGGGTAATTATAACTACAATGACAATACTTTCACAATATATAAATCTATCATATTAACATGCTATACGCCTTCAATTTATACAATGTTATATATTAAATATATTTTAAAAGTAAAATGAGTGTAAAAATGACCTTCAGCTAACATCATACATAATGAGTAAAGGTCTTCCTTTTAAGATAAGTAACAATTTGAGAGCTCACTCTGGCCACTGTCACTGGAGTTGGTGCTGGCAGGTCTAGCCAGCACAATTTTAAAAAACAAACAAACAAAGGAATAAATGGCAACTGGATCGGAAAGGAAAAATGAAACAGTCTTTATCTGCAGATGATGATTGTCTAAGTAGAATATTCCAAGGAATCTACAAAAAAAAATCTAGAACTAATTAGCGGTTTTAGAAAATTCACAAATACATGATCAACATACTCAGTTCAATTGTATTTCTACTGACAATGAACATAAGGGGACTGAAAATAAAAATAAAAACCATTTTCAATGGTGCAAAAGCAATGAAATACTTAGGTAAATATAATCAAGCATTTATAGGACTTGTATGCCAAAAGCTACAAAAGGCTGATGAAAGTAATTAAATAAGATCTAAGTAAGTAGAGATTCCATGCTGATGGATTAGAAGATTCAACTTGGCAGAGAAGTCAAGTATCTTCATACGGACGAAGGGGCTTAAAAGAATTCCTATCCAAATACCAGCTAGGTCTTTTTACAGCTATAGATGAGATTACTATGTCATTTATATGGGAAGGAAAAGAACTAGATTAGTTAAAGCAATATTGAAAAAGTACTTGGAGGATAACAGTGTCCCAGTTTGAGACTTATTATCTTATACAGTCATCAAGACTGCGTGTGACAGACGGAGGGCCATACACAATTCATCAATGAAACAGAGTAGAGAACATGCAGACAGCCCCATAGGACACAGTCAAGTAATTTTTGAAAAAGCAATTCAATGCAGGAAGGTTAATCTTGTCAACAAATTGTCTCAGAGTCCTTAGCTACCTATAGGCAAAAAGGGGTATCTTGATATAAATCTCATGCCTTATAAGAAAATTAAATCAAAATGGATCACAGATTTATATGAAAAATGTCAGACTGTAACACTGAGAATGTAGCAGATGAGGAAAATCTGTGGGCACTATGGCTTTGTGAAGAATCCTTAGACATGACACCCAAAGTATGTAATACACAAAGCAAAACTTTTGATAAATCAAACTCCATAAAATTAAAAACGCTATCTGTGGATGAACTTGCTAAAAGGATGAAAAACAGGTTAGACTGGGAGAAGATATTTTCAAACCACAAATTTGACAAAGGACTAATATCAAATGTTGGCAAAAATGTAAAGAAAGTAGATCTGTCACACTTTGCTGGTGGGAATGGAAAATGGTACAGCTGGAGTTCCTGCCGTGGCTCAGCGGAAACGAATCTGACTAGGAACCATGCGGTTTCGGGTTTGATCCCTGGCCTCGCTCAGTGGATTAAGGATCCGGCGTTGCCGTGAGCTGTGGTGTAAGTCGAAGACGTGTCTTGGATCTGGCGTTGCTGTGGCAGTGGTGTAGGACCGCAGCTGTAGCTCCAGCTAGACCCCTAGCCTGGGAACCTTCATACGCCGTGGGCGTGGCCCTAAAAAGACAAAAAACAAAAAAAGAGAAAAGGAAAGAAAATGGTACAGCTACTTTGGAAAATAGTTTGGATTTTCTCGAAATACTCAACAGACACTTTGTCATATGAGCAGTATTCACATGTACACCACATCCAAGCTCATTCATAACGCCCAAATGCATAAAAGCCAAATCATCATTTCTTGAAATAGCAGAGTTATATCTATCCATCTAGGAAGCAGATCAGAGTAGCTGGTGGTCAGAAATGGTGCATGTGAAGGCGGAGCTGGAGACCACAAAGGGTCGCAAGAAGGAGACGCCAGTGGAGGCGGCAATAGAATAGTTTCCAATGCGGGTTGTGGTGGTGATCACACAAACCCACACCAGGAGTGACTCGGCGCAGGACCCCTGCCCATGTGGAACTGACCTCAGTTTCCTGGTTTTGATATTGCAGTTGTATAAGGTACAACCACAGGGAGAAACCAGTAGCCGTGTACAAGACCTCCCAATGTGAAAAAAGAATGTATATAAATGCTTAACAGAGTTGCTTGGCTGCTCAGCAGAAATTGACAGAAAATTGTAAATCAACTATAATAATAAAAAAAAACCTTCAAATAAAAGACTGCAGTGCTTGTGAATCTCTTAAGCTTTCAAAACAAAAATGCTTCATAGGAAGAAACAGTGAAAGCATTTGCGGTGAAAAATTGTAGGACTTAGACTCGTATCACGCTATTCATGAATAAATACTTTTCCTTCTCTGGACTTTGATGTTCATGTTTGTTAGCTTTGTTATGATTTCTTTTTATTCCACGTAAATATTCACTTTTGGATTTACTTTTGTAATCTTGAGTTTCTTTCATTGTTCTGCATGAAGGCCGTCCAACGAGCAGAAGTCACAAAGCCTAGACCTTTCCCACTGCCCATGACAAATATTAAACTTGGAATAGTCGTTGTTTTTAAGCAAAATTTACTGTGGAGAAACAAACAAAAAGGAGGACTGGCCATTAGTCAGCAATCATGACTTGTTTCCGTGTTTTTCTCCCTGTCGAAATTGTCGTCATGACCACAGTTTTTTAAAAAGAAATAAAGGCATAGCCACTGCTGCAATCTGACTCCACGACTGTATTTATCCTTCAGCAGCTGATGAGCTCGGAGCTGTAAACAGTCTCCTGTAAAAAGCTTTGCTGGGTAACGTGTGCGGATTTCCATGGTGTGCGCTCTCCCACGACAACCCGTTTCAAGTTACTGACCTACCTGAGCCCCGGACTTGCGCGGTCAGAGTCCAGCCCTTGGGGGTCAGCGCTGTAGACACAGAAACCACTGTTTATGTGGATGTGGCGGCAGAAGGATGAAGGGTGTGCATCCTGCGTGTACAAGTGCCCCACTACCACCTGCAGGGCCCACACTCCCTGGCTGACTTGCAGCTTATGTCTCTGTTCTCTGTTGAACAGAAGTCAGGAATAGTGAATTACAGGAGTTCCTGTCGTGGCATAGTCGTTAATGAATCTGACTAGGAACCACGAGGTTGTGGGTTCGATCCCTGGCCTTGCTCAGTGGGTTAAGGATCTGGCGTTGCCATGAGCTTTGGAGTAGGTCACAGACTCAGCTGGGATCCTGCGTTGCTGTGGCTCTGGCGTAGGCCGGTGGCTGCAGCTCCCATCCAACCCCTAGCCTGGGAACCTCCATATGCCACAGGAGCGGCCCAAGAAATGGCAAAAAGACAAAAAAAAAAAAAAAAGAAAAAGAAATAGTGAATTATGGAGTCGGGGGTGGGGGTGTGGAGCGGGTTAAGCATCCCAGTGTTGTCACTGCTCTGAGCAGGTTCAATCCCTGGCCAGGGAACTTCAGAGTGTTGTGGTGGGCCAGAAAAAAAAAATTGTATTTCTTTGAACAGCTGCATAGGAAAAATCCTCTATAAATACAGAATATCCATGTGACAGCAGGTGATCCCACAGGGTAACCCCCCCCAAACCACTAGTGCTCCAGCTGATAAAACACGCCGTCCCACTGAGGGGGTCTCCCACCACCCACATTGTGGTGCCACAGTTCTGGAAACTAAACCTTAATTATTCAAAGTAGAAAATGAGTCAGTGATTTCCAAACCCTAAAGAAACTTGGAACCAGAGGAGGCACATAGACAGCTCATAAGCATATGTAAATACCTGCTGCCACAATTCCAGGTCATATGTGAGGATCCTTGACAGTTTCTGAGGATCATTTTACATTCAGCACCAAGAGCCCTCCTCTCCAGCTGCCTACAGCCCTTGGGGGTCTAAGTGAACTCCCTCCACCCCAGTGTTCTCCTATTTCTGTCCCCCGCCCGCCCTGCCCCCCCCCCCCCCAAGCTTCACTCTCCACCTCTCCCCAGGGGCATGTGACATCATTTCATGCTCTGACCTCGTGTAAAATTCTTAAGGAATTCTCAACCCCAATACATAGATTAAACAGCTAATCAATGTGGAAAAGGCCTTAATAATCAGGCCTTAAATTTCCTGTTCAGTTTTTCTTCTAAGTTCTCGTTTGTATGACTCGAGGCTCCACTTAAACAGAATTACCACCAACTTAAAACAATAACGACCAACAGATGAATTCTCACTGATATCTGTGTGTTTTCACCTGTCTTCCCCTTAACCTTTCCAGCCTGTAAAACATCTTCCTGTGGACAAGTATCACACAAAGCACCTACAGGAGAAACTTAAAATTCTCTCTCCTAGTTTGCACAGGAGCAAAGGGTGGGCTCTTCCTGTGGGCTCCCCACACCTTCATAGTTTCTGTGTAGGAGCAATTTCAGTGTTTAATGAGCTGGGTGTTTGAAGAGCTCTGCACTGAGCTCTCTTACAGGATAGGTCGGGTCTATTCATCTTTTATGCCCATTGCCCAGGCACCCTGCTCAATAAATATTTGCTAAATGAGTCAATGAATGTTGAATACGCCTGGCTATTGACATGACTTATACATTTTGCTCTAAAACAATATGTAAAGATCATGCAAAGCAATGAATCCAAGGCCAAGAAATGGTGATTTACTGCTGGGACACATTATTTATAGATTCCTGATGTCTCTGCTTCTTTTTATCCATACTGAAATTCATTTAAATCTTATGCTCTATAAATCTTATTAGTTCTCCAAAGTTCATGTGATGTATCAGATCCTGGTCTCCAACTTTAATATATTCACTGTTTGTCCTTATGGAAGCAGAATTCAAACTGTCTCTTAGGAACACTTGACTTTGAAGAGGAAAATACATCCTGTGTTATTAGAAGATCATTATTAGAAATGTAGTAACTTTCTTTAATCAGCTCAGAACTTTAATGAATGAACAATTCTCCCTGTCCATCCAAGTTTTATGATCTGATCATTTCCTAACTTTGAAAAATTAAACATGACTACCAATACACACAGGAAAAAAAAATTGGGGGTATTAATTTAAGGCCACTTTCTATACTTTCTATGCTTTCTATAAGGCCACTTTCTAACTTAAGTGATAGTTAAAATATTTCAAATAAACGTATTATTTGTTTCTGGGGAAACTATGATTCCAATTCCATCATTTTGAGAGCAAAAAAAAAAAAATGCGTGGGTAGCTAGATAGCACAGAATCTAATGATCAATCAAAGATCACTGTCAAACGCACAGAACTGAGCAGGGCAAACCCACAGCCCTTCAGTAATTTTGGAATTAAATACAGAAATTTAAAATTGCAAGGTCGTAGAAAGTCAGGATGCAAAGATACACTGTGTTTAGTTAAAAATACAAAAACAGAATAATTCAAAGGCCATGGGAGGCTTCAGGACAGTATGAAAAGCTGTCAACACTGCCATGCTGAATCCCTGAACTCAGGTGCCGGGTCACCTTCTGTGAGAGGACACGTGCTTCATACTTTCCAACAAAAGCATCCACGCCTCTGACAAGGGTATTGGGTGCAGTCTCTGCCTCAAATGCATGTGAAATGATGGTGATCAAGTTCCCGGTCTGACTGGCAGGATTCTCCAACCCTCCTAGTCCGGTGACGCTGCTGGCTCTGTTGCAGGCGTCCCAGTTTCTCCATATGCTCATGTCCTTCGAGTTTGCTCATATCTCTGCTATGGTATCTACACATTTCCCTGCAATTTATCTTTCTGCAATTTGTATTTCTCTCCTCATCACAAGACTGTAAGTCTCTTGAAGCTTAGGAACTAGACTTCAATTTATAAAAGAGAAACAAAACAAATCCTAGCTTCGTGTTGCTATAACACTGGTACCTGGTTGTAATAACTGTAGTGAGGAGCCACCTGTCTCTTCTTTGAAAGCAAGTCCAGACTGGACACTCTGAAGGCCACATGTGACTAACACTCAGCTTCACGCTGGAAATGAAAACCATGCAAGTTATCTGCTCTCTGCTCCCTGAACCAAAAGTCCTGGCTGCATGTTAGGTCCCCATTTATACCCTAAGAGTGTTAGACATTCTTCTTAAAACATTGTCACTCTTGGTTTTTGTTAAGCTGCATAGTGTAGGAAAGCATGGAGCTGGAAAGGGGTTGAATCCTAGGAAACCTACCAGAAAACAGGACCAGCAAAGCAACTTCTCCTGGGGTCACTGCCTGTAGAGGCATACAAAGTTGAATCACAAAGTTAGTTCTAACAATCCTGAAAGCTTCTGGACACAGAAAAGTGTAAAGTGGCAAAGAAAGTGGTAAAGAAAGGTTCCTTTCTTTTGCTATAAAATGATGCATAATGACTTTGGAGATTGAATGTGAGGACATAAGAAGAAACATAGTTTTGTTTTTTGTTTTTGTTTTTTTTTTCAGAGAAATTCCTCAGTAAGAAAGCATTATAGAGGGACAGTAATGGCGAGTATACACAGACTGAGGTGCCAGAACCCGAAAAATGTGAGTTCAAAGGGCGGCCTAAGACCAGTCTGCAGAGACGTCGGAGGAATAGGACGAGAACCCCGTTAGGGGCTGTAAAACCCGAGGGGTAGGGATAAAGTGGTGAGAAGCACAAACTGAAGATATGGTTTTTTAAAGCATTTCTTTGGAGAAAAATCTATTCCACACCCACCACAGGGCGGGGTTAGGGGTTCTGTTTTTCTCGCTGTTAAGTCTCTCTAGAAGCACCTAGCAGCCTAGCCCTGGCATCCCGGTCTGCAGCGGAAGGGCGTCTGACCCACACAAATCCCGACGGAAACAGGCCCCAGAGGAGCAGAATTCAGAGGAAGAGTGGTGGGAGGCGTCCAACAAGGGAGCCTTAGGAGAAAAGGCAGAAAGGCCCATCTTTTCTACCCCAAAGGGGAGTGATAGGTTTAAACTTCTGCAGACTGAGAGCATGGTGGGAGCGGGTCGCAGCTTAGCACTGGACCAGTCAAAACACATGTTCTGGCCCCTTTACCCAAGTGGACCATTCGTCAGGGGCGGAGGTGGGTGTGAGCAAGGCCGTGAGTGATGCGGCCCTGCTGGAATCGCGCTCCGCCCACGGCGTGCTCCCAGGCCGAGACAAGGCTGCTTCTGAAACCGTGTACCTTGCCATGTGTTCTCCAGGCTATTCCTGTGGATAGTGTGTGTGTGTGTGTGTGTGTGTGTGCGCGCGCGCGCGCGCGCGTATGTGTGCGCGTGTATGTTAGATGCTATAAGGACAGCTGGGGAGGAAGGCACAGCCTCTAAAATTATAACCAGGCTGTAGGTATCCTGCTGATTTAATTTTAAAACAGAATTGACCCGAAGTTGTTTTTGCCAATTTTTCTGTCTTTTTTTGACTTTCTTTTGCTTCATCAAATAAGAAATTTCCTCTGAAATTTTAAAGAACTCCGAGTTATATATTATACATCAAGAGGAAACAGGCAGACCATAGAAATTCATTCAGGACAGACTATATTCTGTGAAAGGTTTAGAATTTCTAACCCTCTGGATTGATGAGCACAGCATACAAAAATGTCGCTGCAGAGATCCTAAATTGCATCCTTGGAAGCCCACAGAATCCCGGAGGTGTGTGGGGGGAACCCACCCAAAGTGAGCAGGGTCTTCCCACCTTACATTCACCACACACTTTTATTCTCTTCTCAAATTACCTCTCTGAGGAGCCAGGCAGCACAGATATAAGGGGAGAAACAGACAAACATGGACTTTCTAGAGAAAGGACATCGACATTCATTCATTCATTCCTCTATTCAATGCAATCATTCAGGCTTTTGCAAACTGTATAGCATATGTCAGGCAAACCACTGGGACCCAGAGGTAAAATGACAAGTGTGATGGCAAATGCGATTGTCCCGCACCACGTGGTACAGACGCGAATTATCACCAGGTCTGCAGAAAGGACAGACGCAACCAAGTTCATTTTTCATTACAGTTTAGAAAGATGGCTGTGATGAAACACCTCCACGCACCACATGGGAATATGATAAAACGTAAATATGAACTTAAATTTGCATCCGTTTTAGGCACCATCACAACAGTGAGTGGTTTCTAATGTGTGGAGTAATTGGGGGAGATAACGGCAGAGATGGGTCTGATAGAAGGTTTCAAGAAAAGCTGTTACTTTGCAATCACTTAAAAGCAAGTATAAGGAGCTGATGCTTAGAATTAAGTTAAATAAGACGTGGATATTCGGGGAGGTTGGAAACAATGCTGTGGATGCAATGCGTGTGTAGATGCAGCGAGTTAGTTGACAGGCGTTGGTGATGCTGACCATCTGGTTAAAGAAAGTAAAGGAGCAGAGCTGTGAGGACCGACCTGATGGCTCTGACTGCCTACGAAGCTGTGGAGCCAGGACATTTGGCATCGCGTTCCAGGCAGACAGGATACAAACGTGGCCTTGAAATGGATCAGAGCAGGCCGTGTTCCGAAGAAGCATCACCACTTTGGTCCCCGCCCGGTGTGCGCTGTACCCGCCTCGGGGCCTCACGTAAATCTGATCGTGGGAAAGACACGGATGGCAAACCGTCGCCCATCCGCTCTTGTACGGACTTGGGGACCAGTTGGAAGATATGTGTGCTGACTCCCAGTGTTTCTGAGGGCTAAGAAAAGGAAGCAGGCCGCTGAACTCTGGCAGACCTACAGACCGCAGTTTTGATGTTCATCCCCTTTAGAAACTATCAGGAGATCGAGTGAGGTGAGGGACCCCGGGGGGTCTTTACAGCGCTGGATGCGTTGCCATGGCGATTCACACAACTGGCCCCGCCGAGATGCTGAGCCTCGTAAACGGCCCGGCTGTCCTGACACAGGACTTGCACTGTTGTGGGCAGAGGGTGGCCTGGGCTCTGATAGAGGAATGACAGAAGTGGACACACAGCAAAAAAATTGTAGAATGGGCACATTTAACAACATCAAGGAGGAAAAAGAAGACAACATCAATTTCTAATCCTGTCAGAGAAGGGCTAGAGGAAAAGATGGGAAATACCAGGAAACAGTGACCACGAGAGAGGTTTCCGGGCCACATGCTCCCGGCTCTGAGCAGGAGGAGGGTGAAGGCCAGCAGCCCAGACAGACCTGCTCTCTCCCCAATGGAGGCTGGGGGCTGGAACCACCCCCCCCCCGAAGCCTACCCCGCAATCGCCTGCCTGCCTTACATGCAACTTCACCAAAACCGGAGGTGGGGAAGGATGGCTAGAGGGGAGGGAAGAGTTATTTCCCCGCAGAGAAGGTGTTATGACAGGAAAACAAGGAGTTTCAGATAAGGAGAAGGAGGCAAGGGAGAGCCACAGTGCATGCGTGCTCATGGGTACGGTGTGTGTGTGTGCTTGTGTGTGTGTGTGTGTGTGTGCACAAGTGTAGAAATCACCAGACACCAGACACCAAACAAAGGCATCACATAGGCCTAGAGGCACTCTGGAACCTTCTGCAGACAGCTCTAGGCAGAAGCACAGCTGGGCTGCTGGCCATCTCTTCAGAAGGACCAGGGCTGAGACCAGATGGACTCAATCACCCCTTCGATCTTCAGGTGCCCTCACTGAGTTGACAAATGCAAACATTGCCAGAAGGTGGATCTGTCCATGAGATCGATAAGCTACATAGACCGTGATGTTACTTAGGACTGTTCTTTAGAAGCAAACGCCATCATTTTTTGAATTAGATTCCATACCTAAGTGATGTCATGATACAAAAAAAAGTTATTTACGAAACAAAAACAGACTCGCTGATTTCAAAATCAAACTTCAGATTACCAAAGGCTTTGGGAAACTTGGGGGGAAGGGTTAAATGAGTTTGGGATTAACAGATGCACAGGACTATATAGAAAATAGATAATCAACAAGGACCCACTGTGCAGCACAGGGGACTCTCTGCTCAATCCTCTGTAATATCCTATGCGGAAAGAATCAGGAAAAGAATGGTTGCATGTGTACACGTGTAACTGATTCACTTTGCTGTACACCTGAAACCAACACATTGTAAGTCATCTATACTCCAATAAAATTTTTTTAATTAAACAATGAAAAGAATCAAACACGATCAGATCTCCCCCACACACAAAAAAAGAAAGAGAAATGGAAGAAAGTCACGCAAAATCAAATCCAAATAAATAATAAAATTGTCAAACAGAAGCAGTAAACCAAATTCTAACAAGGAGACGGCAGTAATACATGTGGCTTAGTCTTTGATAACATCACATACAGAAAGAAGAACTAGGAATTTATTTTAGCATTTTTAGGCACTCTAGATATTACGTAGGATTGTTGCCCCATATTTAGTCATTATGAAGAAAGTGGTGAGTCTTTTGAATTGCTGCACAAAATAGAATCTTTTGTGTAGACCAAATTAATTAGAATTGCTTAATTTATTTTTTGTGCTGTGAAGTACTCTTGTTGCCAATCCAGAAAACACTGAACTTCATCTTCCCTTGGCTGGATAGACAATTAGCAGTAAGTTATTTTCATGACATTATTTTTTCTTGTATTATTTTCTTAAGAACAGATTTTTTTTCTATCACCTTTTTGTCACAAGGTGATATTTGAAAGGGTAATCTGTTTTTCAGTCTTGTGTGTACATGTGAATTATATATCATTATTAAATTATACATATACATATTCCTTATATGTGAAAGGAATGTATCCAAATGTAAATATAAGATAAAGTGTAGAAGGAAAAATACATAATTTTAGCTTGACTTAATTGATTGATTTCAAAATTTGAAGATTTTTATAAAAATAAGATTCTAATTTTAAAGTTTCAACTCTACAATTTTTTTGAGGAATTGATTTTAGGGCAAATGAATGAATAACTATGAATAAGGTCAAGTTTGGGGGCTTTGTTTTATTTTTGTTTTTATTTTAATCTTAATATTATATGCATAATTTAACACAATCAATGTGTATTTTCCCAAAATTCTTATAATTTGATGTTTTACTTTGAGATGCTTCGACAACACATACTGCCCACAATTACATGATTCATTTTATTCTATGATGAAATATTTGTTTAACGTAATATTTACATATTGATAGTTCTTAAATTAACTGTATTGTTTAGTTACAATCATAATGCAGTTAAAATTGGTTTTATTAAAAAAATTTTTCCAAAGGAAGAAATTTTTATCCATCAACTCTTAACAACTTATGCACCTTCTTTGTGTGTGTGTGTGTGTGTGTGTGTGTCTTTTTGCCTTTTCTAGGGCTGCTCCCGCGGCATATGGAGGTTCCCAGGCTAGGGGTCGAATTGGAGCTGTAGCCACCAGCCTATGCCAGAGCCACAGCAACGTGGGATCTGAGCTGCATCTGCAACCTACACCACAGCTCACGGCAACGCCAGATCCTTAACCCACTGAGTGAAGCCAGGGACCGAACCCGCAACCTCATGGTTCCTAGTCGGGTTCGTTAATCACTGCGCCATCAAGGGAACTCCAACTTACGCATCTTTATAATGTTCATTAAAATATACAAGGTGGTAAGTTAAATCTCTTAATAGGTAGAATATTTTACATATTAAAACATATTTTTAAATGCGTGGCTATTTTAGTGCTTGCAGTCTGTGTATTAGTCATGCATTCAGAATTTTAAAAAGGTCTAGTTTCTAATTTCATAATTAGTCTGTATCCAATACAACTCTATTTTATACGGGCTCTCTTCTTCTTTATATCTCTCATTGCTCAAGACAGTTCAGCTCCACGAATGAAGGAACGTGTACTTTTCATTCATAAAACTCTATTGAGTGTTGCATGTAAGAGCTTTGTGTTGTAAAGCAAATGACCTCTCTCGAGCACCGATTGCTTCTGAAAGACAGGGTTCAGAAAGGACTACAATTATTCAGGTCTCCAGGTGTTCTTTCCCCACTGTGATCATCAGCCGAGGAAGGAACAGGCTGCGTGTCTGGCAATGTCACAACCTATTTAGTTGTTCAGTTTTTGTTCCAATAATTACACAGCAGCAAGAGACGACATGCTACATTGAAATGACATTAAATATTTCTTTTCATGCTATTAACGTGAGTGCTGTCTTCTATTAAAAGACAGAGCAATTCTGTACTTCCAGTAAAGAAAAACGTCCTGTTTTTCTAGTTGAATTTTCCTCTTCTTTACCCACCAGGGATTCTTTCAAGCTGAACCTATGAGAGTCTGAGAAGGTAAGAGCCCTGGTAGACGGTCAGACACTGGTACCCTCGGAAACATGGGCAAACGGAAATCTTTTAAATGTGCCAATGGAGAAAATCATGAGGAGTTGTATGAAAATAATTCAAAGAGAGGAAGTTTTAGAAAACTGTTCAGTGCTCTGTATTCACTGCCCGACACTTTTTCTGGTTCTCCAAGTTTGATATGTAGCAGCATCTCCAAGGAGAGCTGTAAGAACAAAGACCCAGGCCTGCGGGGACATGGGCCCTGCGTGCCTGCAGTTTCCACACTTCTCAGGTGACGGACCCCAAAACACACCACAGCTCGAACTATGGAACTACTTAACACACTCTAGGTGCTGTAGACACACGACAATGACAAACCTAGTGAGTCGCAGTTTTATGATAAAGACAACCCTCTCAAAAGTCAGGAACTAGAGTGGGACCAGTGCTGCTCGGCTAAGATCTCTGGGCTAAAGACGGATCCAGGACAGGTGTAGGTGGCCAGAAGGTGCTTTACAAAACCAGTCAGCTGGGAAAAAGAACTGAAGAGCAGTAGTGACAGCCCTGGAATCTGCCGGTCACCTGAAAGAGGGGGTGTAAGGAGGTCAGTACCTTAAAAAGTAGAGAAAAATGCAGACGGGGGAGGAGGAACGCTTTGAGCTTATGGGACCAGTTTCTGAGGGAACCTCCTGTTTTGTACACTAAGGAAGCCGAGCGTTTATTCTGTTGAAGGAGAGGGGCTTTCCTCTCCTTTCCAAGAGTCTAACATGAAAATGAGCTCATGCTTGTAAATTTTAGAGACACTGTGCATTATTTTGGTTTTTAAGAACAACAAGAAATATAGCCGTTATGGCTACCAGAAATACTGTGAAACAAAACTTAAACCTTTAAAAGATTATTGGAACTCCTGCTGTGGTTCAGTGGGTTAAGAATCCAACTGCAGCAGCTCTGGTCACTGGGGAGGTGCGGGTTTGATCCTTAGCCTGGCACAGCGGGTTAAGGATCTGGCATTGCTGCAGTTGTGGTATAGGTTGAATTCCATCCCTGGCCCAGGTGCAGTCATTAAAGACATTTAAGAAGACAAAAAAATTAAAAGGATGGGAAAAAAATGAAGGACTCTTGGTTGATCATTACCAAAGCAATTCCTAGAAAGACAGTACTGAGGGTGTGGCCCCAGTAGCTTGGCAGAAGAGGAGGGTAGAGTTGGGATGTGGGGTGTGGCTCGGCTCTCCTGGCACACACAGTGTGGGGAAGATGTACAGGGGCCTTTAAAAAATTCCTAGAATGAGCAAGAACATTATTTGCAATGTTTTCCATTCCAGGTAGTGTACAACTGTTTTTTGGAAGAGTGAAGTCTTCTGGGTGGAGGCAGTGGAATCATAAAGTTGACTCAATGTAGAGTAAACAAAAAACAGAGTGGATCATGGATGTGTTTGGTTTGAACAGCACATCAGAATTTTTTTTTTTTTTTGTCTTTTTGCCATTTCTTGGGCTGCTCCCACGGCATATGGAGATTCCCAGGCTAGGGGTCCAATCAGAGATGTAGCCACCAGCCTATTCCAGAGCCACAGCAACGCGGGATCTGAGCCGTGTCTGCAACCTACACCACAGCTCACAGCAACGCCAGGTCCTTCACCCACTGACCGAGGCCAGGGATTGAACCCGCAACCTCATGGTTCCTAGTCAGATTCGTTAACTACTGAGCCACGACAGGAACTCCAGCGCATCAGAATTTTTAAGCTCTAGAATGCACCAATCTTGCAGTAATTCATTCCGTTGGTAGGGAATGGAATGCAGATGAAATAACTGCCAATTATCTGGTGAAGAGGCAGAGGACCCAAGTGGGAGTCTTTGATCACATAGGAGTCATTGGTTCTTTGAGAAGATCCAACTGATAAACCCTTAGCCAGACTTAGCAAGAAAAAAAGAGAGAGGGCTCAAATCCATAAAATTAGAAATGAAGAAGGAGAAGTTACAATGGACATCACAGGATTCATTGTCCATTGAAAACTACACCCAACACCGTATCACAATGCAGCTGAGAGCTCTGAATGACGGAGCACCGCGGACGGGAAAGAGGGGTGGCCAGGGCTCTGCCAGTTTACGTGCACTAGGCGGGACCCCATGAGGGAAAGGAAGGGGCCAGGGATTTGGAGAAGCAGGTGGGAGAGGGCGTCATCCAGACAGATCCAGAGAAAGGGCGAGAAGAGGTTTATCTGGGAAAACGTGGGGGCAGGGACTCCCTCCTGGTCACTTCCTGGAACATGAAACCTTGGTTTCTGGGAGCAAAGGGATCAGGCAAAGTTCAACTTTGCTAGTAAATGGGGGACTTAAAAGTGGGGAAGCAGATGGAGTTCCCTTTGTGGCTCATTGGAAATGAAGCTGACTAGTATCCATGAAGATGTGGGTTCAATCCCTGGCTTCACTCAGTGGGTTAAGGATCTGGCGTTGCCATGAGCTGTGGTGTAGGTCGCAGGCACTGCCTGGATCCTCTGTTGCTGTAGCTGTGGTGTAGGCCAGCAGCTGTAGCTCCGATTACACCCCTAGCCTGGGAACCTCCATATGCCCCGGGTGTGGTCCTAAAAAGAAGAAAAAAAGTGGGGAAGCAGGACATCCATATTTGTGATTGATATTTTGAGAGTCAGGTAACTCAGCGACCACTACAGTTCTGTTTCAGAAGGCTGACTCCTGCTGCTGAAGCAAAACACTTAATCACATTCTGAAGTCAGCAGCGGAGGTGACAGAGCTCATGAACTTCTGCCAGCTAAGTGCTAACGCTGAGTGGCCTGGCACAGAATGGCCACAAAATAAATTACCATTAGCACCTTCATATAGCAAATAAAAAACAGAGCAACAAAAACAGTGCAAAGTATATTTTTTTAAAAGTCAAAGAGGCAGAAGCAGTGAGTAAAGGGGAAATTAAGAGAAAAAGTGTGGATGCCGGGAAATCATCAGGCCGCATTAGCATCGTCTAGACACCCATCGGGTGAGCTGGCCCCTGGGCTAATTAAAGGGGTTCCAGAACCCCTCCTGGGACCAGAATGTCTCTCATACAGAGTCATGCAGCTCTGTGCTTGCAGAAAGAGCTTCGGGATTTCTCCCACTTAATTCCTAGACGTTAACAGACACACCTGGCAAAACAAAAGACTGCCTCTTGCGTCCTTCAGGTACTGAAAGGCCAGCTATAGGGACAAGCCGCAGAGAGCAATGCCATCACCTGCTCTCAGAATCAGAGATGAGCTTCTCCAGCACAAGTAGGTCTGTAAAGAAATGGAAGGAATCCCCTAGAACAGTTTTCCCCTCTAAATGAGACACCCCCCCCCGCCCCCATCAAGCGGGCAGATTTTAACAGTGGCCAATTCAGTAGAAATAAGCAAAGACCACTCAGATAAGAACCAAAAAAGGCTACTTGTTCAGAGCTTCCTGTAGCCGGGCTCAGCCACGGTCACCTGTGTTCTGGCAGAGACCCCAAGGCAGGCAGAAGAGAAGGGAAACTTTAAAAAGACCAGGGGTTACGGCACCTGCAGTTCTAGTCCTTGGGGTGGGGCCACGTCTTTGGTTATCTCCATCTGGTCCTCACATAAAAACAGGGCCAAATAGGGAAACTGCAGTCCTTGACTTTGCTGCAGAGGTCAAGGGTCAGAGTCCTCCCATCATGTGTGGTCTGTTCATGGTCTGTATGTTTCAGTTCCCAATGTTTTGGAGAGAAAAACAACCTGCTTTATGATCAAAAAGCTAACATTAAATTTAATTATCTGCCTAGGTGCTCTCCTACAGGTCACTTAACTTTTTAAGTACACAACTGTATTTTCTCCCCTAGCAGCAATAGAAGCGGTATTTTTATTTTTACTAAGCAGAAGTTGTTCACTATTGAAAGAGCTAGTTATTTACACCTACTTTTTATAACCAAACTTAACCTCAGACTCATATGCATGTACAACTAAAGCACAATGTTGGTCTTTCCTTGATAATCATGTATTATGAAATGAAGTTGAATTTAAAATTAATACTTGAACATGCCCTTAAAAAAAAAAATACGTCACACGGAGTTTCCGTCGTGGTGCAGCAGAAACCAATCCAACTAGGAACCATGAGGTTGCTGGTTCCATTCCTGGCCTCGCTCTGTGGGTTAAGGATCCTGTGTCGCCATGAGCTGTGGTGTAGGTCACAGACATGGCTCAGATTTCACGTTGCTGTGGCTGTGGTGTAGGCTGGCAGCCATAGCTCTGACTTCACCCCTAGCCTGGGAACATCCATATGCAGGTGTGGCCCTAAAAAGCAAAAAAAAAAAAAAAAACTTGACAAATTCGATGCCCCTCTGGCAATCACCCCTAGTCTAGAAAACAGAACTTTCTAGAGAGAACAGCTGTGGCATAGAACTCACCGTTGTTACGACAAGCTCCTTATATTTTCCAGAGCGGTCATTGCTTGCTGGAAGTTCTTCTAGCAACCTTGAAAGGTAGGCACTATTATTATCCCCCTTTTGCTGGTGAAAAAACTGATAAAGGGTGAGGTTTTAACTCAGTTCACCAGGTCAACTGCTAGTCAGTAGAAGAGCCAAGACTCAAGTTCGGGGAAAAGCACCTCAGATGCTCCTTGTCACCTCCACTGGCAATCTCAGCCCCTGCAGGCAACCGGCACCCTGCTTCCTAAAAGTGTAGATTCAGTGCCTGGCTCCGTTTTCTGTATAATCCCATAGGAAACCGTGTTTAGGCCTGTCCTATTGTCCTCTGTCTTATTTTGAAGTTCATTCGCATTTCCTGCCTGTAGCTGTAGGTATTCTTGTCAATGCTGAACGTCAGGGCATGAATACAGCCCAGCTCTACCCGTCATATAAGCATTGATGGGCACTTGGGTGCTTTTAAGTTGGGACAATTATGAATAGAGCAACCTCGCATGCTCTTGCACGTGTCATGGCAAATGTGTGCATCCGTGTCTGCTGCATGTTTTCCTAGTAAAGGAATTCATGTATTAGATCATAGAGTGTATTTATTCCCAGTAGATACTGGCTAGTTCTCAGAGTGACCACCAGTGCCTGAGGCAGGCTGGAAGTCCATGGCAGACACACTTAACAGAGGGTATGGACATTTCCCAGGGAATTTTAGTTTCCAGTTCTGTGCATTAGCTGGACATAGCTTCTTTGCTAACTTCTGAAGGAGACAGTTGCTCTTGTGATTTTTGCTTGTGCTAAAACCCTCTAAATACTCCTTGCATGTACTGTTCATTGGATGGTGGTCTCTGAAATAACCCTTGTATTAAAAAAAATCGTGGAATTCCCATTGTGGCGCAGCAGAAACAAATCTGACTAGGAACCATGAGGTTGCAGGTTTGATCCCTGGCCTTGCTCAGTGGGTTAAGGATCCGGCATTACTGTGAGCTGTGGTATAGGTTGCAGACGCGGCTTGGATCTGGTGTTGCTGCGGCTTTGGTGTAAGCCAGAGGCTACAGCTCCGATTCGACACCTAGCCTGGGAACCTCCATATGCTGTGGGTGCAACCCTAAAAAGACACACACACAGAAAATTGTGTTTATTTTTCCCATTTTCAAAAACACACTGATAGGCATTATGGCAGGAGATTTTCAAAGCAAGGGTTTGTATATGTTCAGGGCTGCACACGGATCATGGGTAGGACTGCTCACGTTGGGGACACAGCCAACACCCACATCGCCACGGCAACCTCTCACTACTCCAGCCAGCCCACGAACTTCTGACGATAACTGAAGCTGATAATAAATTCCAATAATCAATCAAAAAATTTTATTTCCTTTATTTCTTTTCCTTGAGGGACAGGAGATATAACCTTAAAAAGGGCAGTGACAAAAAAAAAAATAGCCAAATAGGTCTGTACAAATGTTACAAAGGATGATAAATTTGGACGTAGATGATCTTGACCAGTTTGAACATTATATCTATTTTTGAACAATACATAAATAATTTTTAGAGAATTTGTTTCTGAAAAGGTAAGAGTGTTTTTTTTTAAAAACTGGGCAGAAAAGGTTCTTTTAGATACTGATACATTTTAAGTTGTGAAGGCTTTTATAAGTGAGATCAATTACTTTTTTCTATTCAAAGCCCCAAAAGGATCCACCAGGAAGTGTGAATCATTTAAATCAGCCATAACTACAATCCAAAGCTATTGGAGTACTCTTGAGACATGTTTCTTGAAGACTAAACTACCTTAGAAACAGATATTTCTCTGTTCATCATTTATCTTAAAAGAAAAATTTTATTTCCTTCATTTCTTTTCCTTGAGGGACAGTTGACGGCTGTCTGTAGGAATCCCTAGTCTGACATCAAAACCAAAATGGTAGCTGATGGAAGCTGCCTGAAATCCTATGATGATTTGGAATATTAATACCAGGGATCTAAGGCTTCAAAATGTAAAGTGAATTGGAATGTTTAGCACCAAATTGTGTATGACTTTTGAGTCACAAAGGCACCTCTCTGTATTTAATGACTGACAATTCCGAAACAGACTTTGTAGAGAAAAAAGTTTTAGAGAGTTTTTTTATCATTCAATGACAAAGAAGCCAACAGAAAAGCACTGCTCTTTCATCCTTGAGTTTGCTTTTTAAGGTTTAGGGAGCACCTGCCACAAAGACAGGAATTGTGCCTGTGAGGGCCACTTGGCCAGGGTCCTACCAGGTGTTGAATGTTACCGGGCAGGGCCGGTGGTGCCCTGGGACCTCTCTATGGTTATGAGAGACGGGCCAGCTGGGAGTCTTGAGTGACCTTCAGAGCCCCTGCTGAGGGCCCCAAACACCGAATGCTGCTGGAACTGGGTCGGGAATAGCAGAGCCAGGCGTGGAAGCCAGGGTCACACACCTGCCCTCATGCCACTCACCCTAGATCCTCACTGGACCAGCCTGTGCCCTTATGGTGCCCGCATGTTTGCTAAGGCAACGGGTCTCACAACATTCAATGTTTGCCAGCCTAAACATAAGCACTAAGAGATCCTGTTGTGGCGCAAGGGATTAAGGACCCCATGTAGTCTCCATGAGGACACGGGTTTGATCCCTGGACTCGCTCTATGGGTTAAGGATCCCGAGTTGCCTTGAGCTGTGGTGTAGGTCACAGATGCAGCTCGTGTCTGGTGTGGCTGTGGCTGTAGTGTAGGCTGTCAGCGACAACTCCGATTCAGCCCCTAGCCTGGGAACATTCATATGTCGCAGGTGCAGCCCTAAAAAGAGAGGGGGAAAAAAGCATTGAATCTTTGATTTTGAATTTAGATAGAACATGGATATTGGTTAGTAAACTTATAATCACTTCATGGAAATTCATCTAAAGAAGCTTCAGAAAAAGAGATCCCCCCCCCCCCCAGCCATGCTTCAGAAAACATTCTAGAATCTGCTCTGAACTGGTCAGGCGCCTCTTCAGAGTTGGGTCTCTCTGCCCTTTATCCTTCCCCAGTAGGACAGCACCCTGCTGGTACATGTGTTAGCTCCATCTTAAACCGGCTCACTGTGGTGTCAGATCCCAGCATCCCAGGCTGAGTGTGGGACAACAGCCCCCTCCGCGAGGGGGACACAGGGGCTGAGACCGTGGGGAGAAGCCACAGTGACGGAGACTTTAAGAGACAAGTGTAGAAATGACAGGGGACTCTGGGAACACAGGTTTTCTTAGTTTTATTACTAGTTGATCACTTCATATGATTCCGGTATAGAGATCTGACAGGGACGGTCGCAATTTCCTAGCCTGGTCTCTGTAGAGGAAGACACCGCCCAGCCATCCCAGGCCCCTTGCAAGGTCACGGCTGGTTAGGAGGGAGAAGAGCCCACTGGATCCTCTGGCTTGGGGATGAGCAACCGCGTCCCGCCCACCGCGCTGTCTGCCCCTGGTTCTTCTCTAGCTGTTGGAATTAAACACTTAGAGGGCACCCAAGGGAAAAGACGATGTAAGGATTAAAAGATCATCAGGACTATGGTAGCATAATTGTGTCATCATATGTAAAATTACTGTTTTATATCCCAGGGCATTTAAGACAGTCTCTTGCATTAAACATGTTACAGAAACATGGTTCCATTGAATTGTTACAAATGCTTCATTTCAAATCCTGTAGATGGTCTCTGTTTAAATACACATAAAAACACCCCCCCCCCCCGCCTTTCTTTAGGGCAGCACCTGCGGCATATGGAGGTTCCCAGGCTAGGGGTTGAATCAGAGCTACAGAAGCCGGCCTACACCACAGCCACAGCAACGCCAGATCCAAGTCACATCTGTGACCTACACCACAGCTCACGGCAATGCCGGATCCTTAACCCCCTAAGCAAGGCCAGGGACTGAACCTACAACTTCATGGCCAACTAGGAGCCATAGTCAGATTTGTTTCTGCTGCACCACGACAGGAACTCTCATAGAAACAAACTCTTAAGTGGGAAACTATATTTGTTATGTAACAAATAAATACTTTTCCCCAGCTTTATTGAAGCCTAATTGCAATAAAACTTTGCGTAAGTTTAAGGCATACAGAGTGAGGCTTTGATGCCTGTTATGTGCACGTAAACTGATTTCCGCAATGGGCTTTGTTAACACAGTCATCACCACACACAGTTACATTTGCTGCTGTGAGGACATTCAAATCCACTCTCTTAGCAACAGCCATATATATGACATGGTATTGCTGACTACAGCCACCCTGCCGTGTTCGTATCTTGCAACATAATCATCTTAGAACAGGAAGTGTGTGCCCTTTGACCCTCTCCCCCCCACCCCAGCCTCTGGCTCTACCATAACCATCATTCCAGTCTCTGTTTCTTGGAGTTTGGCTTTTTTAGATTCAGAGGTTTTTTCTTTTAGATTTTTTTTAAAAAGTTAGATAATTGAGAAATAACTTAGGTTGAAATGTGGGATGAATATCATTTTCCTAATTGACGATAAGTGAAACTAGACCAGGAGAAAAAGCACAGCCCTTTCAAGCACCGGCTTTACTGCGCTGGACTGTCTCACAAAGACAGCAAAGACGGACACCCCCGGATGCACTCGGCAGCCACCATCCACGAGGATGTCGTTTCCAGAATTGATTCTCTCCTACGCGCCCAGCAAAAGGAAATAAATTTGGGGGACCGACCTTGAGCAACCGCCTTCCTTTCCATAGTCCTCCTGACTGGCAGTCACAGCCCACAAAGAAGGGGGTCTAAAGCAGGAGCACCCTGCTCGGGGCCGGCTCACCCTCCCTGGACACCCACAGTGGCACTTTCAGCAGCAGCAGCGACACACTCACAGGGGTCCCTCAGACAAAGGCAGACCTGAGCACTGGCCAAGGAGAGCTTGTACTAAGACCCTGTCCTCAGCCGACCCTTCCAAAGACCCATCACTGGTAGTTATTGTCTCTAAATTCCCTGAGACATTTAAACATCATCTCCGTTTCCATCAAACCCTCCATAGCGGCAGCACCAACTGAGAATTTCATGTAATTTCTCATAACAGTGGGACACATTCTATCTTGATTACCCAACAGATTTTGTTCGCCTTTTAAGACTCTGTCCTGAATTTACTGAGTGACCTTTTGTAATTTCAAAGATCTTATTTGAGGCAGTCATTTTTCAACAGATTCTTTCTTAGAAATAAATGGTTTTCTAGCTCTACTTCTACCTATTGTGTAGCCCTAGGAAATAACTTTTATTTATCTCAAATGTCAGTGTTGAGCAAAAAGAAAAGTTTTAGAGGCTGATACGCTATATATTAAATTATAGTCCATGGTGATAAAGTTTACTGAGTTTAAAGAAAAATATTTCTTTATCTCTCACAGTTTCATACACAAACATATAAACACACATATAAAAAATAAATGCATTGGTGAGGAACCCAAGCAGACTAGAGGAACTCTGTTCTTTAAGTGATTTTAATGTCTAGACAAGAGGGCCAGTTTTACTTTTGTTCTCTTAAGGAAAACAGAAATATTTTCAAGTTTTCGAAGGCAAAATTTCAAAACAATTTTTCTATTCTTATATACCTAATCTTTTCCCCAACACTTTTCATATGCCTTCTTTAATAAAAGGCTTCAGAGAATTTTTCTTTTGTTTTCTTTTCCTTTTTTTTTTTTTTTTTTTTTGCCTCCCCCATGACATACGGAAGTTCCTGGGCCAGGGTTTGAATTCAAGCCTCAACTGCAACGTACGCCATAGCTGTGGCAACACTGGATCCTTAATCTACTGCCCCACAGTGGGAACTCTGAGAATTTCTTTGAAGAATGATAAATGCATTTATTCTAAGTTGTGGGGATTGGTTTAGACTTTTAATGTGGTTGCACGATTGAATCCCAGCAGAGAAAATTCTGTACAAAAGTAAACAGCACAGCTTCAACAGCAGGTGACCTCAGCCTGGAAGCTTTCAGATGACCTGGGGCAGAAGCTTAACCAAAGGTTTCACTGTCTTCGGTAAGGAACCAGGCACCTGCAGCTTCTTGGACAGGACCATACCTTGTGATGCAGGAGAAACCCAAGCTTGTGGTTAAGCTAGAAATACCAGGCATTAGATAGATTTTATAACTGTTGACTTGAACTCTTTCGCTAATTATATTATTATTTTAAAAAATTATTTACTTGAGATATAATTGACATAGCATTGCATTAGTTTCAGGTGTACTAGAGAATGATTTGATATATGCATACATTACAAAATGATCATCACAGTACATTTAGCCATCGTCCATCACAACACAGAATTTTCTTTTTCTCGTGATGAGAATTTTAAGATTTACTCTTTCAGCAACCAGATAATTTTAAGTGATTAAAAATCCTCAGTTCCTGGAATTCCTGTCATGACTCAGTGGAAACGAATCTGACCAGCATCCTTGAGGATGCAGATTTGATCCCTGGCCTCGTTCAGTGGGTTAAAGATCCGGCATTGCCGTGGCTGTGGTGTAGACTGGCAGCTGCAGCTCTGATCAACCCCTAGCCTGGGAGCTTCCATATGCCGCAGCTATGGCCCTAAAAAGACAGACAGACACACAAATCCTCGATTCCTTGCCCTACTCCACATGAATATCTCATTGTAAATTCAGGTACTTGCTTGTAGGATGAGTGAGTTGTCCTGCTCTAGTTATTTTACATCTGAAGGAACTTGAGGAACCATGTTGAATTCCCAGACGTACAGACAGTTCATCGATGGTGACAACCTCCATTTAACCACCCTTTCAACCTGTATCTATTAAGCAAATGCAAAGCTCAAATTGAGAACCCAAAACAAGGATTGCAAAATTAGCAATGCCCGATGACCGAAGCCAGGAAAGGGTGCATATAGGCTCACACGGTAAGGTTCATAAAATAGAGCTATGAGAAAATATACAGATGTTTGCCTAATAGTACATATTGCTTCTAGAACATCCCAGAAAGAATGGCAGTGCCTCATCTGAATGGAAACACATTAAAACGAAGGTATATTCTGGAAGCGGAGGAATAAAGAAAAGAAAGAAGGGTTGTGTGGTACAGATGGACGTGACCCCCAGGGGATAAGAGGCCCCGGGGCTCATCCAGGGGTCTGCAGCTGGTCTGTGCCTTCGGGCACCAGGGCCACCAAGCACGAGGAAGGTGCCCCCTCGAGATTCAGGAGGCAGGAAGGTGAGGTGAGGAGTCAGCAGGCGCCCCCCTTGGCTGGTTCTTTCCCACACTCTCTGCCCTGCTCTTCCTTCTGTGCGGGTCTGTGCCCTCACCTCCTTGAAGGACGGCCCTCCTGGATTAGGGCCAGTCCAGTGACCCCATCTTACCTTTTTAAGGCCCTTACCTCCAAATCCAGGCACATTTTGAGGGACTTGGTGTGACCGCTTCAACATAGGAATTCTGGGAGGGGGGCACAGTGCAGCCTGAAACAGACTGCGAATAGAGTTAGAGAGAAAATGAAAGCTCTATGAAGTCACTTCAAAGCAAGATCTCATAGTGGAAAGAAGGGAGAAGCAGAAACCAGGAAACTAATGTGCTACTGCTGAGATCCAGGCACAAATCAAATAAAGAACAGGGACCTGAAACAGCTTAGGGAGGTGTCACCTGAGACATTTTAATAGTTAATTAGTATAACTTGACAATCCCTCAGAGGTGGGGAGGGGGTGAAGAGAGGCAGCCAGTAAGTAAATCACCGAGTCTAGGGTGTGCGAAAGAACATATGGGATGCAGGGCGATGCGGTGGTTCCCTGAGGAAACTAGATTAAGAAACCCCAGCTGTGAATGCACTCAGCAGGTGTCTGCTGCACTCCGCAGTTTGCAGTTAAGGAACTTTCAGGTATGAAACACCCTCACTCATGTGTGATGGTTCCTCCTCCAAGTAGTCCGAAAGCTAACGGAAGATGGGCTTATTATGATTTAATAGCTTGGTTTGGCCGGGAAGCTGTTTGGGATAACTTGCGTGACATCTTACAAATATTTCGGTTGAGTAGAAATGACGCAGCAGCTGCCGTACCATCGTCTCCAAGCTATCTGGTTATCGTTTCGTACAGAATTCAGTTTCCAGGAGGAAATGTGGAGCTACCATCCCAAAGCAAAACATTCTCTTTTTCATCCCCACTACTACAGGGGATATGCTTCCCTAATTAGCCACACTGGTTACATTTTTATGAGAGGGGGAAAAAAAAGGGGGGGGGATGACAGGGTTGTTGAAATCACTTTACATTAAACCTTTAGCACAAATGAAGTACAACTTCGACACTCCAGGTGAAGGGTAGAGGTTATAACAGGCATGAAACTGTAGGAGTTTCATAATGCAGTTCCTGTTATTAATGCTGCCCTCTAGCAAAAGCGGTTTTTTCCATTCTAGCAATTATGTTTGTAAAAGGAATCTCTCTCTTCCCCAATCCTGAAACCAAGAGTTCATGCTTTCACTGTGTCATGACTGACATACTGATAAAATATCATGAAAATGTAGCTGTCGAGTCTAGGAATGACACAGAAGCAAAACCTTTCGTCTTCTCCTCTCCAGGAGGCTATAACTGTACTGTTCCAAAAATAGATTCTTTTCCGTAGATGTTTAAACACAGCGAATTTTAGGCACAAGCCATTTAATGTCCTGCCCGCTTGTGAGTGTTGGTGAAAAGTTACAATATCTTTAAAAGAGGGAGTTAATCACTGCCTATCTCTTCAAAGGCTAAGGGTAAGAATGAAAGGAAAACAATAAAAAGAGTTAAGGATGCCCAAACCCTAATTATCTAACAATTACTCTTGGCAGGATGTGCCTCTAGCCGGGCCTGCCTTGGAGACCATCTCCAGCTCTCAGCTCCTAAGGGGTCTGCCTGGGGTCAGAGAGCCGTCCCCCCAGCTCAGGGCTTCCCCAGGGCAGACTGCCCCCTGGGTCTGGGCGCAGTGGGGCATTAGGGCCTGGCCACTAGGCTCCCATCGGGTCACATGGATGCTCCACCTTCCCTCAGCCTTCGATGCCCCGTAGACATCTTGTAGCCTCAGCTCCAAATCGGTGTTTGCTGCCAGAGAAGCCAACACACCATGTACACGGCCAAAGTACCATAAAAACACAAGAGATAAGCCACTGTTCTAAAGATTAAAAATGGCGTTTTGAAGAATCGCTTGAGCTAAGAGATGAAATTTATAAAACCAGAAGAGTGATGGGTCACGTTGCCCAGAGCACAGACCGACAGAGGACATGCACGTGGGGCCTTACCACCAGCTAGGTCTTCAAAAGTAAAGTCTGTTACCATCCCAGACAAATGGGTAGTGTAGGGAGAGTAGGAAGCAGAACATATGCAAGAAGGGACACTGACCAGGAGGCTTCTCCAGAGACGGGGCTGCAAGGATCGGTTGTTTGTGTGCAAGAGAAATACACGTGGTCCAGAGTTCCCACACCCTCATGCACCATGTCTGGGGAAGTGAGTTACTCAGGGGCTTCTGTGGGTGTTACAGGCGGCAAACTAACTGACACGCACAGCACACACGTGCCTGTGTCTCTGGGGTACTAAGCAATCCGGTGCACCCTGAAGTGATAAGGAGGAAACTCACGGATTGGTAGGAGGAATAACTGGAATACAAAAACGGTAAACTCCTGGTTGGTGTGTTCGAAGAGACCCCGGACGCTGTAGCAGCAAGTGGAAAGGGCCCTTGAAGTGGATGGAGTCGCTTAGAAAAGGTTTCTTTGAGGAGCTCCTCTCCGAATTGAAGTTTGAATCCTGAGTAGGTTCGCCAGCGCTGGATCCTAGAAGGCTGGAGATGAGTGAGACAAGTTCAGGAGGGTTATTTTAGACAAGCTCTTGTCTAATACTTGACTATGAAGGAAAAGAATGATAGATGGTGAAATAAAAACATACTTCTAAATGTTGGAGACACTGAGCATATTTGGACACTGGAGACAAAGATTTGAGAGAAGAGCAGAAATGAATAATCAGGAGACATGGAAGGGGTGTTACTTACAAAACGCCAGTGGGAGGTGTTGGTCTGTAGAACAATGAGTAACCGTGTTTAACCTGTCTGTGCACAGAGGGCTCTCATCAATGCTTTCACACTCCTTCCCACAGGAGAGTGGAAGGTAAACTCATATAGATGTGGTTGAGTAGAGAGGGGGCTGGGATGTGAGGGGACAGCTGCTCCAATATGTGGAAAGTAACATAGTGTCTTTTCTATCAAAGGAAATCTTGGTGGCTCCATTTTGCTCTGGTTTCGAGGGAAATGTCCCTGCAACCCCCTTTCTGTTTACCTCTTCTAGCAACAATTTGTTTCAATTAGCCAACTGGGAAGAATGTGCACCCTGACCTGACCAATGGGAAGGGGACAGGTACATCACCTGCGTTAGGGATAAACAGGGGAAGGTCCTTTGTTTAGGGCGCTTTTTGGAGCACCTGTGTCCTTCTGCAGAAGTAAAGAGCCTTGTTGAGATTTCTCCTTGTCCACGTGTCTCACTTTCCGACACTGGCGACCCGAGCCAGAGTTATCCTAATGTCCAACAAATAGAAATAAGATAGTGTGATATGTGGAAAGGCAGCTATGTGTGATGAGAAAGGAGGCTGTAGTCATTTAAGATTTTAGAGCGCTCAGAGACTGAGCCTGTGTGTGTGTTCTGGGTTAGTTGGTACTAGAATTACACTGAGTAGGACACTGAGGTTCTGTGATCAAGGGAAATGGATCACAAAGACCACCTCACTACCAATACTGACCCTTAAGATACTGACCCCCAAAACAATTTGTAGATAGATGATAGATAGATGTCTAAACTAAGCATTTAAATTCTCTAGAAATTGCTTTAGGAGCATACAGCAAATGATGAAACTATTCAAGAAAACCCACTATGTCTCATATAACTCCAAGAGTCCCTGCCCTCTGAGCCAAAAAAAAAAAAAGAAGGATAAACTATTATAGGGCCCATAATTTACAGAATGGTCCATACCATGGGGATAAAAAAGATCCTGATGCCTGCAAGCAGGTGGATCCCCAACAGCTTGGAATTTTTGAAAACGTCTTTCTAAACACTAGAAATCACAAAGATATTTGGAAATTATGAGTTCCATGACAGTGATAATATTATGTGACAGAATTTGTAGGTGAACTCTAGCGAAAAATACGTGTGTTTAGGGAGAAGGGTCTATCCATAAACAAACATATTAGTGAAGAAAAGGATGAAAATCAGTCATTTGACATCCATTTGAAGCCAAATTGGGAATATATAGTATAAGAGAGGACTTCCTGAACGGAGCTCTGACTTGATCCATGGACCCTCTTCCCAGAAAAACAACCATAACCAGTTAAATAACAATTTGTAGAGAGATGATAGATAGATAGATAGATAGATAGATAGATAGATAGATAGATAGATAGATGTATAAACCAAGCATTTAAAGTCTCTAGAAATTGGGAGTTCCCATCATGGCGCAGTGATTAATGAATCCGACTAGGAACCATGAGGTTGCGGGTTCGCTCCCTGGCCTTGCTCAGTGGGTTAACGATCTGGTGTAGGTTGTAGATGAGGCTTGGGTCCCGAGTTGCTGTGGCTCTGGCGTAGGCCGGTGGCTACAGCTCCAATTGGATCCCTAGCCTGGGAACTTCCATATGTTGCAGGAGCGGCCCTAGAAAAAAAAAAAGGCAAAAAGTCTAAATAAATAAATAAATAAAGTCTCTAGAAATTGTTTTAAAGAGCATACAGCAAATGAGGAAAAACATATTCAAGAAAATCTACGTCTCTCATCAGTAGGAGTCCACGCCCTTTGAGCCTGAATTGGTTTCACTCCCCGCTCCTAGCCCGTCCCCCAGTCCCCTCACCCCCATCCCCGTCCTCCCCCCCCCGCCCCCGCCTCGCCGCCCCATCCTCTCCCCCACCCCATAGCCAGGAAGAGCCCGCCTGGGGCGGCAGCCAGGCTCACAGGATGACTCAGGAGGTGAGGCAGGCAGATAGACCAGGTTTAACTGTCACAGACTGTGGAACAATGTATGCCCCAGAAAATTATTGAAAACAAGAGAGCAATCAACTGAAAATTAGTGGTGGGTAGCAGCTAGTATGTCACCAGCAAGTGGACAGCTGGACAGAGACTAGAGAGAAGAAAGACAGGCAGCGTGGTGAGACTTGCTCCTTCCAGGAGCTCCCGTGTCCAGTCCATCAGAGCTGCGGGCTGGGCAGGAAAGAGACACCACAGCCGGATGACAGCCATGCCACGGACCAGTCAGCATGCAAATAGGACATGGAGGAAGGTCGCAGACTCCAGATGAAGATTAGCATTTAAATAATATCTGTCTACAATGTCCAGTCATCTGCAGGAATAGGAAAAGGTTACAAGACATACAAAGAAACAGAAAAGTGTGTTGCATTAATAGGAAAAAAGCAGGTGTGCAAATCTGACTCAAAAAGCGTACAGATGTCAGACTTTTCAAGGTCTTTTTTTTTTTTTTTTTGTCTTTTTAGGGCCACACCCACAGTATATGGCGGTGCCCAGGCCATTCTAAATATGTTCAAGAACTGGAGGAGACCCTGCTTAGGGAGACAGAGGGAGGCAGGGCCACAGGGGCTCATCAGAGGATGTCCGTAGAGACAAAAGGATGATAAAAATGAACCCAAAAGCAGCACTGGAGTTGAAAAGTATATCTGAAATTTTTAAAGAATCATAGAGGATTCAACAGTAGAAGAAAACCTTAGCTAATGTGAAAGTAGAGTGGCAGATATTATGCAATGTGAAGAAGAGAAAAAAAGAGTGATTAATAAAAATCCACAAGACTGCAGAGAAATGTGAAAGCAGAGCAAATTAACCCCAAACCAAGCAGAAGGGTGGGAATGACAATGAGAGCAGAAATTCATATGTAAGGCTAGACAAACAATGAAGAAAACCAACGAAACTAAAAGCTACTTTGAACATACTGACAAAAGTGAGAAACTTTTAGCCAGTTTGACAGAGAGAGAGAGAGGGAACTCAATTCTAAAAATCAGAAATGAAAGTAACAATGCTAAAAATCAAAGACCAGAAGGGATGCTTTAAAAAACAATTCAGTTGTATTAGACAATATGTACATATTGATAAAACAGAAATTGAATGCAATAGAAAACAAGAGTGCAACGCCTTGGAGGAAACAAAGTTATATTATATGAAAATGGCACCAGAGGTAACTCACTTCTGTAGGACAGATGGAAAGAACTGCAAATGGCAGATACTTAGGTTAATGCAACAGATTTTTAAAATGTGTGTGTGTATATATATATACACATACATACATGCATATATGGAGTTCCTGTTGTGGCTCAGTGGTTAACGAATCTGACTAGGAATCATGAGGTTGTGGGTTCGCTCCCTGCCCTTGCTCAGTGGGTTAAGGATCTGGTGTTGTCGTGAGCTGTGGTGTAGGTCGCAGATGTGGCTCGGATCCGCTTTGCTGTGGCTCTGGCATAGGCCGGCAGCTACAGCTCCAATTAGACTCCTAGCCTGGGAACCTCCATGTGCCACGGGAGCAGCCCTAAACAAGGCAAAAAGACACAAAAAAAAAAAAAATTTTTTTTAAATAAAATAAAATATGTATACTTGCTCTCTTTTCTTATCTCCATTAGTTATATACAGTCATAATTAAGACAATAACTTTGGGTCTGTAACATTCGGAAATGTAAGATATGCAACAAAAAGGACAACATGGAAACAGAGCTATGTAAGAACACATTTCCATATCTCGAGGGAATTAAGTTGAACTAGATCTGAAACAGATTTTGATAAGATATGAATGGTAAGCCTGAGAGCCAAAAAATAACTGAAAAAGAGTTTTAAAAAATCATGAGAGGAATAAAAATGTTACAGTAGAATATATTTACCTTACAGTAAAAGGAAGCATAAAGGAGAAACGAGAATTTAAAAAGATAGGCGATCTATAGAAAATGAAAATTAAAATAGGCATAACGCTAACTTTGTCACTAACATTAAACAATCAATTGTGCTTCATGTAACAGCAAAATTACATAGAAAATAAATTATAAACAATTATATTATTCACAATAGAAGACATGAACTATCTAAGAAGAAATACAAATTAAAAATATGTGAAAAAAACAAAAATGCAAAATGCACTAAAGTATTTTAAATTTTAATTAGATAGAGCCATGTTATATGTACACTGATTAGAGCAGTCCATATTAAGATGATGTCCCCAAACAGATGCAATTTTATTTAAAAGCCTCAGCCTTTTTGTGAAAATTGATAAGCTAACTCTAAAATTCATATGGAAAGAAAGATGTCAAAATCATTCAGGACTATTTTGAAAAAGATACACAAATGGGTGTATATATAACACCATATGTCTATACTATCATAAAGTAACATTGATTTTATTTATTTATTTATTTTTGTCTTTTTTAGGGCCACACTCGCTGGCTTATGAAGGTTCCCAGGCTAGGCATTGAACAGGAGCTGTAGCCACTGACCTATACCACAGCCACAGGAACCCGGGATCCAAGCTGTGACTGTGACCTGCATCACAGCTCACAGCAACACAGATCCTTGACCCACTGAGCAAGACCAGGGATTGAACCTGAAACCTCCTGGTTCCTATTCGGAATCATTTCTGCTGCGCCACGACGGGAAGTCTGGGAACTTCTAATTTTAAATAAATAATAACATCCACTGATAAAAGATAGTTATTAATAAATAGTAAAAATAATTAAGATAGTTTGGCAATGATATAAGGATAAACAAATAGAGAAATGGAAAAGTGAATCCAAGAACAAACAGCCTTATGTGTTTGTGGCCACTTGATGTATACCAGCTAGGTAGGCAGGTAGTGCTGCATATATCTATATCAATATCTATATACTATCTATAGTAGATAGACTATCTATATACTATATAGTGTAATGGGAAGACATAAAAGTCCATTTAATAAATGTAGTGGATTATTTGGCTTTTAATTATAGAAAAACTATAAAACTCTATCTGGACCACTGCCTCTCACCATATTAAAAAAAACTGCTAGTTTTTTTTTTTAAATTGTCTTTTTAGGGCCATACCTATGGAATATGGAGGTTCCCAGGCTAGGGGTAGAATTGTAACTGTAGCTGCTGGCCTATGCCACAGCCACAGCAAATGCAGGATCTGAGCCCTGTCTGAACCACGGGTAATGGCAACACCAGATCCTTTATCCACTGAGCGAGGTCAGGTTTGAACCTATGTCCTCTTGGATGCTAGTCAGATTTGTTTCGCTGAGCCACGACAGGAACTCCAAAAACTCCTAGATCTTAGTGTTTGTTAATCTAAATACAAAATTGACCTATTTATTTAAAATAAAATTTTGTAAGAAGCAATATCTATATGATTTTTGTGCAAAGACTTTTAAAACAAGACACCAAAACTGCTTTTCAAAAAGGATTAAAAGCTACATTAGACCACATTAAAAGAACTCCTGTTTGTCAAACGAGAAAAGTAAGACATGTAATCTGCAGGCCAGAGGGAAGAAGCAAATATTTGTGCAGCGTATTTTCAACAAAGCATTTGTATTCAGAACACACAAAGAATTCCTACGAAGAGATCTAAAGCAAAGGAAATGACAGTAAACATGCTACAAGGTGCTCGATTTCATTAGCGTTCAGGGAGAGGCATGAAACCTCCAAGGATATAATGTCAAATATCATGTAGAGGAAAAACAAATTTAAATATAAACTGTATCAAATAAACCTGTCTTTCAAAGAATAAATTAACTTTGAAAGGGATGGACAAGAAAAGAATTGACCTCAGTATTTTTAGAAATGGTATTTGGCTAAATGTTAAAAGTTGTAAGGCTGAAGTTCCTGTAGTGGCGCAGCAGAAACAAATCCGACTAGGAACCATGAGGTTGTGGGTTCCATCCCTGGCCCCGATCAGCGGGTTGGGGACCTGGCATTGTTGTGGCTTTGGCATAGGCCAGTAGCAACAGCTCTGACTGGACCTAGCCTGGGAACATCCATATGCCGCAGCTGTGGCCCTAAAAAGAAGACAAAAGACAAAAAAAAAAAAAAGTCATAAGGCTAAAGAAAAAGAAACCAAAACGTGTATTGTGTATTAGTTTGCAAATTTGTTTTCAGAGCAGCATGGACTAGCTATTCTAAAACTATGTGTTCTGGAGAGTTCTCTTGTGGCTCAGCGGGTTAAGGATCCAGCATTGTCACTGCTGTGGCTCTGGTCGCTGCTGGGATGATGGTTGGATCCCTGGCCCAGGACCTTCCATATGCTGTAGGCATGGCTAAAAAACCCCACTCTATGCTCTGGAATTGAGTGAGTACATTTGCGTATAGTGAACAGGAGCCAGGGGGCGTCCTACTGTTGGAGAAAGGAGTAAGCTATGAGGAGACCAGGAAGGGACCTGGTGGGGCTGACTGTATCCCAGGGAGCAGAACCTGCTCATTCTATGCAGATCATGGCACTAAAACAATGAGTGCTTCCTCATTGTCTGTAGTGATCTTTTTTTTTTTTTTTTTTTTTTTTTTTGTCTTTTTGTCTTTTTGCTATTTCTTGGGCTGCTCCTGGGGCACATGGAAATTCCCAGGCTAGGGGTCGAATCGAAGCCATAGCCACCAGCCTACGCCAGAGCCACAGCAACAGGGGATCCGAGCCGTGTCTGCAACCTACACCAGAGCTCACGGCAACGCCGGATCGTTAACCCACTGAGCAAGGGCAGGGACCGAACCCGCAACCTCATGGTTCCTAGTCGGATTCGTTAACCACTGTGCCACGACAGGAACTCCTGTAGTGATCTTTTAAATTCAGAATCTGTGGGAGTTCCCATTGAGGCTCAGTGGGTTATGAACCCAACTACTATCTATAAGGACGCAGGTTCGATCCCTGGCCTCGTTCAGTGGGTTAAGGATCTGGTGTTGCCATGAGCTGTGTTGCCGTGTCACAGACGCAGCTTGGATCCCACGTTGCAGTGGCTGTGGTGAAGGCTGGCAGGTGCGGCTCAGATTTGACCCCTAGCCTGAGAACCTCCATATGTGGTGGGTACGGCCCTAAAAACGCAAAAGTAAAAAATAGAAAAATTAAAAAAAATAAATTCAGAATTTGGCTTTTTTTCTGCCTCCTGAATCTTGTAACACTCTTCTCAATTAATTTACTTCTTTTTCCAGAATTACATATTAATGAAGCTTACCTCTTGCCAAGCAAGCATTCTGTTAAGCAGGAAGTGACAGTAGGAAACAGACAATCTATTAACTAAATCAGCTTTGGGAAAATGTACAGTGCTTCAGAGATGGTGGTGAGATGGAAATAGCTCTAAGTGAGTACTTCTCATGTCTTAGAAGGATCTTATTTATAGTTTGGGCCTGTGATTTCCTGTACTCGTGAATCACGTGTCCAGGCCAGGCCTCTGCGCTCACATCTGTCCCTCGCAGGGACATTTTTCCCAATATCTGTGCAGTGCCTCCCTCATTCCCTCTGGGCGGTGACTGTCTCCATCTCCTGGGCACTTATTCTTCCCACGCTCAGTGTTTGCTGCCGCACAGATTCCGATGTACTTTTGCTTACTTTCTCTAAGCACATGGCTCGTGTTCTTGACCTCATTCCCTGCGACATGCTCAGTCCAGAGATTGTGCCACTGAGACCTTGGGCAAGCTTGCAATAAACATGCCTTAAACTAATGAAGTAGTAGTTGTTTTTTTTTTTTTTTTTTTTTGTCTTTTTGTCTTTTTGCCATTTCTTGGCCTGCTTCCGCGGCATACGGAGGTTCCCAGGCTAGGGGTTGAATCAGAGCTGTTGCCACCGGCCTATGCCACAGCCACAGCAACACAGATCCAAGCCGCATGTGCGACCTGCACCACACCTCACCGCAACGCCAGATCTTCAATCCACTGAGCGAGGCCAGGGATCAAACCCGAAACCTCATGGTTCCTAGTTGGATTCGTTAACCACCGAGCCACGATGGGAACTCCTGAATGTTGATTCCTCCATATCAATTTTGTGACTTGTACACAAGGTAAAATACATCATCATGTTGGAAAAAAAAATCTGTATATTATGAACATGACTGTATGGAGAGGAAGAATGAAGGGAAATGGTAATTGGATGTGTTTCAATTTTAGGTTCAGAAAATTTTAAACCCTCAATCAATAAAGGCTTCTTAAAAGGAGAGCTTAACAAGTAGCCTGCCATGTAATTAGAACAGTATTTGCACCAAAAAAAAATTTAATCCTGCTGTATAGCACTGGGAACTCTGTCTAGTCACTTATGATGGAGCATGACAATGTGAGAAAAAAGAATGTATACATGTATGTGTGGCTGGGTCACCATGCTGTAGAGTATAAATTTGATAGAACACTGTAAACCAGCGATAATGAAAAAAATAAAAATCATTACATATTTATAAAGAACTTAAGTGCAAGATGCTTTTGTGATTTTTCCTTGCACACATAAAAAGAACAAGGTTCTTGTTTCCGAGTTTTACTGCATCTAGGTCATTCGGATCCCCTTAAGTCACTAACTCACAAGTAATCTTTGACTCCCATTGAATGAGACACCAAGGAAAATATATTATACTTGTTTTACAGCTGAATAAATTAAAATCTAGAATGGAAATGACATGGTCAAGTTCAAACAAAAATCGACCGTTAAACTTGGAGTAGGACCCAGATGCTCCAACTTCCCTGAATTGGCATTTTGCCCTTAATGACAAACTCTCATCCTCTCCTTATTGCAGATTTTATTGGCCAATAATTCATTTTTGTTTGTGTATTCATAAAAAATAGTATCTAGGAGTTCCCGTGGTGGCTCAGTGCTTAACGAATCTGACTAGGAACCATGAGGTTGTGGGTTCGATCCCTGCCCTTGCTCAGTGGGTTAAGGATCTGGTGTTGTCGTGAGCTGTGGTGTAGGTCGCAGATGCGGCTCCGATCCCGAGTTGCTGTGGCTCTGGCGTAGGCCGGCAGCTACAGCTCCAATTAGACCCCTAACCTGGGAACCTCCATGTGCCATGGGAGCAGTCCTAGAAAAGCCAAAGAAAAGACACACACACAAAAAAGTATCTAATATATAGATAGGATCAATCATTTCTTTGGATTTAGTCATGATTTTTAAATTAGTTCAGATAAAATGGATGAAACATACTTCTCTACAAATAGGTGTAAGTTTAGCATTCATTGATATTTCAATAATGTTAATGTATGAATATTTTCGGCTTATTTTTCAAAGGAATTTTAGGTAAAGAAACACTGAATTTCAAATTTCACCACAGTGGAGTTCCCATTGTGGCTCAGTGGGTTAACAACTCAACTAGTATCCATGAGGGTGTGGGTTCAGTCTCTGGCCTCGCTCCTGTGAGTTGAGGATCCAGCATTGCTGTGAGCTGCAGCATAGGTCACAGATGTGGCTCAGATCTGGTGTTACTGTGGTTGCAGCGTAAGCCTCAGGTGCAGCTCCTATTTGACCCCTAGCCTGGGAACTTCCATATGCCACACATGCAGCCTTCAAGAGAAAAAAAAGTTCACCATAGTTGTTTTTGTGTATGTCCCAAATGTGAAGCAAGGCCCTGCAGTAGTCTGGAGATCACGAGAAGAGAGGTAACTGGTACAAGGTCAGACATGCCCACAGATACGGTCCAACAACCTTGACATGGGCTAAGAGTACACAGTGGGTAAAAGACCATCTCTTATATAAGCGGTGATGCAAAAGAAGGAAGTTGGACCTTTGCCTTATACCATCCCCCCAAAATTAACTCAAAAAGGATTAGAGAAGTAAATTTAAGACCTAAAGATACAAATCCTCCAAATGAAAACATGGGGAAAAATTCATGACTTTGCTTTTGGCCATAATGTCTCGGTTATGACACCAGTAACATAGGCAACAAAAGCAAAAATAGATAAGTGGGACTATATCAAAATGAAAAATTTCTGTACATCACATGAACTTGGAGAACAGATTCATGGCTGCCAAGGGGGAGAGGGAGGGAGTGGGATGGACTGGGAGTCTGGGGTTAATAGATGTAAACTATGGCATTTGGAATGGATCAGCAATGAGGTCCTGTTGTATAGCACTGGGAGCTATATCTACTCACTTGTGATGGAGCATGATAATGGGAGAAAAAAGGATGTATATCTGTGTGTGACTGGGTCACTTTGCTGTACAGCAAAATTTGACTGAACGCTGTAAGTCAACTATAATAAAAAATAAAAATTAAAAAAATTAAATAAAACATAAAGTAGGTGGAAGAAAGAGAACACACTGGCTGCATCACACACTGTACTTCTCATCAAATTTCTATTTTTAATATCTGAGAATATTCCTCCTTATCCTTCAAGCTCAGCTATGATGAATATTTTATTTTATCTGAAATTTTTAGTTATTTCTGCTGTGAGAATCTTCCAGCTCTCCAGAAGAGCCCACATTGCCAGAAATATGCCTCATTTATGGGCTTAGTCTTCAACAAATGATTTGGAACCATTTTTTCTTGCTTTCTTAATTTCTTCTTTTTCTCCTAGCATTTGATTGAAACTCAAGATGTACAGCTCCTGGTGTGTCTAGGAATTTTCCCTTTCTTTTCATTGATTGTGTTTAGATTGTGATAACTACTAACGGATGATAGTAATCACTATTCTAATTTCATTTTCGTATTTATTTAAAAATAATAAATATGCATTTGTTTTCTACATCTAAAAAATAATAATGAGGGGCAGACCTATATTTGCAAATGTAAGGTCTATGACAACAGGACTGTGGAAAGCTGAAGTCAAAAGGAACATCTGTCAAATTATAAAGTGAAACCAAAGTGATTTAATGAGAGTTCTTTAAAAAGCACCTGGAAAATCTCATAGCACAAAACAGTTGAGTTTGGGTGAAAAGAAAATGAAGAATAGTGGATGTTTTTTCTTTACCCTATTTAACCAACACTAACAGAGCACTATGCCAGCCAGTTTTCTGTATAATTTCTAACTATAAACTTAATGATACCTTTTAACAACCCAGTGATAAAACTGAGTCTCCGAGTTCCCACTGTGGCTCAGTGAGTTGTGGACCCAGGTTGGATTCCTGGCCTAGCTCAGTGGCTTAAGGATGCGGTGTTGCTGTAAGCTCTGGCGTAGGGCACAGATGTGGCTTGGATCTGGTGTTGCCTTGGCTGTGACGTAGGCTGGCAGCTGCAGCTCCGATTTGACCCCTGGCCCAGGAACTTCTGGAGGCTGCAGGTGCAGCTGTTGAAAAGAAAAACTGAGTCTCCAAGAGGTTCTGCAACTTGCCCCAAGTCAGAGAGATCAACAGATCCAGGATTTGAACCTGTCTGGTCCGACTCTGGGGTCTGTGCCCTTGAACCCTGTACTATGCTGTGTCTTACATGGACATTTTAACCAGTCTAATTCTTAATTTTCATCTTTCCCTTAAGAAAGTACATTTACTATTTAGAACAAAATTCATTTTGATTTCATTCATTTCGTGTTTAAGAACGTTTGTCTTTAGGCTTTGCAACCACATTTTAGTTTTGTTGTAAACAGGAAATGACTAACAATGAATCTGATATCTTACAATATTCAAACATTCAAAAAGACTTGAAAAGAACAGCTTATGAAGCAGCTGTTAAATTGCCAAAGGTAAAACTCATGGAAGAACAAGATTCTTGCCCGGAAGATGACTTATAAGTGAAATAGTGCTACAGAAATTAAGTAGATGCATGAAAAATAAATTAGGACTCAAAGTGAAAAGTGCAATCATTTAAACAGCCTGGTATTTCTGAATTCTTACATAAAAAGAACTTTCATGGGTATGTGTGTGTGTGTGTGTGTGTTTGGCCAGCAGCACCGCCCAGCTGGGGGGATGGCAAGGGCAGGTGCTTGACGGTGCGGAGGGAATTGACACAGATACGCCGTGAAACAAAACCTTTCTCAACACAGGCTCATTTGCTCCATCCCTAAGGTCACCAATTAACTGCCAGTCATGACATAAGGGAGATGACAGACTGTTATTAAAATGTCAAATATTCTCCTAAAGCAGAAGATTCTTTCAGACAAGTCAAGAATGAAAACCATTTTTAAATGAGATCTTTTTCAAAAAAAAAATAAATAAATAAAGGCCCTTTTATGGCTTAATGAAGGAAAGTGTTTCAATTCAGTATGAGAAATCTGGAACATGGCAGAAAATAACAATTATTCAGTCACTGAGAGGCAAAAGAACAATTTTAATAAAAATGTTGAGAGGTAGGAAAGTAAAATCTGTTCCTCTGGGAACTATGCAAAAACACTGAGCTTGTATATAAACAAAATGTGTTATCACTTATAAAATTAGTGTGCTTGGGATTTTTCCAGAAAAATCCTCCTATGCTGTTGAGAAAGTGATTGAGGTGTGTTTTCTTTAAAAATACGCTTCTGAAACTTTTCAGTTTTCTGTGACTTCTGTAGTTTTCTTCTCAAATATGCCAGTGGACTTCGAATAAGGGTGGTTGGCCACCCTGAGGCCTCCAAAGGGGCAGCCCTGAGGCCTCCAAAGGGGCAGCCCTCTCTTATTGCAATGCAATTCTCCCTGATGGTACAGAAATTAATATTTTATTCCTGATATCATTTGATTTATTATCCAGAGCAGATTGGTTACTGATTATTTTATTTTAAGAAGATGTCAACCTTGTATTCAATGAATAACTTCGTTGAACATAGTGTTTTAAATATGCCTTCTTCTCTGGGTCTGGATGTATGGGTTAACCCAAATTGACAGTAACATTCTGAACATTTTGGGCTAGATTAGACATTTTTCAATGACTCGAGATTCCTCCACTGCTAGTTTCACAAGTCATTTATTTTCAATCTCAGTAAGAAAGGAACGACACAAGAAAACAACTAGATTTAACAGACATTCACAGGATACTATGCAATAATGGCACACACTTAACCTCAACCTCAAGAGCACAGAAGACTTTCTCCAGATGTGCGTTAGGCTAAAAATTAAGTCTTAAGGGATTTTAAAAGATAGAAGTCACACAAAGTATCTTCTCCGATCACCACAGCTTGAATGAAAAAATCAATTACAGAAGGAAAACTAGAAACTTAACAAACTGGTGGAAATTAAATCACACGCTCTTAACCCACAAATAAATGGATCAAAGAAGAAATCAGAATGGAAATTAGAAAACACGTAGACATTAATAAAAGTGAAAACACACCAAAACTTATGGGAACAGTGAAAGCAATGCAAAAGGGGAAATTTGTAGCTTTAAACATTTTAGCATTATTTAAAATAGCCACAAGTTGGTGGCAACTGAAGAGCCCATCCACAGATAAATGAATAAGCAAAGTGCGGTGTGTACATGCAATGGAATATTATTCAGCTTTAAAAAGGAAGTAAGTTCTGACTTATGTTACCACAAGGACGAATCGTGAGCACATTATGCTCAGTGAAATAATCCAGTTACAAAAAGACCAATACTATATGATACCTCTTACAGGAGGTGCTTAAAGGACTTACACTACTTAGAGTAGTCAGACTCATAGAAGCAGCAAGCAGAATGCAGGTTGCCAGGCACTGGAGGGAGAGGGTGAAGGCTATTGTTTGATGGGGATGGAGTTTCAGTTTTGCAGGATTAAGGGTTCTGGAGATGATGGTGGTGGCAGTTACACAGCAGGATGAATTACTCCGTACCACTGAACTGTGCACTTAAAATTGTTGAGATGATGGATTTTATGCCACGTGTGTTTTACCACAATAAAAAATGTTTTACGGGTGTTCCTGTCATGGCTCAGTGGTAATGAATCTGACTGGTATTCGTGAGGATGCGGGTTTGATCCCTGGCCTCGCTCAGTGGGTTAAGGATCTGGCATTGCTGTGAGCTGTGGTGTAGGCTGGAGGCTCTGTTGCAACCCCTAGCCTGGGAACCTCCACATGCCACACATGAGGCCCTAAAAAGACAAAATAAAAAGTGTTACAAAGGAAAGAAGGAAGGAAGGGAAAGACTGAGCAGATGGACTGTTCTAAGCACTCAAGCAAGTCAGTAAAGCCTGAAATCCAAGAGAGGAAACTCAGGGAGGTTAGCGCTGAGCCTCCAGGCTGTGATGTGACTGATCAAGCCCCGACTCAGTGCTGCTGCCCTTTCTCAGAGCCTGTCCAGCCCTTGCTTCACTAACGCAAGGCCCAGGACCAATGTTTTCAAGGGTCTGGAGGAAAAACCAGGCTCCACAATAGAAATAAAAACCTGCCCCTGAATGAATTCACATTTAATTAAAGGTCTGTGATATCTCCTTGTGTCGTCTGGCCATTTGAACTCCACTCCACACTGAAACGGCAGTGCAGGAATCACAGTTTATTGTGGGAAAGTGAGAGTTTAAATAATTTGCTATCGTGGGGATAAGACTTTCAGGACGAAGATGCCAAGGTCTGCGAGGTTCTGACCTGTCCAGGCTGAGACGGCAGCTTGGCCATGCCTGGTCTGCTGCTTTTCATAAGCGCTTTCAAATCGAGCTCTTTATAAACATCAAGAAAAAGAGAAAGATGAAGATGAAAAAGAAGGAACATAATTTGACCTAAATCATTTCATCCCATTTGTGCAACACAGTTTCCAGATCTGTGAGAGGTCCTTCCAACCACGTAAGAGATCCTAAGCTGGAATTTTGCACTTCTGACGTTAACTTTAAAACTTTTAAATTGTGCTGTGTGCAAAAAGGCCCACGTGTAAATTAGAAAGACAAGCTGAGGGCCTCATCTCCTGGCCGAGGGCCCGATGAAAACCCAACCAGGAAGCAGTTCGGGGAACGACCAGGTTGTTGGGTGGAGGTGAAAGCCGAAGCCGTGTGACCGCACTGCTGACCATCCAGCAGGACAGCAGGACAGCAGGACAGCAGGACAGCAGCAGGTCCTACAGCACATGTCTGTCTTTGAAATGCTGTGAAGTTTCTGGCAGCTGAGCTTCTGGTTCTTGCCTCTCAGCCCAAGTATTTGAATGTGCTGTCATTTAAAGATGGGAGCCAAGATAAAAGAGGCATCTTTGGAAGAAAAATTACCCAGCTGCCAGGAAGTAGGAAGTTGCAGCAAACAGGTGAGGGGCTGTCCCCCCACAGCCTCTGGCCCTTCCGCAGCCGCTGAGTCATCTTGCTGTGTCTCCCGGACAGTCGCTGTGTCCAGGGCTTGAAGCCAGCCACGACCTCTGTGGAAGAGGAAGAGGTAGGCTGACAGCACAATGGCCCAATGGGGGCAGGGGCTTCATATGCCAAGGTTGGGGTCCCTGTCAGATCATATCAAGTAGAGGCACATGGCTGTGATACTCGGGAAGTGAAGCTTCGTGCTACTTGATAGAATACAGTGAGCGAGCAGCGCTAATGAGGTACCAACCAGCGCAGTAAGGTGGGGGTCTGTGAAAATACTCCAGAATTATAAATTACTCTTTAAAAATTTCTCAACGTATATCCTACAAATAAGAGTAATTTTTTTCATATTGAGAGAAAGCATCAAAAAACATAAGTGGCACAAGCGTGGGGCCCTGGTTTCAGTTGTATTATTTTATATTTCATCTACATGCAGCATCGTCTCCAGCCAGCACGCATTCGAAGGCAGAGGGAAAACGAACCACTACGGCAGAAGGACCACAGTCATGGAGCACAAGGACTGTCCTGGGGAGAAAAGGAGAGTCCCTAAAATGGAAGCATTAAGACTTATTGCATATAACCTTAAATTACCCCGCAGAGCAGGACAATTCCCTGATGTATTGCCACAATTTTCAATGGAAAAAAAATATTTATCATGCAACCCAGAAATTTTGTTCTGAGGTATTAACTCAAGAGAACTGAAAACACACAGGTGAGCATGAGCAGAGTACAGATGCACAGACTCACACACGCACACAGGCACACACACATAGATACACACAGACACACCACCTGCACTCACAGACACACACAAACACCACAGACACACACATAGGCATACCACTTGCACTCACAGAGATACATACATGGACATACACAGACACACACACAGATACACACAAGGCACTCACACAGACACACACACAGACACATACACAGCCACACATAGACACATACACAGACACACACACAGACGCACCACTTGTAAATGAACATTTGTAGGAGTCTTTGGCACAATGAACCAGACTGGAAAGAACTCAAACGTTCATCAGGAGATGAAGAAATAAACTTTATGGGTGAGGTCACAAATGGAACATTCCTCAGTGATGAACAGGCTGAACGGCTGGTCGACAGGCCTGAGTGACTCTCAGAACAAAATGCTTGATGAAGATGTCAAGTCTCAAAGACCACATCAGCTGCTCTCTCTGAAGCTCAGAAACAGGCAAAGCCAGTCCCCTGTGTGCTTGGGGCCCAGAGAGGGGACATGCCTGTGACGCAAATGTCATCTTTGCTGCCTGGTGATGCTGGCTAGTGACCTGGGCCCACGCAAGAATTCTGGTGTGAATCACCCAGAGTAGTTACAGCAACAGTTGGCTCTGCCTGCGGTGAGTGTGGGATGCCTCCCAGCTAACTTAAAATTTCCAGGTGTATACCTGGGACTCCCATGACAAGGCCCAGCTGTGACCACCGGTCACCTGGGTGTGCTCTCCATGCTTGGCAGTACGGAGAGTAAGGTGGCTCCTGGGTGGTCCCCGGTCCAGGCAGAGGAGACCAGCTTTGGCTGCTGGGAGCGGTCAGAGTTCTCTCGGAGCTGGTGGAAATCTGTCTCCATGTGGATATTGTTTTCTTGTGCAGTGATCATGATGAATTCATCACCCAGTAGGTGAAACTCCACATCACCCAGTGGCCTCTCCCCACATGTAGTACAGAAGACACTGGCCACCAGCAGCCGCTTAATTTAAATGTAAGCTAACTCAAATTAAATAAGATTTAAAGGTCAGTTCCTGAGGTGGAGTAGCTGCATCTCAAGCACTCACTGGCTGGAGGTGGCTGTTTACTGTCATATAAGACGGTGCCAATGTAGAGTATTTTCAACATCCCAGAAAGTTCTGCTGGAAGGTGCTTGTCTAGCACATAGATGAAGAATTTCACAATCTCTTGGCCTTTAAAGTTGTCTTCACTGAATCGCAGCATCAAAGGTCAGTTCTGGATAACACTGTTCCAGCCTAAGCTTCTATCCCTGTCACAGACCTGGGTGTTGCTTCCAGGTGTGGCTTTACAGAAACCCGTAGTCTCCTGACTCAAATGTTTTAAGCCCTTACAGGTTTATTATCCGAATTAGCGTGTGGTAACTGCTCTATGAGGATGTGTGTGTCAGGGCTAAGCCTGATGTGGGGCCTCACATCTGTGGGTCCACAGGACGCTTAAGGACGGCGGCTGCCCGCCTCCTACCCCAGCTGCCAGGTAGGTGTGGTGTTTGGTCCTGAGCCCTTGATAGCATCCCTTCAGGTTCACGGTAATCCCGCAGGTTCAGGCTCCAGGCAGAACAAGCTGATCGTGGGGGACTAGAGTAAGAAATAATTATTTATCAAAATCAGGAATGAATAATTAATTCCTATTTTGTTGATTAAGACTGGTTGATATAAGTGGTGAAGGTTTCCAAAGATCTTTTTGACAAAGTCTTTAAAATTCCCTATTAAAAAGATAGAATTTTTTCCCAAGCTTATCAATTTCCATACACACACAGTGCTCACGTGTGCAAAGCCACAAGGGACATACTTTTTTTTTCTTTTTTCTTTTTAGGGCTATGCTTGGAGCATACAGAAGTTCCCAGGCTAGAGGTCAAATTGGAGCTGCAGCTGCCAGCCTACACCACAGCCTCAGCAATGCTGGCTCCTGTCTCTGAGCATCCGTGACCCACACTGCAGCATGCAGCAACGCCAGATCCTCAACTCACTGAGCTAAGCCAGGGATCAAACCCACATCCTCACTGACACTATGTCAGGTTCTTAACCCGCCGAACGACAAAGGGAACTCTGGGACTTACATTCATATCGCCACTAGACAAATTTCTACAAGTTAGGAAGAAAAATGATTAATTACATTCTAATTTTTCCAGGATAACTATCCTTAACTTGAAAAGAACTTGCAGCAGAGATTATATAGAAATAAGATTGAAATGAACATGATTTCTGGATTTTGTAATTATAAAACCATAATCAATAAAATCCAATCTCTAAAATCAATAAAATCCAATCTCTAAAAAATACACTGAGTTTTAAATCAACTTTTCAATTTAAATGGCATCTTCCTAACCTAAACATTCATCCTGTTTTCTACCATGCATGTTGCTTGCAAGCAGCTTTGAGAGTCTGTAGGGTAATAGGGTTAGTTGATATGTTTTATTAATGCATAAATTAATTCTGATGTACTCAAATTAGGAAACTTAATAGCACAGAACTTCAAAAGAAGACATGACATTTTCAGGTTATGCTCACACTATTGGAAAAAAATGTCAACTACCATCAATTACAGAGATCAAAGCAGAGACAGCTTTATGAGCACTTGAAACAGTCACCACACCAGAAATGACACAGCTGCACTGATAAACTCATCATTTACTCTTAAAAACATTCTAGTGATTTAAAAATATAAATTAAAATATTTTAGGAAGTCCACACTTTCACCTCTAAAGGTGTTCAGGAATAAATATTATATTTAATGGTTCCATTGATCACCCAGATGTTAAGAATTGCTTCTGACATGTTTTTACCACTGCACCATACAGTCCATACATGTGATACACGTTCAGATTTTCCACTGGATAATCAAAGAGAATATGAAGACATTGGTGTTTTTGTTTGTTTGTTTTTTATTAAAAGGAGCACATCCCTAAACAATTCTCTAGGGAATTCAAATCTTAGATTAGATTACATTATGATCATGTTTGCTGAATTTAACCTGTTGGGTGACCCTTGTCCTGTTCCAATACGATCAATGGAGGAGAGGGTCTCTGTGGAGGAGAGGGTCTCCATGCCTCCCCAGCCTGGGCAAGATGCCCAGCGTCTTGAGATTTCATAACCTCACAACCTGCTTTTCATTTTTCCCTGGGGACCTAGGCTTGCCCTGCTGCCATGGCAACAGAGGGAGCCGAATAGAAGAAACTGCCTGAGTATCTGAAGGGTTAATTCTGTGAGCCATAAGAACACAGTGGCTACAGAAGGAAGCATTCCAGAGCTTTCCTGTAGCCAGAGCACACTTGGTGTTGAGTCTACAGTCACAGCATCTCCCTAAGTCCAGAGGCCCCCTCGGCACCCCCCACCACCCCCTGCCCCCTGGGGGGCTTGCATTTCCTCCGCAGCTGGATTACATTCTTCCAAGGGCTGATGGGGATGAACTGTGACCAGTGCACAGAACAGAACATTCACTATTATCCAGAAGGTGATTTCAAGAGACGGGCTGACCTTTGGACATAGCGCTGGCTTGGTAACTTTCAAGATACTTTAATTTTACAGGTTTGTTCACAACATATAAGGGCCAAAAGATGGGTAACTGTCACCACTGTGTCTGTCACCAGCACACTTGACAGTGAGGTGTTTGAGCTGTTGCCAATGAGATTGCCTGTCTAAATAACAAGATTTCAAAACCTACAACTGAGAGAAAGGCTTTATTATTAAAAGCAATTTTCCTAGTTTCCAGTTTTCAGATAAATGCATTGCCTCTGTATAAAATTTCATAGTATATGAAAGCTTTTTAAAAATATTCTGCCCAGATTTCCGGTTTCTTGCCTAGACTCCAGGCATGCAGTATAGCTGTAACGATGCACATTTCAGCACGATTTTCACTGCTCTCCTGGATCTCTCCTTCCATAGCAAATGCTAGCTTTTACTCTTAGCTCTTAGAGAGGTTCATATCTCAAACTATTAACTCTGCTGAACCAAATTTCACGTAACAAAGCAGAGCTTCTCAAAGCCCATTGCTGGTCCACGACCATCAGCACCACCCGGGACTTTGGGAAGGCAAGTTCTAACATCCCACTATCTGCCTGCTGAAGCAGGAAGTGGGTGTGTGTGCCCACCATCAGGGTAGGAAGACCAGCTGTCCAGGGGTCCTGATTCCCACTGACTCTGGGGATCACCTCTTCCAGCCTCAGGATCCGGGACTGTTTGATGCCCGAGTGGCCTCAGGGCAAATTCCTCCCCTCGCTCTTCAGGGATGTGGAACTCATTGTCCCTAAAGCAGCTCTTTGAATGGTAGAGTCATTAGAAACTTTAAACAGCTTCTTGTCAGGAGCCAGACGTCTTTAGAACCCAAGTGAGGACCTAGTCATTACTGCTCCATTCTTAGGTGCTGAATTTTAAACAGTGTATTCTTAATTCTAGTGGAAAGCCCACCATTTTATTCAAATTACCCTTCTTCTCTTTGAAAAGAATACTATTATTCTGTTAAAAGAGTGTCAGAAATTCAGTCCATTCATTTGCAAAGGATTCTTAGTCCTCACCTTGACCTTTGGATGACCTTCAACGGTAGCAACCCTTGGTGGGTCCTGGGAAAGGACAGTGGATGCCCAATTTCCAAGGTCACCGTGAGGGCAAAGCCAAGGCCACTCAGGCACGTGGTTTCATTCCTGACCAAAGCTGGACCCTCTACCCCCATCGCTTCTTGTCATTACTTTCCTCACAGCATTTCTCACTTGCTCCAAGAAAACCTTTGCATTTTCGGCTTCTTGCTGGCAAAATCTCAATTTCAGAACCTTTCCATAGCATTTTGGGGAAGTATAAACTCATTTTATCTGATTATTTCTGAGACTTTTCTTACAGTGCTGTACCACAACCTGGATTTGATCTGAGTTAAATATGCTTATTTTCCTACTGTGTGTGTGTCCTTTAAAAATGAAAGAGAGATTCCGAGCCAGGCTACCGGGCTGGAGAACCTTGAAGGTACTATGCTGAGTGAGCTGAGACGCTTACAGAAAGGCACTGTCGGATTCCACTTACATGAGGTCTCCAGTGAAGTTCATCAAGACAGGAACAGAAGGATGGTTTCTGGGGCTGCAGGGGTTGGGGAGTCAGCATTTACTGGATACAGATCTTCACTTTGCAAAGGTGTTGCTGAACCTCGGCCTTCTGTCCATGCATGCCAAATAGAGACAGGCAAAGACAAGCTTTGGGTGAGGGAGGAAAAAATACTTTTATTGCCCGGCCAGGCAAAGGGGGCCACCTTAGGCTTGTACATTAAAGACTCCGCCCCCTCGGGAGAGATTAGGAGATGGTTTCATAGTCTTGGGAATGGAAAATAGGGCTGCAGTTAAGGATTGGGGTAGAAGCAAGCTTACAGGTTTTTTTTTTTTTTTTTTTTTTTTTTTTGTCTTTTTGCTATTTCTTGGGCCGCTCCCGCGGCATATGGAGGTTCCCAGGCTAGGGGTCCAATCGGAGCTGTAGCTGCCAGCCTACGCCAGAGCCACAGCAACACAGGATCAGAGCCATGTCTGCAACCTACACCACAGCTCACAGCAATGCCGGATTGTCAACCCACTGAGCAAGGGCAGGGACCGAACCCGCAACCTCATGGTTCCTAGTCGGATTCGTTAACCACTGTGCCACGATGGGAACTCCTTACAGGTTTTCTTAAAGCTGGTGTTTAGTGGTCGCAGGACTGGTACTAGTGGTCCTCCTTCTTCCCAGAATGAAGAATGCTTCATCAAGTAGTTCTTCCATTTGTTGGGGGTTATGTATCATATGCACCTGTATATGTATATTCCTCGAGGAGGACCCAGGCTGCCCCCAGGCTGCCCTCTGGTCTCCTGCCGGCTCCTCCCTGGTCTCTGCATCCCCTCCCTTCCCTGATCAGCACCTGTTTGAACCTACCCTTTGGAACCCAGGGAAGGTCATGGAGGCTGAGGCTTACACCCTAAACACAAGAAATGGGAGACACAGAAAGGCTCCTGCCCAGGACCACACAGGGCCCTGCTGGGTTACAAAGGTGGAAAAGTCCTGAAGACAGATGGCGCTGGTGCTGGCACAGCATGGTGAATGTACTTGGGGCCACTGAACTGAACTCTTAAAAATGGTTAGGATGGTAGATTTTATGTTATGTATATTTTACCATAATAAAAAGGTTAAAAAATTCAAGAGACTATAACTAACTTATTTCAAGCAAATGTCTGTAACATATGCTCACTTGTAGGAAATACCACTTGTAGGAAACACTTACATTTTAAGGAGAAAGTGACATTGAAAATTTTATACAAACACCCCCGAAACAACTGAGGTGAAGAGAAAGCAGGTCATTATAGCTTCTTCCTGGGGTTTGTAAGCATGGATTTTTTTCTTTTCTTTTTTTTGCACATGGAAAATCCACATGTTTCTTTACTCTGAAAGGAGAGAGTATTTGCAGGTATTTATTCTCGTTTGCAGCTTGTCTTCTCATGCATGTAAATACCAGCGTAATGAAAATGTGAGGCTCAGAGCAAGCACTAGTTCATTCCCTTTTTTCAGTTGACCCCTCTTCTGTCTGTTCTCTCACAAACCTGTCAGCTTGAGTGGGCTCCCCCATTAACTTGGTCATCATTTTGATGGATTTCAAACAGCTTTCCTACTCACCTTCCTGTTACTTAGAAAAATGTTTTAAAAATTGAAATAATAAAAATAATTACTGTTTTTTTGGTCTTTTCTAGGCCGCTCCTGTGGCATATGGAGATTCCCAGGCTAGGGGCCTAATCAGAGCTTTAGCCTCCAGCCTACGCCAGAGCCACAGTAAGGAGGCATCCGAGCCTCATCTGCAACCTACACCACAGCTCATGGCAACGCTGGCAACACCTTAACCCAGTGAGCGAGGCCAGGGATTGAACCCTCAACCTCATGGTTGAGGAACCTCATGGTTCCTTGTTGGATTCATTAACCACTCTACCACAACAGGAACTCCATGAAATAATAATTTTTAAAGCATTTATTGACATCAAAAGCATTTGAGCAAATAAAGGGTTCGCTGGTTTTGAGGAAACCAATGTATTCATTGATACAGAGGAAGAATTAGCTGGAAATGCAAAAAGGAAAAAAAAAATTGTTGATTACATTTTGGTGTCTTTCCAAAAGCAAGAATAAGTGGGACCCTTAGTGAGCGGGTGAGGACCTGAAGGATCAGGTATCTGAGTACCTAAGTGACCAGGTGACAATTAATCTGCAGAAGGGGTTACTACTCAGGACTGTCACTCCTGGTGAATTGCTTTATTTTTTTCATCAAGAATTTATGTTCCATTTTCTACATCAATTACATATCTGCATGTCCCTTTTCTACCAAAAATATATTTTGATTTCATAACTGTGACATTTATAGAAAAGAATAGAAGGACCTCCAAATATAAAAATATTTCTTTTTTTTTCTTTTTAGGGCCTCACCTGTAGCATATGAAGTTTCCCAAACAGGGGTGTAATCAGAGCTTCAGCTGCCAGCCTACACTGCAGCCACAGCAACGCCAGATCCGAGCCACGTCTGTGACCTACACCACAGCTCATGGCAACGCCAGATCCTTAACTCACGGAGCGAGGCAAAGGATCGAACCCAAAACCTCATGGTTCCTAGTTGGATTCGTTTCTGATGGACCACAACAGGAATGCCTAAAAATACTTGTATAAGCACAATAAATGGAAGTAATTTAAATATTTAGCTCTTGGATAGAATATCATGCAGTTCTTAAAAGGAAGCCTAAAATGCATTGTTTAATTCATGTATTTATATAAAATTTATAGAATTATTTGTTGAAAATATAAAGCCAAACACTGTTTGGATTTGCTCTGATCACAACACTTTATGTAAATGCAACTGGAAATGTATAGAAAGATTAAAGAAACTCGAGGGTTCCCTTCAAGGCTCAGTGGTTAACGAATCTGACTAGCATCCATGAGGGTGCAGGTTCAGTCCCTGGCCTCACTCAGTGGGTAAAGGATCTGTCGTTGCCGTGAGCTGTGGTATAGTTTGTAGATGCAGCTTGGATCAGTGGTATAGGCTGGCAGCTGCAGCTCCGATTCAACCTCTAACCTGTGGCCCTAAAAAGAAAAACAACAACAGCAAAAAAACAACTCAAAGATTAACTAGAAAGGATATATTGGGGCAGTAAAATTGGGATTGAACTTCTTTTTGAAAGTGCAACCTGAGAACGGTCCTGTGGCCCCAGTGAAGTCTGGAGGCCTTTGCCCTATGCCCTGTGTCCTGGGTCCTGAGCCCTGTTGCCCTGTCGCCCCTTCATGGAGGATGCTCCCTCTCGGGTGGACTAGGACATAGGAGGTGCAAGGGCCGGAGGCAAGGGGCCCTGCGGTCTGGTCACCCTTGTTGGGCTGAGGGCCACTGAGGGGCCAGGTCCTAAGAGATGCTGCCCTCCGTGGGAACAAGGCCCAGTTTCCCATCTCATGTCACACCTTCTACTCACAGGGTCTGTGCGCTGTGTCACCACAGTTGGCACATGTTCCCAAGGCAGTTCAACATGTAGCATCTTGCAGGCAGTTTGATCTGCATTCACAGGGCTGCAGGGCCGTGGAAGGACCTGCTATGGTCTGTGATATTCTGCTTGGTGCTCAGCACAGGGCCTGGATGCCTGCACTGCAGCAGCAGCTCTGCAGGGTGTAACAGTTGGGCCCCTGAGCCCAGGGCCCTCCCTCCCACTCTTGGCCTCCACTGCCTGTTTTGGGTGACTCTCCTCCGCGGCGTTGAACTTGCCTGGCAGGCTGCCATCCGAATGTGCCTTCCCATCCACAGCTGCAAATTAATTTGCCGAAAAGGCTGTCCTCGCGGCCCCGCCTGGCCCTCCAGCCTCGTCCTTCTCTGTAGGCGACACCTCTACCCACACAGCCGCCCGGCCTTTGATTCCTCTTCTCAGAGCAACACTGAGTCACTAATGAGGTGCAGTGAAGTGTCTCCCTAATCCACTCAGTGGGTCCCAGCTTTCCATTCTGATGAAGGCTTCCTAAGTTCAGACCCTAATCATCTCTTTCCTAAATAGTCGAATTCCCAGAAAAGGGAAAATTATCATCTTTTCTGTGAACGGCACTGGAGAAGTTGGTTTTCCACATGGAACGTAATCCATACTTCACACTAAAATTAACTACTTATTAACTACTTTCTAAGTAATTCAATATGAACTAAAGACTGAAAGGTGCAAGGTAAAACCATCATGTTTCTAGAAGAAAGTATAAGAAAATATTGCCATGGCTTTCTTGCACTCACACAAGACCAAGAAAAGACTCGCCACAAAGGACACCATTAAAATCAAGAAATTCCCTTCCTAAAAAGGTACCATTAAGAAAGTTAAAAAAGCCAAGCCACAGCCTGAGAGAACATGTTTGCAGTGTCTATCCAAGCAATTGTGCCCAGACTGTATATCTCAAAACCAATACAAGAAAGACAAAAGAAGATTTGAACACGTGGTGTGGGGGGAGAGAGAACCAAGCAGCCAGTGAGCATAAGAGCAGGCGTCCTGCACAGCAGCGCATCCGGGAACCGCTAACTGCAGGCCTGAGCAGGGAAGAGAGACACCACAAGGACCAGAACAGAGTTCACGGAACTGCCGCTCTCCATGGTTGGCAAGGATGCAGAATTATCCATGGATGACGGCTGAAATCGGATAATTTCAGACAACCCTCTGGCTGTACTTATTAAAGCTAAACAGCTGCCTATTTTATAATACGGCAGCTTATTTTTTCTTTTTTTGGGGGGCCACACCCACGGCATATGGAGGTTCCCAGGCTAGGGATCTAAATGGAGCTGCAGCTGCCGGCCCACTTGCTCCCACAGTCACAGCAATACGGGATCCAGGTGCATCTTCCACCTTCACCACAGCTCATGGCAACGCCGGATCCCTAACCCACAGAGCGAGGCCAGTAAACAAACCTGCGTCCTCACAGACACTAGTTGGGCTTTTAACACCCTGAACCACAACAGGAACTCATGTATAATCAATCAGGCAGTTTGATTCCTAGTTTCGCATTAAGAAAAATGAACATATTTGCCCATCCCAAACTAGGTACAAATATGTATGTGCCTCTCTCGAATTGATCTCTAATTGGTCCAGACCCTTCTGATTGTACGTGTGGGACTGTTGATGGCAAGGACTGAACTCCTTCTCTTGCTTTGCAGGGGCACTGAGTAGGTTCCTGGACGTGGTACCTAACGTGACTGCAGCCTTAGAGGTGATGACGCGCCCAGTCTTTCCTATGAGATCCGAGGCTACGTAAAGACAGGTCTCAAGCCTTTTATCTTGCATCCCATCAAGTTACCTCCTGGTGCCCTGCCCTCCAGCACATACGCTCCAGCACCTGGAGCACAGAGTCGAGCATGGAACACATCTCCCTACAGGACCTTCCCAAATAATAGTGGCTGCAGAGCGACTGCTCTTCCAAGGAGAGATTCAGAGCTGTGAATGTGGGGACTTCATGGCTGAGCCTTGATTCTGGGAAGTCATCTATAAAAGTCCATGGCTGTAGAGAAGAGCACATCTGCCCACTAAATACCCGGTAAACGAAATCATCCAGTTGCGGGGGGGCGGGGGTGTGATAATGACATGCAGTCACATCTAAATCTCTTTTAAATCTTCAAAGCATTTCACAAGCTCTAATTAATTTTCCCAGCATCCCTGCCAGGTGAGTTAGCCTGGTGTGCGGTTCACATGGTGAGCTCTTGGGGGTCTGCCAAGCCAGCAGGCAGGAGGGGCAGCAGGGGCAGCGGGAGGCGCTGAGGACACTGGGAGCAGTGACTTGTCTTTTTAAAGGTATTTCCAGCTAGTGGCCCCGCAGTTCTTACCATGAACTTTGCTACGTGTCAGGGAAGGCAATTATTGTAAGACCAGTTAGCTCGCTATTAAATTGAGTTATTAATAACAAGGCTTGCCCGCTATTTATACTTCTAATTTTATCTTATCTTTTACTTTGGTCCTTTTCAATAATGTTAATTTAGACTCTTATCTACCATAAGAATATGGAAGTTTGATGGTTACTGACCCAAATGTTGATAGAATTTAGGAGATCTTTATGTGGATCAAAACATCATTTTCATTTTTTAACTTAAAGTCAGTTATGCTAATAATAAAAGAGTTGATGATTTTCTCTTTATGTATCTTTCTTCCTAGCAAGCCTAACTTTCATTCCATCAGTTAGGGAACTTTTTTAAGAGTGTAGGAAGCGGAGTTCCCGTCGTGGCGCAGTGGTTAACGAATCCGACTAGGAACCATGAGGTTGCGGGTTCGGTCCCTGCCCTTGCTCGGCGGGTTAACGATCCGGCATTGCTGTGACCTGTGGTGTAGGTTGCCGACGTGGCTCGGATCCTGAGTTGCTGTGGCCCTGGCGTAGGCCGGTGGCTACAGCTCCAATTCAACCCCTAGCCTGGGAACCTCCATATGCCGTGGGAGCGGCCCAAAGAAATAGCAAAAAGACAAAAAAAAAAAAAAAAAAAAAAAGAGACTGTAGGAAGCGACTGGTTTGTACCTCCGCAAAGTCTTGACCCTTTCCCCGTCCTTCAGACAGAATTCACTGGCATTTGTCTCTGATGGGGCTGACGTAGCAGGGACCACCTGCTGGCCTCCGTGGTGGTCACCTGTTGCCTCTTCCAGGCGTCCCTGCAGCCTCAGGTGTGGGAGTGTCGAGGGCTCTGCCTGTCCCTGTGTGTGCACACGCACCCGGGGCAGGGGCAGCCAGGTTCCCATGCCAGCTGTCCTCCCACCCACCTGGTCAGCACCATCATCTTAAATCAGTCTCAGACACTGACCATGAGGTGATGGTCAGTCCAAGGACTGATCTCACGCATCCTTCTCCAGAGCCCAGGGAGTACAGTTGAATAGAGTGCTGGAGTCACAAGAGGTTCCTTCTGAAACAGCTGGCTGTGGGACAACCTCATTCCCAAAGAGCCTGGATCAGCTGATTAACCCAATCTGGGTGGAATTCGTAGATGTGAACAATATAGAGGGATTTCGCTTCATATTTGGAAAAGGGCCAGTGACACTGACAGCACAGCTCATCAGATAAATTTACCACCAGGCAGGCAAGGTTGTTATGTATTCTGGTTACAGCCGTCCCTCCCTAAGAGGAAATGTATTATAAGATAAAATACTTTCAAATCAGATTTTACAGAGCCCCTGATTATTAAAGCCCCAGTAGCCACGTAGCAAAGGTCTCAAATTTGATTTAATTCCCCCAAACTAATAATTTAAGTGGTAGCTCATGTGATACTATTTATTCCCAAGAGCCAAACCCACTTTCCTAAGGCTTCTGCTTCTGTCCTTACTTGCATTTAAACAGACTTTGTGAGTGGTTTACCAATGTTCTGGAGATCTGGAAATGCCACTTGGGGAATGTTGTCAGGCAGACAATTTTATTTTGACTCCCGATGTGCTGATGGGAGTCAAAATAAACACTCAGGACCCCACAAAGACACAGCAGGGCAGGCATGGGCGGGATCCTGAGCAGGTGCATCCTGGCTCTGCACCTGTCCATCTTTCTGCCTCCTCATTCTGAACACCTTCGCTAACCCTTCTATGGACTCAGGTGCCGAATCTTTTTTTTCTTTTTCTTTTTTCTTTTTTTGGTCTTTTTAGGGCCACACCCACGGCATACGGAAGTTCTCAGGCTAGGGGTTGAATCAGAGCTGTAGCTGTCAGCCTACACCACAGCCACAGTAACGCCAGATTCGAGCCACATCTGCAACCTACAGCACAGGTCACGGCAACACCGGATCCTTAACCCACCGAGCAAGGCCAGGGATCAAACCCGAAACCTCATTCATGGATGCCAGTCAGATTCGCTTCTGCTGCGCCACGACAGGAACTCCAGTTGCCAAATCTTAACATGAAAGTGTTGAACTGGATTATCATCCACTTTGACTCCCAGCAATAATGTTACTATCAATAATAATGATGATCAGAGCATCTGTTACTCAGCAATCCTAAATAATTGTTTAAAAATAATTGTGAGACTTTCGAAACAATTTTACCCAGCAGTTAAATTAGTTGTCTTTAAAGCAAATCGACATGTTTTAATTAGGCATTTTTTCCTTCCAAAAGAATGTGTTTTGGCTGACTGATAATCTAGCAAATATCAAGCTAAATTATGTGGTTTATGAAAAGATCTCATTCCATTCTGTTGGAGGTTTAAAAGAATTTTGTCAAAGAAAGAACCCTCCATCTCAATTACAGAGGCGAGAAAACAACCTATAACTGAGCAATGACGAACAGATTTCCCTGCATATATGGCTGCAGGAAAGGGAATACGCTGACTGAGGAAGGATCTCATCACACCTTTGATACAGGAAAACCGAGGAAAGAACACAACTTCTCTGTCTCCTGCAAATGTCTTGAAAGGCCTCCAAGCTAATTCCTGAATTACACTTTTACGTATCTAGTGGTTATTTGGCCTGTGAACTTGGAGATAATTTTAAATTGTAAAAACTGAAGAACTGGGTATAATCCTGGAGAGATTTATTGCTATTCCAAAGATGAGAACACAACTCAGGTTCACTTTCCTCTGTGGGTCTCTTGAATGAAGCGGCACGGAGAAGAGATTTCTTTGTCATTTATAAACAGAGAAGATCATTTTTACCCTTAATCCTCCACAAGAGTTTCCTTTATATATATATATATATATATATATATATATATATATATTTTTTTTTTTTGTCTTTTTGCTATTTCTTTGGGCCGCTCCCGCGACATATGGAGGTTCCCAGGCTAGGGGTTGAATCGGAGCTGTAGTCTCCGGCCTACGCCAGAGCCACAGCAACTCAGGATCCGAGCCGCGTCTGCAACCTACACCACAGCTCACAGCAACGCTGGATCCTTAACCCACTGAGCAGGGGCAGGGACCGAACCCACAACCTCATGGTCCCTAGTCGGATTCGTTAACCACTGCGCCACGACAGGAACTCCTCCTTTATATTTTTAAGGTGTTGAAGAGTGTTACTGTCCTGACTATATTTTGCTTCTATAAAAATTTCTTTAAAAAAACCCAAACAAACAGGAGTTCCCATCATGCCTCAGCAGTTAATGAACCCGACTAACATCCATGAGGATGTAGGTTCCATCCCTGGAGTTGCTCAGTGGGTTAAGGATCCAATGTTGCCATGAGCTATGGTGTAGGTCACAGATGCAGCTCAGATCTGTCATTGCTGTGGCTGTGGTGTAGCCTGGTGGCTACAGCTCCAGTTGGATCCCTAGCCTGGGAACATCCATATGCTGTGGGTGCAGCCCTAAAAAGACAAAAAAAGACCAAAAAAAAAAAAAAAAACCCCAAACCCGGAATTTTGATAAGTTGTCTATATCCCAGTCCAGTTGTATGTCTCAGATGACCGATATTGAGTTGTTTTTTCAAATGCATAAAAGTGATTTTACTTCTAAATTAAGAAAAAGTCAGTTCTTTATTGGAACTAATGGTTGATTTAAATAAGACCAGAATTTTTTTTTTCCTGTAACTTTTCTGTAAATAAATACTCAGTTGAAGAAAATCACAATATCAAGTCCCTCATTTTCTCTTTGTCACAGGGTTTTATATTGAAGGGCATGTTTTGGTGATCAGCAGAGAATGCAATTCTAGGTCTAAATTAATCTTATAAAGCTTAGAGAAAAGATTTATTTTTAGGTTGCCTTAAGAATTCTAATTTATTCTTTTGATCAAGTGTCTAGTTTAAGGTGCAATGAGTGCCTGTCTTATTTCTCTTGCGCTTTCACCTTGGGAAACGAAATAGTAAAAACAAGACATGAAAATCTCTCTCATGTCCTCTATTCTCTTACACAACTCACAAATCTCAAGAAGGATGACTTAAGAAATTATTGATCCTGAGGCAGAAGTACTAGGTGTTTAACCAAACCTATGCCACTAATTTTCTCTTTTTTCTTCATTTATTGACCCCAATTCCATTTTAAGACGAACAAATAATCACACACACACACACACAATCGCACTATCCTGGTCTTGTCTGCAGCAAAAAACAGAGTGCTTCTGTTGTCAGAATATTCTTATTAAAATGAAGTCAGAAAAGGGAATCTCAAGAACTAGAAAACTGGGGAACTTCTAGAATCTGCTTTGGGTGGGTACATTTATAATGAAAGATATTATATGTGTGCAAATATGAAAGCATTGTATGTGGATCTGGAGCACATGCTCCCGGTGGCACATGGTGTTCAGGTGTGGGATGCAGGTGCTGGGTGCCGGCAGGTGTGTGTGAATGAGGTTGGGTTGGGGAGCTAGTCCCCAGACAGCTGCAGCCATGCACTGTGGTCATCTCTGCATCCATTTAGGACAAGGCGTTTGCCTCAGAATCCTTTCAATGTGTGTCAGAGATGAAGGTCTTACCTGGGTCAATTTTACCTGGATTTCAAATTTATTTAGTTTAAAGATCATTATTTCATGTAAGCAACCCGACAGTTTATTAGCTATGGTGACTTGTGTATTCCCTTCCTCATTTTTCTTTTTATTATGTCCACAGTACAAACTCCATTACAGAAAGTTTTCCCTTGATTGATTGTAGAATTTTATCTGCATTAAAAGTGAAAGTCAGAGAGATTTCCAGTCTCTCCTCTACTAGTTAGGAAACTTAATGACTCTTTATTTTATAATTGAGGTATCTGGCACTCGTACTGAACCAAACTTAGTTTGATTTATGACATATTTTGTATGATGAAGTGCACCATAGCTAGTTTATAGCCACAACACAAAAGAGTTATTAAGAAAAGGACACTATGGAAGACTCAAGGACGATGACCGATATTTTATTGTTTTTAACTCAAGTAAGAAAATATAGACTGAATTCGGAACAGATCAGCTAAGTAGAAAAATAAGAAACTTTCTATAGCACCATTTATTACCCTGTGAAATACAGCTGTGATGGTGGAATTGGTCTTTCTAAGGCAATGATCCATCTTTTTCAGGGAAATATTCATAAATATATACAAATAAAATTAATATATATATATATGTAAGGTTCATAAACATTAATATAAGCACAATATGTAAATACATAGATAGATAGATGCTGGATGGATGGGTGGATAGATAAAGAGATAGATTACACCTGCATATGCATATCTCCAGCCTTTAGGAGGGACGCATTTATTCAATGGCTATTGCATTAAGAACCCCATGTCGGTTGACATTGTGATATCTTAGGGAACAAACACAAGCTCAGACTGCAGGAAAATGGAAAATGATTTTCTGTGTATTTGACTGATTCTTGGAGTCAGTTAAATTGTCTAGGGGGCAGAAGGAATATTCTGGTTTACTTGCTGAAATTCATACTAAAGTTTGCTTAAAGCTCAAATGGCCTGGTGACCAAGACCCTGGTGACCGTGGGTTATGATCTTGTCATATTTTATTTATACACACACAGATATATATAAAATATGATAAGACTCTATATACATACATGTAAATATACACACACACATATTCTCTCTTGAGTTCAGATTCTAGATTTACAATTTGATTACCTAAGGAAGAGACAGAATAACAGAATCAGAATCTCAACTTTTGTAAGGCTAGAGACATGGACCAAAAGATAAGGTTTAAATCAATAGTCTGTGATAGTAAGGCCTCTAAAACTTACTTTGCAAATCCAATCCAAGGGGTAAGAGAAGAGGTTACAACACTTTGTGGTTTTGTATATAACAATCTCAAAATGAAACAACAGTGTGACTTTGCTGCCAAAGCTAACGTGACCATAAATTACGTTAGCAGATACACAGCCGATTCCTGTTACTCGTGGTAGTTATTTTCTATAAAGCGACCGTGAGCACTGAACCCCTGTCCTGGGGGAAAAACACAGGATCAGGTTCCTGCGAGCCTCTGGTCACAACATTTCCTCAGCCGATCGATACATAACCTTGTTTTATGTGTGTTTCTCTTTAAAAACACCTTATTTAATGTATATCTTGTTGCTTAATTCCCATTGAGCCCAGGGCCATCAGGACTGTAACTCTTGCCTGAACAAAGCTTTTCTTTGTTCCCATTTCTTCCGTGAAGCCAGCACAATCTCTTTGTGCTTTGGGTGCTAGAATACTAGACTTCTGCCCTGTAATTAAGGACCTTTGTACACGGCAAAGTGTTTGACGAGAACACAAAAAATGGGAGAACTACAGAACTAACTAGACTTTGAAAAGGACACTCTTTACAGCGTGAGCTGACACAAGAAGGTGGACCTTTGTCTTGTTTCAGCCTTAGCTGGGAACACTCACATCCAACAGGCGTGCTCCAGTTTGCCCCTGGGCACACATCCACGAGGGATCGTGAACGTGCCACAAGGGTTAAACTTTTCATATAAGCTAACTTTTTGCATAATAATCAATCTTTAAATGCAAATACATTTTAGCTGTTAGGAGACTTCCCAAGTACAGCCTCTGTGCTGAATGAGGAGGAATGTATGTATAATAACAGGCCTCCTTTACTCCCTTGGTTCCAGGGTACGAAGGATGTGAAATGCAGTGAGAGGAGCAAGGAGCAGATGGTTCACATCTTGTAAAATATCCTGATGCAGAGACCGGAAGGAACTAAGCATATTCAAACTAGAGAAAAGATTTGGTAGGAGAAAAAGCAAAGGAAACACAGACCGGTCTTCAGATGTTAGCATCACTTTGAGGGCTTCCTCACTGTTGCCTCTGCCTGCATCACCTACGGTCTCCTGGCAACTGCACCATCTTGCACAACTGCATGTCTGCAGCCAGGCTGATGACCTGCCCCCTCCCCAGACCCCAGCCCCATCAGGCATCCGGGGCTTCTTCTCTTCACTACAAAGTCCATGGCTTTATTCCCAACTGGGGAATCACCTCTCTGCTTCTGGATATTTTATGGCAGTAATCACTGGCATTCCACTCATATACTCCTTCTGAATACATTAAAAACATATACTACAAAGTTATAATTTTAATTTGTAGCGTTCTAATTATGAAAGCAAAGATATCTGTTATAGAAAAATTGAGAAGAGCGAAAAATCAGGTAAAATAGTTCCCCTTGATCTCGCCACATAGAAATAGAAATTATTTACATTTTATTTTATTTTTAAAAATTGTAGTACAATTTACACGACATAAAATTCACCACCTAGAACATTTTTAGGTGTACAATTCAGTGCTGTTAAAAACATTTACTTGGTTATCCAATCATCACTACAATTCATCTTCACAACTCTTTTTATCTTGCGAAAGTGAAACTCTGCACCCGTTAAAAAATAATTCCCCAACCTCCCCCACAGTGGAAACCACCATTCTGCAAAGTAGAACATTTTACCATGTTGCTTTTGGCCACACTATGTCATGATGCACCTACTTCTACTCCTATACTATCGTTAGAAAATTCATAAAATGACTTGATTTTTAAAGTGTTTTCATTCTTCTTCTTATTATTATTATTTTGGCTGCACCCATGGCATGCAGAAGTTGCCAGGCTAGAGATTAAACTCAAGCCACAGCAGCAACCCATGCCCCTGAAGTCACAATGCTGGATTCTTAACCCACTATGCCACAAGGGAACTCCAAAATAACTAGATTTGTTATATTGTTTCTCTTTTTATTTATTTATTTATTTTTCTCTTTTTTTTAGGGTCACACTCATGGCATATGGAGGTTCCCAGGCTAGAGGTCGAATAGGAGCTATAGCTGCTGACCTACCCACAGCCACAGCCATAGCAACGGGGGATCCGAGCCGCATCTACGACCTACACCCCAGTTCACAGCAACGCTGGATCCTTAACCCACTAAGCGAGGCCAGGGATCAAACCCTTGTCCTCATGGATACTAGTCAGGTTTGTCAACCACTGAGTCATGACAGGACTCCTTGTTTCTGTTTTTATAACCATATTTGGTTTCAGCAAAATAGACTACTGAAACAAAGTTGAGAGTAGGCTCCAGGAAGCCTATCACTTGGGAAAAAAAAGGGTATAACAACAGAAAAGCCAAATTTCAGAATTTGGAATACATTAGAGCTTCCTAAATACTCTACCCACATACTCCTTTAAATAAAGTCTCCTAAAATATGTATATCTATTTATAAATTATATATGTATCTATACAACAATACTAAAGTGCTCCATATGCTATAGAGCCATACAAATTTGACATTGTATAGATTTTGATGAGAGCGATGACGTCTTTGATTTAGTACATTTTATTACCTTTTAAAATCTTGCTCTGAACTTTGCAATGCAGTCTATTTTTAAAGCTACTTTATTTATTTCACATGTGATAGATACTTGTCACATGCACCAGTCTTTAGAAGGTCTGGTAATAAGCTTACTATATTTTAGTGCTTGGCATTGGTGGTTCTCAGTGTTGAGAACAGATTTCTCACGTTACAGAAGGACACAGATGGGAGCAGTACTCGGCTGACTGTGATCACTGTATCCGGATGTCTGTGGTTAAATTCCACCTGCCAATTATGCAGACACTACAATCCACGTTCAGTCTGAGGATGTTCTTAATACCTGATGTCAATTAGTTGGTTTTGAAAACGGATAGGAGAACGTTACATATTTATATGTTTGGCAAATGAGTTCCAACTCCCTGAAATGCCTCATTTAGAAGATTTTAAATAGATTAAAAAGTTTCATTTACAAGTTTTATCATTTTGAAGACATGAAAGGTTTGTTTTGGTGTGTGAAACACATCATTTACAGAGCCAATAATCATACAACGATGGAAACATTTCTAAACCTCTATAATTAAAATGTTTCTCCATTTCACAGCTTTCTCTCAAAAGCAGCAATTTTCTCAGTATTAAAATGTCACCCTTACCCCGAAAGGGCTGATTTTGTGTCATTACTTCTCAGTGATGGCTTTCTGGCATACTTGTAGCTCTATTTGTTATCACAGAAAAGATTAGCAAATAAGTCACTCGCTTTTTGTTTAAAATAATCTTAAATTGTGTATGTTTAGCAACCTGTTTAAGAAAAAACAGTGAAACTCTGGGTAGTCTAATGATTTCCATAGTCAATCCTACACAAGTTCTAAACTTCATATAATTAGATTCCAACTCACCTGCTCAAAGTCAACTTCAATAGGCTGTAAGTTCGTGAAAGGCTGAGTCTGCCCTGACAAAATGCTCATTTTTCTTTCCTGTTACTCCTGTAAATTATGAGACATGATAACTTCTGACTTGTAGATCATTACTCATAAAACTTGTTTTTAAATACTGAAAAATAGACCTAGAAATTCTAATGCCTTCTTCAACCCCAAATGGTTGTCTTTAGTATTCAAGAAGCCTCTGAACATCTGTCAAATAGTTTCTATATTTTCTGCCTCTTCCTGTCAGGATTATATTCTATAATAGCCTCCTAAAATTATGTCACTTTTGTCTAATTTATTCTCTTCTTCAAATTAGCTAAAATGGTATTAATCTGAGTGATTATTAACACAAGGATCTAAATATGTTAGAGTATCGCACTCTGTCAAAATATCCTGGAAAATGAGGCGTTCCATAGCGGCTCAGTGGCAATGAACCCAACTAGTTTCCATGAGAACATGGGTTCCGTCCCTTGCCTTGCACAGTGGGCTAAAGATCCAGTGTTGCTGTGGCTGTGGTGTAGGCTGGCAGCAGCAGCTCCAGTTTGACCCCCAGGTCTGGGAACTTCCAGATGCTGCAGGTGCAGCCCTAAAAAAAAGACAAAAAAACCCAAAAAAATCCTGGAAAATGACAAATATACAAATAAATATTTGACTGTGCTGTATGAAAAGTGAGAAAATAAATTTCGGGAGCACAGAAACTACAAGAATTCCCCTCAAACTTAAAGCAGAAAGCACCTGCTTTAGGGAAGCACCTTCAGCTCAGGAAAATAGGGGTTCAGAGGACCAGGCAGGGGAGAGGCAGGGCAAGCTCGCTCATGCTGCTGCCTGGGGTTGGCGGGGCACCTGGGCTGCGGGCACACCGACCACGTGTGCTCTTCCTCCCCGTGGCTCATGGAGAAGTACGATCTTCTCTCTCAAGATGAAAAATGGTTATGGAGAATTGTGTAAAATGAGGAGAAAAATATGTATGAAAAAGAAAATTAAACCTTAGAACATAGACGTATATATGTTCTATATGTTTTTCAACATATATATATTGATAAAAACCAAACTCTCAGTATTTCAGTACAAACAACTGAAGGACAAATTAGCAAATTGGACTATGTAAACAAAGACCTTTCCCCTAATTTAGAAGAAATTAAAACATGGCAATGTTAGAGATTTTTTTTAGAAACATTGCAAATAAGCACAGAGGTCCAAAATCCACAATAGGACTTCCAGAGTAGAAGAGAAAAGAGAATGGACAAAATGCAACATTCAAAATAAAAAGACCAGGCGTTCCCGTGGTGGTGCAGTGGAAAAGAATCCAACTAGTATCCATGAGGATGTGGGTTCCATCCCTGGCCTCGCTCAATGGGTTAAGGATTGATCCGGTGTTGCTATGAGCTATGCTGTAAGTAGCAGATGTGGCTCAAATCTGGCATTTCTGTGGCTATGGTGTAGACCGGCACCTACAGCTCCGATTTGACCCCTAGTCTGGGATACTCCATATGCCGCCGTGAGTGTGTCCCTAAAAAAAAAATAAAAAATAAAAAAATAATAAAAAATAAAAAGACCAAATAGATAGAACCAAAGAACAATAAAAGACCTAAGGCACAAATATTCAAATAAAAGTCAAAAAAAATTTTTTTCAGTTTCCTTTTTATGGCTGCACCTGCACGTTTGGAAGGCTAGGGGTCAAATCGGAGCTATAGCTGCTGGCTACACCACAGCCACAGCAATGCCAGATCTGAGCCTCATCTGTGATCTACACCACAGCTCATGGCAATGCCAGATCGTTAACCCACTGAACAAAGTCATGGATCAAATCTCATCCTCATGGATACTAGTTGGGTTCTTAACCTGCTGAGCTACAATGAGAACTTCTAAAATGAAAATTAAAAAAAAATAAGAATCTAAAGAAAAGCACACCCTAAAGTAACCCCAAACCCATCAGTGGTCACTCTCTTTGTTGCCAATCTCTTCAGCCCCAGAGAAGTTCCAGTCTACTTTCTGTCTGTCTTGACTTACTATTCTGGAGATTTCATATGAGTGGAATCATTCAATATGTCCTTTGTAACTAGTATATAATAATGTTTCAAGGTTTGTTTCTACTGCAGCATGTACAAAAACTGCATTTCTTTTTATTTACTGAATAATATTTCCATGATATGAATATACCGCATTTAATTTATCCATTCATCAGTTGATGGACATTTAGGTTATTTCCACTTTTTGGCTGTTATGAATAATGTTCCTATGAAATTTGTGTTCACAATAATGGTTAAATGCTAAATATATCCTCAAAAAATTTCACCCCAAATTAAATAAGTACCCCACCTGGGAAATAAAGATTCTGAGTCTTAGAATAATTTCCTTTATTGACTTTGTCTCATCTTTGATTATTTATTTTATTTTATTTTATTGATTATTTAAAAGAACAGAGTATTCTCACTTTTTAAAAGAGCTAAGTTTTGATGACCTGCTATATTTGCTTTTAAAACCTTCTGTTGTCACTTTGGTTGAATAAATTACTAAATATTATTTCACAGTGCCTCTTGATCCTATTTAATTAAGTGACAATGTTTGATATTTTTTCTTCCCCCAAATCAAATCCTAAATGAAATATTGATCATAAATTGACCTTTGGAATGTCCCAGGGGGCCCCTGGCAAATGTCCAGGGATTGTTCCCTTTCCTTTTGCACAAAGAGAATGTTAAAAATAATGAAGCTTATTTGATATGTCAAATCGCATGAAAAACACTGTCAAATAATGAGAGATGCTACAGCCTCCTTAGGGGGACATTTTGTATGGCAAATGCCATTTCTATAAACACTTCAGGAACTAGATGGGAGTCTTAGAGGTCGGTAAATGCTCTCGTGCCTGCAAGTCCTGCCACACAGCACACACCCCCACGCCACCTCCAACCCTTCCTGCTGTGCAACACAAGGCTCATGTTCTCAGGCAAAACTGCAGTTCGATAACAGTGTATGTTACAAAACAACCAGCTCTCATCATTGAATTGCACAGTTTTTGTAATGAACTGTCATCAGATTTTAAGCGCGGCTAAAGGGCACCAGGCCTGGCCACCGCACCCTCACGGGAACTTGGCTGTAAGGCAGCTGTCCTTTTCTTTTTTTTTTTTTTTTTTGGCTTTTTGCCATTTCTTGGGCCGTTCCCACGGCATATGGAGGTTCCCAGGCTAGGGGTCAAATCGGAGCTGTAGCCACTGGCCTATGCCAGAGCCACAGCAATGCAGGATCCGAGCCGCGTCTGCAACCTACACCATAGCTCACGGCAATGCCGGATCGTTAACCCACTGAGCAAGGGCAGGGATGGAACCCGCAACCTCATGGTTCCTAGTTGGATTCGCTAACCACTGCGCCACGACGGGAACTCCAGCTGTCCTTTTCTGAAGCTCATCCAGCTGAAGCTGGACCACCTGACAGAAACTTCAAACATCTCATCATCATGACAGTGGGGCCACTCCGAAGTCCTTCTACCCATGAGAACCTTGACTGGCTGCATTCTGGACTTGGCAATGGGTTTACTGTCTTCTCTGATGATTAATTTCTCTTTTTTCTTCTTCGCCCCATGGAAACAACCCTCAGTAAGTCCTGAACATGCTCACCGTCCAGTAAAAGCCTTTTCCCAAGAAGCCAAGAGGGTTGCAGAGGAGGTGGGGTACCATTTAGGTTTGTTCTTTCCTGTTTATTCATCTTCATTTTCTTTTGTGGTTTTGTTTGTTTTTGTGGTTTTGCTTTCTAGGGCCGCACCTGCAGCATATGGAGGTTCCCAGGCTAGAGGTGGAATCAGAGCAGCAGATGCCGGCCTACACCACAGCCACAACAGTGCTGGATCCTTAACCTCATTTCAAGGTCCTGAAGGCATGCATTGAATCCACAACCTCATGGTTCCTAGTCGGATTCATTTCTGCTGCTCCACGATGGGAATTTCCTTCTGTGTTCTTCCCCTTTGCAAATGTCTCAGTTCCCAACTTCTCATCTGAATCTTCTCTCCACAAAAATCCACCCAGCTCCTTCTTTGCAAAACTCCTTGGGAAGTTTCAAATACAGAGAAGAATTTGGTGATTAAGAGCCCCACAAAGAGTGGTGTGAAAATTACTTTAGAAGTTCACGTGGTGGCTCAGCGGTAAGGAAACTGACAAGTCTCCATGAGAATTTGGGTTCGATCCCTGGCCTCACTCAGTCCATTAAGGATCCAGTGTTGCCATGAGCTGTGGTGTAGGTCACAGATGCGGCTCAGATCCAGCACTGCTGTGGCTGTGGTGTAGGCTGGCAGCTGCAGGTCTGATTCTACCCCTAGCCTGGGAACCTCCATATGCCATGAGTATGGCCTTAAAAAGACAAAAAAAAAAAAAAAAGGAAAATTACTTCAGCCTAAAAATATCTGCTCAGAAAGAAGCACAAATATAGCTTCCATGACCCCCCTCAGGAGAAAGCTGACAGGAAATGTAAATTCAGGTGCCAGGCAGTGTCAAAAAGCTAAATGGAAATTTCAGGACCTTGAAATGAGGCCCTAAACACTGCCCCCTTTGTTAGGCTCCTGTGTGAACCCTCACTTTCTGCCATCTGGGGGTTACTCATTGCTGAGTCCTTGTATGTGTAAATGCAGCTTGTCACCTGCTCATCTATCCTGAGTTAACTGCAAAGCCCCGAACCAGTCAGACCTAAGTTGGCAGAGAAGTTTTCCTTCCAACACAAGGTTCAGGTCAAGGTGGGGCAGGTGGGGGGAGTAGAGGAGGACCCAAGGTGGGGCTGGGCTGTCGGAGTGACCCTCCGGTACAGCAGCATCCAGCCCTGTCAAGTAAGCCCTTGTGTTTTCACGTCCCCTCAGGACCCCTGCTCTTCATCTAAAACTTTCTGATGAGGCATCAAGCCTGGTCTTCAAAGCAGCTCTTGGGCCCCTTTCCCATTTATCCGTTTCTGTCCCCCTCTAACCTTAAAATAACCTAATTATAGGGATGAGCTCACTGGGCAATTACTCTGACTCCTGACTCAGCTCTCCTGGTGCACAGCAGGCCTCGCCTAAACTGTTGATTCTGTTCCCAGAGAAAAAGAAATAAGATTCAAGAATGAAGCAGTTAAAAAAAACGACTAGCTTCCCCTACGTAATGGAGTCAGGTTGCTGTACAGCAGATACTGGCACAGCTTTGTCAATCAACTATATTTAAATAAATAACCAACCAGCTCTCTCCCCCAGCCCCCCTGAGCCTCCAGCAGGCTGGTCCTGGGGCAGGTTAAGGTGGGAGGAGTCAGCCAGTCTGCCTGCAAAGACAGCGGTGCAGACCCTGCCCCCTCCTCCACGTGTCACCGAGCATGTCCCCCGTTCCCTTTACCAACCGTCACAATGAGCAGAATGTCGGGAGTGGGGCTCAGGACACGAGTCCGCCTTCTCCCTGGAGAGGCGACTTTTCTTTTCTTTTTTTTTTTTTTGTCTTTTTTTGCCATTTCTTTGGGCCGCTCCCGCCACATACGGAGGTTCCCAGGCTAGGGGTTGAATTGGAGCTGTAGCCACTGGCCTACGCCAGAGCCACAGCAACGAGTGGGATCCGAGCCGCGTCTGCGACTTAACACCACAGCTCACAGCAACGCCGGATCCTTAACCCACTGAGCAAGGCCAGGGACCGAACCTGCAACCTCATGGTTCCTAGTCGGATTCGCTAACCACTGCACCACGACGGGAACTCTGACTTTTCTGATTAAAGGACTTCCCTCTCTATGGACACACGCCTCCCCAGTCACTGGATTTTCAGCAGCGAGCAGTGGAGCCTGTTTGATGACAATATGCTCTGGCCTGTCCAGTTCGACCTTCAGCCTTTGCTGAGGGCCCTCCCAGGGCTGTGGGGTGGAGGGGGGAGCTGCTGCTAATTAGGGGGTGGGGGACAAGAATCCTCACTGCTGCCTCTTCCTCCATCAGACGTCCCTACCCTTGCTGAAGTCTTCCTTCATTCTTCCTATTTGTTTAATCGGGTCCAATTTCTCTTAAATTTTAGTGTGTGTTCCTTAAAACATCAAGCTCAATTCCAGGGTCTCTCCTCCCAAACCTTCTTCTCTCAGCGTCCCTAAAATGGAATTATGTTGACCATCCAGATACACTGGCAACGCCTCTAAAAGGGAAGTGTTATTATTTTGATGTTGTAGCTTAAAGTTGAGGTAACTTGCACAGGTGACCCGGACAGCGACTCAACTCGTGGGGCCAGGATGTCAACCCAAGATGACCCAATGCAAATCTTACTCTCTCTCTCCTGCAGGCCACTCTTCCCCACTCACCTCTAGTTCAAAATGGACAAAGCTCAAATGTTGACAAATTGATGCTTTCAATATTAAAGCATTAGCTAGTCATTCATATTTAAAAACACACAACAATCTCATAATCGCCATTCTCACTTTAGACAAGAAGAAGGATCTGTTTAATGTAAGCAGGTTTACATGACCAAGTAGGAAAAATTGAGCTTCGTGGTACAGAGTGCTCTCTGGGGTTATCCTGGACTTAAGTTCTGAGTCTTTGGGGGTTGTGCTCCCTTCCCTGCCCCACAGCTACTTTGCAACTCCATAAATTATGGAGAACTGAAGGAAATGCAAATGAAGGGTGTCTACTTGACATGCAAATAAATTCTGTCTGGATGAGCTTCCCGGACTCTCTCCCCCACCCCCATCCCTGGAAATCCCAGTTTTACTTCCATTTGCAAATTCATTTTAGTGTCTTGAACTATAAATTAGTCTCTTCTTTGGGTTCACCTTTGAACTGGTTGTCACATCTTATTGATTTTCTTGTTAATAACAAGTTAAACAAAATATTGAACATGCATTTGTGTTACATCTATATGAGCATTATAATTTTACCCTTTAAAAATTATCCTTTAACAATAAAATTATAGAGAGGTGATTGTATTTTAAAATACTTTATAAGAAACTGGAGGGATTTATTTAATCTTCCTTTAGATTAATAAACTCAGACATATTGAAATTGATTTGTCCACATTTTCCAGTTAGGTGGTATCATCCTGGAGTCTCAAATCCAGAGTTTTTCCCTGGATTATTGCCAAGTGCTTTATTATGAAATAATTTCTTTCATGAGTCTGCCTTGAGTTTTTTTAAAAAGTAATGATAAACTGGTAACACTAATAGAAAGTGTTGCCAGAACTTGGCCTCTGCCCACTGGTGCCGAATAGAAACAAGTGGCAGAGTTTTGGGCGAAGGAGAAAAAAATGGCTTTATTGCTTTGCCAGGCAAAGGAGGGTCACAGCAGGCCAATGCTGTGCCCCCACCCCCCAGGAGAGATTTGGAGGTGGTTTTACACTTTGGGGAGTGACAAATAAGGCTGCAGATAAGGGCCAGTGTAGAGGCAAGCTTACCATTGTTTTCAAAGCTGAGGATCAGTGGTCAGGTGGCCTTCTTTCCAAAATAAGGAATGCTTCATTAACAACTTCCATTTGCAGGGGGTTTAGTTCTGCAGAAGGGTTCAAGGTTATTGTTATCTATATTCCATGAATAGGAACTAGAACCTGCCCCCCAGGCTGCACTCTGGTCTCCTGCCAGCTCCTCCCTGGTCTGTGCCTCCCCTCCCTTCCCCGATCAGCACCTGTTTGAACCTACCCTTTGGAACTCAGGGAACCTCCTGGAGGCTGAAGTTTATTCCCTAAAAACAAGAAATGGGGAACACTGAAAGTTGTGTGTGCCCAGGAGCCCACAGGGCCCTGCTCAGTTTCACAAGTAGAAAGTGACCTATTTTTTAATTGATCATTTTGCATTAATTTCCAATGAACATTCACTTGCTCTTGAAGGAGCAAGAATGCAGAATTATTTACATCATTGATGACAGCTACATAAAGATTATGAACATGTATCAGAAGTTATACTTTGTAAATTCTCTCAAAAAACTTGGCCACAAAAGGAAACACACTAACAAAAACATGACACAATTTTAGTCTCACAGAGGCATCTGCTGGTAATTCTGTGGATTTTTTTTTTTTCCTTTGCTCTTTGAGCCACGCCCACAGCATATGGAGGTTCCCAGGCTAGGGGTCAAATCAGAGCTACAGCTGCCAGCCTACACCACAGCCACAGCAACACTGGATCCAAACTGTGTCTGTGTACACCACAACTTATGGCAACACCGGATCCCTGACCCACTGAGCGAGGGGAGGGATCGAACTCACATCTTCACGGCCTCTAGTCGGATTCATTTCCACCGCACCACAACGGGAGCTCCATGTGGATCATGCTGATGAATGGTTTGTGCGCAGGAGGTAGCGAGGTCTGTGTTCATCCCTTTTTCTCTAGCTAATTGCTGTATAATCTTAGTTACATAGAAAAAAAATCTTATTTTTTAAGGGACAATGCAAGTAACTGATAGGTATACAAATTTTTCCTGTCTGCTAGTGATTTTAATTGACTTTCTCAGGGAATAAGAAATTTTTCTCTACTTATCTAGGTTCTTCTGGCTGGTCCAAGAATTACACTGACAGGAGAAAGACAGGCAGATCAAACAAGAGTTTACTACCATGAATACCTGGGAGAGACCCAGGACAAATCAGCAATCCACCAAAAGGGTTGATGTCTTCCCCTCAAATACCGCCTTTAGCCAAAGGCAGGAGGGATGCTGGAGGTGGAGGTTGGGATTTCAAAGCAGAGGAAGGGAACTGACAGGGGATGAAAAGCAAATGTCTGGTAAACAGGTGTCTCCTGGGCCAGAGAGGGACAGTGGGACCCAGAGGGGGCTTTAACGGACTTGGCTGGGTCCTCCCTTTCTGTACATGTGGTTTTTACCGGGTTACCTGTGGTACCAGCTCCTTCCTGGAACAAGTCCTGTTCCAGCTACACTCTTCGGGTTGCTGGGGAAGGTCAGAGTCTTTGGGGCCTTGAGAATAACCAGCCTAAAATAATCCACATTTTCAGGTGGCAGGTTTTTTCCCCTGCAACTTCCTCCACCCTCCACTTCAGGAAAAGCTATTTTGTTGTAGTCTCTGCACACAGGTGGAAAAAGAATTTTATAGATTTAAACCAAGGTGTAGAAAAGACAAGTTTATTGAAGCAAGAGACACTGCTAACATAGCAGGCTGACATCCTGATAATCAGGGAGGGAGAGTGGACTCTGGGCACATGGTCGTGTCTGTTTTTATAGCCCAAAGACAGAGGAGTGTGAGGAGTGGTTTTGCTATACACCTGCTGGCCTGCTGGTTGGTTGGGAAAGGATGGGGTCTTCTGATACACTCACTGGTTGGGGGCATATGTTACCCCTGTAGGGTTGGGGTGAGGAGGGGGCCACATACCTTTCCTAATAGGGGCAGGAAGGAGCTGGCCAGGTTCCTGGGATGGGGAGGGCCTTAGGAACTTTGTAACAATTACAGTGAGACAGGTGGGCTGTTAAGGGTCTGGTCATTCTTATCTCGGCTAGAGGCTTTTTGAGTTTTATCTCCTTGGAGAAGCCTTGAAGCCCCATACATTTTGTCCATTTTGCAACTGGTCTCAACATTCGTTTACTCTATATAAACTTTTTTTTTTCTTTTCCTCTTTTCCTTTGAATAGGCTATAACATCTCCCTGGTTCCCTCATGTCATACGAATCAATAAATTCTTTAACATGTGCTCATTTTATACCTCTATGAGAATCATGATTTTATTTTTTTCCCCAAAATGAATAACAGTTACTAACTTATTCTATCGGGATTTGGAGCATTTAGGTTGTAGAATATATTATATGTTCTTGGCATATAATGTATTGTATGCATCTGGCTTACATTGTATAATCTTCAATGACTCCCTTACTACAAACTGGAGATGTCTAATCTTCACCTGCTAGTAAACAATCAGTAGACACTCCTTTCCTGAGTGAGCACTAAGTAACATGGGATTTAATCTAAGCGAATCACATCCTCTCTTGGCAGATCAATTCATCAAGTGGATTGTATATGTAGTTCCGTCCCCCTAGCTTTGAGCTATGTCTCACCAATTTTAACAGGAAGCTCTCTCTCTGATTATCAGAGCAGGCAGTAAAATATGATGCCGGGTAAGTGAACATTCTTTTAAGACACACAAAGTCTAAGAAAACAGCATGGCATGCCTTAAGTGCTCAGACGTTGGGCCTCTGGACATCACAGGCTGACATCTCCAGGCTTCAAGCCAATTCCAAAGCACTGAGCCATTCCAGGAAGCAATGGCTATTTCCAAAGCCCTCAGCATGCTTTCCTTGTCATTTCTTTGGCTCAATCAATAGGGTAAAACAAAAATTAAACACAAAACAAAAATAAAACAAAGCAAAAATTTACAATGACAACAAGAAAATCAGTAAAATCTATTTCATGCCCTTTCATGACCATGGAACAGTAGAATATGGCTTGAATTCTTCTCCACTCTAGACATTTCTTACTAGGTTTACTTTCTTCCCATAAATGTTCATCACCAGACCGCTTCTGCATCATGAATAGGTCCCTTGATGCCGAAGAAGTGTTTTGTTCTTAAGCCTAGCTGATGTTTCTGACATTCTATTATCATGCTCAGTAATTTAAAAGAAAAATGTTTACTCTTACATTGAAAATCAGTGGTAAGAAAAAAATAATGATTAATTCAGCAAAGGTGAAAAGTCTTCCAGGTACTATGCTCAGTCCCAAGTTATAAAAAGGTAACTATAATTGAATTTCTACCAGCATTAAGCCTGCACATGGACCAACAATCACAATAAGTTATGTAAAGGAAGGCTATGCAGGTGATTGAAGAGGTGCTATTAGAACAAGGGAGGGTGGGTAGCCCCGGGGGGAGGTCTGTGGAAAGCTTTTGAAGCGCCCAGTACAAGTGGGAGATAGTGTGGGCAGCAGGGCTTGCTCAGTTCTGGGAAAGTCATTTCAAGGGTGAGGGCACAGAGTGTGGGGTTAAGGGTGGGGACTGAGGATTAAATGGGCACAAGTGCTCTTAATGCCAAGTGCACAGGAGGCAGAATGGTCTTCAAAAAAAAGCAGCAAGAGTTTTGAATCCTCAAACACTGTCTGGAGAATGAAATTCAAGGTGCAGACAGATGATCAGCTGGAAGGATCATCACAGAGGGGTTTCCGGAGCTCTCAGCCCCTCGTCCCCAGAGAACAGAGCGGGTGGCCCCCAGGTGGGTCTGGGGATCAGGAGGGCTGTGGGCTGAGGATGATGGAAGATGGCAGATGTTTCCTCCACAGCAGTTGGAAGGATGTTAGGTCAGGGTGGGAAGATTAGGGAGAGTCTGATGCAGGCTTTCTGACAAGAGATCTGTGGCTTAAACCTAAGCAGTGAAGGTAATGTTTCAGAATTTATGGGGTAGAACCAGCAAGATAAACAAAAGTGTTTTGTTCAGGTCTTGATGTTGGATGGGTCTGTGTGTGTGTGTGTGTGTGTGTGTGTGTGTGTGTGTATGTGTGTGTGTAAGAAGGTCTCCTACTTTCCTGGGAATGAAAATAAGGACAGAAGACTTTTCAGGAGCCCATGGAACGTATAAGCGAAGATGCCCCCCGCCCCCCAAAGGCCCTGGATATAAACTCTGAAAGTCATGCCTGGGGTGTGGGTCCTGTGTCACCACCCAAAGGTTCAAGAAAAGGCTGTGTCTGTCACTCCCAAGGAGGAACGTAATTCCAAAATCTAATGCCTAAAAGTGATGAAATGTTACTCAACCAAAGCATTTAAAAGTCAACTTGAAAAGGTTTGTTGAGTTAGCCATCTCGTTAGTGAAGAACGTTCTCAGTGTTGTTATAAAGATTTTAAGATTAGATTCTTCACATTTTAGTACAAGGTCAATAGTCAAGTTGCCAATCACAGTGACTGTTAAACTTTTGCAAATGTAGCTACTGAAGCTCCTTGCAAAACAAGAGACAGAGGGGGCACCTCTACCTCTGGGGGCTGTTAAACTTTTTCAAGTGTCTCAAGGAGCCCCCTGCGGAGGTACTTATTGGAACACCATAAAAATGTTCTATGTGAAAGACTGTAATTCTCTTGATGGTTAGAAAATAATGATATGTGTGACAAACATTTTTTTTCCTATCATAGTACATAGAATGGCTTTATTTTACTCCTGACAGTAACCTAAGTAATAATGCTAGGATGATAGAGGATTAATTCTGAAGATTGGGTGTTTAAAACATTTTATGTTGAGATGAATGTCAGTAATTTATATATATATTTTTTCCTGCATTGAATCTGCATTAAGGAAAGCCATTTTCACAGCAAGCACCTGTATTTAATGATGTGGGTGATTATGGTAAATTATTTGTGAAATGGTTTTGTCTTTTCTCCTCATGCAATTTTTCTGTAATTAATTCCCTGATCTGTTGAAGCCTTGGTAATGATTTCTATCACGTATTGGTAATTAAATTGCTATACAACTTTGAGGAAAGACAACTGATTTTCACTTCAGGTTTGCAGCAATGCTTCACATAATAATTGAAGACTCTGTTGTATTTTGTAAACACATAAAAGACATTTAGTGTCTTCTCAGCGGTGTGTTTCAGTGGTTTGTGTGAAGCGAGAGAACTGAGGGCACCAAGAATAGCACAAGGTCCTGGTGAAGCCCACTTGCTTTTCCACACTTAGGGCTCTTCCTGGTCGCAGTCTGTTTAAATCTGCTCTCCTGGGAACCTGAGGCACTCTATCCATTGTGTCCTCCTAGAGGAAAACAAAAAGCACAGCCTAATCCCCCGTCTACAATCAAGGGGTTGATGACTTTGAGAAAGATGGTGGTACAGAAGCTCCAGACCTGGGTCTGCCTCAGAGATATGACTGAATGGACAATATAGAGTCCAACCAGCCTTTATGAGAACTCCAGAAATGAGCTAGGAGAGTGCAGAGCTCCAGGGATGCACACAATCCCACTGAAATGTGTTGTGTTTCACAACAACCACTTTTCCCCTGCTGGCAAAGCTCAGGAGAATCAGGAAGAAACACCCAAATCGTGGCTTCTCCCCAGGGCAGAAGGGAGTGGGAGGCACACCCCAGATTCTAGCTTTGGGGGGGATGCTGTTTCTGTTTCACCTGGCTCTAAACTCTGACCACCAGCATGTTTGGAAAGCCTAGGGTCCGACGAGAACAAGGAGAGTTCAATGGCTTGATGTAGCTTCCAAGAAACTAAAGGACAGCAGACAGACCCCAGAAAAAGCAAGAGATTAGGAGCTCCTAACAAAATGGGAAAACAAAGTAGCAAAGCTTGTCTAGGAAACCACAGACACACAGACACATAGACACACACAGACACAGACACAGACACACAGACACACAGACACACACACACACACACACACACACGCACGCCCAGAGAAGACTCATCCACAGAAAGGTCCTCAGATTTTCTAACCAGGCTGATTGGTGAATGTCTTCCCTATACTAAGAAAGTCTTTAAAGTCTTTAAAGACTAGGAGAGGTGATTTTTTTTTTTAATGCCCAAATCCTAGCAAGAAATAACAAGAAATGTGAAGAGACAGGAAAACATGGCCCAGTCAGGGGAACAAAGTAAATCTCCAGAAAATGACCCTACAGAAATGGAGGTTATGAATCACCTGACAAAGAATTCAAAACCATTGTCTTAAATAAGCTTAAGGAGCTACAGGTCAACCTGACAAATCTTTCTTTTAAATCTGCTAAATACGGCTCTGAATATATACTTCTTCTAACCTCTTGACTTGCAAGGATTTTTGACTCCTAGGAAATTCTTTGAAAACTTTGAGATAATTTTAATATCCCATCACAAAGAGATAATAGGACAATTAAAACTATAGGTGTTAACTTGTGCACGTTTCACTTAACTGGTCCAATATCACTGGGGTCTGATTTATCCCTTTTAGCTACCCTTACACATCAATTTACACAAGTATCAAGTGCCCATGTCATTATATACCAAAGGAACATCAAGTTATTGTTTTCCTTTTGGATTCACTCTTTTTTAAAAAAAATCTGATGTGAGTATTGGGATTTGATGAGTCAAAGGAGGAGGTCAACACCTTGCATGTGAAAGGAGATTAAACGTACTATTATAGAGAGTGTCAAAGTGTCACTTATCTGGCTAGAAAACTGACCCCTTTAAAGACATAAAGAACAAGGTAGAGTAATGATCAATTACTTTAGGCTCATTTTAATATGTTGCTGAGCATATGCTCCTGGTACTGCGTGAAGAGAACCTTCCCAATTCATAGTGCATTTTCTCAGTGGATTTTTGCCTCTAAGTCTCAGTGGTCTTAGAAGAAAACTAACACCAAAAGTCTATGGTGACAAGTCCAACTGCGTCAAAATTACAAAATGAAAAAGCCCTTTTCACATCATCTTTATGACAAGTTAGCTCTGGGTTACTATTGGACTCAATAACTGATTTTTTTTCTTTTTTTGTCTTTATAGGGCTGCACCCACAGGATATGGACATTCCAGGCTAGGGGTCCGATCAGAGCTTTAGCCACCAGCCTACACCACAGCCACAGCAATGCAGGATCCGAGCCGGTGTCTGTGACCTACACCACAGCTCACGGCAATGCCAGATCCTTAACCCACTGAGTGAGGCCAGGGATCAAACCCATATTCTCATGGACCCTAGTGGGCTTCGTTAACCACTGAGCCACATTGAGAACTCCCTCGAGAGCTGATTTAATGTAAATTGTAGTCACTGTCCAAGAGAAGAAGATGCAGAAGAACAGTTTGATCTGCTGGAGCATCGGTGTTCTAGGCACTGGATTCCTCCCCAAATGTATCAGCTTCTCTTCTTTGTTATAAATCACTGAAACATGATTTTGCTTTTTTGATAATATGCGCAACTTGTATAATAGCTAGTTAACTAGTTAGCATTTGTATCACAAGTTTTGTTCATTTTTTATATATGGAAAATTTGAACTTTCTGGAGCAGCAGTGGCTTAATAGTTCCTAGTTCCTAAATTATGATGGTCATCTCTTGGTTAGCATTTCTAACCTTAACACAGTCATACTTCCTTATGTAAGTTTGAGTTTAGGACACAGATACACAACCCATATTTGACATGTTTCTCCTGACCTTGCCCATTGGTGGGTATAATTGTATTCATATTTCAAATAACTTGAATTCTGCTGGCTTTTGTACCAACATGCAACCAAGACTCCCCAAAAGTTGCTTTCCATCATCACACATAGACCAAATCTCTCTAGAAGTGCCTGGGCCTGTGGACTCCAGCTCCCCGAGATCTGCACTCTGTGGTACAGAGCAGCTCTTCCACCAGACGCCACTGACTGTGCTCCTGGGCACCTCTGACACTCCTCTGTTTCTGAGCCCTGTGGCCTCTGCCATCACCCCTGATGTACCATGAGAGGCAAAGCTGCTTCCATCTCATTGTCAGTGAGCCACGGACACTCGGATACTTGCATCTTAGCAGAGGTGGGAGGCGAGGGAACGGGGGTTGGGGGGTGTGAGGGGGTGGGAGCGGCATAGAGGGTTCAGGTGGCCCCAACCCAACCCGGGTCTGCGGGGAGGGGAAGTGGTAGGTGGCAAATCTGGAGACAGTTCGTGTGATTGGCTAGGGAGCACATCTTGCTTCCTTCTGTTGACGGACCTAAATTGGAAGAGGTGGCAAAAACAGAGACGTCAGCTTCAGCAGCTATTAATAGACGCTGACCATTCTGGGTGTCCTGCTGGGGATGTTGTCGTTGGGCTTCCAGGACCGGTCACAGCAAAGGTTGTGGCTCAGGGCTCTCTTGCATTTGTACCATCAGTCTCTCAGTGTATTTCACTTATTTTCATTGGTCAATGACAGTCCTGATCTTTGAATTAGTTTAGGATGAGGGAGAACTTACGGGTTGACTCATGACACACATAGTGATTAAAATGCAAGAAGAGCTTTTTAAAGCATGATATATCTTTACATGAATTCCTTAGCAAGAGACAGTTCCAGCAGGCATTGGCATATAAACTTATATTGATTTATTTCTTGGCACAAGCAGATGTTTTTATCCCTCATCTCCATTTTCTGAGATAAACAGAGAGAAATTTCCATTTCATACTTCACAGTCAGTATGAAACCCTCCTCACAAGCAAAAGCTGCAAATCTTCTCTGTGTTAAAATATATATATATGCAGACAAGCCCATGTCCACACTTACACGCATACACATATTTCTATACGTACACACACATGCATACGTTACCAGATCAAGGAAAATCAGCCAAGCAGATGTTCATAACCATCCACGCATCATTTTGACTCTCGAGTTTAGACCATTACAAAGATCATCTGAAACAGAGTACATAAACATGAAACAGTCCTTTTTATAATAAACAGGTATTTTAGTATAACATAAAAATGATCTTTTGGAGTTCCCGTCATGGCACAGTGGTTAACGAATCCGACTAGGAACCATGAGGTCGCGGGTTCGGTCCCTGCCCTTGCTCAGTGGGTTAACGATCCGGCGTTGCCGTGAGCTGTGGTGTAGGTTGCAGACGCGGCTCGGATCCCGTGTTGCTGTGGCTCTGGCGTAGGCTGGTGGCTACAGCTCCGATTCGACCCCTAGCCTGGGAACCTCCATATGCCGCGGGAGCGGCCCAAGAAATAGCAACAACAACAACAACAACAACAACAAAGACAAAAAGACAAAAAAAAAAAAAAAAAAAAAAGATCTTTTAAGGGGTTCCCGTTGTAGCACATCAGTGATGAATCTGACTACTGTCCATGAGGGCACAGGTTTGATCTCTGGACCTGCTCAGTGGGTAAAGGATCCAGCATTGCCATGACCTGTGATGTAGGTCTGAGCTGTGGTGTAGGTCGCAGATGCAGCTTGGGTCTGGCATTGCTGTGGCTGTGGCGTAGACCTGTAGCTGCTGTTCTGATTTGGCCCCTAGCCTGGGAACTTCCATATGCTGCCCATACAGCCCTAAAAAGACAAAAAAATTATCTTTTAAAACATAAATGTATTGTCTTCAGTAAAAAAAAAAAAAAAAACTGAGTGTCTGATGTTTTGCCTTTCTCTTATGAAGTCTAAAAGAAAACAAAAATTTTTATTTATAATTTTTATTATTAGTTAGCCCATTTATACAATATGGCTTATGGAACCTGATGCAAATCACAGATCAGAAAATGAATAGCAAAACATTTCATAAGCAAATAACAAGTTAAAGTGTTTGTTGACAAGTGATTCATATTTTAAAGGAGTCTTAATTTTAAGAAAGTTGCATAATGTGGAATAATGCGTAATTATTTCCAGTAGCCTGTCACACTTGCAGGGAGCTGATGCTGTGCCTCTGATGTTATTTCTCCAACCATCAACCCCAAGGGCTGCACCTCTGTTCTGTCTTGACCTGCTCTCCAGTCTCCAGGCTGTCTCTCCATCTCTCCTTCCCCTGCTGACCCTGCCTGTGGCTGATCGGCTGTACCCCCAGACTCCCACCCCCCCGCCCCTGTGCCCAGGCCCCACTCCTCCCAGCCCGGCACGTGGCATCGCTGAGCCTTTTTTCTCCTCCTTCTCCTTTCCTTGGAGAACTTGGGCTCTTCCAGACGTTTGGCTGCGATCGCCCCAGCTGGGGCCCTGCCGTATCAGCTTGAGATGCTACAGCTTAACACAGGTTGTGCCTTCAACACCAAGTTCACTTCTCACAACTGGGCAGGGGAAGTCCCAGACTGCGGTGCCAGCCCAGTCAGGTTCTTGGCGGAGGGTCGCCTTCCTGGCTTACAGACAACATCTGTCCGTCCCCACGTGGCAGGAAGCAGAGGGAGAAGATGCTATCTCTCCTGGGCCCTGGCCCTATTAGGGCACTGACCCCTCCATGGGGCTGGAATCAGGATTTCAGCACACGAACTTGGGGAGACGCGAACATTCAGTCCACTAAGGTTCCCAAAGGTTAACAGCATGAGGCACCCGGGATGCTTGCTGAACATGCACCCACCTCGGGGGAGACACTCATCCAGGAAACCTCATGTGGTCTGCACCTGCCCAGGCTCGAGCTGGCCTCTGCTCTGATTTAGAAACTCACTGTGTACCAGATATTTCTCGGTGGGTCTTAGCAGACAGCTGGAAAGCAGCAGGGCCAGAAGAGAGCTCCTGACCATACCAGCGTGCCCCTACCCTTCCTTCCTCTCTCTGTCACGTCAGCCTCTTTCCCGTTTTCACTGATTCAATCTATTTCTTTGTCCTCATCCCCCAGGATGGACGGCAGCTCCTTCCAACCCCTGGACTCTTGCCAGCACGTTGTCTAGAGCTTTCTCCGGCTCTTCTCAAAAGTCACTTCCTTGAAGAGGTCTTTCCTGTCCACTATCCCACTCTCTCTAAGGAACTTCCCAGCACAGCCCCCACCCCCCGCCCCGGCCCCTGCACAGCAGCTCTGTGGCATCCATCATCAGGGCCCTGTCTCTTCCAAGCCTGTGCGCACAACGGTACCCGGGTTCTTCAGCTCCCTTGTTTGCTGCCTTTGAGCTGAAGGAAGACATACGAGCACCAGATGGCACGTTTCTCTCCATGATGGAGTCAGAGCTGAGCACAGGAAGGTACTAATCGGTCATGTCAGAAAGAAAGCAGGAAGGAAGAAAGGGAGGGAGGGGGGGAGAAGGAGGGAGGGAGGGAGGGAGGGGGAAGGACAGGTCTTTAAGATGCAGCCAGTCCCTAAAAGTCATTCTGGATAACATCCCTTATATCCCTTTCTTTTCTCATCTTTTTCATCCTACTTTTATCTCAGCACCTTAAGCCTACGGAACAAAACTACTTTGTTCAGATGCAGATGCTTTCCTGTCTCCTGTGTGGTGACACATGAAAAGAGCAGGGAAGGCTTTTCCTCCAATTAACTGGAATTTCAGTGTAGACCTTTGAGCTTCCTTGCCTAGGGAATGTGGCAGAATTAGTCTTTCCTTATTCGAATTCCCCCCAAAGGCAGCCTCTATGTGGGGTTTGGTGGGTTGCATCTGAGAGTTCATTTCAACCTGGTGGATGGAGATAAAGTGAAATTTAATTCAGCTAAAACTGTGACGGTCTTTGTCCTTGGGGACCACAGAGAACTCTATATCCACTACCGCATAGGAGCAATTAGCTTTCTAAAGGTCTTCTTGCCTTGGGCAGTCACACTGTGGACAACCCATTTCTTGGCGTTTCCAGGGCGGGAGAGCCAGGCGGGGTCCTGGGAGCCACTCTGGGCAGGAGTTGGAAGCCTGGGTGGCAGGGTGGGGTGGACCTGTGGTTTGGGAAGCTGCTGAGGGTCCTAGGTAGTTTATCCCCCCAGATTCTTCATCTCTAGAATGGGAACAAAATGCCACTTAGCTCATAGGACTGTTAGATAATTTATTTACTCTAGGAAAAAGCATTTAGGAAGTTTTCATTAAGTGTAAGTTTTTATAACCCAATCTTGAATTCTTAATATCCCATATCTGACTCTAGTCATGTTTATTTTAAGGTTTCCCTAATTACTCTTACAGAACATTGATCTTTCCATTTTGTTATTCTTCCTTATACTACATCATTTTCCACGTTAAATAGTAATTACTATTGTGAGTATAACTGTAATATGCTAATTATATGTTAATGACAAGCCATGACTTTCTTTCTGTAAGTCCCCTAAAGCCTTCCTACTGAATAAGTCCTGGTGTCAATTAGATCTGTTGATTACAACATGAATGTATTGTCACTTTTATTCTTGGTAAGCATTTGCATTAAACCATGAAGGCTTTTAAAGCCGTAGCTGGGAAATGCCACCCCACAACTGGACTCCTTGCCTCCACATGGGCGTCAGCTCCAGGGGATTTAGCATCTATGATTTTATCCTTCTAAATTTGTGTGAACATTTATCAATAAACCAATAATGGGAGTTCCATTATTGTGACTCAGGGGTTAATGAACCCAACTAGTCTCCATGAAGATGTAGGTTTGATCGCTCACCTTGCTCAGTGGGTTAAGGATCCTGCATTGCTGTGGCTGTGATGTAAACCAGCAGCTGTAGCTCCGACTTGACCCCAAGCCTGGGAACTTCCATATGCCACAGGTGCAATCCTAAAAATAAATAAATAAATAAATAAACCAAAAATGAACCAGACAAAAAATGACAGAAGAGATCTTCCAAGTGAATATCCCCGAAGTAAAGAATAATTCAATGAGCCAGATAGGACAAGGTAATATTTAAATTGTTTTAGGCTCTCTAAATAGCTATTTTAACCTATTTTTGTATGTGTGTCGATTGTGTCGTGTTTCTATAACATCTTTTCTGTTTTGCCATGTCCTTGGGTACTTAATACACAATACTCCTTGGGGAAACTCTGTAGGAGACTTCCACAGAGCTCAGGAGTGTTTCTACTTACCCTTCAGCCTGTGCCTTCCAGCCTTGACAGAGAGGGGGCCTCGACACAGAGGAGCTCAAGCTATTTCTTTCCCTTGAAATCAATTTCTAGCCCAGTTATACACAGTTTGATATTGTCATGATTTTTCTCACATACACATCTCTGGAGGTATGATGGCACTCAGGAAGCTTAATCAAAATATACGCAATCATATAATCGTGTCCTCTTCGTCTGATTGTCATTCTTTTCACCTATTTTAAAATGCTTCTTTCTTTAGACTTAAAAACATGTTTCAGAGTAGGCTCAATTTTATTTCTTTTCTCTTGTCTTTTCCAAATTAGCAAAGTGGAAAGAATATTGACAGAAGAATATGGACAGTGCTCTGAAAATCCTAATGCTAGGAGTTCCTGCTGTGGCCAAGTGGGTTACGAATCCGATTGTAGTGGCTTGGGTTGCTGCGGAGGCATAGGTTTGAACCCTGGCCCAGTGCAGCATGTTAAAGGATCCAGTGTTGCTGCTGCTTGGATTCAGTCCCTGGCCAGGGAACTTCCGCATGCTGGGGGTGCAGCTATAAAAAAAAAAAAAAAATCCCAATAGCAGCAGTTAGGCAGTGGGTGATACTGGGTAAATCACCAGCTTCCTTCCCTGGAAGATGGGGACAATTCTCTCCACCCTCCAAGGGAGGTCATTGGAGGGCATTGTGTGCCTTCCAAGAGAGAATATGGTGCAAAACCATCAGGATTATTATTGTTACTGGCAATTTCAACCAATCCCTGTGACTTCTTAGCATTTCGAGGGGTGATCAGCGCTGAATGATCCTGCAGTGACCCCTGCTCAGGTACTGCTGGATGTACTTGAAATGTGTCTAAGGATTGAAATTCTGCTACTTGGTACATTGCTTGTATGCCCAACTGCCCCAAGTTAGCGTGGCCGTCACATAAATCAGAGACAGCAGAGCAACACCTCTGACCTCCACCTGCCCGTTTTCTGTTCAGTTCCTCAGACATTCACAGGGAAGTCTGTGTCCTGGACACAGAGTCTGACCCAGGTGGGGTGGGCGGGGTCTCGCCCTGGAGAATAGGAAGCTCTTAGGGGCTGAGCGGAGGGCAGAAGAAAAGTGAGCAGGCAGAGAAGAAATGCAATGGTGGGGCAGAGAGGGACCATAGGGGACTGTGAGAAGAGACATCGGGCTTAGCGGGTGGGGGAGGGGAGGAGGAGGCTGAGGGGATGTCGATGAGGAGGATTTCCGGGCTTCGCAGGGCACCGTCCTGAGGGGACAGTAAGAGGGCGACCCTCAGGAGACTAGAGGGGCTCCCGTGATAGAGCCGGGGCCTCTGAAAGGCCTGCTCCCACCCAAACAAGATAATGGCCCTAACACCCCACTCCATTGTAGCTGATTTTTCTGGATTAAACCATTTGGATGCCTGTCTATACGATCATTGTTTAAGCCAGAAAAATAAACCATGGCACACCGGGATGTGTGGGTCATCATTTTGTTTGTGTGGGAATTAAAGACAGGCATTGCTCTCAGGGGCCACCGTTAAGTTAGAAACGAAGACCAAGAAAGTGAGACCCACCTCTGGTGGATGAGCGGCCTCTCTTCTCGTCAGGCTTATGTTAGGTTTAGGATGAGTTCTAAGGAACACACAGAACACATGGGGAAATGGGCCTCACAGCCCATCAATGTGCGTGAGCCAAGGAGCAGACTGTCACAGAAGTCTGGAGTGGCTGGTCCCTCAGTGACATCTGAGCTCAGCACAGATGCTGGCATCGCAGGATCCCGAGAGAACAGGAAGAGGAGAGTGCCAATAGGGAACAAATCCTGCAAATCCTGATGCTACTGGCACATCTACCTAAAACTATTTGGTTTTTCTCATTCTACCGTTTTCTCCAAGTCCCTGTTATAACATCCAGAATTCAAGTATTTGTGCAAAGGAAAGACTCACGACTTGCCAATAAATTAATTTCTATGAATGTTTCTGCTGTTCTTGCCCCTAAGTCCTACAGACTTACCATGGAGGATGTTGACATCAACTGAAAAGGATGACAATTGTGTTCAAAGCTAAGCTGAAAAAAATGTAGTTCTTATATCTCTTTTCTCTGCAGTATATAACTCTAGACAATGTAATCACCTTGCAGTTGTTTGAAAGTTAGCAAAAGAAAATTTGCAGCTGTTTGGTGTAGAAGGGGATAATGGGGTACTTCAGTTACCCGTATTTAAGACTCCAGAGGGCCTTGGTCCCCAAAAGAAGGAGCTATGTTGGGACAAAGCAAATACACAGGTACATTTTTTTTAAAACAAAGCTTTTAAATAAGGTTTATGTTCTACTCTCTGTTCCTCTCAATGGAAACCTTTTTAAAAGAGAAGGGGAGAAAAATTATATGTAATAGTCAATGCCTTTAATTTTTCAAGGAAAATCTAAAGATTAGATTCAATCTATTTCTTCCCCAAAAATGGTCTGCTAGACCTCCTAGAACATATGCAATTTTAAGAAAGATGTGTGTTCTGTCAAAGTCAAATACACGTCACATACTTTAAAAATAGGTCCTTTAGCAAAGGTTGAAAGGCATTTCCAGGACAAATTGAGCAGACTCCCTTTATAATACTGGAACCTGCACAGAGGGGGGGGGCAGTTTTCAATATTTTAAAACTGTCCTTGCCTAAGTGCCCCTTCCTTTCCTTAATGGCTGGCACCTACCTGTCCTCGTCACCCCTTAGGGAGTCTGCGCAGGTCTCTGTGCCCCACCTTCCCACCCAGCATGCTGACGGGCCACTCTTCAGTGCCAGGCTGGCCCCTGGGTCCCCATCATTGTCACTGCAGTGCCTGTGCACCTGACCGTCATCTGGCATGTGGGACCCCTCCCCTTATGATGCTACGTCACAATTTTTTTTTACCTGATAAAGACTTCATAATCTACCTGATAAAGACTTCAGGGCAACAATAATAAATATGCCAACGGAAACAGAGACAAGAATAAACAAACTGTAAGTCTTTGAATCCACACTGGCCAGTACACAACAGACACTCAGAATCACATAAAACACTCTCCTTTGAGGAAACGATGGCATTTTAGTGAGGTGGGGCAGGGAGGGCCTTCCATCAGTTTTTAAAGGGGGATCCAACCCGCGTAGCTGGGGCGATGTTTCTACCTAAACAGCTGCGACAGCACAGCACAGGAACAGGTGCACAGTCAAGGCCAGTTCTGCTCTTGGCTGGTTGTCCATTTTACTTTAACAAGAGGGCGTGACAGAGAAGCAGGTTCAGAGCCCAGAATCATGTCCTATGACCAGAAAAGAACATGTGTTGTTCTATCTCAATGCATTTCTTCTCGATTTTCTATGCTATATGTATTCGCTTTAGTTTTAGTTAAAACATTCCCTTTATTTTAGAATCTCATAATTGAATGGAAGCCTTTTCTAAATTAAAAAAAATGTTCAATGAATTCCTCTGAACATTTTTCCTTGTGACGTTCCAAGCAGCAGGTCTGCGAGGTTCCTGCCCTTGCTACCAGCTCTCGGGGTTAGAAGGGTGGGCCTCACCTCCTCTCTTCGGATTATTTCATACGTCTAAATTCAATACACTTTATTAACCTGATGATGTGCTTACTAATTTTTACTTTAATCATTTGTCATTTAAAGAAATTTTGAAAGTGAGAAAATTATATTTACCCATTTCTTTCCATGTTCAGCCTTCTTTGTAAAGCAAGGTACCCATCTGATGTCATTTGCTTCGGTCTGATGAACTTCCCTTGATATTATTTTGTAACTCATGTTTGCTGATGAAGATCTTTGGCTTAGCTTTTTTTGGCTGAAAAAGGCTTTTATTTTGCCTTCCTCTCTTTACACTGGAATGTAGAAGCCTCAGTTGACAGGTGGAATAAGTAATAAATGTCCACTCGAGACTGAAAAAAATGACATTTGTACCCAGCATCACAGTTTTCCAACCTTTGAAAATCCTTTTTGGGGGTCTGTGGTTTCTCCTTTGAAATAGAGGAATTCCCGTCATTCCTGGCTCAGTGGTAATGAATCCAACTGAGGATTGCGGGTTCGATCCCTGGCCTTGCTCAGTGGGTTAAGGATCTGGCGTTGCAATGAGCTGTGGTGTAGGTCACAGATGTGGCTCGGATCTGGTGTAGGCTGGCAGCTGTAGCTCCGATTTGACCCCTAGCCTGGGAACTTCAACATGCCACAGGTGTGGCCCTAAAAAGATAAAAAATAACAATTTTAAAATTTTAGAAAAAGAAACAGGTCTTTGTATAAATCCTGTTAATTGAATCCATTTTATCAAAACCTAAGTTCTCATTTGTTAATAATTTTTTTTTTGTCTTTTGTCTTTTTGTCTTTTGTTGTTGTTGTTGTTGTTGTTGCTATTTCTTGGGCCGCTCCCGCGGCATATGGAGGTTCCCAGGCCAGGGGTTGAATCGGAGCTGTAGCTACCGGCCTACGCCAGAGGCACAGCAACATCAGCAACGCAGGATCCGAGCCGCGCCTGCAACCTACACCACAGCTCACGGCAACGCCGGATCGTTAACCCACTGAGCAAGGGCAGGGACCGGACCCGCAACCTCATGGTTCCTAGTCGGATTCATTAACCACTGCGCCACGACGGGAACTCCTGTTAATAATTTTTATTAATGCAACCTGCAATGTCTTTGCAGCTTCTTCATCTGCATGTGTGGCTTTGTACACGCTAAGCAGTGGAAGAGGGAGAAGTCCACAAAGACATGAAGTCGGACACCTTTAACCAAAGGGAGGCATTTCACAGGCTTTTTAGATTCTGTTTGAAAGAGTTTCACGTGTCATTGACACTACTGTTCTTAACAGTGTGGCAGCCTGGTCCTTTCCACTTCCAAACCAGAGATGTTGTGACAAACCACGGGAACAAGGAGCGTCTTTCTCCTTGCCGACATCATATCCATACTTGCCCTTCCTAGCTCGGGAACTCCTGCTCCACAGAACCAGCTCTAGAGGACAAAGCACGAAGCATAGACATATTTTCAAGAAAAATGCAAGACGTTAGGACTGTGCCTCGTCCTGTGCTCATGGTGAGGGACGACCACCAGAATGCAAGCGGCCAGCAAGGGTCCCTGTCCTGGGGCCTGAGTGTCGAGTGTCGGAGGCTTCTCTCCCTGCTTTTCTCACAGGTCCATCCTCCCCACCTTCCCTTCTTCCACAGAGGTTCCCTCATCGCCCATCCTCTCTCTGTCCTTCCTACGTTCCTTCCCCATTTCACGCCTTGCTGTGAGCCCGAATAAGCCAATAAAAACCACCACCACCAAAGACGTATAAAGCAAAGGAACCAAGATTGGGTTGAAGAACTCAATTCATCCTAAAATTTTGGCAAATATTACAAAATTTTAGAAAATGGCTAAGTCCCTTAAATCACAGTGTCTCTCCCACTACCATACCTGCTTTTATGTCTAAGCAGTGTGACTTGATATTACAAAGAATTCTACAGACTGGGATGTCACATGACGGAATCGTATGCCAGCCTCTCTTTGTCGCATTTCGCTAAGGGAGATGAGCCAGACAAAAAGACGGGTCCTCTATGACATGACAAACAGGTGGGCTTGATAAAAGCCGAACTTGTAGAAACAGAGAGTAAAATGGTGATTACCAGGGGCCAGAGGAGGGTGAGCTGGGGAGATGCTGTTACAGGTACAAATGTACAGCCCAAAGGGGACTAAGTCCTGGAGATGGAACGGACAGCCTGGTGACCGGAGTCAGCAAGAGCGTGTTACAGATTTCAAATGCGCGAGACCAGCTCTTACGCGTTCCCACCATGAAGAAAAAGGATGAGCGTGTGCCCCCGGGGTGTCAGGAAAGGCTAAGGAGGTAGTCACAGTGTGAAACAGAAGTACGGTAAATCAACACTTGGTACACCTCGAACATACAGAGTGGTATACAAAATTATATCTCAAGTAAAAAAATTCTAATTATAAATAATTGAGTGTTTAATTTGCAATGACCACCAATGCTCCTAAGATCACACCACACTTACTAACTTACTAACAACTTAATTGTATTTTTAAGTGTCGATATTTTATTTTTTACATATTAAAACTTCTCGCAGATTGTGTAGATATTTTTCTGAGACGACGTCATTTTTATGCCACCCAGAGAAAATGGAAAAATTGTTATTTAGCAACAGATCTGATCTACATATATGTGTGTAACCATGGGAAAGAATTATTACTAAAGAAATAAAAATATTTTACATATATATATGTAAAAATTTTCAAGCCCCTCTGAATATTTTAAAAGAAGATACTGAGCCCTTATGACCCGCCCCCCCTTGGCCAGTTTTCACATCTGTTTCTTTTCTGAAATCTAATTAGGACAGTTAATATTTGCTATCTCTGTTCCACTAAATCACATTTTATAAAAGCAGAGTGTTTTTAATAGCCGAGGAACCATGCTATTTTCCAGAAGGCCTATTTCCTCTCGTTAAAAGTACTTAGCAGGGAAGAGAACTTCTTTTGTATTCTGATTTCCCATATTTCTTTGTTTCCTCAGTGTTTTGACGTAGTGTGTTTTCTGAGTCCCCTTGATGGCTAAAAAAAGCTCAGCTTTCAGAAGCAATAGAATATGCAATTAAATTTCATGTGTTCAGCTTTCTATGTCTTGGACAAGTGAAGCTTGCTGATTAGAGAAATAAACCTATCTGCCTCCTCTTTTCTAGATCCAAGCTGATCAGACCTGACTTTTTGTCACATACATGGATACAATGCAGGATGTTATTTATTGTCAGTAACAAAGTGGAGTGTGTGTGGCAGAGATTGGTGCGCTCAGAGACAGGGCTGAGGTCTGAAAGTGAGACTTCTGACCCGGTGAAGACACCCCAGGGTGGGGGGCCCTACTGGGTTGTGGGGGCAGGATGCCTAAATCACCAAAGCAGTGATTTGCAGGAGAGAGAACCATCTATCAGTTTTTAATAGGAAAGCAGAATTTTGTTTTCAAACATGTGGTTCACTACTGTTTGGTCCCACAGTTTAATTTCCCCTGCATTGCCGGTGCGTTTGTTCCCACATATTCTTCTTTCCTGCTTGTGACCCAGAGTTGCGTTTCCAAGACATCATGGCTGTGACGTGAGGAACAGGAACAGGGCAGGGCAGGGAGGGTGCAGGACTGCTGTATACACTTGATTATTTTCTGCAGTATTTGACTTCTGACTGTATGCAAGTATTAATTTGATTACAAATAATTTTACATAATATTTGTATCGGTAGTATATGATAAAACTGCTGTATATAGCAGTCTATTAACTGGAGAAAATAAATTATTCAGGGAATATGGTTAATGTATAACTTACTGAATATTTGAAAAAATTAAGTTATGGGGAGTTCCTGTCATGGTGCAGCAAAAACAAATTTGACCAGGAACCGTGAGGACATGAGTTCGATCCCTGGCCTCTCTCAGTGGGTTAAGGATCCAGCGTTGCTGTGAGCTGTGATGTAGGCTGGCCTCTGCAGCTCCGATTGGACCCCTAGCCTGGGAACCTCCATATGCTGTGGGAGTAGCTCTAAAAAGCAAAAAAAAAAAAAAGAAAAAAGAAAAAATTAAGTCATGGATTCTTACATCATGATATCAATATAAATCCCAGCTAAATAAAAATTTATATGAAAACTAAACTACATGAAGTCATTTAAGCAAGGGTGTATCTTTTCCATAAAATACTGAGGGTTAAATGGGTGAGAAATGATCAACATAATTAAATGTATAATTTTTTTAAAGTCTATATATTACGAATAGATGACAAGTAGACTCAAAACTAAATTGAAATCTATTTAAAAAACACTTGAATACTGTAAGACAAAGGGTTACCGGCTCTGAATAATGAACTTTAAAAAAAAATCAGTAAGACATATTTGCAGATAACTGGGCAACAATTCTGAAAGCTAATTTATGGCAAAGTACATTCAATTGTTGGTAAAGACATCGAGGAAATTAACTGGCAAAATTTGAAGTTCAAAAAAGTTCAAAACAAGATAATACCTCAAGATAATAGAGTCTTTATCACTTACAGAGGTGCAAATAATACCTACTTTTGATAAGTGTTTTAGGAGTTTGGGATTATTTTCTACGAGTCGTGTTCTAAATACATGTAATGCAAGAATCTTGATGATCTAAAGAATAACAAGATTAGCCCCAGCATATCCATCACCCAGGATAAGAAATACAAGCACAGGTGCCTTAGAAGCCCTGGAAACCCCGTCCCTCTGTCCTCTGATTCCCCGGGACTAATTAATAGCTTGGATTTGGGTTATGACAACCCCTCTTTTAAAAGTAGTTCTACCTATAACATACATATTCATATACATTATATCATTTATTTTATATCATTGTACAATAGATCATTTTCTGTTTCTAACAATTTTTCATACTCCAGGCTTTCTCTTTGACGTGTTCCTTTTTCTTAATGTCAAGTTTTTGAAACTCGTCTGTATTGTTGCCTGTAGTTGTTGCTCATTCATTTGTGAGGCTGTGTTCTATTCCATCATTTGGATGCACTAAAATATGTGTATGTGTTTTACTCCTTATAGATATTTGTATGTAGATAGTTTCCTTTTATTCTTTAATGGTTTTATGAGCAGTTTCATAATTTGTTTTTTAATGCCACAATGCAAAAGTTTCTCTCAAAGGTATATATCTAAGTGCAAAATAGCCAGGTCATAAAGTTTATGCATTCCCAGTTTAACAAATAATATCAATTGTTTTCCAAAGTGGTGTTTATGGTTCAGACTTTTATCAGTCATAGCTGTTGCCTCACATTCTAACTACTTAACGTTTTAAAATGTTTTTTAAAAACTGTCTTCCTATTAGGTGGATCAATCTCATTTTAACCCAGGTAGAAAGTTTGTAATGCTTTTTTCCCAGATTTTCATAGGACCATCTCCATTTTCATCTTCAGCCCTCAGGTCAAATGTTCTCCATCTCTGAGAATTTCCCAGCCACCCACCTTAAGTTGCCCAGCAGACATCACTGACGTCATCCACATCACATGTGATCCCGGACTTTCATTTCCTGGAAGCAGGGTCACCTCCTGCAGCTCCCTTGTTTGGTTCTCAGTCCAGGACAGTCACTTGGAGCGAGGCTTTGCCCCATTACTCAGTCACTCACTGTCGAGCTCCCGTGCTGACACAGGAGCTGGAGAGACACCCAGGGGAAGCAGTAGAAGATGCTTGCTTCACAGGTGCTGGGTCCTCAAGCCCCTGCAATCAGAGAAGCCACAGAGAGTTGAAGGCTGTGTTTCCCATGTGGCACAGGTGTGTGGCACAGGTGTGTGGCACAGGTGTGCCCTTCCTCTATCTGAGCTGGCTTCCCTGTGCTACGTTTACCACAATTTGATGAACTAGATGAAAATGGATTATCCTGAGATAATCTAAGGAAGCAGTCACTGAAACTCCCCTGTCCAGGGAGACAGAGAAGTCTCCATAGCTTAGGAGCTTAAGTCCCCCTTGAAGCTGCGGTGTGCCAAGGAGCCTGGACAGCCTCTGCACTTCCAAGACGTGGCGGCAGGTAGCTCCCCTGCTGCCCTCGCCCCTCTGCCACCTGACTGGCTGCTCCCCACCCCACTCTTGGGACAGTGACAGTAAAAGCCCAACTGCTCTGCTCCCTTTACTTCTGTTGTATCCGCTTCACACTTTACTCTGAAAACGGCTGTGACATGTGTCACACGTCTCAGATTGTCGAAAGTGGATCCCCAGCATTGGGTAGTTTTGATTTTTTTTAAATATTTTATTAAAGTATAGTTTATTTACAATGCTGTGCCAATTTCCACTGTACAGCCAAGTGATCCAGTTGTACATATAGATACATTCCCTTTCTTATATTATCTCCCATCACAGTCTGTCCCAAGAGACTTGATCCAGTTCCCTGTGCTGTACGATAGGACCTCACTGCTTATCCATTCTAAATGCAATAGTTTGCATCTATTAACTCTGATTTTTTTTTTATTAAGTGGAAATCAAATAATCATTTTTTGTTCTTTTTAGGGCTGCAGCTGCTGCATATGGAAGTTCCCAGGCTAGGGGTCCAATCAGAGCTGCAACTTAGGCCTACGCCACAGCTCACAGAAACATCGGATCTGAGTCTGATCTGAAGGTTGCACTGCAGCTTGTGGCACGCCAGATCCTTAACCCCCTGAGGGAGGCCAGGGATCGAACCCTCATCCTCACAGAGACTGCGTCGTGTCCTTAACCTGCTGAGCCACAATGGGAACTCCCTGATCACTTTTTAAGATATTATTTTATACGTGACTAATTTTTGTCTGATTTAAACTGTATTTATTTTGACTCAGTGCTTCAGTGCGTGTGTGTGTTTTTTCCGCACACATGTGTCTGTGCATGCGTGTGTATGTGTGTGTGAGCGCACACGCATGTGTCTGTGCATGGCTGCGTGTACAGACAGTCAGAACCAGCTCTTGCTCTCTCTGCAGCCTGACGCCCGGGGTAATTCACTGCTAACAGAAGATTACAGCCGAAGTCAGTCACTCCTTCAAGCTTGCTCAGAAGCACATATTTAAGATGACAATTTTAGATGATAGCAAACATCAGAGATTTTAACAATATTCCATCTGTACAGTTCATCATAAGATTGTTATAAATCTGCTGACCTGGGTGTGACTGAGAGCAGACGGCACCTCTGTCACCGTGTGTGGTACTAACCCTCCAACGTGACATCAGAACCTCCCCAGATAGATTTTATCCTAATTCATTCTAGTTTTAAAAAATTTTTAAATTAATCTCTTTTGCATAAAATCTGCTTAAACATCCCCAGGAACACATCTCAATGCCTTTTAGTCTAATTGCAACTTGAAAAGTTCCAAACAGTAATTCCAAGCTTTGAACTCTGAAGATCTCTGTTTTCAAAAGAGAGTGAATAACAAACAACAGTTGAGGCCCCAGGGAGCCTGGGGCGGGGGTTGGGGGGGTGCTCGCTCCCCTTCTTCTGGGGAGGTTCAGGGACTTTGTCTCATCCTCTTGTCTTTCGGCTTTTCCACTGTGATATCGTCTCCATCCTCATGCCAGGTGTTCCAGGTTCCTTGCGGTGGTGTCTTGTCATCTCAGGTTCTCCACCTGGTGCTCAGCTCTTTCCCAAGCTGGCATCTCAGCAGCCCTGTCATCTCAGCAGCTGCAGGACTTGGAGAGTGGCCTTTTCTGAGGATGACGCCAGCTCGCCAAGCCTTTTCAAAATGCGCCAGAAATGTACATTTCTATATTAAAAAAAAAAAAAAAAAAAAAAACCAACCCTCCGTGCACACTGCCACGAGGTAGGGAAGACGTGGGACAAGTGGGAGCACTTGTCAGGCTGCCAACGCGTCACCAGCCCATGTGCTCTGATACTGAGTGTAACTTTCCTGGGGGTTCGAGCACAGCAGCGGCGAAGACAGAGGCGGCTTCCCTTATATCTCGTCTCAGTGCCCCGTACCCGGCACCTGTCCCCATCTTTATCCCAAACTAAAGTTTAATAGTGTCTCTTATGGGATGGATTGGGTCCCCCCCAGTTCCTACACTGAAGCTGAAACCCCAGGACCTGTGGCTGTGCTTGTAGACACGATCTTGAAAGAAATAATGACGTTCAAAAGAGATCATTAACATGGACTCTAATCTAATGCCAGCTGTGTCCTTTGAGAAAAGACAAAAATGAGGACACAAAGGGAAGCCCTGCAAGGACGCAGGGAGGAGGCAGCTGTCCTCACACCCAGGAGAGAGGCCCCAGGAGAAACACCCTGTGGACACCTGGATCCTGGACTTCTGACCTTCAGGGCTGTTTAGCCCCAGTCTGTGGTACTTTGTTATAGCGGCCCTGGAAGCTGACACAGTCTCAGTGGCTACAGGGTGGTCACCTTGCTCTCAGACCCAGGGCCACCTTGCTGGAGCTGGAGCCAGGCTGATGTCAGGGCTCTGCCTGAGCTCTGCCCATGACCAGCCACCAACGTCCCAGTAATAACATCCCAGGGGTTAGAGAATCCTGCGTAGACATGAACTTGCATATTTTCATGTATGATTTTTGTCTTCAAAAAGAAAATTCACTCAATATCCCTAAACATGTGCATTGTATAATTTGAAGAGTGTTTTATGGATCAAAACCTCCCAAGGCCAGTGTAAAATATCCCCAACAAATATTTTTGCAAATACTATTTCTACGTCTATATCAAACTTGGCACTTTCTAAGACCCCATCAAGCTTTGTTTTTCTTTTACAACCAGGCCTTTGTTCTCCAGGCTCATTTGTCCTTGCAGGTCGGTATCATCTGCTCTGGTTTTGCTGAGCCGGCCCTGGCTTTGGCTGCCTGCAGGGCTTCCATGACAGGTGTTCTTTCCCCTTCGGCTCGCCTGGCTGATGCCTCCTTCCCTGTTATCATGATTAATGCCTCGTCTACCTGTGACCCCTCTTCAGTGGCTTGAATTCAGGGGAAACTAGTATAAGCTAAGGTTCTCCAATAATTTCTCAGAATCTCTCCCCCTCTTCCCATCATTTTCAGTAGAATTCAGACCAAAATATTGAGAATTTTTTCCTAACAAAATATCCCAGCATTTACTTCACATTATCACTGTGATTCAAGGCCTAGGATAAATGCTTTGATAGATATAATTATTTTCCACTTTCCTGATGAGGCAACCAAGAGAAATTGAATGAATGTTGGAAATAACATGTAAACCCAGGTCTGTCTGATTTTAAAACTAGACTCAAACCGTTGACACAGATTCTCTTTAGAGATTTCAGTCTTTTTTTCACTTTAATGGCATTTATTGTTTTCTAATTTTATAAGCAATACATGTTCATTGCAGACAGCTTGAAATACATAAAAACATCAAGTAAAAATTAACAATCACCCGCAATCCCCATGTCCCAGAGATAACCACCATTAGCATGTTGATGTATTTCCTCTGAGTGTGTGTGTGTGTGTGTGTGTGTGTGTGTGTAGTATTTTTAGGACCACACCTGTGGCATATGGAGGTTCCCAGGCTAGGGGTCGAATCAGAGCTGTAGCCGCCCGCCTCCACCACAGCCACAGCAATGCAGGATCCAAGGAGCATCTGCAGCCTACACCACAGCTCACAGCAACACCAGATCCTTAACCCACTGAGCGAGGCCAGGGAGTGAACCTTCGTCCTCATGGATACAAGTCCGATTCGTTACCACTGCGCCAGGACAGCAACTCCTACATGTATACTTAAATGGAAGGACAACTGACCCACTAGTTCCTGGTGCACCACACAGCGGTTCATTATCTCTATACATTTCAAAGTGATCTCCGTAAGTGCAGTTCCCTCTGTCACCATACAAAGACTGTCACCTTATTATTGCCTCTGTCCCTTAGGCTGTCCTTTTCACCTCTTGGCTCATGTCTTTCCATTTCTCTCATAACCAGCAGTCTGTGCCTCTTAATCTCCCTCACCTGCTTCACCCATTGCCATCCCTCCTCTGGCAGCTGCCTGTTGTCTTTGTATCTATGAGTCTGTTCTGTTTTGTTCTGTTTGTTCAGACATTTTGTTTGTTAGATTCTACATGTAATGAAATTGTATGGTTATTGTCTTCATTTCACTTAGCGTAACACCCTCTAGGTCCATCCGCGTTGTTGCAAGTGGATTATTTCATTCTTTTTATGACTGAGTAATATTCCATTGCATATGTTTCACACCTGCTTTATCTGCTCATCCGCTGATGGGCACTTAGGTTGCTTCCATGTCTTGGCTATTGTAAGTAGTGCTGCAGTGAACATGGGGCTGTATATGTATTTTCTAACTAGGGTTTTTGTTTTCTTTGGAATAATATCCAGGACTGGAATTGCTGGGTCATATGGCTACTTTATTTTCAGTTTTCTGAGAAAGCCAAAGAGGTAGTCCTCAGTCTTTACATGAGGACACATCACATGGTTATCAAGTCCCTTCTTGGAGACTTGACTGCCTCTCTCTTTTTTTTTTTTTTTTCCAAAAAGCATTTGAAAAATGGACCAGTGAATGTTGAATTAAACTATAGAGAAAAAGGAGAGTAGCATAATCTTTACAGAGAGGAATTTCTTATACCAAGAACATAATGTAGAAATTCAATTCTTTTCTATTTCCTTACTAATCACTCTTCTTAATATCCTGGAAAGTAAAACTTTTTTTTGAGAAGTCTCCACCAATCTTGTCTTTCTGGGAAACATATACAAGGAAACTGTGTCACAAATGCTTTGGCTTCTCTGAAGTTCACACTTTCTATCTCTGGAAAAAAGTTTTTAACTCAAGAGTTGTTAGTATCATCTCAAGTTCTAAAATTGGCAGGGTCCTCAAAATTTTTGAAAACAGTAAGCTAATGGCAGTAGCATATATGTTAATCTTAAATAGGGAAAAAGCAAAAGGAACCATTGATTAAAGAGTTGAAATTGTGTCCTCTTTCCCACTTTGCTGATGTCTTTCTTTCCTCCCCTCCCGCTCTCCTGGGAGAGATTGGGCTACAAACCAAAGGGACGGTGGGGATGGAGGCGGGTGGAGATGATGGGGATGGAGAGGACCTTGGGGACGGTGGGGGAGGGTGGGGACAGTGGTGACCTCAGGGGGATGTGGGGATGGAGGGGACAGTGGCGCAGGGAGGGGGGGTGCAGAGCGGAGCTGGGCCTGATGTGAAGCAGAGGGCTGAGGTCAAGGGGGAGACAGATGAGAGAAGCCTGTGCCCTGACCACGAGAATTCCCGTCCTTGCAATGAGGACCTGAGCACAGACTCCCGGCCCCGGGCCCAGGCTGAGATGCCGAGTGTCAGGTGTGCTTCTTCCAGACGGAGGTGCCACTGGGCTTTGCATCTGCCAATGTCCTCAATCCCAGGCACAGCCCTGGATCCCTAAGGGAGCCGGAGGTTCCTGCCTGAGCTGTTTACAGATAGAATTTTAAACGACCTATCCCCCAAAATCTATTTATTCTGCAAAAATTATCGTAACTGACATTTGAAACAATTACACTGAACTTGGAACAAATGTGTATTTTATTCTCAGTTTGACCACAGAAAACACACACATCTCCTAAACCCCTGAGGGGACGATAACGGATAAAGCAAATGAGTAGAGGTTTCCATCTGCTTACCGCACCTTACCTGGAGAAATACGGTGACTCTTTTACCGCAGTACCTGGACAACCACCAAGGTCACGTGTACAAGCTGTCACCAGTGACCCCGTGCTGAGGCCCCTGGTTGTCCCGCTGTTTGGTGACAGTTCACGCAGTATGTCGCAGTCTGCATGGCCCGGCAGGCTCCGAGTGCCAGAAGTGGGGCCTTTGTGGGCAAGACATTAGTCATGCTAAGCTTGAAATTTTTAATTATGCGTGATTAAGTGAGGCTCCTTTGTAATTTGCATGTTCGTCCTCTTCCAGAATTAAAAGAATCTGTATGTGTATGAGAGCCGCAGCACAAGAATTACCGAGACAAGTAGGAAACCCAACACAATGCATGTGAATTATACATTTAATGGCAAACACAAGACTCCCTCCTCTGTTTAGAAAAATTAACAAACAACCTATTTATATTAAAAATAACTCCCCTGGTTCAAAATGTGCCTACATCAATGACTGTATTTTTCAAATATTACATTGGAAATGCCAGCTTAAATCTGTCTATTTATACTTTAGAATGTGGTTAAAGTGCATGTTTGCTTTTCTTATGCTGACCTTTCATGAGAGTTCATTCAATTTTATTAGTTACAGAATGTTTTCTGCAAAAACTCAGCCTCGCTAATGATTCTATTTTGAAATTAGATCAGAATCACAATAGAGAATTACATAGTTCATGGTAATGCGGTATATGATATAATGGCATGAAAAATAAAATGTTCAGAAAAATGAAATAGAAAACGCTGACTCTCTTTTAAACTAGGATTTTAAATCAAACAAATGTGCTCCTGTCTAATGCAATTCAGGGTATATTTCTGTGCAGAAACAGATGCAGAGCAAGAAGTCAGAACACCCAAGAGAAATGAATACTAGCCTCGTAGGGAGCAGAAAACTGCCTATGTTCCCTAGGTTGCTCTAAGACCCTGACCTCTGCAGCTTTGCTAGTAAGTTGCCGAGGAGCAAGCACAGCACAGGTTACCCGCCTGCTCCAACCTCGGCATGTTCCTTAATTCCGAGGGCCTCACTGCACCCGGTTTTCCCCCTGCCCAGGAGGGCAGTGAGGCCCAGGGTCCACTCAGCCCCCAAGAACACGGTAACAACCACAGTGATTCAACCCTCTTTTTATTCGTGTGTGCTTCTGCTTCAGAGGGCAGGTCCACTGGTTAAAAGTCAAGTCCACGTGGGGAAGTCCACCTTCCTCTGCATGAACCACAAGATTACCGTGTCCCCACCGTCCATCAGAGGGACTGAGAGACCAGGGACAAAGGCTGTTTGCATTTCCTGCAGCCTGGCGGAGGGCAGGGTTTCCGGGCTGGAGCAAAATGGCGATGTGGCTGCAGCCAGGAGCTTGGGTTTCCAAGGAGACCTTGAACACTTGAAGGAAGGTGTGCTGTGTTTGATAAAGATGGCCTGGATGCTGTCTTGAGATGTAGGGTGAGCAGTAAGGGCCGAAGATGCCAGAGGCTAGGGCCACAGGGCCACACAGGGTGGGGGTGGGGGGAACTGGGCTGCTGGTCACTCACAGGGCTCCCTGGGGAAGGGAACTCAGGAGACCCCTGAGCGATGGATAGTGGGACTTACTGCCCAGTCGGAACACCGAGCAAGTCAAAGAAAATACGGATTGTTAAGGAGGCGCCGCTAGGACTGTTTAGAGTGAGTCAGGACCTACCCTTCCCCAGCTTTCAGGAAGGGGACCAGCAGAGGGCCCTGGGCTTCCTGGGGGGCAGGGTGGAGGGGGGGGAGAAAGGGAGGAAGGCAAAGCCTGAGGCGGACAAATTTGGGAGGAGAAATCAGCTCTTCCCTCTTAGATGTTAAATCTCAGAAAATTAACTTTGTTTTTAATCACTGGGACCTAAGTAAGGAGTTAGAAGTTAAAAATCCCCCTTGAAATATCACGCAATTTCACTATAATTTTGTTCTTTAAATTTCTGAAAGAATTAGGCAGCACTTCATAATTTCATATTCCAAATTTACTGAAAAAAATCAGTGAACCAATTTATTTCAAAAGAGGTTTTGTTAAAGAAAAAAACTGACGTTAGCATCAAATGGTCATCATTAATTATGTCAAAATATGCTTCCTCTATGCCACCCTAAGCCTTTATGATGTGTTTACATAGGCTTGGGCTCATCACTTCAAAAATGGAATAATGAGAGCAAAGTATAATGACTCTTAGGATTGCATTTTCTTTTTTCTGAGACTCCTATGGTGTTTGTAAACCTTTCAACGGTAGCACTGATCTTCTGAAGATAATTAGGCACATTTACTTTTCAAGAGATGGGCATAGAATTGAGAAAAATGTGTCCAATCAAGAAAAAAATGAATATACTGTGCTCTAAATTGGGCCCATAAATCCTAGATGAAGGCTGTCTGATGTCCCACAGCAAATTAGCAATGGTTTCCAAATCCAGGCTGAACACCCTGGGAACACACAGAAGGATCACATATTACAGGAAACTCACATTTTTATTTATTTATTCTACCTAGTCCGTGGATGTTTTGTTACCAACGTACAGCGGTACATTGATAAGACACATACATATAAAATCAATGCTGTCTTATTGAGACATCGCTCAGGGAGCGGCCATCCGGCAGCACCAGCGATGGTGGGACATCTTGTCACCTTTTTGGACTTGGTCCCTAATGAGTGTGTTTGCAATCTGGCCGGATGGTCAGCTGATACCTGTCTGGGCTCTACACCTACAAATGTGACTTGCCAAGAAATTGTCAGAAGACCTCAAACAACTCACTTTTTCTGTCTCAACCTCCATATCTCTGAAACCAGAACACTGTCATTAAAATTGTGTTGAATTAAAGCCCGAGTAAATAACTGAACATAGAATGAGAGGCTGTACTTAAAAACCACAGTGGTCACATCATCTTGATCCCTCATTTCAACTCTTTGAACTGGAAGGAAGAATTCCTAACCCTGACTTTAAAGATCCTACGGCCTGAGGTTGGCTGTCTCAGGCTTTCTTTGCAGATATGTGCATACGCACGTGCGCACATATTCTAACAGGAAATTATAAATGACACCATTATTAATAGGGACATGTATATACACAGGGTACATGTAAACCATCACAGGCCACCTCTTGGTTAGGTCACTTTATTTTTCTAATATTTATGGGAGATGGGTGGCAGAGGCAAATTTCAATGATTCATTTGTTCAGCTTCCTGGAGAGAATAATTTTTAAAGACAGTGGTAATTTCTACTCAATGAGTTTTCAGTTTAATGTTGGAGAAATGTCAGAAACTTGGTATTTGCATAACTTCTGGGATTCCCCCTAAATTAAAAGATTTTGGAAAATAATTAGAAATGTAATATATGCCACCTTATCTTGTCTTAGAGCATCAAGTAGATGAATAAACCCTGGAACCATAAATGTTAATAGAGTAGAACAAAGCCTTCCCCAAACTGTGATGTCTATCAAAAGTGTACTTACAAGCCATGGTGGCAGGTGTATTTCCATAACATAATTTATGAAATCATAATGAAGTGCATGCTTCTTAACACAGTTATAAAATTAAGGAGGGAGGCATCACTCTATTTTGTGAAAAATAAAGGAATTTAAATGAACTTCGATTTTGATTTCAAATGCTATAACTCTTCCTATGATTTATTAAATGTGCCATGTTCCTGTCCCTGTGATTTGTTAAAAATGCCATCTTCCTGTCTCCAGTAAATCTGCCCATCTATATTTCATCGTCAAGTATCATCGTTTGGAAAATATCTCTAAGGACCACTTTCCATTGAAAAATTTGTTCCTGACATTTTCTGAATAGTATTTGTAAGATGTAACTCAGACTTGATCAATCAATGTGTTTCCCCATGACAGTTATGGAACAGCTGATCCAGGCACGGCTTGTGGAACGTTTTCAATCACTGCATCCTTCGAACACCGTCATCATAATAATCTCGTGGGAAAACACCAGGGTTGTTTCTCTGTTTATCCATGTCCTTCAAATAGGTATATGGTGGTGGGTATTTCTGCTTTGCCTTGAATTTGGATTAGCTTTGTCAGGTCATTCAGAACCCAGCCAGCAGGACAGTCTCCCAGGAGACTGGGAGGGAGAACTCTGGACACTCTGTGATAAAGTTGGTACCAGAGAATAAGCCAGGAAAATGGGTGATGGTTTATGACTGTCCACTGATTCATACTTAGTGGGAAGGAAAAGTTAAGAGACCTTAATATGATTCCTTTGTGATGTAAGTGAGGTGTCTTCCTGGGTTTTGCGAGTCTTTCTGGAGCATCATCAAACCTGAGGAGGGGTTTTGGAAACCTCTGAGGTGCTGATGGCAGCAATTCAGGGCTTTGGACTGGGCAGGGAGTGTGCGGCGGGTTCAGAGCTGAGTCCTCCCTGCCTCCGGCTTCCTTTCCAGCCTGGAGGCTCCCCTGGGGACAGCTGCATCCCTCTGCCCCTTCTCAGGTAAGGACTCAGGAAGGATTATCACAAGCACATTGAAGAGACAGTTAATTTTGCCACAGAAATAGTACATAGGGGACAAAATGCATCTAGAGATAACTGGTGATCCCAACCCTTTCTACCCTATGGCTCCAATCTTATCCTTCAAACATTACTTTTTCTTTCCAATGATGTGTATATTGCGTCCCTAAAGACACAATTTTAATATATCTATGATATCCATGCATATATATTTCAACATCCAAATTATGAATGATAAACCAGGTACTATCAGCATAAAGTAAATACGTGTGTATTACCCCTTAATATGGGTGATCAATAACCCTGGAGTCAGCCAGGACTCAGGTCAGTGGAGAGGAAGAAACACTTTGCATGAACTGATTTGCCACTTGATAGCGATATTAACAGACTTAATTTCATCGAGAATGTATGGCTGTAGAAAGTCTTACCTAGGGCATAGGTTTCAGAATTTCCCAACAGTCATTAGTTTCTTTTAAGATGCACGATTATAAAGACTGCAAAATAACTGTGAAATCTAGTCCAAGGAGCATGACCTGGAGGCGACAATCTCTCAGATTTTGGTGTCTCGATATTCCTTCCATCATGAAAGCTGTAAATCATGTCACTGTTTATCTTTCCTTCTTTGCACTGACAGCTACAGGTTCAAGGCCAAAACATGGGTCAACTGCAGTCTTTTCAGAAATACATGGCCAGTGTTGGGTATTATTTTAATCCCTGGTTCCTAAATTTCTCTGCCTCCATTTTCCTTTTAAGGTCATTTCTTAAAACTTTTTTAAAAAAGCTTGGTGTATAGTATGGTTTTCAAATCTTTATCCACATATTTTTGTTTTTGTTTTTATTATTTTTTTTCCTCTGTACAGCATGGGGACCAAGTTACACTTACATGTATACATTTTTTTCCACCCTTTGTTCTGTTGCGATATGAGTATCTAGACATAGTTCTCAATGCTACTCAGCAGGATCTCATTGTAAATCCGTTCCAAGTTGCATCCGATATATCCACATATTTTTGGAAAAAATTGGGGAAATATGCTAAAAAAGAAAACAAAAAGAATTAAAGAAATGCATTTAAAAATTAAAGAAATATATTTTATTTCAAAGTATTTTCTCTCTCGTGCTTCTAAACTATTATGGTTTGCCAACCACTTTTTCAGAATACTTCTGAGCCACGGTTACCAGGTTTGTGGCTTCATTGCAGGGGATCTAAATGCTCTGATTGCCTTTCCTGCAGCCCCTAATGTGGAAGCTGGTGAGAACTGCAGAGTTCCAGCCACAGTCACCACTGGAGGCGAGACACCTCAGGAACGGCTGCACCCCGAGAGCTGCCTTTCCCTCTCCTCCAGAAGGCTGTTCAGAAAGCAAGTGTTTCTCTGGGCGCTGGCTGCACACGGCCTATAGCACAATAAACATTCCATTTTTAAAAGTCAATGTGTAGTTATTGCAAGTTCTCAGAGTTTAGTTTTGGCAGATTAAATAAATCTAAAGAAATTTAAATAAAGTCAAACAAAGTATCAATTAGTATCAGCAATTTGTAGAGATATTTACATTGAACTTTGCATAGTAACAAAGCTGCTCTGTTGACATAGTTGTGAGCACACAAGGACCATCCACACAAGAGGTGTCCCCGATTAGCCTCCACAGGAGTGTGTTCCTTGCATTTGAAGCTGCTGTTGACAAGTCTCTTTCCCTGGGAACTGTGTCCCTTACAGCATGTGTCTCACAGATAATCCTTGTTCCATAAAGGGAGGGATTATTCCCTGAGAGCAGTAGCTTGCGGGGGGGGGGGCACACTTCCAGGTACTTCTGGGGGTTCAACAGGTGGACTGCTGTGAGGGGCAACAGTTTGCCTCTGAACCTGGAGCCTCAGGTGCCTGTGTTTCTACTACTCAGGCTCCAGACTTCCCTGTGGTAGGAGGTGTAGGCGGGAGGATTGGAGAGGTGATGCGATTTTAGGAGCAGGAACGTGGTGGTGCAATTCCTCAAACTATTGACAGTCCTGGCCGGACCCGCCAGGACCATGAGGGGAGGGAAGTGAGCAGGCTGGAGCCCCAGGCCAGCACAAGCAAGGTGTGTATGTGTTTCCTAGAGGTCTTTGGGGAGCGGGACTTCCAGGTCTGGGCACCTCCAGGAAGGGCCTTTCAGTGCAGGAAGGAAGGGAACACCAGGTTGTCCCAAAGCCACCAGACTCCTGGGTTCCTTGGTTTGTGTTGCACAGGCTCTTAAGCCCCTCTTTGCCCAAATCAAATCAGCGATGTGGCCAGTTCGGCGGAGTTTGAGGGCACACAGAGCCTGGTGCTCCTGGAGTGGAGGCAGAGGGACGCTCACTGTTGCTGAGGGTGGCCTGGGGGTGATGTCAGGTGACCTGGAGGACTCAGTCACCTATGCTGGGCACCCCAATGTGATGTCCATTCAGCACTCTGCCTGCTGAACCTAATTTTAGGGCTGGACTGGGAAACTGGGTTGGGGGAGCCCATTGCTGGAGGTGAATGAATGCGGTTTAATCCCTGCGGGATATTCTGGAACAGCGCTCCCCTGGGTGCAGAAGGAACACACAGAACAGGCAAGAATGTGTTTGACACGGAGGTTCCCTTACATTAGGCCAAGTCCGAGGCTCGTGGGACAAAAGAAGGGCTGCAGGGTGAGTGAGGGTTGTTTCTAGTGAAACGGGGGCATCGGTGGCTAAGTTCAAAAGCCCAGCCCAGATAAGGCAGAATTCCAGAATTCAGGACGTCACCGCGTTCTCCACAGAAGGTTCTCCGTGAAATAAGACCGGAAGTTACCGTGACGGCGAACAGTCCAGGGGCTGCAATGGGAGCGGCTCCAGCCACTTGGGCACCGACTGCCACGTGTCCCAGGCCCAAGTGCACACATAGGGGACGCGTCCGTGTCAACAGGTTAAAAAGGCTGGACGGTACCAGGGAAGAGGGGTCTGGAGCGAGGCCGGCTCCTCCTGCCTTTTCTGGCTGCTGATTCAGGTGGACTGTCCCCTGCATGTTTGTCATGTTTCAGTGCAGTCTTCAACTGGTGGTCGGCAACAGGGCGGGGGGGTAGGGGGCGGGGGTGGTCAGGTCGCCTCCCTGACTTTCTGCAGGAATTTTAGCTACACTCTCTGCTGTTCCCAAGCCACAGGCTGCCCTCCGATCTAAACAGACTTGTGTAGGTGTTAGAACTGGATGCCCTGGCAGTGCGGGAGGGTAGCACCTCCTGCTGCCCACCCTGAGCTGTCAGGTGCCAGACCCCCAGCCTCAGGGGCTTCTTCGCTTCTGGCTTTGCTGCATCGCCATTTTCTCTTCTGTGCTGCATCCCATGTCCTTTCAAGTTCGTGTCTGTGTTCCTAGGACAAGCTTTTCAGCTGGTTGCCAGAACCATAACTCCGCGATTTAACTTTTATGAATCAAGATAATGTTGCAAATGCACTCATTTTAACGTAATCTTTGTTTCCTCTCTGCATGAGTGTTAATCTTGTCATCCTAAACACTTTCTCTAAGGGCGCTCACTGTCACTTACACAGCTGCACGTCACAAGGGCTTCTTGCTGACGGAAGTTTTGTCAGAAGAACTTCCATAGCATTTATTCCTCTGTCGCTGGATTGGTCTGAGCTTTTTAATTGCCTTCAAATGCAAAACACTGCTTTGCTGAACACCATTGGCTTTTAGATGTGTAATTCTAACAGTTCGAATTTCAAAGGAATCTTAACTGGTTTGATTAAAATTCTGTGCAGGTGTGTTCTAATTCGGGAACAATGCAGGAGTGATGGTCAAATGGAAGACAGGGAAAAAAGACAAAGGAAGAAGGAACACATGGCTATAACACTATTCACAGGGGTGCACACTTTCCTAAGTGTACTGGCTCGCCAAGATTAATGTGGATCCAATATTATGCAGATCAAATACATGGTCAATGTCTCTGTGTGTCATATATGAAAACACTGACATTCTCCATGATTGTAATCTAGACACGTCATTTGCTATGGTGGGAACATGGGCTCATTGGGGCTACCAATTTAGTATTTGTGTAATTTTCATGATATTTGATGTAGGAAATTTATGCCACATTTTCATAGTATTATGCTCAGAGAGTTTTAAGAATCTTGTTTATCCAGCTTTAAATATTCTCCACACAAAAGCAACTATTCTAAACATAATTGAAGCAATCATCCTAATTTAACAACCTCCAATACCTGACCATGTGTGGCTAACCCATTCTTGCAACCTAGGGTCGATGCCAATTTTCCAACCAGTCTACATGTTGCATGGAGAGCAGGTGGGGGCAGGTGGAGGGGGCAGCATTGCCTTGGTTCTTCACCCCTGAGTTTGTCTCCTGAAATTGCCCAAACATTCTGCAATTGCTCTGAGGGAGCCAGCTCGCTGGCCCGTGGGTCCTGCAGGTCCATGGTGACGGGAAGCTAGCCAGACCAGCCTGAGGCCCAGAGCCCAGATGACTCAGCCACAGACACATGGACAGATTAAATAATCATCATGTTAAACCATAAAGTTAGGGGCTGGTTTATTGTCAGTATTATTGTGTCAAACTAAACGTATATAAGAAAATATGCCTAATAATTTTGATTTTGATAGTCTATTGAATTTATGTGAATAACATATATTTGTATTGATTTTTCAACAAGGTGATTTTTATGATATCTTTTTATTATTCGGATAATACAGGGCAAGGCCCTGAGGCTAATTTACTCTGAAATTAGATTGACAGTGTCTATATTAGAAGCCATTCTAAATCATAAAATGGCTGAGTAGGAACTACTGTAGTCATAATAGGTAAATACTTCAGACCAATTCCTCCTGAAAGACAAAAGAAAATGTTCAATGAAATTCACAGACAAAATCTTATGAAATGCTTCATAAAACTTTTCAAAAATTAAAAAGTTAGTACGAAATTTTAAGACAAAAATCTATGGGAAAGATCCCTGAGCTTTAAGACCAGAATTCAAAACTGCTTTTGTCTCAAGGGTATTGACTGAGCCAAAAGAAACGGCTGAAACTTTTCGGTGAATGAGTAAAGAAGAAAACCCATATCCCACATGGCATGCATACAAATTACTTGCACATACGTACATCAAAAACCATATGTGTATGTCAAAAAGCTAAAATTAACATGGGAGAATATCTTTGTAACACAGATAATCAAGGGGCTTGAAAAAATGCTTAACCTTCGAGGGAAATCAGATGGTAAATAAAGATATGATACAGTGCCCTTCTCATTAGGAGCCAGGCATGCACATTGATTAAACAGCTGTGAGGCTATTTGAAGTTAAGGGGCCTGACAACACAAAATTGTAAATGTCTCTCCAAACTTGGGTTATTATTATGATCTAGTATCTCTGTCTTGCATTTTGAATGAAGTATTTTCCAGATCTTTTGAAAACACCTCCATAGTCATTTCCCAAAAACCCCACTAAGGTTACCATTTAAGCATTTCAGGATTTCCAGTGTTCGCTTAGCCCCACACTGTTCCCGTATGGGCATTTCAGGAACAGAAATAGCAGCAGCACCAACTAACGCTCGCTGAGTTCCAAGGTGACCGCTCTATTTTGGCAGACCTGGCACGTCCAATGGGAGACCAGCCGGAGCTCTCCTTAAAGGACACGGGGCTCTGATGACCGCTGGGCCGAGTCCAGTTGTGAGTGGGAACACAGCCCCAACCCTGGCCACTCAGCTTCCTGGAAGAAGCCACGTGCCCAGCTTAGACCTAGGGAGGGTCCTCTTTGGTGTCCTTTCGGTAGCATTTGGGACAGCTGCATGTGCCCTTCTAAAATTAACCTCTGGTGGTACTGACTTTGAAGGTTATGATCCGAAATGCTCAGAAGGCACGTCCCACTGTCACGCCAGGGCTTTTATGGCTGGACACCTCGCTTCAGCCCCTCCTCTTTGCACACCAGAGACAGGCTTCGGTACACACTTTGTTCTCTGTGAGTGTAAACTCGGAAACATAAGGCCAACAAAGAGGCGGCAGCAGAAAATGCAATTCAGATAAATACTCTTTTAAGAGAAATGTATGTTATCAAAATAGTGAATATAATATTTAAGTAATAACTCCAAGAATGAGATGGCTAAAACCGATTGAGGCCCTTTCATTGGCCCTCCTTAAGAACTGCTGATCGCTTTTCCCATAGAAATTCTTTTGAAGGCAAATGAGATCCTATAAGGCCAGTGCTCACAGTTTTTGGCAATTTCCCTGCTGGCACACCTATGCTCCGAGGCTTTTGAGATTAGCTTTTGCATCCATTTCCTCTTTTCAAGTAAGTCTTGTATAAATGTGACAAGACATACTTAACTAACGCTATGCTCCCTTGGCTCCTTAGTGTCTGACTTTCTGAAAAATGCCAGTACAGCCCCCCTCTGCCCTCTGTTCACCTGTGCCTCCCTGAGCTCAAATGTGCAGCCCCTGAGCGGCTCCAGAGCCCCAGGGTCCTCACCAACTTGGTGAGTGTGAAATACACAGCCAAATGCTTTGGAAAAAATTTCTATAGCATCATTAATTTTCCTGCTTTGTATAGTTTTTGCTTGTCCTTTCTACCTCCCGCTTTCCAAGGACTTCACTGGGGTGGAGGAGCAGCTGTCATCCAGCCTCACGTTGACAGATACAGTGGAGAGGTTTTGTTAATCATAATCTCTTTTATTTTTTTATAGTTGAGATAGCAATGTTTCTTTAACTTGTGTTGTACAGCAGTGACCCAGTCACACAGTTCCCTGTGCTGCACAGCAGGGCCCCATTGCCCACCCATTCCAAATGTAGCAGTTTGCATCCACCAATCCAAACTCTCCATCCATCCCACTCCCTCCACCCCCCCCCCCAGCAACTCTAAGTCTGCCCTCCATGGCTGTGATCTGTTTCTGTTCTGTAGACAGGTTCATTTGTGCCATATTTTAGGTTCCACATATACGTGATACCATATGTTATTTGTCTTTCTATGACTTATTTCACTTAGTATGAGAGTCTCTAGTTCCATCCATGTTGCTGCAGATGGCTTTATTTTGTTCTTTTTCATGGCCGAGTAGTATTCTGTTGTGTATATAGACCACATCTTCTTAATCCATTCATCTGTCGATGGACATTTAGGTTGTTTCCATGTCTTGGCTATTGCAAATAGTGCTGCAGTGATACATAGGGGTGAATGTATCTTTTTGAATTGTAGTTTTGTCCGGATATATGCCCAGGAGTGGCATTGCTGGATCCCATGTTAACTCTATATTTAGTTTTCTGAGGTTGCACCAACTTTCATTCCTACCAACAGCGTAGGAGGGTTCCCTTTTCTTCAAACCCTCTCCAGCATTAGATATTTGTAGACTTGTTAATGATGGCCATTCTGACCCATGACAGTGGAGAAATCTTGACAAAACATTCTTTTTCAGGGTATGGATTTTCTACCTTAGAGCATTAGAGGAAAACCTCTTGCAGCGTAATTAAGAAGATGGCACGTTTTCATCGCAGACCTCCCTGCAGGTGACTACAGCAAAGGACTATGTTGTCTACAAAAGTTTTGATTCGTATGAAAGTGATACAATCACTTAAATGCAGATGGAACACTGGTATCATTCAACACATTAGATTTTAACCTAGTAAAAAATCACCACGGGGAGACCCCGGGGCGGCCTGGCCTCCACCGGAAGCTAGAGTCGGGCCTTCTAAACTGGGCTGCACTGGAATCAAAGTCCTGTAGGAGGTCAGGGCTCTGGTGAGGCCACTAGGGTGCTGGCTGCACTTACAAACTTGGCTCCTCTTCCCTCTGGTTGACAGGAGACAGGGCCCCTCCTGGCAGAGGATGACATTGCAAGGGGGTGGGGTGGGGGGGCTCTGGTGCCTGAGAAAGACGCTCCTGGGCTCTAGGGGAACTTGAATGTTTCGAAAGGACAGAGAGAATGTTTGTAATTCCCAGATTTCCCAAGTAAACGCTCTGAGAAAAGGCAAGTCAGCTCCTGGGTGGCCTTGAGTTCTCCCAGGCAGGAGCTTCTTGGGGCAGGGTCAGCCCTTGACGGGGCCTCTAGCAGCCCCGCTGGCTTGGTCGTGGCTCTGAGAGCCAGAGAGACTGCAGTTCTCAAGGGCCGGGCTGAGGCCCCATGCACTTGGCTTGTTAGAGTACAAGGAACTGCTGCTGGATTTGCTTATTTCATTTTTTAGGGTCTCATGCATGGCATGACGAAGTTCCCAGGCCAGGGGTGGAATCGGAGCTGCAGCTGCCAGCCTACACCACATCCAGAGCAATGCGGGATCCAAGCTGTGTTTTCTACCTACACCACAGCTTGCTGCAACACCAGATCCTTAACTCACTGGGCGAGGCCAGGAATTGAACCTGCAACCTCATAGATACTAGTTGGGTTTGATACTGCTGAGCCACAACAGGAACTTGGGCTGTTGGATTTAGACAATGAGGAGAAGCATCAACCTGGGGACCAGCTCCCAGGGTCCCTGCACCCACACCTCCCTGAGTCTCCACCGCGGGGCTGCCCTCTGTCTCTGGACCACAGAGAACTCTGTGAACTATTATTAACTTCCAGCTGCTTCCACTCAGATCTCAAGGGGGCGGGGCAGCTCCTGGGCAGGAGGCAGGGGTTCCTTAAAGCAGAGGTTACCTTTGGCCTCTGTAGGGCTATTTAAATACATATTTTAAAATTAAGTTTAGCATGCCTAAATTAAAAATTTATCTTTAAAATAGTGGTAATTTTCACCTAAGGTAAATAGTTTAAGTAATAACCTGATAGATGCAGCTCATTATCTGTTTTAAGTTACCTTTATGAAAACTGCAAATAGACTTTCATTAATTGAAAATGCCCATCACACCACAGGATTCATAAAAGCACTGGCCAGGGACCATACCATGTTTAAACTCATCTTCTTTACTGTGCAAATGTGTCCAAAGATTTACAGGTCGTAAAACATTTGATCTAGTAATTCAATTTCTAAAAATTTATCATTCGAAAATAGTCAAGTCTGGTGAGAGCAAAGATCTATATATAAGCTAACTAATTATGCTCCTGGAAACGTGAGGATAATGTATATATACACAAAGAAATTGAACCATGATTATTTTTATAAACTGGGAAAAAATAAAGAACATTGTTTCTCACCTCCTAAAGCTTACAGAATAGTGAAAAGTAAAGCACCAGCCTGGAACTGAATTAAGGCTTTGAACAAATCCAGGATTTTTTAGAAGCACGTGATGGGCAAGCTAACACCATCTGGAAGACAGGAAAGCCATTCTGAGGACGTGATGCTTAGGCCAAGAGCTGATAGGGGAGTTATCTGAAGATAACCTACATGTAGATCTTTGCTCTCGGCAGACTTGAGGACCATGGGGGGTGGGGGGCAGTGGGGTACCCACAGGGAGGAGCAGGAGAGGCCAGCAGCAGACCTGAAGCTTCATGAACAGAGAGAACAGCCCCCAGGAGTTTCGGAAGGTAATTCATTCAGAACATTTTGAATCTGTTATATTAACACTGCTTTAAGACAGGTAAGACAAAAAACAGAACAAAACAATGGCAAAAATTTGCAGCTCCTTTATTTATTCTCCTGTGCAAATAGCTTCACTCTTTTTTAAATTTTGGTAACATCCACATAACATAAAATTTCCCTTTTTAACCATTTTTTTTTGGTCTTTTTTTGCTATTTCTTTGGGCCGCTCCCACGGTATATGGAGGTTCCCAGGCTAGGGGTCGAATCGGAGCTGCAGCCACCGGCCTATGCCAGAGCCACAGCAACGCGGGATCCGAGCCGCGTCTGCAACCTACACCACAGCTCACGGCAATGCCAGATTGTTAACCCACTGAGCAAGGACAGGGACCGAACCTGCAACCTCATGGTTCCTAGTCAGATTCGTTAACCACTGCGCCACGATGGGAACTCCCTTTTTTAACCATTTTTAAGTGTAAAGTTCAGGAACATAGATGACATTCCTGTTGCTGTTCACCTATTACCACCATCCATCTCCAGAAGGTTTTCCATCTGCAAAACTGAAACTCTATCCCCATTAGAGAACTCTCTCCATGATCTGTTCCCCCAGCCTGACTCTACCTTCTGTCTCTCTAAATGTGACTATTCTAGGAGCTTCATACAAGTGGAATCATAGAGGATTTGTCCTTTTGTGACTATTTCACTTAGCATATTGTCTTCAAGGTCATTCAGGTTGTAGCATGTGTCAGAGTTTTCTTTTTTTTTGAGACCAAATAACATTCCATTGTATGAGTGTCCCAAGGTTTGTTTATCCATCCATCCATCTTTGGACATTTGGAGTGCTTCCATCTTTTGACCATTGTGAATCATGTAATGAATATAAGCATACAAATATCTGTTGGAGTCCCTGCTTTCAATTTTGGGGTTGTAAAGCAAGAAGTGGGATTTTTGGATCATATCGTAATTCTAATTTTAATTTTTTGACCAACTGCCATACTGTTTTCCATAGTGGCTGCACCATTTTACATTCCAACCAGCAACAATACATAAGAGTTCCAATTTCTTTACATAGTCACCAACTCATGTTATTTTCTGGTTTGTTTTTGTTTTTTGATGATAGCCATTCTAATGGGTATGCAGTGATGTATCACTGTGTTCTGATTTGTATTTCTTTAATGATTCGTGCAGCTGGGCATTTTTCATGTGTCTACTGGCCATTTCTACATCTCTTGGAGAAATGTCTACTCAAATCTTTGCAGGTTGGGTGGTCTGGTTTTTTTTTTTTTTTTTTTTTTTTTTTTTTATTTTCCCACTGTACAGCAAGGGGGTCAGGTTATCCTTACATGCATACATTACAATTACAGTTTTTCCCCCACCATTTCTTCTGTTGCAACATGAGTATCTAGACATAGTTCTCAATGCTATTCAGTGGGATCTCCTTGTAAATCTATTCTAGGTTGTGTCTGATAAGCCCAAGCTCCCGATCCCTCCCACTCCCTCCTTATTGAGTTGTATTTCTTCATATAATTTGGATATTAGCTCCCTAATAGATATATGACTTGAATTTTTTTTCTCCCATTCTGTGGGTTGCCTTTTAACTCTATTAATACTGTCCTTTGATGAAAAAATAAGATTTTTAATTTTATGTAGTCCAATTTATCTATTTTTTTCTAGAAATATTTCTGGGGTTAAAATCATGCTTCTTCCTGACTCAAGACTATACTACAAAGCTACAGCCATCAAAACAGTATGGTGCTGGCACAAAAACAGACATATAGACAAATGGAAAAGGAGGAAAAGCCCAGCAATAGACCCATGCAATTACGGTCAGTTTATCTGTGACAAAGGAGGCAAGACTATACAATGGAGAAAAGAAAGTTTCTTCAATAAGCAGTCCTGAGAAAATGGACAGCTACATGTAAAAGAATGAAATTAGAACTCTCTCTAACACCATACATAAAGACAAACTCAAAACATGGATTAAAGACTTAAATATAAGGCAAGATACCATTTAAGACAAATATGGTGTGTAAATATAAGACAAGATACCATATAACCCCCAGGGGAAAACATAGGCAAGACACTCGCTCTCTGATGCTTTTCTTTGAACAATTTTCAAATATTTGAGATACTTCAATATTAAAATTATTTACCTAGTAAATATAACACATGGGACTTCCTTAGGGACAGTTTCTATTAATTTTTTTTCCTATGTATGTTCTTGTTCTTTCTTTTCTGCTTGAAAACTGCTTATTTTAAATACTATAATGTGGTAATTGTGGATGGTATAATTAATAAAGGATATACATTTGGTCTCTGTCTCCAGTTCCTGCACAGAGCTTCAAAAAGCCTTATAACATCCTAAGTGGTAAGCATGTCTTTGTGGTAATGAGGCCACTCATGGCAGGTCATTTCAGGATTGGGGTTGGTGCTCAAGAAGTACCAATCATGTGATTATGGCTTGGAACTGGACCAGTCTGATCTCCTCCTTAGCAAAGGAGGCTGGATAGTGACTTCAACCACATGGCTGATGATAAATGAATCAAGCCCACATAATGTAACCAACACAAACTGTGGCTGGTCTCTGTGGAGGTTCCCATTTGGTGAACACATACTGATGAATGTACAGGGAGGGTGACACACTCTGCTCAGTCAGAGATGGCACATTGCTCTGTCTGGGACCCTCCTGGACCTCAACTGTGAGTCTCTTTTAGTTGACTGTTCCTGAGTCATATTCTTTATAATAAACTTTTTTTCATAACTACAGTACTTTCAGCGAGGTCTGCGAGATTTTTAGTGAATGATCAAAACTGGGAGTACATAGGAAGCCCCAGTTTTTTAGCCAGTGTTTAGAAGTGGATGGCTCCTAGAACTTATGGCTGCAGCTGAAATGAGGGCAGTATTGTGTAGGACTATGCCCTAAGGACTTCTTATTCCCAGCTTTTCCTTATCAGTTTTTGTTATCCTCCAAATATTATTACAACTATTTTCCACATTTTCCAGAACCCACAAAATTAATCAATTGTTCATAATTTTTGTCAACAATTGGCCCTAGGGAGAAGACATTTAACACTGGGTGTTCTCCAAACCGTGTCAAATACAGGCAGTCTTGCAAATTTAATTGTCTTAGGAACCATCAGATAATCAAATACAATACTTCTTAGGGAATGGGTCTTTACAAGGGTTTCCACAGCATTCTGTGGCTTCTAACTGTGAAGCTGCTGGTTTTCTTCATGATTGAAGGTTATTTTCAAGGCTTCTGTGCAGTTGGAGAGTACAGGATGAGACAGGGCACGTTAAAATGCAGAAAGTTGGCTCTTCCTAATGAAATTCAACACTATTTCATGAATAAACTCTCCCCTGATTGCTGCAAGTATTTTGTTACGTTCCAGCAGTCTGAAAATGTTCATTCTAACATTTTTGGGGCAACTTTCTCATTACTTTTTGGAGGAGAGAATTTTAGGAGAGCCTTACTCTGCCATGTTCCTTGACATCTTTCTGTTCCAACTTTTAAAAATTATTTTTAGAATGGATAAGCAATGAATTCCTGCTGTATAGCACAGGGAACTATATCCAGTCTCTTGGGTTAGAACACGATGGAAGATAATATGAGAAAAAGAATGTAAATATATGTATGACTGAGTTACTTTGCTGTACAGCAGAAATTGGCACAACATTGTCAATCAACTATACTGTACTAAAATATATAAACTTTTTGAGCAAATATATGATGGAAATTTTAAGTCTTTCTTTGGTAAATGAAATCTGTAGGCACACACAGGGATGTGTCTTTTAATTACTTTTTCTCTTTGGTATGGGTCATGATTTCCTGTTTCTTTATACATCATAGTATATTGCTGAAAACTAGCTATTTCAATTTTATATTGTAGCAACTTTTTTTTTTTTTTTTTTTTTGGGCTTTTTAGGGCCCCACCACAGCATACGGAGGTTCCCAGGCTAGGGATCAAATCATTGAATCAGAGCTGTAGCTGCTGGCTTATGTCACAGCCACATCAATGCTGGATCTGAGCTGTGCCTGCAACCTACACCACAGTTCATGTCAATGCCAGATCCCCAACCCACTGAGGGAGGCCAGGGATCCAACCTGCATCTTCACAGATACTAGTTAGATTCGTTTCTGCTGCGCCATAACGGTAACTCTCTATCGTAGCAACTCTTGATTTCAATTGTTTTCCTTAAGTGTTGTAAATGTTTCTGTTTTCCATTGTTGGTGTTATTATTTTTCTGTTCTTGGGTTTGGTGCTTATTTTTTAGTAACTTCTTTGGAATTAATCAAGACTCTGCTCCATGATATGCAGCCCCAATGTCTCTGTTTCTAATTTTCCTTTTTTTTTTTTTTTTTTTTTTTTAGGGCTTCACCTGCAGCATATGGAGATTCCCAGGCTAGGGGTCCAATTGGAGCTACAATTGCCAGCCTACACCACAGCTCACAGAAATGCCGGATCCTTAACCCACTGAGCGAGGCCAGGGATTGAACATGCAACCTCATGGTTCCTAGTCCGATTCCTTTCCACTGCACATGATGGGAACTCCCTTATTTCGCTTTTATCCGGATTTCTTAGGGCTCATTGCTTTTTCTGCACAGCTTCATGTAAGTCAACGATTCCTCAATGGTTGTGCTCAACCAGCTCGAGTCTGTGAGGTTTCTACTTCCTCTTGATAGACTTGCATGTGGTGGGCAGCACAGTCAATGTTCTGGAGGGCTTCAAGGTGCCCCATCTTTCACTCTCTGCCAGGCCCTTCCAGTGCTTCCTTGAACAGAGGACAGCCTCTCAAAGGAGACAGGGGTGAGAGGACTGCCCCTCTCAGCTCTCTCTTCCCAAAGATACCACCTCTCAGTTAGTAAAGGCTGTGGGGAAAGCCTCACTAGTGCTTTTATGGCTTCCTACTGGTGAAGACTCCTCAGAAAGAGCTCCTACCAAAGTTGCTCGGTTAGTGACTGTGCAGTGGGCCTGAGTCCACCCCTCTGCCCATATTGAATCAGTCTCTTCTGCCAGCAAAGCCGCTTGTTTCCATGAGCAGCATCTCCTCTTAACCTTCCTGAGTGAATGGGGTGGAGACTGGGGGAGAAGCTCCATGCAACAAGCTCACATCACACTTCAGCAGTTTCTCTGAATAAGTGTTGGGTTGTTGTCCATCTGCGGTTAATTTCTGGCGCTCTGAATATGAAAAGGCGTTTTTTTTTTTGTTTTTTTTTTTTTTTTTTTTTTTTTTGTCTTCTTTTTTTGCCATTTCTTGGGCCGCTCCCGCGGCATATGGAGGTTCCCAGGCTAGGGGTTGAATTGGAGCTGTAGCCACCGGCCTACGCCAGAGCCACAGCAACGAGTGGGATCCGAGCCGCGTCTGCGACTTACACCACAGCTCACAGCAACGCCGGATCCTTAACCCACTGAGCAAGGACAGGGATCGAACCTGCAACCTCATGGTTCCTAGTCGGATTCGTTAACCACTGCGCCACGACGGGAACTCCTGAAAAGGTATTTTGACAGTTTTGTTTAGTGTCATAGTTTGCATGTTTGTTTCCTGGGAGCGGGATGCTTTCCGAGCTCCTTGCTCCCTTTGGTTGGAAGTGTCTGCCACCCTCTCCCTCCCCTCTGGGTAATTTCTATTTGTCCTCCTGTCCTGGCTTCTCTGAGTCACTTCCTTGACCCTTATGTGGCCTAGGACAGATGGCCTGCCTCCGGTTCACGTGGCAAGTTCCTATTGATGTATTTGCCTCTAACATGAGCTACAAACTCCTCGAGTGCAGGAACTGTATCTTACTTCTCTCTTTACCTCCAGTGCGAGGCACTTGGCATTCAAGTGTTCTATGATGTCTGTAAAACCATTATCAGTATTAGCACGATGCTAACTTTCCATCTTCACATATAAGCAACTAGATTGGAGACCAGTATGAGTAAATGCCATTTTTTTTTCTTTTGTTCACAGAAATTTGTAAGGGGATATATATGAATTGGCATTAAAATGCCAACAGTTTAAATGATCACTCGAAATTTTATGCTAAACAATTTGTTTCATCCTAAAATGTCATGAGGTCTCAACTTCGGGCCTTTACACATTAACTAATTAAGTCCTGACTCTGTGCCTGGGTCAACGGTGCCCGCCTTCCTTCCCAGGGCAACGTCTCACGCCTGGATCGCAGAGATCTCGAGGTCCAGGAGTCATTTTCTAACGCCTCCCTGCTTCGTCATTGCCCCGCTAGGCTAGCTGCCCTCCCTACGTGCCCTCTGATTGCTGTCTCTGCTATAGCATGGATCATACTCATCAAACCCCTATTTATTTCATGCCGAGGAAATAAATTTCCCTTTATATCTTCACCACTGGACATAGTGACGAATACATAGTAAGCATTTAAGAACACTTTTGAAATAACAGTATATTCAAATAAAGTTTATAAAACATTAAACATATTAATACATTTATTCAAACTCAATCTACTAAGGCAGAGGCTTAGCTTTTAGATGTTATTTCTCTCTGGATTCCACAGTAGCTTGGGTTCTTGAGAGTTTTCTTATAGACCCAGATTACTTTTTGTTTTTAAGCCTGCTGAGTCTGTAAACAACCATATCTAATATCTGCCCAAATAATCTCATTCAATTATCTTCAACTATGTAGAAACAGAAAGGACATAGTTTATATGCACATTGCACATGATTTTAGCCGTGACAGATTTATTTTGCCAAAAATATTAGTATTTTGTATATGTGTAAAGGACGTCAGTTTATATTATAGAATGCCAACTCAGGAGGTGGATTTTAGTCAAATAACAAACTAGCCACCTTCAGAATAAAAGCAGAGCAAGTCAAAATTCATTGAGTGATATTGCCATGAATACAGGATAAATCCAGAGGACAAGTTATTCTATGGAGGGTTTAATAGGAGGGGTTAGAAGAAGGAAACCACAGTCATGTTTTTCTTTCAGCTCTGCCGAGAGCCTGAGATCTGACATTCCACTGTGCTGCTTGGAGAGTAACTCTTCATTTGCTAGTTGCATGATCCTGGGCAAGGAACTGAAGCTCCGTGTCAGTAAAAAGAGGACAATAGAACCGAGAGGATGGCCAGGCATTTAGAAACAGCACAGGTCAGCTCTTCGTCCTATTCCAATGATTATCATTATTATTAATTACCTTCGTCATGATTGCAGCCTTGAAGTGGAAAGTTTTCACATCAGGGAAACTTCTAGGGATTTAGCCACTTCCAGGTGACCTCTGCCTTGAAAAGTGATTCTGATACGTCAGAAAATTAAATCACTTCTTCCTGAGCTAAATAAACTCAGGTATGTGAGGCCAATAAAACACGGAGCCAGTGCTAAAGAGAATAAACACACATCTGAAAGGCAATAAACGTTCACAATTCATTGAATTTAAATGTCAGCTAAATTACTTCACAGAGTACCTTTTACACAAAGACATGCTGCTTAAAAGATAATTAAAAGTCTTTAATGTGGATGGAGCAGTTTCTCCTTCTCTAAGTCATTTAAGCTGTATTAACTTGCGTGTCCGCAGGTAGGAGACAGACAAACATGGCATGCTTCTGGGAGCCTGAGATCCTGCAGAAGTTTAATTCTGAGGTTTCCTGTGTGTGTGTGTGTGTGTGTGTGTGTGTGTGTGTGTGTGTGTGTGTGTGTGTGTGTGTCCCCTTCAGGGTGATCGTTGTTCTCTGGCAGGCGTTGTGCTTGGGCTAAACAGATGGCATCAGACTGTTGTCAGCATATAAAGCCCAGGCATAACCCTGGGCACTACACGTCTTCCGCCTCGCGTGCTCCTGGCATCGCAAGATGCTTTTTTCACAAGCTGTTACCTGAGCTATGGGAAGTGCTTTTAAAGAACAGAGGTGAGGCAACTCTGCCTTTTACGTGTCCTACCTTTACCCTCAGCAATGCCCCTCTCCATGCAGGTGTTTGTAGAGACAATGGCAACAATGGGAAAGATAAAAACCTAGTGTTTCTCAAAAGCTGTGCAGAAAAAAGCTTCTGTGTGGAGGGATCGTAGTGGCTCTTTAAATTTTTTTTTTCCTCTCTAGAAATTATTGGTTTAAAGTGGCCCCGAAAAGAGAAGGAATGACTCAGGCACATGATTTTCCTACCTCCCTACCCTGGGCAAGTTGCCTGCTGCCCACGCTCTAAGTGAGCGACCTACCATGTGTGATGGCCACATTTAGAAAATGGGCTTCCTTTCCCCCAAGCTGAGCAAACTATTTCAGGACCTTTAGTGGCCATGGACGCTTAGAGACTCTGTGGACATTTTTAGCAGAAAAATGCATGTATCTACAAGCCCGTGGTCGGCATTCAATTTCTGTGGTTCACGTGACCGCCTGTGGCCCAAACATCTCAAGGACCCCCCTGAGGCTGTGTCTGTGTGTGGCATGCATCATGCCTAAACTGTGCAGTGTAAATGTGCCTGTGTTTAATTGTGATGAAAGCTCTGAATTAAGTCTTGTGCTGACGTTTGCAGAGCAGCCTGTATTAAAGGGAAGTGCTGATTAGAGCAGAAGGTAGGTTAAAGTGTAACTTCAGGGAACTAAATAATTAGCCTTGACTGCTTGTTCTGCTTGATGTTGAAACCCGGTGACTCATGGCTCTCGCTGTCAGATTAAGTACGACAAGCCCATTCTGAGGTTTTACACGGGGACAGTTTTATACTTGGCAGTAAAGGGGATCAGAATGAGCCGCCCCAAAATGTACCCTTTCGCCTTGACGATTCGTTTGAACGGGAGGCAATTGTGAAAGAGGCAACCCAGGAAGAACGCTGCCTCCCTCTTTCCACCTAAACACAGGGCAGAAATTTCCATTTGTGAGGGTCTCCTCCCCACAGGGCACAGAATAACTCTTAGTCCAGAGATGGCTTTTACCCCAGGACTCCTCACAGACTCGCATCTCTATAAACAAACCGCACTAAATATCTCCTGTTTTCCATTAGTTTTCCTCATAGATTCACCTCCCCAGAATTTACCATCCGAGATGCCCAGGCCTCTCCTCCTGTCCAGGCTTCTCCACAATTTACTGTCCTTTGTGACAATGGACCAAGAGCTGCCAGGCCCCAGGCTTCTTGGAGATTTTACTTCTTTTCTGTGACACTGCCCCTGTGTATGTAAAATAAACCTTTTCAGCTATAAATCTGTCTTTTGTCCTTTTAATTTGCAGACCCAGCCACCAGACCTAAGGAGGTAGAGGAGCTTTTTTTTTCTTTTCCACGGTCACTGGGCACAGCCCTCAGAATGTCAGATGACTAACTAGTCTCTGTCTGTCTACCCCTCCAGTCCCCAGCTCTCTCCTCTGTGTCTTCCCCTAAAAGTTCACATTTATAAAAGCTGAAATTCTGGCAAAGATCGTTGGTCTGAAATAATGAAAATGGGGCAATTGTTTAAAAGTTATAACTACACTGAAATGAGTATAAATTTTGAATTAAGAAAGATAACTTGGGCTGAAACTCAGGTAAATGAAAAATTAGGATTAAAAGTAGTTTTTGTCACTCTCAAGTTTATAAAAGGCAAAATAGAATAAGCACATTATACAGTGTTGGGGTAGATAGAAAATATTGAAGTTTATGAAAATTATGTAGTAATTTATAGAAGGAAGTCAAATAAAGAAAAATGGGGATATCTTTTACATTTTTATTAATGAAATGTTTTTTGTTTTGTTTATTGTGGTAAAATACACATTAGACAAAATAGACCATTTTAACCATGTTTAAGTGTACAATTCAGTGGCAGTAAGCCCATTCACGTTGTTCTGTAACCATCCCCGCCACCCGTCTCCAGAACTTTCTCATCTTCCCAAACTCTGTCCCCAGTAAACACTAGTTCCCATCCTCCTCCAGCCCCTGGAAACCAATTCCACGTGCCTCATATATGAAGACATTTTTCTGGCTAAGATTATTTTAGGATTGCTGACAGTGTTGGCAAAAAAATTCATCAGTTGATCTAAGAAATAAATGGAAGGTTTTTATGTGAGCCAGATTTGAGGATTATAACCCAAACTCAGGAGGAACATCTCAGAAAGCACTGAGACCTGTTCCACCTGCTAGAAGACTAGGCAGTTATGGGAGTTTTCTGAGACAGAAGGTGAAAATGCAATACTTATGGCCTGACCCCAGCCAGAAGCCAGATGGGGACATGAACCCACATTTTTTTATATTAGAATCACTCACCTGGTGTCTGGACTGACTGAAGTTCAGGTTCTTTGTACCTCAGCGCAGAAAGAACTCAGCGAGAAATAGATTTCTTAAGATTCGACACTTGTGAGAGATGCAAGCGGGCAGGCAAGCAGGCTCTGCCCCAAGGATGAGGTGGCTACATTTTTATAATCCAAGGGAAGTGGGGAGGGGAAAGACCGCCTCTTCCTTTTTCTTCCAGTAGACATCAGGCTTACATCATCAGCTTCTCCTTCGTAGTTGACCCCGTGAGGTCAAACTAGGACTGCCATGGTGCTTATTCAAATCAGAAGAAGGGTGGTAACAGATGCTAAACTACATTGAATGACCTCAGGTTTCCATGTAATGGGGTATCCTCCTTTGTTTTTTTTTTGTTTTTTTTTTGGGGGGGGGGTTGTCTTTTTGCTATTTCTTGGGCCGCTCCCACGGCATATGGAGGTTCCCAGGTTAGGGGTCGAATCAGAGCTGTAGCTGCCGGCCTACGTCAGAGCTACAGCAACACAGGATCCGAGCCGCATCTGCAACCTACACCACAGCTCACGGCAACGCCGGATCGTTAACCCACTGACCAAGTGCAGGGACCGAACCCGCGACCTCACGGTTCCTAGTCGGATTTGTTAACCACTGCGCCACGACGGGAACTCCGGTATCCTCCTTTGGAATGTCATCTTCCTCTTAAACGCCTCTCCTTGGTCTTAAGGATCATTGTCTCGCCGAACTCAAATAAAGGCCTCATTTTATCTTAACTTAATGACCTGAGGCATGTCTCATGGTTTTACAGTGAAGCAAGCCTGCTTCATTCTGATGGCTTTCTTGAGTGCTCATTAACTTACAGTGGTCTCCCCAAGTACCCTAGGTTTCCCTCGCTGTCTGTGGTCCCCTACTGGGACGTCTACACCTGCCTGTGTCGCTATCCCTACTCCATTCCTATCAAAGGCTGGACATCAAATTGTTAGCGCAAGTCCACATGCCCCACGCACACTGAAGCCAAACAAACCAAAACGTCGGGGTTTAGAGCACAGAAAGGTGGATTGAGGCCATGAAGGAGAAGGGTGATTCATGCCCCCAGATAGCTTAATTCCCTGAGTCAAAATCGTAAGAGCTTTCTAAAAGCCAGGTGAAGTAGGGGTCGCAGGGTAAGGGATCAGCTCATGTACAATTCTCTGATTGACTGATGGTGAGGTCACAGGGTGGGGTCACAGGGGTTAGCATTATCAGTCCTTAGGCTCCAGAATGCCTGGGGACTATGTACTCAGCGTCATCAAGTAGTTAATATCTTTCATTTGGTGTGTGTGTTGGGGGGGGGGTCACACTTGTAAAGCAACTCAGGAAACGTCCATCAGATGCTGTTATCTAGGTACTTCAGGGAGGGGCTAAAGCAGAGGATCTGGGGGCAGCGCCAGTCCCAGGAAGGCCCCATAGGGTCCTGCTCAGTCACCAAGTAACCTGTTATTGGCAGTTTGCATAACCAGATCTAAGCCTCATCATCGCGGTGGGTCATGTGACCCCATACATGCTCAGAGAGGAAGCTTATCTTGGAGGAGTTGTGCTGGGAGAAGTGGCTCTTTATGGCCGAGCAGGTGTTCCTGCCCCTGGGGAGTTTGGTGGATCCAAGATGCAGACACACAATGCACAGTCGGGGAGAGAGGAGGCCCAAGGGTGGGGGAGAATTGTGTTTAAATTTCTCTTGTCTTGCTGTAAAATATGGATTATATTTCACAGCAGGATTCCTTGTTTGCCCGGGCTGAGGGCCTCAGGGAATCTCCAGTTGCTAAAGGGCTGCACGCAAACCTGCTCAGCTCCTGCCACCAGGGAGACATTGTCTGCACTGTCCCTCAGTGGTCAACTTCCTTTGCCCTGAGGACAGTGCCCTCCACCACCTCTGCCTCCCAGGCCGTTTGTCCCATTTGCCCTCCTTGAAAAGTGAGGCAGGACAGAAGCGTTACAGGTCATGGAGAAGCTCCACAAAGAATGCCTGTGCCAACAGCCACCTCCCTCATCATGGGTCAGTGTGAAAGGCACTGCTTTTGACATTGTTTTATACCAAAGGTGGGTGTGGGTAAGGAGGAAAAAGTCAAAATAATACTTATAAAAACATTAATGTTATATCATCCCTATGTTGTACTATGTTATAATTTTTAAAAGCAAAAATTCATCCTCATGGCTATGTCTATATCACTTCTGACCCAAAGGGACTGCCATTCTAAAGTGTTTTGATTTTAACATGACTCCCGGCAGCAAATGCTAAACCAAATTTCTTCTATTCCATAGTGTTACTTATTCATTGTATAAAAATCCAGAAATAAATCCTCTAAAACTGGGGTAACCAACTATGCTTTAGATGCAAAATAACAACTATAGTTGTAGACATTAGATGTGGTCTCTATTCTCTGTGGATGAATTCTAAGGTTGGCCATGAATTCCTTTTTTTTTTTTTTTTTTTTTTGTCTTTTTTGCCATTTTTTGGGCCACTCCCGTGGCATATGGAGGTTCCCAGGCTAGGGATCTAATCAGAGCTGTAGCCACCAACCTACGCCAGAGCCACAGCAACACGGGATCTGAGCCACGTCTGCAACCTACACCACAGCTCATGGCAACGCCGGATCCTTAACCCACTGAGCAAGGCCAGGGATTGAACCTGCAACCTCATGATTCCTAGTTGGATTCGTTAACCGCTGAGCCATGACGGGAACTCCCAAATTCTTTTTTCTTTCTTTTTTTCTTCTTACAGACATACCTGCGACATATGGAAGCTCCCAGGCTAGGGGTTGAATCAGAGCTGCAGCTGCCAGCCTACACCACAGCCACAGCAACATGGGATCCCAGACACATCTGCGATCTACATTGCAGCTTTCAGCTATATTGGATCTTTAACCCACTGAGCGAGGCCAGCACAATAACAAGGACATGTCAGCTGGGGGACAGCTGGGCTGGACAGTGTCAGCTGAGAGGACACAGCTCTGCTCCACAGTGTTTCTCATCCTCCAGCTGGCTTGCCCTTGTTATCACCACACTGGGGAAGTTTCAAGATTGGATCAGAGACTTCAAGCACTCTTGACACCCAGATCTGGCGTGAAACCATCACTTCTGTTGCTATTGCTAAAAGCAAATCTCAAAACTACCCCAGTTCGAAGGTTGGAAAAATAGAATCCAATTCTCTATGTAAACGGCAGTCTCATTGCAAAGTATGGCTACAAAGGAGTCCTCGATGACATTTGCTAATCCAACTCACCCACCAGATAAGTAGATAAGATAGATATGCTTGGCACATGTGTATGTTTCTGACTCAAAAACTGTTGTGTGCTCCATTGTGTAGACAGGTTAGAACACAGCATATGGTTGCACCCCTGCTGGAGGTTTGTTTTCTCACTTAAGGAATTATGACAAGGCAATAAATCAGTGTGGAAGGAAAACGATATTTATTTTTACACCATCCACAGTTATGGAAATCCATCGCAAATTTATATTTTCATACATTGGTTCTAGTGTTATGTTTGGTTCTTATCCTTTTGAAAAAATAAGTGTACGTGTCTAAAAAAGCAAAGAAATGAAAAGTTTTTGTTTACTTGTCTTTTCTTTTAAACTGTTTGCTATCAGAACCTGCATGGGTATATGTTGGGGAGGATCTTACTTAAAAGAGTTTGCTCTCTGAGCTTCTGATGAAGGGCCTGAGAGCACTTCAGAGACACGCAGTGGGCATCAGAGCAGAGGCAGCGAATGTATTTTCAGCTCACCGGAGCAGCATATTTGATGTGATTTCATGTGGTCTCTGCTGTGGCATTCATAGAATTCACTCTGGCGAAACTGGGGTGCACCTCTGAGAGGCAGCTGTTGATGCTTGTGAGGTTGAAAATTTAACATCCCAAGAGGTGTGTAATTTATGACATATATTGAGATATGGGAAAAGGAAATAAAACAAGCATAAGCCCAGAGAGGGTCTCAGGGAAGGTTACGGTAGGAATTTGCCATCAGGCGCACATCACATGGGAAGCTCTCTATAGTGGGTCCTGGAGGGAATAAGAGCAAAGCAACATTGTTTATCATGTACATGTGATGAAGGGTTAATGATCTCCCCAGTAACGCAGGGCCGGCCAGGGGATTCTCACCGTTACTAGTCGGGTTCCTTAACCACTGAGCCACAATGGGAACTCCGAGTTTCAGTTTTTAATCATTCAATTACCAACCATTTACCAAGTTCCCACTATGCGCTGGGTGCCATTTTTAAGGAGACACTCAGGGTGCAGAAGGTTGCTGCCTTTCTGCAGCCTGCGTGGTAGGGAAAGGAGAAACAATAAGGACAGACACATGCTAATACTTCCCAGAGCGACGCTTTTTGTAAAGACATTAAAACAAATTGATCCACACGCAAGAGACCAGGAGGAATGTTTGACTTGGCTGGTCCAGGGAGGCCTCTTGATAATGTGACATTTAAGCTGAGACCTGAAGGAAAACAGGGAGCCAGGCGTATCCAGATCTGGGGTGGGGTGGGGTTGGATCTCAGGTTTGGGGGTGGCATGTGCAGGGTTCCCCAGGCAGGACAGAGTTCGGCCAGTACGAGGACTTGGGATGCAATGAGCCAGGAGGAGTGAGTGGTTAATGAGACCCACAGGAGGCTGGCAAGGCCGGGCATTTCCCCAAGGACACTGGGAAGCCCCAGAGGGTTTGAGCAGAGGCAGGATGTGGAATAGTCATTTGGACAGATAAGCAATTACATCAGCTCATGCTAGAGCAAGGCAGTTACCCAGGAGGACGTGGGTAGGTGTGGGAAGACAGACACTACGCTGTTGGCTGTGAGCTTTATGGGGTGTGTATGCATTTACTTGATGAAGACTTGCTGGGGTCAAGGAGCAGCTTCATGGGGGGACCCTGAGTGTTGGTTCCGGCAGGTCAAGTTGGAGGTGGCTAAATAGCACTCACTAGAGATCTCAAACATGCAACGCCTATCTCCATTTATTTGGAGCAGAGTGGGTAGATTTAAGGGTCTGTGTCCTAAGATGACATTAAGAGCAATGGCATTTGAGGTTGGATGAGATGACCTGAGCAGATCGTGCAGAGACAGGAGAGAGAGGGGGCCCTGTGCCCCTGTGCGGCATGGGACCCCGAAGATACAGTGTTCAAGGAGAAGAGGGTCAGCAGGGAAGACAGGGGCCAAGAGCCTCTGTGGGAAGAGCATCAGAGCAGCTGATCAAACAGGAAGTCAACAAGCGGGTAAAAGCTAGCTCTGGGGTCAGGTAAGAAAGGTGAGCATCGTGAGGACAGATTAATGGTGGCGGTGACAGAGAAGTCCAACTAGGAGGATCTGAAAGGAAGGCAGTGTAAGAAGAGGCCAGAAAAGTAAAATATAAATGAGACCCTCTAGACAGTATTTATAAGAGAGTTTTCTGCCTATGACTGGGCACCAATGGGAGACATCAACGTCATGTTGATTTATCTTTATTTTCTTATATAGATATGCATGTGTACACATACACAGACACACATGCTGGGCCTTTTTTTTTTTCTCGGTTTTTTAGGGCCACACCAGTGGCATATGGAGGTTCCCAGGCTAGGGGTGTAATCAGAACTGTAGCTGCCGGCCTACACCACAGCCACAGCAACGTGGCATCTGAGCCACATCTTCGATCTACACCACAGCTCACGGGAACACCAGATCCTTAACCCACTAAGCAAGGCCAGGGATCAAACCTGCAACCCCATGGATCCTAGTTGGGTTCGTTAACTGCTGAGCCACAGTGGGAAGTCCCACATGGGGTTTTTTAAAAAGGAAGCTACTGTAGCATGTATGCAAGCTTATTAGGAAGGTGTACATTACTACGCAGTTTAAAAATATTTACTGTAATAAATAAGCTGATTTGGCAGTATATCCTCTGAAGATAGTTTTATTTTTTTGTCAAAGGTTAGCGATTTGTCACCGTGGAGGGCTTGGTGACCTGTGGATGACCCGTACAGTAATGAAACCCTTTAGTGGAACTTCCACCTCCCTGTTAACATGGATGTGCTTTGAATAAAGCAATACTCCCCGCTTGACGCTAAGGAACAAAAACCATCCCCCCCGAGTCTGCACTGTGTGCGGGAGGGGCGTGGAAGGGCCCTGCACCTGCCAGGCCCCACGGCGTGCTATTGACTCCATAAAGTAGCTTGCATTATTACCATTTTGAAATGAAGAAATAGACTCCAAAAGGGTTAGTAATTTGCCCAAGTAGCAGAAAGTAGCATTCTTTCTCAAGCAAGTCATCAATTTCCTTTGTAAAAGAAAAATAAAAAGCCAAGTGCTCAGGGAATCACTGTCTAAAATGAAATCTCCCTCAGAGGCAATAGCAGTTAAAAGTGTCCAATCTCCTGAGTTTCTCTGACCTCCACATGTCACATCCCACCAAAGAAAAACCACACAAATCTGATAGATTTTTGCCCTGTAGTTAATTTGAGGGCAGTGGAATTCTGAAACCACATCCACACTTTTTCCTGTACCTGAAGTCAGTGGCGCTCACTAACATAAGCAAGCACGTATGGTGAGGTAGGCCCAAATCTGAGAAGTGGAGACCTGACTGAAATAAAGAGGTGTTTTGGGGGGTTTGTTAGTGTTGCAGCCTGGGGGACACAGATTCCAGAGGTGCTTGAACTGTGTTGTGTTCCCCCTGACTTCAAAATGGGGATGTCTTCTACAGTCAAAACCTTCAAGGCTACAGTTAGTTAGATGAGCTGTTTATCAAGAATTAGAATTGGGGCTGGTAAGAAGTAAGGGAGCCTGTCCAACGAGGATTAGTTGGGGTTTGAAATGGATGCAGTCACAAGGGGAGACCTTGAGACCAAAAGGCTGCAGCTGGCAGGGGCGGTTCTGTCCTTGGGTCTGGGCAGTTCAAAGAGAGTTCAAGCTCTCGGTGGTACAGAGATGTCTGAGACTGGATCCCCTGTCGCCAGCTGACCCCATGTTAATGTCCCTGAGCTGATCACTCCACTGTAATTTCTTTTCCTTTTTTTTAAATTTAGTGATCTTTATTTTTTCCATTATGGCTGGTTTACGGTGTTCTGTCAATCTTCTCCTGTACAGCAAGGTGACCCAGTCGTACATACTTTTTCTCACATTATCACACTCCATCATAAGTGACTAGATATAGTTCCCAGGGCTCTACAGCAGGCTCTCATTGCTATCCATTCCAAAGGCAATAGTCTGCATCTATTAACCCCAAACTCCCAGTCCATCCCACTCCCTCCCCCTCCCCCTTGGCAACCACACGTCTGTTCTCCAAGTCCATGGTTTTCTTTTTTCTTCTGCTATAATTTCAATTTGTCATCAAAGTCCTCTAGACCCAACTGATGGCTCAGCAGGTTAGAACACCTTGGCTAAATAAGTTAAAGGTACATCTTGAGGGAGGATTCTTATGTAAAACACTGTACAGCTCAGCAACATTTCATTATAAACCCACAGAAGGAAATAAATAGCATCATTGTTTTGACTCAGAAATAGTTGGTAATAGATACGTAATATCTAGTTGTATTTGAACATAATAAAAAAAATCCTCTCAAAAAGATACTAGGGATGTTGAAACCATAAATTGATAAGTATTCAGATGTGAGTATTGGACTCATATAATCCTCTTCAACAGGAAACATAAAGAGAAGCATAAAAATAAGAAGAAAAGTATGCTAATTGCAACAGAAACCTTAAATTACTGATCTGGGTTTTTTTTTGTTTGTTTGTTTGTTTTTTGTCTTTTTGTCTTTTTAGGGCTGCACCTGTGGCATATGGAGGTTCCCAGGCTAGCAGTCGAATCGGAGCTGTAGCTGCTAGCCTACGCCACATCTGCGACTTACACCACAGCTCACTGGCAACGCAGGATCTTTAACCCACTGAGCAAGGCCAGGGATCGAACCTGCAACCTCATGGTTCCTAGTTGGATTTGCTTCCACTCTGCCATGATGGGGAACTCCAAATTACTGATCTGATCTTAAAGTCAAGGTGTAAAAAGAACAACCAGGCATACTCCATAGATGATAACATTTCCTATTAGTAGAAATATACTAGGGTATATGAAGTTTACCCACACCTTATATGTGACGATTCAAAAGCGGTTATGGCAGATATTTTATTATTACCACTTACGTGTGGTGTCAACAGGGCTCAAAATAGGTAGGAGCCTGGGTGAGTGAGAGCAGGTGTCAGTTTCTTGGCTAAGGACTATTGCTCCAGATCATTGAGGAGTATGGAGGTTTTGATTTGCATTTCAAACTCCCTCCTCCAAAGGACTTCAAATTGTTTCCTAAATGTTTCACAAGCTAATGTTTTCTAAGATTCCTACACTGTGAAGGGTGGGCTGGGGTGTGTGGGTGCATTTATCCTAGTTCTGTGAACAGATTGAAAGACCCAGTTTAGGGGTTATAGTAACCATCCTAGGGTGCAAAATTTTCTTTTGAAAAATTATGCTTCATATGTCGTATAGTTTTGATGAATTACATTCATATTTTACTACGTTTGTATATTTAAAATAATGATAAAATGAGAATGAAAATTTACTTTAAAAATGAACTTTAAAAAACTGCTTTAAGGGTAGATTTTCCTAAAATACTTCCTGTCCATCACAGTTTATCTGTCCCTTGATTTTATGTACTTCCTTTATAATCATTTGTAGCATCAGATGTTAGACTGCATTTAATTTTCATCTTGTTAATTTCCATAACTGGTTACACAACTTGAGGAAAATTTGGAGTACATTTTGCTTCAAAAAAAAATCAAACTAATATAATTTTACTGGGACTGACAGTTCAAATTAATCAACTGTTTCTTTTTTCTCTTCCTGTGGGAGGGGGAGGGTGGAAAGCCTGCATCTCGGTCAACCAGCGCTCAGAGAGGGAATCTGTTCCTCCACGTCTGAATAATCAAGGGCATATGTTGTTAATTAGTCTCATCTTTGTGATCTGCACTTCATTTAAATGCGGTTCTTTCATTTGGTGTGTTTCATTTCTGCAATTATCCTCACTTCTACACGTCCAGAGAAAATAATTTAAGTGATCAATTGCATCAAGCGTTATTACATTCTGCGGAGAAAGGGAATCGACGACTTGTCACATAGTCTTCGCTGGAGGTGGTTTACTACCACCCGCACTTTCTGAAACTTGTTTGTGGAGATGACACAAACGTGTTTGTGCAGATCCAAGAGGCACGTGTTTTGTCTACCCCTGTCCAAGGAAAAGAGAAACTTCATTTACCACAATCCTGAGGCATCCGTCTACGTTCCCCATAAAGCAAAACGCCCGCTTCCACATTCGCCCCAAGTAGCAAAACTCAGAGCAGTTTTGCGTGCCTCCCAGGCCAGGCGCTCTGGCAGCCGCGGTTTGAGAGGCCCCCCTCGCACTTGTAACCCGAGCCCCCGTGCAGAGCTCTGACAGAGTAGGCGACCCGCTCCTTCCCACTACGAGTGCACTTTCCCACGTTCAGCTCTGCCAGCGTGGGCGGCCTGGAGTGTACCCTACCCCGTGCGCCCCCTCCCTCAGCCCCCTTCCCATCCCTCCCCCTGCCCCGCCCCCGGCCTCGCGCATCCCGGGAGTCCCCGCCCTGCGCCAGGCCTGCTCCAGCCAGAGCCCAGGCGGCGGCGACGCTGGGGGCCACCCGGCACGAGGGCGCTGCTGCGGCGGCGAGATGGCTCCAAGTCTGTGGGAAACACGGACTTCTCGGGGCGAATAACGCCCCCGTCTAATTTCCTTTCCCAGGTGATCCGGGTTCGGTCTTGCTTCGCCTGCTGGGAACCGGTGGGAGCCGCGCTGCCCGCCCTCCCCCTCGCAGCGGCGCTTCGGGTCCTGGGAGAGCCCCCAACGCTCGGCGCCAGTCTCTTGGCTCGGATCCCCGGCACCAGCATGGACAGCGCTGCACCCACGACTCCCTCTGCTGTCGAAATCCGAGCAAGAGGCATCTGAGAGCCCGGCCAGGAAGGGGGTGCCTGGGACCCGCGCCGGCCCCCATCCCAGCGCCCCGGGGAAATTAGTGTTTCGCTCCACCCCCTTCACCCCGCACCCCAGTCGCTCTTACCGAATTTCCTCCCAAGTCTCCAGCCACCTCCAGGCGCAGAAACCTGCAGCCACAAGCTCGGTGCCTGGAGAGGTGGGCCGCGGTACGACCCCCCAAGCGCCAACTACGTTTTCTCCCTTCGCGACGCAAAGCCTTGAGGGCCCTCGTGGACACAATTCCGATCAGTTTTCTAACAGTTTCAACCTTGTGCATTTCAGTTGCCCGCCTCACTCCACGCGCGTCTGCGCCGGTTGCCGAATGTGGGTGCCGGAGCTTTCCGTGGCCGCCCGGGGACACTCACACAGCCCTTCGCGGTGCGGGGACCAGCGGCTGTGAGAGCAGGTGCGGCCGGCGGAGGTGGGGTCTGGGCGCCGCGGGAGCGCGAGGCCGGTGAGGCCTGGGGCAGCGAGGCGAAGTGGGAGAGAAGCCGCGGAAACCCGGCGGAGGACCGGTGGGCAGCGCGTCGTTCCGGCGTTAAAGGGCGGGGACTGCCGAGTATACCGTGAACTTTATCAGCCCCAGGTCCACCCTTGAGAAATCGGCCTCTTCCCGCCGCCCTCAGGAGCTCGGCCGCCGGCTCTCGCCTGCACGGCCCCGGGAAGGGCCCGCTCCCGGCGCGCTGGGCTGTCTCATCAGGCTCGCGACGCCGACACTCAGGCGACCGGGGTCCGGCCGGATCCCCTCGGCGCCTCGGCCAGTGTTTCCAGGCAATTCAGCGGCGTTTTCACAAGGTAGCAAAGCCGAGGCCCTGTTCTTTCCTGTTTTCTTTCATTCTCCTTATTTAATAGTAACCTGTCCTTTTCGCTTGGAGGGTCTCAGATGAAGCAGCGATCTCTTTGCTGTGTCTAAACTGGGAATTTCAAATGGGCTGCTCAGAATTTGAATGTGCTGCCCTAATCGGTAACCAGGATTGCGGAGTCTTCCAAAATAACCCTTTTCATCTTATGATCTTATGTAATTAGAGACCCAGAGAAGCTCTGGATTTTCCACGGTACCTAATCTATATTTATATTCTCCCCCTCTCCCTCTCTCCCTCTCTCTCTCTCTCTCTCCCTCTCCCTCTCCCTCCCCCTCCCCCTCCCCGCTCCCCCGCCTCGTGCGCGTGTGTGCGCGCGCGTGTGCGTGCGTTTCCTTTCATTTCTAGCATTAGGAAACTCGTTCATGGCCACTGAAAAGTGAGGGGCGGCTCAAATCCGATTTCCCACGGATTCCTACCTCCAACGTCAGATAATGTCCGGAAAAGGTACCACCAAATAAGCATGAGAGTATTATTTTGGAGAAACAATTAACCCCTACCCAAATATAAAGCGCCCGAGGAAGGTGAGACCGGAAGACAAGCAAGCCCCGTGCATTCGCTGGTGCGGAAAGTGCGGCGCGGGGCCGGGCCTCGGGTTCGGGCCCCGCACTTCAGCACCGGAGGGGATGGACAGCGTCTCCGGGCTGGGCTGCCGCCCCCGGGTCCGAACTGCGGCGCCGCGGTCCTCGCTGCCGCCGTCACCAAGGGTAGCCCGACTCCGGGCTCCTCGCAGCTAAGAGGCGGCCTTTCCAGATGCCCCCGCGCCCCGCTCGGCTTCGTGACCCACGGAAAGTAACCCTCTTTTACTTGCTATAGCCCCGCGCGGGGCTCTGAGAAGCTCTCCGGTTCCACAGATTAAACTCAGCTGCAACTTCAAGAATCATTTTCCGCGGGGGCCAGAGGAATACCAGGAGGAGAGTGAGGCCGAAGTTCTCAGAGGCTCCAGAAACCATGGGCTCTGCAGTCGGGGTCCGAGTGCTCAAAGGCCCCTGCTTCCCCGAATAAACAGAATGCTCCCGGGAGGATTGCACCTGTTTTGGAAATAGCTTTGTGAGAGGTTCCAGATCTACTCAGAACCTGACGTTAGAGACACGGGAGGAATTCTGAGCCCTTTACTTGACAGGTAAGTGATAATATTATTTCTGCTTGTTTGTAACTCGAATGACTTTTTTCTCTCCCAGGGTTTTAACGGAAAGATTAGAACAGTATTGTTTTTCCTTGTGGATTCAGAAGATGAACAACTTGAATTTTAAACGGTTGTTCCTGCATAATGATCTTTAGGAAAATTTTGACTAAAATAGTTGGATATTTTATTTCTCTGAAATCCCTTATGTGACAATAATATGAAATATTCTGTACATGCTTATATAATTATAGTAAAATCTCAGTTGGGTATTTTTATTGATCTAATATCTTTTTGAATGTAAGTCACCCCCCTCATAATATAATATGGAATTTTATAAGAGTTTTTTTTTTCCCTTGGTCTTATGAATGTAGTTTAAAGTGATCCTGTCTGTGTCACATAGTATGCAAGACTCGAAAGTTACTAGCCGTGATGGTTTAACTATCTCTTCTACTATATTTATATGATTATAATTTGCCAAATTGTGCACAGGAGTGGACACTTGTGGACACACACCTGACCCCCCCCCCCCCGCTCTACATAGACCCCAAGTATACCTACACCTGTGGAATCTTACCTAAAGAAACACACACATTTTTATGCAGCGTTGTCTTTCCAGCCTTTTAAAGCTGAAGACTGCTGGCTCGAAGCAGATCTGCCAGAAGGCAGAAAATGAGATGCTTTAGTGTGCCTTTTTAGGAGATCTGGATTTCCATAGCATTCTGACTTCTGAGTTCTACAAATTTCATTTGTCACTGAAATCTCAAAAGGGATGAGGGGGCCAAGAGGTCCTTGAAAAACCATAACTTTAAAGTGTTAACTAATGAAATCTATTTTCTGTTGATTTGTACTTCTGGAGTCTCCCCCTGGAGCTTTAAAACTACAATCTTTCACAGTGACCTTGATAAGCATTTTGCTTTACTAAAAAGGCTTCACTGGTTACACAAACGTATAGCCCAGGCCTGACCTTTCCCTAAGAGCTGCATCAGTTCCGATGAGCATGTTCAGTTAGTGGAGAGTTTGACTTGGGATGACAGATTTTTACAATCATGCGAATGCGTGTGGTGCTGTAGCATAGCCAGCACAAGGAAAGAGTCTGCCCCTTTGAGATAGCACAGTTCTTCAGGTTTTCCTTTTAGTTTCCTAGGTCATCTATAACTGATTATTAAATATATATCCATACCTACCCTCTTTCTCAGTTTCATCACAAAATCCTCTGGGAGAGGCAAGATGGAATGGGTTGGTGCGCTTAAGGGCCCTTGTTTCGCGTCAGCTGAGGGCAGCAGTCACACTCTATGGAGGGATCATTCTTAACTGTCACTCTCCACTTACCATGAACCTGCTTGCTTAGCAGAAAGGGAGCAGAGGCATGGATGTCACTGAGCTCCTTGGGGGCTGTGTTGCCCTAAATAGGTCAGAAACCATCATCTCCAGAGAAGAAAACACACCATTGATTAGGCTCATTCCCAGGAGACCTACAGCATGCCCCTAACATAACCTGCTTTTGTTTTTCCAGTCTAAGAGCTGTGAATGTGAAATGACCACATGGACCAATTAATCATGTTTTTAGAGAGTTACAGCCTGTCGTTAGCCTCTTAGTTTGGTTGTCGATTCATAGCGCAGACAGCCTTCCCCGCTTGGCAGAGCACAACATGGAAGCAGAGAACGTTCCAGGAAGCACGCCTGTGGTATGTGGCTGCAGTTACCGTCTCAGTGGCCAAGGGGCAGGCGTTCTCCATGGCTGCTTGAAACAGCACAAAGTAAAAGTTACCTTCCCTAATCCCTGTGGAGATTTAGTCATGGAAATAAATAATTAATTCACAGTTCCAAGCTCAGGCAAGCTCCCGGAAGCTCTCATCAGCCCTCATCTTTGGGGAAATGTCATTATATTGGGACAGAGTTTTGTAAACCAACTTAATGCTGATGTAATTCTAATCTGTGACTTTCCCCCAACCCTAAAAAAAAAAAAAAAAAAAAAAAAAAAGGTGTCGGTGGGCTAATGCAGCCAAGCATGCTTTTTTGCACAGAATCACCTGTCTTTAAAGAGAAATCGTTACTCAATTCTAGGACATCCATATTCCACTAAAACAGCGATTTGTCCTGATGGTTGTTTTGGTCTGTTACCCAAAAAGGAGGCGTGAGGTTTGGGGAGTACCAGATACAATATTTAGCATCCCCTCCCTGGGAGGTGAGCTTCTTTGGAAGGGATTAATGTCATTGTGTTGCTTACTTTTGAGACTCAGAAGAGAAAAGTGAAATAGGATTGCATATTCAGGAAAATATAAAGTGTGTATAGGACCAGAGGATAATTAGAATGAGCACTGGAATTTGTTCACCTGCTTGTCTTCTTTTAATAAGACGTGGTATGTGGAGAGTGTGCTGGGGAGTTCTGGCTTGAACCTTAAAGGATAAAAATATTATAAAAAACCCCTGTCGGTCATTTTTTGTCTACACAATCTAAATATGAAGTGAATAGTCTAATATAATAATGGGCCATCAGATCCTATTGGATTTGAATGTCCACAGTTTGCCTTTGAACCACCTTATCTACATACTTACAAAAAATGTAAAAGTAAGATGTGATTATCATTGGAATTTAAGAAGGCCGTTAATAATTGACTTATTTTTGCACCAGTTATAAGATGTGCATTCCAGGCAAGCAAGCTTCTTATTCACCCAGTTCTGTCAAGAAGGCAAAAGCCCCTCGTGAAGAAAAGTGTGTCCTAAGCCAGAAATGATTTCTATAGTTATCTCACCTCCCCTGAAACCCATACCCTGAGCCATAGCATAGCACTCCAATGGAGAGAGGCTTCTTGGTTAGTATTTTCTTCATGTTCTGCTCAGCAGGATGAGCTGTACATGGCATGCCTGGGAAGACACAGCATCCTGCAGCACAACATATGTTAAGCATCATAGTGCAGCAGAGCAGGCGCTGCTGGACAGTCAGGAGATGGGGCTTCTTAAAATGCTGGTCATTAGATCGTGAGCAAGTCACTCAACCCGCTGCTTAACTTTTCCTCCCTAACGAGACCCTTTAGGTACCAATTCAGTATATAGGTTCCAATATTCAATATATAGGTCCCAATAGTATATTATGTACCCAGTCCTTTATATAGGTCCACACTGTGGTATCTGTGGGATAAGTGAAGAGAGACTGCTCTGTGGAATATGGAGAGTCTCAATATGATACTTTTGAGAGTGTTTTGGAAACGTAAATGCTATATCTTTGAATTATGATATGTACCTCCAAGAGCAGTTATTCCTTCATTTGTCAAAAAAGTCCCTTTTGATTGCTATGCAGCGAGCATGCTTCTTGCCATTAAGAGTTTTCACTGTAGGAAATATATTTTCCTGTTAATTTAGCATCAATTTTCTTATATCTCTCAATGGAATAAATATTTTAATGCAGAGAGGACCTGGTATAAAAATATTTATTATTCGAAATTGACATGATGGTTTATAGCAAACAGTCAAGCCTAGGTCAGCATGACCCAAGGCCATTTTAATTGCCGTTGACCCTTGAGCAACGTAGAGGTTAGGGGGCACCTGCTCCCCATGTAATTGAAAATCCACATATAACTTTTGACTCCTACAAATCTGAACTGCCACAAAAATTCCTGCTGTTGACTGGAATCCTTACTAGTAACATAAACAATTCACTAACACTAGTTTTGAATGTTATATGTATACCTACATATATTTTATGCATTCATGACATGCATAACCCTGCCTTGATTTTTTTTTTTGTATTTCTAGGCTACCCATTTCCACCATTTACTTTTCAACTTGTCCTATATCTCCAAAATTTTTCCAATATATTTATTGAAAAAATATGAGTACATGTGGACTTGTTAAGTTCAAACCCATGTTGTTCAATGGTCAACTAAGCTTTCCTTTTGACTTTCAATGAAACAAGCACTGCATTTTGGTCATCATTTTCCAGTCTGTAAAGGAGAAATAATAGTTATTCATTTTACCAGTAAGGAAACTTATGGGATGAAAAGGACTTTAAAAACTCAATATCTGCAAAGACATCCAGAAAGCATTTTGATTAGCTTCACTGGCCAGTGCAAATGGAGTGAAGTGTGGACCACACAGTTTCTAGGATACCCAGTGAATGCTCTAAGGATCTAGTCTTGGCTTAGCCCAGAGCTTAGATTCTGCTCATAGGTGTCTTTAGGAAGTCTCCAGGTAGGCAACATCTCATGGCTTATTTTCTTTCATCAGTTGGCATTTCTAAAGTGGCTATGATTTTTTTTTAATGTAAGTTTTAAATATTTGGTCTGTATAGATTCTTAGATTATCATTCTAATAATATACTGATAGTAAATTTGAGAAATCTAAATTATTATTTAGTGTTATAGTTAGTTTCCACATAGTTTTGTGGTTAAATTATCTGAGTGAGCTGGAAATGGAAAATTATATAATTGCCTAGGTAGTGATATAATTATGAGCATTTTTTTTGGGGGGGGTTGATTTGTCCTCACTTTTTACCAAAGAATAAAAAATAAAGAAACAGTAAAGAAATAGGGGGAAAAAGCAGAAGGTGAAAGGTCATTAAAATGATGTCATGTGATCAAGAACTTTATTTTTCAATCATTATTATGAAGCTATGGTTCAGCACATTCTACCCATGCAAAGCGTCAGAAGATCATTTTAGATTTTCTTGAATTTGATCTTCAAATTATCAGCAAAGCTGAAATAATTGTGTTTATTTTTAAGTAAAGGAATCATTAGGAGTTCCTGTCGTGGCTCAGTGGAAACAGATCTGACTAGCATACATGAGGACTCAGGTTCAATCCCTGGCCTCACTCAGTGGGTTAAAGATCCAGTGTTGCCGTGAGCTGTGGTGTAGGTCACAGACATGGTTCGGATCCTGCATTGCTGTGGCTGTGGTGTAGGCTGGCAACTGTAGCTCTGATTCAACCCCTAGCCTGGGAACCTCCATATGCCATGGGTGAGGCCTTAAAAAGACAAAAAAAAAAAAAAAATCATTAAATCAATGCATTAGAAAAATGGCTAATTCTTTATCACTTCATTACATTTAATGTACACACTCACATATGCTTTTAAAACTTAATTAGTGAAGTAGTTATAACTAATTTACATTTAGCAAATATATTGCCATTCACTCAAAATTTCAGAGCTGAAATTTAACTTTATAAAGAATATCCGATAGATTCACAAAATAAATTAATAGAAAACATGAATCTTTTAGAAATGGTACCAGAAGTTTAGCAATAATATGTTACTTATACAAAAGTGTTTAAAAGAATAATGCTTCCTCTTTGAATCTCTTTGAATCACAAAGGGCTCCATGGTGAGAGAGAAGTATCTAAGATTAGGAAATTTAAGGATGTGAATGAGAAAACAGTTTGTATGGTTAAAATGCATTGAATACATAAGAAGTCTAAAGACTAACATGGTTTTCTCTTCAATGGTTTATTTGAGGAGTTCCCGTCGTGGCCCAGTGGTTATCGAATCCGACTAGGAACCATGAGGTTGCGGGTTCGGTCCCTGCCCTTGCTCAGTGGGTTAACGATCCGGGGTTGCCGTGAGCTGTGGTGTAGGTTGCAGACGCGGCTCGGATCCCGCGTTGCTGTGGCTCTGGCGTAGGCTGGTGGCTACAGCTCCAATTCAACCCCTGGCCTGGGAACCTCCATATGCCGCGGGAGCGGCCCAAGAAATAGCAACAACAACAACAACAACAACAACAAAAGACAAAAGACAAAAGACAAAAGACAAAAAAAAAAAAAAAAAAAAAAAAAGGTTTATTTGACCTTGAGTAAATCACTTAATTTTATTTATTTATTAATTTATTTATGTTTTTTTGCCTTTTCTAGGGCCGCTTCCCGCGGCACGTGGAGATTCCCAGGTTAGGGGTCGAATGGGAGCTACAGCTGCTGGCCTACACCAGAGCCACAGATCGTGGGATCTGAGCCACGTCTGCAACCTACACCACAGCTCACGGCAATGCCAGATCCTTAACCCACTGAGCAAGGCCAGGGATCAAACCCACAACCTCATGGTTCCTAGTCGGATTCGTTAACCACTGCGCCACGACGGGAACTCCTGAATCACTTAATTTTAATAGTGCATTTATTTTCTTGACTTTTTTGGGGGAAATCATTATCATGCCCATTAGAAAACAAAAACCTATAGGCTTAATTGAGTTCAGAAACTTCCGTTTCCCTCAGATCATTTCTCTTGACTAGGTCCCTGTAGGTGCTAAGTTTATGAGATTGATGACTAAACAGTTCTGAATTGGAATGCTGTTGAGTCCTGGTATGGAGACTCAGTAACTATACAAACATGGGCAAAGGATGTAAGGTCTCTTTATTTCCATATGAAAACAAAAGAAAACTGTACCTCAGTATGCTGCTGGGGATGGGCGATGAAATGGCATGGAGAATGCTGGATGCCCAGGAAGGGCACTGTCCGTGCGCAGCAGGGACTCGCTCAAGTTCATGTTCAGTATTACAGTCGGCCCCGTCTCTGCAGATTCTGCATCCCTGGATTCAACCCACCATAGATCAAAAACATTTGGAAAAAAATTCTGGAAAATCGCCCCCCCCCCAAATTGTTTGGATTTCCTGCACCCTAGCAATTATTTACGTAGTGTTTACAATGTGTGAGGTGTAATCTAGAGATGATTTAAAGCGTATGGGAGGATGTGTGTAGGGTGAATGAAATCCCTGTGCCATTTTACATAAAGGACGTGAGCGTCCGTGGATGTTGGTGTTCGTGGAGAGTCCTGGAGCCCGTCCCCCCTCTGATTCCCAGGGGCAAACTATGTAGCTGGTCAGGCCAGTCTGCGTACGTATCATGGCCCTGACAGGCTAACCCACAGTCGTCCTCTTACTGTTTCTTCGGGTAAACCCCCCAGGCTGTGTGTTGTCATCCAAACACACTATGCTCACCTCTACCCAGTTTTTCATGCTTTGTCCTAAGCACTTCCTTTCCTGTTTGCATGTCCAAACCTGCATCTCTCTGCACGGGGGTTACATTCAGTGTCTGCAGAGCTCGGGCAGGTAAGCTAACGAGGGTGGCTGGCCAGCAGGGCAAGCGGCGAATCTTGGGGGCACGAAACCTTGGAACGAAAGACCAGGTTGTGTGTGAAATGTCCTCGTTTTCACCTAATCCAGTTGGAACAACGTGGACGTCAAGCTGGACTGCACAGGGTGCCTTCTGTGTCCCCTAGCCTGCAGACCCACTGCTTTTCTGATTTCCATGGCACTTGTTAAAAACCCAAACTGATGTATTGCATCAGTCTTTTTCCAGTCCTTTCCGTTTCTGTCTAAAAATGGGAGAATGAATCATGACTTGGCGAAAAACTTCATCTTAGTATCCTTTAGACGTTTACAAGAAAGTAAATCCCCCCAAATGATGAGTGGCTGAGAAGAAATAGATACTCTATTTCTTTGAATGGTCAAAAATACCATGGGAGAAATAGAGAATGAAGCCAGACCAGCAATATTCCATGGTATGTTCATTGCAGCAACTGTAGCCCAGATGAAGACTTTGACAAACTGTAAGACCAAGAAAAAAAAGATAACCAGGAGTTCCCGTCATGGCGCAGTGGTTAACGAATCTGACTAGGAACCATGAGATTACACGTTTGATCCCTGGCCTTGCTCAGTGGGTTAAGGATCTGGCATTGCCGTTGCTCAGATCCCATGTTGCTGTGGCTACAGCTCCGATTTGACCCCTAGCCTGGGAACCTCCATATGCCGAGGAAAGCGGCCCTAGAAAAGGCAAAAGGCAAAAAAAAAAAAAAAAAAAAAGAAAAAGAAAAAAAGATAACCAGCTCTTGGCTCTGGCTGTGAAATGCCAAGTCCCCTCCCTTCAGTACCAATTTTGGTGTAGTTTTCAGGAAAGGGGAGCTATATTATAAGGTGGGAAGAACAACAGTGTTATTGAGGAATCTACCAATATTTCTAGGCCAACTTATCTATCTACTGTTAATGGAACACTCAGCAAAAGTGGGCTCATGGAAAACTGGACAGCCACATGTAAATCAATGAAACCGGAACACACCCTCACACAGTGCACAAAAATAAACTCAAAATGGGCTAACGACTTAAACGTAAGACAAGACACCTCAAACTCCTGGAATAGAACATGGACAAAACATTCTCTGACATCAACCATATAAATGTTTTCTTAGGTCTGACTCCCAAGGCAACAGAAATAAAAGCAAAAATAAACCAAACTGACAAGCTTCTGCACAGCAAAGGAAACCATAAAAAAAGGACAACCTACAGAATGGGAGAAAACAGTTTCAAATGATGCAACTGACAAGGGCTTAATCTCTGAAATACACAACTTATGCAACTCAACAGCAAAAAAACCAACAATCCAATTGAAAAATGGGCAAAAAACCTGAGTAGACGTTTCTCCAAAAAAAATTTACAGATGGCCAACAGGCACGTGAAAAAATGCTCAACATCACTAATTATTAGAGAAATGCAAATCAAAACAGCAATGAAATACCACCTCATACCAATCAGAATGGCCATCACTAATGATTCAACAAATAACAAATGCTGGAGAGGGTGTGGAGAAAAAGGAACCCTCCTTCACTGTTGGTGGGAATGTAAATTGGTACAACCAGTATGGAAAACAGTATAGAGGTACCTTAGAAAACTAAATATAGAGCTACCATATGATCCAGCAATCCCACTCTTGGGCATATATCCAGACAAATCTTTCCTTGAGAAATATACATGCACCCATGTGTTCATTGTAGCACTATTCACAATACCCAAGACATAGAAACAACTTAAATGTCCATTGACAGATGGATGGATGAAGAAGATGTGGAAATATACACATGGAATACTACTCAGCCATCAAAAGAACAAAGTAATGCCATTTGCAGCACCATGGATGGAACAAAAGACCCTCATACTGAGTGAAGTAAGTCAGAAAGAGAAAGACAAACACCATGTGATATCACATATCTGGAATCTAATATAAAGGCACAAATGTAACTTTCCACAGAAAAGAAGCTCATGGACTTGGAGAGCAGACTTGTGGTTGCCAAGGGGGAAGGGAGTGGGATGGACTGGGAATATGGGGTTAATAGATGCAAACTGTTGCCTTTGGAATGGATGAGCAGTGAGATCCTGCTGTATAGCACCGGGAACTCTATCTAGTCACAGATGATGGAACATGATGGATAATGTGAGAAAAAGAATATATTTATGTGTGACTTTGCTGTACAGTAGAAATTGACGGAACACTGTAAATCAACTATAATGGAGAAAATCACTTTTTAAAAATGTGGGCTCATAGGCTTATTATAAAGCTTGCTTTTCAAAACATTTTAAGATGGGATGTTCACAGTGTGATCTTCAATGTAATTCATACGGCACAGCTTTGTTCTTTTACTTTATTGCTCAGAAAAGTAACAGCAAAAGGGCAAACAGAGTCAGAGACCAGCGTGGAGAATAGTACCTCTCGCTGGATACTTTTTTCCCTACATTTGGTATTTTTGCAGCCGTTTTACATAATATTCCTTCATGTATTTATTTCGTGGTACATCTGCTCCAGTTTATCTTGACTATTTTGTTTCTCTGGTCTGGCTTAAATCTTGAAGTAAAACTTCTAAGAGCATATTAATTGCCTGAATATTACATGACTCATTGCAGATAATATGACCAGACAGTAATATGTTTAAAGTTTAGGTAAAGGAGTTCCCATCATGGTGCAGTGGTTAACGAATCTGACTAGGAACCGTGAGGTTGCGGGTTCGATCCCTGTCCTTGCTCAGTGCGTTAAGGATCTGGCGTTGCCACGAACTGTGGTGTAGGTCGCAGATGCAGCTTGGATCCTGTGTTGCTGTGGCTGTGGCGTAGGCTGGCGGCTACAGCTCTGATTAGACCCCTAGCCTGGGAACCTCCATAAGTTGAGGGAGCGGCCCTAAAAAGACAAAAGACAAAAAAATAAAAAAATAAATAAAGTTAAGGTAAGGAAGACTAGGGTAGTTCATCTCATTCATTAAACTTGCAACAAAGAGGCTGTTTGTTTTTCTCTCCAAACCCATCATTTTGTCTACATATAAATCCTTTTAAGTGATGAGTGAAAAATAAAATTGCCTATTATCCACCAGTCAGTGCATTTTCATTTTCCATTTTGTGTTTTCTTTCTATGGCAGTAAATTTCTGGCAAGTTCTGCAGTGGGAGTATTTGACTGCTGCATGGAGTCTTCAGGAGTCATGTGTGCATGTCCCTCTAGCCCTGTTCACACTGAGATCCCACACTTTGCGGCACCTGGGCTTTGGGACAGTCCCCGCAGGGCATCTCCTGTGAGTCTCACAGCAGGACTGAGATGGAAACATAATCATTCCTGTTTTGCAAATGAGATACTTGAAGTCCAGGAACGTTAAATGATTCTTCACACATTGAGTCAAAATTAAGATGTGTGTCAATATTTCATATTTTCCACACTTTATACGTGGTTTGGGAAGAAAAACTCTCTTTTGTTCCACTGATTACACACTTCACTTGCATCAAACTATGGTAAAAACAAACAAAGAAACTGTATCTTATTAACTTTTGCTTTTACTAAGGAACTGGAGGGGTTTAGATTCTCAAGGATTTTGAAGGGCCTGCATATTACCTTGACCTTAATCTTATACAAATAGGGGGCTTTGCGGCATAAACACATAGTTTAGAAGTGTTGATAAGTCAGGAAGGATCAGGGCTGATTCTGCTGCAGTAATTCGGGCTTAGAGACGAGAACTTGACCTGAAGGGGTGAAGATTAGCAGTGAGTTAGGTCAGTCTGGATGATGAGGTCCCGGGTGATGCCCTTAACAGACAAAGGAAGAAGTGGGGGGAGGGCCCGGATGAGGTCATGGGTTTGATCCGTAGCAGGTGCTGTGTAAACATGAAGCAGAACATGCTTTTCTTTGGAAGGAAAGGTGTCACACCTGACTTAGGACATGTCTGTTGAATGGTGAAAGGGTATAATGACCAATGGCAGATGAAGGAAACATCAGTTTCAGAAAAGGGGCTACAACCTGATGCAGCCAACTCCATTACCAGAGTGGAGATTATTGCTGAAGCTTGGAAACCATGTTGACCGAGAGCATGAAGGAAACACAATCATTTATGAACATAAACATCCACATCTGAGGAAGGAGAAATAACAGGAGAGAAGGTTATGGACACGTACTTAGGCAAGTGTAAGGGAAAACTGAGCTGCAGGGAAAAAAGCAAATGGTGAACAGTGTTGATAGTGCAGGGAGAGGAAGGGAACAGAGATTCAAGTGCATTGAGGTTTGTCCAGATGTAGATTGTTGGGCATCTGGAGAGAACCGTAAGGCCCTAAGGCTCAGACTAAGGGCAAGACAGTGGAAAGAGCACAGTCATTCTGAGATGGTGACAGAGGAAGGACCAGCTCCTCACTCACCCCAGCTCACAGCCCCCTTCAGAACGGGTGACACCGGGTCCCTGGGAGTGTGAATATTCTGCTGCATTAGGTGAGTCTTGTTCTTGGTGATAGAGGTCTGGGGAGAGAAAATATCATTTATTATAGAGTAATTCTAAAAGGAATACACATATAACTTTGGAAAAGATCTATTTAAACTCATATATTCTCTAGTATGTTCTACATGTCTAAGAGGTCATTTAAAAATAAATAAAATACTCAATATTATTTGTTTTAGTCACTAGAAAATTACCTTTTCTTCAATAGTGATAGGTAATGTGCTATTGATTTAACTTGAAAGGCTGAAATTAAACTTAAATAATGTTTTTATTATAGTATTGTTATATTCTCATTGACATTAGATCTCATGTAAAATTTTATATTTTTCTGAAAGAAATTTCTGAGGATGAAGATGAAGGCACAAGATCTAAATATCCTCAGGGCTTTTTCTCTTATGAACAGAGGGACACAGGAAACCAACTTCCATGGGAATCACTGGACTTTCCTGGGGAGTTCAGGCAAACAAAAAATTTATTTTTGTCTAATATTCAAATTCCTTTCTCAAACCACTCAAATTCTCCAGATAATTGCTTGACTTTATCTTGGTACAAAAGGAATAAATTATCTACTTTCTGGAGGCCAGTTAAGTTTTCTAAACCAACAGTGTGCCATTTAGCAAATTACCTTTTTAGGGCACTAACAGGCCCCCCAGTAACGCACCATGGGCAATGTCACCCCCTTCACAGATGGACTCCTGGTTTAGAGCATCAGTGAGAGCTTTGGCTTTAAGTCAGTGCAGGGCGTTGGGTTCTTGAGTCTGTGAGGCTGGACCATGGAGGAGAGCAGATGTGGGCAGAGAGGAGGGGAGCAGGAGAGGAGGTGCCCCCACCCTTGAAAATGCAGTCATGCTATTATCTGCATGGCATCCTGTACCACTACCTGTATATCTCGCAATGATAGTTGAGTCAGCAATCCACGGTCGCAGGAATTATCTGGTTATAGATTTGTAAAAAAGTGTTCTTCGCAAAGTACTCAACTATGTTAATATTAATGTAGTGACCGTTGGCTATTTTTGTCCTGGCTTCATTTGAGAAATGGAATAACTCACTTCCTGCCAATTATAAAATTCAATGGCCTTAGTGTAAATGAACTTAGTCAATGCAGCTCCGGTTGTAACCCTTCTTATGTCTCTGCACAAACTGTCCTGTAGTCGCAGCGATCCTACTTTGCTATGACATTCCACCTGAAACAGCAACAGGAACTTTCCCCCTTTCACCTATAGGTCATATTCCAAGCAATATATGCATTACGTACTCTTCTACCCACTGAATCACAGGTAATCCTATATTGTGTAGGGGATACTGTCACCATATGGATTTGTCCGTCATGCTCATAAACTGATACAATTGTTTTGAGAAATAAGCAATTTTCTTACAAACAATTTGGTGTTTCTTTTTTTTCCCCTCAACGAAAATGAGGTTTCTTTAAATCTTATCCAAACTATATTTCTCTGAAGCTTTCTTTTTTGGGGATATGTATAAAAGCAGCATCATCATAGACTAATGAGATAAATGGAGCGCCTAGAAATCGTTTACATTATTTTTAGAAGCGTATAAAGCCCACGGTAGTCTATTTTCTCCTGAGCAGAATTAACAAAACTCCAAGTAAAATGCAGTGCCTCCTTCAATGTGTAGCCCAGAATATTTGCATACGAGCTGTGCTTCAGTGTTCCTAGCTGAGCCAAGTCACTGAGCTTGGTCAGGTTCATCAAAGATACACGCTAAGATTGACTGCTAGGAGCAGGATGGCATTCCAGTAGCTAAAAGTCCTGAGCATCGATCTGAGACTTTATGATAACTATTCTTAATGAACAAAGAAGTTGAGCACTTGGAACAAAGCCGAAATCTGGCCAAAAAGGGGGGGGGGGAGGTTGGCATCTGATGAATTACTGAACATCTCTTTTTGTAAAGAATAAAAGCTCTCTGGCTTCTAACAAAGAGTTTGTGAGCTGTATGGCAGTTTTGTGAACAAGGAGGTCATTTATAAAAGCAGTCTTTCTATTTAGGAAATAATTACTGGATGCAGCTGCAGGTTTTAGTGACTTTTAATAAAGCATGTTATAAAGTGAATTAGCAATAAATGTTTTAACAGATGATGATGAATCAAGGCATTATAGGACATTATTAGATCTCTATATTGGATTGTTAAAGCAATATATATGTTTATGGAACCAGTGATTTTGTAATTTTCAAGAATATTTTGCAGGAAAGTTAAGGTGTGTTGAATTTTGGTGAATGGGATTATTACATCAACTAGCTCTTCTAAACCAATAAATAAATATTCTGGTTATATGACTGATAAAGTGAAGGATCTGGAAGCTTTTTACATTTCTACAATATGTAGTATTAGAACAATATTCATGGATTAATATACAAAGATACAATATTCTAATCATTTAAAATTTTTGAGTTTTTCCTAAAGAAAGTTGGAGGTACTTTGCAGAAAAAAACATACTTTGTTAGAAATAATCTGTCTTCAATACTTGTTTTTCTGGTATTGTCAAAATCTAAATTTCAATATCAAGTGCTTAGAATACTGATGAATGGAGGAACATACAGTCATACCTCACCAGTTTCTGTTTCTACAAGTGTTTTAGGGCCACCTCAGCACTCGGGACGATACAGTAGAGATTTTTTTTAAGGATGTAGCTTGTTCTCTGACCTCAAGAAAGCTGGAGTCCAATGAGACAAAGCAGGAATCGTGAAATCTTTGCAAGGCAGAGCTGGAAATGTCCTCAGAGATTATCAGGTCAGGAAGCTGACCCTTAGGATATCTCTGAAATTTGTTAAAAGGTCCAAATTTGGGAGTTCCCATTGTGGCGCAGTGGTTAACGAATCCGACTAGGAACCATGAGGTTGCGAGTTCGATCCCTGCCCTTTCTCAGTGGGTTAACGATCCGGCGTTGCCGTGAGCTGTGGTGTAGGTTGCAGACGCGGCTCGGATCCCGCGTTGCTGTGGCTCTGGCGTAGGCCGGTGGCTACAGCTCCGATTCGACCCCTAGCCTGGGAACCCCCATATGCCGCGGGAGCGGCCCAAGAAATAGCAACAACAACAACAACAACAACAACAAAAAGGGTCCAAATTTAGTTCTTGGCATAATTGACATGGAGCCATCAATTACAATTTAATCAATGATGACACTCCAATGATAGTAAAGGAAATTTGAATATTGTTTACGGTTCCTTATGGGACCATAGTTTAGGATAAATGAGCAGCCTGGGATGTTGAGATGCTGGAAAATAGGCAGGTTGTTTATCTTCCAAAGTCTCAAGCAAGTCAGATTGAAGGTCCATTGGAGATGCCGTGAGGGAGAGAAGTGCAGTATTTGGATTGTCACTTTTTAAAACTTTTTGTTTATTTTTAAATAATCATAGACTCAAAGGAAGCTGCGGAGATGGTTTCCTGGGAAGCCTCCCCAGCTTGGCCCAGTGGTAACATCTTACATAATTATGGGATGGTACCCAAACAAGAAATCGATATTGGCACATTACTGTCAAAGAGACTATGAATCTTATTTAGACTTTGTCAGTGTTTATCTGAACTCGTGTGCGTGTGTGTGTGTGTGTGTGTGTGTGTGTGTGTGTCTTTAGTTCTGGTTCATAACCCCATGTGTTTATTTGCATAACCACCTTTATAATCAAGATGTACAATGGTTTTATCAGCATAATAGAAATGTCTCGTTCTAACCTGCGTCACGAGACCCACTCCCCACTCCCCTGGGGACTCATCTCTAGAATTTTGTCATTTTGAGGTTATGTCAGTGGGGTCATATAGTAGGTGATCTTTTGAGGTTGACTTTTTTTTTTGCTTATTTTAGGGCCGCACCTGTGGCATATGGAGGTTCCCAGGATAGGGGTCAAATTGGAGCTACAGCTGCCGGCCTACACCACAGCCACAGCAATTCCAGATCCTAGCCGTGTTTGCAACCTACACCACAGCTCACGGCAGTGCCAGATCCCTGACCCACTGAGCCAAGCCAGGGATCTGTTTCACTGAGCCATGATGGGAACTCTGGTGATGACTTTATACCAATTAATTTTGCTCTATGAGCACTGGTTTCTGATAGGTAGTAGATGGGAAACAATATGTTTTCTAAGACAGTGTAAAAGTTTAAGCCATTCATTGATGGTCCCAATATAATTATTGGTTTCTAAGAAGATATTTTAGTTATTGTCATATTTTCTCAATTAACATGCATTACACAACAAAAAAATATGTATAGGGGTATACAAAAATTTAAAAATCTCTACACCATATGTACAAAAAGAGATTGCAGTTCACTCTTCAATAACACTGGTTTGAACTACGTAGGTCCAATTACATGCAGATTTTTTCAATAAATATGGTACTGTATTTTAATTTTTATAGATCTTTAAATTAGTTATGTGTGGGGAAACTTTGTGTGTGATTAGAAATCACAATTTGTGGAGTCAAAAGAACTAGGCTTTTATTCTTGACTCTCTCCAAACTGTCTCAGCTTCCTGCCCTTGAATGAGTCAGTGATTTATCAGTCCCTAATTTTTTGATGCAGACATAGTCACGGGTGTGTTTTTGACTGGGTAGGGGGGGAATGGAGAGACAGTTCTCTAACCCCCGCCTTGCTGAAAGGTCAAGTGTATCTACAATTTATATTGTTTACAAGTTCACAAACACTTTTACGAAATTTTTTTTTTGTCATTGTTACAGCAAATTGTTTTTATTTATTAATTTTTTTAATCATTATTTCCCCAATACAATTTTTTTCTACCGTTCAGCATGGTGACCCAGTTACACATATATGTACACATTCTATTTTCTCACATTATCATGCTCCATCATAAGTGACTAGACATAGTTCCCAGTGCCACACAGCAGGATCTCATTGCTAATCCATTCCAAAGGCAATAGTTTGCATCTATTAACCCCAAGCTCCCCAACCACCCCGCTCCCTCCCCCTTCCCCTTGGCAACCACAAGTCTATTCTCCATGTCCATGATTTTCTTTTCTGTGGAAAGGTTCATTTGTGCCATGTATTAGATTCCAGATATAAGTGATATCATACGATATTTGTCTTTCTCTGTCTGACTTACTTCACTCAGTATGAGAGTTTGTAGTTCTATCCATGTTGCTGCAAATGGCATTATTTCATTCTTTTTTATGGCTGAGTAGTATTTAACTGTGTATATATACCACATCTACCTAATCCAATCATCTGTCAATGGACATTTGGGTTGTTTCCATGTCTCGGCTATTGTGAATAGTGCTGCAATGAACATGCGGTGCATGTGTCTTTTTTAAGGAAAGTTTTGTCTGGATATATGCCCAAGAGTGGAATTGCTGGGTCATATGGTAGTTCTATGTATAGTTTTCTAAGGTACTGCCATGCTGTACTCCATAGTGGTTGTGCCAGGTTACATTCTCACCAACAGTGCAGGAGGGCTCCCTTTTCTCCACACCCCCTCCAGCATTTTTGTTTGTGGACTTATTAATGATGGTCATTCTGACTGGTGTGAGGCGGTATCTCATGGTAGTTTTGGTTTGAATTTCTCTAATAATCATAAGCCTAGATACATATAGACCATGGAACATTATTCAGCACTGAAAAGAAATGAGCTGTCAACTTATGAGAACACCTGGTCTCTCTGAGTTTCTAGTGCATTGTCTACAATATAGTAATTGCTCAAAAATACATACATACATACATATATATATATGTATATATACACACACACACATATGTATATTTTTTGTTTGTTTGTTTAAGGGCCATATGTGCAGCATATGGAAGTTCCCAGGCAAGGGGTTGAATCAGAGCTGCAGCTGCCAGCCTACACCACAGCCACAGCAATGCTGGATCCTTAACCCACTGAGCAAGGCCAGGGATTGAACCTGCATCCTCATGGTTACTAGGCAGGTTTGTTACCACTGAGTCATGAAGGGAACTCCAAAAATATTTGTCAAACAAGAAGAATGTCTACTTTTTAAAAGAAGGTTAATATTACATATAATTTTTACTCTGTTGTTCAATTTCAGTTCAATCCCTTTCACTTTTTTCTAACCTTTTATTTTGAAAAGTTTAATCTTACAAAAAGGTTGAAAGAATAATACAATAAAACCTATAGACGCTTCACATAGACCTGTTATTTGTTAATATCATTTTTATTGTTAATGTTCAGTGCTGTATTTTTATGTTATTTTTAACGTATCTCAGGCTAGTCATTATTGCTCTTTTTCTCAAGCCACACTTTTTTAGATTTACTAACAATTTCTTTGCTCATTATGGCTTTTTCAAAAATGAATTGATATATAATTCCCATAATGTAATAATGTTCATATTTAGTGATTTTCAATATATTCACAAGGTCATGCAACCATCACCACTATGTAATATCAGAATATTTTCATCACCAAAAGGAGACTCTGTTTCTCTTTGCACTTAATATCCATCTTCCTCATGGCTGGGCCTTCAGCAAAATCGAATTTACTTTCTGTCTCTACATAGACCATGGACTCTTCCCTATTCTGGACATTTCATACCAATGGAATCATAAAATACATGGTGTTTTGTGATTGGCTTTTTTTGTACTTAGCATAACATTGTCAAAATTCATCTATTGTTGTAGTGTGTATTCATTTTCATAAGTGTGGAGTATTACATTGTGTGTTTTGTATACTCATTCATCAGCTGTGGACATTTTGTGTTTCTGTTTTTCTGACTGTTATGAATAGCTGTTAATTGTAATGTTCCTCTACAAGCTTTTATTTGAACATATATTTTCAGTTTTCTTGGGAATGTACCTAGGAGTAGAATATCCATAGTATGGATTAATATTTGGGTTAACATTTTGAGAAACTGAAAAATTTTCCAAACCAGCTGCACCATCTTTATATTCCCATCAACAATGCAGGTTTCAGTTTTTCCACATCCTTATCAACACTTGTTATTGTCTGTTTTTAGGTTGTACCCATCCTGGTGGGTATGAAGGTTTATCTCCTGGCTTTGATTTTCATGTAGTATTGTTGAGCATCTTTTCATGGGATTATTTGTTATTTTTATGTCTTCTTTAGATAAATGTCTGTGCAAATTTTTGGCCCATTTTTTAAATGGGATGTTTGTCTTTTTGTTTATGATTTGTAAAATTTCTTTTTATATCTTGAGTACTGGAACCTTATCAGATAATATATGATTTGAAAATATCTTCTCCCATTATATACATTATTTTTTTCATTTTGTTAATAGTGTCCTTTAAAGCACAAAAAATTTTAACTTTGAGGAAGTCAAATTTATCTATGTTTTGTTTTGTCGCTTATGATTTGGTGCCGTAAATAACCATTTACCTAATCCAAGAAAACAAATTTCTGTCATTGTTTTATTCCAAGAATTTTAAAGTTTCAGTTCTGAGAGTTCCCATTGTGGCACAGCGGAAACAAATCTGACTAGTATCCATAAAGATGTGGGTTTGATCTCTGGCATCGCTCAGTAGATTAAGGATCCGGTGTTGCCATGAGCTTGTTGTAAGTCACAGACATGGCTCGGATCCCGCGTTGCTGTGGCTCTGGTGTAGGCCGGTGGCTACAGCTCAGATTCGACCCCTCGCCTGGGTGCTTCCATATGCCACAGGTGCAGCCCTAGAAAGACAGAAGACAAAAAAAAAAGTTTCAGTTCTTACCTTTAGGTATTTGATCCCTTTTGAGTAAACTATGTATGTGCTGTGTCGTCAGGGCCAACCTCATTCTTTCTCATGTGGGTATCAAGTCGTCCAGCGCCACTTACTGAAGAGACTATTACTTTTGTCATTGACTTTTGATTTCAGGAGCCAACAGGCTGCAGATGTAAGGGTTTGGTTTTGGACTCTCGGCTTCACCCATTGTTTTGGAGGTCTACTGTCACCCCAGGACCATGTGGGCTAATCGCTGTCCTTTTGCGCTCTTTGAAATAGGAAGGGTGACCCCGTTCACCTTTATTCCATCCTGCTTGATGCCTGCTCATGCGTGTGCTGGTGCATATTTCATGGTAATGTCCTACACTCAGCTTTAGAAGTCTTGAAAGGGAGGCCAGTATATTATAGTGCTTTGCTTAGAATTTACAGGGGAAAGAGGAAAGGCATAAAGAGGAAAAAATAAATAGATAGTACTTTATATCTAGGATGTTTACTTTTTTTCTGTGATTCAGTAAGCTCATAACAGAAGTCAGATGTGCTTGGAGAAGTAAGCGGTACCTTCAAGGAACCATGTGTGCTGGTAACTCTAATTTAGTGTATGGGCCTCGGCTTCCACTCACAGCCTTGGCCTTAAGGTTGACCTCATTATCCTCCAGCTCTTGTCACGTGCCTGACTTCACCACGGAGAACTTTCCTGGTACACTTGTCCCTGCAGCAAGTTCCCGTCCTTCTCACGGTCCTCCTTCCTGGTCACGTGTGCCCTTCGATAGGACATGTAGATACCATAAACACACAGTATGCATGCACATCATATGTACTACACATGCAGGAACGTGCACGTGTACTTCATGCACACGGCGTGATCTTGGTGGTGGTGTAACACAGACCTTCTTTGGGGAGGAGCCTGATAGAATATTTGACAGTAAGGCAATTCACGAAGGCTTGGGCCACATCCCACTTGAGTATTAAGTGACTGGTTCAAGGGGGAATTGCTGTGACTGAGAAAAGAAAGATTAGTGTGGCAGTGGGGGAGACGTCGGGGGGCCCAGGCCTGGAGGGGGCAGGTCCAGCAGTTCCAGTGAGATGAGTGCAGACAAACACAAAATACCCGCGGGCACCATGATCATGTCTGTGAACCACAGACATTTCATCCAAAGACGGTGTCAGAAAGAGCAGTACGTTTACGTGTGCTGGGAAAGTGGCCTCCTCGAACAGGTAAATAAGTTGATTTAAAATCCTAGTTCTTAGGGAAACGTGGGTGTCAGCATGATACACCCAGTCAGCTGAACAACTCAAACAGGCTTGTGCACCTGGGTTCCGATTGGCTCCCCAGTGGGGTTAGACAGGAGGCCTGCAGATGGATGTGGGCATAAAGGAATGGCTTCTCTTTGAACTTTTGGAGAAGACTTAAATGTGTTTGTAAAAGTAACTGTTATTAATCTCTGTAAGAAAGCACAAGAAATCAGAGCTGACTCCCATTTAGGACTAGTCTAGTATTGGGTGAGGGAAGCAAAAATTAGTCTAGGTTAGTGGTTAATAGAACTGGCCAAGCAGTTCTGAGGCTTTTAAAAGTGCGGATTCTAGGCCCTATTCCAGATGTGCTAAGTCCTAACCTCACCTCTGGAATGAAAGTGGGGGTGTGTGTGGTCTGCACATATGTGTACATGTGTGCACGCGTGCAGTTCCCGCACATGCAAGAGCATGCATGCTTGCACATGTACATGCATCTGCACACATGTGCACACTTGCATGCACGTGCGCATGCATGTGTGCACATGTAGTGTTGTGTGTGTGAGCGTGCATGTGTGTGCACGTGTGTGTGCGTGTGTGTCACAGAGCTCCCGGATGTTCTGATGTCATCGTCTGAGGAGTGACGATGAAGTGAGGAACCAGAAGCATGTCCTCGGTACCCTCCCCCCACCCCATAGTCTCCCTTATTAAGGGCCCTTGAAGCCATAATCCAGTTTCTGGTGTTAGCCACAGGCAGATGCTTAGGAAGATTTTACGCGTGGGGAGGCTGTTGTCACTGGTCCCTGCCAGAGGGGAGAGCTCAGACAGGAATCGTCATAGCAGAGGAGCTGGCTGTGTCTGAGGAGGTCCTGGTCCCTGCTTTCCCAGGCCAGCGAAGACAGACGCCAGGGCACTAAGCCAAGGTCCGCAGCACCCAGGTTTGAATGTCGTCAGCTGTGGCCTCTCTCCAGGGCACCTGTCACAGTCCGTTGTTCTCCACCTGCGGCTCTGGCTCCCAGCACCTTGGCCAAAGCAGAACCCAGCCTGCAGTTGACCAGAGAGCCTGGCAGATGCCCCCGTTTGTGGTCCTTGCAACTGTGGTCCTTAATCAGTTCTCCCTTCATTTTCCCTACTGGACCATGAGCTATGGTTGCACCTTTTCTGTTTGTTTAAATGCCCAGCTACGCTTTCTCTGATTTTTCAATGGATGTGGATGGCAGTGAACTCTGGCATTCACAGTTTAAAAGAAGTAATTGATAAGATGAAAATGAACCAGTTAGTGAAAACTAATTGGAGCTGAAATTAAAAATGTCCATGAACACTGAACAGAATCCTAATTGGAATGGATCGCATGAGTTCAGTTGGCAGTGCTGAGTTTCTGAAATGCAGACATCTTGAGGTCATGGCAAGCTAATGGATATAACTTAAAGGCTTCATGCCTGGGTAAAAGGGCCATCCCCAGGGTTGGCCAAATTTATGTCAGCTAAATGGATCCCTTTTTAAGGTAAACTTAAAAGTTGATTTTAGATAAAAGGATTTTATTTTTTCTATGTGTTTTCTAATTATGTATCTTGAAAATTCAGATTTCTGGAAAGAATCAGAGCTGCTATTGTTGTTTCTTAGGATGAATTTATTTATACTGAACTTAATATTTTTTAGAGAATTATCCAACTTGCAGCTTTAGAGAATTATTAAAGTATCATTCTTATTTGTTAATTAAAATAGAAATTGTTGAAGTTCCCAACGTGACTCAGTGGTTAACGAACCTGACTAGTATCCATAGGACGCGGGTTCAATCCCTGTCCTCGCTCAGTGGGTTAAGGATCTGGCATTGCCATGAGCTGTGGTGTAGATTGTAGATGTGGCTCGGATCTGGCATTGCTGTGGCTGTGGTGTAGTCCAGCGGCTACAGCTCTGATTCAGCCCCTAGCCTGGGAACCTCCATATGCTGTGGGTGCAGTCCTAAAAAGACAATCAATCAATCAATCAATCAATCAATAAAAATAAAATATAAATTGTTAAGTTGTTTCAAGTAAAATTTTCAGTATCTTGATTGTGGTGATAGTTTTAAATGGTGTGCATTAAATACATGCAACTATGGTAAGTGACCTCCTCACTAAGGCTGTTGTAAAGGTTAATTTCATCTTTTCTTTGTGCATTTGAAAGGTGGCCCTTAGAAACTTTAAGATGATCCACGTGGCTCGCATGCCATTCCTGTCAGAGCAAGCTGGTCCAGGGCTTCTATTCTGCAGGGAATGTGGAAACCAGAGACGCCTTCTACTCCACCACTGGGCTCAGGGAGCTGTGTCCACAGGTGGAAAGTGTAGGACAAAGGACCAGGCTTTTCCCACAGATGGAGACAAGAGGACTATAGCTAAAAGGGTCTCTGAACAGCAGCCGTCAGATGCAAGGTGCAGCCGCTCAGAGCTGGATCTCGCCTTTCTCCTGGTGCTGTCCAGTGTTCCGATGACACTGTGTCCTCGCCCCTCCTCTCTCTGGCTCCACCTTCCCCTCTCTTTCTGGTTCCTCTGCTTGTGAAGCATTTCTCCAGTCAGATCCACAAACTAGAAATCCCGGCACCGTCACTGGCTTTGCTGCTCTGCAGGTTTTCCATAGCCAGTCAGGACTCAGTCTGGGGTTCTGCCTTGTTGTTTGACCTGCGATGCTGCCGCTCCCCTCGTGGTGGTTCTGCCAGCTCCTGGCAGGTCCCCCGCCTCCTTCCAGACCCATGACACTCTTGGCTTTATTTTTCTAAGACACAAATCCCAGTCTCTCCGCACCCTTGCCCGCGAACACTGCGTGCACCTGATAGGGTGGCTCCTTGGCCTAGTGTGCAAAGCTGTTCACAGCCGTGCCCACCTGTGTCTCTAAACCGGCGTGTGGCCATTCCCCAGGCCATTATCCCAGGTGACGGTGTCAGCGCGCCCCATGCCCCTCACTTCTCAGGCCGCAGCGGATGTAATCTGTGCAGGAAGGTGCCGGGTGCAGTCTCTGTCCTATCGGTGGAGAAACAGAATTTGTGTTCATTAGACCGGGGTTGTCTAAGACGAAACCCAAACCTCTGTGGTCAGGATGCAGGTGCCCTGCTGTGCTGCTCTGCCAGTGTGTACCAAGAAAGGGGGGAGGGAGAAGTCCCCCCACTTCTCTCACTCCTCTGTCTCTCATTTTTCCATTATTTTCTTGGACTTCATGATGGGAGATTAATTATCCTGCTTACTATCAGTCAGTGACTCAGCAGGAGACTTTGATCACTGCAGGAAGGTAATTGGAAGGGAGTATAATAAAGGGGTTATTTACAAAGTGTGGGCAGGATATGGGGAAACAGGAGCTACAGCATCCTGGGGAGGGCTGGGGCTGGGCGCCCGCACTCTATCTCATCATAGGAGGTGATTGTGCGGAAGAGCTGCTAGTCAGGACCCACGCTTTCCTTAAGAGGCACTTTGCCACCCCAAGGGCTTGGCAGGCAGGGGACTTGAGACCAAACACCCAGACTCCTGTCCTCAGCCATATTCCTGCTCGTGCCTCTCATTGGCCCCATCCAAGCAGAAGCAGACAAAGAATAATATGGTCCCTCTGGTCAGCCTGCTGCAGCCAGAGGCAAGCAGACAATGCAGACAAAAGAGTTTTTAAATACGAAAATATTCCTATAAAGTTGGTGACATTTTGTGTGGGTTTTGTGTGGGTTTCTGTCTATCACTTTTTTCCTCCAATGTCTGTGAAGATATCACTGTGTTGTTTATGTTCCTGTGGTTCAATACTCCTAAGTGCTACATAGAATCCCTGCTAGTGAACGACTGCCTTATGCACACAGCCTACTAGTGAACTACCGCAGTATACCTACTTACCTGATGGCAAACGACTGCCTTATACACACCTGACTACCAGTGAATGACTGCCTTATGCCCACCTATTGCCTCCAGACAGACCCCAGGTTCCTAGAGTGGAATAAAGTCTTTGCATATGTCTCCTACTGACTTAGGAGTTTGCCGGGTCAGAAGGTTTTCACATTTTTAATTTTATTAAGTACCGTCAGACTATTTTTGTCTGAATTTTTACTCTCTCCACTAGTGTGTGAGGATTTCCACTTTCCTGCATTCTGAACACCTTTGGCATATTCTAATCTTTAATTTTGCTATTCTGTTGGGTGAAAAATTAATCAGTTGGTGTTTGAATTTGTATTTATAGTATTACTAATAAATTTTAGAATCTCTTCGAAGGTTTTCAGCCATTAGGATCCCAACTTATAAATTGTGGTTTTATAGTCAGATGTCAGTCATTAGTTTAACTGAATGAAAAGTACCATAGCCCATGGTCTTATCATAGCTTCTAAAAAGCCTCTTGCCATTGACCACTTAGTAGAGACACAATAAATGTTCATTTAATAAAAATCATGCCCTTTATTTTTCGTGTGTCTAATTTCTGCCATATGTCTTTGGAGCTGGCTCAGTAACCATAGGTAACAAGTCATGAAGTGACTGTTTTAAGCTGTCAGTCAATAGGCTTTTAAAATAACCAGACTGACAACTTATTCCCTAGCTGTTTAGTGTGTTCCATCCACCCCCAACTCTCCTCCTCTCCCAAGAGCATGAGGTTTCAGAGGAAATTCTAAACATGGGGCTTGTTGGGAAGACAGCAGATCCTAGGAGGTCTGGGGTCCTGTAGCCTGCGAGCATCTGCTGTCTGCCTTTCATTTAAAAAGAGGAGCCTCAACAACAACAGCAGCACACATAAATCTATATACATCCGTATCCATCTATCAAATAAGCTAAAATGGGGACGCCCTGGGAAATGCAGTAACAGAGCAGCACACTGCAGCACTTCGACTCAATGGCACTTGAGGTGACTGCCTGGCTCTTGGGTTTGACCCCATTAGGATTTGGTTTGTTTAATCTCAGATCGCTGAAATGTGTGCTGCTGGCATTGAGCCCCCCATCATAGAGACACGGTACTAAATCCTAAAGGCGGGACAAGGGCACACACACCAAATGCCCCCAAAGATGAGAACCAGGTCATGGCAGGAGCAAGGCTGACTTCATCTTGCCTCGAGCAGGAGTGAACGACTGTCTTGCTGGACAGCCTGGCAGCGTATGTGAAGAAAGGCTGGCAGCGTATGTGGAGAAAGGCTGGCAGCGTATGTGGAGAAAGGCTGTGTCCACTGTCGGGCTGGGTGACAGGTGGTTAGTTTAGGAAATGGAGCTTTCCTGGGCCATGTCACCCATTCTGCCACAGGGGTGGCTCATCCAGTCACTGTGGATAGATTTTTATTGTGGTGTGTTCAACAAAAGGCATTTCTGTGCAGCCTCTTCCATCAAATAAAAATTTATAAATATTTATTAAGGGTCTTTATGGTGACAGAGGACACAGAAGAGTCTGGCCCTGACCTCATGGAACTCACAGACTGGTGGGAGAGAAATAGCAGACAACAGATCAGCTCATGAAGACACAAACTGGCCATGTGTGTCCATAAGGGGAAAGCAGGACGCGGACTGAGGGGTCAGCAGTGACGCCCTGAGGAAAGTGTCTCTGAACTTAACCTGAATTGGTAAAATCAAGGGACCTTTAATGGACCGACATCTAATGCATGTTGGGACATTGAGACCAGATCGTCAACTAGACTGCATTCGGAGTGAAGTGCCCCTTTGTTCACGGGGTGAATTTGAGTGGACAGCCATCTCTCCAGGCAGACCCTTCACCCTCGTCCTCCTCTGCATCCCAGGTGCGGCCAGGCATCTGTAAGAAAAGCCAGTTGCTCTCAGGTAGCTCCACAGGGTGCTTCCCCTTTGACTTTCGCCCACCTTTCGCCTAGTTTGGTGTCTGTTCTTACCTTAAGTCTGACTTTCCCACTGAAACTCATTAAACAGTCATTGCTTAGGTTAAAACATTGCATTTTAATAAAAAGGAGAAAGTCAGATCAGTCACAGAGGTCTTTGTACATCCTCAGAGTTGATGGGGAGCACAGCTGGGATGCCCCTTAGGGCCTGGGACCCCAGCCTGGCCCTGAGCCCTATGCCTTTCACTTAAAAAGAGGAGCGGGGTTCCCGTTGGGGCTCAGTGGTTAACGAATCCAACTAGCAACCATGAGGTTGTGGGTTCAATCCATGGCCTTGCTCAATGGGTTAAGGATCCGGTGTTGCTGCAAGCTGTGGTGTAGGTTGCAGACACGGCTCAGATTCCATGTTGCTGTAGCTCTGGTGTAGGCTGGTGGCTACAGTTCCAATTAGCCTGGGAACCTCTATATGCTGCGAGAACGGCCCTAGAAAAGGCAAAAAGACAAAAAGATAAAAATAAAAGGAGGAGCAACAACAACATGCACTGGACAGATGTGTTCCCAGGAGGAAGCCCAGGTTGTGCAATAAAGTCAGGCAGAGGGGAGGAGGCTTACTGAGGAGAGGCTGTGTTTGTCATTCTAGTCACTTTCAGGCTGCCTAAAATTCTAGAAATTATTTGATTTCTCCAAAGGCAGTCTTGCTTTTACCATTTTATATTTATTTCCTAGTTTTTGGAGTGGGAGCTTTGTACTGGTCCAGAAAACCTGCTGAGAACGAGGCACTAGGAAGGAGATATGAGAAATGTTTAGACTCCAAGTCATACCTTCGCTGTCAGGAGACTTAGACTCTAGTGGGACATGGGATAGTGTGGGACGCTCACGGATGATACAGATCAGAGGGAGAGGTATGCACAAAACAGGAACAAGCGAACATCTGCCGTTTAAGTTCTCCTCTGCCATGAAGATGTAAGAGCCTCCAAATGAGTGGAGAAACTGGACAATAAAGGGAAAAATTGCAAAACCGGGTGCTTGTAAGGTAAAGACAAAATATACTTCTAGTAAAGATTTTAATAACTATTCTAGAAATGATTTTAATAAATATGAAGCACCAGTTAACATGGCCTGGTATTTTAGGGTAACATTAATGGCTTCAGACCTCTAGACCTATTATTTCTTTTCCTGAAGTGATAAAAACGAAGCACAGGCTCACCTAAAAGGCTGGGATTTATGGACGGTCACTCAGGGTAAAGGCTGGGAGAGTGGAAGGCTCTACTTCTTAGAGGGCCTGAGCCAACCCTGCTGTATGTGCGAATGAAACTATTTTGTCCAACTTGTAGAATTGTAATCTTTGCCCTCTGGCTCTGTAATCCATGTCTTTAAAATGTCACTATGGCCCCACATTAAATATAAGGGGGATCCTAGCTACATCTGTGACCTACACCATAGCTCATGGCAACGCTAGATCCTTAACCCACTGAGCGAGGCCAGGGATGGAACCCACATCCTCATGGATCCTTGTTGGGTTTCTTAACTGCTGAGCCATGAAGGGAACTCCCTCAATAAATATTTTTAAAGCAACCGCATAAGTTTAAATACTTAGTTTTTGTTATCACATTAATTTGGCTGATACATTTATTGTTTTAGAAAAATTTTTAAAATTAAATCAGGAAAATTAAATTTTGCAAGGGTTCTAAAACACATAAAATGGTTACAATATATATGTTGAATGAAGGAATATTAACAATCTATAAGTTATGTATTATTGGTTTGGTATTTACTATGTACTAATTTAAAAATTAACTTTCTAAATGCCCCCTTCTGAATTATTTCAATAGTCACTCCATCCTTTTTTTGCATCTCTCTCTCTCTCTTTTTTTTTTCTTTTTTGTCTTTTTAGGGCCGCACCCACGGCACATGGAGTTTCCCAGGTTAGGGGTCTAATTGGAGCTGTTGCCACCAGGCTTCGCCAGAGCCACAGCAACGCCAGACCCGAGCCATGTTTGTGACCTACACCACAGTTCACAGCAATGCCAGATCCTTAACCCACTGAGTGAGGCTAGGGATCGAACCCACAACCTCATTGTTCCTAGTTGGATTCATTTCCGCTGTGCCATGACCAGAACTCCTTTATGCATCTCTTGATTCTTATCTGATTTTATCCTGGTGCCAGATCTTTGTAGGGTCCCAATTCTTTTTTTTTTTTCCACAAGGAGAAATTACAGTTTATTGGAGAGCATAAAATATCTATATCATACGCTGATAAAGAATGGCTTTCTATTATACTTGAAGGGTATTCCATTTTTATGAAGTATATTTACAATGTACAATGTTATAAATTGATTTATGATGTTATATTAGTTTCAGATATAAAACATAGTGGTTTGATACTTTTATAGATTATATTCCATTTAAAGTTGTTATGAAGTATTGGCTGTATTCCCTGTAAGTACATTACATCCTTGTATCTTATTTATTTTATACCCAGTAGATTATATCCTTTAATTCTCTTCCCAAGTATACCCCTCCCTCCCATGTTGCTGCAAATGAGAAAATTTGATTTTTGTAATAGCTGAGTAATATTCCTGTGTCTATGTATACACCACTTTTTTTTAAGAAATCGAGTTTATTTATTTATTTTTATTTATTGAGTAAATAATATTGAGACAGTAGTAGACATTTTTTAATAAAAAATTATGCAAAATCCTATTACTTTAACAAATCAATATTATCTGGCTCCCTGGTCAAAATGCACTCATTTTTACAGTTGCCAGTCATAGTGAGGATAAACCACTTTGTATCTTTGAAAAAACAAGTATTTTCCACATTGCCTTATCATCATCATGCAGGGTCCTTTATAGTAATGGCATTGAGTAGATGAATTCTAAGTAAATATTCAACAGTTTTTTTTATGTATTTATTTTTTGTGATTTTTTTTTTCTTTTTGCTATTTCTTTGGGCCGCTCCCACAGCATATGGAGGTTCCCAGGCTAGGGGTCGAATCGGAGCTGTAGCCACTGGCCTACGCCAGAGCCACAGCAACACGGGTTCCAAGCCGCATCTGCGACCTACACCACAGCTCACGGCAACGCTGGATCGTTAACCCACTGAGCAAGGGCAGGGACCGAACCCACAACCTCATGGTTCCTAGTCGGATTCGTTAACCACTGCGCCACGACGGGAACTCCTATTTTTTGTGACTTTTTAGAAAACATTACTCAATGAATTTTATTACATTTATAGTTGTACAGCAATCATCACAATCATACACCACTTCTTTATCCATTGCTCTGTTGAGGGATGCTTAGGTTGCCTCCGTATAGTGGCTGTTGTAAATAATGCTGCCATGAACATTGGGGTGCATGTATCATATCAGTGAATTGCTTTTGTTTTCTTCAGATATATACCCAGGATCGAAATCGTTTGGTTGCATGGTAATTCTATTTGAATTTCTTGAGGAACACCTTACTGTTTTTCATGGTGGCTGCACCAGTTTCCATTCCCATGACAGTGTAGGAGGCTTCCCTTTGCTCCACACCCAGCACTTGTTATTTGTTGGCTTTTTGATAATTACCACTCTGACAGGTTGAGGTAAACTCCCCTTGTGCTTTTGATTCATGTTTGCCTGCTGATTAGCGATGGTGGGCATCTTTTCTTTTTTTTTTTTAATTTAGTTTTATCAGAGTAGAGTGGACTTACAAGTTTCAGGTGCACAGCAAAGTGAATCAGTTGTACATGTACGCATATCCATTTCTTTTCTTTTCCATAAAGACACACATTTTACCTCTCCTTTACTGGGGAACGAATAGCTTCCAAATGGTTAATAAGATATCAGGCTTGACTTTGCAAAGCTTTCTGTGGGCTATGAGTCTAGAATTCTGTTCTAAGGATTAATGGAATTAACAGCTACAATTTATTCTGTAATGAGTAGACCCTGTGTTAGGAAGGAGATTTGGAGAAAAGACATTTGTGTCAGTTTCATAATACATATTCTTAATTCTTGAATCTGAATACCAACCACTGTTTATGTTTGCATTTTTCATAGACGTCCTCATTGAGACACTGGTTACCATGCAGTGTGCTCTCATGGGGTGACAAGTATTCTGCACAGGTGACTCATGGTTATGCATCTGATGCCCCTCACGATGCCATCCATTTGGTTCTCCTCTAATCCGTGGACTTACAAGGCTAAAATGCTCAAGGCAGTGTTAGAGGTTTTCCAGGTTAACGTGGTGTTGGAATATGCACACATGCACAGACTGATAGATCTGTGGTAGGGGGATTGTCCTCTGAATGGGGGGGGGTCCCCACTAAGTTCTCCCCAGGAGACCAGACTCCCTTGCCAGGGCACGTGGTGCCACAGGAGGTTCTGTTTGTAGAGGCATATGTTCCGTGACGGCACAGCCCTGAATGCTTAGAAAGCTGATGGTTGCATCCATCCTACCTTTTCTCATGGGTCTTGCTAGTCAGTTCTCACCCCAGTAATTCTCGTGGGAATGCAGTGATCCCACAAACCTTGATCTTGCACCTGAGCATCTGCAGATGACCCATGGTCGGGGCACCTGGGCTGGGCGCAACCTTGCTCCAGAGTCAGGTTGGAATGGGTCTGGTTTCACGTGTGTGATGTGCCTTCCTGGGCCCAGGCAGTGGCCACCAGCATCCTGTTACCACGGTGACAAGTGGAGCACCACAGGCCAGTCAAAGAAGGCAGGCTCACGTGTGGCCTTTGTGGCATCGTCACACACGCACGGCCAAGCCCAGCAGGAGGGGAGCAGGAGGGCAGCAGTATTTCCTGGGCAATAACTTAAAATATCATTCCCCTTCAATCTGATCTGCATGAAGGCAAGGCACCATAAGCATCCCCTTTTATTGCCAGTGAAGTGACTGAGAATCAAAAAGATTAAACATCTCGCCCTGGTCACACTCAGTAGAAAGGCCAGGAAGCTAATTCAATCTGAGTCTAAAGCTGCTGTCCTTTGCATTGTTCCCAAGGCCTCTCTCTGGCTCAGAGTCCAGGCCATAAATATATTAATTTTGGAAGAAAACTTCATTTTCCCCTAAAGATTTCTCTTTTCCAAACAGCTTTTCTCCTCCTCCCAGCTACCTTTAGCATCCTTTTATTTTCCACATAAATTCTAACTCCTAGGTACCATTATCTCATGCTCACAGTCCCTTTAAAATTTATTAGACAAAATATTTTTAAATAATTTCATAGATAATTTCGTATACGTATGACCAGTTTAAGCTTCAGTGGAAATCTATGAATCAAATCTTGAAAACTCTGGAAGGCGTGTGTGGTGGTGAATCTATATACTTGCTGAGAACTTCAATTCTTTCTGAGTTTTACTTGGGTTCTTGGAAATGTCAAGTATTTTAAAAGCATTAGTTTTAAATTGGCGGTGGTTCCTTTATAGAATTCAAGAAGAAGCGACTTCAGGATTTCTTTTTCTTTATTCATGAAATAGAAAAGAAGACATTTCTTATTTGGAAAAGGGGGACGAGGGGCTTAATACTGAATTAAGTCTCATTATGCTTTTCTGTAGTCAGATTGGATCTTCTAATGGTATCTGAATCTGGGCAATTTTGTGAAAATCCTCCATCGCAGGGGGATTCCTTCTTTTATCTAGACAGGATCTAAACCATGAAAAGGTGAACCGTGTGTCTGTGGTAGATAATTCTTGGGAGATGTAACCTTTCGTTGGACTGAAATTTTATGTCAATTGCCTCCCGTTTTCTTTCTTTCTTCTTAAAATGAATATGCCCACAAATATTCATATTTTCAACTTGTGTTAATTTTCAACTTGTGTTTTGTGTTAATGTATTCCACATGCATGTCTAACACATCTACTAAAACCAAAGTACTCCTTGAGCGCTGCAGGAGATTAAGAATATGCCTGTTCTTAGTACAGGTATAAACGACCCTCAGTGATGAAAGAAACACAGCAAATGGACCTCAGAGAAAGTCACCATGTAGACAGGACCTGAGGGAAGGGCTAGGCTTGGATTTGTCACAGCACTTCTTCCCCCGGTCCCCCAGGTGGGTCATTTCCTCAGTATTCCCTCACTTAGAAGTACAAAGGTAATAATAGGAAGCCTTCTAGAATTCGTCAAAATGACATAAATGAATGAACTAAACATCTACACAAATGTCCGTGCCGGGATGCTCGATAAGTCTTATCTTTCCATAAGCAGCATAATTCATAAATATGAAATAAAACGCTAGGAATATCAAGGCAAAAAGGCACCAAATTAGCCAGTGTTTGACCTTTTCCAGCACATTCTTCTAATTCTAATATTTATATTAAAAAGTTCTTCAGGAGTCATTCTAAATATAGTATACATTCCTGAATTTATGCCTTAACTAGAATTGGCATAAATATTTATACCACTTTTATCTCTATTTCAATGTATGAAATATGACACAGCCTTTTCCTTTATAATATTTCATAGAATATGAAATAAGTTAGAAGTGCCTCATGATGGGATATTTGATCTTATTATGAGTTTTAAAAATTCCAAGAACAAATAAAAGCAAGTGTTCCCCAGATATCTATTTTATCACTTTAAAATATCTTGGACATTACGAAAAGGATTCTGAGAATCCTAAAATGATTACTGGGAACAAGAAGCTAATTCATTATTTCATTTAAGAAAAATTTAATAGGAGCACAGGTAAGCAACTAAACCAAGAAAGAGGAACAATATAATGATTTTTTGAAAGCTTTAGACCAAAAGTTAGATGCCTCCTTCGTAAATCTAGATGTGCAGTTTACCAGACATATGGCCCCTTTACAAGTTGGCTGGTCTTTCTGGAACTCAATTTCTTCATCTGTAAATTAGAAATGATGATTTTGATGCTAATCATCCAAAGCCTCTGTAAATTTGAGGTGAGGTGAGGCGTGTAAACCACCTGGAGAACTGCAAAGACCTCTGTTGGTGAAGGCATCCTTGTCACTGTCACCCATCTCTATCAGGACAGTAAGGCACCCAGTGGTTAGCTCCCACGTTCACTGGTAAGCGTGGCCACGTTAGACAGGGTGTCTTCCAGGAAGGAGCTTTCTTCTTAAAACTTAGAGGCATTCTGGATTCCCACTATGGTACAGCGGGTTAAGGATCCAACTGCAGCAGCTCAGGTCCCTTTGGAGGTGCAGGTTTAATCCTCACCCCAGCGCAGTGGGTTAAAGAATCCAGTGTTTAACTCGATCCCCTTGCTGTACAGTGGGAAAATAAAATAAAATAAAATAAAATAAAAAAGAATCCAGTGTGCCACCACTGTGGCTTGGATTTGACCCCTGGCCCGGGAACTTCCTTGTGCCGTGGGTGCAGCCGTTAAGAAAAGCAAAAACTTTAAGAGCCATTTTAATCTTCTGCTGACATTGCCTACACCAAGGAATATATATTTTTCCTTCTTTTTAGGGCCACGCACCTGTGACACACGGAAGTTCCCAGGTAAGGGACTGATTCAGAGCTGCAGCTGCTGGCAGCATCTGCAACCTATGCCATAGCTTGTGGCAAGAGGGATGCTTAGCCCACTAAGCAAGGAGGCCAGGGATTGAACCTGAATCTTCATGCAATACAGATCAGGTTCTTAACCCGCCGAGCCACAATGGGAATGTCTAACGAATATATTTTTATTTTCTAACTAACAAGCTGTGAAAACTGGTGACAAGATGTATATTGTCAGAAAACTTTTAAATCCCTATTGATGGTGACTCAGGAATGGTCTTATGTGGTTGTAATCACCGTTTTCACCAGTTTCTTTGGAGATCAAGCACCCGAGTTTAGGATTTTAGAGGAAAATATTGAGAGATATTTAAATACTCTACAATCACTTCTCAGCCTTTTGGCTAAGATCAAGTGTAAACACCCCCCAAAGAAATATTTTGTCTTTATTGCAACTCAATTAACATTAAAATCCTTAAAAATAAAATTCAGGGGAGGTTTTGAGCTGTACAGTTGTGGGATAAATGTCTCTGACTCTTAATGATTCTCCCTTTTAGTCTCAGAAGATCTCTGAAAGGTGAAATCCACATGGACTAATACTTTACTATTAAAATCTAACATCCAGGCTCATACTCTAAGCTGGATCTCTGAAAATGCTTTAGGTATGTTAATGCCTTGTTCATTAACCATCACAGGTTGTTCTCCTGTTTTGTGCTGAGGAAGTTGAACCTTAAAAGTGTTCATGAGTCCTGCAGCAGATAGGAAGCCGTTTGCATCTGTTGTAACAAAGACCTGCCCCTTCTCCTGATCTGCTAACTTTTCCCCACGGGTCTTGTCACTTTTTTTTCACTATGTAATTTGAAATATGTCTTCAGTCTGAACTTACAGGCCCCTAGACGATTCCTATCCTATTCTTCAATCTTCTACTGCATAGTTTAATGTGAAAGTCATGTTCTTACCTTCCTGGACCTCTGGGTGTGGTGCTGAAAACTCAGTAAGTACCCTCATCATTTTTTGGTTCAAAGCATCCTCTGCCTCCAGCTGTATTTTGGTAGAAACCCCTTTTGCCTATTTTCCTCTCTCTCTAGATCCCTGTTTTTCTTTGCTCTTTATGGTAGCAGCTCTGTTGTGGCTGGTAAACAAAACCCATGGCAGCGATGGGGCTGCTCTGAGCTGGGAGATTGGCGTCTCCTGCTCTCCCCACGGCCGCCGTGGCTGCGTCAACCTGCACAGCTCCAGGCTCCCCTTGTGGAGGATGCCAACCATCTCCCCACCTCGCCCCTGGCTCCTCCACCACCCGCGTGGCCCTTCCTTAGAGGTTCTACACTCCACATCCTAAGTGGACTGTCCCCACCCGTGCTCTCTCCAGCCAAGCAGGAAACACTGCTGGACTTGTCCTCAGCCGGATGCTTCCAGAGGCTGGTTCTAGGTCCAGGACGCTCCACTCAAGATTGCTAACGTGTCATTGGAAATGGCAAGGCCTGTTGATATGAGACAGCTCGAGAATCAGTGTCATCAAGGGAAGGATACTGCTCCACTCTGTCCACATGTGGAAGGACAGTTGAGGCTTAGCTGCAGGGTTGGAATCCATGCTCAGTCCCCTGTGTTGGACTCAGTGCGTCCATCTCATCCTGGCCTTACACTTCATAATTCACTGGTCTCCATAAGAAAAGACTGCTCTCTTTTTCCTTTCCAAGGAGCATGGAGCTCACCTCGTGAGATCTCAGTTACCTGGTTATTTGAATTGCATGAATCCGTGCAGAGGTAGGTGGGACAGACTTTACTGATTTTGACCCATCCACAGCGCTTCCGAAGAAAGAGCGTTGTGTGATAGACAGAGTCTTTGGGTGTCTTTGTTTTTTGTATTTTTCAGTCTTGATAGACAAGAGATCTAAGTTCCCTGCGCCTGTAGGTAGCCTGTCTTGGCTAAGAACATGGAACTTCCAAAAGCAGGCGGGTGTGGCTGTTAACACAAACTTCTGGATTGGTTAAGCTACCTTATTTTAGCAGCATTTCTATGGATATAATTATTACTGGTTGAATTCTCAAGAATTCTTCCAGCTCCTATTGGAACGGTTTGACCTTAAAGGAAAGTTGCAAGGGTAACCACTTTCACTGGCTCTCTGTGGAGTTTTCATCTCCTGGTAAATTTTCAATATTACCGGCTGAACCTGTACTAAAACTAAAGTTAGATGCATACTAACAACCACCTCAAATGTCCCATGAGATTTGGCTTTATTTCTGGTTTGAATTATAATACTGAAGGTTTTTGAACAAGTGCTTTTTCCGTTGTTTCTGCCGTTCCTCTAGCAGTTCCTGTTTGCACTAATAGGCTATTATTTTCCCTTTTAAAATGAAATCAGAAATTCAGGGAAAATGCTTATCCTTTGCCTATGAAGTAAATGGCAACTTATTAATATCTTGGTATTTTTTATGAACAGGATATATATTTTTTGCTTTCTCAAAATAATAAATCTGATTATGCAGTAAATGTCTGGGCAGTTGGTTTTGATTTGGCAAGGAGAAAATCTGTCAATTTTCACCTTCACTGTCTGCCAAATGTGGGAGAGCATTATACCAAATGCTCCCCAGGCTTTACTCAGTTCTCAAAGCTCAGTGACAAGTGAATTTCTCCAAGAATTCCAGAAAATATTGTCACTGTTTTGAAACTGTGCATTTCTCCATTTGCAAGGAGCTCTCAAAACCCTTTGTTTTCTTTCTTTCTTTTCTTTTTTTTTTTTCCTTTTCAGGGCTATACCCATGGTGTATGGAAGTTCCCAGGCTAGGTAGGGGTCGAATCAGAGCTATAGCTGCTGGCCTGCACCACAGCCACAGCAGTGCCAGATCTGAGCTGTGTCTGCGACCTACACCACAGCTCATGGCAACACCAGATCCTTAACCCACTGAACAAAGCCAGGGATTGAAGCCCTGTCCTCATGGATACTAGTCGGATTCGTTTCTGCTGTGCCACAATAGGAACTCCTGTTTTCAATATTAAATGATATAAATCTGCTGCCTAAACAATATCAAAGCTCTCTTTCCTTTGGTTAGTTCATAAAACACTTATAATCTTAGGGTTGTCGGGTCATGTTGAGTTTATAGATTCCAAAGCTTTCCTTTTTTGAGGATAGTGAGATTGAGACCAAGAAAGATGTCTTTATTCCAGTTTTACACAGCTAGTTAGTGGTCACACTCAGACAAGACATTAGGCTTGCTGACATCTAATTCATTACGATATTATGTTACAGCAAATACTTCAGAGGTGAAAGCAGTGACATTTTACTAGGGAAAGGAGAAATCACCAGTGGGCTAAGGAATAGAATAACAATAATAATAAGTGTAATTACCTGAATATGTACTCTATCCAGGCTTTAAAAACAGCATCCCGAACCTTTAAAGGCAGGTGCAATGGGCCCATTTTGCCGCTGGTCACACTGAGGCTTGGAGACCACACTGGCCCTGGTCACATGACCAGGGGGCAGCACAGTTGGTGGAAAGTGCAAATCTTTAATAATATTCCTGTAACTTCTCGAGGCATTTCATGAACATTGGGGGTGCAAGGGTTGTCAGCACTGGAAATACTACCTGATAAAAGAATAGATCTTTTGTTTGTTGTGTCATGAGAATAATCAGAACTGGATTCATCTCAAGACAACTTGGGAGACTTAAGGTTTCTGCCAGACAGATCATTTCACCCTTAAATGTGAATGAACAGACTTTTCTGACAGTAAACTACATTGTTGTTGGTCTTTTTTTTTCTTTTTATGGCTGCACCCATGGCATGTGGAGGTTCCTGGGTCAGGGATTGATCCGAATCACAGCCACAGTCATGCAGGATCCTTTAACACACTGCACCAGGCTGGGGATTGAACTCATACCTCTGCAGTGACTGGAGCCCCTGAAGTGGGATTCCTAACCCATAACGCTACAATGGGAACTTGTATTTTTGGTCTTTAATCAACTACCAGACCCTGTGCCGCGCCATGAAGAATAAAACAATGCATAGGACAGACCAAGCCTCGGCCCCCAGATCTTCCCAGGCTACGGGGAGTTCTACAGCAAATACTGGTGATGCTGTGTTAGGTGACGTGCAGATGCAGGGAGAAGACTTCCTTCAGGACTGAGGATGGCGAGATGGACCATGTGCATGTCCACACAGGAGAGCCACACACACACACACACACACACACACACACACACACACACTCGGAAAGGGAAAAATCAGGGCCTTCCACAAAGCAGTGGCGGGTGCTACAGCCATTGCTTTGGTATGAGGGCTGATGGTTTAGAACAGGATAGAGGGTTGGACAGTTGAGTGGTGTGATGCATCCTTTGGTGTAATTGCTGTTTTTATCACTGACCTCTGAGGGATGGCTGGCCTGGGAGGGTGGAGGGCTGGGATCAGGTAGGGTCCTGATGCCACTGTAGGGTCCAGGCCACCATTAGGGAGCTGGAATAGGATCATAAATCAGAGAATGGGCAGATTTGGAGTGTGTTGCTGGAGTCAAAACAGATCAGGTTATTGGATCTGATAGATTTGATTTGATGGGCGAGACAGAAAACTCTTAAAATGATGGGGTCTGGGGGAAACTCTTAGAATTTTTCCTTGGCCAACCAAGTGGGGAGATCCAGTTGGCTAAAATGGAGCTGACTTGGTTAAGAGCAAGTTTGGGATGGCAGGATGGGTGGATAGTAAGTGTTTGGCATCAGGCGAGTTCACGTAGATAAAATTGCCGCCTTCCAGTGGGAGATATGGAAATGGGTGGATGCAGGAATCAGGAGTTCGGAGGAGGTGGAATTGTACGTGAGTTCAGAGGTTCTCAGCTGGTCCAGGTGATGTCATCCATGAGAATGGATGAGGCCGCCAGAGGCACCATGGAAACAAAAGTCTGGAATGAGCCTGGAGACCTCCAGCATCTGTAGGAGAAACCACAAGGGAGACTGCCAGGGTCCCAGCAGCAGCGTGTGGTGTCTGGTCGGGAGGCTTTATCCCTGGGGATGGCCAGCCCCAGGGCACCTGCCCACAGGCTTCTCCCTCCCTCCCGCCTCCCATTGATGCTGCCTATATATGGGCCAAGGTGCTTGGAAGTTAGAGGTTCAGGACCTGTTGGTGAATCACGCAGGTCAGTGACCCAGGAGGGGAGGAGGCAGGGGACAGCTGGGGAGGGGCCAAAGGAGCGAACAGGAGTGCCTGGCACAGGGAGCAGCGTGATTTAAATCAAGATCACGGAGTTCACACTCTCCTTTCTTATTTCTAATGGTATATAAACATCGAGGCAGAGGGGAAGACAGCTATTTCGTTATCTTCCCAGGGTCCGAGGAGAATTCAATTACTTTAGACAATGGAAATCGCCTTGAAAAATTTGCAGCCTTCGGTGATTAGCATTTGTTACTGCCGAGGCCGGGTCTCCCATAGTGAGAAGAAGAAAAGCAAACCCAGTGCTGTGGAAGTTCATTCATTCCTGGGCAGATCAGGCCCCTGAACAAAAAGGGTGTTACAGCACCGTGTACGGAAATTAGGAAACTATTTTAAGTAGCAACTACATCTTGCTGCTTTTTGCTCCTCCTCTTTTAATTTCTAGGCACTTATGTTATATTTCCGATAAAATTTTTCTGTGATTAAAAATAAACAGGTGGGGAGTTCCCGTCGTGGCGCAGTGGTTAACGAATCCGACTAGGAACCATGAGGTTGCGGGTTCGGTCCCTGCCCTTGCTCAGTGGGTTAACGATCCGGCATTGCCGTGAGCTGTGGTGTAGGTTGCAGACTCGGCTCGGATCCCGCGTTGCTGTGGCTCTGGCATAGGCCGGTGGCTACAGCTCCGATTCGACCCCTAGCCTGGGAACCTCCATATGCCGCGGGAGCGGCCCAAGAAATAGCAACAACAACAACAACAAAAAGACAAAAGACCAAAAAAAAAAAAAAATAGGTGGAACTGCAAGTAGCAGAATGTATTCTAACTACATTGCTTCGGTGAAGAAGGTTAGGGGTTGAAAGCATCTGTTATGTTTTCTGCTATAATCCAAATATAGGAGTAGAAGATGTATTAGAAATGTGGTGAGAACGGTGTGTGTAGAGAAGATTATAATAATTGAACGTCTGTTTTCATTTGATCTTCATCTCCCTAATAATTGGTCATAGCTGGGTAATTTTTAAAGGAAACTCGTTCATAAAGAGGATTCCACATGGCCAGAAAGTAAAGTTAAATGGGTGTTTAAATTAAACGAGCAGAGTGCGTTCAGAGAGACGTCAGACAGGGAGTCACACATTTGATTAGTGACTATGGATCAAACGTAAAAGTCACTAACAAGCCGCCTTTGCAGAAATACTCTTGTGCTGCAATGTCTAGCGAGTGTGGTGAGTGAAACCCAACTGGTACAGGCTGCTGCTGACAGTCAGGGAGAAGGGTGACTCTGTTTCTATGTCCTTACTTCGGTGTCAAATTTTCACAGAGAAATATGGAGCCCAAAGCCAAACTTGAAATACTTAGAATATGTATCTTCTCTCTCCTTTCTTTTCATCTTTAATTTATGGTCCTAATAAAATCTGCTATTTTCTTGAAATTTTACAGGATAGAACCTCTTAGTCAAATTGGTAACCCTCCCCCTCATAAAATATTGAGCCAGAAATAAATGGCCAAGCTTTAATATTATTATTATTATTAAATTCAGAATATTGCTCAGAAAGACCAACCTGTTTCCACTAATAGTTTTTCCTGTTTCTTAAAAAAAGACCAAAGCCTATTGACTTATTAGTATACAATATTATGTTAAATATATGTTATTGTTTCCTTCAAAGAAATAAAAAAACTACAGTATTTTCAGTTATTCAAGATCCACATATTGCAAATATTTGTTTATCCAGCATACTTTTAAGCAGAAGTGTTTATTAACTGATATCTCTATTATTAGCAATATTTTATGACTCCAAAATTGTGAAAACATTTGAGTTGTTTTCATGATCGTCAAAATAACAATTATTCTGGCATTTTATTTTATTCTATTTTAATTAATTTTTTTTTTGGCCACACCTGAGGCATGCAAAATTCCTGGGCCAGAAATTGAACCTGTGCCACAGCAGCAACCTGAGCTGCATCAGTGACAACTCTGGGTCCTTAACCTGCTGTGCTGCCAGGGAGCTCCTGCCATCATTTTAATATTAGGTATCTTCTGTGTTCTTACTTCTCAACGGTTCATAATCCATATATGCTATGAGCGAACATGGCGTATTTCTTTCCTTGCCTTGCTTACAACAACTCTGGATCATGTATTTCAATGAATAGTCAGTTATCTTGCAGATCTGCTCTATGTAATGATTGGACAAATCACTTTTTTTCTTTCAGCTAGTTAAAATAGTTTTTAGCTTAAAATGGCCTTGTTAGAGTGTATCCAGCGGTGAAGTTCTTTTGGCAGCGTCCTGCCTTCCACTGGACCAGGGTTGGCTCCCAGGCAGGTGTGTTTCATGCTGAGCTGATCCGGTGAGGCTGCCCCCAGGAGCCTGGCTGTTTCAGATGCTTCTCCAGGTTCAAATGCAGAGGCAGGAGGTAATGCATTCCTAGTTACAGATCAACTGGCAGGGATCCACAGTTGCTTGTCATCACTTATCTTCCATGGGAAATGGATTAATGTGATGTACTTTGACCGAGTTCTTAGTCTGCCTTTGATGTTAATGGACTTTCTGCTTTAAGATGTCCTTACTTCCACTGGCACCACTCACTGCTGTAAAAGATCAAGACGGAAGCTTGAGGCTCAGCGAGAGCACAGTGGTCCCCAAACTGCTAAGCCTGTTTTCCTCACCTGCATCTCCATTCACCATGGAGACAAATGCCATCAATGGACTTCTCCTTCTCCTGGGCCTGTCTCCTAGCAGGCTGGACGGCTCTGAGAGGCCCTTGGCCAGATTCCCAAGTCCTTGGAGAAATAATTCTAGGACCTATACATGTCGTCACATTTTCAATATCATTTTTCTTCTGCTTTCTTTTGATTGACATCTGTTTCTTTCCCATGCCACATTTTCCTTCCGTCCAGCTGGATAGGTTTTTCTCATCAAAGAAAACTCCTGCGGCATGACATGGATCGGTTGCTATTTATTTCACAAAGCACATACAGACTTAAACATTCTTATCTGGTTTCTTTCACATTTTGCAGGCAGACATTTTACTTATTCTTACATGTACAGTAATAAAAAGCTAGTTTTGGACTTTCAGCAGGAATATTGCACAGCTAGTGAAGGATCTGGAATGCAAGACTTTGATTTTAACAAGGTAACTGTAGCTTCCACTTTGTTTTCCTGGCGTGTAAGCGGGATGCTAGCAGAGCTCATGGACTCTGTGAAAGCTAGTATGGCATGAGGGCTGGTGGCATGGCGGGGACGTGCTCTGGTCCCTGCACAGCAAAGGTGGTGGGCAGCACAGGCTCTGAGAGTGCTACTCACGTGATCTTCAGGTACGTGATTGCATGTGGCACCTTAGGAAAGTAGGTCAATAAGATCCCAACATCCACAGGCAGTAGCTAATTCCAGTCTTTTAAAGGCAGTGCCCCCTAGAGCTTTAACAGAGACAGTGCGTTCAGCCTCAGGGCCGCCCAAGAACCCTTGGAGCAGCTCCTCTGCGGCCCTGACTCCTGCCGCTGCTGCAGGTGGGGCTTCGGAACAGGCCTGAGATGTTCCCAGAAACAGTGATGTTTGTGAGTAAGAGTGGAAACAGAACAATGAGCAAAAGGCCGCTTTCCTGAGCTCATTTTAGTTGTGGTTGTCCTATCTGTAGTATATTTTTATTGGAATTTCAGTGCACTCATTTTTAAGTGTATGTATTACTACCGACTGCAGGTGTCCGGCATCTTTTTGTTCTTTTTGTCATTACTGATTATTTTGTTTGAAATATTTTTGAGCAATTGGAGTTGCCTCAGCCACGGGGAGAAGGGCTGTGTGTGCCCACACAGGGGAGGGGGGCAGGCGGTGGGGAGGGAGTGCCTGGCCAGGATGGGCTGGCCGGGAAGGCAGAGGTCACCCACAGATAGCCAGGTGAAAGTAAAAACTGGAATGCTGGCCGAGACTGAATGCCCTTCCTCTTTCACGTTATTGGATTTGGAAAAATCACTGAAAGGGGACGTGGTGGCTTGATCTAAAGCACACAGCCCAGGGCCCATGTCGTCCTTAAAGACACCTCTGCTGCCCTAGGTCACATGTTGAGATTGTGCAGTTAAGGAGTCAGCTCGGGTCTGCTAGGTGGTCACAGGGAGACCAGAGCAGGAGGTGGAGAGCAAGGAGGCAGCTGCCAAAGTCCACGACAGACTGTGCCCAGCAGAATGGCTCTACCCTGATGGGGGTCTCACACCAACCCCGTTCACCATCGTGGAGCCCAAGTCAAGGCAAATCCCTGAAGGGGTGGCTGGCACCTGCCCATGGGCTAGAAGCCAGGGTTCCACTTCCCGAGGGAGGGCGCTCTGAGAGGGAGCAGTTCTGCCCCTCCAAGGCTGATTTGCTTGTTAGCGTTTTCTTTCCACGCTGAGAATTTACTACCGCGACACCTCATTAAGATCGTTTTTTAGGTGGAAACAGTGAGACGCATAATCACAGGTGAATCATTACTGGTCATGGAGTAGAAAGGTGACACTTTATAGAGACACATCTCTCCATTTGGGCCCCCAAAGCAGAGATTCCAGCCTTCATTTCTGTGAAAATATGGCTTCAATCAGAGCTTAAATTATCTCAGTGCTGAAAATGTGCTTCTACGCATCCCCTGGCTCCTTTTGGATCTTCCGGATAATGTGGAAGATGTGACTCTCCTTGCAGTTGGAAAAATGCGGTTCATCTAATTAGTTCTTTGGAATTTTTTGTTTGTTTCAATATGTCTTAAATAGTAAAAATAAATGGGACACATTCTTCATGCTTTTATTAGTGATCTTGTTAAATCATATTTCAGGGAGGTCCCTGCTGATGCAGTGGGTTAAGGGTCTGGCAATGTCATTGCTGCGGCTTGGGTCACTAGAGTTTGATCCCTAGTCCGGAAACTTCCATGTGCCATGGACACAGCCAAAAAAAAAAAAAAAAAAAAAAAAATCACATTGCAGATGTTTTCTGACTTACAGAAATTATGCTCACAAGAAAATTACCTACAATCCACATGAGCCAAGAGTGCTCTCTGACCCCTGCTGCCCTCGAGATGGAACATGGTGGTGAAGAATAAGAAAGCAGAGAAAAAGGGAAGAAAAATCCTTTCTGTAGTTTATTGTCATTAAATGTCATTGAGCAATAGGACGTCGTAGCCCCTAAGTCTTGCTGCCAGGAGCTTTTAGTGCACGTGTGATTCTGTGTGTTCCTGGCATCAGAGCAGTCAGACATCTGGATTGTTTTTGCCAGGAGGTGTTAGCACTCTGCCTATTTTCTAGTAGCTTTATTGAGGTATAATCCACATAGATAGTGTACACTAATTCGAGTATGCAAATCATTGGCTTTTAGAATATACACAGGGTTGTACATCCATGACCGTCATTGCCCCAGATGGAAACCTGGTAGCTTTTGTGCAACCGCTGATCTACTCCCTGTCTCTACAGATTTGCTCATTCTTGGCATTTCACATAAATAGAATCATACAATATGTGGGGTTCTTTCTTTTTGTGTGTGTATAACTGGCATTTTCACTTAGTATAGATTTTGGAAGCTCCTCCATGTTGTAACATGTATCAGCAATTCATTCCTTTTGATGGCCCAATATAGTCCATTGTGTGAGTATGCACACTGACCAGTGGTGGGCATTTGGGCAGTGTCTACTTTTAGGCTATGAGGAATAACACTGCAGTGGACATTTGTGTCCTGATCTTGTCTGGCGCACATTATAATGCACACTTAGTTTCCAGCGTATAGATCCTGACTTCCTGGTCTGCGGGGCACACCCACTGCCCCACATGTAATTTTAAATTCCACGATGGTCTTTTCAGGCTAAAGTGGATGAGGATTTCTAGTTTAACTCCTTCACTTTTGAGATAAGAAACACAGGGCCCAGAATGTTAGTAAATTACCCATAATCTCTTAGCCATAAAGTGTTGACACTGGAACTCAAATCAGACTGTACCCTTCATGCTGTGCCTTCGAGAAGCAAACCGGCTGCCTGTGGAACAGAGTGGAGTCATGTGAGTTGACCTGGAAAACTATTTTTCATGATCGTTTTTACAGCATGTATTCATTTTACAAGCGGTACCTATATATAATTGAACTTTTATTAGGTCCTTTATTCAAGCTTCAAAGAGAATGCAGCATTAACAGCACATCTTCATATGCACATAACATTTTAAGAGTGACACTCTTTGCAAGTGGTGTCTAGTAACAAATTCAGCTGAAAGCTTTTCATATCTGTTATAAGACACCCCTTGCAAAATGTCATATCAGATCTTCCTCAACTTAACAGTGGGGTTACATCCGCATAAAACCATCCTAAGTTGATAAAAACCTAAGTTGAAAATGCGCTTAATGCATCTCCAGAGCATCTTAGCTTAGTCTGCCTTAAACATGCTCAGGACTCACACATTAATTAGCCTGTAGCTGGGCACAGTCATCTAACACGAGGCCTATTTTGTAATAAAGTGTCGATTCTCTCCATTTATTGAATACTGTGCTGAAAGTGCAAACCAGGATGTCATCTGGGTGCAGAGTTGGCTGTTTACCCTCCGATGTTGAGGCTGCCTGGGAACCGCCCAGCGTCAGGAGAGAGGCGTAGGCTGCATTTCCCTGCCTGGGAAAAGCTCCCAATTCAAAATTCAGAGCACAGTTTCTACGCAATTACACATTTCTTTCTCACCATCATAAAGTCGATAAATCGTATGTTGAAGCAACCTAGGTCAGGGGCCACCTATATGTCAATAGTATTTCAATAAAGACAAAATATTTGCTTATTCACTCTCAATTTGTATGACTTTAATCTAACAGCACATCTATTGAGTGTAAAAAATGGCTTTAATATTGAGTGTTTTGAAATGCAAAAGAAACTTGGAATCCTATTAAGGAGCCAAGATAATACAACTAGAGAGAGAACAAGGAAGTGAATAAAGGTGGCAAACCCTGTGCTCCAAGGCCGGTTACAGCAAGATGCATATTTGACAGTTAAATATAGATTTGATCACACTTTATATACTAGCTTGAAATATGATTTTGAAAAGCAAATATTTTTTTTGAGCCAAGTTACCTTCTCTTTGAGTGAATTGGTTATGTTAGTGTCTAGAGCATTCTGCAGCCGTCAGATGCCACAGGCAAGTGGCATTGTGAATCATTTTGAGACACACGCGCGAGCGCGCGCACACACACACACAATAATGGACAGGTGTTCACATGAGCCACTGGAAGGGAATGGAGCTCTAAGGGCTTTGTCCCAGGCTGTTCTGCTGCTAATGGCTGGGTGACTCCAGGGCCGTATTTCCCTGGTTAAAGACAAAAGCTGTGCTCCGGCCCCTTGTGGGCTGAAGAGATGACATCTCCTCCATCCTCATGGAGGACGGGGACGCCCCAGCAATTAGTAACGTGGAGCCCTGGAGGATCAGTGAGGAGGAATGGGTTACACAAATGGAAAATGTTCTCTGAAAAGAGCGTCCTGCAAACGGTCTGCCTCTGTCATCGGGTCGCTGCTTGTTCAGGATGTTAGCCGCTGGCTGGAGCAAGAACGGAACAGCTGAAGCTGACCAACTGCTTTAGCAGAAGCTCTGCAGACTCAACTTCAGAAATGCAGCTGGCTTTTCTCTCCCCCTTCAGAGCCGTTTCCTCTTTGAAGGAAATTTCTATTCCCTGTTGTTTGAATGCAACAACAGTTTGCCACAACACTATTCACATTTAGTGCTGCAGTGAAGGCCTTCTTTCCCCCAATAACAAATGCAGACCCCACTGGTAGGCTCAGATTCCACTACATGGAAACCTGGTGGTTGTGGGACTAGCATGGGCTGGTGCTTTCTGGGGGGCAGGGACATGGTGGCCTCTTGGGGTCACTTGTCGTTCCTGCATCTGGACCCACTTTCTTCCTAAAATGGAATTTTCAATGTTGTTCTTTTTTTTGAGTCTGGGTTTGTAACTGTTATCCCAGTAAATGAAAAGCCTGGAATAAAGAACGGCCATGTCAGTCCAATGGTGTTAACTTTGTGGATTTCCTTGCAGCAAGATGATGGTGGTCACTGTGCCCGTGGGTCTGGAAGAGTCATCAGAGCTCTCCTTACGTGCAGGGCTCACCTGTCCCACTCTGGATGTGGGGTCCAGAGCATTTGCTGTGGTCACCAGAGCCCACTTACCCTCTAAGCTTGGAACATCTGTCATCTCCTTGGATGGAGGAAATCCAGTGACCTTCTGGAATCACATGTCACTTAGCACCAAGGTACCTCCTGATTTTCCATCAAACACTAGGAAAAAAATGACACTGTCTCTGCTGGTTTTACAAAAGAAGAGGGCAGTGACCCAAGGAGCTGCTGGCGCCTGGCGGGTTCCTTCTGGCACTGACCACAATTGTGGAAGAGGGAACCCAAACTCCTTGATTAGAAGGATTGGGGCTGGGGTGTAAGCGGATGAGTAAGTCATCAGCCCAAGTGAGGACGCCCTCTCCACCTACCCGTTGGGCCTGCCTTGGCTTCCTCTCCCTTAGGAGTCAGAGAGGCTCAGGATCAGTGCCTGCTGCAATGTGTTCATCATCTCTCTGCAAACTCTCCCCAGAGTCACTAAATAGGGGTTGGAGACGAGCGTGTGGAAGCGCCTCTTGGCACATGGCCCACACCTTCTCTCGGCAGGTCCGATTCCATTTTGGTTCACGTCTTAAACTTGTTGCATTCATTTATAGATGGTGATTTTGCAATTGTATTACCTTTTTTTTTTTTTTTTGTCTTTTTGCCTTTTCTAGGTCCACTCCCGTGGCATATGGAGGTTCCCAGGTTAGGGGTCTAATCGGAGCTGTAGCCGCCGGCCCACACCACAGCTACAGCAATGCAGGATCCTTAACCCACGGAGCGAGGCCAGGGATTGAACCCGAAACCTCATGGTTCCTATTTGGATTCGTTAACCACTGAGCCACGATGGGAACTCCTGTATTACCTTTTATAAGCATAGTTTATAGGGTCTTGGTTTATATGGCTCTTTCAGTGCTGTAGCCTTTCTTTTTTGTTCTTTGCTATATTTTCTGAAAAACTGAGGGACACTTATCTTGCTTCTCTGTCTCTCAAGCAACATTCCTGACCAGGACGGCACTGCCTGCACACCCTGCTCCTTGCAGATCTGTAAGTCATGCAGAAGTCAGCTCCAGTATGTGTAGGTCTGGGTTTCATTTTCCGTAAGTGACTGTCTTTGTGTTGTGCCATTGGATGACTACTGGAGCTCAAATCCATGAAGCAGTGCTATGAATAGCTCCCAATTTCTTTCAGTGAGTTCTGAAACCTGTTAAAAATAGGGCCTTGCTGAGACTTCATTTTCTCCTCTGTTTTTCATCACAGATCTGACAAAACATGTCTTTGTAAATCCTTTTCAATTTAGAAAGAATTTTGCTTTGCCTCCCTGCTAATATCTGATTTTAAAAATGTATTTCTGAAGTTCAACATGAGGAAGATCTACGAGTCGAATTAGTTGAACTTTCACTGCTTATTTTCATCTTAGCACATGTTAAATTGAATATGTATTTCACATGTTACAGAGCTTATTCATAGTAGGGCCTCAGGGTGATTGTTAATTTTATGTGTCGAGACCAAAAGTCCCCACATAACTGGTCAAACATTTGGATGTTTCTGTAAAGACATCCTTGAGATCACATCGACATTTGAATCAGTAGGCTTTGAGGAAAGATTGCCCTTCCTAATGGGGTGTGTCTCACTGATCAGTGGAAAATCCTAGCAGAAGAAGACTAACCTCCCTGAGCAGGTGGGAGTCTTCTAGCCAATGGTCTCTGAACTCAAACTGAAGCATTAACGCTTCCTGGGTCTCTGGCCTGCTGGTCTACCTTGCAGATTTGAGACTTCCAACTTCCACAATCATGTAATCCACTTCCTTAAGATGATCTCTCTCTCTCTCTCTGTGTACACACACACACACACACACACACACACACACACACACACACACACACACACACACTTCCCTCCTTCTCATGAGGTGGCAAACCTTTGTGCAGGTGTGTCCTACTCACCTTTTCAACTTTTCATCCAAAGACAGTCCTTGAACAGGGAAGATGCACGGCCACATTTGTCGAAATACAATTAGATTCCTCCTTTATCACTTGTATCGTATTCCTATTGTCTTTTCCCATTTTGATCCGAAGTTTTACTTTTATCCAGCTCAATGACAGTAATTCATTAGTCATGTCCTTGATGCAATGAAGTTTTAAAAATTATCTCATGAATCTGTGAGACAGATGGGATTATGCTCAGGGTAAATTTGAAGTCCTGTCCATGTTGTTTCCTCTGTAATCGGTCATCATCTGTGGGGTGTGAGGTCGTGGCTGGGCACGTCGGTGCCAGCGTCTAATGGAATTTAGAATTTATCGGTACGGTGTGCACAGAGGCACCTGGAAGTTAGTCGTGGCATCTGGAGCAGGAGGGGACGTGGACTCTCTGACCTTCCTTTTCAGTTAAAACGGGAAACGCTGAACCAGCCCTGCTTTTTGTGACGTGAAGCTCAGGCCACACCCCTGTTGCTGCTCAAGGTCTCTGAGACCTTCTCCTGGTAAATGAAAGACCTGCGTTGGGAGCACCTTCCTCAGACAAGGAGCAGGGCCTTGGCTGCTCTCCCTGCTGCACTAAAATGCCAGGACTTAACTCCCATCACAGTATTTGCTGGGATGGGTTTGTGTTACTTAAATGGTGACGACGGGCTGGACACGGTCAACCTTGAGAAGGTGGTTTCTGCTGCAGGTTGTAACACATCTGGTCACGAGAGCAGGACTTTTCGTACGTAGTTGTGATGGTGGCGGTGGTGGAATCAATGGCCCTTTATCCACTCTTCTCTGCGTGAGCAGCTGAACACGTACTTGTGTGCAGTGAAGATAAGCATTCGTCAATACGTATGTAGAGTGATGGAGGCCTGAGTATATTTGCCAACGTAACCGTGTGCCGTTTAATCAGTTTGTTCTTGTCCCAAGAACATCTTGCTCCAATTTTTGTGTTTACTCACCTGAACAGAAAATGAATTCAGAAAATGTATAATTTAGGTTATCAGTCAGAGCTCAAGAGACTTCTTCTAGATCCCAGGACGATGAGCTAGGACATTGGAAATATAGGGAACCAGACACCTGACTCGTGTCTCCTTGAGGCAATTCCATCCTGGATCTTAGTCAGTGTGCCCTCCCTGCAGGAGAAGGATTTAGTTTTCAGATAACAGATTTTTTTTTTTTTTTTTTTTTTTTTGTCTTTTTAGGGCCACACCTGTGGCATATGGAGAGTCCCAGGCTAGGGGTGGAATCAGAGCTGTAGCGCCAGCCTACACCACAGCCACAGCAATGCAGGATCTGAGCCGCATCTGTGACCTACACCACAGCTCCCGGCAATGCTGGATCCTTAACCCAGAGCGAGGCCAGGGATCAAACCTGCATCCTCATGGGAACTCCGGAGCCGCAATGGGAACTCCGGGTAACAGAATTTGTTAATGAAAATAGTACACATAGGCACCAGTCTGGCTTTTATAATTTCAAAGGTATTTAAAACCAAACACTTTGTTACAAATGTTTAGTTTATTTCCTCTCCCTTTATTTTTCTTTTTCCTACTTGTTAATTTTACTGATGCACTGAGGTTTTTCCTAACTTTGTCCCAAGGTCTTTCTCCACCTCTCACTTCCCAGTTATTAGGCTGTAGGACTGTCAAGGTCGTCGTGTGTTGTTGTTGCTTCAGCGTTGATGCTGGTGCCTCCTGGTCGCCCTTCATCTACTTCCCCATCTGCCGCTACCTCTTCCCGCCATGGTTTTTCCCCCAATATTTTCAGCAGGTAATATAGTCATACTAAAATATATTTGGTTTCAATTTCCTATTGAATTTTTACTTATTCAAGTCTCTGGTGTTCTATTTTTCTTGCCTCTATTAGGAAAATGGTAGCACAGGAAATAGCCTTTGGAGTCTGACTACTTGGGTGTCAATCTTTGGTCAAGTTGCTTCTAAGTTTGTGGGTCTTAGTGGATAGAGTTGTTGTAAATTCTAGGATTGCTCTTGAAATACAGTCAGGACTTGGATGTATTGGTTACCATTATTGTTTCTCTTGTTTAAAGCCGTTGCTTATCCCAGTTCTTTTTAATAAAACATAGATTTTTGCCTCTGAAAATGATTTAGGTTATTTCACATTTTCCAGTGGTAGTTAATTTGTGATAAACAAAGGGTATGGTGACGTGAAATCATTTTCTTTATTTTACAGTCATATTTTGTGCATACTATTCTGTGTATGCCCAGCACATAATTAATGCTCAAAAAATATTATTATGACTGGGTTGCAATACTAACAGCTGTATTACATTTCATGTAAAGTTAATTTGCCAACAGTGCTTTTTTTCAGTCTTCCTATAAACCATATCAATAGGTATTTTTGGGCTCTGTTTATTTACGTGGAATGTGATATGCTAGACATTTCTGTGTATAATAATAAAAGCCAAGCCTCCCTGAACACTCAGGACTGGCAAGCTTTGTTCTGAGTTCATAGGCAAATTAGAGGCCTCGTAATACCTGTTCTGATTTTTTTTGTTTTGTTTTTAGATTAATATTTTTAATTTTATTACTATTTTTAATAGTTATTTCCCAAATATAATTTTTTTCTTTTTTAAATTTTTTAAATTTTTTAAATTAAAAAAATTTTTTTAATTTAATTTAATTTTTTTTCCGCTGTACAGCATGGGGACCAAGTTACACTTACATGTATACATTTTTTTCCCACCCTTTGTTCTATTGCTATATAAATATCTAGACATAGTTCTCAATGCTACTCAGCAGGATCTCATTGTAAATCCATTCCAAGAGCAATAGTTTGCATCTGATAACCCCAAGCTCCCGATCCCTCCCACGTCCTCCCTCTCCCCCAGGGTAGCCACAAGTCTATTCTCCAAATCCATGATTTTCTTTTCTGTAGAAATGTTCATTTGTGCTGTATATTAGATTCCAGTTATAAGTGATATCATATGGTATTTGTCTTTGTCTTTCTGACTTATTTCACTCAGTATGAGAGTCTTTAGTTCCATCCATGTCTGTATACCAACAATGAAATATGAGAAAAGAAATACAAAATACAGTACCTTTTAAAATTGCACCTCAAAAAATCAAATACCTGAGAATACACCTGATCAAGGAGGTAGAGGACTTATATGCCGAGAACTATAAAACTTTAATCAAAGAAATTAAAGATGTAAAGAAATGGAAAGATATTCCATGTTCATGGATTGGAAAAATCAATATAGTAAAAATGGTCATACTACCCAAAGCAATCTACCCAAAGCAATGCAATCCCTATCAAATTACCCATGACATTTTTCACAGAACGAGAACAAACAATCCAAAAATTTATATGGAACTGCAAAAGACCCAGAATCGCCAAAGCAATCCTGAGGAACAAAAACCAAGCAGGAGGCATTACTCTCCCAGACTTCAAGCAATGTTCTGATTTTTATTTCACACATGAAAAAGCTGACAACAGAGAGGCCAAATGGCTTGACAAGGGCCTATGAATAAAGTGGCAGAGCAGGGCTTCAGGCAAGGCCTGTCTGACTTTGGGTTCTAAGCCTCTAATAATTATTCTCTATTTCCACCAAAGCACAGAGGCTGTGTCCTCAGGGAGCTTCCAGGCCATCCTGACACCATGTTTTAATCTAGTACAAAATCCACTTTTGTAGATATGAGCCTTGGTTTATTTTCTACTTTGGGGCACAAATCTGCTCAGAGTATATAAGGTGCTGAAAGTTTTCCATCTGATAAACTCTTCACTATCTATTATTTTTTGCTATTTTTGTTAATTTAGTATAAGATGTAGACTCTGTTTAAGTTCTAATGGGTTAATTTGGGCAAATTTTTTTTTTAAGTTCAGTGAATGTAATCTTAACCTTTTTTTCAGTCTGCCTTTAGTATGACAGTGCTAGGTCCTCTGAGTTCAGCCCCTTCTCTGAAACAGCTCTTTCATTTGTAGTGAGAATTGATAGGTGTTAATTATCACTGAAAGAGATTAAAGCAAGGAACATTCCATCAAGCAGAATGAATTACTAGGCTGGCATTTAACAGAAAGTTTTTCAGCAGATAAAAAGGGGCCATGAGCATATATGTCTTACTTTTGACATTTAGAGTTCAAGGTAAGTATTATCAAAATAACCTGCCTCGCCCGGTGACCATCCCCCCACTGTCCCCCGGCAGTGTGTGCACCTGTCTTTGCAGGTTTGGGAGTCGGAGTTCTGTCCTGTCCTTACCCTGCAGGGCAGCAAAGAATTGCCCCCCTCGCCTTGCAAGCCTAAGCACGTTCCCCTACACCTAGTGGCTGTTCTCGGACTTTCTCTGCCAAGAAGTACAGTAGTAACTGCTCAATGGTGTAAATAAATATAATTATTTACACCATTAATTACATCCTTTTGTAAGAGAGCAAAGATCTTGGCAGAGAAGGAGTATGTTTTCTGTTTGTCTGTGTCCCAAGCCCCTTGCTCACACAGGTCATTGGGTTTAATGGTTGGAAATGTGTCCCCAGGCCACACGTGAGCTCATGGGATTTCAGCATCTTGTCCCCATCCTGGTCCTGCTGTGCTTTGACGCAAGGATAAGTGTGGTGGTTGATTTTATGGGATTGACCGGCCACAAGACTGGCATTTGAATCAGCAGATGGCCCTCCCCCACGAGGCCGTGCATGGCCCAGTCCCCTGGGGGCCAGGTTAGAACAAAACGCAGAGGAAGGAAGACGGTGCCCTTTTTCTGTCTCACTGCCACTCTGGGACATTGCACTTCTACTCTCCTGCCCTTGGCCTGGGGTTTCAGCACGGGCTCCCCTGGTTCTCAGGCCTTTGGACTCAGACTGAGTTGCTTTTCTGCATCTCCAGCTTGCAGAGGAGAGTCTGAGGCAGCCTCAGCCTCCGTAGTCGTGGGAGCTAATTCCTCCCAGGAAATATGTGTATGTTCTGATTATCTGGAGAATCTGACAGATGCAAGAGATGCTTTAACTCTCTCACTTGTGCTCACTGTGACTTGAGAGAACACACCCCAAATATTTTCCTGCAGAAAATTGACTCAGTTCCTGCCTTTGAGTTAAGCTTTTAGTTCCTGAAATTTCACACGTATCTGAAATGGAAGGATTATTGGATGAAGTACTCAAAGGATGTAAAATGCATCCGACATGATCCTTGTCCTGAAAGGACTTGTAATAAAGTTCCCATGTCACTATGACCAGAGGCTGTCCCCTGACTCAGAGGACTTCTTATGAGGTTGGAGGGGGGAGCAGCCGCAGCTTCAAGGTGAAGGTAATACTTGAACTTGGCAGATGGGAGGGCTTTGGTTCAGTCACACTGACTCATAGGTACCGTGTTCCAGAAAACCAGAAGGCCAGGCCATTCAGGGTACATCTGGGATGATAATGGAGCTCTCCACTGGTGTGGTTTCATTCATAGAAAATGCCAGTATGGAGGGGGGAGTAAAGTGATGCTGTGTCTCAAACTCAGGGGGCCTGGATGCCAGAAAAGGGGCCTTGGTAAAGTCTGGAGGAAGGGGGCGAGTGAATACTTCTGAGCTTTAGACATTTTAATTTAAGAATAGCGTGCCAAACGGATTAGAAACAGAATGAGAGAAAAAAATCAGGTGACAGCATAGCCAGATCCTGGTAACTAATACATTGGTGGCTTGTGGATCCACTGCTTAATTCCATTAAAGTCTTCTGTTCTGATTATTTTTTAAAATGAGGTAGTCGAATTAATTTTCTTTAGAGGTTTAATCTACTTTTAAAATTTCCTTCTTTTGACTGATTACAAATTTGTAAGAACTCGGAGAGTGATATTAATGCAATGAAATCTTGTATATCTTTCACTACCAGGCTCATAAATCATTTGACGGGGAATTATAAAATTTAGGAAAATTATTCATAGCAAATTTATTTTAAGTCACCTGATTTTTTCTAACTCCATTTCTAACATATGGAACTTAGCATTGGAGCATGTTAAAGAGAGAGACTGCTGCATTATCAAAACAATAATGACGCAGTTGTGCAAATTCCAATTTACAGAACATGAAAAGCCATGTCTCCTCAGCCACTGCAAATACTGCTGTTGATGCAGCTACGAATTCGAGCTGCTTTTTTGATGATGGAATTAAGCCCTATCTGCGTTTTGTCATCCTGTTGTTGGTGTACTACTGAACCCTGAGAAGAACACTGCTTGCTCTTATTATCGATTTTAATCAACTTACATGATGCACACAGATTTAGGGGAACAGTTAGACCAGTTTTGGGACGGATAGCGAGGGATGGCTGCAGAATGCAAGTTCTCAGCAGGGTGACATCTGACTATGAAATGGCTTCAGTGCTATGAAACTCCAGTAACACGCCTGAACCTCACCTTACTGCAAAAATGTTCTGCTTGCGGTGAGGAAGAGGCTCTCCGAGGCCGTCAGCAGGCATCTGTCAGCCCCCGCAGCAGGTGGTGCTGCAAACAGTTGTGCACTATTTACATTGTTCAATATCTGGTGCTTCGTGCCTCGTCCCATCTGATCAGTGACTTTATGATAGAAACCTATTAAATCTGCCAAGGTTAAGATTGTAATTAGTTACCTTGAAATATGTGGTAGCCTTTGCCCTCACGATTACTGTGGCTGTGTTGGGTCGTGGGGTTGGTGTACAGGATTCAAAACTCCTGACCACGTTTCTCCGTATGACCGTTTTCAGGATCAGAAGCCTGTGAAGCTGATCTGAGTGTGTTTGTCATCCCCAGGCCCTCTGAGAGAGCTCTCTTGTAACTAACAGAAATGTTCTTGCCCTGGAATTCCCGTCGTGGCTCAGTGGTTAACGAATCCGACTAGGAACCATGAGGTTGCAGGTTCAATCCCTGGCCTTGCTCAGTGGGTTAAGGATCCGGTGTTGCTGTGAGCTGTGGTGTAGGTCGCAGACGTGGCTCAGATCCCGCATTGCTGTGGCTCTGGCATAGGCTGGTGGCTACAGCTCCGATTCGACCCCTAGCCGAGGAACCTCCATATGCCACGGGAGCAGCCCAAGAAATGGCAAAAAGACAAAAAAAAAAAAAAAAAAAAAAAAAAAAAGACTGTTCCTGCCCTAAATTGCAGGTGGTTTTGGGAAGGGGGCATTTAGTTTCATTTTGGGGAAAGGGTTATCTTGTTTAAAACAGCATCGCTGTGTCACTCTGGGCCTACAATGCTTCAGAGGCATATTTACACATGAAAAGATCTCATTTATTACATAATTTGAAATATTTCTCTTTGTTAGTGGCCTTAAAATTTGTTTTATTACCTTCTTTCTGCTTTTTTTTTTTTTTTTGCCTTTTCTTGGGGCTGCATCTGCAGCATATGGAAGTTCCCAGACCAGGGGTCAAATTGGAGCTGTAGCTGCAGGCTTATGCCACAGCCACAGCAACACAGGATCCAAGCTGCATTTGGAATCTACATCAGGCTCACAGCAATGCTGGATCCTTAACCCACTGAGAGGCTAGGGTTTGAACCTGCATCCTCATGGCTACTAGTCAAGTTCGTTAACTGCTGAGCCAAGATGGGAACGCCTGCATTTTTTTTTTTTACTTTTTTTTGGTTCATGTTGGTGTTGAGGTACGTGATATTTTCGTTTATTTTTCAATTAACTGCTTCTTTTACAAAGTATATTTCCTTCTTGAGTTATTTAGTCTTATTTTTATTTCAAAAATTGGGTTGGGGAGAGAATTGGAAAGATCAGCTACCATTTCTGACAGCTGATATTAATCTCAAGATTCACAGCCCAATTTACTGTACAGCAATGATTCATCCAGATGTACCTTGCAATCAGTGCAAATTTAATTAGATTTTACTTCTTTTTTTAGGGGAAAGTAAAGCCTTCTTTGAAGTTCAGTGTGTGAACATGTAGGTGAAACAGAAAGGAGTGAAAAGAGCTTTCTTTTTGTAAACTGAGGTGCAGACGACCTTATTTAAGAGTCTTCCATACAGACAGGAGGGGTTGCAAGGCAAGCACTCATTATTTCTGTTTTTGCATTTTTATATTTATTTCCAAAATATTACCTTTTTTTTCTGGGCCATGAGGCTGCACAGGGCAGACTGTTTACTGTTTTCATGAGACTCACCTCCAAGTGGGTCCACGAGGGAACAGGATGTGACATAAACAAGTGGAAAATAAACACTTGACACCGATGGATGTTATGCGGGGGATTTCGCAATATCAGGAACAAAGGAAAGCTGTGCAGAAGGCTTTTCCGAAGGGCACAGAGCGGCCCTCCAGGCGCCGGGTCAGGGCTTCCTGCGCGGTAGACGCGTGGCCCCAGGGGCCTGTCCCCTTGGCTGTCGTCCCGTGGGGTCTCTTGCTGGGAGGCAGGCCGGGGCTCAGGTAGAGGCAGTAGGGAGGGTGCACAGGTCAGCCGGAGGTGAGCATCGGGCGGTGGGAGGGTGGGGGGCAGCTGAGCCCTGACCCTCCGCGGGAGGGACATCTCGGGTCAGCAGGTGCGCCGCCTCCCCTGTGGCCGCACTGCTCAGCCTTGGCTGACCTTTGCTCCCCTCCTGACCTCTGACCCCTGACCCCAGCCCTGTCTGGCTGGACTCCAGGCTCCTCAGAGCCGTGCTCTTCCGGGCGTGGGGGCCTCTGGGAACGCCCACCCCGTGGACCCACAGCGCTGCCCGCTGCCGGCTCCCTGTGGTCCGGCCACCTGACCCTGCTCGGGGTGGCGGAGGGAGGACCCGCCCCGTGAGGCCGCCGGATACACTTGCGGTTTCCAGCACGTTGTTCCTGACCTCACTTCTAAGGGTTTTCAGAGAACCTCATTTGGACAGAAAGGAGCGAATTCCTGTCCACGAGCGCCATCTTTGCACCTGCCCATGTGGGGCCGGGGACTTGGACGCGACCCTCGGATGTGGACCTGGGACCCCCTTGGCTGTGGACCTGGGACCCCCTCAATGTGGACCTGGGAGCCCTCGGTTCTGGACCCAGGAACCCCTCGGCTCTGGACCCGGGACCCCCGGACGTGGACGGCGGCGCCTCGGCCTCGGCTCAGGTAGGACTCCTCAGGTGGGGGAGGCAGTGGCTTTTGACCCTGAGGGGCTGAGGTAACCCCTCGCGGGGCCCCCTCCCCACCCGGGGTCGGTCAGCGAGGGGGGGCCCTCGATTATGCAGCTGCGAACCCTTATGTCATCATGTAGTACATCCCCTCTAAGTGCTATGGATCGTGGGGGAGGCACTTTTCTGTGCCAACTTGACCCTGTTGACCGGGTCCAGGGCGGCAGGTTCTCTGCGGGGACCAGGCTCGGGGACGGTGGGGCACGGTTGCGGAGGGGTCCTGGGGCTCTGTTGGCAGTACTGTGAGGAGCTGTGGCGCGCAGGCACTGTGTGAGGTGTAGGTGATGTCAGGACGAGGGACGAGTGAGCCGGTTTGCTGACCACGTGGAGGGGGAGCCCGGCCGCCCAGTGCACCTGCTGAGGGCCCCCTCTGGGTGGTGTGCAGAGAGGCCGCTCCCAGACCCCTGGGGACCTCATTTAACTGTGTTCTGCTTGTGAGGCCAGGCGAACCGGATGCCGTGGGCCCAGCGGGGGGTGGGCTGCTCTGGGCCAAGTCCGTGACCCTGTTCCTGCGAACTCACCTTCCTTCTCACTCTCCACACCACTGGTTTCCTTTGGCAGCATTTAACTTCCGAGCCATGGATTTAAAAACACATTAATTTGGAATAAAGCACAAACATTAAAAAATGTAACTCGTGCTGTGACCAACTTTCACTTTATTGTTTATAAACAGTGTATTTTTCTCGGTTTGGAGGGAAAACAAATATAATTATTTCCAATAACATTCAACAAATGATTTAAGGGATAACGTTTTCTCTGATGTCTTAAACCTAAAGGTATAATCTGTCCTGCCAAATTACACCCCCCCCAAAAAAAACACACTAAATTCCAAGGGAAGTAAATTGAAGAATGGACACTTTGTAATAGGAAGAGATTACCAGGTATTGTACAGCCTTAAGAATTTCTGCCTAGCTGATTTCATTAATGAAATGGCAAACTTCCCACACAACACCGTTAGCGATTTTGGCTGGGGGACCCCCAGGAAAGGTAAGTTGTCTTGATAATGTTAAGTTCTTAAGCATCAGAAGCGGGAAGCAATCTTCTCTCCTGCTGGAGCACATTCTCTAACCTCTGCCTTATCAATTTGCAGAAAGAAAATTATCTCAAAGCCGTGTTTGATTGAATTCTAATTAATCAGCTTTCCTTCTGGCTCCCAGGATTAGATAACTAGAGGAGTGAAACTTCATAATCAGGAATTGAGAATGAAGGTTACAGAGGCACAAATTGATGGTTGAAGTATAATGCACACGCTATAAAATGTAGAAGCATACATATGCTTTAATTCTATTAAAGTAAATATTCAAATCATAATTCTTATTATCTTCCTAGAGAACATTAAGTTTATTAAGTTGTCATAGAATTTTCTTCAGGTGGGTTAGGATTTTATTTAGAAGTGAAAATAGGAATTTCTTTCTTAAACTTACAAGTTAAAGGAGTTAATGACTTGAAGTATTTCATATAATCATATAACACACAGTAAGTAGAGCCAAAAGAAGACTCATATTTAGTCTATAGCAATGCAACTTTGGGCAATCAAATTGGCTCTTTGAAATAATCCAGCAGAAGGCATGCTTTTCTTCCGTTTCTGATGGCATCATAGTTTCTCATCAGAGGTGGTCACAACTTCACTTGACTGTTTTTTAAAACCTTTTTTTTTTAATTTTTAAAACTACTTATACTTGCTTTTATATATTTTCAGCGTAAAAACCACCAAATTTGAGCATGGTTTATTAAACTGACATTTTTTTCCCACCTATGATAACCTTATTTTGGTTCATAGTGTGTACATATTCGTCATTTACTTTTGTTTCTAACATTGTGTTTTCTGATATTTGCTTTAGAGAATTGAGTTTAATAACATCTCGTGGTAAAGTCTTCAGCCTAAATTTTTTTCATCCAGTTTGGATGAGATATAATTGGTGTCCAGTGCTGTGTTATGTTGAAAGTGCACAACATTGTGATCTAACTGACAAACGTCATGAAGTGATGGCCACAGTAATTTTAGTGAACACCCATTATCTCATATGGTTACAAAGTAAGAGAACAAGAATTTTTGCTCCTATACCTGCCTTTGCAAAAATACTAAAAGAAAATCCTTATACTGAAAATAAATGACCTCATAAAGTAATTTGAATACATTAAAAAAATCAAAGAGTAAGATTGATGTTAAAGTGATTGTGTAATTAAACACCGGTGTAATTGCAGATTTAGTCTCTTGTTTGTTTTCACCTAATGTTTATAGTTGTATTATTGGGCATATAACATGTGAAAATGTAACGATTTGACACAACAGCACAAGGATGTGTTTGACAAGAAAGCTATATTAGAGTAAGGACGCAACACTAGAAAATAATGTGAATCCACAGGAAAATAATTAATATTACAAAGTCTAAAAACATATATTTGCTTTCCTTCACTCTCTCAACTTATTTAAAATAAATAAAAACATACAAAGTATGTTATAACAATGTATTTTGGCATTTGTAACATAGCTAGATGTAGTATTATATTATAAAAAATAGTAAAAAAAATGGATGTGAGTTATATAACTGTTCCTTCTTTCTTTTTTTTTCCCAGTTTTTTGGTAATATTATATATAATCACTGGATTTGGTCAGTATATATCTAAAACAGATTTTGATATGTTCACATGTGCATTGTTAGCCTTAAATGAACCACTAAGAAAATAACTAAAAAATGTAGTGAAAACATATTTGAAGGATTTAAAACTTTATTGTGAAAATATTTACTCAATAAAAAATAAAAAAGGAAGAACAGATGACTATAAGATGAAATATATAGAAAACCAAAGTATAATGGCAAATATAAGTCCAACTATATCAGTGATGACTTAGAGGTGAACTCAGTAATCAAATCCAAAGACATGTATTTTCAGATTGGTAAGAAAATCCACTTGTGTACTGTCTACAGGAAATACAATTTGGATTCAAAGCAAATATTGAAAGTGAAAGGATGGAAAAAGTTATATTGTCGTTTTAATAAATGGAATGGCTATACTATTATCAGACAACATGAGCTTTAAAACTAACCTATTTTAGTTTAGAGGTAAAGAGGGATTTTTTAAAAATAATTTTAAAATGTTAATCTATCCAAAATATATAACAACCTAATAACTGAGGTTCAAAATTCATGAAGCAAAAATCGACAGGACTGGAAGGAAAAATACATGATTCAAAAGATTTCAGCTTCTCATCAGAAACTATCTTCAGTAATTCAGAGAACATCTGGAAGATCAATAAGGAGGGAGAAACCTTAAAAACACTATAAACCACCTAAACTTAATAAACACCTATAGAATATTCCACCCTAAACAACAGCAGGACACTCATTTTTTCAAATGCCCTTGGGACATTCTCCACAATAGACAATATGTAAGCTATAGAACCAGTTTTAACAAATTGAAAGACACTGAAATCAAAATATGTTGTTAAATCACAGTAGAATGAAATTAAAAATTGGTGTCAGAAGGAAAACAGAAAAATGCACAAATATGTGGAGATTAAACAAGACCCTCCTGAATAACCAATTGGCCAAAGAATAAATCACAGTGAAAGTACTTTGAAATGAATGAAAATGAACACACAATATATTGAAGCATGCAGCTAAAGCAGTTTAGACAAATTTATAGATTAAAATCCTATATTAAAAATAGTTCTAGGAGTTCCTGTTGTGGTTCAGTGGTTAACAAACCCGACGACTAATAACCATGAGGTTGGGGGTTCAATCCCTGGCCTCGCTCAGTGGGTTCAGGATCCACCTTTGCTGTGAGCTGTGATGTAGGTTGCAGACATGGATCGGATCCTGAGTTGGTGTGGCTGTGGCATAAGCCGGCGGCAACAGCTCCCATTAGATCCCTAGCCTGCAAACCTCCATTATGCCACGGGTGCAGCCCTAAAAACACACACACAAAAAAGTTCTAAAACAAGTAACCTAGTCTATCCTATTTAAAAAAACAAAAACAAAAACAAACAAAGAAAAACAAACAAAAAAAGGAAAAACAAACAAACACAAAGTAAGCATAAAGGAAAAGAAAGGAATAAGAAATATCAGAGCAAAAAATAATAATATAGAAAAGACAGCAATAGTGAACCTAAATGTAGATTCTCTGAAAACTTAAAAAACTGAGAAAATGTTTTTATGAATATGACCAAACAAAAGTGAGAGAGGCTTTAGATGACTAAAATCAGAAATGAAAGGAAGACATCAATACTGATCTTACATATTAAGAAGAATTATGAAGGAATACTATGTTCAACTGTATACAAATAGATTAATTATATGGAATGGATACATACTTAGAAATACCTTGATTTAAGGAAGTCAGAAGCTGACTCAAGAAGAAATAAAAATTCCAAATAGGCATATAATCAGTAAATAGATTGAACCATTAATTTAGAAACTTTCCACAAAGTAAAGCCCAAACACATTTCACTTGTGAATTCTACCAAACATTTTTAAAAATTAGTAAAATTTTTTAAAAACAGAATCTTTCCAAAGCATAAGAGAATGGAACACATTTTACTGTATTCTATGAACCCAGTATTACCCTGATATGAAAAACAAATGGGATCATTACAATAAAAAAATTAGAGAACACTATCTTTTATAAATACAGACTAAAAATATCCTTAGTTAAATACTGCTAAACTGCATCCAGCAACCTATTTTATGGTTATGTATTATGAACATATGAGATTTATCTCAAGAATACGAGGTTGGTTTAACATATGAAAATCAAAGTAATACACCATGTAAACAGAATAATAGCGTAGAACTGCATGATCATAAATATATGCACAGAAAAAGCATATGACAAAAGCCACCACCCTCTCATGATGAAACACTCAGCAAATAAAAAATAGAAGGTAACTTCCTCAACCTGATAAAGGGCATCTACGCAAAACCCACAGGTAACAGAATTTAATAGCCAAAATCTGGATGCTTTCCCCTAAGATTAGAAACAAAATAAGAATGTGTGCTCTTGCCGCTTCTAGTCAGGGTTATACTGGAGCATCTGTCAAGGGTAAATAGGACCAAAAAAAGAAAGAAAGAAAAGGAGAAATACAACTATTTGCAAATGATACACTCTTTTATAATGAAAATTATCATAAATACACAAAACATTATTAGAACTAATGAATGATTCAATGAAGCTGTAATATAAAAATTATCAATTGAATTTCTGTATTATATAGTGAAAAACCTGAGGATTTAACTTATAACAGCAACAAAAGGAGTACAAGACATATAATCTGAAAACTGCAAAATGCTGTGGAAATAAAATAAAGACTTTAGCAATGCAACATCATGTCATGCTCATGGGTTTCAACACAATGTTTTAAAGATGTGGTATTTCCCTTATTGGCCTAAAGAGTCCATGCAACCTCTAGTGAAGCCCAGGCTGGTTATTAATTAATTAATTTATATATTTGTATAAATAGACAAGGTAATCTGAAAATTGGTATAGAAATACAAAGGATCCAGAATTTCAAAAAAATACTGAAAAAGAAAAGCGAAGTTGGAGGACTCACAATTTCTGATTTCATAAGTTACTGCAAAACTATAGTAATCAAAACAGTATGGTATTGACATAAAGATAGACACATAGAGATTAATGAAATATAATTGAGAATCCAGAAATAAACATTTGCAGTTATGGTCAAGCTACTTTTAACTTACACCAAAGCAATTTAATGGGGAAGGAAGAGTTTTGTTAGCAATGCTGAGGCAACTTGTTATCCATGTGCAAAAAAAATGAAATTTGACTCCTTCTCCACACAATACACAAAAATTACCTCAAACTGTATCACAGACCTAAATATAATGCCTAATCAAATACATCTCTTAGAAAAATATTTAAGAAAATCTTCATAATTGAGGCTTATGTGAAGTTTTCTTAGATATGAAAAAGAAGCTCAAGCAACAAAAGTAGATAAATTACATTTCATCAAAATAAAAATCTTGTGTGTTCAAAAGACATCATTTAAAGACTCAAAATACAACCTACAGAATTGGAGCACATATTGGCAAATTATATATTTGATAATGGACTTATATCCAGAATATGTAAGGAACTTTCAAAATTCAGTGATAAAAACACAATGGTCTTATTAAAAATTAGTAAAGAATTTGAAGAGACTATCCTCCAAAGAAGATACAGAAATGATCAATTAGCACACAGAAAGATTCTCACCATGTTTTTCAACTTGAGAGATGCAAAAACCACAATTAGATGCTTCTTCATACCCACTAGGATGGCTGTGATCAGAAAGGTAATAATGAGTGTGGCAAGCCTGTGGTCAAATTGGAGCCTTTGTATTGCTGGTGAGGTGGTAAATTGGTGCAGCCACATTTGAACTATCTGGCAGTTGCTCAGAATGTTAAACATTCACCATTTGGTCCAGAAATTTTACTCCTAGGGGATATACGGAAGAGAAATGGAAACATATGTCCACCTAAAAATGTATGCAAATGCTTACAGTGTTATTCATAATAGCCAAAGGCAAAACAACCCAAATACCCTTAGTTGATGAAGCGAAAACAAGCTGTGTGTATCTATAAAATGGAAGAATATTTGATGATAAAATAATGGAGTATGGAGTTCCCGTCGTGGCGCAGTGGTTAACGAATCCGACGAGGAACCATGAGGTTGCGGGTTCGGTCCCTGCCCTTGCTCAGTGGGTTAACGATCCGTCGTTGCCGTGAGCTGTGGTGTAGGTTGCAGACGCGGCTCGGATCCCTCGTTGCTGTGGCTCTGGCGTAGGCCGGAGGCTACAGCTCCGATTCGACCGCTAGCCTGGGAACCTCCATATGCCGAGGGAGCGGCCCTAGAAATGGCAAAAAGACAAAAAAAAAAAAAAATGGAGTAATAATACATGCTGCAAATAACAAATGTTGAAAACCTTATACTAAGTGAAATAATGTAGTCACAAAAGGATGCATATGTTAGGATCCCATTTCTATATAATGTCCAGAATAGGCAAATTTACAGAAACAGAAAGTAGATTAGTATTTGCCAGGGAATAGGGCAGGGGAAAATGGGAAGTGATTGCTAATAGGTGTTGTTTTCTTTTTGGCTTGATTAAATGCTCTAAAATTAGATAGTGGTGATGTTTGCACAACTCTATAAATATTATAAACAAATAAAATGTAAAGTTTAAGTGGGGAGTATTATGATATGTGAATTATCTCTCATTAGAGCTGCTAAAAATAATGTCTTAAAGGAGAATTCTCCCATTTTTTTCTCCTATTGCTCTCCTCTAATATTATGCCTCCTAGCAGCATGTAGTCCTAAGCCAGAACAGAATTTGAATAACCCTAAAATTTAGACATATGATATCTGTATTCATGGAGTTACCCAGTGTAGATTTCCAAATATTTAAGGAGGAGAACTTTCAAATTCCATCATTGTAGTAGTTTTCAAACTATGAGTGTAAGAAAATAAGGAATTTTCAGAAGTGCTGTCATGTTGTAGTGTTGGTCAGGGTATGGGGGTGGAAGAGGCAAGAGAGTTGAGATGAGGAAGGACTACAGTGACTGACCCTGCTCTCAGCATCCACACACCAACCACAGCATCCTGACTCTTGGGGATTTTATGGATCAGGATTTGACATATTCCAATTCTGCCACCACTTCCAGTGGGTTTTATCCACACCACCAAGCAATTCTCCAATTCTCAGTGCGCACTGACCAGATATCTCCCATATTTAACTCCATTTTGACACTATCCGCTTGGAGAGCGTCAGATCCCATGGGCTAAGGGCTCAGTTCCACAAGACTGCTCCTCTCCCCTTTGGATGCTAATGGAAAGTCCAGGCTGTCACCTGTGCTTCTGACCAACTGACCATAAATCAGGGGTTTTCACAACCCCCTTTTTGGGTTCAACTGATTTGCTAGAACTTCTCACAGAGGTCAGGAGACCAGTTAACTTACCAGGTTACCTGGTTACTGTAGACAGATATAACTTGGGAGTACACAGATGGAAGTAATGTTATCACAGGGCAGTGGGAAGGGGCACAGAGCTTCCACGCACTGTGGGTAATTGCCACCTGGTCACCATCCTGGACGTCCAGTGAACCACATCCTCCAGGATGCTCACAGAGGTTTGATCACATGAGCATGATTGTTAAACATTTGGCCATTGGTAGTTGACCTCTCCAGAGGTCAGGTGGATGGGACTGAAAGTTCCAGCCATCTAGTCACATGATGATTCTCAGGGCAACTGGGTCCCATCCTCAGGTGCTGTCTCAATGTAAATTCAGGTGTGGTTGAAAGGGTTTGTTAGAAATATCACGACACCTTTATTGCTCTTTTCGCTTAAGAAATTCCAAAGGTTTAGAGAGCTCTGAGCCAGAAAAGGGGACAAAGAGCAAACACATATTTATTATTATAAATCAAAATATTGCAACATAATTTTTATTTGGGAGATATTTTTATTTCAAGTATATTTTTTATTTTATATTTCAAGTTTGAAACCAACATTTTGTTACATGGGATTTTCTACCTAGATATCCACAAGATTTGAACCTCATTAATTTTTAACATTAATTGAAGTATCTAACAGTCGATCTATTTGCTTGAGACACCTCATAGGAAATCCTGATGGTAAAAGTCTTAAGTGCACACAGAGAGCCGTAGAAAACTAGTCAACTGGCAACAAACTCCCACATGTTTGCACTGCCAGATGGGAAGTGTTGGAAGAAACTTTAAATTGGCTTTTATGATAGTGCCTACCATCAGCAGAAAGGGGAATTCTAAGTACATTGTTCTGATTAAAACACTTTGCTATCCCTGTAGGTTAAAAGTGGGTTTCATCTTTTAATGGACCTCTTGAGGACAATTAGCTTTTATGTAGTACCTTAACCATTAATTTATAGACATAATTCAAAGTGTAATGCTAAAAATTTATTCTTAGTAAATAAAAAGCCCAGAGAAATAATAAAATCAGCTTTTTGGTAATGCAGCCAGTGGTGTCCATATTATGATTTTGTGTTTCTCACTTTCTTGGCTGGAGCTTAAATACATATAGACATTGAGAGTTTGAAAGCAGAGTGTTATTTCTGCAAGAGTATGTTGTCCATATGCAAATCTGGCATGCTCTAAATCTCTTCCTTTGTGAAGAAAAAACTAGCCATTGTATGTATGCACGTGTGTATGTAAGTATGCATTTGAAATTATTCTATCTTTAAGAAGGTTGAGGAGAATACATGAAGGTCTCTTCATCCTAAGTGAGAATAGCACTTTTCTGTGGGCTCTCCATTGAGAAGGCGGTATTGGTTATCAAGTGGGTGAAATGGCAGAGGAACCATCCTCTTCCTATTGAAAATAACCTTGAATTCTTACATATGCAAACGTGTGTGGAACCACTGCTCTGTCCTTTTATACTCTCTTCATGTTATGATGTAGGATTCTGGTCCCCTGGGGTATTCATAACCCATGGTAGTCTTTTCAGTGCTTTACATTACTATGAATGTGTGGATGAAGACATGGAGACAGAGACATCTACCTATGTATGTGAGCATAGGCAGATACAGATCAAATTTTTTCATGGTATAAACATAGTCGGTTTCAACAGTATAAATGGGGCATGTGAAAAAATAAATTCTTCTTTTCTATTGTCTATCTAATATTAAGTATAATTCTCAAGATCACTTTTCTTACTAAGGAGTGTTATAAAGAGTTGTGCATTGAATTAGAATAACCCAATGAAATAACATTATATCAAAGTTGAAAAACAGTTAAAGCTTATCTAATAAAATCCCCTCATTTTTGAATAAATATACTCATTTTTCCCTCTGAACCTAGAGGACACCCCTTGTAATGACATGAGAGATGATAGGGTTTATGATGGAAAAGTCAGAAGTGGGAGCGAGTGAGGGAGTTAGAGGAGGGATCAAAGGTAGTTTATTAAAATCATACTGGACATATCCTGACTTCATTTAGAATCATCCCAGATCTTAAGAAGCAGTAAAGCACACTTTACTACCTCAAAGCCTTGTAGATCTTTCCATTAGTAGGTGTTAGTGCTAGAAAAAAAATGTAGTAATTGCCTATCAGTATCACCACATCATTTAAATATGAATATTGAAGTCCAATAACAGGGTGATCTGTATTTGGTTTTTGTTTTAAGATGAAAGAATCCAGAGATTGAGATACATCAATTGAAAGGGAGATAGGAATGAAATAAGAGCAGAGGAAATAATAGATTGATGAGCTTTCAAATTTCCAGAGTCTAATGAAGAGTTCAATTTTGGAGTAAACAAGGCCATTCAACATAGTGGAAGATAGAAAATTAGAAAAGGAAGGATGGATGTGGTTCTCTGTATACTTGTTGGACTGGGGTTAAATATTAAGGATATCATTTATATTTTATTTATTTATTTGTTTGTTTTTATTTTTACTTTTATTTAGGGCTACACCTGTGGCATATGGAGGTTCCCAGGCTAGGGGTCAAATCAGAGCTGCAGCTGCAGGCCTATGCCATGGCCACAGCAACACGGGATCTGAGCCACCTCTTCGACCTACACCATAGCTCACTGGAACACCAGATCCTTAACCTACAGAGCGATGCCAGGGATCGAATCCACATTCTTTTGGTACTAGTTGGATTCTTAACCTACTGAGCCACAATGAGAACTCCAAGGATATTGTTTTTAGATGGCTCTTTTTAAAGTAAAATTGGATGTAAGATAATTTTTCTGAGAATAAATCTGGCCACAGGGTTATAAACAAGAAGAAAGGAGATGGTGCTGATGGAGAAGGACTAGTGGGCAGAGTTGAGAGCCCAGTGGGTTTGGAAACCATAAAGGAACGATGGCCTCAGTGTGCGGCCGTGTGCTTTTTCTCCGGCAGCTTCAGCAGTTCAGGGATATGCTTGTTTGTCCAGCTGAGTTTCTCCCTCACCCAACACTGACACACTGTCTGGTCAGTGTAAACGAATAGTGCATCCAAAATGACCCAGATACTGACCGAAGGTACTGTGATCTGCACTCAGTGAAGGATGCCCCAGCTGGGCCCTGCGCCCTCAGATGTCACTCACAGCTGCTCAGTGGCCCTCTGCTGCTCGCTGCTACTCCAGGGCTTCCATTCAGCTTCTGAGATCTCATGATCACGATACTTCCTCCCTAAAGCTCTATGGTTTTCCTAGGCACCAATGCCTGTTTCTATAAACAACCACATTTCCTGGCCTTTGTTGAATCCACAAATTCACGCTGACAGGAAGTATATACGGGGAAAAATGTGTCAACTCTCAATTTTAAGAGGAAAAAAAGGCCTTAGAAATTCAAAAGAGTAACAATACTGGAAAATATATATTATTCAAATAGTTTAATGTTTCAATTCTCGTGTTTTTGTCTTGTTTTTACCAATTGAGAAAACAAGCCACTTAGCCCTTTTCATGTATTTCATCTTATTTCCCAAAATTATTCATTAAACTAAATGAAATAGATGGATGTGGTTACTATTTTACAACAACTGCTTTATATCCTCCAGGTGATAAGATTTTTCAAGGGAATAGGAGCATGTCAAATTACCTGCAGTATTAAAAATCTTGGAAATGAGGATTTTGCTGCTCATTATTCTTGTATAAATGTATCAAGGTGAAACAGTAAAGCAGAAGTCGTATGTTTTCTTTTCCTCCCCAGCGTTTGATGAAACATTCTCTAAAGAAAGAGCACTTCATTCTTTATGTCCTTGTCCTTCTCCTTCCCTTCAGTTCTAATTTTATCTACGAGTCTCATGTTGCACGTTGGAGAATTACTTTGTTACTCTGATGCTTGGAAATAATAGCAAAACTTAAAACACAGAATATACTTTCTAAAACAATAGAGCCCCTGCTAATAAATAGACTGCAGTATTTCTTAAAATGCTAACCATTCAAAAAATACAATTATTTGAAGAAATGATAATGAAAATATTTATTAAAATTTGTCCCTGGAAATGATCTATTGCCAGTACTTTCACTGATCAATACTATCAGAAAGGTCATAGTTTTAAAAACTAGCTTTTCTCATAACCCTTGAATTTTATTATATAGCACTTTGGTATTTGTAGGGACTAATGAGAGTTTCTTCCTCTCTGATTTAAATTTGCAGGTGGAAAATGTTGCCTTGGGGTGGATTAGCAAGGGGATCCTGCTGTGTAGCACAGGGAACTCTGTCTAATCAATTATGATAGAACAGGTAATGTGAGAAAAAAAGAATGTATACATGTATGTGTAACTGGGCCACCATGCTGTACAGTAGAAAAAAATATTTATATAAATAAATGATAAAAAAAATAAAAATACATTTGCAGACGGCGTGTTCCATTGTGGCTCAGCAGGTTAAGAACCTGACTAGTATCACTCAGTGGGCTAAGGATCTGGCGTTGCCATGAGCTGTGGTGTAGGTCGCAGATGCAGCTCAGATTCCACATTGCTGTGGCTGTGGTGTAGGCCGGCAGCTGTGGCTCAGACTTGACTCCTATCCTGGGAACTTCCATATGCCATGGGTGTGGCCCTAAAAAAAGATAAAAAAAATTTTTCTTTAAATAAATTTGCAAATGGAAGTCAATTTTGTATACTTTGTAGATTGACAATGCTAAAATAATTGTATCTACTATTTTATCCAGTGTACATATACTGAGAGGCACATCTGAAATATAATTAGCTTTTTTAATGGCCATCTTCTTTGAGCTATTTACTCAGTTTATGACTTGAGAATATAAAATCGAACTTGTATTTACCTGAACCAGGCACACGTGTGAGTCCATGGCGCTGTTCTCTCTATAAACTGACACTGTGGAATGAGACTCTACATGTTTTATTTAAATTCAAATCTAATTTTATATATATTATAAAATAAGTCCAAGCCTAATTCTTGATTGTTCCTTTCAAACCTTCTCTTTTGCATTTAAAAATCTTGTGTCCGCTTTTCCAGTTGTTGAAATCAACATCTTTTTTTTACTCTCCTGTTTTTCATTTACTAAGAGAACATCTCTCCTCTCCAAATATGTCCGGATCCACCCATGTCACACCCCCTCTGCTGTTGCTGTTTTGTCCAAGTGAACTCGGTCTTTTGCCTGGATTATAATCTGTTTTGAGGCTGGATTCTCATCTTGGCTGTGTCCACCTCTCTCTCTTCTCAACATGACAGCCAAAGTGATTTTATCAAAATAAAGTCAAATCACGTCTGATCAGTATCTTTCATCCGCTTTCTGCCCACATACATACAAGCCCTGCTTCTCCCTGTGGCCTGTGATGGGTCTGGCCGCTCCCCCTCACGCTTGGCGCACAGCCACCGCTGGCATCACACCCGTGCCCCCAGAGCCGGCCTGGCCCTTGCTGTTCTGTCCACGCGGTCTGCAGGGCTCCCTCCTGACCGGCTCAAATGCTGCTTCTCTGAGATGGATGCTTGCCCCGCCCCCACGCTGCTTCCTTAGTCCCATTTTGTGCTTTATTTTTCTCCAGAGCACTTGGCATCAGCTGGCACACTAAACACACCAAATCATGTGCTTAATTTTATTTGCCTTCCCCACTAGAATATATTCTCTGAAAGAACCAGGATGATTTTTTTCCTGTTTTTTTTTTTTTTTTTTTCCTGCTGTGTCTCCAGTGCCTAGATCAGTTCCGGCCTTAATAAATACAGTTGAATGGATCAATTAATTGTAATGGTATTAACATGCAGCCATTCCATACTACAAGCCAAGTAAAATTGTTGTCCACTGTGGCTGGGACCAGTCTGTTCATTCATGGAACATTCTTTTCATTCAGTGCTGACCTTAGAAACCAGCTCTGTGCCAAGTCAGTCCCCACATCCTCATCCTCTTTTCATATTTCAAGCTCCTTCATCTGCTTCTGTTCTTGCCTCTTGCGTTTATGTTGAAGTGATGGATTGCCTAGACCAGGCTTTGAATATCCACAGAAAGGGTTTTCAGCCTTCCTCTCACTTCCATTATTCCCAGTACAGATTTTGAGCCCACATGTCATCAGCTGTTTTCCTAAAAATCTATCAACTCCAATTCCTCCAAGTTTTTAAATAACAGAGACAGTGAAAGTTTGTGCGACCTCAAAAGACGCTTGCTCCTCCCTGTTACCGGGGATGTCTGCCTTTCTCAGGATGTGTCTGAGCCCTGCCTGCCCTTATCCCTCCACGTTCCTCTTCAGCTCTGACAGCACCAGGCGCCTTACATTTTTGTGAAAAGAAAGAAACTTCTGTGTTGAGCCTGACCTGAGAAAAGCTGGCCCATGAGGCAAATACCACAGACTGGTTACTTCCGTAAGTTTTGGCTCCAAAAAACTGAACCTGTTCTCTCTTCTGCCCCAAAGCCACATAAATGAATGCGCAGCCAGAGACGGTGCTTTATGACTACAGTCAGCAATCGCAGCTTCCTGCTGGTCATTTAGTGTCCATCATTCCATTCCTGTGCGTCAGCTATAGGTTTGAGACAGAAGTTACCCTCCGTGTGCGTGGCACACACATCTGTTTATTTTTGCTGACTGGGGAATGGTTTCACCATGTCTGAACCTTTGGCCTTTGAAAGCATCAGAGTACAGCAGCCAAGTGGTGCAGGTGTCAAAGCTGGTTTTTTTCATTTTCTTTCCAGACACCATATCATCTAATTTCGTGGACACCTCTCCCTGGCTCACATTCCTCCCGGGCACCAGAAGCTCTCAGGGGTCTGTGGGTTTTTACCTCCTCTGTGCACACAGACAGGCCTCCTTCTGCATGTTTAGGGTGGGATGGGAGGTGGGGAGCTGTAAAGCCAGAGGCGGTTCCCCTGGTCTAACCTGTGAACCCATGATCGCCTGTGGAGGGCATGGGGCAGGGTCCCCTCTCAGTGTCAGAAAGCAGCATCCTGTGACAGGTGGCTTGTTCAAGGTTAAACAGCTATCTGCAGTAAAAGTTACAGTTTGTAAAGTCATTTCACAAATACCAGTTGATTTGATTTATGTAACCTCCGTATGACACAGGCAGGGGACCTGAACTTGGTTTTGTAGATAAAAGCATTCAGCTCAGAGGAATTAAGCGCTTGCCAGAGTGACACAGGCAATCAAGCCAGGATTCAGACCAAGAGCTGAGGTTTGGGGCCCCAGGGCCCGTGCTTCCTCCAGTTGGTACCTCATTTCTCACCATGCTTGTCATGAATTTGCACCTCCAACTCCAGACATTTTGTTATAATGAAAAATTCTGTTGCTGAATAATACTCTGGAAACTAAGAGGAAACAAGTGCAAATTGAAGTGATGAGATTAAATCATTTAGGAAAGTGAGACATCAAAAAATAGACACTTTTTAAAAGACCTAACTTCAGATATTTTCGTCCTCCTCTAAATACAGGAACATGATGTTATTACTGTTTAGCCCTCAGGACAGTGTACTGTGTTTCTTTTTTCCTTTGTCAGCATTGTCTCCCTAACCATAATGTGGCCTTCTGGAAAATGTGGGCGATGTCTCTTATTTATGTATAATACTAATGGTACATACTTGGTATATAATGTGACTAGAAGCTAAGTTAGTGGTGATGGAATTTATTTTTTATTTTTAAATTTCTCTATATCCCCCATCGCGCACATGCACAAATCCGTACACTTTTGTGAATTAGAAAAATGATTCAGTGAGAAGATGCATCTGTTGAGGGTTGGAGTAAAAATCGTCAAAATTTAGTGAATGTGAAAATAGTACATCCAACTAAAAGCTTTTTGAATTGTGAAAGAAATAGAAGAAATGACTTGTAAATTTTAGTATTGACTATTTCTCATTAAGATGATTGGAATATGTTCAACTAAAAACACAATTATCTTATAATATGAAGTTATTTAAGTTCAGCAATAAAAACTATGACCGTAATTGTAATATCTCAGTACAGTGTTTTCCTTTGTTTTTAAAGAAAAGGTGAGAGGACTGGGAGGGCGGCTCAGTTTGCTCTGAGCCTTGTTCGTTTCTTAAAACTGTTCGTGAGACTACATGCAACACCTCCTCCACATTTGGTGTATTTGAGCACTGCTTGTAATAAGAAGAAAATAAATGACCCAGGGACTCCACTACCAAGAATATACCCAAGAGAAGTAAAAACACGTATTCAGACAAAAGCTTATAGCAGCATTATTTATAATGACTGAAAGGTGAGAACAAACCCAAATCCATCCATAAGCTAATGGATGAGTATGCTCTGGGTATTCACATTATGGAACATTACACAGCCTTGGAAGGCCCATGGTCCTGCTACACACTGCACCACCATATAGACCTTGCTGTTATGCTGCATGAAGGCAGCTGTTCCAAAAGGCCACTTAGCGGAAGATTCCGTTCATATGAAATGCCTAAAATAGGCCAGTCGATAAAGACAGAATGTAGAGTAGTGTTTTCCAGAGGCTAGTGGGATGTCAGAACCGTGAGTGACCGAGTTTTCTTTTGTGGTGATGACAATGCTCTAAAGCTAGATTGCAGTGATGGTGGCACAGGTGTGTGGAGAGACTGCAAAGCCCTGCGTTGTGGGCTCCTAAAAGGTGAATTTAATTGTATATTAATTATACCTCAATAAAGCTGTTATGTAAAAAATGCAGTGGCATTTTACATTTGTTTAAAATAAAAGGCAAGGAAATTATTTCTTCGTATAATATAAAGTATGTTAACTACTGAAATTTAAATATTAATGCTTTCCTCCAAACAATTGCAATGGTCTCATGAGAAAAACAAATGCTTTAGGAAAATCATCATGGACTTGAGCGACAGTTATCATTTTTGCATTGTACCTGTACTAAACAATTTCTGTTTTATTAATTTAAAATATAGAATTTAAGTTCAAGGATTAAACAATGCATCTCAGCATTTTGATGTAATTACCTTGGAAAGGTTTATTTGTCTTACTTTAATTAAAAACCAAGACTATTGTATAAAATTTACTTTTTCCTTTTAAAAGAAGATTATTTAGAAGATAGATGTTCTTATTGCTGAATTACTTGATATTTTCCTTTTTCCTACAAGAGGAGCTAACCTTGCATATGTGACAACATTGTGTTAATGCCTCCAGGGGGGATAAAAATGATTTGGTCATTTTCTTTATGGAAAATATCCAAATGAAAATTGCTTGCTCACTTGGCGCTATCAGTGAGAATTAAGTTATGGGTCCAGGTGTCTCCATCTTGTTCCCCAGAGCCTGGACCTGGTCCAGAACAGTCGGGGAAAGTGAATTTCACTGGGGTTGACCTAGGGTTATTGCTCCAGGTAAAAGCCTTTGCCAAAGATCCAAATTATTTAGAACTTTGATTCCTGTTTGATTTTTTCACAGTTTGCGGAAGGGCACACATCGCAGAGTGGTTAAGCGACAGAGGCAGTGGCGTCCTGTAGTCCTAGGAACATTATCTAAAGTCCTTTTACTGGGATCTTGCGCTTGCCATCAAACACTCTGCCCTCCCTTCCCTTATTAACTCCCTTGCCGTCCCAAGCACTTCCTCCTGGCGAAGCTGACTCCATCCTGACTGCAGAGAGGGACAGATCACCCATCCCTGCCATCCCCCCACCAGCAGTGTCTGCTGGGGAGACGATGGGCACGGGACCTGGCATGGCCCTGTGATGTCCCTGCAGAGGCGTCAGGAGCCTTCAGAGAAACAAGTAAACACGCTTCCTTAGTCTCCTAAAACAACTGCCCAGAGAAGTCCCCTCTGTATCCTCAGAAGTTGGGAAGAGAAAGCCAGCAGCCCTCTGGCTACTTTGAACTGAGAGGGGAGCTGGTGTGGGCCTGCACCTGTATCATGCAGCCAGAGAGGAGGCAGTGGGCATAGCTTGGAGTCTCTGTGATGTTACTGCACTGCTGAATTAAATCAGGCATGAGGACGCCCTGCCCACTAACTTTGTATTGTTCAGGCTTATAAATCCCCTTTATTGCATGAACCAGATTGAATTATATTTTATTTGTTTGCTTTGTTTCTAGCAACAGAAAATATATTGAAATGCCAGAGACATACATGTATTTTCTATTGTTTTTGATACTAATAATTCAAAACAGATAGTCTAGTAAGTGTCTAAAATCTATTTATTCATACCATTAATCATAATTATTAAAACATACATTGAAACAAAAAAGAAAAATTTACATTCTAAACCGGGAAACAATGAAAATATTGAGCATAGCTTGCATGTTATCATGAATGTTAAATAAAAATAAAACCATTCCAAACATGATAAAAATTGATAATCTTTATTAAGAGATCATATATTTTGTCATGATAACTTCTCATATATATTGCCTTTAAATGAGTGTATTCATCATAAAGAAATTTAAAATTTTCCTGTTATGTTTCTAATCTTTGAAAAAAGGACAGTAGAGATTATTTGAATGCAATGACATAGTGTACAAATATTGCTGTAAAATGAAAATAGCCATCTATCAAATATTTCAGTGAATTCAAAATGTGCTGTAAGGATTATCATATGCATATAAATATATAAATATGTTTATTATACTGCATTATTTTTGAAGTAGGATAAAAGTGTTGCTTTACATGTTCAGAAAGTTGGCTCAGGTGTAACGTGATGCGTATTTGAAATTCCCATTCAAATACTCCATAGGCCAGGGCTCTGGTCACGTGACTGTGAGATAGTGTGGTACCTTTCACAGATCCCTGGAGCTGTCCTCCTTTTTGGGGTATTTTTCTTGCTGTCGTTAACATTGGATAAAGTCCTTTTTTTAAGATTTTTATTTTTTCTATTATAGTTGATTTATAGTGTTTTGTCCATTTCTACTGTACAACAAAGTGACCAACCCAGTCATATATATATATATGCACACATACATTCTTTTTTTTCATACTTTCTTCCATCATGGTCTATCCCAAGAGATTGGGCATAGTTCCCCGTGCTGTACAGCTGGACCTCATTGCTTATACACGCCAAATGCCTTAGTTGGCATCTATTAACCCAAACTCCCCCTCCCTTCCGCTCCCTCCCCCTCCCCCTTCCCCAGGATGAGGTCTTTGGATTTGTCTTACTCTTCACTTTTTCTATCCTCTCTCTTCACTCTGAACTTGAGCTTATCTGGTATGTGGTTTTCTTTTCTGTTATTTCATTTTTAATTTCTCTAACTTCCATTTTTTGTGGGTGTTTCCTTTGTTGAAATTTTCTATTTTTTCATTTGTTTCAAGAGAATTTGAATTTGCTTGTTGAAACATTTCTGTGATGATTTCTTTGAGATTTGCTGGTTGCAATGTATGATTCATCTAATTGTTCTTATTGGAGATTGCTTTTCATCTTTCAGACTCTTCTGATTCTTAGTATGACATTTTTATTGTATCTTTTAATTTTTCTTATTATGTTATGAGACTGAACCTCATTTCAGATTTTTTTTTCCTTTTAGCAGGCATTTTTCCCTATTTATATTTAGCACACAGGTCCTGCTAGTTTTGAGGACTAATTGCTCATGGGCAACCTAAACTTTTGACCCTTTGTGGTGTTATTTTGGTCTGAACATGTTTATCTGACTGTGTCACTGGGGCTTTACTTGGTCTACTGCTGGTACAGCTTGAGGGGACAGAGAAGCCATGCAGGCTGGCCTTTGCCACTTGGTGGGGAAGGGATTTCTGGTGAGTGGTGATTTGGTGTTTCCAGGCAGGAACACACCCTATGGTATTGGGGGTTGCCACTTAGGAGGTGGCTTGTCAGGGCAGGTGACCAGGTGGGCGCATCCCACAGTGAGAGAAAAAGTCTTGGGGCCTGGGGAACAGAGTGACTTCCCAGACTGGGCAGGTGCCAGGGCAGCAGGAACAGAGAACAACTGCAAGAATTTAACACAAAACCCAGTATTTCTATGTCAAAAGCAATACTTGCTGGTTAAGAGCAGAACCTTATGAGCCAAAAGGTTCTGGATTGGAAAATTCACTCGTCTTCCAGTAACTCAGCGTGTCTAGAAAGTTACCAAACCCTCTGCAGGCAGTTTCCCCCATGAAATGCGCTGGTGGGGGGTCCCTTTCTCAGAAGGCATTTGAGGACTGAGTGGCCTCATCTGTGAACATTTCATAGTGGGAGTCTAAGTGAGCACATGGGGACTTGGGTTCTGTCCTCAGCCATTCCTGTTGTTCTTCTCAGCAGTCAGCTCCAGTTTTTGTTTTACATTTTATGTCAGGTTTATCATCGTGAGCAGCTTTCTTTCTGCCAACCCAGATGCAGGTTGTGGGGTGGAGCTGGGTGGATGGACGGGAGGTGATGGGAGCTGGATGGGAGAGTCCATCGAGCTTCTGGAGGATGGCGCTGGGCAGTGCCCAGCAACCTGGGGCTTCTGCCAGTGCTGCCTGGGGAGAAAGGCATCAATTCCTCATCAGGCTTGTAGATGGTCCTGCTGGGATTTCCACAGGCACATTACGTGCCACCCCCGCCGGTGGTGAAGCAGGTCCTTGTCCATAGTTACAAACTTAAATCTGGTTCAAAGAGGCCCCGGGGCATTTTCTAACAGCACTTAAGTAGTTACGTCAAGTCACGTTCCTGTAATCTCCATTGCCCTACCTCACAGTTTGCCTGTTATAGAGAATTAATTAATTACTGACTTGTTAGATTTTATCTAATTTTTATCAAACTTGGGTCCCTGTGATCCTTTGTGAAGACACCGCCTGTGTCTACTAGTGGAGCTGTGAGTGGCCAGGTTGTCACTTCTGGCCACACACCCTTCTTCTGCGGGACTTCCGCATCCTCTGACTGTACTGATTGTTATATAGCGCTCAGTTCCCACTTAAAATGTGAGCTTTGATGCCAGTTGCTGTGCTTTTTAAACTGTAATTCTGATAGTGGGAGTATGTGGAGTTTCATGTCCCCACTGTGCATGGTACAGAAATTCAGTATAAACACTGCTCTAGCCAAGGAAATGTGTGGGCAATGCAGATCACTCTGCCTCTGGTTCTGAAGGGCACAGACTGACACTTGCTTTCGTGTGTTTACTTGTGTCACAGATACATGTTGAAGGAAGGGGTCTGTGGTCTGAGCTCCAGCCTGAGCTCTCTGCTTGGGGTGGGTGGCACAGCTTTGTTCCTTTCGTTCTGCAGTTCAGGAACCAACCACTGCCACACCCGCCATCTCTATATCTGTGTCTGGAATAAATGATCTGAACTTCTTAATTAACTTGCCTTCATGATGAATATTTCCAATTGATTGTCTTTAAAAGAAAGTTATTAATATGGATACAAATAAAAGAGTTAACACTTACTGGTTCTCTTCATGCTACCTTGCAATCAGGTCCACTCAATATCTACATATAATAAAAATTGTGTTCACCTATTCCTGGTACTATTCTAATCATCACACAATCTCATAAGCCCGTTTCCTCATTTTACAGATGATGAAACTGCAGCACAGGGAATTTTAAGAGCTTGCTGTGATCACACAGTTAGCAAGGGCTGCCCCTGGTCCGTTTGGTGATTTTATCAATTCCTAGTGTTCAGAGTGGTAAACTAGTCAAATGATTAACTTCACAGAACAAAATTTGAATATATTCTATGATTACAAAACACAGATAAGAAATCACATATCTTCAAGAATCATCAATACAGTTTTTTCTTTTCTAAGAATGACAAATTCCATAGGTGCCCATGGAGGTGCCACTGCATTATCTCAAGTTCCAAGAAGCTCTCTTAATGGTGGATGTTTAAAAGCACATTCACTAAATCTCCCCTGTACAGACTCTCAATACTGTGGCTGCTTAGGGGGCCTGAGCGTCTATGCCTTCAGCCAGAGCTTTCCAAAGACAGGCTTTGAACTTGTAGGTCAGAGGTAATGTAGGATGCTTGATTAGAAGTTTCCCAGTGGGCAGGAAGGGGAGGGTGCCCAGTGTGCGAACTGCGTGACTGGTCAACTGCAACAGCCCAACGTGCAGCCCTCTCTCAAAGAATCCTTTTTATTTGGGCAGGTGGAGGACAAGAGGGCAATTAGTTGCTGTTATTTCAAATTTCTTTATTCACTTCAACAGAAAAAGAGTTGTGTCATTTTCTTTAGAGACTAATTCTTCATGTTACTCTGTTGCTCATTCATTTTAATAATAGTCAAATATTTTCCAAAAATCAATACTATATATGCCACTGGGACATGTTGAATATGGATAAAATAGAGACAAATTTAAATGATTTATGTTGCATATCTGGTTTGTCCTTCAATGCAGGCATAGGGATATTCATGTAACTGCACATGGCAGGCACTGAAGTAGGTGCACAGGCCTTGCGGTTGTTAATGGGAGGGTTTTCGTGTGGTTAGTGAATCCGCCTCACAGCGAGAACATGTGAAGAATCAGAAGAGTGACAAGCAGGGACAGACGTCCTATGAAGTCCAGCTCTGATGCCTGTTAGCTTTTTCCTTAAAAAGGCTTCTGAAGGGGAGAGAAGTACTCCTACCAAAAAGTTTTCAGGAACAAAAACCATATTTTAAAGAACACGACACTTGACCCTGATTCTTACTGTTGGTCTTATTCAGGAATGTCCGTGAACTAGTATTTCAGTTTTCTCCAAAGATATGTGACAGTTCATAATTTTGAAGGTTTTGATGGAGTTATTTAACTTTAAACTGTGTTTCCTACTTTTAAATATTCCTTTACTGCCAGCAAAATGTTAGTCAGTGCTGCCAAATTTTAATACTTTTTTGTGATTCCAGGCCACTGTCCTAAGGCAAGGAAAGATCTTTTGATCATTCCTGAGCCCTTCTGGTTTTCTTTTGGGAATTGTGCTGTTCTTTGAATTTTGGACAGAGATTACCAGTTCCACAGTGTCACCTGGGGAGAGTGCATTTTGTGAATTCATCCTCTTTTCTGACAAAGACAGATGGGCAGGGGGCCGAGAATGCAGCAGTGGACCAGCAAAGACCCTTCCCCTCCTGGGTCTCTGCCTGAGGGAGGTGGCAGAACCTTGAGCAGCAACATCGTATAGTGTTTCACTCATGGGCAAAGACGGAGCTCTGAACACTTCATATCTTTGTTGCCTCTTCGTTAGGGACACACATGATCTGCAAAACCTGCAAGTAGAACTTGCAGGTGGTGGTTTCAGAGCTCACTTAGTAAGAGAGGCATTTAATACATTTGTGGGAAATGTTAAATGAAGTTGGCAAAAGATGAATGCATGTTAATTCTACCTAAAAAAGTATTTACTTTACAGTGTTCACCACTTCGATGTCCTGAACACATTGGCCTTTTTTGTGGATGTTGCCTGTGCCTCGTTTCTGTCTGCCTGTTTTCACACAGGAGGGTGCAACCATGGCTGCCCTCCTGTCTGTGTTTCAATGGCCTGTGGGAGTTGAGAATGGGTTGTTTAATGTGTGACCCAGACATCTGGTCCGGAGGTTCACGTAAGAAACACTGTCGTTCTTTGTACCATGCAGAGTTAACCCTGTGGGCGAGGCCTACGAAATGTTTGAACAACAAAACCCTTGGAAAGTACAGGTCCTGATAATGGTAATCCCTCACATTTGTTCGAACGTGAACGTTTCTGACAGGCTGTACATCTGTTATTGTCTCAGCTCATTGCAGTGGCTCTGAAGTTGGGAAGTCAGGTCATTAAACTCACTGGAATGTCAGGCCCTGTTTTACAATGCAGGTTGTAGTGTTACTCAGGGATGGGGTCAACAGGTCAGGAGACGATGCCTTGAGAAGAGAGTTTGTTCCTCCAGCTCCCAGGAGGAGAGGACAGGCCACACCCCAGGGGCCACACAGGGAGACCCCAAGCTGTGAGGACCAGGAGCCTTTCTTGGGTTTCATGGGAAGGATCGGGAGGCAGGTCAGCAGGCTTAGGGTTGGCTACTTTGAATATTTCAGTGACTCTGGTGAAGAAGGGCTTTCCCGGTTGACGGGTACCTGCTCTGGGGTGATGAGCACAGGGGATGGAGGCCTAGACTGTGAGAGCCCCTAGGTGAGCGGGTTGGGGTGTGGGCTCAGGATGATGGGTTTCAGTGTGAAAGGTGCACTCACAGGTGAGGGGCGTGGTGTCCACTGCAGCCAGGGAGGGGCAGCCCCTCCAGGGTACAAGGTCCAGAAGTCAAAGCAGTACAAGCCCAAGAACTTTGCTCAATAAATACTTTTAACAGAAAGAATGAAAGATTTACTGATTCACAAGTCATCATATTGTCATCTTGCTAGCGTTTAATCTTGGAGGAGAGAAACTGCTGTTCTTTAGCGGGGTGATGAAGAATTCATGAACATGAGGAAGAATCCAAATATTAAGATGGCCTTTTTCTTCAAACAGGACCAGGCAAAAATATAACTATGTCATAGATTTTTATTGCTTCCACATTTCTCAAATCAGATGCTCTATGGAAAGCTTACTTGAAACTTTCTTTAATTTCTTGATTTCTTCTCTACTTTGCAAAATTTGTCTTTATTAAATATATAACCTTCAAGATGAGACTGAATATATACATACTTTATCAATAGGGCTCTCTGTGAAAGTAATTGTCTGGACAAAAATCAGGTAAAATGTTTTTTCTTTTTAATGGTATTTTTATGTAATTCTATAAAAATTTAAACACATTTAACATATTTTCCTGGGGAAATTACAAAAAGAAAAAACAAACATTGGCCCAGGGTTTTTGTAGGTTCACTTGCTGAGGGAGGACAGATTTGGTACCTGAAAAGTTTAATTTGGGGAACAAATAACAGAATTGCAAAGTAAGGACTTTTATGAACTCAGTTTTCCTCTAAAGCAACAAAAATATGACAAAACAACCAAAATAAACTATTTTAGAACTTTAGCCATTAATCAAGGCCTCAGAATGAACTGAAGATCATCTTCCCAAGAGAAAATGTTAAACCATAGTATGACCACAGGCCCCATGATGTGATCTTAGCTTGGGGCTATACCCACCCTCCCCTCACTGCCACACACACCAACCAGCTCAGTGACACAGTAGCTGAAAGCCACTGAAGACAATGGAGAGATGCGACCTTTTGTAGAAATCCATTAAAGCACTATCTCCAGAGCACAGTTGATAATTTGTCCAAATTTGCAGCTCCCTGGGAAATTTCAGAGTATCTTGGCTCTTTGATTTGACTCAGAGCTCAGCTTAGGGTGAGGGACAAAATAAAAAATCTCCTCCAGGAGTTCCCATCGTGGCGCAGTGGTTAACGAATCCAACTAGGAACCATGAGGTTGCGGGTTTGGTCCCTGCCCTTGCACAGTGGGTTAAGGATCCGGCGTTGCCATGAGCTGTGGTATAGGTTGCAGACGCGGCTCGGGTCCCGAGTTGCTGTGGCTCTGGCGTAGGCTGGCAGCTACAGCTCCAATTTGACCCCTAGCCTGGGAATCTCCATATGCCTCAGGTGCGGCCCAAGAAATAGCAAAAAGACAAAAATAAAAAATAAAAAAAAATAAAAAAATCTCCTCCACATTATTACAGAAATATTAGCAAACATCTGATAATGCTATTGGTATTTGAGACTGCAGTTTCTGGTGATAGGGGCTTCAAAAAACTTTGACATATCTAAAAGGTATCTAAAAGGATGATTGAATGTGCAGAAATACTTGAGAAGGAGAAGGCATCAGTCACTTGCCTTGGGCTGACCTCAGGGCTCTGAAGAAATAGGAAGTGAAGGCTATAACTGTCTTGTAAACTGGCTGAAGTTGGAAGGTTGCCCTCACACACACCCTCACCCAGGGATAGAAGATTGATGAGACCAATATGGCGAAGGCACTTGAAATCTCACCAATCATTGACTTGCCAGTAAATTATAATGACCAAGGTGTGCCTCCAAGGAAAACAAACTTAAAAAAAGCAATGAGAACTTAAAGACAATGTTAGAAGTGAGCTCACTGGCCACGAACTTAAGGAAATACAAATTCTTTATTTTTCCCAAGAAACTTGGAACAACAAAGAACAACATCGGACCTTAGGAGCTTTAAGGGCAGTGGAAGAATCTGATACCAGAGATGTTAAAATAAATTATGTAAAATATCCAGTTTTCAACATAAAAATATGAGGCATGTGAGGAAACAAAATTATGCCACATACACAAAAAAAGTAAGGAGACAACAAAAATGCCTTGAAGGAGCGCAGATTTGGAACTTTGAAAGAGACTTTAAATCAAGCCTAAGAAACCTGTTTAAAGGGCAAAAGGAAACTATGTTTAAAGACTTAAAGTATAAAAATAAGTCAACAAATAGGTAGAAATTAATTGAACTGGTGGTGTTGTAAAGTAAAATAATGGAAATGAAAAATTTACTGGAGGACTTTGACAACAGACTTGAGCAGGAAGGAGAATGAATCAGGCAACTTGAAGATAGGTCAGTAGGGATGATGCAGTTTGAGGAACAGAAAGAAAAGTCAAATGAATAAAAGTGAACAGAGCTTCAGTGATGTGTGGGACACCATGAAGCTTACCAACATACAAACAGACAAACACACACTCAGAATAAAAAGAGAAAGGATCAGAAAGCGTATCTTAATAAATAATGGCTGATAATTTCCTAAATTTGATAATAAATATTAGCTTCACCTTTAAGCTACTCTACAATCTCCAAATAGAATAAACTTAAAGGGATCTACCCCAGCCACATAAAAATGACTTATTACATGGGATATTTAATACTATTAGCAGCTAACTTCTCATCAGAAATCATGGAAACCAGAAGAAATGAGATGAAATTTTCAAAGTGCTGAAAGAAGAGGGCTATTGATTGAGAATTCTATGTAGTTAAACTCAACTTCAATAGCAAAGGAAGGATTAAAACATTTTCAGAAAAAAACTAGAACCGGGAGGATAGCAGACATGCCTTATAAGAAATACTAAAGTGTATTCTTCAGACTTAAATGAAAGGACAATAGGTGGTTTCTTAATTATGTATAAAGAAGTAAAGAACATTAGTGCACTGGTATTATGAAAGGCAGTGTAAATGTACTTTTGGTTGTTATTTAGTCTTGTCATATGTTTTAAATATAACTGCATAAAGCAACAATTATAACAGAGTTTAATGACCATGTAATGTAAAACAATGCAATTTGTATGATAATAATTATACAAATGAGTGGTGAAGACACAGAAGTATACTAGAGCAAAGATTTTGTATGCTATTTAAATTAAATTATTATAAATGTGAACTAGATTGTTTTAAGTTGAAATGTTAATTGTCATCTCCAGGGCACCCAGTAAGAATATAACTGAAAAAGAATACAGTGTAAAAAACAAGGGAATTTAAAAAGTATATGAGACTAGACCTACTTAAAAAGTAGAAAAAAGGAAGAATGGATGAGTAAAGAAAAGAGGCAAAAGATATGTAGAAATCAAATAGCAAAATGGCAGGTATAAATACTACCTCATCAATATATATTAAATTTGAATGACTAAACATCTTAATCAAAACCAAAGATTAGCAAAACTGATAAAACACTTAACATTTAAAGAGATAAGTTGAAAAAGTAAGAGGTTGGAAAAAAATATAATGCAAATTTTAAGTGGTATAGAGGTGGAAGAACAATACTAAATCAGACGAAATAGATTTTAAAGTAAAATTGTTACTAGAGACAAAGATAGATAGTTTATAATAATAAGAGGGTTAATCAGAAATACACATGATGATAAACATTGATGTACCTAAAAATAGAACCTCAAAATAAAGCAAAAACTGACAGAATTGATGAGGGAGATAAGTCAACAATTTAGTTTGAGTTTCAATACAGATTTTCGATAATGGATAAAACAACTAGACAGAAGATCAATGAGAAAATAGAAGACTTGAACAATGCTGTAAAACAAGTAGGCTTAGTAGACATCTATAGACCACAACGCTTAATAGAAAAATATGTATTTTTCTCATGCACACATGAAACATTGGAAAACACAAAACTTTTTGAAAGTAAAGTATTTTAAAATAAATGGACAGTCTGCCAATTTTCATCAGTCATAAGACTGAACATTATTGAGACTGTAATATTCCTTACATTATCCTATAGATTCACTGTAATCCTCATAAAAATGCTAGTGAGCTTTTTATAGAGACTGGCATGCTGCTTGTAAATTTCATATGAAAAGGCAATGACTCATAACAGTCAAATTAATTTTAGGAAAGAAAATTGTTGGAAGATTCATCCTTCCTGATTTCAAAACGTACCACAAAGCAATATCAAGAAAGATATTGAAGTATTGGCATAAAGATAGAGATATGGTCCACTGGAATATAGTTGCGAGTCCAGAACTAAACCTTCACATTTATGCAGAATTGATTTATAGCAATAGTGCCGAGATCGCTCAATGGAGAGAGAATAGTCTTGTTGACAGATGGTTCTGGCGTAATGACACCCATGTGCAGAGGATGAGTTTGGACCCTCACCTCCTAATGTACTCAAAAGTCAACTCAAAATGGACCACAGGCAAAATATAAGCACTCAAATAGTAAAATTCCTACAAGAAAACATAAAGTAAACTGCCATGACTTTTTGTCAGGCAGTGATTTCTTTTTTTTTTTCCCCCCTTGAAAAGACTTTATTTATTTATTTATTTTCCCACTGTACAGCAAGGGGATCAAGTTATCCTTACATGTATACATTACAATTACATTTTTTCCCCACCCTTTGTTCTGTTGCAGCATAAGTATCTAGACAATGCTACTCAGCAGGATCTCCTTGTAAATCTATTCTAAGTTGTGTCTGATAACCCCAAGCTCCCGATCCCTCCCACTCCCTCCCTCTCCCATCAGGCAGCCACAAGTCTGTTTTCCAAGTCCATGATTTTCTTATCTGTGGAGATGTTCATTTGTGCTGGATATTAGATTCCAGTTATAAGTGATATCATATGGTATTTGTCTTTGTCTTTCTGGCTCATTTCACTCAGGATGAGATTCTCTAGTTCCATCCAAGTTGCTGCAAATGGCATTATGTCATTCTTTTTTATGGCTGAGTAGTATTCCATTGTGTATATATACCACATCTTCCGAATCCAATCATCTGTTGATGGACATTTGAGTTGTTTCCATGTCCTGGCTATTGTGAATAGGGCTGCAATGAACATGCGGGTGCATGTGTCTCTTTTAAGTAGAGTTTTGTCCGGATATATGCCCAAGAGTGGGATTGTGGGGTCATATGGAAGTTCTATGTATGGATTTCTAAGGTATCTCCAAACTGTTCTCCATAGTGGCTGTACCAGTTGACATTCCCACCAACAGTGCAGGAGGGTTCCCTTTTCTCCACAGCCCCTCCAGCACTTGTCATTTGTGGACTTATTAATGATGGCCATTCTGACTGGTGTGAGGTGGTATCTCATGGTAGTTTTGATTTGCATTTCTCTTATAATCAATGATGTTGAGCATTTCTTCATGTGTTTGCTGGCCATCTGTATATCTTCTTTGGAGAAATGTCTATTCAGGTCTTTAGGCAGTGATTTCTTATACATAACACTAGAAGTAGAAACAACAGATGCAAAAAATAGATACACTGGTCATTATCAAAATTAAAAACTTATGTCAAAGGGCATCATTAAGAAAATGATGGTTATGTTTATGAGGTTTCTTTGGGGTGCTGAAAAAATTCGAAAATCAGTTTGTGGTGGTGGCTGTGCAACCCTGTGAATACACCGAAAAGGCTGGAGTGGATTCCACTGTGAATGAGTAAATTTTATGTGCTATGAAATATGGCCCAGTAAAGCTGGAGTAGAGGTTTCCATTGTATTTTTTCTAATAGATTTGAATGCAATTCTGCAAGTTCTCTCACCTGATAGAGAGTGGTTGTGGACACAGGTGCGCATGTAGAGATGTGTGAAAGGTGTCACCTACTCTAAGAGGCAGGACGGGCACTCTGGTTGTTGAGGGTCACCCAGAGAACCCTTTACACTTTCTACTTATTCTCAGAAGAACTTCTCAGCTTCCCTTTTTCCATATCTGGGAAAAATGTACATGTGCCATTCTTTCAGTCCTTCCCACATACGCACCTGTTCCTTCATCCCCATCCATCCTACCAGCACACTTTAGGAACCTCTTAGCTCAAAGAAGAGAGTCCTGATAAAAACACGGCTCATGCATTTAGGAGAAACACAAACAAACAAGCATGCCAGAATACTCAAGGATACCTTAAGAGTAGAGAGAGACATGATGGTGGGGAAGTGACCATAAGGCCTGGAAGCTTGGATGCAACTGTACAGACCAGTACTTGATTGGCTTTTATCCAGGCTGAGGTCCCAATGTGGGAGAAGCGTTACACACAGGGGCACGTGCACTCCAGGGGGTTAACAGCTCCCTCCAAACACGGCTGCTATTTGGCCCCACCTGTCAAATTAAGATGCTGTGAAAATAATTCAAGTGAGAGAATAGAGCAGATGGCAGTGTGGCACCTGGTCCATGGCCTTGGCTGGTGCACCCCTCACTCCCAGACCCTCTTCCCCTGGGTGTCAGACCACCCCAGGGTGGTTCTCGGCTTTAACAGATCTGAATTCCAGAAGGAAATATTTTGCTTTGAGGGACAGCTCTTCTCCTTCTTGTTTTTCATTTCAGCAGAGAAGGTGAAATTCCCACAGTGCAGAGTGAGTAGCATGGGCCCCCTTCCTCCGGTGGGTGTCCCCTTCCCCCTCCTCGGGGGGCTGTGGCACATTTACAGCCGAGCCTCCTATGCAGAAGCCAGTGTCTGCACACAGCTGCCAGCCTACTCTTCCTTTCACTCTTAAATCCTTGGGTCGAATGCAAGCAAAGCTGTGTCAAGTTTATTCATGAACTTGGAAAATAACTTTACTATGTACAGTGGAATCAAGTATATGACCTTTAAAATATAGTTTTCTGCAAACTGTCTTCTTCTGTGAACAACTGGCTCATTTATTTGGGCCCAGCATGAGGCTGTGTGGAGGTTTTGCTTTGTATTTTGATGCTCGTATTCTTTTATGAAGAGGCTTTTCACTGGAACGCAGATGGTGGTGCTATCCAGGAATGGTACCCTGTGTGGGCTGGCGGTTGTGTTGTGACACCTTTGATGGGGGAGCCTGCAGGTGCTTTCCTTCTCTGATTGTAAGTGGAGTCTTCAGCGCACCTGGGGTTTGACTTTCTTCTTTACGGAGGGCATAGAGAATTGACTTGTAGATTCTAACACATTTTATGAGGAAAATCTCTGTTTGGTAGGGATAAAATATTTGATAGGGATAAACTCTGCTATAAACGGACTCTTCATCCTGATCAAAAACCTTAGAAATAGGCAAAAGCCAGAGTTTATCAAATCGTGGCCTAAGGCTGACTCAGACTCACCAGGATGCCTTTCAGGGATGGATGCGATGAACAGCCAGCCACCTGTTCTCACAGAGCCTCTCTGGTGAGAGGAAGCAGCTGCATCTTAACCGCTACTCCAGGTGATACTGGAATGAAACAGCCTGAGGACAACAAAAGGCTTTGTGTGAAATTCATTAGAGCTTAACCCACTTGAACAACTGGCTCTGATAAATCCCATGATTTCAGAATTGACTTTCAGGGAAAGACTGTAAAATCGACCTGAAATATTCCCATCTGACAAAGCCCTTCCGACTGGCTTCCTTAATTCTGTCTATGTTGTCATCACTTCTCTCCACCTGTAAGGGACTCCTGTCATCTTTACCCTTGTATTTTGCCCTCCCTTTGTCCAAACAGGTGCAGTCTGGTTCATCTTCCTGGGTTCTAGACTTGTCTTCATCTTTCTCACCAATAGCATGTATGCAGTCAGTGACCCAGTTCTTCCAGTCCTTGTTAGATGGGAATGTTTAATTGGATAAATTTTGTTATCTCATGGAGTTAATGAAACTAAATGACATTTTATGTAGGAACAATCAGTGTGGGGACTCTGGGAACTGCACAGGCCTGAAGAGCAATACTGAGCCATGTTGTGGTGAGTTATGTGGCTCTGGGGCTGTCGGCGATCCTCATCAGCACTTTCTGTTTGCTGGACGCTGAACTTGTGCTGGTAACAGGAGGACTTGAGCACCATCACTTTAAAGAAACTTCATCATAGTGAGCAAAATACTAACAGGAAAACTCAGAGTACATGGCAGGGAGCATCCTGTGTAAGGCACACAAACAGGGTCCAGCCGGCGACCAACGCCATCGTGTCCTTGTGTGTCCTGCTTAGCGAGTGAGATTCCATCTCCAGAGCTTCACTGATGGGGAGAAAGCCCCAGTGAGGGCTGAGAACATGGTGCCCCGAGCCTGCTCTGCAGGTACATTGAAAGGCAATGCTGACGATGCTAACAGAAATGGGTAGCGTGTGCTCAAGGTTTTAGGGGGCAAAATACCAATTATGTCTTGAGTTGTGGTGGCTTTACAGGGCGGCTGGGCTGGCGTCCAGCACCGCCATAGGAAGTCACACTGTGGTCTGGAAGCATGGGACAAAGAGATTGTTATCAAATTCTGGGAAGCCCCAGGGACTCTAACAAGGCAGATTATTAGACAGTCCCACGAGGGCTGCAGGTCTCCCCTGGCACTGATGCATCTTCTTTTGGAGGCCTGTGACTCAGTCAGTGTCTTACATATCAAATTAAGCTGTGGGCAGAAATGGATTTAATGAAGAGGAAAGGGTTAGCTCCAGCCTTCTAGTCTTCCTGGACATGTGAAAGGAGAGGTGGTTTTTACTATTTACAGTCTCCTTTCAGGAAGAGTTTTGGTACCAGAGGGAACATAGAGTTCAGACGTAGTGTCCTTGTCAGCCGTGTTCCCATGGGGCAGAATCCAAAGTGTGCTGTTCCTGGTGAAGTGGGGGGGCTGGGAGGGATCTTAATCTTTTAGTCATTCCCATGTCACATGCATACTGGTGATCTCCAGGTTATGGGATACTTATGATTGTCTGGGGAGTAGGTAAATAGATAACCAAAGCCATACAAAACAAATGCCAAACACTCAATTACTTAAAGGTTTCTATGCATATATGGTAGGAGAGGTACCTCAGCGCTGGTCTAAGAGGTCTGGCCATTGACAGAAGATCAGCGTGGTTCAGGGTAGATGAGTAATGGAGCGACGGTCTTTTGTAGGCCTGAGAAGGACTGGAGTCTTTGCTATCCCATCCGGAAGGAGCTTGTGGGGTGGGAGCAATGATCCTACTAGCAGCTCGAGTTGGAAGGAGCCAGCCTTCCACAACTTAATCATCTTCTATAGGACTATCCTATAGCTAGATGGTCAGACTTTGGGGAAACTCGTAGCTCTTGATAGGGACAGGAAAGAGAAGGGAAGAAACCAAAATCCTCATCAAGAATGGCAGATTTACACATTGCAAAGTCAAGCCACACTGAAGATGGCACTGTTTGGCTGGTGGTAGCTTCCCAAATCCATGGCACTGCTCAGTGGGTTAAAGATCTGGCATTGCCGTGAGCTGTGGTGTAGGTCACGGATGCAGCTCGGATCCCACGTTGCTGTGGCTGTGGTGTAGGCCAGTAGCTACAGCTCTGATTTAACCCCTAGTCTGGGAACCTCCAGAGGCCGCAGATGCAGCCCTAAAAAGACAAGAAAAAAAAGCTTATTCAAGTGTGAAGTGTGCATTTCAGAAAATTTGATTTCATCCATGGTATTCTAACAGGCTTCCCAAGTATTTTGACCATAACACTTCTCTGGTAACCTCTTCTGAGTCCTTTCCAGGATCTCCCAGGTCCTTCTCTGAAGATTCTGTGACCTCAGAGCAAAGGAAATGCATTTTACTCAAGTCCAGTGAACACAGTAAGTCAGGCTTTCCTAAACTCAAAGAATGAATGGCAAGAAAAATAAGAAAACGCGGAGTTCCCGTCATGGCGCAGTGGTTAATGAATCCGACTAGGAACCATGAGGTTGCGGGTTCGGTCCCTGCCCTTGCTCAGTGGGTTAAGGATCGGGCGTTGCCGTGAGCTGTGGTGTAGGTCGCAGACGCGGCTCAGATCCCGAGTTGCTGTGGCTCTGGTGTAGGCCGGTGGCTACAGCTCCGATTCGACCCCTAGCCTGGGAACCTCCATGTGCTGCAGGAGCGGCCCAAGAAATAGCAAAAAGACAAAAAAAAAAAAAAATAAGAAAACGCTTTTAGCCATAAATTTCCATGAAATCCAAATAATTGTTGAGGTGAACAGGAGACTTCCAGTGTTATCTAGATCCACTGTTTCCTGACCACAAGACCAACCTTGCTCATGTCCACAAGCTTTCAGGCTCCAGGCCTCCTCCAGGCTCTGCTGGGACATCTCTGAGCTATACTAGGATAGACCAGTGCTTGTGCATGTGGCCAGGGAAATGTACTTCCCTTCTGAGCTGGATCTTGTGTCAGACTGGATATAGTTTATACGGTGACCATTCTCATTTTTTAGCCCGTGGGTTCTCCATGTATGATGCCTGGACCAGCTTCCTCAGCACCACCTGTGAACTTGCTTGAAATTCAAGGTTTGTCTCCATGCTAGAATCAGAAACTCTGACAGCGCAGCCTAGCAATCTGCATTTTCATAAACTCTCCAGGAGCGTCTGCTGTGCAGTGAGGTTTGAGAACACAAACCTAGGAGAGGACTGATTTTGTCAATGAAGCAGAATGGTATCGGATGCTTCCTGAAGCGTTCTTGGAAAGGCCCGAGTGTCAGGATATCCTTCGGGAACACTTACTGTCCAACACATAAATAACTCACTTCCTTCCAGTCATACTCCATTGCTCTCCACCTTGTTTTCCACACTGAAGCCAATATGGTACTAACACCAGCTGTCTTTATTGAATTGTCACTTTTTAGAGTAATGCTTGGTAATATTTCTTTCTAGTAGCCACTTTGGAAGATACGGAAAATTGAGAAAAAAAGACTTTTTTTTTTTTTTTGTCTTTTGTCTTTTTAGGGCTGCACCCATGGCATATGGAGGTTCCCAGGCTATGGGTCTAATCGGAGCTGTAGCCACTGGCCTACAACACAGCCACAGCAACGCAGGATCCGAGCCATGTCTACAACCTACACAACAGTTCACAGCAATGCCAGATCCTTAACCCACTGAGCGAGGCCAGGGATCAAACCCACAACCTCATGGATACTAGTTGGATTCGTTTCTGCTGTGCCACGACAGGAACTCCAAAAAAGACATGTTTTTGATGAGCGTTTTTAAGTGTTTTCTCTGGGGCTTCCCTGGCACACAGTAGAGCAGACACTACTTTCAGTTAAAAAGGAGTCTGTCATTAATTTTAGTCTCTATAATGGGCTGTTTTACCATTAATCTTAATCCTAACTTATCCGAAAGTCTAATTATTAGCTCCCTTTTCCCTCCCTACTTTAGCATGTATTCAGCCGTGCACATCAAACTCCTAATTGGTTTAGAGTGATAAATTTGTCCTTCCAAAGATGAGTGGAAAGTGTGATGTTTAGTTACAGGATGGTGTGATGCCCCAAGTGCAATGTGTTCTCTTGTTACATTGTTCCTCTGAGACTTATAATCAATCAGAGATACTTAGTGAAAGGTGTTAAAGGAGGCAGGTGGGAAAGGAAATGGCTATGGTAACTCCTGTAATCAGAAAAAGCAATGTTGGTTGTTGCTTTTTTTAAGCCTTTGAAGCCAAGTCATGATTTTAGATACTGAGGAAAATCCCATGTTTTCATAATGCTTTCCTTTTTTGGAAAAATGTGTGGAAATCTCAGCATGCTAAGTACATAAGAGCCACTCTGAAACTATTCCTCACTTTGCTGTTGCTTTCAGAAATAATCTTCTAATCGATATGCCACCATTTTCCTCCCATTGTGCAGAGCCCCACCCCCCACCCCCCGCTGCCACAGTGAATGCATAACTGTTCCTCACATCGAAGAGAGTCTGGACCAGTGGTTACATAAGTGAGCCTCATCCAGCCAGAACCCTCCTGGAACTCTGTATTTAGGTCTCTGGCCCAGATTTTCTCAACCTCTCAGGCTGCTGTATATATAGAGTAGAATACAAATGAGTTTCAGAAGAACATAAATTATCTAAAATTATTCCCTACTGCAAAAAATAAAAGTTCAAATGTTTATTTGTAAAGATTTTCTCTGATCTTATATGCTATTTTCCATCAGTGTACATTCTTTTTCTGATATAATAATGATACTGTATTGTTACCAAGTGCAGTTTTTAGACTATTTTTCACTCCATGTATATCTTATTGATAATGATTTTGCTCCATTTGTAAGGTTTTTTAAATGTCCTTGGGCCTAAAGAGTAATGATTTTGTATGTTAGGATCTTGGTCTGGAAAGTCTTCAGTGGTACCTGGGATGGACTCGAGAGGGAGCAAGCACTGGGGGACCAACACTACCCAGGATGAGCGGCAGGAGGTCCTGAACAGTGGAGACAGACGGAGATGGTAGGGAGTGCAGCATTGAAAGTGGGAGATGACCAGGAGTACATGGCGCATATGCAGTTCTGTGTCTTTTTATCACATGTGCAGAGTCCTGTAGCCACCACTGCACGCAATCAAGACAGAACTATTACATCACTATCGAGATTTTATATGTAATTATATGTATACAGTGTACCACCGGCAGTGCCTACATACCAGTCTGTTCTCAGCATACTTTTGTCATTTCAAGAATAATATATGAAAGGTAAGATGTCACTTAGGGGTTGGCCTTCTGCATTCAGCATACTCACCTGAGATCTGTGAAGTTGTCCTGTGTATAGACAGTTAGTTCATTTTTATTGAGTAACACCCCATGGTATGGATGTACCATAGTTTCGCCATCCAGTTTTTGAACTTTAGGTTGTTTTCAGTTCGTGGCTATTACAAATAAAGCTTTCGTGAGCAACTATGTACAGATATTTGTGTGGACATAAGCTTTCATTTCTCTGGGATAAATGCCCAGGACTGCACTTGCTGGGTGGTATGGAAGTTGCATGTTTATTTATTTTTGTTAAGAAACTGTGAAAATTTTTTCCAGAATGACTGTACCATTTTAATTTCCCATCATCAAGGTTTGGGGGATTTAGTTTCTTCAGGACTTTACTAGAAATTGATATATTTATTATGATATTTAAAAAAAATTAGCTATTCTAGGGAGTTCCCCATCATGGCACAGTGGAAATGGAACCGACTATGAATGATGAGGTTGTGGGTTTGATCCCTGGCCTTGCTCAGTGGGTTAAGGATCTGGTGTTGCCGTGAGCTGCGGTGTAGGTCGAAGACGTAGCTCAGATCTGGTGTTGCTGTGGCTGTGGTATAGGCCAGCAGCAATAGCTCTGATTGGACCCCTAGCCTGGGAACCTCCATATGCCGAGGGTGCGGCCCTAAAAAGACAAAAGACAAAAAAAAAGAAAAAAAATTTTAGCTATTCTAAGAGATGTGTCGTGATTTCTCGTGCTCTTAAGTTGCATTTCCCTCATGGTTGATATTGAATATATTTTCATGTGCTTATTTTTCATCTGTATGTCCTCTTTAAAGAAGTGTCTGAAAAAAAAATGTCTGTTCATGTCTTTTGTCCATTTTTTAATTGGATTGCTCTAATTGCTCTAATTGTTGAATTATAAGAGATCTTTATATGTTGCAGATACAAGTGTTTTGTCAGATATGTGATTTGCAAACAGTTTCTCTAAGTCTATAGCTTGTATTTTCATCCTTTTAATAGAATCTTTTCTAGAGCATTTAAAAAAACTGGAGGAAGTTTAGTTTATCAGTTTTTTTTTCTTTGTTTAATGCTTGGGCGTTTGGTTTTATGTCTAAGAATTCTTTACCAAGCCCTAGGTTTCAATGATTTTCTCCTGAGTTTTATCCTAAATATTTTATAGTTGTAGATTTCACACTTTTATCTACTGATTAATTTTGGTTTTTTTTTTGTGTGTATGGTGTTAAGGTTTATTTAGAGGTCCATGTTTTGCCTGTGGATGTCCATTTGCCCCAGAACTATTTATTAAATAGACAGTACTTCCTCCATTGAATTGCTTTTGCTCTTTTGTCAAACCCTCATTGTCAGTGCACCTGTGGGTTTGTTCTGGACACTCTGTTCTGCTCCATTGATCTACGTGTCAGTGTTTCTGTCACTACCAGTCTTGACTAGTACATAGTAATTCTTGAAATTGGGTGGAGTAGGTCCTCCCATTTTATTCTTCTTTTCTGAATTGTTTTAGCTATTCTTGCTTGTTTGTCTTTCCATATACATGAGAATAATTTTGCTTATATCTTCTTTAAAAAGTAGTAGGAGCATGTTTGAAATTATATTAAACTCCTATATACATTTGTGGAGAACGGACATTTTACTATGTTGAATCTTCCCGTCCAGGGACCTTGCATTTACTTATTAGATCTTTTTTGATTATTTTCAACAGTCTTTTGAAGTTTCAGCATATAATTCCTGTACAAGCTTTGTTAGATTTACACCAAAATATACTTTTAGTCATAGTTAATGATATCCTGTTTTAAATGTCTGTTTCCATTTGTTCTTCACTAGGATAAGAAATACAATTGATTTTTGAATGTTGTTCTTATATCTTGTGATCTTGCTGAACTTAGTTATGAATTTTAAACTTTTTTGAGTAGGTTGCTTGGTATTTTCTACATAGACCATTATGACATCTGCATAAGGATTATTTTATAGCTAATTTTCAGCTATGTGTACCTGATTTCCATTGCTTGCCTATTTCACTGGCTAGAACTTCCAGTTCTATGTTGAATAGTAGTGATAAGAGTGGATTTCCTTGTCTTGGTTCCAGTCTTAGAGGGAAAGTAGTATTTTTTCATATTAGCTGAAAAATTGTAAAGATTTTTTTTATCAAGTTGAAAAAGTTATCAATTTTTAGTTTAATGAGTTTTATGGTGAATGAATATTGAATTTTGGCAGATGCTTTTCTGCATCAATTGATATGAGCATCTGATTTTTCTTCTTTAGTGTATGGAATGGTGCAGTATCTGGATTGATTTTCACATGCTGAATCAGCTTTGCATTCCTAGAATAAACTACACTTGATCATGGTGTGCACTTGTTTTTATATATTGACAAATCTTATTTGCTAACATATTATTAAGAATTTTTGCATGTATATGCATGAATAATATTGGTCTGTGGTTTGTTTGCATTTTCCTGGTCTGGTTTGCAATGAGAATAATGGTAGGTGCATAGAATGGTTTGGGAAGTGCTGCCTTCTCTATTTTCTTTTATCCTAGTCTGGTAAGATTATGTACTTTATGCTATTTCAGTTCTTTTAAATTTTTTTGTTTTTTTTTCAATACAATCTGTCTTGGTATATGTGCCTATGGTTAAATGCATTTAAAAAAATGTTCTTGGGAGTGCCTGACATGGTCCAGTGGAAACAAATCTGACTAGCATGGATGGGGACCTGGGTGCAATCCCTGGCCTTGCTCAGTGGATTAAGGATCAGGCATTGCCGTGAACTCTGGTGTAGGTTGCAGACACAGCTTGGGTCTGGTGTTGCTGTGGCTGTGGTATAGGCTGGGAACCTCCAAATGCTGTGGGTTCAGCCCTAAAAAGACAAAAAAAAAAAAAAAAAAAAAGAATGTTTTTGGGTGGAATGTTCTGTGTATGTTGATTATCTTGGTATGATAGTGTTGGTGGGGTCTGCTTTTGCCTTTGATTCTAGTAGTTGGTGAAGGTGTGTTGTAGTCTTCCTGTGTAATTTTGGATATGTCGATTCTATCAGCTGTGCTTTGCATGTATGGGAGCTCTGTTATTTGGTACATACACACCTAGGATGCTATCCTCGGTCATCAGTTCATGTCCCTTGTTAATGCAGAGTCTCCACTGCCTTTACTGCCACAGTCCCGGGTGGGGGGAGAGGGAATGGACTTGACCTCCATGTGCCCGTCACTGAGTCTGCTTGTGGGGGGCTCATTACCATACTTGGTCTTCTCTGTCCCCACCCTGGTTGGGTGTGGGGTCCCTCACTACAGCTGAAATGTGGGAATCCAGGCCCCCACTGGGTTTGTGCTGTCATGGGTGGGGGTGGGGCCACCCTGTGGTGTTTAGCTGGAGCATAGCTGGCAAGGGCTAGAGCTAGTCTGCTCCTTTTGTGGTCCTTTGGCTCAAGAAGCCAAGTTTTTCTTGGAGCTTGTTTTTGTCTACACCCACAGGGAGTTCCAGGTGACCCACTTCTCTGGTCCCAGGATTCCAATTGTTCTTCCATCTCAAGTCCCCAGCAGGTCTACTTCCTTCTCTTCAACTTGAAGTGTCTTCTTACATTCATGTTTTATACAATGTATAGAGTTTTAGTTGTACTTTGCAGCTAGGAGGCAGAAGTCAATATTTGGTTAATCTTTTAATATTGTATTTTTCATATTGTTTATCTGCTAGAAAATACAGATACCAACCACTGGTTAAAGGATGTAATCAAAATTTATTTGCCTGGTATTTAAGGCCTAATTTGCTAGAGCAGCCTGCAAAACTAGGAAGCATTTTTTTTTTTTTTTTTTTTGCCTTTTCTAGGGCCGTTCCTGCGGCATATGGAGGTTCCCAGGCTAGGGGTCGAATTGGAGCTGTAGCCACTGGCCTACGCAAGAGCCACAGCAACAAGGGATCTGAGCCGCGTCTGCCACCTACACCACAGCTCACGGCAATGCCGGATCCTTAACCCACTGAGCAAGGCCAGGGATCGAACCTGCAACCTCATGGTTTCTAGTTAGATTCGTTAGCCACTGTGCCACGACGGGAACTCCAAAACTAGGAAGCATTTTACTTACTAGATCACTGGTTTATTATAAAAAGATGTAACTCGGGACAGCATGATGGAAGAGAGGCAGAGGGCAGGCGTGGGAAGGAACATGGAGCTTCCACGCCTACTGGAGGCTCTCCTATCTGGGCACCGCTACGTGGCCCACTCCTGCATTTCTCTACCCTCCCTCTGAGATTTATGGAGACTTTGTTACATGCACAGTTAAGTCACCCACCTTTGACCATTGAACTCAGTCTTTAGCCCTCCCCTCCCCAGAAGTTGGGGGTTGGGACTAAAAGTTCCAACCTTCTAATCCCTAGGTTGTCCCCTTTGGCAACCAGCCCCCATCCTTAGGTGAGACCCAAAATTGGCTCATTAACATAAAAAAGATCTCTCTATCACTCTCAATATTTAGGAAATTACTAGAGGTTTGTGCCAGAAATGGAAATGAAGACCAAACATCTATTTCTTATAAATCATAATAGCATTTCATCTCATTTCATGCTTAAGTGATGAGTATGTTTTAGACAACGAAATAAGATGTTGCAGATGAAACATAATGCTAGATAAAAGTAATTGATTTTTCTCAATAATCATAGTTGATATATACCCAATATCCCTCACGCTCCTTAGACTAGAGAAGGTGCTCTATAATCTCTTGAATTGGTTAGTCATAAAAGGGAAAGTGTGAGCAGTAAGAAGGGAAAATGAACCTTTAGCAGTCACTACTTTGGTTGTGATAAAAAGATAATTGCATTCTTTGGTGGTAGAAGTCATAGCTCAAGGAAAAAGAGTGATAAGGATGAAAGATTTTCCTTTGACTGTTAAAATAGCATAATAATCTTAGCAATCAGGCACAAGTTACCTAAGAATCTTGACTTTGAGAGTTATCAGAGTGTTTTTCCTTCTCAATTCAAATAACTACAGAAACTGGACCATCAAACTTGCTGCCAGAATGCTTGCAAAGTGTTAGAAGAAAACTTGAGAACAGGCAAGAGGAGTAATGAAAAGCACACTCCTGTGTTCATTTCATTAGAAGAACAAGAGATATGGCATTGCGGCTGCAGCTTTTTCAGACTTTTTTTTTTTTTTTTTTTTTGTCTTTTTGCCATTTCTTGGGCCACTCCCATGGCTTATGGAGGTTCCCAGGCTAGGGGTCGAGTCAGAGCTGTAGCCACCGGCCTACGCCAGAGCCACAGCAACACGGGATCCGAGCTGCGTCTGCAGCCTACACCACAGCTCACGGCAACGCCGGATCCTTAACCCACTAAGTAAGGCCAGGGATTGAACCCACAACCTCATGGTTCCTAGTCAGATTTGCTAACCACTGAGCCACGACAGGAACTCCCAGACTCACTTCTTAGTCTACCTGTAAAACAGACTAGGTTGTCTAAGCTCCTAGAAGCATCCTTTTACTGTTGAAGAGGCTAAAATACAAGACTAATGCCAGAGTTGTTAAAGCAATGGGAACGCTGCTGATTGCAATTGCTGGAGCAGGAAGAGCACCGGCTACTCAATGGGGTGCATTTTGAGTAGAGGAGTCTCAGCACTCACTTGGTTTGAGCCTCTGCCTGAAGCCTGAGGTTTTATACCACCCTGGATCATCCGATGTTTTAGAAATTAGTGCCATCTTCTGGAAGCAGTCTTTGCAAGTCTTAGATGACCAAGCTGTGGAGTGAGATGGGTCATGTATCAGCAGGGCAGTCTTCCTCACTCCCCTTCCAGTGATGGAGGGCTTGGGTGGAACCACCTGCAGTCCAGGTGTGCCTGCTGGCTGTACCATGTGCTCACAGTTTCTACTAGAAGTAAGCCTTCCCCCTCTCCTTTGCCAATTTGGGATTTCCTGGGGGCTGGCTCCTTTCTTAGCACCCCAGGCACCAGTCTTCCTGGACCTCCCGAGGGGAAGCCTTGCTGGCCCTCCCAGGGAGCGCTGGGCTTTCTGTAGCATTTCCCCCTGGAAGCACAGCTCCTCAAACAGAGTTGATGTTATTTGTTGACTAGATGAGCCACACTTCCCAGCTTTGTCCTTGTGTTTGCCCAGGAGCAACTTTCCACTGACTCTTCCCCCTCGTGGCCGCCCTTTATCCTTTTCTCCAACTTCCCTTTGAGATGAAGCCTCTCACCTCTTCACCTTCCTGTCTTGTTTTCAGGTGTAAGTTTGGACCCTTGTAGTCTTGTTTCCCGAGTCCATTTCCTAGAGGTGGCACATGCATAAAAATGTGAAAGTATCAGAAAGACGCTAGTCTGATACTTTGGGGGTTGTCAAAATTCTCACCTTTTTGGTGTGAAAACGAATACTGTATCCAGGGAAAACCACAGTCTGCCCTCAGTGTTGAGCTCAATTAAACTTGTGATCATTTGTCGCCGAGATTCCAAATTCAGGCAAAGGAAATCATTCTGGGCTTCTGCCCACCATCACAGGTCCTTATGGATAACTGTCCCAGGCACCCAGTTTAAAAGCACAGTGAAGCAAAGGAAGACACTGGTGACTGGACTAGAAAGGCTAACCTGACGGCAAGGGGCCAGATGGAGTTCCTCAGAGAGATCTGGGTTAATCGCTAGGACAGAGGTCCAAGCATGGCCTGCACCTGCCATAATCAACCTAAAGGACACGTTGGCGATGCCAATTTGGGGTTCATATTGGAGCTTCAGTGAGAAAAAAAGCACAGGAAGAGGTGGGTTACGAAGAGTTAGCATCACGACATTTAGAACATCTGGTCTCCTTACGCCTGGCTTCCTCCTCACAGCAGATTTGCTCAGGGTGATATAAGAGGTGGAATCAGTGGGACATCGCAGTGATATGGATTAAAAATAATTAGACTGGTTGCATATGAACATGCAGTATGAGTTAAATGGGTCATATTTCACTCGTATGTGTTCACATACAGAATCTCCCTTGAACACTACAAAAAGGCTGCAAGGTAGATAAGCATCTTGGTATTGACTGGAAAAGGACACTTTTTCTATCTCTGCGCAGTTTTGCACACTCTTTTTGGTTCGGTTAGTGTGCCATGCTCAGTGTCACTCTTGACTCTGGGCTCCTTCTTTCCTCAGCTTGAGACTGTCTTCCCCACCCTGACTCTCACTGGGTCCATGCTTACTCCTTCGTTAAGCTCCCTTCTATATTTATCATTTTCTCCAGGTGCCTCCAGAGCCTGGGGTGAGTTGCTCTCAGAAGTGTTTCCCCTGTCGTCCCACTTACACGCCATCAAAGTGTTTCCTTGTTCTTCTCCTCACTAGCCAGGGAATCTCCATTCAGCAAGGGGAACATCTCATGTGTTAAGGCAGCCCAGCTCCCAGGATACGCCTGTGCATCACAGACAGGTGATAACACCTGTAGGATGAGCCGATGGCAGAGCTGATTATTTATTTTGTGAATTTAACACCCTCAAAACCAAGCTCCTTTTCTTCAGCCATAGCAAGCATTCTCTGCAAGTCTAGAAGACCTTGTTTTCATTTCCTCAAAAGTATTATATCATTTTCTATTTTGCCTAAAATTGTGTTCTAACAATAGGTATTGTTCCCAAGCAGACAGCTTCTTCTGGGACTACATACTTATGAAATATACAAGAAGTTATGTAAGAATAAATGAGTTATGATTACATAACCTGCAGTTTTGAGAAGTGAGTACCTACGTAAATTCGTTATACAAGTTCATCTGTCTGCTGGTACTTAACAGCTCATTTAAACAGTGGATATGTAGCTGTTTCCTAACCATCTTCTTAGCGTCAAGTGGTTCTGACTCCTCTTCTAATGAGGATCATGTGTCGACTGGGTTCCACAGCCAGTGTGTTTATTTCATAAGTTTAGGAAATCATCAGCGCTGTGTGCATTTCCATCCTTTAATTGTATAATTTTGGTAAATTACAGATAGCTTCAAAATTGTTATTTTAACAAAGGGTATGTCTAAGGTTTTTGATAAGTGAATAGTAAACCAGTGCTTCTCAAATTTTTTTTCATGTGAATCATCCTAGAATTTTGTTAAATAGAAATTCACATTTAGAAGGTCTGGGATGAGGCCTGAGAATCTGTGTTTTTTAACAGCTGTCTGGGATGGCCTATGTGCCAGCTGCTGGACAGGGACCCTGCAAGGGAGTTCTTACCTGCTTCTCTCACGTTTCATAACCCTTAAAATGGAATTCATATTGGGTTTAGTAATAAAAATTCTGGAGATGAATAGTTAGAATGTTAGTGCATCTTATTATTTCTGTTAATGTGAATTAAATTTATTCTGGTCCTCCCAGTACCCATTAGGTGTCTTGAAAGAGCGTATGTGGCATGAGTTTTAAAGCCAGATTCCCAGGATTTGATTTCTGGATCACCCTTCAGGAGCTGGTGTCTGTGAAAGACCTCATGACTTGTTTTATAGTTACTAGTGGTGGGCTACCTGCTAACCTAAGTTCCCTTAACGGAGTGATTTTCAGGAAAATGGGTAAATCCACATAAAATGGCAATAAGCATGGGATGTGGTCATTGTAATAGCAATGTCTCCCTTTAGAGACACTAGAAGAATTGTCGTGCTGAGGGATGAAAAGGGTTGCCTGCTCAAACCTTCACCTGATGTTTGAACCCCCGATGCATGGGGCCTGACCCACCCAGAGAGCCCATGCACTCATCTTCATTGTGCTTCCAAGACCACGTGGGCACTTCCCCACCTCAGCCTCATCTTCTCCTGTGGATTCCAGCAGGACGGCCTCCTCTTCCTCCCACACGCTGCTGGTTTGGTGCTTGAGCTCCGGCCAGCTGGCTCCCTGGCTTTCACCTCTTCAGGTGGAAAATGTGACCCTCCTGACCCCTGGGCTTACCTTGCATCTCTGTGTACCCCTTAGTAGACAACACACCATCCAGGGAGCCTAGGTTCTGTCCCCGTACTTACCTGCATCTAGGGACACGTAGATGTATCTGCGTCTCCGCGTGTCCCCTGGTAGACAACTCACCATCCATGGGGCCTCTTTCTGGGCTGGAGGAATTCCAGGGTGCACTGTTCCATGGGTCCTTCCCACTGCCCTTGTCCTGTAGTTCTCATTGTGCAACCCAGACTTGCGAGCACTCACGGCCACAGCAAGTGTGGACAACGTGAGGGGGCTGCCCACCACCTGCTGACCATCCTGCATCTGGGGAGCCCAGCTTCCTCCTTCCAAGCCTCCTGGGCCTTAGGGTTTAAGCCCCCAGGACCCACTTAGCCTGATCTCTGTTAAATGCATTCCTATTATGTTGGCCTCAGGCCAGTTCACATGCATTTGGATAATTTATCCATCAATGAATTTGCTGTTCCTCTAATTTTGTGTCAAAGGTTAAAAAAAAAAAACAACTATGTGTTATCAAAGTCTCATCTAAATTCAAGTCTAAAATCCTTTGACGGAAAATTCTAAAGACACAGACAGAGTGACTAGTATTTCTTTAAGTAATTTTATAAAGTTATGATTATCAAAAAAGGTTTATAATAACTAATTTTATTTACAGATCCTTTTACAGACCAGTAGTTTAGTCTCACCAGAAGGTATCATTGGATATTTATTTAATTGGAACCACTTAGTTATAGACTCACCAGTCTTTTTAATTTTCTTTATTCCCATCCTGCTGCTCGATTCTTGGTTATTTAAGTTCCATTTGTGTGTGTGTGTGTATGTGTGTGTGTGTGTGTGTGTGTGTGTGTGTTTACTAAGTTCCTAAAGAAAACAGACAGTAAGTTTAAGACTTTCTAATCAGCAGATTTTGCCGGAGATCTGACAGGAGATCTGGAGATCAAGTGATTGCACATTAATTCTAGTTACTTTCTGCAATTATTCATACATTCCAATATTTTATTTCCTTCCATTTCTCCTCTTAACATTTGGCTATAAGGATAGAGAAAAAAATAATGGGCTTAAATGTGGCAAGTTTATGAGTGTCGCCTACGATTTTAATATCTCCTTCTGTTCAGGGTTCCGACAGCACAGGGCCTGCCTGTGTTGGCAGTGAGACTCAGTTAAAACTGCTCCTGGTGGGCGGGACCTCACTGCTGGGAACAAGGCAAGGTGCGGAGGTGGGGTTGGAATCCTTGTGGCTGGGCCCCACCCAAAGGGCGAGGGAGGCAGTGGCCATCAGGCAGGTGACGCCCTGCTAGACAGCATGACGCCCCAGACTCTGCTGGGCCAGCACCCAGGGGCAGGAGCATCTTCATGCAGACCCACTTGGGTTACTCAGTGTGTGTCTCCCGCCTGGCAGAGGGGCCCATCCTGGCCCCTGGGGCTGCTCAAAGCTTTCCCCGTGATGCCTGTGCCCCAGCCGAACCAGACGGGGCTCTGTGCCCCCACCTGTGTGTCTCTGTGCTTCCTGTCACTGGCTCAGAAGAGCCACAGGGGCCCCTGCCTCCATCCAAGAGGTCACCTGGCTGGGTTTATTGTACCTGATAAATAACTCTCGGAATACAAACAAGGTTTAATTATCAGGCCATTTCCTTGTAAAATGGGCGTATTAGCACAGGCAAGGCTCCAGTCAGGGTTGTTGTCTGATGCCTTTTATGCAGATCTAGTCCAAATGAGCTTATCATCCTTCCCGTTATCCTTCCCCACACATTTCTGTAGTTACTTACTTCTCCGCATTCGTGTATATTCCCTGTTACCCATATCAACTCTTGTTATTGGATCCCTGAATTCTTTAGTAGATGTGAATTCTCTCATTTCTGTGCTTTTGGTTTATGGCAAATAGGTCATATTTGTATTGGATCTTTTTTGGTAGCTTGGTTGACATAAACTCAAATTCTAGAGTCATAAGCCATGATTAAAAGACGTCACACTTGCTTTTTGTTAACTGACAAGTGTGGGCGGGTGGAGGTGACCTCGCCTTTCACGGCTCCTTGCAAAGCAGAGCCATCGCCGCGGCTGTGGCCTGAGCCGTGTGAGGTGTCGATGTCCATGTCCCTGAGGAAGTTACCCCAGGGGCAGCACACACCAAGTTTCTGAAATGAGAACTAAGAGGAATCATGGAGAGTCAAGGCCTGTGCGGCCTGGAAAACCCAAGTGGGAAGGCGAGCTGGGGGCAGGAGGTGCATAGACCCAGCGCTGCGCCAGCCCCATGGCTGGTGGGCCTGTGCTCTTTGTGGCCAGCTGGGCGCACTCTTGTCTCAGCCTCACCTGGACTCACCTGAACTCACCTGCACTGGGCATGTGCCCCACCTTTTGGTTCAGGTAGAATAGACCTTTGCACCAAACGTGAAAGCCCTTCACGTTTAACTCCACTCCTTTGGTTTTGTCAGAATCATATTTGTCACATGTGGTTAGAAATAATGTTTTTGCTATGAAGCTTATTATAACTTTTTTCCTGTCCTGTTATTGGGCACTCACTGTCTTATTAAGCATTTATGATTGGTGTAGATTAATCACACTAGAGGTCCTAATCTGTTAACAGTCACTTGAACTGCAGTCACCCTATAAAAATTGAGATTTGTCTGAGAAGAGGGACCTGTGATTAAGCTAATCTAGGGGTTAGTAGGTATCTGTAAGGAAGCCATCAGGCAACTTCAGATTGTGAGATATTCTCCATCATCAGCTGTTTCTTGGGCTAATACATGAAATGGCAGGAAAGAGGAGACAGTTATAGATAAAGGGGATAAGAAAAAAAGCAAATAAATGCAAGTATCAGTCCTGTTTAGCCACGGATTTAAACAAAATAATGATAAAAACACATCTACGTGGCTTTTAGGGAAAACTTCAAAATGAGTTGAGTATGAGATGGTATTTAGCTGTTGTAACCAATTTTTATTACGTGTTTTCATGATGTCTTTTTTTTAAATTCCTTTTCTGTTAAAACATACAGATATTCACAGTTGAAAGAAAATGGTATCAAACAAATACTGTAAAATTCAGCAAAAACTAAAAGAGGGGGAATGAGAGAATGGCTGGCTAAGTGCTGATGGCTGTTGGAAGTGACCAGTGGAGATAGGCTGGGTCATTGCATTATTCTAATTGTGAATATTTTCAAACATTTTCATTATAAAACATATATAATCAATTAACAAAGAGAATGTTGCTAACAGATTTAAACATTTTATCTTCTAAGATTAGTGTTAAGCTGTGACCTTCAAAACTCAGGGTTTCTGGTGAAGGTAAATAAATCAGAATGTCTCTGTGATGCTCAGAGATAAGAGGCAGGAATGAGAACTGTATTGAGTGAGAAAAATAGACATCACTTTGGGTTTAAAAGAGGTGGGCTCAGTAGAAGTGTTAATGTCAAGGTGTAGTTATTCTCTTTTAAATCAGCGTGATTGCATTTAAAAATGTCAGTACTCCTTTTACAATTTATACCTTCTTTTATTCTGGCCTCAAGAACACTGAGGGACTGTGGAACCACAATTGTGTTCTAATTGAAAAGCAGTAGCCCCCCTCCTGATTCATGCCTGTGTCTGCTACGGAATTCGATCCTGGATTTGGTGTTTGATTCTCTTTCTTTTCTGAAATATGCAAGCTGATTTTTCCTCCTAATGAGTTCGGCCAAGTGGAAACCATCAGTCTCCATTGTCTCCTGCAGGAGGGGCTTCTGCTGCTGATGGAGGTGGCTTGGACCCTGCCTCTATGTCACACTCTTGGCTGTCTCTACATTGTCCTATATTTTCAGTCTTTTCTTCCAGTTCTTTGACATAAGCATTAACACAGGAGATAATACTGCTAATCAATTTCCTTTGCCCTCAGTATACAGTAAGTAAATATAATTTTCCCACCAACCTCCTTCTGGGTCTGTTCCCATCTCTCCAGGCCCAGGAGGCCCCTTGAACACCCTTCTTCTCCCCCGTTTCCTTTCCCCTCGGTCGACCGCTACCGTGTTCCCGGTCTTAATCCTTTCAAGCTCCTTTTCATGTGGCTAGTTGAAAGAGCTTTCAGAAATAAACTATGGCCATAATTCTGTTGACTTATAAACCTTCAGGGTGCCTACTTTACAGTTATTATAGTTTGAACCCTCATATATGGGATATGGCTGGATGTGTCCCCTCAAAATTCAAGCTCTGGCCCCCAGTACCTCACATGTGACTGTTGGGTCTTTTTAGAGCTGATAGGCTCAAAATGAGGTCATTTGGATGGGCCCTAATCCAATTGTATGGTGTCTTTATAAGAAGGAGAATTAGGACACAGGTACTAGACACACGCAGGTACAGAGAGAGCAGCGTGAGGACACAGTGAGGAGAAGGCCACCAGAAGCCACAGGGGGCCTCACAGAAGCCACCTGCCAGTGCCTGATCCTGGACTTGAGCTTTTAACCATGTCGTCACCCAGTGGGTGGCTCCTGTAAGGCAAAGAACCTGGCAGACTGGTACTTAGGGTTTTCCATGTTTCGACCAGTCACCTTTCGAGCTTCTCCTGCTGGTGCCTTTCCTGCCTCCTTCGCACCAGACCTGCCCTGACGGCGCTTCAGGCTCCCCTTCTTCCCAGGCTCTGCGCCCTTGCCCATGTCCTTTGAAGCATGCTTCTCTCCAGAATCAATTTGTTCCCCCTTCGGGCTTTTGCTCAAATCACACTTCATTAGGAAAGTTGTCCTCATTTCTAGACAAGTTTAGGTCTTTCTGGTTCTTATTGCTACATCACGTTACATTCCCTCTTTCACTACATCGGTCATAGGCTTTTTGTATGGTGACTTAATTAGTGGAAATTTTGACTGGGCTAGATTGAAAGCTCAATGATGTCAGAATATCCTCGATGCTTTAGGAGTTCAGAACTGAGATGAATGTTGGAAGACCATATGGGAGAGGGTTGTGGTTACCAAAATTGCAAGAAGCTATTTGAGGCTTTCTTGGAAAAAAATTCTGAAACTTAATAACTGTTTGAAATAGATGTATTTTATATTTTTAAAGAAAGCAATAAAGTTTCTGGAACTTAATGAGTTCTTTCCTGAAGAGGCTCTTTTAGGCATCAGTTCTTAGCTCCTTGTGACAAAATATAATTTCCCTGATAGGTGACACTTTATCACTTAATTGAAGACCCATGCAATTTCAACTGATAAGTTTTACAGGGTTTAAATAAAAGCATGTTAAGCTTCATTATTTATGGAATTGATAACAATAATTTAACTCCTTAGTCATTTTGTGTGGGTCATGCTTTATATTCTGAAAGCACTAAACATGTGAATATAGTAGAATTAAGAAATTGGAAAGATGTATTAACTTTGCTATTAGAAATGCATCCATTTTCATGTCAATTACAGTATTTTAGGGGCAAACTAAAGCAAATGTTTTATAGAGCTGAAATCGTGATAATTAATATATGCTTGCTTTTTTAAAAAGATAATTGGCTTTATCTTCCTTTCTTTTCTTTTCTTTCTTCTCTCCCATTTGATTATTTTCCTTCCAGCTACTGTAAAAGAATGAAGATAGCACAATTATTTTACACTTTTTCAAATGTTAATATGCAAAATAATCACTTAGGGAGGGCTTGGTAAAACCTACACTTTGCATCATCAGCAGATGCTCCATTAGCAAGGCTGGGTGAAGCCAGGAATCTAAGTTTTTATAAGCACTGAGAATGGACTTGATAGATAGTATCCATTTACAGAAACCCTAAAGGGTGCTGGAATTATATCTTGTGTAGCAGGAAGTTAAATGAGAATTTTTGATTAAAGCAGAAATGTGTAATATACATGACATATCAGCTCAGCCAAAAAAAAATTTTTAAAAGAGCTGCTGGAGTGAACTGTAAGTTCCTTTACCCCCAAGCTAGTGCGAGTGGTCTCAACACGACCATTCCTAAGCTGACCCTGAGTCCTGACCGTTAAAGGAACATAGAGGACAAGTGTCTGACTCGTGCCCAGACAATCTAGAAGATGGGACACTGGTGGTTCCTCTTTCAAAGGCAGAACTAAGATGGCTTGGGAGCACACTGCACTTCCAGTCTGTCAGGGAGTAAAACATGGGGATACACCCCCCAAAAAAACAACAGTGTGGCCTTATGGGGCAAGCCAGCATCCTGAGAGTTATGCATTACCCACCTCATACTAAGGCTAGACCCATGTCAGTGAGGATCTTTAAGAGCCACTAGAGAATTAATAAGCTTTAAACAATAAGCTTTAAACATCTCCAGGTCTAGAGAAAGATAATTCATCTTATGATAACATCAGTCCCATAAGAATTTTATTATACTTCTGATATCTGCCTGCATGCTGCTACCTCCACATAACAAGGAAAAATATTTTTAAAAAATTATAATTTGGGAGTTCTCGTCGTGGCAAAGCAGAAACAAATCCGACTAGGAATCATGAGGTTGTGGGTTCAATCCCTGGCCTCACTCAGTGGGTTAAGGATCCAGTGTTGTGGTGAGCTGTGGTGTAGGTTGCAGACAAGGCTCAGATCTAGCATTGCTGTGGCTGTGGCATAGGCTGGCAGCTGTAGCTCTGATTAGACCTGTAGCCTGGAAACTTCCATATGCTGTGGGCACAGCCCTAAAAAGAGAATAGACAAATAATAAATAAATAAATAAATAAATAAATAAAATTATAAAGTTATAATTGCAACTTAGGGGCAGGCAAAAGAGAGAAGGACTTTGTCTCCCTCTGTCCTTGCAGAGGCCAGTTCACAACTAGGGAAAAAAGAAGATGCACATTTAGATCAAGTTTATTGCCTGGGGTATAACATGGAGTTAGATGTATTTAATCCCTAAGTTGAGAATGTGTTACACAATTACAAATAAATTTCCAGTTGTTCCGTGTATTAAATATGATATTTGCAAAGTACTTAGAATAGTGTCTGAAATATAGGAGACCTATGTTGATAAATACTCAAAAATGATAGGTATGTAGAGTAATAGGGAGACTATAGGAGCAAGTTTATGTGTTGTAATGATCACATTATTTAAATGAGTTGCCTCACAAAGTGACTGTCCTAGAGTAGGATAAATACTGGGTAGTTATCAAACCCCTAAACTTCCTTCAGCCACTAAATCCTATGGCCTGGGATTCTATTAGGGCAAAAGAGATGAGGAGAGGAGCTGCATGATAGAAAGACCTCCCCCCCACCGCCAGGCAGCCAGGGTATTTGGGCTCTGACTCTAGATCTGCTAGAAACAATTTTCAGAACCTTGGACAGGTAACCAGAGCTCTAACAACTCCCTCTTTGTTTAAAGAAAAACTCAACTGCAATTGGGGTTAGCAAACCTTTCCGTGAACCATCAGAGCATGAGGAGTTTAGCTGTGAGGGACCGTGTGGGATCTACTGCAGTAGTAACTCGCTGTCATTGGGCATTTAGCAAGGAAGCAGCTACAGACAACACATCAACCAGTGGTCCTGTGCCTGAGATCCCAGAACTGCTTTATGGACTCTGAAATAAAGATTTTATGTAATTTTCACTTTTTATAAAATATTATTCTTTTTCAAATTAAAAATATCAAATATAAAAATCATTCTGGAGTTCCGTCGTGGCGCAGTGGTTAACGAATCCGACTAGGAACCATGAGGTTGTGGGTTCGGTCCCTGCCCTTGCTCTGTGGGTTAACGATCCGGCGTTGCCGTGAGCTGTGGTGTAGGTTGCAGACACGGCTCGGATCCCGTGTTGCTGTGGCTCTGGCATAGGCCGGTGGCTATGGCTCCGATTCGACCCCTAGCCTGGGAACCTCCACATGCCGCAGGGGCGGCCCAAGAAATAGCAAAAAGACAAAAAATAAAAAAAAAAAAATCATTCTTAGCTCAAAGACCATTAAAAGTAGATGGCAGGGAGTTTCCATTGCGACACTGTGGAAGCGAACCCAACTACATCCATGAGGATGTGGTTTCGATCCCTGGCCCAACTCAGTGGGTTAAGGATCCAGCATTGCTCATGAACTGTGGTGTAGGTCGTAGACATGGCTCAGATCTGGTGTTACTGTGACTGAGGTGTAGGCTAGCAGCTCCAGCTCTGATTTGACCCTTAGCTTGAGAACTTCCATATCTGGTGGTGTGGCCAAAAAATAAATAAATAAATAAAAATAAAAATAAAGTGCCTTTGGAATGGATTAGCAATGAGATCCTGCTGTGTAGCACTGGGAACTATGCCTGATCACTTATGATGGAGCATGATAATGGGAGAAAAAAGAATATATACATGTATGTGTAACTGGGTCACCATGCTGGACAGTGGGAAATTTACAGAACACTGTAAATCAGCTATAATGGAAAAAATAAAAATCATTATATCAAAGAAAAAGATGGCAGACTAGATTCAGTGCTGTGGCCAGAGTTTTCTGACTCCTAAATTAGATTATTTCCAAAAACAGTTGTATTCTCAAATTCCTGATTCCGTTAGTTTGACTGCTGTTCTCTCTGATGTGCTTTCTTGCCTCTCTACCTACATCCCAATTTCTACCCATCTATCTGCTTTCTTCCTGCAAACCACCTATAGCTGCAGGCTCATGAGTTTTGAAGGGCAGTTGCAAAGATATTGCATTCTTTCTCTGATATTAAACTTCTCTTCATTTATCAATTGGTTAATTTGCCTCATTTCAATATATCCTTCTGAAACCTATAATCATGTATGACTGGGTCATCTTGCTGTACAGTAGAAAATTGATAGAACACTGTAAACCAGCTATAATGGAAAAAAATAAAAATCATTTAAAAACTTTAAAAAAAACATAGCCAACATAGTTCTAAAGTGAATATAAATATGGCCAAGACTTGGACCAAGAATAATCATTCCTTAAACTAAATTTAGTTATATAAATCAAAAAATGAAATCTTATTTACACATAGAGAGCAAAGATAACCTCAGTATTTTCTTGATATTTATAAATGCTATTACTTAAAATAAATGATAGTGCAGTCTTTGCATCATTTCCACTTTTCTCATATATATCTAATATGTTGATGTGTTACAACTTATCCTGCTTCCACTTTTACCTCATGGGAATTGCTGTCAAGTTATTAGCTTATTATAATGATTTTTAGAATTACTTATCCATATTAATTTTGCTCTAGCTAGACTTTGCTGCTCCCCCCAATTTAAAGTGTCATTATATTAGGAGGATAAGTTACTTTATTTGCATGCCCTAAATTCCAAATTTTTTACTCACATTCTGGTTTGTAGGAATGTTAGATATTGTTACCATATGTGATAAAAGGCTAAAAGAGACATAATTCCAATTTCAGCACAGAGCCTAAATATTATCATTTACCTATAGGCAGAACCACTATAAAACTATGTTTCTAAAAATTTTAAGTTAAAAAATTTGTTTTATGTGCAATGTGGGGGATAAAGTTTAGATTCTAGGAAAGAGTTAAAATTAAAATATAATTATAATATAAATGTATATGTATATGCTGTGTAGAACCATGTGTTAATGTAGTCACTGTGCACTTGACTTTTAAAGAGATCCTATAGCAAAGTCTCTCTGGTTCTCTCCTGACCCATCACTGCCATCGTGCCCAGGCGACCGTCTTTTCATTTCTATATCACTCAACGAACTCTTAAGCTGTTTCCCAGTTTGTTCCTATAGAATCATTTTTCATCCCTTTTCCAGAATGTTCATTGTCATCTCCGCTTTTCTCAGAGTCTCCATTTTTCAGGGAATGTCCAGGTTTCTTAACATGGTTCTAGAATAACCTGTCCCCACCCATCTTCCCAGCCCCAGTTCTTAGAACTTCTATTTCTCCTTGTGGCTGAACCATCATAGGGTCAGATCTTGCTTTTTTTCCTTTTTTTTCCTTCTCTTTCTTTCTTTCTTTCTTTCTTTCTTTCTTTCTTTCTTTCTTTCTTCCTTCCTTCCTTCCTTCCTTCCTTCCTTCCTTCCTTCCTTCCTTTCTTTCTTTCTTTCTTTCTTTCTTTCTTTCTTTCTTTCTTTTGCTTTTTAGGGCCACACCCATTGCATATGAAAGTTCCCAGGGGGGTTGAATTAAATTGGAGCTACAGCTGATGGCCTACAACCATGGCCACAGCAACTTGGCATCTGAGCCGAATCTGCAACCTACACCACAGCTCACGGCAACGCTGGATCCTTAGCCCACTGGGTAAGGCCAGGGACCCAAGTCCTAATGGATCCTAGTCGGGTTCGTTAACTGCTGAGCCACGAAAGGAACTCCAGGGTCAGATCTGTCTTAAATTCATCGAGTGGGCTGTGCTCCTCAGTCATTCCAGATGTGACTGTGACTCAGACTCAGTCTTTTTCCCACCTTGACATCAGTTGCTTCTCTGGCTCCTCAGGCTGATCTCTACCGAATAGTCAGGAACAGATGGAGCCGCTGGTGCTTCTAGGGGTTTTCCCCTGGTTTCCCTAAACTTGGGCCTTGTCCTTGTTACTTTCTTAAAACGATGTGCTCAATGTCCCCCGTCCCTGCAGTGTTGGTCCTGGGAGAATGGAATCAGTCCGATTTCATTACAGCTTTCTTTGAAAAAATCTTTTGCTCAGTGGATTTTTTGGAATGACTAATGGAATGCCATCTGAAAGAGGACCTCCAGGCATTCAGTAACCTCGGAAAGCTTGATCATGCTCTGGTTCCTTGGCTCCTTCCTGTCTTTCGGTGAAGGGTCCGTGTTGGGAGGCTCCATTGTGCAGGGGGATGTGGGGCAGGGAGGAACGCAGATGGACTGTCCCATGTGGGCAGTCTGCCAGCATCTCTGAGCTGACTCTCCTCACCTAGAACAGGCATGGTGACACCTGCAAGAATGCAGGATGAAGAGAAATGTGTAAATCAGGCCAGTTTAGGAAGCTGTCCTTCCCCTCCCCGCCTCTGTTCCCCTGCCTGTCTCCTCCCCAGCCTAGAAAAAGGGCACCTCTGAGCTTTGTCACAACACACAGCCCATCCTTCCTCTCTCACAACAAAATTTGCGCTATTTCTAAACAAGAAGTATAGAGACAAACGCATCGCACATCACTGTATTTTGTAATGTTTTAAAAATTATTTTAATCGATTAGGTTATGCCTATTTTCCTTGGAAAATATACTTTACCACCTTTCTATTAAAAACTATAGATAATGCCAGGCAATTCTGTCTGGCCTCATCTTTCTATCCTTTCTGTTTTCAAGGGCTCTGGAAGCAGTTCCAAAGGGAGGGTGAGTGAATCATCATGCATTTGGGCTGTCACATTATCTTTGAAAGTAGCCTTGTGCTGTTTCACTTCACACTTGATGAAGCCTGGATCTCTCTCAGCCGCATGACCCTCTTGGTCCCCTGGCACTCCTGCTTGACTCCGAGAATTCTCCATCCTTAAGACTGAATAGGGGCCTCGTTAGAGCAGGTTAGTGAAAGACCGTGTCCTCCCGTGCTCTTTGCGGAAGATATTGGGTTCGGCCTTCGGGGACAAAGCTGAGATTTTAGGCGCTTTTGTCGGAAGAGAAGAGCAGCCCTTCAGCTGAGGCTGCATCTAACCCTCTTCTATCATTCTGGAAACTCGCCTCCCATTTCTCCCCAAACTTTCAGGCACCTCATGATTCTGCAGAAAAGCTGTGGAGAACAGCTTAATCAGGAGGTGGGCACCGCCTTTTAAAATAAATAGCCTAGGACTAAACTTGCAGACCCCGGAGCCCAGCACCTTGGGTTCAGATCTGCTTGCAAACCGCGTATGGCAGGTTTGTCCCCCTCTCTGTGCAAACAGTCCAGTGGGGATGGGAATAATAGTACCTTCTTCGTAGGTTTATGCATGGTTTCCTATAGGTAAAGTCCCTTAGGACATTGTGTGGCATGAGGTCACAATTAGTGTTAGCAGTTATTATCAACTTTCCCCCCCACCACTGTCAAGTAAGACAAATATGAGTAACTGCCCTCATGGAAGCAGTAGGAGTTTGAGACAGTGATAAACTGGACCATGTGCGTCAGGGTGGAGGACAGTCAGGTTTATTTCGAATAAACACAAGCAAACAAACCCTTACGGAGTCTCTAGGCTTGAGTTCAAGAGAGTAGCCATATGCATTTTGAAGTTTAACCTAATTAATACAATTTGTTATAGCGAACCTAAGTATATTGTCACCAGACCCAAGCTAGGTATATTTTGTCATGCATTTCTGCAGTGATTCAGCAAAACATAATTTAGAGGAAACATTTAGAATTGTGCTTGTTACTAAGGAATTACTTAGAGAGTTTCCTCTCCCTCTCTCCTCTTCTTTTCTTTCATTCTTTCTCTCTCTTTTTTCCTCCTCCCTTCATTTCTTTCTTTCCTTTCTTTTTTGGGAAGGGAAACTGTTTCCTTACCATGTGGTTCTCTCCTAGCAGGGCCAGTTATCTGTCATGTGTATTCATCTTTTGTTGTATTGGTCAGAGGTCCTTGCTGACAGGTACTAGGGTAGCTGTCAAAAACAACATTGGCTCCTAGATGGCAACCTGGATGCATGACAATGAAATGGGCTTAGGGATCATGAGGTCTTGTTGGGACATGTGTCTTGGCTGAGTCTGTACAAGTTTTTTCCTTTTTTCCCCCTTTTGAATTCTTAGTTCTTGTTCTTTTTTTAATCTTTCTAACTTCATACGAAATGTCACAGTGTAGCAGAAAGTGTGTGGGCTCTATAATTAGAACTAAGATCAAATGCAAGGTCTGGTACTTATCTGGGCAGATTATGTAACCTCCTTGAGGATCAGAGTCAGCGTCTGCCGAATGGAGAGAAGGCCTCCGTGCAAGGTGCTTCGGGATTGAACGCACCTGCGATGCTCCTCCCCAGCATCATGTACACCAGGCGAGGTGTAAACACAAGCCCTTCGACCTGACTGTAGACTGTGAGCACTTGGGGGCTGAGGCCGTGCCCATCCGCCCTGTGGCTCAGCAGCTCCCGGCTAAGTCCCTTTCGTAGCATGGGCAGTAAAAGTCACATCCCGGGGCGTGGTTTAGATTCTAGATCTCTTCAACATGGAGAATAACATGCACAGAAAACATTTGACTGATGTGGATTTGTTTAGTTTTTCTTTCAACTCTATCAGTTTTGCTTCATGCGTCTGGTGGTTCTGTTGCTTGAGGTATATACATTTAAGATTGCTATGCCTTATTACTGGACTGATCCTTTTATAAAAATGTTATCTCTTTTTGCCTCTAGCAAGTTTCTTTGTTCTGAAATTTATTTTATCTAATACTAATGTTGCCACTCTTGCTTTATTTTAGTAACGTCTATATATCTTTTTTCCACCCTTTTACTTTCAACCTACTGGTGTCTTTTAATTTGAAATGAGTCTCTTCTAGTCAGCAAAATCCGATTCATTTTAGCTAGGATTTGTATTTTCTTGTGCAGTATTAATTTCTGAGAACTTTGAAAGATGATATGCCCACAAATGTTGACTTCATGTGTAATTTACACATCATAAGTGTGAATGAAATTTGTACATATTTGTACATTTACGTATGACTTATATTGTTTGCATATGTGATATATGCATATTTGTACCAAGTTGTATCAAACTGCATGGTGAGTTCAGTCAAATAGAAGGGAACTGGAGATTAGATACATAAAAAAAAAATCACTTAACCACAGACTCATTAGCACTCTAATGGGTCCAGACTTAGATTTAATCCTCTTGTCGGGGCAGGTAAATTCATAAGGTGCTTCAGAGATACACACTGATATTCAGCCCCATAGTGACATCAAAGTGGATCTTTGCTTCTCCAGAGAAAAGACTGTCAAACAGCCTTCAAGGCATCAAGATGAAACACTTTTAAGGCTGTGAACGTGTCTGGAGTCGGTGCCTCAGATCTGTCATCTCGGATGCTCAGTTCTGTCAGCAGAGAGAGGATATGGATTGTAAAGCCTGGCCTACAGTAACCAGATCCGGGAGATGGAGGCCCTCAAACAGCATGTGAAAAAACTGAGAATTTCCACAGTATCTGAACGCTGCCATGCGAGTGGCTGTGTGCATTAACAGTCAGGTTCAGTCGTCTGTCTCATATAGCAGACACATATGGTAATGAATTAAGAGGAAAACAGCAAGGAAGTGAACCAGATAGTTCCGATGTTGAAATGGCATCAGTCCCCAGAATAAGGTGCTGCCCCGGTGCTCAGGACGCTCTGACCCCCTTGCCAGCGGCCAGTGAGACCCGAGGCCCTGGTCATGTTCCCAGAAGAGCAGCGCGGTGATGACTGCCACCTCTTCCTTCACCTCCTGGGTGACATGGTCTTGGTGCATAGCAGTAGTTCTATCAGGTCACGTCATGGTTGTATGGCTCCTGACTTTAGAAATTATCGCTTTCTTTTTCTTAGATTTTTGAAAATTCAAAGATTTAATAGTTTACCACGAACAGAAGTAACCTTATTTTTACGTCTTAGGATGAGCTTCATTGTCGATCCAAAATGCTGAATATGTATGTCCGGGTTGTTGAGGGGGCTTCACGTGTCCTGGTCCCCTCACTGAGCCATTCTGTTGCAGGGAGATTAGGACCACACACTTGAGTCAGACTCCCATCCACACCAGCTTACCTACCACGCTATGTAAAACTCTGGGCAGTGCCTTCTCATTTGTAAGGTGAGGCTAGGGATGGGGCCTTGTCATGGGGTTGTTGTGAAGATATGATGTGACAGTGTGAAAACAGATGTAAAGCAGTTTAGATGGTGCCTGGCACACACTGAGTGTTCAGTAAATGTTAGCCATTTGTAATAATTTCTCAGCTTTATCAAGAATGGCAGGACTAAAACAGAATCCTCCAGTCTCATTTCATACTCAAAGAAAGTTCTTTATCAGTCCCTGGAAGTGGCAGTTACCCAGTTTCCAAGGTCCCCAACCTGGTCATCCAGAATGCTGGGCTCTGCCTCCTTTCCTCCCTGCCCCGGTCAGCTCCAGCCAGCCCCGGCCAGCCCCGGCCAGCCCCACACCACAGACCATCCACCATCCACGAGCTGGAAAGTGAGCTTCCCACACCCAGATGTAGGCTCTTGCCCTAAACAACTCACCATGCAAACTACACCAGCCATGGCAGCAGGCCTGGTGGAGCCCAGTCACCCCACTGCCTCCCTGGTGGGCACTCCCCGTCCCCAGGCGCACCTCTGGTCCTGGAACACTACCGGCTCCTCCCCAGGTCAGGGCCACTCCTGGCTCTGTTTCTAGTGCCTGCAGCACTCTGCTGGCTTCTTAAACTCATTCCAACTTCAGTTCCTTTACCACCGCCTCAGGGAGCCCACTGACACCGGCCCCAGGATGCTCAGCTGTCCCTGCGGGCTCAGAGGGCACTGTGCCCCAGTGAAATAAGCCAGGCAAAGACAAGCTCTCGATGAGCTCACTTATCCATGGAGTCTAAAAATACAGCAGACTAGTGAACATAACAGAAAAGAAGCAGAGTCACAGATACGGAGAACAAACCAGTGGTTCCCAGTGGGAGAGGGGGAGGGCGGAGGGGTGGGCTAGGGGCTAGGGAGTCAGAGGTGCAAACTACCATGTAGAAAAAAGCCACAAGGATGTATTGTCCAGCACGGGGGCATAGCCGGTATTTTATAATAAAAACTGAACAGCAACTACACGTCAACTTAAAAAAAGTGAAAATGGCTTCAAAAAACAAAATGTAAATAAAATACTCCATCTGCAGAAAGGTGCGCCCAGTTATCGTGTTCTGTCGTCTTCATATCCATTACGAATCTCATACAGTAACTTATTTTTTATTTATTTCACTGTCACTTTGTGTTAGAATATGGGCCTTGTGATCTGAAGTACCCAGGACAATGCTGAGCACATAGTGATTCTTCAGTAAATGTTTGTAGGATAGACAAATTTAAGAACTAGAAAGTAATAAACTAGAAAATATAGTTGAAAATATTCTATAAGGTTCAGGTTTTAGGTTACTAGCCTTCAAACACTTACTAAAAGATCTTGATTCAATAAATAATTAACTCTGCATACTAGCAAGTCATTTTCAGGTAAAGAAATTGAACTATGTTGTCTTATATCATAAATTAAAATATTTTGAGATATAGTCTCTTCTATAATTAAAAAAAGTCTTGTGCCACTAATTCTGGGAAGAAGTTGATATTAAACATTTTGCTTTTAATCTTATTTTTGTTTTAAACTCTTTTGAAAATAAAAGCGATTATAATTTTACATTAAAAGAATCTGGAGGCAAGCAAATGAACAGATAAAAAGATGAATAAATAAAATGACCATTTAGTTTGGAGTTCACTTTACTGAAATTGATTTGCTAGGCATTTTTCTGATTATGACTTATCAAAAATAACAGATTCTAATTACATACAGCCCTTAAGAAAAATGAGTGATTCAATCATGTTTTTCTTTCAGTGCATTTTATAGCATATTTTAAAATCCTTTTTAAAAACTTTGTTTTGGGAAATACATACATATCCTGAAACATTACAGAATGTTTATTGTAATGCATTACAATATATTGTTGTGCATTTTGCCCTATGTTTCCTGGGAGTTTAATTATACATGAGCTTAAATGCGTAAACATGCTGATTAACCAATCTGGAAATACTTTCAGGTAAGGGGGTATAGGAGAACAACACACACACACACACACACACACACACACACACACACACACACACACACACACACACACACACCATGAACCCACTGCCTTCTTAACATGTCCATGTTCAGGGGCCTGTCGCAGGATGCTTTTCCTTTAGGAATAAATAGAGTCCAGGTTGTCGTCTTACTTTCTCAGCTTAAAATAACCCCCGCATCATCCTGGCTCTTTATTTTCTTGGATTTTTTAAACTCAGTAAAAACTTTTAAAGAAGAGTGATAATAATACTTACAATACCAGTATAACAACTTGAAAAACATTAATTGATCTCCTATTTATTGTTCATATCTATGTTATAGAAATAAAAATGTTTTCAGACACAACTGAGTGCAGATGAAGTAAAAATATGAGAGTCAGTAATTCTTTTTCCTTGTGTTTTAAATCTCTAGTGAAGGGTTAAGAGAAGCTGCTTTAGCTTCAGTGGTTAATGTGATAAAAGATAAAACACAGAAGTATTCTAATGGCAGGCCTTTGTGTATCTTGACAGATACTGGCCTTTATATGAGAACTCCATAGGGGTATACCTGCCAAACTACCTAGTTACTAGGGGTCTCTGGCAACTACTGATCAATTTATTGGAAAATCCTGGAGTGGAAAACAATATAGTAAAGAAAACATGGTTTTCTTTGTAGAAAACACCCCTGGAAAATACAGGACAATTAATTTTGTCATAACAGTTAATGCCTACAGCAGATGTCATCAGCCTCCACGCATTCTTTCTTCAGTTCTTTTTCATTCTCTTTCTAAGACCTATAAAATCATTCTGCCTTCAACCACACCCATTTTACTTTTGATTGTTTTAAATGTGCCCCCTCCCCAAAATATCAGAATTCTGCCTCACTTACGCTTAGCATTGTTGCTTTCTGCTTTTCACCAGTTTTCTAGTTATGTTTTGGTACAAGCAATTTGAATGAAGTTTTACAAAGTAGAAAACATTCTTATTTTGTACATATGTGGTTTTTCACCAGTTTATTTCAAAATCCAAACTAATGCTATTACTTTAAAAATTGAGCTATTAATTTACACACCATTTAACTTCCAATTGCATTCTGAACCTAATTTAACTTTAAATTTACCTTTAAGCCATTAAGAAAATAAGATTAGTTGAAATGCATTGCAGGCCATATGGTTGTCTCAGGTTTCTCCATTACTGATGCAGAATTTCATTTCAAATGGACTTGTTTACTTAGCTCAGTGTGAAATTAATCGGTTTCTTGAACTATCTTCCAGTTTGTGAAATTTGTTAAACCTTTTTTGGCTTCCCTTTACAATTTGTAATTTGCCGCCTTTTGACTTTTCAAAATGTATTTCCGTAATCTTAACTCATGTAGTGTCTTCATTAGAGGAAAATGTGCCATTGACCGACTTTCTCTTTCTGTCCAAGTTTGAGATTTCCCGCCATGATTTGATGTCTGGCCTGATGTCTTCAGGATGCACAGGTGCTTTACTTGCTCCCAGTCTTTCCCAGATGACCTTGAACCAAGGGGTGTGTGTGTGTGTGTGTGTGTGTGTGTGTGTGTGTGTGTGTGTGTGTGTCCGACCTCAGTCCCCGGTACTTGGGCGCCTGGCCTGAGCTAGCTGGTGAGGGCAAAACTCTCATCAGTGGCTGCTGCTTGAATGACTGCAACTGAGAGTTTCTAACCATCTTACTACGTATCATCCAGGCACACCTAGATGTCAGACACACAAATCAGACAAGTACCTAGGGAAGCTTGGCAACAAATCTGAAGGACCCCTATGCAGAACAGCACACAGCCTTCCTGAAGGACATGGAATATGGGCAGGAATGTGACGTCGGTACACTTTTTTTCCTTGATAAAAAGTCTACTTAGCGATATTGCCATTCTTCTTGAGGGATGGGTGTGGTGCAATTTCTAATGACAATCATTTTAGTGGATATGACTGGAGCAGGGTTCCGATTTGAACTATTTGACATTCTTCAAAAGACAAAACCACAGAGACAGGTAAAAGATCAGTGGTTGCCAGTGGTTGGTGGACTAACTAGGGCACAGAGGAAGTTTAGGACAATGAAGGGCTCCTGCGAGATGCCATAATGGCAGGCACATGTCCTCATACATTAGCACAGCCCCGCAGAACGCACACCTCCAGGACTGTGCTCCGTCACATGGTGATGTGTCAGTGCAGGCCATCGGGGTAACGAGTGTGCCACTTGAAAGGGAGTTGTTGATGCTGAACGAAGCTTGGCAAGTATAGGGACAAGGAGGTAAATGTGGAATCTCTGTATCTTCCTCTCAGTTTTTGTGTGACTTTAAACAGTTCAAAAACAATTGCTTGTCTAATAAAATAAGAATTCTATGATTATAAAATTAATTTCTATAGCATATTTTCTGATTTTAATACAATTAAAATGCTATACAAAATTGTTCATTATTAAAAAAATTTATATTAAGCCTATAATGAAAATAAATCCTTTAATGTACTACTAGTGATTATCTCTGGGCAGCGGGTTGAGAGAGTGTTCTTCGCTTCCTCCCCACTGAGAACATGCGGTCCCATAATCAGGGAACCGTTTGTTTTCCAAGCCCCCGGCCTTCCGCCTCCACCTGACTTCTTCGCATGGTACAGTCAGCGGGGATCGCTTTCTGTCCCCCTGCTCCTGCTCTTTCTTCACTTGGTGCACAACCTTGTCAAGTAAAGACCAGTACTGGACAGTAGTTAAGGTGGGAAAGTGGATTTTAACCATGAACGTTGTAATCAGGGAGGAGAGATGGCAGTTTAGAACTGGGCTCGGTTCTGAATACAGCATGGACGAGTGGGCCTTCAGAGTCAAGGAGAAGAGTGTGTGTGTGGTGTGTGTGTGTGTGTGTGTGTGTGTGTGTGTGTGTGTGTGTTTGGGGAGTGGGTGGAAGATGGGAAATTACTGTGAGGAAGCGTGGAGGGGGAGGGGAGCTCTGGCTAAACCGACTCCACAGGACTTTGCTGAAAGCGGCACAGGGGGTCGTCATCACCTGAGGGTGACGAGGGGGTGAGTTCTCTCAGCTGAGAAGGGACCCAAGGCTGCAGAATGGCTCCAGCCTGACTTAGCAGAACTCACATGAAAACTGGACTCCACGGGACAGAATTGGAAGCCCAGGTTTGGACCTAAATGAGCAGAGAGCTCAGAAATGCCGGAACGAAGTTTGAGGAGGGAGAGCATCTGTATCAGCCTGTCCTGTTGCTCATGGAAGAAAGGAATGTTCTGCTTTCACTTGAACAATGTGAGTCAATTTTCTCTTCAGTTGCCTCCTATTGAGTGAGGGCCAGCGGACCATCTGTTGGGACTCAGTAGTAAAGGATATTTGCGAGCAGTCAGGCATTCAGTGAGGGAGATTTCTATGGAAATAAAAGAAAAGCAGAGGTTAAGGTTGGAAATCCAGTTTCTGAACCCAGAGAACAGCTAGTGAAAAAGATTGATGGATACTGGGTTTCTGAAGTATTTGTAGATGGTGGTATCAGGCCAGCTGTGAGAAGCAGACAAGTTTCCTGGGGTCCAGGTTGAATATCTCTGGTGAAGGCACTTGTGCCAGTTACAGGCACGGCTGTTGCCCGGTGCAAGGCTGACAGCTTTAGCCCAGGTGACTTCTCCAGAAAGTCCCAGTAAAACCTGGGCAGTCAGGCTTTAGTGCTCAGGGGCACCAAGTGAAGAAGGTGAAAGAAAAATGGAAAACATCCTTTTGGAGTCTGAGGCCACTCTGGAGGAAACTAGAAACGTTGGGAGCCCAAAAGGATTCTCTATCATTTTCCCTTCAAATGCACATTTTTTTTTTCTACAGTCACCTGCCTCTTGATTTTGTTTACAAAATAAATCTGGTCTGTGAGATTGGACTTGATTATATATATAACTGCAGCAAAAATGGTGATTGACTGCACAGGCCTTTTTTGGTTTGCTTTGCCAGAAATTTTCAAAAGAAACATCTATTAGACTGTTAAAAGCCTCTTGAGTCCAGGAAGCCAAGCCAAGAATTCACCACCTGGATTCACCTTCAATCCCTATGGATGCAAGTGAATTCCTCTCTTTTTTCTGGGTCCCTAAAATGTCTCATGTTCCCCATGGCTGCCAGGGAGAGGCTTTCCCACTCATCTGTAAGGTGGGGGTCCTGCACACCTGGTGCCCTCCGCTCTGCGTAAGCATTAGCTCCTTCCTCCCTTAGAGCTGGTTTATCACATCACCCACAAGTGTGACCTTCCCTCAGGCCCAGCCTGTGTACCCAGTGCTTCCAATTTTGTCTGATTACAAAGGGGACTAAGTTTTATTTAACTAATGCAAGTAATTATATTGCCACAAAAATAGGAATGTTGAATAAGAATTTCCAAATTCTGGAGGAGTAGGCAGGAAGAATCCAGGGTCCTCTTTCTGTTTACAATGGTGTAATCTATAAATTCTGTAAGTTATTAATAGCTTCCAAGAAAAGAGAAAGGAGGTTTCTTACGTCCAGAGAACAGAGCATTAAAAAACCATTGATGGTCCAAACAAAAACCATAATCCTCCTTTATCAGTCCCATGTAATTAATTATTGTTCTGCTTGATACTGGGTTTCACAGTTTCATGAACCCATCAACTTCTCCACTAGAAGTCTGGAAATTTTAACTCAGTCCAGTGGTATGGACTCACAGTTACATAAGCAATGTCTCCACAAAGCATTCCAGCTCTTGTGCAACTCTGGGGCCCTGCCATCAGATAAGGGAGTCTTCCTCAGATAACTGCATCTCTGTCCCTGGCTTCAGATGAGACAGTTGATTGGATCTAAGAATAACAATCTGATCTTAGAAAATCATGGTCCAGCCATGGCCCTGGACCAGTCTCCAGGGCGCAATGAGACTGTCTGGCTATGGTGAGAATTTTCCAAATCATCCGCATCAGTTCCTTTTTCCTTAGTAGTTCCCTCCTCAGTTTGTCTCTGTCTCTCATGCTTTCCTAGAAGCAGCACGGACAGTGTCCTCCCCTTCCACACTGGACAGGGGTCTTCTCAGCTAAGTGTCCAAGTGCACCACGTATCAGTTCTACTTCCAACACAAGATGAGGACATAATTCAGCCGAGGTTATCCTGCCGCCTTACGATGAGCACTGTCCTTCTCTAATTGGTGACAGAAGCTTCCTCATTTCAGTCTGAAATCCCAAGAACTACCTGTAATGTCCTTCTTTCTTTCTCCCTTGCTTTCTTGCTTTCCCTTTCTTTCTTTCCTTCCTTCCTTCCTTCCTTCCTTCCTTCCTTCCTTCCTTCCTTCTCTCTCTCTCTCTTCCTTTTTGCTTTTTAGGGCCACACCCATGGCATATGGAGGTTCCCAGGCTAAGAGGTGAATCAGAGCTGCAGCTGCCACCCTACACCACAGCTCACAGCAATGCTGGATCCTTAACCCACTGAGTGAGGCCAGGGATCGAAGCCCCATCCTCACGGATACTAGTGGGGTTCATTACTGCTGAGCCACAGTGGCTCAGGACTCCTGTAAATGTTTTATCAGTGTTCCATTTGTGAAGATGTGTGTGTTCTCTAAGACACTGGAAAGCCTTTTCTCCGGCCCTCCTTTTTTCTTCCTCAGTCCTCACAAGAATTGCATTGACATTTTCCTCCCAAAATTCTCTTCACAGGAATGTAGGCTTTTTTCTATTAAATATCCCTAAACGTTTTGTTTCCACCATCACCCAATTCCAAGGCCATTGCCACATTTTTAGCTATGTGTTCGAGCAGCAACTCATTTCCTGTTAGCAAAGTATTTGTTAGTTTTCAAAGTTACTGGAACAAACTGTCCCTACCTGGATGACTTGTAAGAACAGAAATTTAATCTCTCAAAGTTCTGGATCTGGGCACCTGAAATCAGGGTGTCATCTGATTCATGGCTCCCCCATGTCCTCAGCTTCTTCCAGCTTCTGGTCCTCCTTTGCATTCCCCTGCAGCTGCATCAGTCCAGTCTCTGGCTCCGTCATTATCGGGTATTGCCTGTGTGGCTCTGTCTTCCCATGGCATCCATCCCATCTTATAAAGATGCCAATCATACTGGGTTAGGGCACATCCTGAGGGCCTCGTGTTACCTTCTCACTAGTGCGAGACCCTAGTTATGTTTACACGAACTGGGGTTATGATGGACACAATTCCACCCAGAGTGCTACCTAACCAGATCACATCCAAGGAATCACACAGTCTTACATTCCATTTTGGGGTTGAGTAGGTGCCTGGAGAGGAATTTGAGGGAACTGATCTGTCTTGTCTACACTGCTGAAAGAGAAGTTCAGTGTGCTGTTCTCAAGCACTATAAACATCTCCAGCCCATCTCCTCTCAATAAACACTGAGTCCATGAAGTGTGAGGAATTTCCTGCAGTTGGCAAGGGTGAGACCACGAGCGTGGGCCAGCAAACATACCGGCCAGGTTAGCTGAGGCCAGGCCCTTTCTCTTAGTGACATTATTCGACAATGATTGTTCCCTAAGTAATAGAGTTTTAAAAACCCAAATTCCTATGAAAGTTGGTTTGTATGTATTAATAACAAATTAATATGTTATTAGTGTTAAGTGTTGGACAATGTGGTTCCATGAAAATGTGTGGCTACCAATAAAAAGTCAGAAATAGGAGTTCCCGTTGTGGCGCAGTGGTTAGCGAATCCGACTAGGAACCATGAGGTTGCGGGTTTGGTCCCTGCCCTTGCTCAGTGGGTTAACGATCCGGCGTTGCCATGAGCTGTGGTGTAGGTTGCAGACGCGGCTCGGATCCCGCGTTGCTGTGGCTCTGGTGTAGGCCGGTGGCTACAGCTCCAATTCAACCCCTAGCCTGGGAACCTCCATATGCCGCGGGAGCGGCCCAAGAAATAGCAACAACAACAGCAACAACAACAAAAAGACAAAAGACAAAAAAAAAAAAAAGTCAGAAATAAGTTTCTTTCCTAGAAGAACTGCCTTGAGTGGACTATAAAACAGCTTCACAAAACTGTACTAATTACTATGAATTCAAAGTAACTAGTAAAGATAAGTGCAAAGTAAGAAATAGGAGTTGACACCTATTTAGGCCTATATCTTGGATCGTACATCATATAAATCATAATATCCTCGGGTGTTTAATGAACTTACTTGAGACTTTCAGGTCTCTCAGTTTTTAATTTTGTATGTATAGGCTCCTTGAATTCCCATGTAACTTATAGTAATTCAACTCATGTTCTTCTAGGGTATAATATTTTGAGTTCCTTGGGAAAAGGAACTTTTGGAGAATCGCTGTAAATTATACAGCTCCATTATTTATAATGTAGGCTGTATTTAATATTTTAAGGTAGTGTTGACTCAGCAGATTTCTAGGACTACAATTTTTCTTGTGCTTTCTTTCAAATACTTAAGAGTATTTAAGTTAAAATCATGACTAGGTAAAACCAGTCTTAAAGGAGAAGATATGAAGAAGGCAATTAGTTTTCATGACACAAACTTGCATTTCAGCACTCTTGACACCATTTATCTAAGTACAGAAATTTTATTAAAATGAGGTGACAGTCTTTTCCTACCTCAGGCTGAACTGTCTGTGCTTGCTCCCTGATGTGCTGCTGACTTTTCCTGATCAACAGATTGCATTTGCATTTGCACAGTACTACATCCAAACACATAAAAATATAAAAGTACATTTTATGGACATCATGGAATGTTCTTTTCTCTTGTAATATTTCTTGTTTTAAAAGCTATTTTGTCTGATAGTCCAGCTTTCTGATAGTTACTGTTTGCATGGTGTATCATGTGTCATCCTTTTATTTTCAACCTATTTGTCATTGAATTGAAGATGAGGTTTTTGTTGACAACATGTAGTTGCATCTCGATTTCTAATCATTACTGGCAATTTGCTTCTTGAATAGAATGTTTAGTCCCTTTGTATTTAATGTTATTATTATTCTTTGTCTGCCATTTGGTACTTACTTTTTAATCATCTCATGCTTTTTCAGTTTCTCTGTTCCTTTACTGCCTTGTTTTGTGCTAAGCATTTCAGTATGCTGTTCTAATTTCTCTGTTTATATTTTATCACATTATTTTGAATTATTTTCTTAGTGTTCACTTAAGATAGAGTTGGCAGATTTTTTTTTTTCTGTAAAGGACCAGATGTGACTGTTTTAGACTTTGTGGGCTATGCATTCTTTGTTGCAGTTCTGCCATTGAACTGTGAGTGCAGCCAGTGGTCCAGGTGTGAACAGAGAAGCAGGTGGTGGGGCCAGGTCTGCTCTAGGGTCACATTGTGTCTATTAACTTGTTACATCTACTTCAGAGCCATGGTAGCTTCATTGTGATAAATTACAGAAATGTGCTATAATATATCTCCTTGTCCTCCAACCCTTTTGTGTGAAAATAATCATATACCTCGTATCTATATGTTATAAACCCCAAAAGGGACACTCTGTAATAATTAACTGCTTTATACTATCTTCTGTCTTTCCAATAAGTTAATAGAAGAAAGAGAGTATATATTCACAGAGTATTCAAACATACCCACACATTAACTGTTTCTGCCCTCATTTTTTTCTGCCAATTTGAACTACTCTCTGGTTGTTTCCTTTCAGCCTAAGTGATTTATTTTAGCATTTCTTCTAAGCCAGTTCTGGTAGTAGCAGATTTCTTTATTCTTCTTTATTTCTGAGAATGTTTGAAGATGAATTTTGCTGTTTATAAAATTCTTGGTTAACAATGCTTTTCTTCATCAATTTGAATATAATGAAACATTTTTTGCTTGTTATTTATGATAAGTCAGCTATTAATGTTGTATATGACTGATCATTTACCTTTTGCTGCTACTACATTTTTCTTTTCTCTTTGGTTTTCAACAGTTTGACTGATGTGTCTAGATGTTACTCTTTATTCTGTTTGGGATTTATTTTACTTTTTTTTTTTTTCTCCTGCTGTGACTGCGGCACACAAAGTTCTTTGGCCAGGGATCAAACCTGCACCACAGCTGGACAACACCAGATCTTTAACCTGCTGAGCCACCAGAGAACTCTCAGGATTTATTTTTCTTCTTAAACCTGTAGACTAAAGTTTTCCATTATATTTGGGAATCTGAATTATTACTTCTTTTTAAAAAAAGTTTTTTTGAAGTATAGTTGATTTTTAAGATTGTGATAATTTCTGCTATACAACAAAGTGATTCATTTATACATGTACACACATCTGTTCTCTTTCAGATTCTTGTCCTGCATAGATTATCACAGAAAATTAAGTAGAGGTCTCTGTGCAATATTGCTTCTTCATTTATTTTTCTTCTCCTTCCTCTTTATTCTTTCTCCTGTAGCTCAATTTCACATTCATGGTGCTTGGCATTTTCTACAGATTTTTAAAGGTCTGCTTTTTTTTTTTTTTTTTGATCTTTTTGTCTTTTTAGGGCCTCATCCATGGCATATGGAGGTTCCCAGCCTAGGAGTTGAATTGGAGCTGTAGCCACTGGCCTATACCACAGCCACAGCAACTCAGAATCTGAGCCACATCTGCAGTTTACACCACAGCTCACACAATGCTGGATCCTTAACCCACTGAGCAAGGCCAGGGATCGAACCTACATCCTTGTGGATATTAATTGGGTTCGTTAACCACTGAGCTGTGACGGGAACTCCAAAGCTCTGCTAATTTTTATTTAGTCTTCTTTCTCCTTGTTCTTCAGACTGGATAATTTATTTTGTTTTATCTTCAAATTCACTGATTCTTCTCAATCTCAAATTTTCTGTTAAGCTCTACTAGATAATTTATTTTAGCCATTGTACTTTTTAACTCTAGAATTTCCAGTTGATTCCTTTAAAAAACAAAAACAAAGCAAAACAAAACAAAAACCTTCTGGATTATTGAGATTGTCTATTGCTGAGTCATTGTCATTCTCCTTAAATTAAAGCAGCATTCTGATCATTTATTGTAGCAACACTGGATTTTGACTTTTTCCACTGAGTGTTGTCATTTTGTTTGCTTCTCTGCTTGTTTTGTAACTTGCCAGGCAGATTTATGAACCTCTCTTCCCTGTAATGTGTGCCTGGTTATTCCTCTGTTTTGTTGTCATTGGTGGTGGTGGTTATTAAGTCTACTGATAACTGCTGTTTGAATGGTTTACGGTTCATCCTAAAACTGGTAAAAGAATATCCTTAGATTTTGAGTGAGTAGGGTTTCTAGTCCCTGCTGCTGGATCATCATTTGTCCTGGGGAGCATTTTTAAACATCAGGCCGTCTTAGAGCCTCCCTGCTTTACTTCTGGCAGGTTCCTTTGTCCCACCTGTGCACATGCACACAGGCTTCTTTTGCCAGGGATGCTTGATGTTGTAGTTCCTCAAAATCAGGAATATGTAGACAGCTTGTGTCTCAACTTGTTCAGCACCATGTTAAACCTCATGCTAATCCTGTAGTCCATTGTTTGCCCCGAAAAGGACCTCAGTCTCTAACCAGTGGAGCTTCTGGCCTCTCTAGTTCCCACCAAGATTGCCGACTGTGCTCCAGGTGATGTCTTTCCCAAGTGCCTGTGTAGCTTCCAGTTTTCATAGCTTGTCCCGCCCTGGTTAAACTACTTTGCCAACAGAACAAAGGGACTTCTGGGGCAGCCTTGGACAAAACAACCACAGACAGTTGGGCACTGCTGTTCGCTCTTCTTAGCCAAAGTTTTTAGTCTCCATGAATAAATACTTAGCTTGGTGTATGACTTTGGTTAGATTTCAGAGCTCTAAAGTAGCTGATTTTGATCATTTATCCAGTTTTGTAGTTAATTTTTAAGAGGAAGATGTGTTTATTCATGCCAGAAGTCAGAAGAACATTTTTATGCAAATGCTTATATAAAAACCTTAAGGCACTTAGACAGTTTTTCTTTTCAAATCAGTTATTCAATAGTTGAAGTCAATTTTGTGCCCAAAAATTATCCCATGAGGGTTACCTTGAATCAAATACAGCAAGTATAATCAAAGCCTTTCAATGAAAGAAATGGATTACAGTAAAGGAGCGGGATGGTAACTGGAAACCAGTGCTGACGTCACCACCAGTGTAAATTCAAGTCTTAAATTTATGAGTTTTATATAAAGCAATGTACTTTTTCACCACCAGAATTCTGTTCTTCAGAAATAGTGTATGATGCGTCTAAACTACAAGATTATTTAAAAGCAACCACTTCCAGCATTCATTTGATTTGTGTGTTAATATTTCATTGTTGTCCTAATACAGATATATATCTGTGTCATGATATATTCCTGTTTCTTAGGAAAAAATTAACTGTCAAAATGATGGAACTATGTTTGCTTATGCTTTTCATTTGCTCAATGCATCAAGTTTTCTGACTACATAGTCAGTAACTTGGCAATGTCTCATTATTATTCTAAATTGTGAATCTTTGGTTCTGCAAATGATATCACATGGCTTTCTTAATCTACAATTACTTGGGAAAAAAAAAACCATACAGCCCCAATTTAATGCTTTCTTAACCATTCTCGATATGTTGTGTAACTTTTATCTAGAACTTTTTTAAACTCTAAGTTCCTCATTCATATAGCCTTAAACACCCAAATTATGTTTGTTCTCATTCTAAATTGAATATATACCCCAACACCCACCTTTTAAAGATAGTCACAACCCCTAGTAATTCTTTTGGGAAAAAAATGCTGTGCAGAATATTGTGTAGGGGTTCAAAAATCTTTAAGGGTACTATGATTTTCCCCACATCTGGATGACCAAAATCTGCATGACACTGGATAAGTCATTTGTAGATCTCTGTTTTAATTATTTTATGATTCAGGTGAGAGTAAGCAATTGTGCTATAATGCTTAAAATTACTAACTATCAACATATTTGTAATGATAATTATATGTTCATCATTGTAATTGATTATGAGCCTATTTGTACTTTTTATATGTATCAGTAAAAGTACACTCTCAAGTTTGATGATGCCATGACAGGAAGTCATTACATAGCATTTTCATGTTATAAAGAAATTGTGGAGCAAATTAGGTAAAACCTTTTATTATTTTTTATTAGAGTATCATTGATTTATAGTGTTATGTCAGTTTATGCTATACAGCAAAGTGACCCAATCAAACATACATGTACATTCTTTTTCTCACGTTCTCTTCCATCCTAGTCTTACCCCAAGAGATTGGATGTAGTTCCTTGTACTGCATAGCAGGACCTCATTGCTTATCCATTCTAAATATAATCGTTTGCATCTCCTTAACCCCGAACTCACTGTCCATCCCAAGCTCTCCCCTCCCCCTTGACAATCCCAAGTCTGTTCTCTACGTCTGTGAATCTGTTCCTGCTTAGTAGGTAGAGTCATTTGTGCCATATTTTAGATTCCACACATAAGTGATATCATATGGTATTTGTCTTTCTCTTTTTTGACATACTTCACTTGGTATGAGAATCTCTAGTTGAAACCATGTTGTTGCAAATGGCATTATTTTGTTCTTTTTTTATGGCTGAGTAGCATTCATATATGTCCCACACCTTCTTCATCCATTCATCTGTCAATGGACATTTATTTTTAAAAATAACTTTTCTTTCACTATTAAAGTCATACATGAAAATTGTAGAATATTAAGAACATACGGGGAGTTCCTGTCATGGCTCAGTGGAAACGAATCTGACTAGTATCCATGAGGACGCAGGTTCCATCCCTGGCCTCACTAAGTGGGTTAAGGATCTGGCATTGGCATGAACTATGGTGTTGGTCGCGCATGTGCCTCGGATCTGGCATTGCTGTGGCTGTGGTGTAGGCCAGCAGCTACAGGTCTGATTGGACCCCTAGCCTGGGAACCTCCATATGCCTTGGGTATGGCCTTAAAAAGACAAAAAACAAACAAAAAAAAGAATACACAGAAAATGTATGCAAGTCAAAGCAAATCATCAGTAATCCCACAAGGTAGAACAATAAGTCTTTAGAGAAAAATTAATCAGGTACTGGAGAACTCCTTTATGTTTCTTTAACAATCTGTGAGTCTGACTTGCTCTTCTCTGCCTTCCACATACCTACTGAGTGAGCGCAGGAGGTTCTAGGCACTGCCACAGGCACGGGGAGGATGAGCTGGACGATTCCTCGTGCTGGGGACATCGGGAGCTAAGGGGTGTGAGGGCCAGAGAGCAGTTCTCCGCACTGCCATCGGCACCTCAGTGATACGGTCACCTCCTCAGTCCTTTCCTCTTTTCTTCTCTACTCCTCTTGGTGATTGTCATTCTTAAGTTGGTTTCATTATCTCCTTACACAGTCTGTACTAAACATCCCCCACTCGTGTTCGGCAGAAAAGTCAAACCTGACCTCTGAGTCTGGAATGTAAATGCTTTCCTTCCATCTGATCAGCTCGTTAGATCATGAGCCAGACCCTGGAGCAGTAAAAATCTTCAAGGAACTCCATCCGGTCACTGACTTACAAAGTTGCTCTCATTCCTGGCTGTACTGTAGAGATTTTGGAAAAGCTTATGAAACACACTGATGTCAAGTCCCAAAGTCCCCTGCTGGACCAGTTAAATCAGAATCGTGGCTGCTGGGAGTCTGGCCATAGTGCTTTTAAAGGTTGCATGTCTCCAGTCAGCCTGGCCCTGCTGGCCTGAAGTGAGGAGATTAGTTTTTTGCCTTGATGGGTGGAAACTTCAATTAAATCGAGGTTCTCTAAGAAAGGAGGTGTTGGCTTGGGGTACTACCAGCCTTGCCTGGATCTTTCACTCTTCCATGGAGGGCTCAGGCAGCAGTGGCTGCTGCATGGCGGGGGGTAAGGATGCGGGGCCAGCCAGCTTGGCAGTGGACACAGAAGGTGTCCTGATGTTTGAGCTAAGTCTCAAACCATAGTGGGGACGTACCAGACATGTGTCTGATGGAATCAACTTCACAGGGTTGTTCCCTCTGATGGCAGTGTGGGGACAGTGCTGGGTACAGAGAAGTGACTAGGAGGCAGGGGCACCACCTGGAAGCTATAAGCCCCAGTCTGGTGAGAGAGACCGTGGTGGAATTACTTCAGTGACAAAGGTCTGAAGGCCAGGCTCCTGCTCAGGGATGGCGAGGACCAGGGCCACAATGCAGTGGTCTTAGTGCTGTCATGAACCAAGGGGGACACTGTTTTGGGGTTGGCAACCAGCTTTCTGCTTGATTGGCCAGCTGAGCCCTGAGCAGGGAAGAGAAAGTGCCCACTGGGTCTGTGTCATTAGAGACCTGGAGAAGGTGAGAAGAAAGACAGGCTCAGCATATCATGGGTTGTGTTCCAAGTGCCTGAGTCACTGCAGAGAGCTCTGCCCACGACACAGGAGGGCAGCAGTCCTGTGGTCCTTGGGGCATGGTCACAGGTGGGAACAAGGATTTCTGTGCTCTTTCAGGAGGCCATTGAAAGTATGGGCCTGGTGTCCACCGTGGAAGGGAACAAAACAAAACAACATTCTTGGGGGAGAAAAGCCAATTGCATATGTGTAAAGTAGTGAAGAATCAGAATACAGGTTTTAAAAGCAGCAGTGGTAGCATTTTAGGTGAGTGCTGTATAGGCATGGACGGGCCATGTGGTGATGCTCTTTGAAGGTAAGTCTGTTCTGTGGTTTCCACAATTCTAAGGGTGGGCGCTGCTCTTTTATTTGTTCCACACAGAAGGGCTTCAAGGTCTTGTCAGGATTAAGAGAACCTTTGGCTGGTGATATTACACCGTTATGTTCCCGAGAGTTTTTGTGAAATAAGTGAGAGATTGTCATGTCTATTTTTTTTTCCAACTGTTCTCTGTTATTGAATTTTTTGAACAAGACATGTTTTAGAAAGTCTCAGAAATGCCTGACTCATTTTCAGTTTCTTCCTTTGTTGATACAATATTTCTCTCAGTTGTGATCTCCTGGGGATCCTGGCTTCCTCTAAAAGGGTCAAATTTGCCTTTGATCATTGCAAGACTTGCTCAAGCATCCCCGAGCTTTGATTTATCAAATAGAGGGTGTGAAACCTATGTGATATAGTGCATCATTTACTGTGACATGTAGAAATGTCTTCTTTCAGTAATTCCAGACATCTCTACATGATACAAAATCCTATTTAAAAATCCCTTCTTCTCTTGCTTCCTTTTCCTCCATTTCCTCTTTTGCTTCCAAAATATTTTAGGTGCTTTCATGTGAAAGAATATCCTTATCTAATTAAAGCATATGATAGTCTATAGATGTAATCTGCTTAGTCCAGTAAGTATTTTTGATCAAAGTATAAACTTGATCATCTTCCCTATCGCAAAATATGCAAGGATAATAGTCATTGTTAAACTTAAACCCAAATTACCCAACAGACAACTATAGAAAGTCCCACTATACTTAAAAAATCTTTACAAGGTGTTTCAGGAGACAGAAATTCCATACCATCATATGGACCATATATCATAGTATGGCAATGAAGCTGCTTCAGCTAATAAACAAAAATTAAACACAGCAAATCAATGCTCCCAAACTTGGGTAAATCTTGCCTAATATTTGCCAATTCTCTGCTTCCTCCATGTGACTGGTGAATGGTGACTGATAGCAAGTCTGGAAATAGCCGACTTATCATGGAAATCCTCCGGGATTTGCGAACGTGTCCGCTCGTGCTTCCTGTGCTGCTGACCAGACAGCATGGATGTGCCTCTGCCTGGGAACCTTTACCTGGCCCTACCTGTCCTGTGAAGGCTCTGCTTCTCCTTAGCTATTGGAAGGTCTTTGAGTCAGGTTTTTAATTTCATTCATGTTGTATGTTGTTGCAAGTGATAAGAATCCAGCCCTAAAATGGCTTAAGCAGAAGAGGAGCTGGACTGGAGCTTGTAACTGAAGACATAGGGGTAGGGCTAGTTCTCTGCTCACCTTCTGTGAGTCTCAGAAGGTACCTGGGATCCAGCCCCTCTCTTCAGCCCTCATCTTCTCCCCTTCTCGGTTGCTTCCGACATGAGCCTGGCTCTCCCCTCACAGAGGAAGGTGGCTTTAGCCTTACGGCCACATAACTCAAAGAGCTGGAGGTATAGAGAAGCTCTATTTCAGAAATCTCTCTGCACCTCCTGAGATTCACTCTGAAACCACCGTCTTGGGTGAAAACCTTCCTCTTTAAGTTATTCCCGTGGGAGGGGAGGTAATGATCTGAGTGCCTCATCTTTGGAATTTACAGGGACCCACCTCCAATGTCACGAAATGAGAGTAACAGGGATGTATGCTCCAGGACAAAAGGCAAGGGCTCTAGGCAGAGAAGGGTGTTGGATACAGGGCGGAAAACCATGAGGAAGACCCGTGAATTCTCTGCGCCTGTTGCGCTGGTCAGAAACTCAAGACTCCAGTGACTCTAGTGGATGAACAAATGACGGGCGCTGAATGCAGGAAAAACAAATGAAAAAGGTAGCACGGTAGTTCCACCAGATCTAAGATCACATGCCAGGCCCTCTCTGAAATCATGCTTCCCAGGGCTTTATTTAAAAAGGACTTCTTATTAGAAATGCTCAAAGCTTATAAAAAGAGGAAAAGTGATTATAAGAATGGCCATTGACCAAATAATATATTTTTTTCAAAATAAAATTTTAGTTCCTTATATGGATGAGAACAGTGGCTTTGATAATATATAAAAAAAAGTTGCTAATGAGAAATTCTTTCTGCATTTGCAGTTAGAGAAAAAGTAGATTATGTGTTTTTCTTCTTAAGTATGTTTCACTTAAGGTGATATTTTTGCTTTCTTTGAATGTACTCTGGCTGTTGGGATCCCTGAAGAATGTTTGATGGGAAATCAAGCTCTAGGTAATCAGTTGGGAGGGTCACAAAACAGATTAACTGGCTCCTTTAATTTTAAAATTTATCTCTTATTTAATGGTCTCTGGAAGCTTCAGTATAATTTTAATTAAAACATAAAATTCAATTTGAGGAAAATATATGGTATGGCAGGAACTTAGCCAAGAGACCAAGAGCAGTGACAAAACATAAAATCTGTCACCTAGGAACGCCCAGTCTAGCTGTAACACTCTTCTATCCTTTTTCCTGCTCTAAGAAAAATATCACAAAGCATGTATTCCTTGTTGTGCCACTTGACAAAATTCTAACTAGTAAACTGCCTGCTTGAATTTGATGTCCACGCCCTTCAGCTTTCTGATGGCAGAGACCTGTACCCCGGCTGAGTGTTCCTGTTCCTTCCACGGGGACAGAGAAGGCCCTTCATGGGAGGTGAGGAACCAGCATCAAGTGAGGAAATACAGGCCTAAGTAATCAGTGAACGGATGGTTAACAACCTCAACAGTTAAAATTTGGTGGGTTTTGGAAACCACTGTGGCAGCAATAAGCTTGCCCCTCAGTTGGTTGACTTGCAGGAGCATGAGTGATACAGTTCTGAGCCTACTTTGCTCAGAACCCCTCTCTGTGCCTGTTCCCAAACCGTTTCCCGTGGCCGCTCTCAGTTGTCCATTGACCATGGGGGCCCATGGCAGGCAGGCCCACTTGTGGAGCGCACGGGACTCCTCTGATGGTGGACTTGAGCTCGAGGCGCCCAGACAGGCTGCCAGACCTCTCCTCATCTGGGCAGCCCCTGGACAACACCCCAGCCTTCCCTCTTCTGGGCCAGACCCCTGGGTCCCTGCTCCCTTTGTTTTCATGGGTATCTTCCAATGAAATGCTTGTATGTTTAATTCTGTTCTCAGAGGAACTGGACTAACAGGATCATGCGACATTGACAAATGATTTTATTATTTGACAGTCTGTGTGAAGGTGATGTTACCGTGCTAGGGTCTAGAAATGCAAAGATAGAGAAGGCAGTTAATACTCCTAATGAAATCTTACTAGAGAGAGAGTAATTGTAGCACAGCAAAATTGTTCAGATTTATGTCACATGGATTTATCACAGAAGGCAAAGGGTATGATTAGTGGAGATGCCCCAGTGGGTGGAGTTGAAGGAGAATTCTGAATATCAGAGAGTGAGGACATTCGTCTGTACAGAGACAGTCCCACAGAGCGTAGATTTTAGCAGGGGTGCAAATAGCCCCAATTATTTGAGCCCACGAGGGCAGGCGTTAATCATCTTACCTTACAGGTTTGAGGAACTCTGCCATCCTGGAAACTCAGCAGCTCTGGGATAAGCTGAGACTGTTTGTATTTTCTTTTTCTTTTTGTCTTTTCTAGGGCCACACCCACAGCATATGGAGTTTCCTAGGCTAGGGGTCTAATCGGAGCTATGGCTTCCGGCCTACGCCACAGCCACAGCCATGCCAGATCCGAGCCTCGTCTGTGACCTACACCACAGCTCACTGGCAACACAGGATCCGTAACCCACTGAGCAAGGTCAGGGATTGAACCTGCAATCTCATGGTTTCTAGTCGGCTTCATTTCCACTGCGTCACGATGGGAACTCCCCGTTTATATTTTCAGTAATGGCTTTCCCGAGACATGATTTCTGTACCATCAGTTAGCTCTTTGAAGTGCACAGTCTGGGTGGACTGTGGCATGTTTGCAGAATTGTACAGTCATCTCTCTGATATAGCAAAGTCATTATGCAGACCACACGTCAGACGGCAGAGTATTCACAGCCCCACTCCTGAGTTGTTCCTGTAAGGCCACATGAAGTGAAAACTCACACCCCACATTGATCTGGCTTCCTGGCAGGGCTGGTCTTCATTCCTGCCCAAGGGTCTTTTATACAGTTTTCACTGAGATTTAGGCAAATCCTGAAAAGATGGCCATGTGGGAAACCCAGGTGAGTTTGCTCAGAGGAGATAAAATGGGTTGCGTCTAAAGATGGAGAAGGTGAACTTCCCATCCTGGCTCAGTGGAAACGAATCTGACTAGCATCCATGAGGATTCAGTTTCGATCCCTGGCCTCACTCAGTGGGTTAAGGATCCAGCGTTGCTGTGGCTGTGGTGTAGGCTGGAAGCTACAGCTCTGATTTGACCCCTAGCCTGGGAACCTCTATATGCCGAGGGTGCAGCCATAAAAAGACAGACAGACAGACAGACAGACAGACAAACACACACACACACACACACACACAAAGATGGAGGAGGTATTGACTGGGTTTGATTACTAACCCCTGGAGAAAGCATTGTGCACAAAGATGCTATGATGTGAAAGATATGGTCCCTTTAAGACCTCATTCACCACGTCTGTGATGAAAAGCTTAGGGGAGACCAAGATGAAAGTAAATCTTAAAAAGCCCATGTTCCACACAGGAGTTTGGGTTTTATCTAAGGATGACGAAGGGCCCTAAAACAATGTTAAACCACAAAGAAACATGATTAATAACCATTGTAGAAAGGTCATTCTGGCAAAAGTCTAGATCAATTTGAAAAATTGAAGATGACTGGAAGCATAGCAGCCAGGGGGGTTTTCCAGCAACCAAGGCAAAACTGTTAAGGCCCCAAGTAATTCATCTGCAATTAGACTAAGGGACAAATCAAGCAGAAACTCGGCTGGGGTTCTGTGAGGATCCAGATAAAAGATGAGGAGAAAAGGGAGCCTCTGACGAAACCCAGGATTTCAGCTTCATGCAGGAGAGGATGACAAGAACCTTCTCTGAGCTAGAACAGAGGAAGGGATTGTTGGTTTGTGTGTTTATAGAGTTTGGGGTTGAGGCCATATATGGCTAGAAGATAAGGACTTTTGAGCTTCATCTCTCTGTCTCCTGTGGGGGGCTTGAGATCGCTTGGCTGGGGAGGGGGCAACACCAGCCTCTCAAGGGTATCACAAAGAGAGCAAGGCGTTAAAGGAAGGAAAAAGGAAGGGCAGGGACAAGGAGAAGGTGGGGAACAGGGCTGTCCATCAGCTTGGGGGGCGGGACAAGAGGAGGGGTAGTTGGTGTCAGTGTGCTCGTACCTTAGTAGCAGGACTGGCACCTCCTGACCTGTCCCGGCGTTTAGGAAGTCTTTGTGCCAGAGCTCTGTTTCCTAGTATCTTGGGAAGAGGTGAAATTCTGCTTTTGTGCTTAGGCTGGTAGAGGGAACTGCAGATGCCCGTAGCCGGTCTGGGGGTGGGGGGACTAGAAAACAACACGCTGTGGCTGTGCCATGTCGTGCTGTAGATTCTGATCCTCGTTACCATTACCTGACTCGAAGAAATCATTCCTAGGATGACAAGACTTTTTAAGCACAAAAGAGTTCCAGTCAAGTAATTATGGAAATTGCTCTGTAATTTATTTTACCACTTTTATTCTTCACACTGAAGCACAATTCAGTGAATGTTGTGTGATGGACTGAGTGTTTGCATATATGTCCCAGATTCGTGGGTTGAAACTAATCCCATGTAATGATTGGGAGGTAGGACCTCTGGGGAGTAATTTGGCCACGAGAGGAGAGCCTCAGGATGGGGCCAGTGCCCTTGTAAGACGGGGCTCCACTCAGCATGACCCACTGTCAGAAGAAATCATAAAATATGCATAAGAAACTGGCAAGATATGATAACGTCAGAGGCTTAGGAGCCCAAATAGAACAAACATGTTGGAAAGTAGGGACTTCCATCTTTTGTTTCAGGAAGAATAACCATCTATATGTAAGCTTGATTTTATTTTTAGAACAGCATATGGAGAAGAAAGTTGGGTGGACGGCCCACAAATGTTAGGACTGGGTTGTGCTGACTTTTGTGCAGTCATTGCAAGCAGTCATTAAGTATATTTACCGGAGCTCCCGCCGTGGCTCAGCGGAAATGAATCTGACTAGCATCCGTGAGGACATGGGTTCGATCCCTGGCTTCGCTCAGTGGGTTAAGGATCCGGCATTGCTGTGAGCTGTGGTGTAGACTAGCGGTTACAGCTCCGGTTAGACCCCTAGCCTGGGAACCTCCATATGCCGTGGGTGGGGCACTAAAAAGATGAAACAAAACGAAACAAAAGAATATTTACCAAAGATCAAACTTCCTCAAGCATTTGTGTTAGGATGGAAGAAAGAGCAGTGGTGTTCAAATCAGTAGCATAGAAATCACTGCAGGAAAGCACAAAACATGCAGTTCTTACAAAAATGTGTTTGAATTGCCTATGCAATGCTCAACTAAAAATTTCCCATAGAGGAAATTTTGGTAGACTTAAAATTGAAAGTTATTTTCTGATAAGACCCAACAGTTTTAGACAAAAATGACATTACCAGAAGTTTAAAGTTGAAGCAATATTTCTCATACTCTGTTTTTAGGGTAGCATAAACCATACAATCTCAAAGTTTTTTTTTCTTAGATAAATTATGACTTGATGACAAGAAACATCCTTTTTTCAGCCAACTTGGAATCTAAGGACAGCTATAAGTACAATATATACCTGAATATACTTTACCAAGTATAAAGAAAAGGTCCTTTTAATTCTGATTCAAAGTGGAACATTTTAAGAGAATTTCCACCTGTTAAGAATTTGTGCAGTCTCCAGGGTCGAAAGAAACTTTTATGTAAGGTAGGCATTTGTTTTAAGCATGCTATATTTTGTTCAAACTTGTTTATGCCAGTTTTTGTTTCAATGATTCTCCTTGGTATGCAACTTACGTGTGATTTTTTAATGAATATTTTGAGTGGTGTAAATATTAAGTGTTGGTGTGTAAACTTTTCCTGCATCTCCCAAATCTTATAACTGTTGCTATTTTTCTTCTGGGAGGAGGCTTTCAGGCAAAGCTGGGATGGAGACAAGCTTATCTTGATTGTCTCCTCATACTCTTTTAAGTTGTTCTCATGGTTTCAACATCTTTCCTGTGAGCTTAAATTGTTCCTACTGATTTGATCTTGCTGGTCAAAAAGAGGCCATGTGCCGAACTAATTTACTCTAGAGGATTTAATGAACAAAATATTCTTCCCAAAGGATTGTATTTAAAGAGAGAATAAGATAATGCTTCTTAATAGAGTGCAGAAAGGAGTTCCCATCGTGGCTCAGTGGTTAACGAATATGACTAGGAACCATGAAGTTGCGGGTTCAATTCCTGGCCTTGATTAGTGGGTTAAGGATCTGGCATTGCCCTGAGCTGTGGTGTAGGTTGCGGACGTGGCTTGGATCCTGTGTTGCTGTGGCTGTGGTGTAGGCTGGCAGCAACAGCTCCGATTAGACCCCTAGCCTGGGAACCTCCATATGCCGCGGGAGCAGCCCCAGAAAAGGCAAAAAGACAAAAAAAAAATATAGTGTAGAAAGCATGGGCATGGGATTTGGACAAGCCCATTGCAGAAAGAGATTCTCATCATACATGATCATGAACAGGTTACTCTTTGAGCCTTAGTTCTCACTTATAAATCAAATGATTTAGAGAGATTTAACATGACATATATATCATCTATTCCTCAGGGACGGCACTGGTTTGGGGAGTCTCTGGAACAAAAGTCCACTTTCACATAGAATTCATACTCTAACAAAGGAGATGAGTTTTCACCACAGCTTTACTAAAACAGTGCCCACAAATCAGAATAACTTAACCAAACTGGAGGAGGAAGACCTGGACCCCTCCCTCCATATTGTATTAGGATTCTACACAGAATATCAGCAACAGAGATGGAAGGATAGATGGATGAGAGAGAGATCAGTAGGTGATAGACAGAGGCATGGAGAGATGGATAGATAGATAACAGATGATTGAGAGATGACCTCATCACTCAGGTGAATAAGGACCATTGTTTGTCATTGTTTCACGTTTGCATAAAATGTTCAAATACCTTTTAAGACATTATTTCCAGAATGGATGTAGATAATAATTAAGACATATTACAGCATAAAAACAAGTTAGTCAAAAACAGATGCAGTTCATTATTGCAAGTCTGGAACCCAGTATTTTATTCCAGCCTATCGTAAAATACACAGCCTAAACTTATTTATGCTATAGGATCAAAATATATGTGAGTCTTCAGATTTTCAGGACATTTTAGAGAAGTAGAACAGGGAGGATTCTTTCTTAGCTAAGAGGGGCCCCCAATGTCAGCACGTGATATGTCTTCCTTCTTTTCCTTATAAGGAAACATAAAATGTCGGGTTTGGGTCACACCCAGGCAAGTGTCTGCTTGCGGGTGGATGGGAGGGTAAGGACCGCGCCAGCCCTCGTGCCTCTCAGCAAAGCCTACAGACTGGGTTCTGTCTGAATCCTAGATTTCATTGTTTTAAAATATTTTTTCCAAACACTTTATTTTTATTTATTTATTTTTGCTTTTTAGAGCTGCACCTGAGGCATATGAAAGTTCCCACTAGGAGTCGAATCGGAGCTGCAGCTGCCAGCCTACACCACAGCCATAGCAACACAGGATCCAAGCCACATCTGTGACCTACACCACAGCTCAGGGCAATGCCAGATCCTTAACCCACTGAGCAAGGCCAGGGATAGACCCACATCTTCATGGGTACTACTGGGTTCATTACCACTGAGCCACAACGGGAACTCCTCCAAACACTTTAATTTAGCATCACATCATCACTTTCGTTGAATTTCCAGCAGGTCATCGAGTTTAGTTAATCTCTCTGTGGTCAATAGTCTCTAAGCAGAAAGTGTTTCAAATTCCATGAAGTCTCAGGAACGAGGAAGAAGTTACCTCTTCTTTCGTCATCTCTGTTTTCTTCTTAATATCAGGAGTGAAGTTAGGTGCCATCTGTGTCACCTCGCTATCTGACTAGCACAGTTAGGGTGTAGTTAGGAGGCTGAGGTGCCGTGTGCCCTACGGCGGCTAAGGACTGGGTGGCATTGGTGGCACAGAAGAAAGAGGCCCCAGCTACCTGGGAGGAGTGTGGGCACCTGTTCTCAGGTGACACTTACCAGGAAGCCTCTGCTTGCTTCTCTGTTTTTCAGATTTAGAGTTAAATCAGTCCTTTTGGTAGTAAATGATGAAGGTGCACAATTGCAAGTTGAAATATGATTTGCTGGCAACTTGTCATTTCCTGGTATTGAGGCATTTGAGCCACTAAGGGTTATCAGTGGGTTTCTGCCCAGAGGAGAGGCCGTGCTTCCACAAGAAGCAACAGTTTATTTCCTCAGTTCTTTGTTACTTTATCATAATTTCCAGTGTCTGTTTAGGTGCATATTTAGGAAATGACAATAACGTGAACTAGGATTTATTAATGGTCAGGTGCAGTTCTCCATTCTTCACATGCTTTGCAGAGTTAGACTCCTGTGATCCTTATACTGTCCCTGCATGGAAGGTGCTGTGGTTAAGGCTACTTTGTGGATAAGAAAAGAGAAGCAGGTAGATTTACGGATTTACTCAGGGCCATACAGCAGGTGACTCTCTGGCTGGATCCTAAGGAAGAGATGAGAGCTCAGTTCACCCCCATCAGGCCTCCAGAAACCCTGAGAAGTTTGAAAGAAAATCAAGTGCCTATTGTCTGAAAACAAATAGCTGTTTTCTTTCATTTTCCATGTAGAGTTTATAAAATTGAAATTTATTCTTACATTCTATAAATACTAGTTTTCCAAATGACAAAAATGTCAGTGTTTTGTTGTTTTAAAGAGATATACATAATACTTTGCTCATTTTGAAAACAAAAATCGACTCCTTTAATTTAAAAGAACTGGAAGCAGAATAATGAAATCCAGCACCTCTGTTCTTGCCTGGGATTGAGATCTCTGTGTTCTGGTTGAGTGAAGAAGCTCTAAATTCCACAGGAAAATTGGGGCAGTGTGGGCTCTTGGAAAACAGTGAAGAGTTAAAGCCCCAAAGAGCTGGGCCTCAGAAACATCTGGAGCCAAAAAAAATACTTCTAGGAGGATTTCCCGCTGGTTGTGCATAATTTCCTCTCTTAGGTGAGCCTTGCTCTCGTGCTGGCTCTCTCTACGTGGTGGGAAAGCACGGCCTGTACATGTGTCAGCGACTACGTTTTGACGTTTTGTCATCACTGCCCCCGGAGAGGACTGAATCTCTCTCTCAGCCGTGTAGGACATAAGGGACAAACCATGTGGCTGTGGAGTAACTGCCCTTTGACATGACACCTGGTCATGGTTACCAGGCAGCTCGTTATAAAATCTCCTGAACACACTGTAGATAATCTGACCTACAGGAAGCACTGAGATGCTCTTTTTCCTAGAGTGTTTTTTTTTGTTGTTGTTCTTTTTTTTCTTTTTTTCTTGTCTTTTTAGGGCCATACCCACGGCATATGGAGGTTCCAAGGCTAGGGGTCAAATCAGAGCTATAGCTGCTGGCCTACACCACAGCTCACAGTGAGGTGAGGCCAGGGATTGAATCTATGTCCTCATGGATGTTAGTTGGATTCATTTCCCCTGAGCCACAATGGGAACTCCCATTTTCTTTTTGCTCATACTTTGTGGAAAAATCAAGCTAAACTATATATGGATTTGTTAGCTCTTAATCTGAGAATATCAGAGTGTCTTCTATTTTATTGCCAATAAATGCATACTTGAACATATACCAAAAATAGTGGCTCTGTGCCATTGTTTCCCTGCAGAAGTGCCTCTGAATAAAAGAACATCATCTTCAAATAGAGTTAGAATTCATTGTACTGGATGAATGACCAATTTTAGTTTCTGACTTGATTCTGTCATTTATTATGTTTGTGAACTTAGGCAAATTACAGCCTTTGAGTCTCAGTTTCCATGTTAGTAAAATAAAACCTTTAATAAGATTGCCCCCAAGCCCCACTGAAGTTCTGATGGTCCTAGTTCTTCATACAGTATATAGAAACCAAGAAGGCTCTAGGAAGCTGAGTTCATCAATTTATCAGCATATGCAAAATTTTATAGACAAATAGAAAAACAGGAGTTCCCGTCATGGCACAGCAGAAATGAATCTGACTAGGAACCATGAGGTTGCAGGTTTGATCCCTGGCCTCGCTCAGTGGGTTAAGGAGCTGGCATTGCTGTGAGCTGTGGTGTAGGTCTCAGGCGCAGCTCCGATCTGGCATTGCTGTCGCTGTGGTGTAGGCCGGCAGCTACAGCTCCAATTGGACCCCTAGCCTGGGAACCTCCATATAAGTAGGATAGTCGCTTACTTTAGTTGTATCATGCAGAATATTTTCAAATGATCAGATGTTAATTTTTCCAGGATTTGAACCAGGTGACTATGACTGGACCAAAAAGAATAGCTTGAATTTTAAACCATGAAAATAATGCAGTGTTTGAGCTTACAGCCAAATGAGAGGGGAGAACAAATGCAGTAGGGCATGCATGTTATCTGCACTGAGTCTCAAGTTTCTGGAAGGGGGGGCAGGCTAAGAGGAGTGGTGTGTCCCGTCCCGGTGGTGAAACTGCCAGTGGGGCCCAGCCCCGGTGTAGCAGACAGCAGGCAGCTGTGTGCCTGCCTCCGGCCCACCCTCAGCCCCAAGTCTCCTCTGCGCAGACACACACCTTGCACGCAGGCTGTGCACCAAAAGACTTTCAGACTCCTTAACCCAGGCCTTCCCTGGATGTCTGTGAAGCCGGCAAGTCCTCAGGCCACGTACACACACCTGGGTGTGCACCCTCCCTCCCCTGATTTCTGCTCACACTAAGGTGGGCGCATTTCCAGCTGGTGGCAGGCAGCAGGCCCAGTGGCTACCTTGCCTGGAGAGAGTGTGGGGTAGCAGGGTGGAGAGGGAGCAAGTTCCTTCCTGGAATTGCAGGTCTGGAGGGAGGCGGGCAGACAGAGGCAGCCTGGACCCTGCCTGCAAGTGGGCCCCAGGCCTTGGAGACCGGACCTCATCCTTGAGGCCATTCATAGAACTTGAAGAGTTATGAACAGGGAATGACATGTATTTTTGTATTTTTGATGCTATTTACATATAGTTGACATAAGATGCTGTGCTAGTTTCAGGTGTACAGCACAGTGATTCAGTTACACACATACGTATATTCTTTTTCAGATTCTTTTCCATCATATTGTATCACAAGATACTGAATAGTTTCCTCTGCTATGCAGGTCCCTGTCATTTGTCTGCTTTATGTAGGGTGGTGTGTATATGTTAATCCCCACCTCCTCATCTACTCCTGCCTCTTTTTCCGGTTTGGCAGCCGTACGATTGTTTTCTAGGTCTCTGAGTCTATTTCTGTTTTGTAAATAAGTTCATTATTGAGATCTTTACAGGAGGGGTGAGGCTGGAAGGGCGGATCAGCTGGGCAGTGGCTGGTGCACTCTGGAGGCAGGGACGGAGGCCTGCACAGGGAGAGCCACGGAAGCGGGGGTGGAAGATGCATTTGGAAGCACTGATGATGGCTTAAGGGAGGATAAGGGAGAAAAGGGGAGACGTTCCAGAGACGTTCCATTGAAGTTCTGATGGTCCTAGTTCTTCATACAATATATAGAAACCAAGAAGGCTCTAGGAAGCTGAGTTCATCAATTTATCAGCATATGCAAAATTTTATAGACAAATAGAAAAACAGGAGTTCCCGTCATGGTAAAATACAGCATCAGTACTTCCCCTCATAGGAAATTGAATAATATGTGCTCCCGCGGGAATAGAGGGGACTCTAATATCTTTGCTTCTGAAGAGGGGATGGCGGTACAGTTTTAACACATACTTATTGAGTGTCTATTATGTGCTAAACATGAGCACTCCAGGGATTCAAGCAGCTCATAACTTCCAGCTTGTAGTAAAGATGAAGGAGCTCTGCAGAAGCACACGGCAAAATCAGGCCTTCAATACTAAAGGTGAAATTAGATTGCTAGGGTGTAAGACCTCAGATGCATTCGCTGTGGAAGCTGCACACTTCCCAGAAGTCATGAAATGCATCAAAAACCTGATTTGCCTGTTTTCACCTAAGCATGGCAGAGGCTTACAAAAAAAAAAAGATAGTCAGCTGATGGCAAGTATAGCGATGCTTGGAGCTCCAATACACAGTTGCATTGATGGACAAAGCGTAGGTACTTAAATTGCAGAAAAATGATAAGTTTAAGAGAAATGACTGTGTTTTCTGGCTTCAGTGTCCCTAAAAGGAGAGACTAGATTCTGAACAGGTCTTATGTGGATTCTGATGATGAGCCCTAAACCGACTGTGCAGCAGTGGTGACATGATGCAGTTAAACTCAGCTAAAGTCTCTTTAGACTTGATTCCCTACAGCCCCAAATATAAAGAGATCATGCATTTAGGAGTATCTTGATATTAAGAAAGCAACGGAGGCATTTTCTCATATTCATTATAAATTAAGAAACAGTTTGCAGAGAGATCCCTGTGGCAGGTTCCGTGCCCTCCGAAGGTAGAGCGCTGCTGTGGAACCCCTCCAAGTGGACGCGCTTGCTCAGGACACGCAAAGGGAGGGAGGCCAGGATGCTCGGGCAGTTCACAGGCCAGTGCTGCGCTGCTTCCCGGGAGGGAGGCGCTCGCCGGGCTGCGCAGCCTCTGTAGGGGCTCCTGCAAAGCACATGCTGAGGGCACTTTCGCTCTTTGCCTTTTTTCATAAAAGTGAAGATTCTCTTTCGATTTCCTAAACAGAGTGAAAACAGATGCAAACACACACATCTTTTGTAAAAACAGTGTGGCATAAGGCAAACTTTCCAGAAGCTGAGGGTTCTTCATTAATTCTCATAATTTTCGTATAAGAACTTCCTTTCAGAACCACATACCACCCCTAGGCATGACCAGAACAGTTTTATTTGGTATTGTTTCTTCCTAGAAAAAGTGGTATCAAAGAAACCAAAGGAAGAGACAATTTTTCTTTCGTTTATTTATTTATTTATTTTTCCTTAGCATCAGGGAAACCCTTCAGTTTGGTGCTGAAGTGCCCCCTGCCCTGAATTCCTAGGTTGAAGTCCCAATGTGTTTGAAGTTGCAGTTCCTGAAGAGGTAACTGAATTACAGTGAGGTCATTGGGATGGACCCGAATCCAGTAGGACTGTCCTTATGACAGGATAGTAGGGCACAACCACACATGGCAGGAGGAGAGAAAAAAGAATAACCAAGAATAACCTCTCTTCTTTCCAAGCCAGGGAGAGAGGCCTCAGCAGCCAGCAGCCCTGCAGGGCGCTGGTCTCAGAGCTCCAGCCTCTCGGGGAGGAAACCCCTTCTTGCTGCTCACGGCACTGCTCGGTGGGGCTTTGTCACCACAGCCCTGCTACCTTCCTTCCTTGTGACCAGCGGCTTCTGCTAAAGGATGGATATAGCTAGAAGCTTAGACAGTTCTTATCAACTGTGTGAAATAGCAATTGATGCTTCTGAAACGTAAAAATCATTAAGAAATTATAACTATACATGAGTTAAACTGATAGCTAAAGATGTCGGCAGCATGACGCTCACATGGTGGAAGAGACATAGAAGCTTTATTTTTAAGCATTTGCTTTTAAGCTATGGATATGGCTTCAAATCATTGGTAAATAAGGCAGAAAATGATCCCTTACATGCCTAGTTGCCTCCAGGGGGCTTTCCTCTCCTTCCATTTGTTCTACGCAGTGACGGAGAAAACTGTCCTCAAATCCCTAAATGGTGTCGCAGATGCAGCTCAGATCTGGAGTTGCAGTGGCTATGGTGTAGGCCAGAAGCTGCAGCTCCAGTTTGACCCCTAGCCTGGGAACCTCCATATGCCTTGGGTGTGGCCCTAAAATAAAAAATAGAAAAAAAAATCCCTAAAGAAATCGCCCTCCTCTTTTAAGCTTATTACTGAAATTAGAGTGTTTGTCTGAAGAAAGTCTGACTGGAATTAACTCTTAAAGGTGGGATTCAACACTTTGTAGAATTTTCCAAGTATTTTCTTTGTCAAAGGGTTTGTAACTGGATTGTGGGCTCGGAGCTGGCACGGAGCTGCTGGCATCCACTCCGTTACTGTATTTTCACAGCAAACAGTCTCATAAAGGACACTTCACATGAGGTCTTGTCTGCTGCTCTGTCTACAACCACAGTTGAACCTGCTTGGCTATTGCTGTCACTACTCAAGAGTCAAGCTGCTGCTTCTTTCTAAAGTACAATTGGTTTATTAACCAATACACTTTCTAAAGTACAATTGGTTTATTAACCTATTTGACCATATGCTCTAGGAAGTCTCCTGAGAAGGAAAACTGCTCAGTTTTTTTTTAAACTGCTATATTGCTTTTTATTTCTTTTTTTAATAACTCAATGAGTTTTATTACAATTATAGTTGTACAACAATCATCACAACCAAATTTTATAGCATTTCCATCCCAAACCCTCAGTACATCCCCCCACCTCCCAACCTGTCCCCTTGGAAACCATAAGTTTTTCAGAGTCTGTGAGTCAGTATCTGTTCTGCAAAGAAGTTCCTTGTGTCCTTTTTTAAGATTCCACGTGTAAGTGATAGCATTTGATGTTGGTGTCTCACTGTCTGACAAGCTGCTGATTCTTGAAAGGCTAAGAGTTCTCAAAGGAGATCGTTTAAGAAGAAGGTTGCATGGTCTCGTTTGCTGGGAGTCGACTTTCAATGTCAGAACCTAAGTAATCCATTTCTTCCTCTAACTGTGAAATTCAGTCTTTGTGTGTGTGTGTGTGTGTGTGTGTGTGTGTGTGTGTGTGTAATTATTTATTTATTTATTTATTTATTTTGAAATTCAATCTTGACCAAGCCCCCATTTGAAACAATTACATGTGAAATTCTGCATAGAGGTATTGCCATCTCTTGTTTTTCTAACCTCAAAACAGTCTCAAAGTGGCTTAATCATTATTATAAAAAAATGCATGAACTAAACTGAAGGAGAAGGTTAATTTGGTTCAGTATCATTATCCTTTATTTTTGGATATTCCTTGAATAGGCATCAGGCTTTTTCTTAGTTATGAATGTGTGTCACATAGTAATCACTCAAGTATTTAATTAGTGTCTAGAAAGTTTAAATAGCTAGCATTAGAACATGTATTTTTCAGTAAAAAGCACAGAAAATATAAAGGCTTTTTTGATTTACTAAGACAACTATTGTACTCTGCTGTTGAAGCCACTCTCTGTACTCAGTACCGCGTGAGGTGCTATGGATAAAAAGATAAGAGGCAGTCTTGCAGTGCAGGGCTCGTGTTGGATCTGATGAAAAGATGCCACTGGGCACTGAGCTGTGTCCTTGGTGCCCTGTTTGCAGGTGTCCAGGGCCTGAGGCCAGATGTGCTGTGTGCCTTGGGGCATGCGGAAGCCCATCATGGGGCAGCTGGCAGCCTTCGCTGTGTGCCAGGGGCTCCCACAGGGAGCAGCACCCGAGCTGGTTCACTACAGGCACAGGGCCTCAGTTCTGCCTGTAGATAACTGGGATATCGATCACGTTACCGACTTTCTCTGAATTGCCATCTCCTGCTCTGTGAAGTGGGGCTAAAACTTCAAGTTTGTGCAGTTGTGCAATGAGGTGAGATGCCATCCACACAAGATTCAGTCACACGGCTCTAACGCGAGGCCAGGATTTGGCTTTGAATCCATCCCAGTAGGTTAAGCACATTCTCAGTGTCCATGAATTTCCTGTATGTAAGTGGAAGACATCAGGTTTATAGCAATGAGCCCACTCAGAACGTTAGAATGAATGTTCATAAGTATTTGTTGTTCCTGATTTATAGTAAGTGCTCATGGCTCAATAATTAGCGGTTATAACCCTTTAGATATTCATCTAGAAATATTTGCAAATATGGGAGACTAGCCAAGTAGAGGAACAAAATCTACTAAGGGAAATACATGTAGTGTTTTGTCTCTGTTTTTAATGATCATTTTGAGCAGATGAGAGACGGCACAGGATAGGATTGGGAGGTAGAGCTCAATGACAGTCATCAGAATACTGTTCAGCAATTGTTAGCTTTCTTAAGCCATTTTTATTACGTCAAGTAGGAGGGGCTGGGGAGTGTGTGTGGAAGCGATGCTTTAGCAGACACCTTCAACCACCCAGCAACCACCCTCACTCTAACTCATTTCTTCTTTACCAATGAAATACTATTGTTTCTGTGTCAGTGAGACTAGACCACGGAATAAGAAACTGATAGCTTCCAACCAACCAAGTCAGAGTTCCCTGTTCCCTGTATTTGTGACGAATCTGGAAAAGAGCATGTTTCCCAGTTCTGACCAGCAAGACATCTGTTAAAGAACCAAGAATCATAAGAACAATCTCTGGCTGTCCTGAGGACCCTGTGAACTCTGTCATGTGAGTGCTGATGCTGGAGCTGCAGCAGCCCTCTTGGGCCCAGTACACCTAAGGACCCATGGTCACAGGCTGCAGAAGGTGCAGGGACGGGCGGTGATGGAGGGCACGAGCTTTCAGGGATGTCATGTACCTACACTGCTCCGCAGTAAATATAGCGATTTTCACCTTTGAAAGGACCGTGTGACTAAATCTCTAAGACTCTTCCAATAAAGGTCCTGGGACTCAGGATAACCAGATTAAATTGGCTACATCTGACTATATAATGAGGTGATTTTTAATGATACCAGGTATAGAAGAAATTGGCTTGAATGGGACAAAGGTGAGGGTTTTTTCTTAATTGTCCATTAGAATGTATGTAACGTTGGTTAAAATAAGTTAGTAGCAAATAAATAACCAACGTTGATTAAAATAAGTTAGTAGCAAATAAATAACCAAATAAATAAATTTCTCAACGGTGAGAAATTAGATGAGTCTCTCCTTTCACAGTGTTGAGTACTGATGGATGAGAGTAGAGCTGAGGAAAGAGAGGCTTCAGATTAAATGACCCAGATCCCAGTGTGGATGATTCTCAGGAAGGATGGTGTGGGCTTGACCTTGGCAGTGAGGAAACTCTTGAAACGGCTGAAAACAGTATCCAGTTTAGACAGAAAGGCAGATGGAAGCAGAAGGAAGCCCGTGAGCTACAAGGACAGAAAGAAAGTCGGATGCATGACTTGTCCTCAGGGGTGTGAAATACGAGGGTGGCATGCTGCCTGGAGCTGTTGCTGGTCAGGGCGTTGGGACCTGCAGGCAGAGACAGAGGCACCCGGGAGGTGAGGAGGGCAAGTTTGATGTATGATGTGTGAACGTGCTGGGTCAGCTGCCTAGATGGTAGATTCTTTAAAGTGGAAGGAAGGGACCCCAGAGCCGGTGGGGCAGCGCTTCTCTGGACACAGACGTGGGAATCATGTGCTGCCCGCTCCTAAACCTGTGAGGTGGGGTCCCCACAGGACAAGCGGCTTGTTGCTACTTTGCATGGAATAGGTGGCACCAACACAGGTCAGAGCCTGGCAGGGCCGGGGTGGCGGTGAGGTTGTAATGACCTGACAAAGATAATGTGTAGAACCGCAAGAACATCAGACCCAGACTTGCAGAGTGACAGCGAGGGGTCAATCACAGCAGGCGGTCACCGTGGGCTGTCCCTTCTGGGCCCAGACAAGGAGATGGCCGGGGACCCAGTTTCTGGGGTCCCCTCTGGCTGGAATCCTCTCCCAGCTGGCATGTCTCAGGGCCTGGCAACTGTCCTGGAAATTCTGCAGAGGCCTCCTGGTGCAGGCCCGGGGGGATCCGACTGGAACACGCAAGCTATGTAGGGAGCTTTCTGTCACTGTGATGCTATTTTGATTAGTTTTTAATAATGCTTCATATCAAAATGCCCAAACCTAATAACTTTGTGTCTCCAGTGTTACCTCAGCCTATGAACTCTGACCAAAAGCATGCCACTAAACATGTTCTCTTCAGTAAAGAAAATGTCACCTCCATTTATTTTGGGGGTTCCCTTTAAGTACATTTTGTCAGTCAGGTTGTTTTTCTCAAATGGCTGTGATGGCATCTACGTGGCCGTGAGCCCGGACCTGGAGCCCTGCTCCCTCATCACTTCTCTATGCCTCAGGTGCTTGCAAACTCATGTGCCCCGTTACCATATGCTAAACTGCTCAAGAGACCAGCAGATGGGGAGAAAGCCCGAAGAGATAGCTTTTACTGCAAACCCATACCGGGGATCAAATCTGCAATCACTTGGACTGAATAGCACTGCCTTTTATGTTACTGTTGTGGGACTCTAATTCCCTTCCACAAAACCAACTGGAATATTGGGGAAAAGGACTTCCAGAGAGAAACTCTGCTTATCTGAGTACTGGTACCAGTACCGACATGCTGGTTTCTCCCTGCAGTATTGACATGAAGGGGACTTGGGCAGGGCACACCCCTGACTGGGAGCCAGGGAGTACCTGCTAATTTCAATGGCTCACTCTCAAGAGCTTCTGTCTTTAGAGATGAGCCTATAGAAAGAGATTACACAATTAAAGTCCTTTTGAAGGCCACATTCATCCATGCCTGTAGCAAAGATGCTAAAATTCACGGGTCCAAAAGCAATAATAATGAATATTACATTCTTTCAAAGAGACCTGCACAAATGAAGAGTAAAATGAAAGAATGATTGTTGTTCCCAGGACTTTATCCCAAGTTCACACTCCAGGGCCATGACTTAATAGTGCTATGACACTGGGCAAGCTAAAATTTTTGTTTCTCCTGCTGTAAAGTGGAGAAAATACTTGAACCTGCCTTATGGAGTGTGGAAGGGTAAGTGAGATAATGTGCTGAAGTTCTTAGTATAATGCTCAGCTCATAGCCATGGCCCAGTGAATGGTAGTTCCAATTAAAACGGCAAAACTTTTAGATAGAGCTGTCTCCATTCTGTCTGTCTGTCCATCCCCTGCATGTAAAAAAACTCACCAGTTTACCTCTGTAGCATTTGATAGTCCTAACTTGCAAATACGTATTATACTCATGTCTCAATTTAGTAACTTATGGCAGTGCATCCACTTATAACTCCCACATGTGGTTGTGCCCAGTCAGACGGATAATGAAATTTTGAAGACATCCAGCCAGCTGTATTCTCTGAAATTGCATGTATCCTAACTTACACTGTTGAGCTTATGTATCAGGCAACACGTGGTTGTTGAATGCCTACTGTGTACCAGGCACCTGCTAGGTACCACCCCAGAGCAGGGCACATTGTGTGCTGGAGGTAAAGTTGCTGAAGGTGACCCAGCAGAGCAGACGAAAGCCTTGACTTTTCTGTCCGTGGAGGATGGGAGCCAAGCTTAGGCTGCTTGGGCCCCTGTAATAAAATACCACAGTGTGGGGAGCTTACATGATGGAGACTTACTTTTCACAGTCCTAGGGATTTTGAAGCCCAAGATCAAGGTGCCAGCTCAGTAGTTTCATGCCAGGCATCTTCTCTTGGTTTGCAGGCAGCCTCCACCCTGCTCTGTGCTCACGCAGTCTCCTCTTCTTGTCTTTGTAGAGAGGGCAAGCTCTCACATGTGCTCTTTAAAGACACTAACCCCATCATAAGGGCCACCTTCATGGCGTTATCTGAATGTCATCACCTCCTGAAGGCCTCATCCCAAAATATCATCACATGGGGCTTAGGGATTCGACATATGAACTTGGGGTGGGGGAGTTAGCAAGGGGCTAAAACTTTTTGAGCTGAAGCTTCAGCTAAACTCCCAGACTCTTAAAAATCCAGATATATAATCCAAAAAAAACATGTCTGTCTGCAAAAAAAAATGTTGAGAACATGAGGCCGTGACTATGGGCCTGAGTTGGGAATGGGGCCCGAGGCAGTGCTGGTAGGAAGGCTGCTCACAGGAGCCCCTCCCAGGACCCTGGGGCTCAGTTCGAGACACCCCATGTGGAGGAATGCTTCAGGACTGAAATGCCTCCACTGGTGTTATGGAGAAACTGGCCTCATCTCACATATTACACATTTCTCAAGAGTAAGAACAACCAAAAACGATTTCACATTTGCACACAGTCACCGTCACCAATCACAGCAGAAAACAAATTTATGTTATTCAAGATCAGAAGTAGCAGTTCCTGTCGTGGCTCAGTGGAAATGAATCTGACTAGTATCCATGAGGACACCAGTTCACTCCCTGGCCTCGCTCAGTGGGTTAAGGATCTGGTGTTGCCGTGAGCTGTGGTGTAGGTCACAGACGCAGCTTGGATCTGGCGTTGCTGTGGCTCTGGTGTAGGCTGGCGGCTACAACTCTGATTTGAACCCTAACCTGGGAACCTCCATATGCCATGAGTGTAGACCTAAAAAGCCAAAAAAAAAAAAAAAATCAGATCAGAAGTATACCTACACACAAAGGGATGGTTATCACCTCACAAAAATTTCACCCCAAGCCCCTTGCGTCTCTCTGCCTCCACTAGTTTAAGTTTTTAGGTTCCACTTGTAAATGAGATTATACAATATTTGTCATTCTTTGTCTGGCTTATTTCACTTAGCTGATGTCCTCCAGGTTTGTTGAAGTTGTTGCAAGTGGAAATCAAAATTTTGAATAATAACATAATTTGTTTACACAAATTTGAAAAAGAAAAAAAATGTTCCGTGTTAAAACTCTGAGGACAATCAGTAAACTATCAAAGCTAAAGGAAGACAATACTCTGTAAATATAAGTCAGTTGTTCTGAATATAGATTTGAAAATGGAGCTTGAGAGGGTTCCCATTGTGGCTCAGCGGAGTAAGGACCCAGGATGTGAGTTTGATCCCTGGTTTAACTCAGTGGGTTAAGGATCCAGCATTACCGTCAGCTGCAGCCTAGGTTGCAGAGGAAGCCCACATCTGGCGTTGTCATGGCTGTGGGGCAGCTGGCAGCTGCAGCTCCATTTTGACCCGTGGCCCAGGACTTCCATATGCAGCAGGTGCAGCCTTAAAAAGAAAAAAAGAAAAGAAAATAGAACTTAAAATTAAGAACTTAAGAAACAAATTAAAAATAAAATGTTCTTGCCTAAAGAGAAACACTATTTGACATGTTTTTTGAGTTGAGGAAAGACAAAGATCTCCAGATTCAAAAGCCCCAAATGTTAAGAAAGATAAATAAAAAGAATTATACATATAGACTATTTAAATTTTTTTTCTTTTTTTGGCTGCCCCTCAGCATATGGAGTTCCTGGGCCCCGGATCAGATCTGAGCTGTAGTTGCCACCTACCACTGCATCCTTTAACCAAACGGGTGTCCTGGTGCTGCAGAGATGCCGCCGCTGATCCCACTGTGCCACAGCAGGAATTCCTATATACATTCTTTCTAATTAACAGTGTATATATCATCACTCAGACATCTGAAATTCTTTCTAAATAAATAAATTGTCCCACACATGTGCCTTTTCCCCATTTTACCAAGTTACTTGAGTATTTTATTTGAGTTATAAAAATGGCATAAATATGTTTAAAGTATATAACAGGGTGACGGTTTTATATATGTATGCGGTGAAATGATTTCCATAATCAAGCTAATTAACACACTTGTCACCAAGCAGAGTGAGGAGAGCAATTAAGGCCTACCGTTTTAGGAAACCGCAAGTACACAATGCCAGTATAGCCATAATCACCGTATCCCTCTTGTAGTTGAAAGTTTGTACCCTTAGACCAATATCTGCTGAATATACCGTCAACTAATCTTTGATAAGAAGGCCAAGAATACACAATGGGGAAAGGATAGTCTTCTGAATAAATGGTGGTAGAGAAATTGGCTAAGAAACAAAGAAGATCTAAGGTGCTGGATAACAGCATTGTCTAAGTTGGGAAGATGATGACTTTAATCAGTATCTGAGGGCCTTTGTAATGTTTGAGTAGATCATAAAGATATCCATTTGCTTAAAACTTTGCTGCTACTTACTAATTTAATATAACCCCAGGAAAGTATAGTTGTAGGCCAGGTCATCTGGGGAATAAATTTAAATAAATCAGAATGTTTAATGAAAAAATGGACCAAAAAACACATAGAAAAAGCAAAACCAGATAAAATAAATCTTCCAATAGATACATTAGTGAATAAATTTTTTTAAAAAAATTAGAGCATACACTTCCTAAGCAAATGTCAGATATTTATGATGTAATTAAGTTTTCACACATGTAGTATAAATATGAAGAAATCTATGGGAATTAGAAATCAACACATTTATGACAGCCCTTGCCTCCAGGGTGAAGGGAGGTGCCTATAATAAGCTTCATTCCTATCGATAAGCTTTGCATTTTGACCTAGAAAGTAGGCTTTTGGCTATTCCATGTGTTCTTTTAATCACCACCACTACCATCAAAATCCAGTCACTCATCCCAGCATCCTCAAAAGTAGCAACCATTTTGGCATTGACTCTACAGCCAAAATCCCATTCAATTATCATCAACTCAGATCTCATCTTCTGAAGAATTTACCTCAGTTATGATACATTGGGGTAAAACCTGTCCTTCTAGGGACCTGTTAAACTAGAAAACAAGGTGTCTACTTCTAAGGGTCAACAGTGGGACCAGCAGAGGGTAAACACTCCCATTCAGAGGGAGAAACTGGAGAGCTCCCTGTGGCTCAGTGGGTTGAGGATCTGGCCTTGTCACCACAGTGGCTCAGGTCACTGCTCTGGCACAGATTCGGTCCCTGGCTGGGGCACTTGCCAAGATGCGAGTGCAGACAGTAAAAAGGGGAGAAATTAGAGGGAAAGAGGACTGTCCCAGTCAGTTCAAAACTCAGCGGGGCAGAGTCCATTAGATTTCAAAAGACAATTCTCTGTGGCTTGGTGCCCCAACCTCTGGGTCTGTCCCTGAGCCCGAGAAGGTCGTGTGAGCCCAGGCCTCGGAGCCATTGTTGCTTCACTAGTCTCATTTCCATCTCTTTCATCCATGCTGGCAGTGTTTCTGCAGGTCTGAAGTTCGTGTAATTCGGGGGCCACAGCCATGGAGGCGAAGGTCCCCCACGGGCACTCCTGGTGACGTGTCTCTAGCCCTGGCCTCTGTGGGGATGCTGGACCAGCTGCTCCTGGGTCACAGTGCTTGGCTCTGTCCCTAGAGCTCACCATCTGGATAGGCTGAGAGAATGCCTGAGTCAGCAAGTGCCTACCCCCTTTCACTTGGCAATTGGCTCCTCAGTTTCTCTCTTTCACATTTTACTCGAAACAACTAGGAGACAACAGTCTGCACCTCCCACACTTGGCTGGGAGGTCTCGGCTAAGTGTCGCACCTCACGGCCTCCACTGAGGGCAGAGTCTAATTCAGACAAGTCCCTGCAGGGGATGTGGCAAGGGCTGTCTTTCCTCAGCCGTCCAATAAACACGATTAGCTTTTCCTTCTGAAGTCTCAACAAAAGCACCTTGAATGTCCATATTTCTAACAACACCTCTTCAAAACACTTCAGAATTTTTCTATTAAGCACTTCAAAATTCTCCCAGCCTCTTCCCATTACCCAATTCCAAAAGCATCTCCACATTTTTAGATATTTGTTAAAGAAGCACCACACTTTCCAACACCAGAAATCTGTACTAATTTCCCAGGGTTTTAATGACCAAAGACCCACAAAATGGGTGGCTTAGAACAACAGAACTCTGTTCTCTCAGAGTTCTGGAGGCTAGAAGTCCAGGATCAAGATTTCCAGAGGGCCACCTCCCCCGAGAGTCTGGGCACTAGGATCTGTCCTGCCCGCCGTCGCCCCACCTCAGCTTCAGGCGAGGGCTGTGGAGCCTTGGCCATCCTTAGCTCAGAGCTCCTGCTTCCATTGTCACATGGCCTTCTCCTGTATACCTCCTCTTACAAGGTCTCCAGTTGCGCTGGACGAGGGACTGTTTCTACTCCAGCCTGCCTTTATCTTAGCTGATTACGTCTGCACTGACCCCATTTCCAATGAGGTCACACTCTGATGTCCTGTTGTTAGGACTTCAGCAGATCTTTTTGGAGGACACTGTTCAACCCATGAAAAGAATCATCAGTGTCACAGGCAGAGGACGGTAGGAGAGCAAAGAAAAGGAGGAGCTGTTCCATCCAGGGGTGCTTAGCAAGGCCACCTCTATGGAGGCTGTGCTTGAATAGTCTACCCTGTTGAGGAAGAGTTACTTAAAGCCAACACAGAGGAAACAGATGTTTTTCCAAGGTTGAGTCGATTACGTAAAATATAGGAAACTCATCCTGTGCTGATGGTGGTGGATAATCATCAGGGTGTGTTTCAGAGAAGATGAGACCTTTGACTTGATGAGAATGCAGAGTCCTTCTGGCAGGTGTTAGGACCTGGGTTATAGCTGAACCAGTGGCAGGAGAACAGAACCCTGGAAGTTGCAGGAGCTATGAAAAGGGCACAGGGAGAGGAGCCTCCCAATGGGTCTCAGACCATAGATGGGAAGAGAGAGGATGGCAGTGCCAACCACGGTGTGAATGGAGGGCTTAGGCAGGGGACACGCAAGTCTCTTGGATTTGGTTGGGCTCTTCCTGCCCCTGAGGAAGGTGCTCCAGTGGAATTTGGGGAGCGTCATCAGCCAGTGTAGAAAGCATTTCAGGTATCCTGGCTGAGATGGGAAGGAGGATGACAGCCGAGGCTGAAGGCATGGACTGCATTCCTTCTGCTCTTGTTTTAAAATGAGAGACACTGAGGTTTGTGTATGTAAGGAGAAACAACAGTTGAAAGGTGAAATTAAAGATAACAGAAAGAGAGGGGTGGCCCGAGTAACTTCTGGGAGGTGGTTCCCTGAGGAGCCGATTCAGAGCAGAGATGGAGGGGACCCGCTGTGGACAGCAGACTGGAATTATCCGGAATTACTGTAAAAAAGAATCCAGCTTTGATGATATTCTTTCAGTGGTTGTCAGAGTAATTTCAGGCCCCTTTCATGTTCTTTACAATGAAAAAAAGATCAAAGGAACAGAAACTGTCGCACAGATCTGATCTTGAATTGGCTGTTTTCTGTGATCTCAGGGAGAAGCAGCTCCGGTCCAGCTGGGTCAACCTGGGAGTCTCCTGGAGATGAGCATTCAGTGAGACTCAGGTCTGCTGGGCTGCGGAAGGCGGAAAGCTAATCTCATGCCACGTGCCACCTGAGTCAATAGGAACAGTCTCAAAGGGACAGTCTTATTCACAGTCATTCCCTTCCCTTTCCAAGACCGCATCCTCAGAGCTTCTGAAAGAAGGCTGGTTTTACGTTATCTTGCGTGCATTGATAACGGAATTCTATTTTACATTAAACTCCTTGCAGTTCTTGAATAATATTCCATCATACGGTAATAAATAAATAGATAAATCAAAAATTTTAAAATCACGTAAAAGAATACAGCGGAACAACTTAGTCCTCTTTTATGTTTATTTTTCATTTTGTAGGCGTTTGTCATTATTTGAATTGATATATTAGTTCTGTTTGCCAACAGAGAAATTTGTTCATAGCTGCCATTAATATGCAGCATATATTAAAAAGATCAATGGGAAGCAGGAACTATTGGATTGTTTTTCATATGTCTGTTTATGAGCTTATGATGTTTTCTCATTATTTGAACTTTATATAGTCTTTCAGAATTTTCTTTGGCTTTCTTTACAGTGCTCCTGTTTAGACAAAAGAAACATATAAAACAAAATATGGAATACTAGGAAAAGAGATGCTCTATATTCTATTAAGACGTAGAACTATCTCACAATCACTCATCGTCCTTAATTGTGAAATGCAGTAACTAATTTCCAGATGTTTTGATTATAGAAATAGTTTTTCTTTTTAAATCTTTCAATTAAAAAAATAATCTTTTGAACCATAGATTCCACCATCTTGGTCAATCTTTCCTAATTTTTTTTTTTTTTGTCTTTTTGCCTTTTCTGGGGCTGCTCCCGCAACATATGGAGGTTCCCAGGCTAGGGGTCGAATCGGAGCTGTAGCCCCCCGCCTATGCCAGAGTCACAACAACGCAGGATCCGAGCTGTGTCTGCAAGCTACACCGCAGCTCACGGCAACGCCAGGTCCTTAACCGACTGAGCAAGGGCAGGGACCGAACCCGCAACCTCACGGTTCCTAGTCAGATTCGTTAACCACTGCGCCACGATGGGAACTCCCCTAATTTTTTTTTTTTTTAATCGCTACCTGGCACCTCTTTCTTTACCTGCTCTTTGAAGATCAGAACTCTGGAGTTATTTTCACTTCCTTTGTCACCTACATATTCTGTGAGAATTACTTTGTAAGGTCACACAATTTCCACTCAAGTTCATCAACTCCACGTCTAGATTTCCGTTTGCTTATTAAGGCGCTGATGTGATATTAGTTGAATATTCTTTAGGTCTGGGCTGAGAGGGCCTCAGCAGTGAATGGGGTTTACTCCTGGGCTCAAATCGGTGATGTTAAGTAGGCGTATAGGCCAGCGGCCTATGGTGACCAACAGAAGCACGTGCAGGGAGTGGCTTCGGGGGCACAGAGGGAGTGGTGGCCAGTGTGCCCGAGAGAGGAAGAGGTCAGGAGTGTCCTTAGAGGTGACACGTTTCAGCCATCTGTGGAGTGGAGCAGGTTCTCACCAGGAAGAGGCCCAGGGCCTTTGGGGCTTTGGGAAGGGGTTTGTGGAAAGCAGCTTCAAATGTGGCCCTGGGGCAAATGTTTTACTGTGCGAAGATGACAGCCGTTTCAGCAGGACAGTCACCGTGGACCCTGCCGGATGCTCCAAGAGGTAGAAACATCCCCTCCTGTTGCTGTCCTGGGATCAGAAGGCCTCCCCGTGGCATGGGGGACGGGCTGGGAGTGAGGGGAGATGGGAAGTGAGGAGATGAGGCAGAAGGCAACTGCGTGAGTCTAAGAAGAGGGTAAGGAAGCCCAGTTTAAGGCACTGTTTCTGCTCTGCCCACTCATCCTTGTTCTTGTGTAATGATGAAATCTTCATCCCCCAGTCACAGCACTGATGTCGCAGCATCACAACTACTTGCCCGCCTCATTCATTTGGCAGGTGTTTATACTGTGCTTACAACGTGCCAGTGTCAGCATGGAAACGGCAGTAAACAGTGCAGGGACTGCGGGTGGGGACGGTCCTATAGCAGACTGTGTACAGAGGGCCCCATGGAGAGCAGGTCGGCAGGTGGAGAGGTGGGGTGGCTGTGTGCCAGCTGGCGTGGCCGTCGGGGAGGCTCAGGGAGAGTTATCACAGCTGCAGTGGCCTGGAGGTGTGGTGGTGAGTAAACCGCAAGGGGCTATGTGACGAGGTTCCAGGAGAGGCCCAGGCAGGGTCAGGGTCCTGCTCTGAGGTCACCTGAGGATGAGCAGGACACCTGGGAAGTGACTGGGCCCGATAGAGAGAGATGCTCTGAGGCCTAAGGTTTGGTCCCTTCCAGTGTATGGATTGGAGTCATGGGTCAGGCCTGGAGACCAGCCCCACAGCATGACCATGAGGCACGAGAGCAGAGAGGAGAGCGTTGCGAAAGTCAGAGGAGGCACCTGTGTGTGTGCAAGGGCAAAGGTGCTCAGCCATCCTCTCAGTTTTCTACCACAGCCCAGACTCGGTGCCAGTGTCCACAGTCAGGAATCTGGGTGCAACTTTGAGAGATCCCCGGTTTCAGGGACTCTGCTCGGCTGTGTTCTCCTCTAGAGCCTCGGCTGGGGAAGAACCTGCTTCCAAGCTCACTCAGCCTGTTTTCTGAATCCATATTTTTGCAGCTATATGAAGAGGGTCTCAGCTTTGGTCTGGTATCAGCATGAGGCCCTCAAGCTCCCCACCACGTGGCCTCCTCCAGCCTGGCCTCTCACACCATCAAGCCTGCAGGGAGGCCTCCAGCTTCAGGGTGCTGAGCTGGGGGCTCACACATGCAGCCTAACCGTGGCAGTGACGGCATCGTGTTGATAGAAGCTGGTGCCAGATGCTGTCTGCTCTCCAGGGGAGGAGCTACACGGTAGCATTAGTGCCAGAGGGCAGGGCTACTCCCTGCCCCCAGGAAGGGGGCCTCTCAGGTCTGTCTGAGGTTGAAAGGTGCTAAGGTACAGACTGAAAGGAGATCACTGCGTTTATGAATGTGAGAGGGAGCCTAGAAGTTAACAAAAGCTATTTTATGGGTTAAAATCATGGTTCAACAGGGAATGGAGAGGAGGGTTTATATAAAACATGAATCTGCATCTAGAAGAAGTGACAAAGGTGCGAGGAAGTCTGGGTTATTTACAAATATTGGAGTGTAGGTGAAAATCAGCAGCGTAGCATTAAGGAGCCAGGAGTGGAGGTGCCTGCAGCACCCAGGTCACAGTAGGTGGCCCACAGTGACTCACAGTTGCTGACTCCTCAGGACAGTGTTCTTATGTCAGGACACCAGCCAGACCTTGCCTTCCAGGATAGAAACCCTTTTCTGATTCCAATTTTATGGCCTCTCTGTTGATTACAGAACCAAGTCAAAATCCTTTCAATAAATGCATTTTATGCTTAAGTTTTTTTTTTTTTTTTTTTTTTTTTTTTTTTTTGGTCTAAGCTAAGAAGCTTGTCTGGTAGAAGAAGAGTCTATAGATACTAATAAGTGTGACTTCAGACAAACTGTAAAAATAGTATTAGTTTGACTACCTTATTAAACATTCTGGGAATGAGGACATCCGGCAAGACACACACGTACACACACACACAATTCACCTATATATTTTTCCACTGATAAGTAAAGCATTAAAAATTCCTGTTTTATGTAAAACCAGCAACTGCAATAAATCAGAATGGTGTCAGTGAAAATATAAAGTTCCTTGAAGGACTCAGGTGTCATCACTGCCTCGGGCACCGCACATACTTGCTGGCCGGTGCTGTATGCAACCATTTGTGATTTTTTTTCTTCTGCTAATAAAATAACCACCTATTTTAGGCAGAAAAATTCTAAATTACTTGGGTAACAGTTGGATTTTCTTAAATGTGGGTAGGGATATTGTGGATTTTCATGAGCAATTTAAATCATGAACCATGTTTGGCTAATACAGAACATGTCTTTTCTTAATTGAAAAATTATGTTTCTATAGTAACAAAATTGCTTAATTAAACTGAAAATTTAGAAATGACAGAAAAACATGGGAAAATAAAATTCACTTGCAATCCTGCCATGTACAAATACCATTATCTTTTTTGTTTTTTATTTTATTTAAACTCAATACATTTTATTATATTTATAGTTGTACCATGATCATCACAACCCAATTTTATCGCATTTATATCCAAACCTCCAACTCCTCCCTCCCCCCTCAACCTGTTTCCTTTGGAACCCATAAGTTATTCAAAGTCTGTGAGTCAGTAGCTGTTCTGCAAACAAGTTCATTGTATCCATTTTTTAGATTCCAGGTGTAAGTGAAAGCATATGACTTTTGTGTCTCACTGTCTGACCAACTTCACTTAGCATGATAATTTCTAGGTCCATCCATGTTGCTGCAAATGCCATTATTTCTTTCCCTTTTAATGGCTGAGCAATATTCCATTGTGTCTCTGTACCACATCTTCTTTATCCACTCCTCTGTTGAAGGACATTTAGGTTGTTTCCAGGTCTTAGCTATCACATATAGTTCGGCAATGAACACTGGAGTTCATGTAGCTTTTCGAGTCATGGTTTTCTCTGGATAGATGTCCAGGAGTGAGATTGCTGGATCAAATGGTAATTCTAAGTTTTTTGAGGAATCACCATACTGTTTTCCACAGTGGTTGCACCAATTTACATTCCCACTAACAGTGTAAGAGGGTTCCCTTTTCTCTACACCCTCTCCAGCATTTATTGTTTGTAGGCTTTTTGATGATGGCCATTCTGGCTGGTGTAAGGTGGTACCTCATAATAGTTTTGATTTGCATTTCTCTAATATACCATTATCTTTTTGATGTGTCTATTTCTATAATTTTTCTACATATGTGTGTATATTTGCATCTGTTTCTAAAGATTTAAGCTCATATAATAGGGGACAAATTGGTATATAATGAACTTCTTTTTGTGACCTATTTTTGATATCATATTAGTCAGTTCTTTCTGCTGTAACAAAATACCACAAATGGGATGGCTTAACAGAAATTCGTTTTCTCACACTTCTGGAGGGTAGAAGTCTAAGACCAAGGTTGACTGAGTTTCTGGTGAGGGCTCTTCTCCTGGCTGCCAACGGCACCTCTGCCTTGTCCTCACATGGTCTTTCCTCAGTGATGGGAGAGTGAGACCTCTGGCCTCTCATCCCGTTAGATCAGGGCCCCAGTCTTGTGACCCCATTTCATATTAATTGTCCCCTAAAAGGCTCTGTCCCTAAATACAGCCACTTTGGAGTTAGAGATTCACAATGTGGAATTGTGAGGACAGAGTTCACTCCCGAGCAGACATAGCATGGGGAAATTTTGTCATTGAAAAACTTTTACATAGTTTTAAATGGAAACAAAATATTATGCTCAATGTACATATCATTATGTATGTACATTTTTAAACCAATAATTCATATTTGGACATGTAATCTTTTTATTTGTTTATTTAATTCATTCACTTTTATGGCCACACCCACAGGATATGGAAGTTCCTGGGCCAGAGATCAAATCCAAGCCACAGCTGCAGCAACACCAGATCCTTTAACCCACCGTACTGGGCCAGGGATCGAACCCGCACCTCTGCAGTGATCGGAGCCACTGTAGTCAGATTTTTAACCCACTGCACCACGGTGAGAACTCCTATTTTTATTTTTAATATAACATTGTTATGGACATTTCTATGCATGATATCTATTGACATGACTTATTTCCTTAAGTCTTACTTAAACAGAAGGATGTAAATGGTTTAGGCTTTATCCATACTGTTGAATGATCCTCCCAGAAGGGCTGCAATATATGAGAAGATGTCACTGACCTGGATAACAGAAGTCCTGTGCCAAGCCTGCCAACATTTGACTCAGTTAAAATTCCCAAATATATGCTAAAATGACTCCAAACTATTTTCTTAAGAGCCCATTGGTGAAAACCTAAAACACAAGAGCTAATTCATGGGATATGTCATGACAGAGTCTGCTCTTGGAGAAGTTAGCAGGGACAAGGAGAAAGAGCTCTCTCTGTTCACGGAACTGGGGCTTATCTCCTTTCCCTTTACAATGGAGCTGTCTGAGGAGACAGCTCATTGTCTTTCATGCACCCACGGTGCGCACTCCCCAGGTAGCTGGCGAGATCACAAAGCACAGAGCCAAGAATGAGTCACTGGGGTTTAAGGAGATGAGACAGTTTGCAGGAAGATCTGCAGTGATTCTTCGTGATGAATAAAGTCAAGCAGCTCAGTAATTTCGTTTAGCGGTTCCATCCTTCCAAATTCAGTGGATCCCTGATGAGCTTCATGTGCAACTGAAGACCTTGTGGCTTTGTTTTATGTTGTAATGAAAACAACACTAAAATCACTACAGGTTGTAAAATGTTGCAAAATTCATTACATCATTCAGAAAATATATTGTTCTATAAGGTCCCTGAAAGATGATTGCAATCATCATCAATCAGTAAGCATCCATGAGGCAAATCTTTGGTCTCCACACTGCTAGAAGTCAAGAGGTATTGAGCTCCAACACTGAAAGGGGATCCCCAAACTAACTTAACCATTGTTATTTATGGTGGGTAAGAAGGGCTTCTGGAGGGGAAGGAGGTCCTCATGTTTGGGATGGCTTACCTCGTTTGTATCCATGGCTACAGCCTCTTGTGTGTCTAAAGAAATCTATAGGTGATAGGTCTCACACTAGCCAGATGCTCTGTTCTTGTTCTTCTTGAGTATGGCTGTGCATGTGTGCGTGTGCATGTGTGTGTGTGTGTGTGTGTGTGTGTGTGTGTGTGGATGCACATGTGTGTGGAGACTTCCATCCTAAACCAAAGCAGAGTAGAATTTTATTTCATTTGTATTAAAATTCCACAACATAGCTTACAACATATGTTAATAAAGGTCACTTGCTAACGCAGTCTTTTAAATTTTGCTGGTATAAAAATATTGTTTGTTTTTGTCCTTGTTAAAAATTATTTTTTTCTGGAAGCTCAGATCTGACAGTTATTTTCTTTCAATACTTTGATGGTTTAACTCCATTTTCCTGGCTTTCATACTTTCCGTTGGGAAGAGGGCTGTGATGTTGGTAAGCTGGTTCTCCCTGTGACTAAATTATTTTTGTTTGTATAAATGTATAAATGTGGTATTTTGGGTGTGGTGGTCTTAGTTATTTCTCTCTCTCTTTTTTTTTTTTTTTTTTTTTGCCTTTTCTAGGGCTGCACCCGCGGCATATGGTGGTTCCCAGGCTAGGGGACAAATCGGAGCTATAGCCACCGGCCTACGCCAGAGCCACAGCAGTGGGGGATCCGAGCCACTTCTGCAACCTACACCACAGCTCACGGCAATGCCGGATCAACAACGGCCTTACCCACTGAGCAAGGCCAGGGATCAAACCCGCAACCTCATGGTTCCTAGTCGGATTCGTTAACCACTGCACCATGACAGTAACTCCGGTCTTAGTTATTTCTATTGTTTTAATCTTCCTGACTCTGAAGGGTTGTTTTGGAAAATTATTAACTATATTCTCTTTAAATAGTGTCTCCTCTTTAAATAATGTTATATTCTTAAGATACAATGATCTTGAAACTGGGACTTAATCTTCCTCACTGGTTGTAGAAAATTTCTAGTTATTATCCTTTGAGCTATTGCTTCTGGCCAGCCTCTTTGTTCTCACCTTCCAGAACTCAGAAGGTATTAGTGTTTAACCTCTCATAACTTCCACATCTTGGAGGGGTGTGTGTGTGTGTGTGTTATTCTACGTTCAGAGTATTTGCTTGAGATCTACCAAATTCACGGATCCTACTGCTTTACTGTTTAATTTTCATTAATATTTGATATATTAGATATGCCATTTTATAGGATTTTCTTATTCTTTTTCAAAATTATCTGATCAATTTTGATCATATTTATTCTTACAGTTCTGTTTCTAATTCACCTTTCAATTTTTTAAACATATCACACCTAGTTATTTTGTTTCGTAGTTGCCAGTAATAATTTTGGGGTATTTACAGTTCCGATTCTACAGGTCTTCCAGTGTTAGTAGTATCTGCAGATTGCTTTGTTTATGTTACTACATCTTCACAGATGATTTCCTAACTGTTTGGTTATGCTTTTGATTGTGTTCTCGTTTTCCGTTTACTTTCCTCTCCAGAAGTCGTAGTGTCTGGTTTGGTATTAGGGCTGTTCACAAATATTCTGTGTCTCTCACTTAGCATAATGTCCTCAAGGTTCATCCATATTGTCACAAATGACAGAATTTCCTTACTTTTTATGGTTGAATAATATGTCCTTACAGTGTATACAGCACTTCTCTGTTGGCAGACTGAGGTTGTTTTCAAGGCTTGGTTACCATGAACTTGGGATGCAGATTGCTCTTTGAGACAATGGTTTTATTTCCTATGTTTATCAAATGATATCAAATGATAGGAAATAAAATCTTTATTGCATCTGTGTTCATCAGGGATACAGGCCTGTGGTTTTCTTTTCTTGTTTTCTTGTCTGGCTTTTGTACCCAGATAACGCTAGCCTTGGAAAATATGTGTAGAAGTAACTCTATCTCTTCACTTTTTGGAAGAGTTTGAGGAGCATCAGTATCATTGTAATTATTTTTAGATGTTTGGTAGAGTTCATCTGTGAAGCCCTCTGGTCCTAGATTTTTTCCATTGGGAACTTTTCGATTACTTCTTTACTTCCCTTAGTCATTATTAGTCCGTTAGGATTTTTGATTTCTTCATGATGCAGTCTCGGTACTGGAAATTTATCCATTTCTTCTATGTGATCCAATTTGTTGGCATGTAGTTGTTCATAGCAGCTTCTTAACGATCCTTTTATTTCTATTTATGTGATTCCTTTGTGTTTCTTTGTATTTCATTTGTAGTGCCTACTCTTAGATTTGTAATTTTGCTTGAGTACTCTCCTTTTTCCTTGAGAAAAAGAAATGTTTACTCCAATGTCTGTCAACTTCGTTCATCATTTTTAAAGAAACACTGTTTTATTGATTTTTTTTCTATTTCTTTCTAGCTTCTATTTTATTTATTTCCCCTGTATATTATTTATTGCCTTCTGCTAAGTTTGGGCTTAATTTTTCTTCATTTTCAGTTTCTTGAAGTGTGAAATTAAGATAACTTCTGTTGAGCAGCAAATTGTTCTTTCCCCAAAGTATTAGAGAAACGTTAAGGTGGAAACCTAGTATCCCAGGCTAGAATTTTAGAAAATACAGAAATATTTAAATTTTACATATCTATTTATCTCTTACATGTTTATCTATATATATAGATATATATCACGTGTGTGTGTGCATATATATATCTTACATGCACATATATATGTATGTGTGCATGTGTGTGTGTGTATATATATATCATTCCTCTCAGGAAAAAAATAACAGATTTAGTAAACTAATCACCAGATTGAAACTCACTTCAATATTAATTACTTTATTAAGGGTAATATACCCATTTGCCAAAATTGAATACATTTTAGCATAGATTTCCATATTTTATATTTCAGAAATGAGGACCAAATATAACTGTCCATTTCTTAAATTAGTGGCTTCAAAGATTTTGAGCTCAGATCTAAAAATATTTCTGATCGCTAAATAATGGTGAGAGAAAGCAGAAACTAAACTGGAAATTGGTTTATAGAATTAATAATGTGAGCTGACACAGTCAAAAGTTGAGCAGGAATGTTCCCTTGAGCCAACTGCTGCCAGGGTTACATCTGGCCCTACAACCTCTGTGCCAGTTACACTGATGCCCTGCTTTCCTGCTCATATAGCACACACTTTCTCATTTCCACACATTGTCTCCTCTAATTTCTACGTCTGGAGAAGCAGTCCCTAACTCCTCTAAGAGGGATTTGTCAGGATTCTACTAACGAGGAGCTAATGTCATCCACCCCTGAATTCCCAGAGCACTTTAGAGTTCCATGTCATTTCTCACTTTTTTTTAAAATATAATGATTTTTATTTTTTTTCCATTATAGTTTACATTTCTCACTTTCTGATGCTCAGTGTTGAGGAGATTTTCCTCTCCTGCTTGATTATAAGGTCATTTGTGTCTGAATTTACTTTAGCAATATTTGTCCACAGAACTTTGTGTGTATGTTGAGAGTGGGGAAATTGAGATCCTTTTAGCAAATCTTAGAGGTCAAAACAATGTTCATGATAACAGTTTATATTTGCCTATTGGATGTGTTTACATTTGCACCAATGGTGCAAAAGCAGTTGTGAGTAAAGCTGCTAGTGCCTCAGCAATAACCAAGGGCAGTGCCAGCAAACCACAGAGTGGTCACAGTATTCCTCACTGTCACTCACTGCTAAAAGCAGAACTGCAGGTATATCTGCAAATGTCACCGTTGAGGTAGAAGCATATACCTTTATTAGCTCTCTTCTCCTGAGCACACATCCTTTCACTATTCTGTGTGAAGAAGTGGAAGTAGCACACAGCCCCTGCAGTGGACAAAAATACAGCGGTTATCTCGGGGGGAAAGCACTTGAGAGATTTAATTGTGGCCCAAATGCTCTTTTTCATGAAACTCCATTATTACTTGGAAGTGGGACTGACAGATGAAACGAAGCCATTCAGACTTGGGGTCCGGCAGGCATTTTCTCAAAAATGAATGAAGCCAGTCTATTACTTCAAATAAAACAAGTGACAGTATGTGTTGCCAATGATAAAATACACACTTTCAAAAGAAAATTAGATTTGGAGAAACTTAGATCTACCTCGCCTAAATCACTCAGACGAACATATCACAACAGATGCACTGCAGAAGCAAATGGGGCAATCTAGCTGCTGTCCCCTAAGAAGACATCAAAGAGATTTAAAAAAAATAATGTATAGCAGGAACACTATTCTCAGCAGCTTATTTTGCTAAGGAAGTATTTGGTTGTTTTTAGAATATGTTGTTTATATTAAAATATAGTGGGTTGATTGTTATTTTTGAATTGACAAGTATTTTTGAAAATTATCAATTTAACCACGAATACAATATATGTTGATAGGTGTGACCCAATCCCACAAGAGCTCCTGGGATGGGAGTACTTTTGGGTGTGAAGTGGTCCTGAGGATGCTTCAGGAGGGCACTGGGCTGAGCCTCTGATGACTGACGATGCTCAGGGGATGCTGCTGTCATCATCATAGAGCATGAACGTGCTTCTATTAGCAAGTTAAGAGAAGCCGAGAAACCATATAAAATAGAAAGTCAAAAGTTTGATCATTTTTTAAACTGTGCAATTATTGCGTACCTGAGCACATTCCCAATCAGCCATATATTTTGATTCACGGAGCTGTAGCAAATTCATTTTCACTGCTGTTACCAACCTTCCATTGGGTGCAATAAAATATTGCAGAATTTGTTTTTCTGTTTTTTCTCTGGACATATCCATGGAAATTTTTAATTATTTACTGCTATAAAAATGCATTTGGTGAACAAATTTTTCTGGTGTGTTTTGAAGCGCATGTGTAAGAGTTTTGTTCTGTTTTGCTTAATGGGTACATGTCTGATCATGGACTTGCTGGGAGTTCAGATATGAACATCTTCAACTTCCATAAATGACATCAGACTGTTTTTCACAGTGAATTTACCAAGTTTTATTCCTGGCAGAGGGTGAAAATCAGTTGCTTCACTTAGTCACCTTTATCATCTGACCGTTTTCCAGTCTGATGGTGTGGACGACACTGTGTCGTGTGTGTAAGTTGCCTTTGTCTGATAATCAGTGAGTGAAAGTGTTTGATGTGGCCACTGGCCATTTGAGAGTCTTCTCTAAGATGCCTGTCCTCATCTTGGGTCCGTTTTTATACAGGGTTATTTGTCTTTTTCTTATTGATTTTTAGGCTTTTTTAAAAAACATACTTTAAATGTTCCTTTTTTTAAGCTATAATTTGTTTCAAAAATATGAGTTTTTGATGTAACTCTTCAGATATCCCATAAGTCAGTCTTATTTTCAATCTCATTTATGGCAATATTTTAAGACTTACCTAGGAGTTCCCGTTGTGGCTCAGCTGGGTTGCAAAACCAACTAGTATCCATGAGGATGAGGGTTCCATCCCTGGCCACACTCTGTGGGTTAAGGATCTGGCATTGCTGTGAGCTGTGCTGTAGGTGGCAGACGTGGCTCGGATCTCGAGTTGCTATGGCTGTGGTGGAGGCCTGAAGCTGTAGCTCTGATTGGACCCCTAGCCCAGTAACTTCCATATGTCACGGGTGCAGCCCTAAAAAGAAAAAAAAAAAAAAAAAGGCTTACCTAGTTTCTATGTTTCCCAGCTTTACTGGAGCTGTGCAGCATGTATTGTCTTATTTCTGTTCTTGGCCAGCTCCTTACTTACGGCAGATTTAAGCATCTATTGGTCTTTTAAGCAAGTTACCTATTGTGTACTTGATTTTTCACTTACAAAATTTTGTTGATATATCCTGGCCCATTCTTTGTGATTTTTGATTTGTGTTTTCCTAATGTTTTTACTGTAAATTCAGTGGAATTTTGGTCAATGGAAAAAAGAAAATATGTGTTTAGTTTATTGTTATAGTATGCTTAATCAGGAAACATTTTCAACATTTCATAATGAATTTAAAAAGTGAATAAAATAGTAATAATTATTGTGAGGCTTCAATGAAACTAAAAGCCATATGCCTACATTTATTTATTTGACCCTCTCAGCAGTTTTTATTCAGCAGCGGTGTCTTCATTTCTGTGACGCTCTTCATGCAGTCCTCACATATATCCAACCCCCAGGTCTTACCAACCTAATGATGTATGGAAGGAATCACCATTCAGAGGCCTTAATTAGCTTGATCAGGAATATCACTAGTGAGAGAGAACAAGAAATTAAACCAGATCTTTCAGAATCCACCTATGGCTTCTTCCACTACTGAAAAATCCTCCCAATTTCCTGCAACAGACACTTACCTGATAGACTTAAAATGATGAATCAGCTGGGAACAGTTTTAATTTTTAAAAAAATGTAGAAAACTGTGTATTTGATATTTAGTCAGGACTTTTTTTTTTTTTTTTTAATAAAAGGAAACCACGATCTTTGACATTTCCCTTAGTTTCTGATGTAGTTTGTGCTCCTTGTCATTTGAGAAAAAACATTTATCTTTAGGGTTGGAAGAACTGTTTCTAAAACAACCCCTACCTGGTGCCTGGTGGGACTAAATCCTGTTTCTGACATACTGACTTAGCCACCACAGATTGATTCTGTTAGAGCTGATTTTTTTTTTTTGAGAGATAAATGATATAAACTGTATCTATTCTAACAGTAACTGGTAATTTTTTGTTGACTTCTGAGATGAATTTCAAGAGAAAATTCTGTTGTTTTCAAACAATTACCTCTTTCCCAGGAGAAGATGCCTCAGTTTTCTTAAAGAGTCATGGTGCTTGCTCAAGCTCTGCCATAGTCATTTAGAGGGTCTGGCATGTTTTTCCTTTTTGTACTTTGATTTTATATTTCTCAGTAGAATGATGTGTAAGTTTTACATTTTACAGTGAATGAAATGTAAATAAAATAACCTAGTGTGTTATTAAATTTCCCCAAACAACAGAATGTAGTTTATGATTTTCCTGAATAATAATATGCATATGAAATCTCCCTGAGCAGTGATGTGTGTAGCTTATAACCTTATGATGTATCTCATGCACTTGGACGTTGATGTCCTACTTACACATGGTGCTCCCTGGGCCCTTGAAGAAGGTCAGGCGAGCTCCGGGTCTCCTTTGGGAGTGTATGGCTTGAGCAGGAAGGAGACTAGAGTGGAGGGTTCCTGGAGGGTCTGAAGAACAACTGGGGCAAGCTTGGCAGAAGGGTCAGAGGCCAGGGAGTCCAGACAGATGCAACCACCAATGCCAAGTAACACCGGTGCAAAGAGATTGTTGGCTGCAGAACAGCGACCCCGAGGAGAAGATGAGATCATGAAGTCCAGGCTTGCACACCGATCATAAAGGAGAGTGAGTATATTCGAAGTGGTGTTGCTTATGTCCGAAGACAGTGGAGATCCATGAAAGGAAGAAAGCGAAAGGGTCACGTGTGCGCACCTTTGTGTTTTTAGGATTATACGTTTGTAATTCAGAAATACAATTTCAGAGGAGGCTAGGACACCTCAGGATTTTTATGTGAGATATCTTGTGATCAAGTTTTCCTGCGATTATGGAAATCTAAACCTGGCACAATAACAGCATAAACCAAAACAGTGGCCAAAGGAGGTAGAAAGACTTAGGGGGTATATGAGTTTCAATCATTAGGAGGAGATTTTGAATAGAACTTACTGACTCATTGAACATGGTGGATGGACATGAAGGAAGAACTCAAATCCAGAGCTCAGTTTCCTGGCTGAGAAAGTACAGTAAGATGGTATCACAGGTGGAGAAGGGGCGTATGGGGAAAAGCTCGTTTCCAGGTTCGGTGTGCTGGTGTCGAGATGTCTGTGGGATGCTGTGTATGTTTGTCTGGAGTTCAGGCCTAGAGACGTAAATTTGTGGTTGGTCCTCAAGTGGATATGGGAAAAAAGGTATAGAAAGATCAGGAAAAAACTGGTTGACAAAAGAGACTCAAGAATGCAACAGTATTGAGGATCAGAAGACCACAAATTAGATCCAGAGGAATCATTTTTCTAAAACCTCAATTCATTCCCCATGGTGCACTAATAACATATATACGCTCAGGCATTCAGATTCTCCAATTCACATGAATCATGGAAAGAGGAAGGGAACTCAGGGAGGAAGGGGGAGGGGGAGGAGGAAGGAGGAGAGGTAGAGTTGAATTAAATGGTTGGGGCAGCTACTGGACAACAGGCGGTGGAGGGCGGGCTTGGCCCCACTCACTTGGGAGGACAAAGGACGCTTGGAGGGAAATCCAGTCTAAGAGAGAACCACCTCCCCAGCCCCAGTGTAACTACTAACCCTCAGAGCAATGAGGCTGCTCCCAGAGGGCCGCAGAGGGCTGGTGCTGAGGGCGTGGGAGGCCCGGCGGGGCAGTGTCTAGCATCAGCAGCTCAGTACTGCGGCTCTGCCCTCCACGTGCTCTTCTGTGTGGGTGCGGGGACCCCAAAGGGCCTTTGGGAGCCAAAGGTGGCTCTGGTCTGATGGGAAGCAGGCCGGGTCACTGCTGTCCTCACACAGCAGTCTGAGTCTGGTCCTGCTATGTTCCCTTGGGAGAAATGTCCTAGCCTCATGGCTGTCCCGTGAGCTCCAGGGAGTGCCTGACAGGAGACATGCAGATCCGTCCTCTCCCAGTCCTGCAGGGCGCAGCCAGAGCGCCCAGAGATGCGTGCGAAGAAGGGGCTTGCACAGGGCAGTCTGGCTGCTTTGGGGTTGATGGTGCTGGCCTTTTATCAAGGATAAGAATCCAACTGCAGTGGCTCAGGTCACTGCAGAGTTGCAGGTTCCGTTCCCTGCTCCGCACAGTGGGTTAAAGGATCTGGCATTGCTGCAGCTGTGGCATAGGTCACAGCTGTGTCTTGGATTCAACCCCCTGGCCCAGAACGTCCATAAGCCATGGGTGTGGTCATAATAATATTAATTTGATTTTCAAAATGTTACTGCATATAAACTTTTATAATAGCAGATTACTGTAATTGTAATTTAAAGGTCAAAAGTGCCCAGTGACAAATTTAAGAATTCAAAAATGTCGCTTGTATTGAATCCTGCCTTTTCAAGATAATGACTATCTTTACAATTGCAACCTGTAGAACTCCAGATTATTGAATGGAAAGATAGCACTTTGATGTTTTTTCATTTCCTTTTTTTAAATCTTAATGTTCTTCTTGTTCTCAAAGACATAGACAAAAAGATGAAGATTCTTCTCTGTGTTCTGTATCACCATGGTCTTTCTGACTGTGCCTAAAACGTGGTCATAGGTAAAAGCCACCACAAACTCCTTTTCTTTTGGCATATACACAACGGCTGCGGTTACAGAGCATGAGGTGCAAGTCTGCTGGTGTTTAGACACCTTGCCGTGGCTGACATGACATGATACAAAGAATGCTGCCCTGAGGGTATTCTGTTCCAGGACCAAATCCTGAAAGGGGGGCTTTTCGTCAGAGAAGATATAATTCCTAACCGAAAAGCATGAACAGCACATGGCAAGGCCAGCCCCACTTCCCAGCACTTCTCCCGTGAGAGCCCCAGCTGGCAGATACTCTCTCCAAATTGATAGTTTAGTTCCGAAAAGCCAAAAGATATTTGAAAAAAGATCGATTTTTAAGTAAGCCACAAAGAGACACTTGAATTCACTCGGGGCTATTTTGGTTGCAATTTCTGGTACATAGAGTGTATCTCATGTCATAACATACATTTCATTTATGCATTCGGTCATGTCTGTGTTCTTTTCTCTGCCAAATTATAGACCCTAGGACAGTGCTGGGTTCCTGGCAGGCACTCAAGAATCTGGAGAATGGACAAGGAGAAATAGCCCTTTGAAGTTTTCCAGACTATGTCAGCAGTTTGGAATATTAAGCTTTTTGGCCACCTTAAATGCTCTGGCTGCCTACCGTCAGGGGATAAACTTTAATCTTCTGAATATTTCTTTAACATTCTGGTCACAGAATAAGTTATTCCTTGTTTACAGGTTTTAATATTCGCCCTGAGCTTATTTCGTACATGTCATGAATCAAGAAAAGAGTGACTGTATTACCCAGAGCTTTTTAACTTCCTGAGAAAAAAAAACTTCTTGTTTTTGAGAAATGCTTGAACCTTGCGTTGGGAGTTTTAGTCTTTGGAGTAGAGCTGTGTGGCGCCCCTCACTGCTGAGCCTCACAAGTTCAGCTCTGTTTGTTGGAAAGAGCACAGTCGGCTTACTTTGGTTCTATTAAGTTAAGAAAGTCAATTCAACTGAAAGGCTGGTCCCCACCCCTAGCCAGGGGATGCCCGTGTACAGTGTTCCAGCAGATCGCCTGCTGAAATGCTGATCCTGCACACACAGTGCCATCGGCGGTGGGAAGCAGGCATTAGCAAAGGGCTGCACGGATGTCCCAAAAACACTGCACAGCCCAGGGATTTGTTCAAAGCAGAGACCAGGAAGGCATGCAGGTCACGAAGTGCCCAGGTCTTCTCTGCGCCCTGTATCCTGAGGTCTCCTGTTGGGGCTCATCTGGTATTCATCTCTAGATTGAGCTTTTTACCTGGAAAAAGTCCCGATGGCTTAATACTGCTTATTTTAACTGCGTGAAGCCATGAGACTTATGCAATGGTCTCCGTGCCCAGCAGATTCTCTTCCAGTCCATGATCAGGGCAGGCCATCCGTCTCAATGAGTTATCCTTGAATTGTTTCATGAGCCTTTTGTAGCTCTCAGCACTTGGGTGCCGGGCACGTTTCTTATGTTTATATCCAAATACTTATTTTCCTTTGGGGTGATAGGAAATAGCATTGGACTGTTTACTTGGTTTCTGCTCATTTGATGTTAGCTTATAGCTATGCCATTGATTTTTGTATGTTGATTTTGTATCCTATAACTTTTCTAAACTTACCTGTTAGTTTTAGGAGGTTTTTTGGTAGATACCTTGGGATTTCCTACAGAGACAACTACGTAGTCTACGGTCTGTAAATAGAGACAGCGTTACCTTTTCCTCTCCTGTTGCGCACTGGCTAGAACTTTACTCTGTTGAATTTGAGTGGTGAGAGAAGACACCATTGCCTTCTCTACTAGAGGGAACGTGTGCTGTCTTTCGCCAGTAGGTTTGGTGTTAGCCAAGTTTATTGTTCTTGTTGTTGTTATGCTTTTTATTACTAATGGCCATGCATTTTGTCAAATTCTTTTTCTTCATCTATTGATTCAATCATGCGGTTTTCCTTCTTTGGCTGCTTAATGTGGTGGACATCACCAGTTGACTTTCTTTTTTTAAAAAGAAGTAGAGTTGATTTACAATAACTGTGTTTGTTTCAGGTATGTAAGAAAATAATTCGCTTTTAGAGTTTTTCAGATTATTTTCCATTATAGGTTATTACAAGATCTTGAATATAGTTTCCTGTGCTATACAGTAAATCCTTGTTGTTTATCTGTTTTGTATACAGCAGTCTGTATATGTTGATCCCAACTCCTAATTTAGTCCTCCCCCCTTTGTCCATTGGTAACCATAGGTTTGTTTTCTGTCTGTGAGTCTGTTTCTGTTTTGTAAATAAGTTCATTTGTATCATATTTCAGATTCTACATATAAGTGATAACATAATATTTGTCTTTCTCTGTCTGACTGACTTCATTTCATATGATATTCTTTGGGTCCATCCATGTTGCTGAAAGTGACAATATTGCATTCTTTTTATGGCTGAGTAATATTCCATTATATATGTACCACATCTTCCTTACTCATTCATCTGTTGGACACTTTTCCTAGATTTGAGTTTGGTTTGTCCTTTTTTTCTTTGCCATAAGACGTACAATTAGGCTGTTGATTTAAGATCTTCTAAAACACTGAATTATGGTTGATAAAAAATCTTTCCTGTTTTTAATATAAGACTTTGCAGCTATGACTTTACTCCTTAGTATTATTTTTTCTGTGTCACATAAATTTTGGTGTGTTGTAATTTTGTTTTCATTCATCTCTATGTATTTTCTAAATACCCTTGTGATTTCTTTGATTCATTGATGGCTTAATAATGTGTTGTTAATTTCCACAGATTAGCTAATGTTCCATTTTTCCTTCTGTTATTGATTCCAACTTCATCCTGCTGTAGTCAGAGGAAAATTTTTGTGTGATATCTATCTTTTATCTTTTTAGATCTATTGAGACTTAATATGTGGCCTAATATATGGTCTCTCCTGTAAACTACCTTATGTTACACTTGCGAAAGATGCGTGTGTTGTTGTTGTTGGGTAGGGTGTTCTGTTGGATCTATTTATTGTGTTGCCCATTAAAATCTGTCTTTGTAGCCCTCTCATAGTTTTTTTTTAATCTATTTTTTTTTAATCTCCAGGTCTTTTTAGGCTTTCTGTTTCTTTATAGATATTTCTATTTTGTTCAAACATCATTTTCCTGACTTTCGCCACATCTTGCTTTTAATCTGTGTCTTTAGGTCAGGTGTTTTAACGTCTTTATAAATCAGTGGAACAGCAGAGAAAGCCCAGAAATAATCCATAAACCTATGGTCAATTAATCTATGAGAAATGAGGCAAGAATATACAGTGGAGAAAAGATAGTCTCTTCAATAAGTGGTGCTATGAAAACTGGACAGCTACATGTAAAAAAATGAAATTCAAACATTCTCTTATACCATACCCAAGGATAAACTCAAAATGGATGCAAGGCTTAAATGTAAAACTGTATACTATAAAACTCCTAGAGGAAAAACATAGGCAGAATACACTTTGACATAAATCACAGCAGTATCTTTTTGGATCTGGCTTCCAAAGTAGTGGAAATAAAAACAACAATAAACAAATGGAACATAATTCAAGTTTTTGCAAAGCAAAAGACAACGTACAGAATGGGAGAAAATGTTTGCAAATGATGCAAACAACAAGAGATTAATCTCAAAATACACAAACAACTCATGAAACTCACCATAAAAAAATTCAAAAAATAGGAAGAAAAATCTGAATAGATGCTTCTCCAAAGAAAATGCACAGATGGCTCAAAAGCACATGAAAAGATGCTCAACATTGCTGATTATTAGTGAAATGCAAATCAAAATTACAATAATGCATCACCTCACACTGGTCAGAATGGCTATCATCAAAAAGTCTACCAACAGCAAATGCTGGAAAGGATGTGGAGAAAAGAGAATCCTCCTACACTGTTGGTAGGAATGTAAATTGGTACAATCTCATAGAGAACAGTTTTGAGATTCCATGGGAAACTAAAAATAGAACTACCATGTGATCCAGCAGTCCCACTCCTGGGCATACACATAGAGAAAACCATAATTTGAAAAGATACATGTAACCCAGTCAGTATTCACGGCAGCACTATTTACAGTAGCCAAGACATGGAAGCAACTTAAATGTTTATTGACAGATAAAAGATGTGGTACATTACACAATGGAATATTACTCAACCATAAAAAAGAACAAAATAATGTCATTTCCAGCAACATGGATGGACCTAGAGATTCTTATACTAAGTGGAGGGTGGGGTGGGGACTATTCCATAATTATCCCCACGGCCCCAGGCTATACTCTAGGCCTCCCAACCTGGCCAAGGTTCAGCTTTCTGGTTGTTCAGTAGCCACAGGCTCTGTATACATCTGATGCGTATTCAGAAGTGGAGTGTATCCAGTGGGTCAGATGTGGGTCTCTGACACCCCTGGGTGGCTGCATGCCTACCCCCCGACTTCCCTCGAGTCCCCGCTTTTCTAAGTGTGACACCTCAGCCGGCTGTCACGTTGTTAATATATCGGAGTATTTTTAAAGCTACAGTTGAGTTCGTGGGAGGACAGATAACATAAACGGGATCATTACACATTAAGAGGCAAAGGCAGACACATCATTCGAGCCCTTAGATTAGTGATCTGTTGCTCAGGTCTTGATTCATTGAGGCCAACCCTTCCCTGCATATAAAACAGAGTTAATAGCTATGTCTCATTAAAAATAGTAATCACCTCTTGGTATCAAATCAATAGGCTATTCCTCACAAGGAATGCTTTTAAATATTATCAATAATTTAAACTAATTCTAATTCTAACTCTAAAGGCTGCTCTATTGGCAGTTTAGATCTAAATGCCAGCTCCGGCAGACACAATTTGGGGCAAATTACCAGGTAGCTCTTGTCCTTCTTCTAAAGACAATTTCCCTAAAATGTGTTATGCACAACCTAATCTTTATGACATTAGCCATTTGAAAAATCCTTATTACTTTATTTCTCCATTTTTTTTGTTTTTTTGAATTTTTTCATTGACATGTAATAGCCTTACATTATTATATACGTTTCAGGTGTACAAAATGGTGATTCGATATTTTTATGCATTACAAATTGGTCACTGTCATAAGTTAGTTACCACCTGTCACCACACAAAGTTCTTGGGACACTATTGACTGCATTGCCCACACTGTCCACTTCATCTCCATGATCATTTATTTGGTAGCTGGAAGGTTGTACCTCTTATTCTCCCTCCCCTGTTTTACTCATACTGCAGCCCACTGTCCTCGGGCAACCACCTGCTTATGTTTTTTTCCAGAAGTTTTTTGTTTCCGGTCTTGCCTGTAAGTGTTGGATCAGGCCTGAGGTCATTGGTACATGGTGTGAGGGAGCAGTCCAGTGGGATCCCTGTGTCTGGAGCTGCCAGTCTCCCCAGCACCATTTACTGAAGAGGCTGTCTTTCTCCCTGTGTGTTCTCGCCTCCTTTGCTGTAATCTTATTTCTCCTCTTGATACTCTAGGCTCTGAGTTGCTCCTAGATCTAGCAAGGAAATGTGGTAAAATTGTATGTGAATGGGGTGCATATGTTCCTGGTGGAGAGAGTGAGTAAATTTCAGCATACGGATTTCATTCCTTCCCTTTTGAATGCTCACAGGACTGTATTTTTGCTTTCTGCATCTAGACTACTCTCCAGAATGTTGAGATTGCCAGAGAAGTGACCTCTGCAAAAGGAGAATATTGCTCTCCCTGAATTCAAGTAAGACCATTACTTTTAAATAAGTCACGGTGGGTAACGGTATTGCTCTCCAAGAAAATGTTATTCATTACCTACTTAGAATTTCCCAAAGTCAGGTGTTGGGTGTGTTCACCTCGCATTGAGCAGAGCCCTCTCTACGGGACTTCAGAGGACCACACCCTGCCACCCTGACCGCAGCCCCAGAAGGCTCGCAGATTAGAATCAAAGAGAGGTACAAATACAGTTGTAACGAGGGTGGTGGAAGTTCTGGAGCAGCTCTTCACAGCCTCCAGGTGCCTTCTCTGCGATCACAGTGTTGATAGTTAAAAAATATCTCTGGGTGCCTTTCAAACATTGGTCTCTCTTGTTAGGAATATATCTTTGCCTCCACGCTTGTTTGCTTGTTTGGAGTGGCATACACTTTACCAACAGCAATGTGCCCGAACTGATAGTTTCCTGGGAGAGGCTGAAGGAGGGGGGGATCCTGTGCGTAGCCGCCCACACAGCCTGTTCCCACGTGGACCATCTCAGACCACACGCTTCAGCACACACGGCTAGGACTCTCACAGTCTCTGACCTGACCTGTAGCACCATACTGGTGCCTCCTGCGTTTGTCCGCATTTAAAGCTGACTGGCCCCCCGCCTGCATGGGAGAAAGGCCCGAGGGCCAGAGCAGCTGCTAGCAGGGTGCAGGCGGCCCTTCCTTCCAGCCTGGCGCTTGTCTCGCCTGGACCAGGGCAGCCCTTCCAGGACAGTTTCAGATCACTAAAACGAGGCTGCTCTAACGTAAATACTTAATGTCTGAACTGCGAAGTGTTAAGCTATGGCTCCTTTCTGAGCTTTGAAGACGTCGGAGACACCTGACCTTGTACTCAGACTTGTCTTTGCCTGGTCTCCTCCCTCTTCGTGTTAAATGTCACAGCTGCTCACAGGAAGCAGCATCTCTCAGCCCATTTGCCTGCAGACTTGTTATTCAAATTCCCAGTCCTTTCTGGCAAATTTGTGCTAGTAGAGCCTCTAAAACGTTCTGCTTCTAGTTTTGCGGACTGTGTGGTCTGTCACGGAAATGGAAAAAATGACACATTTACCAATACAAAGAAGCCTGGTCTTGAGCCCAAGATTGACTTTGAATGTAAGCAGCTTTCTTTGTGTTTTCTGACTTCGGTGAGCTCTCCACCTGGCTCACTTATGGGGGTCTGATGGATGTGCAGCCACCAGGAGGTGCGGCTCCTGGCTTTGAAGTCCTGGGGATTCTGGCTCCCAGGTCAAAACAGACGCTGACTTCTGTTACAGCTTTTCCTTCTTTCTGTTCCCGTGAGAGTTTGAAGTAAGAAACTAGAGCTTCTCTTGGTGACCCCAGGATCTACCATCATAACAAATATACAGAAATGTATTCTTCAGAAAAATTAAAAAGTTGATGAGAATGTTACTGAGGCTGCTTTCTGGGTATTTCAGAGATGTTCCGCCATAGATCAAAGTCTTGCTACACTGAAAAAAACCCCTCTGTTAATCTCCTTTCCACCTCCCAGCCAGGATGAGTGGATTTCTGGAAGCTCAGACATTGCTTTCCTTCATGGACAGAGTAATCTACGCTGCTCTAGTCTTGATAATCCTGTCTTGCCCTGTTCTGGAAAACTCAGGCCAGAGAAGGTTGGGTAATTCCATCTATGTGAAGACTCCTAGCAGCTCTAGGAGCTATACCTACCTACCTATCTAACTATCATCTGTCTATCATCTATGTATGTATCTATCTGTCTATCTATAGAAAGAGAGAATTTGTGCAAGACCCAAGGTCCCCCTGAGATGCCGCTGATGATAAAGGAAGCAGCGCAGGCTGTAGGATAGACTCCTAAGCATCACCCTCTAACTGCCAAGCCCAGCGGCATGGCTACAGAGCAGAGTGGGAGGAACCCCAACATGTGAAACTAAACTGAGTGGGGGCCGTGGGGCTCCCTGTGAGTGTGGCCCTAGCTCTCCAGCTTCCCCACTCACTCTGCCTGGCCCACTTGGAGCTGACGCTGCCTTGCTTGCTGGCAGGTAGAACGGCCCTGGTGATGGCTCACCGGTCTCCAGAGTCACAGAGGGCCAGGCTTTGGCGCGGCATCCAGGTGCTCCCTGAGCAGCCTCAGGCTTGAGATGCTGGTCACCAGGCAGAAGCACAGGGGTCCAAGCTCACAGGGTGACACTGGCCATGACACAAGGGCCACGACACGGGGGCGGGGCTGTCTTCAGGGAAGGGAGAGCACCCTCATGGGCCATGACCCCCCCTTGCCCCCTGGCTCAGTGTGCCTCCCCATTCACTCTGTGCCATCAGGTTCCACAGGATTTGGCAAAGGCCCAGTGTCATGAAGTCATTGCCAGAGTGGCACAGAGAGGGCTTTCACCACCCACAGGCATCCCCTGCCTACACCTAGTCCACCCTCCTCCCCTCCTTCTAAACTTCCAGAAAGTCACATAATAAGAATTTTCCAGGGTTCAAGCCTTTTCAGGTGGCGTCTTCCCTTCCTGGCATGTCTTTTGGGGGCCCAATAGGAACTTTCTTTTCATCTGAATCACACCCACTCAGTAGAGGTACCACTGCGTGTTCATCCATCACTCTGGGAAGGAATTATGCAGAAAGCTGCCATAAACATTCGGGTGCAGGTTAAATACGTTTTTGACCCATTTGGTTGAATACCTAGTAGTGCAGTATTCGTCCTGCCTGGTAGAGTAAGTACACTTTTGTAAGAAACTCTCCTCCTGTGGTCCACAGTGGCTGCCCATATTTCATCCCTGCCAGCAGGGACAGAGAGGGCCTCTTCTTCTGCATCCTTGCCAGCAACTGGTCATGTCGGTTTTTTTTTACTTTTAGTTTTTTTAATATTTAACTTTTCTGGTATCTTTGTAGAATTAAAAACCAAAACATTTACAAGACACTTTAAAATTTTTTCTCATAATAAGTACAGACATTTGGAAGATTTTCTTCCAAAATAAAGTTGATTAACACTCTACCCAGCAAATATACATTATGAGCAATATTTGGTAAGAAACACTGACATTGAGGTAAAAGCAGAAAATGCTGTAGTGGTAGTTAGTTGTAAGTGGTCTGAGGCATTTTCCTGTTCCACGGCTGCAAATGGAGCTGGTTCACAAGGTGCTTTTTCCACAGTGTACATTCTCCTTATTTCCTTAACCGAATTGAGTTGAACTGGTGTTTACAGCATTTACTGCTTCAACAAGTCAACATTTTGAGCATTTAAAGAAGAAAATAACAGGAGTACAATGCGTAACGGTTAACAGCTTCTTATTTCTTTTTTAAACTTTCTTTTTAATGTGATGGCTAGTAGGTAATAACAGTAATTAAAGGTAAGAAAATGATATGAAATTTCATCTCTAAGAACGATGTCCAACACATCGTCCCTCTCTGCCATGGGAGCTCCGGGCACTGTCTGATCTGAGGATCAGTGTCATCATGTGACACTGACAGAGTGGCTGGTGTGGCCCCCTGAAGCCGGTGCTCAGTCTGCTTTTATTCTAACTCAAAACTGGGAGCTTTTACCCACATTAGGTGTATGTTTAGTTCAAAATCTAAAGCTGGCCCAGAAAAAGGGGTACAGGGGCCAGAAATGACTTGTCCTTTACTGTGTGGGGGAGGGGGGACTCATGGACAATCTCCACACAATTGGACCCTAGAAAATCGGGAGGAACATAATGACTCCAACAGAGATGTGATGAATTAAAGGATGAGATTAAAATAGAATTGTTAATGAATAGAAATACTATCCCATGGCTTTATTGTGTGTTTTTTTTTTTAACATACTCTTTGAAATAATAGATCAGCATTTCTCAACATAGATCCCACATCAGAATCACCTGGACAGCTTGTCCCTTAGCTCCCAGCCCAGAGTGTCTGGTTCAGGAAGTTTGAGCTGGGCCTGAGGACCTGCATTTCTAAGAGTTCTCAGGCACTGCTGATGCAGGGCCCACACTTCGAGGAGCACTCGAGACCACGTAACGGATGACTCATGGTGAAAGCAAGTGATAAGTGCACAGTACTGTGACTTATTGTTGTAGGAGTCTGTTCTCTGGGTCAGGGAATCTGCCCTCGGTCACACTCCAGGCTCCTGGGTCCCTGTGGCACGTCGGCTTGCGTCTCTGTGTGATCTTTACACTGCAAATGGAGCATCCAGTACGATTCAGAAGAGATACAATTTTGACTATGACTATTGACTATTCTAGGCATAAAACGTAGTATCTTTACAAAAAGGTATAAAAATAAAAAGAGGAAAGATTTCAGATTGCTCTCAGAAGCAGAGGTTCTTCAAATCTTAATTCTCTATTTTTTTTCCCAAGTTAAATTCTAACCTAAGCTAATTCTCCTCTAGAGCACCACTGAGTGAAGGTTATTTTGTGAACAATGGCAGAACATTTTCTCATGGTATGGGCATTTTCTATTTGAAAATTAAATCATCTGTAACTATTGTTTGGCAGCTTTCATGGGTTCATTCATTGACTCGGCAAGCATGTATGGCGTGCCCACCATGTGTGCCAGGGAGCTGAAAATCACTCCCAGATGGAGCCCAGAGTCTAGTGGCTTGTAACCGGGGCTTTTCAGAGGAAGGTGGTGCCTTCTGCTGATTGTCCTCTCGGGATAACTTTCCACGTCACAGTATAAGACTGTGTGCGCAGTGCCAAGTTCAGCTGGTAACTGTGTTTTACCATCGTCGCCGTCCTTGACCGAGGAGGTCAGAACAAAAGGTAGTGAGACTCATGTTTCATATTTTCTGCTCTTAAAATTACAATTCAGATGTGTTTTTATTCAGTGTGTCAAATTAAGAAACAATAAATGAATATGCTGGATTAACCGCAGAAGATTGATTTCTGCGTCACAAACTCAAATGGCTGCGCTGCTCTCCTAGCTTAAGGGCAGCAGTCAAGTGCAACACAAGTGCAATTCATGCGTCTGCCGGCGGCGGCTCAGTTAATGGCAGTCCCGGGAGCTGTGCCCAGTCTGCTTGAAGCACAGGGCACCAGCTGATTGAAGCGTTTCTCCCTGGGGTTTCCTGGTGGCACAGCGGGTTAAGGATCTGGCACTGCTGTCGCATGGGTTCGATCCCTGGCCCAGGAATTTACACATGCTGCGGGCACAGCCAAAAAACAGTGTTTCTCTTTGAGGAATGATATATAGACTTTGCTCTAACATCATGATTCAAATGGATGCCCTGTTCTGTTTGAAAACCTGGGAAAGCTGTAGTCACAGCACGCACTCTTCTTTTTTTTCCCTAATATTTGCTAGTGTCTTTTAAAGGTGTATTGTTTCAATAAAGCTTTTGCACACTCTTGTAGAAGATTTGTAAGCCGTTCTAACACTGCCTATTGACAAGGCAGATTCTGCCTGCATTGCAGAGGTAACAGCCTGGTCCCCTGGGGGGACCACGGGATCCAGGTGAGGGGGCAGCCAGCTGGTCACTCAGAGCAGATGAAGCACAGTGACCAGAGTGCCTGCTGGAGAAAGGGTGGATTAGCAAGATGATAAGAGTAAATTTGGCTTCGGTAGAATGGTACAATTGCTTTACAAACAGCCTGCCTTTCATTGCCAGTAAGCAGAGCGGGGTTAGGGTACTTCCTAAATAAGCAGTTTGTTATTTTTCTTTTATTGCTCTTTTTTTTTAACCAAATTTTACCATTTCAGAATTGTGCTACTTTCATGTGCCTTGCCGTATGTCATAAATATTCTTTTTTTTTAAGCTTATAGGTTTATGGGACTTTTTGTCAAAAACATTAGTCTGAGTTTTTTTTAATACTAGGCTATGATTTTCCAATAAACAAAAGCCTCTCTGATGTCGAAATATCAGCCTTACATGTGACTGTTTTTGTTCATTGGAAACATCGAATTCTTGGCCTTGGCTGTTCCCAAGTGCCAGGTGACTGGGGAATCATTCAGTTCGTTCCCAAAGCATCATTTGAAATTGTTTGGCAAATCACTTACTTTGCTGTCTTTGGTTAATTAACTGCAAATTATTTTGAGAACCCCACACCTTTAACACAGGATCCTGGGGGGAACATGTTCTTGAGATGAGACCAATGGTCCCAATTACTACTAGATTTGTCCTCAGTAAGTTTGTGTGTCCTGACAGGACAGGAGAGGCAGGGTCCCCAGGACCGTAGGTCACAGACGGCGCAGAGGGCCGAGTGCAGCTGCACCTGCTGAGAACCACGCTGTGCAGAGCAGAAAATAGCAACAATAGGGTTTCATGTCAGATTGGTTGGTGGTTTTTTAAGAACAAAACCAGAAGCAGTTTGGTGCCATCCGTCTCCTGGCGCGGGAGGCAGGTGTCTCTGGTGTGGCTGCTGGACTGACTGGCTTGACCTCTTTTCCCTGGGCCTCGGCTCTCTGGTCCATTGTGTAGGAAAGTTAGCACGGACCCGGGGTGACAGTGCCCTTGGGATGAAGGTGGCCTCTCACAGGCAGAGGGATGGAGGAATTTTGAAAGTACAAATAAATTTGAAAAACACAAATTTGGAGTTCCCATCCTGGTGCAGCAGAAACGAATCCGACTGGGAACCATGAGGTTGCGGGTTCAATCCCTGGCCTTGCTCAGTGGGTTAAAGATCCAGCGTTGCCGTGAGCTGTGGTGTAGGTCAAAGAGGTGGCTCGGATCTGGCGTTGCTGTGGCTCTGGCATAGGCTGGCAGCTACAGCTCCGATTCGACCCCTAGCCTGAGAACCTCCATGTGCCTCAGGTACAACCCTAAAAAAAAAAGAAAAATACAAATTTAATCATACCTTTCTCTTGGGGTGTTTATTTGCTTTATTTATTTGTCATATTAACAAAAGAGCTGAATTTGTACTCAATATCAAATACCTATAAACAGGTAAAGTATGTAGTGAATGCAGGATTTGTCCACTTATTTTCAAGCAGAGCTTCATTTTTAACATTTAAAAATATTAAAACGTCATTCTACTTAGGAGACTTTCCTTATGGCTTAGGTTCACCTTTTGTCAGTTGAAAACTTCATTTCTTCTCAAATACAACCAGTATGCTTACAGCATTTTAAGGACTTTGCTAAAGTCTTTGAATACTCTATCTTCCTGTTAATATAAAGATACAAATCCTTCAGTAGAAACATACATCAGTATAATTTATTTAAAATACAGTGATTCCCATTTCAATGCTATCTTCAGAAAGTGATAGTTATCCTCTGTATCCACTATATCACAAAACTCTACATTTCTAAGAGTTGAACCCATTGGGTAACCAAGTAGACGAATCATCACAATTTCTCAAGCATCTTCTATGGATGCCTCTCCTCACTGCTTGACATGAGATATTCATTTGATGATCTGAGGACAAACGAGGTGGCACAAATGAAAGGCTAAGAAAAGATGATATGACATTTTTGAGAACAGACCCCAGTGCTACCAGTGAACAAGATTTGTCTTGGAAAGAAATCTTATGTGTTCCATGCATAATTTAATCTCAAAAGGGCTTAAGAGAATTATAAAGCATAACAAAGTGTGTTACTTTAGCATAAACACTGGAAACCTTGAGCCAATTAGGTAAACTTTAGAAGGAATCAATTAATTTAAACCACTTAAAACCACGTAAGTAAGAAAGATAAAGAGAATCCATTTCCCACCTCTGCCCTGATTGCAAAGGTCACAAGTGTCCATGGTACATCAAGGAGTTAGAGGAGAGGCCTGTAGTTTATGCTGAGGTGGAAAAGGATTTCATGCCATGAGCCAAAGTTTGTTCAGTTCTTTCAGCAGAGAAAGGGTAGAGGTGACTAGTTTGCTGCTTTAACTTTTGACAATATATGCAATTACAGTCTATTTTTAGAGAACCTCATTGTGTTCTACCTTTACTCTGAAAAGTTTTCATTGCATCCCTTGTAATGTTAAACGTGTTGTGTCACGGAGGTGGTGAACCAAAAGCTGTGTTGGGGACCATATTCTTCATGTGATTAAAAAAGAAATGTTATTTGTTTTCAATGGTGAAAATCTTGATGCTTTTGACTTTAAAATGTTATTTATTTGTAAAATGTGCATCCGATTCTAATTTGATAAGTTCTTTAAGAAATATCTATAAAAGATGGTATACTAAAGTGGACAAATTTTAGTTTAGATGTTACAAGGAATTGGTGTCAGCATATGTGTCTGTATATGTGCATCTTTGATTCGAGTTCCTTTCTTAATTTATATAGCCTTCTTATAAACAGTAAGTTTCTGTTGCCATCATGGCAGCACAGTTTGTCTATAATTTTATGTCAGGACTTTGCTTTAGTTATCTTTTGCTGTTCAGTAAATTAGCACAAATTAAGTGTCTTAGCAACTCATATTGATTGTCTCCAAGGGTCTCCAGGTCAGGAGTCTGAGCTCAGCTGGCTGAGCGCTCTGTCAGGGCCTTCTCGAGGTTTCACCCCAGGTGTTGGCTGGCATTTGCTCAAAGCTCTCAGAGTTGTTTCTGATCCTATTTGTGTCTAAGTTACTCACTCTGAACCTCTTTCTTTGAGCCAATTAGGTAAACTTTAGAAGGAATCAATTAATTTAAACTACTTAAAACTATATAAGTAAGAAAGATAAAGAGAATCCATTACAGCACAGGTGACTGCAAGTATTTCGAGCGCTATTAGAGGTGCTCCCAGGCTTACAGCAAGCTGCCTACTTGGCAGCTATTTCACAAGACAACAGCAAACAGCAAGATGTAAGAAATAATGCAGAAATGCTTATTTCCAGAGGGATCTGTTCCATTGTATAACTTGAAAATGCTTTCAGCTGTAATAACTTGGGATTAGACTGTCAGATTTCTGACTAGTCAGAGGTCAGCTTACTTTCAAGGTCTTTGGAAGAGGCACGTTCTAACGCTGCCACCAAGCTTGACATTGCCAGGCCTCTGATCCAACAAGAGCATCCACTGCTAGGAAGTTAAGTCAAGACTCTTGCAGAGCTTCTAATACTGACAGTTGTCACTGGTAAGAGTTCCCTCTGCCAGACCACAGCTATGATCTACTCAGCATCCTTTTGGGGATTCTATCTTAGCCCCGCTCACTGCAGCTACCCATCCTCGGAGCCATGGTGTGTGTGCAGCTGCTTTTGTTGGCTGATCGCTTCTCCTCTGTAAATGCACACCCCTGGAATTCTGAGTCCAGGCAGCCCCTCTCTTTTCTCAGTTGACCACACCTCAAAGAATACAAGTGACAAGGGTAACACTAGAAGCTGGAAGGAGGGTGCAATTTCATAGCGAGAGACACGGAGGACAAATAAACTTAGATATTGGAAAAGGGGAAAAGGATTTAGAGTGATGCCTGCAGCCAGTGCAATGGGTGCCCTGGGCTGCTGAGGTCTAAAGAATAATGCCTCGGCCACCAACACATTCAGCAGGCCAGGAGGGAGGGAGTCACTGTGGTGCCTGGTGACACAGAGCCTCCGGGTTGGGCCTGCTGCTAGATTAACCTTCTGGGTCACACTTGGGCATCCAGGATACACTGCACCTGGGTCAGGGTGTTTCTCAGTCATACGCTTGACAAATCTAAATTCCATAAAGACTTTATTTCAGAACAGGGTCAGATACCACTTATTTCAGGGAAATGGTCTAATTTAAAACATATTTACAGATATTTGGTGAAATGTTGACTACATCATAGTGTATTAAATCGTCTATGATCTTCCTCAGACTCCTGTTTCTCTTTGACCTTTAGCAACCCAGTGTCATTTAAAAACTGCAAACAGCAAAGTGCAAGAATGTTTCAGAGAGCACCGTGTGTGTGTGAGGGTGCATGAGTGTGTGTGTGTGTGAGTGTCCAGGCCACTGTACTTAAATTATTTACATGGGAGGGCGTGTGAGCTTGCGAGGCAAATTAGGGACTAACTTGACCAAGTCAAGGAGGGATTTTCTCTTTGCTACTGTTAAAAGATAGACTGAGACATATTAACTATTTGAAGCATTTATATGATCCAAAAATAGATTCCAACCAGGCAGCACCAGACCTGTGGTGGGTAGGAGCTCTCCCCAACAGGAGCTGAGGAAAGCCTGACAGAGGAGAAAGAAAAGCAAAGCAAGAGGCTTATTGGACTGGCAGGTTCAGCCACTGCCTGGTTTGGAAGAGCCAGTGGCTGCTTGTGGTTGGTTGTCCTTACCACTGGCTTTCTTAACCTGGAGGCATTTCAAGGCCGAGGTTCAGGTTTGCTCACAAAAGCCGCTGGGACACTGGAGCCACCTCAGTGTGATGGCCTCCTTGTTTAACTAACTTACCATTTCTCATTTCAGGGGCAGCTTTTCCTGCTTAAAACTCGAATTTCAGTGAGAGTGTGTTGACCATTAATTCTTTTGAGCACACTGGCAGGTCAGACCTGAGAAAATATTTTATGTTAAATAACTGGCTCAGAACGAGTCTTGAGCATTGGGAGGAAGAGGAAGAAAAAATAAGTCTATATATTCATACATTATTGGAAGGAATTTGCTTAAAATAAAATCTGTCCTAATGTTTTATGAAAAGGTCGCATTTAGTCATGATTTTCTCTGTCTCATAATATTATAGTATCACTATTGCATTATTATTTCTACATCAGGATAGAGAACAAATGTGAAGAAGATGAGAGAGAAATAGGTTGAGGGCAAAGAAAGTGACATAAGTAATATTGTTTCATACAAACTGTGAGTGGGTGTGAACTGCTCTAACCATTAACAGTCTAACAGAAAACAGATTGATACAAATCAAAGTTTTACAGAGAAATAACTTAGCAGTTAAATGTTTCCATTACCAAAGCACTTACTCTAATGCTTCAGTTTCCATGAGGCACTGCAGCGTGTTCCTTTATAGACCTTTTATCTGTCTGAACAAAGATGACAGAATCCAGAAATATCTAAAAGATAATTAAATATTAGATGTCAGTTAAAATTAATACAAATAGTACTACTATTGCTATTCCATAAATGCTTTCAAAAATGAGGAGAAAACTATTATCCTCGGAGTATTTTTGAAGAGGATCTTGGTTATATAAATACATGGCGTAGAATTGGAAAAAATGCTTCCCTCCAGAAATAATAGCTTTAGCTTTTAGGGAAAATTTAATTGCATGGTGTGAAAAGGCAATTTTTCCTAACTCGGTATCTAATCATGGTTTTGTTTTAAGATGGTGCTAATGCAGTTCTCAGCGATTTGGGAATGGAAAGTATCCAGGGCTCTTGGGCCATGTTTGCATTTGAATGTGCAGAGCTCTTCTGAGTGAGAACAGGCTCTCACATGCTGGTGTCCTGCTTTAATCACGGCTCAGCTGGCTGCTGCATCAGTGACTGTGAGGTGAGGGGCATGCTTGCCTCCCAAAGAGCATTGTTTTTCTTCTGTTTTTCTTTCCTGTTTGCCTTTTTTCCCCTAAGAAAGCTCTGAGGACTGAACTCTCTCTCAACTTGCATAGGTTTCTTTCTCGAGTATCAATCCAGGCTATCACCTTAGCATATGCAGTGACAGCTTTTCAGTTTAATCTTCTGGGTAATTTCTTCCTCTAGAGGAAGAATGTTTATGTCCTAATCGATGTATAATGTTGTATAAGGTTAAGGTGAATAAGGTGATGATTTGATGGATTCATACATGATCACCAATGCAGGGTGTGCTCACATCCAACATGACTTAACTATTGTTTCTTTTTTGTGGTGAGAACTTGTAAGATCTAATCTCCAGCAACTTTGGAGTATATGATACTCCAAAGTATGGTTAACTATAAACATAGTACTCTGCATTATTTCCATCTCAAGAATTTGCTCATCTTCTAACTGTAAGTTTGTACACTTTGGGCATCGCCTCAATCCCACATCCCACATCCCCAGGTAACCACCATTCCATTCTCTGTGTCTAGGAGTTTGGCTTTTTCAGATTCCACATATAAGTGACTTATCTTGCAGCATAATCACCTTGTGGACCCTCATGTTGTTCCATAGTTCTCATGGCTGCATAATATTCAACTGCATTTATACATTTTTTTCTTTTATCTAGTCATCCATTTATGGACACTTAGGATGCTGCCATGTCTTGGCTATCATGAACAATGCTTTAATAAACGTGGGCTGCCCTGTTATCCTATTTACATTTCATATGGACACATACCCCACAGTGGGACTGTCGGATCATACTGTAGTTCTATTTTTAATTTTGTGAGGAATCTCCGTCTATTTTCCATAGTGGCTGAACTAATTTACATTCCCACCAACAATGAACTGGCTTTTTCCTTTCTCAATATCCTCTCAGATAGTTGTTTTCCCTTGTCTTTTTTATAATAGCCATTCCGACAGGTGTGAAGTGATATCTCGTTGTGGTTTCAATTTGCATTTTTCTGATGATTAGTGATGTTGAGCATCTTTTCACATGCCTGTTAGCCATTTGTGTGTTCTTTGGAAAAATGGCTGTTCAGTTCCTCTGCCCATTTTTAACCAGATTGTTTGCTTTTTTTTGCTATTGAATTGTATGAATTATTTTTATTGTTGAATGTTAGCTCCTTTTCTGATACATGATCTACAAACATTTTCTCATGTTCCATAGGTTAAGTATTCATTTTGTTGAGTGTTTCTTTAGCTGTGCAGGGGATTTTTAGTTTGATGTTGTCCTCTGTTTATTTTTGCTTTTGTTGCTTGTGCTTTGGGTGTCATTCTCAAAAAAATTGATGCCAAAACCAGTTCCAAGGAGTATTTTCTCTATGTTTTCTTTTAGAACTTTTAAGTTTTCAGGTTTTATATTTAATTCCTTAATCCATTTTAAGTTATTTTTTTTTTTTTTGAGTGGCATGAGATAGGGATTCATTTGCTTTTTGCCACATGTGGTTGTCAGTTTTTCTAAGACTGTGTATTAAAAGAATATCCTTCCCCAACTGATTATTCTTGGCTCCCTTGTCAAATATTAGCTGACCTTATATGGATTATTTTTTTCCACTGGGCTCTTTATTCTGATCCATTTGTGTATCTGTTTTTAATGTCAGTGTCATATTTTTTTGATTGTTATAGTTTTGTAGTATAGTTTAAAATCAGGAGGTGGGATACTTATATCTTTTTTCTTCTTTCTCAGGATTCCTTTAGCTATTCAAAGTTTTTTGTGATTCTTTAAAATTTTACAAATTTTTACAATTTCTGTCAAAAATTCCATCGGAATTTTGGTATGCATTGCATTGAACCTGTAGATTAGTTTTGTGAGCATGGACATTTTAATATTATTTTTTTGTGTTATCTGTGCATATGGCCTATCCTTCCATTTTTTGTGTCTTTTTCAATTTTTCATCGATGTCTTGTAGTTTTCATTGTAAGATCATTCACTCCATTGGTTAAATTTATCTAAGTATTTATGATGTATTGTGAATAGGGTTGTTTTTATTTCTTTTTCAGATATTTTGTTGTTAGTGTATAGAAACACCAGTGATATTTTTGTATTCTTATTTTATATCCTGCAATTTTACTGAATTTGTAGATTAGTTCCAGCAGTTTGGGGTTGAATATTTAAGATGTTCTAAAAATCGCATCATTAGCAAATAAAAACAGTTTTTCCCCTCATTTCCACTTTGGAAACTTTGTATTTCTTCTTTTTTTTAGGGCTGCACTTGAGGCATGTGCAAGTTCCCAGGCTAGGGGTCAAATTGAAGCTATAGCTGCTGGCCTACACCACAGCCACAGTAACATGGGATCCAAGCCATGTCTGCAGCCTACACCAATACCGAATCCTTAACCCACTGAGCAAGGCCAGAGACCAAATCTGTGTTCTCATGAATACTAGTCAGGTTTGTTAATACTGAGCCAATAAGGGAACTCCAAGGAAACTTTTTATTTCTTTGTCTTTCCTGAATGCTCTAGCAAGGAAATCCCGTACTGTGTTGATCAGAACAGTGATATTTTTGCACCCTAATCTTGGAAGAAAAGCTTTCAACCATGTGCCAGTGAGTATGATAGCTGTGGATTTGTAAGAAAAGGCCTTTATTGTGTTCTTTATGTTCCTGCTCTACTCATCTTATTGAAGACATTTATCATGAAAGCATGTTGTATTTTATCAAAGGGTTTTTCTGCATCTATTGAGATAATTGTATGATTTTTATCTTTCATTCAATTAGTGTTCTGTATCATATTTATTGATTGGTTTATGATGAACCATCCTTGCATTCCAGGGATAAATTGCTCTTGATCATGGTGTACGATACTTTTCATATATTATTGAATTCATTTTAATAATATTTTGTTGAAAAATGTTGCATCTATAGTCATCAGGGTTATTGGTCTGCAGTTTTGTTCTTATAGTGTCCTTATCTGGCTTTGGTATCAGGTAATGGTGACCTCATAAAATGAGTTTAGAAGTGGTCCCTCGTCTTCACTTTTTGAGAAAGTTTTTCCTAAGAACACCGTACCCTTATTAATTCTAAGAACACTGTATAGATAAATGAGGAGATATACAGTTTTTAGCTATAAAACAGCAAACCAAGTTTATACTCTGGCCTTCAGTGCTTTTCCTTTGATACTTGGTCAAAAACTCCTGTGGATATTGGTCAACTCAGGTGAGGAGTTCTAAGACTTTACAGAAGTAATTTGCTAGTATGACTCCAACTACAGCATCTAAAATAATAAGGACATTAGGAAAACAAGAGAATTTTTTGTTTTGAGCTCATGGAACTCCTGAAATGAACTCCAGTTAAATCACTTTCATTTATTTTAGTGGATAAAGATCTGTAAGCAAATCATTGGTATTAAAATTTTATCTCAAGATTTGAGCTACACTTTACTTTAAAATTAATGTTTTAATAGCATGTTTTTGTTGTTAAATCCTGAGCTTTCAGGAAGCATCTACCCACTTCCTCTACATATGCTTTTGGCTGTAATTTGGCTTATTATCTGATTTACATCTTTTCATTACACCTTTTCTATTATGGATTTTTGAAATTTAATGTGATAATTTAAAATCTGCAGGAAGCATGTAAATAACTGTTTATTCAGTGGAACTATGAGAGGCAAATGGGTGACATAAGGATGACTGTTTTTCTGTCACTTGGCTTGTCATTGAAATTTTCTTTCAGGGAATGCAAATGATTTACTCTATTACTTTTTTTTTTTTGTCTTTTGTCCTTTTTTTAGGGCCACACCCACAGCATGGGAATGTTCCCATGCTGGGGGTCTAATCAGAGGTGTAGCCACCAGCCTACACCACAGCTTATAGCAACATGGGATCTGAGCCACATCTGCAACCTACACCACAGCTCGCAGTAACACCAGATCCTTAACCCACTGAGTGAGGTCAGGGATCGAACCTGCAACCTCATGGCTCCTAGTCGGATTTGTTAACCACTGAGCCACCATGGGAACTCCTCTATTACTTTTTGATTCTTCAGATATGATAAGAAAAAATGAAGATATATACTAGTATTTAATTTACTTCAAATTGAAATTCAGTGTGTTTTTATCATTTAGAGAAACTTAGATACTTACTTTCACTAAATTATGTATTGTACCTGTAACATAAATTGTATAAAGAAAAATTCAAAACCCAAGAATTTTTATCCTTTGTACCAATGGAAAGGGGACAGGTAAATCACCTGCATTAGGGATAAATAGGGGAGGGTCTTTTGTTCAGGCATGTGCTTTTTGGAGTACCTGCACCTTTCTGCAGAAGTAAAGAGCTTTGTTAAGAAAAGAAAAAAAAAAAAAAGCATTTAAAAAAAAAAGCAACATCTTCTCAGTTGTTGAGTAATGACAGTAAAAACAAAAATAAACAAATGGGACCTAATTAAACTTAAAAGTTTCTGCACAGCAAAGGAAACCCTCAACAAAATGAAAAGACAACCCACAGAATGGGAGAAAATCTTTGCAAATGAATCGACCGACAAGGGATTAATCTCCAAAATTTATAAACACCTTTTGCAGCTCCATACAAAAAAAAAAAAAAAAAAAAAAAAAAAAACCATGAAAAAATGGGCAGAAGATCTAAACAGACAGTTCTCCAAAGAAGACATACAGATGGCCAAAAAACACATGAAAAGATGTTCAACATCACTCATCATTAGAGAAATGCAAATCAAAACCACTATGAGGTACCACCTTACACCAGCCAGAATGGCCACTATCCAAAAGTCTACAAACAATAAGTGCTGGAGAGGGTGTGGAGAAAAAGGAACCCTACTACACTGTTGGTGGGATTGTAAATTGGTCCAACCACTGTGGAAAACAGTATGGAGATTCCTCAGAAAACTAAAAATAGAATTACCATTTGATCCAGCAATCCCACTCCTGGGCATCTATCCAGAAAAAACCATGACTCGAAAAGACACATGTACTCCAATGTTCATTGCAGCACTATTTCCAATAGCCAAGACATGGAAATAATCTAAATGTCTATCGACAGAGGAGTGGATCAAGAAGATGTGGTACATATAGACAATGGAATATTACTCAGTCATGAACATGAACGAAATACTGGCATTTTCAGCAACCTGGATGGACCTAGAAATTATCATGCTAAGTGAAGTCAGCCATACAATGAGACACCAACATCAAATGCTTTCACTGACATGTGGAATCTGAAAAAAGGACAGACTGAACTTCTTTGCAGAACAGATACTGACTCACAGACTTTGAAAAACTTATGGTCTCCGGAGGAGACAGTTTGGGTGGTGGGGGGATGCACTGGGAGTGTGTGATGGAAATCCTATGAAATTGGATTGTGATGATCATTGTACAAATATAAATGTAATAAATTCATTGAGTAATAAAAAAAAAAGAGAATAACCTAAGAATTTTTATCCTTCATATGAGAATAACTTTAGAATTTTTACCTAGGATCACATTTTCTTTTCTTTTCTTTTCTTTTCTTCTCTTTTCTTTTCTTTTCTTTTCTTTTCTTTTCTTTTCTTTTCTTTTCTTTTCTTTTCTTTTCTTTTCTTTTCTTTTGCTTTTTAGGGCCACAGGCACGACATATGGAACTTCCCAGGCTAGAGGTCGAATTGGAGCTGTAGCTGCTGGCCTACACCACAGCCACAGCAATGCCAGATCTGAGCCACATCTGTAACCTATACTACAGTTCATGGCAACACTGGATCCTTAACCCACTGATTGAGGCCAGGGATCGAACCTGTGTCCTCATGGTTACTAGTCAGACTCATTTCCTCTGAGCCACAACGGGAACTCCAAGCCACGACGGGAACTCCAAATTTTCTTTATCCTAAGGTTTACATATGCAGAATTAGATTTTGTATTGCCAGATAACTCTCTATAATGGTGAACCAAAGTATTACTGTGGAGAAAAAAGAGATTCTACTTCATTTCCTCATATTATCTGTATTGCTTTCCTCCCATATTAAGGTTTTCAATACATCTTGTTTAAAACTTTGAATGTGGAGTTATGTGGGGTTATACTTTTTCCCCCTAGTAGGAGAATACCACCTGCTAAACAATCTAGTTTTCTGATTGATTTTGCTTACATATTCAGTTACTACTTATAAACAGGTCCATCTTAAATCTCCCACAGTGGTCCTTTGGGGAGCAAGGGCCCTGGGCACCCCTGTATATTCTCGAAGGCTCGGTGGTGGGCTCTGTGGAGAATAAGCCCCCTTCACTGCAGTCAGCTCTCCTGTTTGCTGCCCCTCCAGGCAAGTCCTCCGGTCAGTAACTGACTTGGGACTGTTATAAAGAAACAGCACAGGAGAAGCAGGGCTGGGAGGAGCAAGGCTGGGAGGAGCAGACTGGGAGGAGTGGGGCTGGGAGGAACAGTGGAGCCGTGAGGGGGGCTGGCAGGAGTGGGGCTGAGAGGAGTGAGTGCGGGGCTGGAGGAGAGGGTCTGGGAGGAACAGGCTGGCAGGAGTGGGTCTGGAGCTGCACTTGCCAGCTCTGCAGGTGGGGAGGGAATCATGCAGTCCTTCCAGCTCCTTCCAGGCGATTGTTTCTCTGGGTCCTGAGCTGCTACTGGTTATTTCTCTGGAAATAGAACAGCAGTAATTTTACAAGACAGTACTGGATAAAAAAAAATTGGATTAGAGATCTCCCCATCCTCAGCGGGATCTCCAGGCAGCCCCAGTTAACCTGGGCTTCAAACCTGCAGCTTCTAGAGCTGCTGCTTCCTTCGCTGCCCACAGTTTCATAAGGTAAATCTGGTGCCGCCCTAGCCCTGCTAGTTCATTTATGTGACGGATGACAGTAAGGAAGTGTTTACAATGGAAAAGGGGACAGAATGCTAGCCAGGAATATTAACATCATCAGCAAAGAGCAGTAAAGCACCCATTTCTCCCTTTATCTAACAACGTGATGCCTCGTAAAACTTTCAGTGTGAGAGGACGGCAAAGCAGCAGTGATGCCGCATTCAAGGGATCAAGGTCTCCTTCCACCATCATTTACTTCTTCCACAGTCCAAACCGTTCTGATCTTGGATTTTCTGGCATCACAGTAATGAGGAGATGCAAATCTTTCAGCAGAAAATAAACCATATAGGAGAAAAGTGAAGAGGGTTCAAAGCTAACCTGCCCGAGTTAACACTCAGTCCTTGTGATTCTCGGCAAATTATTTTCAGTTTTGATGAGAAATTTCAAATGAAGTGCTTAGTAGAGGTATTTCCTGTTGGTTGTGTTTAAGGTCATCTCACCTGAGAAGTCAGATGAAAGGAAGCTCAGTCCTGCTTAGGTGTGGGGTTCATTTTCTTGGGAAAGGAAGAGACTTTCTTGCATTTAGAAGTGTTTTTTTTTTTTTTTTTTCTCTCAGTGTTTAAAATTGTTATTCTTTATTTAGTTAGTTAGACAAGATTTTTGAAATAAAATGGATTATGGACCCAGTTTCTAAGGTGCTCCTAAAAAAGCAAGTCAACTGATTAAAAGTGAAGCCCACAGTTCCGGTGGAGCAACCTTTGGGAGATTTGGGCCCGAGAGGACCAAACCCCACATGTGATTGCAGATCTAGAGACACGTTAAGATGATGAATGCAGGGCAGCTGCTGGCCTGTTGGTGCATATGGTCCTGTCCACAAGCTGTCCTGGAACTTATGGTGAGTACAGGGCTGTCCACTCAGAGCCCATCCCAGGCCTCTTTGTGTGCCCTTGGAAGGTATAGCAGGGGAGGCAGAGCTACAGCGTTCCGGACTCCTTGTCTGTGATTGGGGGCACATCAGTCGCTGGAATGTGTGGGGAACTTTGATTCTGAACTGAATTACCTGGATAAAGAGGCATGATTAGGAGACTCTGTTTTGCTGGTGTGGGTTTAGCAAGAGAGAGATTGGGGCATAATAAGGTAAAAGGAAATTCATCCAGCTATTCCTCTTTTTTTGTCTTTTGTCTTTTTAGGGCGTCACCCGCAGCACATGGAGGTTCTCAGGCTAGGGGTCGAATAGGAGCTGTAGCCGCTGACCTATACCACAGCCACAGCAACAGATGATCCTTAACCCACTGAGCAAGGCCAGGGATCGAACCCGTGTCCTCATGGATACTAGTTGGGTTAACTAGTCACTTAACCACTGAGCCACGATGGGAACTCCCAACTGTTTCTTTTTGGGTTACCTCTCCTCCAGTAAGTTGTCCGAATGAGCAAATACCTACCTTCACGTGCTTATATGGTTGTATTAGAAAGGTTGTGGCGAGTCAGTACAGACTCCTGGATTTTTCTCGACTTACTGCATGGCAGGCACTGGACCAGCAGATTAATAACTGACTCGCTGAATCTTCAAGGCACCCTATCAAACAAGTCCCATTAATATCTTCACTCTGCAATGAGAAAACTAAGTCACCAAAAAGGGAAATAATAATTTAACCAGGGTTACAGTGAGCAAATGTTGTAAGTGGACTTTCACTCAGGCAGCTGAGCTTTGAAATCCCTTCTCTTAACCACTAAACTGAATCCTTTGCTGAAAGACTGGCCCCTCCTCCTGAGACTGTGATACCAGACAATCCAAGGTCATCATAAAACTTGAGCTGGAGAGGAAGTAAAGGACCCCATGATAACACTTCGGTTCTTCAGTTTACAGCATTAATGCACAGGCTCGGTCCCTAGACATGGGCTAAAACTTGTGGAATACGGCAATGAAACTCTTCCTGAATAAGATGAGTAGTGAAGTTCTTGGCTCTCCCCTGAAATCTGTCTTGTCTCATCCAGGCATTTTTGAACCATAAGCCTCCCAACCCAGGGACCCCTACTCAAGTGTACAAATCCATTGACAGTCATCAGAAGCACCACAGTCACAGGGACTGAAGGGAGGGGGCAAGTCCTCAGCTGGTGAAAGTCAAGATTAACTGAGAGAAAGAGGACCAAAAGGGTCTTTTGGGAAGGAAGGCTGCTGAGCCATGCAGTATTAAATCAGACTTGGCCGGATGGTGCTTATGGCAACATGGCCAAGGAAAAGCAAAGCACACACAGTCCCCACATACAAGAAGGTCACATTCGTGTGGCTAATTGTGTCTACCTCTGTGAGCATGCTCTGTGCACACGTTGTTGTTTCCCTGAGTCAGAGGAAGGCTCAGGTTTATAAACAGCTTCATCATTGAGTAGCTATCTGACTCTCATCTTAAGCCTGAACTTCCTCCAATGCCGTGGCTGCATGAGGGTTACTGATTAGAATACTTCAGGGGGTCAGGTAGATGGAGACAATATCAGCTCCTTCTGCAGATGGAAACCAGAGCTTTAAAACAGGCAACATATACCTTCAAGGCAGAAACTCAAGGTCAGAGAGTCAATAGCAGAGTTTAAAGTTTTCTCTTTTCTGTATCATTCCCAGAAATTTATGTGATATGTTGCTGTAGTTGAGTTGCTAAAATTTCTCTTTTCCCCAAGAAAGTTGAAAATAAATGGATTGTAATTGTGAATAGAGTTTAGAATGATTGGTCTAACTCTGTGAATTTGGGGAAAACCTGCGTGTCACTCAGGTTATATGGTTTTTTGTTTTTCTCTCCAGTGTTTTCTAATACTTGTACTGTGATTCATTGCATTGGATGTTTTATTTCCTCTTGAAGGTCTCTAAAGAATGGGTACTATTTAGCTGAGTTCATTTCCACCCATTCCCTTAAAAAACAGAGCCCTGTTCAAACTGTGGCAGGAAAGTGGAAGGACTCACAGGAGGAACATCCATGACCCTCATTTATCCCATTTGAAAAGTATCAATGGACTTTTAAATAGACTTTAATATTTAGAACAATTTTAGATTTGCAGAAAAATCGAGACGGTAGTATAAAGGTCCCATGTACTCCTCACCCAGTTTCTCATTGTTGATATCTTATATGAGTATGATGCATTTGTTATAACTAATATACCAATAAAAATACATTATTTGGTTACAGCCACTATGGAGAACAGTTTGGAGATACCTTAGAAATCTATACATAGAAGTACCATATGACCCTGCAATCCCACTCTTGGGCATATATCCGGACAAAACTTTCCTTGAAAAAGACACATGCACCTGCATGTTCATTGCAGCACTATTCACAATAGCCAAGACATGGAAGCAACCCAAATGTCCATCAACAGATGATTGGATTCGGAAGATGTGGTATATATACACAATGGAATACTACTCAGCCATAAAAAAGAATGAAATAATGCCATTTGCAGCAACATGGATGGAACTAGAGACTCTCATACTGAGTGAAGTCAGTCAGAAAGACAAAGACAAGTACCATATGATATCACTTATAACTGGAATCTAATATATGGCACAAATGAACCTTTCCACAGAAAAGAAAATCATAGTCTTGGAGAATAGACTTGTGGCTGCCCCAGGGGGAGGGGGGGAGAGGGAGGGAATGGGAGGGATCAGGAGCTTGGGGTTATCGGATGCAACTTGGAATGGATTTACAATGAGATCCTGCTAAGTAGCATTGAGAATTATGTCTAAATACTTATATCACAACAGAACAAAGGGTGGGGAAAAAAATGTATACATGTAAGTGTAACTTGGTCCCCATGCTGTACAGCGGAAAAAAAAAAAATACATTGTTTGCACTGAAGCCCAGAGTACATGCAGATTTCTTTGGTTGTTACCTAACGTCCCTTTTCAGTTCTGGGATTCCTCAAGCCCTGCCTTATTACATTTAGTCCTCAGGTCTCCTCACACCTCTCTGGGCTTGACAGTCTCATGTTCCCTTGTTTTTGATGCCTTGACAGTTTTGAGGAGTACTACTCAGGTGTTTCATGGACTGTCTCTCAGTTGAGATTTTTCTGATGTTCTCCTGATTAGACCGGGCTCTTGGAAGCAAGACGACAAATGGAGGTGCCATTTCCATAGCATTACATGAAGGGCACGTGCCATCAACATGATTTATAATCTTGATCCCCTGGCAGAAGTCGTCTCTCCACAGTGGCCTTCCTCTTTGTTCTGTGCTCTGAGGAAGGAAGTTCCTTCGTGCAGCCCACATCTTGGGAGTAGGGACTATACTTCCTTTTATGGAGGGTGGGGCATGTCCAAAATCATGGGGAACTTTTCTGCAAAGAGATCACCTCTTCTTCCCTCTTTATTAATTTATTCAATCATCTCTTTACGTCACTATGGACTCATGGACTTTCATTTTATATTTTGGGTTATAATCTAGTATTACTTTGTTTATTTGTAGTTCACCTTTTGTTGGTTCCCCTTTGGCCACTGAAAGCTCTTTCCAGATAGATGGCTCCTCTACTTCTTTAACATACCCCCCCCCAAATGGTGTGGTTTTTGGTTTAGTTTAGTTTAGTTTTTTTTGGGGGGGTGGGAATACATTGTTACTTTCTGGTACTATAAAATAATTCAGGATCATCTTGCATAGTTCCTCCTCAAATTCTGGAATCAGCCATTTCTCCAAGGAGCCCCAATTCCTCTTATTGGAAAATGGTTCCAGAAACCAAGATCTGGGTGCTGTGTGTCCTCATTGCTATGTGGTTGACCTTTCTCGTAGGTACCCCCAGCTGACAGAGCAGAGGAATGTTTGTGTGTATACTTACCCCTGAATAAGCATTAAGTGTGATTAAGTTCTCATCTCCGTTGAGTAAATACCAATGAACACAACGGCTGGTCTTATGATAAGAGTATGTTTAACTTCGTAAGAAGCCACCGACCCATCCTCCCAAGCAGCTGTACTTTTAGCACGTTCCTACCAGCTACAAGTGACCTTCTCCTTGCTCCCCGTCCTACCAGCGTCCTAAGGTCGGTGTTCTGGCCATTCTAACAGGTGTGCTGTGCTATCTCTTTGTTTGAATTTGCATTTCTCTGATCTGTCTCTGTTTTTGCTTTTGTTTTTTTTAAACAGGCATATTAGATCATCAGAATATGCCAATTTCCAATCCAGTTTTGAATTCAAAGCGACTGTTGACATAGTGGAGTGAAATCTACTATGTGCCAACTGTTTACTATTCATCGACCGTGTTCTTTTTTCCTCCCCATTTTCTACTTTCCTGTTTTTCATCAGGAGAACACGTGTGCTCCGAGTTCATGTGTCCTCATGTCAGGAGGGCCTCAGCTGCCCTTGCTCCCGAGCTATCTTCTCCTCCACCTTCTCTTCTCTCTGTGTCCTCACCACGTTGCTCCATCTGTGGAGCTACCCCGCAGGCCTGGCGTGCCGTTGTTTCCTTGGTACTTCAGTCTGGAAGTTCCTGTTGATGTATTTTCAAGCTCACTTACTCTTTCCTCTGCCCTGTGCAGGCTCCTGGTGAGCAGAGCACTCTTCCTTTCTGCTCCAGGGTTTTGTTTCCAGAGTTTCTGTTTCTCTGCCCACATCACGTATCTATTCTTGCTGCTGGCGACGTTTTCCAGGATAGGCCAGGTTAGGGCTGCAGCTTATCCGCTCCAGGTAAGCTGATCTCAGCTCTTTCTCTGCACATGAACGTCTCTCTAGGTGTCAGGGGACAGTTTGTTCTGAGACCTCCATCCTCAGATGCATTCAATCAAAGTGGCCACTTTCTGTTTCTTCTGGTTTGTTTCTTGTTGTGAAGATGGAAGGAACAACATGCCAGCCCTTTGCTCCTCAGAGCTGAAACCAGGAGCCACTGTTTTTGGTCAGGCTGTTTAGTACGTGGTTTGGCTCTGTGTGCAGAAAATCGTACAGTAAAAATTGAAATGTGTGGAGTTCCGTCACGGCTGAGCAGTAACAAACCTGACTAGGATCCATGAGGATGCGTGTTTGATCCCTGGCCTTGCCTTAACCCACTGGTTAAGGATCCGGCATTGCTGTAAGCTGCGGTGTAGGTCGAAGACGCGGCTCTGATCCCAAATTGCTGTGGCTGTGGTGTGGGCCGTCAGCCTCAGCTCTGATTTGGCCCCTAGCCTGGGAACTTCCATATGCTGTGGGTGCGGCCCTAAAAAGAAAAAAACCAAAACCAAAACCAAACAAAAATTGAAATGTGTATTTTCGTTTGGGCATTTCTAATGATTCTTAGGACCAGAGAGAGAGGGTCATTATACGGTTGATGTGAAAGTTCACTGTACTAGTTTGTCCTGCTCCTTGGCGGACTTTAAAAAGGGCATATATTTGTCCATATGAAATCTGGTTATATTTGTAGTGAAGAATAATGTAATACTTTGAGTTTAAAAAATAGAAAGTTATAAAAGGAATGTAGAATGACCAAACATGGGCAGACAACATCAATGCAATTCTTGTAGCAAATATATAATATTCAAACCTAATAATTCTGTTCTTATTGATGTGCTCTGCAAAGGGCAGCCCTGCCTTCGAGACCTTTCAGTTTTATAAGATTATGAAAGATACATATGATTTTTCCCTGAAAAAAGTTATAGATACATTTTGTGTATAGATGAAGAATTTAATCTAAATTTAATAATTTGCTAATGTTTCAGAACAGGAGCAGGTGTGATGTCCTCAGGTCTGGGTGACTGGCAGCCTGGCCGCCTGGCCACCTGGCCGCCTCTCTCTAAGCCTCAGAGTGTGTCTGCAAGTGAGATTTCCTCTTCTCCACTGAGAGCTTTGGGTTTTCTTTCTGTTTTAAATTATCTCAGTTATACTTAGATCTGACTAGACATCTTGTTGTTGTCTAACAAATGTGGCCTTGAATGGATAAAGTCAGTCTTGGATTATCGGGGCATAAATTGTGCTCACAGTAGATTATCCTGACAGTGGTTTTCTGCCTTTTCTCTGCCAGCCAATTTTTTTCTGGCCTAGATATCTTACAAGTAAACTGCAAGTACATCGCTGTAAATATTAACTTTGGAATGACATAAATGTGAAAATAAATCTGTTGAAAATCAATTTAATTAATCTGAAAACCAAGTAGAAATAAGTTAGCGATACCCCCTCACAGCTAGCAGAGTTGGCCATGATTAGATAAAAGGGTGATTCCTTGTTTTTGATTTGTGACACTCAAGGATTTCTTCAGTAACTCAAAGGAGTGTTGTAATAAGACCAACGGTTGTTTAGAAAGGATTAGTTTCACGGTACTTTAATTCTTAGAAGCAGCAGAGTAAAAGTGAACGAGACTTGAAACTCATCCTAATTGTACATAATCACTAATTAATTTTGCTCTTGGACAAGTCTTGGATCTTTCCAGACACTCTGTGTTATTTAAAGCACCAGCAATGACTGACATCCATGCATTGATGATGTATAATTATTTATTTCAAGTCTAATATTTTAGAATCAATGTTATTTAACACTAAGTGTGAAAACAAGGTGTTATAAAATCAGACTCCCGAACTGTAATATAATGACATCAGGACAACATATGTTGACTCTAGAAGTTATACACAGTAGATTTTTAAAATTGCTATGACATGGTGACATTCAGATAAATTTCATAACTAAGGAGGATATAATACCAGGAGAGATATAATAAACCTGTTTAAAAATGTTTAGTTAATGCATCTTTATATGATATACACGCCATAAAAATGAAGGGTGTTACTGATCACATTTGAGCTGATTATGATAAGACCCTTGTTATCAGAGAAGTATTTTGTTTTCGCTATGTGATTACATTCGGTTAGTAACACTGCCGAGCCCTGCACACCTACTTGTACCACGCAATCCTACTGTTGCTTTGCATTCTGATTGCTTCACTGTGTGGTCTCTTACTCCACTTCACCGAGTAGGTGACAAAGCTGTTGGACTGGGAGCTAGAATTCCAAGCCAAGCAATTTGATTTCAGAACCGCTCTATGTTAATACTTCTCAATTAAGACAGTTCTAAAAAAAAAGAAAAAATTATCAATGAAATGAGCTCTAAGATTCCACCTCCAACTCTTTTTAAAAGGGAGATAACATATATTTCTAAAAATTTTTTATGCAAAATGCTGCAATTGCAAATATAAAATTATTTTGTTTTAATGGGACAGAATGATCTATATGCTAGATTGTGTCAGATACAACACGCAGTCTCAAAATTTACTTTCCTGTTATTCCATGTCTCTTGAACTCCTAGTATATGAGGTAACCTTTGAACAAGACCAAGAGGTTTCTCCTCTCAAGATGCTCACATTTTATGGAAAACAAGCAAATAAAAATACCTGTCAGTCTGGACATGTGGACTGTGATAAACTCCTGAATTTGTTCAGGGATTTAAATAACTTTTAATGAATAGAAATGGATTCTACAATCCAAATAACATTGAAAGAAGCCCAGAAATTTTCTTTCACTTAAAAGTGGTAGTTTTCCCTTATTCTCTTCATCAGCATACTTATTTATACAAATATAGTAATTTCTAGGACATTATACCTTTTAACTTCCATTGTGATGATGAAGAAAGCCATTCAAACAAAGCAGCTCTGTTGCCAGGGCAACACTTCTCTTCCTGTATTCATCCGGTTCCAGATAAGGGACCATTTTAACCATCAGTAAAGATATGCAGATTATACCCCTAATGAATGACAGGGATTCTGTCCAACCTGAGTAATGAAATTCACTTGCAGGAGAAATGGTCTCTATAGAACCATATAGTGTCGGGATGCAGGCTTACATGGAGGCTGGAACATGATCACTCCATGCCCATCAGGCATTCAGGAGGCAGACCTTCTCTGAGCACGTAAGTGCTGTGTGATCTGTATATAAATGTACAGAGGGCTTGTAGGAGAAACCAGAAAAGACAGCTAATACTTCACCATAGGAAAAACGGTGATTATGTTGTTTTTCTGTTACAAGGTGCCACAGTGGCACAAGATAGTTCACTCACATTTCTGCCATGTTGTCTATTCACCGAGTAGCAGAAAAATTCAAATTCTAAATGTGCTGTTGAATGAAGTAGATCAGTGGTTTGTCCATGAGGCAGTGTGATTGGCAGGAATTCAAGAGTACCATTTACTTCCTTTGAGCAGCTGTGTTTTAACAGCGAGCTGACCGATTTGAATAGAAATCATGGTTGGAGTGCTCTCTGAATGGTTCTATCAGAGAGTGTGTGATACAGCTTCAGCGCAGCCCAGGCTGCTGTGCGGGGGTGAACGCGTCTCAGTGACACCTCTGCCCTTAGCTCCATCTGGAAACAACTTTCTTTGGCCTCCAAACTACTTACGACTTGTTGCCTGTCCTGGTTACGAGGCCCCTTGTGTCCTTGCAGTGTGCACATGTGACATCCTTCCCACCCAAGTGTAGAACCTGACTCTTTATACGTGCGGCATGACCAAACATGGCTCCACGTGCATAGTCGTGTGTGTGTGTGTGTGTGTGTGTGTGTGTGTGTGTGTGTGTGTGTGTGTGGTGAAACATCCTAACAAATGAACAGGAATTTCTCAATAAAGGATTCTGTATGGGTATTTCTTTCAAATGGGCCTGTTCCACCAAATTGCATTCTTATGATTAAATATTGAGTGATAAAGCAAACCTAAAAGAAATGCAAGGAATACTGATGAAATCACTCATAAATTATGTAGGCTGTTGCACCAGATACCACTCTTGGGGGAGAATTCCAGGAATGTTTTTTGGCATCAGTATAAATATTTATGATTTGATCTAAAAATAATCTAAGGTGCTTGGCCATTGAACTTCTGGAAGAATGAAATATGATTTTATTTGCAGTCACAGCATTAGAAAAATCCAAGTTCCATCTTTTCTTTAGTTTTCCCTGGACCAGAAGCACTGTGCTGGCTTTGAGCTGGACAGCACAGCATCATCTGGGAGTAGAGGGACGCTAGAGTCTTGTATTTTGCAGGGTCTGGAAGGTTGAGATCAAGCACACGTCTCCTGTGTGGCCTTCTGCTGTTTCATGCTCCTGCTCCTCAGTGTTATTTGTGCAGAGAAATTGGCCTGGCCTGATTCCGTACTAGTCTATATCTCTAATAACAATTTGATTTGGGTCCAGGAAAGCCTTTTCATTTGTCTACCCTAGGCTTTGACACTTGGAATATAAAACGAGAAACACACAGTAAATAGATAATAGCAATGTAAGCAAGTCAGGAGTCAGATGGTTTCCTGATGAAGCTGAGGGAGAGTAGAAAGTGATACTCAGAAGCAAGGAGCCATCACTCCTGTCACATGGCCACCTGCACGTCGCAAGGAGACCTCCTCCGACGTCACCCATGGTGCTGCAGTAGCTGTGATGTCAGAGATGAAACAAGCAAAAACAAACCTGTGATTGGACATGAGGATGCCATTGTCTGGACTTGCTCTGACACTGTCTGTAGCCGGACCCCCAGATGTCCCCGCCGGCACCCCTGCTGGGGGCTGTCATCTGGGGGGCTGTCTTTCATGGCAGGACCAACCAGGCTTGTCTCAGTTAAAACACCACGTGTGTACATCACAAGAGGAAAACGGAATAATCAGCTTAGTATTGGGGAGGATGGTATTCTTCAAGAGATATGCAGTTATAAATGTTTATATAATTATTAAAATATTGTATTCACTTTTTTGCTTAAAAACAATTAAAAATAATGTTAGATGCAGAACTCGATAAATACATGGGGGTCTATTTAACTAAATACATTTTAAAAACTGATCTGTTTATATGGCTCTCAAATATTATGACACATCACAAATGAATCAACATTTTAATGTTTTAGCATAATGAACGGAGCCATATTACAAGCTCCTTTGCTGTTTCTGTGAAAGTCAAAGCCACGTTTGTTTACAGGCAGTTTATATACCTGTATAAACATAGAAAACTTTGAATATTGGCCACCACCAACTGGAGGATGGACAAGAGGCAAAGAGAGAAACAATTGTTTTCTCTTTTCTCTATATGCTTTAATTGCCACTACAAATAAGTCAAAATCAACCACAGAAAAGGGTAAAAGGCATTGTAGACATATCACTGTATGAACAGGGCTCATTATTTTTTCATTTTTATCTACATTGACACTTTAGAAGGAGATAATTAAATGTGAGTCATGTTGTGAAATAAGAAGAACAAAAATTTTTACCTAAAAATGGCAATTCATCATCATATACTATTTAACTAGGGATTAGTGTTGTTATGACTATATTCCTGCTTGAATGTGTCATCCATAATTGACAAGGTTTAAGTGTTGATTTCCTGAAATTTTATAACTGATATTCAAAGCAACAATGATGAGGATCAATGAGATTCATAATATAGCAGGTCAATTGTAAATTTATCTTTTAAAAGAATTTGAAAAGTATTACAAATCCAGAAAAATGATTTTAATCTAAATAATCGATTTTGTCCAAGCCTTCCCCTTTCAAGAGCATTGATGGGCAAAGACATCTCTTCTGAGACTCAAAACCCAGTAGTGAAAAAACCATCTGGAGTATTTTTAGAAGGATATTATTAATGTAATTACATTTTCCTCGATGACTGTTCATGTAATATCTGCATGCAGTGTGATAAGAATGAATGCAACAAAGTATTCATAATTATTCATAATTATGCAACAAGTATTCATAATTATGAGTAATATCCAGTTTAGTTGCAAAGTTAAACTAATCACAATTTATATATCTGTATAATATTAATTAGAATAGTCTATTTTAATTTTAATTAGGATAGTCTATGGTAAAAAAATCAGCAAATTCATTGATTAATATTAATTGAAAAATCAAGGATTTTTTAAAAATAGAAAGTCAGAGAATTTCTATCTCATATAGGAATTCGGCTCACGTGTGTCTACCCTCCTGAAAAATGTCTACCTCTGGGTCTGAGAGGTGACTGGGTCACTTATATCTCATTGGTTTCTCTGTGGGCACCTGTGTCCCGTTGGTTGCTCTGGGCCACCTGAATCTCACTGGTTGCTCTGGGTCACCTGTATTTCATTGGTTGCTCTGTGGGCACCTGTATCCCACTGGTTGCTCTGGCCCAGCTGTCCCATTGGTTGCTCTGTGGCACCTATTTTGACTGGTAGGGGTGAACTTAGCCTTTCATATCCTTTCAGCAAAGTATCTCCCAAAGCTGTAAAGGAACAGAAACAGTTTAAAATCACCTCAAGATATAACTGATCTTTTTTTGTACCTTCTTTAGCATTTATTATTTCTGGTTTAACATGTTTTAACACTTTATTTTACGTATTTTTTTCAACTACCTTTCAAATATGGAATTCATCTCTCCAATAAGACAGTGCCTTACTGAAAGATATGTCTTGTTTTGTCAATAATCATATTTTACGTTTTTATGAGAAAGAATCTGGTAGAAAGGAAATAGGGATATTCAGTAAATTTACATGTTAAAGAGTAGTGGTAGACTTGGAGGAAGGACACAGTCGCCACTAATCTATGACGTGTTTATAGTAAATTATTTAGAAAAATTTGTTTCAGATTCATGTGATTAAAGGAATATTTGTCTATGCCTAGGATGCAATATTTACAACTTTTTTGACAATTAAAAATTGTAGAGGAATCATTTTTGAATATTGAATTCAAAGATGAAATGTTTATTGTTGTAGGATTCTTTCTATAAGGAAAGGAAAAATTGCTACATTGCAAAAATTTTTAAGTCAAAACACTTAACTGAAAAACAAAAGTTAATGAGTGATTTTAGAGAATATTAGGTGTATTTACACCAGACTACATGCCAGAGTAGCATTTTTTCCAACTTTGATAATATTTATTTCTATTGAAGTATAATTGATTTACAATATTATATTAGTTTCAGGTATATAATACAATGATTCAATATTTTAATAGATTACAGTCTCTTTAAAGTAATTACAAAATAATGGCTATATTCCCTGTGCTGTATAATATCTCCTTGATGCGTATTATTTTGTACATAAAATAGTTATAGTTTATACCCAAAATAGTGAAAGTAGTTAGTATCTCTTAATCACACAACACTCTTTTCTCTCTCCCATCCCCACTGGTAGCTACTAGCTTGTTCTCTATATCTGTGAGTCTGTTTCTAATTTGTTATATACATACATTTGTTTCATTTTATTTTATTTTATTTTTTGCCTCCACATACAATTGATAACACAGAATATGTCTTTCTCTGGCCTATTTCACTAAACATAATACTCTCTAGGTTTATCTGCATTGTTTCAAATGGCATCATTTCATTCTTTTTATGGCTGAGTAATATTCCTTTGTATATATGTACCACATCTTTATCCCTTCATCTTTTGGACATTTAGATTGATTCCATATGTTGACAATTGTAAACAGTGCTGCTATGAACATTAGGGTGAACAATTTTTGAAGCAGTTTTTTCGTTTTCTTCAGATGTACATATAACTAGCAGTGGAATTGCTGGAGCAACAGTTCTATTTCTAGAACTGCTTTCTATTGTGACTGCACTAATTTACAACCCCACCAACAAGGTACTAGAGATAATTTTTCTCCACATCCTTAACAAAATTTGTTATTTGCAGACTTTTTGGTGATAACTATTTTCACATATGTCAGGTGATATTTTATTGAAGTTTTGATTTGCCTTTCTCTGACAATTAGGGACATTGAGCATTTTTTCATTTGCCTGTTGGTGACCTGTATATATATCTTCTTTAGAAAAATGTTTATTCAGGACTTGCCTATTTTTAATTAGATTTTCTCTTCTTTTGATATTGAGTTGTATGAACTGTGTATAATTTTTGGATATTACCCCCTTATCAGTTATATCATTTGTAAATTTTTTCTCCCATTCGATAGACTCTTTTCATTTTTTCAGTGGTTTCCTTTGTTATGCAGAAGCTTTTCAGTTTAATTAGGTTCTATTTGTATATTTTTGCCTTTATTTCTTTTACCTCAGGAGACAGGTACAAAAAATATTGCTTTGATTTAGGTCAAAGAGTGTTATTCCTATGTCTCTTCTAGGAGTTTATGGTTTTAGGTCTTACATGTAGGTCTTTAATCCATTTTGAGTGTATTTCTGTGTATGGTGTGATGAGATGTTCTAATTGCATTATTTTACTTGTATCTGTTTGTCCAGGTTTCCCAGCACCACTTATGAAGAGACTATCTTTTCTCTGTTGTATATTCTTGTCCTCCTTTTTGTAGATTAATTGAACACAAGTGGGTGGGTTTATCTCTGGACTCTCTATTTTGTTCCTTTGATTATGTGTTGGATTTTATGTCAGTGACATGCTGTTTTGATTACTGAGCTTTTTTGTATAGTCTGAAGTCGGGGACATTATACTTCTAGTTTTTTTTTTGTTCTTATTTCTCTTGATGGTTTTGGCAATTCAGTGTCTTTTGTTGTTTCACATAATATTTGGGATTATTCTAGTTCTGTGAAAAATGTTACTGGTATTTTGATAGGGATTGCATTAAATATATAGATTGTTTTGGGTAGTATAGACATTTAACAATAGGAATCAAATTCAATTTTACTGTGATTGGTTTGTTCAAATTGTCTGTTTATTCCTGATTTAGTCTTGGAAGGTTGTATGTTTCTAGATTTTTTTTCAATTACTTCTAGGTTGTCCAATTTGTTGGTATGTAACTATTTATCATATTATGATTTTTCCATATCTCTGTAGTATTACTTTTTATTTCTCTTTTTTTCATTTCTTATTTTGCTCTCTCTTCCTCTTGAGAAGCCTGGCTATACTCTATCAACTTGATCTTTCATAAAACCAGCTTTTGCTTTCATTGATATTTTTCTATTTTTTTTGGTCTCTATTTTATTTATTTCCCCTCTAATCTTTATTATTTCCTTCCTTCTGCTGACTTAGGGCTTTGTTCTTCTTTTTATAATTCTTTTAGGTGCAAGGTTAGGTCATTTGAGATTTTTCTTGTTTCTTGAGGCAAGCCTGTATTGCTATAAATTTCCCCCATAAAGCTGCTTTTGCTGCATCCCATTGATTTTAAAAAGTTTTGTTTCTGTTTTATTTGTCTCTGTTTTATAATTTCCTCTTTGATTTCTTCTTTGACTCATTGTTTTTTTTTTTTTTGGTAGCATATTGTTTAGTCTCTATGTATTTGTCCTTTTCCTGTTTTTCTTCTTATAATTGATTTCTAGTTTCAAACCATTGTAATTGCAAAAAAAAAAAATGTGCTTGATGTAATTTCTGTCTTCTTGAATTTGTTGAACTTGTTTTCTGGTCTAGTATGTGATGTGTCATAGAGAATTTTCCATGAGCAGTTGAAAAAAAAATGTGTACTCTACTGTTTTAGGATAGAATGTTCCATAGATGTCTATTAAATACAACTAGTCTGTTGTGTCGTTTAAGACTGCTGTTGTCTTAACCAATTTTCTGTATGAATGATCTATCTATTGTTGTAATTGGAGTGTTAAAAATCCCATATTATTATTATATTGTTGTCAATTTCTCTCTATATGTCTGTTACTATCTGTTTTATGTATTTAGGTACTCCTTTACTGGGTGAATATATGTTAACAAGTTAATATTCTCTTCTTGTATTGATCTTTTTATCATTATATAATGCCCTTCTTTGTTGTTTGTTAGAGCCTTTGTTTAAAAGTCTATTTTGCTTATATGAGGGTTGTAACCCCCATTTTTTGTTGTTTCCACTGTGTGAAATGTCGTTTCTATTCCCTCACCTTCTATCTCCATGTGTTCTGAATTGAATCTCTTTTAACCAGCATATAAAAGGGTTTTCTTCTTGTTCTTAGATGATATATAGCATGTTCAGTGTGGTATGGCCATAGACTTTTAAATTCAGTCAACCAACTTATGGTTTTTGATTGGGGCATTTATTTAGTCCATTGATATTTAAAGTAATTATTGATAAGTATGTACTTATTGTCACTTTATTACTTGTTTCTGGTTGCTTTTATAGTTCTTCTTGTTCTTTACTATTTCATGTTTCTTCCCTTGTGGTTCTATAGTTTTCTTTGGTGATATGCTTGTGTTCCTTTCTCTATTGTTTTTCTGTATTTATCATGGGGTTTTGGTTTGTGGCTACTGTGGTGTTCATATGTGTTGTACTATTTCCTTATGGCCTGAAAAGTCTTTTGCAGAGAAATCAGGTGATAGCTTTATGGGGGTTGCCTTATATATGATTATTTGTTTCTCTTCTGTTGTTTTTAGAATTCTTTTTAACTTTTCCCATTTTGATATATTTTGATGTGGGTCTCTTTGGGTTCATCTTGTTTTGGACCTTTTGAGCTTCCTATACCTGTTTCCTTCCTATATCTCTTTTCTTTATCAGGCTTGGTATTTTTTTTCCAGAAAAAAATTCTTTAAATATATTTTTTTGATCTCCATCTCTATCTTCTCATTCTGTGACCCCTATAATGCAAATGTTTGTATGCATGATGTTATCCCAAATAGCCATTAAAGTGTTTTCATTTTTAATTTATTTTTCTTTTTTGCTGTTATGATTGGGTGATTTACATTATTCTGTCTTCTAGGTCACTTATCTTTTCTCCTGTATCACTTAGTCACTTTCATTCCTTATGGTTATTTTTCACATCATTTATTGTGTTCTTCAGTTCTTACTTTCTCCTTTATATCTTCTGGTTCCTTGTTCAAGTTCCTTCTTTCTAGTTCTCACCATGTTCATCTATTATTTTCCTTAATTCACTTAGAATTCTTATTACTAGTGCTTTGCTTTGAATTCTTCATCTGGTAAATTGTTTATCTCAGTTTCATTAATTGTTTTTTTCAATTCATTTATTTCGATTCACTTATTTCTGTTTCTGTAAAAGTTGCTGAAACAGTCATTGCAGCTTTGGTTGTGCATGTGCCTTTCTACTAGTCTCCAGTTAGTTTTCGGTGAGAACTCTTTCAGATGCAGGTGTATTTTTGATGTGTTAATGGCAAGAGGTGAGTTCAGCACCCTCCTACTCTGCCATGTTGATCTCCGAACTCAGAATAGCATTTGAAATTCCCTAACTACAAGATTTGTTGGGACAGAGATTGGTCAAAAGCCAGATGTCTTTCTGTTACTATTTAATAGAAATTAAAAAAACTTAATTATTAAGTTTTGGGGAAAAAACTGTTCAAGGATAAACACATAAACTATTTTTAAAGCTTATTAGTATTGAACATTAATGGAACAAATTTGTTGATTTTTTTAGCCTATAATTAAACATGGTCTAGATATATTAATTTAGTAAAAGTTAAAATTTCATCATGATATGAATGTTTACATATTTAAATGTTACTAAATTAAGTAGTATTGTTATCTTGGTATATATTATAACTTTCTTCATATTGCTGATGTATAATCATATATTGGAAAGTCTAAATCAAATCACATTAGCCTATGATGAAAGTTGTACTGATAAAGTAGTAGACATCTTTTCAGTTAGTGAGGGTTAAGGAATTTTGCATCCACTATATGTCAGCGATATTTTTTAAAATGCTATTTCCTATCTTAGCAATGAAATCCAGTTGCCCATTTACATTGCTTTCAGTACCTCTATCATAGGTAGTGATTATGTAATAATGTTCCAACCTCATTCCATATAATGAAAATGTAGATTTAATATTAAAAAGCCACATGGAGGCACACAAGGCCAGCTCTATTTATGATTTAATTCAAGTGTCTAAGATAGACTTATGATGTTAAAACCTATTAAATGCTCCATTATATTCTACAAGCACTATTTTCGCATTTAATAAAAATACCTATTATGACAACTCTACAAATTCTGAGACTAAGAAAGATTACCTGGTTTTCAAAGGACCCCAAGAGTGACAGGGAAGTGATGCAGACTTGTTCTGATTTCCAGCTCTGTGCTGTCGCATCATCAAACTAAAGCAGGAGCAGGTGTATCTGAAGATGAGGGAAAGAATGGAAACTAAATTTATTCTGGGCCATGGGAAAAAGAGCTCAGTCTGGGGACTTTGACTCCTTTTCTTAATTTATTATTGTTAATTCTGCTCCAGGAATAAAATCAAACTCAAGAAAAATACCGCATCACCACATGCTTTGAGATAAGAAAGTTTCATGTGTGTTTCAACTTCTGAAATAGTATTTCATCATGAACTAGTGACTTTTGGATATTTGGATTGTTTCATTTCTTCATCAAGGTTAAGTCTCAAACTTATAATATAAATGATACTTTATAAAATGAGAACAATGTTTTCTGTTGAATCCCAGGAACAGGATACTTAGTAGCAATCCCTATGACATATAAAGAGTTTAAGGAAGATGGTAGGAAATTACATAACTTAAAGACATGAAAAAATGTTTAGCATTGTGTGCTGTACCTGGTTGTAAACAGACTTCAACCAGTCTAGGTATTTAAGAAAAAAACTTTATTTCACAGGAAAAAAAGAATTAATTTACATTCAACTGCATTGGATTCCAGTATATATAAAAAGCTCATTGCTGGTTGTTATATATTCAGACTTATTTAATGCTCATACCCATGTTATATATTCTTACAGAAATAAAAAGAGTGATTCATCTTCAGAGGTATCAGAACTTATAAAGTACATGGATTATATAGTTTCTATGCTTTCTTTCCAGTTGAGGGAATTACAGTGACTGTTTCAATTAAACAAATGTCATTATGTTTAAAATAATACTTTATCATCATAGTATGTTTTAGTTATGGAAATTCTAAAAAATATAGGAGCACAGATAAAATAGCACCACAGATGGCATTCATATTCTAGCAATAAGGCAAACTAATTACCTGAATAACCTTTGCAATGCATTATATAAAAAATTAAATACAAATACCCTCTTTATGTGCAGAGTTGAGCTGGCAAGAAAGTAGCCGAAATCCTTAGAGATGGAAACAAATTGGAAGGGCAATAAAGCCCCATAGCTGGGCTGCCCTGAGAGCCTTCTTGATCCAGCATGACCTAAATCTCTCCATTTTAATGGGGCTCCTGAGGAAGGAAGGAGAGAAAGCTTCCATTCTGCACAAGGTGGAAAATCCAAAAGGTGCTTTTGTCAAGGGAAGAAGAAAGCACCCAAAGGATAAGACAGAGAGTATATGGCCATGCTTTATGTGGAGGGAGCAACAACAGCTTTAAGGAGTTTCCAGTGGCAGGCTGGTTGCACCACTATTTTACACCAGATCACCCACTGCTGTGAGCCCCCAAAGACATAAGCCTGGAATTTACTTTAAGAAGGTTCCAGTTGGTGACCCTTCCCGGGTACCTGACTGAATGAATAACAGGAATCTCCCTTAAATCAAAGGCTCGAAAACCCCGTAGATTAAATATCACAATTCTCAAAATCACATAAAACCTGAGGTTACAAGCTGTAAGGAGCAAGTGCTGCAGAAACAACTAATTCCAGTAACAAAGCAGCAAAGTTTACAGGTGAAACAATCAAATTATGAAAGGCAGATGATACAGGGAAAAAGTAATGTAATTTTATAAATAGAGCTTCTGAATAAAAGCTTTTCTAGAGACCAAACATGAAAGTTCAGTTCAACAAGAGAAACCAACAACCTTAAATTTCCATGAACCTAGTAACACAAGTTTAAAATATATAAAGCCAAAAGTGAAAGAACTACAAGGAGAAATTGACATATCTACAGATCTTCGGGGGGGATTTTTAATACTCTTGCCTTCAAAATTTATAGTAAGTGTATGGAAGGTTTGTGTCACATAATTTATAAAGTAAAACTGAAGGATGTAGAGATATTTCTGTTCTAGAAAGTATATGTCTTGAAAATCATTTTGTTCTACAAAAATATATGCAAAACCCAGCAGGTCTCCTGAGAAAAAGGGTTGAGGAGGACAGTGCAAAACTATATAGCTTTGTAACAAGAGCACCAAACAGAGTAATTGAAACCTGAGGGAATGATTTGGACTGCCCAAGCACATGCGTTAGAGTGAACAGATGCTGTCACAGTGGTCACTAAAAATGTGCCAAAACAATAGAGTGCAAATGATGTCTAAACTTTATCTGGACCGTGGCTGGTGGGTGCAGAGACAAGACAGATGGAAACCCTTAATGGTGCTGTTTTATGGACTTGATTTAAAGGGAGAAGTTTTTACCAGTTGCCCAGAGTGCTCCAGTTACAGGGACCACGGGAGGTGGGCCATGGAACCGGAGCTGAGCACAGCATGAGCAGGGGTGCCTCTCTGGGCTGGAGTACTGAGGGCTGATTCTGGGATGGAGCCTGGCTCCTAGCATCTCAGGATAGATGCTGCAGTCTTTCTCCTGCCAGCATAACAAGAATGTTGAAGACTTTCCATTTCCAAGCAGAGGCCATGATTCTACCCTCATTCTGCCTGCTCTTGCCTGGGATAGATGTGGATGAACAAACACAACTTTTACACTATTCCAAAATAACTACTCTATTAGTGAATCATTTGTGAGTGAATTTGCTTTACAGAAACAAATTACATTGTACAAAACATGTTGTAAATATAACTAGACTAGGCTATTGGAGAAAATATCTTTCTTTCAAATCAAGCATCAGCATCACGTGGACTGTATTCTCTGACTACAACCCAATTAAGTTAGTACAATTAACAATAAATAAAATCATTACAAACTATGTATATTTGGAAACTAAAACATTTGGAAATAAAATTGTCTTCTAAGCAATTCATCATTCAAAGAAGAATACATAATGGAAATGTATACAAATGCATACAATATTATAACATAGAAATTATTAAGTTTAAAAATATGTAGGAGAGTTCCCTGAAGACCTAGTGGCTAAGGACTCAGCACTGTCACTGCTGTGGCCATGGGCTCAATCCCTGGCCCAAGAACTTCTGTGTGCTATGGACAAGGCCAAAAAAATGTGTAGGACCCAGAGAAATGTATAGCCTGTACTGAATTTATTGGGGGAAAACATAAAACCTAAAATTAATTTTAATGTTAAGAAAGGTGCAATCGAAGGAGATAAATCATGAAAAGAGTAATTAAAATTAAAGCCGAGACAATAGAGAGGGTCAACAAAGCTGAAGTGTTAAAAGGGAAAAGTAGGAATTCCCATTGTGGCTCAGTGGGTTAAGAACCCCACATGGTGTCCGTGAAGATGGGGGTTTGATCTCTGGCCTCGCTCCGTGGGTTACGGATCCAGCCTTGCCACAAGGTACAGCATAGATCACAGACATAGCATTGCCATGGCTGTGGCGTAGGCATGTACCTGCAGCTCCAATTTGATCCCTACTCCAAGAACTTCCATATGCCTCAGGTGCAGCTGTAAAAAGAAAAAAAGAAAAAAAAGAAAGAAAATTAGCACAAAATTATGAACAGTACTTAATACAAGACCTTCTATTTCTGCTGTTCATCTGAACCACACATGCACACTCTCTCTCTCTCTCTCTCTCATACACACACACACACACACACACACACACACACACACACACTGACCAATTATAAGGACATATGCTCAGAGGCAGTGAGGGGAACTAGCGTCTGGGGCTCTGGGAGAGGCTGGCAGTGCCATGTATGCCAGATGCTTGGCCCTCCTTTCCTCTGCATTTTCCAGCACAGCTCTGGGGCACTTTCAGCAGCACTTTGCAGCTAGGGCTGGCTGAATATTGGGACCTTGAAAAGCCACATGTTCAGAGACTACACCTGAAGTGGACAGTCCCTAACCAGGGACTGTGCTGGCCCTGAAGTGATCTCAGTGCCAAAATTAGTCTCAGTGTTCCCAGAGCACAAACAGAAGCAAATTCACATCCTCCCTGGAGGCGGAGGACATCATCCTTGACTTTAAATTATTTCTGAAGACACCTTTTCAAACACAATGCTATGCATGCACTAATTGCTGACCCCCAACAGGAGGAGGTAAGAAAACATGAGTGAAAATTGCAGAAACAATAAATATTCAATAGAAATAAGTCAACAGGGGCTTCAGAAGATGAAGTCATTAGAAGCAGATACTTAATACCAATATGTTTGAAAACTTATAGACAACTGAAAAACTCCTAGAAATGATTATAGGGCCAACTCAAAACAAAACCAACAAGCTTAGTATTAAAGAATTCAAAAAAATACTAACAGGAGTGGAGATAAAGAATGACTTGATGGGTACAGGTTTTTTTCTGGGTGTGACGAACATTTCCTGGAATCAGACACTACACTAAAAACCACTGCATTGTGTACTTTAAAGGAAAAGAAATAGTAAGTATCTCCCAGCAGCAGAAGAGCTTAATGTGCATGTTTTGCCAATTATTTAGGAAGTAAATCATTTCAATCTTTTTTCTGCAGCTTTACTGAGACATAATTGAAATATAACATGGTGTGAAATTAGGATGTACAAGGCGATGGTTTGATAAGGACATGTATTGTGACATGATTACGACAGTGGGGTTAGCTAACCCGTCCCTAATCTCACATAGTACTATTTTTTTTGTGGTGAGAACAGTTAAGTTCTGCTCTCTTAGCAGCTCTCACATGCACAATAAGGGTTGCTAGTTATGGTTGCCATGCTGTTCATTATACCCAAAACTTAGTTACCTTAGAGTAAAATCATCATCACCTCACTGGGTTTATTATAGGGAGAAAAGTGTGCTTAACACTAGAAAATCTCTCTTTTTAATTAGAAAAGTTTGAAGATATCAAATAATCACAGATGCAAGGAAAAAAAAAACCCAAATGTCGATCTCACACAGCTTCATAATCTGTCAAACAGGGTCAATGTCATTTCTTCTGCATCTCCATCCACTTCACTTTACTTCCTTTGGTTATTTTGAAGCAAATCCTAGACATAATAAAACTTCCTTTTTAAGGAGTTTAGCAAGTGAATCTAAAAAATAAGAACACTTTTTAGAATCACAATTGCAATACTATATCAGCATCAAAGCAATGTTTAATATAAACAAGTATCTAGTGTTTGAGCTTCCCCAAGTGTTTCATAATGCTTTGTAATACTTTATGCAAATCAGGAACCAAATAAAAATCATAAAGATCAATTTTTTTTCTGGAAGTTTTTCTTTTGAAATAACCAGGACCTCTCTCTGATAGAGAGGTTTCTTAGAGTCTGATTTTTTTTCAGTTGCATAACTGTGAAGTAATTTAATATGTTTATGTTCCTATGTTCCCTATGTATTTCCTGCAAATCTCTAGATTGTTGGGCTTGATGAGATTCAAAATCTATTTTTTTTTTTTGTCACAAATACTCTATTGGTGATACATCGGTCAGAAGCTGTATGTCTCATTTTCTCATTTTATGAAGTCAGCTGTCACTGATGACCACTGACTAGATCTGTTATTTAATTAGAATTTTGGAAATGGTCTTAACCTATTACCTGGAATACATTTGTACTGAAAAACTTCTATTTCACCTGAGGAGCAGTCCATATGGAAGAGACAATGACGAAGGACATGCTACATTGGTTTTCTTTACTTACCAGTTTTAGAAATGTCACTTTCCCCCAAAGCATTCTTCAACGAGGCAAAAAGGGAATTTTTATAGCAACTCATCCATGTTTTAAACTGTTTATTCCATCGCTGTAAATATTAAACATTGATTCATCACTGTAAATATTCTTATTGATATTAAAATGCTTTCAACTTTGGCCCATAGAAATTTCTTAAACCATCTCCCGTGTCCATATACTACATCTTAAATAGTGTTTGATAGTGTTTTGCCTTATACTGTAATAATATCCCTCAGGCTTATGTATCACTTGCCCTACAGTTAGTTAAACCTTTAAGAAGATATTTAGAGAACAAAGCCTGGGCAATGTGGGTACTCACTGCTATTCCCACAGCCACGTTTCCAGGCCTTTCTGTAGAAAGATGGGTCATGACCAAGTATCATACTTCTACTCCTGATAAAACCCTGGAGCTGTTGCTTCAGCTCTGCCTTTGCGTCCGTACCTCCTTCCTCCTCTTGGGAAAAATCCTGGTTCCTCCCAGTGTGGCCACTTTCTGCTGTTCCTAGAGAATCTCTTCAGTTGCTTCTGTCTTCATTTAGACCATGAGACTTACCCTGTCTCATTTCTGACAATATTTAAGTTATATTATCTTCAGAAAAAAATTCACTCCATCTAAGCTTTAAAATGTATTCTTGAAGAGTTTTGTAAAGCAGAGTCTTAAGCTTTTGAAATGTCCTCTGAAGAGTCATTCCCTTTTTTAGTTTCCAGTTTTATTTAATTGTGCTTTGTTTCTCTCTTTTTTAATCCATTAAGTTGGCTAAGGGTTCTCCTATTTCATTGATTTAATTAATGAATCAGTATTTGCGTTTATATATTATTTCCAAATTCAGGAAATGTTTGCTTTACTTCTTTTATTTTTGATGTATAACTATTAATTCCATTCTCCTACTCCTTGCTTTCATCTTATTGTACTTGTTTTTGTATTCAGTAGAGCTGTAATTCATTGTCTTATCTTCTTTTTTTTCTCTTTGCTTTTAGGGCTGCACTCACAGCAGATGGAGGTTCCCAGGCTAGGGGTGGAATCAGAGCTGCCCAGATCCGAGCAGCATGTGCAGCCTACACAATGGCTCATGGCAACACCAGATCCTTACCCCAGTGAGCGAGGCTGGGGATAGAGTCTGTGTCCTCAATGGATGCCAGTCAGATTTGTTTCCCTTGAGCCTCCTCCTACTCCTCCCCATTGTCTTATTTTCATTTCCAAAGGCTTCAATACCTTATGTCATAATTTTTTCTCATAACTCCTTTAGCTGTTTTCCAGAATCTGATGCATTAAGCAACTAATACCATTGTTTTAGTAATTTGTTATTTAATTTTGAATTTTTATATAGTCTAAATCTGTCAAATAAAACCTTTTTGATTTCTGCTTGTGCTAATTTTATCTAGTTTATTATACCTACTTTCATATTATGTTACTACATTATTTGTATTTTGGGGAAATTTTTGAGATAGTTCTTAACGCAAGGTACCGCAAATGTCTGCCTTATGTCCTGTGGCTGCTGAAAGTGAAGACACAGTCCATCATGAAGCAGAACTTGTACAGCCTACCTTAGGCTGCCGAACTTTGGTTATCCCGCTAAGCTTTTCCCACTGAGCGAGGGCGCTAAACTGCCAGGTGAGGACCAGTTGGCAATTCAGTTTCTCTTGATCTCAGGCTATCAGAACAGTTTCTAGTCCTCTGCTCCCCCCGCCCCCCTGCAGAACTGCGGACTCCCCGGGATGGCTGTGCGGTCAGGATCCCCTGCAAATATTTTGAGTTTGTGGGATACCTTGTCAATGTTGTTCTAGATGTTGCCCATGGTTTTGTTCTTTCCTCTGTTCATTTCCTTGTTTGTTTTACATGGCTTGCTCTCTTCTATTTTATTTCAAGGGTTGGAAGAGGGTTGAAGTCGAGATGTGTGTAAATCCATCAGTATCTTGACCAGACCTTATCTTGGTCATTTAGTTTGATAGTATTTTGAGTAGTTAGAACAACAGCAAGTAAAAATCTCCAATTCTCCCTTCTGATGTAAGAAAACCCTTTGACTTCTATTACATCTTGAAATTATAAATTGTGATAATTTGTCAGTAATTATAATATTTTGGCTTCTGCTCCCATAAACCCAGTTCCCTCCAGGGCAAGCGTACCCTGACGCATCTCTGTGTTTCCCAAAATTGACTTCCTTGTCCAGAAAACTCTGTGTCTGTGGGACCCCATAAGTCCCTGTCAGAGAGGCACAGCCAGGAGGTTTTACCCCAACTCCCTCCCCAGCCGTGACAGCAGGAAGTTCTCTAGATTCTCCAGCTTGTCCCCTCCTTGGAATGAGGTCATGCTCTTTGAAATGAAGAACTCTCTTCTGTTTGTTTATATCTAGACGTGCCCACAGCCCAGTGCAAAAACAGGGGACAGAAAGCACTCGACGTGGGCTAAAGAGCTAATCGTGAACAAAAGGGTGCATTGTGGAAACGAGGGTGTTGGTGATTCTGACATGGTGTTAGCAGCAGTGGCCATGTGTATATGCCATGTACCTGGCAAACTCTAGTCACACTTTAAAGATACAAATGTGACACTGGCATAAACAGCCTGCCTCAGTTTATGAAATCATGAAAGGGGGGTGTGGGGAACCATGACAATGAACCTCCAAGGCTGAGTTCTCAGCCAGCACAGTGTTTCCCAGCAAAGCACCCCATGGGCCATCTCTGCACCAGGCAGTGCAGCCTGATGTGCAGAACCGCCTTCCTCGCGGTACCCTTCCTGGAAATGCCATCACAGAAGGCCGCTCTGAAGTCTGGTCCTCAAGGTCCCTCTGCAGCTTGGGTTATAATTAGCACGAAAATTCCCAGGTGGTTTCTCACCATGTCTCCTCCAGCTTCAGACCTAGGTTGCCTCTCAGTGATGCCAAGACTGAGAAGAGCTGAATAAGAAGGAAGCAAAGGGCTGACGAGGCATTTCTATCTGCAAGACCTCTGCTGGGGAACCCGTGATCTCTCATTCGTTCTCACTTATTTTGCCTCAACATTTTTGTCACCTTCTAGTCATTTCCATTTGATTCACTTCGGTTTGAACTGTAGCCTTTCTGAGGTCATTCATGTGTGTGGCTTTATCTGCTGTAGCTTATTCAATGAGCCTTCCATCCTTTTTAATTGACCTTTTGAGATGGAGTTCATCGTAGAGCAGAGACCTATCTCTGCATCCACAATTAGTCTTTGGAAACCATAGTTGTCTTCTCATCAGGACCATTTGTAATCACAATGTCAGACTTTTATTTTTAGGATGGAGCATAGGCACTGATTACTTTTAGTTGTGATTATTATTCTTAGCACTTACCTGATTTCCTTCCCTCTAAAAGCTTCTAATTCATTTGATAAATATGTCAGGTTTCTGTTGTTTTGAACTAAATTCTGAAAGACATTGAGTACTTGTTAACTGACGCTCTCATCCTATGTATCGGCTGGTGCTGCCCTAACACAGTACCTCCAACCAGGCGGCTTAGGTGACAGACACTTACACCACCAGCTGTGAGAGCAGAAGTCCCAAGTCAAGGTGTCAGTAGAGTGGACTGGTCCCTGGTGAGGCAGTGAAGAAGAACCTGCTCCGTGCCTCTCCTAGCTCCTGCTGGGTTGCAGGCAACTCTGCTCCTTGGCTTGTGGAAGAAAGCATCACCTAAGCCCTGCCTTCATCTCGCCTGGTCCTCCCTCTGTGCATGTCAGTCTCCAGTATCCTATTCTTATATCAGATTGGGGTCCCATCCTGCTTAACCAACTACATCTGCAGGGACCCTGCTCCCCACAGAGGCCACGGCTGACGCACAGGGGACTAAGACTTCAATATATCAATGTTAGGGAACACCATTCAACCCATTACCTTGTCACTTGGCAGTGCCAAGCCATGTGTGTCCTCTAGGTGAGGTGGACTCTACTTCGCCTTTAGGAGCCATCTCAGTCCGGCAGTAAACGGTGTTACAACATACCCTCCGCACCGTCCTAGTCCAGTGCTGCCTGCCCGCAGCTGCTTTCCTGCTGCTCTGCCCTTTCTCTGACAGTTCCTGCCGTCATCAGCATCTTCGTGAGTCGCCTGCAGTTTCACACCTGCAGCAGCGCCACAGTACTTAGCATGCACCTAGGAGCAGGGATCTCTTGGTATATGCACAGCCACGTGACCTATGAAATTGTGAGCATATCCTAAAGGCAGGGGCCAAAAGCCAGCACAGTGTCTGATGCTGGGCAGGTGTCTGTGTACTCTTTTCTTTAAAAGACTTATAATGAGGAAGGATAAAAAGTGAAAGACTACCCATTCTATTGATTGTTTTAGAAAAGTAATTGATATTTATGTGTTGAGCAATGTTGATGGAAAAAATAAGAGGAAATTATTGTAACTTAAAAAACAAACAAACAAGCAAACAAACAAACAAAAAACAAAAAAACACAGTGGGGTCCTGACTTCCAGAACAGAATGGCACTTAAATGCTCAAAGGCTGGACCCACTCTACAACCATTAACTACTTAGCTGGAGAAAGTGGTGCTTGTGTGCAGTTTCTAGGCACTGTCTTAATGGCATACATACATACACCAAGTGGAGAATATTTATTCAAGGACACTACTCAGTGTTAATCGGAGTGGCAGGAAATGTGACATCTGAGCCCCTCCTGCTGCGATCCCACCCCAGCTCCGTGACCCGGAAGGCCTGTTCTGGGTCATTTTGGCAAAGAAGCAGGGCTCTTCCCCCAGTCCCTGGTTCTGAGCACAGCTGACTCAGTGGAGATGCCCCCTCTCCTGGCAGTGGTGGCGGGTCAGGGAGGGGGGTGCCTGGCCTCACCCACAGGTGTGTGTTCCATGCCAGGAGGGGACCCAGGACAAACCCCAACCATGGCCGTCGCTCAGCACCACGCATCGAGCGGGGGTGCCCTCTGTCCCTGAGCCATGCTCCGGGCGGTCCTGCAGAGTCTCCACCAGGTGCAGAAGGAAAGCCCTGGATCAGAGCAGCTGCTAAGGTGCCTAGAGGAGGAGGCCTGCAGAGCTGAGACGGCTGACAGGGTCTGCCAGTCGAGGTTCCTGGGGCACAACAGGAGGCAAAGGCAGCTCCTGGTTCAGAGCCAAGCAACGCCCTGCTCCTGAAAATTCTGCCCAACTTCAGTTAAATAAGAATGTGCAGAAATGTATGCCCCAGAGTCTCCCGAAAAGACAGGGAATAAAGCGCGTGGCCTGCAGTTGATGGGAGTGGGCAGCCAGGCACGCAATGAGCAGAGAGAGTGGCAGAGGTGAGCCTCTGGCCGGAACCCTTCCCTGTCCTGACTGTGCTCCTGGATACACAGCCCTGCGCAGGTGGCAATGTTAGCAATAACAGTGATGAAGTTAAATTCACACAGAAACACATGCTGCAGGTAAAATTGAGGAAATTTGAATAAAATCGCAGAGTTGTACCAATGTCCTATTTCTGGCTGTAGTGTTGTGCTAGTTTTTTAAGGTGCTGCCATTGCAAAGGACTGTAAAGACTGCGCGGGAGCTCTCTGAATTCATTCTTACAAATGCATATCAATCTTACTCATATCAAGTTTACTCAAAATGAAAGAATTTCTGAGAAGCAAAAAAAGTTGTATGCAGGTAAAATTAATTTCAGCATGTCCCATGAAAAAGTTTTTTAAAAGCATGCACACACACACATACACGCAGAGAAAATGACATTGGAGTGTGCCCCATGGTGGTCTTAACTTACAGCAGAGGCCTTGTATTTATGTACTGAAAATCTGTACAGGTTTGTTGAAACTTGTAGTATTTTACCATGTATAATAGGTTTACATGGTAAACATACTTTGGCACAGGACAAAAAGAGTTGTTTTCCTAAGTTAGTAAGAAAAGGAGACGTGTACAGGGGATTTGGGTAAAAGGGCAGGACGCAGGCGTTACCCACAGGACACACATGTTCACCTTTGAGCAGAAGAGGGTGATGGTGGTGCTTTTTGGAAAAGCCCACGGATTAGAGGCTTTCTGTGGTTGTCTTTAAAGACAAGATTTTTATAAACATAGATTAGTACTAGGGGTAAATTCGGAATGGCAGGAACAAGATGGCAAAACACAATCAGCCCATTTCTTCCAAATCAAGGCTTCTATGTGATAACATTGTCAGGAAAAATCAAAGCCAGATTTTAGAAGGGCTTGAGTGCCAAGTGAATAATTTATACTTATAGGTCGTCAGAGTCACTTGGTGTTTCAAGAGGGCCACACAGATGAAAAGCAAGCAATCTGATGAGACTATATATCCTTAAAACCCTGAGTCCTCTCCTAGATTAAAAATAAAAAGGATCCAGAAATATAAAAGGGAAAACTTACTTTAACAAGTTATCTTGTGAATTAAACACCACAAGCCTGTGAAGCTTGGGGTCCAGGAGGTCCTGTAATTAGGCTGTTGAAATATCTTGTCTGGGAGCCGAGAGCTTCATGGTCCTCAAAAGAAGTGCGTTGAGATGGATTCAGGTTCTCTGTGCTGCAGGCTCAGGGAGGGAAGGGACCACGTCCTCTGTGCTGAGCTTTCCACTCAGTTCTTCGCTCGGCAGCAGGGCTGTGCACACACTCGTACGTATGTGGGGTAGAATCACTGGGTTTGGCACATGTTGATTCTTGAGTCCAGGAGGGGATGGCACAGAAACGAGGTGCTCTTGTGCCCTTGTGGAATTGCAGCCATGCCCTGTGAGTGCAAGACACTCGATGTTTGGCTGTCAGCAGCACCTTTGGGTGAACCGGGGATGTGGTGACGGTGACTCTTGATGTGCTCTTGCGCTTATGTTCTTGGAACTTGGAAACACAGAGTCAGAGCAACAGATGGACCTGGTTATTTTTTCTGAACCTGAGCTCCTCTGTACCAGATTCCCACCACCACTGCATGCACTGGGCTTGGCGATTAACTGGACTCTCAGCTTCCCTGGCAAACATGATTAGGGGAAAATATTACAGAAGAAAGTGAGAAATGGAAAGTGTTATTAAAGATGTGTCAGTTTTTGGTATTTCATCCCTAATCCTTTCTGAAGATCCATTACTATGTCAACAAACTGTAAGAATAATGATAGTGACATTTACCCAAGAACTATGAACAGTATAACTTTCCATTTTAATGGACTATATTTCTCATGTTTATCCAGAGCTCAGAGAGTTCTTGTGGTTCTATCAAGTTCACAGTGGCTGTTTTCCAGTTCTTCTGAAAATCGCTAACGAACATTTTCCTGTGGCATATCCACTTAAAGTCTGAAAGTCTGAGAGGCTTTCTGATAATGAATAATAATGACATCATTTTAATCAGCTCTGTTTTGGTGACTTGATTATATTTACAAGGATTTATTTCATACCTACATAGATTGCCCATTTAAGAATTAAATTGCAGGCTAAAAAAATTAAGGTATAATTTAGTTTTCCTTCATCAGGATGATTCAACCAAGCTTAATTGGGCAGTTAGCTGTATTTTCATCCTAAGCCTCTGGCCCCAAGCATCCGGTAGCTAAGACCCTTGGGGTGAGCGCCATCTGTGAGATTAGGTAGATGCAGTGGGGGTAACACTCTCTGTTTGTCACCAACTTGTTCACTGCAGGGTCCTTCTCTCATTCTCTGGGCGAGGCTGGACAGCACTGGCCAGAATCCCCCTTTGGCATGCTCCTGGTTAAGTGGGGCGGCCACACGGCTCTTCTTGCAGGAGATTTGGTGAGTAAGAGGTAGGGGTGACAGCCATTGGCCAGCTCTTCCCCATGTGCCCTGAGGCCCTGTCCTGGGAGTGCTCTGAGTGCATCTCCCCTGGATCCTCCTTCCGCCTCTCCATTTCTCTGGGTAGGTACGTGCTTGGCTCCACGACAAAGAGCCCCTGCTTCTGCAAGGTTTCAAGACCCTGAATGACCAGACCAGTGTGAGTCCAGCCCTTCCTGAGTCCAGTTCAGGCCACAGGAGCGGCTTGTTCTTGCTCGCCGCCCTCCTTTTGCCTTGTCTCCCACCGCCCACTCTGCGGGCTTCAAGCACCAGCCCCAGACCCAGAGGCAGGAGCCTTGAGCCTGACTGCTGAAGTGATTATATATCCTATGTGTCACCTAGACTGAACAACTTGTAATTCTGTATGTTTTTAAAATTATAATGTTTCTTCAAATTTTCCATAATAAAAACTAAGAAAGCATCTCACATTTTTCTTCCAACAGGGAAGATGATTAGTATGCTGAAGTTTAAAATAGTTCAGCATATTTTTAAGGAATAATTCTTGAAGAGTCACATTATGTTATAAGGGCTTCGAGGGAAATAAAAGCAGCATTCAGAATATAATGATATAGTTGCACAGTGAGAGGCTCATACAAACAATTAAGCCAACATGGTTCCAGTAGTTTCTGAAGAACACAAGTTCTGATAAAAGTTCTGCAAAAAACACCTACCTGGTCATTGCTTCAATCTAAGCATTTTCATGGCACCTACATATGTCAGGCATTCTTCTAGGTGTTGAGATACATCAGTGACTGAAACAGAGAAAATAATTTGTCCTTCTTGAGCTCATATCCAGGAAAGACAGAAAACAAATTATAACTGTGATAATGAAACAGTGTGTAGTAGATTAAATCGTGTTAACTGCGCCAAAAGGATGGAAAAATGCGTTGTTCACTTAGCTGGACTTTTCTGAGTTCTTCTGAGGTCTCCCCCAAAATGAACAGTTGTTTAAATTGGCAGATTTTGTTTTTGGAGCAGTTTTAGATTTATAGAAAACTGAGCAGATCATCCACAAAGACCCCACACACTCCTTTGGCTGCACAGGTTTCCCCCAATACTAGCAACTGTGTTAGTGGAATACATTTGTTACAGTTAGTGAATGGATACCTTGCTTTTCGTTAAAGCCCATGGCTTACACTAAGGTCCACTTTTTGCACTGCACTGTCTGAGGATTTGGATAAATGCATAAGGCCATGTATGTACTGTTAAAGTGTCACACAGCATCATTTCAGTGCCCTGGAAATCCACTCACTCATCACATTGTCTCCATGGTTTTGCCTTTTTCCAGAATGTCATACAGTTGGAATCACATAGGATGTAGCCTTTTAACACTGGCTTCTTTCACTTAGTAATATGCGATTAATGGTCCATATCTTTTTGAAAATTGATGGTTCATTTGTTTTGTTTTGTTTTGTTTTTTTTTTTTTTTTTTTTTTTGCTTTTTAGGGCCGCACTCACAGTATATGGAGGTTCCCAGACTAGGGGTTTAATCAGAGCTACAAGCTGCTGGCCTACACCATAGCTCATGACAATGCCGGATCCTTAACCCACTGAGCGAGGCCAGGGATCAAACGGCAACCTCATAGTTCCTAGTCAGATTCGTTTCCACTGCTCCATGATGGGAACTCCTCATTTCTTTTTATTGCTGAATAAAAGTCTATTGTATGGATGGACCATAATTTGTTGACGCCTTCACCTACTGAAGGCCATCGTGATTATTTCCAGCTTGAATAGTTATGAATACAGATGCCATAAATATTTGTGTGCAATTCTTTGTGTGGGCCTATGTTTTCAGATCAGTTGGGTGAATACTCTAGGAACAGAATTGCTGAATCATATGGTGAGATTATGCTTAGCTTGCCATTTCACATTCCCTCCAACAGTGAGTGGAAGTTCCTGTTACTCTGCAGCCTCACCAGCATTTTGTCCTGACAGTTTTTTGGATTTCAACTTTTCCAGTGGGTCTCTGTGGGTGTCAGTGCGGTCTCCCTGTGCACTGAGTTTACCTTCCCCATTTCTGGGCTCTCTATTCCATCCCACTGATCTCTGGGACTCACAACTCCTCATCTGCTTTGTCGTGATGGGGCTGCCGTTCATTCATTCATCAACAGGTTGTGATCACTTGGACGCAGCTGCTTTTATTCCTTTGAACAGTTATCTGGTAGATCAGTCAGGGCTATCTATGGAAGACAAAATATTTCACTCTATTTTATTTTTTTTACTCCTCTAAGTCTGATGCTCCTCTCTTTATGTAAGCTAACGTTCACCTGTATCGTTTCCTTCTCCCTAACTTCTTGCAGCATTTCTTGCAAGGCAAGGCTACGGGAGACAAATTCCCTCAGTTTTTAGTCACCTAAAAAACTTATTTTCCTTCACTTTTGAAGGGTAATTTCATTGGATATGTATTCCATGGTGATGGGTTTTTCTATTAACTTTGTAAATATTTTACTGTACCACCCTTTTGCTTCATGGTGTCTAATGCAATATCCAATGTAATTCTTATCCATGTTTCTCAATAGGTAAGATATATTTTCCTCGTTTGTCTTCTTTCAATATATCCTCTTTTTCTTTGAATTTCTAGTTTCAATATTATATGCCTATGCACACATTTTTTAGTGTTTATCATGTTTGGTGTTTTTAGTTTCCTGCATCTTTGGTTTGCTATCTGTCATTGGAAAATTCTTAGCTATTGTTACTTATTTTTTTTTTTTTTTTCCTGTTCTGTCCTTTCTGTTCCCTCTGGTATTTCAACTATGTATATGCAACACTTTGTAATGGTTCCATGGTTCTTAAATATTCTGGGGTGTTTTTCATGCTTTTATCTCATTGCTTTTAGTTTGGGAAGTTTCCACTGACATATCTTCAGACTCACTGATTCTTTCCTCAGCTGTGCTCAGTTTGCTGAGGATCCCATCATTTTAATAAACCTTCCTAATTTCATCAGGGTAGTGAGTGCCAAGAAACTATAATGAGACGATGACTGTCTGACTCTTTCCATTAACTATTAATTAACAAAGAGGCAGAGACATATGATATGCTATATTAATTAACTAAATAAAATTCATCTAATTCATTTTTTTCTCATGTTTCTAAAACTAGGTTAAGACTTCTTCTTTTTTTTTTTTTTTAACTTGCCTAGAAGGCAGTGATTTTAAGGTTCTGAAAGGGACCTGGCATCTGTTTCCCACCCCCTCATTTTCCATAAATTGAATGTGTCAGGAATAATTGGACAAGAGAATGATATAGTCCATAACCCTCAATCTGCACAGTTTTTATCTGTTTGTGCTGTGCAGTGTGTATTTAGTTGCCTCCTTACAAAGATATGTAATGTACAAATTATGATAAACAAGAAAATGCTTGTCTTTCACAGAAAGGCATTTCCTGTAAAATATCTAAGGTGGAAATAGATTATATTAATATAATGGATGAAATCCAATAAAGATTTAACATTCTTTTAACTCACTAAGTTGTTGTGGTTATGTTAGATTATAGAAACTTTTTCAAATACATGAGAGTCATATGTACTTTTGAAAGATAAACCCGACGGTGAAATAATTCTTTATCTAAAGTAAGGCAGACCCGCATGATATCAATCTATTTTGATTGGAGTTGAAAATAAGACTGACTGATAGATATTACAAAATGGAATACAAAACACTTTTAAACAATTATGTGACATTGACCTTTGTTGATGTAAATTGTCAGTTATTTTTTGTCCAGGTGTAGGGATATTCTTCCCCTGGCCCGTTTCAGAATTATGTAATGATTGCCTCATGAAAATGTTAACCGTTTCTGTTAAACTTTCCTTTGTTGTTGTTGTTGTTGTTGTTTAGACCCACACCTATAGCATGTGGAAGTGCTGTGCCCAGGCTAGGGGTCAAATTGGAGCTGTAGCTGCCAGCTAACACCATAGCCACATCAACTCAGGATCCAAGCTGCATCTGCCACCTACACTAGATCTCACGGCAACGCCAGATCCTTAACCCATGGAGAGGCCAGGGATCAAACCATGTCCTCGTGGATCCTCATCCAATTCGTTTTCACTGAGCCACAGCAGGAACTCCAGCTTTCCATGAATTGAATTTATTCACATCTTTTATTTATTTTATTTAAAATTTAATTGGTTTTATTACTAATCTTGTTTTAATCTTATTGGTGATTATGGAAGACATCTAATCAAGAGCAGTATAACTAACAACAATTAACTTCATGAATTATTCTTTCCCCAGAATTTAAAGAAAAAATTTATTTGTCACGACTGAACATACTTCCCAAAGATGAGTTGCTTTACCTGCAAACCTAGTCATTTCTAGCTCTTCATTTCTGAGATTTATTGGTTTTGCACACTCTTCCATTGTCTTGACCTTGTAATGTGCTTTTGGCCTGACTATAGGTATGATAATGAGCCTGCCTAATAGGAATGGAAATCTGTTCAGAACTCCTGGTGATTGACTTTATTGTGAATAATGAACAAGAATACAAATCTTTGCGTGTAGATTCATAGCTAAATCTCAGGCTGTTTGAGTTGCTCATTTGCTAAATAAATTCAATTATATAAACCTTCTGGGAAAACATTAATGGACTTTAAATCAATAATCTCAAACCTGAAGTAAAGGGGCCAGTGTGGAAAAATAATAATGAAAAAGTGAATAGGGGAAAATGTAGAACAAATCGAATAGAAATAGTTATAAATCTGGAAAAGCAAACAGTAGGCCCCTCTGTATCAGCTATAGCGTGTCAGATGAGGTAAATATTTATGGTCTTATCTTGATTATATATTTTAATGTTTAATCTCTGGGGTAGCAGTTTAAGATTATTAGATTATTATTATTATTAAAGATTATTATCGCATTTTCTGCTATGCAAATTTCAGGAATATCTGTAGCATTATTGAAGTACTTTTAGGGATCATTATTGTCACTGTTACAAAGTTATAGTTATAAAAGGTAAAGTAGTCCACATCATAATTTAATGAAAGTATGAGTTCAGGATAAGAGAATCAGATACTTTCAAATGTTTTCTCAGGTCTGTTCTTTATGCAATAAATCAATCCATTTTTATTGAAAAGTTACTGAGTACATAAAAACCATGCAGAAAATCATAGTTTCTCACCTAAACAACTTATAATCTTATGGAGAAAATAAGTTGATTTTATGAAGCATGAATGTTTGTTAAAATTAGTAAAAGTGTGGAAAAAGTCATGTAAAAAACAAAAAAATCAATGAAATCAGATAGTATTAAGATACTTCTTTAGAGAGGCTTTTTTTTTTTCTTTTTTTTTGCTTTTTAGGGCCGCACCTACAGCATATGGAAGTTCCCAAGCCAGGGGTCAAATTGGAGCTGCAGCCACTGACCTATACCACAGTCACAGCAACGCCAGATCCGAGCCATGTCTGTGACCTACACCACAGCTCACAGCAATGCCAGATCATTAACCCAGTGAGTGAGGCCAGGGATTGAGCCCTCGTCCTCATGGGTGCTAGTCGGGTTTTTAAACTGCTGAGCCATGATGGAAACTCCTGAAATTTTTAATTAATACTTTTGAAGACTAACTTGATGAATTTTACCAGAATGTTTTTCTAGACATTCACTGTATAACTGTAAAATGAATGAGTGGACAAAAGCTGTCAACAGGATCAGCTTCAGTCACCTTATCTTATATGATTGTTACACGTTTGTTGGCATTTGCTTTGGAAGTATTTCATAAAGGAGACAATCTCTAAGTTTTGAACACTCTACTCTTATTGTGTAAATTCCCATTTTATTCTGTAATCATGAGTTCCAAGGCCTTGGGTACTTGTTCCTCCTTTCTGTGAATTCACTGTTCCCCAGCTTTGACTATCTTTTTTAACGTGGTTTTTTTCTGAGAAGTTTATTTTGACTCGGTTGTCAGCTGAATTCTTTCAGTTGCCAGGTAGTTTCTTCAGGACCCAGAATTACTCTATTTCCCAATCTCCTCCTAGGTGAGAACATCTATTGTTTTCTTGGCATGTATGGTATGACAATCTTGTGTTACTTTTGTGTTTAGTAAACTTGAATTTTTAGAAGAATTTTAGACGTGGAGAGAAACTGACAGTGTAGCACGGAGTTCCTGGAGGCCCTGGAAGAAGTAGCCCTGGAACCTGGCACACTGGCTTGGAGCTCTTGTTACAAGTCAGAAGCTGACACTGACACCTGAGTAGCACATGAGTCGTAGGATTCAGACTTCCTCAGTCTGTCCTGGCTTCCTGTCCATGACCTCTCTAGGCACTACGTGGCTTTATCCACCATGTCTCTTAAACTCCTCTTGGCTGTGACAGTTTCACAGCCATTCCTTCCTGTTTATGACCTTGAAAGTTTGAGGAGTGCTGCTCAGGTAGGCAGTGGGATGTCCTATAGTGGGATTTGATGTTTTTCTTACAAAGAGACCAAGGTTACAGGGTTTGGGGAAGAGGACCACAGATAAAGTGCTGTTTTCATCACACATGACAAGTACACATATGTCATATGACTTCTGTTAATCGGTTATAATGCATTATTATCTTATCATGCTGTTGTTCACATGGCTCCTTTGTTAACCAGTGGGAATGTTTTCAGTTGGCTCCTGTGTGTATTTGGCCTCCCTGCACTGTGTGTTTGTGTGTGTATGTGTGTTTGTGTGTGTGTGTGTGTGTGTATTTGGGTGTGTCTGTGTCTCTTTCTATTATCTCAGTTTGGGGCTCTTGTTATATGGAATTAAAGTGCTTATTAATTTGATACTGAATAAATAAAATAAAAAGAAATTTCTGGGAATTCCCATCATGGCTCGGCAGAAATCAATCCAACTAGTATCCATGAGGATGCAGGTTTGATCCCTGGCCCTGCTCAGTGGGTTAAGGATCCAGTGTTGTTGTAAGCTGTGGTGTAGGTCGCAGATGCGGCTCAGATCCAGCACTGCTGTGGCTGTGGTGTAGGCCAGCAGCTGCTGCTCCAATTCAACCCCTAGCCTGGGAACATCCATATGCCGTGGGGTGCGGCCCTAAAAAAAAAAAAGAAAAAGAAATTTCTCTCTCAATGCCTTGAATTATGCCATCTTCTAAATTGACTGGTCTCATCAACAGCATGCTTCTGTATTCTTTTGCCTTCCTCACTCAGTGTTACGTTTACATAAATCCCGTGCGTATTTCTTAACGCCCTGTGGGCCCTTCTGTTCAGCCCTTTCTGCTGTTCAGACACAGTGGGACAGGCCCACCTGCCCCTTCCCACGGGCACGGCCTCCTGCCCCTGCACACGGCTCATGCTTTGAAGTCCTTGCTTCTCTTTTTCTTTTCTGCCCATTTTTACAAACCGTCAATGAAGGGCTGGAGTGGAGGGTGGCAGGTAGAGATGAGGGTCTGTGGAAGTGGCCACGTGAGAGCCCTGTCTCTGCCAAATTCCTCCTCTCCTTCTGATCGTGTGTTTTTAAGTGTTCTCTGCCAGGGTTTTTCAACCTACTGGGGACTGTGTCTGTTCCAATGCCACAAAACTCCTGGGTTTTAATTTCTTTCTTAACATCAACCACTCTTGCCATTTACTGTCCCCAGTTCACTCACTTCTTACCTCAGTCACTTCCTTTGCACTTTTACAAAAACAGGAAAATATAATGATAGCCACCCATTTTCTTCTCTTGAGATTTTTAGTCTTACAGAAAATTGACCGCATCGTTACCATGTACCTGTATTTCCTGAGGACTGAGGAGGAGGCATGATGATCTGAGCTGCCTGCAGAGTCCCTACTCCTCCCCGTTTTCCTTTCTTATTGATGTCTCATAGTAGTTGCATTATTTCAGTTCTGATGGTTAGGTTAGGTTGGGGAATTTGTTGCTTTTTTATTTTTTACGAATTTTTGTTAATTTCATAATTTGTGAAGAAATTGTATAACGCAGTTTTAACCCACCCTTTTAATAAGGAAAAAACAGTTTATTTTCAAGCCATGCAGTTAACCTGCTGTTTCATTACTCAGCTGAGCAGATTCTGACTGCGGTCATTGAGGGTTTCCTCACTGCCAAAGCCAATTGCCTGTTTTCAGAACGTCTTACTTTATCCTACTTGAGGACTGACCATTGTTAATTTACTTCTCTGTCTAAAAATTCTCTTTCACCTTCTCATCAGTTAACTCGTCTCTCCTTCCTGTGCTCCAAGCTCCTTAACTGTTCTTCCAGTTTCATTTGCGTCGTTCTTGCTCTGATGCTAATGTGACGAGGACCCCGCCTGTGCTGGGGCTTCTCTCCTGAGCGGTCACTGCCATGTGCTTGTGTCCAAATCCTACCTTTTACTTACTGTCCCAGACATTTATCAGGTTAAGGTCTGTCTTTCAAAATCTAGACCTACTGCCACTTTGCGATTAGATATCATAGCTGAACTTACAGTTCCTGTATTTTTCTTTTAACACTGTTCTTCTCCTGTTTTCTCTGCCTTCCTGAAGAAAACCATTCTACCAAACAGCCTGAAAGCTAAGCTGCTTCCCATCTCACCTCAGTAGCTGAGCCTTCAGGTACAGGACTCTGCAAAACAGCACCAGGTCAGAACACCAGCTCTGAGAGGGGTGCCCTGGGGCCTGGGGGAGCTTTGGCCCACCTACGAAAGAGCACATAAGCCTGCACAGTGAGCTGCCCTCTGCCTCCCCAGTCCTGCTCTGCCAGCTCTCCCTTCGTTTATGCTCAGCTTCTCTTCGTGCCTCTAGAACCTCACCATCTGCTCCATCCTCACTGTCTGAGTGGTCTTTGTGATCACGTTACTTCCCTGCCTCAGTATTCAACTGCCCTCCCACCGCCAGGACCACATCCCGACCATCATGGTCTTTGGTGCCCCTTCTTTGCCCAGTGTGTCCCTACTCTCCCCTCCTGGCCCAGCCTTCAGGGACAGCATCCCCACCTAACTCAAAGCACTATGTCATACTGCTCTGTTCTATTTTATTTGTATTTATTAATTCAAGTGTAACTGACATCTATATTACATTAGTTAACACTATGTCATACTTCTTTGTTCTATTTTATTTGTATTTATTAATTAATTGTAACTGACATCTGTATTACATTCGTTAACACTATTTCATACTGCTTTTTTCTATATTTATTGTATTTATTAATTAAGATGTAACTGACATCTGTATTACATTAGTTTCAGGTGTACAGCATGGTGATTCTGCATATGCACAGATTCATGCACATGCTGCAAAATGGTCACCACAATAAGTCTAGTTACCATCTGTTACCAGTTATAAAATAAATAAGTCCGGGGGATTAATGCACTGCATCGTGGCTGCAGTTAATAATCTCATATTATATATTTGAAAGTTGCTAAGAAAGTAGATCTTAAAAGTTCTCCTCATGAGAAGAAATGTTCGGCTATCATAATGGCTTCTTTATGCTGCTCGCACTCCTGACACTGCCTGCTGCCTCCAGTCCCTCGGTGACCCTGCTCTTCATTTTTATTTGCTGTTCTCACTGCACATGTCACGGACGTGACACCTTTCTACCTCTTGCCTGGCCCCTACTTTCTCCTTTGCCCCCTCCAAATCCGGCATTTATATTGTGGACCTTCAAGAGATGCAAACTTCCTTGGGAAAAGAGCAAGAAGTACTTGTTTGTTCATATGTTTGCCTGCAGGGCCCAGGAGACTGTCAATCAGGACTAGGACAGGGCAGAATGATGTTAATGAATGAAGGTAATGTTGTTCAGATCGAACATTCTTTTTTTTTTAAGGGTAACAATTTGAGTTTCTCAAAAAGACTAAGCACACACCTAGATTTGCCATATTTTCTAAGCACCAGCTCCCCTCCCATATTTTGAATTGGTTTAGAAAAAGAGAAACATAACCTACTCAAGTAGCAAAAAGTGCTTCTCGTATTTGTAAATGGGATGACATTAACGGATGGGTTTAATTGGTTTAATTAGAGAATCAGTGACTCACACCATCTCTCCAGAGCTAAAGACATTCGTGACACTGGAGAACTTTCCTTCTTTATGCTGCCTTGGAAGCAGAGAAAGTCCTTGAGTGTCTCTTCCTCTCTTTGACAAACCAACATTCTGCTTTTGTACATGTTAGATGCTCAGTGAATTAAACAGCTCATTTCACGGCAACTTAGTTCTCTGGGGGCTCCAAGTCTCAAAAACATCTAAGATTTCAAGTGATGCATTTTGTGTGCGGAGTTGTAAACTATGTTGCTTGAAGTCATCTGGAGAATTCAATGTAGGATAAACCGAATGATTTCTAGTTACACAATTAAATGACATTGAAATGTAATGGCATTTTAGTCATTCAGCAGTTAATGAACTTAACACTTGAGTCTTACTCCTGGTAATTTAACTTTTAATTACCACCCAAGTATTTCATGTTATATATTGTTAACATCCATTTACCGTGTCTCCTCTTTTGAAATTAAACACAGCAATTTTACCCTTTTCTTGTTGAAGGAACAGTGCTGTGTAGTCAGGTTCAATCTATCTACTAGGAAAATATGACGTAGAGTTCCAGTATGTGACCAGTTTCACCAAGAGGAATTTGATGCTGGTGCTGTTTGATACTTTGCTTTGCAAGGTTTTTTTGGTTTTTGTTTGTTGATTTTTTTTTTTTTTTTAAAGAAGAGCAAATGGTAAAGCTGAACCTTTTGACTTAGGTGGTTAGAATATGGTAAGCTTAACTAGACAATTCCTATATAAGTATCGCTGTCTTTTGTTCTATGTGATGAACAAATTAAAGGGACATGAAACCCACTCAAGTGCTGTTATGTTTGGGGGACCCAGGTACAGTGTGTCCTCAATAGATGAGGCATCGAGTGTGCTGAGTCTTACGGGCTGTGCACTGAGAGGCCAGGGGAGAGGCTGCATGGCCCTGGGGCATCAGGGCCCCAGCTCCTCTGTGAAGCAATAGAACATAACAGCCCGGGAAAGGTGGGTGTGTGGCAGCACTGGGCAGCTGAGCACCTCTGGTTTGTGTCTCAGCTTGGCTGAGACATTGTTAACATTGAATAGTCCCCTGCCCCAATGTATCGTTGACACCACTCAAGTTCCTGGATGTCTGACTATCTGGGCATGTAGCATGTACGCTACACCTGACACGACAGTTTGTTCTGCTCTTTGCTGTGTTCTGGCACTTGGAATCTGTAGCATAATGAGTAGCTGTTGAATGACTATCGGCTGAAAGAAGAAGCCAGGCGTGTTCATGGCTGGTTAGAAGGGGCATCGGTGCCAGGAAAAAGGGTGGGGTTGGTTGAGCGCCCACCTTCCCCTGGGAAATGGGTACCCTTCCCTTTCCCACCTGCGGGTCCAGGGTGCGGACGTCTTGGAGGCCTGCGTTCCTCAGCACGTACCGCAGAGTCGGGATGGCATGGATGCCAGTCCTGCAGAGCCTGTGGGAGCAGGTGCCTGGGTTTTCAGCTCTGTCCCTGCTAGCAGAGCCCAGATGCCCATGCACACTCTGACCTCAGAAAGGGCAGCCCTCTGATGAGGCTGAGGACTTTTCCTGACACATTTCCTTGGTCTCATGTCCCCCTCACCTCTCCGCACCTCTCCCGGGCCCAGGTTCCTTCAAATCCACTTATTTTCCAAATCTAGAATTACTCTAACAAACCATCTCATGTACCTTGCGGGTTATTAATCATTTCTGCATTTTTATTATGACCCCATGGAACGTGCCCTAACCCAGATTTTAGAATTCCATTTGGAATGCCACAAGGGACTTGAAGGAGGATTTTTTTTCCTTCTTTTTGCTCAAAAGAATTGAGTAAAAGTCTGCATTGCTGTGTTCTCTATGCACCATAGGGCCACCGCAGGAAAATGTCCTTGTTCACATGACTGGGCCCATAGAAAAGTTATCAGCTAACGTGCGATCTCTGGCAAATACCCAAAGATATGTAGTGTTCTTTCAAAAGCTCTGACACCCTGTGTCCCGAGACGTAGCTGTCAGTGGAGTACAGGTGTTACTTCCTTGCCCTTTTTCATTTCCATGTTTTTCTGTTCTTATTCTCCTTGGGAACCAAGTCTAGGCAGTTAATTCCAGTCCTCATTCCTTCATTGGTTCGTTCCGGCATGCGTGCACTCCCGTCAAGTCATAAAAAGTGAGTTGTGCTGCAATCCTCCAGACCCCAAGATCTCAGCAGATAATGAAGAGGGCAGGTCTCTTCCTGCGGGTGTCTCATATACTAAAGAGAAAGGGAGACAGACAGACGTAAAAATATACAACAAAATGCCAGGTAATGAAAAGAGCTATGAAGAAAAATAAACAGAGTAGAGGCCCGGAGTGTGAACAATGCTGTTTTTAAGGACGTCCTCTCTGAGGGGTGTGCTCTGAGCAGAGGCCTGAGTCAAGCAGCGGAGCAAAATCCACGTCAGTGTTCAGGGTTGGGGGTCTTCCAGGCAGAAGGGAGAAAGCTCGGATGCATGTCCTAGTTCATTCAAGAAGGAAGCTGACCTAGTTCATTCGAGGGGCAACTGCAGGATAAGAGGGAGGAGGGGAGACAACGAGGGGCAAATTGTGGATCCTCCCCACCTGCACCCAAGGCCTGGGAAAGGCTTGTTATGTGACCGAGAGTAAAGGCGGGCTTTAAAGGAGTAAAGGGTGGAATGGCTGTTTAAACAAAATCACTCCGAGTGGAGAGCAGGCTGTAAGGATGCAAGAATGGGGAGAGACCAATGAGGAGAAGAATGGAGTAAGTCAAGTGAGAGTGCTTATGCTGGACCAAGTGTTAAGAATAAAGACCAAATGGCTTTAAAATAAGTTTACTTGCTCAAAATTCCGGAGGCTGAAAGTCCAAAGTTGAGGTATCAGCAGGGCTGGTTTCTCCTAAGGCCTCTCTCCTTGGCTTCCAGATGGCCTCCCCGTCCCCACGTGTTCCCCTGTGTGTGTGTCTTCATGTCCTCTTCTTAGAAAGACACCAGCCGTGTTAGATAACTTCCCACCCTCATGACCTGCCTGCAATGTAACATCTCTTTTAAGACCTTATTTCAAAATACAGTCACATTCTGAGATACAGCAGCTAGGATTTCAACAGATGAATTTTGAGAGAATGGAATTCATTTCCTAGCAGTCAGGTTACATAAACAGTACATTTATAGAAATGATTATTTGAAAAACTACAAACTTCTCCAGAAATGATTCAGCATGCAGCATCATACAACTTACTATTCCCAAAGCAAAGTGACTTGCATTGTCATGTTACTGGAAAGAATGAACATCTAATCAAGAAAAAGGGATGACAGAACAATATAAATTAATTTAAGATTATTAGGACATTTGGAAGACGGGATTGAGGTGTGAGTTGTCCACCCTCTCTTCTCTCCAGAAATCTATGAAATAAAGAGAAAAATAATGAAATAAATCCATAGGGTAAACAAGTTAAGAACATCTAACATTATCGTGTGAAAGATTATTTCCTAAAAGTGAAAAATGTGAACGTGCCAGATACATCAATACATTAGATTAGATGATTATACCTGTAATAATTTCACCTGTAATAACACATTCGGGGCTAGGTTGATGCAGAGTTCTAGGTAGTACCAACCCAGATTCAACACACACAGAAGCAGAAGGGGCTCAGGAACCATCAGACAGCCCTCAAGGAGCAGGGGTTAGTATGGCATGTTTACAACCACAGAAAAACAGAAGCAAAAGGATGTGTATAAGGACACAGCCTGATACATTTTGAGGGATGGGCTTGTGTGATCTGGAGGCTGGCGGGGCCCAAATCTGCAGTTCAGGTCTGAAGACCATCAGGCTGGAGGCCTGGGAAAGCGCCCAAGCTGAGGTACAGTTGTGCAATTCCTTCTTACTCAAGGGAGGTCATTCTTTCAGTCCAGCCAGACCTTCAGCTGCCTGGACAAGCCCCACCTACATTACGAAGGGCAATATGCTTTACTCAGATATCCATAGATTTAACTGTTAATCTCATCTGAAAACACTTTCACAGAGACATCAAGAATAGCGTTGGCTCACATGTCCGAGCACCATGGCCCCACCAAGCTGACTCACATAATGAACCATCACAGCAGTTGAGTTCTTCTCTACCTGTGCACAGCATAAACCAGCGAGGAGGCCAGGGGTTCAGATGGCCGGAGTCTTGCCACGAGGTCCCAGAGCTGGACTGTGGGCATGAAGCCCCTCCTCCCAAGCAGCACTTCTCAGCCCTGCCATCAGGGGCCAGATAATTAAGGCAGCTTTCATACAATCATGTGGCTGTGGCTCTCCTAGAGTCAGAGAAAGAGCAGTTTAGAACAGCATCTACTCCAGGACATTTTGAAAATTTAGGGAAAAAGCAAAGGCAATAAAATCGAGCCTAGGAGCAAAATGCATTTTTTAAGGTCTATAATTTAAATACTACATGATGATACATATTTTCTGATATTGATAATCCAGCACCACTATAAATAGAAAGAAGTACCAACAGTGCCAATATTGACAGTTGATGGAGCAGAGAAAACGTTTCGTGGTGCTGACCTTCATCAAACACCCCTTAGGTTTCTACACCCCTGCTCATTCCAGAAACATCCATGTACATTTTATGGTTCATGTACTGCTGTAGCACATATACTGTATGTGTATGTAGTTTTTACAGTTTACCTTAAGAAAGTTTTTTTTCCTCTTTTTTAATAAAATGGCGAACGATGCATTTGAAATAATAATTCTGATCTAAACCAAACTGTGTACCACTGGCGGTATCTGCCGCTCCCACTGTGAAGTGGCACCCAGCTGCCATCACAGATGTATTGATCTGAGTCAGCTGCACTGGTTCTGCTTTTCTGTGATAGACTGAAAGAAGAAAACCACCACCGCCAAGGAGCATTGTTTGTTTGGCTATCCAAATGGCAGTTAAAGGAAAACTTGAAACTGCAAGAGTCCCTGTATACCCCACATAGAAAATAAAGCATCAAAGGCATTGATGTCATTAGAGAAATGTTCCCTGCTTAGCGAAATCCATTCAAGCCATGTCAGTCCCTGACTGTTTATAAAGAAGCTCTTGACATAGACATGGCATCTAATATTTTAAGAGTTTATGACGGCGTTTGAGCATGTGTGTATCTCATTACCATGGCCCTAGACTGGGGAAAGTTGGTAAGTTGGTTGAGACAATTTTTAGATTTAAAATTATTTAAGATGTTAGTTTGTTCTCCATCAGACCACACACTTTTCCCGAGCAGGATGCCGTGTTCTGCATCCTAATTAAAGGAGAAGGCACTCGTAATGGAAAGGGTGAGCTACAGGCTGCAATTAACTAATCCAATTTCATTCTGTAGACTTTACATCGTATTTGAGGAAATAAGCAGCCCTGCTTATTAAGCGTGAGCACAAGAATTTCGCCCTAAACACACTTCCCACACATCCCATTGGACCGTCCTGAGGTTTATCATTCACCAGCTTGACTCTGGAACCCCAAGAGTGGAGCTCACATCACCCACTAAGTAAATCATCAGTGCTCTGCACAGCTTAGAATGCATGCTTATACCTGGGGTGTGTTTAAGGTCTTCTGTTTCATGGATGCGTATGTTTGGTGAAATTAACTACAGAGAATTTCGAATGGGAAACTTTTGAATGGTGCATTACCGAGGCAGGAAGTGGTGTGGTGGCGAGAGGCCCAGGTTGCAGGCAGAGACTTGGTTGAGATGCCTGACTTTTGTGACAACAAGTTCTAGCCTGTAAATAGTTCAGTGTCTGTTATGTGAGGGTGCTCTGGAGGCAATGAAAAGGGAAAGACTGCCTACATAGTAGTGGAGTGGAGGCGGAGCCGCGACAGGCCCTCGACGTCACTGTCCTGCTCCAGAGCCACCGTTGCCCAGCTTCCCAGCTCCTCAGGAAGGTTGCTCCGGATACACTGGCCCTTTTCTCAGTTCCTTTTCCTCGCCAAGTTTCCCCACGACGCATTCTTTCTGTCTCCAGTATTATCACTTCAACCTCTGATCCTTCCTCTCAGGATACGGCTTCCTCCAGCTTCTTTCCAAGAGGCACCTTCTTTTGTTCAGGTCTCATCTGAAAAGCCATTCCTCAGAGAATTAGGTTCTGATCCTAATTAGGAACCAAAAGTAAATAGCACATAGTTTGTGTCCCTCACGCTTCTTCTCAGGCAGCTCCTCCTGTTCCCTGCCTCCTGTGTTTGCCTTCAGAGGAAACTGACAATTCTTCACATAAACTTTATTTATTATTCCAAGTCCTAAGAGTGGAAATTGACGGACTCTTCACCCCCTGCTGTGCTTCCTGCGTGTAAAGGTGGAGGTGGCTGTGTCTAGGCACGAGTGGCCAGAGTGTGTGATGACTAGTGTGAGGAGGGTGTGCAAGGAAGGCGGAGGAGGGATTAGGAGAGCAGGAAAGGCTCTCCAGAAGGACGGGGGGTTTGGGCTGAGATCAGGACGGAACAGGCTTTGCACATGAGACGACGTTAAGAGCAGGGACTCTGGAACCATATGACCTGGATTTTGCCACTTCACCAGCTAACATTTGCAAGCAGCCTTTCAGTTTCTTTATCTGTCAAATGGAGATAATAAATACTCTTTATGCCTCGAGTTGCAATGCACCATATTTACATGCAAATGCAAATAATGGCCTTACCTGGATCCTGGAATATTATAAAAGCTCAATAGTGGAGTAGGAGGGTGATTCAGGCAAAGGAATAAGCATGGGCAAAGGTGTGTGGGCGCCAAACCCAATCATTTACAAGTCGCATGATTTGGGACTAGCTCTAGCAATTCGGTGAAGAATGGAGCCAGCAGGAACAGCTTGCCATCTTTCACAACATGAATCGTCTTACTTTTCCTTTGGGTTTTTGTGTTTCACTTTGCAGGCATATTCAGCAGTAGTTTTGGGGGGCTTGTGCAGTTAGTAATTCTTGGGTTTGTATTTATGCAGTCAGTAATTCTCGAGTTGTACAAAAATATAACTGTGTCGCTCTGAGTTTGTTCTTTGTATCAGTCACTCTAATATTTTTTTCTCTTTTTTTTTGGGGGGTGGGAAGTATAATTGAACATCAAAAACCTACAGTGGCACCACCTCCAACTTCCTTCTGTTTTCTAAGGTGTGCTAAGTTCTGTACCTTCAGCCGGATAGAGTAATCTCATTTTTTCTTTAAATGTCTCCTATGTTGTACCTATTCATTTATGCATATCAGATGCTTTGTAAAGTAAGAGTTGCTATATTTCATAACTGTCTATAGATATTGATGTATTTTAACAACTGATTGTTAAGGTTATAAATGCCATTTAGATTTTTTTTTGTTCTTGCTAATTTTCTGCCCTCATTTTCCTAGAAAATGTTTTCCAGAGCTATGGAATTGCAGAAATAGTGATTTGTTTTCTAAAAGAGACTTCTATTCATGAACCAGTTTTGGTCTGTTTTAACTAGGAAGCAATACTTTTGATCTACACATCAAAGATGACTTTGAACAGCTTTCACAAAAGGAAGCAAATGTATCTTCATGAATTCTTGGCATTTATAGTCATCTGGAAAAAGCTAATAAAAATAGTTTTCTAAAGCTGTCTGATGGTGTTAATGGTCCTTTACTGAGTTTAATCAAGCTTAAAGTTCAGGCGATGAAGGAAACACATGCTTTTTGCCCTTGTTCTATATTTGAAAGGGCACCAGGGCTTAAATTTCTTTAGAAACCTGTCCATCATTCCTCAGGTCAAAAAGGAGAGCATTTCATGATGAGAAGCCAGCAGTGGATTTACTCTTCGTGCGCGTGCTCTTTGTACTTCTAAATATTAACTAGGCTATGCCACACTCTCCTTTGAGGAAAAAAGAAAATGTGATGATCCCAGGGAAAGCAAGTCTAGTAGTTTGAGTACTTTTTTTTCTTTCGCCCACATCATCTGATGCCAGTCTACTGCTGGGCAAACAGACGTATTTGGCAGCAAGTCTTACTGCTCTGTGCTCAAATTTTAAGTTTGAAATGGAGCCTACATTCATTCATTTAGGACAGATTACTTGTGTTTGTCTTTGGTGATGAGATTTAAAAATCTGCAAGAGTGAAAGGTGACATTTCAGGCTGAGCCAAGTGCAGTGCATCTTAGTTGGTGGTCTAACTGCGGCTGTTCCGAAGCTGGCTGATGCGAGTGCCTGAAAGAGGAAGGGGAGCTGTCAGGCAGGGGTGTATCTAAGGTAGCTCTCATCACTGCTCTCCCCAAAAAGTTTTAAGTCCTCAGACGGTGAACATGTTAACACCTAGTATGATAGTAAAAGGTTTTGTATTTCAATATCCTGCACATACTAAATCACTGTTCATAGACACTGTTAGTCAGAACACAAGAGCTATTGAATTAAGACAATTAGGGAAAACATAAGTTTATTGCTACTTCTGTCATATTGATATGAAAAGTGAAAACTCAGTGTCTATGTGTGTGAAAATAGTAAAAAAATAAAAAAAAAAGCTTCCCCATTTTATTTGATGGATGTTAATTAAACCTGTCTGCATCTGTGCATACCCGCAGGCGCATGCCCTAGGCTCCACGAGGCACCTAGGCCAGTGAGGTTGTCTTTCAGACTCTGGAAAGGAGTTTGCTCTTCCAGGCAGGCTGCCATTGCTCAAGGCACCTGTTTTGTTTTGCTTTATTTCAGACTCGTTACCCAGCTTGTTCTCTAGTTTTATTAAATAAAATAATTTGTAGATTCCTTGGAGTATCATAAAATTTCAATTTCAAAGGATGAAGATTTTACATTGCAAAGGAGAGCTGCAGAAATGCATTCTAAAAACAGTTCTAACAGTAGAATTTCAAGAATCTTAAAGAATCGCGTTGTTTTTATCTGGAAAGTGTGAAAGGTTAAGTCATAAATCCAGTTATCACTGAGAATTATTATGTATGATTTAGTGATACTGTAAACCCTAAACCAGTAAATACCTTTCAGTTTCCACCCATGTTTCCTTTCCCTTGTCCTATTGTAAAAAGGTAGAGGTTTTAGTTATAATCTTAAAATAGTGAGAGTTCCTGTTTGTGGTGCAGCAGAAACGAATCTGACTAGGAACCATGAGGTTGCCGGTTTGATCCCTGGCCTCACTCAATGGGTTAAGGATCTGGCATTGCTGTGAGCTGTGGTATAGGTCGCAGATGTGGCTCGGATCCTCCATTGCTGTGGCTGTGGTATAGGCTGGCAGCAACAGCTCCGATTCAACCCCTAGCCTGGGAGTCTCCATATGCTGCAGGTACAGCCCTAAAAAGACTAAATAAATAAATAAATAAAATAATGCAAGTCGGTGCCCTATTCTAAGTAAAGTATTCTTTTTTATTTGCAAACATGAGGCAAATTAAATAATCTGAAAAAAAACGAATTTTGGTACAAAATTTCTAAAACTTGCAGATAAAATATAACATAACTTTAAGTGTAAGACAGAATTCGGAAATAAGTAAGATGTGTACCAGTGTAAACTGAATATCAGCGCTCTAGCCAGAAGCAGGCCCTGCCTGATGCAGGAAGGGGAGGCGGCACAGAAGGGCCTGTACTAACTACACAAAGTTTTGGGTTAAAAAGCACAGTGATAGTGGACAATTTTAAGCATATATAAAAATACAGAAAACAGTATTTTAAATAACTACATACCTATCACTGAAGTTCTCTATAATGAAATGCAAAATGTGTTTCAGCATTACCTCTTTTCAATTCCCAACACTCTTTTTTGGGTTATTTTGAAACCAACAATGAACATCTGTAAAGTTTTTTACCAGGTAGATATAAAATGGGCTTTTTAAACAAATCTGAAACACAATTATGATATTGAAAAAAATAACAGTATCTGGTCATGTTTCCAGTTTGGAGAGCTTAAATGTCAAGAGTCAAGTGCAGTCAGGAGAATGGGTCTTCCTGACACAGGGGAGTGAAGTGAAGTGAATTCTCCTGTGAAGAGGAGGCATTCAAGGTTCAGGAGTGAAGGAGCAGGTGCAAAGCCTCCAAGCAAAGGAGGAAAAACATCCTGTCAGCTTGTCTATTGCACCTGGTCTCTGGGTGAAAATAAAGTCTTCTCTGAACATCTACTATAACATGTGTCTACCATTAAGTGGATTGGGAACTCAAATTTAGAAATTCTGTGTGATCTGGGAACATGCAGGAAAAGATACATACATTTAAAATCAGTTGCAAACGGAAAATACTGCCAGAAGGATTCATTACTAACTCAAGACTCGCAAATTTCTACAGATAAGACACCCGAACATTAGGCCACAACCCAAACTCTGAAACACACAAGAAGCTTCTGATGTTAGTGTAGGTCAGATGATACAGCAAAAAGTGACCACAGACTTTTACATAATAGTGATGCAGAATCTAAAGTCAATATATTTTACGTGGCCAATTTTGAGTGAATAAAATTAGGGTTAGTTACTGCCAAACAATATACCAGACAGATGTGCAAAAGAAATAATTAGAAATTCAAAAAATGAAAAATATAACCATTGAAATTAAAACCTCAATATATTTGTTTAATATAACATAGCTGTTAAAATAGGAGTTAGGAGTTCCCATCGTAGCTCAGCGGCAAACAAATCCGACTAGGAACCACGAGGTTGCGGGTTTGATCCCTGGCCTCACTCAGTGGGTTAAGGATCTGATGTTGCCTTAAGCTATGTGAGGCAACTCAGATCTGGCATGGCTGTGACTATGGTGTAGGCCACCAGTTCTAGCTCTAATTAGACCCCTAGCCTGGGAACTTCTATATGCTGTGGGTGTGGCCCTAAAAAGCAAAAACAAACAAAAAAATGAGTTAATTAAAAATTGGAGTATACCAGCTTTTGGACTTATTAAAGATGGCCATTCTGATACAACCACTATGGAGAACAGTATGGAGGTACCTTAGAAATCTATACATAGAACTACCCTATGACCAAGCAATCCCACTCTTGGGCACATATCCAGACAAAACTTTCCTTGAAAAAGACACATGCACCTGCATATTCATTGCAGCCCTATTCATAATAGCCAAGTCATGGAAACAACCTAAATGTCCATCAACAGACAATTGGATTAGGAAGATGTGGTATATATACACAATGGAATACTGCTCAGCCATAAAAAAGAATGAAATAATGCCATTTGCAACAATGTGGATGGAACTAGAAACTCTCATACTGAGTGAAGTAAGTCAGAAAGAGAAAGACAAGTACCATATGATATCACTTATATCTGGAATCTAATATATGGCACAAATGAACCTTTCCACAGAAAAGAAATGCATGGACTTGGAGAAAAGACTTGTGGTTGCCAAGGGGGAGGGGAAGGAAGTGGGGAGGACTGGGAGCTTGGGGTTAATAGATGCAAACTATTACCTTTGGAATGGATTAGCAATGAGATCCTGCTGTGTAGCACTGGGAACTCTGTCTAGTCGCTTATGATGGAGCATGTGTAATAGAATGTGTACATGTATGTGTAACTGGGTCACCATGCTATACAGTAGAAAAAAAATTATATTGGGAAAATAACAACTAAAAAATAGAAAAATAAAATAAAAATTGGAGTATAAAACTGAACAAATTATTATCTGATTTTAAAAGGAAAGAACAAAAGAGTTAAGAGAGTTAAGAGAAATAAGTATGGAAAAAGATACCCAACATTGATCATAACAAAATTCCAAAGGAGAGAACATAAAGAAAGCAGAATATTTGTTTGAAGGTACTGGTATTGTTGGGAGTTTTGAGAGATTCCTTAATAAATGACAGTGTTCTCTTCAATCAGGCCCTGAACAACTTTATAAAATAATTATGGAATTAAAAGCATCACTTTTATTATTGATAGAGAACATTTTAAATAATGTGTCTCATGAGAGACAAATTTTGGCTGAAACATAGAAAAACCAACCCATCGCCAGTCAGTGTTTTCTGGGTAATGCTGGGAGGTAAAGCTTGTGGAATAAAGGAACAGAACAGAGAGAAACTTTCAAAAGGAACAAGGTCTATAATGATCAGATCATGACCAAAGGGTCCTTCCCCGATCTGCCTATAAGTCATCCCACTTCCTCTGAGGGTCTAGGGATTGGAGATGAGCAGATATGCAAAGTTTTATAGGCTGAGATTATTTCACAGGAAAAAAATCAGAAGATGAAAGGAAGGGTTTCCCCCTACAGAGATCACGGCAAGTTATGTTACAGAATTGATGAAAGACAAGAGGAAACTCCCCACAGCGTAAGTCGACACGAATCCACACCAACAGCATGGGAGTGACATCACAAAGCAAGGGTCAGAAGCAAAAAGACTACCTGAGAAGCACACAGAGAGAAAACCCAGATCACGTAAACAAGAGGCAAATGGTAAAGTAATAGTAGACTCCTCAATAGTAAATGTGGAAGCCAGCATCCAATGGCAGAGGAACCTCAAATATTTAAGAGAGATAGCTGTTAACTTGTAATTTTATATTTATCAAAACCACCACTCAAACACAATAAATTTTTTTCAGTAATTTTTTTTCCGGCAGCGTCCTTGAGCATGTTCACCTCTCACGGGTTTCATCACATTCTGAACGTGGAGGGAACCTCAACGCAGAAGGAAGGGCTGAGGTCAGGAATGGCCATGTGTGTGGATCATTACACATTTGTACATTTGTGATACCTGGGAACAGGGATGCTGTAACTTGGATGACATTAAAATAACAGTGTCGGGGAGCAGGTAAACCCATGTGGAAATGGCATCAGAGAGATAGAGCTACCTGTGCAGGGGCATTTAGAATATTAGCAGAAATTTTTAAAAATAAATAAAAAAGTTTAGGTTGTGAAATAGCAGATGGAATAATTCAATCAACAAGAAAGGAAAAGAAAACTTGAATAAACCAAAAAGCAAGCAGGAAAGGAATAAAAACAGACAACAGAACAGGCTAAATCCAGAGCTTGGAGTGAAGCTATTGAATCACTGAGCTGTACCCCTGACATGAACACAACCCTGCAGATGGACTCTGCTCAGTACAGAAGCTCACAGTGAGCTGTAAGCAGGTGCTCTGGGCCTGGGCGTGAAATTGAGGACCAGAATAACCCCCTTGCCCGGAGGGTCACGCAGTCACTGCTCTTACAGCCACTTTCCTCCCATTTCACTTGGGTGAGTAAAAGTTTAAAAAAATGGGCAGTCTACATATTTATAACTAAGTAGAAGAAGCATTGGCACTGATAAGATTCTAAGTCATATTTTTCCACAAATAATTTTCTACATGAAATTCCAGTCATGGCACAGTGGAAACGAATCCGACTAGGACCCATCAGGTTGCAGGTTTGATCCCTGGCCTCGCTCAGTGGGTTAGGGATCCGGTGTTGCCTTGAGCTGTGGTGTAGTTCGCAGATGCCACTCGGATCTGGCATGGTTGTGGCTGTGGTGTAGGCCGGCCTCTCTAGCTCCAGTTAGACGCCTAGCTTGGGAAATTCCACATGCCACAGGTACGGTCCTAAAAAAAAAGCAAAAAAACATTTTTTTTCTACAGCTGCTTTCATTCAAAATATGCTTATAGATTTTTTAAGACATTAAAACATAGTTTTGGAACAATTTTTTGTGGAAATACGCATGCAAAATATGGCAGAACATAGGGAAAAATAAAATATTTTAAATTCTTGTTTATTGCATTTAATCAGTTCCTTTTTAGTATAGTTCATTTATAATTGTTATTGCATTAATTCTAAGTCTCTTCCTTACTTCATCTGTTTCGATCCAGTGGTAGTTAACCTTCGGTCGTTATATGACTGATTAAAACAATTTCCAGGACTGCACATATATGCTGCCTCTCCTATATTTTCCACATAAACAATTTCCAATGGAAATATCTTGTCTTTTTAGACTGTCCCTCCATTTCTTACGGAGCCCCGGAACCACCTTCACTTACTGCTGGACTTCAGATTTACCCAGAATATGTTTTACCTTTCTGTAGTCTAATCAATCTATTCAGCTATTTATTCTATCCTGTATTCATGATATTTCTGTATTTTTAAAAGCATTTATTCCTTTTATCATAAGATAGAAAATGGAATTTGTTATGTGACATTTATTATTTTCATTTCCTCTCCTCAATTTGTTCTCTGGTTCCATTAACCATATTACTTTTTTCTTTATTCCTTTCCACTAGGCATTTTCCTTGTTCTACTCACCTTTTTCTGTTATTATTTTTCAATCTGAAACGTATCAGTTCTGTACTTTTGTGCAAATGAGTGTATTTTAGGTTGCTACCTCTTGATTAGGGGGATAAAATATTAAAAAATGTTAGGATTTCCTGAAAATCATAGACTAATAAAAATGAGAAAACCATTTTGACCAAATTATCCTGAATCATATTCAAATTCAGATCTGTGTAGATTCAGCCTCCCATAATGGATCTTGGTTATGTGTCATCACTTCCAACTGTTGAGGCATTAATGGTGTCGAGATCACACATTTATTTCAGTATAAACTGAAGTCTGAGCGGCATTAAGACGGCAGAAATGATGCTCCCAATTTCCAGAATTGTTCTTTAAACTGAAGTGATACATTCAGTGTTTATGCGTGTCAGTAGGGATTCCAGCAGCTATATTAGCAGGGGTGTCGCTGTTGAAGCCTATTTATCTGGAACATGATGGAAGGGCCACTTAAGAAAAGCTTTCTTCTACTCTCCACAAGGATATGTAAATGCGGCAAAGATCAGTTTTATTTAGCTACAGTGGTTTTAGGTATTTCAGTTGAGAGGTTTCTTAATTGATAAATGCCCTTAGCAGATAGCCTTGATTACATGCTGGGTTTGATTATGGGAAAACCCATTTCCTTTACAAGTTTGTCTTAAATAAATAGCATTTTCAAGACAAACAGTAAAAGACCCATGAAAATTTAAAACCTGCCTTTTAACTTCAGCTGCAATTTCCCAGTTTGAATCCATACATTCATTGTTAGCTGCTGTATAGGAAGTTTCCATTGTTGTTGGTCATTAGATTTTCTTTCAGTTGAAATATAGGACAATAATAGCTATATAGAGACAATAGGATAAAATTGCCTAATTGTATATTTTGAATTTATGTTTTGTTGTCAAAAATATATAGCTATACATAGAATAAATTAGTGCTTGAAAAACATTTTATAGCTTTTTAAAAAACTCTTTTATTATAGAAAACTTAAACACACAAAGAATAAAATAATCAACTATGATCAACATCTTATTTCATTTCTAATCAACATAATCTTTTCTCAGAAATATTTAAAAATAAATTTGGATTCCCCCTCACTTCCAACTTAAATACTCCACAGTGCATACCTGAGATACAAAGACTTTCGTTTTCTACATAACTAGCTTGTCATTATAAAAATTTTAAAAATATTGGTGAAACTTGTATTAGTATTTAATAGGTAATCAATTTTCAGATTTTTTGTTTGTCTCTGTGCTGACTTTTCAAGTTTGGTTTGTTCAATTTAAGACAGAAACAGACTCACAGAGTTTGAAAAACTTACAGTTGCCAAAGAGGACAGGTGGCGGGGGGCGGGATAGGGAGGGGCGAGGGATGGACTGGAGGTTGGGGAGGGACATGTTCCGAAATTAGATCGTGATGATGGTTGGACAACTATAAGTATAATAAAACTCATTGAATTAAAAAAAAAAGACCCAAACAAGCTCTTAACCTTGTTCAGGACGCTTGGTGTCCCAGGACCTGGATCGTCCTTATAGAGTCACTTGAGGGAGACACTCAGTGTGACTTTGACCAGGGTTTTTATCCTTTTTTTTTTTTTTTTTTTCAGCTTGTACTTGCATCTTTATTTCCTCATAATGAAAATCTTGGTTCTTTCTCTCTGGCTCATGGAAAATTTGCTGCATCACTCATTGTCATGACTGCATTGTGATGTGGTTTGGTGTCATTTTCTTCCTGTGTCTTACGTCCTCATTGTTGAGGACCTTTGTTGAGGTCCCCGAGTTCCCGCCATCATGTCTTCAGTGTATTTCTGGTCCCTCGTCTAGTCTAGACTTTCTAATTACATGTGGAGTTGGCCACTTGTAACTCTGTGTATTAGTTCTAATGTTCGTTCTCTCTGTATTACCCAAGTCTTCAAATTCACTGTTTATTGATCTTTGTAATGTATAAGTTGCTGGCAATACCATTCAGTTTGTTTCTCTGATGGTCTCAGATATTTTACTTTTCACATCCAGAAGTTGAATTTGGGACTTTTCACACCTTCTATATCTCTACTAACATCTATGTCAGTTCAAAGTCAGTTTTGATTGACTTCTTATCACCTCATGAGAGGTTTGAATTGCCCTGCTTCTTTGCATGCCTAGTAATTTTTTACTGGATGTCAGATGTGAATTTTACTTTACTGTATGCCAGATATTTTTATATTCCTATAAATATTACTAAGCTCTATTCTGGGATATGGTTATTTAGAAGGAATTTGATCCCTTTGTATTTTTGTGTTAAGGTTTCTTAGGCTGGACTGAAGTTTTTTGGTTGGACTAGGGCAGTGTTTGGTTTAGGGTTAATTATATACCTCCTTATTGAGGCATGACATTCTCAAGTAACATATGGAAGGCTCCATGTACTCTGGCTGAGGAAGGCACTGTCCCTGGCCTATAGGGGGTGCTATTGCGGCTAACGTTGGCAGGGGTGTCTTTCCCGGGGCCTTGAGAAATGCCCTCCTATGCGGAAGCCCATCCTGGGCCTTCTCTGCAGGCAGCCATCACTTCAGTCTCTCATTTCCATGGATCACTGACTTTATTGTTTGTCCAATATTTTGAATACCACAGTTTCATATACTTATTTTTTATTGTTTTATGCAAGAGGGTAAATCCTCTGTTACTGTCTTGGCCAGTAGCCTAAATCACAATTAGTTTGAAAAGCAATTTTTACCTTGTATTATAGTCAGTTCAATTATATGACATCTCTAGTGTAAGTATTTATCATACAAAAGCATAATTTAAGGTGATATAATTGCTATGCAAAAGCAAATTGATGGAAGGATCCCTGGGCAATAAAATCTGTATAACCTGATCACCTTTGATTTTGGAGGATGACATAAAGGAAGGACTCAAAAACTGGACATCAGGATGGGAGTATCTAAAGAAGATGGTTTTCAGTGGAAGATGTCAAGAGCCGTGAGAGGCACGTCTCAGAGCCAGCGACAAAGCAGTCGTCCACTGGAAGCAAGCACTTGCAGCTGTAAACAGAGATCTGAATCTCATGAAAGAGTCTGGTACATCTTGCTATTTCCTGACAGTGCCACGTAATTTCTAAAAATCATGCTTTTTCTTGTGTTCCACCAGTATGGAATGATCTGTGTCACCTGTTCCCATATTTGATATCAAAATCTAATGTAATTATAGGACAGTTTCCATTGCCACTTGTTCTATGAAGACTTCTGTAATCTCTCCAATTAAATGTGATGACTTTTGACTCTGAGTTTGGCTTCCACCACTCCTGAGCACGTTTCCTTTACCTTATGCTGTAGGTACTGGTGAACTTCACTGTCTACCTGATGGTCATTAGCTTGAGAGATGGACTGCATTCCATTTTTGTACCTCTGATGGTGGTGGTGGCTTTAACTACAATACTTTGATAAATTGGCCAATTTGAATTCATCAACTGTGCAGTGTTTAGTGTTCATTAAGTGATTCATTAATAAAAATTTAACCATTAAAGATTTGAATGGTTTTCCTCATTTAAAAATAAACCCTAAAAGATTAGAATTTATTATAATGTTGTTTCATGTACATTATTTTTGATTTGTAAACCTTGAGATCAAGAGGTGAGTCTCATTGCTCACTAAGGGGTTAGTGCAGTAGAATCCAACTTCAATCCATGTGTGACCTACAGGGAAAAAAGTATCCTTGCTTTTCTGGAGCTAATAGAAGATTAAGTCTAAGTTGAATAATTATGTTTTATTTACTTAATAAACACTTTAACATTATTCACATTCTGTATGCATTTTATTGACATTTCCATAAATTGGAGAGTAAATAGTAAAACAAATGAAAAAAATAACAGTTTATTTTACTGTGCAACATTGCTAATCAAGATTGCTTAAAGTTAATAAAATAACATGTAGGAATAATAAATTAATGTTGTAGGTAGTAAATACAATGCTACAGAAAATTATTGAATGTTGGATGGAAAATCATATTGTATAGATTGCTTCAGAAAACAAAGCAGAAAACCTACAATATTGGACTAAAATGTGAAAAAGATGAAACTGTAATAATATAGTCATTACAAGAATTTTCTTTCTTTTTAGACACTCTTTGTGAAAATAGGTATGCTGAATAGATAACCTTCATTCAAAAACACCAAAAAAAAAAAAAGAACAGTATACCCAGGATGAAAAATCATCAGAGTTCTTTGTTCTTCACCATGAAGATCTCTCTACTTTGCAGTTAAGCTCAACAATTCACAGGTTTAAAGACCTGGGCGTATACTGAGGAGAAGCATTTTTCTACCTTTTGAATGTTAACTGAATAAATACTACTTGAATGTTAATTGAAAAATCCAGAAACATGAAAGTTGAATTGATAAGAAGACAGAATTCAGAAGGAACACTATTACGCAAACATTTTCTATATTTTTTTAATTTAAATCACAAGTTTTTTTAAGAAACTTTTTTTAATATATATATTTTTATTTTTAATTTTTAAAATTTCCCCAATACATTATTATTTTGTTTAATCTTAATCTCATTTCATTTAATCTTAATTTTATTATTGTCCTATAGATTATATTTAATCTTCTTTCCTCAGACTTATGTGTTTGAGCCTTCGATTTAAATATACGTATCATGGTCCAGTGGAATAGTACTTAAATCTATGTTCTGGTTCTATAATTATCATCTAATAACTGCCTTCAAGCACATTTTAAATACTCTCTGAACCTCACTTTCTTCTTCTCTTAGATGATGGTGTTAAGTCAGGTGATCTTTAAAATCCACTAGGGTAGAGCTTCAATGTGATTTCTTTAAACTAATACACTACTTTGGGGGATTTTTCACTGAAATATGCCATTAATCTATAAGCAAAGCGTAATAAACATGTACACATTCCTTGAGAGCATATAGAATTTGGTAAACATGGCAGAATCCCTGATGATTCCCGAACATGTTTATTAAGAACAGAAAATGAAAGAGGGGCACAGCTGCACCCTCTGTGATGACTGGCCATGTGACCGTGCTCATATAGATTTAATTAAGTTTAGACTCATTTTACATGTTTCTTGTACAGAACAGGAAAGTGTGATTGTCAGAGGAATCTGTGCCTTCACTCATGTTGGTATTTTAAAAAGTAACAAAACATAATCAAGAGCAGTGTGAGCTGTTGAAATTAACTTCTTTTTGTCATATAGTGGTTGGTCACTAACTTACATTGCAAATCTGTCCAAATCACTAGAACTTACAAAGGGATTATGGATAATGTGGCTTTTCTTTTCTCTCTGTGTCCTCACAGCAACCTTGCCTGTCTATGGCATGTCTTACCCACTGAATTGTAATTGCTGTAGGCTTGTTTGTCTTCCTCACAGGAATTGAGAGCAGTTTCTTTTCTCATTTGTAATTGGACCTGTTCTCAGCAGGGAATATACAATCTACAGACATGTGTAAGAGAGCACTCCAAGGTAACTCTGTATTTATGCCCTTGTGGAACCCACTGGTTACAGTGCTTCACTGCATGCAGAGCATCAATCTTTCTTTAACTTGAGAACACATATAGATACACTCCTTGGGATCTGGCTCTTGCTTACCCCCCTGGAGCTCCATCTGTTGAATGTTCTTACTCATTTTCCCTAGAGAGAGGAAGATGCAGTGTGATTCACTGCCCTGCACAGCCACTGAGCACAGAGCTCATCTCTCAGTTACGCCTGTAAACGGTGCTCTGAGGCTCCCCCGCTAAGACTGCAGTAGCTGTCCCAGGACCTAGTGGGGGACCAAGAGCTTGGTCCAGAACTGCTGGGTAAATTTCTTGGAGTTGATTTAGGAAGCTGCCTGCCTCTCTCATCAGCACCTGAATTATGTTACCTGTGATAATGTAGATTCTCAGAGCATGCCTGTCAGCTTCGCCATCCCAGATAGGTGCTCCATGTCTGTGTGTGAACCGTGATAGTGTATTACATGAAGAATCATACGTGCACATCCATCTGACCATCAGCTCAAATTTTAATGTTTCTAAATGTTATTACATACATTTTCTGTTCTAACTCAATCATTCCACTTTTGTTTATCAACTGGAATATTCTTATAACTAGAAGTACTTCTTTCCTCTCCTAACACTTGGTTATCTAGTGTTGCAGCATGTATAGGAAAGGCAAGGCAGATAAAACCTCAATTTTTTTCACAGTTAAAACTACTTAACAGTTTTCAAAACATGATTTTATATTCTTAGTAGAAATAAATGCTTATGCCCCTTAAAACTTACACAAAAATTGTCATATTAGCTTTATTCACAATAGCCAAATGCCCGACAATATGAGGGTACAATGAATAGAGCCACATCCATGCACTGAAGTATTACATCCAATGAATTAGTTAGAAATAACCACAGTTGCGTGGATTAGTCCCAGAGATATAGTGTTGAGTTAAGGAAATTAGACAAAAATACATTCTGTATGATTCCATTTACGTAAAGTCACAAGCAGATCAGATGAATCTCTGGTAACACACGTTAGATTAGCAGTTACCCTTGGGGTAGGTAAGGCTGAGCGTGGCCCATGCAATCTTTGGGAAAGTTGGAAGCTATTTCCTCATCTGAATATGTCTTCATCAAGCCGTCCACTGGAAATTTATGTGCTATAAAGCATGTTTAAAGTATAGCGTAACTTCTAAAAGTGCTTTAGCTCATAGAACAGTGGTTGACAATACCAACACACAGGCATGCACACTGTTGTGTTCACTCCCTGTGTGAACAGGGTAAAGTTTGCATTCAGATTTTTTTTTTCTTGTATGTATGTGTTACTTGTTCGAATACTATTTGTTGAAAGATGATCTTTTCTCCATTGTACTATTTTACTCTCTGTAAAAGACTAGTTGACTATTTATGTGTGTGTGTTTCTAGGGTCTCTGTTTTTCTGTGATCTGTCTATTCTTTTGTCAATACCGCTGTCTCAATTACTGTAGATTTACAGTAAGTGTTGTCGTTGGGTAGTGTTGGTACTACAACATTTTTCTTCTTCTTCAATATTGTGTTAGCTATTCTGGGTCTTTTGCCTCTTCACAAAACTTTGGAATCATTTTGTCAATATCCACAAGATAACCTTTTTGGGATTTTGATTAAGATTATGTTAAATCTATAAATCAAGTTGGAAAGATATCTTGAAAATATTGTCTTCTTGTCTATAAACATGAGGTTATATTTCTCTACTTATGTGGCTCTTTTACAATTTCTTTCATCACAGTTTTATAGTTTTTCATATAGATTTTATACATGGTTTATAGATTTATATCTAAGTATTTCATTTGGGGGGTTACTGATTGATATTAGTGATATTTTGCTTTTAAATTCAAATTCCATTTGTTGACTGTTGGTATATAGGAAAGCAGTTGGCTTCTGTATGTTAACTTTTTTGTTTCCTGCAAACTTGTCCTATCACTTATTAATTAGTTCCAGGGTTTTTTTAATCACTTATTTTGGATTTTCTACATAAATAATCAAGTCATTTGTGAACATAGTTCTATTCTTCCTTTCCAGTTTGTATACCTATTTCTTTTTCTTGTCATTTTGCAGTAACCAAGATTCTCAGTACAATGTTAAGAAATGGTGAGAAAGGACAATCCTGCTTTGTTTCTGATCTTAGCAAGAGAACTTCTAGTATATTACCATTTGTATCATGTTAAATGTAGTTTTTTGTCATTGTTGTTGTTCTCTGTCAAATTCAGGAAGTACTATTCCTAGTTTACTGAGAGTTTTTATCATGAATAGATGATTTTTTCAAATGATTTTTCTCCATGAATTGATATAATCACATTTTATTTTTTCCTTTTGCCTATTTGTGTGATAGGTTACAATAGATTCCGCTTTGTTGTGGCATATAATTCTTTTTATATATTTTTAGGTTCAGTTTGCTAATTTTTGCTGAGGATTTTCATATCTATATTTATAAGAGATAGTAGTCTGAAGTTCTCTTGTATTATTTTTGTCTGATTTTGGTATTAGTGTTAATACTGGCCTCAAAAAATGAATTAGGAAATATTTACTCTGCTTCTATCTTCTGGAAGAACATATAGAGGGTTGGTATCATTTCTTACTTAAATGTTTGGTAGAATTCACCATGGAATCCATACAGGCCTATTGCTTTCAGTTTGGGGAAGTTTCAGTTACTGCTTCAATTTATTTAAAAGATAAAGGCCTAATCATATTATCTATTTCTTCTTGTATGAGTTTTCGCAGATTATGTTTTTCAAACAATTGGTTCATTTCATCTAGTTGTTCATAATATTAATTTACCATACTTTAAACGTCCATAGGATCTGTAGTGATGGACCAACTTTTATTTCTCATATGAAAAATTGTGTCTTTTTTCTTATTTTCTTAGTTAGTCTGACTGAAATTTATCAATTGTTTTACTCTTTTCAAAGAACCAGTTTGGGTTTCCTTGATTTTCTCAGTTGATTTGTCTGTTTTAAATTTTATTGACTTCTACTGTAATTTTGTGTGCGTGTGTGTCTTTTTGCCATTTCTTGGGCCACTCCCGTGGCATATGGAGGTTCCCAGACTAGGGGTCTAGTTGGAGCTGAGCTGCCAGCCTATGCCAGAGCCACAGCAACGTGGGATCTGAGATGCGTATGCGACCCACACCATAGCCCATGGCAACACCGGATTGTTAACCCACTGAGCAAGGGCAGGGATCGAACCTGCAACCTCATGGTTCCTAGTTGGATTCATTAACCACTGCGCCACGACGGGAACTCCTGCTCTAATTTTTGTTATTTTTCTTTGCTTACTTTGAATTTATTTTGGTATTTCATTTCTGGTTTTATAAGAGAGAACCTTAGATTATTTATTTAGATCTTTCTTTTTTAATATGTGTTTGATATTATAAATTTCTCTCTATGTGCTGATTTTGCTGTCTCTCACAAAATTTAAGTTGTACATTTATTGTAATTTAGTTCAAAATATTTTAATATCACTTGAGATTTATTCTTTGATCCATGTGTTATTTAAAAGCGTGTTGTTTAATCTCCAGATATTTGGGGATTTTCCAGCTATATTTCTGTTACTATTTTCTTGCTTAGTTCCAATGTACTTATAGAGCATACACAGTATAATTTCTGTTCTTTTCAAATAGTAAATTGTGTTTTATGGCCCAGAATGTGATTCATCTTGGTGAATGTTCCCTGTGAGCTTGAGAAGAATTTGTATTCTGCTGTTGTTGGATGAGTCAGTCTTCAGATGTTAATTATATCCTGGTGATTGTGTTTTTGAGTTCAGCTGTAGTGTTACTGATTTTCTCCCTGATGGATCTATTTCTCAGAGGTGTTGCAGTCTCCAACTACAATCATGGCTTTGTCTAGTTCTCCTTTCTTTTCTATCAGTTTGTTTCCTCATGTATTTCAATGGTGAGTTGTCTGGTGTATGCACATTAAGGATTGCCTGTCTTCTTAGAGGATTGACCCCTTTATCATTATGCAATGCCTCTATTTATCCTTGATAATCTTTCTGGCTGTGAAGCCTACTCTGTGAATGTAGCTCCTCCAGCTTTGATGAGCATTCATATGGTGTACCTTTTTTCCCCATTCCTTCTCTTTTAATCTATACGTATCTTCACATTTAGAGTAGGTTTCTTGTAGACAACATATAGTTGGGTTTTCTTTTTTGGTCTCCTGTGACAATCTCCATCTTTTATTTGATATATTTAGATGACTGAATTGTACTGATTAATGATGAGTTGAATTAATATGTACCGTATTTGGTTGTTTTTATTTATTCTTATTGTTCTTTGTTCCTATTTTGTCTTCTACTCTTTTTTTTTTGACCATTTATGGTTTTAATCGAGCATTTATATGATTCCAATTTATCTTTATTCTTAGAATATTAATTATGCTTCTTTTAAAACTTTTATTAATGGTTGTCTAGAGTTCACAATATGTATTACAACTAATCCAAATCCAGTTCAAATAACTCCCTGGTAGTGCAAGTACCATGAATTGTTCATAATTTCTCCATCTCATTTCTTGTTGTTATTAATTTCAGTTATACATCAGCATAAAATGCATTTTGATATTATTTTCAACAAATTGTTGTCTTTTAGGTCAATTAAGAGTAAGAAAAAAAAGTTTTATTTTATCTTAACGTTCCTTTTCTAATTTTCTTCCCTTCTCTGTGTAGACAGAAGTTTCTGTCTTGTCACTTTCCTTCTCTCTTAAGAACTTCTGTAATGTTCCTGTAAGACAGGATTACTGGCAACAAGCTCCCTCAATTTTTGTTTGCCTGAGAAAATCTTGATTTATAGTTTGCCTTTGAAGAATAATTTTGCAGATAAAGAATTTTGGTGTTTTTGTTTGTTTTCATCAACACTTTAATCCCACTTTCTTCTTGCTTGCTTGGTTTCTGAGAAGAAGTTGTATTCAGTTGTTGTTTTTGCTTCCATGTGGAAAGGCCTTTCCCCCTCTGGTTTCCTTCAAGACTTTTTCTTTACCTTTGATTCTCTAAAGTTTGAGGACCGATTATCCTAGATGTTGGGTGTTGTTTTTGGCATTTCCCTTGCTTGGTGTTTTCTGAGCTTCCTGGATCTGTGGTTTGATGTAGGACATTAACCTGGGGAAATTCTTAGTCATTATTGTTTCAAATGTCTCTTCTGATCCTTTCTCTCTTTCTTCTTCTAGTTCTATACTTATCCATACATTTTACTTTTTGTAATTGCCCCACACTTCTGATATACTCTGTCAATATTTTTAGTCTTTCTTCTCTTAGATTTTTTAGTTTGAGGAGTTTCTATTGACATATCCTCAAGCTCAGAAATTCTTCCCTTAGCGATATTCTGTCTACTAATGAGATCATCAAAAGCATTCTTCCTTTCTGCTACAGTGTTTTTGCTCTATAACATTTTGACTTCATTCCCTCTTAGCATTTTTATCTCTCTTCCTATTTTATCCATATATTCTTGCATTTTATCCACGTTTCCCAGTAGAGCCCGTAGTATATTAATTATGGTCATTTTCAATTCCTGGTCTGGCAATTTCAGGGTCCTCGCCATGTCTGTTTCTAATGCTTTCTCTGTGTCTTAAAACTGGGTTTTTTTTCCTGTTTAGAATGTTTTATTATATTTTGTTGAAATCTAACATGATGCACTGGGTAAAAGGAACTGCAGTACGTAAACTTTTGATAACATGGTGGGGGCTTGCAGGGAGGGGAATCATTCCACCCTCCTGTGGTCAGGTCTCAGCTATCAGCAAGCCTGTGCCCCTGGGCCGTGACCTCACCAGTGCTTCTCAAACCCACTCCCTTAGGTGGGACAGGATGGCTAGAGGGAGCTGGAGTCAGAGAATTCTCTTCTCCTACATGGAAAACTACAGGGGCTAGAGTTGGGACATTCACTTCCCCAGGTAGGCATGTACAGGGGCTAGAATTGGCTATTTCTTTTCACTAAGGTAGGTTGAGCTTTGAAAGGAAAAAGAAAGGGTAAGTTAGGAGGGACCTGGTAAAATAGTCTCCTTGAAGCTGGGCTTGTTAAGAACAGAATGCTCTGATATTACCTCCCTTTCTCCTGTGAGAAGCAGGAGGGGGTTTTCCTTCAGTTTTCACTGTGAGAAACTGGTAGAGATCCTGCAGGTAGAGCTCACAAAAGTCGGAGGCCCCACCTGTAACTGCCCCCCAAGAGTTTTTACCTCTCAGACTTGTCCACATCGAACCTCCAACAATTTGTTAATTATAGCTCAGGTTTTCCTACCTGGTACTGGCCCCACAGAGCTTTCTGCTTCTGTGTCAGATCTCTCTGCTCTGACCAGCTGTGATGGTCTGGGAGCTCAGGAGCCGGAGGCACACAGTTCTGTGCATCCGGAAGGCTCTCCTCGTCACCATGTTCCTCCTAATGAGCCGCCGTGACGTGAACACCATGTGATCTGTTTATGACAAGCCAGCTATTTCTAATTCTCCATCGGACCCTGAAAGTAGTTGTTACTATTTCCATTTCTCAGATGGGAAAACTGAGGTTGGAGAGTTCAGAACTTAGTCTAGGCATTATTTCTAAGCCTTTCTCCTCAAGCTTCCCTCTGCTGCTCTCATGTTCTCACCAGCTCAGAAAGAGCAGACTTCTTAGCAGAAAATGACTACTGACTTAAGCCTTGCAGGGAGAAGCATGTATGTCCTATTCATTATTAAGTTAATAGTAAAATAAAATTTATTGAGGCATATTCGAGCTTGTTTTGGAAGTAAAATGTTAAAATAGATAGAGCCACGGTTAAAATGTTTAACAACATTTACTTAATTGTGCGAGTCTCCCGATGGAACCAGCCACTATGTCAGATCTCATGTCATCTCCTATTAATAGTGTATGTCACAGGTATGCATGACTGCTTCACTAATGCAGCCTTCTTCTGCAGAATTAACATGAGAGCATTGCCAGCAATTCATGTGCCCTGTCATTAGAACAGATTATACAGCAGTGCCCTGGGCGGGAGGAGGTGGGCCTCCTCTCAGGGGCTTTTGAGGCACTCAGGCTAAATGGGGACAGTGGCTCAGGAGGAGCTCAGACAGAGCAGCATTGTCTTCCAAAGGACTCTGACTTTGTTCTCAGGACCAATGTGATCATTCGAGCAAGTCCATTTCTCCTGTGTACTCAGATTGTAAATGTGTATCGATGTGTAGCCTGATACCAAACAAATACGGTAAATTAATCTATTGTATTTGAAATCAACTGAGAATAGTTTCATTTGGCTTCAGATATATGGATATTGGCCCTCAAATAAACTAAATATTGGTAGCAAACAGCATAAGCCTGCAAAAGTCGACAATGATGTGACCAAGAACAATTTTAAAAGGAAAGAAAAAAATTTTTTCAATGGCACAGCTAATCTTGTAAAAACTGAATATTTTAATGCTCCTGGGAGTCTTTGAACTGTTTTCCTAACATACTTTACAGAGCGGCTGAACTAACTTTCCCCATGAGTTTGTGTTCAGTTATGTTGCGTAGGTATCTCCCTAGGATGTGCTTTACATGCTGGTTAATGTTGTACTTGTGGGCACACTGGGACCCTAGAGCAGAGGTTAAGGGGCCACTGGCCGAGGGACCTTGACCACATCAGCACCCCCTCATTCGGCCCCCACCCCATGCCTCCGCTTTGCAGTTTACCATGTGGGGAGACTGAGCGCCTGCCTGCAGGGCAGCTGTAGAGGGGACTGAAGCCACGTCTCTTATGACCGTGGAGCCGTGTCTGACACATACCCAATGCTATTTTAGCTTTTGTTCTGTGTTTTCGAACATTTTCTAAGCTTATATGTTTTCACTTTTCTCTACACTTTTGTATATCTGCTCGCCTCACTTATTATTCTGAATTGTGTGGTCTCAGCTCCTCTGAAGGACCCTGAGCATTGCACGGTAGCTGAGCCCACCTTCTCACCCCCCATGCCGGCTCGTGCATCTTGTGGTGGCCCTTACTCTTGGGAACAGCATTATCCTGCAACAGCAGAGTGTTCATCTACAGGTCCCCCCAGGGTGCTATCACATCCACACTGATTCCATCTGTTCCTGCTGTTTCCTCTCCCTGGAATCCTCTATCTCTCTTTACCTGCCTGGAGAGATGTCATGCATCAGTGACACCCTTTGTGGCATTGGTGGAGCTTCATGAGGGTCTAGATTATAGGAGCCAGCTAGTCTTCTGCCTGCTCATCCTTGCCGAGTACTTTGGTTCCACCGTACATAGCCAGGGAGCCACAGTGACAGTCAGCCTCCCCCAAAGGCAGGTGTTTCTCAGATAGAGGCTGTGTGTGCAGAGCTCCATGTGTGCAGTAACTCACATGATTTGGAGGAGGAGATGGGGTATAAGTGAATGCTCTAGCAAATATCGGATAGATTTATTGCATTCAAATTTCCTATAATGACAGCCCATGCCAGCTTTGGCCTTATTTAGAGTCAGGCACAAGTGCTCTGCAGTGAGGGAAGTAAGGCCCCAGGTGGGTCACTCACTGTGTGAGGTCATCGCACTTGAACCCAGGTGTCCTGCCCACTGAGGGTGGGTGCTTTACTGCTCTGTGCTCTTCAGTGACATCACCAAAGAAAATAACTGATTTTGTCATGTGTTTACTATGTGCCCAGCAGTAAAAATGCTGCTTTGTGTTTAACCTTCACAGCAGCCCTGTGGAGGAGGTATTGGTAGACATTTTCTATTCTTCAATTTCATCAGATTAGAAAAGCAAAGACTTAGCCTGTGGTTTCTGCTCTGACATGTGAAGAATTCTAATGCCACAACTTCCTTCCTCATAGCAATAAAAAGCTGAGCAACTCTTCTCAGATGCATGAGGAAAGAGTGGCCACAGAACAAACAGCCACCCCACAACTGGAGAGACAGGGGGTGCAGGGGATCACAGCTTCCCGTGAGCATAAAACACCCCTGGAGCCGGCAAATGCTAGGAGACATCAGAATAACTGACAGATTCCTGGAGGCCTGTGTGCCTGTGTGCTCTAGCTTGAGCATTAAGTGTTCTGGGGGGTCGGGGTGGGGGTGTCCAGCATTAAGGGACCACTGAACATTCTGAGTTTCATCTCCAAGAACCTTACCAGGTACTCACAGTAATAATCGGAGAAAAATATCCATCTGCTTCCTGCAGAGCAAGGGGAAAAGAATTCTTTTGAACTATACCAAGAGCAGCAGAACACAAAACACAATTTGAAAAGATAGAGCAAAGCCAAAGAATCAGACTTAGATGTGACAGAGATTCTGGAGTTTTCAGACTCCAGAATTTAAAATCACTGTCATAGGCGAATAACTCTAATGGAGAAAAGTGAACAGGGTGCAGTATCAAATGGGAAATGTAAAAGAAAGATGGAAATTATAACAAAAAATCAAAAGTAAATGCTAGAAATGAGAAACAGTGTAACAGAGATGAAGAATGCCTTGATGGGCTCATTAGTGACTGGACGCAAGCAAAGAAAGAACCAGGCAGCTTAAAGATACACGGTTTAGACATTCTCACACTGAAACATCAAAGAGGAAAAGGACTGAAAAAAAAAATGGAAGAGAGAATCCAAAAACTCCGGGACAATTTCAAAAGATGTAACTTACATGTTATAGGAATGTCAGAAGAAACAGAGAAAGGAGCAGAGAAAGATTGAAGAAATAACGGCTGAGAATTTTCCAAAACTAATGATGGGCATAAAACCACAGGTCCAGGAAGCTGGAAGAACATCAAACAGATTTAAAAAAAAAAAAAAAACTGTATCTAGGCCCATCACATACAAACTGTAGGAAACTAAAGATAAAGAGAAAATCTTGAAAGAAACCATAGAGAAAAGCAAAACAAAAACAAACCAACATGACAAAAACACCACCATACCTATATAGGAACAAGGAGAATTACATTGTATTTCTCTTCAGAAAATAGCCAGGCAAGAAGTAGAAGAAAAGAAGTAGTGATGTGAATAACAAAAGCACCAAACTGGGATTCTTTATAGTGAAATTGTCAGAAGTGAAGGAGAATTAAAGACTTTCTCAAAAACAACCTAAGAGAATTTGTTGTCAGTAAATCTGCTTTGTAAGAAATACTTTTTTTAAAGTTCTTGATAGAGAAGAAAAATCACGTTGATCTGAAGTTTATATCTACAGAAGGAAAAGAATGCCAAAGAAATGCTGGTGGGATAAAATCATTGATTTTTCTTATACTTAATTGACCCGAAAGATAGCTCTCCATTCACACTCTAAATGCCAGTGATAGGTTTGGTGATTTTAGTGTATGGCTCAGTGACATGAACAAAACAATGTTAAAAGGGTTGGCAGGGAGGGACTGTGACGGCTTGATAAGTCTCCTGACCACGAATGGGTATAGTGTATTTGAAAGAGACAGATTAGTTGTAAATATACAATGCAAACATTAGGGCAAACACTGAAATAATTGAAAAAATAAATATTTATGTGCTAAGGGACAGGAGAAAATGAAATCATACAAAATGTTCAAAGATGAAAGAGAAAGGAAGGTGAGAAGCAAACAAAAAGGCAACAAATAGAAAACAGGTACAAATATAGGCAGATCTCAGAGGCCTTGTAGTTTGGGTCCAGACCACAGCAATAAAGGGGTTCACATGAAACCTTAGTTTCCCAGTGCATGTAAATGTGGTATCTACACCCTCCTGTAGTCTATTAAGTAAGTATATAACAGCATTATAGCTAAAAAAAAGGGGGGGGGGACATACCTTAACAAATACTTTATTTCAAAAAAGCCATCATTTGAGCCTTCAGCAAGTCATAGAGTGACATCTGCAAGATCAGTGAGCACCCATCACCATGACGGATGTAACAATGAAAAAGTTTGTAATATAGTGAGAACTGTGCGACCCAGAGACACAGAGTAAGCAAGTGCTGTGAATAACATGGAGCAGACACTTTCCTGACACAGGCTTGCTATAAACATTCAATTTGCAAAGACACAGGATCTGTGAGGAGCAGTAAAACGAAGCACGATAAAGCGAGGGCTGCCTGGGTGGGGACTTTGAACCCCACTGAGTCAGCAGTGATTTTCAGAGTGCAGAGCGGAAAGACACCACCATGGTGAGGCAGAGGCGAAGTCGGTGAGAATCAGGGAGACCCAAGACACTCCACGGTTCCTTACAAACCACCATACCTTTCCCACACGATTCAACAGGGACACTCCTCCTAATATGTGCCCAAGTTAGCTGAAAACTTACTTCTCCACAAAAATCTACACACTAGTAGTTGTGGCCGCTTTATTCATAATTGCCAGAAACTGTAAGCAACCATGACATCTTTCAATAGAAGAATGAACAAACTAGTCCATTCATCCAGTGGAATATTCACTGATAAAAAGAAATGGGTTTTCAGGCCACAAAAACATCAAGGAACAATTTTAAATGCATGTTGCTAAGTGAAAAAATTCAGCCTGAAATGAGAATATACTGTATGATTCCAACTACATGACATTTTGTAAAAGACCTGACTATGCAGACACTGTGCTTTCCAGGGATTTGAGGAGAGGGAGCAAAGAATGAAAGCTGGAGCTCAGGGGCTTGTAGGTCAGTGAAAAGATTGAACGACCTGTAGTGATGGGTGAGTGACCTAAGGCATTTGTCAAAACCCATAAAATATGCCACACACAGAGTGAAGCTTAACCTTGATACAAACGAATGACTTTAGTTAATCATGTGTCTATATTGGTTCACCCATTGCAACAAATATGCCCCCCAAGCAAGGTGTCACCATGGCGGGTCTGCATGAGGCAGGTGTACTGGCTGTCTGTGCTTCCTGTCCAACTTTTCTCTAAACCCAGCACTTCTCCCCAAATAAAGTCAATGGACTTAAAAAGAAGATGAGCAGGTTAACTTCTGCGTCTGGTGTGGCAGAGCCAGGATTCCAGTCCAGTTCTCTCTCTGCAAATCTTTTACTTTCAAAAAGTCCACGTCCTATGGAACGAACGGCTTTAAGTCGCTGGGAAGGGCCAGGATTGCTTGGTTATTAGCCAGCACACAAGGGCAGTACTAACACAATAACAACATGGTTATTTTAAAAATAGTGTTCTTAAGATAATAGATTGATTAACAAGGTATTTTTGAGCGGCATTAACCTTATTGCCCCTCGTTTTTGAATAAGGTACATTGCCCTCAGAGCCTTTCAGATGCAGCTTAGAATAAAACTTTACTGGAGGAAGGAAGTACACAACTGGAGAACAAATATGATAGTAAAGCAGCTTAATCATTTAATTTTGTCCCCCATAAGATTGGAATTTAGTATATTGTAGGAAAATCAATCTTAGTAGGGTTAGGCTCAAGCACAAGTTTGGAGGTAAAATTGACTACTAATTTGCCTCTTAAAGGTAATTCATATTGAAAGTCTGAATAACCCTAGGTACATGACAAGATAATCTGGCCTTGTAGAATAATAATAGGCTACATGTAAATAAAGTAATCTTTTCATTTGTTTTCAGCTATGCTAGGAAATAGTGAAATAATTGACCATTTCCAAAAATATAATTTTTGCATGACTGCCCATTTCTGTATTCTCAGATTAAATGTACTGTCCCAAAGACTATGGTTTTTAACCTTCCTTCATCTAAACCTCCCTTATAGTCTGGACCATAAAATGGTATAATCACTCCTTGAACAGTAGCGACTTTGTCATTACATGCAGAACGACAATAAATACATAACTTGTTTTTGTTCCACAGAATAAATAGGCAGCCATAAAAGGCATTTTTTTTTCTTTTGCTCATTTTAATTCTGCATGAAGTAGTTTAAAAGCTTCCAGAAAACCAGGTACCTTTCAACATTGCAGACTGCCACCTACTGGAAGATAAACCAGATGTCTAAAGCAACCGTGAAAACAGGCGTTTATCTTAGTGACATGCACACGCATACACATCAGTAGAAGACATCAAGATGAGTTATGTGAACAATAATTGGCTTGCTTATTTCTATGCTGTATTGTAAAGACAAGACATTTTCATAGTTAACCAGAAACGAATTTACTTTATGCATTGCCAAAAAAAAAATAGTTCTTAATATGTAAATCAGTAGATAGAAAGAACTGTTTTGCTAAGGTAAACAAATGAGAAATATATTTAGAAAGAGGAGTTTTGGCTCAAAAACTTCCAATATGTCCACTGATTTAATCTGCCAGTGGCTCAATCACGCCATATTCTAGGCCCTTTAGATCTGTCATCTGCGCTCCCCAAACAAAACCGAAGCCACACAGCTTGGAAGAGAAACCAAAGAACACGTAAATGTTACTAGGAGGAACATCCGTCGAAATGAGTGAAAAGTAACTTTAGCAAAACAAATGCTCGTTTGCAGGGACATTTCTGTAAACATATCCTCTGTGTTTGGCTGGACCTAAACCTGATAGGGATCAATTTGAGCACGAGGACCCTCCATGCTTGTTACTGATGCAGAAACAGATGGGGGTATTTCCCCCATCTTCGCATCACTCATCTGCTTTTTCAAACTGGAAAGAAACTATCACAGACCTAGGGCCTTGCCCAAACAGGGACCATGACTGTCCATCCGAATTAAACATAAGATAGACTTTATGCACTGTACTTATTTCTCTCTATCCTTAAAAGTCCATAATGACTGATGAGGCCCGCGGGGCAAGAGCAAGAAGCCATTCACGTTCACCTGACATGTCCCCAGCTCAGACTGCACCCCGAGGCCCCTGAGAAGGGGTTGCGGGCAGCAGGGGAGCTCCTTCTCTCATAGCCACATGGCCAGGCAGGCAGCGGTCAGTGCAGTCTGGTGCCATCTGCCTGCAGGCAGCTCCCTGTCCAGAGCCAGCACACCAGGGAGGGTTTTCCCAGTGTAAACAGACTGCAGACCTCTTGAGGGCTGGACAATGTGTTTACTGCAATACATGGGAATTTCTTTCTTTTTTTTTTTTTTTTTTCTTTTTTTGTCTTTTTGCCTTTTCTAGGGCCGCTCCTGCGGCATATGGAGGTTCTCAGGCTAGGGGTTGAGTCAGAGTTGTAGCCGCCGGCCGACGCCAGAGCCACAGCAATGCGGGGTCCGAGCCGAGTCTGTGACCTACACCACAGCTCACGGCAACGCCGGATCCTTAACCCACTAAGTGAGGCCAGGGATCGAACCTGCAACCTCATGGTTCCTAGTCAGATTCATTAACCACTGAGCCACGACAGGAACTCCGGGAATTTATTTCTTATCTGCTGCAGGACTAAAACCTTCTCGAGGACAGCGCTTTATTATACTGATAACATCCAGTCAGCACTTGGTAAAGATTTACTGTGTAAATGATCCTTCTGAAGCATAAGGCTTTTTGAAGAAAGTTTTTTTCCTGTCCTTTAAACTGGAAGTGGTTTCCCACTTCTCCCAGCTGTATGTTACTGAATAACAAAAACAAAGTGTTTTCACTCCAGAGAAAGATGTGGAGAGCAGGCAGGCGCACTTATGTGTCCTTATCGAATTTCATGATTGCTATGAAAATAGAAGCACTGCGAGGATTTTCTCTGCCTGGAGGCTCTCTGAGAAGGCGCCACGTGACACAGAGACCATGACCAAGTGACCTTTGAAATGCAGGGGGCAGGGGGGAGGGGGGACTGGGCACTGGGCTCCCAGGATCCTCCCCTCTCCCAGGGACCTCAGAGCCCCTCAGACCATCTGCCTACCTCCAGATCTCTGCGGTGGCTTTGCTTGGCCTGGAGGCAGCTCACCCTGCAACGTCTTAATTCGTTTTCCAAAACCCATGCTCTGCACTCCTTCCCAGTTGTGTAGCGTTGGTGATGTGTATTGTGTTTTTTCCTGTGGGATCATTCGAAATACTTGAGAATTGCCAATGAGTGTTAAAACTAGTCATGTATTTTCCTGTTGTCTTAGATTCAGGCACAGCTCTTCAGCTTGTTTTTATTTAGAAACATAGTCAAGACGTTCCCTAGTGGGTCAGCAGGTTAAGGATCTCAGGGCTGTCACTACTGTGGCTCTGGTCACTGCTGTGGCACGGGTTCGATCCCTGGCCCAGGAACATCTTCATGCTGCATGGGCACAGCCAAAAACAAACAAACAAACATAGTTGAACTAAAGTTAGTTTCGCAATGTGTACATAATGGATTTGTATTTTGGCCTGGTCCACATCATTGGAATTTTAAAAATACTGCTTTTAAGCACTTAACAGTCTAGATAGTCTGTACTTTTTTCTGTATTTATTTGTGTACGTATTTTTAAAATAAAGCTAAAAGCTATTAGAGGGTTGTTTAATGGTAAGTTCGAAACATAGAAAATTGCCAAATTTTTCAATACCAGCAACTCTACATGGTTTGACCCAATACCTATAAACGCAATTGACTCCCAATTGCCCTGTAACAATACACTGTATTCTCGTGTTTTAAGGCCATTTGCTACTGGTGGTGCATTAGTATCTCCTCAGGTGACAGTGAACTCATTCCTTTCACCAGGTCCTGTGTTTCTGGCGGTCTTGCAGTGAGAGGCCGTGAGACCTGGCAGTGAGAGGCCGTGGCTCCGTGAGAGTGTGTAACAAACATTCACGTATCACTAGAAGACAGGACAGAATTTTTATTCACATGTATACCAATGGTCATAGGTAGAGTTACATGAAAAGTCAATTTTTCATGTTTACTTAACCTGTAAAAAGAAAAAAAAAAAATCTTCCTTTTATCTGATGCTCTAATGCTCCACCTCTACATTCTCTCGAGAATAACTTTAAGACTCACACTTTGCCATAAACTATGCTGCTTTCATTTCACTTCATTTCTTCTCCCTTCATATTTATGACTGAACCTTCTGTGTTCTATTTCCTCTCCTAAAGGGCATCTTCATGTCTCTGAACAAAATCTTTTCCAGGGCATCCTATGCTATGATTTCATTGTAACAAGAAACAGGCAGAGCGGACCTCATTAGCCCAGATGAGACGTGCGAAGGAAGGTAGAAAGCTAAATCCTCGCCATGGATAGAGGTGTGGAAGCAGAGCCCAGGCTCCCGTCTGCACACCAAGCAGGTGCGCAGGCTGCGGACAGGGGGTGGGGCTAGAGGGCCCCAGCAGTTCAGTGCTGGGAAAGGACTGGCATGTCACCTGCTCGAATCCATCCTCTTCTGAACCAGAGCAAGCGAGCTCCAAGAAGCCAAGCCGCCTGCCTGGGGCTCTGGACAGTCCATTAGCATGACGGCTCCAGATTAACTCAGTCCTTCTTCAGGCCAAACCATCTGGGATTTTATTTCCAGGAAACAAAACTGAGATCAAACCCAGAAAGCCAGGAAGCTCACACATCACATGGAATTTTGTCCCTGAAATGCGCCTGCCTTGCTGTGGAATCGAGTAATTTCTGATGGTTTTGTGCCTATCAGAAGGCTGTCACCCAGTTTGCTTGGAAGGAGCTCAACCTCCCCTAGATCGAAGGTCCTCAGACCTCAGCAGGTGGGAAAGTCTGACATGGGCACCATCCTGCCATTGGCTCTGACCGAACAAGTATAACTAGGAGGTCCTTTACAAGTCAGCTAGTACCCAGAAAACCTTGGTGTGAATGTCATGATTTCTATGTCAAGGTCCGTACCTGAGTTTATGAAACTACCTTTTAAGGCTAGACTAGTGAATTGAGATAGTTCCACAAGAATAACCACAATGTTATGAATATTAGGATGGTTAAAAGCAATTAACAACAGATTGATTTGAACTATAAAAACAAAATTTTAAAGGATAGCAAAATTCAAAGATGATAAAACCAAGCAAATTATGTTAATAGGATTATCAATGATGCATTGAATTTTTAAATGAATAAATGTAAACAGGCAACAAATAGCGAAGTAGATCAGATTCAGAAAATATTTTTATTTTACTCTATTCCACCTTTAATCACTGGTTAAATTATGTTTCTGACTCTTGTGTGATCACAATATCCACTTAACACGGTGAGGTTATCAGATAATGAAAAATAAAGCAATGATCCTACTGATTTTTAAAATAAAAATTAGTGATGACTCAGTATACGTGAGACACACTTTTTTTATATCAGTTATCTTCCAGGTTTATTAGAGTTAAGACCCTGGGCGTAAACGCCATGCGTGCCTGTGCTTGCTTTCCTGGCCGGCCAGGTCAGGGATTCGATGTCAACACAGTGGAGAGAGGGGGATGGTGTTTTACCCCCAGGAGAAAACAGGTAACAGTCCCGCAGATGGCTTTTCTCCCCCTCCGACAGTAGGGTGCCCTCCCCTCCACCAGGAGTGTGTGGTCACCAGTGACCATCTTCCCAAGGACATAAACTGTTCTCTTTCAAGAAGATTTAGGTTTGAGGGTCTATCGTTTTACTGTAAGTCTGGTGGTTGATGGTGTTATAGTCTAAATTTATTGTTTTTCTGTGAATTTTGATATTTGTTCATTTTTGAAAACACATGAAAACTTAATGTTCCAGTTAGTATGTATAGCTTTGTTAAAATATCACACGTAGGGAGGTCCTGTTGTGGTTCCGTGGGTTACGAACCCCCCTAGTATCCATGAGGATGCAGGTTTGATCCCTGGCCTTGCTCCATGGGTTAAGGATCCAGCGTCGCCATGAGCTGTGGTATAGGTCACAGATTTGGCTCAGATTCCGTGTTGCTGTGGCTGTGGTGTGGATTAAACCCCGATTTAACATGTAGCCTGGGAACCTCCATATGCTGCAGGTGCAGCCCTAAAAAGACTCCCCCCGCCAAAAAAAAAACAAACACACACAAAGAAATTACAGGTAACTTAGTGGCTCAAAACAACACAAGATTTATTTTGCTCAAAGATCTTCAATTTGAGCAGAGGTCATTGAGGTTGGTTTCTGCTCTCTGCTGAGTTTGAGGGGCAAGATAAAAGCTGACCCCTGACCTCCTCACTCACTCATTAGTCAGATGCACCAGCTCCTGGCCTCTCTGTGGTGACTGGTTCCAAGGGCAAGTGACCTGAGAGACAGAGAACTGGGATGGAGCCATATGCCTGTTAGATGTAACCAAGGAAACAAGCAGCATCAGGTCCACCCCTTCGGTTTGTTGACGCTGACCCCGTGCTCACACCTGGCTTCGAGGGGCACGGACATGGACTCCGTGTCTTGATGGTTGGTGGCAGGTTCTAGAAGAGCAGGTGGGCACCGAATCTTGCTAGGCCACTTGGGACTGCATAATGGATCCCATTCTTCTCCTTGGTCAGCACGAGTCACAGCATCCTTCCCACCCTCACAGTACACTCTCCTCTCCCCAGACTCTCCCAGATGCCATCCCATTGCTTCTGCAGGTCAGGACTTACTCCCAGCTCAGATCTCGTGGTAGCTACATCTCCTTGCATTTGGTTCCTTGAGTACAGATCCTCTGGCTTGGAGGATGTTGTTCTGGGCTGAGTTCTATCCATTCAAAATTCATACCTGGAAGCCTGACATCCAGGACCCAGAACATGCCTGTATCTCAAGACGGACTTTAAAAAGATGGTTAAGTCAAAATGAGGCCCGCCTGCATCTATTCCGACGTGTCCTTGTAAGGAGAGGAAACCTGGACGCAGACCCACATGGAGGGAGGCCCCAGAGGCACAGGGAGAGGGCAGCCATCTGATGCCACGTAGAGAGGCCCCAGGAGAAACCATCCTACAGACACCTTGATGGCAAACCTCCAGCCTCCAGACTGAGGAACTAAACCTCTGATGTGTGATCACCCCGTCTGTGGAGTTTTGTCGTGGGAGCCCAGCAAACGGATACACGTTTGCACCAAAGAGACTTGTCTCCTCCTCCATAACCATCACACAGGGTGTGTGGGTGTGTGTGTGTGTGTGTGCGCGCGCGCGCGCATGCACGTGTGTTGAGGGGGAGTCGAGAGCCACAGTGGACCCTCCTGTTCAGAAAAAGGAGCCCTGGGGACCCACAATGGCCCCGGTCATGGCTGCGGCGACTCCACAAGCCTGCAGGACATGCTGTTGGCTCCTTGCTCAGGGCCAGGTGCGTTGCCTGCCGTGAGCCGTGGGGCCCTTGACCGCCCCCTGCAAGCCGGGTTCTTCCTGCGGAACTTCTGGCTCTGCCTGTGGGACCCCAGCTCTGCCCTCTGAATCCTGCTTCCCTTGAGCCACACCTGGCAGGTTAAATATCTGTTCTTGATTTGTAATGTGCAGAGCATATTTTGTATATGTTATATCAGCCAGCTGATTTCTAGTAGATATTCACTTTTACTTTCTGCTTATTTTCTAATTGATTTTTCAAATTCACACAAAAGTCAAAGTATCCAATGATAGGTTTCCCTTATATACAAGTTTTCTTGTTAGATCTCAGTGTTCTGTTGTGGTACGCTTTTATTTGTAGACGTCTAGGATTTCTTGTACAATAATACTTTTTCAAGTAGATATTTTGGGTGATATGTTCATCCCTTCTCTCATTTTATCTGCATTTGCCTGGTATCTTTTTTCCACTGAGTTAATTCTAACCACCTTTGCTTTAGTTTAACCACATTATTTTACCAAATCTAGTGTGTTAATGACAGTAACTGGGTTTATTTAGTTTTAATACTAGGTAAGTAGTTGGTCTTAATTCGATTGTATTTTAGTTTATTATTATATTACTTGACATATTGCAGGTCATCATGAAGCAAAATGTTATTCTGAGTAATTGTGGAAATATTTAAGGTGTGTTAAACAGATACCTCTGCTGTATGAACTGCAGACAAGGTGTTTTCTTCCAGGCAGCTGCAATGGTGATGTTAGATATAGTTGTGTTATCTTTGGACCGACTTCCTTAGATTTCAACCTGGGATCCACTCGTTATGCTGCAAGCCACACGGGAAGTCCAAGGATCCACTTGTTGATTCATTTATTCTGAACACTTGCTATGTACAGGTACCATGTACAAAATTGAAAAAACTCCTAAACTGTGAGATCCTTTAGAGTGCAGACCACACGCTGTTCATCTTTGCATCTCCTGAACCTGCTATGAACTTGACCCACAGTAGGTGTTTGAGAAATATGCACTCCTTCCTTCCTTCATTACAAGGAAGGGTGAAGTCAGGGGCCCTTCAGAGAACCTTCGATTCGATTACATGGATGTGGCCTGGGGGCGCAAACATGCACACCTGCTGTACCCGGGACTGTGGGGAAGTGAGACATGCCTGCATTTCCCAGGGAGCCTGTGAGGAGCCGTGGCCTCCCAAGTCACGGGAACAGGGAGGTAAAGTTAGGGAGTATTTACTTTCACTTCCTTCTACCCCAGGGACTGGCCTTCCTCCCCAACATGTAAACCCCCAGGGAGCCGGGAGCTCACGCAGCTCCCACAGAGGACGCACCTGGTCGGCTTTGCCGAGACGAGAGGAGCTTTATCTTCTTTTTGCACCAGAGCTTAACTCCACCATTGGAGAAACACCAGGCCACAGCTCTAGTCCCTGTGGGTTCTGGCTTTTAAGACCAGGGCTTTGCCTGCCCTTGGAAAGCACTGTTCATTCCGAGATGGCAGAGTAAGAACCGCGATTCCTTCTCATCAAGTCACAGTGGAGCGACTTTTTTGCCCTTCTCTCCCTTTGGAGAGATGAATGACTGCACCTTAGAGGGAAAAATCACTGTCCCTGCCCCTTGCCTGTTAGTGTCCTGCTGCTCATAGAGGACACTGGGCCCAGGGGTGAGTTCTCAGAGGAGGACAAGGGCGCTCAGTGTTCGCTGCAGGGTGACTGGTCCGAAATCCCTCTCTGATCCTGGATATACCTACGTGCTCACGGAGGATGGAAGGAACCAAATGAATGTTAAATGCTCCCAGCTAGATGACCGTGATGGAGGTGACCCCCTGCAGATTCAGTCTAAGCGGCTAGTATACTGATTTTGCCCCCTGGGGAAGGAACAGAAAGACAAAAGGCAACGTTGCACAGTCCACTTCGTGCCCACCCTGTGCCTAAGGATCTGGATTTGGTTTTGCCTTTTAATAATGCTGCTGGGCTCGGGCTTTGCAGGGGGCTGTGTCTGCATCACTGCACGGGGGTGTCACTACAGCTGCGATCCCTCCTGGATTAATCCTAATTGAATTCTGATCACATGTGTTGCTTAATCTACATGAAATTCGTGTAGTACATCCAGCTGAGGGAGACACTGCACAGTGTGCAGTAGTGTGACAGGGTCCCCAGCGTTCAGAGGTTTACTGTCGATTGCGTCAGTGGCCCAGGTGCTTGTTGTAACAAGCCGAGTGTATTAGTATAACATGGACAAACCATGGTGACAGTCCACAGGGGAGGTTCACTTTTGTTAGAAAAATCCCTAAAGGCTTTATGTCCTGGATAAGCAGGAAACCTTCTCTGACACCCGTCCTGATCTTGGACTTGAGCTGCGTTAGGTGCTGGTGATTCAGACACAGGCATCACTCAAAGAGACCACAGTCCAGCAGCACGGCAGTGAATGAGAAGTGGGCCTTTAGCCTGTGGATGCTCCCTCACTCTCTTCATCCTCCTATTTGTCCCTGAAACTTACCCAGTGAAGAAACGAGCCCTCCTTTGGCGAGATCCCCAGTCCGGATTGCTAATTGCCTCTCTGTGGCTGTTCTGCAGGTCCCTGTGTGTCTCTATGACCTGTAAACTGGTGGTTGGTGCAGGGACTTGATAAGGATGAGGTTCCTGCGATTGGGCTTTGGGAGGACACTTTCCGGGATAGCGGGTGTGAGTCGTGCAGGAGGCTGGCACTGGGGTTAGGCAGCCAACCCTATTGCTCGCTAGGACATCAGATGCTGAGAGTCTAGTGTTGGCAGCAGCTCTTATGTTTTAGCTGGTATTAAGTGTCTAGTCTTCCTGGGTTGCTCAGAAAGGGGGTTCTCATTCTCGACATGTGGGGTTTTGAGTAAAAGGTTGGGAAATTCCAGTGAGATGAAGCCAACCTCACAGAACCACTCCCATCTCTCTGCCCAAGCATGCGGTTCATGCAGGAAATGGCGAAGGAATCTTTTATGACAGAAAAAATGGATTCCGCTCTGGGAGCTTTCCGGAGAGTCAACCTCTAATCAATGTGCTTTTCTCATTTGACTAGTAAACTTTCTTTCCTGTTTTTCTTATAGAATTGCCTTTTATCAAATATAATTTAACAGTGGACTGCAATCACAAGCATTCAATGAGCTGTTCTAGAAATAAACACAGAGACACATAAAAACCTGATGTGTGAAGCTGAAGGGAAATAGTGAAATCAACAGAAAAAAAAAAAAAGTTCAGTGGTTGTTAAAACTGAATTACTGGATTTCCTCTTGTGGCTCAGCGGGTTACGAATCCGACTAGGATCCTTGAGGATGCGGGTTCGACCCCTGGCCTCAGTAGGTTAAGGATCCATTGTTGCTGTGAGCTGTGGTGAAGGTTGCAGACACAGCTCCAGTCTGACCCCTAGCCAGGGAACCTCCATATGCCACGGTCCTAAAAAGACCAAAATAACAGCAACAGCAAAATTGAATTACCGTCTAATTGGAGGAGGCATGATGGGCTGACACAGCTGGAAATTCCTTTCCTCAGCCCCAGGACATCCCTGGCCTGGGAAAACTGGGAAGTACATTCTAGGGTGATTAAAATCTAGAACGCTGATTGAAAGCATTTCTTTAAAAATGGTAGCTATTGATATATCTTTCCTGAAGTAGGTGGACTGTTGCTCAATGGGAAATACCACTGCCCAACTCCTGAATTAGCAAAAATACTGTGTTGTTTTTTATTTTTAAAGAGGAAATGAACTACTGAGCACCCCTAAATTGCCATAGCTGGGGTTCTTGGGAGAGAAGAGAAAGAGGAGAACAGGCCCTGATGTTGAGCAGATTTTAACGGTCCTAATTTGGCCGGCTATTAAAAAGAGAGAAAAAAGCACTTAAGAATGAAATCAGATAGTTTACAGTGAAGTGTTGACTATACGGTGATGCCTGCAGATGTGCAGGATTTTATGGTTTGATGTGACGGGGCAGGACCTCTCTTGAGTTCTGAAACTTCAGATCTTATAGATTACCCAGCCTGCAGGCTGGGTCCTAAAATGTGCGCTGCGGTCATTCTGCTCATCCTGTGCCTTTACCTGCAAAAGGCCAATGATTAAACTTCTCAGAATAGGGAATCCTAATGCTTCTTACTTCACGATTGCTAAATTTATGATATTTCTAATTCCCTAAAGCTTGCTTTTCTCATGGAATTTATATTCTCCTACTTAGAACTGACTAAGAACCTTTTAAGGGTTGTTTTTAGCTTTATGTCAAAACCATAGTAAGATAATGTTTCTTCCTAAGATAATACTTATCCTGCTGGAAAACCTCCCTCTTTTAGAGAATGTCATGAATTTTTATCGTTTTGTGGGCTCCCTGTGCTTCATTGGTACCAAGTAAAGGAGACTTTGAGAATTTGTGTGAACCTCTCAGTGGAGTCTGTGCCTGATTTGTTCTTTTTAATAGGAAAGACAGACAGCCATATTTTCTTTATATTATTTTCTGCCTCTTCTCATCATTTGAAATAGTTGACTTTCTCATGCTTGCCGTCCCAAGTGAGGGTGAGCTTGGACTGGGAACTTGATCCCGAGTGGGCTTTGCGGCATCTTACTTCCAACCACACCATCTAGATACTGCACAGCTAAAATCCAGAGAGGGGGACTTATTCAAATGAATTGCTGAGGGTAAAAGCCTTTAGATAGTTCACTTAAGATTGGAAAGTCATTTTCAAGCTAGAGCTGAACAACTGTGTCTGTTTTATGTGGCTCCCAGGAAGGAAGTTTTCACTCTTCTTGCTGCTGCAGTGTCCTCGGGGGAGGCAGGACTCAGCTCACCTGCCCCCAGGCTGTCATCCTTGCCATCTTGGTAAATAGCCAGTACAAAAACTAAGAGAGCTACAAAACAGATTTTCAAAAGCCGTTGAAATTCTCTTGCCTAGTCTCACAGTATTTAGACTTCTCAGAATTCCTGCATTAAAGAGCACTTCTAGGGATTATTCTGCTCACCGAAAGCACATTGCAAATGGGTGCAAACAGTCTGTTTTTCTGTTATTCCAAACAAGCAGGACTCAGCAATATCATGGAAAAGAAGGACCTTACCTGGATAAGTGACTCGGGTCCTATGCTCCCCTTTACTGAGCGATGTGCTTTTTATGTGTGATCCACCAGGCATTTATGTTAAGTGCCTTTAGCCAGTGAAGCATGTCTGTTCATGTGTGTGCGTGTGCATGTGTGTGTGTGTGTGTGTGTGTGTTGTGCATTGTTGACGGACAACGCAGTGAGGACAGGAGCCAGCCCTTTTCATTCATACAAGGTCAAGTCCAGCCCCGTTATCCACGTTCAGTGTGATAACAGAGCTTGAACAGAAACGTGAGTGGGTGAGGAATCAGTGAGTGGGGACTGAAACCATCAGGGCGGACGGGGAAGGGCGTGATGTTTAGTCGCAAATCACAGGCTCCCGGGGTTCAGTATTTTACCTGGTTCCCAAAGACAACATTGTGCTTCTGCAGGACTGACTGACAGTGTGCACCTAGTTCCCAGGGTTGGGGGGACAGAAAGCCCTTGCAAGAGGTGGGGGGGCGAAGGGTGCAGCCCCATCCAGGAGGGTGGACCAGGACAGAGACATGCAGTTGGTGAGCACCTAACAGACTTTCCTCCAATTCTCCCCACGGAGCTCAGTCTCCTCCCTTCGCATCCCTGCTGGTGCAGACCTGGCTTGCCCTTTGCTGGCTTCCCTGCAGAAAGCCTGGACCTTCTTCCCCAGAGGAGTTCTTGATGTCTGGAGCAAACAGCCACAGAAACACCTTTTTATTAAAAGGCACTATTGACTCTCTGCAAATGAAAACATGCCAAGCTTCCTTTAAATTAGATTCCATCTGAAAGCTTTGAGGGGCTTGTCTGGAATGCTGGGGAACATGAACAGCTCCTAACAGCAGATTTAGGCTTCTTATGGGTCCGGCTTACATTTTCTGTATGTTTTATCACCATTGAACTTTGCATGTAATGAATGAAAAGTGAATTAGCTGTGACTGTGTGTTGTTTCACCTTGTCCTGGTTACCTGTAGGCAAATCTGGGAACCTGAATGTTGACATTACCATGGCTTCTTCTAGACTGGTTTTCTGTTCTGTGTAACAGATTGCCACAAACTTGGTGGCTTAAACAGCATGCAGGACACCTCCCAGTCTCTGGTGGGAGGAGCTCAGGCTCGGATTGGGGGGCCCCTGGCTTGGGGTCTCCCAGGACTGCCGTGAAGGTATTGGCCAAGCTGTGTCCTTTCTGGAACCAAGGTCCTTTTTCCAGCACAGGGGGCTGTTGAGAACTTAGTGTCCTATGGTTGAACACAGAGGCTCCCATTTTCTTTCCAGTGAGAAATTATACAATTAAAGGTGAAGTAAGCACACAGAAATGTGAGCCAGTTGTGTATAATGAGAACATAACTAATGTCACTAAGCTTCTGGAAAGTTCTGAGATTTGGGGTATGTACTTAGATATGAGGGTCAAGTGTCTTAACATTTTTTTTATGGCATAATATTAATTTTTTAAAATCTCTTTTTAAATTAAAATGTAGTTGATTTACAATGTTGTGCCAACTTCTGTTATACAGCAAAATGACCCAGTCATACATACATGCATATATAATATACATATATATAATATATGTACATTCCTTTACTTATATTACCTTCCATCATGGTCTATCCTAGGCGATTGGATATAGTTCCCTGTGCTATACAGCAGGACCTCATTGCTTACCATTCTCAATGTCATCGTTTGCATCTACTAACCTCAGACTCCCCCATCCATCCATCTCCCTGACCCCAGCAACCATAACTCTGTGAGTCTGTTTCTGTTCTGTGGATAGGTTCATCTGTGCCATATTTTAGATTCCACATATAAGTGATATCATATGGTGTTTGTCTTTCTCTTTCTGTCTTTCATGCTTCACTTAGCATTTGTCTGTCTTTCATACTTCACTTAGCATGAGAATCTCAAGTTGCATCCATATTGCTGCAAATGGCGTTATTTCATTCTTCTTAATGTCCAAGTAATATTCCATTTTATGGGCCACATCTTTATCCACTCTTCTGTTGATGGACATTTAGGTTGCCTTCATGTCTTGGCTGTTGAATACTGTTGCAGTGAACATACGGGTGCATGTATCTTTTTGAATTGTAGTTTTGTCTGGATATATGTCCAGGAGTGGGTTTGCTGGATCATATGGTAGTTCTATGTTTAGTTTTCTGGGGAACCTCCATACCATTTCCCATAGCAGTTGCGTATAATCTAAATAATGTGTGTATATCTCTAGTTCATGATGACTGGGATTAGATGTGATCTACTGAATGAAGAAACTTGAGCTCATATTCATTACCTTCTCATGCTGCCCACTACTGCACAAATTTGAAAATTCTATTGGCGTTTTGATTAAATGGAGCCATCTTTATATCCTCACTCGCTCTAGAGGCTGCACCTCTAGGGGCCCTTGGATGTCTTCAGAAGCACCTTGAACTTCACAGGAAGGAGAGCTAGAGACACCTTAGCATTGCCATACAAGTTGTGCTCCAGGCCATTTCCAGTTTCTTGGGGGAACACCTTCACTCTTGTGTTTGCTAAGTTTTCATTGGACTAAGCCTTGTTTTGAACCTTAATTAACTAATGGAGGATAAAAGCAAAGGTCAGGACGGTTTATCTCCACATGTCCTCAGGAAACCCTGAAAGACAGGAAAGGAACCCATTCCACATTTGCATTGACACACGATTCTGGAGACAATTAGCTCAAGACCCTGGCTCACATGTCAAGATTTCTGCTGTGCTTTGCAATGATTTAGGGCCTAGAAACATGGATGCAAAAATACTATGTTCAACTTTTTCATGGGAACGCCATTCTTTTAAGGAATCTCTCTATAATGGTTAGTCGGATAATTGAGGTCACTATAAAATACCAAATGACATCGCTGGAGTTGTAGAAAGGATGGTTTATGTCAGCAGTGTTGGGCTAATGCTGTGCTATTTTTCATGGATTTCAAAGTCTGTCAGTAAATTAGGAAATTTACCACCTTCTCTGCAGATACAGCAATGTTTTTTAAGCCTTGATTAATTTATTCAAGTTCAACCATCAAGTGCAACAATAGGATATTTTCCTACCAGACATTTGTATGTCTTCCTGCCTGTGAACTTGCAGATAGCTGGACACTGGTTGCCTCTTGGTATTTAAGAGCTATGCAGGCTGGTGTTCTGTGACCTCAGAAGCGGCCTTCCTGCCATTCTCACTGGCCACCGTCCACAGACATGCTGCCGCTGGGCGCTGCAGTGCCGTGACCGTGGCATTTCCCTCTGCGGAAGCATTTCCTTTTGCCTCTGCTGTCGTAACTGCAGCTGTCAGCTGGTTCTTTCCCTGGGTGCATGAGCACCAACATTTCCCCCAACAGGCATGTCTGTCATTTTGCTCCAGGCTCACTCTCGGTCTGAGTTCCCCATTGCAGTCCATGAAATGCCCCCCAGACAGGGCTCTGGGTTTCCAGCTTTCTACTCTGTCCACACTCCTAAGATCCCGGGCCTGCTCCACCATGCCCAGACCCACCAGCATGTGTGGGACATCTGGATGGGCCTGACCTGGCCTGCTCTCTGCATTCGGCTTTGCTGGGTCTGCAGGCTATAAACTGCCGGGGTCTCAGTGGTCCCAAATCTGCTTGCTTTGCATGTCATAACAATAAAAGCCTGGCCTAGCTCCAGTTTTTGCATCTCTGTTTTCCTTGTTGTTCCCGATGTGATCATTTTTTTTTTTCAGGGAAGTTCGCTTTGAGCTAGTCTTTCATCAATGATAACAGTAATGTTTTTCAATCTCAGTGATTTTATGAATCTGTCTAAAATATGACACAAATGTCTAAATGAAATACGAAAAAATGTATTCTAAATTAAATGTGTGAAACAAAGTCTAGAGTTGTCTGTCAACTTCCCTCACCCTAAACACTTTAAAAAACATATGTCAGCATCATGAAAGTAAATTTTAAGGTAGAAAGCTTCAAGATTAAAGATTAAAAATATAATTTCCAAGTATTTTTCTCATTCTTTCTTTGTCTTGGCTTCTTCCAGTGCTCTTTCCACATTGAAGGTGCTAGTCTTTCCTCGTCTTACTTTTGCTTCTTCCACTGTGATGCATCTTTCTTTCTTCCCACATGGATGTGTTACAGATTTCTCTGACTACTCATTTAATTCACTGAATGGTTAGGTTAATGTTAAACTATTAAGAACAGACGATTTTCCTCAAAACATAAGCCTTTGTGTAGAAGAGACGTTAGGATAAATTAACCACTCAGTTCTAAACCTCAATGAATGTGTTAATCAGCAGCTAATATTGACTAGTGTTACTCTTCGGGTGGAAATTGTAACCACGCACCCACGCAGATAGCTCATTGTTGCAAAGCATTCAGTGTTTCCTCCAGATTGAACTAAATTGGGCAGTGAACTTGGCAGTAATTCATATACACCAGGCAACCCACCATCATTTCCAAAATATCTACTCTCAACTATATATAACTGTATAGGCGATAGAATTACACAGTGTATATAAAATATCTCGGATACTGGGCTTGCTTTGCATCTACGTGGTAATCCAGCGTCTGGCAGATCATGTTTGGTTTTTTTTTTTTATTATTCCTCTTGGAGAAAGTACTTAACTCTCTTAGGATTATTATGCTGACAGTACTTTGGTGGTGTCCTGGAGAGCACCCCTCTTAGGGGTGGAGCCATGTGACTACAGGGAAACCAATCTCCTGCCCTCCTTCAGTGTGTCCAGCCTTGGAGTTTCCCTCTGGCAGATGGCTGGGAATGTCTCCACTGGATTCCCAGGCCTCCATAAGGGAGGCACCTCTGGGGGTGACGGGCAAATTTGATGTTCTTGGGGGAAAGATGGTCAAACACTCCTACTCTGCCATGTGTCTGATGTCACCCAGTCCTTGAGCTCTGGAGGCAGCCTCTGCTTTGTGAAAGGGAGGTGACCTCGGCTGAGGCCCTTGATTGTTCAGGGGTCGGGAGCTGGACTTTATTCCCTCGATCTTCTCAGGTCACTGGTGCTCCGTGACCTCCTGTTTATCCATTTGGAGCTGATCTAAGCACAGCTGGGACTCTTCTGATTCATATTTGTTGCGTTGTGGGCCAGGTGTCAGGATGGCCAAGGCTTTGCTGGTTGTTGTTACCATTTTATTCTGTTAATTTGGGTGGAACTCGGCCGTTCTCAGACTGAGGTCATCTTTAAAGGCCTGAACACTAACCAGCCTGTTGTGAGTGACTTATTTTAATTATTATCATCATGCAATTATTACTTCATGTTTTGAACATCATATCTTGCAATAGTATTAGTAGTATTAATGAATACTATTTAAATAGTATTAATATTTCATAGTATTATCCTTTTAATAGTATTAATGAATAATAATGTTCTTTCTTATAAAATTGAGCTGAGTGCGTGTGTTCCCTGCTGTGAACCGTGAGTCTGTATATTAGTGTTGAAATAGATGGCTCTTCGGGAGAAGAGATGTTCTGATGGGGAAGGACTCTGAAAAGGCAGTTGCCGGCACTGTTCAGCTCCATCCTGACCACTCGTTAGATGTTTGCAACCTCTCCCGTTTCCTTGGGCCGGATTCACCACCTGCAGCCTTGCTAAGAAGTATGGTCCAGAAGCACCAGGCTTGGGCCTTCTCCTGGGAGCCTTCCCTCCCTCCAGGGATGTGCTAAGAGGATCCCAAGGCCACTCTTTGCATCTCTCTGAAGTACAACTCAGCCACTCTCCTAGGCCTCTTAATGAATGAAGATTTCCTTTTTTTGAAATACTGCCATTTTTGAAAAATTATAGAACATTTTTCACAATTTATGTCAGTCCCTGAATTTTCAATGAGAGTGCCACTAATATTATATTTCTCTCTTGAAATTCTCAACAGGATCTCTTTTAATAGTTGCAAAGGAAAAAGAGAAATCAAGTGTCTGTTAAAACTATCATTGTTAACACCAAGGGCTAGATGTTCAAACCATGATGATAAAAGTATTGTTCTTGCTATAGAAAAATTTGGTAATTGTTTTGAAATAACATAGTGATCAACTATTTCCCCTTGATATCTAGAAGTTCAATGAGTAAAAACATCAGAGTTGTTATTTTTTGGAATGGTAGAAAAAGATCTTAATAGATAACTAAATTCTAACAACATTATACTAGTGCTTTAAAATTTAATTTTTTTTCCTGGAGTTCAGTGTGCTGTTACCATTTCGTGTGGTCGGTAACTTAGCTTTTTTTTAGGATGGATAGCATCATTGCAATAAAGCAGCAAAGGGTTTTGATTTTCTGAGTGCTCTGTGTGAGGCCTCTGCCCAGAACACTCACCCAGGACCTCAGGGTGAAAGGGACCATGGGAATTACCTAGGATAGTGGTCTTAAACTTGACTCTGCAGAAAGAGGCTTAATTTGATGTGGGAAGCCTGTACCTTACCCTAACCAGTGGTCCCTGCTCAGCATTTATGTGTTTTCATATTGGATTTCTACAGTATTTAGATGAAACAAAGCATCCCATGGCTCGGTTAATACATATGGATCCCTGAGTGATTTTCTCTTTCTTGTTGATGGAAAACTGCTTTCCTGTGGAAACTCATTTCCACATAAAGGAATATGATCTCATGGTGAGGAGGAAGGTCATGGGCTGAAAAGCCTCAGGCGCTGGGAGAGAAGCAAACAAGTGCGGGTGCAGCGGGTCTTCAGTGGGGGAAACTGGGCATCAATTAACTCAAGAGCAAACATTCTGCCAGAGTGAAGTTAAACCCACAAACCAAACCCATCTGCTGGCCCGTGGCTGGTACTGCAGACTCTCACGCAGAGGTACTTGAAAAGATGGGGCAAGGAACACGTTCCAAAGCACAACCATTTCTGAAATGTGACGCATTCGGGATAAACTAGGCTCTTTTCATCACTGACTTGAGCATGAAGCCTTGACTCTTCAGTGTCCTCAGAGCCTCTGCAGGCAGGTGCGGGGCAGGGCGGACTGCCCCAGGTGGGCTTGGCTGCCCACCTGAGGGATGTTCAGGAGGTGGGGGCATCACAGGAGGGTCAGGATGACACACCCCCAGAACTTCACAGTATCAAGAGTTTGGGCATCAAATAGATAGAGTTTGTGAAGGAGCCAGTACAGGAGACATGTGAGTGAGGGGCGCGGAGGCAGAGGATAAAGAGAGGGCAGCTTATGAGCGATCGCAGCAGAGTCATCCTCCAGCCACGGGAGCTGCGGGCAGGAGCTGAGTGCAGGGTGGCGAGGGGCAGTGGTGTCAGCCTTACAGCCCAGCAGGCACTGCCTGGGACACTGTCCCGGTGACGGAGCCAAAAGGGGCTGACACATCCTCTGCCAGCCTCAGGACACTCATGGCAGCCACTCAGAGGTGGCCCCTCAGGGCTGCGTTTCCCAGCCCCGTGTGGCTGGGTGTGACTTGTGATGAGAAAGAAATGTGATGCACACCAGGGGCTCAGCGCCCACTTCCCGCCCTGCCAGGAACTTGGATGTAAGGGCAGAGGCTGACTTGTCCCAGACCACAGGCATCGAGGGCAGCAGAGGGGGTTTCAGACACTGTGACGTCCCCTCTTAGCCTGGTCCTTACAGGAGGGAGGAACGAAGAGCCGTCCTGTCACAGCCACAGTCATGGTGGCATTTAAAAAAAAATAACCAGGCACTATTCCACCAAACAGAAAGGGAAATGACATGTACAGAGCTTCTCCCACGGTACATGTCACTGAGTGAACAAAAGGTCCTCAAAAAACCAAAACCAAATGCCATTTTAAAAGGTCCTATCGTTTTAACCGATTTATTGGTGGGGGGGGCAGTTAATCGGTTTCCAGTCGAGGCATCAGGTGGGGAGCTGAAAGTTACAGGGAGGGTGTGCTCAGGGTTTGAGTTTGGGATGCACAAAAAGGTGGGAGAGAAATTTTGCATATTTTATAATTTAGCCTGGGGCAAGTTCTATAAATAGGTAACATTTTCCACTCAATACACAGAACAGTCATAGTAGGCAGAGTGTCGCACAGACTTCTTTACACTCAGTGACTAAGCATTCTGGAAATCAGCTAAATTATTTCAATCCAGATATATGTGCACAGATGCTTTCTGTTGGTTCTATGTAACTCCCTGTTTAGTCCCTACTTCAGTGCATTCCCACATGTGTGCCACTGTGAGGGCCGTTCCCTGTATTTTGTTAAACTCAGGCCAAATGAAGCCTTTTGAGAGAAGCAGCAATATTTCAACATGCAGCTTGCATGAGTTTGGCTGTTTGTCTAACTCTGCTTTCCCTGTTTTGGTTACAAAGATGAGGCTTAATCAACAGGAACCAGTGTTCTTCTGAACATAATTGCCAACAATACTTTTGGTGAATTTCTGGAGCGTTGGAGATGACTGGGCAAGAGATGTTGGTTCTGCCATCTTGAAGCAGAAAGAATTCCATGATCAGAGAGATGTCTGAGTTTGCTTTTAAGGCCTTTCAGTTGATTGCATGAGCCCCACCCTGGGGGAGGAGACTCTACAGATAGACCTGGAGACTGGAGTCTGAGACCAGAAAGGCCCATGCGGTCACGTGATAGAGACGAACCAGCCCTGAACTCAAGGGTTGCTTCACAGATGCGGGTCCCTCCACATAGAAGAATTTCTAAAGCTGTGCATTCGGACATGGCTTATCCCACACAGAGACGGTACCTGCTCTGTCCGTGAGAGGACCTACATGAATGATTGGATAAAGAGTGGGGAGACTAGAGTCACTTCCTAAATCAAGTAATTCCAAATAATCCCTGGAGATACTCAGCCCCCAAGGGAGAGAGCAGAACTCCCTGTCTCTACATGTGGCTGTTTATAGTGACTTGTCTCTGAGGAGTGCAGTGAAGAGGTTGGGACAAAGAGGACGTCACAGTGGGGGGAACCTATAAACCTCATCTCAGCTTGATGGTCAAGGTCAGCCTCAGCAGCAGTGGGGCGTGCTGATAGTGTGCATCTCTGAGGTGAGGTGGGAAAGTGGTGCTTATCTCAGTGGGCTTCCTCTCCAAAACCCATAACCCTTCTATAATCAGGAAAAAACATCAGAATAATCACAGACCATTCTGCAAATTACCAGTAACCCTCAAAACTCTCAAAGTCATTAAAGAAAGCAAAGTCTGAGAAATGCTCATGGCCACTGGGAGCCTAAGAGGCCATGATGATTAAATTCAATGTGGCATCTGGAGGGGACCCTGGGAACTAGCGCTGACAGCAGGGAGAACTAAGAGAGCCTGAATGAAGTAGGGACTTCATTAATGAGAGCATAACAGTGTCACTTATTAATTGAAACAACATTACACACCATGTGCCATACTGATGCTTGGCATCTACCAGCCTAAGAGGTTAATGACCCTGGAGGGAAAGGGAAGAAGGGTATATGGGAACTCTCTGTGCTCTTTGCATAGTGTTTCTATAAAGCTAAGACTGCTCTGGAGAGTTCTCTTGTGGTGCAGTGGGTTAAGGATCTGGCAATGTCATTGTAGCACTTCAGGTTTGATTCCTGGCCCAGGAACTTTCATGCTGCGGGAAAGGCCTAAATAAATGCATACATAAAACTCTTCTAACATAAAAGTTTGTACAGAAAAGGTCTCGGAATTTTTTAACATAAAAATTGAACAACTTTCACTTGTTTTTTATTTTTATTTTTATTTTCTTATTTTTTATTGTTATTTCCCTAATACAATTTTTTTTCTACTGTACTGCATGGTGACCCAGTTGCACATACATGTATATATTCTATTTTCTCACATTATCATTCTCCATCATAAGTGACTAGATATAGTTCTCAGTGTTACACAGCAGGATCTCATTGCTAATCCATTCCAAAGGCAATAGTTGGCATCTATTAACCCCAAGCTCCCAGTCCACCCCACTCCCTCCCCTTCCCCCTTGGCAACCACAAGTCTGTTCTCCAAGTCCATGATTTTCTTTTCTGAACTTTCACTTGTTTTTAAATTTATAATCACTGAAAGTTTAATGACAGCTAGGAAATGTGTTACGTAGTAATTAAATTGTCTTGAATATCATACTAATTCTTTTTCTGAATACATACCTCATATTATTATCAGATATTTTCATGAAAGCTAATGAAAAATTAAGAGAAAAAGGAAGATGTCTTAAGAAAGGTAGAAGGCATAGAAACACCCCCATCCAAATCTGAGATAAGTTTAGATGGGGGTTACACACCCTTATGTCTGTTTCTCTATTGCATTTAGCAGCAGGAAATTGATTCTCCAGAGACACCATGTTTTTATGTAATCCACAAATACTGATGTTTTCCTACTTTTATCAAAAAGGAATAACTTTATGTCAAAGTGGGAGTTAAACAGATACACAGAGTTCTTTCAGATACAAACTTTAAGAGCAGTTTTGAGAAGTAGTAAACTAATGCCAAATTTCTCACTCCCACTAAATAAATAATTAGATCATTATAATTTTAACATCAAATTGCCCATTTATTTGTTAATGATTTGTAGTTACCTGATTTGACTAAAATCAGCCTCCTTATGTTTTCCAATCAAACCAAACCACAGACTTTCTTATGGAAACAATATATTATATATCCATCCCTTTTCCTTCCAAGTCGGTAGTAATAATCCAGTGACACACTTCATCTGGTCACTCAGCCTCACCTGACCAGTGCTCATCAGCCTCATACAACAGAAAGTGACAAAGGGCCAAAAGGCTGAGAGGAGCAGTAATTGTGAGGTGCATAAGGTCTTCCATTTTGGGAGTTCCCACTGTGGCTCAGCAGAAACGAATCTGACTAGTATCCATGAGGCCTCCGGTTCAATCCCTGGCCTTGCTCAGTGGGTTAAGGTTCTGGCGTTGATATGGCTGTGGCATAGGCCTGCAGCCCCAAGCCTGGGAACTTCCATGTGCCATGGGTGGGGTCTGAAAATTTAAAAGTAAATAAATAAAGTCTTCCATTTTGGAATTCACTGTACATTTTACTTTGAAGTCTCATTCCGCATTTTTTATACTGACAATGTGTCAATTTTCTACGACAATTCTTAGTTCTATTAAGTTTGTCATATAATTTAAGAACACTTAAAAAACTGACTCACATGCATTATGTGCATTTAAGTCTATGTGTTTTAGGTATTATAGTGACCACTAAATGGATCTGTATTAGAGATTTCAATTGATTTGTCTTAATAAATATTATTCATTCTGATAGCTTGTTTTCTTACACCACACTGTTTGTGAATACAATTTTAAGTTCCAGAGAGAACTATTCATGCATGCAGCTTTTTAATTAAAAAGAGAAAGATTAGTCAACCTTCTTCCAAGAGATAACCATACGAAAGGCAACTTTTAATTACTCCTTTTGAAGTTGCTGCCGCTGCAAAGTTTAGCGGGCTGAGCTAACACTTGGGAGCGGAGGCCGACCCCGCCCTGGGCCCCTGCGGGACGCTTAGCCGGTGGGCGGAGGAGGCGTGGAAATGCACATCCTCTGTCCCACGGACCATGGCAGATGCCCCACATCACAAAGGACCTCATCTGCTCCTCCCAGCCCTTCATTGTCCCCGGAGCCTTGTTCGCACAGGTGCCTGTGAGCACTTTGCCCGCAGGATCCTCTACGTCCCTGCGTGTAAGTCTTCGCGTTTCCTCCCCTCACACCCGGAGCTGTGCTTGATGGCGTTTCTCTGTCTTTGCAGACGACGTCCTTTGCGGTGTCCTGGCACATGGATTTCAGGACTGCCTGTGAGGAGGTAGGTTCCACGGCTTCCTGCTCTTTGATCAGGGAAATGGGCAGGAGGCAGCTCCTTCAGGAGGTGGGCGATTGTGAAGTGTCGCTTCCAGAGCGCAATCTGTGTCTGAGAGTCAGCCACAGGGCGCCTGGGGAAGCCGGGTTCCAGTGTCCCTTCAAGAAGACGGAGCCTGTTTGATATGACTGAACTGCCCTCCCCGTGAACTTCGCCCTGCAGGATTTCAGGAGTGGGAGGCGGGAGCTAATTCCCCTCGCATAAATGGTTATAAGCTAGAAAACATCTAAGGTCCCTTTCCGCACCAGAATCCTTTGCTTTTATGATTCCAGTATTATTAAAGAATCTCAGTGCTGTTTCAGGATTAATACATGGCAACTCTAACTCCACAGAGCAGTCCTCACGTCCTGTGGGAGTGGAACTGATACCACTGCTCCTTCAAGGGTGTTAAAGGCAGTGGACAGGGCGTGGACTTGGCCCCCTTTTTCAGGGAAGGCAACTGTTCTGTTTTAGGAAGATTATCTTTTCCTGCAACATTCAAAGCATTGTCTTTTCACTCTTCAGGCAAAATGCAAGCATTCATGTGTTAAAAATATTTCACATTTGCTTAAAAGATATAAATATTTTTATTGTGTATCAATAATCCAAGAAGAGAACATAACTGGATTCTTTATGATAAAGGTAAAAAAATCTTCAGTATTAACTTTTTGAAAACTGTTTTTAGTGAAATTTCATGCATTAAGTTTCTTGTAAAAATATCTTTTTAAAATAGGTGATCCCAGAGGTTCAGAGTTTGAGTCTTTAAGAAAAAGAATTATAAATTGCTTTCATACTTTCAGTACTTACACTTCTTTAATTTAGTTTTTAGTTTTTTTCTTTTCAAAGTTTAAGTATCATAATACTTTACATCTATCTCTGTGTTAGCATTTTTTAAATTAAATCTGTTTACAAACTTCTCTCACATGCTACACTGACATAAGGTGAGAGTGTATAACTTATCTTTTAATTCAGCACCTTTCAGTTCGTATTTTTTAAAAAGAAGAAATTAATGTTTTAGAAACAAATTTATAAGCATATGTTTTAGGTGTATCATTTCTAATTTTAAATACAGTACATGCATGGCATCGTATTTTCTTCTTCATATATTCTTAATTTTAAGTGTGGCCAACCAACTATTTCCATTCAAGTATTATCTTGTGTTTTGAGTGGTGCAGCCCTCAATTAAATCTGAGCAAATATTTGTGTGAATCTCACGGATATGAACTACATCTGAGACACGTGGTAGAGACTGGACAGTGGCCAAATGGTTTTAACAATTGGTTCACCTTGGACTTCAGGGGCTGACACAAGATTGATCTCCCAGACCATTTTTTTAAACAAATGTTTTGATCCATTGATTTGAAATATACACCAAATTCTACTTAAGGTTCGGATGTATTTCACGATGGCGGCACCACTGAGGTCCTCTCATAGAAGTCCTGGCTGTCGTGCTGCGATCCTCTGAGGATCTCACATCTGACTGTCCCCCGCCGCAAAGCTGACCTTCAAGGACCCGTCCCAGGCGGGTCCCCGGGGTCCCCCACATGCTGACTGGGAAGGATACAGCACAGAACAATGCCCTGAGGATGGCCAGCCTTGGAACGTGGCAGTGGACTGGCACCAGGAAGATAAATTAGCTTCACCCTGTCACTTTGCAGATGAGCAAATTGAGAGGTTTTATGGATGCGAGTGCCATTTAATTAATTAGTTAAAAGCAAAGCCGTAATTCGTAGCTTGGAATGCCTGAGTCTAAGTTTGGGCCTCTTTCTAAGGTACTGCATTGCTGGAAATTATATCAAAGTCAAAGACATGTTAAATAAAACCTTTCTCTTGACTGCTAATAAGCTACTAAAGATGAAAATCTGATATCCGTGTCTATCAGACAGATCTAGCTAGAATATTACCATGTGGATGACAGGAAGTCTATTTTTTGTAAAGGACTGGAAGTATGGCTGGATAAGTTTCATTTCAACACCTTAATTATCCAAGGCAGACTTAAAAAAAGAGAGGTATTATTTATTGTTTAAAAATTCTACTCTTAAAAAGAAAAAGTTATAATTATTTTAAGGACCTGGGATTTAAAAGTCTGACAAGAGGCAAACATGAAGAGAGAGAATACAGCTGGGACAAAGGCAAAACCCACAACATAGAAAAAGGGTCTGTGTAGCCAGGCATAGCACAGATTTCTCTGCTTCTCGACGTGTCGCCAAAAGAACTACATGTTCCAACACGCCGGTTTCTGCCTTCAGTCCAGGTTTTTCCCATGTTTCACTCTCACATCTGCATTCCTTGAGGTGCAGTCTTCATCTCTGTGTTCACTATGAAAATACATATTTCTCTATAACATATGTTTAGTAACTTAATACGCATTTAATTTAGTCTCTCATAATCTGTGACCATGAGTTAATCAACACCTATTGAAAGAAAGCTTACAATGAATAAAAGACTGTCCCAGGGCCTATAGATGAATAATCCTTAATGATGAAGGACATTAACTTATAATGCCTGTTACATTATATTAATGACTTACTATAATAACAGTAACAACTTAAATAAAAACTTACCAAGATTTGCTTGAGATAGCAATAGATAAGGTGAAGGCAAATGATGTGATATGGAACTAAATGTTGAAGTCACTGGATGTGGCGCCTAAATACAATACTGATTACCTGTTAGGCGAGTGTATTTATTCAATGAAAGGCCTGAGTTCCAAACATTTAGGACTCATCTTTGCCTGGAAAGGGTCTCTGGAGGCTGAGTGGCTGGAATTTAGCTGAGAAGGAGGCCAGCCCAGCAGGGAAGGGAAAAGGCATAAATGCAGTTTGAAGCATCTCCTGTGAAAGGGACTTAGAGCAATGATGCTGCCAGACGGTGCCGCGTAAGGAGCCGCGTGTCACTCACAACTACAGGCTCACACAACGAGCTAAGATCTATTTGGCAAAAAAAAAAAAAAAAAAGAAAGAAAAAAAAAATTCAGACAAACAAGGATTCCTGTGCAGCGATCAGCCACACACATGATGATCTCTGCTTAGTTTCTTGCAGTTTGCAGGTTTAGATGTGATACTGCAAATCCTACCTTTCAAGGTTAAAGGAAAATAGATTTTCAAGTTTCATGAAAACACAGTTTGTGTTCTTTTAAAGACTGGAACCTAAACTAAAGGGGTCGTAACTTTGAAGTAGAAAATAAGTTATAGTCTATTTTTTTAATTTCCAAAAGTTCTTGGTTTAAGCTAAGCATATATTCTTAATACATTTACATGTGAAGTTTGTTTTTAAAACAAAGAGTAGAGCCATGTAAATTCGGGAACACATTTCATTGATTGACAGAGAACGAGTCAATAACTACATGTTTGATAGTGTTGACTTTTGAGTAATTAAGAGGGATTGCCTTTTAATATTTCTCTAAGCAAAGAGTCTTCAATGTGGGTTTGTAAAGTCCAGCTGCAATGTAGGACTGTCCATCAGGGACAAGAAAACAGCTTTTGCTTCTATATCATTTTCAAGTTTTATGTGTGTTGTATAATTTGCATAATATATTTGTACATTATATATAGCAATGCATTTCTTCATTCGTGTAATGCATTCACAGTTAAAAAAGTTTGAAGACAAATGACTTTTGTTAATAAAGAAGATGGGTGCAGACCTTAAGTTTATACTAAAATGTGGGGCTGATGATCAGCAACCTGGATCCACAGAGCTGTAAAGACTCAGGGCTGTTGCCAGCTGTGTTGCTCCAGGACTGCTCTCAGCATCCTGCCCCATTCATACCTGGAGCCATCCCTGGGGGTAAGGGCATGGGATCAACCTTCTTCCAAGAATCTCTGCATGAGGGAAACCAGGGCCAGCGGCTAAGAGCATAGACCCCAGAGCTGGCAGCCCCAGTTCAGATCCCAGCTCCTACTCACCTCCGAGCCTCTGCTTCCATCCCACCCCTGGAACAGCCATGCTGGGTTATCAGGGAGTGCAGTGAATTAATACTTGTGGGTGCATGGCAAGCTCTATGCAGTAAATGAACTGCGTGACGGCATTTCACAGTGATGATACGATGGTGCCAGACCGGCAGCACTGCTCTGATTCAGCAGGTGCTTGAAGTGGATTTTTCCACCCACTGTAGCAGCTCTGGGTCTAAAGCAGTTTTTCCAGCCCCCAGCTTCCCTGCTCAAGGTTTATGTTTCTGTCAACAACACCTGTGTTCTCGCTCTCCCAATCCCAGTCCATCTTCTCTGCTGCGGGAAATATGTGAATAAAACCCAGCTCTGAATATACTGTTTCACAGCTCAACCCCTCTACGTTCACACAGCAGGCACGTCATACGGGGCCTCTCCTGTCATTTCCGCCCTGACCTCTGCCCAGGCCCAGGTTCAGCCGGGCTGCGTTCTCTGTCCTGTCTCTGGCATCAAGGGACCAAGCATCCTCATGCCTCCAAAACCTTACTCACATTTATTCCCTTTTGGATAAAGTAACTTGCCTTCTTTAATTATTCTTTCCTTCTTTTTTTCAAGACAAGGCACCCATTTCTCTGTTAACACCCCTTCCCTCATGAATATTCAGTCCCTTTCTCCATGTTGCTCTGTATCAAGCAATCAAATATCATATTGCACTTTATTTAAACGTGTGTAGTTTTGGAGTTCCCGTTGTGGCGCAGCGGAAACGAATCCAACTAGGAACCATGAGGTTGCAAGTTCAATCCCTGGCCTCATTCAGTAGGTTAAGGATCAGGCATTGCCGTGAGCTGTGGTGTAGGTCGCAGACGCAGCTCGGATCTGGTGTTGCTGTGGCTATGGCATAGCCTGGCAGCTATAGCTCTGATTAGATACCTAGCCTGGGAACCTCCATATGCCACGAGTTTGGCCCTAAAAAGCCAAAATATATATATATATGTATATTTATAAGTGGGAATACTCTGAGGCCAGAGAGTATGGTCAAATTCATGTCTAACTCTATTAATATTACACAACAATATTTCCAAAGTTGATCCAAAATTTGTGATGTATTTTTATGTTCATAAGCTTAATTTTCATAACAGAATAAATGTCACATATGCAACCCCTGGGAAACGTATTTTAAAGTCAATTTTTTGTTAATCGTATTATCTGTTTGCAGTTTTCTCCACACAGTTATTGACTGGTGTCCATTTCATTCTAACAGAAAGTGGCCTCATTCTTTATTTTCCTCCACTCATGTCCTCTGAGGACCCAAGCACAGCCTCCAAGCCTGTGCTCTGCTTCCAAACAACCATCTAATAATTAGGGGACATTTCACATATTACTCAAGTGAGTGGGGCTGTGACCACCATAGCAGGGATGTAATGAGAAAAGCCTCATCGCTGTGTTCTAGCTCCTCAGACTTTCCCTGGACCATCCTTTGTTTCTTTGATGTGTTCTAATAACGTATTTATGGGCTCTCAGGGAAGAGCCCTTCTCTCATCCTCAAGTTGAGATGGAGCATTATTTGCGATTGCCAGCTATTCCCTCACACTTCTGGGGGGATGGCGCAGAACGTTCCGTACATCGAAAGATCAGAAAGCGTGTGCACTTATGTTGACTTGGCATGGATGTCATTTCCTGCCCTCTTCCCAGCGCATCTCAGAAAGTCTGGGGGTGGCCACTGGCCAGCATCACACCATGAGCATGAGAGACTTTTCCACGTAAAAACGTGTCCTGTATTATGGAAAATATAATTTGCTTTTGCTGAAATACTTCTGTGTTCTAGAGTATGCCTTTCAGTCTTATTCGAGGAGAGATTAACGGGCAGAGTTTAGGGGGCGCCTGCCATATGTGCGGCCTCACTGAGAAGGAAGAAACACCATCAGGCTCCTTGATTCTCCTTAAAAGATATTCTAACACTGACAAAATAATTAGAGACTAATTTAGCAGCGGATGCAATAGAGGGTGTAATGGTACATGTTCCCACATGGGATAAAGCAGTTTACAGAGTACATCTCTGGATACTGCAGTATCTAAGTATGTTCTCATCAACCTGATGGAACGTTCTTTTAAGGGAACAACCCCCTAGCAATCCACATGTAATTCATATTGCAAGAGAAAGTCTCCTATAATTTGCCTGGGATTTTGTGCCCATTAAATAGTGAGGATAAAATGTATTTCTATATACTTCTCCCTTTATCCAAATTTAGATGGCTCAGTAATTATTAAGTGAAAATATAATTTCCAAGGTAGTCATTGTTTTTGTTGACTTTTCGGTGCAGGGTTACAGCCAGAGATTACATCCTGTTCAAAAGAACTTCTCTTTGCCTTCTGGTCCATGGGCCCATATAGTGCCCTTGCCAGGGAGACTCTGTCGGTGTATCTGGTGAATGTCACAACACTGATGAGCTTCGGGGGCAAGACGGGTGGCAGGGGGCTTCCTCTGTGATCACGAAGGTGCTGGTTGAAAGCCACATAGGACAAGCTTGGAGATATTCACAGGCTGTTTTCACAATTCCCAAAATGTGTGAAGCCAAAACAGTGGAATAGGAATCCAGAATCTTGGGTCTTAAGTCAGGCTCTGCCTTTGATTGTGTGAATTCAGGCAGTTTGTGCCAGCTCTTGCTCCCCGTCTCCTCGTCTGCACTAGGGGATGTGTGCTGGGGACCCAGGCGACCAAACAGTGAGGGTGGGGAAGGAAAGCGAAGATATTCATAGGCTTAAAACTCTAGGAGAACCCCAGAAAGGAGACATGTGGTCCCCTGAGACCGGGGAGGGGAGGGGGTATTAGGTTTCTTTCGGGGGAATCCAACCGTCAGTGGTGGCTATAGCAATGGTCGTGTGCCACTGCTGCACTAAAACACACTGAGCTGAACACCTTAAGGGGTTGAATTGTGTACAATACAAATTGTATCTCAATAAAACCTTACAAAACTTTTCTTTAGATTGTAAGTATAAAACAAAAAATTTATTTTTTTTTTTCAAATAGAGTATATAAGGTATAAGCCTTCCTTTCCAAATCCTCGTGGGGATTTGCTGACATGATCTCCACTGTCTACTTGATGTGACATGGTTATACTTCCTCTGCACCTGTATTGTTTCAGACCCACGAGAGCGCATGTCCCCAGCTTTCAGATGTTATTCATCATGTTCTGCTACAAATAGGCCACAAGATTATAATCCGTAAACCAAGTGCAGGTCTTTTCTCTGCCCCTTTGTCTGCAGACGAAGACGGGGATTTGCTTGCTGCAGGATGGCGCCCAGGAGCCCTTCAAAGTGCGGCTGCACCTGGCCAAGGACCTCCTGATGATCCAGGAACAGGATGTGATTTGCGTGTCTGGTGAGCCTTTCTATTCTGGTGTAAGTAGCTTTTCCTTCCCTTGAAGTTTCTGGTTTTGTTTTTTGTTGGTAACAGTATTCCTTCACCGAAAATTCTTAGTATTTTTCGCTTACTTTCAGAACCAGTGGTTTTTGTTTACAGCATTAGCAAGCAGCGTTCTTGTCCAAGGGCTTGGACTTGGGTCCAGAGCTGGCCATGCGGGCCCAGCTCCAGCTCTTGAGTCTCAGCTCTGAGTTGTCATATATAACAGGAATGATACTTGTATTTTTGATCAGGAGAGAGTGGGCTCTACCCTCCCACACTGAGGACTAAGTGAGAGCAGTTTGCCTGCCCTGCTCTCATCTCGAGTCACTCTGAGCCTTCAGCCGTGGTGCCCAGGTGGAGCTCAGGGAAGCAGGAGGCTTCAGGTCATGGTCCCTGAAGTCAGCGTCAAGCCTTCTCCTGGGGACTGGGCGTGACTAATTCCATGCCTCCCCACACAGTCATGCCAGGTGTGGGACAAGCTGTCCTGGGCTCTAGGTGGCTGACATAGGACCTGCTGCTCATCAGTCTCTGAAGGAGCCGCAAGTGCTCCCCAGGCTCGAGGTCCTCTGGCCAGTTCTGCGTGCAGCTCCACCAGGCGCTCCTAGGTGTGTTAAACACCAGCCCTTTCAGCGGCGCCCACATGAGCATCTAATTAGCGCTCGGCGGTGATTCAGGAACTGGGCAGCATCCCGACTGGCACAAAGAAAAGAGCTCCATCCACTGTGGCAAGGGAAGGTTTAAGGGGGAAGAGGAAATATTAGCAAACAGTGACTTGTTTCAGGAAGGTCACTCTGTGGGGGGCGGGGAGGGGGCGGCAGAGCTGAGCCAAGAATCCTAGGTCGCAGTCCCAGAAGAGGCTGCAACTGCAACGAGTTTAGCAAGTTTAGCTCTAGGGACCTGGGCTCAGTGCAGAGGATCCCATGTGGGGCCTGTTGTCTCTTTTTCAATAGATGAAATTAAATTGTCTCTGACAAAACAGTTGCATCATAGAACAGGACCAGTTTGAGAGTTTTCCATTCATTGTGTAATAACATTAAAGTCGTCATCTTAACAGTGCTGTCACGTGTGATGCCGGAAGAAAATTACAGCACCTGCCAGGCAGCCCGCGCCCCGGAGTTTGCTAGCGACTAAGCAGGAAGATTTAATTTGTGGCTTCTTAACTGACTTATTTGGGAGCATTTTGTGGGGGCAAATAATGCTGAACTTGAGTTTCCACCTCACTTCTCACTCACGTCCTGTGGGAGTCACACCAGGCCCAAATCGATAGGCCCCTACTAAGTAAAGATAATGGACATTTTGCAGACTGTTCACTATTCTTTTGTCACAGACCATTTAAATCATCCTGAATCATGGGTCTGGCTGTCAGGACTGATTAAATTGTTCCCCTGGGCTTTGCCCTTTCTTTCGTTAAGGTAATAAAAGAATAGTGGTCCATTTCTCTCTTTCTTTCGCTCTCTTTTTCCTGAAGAGAAGCAATTCATGTAACTCTCTGGGATGAGTACATCACACGAGTCCTAGATCAGTAGTAAAAAATCATAATTTGTAAAATCCAGTATTTCAACACTGAAATAATGTTACTTGTTTTAAATTCTGTAGCCAAAGTAGCTAATACACATAGAAGCTAATTTCTCTTTTGAAAAGAAAGCTGGGATGAGATCTTCTGTTTTAATGTGAACTTTTACGGCTAGAGCTGCCCCCTTAGCCCTGCTTCCCTGGACGGACGGCGTGGGTTTGAGCATGCAGCACTTTCCTTTTCGTGCATCTTTATTTTCTACTTTCTCATGTGATTTCTTCTCTGACCCACTGATCCCTTTAAAATGTTAATTTTCACAACTTTGCAAATTTTCACTTTTCCTTATGTTAGTGATTTCTAACTTTATCCCGTTGTGGTCAGAGAAGATGCTTTGCCTGATATCTTTTAAAATCTACTGAGATCTGTGTGGCCTCGAATGTCCCATGTGCTCTTGAGGACTGCTGGCCTTAAATGGATGTCCTTTCCTGCTTGTATATGTGCCTCATGGCAGCTAGACATCTGACCTTTCTTGCTGCTATGTGCCTCGAGATAGCTGGACATCTGACTCGAGTGATGTAGGAACTCAGGGGTTAAATGACCTCCCTTTTGCTGGGTTTGCTGCCTCCTTGTCTTTACTCCCTAGGCTGTGTCTGTGCAGGGGTCAGCTTGCGGGGTCTGCCTGAGTCTTCTTGGGTCCTTCCATCTGGCCATGCACTGTGACTTCCTAAATTTCCCCATATATACAGGGTTTTGTTTTTGTTTTTGTTTTTAGAAAAAAAACAAAAAATATCCTAGTGCTCAAATGTCTGGCTTACAAAAGAGGGACAGGAGAGGGGAAATGAAGGTGATGGAAGCTCTGGCTCTCTAACCAGGGTCTCCTCAGCCGGGGCTGGGGGTTGCAGTGATGGCACAACCCCCCACCCTGAATCTCTGCCAGCTTGAGCAGAATCAGTGACCAGAGCTCAGATCCCTGATATCTGGAGTAGAGGGTCTCCCCTAAGTCACATGAAGCTTTTCCAGGAACAGGAACACGGCCGCCGGTCCCTTGCTGGTGGTGCTTCCATTCTAAGAACAGAGTGGACCTACATTAACTGGGATTTACCAGCCACGCCTTCTTCTGACTGTTGCCATCCTCATAGGAGATTCGTCACTTCTCCGTCCCTGTGCCGCAGTTCTGAGGTGGGAAGGCGGGTTCCTGATACTTCCTCCCCAACACCCACCTGCCTGATGTCTCCAGTCACTGTTCTTTGAAATGCTGTCAGATCGGTTCAAAGAAGAATAAACATCTTCTCAATAAATAGAACAACTAAATACATATATGGAATAGAAAAATTACGCCTGACCCCTATGTCTTACTAATTGCAGATATTTTGGGACTGATCCAGCACTAAAGTTTAAAACTGAAACAAGTAAGCGAAAAACAGTTTTGTATTCAGGGATAGAAAAAGATTTCTTAGAACAAAACAATACTAAAAAAATTGAAAAGAATATAAGAATGCTAACTTCATTAAATTAAAAATTGGAAAACCAAAAGGTGGCCTCTTGCTTTCTGAGATGGTCTGCACTCTGTCTATGGAGTGTGTGTCTCTCTCAATAAATTAACTTTTCATCAATAAAAAAAGGAAAGAAAGAAAGAAAGAAAAGAAAAAGGCAAACCGCAGAGTAGGAGGAAATATTCTCTAAGCGGACACAGGACCTATTTCCAGAATGTATAAGGACCTTTCACGAGTCAAAAAAAGATACAAGCAACTCAGTTAAAAATCAAGTAGGTGAAAGACTTAGACTTCATAAGGTGAAATATGCAAATGGCTGAGAAAAGCATGGAAAGTGTTCTAATCATCAGTCGTCAAGGAATTGCAGAAAAGATTAAAATCACATATACAATTTTACACTCTTTACAATAGCTTACAAAAGACTCTTGGCAAAGATGGTTCACTTAGAAATCTCCGGCATTGGATTATCCACAAAGTACCACCTTTAGAAACTATTAGGCAAAGTTTCCTGTCAAGGTATAAAACCGAGTCCATTCTAAACCCAAAGATCCTTGGATTTACCCAAGAGAAGTGGAAATAAATGTTCACAAAAAGACTTGCAGGTATATGCATCGCCATGACCAAGCTGTGAACTGATAAATGAATTTTGGCATATTCACAAAATGGATTTCTACTCATTTAGTCTTTTCAATAAAAACGAATTAGGGACATTGTATTTATGGTGCTTTTAGAAGTCACCAGCCCTTCCTCATGACAAGTAAAAGGCTGAGCAGCTGGAAAATCCTCCACTCTTCCTGTGCCCCTGAGACCTGGGAGGACGTAGGGCAAACCAGAGGCTCCAGAAAGATGAGTAGGAACCCCGGGGATCCGGTCATGGGAGCCCCAAAACTGTGGCATCTACTCCAGGACCCGGCGGCTTCCCACAGTGAAAAGGGGAGCAAAATCCCACTGCGCTTCCAGCAGGTGGAGGGGAGAAGGAACGGGTCTTATTAACAAGGCGGAGACTAGTGAACCTGAGCCCAGCCTGGCGTGTGATGACCAGGCTCTCCCTGACCTCTGGGCACTTCCCAGCCCTGGCGTCCTGTCTCCACTGAGAAGCACCTGTGCCGTCCACAGTCCAGAGGCTCAGGCTCAGCAGGGCCGAGGCCTCACCCCAGGGCACAGAACGCTCTGCCCCCATCACCTCGGCACCAGGTTCCTAACGGCCCAGGTACCGCGGTTCCCTACCCCAGTACCAGGAGCCTGGCTTGTATCAATGGGTAAATTACAGGGGGATCCAGGATGGCAAAAAACACAAGCTGAAGAGACAAAACCGGCATTGGAAACAGACATGTCAGGCAGACCTGGTTGTCAGAGCAGTAATTTAAAATAACTATGATGCAGACACTAAGGCCTTGATGGGTAAAGCAGGCAGCGGGCAGGAACAGATGGGCAGGTTGAGCAGAGAGATTGAAATGCTGAGAACAAGCTGGAAAGCAGTGCTGGAGATCAGACTGTGTGACAGAAGAGAAGCCCCTTGGAGCGGATCATAGAGACTGGGCACGACCGAGGAGGGTCTCAGTAGAAACATCGAAACCTCCGACCAGAAAGACCAAAGACCGAACAAAACAGAACATAATATCCCAGGCTGTGGGACAAGGACAAGGAGCATCAGATGCATGCAAGGGGACAGCAGAGGAGAAGAAAGATGAAGACAGTCATGGCTGAGGACACACCACAGCCCCGTGAGCTGTAGGAGCCAGCAAAAGTGGCGCTGAGCTCCTGGGACACCAGCAGGAAGGGCTCAGTAATGAAAGTGGCTCCAGTCACCCCCCCTCACATGGCTCAGGCCAAAGCCACCACTTCCTGCTGAGGCAACCTTGGGTTGACGGGAGGACTGAGGCCCAGTGTGAGCGGGAAAGACACTTTGTCATATTTTGCACATCCAGCACTTATTCTCATCATATGTCATCTGGAAAAGTTTGGAAACATTGTCACGTATCAGTGACAGCAAGAAAGGTAAAACCCAGACTCCAGAGCAGAGCACTTGCTATGAGCCCTGCCACCACAGGCTGGATTTTTTGTTCTAGTGCTTTGTATTGGCTGCTTTTTAGGAACATTCCATGATTTCTTCAGAGATTACACAGCGAAGTTTTAGCATTGAGTTCATATCAGAGGAGCCCCGCTCTGTCTGTAATAATTTGCAAACAGCAACAACATGGAAACAGCGATGACCGCAGGCTTCGGGTGCAGGTCGTACAGTGTCTGCTGATCAGATGATACGTGGCCCGAGTCGGGTGGATAAGTGGAAGCTTCAGGTAACATGAAAGGCAGCAGTCATCCTCCCTGTACAGACATCAAACACCCAGTCCCTGTCCTTCTCCTGGGCGACCCACCCCTGCATCGGGGGAGCTGTGACTGTTCCAGTGACACCACCTCCTGCAACGTTGCCCCGAAGGAAAGTCACATTTACCGAGGCTGATGTTAAATGGTGGCAAAATATTGTCAGAAGGCCAGTGAGACTAAAATCAGTAAGAGAGGATGACATATTTCATCACGGAGGCACCGTTCCAAAGGCGTTACCGGTAAAAGACAAGAAAATGTCAGTGATTCAGTTCCAGTGCAGCAGAACTACCAGATATCCGCGTCAGTGTAATTGGTTCCCCAGCAGATTGCTGGTGGACGTAGTTAGAAGTTAGAATCAGCAAAAAGAAGCAACTTCCTTGAGTTTTCCTGGCAGGAGAATATACGCAATTGGTCATCCCGCTGGTGAAACCAGAGCTTCCTGGAGGCGGCCTCAGGAGAAGCTAGCATCTGCCCCTCCTTCACCCGTCCTTTGGTCCTTTGTTCCTCCCTTGTTTGTGCTCCAGACTCACTCACTGTGCTGTTTCCTCCTGTGACTTTTCACCCCAAGCTCGTGTTTTTGTGGGGATTCGCTCTCTAATTCGTTACAAAGACAGAATTTTCATCTGAATTTGCTTTTCCAGGTGCCGAGGATACTAGCAACCCAGATATTCTTTAAACCAAATTCTCTGCTGGGACTTGAGATCCCACAGGTAGAGGGGATCTCATTTCAAACCCTCCTGAGCACCAATTCATGGTTGCAAAGTTTCAAGAGGATTAGCTGTGATATGCTCCATCCAGAGTCAGCTTCACAATGGCCCCGTTTTCCATGATAGCCCTTTGGGTGGTAGAAACGTTCATAGGTACACATACCACAATGCCACTTGTCACCCTGTCCCGTCCTTCTCATCCTGGCCCAGGGTGGTTGTGATTTGGGCCACTGATCAGGTAGAACCTTCTTACCTATGAGCTGACACTTTGTCTTCATTTCTGACCATTGTGAAGATTTTCCTTCTTATTTCCTTGGCTACATTTTGAATTATTTTTTGTTTGCTTTGCTTTATCTTATGCATTGTTTTATTGTGCATTGTCTTGGAGAAAGAATTCAATACATCTGAGTGAAAAGAGCGTCAGAAGCGAGATCAGTCGTGTGTGTGAGTGTGTGTGTGTGTGTATGTGTGTGTGTTTTATGGTAGAAAATCTATTGCCACTAAACTCAGGCAGCCCTGGCTTGTAGTCTCGGCCTTGCCATTTGTTAGCTTTGTGACCCCATGGGAGTGAAGTTACTTCTCTGAATCTTGGTTCCCATGAGCAAGAAAGAGAGAACTCCTAATTTGCAGACTTCGCTGTGACAGCCCTGAGTGTGACTGCACTGTTGTGAGAACTCAAGTGGAGGTGACGGATAAAGGCTGGGTCCCTTCTTCCCACCTCTGCCATCTAACTATCTACTCATGTTTGTCTCAGACCTAAAACCTCATGTGAGGTCATAATTGTTTCCTAAAATAGCTAATGGACTATTGATCTGGATATTATTTCTGTCTCTGCTTCATTTTGCTTGAAATTTTGAGTGATTATCCTGGATGAGCAGTTTAAACTGGATAAATCATCTTTCCCTGTAAAGTTAGAAAACAGAACTTCTCACCTCAAAAGAATTGTTCTGTGAGTGAGACAATGCTTTTTAGTTGCAAAGGGGTTTCATTATTATTGCTTCAAACCAAAGTATTCCTAATATGGTATCAGTGAAAAGGAGCCTAGGGGTATTCTAAAGATTGTAGATTTATGAAGGTTATATTGCTTCTGTAGAAATTATTTTAATTAAATATGCAATACTTCCATGAAATTAAATATAGATTGAAAGACTAAGATTGGCATTATTCTGGAAATGAAGAATCACACAAATGAGGTGAAATGAAATAAATAATGATGTGAAAATAAAGTCTATATTATTTGTGTAAATACTATCCCATATGTTTAGCATAATAGATCAAACAGTAAAACCTTTGGCCAAAATCACCATTTCTGTTGGTACATATGTGATTCTCCACTGGAGCTGACTTTTTAAGTTTTTGTACCATAGGTAGAGAAATTTGATGTTTTAAATATGTTTTTCTGCTTCCATCCCCTGGAGAAACATAGGGGAGGGAAAGTCAGCACATGGGAGTGAGACCTCAATGGAGCCCTCTTAGGGAGCATGAACAAGGCAGTTCTATGCCTCACAGCCTGGCTCTGGGGAGGGTGCGCCCGGAGCAGCTGGAGCTGCCACCTGCAACGAGACCAGCAGCAACAAGGAAATTCTCGTCTGGAATGAGAAAAGATAATCAACAGATGCCAACCTTGAAATGTCACAGATGTTATAATTATCTAACAAGAATCAGAAGGTAGCTGCCATGAAATGGTTTCATGTTTGTTACAAATAGTATTGAAACAAATGAGAAAAATGAAAGTCTCAGCAAAAAAGCAAATGGAAGTTGTAGAACTGAAAATTAGACTGAAATAAAAACTCGGTGGATGGGCTTACCCACAGAATGGAGAGAAGAGAGGAAAGAACCAATTAACTTGAAGACAAAACAATAAAAATTCCACTTTCTGAACGAAAGAGAGAGACTGGTCTGAAAAAAATAAGGGACCCATGAGACATGTATAATAAAAGATCCAATATTTATTTCATCAGAGTCCCAAGAAAAGAGAAAGAGGTCAGAACAGAAACAGTGCTTGAAGAAATAATGACTGAAAACTCCCAAAATGTTGCAAAAGACATAAACCTACACATTAAAGAAGTGGGACAGATCTCAAAAGGCTAAACCCAAGAAACCCATGTCAAGATACATCACAGTCAAATCCTGAAAACTGAAGACAGCAACAAGAAAAAAATAAGGCTTTAGCAATGGGGAAAAACAATTCAAATGATAGTACATTTTTTCCCCAGAAACAATGGAAACCAGAAGGAAGCAGCACAGTTAGTTGTGTTCAGCTGCTCAAGAGAAAGGACTATGTACCTAGACTTCCCTATGACACAAATAGCTTTGAAGAGTCATGTGGAAATGAAGACATTATCAGAACAAAGGAAATTAAGACAATTTGTTGCCAACATATATAGTCTAAAAAATGACTAATAGGAACTTTATAGGCAGAAACTTACAACTCATTACTAAAATCAGCAATAAAAAAATGAACAAAGGATTTGAATAGATGTTTTTCCAAAGCAGTTGTCTAAATGGCCAATAATTAGCCATCAAGGAGATGTGTGTGTCAAACCACAATGAGATACACTTCATCTCCATGAGGATGTTTATAATAAAAAAGACAGATAAGGTCAGAAGTCCTGAAGATGTGGAGAAGCTGGACTCCTCAGACATTGCTGGTGGTCAGGTGCTTCAGAACTGCCCGGCAAAAATAAACACAGATGTCCACACAAAAACTTGCCCACAGCTGTTTGCAGCAGCATGATTCAATAATAGCCAAATCACATAAACACCCCGAAATTTACATTAGTGGAGGAAGGGATACATACAATGTGGTATACCCATGCAGTGGAATGTTACCTGACAACTTAAAAAGTGAAGTACTGATACATTCTACATGGAGGAACCTTAAAAACATCATAGCTAGAAGGCAGCCACAAAGACACATACTGTATAACTTCATTTATGGGAAATGTCCATAATAGGCAAATCTATGGTGGTAGAATGGATTAGTGATGCCTAAGGTTAGGATAGGGGTAGGGAGTGTGGCTGTGGAGTTACATTTTGGAAAATAAAAGTGTTCTAAAATTAATTGTGGCGATGAATCAATCAGTTATGAATGCAAGACTCTGTAACTAAACTAAAAGCCCCTAAATGGTGCACCTTAAATGGCAGCTGTTAAGGCATATGAATTAACCTGCTTGTAGTAAGACAGGCAGTGATGTTTGCATATTCACATATCTGTTGTACATGTGTCTACATGTAACCATCTCTATCCAAATTAAGCGAAACAGAAGTTTGTTCTGAGACTCCCCGCTGTCCTCTGTTATCCATGGACGGTCCTAGCCTTTTCCCCTTGCTTATCTGTAAATTCCACCCCAACAGGGAGAAACGGCTTCCTCCCACCCACTGTGCAGATTGTTGTCAACTTCATCCACATGGATCGCAGTATCAGAACTGCTCCCACACCACGTGAACGCCGTGCTCGACACCCCCACAGCAGACAGCTTATCCCAGGGAACTCAGTCCCCCAGTGGTTCCTCTGGCCTCAGCCTTTGGCCAGAGGCTTACAGATGCCAATCCTCTCCAAGATCACTCAACAGTGCCCGCCCCTCTTCAGCGAGATGCCAGCACACACGTGTAGAGCAGTTGGGTTGTTTGTCACAGAAAGCATTCCCTCTTTGGACCCCGAGCTTCCTAAATGACTTTTTCAGATTTAGATATATTAGGGTAGACTGCTTTTTCTCTAAAGTTCTATGGGTTTTGCAAAGGCATAATGTCATGTACCTGTTCTTGTTGCATCATGAAGATGGCATCATCACCCTGTAAACCCCCTGAGCTTCTTCCTGCTCCCCAGCCCCTGTGACCAGTGGTCACCTCACTGTCTCTTTAGCTGTACCCTTCGGATCGTGTCATTCATGGCATCAGAGTATGCCTCCTTTCCCAATGAGTTTTCTCCATGTCCTTTTGAAACTGCATAGCTCATTTCTACTCATTTATGTGTTTGTTCTTTTATTTATTGTTCCTTCTGTGAATGTACAGCATTTTTGGCACTTCAGTTTTAGGCAGATATGAATGAAGTTGCTATAAACATCTGTATGTGGCTTTTATCTAAACATGAATGTAAGATTAGCTGAGTAAATACCTAGGAGTGCAATTCCTGCATCATAGGTTCAGACCGTGTTAGTTTTGTAGGAACCATACAACTCTCCTGAATTCCCACCAGCAAGGGCTGGGAATTCTTGCCAGTAAGAATCCTCCTTAGCATTTGGTATTGTCAACATTTTGGATTTTAGCCATTGTGTTACATAATATTAGATAAGTTGTGTTATATTTATATTATATATTTTGTGTTATATAAATAATATTATATTAAATAATATTACTTCATTTTTAACCTGCAATCCCCTAATAACCAATGACGTTGAGCACCTCTCCATATGCTTTCTTGCTGATTATATACTTTTGATGAAGTGTTTGCTCAAATCTTTTGGCATTTTAAAAATTAAGTTGTTTACTTTCTTGCTGAATGTTGAGTTTCCTGCATATTTTGGAAACCACATCTTTATTGGATATGTGTTTCACAAATGCTTTCTTTCAATCAGTGACTTTTCATTTTCTTAACAGTATCTTCCTCAAAGCAGAAGTTTTTAATTTTAATATTTCCTAATATCAAATATTTTTCTTTTGATGTTCCCTGGTGCCTCGGCCGTTTAAGGGTCCGACATTATCACTGCTGTGTTGCAGGTTCAGTCCCTGGCCCGGGAACTTCCGCATGCTGCGAGTGAGGCCAGAATGTTTTCTTCTTATGGACCATGGCTTTTGATATTCTTTCTGAAAGCTCATCACCAAACCCAGAATTGTAGAGGTCTTCTGTGTTTTCTTCTAGAAATTTTATATAACATTGTGAGTATGTTTAGGTATATGATTCCTTTTAGGTTCTTTTTGTGAAAGGATGGCATCCATGTCCTCTTGATTTCATTCTTTGCTCCTTTTCTTTTTTGGTTTTGGAAAGGACTGTCCTTTTCCCATTGAATTGCCTTTGTCCCTTTGTCAAAAACCAGTCTATTTATTTTTTGGTTCTATTTCTGGGCTTGTTGTTCCATCCTGTTGATCTGTATGTTTAGTCTTCAAAAAAGCAGCGTGGTCAGCATGGCTGTCATTAGTAAGTCTACAAATAACAAATGCTGGAGGGGGTGTGGAGAAGAGCGAAGCCCCCTACACTGTTGGTGGGAATATAAACTGGTGCAGCCACTATGGAGAACAGTGTTGAGGTTCCTCAGAAAACTAAATGTAGAATTACCATGTGATCCGGCAATCCCACTCCTGGAATATATCTGGACAAAACTACAACTCAAAAAAAACACATGCATGGAGTTTCCGTCATGGCTCAGTGGAAACAAATCTGACTAGCATCCCTGAGGATTCAGGTTTGATTCCTGGCCTTACTCAGTGGGTTGAGGATCCGGCATTGCTGTGAACTGTGGTGTAGGTTGCAGATGTGCTCAGATCCCACATTTCTGTGGCTGTGGTGTAGGCCAGTGGCTACAGCTCTGATTCACCCCCTAGCCTGGGATCCTCCATATGCAGTGGGTGCAGCCCTAAAAAGACCAAAAAAAAAAAATAAAGATACATGCACCCCTATGTTCACTGCAGTATTATTCACGTTAGCCAGGACATAGAAGTAACCAAAATGTCCGTCAACAGAGGAGTGGATAGAGAAGATTTGGTGCATCAAATGGAATATTACTCAGAAGTTAAAAAGAATGAGATATTGTTATTTGCAGGAACTAGAGATTATCATACTAAGTGAAGTAAGTCAAAAAGAGAAAGACAAATACCACATGATATCACTTATATGTGAAATCTAAAATATGGCACAGATGAACCTGTCTATAGAACAGAAACAGACTCACATGGAGAACAGACTTGTGGCTGCCAAAGGGGAGGGGGGATAGGTGGGATGGATGGGGAGTTTGGGGTTCGTAAGTGCAAACTCTTACATTTAAAATCAATGAGCAAATGAGCCAGAAAGACAAAGACAAATACCATGTGATATCACTTATAACTGGAATCTAATATCCAGCACAAATGAACATCTCCTCAGAAAAGAAAATCATGGACTTGGAGAAGAGACTTGTGGCTGCCTGATGGGAGGGGGAGGGAGTGGGAGGGATCGGGAGCTTGGGCTTATCAGACACAACTTAGAATAGATTTACAAGGAGATCCTGCTGAATAGCATTGAGAACTTTGTCTAGATACTCATGTTGCAACAGAACAAAGGGTGGGGAAAAAATGTAATAGTAATGTATACATGTAAGGATAACTTGATCCCCTTGCTGTACAGTGGGAAAATAAAAAAAAAAACTGTTAATCTAATACATATATAAAAAAAAATCAATGAGCAATGAGGTCCTGCTGTACAGCACAGGGAACTATATCCAGTCTCTTGTGACAGAGTATGATGAAAGATAGAAAAAGAATGTATATGTATGTGTGTCTGTGTGTGTGAGACTGGGTCACTTTGCTGTACAGCAGAAATTGGCACAACATTGTAAATCAGCTACACTTTAAACCGTTAAAATAAAAGCTGCGCTGTTTTGATTCCTGTCACTTTACAGCAAGTCGGGCATTTGGGGCTGTCTGCTTCAGCTCTGTGTTGGCTGTTATGGCTCATCTCCCTAAGACCTGAGAACAGTTTGTTGATATGCATGGACAGCTTGCTGGTATCTTTTTTAGGATTGTATTGATTCCATAGATCAAGTCCGGAGGAATCGATATCTTGAAAATATTGGGTCCCCTAATCCATGAACATGAGTATCTCTCTCTGTTTATCTTGATCATCTTTGATTTCTTTCCTGAGCTTTGTAGTTTTTTTTTTTTTTCACATAGAAAACTTTACTTAACTTGTTATATTTATATCAAAGTATTCCCTTTTTAGTGGGCTATTGTCAATGGTATTGTGATTTTAGTTTCACCTTGCAATCATCATGGCGGATATACGGCAATGTAGCTGACTTTTGTATATTAATCTCGTCTCCTATGACCTTGCTATACTTACCTACTAGCTCCATGAGATATTTGTTGATTTGGGGGGATTTTCTACGCAAAGAATGAGACAGTTTTCTTTCCTCTCCTCTCACCCGTACACTTTGATTTCATATTATTGCTGTGCTGCGCAGGCTATGATGTCAAGTGCAAAGTTGAACGGCTGTTGTGTGGGTCCTGCTTGCCTGCTCACTAGCTTGTGGGGAGAACATTGTCTCTTACAATTCCCTCCCTCTCTGCTACTTGGCACCCTGCATTTTCAGTATCTTTGTTTCTTTCACCTAAATTTCCATCTCGTCTCAGCCTTGTGTGCTAGAAAAGATAGTGGGAACGAGAGAAACTTTAATTTCAAACAGGCTTGGATCTTGGTCCAGTGACTTTAACTTATTTGCATTTTAGTTTTCTCATCAAAATTGAGGCAGTATTGCCTACGCCAGTGGGCTGTTGTGATTGATTACGTGTGTGAAGTGAAAATGTTTGGAAAAGAAACTCCTTATTCATTTAGCAAATGATTATCTCACTTTCATTAAGGCTCGATGCTGAATTTTAGGATAGAACCATGAACAAGACATAGACTCAGGCAACTGTAGTGGAGAAAACCAGTCAAGGTCTCAGTGTATTTGAGTAAACATCTATGAGTGCTAGGAGACCCACAACTGCACACGGTAGATTTTTGGTAATTAGAAACTGCCATCTGATTATCATTCCTTCCTGAAGTTTATTTACTCTTCCTGAATTGTCAGAAAGAGCTCATGGAGTCCGCCTCTCGTTCCCTGCATGTCTTCTTTGTTTCCATCACACAGATCAGAACCGTGCTCCATTTGGTCGTCTTTCTGGTTTCTGCCTTGTTCTCATGCCTTCCTACTCTTTTTACAACGTACCCCAAAAAGGTCTATTTTCCTGGGTGTATAAGAGCAGCGTGTTTTGTTTGGTAATGTGTCTGCGCTGGTTCCCGTCCGGTTTGCAGGAGACACAGAGAGTCTGTCAAACATAATGCTCGAGCGGGCAAGGGTAACAATGGTGCTTTTCTATAAAGCAAGTTAAATACTTAAGTCTATTTCATTACATGAATGCCGATAATTTAGGAGCATGGCACAACTTTATACAGCCCCAAACTAAGCTCCATCCTTTCATTTTGTAAGAAATAGGAAGACAGAAGAAAGGCTTTTCCCATGTATGAATTATGGGGGCACCTGTCTCGATTTTGTGTTTAAAAAAACAAAATAACTGGTTATGCCTTGGTTTCCCAAAGGATGGTGCCTTGTTACTAGGCAACATCTTTATGAAACTTGAGCTGTGTTCACTAGATACAGCTCCTGATCAGCTTCCAGATACTCTGATTGATGAGGTGAGCGGCTGAGACAATTCATTACCATCACCTCTTGTTCCCGTGATTTGGGTGGGAGGGGTGCCCATGTGAGGAGTTGGGGAGGGGCTGCAGGATGCCGCTGCACAGTCGTGCCCAGACCCTCTGAGAGCAGCCCTTTGCCTGCCCACGCCTCCTGCCACCCGCAGGCACCGATGTAAAATTTTGGCTTAAAACACTATGTGTCTTGCCCATCTCTCCTGCTTTCTCACGAGTCAGCTAACGAAGCAGCACACCTAGAGGTGCTACTGGGCTTCGAGAGCAGGTGTGTGCCCACGTGTTTAAAAACATCAGAATAAGTGCTGCTTCTGAGATTTTCCAGCAGGTTCTGCTGACTCTCGAGTCTCTCCAAACTCCTGTCTACATCAGCGATTTTATGTGAGATTTGGAACACGTTCTAATTTTTTTCCACCAAAGACTGGAAGGCAGTCTTGTCATGCATGAATAACGGCACCGCATAGACCTTTGATAACCCTGTGTGCTTGCTGGTCCTTCAGCACACACACCACTGCTCGGTAGAGTTTGCTCAACAAACTGCCCTGGTGGCTAACGATTGCTGTTCAAGATGGTCCAGAAATGCTCAGTGATGCTGTTTGCTATTTAAAATGCATTTGCTGGAGTTCTTGTTGTGGCTCGATGGAAACAAATCTGACTAATATCCATGAGGATGCGGGTTCTATCCCTGGCCTCGCTCAGTGGGTTAAGGATCCGGCATTGCTGTGAGCTGTGGTGTAGGTCAAAGACGCGGTTCGGATCTGGTATTGCTGTGGCTGTGGTATAGGCTGGCAGCTGCAGCTCCAATTCAACCCCTAGCCTGGGAACCTCCATATACTACATGTGTGTGGCCCAAAAAAAAAAAACAAAACAAAACAACAAAAAGAAAATTGGTAATTCCATTACCAGTATCTATTAATTATAAAATTCACTCTTCTTTCAAACAAGCAACCACTGTGAACCTGGTTTCTTTAGCCGTTTCTGCCCCTGACAGACACATGGAGCTGTTAGGGGCTGAACCATGGCAGCCTCCCCAGCCCAGTTTCCAAGCCTCCACAAACAATATGACTGCTAGTGATGGAGATAAGACTTTGGTTGGCAAAGAAAATATTGACCATGGATGTTTAATTATTTTTCTGTAACCAAAATCTCGTCATTTCTTAGACAACGATAATACGTAATGTGAGAATAAGAAGAGATTCTAAAGTTAAGATTTAAACTGTGTGCAAAAAATCATTGAAAGAATTTAAATTTTGAGAGTTTAGCAGTTTAATAAACCACAGTCTCTTTTATCTTGACCAATAAATTTTTAGCTTTTGATTTAAAAATTCCAGAATACTCTGTCTATTGCAAGGTTTGGAGCCTCTGTGCTGTGTCACAAAATGCCTTTTTAAAGAGTGGAAACAAAACGCAGAAGAGGAAAACGATGTGTAAATATAGTATCAGAAAACACTAACCACTTTGAAAATCTCTTTCAGGAAAGAACGGTGACCATTAGGAGACAAGCTGTAGGAGGATTCGGATTAAGCATAAAGGTAGCCCACCTCTCCTGTCTGCATTTACAGAGGCTGTGCTGGCATGCCTGCGTCTCTGAGCACTTTCCTTCTTTTCCTGGGTGATAATTAGACAAGAATGGCTATAACAAACTCTTCAACATTTGGCCTGAGATGTAGGCTAGACAGGCTCTCACAATCTTGGCCACCTTTTGATTCAGAGATTTTAGAAAAGTATTTGGGAAACTTATCTTACCTGGAATTGAATATAACTCATTAGTTTTCTTTATCTAGTTTCATTCACATATCAAACATGGTCTTGTAGTTTACACATATCTCAGCCAGACAGAGCGGAAGTGTTGACCTCTTGGGGAAAGGAGCCAGAACAGGCTTTACGGTCTGATAGTCAATTAAGTATGAGTTATATCTAGTCATCGTTTTCTTTTGTACAGTTTTCTTTTTTTATTTAAGAAATAAGTAAAATCTTGTGCTCCAGTGCCAAATATATAAGATAGACTTAAACTTTTAGCATCTGAATTATTTAAAAAATTGGCCTTATCTGTTCTTTTCCAGTTACTGTTCAGTTTTAAAGAGCTATTCTTTCTGTACATCACTGACCACTAAAGAGGTACCATATCCAGAATTTAGCATCATTGAAACAAAATATACATTTTAAAAGGATGGAAAATTATGTAAACTTTGAAAAAAATTAGCTCAGTGATTTTTAAATACCCTTTAGAAATCTACATCTCTTCAGAGATCCATAGAATCAACTTTACCATGAGCCTTAGGCAGGCATTTTGCCTAATTCGTAGGGTGAAAAGCATACACATTGGCTGTACATTTCATGCAATTTTAGCACAGCTCAGAGGACATATGCTTGGAAAGTGGAGCTCTGTGTTGGATGACTGTCTGCTCTGGCGACGTTGAGAAAATGACTCAGAAAACTGATGCATGTGGGACAGCACAGTCTTGATCAAGCGATGAGACTATTACCATATAAGATGTTAGCTTTAAGATGCAGTTTTTACTTCAGTTTATTATCAGCTGAGGCCAAAGAGATACAGAGTTCAAATTGTGGGGTGTGGAAATGATACTGTGGGAATAAACAAAAAAAAAACAGGCTTTCTTGTTTTGTTTTTCCATGTTGAGATGGCGTGAAGGATTTAAAGGTACCACTGAAGATAGTAAATGTCCATCCAGAGAGACCAGAGCTTAGTGTGAATAAAATACCCTCATGAAGTCAGTGTCATTTGCCGTAAGCACTGACTCTGTGGCCCATAGCAGAGCTGTATTAATTCTCTGCAGGCCGAAGATATTCTTTTCTTTGTGTTCTATTTCCATTTATAGTCAAACCCAATACTACAGTGGAATTTATTTTTACAAAATACCACATTTTTAACCAAGACAGTTTTTAAAATGTTACGAATTTTGCCAAATAAATCATTTCAGTTTAATATTTTTATTATTTCAATCCAAACAAACTCTTAGACATGTCATAGAGTTATTTTCCAAATCAAATAAGTGTGTATATTCCATTGGAAATACTGGCCACAGAAGTAATATTTGAATTGTGATTGGTGCCATATAGTAGGAGGTTTGACAAAAAAGAAAATATTTTATAGTTCTTATGACACACAAACTAACCAGAAATAAAAACACTGACTTTTTATTTAGAACATTATCCATGCATTCTGAGGACTCTCCTTTCAGTTTTCCATTTTAAGTTTTCCTCAATAATTGTCTCTGATCTTTGCTTTTCTATTTTTTAAACTCTCTTTCATTCTGTCAGTGTATTTAAAAAATGTGATTATTTATTTATCATCCATGCATTTATTTATTTTAAATATCAACATTATTATACAAATTCTTTTTCCCTTGACCCTGTTATATGTAAGTTGGATAAACTACTGTTTATCTATTCACACTATTTTCTTTAGACCTGAGAATTAATATACGTATGAGGAACAGTTTAGGATAGAAGTCTGGCCTAAATGCCCAATTAGTATCTTGATGTTGACGGGTAATCTATTATCCATTGATTTAGCAAACCTGGTGCAAAGAGGTGGATTGGGGGCACTAAGAATACCAGCCCCTGCGTCTCTAGGAGCCCTTCCTCCCCCAGCCCCACTGTGACCTCGGAACAGAAGGAAGGCACCTGCCTTCCGTCCAGAGCCTCACCTGAGCCACCCGTGGGGTTTGTGCACAGCGCTCGTGCCACCCTGGGTGGCCACCTTCACTCTGCGGTTGCTTCGCAGAGCCACTGCCACATCCGCTGGAATGTGGGGTGTTTTCTGACAAATCTTTGCTGTTCTCACTGCCTGTTACCATTACTCAGTCTTCTTCCTTGATGAAAACATCCCTCGGAAGTCACAAGCTCGGGTGTTCTGTCCCTTGTGTTGGTTTCTGCTTTTGTTTGCCCCTCAGTGAAATGTCAAGCTCCTCTATTTACAATTTTAGATTTCAGAAAAATCATCCTCCGAAAACTGGGCAAAATAATCACTAAACTTTCCAGTTATAACCACCTGTTTTTGTGGGTCTCAGACTGAAGGTGCTCTCCAGCAGCCCTCAGAGTCCTGCAGCCACCTGGTGTCCATCCTTGTTTTCCTGCAGGATGCCCGGCTCACCTTGGTCTTGGACGTGGCCTCTGGTTCTCGTCCATCTGTTCCCATGCATTGTCTGGCCCCCTTGTCTGGACCTTCTGATACCATTTCTTATAAAAGCACATTCTGTTTCCTTTGGTCTTTAGTGTCCAGAAAGCAGATAACTATCATTATGCTTCTACAGGCAATGAGATTAAGCCTTAAGAGGTGAAGTAATTTACTCATTTGTCCTAACAGGCAGAGCTGGGCCTCACCCTGCATTAAAGCCGATGACACAGTCCTTACTCCTAATAAATATGCTCTGTTACTGTAAAACCTGCACAAAATTATCTTTAAACTCTGCTTTTGGAACACAAATGTTTCCTCTCTAAGTTATTCACATTCTAGCTTATTTAAAACCAAAAGAAATGGATGAAATGACCAGCATCAAGCAAGTTCTTCATATCAAGAGCTGCATATTGATTGTTTCGAATTTGCTGAATCAGCACACACATCTGTAGTAGTTGTCATAAATGTCTCTATTTCAATTGATCGATGATTGCAGGGCAGAGGCCTTTCCGTACCCAGCGTTGCATAGGCTCACGCACATTTGCACACATCTCCTCATTCTGCCCTTTCTCACGAGGGCCTGATTCTTCTCTTTCCACCAGAGTTGACCCCGATACATACAGTCCTGCCATAAAAACAGGAGGGCACAGACAGGTCATGAAGCTTAGTTAGAAGGGTATGCATTAGTTCCAGGAATCCTGTTAAAAACACTGATTAATTATTGGTTGAAGGATGATTTTCTAAGTTAAATAGCTCATGGAGACACAATTCCCATAGCCTGCAGTGTATCCAGATGAAGTGTACAATTCAGTAGTTGTTATTGTGTCCACAGATGTGTGCAACCACCCGTACAGTCAGTTTTAGAAGATTCCCATCACCCAAAGGAAAAAACCCACATCCTCAGCCTTTACCCCACTACCCCTGGTCCCCATCTGCTCCAGGCAACCAGAAGTGCCCTTTGGTCTCTGCGACATCCCCTGTGTTGGACTTCTGTGTGAAGGCAGTGGTAGATTGTGTAGGAGAGGGCATCGATGGATGGTCCGAGAGCAGGGAAGCATGGCACTCAGATGCACAGGGCATGTGTCCCTGTTCTCTTGCAGGCCGGTCTTTATTTGCCTCCCTGACACCTGTCACCCAGGCACAGGACCTGAATTGCTCTGCTGTTTTTATCTGCTGGCTAGCAGTTCCCTTGCTCTCTGTGAATGTGTCACGTTGGGGTCCACGTCTTTTTCTTCCCAGAGCTGAGACTCTGATGGATCGATTGCAATGAAAATATTGAATTGAAATTATTTATTTGGCAAGATTCCCAGTGTTATAAAAAACATTCTGGCTTTGATTTAGAGGAAAAATTTCACAGATATACTGGCAAAGTCACTGTATAGAGTCATGCTCCAAAGGCTTTAGATGGGACTTTATATCCTGGTTCCTATAAAACCAGCTATAAAATTAATTATACTTTGTCAGAAGGCCATCTCAAAACTGGATGGGGTACATGTTAGTATTTTTCAGGATGCACACTAGAATGCTGCTGCCTCACATTTGCTAATCTTGATTCACTCTGGAACTACAGAGCTCAAACAAGCCACTCATTCTCTAAACCGTGGCCACAAGCCGTTCTCCCTGGAGGGCCTCAGGAGAATTGGGGAGAAGGTGGGGAAGGAAACCTGCCCAGACCTCAGGGCCTTTGCCTGCTAGAGGGAAAGGTGATATTGGTTCAAGGGTCATGTGGAGAAACATCCATCCGAGCCACGGTCCTGGGCAGGTGCGGTAAGCACCCTGAGTAGGGGAGGCTGGCGGGGGGCTCGGGCTGAAAGCCTGAGTACGGGCAGGAGTTAATCCCACATTAATGGTAAGGAAAGAAGCCTTCTGGGGGGAAGGGACAGTATGTGGGGATGTCCCTTAGTGCTCGGACCGACAGGCGTCCAGGATGAAGTAGCATGGGGGCTGAGGCCACGTGGCAGGTGCCGTGAGAACTGACTTTGGTCCCATGTGTACAGGAGGCCTATCATCTGTTTTCAACAGGATGAGTCACGTTATTTGATTCCTGTCTGGAAAACTTTGAATTTTCCCGTTTAGGTTTAGCGCTAAATCTAATTATCTTTAATAGAGCCGGACTGTCCTCACACTTTATTCAATAAATGAGGCACTGTGATTTTAAGTTCCAATTTTCTCTCCTGAGTGTTGTCTTCAATTTTTCTCTCTAATCGATTAATAAAGTGATTTTCTTAAATCAGCTTAAAAATTCTCTCAGAGCTCCAAATGTCTGATTTAAAAAAAAAAATAAAAAACCAGTTTGGATTCAAAACCATTCAAATTTCAGAAGAAATTTTATACATTAAAGAAAAAAGCTGACAAAGCAGAGCTTGCTTCCCTCTTATTATTAAACGTGGTGATCTGTCTCCGGTGCTGGGGGAAGAAGGGACAGAGCTGACACAGAAAATGGAGGTGTCCACAGCCTTCTCTCCAGACCAACCCTGGGAGGGGTTTGCATGGCTTACCATGGAAACTTCCTTAAAACACTGAGCACTAAGAAAATCTTTGGTCTCTGTGGTGCACAGAGAGAACACTGAGGAGCAAAACCAGCTGAAGGGAATGCTCCGATGACAGCCACCAGTCTAGGGTGACAGAAACGGTGTTCTCTGCCCCCCAATTCAGCATGGGTTTGTTTTCTCTTTTTCTGTCACCTAAGGAATCATCATTGGATGAGTTATTTTAATTAACCAGCATTTTCTTCTAAGCAATGGAGATGTGTTCTCATATTTTTTGCCCAGTTTCTGTCTCTAGAAACTACCCACCAACATGGGTATTTGATTTCAGTGTATACCCTCTTTGTTTCTACTTAAAATCATGCAAAGTATTTTAAAGAATGAACAAGATGAGGTCTGGGAAGGCTTTAGACGTTATTTAGTCACTCACTCATTCAACAGATATTTCAGAGCTGAAAAAAGAATCCTTATTCCACGCATAGACCTTAGATCAATATAAGAAACAAATTAGCAAAAAACAAACAAACAAACAAACAAAAAAACCCCCCCAAAGTGCAGTGTCCTCAGGCACGTGATTTCTGGTTAGGGACAAGGGAGAGAGAGGGAAAACAAATAATAAAAGTAGGACGTGGATACTGTCGGATGCAGAGAAGTGTAACGGAGAAGGTTGAACAGAGTGCAGCGGGAACATGGACTCCTAACAGGTGACAGCAGGGGGCTTGGATTCTACAGGGGTTTCCTGAGCCATTGATGCACCTCAGTTGCAACCCCTGTCCCCTGGTTGCACGAAAGATCGTGTCTGACATGATGGGAGCTTCTTATGGATTCAGACCCAGAGGCGACAGCAGAATCAGGAGCCAGCAAAGCCTCTGCTGGAGACATTCTGAGGGCAGCCGAGGGTGGAAGGTGGGTGGGGGCGAGAACAGGGCTGAGCAGTGGGTTTGAATTTCACACTGGGGAAAACAGTTTCCAGTGTTTTATGTGTCACGGCTCTTCTTAGATCCCAGAAGTAGAAAGGACTAGTTGCCAAGAGAAACTTGAAAACAACCACTTCTCTCAACAGCTACTGCCTATTTCATATTTAAGTAAATTGACAACTCAGTGCTAAAAATGGACATTCATGGGGAAAAATGTCTGTTTAAAATAATTTTTGTCCTTGAAAGAAAAAAGGCTTAGAAAGTTTACCTATTTTGAAGCTACAGAAGCCCCAGCAGAATGTAGATTATCTTTTGAATGACCCCATGCTAAAAGGGCTGTACTTCTTTTCTGCTTGAAATCTTATTCTTTAATGTACTTATTTGATTTTCCAGCTCGGTCTTTCAGCCTTCTCGACTCTGTAATATAAAACCATGATGTTATGCAGTTACTTCTGGGATGTATTTTATTTCCTTCAAGATAAGTTTAGGCTTGCTTATTTTTCTTTATTTTTTTCTACCTTTTTTGGTCGATTAGACAAAGCACTGGTGCAGTAGACTTGCCAACTTTCTTTTATTCTGCTAACTGTTGAGTGTGTCTTCACACAGAGAAGAACCTACTGCTGATTAAGAGAATGCAGGCAATGCCTTCCCCATCAGGCACACAAACAGATTATGGGTACCAATCTGTGCAGGAAAAGGTCTCTAGTCATTTAGCCTCCAAAAGCCTTGGTCACCAGCAAAGACCAGCTTAGCTGGATAATGGAAATGCAAAGTTATCTACTGTTTGGAGCCCTCAATAAGAATTTCTACAATGGGCAACACCACTACACACTGAAGGAAGTGCCTCCTTAGGCATCACCAATCTGCATTTGAAAATGTAAAATTTTCAGAGTCCACTGTTATTTCTTATTGGACGTCGCAGTGAAATTCTAATAGATTAGTGTCTCCGGAGCACTGTCTACTTGGTAGAGAAATTCTGTAGGTATATTTAGATTCTTTTTGGTGTCCATACTGCTCGTAGCCTGCATTATGTCCTAACTAAAAGCTGTGTTTTTAATTTTTGAGATGAAAAAGCACCAATATATGATTTTCTTTTTTTCAGGGGGGAGCAGAACATAACATTCCAGTTGTCATTTCAAAAATCTCCAAGGAGCAACGAGGTAAAGTGTTAAGAGTTGCGCCGTGGCCCTTCCTTTGAAAGGTGATGTCACGGAGGAATAAGGGGAAAGAAACAAGTTCGATGGTATCGACCAGCTCGGCTCCCTGGTGACCAGGCAGCAGGTGGCCAGTTCTGACTGCTGGGTCTACAGCCCTCATCAGTGGGGGAGGGCTTTCCGCACAGGAGGCAGGAATGAGAGAGAGCAGGTGCAGTGTGAGCTGGGGCCACATGACTTCTCAAGGGCTTCTTAAACAGACCGTATTTGCACAGATCTAGTGATGACAAGGCACATGAGATATAGGCAATCCCAGATAGACGTATTTTTTCAGTTCTCATGTGCTGTTTAACTCAGGCCTTCACATGCAACTTCATCCAGGAAAAACGCTGAAGATGAAAATCAACAGTTTCGATGACTGAAATCACCAAGATGACTCCATGTTTAAAAAGAAACTTGGAGCTGATTCCTTCCCTGAAGGGCTGACCATCTAGCTCTAAACGTTTCCATAGATGCTTAAACTATAAGAACATGAGAACATTGAATCACCCATTCAGAAGCATGGCTGGGTTTTGGCAACAGTTAAAATCTGAAATGATAGAATTAAATAGAAACATTTCAGCATGTGTTTCAGCATTTGAGCTGAATCACATGACTACTTTTGCATTTCCATTATTTATGGATTTTTTAAGGTGCTACCTATATAAAACACTTCATTTTTTCCCCTTTCATCAGTTTTGACTATATTTAATTAAAAATTCTTTCATCCAAATAAAGAAAATAGATGGATGTGTAATCAGTTCTCCTTCTCCCTCCACAGCGGAGCTGTCAGGACTGCTTTTTATTGGGGATGCCATTCTACAGGTATGCATTTTAGCATCATTTTCTGTGTGCAACCAAACATTAAAGCAATTCACAGTACACCACGTGAAACTATGCCTCCCTTTCCATTGCAGATCAATGGGATTAATGTGAGAAAATGCAGACATGAAGAAGTGGTGAGTTTTCTTTCCATTTTCCTAATATCATAATTTTCCCCGTGTGCAAATCAGGCTTGAGAGCACTGCTGAAAACAGTTCATTTTATCTGTCAGGAATACAGGACACTGGTCCAAGATGCTATCGGATTTGCAAAGAATCTCCTCCTTGGCGGTTTTTTTTTCTTTTTTCATGTTAGGTCAGTGAGTATCACTCAGAACAAAATGTAATTCAATGAAATACTTAAGGAGGGTCATTTGTTATGTTTTCCAGTTTCTAATAATCCCTACTAAGTTTATCTTTAGGTGAAATATACATCTAAGTCTTTGCAAATGTTTAAAAGTTTATAAACAGTAACATTTATGTTTGTAAAATCTCATAAAGTAGCAGGGACAATGGGAAGAGCATGTAAAGGGTCTGTGTGTGTCTCTGTGTTTGTGTGTGTCTATGTCTGTGTGTCTGTGTGTGTATGTCTGTGTTTGTGTGTGCCTGTGTATATGTGTCTGTGCATGTGTCTGTGTGTCTGTGTGTACCTATGTATACGTGTCTATGTGTCTGTGTGTACTTGTGTCTGTATGTTGTGTGTCTGTGTGTTTGAATGTGTGTGTTGTGTATTATGTATGAGTATTGTGTATCTGTATGTGTATGCGTGTGTTGTGTCTATGTGTATATGTGTGTTTGTATGTATGTGTGTTATGTCTATGTGCCTGCATGTGCATGCATGTTTATGCATGTTTGTGTGTGTGTGAGAGAGAGACAGACAGACAGAGACAGAGAGATAGAGAGAGCACTAAGAGCACGTGGTCTCGGGGCTCCTGGGCTGAGTACTAGCTGGCTGCACAGAAATGTCACTAGTGTTCACTGACGGGGCGGGGGTAGTTTCGTAGATGTGGGTAAAGGTGCAGCTCTGAAGCCTGGGCCTCAGATATTCGAATTCACTCAGTACAGGTGACCCAGGAGTTTGTGTTAACTGTCGGTGGCCTCTAATCTCCACTCTGGGAAGAGCCGGAGGTCGAGAGCTTGCTTTGGGCTGAGGGAACATGAAGGTGACGCAGGAAGGACAGGGTGGTGCTGGGCTTGTGGGAAATGTTTTCCACAGTTGATGGAATAACGTGCCGAGGACTTTGCTGGGTTTCCATCAGCTCACCTGGGAGAGGAGAGAAGAGGAACTAGGATTAAAGGCTTGTACTCAAGGGCCAAGCAAAGGGAAAACACTGTAAGCCTTTTGCTTCTCACGGCTCTAGTTCATTGGTTTGTGAATACCTGGCTCCTCCACTGACAGCTCTTTGGAGAAAACCCTTCTGATATATTTACATGTTCCCCACCTCTGAGAGGCAGCTTCAAGTGTCTGGAAAGCCGGCTCTGTTACAGGAGGGAGCTCCCCACTGCGGTCACGCTGTGGGACAGTCGTGTGTCTCTAACCACCAGGCGTCTGTTGTCTCAAAAAGCCTGCCTGGGCCCCCGCTGCCACAGGAAAGCAAACACAGGGCAAAACATAATATTCCCGCCTCAGACTCACCCCAGACAGGTACAGAGAAAAGCAGGATTTGAGAACAGATTTTCTGTACAAATGAGAATCAGCACAGCCCAGGCCAGTCTGTTCCTGAATACATACAAATTTCAAATATAGCCATGTAAGCAAAGATATTTTAACTTTAGTCTTTTTTCAAAAGTTCAAAGTGACTTTAAACTCATGGCCCACAGGGCAAAACCATGTGCATTTTCTTCCAAGGCTGCAGGCTGTTCGATGGGGGCCTGTGTGCAGTTTGCCCTTCAGAGGCAGGCAGCCAGCTTCCAGGAACTGTGCTGGGGTTTAAACAGATCAGGGCCTGATAGATTAGAATGCACTAATCCAGCCACTTCTTTCTTTTTTAAAAAATTAAAATATTGTTGATTTAGAACGTGCCAATTTCTGCTTTAGAGCAAAGTGACTCAGTCATAACATATACACATTCTTTTTTTATATTGTTTTCTGTCATGTTCTAGCCCAGGAGACTAGATGTAGTTCCCTGTGCTGTAAGTAGGACCCCATTGCTTATCCATTCTAAATGTAATCGTTTATCACACCTCTTCTCAATAGCGTTGTTTCTGTTCAAAAGAAAAGGGATTTAGGATTGTTTTGCAAACTGCCCGTGGTCCTTCACAATAAACTTTTATTTTTTTTGAGAGGTTTAACCTGATTATCAGCTTTGAAAGGTAGGTACTAATATTCTTACTTGGTTCCAATCTTTGACTTTCCTACAGGGATTAGATGCTTTTGTCTTCACGGCTAATTATCTAAGGAAACTGACACACTTACACTTCGCTGAGACTGAAATACGAGTTAACTTATCATTTAAGAAAGGACTTACCTGGACAGGAAAGGGAATTCCGCAGTAATCTCACGTGAAGTTACCTGAAGCACATTGTCTTTTAAATTCCAATTAGCATTTTTGTGAAGTATATTTTAAGTCTACAGTTGTATTTTTTCATAAAAAGGAATCATTGTATTTTCTTAATAGTTATTCATTTCATTTTCTTAGTTTATTTGCTAGAGGTCATCAATGATTTTGAAAACTAACGGAGATAGTTGGCATATTTATCCTGTACCTGATTTTAATTGACATGGTTTCATTGCTCTAATATTTAGAATGGTTTTGATTGCTTTTTAAAATTGACTTTACTAAGTTTACTCATTCAAAAATATTTGATGAAGACTTTTTTATGAGCCAGGGGCCATTTGGGGCCCTTTGAACATACCCATGAACCAGACCCAGCCTGTGTGCTTTGTCAAGCACGTTTCCACGGGGTAGAGACTGACCGACCGACCGGCAGTAGCACATTAGGCCCAGTAGGCCGGCACAGCATGGGGTGGTAGGAAGCTCATAATAGGCTTGAAAAATGGCAGGTGAAGTGGGTCACCAAGGACAGGGGTGCGTGGAGACCAAAGTTTTTCAAAGGTTGAGGACTAGGGGACTCAGTGGAATGCTTTTGGAGCAAAGAGCAGGAGGAGGCCAGGCTGCTAAACACACACGTTTAGGGAGAGACCACACGAGGCTCAGGGAACAGCCAGGCACATGCAAGAAACATCGTGACGTTTTCTTCTATTCCTGTTTTTCTTAGAGTTTTTCTTAGGAACTGCAGCTCAATTGACCAGGTGTCCTTTCAGAATCTCTGATGGAAAGGGAAAAAAAATCTATCTATCTATCTATCTATCTATCTATCTATCTATCTATCTGTCACCTATCTATCTATCTCACCTAGGTATCAATAGGTCTGTATATAAATAGGTAGGTAATATATCTATATTTAACTTGATGAAGTTAATTACTTTTAATAATAATATCTGTTATGTATCCAGTTTTGCTTTTTTGAAATAAAACCTTACTTGGCCATGGAACAATTTCATTTGTTACTTGTTGAATTCTATATGCTAATAGTGTGTTTAGAACGATTACATCTATATTCATATTATAATGGTCTCTTGGGTTTTTTTCCTTCATACAATTTATGTCAGCCTTTCTTATTAATTTTTATTCAGAGTTCATAACATGAAGAAAATCACCTTCAATAATTTTGTCCCGGAATAATTTCTTTATTAAGAATTAGATGAAACTTAGTTTGGAACCCCTCTGTTCCTGATGCCTTTTTCTTTTCTTTTCTTTCTTGTTATTATTTATTTATTTATTTTTGCTTTTTAAGGCTGCATGTGCCGCATATGGATGTTCCCAGGCTAGGGGTCGAGTCAGAGCTGCAGCTGCCAGCCTACTCCACAGCCATAGCAATGTGGGATCTGAGCCACGTCTTCTGTCTACACTATAGCCACGATCCTAGGATCTGAACTGCGTCTGTGACCTACACCACAGCTTAAGACAATGCCAGATCCTTAACCCACTGAGCAAGGCCAGGGATTGAACCTGCATCCTCATGGACCCTAGTCAAGTTTGTTACCACTGAGCCACAGCAGGAACTCTGCTGAGGCCTTTTTAAAAGTAAACTTTTTATCAATTAAAATTTTTAATTTAACCTTCCTAATAAAACATAAACTAGTCAATTGGCACACAACAAAAAAATGCAGTAAGCTATAACTTGTATCATTGAAGAAATCATCCTGGAATTAAAACAAATGCTAAAATAGCATAAGTGTAGCATGTGAACTAGCCATCAATGTATTCTGCTTATTGAGCTCAAATTCAACTCAGAGAATGTGACTTTTCACCAACTTTTATTATGTAGAATCTTATTTTAATGAGGTGTTTGAGAGTGATGGAATTTGTAGTCATCACTTTGAATATTACAATAAAAATTGATCAACTGTTCTACATCCTTGTCTCACTAAAGTAAATAGTTCTTTTCCATATTGAAATTCATTGTTATATTGTCATTCCTATATCCTGATGATCAGAGCTGAAATTTTTCATTCAGTCAAACTTCATTCTTATTTGTAACATTTTTACCCAAATCCAAAAAGTACTGCATAGCTGAACGATGCTATTTTAGGCTGAAACTTTAGGAATTCATAAATATTAAAAATTTAGTAGTTCTAGGAGTTCCAGTTGAGGTTGCGGATTGGATCCCTGACCTCGCTCAGTGGGTTAAGGATCTGGCGCTGTTGTGAGCTCTGGTGTAGGTCACAGATGCAGCTCAGATCTAGTATTGTTGTGGCTGTGGTGCAGGCCAGCAGCTGCAGCTCTGATTTGACCCCTAGCCTGGGAACCTCCATATGCAGAGGGTACAGCCCTCAAAAAAAGAAAAAAAAAAAATTAGTAGTTCTAGCCCACCAACAGCACCAGGCCTGGAAACTGTAGACTCTTTGCTAAGAAGGCACGTCTCCTGGCCTGAAAACTGGCAGCGCCTGTCCCAGCTGTAGCCTGTAGGCAGGTGATGTGGATGCCTGGTCCTTGAGCACAGGGAGGATAGAGGGTGTCCTCCCCCACCCACTTCCACAGCCTCCCGCAGGCTCAGGTGCACAAGGAATCCCAGAGGCCCTAACCCCATCCAGGAGGGCCTTACCATTACGGCTGCATCTCAAACTCTTCTCTGGAACAAAATGAGGAATGGGAATGGTCTTTTTTCCAGGCTAATATAAAAAAGGGATTCGATGTCGGCAGGTGTCATCACCCTAACAGGCATCCGTGTCATGGCTCCTGTTGGCTTCGTTGTTTTGTCTGAAAAGCAGCCTGTTTAAAACCTTTCCTTGAAGTCACATTCAATCTCCTTTGCCACCAGAGGTGCGGACTTGAAGGAGGCGGTTTGCTGCAAGTGACAACACATCAGGAGGGACGAATCCAGTGTCAGAGTGAAATTGGAAGTGAGGGCTTGGGAGCAGTGTACAGCCTTCCCCTCCTGAGATCAGTGTCATCCCGCTGCTCTGAGGCCAGCGGGGCTAACGGCCTTAGAAGTGCATGCACATGTGCATGAGTGTGTGTGTGTGTGTGCTCCTTAACGGATGCCACGCCACGCACTCCGGGTCATGGTGATGCGTCTACATAGGCTCAGCTGAAACAAGGGTCCCACGCGGCCCAGCCGGGACCTGTTGGTAATGGGGGCGGCTGTGCCTCTGCAGGGACAGTGTGTCTGTGTGAAGTCTGTGCTTTCCCCTCAATTTTGCTCTGAGCATAAAACCCTCCAGAATTAACTTCTTTAAATATATATATATATATATATATATATATATATATATATATATATAATATATAGACACATAAAAATAATCCCCCGCTATGAGCATTTTCGATGCCATACACCAAAGTAGAGGTGGAGAGTGCCTTCCCCTGTGGGGTCTCACATGTGATGGAACAGCCTCCAGTGGGAGGGAAGAAGGACAGGACAAAAGGATTCTGTGACATTTCCCTTCGAACAGACGAATGGAGCTGAAGAATATCCAGCTCACGAGCCGAGCAGTTAGCTGTGTCATGGTCAGTAGAGTCAGCCTATAAATAGGCACTCGGATTCCATTTCCCTTTTTTCCATTTTTATTGATTGCCATCATTTACCAGCCTCTGTCCCTTTGCTCACCTGCTCTCCCAAGGCGATATGACAGAGTGACTGTGCTAATACACTATCTAATTAAAATGCACAACCTTTTATTTGCATCATAAAATGTGAATGAAGTTGAAAAAGACAGTTGGATTTATTGGTGCTGACTTCCGATTTTGCCAAAAGATGACATTCATCCCCATTCATGATGGAGAACCTCTATTTTCCAACCTGACAGGAGCAGGCCAGTGAAATTTGCATTCAAAGCATAGTCAGAGACCTGAAAAAAAAATTTAAAGCAGATTATTTCAACCCTGTTCATTGAAAAAAAAAAAAAAAAGTCTATTCCTAATTAGGAAATGTGTGTGTTAAGGACTCGCTGTCATTATCCAGAAAGACCCTCATAATTGAGAGTTCTCTCTAAAACAAAGTTCTCTCTCTAGGGTAAGATTTTTTAATTTTGTAGTTTTTCTCTTGCTCAGTTACACCTGAACAAAACTTCAAGACTGAAGTACCAATGTAAAGCTTTCAAAAAAAGGCAGTTGCCCATTGCATGTTTCTGAGGCAGTGGTATTTAACTTCCCTATGCTTAATTTAGTCTCTCATTTACACGTAAGATGCTCATGACGTTATTTTTTATTTAACACTAGATTGAATCTATTGCATGCTTACTTTTGATATGAGCATTCAGCTGTTCATTCCACTGCCCCACTTATTTCACTGATGGACAGGCTCCCACACAGTTGTTGAACAATGATTATAAATATTAAATGTCAACGTGAAACAAGCCAAGTTCCTAAGTTCACAGTAAGCTAAAAGCTCAGAAAAAAAAAATTAGACTCTGAAAGGGCTTGTCTTGAATCTATGGAAAAGTAGAATTGATTTCTTCACAGTGTTATTATGTCTAGCAATCCAAGACAGAGCATCTCCTGCCATCTATTTAAAATTAATGTTATTTTTATTTAATTATATTAAATCAAAAACGCTTGTTTTTTGCGTATTACTTTGCACGCATGTTACTCCATACGCTACACTCACCTACTGTCTCACCTGTTAAGGTCTCTTGTAATATGGTCCATAATTTCTTAAGGGTTTTCTATGCTCGAAACCATGTTACTACAGAATAATGTCGGTTCCAATTTTATGACTTTTCTTAGCTCTTTTCTTGCCTTATTACAGTAGGACCTGAAGGAAGATTAAAGGGAAATGGAAATAGTAGACATTTTTGCCTCATTTCTGGTTTCCAGGAGAAATGTTTCAATAATTTACCATTAACTATGATGTCTCATACTTTCTTGTGCACACTCTAGAATGTGAAGTACCTCCTCTGTGTATTCAGTTTTCTATGAGTTTTTATCAAATGAGGGTCATCAAATGCTTTTCCTATTTATTACAATTATTATGTTATTTGCTTCTACTTTTAAGGTGATGAAATATATCACTTTTCATGTGTGTTTCTTTGTGGATGTTTATTGCTCAGATGGGGTTAATTTTATTGCTCTGTTCTCAGTTTCACTGGTTTCTGTCTTCTGTCACCCCCATCACTGACCCGGTCCATCAAGGGTATTTATGCTTTAGCATTTTTACTTTTAGAATTTTCATTGGTTTGTTTTTTTATAATTTGCTTTTATTTCCTGAGATACCATAGTTTTTCATTTGATTCAAGAAAAATTTTTACTTTCTTGTTGAAACATTTTTATTAGGGTGGCTTTAAAGCCCTTGATGGGAGATCCCAGCATGTAATTCATCTAACTGTTATTAGTTGATCATCTTTTCTCATTTGAATTGTGATTTTCCAGGTTCTTGGTGTGACATGTTGTTGTAATCCAGACCATTTTGCTTATTATGGTAAGGGGCTCTGGCTCTTGTTTATTAGTTTTTCTTTTCAGCAGTAACACGCTAGTTGGCACACAGGTCCTAGGCTAATTCTGTGGTTCCAGTGACAGTAAGGTATTTTGAGGCTTTGGTTTGCTTTGATTGGCTCACCTGGGGCCTGCAAGACGTGGTTCTGGCTGCTGCTTTGCAGGTGGTGTAGACGGCTCTCCCAGGCTGGGCTTTAGCCGTCACTGCATGCAGAACAAGCTGCTTGCCCAGCTCTGGGTGGCCCACCATCTGACATCCTGCCTCTCTGCTGTTCTCCATCCTGGGGTCCCCAGCCTGTTACTTTTCTTTCTGCCTCTCCAAGTTCTGCTCCCGTAGTTTCTCTTTTAAGTGCTTTCTAGTTGTATTTATTTGGAAGATACAACTTTATGACATCTTCTCAAGACTAAATGTTATGCTAAATCATTTTGACAGCCAGTTCTTCAATGACTTGGTGATGCACATTTTTCTATGTATTTAAAAACAAATTATGTTCTCATGTTTATTAACTGCTTCTTCACTAGTTATTCTTAATTCGCCTCTTAGTTTATGTGAGATTTTAAAAACTATAGATATACTTAGATCTTTTCCAGTGTGTTTGCTATAAGTCATCTTTAGCTCTTTGAACTTGTTTTAACATTGAACACATTTGTCTTGGTTTAATATTTTGAGAAATTACTATTATTTAACTTGTGGAAATAGACCTGGTGATTCCCTAATTTGGGAACTGTTGAGAGTTACTCAACATTTTCTGCTGTTATTCTAAAATTTCAAGGGAAGGAAAAGGAAATACGCAATGATACAATGGGAGAGTTATACATCGTTATTTCTTGCGAAAGGGTTTAGTGAACTGGAACAATTTTCTTTCAGTACAGTCAGCACCCTGATCAAGGGCAGGGTTGTCTATCTGTTTATCTCCAAATAGAGCGTCATAGACATTCAATGAAGAGTCATTCAGCTAACAGAGCGGTTTAAGCACCACATCTTTCTGTAGACCCAACACAGACCGTAAACTCGAGAGAGCCTTGGTAATGTGAGGGAGGTGACGTCCTGTGAGTGAGCAGGCTCCCAGGGATGGGCTCGGAAGGATGTGGAGGCCGTGTCCCTGAAGGGGTGGAGGATCCGCCCCTTTGTCTTCCATACGATGTTTCCAGCCACCAGGAAAAAGTGTGAGAGGTGTGAGAGGTGGAAAGACAGCCAGTTACTTCAGGGTTGTTCCACCATATAAAAATTGTTGCCAACATACTGAAAATAGTATCATTTTTTATTATTTTTCTTATTAGGTTCAAGTTCTTCGGAATGCTGGTGAAGAAGTGACCCTAACGGTCTCATTTTTGAAAAGAGCACCTGCTTTCCTCAAACTGCCACTGAATGAAGATTGCGCATGTAAGCATTTACGAAGAATAGGTAAAATGCTCGTGTCATCACTTTACTTTCTAAACCATTATTTCCTGACAGCCATTAGCAATTTCTTTTTAAAGTTGGGATTTCTGCCTGAAAACAAACTTTTTCTAATGTCACAAAATATTCTATTAAATTTTCTGCAACGGGAACAGATGTTGTTTTTGAGCATGTATTCACATTCAGTTATTTTCTGACCTATAAGTGGAATTGGAATTTTATTTTAAAAATATGTATGTCATATCAAATGTATACATACATTTGATATCTCCGTTAAATGTTACTCTAAATATTTGAGGACTGTTTATATTCCTAAGTAGAAAATAGACTCTTCCTGGACTAGTGAACTTACTAAATGAGCATTTACACTTCCCTTTTTTTCTGATGAGATCAGGGAGTTTGAAGGAAGCATCGTCTATGTGGAAATGCAATACTTTTTATCAAAGCAACTTAAAAATTATGTATCTATTTGTATATTCTGTAATGAAATGCATAATATCCCATAATTTTGCTTAAATCGAAGAGTGTATTTTTAACTGGGACATAGTTTACATGCAATGACATGCAAACAACTTCCGTGCACAGGAGGATCCATTCTGATGCGTGCACACCTTCGCTTCAAGCCACATGCCTTTACATCCCAGAAGGGCTTCGATCTGCCTCTGCCCGTGACATTCCGGAAACAACCGTTTATTTAATTCCTTATTATCAAGGATTATTTTTGCTTCTTCTAGAATTTCATGCAATGCAATCCCAACTGTGTTTCTTCTTTTACATCTGTCTTCTTTCCTTATGAGCCGTCTCATGTTCCGTACTTCAGGAGTTTGTGTATTTACGTTGCTGTGTAATAAATAGTCCATCATATGAGTAAAGTTCCAGGATACGGTAAAGTTTGGTGACACACCCTCCTGCTGATAGACAACAGAACTTTTTCTGGGTTTTGCTCTCATAACTAAGGCTGCTGTAAACATTTTCGTACAAGGGTTTTGGTACAAGCCTTAATATTCGATGTCAGTACTGTAAGTATCTCGGTTTGGAACTGCTGGGTCATAGGGGAGGTCGGCAGTTCACTTCCTAACAAACGGTCTGATGTCTTTCTGAGTGGGCATGTATTTAAAGACCTCTCCGGTCCACTCCAGCAGTAGATGACAGCTCTGCTGGTTCTAGGTTAATGCTAGTATTTGATGGTCCAGGATTTTTCAGCCACTCTCTTGAGTGTGTCATGGTATTGGATTACACTTTTTCACAGGCATTTCCCTGAAGACTAACAATGATTAGCTCCGTATTATGTGCCATTTGCATATTGCATTGTCTGTTTGCATGTCTTATTTTGTAATGTGTCTGCTCAAGTCTTTGCCCATTTTTTCTATTGTTATGCCTTTATATCATCGCTCTGCAACAGTATAGAAGCCCATTGATAAACGCTTGGTTAGCTATTCGGGTTAAAAACATTCCACTCATTTTGTGCATGACTGCATTTTTTTTTTTTTTTTTTTTTTTTAGCTAAAGGTGTCCCAAGTTTGCAAGACTTTTTGATTTTGATAAATTGTAATTTACCATTGCAGTGTTGTTGTTTTTGTTGTATATGCCTATTGTCTTCTGTATCTTTTCTAAGAAAAACTTGCCCACCCCAAGGTTGCAAGATAGCTCTCTACATTTTTGCAAGCAGCTTTACAGTGCTGACTTTTATGTTTTAAGTTTGTAATCCCTCTTACGTTAATTACCTTTTGGTTCTGAGGTAGGAATCAAGAATGAAGAAATCACCATATTATTTCCATTAATTTCTGTGTCTATTCTTTCATCAGAACCACACCATTGATTATTGTAGCCTCATGATTCTTTAACAAGTCTCCTAGGACAGGTCCTTCAAGGTGGCAGTATTTCAACATCGTTCAGAGATTCTAGATCCTTGCATTACTGCATACGTTTTATAAACAATGCAGCACTTTCTATTTTTAAAAAACTATTTTATGATTTTGAATGGGTCTAAATGGAATTTATAGATAATTTAGAAAATTAACACCTTAACAATGTTAAATCTTTCAGTCCACAAACATATCTTTTCATTTACTTATATTTAAATTTTTCTCAGCAATATTTTAATGTTTTCTGTGGGAAAGTATTGCATATCTTTCATGAAGTTTAAGCATTTTATGTTTTTCTATTTTATTGTAGAAGATATTTTAAAGATTTAATTTTCCAATTATCTGATGCTAATAGATATAAATATGTTATTATGCATTGACATTCTACAATTAGCTTAATTTTCTTATTAATTCTAGTAATATTTTTGTACTTTCTTTAAGTTTTTCTATATATAAAATTGTGTCATCTGCAAATAAGCAGTTTTGCTTATTCCCTCCCAAACTATATTTCTTTAATTCCTTTTTTGTCTGTTTTCTTTGCCTATTGCAAAGGCTAGGGCCTCTCGTAAAATGCTGAATGAAGAAGTACTGAGAGCAGATGTCTTTCTCTTGCTCAAAATATTAGTGGGAATACTTCCCGTCTTTTATTATCAAGTGTGATCTTAGCTGTGGGCATTCATGGATGTCCTTATTAGAACAGAATAGAAAGTGCTCTTCTATTCCTAGGCTCCTGGGGATTTTCCTTTCATTTCTTTACTTTAATAGAAGTTAATGTTGAATTGTAGCAATTTTTTTTTCATTCTTTGAGATATTACATTTTTTCTTTTTTTATTCTGTTGATATTGTGAATTTTTAAAAATTGATTTTGAATGCCAAGTCAAGGTTGCTTTCCTAGGACAAACATCGTATGGGCATTAAGTATATTTTTATATATATTAAAGGTTTTAATTTGCTAAAGTATCATCAATTAAAAAAAAATCTATGTTTATGAAAGATATCCAGATGTTCTTTTTTGTGGTGTTTTAATGAGACTTTGGTGCCACGGTTAGTTGTGTCTCTTTGGAGGTGGTAACTCTTCTTCTATTTCCAGAGATAAAGTATTTGACAGTGATGGTACCTCTTTCTTTTCTTTTCTTTTCTTTCTTTTTTTTTTGTTGTTGTCTTTTGTCCTTTTATGGCCACACCCGCACGGCATATGGAGGTTCCCAGGGTAAGAGTCTAATCGGAGCTGTTGCCACTGGCTTACACCAGAACCACAGCAACAGCAGATCCGAGCTGCGTTTGCAACCTACACCACAAGTCATGGCAACACCAGATCCTTAAGTCACTGAGTGAGGCCAGGGATTGAACCTGCAACCTCATGGTTCCTAGTCAGATTTGTTTCTGCTGAGCCAACGCGGCAACTCCGATAGTACCTCTTTCTTAAAAGCTTCACCAGAGAAGCCTAAAATTATAAGTTTAGCTTTGTATGAATTAATCTCTTGAATGGATATGACCTTTTTTACATTCTCTTTTCTTCTTTTGTAAATTTTGGTTAGATGTTTTTCGGTATCTTTGTTCATTTCAACTAAGTTGTCGGTGTCATCAAGTGAAGTTATTCATCAAATCTCTTCATTGTCTTTTATTAGCTGTCAATTTTCAGTAATGCCCCTTCTTCATTCTTGGTATTCATAACTTGTATTTCCTCTCTCTTAGAAGATCATTTTTGCTAGGGTTTCATTAATCGTTCCAAAGAACCCGTTTTTGTCTTGGCTAGTTTTGTCTATTATTTTCTATGTTCTTTTCATTGCTTTTCACTTTTATTTTTATTATGTTCTGTCTTCTGCTTACTTTGTTCCAATTTACTCTTCTACTTCCAATGTCTTAAAATGCAAACACTGATAACTGAGTTTACACCTACCTTCCTTTTGTGCTTATATTTAGATCTTTAAATTTCAGTCAAAGAACTGCTGTGGATGCAGCAGAATTTGCTATATGCCATATTTTCCTTGTGTTCAGTTCAAAATACATGTAAGTTTTAAATAAGAGTGTCCATTAAAAATATGGTCTCATAAGAGAGAAATGCAGATAAACATTAGAGGAAAAAATAGCTAAAACAAAATATGAAATTCTTAAGATTTAAAGAGTATAAAATTTTATATCTAAGCCAGGATAGCAAGAAAGTCTGTGCCCTTCTACAAGAAAACTGTAGAATCTTAGAGTAATAACAGGAAAGTGGCATCTTTTTTTTTTTTTTTTTTTTTTTTTTTGAGCCTGTGGGTTAATGTGTTGGGAGTGTAAGTGCTAGTGATGTTTGCATTTAAGTATAATGTGTCAAATAAAAATTGGGATTCAATTACATAATATCTCATATTTATCAACATTAGGAACTCCAAAAATATGTTTTTAGAAAAAGCAATGATTCGGGAATCAAGAAATATGTATTCTAATCCTGACTGAAACAATTACTAAATTGTAAGATCTTAGAATATCACGAATCTTTAAGACATATAATAATCATCCTCAAAAAACGGGTATTGGTAGGTTTCTCATGAGGATCTAATAAGAAGTGTTATGGTTGTAAATTCACAACATGAGATGGGGTCCAAGATGGTGCTTCCAACGAAGGTTTATACCAAGAGCACTTAGAGAAACAGAGCCCTTTTGAACTTGCTTGCCTCGTGGAGAACTATGGAATCTACATGGGATGTGCTGGGAGATGAGTACAGGACATTAAATCAACCCTCTTGGACAGAATCCTGCCCTATTCTAAGTATGCTTCATCAGCATAGGCCACTTTGTTTGTTTATTTATTTTTTGTCTTTTTGCCTTTTCTAGGGCTGCTCCCAGGCTAGGGGTCTAATCGGAGCTGTGGCCACCAGCCTACGCCACAGTCGCAGCAACTCAGGATCTGAGCTGCGTCTGTGACCTACACCACAGCTCACGGCAACACCAGATCCTTAACCCACTGAGCAAGGGCAGGGACCGAACCCACAACCTCATGGTTCCTAGTTGGATTCATTAACCACTGCACCACGACGGGAACTCCCAGGATAGGCCACTTTGAATAATGAAGTGAAGTAGTATTTTTATATGGTTGCCTGTCCCCTTCATAAAGCCTTAGTGTTTCTGAAATCAAAGATAAATATTTGTGGGTCTCTTTCAGGAGGCCCACTTGAGGCTTTAATTTTTAGGTTTGCTTACTTGCAAAACTGTGGCTTTGCTATAAGTGAAATGCAGATTTGTTTAACCCCGGCTCACCTGGTACCACCATGTGTGCTGAAATAGCCAACGCTAGCGTCTGTCCAGAACCGCGGCAGCCGACCGGCTATAACCCTGTGACTCTTCCCGCAGGTGCCCCGAGCGACCAGAGCAGCGGCACGTCCTCCCCTCTGTGTGACAGCGGCTTACACCTCAACTTCCACCCCAACAACACAGTAAGATGCGGCAGGGCCCTTCGCAGGGAGAGGGGACCCTAAGGGACAGGGGACGTGAGAGCTGGAGTTCGCACAAAGGGCTCCAACCGGGCGCCTCCCACCCAGTTGAAAGCCTTGGTTGCTTTATTTTTTGAGATTTATGGTAATCCGGGGAGGAAAAAATAATAACTCCAGGGAGGTCAGGTTTTTTATGTCATTTTTCTCCTCTCAGGTCTGTATTAAGCCCTAAGTTGTAGAGCCTTAACTTCAAGAGGTCCGTGTAATATCATATAATCATCTTATAATTTTGCATATCATACACAATTTCATGTTCTAAATACTTTGACATAAATTTATCATTTTTCTTCTGAAATCATGCAGCTAAAAGTAGCTATAGGCAATTTGTTGTATATTAGGATTTCTTAGCAATCGTCACTCACACAGGGAATTAACGCTGAGTGAGAAAATCTAGCCTACAAGTCATGTAAAATGTGAGGAATGTTACACAGTACATGTGGTTAGTAACTGATGAAATTGGCAGGTGTGCTCCTTATACATCCAATGAAATGTCAATTTTTACTTTGCACCTGGAGTAAACAGGACTTTGTTTTTTTCTTTTACAAATATTTTTGAGGCTCCTTGTGTTTCACCCTTCAAACCATTCACACGTTGTAAAGAAAGGCAGTTCCTGTGGTTACACCTGTGCCCAGGGACACCGAGAGCAGCAGCACTCACTCTGTAGAATTTCTTGTTCTCTTCACCTATTAGGACGCATAAGACATGGAGCCTCTTCTGACTTGTGTGATTCAATCTCCGTCAGAAGTTCTTGGCCTGCCTTGTGTTTTACTGTAAAGTCCTCCTTTGGAACATTTTCAGGCCTTTGTGGTACCAGCGTCCACCTCAGCTCTGTGCCGCAGGCCCTACATCCTTTCTGTTTCTTTGTTTTTTGCTCCAGGAGAGCAGCCCTTGCCAACACTCAGGGTTGTCTCTGCAGGTGTGGACCAGCCGCAGATGGGTGGACCTCACCTGCTGCCTCTGGCCACACAATAGATGGTGGTGTGATCTGAGAGGCCTCAGCGTGGCTTTCCTGATGAGAACCTGGACACCCACCCCGTCTTGAGTCTTGCAAGTCTCCAGCCCGGTCCTTGCTTCTTGCTTCAGCGAGTGCTTTCTCACCTTCCCTTTTGATCTAGATGCTCTGATGCCTTTGATGTCTTTTCCCGCCTTTCTGCTGGGCTGGGGCCTTGACCCTGGATGCTCTGAGTGTTGGCTGCTGCTCTTGAAAGGAGCATCCGCTTGAAATTGGGGCTGCCTGCTCACACCCCAGTGATAGGTACAGAGGATACACTGATAGTACAGAGGGCGCAGTGATGGGCACATAGGATGCAGTGATGGGTACAGAGGGTACAGTGATGGACACAGTGATGGTATAGAGGTTGCAGTGATGGGCACAGAGGACACAGGGATGATATAGAGGGTGCAGTGATGGGTACAGAGGACGCAGTGATGGTACAGAAGACACAGTGATGGGTACAAGGGACACAGTGATGGGTACAGAGGCAGGCCTCCTCCAGGCTTGGCAGGTGACATGGAGACCACTGTTCAGGAGCCCACATCTGGGCCAGGAAAGACAATGTAAATCCATTCACACTATTGATATGATAGGAAACAACATCTTGACACTGAAGAATAAAGCTTAGAAAAGTAGACATGGGCCTTAAAACCATAAAATCATTGTGTTTTTGCATCATTTAATATACAGTTCAAAATAACTCTAAGATCTGTTACAGAAAAAGACTAGAAAGCAAATTTGTATTCTACATTCATAATTAAAGTAAGTAATGAAGATAAATAATCTTCAAAGGACACTAGCTAGACCCCTGTAAACAATAGATCTGTAAAATGAGATATATTAACTCTAGTTATTTCAAAAGCTGAAGTGGGACTGATTCTGTAGTTTTATAGGAAAGAAGCATAAAGGAAAGAGACATGTTTACAGCTGTGACCATGTGGGGAGCAGGCTGGGAAGCGGATGTAGAGCATGTGTGTTTTCATACCTGCTGGTCTCTGAGGTCTAAATATGATTTGAACAACTTCCCCTCCTCATCTCGAGGTGATTGTCATTCTCCACATCCCATTACCAACACCTTTTATGTTCTTTTACATTTTCTGTTTATTTGTTGAGGGAACATACAGTGAAAGGAGCTCTCTGTGCTTTCCATGAAAGACAAAGGACCATCTGTCAATCATTTGCCTAAAATTACATTGCAAAATTGTAAAATAAGACAAAAATTGGAATTGTGCTTTCCACTGTTCCACCTCCGATGATGAACGTAGAAAGTCATGCTCTGGTACATGAGCTGGTCGTGGGATCTGGAATGCAGGTCTGAGTGTAGCCCGGGCTTGACGTCGGCCAGCCAGGCATCCTGGGTAAATGACTTACTGCCCAACTTCCTGGCTGTGGCCACTTGCGCAGCATCCCGCCAGTGGGTTTCGGCCGCATGCTGCCGTGGGCTTCATGGTGGGGCAGCTGGGTCAGTTGTGGCCACGGAAACTCCTCTTTCACCCCAGGCTGCCACACAGGACTATTGTTTCTTCAAGAGCCCTCATGAAGAGAAGATGGGAAGCAAAGATTTCATGTTTCTACAAAGCTTTGGGTTCTTCTGTGACAGCCTTGCCCTTGGAGAAGGCAGCAATGTGGCCCAGAAAATGGAAATGACTTTCCCCGGGACCCATCAGTGGAGAAGCTGGGATTTTGGCCCCAGAAGGTCTGATTCTGAGTGGGAGGAGCCCTCACGCCCTTTGTACTACCACCGCAGGACCTGTGTCACATGCTGACCACCTGCCATGTGACTGTCACACTTGACATCTGATGTGAGAATGATTAATGTGGAAGCTCGGTCTGAGCCTTTGCAGTCATCACAGAAGCACTGGGAGCAGCGTCCTGCAGCAAAGGACGGGCGTCCTGGGGGCCAGGCGCTGCGCTCTACAGGGCTCTGCGGATTGAGGGGCCTTTGTTGGCATGGTTGTTGACAATTAACATACTAGCCAGGGAATACTCACCCTTTAGTGAAAATAACAGCTTTTCCCTCTAAGCAATGTTGAAGAAATTAGTACCTGAAAGAAAGGTAAATCATATTTAGACTAACAGAGGTTTAACACCTAGACGAAAATAGAATTTCCTTCTAAGATCATCAGTCAAAAGTTACAGAATTTGTAGAATAGAGAGAAATCAGTGTCAGTGGTTCCCTGGTCAAACAGGAGGTGCCACCTCCATGCCAGTGTCACCCCAGGGGCCGGTGCTGTTGCCCTGAAGAAACCTCAAGAGTGAAACTGATGCAATGAAAGAAACACAGATCCACATCAAGCGAAAAGCTCAAATTTCATCAAATGTGTCTGTCTTCTCTGCACATAAAGAAAAAACCCGAACTTTTAATGAAACTTAAAATGCACGTAATTTTAAACCAGTAGTAGTAGACTTAATGTAACATTAAAACAATATAAGAAAACCCAAATATCTTGCAATCATGAAGTTAAAACAATGGACAAAGACTTCCTTGAGTGTTGTTTTATGGGAATGTTCATTTTACTCAACAATATTTTTAAGAAACGGATGAATCACAAGCTTTTATGACAACGTGTTGGAGGCCAGCTCCGGAGGCCAGGGAGTGTACATTTTTTCCTGATAGGAGAGGGACGCATGTCGGCGAATGTACAACACGGAGACAGCCTCTTTGTCCCTTCTTTCGGGGCGCTGGACTGCTCAAATTTTATTGGCAACAGTGGTTGATTATATAGACAGTTTTTCACTACAAATTACATCACAGTGTTAAAAGTACATTGGCTAACTATTACATGGTATAGCAGCTATACATCATGTTTCAAGGTCTTTATCTTTTTTTTTTATATATCTTTTTTTTTTTTTTTTTTTTTTTGTCTTTTTGCCATTTTCTTGGGCCGCTGTCACAGCATATGGAGGTTCCCAGGCTAGGGGTCTAATCGGAGCTGTAGCCTCTGGCCTACGCCAGAGCCACAGCAACGCAGGATCTGAGCCTCGTCTGCAACCTACACCACAGCTCACGGCAACACCGGTTCCTTAACCCACTGAGCAAGAGCAAGGATCGAACCCGCAACCTCATGGTTCCTAGTCGGGTTCGTTAACCACTGCGCCACGACGGGAACTCCTAAGGTCTTTATCTTAACTAAACTTAGTGGGTACAATTTAGGGGGAATTAGGTACAATACATCATGTTTTAACATCTCTATCTTAACTAAACTTAGTGAGTACTTTGAAGAGGCCATAGACATAAGAATTTGGCATTCACAAACTTTGTAGACTGGTGCTTATCTTCAAAGTGTTGTGGCAGGGAGATAGTGTAAGTAAATATAAACCAACTTAACTAAACTAGCTATCACTTAAAAGCTTTTAAAATCAAAGACAAAACTCACAGCTAGGTTTTTTGGATAATATATGTCTAACTTTTATGAATCTCATTAAGATCGTAACTCTAAAGTTTACTATATAACTAGTTAATAGATAAACACTATGTTTTAACTAAGTTGGATTTAAATAGGGGAAAGTCCCTCAGGATGAAATTCTTATTATGTTATTGTTGTAACCCTGTTAAATCACAAATCACCAGAGGAAAATAAGAATGGAAAATAATAATAATAAGTAAATAATCAGGAAAGACTAAGGAAAACTGAATAACAAATAAAACAACAGGAAAGACTAGATCACCTGAGAAACAATCCATGTTCTCCAGCGCAAACATGGAAATTGTTTTCCCAGATAATCCCCAATTCTTCCCCATCAACATCAAAACGAGAGCTGTATAACCTGAGGCCTGCCCTCGGCTTGTACCGTGCAGGCAGGCTTTCATCCTGACCAGAGGCCCACCTTCGGCTTGTACCGTTCAGGTGAGCTACCTTCCTTGGTTAGGAACCTGCCTTCAGGTTTTTTTTTTTTTTTTTTTTTTTTTTTTTTTTTGCCATCAGGCAAGGTCCTTGTTTTGAGTCCTTCATTTTCTCGGCTCCCTGCAACAATGTCTGGTGTTTAGCGGGTGGAAAATACATGCTAATTTGAATGAACTCCAACTTACTTCATTTCGGCCACTTACAAACTTCATTTTGGCCACTTACAAGTTCATTGCAGTTACAGTTTTGCCCCACCTTTCCCATTCTTGAATGAACTCAGTAGTCACAATTTTATTTTTTCTTCCTTCCCCTCACTCCATTTCTTCATGTTTTCACTGTGATTCTTCATCTCAATGACTCCCTATATTGGTTGAGAATTCCATTAACAGAGAAAGTGAAGTATGACTTGACTGTCAGTGTAGATTTCTGGTGGTATTCTGTGTGTCTTTGTTCTTTAGGGGAAACACCCCTTAGATGAAGAGGGTTTGTGATGGGGACCCTGAAAGTGCAGAGGTAAACAGCCATGTGGTATTTGTGTTCTGTCTAGGACACGCTGTCCTGCTCGTCCTGGCCCGCGTCCCCGGGCCTGAGGTGGGAGAAGCGGTGGTGCGACCTCCGGCTGATCCCCCTGCTCCACTCCCGGTTCTCCCAGTATGTGCCCGGCACAGATTTGAGTCGGTGAGTTCCCGTGAATGAACGTGGGGCCTGGGGTCAAACTCAGCGCCACCTGCTGAGGCTCTCTGTTTGCAGGGCCCTCCCGACCGTGGGAAGAGCCACTCAAGAGATGAGATGTCATGGGGCAAACAGAGCCCAGGGCAGGAGGCTGAGCCATTTCAAAGCCAGACCCCAGCCCCATCCTCGTGATGTTGGGGTGGGGGTCAGCTCCATGGCCAGGCTGGCCTGCCTCCCTGGGAGGGGGTATGGGCAGGGCCGTGGACACAGGACTGCAGGGTGTCCAGACATCAGTTCTGCTGGAACTCTGCTGCTAGAGCCCAGGATGGAGGGGCACCGTGGCCATCAGCCCTCCATCATCACCCCTTCAGCCGCTGGCCAGGGGGTCAGCATGAGAGGGGAGAATCCCAACCTGCTCCATCTCGGGTGCCTCCCCCAGGCTCCCACTGGACATCACTGACACTGCCTGGGCAGGGGGTGCATGGAAGGGACACTGTGAGCTGCTTCCTTCATCCAGGTGGGGGTGGAAAGGCCAACCTCCTCCTTGACCCCTTGAGCCCTGTGGAAACCTTGAGGGAGGGGCAGTGGTTCCATGGATGTGTGACCAGATGAGGGCAAGTGCCAGAGAGATTGAGGGCTTTTAGCCCACTGATTTCCTAGCCCGTTTACCGCGAGGGCAGACTTTCCCCATGGCCTTGTCTTGTCTTGCTGTTGGTCATTCTGGGTTGGAGGATTCTAAAGCATCCTGCCTGGAATGTTATGGGGCAGTAGGCAGCTAAGGGACTTATCTACTTGTCATCCTCAAGCCCAAGACCCCCAGGCCATGAGCCCTGTCCTTTCAGAGCTGCCTTTCCTGGCTATTGGGTTATATCCAGGGCTCTTTAGTCATACCAGGGAGCCCTTGGTGGGTGTGGCTGCCTTCTCTGTCATTTCGGATATTCATATGTCTGCATTAATAGTCAGATACTCTATTATGCCTTCAATATTGTTTCCTTTTTTTTTTTTTTTTTTTTTTTTTTTTTTTTTACAATTTCTGCTTTGACCCTTTGACCCAGGGGCTATTTACAAAGTGTACCGCAAAATTTCAAAACATTTTGAGATTTTTAAATGATCTCTTTTCTTATTGCCTTCTAGTATGATTTCATGTGAATGGTTTCAATCCTTTGATATTCCTTGAGATTCGATTTCACCCAGTATCCAAATAACTTTAGCAAACGCGTTCCATGCACACTTCAAAGAAGGTGCAGTGTCCTTTTCCTTAGTGCAGTCTGTTCATATTGCAACTAGGTCATATTTGTCCATTGGGGATTCTGATCCTCTGTATCATTAATAATATTTTGTCTGTTTATTTTATCAGGTATTGAAATAAGTGCCTTAGTTTCCCACTATGATGGTGGCTTAATGTGTATCGGTGTTTGCCATGTATATTTAATTCTTTATTATTGGACACAAACAGATTGAGATTTTTTAGTTTACTGATATATGACCCTTTTACCTTTATGAAATGGCCTATGTCTCTGGAATTCTTCCTTACCTTTAAGAATTATGCCTCTATCTATTGACTAATATTTACATTGTATAATGTTTTATCTGCTTCCTTGATGTTTTCTTCATTTTCTTTGTTCTTCTCTATAACATGTGTCTCTTTTGAACTGTATATACTTTTTCTTTGAAAATCCAAAGTAGCAATCTTAGTGTTTTAATTGTTTTATTTAGTCCAGTTACTTTTAATTACTGGTATATCATCTTAGCATTTGCTTTCTATCAACACTCTAGTTTTTGTTTCTTATAGATAAATATTTTCTTTTAGATAATTGTAGATTCATAAGCAATTATAGAAATAACGGGAGATTACGTTCATTTTTTTACACATTTTCCAAAATGGTAACATCTTGCAAAAACTATACCATATTCTGGAAAGTGACATTGACAAAGTCCGCCTCAGTCATCCGATTTCACACGGCTGAGCGTGTGGGTCTGTGCTCAGTTCTAGAGAGTCCTAGCACATTTCATGTTCCCTACCCTCCAGCCTGGTCACAGGGCAGAAGAGCTCCATCACCGCAAGAACCCTCTCATGTCTGGTCTACACCAGGCCAGGACCACCTGACCACTTACTAATCCCTTCTTCACTTCTGATTGTTTGTCACTGTAATAACATTATCCAAATGGAATCCTACATTACCTTGCTATATTGGATTGAATTTTCTCAATCAGCATAATTCTCTGATAATTCTTCCAAGTAGCTGCATCTTGCAGTTGCTTGTTCCTTTTTAATTCTGATAGTGTTCTAATAGTTCTAATAGTATGGATGCACCACATTAAAAAAAATTCATCCCTGGAGTTCCTGTTGTGGTGGAAACAAATCCGACTAGTATCCATGAGGATGCAGGTTTGATGCCTGGCCTTGTTCAGTGGGTTAAGGATCCAGCATTGCCATGAGCTGTGGTGTAGGTCACAGTTTAGGCTCAGATCCTGCGTTACTGTGGCTGTGGTGTAGGCCAGCAGCTGTAGCTCTGATTTGACCCCTAGCCTGGGAACTTCTATATGCTGCTGGTACAGCCCCAAAAAGCAAAAAAGAAAAAAAAGAAAAAACATCCCTTGAAGGACATCTGGGTCATCCTAGTTAATTCTAATTAAAGATACAATGAACATTTGTATATAGATTTTTTTTTGTGGAGGAACATGCATTTTCATTTCTTTGGGTAAATGCTCAGGAGTTCAAGTTCTTTGTTGTGTGATAATATCATGTTTATTATTGAGAAACAGACAAATTGTTTTGTAGGTGGCTGTACAATTTTACATGCCCGTCAGCAGTGTACGAGCCATCTGGTTTCTCTACATGTTTGCTGGAATTTGGTGTCATTGCTATCTGTTATTTTACCATTTTATAGGTATAAGAGACAGGTGTGCTATATCCTTGTGACTGAATTTGCATACCCTAATGGTGCTGAATATCTTTTCATGTGCTTGTTTATCACATGGAATCATCTTTGGTGAAATATCTCTTTGTCTTTCGACCATTTTGTAATCAGCTTTACTTATTTATTTATTTATATTGTTTTTACTGTTGAGATTTCTGAGTTTTACATAAAGAAAAAAAAGTCCTTTGTCTCAACATTTTAGTTATTGTATTCGATTACCTTTAACTTCTTAAACTTTTTTGAAATAATTACACATTTTTTATTTTTAATACTCCCTCTTTAATATCGTTACATACACATGTTTTTACTTCATTGTAGTTATTGCATCATATGTCTTAGTCCTTCCAGGCTGCTTTAATAGCAATAAATAGCAGAAATTTGTTTCACACAGTTCTGGATGGCAGAAGTCCTAGACGAAGGTACATAGATCATGGTCAAGTGCTTTGATGAAGGCCCTCCTCCAGGTTCATAACTGGTGTCTTTTCACCCTGTCCTCACATGATGGGAGGGGCTCAGGGTCTCCCTGGAGCCACCTGTATACACTGCTGGTCCCACAGGCTAGGACTCCACCCTCATGGCTTCAGCAACTCCCCAAAGCCCCACATTGGTCTTTAGGATTTCAAAGCACAAATTCTCAGACCAGAGCACCATCCATACATGATTTAGTAATGCAATTTATTAATTTTGCCTCTTCAGAAAATTCTAGAAACTTTGAATACTTTAATTCCATCATGCTTTCCTATCTTTGGGCATATTTCTGTTGAGATTTGAATTATAAATGTATCTTAAGTTCCTCAAGATATTTTCTTATTTTCACCTAACTATTATTCGAGTGTACCTTGCCTTTACTCTTTCTGTTTCTCTTTATTTTTTTTCTTTTGGTTCTATTTTTCTTCTGCCTTAAGAACTTTCAAAAATATTTCTATTCATGGTATTTTTTAACATGCACTTTGATTTTCATCTGTTTTGTTTTTACTTTAAAATTTTTATGTAGTTACGTGATGTAGAAATGTTTAGCTAAAGCAATTTATGAGAAAAAAGAAATTGTAGAGTCCAGATGACTTCTTACATTTTTATTCTTATGGCACCTCAACACAGCAAAGGCTTTTAGCAAGTGAATTAATACACAATAAATGTGACAGTAATAAGCAGTTATCACCATAGCACTATTCTGAGTGATTGCACAGCAGTTCAGGTTCAAGAGCTAATTTATTGTTCACTTATTCACTCAATGAATATAGATTTAATGTCTACGTGGGAGGTGTTCTGTTTGCTTCTTTCCCTGAAGGAGGTCACTGGCCAGAGGCAGCTGACATAGTCAGTCAGTGGTAGGAAAGAAAAGATACATTACTGGCCAGTGAGGACAAAAATAGAAAGTAGCAGAGCTTGGTTCAAAACCTGGGATGTTACTGTTGGTTTTGCCAAAGCCCATAATTTGACCTTGGGTGATACATTAGTTCTCATATCCAGTTGCAACAAAGTTGTGGTATTGTCATCTACTGTTGTGTAGATATGAATTAAAACATCACAGTATTATTATCAGTGATAGAACAGTTTTTGTTCCTCCTATGGCATGTGTCTCATTTCAATCCTGAAGTATCCTGCACTGCAGAACGTTGCAGTGTCAGAGTATCAGAATGGTTAGGTTATTAAGGAGACGAACGTGGTTGATCGTCTTAACTACAGAGAAGAAATACTGAATGGATGGAGAAACAGCTCCCTTCCATGTTGCAGGGGTGGGAGAGCAGAGGGGTGGTGCTGGCGGCGCAGAAAGAGGGCCTTTCAAAGACGAAAGTGGGGGGAAGACTTAGTTGCGTGAAAGTGCGGGACTTCTGTAAGGAACAGTGAGTTACCGTGTCTAAATCAAATGAGTGGGTGAATTTAGGCTTTGGAAAATAGCTCACAAAATGGTTTGGAAGACCTGCTCACGTGCCTAACCCAACAGTTGGGCTCTGAGCTTGAACATCAAAAGCCAGGATGAGACGCGCATCAGGGCAGCACCAAGGCCAAAACTGTCCTGACGGTGATTTCATGAACCAAACTCAGCGAGAAGGAGAGCAGATGGCTGGGATTACGAACTGGAGAGCAGCTTTTGATTTTTCCCTTTCCTTCATCTCCCCAAATAATTATAATCAAGTCAAGAAAAGTGACCCATTCTTGGAATACCATTGGAGTCAAGCTTGCCTGCGGCTCTCCTGCAACCACCTCATTGCGGTCTGTCTGGAGAACCTAAAACTTCTGAAAAGCCTTTGCAACGCGATGGATGAGAGAGGAAGGTTGCCATCTTCTCTTGACGCACAGAGATATTAGAGGTGGGAGAGCTGCTTAAAATCAAGTTACTGGCAGTAACCGCGACGCCCTTCTCCTCTCCTGCCTTCCCCAGTATCCTGCGGTGCTCTCATCCACCCCAGCGAAGAGCTTCCAAAATACAGGAGAGCCTCTCCTGACAAAGCAGCAGTGTCCCCGGGGCTGTCCCAACTCAGGATTAGCAGAAAGGCTGCGGCACGGTCTGCAGAGCTCCGTCCATGAGTCCACAAGGGCTCGGGCATTGCTTTCCCTCCTGGCTCCCCCCACCACTCCCCACGCGTGCAACGAGGTACTTTCACTCCACAGGTATTTGTTTTTGGAGGAGTTCCCTCTTGGTCTAAAGCGTGTGCTTTCTCTCCTCTTCCCTCTCTGAGCTGTTCATCCAGTTGCAACAGTGACAGGTTCAGATTTTTCAACTGTAATCATTCAACTGCTTTTTTTCAGCAAGTGTGTCTGTGGGTATGTGTGTGTGTGTGCAAAGAATCACAATTTAGTCTGGGAATCCTCAAGACCCCTACAAATATTGTTAAGGTGCAATGTTTCACAGTGCTACCATACTAACTTAATGGGTGGTAATAGTTTATTGATTTTAGAGAGTATGTGAACAAACAGTTTTTTGTTTCTTTTTCTTTTATTTTTTAACAATTACTCAAGGAATTACATTTTCTAAAAGCTGCAAATGCAACCCCAGCCCTGCAGCCCTTCCTGAGTGATGGGCTGAGGACACATTCTCAGGAAACTGTCTCTGTGCCGCCTCCACACCGCACAGCAGCAGCTGGTTCTCGGAGCTTCAGCGACGAGTGGAAGTATTTGGCTCCCACCCCTTACTCCACAAGTACTTGCTGAATCTGTAAAGTATATTTTTCTCATTTTCCATGAAGAGAAATTGAGGTGCGACTAAGTGGACTGACTTGCCAATAGTCGTATTTATTCAAGAGCGGAGGCAGCTATATGACCTTGGTGTAATCTGGCTGATCAGGCTATTTTTTAAGAGGTTTCATGTAAGCAAGGAAACTGTTCAGATGCTTCACTTATATTCACAAAGGGTTTCCAACAAGCCAACCTAAGAAGTAGAAACAGAAGGTAAAAAGTGATAGGTGCTAGTGTGTAAGCCTGGGTTTAGAAAAGGCTGGACCTTCAGAATTATTCTATGTGGAGACTGTGACACGTGTGATTACATAGATGGCATTAACTTTAATCAGCTAAAAATATCCAGCTGACACAATTCATTTAAAGCAGAAGGAAAAATATGTTCAAGACATGCTTTAATTTATGGTACATGAAGCAATGGTTATGATAATCAGAGAGCGGAAAGAAATGTATATTACTAAACTCAAATCCATTCTCATTTTCCATGGATAGTTGAGCTTCTGTGTTCATATTTTAAATGTCTTACTATTGAATATCAAAATTAAAGTTAAGAAATTCATGTGAGGTTGCAATATTCTTTTTGTGCTATGCTTATTTTGTTTTTGTCTTGTCACAAATTCAAAAGAACCTGATTTCACAGAGACGGACAATACATGGCATGTATTTTTAAGAGCAAACAAAAAGGAATATTGGAACACTTGGCTGTAATCAGTTGGAAGTGCTTGGTCAAGACCTTGGGAGCAGGTTTCTCTAAAACGATTGATCATGTGGAGGCAGAGTGACGTTGGTGTGAAAAGTTTTGCCATGTGTCCAGTTCCAGAATCTGGACCAGTCTTGCGGGACAGGGAGGAACACAGGCCTGGTGATGAGGCTGGACCAGAGAACTGCTCGTTTGGTGTCTCTGTTTGCAGAAAGGAAATCATGTGTAATACCAGAAATACCTATTACATTCAGAAGAGACACAAAAGCTATTTAATTGGAAAATAAATTGGAAAATAATGTATAAATGTACGTTATTTACATAGCAGTTTGTATGAAAAATCTTTTCTATTGCTTCAAAATTGACTAGGATTTAAATATAGTGTGTGTAATTCTAAAGGGTATTGTGTTGCACCACAGAATAATGCTCAAACATGAAGCATTTGGCTACTTTTCATTCATTTTGGATTTTTTTTTAATTTATTCCTCTCCATTAAGCTTATATGGAAACATGCAAGAACCTGATACAGAAAAAGAGTAAATAATTAAAATTGTAGCAACCAAGCTGCTGTAAATTCTATAGCACTTTTGTAAACAATTTAGAAAGGCATCCTTTAATTTTCTCTAACAAGATCAACAAAAAACTCAGTAAAAGACCATAAAGATATTTAGGCTGGCCATTCCATTCTAAGGAAAGGTTGGTTGTTACTGAAATACACAGCAGCCACCTAAATTTAGAGCATGAATATTTATTTAGACCTGGAGAGGATCTCTGAACCCCTCGTCCATGACCATCTTTGAGAAGATGGGTAACAACTGGTTTAACAGCTGATAAAGTGCTTCAGCCCATGACATCACATGATTTTATCCGATTCTCAGTATATGTTTGTGGTCTTTTGTGATCTTTTCATTGTACATCAGAAAAGGCATTGAAAAATGGCAAGAGGAGAGGACTGTAGTCAAAATAGTAGATAAATATCTCTATAACTTTACGGTACACTTGGGGAAAGAATCCTACTGCAAAGTCTTACATAATCTTCCATTTGCATACTATGTATTTTACATCTCGAACCTCCTCTAAATGTATCTGAATCCCAAGATGCCATAATTCAAATTGTGTGTTATCTGGGTTCACCTTTTGTGTTCCATTTAAAAACAGATTTTTTAAAAAAGAGAAGTAAGCAAATATGAATTTGAAGCTGCATGTATATTGTTTGAAGGAAGAGCTTTGGAACAGATAATGATGTCAAGTTGCAAACAGACAAAGAGACAATGCTTTGATCTAATTTGCTTTGACATCTCTGCAGGCAGAACGCTTTCCAAGTGACGGCGGTGGACGGGGTCTGCAGTGGGATCATCCAGTGCCTCTCTGCTGAAGACTCCCTGGACTGGCTGCAAGCAATAGCAACCAATATCTCCAACCTCACAAAGCACAACGTAAGTCGTGGTTCCAGCAATCCCTGGCGTTGTTCCCTAGCCTTGGTGAATTTCTGCCTATGTAGGTAGCTTTGCATTGACTGCTCCGTGTTCATCTGAGGAGGGACCACTGCAGCCCTGTCGTGAATACTAGTGAGGAACACTTGTTTAAAGAGAGTCACTCTATCGTGAGAGTTTTAGCCCAAATATATAATTTCAAGTGTATTCACACTCAAGTTTCCATCCACAAACCTTGTAACATCGGTATTAATTAAATAAGTGAAAATAGACATTTTAGTATGTGGGCACTAAAGTATCTGTATCTGTTGCTCTGTATTTATATAATCAGCCATCTGTCTACACCTGCATATCTACATACAATGCTTCCCTCTACCATTATATCTCTATACATAAGTAAAAGCATTTTGGATTAAAAACGTCCTGAATTTTAAGGAAGCAATATTAATTTTCCTTTAGTGCTCTTAGACGTGCAGCTAGAAATGTTTGAAGGGGCAGGAGGGCAGGGTGACAGGAGTTGGCCTGGAGCTGGGGTTGTCCCTTCCCTATGCTGCCCAGAGACAAAGCCGGAGGTGACCTGTGGGCGCCGTAAGTCACCCTGGGCCCCGCGTCTGTGTTGCTGGGAACGGCCTCTCTGCTCCTCTCTGGCTTCCTCCTCCAGCCTTTGCTTCTCCCCCCATTCCTGTTTCTTCTCTCTCTCTACTTTCTCCTCGCCGCTATTCTTTAATAACAGTCCTTTCTCCTCCTGGTCTCTAAAGGAAATAGAGACCATGGAAATATGCAAAATTATAAACCTCACTTCACTCACTGAATGTAGATGTGGGTTTTAAAGATCATTTGACCTTAAAACTATTCTGTTTTGTTTTTCCATTTAATTTTATTGGAGTACAGTTGACTTATAATGTATTAGTTTCAGGTGTACAGCAAAGAGAATCAGTCAGACCTATGAATATATCCATTCCTTTTCCCTATATAGGTTACTACAAATTATTGGGTAGATTTTCCTGTGCTATACAGTAGGTTCTCATTAATCATCTGTTTTATACAGTAGTGCGTGTTATTGACTATTTTATTTTAAAAAACAAACTAGTTACATGCAGGCCATTGTCTTACCACAGCACTTTATCCATAGCTCCTCTCTGCTGCGTTGGAGCTTTTAAGTCCCAGAGAAAGGCCAGCGGCCAGAACTGTTATAAGCGGCCAGAGAGAAGTACCTCACGCTTTCACCAACTCAGGAATGTACAAAACTCTCCTCACATAAATGACCCTCTTGACACAAATATCTTTGGACCAATTTTGCTTTGAAATCGAAGAAAGAAAAAAAAATAAAATAAAAAAAATAAGGAGTTCCCGTCGTGGCGCAGTGGTTAACGAATCCGACTAGGAACCATGAGGTTGCGGGTTCGGTCCCTGCCCTTGCTCAGTGGGTTAAGGATCCGGCGTTGCCGTGAGCTGTGGTGTAGATTGCAGACGCGGCTCGGATCCCAAGTTGCTGTGGCTCTGGCGTAGGCCGGTGGCTACAGCTCCGATTGGACCCCTAGCCTGGGAACCTCCATATGCCGCGGAAGCGGCCCAAAGAAATCGCAAAAAGACAAAATAAATAAATAAATAAATAAGTGAAATCGAAGAAAGGCTGTGGCAAATATTTCTTAAAAATAGGAGGACTGGAGTTCCCATCGTGGCGCAGTGGTTAACGAATCTGACTAGGAACCATGAGGTTGCAGGTTCGATCCCTGCCCTTGCTCAGTGGATTAATGATCTGGCGTTGCCGTGAGCTGTGGTGTAGGTTGCAGACTTGGTTTGGATCCCGAGTTGCTGTGGCTCTGGTGTAGGCCGGTGGCTACAGCTCCGATTAGACCCCTAGCCTGGAAACCTCCATATGCTGCGAGAGCAGCCCAAGAAATGGCAAAATGACAAAAAAAAAAAAAAATAGGAGGACCATCTGTCATTAAAGATGACTTGTTCCCAGTTTGCAGCTGTCACAAACCATGCCTTATGGCTGTGCCCATGTTGGGGGGGCGGGGCCACTGAGTGGGTTGGGGGCACAGGGTAGGTACATTTCCATGTTTCCCAAATGACTGTGAGCTGACCCCCTTCCTTCCAGGGCCTGTGGTCTCTTTCCACAGATCACCTCGGCACTCAGCGTCAGCCTGCTTTGCGTGCTGTTTATTAGGGTGTGAAATTGTGTCTCCTTGTGGTGTCAATAAAAGCAGGTGGATTGTTTCTATGTCCCCAAATAGGCACAGACACACCAAGCTTCCCAGGAGCATCACCCCACACACAGCCCGTTAGGCACGTCTGACTTGGGCAAGAGTAACCGCCCCCCCCAAAAAAAAAACCCCTCAGTCTTTCATCGTATTGGAATTTCAGAAAAGAACAAGAGGATTCAGATTGACCCAAAAAATTCCAAAAACAAAAAAACAAGGCAGAGCTCCTCTGAGGGTCATCTTCTCTTTCTTACGCTTTACAGCCTTATTAAATATAAATATAAGGATATTTACAGGGTTAAAGAAAAACTTCTCCTGAGAATATTGTTTCTATGTCATCACATACAATAATTAGAGAGCCTGAAATAAGCCAAGATCTTATAATTATGAGAAAAGTATTTTTTAAAATAATAGAATGTTATTTTATTTTATTTCATTTGCTTTTTAGGGCCGCAGATGCGGCACATGGAAGTTCCTAGGCTAGGGGTGGAATCGGAGCTACAGCCGCCGGCCTTCACCACAGCCACGCAGAATGCAAGCCTCCTCTGTGACCTACACAACAGCTTAGGGCAACCAACGCTGGCTTCTATTGTTTGAGTCCTCAGACCCCTTCAAAAATAACTAACTTGTAACGATGTCGCAGCAGAAGTTGCGGTGACCGCTGAGCTAAAGCCCCACCAGGCCTGTGTGGGGAAGGGGGGTGTCTGTGGGCTCCTTGCCGGCGCAGGCACGGGGGAGCCTCGGAGGCCATGGACGAGGGGATGGAGCGGAGACCGCAGGTGGGAGGGACCACGGACGGGAGACTCCAAAGCACATTGGAGTTTTCAAGGATGACCTTGCAGAGGGGTGTTTGCAGCGTGGAAAGCGTGGGCTTTGGCGCCAGTGGACCGGCTATGGAGCTGTCCCTCCACCACCGCCCCCCGCTCTGGGGTCCTGCCCCACAGCCCTCTTGCCAAACAGTTTCTGCAAACTTCAGCCTCAGCGAGCGTTATGCGAAAAATGGCTGTAGACATCCTGGCCCTTAAGTGATGCTGGAGCACGTGCCCTTTTTCTTCTCTCCAGCTGCACGCTAAATTAAATGACTTAGTCCATAAGCCACCAATAAATGGCCAGATCGATTTGTTTATTGTATGTGAGGTTGCACATCTTTGTTTTGTCCAGTTGTCATTTGAGATTCTTCATCTTCTGAAAGATGGTTGTTTGGACGACAGGATGTTGATAAAATGGGACAAAATCAGTTAAAATAAATGTCCAGTAGTGACTAGACTATTAAGCAGCCGTGATTTCTGGCAAAGCCAGAGGCCCCCTCAGTTCCCTCATCTTTAAAAGTGAGAAACAGGGGAAGCAGATAAAAGGCAGAGCTCTCTTTCAGCCGGTGTTTCATGGATCCAGCCTCTCCAATCCCTCTCTATTGCTCCAGCACTAAAATAAAGCCTGATTGATAAACAGAATTTCTTCTTACTTTTCTAAGGTGATGGAGTCACCTCTCGTCTAAAATCTTTCATATACATCCTCCGCATGCTCTGCCTTCACTGGGATGTAATGTGTCACTTGAAATACATCACTTTGTGTGTGTGCAGATTATATATAGTTATCTGCTTCTACTCTTCAAGGTTCATTGAAAATTAGTGCTTTCTTAAATGAGAATGTATATGTGAGATTTTCAAAATATATAATCCATATTTTATTATGTGGAAGAGAATATATTCTTTCCAAAAAATGTCTGTATCAGTTGAGAATGTTTTCATTAACAATAGAAAAACTCTACGTACTGATGGGGTAAATAGTTGGAGTTTTTCCCCCAAATGGAAAGACTTGTGGGTGGTAACACTTGCTGGAAGCCCCCCTCTGCCCAGAACCCATCCTCTGTCCCCATACAGTATTGCTGCTATCATCCACTCCCCTGAGAGTGTTGGCTTTAACCTTATGTGACCACCTCAGGATCACATCAGGGCTGCAGCAGCACAAACATCACTTCAGGGTTCGGAGCAGGAAAGAAAGGGGAAAAGGATAAGTAGCAGGAGCCACATCTCTTCCCTTTAACTAAGATAAGAGAATATTTCCCCAAAACCCTTCATTGGACAAATAAACTCACTTCTTGTGGGGTGGGTGGCTGGGCAGTGGGGTTTCTCTGCTCTGCCTTTTCTAGCATTTGTAGTGGATACAACCGAGAAAGGAATATGTGAATGGCTTTTGAGTTAGATAACCAACAATATCTACTTCTTTGCTTAATACTAAAAACATTTATTTTAAAGAAAATGCATGGACATCCAACATCCCTGTGATTTCTGTGGGATGATCACAGTCCTTCAGAATTCACAGACTCCCAGACACACACACACACACACACCCCTCATCACTCGTCTGAATTCATGGAGGAGGAATTTCCCCATCCTCCTGTATTTTACCCATTTACCTGCAAGAGCAAAAAACTTGTTCAAGAGCCATATTTAATCCACAGAAATCTGCTCTATTAGATGGCAAACACTTGCAAGTTGAAAAAAAGGAATTTTCCCCCCATAATTCTGTTGGTTGTGAAAAGCTAAAGAAAAAACTTCTTTTATGTCTGCTGCATTAAAAAGACTCGACAAAGCTTGTAGGTGAATTGAAAGTCATTACAAAATAAAGCAGGAAGGAGACTTACCACAAAGGAACCAAAGTCTGTGATCAGAGAGTGCAGTATGGTTCTGACAGGCATGGGTGTCACTTGGGGAGACTCTTTCTTCCTTTTTATAGCTGCTGACGTTTCTGAGTCCTTAGATGCACTTTAGTGCCAGTGTGTTGTTTTCTGCATTGTTCCTTCTCACACACCAAAATATGAATGGCGGAGATGCAGGTGTCAACCCAAAACAGATTACACAGAGTGAAATTAGACAATGGCAGAGTCACTAATTCGAAAGAAGAATCACAAGGGCCAGTCCAGGCATTTTATCATATGCATATTTTTTTTACAATCGTGTTTCTGCTTTTAACATGATTGGCGTTTATTTGGGCACGTCGTGTCAGGAGGGATTTCAATGAAAGAACTAACCTATTTTGTCTCTTAGAGAACTACCCACCGAAAGTTAAAATTCTTAAACAATTTTTGATATTGGAAAATACTAGCTGATGTTTATTTGCTGGATCCGAAACATCTGCTCTGATGTTTACAGAAAAATGCAGCCATGATCAGATGGGCCATTTCCTGGACAGTTTGCCGGCTCCCACCTCTGGCGTGGCTCCCCATGCCTGACACCATCCCCGTCCTCACTTGGGCCGGTCTTCCTGGCCACAGCACTCCCGGTTCCTGATGTTCCAGGTCTCAGAGCTGCAGGAGCTGCTCAGGGGCCCCACCCTGACACACCCACCCCTCCTGCCTGCCAGCACTAGCCAGGTGGCCTTCCCTGTGTCCCCACTCCCTGCCATAGGGGAGTAGCTGAGCCGATGGGCCACCAGCTGCCCTCAGACACTCAGCAGCTCAGCAGGAAGGTGGGGTGTTTGCCCCCCATGGGAAGTGAAAGTCCAGGGCCAGAAAGAAGCTAATAGACAGCCTGCCTTCCCCACCCAGTGCACCGGGTGGAAACGCAGCAACTCCATGCAGCTCTGACGCTGCATCACCAGGGGAAGAGCCCTGTGGGGTTGAGCAGCTGTGCCAGCTTAGCGACACGGGCTACTCGCCACCTGATGCTTGCTTTCTGCGCTCTGGCCTCGCTCCACTTTACCTTTCCCTCCTGCTTCCTTGGGACTGGACCTCCCCCTGGGGTAACAGTTTATTAGCATGTATGGCTTTTCCGTGTGCTCTGTTTCTCAAGAAGTAAGGTTGGGGACATTTCCTACTTCTGAACATTGGCGGCAGGGCCTGGAGCAGTGCACAGCACACGTGCACACCCAGTGGCAGGTGTGTGTGTGTGTGTGTGTGTGTGTGTGTGTGTGTGTGTGTTGGGGGGTATAGTGTGATAAGTGCACAGATGACGCTCCAAGGAAAGCAGGCAAGAGTCCATTTTAGGTTGGCAGTCACTGGATGGAATGTTCCAGTACGATTCAGGAAAACACACACACACACAGGAGTTCCCATTGTGGCGCAGCGGAAACAATCCAACTAGGAACCATGAGGTTGCGAGTTTTACCCCTGTCCTCGCTCAGTGGGTTAAGGATCCAACGTTGAGGTGAGCTGTGGTGTAGGTTGCAGACACGGCTCGGATCCTGAGTTGCTGTGGCTGTGGTGTAGGCTGGCAGCTACAGCTCTGATTAGACCCCTAGCCTGGGAACCTCCATATGATGCTGCTGTGGCCCTAAAAGGACAAAAGGCAAAAAAACAAAAAACAGAAACTGGAGCATGCATATTATTTTCTTGAACAAATCTGGAGAATCCCATTTAAACAAATTTGATGGCATAAGCTTGATTTGGAAAAACAATTTTCATTGAATGGTATTTTAAGTAAATGTTTTGCAAAGAAGTGTCATTTAACTTCAGTCATACATTTTATGTCATTCATAGAACTAAAATTACATTTGGGGAAACTAAAAAATGCAAAGCTAGATAGTACCCACTTGAAGACGATGCTTCACATAAAATACTGTTAGAATTTGATAGCAGTCCTTCAAAACTGGTAACAAGCCTAATTTCACAAAGTATTCAATACCGGCCTTTTGATTGTTAATAACATGTTTAGGGATCTATGTCTCCATTTCCAGACTGTCCTGATTTTAGCTGAAGGCACCAATAGTTTTAGAGATTTTTTTTTAGCCAGTTCCTCACCAGAGCAAAACTGCTTTGAAATGACTGTAGGTATATAGGAAAATATGAATATTCTCATATTTTATTTTCTTTCATAGTGTAAGTGACATGTGTCCTGAAAGTCTGTTCTTATATATGAGTCATTTGTGTCGCTTCTGCAATTTTGTGCCCCAAGTTCATCAGATTTCCTCTTAATGCATATTTATCAGTAAGACAAAGGGAACTTCAACTAAAAAAAGGAAAAACAAAATAATTCAACAAAATAATTTCTAAGTGAAAACAGTCTCTGTGTCTCTAGAAAACCAATGAAAAATAAGAATTGGTTTGAATTAGTAAAAATTTTGTTGAACAAAGGTTTTATGTATTAAATGTCTTTTGTGTAAATCCAATATTCAATTTCATTCAGCTTTTAAAGTTTGTTTACAACTTAATACAGAAAAAACTCTTTCTCTGAAAGTTTATTTTAAAGTCTTATCACGTGTCACTTAATACATTGTCTTAAATTACGTATTTATTTTATTTGAGGTCTTGACTGAAAATATTTTGACATATATACTTTATCCTTTAGTCTTTGAATATTCCATTTCCTCTATTCTCTTAAATGTTAAAATAAATTGAATATAATATGATTTCAAAGTCAAAACAGAAATTACAAAAAGTTACCCTCTATATTTTTGGTAGATTTTCATTTAACATTGTGTGGAAACACAGGCTTTTCATTTCCCATTAAAGAGAAAATCATTAGATGGAAATCTTTTTGAAATGCTTACACAGGAAATTTGGGATAATTTTGATGGTCAAAATTTTTAAAAAAACTTTCATAATTGATGTTTGTTATGCAATGATTTTAGTATATCAATATGCATATCAGTTTACAATCACACGCTAAAAATAGATTCTCATAAGATTTGGGGCATCTTGTGTGATTTTATTCTCACTTTTTTTTTTATTATTGCAGATTAAAAAAATCAACAGAAACTTTCCTGTAAACCAGCAGGTAAGATGGAGAAACACCTGCAAAGCCAAATCATGTATTTCTTCCATTTTATCTCTTATAGAAGTCCATCTTGATTGTGCTTCATTTTCATGTGGAAATAATTGGTACTATCTTTGCCATTTCAGGAATATACATGATCTATTTTATTTCATATTATGTAATATATCTGTTTTCAATAATATGAAAACCAGTTTTAAGAGAAGCTTTTTATATAAGTGAATTAAATCAAAACTATTTTGACAAAAATCATATTCGTTTGAATACAATTTTGGATACCTTGGACAGCTATTTACATAAGATAGTTTTATTGTAGCTTAACGTTTAGGAGCCCTCTGCTGAACTGATCTAAAAGTTAAAGGGAACTTTCAAAATTGGCTGACAGTATTTAAAATGAGTCTAAACCAATGCATGGGATGAAAATCATGTCTGATTAATCAAGCTGAGAATTTAGTTGCCTTATTAGACTAGTCGCTGATTGTAGAAAAAAATAATTGATTATGGAAATAGCTGTTTCCACTTCTTTCGAATGCTAATGTAACTTTTATTGCTTTTGCAAACGCAAACTTAATCCCCAACATTAATTAGAATGAGAAAAGGAGGTGGGGCTCAGTTTGTGAACGCAGATGGTCACCTGCCAGGCTGTGACAGTGGAGCTCTGGGGCGGGACTCAGAGGTCTCACTCTTGACATTGACCCCAACTCGCAGAATCTAAGTGCCTGTGATATCTATTCATAAATGCACACCAAGCACAAGTTAATTTCCACGGTGAAAGTTTTTAAAGAATCTTCAACTTGTTAGAACTCAGTTACTTTTCTTAGCTAAGCATCAAGTCTGTCACCTGTAGCATTTGTGCAAGCTCAACCCTCTTAATCTTTATTTTTGAAAATTACATGATAACAAAGGTAAATTCTCAACAGTGTGTCAAATGTGAGTGTGTTCTTCGCAATAGAGTTGATGTCCTGGTGTATCTGTATCATGAACCAGGCTGCTGGCCCAGGTGGCCCGCGTGTCCTGTGTGACGGAACCAGTAGTGAGGACAGCACAGCTGTGGGGGTGCAGGGTGCCTCCAGCTCTGACCGGTGGTCCCCCATAGCAGAGGGGACCCTGCCCCCTCCTTCAGGCCCCAAGGCACCTGGGCCCCCTAATGCTCGGGAGGGGTGTCTGTGTCTCCCGCCTTCCGCAGCAGATCCTGGCTGTGTTTGGGGCCCTTGTTCAGAGGTTGAGACCAGCTCCAGCCCAGAGCAGCCAATCCGGGAGCTCTGGGTAATGCTTGGGGGGTCCCCTTATAGCTTCCATCCTGACCCAGGTCTCAGGTGACTCTGATGCCAGGTGTGCACAGGTGACCTCTTGGTCGTTAAGGATAAACTATTCAGATGGAAGAGTCAGGGCCCTGGAATGCGTGAGGGAGTTTGTAAGGCCCAGGGCTAGACGCAGTCATCGGTCCTCGTATAGTCAGATGTATGAAAATGTAGATCTATGCATTTGGAGAATTCCTGCCAAAAATGTAAATAAGGATGTTTCTTTAAAATGACTCAATATTTGTCACCTTCCCTTGCCCTTTCAGCCCTCAACATGTGAAATATTACTAATTCCTGTAACTTAATGACGATGAATGTTTCATAAGCACGACTACCCCATAGCTGTGCCTGATTGATGGTGACAGCGACAGGGAACACTTCCTCCTCGCTCCCCTCAGTGACCTGTGACATTCCTCACCACCTCTGCATTTACCTGGGTTTTGAATGACACTGAGTGAAGTCAATAAGAATCTGAAACATTTGCATATAGAATAAATCATAATGAAACTGTTTCTAACCCACTTATATATAATAAACACAGGTAATTATTAGCATTCATGACTTTTTATTTGCTGGCCTTTTAATATTATTATTGTAGTGAAATTTTATTTCACATCTCTTAACATCTCACAATTTTGAAATCATAATGAATTCTTCTTGGCACTTTAAAAAACTGAAAAATAGATTTCCCCTGACTACTGTCCACCACGTAAATGAAGTGTTTCTGGAGATAGGGTTGGTTTACAGTTCAGCATGCCTGTCTCTGCACAGCAGGAAACGCTTACCTGAATAGTATGATAGCTACGCGTTAGGAGATCAGGGCGCATCCTCTTTGTAAAACCTGAGCCACCTTAAGGAATAAAAGTTGAAAATCATATATAATCTCATTTCTCATCCAGGTTTAGACCTTCAAATGGGACTCTTATCTTGGACCAGCAGCTTTCATCTCATATTTCTTCCTAAGTCAATTTTAGGTAGCGATCTTGGAAGTTCAGATAAATATAAATATATGTTCAGATAAATATGTTCAGATAAATATAAATGTTCAGATAAATATAAATGTTCAGATAAATATAAATATATGTTGATATGAATACTTTTTATGAAGTACCTCAGGCATGTGTGAAAGTATTTAAGTGCCCTCACTTCCCCAGGTCTCAAAAATGACAAAAAGATGTCATCTAAGATATGATGGAACAGAAGCCTTTGCTTCCCGGGGGATTCGGTTTTGACCTTATGCTGCCTGTGTGGTGCAGGCACCCTGACCAGAGAAAGTAACATAAAAATAAAGCACAAAGGGGTCTGGAACTGGAGGATAGATGTCACTTGCTGTCCAGCAGAGGGCAGTGCTGCTCCCCAGCTCTCTAGGGACACCCCACACTCTGGCCAGAACACATGAGACTTCCAGTAAGACCACCTCACCAAAGGAGAGGTTTTAATCAAAAGTATAAACTATATGAGGAAATAAACCATTACAAAAGGAAGCATAGTGTGGAGATTAAAGAACAACCCATGACAATTTTTAATTATCACGTGAGTTTTAAAAAAAAATAAGGGAGTGTACATTGTAAGTCAAGAAGGTGATGGTGTCAAAAAATGTGGATTTGTAAAAGAACCCAAGTTCAAAAGTGAATAAAACATGAGTATATTTAAATTTATAATCAATCAACCAGTTGAATAATAGAAGAGATAAGCCTGTAGTTGGAAGTAGTATAATGAGGTTATCCTCAGAATGCGGCTCACAGCAATGGGTGAAAATATGAAAGATAATCTAAGAGTTGACATTTAGAGTGAGAAGCTCCAAAAAATTCTGCTGCAAGACTGGAGAAAATATGTGAGAGGCAGTGTAAGAAGAGAGACAATGGCAAAGAGTTTCTATAAGTCTTGCGATTAAAGACCCACACCAGCCCCTGAGCATGATGAAGAGAAACAGATCCACACCCACAAAGGACCAGAGGCAGCCTAACCATCCTGTCAGCCAGATGCTGAGCAGCCATCCAAAGATGAGCCAGTCTCCTGGTACTGACCTAGAAGACTGTGCAAAAAACTTGGTGCCAATAGCAGAGTGCAGAACTGGGCGTAAGCAGCCACTGCTATTTGATAAAGAATGACACGTACCCACACTGTCGGACAGGCACAGAACATCTCAGGAAGATGCCCAAGGATCTGGTAAAGGTGTCCGTATCTGGAAAGAAGTATTACTGCCCAGACTTTCTATCCCAAGGAACCCTGTGCGCAGGACCCCCGCCCTGGAGCCCTTCCCCTGCGACCTCACTAACTCTCTTAGGTTACGCTCCAGTTCCCACGCTGCACATTCCATATTTGTTTTGATCTCAGATGTGGTCGATTCCATCCTCATTCTCCTTACATTCTCTTTTACGACTTTGTCTACTGGACTCAGCTCTGTCCTTCGTATTTGCTGGACACCTCCGGCTTTTGGTCTTCTCTGTGGAATAGCTGGAGAAACTGTGTGCTTACCATTTTTAAGATGTGTTTCTAATGGTATGTATGAGGTTGAGCATCATTAAATCACATTGGCGTATCCTTTCATATACCTTTCTTTACATTGTGACATGTTCCTATTTTCTTGTTATTGTTTTCTTTTTTATTTGTAAACACCACATAGTCAGTACAGGAAGGGAATTTAACCTTTGTATTTTTATGTAGCCTAAGCTAGCTTTAACCTTTGTATTTTTATGTAGCCTAAGCTAGCTTCTTTAATCCATTAAAGAAGGATTATAGGATTTGTGTTATACTTAGATTTTATCAGTTCATGATTAGTCAAAAAAAAAAAACTCATCACTTATTTCTAATAATGTTATGTTCTTATTTTTGCCTCTAAACAGCTGGCTGCTGTAGGCCCTTAAGCACGTTTCTCTTATTGAGGTTACCTGCACATCCTGTCTTTTTCACCACTAACCCATCATTCCTCTTTCAGTCCAGAGAGGGGTTATAAGAGAGCATGAGGGAGCTCTGGGGGGTGATGGATGAGTTCATTATATTGATTGTAGGGATGGTTTTATGCATTCATACATATGGAAAAACTTATCAAACTTTACCCTTTAAATATGTGTGCTTTATGGCTTATAAACTCAATGAAGCTAAAGGCATTTTAATTATTAAAATGTCTGAAAATCCAGGTGCAGCCCTAAAAATCTAAAAAAAAAAAAAAGGCTGAATATCATTCATCTTAGTTATTGCCTCGTCTTGAAATTACAATAGTGTCTTTCCTAGCTCACTTTTTGTTCCGAGTGACTTTCCCAGCCCCTCTCTACATGCGCAACACATCCATCTGTTTCCTCAGTACAATTTTAATCAGATATATTTGTAAAGTGAACTTTGGCTTCAAATGATAATTTTATTGAAAAACTGGAAAAGGAGCATGGTGGTCCTGCTATTAAATTGCTCGATGATACTCAGTTGAGTGTAAAATTAGGCTAATTTCCTAAGGCACTAGAGTCATACAGAAAGCAGACCTGTGTCACAGTGCTTCATGCACCCAAAGCATTTGTCATGATTTATTTATAATTTTTATCATTATTAACCAAAATTCCTCCATCCTGAAGCACACTATTTTATTCCCATAAAATGCCATTTTACAGTTAATATCTTCTGTAATTACCAAAGAGAATGATTATGGAGAATTAATTCATCATGAAAACATTAATATAATGAGCTTTCTTTATATCAAGTGCTATGTAAAATAGTGTTATTAAATCCTAATAGTTTAAATAAAGAAAAATTATACCCATTTACAATAAATAAAGTATTATCTCAAGTAGTTTATCTTATAAAAATAGCATTCATTTTTGACGGGCTATAAAATCCTGGACACTAGTAGTCTCTAGCTGTGTTGGGAGAGCTAAGAAATTAAAGGACACATTAAAAACCATTTTTTATTGAAGTATAGTTGATATACAGTGTTGTGTTAGTAAAAATCCATTTTTAAAGTAACATGTAAGAAGACAGAGCAGTAAGGACTTCCAGACATTTGCTTCTCCATAAAAGCAACAACAACAAAAAAATGGCAAAATAGTCTGAATCATATTTTTCACAACTGTGGAAATTCATCAAAGGTTTGCTGAACCCAGGGAACATTTATTCAAGAACAAAGAGTTGAGTCTTTATAGGACCAGTGATCTTTGTGGCATTTTAATTGATGTAGTCCCAATCCCCGGTTTCTAGCCGTCAGGTAGCCTTGAGAATAATGGTCCCTGGCCCCATCCCAGGGCTGTGTTCTCTGAACCATTGGTTGTCTAGTCTCAGTCAAAGCATCATATAAAGTCAACTAGCTCCAAATTTATCATAGAATAAGATCCATGTTTGTTTCGTTCCTTTTTAGCTTTATTGAAGGTGTATATGTGTGTCCTTTTTAAACAAAATAGTCCATTGGTGGGAAAGGCGATTCATTTTATTTTGTATTTCAAATCCCAAGATTTTTTCACCTGGAGGGACAATTTCTTTTCATTTTTCACATATTCAACTTATGAACATTGACAACAAATCATAGAATCTCATAATCTAGGCATAAAGAGCCTGTTAAGTTTTAGTCCATTTTACAATATTTGGTGACAAAATATGCTGGTATTTTATGATTTAAAGGAGAATTCTCCTCTAAAAAGTAATGTTTCCATACAAATTAACTCTTGTATGAGCAACTACCTTATAAATTGTTGTGAAAAGAGAGTGGCAGAGCTTTCATTACAAAAAAGACTGAGGTCTAAAAAGTATTTTATAGTCGAGCTAAAGATATCCACACATAGTTATGAAAAAATAATCATTACAATTAAGACAAAATGAACTATATTTTAGAAATCTTGGAAGAGTGTTTTTTAAATGGTACGAAGCTTTTTGTTTATGTATGTTGTATTTATACACATATATTAGCTTCATTATTGAAAGAGCTGTCTTAATTTTCATTTACTTTCTTTACTAAAGATGAAATTTCAGAATCCTGAAGGGAGGAGGAACATGTAATATGAACCAAAATTGGTCTGTTTCTGTTATACCCATATACACATATACTCGCACGAACTGACCAAAACATGTGTGGATGGATGGATGGATGGATGGATGGGTGGATGGATGGGTGGATGGATGGATGGACAGACGGATGGACAGATGGATAGACAAATATATAGGTGATAGATAGGTTAGATAGATACAGTCTATAGTGTATACAACCATTTATATTAAAGCAGAGGTGCTGATGGGAAAAGATATGGGACACCGAGTTATGACGTGAGAACCAGTGTAGGTTCAGCTGAAATGTCATAGCTCAAATTCCAGGGAATCTCTTCACCAGCAGAAGAAGTGCCTCCTCCCACACAGCAGCCCCTCACAAAGAAAGCTCATCAGGACCCGCCCTCGATCTTGTTTCCTGGGCTGCCATGGTATTTGGCTCCCTGTGCCTTCCAGTTTGAGGACAGAATCCAGCCTGAGAGGGGATGGCCTGACATTTCTCAAATGTCAGCTGTGTCCCCCTGGCCAACAGTGCTGTCAGGTCTCTTTTTATTTCTTCTGACTTTTGATTATTCTTCTATCACTTACTAAGGGGGTAATATCTACATCGCCAACTCTCACTCCTGGGTGTTTTCCTTTTATTTCTGTCGTTTTGCTTCATTATGATGGGTTTCTGTTGTTAGGGACATTTATAATTGTTATGCATTCATAAGATAGTGACTTTTTTGTCATACTGGATTGAGATGTTTTTCTCTCCCTTCCTTTCTTTCTTCCTTTCTTTCTTTCTTTCTTTCTTTCTTTCTTTCTTTCTTGCTTTCTTGCTTTCTTGCTTTCTTTCTTTCTCTCTCTCTCTCTTTCTCTCTCTTTCTCTCTTTCTTTCTCTCTCTCTTTCTTTCACTTTCTTTCCTTCTTTTTCTTTCTAGGGCCACACCCATGGCATATGGAGGTTCCCAGCCTATGGGCTGAATTGGAGCTGTAGCTGCCGGCCTACACCACAGCTGCAGCAACGCAGTATCCAAGCCATGTCTGCAACCCACACCACAGCTCATAGCAATGCCAGATCCCTGACCCACTGAGTGAGGCTAGGGATTGAACCTGCATACTCATGGATACTACTCGTATTTCTTTCCACTGATCCACAGCGGGAACTCCGAGATGTTTCTTTTACTCTATATTAAAGTCTATTTTTTCATCCCTTACAATTACTATTATCTTTATTATTACTATTATTCTTTTCTAATCCTTTGCTTCCAAGCTATTTTATACTGGTGAAGCTAAAGCATATTTTTCTGGAGATCATAAAGTTTTTTTTTTTTTTGTCCAGTCTGACAATATCTGCATTTGATTAAAGAGTTTCACTCAGTCACGTTTAAAAAAAAAAATCATTAATATATTTGGATGAACATCTGCCATTTTGCTATTTGTTTTGTAGATATTGCAGATCCTTTTATTTTATTTCTTCTTAGTTCCTTATCTATGTTAAGCATATTTTAATGTAGAATTTTAATTCGTATGTTGTTGATTTCTGTTGATTTTAATATGTTTTGATTTTTTTTAGAATTTAGTCTTGAGATTCAATTATTCATCTTTAAATTACCACAATTCACTTCCACTTTATATGGACCTGATATTGGTATTACATAGAAACTTGGCTGTATTTTAATATAAATCATTTCAAATCCCTTACTTTGTATTATTATTGTCATATATATGACATACATGTTATAAATTTAAAAATACAGTGATACAATTACCGCTTTAAATAAGTTCATATAATTTCTGAGGTTATTGAAAGAAGATCTGTAAGTAGTAACATATTGCTACTTCCCATGCTCTTTAGTCTTTCCTGTAGATACTGGTTTCCCTTTGGGAAATCCTTTTCCTTCATATTGTAGGACTTTCTTTAATATTTCCTGTAGGGAATGTCTGCTAGCTGTGAATTATCCCACTTCTTTATCTGGAAATTTTTTTTTTTTTTTTTTTTTTTTTTTTTGTCTTTTTGCCTTTTCTAGGGCCGCCCTCGCAGCATATGGAGGTTCCCAGGCTAGGGGTCTAATCAGAGCCATAGCCTCTGGCCTACGCCAGAGCCACAGCAACGCAGGATCTGAGCCTCATCTGCAACCTACACCACAGTTCACAGCAACACCGGTTCCTTAACCCAATGAGCAAGGCCAGGGATGGAACCTGCAACCTCATGGTTCCTAGTTGGATTCGTTAACCACTGCGCTACAACAGGAACTCCTATCGGGAAACTTTTTATTTTGCCTTTGCTCTGAAAAGTAGTTTGGTTGGATAAAGAAATATGGGTTGACCTTTTTTATTTGTACCCTTCATTACTTAGAATATTGAATGCTTTCAATGTATCATTCCACAGTCTTCTGGCATCCAGTTTTTAATGGAAAGTTAGCTCTTGAGGTTTTCCTACATGTAATGAAAGTTTCTCTGCTTTCAGTATTTTCTCTTGTTTGTGTCTCTCAGAAGTTTAATTTATGATGTGCCTAGATGTATATCTCTTTGTATTTATCCTACTTGGAGCGTGTTAAATATCTTGGATTTCTAAGTCACTGTTTTCCCTGGATTTTTGAAAGTTTTCAGCTATCGCTTCCTTGAATAATAATATCAGCCCCCTTTCCCTCACTACTGTCCTTCTGGGACTGTCATTGCATGTATACTTATATGCTTCACACTGTCTCTTGGATCTTGAAATCACTTTCATTTTCTTCAACCTTATTATTTCTGTTTTTCGAATTTGATAATTTCTATTTGTCTATGAGTTTACTATTTCTTCTTTCTTCCTTTTCCTGTTTTCTGTTCTTTTCTACTCTAGAAGTTCCACTGGGCTCTTTTTTAAAATAATTTCCATTTCTCTACTGAGGATGCCTATTTGTTGAGGTAGTACAATGATGTTTTTCCTTTAATAAATTATTCAAACATAACTATAATATCTTCTATTAATAGATTTTTTTGGACAAATCTATCATGATTTTTGTTGAGTCGGTTTTTATTGACTGCTTGCCATCTCCCACTCCACCTCCAGGAATGAGTCAGTAACATTTTTCTTTGTGTGTGTGTATGATAATTTGGGGTTGGAAATTAGGCATTTTGGATAACACACTTTATCAGCTCTGTCCTTAGATGTTTCTGACAATTTACCTATTTTATTTGATTGTCACATGCCTGACATAAACTGCAGATCTGTCTCCCTTGAAGTTTGCAGCCATCTCTGTCTCTGTTCAGTTTTTTTAACTCTTATTGTTATTTTTTGCTGCACTGCCAGGGAGTAACTTTGAATCTTTGTACCTTAATGGCTACTCAGCCATTTGGGAATCCTTGTCTGAAAACTCTGAAGCCTATAGGCGTCCACTGTCCGCCAGTCAGTCTGTTAGGCTGAAGAGTGTATTCATATTTTCCTTGAGCTCTTGCATTCATCACTGAGAATGTACCCCTTGTAGAGGCCAATGATAAAGCGCTATATGTGTTTCAAAATCCAAATGAAATAGTATGAGTTCAGTGATTTTGTTACCATCAGGTGAAATACGTAAGGAGACAGAAAATGTTTGAAGGTGCATTTTAGCTATATACTCCCATATTTTAATGAATTGGTGAAAACAGTTATTTTGTGAAGCACAGATATAAACTGATTTAATCAACATTTATTTTTATAAACACCGTTACTCTAATACATTTAAACCTTCAGACATTGTCCTATACTATTGGTGAGAGTGTGAATTGTTACAAAATTTTTGGAGGACAGTTTCATATTATGAAAATTTAAACTGCACATATCATTTGGCTCAACAATTCTTTTTTAAAGGAGGTTGTTAGAAAAAAATTACGTGTAGTAGAAATACAAAGACAATTGTCCCACTGATATGGAAATGATTACCTAAATTTGTTAGTTATTTTTAATTGCTTAATGAACAATGACCTATACTGAAATTTGCATTTTAATTACATAATCCTACCCACTGAGGCATGAGTTAATTTTAATCACAGTTCAAACAACAGGCAGATTCAGGAGAATGACTGAAATGGATAGGCTTAATGTGTGTTTGTTGTAATGACAGAAGCTAAACTTTTAAATGAAGCTTATTTTGTATTTCTTATGCCGTGCTTAATAGCTTATTTTGTCCCATGAATAAAACAAAAAAGCCATCCGTGTATTGAAGCCTATGTAAAATATAATATTAATACTTACAATAAAAAGCTTACAGAGTTACGATGGTATAATAAGATTTTCAGAGGTGTTGAGGAGCAGTTTCCTCTGGAGAAAATAATGTAGTATATTTAGAAGTTCATAGGTAGTGACTATGCTATGATAATACATTAGAAGGAAGAAAAATTCAGAAATAGAATGGACCTGTGGCTGGAGGAAGAAAAAGTCTTTTTAGTCTATTTGGACACTTGAAGCAGCTCAGGGAAAGCCTCCTGAGTTCGCACGTAGAGCTCTTGCCCTGAATCTTTTACAGGGACTTAAAAAGAAGATGGAGGCCAAGTGCTGATCAGAGCCTAGACAAGAGAGCCAGGCTTCGTGGTGTTAGCGCCCTCGGTGGGGCCGAGGAAGGAGAAATTGCCACCTGCTAAGGACTCTCCAGTGGTTTCCAATCTCTGAATAATAGCACAGTCTTGACAAGAAAGCATCATTCAGAGTTCAATCAAGAGGCAGAAAACATTCCTGTTATTTGAACAGAGAGAATTTAATGTGCAAAATTTTAACGAGAGGTTAAGTGTTAAACAGGTTATTGAAAAGGTAGAAAGAAATTACTAGGGTTATCACTGAGGTAGCGGAAAGGGGCCCCCAGCGAGGTCTGGAAATGGAACCAACAGGAAATTTGTGTGTAAAGAGAGAGAGAAAAAGTTGTTTTAAGGAACTGGCTCTGTGAGTGCTGGGGTGGTGGGTTTGGAACCTACGAGACAGGCCGGCTGCAGGAAACTGAGGCGGGATTGCTACCTTCCATCCCGAGGCAGAATTCTTTCCTTTCCAGGAGACCTCAGTCTGGTGCCTTAAGCCTTCCACCAGTTAGAAGAGGCCTGGCCCACACGGCAGAGGGTGGCCTGCTCTACCTACTTGTGCGTGTCTATCAGTCCGCAAAACAGCTTAAAGGCAGCAGTGAGATGGTGTGTGACCAAAGACTGGGCACCGCAGCCCAGCTTAGGGAACACCTAAAATTAATCAGCACAGGCAGGAACGATTGGAACGTGGAAACAAGAAATGCAATTCAGACCTGAGGAGGAGAAGGCAGCCTGCCTGAGCCAGGAGGGGCCTTCAGGGAGGGGGCGCAGGGGATCCAGCCCAAGGGGAGCAGATATGGAGGCTGCTGTGGGAACCGCGCTGCAGGAGGGGAGGGAACTGCTTGGGACGGAGCTGGCAGGGAGATGGCAGGAGACAGGCAGGGCGGGTGGGGGTAAATGCAGCCTCGGCCCCCTCCTGAGCCCACCCGGGTGGCCCAGTGGATGAGAGCTCCCTAGACTGAGCTCCCAAGCTGGAGTTTTCCAGCCAAAAATTCTGTTGGTAGAGACGAGTCCTGGGTCCCTCAAGGGGAAGGAATTTCCATAGGGACGCATCAAGGCGACTCTCTTGGGTCATCTGTGTATGTTTCTACCACAAAACCTTACAAGACAAAAAGAAAACCCCCAAATAACCCCCACACTTACTTTACTGTTACTTCTTAGAGGACTTTGATGCTGGTAGGACTTTCCTCCTTGGCAGATGAGAGGTGTTCCCACGGCTCTTGAGTCAGGTTGCCAACGACTTGCGGACCTAACAATATGTTCATTCTCTTGCAGTTCTGAGGCCAGAAGGCAGAAGTGGGTCTCACCCACTGGGGTCAAGGTGTCAGCGGCTGTGCACCTGCAGAGGCTCTGGGAAGAGTCCATTTCTTTGTCTTTTCCTGGTCACACGGTGCCGTCTTTCCTTGGCCCGTGGCCCCCCTCCCACCCCTTCTTCCTCTCTGCCTCATTGTCTCATCGTCTTTCTCCTCCTCTGCCCTCAGTTCTCCTTCTCTTACAGGGACACGTGCGATTACCCAGAAAATGCAGTTATTGTCCCTTTTCCTGATTCTCAACTTAGCACACCTGCAAATGCCCTGTTGCCACAGTAGGTGACAGTCCCAGTGCTGGAACCCAGTACCTGGACCCCATTCAGGCACTGCAGCAGGATTGGATGACAGTCTGATTTTAGCTGCTTTCAGGATAACACCAAGCAAAACACAGTGGACCAGGAACATGTGTGTCCTCATTTCAGTCGCTTCTTCCTTGTCCCACTATTTCTGGGTTGGTCCCCTGGCCTTTTCACTAAGATCACTTGGATTTTCATCTGGGCTCCCGTGCAAGTGAATGAAGCTTTTAAACTTTTCCTCCTTTGTGTGGAACAAACACACTTCCATGTTTATTTTTTAACGTACACTTGTAGAAAATTTAGAAATTACCGAATGTAGAAACAAACAAATAATTATTTCACTTCCCAAAGGCAACTGCTATGAAAATATGGTTTACAGTTTTATGCATATGGTTGCTGTTAATTTTGGTGCAGTAGCTGTGCTATGTGTACAGCACCGTTTTGTGCTGTGAAATTGGACTGAATGTTATATGTGCTTGGGTCTCTTACCAGGGAGTATGAGGGGGCTCTGCTCTCAGTAAGAGCCTGTGATGGACAGTAGGACACACACACACACACACACACACACACACACACACACACGTTCTATGCCTCAGGTGCGACTCTGAGATGCTTCTAGAGACGTGTGATTTAAATATGACGAACAGTTTGTTTTTTTTTTTTTTTTTTTTTTTGTCTTTTTGCTATTTCTTGGGCCGCTCCCGCGGCATATGGAGGTTCCCAGGCTAGGGGTCGAATCGGAGCTCTAGCCACCAGCCTACGCCAGAGCCACAGCAACGCGGGATCCGAGCCGCGTCTGCAACCTACACCACAGCTCACGGCAACGCCGGATCGTTAACCCACTGAGCAAGCCACAGGGACCGAACCCGCAACCTCATGGTTCCTAGTCGGATTCGCTAACCACTGCGCCACCACGGGAACTCCTGACGAACAGTTTAAATTCATTTGATACCAGTGGCAAAATTGGATTCCATAAAAGGCATGCCCATTTCTGGTAGCTGCAGATGGGGGTGTGTCTCTCTGCTTTCATCTCCGGCCAGTGGATGCCACATGGCTCAAGGGAAGCAGCTGGTTTGAGCCTCTTTCCAACGCTCCCTAACCTCATTGTTTTCCCCTTGCACGGGCCCCTGATTCAGCCCCTTTCTGCTTGAGTTGCAGTGATTCACGCTCTTCAGACTCCCTTCTATACGTGTAGAAAAATAGGGTGGTTGTGTAAGTTAACACATACTTAGCAGCTTAAACAACCCAGGGTACAGTTCTGTTGGCTGGAGTCTCACAGGCAATGTCGCACCGAAGCTAAGGTGTTAGCAGGACCGTGTTCTTCCTGGAGGGTCTGAGGGAGAATTAGTTTCCCGGCTCAAACTTTTCCAAGGTTGTTGGCAGCATGAATTTCCTGCATGAGTTTCTGATAATTTCCTTAGAAAATTCCTAGCAATAGAAGTATTGAGTCAGAGGTGGTGTTCATGGTTATAACTATATATATATATAGTTATAGAGTTTAGCCTATACAGTTATATATCACCAAACTGTCCTCAAAAATATCTCTTTACAGCCACATTTTAATTGCAGCATCTCACACCAGGATCTGTGTATTTACCCTCCTTTTGTGTGCTGATTTATGTCTTCAGCTCTGCCAGAAACCTCTCCTGTTCACCAATAATAGCCGGTACCTTTGATAACTTTATTTGGCAGCTTTAAAGGGATGTTTTATCTACTCCCAGATCAAGACTTTCCGTTTCTTGTCAGGGTCAATCTGGCCACATATCAAATGTGGTCACAGCTTTGCTGAGATGAGCAGAAGAGCCCTGGAGGTCATTTTAAGTCCAGGAACTCAGGGAGGGGCTGTGATACTCGAAATCCTCTGAGAGAATGAGGTGAAGAGCAGCTTAGGGAGCTCCCGCGGTGGCCTTGAGCTCAAGTCCACGGAGGCCGTATTGTCGCCCTTCCCGTGGCGGAGGGACTGTGGTCCCGAGGATGCCCATCCACGTTCTGTAACCCGACCCTCTGTCCTGACCATCAACAGCCTTTCCAGCTAAAGAGAATTAGGTCCCAACCCCTCACTCCCTTTATTTCCAAGTCCGTTAGTCCTTGCTACTCGCGAAGTATATTGTTTAAAAGTTTCCTTGAAAAATGACAGGAGGTCATGTTCCAGGCACAGTCCATCCAGTGACACCATGGGGTCCTCTGGCAGATACAAACCTTGGTCTCTCTTGCACATGGAGACTCGAAGAATCAAAGACATATCTCTTCTTTTCTTCTATGACCAGAACACACTCAACTTCTTCAGCTGTTTTCTTTGGCGTTTGCTTTCCAGAATCTTCACCGTTTTTACTGACCTTCTCCGAGCATTCTTTCACTTGGTCAGTTTCCCTGTTACACTACAGTTCCGGAGTCACAGCAGTAACCGCAGCCCTTTCCTAAGCCCTTAACCTCCGTTATCCCGTGTAATCCCACATCGCATGCATGTGCTAAGTTCTGCAACCCACCTCACACGCGGGGACCCCAGGGGTGAAGGATTTTGAGCAGAATTACACGCTATTACTGGCACGATTCTGGCACCCAACAATGTGGCTCCATCTAAATTACTGCATGTTCATCACTCCAAGTAGAACAGACCGTGGAGATCACAGAGGTCTCTTAGTTCCCTCACTGAAAGCAGTACATGTGATGAATATTGTGGAGAACATCAAAACTTCTGACAGAGGTGACCAGTCCTCTGCTTATAGTGATCTTTCAGGCGACGGCTTTCTCTTTCACAAGTATTGCCGTCCTCCATTACCCCACTCCTAACTCACGTAGTTAAAGTTCGAGCAGTAAACCAACACTTTCACATTCAATACCCTTACGAACATGAGTTTGTTTCAGTCTGACGAAAGGCACTTGTGTCTGCTTGTCTACTACACAGTACTAGCTGATATTCCCAGTCTGTTGTTATCACTATTTTCCATTTTCACCCAGTCATAAAATTGTCAAAATGACCAGGTTTTCTGATAAGTGTAGCTATGATTCAGATAGCTGGGATGGAATAGGAGTACATATTTTGTTGAACTATTTTTAAACCTTCTTTTACAGAACAGACACCTCCTACCTGCCTTTCTCCCCAGGGTCCCCCAGGCAGTGGGTTACAGACGCAGCGTCCCCTAGGCTGTGAGTTAGAGACGCAGCGTCCCCCAGGCTGTAGGTTAAGATGCTCCCTTCAGTTCCAGGCTGGTCACTTCGTTGTTCACAGTCTCTCCTGATCTCAGAATTCAAGCTCAGCTTGCCCGTCTGAGTAATCTGTTCCGATTACTCTAGATTCAGGAACCTGTGAATCTAGATATACAGAGCTTCTGGCACTTAGGGCAATTATTATGTTAAGTTTCCTTTGCACAACCACCTCCCTTTACTAGATATTTCTTGTGAGTCCATCCAGGTGTTTCAGGGGCATTCTGAGAATATTAGTTATGAGGTCAGTATTGACTAGACATTGATGTAGATATCGGGCAGCAGTGTAAGTGGAGATTATGTAATTCAGGTCAAGAAATTAGCTAAAATATGTTCCTGGAGTAGAAAGAACACAATCTCCTGTGTCATTACTTGGGTTTTATCCACTCACTCCGTCATGGAAAGAGAAATGTAAATTAACGTCTCCATTTATTTCTCCTGGTCCTTCCCATTTATTTCCCATTATTGATGTTGACGTTTTGTTATTTGTGATACATTACACATTTTAATATCATAAAATGCCTTTCTTAGCCTCACTTAGTGCTTTTTTCCATTTTTCTATCTTTTTCTGATATAAACAGATACTTCATATTTTATTTCCAGTATTTTATTCCTTTTGGCCTGTATGTCTGTTTTGCTTATCTTTTATTTACAACTTTACTGAGTCACTTTCTTTAACATGATTTTTATATATATTTCACTGTTATGTTTTGCTTAGTAAATTAATAAGACAGACATCATTTAATGGATATGTTTATTCATATTACTTATGGGTGTTTTAATTCTATAATCATATTTTTTAATTTTAGTAAAGAAATTGTATTATTTAATACTCCATTTGTGCCTGCTTTTAGTTGTGAAGCTATAACTTCCTACAATCCTCTAATTTACAATCATTCTCTATTTCATTAGCTATGCGCTATAGAATCCCTAATTTGAAAAATAAGAGAATGCATGCATTTTTCCTCCTTCTTCTTTTCATAATATCCCTGCTTTAATAAATTACTTTTATATTTTTAGTAAATTTCCTTCATCATTACTTTTTTTTAATCATTAAATGATATATTTGCATAGATAACTGGTTATAATGGATGATAAAGTCTGGATGTCATGCTACAGCTGATTCTCTTTCTCCAACCACTCCCGACGACTTTTTTCACTTCGATTTCTCCAGTGCAATCATTTTCAACATTTAAATCATCTTCATAACAATAACTACCAATCCAATTCTGTCTCTTTTTTTTTTTACAGAGCATGTAGTTTCTACTACCCAGCACATTCTGTGTTGGTTTTTCTATTCATTTCATTTCTCTGGTTGGCAGAAGTTTACCCTCTTGTATTTTTTTTTAATAGGAATTGCTCTGGGAAATCATTTTCCCATTTGTTTCTACATGTTCAGAATTTTTAAACTCTGCCCCTTTTTTAAAAATAGTTTGTTGGCATTGGAAGCAAGTTCACATTTTTTTCCTTTCAGAGCCCCACTCCACTGTCTTCTTGCATTAACTTTTTCAGTCAAGGTGACTGAGGCTAAATTGATTTTTTCCCTCTAAGGAGGCTTCTTTATTGACCCAGTCTAACTGACCAAAAGATTCCTTCCTTTTCTTTGAGTTTAGGAACTTGGTTAACTTAGGCTTCAGGATTGACTCTTCTGATTCAATTATTCCCAGAACACAGTGTGCCTGGTTCATTGGTAGATCCAATAATCTTAAATTTTGCAGTTTTTTCTTTCAACATTTAAACCATTTTTCCCTCTTGGCTGCCCTTCTCGGGGTCCCAGTTGTGTCATCCTGGGCATCCTTGACTTCTCCTTCACACTTGCCATTCCTGCTGAATCCTTTGCCTGGTTCATCCACGTCCACTTTGTTTCTCTCCTTTGCTCAGCCTTGCCCTCCTGTCTTGGTTGAATTTTTCAGCAGAGTCTGTGCCGTCAGCATCTTTCAATTTTATCTTCACTTCTGTGAAGTAAGCTTTTCCCACTTCTCTTCAAAGATGAAACATCTAAGTCTGCCTCTAGAAGAAGCATCTTTCTCCCTTTTGCTTCCTGTCTTACCTGTGGCCTTCAGTTCTGCCTATTTTTCTTGTTTAATGCGGGAGAGTTTTTTTTTTCAAATTTCTTTAATCCATGTAAATTTTCATCCTGATTTAAATTTTGATTGCAATTGTTTCCTATTAAATATTCTTTATTTTGAAATAAGTGTCTGTTCATCATCTTCTTTATTTTTTATGAAGTTAAAAGAGATTCTGTGGGTATTCTTCAAATGAGGTAAATTTTTCCTGCTCTGTGAGATGTGCAGAAACTTTCCTGAAATAGTTGTAACCCAGCAAGTCCTCCCTGATCACACCTGGATAATTAACACAATGTTTTAGCTATGAACTTGTGTGTGTGTGTGTGTGTGTGTGTGTGTGTGTGTGTGTGTGTGTGTGATGTCATATTTGCTAATCCTCTGTGCCTCTCATGACAGGAAGTTACCTAACTCTGTCATCAGTGATATGAAGCATCGCTATAACCTGAGGGAATGACTGAAGCCTCAAAGGCAGATAGGAATCCCCTGCTCTTGGAGATTCATTTCAGCCTGATCTGCTGTCACACAGCGATTGGCCATTGGTGTTGATTAGGCGTATCCTGTGCTCATACAAATGGCAAATTCCTAATTTTATCTGCTTTTTAACATTCATTGTTCTGTAACTGGCACATTTCATCACCCAGAAATGTCTGGGATCTGCATTTCTGAGGAACTTGGCTGCTGTGCCAAAGGAAATACCTGACAGAGCTCCTCTGACAGCAGTGCTATGTGTGACCTCACCACCAGCAGGGGCCCAGCATGGGAAGTATCTGATTGCTTTTCCAATTGATAGTTTGATTTTCTCTAATGTCTGAATAATGTCATTATTTTCAAGATTCAGTTCCCACTAGGCATGTTGTTGATGAGAAAGCAAAAATGATAAAAGCTAAGTAGGGATTTGTGAAAGGTTTAAATTACTTATATAATTTCATATATACACACACACACACACACATATATATGCAAGGTTATGAGGTATAAGATGAGGCTTGAAATCTTAATTAATGTCCATGTCTGTGTCTTACTATAATTGGATGACAAAGTAAATTAAGCCTCCTTAAAAGAGAGCAAGGGGGTGGAGTAAGTCAATTTAGGCTTTTAATAAAAGCTTTGAGCTTCCAGTCCTGGCCAGTGCTGTGTGTGATGATATAGGCAGCATGATCCTAACCGAGGGCTGGAGTCAGGAACCCCCTTCTTATCTCCACACTCACCGGGTGAGTGCCCTTGGCAGCCCCCCTAAGCCTTGTCTTCTCCTCGCCGTCTCTGTAAATGAGCTGTTGGAAAGTCTGATGTGATGTAATAGGTGTCGGGAGCACAGCACTGTGTCTGGCATATAGTAAATACACCAGCTTTGTCAAGAACCGCAGAGCGTCGGAGACGCTACTCCACTCACGAGGTTAGGTGCTTGATATATAAAAATGTTGCAGGAACGTAGGGCTCCTGATGATGGAAAAAAAGTTCCCCGTTGATTCTCTGATGAGATCTACAGCCAAAGTCACATCAGTGTCAGTGACCCAGACCTAGATCTGCAGGGCAGGTGATGAGAATCAGGGCGTTTTCCACTGAGTGCCAGCTCCACCCGGAGGGGTGGCGGGCACGAAACCCCTATGCCCCACCCCAAAGGAGGGACAGCCTGCCCTTTGGAGGTGGGATGGAAGGAGACCTGGGTCTCTGCCTGCCCTTTGTTTGGTTTTCATTTCTTTTGTTTTCTGGACGCCTCACGGCATATGGAGTTACTGGGCCAGAGATCAGATCTGAGCTGCATTTGCAACCTACACCACAGCTGTGGCAAAGCCAGATCCTTTAACCCACTGTGTTGGGCTGGGGATTGAACCTGTGTCCTGGCACTGCAGAGACGCCACCCATCCTGTTTCACCACAGCGGGAACTCCTGCTTTTTGGTTTTTTTCTTGTTTTTACTTTTTCTCTCGTAGTGTGTGAAAAGCATGGATGGATTTTATTTTTTACTCTGTAGCAACAGTTTGTTTTGAGATAAAATATAAGCAACCCGTAAAAATGCCTGTTTCTGCTACAGTAATACAATTCTCCACTATGAATGTTGTGGGAAAGCTAATGGAGACAGTGCCGCACAGAGTCTAGCTTTTCACAAGCCGGTGTAGGAGCCTCACCAAGGGCCGGATGGACCCCAGGTGTCTCCGGATTGTGTGACTCAGGTTTGGATGCTCCGGGCCTCCTTCTTTGGAGAAGAATATGTCTGGGGAGAGAGTAAGTCAGTCTTCCTGGCACTGCGACCTCAGCCAGGGCCTGTCTGGGCTGTAACTACCCAGGCTTTCTGGGAAATAATGCAAGTTTTATTATCCGTTCAGTGTAGATAAGGGCAGTTAACTAGAAAAATAGCTATGGATCTCATTCTCAAGGTATGGAAAAAGGAAAATGTTTCGAGTAAAAATAAAGACAGACATTCCAGCCTTCTTGTGCCTTTCCTTGTCTCAAGAGCTAGGGCTTTTTACAAGAGCACTGGGAAACCCAGAGGTCTATTTCCTCATGGTACAGTACACATATAGTTTCAAAGTTAACGCATTTTCTTTAACGTCCTTTTCTTCATAATCATCACTCGTGGTCCCAACTACATTGTGAATCTAGCTGAAGCAGAACACATTTTGTATGGTTGCCTGAGTGACGTTCTTTCCCCATTTTGGGATAGTTTGTAACCTTTTGTAGACTTTAGCAAATTAATGATGAGTGGCTCTGACCCCCCCATAACCAAAAGTTTTGTTCAAGGGGGTGATTAATATAAATGGGCAAATTAGCACAGGCTAAGGAAGGGTAAGCCCCTCTGGGGAGAAGGTTTATGTTTTTAAATATATGTGGATGGAACAACCACTCTTTTTGCTTCCTTTATCACTTCCTTAACTGTGATTTAATTGACCAAATGGTGTAATTCTTTTACCCTGATCCATGAAAGAAGATTTAAGTGATTCATGCCACAAAAAAGCACAGTAAGAACGTTCATAAGAGATCCATTCATCCCATTTGGGGTTTAATGGCTTGACGCTGTGCTCCGTGGCTCCTGCACTGCGGAACTTGCTTTAGTGCCAGAATTCTCTTCCCTCCTGTTTTGATGCCGGAGACACTAACCCAGTGCCTGCGTTGCTATATTTTACTGGATTCATTTTTAATGCTGTTTGAATCCTTAAAGTATAACCCAGATGATATGACTAATATGTTAAATGTTTCATCATTAAGAAATACTTTAAACAGGCTCCCTTGAAACAGAAATAGTGCACTGTTTAGAAAACACATTTTTCTCCAGTGGTTAATTTCAACAGGCCTGGGATATGCCATTAACTGAAGAGCAAAACAGCTCGAAATACAAAACTGTCCATTACATTTCATATATATATATATATATATATATATATATATATGAAGTATACAACATACATATATATATATAACACACACACACACACACACATATAGTTAGATTCTAGCTATAAAAGGTAGGTGTAAGCTGGGGAAGGGGGGATATGTTATAAGATGATAAATAGCGTGTCTGATACTTTATTATCTTTTACTAATTTAAGAAAGAGGAGTTCTCATCGTGGTGCAGTGGTTAACGAATCTGACTAGAAACCATGAGGTTGCGGGTTCAGTCCCTGCCATTGCTCAGTGGGTTAACGATCCAGTGTTGCCGTGAGCTGTGGTGTAGGTTGCAGATGTGGCTCGGATCCCCATGTTGCTGTGGCTGTGCCGTAGGCCGGTGGCTACAGCTCCGATTCGACCGCTAGCCTGGGAACCTCCATATGCCACGGGAGCGGCCCAAGAAATAGCAAAAAGACAAAAAAAAAAGAAAAGAAAGATATTTTTGTGTGCTTTATCATGAAATAGTAAGTAAAAGAGTGAGGTCATGTATAATTGTAAGCCAAATATTATAAAGCCAGTAGAATGCGTACGAACCCAAAGCTAAAAAAGTGAAGACTGCATATTCAAAAGGAAATTGTGTGTATGTGGTGGATGGAGGTCGAGGCCACGTGTGTTCACCTATAGGCCCTGCGGGAGGAGGCTGGCAGCTGTCCTACCAGGTGGAGGACGCTGAACCCATGAGAGTAAGACAAACGTCACCGAGACGCCAGAGCCTGGGCAGAAGGACACATGCTGAAACATGAAGGCATAGGCTGGGCTCAGAGTGAAAAGTTAGGATGAGAAGCGAGGTCTCCCTGGGGAGAAGCAGGCGGGCTGTCAGAGGGAGAATCCCAAAGTCCAGTCGGCCCTGCGTGTGGGCTGAGCTTCGCGTCTGCAGAGGCCCAGGAAGGGCGGCTTCCCAGGTGAACAGGACTGGCCGGACCAATCAGCAAGGGCAGGGGTCTTTCCGTGCTAATGGAGGCCAGGAAGCTGACGTCTAAGGGAAAGCGGTGGTTGTGTCTGCATCCGGGGGACCCAGTGACAGGAGGGAACCGCATCTTCAGAGCAAGGGCTGCAGCCCGTTTCATGTCTCCTCGGAAGAGTCACAGGAAGAGACCCTCCAGACCACAGGAGTGGGAACAAGAGCACCATCGGAAAGGTGCCTGCCCTGGGAGACGTTTCTCTTCAGCCCCTTGGCACTTCTGCATGTCTTGTGAGCAGAAACATTTTGCTTCAGACTATTTTTTCAAGGCTGTCCATAGAGAAAGCAGGCTTAGCAGTGGAGATGCTGCTTCTCTTCAGCCCTTTCCTCTGAAAGCCTTGGCAGTAGAGACAATGTCTCTCTCCGGAGCAAAGGGGCACCGTGCCCACCGCTGCTGTAAAAGGTCCAGCTCCCTAAACTCGGGGTTTCTCCTGTAACACCACCCACTGTGTGCAGACGCAGCTTCTCAAACATGCTGATGCTCATGACGTTTGCCAGGCCAGGACGATGAAGGCCTTAGTCTCTGGCCCAAGGCCACGGCGTCTTCTGCCAGTATCCATAAGCCCGGGAGGTGCCAATTTAGGAGCCTGCAAAATCCCAGACCCTTCCTGGTTTGCAATGAGGATGAGACGGTGAGAGACACATTGCTTTTTGGTAGAAGAATGAGAGCCTCACGGATGATTAATTAGATCTGAGAGGAGGCCATGCACATCAGCAGCAGAGGGGGCCATTCCTGCTAATGAGGAGCAAGTTGCGAGGTGGCTCCAGGCTGAAGACTGAGTGGCTGATTAGAGACCCAGGCTCCGGAATCCAGCACCACGGGGCATTTCCAGCTGAACTTCAGGTGGGGCAACCCTGCTCACTTCCAGCTGCCAGCCTCGCATCTGTCCCCCAGAAAAGCTACCCGTGTCCTGGAACACCTAAAATTATTTCTAAGTCTTAGCATTTTAGCCTTGCTTGCCCTGGGCTCAGGGTGTCTTATCATGAATAAAAGTTTCTATTATGAAGTCAATTTCATTACAACTATGAAGTCTTTAATATAGAGTTGGCTTTATAAATTCTTGAGTTTAGTTTTCTCATTTTACACAGAGAAAGACCTTAAAAAGTTAATTCTGCTCAATGTGTTTTCTTCCTGTAATCTCTATAAGCGCAACTTTTTTAGGTTTTGATGGTCCAAAATAAATCATTCATCCTTACTTTGGAGAAGCTTAGCATATAGTCTCGGTTAAATGACTTTCCCAAGGTCAGGTTTCACAAATCTTATTTCACCCCAGCACTTAGTACAATGACAGATCCAAGCAGGATGCAGAATTGGCCACCCTCTCTTTCTGACAAAGGGAAGAGATGTGGTAAAACAGCCCAGGATCCAATTTGGATTATTCGCTAACAAATTTAAAATAGTCATCTCAACACGGGATTTATTTCGTTTTCCAAAGAGAGTATTCAAGTCTGACTATCTAGATATTAATTTATTGTCTAATTAAAGTATTTTAAGATGCAAGAGCTAATTAAAAATAAAATAGTGCAATTGTCTTTGAAATATTCCCTTGAGTATCAAGGATAAGTTTCTCCACACATTGATTCCTGCATGGCTTTCAAAACAGCGCCAATAATGTGAGAGAGAGAATAATGGCCTCCAAAGATGTGTCATATCTGAATTTCTGGCACTTGTGAATTTGTCATCCCCCATGGAAAAAAGGACTTCATATGGAATTCTGGTGGAGGGCGTTGAGATGGGGACATTGTCTTGTATTACCTTGGCTTTCTCTTAGAAGCAGAGAACCCTTTCAGGCTAAGGTGAGTACCTGAGAGAGAAAGAAATTACAGGACCATGGCCGCGGGCACAGGTGCTCCCTGCCAGCTGGAGGGCGGAGGGAGGGGTCATGAGATGAGGAACACAAGCAGCATCTGTAAGCTGGACAAGGCAGGAAGTGCTTCCTCCTGGAAGGGAACCCATCCTGCTGACACCTCACGTATGGCTCAGCGAGACCTGCTGTAGATGCCTGACCCCCAGAGCCCTGTGTGGTAAATGTCTGCTGTGGTAAAGCCACCAAGCTTGGGGTAACTTTTATATTTTATATTAGGAAACTAATGCAGACTTCGGTATCTGAAAATGAAATGCCACTCTCAAGTACCAAATCTGTAATTCTCTGTAAGTTAGCGTGGGTCCAAAGGTATCATGGAACAATGCGGATTGTTCCCACTGCCTCCTGCTGTGGTTTCTGAGAGAGAAAACAAGAAGCCGTGTTCCAACAATTTTCTACAGAACTCTGGGTACCACGGGGAAACAGGTGGAGCAGGACCGCATCCGCCCTCGGCTGTCTTAGTAGAAAACACCTCACATAGTACAGAGGTCCGAGGAGGAGGAGGAAAAGCCCTTGCTCTTGAGATGCTGAGCTGTTCTTGAGACTCTTCTTGAGATTCTGCGAATACCTCTCTGCTCCAGGAGGGACGTGGCCGCTGGACATCTCAGTGGACATTCTTCCCATCAGAAGAAACCCGCTCAAGTTTTCCATTTAGTTATAGGTTTAGTTTAGTTTTAGCTTTTCAATATTGACAATTTGTTTGATAAAGTTGGAGTTTAGGGTAGAGTGTGCTGTGACAGTAACAGTTTTTCTACAGCAGCAAAATACTATGAGATGTCTACGAAGTCATAAATATCGATTATGTGTGTAGATCACCTCTATCCAGATCGAGATTCATGATTGATTTGGTTAATTGAAATTAGGGGAAAAAAACCCACTTTTATGCTCAAATGGCTGAAAAATACTTGTTGTTATTGTTTGTTTTTATCTATTCCATGATTGGAGTTTTTATAACTTCATTTCAACTGTAAAAGACCTTAACTACAGCCTGGTATTAGGGAAAATGTATTATTTATGCTAAAGTAGAATCTAAAAATACACTAAATGAAAATATAATTTAAAGTTTGATAGAACAAGGAACTAATTATTCTATTAGAAAATACCTGTTAGTGACTGAAATGCTTTTCAATAGCTTATTTATTTCCGCGGTGGTCCTGTGGTCATTGGCTTTTATCACAATAGGAAATTAGGCCCAGCTTCACTCAAAGTGCTCTAATTTTTGGGAATCTGATTCCTTTCATAAACTGCTTTTATATGTGGAACTTTTTTTCCTTCTGAAATTATGCAGTAGGAAAAGTTATAATGGCAGTATAGCAAATGAAATTAAAATGAATGATAGGAAATGTGATTTGATTTTATTACTTCTATATTAATTTCAATACACAATAGCTTAGGTTACTGAAACATGTTTTTTGATCCCAACAGAATCCTCTAAAATCATGCTTACAGTGTCCTATTTGCAGTTATACATATTAATAGCAAAAATGCCACCATGCATATTTAAAGTAATACTTAAAGTAATACATATTTAAAGAAATACTTATATTCAGAGAATCAGTTAAACCCCAGGCCTGAATATTTATAAGCTGAAACCTGTAGCTATCAACAAACCTATCTCTTAGGTTGTAATGATGAGGTGAGACTTTTGACCTTTTCCACTCACCATTCCAATGACTTTCCTTTCTCCATGAGTGTTTAGCAGCAAAGTGTTAATTAAGGATTTCACTTGTCACCGCCAAGCCTCATGCTGTGTCCTCCTGTCCTGAAGCTTCATTGTGGGTTTGAGCATGTTTTAGTCTCACCCCCACAAACAGGTTTGGCAAATTGCTTGAGAAGTTGATTAGCCACCCAGAAGCAAATACTGAAAACTTAAATAACAGGATTCATTAGCTGGGGTGAGGAAAGCTTTAGTGGGGGCGGGTGGAGGTGCAGAGGCCAAAAGGGGTCCCACTGCAGCACCTGGGCTGAGAGTGGCCTTTCCTAGTTTGTGCTCTTTCTACTCCAGGATCTTACTCCCTCTCACCTGCTACGCAGAGCGTGCGTAGGGGTGAATGGTCCACAGGGACCAGGCAGGGCCAGTCACCTGCCAGTCCTTCCTCCCTCAATCTCTGCCTCCACCCCTTCTCAGAATTTGCACGCTTTGGGCCTCTCTGTGCTTCCTGAGTTTCCATGGAAAACTGTCGGATCCTGGAGTTCTTACAAACCGTGTCTCACCCTTTCTCTGGCTCTTCGTTCTACCAAACCTGGAGAGACACAGGCCCCATGCTTGTTCCCAAGCTTTGTCCCTTCATCTTCTCTCCCTCTCTGCACACGCGCACACACCCAAGCACAGTTTCAGTTCTGCTCTGCCATCCAAAGGACGTGGCGGCTGAGGCACCTGCAGCAGAGGTGCAGGCGACGAGCTCATTTTCAGCTCTTCCCTCCCAGCCTCCCAGCCCCCAGGTGGTCCTGCAGGCGCCCACCCGGGGTGGTCCCTCAGCTTTAAGGCTCTTCGGGGGGAGGGGGCGGGGCCTCTGGTCCTTCACACCTGCCCTCAAAAGCTCCCTCTGGGAGGCCTTCAGGACACCTCAGGGAAAATGCCAGCACTTCCCACCTTCCTCCCTGGTTCATTCACCTCGTTTCTCTTGCAGTTTTCACATAAAGTAGTTTTACTTTTTCCCCTTTTCATTCTCAGTCTTACAAAGTGGAATCTAAGTTGTGTTATTTCAGTGTGTATTTAGTTCACTGCAGTTTCCCAGATGTTTGTGGAAGAGGCTTGAATGAAGTGTCCAAATTTTAGAGTGTGGAGAGGAAAATGCTCAGGTCATCAGTCATCGGAAAGGTTCCCTTTATACACGGAAGCCTTTATACACGCAACGTCCCTGTACCTGATGCATCTCAGCAAAAAACACATTTATAACATAATTCACAAATATATATACATATATATTCACAATGAAAGAGTAAAACAATATGATATGTGTACACACACACACACACACACACACACACAGCCAGGGTGGCCCAGACGTATTTTATGATTGTCAGAGCAAAGCCAGCCCAGGAAAAACAGTGTGAACAGGACCCGAGTAGCCAGAAACCAGCGGCCTGCAGGCGCCCCTGCCCTGCAGCCACCTCCACCTGTTTTCTTGGGCCAGCTCTGCTGACGCTTTTTCTTTCCTGGCTGCTACTTTCCAAAATACCCTGCAGTGTTCCAAGCTGCTAAATTTCAGTGTCTTGAAAGGAGCCTTTACACAGCCATTTGTGGTGACAAATCAGGAAATCGCCGCGGTCTCCGTGCCAGGGGCTCTGTGCTGCCCCAGGAATGGCTGTGTCAGCAGGGTTTTCAGGGCAGCGGCCGCAGGAGGGCAAGGAGCGGTAGGCTGATGTGTTCGTGACAGTCGGTTCATTTGTAAACTCACAACCATGTGCCCTTCCCCAAAGTGAAGACTAGTTGCTTCTGCTTCTCCCATACTCTCAGGAGACATTCAGCTCACTTTGTAACTTTTCACATTTAAAGCTCTCCTTGCAATCATTTTATTAAGATTTCTCCTGGAGAAGCATTAACACAGTAAACATTTGTAAAAGCGCCACAAAATTAAAACCAATCAGTGAAACAATCATGGAAGAACAGGTGACTACTGGTGACGGGGAGGTTGGGGGAAGGGGTCTTTCCTAGAAGGAAGGGAGGGAGGGGTTGATTGCTACCCTGCTGAGGGGAAGCAGGCTGGCCTCCTGCTCTCAGGGGGTAGAACTTGAAGTATATGATGGGACATAGTCTGGCCTGTTTCTGTTCCTGAGAGGGTGACACTGATTAGGAGGCTAGGAGACAGGATGCTTCTGAATTAGAAGGTGGTCCAGGCTCAGGCCCGGGGGGTAACAGCAGGGGAGACCGAGGGAGAACGCAGGTGAGAGGCTCAGTGGTTGCCATGGCCACGCAGCATCGTCAGCAGGCAGGCTCGTGTCAGTCAAGACAAGGTCAAAAGCAGACGTGAATCTCTTAGGTGCCATATGTGTCTCTGAATTAAAGGCCAGAGGGAATGGAAAGATAGCTGTGACCTGGGACACATGCACCTCTGCTCCCTTGGTTTAGGAATTTGAGATGAGTTCTGAGATCGTGCGGGGTAAGGAGTTCCGTGAGGATTCTTGTTCTCTGGCCTCTCCAGGCATCTTAGGTCACAGAGAGCTTGGGAGATATCTAAACTGCTGCCGATCAGCCGTGTACATACATGTGGACGTGTACACACTCAGAGGGCAGAAAATGGTCTTTTTAATACAGAAGTGCAGCTGATTGTTATGCTGCCTTTGTGTGTGGCTTTAAACCCACTCAGTTCCCTGCTCCTCACTTCAGCGTCATATAAACCCTACAGGACCTGACCCTGAGTTCAGGTGTCAGTGACTCCATTTTTATTTCTGGGTATGTGTTTTCTTATTCTGCAGAGTTTCTATTTACCTAATATCATTTTTGAACCTGTCATCTAAATTTCGAAGATATTGAGGAACTTCAGATTTTAAACTCTGAATCCCTGATACCCCCCAATCTGAATCTCCCAGTGTATGTTTCCATTGTCCATTTTATCTCCTGGTTTTCTGAATTCTATTTACTTCTGCCTCCTTGTATGGCTTCTCAATATCACAGATAGGGTAAATGTTGCATATAACAATCATGCATGTGACTTCAGGCTCCAAAGTATGTGATCTTCCTCCAGAGAGTGTTTACTTTTTTTTTTTTCCTTTCTGTCTTTTTGCCTTTTCTGGGGCCACTCCCACGGCATATGGAGTTTCCCAGGCTAGAGGTCGAATCAGAGCTGCAGCTGCCAGCCTACACCACAGCCACAGCAACTCGGGATCCGAGCTGCATCTGCGACCTACACCACAGCTCACGGCAACACTGGATCCTTAACACACTGAGCAAGGCCAGGGATCGAACCCATAATCTCGTGGTTCCTCGTCGGATTCATTAACCACTGAGCCATGACAGGAACTCCAGAGAGGGTTTACTTTTATTTCTGGCAGAATAAAATCAGAAGTACAAGTTAGTCCCAGTCAGGATATAGTGTTTGTGAACTAGGCTCCAATCTCTGGAGGCCTGGCCTGTTCATTGTTTCGTCTTATTCTGATGTTGCATCCTACTGAGATTTTTCTTGGAGGGAACTGAAATCCAACATGCATTGCTTAAACCTTTGAATCTGCTGGGACCCAGCCTCTCAGGCCTGAGGACCGGGTTTACGAGGGCCAGAGCCTGCAGTGGGAAGTGGCCCTGAAGGGCTTTTCTTCCACTTGGGCTAGGCTGCTTCTGTCTTTGAGCTACTTGGTAACATTAAAACACCCTCTTAAACGGTTGTATCCTCATTTTGGGTTTTTGCCTCTTTTATCCCCAGTGTTCCTGGGAGTAGTGTTGGTCGACGAGCTTGTCCACACCGCTGTGTTTGAGAAGACTCCATTTACCAAAACCCAGCGTCTCTTTTTGCCTTTCATATACAGCTGACCTTGAACAATGTGGGGTTAGTGGCGCTCACCGACCGTATAGCAGTGGAAAATCTGCATATAACTTCACGGTTGGCCCTCGGTATCCACCACGGTTCCTCCATAAATGCAGCCCCACATCTGTGGACTTAGCCACCCAACCCTCCAGGGTCACACAGGCGTGTATTGTTTACTGTTGTGAAGAAATCAGCGTAAAGCTGGACCGCCACCGTTTAACCTGTGCGGTTCATGGGTCAGCTGCCCTAGAGTTCTTTCCCACGGCTTCTCTGTCCTGAGTAACAAACACCGTACTCCGTGATACACAGCCTCACCAGCTGCTGGGGTTGTGACATAGCTAGATGGTTGGCTCCCTGACCTAGGGGGAAACAGGGTAAAAGTTGAGGCGGGGTCAGCCTTTGCGGGAGGGTCCCAGCCAGGCTTCTGACTGAGTGCGTGCATCTGGGATGGGGCAGGAGAATTTGCATTTCCATCAAGAGCCAGAGTCACTGATGCTGAGGAACCAAGGACCACACTAGCACAGGGAGGCCAGTCTGCCTGTCTCTCTGTCCCTCTATCTTCACTCTGGCTGAGGAAAAAGTGAAAGACAGCTTGGTGGACACTTGGCAGGAAATGTGAAGGACACAGTGTGCTACAGTTATTATGCTCCAAGAGTTTACTGTTTGCTTCCTTTTAATTCTCGATTATGAAGATGTTGTTACTTGCTACATTGCATCCTCCTGAATACCTCCTTCTCCCTTTTGCTCCCCCCAGAGCCCTAGGGGTGCATATGTAAGGACTGTCACTAAACGCGGCCAGTGCCAATAGAGATGGCAGTGCGTTGTTGTGCGGGTTCCGACACACTGATTCTAAGGTTTCTAGGAAGCAGCAGAAGACCCAGGATGGCTGACGTGATATGCAAATGTACACTTTCAAAAGTCTAAATACCAACCAGCTTCACACTTTACTACGAAGCTGCAGCAGCCAAGGCAGTGCAGTGCTGGGGGAGAATAAACAGACAGATCAGTGCAACAGAAAGAAGAGCCCAGACTTATCATCACCTGAACTTGGACAAAGGAGTGAAGGCAGTACAGTGGGGCAAAGCTAGTCTTGTCAACAAATTGTGCTGGAAGGACTGGACATGACATCCAGCCACATGCCAAAAAAGTGGACCTGGACACAGAATTTGTACCCTTTACAAAAGTAGCTCTAAAAGGATCACAGTCCAAAATGTAAAATGCAAAACTCTAAAACTCCTAGAAGACAGCATAGGAGAAAATCAAGATGACCTTGGCTCCGGTGATATTTGAGATGCAATACCAAAAGCATGATCTATGAAAGAAATCATTACTAAACTGACCTCCATTAAAAGTAAAACCTTTGGGAGTTCCTGTTGTGGCACGATGGAAAAGAATCCGACTGGTATCCATGAGGATTTGGGTTCAATCCCTGGTCTTACTCAGTGGCTTAAGGATCCAACATTGCTGTGAGCTGGGGTGTAGGTCACAGACACGGCTCAGGTCCTCTGTTGCTGTGGCTGTGGTGTAGGCTGGCAGCTGTAGCTCTGATTTGACCCCTAGCGTGGAAACCTCCATATGCCACGGGTACGGCTCTAAAAAGCAAAAAAGAAAAAAAAGAAAAAGTAAAACCTTTGCTCTGTGAAAGATAATCTCAATAGAATGAGAAGACAAGCCACAGATTGGGAGAAAATATTTGCAGAACACACATTTAATAAAGGACTATTATCTAAAATATACAAAGAACTTTTGAAATTCAACAGTAAGAAAATAAAAACCTCTATTTAAAAATGGGACAAAGACATTAATAGATACCTATTAATAGACATTAATAGATATCTCGCCAAAGATGATGGATGGCAACTAAACATACGGAAAGATGCTGCACCTCAGTGTCATCGGGGAGGTGCAAACTGAAGAGCAGTGAGGCCCCACTGCACCTGATTAGAACGGCCGGCATCTAGAACACTGACATCACAAATGCTGGTGGGAGCGTGGAGCCACAGGAACGCTAGTCACTGCCATGGGAGTGCAGGGGGTACAGCCACTTTGGAAAATAGCTTGGTGATTTCTTACAAAATTAAGTGTACTTTTACCATGCATTTCAGCAGCCACACTTCTTGGTATTTACCTGAGTTAGTTGAAAACCTTTGTCCACACAAAAATACACTACGTTATTGTGTGTAGCACTTTTATTTGTAATGGCCCAAACTTGAAAGCAAGCAATTTGGCCTCTGTAGGTGAAAGATTAAACAACCTGAGGTACTGTAGGCAAGGGGATACTATCCAGTGCTAAAAAGAAATGAGCTCTCAAGCCATGAAAAGACATGGATGAGACTTAAACGTGCATTCCTAAGTGAAGGAAGTCAATCTGAAAAAGCCACACACTCTATGATTCCAGCTATAGCCATTCTGGAAAAGGCACAATTAGGGAAAGAGTAGAAGGATCATTGGCTTCTAGGGTTTGAGTAGGAAGGGATGAATGGGCTGAGAGAATTTTTAAGGCAGTGAAATTATTCTGTGTGATACCCTGTTGGTGGGTGCATGTCACCATACCTGTGTTAAAACCTATAGAGTGTGCGACACCGAGAGTGAACCATAATGTAGTGTACAGATTCGGGTGATGATGTGCCTGTAGGTTGGCAGTTGTAACAAGGGTACCATCTGGTGGAGGATGTTGATAGCGGGGGAGGTACAAAGACAGCTCCTCGTCAGGGCTGGGGGCCTGCAGCCAACCTCCGCACCCTCCACACAGTTATGATCTGAACCTGCAGCTGCTCTAAAGAATAAAGTCTGTTTAAAACAGGAAAAATAAGGTAACAGAAAATGACAAAAAAATGAAAGAGTAAAATGTTACTGTGCAGCACAGCTTTCACATATAGGGCCTATTTTCATGCGTTTTCACGTGTTTTAAATGTGTCATTTAAAATAGTTCAGCAAGTTTATGCAAATCAAAACTACAATGAGGAGTGTCCACTGTGGCTCAGCAGGTTAAGGACCTGACATAGTCTCTGTGAGAATGCGGGTTCGATCCCTGACCTTGCTCAGTGGGTTAAGGATCCGGCGTTGCTGTGAGCTGTGGTGTAGGTCACAGACGTGGCTGGGATCTGGTGTTGCTGTGGCTGTGGTGTAAGCCAACAGCTGCAGCTCCAATTCAACCCTTAGCCTGGGAACTTCCATATGCCTCCAGTGCGACCCTAAAAAGCCAAAAAAGAAAAAAAAATGACATCACCTCACTCTTGTGATCATGGTTATTATCAAAAGATAAATAATAAGCATTGCTGAGGATGTGAAGAAAATGAACCATTGCACACTGCGTGGGGAAGGGAACTGGTGCAGCCACAGCGAGAAACAGGATGGAGGCTCCTCCAAAACTAAGACTAGAGCGAACATGTGACCCAGCAGCCCCACTCCTGGGTCTGTTTTCAAAGGAAATTAAAACAGGATTTTGAAAAAATGTTTACCCTCCCATGTCAATGGAGTATTATTGATAACAACCAAATATAGAAATAGACTGTCAACAGAGTAATGGATAAAGGAGACAAGAGGTACAGATGTGCATTTGGAATATTATTTGGCCAAGAACATGAAGGAAATCCCTCCATGTGTGACAACACAGATGGCGCTGAATGGTGTTATGTTGAAAGAGAAATACAATGAATGCACAGTGTCACTTATGCGCAGAATAAAAAAATAAAGTCAAACTCACAGAAACAGGGTAGGAAGTGGTTGCCAGCAGGTGGGGGTGGAGGAAATGGGGAGAGATTGGTACAGGTGTGAGATGAATGAGGCCTGAGGACAAAATGCCTAATGTAGTGACTGCTTGATAACACTGGATAGTAGATTTAAAATTTGCTGGGATATTAGGACTTAAGTGTTCTCACCTATATATGTATATATATATTTTTCAGTATCATATATTTATTATAAATATGTATGATGATGGATGTGTTAACGAGATGGGAAGAATTCATTCACAATACATGTGTATATCTAATCACCTTAATATCTTACATTTTTATCTGTTAATTCATACCTTGATAAAGCTGAGGAAATAGGCAAGCTTCCTAAATATTTATCTAAAGAGTGTACGACATGGTCGGTGGTTTTCTTGTCCTTTTATGTGTTTGGAAAATTATTTCCTTTAATTCTACTTGCTTCAAAAATGTTCTGTCTGAAATATCTTTAAGCCTATATTCTTCATATGTTACTTTTTAAAGTAAGATTAAGTGATACAATTTTTCTTTAGAGTTATTACTTGCTGTGACAAGTGTAGGAAGAATTTATTGAAAACGCATTATGTCTCCTCAACCATATAATTATTTCACAACAGTCACAGTAATGATGAAAAACAAAACGTGCCTTTTGACCTGTCTCCAGAACTGGGGACAGACCTTTTCTGTGGCATAGAAAACAGTAGGGTCAGTCTTTGACCTGGAGAGCAGGGCTGAAGATCCCATAATCCGATTTTTATTAGCTATGTCCTCAGCTCATTTCTCAAAGCTACACTCAGTTCAAAAGAATAAAATAGTATTCAATGATAATTCTTGAAAAATATTAGTATCTCAAACTTAGTATTTCAGCTTCCAGCTAATTATAATGGTGGGAAGAGACAGCAAACAGTCTTAGGAAGCTCAAGCAGTTCCTTCTTATGAATAAGTATACCACTCTATTCTCTCTCTCTCTCTTTTTTTTTTTTTTTTTCCTTTTTGTCTTTTTAGGGCTGCACCTGCAGCATATGGAAGTTCCCAGGCTAGGAGTCAAATTGGAGTTACAGCTGCCAGCCTACACCACAGCCACAGCAATGCCAGATGCGAGCCATGTCTGCGACCTACAGCACAGCTCACAGCAACGCCGGATCCTTAACCCACTGAGCGGGGCCAGGGATCGAGCCCTGCCAGATACTATGTTGGGTTCTTAACCCACTGCACCATCATGGGCATTCCAGCCTCACTTTTAAAATAGCACACAATGTGTATTATAGCATAAGCTAGGTCAGAAAAACGGAACAGGCAGCAACTGGCTCCCACAGTGTCTTCCTCCCCGCTCACAACCGGCTTCCTTGCCTCTAAGGTAACTAGAATCCTGACAGTTTGGCTAACAGTTGTCTTGCTTTACTATAGCACTTTCCAACTAAGAACGCATTCCTTACAGCAGCACAGATTGTCACTATTCATCCTCAGAATCTACTGGAGGACACAGGATTTATTAATCTTTAAGCCGTTTGTATGTGGTTGGGACTAACGACAATAATAAAATCAACAACTACAAGGAAACTTTCCATGCGTGTGCCCCAGGGCACAGGTGCCCACACTGGGTTGAGTTTATTAGAAGGATCAAAGCCTCAGCAGCTGTATATGAGCTTCTACGTTTCTACACACCCTCATCAAAATTTGACATTTTCTGTCGTTTTAATTGCAGCCACTCTGGAAGATGATATGCAGGAAATTCAGTGTTTTTAAATTGCATCTCTTGTAGCTTGATGGTTTTAGGTCTTATGTTTATGTCTATAATTCACTGGATTGATTTTGTATATGGTGTGAGATAAAGGTCCCATTTCATCCTTCTGCATGTGGATGTTCATTTCTCCCAACACCACCTATGGAAGTGACTGTCCTCGCCCCAGCGTGTGCTCTTGGCGTCTTTGTCAGGGAGGAGTTAACCACACGCACAAGTTTCTTTCTGGATCCTCTGTTCTGTTCCGTTAGAGTCTGCATCCACGTTTCCGCCAGTATCTTACTGTTTTGATTACTGTAGGATGTCACTGGGATTTTAATAGGCATTGGATTGCCTCTCTAGGTCACCTTGGATTAAAATATTATGGATATTTTAAAATATGAATTCTTCTGCTCCATAAACATTGATGTCTTTCTATTTATCTGTATCTTCTTTAATTCCCCTCATTAATGTTTTATAGTTTTCAGAGTACATGCTTTATTGTTTAATGTTTCATAGTTTCTGCCTCTACAGTTAAGTTTATTCCTAAGTATTTTATACTCTGTTGCTACTGTGAATGAGACTGTTTTCTTTATTTAATTCAAAGACAATGAATGGGAATTTTAAAATCAAGAATAGCAAAATGGAACAAAATTAAGGATCAACATGCAAATTCAAAAAGAAATGAAAGCAATAAAAAAAAAAAACCTTTGAATCACGTTTTAAGAGCAGGTATAATGTTCCCAAAATTTTAATTGACTGTTTCTGGGTTTTTAACTTCATTATCTAATACATTTCATATTTTTGCCATAAACGATCTTAGCAAATGTTCTAAATAATCTGCTCAGTCATCTCTGTTGGAAGGTTGTCTGCCTTTGAAGGAAAAAAAAAAAGGTAACTTTCTTTATAACATGAAAACAAGATAGAACATATTGTGTCTAGTATTAACAGTCAATAATAACCACAGAGTCGTCTTTACATTGCTAACAGGGACCTGTGTAAACCTGTTTAACTTTTTGCCCCTCCTGTCTAAGGGCTACTTTTATTATGCAGATCACAGGGTCAGCCGTCCCTCTGCATCTGCAGAGGACTGTTTCCAAGCCCCAATGTGGTACCAGTATCCGCGGAGCTCAAGCTCCACCATCTGCTCTCCACATCTGCAGATTCTCCATTTGTGGACTCAAACAACCACAAATCATATCATCATGTACGACCCCATGGATACCAAGGGCCAACTGTACTATATTAATTGGCATCATAAGATAAGACATTCGTACTTCCTAAAGCAAAAGAATCTCAACATAATGGTTGTTCTGGCAACAAATAGCACAGGAGATACGTACAATCTACTTCTGAATACTTGTGTATGTGAGTCTGAGTTAATGGTGATGCAGAATGTAACTCCATCTAGCTCCCTATAATATTTCTCAGATTGAGGACAACTTATTAGTAAATAGAAAAAATGTTTTCCCGTGAAACATAAACACAAAGTTAGACTGGTGATACGCGATAAATTAAAATATTTCCCTTCTCCAAATATATTTATCAGTTGAAAAAAAGCAGGGGCCCATTGTTGTAACTTTCAGACTTAATCCATCAGTATAAATACAGATACCTAAAATCATACTAAATATAGTTCAGTACTATTAAATCATGAAAAGGAAGATAATTTGGCTGTGTATGAAATTCTGGACTGGTGGTTGTTCTCATTTTATACCTTGAATTTAAGTTCTGTCATATTCTGGTGTTCACTCTTTCTCTGGAGAAATCAGCTTTCATTCTGTGAAGGTAATTGTTTACTGATAAATGCTGATGGAAATGTAAACTCTTGGGAGTGGTTCACACTCAAATATTGAAGGTAAACGTGGTTAATATTGGTTTTGCATCAGTGAATCTGATAATTTCATGAGAGCATTAAAATAGCACAACATATGAAACATGCCCAGAAACCACCTGACAGGAGAGTCTGACCTGTAACCCGAACCGTTCCCTTGCAGATCGTCTACATGGGCTGGTGTGAAGCCCGCGAGCAAGACGCCCTCCAGGACCGTGTGTACCTGCCCACATTTCTCGCCCTGAGGGGCTCATGTCTTTACAAGTTTCTGGCACCACCAGTAAGTGTTTTGTCTAATATCCTGTACTTTCCCCATATTATCACCACAGAGTGGCATCAGTTTAGCAATAACAAATGATATAAAGCAATACATTTTGAAAATAAGATACAGAAAAAAAAAATAGAAAGCCATCCAAAGGTTTCTGGAAGTATCTGACTAAGATATATGTCTTGGCATTAAACATTTACTTTATAACCCTCGAAAAACCTAGAAGCCGTTTCTGTTTAGGCGTTTATGATAAGCAGAATACGTTTATCTACAGGACACAGGTTTGTCCAGATCAAATAGTAGTTTGATAACCTATTATATCCCCTATCTAGTCATTCAGCTGTATGTTAAATTTGTACGGAAACCTATCGCACCTAAGGTTATACCTTACGTGAGAGTAGATTCTCAATAAATGTTTATTGAATAGAAATAGTACATGCCATACCGACCACTTACAGGTGTAATAATACATAGAGTCTTGGAATTATCAGGTTAGACTTACTATAATCTTGACTATCTATATCTACACAAAGTTTAAAATGCCTGGAAGACAGGAAACAACAAATATTTTTATCTTTTATATTTTCCCTTCTCTGAATAATTTATAGTGACTAGACAGACAAATATGTGTTTCAAACACAGATAAGTGAGCAGCTTCATTGTAGCATCTGGTGCCTCACAGTGTTCTAAACTTAGAGTGACTTCCTCATGTAAACTATGTCTTCCTTAAAAATCAAAGGGAGCATTGATACGGCATCTGGTGTCCTCCGTGTGTAACAGGTGGTACCAGGAGCAAGAGCTGTTACATGTGTGAGGTATGAACACTTAGTATTTATATGCAGAGAATAAACATGCTATTTAAAATACATCAGGATACCAGGCAGAGGGACATTTTTGCATGTAACATAAAGTGTTGGCTGAAGGAGGCAGAGAAGGGGTGTGACACTGGGAGGGAGGGGCAGAGACCCGGGGGCGAGGACGTCCGGAGGAACGCTGCGCGCTGAACAGCAGCTCGGGGCGTGTGCGGACGCTCCGCACCGGTGCCGTGTTTTGTAAGGAAAGAGAAAAACAGGGGCTCATTTTCTGACATAAATGATGGACCCCTTTCTCATCTGTTAAAGGTGACCACATGGGACTGGACCCGAGCTGAGAAAACGTTTTCCGTTTATGAGATTATGTGCAAGATTCTCAAGGTAGGATCAGCAGGTAGTGATCAGTCGTGATTGTTCTAGTGGTTTTCGTCAGCCGGCAGGGGTCCAGGGGTGGTTCTTGAAGACAACCCATGTGTGGACGGGAGGCAAAATACGAGGTAAAGCAAAGGAAAGTATGTGAGAGAGGCCAGAGCGCAGAGGAGTGCATGGGTGCTTGCCCCCTGCTTAGGTGATTCTCAGCCAGACTCCAGGGTCCTCGTGTGGGAGGGAGCCGGGGGCTGGTCAGAGCCCACTGCAGGTGCTGTAGCAGGGCCACCTGGAACTGTCTGAACTTAGACCTCAGTTATCACCGTGGTGGTTTTTGTTTGCTTGTTTGTTTGCTGTGTAAAGTATGGAAGAGGAAAAATTTGGATAAGACTTGGAATTAGAAAATGCAGAAAATATAAAGACCCATGCAAAGGAAGGTTGTGTAAATATCTGTATCTTTAATCTCAGGGTGAGGTTACCTCTCTGGGTATGGAAACAAACATACAATTTTTTTTTAATTTATTTTTTTTTATTTTCCCACTGTACAGCAAGGGGGTCAGGTTATCCTTAGATGTATACATTGCAATTACAGTTTTTTCCCCCCACCAAACATACAATTATTACAGAGTGATTACATATCTGTGCTATGCACGGGGGTGTTGCAATGGGAAGTCACTGAGAATTCTATAAAGTTCCAAGTAGGTTCTGTGGCCATGTTTAAGAATCAAAGTGGGAATAATTTATAAAACCTAAGCAGTAATCCACATTCAGTTTCTGTTCTAGGGTCTGCAGCCTTGGAAGTACTACAGATTGATAATTAAATCCTGGTGAAGGTTAACTTGCTTGTGTAACCAAGGAGTACCAAGTTCCCTGTGTTTTATGTCAGTTCTCTCTCTTCCATTTAAAGACTCGGTAAAGTAGAAAATGCTGAAACAATTACAGCATAATGAATTGAATCAAAATTGTCTGAAGACAGAGAGACAAAAAATGTATGATTACCTCAAAAGTATTCATAATTTTTCTTCCTTCCAGAAGAATCCTAGATTAAAGCTGACAATTGCAAGAGCACAGGTGCTGAATAAAAATATAGGCTGCTGCTTGCTCGTCACCGTGTGTGGCTTTGTTTCTATAATGCGACTAACAGAGGGAAATTCTGACACACTTGAGCATAGGCTTAAAAGTTGCAGTTGCAGCTGGCAACTCCTAAAAGACATGCCAGCCTCTGAAGGAAAGGGGGTCCGACAGTCAGGGAGTGACTGCAGAAGCAGCTAATGAGATAGTTTTCTGATGGAATTTTTAACCAACAAAAAGGACTAACACAATTAAAAAGAAAGAGTGAAAGAGAGAAAGAAGGCAAGAGGAAGGCAAAAGGGACTGAGAGAAGAAAGAGAGAGGAAAGCTAAAGAGAGAAATTCAGGAATGAAACTCCCTAACGGTTCATTTGTCCACACCCCATCTGTGCATTGAAACAGCTTTCTCATAGTCGTATCCAGCGCACATTTCTAAATTATCAGTTAGTCTTAAGTTATTTCCCCCTCCTTAAAAACAAAGACAAAACAATGTAAGAAACAAAACCAAAAAACTACTTGGTGTTTATATCCCTTCCTTAAAAATAAATAAATAAAGCTGCCTGAACTTTTAAGCATAATGCAGCCTATTATATTGCTTGAAATAAGGACAGTTTTAAAGGCGAGACTAAGGGTTGTGCCTGGCTCCAAATAAACACTCAATATTATATTTCTCTTTGCTAAAATTATTTGTGCAAAGTTAGGATTATAAGGTTTAAATCCGCCTTATGTAAAAATATGACAAGATCTTTTTCAATTAGTATTCTTTAAAAATGGCTTTTTGGTAGATTTTTAAATATCCCATCATTTAGCCGTATTTTTTAACCAATCCTTTAATTCTGCCATTTAGATAGCTCTGGATTTGATCCACCAGACATATCACTGTAAGCACTCTTTGATTTATTTAGCAGATACTTTTGAGTATTGCCCTAGACCAGAGAATCTGCCAAGCACTGTATGGCTGGAAACAAAGGCAGAAAAAGCTCCTGCTTTCAGTGAACTTACATTTTATTCAGGTGACTCAGATGTTAAGGAAATGTAAAAGGACACAATAGAGAAAAAACAGATAGCAAAGAACTGATTTTTGCTCACAGACTTTTCTAGAACATCTGAGTTATTGCCTTTACTCTAAATGCTGAGTTTTGGATGTCCTGGATGGCAGATATTCTAATACCTTCAAGGGGTTAGGCTTATGGACCTAAAATCGCCTCCAGAAAAGACACAACAATTCTGACTGCTGTCACAGTGCCCCGTCCTGCCCACATGAGAGTCTAGCAGCCGTCTTGTTCGGCTTTTTGCATAAAATTTGCTATCAGCCTGTTAGCTGCTTTGGGAAATTTTACCTGGGGATAAATATTTTCAGACACTGAGTAATACACACCCTCTCGCGTGTTACACGTAAACACAGAGGCTTTCCTGCTTCGAGGGAGGGCAGCCTCCGTGTTTTGTGCTTCCTGTATTGAACTTGACCTGCAACGTCATCAGCTGGGGCTTCTCTTTCCTGAAGCAACATTTCATGTAGCACAAGAACAGAGGCGTGGATGTGAGACTCGGCGCAAAGTGGATCAGTGTCCATCGGGCAAGTCAGGGCAGGGGCAGGACTGATGTCCCCAGAGCCCAGACGCAGAGCTGGGTCTGGGGAGGGTTCTGAAGGGCACCCCGAGGGGGACCTGCCCATGAAGCTGTGCTCGGTGCAGACTTCTGTCTCCAGAAAGGGGTCCCTCAGATAAGGCACTTTTCAAGGCACAGTTTAGAGATCTGGCCCAGGGGAAACAATATAATGGGGATTCCTGCAGTGAGAACAGAGTGGAGGCAGTGAGGACAGAGATGGGGCGTTGAGAACAGAGTGGGGGCGGTGAGAACAGAGGGGGTATGGTGAGAACGGGGTGGGGGCAGTGAGGACAGAGGGGTAGGGTGGTGAGAACAGAGGTGGGCAGTGGTAGTCATCAGAGCTCACATGCAGTGCCAGGTGTTGCTCTAAGGCTTATAACACACTCTGAGGCCATTAATATTACTCCCATTTTACAGATATGGAAACTGAGGCAAAAAAAGTTTTATCTTTTTTGTTATCTTAATAGCATTTTCTTGGATTCTAGCACATGCTCACTCTTCTGTTAGAATTCAGTAGATGTACAGCTGTCACATAAAGTACTTAACGTTTGTTTTTCCAAAAGATCTTTCAAGTTCCAGAGTATTAATTTCTTATCTCATTCTTAAAATTTTGTTTTATTGATTATATTTACATTCTTGAAAGCTCAAAGGCGTCATAATTTAATAGGCTTCCCTGCTTAGGTTTCTCTTCATTCTGGAAGTTTCTGATCATTTCCCTTAGTCCTTATGTTATATTGTAACACACACTGCTGTATTATTTTTACCTTATTATTTTTTCCTTAATTGTACCATTTGCATTGCCTTCTCTATGTCAGGTGTGAACAAAGCATGGATTTGACAAATATTTTAAATAATTATACATGATTTCTGTGATATCTGAGGAGCCCTGAAATATTTTTCCTTTTGGTTATAAAAAGTTCAGCCTTACAATGTTTTCATGAAGCTTCCAAGCAATTCAAGGCCTTTATTTCAGCCAACAAATACCTCTTAGCAACAGGATATGGTAATGAAAGGATTCAGTAACTTCTTCCCATTAAGAGCTTAACGCACAGGAGTTCCCTGGTGGCGCAGTGGGTTGAGGATCCCATATTATCACTGTAGTGGCTCAGGTTGCTTCTGTGGTGCGGGTTTGATGCTTGGCCCAGGAACTTCCACATGCCATGACTGCAGCCAGAAAAAAAAAAAAGAGTTTGATACACAAAAGATATTTAATCTTGTTTTCCATATAAACTAAAATCCTCTCTTTCTCCAATCTGATTGTATAGGGGCGCTCCTTTCCCATGTAAGTGTGTCTAAGAGCAAAATATTTACGAGTTACTGCAACTTAATGTTTCAGAATTCCATTCCCAACTGTTATTCTGAAAATAAGCACTGGGGAGCAAAGCTTTTTAAAATCCTAATATTTTAATATCCCCCCATAATTTTAATAAAATATGAAAGCACAACTGTGTTGGAAAAACCTTCTTCGCATTATTTTAAATGAAGATTTAGATAACATTTATAAAATATAAATAAATTGAGTATTTTTGCTGAAGTGTTTAACATAAGTGGCAACTTATCTTTGTAAGAACGTTCTGGTTAGTAAAATTCCGTATGGGCAGCTGGTAGACCATATCTTTCATGTAGGAGAAAGCTAGAAAATTGGTTTTGTTGCCCAAATCAATTTGGTGCCACTCTCAAGGATTCATCCCCTAAGAAGAGAATTATTTGTAATCCCCCATTCAATTTAAATTCCTTCAGGTCTATTGTAAGTTTTTCCATAATCTTTCTAGACTTAATACTTTTGGATTTCTGTTTACAGAAAGTTTCTGCCTTGCAAATTTACTATTGTATGAAACCTTAAAACTGTTTGACCTTCCAATACCTTATACTGTTATTTTTAAAAGTGAAAATACAGTTTTAATACTGAAGGAAACCAGATGTCAGACCCTTGCAAAAAGTGTGGAAATCGCCTTCAAATTGGTCTAGAATATCTCTTTTTATGATACTCCGGCAGGTGCAATTTACAGCACCAGTTTTCAATTACATCACTCTATTATTAATAACAACTCTGCTTTTGCTGTTATACATTATCAATATAATACTGTTCTTGCTTTTTGCTAGTTGTTTCTTTAGAATGAGGTCCACTCTGTGGTTGTAGTTTTTCCTGCAGAAGCTCGGCACCCACGCTGAGTGCTGTCCGCCTCATTTTACTCATCCTTTGCCTACTTTCAGGAGCTGAATAGACCAGGCTTGCCTCTCACCATCCCAGTGCACAAAGTAGAAGAAGTGACCTTCAGAGGAATCTAGGTGGCAGCTTCTCAGCTGTGGGGTAGAAGTTGCACGTAAGGAGCTGCCTTTTGGCAGCCACACTGCCTTGTCCACTAGCGTGTCGTGGCTACACTGAGCCACGACATTCTTAGAAATGCACTTTGGAGCAGATCAAGTTTTTCGTTGTTCAATACAGACACTGAACTGATTAATGAACTTAACAGTTGTGATTCTATGTCATTATTTGCTTTTTCTCCTTTCAGTTTGGCAGCTTTAAAATTTTTGTTTGTTTTTTGTTTTGTTTTTTGCTTTTTGAGCCACACCCATGGCATATGGAAGTTCCCAAGCTAGGGATCCAGTCGGAGCTTCAACTGCCAGCCTACACCACAGATACAGCAACACAGGATACGAGCCATGTCTGCGACCTACACCACAGCTCACGGCAGTGCTGGGTCCCTGACCTACTGAACGGAGCCAGGGATCGAGCCCGCATCCTCATGGATACTAGTCAGATTCATTTCTGCTGCACCACAACTGGAACTCCTGGCAGCTTTAAAATTGTTACATCACACCCATAAGGAAAAGTCTTTGGCTCTGAAATAGCTGCAGTATTTTCAAGTAGCATGATTTTTCTAAAAAATAATTAGGAATATTTAAATTTTACCTTTGGGATTATTTCTATCAATCAGTTGGATCTTATCAAAATTAACCTCGTTCCTATTTTTTTAAGTACTTATTTTTTTAAGATTTATATTTTTTCTATTAGAGTTGATTTACAATGTTCTGTCAATTTCTGCTGTACAGCAAAGTGACCCAGTCATACATTCTTTTTCTCACATTATCCTCCATCATGTTCCATCACAAGTGGCTAGATATAGTTCCCTGTGCTATACAGCATAAAAGTACTTATTGAGAAAATTATTCATCGAGTTTTGCTTTATTGTGGCCAACAGAAGATAATTGAGAGGGAGATGGTGCACTTCTGTGAGATGTTTTTCTGCCCAAGGATAAACATAGATATAGTTACAGGTGTGTGTGTGTGTGTGTGTGTGTGTGTGTGTGAGAGAGAGATTTTGTGATTTGATATTGGTTATAATATTTTGGAAGTAATAGCTTTTTGGTATATTTTTGTTTTATCAAAATGTGGAATAAAGTTCAATTTTGCTTTAGGTTACTATACAAATTATTCATCCTCTTCCTGCATTATTGTTTGTTCTGAACAAAAGCACATGGACGTAATAGGAACAAAGACAGTTCTTAACAAAAGATTTGCAGTTACTTTTGTTCCGGTAGATAATTTTACGACTTTTGTTTTTGTACCTCAGTGTGTTCATAGCTCCGCCCTCCATCCACAGACTATGTATTTCTGATAGTTTCCATGTACCATACTAGTTTGGTTACCAGGTTAGTTGGTTGAGAGAAAGAACGGGGCCGTGACTATAGGATGAAGCAGCACCAGGTGGCCTGGACGTGTCTTTGGCCCTATTCATTCCCAGAAATAAATCACTGATAAATAAGTCAGTTATCTTTATTTCAGAATTCTCACCATTATGTCAGGAATTACAAGTACAGCTACTTTCTGGGCAGTTAGTGTAAAGAGGCGTCCAGGAAGGGCACTTAAAGAGCATTAATAACTGTGTCTTACTCAGAGCAAGCAAGTATTTGAATGAGACGCTCCTTCCATCCCCGGAATCAGAGGTCATTCTGTGATTGCATTTTATTTAAGGAGAAATAGAACATGACTCAATGAATATTATAGGGCATATAGTTTTTTAAACATCAGGAGTGGAAAATAATTACATGAAAAAGGAGAGAAGGGTATGTTTCATTCCAGGCATAAGTGATGGCTCTGAGTTTTTCCATACTCAACTATTTTTATGATGTTTATTTTCCAACAATGCTGCATATGTTAAAGCACATTTCATTAGAATATATATGTGTGTGTATGTGCAACATCTTATATAGTTTTAAATTATGCATTGTTATATATACTTATGTATAACACGTAACCTATTTTCAATTCAACAGAAATGTATAAAAATGACAATAATGCTACTTTTGTATTCACGGAAGGAAATTTATTCTTGAAATGTGTTTTGAGGGTTGTATTATTATGTAGAGAAGTGGGAGAGGACCAGAGTTACTAGAATGATCCAGTGATGCTAAAAGCTCTCTCCTTAGAGACGCCCATCCAGGTGCCAGCTGCTTCGCTTTGGATGCCATTTGCATACAGAGACCATGAACCTATTCAGGGCTCTCCCTGCATCCAGAAGTCCTTTGCCTCCCAACACCTCTAGGTGGATGTCTAACCCACATCTCAGACGACTGTGTCCCCCACGCCCCAAGTGCCCCTCACTGACTGCCCTCGTGACTTCCCTGTCGCTCACTTCCAGGTACATGGGCACCACCCCAAGAACCCCAGCGTCAAGCTCCAGTCTTTCTCTCATACCTACTACGCCAGCAAGATGTACCCCACTCCTGCTGCCAGAACAGCCTCTCATGCCCCCTGTATTCATTTTATCATCCATTTTCCTGGGCATTAGCTTTCAATTTGACACAAAGTAGAACCCAGAGCTGGCAGGGCACCTGCAGGATGCTGGGGCCTGGACCATAGCACTGCCCACCCTGCCCTCTGCTCAGCCTCCTGCAGCCTCTGTGGCTCTCGGCTACCCCCACATCTCGGACCTTCTCACCAGCCTCCCCAGGTGTCCAGACTAGTTTACTCTCTTTGTCACGCCTCTCCTTTAGTGTCACCTCCTTAAAGGGCCCTTTCCTTATCACTCTCCATAAATGGCACCGCCCCGGGCTAGCGCCCCCAAAGCATTAAGAGGCTACTGACATCAAGGTGTGTTAAGCAAGCATCTCCTTGTTTGCCCTGTGATTTGTCTCACCCCCTCAAAACCTCTGGAGGCCACCTGCTCAGCTCAGGGATAGGTCTGGGCACCAGAACAGTGCTTGGTACCCAGCAGGCGTGGGCACTTTCTTGGCTGAACGTCAACTGAATACCTGCTGTGCACCCTGGGGTGGGCCAGGAGAGAATGCTCCCCGAGGTGGGTGGGCATACCTGCAGCCTTGAACTCTGCCCAAGGATGTTTCCACCGTGAAAGGTTACCGTACCAGTTTAAAGGAACTAATACTAGACCAGGAAGACCCATCTTGCCATCTGGGATGTTAACAGCACTGTTTTATCCGGAGTTGTTCTGTAGATGATGACTTAGAGGCCAGGCTGGAGGTCCTATCGTCTGTCTTCATGACTAATGGAGCAGTTGGGCCACAGACCAGCCTCCGGGCGACACAACATGCAGGATTTTTAACTGAACACACCTGAGAGCCTCGCTGGCCCATTACACTCCCCGCAGTGCTCTCCTGCCTTCTCCAGACCCAGCTCTCATCCAGGACGTGGTGTGCAAACTGAGTGGGACTTTAGGTGACACAAGGAACTCCCTTTATGTCTCATGCTGGTCTCATCCAGACCAGTCCTTCCGGGCTCGATGACATCTTTCACTCCTTGGGGGTTAGGGGAAAGTTGGCCAGGTTTCAGTGGAGACATGCTGAGGTGATGCCATAGCTAAAGCAGGGCCCCGGGGAGAAAAGGGAGAATGTGCTTCATGTGGCCTCATAAAGACAAAGCTGCGAGGTGACTCGACAGCTGCCCTCAAGAATATAAAAGGTGACTTTTTAAATGGTGGTGACCCCCTATTTTTAACGGCACCTGAAGATTAAGAATCAATTCGTATAAACTGCGATGTGAGGGATTCTGCTTCCAAAAAAAGGAAGAGTATAAATTGAAGTACAGGCTTTACCTGCCACGTATTAAAGGCAAAGAATTAGAATGTCATTCTTTGGAAATATTTAGTGGCAGGACTGTTTGATTATTTCTTAAAGACAGGACCAAATGACCCACCACAGTTCCTCCTGTTTATGGCCTCGTAATATCTCCATTTACGTGACAAGCAGTACATTCCGCCACAGCCTTTTCTCCTGAAAACCATACACTCTCCCAGTGGATTTCCAAGCATGGGAGATTGCTTTTTTGATATGATGTAATTATCCTCAGAAGTCGAATATTAGAATTGAAATCTAGAAGATGACTCTTATAACTATTAATTAAAACCATTCATCTCAATAAGCAATATTGAAAGTCAGCCCTTCAAATAATATTATAAGAAATTAATGTTATTGTTTGTGTGTCTCTTGCTTGTTTGCTTTTCTGATGATAGTTATGCTAATTTACTGTAGTGAAGCTTCTATTTGTTTCAATAATGTCTTAGGGAAAATGTTGATATCAATCAAAATAATAATGACAACCGACTTGAGTATATTAAATAAGAAATCAAGGATGCAGATCAAATACAAAGATGACAAGTTTCTTCTGATAATTATATTGTGTTTATGTGCCATACACTTTAAAAACATCATATAAAAATGCATGTTTCCCTTTGGAGGTATATAACATTTTTCCCATGGGCTAGTTGCCTTTACTGGAACTCTCTTTTTTTTAAGTAGAGATTTCCTTCCTAAGTTTCCTATTGAGAAGCCAGATCTAACACATATTATGCTAGTGAGGGATCAAACCAGGCTGTGTGGATAGATTTAAATCAGGGGATCATTGTGGAGGCACGGCAGGGGATGGATTGGAGGGTGTAACCCCACCAAGAGTCTTGGAAAAGCAGAGGGACTTTGCTCCAAGATGAATATATTTGCGTCTGAATCAGGTGATTCCAAGCTGAGTGGGATGCTGTTTGGGAGATCATTCCCCTAAACTGTCTCTGCTAGGGGTCAGGCCTGGTGGAATTTATCCAGATTTACCTTCTCCAAGCCACTCCCCATGGATTTTTGAACGAAGAATTCTAATCCCAGGACATGTGTTCTAACGCCAATAGTCAGAAAACATTGTGAACAGCAGGTACATTTTTTAAAACTTTCCCTTAAATTCTAGGCTTTCTGTGTTTTTAGAATACGTTCTTCTTTGCCTTTTTTTGTTTGTTTGCTTGCTTTTTTGTTTATATCATTGCAGCTGCGTCACATGGAAGTTCCAGGCTAGGGGCTGAATCAGAGCTACAGCTGCCAGCCTTTGCCACAGCCACAGTGACGCAGGATCCAAGCCCCTTCTGTAACCTATACCACAGCTCACAGCAACTCCAGATTCTTAACCCACTGAGTGGAGCCATGGATTGATCCCACATCCTCATGGATACTAGTCGGTTGCTTAACCTGCTGAGCCCCAACAGGAACGCCTAGAATATGGTCTTGTTTAAGTGATTTGACCTTTGTAATTTAATTCCCTCAAATACAGAACAGATAATGGACGCGTGTCTGTAAGAGCCTGTCGTGGTATATACAGTGTGCAGGGATGCGGTTCACATGACCATATGGATGCAGACGCACACACACACATGCACACACACAATGCCTGAAGAGTGGCAGGAGCATCAAATTTGCCTGCCTAAGAAACGTCCCGACAGGCAAGTTTCCCTTTCAGTGTGAATACTGCTGGCTAATTTGATTAGAAATGAAGCCTTCCTGACTCTGCTGATACATCCTGCATCCCACCAAAAGTGGTATCTCGCTTCGGTATCACAGAGAAAGGGTGTGTCTGTGTGTGTGTGTGTGTGTGTGTGTGTGTGTGTGTGTGTACACGTTCCCGAGCTGGATCGTGCATAGGATCTGGATCTAATCCAATCCAGGATTTTGGTAACAGTCAACATGAGTGACGGTGATATTGTGATTATTAGCGGTATCCCAGAGCACTTAATATGCACGTCATTTTTCTAGGCAAATATGTAAATACATTGACCAGTTTCATCTTTCCATCATGCTCGGGCAGGTATGTCATCCTCTTTTTAGAAATGCCTGCGCTGGTTCTAGGAGAGGGGAAATAAGTGGTAAAATTGACATTTGAGCATCACTGAATCCCTGGGGCCAGACAGCTCCTAAAATGAGGAAGGGACCTGCCTAAGACCTCCTCAGGGAAACGAAAATTGTAGCCTGTGTTGACGGATTATTATGAAGATTAATTTAGAGACTTATCTGAGGAATATGCTGTACATTTTCTCTGACATTTGCCGTTATGTTCTTTTATGTCACAGATTTCAGGTCCCCAGGGAAAAGAAGGAACTTTTGAGTTTTATTCCTTCTTTTTCCAGATAAGGCAACTAAAATCCCCCCAAAGTGAATTGACTCGCATGTATACAGTGGTTCACTTGAATTGATTTTGATTTTTTAATACCTAAAATTTCTTGAATTTTCTTTTAAATTATTTTAAAATAATAGTTGTAAATATTTATTTCAGTGACTTTTCTCAGAAGTTAACCTTTTTACTTTTCAGATCATGAGATTTACCTGAGAATATATGAGTAATAATTTGAAGGCTATATGTTTTGAAAATAATTATTTCTGGCAGATATTCAGTGATATTTTATTAGAAAAGTAATTTTAATATATTGGTATCTGCCATAGTTATAAAAATGGAAATACATTCATGTATATTAGTTTCACCGACTTCTGATGTATTTCTACATAGCACAAAAGAGTGAAGTTATGTAATTATTTGGTTAATATAATTTAAAATGCAAGTTATTTTTCCACATTGTCATATTGGCTGAATAAAACACAAATATCCTTTTCATTCTGTGATGTATGAAACTAAATTTCTGATGTTTTGAGTCATTTCCCCAATTTTCTCTTTTACATACTCTGGTGTAAATATATTCCTAACAATTGATTTATATCAAAAGTTTTACTACACAACAATGTTAAAAATAACATTTTTTATAAAAATGGAAAATGGAATTATAATATGTTATTAAAACTGTCATTTTGTGCAGGACTTGATATAGATCAAATAAGTCTCTTTAGAGACTTGATTGTTCCTGAAAGTTAATTGTAAATTAATGGCAAGCTTTACCTTTGAGGCTATGTTTTTTCCTCTCATTTTAAATTATTAGAATAGTTGCAAAAGAAGAAAAATCATTATTTGCTGTTAAAGAATCAATCCTAGGCCTGCTCTTCTGTTTTCATTAAAAATAAATCACGTTTCGTCTAAATAACTCCACACTTGGGTTGAAAGGTTCTCTGATTCCCTGTAAGCTAAAATAAAAGAAACAGTAGCAAGCATAACAGCCAAAAATGTATGAGTTAAGTCATGTGCTTTATAAAATAATTTACATGTAGCATAATAGTGTAAACATATTTCTCCTTCTTTTGGTATTTCCATTTTTAATTCCACAAATGCCATTAACCTGAGAAAAAAATAGCTATGACAGGAGCAATAATAAGTGTGTCAGAAGTGAAGCAAGTGAGCTGCTGTGCTGTGGATACTGGGGGAAGCAGTTGCGGTGGAAGGAGAGAAGAGCCACATTGATGTCTGCAGAAGCTTTGCCCGAGGCATAACTCACCAATTCGGGGGAGGTTTTTCTGCCTTTACTCTTATATGTTTTAAGTAAAATAGAAAAGTTATGACTTACAATGTCTACAAGATCAATACTTGTTTGTTTTTTTTTTGTTTTGTTTTGTTTTTTTTTTTTGGTCTTTTTGCCATTTCTTGGGCCGCTCCCGCAGCATATGGAGGTTCCCAGGCTAGGGGTCCAATGGGAGCTGTAGCTGCCAGCCTATGCCAGAGCCACAGCAACGCGGGATCCGAGCCGCGTCTGCGACCTACACCACAGCTCACGGCAACGCCAGATCCTTAACCCACTGAGCAAGGGCAGGGATTGAACCCGCAACCTCATGGTTCCTAGTCAGGTTCGTTAACCACTGCAGCGCGATGGGAACTCCTCAATACTTGTTATAAACACATGGTTTATTTTGCTCTAAATAAAAACATACCTTGGTTATACTCGTCAACCTTTGCATACTTTAGACAAATTTGTACATTGTTAGCAAACATATTTATAATGTGTTTTTTTCTGTATCGTATTGCTTTATGAGAATTAAGGCTAGGATTAGGGTTGAGGTTAGGGTTAGAGTTAGGGTTGGAGTGTTTCATTATGATACTTTATGCACCTCCATTTAAGAAATGATTAAAGGGAGTGACAAACCCAATTAGCATCCATGAGGATGTGGGTTCGATCCCTGGCCTCACTTAGTGGGTTAAAGGATCCGGCATTGCCGTGAGCTGTGGTATAGGCTGGCAGCTGCAGCTCTGATTCTGCCCCTAGCCTGGAAACTTCCATATGCCACACCTGTGTCCCTAGGAAGGAAGGAAGGAAGGAAGGAGAGAGAGAGAGAGAGAGAGAGAGAGAGAGAGAGACAAAGAAAGAAAGAAAGAAAGAAAGAGAGAGAGAGAGAGAGAGAGACAAAGAAAGAAAGAAAGAAAGAGAGAGAGAGAGAGAGAAAGAGAGAGAGAAAGAAAGAAAGAAAGAAAGAAAGAAAGAAAGAAAGAAAGAAAGAAAGAAGAAAGAAAGAAAGAAAGAAAGAAAGAAAGAAAGAAAGAAAGAAAGAAAGAAAGAAAGAAAGAAAGAAAGAAAGAAAGAAAGAAAGGAAGAAAGAAAGAAAGAAAGAAAGAATTAAAGACATCAGTGCTTAGCCTCGGCAATTTTCAGCAAACTGAATATATCATTCAAAGGCTACATGGTGCATATGGAATGACCATATTCCATCAATTCTTAGCTGCATTCTTTTCACCTTTTCACGTCCTCTGAAGTTACTACACATGTAGATGTGTGAACACATTAGTTGAAAACTAGTAGGACCAAGAAATTACCATGTCAAAGTCTTTTGGACTTAATGAAATAAATTCCATAGGGAAGATAAATGTGTATTTTTTAAAAGCAGTAAAATTTCAGAAACATGTTAGATTCAATATTTCGGTGTCTCAGAAGTTCTTGTTGTGGTACAGCAGAAACAAATCCAACTAGTATCTATGAGGATTGGGGTTTGACCCCTGGCCTCACTCAGTGGGTTGATGATCTGGCTGTGGCTGTGGTGTAGGCCAATGGCTACAGCTCAGATTTGACCCCTAGCCTGGGAACCTCCATATGCCATGGGTGCAGCCCTAAAAAGCAAAAAAAAAGCAAAAAAAAAAAAATTGTCTTATGAAGAATATTTCCATGATACTTTAAGGGTTATAGAAATAAATGCAATAAAAGATCCAATACTTATAAAGCCCTTTAAAATTTGCAAATACATTAACAAATAGTGCTTAATTTCATTATCTGCACAGCTCGGTAAGGAAAAGGGAAATTGTGATCCATCATTGCAGTAAAATGTTGTATCTCATGGAATAAATGCTTTGGCAGCTACCTGGCTAGCAAGAATTGAAGCCAGACACCCTAATTTCTATTTTGTGAATGTGCTTCAGTGCCACTTCAGAGAAGAGCTGTGTCAACTATGGACTCTGAGGATAGGAGATGGTTTGCTGTGACAATTTTCATGTAGCCTTAGTGATATCGTAGGGTGTGATCTTTGTGACTGGGGCACCTCCACCCCCAGGCCGACACTGACCCAGGGGTGGCCATGTCAGTAGGTCTAATGTCTCCTGTGTAACTCCGCTCTTCCACCAGGACAGTGACCTGCTGGACCGGCGGAAACACTGCTTCACGGTGCAGTCGGAGTCGGGGGAGGACCTCTACTTCTCCGTGGAGCTGGACTCCGACCTCGCCCAGTGGGAGCGAGCCTTCCAGACAGCAACTTTTCTGGAAGTGGAACGGATACAGGTGAGAGCAAAATTCTGGGATCTGTGACCCCGAAAATGCATAACCCCTCCCCTAGAGTTCTAACGTAAATTCCAGCGAGCAAACTGTCAAACTACAGCTCTGAGAGTCCTGACCGCCTTCTCAAAGAGTCAAAATTAATCATTGTTATTAAATGAAGAGCAATACAGCCCTGAAAAAATATTACTTTTTCAACAATTTGATCCTCCTGGGCTATTTCCTACCAGTCATCAAAAATAGATTTCCAATTTTAATTAGAATCTGCCTTACCTTCAATCTAAAATGGAAAGTGCTCTTATTTTAATTAATCGTTTCCAAGGTCATTTCCTGGTCTCCAGTCACAAGCACCTGTTTCCAGCCTGAATGGCTCTGTCCCCTCACAAGGCGCTTTGGGGATAGAAAGACTTCTCTTCATCTCTGTGCCTTCAAAACCACACAAGAAGTTTGAAGGTTGTGTACTCCATAAAGATTTTCCCGATTCCCAGTGTGGCCTGCCCTCTGCCCACCAGGCTCTTTCCACATCGTCCTGTCCCAGCTGGCCACATGTTGGACACCAGTGTCACTGTCATTCTCATTGGTCCGTTTGCTCAGGCAGGTCTCATGTTGGGGTGATGTGTGCTTGTCCTTCCCACACTGAGCTACAGGTCTCCAGGGACCTTTTTTTCCTCCCTGGACTGAACTCCTGTGCCTTTGTACATCCCATGTAGTCAGCAGGTGTTTGTTAAACTTTATTTCCTAAGTGTAAAGTTATATCAAATTTAAGGGCCTTTCAGCCTCTACCATTCACAGGAGTGTAGGATGGAGCAGGCTCTGGGGCCCATCCTGACAGAGACAAGGGCAAATCTGCCCAGTTACAATGCACCTGCCCCGTGCAGATGCTCTCTCAGAGCCAGGACCTAACCACGCACATGGACACAGTTTTGAAAACAAACATGTGGTGCCGGGAGTATCATTCCCTCAGGTCCTGCCTGTAACAGGCGACTTGGATGTGTTATTTATCAGTTCTATTGAACTGATTTAATTTCTTTTTTTTTCTGACTGCAAACTTTTGTGTTCAACCCACCGAGTCACATCAGTGAGATATCACAATCAGGGGAAGAGACCAGGAGAAGACTCATTTTCCACTGTTTTCATTGCTCCGTTGACATTCTCTAAAATTCTAAAATTCTGCTGCTCTGCGTATATCTTAAAATGTTAAAGTAACCGAAAAATGCCATTTCAATAATTTAGCTGTATAGAACCTCAGTTCCTTAAGTAGATATGTTAATAACAAAAATGAAAAGATGAAAACTATCTTAAATATTATTTTGTTCCAAGTATCCATGTATAAGACCATTCTAAAGCATCGGATGATGTTGTTACAGGAGTTGACAGTTTTGTTATTTATACTGATAGTTTTAGGCTTTCCTAATTATCCTGTCCCTAGGACATCACACCTCACTTGGAAGGAAATACATGGCCATTTCTACCTGCTGGTTTCAATTTAAGATTTCATTTTAAGTCTCCTGAAATGAGATAGAGATAAAATTATGGTTTTTTTCATGGTATTTTACTACTTTAAAAAAAAATCTGGGCCTCACTTTCTCTAAGCTGATGTCCTGAGCAATGCATTTCTTTGTACTAGCACCTTACATATTCACAGTGTAAACTGAAGATGCAACTATTAAGTGAAAAATAAAATACTTAATGCTTTTTCAGCTTTCGGTTATTTTATAGATTTTATAATTTCGCTTTGTTCACTCTACCAGAAATTAATAATCAATGACCGAACTCGGTGGTTCTGTTATTTTCAAAATTCAAGGCTGTGACTATGTTTACATGAAGAAGCTTATGTGTGTTTCCTCTATGTTCTCAATATTTCCACTAATATTGATAAAGAAACAAAATAGAGGGGACACATGTCCTGTTGTGAAACAGGCATAAAGGTAAGAGAGTAATAAGTTGACCAATACAAAAAGGATTAATAAATCAGATTATTTTTATTTTGAAATTAATTGTCATTAACAGGGCCACACACTCACATTTTTTGCTTCTAATCTATTCCTTTATCTACTGATGTATTGTTTGATCTCTTATGTGCTTAATATTTGTTTAAATATCTACATATTTATTTAAGGGATAATCCAGTGAAAGTAGGTATTTCAAAACATCCTACATTGTCATTTAAATCAACACCTCAAAATTTGGAAAATGTAGTGAACATTGAAACAGAAATATGGCAATTTATATGAATTAAAGCTTATATTTCCCTAGTATTCAAAGTACCAGAATTGGCCTAATTCATTTACTATATTTTCAGTACCTTATTTGTCCCATTTCTGAGCAGTTTTCCCAGAGTAAGTGAATAATCCTGGTAAGAGTGAGATAATTGCTTTTGACTTTATACTAATTCCATTTGAATTAATACAGCCCTTTTAAAATAAGGCTTTTAGTAAAAAGTGTATCACTTCAAAAATTGATTTTCTTTATTGTCATTATTTTAGACTTTTTCATTATGTGTCATTCAGCTGTAGACATTTAGCTGTCATCCAAAAAGGGCATAGTAAAAATGTGAGATTTATCTTCAAATATTGTATAATAATGTATGTTCATGCAAAAATCAAATTGTTTCAAGTTTGAATGCCCCTAAAGAGGATAATTTTTTCCCTTTTTAAAAACTATAATTCAATTTTATTATAAAATAAACAGAAATTAAACAATAAATCAAATATTTTAATATTAAAACATGCATAAAGTATACTCATATACATGTTTATTAAGACAATAAATCATAGAATTAAACTTTAATGGCTTTATACATATAGGTGTATATATATATATATTATATATATATCTGTTTCAACTTAATAAGAATTAAAACAATGTAATTTAATTTATAATTCTGACCTTAATGAGATAAATTTTAATGTTCTATACTGAAGGTGTTTTCATCTAACATTATTCTTCTTGAATAATATTACTTGAAAATAGCAAGCGATGATGTCTAAATTGGAAAAAATGGGATGGCCTTGGACATTTATTATGTTGACAGTAGTTTTAACAAAGTGGTAATGGGTGGGTGCAAAAGCATAGAAGGTGCTTATGTATTAAACAAAAATAAAAGTACACCCGAAATTGAACTTATGAGGCCCATTCGGTTTGCTTTCTAATATGCTTTTTTGAAAAACTTAACTCTAATGAATAGTTGGGCATGGTTATATCTTTCCTATGCAAATTGGACTTGAGCACATGAATATAACTTTTTGGTGAAGGTAGCTTGATGCATTTAGCAATCATCATGATCAGAATAAGATTCACTTAATGAATGTGCTTTTTAAACAATATTGGAAACACAAAGAAGGTGTAAGGACCGATGTTGAACGTTTGCTTAAGCGATGTTCTCTCTTTCTCCCTCTCCCTCCCTCTCCCTCCCCTGGGGTGTAAATTACAAGTATTTTCCTTCATTTGAATGTCTCACTCCAGTTTGCAATTAAATGCAAATAAAACTGGCCTATGGACATAAAAATGCATCATTTCATATAAGTTCCATAATCGTACTTCATATCCGTTACTCTTTTATTTCAGCACTTATATCTTATTAGTCTTCCCAAAATATTTATATAAGTAAAATTATAATTTAATCTGATCTCAGTGGGCACAATCGTTAGTTATTGATTTTAAAGAATCAGTGGGTTTATACCAATAATAGGCCAGGGTAAATATGTTTAGGACATAACTTGCACTGCATGGGTAAATATACAAAGACTCTGAAAGTCAAGATGTTCCTTGTATTTCTTGTCCTGGTTATTAAATCTGTTTTGTGCCTGAGAGCTCCCTTTTAATACTATTGATGAGATTAGTATGCCTACAATTTAAGTAATACCTTAATCTTCAGCAAATCACTTTTGGTTTAATCAAATACAGTGTATGTTGGCTCCAGAGTATGACAGCTTAACATATCTTGCCTACATCTGAAAACTAGTGTACAGTCTTGTTGCCTGTAGCAAAGAGCATCAGTCTGGCCCAAATTAAGACAGGGTCGGCCACAGCAGGACTGGAAACTCAGCTCTGCTGACCTTGGGCAGAGCAGCAACCCCTCAGCATGTGTTTTCTTGACACAAGGACGTCGCTAAGACCCACTTCTGTATATGGTTATTGCTGAGATGTACAAAAAACTTGTCACAGGAGCTGTGACACTGTCTGATAAATGTGGGCTGTTAACCCTGATTGGGTCAGTCATGTGAAAGTAACAGTTTTCTGTTCTGTCTAGTGCAAGACATACGCGTGTGTGCTGGAAAGTCACCTGATGGGACTCACCATCGACTTCAGCACCGGCTTCATCTGCTTTGACGCTGCGACCAAGGTACTGTGCGGTCAACTCTGAGGATGTGCTGTGGGCCACCTAGTCTAGGATGACCGAAGGCACTCCTGACTCTGTCAGCACTCTGCCTGGGGCCCAGGGGTCAGATTTGGGTCCTCATTTGTATTAATAGGACGTAAATTATGCTTTACTCTGTTTATATAAAAGCCAAGTTTGAATTTTTTTGTCTTTTTTTTTTTTTTTTTTTTTTTGTCTTTTTGCCATTTCTTGGGCCACTCCAGCGGCATATGGAGGTTCCCAGGCTAGGGGTCCAATGGGAGCTGTAGCCGCTGGCCTATGCCAGAGCCACAGCAACCCGGGATCCGAGCCGCGTCTGCAACCTACACCACAGCTCACGGCAACGCCGGATCTTTAACCCACTGAGCAAGGGCAGGGATCGAACCCACAACCTCATGGTTCCTAGCCGGGTTCGTTAACCACTGTGCCACGACGGGAACTCCCAAGTTTGAATTTTAATAAAAACATGATGCCACAAAGTGCTATAATTATATAAAATGTCTATATATCATACACATATGTATATGTCTATATATTATATACATATATTCTCTTTTCCTAAAACTATGGCCTCATAATGAAGGGAGATTTTCTTCTCTCAAAACAATTTTTTAAACCACAGTGTTCCTTTATTATTTTTCTGGGTCAACATCTCCAATATCAAAATGAGAAACACACTTTTTAGTCTCATAGGTGGTAGGTTAGAACTACAGGATGGAGGGGTTTGGGGTTTGGGGTCTCAGGCTATGGAGCGTAACCCTTGTGAGCTCTTGACTTAGTAAGGTCTATACTGTCTGGTTGGGAGCCCTTTCCATCTCTAGGAGTGATGAACGTGGGATGGTGAAGGGCCAGTCGTAGCTAAGAAGTCCTAGCACTCCCCTGACCCCTACCCCCCCTTAATCTCCTTCCCGGGTGGGAGACACGGCTGCAGGTCCTGACTCAGGGCTCTGGTCCCCATGGAAGACTCCCTCCCCGCTGCCCCACAGCCCCACATGAGGACATCAGTTCCTTAGATCGAGGCAACTTCCTCCTTATCAAAGCATGACCTGAGATGTAAATTGACTTTTTTGAGGAGGAGTGAGTCATCCCTTACCAGGAAGCTTACTCTCCACCTAGGAAGTAAGCCTGGCACAGGATTTTCAAAAGCAAATGCAAATGAAAGTGTGTGAGAACAGGAGTTCCCATCATGGCTCAGTGGTAAGGAACCCAGCTAGTATCCATGAGGACAGGGGTTCCATCCTGGGCCTTGCTCAGTGGGTTAAGGATCTGGCATTGTCATGAGCTGTGGTGTAGGTCGCAGATGTGGCTTGGATCCCGCATTGCTGTGGCTGTGGGGTAGGCTAGAGGCTACACCTCCAATTCAACCCCTAGCCTGGGAACTTCCATATGCCTAAAAAAAAGAAAAGAAAATGTTTCAGAAGGACAGAGTTACTGGGTGCAAGTGTTTACATCATGGGAGGGACAGGTGTCCCAGCTGTTCCCGCCAAGTTGGATGTGCGTTGGTGTTTGGAGATCCTGCAGTTCTTCTTGACAGTGCAATAGAGATTGTCACACAAAGTCTCATATTGTCTAAGGGTGGCCAATGGTTCTTTATATTTGACACTGGGAAATCAGGTGATCCCAAAAGGTGCCAGTGGCTCTTTTAATGAGCCTCACCTGAGACTGTTGCACACCTATCCTATGACGAAAGCTTTCTTTTGAATAAAATACTCATTCAAATGAGGATAGGCTTGTGAGTATTAAATTAATTTAATAAATTTACTAATTTAATGATTAATTAGCAGCATTAAATCAATGTAAAAAAAACTTTAAACATGAGTTAAATGGATTAGAAAAAATGTTAAAGTCTGATTTTACTTTTAAAATATCATTGAGGAGTTCCCGTGGTGGCGCAGTGGTTAACGAATCCGACTAGGAACCATGAGGTTGCGGGTTCGATCCCTGCCCTTGCTCAGTGGGTTGAAGATCCGGCGTTGCCGTGAGCTGTGGTGTAGGTTGCAGACGCGGCTCGGATCCCGCGTTGCTGTAGCTCTGGTGTAGGCTGGTGGCTACAGCACCAATTGGACCCCTAGCCTGGGAACCTCCATGTGCCGCAAGAGCGGCCCAAGAAATGGCAAAAAGACAAAAAAAAAATAAAAAATAAAATAAAATAAAATAAAATAAAATAAATAAAATATCATTGAAATCTCATTGCCAGAATGGTCGCCTAACTCTACCATGTTAGGTGAAAGGATCTCACACTAGTAAATGAGAAGGAAACAACATTCATCTGAACACATTTCTGAGTTTCTGAGTCTGTTTGGAGTTTCCCTTTAAGGCTGATGTCTGATCCCAGTCCGTGCCAGGGTCCTGTCCTGGATCCTGTGTGGTAAGGGAAGATCTCTGGGTGAGGATGTCCTGCCACAGCTCCATGTCGCCCTGCCTGGCCGAGCTGGGGAGTGATTCGTCAGGGGACCTAGCACGTTGTTACGATACCCTAGGGCAAAGCGTTTAGGAGGAAATGAGATTTAGTCAGTCCAAGGTGGACATCCGGCAGCAACCATGGGCCGTCAGGGACGTTAAGGGCTCCACCTCCAGTTTCTGACTCACTGGAAGCTCCTAACTTCAGGGCGACCTGAGAACTGGAAGGAGGGAAAGAATCAATCTCCATTATAATTAAGATCGCAATCATTGCAACAGTCAGAGAGTGAAGGGGAGGGCTTTTAATATCATCTTCGGACAATAGGCTTAAACAGAGTCTGCGGAAACCCCTGAGCTGACCTCACTGTGAGAAGGTTACCCCGCTCCATAGACTGGCCTGAAGAAGGTATTTTTTAAAAAGGATATGGTAATATACAATATTTTATCACAATAATTAAATAACAGTTATTTTCTCTCCTTGATATGCATATGGAAAGTATCCTTAAGAATCTATGTCCAGCAGATTTTTAAGTGCCATGATAGCAATACTGCTCCTACGATTTAGCTGTTACACCTTGTCCACCTGCACTGTGTCTCCATCAGACCCACCAGCCTTGAAGTGATACAGGAGCAAACCCATGGTCTTATGAGAAAGTAGATTCCAGGAAAAGCAGAGGTGCTGTTCTAAGTAGGTAACTGAGCTCCACAGAAAACAGGGACTGCCCTGTTAATACATCGATGGGGGGGGATATTGTTCATTAATATTGAAGAGCAACCATACTTTTCATTTCTTACAAGAAATTTTTAAAAATAAAATAAATGATAGTGCAAAAAGTAGACTAAAAGACCGGATAAGACTCTTACGGTAGGTAGTGAGAGTCAGCGTGATTTGGGATTGCTCTAGATGGAATGGTGACTTGTCTGGGATGTAAGCTATTTCTTAGTCCTTATTACTCCCCAGAGAAACCATTTCCCTGAGTTTCACAGTGAGGACAAGGCAGGTAGCTGGCATTGCATCCATAGCATCAGTTTGGGTCAACAGCATAGTGGAGGCTGTGTCCTCCCATCTCCCCCTGTGTTGCTGGGGTGATTCCTTCAGAGGACTTACTGCCATGTACAGCTCAGCTTGTTCTCGGTCTTCCTGTTCTTAGGAAAATGAGCCTTCTCAGAGCTGGAGAAAGGTGCTCTCCTCATGTGTCACTGTGTGATGTTGCAGTGCCAATATAGTTTCCATAACAAAAAGTATAGATTCTGCGGCCCTTATTCCTTTAAACCTGCATATCTGCATTAAGTAATTATATCTATTAATAGACACCTCAGCAGTAACATGATAAACAGATATTTATTGAATACTTCCTGTCTTTGGAGAGGCATGAGGGATGATATTTATATCAGACGTTGATACTCAGGAAAGTGAGACGCCAATGGCAGGATTACCCAAATGCCTGCCAATGAGGACAGACATTGAATCTGAGGTCAGAGGAGATGAGAGATCAAGTATGTGGGCAACTGAGACCCAGATTATGGAAGAACTCCCGTTAAGGTGTTGGAAATTGGTCCGAAGAATAATACCCTTGAAGGTTTGAGATATAGGAAGGAACTGATCAGGTGTGTGTTTCACAGCACAAAACTAGTAGGACAGCAAAGAGATGCTGAGAGAAACGGGGCAGATCCCAGGTCTGGATTCTCGACATCTGTCCCACTGGGGCATCACTACCCCATCCGTTCCTCATGCTGAGAGATGGGGTGAGCACGTTGTCACAGACTGAGGGTGAAGGTCCTACAGTATATGCTCGGAATTGAAAGATGAGGCGTGAGGAGAGGGATGTAGATACAGGGTTGGAGGAAAAGCTGGGCCAGGTGGTCATCACAGTCCAGGCTCCTTTGAGCTCCGTCTCTGACTTCTCCCGTGGAGAGATGGATGGCTCTAGCTGACGTGTGCAGGCCACGGTGATTGGGTAGAGGCAAGAATGAATTAAAGGGCACTCCTGTTTCCCCTCTATAATTTCAAAGAATAACTTTCAAACTATTTTTTAACCTTGAAATTAAAAAAAAAAAAAGAGGTTCTTTTTATCCGTTAAAACAGGTAACACCTGAGCTCTAATGGTTACAGTGAGGATGAAGGTATCAGACCCCCGCCTTAGCTGCATCCCCCCTTCAGTCCTCATGCTGCAGCTCAAGGGAGGTGGCAGTTGGGGGCAGGGGGATGCTGACTTCGAGGGCTCCAGGGGCTGTCACTGTAAAGTCCACCCATGTGACTGTCACCTACAGTGTTAGATATCGGCTCATAAACCTGTGTTGCTCATATTACTATGACTCTTTCCCTGATAGAAACTCTGGAGCTCCTGGTTCCCCCAAAGTGTTCTTATCTGATGGTTTTTTAAAATTATTTAAGAATTGAATTTGAGAAATACTAGGATAGAATACTTAAAAGGCTTCTTGACTTCAGGATGTCTAAGAGCCACATAACATATTAAAAATATCTTTGAAATCGTGATTTGCTAAAAAGCCTATGGAGATAATATGAAGTAAAAAACAACATTTTTAAGAATGAGCCCTGTCATTGTTAGAAACTTTTATCATAATTTTATGTTTTCTTCTTGTCCTCCTTACTTTCAGTGAATAAAAGTTGCAAACTTTACCTGAGGGAAATTTGTAAAACCCACACGTGTTCATGTGATCTGCATTTTAGGAATGTGTATTTTGTGCCGTGAGAGTGTCACCCTCACTGAAATCACTACCTTCTTGCTTCCCAGATTTTTTTCTAAAAAATTAGTGGACTTCTGTTCCCAAATAATTGTGCTTCAGAATTAAATTAATTGTTAGCATATTTAGATTAGTGATTGATAAAATATCTTAATCTGCATAATCTGTTATGGCTTTAAGTAGACAGTAATTTCTGTGGTATTTCAAGGTAAAATTTGAAAAGAAATTAACATGACTCATATTCATACTTTCTATTTTTGAGTCTTTGATGTGGCTTGGGTACTGACTTTGAGGATTTTTGATCTACTGTGTTTCCCAAAGACATATGACCTTCAAGTACACAAACACAGTTCAACTTTTTCTAAAATCCATTTATATGGTTCCAACAATGGAATAAAATATAAATTCCATAACTTAAACCTCTGAAAATAGAGTTAGACCTTCATTTTTTATTTATGTTTTTTATTCAGTACATTTTCAACTCTTAGTTGTTAAAAATCCAAAAGGAAAATACGAGAATGTGAGAATGAATATTTTCTTGATACAACTCTTACATGAGCTGCAGTCTTAAATAAATATATATATATGCTATAATGTGGTTATGACAGTAGTCACTGTCAGCATTGTTCTCTTCTACAGTATCTTTTGGTCATTTTTCTTCTTTGTGTAACTTTCAGCCCTCAAACAAGGGCAAAGACAGCAATTTGATGGAATTTTTATGTTCTTCTTTAGATAAATTATTTCTTCTTTGCTTTGAGGAGAATGAAGAACATTGCATTTATTGAAAAACAAACTCAGGCATTTAGGGAAACAATCCATCACGCAAATTTTTTTAACCCTCAAGCATTTCAAAAATAGCCCTAAATCAAACGTTTGAAAGAGAAGAATTAACCCAAGTTTTCATGCCAGCATATTAGCTAGATGTAATAAAATAAAAGTTTCCTAGATTTTTAAAATTTGTTCCTTGTAATACAGAGGCATTATAAAATAATGTGAAAACTAACACGTACTTTATGCCTATATTTATAATTCGAGGTATAGAAAGAACAAAATCTAAGAGTCAAAAATTCATTAGCTAGTATATGTTTTACCATACTTCTATTTTGTACTATTTTCTTTAAAAATTATTCATCCTTTAACATTTTTAATTCTATTTCCTTTCTGTGGCTTTTGAAACATTTTTTTCTGGATTTTTTTAATTATTAAGGACATCTGCCTTAACACTCTTCTTACTATACTTTAGATTGTCTTTCTTTCAGTCATTAGTTTGGTTTCATGAAAAATTTAATCCAATGTATTAACCTCTGAAATTCTCACATAATAAATGTGAATAATAACATCTGTGCGCCTACTTGCAGCATTATTCCAAAATAAATAAGGTAGCTAATTGAAAAGAAAAACCCCACAGGGAACAATTAAATACAAGGTGTAAATTCTGAAGTCCTTCCACATGATTTCCAGCCAATCCATCCATTAAAGGATCTTGTCTCAACGACAAACCGTGTCCCATTATCTAATGTGGAGTCCACCCAGTTGCCTTTCTAGTTCGAAGCCCCAGATGCATCCATGCACTGCTCTGTGCTCCACCCTGCACATCTGCAGGGCCCTTGCCAACCGTGCAGCCGCTGCAGCCTCCCTTCCTTCACCCCTTGAACAGTTCACACACGATAATGCGAGTGGCTCAGATAGCCACCCCCAGTACCAGCCCTCCCTGCCCCACAGCCCTCCCTAGATGCCAGAGGGGCCAGCATTTGTTTCCTGGATTCCTGACCAATCAATCAACGCATTTGTCTTTCCTTCCTGTCCTGTGGATCTGTCCATTCATAGTGGCCCTGTTCTCAGGGCGCCTGCTGGGGATATGGACATTGAGGAGTCATCTGAGTTTTCCTGGGAGGTCAGGGTGGCATGGAGCATAGGGCGTGAGGGAGGGGACCCAGGACGTGGGGGAAACCACATTGCACCCGAGAACCTCTAATCTCGGGGAGCAAACCAAGCAGGCGTGGGTGGGGGTCCAGCCCGTGGGGGGTCGGGGAGCAGGGCCACGTGAGGGAGCTTGCTCGCAGGGAAGCTGGAGGCCCCAGATGGCAGGAGCATCATTTAGCTGGACCACAACATGGCTGGGTACACACAGGGACAGCCTCTCACTGGCTGACAGTGGTATGCGAACTCCTCACACTTCTGTGGGATTTGGGTGGTGAGTCTGGACCTGGCTCAGCCCAGAGTCTGCTGGTGGGATGGTGCCTCCAGCCTCCAGGGTTTGGATCTGCTCCACTAGCTCCAGAGTCTTGCGGAAAAGGGAGGAGAAACACCATCCCATATTGTGGACTACAGCCTCAGGCTCAGATGCCATGAAGGAGGCATAGTGTGAGCTTACAGCCAGGGGCTTGGGTGCCTTGAAGGAGGCATGTTCTGGGCTATAGTCCAGGGCTCAGATGTCATGAAGGAGGCATATTGTGAGCTTACTGCTTGGGGCTCTGATATCACGAAGGAGGCATGTTGTGGGCTTACAGCCGGGGCTCAGATGCTGTCAAGGAGGCATATTGTGGGCTACAGCCCAAGACTCAGATGCTGTGGAGGCATAGTGTGAGCTTACAGCCAGGGCCTTGGATTCCTTGAAGGAGACATGTTCTGGGCTACAGCCCAAGGCTCAGATGCCATAAAGGAGGCATATTGTGAGCTACAGATGGGGCTTGGGGCTCGGATGCCTCGAAGGAGGCGTATTGTGGGCTTCCAGCCCGGGTCTTGGATGCTGTGAAGGAGACATATTGTGAACTTACAGCCTGGGACTCAGATGCTATGAAGGCAGCACATTGAGGGCTCACAGCCCCGGCGTAGTCCCCTCACCACACAGTTCAGGACGGCTGCTCGCCCACCACACGTCCTAGTCTCTAACACACACCAGTCTGTGGCAGGCAGGTGTCACCAGGTGACCGAGATGGGAAATAGTTCCATGTTCACTGGGTGCACAGAATGTGGGCTCCAGCTGGGCCCCACACTGGCTCCATCCTGCGCAGACGCTCAGGCCCTGCACACACAGGTGCCCTCACTCACCTTGAGTGACTCAGACGTTCATCTGCACCCGCTTTGTAACTAAACCAGCCCAATTCAGCACAGAAAGATTGAGCCTCCCTGGGTAGTTCAGTAACAGTTTCTAATTTAATGACACAGTGGTGTCCAAGTCATGCCTTTTACATTTGAGTCAGTTTCTAGAAATATATGTTTCTTTGAATTGGAGGATTGTGTTATTATACTTAGGGAAAAAAGAAAAATGATTGACTCATAGTAATAAAGCTCATAACTGAATTTTAGCGATCAAATTAGTAAAAGTGAAGACGAGTGCTGCCTCAGAAATAAAATGTGCAGATACTCATGTATTAATTTAGAAGTTATTTAATAAAGTGCTTAATCTCTGTCAGTGGAGCAGCCTTCAGACAACCTGGAGGAAAATAAAATCGCGGTGGCTTATTACATTGTACAGACAGATTGACTTATGTGTAGAATCCCAGTAAACTCATTTCACTTTCTCTCTAGAGCTGTTACTATCCACTGAGCTGGCAAATGTGTGTGCATATGTTAAAAAGAAATCACTAGAAAAGAGCTGATTGCTATAGAGAATTGATAATATGAATTATAAGTGTGGCTGAATTTTATTGGGTTGCCAGAAAAAAGCAACAACAATAAACAAAATAAAAACAAAACCCTAAGGATCCAGGAAAATTATACCAGCGAAACCAGCTTTTCTTGCTAGTGTTTATTATGCACACAGCATGTGAAGTTTCTCAGAATAAAATGACGTTAAGAATAGCAAATAGTGAGGTTCCTGCTATGACACAGTGGGTTAAGAATGACCACAGTGGCTCAGGTCCCTGCAGAGCCGTGGGCTCTATCCCTGGTCCAGCATAGTGGGTTAAGGATCTGTTGTTGCTACAACTGCAGCACAGGTCACAACTGTGGCTCGAATTCGATACCTGGCCCAGGACCTCCATATGCTGCAGGTACGGCCATTTAAAAAAAAATTAAATTTTAATTAAATTATTTTGGCCCTGTTATTACTAAAATTCATTAAATATTTTATTTTATAGAGCAGTTTTTATCTTTTCTTGAAATATAGTCCTTGGATGGCAAAAGCTAGCTACATAAAAGTTAAATGAGTCTCAAAATTTTTCTGAAAATATCCTCAGACTTCATTGAGCTAATAAACTTCACTGGATGTATTTGACCAATTTTGCCTGCCTTTCTCCCAGAAGCAAGCAGAAGCAGTCATTTATGGAAATACTTAAGGGAATGAAAATCTGGTTTGTGATCATTTATTATGAAGGCTTTGGGTCAAGTTCCAGACTTCAAAAATAGTCAGAAACATTTTCATACACTGCTATCAGTTTTTTAGTTCATTATCTTTTTTTATTTTTTTCCCCTCCTTTTCAGCTTGATCTCCCTCAATTTCAACCAATAAAGGTTACTGTTGGTGGCAGGAATTTTCCAATCCAAAGCCAAGATCCCCTGATTAAAGTTATGTAGAGAAGGCAATGACCACTGTGCTTGCAAAGTCCAGGAGGTGCTACTGGTGTTTGTTGACACCATGTCCACTCTAAGGATGAACATTTCCTATAAGTGCGCATGTCTGTATGTTTTCCCCACCCCCCGTCACTCACCCCCAGTAACTTGACGCTACATGATGCAAAAGAAGAGAAGGGACATATCTTCTTAACATTGACTCTGTCTCAGGAGATTTCTGTCACAAAAGTGAGATTGGCCATGTGTCTACTCTGTACCAGCTACTCTGTCAAGGGCCAGGGCTGCCCAACCACCTGCTGGCTTGAAGCTTTCTTTAGAGTGGAGAGAGTTGGAGCTGTGCAATTGCAGATTGCAGTCAGGTCTGTGATGGAAATGAGCGAGGGAGCGAGAAAGAGAAGGCCCACGAAGTGTGATGGGGAAGCATCTCTGAGGCAGTGGCATTTCTAGCAGGACCAGCATGGCAAGAACGGGACAGCTGTGAAATGAGGTGGGGTGAGAATTTTCAAGCCCAGGGATCAGGTCTGTTAAGACAGAGCATGAAGAGTCTTTGTTTTTTTCCAAAAGTGTAGAATATCCAAGAGAACATGGAAAGAGCATGCTAAGTGCTTTGTAGAACAGGGTCCTGTTTTCATATCTGCCCTGCCAAAGGCCTTTATTCTGTGGCATTGTTTGCATTTAGCATTTGTCTCACACTTTGAATGGTCGAGGTTTCTCACATTTGCTGTCAGAAGTGGGGTGGGTTACTGGGTCTGTAGGACACATCCCAGATATAGCAGGATAACCACAAACAGGTACCAAATGAAAGGACGGGGCATCTGTGGCCACCAATCACTGAGTAAGAAGGTCAGGTCTCTTCCAGAGAAGACATGAGCATAGGAGACACGTTCTCACCTTTCCCTTTAAGCAGAGGTTCCCTTAGTTCTGGCTGAATATCAGATCCCTTTGTGGTGCATAAGTGGAATGACCATGTCCAAAATGTGATAACAAATAATTATTTGATGATAAATTAGTTTCATGATGCTAATGGACATGTTAAAGTGTTCTGTTATTTTTAAAAGACTACTGTCCATAAAATATATATGTAGGCATCTTTCAAAAATTGAACAACATTTTTACTGATTATTTAGGTTTTGACAGGCAAAGTAGTTATTTGGGGAACATAATTGTTAGTGGAGTACCACGGCTTGCTGAGATGCAGTCACGGATGCTATGTTCACCAAATCACCAGTTCAAATACACTTTGGCTACATACGTTTCCTGATTTTTGAAAATACTGATTTTACTGAAACACTCTGTCTACCAACAGTGCAAATTCATAGTATCGTTGCCAAACAAATGCTGAGGTTTTCAGCTGACCTGATGATAACATTCACAGTAACAGAGATGTTTCAGCTTCAACTTGATGAAATGTCTAAAGCTTTACTTTGAGTCCACAAATTGACTGAAAAAAAGTTAAAGTGAACTGATTTTCTAATTGGAACCTTGATGGACAACTATATGCCAGTAGATGGAGTAGTCCAGGTCCAAGAGTGGTGATTATTTGGGATGTGGACATGGGCAGCTTGCTTGGCCCTCTGGTTCTGCTTTTGTCTGATTCCAAGTGAATCAAATACATCTTGCAATTTTTTTTTTTTTTTTTTTTTTTTTTTTAGTAAACCTCTCCCATCTTCTGACTCATCAGGGTGGGCAAAATCCAAACACAAAGTGCACCTCTGGCCACCTGTGATCTTGCATATCCCTGTGGGGCTGGTGAGGGAGCCCAGAGGTGCCTGTAATTTGATGCTTGGATTCGCTACAGTTGGGACAGCTTTACTCCAGAACCCAGGAAGATCTCTATTGTGATTCTAGGCTTTAACATAAACCCCATGCAGGTTCTTAATTCCAATCAGAACCTCTAACGTTACAGGATCCGGCAGATTGTGGTCACTGCAATGAAGGCTCTTCCATCTACTACCAGTGAGGGGCCACTGTGGCCAGCTGGCTATCACACAGTCCACATCCGAGGTCTCACCTTTGCCTGGGGGATGGTTCCTGGCACACACCGCCCTTGATCGAATTCCATAGAGCCATATCCCAGGTGGAGAACTAGGCTGTTGGATGGACCCTTACCTGTGCGGGAAGAGGAAGACTGGTCAGGGAAGAGGCCCACACTCTCTAGGGCTGCTCCCAGGCAGGGAACCCAGGCTGCCCTGCACAGTTATGCCATCAGCAGCAGCAGGACCAGGGTTTGCGTGCCCTGTGCCACATTCACCGCAGCAGGGCTGTGGAAGGAACAGCACCAAGACAAGCCCATTTCCTCTGTTGATGGCAGCCTGGGGCAGAGGCACTGAGCCTCCTGATGGACATTGTTGTCGCTCCCACCGTCTCCCAGAAGCATCACCATTATTCCTGTTCAGGGGCCTCCTTTTCTCAAAATTTGCCATATTCTGTTCTAGTGGAAAAACGCTACTGAACTAATACTTTGAACTCATAGGAAAAAAACCCTGCGATGTACAAAGCAATTTCATGAGCATTTCATCCCATCCATTTTCACAGTGATGCTTTAAAGCAGGATGGTCAAGTATTATTACTTCCAATTTACAGTAGAATGTCCTCAGGCTCCAATAAATTCAGAATCCTGCCCGAAGTCATGTAGCTGATGAACAGGATATAAAGGGTGGGGTACATTTGAGTACATACCGTTCTAACGTCAGCGTGTGTTTGCATTTCATCACGTTGCCCTTTTACCCCCTGGGACATATGCACCATGTAAGGGAAACTAACAATTTCCTGGAAGTCAAATTTAGGTCCCTCTGTGGAGAAGAGGGCACCAAAAGCGAGTCGTTGGGAAGGAGGGGTTTCCAGTCTTTATAATCCTCCTAATCTCATCTCAAAGTACCACTGTCTACAAACGCTCCCAGAAGCAAAAAACGAAGACAAAAATTTGCATATTTTTCTAAGCATCATGCAGACTCAAAGACTCGCTTCCCCACAAAGTCTGCAGGAGTTTTGCAGAGAACAGATTACTAACCGTGGCTCACTTTCTGCCCTGACTGGAAAGCTCGGGGGGGCAGGTACCTGCTCCCGTAACAGCACCAGCCCCTGGTCCTCAGAACACTGACGCCCCCACTCTCCACGCACCTCACAGCTCACACCGCAGGGAGCCCACGCTGGTCCTCACCAATAGCAGCAGAAATGATACTGTTTCAACAATATCAGTATTCTCTGTCAGCATCACTGTTCTTAACATGGTTGCCGGGTACAGACCCTGAGGGCTGATTGGCCTCCCAGGATGAACAAGTAGCACATCCAATGCTGAGGTTTTAGCTGAACAGCAATCCCGGAAGACGGCTTTTAGCCTCATGTGCTTCTAGACTGAGGTTCTGCAGACCCTCGGGCTGGTCCTGTGAGAGACTTCTGCATCTCATGACCTGTGTCTTGGTCAAGATGAAAGACTGACTGTTTACTCAGGCTGATCTTTCATCTTGACCAAGACTCAGGTCATGAGTTTGAGCTTCAAGAGGAAGTTCCACAATATTATCAATTATTATCACTCCTACTGATGAAAAACCAAGAAATGGAAAATAGGTGTGTTGGGTGATTTCCTGGCATGGATTTTGCTCTAAGTGAAGTGTTTTTTTTTTTTTTTCATGATAGTGTCAAACAAATACTCAAACTGATTTATGCATATATATTTGAAATAATTATTTCATGGCAACCAAAGTTATTTCTGGAAATTAAAAGATATATTGAATTCTGAATTATAGCCTTTGATAAATATATTTTCATTTACTTTTGAATATGAGAATATAGTTCTAAAGTAATATGATTAGCTTTTCCAGTTAAAAGAATGATTTCTTGTTTCAAATACAAATGTGCATTGCACTGACTTATCTGCATTTCTCTTCCCTCTAGGCTGTACTTTGGAGGTATAAGTTTTCTCAGCTTAAAGGTTCTTCCGATGACGGCAAGAGCAAAATCAAATTTTTGTTTCAGAATCCAGATACTAAACAGATTGAAGCAAAGGTAAACCCAAATTCATCACATAAACCACCTCCAACTGCATTAAGGCCATTAAGACGCAGAGGGGAGAAAATTGAGGAGAGTCAAAAGTGCAAAAACAGTCTCTGTTTTCCTTGGAATGTCCCTCAAAACCAAAAGAATAAATTCACTTTACTATTTTATTTTATTTATTTCTCTTTTTGTCTTTTTAGGGCCACTCCCGTGGCATATGGAGGTTCCCAGGCTAGGGGTCCAATCTGAGTTGTAGCTGCTGGCCTACGCCAGAGCCACAGCAACACCAGATCCGAGCCAGATCTGCGACCTACACCACAGCTCACGGCAAGGCGGGATCCTTAACCCACTGAGCGAGGCCAAGGATTGAACCCTCAACCTCTTGGATGCTAGTCGGGTTCATTAACCGCTGAGCCACGACAGGAACTCCCACTTTACAATTTTAATGGTAGATTTTCAATGAAGTGCATTACCTTAAATTACACACAGCAAGTTGCATTTCTTAGTTTTAATTCCCTATAAACTGCATTTGTGTCACACTAAAACAATACACTGGGGACTAAAATAGTCACTTTCTTGGTGCTTTCACATTCTAAATTATAATTTAAAATAATTTGAAGTATTCTGACTCTATCATTATTTATTCCCACTTTGGATATATAAATCCCTAAAGAAAAATATTTTTAAATTGATTCATGTTTCCCCATGTTATCATGTGTTAAATAAAATGAATAAATGAATGATTTTTTCCTTTGCTACATGCAAATTTTCAGTTGTTTTTACCTCATCAGAAAGATTCACTACTTTGATTTTTATCAATATATATATGTGTAAGTATTCAAAATCTGAACGTTTTCCTTAACCCACTATGAAATTCCCAATAACAGTCTTGGGTTTAGAATGAACTATGTAGGAAGTTCCCATTGTGGCTAAGGGGTAACAAGCCCTAGCAGTATCCATGAGGACATAGGTTTGATCGCTGGCCTTGCTCAGTGGGTTAAGGATCCGGCATTGCCCCGAGCTGTGGTGGAGGTTGCATAAGCAGCTCAGATCCGAGTTGCTGTGGCTGTGGCGTAGGCTGGCAGCTACAGCTCTAATTTGACACTTAGCCTGGGAACTTCCATATGCCATGGTTTGGCCCCATGGTTTTTTTTTTTTTTTGTAAAAGACAAAAAAAAAAAAAAGAATGAGTTGTAAAGATATCATTTCAGTGTGGATGAAATAATATGTAAGGAATACCAAGGTGAAAAGTCAACTCTATGGAAATGAAAACCCAAATATAAATTTTCCCTGTGGGTTAAAATGGCCATAATTCTGTAACATTCCTGTACTGGTTAAAGCCAGGGGGGTATTGCCCTGACTGCAAAGGCTTCGAGGGACCGACCCCACCCACTCACCCTGACCCCCCCACCCCCCGAGGGCGTGCATGCATGCGCACACAGCTCACAGCCCCCATCTGGTTCAGACCAGAGGTCTCATCCCCTAACAAGACGGCCCCTTCCCCACGTGTCTGCTCATGAGCATGCCAGAACTTGCTCCAGAGAACATGCATCCCTGCCTTACCTTGTCTTTCCTGAGCTTGCACACGACTTTGAACCTGCACGGCTCCTCTTAGACCCCTGGGGACTATGTCAGAGCTTTCCCAAAGTTTCCAATTATTATCTAGCTTTCCAAGACTTTCTTTTGAATCCCAGGCCAGACGTTGTCTGCCCCAGTGGAAATCTCAGCCTCAGGTTGTCGAGATGCTGCTGGCAGTTTGCTGCTCTTCTATACCCATAGATGGGAGCAGATCCCTCTTCTCTGTTTCCCAGCTTCAAAGAGCTGAGCTCTGAGCCAAAAGCCACACTCAGGACAGAGAATTCCAGGGGGCTGCAGATTCAGGCAGGTTACTGACTCTGCTCTGCCCACTCCAACCCTGCCGAACTCCCTCAGTAAAGTGTTGGTCTCAGTTAGCGAGTATTTTTACTATGGACTTTCTGTTCTCATGTAAGCTCTATGTTAGTTGATTCTACGTTAGTTATTTGTAACAGTCTTGTTCTATCAATTCATTACAACATTTAAATCAACAAATGCGGACGCACTGGGAAATACAGCAATTGGTTCTGATAAGCCTCTGGCCACAGCATCCTACCAACTAATTCATACATAACTGTGCCATATGTGTGTTTTTGCTTAAAGAAGACTTATTTAATGTAATTGTTGACTCGTTGACCTTGAACTCACAGCCAAGGCACCATGACTCGTGTCCACATGTACTTTCTCAAACACACGTCTTTGCTCTGTGAGCTCAGTGTCTTTGCCATTAGGAACAATGAACAATACCTCAGAACTATGCTTTGTGGAGGGGGGGGATTTTAAACAGTAAAATCACCAATACCGAATAGACTGCAAAAGGCGCCCTTTTCATGTGTGTCTTACAGCGTGAGAGCTGGAACAGGAAGTAAGCCCCTCGCCTTGTTTGAGCACCCCCCCTGGAAAGTGCTTGCTGAGGACCTGAAATTGCACACTGTTTTGCACATACACACATCCTGTAAATGCTCCTTGGGTACTGATCTTGGAATTACAAATACGTGTTAGCATCTATGGGTATAGAATCTGTGGGTAATGAAGATCTGCTGTCTGTCGGGGAAGAACTTTCTAAAGAGTCAGTGGCTCAACAGTAAGAGCATGTGGTTTTGAGAATGAGACAGGGCTGCCTGCTTTCACCAGGTCTGCTCAGTACTCACTAAGATGTGCAGACAGGACACCTGGGCCAAAAAAGGAAATAAAACTATATTGGTTCACACTCGCTATGATCTTACGTATTGCAATAATTAAGAATCCACCTCTGAAATACTACTTTAACTAATAAATGGCTTTAGCAACATCGTTGTACATAAAAATCAACATATAATTATCATTTACATTTATAGATACTAGCACTAAACAATTCCCAAGTAAAATTAAGAAAACAGTTCTATTTACAATAGCATCTAAATGAATAAAATAAGAAAATACCTAATGAAAGAAGGGCAAAATTTGTATACTGAAAACAATAGGACGTTGTTCTAAGAAGCTAAGAAGATTTGCATAAAGGGGAGACATGCTATATTCACTAATCAGAGAACAATATTGTGAAAGGGGCAGTTTCTCCCTCAACTGAGTAACTGATTCAATAAAACCCTTTCAGAATGCCAGCTGCTTTTATTGTGGAAATTGACAAGCTAATCCTAAAACTACATGAATGCAAGCAGTTCAGAACAGCCAAAATAGAAAAAAACTAAGTTGGAGAACTCACACTTTTTGATTTCAAAAGTTACTACAAATCTATGGAAATCAAGACAGTGTATTGATTACTCTGTCGTAAGGGCAGACATAGCTTGATGAGATCAAATTGACCATCCCCCAAAATCCCTCACATGATTGTCAATCGATTTTGGACAAGGCTACCAAGGCAGATCAATGGATATAGTACAACTGATGGCTTCATACAAAAGAGTGATTCTGAAACCTTGTATGAAACCATTAAAAAATTAAGACAAAACTTATCTTCGATCTAAATATAAGAGCTGAAACTAAAAATGTGTATTTTGGATTAGGCCACAGTTTCACAGATAGGATAGCAAAATACAAGCCTCAAAAACTATAAACATAACCTACAAAATGGGAGATGGTATTACTTCCTAAGTCTATTACTTAAGCTTATGTTCTGTGTCTTCTAATGTGAAAAGAACACAAATTGAAAAAACATTGGCATTTTTCCTTCAAGGTGGCACGCTTGCGGAAAATTGCCTTTGAAATGGCCATTGAAATGTTGATTGTAATGAAAAATCAAAGTCTCTTGATTGCCACATGCCCACAGTGGTAGATGTTGCTATAGTCAGCATTTCTGTTTTTCCGAATGTTGCTGGTTTGCACAGCATGAGTGACACTTTGGGTAAGAAAACACTTTTAGGGATTTTTGACCAAAAGATCCTTATTTTTAGGCTAATGGTAAGACAGCAGTATATCCTCTCAGTCACTTTATTACTATAAAACCAAAACTACACGTTTAATACAGTTATGACTAAAACTCTTTTATTGTGAGATTCAAATTCACAAGAAGTTAGCAGACCAGAAAAGAGATGCTCCTTATACCCTCATCCAGCTTCCTTCAGTGGGTGTGCCTCCTGTGACTCCAGTGTAATATAAACACAGGACTTGGACGTGATGCCTAATGGGTAGAGTTCTATGGAAGTTGTAGCAAAATGAAGGGATGACAGCAGCAAAAACACTATTAAGAGGGAAGTTGCTATGTTACTAAAAAAAAAAAAGCAAAAAAACAAACAAAAAAAAAACTATCCTAAAAATTAGCAGAAGGAAGGCAACAATAAAGATTAAAGAATCAATAAATAAACTAGAGAATACATAAACAATAGAAAAAATCAGGAAAACGAAGAGTTGTGTTTTTTGGAAAGAAAAATATAATTTAAAAACTCTTAAAGAAAAAAGAGATACTCGAATAAATAAGACAGAAAACAAAAAAAGCCAACATTAAAATGGATAACACAAATAAAAAGGATAGGGGACTAGTATGAACAATTGTACACCAACAAATTGGATACTTGGAAGAAACTGATAAATTCATAGAGACATACAAACTATGAATACTGAATCAAGAAGAAATAGCAAGTGTGAATAGAGCAATAACAAACAAGGGCGACGAACAGTAATCAAAACGTTCCAACAAAGAAGAGCCCAGGACCAAAAGGCTGCAATTATTTTAAAAAATTCAAAGAAGAATTAACACCAAACTTTCTTAAACCTTTCTAAAATATAGAAGAGAAAACACTCCCAAAATGATTTTGTGAAGTCAGCATCACCCTTGTTCCAAATCCAGACAAGGACAACATAAGAACAGAAAACTAGTAGTTCCCGTTGTGGCTCAGTGGTTAACGAATCTGACTAGGAACGATGAGGTTGCAGTTCCTTCCCTGGCCTTGCTCAGTGGTTTAAGGATCTGGCATTGCTGTGAGCTGTGGTGTAGGTCTCAGACGTGGCTTGTATCAGGCTTTGCTGTAGCTGTAGCGTAGGCTGGTGGCCACAGCTCCAATTAGATCCCTAGCCTGGCAACCTCCATATGCTGTGGGTACGGCCCAAGAAATGGCAAAAAGACAAAAAAAAAAAAAAAAAAGAACGGAAAACTACAGGCCAGCATCCCTCAGGAACACTGATGCAAAAATCCTTGGTAAAACACTAGCCAGTCAAATTCAAAAGTATATTAAAAGGATTATATAATGCATCCAAAGTGCAATTTATACCTGAGAGATGTGTGGTTCAACATACAAAAATGAATCAATGTGATATACAATATTAACAGAATAAAAGATTTGTTAAAAGATCTTTTCAATAAATACAGAAAAGCATTTCATAAAACTCATTATCCTTTCATGATGAAAACTCCAACGAAATAGTTACAGAAAGAACATTCCTCAACATAATAAAGCCATGTTTGTAAAACCAACAATTAACATCATAATCTATAGGGAAAAATGGAAAGTGTTTCTTCTAAGATCTGGAACAAGCAAAGATACCCACTCATGTCACTACTATTTAACGTAGTACTGAAAGTGGTAGTCAGAGCAATCAGGCAAGAAAAGGAAATAAAAGGCACCCAAATTGGAAAGAAATAAGTAAAATTATTTCTGTTTTTACTTGATAACATGAATGTATATATATAGAAGAAACTTCAAGTCTCCACATGCACAACATTGTTAGAACCAAGAAACAAATTTAACAAAGTTGTAGTGTACAAAATTGACATGTGAAAGTCAGTTTATCACTATACATTCACAATGAGCTATCTGAAAGGGAAATTAAGAAAACAATCCCATTCCCAATAGCAACAAAAAGAAAAAATTACATAGGAATTAACGTAAACAAAGAGGTGAAAAATGTGTTCACTGAAGTTTATAAAACATTGATGAAGGAAATTTTCAGAGTCACAGATAAATGAAAAGATATCCTCTGTTCATGAAATGGAAGAATAAACAGTTAAAATACGATTGTTTGAGTTGCCATACATAATACAAGATTAAAAGTTCTAATTTGCAGTGGTTAACAATCTGACTAGAAACCGTGAGGTTGCCGTTCGATCCCTGGCCTTGCTCAGTGGGTTAAGGATCCAGTGTTGCCGTGAGCTGTGGTGCAGGTTGCAGACGGGGCTCGGATCCTGCGTTGCTGTGGCTCTGGTGTAGGCCAGTGGCTACAGCTCCGATTAGACCCCTAGCCTGGGAACCTCCATATGCCATGAGAGCAGCTCAAGAAAAGGCAAAAAGACAAAAGTAAAATAAAATAAAATAAATAAATAGTATTTAAGTTTTGGGTTGTGAAAAAGTCTCAGAAATACTGAAAAAAGTCTTGTGGATTTTCATGGGAGTTGGAGGAACATGCTTCGTTTTTTGTTTTTGTTGCGGCTTTTGGAGTTCTATGGCTATATAAGGCCCATGCTATAAATTTCCCTTCTGTTTTCCAAAGCCTCATTAAACCTCCCAGAACTTCCCTAGTAGAGATGGGGGAATGGTTCACAGTGGAAGTCATGAGCAGTATTGCAGTTATTTGACAATTTATTAGAAAGCTCACTTTATCACTATTGGGTACTTTTTTTTTTTTTTGGTCTTTTTGCCTTTTCTAGGGCCGCTCTCGCGGCATATGGAGGTTCCCAGGCTAGGGGTTGAATCAGAGCTATAGCTACCGGCTTACACCAGAGCCACAGCAACACGGGATCCGAGCCGCATCTGCGACCTACACCACAGCTCACGGCAACGCCATATCCTTAATAGTGGGTACTTTTAAGAAGTGTTTTATTTGCAATGTTATTACAGACACTAGTCCATCCAGTGTCCATAGTTGTCCATAACTAAATTTTCTAGATAAAAAATGTGTTGTTTACTAGTTTTAACATTTTATCTTTATGGATCTATACTTTAAAAATTATAATTTGATATAATGTGGCCAGACAGTCCCCTGACTTCAAAACAGGCTGTCTTCTAAAGGCATTACTGTCGTTTCATTCATTGAAATTCATGACCATTCCCCCCATGGAAACACTATTAAAATATTTTCTAAACTAGGATATACAGCATGTTAATCCTAAATTACTGGATTTAAGGTCTGGCAGCCAAGGTAGTGCTTTCTGTACAATAAGAGAGGGGAGAAGGAAAAAGGAAATTGCTTTTTTATTTAGTGGAACAGTGTAGAGCTTGGAAACATTTTTAAATAGACTTCTGTCCCCAAACCCTTTCCTGCCCTCAATCTCCATGGCCTTGGAGACTCCAAGCCACTGTAAGAGACCTGCCCAGATAATGCCAGGTTTAGTGAGACTTAACTCAGAAATTGAGGATTGAGTTCCAGCAATGCTGCTTTCCAGCTATTCTCTATAAATCTTCATTTTCTCATTATAAATGGTGGATAAAAGTGCTGCCTAAAGGATTGCCCCAGGGACGGCACATTCTGGCGTTTGAAGGGAAGGACTGACTAACGTGGGAAAGGAACATTCCGCGTGCTCAGTGAGGGTCTGTCAGATCCCACTAAAGAATCCATGATGTGCTGAAGTTCGCCTTTGGAGGAGAATGGCTGGTAATCTAAGCAAATTTCTAGTTGGCATTTGAGGGTCTCATAAATCCAGAAGTTTAATTTTCCCAGAACCCAGCAGGGATTTGGGCTAAAGGCTCTCCCTCTGCATCGAAAATGAAGGATCAGCGTCCCGCCTGTCCTGCTTTTCACAATTTCTGACTCATTGGGAACCAAGGTTTTCTAAAACTCCAAGATCCTTCTCCTTTCACTACAAATTCTCTAGAGCACCAGCTGTTTTGATGACAGGGAAGAAAAATGAGCCCCAGGCAGGCTCCTGCTCCTTAATGCAGGGCTTTCATCCTGTTTAGTGGTGCTTCCTGCTGTAGGAGGAACTGGGGCAGCTGGAAGTAAATCAGGAGGAAATGGTCATCGGAGTGTGTGTGTGCACAAGCGTGTGTGTGTGTGTGTGTGTGTGGTGAGTTCTCTGGTGGTCTAGTGGTTAGGATTTGTGCTGCAGCCCAGGTTTGATCCCTGGTCTAGGAAATGTGATCCCACACCCAGCCACTGCATGCGTCAGCCAAAAGGAAAATAAATAAATACAACTTGCTCTGTCTAAAGTTTTAGTTCAAATGGTTGATTGGATTAGGACGAGGACTGTGTGATAAAGGAGAAATCTGGGCAGGATATTTCTCTACCTTTACAACAGCCTCTAAACTCCTGGGAGTCACTGAGGATTCAGAATCATTTTTATTTCTCACTGAGAATGTTTTTATCCTTGTACGTAACTTATTTTTCAAATCTCTTATATTCTCCATAGGGATTTTGTGTTTTATTTACCCATATGTTAAGAATCCCAATTTATTTTAACTTGATAAACTTTGAAACTTAAAGCAGCATCTTTTAGGAAAGAAAAATGTATTAACTGCTTCCAAAATAAATAGCTGTAAAGGCAACACGTCCATGGTATGGTGTACTTTTTTTTCCTTTTTGCCAAAAAATCACCATTTACCTATTCTATGGGTGATATAGAAAAAATGTAATAGTATTTCTATTTAATATTAGTGAAGACATTTTGAAAATCAGAATTTTAAGAATACAGTTACACTTGAAAGCATTTTCCAAGGAGTTAAATTAGCTCCAAATGTGAGGTATGGTAACTGGGTACGGCCTTATCCTCTCATAATAACAATAATAGCAAAATTACAAAAATCATGAAAGCAAATGAAAATGGAAAAAATAAACTGAATTTCAACCTGAAAAATGAATTATTTGATTATAAAACAAGTACCATGGAATTATTTTGAAGCTGTGTTTATTTTAGAATCCTTTGCACTTGTATTAGGGCTCACAGTTTACGTCAGGTAGAACTTTTCCCCAAGTGAGTTTCCAAAGTCCTCTCCTTCAAATATGTGGTCCCTTGGAGACCCTGTTGTGGCTCAGTAGAAACGAATCTGACTAGCTCCATGATGGTGCAGGTTCGATCCCTGGCCTTGCTCAGTGGGTTAAAGATCCAATGTTGCTGTGAGCTGTGGTGTAGGTCACAGATGAGGCTTGGATCTGGTGTTGCTGTGGCTGTGGTGTAGGCCAGTGGCTACAGCTCAGATTTGACCCCTAGCCTGGGAACCTCCATATGCTACGAGTGCAGTCCTAAAAAGACAAAAATAAAATAAAATAAGATAAAATCAATCAAATTTATGGTCCCAGATATCAAGGATTTGGCCATCATCTTCCCATTCGCTGAATAATTTAGTACTAAAATGGTATAAATGTGATACTAGCATATGGCAGTATCTTATTTTCTTTAAAGGAATGACACAAGATATTATTACGCAAGATGATATTATATCAAGATCCTAGAAGTAGTCAAGACTTTGAAAGTAAACAGTTAAGTAGAGGCTGGCAATGAAAAGTCTCCACTTTATCCACCAACCCTGTAATAGAAGTCAGGAGGTAGAGTTAAACAATAACCCAGTGACCCAAACCACAAAGAGGTCCATCCAGGCTATATTCTAAGGAATCCACAATGCAGATGAAGAGAGGAAACTGAAAGTGTCCAGAAACAATAGGCTGGAATCTGTTCTGTGCCCATGAACACTGCGGTGCCAAAAGAATTGACTTTTATCGGCCACATACATGTCTCAAATCGCTGTACCTTAGGGCATTTTAGGAAAGCAAATGTGAATGTGGGTTGGATTTCCAGAATGGCATGGAAAGGCCTTCTGAAATGGCACTTATCTGGAAAAGCAATGAGAACAGTCAAAATGATCAGAATTGACTTTTTCAGAACTCTGGAAATTAACCAAATGTTTGCAATAACTGTAGAGCATTTGTTAGACACAAGGCAGTCTGGGGAGCTTTGTGGTGTTTAACTTGCCCTGTTCCTGTCACCCTCTCCAGAGCTCCAATATCACTCTGAAACCTTGAAAATAGGCAGCCTAGACTTAGAAAATGTGGGAGCTGTGAAATCAGTAGCCCAGCTGTCACTGAAGACTGCAGACTGGGCTTGGAGCTCCACAAAACCCCTGTCCCCAGAAAACGGTAGAAATTTGATTTGTCTGGAAGCTCCCTTAAAAACCTCCTGGCAGTGCTTGTCATCACTGGATGTGACTCAGACCTTGCTCAATGGGAAAACCCACCCAAGGTTATTTACCAGAAACAGTCAGCAGCAGGCGTATAAGGCTGCAGCTCCCTGAGTTGGTGATAACTTTTATACAGGTGTGATCTTGATTTCCATCCTTCCCATCTAATGATGCTGATCATCTTTTCATTTCCCTGCTGGCCAGTTGGATGTCTTCTTTGAAAAAATGTCTAGTCATATGTTCTGCCCATTTTTTGAACAGATTTTTTTTTTTGCTATTTATATATTTGTTGGATATTAAGCCCTTATCTGATTTATGATTTGCAGATATTTCCCCCATTCAGTAACTAACTTTTTCATTGTTGATGATTCCTTTGCTATGCAGATTTCTCATTTAACACAGTCCCTCTTGTTTATTATTACTTTTGTTGCCTGTGCTTTTGGTGTCAAATGCAAAAATCATCACTAAGACCAATGTCAAGAACCTCACCACCTGTGTTTTCTTCTGAAAGTTTTAGGGTGTCAGGTCTTACATTCACATCTTTAACCATTTTGAGTTATTTTTTTGTTTAAATTATAGGATAGAGGTCCAGTTTATTTCTTTTGAAAGTGGCTGTCCAGTTTTCCCCACACCATTTATTGAAGAGACTATTCTTTCCCCCTTATATATTCTTGCCTTTTTATTTGTAATTTACTGACCATACACTTGTGGTTTTATTTCTGGACTCTCTGTTCTGTTCCACTGATTTTTGTGTCTGGTTTTATGCCAGTACCATACTCTTTGATTATTATAGCTTTAGAGTATAGTTGAAATCAGGGGAAAATGATGCCTCCAGCTTCGTTCTCAGGATGTCTTTGGCTAGCCAGGTACTTTTGTGGTTCCATACAAAATTTAAGATTGTTTCATTTCTGTGAAAAATGCCATTTTGATAGGAATTGCATTGGTTCTGCAGATTGCTTTAAGTAGTATGGACATTTTAACAATATTAAGTCTTCTAATCCTTGAGCACAAAATAGTTTTCCATTTATTTGTGTTTTATTCCATTTCTCTTATCAGTGTCTTATGGTTTTCAGTGAATAGATCTTTCACTTCATAGGTTAAATTTATTCCTTGGTATTTTATTCTTTTTGACACCATGATAAGTGGGATTATTTTCTTTTTTTTTTTTTTTTTGTCTTTCTGTCTTTTTTTGTTGTTGTTGTTATTGTTGCTATTTCTTGGGCCGCTCCCGCGGCATATGGAGGTTCCCAGGCTAGGGGTTGAATCGGAGCTGTAGCCACCGGCCTACGCCAGAGCCACAGCAACGCGGGATCCAAGCCGCGTCTGCAACCTACACCACAGCTCACGGCAACGCCGGATCGTTAACCCACTGAGCAAGGGCAGGGATCGAACCCGCAACCTCATGGTTCCTAGTCGGATTCGTTAACCACTGCGCCACGACGGAACTCCGGGATTATTTTCTTAATTTCTCCTTCTGATAGTTCATTGTTAGTGTACACTTATTTTGCATCTTAACTCTTTACTGAATTGTTATGATTTTTTAATAGATCTTTGCTTTGTCAGCAACCCCATATGCTTTATAACCCTCTTGTTCTCTCTGTGACAAGTTTATCCCATAGACCTCATTAGGCACATATTTTTATTTGTCTTCTCTCTGTCCTTTTGGAATTCTGACATTTTTATGAGACTATTGAGGGTTTTTCATAAAAATACTTGAGACATCAGCTTTAAAAGTCTATCCTGAGCACCACCTCATGATTTTACAATTAGTCTGATACCATTTGTGGTTGGAAAGAACTGTTCTATCATTTTGTTACCACTGGTATATGGTACATTTCCTTAAATATCCAAAATGGGAAATGTGTTTCTAAAAATCCAATTAGTGATATTTTTAACAACCAAGTACAACAACAAAAATTAATTAAATTTAAAATCAATGTATGCATTATATTTTGGAAGTGAACCAGTTGGCTTCTCGTGTGGCAAACATTCATATCCGTTTGCTTTCAGTATTTCATATTCATTATCCTATGACAAATAGCAACTTATTCTAAAGAATAGTGAGGAAAGCTCTTTAATTATTCCGATCCAAATTTTTCATTTGACTTGTGTATAAAGAGATAAAAAATACTTCTAAAACTACTGTTTCCTCTTTACTTACACCTTATCAAGAGTAAAATTTTAATCTGGTCAAATACATTTCTATGCAGCTTTTATCAATATTGAAAATACTTTCACAGAGGATAAGAAGCTTAGTCTTTCCAGCTCGTGACCCTCCATATTTTGAAGTAAATCTGCAATACATATGAAATTGATACATTGAACAAAAATGCCTATGGTTTCTGTACATTAGGTTTAATTGATTCCAGTTAATTTTACTGCACTTGAGAGAAAAGGTCTAGCTATTATAAAATTGCCTAGTCATTTTCAATGTTTTTTAAGGAAATTGATTTTGAATTTATGGGCCCCATTTCTCTTTCACTTTCAGGAGCTGGAATTTTCCAATCTATTCGCTGTTCTTCACTGCATTCATTCATTCTTTGCTGCCAAAGTAGCCTGTTTGGACCCTCTCTTTTTAGGCAGTCAGGCTGCTGCTTCTGCTGCTTCCAGCTCCAGTATGTCGAGCAAAGCCAAGTCCCTGACTTGACAGTTGGCACCCTGCTCCCTGTGACTTGTAAACAGAATGCTCATGCTCATCGCTTCAAACACTGGAAAAGCAATCCCATCACCAAGTCAGCAGTGAAGTCAGGTTGACATTTCAGCACGAAGAGGTTCATAGGGTCTCAAAAGCATTTCTGTTTGGAAGCCTCTGTGATGTACCCTCAAGGAACAGACTAGCTTGCTCTCCCTCAGCGGATGGTACCAGGATGGCACTCTCATCAAAGTGAAGACGAAAGAATGAATGACTTGAGTATGTAAATAATATAAAATTGTAAGCTACCTATAAATAAAAACACCCATTAAATGGTTCTGTATTTTAGATTATTTTGTATGACAAGTACGTGTTTGGTCTGATCACGGACTCAGGCCCGGTCGTATCAGGAGTGACCTAAAGCAGGCTGATACCATAGGGCTGGGAGACCACCATGCTAAAGCCCTCATCGAAGAAGAAAGCACTTTAACTTGCTGCTGTAGACCTGGAGTCCTCAGCCCGTGCCGGGCCTGGCACTTCAAGTTTGCAGGTCTTACTGGCAGGTGTTGCTGAGAGTTGCAAAGGGATAATCACCTTTTACCTATGACAGACACGCTGTGCAATGGACTGTTTCTTCCTTGGGTCACTGACACTGTATGTTGTATTTGCTCCCAGGGTCCTTCAAAGATGCCAAAATGTGTCCATTGGATGATGAAGGAAGGAAACATCCACAAGCCTCTTGTTCTGTCCTTTGTTTAAAGAGATTTGTGTTTTACCCGGGATATATTATCAAATCAAAACTTCGAAACCTTTTGTTGACCCCAGAAACTTTTGTAGAGAAAACATGATCACCAAATGTGATGTAAGAAACACTTGTTTGCAATCCCAACCCTCCCTGTTAACCCTGGACCGGAATGTCCCCAGACAGCAAAAGCTTTTCCTTACATTGGCTGGATATCGTTTCTCCACTTCACTTGGACTTTATGAGATGAAGGTGAGATACGAAAATAAAATTTCAAATTTCCATCTTCCCATGTCATAAAGAGTTGTTTTAGGCATCTTCTCTTAGGAATGTAAGTGTGAAGGAGTTGGAAATCTGAAAGCACTGACGTTTGACTCAGATCCCAGGTGACTCAGAGCTCTTTGTATGACATTCTCTGTTCTTCAATCCAGCTGTACTGAGATCTGCTTTTAAATAACCAGCTGCCTAGTTAGAAAAAAAAAATTACCTTTTCATTAACACATCTGTTCCCAAATAAATCAAACGTTGGACATTTCTTTATGAAGATGACCAAGTATCTAATAAGATGGTTTGATTTTTCTTCCTGAATAGAAGGGGAAAGTGGCACTCGAGAAGGAAACAAAATTATTCGTAAAAGGACACATGAACATTATAATGAAAAAATGAACAGCAAACTATCCCCATAGTCACTATAAATTATTAATCCACTTTGCATCTGATTAGAACCTCAGCACGCTCAGTTGAAAAGGGACAGTGAGGGTTCATAATTGTACCCGGGCAAGTTTTAAGTTCAGCCTAGGGCATCTTATAAAACGAACCGTGGCAAACAGGACAAAATGTAGTTTTAACATAATTTATTTGGACTATCAAACTAAATACATGCCCATAATTGGGATAACACTACCAAATCATTGCTCACCTGTTTTTGAGCAAACACAATGCTCTTTTAAAACCAGAAGCCCACCACAGCCAGGCTTCAGGAGGCCCCTGGTGAGCTTAGGAGGAAGGAGCAGAGAGGGAGGCATCTGCCTGGGGCCTGAAGCCTGGCATCCCATTTGCCATAGAGTCTCTGTCCCCAAGTCGAGCTGTGTCTCCGTGCGCCCCCGGGGGAAACATCCCCATGACCCTGGTGTGGTCATCAGTCTACAGGCAATATGCAATGGGCTAGTTTGCCTAAAGAAAAAAAAGAGTTTCAAAACTTTTTACAAGTGTAGTGTAATCATTTTTAAAAAGTCAGATTTTGTAAAAGCTCTATTTAAAAAAAATACAAAAGGTCAGTTCGATTAAATATCCTTTTGCATATCATTAAAATCTTCGATCCTGTGTTTGTGTGTATGATAAAAGATGCACAATGACGTGTGGGTACATACGTTCCTCATAGAACATACACGCCTACACGTATATGTATGTGTATATAAGAAGATGCCAATCACAAATTAGATAGAATATATTTCAAATACATATACTTAATATACTTTAAATTTCCATTGTAAATTGTAACTGGAATTAAAATTTATGACAATACCATATTGTGTTTATTTTTGATACTATTGAAAAAAAAAAAAAACACAGGCCTAAATTGATACTTTACATGATTAGTGGAGAAGCCACCTATTACAAAAGAACTATTTTGATTTTCATCAGTTAGCAAATAGCATTTAACGTTTTCTTTGACTGTGCAATGATTACACCTGTCATTTGCTACTTGGACTACTTGAATGAGAGTTTAGAAATGAAGAAAAATACCCTGATACACCTCTATTTCTCATATAATTTAGGTTTAGACGCATGAGATTTATTCATCAGATCCTGGTTTGTATGAGAGCACATTTTAACAACAGAATGCTTCATTATGCATTAACCTCTCCAGTGCCTTGGCATATGCACGCGTGTGTGTGCATGTGTACACAGGTATACATGTATGTGCACATATATGTAAACAGGTGTATGTGTGTATGCACACTAAAGGTTCATTAGAGTGTACATAGTACAAGCCCAAAGGGAATGTTACATTTTATGTACGTGGGTCAGAGAAGGGAGTTCGGATATCATCTGAAATCTTTGCTAACGACTATAATAATGTATTTTGCCTGATAAAGAATAAAATTCATTTAAGCCGAAGTATACTAAAGCAGGGGCGTTCTTAATTTGTTATATTGCAAGAGTATTTATTTCAAAAATATTTTAATAGGTAAAGTAAGTGTGATGTGTACCCCGATATTTACCACCCAATAATATTTTTAAGAGAAAATAATCAGCCAATCATTTCTTGCCCATTTTTCCATCATGTACCCACTTCGAGTTTTAAAATCTTTTTCCAGGAAACTGTCCGTCAGCAAGAAGAAACATAATTCCTTGAAAATAAATGTCAGTCCCATATTCACTGTCAGCACAGAGACTGTCCTTTGGGCACCTTAGTTTCAAGTCAAAGGCTTCCCTCAGTTCCAGAAACAAAGCTTGTTCATAAACTTTGTCTACATTGAATACTGGGTTTGAGAACTGCTTGATTTATGACTGTGGAAAAGTCATCATCCCACCCATCATTTGGAATTACTGCTGGGCATGGGCAAAGTAGGGAAGCTTGAAAGGCATAGGGACAGTCTTGTGCTTGACTCTTTAAGGTGAGTGTGGATGTTCCGAGAAGAATAACACTTTCCCTCCCTTAACACTGTGGTCCTCACGGCTCCCCAGAAGGAACTGCTTTATTCATACCTCTAAAACTCTTGTTTATGGTTTATTCTTATTCCTAATTCTTTAAAATCATAATTCACTTATTTGCACATTTGACGTTGCTTTTAAAGACAAAGAAAATATTATAAATGTTATATATTTTATACATATTAAAATGCAGTGAAAATACTGGAACTATGAAATGTAAATATATTTATTTCACTTTTAATTGTTTCGGTGGATGTTTGTAAAATGGCAATTAATATCTGTGACAAAAACTTGTCACTTTGTTCTTGAAGTTCCTTAATGTACTACTAATACAACTGTACCTTTTTTAATGATGTATACTGGAAAATAAAAACAAATACTTTTTACTACATCTGTGTCTTCACGTTTTGGGCCAGTGGTGAGCTGTCTGCTTTGGGTGCGTACCTCTTAACACACGATCTGTTTTGCTTCATTAATATTTACGAAGGATAGATATCTGACCCCTAAAAGGCCCTAAACATTGAACAAAGAGGCTATGTGCCAAATTGCTTAAGCCAGCAGAGTCACAGTGTCTAAAAGCAAGGCCCCTTTGATAGGCTCACAAATGTCCGTTATGAGTGACCCTCCCGAGAGCACTGGTTGGCCAAGGGCATCATTTTCTGATCCTTTGTGACTGAGAAGCAGCTCATCACTTCATGTCACACGAGACCACAGCTGTCTTCCAGGGAATTATAGTGCCATAAGAGAGCATGAGCAGAGAAATGGCTTTTTAAAAAACAATTCAGATATCTAGGGAGTTCCCTTCGAGGCTTAGCGGTTAATGAACCCAACTAGGATCCATGAGGACATGGGTTTGATCCCTCCCAACCTTCCTGGCTTACTGTTGCCTAACACGCTCCAAAACTATGACATTCCCTTCTCTATTTTATCCAAACTCTCATTCCCTAAGTTCCAATAAGCTAAGAGAAATATTGCATAAAAAATCGGAATGAATTAGACGGATATTAATGATAGCAAATGACACTTTCATGGCATGCACAGTGTGTCCAGGGTGCTTCTAAGTTCTTTACATAGATTTAACTCATTTAACCAGCAAAATAACCTTTCTGGTAGGTATTATTATTATCCTCATTTTACAAGAATAGAGAATTAAAATAGGTTTTCCCAAATCCTCTAAGAAGTTATAAAAGCAAGGATGAATCAACCATTACTAGTGTTCACATTTTTTTGGAAAGCACTTAAATGCAATTTTAGTTCCAGTAATTAACTGAAAGAAGGGTTACACAAAGAGTGGGTAAGCTTGGTTGCTTGATTGACTTTTGGTTTCATCAGCCCTGGAAGCAGAGGCCAATGATGCTGTCAATGATGGCAAGTCTGGCCTCATGGATTTCCCTGGAGGGTTCACGCACAATCTGGTTTCTCCAGGAGGCTTGACGTCTCAACCACCTTGAATTCTGACCAGCACATTGGAGGTGGAAACTGGCAAGGCGAGCGGGGGTGGGAGCACCCTTCGGGGTCGACAGTCTGTAAGGTGGGAACTGATTTCACAGACGCTCCTATGGTGAGTCTGTTGAATAAGCAATGGAGTTCCCGTTGTGGCACAGCAGAAATGAATCTGATTAGGAACCATGAGGTTGCAGGTTTAATCCCTGGCCTTGCTCAGTGGGTTAAGGATCTGACATGGCTGTGAGCTGTGGTGTAGGTCACAGACCCGACTCGGATTCCACATTGCTGTGGCTGTGGTGTAGGCCAGCGGCTACAGCTCCAATTAGACTCCTAGCCTGGGAACCTCCATATGCCACAGGTGTGGCCCTAAAAAGCAAAAAATAAATAGATAAATAAGCAATGACACTCAGCGAGGCCCCATAGCAGGTGGGCGCTGGCCCAGTGGGACCTGCATCGGCATCGTCTTGTTGGCTCCCTCGTGCCACCCCAGGGTCCTCTGTGCCCGGTCCCCTCGGTGCTCTCCTCTCTGGGCATCTTCTAAGTCTCTTTTGTCCCAGGCTCCCCCACCTCCAGCCCCCATCCCCCACAGCCTCCATCTGGGGATCCACCCAGCAACACTATGGCTCACTTCTACTCACCTTGGTTTTCATTTCTTTTTTCATTGATAATGATTTTTATTTTTTCCATTATAGCTGGTTTACAGTGTTCTGTCAATTTTCTACTGTACAGCAAGGTGACCCCGTTACACATACATGTATACATTCTTTTTTCTCACATTGTCATGCTCCATCATACGTGGCCAGATATAGTTCACAGTGCTACACAGCAGGATCTCATAAATGTCACTTTTCAGCAAAGCATTCCCTGATGCCACTCCTTCCCTCCACGTCACCAAGACTGCGTGTCACGTTTCGTTACCTCCTTTCTGTGCTGAGAAAGGCAGCGTCTTGCCCAAGGCTGAGCATGGGTACATGGGGCCGGCTGAGGGGAGGCAGGCGCCTTGGCCCCGTGAGGTGTGGCCAGCAGGCTGCAAATGGAAACCCAGGACCTGCAGACAGAGAGGCGGGGATTCCCTGAGTTTCCTGTGGCCTCAGGCTCCCAGACCAGCTGCTGGAGAACCACAGCCCAGGTCAATGACAAGGACAAGAGAAAAATGGCTCCAAGGATGTGGGATCCAGAAAGAGACACACCAGCCGGACAGAAAACTGGTGGACAACAGAAATCAGTGAACATAAAGACAGGATGGTGAACATGATGAAAACTGGACAAGAAAGAGAAAATGGACTGAATAAGAAACCAGCAGAGCCCCAATGACCCGTGGGCTTAAACAAAAAAATCTAACACTTTTGTCAGGGGTATTTCAGGAGGAGAGGAAAAGCAGGTATGGCTAAAAAGTAAGGAGGAACCAATGGCTGAAAACTGCCCAGATTTGCAAAAGACACACACGTAAATCCAAGAATCTGAGCGAACAGATGAAGTTAAAGAAATCCATGACAAAAATATATCGCAGTCAAAGGGTATCAAAGTCAAAATGCTTCTAGTCTCACACTAAAGGCAAAGAAAATGGAAATAATGAGAGAAAGAATGCCTTCCCTCTAGGGTGAAAAGAAACAATTACAGTGGTAATGAAAGGATGAAAATGCAACCTAACCCTCCCAGAACCCAGGAAGTTAATAAAAAGCTCTAAATGCCCCCGAATTCCAGACCCTGCTCGCTGCCAGGAAATAGGTAGAAGGTCACACTTCCTATTGTTCCAGGGCCTGCTATCCTGGCCTAAGTAAGATAACAGGAAATGGGTTGACTAATCACTTATCTGGATTCTGTAAAACTGACTGGCACCATAGAAGAATTGATTACACATTGAAAGCCCTAGTGACCTATCTCAACTGCAATCTGTCACTCTGCCCAGGAGCCCACGCAGATGCGGACCTCCGGAGCTATTTTAAAATGATTGGTCCACGGAGCGCGGGCTCTCCATATTTTAAAATGATTGGTCCACGGAGCGCGGGCTCTCCATATTTTAAAATGATTGGTCCACGGAGCGCGGGCTCTCAATATTTTAAAATGATTGGTTTGCGACGCACAGGCTTTGTTGCGAACCCCATAAAAGCTGACCCGATTCCGCACTCGGGCCGCAGTCCTCTACCCCTGCGTGGCGAACGACTGTGGGCCCCAGCGCGCTTGGAATAAAAATCCTCTTGCTGTTTGCATCAAGACCGCTTCTCGTGAGTGATTTGGGGTGTCGCCTCTTCCGAGCCTGGACGAGGGGGATTGTTCTTTTACTGGCCTTTCAGTAATACTTCAGAAACCTGGGGAGGGGGAACTAACACCAGGCTGAAAGGACGGATTATCAGCCCACAATCCTATACCCAGTGAGAATATCTTCCAGGAATAAGGAAGAAATCAAGAGATTCTTAATAAAGTAAAACCAAGACAATGTATGAGCAGCACACTTTTCCTGAAAGAATGGCTGAAAGACATTTTCTAAACAGAAAATAAATGACTGTGAGGAGGTAAGAAAGAACAGTGGGAAAAAAGTCAACGTATGATTAAGGACAGTAGACTTAGTCCCTCGTTTTGTGTTTTCTAAATTATGACTGATGGCTGCAAAAATAATCACACTGGTTGATGAAGCCGTCGAGATGATCACCTTGCAAATGGAGAAGGATGGAGGGAAAGTAAGATGTGTACACTTCCCTCCAACTGGTGAGTGACAACGGAACCAGACCCTGTGCAAATACAATGTCCCACCGGTGACACTCAAGGAAAAAAAGCTTTGCAGACATATATGCTTAAGAATACGAAAGATAAATCCAAGTAGAAGTACAAATACATTGTTTAAGTAACCTTTAGCAAGAAAAAAGATGAGAAAGCACACACACACACACACACACACACACACACACGAAAAAGAAACAGAGAGAACAAATAGAAAACAAAAAATCAAATGGGAAACTAAAGCCCCAGCATATCACAAGCTGTCTTAAAAGTAAATCAACTGCATATACCAATTAAATGGCAGAGATTGGTAGATTCGATTTTTTAAAAGATGATCCAGGTTTAGACTCTGTAGAAGAAATTCACTTCAAATAATGCGACATAGGTAGATTGAAAGTAAAAGGATGAAAAAAGATCTCTCAGGCAAACATAAGCAAAAGAAAGCAAAATTGGATATAGTAATTGAAAGATATTGTGTTGATGAAAGACAATATTGTTAAATTCTACTAAACTTGGTCTATAGGTTCAAAGCAGTCCTCATAACACTCTAGCTAGTTATTTTATGGATATCCCAAAACTGACTTATAGTTTATTTCAAAAACAAAAGACCCAGAAAAGCCAACAAGAAACTGAGGAAGGAGGATAAAGCTAGGTGACTTGCCTTCATTCCTGCGGGACCTGGCGTGCCCCCTGCTACCACTTTACTCTTCTTCGTGCAGCAGCATCATTCTGCTCACTGCGAGGAGGTGCTTCTGACTTCTGGCCACCTCCAGCTCCTGCCAAAAGCTGCTTTCTGTGCCCAGCTTCTGCCCTTCTATAATAACTTCTGTAATGTCTCGGAAGGCTGTAGAACATGCTTGTAACCGCTCGTTTACCAGTGTCCACAGAAATTATGAGTGCGTGGATGCTGGGGCTGTTTCCCATTCATCAGTGTTTCCTCCACGTAAGAACAACGCTTGATGCATAGTAGTAATTTAATCCATACTATACGCTAATTAGAAATTAAGGATGAGATGCTGAAGGAAGGATGTGGGTCCCTGCAGACCAGCTCAGCAGGATGGGGCTGAAGAACAGGTGCTGTGAAACTTAAGGGAAAAAGTTAACATAAAACAGGACAGAGACATTTATCTTAAGTAAAGGTGGGAACTGGGGGACTCAAGGTCTCAGGACCAAGAGCCCCGCCTCAAGAAACCACACTGCTTTTATTATGCTCTTTAGGATTACGTCAAGTGAGGAGGGGGCTATGGGTGGGTGGAGGATATAGGGTTTATTATTTTATAAGTTCTTTTATTATTTTAAAAGTCACTTAGCTGGTAAAAGGTTAAGCTTTTATTCTGACCTTTAGGCCCATAACAATCATTACCATTTGAGTTAGCTGTCTGCATAGCATTTCAGAGAATCTTCACTGTGCTTCCACAAATGGCATGCCTATTTGCAGCAACCCCGTGTGCCTAGGTTTGCACCTTGGTTCTCTTTGCTAATGCATATTCTGCTAACGACCGCTCATAATCCACTTGGCCATGAGGTTCCTCTTTCTCTTATACCTTAGAGGACATATCATGCTTGTGCAAACGGCGTGCCAATCTGCACAGGTCCAGTGTGTCTAGACCAATGCCTTACGTCCTCATTCGCCTGACCCTATGAATAGCTTATGCCTTTAGGTCTTTGTTCTTAAGCTTAAGTCATTTACCAGCACTGTGACTGTTTTGCAAGCAGGAAGATGGGATAAAGTAAAGCAGGAAGATGGGATAAAGTAAAGCAGGACAAGATGGAGTTTTCAGCAAAGAGGCTAAGAAAATATTGTAGAAACATGTCTCTGACAGGTCCCTTCATGTCACTTTGCCCAGTATAACTTCTTTCAGATGAAAGGTCCCCCACACACATTTTATAGAATTTTCTCATGATGACTTTCATGTGTAACTCCTCCACATTATAAAAATTTCATAAATGTGAGTGATAAGAAATAATATCTTTATTTCATTGATAATAGGTGTTATCAAAACATCGCCTACATATGATTTGATTATAAATATAAAAACTACAAAGAAGGGATTCACAGCAAACTTTTTTTATTATCTCAAGTTCAATAGATGCCTTTCATCCAGGGAAACACACATTTAATGAAGTAATAGCACCTCAAACTAGCATGAATATGCTTTGGTTGAATGACACGTTCAAATATACTTCAAACTCATCAACCCAGCTCTGGAAACAGCTATAAGTAACTGACATTAACCGAGCTTTTCTAAAATGTTTCATATTTTCCAAGGTGTTTATAAGACCTAAAAAGTTGATTAGGAGATAGAACATCTTAAACGTCTACATAAGCAAGAAGTTTGCTCTGCCCTATTGATTTTACAGATGTTTACTTGTTCCCATGAAGAGCAATATTTAAATGAAGTATATCTCAATTCAGCTTCTGGGCAGAGTGCTGTGAATTTAAGGATTCTTGGGGAAATAACCAGAGAAAGCAGTTCTGGGGTAATAGCTGCAATCTGCATGTGTGGATTCCGGCAATTTTTCAGCCACATCTTTCTCTAAAGAAAAGGGCACCCATCCTCAGATGACATATGTATGCATTACGTACGTTAGCTTTTATTTTTAAGGGGGTATTTTTTTTATGCACACTTCGTTTTAATGACTGTGTAGCTAATTGTGCACACAGCTGTACTGGTTCAGACATTAATATTTTCAGCAGATGGTATGTTCAAATCTAAATTTTTGGAATTTCTAATGTTATTATGGCAACATTTAAATGAAAGATTTTGAGAATGATGGTTTAATTCTATGGGTGTGAGTTATGTGTATGTGTAAAATTATTGCTTCTTTTAGTTTAATTTCTATAATTTAGATTCAGTTCTTGTCTTTTCTGATGAAGATAGTTTAATAACTGATATCTTCTAATTTTCTGCTGATCCGAAATAGTAAATTCTAGAACCCACCTCTTCTGCCTGACCTAGTCAAACCTATGTAATTCCTAAATTTATACGTAATACAAAGTACAAACCCATTTTTTTAATTTAGATGACATGAAGAGTTGAGATGATCTTTTTAGTATTATTATAAGAAACCATGCCTCTATCACAGGTGGATACTTAAAAGCTTAATTCTCTATGCTTCTTCTTTCCCAACAATGAAGTTTTAAATTTTTTTCTAAAAAAAAAGTGTCTTTTCTACTTATTTTCATTGTGGTATTATATATTTCTAATCACACCCCAACCAATAATGTTTTATTGTCAATGACCCCAAAGATTTTTTCCTTTTTTTTTGAATGAGTGTACACACTCATTTTCTTATCGCACTAATTTTGCTATGAGCTTTCCAGTCATTACTATGAAGAGTTATTATTGATTGAAGGTGTCTGTATGATCATTTTTTCAAATGCTCCGAAAGTTCTCAACTGTTTTCAGTAATTAGGTCAGAAAAAAAGACCCTGTTATACTCCTTCAATAAAAGACAACGATAAACAAACAAGCAAACAAAAATACTGGTAGGATCAGTCCTTGTATTTAATATAGAGTTGACTTCCTTCAGGATGGACAACTCAGGGTAGAGAAAACAGGACAGTGGAATAGGTGTCACGTGACATGTTGTGTATCTCACCGAAGACTGGCTCACATAGTAGATTATAGAGTATCATTATTTTCACTAGGTATCATTTAGGTTCTCAAAGGTTTTGGTGACTTGGAACTGGCAGTGCCTTTAAGATTTCCTTCTGCCTGGAGTTTCCGTAGTGGCTCAGAGGTTAACGAATCTGACTAGGAACCATGAGGTTGCGGGTTCGATCCCTGGCCTTGCTCAGTGGGTTAACGATCCAGCATTGCAGTGAGCTGTGGTGTAGGTTGCAGACGCGGCTCGGATCTGCGTTTCTGTGGCTGTGGCATAGCCCGGTGGCTACAGCTCTGATTCTACCCCTAGCCTGGGAACCTCCATATACTGAGAAAGTGGCCCAGGAAAATGGCAAAAGAACAAAAAAAAAAAAAAAAAAAAAAAAAGATTTCTTTTTGCCAAGTCACTGGACCAAAGCTGTTATGTTGCTCAGTAAGTGTAGATGTAGGAGAAAATGTCCCAATAAAATGTAGAAAGGAGAGACCCCAGCCATGATGACTAAGCAAAGTCTAGCCAACTGCCCCAACCAGTCCTCCTCCATGCATCTGTTTCTGTAAATTTGTTTCCGCATCTACTACCTTGCCTGACGTCACTCCAGTCCAACTAGCCAAGCTTGGACCCAGAAGACGTAGCCCATAAAAGCCTTGCGAAACCCTTCTTCCGGGCTCAGAATCTGGAGAGCGATCTCGTCTGGTCTGAGCCCGCCTGCGTAATAAACCTGAGTTCTCCAACTCTCCGAGTGCTCGCTTGGTTTCTCGCCGGGTGAAAGAGCTGATCCAATACGGCCACAGAGCTACTGGAGCTGGTACGCTACAGCCACGGGGCTGTCGCCAGAGCTGATACGCTGCAGCACAGGGCTGTTGCGTATCTGCTGTAACATAGAGACCAAAACAGTTTGCAAGCTGGACACACAGCTGACCACTTCTTGATAAAAACTATTAAAAATATATAGCCAAGAAAGTGAACAAAGCACCACCTCTGTCCTACAAGAGATAAGGGGACATCCTTGAATAAAACAAGAGTCTCCTCAAGGAAAAATTTAGAGCCGTCTTTAATATTCAGACAGATGGGCAATAGATGACATCTATGAATCTAAACCATAATTGTTAACCTAAAATTATTGTAGATTATTTCAGAGTAGAAGATATAAAATAATGTTATCTCCAGCACCCACGTACTCATTATTCTGATGAAATACTAATTATCACCAGCATGGTGGAAGCCCATGTGCACCGTGTGAGCAGTAAGCAGCGTGCTGCTCTGAGACACCACCTGCCTTGAGTCTGTGCTCAGTGTTACAACCCTTACTTATCCTTACATAGTATGTATCCTTATAGGTATCCTTATAGCTTTAAATCACTGTGTAGGAGTGTCCGTCGTGGCATAGTGGCTAATGAATCTGACTAGGAACCATGAGGTTGAGGGTTTGATTGCTGGCCTTGCTCAGTGGGTTAAGGATCCAGTTGCCATGAGCTGTGGTGTAGGTCTCAGAGGCTCGGATTTGGCGTTGCTGTGGCCGTGGTGTAGGCCAGCGGCTACAGCTCCGATTAGACCCCTAGCCTGGGAACCACTACATGCCGCTGGAGCGGTCCTGGAAAAGGCAAAAAGACCAAAAAAAAAAAAAAAAATCTCATGGTTCCTAGTCAGATTCATTTCTGCTGCGCCACGATGGAAACTCCAAATTTTGCTTTTTATTTTAAGGGCACAGAACTGATTTTTATGAACTGCATGCCATGGAGATAACTTGTCTTGAATGGAAATAGAGCCAGTGTCCCTCCATCATCCTTGAAAAGACTGTCCTATCCCAGTGGCTGACTCATGCCGCCTGTCACCTAGCAGTCTCCACCTCCATGCAGACTCCTGCTCATCTTCTGTTGTAACTGGTCCATGTCTCTACCAGCTGAAGATCTAGTTAATGTGGCTTTACAGTAGGTCACAGTGCCGTACTGTCTGCAATCTTACGCTGTCTGTCTGTCCTTGTCTCCTTCAAACTCAGGCGTTTTAGGACTAGGCTGCCACTCCCAGTTGGAGCAATGGCCAGAGTAACGTCTCCTGTTGCCCCTGGAGCCCAGGTCCCGCCAGGTGACATGAAGAAGGCCAGGCTTGCAGGCATAGCAGCGCGAGTGTCACAGGAGAGGAACCTCAAGCTGAGGCGATGCCAGTCTTTAATGCTGCCAAGCCTCCCTCCAGAGAGAGACTGTGTCTTCATTGAGCCAGAATGGAAGGAAATCTGTTCCAGGAAGAGGAAGAAAACATCCATTTATTATCCTCGAATTTTTCTGCAGAGGCAGTTTGAGTTTAATGTTTAAAATAAAGCAAACCTGAGTTATAATGCTGCTTTTTCACAGATGTTTGAGTTTAGGCAACTGGTTTTGAAAATATTAGGAGCAAGGCCTACAAGGCTGCAGACCTCCGTGTTCAAATCATCTTTCCGTCACTTACAGGGCAAGGTGTTATCTTTAGTCTCAGTTTCCGCACCTGTAAAACCCCAGAGCTAACATCTACCTGAGACGGCTTTGTCATGATTAAGTGATCAGCTGAGACAGCGCCTAGAACAAAGCAAGCACCTCAGTTCTTAAGTTGCTTTTGAAGCAGTTAAAGGCTCTGTATTGACTCATTGACTCGCTGATTTTTTTATAAGTGGTTTACTGACTGCATATTTTCCTTTTTCTAAAGAAGATATATTAACAAACATTTTCTTCCAATTTTTCTATTGTGGTAAGATACAGAAATACAAAATTTCCCGTCTTAACCTTTGTACCTGATGCCATGGTATCAATCGTAACGTGCTACCTTTACCACTACCCATGCCCAGAACTCTTTCATCTTGTAAAACAGCAGCTCTAGCCTGAAGGATAGAGAGTACACCTCCCCTAAGGATGCAGCTTTGACATATTGCTGTGAGCTGCAGGCACTTGAAAAGCAGCAAATACAGGAAGAGGCTTCCCCTCAACTCCCCTTATTATTGAAAGACGGGTCCTCCTAAAAGATCTGAATTGTAGAAAATCCCTTCCCTGGGAGTTTCATCATCCAGGGAGGACTGACTTGTAATACAAAAGAGCCCAGGAGTTGACCTCACACCAGACAACTTTATCATACCCCCATCTATATTTCAAAGGCTTGTTCATTGTTCCTAAAAATCCATTACTCTCCCATAAGAGGCCGCGTGCTGCCCATTCTCCCGACTTAGATGATATTTCGTATTTACTTCCTAGTCCCCCAGGGGTGCTCGCTTACTCGTGGCTACATCCTATGTGTACATGGGGTGCACATGTTAATAAAATTCTGTCTGTTTTTCTCTTGGTACCCTGTCTTGTATTGCTGGGATCTCAGCTCAGAACTCAGAAGGGTAGATGGAAAATTCGTTTTTCTCCCCTGCAGTGCTGTAAACAGTAATTCCCCATTCGGCCATGACTCCTAGCTTTCTGGCCACTGGTTCCTGATGTGAGCTGAGCTCTTGATCTTATTTAGAATTTCTTGCGCATGGTGAGTCACCTTTTCTCTAGTGACTTTCTGGATCTTTTCTTTGCCTCGGGCTTTTGACCATTTGACTGTAATGTGCCTGGGTGTGGATCTTTTTTTGTGCTAGCATCTTCAATGTTTTTAATTGAAATGTTTAATCTCCTTTTGGATTTTTGGGCCATTATTTCTCCAAGTGTGTTTCCTGTCTCTTTCTCTCTCCTTGTATCTCTCCTGTTAGGTTATCCTTGATGTTGTCTTACACGTATCTGAGTTTCTGTTTCTTTTTTCTTTATCTGTTTTCTTTTTTCTTTATCTGTTTTCCTTTCTGTTGCTCAAACTGAAAAAATCATGAGTATCCTGTTTTCAGGTTCATTGATTTTTTTTTTTTTTCTGCAAGTAAAATCACTCTAGGAACGTTTTCATTTCAGTTATTCTACTTTCTAAGTTGGAAGATCTATTTGGTCATTATTACAATTCCTATCTCTTTATTGACACACTCTATCTATTAAAATACTATGTTCATACTTGAAACAAATCTTTAGACAGATTTGTTTATACCTTTGGACATTTTAGAAGTGGTCGATGTAAAAATCTTTGTCTCCTCACCCCAACAGCCGGGCTTGCTTAGGCAATTTCTGTTGCCTGTTTTCTTCTTGTATAGTGAACATAATTTCCTATGCTTTTCCATGTCTTACTTTTGTTGGTGGAGAGAATTGAACATTTTTAAATAGTATAACGTGGCAGCTATGGAAACCAGATGCCCCCCTTCCTCCCTAGTGTTTGTTGCTGCTGTTTGTTGTTATTATTAATGTTCCCCTTGCCTGTTTAGTCATTTCTCTGCACAATTCTGTAAAGCCTGGGCTTTTGTTAGGAGCCATCTCTGAAGTCTCCATGTGCTTATCGTTTGGTGCTCAGCTAATGATTGGACAGAGGTTCCTTGAAGGCTTTGGGCCAGTGAGTCGTCAGCCTTTGCTGAGGGCGTCTGCCTCCCTGGGGAGGTCACAGCTCTGCCCCAGCCCCAGGTCCTGCCTGCAGAGAGCCCCCCATCGGCCCACCTGACACATTAGTGCTCTCAGCCCTTCCAAGCCCCGTGCACCTACCCTTGGATTTCTACATTCCAGCACTGTTTTGGAGTTTCCCGAGCCCCATGGAGACCTCATTTCTCAGATTCTCCTCTGAAGTTTTAGGATCAATCTCTTGTTCATCTCCCCTTGGGGCTAAGATCACATCAGGTGGCTGAAACGTTAAACAGTTGTCATTGACTGTTTGATAAAGGCCAGGGGAATAGGGCTGTTCTAGAGGAATGAGCTCTGGTGAGTGCAGCAAAGGGAGTCCTGAGAAAGGAGCTTTTCAGAAGGCTACAAGGCCACTCAGGTCTCTGGGGTCGGGACCTTGCTGTCTTCACCATGATTCATCCATTTTTCTTGATAAACACTTTTGGGTTGTTGCAAGCTTTTGGTTACTTTCCAATGTTCTGAATAAGTGCATTTTGAAAGGTTTTTTCTGGTATTCTCTTTTCTTTGTGGGGAACTGGGTTGTCAAGGTCTTTGCTCTGACATTCTAGAGGTGCTTCCTGCTGTTGTTAAGTTTCATCTTTCCAGCAAAGAGAAGAAGAAAGAGTGGTAGGCACAGCATTTAGGAAGAATGGGGCATCATCTCCATTTCAGAAGAATAAAAATAAGCAAGGAAGGAACAGAGAGCTGGTGACAGTTTTCGTCCCATGAGGTCTGTGAAAATGTAGTTGAAATTGTTATTTTTTAATTCCACATCACATCCATACTTACTTGTCCTTTGTTTTACCCATTCCTCTTGGATGAAAAATGACTGTCACCGTCTGCGTAAAAGGAGTAGCCACATCAGTCTCCAAGGACCTGGCGAGTCTCTGCTTTCCGGTCTCTCCATATGCCCCTCTTCTCCTCTCGCCTATGCCCTTCTTCTCCTCCTGCCAAGATCCTGCACAGCCCTCTGTGCCACACTCACCTTGTCCTTCTCTAGGACTTCAGAGTTTAACCTCTTGCAGGTTTTGTTTTATGTAGGTAAATACTGTCTCTCCAAATGCCTTCCTTTTTGGAAAGTGAACTAAACTCTCTTTTTAATTCCCTTTGGCTTTCCACTCTTCTGGTTGGTGAATATATTAAGATCACTTATTTCATGCTTCTTGCACACTCAAGAACTTCTACAGGGCAGATGTAGCACAGTATAAATATTCAATAAATATTAATTCCTGAACATATGCTAAAGAGTCTGATATACAGAGGCACTTGCTTATTCAATCACAACTAATCATTTTCTGGCAGGTGTAACAGACACACCTAATATAAACAGACAGACCATTTCTCCCCACGTGACTTACCATTTGATGTGGCAGGTGAAAAGAGAAAGCTAACCAGCAGGGCAAATGTTTTAATTTGGACCATTTCCAATTTATCATTTTTTATTTTGCGTTATGCATCATGCTTTTGGTGTCATGCCTAAAAACACCTCACTAAGCCCTGGTTCCTCAGATTTTCTCCTACGTTTTACGTTTAAATCTATGAGCCATTTAGACAATTTTTGCGTATAGAGTATAAGGATTAGGTTGCATTTTATTTTTTTTGTATTATGTAAGCAAAATATACACTGGTGTTTATATATATTTATATATTGGAGGTATTTATTTTACATACATTGTAAATATGTATTGAAGATTTATTTTATATATACGCATATATATATATCCACCTGTTCTAGCACCACTTGTTTAAAAGACTATCTTTCTTTTATTAAATTGCTTTTATATCTTTGCCAAAAATGAGAAAATGGTCAAAAGACAAAAAGAGCCTTTTCAGCAGAGAAAACACACAGATGGCAACTACATACATGAGAACGCGTTCAGCATCACCAGGCATATCAAGGCCACAGTGAGCCATCTGGATGAGTAGATCCACAATGGCTAAACATATATAAATAAATAAAATTGGTGACCCTGCTTGACAAAGATGTGGAGAAACTGGGTCTCCATCATGTTCCTTATGAGAATGGAAAAAATTAAAATCACACGGGAAAACGGTTTGGCAGTTTCTTACAAAGCAATCAAGCAAGGGAGTCCTTTCCATTCTGCCCATTTACCAGAGAATCCGATGCCGTGTTCACACAAAGACCCATGCAGGGCTGTTTAGAGCAGCGACCTGGTAGATGCCCAAGCTGGAAACAACCAAAAGGCCCCTTAATGGATGAGCCATTCAACAGCTTGCAGCGTATCAGCCACAGGCACCACTCCGGAGTCAGAAAGCAACCTGCTCAGGCCCCGGGCGGAGGTGCGGAGAGATGTCACTTCTTTGTATGAAGTGAAAATACGCTAATCTCAGTCCCCTTTACACAACTTGGGGAAAACAGCAGCTGGGGGTGGAGGCCAGCAGAAGGGTGACAGTAAGCTGGAACCTGGGTGAGGTCCCTGTGACGGTGTGGTGGCTCTGAACCGTGACCGCCGTGGTGGCTGCACACATGTGCAATTGCAGTGTGGTGTGAACGTCCAGGATTTGACACAGTGCTCCAACTGGGGGGCCAGTAACCACTGATAGAAACTGTGGAGGTGCACACAGACCTCTTGGCACCATCTTTGCAACTTCCTGTGACTCTTCATGTCAGATGTAAAAGGTATCTACAGATAATTTTGGAAAATGGAGAACTTATAAGTTCAGAAATAAAAATTATCCATGAACTCGGCATAAACCTGTGTGAACTTAATGACTGCGTTTGTAGGCACGTGTAAATGTAGGCAGGTAGTTCTCTGTTTTCAGAGAAATACATCTTTGGACTATGTTTTCTGACTTTTATCACTTGCAAATAAACTGAGGATATTTTTTCTTCTCATTGCATATTTCCTATATCAACATATTTTGATGGCTGAGGTATCCTTTTAAGTGTCTTTGTCTGTTATTTTAAAGCAATTATGTTATTACCCATCTGGATGTACTACTTTAAATACTAACCTCTTTAAATACCAGTTATGGAGACATATACACGGATCTCTTATAACAGAGTTGGACAAATTCCTGAAAGTAGAACTATAAGATAAAAGCTGTGGGAGTTCTCGTGTGGCACAGCAGGTTAAGGATCCGGTGTTGTCACTGCTGTGGAGCAGGTTCCATCCCTGGCCCAGGAACTTCTGTATGCTGCAGGCATACCAGGAAAAAAAAAAGTGAATGTTTCAGATCAAAAATATAAATAGTTTGAAATATTCCATACATATTTAATGAATGTCCCATAGAAATATTCTATCAATTGACATGACTTTTAGCAATAGAATAGCTACAGGGCAAGAACTAGGGTGTGATTTATTTAATTACTAACAGGGTGAAAGTTTCTTTTCAAATACCTATCGATCATTTTTTAAAGTATTCATTTTGCCTACAGCATTTTCTTGTGCAACTTGTCCATTGATTTATTACATATGGTCTTGCAAGTCTTCTATACCTTAATATATAATATTAAATTTTATTTTATACTGTCTATAATTATATTGTTTTCTAATTTAACACTTACCTGTTATTTGAGATGCTACTTGCCTGTTGTTTGATGTGTGCCTGTGTCTCTAATTACGGGTACCAATTTTTCTCAAAGACTTCTTTCATTTTTAGATGCCAGAGGCTTCCCCTGGGCTCAGATCAGGTCTTGGAGACAGTTTTCCCTATGACTCTCATGACTGCTGCATGTTGCAAGTGCAGCCCTAACTGTCCCTTCTTCTGAATTACCTTAATAGCAACGATGTTTTTATAGCTAAGTGCGTTGAACTTGTGTCTCCCTAAATAGCAAATCACGTTAAGCCTTGGGAAGAGGAGATGCTGTCTGGCCGGAGCAGAGGGCAGGCATGCTTGCTGCTCAGAGGAGTAAGAGAGCAGCTCCACTGAAGCCCTGCTCAGGATCGCTCACAGTCCACGCACCCCGGGCCTCTCTGTTTGATGCAGCCACGTTCATGTCCCATTCGGCCCTCTTTCCATGGCTCCATGGGAACTGAGGGTCAGGAAACCTGTACAGAAATGATGAAGCTCTGCCTATTGCAATCACTGCAACTAATTAGCTAACCTCGGAGCCTCACATCCTCCACCAGCATCCATGGGATTGGAAGCTGGCAAATCTCTGAGCTGTCACGATTCTGCGTAATCATGTATGATACTTCGTAATGGTTTTCTATTTCACCCAATTACTTCTTTATTTAACATTTAAATAGTTTAGCCATTTCGAGGTTGCACATTTAAGAGAGTAAAAAAAAAAAAAAATTTTTTTTTTTTTTCGTCTTTTTGTTGTTGTTGTTGCTATTTCTTGGGCCGCTCCCACGGCATATGGAGGTTCCCAGGCTAGGGGTTGAATCGGAGCTGTAGCCACTGGCCTACGCCAGAGCCACAGCAACGCGGGATCCGAGCCGCGTCTGCAACCTACACCACAGCTCACGGCAACGCCGGATCGTTAACCCACTGAGCATGGGCAGGGACTGAACCCGCAACCTCATGGTTCCCAGTCGGATTCTTTAACCACTGAGCCACGCTGGGAACTCCAAGAGAGTAAATTTTTAAGCGCAAAGTCTGTGGAGCCAGACTGCCTGGCTAAAGCATACCTGGGATCTACATGTACATGTTTTTCAAGTTCTGGTTAATTGATCATTATTCAAACCTGGCATTTAGCCAAAGGAGGTGAAAACTTACATCCACACAAAATATGCATCCACGTGTTTATAAGCTTTACTCATCATTGCCAATATTTGGAAGCAACCATGATGTCCCTTAGTAGGCAAATAAGTAAATCCACTGGGGTAACAGAGAAAGTGCTATTATCCAACCCTAAACATGAGCTATCAAACCATGAAAAGACAGCTTCCACGTATGTTTTTCCTTATTTCATCTGTTAACATGGTGAATTAAGTAATGGATTGTCAAAGATTGAGCTAGCTTTGCATTTCTCAGCTGATCTCCACCTGTGTAAAGTGGAGCACACACTTTAAGACTGTCAATTTCTTCTCTGTGAAATTCTTTTTCTTCCTCTCCCCGCCTCTCTGTTTTTCATCGTAGACAAAGATAAGCAGAGCTTCCATGTTAGTGAATACACAGAAGTTCTGGGAGGAGGTGCACCCCTGTTCCCACCCCCACCCCACCCCGCTATGTGCATCTCCTCCAAAGTCAATGGGTCTGAAGCTTCGACTCTGAGCATGGATTCCTTTGAGCTGAAAAGGAGAACTCTGATCTCACACAAGACATCACTGATGAAAATTTTAGAGACAAAAAGTGTAGAAAATAATTTACAGAATCCCTTCTGGGTATGGCAGCTGGCGATGAGCGAGCCGGAGTTCTCAAAGCCCTAAATGAAAAGGCACAAACAGATTGCCTGAGACACCAGCCGAGAGCAACAGCAGAGTGAAGTTTCTGAGACCAGGATATAAATAGCACCATGAAAGAACTTCTTAGATGCAGTGAAGGTCTTCAGGAACCATCCACACCAAAGCCACAGAGCACTGGAACACCAAAAGGAAGACATGATAAAGGAAACTCTAAAATGTCAGTAATACTTGAAGGTACACTTTAAAGATGCCAAGGCAATAAAACCATTCGGAAGTGCCTGCTAACAAATGCTCCAAACCAACTTGATACTTCAGACTTTCAAAACTTCAGGCTGAAAGTGGTGTATGTTAAAGATGCTCAGTGGTCCTTTGCAGCTACCTTTATCTGTAAATTCTCGTGTTTGCTCTGAAATCAATCTGTTCTGAGGAGGCCTGTGTAGGATGTTAAATGTGATCACTTCCCTTTTATATTTTTTGTAAAATGTAGATTAATCATAATCTCCCACTGAGAATTTACATCACCTTTGCTGTTATCATTTATTTTTAAATTATAGGCCAACAGAATTGACACCTTAATTTTTTTTCTTTACAGCCACACTTGAGGCATATGGAGGTTCCCAAGCTAGGGAGCTGCAGCTCCCGGCCTATAGCACAGCCACAGCAACGCCAGATCCCAGCCCAGTCTGCAACCTGCACCACAGTCCGCTGGAGTCTTAACTCACTGAGCAAGGGCAGGTCATGGAGCATCCTCATGGGTACTAGGCAGGGTCTTAATCCACTGAGCCACAACTGGAACTCCCAGAATGGACACCTTAATGCATCGTCATATTACATTCTTTAATATAATTATAAATATTGGTGTTTGTTTCTGACATGTTAACTTGAATGTGATAGCTTCCAAGATAATTTATTTAACAATATTTGGTGATATTCAATAAATAGTTTATAATTGTTAAAAAAAAGATAATAAAAACTGGGAAAGAACTGCAGGAAAATATGTCTCTTGCTCTCTTTATTAAGGATTTTTGCAATTCTATAATAGGGTACCTTGGTGTTCACCAAGCACATCCTGATTCTAAGAGCCAGGAACAAGGCTTAGGGAAGTTACATTCTGAAGCCTGAGGATAAGTAAGATTTAATCTGTTGAAGTAGCTGTAAAATAAGATAGAGGAATATACCTCCAGACAGGAAAATTTACTGACAAGGCTATAATCTATATTGCTAAAACAAACAAATCCCGACTGTCTTTTAAAAGATGATTTTTTGCCATTCCCTGGTGGCCTAGCAGTTAAGGATCTGGCGTTGGCATTGCTGTAGTTCGGGTTCAGTCCCTGGCCTGGGAACTTCCACATGCTGTGGGTACAACCAAAAATAAAAATAATAAATGAAAAGATGAATGTATATTTCTCTGTGTCATGAGGGTCTGGAGTTAAGACGTGACCAGAGCAGCTCACTCTTGGTTGGTTAGCTTCTTCCTATCTTTTCCTCCATCACTTTTTTCAGTGGTTTCCTTGCTGGCATCCAAGATGCCTGGATTCACATCCAGATTTCATGCTCAGAGGATGGAGAAAAAATAAACAATTTTCAGGCGAATTCACTTGACTTGATATTGGAGAGAAATTAGAAGCTGTACAAATACCTCTGTTCCCATTTCCTTATCAAAAATAGGTCCGTATCCAGAGTGACCCTTGTGGCTCAGCAGTAATGAACCTGACTAGTATCCATGAGGATGCAGGTCCTATTCCTGGCCTCGCTCAGGAGTTTAACCACCCTGCATTGTCATGAGCTGTGGTGTAGATCACAGACGCGGCTCGGATCCTGTGTTGCTGTGGCTGTGGTGTATGTAGGGCGGCAGCTACATCTACGATTTGACCCTTACCCAGGAACTTCCATATGCCACACATGTGGCCCTAAAAAGCAAAAATAAATAAATAAATAAAGGTTGGCATGGCTGCACCTTATTTGACTAACATAAATCGTATGGGAGAAACTCCAGAGGCATGGTGAGTAAAAGAAAACAAAATTGAAAGGATTTGTCAAGAAACTACAAAATGCCTATATCGGTTTATTTATTTATTTATTTACTTTTGTTTTTTTTTACTATCTTCCTCAAAAAAGATTGAAAATTAGAAATCCATTGAGGCAGGAGTTCCCATCGTGGCTCAATGGTTAACAAATCAGACTAGGAACCATGAGGTTGCAGGTTTGATCCCTGCCCTTGCTCAGTGGGTTAAGGATCCGGCGTTGCTGTGGCTCTGGCATAGGCTGGTGGCTACAGCTCCTATTAGACCCCTAGCCTGGGAACCTCCATGTGCCACAGGAGCAGCCCCAGAAAAGGCAAAAAAGACAAAAAAATAAAAATAAATAAATAAATAAATAAATTGAGGCTAATTTTTCTCTTCTTTAATGCCCTCCTCCTCTTCTAATCATAGGCTCTGGTAAATAAATGTGTGATTTGAATAGCCACATATTTATTTATTTGCTTATTTGGCTGCACCCGAGGTATGCAGAAGTTCCCAGGCCGGGAATCAAACCTGTGCCACAGCCAGAGCCACAGCAGTGACAACACCAGGTCCTTTATCCACTGAGCTACCAGGAAACTCCCCGGACATCTATGTTTAAACCAAGAGTATGTAGCATTTTTATTCAACACTTTGATTTAATTTCTATTTTGATTTAGGTTCTAGAAGCAATTAAAAATATATATTTAGTTTGTATGTACACACGCTTAATACTGCTTAGATATGCATGCACAGTTAATTAAGTTTAAGCAGATGCATTGAAAGTTATATGAAAAACCCAATTTTGTTGATATTTAACGAAAAATGGAAATGAGCATTTAATGCTTGTCAAGAGGTATTTAATTTTAAATAATTGTGAGCATAAACACATGTATTTAGAAGAAATAGCCACCCTTTCATCCATTATTCCTGGTTCCTGATGACCTTGGTGAGCATGTGTTTGAGTTTAACCCTTTAAAGGAATATCCAGCAGTTACCTGGCTGACATTGAGGGGGTTGCCCATTGCATTATGGGAAGTGAAAAACCACCTCCCTTCCTGTCCTACCCGCTCCCCGAGCCCTTCTGTCAGTCTTCGAGCACATTTTATGATGATTTTTCAGGATATTTGTCGAGCTCCTCTAATAAGCTCCTTGGGGGCTACAATCTTGTTCTCTTAATTTCCTTCTCCCAAGGCTATTCCAGAGGGCCTCCTGCACAAATGAGACCTTCAAAGACTCAAAGACACTGTGAGATTTGCCTTATTTCTCTTAGTTTTATCCGCCCAGCATGTCCTCGTCTTCACCGTAATCCACGCTGTCGAAAACAAACGTCTCTCTAATTGCCCGGTGTCAGCAGCTGGAACTAAAATTCTGTGGTGTAGAATGAGCTAAGCGGCCACACTTTATCATTTGCCCTGGGTTTTAAATGTCTTAATAGCTGCCGGCTGCCCCTCCTACACCGAGCTATTCTTCCCTGTGGATTTGTAGTCCCAGGAATACCTGAGGATGTTCAGGCCACGGCGTTAGGGAGCCTTGAGAAGTGGCGGAGACGGGGATGAACTTGCCTGTTTGCATCTACAAGCATTTACTCTCCTTGTAGAACTAAGTGCATATAACTCCAAAAACCAAGGATTCGATATCAGAAAGTAAACCCTCATGGCAAATAAATTGTTTCACTTCAACTGAGCAAAAAAAAAAAAAAAATTTTTCATTTCTGGCCCCCTTGCAGCATGTGGAGTTCCCCGGCCAGGGATCAGATCTGAGCCATGGCCTCGACCTAAGCCGAAGTTGGGACAACACTCGATCCTTAACCCGTTGTGCCAGGCCTGGGATCGAACCTGCGTCCCAGTGCTCCCAAGACACCCCCAGGCCCCTGGGCCACAGCAGGAGATCCTCAATCGAGCAAATATTTATTGAACCTATATCACCATGGATCCATTTATTAAATTCTCTCTCCTGCGACACTAAAAGTGAAGACTAGCAGCTAGTTAGTCCAACATGGTCATTGATTCCAAATATGTACTTTACTGGCAATTTGCTGTCAGAGAAACTATTAGTTTTGCAATTTTTAATTTATAATATTACAAATTTTTAATATTTCAATATAGATGATCTTTGAAAAATATACCTTTCCTGAATTATAGACAAAAATACAAAATACTGAAAGGTTAATAATGAAAAAAAAATTGTCTTTCTAGAGAGACTTTTTCCCAGGACATCTAGATTTTGTTTCCCAAGAACTGGAAGTTAAATTTTAAAATGTTAATTCGACTGCTAATGAAGAAGCTTTACAGTGAGCTGCTCATTTAGAACAAAATTTCTGTACACTTATAAGTTAGTAAATTCACATCTTGTATGAGTTTATCTGAATCTTTATAATTGCCTTTTAAAAACTTTCTGGCGCTCCACAGAAATTGTAAGGCAAACACTCCACAGCTTTGAGAGGCTCATGGATGTCTTGCGAGCTTGGCAGATGAGACTAGGATCAAATGCTGATAGTTTGAATTTCCAGGCATATAAAAGCACATGCCCCTGACTTATTTGAGGAAATAATGGAGCCAGTTTTAGAGCATCTGAGATTGTGACTGATGCATCAAAGTAACAGAGCAGGGAGTTCCTGTCATGGCTCAGTTGTAATGAACCCAATTAGTATCCATGAGGATGTGGGTTCGATCCCTGGCCTTGCTCAGTGGGTTAAGGATCTGGCATCACATGAGCTGTGGTGTGGGTCGCAGATGAGGCTTGGATCTGGCATTGCTGTGGCTGTGATGTACACTTGCAGCTCTGATTCAATCCCTAGCCTGGAAACTTCCATATTCCACTGGTGTGGCCCTAAAAAAGAAGGTTGGGGGGAGACCTTGTGCGCTGTTGGTACAGCCGTTGTGGAAAACAGTTATGAAGATTCCCCAAAAAGTGAAGAGTAGAATTAACATATGGCTCAGCTATCCCATTTCTGGGTATTTATACGAAAACTCTTATTTGAAAAGATATATGCACCCCTATGTTCATTGCAGCATTACTTATAGCCATGTTAAGGAATCGCTTGTGTGTATCAATGGATGAATTGATGAAGAAGGTGTGATATGCACATATCCAATGGACTATTACTCAGCCACTGAAAAGAATGATATCCTGCCCTTGGCAACAGCATGGGTGGACTTGAAGGATCCTGCTGAGTGAAATAAGTCAGATGGAGAAAGACAAATACCATATGATTTCACTTGTACATGGAATTAAAAACAAACAAAATAAAACAAAAACAAACTTAAAGATAAGAGGTCAGATTAGCAGTTTCCAGAGAGAAAGAAGATGGGCGTGTGGGCAAAATGAGTGAAGAGGGTCAACCAGACGGTAACGGATGGTAACTAGTCCCGTGGTGATGACCCATCATTGTGTCTGCTGGTGTCGTATGGCAATGCTGCACGCCTGAAATGTGTGTAATAAAAAGAAGACATTCTGCTTCTAATCTGATTGTAGTTCCCCTTTCATTACTTTTTCAAACATTTCCAGGAGTTGCTTTTTCCTTCTGAAATTCCTTTCTCTACCTTCAGGCTTCAGATTTTAAAAAGGAGAGAAAGAGAGGGAAGTCGAAGAAGAAGGGGGCTGGGGGAGAAGACACCTATTTAATCATTTGAAGACTTGGGGGTTTTTATCCCCTTGTAGAAACCCCTTTGAAGTTGACTTTCCTGCCTGCTCTAGAGGGATCTAGGCAGCAGTCACTGAACTGGACTTGTACAGGGGTTTGAGGGAGCGTCTTCCAGTGGGAAGAAGGACAGGGAGCTATTTCAGCAGCAAAGCTGAGAAACAGAGACCTTCCCCAGCTATATCTGGGTCAGTCAAATTCTCCCAGGATAAGAAGTTTTGTTAATTCCTCAACTCACTGATTTTTCAATTGTCTGTTAAGATAGTATATGTGTATAAGTACATAGAGTTAAATCGTTCATTTAACTTTCAAAACTGTAAAATAACTGTCGTTAGCAATCACCTTTAAAGTTGTGATTTAAGTGTTCTCTGTGTAAAGTGCCTTGTTCCCGGTGTATTTGCTTTAGAAAGGACTCATCCTCAGGGCCATCTCTGGATATGGTCAGCCTGTATCCTCTAGCCACATCCTGTCCATCTCCCACCTTAGAAGTTTCTCCTTAGTTTCATTTCAGAGTTTTGTAAATTATTCTTTTTGTGAAACTGAGGTGGATTAAAAAACAGAATTTCTGAAGCATGGAAGAGGATTTGCCTGTGATAGAAAGTTCAAAGGAATTTTTGTTCAATCATGAACACCAACTGCGGAGGAGTCGAAGTATTCCTTTAGGATTCCAAGCTTGATAAGCAGAGAACCTTAAAGGAGGCCTCATCTTGTTCTGAGAATCGCCTGTGCCCTTCCCCTCCCATGGGATGTGTTCAAGGGTGGACAGATGCTCCCTGCTTCCTTTCCAACTCACTGGATATTGACTCCGTCCAGCCAATCTGCTCTTCTCAAGTGAGACTCCTGTAGCCACGGAATAGAGAAGGGTGCAAAAGAGAATTCAAAGCAGACTCTGAGCCTTAAAGACTATATTTTATATTTTAAAATGAATCAAGCATATATCATCTGAGAGGCACTAGCTGTGTGTATTCACAGCTTCAGTTCATTTGTTCCCAGTTACTCAGAAGGTCTTGCCAGCTCCCTACTGTGGTGGATTCCTAGGAGATTTCTGGCCTGATCAAGGTAATTACAGGGAGAAAAGAGAAATACAAGAGAGGACATGCAGCCGGAAACATGACTGCTTCCTGTATCTCCTAGTAAGAAGTTGGCCAGTGTGCCAAGCCCGGGTGCTCTGGTTTAGGGACATGGCATGGCTGGGATGGGGGTGGGCTTTTTCAAAAGGAGGGGAAGGGAGTGAGAGCCTTTAGAACAGCTGTTGGGTATAAAAGAACCACAGAGAGGGAGCGAGAAAGTCAAAAGAACATTCTAGAGACGACATATCTATTTCCTAGATTTTTAACAATCTCTGAAAGTGAGTCAGAATGGATGAACTTTTAAAAAGTTTATCTACATGGCCACAGAATTTCTGAATGGGCCCTCGAGAATGGTAATTCATTGTAATGCTTTTTTCTTCACCGTCGTTGATTTAGCTTATGACACATTGCAAATAAAAAGGGCAATGGAGGGAGAGATGCATGTGAAAGTCTGCACATACGAGCTTGGAGCTCCCCTCTAAAGAAACAATACCCGTGGGCGGATTTGAGATGGAGCAGGGCTGAGATAGAACTAATTCTGAATTGTGAGACTAGGATAAAAACACAAACAATTAAAAGGATTAAGAATTGCAAGGAAAAAACCAGCACTACCTAAGTACTTGGAAAGAAATGGTGAAGAGTGTTTTCAACGCACCGCACCGTATTTTTCAGAGTAGAGGCGGCAAAGTAAAAAGAAAAACCTGCTGGTGGAATAACCCTCAATGGTGCTTCCCATGGTGACAGCTTTGCTTTTGTTCTGTTCATTAGCACGCGCCGTCAGGGATTAGAGAGAGGACATTTCTTTTTTCTTTTTTGTCTTTTGTCCTTTTAGGGCTGCACCTGTGGCATATGGAGCTTCCCAGGCTAGGGGCCTAATCAGAGCTGTAGCCGCCGGCCTATGCCACAGCCACAGTAACTCGGGATCTGAGCATCATCTGTGACCTACACCACAGCTCACAGCAACGCTGAGTCCTTAACCCACTGAGCAAGGCCAGGGATCAATCCCGAAACCTCATGGTTCCTGGTCAGATTCGTTTCCGCTGTGCCAGCACGGGAACTCTGAGAGGGAACAATTTTTGAATCATTTCTAGGTAAGGAGGTTCTGCTTGAGAAAAAAGTATATATTCCTCAGTCATTTTATGACCCGTCCTATGAGTAGACAGAGGCAGCAGTAATGTGAGTTTCTTCTTTCACTTTTATTGTCCGTCCTCACTGTTGCTTTTGTTCCTGCCAAGACTTTTGTAGTATAGACAGTGACAAAAATAAGTTAAAGCAGCATATGATACCACAGGGCTTAAACATATAATGGGATCCCTGCAATTTTTAAAACAATGAGCAGAAGAAAACTAGAGCCAAAGGAGTTGCTGGCCAGGGCTTCCCAAGGCACCCACTGTCTATGTCTTTGTCTGAAAACCAAGGGATGGAGTCTAATAGACTGACAACTCGGTGTAGGTATGGAAAAGAGTAATGTTGGCAATTGCAACCTCTCCTACAGCTTTTTACACATGATGGAACAGACCCAGAGTAGTAAACGATTTGTTCAAAGCAATCTGTCTCTTCTCTGTAAAGAGTAGATGGAATTCTTTTCTCACACTCTAGTCATTTTTACACAGTCTCTTATTTCTAATGGATTATGTGTGGATTTAAATTCTTTGCAACTATGTCCTTTCCAGGAACTATGTGGTTCATTTAGGGACTGAACAGTAGGTCCGTCCTGCATCCTTTTGCAGGAGCCAGTTGCTGTTTTTTTTTTTTTTTTTTTGTCTTTTTTTTTTTTTTTTTAGGGCTGCACCTGTGGCATATGGAGGTGCCCAGGCTAGGAGTGGAATCGACTCTCTAGCTGCCAGCCTACACCACAACCATAGCAATGCCAGATCTTAATCCACTGAGCGAGGCCAGGGAATCACACCCGCATCCTCATGGATGCTAGTCGGGTTCATTAACCTCTGAGGCACAACAGGAACTCCTGCAGTTCCTAATCAAAACTGTAAGTCAGGAGTTCCCGGCGTGGCTCAGTGGTTAACAAATCTGACTAGGAACCATAGGGTTTCGGGTTCAATCCCTGGCCTTGCTCAGTGGGTTGAGGATCCGGCGTTGCTGTGACTTGTGGTGTAGGTTGCAGATGCAGCGTGGATCTGGCATTGCTGTGGCTGTGGACTAGGCCAGCGGCTACAGCTCTGATTAGATCCCTAGCCTGGGAACCTCCATATGCCATGGGTGCGGCTCTACAGAGCAAAGAAAGAAAGAAAAGAAAAAAGAAAGAATTAGCAGTTTAAACATTACACCAAGGACAATAAGCATAAGATGACATTAGGTAGGTTTGGAAGCATTTGGAAATTATCCTGATAGACGTCCTGCCAGCTCAATGTTACAACTGTTACCTCCGAAGTAGCAAACGTCAATCAATGTGATCATTAAGTTCTCATGCTTTCGTGCTGTTATTGAGAGCAGCTATTTAAAGTCCAAAGTCGTGATTATTGCTGTTGGGGAATGAAGCCGGGAGAGGTCTGGTGTGTACTGGTGAGACGTTTCCTTGTTTGGGCCACAAAGTGTAACACAACGTGCCTATTTCTCGTCTCCCCTGGAGAGTCAGCCTGGACCTCTAAGTCAGGGCACAAAATCACGTTTGGTTCCTGGAACTCCTCTCTCATCCTTGGTGAGTTCTCCCAGTCAGTTTCACCCTCACCATTTCCTTCAGCAGGTGCATATGATTTAAAGAATCAGTCTCTTAATGCCTAACACATTTCAGAATAAATGTCCAAGTTTTAGAAGTACATTACCAGTAATCCAGGATAATGTTTAATCTGATCCATCCTGATCTTCCTGTATTACAGCCAGGGAACCAAAAACCCCATAACTACATTATTTATGTTCTCTCTTTTTCAATGACGCTGGTTTGAAACTCTTACGGCATCAACGCTTAGTATTTTCAGATGGCTTTAAGCATTTTTTAAGTGAACGATTACCTCTAGAAACTTTCTGTTCAAATTATTTTTTAATCAACAGTGGTTTAGGTATCTGCTAAATTATATGTAAGGTCAAGGAAAATATGATAAAAGAAAAAAATTCATTTACAAAATGTAAAGTTAGTTTTCAGAGTCCTGGGTTCAGAATTAAAATTCAGCATGTAATGCAAAGGAGTTCCGGAAATCCCTCAGCATACATGTAACCCTAATAACTCATAGCCCGAAAGCAAATAGTCTGGCTTCAAATTGCTAACCCTGATTTCAAAGACAACGCCAGATAGAATTTGCTAATCATACGTCGCATGATTTACTATTCATTCCTGTTATGTATGCAGTCCCCTCTAGATTTTATATGTTAATGAACAACAGGAGAGATGCTGACTTTTATATAAATGAGAAAGATGATGATGGAAATAGTATTTATATTTAAATTTGGAAAGTCAAATGCACAATAAATCTCCATTTGTGGAATAAGAATCATGCAAATAGACACATAAACATCGCAGGCTGGTTATTTGGGTTTTAAATCATTTTTACTCTCTTTACAATGTTAGAAACTAATCGGAACCACTCTTTTTGCTCTTCGGTATAGTGTCTGTCTGTTTTATTCATGTAGTATTAATTTTCCAGCGGTATATTACTGACCTAAAACTTCCACTTTTTTGAGTTGTGCTTTGTTAAAAGATAAAGATGAGTACTCTATTATAAATCTACATTTACAAAATGCTAAAGCAGTAATATCTGTCTGAGAAATGTCTATGTTTAGTTACTGAAAAACTTGGCTTGAGTGGCCAGATCATTTAGAACTGTTCATACATGGTCTTCCTTTATATGGATTGTTTCCACTAAATTGCATCGCTTAAGTTGTAGAAAGTCGTCCTCAAATCCAGGACCGTTACATCTGGTCCTTAGAGAAGCATCACAAAATGGTTCTCTGGGCAGCAGCTACAGTGCTGTCCACAGGGAGCCCTGGACACTCCTCTTAGGGCACCAGGGGACACCGCAGGCTGGTCACTCTTTTCCCATTTCCTGGAGTGTCGCAGGTTTTAAAGCACGAAAAGCTTGTGTTCCATCTTGCTTAATTTTCCCTGATGTGCAAAAGTGACAAGGTTGATTTTTTTTTTTTTTTTTTTTTTTAGAGCCGCATCTACTGCATATGGAAGTTCCCGAGCTAGGAGTCGAATCAGAGCTGCAGCTTGTAGCAACATGGGGTCCTTAACTCACTGAGCAAGGCCAGTGATAGAACCCGAATCCTCATGGAGACTAGCGGGGTTCCTCACAACTGAGCCACAATGGGAACTCTGACAAGGTTGGTTTTATCCCAGTAAAACTGAACTAGGCTTGAACTAGTCATCTGCTGAGCTGTGGCCTTCCTTCCCTGCCCGCTGCAGCCCCCACCCCCAATCCTTGGGGTAATAGTCGTCTTTGATGCCAGTTGTTGTTTTAGTGAAAAAAATCTAGAGTATCTAAAGCTTCCAAATCTTTTAGGACATAAGTTCATCTTTCTCTGGTGTTAATCATTCTCAGGCTCTGATCAGATCTCTCAATGTTTACCAGCGTTTTCATCTTTTACCTCAAAAAGTCTTTCCATTATTCTTGATCATTTTAGCTCTCTATCTTTGACTTGCTAGAAATATGGGTAAAGATTATTCCAATCTCAGACATACCAGGTTTCATGCACAAAATGAAATTTCTCCTTTGCTTATAATAATGTCCTAATTGATCCCCCGGATGGTTTGGCCTAACTGGTTGCACCAGCACTGTGACTGAATAGACCAAGACTTTGGGGGAGCTCCCGTGGTGGCACAGCAGAAACGAATGTGATTAGACCATGAAGATGCAGGTTCGATCCCTGGCCTCGTTCAGTAGGTTAAGGATCCAGAGTTTCTGTGAACTATGGTGTAGCTCGAAGATGCCTCTTGGATCCTCCATTGCTGTGGCTGTGGGGTAGGCTGGAGGCTACAGCTCCGATTTGACCCCTATCCTGGAAACTTCCATAGGCTGCAGGTGTGGCCCTTAAAAAAAAAAAAGCCAAAAAAGTAAAATTTTATATATATATATAAAGACTTTGGAAGAAGGTCATTTTATGACATTTGTCATATTTAATTATCATTTTAAATTAGAAGCCTTTTCAATTTTACATCCACAGTTCCAGATCTAAAATAGACTCTCATTCACGTTTTTAAGTTATTTCTCATAGAATGGCTTATTTCTTAATTAGAAATACAGCTTAGATGTAATATTCTTCTTTTGGAAATTGAATATACACTGAGATGTAACATGTTTCTAGGAATAAGGACCTATATGTTATATAGTTATTTTTGTTCATCCCCAAATTGTAGGTCTCTCCTAATTCTTAGGCTTCGTAACGCACTGTAATCCAGTTAGAGTAGACATGCCAAGTTTACACCATTCCTTGTATGGAGTTCTTCATGTATCCATTTTGACCGGGTCTTTTTTAGTTCACTTACAATGAAAAGCTTTGTTCCTTCTACAAAAAAAGGAAGAGGAGTGATTACTACCACTGCAGATGTCACAGAACTTTTGTTTTAAAAACATTATTTGTAGTCCTTTTTGCAGGGCTGGGCATGAGTTGATAAAAATCAGAGGTTTTTTTTTTTGTTTTTGTCTTTTTGCCTTTTCTTGAGCCACTCCCATGGCATATGGAGGTCCCCAGGCTAGGGGTCGAATCAGAGCTGTAGCCACCGGCCTACCCCACAGCCACAGCAATGCAGGATCCAAGCTGCGTCTGCGCCACAGCCCACGGCAACGCTGGATCCTTAACCCACTGAGCAAGGCCAGGGACCAAACCCACAACCTCGTGGTTCCTAGTCGGATTCATTAACCACTGTGCCACGACAGGAACTCCAATAAAATCGGAGTTTTTAACTCTTCTTTTGGAATTCAGGTTGCCAAAGGGGAAGGGGAGGGAGTGGGATGGGTTGGGAATTTAGGGTTAACAGATGCAAACTACTGCCTTTGGAATGGATAAGCAATGGGATCCTGCTGTAAGGTACAGGGAACTATATCTAGTCACTTATGATGGAGCATGATAATGGGAGAAAAAAAGAATGTATATGTCTATGTGTGACTGGGTCACCTTGCTGTACTGTGGAAAATTGACAGACCACTGTAAACCAGCTATAATGGAAAAAATAAAAATCTTTATAAAAATAAAAAGAGAGACAGAATACAACAAATAGAGCATGACAAACACTCTTGAGTCTCATTTCTTTCCTATTGAAATCAGACCTACATCCCAAAACACCTGCCCCCCTCACTCTCAGAACAGTTCCTCTTGGCACCGTGTATTAAGACAACATAATTGTCTATAACAAAAAAAACAGCCAAAATTATACATCGGGTCGCATGTATAGGAGCAGCCATCAGTTCGTTTGCTTTCATCTACATCCTTCAGAAAGCCCCATCCAGAGTCAGGACTAGCATGTCTGGCTTTTCCCCCAAAGTCCTGAGTGTGAGGTCACATTCAGGAAGCGGTAACTGGGGAGCTCACACCCCCTGTGCCACCGTGGTTCCTGTGTCCCGTCCTCTGTGCCTGCTAGTTAATTATGCAGCCTCAGCCTCACACCCTGTAGAAGGAGGAGCACAGTCTATGCACTAAACCTTTCAAGGCGTTCTTACATCTTCATAATGAAAACTTCTGTGTAATTGAATGTCCCTAGTTCTGGAAATAAGCAGATTCGTCCTTGTTCTGTCCTTATTACAGACGGAGAACAGGTGAGCAGTTGCCGCTGCTGACACTTTGCACCTACAGAGAGCTAATAGGGTAACGTTCGGTCTTTCTCCGGCTCGCTGAAGTCATACTAATTATTTTACTTTTCCCTCGTGTTTTGCGAAAGTCATACCCTCCTATCTCATTCCCCTAATTCATAAATCACTTTTATTCTCTTTTTTAGATCATTTCTTCCAATTTTATTTTTTTAAAGTGTAACAATGTAGCCAGTACAAGTGGATCAGGATGGTAATAAAAACAAAGCTCCAGGCTGGAGGATGGGGGCCCTCGGACATCGAATCCTGCCCCTGGCGGAGTCCTCTCCCTGCCATCACCTTCCTCCTGGGCCTCATGGTCAAACTGTTGTTTTCAGTGTGGAGGGAGAATCTCACAAAACAGCAGAGCTGAGAAGGTAAGTAGGGGGTTATTCTCATCATCTGTGTGACACTCGGGCTCATTCAGCAGGTCACGGTGAAAAAAGTGACATCACTGTACAACATTATATGCCCTAGCTTTTCCCTTTAAGGTTTTTAACAAGCAAAGTATAATTATATAATGTTTATGATTCACATAGCAGCACTGTCCTCAGGTCCTAACCCACTGAGACTCTGTGCCACTTGGCTGAATGTAAAAAACATCTATATGCCTGTTGGATTCTTTATAATATCTTGCATGGTTTGGGATGCGAATGAAATATTAATTTTTAAATGAATGTAAATAAACCAAAGTATGTCTATCTTTTTATTTCATTCATATCTTCCCCCATAAAATTCATACCCACACATTTGCATTTATATATAAATGCACTTAAATATTTACAAATAAATTAATGTTCATATATATTATATGTGTACACATGTATATGTGTGTTTATCAGTTATAAATATGTCATGGAAGTTAAATAATTTCAGTTTGAATAATAATTTTATAAATGTTGATTAATATCTTCTAAAGAGAAGCTCGTTTTTGTCCCATGACCAAATGTAATTATTGCTTTGCTTTTTACAGGCAAATATAATTAATACTCAGTTTGGGATGAGTTACTAGAGAAAAGAACAAAAGGTATTCTTTGTGAGAATGTTTCTCAGAGATTCTAACATCTCTTAAAAACTATTGGGGGACTAATGTGCTTTTTTCTAATGTGAGTTATAAATGTCACTATTTCTCATAGGAGTTAAAAATACTTTAAATGTTTGAATGTTATATGTTAATTCATTTAAAATGGCAATGTTGAACTTATTACATAATGTAAATAATTCAAATATTTGAAATACTTTAATTTTATAATTTACTATAAAATATTTCATGAATAAAATACATAAACAAAATATCCTTAAAGAATAATAATCATTTTCAACAAAATAATGAGCTGAGTGGTGGCATTGGTTAGTTTTCTTAATCCTTCTGTATATGCATTTGGGTTCTGCATTCAAACTCTTGGGCTGTGTTGTTTGGGCCAAAGTATATGAGGAAAGTCTTAACCTCATACAGATCTATTGTTTGAAGAAAGAGGTGTATTTTAATAGTATTTTTAGACAACTGTGGCTTTTCTTCTTTACTACTACCCTAAAACTCAACAAGCAGTAGTTTCTTGGTGGCAGTATGGAATTTGAAGCCACTTAAAGAACACTTTGCTCTCTGTTACACAACACACATTATTCTAATGCTGCTTGCATCGACCTTGACTCCTGCATGATTTTACACATTCATGTGTTGATCATTTAGAAACTATCGTTTCAAATCTTTCCCCATACAGGTTATTACCGAATATTTAGTAGAGGTCCCTGGGCCACACAGCAGGTCCTTGCTGATTAACTATTTTATATATAGTTGTGCGTATGTGTTAATAGCATTCTAATGGAATCACATTGCTATACACCTGATACTAATGCAGCTTTGTAAATCCACTACACTCCAATAAAAAGGAAAAATTAAACTGAAAAAAAAAGACATAAAAAAAGAAACTGTCATTTCACTTAGGTAGATATTCCAAATAACGACACTATATTGCCTTTAAAAAAATCACTTCATAATATCATTACCAACCTTATCAAAAAGTCTTTGCAGGTCAGAAAGCTGCCTGGTTGTTGGCAAATACAAGTTTCCCAAAATTCTAACCCTTGTTTAAATGCTTGAATTAGAAAAAACAAAGCATCAGACACACCTATCAGTGACTTTTCTTGATGGGTAGGCTCACTTTTTCCTTCTTTGTGAAAATGTCCACCAAGAATCCAAAGTTGCCTGTGGCTAGTTTGCTGGCCTTCACACTTTCCAGTGACTCATGATGTTCCAGGAAAAAAAAAAAAGCAGTTCCCTCAGCTCCAAGCCCAGACAGCCCTGGGCAGCTTCTCCTGGAGACAAACTCTATTTCGGGTCCAGTCCGAGGTGCTCCGAGGATGCTTTCACACAGAATACTAAAACTGTGCCTGTGCAAAGGGTTGCTGTCTAATGAAATTGAATATTTTTACTGAATCTTCAAGGAAATGGCACGGTGAACCTGGCTTTCCTTTCTTTCTACCTGTGGCAGGTCAGCCGCCGTGACAGGCGGTGCAGTTGGGGGCCGGTGCCTTAACCAGGTTCGCTGGCCAGCAGCAGTCCAGAGTCCCCGTCACTCCATCACCTGTTAACGCAGTGCAAAGGCAAATCACATACTGTCATTATTGTGAAAATAGGTTTTGCTCTGAAAGACCCTCTGAACCAACCCCCGGGGACCACAAGCCACACTTTGATTGGCACTGCCTTGGAGGAAGGGAGGGAGGAAACCTTAAACCACAGCAGAGAACAATCTAGAGAAGACAAGGGAGTGTCTGTGTCCCCACATAGAAGGGAGGTCCCAAGTCAGGGCTCAAGGCCACACGACTGGCGTGGAAGGGACGCTGGCCAGCTGCGTGTCCGCATATGAGTCTGACCACACACAGGCCCCTGATTTGCGTCACTGCTGCCTCTGTGCCGGTCAGGCCTCCTCATGAAAGAGGAGAAATATTACTCAGTTAGTGTCCGCTGACGAGTCCTTCTCAAGGATGGTGACCCTCTTTAAGTATTTTTCTAAATGACTCAGATTTTGAAAAACAAATCATTCAACCCGCCTTTCGCAGGACCCTTTCATAGAATGAGAAACTCCCAGAATCTCTGAGCAGGACGTGATGGTTCGATACCAGCAGCCTTGTGTTTCAGCATAGCTCGTTTTACACAAGGTGAGTTTCCAGGAGGTGAGATGAGGGCTCCGTGGCCTCCCCGTGGGGTCTGTCAAAGGCTGAGCCAGGTCCAGTGCTCACCTCTTTCTCTGTTTCCCTGAGCTGAAAATGGTCCTTTTCCCACCGTATCCTCTAGTGACACTTGCGCCACAGTCACAGAAAAGCCAGTTCCACCGATGGAGCAGTTCTCTTCTTCTCACCCAGTGAAGGGTCTGAAGGGGTCTGTGGGGTTGTTCCCAGGCCCGTGACACAGTGGACGTCTCTGTGATGCCTGGCTTTTCCCCCTGGTCACAGGATGGTCCTGTGGGCAGCTGTCACAAGGCTTTACACATATGGTTGATGAGCACCTGCTTCTAGCTCATGGCAGCGCTGGGCCTGGGAGGGAGCCTGTGCGTGTGGTAAACCTCTGCCCCCAATGCAGGGTCTCAACCTGGGAGGGGGCACAGCTTCTCTCTTTTTCCTGCAGATGCACTGCCTCCAGGGATGTTGACCTCTCTCCTTACCTGGATGTTTGCCCGATGGGCTGGTGACATTTCTCCTCTGGCCCAGGCGCCATGTCGGGAAAACTACCCACCACGTGGCCCTGTGTCCAAGGTCCAGGTAAGAATGGGCATAGGGGTTCTCCCCAGTTTCAGTTAGTACCTGCCAAGCGAGTCTTCTTCATAGGAACTCCCTTTGCTTTGAGGAATAACCTACCCTAACAGGCCGGCTCGAGTCTTCTGCATACATCCAGATACACGCATCAACCCCGGACTTGTCACAGCCTGAGACTGAGACTCTACTGGCGGCAGGGCAAAAACAGGATGATTGCATGAGAAATGGGGCAAGAACAGCATAAATTCTGGCCTCTTCATAGTCCTACACTTAGACTTTATCAGTTTCACGAGCTAATACATCTTTTTTATGTCTTAAGCCATTTTGGATTTTCTATGGCTTGTACCTGAACACAACCGTCTGATAAATTGACTGGCGCAACTAGGAACTAAAATGGGTATGAATAATTCAAGTTTCTGTTCAAGCTAAAAATATTTGCAGAGAACCTATTCCATAAACTGCGGTCCAGGGGCCAGAAGGATCACAAGAACCCAATATTTCTTTTAAGATTTTGTGTTCTTATGAAGGTAAAGGTGTAAGTTAATTATTAAACAAGAAAAATAGGAGTTCCTGCTGTGGCACATGGGATCGGCGATGTCTCTGTGGCACTGGGACACAGGTTCGATCCCTGGCCCAGCACAGTGGGTTAAGGATCCGGTGTTGCAACTGCAGCTTGGATCTGATCCATGGCCCGGGAGCTCTATATGCCATGGTGATGGGAGGGGGGGCGGGGCCAAAAATAAAAGGAACAAAGAACAATATACGTTGTGGAAGATCTATCTTAGGGTCAAGGTTTTTATGAGGCAGAGCTTGTATATGAGTCTAATGTCTGGGTAGACTTTTATCAGACATAGTTGGATTTATGTTCTAGACGGAAAAGAACACTCACAAAGGCATATGTTTGTCATATAAGGTAAGCTAAGAACTTTAGCTAAAAGGCAAAGCTCAGACCAAGCCCCAAATGCCGGTCTGAGAAACACGAAAAAACGTCTATCAGGTCATGAGGAAGCCGAGACATTTTTGAATACATCACTGACACTTGGTTCTGAAAGGTCCCTCTGATAATAAGGCTCAGGAATAGGTGGGGCGGACCCGTCGGGGCACCGCGGCAGCATCGCGCTTAGCGATACCAAAGGCCTGGTGTGCACCTGCCACTGCCGAAGCGAAGTGAAAGTGATCATGAGGACGTGAGCTTCGTTTCTGACCCAGAACACTTTCTCCTCCTCCGTAGTTGCAAAAATGGTGCTCAAAGAAGGGGCCTGCCACGGTGTGTGGGCCCAGTTGTCACCACAGGTTATGGTAGCATTTCCTTTTTAAGCTGCCATAATTCAATGAACTCTGATTAATACAAGAAGCGTTGGGTGGATGGACATTTGAGTATCTCAGAGAATCAAATCAACATGCTTTGGCCATGATGGAGACCGACCCCTCTGCACGGGTGAGCAAAGGCTGGAGTTCAGCCGTCACGTCGCCCAGCTCTTTGAGCTGCAGTCACTGTCTCCTCAGCACGCAGACTCTTTCGAGACGAAATCTGACCTTCCTCATCTGGATCCACTGCTGGGTTAGAACACTGTGTCAGGTTCTGGAACACGCGAGCTCCTCCAAGAGGTTCTTCTCCAAACTTCCAGGGCAGAGTGGGCAGAAACAGATGCCACGGCGTGTTACCCCTGAGAAAAGTGAGCCAGGTAACTGCCCAGGGTCCTGGGGCCTCAACACGAAGGAACGCACAGGACGGCAGACGAGATTAAAATGGTCTTCTAAGAAAGGTGCAAAACAGACAATCAAAGATAGACCTTTTCCTAGAACAAGGACGTCATTTTCCCAAAGGAAAATCCAATTCTCTTTTTGACCTCTCTCCACCTATTTAAAAACGGATGCTTTAAACATAAGCTTATATTCCAACATAAATCACCATGTCTTTCCTCCACCGTCAAAAATAGTATTATTTAGCATGAGTGTAAATCATGTAGATGTAGTCATTTCTGAAATAACCAGACCAAAGAAGAATCATGACTACATGTGGCACAACTTAGAAAATTTCATAAGCGCATCCACAGAATTTTAAAGATGTGGGATTGGAAGGCCTGTCAGAGTTTCAATTTCGTTTCAGTAAAAAAAATATATTCATGGAACACAATGACAGTGGATCATCATGTTTTGGCAAGAAAATTCTTTCTTTTTAGGGCTGTACCATGGCACATGGAGGTTTCCAGGCTAAGTTGGGTCGAATCCGAGCTGCAGCTGCTGACCTACCCCACAGCCACAGCAACATGGGATCTGAGCCACATCTGCGACCTACACCACAGCTCATGGCAACGCCGGATCCTTAACCCACTGAGCGAGGCCAGGGATCTAACCACATCCTCGTGGATATTAGTTGGGTTCTTAACCTACTGGGCTACAGCAGGAACTCCAAGAAATATTTTCAAAAAATTAAAGGTGCTCTTGACCAGCGTGCCCATCAGGAAGTCCCATAAAGACCCTGAATGTGCTGTAAACTTACGCACTTTGAGAAGCAACAGCACAAAGAACAGTTGTAATTTTGGTTGGTGGGATCGCAATTTTCAATCCAAACAGTCAGTGGTGTTAATCTATGTAATAGTCCTTAGGGTTGAACTGTGTCCTGTGCAAGACCACGTGTGTCCGTCCTCTTTGCTGTAACAACAATCCTAGAATATCAATCCTAGAATATCAGTGTCTTACTTAATATCATTGCTTATCATTCTTCTCTTTCCAAGACACAAAGGAGCAGACGCTCTGGGTCTTCTTCCGGTGCCTATGAAAGATGGGAAGGAGCAGCCACTGCCTTTTAGAGCCTCTGCTCACAAGTGGAATTTGACCTGCATTAAGTAGCCTGGACCATCAGAGTCCTCCGGGGAGCCGTGCACACTGCGAAGGCCGGGGCTCTAATCCTGCCGTGGAGACAGAGCCCCATGATTAGCCACAGAGGCTCAGTCCACCCAGTCTCTGGGTGGCCCCTCAGCAGGCGCTTCCAGGGACAGCCCCACACAACAGACGTCAGGTTCCCCCACCCTGTGGTCAGGGTCCCCCACCCTGTGGTCAGGGGCCCGACCTGTGTTCTCAGACCTCTTCCCCATCCTCTGCTGCGTGTCTCTCACTCAGATCAAATTAGGTGCATGTCCCGTGTTGCAAACACTACCCAGCCAAGTGTCCTTTTTCACACCGGTGCACACCCTTTCCTCCGGGCAAACATCCTCCCATCTCTTGGGCCCCTCTGCCTCTGCTCAGACCTACTCACAGGTCGTGAGTGACTCTAAAGCCACCATCTCCAAGTAGCCTCCCCTGGTCCCTCCACATGTATAGAGCTGCCCATGGCTTTGAACTTGGCTGCCACTCGGCTTGTGTCCTAGTGTGTTTACCATGTCCTGCCTCCTGGGTATTCTTCTCTCTCCTGTGCTTGATGAGGGGAGGGAGGAGGGAGAGGGAGGAGGAAAGGAGGAGTGGGGGAAGGAGGGGGAGTGGGGGGAGGGAGGGGGAGGGAGGAGGAAGGAGGGAGCGAGGAAGGTGCTCCTTTAACAGACTGAAACTGACTGAGGTAGTAATTACTCAGGATCATACGTCTTGTTTCTAACAGTTTTCATAACAAGTCACTGCCAGGTGACATCTGTACAGCAGCACGTTGATAACTATTTTATTCAAAAGGGAGCATATGGTCTGGCTCATCTCAGCGTCCGGGGAAGTGGGTGAGTCTGCACGGATTACTGGAGATCAGGCCGGACCTCGAAATACATGGAACACATCTGATTTTTTCAAACAACCTGTTTCTCATGTAGATGCACAGTCATATAGAAGCAGTTCTGACTTGATTGCCAGCAACCTGCATGGGGTGTGTCATTACCACAACAAGTCGTTTCTGGGAGTAATAAATAATTGCCATGGCAACGTGGTCCTCGCACAATGGGTGCCGTGAAAACGAAAGAAAGATGTGAGAGACTACCAGCTATTTGGGGAGCAGTATGATATTTATACAGTCATTGAAGGGAGGGAATGCTTTTACAAAATCAAATTACTTTTTCTGATTGAAAGAACTTCGTTGTTATTATAGCCAAACGTCACTCAGGTGTATGTGAACATTTAGAATGTTTATGCCATAGGCCACACACATCTCTCTCTCTCTCACACACACACACACACACACACACGCACACGCACACGCACACGCACATTTGTTGCTTAGGAGTTTCCAAACCTTTTCTTTTTGCTTGATTTTCTTGCTTGATAGTTAAGGAAACTAACATACTACTTGAAATTTTCATAAATAATAGGAAATTCCTTTGTAAACTAAATCCGCAAGGAAAACTATAAAGACAAACATGAACTTGGAAAACATTAAGGAACACTTATGTGTCTCATCAGTAAAGCTGCTTGCAGATGGGAATCACAGAGGTGAATCAAGGTCAGACATCTCGGCTGGCGTTGACAGATCATAACTACCAAATTTCCCAAAGACTTTACAGTGTTTTACAATTTAAAATAAGCTCCCTCAAATTTGTAGAATAGTGTGTTTATGAAAAACTGTTTAATACTTTGGTAAAAATGAGAAAGACTAGAAACAATTATATTTAAAAAGTAGTGAGAATAGAACTAACTTGACTGAGTAATTCCTCTCTTAGAATATATATCAGGAAAAATGAAAACACTAATTTGGAAATATACATGCACCCCAATGTTCATATTTGCAAGATATGGACACAGACAAAGTATCCACTGACAGATGAATGGTTACAGAAGACATGGTGCATATATGCAATGGAAAACCACTCAGCCATAAATAAGAATGGAATTTTGCCATTTCAGCAAAATGGATGGAGTAGAGAATATTATGTTTAGTGAAGGAAGTCAGCCAGAGACAAATACTGTGTGATATACCACATGTGGAATCTCAAAAAAACCACAAATGTCTACATGTAAATATAGGTATACACACAGAGGCAGATATAAAAACAAACCAGAAGTTACAAAATTAGAGGCATGGGATTAGGAACTACAAACTACTGTAATGCCTCGAGATAAGCATAGGACATATCACGTGGCACAGGGAATCAGAACCATTACCTTGTAATACTTTTAATGGAGTATAAACTATAAAAATACTGTACATCTGAAACTAATGTAATATTATAAATCAGCTGGACTTCAATCTTTAAAAAAGTAATTTACTCTTTCTGAGTTTCAACAAATTGAATATGGGTTTAGCATCTACCTATTTCTGATTCTATATCCATTCAATATACTAATTTTGTGCCTAATTGTGCTAGGTACAGTGCCTGTTCTCTTAAAAATAAAACAATATATGCACATGCACACCAACAAGAACAACAAAATCTCCTTTGTAGTATTCCTTTATTAAATGATTATTCAGAATTAAAATTAGTGCTAATCTATCATAACTGTCATGGGCTCCAGTGCATACCTTCCGCAGGAGCTCATGTGTTACAGCATTAGGAGTAAGCTATGCCTGTCTTTTTTTTTCTACCATAAGTGATCTTCCAGGAGAACACACAACTGTAAGAAAGCACACCCAATTTTACATGCTAAGAAAACATTTCCTCTCAATAAACATCCTCAAAAAAATCCTGAAACAAAAAAGATTCAAAAAAAAACTCTGAAATTGAAGGATTTATGAATAGTAATTAGTAACTTACTTAAGTATTATAAGAAACTAGTCTATTAGTTTATACAAATTTACACCAAAAAGGACAATAAATGAATCTGATATTCAAATGAGAATATTTTATAGTAGAAAAAGTAATTTTAATTATGCGGTATACTAAATTTGTTAAGCACATTCAGACAGTAAATCGCTGAACCCAGGGAGCAAAGCATTCTGTTTAGATGTCTTTCTTCTGAAGAAACAAATTAAACAAATGTGCCTTTATAATTTTATAAAAATATTAAGATCAATAAATTTTAAAGGATGTTTATAGTCAAAATTCTTAATCTCCATCTGTTCCAGGAATAGAATTATATTAATCATTATGCAGCTTAAAGTAGAAGAATGTCTACTTTTGTGAAAAGAATATGGCAACTGATTTGAAAAGTGCCACCTATATACTTCCACTGAGAAAAAGACATTTGAGTTATTTTTTTTTTATAAAACAGCTTTAAAAAGACTGAAAATGGTTGTATCCTAGCAACAATAGAATAGAGTAGTGCATTTAGCCAGAGAAGAAAATAATTTTTTCTATGCAATCTTCTAGTGATGGCAGATATAGGGCAGAGGAAATTATCACAAGTGTCATGTAATGTTCTTTTGAGAAATGTTAAAATAGATTACATTTACTTTAACACAAAATGTGAGTTATGAGAATATATATGGGGCAGAGTTGTTTTAATTATATCTCATTATTCTCATCTTTTCTCATCTTTTAACCCTCAATTATTAGTAATTCACATAGCTGCAGGACATATTGTAGCAATTTTAATTCAACTGACTACCTAGGTTGCCCTCATTTGAGTTATGTAAAATTTAAGCACTCAAACATCATTCTTCTTAACTTTCTACAGTCTTGAACAAACATAACTATGGTAAAAGGAAGCCAAATTGATTCAGAGTACATTAAATATTAACAGATAAGGAATAAGTAAAATGCTCAAAGATGCTATATTAAAACATGCTAAAATGTGGTATTTTATGTGTTACATGAGGAGAACATAAGAATTGCATAGAGGCATAAAGATCACTTCACCCACTATTCTTCATTCATGGCTCAGAAATATAAGCTACACAGATGGTAAATCAGTTGTTTTGTAAGTAAGTTCAAATACCCTACACTGAATAAAAGGTTCAAGTCTCCTGGTTTATTATCATAGTCCGCTTTGTCTCTGTCACCTGTCTCTACCTTACATAGAGTGCTTATCAGCAGCACGATGGTAGAAATAGTTCAAGAGACACACAGCTCAGCTGCTATCACCTGAGCTACCACCCCAGGTCCTTATGTAGTCCTGGACCACAATCTAAGAAAATGCACTATTTTTAAAACTATGCTCAGAAATAGAAGCATCAGCACTATTCAAAATAGCCAAGACATGGAAACAACCTAAATGTTCATCCACAGATGAATGGATTAAGAAGATGTGGTAGTATACACAATGGAATACTACTCAGCCATAAAAAAGAACAAAACAATGCCATTTGCAGCAACATGGATTGAACTAGAAACTCTCATACTAAGTGAAGGAAGTCAGAAAGAGAAAGACAAATACCATATGATATCACTCATATCTGGAATCTAATATAAAGGTACAAATGCACCTTTCCACAGAAAAGAAACTCACAGACTTGGAGAATAGACTTGTGGTTGCCAAGGGGGAGGGGAAGGGAGTGGGATGGACTGGAGTCTGGGGTTAATAGATGCAAAGTATTGCATTTGGAGTGGATAAGCAATGAGATCCCGCTGTATAGCACAGGGAACTATATCTAGTCACTTGTGATGGAACATGATGGAGGATAATGTGAGAAAAAGAATATATATATACACACACATATATATATGTATGACTGGATCACTTTGCCGTACTGTAGAAATTGAAAGAACACTGTAAATTAACTATAAGGAAAAAATAAAAATCATGAAAACTTTTAAAAAAGAAAAAAGAAACAGATGCATCATGTGGTTAACATAAGGATATCACTCTTTGTGTAATAAAATAATTTACTATGACTTAATAAAAGTTCTTAAGTGGATTTGGTTTTGTAATAATCACTAGTATCCACATAGCTGAGAAGAATTCACAGACGAAATTATAACAAAGTTAATTGAGCTTTTGCTTTCATCCAGGACAGCACCAAATCTGTCGTCTTTCCTTTAATAGCTATAAAGTTGTAACCAAAAAAAATGAGGTAACGTTTTTCAGGTCTTAGACCAATAGCCATCGGGGAACTGTTATCCCCAGGAGAAGAGGGACACAAGGGACACCCAGGGGACACCATGCAGTCATTGCTTGGCCTGGGGTAAGTCCCGCTGCGGTGGCAGAAGGAGGAGGTCATTAGGATGCAGCTGCCAAGGCAGCTGGAGCACAGGGCAGAACCAGCTTCGTGGCCCATGTCCTGCTGCGTACGTGCGTTTCCTGTGTGCCAAGAAAAGGAACTTCGGGCAATATTTATAATTGCAAATAATGGTGAAATGTGTATAAAGTACTTTTATGTACGTTTTCATTTTCCTGGCCTTCTATATGAAATGGATTTCTTTTTAAATGAGCACCATCGAAAGAAATTGATTTTAGCTTTGCATAGTTAATATTTTGCTGAAAATATCAAGTGTTTATCCACTAATTCCATTTTATAAAAGCAAAGTTAAATGATCTGAGCCAAAATGTCACCAACCCTCTGAGTCAAGTCCAGCAAGGGTCCTCCTGCCCAGTGTCTCTCTCCAGTAGATCGAGACCAAGTTTGGTTCAGAGGCAAAGGGAAGCTTTACTCTCTGACTAAGGAATGGAGAGGGGGGAGCTTGCTCTCCAGGACTTGCTCTCTCTGAAAGGCCGGGGTGGGGCTGCTTCATAGGATCTAGTAAGCAGGGAGGGGAGGGGATGGAATTTTCGGGAGGCGAGCAGGTGCAGTGCACTGCCTACGAGATCTCAGTGTGGGAGCAGCATTTCTGCACACTGTCGGCCACTGATGGGTGGGCGAGGCCATTTCCTTACCAGGAACTCTGGTCGAGGGCCCAGCCATGAGGCCTCTGCATGAGGCGCCCTGTGAGCAGTGAAACTAGATTCAGCACAGAGGAAAAGGGTAAAAAAGTTAGACTTGATTTTATTTTCTATTTATCTTCGCTGTGATTGTTGAAGGGCTTGGCTGGTGACAGAGTGGCTACCACCTTGCCTCTCAAAAAATAGTGTAACTTAAAATGAAATGTGTTTCATTTATTAAATCCTTCTCATCTTCACACCCTAAAAACTAGTTTTTAAAGAATATTTTTTGGCCTACCCAATGGTCTTAACTGACTGTTTTTTCTGCTGTCACATTCACTTCTAAAAACAATTAAGATGCTAGGAAGTTATCATGCTCTAGGCCCTGAAAAGTCATGGCAAAAAAAAAAAATAATAAGATTTTTTTTTAAACATAATCCATTTAAACAAATATTTGTAACTACATTCCATTAAATGTACATAGTATTGTATTATTAGCAACATGCCATTATTATTATTATTATTATTATTATTATTATTATTATTATTATTATTATTATTCCTGTTTTAGTCTAAAAAGAGCGTTTCATACAGACTCTCCCTGGAGAGGTTTTCTAGGCTGAGGTGTGTCAGGGAGAATCCAGAATTGAACAGATAGAGCGGGGACCCCAGAGACATCAGGGAGGCTCTGATGGGCTGAAAACCACTGGAAAGGAGAGGCCCAGAGACCAGGTCCAGACATCCTCCCAGCTCCACTCTTGAGGTCCTAGCTGCGCGCCAGTCCCTGCAAACCCTTGAGGACAGACATGGGCTCTGGCGCAAACCCCCAACCAGAGCCTCAGCCCACAGGTCAGACTAGACTTGGAGTACCTCCTGCTCCCGCTTCCCAGAAAGCAAAGTCTCTGGAGAGTAATTGCCAGCAGTGAGACCGAAATAACCCTGGACTAAGTGCTGCTCGGTCTCCTCTGAGAAATGTAAATGCAGGTCCTGAAAGATGAAAATTATTCCAAGTAATGAAACTGGGGCTGTAACAGAGCTCTAGAATCTTTACAGGAGTACGAGACCATTTAGCACCCAAAAGCTTAAACTGGTGGCATTTTTAAAAATCTAGGCAAGAAGAGCAGGAAAAAAACAAATAAATAAGAAGAAAACCCAGTCAAATGAAACTGCCCCAGAAATGAGAAGAATGCTAGGGTTCGTGTACAGGACATGAAAATAGTTATACCTGTGTTCCACATGCTCAGAAAGCAGAAAAATGATTAACATGTACAGTTAGAGATGTGAATGATGAAAAAAATCAAACTTCTGGGAATGAAAACTGCAATGTATGATGTAAAAATTACACTGGACAGGATTAAAGGGAAATCAGATATCTCAGAAGAAAAGATCAGTTAACTTGACATCACTATCTAAAGTATAGAGAAAGAAAATAACTCTTTTTTTTTTTTCTTTTTCTTTTTAGGGCCACTCTTGCACACATGGAGTTTTCCCAGGCTAGGGGTTGAATCAGAGCTACAGCTGCCAACCTACACCACAGTCATAGCAACTTGGGATCCGAGCCGCATCTTCCACCTAAATCACAGCTCTCGGCAACTCTGGATCCTTAACCTACTGATCGAGGCCAGGGATGGAACCCACATCCTCATGGTTCCTAGTCAGATTCATTTCCCCCGAGCCATGATGGGATCTCCAAGAAAATAATTCTTGAAATCTGAACAGAACCCCCCCTGAGGAGTGAGACATCAAGCAGCCTAATAACCATGGAAACAGAGTGGAAAGAAGAGGAAGTCAGGGCAGGTGCAGCGATAACTTGAAGCAGTAACCACTGAAAATATTTCCAAATTTGATGAGAATATGAACCTAGATCCAAGAAGGTCACATGTGCCATTAAGGAAATTACATAAAACCGTCACAATCAGTGTGCTTAAGTCAGCAGTAAAGAGACGGTCTTCAAAGCAGCCAGAGAGGGAAAAAAATAAACATTATGTACCGAAGAACAATGATAAAAGGGACAGTACATTTCTTCTCTGAAGCAGGGGGCCAGAAGGCAGTTTAGCAACCTCTTTAATGTACTAAAAGAATAAACCTGAAAACCTTGAATTCTATTCCCAGAGAAACTATATTCAAAAGCAGAAGAGAAAGAACCACACTTCAGACATAAGAAAGATAAAAGAACTTATCACTAACAGAACTGCATTGTAAGGGGTGTTAGGCCAAGTCCTTTGGGTCTAAACGTCCTTCAGAATGAAAATGACCCCAGATGGAAGTGTATCTACACAGCGCAATGAAACTCATCAGGAATCGTAACACATAAATACTGATTTTTTTTCTTTTCCGTAGTAGTTAATCCCTTTAAAAGATGATTGACAATTTAAAGAAAAACGGTAAATTTCTGCTGTGGGGTTTTGTCAGCATGTGGAAGTAGAATGTCTGACAACTGTAGCCCAGGGGCCAGGAGAGGAGAAATCCAGGAACACACTATGACAACGGAAAGTGGTGTCTCCACTTGTGGACGGGCCTCGATGAGCTAACAGTGCACAATATGAGCCTGAAAGCAGCCACTAAGACAGCATATCAGTGGTCTGAAGGAAATTACACAGTTGACAGATAATCATAAAAGTTCCCAGTTAGTCCAAACACAGGCAGTAAATAGGAATAAATAGGAAAAAAGAAAATAAAATAAAAGCATTGCTTTCTTCAGTCTAGCGGGTGCTGGCTGATGTCAGAGACTGGGCTTCCCACAGCCCTCTGACCCGAGCGGAGCTGGGCAGTAGGTGGGTTACGTCTGCTGGTCTAGGGCCTCACCTGGCTCACCTCGTTAGGTCCAGTCCCTGCTTGGTGCCGATGGAGGCTCAAGTGACACTAACCCCCTGTTTCTCTGCTCAGGGGAGGCGATCAGCCCCCACTTGGCCTCCCCCTTCTTTTCTGGTGCAGAATTCAGAGATACTGATCCTATCGGGCAAGTCCGGAAGTTTCAGGGCCTGCAGTGGGGTTGGGGCTGCCCTCCTACAGCCCAGCAGGTGGGCTAGGAAATCAGCCTCCACCCTGCTGACACCCCAGTGGGTGAAGGTCCTCTGTTGGCATTTGGCTGAAGAAGCATGAATATCGTCCAGAGTGCATTCTGTTGGCTGGTCGCTTTTCTCCTGGACCATTGGCTGGGGGGGTGGGGGGGGTGACAGGATCCGCATGCAGCCATTAGGTCTATGTGTTAGAGCTGTGGCTGGGGGCTTCGCCGCTCTCTGCCCAGGATCCCCAGGGCACATCTCTGTGCTCATCCTCCAGATTAAGGTCATTGGCAGCCAGCCTCCCTTACTCCACGTTCACAGTCTTCTAACGCTTTTATCTGTGTGTGTTTGTCCAGAATATTTCAGTTTAAGTTGAAGAAGTCGGGAGGAACAGAGCGAATTCCTCCTGGTGGACTGGTTGAGCTCTCCTCTCGATTTTGAAGAGTTCCATAGTGGCCGCTGCAGCACAGAGCAACTGAGGGACACGCTGCCCTTACCTGGGACCCTGGAATTCAGAGGGTGGTTGGTTGGAGAAGGGCCTGGCAGTGGCATCCCTTAGCCACCAGAGACAAGACAGGTGCGTATCTTCAGAAGTGGGGATCAAACAGATTCAACCACAAAATTCTGGCATTTGCTGATGGGTCCTGGTGTTTCTAGAACTTAAATAGACAGGAGGTCTAGTAAAGCCTAAGTGGTTTCACACCCGAAAATCCCCAGGTCTGGAGAAAGGAAGTCCCACTTGAACATCACAAGAGACTTCTGGTCCCTCAGCCAAAGCTCAGACTAGAGCCCATCCCTCAACCCAGGGCTCCTCGGAAGAGGGAGGTCAGGACTCAGAGGAAGGACCCTGCATGTCGCCAAGTGTCTACTGTAAATCAAATGCCAGCAAACATTTTCTCCACAAAGCAAAATGGTAACTATCTGAGGCTTTGTGGCAAGTATTCAAGTCTGCAGCTGCAAAGCAGGCAAAAAGCTATAGACCCTGCATGTGAACAGACATGGCCATGTTCAAGTAAGACTATTTACACAAAGTAAGCTACTAGGCCTGATTTGGCCATGAGTCACAGTTTGCCAATCTGTGCTATAAATCCTACTACTGACCTTCATGCCAAGAACGTGAAGCCATTGACCATGAAGCCATGCACCCAGGAAGAGGAAAGAGCCACACCTTTAAGCACTCCTGGACCCCCTGCTCTGAGCTGTCACTAATTTCTGAAGATCCAAAGCAGCATCATGACCTAACAACACAGGGACTCCCAGAGACAGACGATTAAGGGAATTCTGTCTGTGTTCAGTCCCGAAGTTGCACACACCTCTGGGCCTATGCAGTTGCCCAGCTCTGAAGTGCAGAGCTGGAAGAGGCATATCCAGTCACCAGCAGTGCACCCACGGGTCCCCTAGCACACAGAGCAGAGGCTGGCGGCTCCTACTGTGCAAAGAGCCAAGTGCAGCCACTGGCAGGAGCACAATGGAACTTCAGGGGTGTGGCCACCATCCCCCAGAAAGATGGGGTGTGGTGAGCCACACCACATCACCACCCATCTCTGCTTGGCCTGGACCCTGGACAGAGCATCTCGGAGCACGACGGCAGGGTCCTGCAGACACGTGATCTCCGAGTCCATCTTTTAGCCCAGAGGTGTTTTGGGGTTAAAGGGAATCCAGCGTGCGTGGCATGTGGACGCCCTCATGCACCCACAAATGGACCTCTCATCAGTGAACACGAGGCCAGTTCAGTGGAAGCAGCGGAGGCAAATCACCCTTCATGCCCTCTGCTGGCTCCAGTGCCCAGGATCTGTGATCCCATGCTGTCTGCTGGACACCCACTAATCCCCATCTGGACGCCATGGGGTGATGGAGAGGCAACTAAAGGAGACATTTGGTGACACGCCCGCCAAGGGTCAGAAAAACAATGTCACTACGATTCAGGGACACGCCACCCTGAAATCTTAGGGCATCGGGTTCTAAGATGCGTGGAGAAATATTTTGCAAGAAATATTTTGCAACTGTTGCACCTGCTCCTTCTCTCCTTTGAGGAAACCTTGCAATCCTTAGCGGCCTCTTTGGATTTTGGAAACAACACGTTCCTCATCTGGGACGGCTGCTCCCGTCCTCCTGGTGGAAAAGGCTGTGATCTGCATGTTGCTGGGAAAGAGACGGCTCCGTGGAGGCGCCCACCTGCCGCTCTCGCTGCCTGGTGACTGGGTGTCTCCAGGCTCTGCGGGCAGATGGTGCACCCTGGGGGGTCCTCCTCAGGCCTTTCCACCCTGCAGCACAGCTGTGCCAGCCACTGTGGATCCCGGCTCTTCCTTGGAGAAACCGGTTACTGTATCCATGGCACCTGGAACAGGGCCCGAAGCATTGTATGGCCACAAAAGGAATTTGCGGGAAGAGAGCCTGGACGAGTGTGAACCGTGAGTTTGCTTCTTTGATTTAATAGGGGTAGTAAATAGGTCAGATATAAATTTAATTAAAATAGTTTAAACTAAATGAAATATGGAGTTTGTGTTTCTAAGGTCTTCAGTCATAGATTTTCCATAATAAAATTTTAAAACCGAGCCCGCCAGCCGGGTCCACAAGCCCATATTGATTCTAATGAACGTTCCACTGCAAAAGCCTCAGGCAGGGTCTAAGCCCATTTCTAGTAATTCCCCAGAAGGATTCTAATATGGTAGGAAGCACATATGTTGCTGCAGCAAAGAGAGCATCGTCAATTGGAATCGAATCTTGTTTCTCTTACTGTTGATGTTTAACACATAACAGTGTTTATCAAAAAGGCAAGGTTTGGCTCTCAAAATTATAACCACTAATTTTCAAATTATCATGTTTTTTTGACATGTCCATATCTTTTTTTATTTGACCACTGTTTTCAGTTACCTTTTACTTATCTCGGTCTCTTTGTATAATAGTGCAGTATCTTTGTGTAATACCAGATATGAACTATTATTCTCTCTCATATATGGATTGTGGATTCTATGAATGTTCTTTTTAACTCTTCTGATTAAAAGTCCCCATAGCATGCACTGTATATCAAAAGCCCTTCAGGATGAGTTTGCATTATTCAAAAGTTTGTGGGCTGGAACTTTCAGAGGAAACCAAGGTGGTGGGAGGCTGGTGTTACTATTCATTCTCCTTGGTTATTCTTTCTTTTTCTTTCCAGTTACCATTATCTTTTAAGTATTTCATTGCCTGGTCAAGAAACATTTTTTTTTCATGTTTCACCTGGGAATTTAACTCAGGTAAGATGTTTTCATTTTTATATCCCCCTTAAAAAAAAAAAAACTCTCATTATTTAAATTGAAAGCGTAATAGTCTAGGGAACATTTCCATTCTTAGTCTTTGTCTGGCAAAGTGCTTCTCTCATTAGAGTGTCCTATATGGTTCTGACATTTATAATCCCTTATACTTCACTTGCTATAAGTACGAGGCAAATGTTAAGTTCACTTTTAATAGGCACTGTGTATTATTTCCACTTATAAATTTTCAGTACTTAACATACAGCTGAATGCTGTACTCTAGGCACCAAATACAGTCCCATTCACTGATTCTAAGTTCTTTGGAGCAAACAGAAATAATGATGTCCTGTGGTAATGCTGAAATAAGGAAGGGATCTTCACAGGTTTTTCAAATAAGGACCAAAAAAAATCACTGCAATTAAATTCAAAATATAATTATGCCTTTTATGCCATGGTCCTAGAGGTCAAATTGGGGCTGCAGCTGCCGGCTTACGCCACAGCCACAACAACGCAGGATCCCAGCCACGTCAGTGACCTACACTACAACACAAGGCAATGCCAGATTCTTAACCCACTGAGTGAGACCAGGGATCGAACCCGCATCCTCATGGATACTATTTGGTTCATTACCACTAAGCCACAATGGGAACTCCCGATTCAGAGATTTTGATCTCTTGAAATTATGTGAAGTTTAAGTGATGTCTTACTATAGGCTGTGAATATAGCCTCCTAATGTCAGCATTCTACTGGGCCCCCAGCACAAGGGCTACTAACCTAGTAGATGCTTTAAAATGCAAATTTTGATCAGAATTGCTGCTAGAAAAGAGATAAAGCAAAGATGAAAAACATTTGAAACAATAGGTTTCTATGGCACATTAGGGATTCTCCCACAATCCTTCAGTGAGTGGCATCTGTTAAAGCCTGTATGATAGAACATCTGCTATGGACGGGATCGATCACCATGATCATCACGTGGGGGAACTTGCAAGCTTCTGAAAAGAGGTGATACAAAGAGTCAAAGAGACACCACTCTTCATGGTGTGGTTAGCGGTCAGGAAAACTAAAGTAGTTCTGTGATTAGTTCCATACACATGCATATACATTTGTGTCACTTATAATTCAAACTCTAGATATGACAACATGACTAAATTTTGTTCTCATGGAGTTCACAGTCTAGTTGGGGGCACAGACAGAAAACAAATAATACAGACTGCATGTGCTACAAACAGGGGATTTACAGGGTTCCGTGATAGAAATGCTGGCCATTCTTGGCTGGGGATAAAAAGAGTTAAGAACCATTTAAAGTACTACATCAAAGGGGAAGCATGCTAGAGTTCCCTTGTGGCCAGTGGGATAAGGATCAAGCATTGTCACTGCAGTGGCTCTGGTCGCTGCTGTGGAGTGGGTTTGACCCTTTGGACCCAGAACTTCTGCATGTCTCAGGTGCAGCAAAAAAAAAAAAAAAAAAAAAAAAGGAAGCCTGCTACAATGATATTTGACACAAAAAATTGGAATTATAGGAGTTCCCACTGTAGCACAGTGGGTTAAGAATCCAACTTCAGCAGCTTGGGTTGCTGTAGAGGTACTGGGTTGATCCCCAACCTAGTGCAGTCGGTTAAAGGATCTGGTATTGCTGCACCTGTGGCTTGGGTTTAATCCCTGGCCCAGGAATTTCCATATACCATGGGCAATGGCCATAAAAATCTTTTAAAAGACAAAAAATTTTGGAATTATATTTATGTATGGTAACTTCTAATCTTACTATTATTGCTTCTCACTACATAATTTTCCTGAAATGATAATTCCAAATGATTAAAAATATTGTCATTTATATTTTATTATGAATAAATATAAAATATTTATTTTAGGAATACAAGTCTAATTTAATGAACAGTGTAAGCTGAGACTCTGAAAAACAAAAAAGTGCAAGAATACGCTATTTAGTATTACCAACTTTTAAAATGTTTTAAAAGATAAACCATAGACCACACTTTATGTAAATATTTTTTTCTTCTTTAGTGATTGACAAGCAGACACATTTTTTTTTACTAAACTTTTTTTTTTTTTTGCTTTTTTCAGACTGTACTCGCGGCATATTGAGGTTCCCAGGCTAGGGGTCCAATTGGAGCTACAGCTGCCAGCCTACACCATAGCCACAGCAATGCAAGATCCAATCCATGTCTGTGACCTACACCACAGCTCATGCAATGCCGGATCCTTAACCCACTAAGCAAGGCCATGGATCAAAACTGCAACCTCATGGTTCCTAGTCAGATTTGTTTCTTATGAGCCACAATGGGAACTCCCAGACACATTTTTGTAATATTCTATTTGTCATCACTTTAGCCTCAAAGGTCCTGACCGTTGTTATCCTTTGCAGTGTAACCTCAGTTAACACTCCCACTGAGTTATTTTTCTTCATTTATTCTTTTGTCTAGTTACTGAAGAAACCAGGTTTATTCTGACTGTAAGACTTTTCACATGCTTTTTCTTTTTTTCTGAATCCCCTGATCTACATCTTCATAGGGATGGTCCCTTTGTGTCACTCAGGTGTCTATTCAAATGTTTCTTTCTCAGGAAGAACTTTCCAAACTCCAAGACATGTGCATTCACAACTGAGTGGCTTGTTTCACCTCCAGCATCACTGAGAGGCAAATGCAGAGGGCCAGAGCACTCCCACTGGAAACAGTGCTGGGTAGACAAACCATAGAGGTCCCACGTGGACAAGCCTGGGAGTGAAAAGCTTCAGGGGCCAGTATTTTGTAAGTTTGCCTCCAGTTACCCTACCAGGTTCTGAGTGAAGCGCAGAGAAAAATCCTCTTCTGCTTCTTGCAAGGAGAAGGGAAAGTAATGGGCTTGAAACAAGCCCAGTACTGTTTCCTCAATGAGGCTCTCCATCTAGGGAAACTATTTCCCAGAGCCTAACTGACCTAGAAGGGAGATACTCAACTCCAGCCACTCTAGCCTCCTCAGTGGGAGAGGGAAAATGCCCAATTCTGCTGCCCTCTAGCTTTCCTTATGTCCAACATAAGGGGAAAAAACCTACCCCAAGAAGCACCTATGAAGGTCACAGTCCAAGGACACAGGCTCATTAAAGGTCTGAGACCTAATCACAGGATTGTAGAAAACTTCACAATCACATCAATGGGGCTCCAATATCCTAACAGAGAAATACACCTGAAAGAATGGTACACCTCTGACCTTATTTAAGAAGAAGCCTCTAGGGAAACCCAAAGACAACAAAGGAGAGGAAAACAAGATAACTCAGAATAAATTTTAGCTTCAGACATGTATAGTTGTTGACAACATTAAACACAGCTTAATTCTTAGCCAGATAAATATAAAACCTCGAATTAAAAGCCCATTTATCTCACTTCCTTTTTATTAAGAACAGCATGTCTGGCTTCCAACAAAAAAAATTTTGAGGCATCCTAAAAGGGAAAAGATCTCACGAGCTGAAGAGATAGGGCAGCAGCAGCAGAGCCAGGCTCCAGAGCTTTACCCTGAGCTCTCTGGGCTGACTACTCTCTGGCTACTTACCTCCAGTGGTTTAATTTTCTCCCATATGAGATAAAGACATTGATGCATCATCTCCAGTGTCTCCTCTTCCATGTGAGGAGGATCAAGCCCAGAGATCGAAAGGTTTTCTTCTTCAGGGAATGGATCTGAATGAAGCCGCTTTGTGAAACAGGGTGTGGGAGGCGGGACACCCGTATCAGAAACACAACACAGGTGAGAACAGGGTCTGTGGCTGCAGGTGAGGAAAATCTGTGGTGGGTCTAAGAATTGAACAGAAATAAGAAACATGAACAGAAAAAAACCCCCACAGAGATTTATGTAAGATGGTTACCTGTGCATGGGAGTTTTCCGAAAGAAAATGAAGACCCGAAGAAGCTGTTAGACTCAAAACAGGATGGTAAACTGTGGGGAAGGGACAGGATGAAGGGCTTGGTCCAGGGGCAGAAAACTGAGGGGTGGTGACAAGGAAGCATCAGGGAAACTGCTGGAAGATGAGGTCACTCTGTTAGGTTCCTGGAACAGGACCGCTTCCACATCCGCTCATTCTCCAGAGGGGAGAATGCCCACCTCTTCCTGATGAAAGTAGGACACTTTTCTCAGGAGAAGAATTTGACCTGCTTTTGAATAGAAATGCAGAGTTCTGAGAGCGCTTCCTGCTGCTGCTGCTCCTCCAGAGTCTGCAGCTCCAAATGATTCAAAAACCAAGGAGACGTGTGGGAATGACATGTTCTGACCCTTCGCCGGTTAAAAGAATGTCCCCAGTGTCCCCAGCACAATCTAGTCTAAAGAAAAAACACTTAGATAGCCAAGAATCGGAATGCTCACTTAACTATTCAAAGATTAAGATCTCAAAATTGAAAAACAAACCTAGTGTCCAACAAAAAAAAGCATTAGGTTTGGGAGTTCCCGTCGTGGCTCAGTGGTTAACAAATCTGACTAGGAACCATGAGGTTGCAGGTTCAATCCCTGACCTTGCTCAGTGGGTTAAGGATCCAGCGTTGCCATGAGCTGTGGTGTAGGTCACAGATGCGGCTCAGATCTGGCCTTGCTGTGGGTCTGGTGTAGGCCGGCGGCTACAGCTCCGATTGGACCCCTAGCCTGGGAACCTCCATATGCCTCAGGTGCAGCCCTAGAAAAGGCAAAAAGACAAAAAAAAAAAAAAAAAGCATTAGGTTTTATCCACTGTTAAAAAGTATCCTCTTGATAATATGAGGCTGCTTTTGATCTTTTTTGGTACTTTAATCCTTTGTTATTATACAAAAATATTTCATGAGAAATTTGTCCTCTAGGACAAATGTGTGTAAATTTCTCTGTAATGAGGTTTGGACAATGTCATAATTACAATGAAGAATTCCAGTTTTTTTTAAATAATAATAATGTTAAGTGTCACCATCAAGCCTTAGCTCTTTTCCCTCGTTATGGCAGGTCAGTAAGGTGTACATTGAGTGCATTTACTTATAATCAAAATTTTTAAATACTGTTTTGATTTCTGGAGGAAGAAAAATGAGTTCCTCTAGATGAGAACCTGGTAAATGTATGAGCAAAGAAGTTTTCCCTTTCACAATTCTGCAAGTGAAAATACATTTATTTTAAAAGCAGAATCCACTCATTGTTATATTTCTTCTCATCTGGATTCCAGCTTCAAAGGTAACATATTTTTGTTTGTTTGATTGATTGATTAGGGTCACACCCATGGAAGTTCCCAGCTAGGGGTCAAATCCTAGCTGCAGCTGCCGACCTACACCACAGCCACAGCAAGGCTGGATCCGAGCCGCGGCTGTGACCTGCAATGCAAGTCACAGCAATGCCAGATCCTTAACCCACCGAGCGAGGCCAGGGATTGAACTCCTGTCCTCATGGATGCTAGTTGGGCTTGTTACTGCTGGGCCACAATGGGAAGGCACCAAAGGTAACATGTTTTTAAACAGTCTTCTTTTAATCAAAAGTCTTACTTATTGATTTAAGATTGAGAACTGCTTGAGAAAATTCCTGGCATTGCTCAATGCAATGGGAATAAAATGGAAAATAGAATTATTTGAATTCTGCCATGGCCACATTTTTGCCTCTGTAATAAAATATATTCTGATTTAAGTGTGCTGCAAGTACTTACGTAATGCATACTTTACAATCCCAAAGTAAGGAGGAAATGGACTGTCTGTGAACTAGGAAACAATTCATAAGTTGATAAATGGTGTGACTTTACAAGTATTATAACAAAGAGCTCTTCTGCATAACATAGAGCTCAAGTGCAAAGCTGAGGAATGAAGGAGGCAGGGTTAGAATAAGCCAGAAGCTAATATTTGTTATTAATTTTCCATGATTAATACATATCTTTACTTATTCTAGAAAGAGATTATTCAAACAAATCTAACGACATTTGAGGCATAGATTAAGAATAATTTTATATAAAATGTTTTGAACACTTAGTTCATTTAGCTAATATGTAGTCATCTCAGGCAGTATTTTTTCTTTAAAAGTACAATGAAGAAACCTTTTAAATATATCTATTAAATTAGCCATAGACAATTATAGCCCTAATCTCATCTTTCTCTTCTGAAATACTGATTCTTTTGATGTGATATCATATTTAATTCATAGTTGTGTTGGAAGTTGAGTTCCGTGTCTAAAATTAAAATTGTGAAAAAATAAAATAAAATAAAAATTGTGTGGGTGACCTGGGTGGAGTGGCGAAACTCAAAACAAGTTGAATGAATAAACATCTGAATGTTTACTAATTTCAATAATTACAGGTGTTTTGTTGATTTTTAAACCAGATTTAACCACAATGGTTGATCCATTTTAAAGGAGGTTGTAGCTTATACCACGCCTTACATGTGCATATTTAACTGCCCCATAATAGCTGAAAGAAGAGCTAAAATGGGGCACTGGGGTGACTAGAGAGATATCACTTTGAAACACCATTTACTTTCAAACCACCTCTATATTGTTCCTTTCAATAAAAACATACTGTCATTTTCTTAATAAAGGTTATATTGACCTTACCTCTAATCAAACAAAAATTAAAAATTAATCCATCCTTTGATTTAAAGACTTAAGACATAATGGATTTTCTCAAATTTTTGATTTGTACCATAATTCTTTTTTATGTATATTTAGGTAATAAAAATCTGACTTTGTTAGTCAGAATTTATGTTTTCATTTTACAATCAAAATAAAAATATGGAGTTGCCCTTGTGGGTCAGTAGTTAACGAATCCGACTAGGAACCATGAGGTTGAGGGTGTGATCCCTGGCCTCGATCAGTGGGTTAAGGATCCAACGTTGCCGTGAGCTGTGGTGTAGGTCGCAGATGCGGCTCGGATCCCACATTGCTGTGGCTGTGGCGTAGGCCGGTGGCTACAGCTCTGATTCGACCCCTAGCCTGGGAACCTCCATATGCTACAGGTGCAGCCCTAGAAAGGACAAAAAAACAAAAAACAAAAAAAGAACCCTCTTAGCCTCCAGAGTCCAGAGTATATGCCTAGCCTTGAGTTCTACAGTAAACGTTCATTGTCCTAAATGGACAAGAAAATGTCCATTTTACAGCAAGCACCTTAGCAGGCTTGTCTGGTTTTCCCTGAGGTCTGAGACAGGCGGTCATGAGGTTTTACTCCCTGTGCTTCACGCAGGAGCCCTGCTGAGGTGCTGCTGGGTGTGGAGGGAGGGACCCGGCACAGTCTGGCTGGGGTGGTTCAGCCTCTGAGTCTCTGAGTCGCTATGAGGTGGGGAAAAAGGAGCTTTGACCACCTCCCTTGGTCCAGGAACCCTGGGAATAGCTCCTTTAGCTTCTTCCCATCTACGAGAGCGCCTGATGTGTTTGCTCTGTTCGTCTATAAAAAAACACACGCAACCTGGTTTTATTCATGAAATACTGTTGAAGAAACTTAATGAAAAATCTCATCCATTGGCCTTCCGTATATAAGGCATCACCCCCTTTAAAGAACTTTCACATTTTTCACGAACAGCAGACAATTCCTTAGAGCAAGATGAATTTGAAATCAGTGAAAGATGGAAGCAAGTGCCCTAGAGAACCTGCAATGCAGAACCACTCTGTACCGTCCTCATTCTTGTAGAAAAGGACATGGATCTGGGGACGAAGGACTTTAAGCAGCAGTCAGCTGTCAGCGCCCAGCGACCGGTGTTCAGGGCGGAGCTTCTGTTTCCTGCCTGGACTGTGACTCTGATGCTGGGTGAAGTGAAGGCTGTGCCTTCCTCACGCCGCTGCTCAGCCCTTGTTGCCTTTCCTCCGATGATGTGTTAGGGAAACTCAATGGAAAACACTTGATTCTGATCATCAGTTTCCCATCGACACCGAATAAACACATCAGTTTATTGAGTCCACAAGTACAAGTTGTCTCAGAAGTAAAGGAGGATGAAGTTGCCTCTAACCTCTAGGAAGGTTTCTGTCTAGTTGGTGGCAAAATAGACGTGGAACCCATGTGGTAACAGGCATGGTGTTTATATTCAAAGATGAAAGACTGGGGAGGAATTAGCTTGGCTGATGGTTTAAATCTTAGAATGCATGAGTGTATTTCTTCAGCCAAATCAGACCTCAGAGCTCTTCTAAAGCATACAGGACATGTACTCTTGTAAATTCACTGGAGTGCGACTCAGTTTGGGGAATGTCTTCTACGAAAACCTCACTTGACTATTTTTCCCTCTTTTCTGGAAAGATTTTTTGTGAGCCATTTACACACTGCAGTGGGACCATGGGCAGCCAGACCAGACAGTTGTCCGTAAATGATTGCAAAATGCTCGATTGTGCAAGATTTTTCTTAATTTCGGATTGAGGGAGGATACTTTATAGACTGCCTGTGTGTGTGCCTCTTGGTTCAGAGTTATAGAAAACAGGCGTAAATCTCATCACACAAACACAGAAACAAACATCTTTTCTTTTCAAAAACCATTAAGCTCAAAAGTGAAACAACATTTGTGACGGGTTATTTTTAGATCATCAAAGAACACAAGCTTATCAGTTTGTCAGTGAAATCTAAACAATTGCAGCAAAAACAAAACCAAGGAAAATGTCAACAACTGAAATCGAATGGGTTCTGAAAGAGTGTTTTCTGAAGAACAGAAGCCCAGTTAGAAAGGCCATTTGCAGACATACCTGCTGTTGTGTAGGACGAGTGTGTCTGCACCAAGGCCCCTGAGAAGGGCTGCTGGGCGCCAAGGAGTGAGCGTGAAATAAGGGGGACTGGGCTCCCTTCTTCTCCCTGACAAACCCTGGTTTTGAGAATTTACCCAAGTCAGTTTTTCTAGGATTCCATGGATGCCATGTCAAAGTGGGCGGCAGACTTCGTGACTTCCAAAAACCACTCTACCAGATAAAAATGTAACTGGGCACCGTGGAGACTTGGAGTCAGAAGGCCTGGGCTGAAATTCTGCCTCAGCTGATCTACTGGCTCATCATAGGGGAGGACCGCAAATATCTCAACTTCAGTTTTCAATATTGATTCCTATATGTGCTGCCTCACTCAAAGACAGCAAATGTTTTTAAAGATCTTTTCAACATTCATGAGGGGCTCCACACAAGTGTATTGACTGCCCATCAGTTCATACATACAATACATGCAGTACATACAAGTATAATACATACAATACTTACAAGTGTGATACACACAATACTTGCAGTACATACAAATGTAATACATACATACATACAAGTGTAATACATACATACATACGTACAACACATTCAAGTGGATTGACTGCCCATCAGTTCATTTATCCTGTGATGTCACCAATGGTCCCTGTTGCACAGTCGTCTCCATCACATGAATCTACTTTGATTTGCTTCTATTTCCTCGTCATAGGACTGCTGGGGTGGGGGTGGGATGATCAGGCTGCCTTAATAGAAGGTCAAGACTCAGTCACATCTCTTCAGAAAAGGAATATGGGCAAAGCTAGACCAGTATTTTCCTTCTAGTCAGAAAGGTATCAGAAGTAAGACTGTCACAACTTCATTAAAGACCAACAAAAAATCATCCCAATAAAGGTTTCTTTATGTGGAATTTAAACCGTATTGAACACATAAGTTTGCATTTGACATTAATTAAATGGCAGTAAACACTGGAATGTAGAAGCCTGGGACTTCCTTTCAAATGACTTGACCGCTAATAAAATAATTTCCTTTCAGGGTGAGATTTGAATAGGGATGTAGTTTTGCATGAGGGCTCAACACTAACTTAGATTATTTCCTGAGACTTTTGTTAATCATATGGGATTAAGAAGAAGAAGAAGAAGAAGAAGAAGACATTTCTGGGTCGTGCCAGCCGACACAAGCTGCGCTGCAGGAAAATCAACTGTAAGTAGTGACATTACTCACCTTTATCTTACTATCATGTGTTTTTTGTCACCTCATTAACTGCACCTTATAAACAATGATAGAGTGTCTCCCCAAATCTCAATTACATTGCTTGCACACAAAGCCCATGAGGTAAATGTGAACAAAAAGTGTCATTATAACCATTAGAAAATGACTAAGAGAAATGCAGAAATAGAATTAACATGCCAGATCCAGCTGTATTTGCTCTCTGCTTTGTTTTATCAAGTTTCTTAAAGAGTCTCCATTTTATTTTGTAAAAAAACAACTAAGTTTCTTACAAAAATATGCTGTATTCTAAGAAAATGTATGTGAGAATGAAATTCCTCTCAGGAAACAGTATCATAAATGATAAAGGTCTGAGAGTCAGAAAAGTAAAATATTTGGAAAGCCTATTATTATATTTATAATCCCTTGCACAAAATCGATTTACCTTTAAAATACATATAACCCTCAGTAATGAAAATTCCTGTGTAACCCATGTCTCTGTTTTAGCAATTTTGACTCAGAAATTCTTCTAGCTCACATCAATTCCCGTACTAATGTGTTAAGCTGTCAGAGCTATAATTTATGACTTTGTTTTACGAGGAACTCTCTATTGGTAGCATTTGTTATGATACAAAACAAAGTGAAAATAGGGGTTTATATGTAGTGGCAAAAAAGGAAGATTGCAAGAAATTCAGCTTGGCTGTAGGCGGATATTTCTAGCACATTCCTTAGATGAGCCAATGACAGAAGAATTGGCTGAGTGGCAGGGCCCTGGTGAGAAGCCTTGGGGGGCAGCTGGAGTGGCTCAGGGGACAGCAGATAAAGCAGGGAGCAGAGTAGGGATTTTGGACAAAGGTGGTAGCTAACCCTTTCTTCCTTTATTTAAATATTCGATAATTTATTCAACATGGATTTTTTTTTGGTATAAATGGTTTTTTTTAATAGTCATTTCCCCAATACAGTGTTTTCTTCCTACTGTACAGCATGGTGACCCAGTTATACATACATGTACACGTTATATTTTCTCACATTATCATGCTCCATCATAAGTGACTAGACAGAGTTCCCAGTGCTACACAGCAGGATCTCATTGCTAATCCATTCCAAAGGCAATAGTTTGCATCTATTAACCCCAAGCTCCCAACCCACCTCTCCCCCAAGGCAACCACAAGTCTATTCTCCAAGTCCATGATTTTCTTTTCTGTAGAAAGCTTCATTTGTGCCATATATTAGATTCCAGATATAAGTGATATAATATGGTATTTGCCTTTCTCTTTCTGGCTTACTTCATTCAGTGTGAGAGTCTCTAGTTCCATCCATGTTGCTACAAATAGCATTATTTCATTCTTTTTTATGGCTGGGTAGCATTCCATTGTGTATATATACCACATCTTCCTAATCCAATTGTCTGTCAATGGACATTTGGGTTGTTTCCATGTGTTTGCTATTGTGGATAGAGCTGCAATGAACATGCAGGTGCATGTGTCTTCTTTAAGGAGAGTTTTCTCCAGATATATGCCCAAGAGTGGGATTACTGGGTCATATGGTAGTTCTAGGTATAGATTTCCAAGGTATCTCCATACTGATCTCCATAGTGGTTGTACCAGCTTACATCCCCACCAACAGTGCAGGAGTGTTCCCTCTTCTCCACACCCCCTCCAGCATTTCTTATTTATGGACTAATTAATGAAGGCCATTCTGACTGGTGTGGGTGTGATCTCGTGGTAGTTTTGTTTTGCATTTCTCTAATAATCAGGGACATTGAGCATTTTTTCATGTACTTGTTGGCCATCTATACATCTTCCTTGGAAAAATGTCTATTCAGATCTTTTGCCCATTTTTCCATTGGGGGGTTGGCTTTTTTGCTGTTGAGTTGTATAAGTTGCTTGTATATTCTAGAGATTAAGCCCTTGTCAGTTGCCTCGTTTGAAACTCTTTTCTCCCATTCCATAAGTTGTCTTTTTGGTTTCTTTTTGGTTTCCTTTGCTGTGCAAAAGCTTGTCAGTTTGATTAAGTCCCATTGGTTTATTTTTGCTCTTATTTCTGTTGCTTTGGGAGACTGATCTGAGAAAATATTCATAAGGTTGATCTCAGAGAATGTTTTGCCTGTGTTCTCTTCCAGGAGGTTGATGGTGTCTTGTCTTATATTTAAGTCTTTCAGCCATTTTGAGTTTATTTTCATGCATGGTGTGAGGGTGTGTTCTAGTTTCATTGATTTGCATGCAGATGTCCAGGTTTCCCAGCAATACTTGCTGAAAAGACTGTCTTTTTCCCATTTTATGTTCTTGCCCCCTTTGTCAAAGATTAATTGACCATAGGTGTCTGGGTTTATTTCTGGGTTTTCTCTTCTGTTCCATTGGTCTGTATGTCTGTTTTGGTACCAGTACCACACTGTCTTGATGACTGTGGCTTTGTAATATTGCCTGAAGTCTGGGAGAGTTATGCCTCCTGCTTGGTTTTTGTTTCTCAGGATTGCTTTGGCAATTCTGGGTCTTTTGTGGTTCTATATAAATTTTTAGATGATTTGTTCTAGTTCTGTGAAAAATGTCATGGGTAATTTCATAGGGATTGCATTGAATTTGTAGATTGCTTTGGATAATGTGGCCATTTTCTCAATATTAATTTTTCCAACCCAGGAGCATGGAATATCTTTCCATTTCTTTACATCTTCTTTAATTTCCTTGATTAATGTTTTATGGTTCTTGGCATGTAAGTCCTTTACCTTCTTGGTCAGGTGTATTCCCAGGTATTTGATTTTTTGGGGTGCAATTTTAAAAGGTATTGTATTTTTGTATTCCTTTTATAACATTTCATTGTTAATATACAGAAATGCAACTGAAAAAGTACAACATCCATTCATGATCAAAACTCTTACCAAAGTGGGTATAGAGGGAACATACCTTAGCATAATTAAAGCCATTTACAACAAACCCACAGCAAATATAATACTCAATGGAGAAAAGCTGAAAGCCTTCCCACTAAAATCTGGAACAAGACAAGGATGCCCACTCTCGCCACTGTTATTCAACATAGTACTGGAAGTCCTAGCCACAGCAATCAGACAAACAAATAAATAAAATGCATCCAAATAGGAAAAGAGGTAAAACTGTCACTGTATGCAGATGACATGATACTACATATAGAAAATCCTAAGGACTCAGCCCAAAAACTACTTGAACTGATCAACAAATTCAGCAAAGTAGCAGGATATAAGATTAACATAAATGTTCATTTTTAAGAAATAGTGTTTTAAAATAGTTTACTGTGATTACTGAGGGTTTTAGTGATCCTTTAAATCTTGTGCCCGGGAGTTCCCATCATGGCTCAGTGGTTAACGAATCCGACTAGGAATCATGAGGTTGAGGGTTTGATCCCTGTCCTTGCTCAGTGAGTTAAGGATCCAGCGTTGCAGTGAGCTATGGTGTAGGTCGCAGACCCAGCTCCCATCCTGCGTTGCTGCGGCTGTGGCGTAGGCCAGCAGCTACATCTCCGATTAGACCCCTAGCCTGGGAACCTCCATACACTGAGGGAGCGGCCCTAGAAAAGGCAAAAAGATGGAAAAAAAAAAAATGTTGTGCCCAACACAAGCAGCAAAGCCCAGAACAGAATGCGTCTGGGCGGAAGGTAACCCCCAGGACATGCAGGCCTGACGTAGGTGGAGGCTTTGCCGCTGAAGCCAGAGGACCATTCCCGGGGCTGTGGGTTGAGGGCGCTGGTCGATGTGCTGTGTCGCTCTTCTACTGTACCTAACATGTCCCTTTGCTCTTTATAAAAACTTCCATTGATCGTGGGCTTTGAGCAATTTGAGTACAATCTGACTTGCTATATTTTCCATACTAATTGTGCTTTGGCTGCTCTGTACTTCCTGGATCTGTGATGTTCACAGTAAAATTAGAAGATGTCAGGCAGTTATACCTTAAGAGATTCCCATCGTACATGTTATGTTGGTTGAAATTGTGCCTTAGGTCAAGGACGCCCTATTTTTTTTTTTCTCTCCATGTTCCAATTTGATTTTTTTTTTTCCTTTCTAGGGCCGCACCATGGGCATATGGAAGTTCCCAGACTAGGGGTCAACTCAGAGCTACGGCCACGGCAATGCTAGATCCTTTACACACTGAGTGAGGCCAGTGGTCAAACCTGTGTCCTCGTGTGTACTAGTCCGGTTCATTACCACTGAGCCACAACAGGAACTCATATGATTCCTAAACACTCTTTTATACGTAATTGTTTTCATACTATATAGAGTTAGCATTTAAATAACAGGGTCCTGCTGACTGTATGTGCCCATAATTACATGGGACATTTATCTCCATATTTTATAATTATTTTAAAAGTGACTTTCTTTATACTTTTGGATTCCTTGTTGTCCCATTTTTACTGTTTTACTGTTTGTCAAGTTCTGTGATAAGCAATGGGAATATAACGGTGGGAGGACGGAATTTCCAGTTTACAAGGAGAGACATAATTTAAATAGAGAAAAACAGGAGTCCTAAGTCCCGAAGAGTGTGTGGGGTTCGTCAGGGAAGGAAGGTCGGCAGAGAAAAGGGGTTGGAGGGATTTCAGGCAGCGAGAAAACAGCTGTGATTTAGTGCTTAAAGGAAACGCGTCATCAAGCCAGGGAAAGACCCTCAAACGCATGTTCCTAAGTGAAGGAACCGATCTGAGAAGGTACACACCATATGATGCCAACTAGGACATTCTGGAGAAGGAGGAACGATGGAGACACCAAGAAGCCCGGTGGTTGCCGGATGGCGCAAGTGGCTGCAGAGAGATGGGACAGTGGAGGACAGAGGGGTTTAGGGCAGGGAAAATACTCTGTATAACATTGTACATTTGTTCAAATCCATAGAATGTACCAAACCAAGAGTGACCACAGTGGACTCTGGGGGTAATGATGTGTGGATGGAGGTTCATCCTTAGTAAAAATGTCCCATCCTGGGGGAGCCTGTGGGGAATGTGGGAAGTCCCTGTACCTTCCTCTCAGTTTTGTGGTAAACCCAAAACCATCCCTGAAAAATAGAGTTTTGTAAAAAAGCAGCTCTGAAATCAGAACTGAGGCAGGATGGAGTCTACAGTGAACTGAAAACAGACAGGGTACAATTGTAATTTGCCCAGTGACAGCCAAGGACAGACAGCTGGACAAGGTCAAAGTCATCAGAAGAAAAGTTGAGACCATGCAGGATAAATTTTTCAGAACTGAGGTATTGTTGAAAGTAATGAGTGTGCTTTTTCTCTCTTATAGCCCTATACATGGGAATTAAATGTACTCATTTTACAAATGCAAATCAGTTATGTAAATATCAGTTTATTTAATACCCATTTAATTCTCAATGGCAAGTGATGCTTCCTGTGTCATACAGAATAAAACGTAATGACTTTGGAATCCATTTACTCTGTTCCATTTTGCTTATTTTTATGTTCATGGCACATCACACTGATCTCTTCATTTAACAAACTGAGACTCACGTGACAGTAACTATAGTAGCATTTTCTTCGTCCAATTATGTTTTCATCACGCAAATGGTAATTACTCAGTCATCTTCCTTGGTAAATATATTTTTAAACCCACAATATGACAGGCATTATGTGCGCCAAAAACTCTTTGTTTCCTTTCCTCCTGGGAGCTGCAGTTGGCTGAAAAGAATGACAATAACAAGAGAGTCACTCAGATAAACACGCAGTTTCACTCTTCCAAGCCAGTCCCCACTAGGAACACAAGGTGCAATAATTTTATAGTATAATAAGAGCATCCCAAGGAGGAAGTACAATTCTCCCCGAGGACAGGCGATGTGGTCCCCCAGGAAGGTAGAGTAGGATGACCTGGAGGAGGCAGGGAGGAGATTACACCTCACATCGAGTGCAGAAGGCCTGAGGAGGGACGGGACATGGTCCATGTGTGGCTGGTGGAGCAAGGACGTGGGGGTGGGAGGCACACCTAGGACCCCACCCACTCTCACTGGGCTTCATCCAGAAAAAAGCACCCAGACATCAAACATTCCGAGACGGGGGTGGGTAGGTGGTTGTGATGTACAGGAATGAGTCACATAATTAGATATGCTTTTGAGAAAGAAAAGCCCTGTAGCACCAGTGGGCGAGGACGAGGAGTGAAGAACTGATGCGAGGAGGTCAGTTTGGAAGATACTGCAGAGGTCAGAGCGGGGATGGCAGCTGCCGGGAGAAGGGATGGTGGTACCACAGGGGACAAGAGATGCCTTTGAGACAGACACACACTGGATGAAAACCAACTGAAAGTGGTGGCTGAGATCAGAGGATCACACACACACACACACACACACACACACACACAGGGAAGAGAGAGAGAGAGGTCTTTTTCAGAACTTTCTGATCATTCTGATGTCCCATTATTTGATCAATTTTGTGCTTTTGTGATGTGACTTTTTATTTTATAAGCATTTTCTATTTTTAGGTAGTGCACAGCACACCTAAAGTGCTTGAGGATCTAAAAAGTTGTTGGGGTGATATTTCTATTCTGTTTCTCCTGCCCTCAGCCACTGTGGCTTATTCCCTACACTGGATTTTGCTTGTGTGTTTATTTGTTCTCAATCTTCATTTGGCTGTGTCCTGGGGACTTAAGTTCCCCAAGCTGTCTTCCAGAAAGAATGTATATAGCTTCCTCTGGGAAGCAGGGGTCACTACCAAAATGGGATCAATTTAGTATCACTCAAGATTCCTAGATCTAATTTTCCATGTTTTACTTTACTTTCTCGTGTTTATCTTAGGTTCTCAGAAAGGCACACTTTGCTCACCTGATGCTGCTGCCAAGCTGAGGTGCCGTGGGTGGTTGGCTTCCGATAACCCTTTGCATCCTTAGCTGCCACTGATATTTGCTATCAGGTAACGATTCTGGAGGAGGTCAGAGCAGAGGGTCCATTTGTCTCACCCCAATTCAGGGCCTTCCTTTATCTCCCTATAAAAAGATCTTCCGTCTAGAACCAGCATGTGCCGAACTTTTAGTGTGAGGGTTTGGGATTTTTTTTTTTTTGAGCTGTTTAAAGTAATGGCAAGAATTGATATCCCATTATTTTATTCTTATTTAGATATCATTCCAAAACCAAGGTAAAATTTACTAATATTCAGAGAAATTCTACTTTGCATTTTTTATATTGAGTAGTTGGGCCCTGTTATAAACCTCAGGAACATTCGAGAAGTTTAGTGACTTATTTTTCTACATCCTACATGCAGTTTTGCTGTATTTGTTCCTTTCCTTTCTAACCATGGTACATATTAATTGCTGCACAGACATTATTCCCAATGAAGGTAAAATATACCAAAATAACAAGGAAACAAAAGAATTATGGAATCCTTAAAAAGGTCTGGCATGCTGCCGGTGTGGATCAAATCCAGCCTTCCTCCTCATCGCATAGATGGAGACCCTGGGATATGGCCAAGTGCATGCATTATGTGCTGTCTGCATCTGCTTTCATGCTACAAAATCAGAGTTGAAACAAAGTGACACAGACTGTCTGGCCCACAAAGTATTTACTATATGGCTCTTTTCAGCAAAATTTTACCTCCTCTGGTTTAAAGGGGGATGCAGAAGCACAGTTACCTGTCACTACCGCATTGTCATGCAGTTTTCTTGTTGCATTGCCCGAAGTTTTGCATTTTCAAAAATAATCTAGAAGACTGGAGACATCACCTTCATAACTGTCCTGTTTATAATTGTACTGAACACAGCTGAGAATGAATTTTTCACCCTTTACTAATATAGGCAAAGAGAAAAAATTGGCAGTGAAAGACATGTCATGATTTTTATTTTTGATTTATTTATTTATTTTTTTTTTAGAAAAATCGAAGAGGAGAGCAAATCAACAGCAGCATTTGACAGAGTTCCTGCTGTGGCTCAGTGGGTTATGAACCCCACCAGTATCTATGAGGATGTGGGTTCGATACCTGGCCTCGCTCAGTAGGTTAAGGATCCTGCATTGCTGTGGCTGTGGTGTAGGCTAGCAGCTACGGCTCTGATCCGACCCCTAGCCTGGGAACTTCCATATGCTGCAGGTGCAGCCCTAAAAAGACAAAAAAAAAAAAAAAGAAAAAAAAAGAAAGAAAGAAAGAAATTAAAAGGGTCCATTGAACCCAGAAAGTAAATGATGAGGACTTTATTTCCAAGTACAGCAATGATTAACTCCTGGTTATGGCATTTACTTAATTGTGATTTTCGTGTGGCACATGCACCTGCCTTACACTGTGAATGCTGCTGGCAGGGGAAGGGGAACCTCTATGTGTGTTTATTAAAAGATGTGTCTGTAGAGAAAGTCCTTAGAGCATAAGCCTTGGAATGAACCCCACCTCCCCTTGGTCAGTTCCATCACGAGGATCCCTTGTATTCCCCGTGGACACAGCCACTTCCTCCGCCCCCTATGCTTACTCCAGTCAATCACCAACTTTTTCCATCTCTGTAATTTTGTGATTCGCAAGAATGTTACGTAAATGGAATCGCCTTATTGAATCTTTTGAGCCTGGCCTTGTTCATCAGCAAAACCCCCTGGGAACATGCCAGTTGTTAGGCATGCGTGGTTCCTCATGGCACTGATGTGCCGGAACTTACTGAACTACTGTCTGGTGGATGGACATCTGGGTTATTTCCTAGTATCGACTATTATAAATCAACCTGTCGTGAATACTCACAATTTTTATTTCCATTGGCTATAGATTCCCAAAGGTTCAATATATAAATACATCATAGAAAATTAGTCTTTCCTTTTGATAATACGTACTTGTGTATCTTTTGGTTCGTTGCTAACATGGTTTTTCCTATGAGCATTTCTGAAATAATTTTCCTAGTGAACCATCTCTTTTATAACCATCAGTAACTGAGAAATAGTGATGAAACCCCTCTCTATTCTTGTAGACTTGTCAGTATCTCCTTGTAGATCTGTTAATGTGCAAACTATATACTTTAAGGCTATGGTATTCATTGGATTCAAGTAGCAGATTATTACTTCTTGATTAATTTTTTCCTTATGTAGAGGTCACCTGTCTTTGTAGTGCCTTCTTTTTTTCTTTAAGGTTTACTTCCTTCTGATATTAATATGGTTTTACAGCTTTATATATAGTTGCTATCATGTGGTTTATTACATTCTACACTTCATTTTCTGCTTCATAACTGGGTTATGTCATATTTAAAAAGCTAATTTGACCACCTATAATTTTTCAAGGAAGAGTTAGTCCCTACGGTGGTCATGTATTTGGATATACTTCCTCCTTCTTATTTAGGGGATTTCTGTCTAGGTTTCTCCCTCTCTTCTTTCTGGAGTTTCTCTTGATGTATTTCCTGGCCTGAAACTTCCATGACTACAGGCTTTGCAGCTGTGATTCCAGTATCTCTTGTTCTTGCGGTGGTCATAGGATCTATTTTTGTTTTGGTGTAGGTTTTTTGGTTTGGGTTCTGTTTTTTGTTGTTTGTTTGTTTTGCTTACCTTAAGCTCCTATTTGGGGGGACTATTTGAAAGGCCTGGGTGGAAAATCTGCTCTTTGGAAGACAACATTTTTTTCTGCCAGGTACCGCAGACGGAGCAGCACCGCAGACGGAGTCTACTTCTTGAATAAACTCTGCTGAGGTTTTTCAGAAACACAGGGAGTTGGAACTCAAATTCCAAACTCATGCAAAGCCTGGGTTTCGATTACACATTCTCAGGGGGATCTTTTCTGTTCTTTCTACCCGCACCAAGTGAAAACCATGAACATTCCCTTGCAATCCTCTCACCGCAGAGCAGAACTTTTTAAACTGAAGAATTTATTCAACAGATATTTATTGAGCATCTGTTCCCAGTCTCTGAGACCCTATCAAGGGCTGCTCTAAGCCCTTGGATGCCTAGGTGAGCAAAGAAGAGAAACTTCCCTGCCTCTGGAATTTTACATCCTATACGAGAGACGGAATGAAGTATAAAATAAAGAGCAACTGAGTGACGTGCATAGCATGATGGAAGGTGCTAAGTGCTGCTGAACAAAGAAGGAGAGAAGGAGAGACGGTACTGAAGCAGCATCGGTCTTTCTCGTGATCTTCCCCACGTATTTTTCCTGCCGGTGTTAATCCTGAGCAGATTCTGTTTTGCGTTGCATGACATGGTGTCATAACTACATGCAATGCCTGATAACTGCTTATTTTGTGTGGTGCAAGATCTTCTAGCCCTCTAAGAATTTAAGATGTACTTGCTATTGTTGATAGTGATGTAACCGCTATGGTCAAAAAAAGCTGGGAAGTGATGAAGCTGAGACAGACAGAGACACGGTGACTTATATTGTTGTGTCTAATTATTAATTATTATGCTTTAAGTTGCACATGAGGAAGCAACAAATCATTATTGATTAAAAAGACAAAATGCACTGGTTCCTATGACTGGGAAATCTAGAACTGTGATGTCTTCAGGGAATCTAGAGATTGAATCACCTAGATTCTCTGTTCGAAATGTTCCCTCTCTTCTGCCAGTCTCACGTTCCCTCCTAGATGCACACACGTCCTCCAGCTGGGGGTGGGAGGAAATGGCCAGAGACCCCCTTCAGGGTGGGACATCCCTGGTCAGAGTGGTTTTATCCTCTCGGAGTCACAAGCACCCCCCAGGAGAAGTAAGTAAACAAGCGAATGAGGTCTGATTATTGGCAGCCTGATCCAGAGCAGGTGATGGAAGAAAGGAGAAGATCCCCAAAAGAAATTCAGAAAGTGCTGCCACACGGAGCTGTGCACATGCAGCCATCATGGTGGGAGCTGTAAAGAACTGTTAGCGAGTGAAAACGTGAAACAAAGCGAAAGACACAGACCCCACAGGTCCAAAGAAAATATTACCATCCACCTACAGGAAAAATATGAAATGATCTCATTTTAAACAGTTAAGGTAATTTTCCTTCTTTGACATGATTTGAAGAACTGCAGGGACTCACTTCAAGGGTTCCCCTCTCACAGGCACAGGGATCGCCGTTTTTGATGGAGGGAATCTGAGAGGGCAATTTGTGCAAAGTCCGGCTCCTGGATGGCGGCGTCGGCATCATCCCGGGGCTCATTGGAGATGCACACTCTCAGAGTCCAGCTTAGACACACTGAGTCAGTAACTCACGTGCCCGTCAGTGTCTAGCAACGGTACAGACAGGCTCTGGAAAAGCTTGATGGGGTTCTTAATCCAGATTTAAACACAAGTCAGGTGATGTGGGGAAATTCCTTAATCTTGCTTTGAGTTTTATTATCTTTGAAGTGGGGTGAGGCTAATATAGAAAACACTTCAATATTAAAAAATAAAGTATGCATCATATACTTATCACAGTGCACGATAATTTTAATATTCAATAAAACAGTATTTATTTTTATTTTATCTTTAAACTTAATCCAGTTTATTCATAATCTCTTCTACCTGAACATTCATGTGAAAATTATGGCAGGAAAAAAATACATGAGTGAGCTCTTTAGCATTCCAAGTACAGTGAAAATGAATATTCTCTACGATTATTTTAGTTCTTGACTTTTAATGACGAGCTCAGGTGGTGCTAATTATTACAATTTTCTTTATATAAAATCTCAGCAGATGTAGAAAATTGCGTAACTTACTATTTATGAAATGCTATTTTCTATACATATTTAAAACTGATAGTAGGACCACTTATACATCAAAAAATAAATGTTATACTTTCCTTAGTCTTATTATAATAGCTGTAAATAACTAAGAAATAAAAAAGTTTGTTTATATTTAATACAGTCCTAAAAATAAGACACGACCCAGAAAGGCTCTGCCTGCCGATGGGCTGCTGTGCTCGCTGAGTTGATGCCCACCTCCCTCTGCCAACCTCATGCAAGAACCTTCCTTCTCTCACCTGCTCCCCCATCCTCACCCTGCACATCGCAACCATTGCCGCCATCACAATATATTTAGATAGATTTATACCGCCTAGTAGGACTCACCCCACTCATCAGTGCAGAATTGTAGCACAACTCACACTGAAACAAATAGACAACAACAAAATTAGAACACACCATGTCCATTGTTTTCCTTCCAGGCACATCCTTTTATCCACTGCCTTGGTGCAAGGAATGGGCCGTTAAACTCTAAAAAAAAGACACCATGACTTGACTCAAGATCTTAAGGCACATGTTAGCCAGAAAAGGCCTCGACCAAAGGCCTCCGAATCCAGTGCACCCTCCCAGGTGCAGAACAATGCAGAGGGTCAAACACAGGTGTTGTGGGGGCGGGCTTTGGTGACAGGGCCACACGAGTGGAAATGCAGGTATCGCACCAATCTTGCGGCTTTGCGTCCAGCGAAGGCCATTCTTGACGGAAGACCGCGTGTCTTGCTTCCTTCCTCCTTGTCCCAGGAAAGTCTCTGGCTACCCAGCCCCTACTAGGGAAGGGACCACCTACAGTGAACCGGAACGTGGCGACCAGAGCTGTAACGGACTCCACCTGCCACCTGGGCAGTTAGCCCTGGATGCTGGGGGGCGAGGGGGCATGGAGCAGGGCGCCCAAAGTGCAAGAAGCGCAGGCTGTGCATTCCTGCAACACCCCAACTGTAGCCACAGCCCCTCGCCACCAGTCGCCGCCTGTGACCTACTGCTGCCCCCAGGGGCAGGCTGGGGGCAGAGGGGGGGGGGTGGCATCTAGGACTCAGGACCATCTTACAAGGTTTATCTGCTCAACTCTGTAGGACACGCCTTTCCCCACCCAGCAGGATGTCCCTCCCCTGAACAGGTGGGGTGGTTCTACCTAATCCTCTTAAGGTTTACAGACCCATCCTCATGCTAATGGAACACATCACAGAGGCAACCCCTCACTCCTACCCCAGGTGCCACCTGCACCTTCCAACCTATGGGACCCGGATCCCCGAGCTCTGCCCACTTAGCACCCCAAGCCCTCCTGGTATTAATCTGCTTGCTTCCCATCCCCTCCTTCCTGGACTCGGTTACAGCCCCCATCTGATGGCAGGTAGGAAACCGGCATAGCCCTGGGTTCCTCTTTGCGCACCTTTGGTTTCAGGAAACAACCTCAAGCACATCTGAGCTTTTCTATAGGCTTTTCACAGTCTGTGTTAACATCTTGAGAATCTTCCCTGAGGAAGATCCCTTCCCTACGCTGTCTCCTCCTCCACCCCTGCTCAAAGTGCTTCCCTCTTTAACACCTTCCTACCTGGTTCACAGTTTATCATGCGATGCAACAAATGAAGAGACTAATGGTTGTCACAAAAGATGGGATCTATATCTGGCTCTAAGTAATTACCTTTTAAAGGAAAATTTAAAGGACAGGAAGTAATTAAGAAAAGATTAACCGAATCCACTTATTCAGTGAAGGAGTAAAGAGATTGACCAAGTAACAAAAAAGAACACCAGGTGATCGTAGGGTTTTGCTGGTGGAAGACAGTGAGGAACAGAGGGAGAAGCGGATCGCCTCTGGAGAAAGACGGGATCTTCAGCATCCGAGAGCTTCAGCTGATGAAAATGTTCTAAGCATCCAGATGCTGCTGGCACTTTTCCTTGTGGATGGCTGTATTGACTCAGAATTGCTGCTCTCTGAAGCTATCTTGCTATTCTTTTCTTTAGTGACCCTGACTGCCACACCTTGGCATCTATTTCTCACATCTCTGTGCTCAGATAGAGCCTCTCTTACTCGCCTTCTAATAAGGCATCCTATGCTCTCCAAAAGCATTTTAATTATAAAATGTAAATCAGGCAAATAGTTTTCAGTCCTAACAATAGGGCTTCGCTTTTCACTTTTCTTTCCTGATCACTGTGAAGAAAAGGTGATAAAGAATCCTGAACACACCACCTGGACTGGTGAAACAGCGCTAGGAATATTCTTGTATGTTAGTAAAATCTACTTTTATTTTTTTAAGTCCAATTGTAGATTCAATGTAAGTCCTTGTTTTTGCATCTGATTTTAAGTGCTTGAAAAACAGCTTCAAGGATCATACCTCGTTAGATGATTTTAATTACAGTTTTTAAAATATATAAATAGCAAATTCCATCTAGCAGGAATAAAACTCCAAATAATACTATTTTCATTATGTGAAGTAGGCATAATATTTGGTGGTGTTCATATCTTCTCTAAAGTTTAAAGTCTTTTTCCCTGGGCTTTCTCTGCTTTCATATTTTTATGAGTCTAAACTCTATAGCAAAATATTACCCTTATAGAAAACTAAATTTCAAAAGAAGAACTGACATTGATGTGCTGAAACTGATTTCAGCCTCTGGCTCAGATCATCCCGTCACCCAGGAGATGTCACTAGCTCAGCCGCGTCCAGCCAGCTGGACACACTTTCAGTGCCCAAGAACCAGTTAGGCACCAGGCGCGTTTCCAGTCTTCCCAATATCCCCCGTGCAAGTAATAAATAAGGGAACTGCTGAGAATTCTCTGAGGGTTTTTACTTCATTTTTGTATGTTCTAATTCTAATAAAAAATTAATGTGAGCAATTCCGTGGCATTGGGTACAGTCACAGTGCTGAGCGCCCGCCACCTCCATCCAGTCCCACCAAATTTCAGCGATTTCCTCACTTCTCACTGCCCTCCCAACCTTGACAAACAACCGTTCGCATGCTATCTCCATGAGCTTGTTTATTATGGTTATGTCACATAAACGGCACCAATGGAATATGAAATTTTCCATCAAGCACCCTAACATGTTGGCGCAAATATTCATGCTGTGGCGTTTCACTGTCATTTCTTTTTACGGAAGAAGAATATTCCAGTGCATTCATGCATCCCATTTAGTTTATTGCCCATCAGTTGGTGGACGTTGGGCTGTTTCCACATTTTGACTATTATGAATAGTTCTGCTGTAAACATGTGCGTATCTATATACTGAAGACTGAAATTACAGGGTCAAGTGATATGAGAGTCTTCAAATTTCTTGTGTCCTTGTTTTTGTCTTTCTTTTGACTATAGACTTCTGTATTTTATTGGTCAGAATTCTCTGGAAACACAGAACCAACAAGACGTCTACCTACCTATCTCTTGTCTATCTATCCATCTAGAGAATTTGCACCATGTTTATGAAAGCTGTTAAGTCCAAAACCAGCAGAGAAGGCCAGCAGACTGAAGACCCAAGAAGAGCTAGGGTTTCAGCAAAGTCAGAAGGCTGGCGGCTGGCAGAATCCCCTTCTGCTCAGGGGAGGCCATTCTTCTGTGTAACTTAGGACGTCAACTAATTGGATAAGGCCCACCCACCTTATGAGGCAGTCTGCTTACTCAGAGTCCACCGATTTAAAATTGCATCCAAAAGCACCCTCCCAGAAACATCCAGAATAATATAATGTTTGGCCAACCATCTAGGTAGGAGCAGTGGCCCAGCCAAGTTGGCACAAAAAATTAGCCACACACACACACACACACACACACAGCTCTTCAGGGAGCTTGTGTCTTACAGAGCTTTCTTTCTGTCCTGGAGGACAGTGGCTATGATGACAATGTTGTGGAAGAGGACGTTCTATGATGTCCCAGCCAAGCCTTAGTGTTCTCTTTGTCCTGTCTTGGGTCTCTGGTCCTCCCGAGTGCTGCTCCAGAGGGATGGTTTCTCTGCCTGACTCTGGACCCTATGCCCTTCCCCACCTGCTGTGTTCTCAAGGCATCTCTATGGATCCTTAACTCCTGATGCCTAACCTGGTAAGGCACCTGGTAACCCCTTCCCAGGTGACATAAGAAGGCTAGGAAAGGGGGTTCCCTTCTTCAGTGTAGCATAAGGTTTCAGTGTTGGGCCCTGGTGACTTTTCCCCCTGGAGCCTAGGTCTTGGGAGAATTCTCGGCATTTGCAGAGTTCCTTTCCCTCCTCCCCCAGAGGAGCAGGGTCCTCACACGAGACTCTGCCAGGTCCCTGGGGGCAGAGCCCCAGGAAGCAGACACACACCGGCACCTTGCTCTCCAGGAGCTTCTCACTCTCATCCATCCCCACGGGGCCAAGTGCCCATCAGCATCTCAGTGCTGCTGTCAGTTATGCCTCCTGGGACTAATCCTCCCATTAAACAGTCTTTATCTATTTGTTCTCATTTGTCTCCCCACAGTTGTGGTGGTGGTTTGCCCTGTTAACCTAGGGGATTGCATCAACAATGTCCTAAGTTTTTTCTGAAGGATCAAGCACAGTCCCAGTAAAAAGAGACCATTTTGCAGGGATGTGAATAGTCAGCAGCTTCTGACTGTTTCTAAGGGAAGTTTGTTGCTTTGTGAAGTACATACAACTCAGTCATTCAAAGAATATGTGTCCATCTCTACCTGGAAGAAAATTTAAATACCTAGTCCTGTTAAAAACATTTAATTTTAGTCTACATGATATCCTTTCTTTAAAAAAGGTGTATACCATTTTCTTCTTCAAATCTTTTTGCCTTTTATAAATAATTCATAATTCGCATGTATCTTTTCTTCTACTGAAAAATATTAAGAATTTATCCTTTCAGATCAGATCGCTGCCAAGTTATGTATTTTCATCCCAGCCTCCCCTACATGAGATGCAAACACAGCATTTTCCCTAATAATTTGCTAAGTGCCTGGAGGGCTGCCTCAGGAATTCTAGCCTAAGAAGTCTTGATAAAAGCAACTGAAGAAGCGTGAACTATTTCATTAACAGTTTTACTGAAGATAAATGAAAGATTAACATGTATGTTCACACCTTTAAGTTGAAAAGGAGTTCTTATTCAGATAATGAAATTGTACACCTGACGCATTTGATCCATTTTCATCCTGAAGAGGGGAAGTTTAAATTATATTATCTAACTCTCCACTTAAAAATGTCAGGGAGCTTTTAGGCTAAGACGAGGATGGGTACAAGCAGTGTTATTAATACTTTTAAATTTTACTTTGATACATGATAAATCCTTCTTTAACAGTAAAATGCCAAATAGCCTGTTTGATTCATTCTGCTTCATTTTATTGCAGTGGCCTGAAAAAACTAAACCTCAAAAGAAAATATTTTTTAACATCTCAAACTAATTCTGCTAGTCCTCATGATATTAAGTTTACTAGTGGTTTAAAACACTGGCATATATCACATAATGTTAGAACTATTTAAATTAGCCCAGAGCATGGAAAGGAAAGGAAAAATTGCAACTTATTTCTAAGAAACAGAAATATAACTATGCCTTATAAAAAACTGCGCACAATAGACAACTCTAAACTTATCTCTTATCACTTCAAATATCCATACACAAATCCCAGATAAACTAGGGACAAACAATTAAATCGTGCATTAGAACAGAAACACATAACAACCAAATGGGACCAATTCTATAGGAATGAAAGGTTTGTCCGTAATTAAGTTATATACATGAAAAGAATGTGGTCATCTATATACTTGCACAGAAAACATTTGACAAAATGCCACCCTGAAAAAATAACCAAAATGTATATGAAATAGGAATTCATGCATCTTTTTTAATATAGAAAAAACATTTTCATCCTAAAAGCCAGCATCATACTTATCTAATGTTCCACTAAAGTCAGGAACTAGGCAAGAATGGTTATTTCAGCTGAAAGGGCCTAGTAAGGAGATCTGAGGGCCTGGCCCTCTGCAGAAACATTAGGGGTGGGGAGAAAGTCAAGTCTGTCAGAATCAAATTTGTCAGGGCTCTGGAAAATAGTCAATGATTTCTAGCAAAGCAGTGACCACTCAGTGAGGAGAATGTTGACGTAAGCACAGTAAGAAGGCTTCGGCCCTTTAACTTAGCTTTCACCTCCTGTCTGGCTGGCAGTGGTGAGCCTGGCCCACGTTCTCTATTCTCGGTGTGGCAGCCTGGCTATGGAGGGAGCAGAGTAGGCTTTGTTTACACAGAAATGTGTTGTCTGTTAAGCCTGTCTGATGGCTCCCTGATTGAAGTAAGGCATTTGCATAAGTTTAGCCTAATTTGAATTCTCTTGGGGAGTTAAAGTTCCTAAGCCCAAATGGCATTGCCTGACAACATTGAAATTAACAAGCAGCCTCTGCCCGGATGAGAGATCTCAGCTGGGATATAAAGAGACATGTCAGAAAGCTGTGGAGGGAAATCTGGGGGGGAGTTAATTTGGGGCCTGAGGACGTCACAGTTCTCTTGTATGTGACAAGGTACACACCCAGGAAAAAAGTCAAACTCGGGAAGAAGGAGAGAAGACCCTAGGCTTTCCTGTCCAGCTGATCTTCAAACTCAGTGGAAGCAGAGAGGGGGCTAAGAAAGAGAAGAACTAAACAGACTGGCTGAGCATTGGAGCAGCCAATCAGCAAACATCAGAGTCTACAATCTTCTTCTCCCTTGTGGCTCTAGACATTTAAGGAATTCTGTGTCAAGCCAGTAGCTTACCAAAAGTTAAGGGAACAGAGATGTCAGCGATCACACATGACAAAGAATACGATCTTTAAAAAATAGTTTAGAAAAGGTGTCAAATAGGCACCTACAATGCGTAGCAAAGAGTAACAACAAAACTGAAAAAGGTTATAGCAATTTGATCTCCAGTATTATCACATGATAATATTTAAAATGTTAAGACTGCAACACAAAATTATGAGATGTTCGAAATGTAACAGTATAGCTGATTCAGAAGAAAAAAAATGATTAATAAAAATTATTCCGTAAGAGGACAAACAGACTTATCTCGACAAAGACTTTAAATCAACTGCTTTATATATGTGATATGTGATCAAAATCTACAGGAAACCGTGGGCAAAGAACCAAAGGAAACCAAGAGAATAATGTCTTGGCAAACTGAGAACATGAACAGAGACAGCATTCATAAAAAGGAACCACATACACGTTCTAGGGTTTAAAACGTACAATAACTGGAATGAAATTTTCACTAGAGAGTTTCAAAATCAGAAGAAAGGATAGTCACACTTTACAACAAATTGGAATTACCCAGCCTAAGGAGCAGAAAGAAACCAGAATGAAGAAGCGCCTAAAGATTCTGAGAGACTTGAGTGACACCATTGAGATCTCAACACACACATAGTGGGAGCCAGGACAGCAGAGAAATGAAGGGGGTACAAGCGTATCTGAAGAGATGGGCAGAAAGGATGTTGGAAGAAACAACATTCCCTGTGTGTGAATATACAAGTGGGAAACATGATCGAACTGTTGAACGTCAAAAACAGGGAAGGAACCTTGAAAGCAGCAAGAGAAGTGAGCATAACTAAAAAATTCTCCTTGGGAAGATAAACAGCCAGAAACTATAGACGAGAGCTCATACAAATTCAAAATTAAAGAAGAGGAAAAACATGTTTTTCCTTCTGATGCGAAGTCTCAGGATTTACTCTCTCAGCTTTCATATGGAACATAGAGAAGCGTTAGTTCTATTTACCACGTTGTGTATTAAATCTGCCGTTCTATTTATCTGCTAACTGAAAGATTATCCTCTGGGGTTGTATGGAGGCTTCCTTACAGGGTCATGATGGGTTAAATCATTGGCCAAGGCTGACTGATTCGACTCTACACCCCTCTCTCCTCCCAGGAGGGATGGTGGGGAGACTGAAAGTCCCACCCTTTAGACACAGGGTTGGTTCCCCCAGTAACCAGCCTCACCCCTCCAGCCCCCAGAACCAAAAAAATCATCTTCATTAACATAAATCCAATGGTGGTAGAAATAACAAGACACCCATCACACCTTTATGGTTCTGAAGCATTTTCAGAAACTGAGGAGGAGACCACATACAACAGAAGAGAGGCTCAGTGCTCTTCTCAATCAGAAAATTCCAAGGGTTTGGAGACCTATGATCTCATAGTTCTTCAAATTAAGAATGAAGGTCAAAGACATCTGAGAAAGATATTTTGGTCATCAGAATGATCAAATATATACATTTCTTATAAATCACAATATCTCAGAAACCCACGGTCACAAGGACTTCTAGTGATAGGAACAATTAATTGGCTACAATTAGACGCTGAGAGAAGGAGTAAGAATATACAGCAGTGGCCCTCGCTATTTTAGGTCTCATGAAGCAGAATCCCAGACACGTCATAGTACATGATTCACCCAGCAAGCCTGGGGCCAGGAAGGGGGAGCTGATGGGGGGGAATTCAGCAGTGGTGAGTCACTTGCGTGTGGCTTGAGCCCACTGCCACCTCTCACACCGTCCACCCACACTCCCAACCTCAGTCACCTTTGGAGGAAGCTGTGGACTCATACGACTGTCCACATGAGAGAAATGATGCCTAACTTATTTAAACGTCAAAATCCATCACTCGGACATATTTGTAGAAAAATGGGAAATCACAGATAGGAAGATAAAGGAACCAAACCACAGAGGTGTCCATTCATTTATGGAATAAACACTGGAAAGTGGTGCTTAGAGAAATAAATAAAATTATCTGTAGAGTCAAAAAGAAGCTTTGCATGCTTTCAAGGTAAGAAGCATGACAAAATAGTATTCTTGGTAATAATTACTATTTGTTATTAAAATAAAATAGAGCAGCCTGAAAGTGGATAATCACCACACAGGCCTCTGGTCCCCACACTTGAAGATGCTTTCTCACTTTCCAGCATGGCTCTGTCTCTGTCTCTGTCTTTTCATTTGAGACTAATGCGTGTATCTTTAAATGAACAGAAGATTACAGGAATGAAAAAAATACAGAACGATTGTTTCTCTATTACTTCCCTGTACTTTAGGGAAAAGTTATATCCCAGTAATGCTCTCAAATCATTATCTGTTTACCCTTTCCTTTAAAACATACATATTTGAGAAAATGAAATGCCAAGGACTCCCATGGTAACACTTTCTTCTGCAACCCTCATGCTGAAAAAAGTGTCTCTGTAATATTGGGCTAAATTGCTTCTATTACGGTTGAAGCTAATTTTCTTCAGTTCTATCCTTAGTGAAAATACAAGGCAATTTCCCCCCAAATACAATGCTCTTGAATACAATTTAATTTACCTGCAGTCTCTTCTATCCCATATAAACTGTTTCATTAACCTTCTCCCTTCGAGGCTACTTCAGGCTCCTTGTCACCCGCGTGAATCTGAAAATGAAGTTTCCCAAACTGCAAGTAATAGATGTCACGAATTCTAATTAGAAAAAGCATAACCTCAAGATATTTTTATTCCGTGGTTCTGGTCCACATTTACCTGTATGTAGCTCTGTTCTATGCAAATATATTATTTAAAAACACTTGCATTTTTAAAATCAACATTCCATTATTTTCTCCTTTTTAGCCTATTGAGGACTGACATCTCTGTGTGCTTTCCCCCAAAATGGTATGGAAATAAGATTAAATGGGTAATGCCATCTCAAAGTGTAGAGAAAGGACTAAAGAGGCGTGGTGTCCTCAATGGACACGGCTGTTGGGCAGAAGAGATCTTGAGAAAAAGAGATGAACAGTGAATCTAAAATATTTGTAAAATCGACAAGCAAACCCACACCAATAAAACAATGATCTTCATATATGCTGCAACACAATAATCCCAGTAAAGAAAAGCCTGGGCCACAGAGAGAAGAGTAAGTCCCCTGACCTCTCCTTTGGAACTCTGCAGTCCCTTTAAGAGTAGGCTGGTGGAAAACTCCAGGGTTGTGGGGTGCTCTGCTGACCAGTGGGGAGCTGTTAGCTTCCTGGGGCCTCGAGGCATGAAATGAGGCTGGTCTGAATTGAGATGCGCAGTAATACATATTATACACTGGAACGTGAAAGTCTTAGGCTGAGACCAAGAATGTAAAATATCTTATTGATAACATTGTGTGTCTTATGATTATATGTTAAAATGATAAAATTTGTAAATCTGGGTCAAATAAAATCTCTTCAAATTAATCTAACTTTTAAAACGTCTGTGGCAAGTAGGAGATTTAAAAGTATGTCTGCAGATTTTGCATTTAGGGCTTCCCTGTCCTTTCTGCTGGACAGGACTGGTCCACGGCAGGGGTCAGCAAACTGCAGCTGTGGGTCAGAATGGACTCGTTGCCAGTTTGGGCAAATGAACTTTTAGCGGAACATTGTCATGCCTACCCAGAACCCGTCATGAAAGGAGGTTTTTGTGCTACACTGGTACGGTTGAGTAGTAGTGACACAGACCAGATAGCCCACAAAGCTTAAAAAATTCATTATCTGGGAGTTCCCGATGTGGCGCCGTGGGTTAAGAATCCAGCTGCAGCGGCTCCTATGGTTGTGGAGTGCAGGCTCGACCCCCTGCGCGGCACAGTAGGTTGAAGGATCCAGGGTTGAGGCAGCTGCAGTTCAGATTCAGTCCCTGGCCGGGGAACTTCTATATGCCGTAGGTACAGCCATAAAGAGAAAAAAAAAAATCTCACTATCTGGATCCTTACAGAACAACTCTGCCAACCCCTACTCTAGACGAACTGCTGCTAACTTAAAATTGTGAAGGTGAAGGAGTTGTATTTAATTCGAATCATTTGTGGGAATGAGAAGATGGGAACAAAATATGTCCCCTGTAAAATAATTAAAAAGGAAACCAAAATGCATAGCCAAAAACACCTGCTGTTTTCTTAGATGTGTCTTTTAAATATAAAATGATTCTTTAATTTTAAGAAAGTCCAATTTATCCTTTTTTTCCTTCTAGTTAAATATTTTGCATTTTGACATTTTCGAAGTGCAACATAAACAGGAAATTTAAATATACACGTCCTACTGTTTATTGCTGATATACAGAAATACAACTCGTTCTATTAATCACCGAGAGCAGAATGATGAAATCTCCAAATTTATTTGAGGGCTTTTCTCTCCTCAATTTCCAGATTTTGCTCAAGCTACTTCAAGCTGGGTTGTAAGTGCAGCTTCTTTAGAGTGGTCATATCTTCTTGACCAATTAATCCTTTCACCCTTATGAAATGACTTTCTTTTGGCCATTTTAATATTTATTTCCATGAAGTCTAATTTTCCTGGTGGTAATATAGCCAAGCATCTATTTTATTTATTTTTATTTTTGCTTAGTTTTTGTATGGTATCTCTTTTCCATCCATTCATCTTTTACTTTTCCTCTATATTTGAATTGTTATTTAAATTATATTTCTTTTAGGAAGCATATAGTTGGGTCTTTATTTTATCTAATCCAACAAACTCTGCCTTTTAACTTGCCTATTTAGACTATTTGTATTTGATGTGAGCATTGATATTAAATTTAAACACCATCTCAGTATTTTTTTCTATTTGTTTTATGTTATTTTTCTTGTCCCTATCATCTCTAGGATTAGATTTTTTTTTAACTTCTTGTTTATCTCCATTATTATCTTATCAGTTTCTCCCTTTCTCTCTTTCCTGGGGCTCTACATTTGTACCTTAATATAATCTATCTTTAATCAATATTATACCACTTCACTTATTATATAAGAAACATCACAATCTATTCCAATTTCTCCATCCCATTCTTTGTGCTATTGTTTTTAGATATTTTACTATTACATATTCTATAAGCCTCACTGTTTTTTTTTTTAATTTAGAGAGCTAATTATTTTTGAAAGAGATTGATAAATGAGAAAATTCTTGGAACTTACTCATACTTAAACCAATGTCATTCTTTTGTGAAGATTTGAATTTTCCTTGTATACGATTCTTCTTCCACCTTAAAGTTTCCCAGAATATTTCTCTTAGTGTAGGTCTCTAGAGAATGAAATCTCTCAGCTTTGTATATCTGAAAAACTCTTTATTTTTCCTTTAACTTTGGAAGACATCTTTGAGGGGTAAAGAGTTTAGTTTATGTATATTTTTTCTTTCAGCACATAAAAAAATATATCAATTTTATCCTGATCTACAGTTTTTCTTTATAGAAATTGGCTACTCAGGGTCACACCCGGGGCATATTGAAGTTCCCAGGCCAGGGGCTGAATCAGAGCTGTAGATGCCAGCCTATGCCACAGCCACAGCAACGCCAGATCCTTAACCCACTGAGTGAGGCCAGGGGTTGAACCCACATCCTCTTGGATGCTAGTCAGGTTTGTAACCCACTGAACCATGTATTTGACTTGGGCAAACAGTTGGGTTACTTCGATTTAGTTGGATATCTTTGAGGTTCACTTTCAAGATCTGGTAATGTCCATCTAAGACTGTATGTAGCCTTAGGAGTCTTCTCCACTCTGCCTTGTGTGCTTGCAAACTATTCCCGGCACTATGAGGACACTGGGTGTTGTCTGTCTACTAGGCAATGGTGGCTCCTTGCCAGCCTCAAGCGTGTTTTTCTTATGCACACGCAGACCAGCACGCTCAGCTAAGGAGCAGGGCGGAACCCTCTGCAGATCTCTGGGCTCTGTGTTCCTCTGAAGCTGCATTCCCTGCTCTGGCTGAAATCTGACCTGCGTTCCCAGCTCAGGTCAGCTCAGGGTTAGGTTAGGGCGCACCCCCTGCCTCCTCCCATCCCCCTGCCCCAGGTCACTGAGGACTGAAAGATGTCTCCACTGTAAGCCGGGGCCACCGTGGAGCTGGCCTTGTTTCTTCCTTGTCTCTGGGAAGAGAGTACTGTGCTTTCTTTTATCTAAGGCCTGAAAACCAACATTTCATATGTTTCATCATGTTTCTGATTGTTTAGTGCATTATTCCATGCTGTTCAGAACTGGAAGTCCCTTTTAAAAAAAGAATGACCCTTCTCTTCATTTCATCTTTCCTTTTAGCCATTTTCCATTATGTTTGTTTGTGTTCTTTTAAATTTTTTCTTTATCCTGAGATGTGCTTTTCATTTCCAAATCTGTCTGACAGACTTTATTTTGTTCCTGAGTTTTTCTGCTTTTGCTTTATTTCTCCCATCATTTTCTAAGTGCATTCTGTCACACTCTGAAACAGTAGGTGACACTGAATCTGTTTTATGGGGACATCTTTCTGGCATTCTTTCATTGTCAGTGGGCTGCTCTGCCGCTCCTCTGACAGTCTTAATGACTGCGTGGAATTAGGAGTTGACGCTTTTCTGTGTCTCACAGTTTGTATAAAATTAGTTTACCTGAAGTCAACATGAGGGCATGTTTCATACAGATTTTTAACTTCTTAGAGTCCTCTCTGCTGTAGTTTTCTTGCTTGTTTTCGAGGTTCCTTGGACCCTTCCCTCCGCTGTTTTATCTGAGATCTTGCTTCCCTTTCTTTTAATAGCCTGGTCCTGCTCAGTTTTCTTTCCACTTGAGTCCTTTCTCCTCAGGGTGGGACTTGAAACTGACCAGCCCTGAGCCATCAGTTTGCAGAGATCACCGACCTTAGAGAGCCCGGGCCCGCAATCCTTGCCACACGGGGTCCGTGGGCTCAACCCCCGTTTCAGCTGCTACCCCTGCCATGTTGATCTGACTACCTGTGGGCTATTCTGTTCCAGGTCTGTCATCCACCTTGCCTCTCTCTACACTGATGCCGCTGGCCTGCAGGTGAAGGTCTTTGGTGGACTTTCTCCAGCCACCTGGAAGTCTGTGAGCATTTCTTGGTAACTGAAGTCTTGAATTAGAGACTCAAGGACATTAGACAAAAATATGCCACCTCTACTGTTTCCACGTAAATGTTCTTATCTTGTCAAAGAATGATTTTGGAAACTAGGTGGAAACTGAGAAAGTAAAGTGAGGATTGGTTTAAGTGAGAAATGTGCCCCCTAAAGCGAGGCCTGCAGACAAAAGAGCTGCTGCCCGTGTTTCTTTGGCTCACAGGTTCTGAGGGGCACACTGACGAAGGGGTGGAATATTCACCAGGGGGGAGGGGCTTGGGGTCTTGTTCCCTGATTTCCATTCCAGCTCCGCCTTCCTGAAGCGGGGGCGGATTTTTGTCCTTACTTAGCCTTGAGCAGAAATGTCAAGGTCTCGGTCCATGATGATAGTCCTTATCTGCAAGGCAAATTTTATTATAATTGTATTATAATGAGGGCATAATGAGCAACAGGTTGTTCAGACACTGAAGATTCCTGCCCTTTTTCCACCTTTCTTTGTCTCCCTCTAGGGCACTTATCACCCTAAAATGTGTGGTTTCCTCTCAGTCTGGAGGTCCCTGCTTTTCTCTGTCTGCCTGGTTGCAAGGCTTGATTTCCTGCCCCCTGGCCCTGCCCCCTTCTCTGCTCACACCTGTCCATCCTGCTGCTGAAACACGACCCCTGTCATCTACGGACACCACCCTCCACACCATCAGCTCTCCTGTTGGCTTTGCTCCACTTTTAAAGGAGGAAGACTCCCGGACTGTGGGCAAGCTTCCTCCCAAACCACTTTCTAAACCGTCGCTATGTCTCCACTGCCTCCACTATTCTTTTAGTTGCCGATGTGTTGATGTGATTTCATTGCTGTTCTTCAAAGGCCGTGAGACCTCCGCTAGGGCTGGCCCAGCTGGTGTGGTTCTGAGACGTGAAGTTTGTGAGGGGAGCCCCTCTGACCTGCATGGAAGTGAACACCCGAATCTAGGGAATATGGTAGGTAGCAAGTTTGTGTAAAGAAACATATGAAAGAAAATAGTGAGTTGAGCAAAACAGTGTAGGTCATCTAAAAGAGCCCTGCCGACACCCTCGTTCTGTGTGCTGGACCAGGGAGCCCTAGGACTCAAATATCTCTAGAGAGTGTGCTCTTCACTGCCAGGCGAGGTGATCTCAAGTCATCTTTAAATTGGCTTTTGTTACTTAGGCATCCTCGGGCGACGGTTACTCCATAAACTTCCCATGACATCTGGCAGTGAAATAAGCAGTTCTGTTTAGAAATACACTCAACATTATTTTTTGAAATTATAGCTTGTAGTTTGAAAATGATGCAGTATACATATTAAAGCTTACACATCCTCGGGGCTTGTGCAGAATGCTGTTATCTTTGTCACAGAATCTACACACTCTTAAACCTGTCTGTGTTTATGTCTGTCTCCCTCCACTACTAGGCAGAGACCATTCTCCACCATTTTATATCTGGTACCCAGAAATATAGGCTATGATATAAATTCCCATATAAAAATCCCAGGCTAATGCACCAGACCTGTCTGTAAATTTAGTTGGTCTGACAGCATGAAAATGGAAGAGCTCACTAAACACTGGAGCCATAATCCAGTCGGTGGTTAGACTGTGATTTCCTGCTTGAAGGCTTACTTTCCTCGAGGGAAACTTTTCACCGATTTCTACAAAAGAGTGATGGAAAGGATCAGTGAGCCTGGGGATGGCCACGGCATCCTGACAAACAGTCAGCACATCAGGGAGAAGTGGGAGGAAGAAAAACTTCACCACATTTGTGCTGATTCTCTATCATTTGTCTGGACCACTCACAACGTTGGTCAGATTGACAGACCTTGGCCAGAATGAGTCATAGCAGCTCCATCTTTAATTCTCTTTGTCCTTTTGTCTTTTCCCTTTTAATTTTTTAAACCATTAATTCTATCTTCTAAAGGACATTCCATGTCTGCAAGACACCTGGGGCTAACCTATTAAATTAATGCATATTATCAGTGGTTGACCCCCATGTTAAAGTGTTAAGTGACCTCTTGGATTCCCATATCAATATTTCTGAGAAATAAAAATAAAAAATAAAAAAACCCTCTCTTCTGAGAATAAGAATGAAACCAAGATTTCCAAGAAAGAAAGAAAGAAAGAAAGAAAGAAAGAAAGAAAGAAAGAAAGAAAGAAAGAAAGAAAGAAAGAAAGAAAAAGAAAGAAGGAGAGAAAGAAAGAAAAAAAAAACCTATTAGACTATGGAGCAAAGTTTCTACAAATTGAAAGGCATATGGAAGTAAAATGGGAGGAAATATAATTGCTTGATTTTGACACAAATTTTGCTATGTTTAAAAAAAATACCAAAGGTTTTACGAGAAGACACTTCATCTTCTAGACCTTTTAATCTCTGGTCCAAAGTCCAGAGTGTACACCTAGCAGACAGCTAGGCATCTCATCTCGCTACAGCTGGGACACTGTCCTACATCCAGTCAAACTCTGCCCTCCCAACATCGTTTTAATTCTACACACCCCCTGAAAATAAACAGAGACGGGAAAAAATAGTGTGTTCCAAGCTTTCTAGATTCTATTGGACCCCAAAAGGATGTGCTGCTGAAGCCTGCCATTTGTCACCTGCTCCAATGAAACTTTATATCAGAGGCGAGGTCTCATTTCTGTTCTTTAGAGGGATCCCGGATGAATGGCGGTATGTCTCATCTTCTCTCTGTAGAAGTTTTAATGACCGCCAAATAGTATGATGGTCGTGTGTGCTTGTTCTTGCTTTGGAAAATGGGGTGGTTGAGCTTTCTTTATTGGAAGTAAGACTAAGCTCCAGCATTACAAAGTATATGGGGACTTCCTGGTCCAGTTGCCCAGTGAGGAAGAGATGAGTCTGAGTCCCCAGTACTTTTCTCAAATCTCAGAGGTTGCAGAAAGCTTGAAGGAGCAATTAGTAAATGTTTTGGGCTTTGTGAGCTGTTGCTGCTACACCTCTGCTGCTGTAGGGCAGTGACAATACAGAAATGACTGAGCTTGACCATGTTCTAATAAAACTTTATGGTCACTGAAATCTGGATTTCATATAACTTTCACGTGCCATGAAATATATATTCATCTTTTGATCCTTTTCAATGATTTCTGCATGTACGAAAATTTCTAAGCTGGTGGGCCAACCCCCCCAAAAAAATAACCTCTCAAGTGCCATTATAAATATGCATTTACAAAGACTGACTACCTGAATACTTTTATTTGCCAACTTAAGAATGCAATTTTAATTTAATTTTAATTTTAGTTTCTAAAAATTATTCTTTATTCAGAAAGAAAATCCTGGAAACATATATGAAAACATTAGCATTTTAATCTCCAGGAGTGGGACTTTTGAATTCTTTCCATTTAGTCTGTTGTACATTTTAATGGATTTTCCCAAACTCGCTGATCTGAATTATAATTTTAATACCCAAACAAAGTAGTCTCAATCCTCCACTGTGCAAGATTTAAAGGATTTATAATTCCTAGCGTACGATGCCATATGCTCCCATACACGCTCTGGTTTTCTACAGTAAACACACACTCACTTTCTAATTATAAAAAATGCTAACATTTACTAGCACTGGCGGTAAATAGCCAGGAGCACTTCACTCCCTTCTGGTGTTAGATTTTCTTAGGCTCTCTTGTTTTCAGGGCACATGGTAGCTGGTGGGGGGTGGGGGGAGGAAGCAGGCATTTCCCAAGGGAGCAAGAGCTGGATGAGAGGCAGAGGCAGCTGGCAAGGCACTTCCCCAGCGAACTTCTGAGCGTCTACATGGCTGCTGAAGTCTGGAGGAATCAAGCCAGAGGCTGGAACGCTTATGTGACTGTTCTGCTGTCACTGGCAGTGGTTGGGTCCCGTGGTGGACAGGTAAAGCTACAGACAACATCAATTAGCTAGAGCCAACCCACTCTCATTTAAAGACTCCCACACAATTTAGGAGTCTCACATCAAGGACAGTGGCTCTCAGGGGCCCAGGGGCCTCCTGCATGATGCAGGTGTGGTGGTTTGGATGGAGTCCTGGGAAAAAATGCAGGTGGTCCTCTTTTGTGTATCTTCTCCTATATGTGAGAAGATAAATGTGGTTTCTAAAGAGATGGACTTGGGAGCTTTTGAACTGTCAAAAATGTACATCCAGTCGAAGGCTCCGGGGTTCCCACTGCGGCTCAGAAGGTTAGGGACCTGACTTTGCCTCTGTGAGGACGCTGGTTCCACCCCTGACCTCTCTCAGCATTGTGTTAAGCTGTGGTGTAGGCCTCAAATGTGGCTCCAATTCAACCCCTACCTGGGGAACTTCTATATACTGTAGCTGTGGCCCTAAAAAGAAAAAGAAAAAGATGAAAAACAAAGGCAGACCGTAGAGGCGATTATGTTGCTGGCGTCTCTGTGTTAGCTACGGGCCGTGGCCTCCAGGGAACGTCTCGCTGGGTCCAGTTCCTCTATTGTCTGGTCTCTGGAGCATCATTCTGGCTCTGCTATCAGCATTTTACTGGGACCCAGTCTGCAAATCTTCAGGGTCCAAAGCCTTATGGATCCAGACCCGAGGCTCCTGCAAATCCTCCGGCCTCAGCCTCGCAGGCGCTTCGCAGCTTCTTCTGAATCCTGCCCAGCAGTGCTCCAGTCTGCTTGCCTCCAGGCTGGCGGCGCGTGCTGCAGGGGGACCCGCTTTCCTCCTTTTGTCAGAGGTTCCTCCCTGTTCTGGGCTTAGGGTCCCATCTGCGGATTCACTACTGCTCAGGCTCTGTCCTTCAACAAAGGCATTGATGCTCATGGAGCGGGGAGCTGGGGCCTCTCTGCTCAACTCCTGTTTTCTCTCTCTCTGAATTGCTCCCTTCCTCTCCTAGAGCTTCTCCAGCTCTTCTCCAGACGAGGCGCTTTCTTATTCTCATTTCCTTCCTTCTCTGCGATGACACCACCAAAGATCCTGACTTACAGGTTCTAGAGGCTGTGTGGTTCCAAAGGCAATGATTTCCTATGTAACTAAACACGTTTCTAGCAAGAGTTCAGCTTGCTAGAGGATAAGCTCCAAGCCTGAAGGGCTCTCCATCTTCCTCTGTCCCCAGGGTGTCCACCTCCTCCCAGCAGTGAGCATATGGGCTGGGTGCGAAGGGCCTCAAAGCTGCCGCCTCAGCAACAGGGCAGAATGTGTGCGGATGCGCATCTCCTCGAAGCATCCTCTCATACTTCAGGCCAGTGAGGCTCAGCCAGGTCCCTTCTCCTCTGCAGCAGTGGGTGCCAACCTGAGCACTTTAGGAGCTGGTGGCCGCCATGGGGCAGAAGCCGTGATGGCCACGAGGTCAGCTCCACCGAAGAACAGCTGCAGGTGCCTGGAGCTGGGGCTCCTGCGGGCTCAGGTGCAGCAGGTGCAAGTCTTGGCCCCGGAACATGGCTTCGCCCGCGTAAAGGCCACCAGGGATCGCCTTGCCCTCTGCTGCCTTTGCCTATTCAGCCTCGTCTCTTCACACTCAGGACCCTCTCAGAATGTCCCCTTAGTAAATGCAACAAAGGGTATGTTTCCTTTTGTTCATAAAACCATGTCAAAGGCAAAGATATCAAATAGTGTGCGGATACGTAACTACAGTGCGGACCTCAAAGTCAGCACGAGTCTTTGAAAAGATATTTCTGGTCCACAGTAGCATGGAAATAAATAAGTAAAATTTCATTCGATTTTTAAAGGTTAGAGCACATTTATAACAGTTAAATATCTATCTAAAATATGACCTTCATTCTGAAATGATGTCATTTCAACATCTTTCACAGGGCCTAGAAAGTTGTGCAAAATATGCTTAGCACTCAGCGATAAACCCGGGTCTTTGAACTGACAGGATTGGTTTCTCATACATATTTTGAGGTCACTGCATTTAAATGTGAATGATAACTTAATAGTATTTTGTCAGTGTTAAATTTTCATATTCTATCAATTGTGCAGTGATTATATAAGGTGAATATTCAGGACATTGGAATTACATGTTACTGTAAAATGTGTATGATTGTCAAATTTGAAATTCATTTTCTCCTTATTTTCAAATTGAAAAAAATTGGAGTTTCCATCATGGCGCGGTGGAAACAAATCCAACTTGGAACCATGAGGTTGTGGGTTCGATCCCTGACCTCACTCAGTGGGTTAAGGATCCGGCATTGCTGTGGCTGTGGTGTAGGCCGGCAGCTGTAGCTCTGATTCAACCCCTAGCCTGGGAACCTCCATATGCCACAGGTACAGCCCTAAAAAGCAAAAGCAAACAAACAAACAAAAAAACTATTAAAATATAATAAAAATTCAGCTAAATTTAAACTAATAATATTTGAAAACTAGTAATTCCAATATGAGAAATTTACGCTAAGGAGAAGACTTAAGTTTGAAAAAAATTCATCGAGATAAACCTTAATTGTGAAAAATTAGATCTTTTTACACATCTGAACATTGAGAAAAGTTAAATTTAACTTTATCCAGGCATTAGCTATTTATTAGCAGTTTGTGAAACATAAAGACATGTTTAATTCAGATTTATAGAAAAAGCAGGATACAGCTTGCATTAAGCTATTTAAGAAGCAAATCCTACGAATAGACAAAAGATTATCATAGCATATACCAGAATACAAAGAGCAACTGACATTTTCATAAATGTTTTCTTTTTTTAATGGCATATGGAAGTTCCCAGGCTAGGGGGTTGAATCGGACCTGCAGCTTCTGGTCTATGCCGCAGTCACAACGACACCAGATCCTTAACCTACTGAGTGAAGCCAGTGATCAAACCTGCATTCTCGCGGACACTATGTTAGGTTCTTAACCTGCTGACCCACAGCAGGAACTCTGACATTTTCATATTTGTAAGAATTTCTCCTAAAGGGATTAGAGGGCCTTGCATTTTCTGGGAAGCTACAGACAAAGACTTTGAGCAGGAACTCTGCCGCCTCCTTCTCTGTGACCAAGTTTCCCCTTCCTGAGGCTGAATGTGATTTACAAAGCACTTGAAGGAGTGAGGGTATTTCTCTGAGAGGACAAGGTCCCGGAATGCCACCTGGTGAGATCCTCCTACTGCCCCTCAGATCAGAGCCAGCTGCCAGAGCTGCGAGGGCCCAAACAAGGGTCAGGCCTGGACTGGAGAAACCCCGGAATTCTTGTGGGTCCAGGACCCTAGGCCCCCTCTTCAACAATGCTAAGGCCTAGGAGGTGTGCCCCAGGGCACTGGGTGAGCCAAACAATACTGCTCTATCTTTTTTTCTTCTTCTTCTTTTTAGGGCCGCACCTGCAGCATATAGAAGTTCCCAGGCTAGGGGTCGAATCGGAGGTGTAGCTGCCAACCTACACCACAGCCGCAACATGCGGGATCCAAGCTGGATTCGGACCTACGCCACAGTTCGTGGCAATGCCAGATTCTCAACCCACTCAAACCCGCATCCTCATGGATACTAGTCGGGTTCTTAACCTGCTGAGCCAAGACGGGAACTCCACTACTGCCTTATATCTTCATATCATTACCTCCCCAAACAATTCAAAACAGAGATACTTTCCTCACATGATACCTTCTCTCTCTCTTGCTCAAACATCTCAGTCACTTCTGATGAAACCAGACAAAACCCAAGAAACGAAGAACAAACAGCCCCCTCATCAAAAATCCAAAAACATTCATTGGGATAAAATAGCATGACTGCAAGACAAACCAAACCAACTTGTTGGAATTAAATGCAGGGGAAGGAATAATATGGGAAACAACAACAACAAAAAACAAGGTTTATTTTATTTCTAACACCTCTTGCCTGAGTCTAGCTCCATCCTTCTACCTCTCTCACATGTGTGGTTGTGTGTGTGCATGTGTGTGCGCATGTGTGCGTGTGTGTGGTATGTGTGGGTGCATGTGTGTGTGTGTGTGTGTGTGTGTGCCTGTGCCCTCATCAGGTGGGCATCACCCTGGTCAGGGTCACGTGGGTCGTCTACCTCTTTGAAGCCACCTGCAGTGCACACAGAAAATCCATGAATGGAAAGACACCGCTGTGCCCTAAAAATCTTTAAAAGCCAACTTAGCTAATAGGCCACTGGGGATATAGTAAAGCTGATGCTCATTTGAAATCTTGCAGGAGAGTAGAAAGGAAAAAAGCCCCTGCTACTATATCAGATGCAGAGGTGACAAAAGAAATGTCCCAGCTCTGCAGGATGCAGTATGGTGAGTGCCTAACGTGCTGTCTCCCCGGTGAACGCTGCTGCGGTTGACAATTAGAGAAACGATTATTTATCGTGGTACCAAGTGAGGAAAGTGCAGGACAGCAGCAGGGGACAGGAAAGACTGGCTGCTGCTGTCGCCTCTTCTAGATCTGATTATGGTGGAAAATGGTACCATTTATCTTTCTCACCACTTCCAAGGAAGAGCCCGAACTAGAAAGATAACAGTAATTTATTACGGAATATGAGAAGAGCAAGTGCAAAGAAGAATTTACACAGGAATCAGGATGTGTTCAGTATTTATGCAGTATATAAAATACATACCCCACTTCCCCGGTGTATGAAATACATACCCCACTTCTCTGGTATATAAAGTTCATACCCCACTTCTCCGGGTGCACACTTTGCATGGTAACCATAATACTAATGAGCAGAAATATTTTAATGCAAATTCATAAATGGTCAAATCTAATATTTTACATACAAGTGTTTTAAGTTAGGAGTTCCCGATGTGGCGCAGTGGAAAAGAATCCAACTAGGATCCATAAGGTTTCAGGTTGGATCCCTGACCGCAATCAGTGGGTTAAGGATCCTGTGTTGCCATGAGCTGTGGTGTAGGTTGCAGATGTGGCTTGGATCTGGTGTTGCTATGCTGTGGTGTAGGCTGGCAGCTGCAGCTCTAATTCAGCCCCTAGCCTGAGAGCCTCCATATGCCACGGGTACAGCCCTAAAAAGCAAAAAAAAAAAAAAAGTGTTTTAAGTTAAAATACCACGTTAATTGATTTTATAATCAATCCCAAGCAGTTTTTCTTTTATATGAAATTTTGAATTTATTATAAACCTGTCTATAAAGAACATTATTCTTAAATTACATAGAGTGGAATTTCCAAACAGAAACACACCAACTGCTGGATCTTTTCACAGGAGGTTCTCTCGCTGACTGAGGCTTATGTCCATTATCTTTCACATGGAAATTTTTTCCGGAAAATGATACTCTAAGAGAACCATGAGAGGAGATTATCACAGCCTTGTAAATCAACTACGTGTCAATAAAACTTTAAAACATGAAAAAAGAGAGGATCATGAGGAATGAATTCCCTTGTTTGATACCAATTTTTTACCCATATTTTATTTTATTGTACTATACTGTATTGTATTGTATTTTTGCTTTTTAGGGCCATACGTACAGCATATGGAGGTTCCCAGGCTAGGGGTCCAATCAGAGCTACAGCTGCCAGCCTACACCACAGCCACAGCAACACGGGAGTCACATCTGTGACCTACACCACAGCTCATGGCAACGCCAGATCCTTAACCCACGGAGTGAGGCCAGGGATCAAACCCGCAACCTCACGGTTCCTAGTCGGATTCGTTTCCACTGCACCATGACGGGAACTCCTCATCACACTTTATCCTGAACTCTGCAATGTGCTAAAGGCTTTCTACTCCTTATATGTGTCCACAGCAACACGCTGATAAACATGTCTAACTTAGGAAGAAGCAGTGCTTACAGAGATACTTGAGGCAGCAAAAATACTCTGTGTGGTGATGTAATGGTGGAGCCGTGTCCTTACACACGTGTCCAAACCCACAGACATCCACAGCGAGAGCCTGCCTATCCACACAGATTCCCCATTGTAACCACTGCACCATCAGCCAGGTGTGGACACGGGGGAGGTGGTACCTGGGGTCTGGGGGCTACAAGAAGATCTTTGCACCTTCCTCTCAATTCTGCTGTGAACCCAAAACTGTTCTAGAAAACACAGTTTATATAGAAAAATAATGACAATAGTCACAAACCTCAGGAACTTGCCTGAGGTCCCACCTTGGTGTGACAGACACGGAGGGTCATTTTTTCAACACTCTCACTCTTTTTCTCATCCTCAGAGCTAAACCAAGCCTCAACTGAAGCTCTGGGCTCCCCTACTTCCACGAATGCCACTGTCCTTAGGTCCCTAAGACTAGGGTTTCCTTGTGGCCACATGAAGTGGGGAGGGGGCAGCAGGGGCCAGTCCCCTTTCCTTCAGGCTCCACACTGTCCAGGGACGCAGGTTCCTCCTTTGGGATGAACCAGACCAGGGAGATGCACGTCTCTAGCTAAAGACGTGACTCACCATGTGACCCCTTGAAGGACAGATTCCCCTGACTGCCCCGCTGTATCTCCAGCCCCGCCGGCCACAGAGGGATTCAGCTTCTTCTCTCCTCACATCTCATTCTTTAAAAAAATACGTATTATATCTACCGAGCAGTCACAAAATACCTGCTACACTGTAGGTTCACAATAAAATTTGTGGAATAATAATTTTTCTCTTCCAGTTTGATTGAGATATAATTGATATCCAGCCCTGGGTAAATTTAAGGGTTGCAGCAAGATGAGCTGATGGACATGCGTCATGAAATGACAACCACAGGAATTTTAGTGAACATCCTTCTTGCTGCAGAGATGCAAGATTAAACAAAGAGAAAAAAAATATCTCCTGGGGTGAGACCTCTAACTTTCTGACACACACACACACACACACACACACACACACACACACGTAGAGCAGTGTTCATTCTATGTATCAGGCTGGACATCTCATCGTAGGACTTATAACTGGACACTTGTGCCTTTTGAGCCCCTCCATCCAGCTCCTCTTCCTCCACAGCCCCTCTGGCAACCTCCAATCTGATCTTTTCTAGGAGTGTGTCTCTTTGTTCCCAAAGGATAATTGATCTACAAGGCCATTATTTCCTGTTACCCAACACTATGATTCGATATTTCTGCATCTTCCAAATGATCTCTGTGCTGTCCAGATATCATCCGTCACCATGGAGATCTTACTCCAGAGATAATATCACCAAGGATGGGACATAATTACTGACTGCATTCAAACCTCATTCTCTGACGTCGTCACACCTTCCACCCCCACTGCCAGCCAAATGCCAAGTTCGGCTGTATCCCCTTGTTTATCCTGACTCAGCCTTGTCTTCCCCTATTATGAACCCTGAGTAATTTTCACTCCTCTGTCTTGGATTGGTCCAGTCATCTTCTGATTGTCTTTTTGCCTCCGAAATTTCCCCTCAAACCAATCCTCCCCGAGTCCCCCCAGACACATAAATAAAAGTGTGTGCCCACCACTCCCCTGCTGAGCCCTTGAAAAGCTGGCGGGTCATCTGGTCATCCCCAGACACACAGGCCCCGATGCCCCACAGCAGCCCTCTCAGTGCACCCCACCCTCTCCATCCCCACCAGCTGCTGTTACAACTTCCACAAGGACCACCCAGAGCTCTGAGTCTGTGCTTCTGCCTATGGCGTCCATGCCTCTCTCATCTCTGCTTCCCGCCCAGTGTTCGAGGCCCAAGCTCAGGACCCCGACCCTCCCCAGCTCCTCACCCCACCCAGGCTGCATCCTGTGCCTCATCTCAGTCACAGAGCAGCCCCGAAGCAGATCGTACATTAGAACCGGGAATAAAAGGAGCCGTCATTATCCACCTCACCTCTGCTCTAGAAGCATGTAAGTGCAGGGAAGGTAAGAACTGAGCCTTATTTATTCATGCATTCCCACCATCCAAAACTTGGTAAAAAACACTTTCAGCATAAAATCCATATTTATTGAAATGAAGAGTGTGTGACTAGGTCTTTATTTCATGATCCATAACACCAAGGAATCTGAGGGATTTCTGGGGATGGTAATTTTCATAGACGTTACTAAGTAACCTGTGACAATAGAGTTTCTTGGTCAAATACATTTGGGAAATCCAGGAAAAGTTAAATATATGCATCTAATAAAGGGCTTCCTAAGGCCGTCGGTACAGGAATGCCTTGCGATTCTCTAAAACCATGAGAATAAAAAAGGGATTTCAACATGATTATTGCACAAAATATGATACAATAAAATGGAATTCCAACAATGTTGCAGTGCTTTAGGAAGTGTGGAGGGAGTTCCATGGTGGCTCTGTGGGTTAAGGATCTGGTATTGTTGCTGCTGTTCATAGGTTCGATCCCTGGCCCAAAAACTACCACATGCTGTGGGTGTGGCCAAAAAAAGGCATGAAGTATTATACAGCTTTCTAAGCTGACTTTCTAATGATTTAGAAAGGTCTTTGCCTTCCTGTTAAGTATGTATGTTAATTTATAGGTATATGTTTATATATGTGTATGTATATATACCAACTCGATTGAAATAGAATACAAAAATACATGTATTCTGAGTTCATTTCAATATGAGGACCAAAAAGGCCAATAAAATAGAAACATTTGTATTATTTTTACAGGGATTATACTGCACAGTGTGTGCAAGCTTAGGTCTGGAGCGTAAGGCAGTGGGACAGGGAGGCAAGCCTGTATGTCTCTAATAGATTCCTCCAAATGGTCCCAGTGATCACCAAGGATATTTTTAAAGCTGACTAACTAACAAAATCTTAAAATAGAGTCAGCCGGTGGAGTCCCCGTCGTGGCTCAGTGGAAACGAATCTGACTGGGAACCATGAGGTCATGGGTTGCAACCCTGGCCTTGCTCAGTAGGTTAAGGATCCAGCGTTGTCATGAGCTGTGGTGTTGACCGCAGACATGGCTCGGATCTGGCGTTGCTGTGGCTGTGGTGTAGGCTGGAAGCTGTAGCTCCAATTAGACCCCTAGCCTGGGAACCTCCATATGACACAGGTGCAGCCCTAAAAAGCAAAAAAAAAAAAAAAAAAAAAAAAAAAGTCAGCGGGCCAAGGAGAAATAACTAATAGAAAATAAAATAAAACATCACGAAATTAATAATAGTAACATACCAAAGGGTAAGTAGTTTTGGCTGAACCATTTTAAAAGGTGTGAGAGTTATATGGGTAGGAAAAAAAATCAAAAATGACACTAGAAACTTTTGAAAATCACGAGAAGCTCTTTTCCCCCCATGTTTATTGGTATAAAGTCTTAACACGAGGATGTCATAATCCTGACATTAATTCACAAATAAAATGCAAAGCAAAAAAGAAAAAGGAGTGGATAAAGAAGATGTGGTACATATATATACTGGAATATCACTCAGCCATTAAAAGGAAAGAAATAATGGCATTTGCAACAACATGAATGGACCTAGAGATTATCACGCTAAGTGAGGTCAGTCAGACAGTGAGACACCAACATCAAATGCTTTCCCCTACACGTGGAGTCTAAGAAAAGGACACAATGAACTTCATTGCAGAACAGATACTGACACGGACTTATGGTTTCCAAATGAGACAGGTTGGGTGGGGGGGGGGATAGGCTGGAGGTTTGGGATGGAAATGCTATAAAACTGGGTTGTGATGGTTGTTGTACAACTATAAATGCAATAAAATTCATTGAGTAATTAAAAAAAAAACCACCCCCCCCAAAAAAAGAAGGAAGGAGGGAAGGAAGGAAGGAAAGAAGAATGGAAATATAAGAAGTGTTTTCCAAAAAACAGCAAATTCTTAAGTTAACATGTAAGGATACATGCTTCGGAAAAGCCATGTTAATTTTTTTTTTCAAGAGTTGAAAGATTAAGAATTACCAAAAAAGGAGTTCCCTTTGTGGCTCAGTAGGTTAAGAAACTGACATAGTGTCTGTGAGGATGAGGGTTCAACCGTTGGCCTCACTCAGTGGGTTGGGGATCTGGTGTTGCCATGGCTGCAGTGTACATAATATTCCCTTAATCCCCAAACACTTCCAATCAGAGGTCTTCACTGGCCTCGGCACAGGGTGACAGGGGAAGTCTGAGATCTGGAGTAGGACTGCTTGTTACCGGGGCTGCCCATACATGCGCACGTGTGTGTGTGTGTGTGTGTGTGTGTGTGTGTGTGGACACGAGTGAATACTGTGTCAGAAGGAGCTGTTCATTGTTACTCATTTTGATATAGATGTATTTTATTTTCTGCCTCACTTTGCCCTTGGCTTTTAATTACACAGTAGCTGAAATAAAATCACTGAGTCCTGAGTCCACAGTTAGCCTTTGGGATATTCAGTTGCTTTCCAAGAAACACAGGCAATGGTATTTATTACAATGATTGATCACAAAATTGTAATCATTTTAATTTGGTGTTTTCATTGACTCACCTTTTAAAGAGGCAGTCATATAGCACACTGTCAGATCAAGGCAGTGTCTGAGGAGACAAAGATTTACTGAGCAAAATTTAGCCTCTGTGAAACAGGTGACAGGTCATAGTCATTACAATAATATTTAGTGTCTAATCAAACTGTTTATCTACTGCTTTGGTTTATTTGCCAAGTCATAAAGTCCAAGCATAAAGTCAAATAAAAGTTATATCTCTTTCAGACAAAGGTACATGGCCAGCACTTTTAACTAGAGTATAATAAAACTGCCCATAACTGCCTGGAACAGTCTTTTAGCATCGTATTTACAGTAGTCCATAATCAAAGGTAATAAAAAATCATTTAAGGCAGCCAAACAAGGAGCTTGCAATACCGTGAACAGTTTCATCACATTAATTTAACAATTAGCATGAAAAAAAGTTTTAACACCTAACATATGTCTTTCAGTGCTCATTAGAAATTATTTTCATTCCCTCATAAATTCAAACATTAGCTCTGAATACTTTCAGTTGACTTTAAAGCTGTGCTATGTGATTCTTATTTTTATCCTTACAGATTTTTTTTCTTAGTGTCCACCGAGGCTATACTTTTCAAAAACAATATATTCCTTTTTTCCACTGCCAAAATAATTCAGGGATATTATAGTTTTCTATGAAAGGCTCATCGTCAAAACAATGACATTTTCTTGGAATTGTTAGGATGAGTCTTTTTTTTCTAGGTTTGACAGAAAAAGAATAGAAACTTCTGATTCCCAGGCTTCCTAAAGTCTATCATATAAAGGAAGACTTTGTGGTGCAGACCCGCTGTACTCGGGTCAGACTGTGGCGGACAGGGAGGCAGGGTACCAAATGAGAGCTGGGCCTTCTGTAATGGAAAATATACATGTAGAGCTCTGTCCTTTCATCAGGAGAGCACTCGGGAAAGGAAGACGAGCCTTGGTCTTCCCGGGGGCCGGCGGACTCCCTGAGAGTGAGTCCAGAGGGGTCAGAGCTCCGAGGAGCCCTTCGGGCTTCTTGGGAGCTAGTCAGTGTTGTCTAGTGATGCTATCCCGTTTCCCTAATGTGATGTCATGTCCTTAAAAAGCTGGTGCACCGTCACAGGATGAAGCGAGATACATCTGTAAGGTCACTGCAGGCCCGGGCCTCTTTCATTTCTCCTGGGTCGCTGAGAGGTCTGCCCAAGCGATTCAGGACTTGAAAATCCACTGCCCTGCTTCCCTTTTTCATCTAAGGGATCCTGGGCATTTGACAAGAAGAAAGATGTGCATGTAAATACAGAAAACTGGCAACACTGTGAGTTTAGGCATTTCCCTGGCACGAGGACCTTAAATACACCCATCAAAGGGGCACACACATAATACGAACCTTATTTTAAAGTTAGGAATTAGAAACAGTTTTTGCAACTGCGATCTGCTAGAGGCTATTGGGTTAACAGGAGTTTCTCTTACCACAAAAAAACTCTTTCAGCCAAAAAATAGTACAATAATACAAAACTAGGACTTTGGGTTCCCACTACAGCTACAGCTATCCAAAAAAAAATTACGCTCTTGAAAAGTAAATAGGATCAGAACCACCTAATTTTCATCCAAAGATAGCATGCCAGTTCTAGGCTTTTCCCAAATTTGTTAGCCTCTTTGAGCCATTGATCTTCATATAAAAACAGAATAAATCCATCAATCTCACTGAATTTAAAGATGAAATAAAATGATGTATGTGGAATCCTTGGAAAGTCCTAGTCACATAAAAGAATTCAATAAAAATTGTGTCTCACGCATGTTAAAAGGCTGATATACACTCTGCATATCTGCAAATGTCTCCCTCTAATCCCAGCAGGGAAGACACCTTGCTTGTATATGTCATTTTATTAATTTCAGTCAAGTAATCTCAATATTCTGATGATGCCATTTCAACATTTCACTTAAGAACACTGATTCCAGTCTAATTTCTTTCCTTAATAGATAATATGTTCTTCCTAAGATTCCCTGTAGTTTTAGCCTTGTCTTGGAAATGTAGAAATTTGAGAGCATCTACCAATTACCCGTGATGTGCTAGCATGTGTTTCTCTTCCGATCAACCTACACTAGAGCCTCGACACTGAGTCTGAAGTTGAATGTCTTTCTTGAGCTCAGGAAAACTGTGTTCTATTGATTTAATCATTTCCTTTCTCTGTCAGCCTCTTTTACATCTCTGAATACCTTACCATGTACACATAAGACACTCTGAATCTATTATCTCAACTCCATTGTGAGTTTTCTCTTGTGTTTTTGCCCTGGGCTTAGAAATGAGTTTCCCTCTTGATTTTCTAGGACATTAATTTGCATGTAAATTGAATAAACCGTATCTGCTGAACTTTAAGCTTTATGACTGTTATAATTGGGTTTTTTTGTTTGGTTAGTTTTTAAATACAGCGCTCAGGGAGCTCCCTTCATGGCTCAGTGATTGACGAACACGACTAGGATCCATGAAGATGCGGGTTCAATCCCTGGCCTTGCTTGGTGGGTTGAGGATCCTGCCTTACGATGAGCTGTGGTATAGGCCGAAGCTCAGATCCAGTGTTGCTATGGCTGTGGTGTAGGCTGGCAGTTGCAGCTCTGATTCAACCCCTCAGCTGGGAACCTCCATATGCAGTGGGTGAGGCCCTAAAAAGCAAAAAAAAAAAAAAAAAAAAAAAAAAATCGGTGCTTAGATATCAAGTACTTTTATTATGTGGTTAAGTTTTAAAATAATCATTTAAGTTACAACCCCTGCAGAAACTCTATTTCCTCTTTGGACATCTATTCTATTTGATCTCTGCCTGGTTTCTAGCTGTCCTTAGGTATGCTGGTAGGTTAGTTTTTGTTACTTTTTGGTTTTACATGCACACTCATGACTGGGGGCATCACATCTCAGCCTGAAGTAAGTGAAGTTGAAGAATCCCAGCACCTGAGAAGCAGATGCCCAGGGGAGGTGCTGGATGTGTAGGAGATGGACTGGGGAAGATGCTTTCGGGGGGGACGGGGCAGATGGTGAAAGGCCAGCGGAGGGCATACAGCTGACCCACGACGGGGCCCATCTGGACAGGCGATCTGTAGGCACAGGTTTAAGGATGTTTGCCAAAACTGGTGCGAGTTCCTCAGGCCAGTTTCCCAGGAAATGAAACTGTACCCGGGAACCAGCCTGCCCTGGCACCCTTGCTGTAAGGGGTCTTTGGCCGGGAGCAGCCCTGAGAAGTAGCTGCCTCTGTGGGGAACCGCGGGGATGACTCTCAAAGTGCAGGAGCTGGGGCCTCGTGGAGGTTCTGAGAAATGCGTTGTCACGGCTTCCTTGCAGCTAACATCCCGGTTAGATGCGCTGAGCCGGTCCTCTGCCATCTCCTTGCCTGTTCATCTTCGCCTAGACTTCTGGGGGCGGGAAGCCCCCTCCCACTGTGTCAGCATCCGTCCAACCTCAGCCTTCCTCACACACACTCACTGTGGCCACAGCGCATCCCGACCACACTCAGCAGAGATGGGAGTTGTGATTCGTGATGGCACAGATGCACTCGGGTTATCACCTTCCTAGAATCTCTGAAGTCAATGTTCACTGCATATTTTTCTCTGCCCTTTTAGAATATGAACTGGAGGGTCAGACCTGTGTCTTTCCACTCATTTAATTGCTCACCTCTATCACAATGTTTTTGTGTCTAGGCCGTGGAAGACAAAGTTAGCTATCATAGGATGTGACTGGACCTGTATCCTGGTAGTTTTATTTTGGTGCTCCCATTTTTTCTTCCTTTGGTTCAACCAGTGGCGATATTATAATCCCAAATGCTCAGTAATTTATAGTACAAAACTATTGTCCTCAAACCACCTAATAATTAGGAGGAAAGCTTCAATTTTTATATTATTTTGTAATATAATAGTGTAATTATTGAATTAGAAAACAATAATTGTATGCTTTCCTCATAGAAAGGACTTTCTATTGTTTTTTTTAAAAGTCTGTACTTAAAATTATACAATTTCACTTTCTAAATAAGCTTTCCACAATATCTAACAATTATTGCCCTTGTCAGCCATGGGAAAGTTCACTAGTATAAAATCAATTATTTCGAGTTAAGAGTTCAGGAATAGCAGAGCAAAACAATGGCTTGCGTTATTTTTACGATGCCCGGTGAACAGAGCGAACTGATGGTTCTGGAAAATTTTTTCATAACACTCTGATAAACAGAAACATGAAAACCCTCCAAATAAAGTTCTGGAATTACCCTGAAACCCCCTCGATCCTGTCTGTCTGCATTTCCCCAGTGAGGATGGGAGCAGCAGCTCCACTGTGGAGACAGGAGTGAGGACCAGTCACCTGGGCGCTGTGAGCGCTCTGAAGGTTCCCCCAGACCTCAGTCACCTTCCCACCCAAGTCTTCCTCCCTGTCTCCTGCGAAACCTAAATTCCCCAACCACCAGGCTACCAACGAGCACAATGCCTCTCTGTGCAGAATCACCCGTGGACCACGAGTCCCGAAGCAGTCGGGCTGGGGCTGAGCACTCACTACAGCTCCGCGGAGCTGCTCCTTGCTTTCCAAGGTCACACACGCTGTTGGAGGGGTTCCCACACACCTGCCCGTGGGCGCTTTGGGTATTTCTCTGACAATTTCCAGCGCCGCGACTCAGACCAGATTTGGACCAGCTGTTGCTCCCCTGCGTCCACTTTAAAGAGGGGAGAATATGCTGGGGGCTCTGAGAAGAGTTCTGGCAAGTGGAGAGCCAGTTACATTCTCGGGGCCCCTGCTCTGAGGGCCACAGAATTTTTATCTTTCCTCCTATCTTTGGAGAAAAGGTTTACCTGATTTGTGTTCTGACTCTGGGATCTGACCAGTGCGGTGAAGTTGTCATTAGGGTGTAAGTATATCCTAAACCCTCTCTAAACCTTCAGGTCTGCCTGGCTTCTTACACATGGAATCCTTATGGTACCAAGACCACCAGACATTTAAGCTTAGGTGACGGGTTTTTCTTAATGTTTATTTTTCAGTAACTGTAGATTTATTTGTGGTCGTAAGAAATAATATGGAGAAATCCAGTCTTTCCTTGACTCACTTTCCCCCAAAGGCAGTATCTTGCAAAAGTACAGTGCACAATAGAAACTAGGTTATTCGTATGGACAAAATCCACAAATGTGTGTTAGATTTCCCCAATTTTAGTTGTATTCATTCGTTGCATATGTTTGTTACTGAATCCAAGCTCGTTTTGCTCACCACACAACAGGCCAATAAATGGGGAGACAAATTGTTGGGGGCAGGAATGATGCCTTTTAATCGGAAAGCAAGCAGACCAGGAAAACGACTAATGAATATCTCAAAGGACCATCTCCCCTGAGTCAGAATTCAGTCCTTTCACACAAGAAAGAGGAGGGGGAGCAGTTAGTTGTTGCAAACTTCTTGGTGCAGAAATCCTTTGTTCCTGCAGTTGTCCCCATAGGTCAGGTCACAATGTTCCTGTAAACCTCCAACAAAACAAATGTCATTCTCTACTCTGCAGCTTTCTATCTAAAAATGTAATGCTTGTAAAAGTGGTAGCTTTAAGATCAGGCATCCTGTATGTTCCAGGCTCCAGGCAGCATCCTTTGGCAGAAGGTGCAGAGCCAGGAAGACTAGGCACAGGTGACAGAAGACAAAGGTTAAACTTAAAGGAAAAGGAACAGATCTAACATGGACTCAGGTGTGTTCTCCCCTATTATACATTTCACTCCATACAATTTATCACGTGGGTAAATCTGTTTACCCGCCAAAATAATGAAGATAACAGAAGAATTCCGTTAAAGCAGCTCTGTGCTAAACGCACCGATCTTGGTCAAGCCTTCTCAACTGCTAACTCCTGGCAAACATGAACCTGTGCTCCATTTCTAAAATACCTTTGCACAGAGGTGCGAATGGAACTACAAAGTGTGTAATGTTTTTAGACTGGCTTTTACATCCAACATGTACCGATGGAGATTCATCCAAGCTGTTCTGTGTTCCTTTCTCCTACTGAGTCGTAATCCATTGTATGGATGTACCACAGGTTGTTAACTCACCTGTTGGGGACATAGGGGTTGTTGCCACTTTTTGTTTATGGTGAAAAAACTTGAATATGAATATTCGTGGGTAGGATTATTGTGAAGATAACTTTTTACTTCTCTGGGATAATCAGTCCAAGAGTGGAACTGTTGTGTTGTGCAGTAGTTGTGCGTGAATATTTTTAATGAAAGAGTCAAAATATTTTGCACAGTGGCTGTTCCATTTTACTATGCTTACCATTGACTCACGAATTTCTACTAACAATGTGTGAATGATCCAATTTCTCCACAGTCTTGCCAGCATTTGATGTTGCCAATGGTTTTCAAACTTTTAATTTAGCCATCTGATAGTATACCATGATTTCTTTTGCATTAAATGAAAATTAATGTAATTTTTAAATTTGTTTTCACTATAGTGTACTAAGTTATTTTTTTTCTTTAGTAATTAGTTGCTCTAGGGATTGCCATGTACAATTTAACTTTGCAAAATCAATTTCACATTTATACTATATATTAATTCCAACAAGACACAAAAATGTTATTTCTTACATATTTCAATTTCCCTTTCCTTATTTTTCATTTTATAGATCATGTTTATTGGTGCTAAGTCTAAAAATTATTTGCCTAAACCTAGATCCTCATAAAAGAGTAATAGAGAAGCAAATGAGATATGGCACTTGCAGAAGGCAATGGCAAAATGCCATCACCTGTATTATCAATAACATTAAATGTGAAAGGGTTAATTAATCCAATTAAATGGAAAAGATTGTCAGACTGGGGGAGAAATATCCAACCAGAAGGATGGAGAAAAATATGTTATGAAAACAACAACCATAAAAAAAGCTGGAGTGTAGCCAATATCAGACAAAATAGACTTTAAAACAGCAGCAACAACAAAAAACCCTATCAATACAGAAGGGGAAAATATAAAAGCCAAAATTATAAAAAAAAAAAAAATTAAACGGTAAACAGAGGAGTAAATCTTTATGACCTTATATTTATCAACAGAAGTCCTGACACCAAAAGCACATCAAACACGAGAAAAATAGACAAATCGAATTTCATCAAGATTGAAAACTGTGTGCTTAAAATGATGCTATCAAGAAAGTGAAAAAAGAACCCACAGGATGAAAGAAAATATTTGCAAACCATATATTTGATAAAGAACATGTGTCCAGAATATATAAGGAACTCTTACAATGCAATGAGAAAAAAAAAAATTTAAATGCACAAATCGTTTGCATAGAAGCTGTGCATATGACCAATAAACACATGAACACCATTGGTTAGGGAAATGAAAATAAAAATCACAATGAGATAACCTCTTCACATCCAGTAGTATGGATATAAGCATAAAAATCAGACGAGTTAGTGAAAAAAATGTGGTGAAATTGGAACCCTCAAAAACGTAATTTATGTAACGTGAAGTGGTGCACTTAGGATAACAGTCTATAAGTTTCCCAGAAAATTGCCAAAATGGGACACAGAGACAGGAAATAAGCAAATGTTGTTGGAAAATGGCCCCAGTTAGACTTGTTTGCCGCAAACCCTGTTTTTCCCGATTTGTGAGAAATGTGACCTCTGTGAGATGTGTCTATTCTGTAACATCCGCTCTGTGTGAAAAGATCATTTCCACGCAACAGCGACCTTTTCAGGCTCATTGGCCAAGATGGGCAGGACTGTCACGCAGAGCTGGGCAAACAGACCACGTGAATGGGGCCCAAAACCTCAAAGCTGAGACCAAGGTGCCCTGAGTAGAGAAAAGGGGGTGTTTTCAAAATAAAGACCATGCACTTCTCATTTAGACCCGGAGGACATAAGACGGTAAGTAGAAGGGTGAGGGCTTAGGATGCAATTTAACACAAGGACGCACCCTAGGGAGTCAGGGCTTCCTGAACAGCGGACCAAGGGTCTGGGGGAGCCTCTTGTAAGCAAGACAACCACTTCACTGGTGAAAACGATGAGAATTCTACAATCTTTGGAAATTATCCTAAGTGCACACAGCAAATGGCTCTATGGTATCTATAGGGACCGAGACAGCCTCTGGCTTTTGAGCCATATCCACTGCTTCACCCCAACCAAGCGCGGTTCCAGAAAGTCTGCACTAAAACGTGCAACCCCATGAGGACAGCCACTTTCTCCCTCCTCTGGCCCCGGGCTGCAGAAGCTCTCTCTTCTGGCCGGTCAGCCAAAAGGACCGAGGCTCTGCTCGCAGGCCAGAAGCGTCCCCCGCCAAGCCCCCACAGCCCCCAGTGTCAGGGTCAGGGGCTGCCGGCCAGCTGTCAGCTCTGGACCCCGGGGCCCCCATGGCTCCCAGCCCAGCTCATCTGAAGTACTGCGGGCACAGGGGGGTGGGGTGGTGGGTGATGCATCACTTCCCACAAACACCTGCTCTGCAATAAGCAATTCAGACTCAGCAACTTAACCTCTAGGTAGTTACCAAAATCAGAGGAAAGCATAAATCCTTGCAAAACCTTGTGTTAGCTATTTACAGCAGCATTATCCCTAATGGTCAGAAAGTGGAAACACCCCCAAATGTCTGGGGAATGATAAAAGGGTAAACAGAAATAGGGCAAATGCAGCCAGAAAAGGTGACCTGGCAACAGAAATAAACCATGTCCGGACGGTGCCACTATGCTGAGGTCATGCTGAGTGAAAGCAGCCGGTCACCAAGGAACATGTCCTATCATTTAGATAAATGACCCCTTTGTTTAAAATGTCCAGAACAGGGAGTTCCTGTTGTGGCTCAGCGGAAAAGAATCTGACTAGCATCCATGAGGATGGGGGTTCGATGCCTGGCCTCGCTCAGTGGGTTAAGGATCTGGTGTTGCCAGGAGCTGTGGTGTAGGTCACAGACGTGGCTCGGATCTGGCGTTGCTGTGGCTGTGGTGTAGGCTGGTGGCTACAGCTCCGGTTCGACCCCTGGCCTGGGAACCTCCACATGCCATGGGTGTGGCCCTGAAAAGACAAAAGTAAATAAATAAATAAATAAATGTCCAGAAGCAAATCCTTAGAGACGCAAAGGCAGGTTACTGGTGGCCTAGACCTGAGACCTAGGGGTTAATCTGTCAGTTGATTAAAATTTTGTCAACTTCTCTAAATCACAGTCATGACTGTAAAAGACTGGAGTTTCATTTTGCCGTATTCTCATGTTCCCCTCCTCCGGAGTTTCTTTTGCAATAAGAGTTCAAAACTGGGTTTGCGGTTTATCTTTATAATCCCTAAATCCCCTTGCAATAACATGCTTTATCCAGTGTAATGTAGACTCTTAAATAAGCTCTTCTTTCAAGATGTTTACTTAAATCTAGTTACAGTCAACTTTCACAGACACTCAAATCTTTTTCATTCAATTAAAATGGTGTTGTATTGAATACAGCTAAATGGCCTAAATAAATGTCAGGGCTCAGAAATCTTATTAAATAGAGATTTTCATTCTAATCTTCAGAAAAAATAATATCGAATCATTCTATAAGAATTTTCTTCTCCTTGTTAAGTCCAGACTCCCCTCTGACAAATCTAGATGTCAGAACCTTCCAGGCATGCTGATGATCCCATCCCCCACAAAACAGCTTCTTCCTGCTGCCCCCCTTGCAAATTTCCTCCTGTAAACATAACCCAAAGAAGGTCTTGGCCAAACTTTAATGTCACTGTTTTCTATTACAAAAATAATAGGTTTGCTGAGTTTTCGAAGTTTAAAATATTAAAATGTTGAATACATTCCCCTCTAAACAGCAATGATCTCTAAGTCCACCTGCACAGGGATGGCCACTGCTGACAGCCCTGTGTGGGGACCTACAAACCCTGCATCTAGAACCAGATGAACAGACTTGGATCTTGTTTGAAAGGGCAGTATTGCAACCCTCCTCCGGCCTTCTTTTTACCTGAAATACGCTTTAAATTTCATTGTGATATTTTACTCAAGGTCATTCCAAAATCCCCATTTGTAGATTTATCACACGTCAGGCACTTAACTAACAACATTTAACACTGGTTCCAATATTTTCCCATTCCAAACAATATTGTGAAAGAGATCCTTGGAGTTATGTTTTTTAAAAAAGTGTTTGCAATTGTTTTCACGAAAAAGAAAGACAGGGGAAAGGCATGTTGCTCGCCTAGACTGAGCTTCCAGCCAGGCGAGACAGAGACAGTCTCACACTTGAGGGCTCAGGGAGACACCTGACATGTCAAAGGTCAGAGTCCTGGGAGAGAAGGCTTGAAAGCTCCAGCAGCACCTTGTCCCCTAGGGTGGCTGCCAGGTTACTTTGTTATCAACCATTTGGGATGAGAAATGGTCCCTCCCCCCTTCTGGGTTATGTGGCTGGTCTAAGAATTAAAGTCACATAAAACAGATTAACAGGAAAAAAAATTTTTAAATATTACATAGGTGTGGGAGCTGCACAAAGATAGGAGCCTCGAAAGGTGCCCTTGAGCTTGAGGCTTTTACACCATTCCAAGCTGAGCAGGGGTAGGGGTTGGGGTGGGAGCAGGGAAGGGAGGAAATGGCTCAGGACAAAGGCCACAGACAGCTCCAGAGAAAAGTCACCTCCTGCCCAGGCCCCCTTTCTAATGGAAATCTCTTTTATAAATGCAGATTTCCCTTACAAAGGGGCAATTTCAACTCCAGTGCAGTTTCTCAAAGTAAGTAATTCGGAATAACCCTAAATCAAAGGGGCTTATTCTGGGAGACACAGCCTCCCCCCACCCCGCCGCGCTAGGCTGTAGGTTTTAAAAGCTGAGGGCGGGGGATGGAAATTGACCAAGATGAAAAGCCTGGAAAATTGCTGTTCTCACACAGATTCTGCTGTTTCTCTTCAATAAATTGCTCAACAAACTGGGGCTAATTTCTAGAGTCTGAAAAATGTAGATTCTGACAATTTAAGCCAGTTTTTTTCTTCTTGTTGCTTTTATGAAGGCGAGGGTTTTTCCAAGTCGTTGCTATGCCATTTTAACAGACATCTGAGAACAAACTGGTTTTTATATTGACATTGTAGTCTGTGTTCTCACCAAATTTCCCTATTTTAATAGCGAGGGTACCATTTTCTTAGTATTTTCTACATTGATTATTTCATCTGCAAACTAATGATGCTTTTAACTCTTGGTTCTAAGCTGTAATCCTTGATTTCTCTTGATGGTACTACACGCAGGGGTTTGGATCTCCTGGAAGCCAGACAGAAGTGATAAGAGAACATCATTGCTGACTCCTCAGTTTTCGGAAGGAAACATTAGGCCATTCATCATCCGGTATGTTGCTAACTGTAATTTTTCTTAATTGCTGTTCATCCAATCAATAAAAGTTGCTTTTGGTAAATTAATTTAACAAGGAGGGCATCAGATGAGGTCTTAGCAGCCTGTGTAAGTAAACCCACACCTAAACCTGAAATGCTAATTAAACTGCATGAAATAAAAAATAAATAAATAAATAAATAAATAAACTGCATGAAATGATTCTGTAATATATTGTTAAGCTAAAATTTATTCTAATTATTATAATCTTTAAGGAGTAGACTATAACTTCTCTCATTGATACTTCAGATAGTTTTCTTCTTGAAGGTGACATCTCACCATCATATACAACAAGGAGACTTAATTTATTCAATGAGCCTACCTTCTCGGGACACAAGTTTGCAGATATTTGTCACAGATAAAGAACAGTATGTACCCTATAGTTTTACCCTAGTTGAGGAGCTAATCTTGACACTGAAATTTGCCATTTTTGCAATGGGGCAGGGTCCTGGGAGGTGGTCCCAGCTGGGACCCCACTAACAGGCTCCCCCCGCATTTTTACCTACAAAAACCTTCAAAAGATCAATTTAATCAGAGAAGTGAGACAATACAGAGAAAAGGAAGACAGTCAAGCAAGACAGAATAATGACAGTTTAGCCACTCAGCAAAGTCAAGAACCTTTAGTTAGCTCTTCTTCAAAGACTACAGATAATATTCTGAGCCCTGTCCTTGGAGCTCTTTTGCAGGTGCTGGAGCCCCAGCAGGTGGAAGAAGTTAACTGTGTGCTGCCCACAAGCACGCAGACCCCAGACTGGCTGAAACCAGAAGGTTGCTGACCCTGACTCCCAGCAACCTCACCACCCACCGACCAGGAAAATGTCCATGAGCTGACCACATCCTGCTCCTTGAAGTGTAAGACTCCTCACTACCCCTCCGGGGGGCCATAGTCCCTGAGGCACTAGCCTGCTGTGTCCCTCTTTGCCTGGCAATTAAAGCTACTTTTCCTGTTTCCTCCAACTCCGTCTCTGTGTTTCTATTTGCCATCAGTGTTTGGAGGCAGCCAAGATTTCAGCAATATTTTCAAGAATTGACTCCATTAAAGAATGAAATGTTGGAGTTTCCATTGTGGCACAGAGGAAACCAATCTGACTAGTATCCATGAGGACGCAGGTTCAATCCCTGTCCTCCCTCAGTGGGTTAAGGATCCAGCGTTGCTGTGAACTGTGATGTAGGTCATAGACACGGTTCAGATCCCACATTACCTTGGCTGTGGCGTAGGCTGGCAGCCATAGCTCTGATTCAACCCCTAGCCTGGGAACTTACATATGCCATAGGTGCAGCCCTAAGAAAAAAAAAAAAAAAGCAAAAAAAATAATGAAATATTGGTATAGTTACGGCAATTCTTGTTTTGGGCTATTTAGACACTTTAGAAAGTGATCCATTTTTCTTTAGAAATTTTGATGACCTTTCTTTAAAAACTTCTCTGGGGGTCCAATGTCATTTTGTCTCAGTGCAATCAAAAACATCACAGGTTTTTGCCTTGGGTATATAAACACAGTGTGTAAAAGGGCTGAATATCATTTTAGTGAGTGTTTTCTAGTGATAAGATCTTATCTCTACGAATTTTCTAATTAATATTTGGGGTTTGGTAGGAAAATTTAAAGTCAACACAGCCATACCCACAGTTCCAATATTACACTAAAAAATTGTAACTTTAAAAGGCCTAGGCTGTATATTATCAAATCTGTCATGATTTTCTCACATATACTTGTAATACATTCATACATTCACAATCTCTTTCTGAGCCAGAAGTAAATCATTCTGGGGTCTTTCACCTATTAAAAATAGATAATAGACCATTTTACTCTTATAACATGCAATTCTTACAAAAGTTCACTTTATTTTATGATGCAAATTTCCACATTTTAACATCTTTACAATTGAAAGTAACTTTCAATCAATGTGTCTAAAAATCACTATTAGTAACAAAGTATTTTTCAATGCATGTATGTCTGCAAATTTGGACACAGACATCCATACTGTTTTTTACTTTGAGAAATGTGCATTGTTAGCTGTAGTATGTTCAGCTTAACAGGTGCTTCATATGTTTTTAAAATTATGCCACAGTTCACTGTGAAACTAAAGAAAAGTAAAATCTAAGCAAAACTTATAAGCCATAAATTTGATAAATATTCATCACTTGAGGACTGAGCAAAATGATATATTGGTTTGTGAATCAAAAACCAAGGTTTAGAAGATCTAAGAAGATATTTTGAAGTAACTTCGTTGTGTTCTGTTAGAAATACATTGCAAATAGGTTGCCTATCCCGTGGCATCCGGTGTGAATTGAGGTAAGAGAAAAATTGCCAAATTTTCCATGATAGTGATCAGGAACCCACAGCAGGGGAAGCCCAACTCATGCATAACTGGCACTGTGTTAAAGGCACTGGACATTCATATGTTAGAAATGGCTTCTCTATTTTAGTAGACCAGAAGCTACTTAACTTCTAGTGTGGCTTAAATCAGGAAAAAAAAAATCAAAATATGTAGAAAATACTAGTTTATCCACAGTCTTTGCATGCCTCACCATTGCAGCATCAGTGCTACAAAGACCAAGCTCATGAATGCGGTTATGAAGAATAGCAGCTATGAAGAGAATGGGTCCCTGTTGGTCATTAAATGTGGCTTCCATGTTTAGCTCTAACCTGGGCTCCATTTCCTGGGAAGGTCCTCCCAGTGACTTGTGCAGGCACAGAACCTGGAATGGGGGTCAAGTAAGCCAGGAGAACTGGCTGAAAGCTGGACAGCAGGGAGAGGGGATCCCACAGGCTCGCTCTAAGCCCTGCAGAGGCTTGGTTCTTCATGCAGTTCTCGGACATGTATTTAAAAAGTTAAAAAATAGAAGTTCCCGCCGTGGCGCAGTGGTTAATGAATCCGACTAGGAACCATGAGGTTTCGGGGTCGATCCCTGGCCTTGCTCAGTGGGTTAAGGATCCGGCGTTGCTGTGAGCTGTTGGTGTAGGTTGCAGACGCGGCTCGGATCCGGCGTTGCCGTGGCTCTTGCGTAGGCTGGCAGCTACAGCTCCGATTAGACCCCTAGCCTGGGAACCTCCATATGCCGTGGGAGCGGCCCTAGAAAAGGCAAAAAAATAAAAATAAATCAAAATTTTAAAAAATAAATAAATAAAAAATAAAAAGGTCAAAAATAGATGAAAGGTGTGGGGACTTGTGTGGTCAGGTACAGCCGGTCCACGTGTCAGTCAACAGGCCTTTTAAAATCCTCTAAGGAAAGAGTATAATTGCAGGTTGCTGTCAGAAAACGTTCCAATAATACCCTTGACATAACCAACAAAGAAGGAGCATCAAACCTTCCACAATGGATGGCAGTGATGGGGAAGAAAACACCAGAAGGGAGCCTTCTTTTAAAAAAAGCTTCATGACCTCAAGTCTTTGTAGCAGAGAGAGAAAAATAATTGGTAGGAAAACATGGACATAATGACTTTGAATTAAAACATTAGAGAATTCAGGTGGACTCAAAATGAAGTTTTGGGGGAAATATCATAATCAATACATTTATCTTATTTTTTTATTGATGCACATGATTGACATGAAAAATCTATGCTTAAATAAGTATAGAATTTTTTAAATTTTCAAGTAAAAGATAAACAAGCTATTATGTATAAAATTTTTTAAAATTTTAAGTAAAAGATAAAGATATTATGATGTTATTTATTTTACAGTGCTTTTTCTTAGAAGTCCCTTAAATGATGGTAAATCTTATCATCTATGGCATCTTATATTAAATGGCATGGTGGTAATATTTTCATCCTTCTTGTCCTAAGTGATTTTTAAAAACCAGATAATTAAGAACATATGGTTCTGCATTAGACTTTGAGGATTAAGAATGTGGCTCTAGATATTTTTAGTGTGCCTCTTGAAAATAATTAATTAGTAGCACTTAGTAAGAAGAGTATAACAACAGAAATATGCCATTATTTAATAAAATAACTTTATATATTATTATAATGTATATGCTTCCAGAAAGCTATCAGGCTCCCTGCAGGTAAAATATTGCTCTCTTTAATCAATTCTTCTTTTATTAATTATCACTGTTGTTTACAAGAACAAGAACACAAGGGAAGTACCCTTGTTACATTTTATCAAATACAACACATTAAAATGTAAATAAAGCTCAGCCCCTTCCCCGGTGATGCTGTTCCTGGGCCACCATTGACCAGAACTCCATCCTGTAAGGAAAAATCTGGAAAGTTCTGGGAAATGACATCCCATTTGTGAATTTGCTCAACATGTACAAAAAGCCAACAACGTTTTAAACACCACGAGGTAAGGAGACAAAGATGACTGAAACACAGTTGCTGCACCCAGGGAATTTCGACTTTGCTCACAACATAAATACCACGAACACAGGTGACCCTTGGACAACACGGGGGTCAGGGCCCGGAACCGCTGCTCAGCCGAAAATGCACATAAAGCTGTTGACCACCCCCCCCCCCAACACTGAGCGACAAATAGCCTACTGTGACCAGAAGCTTTACTGAAAACATCAGTGGTCAAGTAACATGTATTTCGCATGTCGCCTGTGTCATATGCTGTATTCTTACAATAAAGCAAGCTAGAGAAAAGAAAATATTACAAAAAGCATAAGGAAGGGAAAATAGACACACAGTACCACACTGTACGGATTGGCACCAAAAGTTTACGGTCAGTAACTGTATCACGTCTTACACGTTACACAACACTGTATGTATTACTAACACTTGACATCAAAAATTAAAAGATAATGTGAAAAAGAAAGTCATATTTATTTGCAGGTATAACGATCTCTGCATTGGATAACAAAGGAGCAGCAGGAGATCACTTTATGAGAGCCTGGTCAATCAATACCATTGCTTCCTAACCTGGCTGATACGCTCATGAATGAATAGTTATGACCTTTCCATGACATGCAGTATTGAAGTCATACTCATAATACAGTATTGATAACATTGTTGCATTAAAAAAAAAAAAAAAAAAAAAAAAAGAAACACTTACCTGTGCTGAGAGGTTGATATGCATTTTCTCCAGTTAGGAAAGAGAGAGGCATGCTGTCCAGTGATGCAATTCTTCAAAAGCAAAGTAAGAAAACTAACACATCATCAATTCGCTATTAACTATCACTTAGCTTACGTCTGTGTAAGGGCAGGGCTCCTCTTCAACACAGGTCTTACATACAATGCAGTACAGGGTGAACACTTAGGCTGTGATGATAACACAGAAATGCCTCACACAGCCCCTGTCATACAGTTGTTAGATCATCAGGTGAAGACACACACACACACACGCACACACACACACACACACACACAACACACAAATCTCCTAAATTGTACTGGAAATTTTTGACTGGCATGCCTTGGATGGCTCAGCTGCACTGGATAAGAAGTGGCAGAGGCACATGCTTTGGGTAATTGAAATGGCCTTCCAACAGACCGGCAACAGGAAGACTGCACCCACTCAGCCTAGCTGACAATGACCATGGGGGCTCCTGTCCTTAGAATTCAGACCAGATGCTTGCACAGGCTTAGTGAGACCAAGCCCTGGACAGCAGGAGCCAAAGGTACTTACCATGTGTGCAGGTCACCCTGATCCTCAGCTCAGCCTCCATGTTCTAAAGCACAAGATAAGGACTTCCCATCGTGGTGCTGTGGTTAACGAATCCAACCAGGAACCATGAGGTTGCGGGTTTGATCCCTGGGGTTAAGGATCTGGCGTGAGCTGTGGTGTAGGCCAACGGCTACAGCTCTGATTAGACCCCTAGCCTGGGAACCTCCATATGCCACGAGAGCCGCCCTAGAAAAAAAGAAAAAAAAAAAAAAAAAAGACCAAAAAAAAAAAAAAAGCACAAGATGATTTTCAACCAATTTTCTCCAAAGACTTTTTTTTCCCATGGAAGTTACTGAAACTGGGAGATCTGCATCTGTAAGAAAACGACAGCCAGAACATTAGATATTTCATATCAGCATATCATAAAAAAAAAAAACTGCACAGCTTGTTTTGTATATTCTCGTTCAAAGTAAAACAGCTGTTGTACATCCAAATTTGTTTTAAGAGGGGAATTTTAATACACTGTATGTAACTTTCACACTGCCTCTCTCTCCAACAATTCTGCCTTTGTGTGATGACAATGATGGAGTGTGTAAACAGACATTCACATTGTTTCGAAAGTGGATTGTGCTGATCTGTCCTTGTGGTATTGTGGTGTGGCTTCTTTCTTCCTCCAAGAAGACTCGGTCCAAGCTGGGGGCTTTGGCACCCACAGGGAGGTGATGACTGAGAGGTCAGGAAGTGAGTTATAAACACCCTGCCTGTGTACCGACAACATATTCACATGGATCGATCGGAAATAAAATATTTAGGGGAAACACAAAGTATATTTGCAAGAGCCTTTAAAAATGAAGACATGGTCCTTGAAAATAAAAGGAAGTCTGTAATTAAAATTAAAATAAGAGTAATTTAATTATAACTTAAAGTTCAGGGCTTCCACTGGGAAATAAAAACTATCAAGCAAATGAGTTCCCATTGCAGTTCAGTGGGTTAAGAACCCGAGTGGTATCCATGAGGATATGTGTTCCATCCCTGGACTCACTCAGTGAGTTGAGGATCCAGTGTTGCCATGAGCTGCAGTGTAGGTCACAGATGTGGCTCAGATCTGGTGTTGCTGTGACTGTGGTGCAGGCCAGCAGCTGCAGCGCCAGTTCGACCCCTAATTCAGGAGCTTCCATATGTCGTGGGTGTGGCCATTTTTAAATAAAGAGAAAAGAAAGAAAGAGAAGTACCAACCAAGGGCACTTGCCATGTTTTATTGTTTTGTTTTTCTTCTTTTCATGCAGACAACCAAATTTGTAAGAGGGTATGGTTTTTTGCCTAATCTGGGTGTCCATATACCATTGTTAAGGTCGTTTATAATCCTAAAATTGGATTGAATACCAGGAGAATAAATGCTAATATCTACATTACAGGAATGAATGGGAAATGATGTTCTAATATCAGAAAATTTGAATGATCCCAGAGATCCAATGTTTACAGAAAAGAAAAAAAAAATGCTATTTTCTGTTTGGAAAGTAATTGCTCGGATACTATGAGAGCAGCAGTGAGATTGTCATTAAAACCCTCAGTTGTCATCTGTCATTCAGACCCTGACGCACTGTCACCTCACTCTCTACTCTCCAGCGGCCAAGGTGGCTGGGGCAGCGCTTTGAGATGACAGATGTGGACGTGGCCTGTACCAATGCAGATAAAAGTGTCACTTCTGAGTCAGAATAAGCCACTTGCACTACATTACAAATGCACATGTTTTAAAATTTGCTTATTTTTATACATCGATGTAGACATTTTATAATTTATGTATTCAAACTCTGAATTGTTGGCAAGAATGTCATAAAACTTGCACAACTAGCTGGTGAAGATCTGCCTGCATCAATAGGAGGGCAAACTCAGAATAAACTCCCCCCCTTTTTTTTGTCTTTTTAGGGCCACACCCGTGGCATATAGAGGTTCCTAGGCTAGAGGTTGAATCAGAGCTACAGCTGCCTGCCTACACCACAGCCACAGCAACACCAGATCCAAGCCTCATCTGTGACCTACACCACAGCTCACAGCAATGCCGGGTCCTGAATCCACTGAGCAATGCCAGGGATTGAACCCACGTCCTCATGGATGTTAGGTTCCTTACTGCTGAGTCACAATGGGAACTCCCCAGAATAAACTACTTTTTAAAATTCACAGAAAAAAGAATAAAGATGACCTGAAATTCCCCCAGCCCCCTCGCATCAGGAGAGTGAACATGGCTGAAAATAATACCTTCCCGGAGATCCTTCTGAAAGACTTGCAGAATTTACATAAATTCCCCAGAGGACCATATTCACTGTGTGTCCATCAGCAGGGCTGTTCTGTATTTTATGGCTTCCTCTTATGCAACTACACTCCTCAGAAGATATCGTTTAAGTTACACAAATTAAAAAAATCACAAGTGTCAAGTACATGTTAGAGGTAAATGCAGGACTCTGTTTGCAGGTTGTACACTTGGATAGTTTTGCACATCTTGTATTTTATATGTGGAGAAATAAGTCCTATCTCTGAAAAATAATCCTTTAACAAAGGCATTTAATCTTCTTTTCAAACATTAAGAATTTACATGGTTCGTTGCAATAAAATATTTAGTATCTCAGGTGGGAAATGCCCTTGACTGTAAGGAAGAGAAACCCTCAATCCATTTAGGCTTAAAAAACAAGGACATTCACTATCTCCGGAACAGATGTGGGAGCACCACTGCTCTGGCGGTGCTGTGCCAGGGCCCCAGGCTCCCTTCTCCACATGCATTTTACCCTGTCTTCCCAGATATGCTGGCATCATCCTAGGTCTCCAGTAATCAGAGCCACTGATGAGCAGGAATCAAAGCAACTGGGAGTGTTCATTTCCCAGCATCTTCCACTGAGAATTCCCTTCACAGTTTCAAGTCACGTGGTCATTCCTAAAGCAATTGCTCTGGGCAAGAAAGAGATGATGAAGGAGGGCTTGATTTGAGGATCGAGTGGGTGTTGAGGCATCAACTCCAGACGTCCCACATCTTAATCCTTGGATGCGAGACCAGGACTGGAGCTTTCTTGGGGAGAACCCAGGGGCTATGAAAATATACAAGTTTAATAAACATCTCTTCTTGGCTTTGAATAGGCAATGGCTTTAATGCTCAGCTATCAATTACTAAAACAAAGCATTCTTCTCTCCAGACAAATGAAAACACTTGAATGATCAACAGCCTACGATGGCTAATAAGAAACAACATCTGAAGGTCAACCAGGACTCTCACCTTTGTTAAAATCTTGTGCTAGGCTGTTTCTGTGAGCTCCAGCCCCTACAATGGTGAATGCACAGTGTGGCACTAGTATTTCATTTTACTGTCACCGTCGATGGAACAAGCCACTACCTTAGAGGTGATGCAGTGAGTTCCACTTGGCACATGTTGTGTGTTCCGTGGACACTCAGGTTTGCACACAAGCTTTAGGAGGTGAATATACGTTAAAGGACTTTCTATAAAATTTCTTAGAACAAAACAGGAATTTAATAGTAATCAGGGTGCATAGTCTTCAATCAACCAGCTAGTGAGATTCCACTTGTGTCAACAGAAGAGCAAACACAGGAAAACCTTTTCCTTGATTCACAGGAAAAAAATAATGATGGCCTGTCTTGCCCCCAACTCCCCTCCCTAACCAGTGAACACCACTGAAAACATAATTGTCCTCAGGTCCCTTTGAAAGATTTGTGGAATTTGTAGAAATTCAGCAGGGGATCATATTAAGTGCATTTCAATCAGCAGGAGAACTTTGTATTTTACAGTCTTCTTTTATGCAAAAATGTGCCTTGGAAGATATATTTTAAGTTAGGTGAATATTTTAAAAATACAAGTACATGTATATATTAGAGCTGAAGTTGAATGCATGAAAAATTGCTCATAATTTTAAAGGAAACTGCACTGATGGTCACATTCCTCCCCTTTGTGGGAAGTAATGTGTTTTGATTATAACTTGGGTTTTGATTTAAACATCCTCGTCGACTATTAGTTTCAAAGTTGTTATTTCTAACATGTCACTTGAGGAGCAAAACAGGGAAAAAACTAATGAGGGAGTGAATATAAAAAAGTCTTTTCTATTGTGTTGCTTGATGTAGAAGCAGAAACGTGTGTGATGGAATGGCGTGGCAACAGCAGGTGGCAGCGATGAAGAAACACCAAAGTTCCTAGACTAATACGCCCCATCCAGCACTCTTGGTGTTGGGGTAGCTGTTAGAGCAGAAGGGAAGAGAGAAAAGGCAAGAGTCCTCTCAAATTTGGTGCTTCAGCCTTAAAAAGGTCAGCATCTGGTTTTAGGATCTCAAATTAAATAAGAGCAACACCCATGGCTTTGCAGGCTGGGTTACTGTGTAGCCCCCACTCTGATTTGGAAGTCGTAGCCCATAATACCCATAATGCCCTGGGACTCGCAGGTGGGGATTAACAGATCCTTGCTGGGAGGAGGAGCTACTGAAGAGATCGAGTGGGGTTTTTTTTGTTTGTATGTTTGTTTGTTTGTTTGTTTGTTTTTTAACACCTGCAGCATATGGACGTTCCCAGGCCGGATCCAACCAATGCCACAGCAGTGACCTGAGCTGCTGCAGTGACGATGCTGGATCCTTAACCCGCTGCACGACCAGGGAACTCCCTATTCTAATTTTTCTGAAGACTTTACCTCCATTGCCACAATTAATGGCAGTGGAAAATCCAAATGCCTTTAGAGATCTCCCTTGGTAAAATGACACAGCCTGAAGTCTACAGTTAGCACTTACTCTTTGCTTAGAATTTAATCCAAAACATTTCATTCAAAAGGAAGTGGAAAATATGAAAACATTTTTGTGAGTTAGCTTACTGGAGGATTTTCTAAATTTTTTTAACACCAAGTCCAGTAACAATGACATCTCCAATAGGTCAGTCTCCCATTACTGAATTTAGGAGGTGATAGATTTGGAGCCTATATATCACTGATTTAAAAGGGTTTCTTTCAAACATGTGAGCTAAAACTAGAAAGTTCTCTACAATGAAACATATGAGGAAAACTTTGTGAACTTACCACAGGTAAAGATTTGTTAAAGAGAACACATCCACACACACACACACACACACAACCCTATGAAATCAAATAAAAGGTAAATCAAACCTCATTTAAATTAGAATCTTCTGAGCACCAAAAGACACTGTTAAGAAAAGAAAAAGATCAGCCACAGTCTGAGGAGAAAATATTTACAGTACATACATATGACAAAAACTTATATTCAAAATGTAAAATGAATCTCGTAAAATGATTTTTTTTGAAGTACAAAATAAGGACAGTGGAAAAACAAATAACTAGAATGGACACTTTAGAGACAAACCTATAGAATGGACAATAAGCACATTCTCAGTGTGGGAAAATGAAAATTAAAACCACAATGCAGTACCCTGGAATGGCTGAAATTAAGTAAGAAGAAAACAGTAAATGCAGGCAAAATTGTAGAGCAATTGGAACTCATGCATTGTTGTTGGGGATCGTATAGTAAGATTCTTTAGAAGTTGGCCTATATGTATAAGAAAATAAGAGCTGGTCTTCATAGGTCCGAGGGGCAGATTGCCAAGGTCTTCTAGCGCATCTAGGGCGCAGCAGACAAGACCGCAGAATCAGGGTGAATGATGTAATGCCACTGCTTTGCCATGGCCAGCCCCCTACTCTACAGAATCCATCACTGCTCAAGATCCCTTGTCATAAAACCACATTGCTTCTATTTACAGTACACGGTGCTCATTCTTTATAATGATTAAATAATGCTAATAATCAGAAAACTTAGCTTTTGCAGGCAAATATGGATTTTAAAATACTATACAAACTGTTTTATAAGAGTAATTACCTAAATACAGTAATTTTTAGTCCAATATATTCCTGGCTAATTCTTTAGAAGTTGTTGAAATCTGTTAATACTTGTAAGGTAGAGTGAGTATTAAATTATCTATTTCCCCTGGGTAGCAAGCTTATATCTGAAACTACCTGCTGAACTTCTTGATTTTTTTTTTTTTTTTTTGCCTTTTAGGGCCATACCCTCAGCACATAGAAGCTCCCAGGCTAGGGATCAAAGCAGAGCTACAGCTGCCGGCCTACACCACAGCCACAGCAACATGGGATCTTAGCCGTGTCTGCGACCTACACCACAACTCACAGCAATGCCAGATCCTTAACCCACTGAGGGAGGCCAGGGACAGAACCTGCGTCTTCATGGATACCAGTCGGGTTCGCTTCCCCTGAGCCACAACAGGAACTCCTGAACTTCTCGATTTTGAATGCTGAGTAGAACAACATATTCAAAGGTGCTATGTATATGAGTTTAGCACATCTAGACCCAGCCTTGTTCCTGAAGCCTGCTGTCCTGTTAGCAGTGTTTTCTAGGTTTTTATTCCTGGTTCTTTCATGGGCTCCTGAGTGTCCTTGGGCTTTTGATTTAACCACTCCTTTCCTGAGTTTTCCTACTTGTAAAATGAGATTAATATCAGTTTCTACCCCACATAGTTTTAACAAGGATTGAATGCATGCATTTAGGAAAGGTCTACAGACTATATTATGCCATTATTAGCTTTTAATATTTTTAGATTTATTTCACCACTTTATCTCACAGGAGATCCACCGTGGAACTATATATGTACTATAAAGAATGAAGAACATCAGAAATCCTTATTATATATCAATTATATCTCAACATTGCTGTTAAAACAATAGAGATAGGAGAAAAACTGATCCCACAGAAGACAGTTAACATGCTCTAGAGGAAGAAAAAACAGAATCAATCATGCTCTACAAAAAGGATGTGAAACTAGTATGTTTATGATCATTCCAAGGATAAAGGAAAAAATAAACCCCATGAAATAGAATCAGAAATTTATAAAAAAGAGGAGTTCCCTTTGTGGCTCAGTGGTTAATGAAACCAACTAGAATCCATGAGGTGTCGGTTTTGATCCTTGGCCCCGCTCAGTGGGTTAGGGATCTGGCATTGCCATGACCTGTGGTGTAGGTCACAGATGAGGCTCGGATCCTGCATTGCTGTGGCTATGGTGTAGGCCAGCAGCTGCAGCTCCGATTCAACACGTAGTCTGGGAACTTCCATATGCTGTGGGTGCAGCCTTAGAAAGCAAAAAAGAAGGAAAGAAAGAAAGGGAAAGAAAGAAAAAAATATATGCGACAAGAAATTAGTTATGAAAATAGCCAAGTGGACATTTTAGACATAAAAATATAGACTCAATAAAAATAAAAATACACAATAGAGTTTAAATTGTCTAAGAACAATTAGTTAACAGGACATTGCCTCCAAATTAGAAAACTAGAGAATAAAACTTTATATAATATAGAAAATAAGAGACTATGGAAGAGAAAATAAGAAAATGGAGCATAGATTGAGAAGGGCTAATATATGTCTAAGATTTCTGAGAAAAAAAAAATAGAGAACCTGGTGAAGAAGAAGTATTTCATGGATATTGCCAGAAGTGTTTCCAGAAATTAAGACACAAATCCTCAGGTTTAAAGATGTCTCCAAATAACAATCAGAATAAATCATAAATGAAGACAAAATACTTAACACCTGGGGAAGGCAATTCTACTGCAAAAGTATTAAGAGTTGGAATGGATTTCCTGAAAGACCCAATGAGGACAGTAGCTGATAAATAAAACTGGATTTTTTATCCTCAATAAATAAGAAGCAGCCTTCATAGTCAAGGATTAATGTCTGAAAGTTCAGAAAACTGTTCTGGAGAGACATAAACACAAGCTTCCAGATCCTGACATGTTTACAAGGTATGTGTAGAGTTTTCAGGACAGACAACTGCTGAGTGAGAGACCATCTGAAGGTGAATTCCGCCTTGTGAGCCACAACCATAGGCATTCAAATAGCTGGAGCATGTCTATGGGTAGACAAGTCTGGATGTGTGTTAAGGGCAGTTCCTATGGCTTTATTAACCTTCAAGACACACAACATAAAATATAGCGATGGGGACATTGATTAGGTTCATAGGTATACAGAGTCCTCATGGATCACCCTTCAACGTCAGCCTAGATAGACTTCTGATCCTAAATTCAAAGCCATAGAATGAGGAAAAGTCCGATACCTAAAGTCTTTGTGGGTCAGGCCAATAACCCCCTGCAAAATAACACAGGAGACAGCAGAATCTTTTTTTGTCATCTTTTTAGGGCTGCACCCTGGGCATATGGAGGTTTCCAGGCTAGAGGTCTAATCTGAGCTGCATCTGCGACCTACACCACAACTCATGGCAACACCAGACCCTTAATCCACTGAGCAAGGCCAGGGATGGAACCTGCGTCCTCATGGATACTATAGTCAGATTCATTTCCACTGAGCCACAGTGGGAACTCCCATAATTTTTAAAATAAAATAATAGCATTAAAATTATAAAGGGTCGACATTCAGAATAAAAACAGTTGTTTCTGAATTGATAAAATGCATAAGACAATGTAATAACATCTCCAAATTGTGAAGGAAAATTATTATTTAAAATTCTAAGCCAAAATACAACCCAAAGTGAGAATAAATAGACATTTTTAGATGTAGAAGAGCAAAGAGGACTTGATAGGTGTAGACTGTCTTCAAAGGAGTTACAAGCTAGAGGCTGCAATAAAGCAAAAATAAAATAAACATGAACCCAAAATAAATGGTGAATAGGAGTTCCTGTTGTGGATCAGTGGAAATGAATCTGACTACCATCCACGAGGACACAGGTTCGTTCCCTGGCCTCGTGCAGTGGGTTAAGGATCCATAGTGGCCATGAGCTCTGATGTAGGTCGAAGACACAGCTCGGATCTGGTGTTGGCTGTGGCTGTGGTGTAGGCTGGGGGCCACAGCTCTGATTCCACTCCTAGATTGGGAACCTCCATATGCCCTGGATGTGGCCCCAAAAAGACAGAAACAAAGAAAAAGAAAAAGAAATGGTGACTAAAGCATCAATCAGGCATATGCCACATCTATAAGCCATTGCTTAAAATGATCACCAGTGTTTATCTAAAGCTAATTCAAATCCTAGAAAATAATATCACAGGGCGTGAAAGGAAGAAGTATAAAATGATTTCTTTCTTATTCTAACAGGAAGTAAAAAAAAAACTTAATATAACACTCTTGAGGAAAATGATATATCCAAATATGTACATTAAATATTTGTAACTACTCCCAAAATGCAAAGGATAATGTTCAAACCAGCAGAGAAAAAATAGAGCAGAAATATTTTAAGTGCAAAAGGAAAGAGGTAGGTGGCTCCTACCAAAATTCATAAAACTTTAGTATTTGACTCTTTATTTCTCATCATATATAATTTTTTAATTCCAGAAACTCAAAAAAAAAAAAAACAAACCCAATCCAAAAATTGGAAAAGTACATGAATAGACATTTCTCCAAAGAAGGTATACAAAAGGCTGACACGCACAGGAAAATATGCTCAACATCATTAGCCAATAGGGAAACGTAAATAAAACCACAACATACCACTTCACACCTACTTAAATGGCTATTTTTTAAAAATGACTAAAATGGGGAAGAGGATGTGGAGAAATTGAGAGCCTGTGTATTGCTGGTGGGAGTGTAAGAGGGTGCAGCCTCCACGGAGCAGAGTTCAGTGTATCTTCAAAAATGGAGCAGAGGGAAGTTCCGGTCATGGCTCAGTGGTTAACGAATCTGACTAAGAACCATGAGGTTTCAGGTTAAATCCCTGGCCTTACTCAGTGGGTTAAGGATCTGGCATTGCTGTGAGCTGTGGTGGAGGTTGCAGACAAGGCTCGGATCTGGCTTTACTGTGGCTCTGGCGTAGGCTGGTGGCTACATCTCCAATTCGACCCCTAGTCTGGGAACCTCCATATGCCGCAGAAGTGGCCCAAGAAATGGCAAAAAGACAAAAAAAATGGAGCAGAAGAGCTGTGTGACTCAGCAATTCTCCTCCGAGGTATTTTCCCCAAATGAAAGCAGGGACTTGAACCAATCGATGTGTGTTCAGCAGTGTTCATAGAGCACAATATCCAAAAGATAAAAGCAGCTCATATGCCCATCAACAGATGAATGAATACACAGAAATATGGTCTGTGTATGGAAATATCATTCCATACAGTGGAATGATAATCTGTTTAAAAGGAATGGACCAGACACTATAAAACTCTTAGAGGAAAACATAGGCCAAACACTCTCTGATGTAAACGACAGCAACATCTTCTCAGATCCACCTCTTAGAGTAACGATGGTAAAAACAAAAATAAACAAATGGGACCTGATCAAACTTAAAAGTTTCTGCACAGCAAAGGAAACCCTAAACAAAATGAAAAGACAACCCACAGAATGAGAGAAAATCTTTGCAAATGAATCAACTGACAAGGGATTAATCTCCAAAATTTATAAACACTTTATGCAGCTCAATACCAAAAAAACAAACAACCCCATCAAAAAATGGGCAGAAGATCTAAGCAGACATTTCTCCAAAGAAGACATACCGATGGCCAAAAAACACATGGAAAGATGTTCAACATCACTCATCATTAGAGAAATGCAAATCAAAACCACTATGAGGTACCACCTTACACCAGCCAGAATGGCCATCATCAAAAAGTCTACAAACAACAAGTGCTGGAGAGGGTGTGGAGAAAAAAGAACCCTAGTACACTGTTGGTGGGAATGTAAATTGGTGCAACCACTGTGTAAAACAGTGTGCAGATTCCTCAGAAAACTAAAAATAGAACTACCATTTGATCCAGCAATCTCATTCCTGGGCATCTATCCAGAGAAAACCATGACTCCCAAACACACATGTACTCTGATGTTCACTGCAGCACTCTTTTTGATAGCCAAGACATGGAAACAAGCTAAATGTCCATCGACAGAGGACTGGATCAAGAAGATGTGGTACATATATATACAATGGAATATTACTCAGACATTAAAAAGAAAGAAATACCAGCATTTTTAGCAACATGGATGGACCTAGAAATTATCATGCTAAGTGAAGTCAGTCAGACAATGAGACACCAACATCAAATGCTATTACTTACATGTGGAATCTGAAAAAAGGACACAATGAACTTCCTTGCAGAACTGGTACTGACTCACAGACTTGAAAAACTTATGGTTTCCAAAGGAGAGAGGTTGGAGGGTGGGGGGATGCTAGGGGTTTGGGATGGAAATGCTATGTCATTATAGAATTATAAATGTACTAAATTCATTGAATAGTGCAAAAAAAAATGAAATAAGGTTGGAGTCCCTGTTGTAGCTCAGTGGTTAACAAACCTGACTAGTATCCATGAGGATGTGGGTTCAATCCCTCGCCTCACTCAGTGGGTTAAGGATCTGGCATTGCCATGAGCTGTGGTGTAGGTCACAGAAGCAGCTTGGATCTGGTGTTGCTGTGGCTGTGGTATAGGCTGATAGCTACAGTTCCGATTCAACTGGGAACTTCCATATGCCATGAGTGCAGCCCTAAAAAGACAAAAAATTAAAAAATAAAAATAAAAACAAAATAAGGTTAAAAAATAATAAATATATATATATATATATAAAAAATAAAAGGAATGGAATTCTGCTGCCTGATACAATAGGAATAGATTATTATTATTTTTTTTTGTCTTTTTGTCTTTTCTAGGGCTGCACCTGCGGCATATGGAGGTTCCCAGGGTAGGGGTCTAATTGGAGCTGTAGCCACCAGCCTACACCAGAGCCACAGCAACTTGGGATGAGCCACGTCTGCAACCTGCACCACAGCTCACGGCAATGCCGGATCCTTAACCCACTGAGCAAGGCCAGGGATCAAACCCGCAACCTCATGGTTCCTAGTCAGATTCGTTAACCACTGCGCCACAACAGGAACTCCAGGAATGGATCTTGATAACAATATGCTAACTGAAGCAACACAGAGACAAAGTTCAAATATTATATAATTCCATCTGTATGAGGTACCTAAAATAGATAAATTCAAAGAGATAGGAAGTAGAGAGGAAGTTGCAAGGGATGGAGGGAGGGGTAAGCAGGGAGTCATTGTTTAGTGGGTACAAAGCTTTGTTGGAGATGATGAAAATGGGGAAGGGGCAGTTGTGATGATCACACACTGTGAAGGTACTTAATGCCCTGAATTGTGTAATTATAAATGGTCAAAATGATAAATAGTATATTATGTATATTTTACCACAATAAAAAAGTTAGCAAACCATATATAGCAATGTAGAAAAAGACCAAGCAGGAGGCATAACTCTCCCAGACTTCAAGAAATACTACAAAGCCACAGTCATCAAAACAGTGTGGGACTGGTATCAAAACAGACAGACAGACCAATGGAACAGAATAGAGAACCCGGAAATAAACCCTGACACCTATGGTCAATTAATCTTTGACAAGGGAGGCAAGAACATAAAATGGGAAAAAGAAAGTCTATTCAGCAAGCATTGCTGGAAAACCTGGACAGCTGCATGCAAAGCAATGAAACTAGAACACACCCTCACACCATGCACAAAAATAAACTCCAAATGGCTGACTTAAATATACGACAGGACACCATCAAACTCCTAGAAGAAAACATAGGCAAAACACTCTCTGACATCAACATTATGAATATTTTCTCAGGTCAGTCTCCCAAAGCAATAGAAATAAGAGCAAAAATAAACCCATGGGACCTCATCAAACTGAAAAGCTTTTGCACAGCAAAGGAAACCAAAAAGAAACCAAAAAGACAACTTTCAGAATGGGAGAAAATAGTTTCAAATGATGCAACCGACAAGGGCTTAATCTCTAGAATATATAAACAACTTATACAACCCAACAGCAAAAAAGCCAATCAATCAATGGAAAAATGGGCAAAAGACCTGAATAGACATTTCTCCAAAGAAGATATACAGATGGCCAGCAAACACATGAAAAAATGCTCAACATCGCTGATTATAAGAGAAATGCAAATCAAAACTACCATGAGATACCACCTCACACCAGTCAGAATGGCCATCATTAATAAATCCACAAATAACAAGTGCTGGAGGGGCTGTGGAGAAAAGGGAACCCTCCTGCACTGTTGGTGGGAATGTCAACTGGTACAGCCACTATGGAGAACAGTTTGGAGATACCTTAGAAATCTATACATAGAACTTCCATATGACCCCGCAATCCCACTCTTGGGCATCTATCCGGACAAAACTCTACTTAAAAGAGACACATGCACCCGCATGTTCATTGCAGCCCTATTCACAATAGCCAGGACATGGAAACAACCCAAATGTCCATCGACAGAGGATTGGATTTGGAAGATGTAGTATATATACACAATGGAATACTATTCAGCCATAAAAAAGAATGACACAATGCCATTTGCAGCAACATGGATGGAACTAGAGAATCTCATCCTGAGTGAAATGAGCCAGAAAGACAAAGACAAATACCATATGATATCACTTATAACTGGAATCTAATATCTAGCACAAACGAACATCTCCTCAGAAAAGAAAATCATGGACTTGGAGAAGAGACTTGTGGCTGCCTGATGGGAGGGGGAGGGAGTGGGAGGGATCGGGAGCTTGGGCTTATCAGACACAACTTAGAATAGATTTACAAGGAGATCCTGCTGAATAGCATTGAGAACTTTGTCTAGATACTCATGTTGCAACAGAAGAAAGGGTGGGGGAAAAAATGTAATTGTAATGTATACATGTAAGGATAACCTGACCCCCTTGCTGTACAGTGGGAAAATTAAAAAAAAAAAAAAAAAAAGAACTTCCATGTGATCCAGAAATCCCACTCCTGGGCATCTATCCAGAGAAAAACATAATTCAAGAAGATACATGGACTCCAATATTCATTGCACTGCTATTAAAAATAACCAAGACAGGGAAGCAACTTAAATGTCTAACAACAGAAGAATGGATGAATAAGATGTGGTACCTATATGTAATGGGATACTACCCAATCATAAAAGAGAAGGAAATAATGCCATTTGCACCAACATGAATGGACCTAGAGATTTTCATACAAAATGAAGAAAGATAGAAAGTCAAATATTACATGATATAACATATGTGGAATCTAATGAAAATGATACAAAAGAACTTCTTGATAACACGGAAACAAACTCAAATTTCAAAACAAATTTTATGGTTACCGTAAATGAAACCATTCTATAGAGGAAAAAATGAGGAGGGTGAGAGTAACATATATACACTATGGTATAAAATAGATGCTTAATAAGAACCTACTGTATAGCATAGGAAAATCTACTCAATGGTTTGTAATAGCCTACATGGGGAAAAAGAAGGGGTATAAGTACATGTACTACTAATTCACATTGCTGTACACCTGAAACTAATACAACATTATAAGTCATCTATATGCCAATAAAATTAAATAAAAGGAAAAAAAGAAAAAAAGAAGGGGAACTATACATTATGCTAAAGCTGGATTTTTCTCTGGAATGCAAGGTTTTATTTATTTATTTATTTTTTGAGCCAGAAAATCAATCAATGTAACACAAATACTAATGGTATAAAGAACAAAACCATATAATCATCTCAATGGGCATAAAGAACTAGTTTGACAAAATCCAACAACCTTTCAGTATAGAAACAGTCAACGGACTAGGAAAGGACAGTAACTTCGTCTACCTGATAATGGACAGTAGGAAAGCTTGCATGAACATTGACTGTGATGGTGAGAGATCAGGAACAAAACAGGCACGTTACTCTGGCCACTTCTTTTCAACATTTTGTTAGAGGTTCCAGCCAGGGAAATTAGGTAGGGGAAAAAAAGATATTTGAATTAGGGAAAAAAAGTAGCAAAACCATCTCCAATAGCAGGTCTCATCACCTTAAACACAGAAAATCCTAAGGAATCCGCTAAACCAATAATCAAGCTGAACACATTTGCAGGCGACAAGACCATTATAAAAATTATATTTCTATAAAGTAGCAATGAGCCATGCAATTGAGACCTTTTATAATACCATCAAAACACATACTTGGGAATAAACTGAACATGACTCGTGCAAATTGAAGTGCAAGCTAAAAACTACAAAACCTTGTTGAAAGAATGAAGGGAGCTCTTCAGAAGCAGGAAGACATCCATGTTCATGGATTGGGAGATTTAATATTGGCAAGACGACAACGCTCCACAGATGGCTTTACAGACTCAAAACAATCCCTGTCCAAACCACAGTCTGCTTTTCCCAGGGACTGACCAACTGACACTAAAATTCATGTGAAAACTCAAATGACCAGGTGAGCCGAAACAATCTTAAAAAGAAGAGCAACGCTGGCTGATTCACCTTTCCCAGTTTCAAAACCTGCAGTGTAAACCAGCTGGGGTAAAGCTAAAGGCAGACATAGGTTAGTGGGGTGTATCTGAGAGGCCAGACATTCATCCTCACATTTATAACCATGATTTTGACAAGGGCGCCAAGACAATTCAAGGAGCAGAAGATGGGCCCTTCCATGGATGGTGCTCGAACCGGGGATCTCTGTCTGTAGCAGGAGGTGGCCCTCCGCCTCACACCCTGAACCAACACAACCCAACACGGATGCAGACAGAAGTGGAGGCGCTAAAACTGGGTCACTCTGGGCAGAAAACCTAGGAATACACCTTCATGACTTTAGCTTAAGCAAAAAGACATTAAAACAGCAAATCAATGCCTATGAAAAGACAGAACTAAACGTACCTACATGTTGAAATGATGCTGCATCGGGAGATTATAAGTATGCATTGTACATTTTCTCCTTGTGCTTTTCCAAATATACGGAGTAAAGATTGACGTCTACGGAAAAATATCAACTTTACTTTTTAAAAGTATTAATTAGTTTCTTCTCCAATCATTTTATCTTTTATTTTTGTCTTTTGTCCTTTTAGAGCCGCATCGACAGCCTATGGAGTTTCCCAGGCTAGGGGTCTAATTGGAGCTGTAGCCACTGGCCTACACCACAGCCACAGCAACGCCAGATCCAAGCCGTGTCTTCGACCTACACCACAGCTCATGGCAACATTGGATCCTTAATCCACTGCGCGAGGCTAGGGATTGAACCCGAAACCTCATGGTTCCTGGTCAGATTTGTATTCCCTGCGCCACGATGGGAACTCCATCTCCAATCGTTTTAATTTCTCTCTGTTCTTCTATGTCTCTCTCTCTCCCCACAAATGTTTATGTACATTTGCAAGCTTACAATATTCAGAAGAAAGATACTAGAGGAATAAGAACTATTAATAACAGATTATTAGATTTTGAACTGCAATTTTTTGCCTCCAAATGACTCGAAGAACAACTAATAAAAATCCTCTCAAAAACTTTTTATGCCTAAACCTACAGAAATGGCTACAAATCCAGTTAGAGTGTAATCCAACCATATTTATGCTAAAGTAATATTCAGCAACTATTTGCTTAAAACGTCACTTGGGCATTATTTATTATTAGGTTTTCTAAGAGGATACATACTTTATTACCCATCAGAGGTTTCCTCAATATTTCCTGCATCTTCTTTGCGCCATCAGGTAATAACAACAACCTTACCAGCAAAAGTCTTCTTATATGCTGGGCATTTTCAGAATGTCTTGTGTTAATTAACTCATTTAATCATCAAAATGATCCTTTGCAATATGACTAATCCACTTCCTGGATCAAGGCAAACGGACACAGAGAGGTTGGCTAACTGCCCATGGTCACACAGCGTGTGGAGCTGGGCCTGAATCTAGGCAGGATGGTTTCAAGCTAAACTTCTCACCAGTGTGCTCTGCTTTGGACTTTCCCATAACACGTACAGATACACACACGTGCACACAGATGGCTTCATTTCAATGGTGTTTAAACTGCGTCCTTCCCCAAATCCACAGCAATTCACTTTCTTCCTTTGCTTCACGGAATATCCCCCGGAGCCCCCAGTAGACTCGCCCTCATTGTGCTGAGTCGATAAACCTGACTTACTGTCCACAGATCTGCCCTGGGACATGTTAGGCTGATGACATAGCCTAATTTCCACAAACACTCAGCAGGCGCTTTATGATATGCCTATTTTATTGAGGTCAGGGGATGTCCTCAAGTTTACTCGAATGGTCGTGATCAAGGACAAGACACCAACCCAGGCGTGATGGCTTTAGAATCCTTCCTCTTGATGACCATGGTGTCGGGGTTCTAGTTAAGACTTGGTGTAAATCCTTGTATTCATGGCATCAGCACTTTGACAGCAAAAACCAAAAGAAAGCACAAAATTGCCCAAGGAAGTCAGGTAAATTAGGAAGAAAATGGGCTGAGCTTTTTAATATAAGCGTGAAAGATGGAGGCTGAGAAAGAGCGAAGAAGACAGTGTGGAGGTGAGAAATGCCAGCTTTGTGGAGGTGGGACAGAGCCCAGGAGACAGTCGGCTCCACAAAGGGGAGGTGTGGGCGTAGCTGAGAGTTTCGGGAAAGGAAAAGAAGACTTGCCTGTCATACAGACGTCCGTGTAACCCAGGGCGCTTTTAGCGGAGTGGGGAGAACTGAACACTACGTTTCAGGGCTGGAGGTTTCCAGGGGAGACGGGATAGAAGAAAATGGATATAAAGCCTTTTTCCAAAAAGAAACTTGCCTTCGCCAAGAAAAAAAGGCTATTTTCAAGTATGAAAAAAAGTCATTTTTTCTTTTACATGTGGTTAACAGAAAAGTAAGATTGTGTATAGCTGGAAGGAAAAGTTCTAGTCCAGAGAAAGAGGTTAAAAATAGAGGTGAGAGAAAAAGTGGGAACATTTGCTCGAGGAAATTCCTAGAGGAGATAACAAAATACAAGTAAGATTATAGTTTGGATGCTTACACTCCTGGCTATTGATTGAGAAGCCTGAAACACGTAAACACTCCCACTGAGAACAATTAGAAAAGTTAAATAAAATACTCAAAATAGTTTGAAGGAATTAGAGGGTTTCCACCACACGCAGGACTCACATGGCCAGAGCCTGGAGGAAAGTGAAGCTTATAGAGGAGAGGTTACGTTGACACAACTCTGCCCAGGAAGACAGTGCCCACATTCAAGAAGGTGATGAGCAGAAGACTAAGGAGCAAGCAAAAGGGTTGCAAAACAGAGCTGCTGGGATTCAAAGAGGACTCAGAAAGTAGGTGGGAGGTCCCCCTTATGGGTCAGCAGGTTAAGAACCCAACTAGTGTCCATGGCGATGTGGGTTAGATCCCTGGCCTCGCTCAGTGGGTTAAGAATCCAGGGTTGCCATGAGCTGTGGTATGGGTGGCAGACACAGCTTGGATCTGGTGTTGCTGTGGATGTGGCGTAGGCTGGCAGCTGCAGCTCCGATTTGACCCCTGGCCTGGGAACTTCCATATGTCGTGGGTGTGCCCCTGAAAAGCAAAAGAAAAACCACCAACAACGACAAACACAAAAAGAAGGTGGCCCCAGGAATTAGCTGTGTCCTCTGGGGTCCCACACCCTAGGATTGGAGGGAGACTGAGGGGAGGTTATGCTTCCAAAGATTATATTGCGGAGACTAAGGTCTATGAAGCATGAATCAGCTCCTGACAGATTCGGGGTTTTCTGCCTTTCTAGTCCCCACACTCAACCAACAGAACGGAGGACACATCTCTGAAGGTGCAGAACGTCACCTGTAGTCTCTTCATTTTTTCATATAAATTCTCAGCAGTCACTCAAAGAAGTAAAAAGCCCACTAAAACCAATAAAGAAGAAAAATAGACAACAGAAACACAGTGGTAAGTGACCAATATCAGCCTGGGTAGGAACAGTTAACTGCAGGTGTAATATTTATATTGCAATGAAAAAAAATCACCATTAACCAATGGAAAAATGGGCAAAAACTCGAGTAGACAGCTCACAGACAGATTTCCAAAAGGTCACAAGTATCTGAAACTTTAGCTTCATTAGTCATCCGAGAACTGTAAGCTAGACTCTCAGTCAGATTCTACGAAGACTTATCAGCACAGTGAAAATTGAAGTGGCTAATCTGGGGATTGGGGGAGAGCGGGAGCTATACACGATTGTGCATCAGAAGACATGTACGGACGGAAACGCTCATATCAGCATGACTCAAGAGGGCTCCCGCGTGGAAAGAACCCAAGTACCCATCAGCAGTGCAAGGAGAAACCGTACTCTAAGTACATACACTGACGCTCGATAACAATGAGAATGAGCGAAATGGTGATAAACAGACAACATGGACGAATGTCACAAGTACAACACTGAGTGAAAAAATTGAATGACAAGCAATTCATATGATGTAATTCCACTCCTGTGAAATTTAAAAACTGGGAAAACTACCTTAAGACGTTAAAAGTCAGAAGAGTCCTAACTCTGGGGTGGGAAGTGCCCAGAGGGAACACAGGAAGGACCATCTCTAGGCCCCAAATCACGTTCCCTTTCCTGCTGCAGCCTTGAGCTCTGAATACAGGTTGCATCGCTTGACCTGTGTCTCTGACCTTGGGCCAGAGTGTCTCTGCAGCTGCACACAAAAGTGTGGAAACCCCCTCAGATACTCTGGATGCCCAAACCCTCCCATCTGTAGAACTCATTGTAAGTACGAAGAGATCATTGATATTTGCAGAGTCGTGGAGGGCAGGAAGTATCTGTTTTGTTTAGTATTTGCCTTGTTTCATGTTTGTTGAATGAATACAAAACCTCCATCCTCTCGAAATGGCCCCACTGCCTTCACCTGGTCTTGGTCCCCTTCCCCCATCTAGTGAGCTAGGTTGGAAACACACAAGGAAACCTCAACCACTCCAAGCTTTATAGAAAAGATACAGACCTTTTTGTTGTCTTTTTTGCAAGCTGCCATCTGGAGGTTGCCAGGCTAGGGGTTGAATGGGAGCTGCAGCTGCCGGCCTACACCACAGCCACAGCACCATGGGATCCTAGTAGCATCTTCGACCTACACCACAGCTCACGGCAAAGGCAATGCTGGATCCTTAACCCACTAAGCAAGTCTGGGGACTGAACCAGCATCTCATGGATACTCGTTGGTTTGTTACCCCGAGCACAATGGGAAATCCCAAAACAGATGTTTTAAATCCTAAGTCAGTGCTATGACTACGGTGTTGTAGGAAATGCAAATGAACACTGTGCTTATGCAGGGCAGGGCAGGGCAGGTGGCGCTTCAAGGAGAATTAAAGTCTTGAGATCAGTTTCGCAGAAAGAGAGCAACTAGATTCGGCAGGAAAAGTCAGGAAAAGAAAATTCCCCAAAGGGAAAATATGTGGATTCATTCATTTACACAATTATGGGGACACAAAGATAAACAAGTATAAGCTCCTGCATCAGATGCTGAAAATACATGGAGCAAGCAGCTTTAATGCCCGGGAGTGGGTGGCGTCTCTGCAGTGGGGCGGTGCGCACAGCTTAGGCTGATCACATGAGGAAAGAGACGGGCGCCCACCCTGAGGGGTTCCTTCTTCCCTACAAGGAAGGTAGTGACTATGGGGTGAGCGACTCCAGGGCGGCTCAGGGACTCAGTGTGAGAACCTGGGGTCTGGAACCTGTGACCAGCAGCCAGGGTTGGGACTGCGCCGCCCTGGAGCCCTGCGGGACGTCTTCTCCAGATGTGCCTGCTCCCACTGCACCAGTCACCTGCTCACTGGTCACACCCTCAACATGCCTCCAGATGCCTCCTTCACGTTTTACTCCTTGAACCTGCACTTTTTCCTAAGATACTCTTGGAATTATTTTAAAAAGTGTGATCTATTTTTTCTTCATGCTCTCCAATAGAATTTAATTCTAAGGAGGCAAGGCATTATTTGCGGGTGAAAAAGCAATTATTAAAATTATGTTTAAATTATGAAACTCTTCAAGTTAGTGCCTGTGATGTTGCTGGTGAGATATGTGGGACCAGACTAATGAAACCTGAAGACAAGATGAATGCATGGATAAAGGATAGGAATAGATGGATGACACAGGGCCTGCCAGCAGCAGGTGAACACCACAGAAGGAGGGGGCACAGGTGGCCAGGGTGGTGGGGGAGGCATCGCCCTCCTGGAACCATCCAGTGGTGCCCACTCTTCCTTTCCCTGTGATCAGGTCACTGAAACTAGTCAACCTTCCCTTAGATTCATCTTAAGACCAGCAGGAGGATGTTTTCTAAAACTTCTTTTAAAATAGGATGTGAGTTTTCAGTCTCTCCATATTCAAGAATATTTTTGTGCTGACTTCAATCATGAAATACAAATTTCCAAATCCAAATGTCTGCAGTTAAAATCTCCTCTCACTCAGCAGTCTCTGAGGCCATTTTCAGGCTGACTTCGCAGACACATTAGTGAGCTCTTTTGTGGGGCATATTTTCAAGGCAGAAGTGCTTTCTTTTATAATAGGCTGTGTTCCTGCTGTCGCTTCATTTCTCAGAAGACCGTCCTTGAGTCGGCCCTTTTTTCATTCTAGTTCCCCCAGGACTCCTACGCTGGTCCGTTTTGGTGGCGATTTGCGCCAGTGTGTTATCTGTGCTGAGGTACTTTCCATCAGTCCCCCAGGCTCCCAGGCAGATCAGAGAAGGACCTGAAGCCCCAGCTTGCCTTCCCTGAGCCTGCGCTGCAGCCTTCAAGGCTCTGCTGCCCTTCCCTTCCCGGCTGAGGTCAAGCTCCTGATCTCCAGCTCATCTCAGTTTGCCCAAAGCTTCCAAATCTTGGGGCTTCTATCCTGAAAGATAACTGTCCGAAGTCCATCTGCAAATCCCTGTAAACAATGAAAATCAGAATACATGCTTGCTTTGTCCTCGAAATTCAGAAGAGGTTTTTACTATTTAAAGGTCAGTGGAACCGGCAAATATAGCGCGGCCGGCGGGCGTGTTTACTTTTGTTCCCTCTTGAAGCAGGATGGGAGAGGCTATCCCTTCACTGTCTGTGCTTGGGCTCAGCTATCCAGGGTTTCATCAGGAAATTGAGGAGCCGCCTATTTTCTACGTGGCTACAGCCTTTCAAGCAGCCAAAGAACCTTTCTTCCAGCAGCACATGTGTGCAACCATCATGAAAGACCAGACCTCCTCTCCTCCCACGAACACCCATGGGCCTAAAATATAGGCCCTCCATCACAGCATTTCCCACATGCGCATCAGTGAGGTGTCTTAGCATGCTTTCCTGAGCCTTCATCTCCCTAGGAAGGGACTCTGGCACATTCTCTTTCATTCTGCGCTTCCTTCCCTTAAAGAAGCTGATGACTTTGGCCTTCTTTTCCCCTAATGACGTCATTTCATGCCTACTTACTTTCAACCACGAATTCATGGATCTAGGGAGAAGATTCTTCTCTTTTACTGACCTCATTATTAAATCATTTTCAACAACAAATCAAGATAGAAAAATTGACCCTTGGGAAGATTTTTCTAGAACTCCTTTGAATCATCACCATTCTCAGCCCTTGTCTACCATGTTGGAGCTTTGCACGTTTATCAAATTCACTTAATTACGGAGTCTTGATACTGCTTAGTAAGATAATGTCATTTCACTCTGGAATATTCATGATCCATGTCTCAGATTTATTTTTCAATGGAATAAATGTAACATTTTATGAGAATTGATTCATTTTTCCAATAGTCAATGACTCACATTCTTGTCATTAAAATGTCTTTCTTTGCACTGCATCAAATAGTCATTTACAAAGTTTGGGGCTTTATTAGGGCAGGTATCTTTTGTTCTAGTTTTTGGAACTGTGTTTTAAAATGTGAGTTCAATAATTCACGAATAAATGAATGTTCAGATAGTAGTCAGGAAATGTCATGAGCATTTTTCAGGTTGTTCAAATTTATTCTTGACAGTTAACGAATTAAGTCTTGTCCTTGAAACGTCTCCTTTTCTTTTCGTATTTTTGTATGAAATATTTACCAGGCTTCACCTAGGGATATCACTTTATATTAGAGACAGGAGACAATAACGATGACATGCAAGAGTCACTTTATTGTGACAGTGATTATGTGGTGCCCATGTAAGTAATACTGCTGGTCTGCAAATTCTCTGCTAAGCTATCGATGAGTAACCAGTGATAACGCTCTCTCTAGAGAGAAAATACCACCCGTATAAACAGCTGGCTGGCTGATCTGCACAGGTACCCACATCGTGCCTAACTCCCGGGCAATGGTTTGGCAAGATCTTATTTGGTTAAACTGTCTACTGACAAACTCTCTCAGGAGACTGCTCTTCTCTGTAGAGTTCTGAGTTGGTAATGACTTTTTAATTAATGCTCCTTTATCAGTCCATTGGGTGGTGTCAGAATGTCTAAGGAAGAGCTGATCTACCTGAAAAAAATGTGAACAGAGCACAAGAATATCAAGATGCCCCCGAGAGAGGACCAAGTCACACATCCAGCGAAATGTGAAAAGTTTGTATGAGAACAGGGTAAGGAGAATGGCTCATTGGTCAAAAGAAAAGTGTAAAATAAGCCTTCTAAAGTTCCAACAGTATATAATAAACACAGAGACCTCATGTACCCTTTACCTGGTCCCCCCCTCCCCACCCCATGGTAGCATTTGGAACTACAGAACCAGGTCACAGCTGGGATACTGATGCTGATACACTCCAGGCTCCCTGCTGTAGCCCTTAGCCACGCCCACCCCCTCCTGCCCAACCCACCCTGTGCTAGACTCCTGGCAACCATGCATCTGGGCTCCATCTCAATATTTGTGTCATTTCTTGAAAGCTACCTGAATACAAATGCATGGAGTGTAGAACTTTTGGAGCTTGACTCTTTCCCTTAGTATTATTCTCTGGAAATGTATTACACGTATTTATAATGTGATCCTTTTTAATCCCTGAGTAATACTCCACGGTAGGAATATATTTCAGTTTTCTAACCATTAGTCTGTTGAAGGACATCAGAGCTGTTTCCATGTTATGACTGTTACCGCTGAAGAGTTAAAACAAAATGTACATTTTCAATAACTCATTATCAATGTTGAAAATATATTAAAAGGCCACACGGGAGTTCCTGTTGTGGCACAGCGGAAATGAATCTGACTAGGAACCATGAGGTTGGGGGTTCAATCCCTGGCCTTGCTCATTGGGTTAAGGATCCGGCGTTGCTGTGAGCTATGGTGTAGGTTGCAGACACAGCTTGGATCTGGCATTGCTGTGGCTGTGGTGTAGGCCGGCAGCAACAGCTCCAATTAGACCCCTAGCCTGGGAACCACCATATGCCATGGGTGCAGCCCTAAAAAGACAAAAGATTAAAATAAAATAAAATAAAATAAAATAAAATAAAATAAAATAAAATAAAATAAAATAAATAAAAGGTCACGCACCCATCAAGCCTGTGGAGGTACCAGAAAATATATTTTTTCTGTTCTGATTTGAAAAAATACATTCCATGTCTATTCACTTGGTTCAGCCATAAAAGGTATTGTGCCTTACCTGTGTTTGCATGCTTTCAAGGCCCTAAGCACAGCTTATTTCTGCCAGGACCCCAGTGGAAGGAGGAGGAAGTGGGGGACAGCTCCCCCATCTGTTCAATACGTGCTCCTCTACTGACCAAGCTGAGACCCCTTATCACTGGGTTCCTATAAAGGGGAAGGGCCACCGTGGAATGGACCAAAGCACCAGGCACCTGCTCCCAGGTTCTCATCTGCATCTGAGGCAAGGGTTCTCATGGTCTGTGATCCACATGGGCATTTCCCGTGTGATGGACATGGCCAGGCAAATGGCACCTGAGATGCCGGCTTAATGTGCTGGGAAAGTCAAGGTCCAGTGGGTCTTGACACCACCTAGAAGCAAGACATACTTGCAGGAGTCCCACTCATGACCTGAGCTGAGAGCATTCTGCCCTGAAATCCAAAGTGAGAACATTTTCCTCCCCAAACCCTCCCTTCCTTGAGGCTGTTCCTTCCAAAGGCAGCCCTGGCTTCTTTCTAAGCTTCTTGAAATGTACGTTCATAGCATGTAGGAAATTCTTAAATACATATTTATATTTTTATTAAAATACATTTTACTGAAACATTTTAATATATTTTATCAAACGCTTATTAAACATAATTTCAGAAATATTTCTATTAAAACATAGCAACCCTAGATGATATCGAGTGATATATGATATCATCTATATTGTGGAATCTAAACAATGATAATAATGAACTTATTACCAAACAGAAACGCACTTACAGGAGTTCCTGTCGTGGCGCAGTGGTTAACGAATCCGACTAGGAACCATGAGGTTGCGGGTTCGGTCCCTGCCCTTGCTCAGTAGGTTAACGATCCAGCGTTGCCGTGAGCTGTGGTGTAGGTTGCAGACGAGGCTCGGATCCCGCGTTGCTGTGGCTCTGGCGTAGGCCGGTGGCTACAGCTCCGATTGGACCCCTAGCCTGGGAACCTCCATATGCCGCAGGAGCGGCCCAAGAAATAGCAACAACAACAAAAGACAAAAAAAAAAAAAAAAAAAAGAAACGCACTTACAGACTTAGAACACAAACTTATGATTACCAAAGGGGAGAAGTCGGGGGAGGCACAAATGAGGAGTTTGGGATGAACATATACACACGACGATATATAAAACAGGCAGGTAACAAGGACCCACCGTACTACATAGGGGCCCACATTCAATATTCTGTAATAACCTACAGGATAAACGAATGTGAAAAAGAGTAAGTCTCTGTACATGTATAACTGAATCACTTGGCTGTACACCCAAAACTAACACAGCACTGTAAATCAACTTGACTCCAGCATAAAATAAAAATTAAATTTAATAAAACCTTACTAGCCCTAGAAATCAATATTGTTTTTGATGCAACTTTGCAAACACCAGAAACAGAGCATCTGGGCCCTGGGCTGCTGCTTCCCTGGGAGCAGCTTCCAGTCCACTTCCCTCCCTGCAGGACACTCAGAAGGGCACCTTGAAGCCTCAGCAGCGGGGCTACCTGGGCTTCTAATACCACGCCTTTACCTCCTATGACCCGTTCCCTGGCCGCTGTGGACCTGAGCTCTTACACGGAGCTTCAGAGTTTTAAAAGTACCACCTTATATATTCATTCAAAAACCTGTCCTTTGCTGGGCCTGGAGATACAATCGTCCTCAGTGCAGGCCTGACCTCAGAGCCACTCCGCCTGGAAGGAGCAGGGCAGGGCCGAGCCAGGCAGCAGCTGGGAGAGGACCTGCAGGCCCCTGAGGCCTCGCCTGCTAAGCAGCCTCCTTCACATGCTCAGGAAATTCTTGCTAGATTGAATGAATGAATGGATAAGTTATGGGCCTAGCAGGCCTCCAAGAAGCCTTACAGGGTTAATGCAGAGTTACCTGAATTAGATGGATAAACCATGCAAATACATAGTTTCTTTTTTGTTTTTTTATTTTTTGTGTGGAGGTTGGGTTTTTTTTTGGGGGGGGCTGCACCTGCAGCAAATGGAAATTCCCAAGCTAGGGGTTGAATCAGAGCTACAGCTGCCGATCTACACCACAGCCATAGCAATACCAGATCCAAGCTGCATCTGCGACCAACACCACAGCTCAGGCCGGATCCTTAACCCATCAGGCCAGGGATCAACCCTGCATCCTCAAGGATACTAGTGAGGTTTGTTACCACTGAGCCACAATGGGAAACTCCTATAGTTTCCTTTTTGAATCTTTTTTCTCCAAAAATAAAAGCAAAGACTGTGCATTGTGATGATTTGGACTAGTTAACAACATAAATGCATGGAATAAATGCCATCTGTATCCTCAGGACTTTGAAGTACAGTTAAAATGGTTAGTGTATGTGTTCTTGCAATTTTATTAAGTGCTGAAAATTGTACAAACAAAATAAGTATCACAAAGTGTATTAGATTTTGATCCTTTTTAGGACCACACCCACCGCATATGGAGGTTCCCAGCCTAGGGGTCAAATCAGAGCTCCAGCTGCCAGCCTACACCACAGCCATAGCAACACAGGATCGGAGCCACATCTGTGACCTACACTATACCTCATGGCAACGCCATATCCTTAACCCACTGAGCGAGGCCAGGGATTGAACCTGTGTCCTCATGGATAGTGCTCAGATTCGTTTCCACTGAGCCACAACAGGAACTCCCTAAACATCATTTTTATGCTCATATCTCATTCTATGTATCAATATTTAACCCTTATTGACGCTCCTTTACCACAAATGATTGTTCCCATTTTTGCCCCATGAGTAACACTATGATAGATAAAAATGTGTTTTTAAATGTTTGTTTCTAGTTGTCGCCTAACTGCATTCTTGCCCTCGCTCCTGCTGTTCTCCCTTTATGACCAGTCTACCACTGAAAAACTTCCAAAATATAAAAAGAACTAAAAAGGATTAAAGATCAATATAAAAGTTCTATTCTAAACCCATAAAAAGGACTGTGCGTTATTTCTGAGCAGTAGAACTCCACCAACAGAAAAGGAAAGGATTGTTAGGGTAAAGCTCCCTGAAATGAAGTTTCATCCCATTTCACTAAGATCTCATTATTTTCAGTAATTGCAGGACCCAAGCAATGTACGTGGAGTCCTAAACAGAAACTGAGAGGGGTAAGAGCACTCTGTCAGACCTTCCCAATGGGAGGGTGGGATGATGGAGCTGGACCCCGGGGTCCCCCCTTTTGTCCAGGGGAAATTTTAGCCAAAGGATAAGTTGAATCAGAGAAATGAGAAACTGCAGAAGCAAAGGAAGATAGTCCAACAAAACCAAATACTAATGATTCAGTCATTAAGCAAAGTCAAGGACCTTCAGTTCCTCCTCAAGAGCTGGAGATGGTGTTCTGAGCCGTGTCCTCTGAGCTGTGTTATCGACCCTGAAACCCCCACCAGGTGGAAGAAGTTAACGACATCATGACCAGACTGTAGCCGTGACATCAGCTGCCACAGTTCTAAGAACTGGCCTCAAAGAAATGGGAACAAATCAACCTGGAACTGAAGACCCACTGTACTTAAAACAATCGAGGTGACGCTGGTCAGACCACCCATGACCGATTTCAAGGCAATGGTCAGTGCTGACGGTGCTGTTTCTGCAGGTGGCGCCTCCCTCCTCCAGTAAATGTTGTGAGGATGAGAGCTTAGGACAGGAGTCCACTCCCCACTCCCCCACCCCCACCCCAGTTGCTGGCATCTGAAATAAAGCAAACTTTCCTTTCCATCAACCTTGCCTATTTATTGGCTTTGGAGCATTGAGCCGTTGGACCCCACTTTCGGGGTCAAGGGAAGAAGAGAAGGTCAGGTGACCCCTAATGGCCGAGGCTGCAGGGCTGAGTGAGCCCAGACTGCCTGCAGTGACTGTCTGGGGGACAAGCCGGGTGTTGTGACACAGACCAGCAGCCTTATCATAGATAACACTCCTCTCTGTGCTTCTAGAATTCTGCCCGGCATTTAAAAACGATTAATAGTAGCTCAGAAGCTATTCCTGTCAAGATACTGCAGTGAGTAAATAAAACCTCCCTCTCTAGGCATTTACACCCCAGAACCACAGTTTCCTAAAAACATAAACAACAGCCGAAGGGGGCAGATTGTGGTGAAAAATGCAGGAACAGACTAACTAGGATTTAAATAGGAGACCTTTGTCCACACTGAGGAAGCCAGGTGGAAACACGTGGAAAGAAGACTTAACGCCTACTCAACACATGTTCGTGGAGTGCATATCTTATTTTCTAGAAATAAGGCATTGTAGACGTGCATTAAACAGGAGTCTTAAGGACCTACAGTTTAGATTCCAGCAGAATAAAGCCAACTAAAAATGAAACAGGAAAAAATAGGATTAGCATTTCCAGAGATGGGCAAGACCAGGAACAGACCAACTGGCAGTGCAGGGTGACAAGAGTTCCATTTAGCCTGGGTTACGTGCAAAAACGGAAAGTGAAAAACCAATGTTTGAAGATAAGAAAGAGAATTCCTTATCAAATGGGAATTGCAGAATCAACTTTCTGGAACTCCAGAAACGAATCCAGAACTTACAGCAGCCAGAGGACTGTTTAGTAAAGAAAAGAGCAGGTAATTTTTGGTAAGAAAGTGTGGAGTTTCTGATCACCTGCTGCCATCTCCTTTTTCCTGCCAGGGTGCCCCTGGGTGTGGCGGCCACATTCCTGGGGTGGATTCAAGGTTCAGGGACTAATATGGTGCTTGTTTTTCAAATAATATGGTTCTTAAAATACTGTGTTTTGACCTTTCAGAAGTCCCTTGACGGACAGGCACAGAAGCTGACCTTGTTTCCCCATCCCCGCCCAGGGCTGGAGCTGGTTTCCTGGGAGCATCCGTCAGAATGTTTTGAGACATGCCCACCCTTGCCCACCACGGGGGGGACAGAGATGTGGGATGGGGGTCAGTGGACCAGGCAAGAGGAGGCGGAACTGAGAAGGACTCAAAACAACTACCATCCACCCCAGCGGAAGAGGGGTGCAGAGGGGATGCCAGGCCTGGATCCGCACTCGGAGAGACAGGAGCGGCCCCGGGGCTTGCATCTCTGGCAGACGTGTGGGCACCAGAACAGTTGCAGGCCTGGCGCAGAAAGGCCGCCCCCGCGCAGAGCCACGCGGGGAAGCTGGACGTCTCGTGTGTTCTGGTGGGAATGGAAGATGGTGAAGCCTGTGGAAAAACAGGCAGTCTCTCTGCTAAATGTTAACTGTGAGGTCACCATGTGAGTCAGCGGTTTCTAGGTGTCTGCCCCAAAGAACTGCAAGCAGAGAGCAGACAGGGACTTGCACCCCAACGCTCAGAGCACAGGTTCCTCAAAGCCAAAGGTGGAAAGAGCCCAGAGGTCCGTCAGTGGACGAAGGCAGAACAAACTGCGGTTTGTAAACACCATGGAATGGTATTCAGTCATACAAAATAAAGTGCCAAAACAAGGTACAATGTGATACACTTTATATATGTATGTATTGTCTTTTTTAGGGCCACCCCTGCAGCATATGGAGGTTCCCAGGCTAGGGGTCAAATCGGAGCTGTAGCCCTTGGCCTGCACCACAGCCACAGCAGCGTAGGACCCCAGCCTCATCTGCAATCTACACCACAGCTCACGGCAACGCCAGATCCTTAACCCACTGAGCAAAGCTGGGGATTGAACCTGAGCCCTCATAGATACTAGCCAGATTGGTTTCCACTGAGCCATGATGGGAATTCCAATGTGATAAATTTTAAAAACATCACTGTGAAACCGGAAAGGCAGACACAAAGCATCACATAGTGGATGATTCTATGACGCCACTTACACAAAATCTGTACCGATAGAGTGAAGATGGGTGTGTGTGAGGGGCAGAGGCCAGGGAGACATGGGGGAAGGTGGTGACACAGCTGTCTGGGGACTAGACAGGTGTGGTGGTTGCACTAAGTGTCACCACCTGAGTTGTTCCCTTTACAATGGCCAATGCAATACGAACTTCCTCTTGATTTAAAAATGTAATGCAAAAGGAAAGAAATACGGCCTTTGTAGCAACATGGATGGACCTAGAAATTATCATGCTAAGTGAAGTTGGTCAGACAGTGAGACACCAACATCAAATGCTATCACTTACATGTGGGATCTAAAAAAAGGACACAATGAACTTTGCAGAACAGATACTGACTCACAGATTTTGAAAAACTTATGGTTTCCAAGGAGACAGGTTGTGGGGTGGAGGGCTAGGGGTGTGGGATGGAAATGCTACAAAATTGGGTTGTGATGATCATTGTACAACTATAAATGTAAGAAAATTCATTAGGTGATTTAAAAATATTTAAGGCTAAAAAATTTTTAAAAATTAAAATGTAATGCAAATGAACTCAGTAAATAAATTAAATTCACGAAGAAAAAAAAGAAAAAATATCCAGTGTCCAGTAATCCCCTAAAGGTCTCATTATTTCCTTTCCCCCAAGGAGTTTCCCTTGAAAAAGGCCATAGGTCCTTCTGGGGAAGGAAAGACTGTGTAACTTTTCAGCCGTGGGTCAGAGTCCCCCCTCAGAGCCTAGCCCTCACCCCCGCCTTAGGGGGTCTGTAACTCGGCTCAGACCTCAGGGCTCCCTTTACCAGTGGAAGGCGTGTCAGTCACATCTCTACATCTAGTCACATTTGGGCGCCAGTTCAGAACCATAAAGCCTTAATTCCCCGGCTAAGGAGCCCCAAGATCTGCTGTCCATCAGCTGGAGGTCAGGAGAGCTGGTGGTGTAACTCTAGCCCCAGGAGCTGGAGAGCCTACGGTGTAGACCAGTCTGGGTCTGAAGGTCTGGGGACCTGGAGTGCTGTGGAGATGTCCACGCCAGGCCCGCAGTCGGCAGAGCAAAGCCACCCTGCCTCCACCCTTTTATTCTGTTCAGGTCCTCACTGGGAGGTCACGAAGGGGGAACAATTGGCATTGGAGCCATGAGGTCTACACCACAGCCAGGGCAACACCAGATCAAGCCACATCTGCAACATATGCCACAGTTTGTGGCAATGCTGGGTCCCTAACCCACTGAGCAAGGCCAGGGATCGAACCCTCATCCTCACAGACACAATGTCTTGTTCTTAACCCACTGAAGTTACCTGTTGTGGCTCAGTGGGTTAAGAACCTGACTAGTGGCCATGAGCATGTGGGTTCGATGCTCAGTGGGTTAAGGATCCAGTGCTGCCATGAGCTACAGTGTAGCTTGAAGATGTGGCTCTGACCCCACACTGCTGTGGCTGTGGTGTAGGCCAGCAGCTGTAGCTCTGATTCGACCCCTCGCCTAGGAACCTCTATATGCCATGGGTGTGACCTTAAAAAGCAAAAAAAAAAAAAAAAAAAAAAAGTATTTTCCTCCTTTTAATTAAAATGATTAATGCAATTAATAGTGATTACTTTTTCTAATGAACGCTTAATTTACTCTTTGGGAGTATGATTACAACCCATTACCAAATAATTGCGTGCTATTTAGATTTGTGAGGTGCTGTTAATTCATGCTGATGAAGGGAATCAACACTTCTAAACTTAAGTTTCTAGCCTTCTGTGTAAATACATTTTCTTTTGATGATAAAATTAATATTAATAAATATACTCTTTCACAATTGCCAGATGTATCTTGAAAAATCACTGATGGAACAGGAATATTATTTTTGTTTAAAGGAGATATTGATATTGCCGTCGGAGCAGGCTGGGTTTACTTATTTTGGATGGCAGCCCAATGGTCAGTTAACTTCTTTAGCTGACGTACTGGATGGATTGGGGTTGGAGGCTAGATGCCCGCTGCCTGCGCGGCAGACACAACTGCTTCTTGTGTGTCCTTGGCCGTGGAAGTGGTTTCCCATGAAGATTCCACCCTGCGTTGATGTGAGTTCTTCCTCCCTCGGCTGGAGAGTGGTCCACCTGCCAGCCGCCCCGATGGCCTCCTTCTTTCAGAGCAGAGGCAGGAATGGTGGGCGGAGCATCAGGGCTGGGGCACCGCCCCACCTGTCAATCAAACAGCTGTGTGCCGTATCAGTGACTGAACCTGCGGACCTTGGACAAGCTTCCTGTGATGCGTTCGCTTCAGTTTCTTCACTTGCAAAAAGGGAGCAACTACAGTATTGAGACTAAGTGAAAGCTGTGGGAGACCCTTTGCTCCATTCCTGGTGAATGAAAAGTTCCACAGCCAACAGCCATGTCATTACTAGACCAGTCACAGCCTGAGCGTGTCATGATGATGGCTACGCCCGCCTGACACACACAATATTATATTTTGTATGTTTTGCCTTATTGCGGAGAAAGATTCCAAGTCAGGAGGAGGTTCAGCTACAAATACCCCAGAAAGTGCTGTTTAGATTATAAAGCAATTGGATTTACACTGTGTATCTGCAACACTTTCAAGGTGAAACTGCAGTATTTGGGCCTGGTCCTGCTTTCTTTTCGTTTTTTTGGTTTTTGTTTGTTGGTTTGTCTTTGTCTTTTTAGGGCCACATCCACAGCATATGGAAGTTCGTGGGCTAGGGGTCGAATCAGAGCTACAGCTGCTGGCCTACACCACAGCCACAGCAGTGTGGGGTCAGAGCCACATCTTTGAGGTACACCATAGCTCATGGCAACACTGGATCCTTAACCTACTGAGCATCGAACCCGCATGCTCATGGACACTAGTCAGGTTCTTAACCCGCTGAGCCACAACGGAAACTCCTGGACCTGTGTTCTTAGTAGAGCTTGAAATCCTCCCATTTTTAGGTGCCCAGCACAACATCCATATTCAAAAAATAGCTACAGGACAAAGGAAATGATTTCACAAATATTTATGAAATGAGTCCTTTCAAATAGCTATTTCTCAGCACTAACGATATCCAAACTTACAATATTAGAAACTTCAACTTTTTCTGTGTGTTTCCCATTCTTCCCTATTGTAAGGATGTCTTCACGCCATGGAGACAGAAGCAAGGGCAGCTCTTGTGAGCATATGTGAGCTTGTCAATCCGATGGATGCATATCCTGGTGAGACATCTAATTCCTTCCCAAACAGTGCCTCGGTGCAACCAAATAAAAAGTTCCAGATACTTTTTTGCATGTTATAGTATACAATACACTTTGTTATATAATATATAATTTAATTAAATTAATTGCAAAAAGAACCACATGAAGTACTTTAGACAACAGTTTTCACCCTACTATCTTAAGATAACATGATATATTTATTGGTCAAAAATATCAATTTAGGGGAGTTCCTGTTGTGGCTCAGTGGTAACAAACCTGACTAGTATCCATGAGGATGCAGGCTCGATCCCTGGCCTCACTCAGTGGGTTAGGGATCCTGTGTTGCCGTGAGCTGTGGTGTAAGCTGGCAGCTGCAGCTCTCATTCAACTCCTAGCCCAGGAACTTCTATATGCCACAGGTGCAGCCCCCCCCCAAAAAAAGACAAAAAAATCCCAAACCTTAGGTTTACTTCTTAAAATTTCCTTTATAGACTTTGGCTCTAGAAAAATACTTTAGACAGGTTCAAAATAACATGACCAACTCACTGATATTACTGATGTCATTTAGATTTCTACAAGCAAATTTGATCAATCTCCTGTCAGCCAGAGTAAAGAAATAATAACTTCACAGGAAGAAGCTGGATGCCTGTGGGGACGGCCAAAGCATTTAATAAAAATGAACAATGGCATGAGCGATCTGGGTCCTACATGCTCACTGTAGCTTGGTGACAACAACAGTTTTTGTTTGTTTGTTTGTTTGTTTGCCCCCATATCTCTGTAATCTGTCAAATGCACATTTTATTTTCCAAGAATTTTTATTGAGGATATATGTGCCAGAACTGGCTGAAGTCACTTGAAATATCAGTTCTAAACACCCATGGTTCCAAAACCTCTGAATAGAGCTGAAGTCAATTTAATCAATGAAAGACTGCCAGGTTTCCACCCTCAGAATTGTTCATCCGAAACAAAAGCAGGCGGAAAGCCCTAGATTCCAACGTGGAATGAAAGTGACAGGAAGGATGCCGAGAGGCTCCAGGTAATGGCACTGCAGGTGGCCTCCTGCTCCCCTGCAGGTGCTTCTTATCTATAATGTGGGGATTGTGAGAGATTGTTATTTCCTGGGCATTGCGTGTCAGGAGGCACTTCCTCTATCTCCCTTTCCTATTCCACTGAGACCTCCTTTCCATGGTTTTTCTTAAACTGCGGAAAACACATTCAACGGATAAATATAGGAGTTTGGGATCAGAAGAACTAACACAACACTGTAAATCAACCACACCTCATTTTTTTTTTTAAAGTGCTGAATATTGACAGAAACCCTGCATTGATGACAACCCCAAATTAAGCAGGAGGGGATGACTGACTTCAGGAACTTGTACAATAACACCTTAAGATAAATCTAGAAACGTGTCGCTGTACAGAATCACCAGCAGCTGGGCCAGGCCAACATGCGGCCGTGGGCACCTGGCTGTAAAGCAAAGAGCTTGATGGATCTGGGGCAGCTGTTTTAGCCTATGTGGGTACTACTCATTCAGGTTCCTGTGCTGGTCAGTGCCCAAGCAGGAAACAGAGTCCACCCCAGATGGTTTAAATGCTGAGTCCTTAATTAAGGAATTACTAATGGACTGTGGTCAAGATTAAGGAAAATAACACCGTATGCTGAATTATCTAAGACCAAACTTTTTGACACGGCGGCATGAAGGGAGCAGGAAAGAAACACCCTGACATCTGCTTTGTTCCACCTGCCATCCCGCGCCTGCATTTCCCAGTGCTCCTCCCTAGCAGGAGGCCAGCTGCAGAGACCAGGGACAGTGGGGAAGAGAAGGGCCACACTGCGGGTCTCAGAGCAGACAGAGCGTGTCTGAGCTGGAACGTGGAGAATAACCAGCAAAACTCTATCGTTTCTCCATCAGCGTCCTGCGTACTGTCTTGCTGGCATGAGAAAACCATTGTCCCCAAAGGATGGAAGTTGTCCAGTGAACCCAATGGCTCCCTCACCTCCAGTGTGACAATGAAGGACTTTTAGGGGATAATGAAGATTAAATAAGATTATAGGGTGGAGCCCAACCCCCCCAGGACCCACATCCTCCTAAGAAACACCAGAGATGCCCCTTTGGGGTGTGTGTAAAGAAAAGCCAAGTATGGACCCGGGAGAAGATGCCCGTCTGCCAGCCAGGAGGGTCCTCCCTAAAACCAACCCGCTGGTACCCGGGCCCTGGGCTTCCAGCTGCCAGGATGTGAGAGAAGAAGTGCCTGCTGTTTGAGGCACACAGACTGCACTCTTCTGTCACAGCCGCCCGAGCTGAGGGATATGATGTCTTTGCTCAATCAAGGGGCTGACTGGAAAACGAACATGCCAACAGGCACAGCTGCTAACTGTGTACTTTTTTTTTTTTTGGTCTTTTTTTGGCATTTCTAGGGCCGCTCCCGCGGCATATGGAGGTTCCCGGCTAGGGATCTAATCGGAGCTGTAGCCACCGGCCTACACCAGAGCCACAGCAACTCAGGATCCGAGCCGCATCTGCAACCTACACCACAGCTCACGGCAGTGCCGGATCCTTAACCCCACTGAGCAAGGCCAGGGATGGAACCCACAACCTCATGGTTCCTAATCGGATTCGCTAACCACTGAGCCACGACAGGAACTCCTGCTAAGTGTGTACTTAACCAGGCTCTGGAGTGGGGCTCACTCAGGGGAAGGCACCCTGTACTGGCCACTGTCACTACCACGCAAGATGCATCCTCACACAGAAAAAGACAGACCACCTCTCACACTGAATGAATCCTGAGGGCAGCCAGGGAGTACATGGACGTTGTGGAAGGAGGTTACAGACAAGATGGGAGTAAACCCATTCCTTCAGCACCCATGGTTTTGGGGAGAACTGGGTGAAGAGCCACAAAGCCTGGGGAGGTGGCGATGCCAGCCCAAAGACCTGGGCTCAGAGCCCAACAGGGACAGTGCACGCACCCTGCAGAGCAGCGCTTCCAGCCTGGCCTTGTCCCTGGAGCGCTGTGTCCACACATTCGGCCCTTAGATGGTATGAAGTGTCCCGCCAGAGCCCTCAGGTTTGCAGTTTTCATTGTGTTGATTTGCACGCATCAGACTTTCTCAAATCGGGGCCTCAATGTTTTCTCAGCAGCATACACATCCAATAAGAGCCCTTTGCCTTCTTCTTGTTACTTGTCTCACACGTGTGCTCATGTGTGTCTGCATGTGTATGCGCATGTGCCCGGTCTGGACTGTTTCCACACACACACACACACACCCCACTCCCTCCGGTAGCGTTGAGCAGCCAGAACATTTATGCTCCCACTGGGGCCGGTGCTACCAGAAGACCCTCGATTCTGCACTGGTTTAGTTTTAATGCTTTGTTCTCGAAATGGGAGCAGAGGACACTCAGGGTCCAAAACAGGTCTCCATCCCTCTGGAAACGTCTGTGTGTGCTTCAGGCAGGACAGGCCCGCTGCCTCATTGGCCGCCTCAGAAGACAGGCTCCCTCCAAGACAATTGGTCAACATGCCAAGGAGCCCGGTCCCGAGTCCCAGGCAGGGGGTGAGCATCCGGGTTTCGTTGGGCCTTTCCACCCTCGAGAGACTGAACGATGGATTTCTTCAGCTTTGTAAACATTTTCAGAGCACCTATGGTGCATCTTAACAAAACATCACAGATTAATACCTGATTCACTGCCAACGTTTCAAAAAATGCCAGGTGGTCTTTATAAGGAAACAATCTTTAGTAAAAACAAAATAAATCAAAACCAAACACATGAGAATCACTGAGTGTTATATTGACATATCAATAAATATACTAATAATACTATTTATTGACTCTATCTTGGTATTTATCATTTTTACAGACCTTAAAGGTGATGATTGGAAAGTTCTCTTGTGACAGTGCAGGCTAAGGATCCAATGTTGCTGCAACTGCGAAGCGGGTTGGATCCCTGGCCCGGGAATTTCCACACGCAGCAGGGGCGGCCAAAAGCAAACAAACAAAAGGTGATAACTGACGTGGTCCGACTCACACGTGTGCACTAGGCTGTCAGGCATGTGTATCTGCCGTGTGTTCTGTAAAGCTGGGGGCAAGTTCAGTTTCATACACAGCGTATGATGTTCTGATAGGAAGATGGGAAGGATGCTGATCAACACAGAGAGACAGTTAAGGCTGTAAATACAAAGAATGATACGAGGAACATCCAGATGGCACTCGAACACCGTTACCAACAGATGGTTAAGGCGGATGGAGACTGGGACGTACCAAGCTCTACAACGAGTTATCACATTAGAGTGCCAATTGGAACGGCCAAGGATGCAAATTGGGAAAAGTCCTTCAAAACCAGAGCCTGAAAAATGTGCAAAGGTACCTTCATCAATTATAATGACTTACTCTGAAAAGACTACCTTACTAGGAGAAGTCGATATGAACATATTGAGGTGGAAATAAAAACGAAATCACTGATGATGAAAGAGATTCAGGAGGAAGTAAACCACGTTGACAGAGAGGCTTTTATTTGCCCTTTTGGGACAAAGCCAGGGCGGGCATTAATACAAAGGTGAGAGGTTAGCACGAATCAGCCATGGACCCAAATTCTGTGATTCTGAGATAAGAAGCCCCGGGAGCCAGGAGGAGGCAGACCAGGACCAGAAATGGTGTGTTGAGCATCACTTCAATTTTCTCCTTATTTTATTTGCTTGTTTGTTTGTTTTGGCTGAACCCATGTGGAAGTTCCTAGGGCCAGGGATCCAACCTGCTCCAGAGATCCAACCCTATCTTCAGTTGCAACCTGGGCCACAGCTTCAGCAATACTGGATCCGTAACCCCCTGAGCCACAGGGGAACTTCCAATGTCCCCCTTTTCTAGGCACTTCCGGTCTTTCTCCCTTGGTGACACACTCAGTCACGTGAGGGCATAGCAGGGCATGTGCAAGTGACTGCACTTCGTGTGTCGTCTGCTAGTGCCAACACACCCTGTTACAGAGGAGCGGCTCCAAAATTCACTGAAAATGTGCTGACCCTTTAAACTGATCTGCAGAATATATATTGTGTAGAAGGATTCAGTGGGCTTACTTCCTCGGGGAGAAAATCCAGCCATTCCTCTAAGGAAGTTTTCACAATAAATTCATATGAAAATGAGACGGTCAGTCACCAAAGAATGTGAGGATTAAGAGTAAACTCATCATCATCTAATGAAGTGGTGACTGACAGATGAAGTAGGAACATAGTAATGTTATCACAGAGGTAGAGCCCTGATTATCTCAACTAGTGAGAGGAAGGAGAGCGTGTCTGACAGTAACACAGGTGTGCACTTGACTTCGGGATGACTGCTCTAAATTGGGAGAAATTTAGCAAAGAACCAGGGTGGCCTGTGGTAGCTGAGCTGAGCCTCCTAATAGTGGGAAGAGAGCACAGGTGCCTGCTGGCAGTAGGGACAGTGAACCGCGGGCACCATCACACCCTTAGCTTGGGGATGTTGTGAGGGCAGGAGAGATGCTGCGGGTGACCAGGTGTGGGTGGGCAAACCCTGAGACCCCAAAGCCTGAGCCACCACCTTCCCTGGGGGTGAGGCGCCCACACTGTGGGCGAGGTAGGTGTCTAGCCCTGCATCCCTGACTCAGGCCAGGGCTCACGTGTGCCAGTGTGTCCCCCACATGCCTGGGCTGGGGCTGGGGGCACCCCCATGAAGCAGGGGATTCGTTACTTTAGTCATCGGAGTTACTATTAGTAAAGCAGCATTTATAAAGTTAGCCCGCAGCATGTGGGGGCTGCAGGGCTAAGTCTCTGAGGTCTAGAATGTGTTGAGAGGTCAGATGGCCTGAATGACAGCGAATGTAGCTCGAGGGCCCAGACGTGGGCTCCACGCCCTCTCCCACACACCTCAGCCCTCCCGGGGTGGGGGGGGGGGACCAGAACAAGGTGCCATTAGCCTCAGGAATCCAAGGGGAAACGGAAGGTCACAAAGATCAGGCAGTGTCACCACGGTTCCCATAAAGGACAGAGCAGGAACCTAAAACAAGCCTCACCTGCTTCAAAACGCATCTTCCTTGTTTTCACTTTATCAGCTTGGCATAATGAAAGACACAGATTTCAGAGCTGGACTCACATTTCTTATTTGTAACCAAAATTTCTCAGACTCTGAAACAGGCCGTACTAACAACTGCGTTACCCTATCACAGATGCCCTATGTGTGTCTGCTAAACATTTTTTTTTAATTATTATTCAATGATTTTTATTTTTTTCCACTATAGCTGGTTTACAGGGTTCTGTCAATTTCCTACCATACAGCAAGGTGAGCGGTCGCACATACACATAAACATTCCTCTTTCTCACATCATCATGCTCCATCATGAGTGACTAGATACAGTTCCCAGGGCTGTACAGCAGGATCTCCTTGCTTATCCATTTCTTTATCTGCGTCTCGGTTTCTCTAACCTCAAAAACCTCAAAACTACTCACTTCCTGGTTTATTATCAGAATTCAGTGAGATAACAGCTAATAAAGATCTACATGTGCTTTGATTTCAATAACTATTAGTTTTCATTGCCTTTTCTTCCTCTTACCTGTGTAATATTAACTGCACATAAACCAGAAATAACCAAAAGCACTTGATATCAGTCTGATTGGATTAATATTGTATAATTTTTACATCACGAAGTAGCTTAGACAAGAGAACTGGCTTCCTCTATATTCCATCAAAGTAAATGAGTCTGAAAATCTATCTCCTTATACAAGATTATTGAGTTTTAAGTGGAAATTACAGAGCATAGCTAACAATGTCCCATGCATAATTTATACTCAAAAGGAAACAGCAATACCCACAGGATTTTCTAATGTAAAAGAGATGACTTTTTTTTCTTATTCTTTTCATTAAATAAGAAAACTCCAGAGACTATCAACAGATAAGCAGAAAAGGTGGTGGTTTGAAACAATTTTGCCTGGTAAATAAGATTAGTTAATAAAGAAAAATAAAATATGACTGGACAGAAGCCAGCAGATAATAGGGGGGGCATTCAGGGAAGCTGCTGAACCACATTCCACAGTGCACTGCCCAGGCCCAGGGGACAGAGGCCTCGTCTTCAGTCTGACGCTGATTAAGGAAATAGTTTCCTTCGATGATCCACCATCAGACTGTCTCTTTCAATCTTGTTTGGCATCCTCGTTTCAACATTGATTTCTCAGTGACCCTCTGAAGATGCCCTGCAAGTTCTTGGTGATCTCATTCATGCCGTGGGCACATGATTTGAAGAACACTTGGAGAAACAGCTTTATTTTCCTTGGAAAATTAAAGAAAAACAACTACTACAAGTCAGAATTGAAAAACTATATTAAGGGCATAGGCTCACATTGGAAAAGGACTCCCAAAGAGGAAGGAAATCTAAAAGTGTAGAGCAGTGACCGCAGAGGACCACCGCTCAATAATGGGAGTGTGTTTATGGCATCTTTAGCAGGGTGGCTTCGTTCCTTTTGTTGTTGTTTTTTCCACAAACAGAAAACTTCCTTATGGAAGTTCCTAGGCCAGGAACCGAACCTGTGGCACAGCCTTAACCTGAGCCATAGCAGTGACACCACCAGATCCTTACCCCACTGAGCCATCAGGGGACTCCAAGGACAGTTTTATTTTGTTTGTTTGTTTGTTTGTTTGTTTGCTTTGCTTTTTAGGGCCGAACCCTCGGCATATGGAGGTTCCCAGGCTAGGGGTTGAATTGGAGCTACAGCTTCTGGCCTACATCACAGCCACAGCAACATCAGATCTGATGCTTCGACCTACACCACAGCAATGCCAGATCCTTGACCCACTGAGCAGGGCCAGGGATCGAACCTGAAACCTCGTGTTTCCTCGTCGGATTCATTTTCACTGCACCATGATGGGAACTCTGGTTTTGTTCTTGAAAGATAAATAGTTGGTAAATATTCTTAAATTTTCCATTCAAGGCTACAATGAAATCAAGCCCATACCCAATGAAAATTCTGTAATTTATTAACTGGATTTTGCAAAATAAGAAGTCCACTAATGAACTTGGAAGTGAAGAAGGAGGCTGCATTTTTTTCCAAGGGTAGTGCCAGAGTGACAAAGAGGAGGAAGGAACTAAGGCCAAGACCCGTTAAGGGGTATTCACAGGGAAGACAATTAGTTCCACAGACATGAGAACCTTTCCTTCAGGAGGTGCTGGAAAGACACGGCTTCTTTCCCGAGACTCTAATAATTCTGTCTGATTTTAATTAAACTGGAGAGAGAAACCAGATTGTCTGGAAGGCTGGCAACAAGGAGGAAGAACATTAATTTGCTATTGCTCTGTAACCAACTACCACAAACTTGGTGGCCTGAGGCCACACCCAGCCCGGGGCCAAGGACCAGGCTTTACCCTGCCCAGTCCTCTCCCGGTGGCTGAGCTGTGGAAGCCCTCGCTGTGTTCATCCCGCTGGCCCTTCCCGGGGCTGTGCGAATGAGGACTCTGGGTTTTGCTGGCCGCCCACAGTGCCTAGAAGCCACCTGCATGTCCTCGTCCAGGGACGCCTCTGGCATGGCCTGTCACTGGGTGAGCCAGCAAGGACAGCCTTTCACCTGGGGAGGCCAGGCCCCTCCAAGGCCTTCCCTGGTAGGGTCAAGCCTGCAGGGACCATCTCCCTCTTGGCCGACTTAACACCACCTGCTCTGTGGCCTCAGTCATGTCTGCACCCTTCACCTTGGCCGCATTCTGCTGGCAGAAGTGAGTCACAGGTCCAGTCCAGAGAGGCGATGACAGGGGCGTGGACACCAGGAGCAGGTCAGCTGGGCCCCCCCAGGGTCTGCTCACCGAGTGGGGACAGAGAACACTGGAGATGAGGCCAGGGCTTGAAAGAGGAGTTTGCCCCGCAGCACAGAATTGCTTCCCCAGGAGAGGCAGGGTAACACTTTTAGGTGCTGAAACTATTGTGGCAAAAAAACCCTTACACAGTTTAAAATGAAAAATAATGTTACTTAAATTAAGAGTGAAGAAATAAATTAAGGAAAACTACTTTTTCTTATGGTGATGAATTTACCTTGTTTTAAAATACTTCATTAGCAAAATGTTCTTTTTTCTTGTTTCTCTAGGCACATATGCATTTTGTCTGCTTACTGGGCCAACCAGGTTGGTTCTTTGAAAAATACACCTTATGTATCATTTACCTATTCCTGAGAGAGAAAGAGATGTGTTGGTGTGTGCGTGTGTGTGTTAGGGTGCGTGTGTATGTACTTTCTAATAACCATTTACGGGTTCACCTATTACACAGAGGAAAGAACAAATACGAGATAATCTATCATTTTCAAAAGTGGCTAAATCTTAACAATTAACAACTTCTTTTCAAATAATTTCATGAAGCACACCGATATCCACAGAAAAGGGCTCGCTCCGTTAGAAAACTTAGGCAGAGAGCGTGTTTGACGCTGGGAGTTTTTGGCTGATGACAATACAGAAGGATTATGTGGGAAAGTGCTCTCTTTCCTTTAAGAAAAAATTGAAGCAAAACGTCTGTTTTTAAAAAATCATATTTGTCCAGTTATTTTATGACCATGCTCTCTTTTTTATACCTTTTTCGCCAAATCAGCCAACATGGGTGACCCACCTCAATTCTAAAGGGAATTCAGACTCCTCTGGCAACCTCACCGCAAACCTCCTCCCGCATTTGCTTTCAAAGGAGCAGAAGGCTCTGGGCAGAGGGCTCTTGCGGGAAGTGGGGGGAAGGGATGAGAAACGCTAAGCCTGGCCCAGGGAGGGAGCAGAGTCAGGCGGGAGGGGGGCCCAGGTACCCCTCTCTGCTTTTTCCTCCTCAAGGTTCAACACAGCCCTGTCCCAGGCTCCCGACCCCCTCGGGGACAGTAAATAAAAACAAAATGTCAATCTCATAAACACTCCCCGAGACACAGCAACTCCAGGAGCCTCTCCATCTAATGATGGGATGGTGACAGAAAGCGGGAAGTTCTTACACGTTCTCAACAGAGCTCTTCAAAACTTCGCCCTTGGATTTTCTCAGCCTTTGGAAGCGCGGGGCAGCTGACGGAACCTGGAAAGGGTGGTCCTGAGACACCCCCAGGGGGAAACGCCCTCAGCAGAGAACCAGCAGGAAATAATGAGACTTTTCGTAAAGTGTTAGGAACTACCCTCTTAAAAAACCCTGGAAACACTTCCTACCCCTTTAATCAAGGGCACAGACACAGAGAATTCAAAACATTTAGGTTTTATATGAATTCTGACTCTGTCACCGCAAGTCTATCAAACAGGCTGATAAAGCTGGGGTGACACGATCACACATTCAGTAGGACCCCTGTGTCAGCTTTTGTGACAGCAGCCCCCTTACTGCCATTTCACGTTTCTGAAGCCTGGTCTGTTTTAATAATGTAAATCTATTAAAAGTTTTTGAATTTTCTTTTAAAGGCCACATGTGTCTGTAAATGCATAAGAAAAGTATCACAAGTTGAAGAAGATCGTTTATTGGCTCAGGTAGCTGGGATGGACAGAGGGGCCCACCCAGAAGGGTGTGCTGCAGGAACTCTGTCCAGGGACCAGGCACCAGGCAGTGGGGGATGTGTCTTTCCCGCCCTGTGCCCTGTCTCCTCTCAGTGAGGTGACCTTCCCCGGGGGAGGGGGTGGGCTCCAGCAGCCAGCCTAGGAGACTACACTCCATGATCCCAGCAGACAGAAGGACCACCTGCCCATCTGCAGTCTGTGTCCAAGGAGGAAGGCAGCCAGACCAGGCCGAGGTCACACGTTCATACTGAGCACAGGATGAGATGTCTTGGATATTTTCCATTTCTCATAAAAGTTCATATGCAAATATCCTGGCATCCATTGCATGACTGTTCTTATTATAAAGACTAGGTAAGATTAATTCTGAGACATGGGGAGGGGTAATGTTTGATCAAAACTCACAAAGCTGATTCTGGTTTGGGAGCAGTTTTATTCGAGGCTCTGTTGCCAGCATCCAGGTCACCACCAGCTTTCTGCCACCTGCAATGATATCTTTTCCTCTTCACGTTGTGTTTGGGGAGGTCCATGAAACCTTTCTACCTACACCAGGCAACACTGCACACACCAACATTCACATCTGAACGTGAAAGGTGACCTCCTACAACTGAAGACTGAGCTCTTACACATGTTCAGCATTTCTTCAACCTACTCAGCGTATCAAATGTTCTTGAATTATTCAGTCGGAAACACGAGGAATGCTGTCAGTTCTTCTTTGACAAGGCCATATGTTTCACAAATCAAATTCTTACACCTTTCTCTGCTATTTAGTGATGACATTTGCTGTGTAGGTGCCTGCCCCCAGAACCTTGCCTGCCACTCCCGCATCTCACATTCTAGTTCTTTAGCATAACTTTTGCTCTACACAGTAGGTGAGTCTTAAAAAGACGGAGGACATTTTGAGTCAATCCTACTTCCACCTTAGAGGGGTCATACTTAATTATCAAGACGTTCTGAAGCCTTCTATGTGAAGGCCTAAAGAGATCTTCTGCAGTGCCCGCTGTGGCACAGTGGGTTAAGAATCCAACTGCAGTCGCTGCAGAGGTGCAGGTTCAACCCTTGGCCCAGTGCAGTGGCTTAAAGGATCTGGCATTGCTGCAGCTGTGGTGTAGGTCACAGCTATGCTTGGATTCGATCCCTGGTCTGGCAACTTCCATATGCCATGGATGGGGCAATAAAAAAAGAGTAGAGTCAGAGAGATCCTCTTACCACACCAACAGCAAACACTGCCCAGCCCTGCTGGTAGCACTCTAGTGAGTGTGTGACGATGTGATCTAGAGCTATGATGAGAAGAGCTGGGGGAAGATGCTTGATTCCAGACTATAACCCACTGAGTTAGCAGTAAGGGAACAAAACAAAACTTACTAAGGTTTAAATTGGTAGGTTTGCTTGATAACATCGAAGAGCCTCAGTGTTGGCGATTTCACCTAAGAAGAAGAAGTCTTTGAAATAAAGACCAAGCTTTAGAAACTGTGGGGTTCTGGCTACCCTAGAGCCCTTAAGCGATTTCAGTGCGGCAGCTGTGCTATGTGAAAAAGGATCCTTTGTGCCGTTTCCAAAATGCTTGACTGTTCAACCAAACTACCTGTCAAAAGAGTCCTATATATAACTGTGATAAAAGCTCCTAGCAAAAACACTTAGAACATAAATGCAGTGATAAAATAAAGACTCTACAGGCTTCTGCTTTTTTATGTCAAAGATAGATTCCCTTTATAGAGACACGGTGCCGCTGTGTTATCGGAATATTTAGACTATCTTTTTGCTTATGTGCAATTCTTTTACCGACATGCACTATCCCGCCAGCTTCTGCAAATTAATATTACTTCATCATCCCATTTGGGGTCCATGTGTACCAGCACTCAAATCCATCCCCGCTTACGCTAAAAGGAAAGCATGTGATGACCTGTGGTGAATAACCCGTGACCACTACAGTGCTGGGGATCAGAAGCCAGGATCCAGTATCGGCTCTGCTTAAGAGCCAGTGAAAATCAGCACTAATTAAATTACAGGACACCTGGTGGCTCCGGGTACCAACAGGGAAACAGACGCCCGGAGTAAAGCCTCAGTCAAGGACAAGGCTGTGTTCAGATTGCGGGACTAGTACCCCACACCCTGTGGACAGGCACATAAAATACTGGGAATGCGGGCTGGGAACATAGTAATTAAAAAGTACAAAGTAAAATTTTTTGGCTTGACTTATGGTCATAAAATGAGCGTGTTTTGATAATTGCCTCATAATAATGTCTAATCTTTGGTGCCATGTGGATCGGGGCAAAGCGTGAAGAAAACCAGAGGCAGGTCTGGATATTTCTGTGTGTGTAGCTATCCTGCATCTTTTGTTTCTCAAAATATAAAAACTTTGCTTAGTACTTTTCATCTCAATTGCCAGAGTCAGACGAGAATGGCACATGTGGGATATGAGACAGCCAAGCATCTGCCAGGTCAGTTCAGGGCCATCCCACTCTCATCTGGGCAGTTTCTGATCCAGGCATCTGCTTAGTCTTCTAGCAAAACAACTCTCTCCCACGAGGCTATCAGGAATCTTCTTTGCAAACCCTGCTAAAAACCATGAAAGGAATGACAATCATTCGTCTTTCTGTAGACTTGCTCCTTGGACTGATGGTTAAGGTCGTGTGTGGAGAAAAGAGGCTTGGACGGTGCTCTGGTCTGGCTCAAAGTTAGTGCATTTTCATCCAGCAGTAAGTCTGCAGTCAGAAGTGCATAGTGTCCTGGCCACTGAATCGCTGTGTCTCCACAGAAGCACAGCATCCTCTGGGCTGGTCGCTCTAACTGCCGCGGCTTTTGCTGAAACTGCTCGGTGAAATAGGCATCCGTCGCTCAGCTGACACTCATCAGCTAGGATTCATAGCAGTTCTCCAAATGAGGACACTAACCCAGACGCTTTTCCTGAGAAGGTGCTTTCCTTTGTGCCAAGGAGAGCAGCGTCTTCTCATGAGTGTCACCCCACCACGCCAGGCCACTGAACCCTAACTCTGGCCCCCACCGTCACCAAGGACCACAGTCTGCCGTCTCCAGTGAGAGGGCCACCCCATCCCCCATGCTCAGGAGGCTGGTTTCACTTGGAGGGGTCAGTGATTCCTAGTTATTCAAAGTCTTATCATTGGATGATTCCTGCAAAAATGAGACCTCAAAATTGGAGTCATTGCATGAGATAATGAACCTCAATTCCATATACAGTAAACCCAGAATTTTACCTGAATGCTGACAGTGAGTATTTGTTGGTGTCTTATCTGTATCTTCATTTGCATTTTGACAATTCATCTAGAGATCAATACTCAACCTGCTACATCACTTCAACAGTGGAACAGAACATTTAGGTATTGGCAAAGTGAAAATCACTTCTTGATTCATATTCTACTGTTGGTTGTAAAGCTTTCTTTAGAAAACTTAGATTTTGAATAGTCTCAACTCACTGATGCATTCCTCATTTTCGGTTCCTTAAATAATTCCATTCTCTTCCTGCATAAGCGCTAACTTGCATACTATGGCACTCAGGTGCCATAATATTCTCAGATTATATTGTAAAAATCTTCTGTTATGCTTTGAGTCATTAAAGTATTGGCTTTGAAAGTCCGTCAAGCACAGTAAGTGTTTATAGGTTTGTTCCAAAGACGCCCTCAACACCATGGCAAACCATAAAGTAACCAAATTGAACTTGAGCTGGACTTGATTTAATTAGTTTTGTCTATTGGAAATCACAGTCAGTCAGGCTTTGAAGAGCTTCCTAATGCCTGCAGGCTTTATTACTTGGCCTATTCTCAGGGGTTTTGTTCCTTTTTTTTTTCCTCTGTATCAAGTTATTAAAAAGCCCAGTGTAATAAGTAAGGAGCATGCTGTTTCTCAGGGCTCTCCAAGTGGCATTTTCAAGGACAGGTAATGACTCTCAGCAAGAAGAGATGTTCTTTAATTGTTATCTTTGGCACCAGAAAAGAGCAAAGATAGCGTTTGCTTCCCAAGACTCTTTCTGCTGCATTTTTCATCTCTATCTCGCTATGTCTTGTGGGCCCCACAAAATAAGGATCTTAGAGATCAATTTGGCAAGAGACAGATGTTAAGCACACTTTATCAACCATCACGCATTCTGCTTGATGTGTATAAAGAAAAACTGGGAATTCCCGTCGTGGTGCAGTGGTTAACGAATCCGACTAGGAACCATGAGGTTGCGGGTTCGGTCCCTGCCCTTGCTCAGTGGGTTAACAATCCGGCGTTGCTGTGAGCTGTGGTGTAGGTCACAGACATGCCTCAGATCTGGTATGGCTGTGGCTGTGGCATAGGCCAGTGGCTACAGCTCCGATTGGACCCCTAGCCTGGGAACCTCCATATGCCGCGGGAGCGGCCCAAAGAAATAGCAAAAAGACAAAAAAAAAAAAAAAAAAGAAATAGCAAAAAGACAAAAAAAAAAAAAAAGAAAAAGAAAAACTGACCTCACCCTTAACTGTTCCTAGTGTATCCTGCCAGAAACTGTCACATCTCTAAGAATGTATGTGACTTTAACTTATGCAGATTGACCCATGTTTGCATTAATTTGTGCAAAATTACCTAAATAACCTTCTAAAAATTGTTGCTGTACATCAGATTAAAAAAAAAAATCAATCACAGGTAGATTGTAGATCTAAGTGTAAAGGATATAACCAAAAAAAAGCTTCTCAAATAAAACATAGGTAATATATTAGACTGTCCAGAAAAACAGAACCTATTGGAAATATATAATTGGAGAGAAAAAGGCAGCATGAAAAATTGGCTCACGTGATTACAAAAGCAAGTTCAAATCTGCATGACTACTGTCCACATTCGAGACTGAAAGCCAGTCGGTTGCCGCAGAACCAGGAGGAGGCAGAGCAAAGACTGTCGGGCAGGAAAACTCTCTCTTCATTGGGGGACACCAGCATTTTGGTTCTATTCGGGCCTTCAAACTGATTGGACAAGGCCCACCCACATTAGGTAGGGCACCCTGCTTTACTCAGTCTATAGATTTACTCTCACAGAAACACCCAGGATCTGGGCACCCATGACCTCGTCATGTTGACACATACAATTAGTAATCACAGATGATATTTATGAAAATGTAGTTTGATGACCTATTTCTTAACAGAAATTAGAGAGGTTTTAATCACGAAGGAAAGAATGTTAAAAATCCAACCTTAAAATCGAAGTTAATTCAGCTATTCGATAGCTAACACTTAGAGAATACATTTGCGTAGCTGAATTGCTGCAGCAACTGAAAAATGATTTACTGTGATGGGAAGACAATGGGGTCAACTTCACAAACATAAAGTTGAGTGAAAGAGGTCAGATGCAAAAAGAGTGAATGTTCTTATAGTTCCTTTATGTAAACTACAATAACTGACAACTGCAATCTTTCGATTCAGGAGTGATGGACAGCAGTTACGTTTGGGGCGAGTGGGGTTGGAGACATGAGAGCCCTTTAAATGCTTGCATTCACTTTGTGATAATTTACTAACATACAAATTTATCTTTGTGGGGAGTTCCCATTGTGGCATAGCAGAAGTAAATCTGACTAGTATCCATGTGGATGAGGGTTTGATCCCTGACCTCACCCAGTGGGTTAAGGATCCGGCATTGCTGTGACCTGTGGTGTAGGCTGCAAGAGGCAGCACCGATCCCGCATTGCTATGGCTGTGACACAGACCAGCAGGTGTAGCTCCCATTCCACCCCTAACCTCCATATGCCACGGGTGTGGTCCTTAAAAAAAAAAAAAAAGCAAAAAACGAAAACAAATTTATCTTTGTTCGGTATTCCCTAGTAGGATACAATGGTGAAAGAATAAGCCAGCTGCTAATTTTCTATATTTTCAAGCAGCAATTAAATTGACAGTCTAAATTAAAAGAAGAAAAAATAAAAATCTCCCTATCTTTTGTAGAGTTATTAAGTAATCATCAGAGGAACTCAAGAGAAATAGAAATACACAAATACAGGAAGAAAACAGAATCAGTATGTTAAAGAAAGTATTATAAACTCAACTGTAACAAAGATAGATAACGTAATTAGGATTAACATAGCTATTATACTTAACAATGCTAAATCTCTTATTAGGAAAAATACCTGTCAGGTTTGTTTTTTCAACCTCACAATACATAGGATAAAAAAAAAGAAAAATTTAAAGTAAAAGAAGAAACAGTTATAGTAGATAAATGCAAACAAAGAGATGTCAGCGTGATGAAGATTAAAATGAGACAAGTAAACAACAGTAGCCCAGAGCTAAGCCCACAGAAGTATAGTCAGCTTGTGGGGGAGGACAATTTATTCTACTCAGTCTACTAGTTTAAACATTAATCTCACCCAAAACACCCCCCCAGAAGACCCAGAAATATGTTTGGTCAACTATCTTGGCAACCCCATGGCCCAGGAGTTGACATAAAGTTAACCATCACCATTAGTAAAAATGACCTTTTTTTCACGATATAGAGGGGCCAAAGACATGTAATATAATAAAGAGTGATTTGGACCTAAATTCAGATTCGAGTACTTGTATAGCATTGTTGCAAACCAAGGAATGTATCCTGTCCACAGCATGAAGCCAACTAATTATGTGGGTGGAGCTGGGGATCACGCATCTCCTAGTACTTCCTTTCATTCCCTGTTAGGTGTTTTAATACAAGATTATGTGATACATCTAAATTCATAACAGTAATATCTTTATTACACAAATTTATCAGTTATTAGATTAAAATTCTTGTCTACATTTTGCTGCATAATTATGAAATTGTCTTCTTTTCCATGACTTTAAAGTAGTTTTGATGTGCATCTCTCTGATGTAAATCTCTCACGAGATATTGAGCATATTTTCATGTGCTTATTGGCAATTTACATATCTTCTTTGGAGAAATGTCTATTTAAGTCATTTGCCCATTTTTGAATAAAATTATAAAAAAGGATTGAAAGAAAATATTGTGACATAGAGCTCAGTAAAGAATTCTTAGACCTGACACCAGAAGGTATTCCATAAAAGGAAAATTTGTAAATTGGACTTCATTGAAATTAATTTTTTTGCCCTATTAAGAGAATGGAAGAAAGCATTTGCAAACCACGTTTCTGACAAAGGATTCATATCTAGACTATATGAAGAAATTCCAAAACAGTAAAAGAAAACAAAAAATTAGAAAATGGTCAAAAGGTATGACCAGATATTTCCCTAAAGAGGATTTACAGATGGCATCTAAGCTCATGAAAATTTGGTCAACACCATTAGCTATGAGGGAAATGCACATTCAAAACATGACAAACTATCACTACACACCTATTAGAATGGCCAGATTTTTTTTTTAAATGGCAACACCAAATGCTGGCCCGACGCGCAAGACCTGGGTTGCTCCTACACTGTTGCCAGGCACATAAGACAGTGCAGCTGTTCGGAAGCCGGCTTGGCAGTTTCTGACAAACTACAAATGTCCTCACCACCCACCCAGCGAATGAACTCCTGGGCATTTATCCCAGGGAAGTAAAAATGCATCTTCACACACAAAATCCTGGACACCAACGCCTCTAAGAGCTTTATTTGTAACAGCCGAGCCCTGGAAACAACACAACTGTCCTTCGACAGCAGATACTGAAGCAGAAACTGTACTCCAGCAACCGTGGATCCTACACAGCATTGAGGGGAAAAAGCAGCTAATACCCACGAAAACCGTATGGATCTCAGAGGGATTTTGTTGAGTGAAAAAGCAATATAAAAGGATTACACACTTTACGATTCCGCTGGTATAAAATTATTGAAACAACATGATTATAAGCACGAACAAGGCCTTAGTGGTTCCTAGGCCTTGGGGTGGGTGAAGAGGGAGCTCATGGCTTATAAAAGGCGAGACAAGGACCTTTGGGATGAAACCATCCTCCACCTTGATGAGGCGGTGGTTCCATGAACCTGCACATGGGATAAAATTGTATAGCATGAAATACACCTCCCCTACCCCCTCCCACCGCCCACAGGTAAAAATGATGACGCTTGAATAAAGTCAATGGATTGCGCCCTCCGTTGTACAATTTCCTGTTGTATTTCTGTGCTCCATTTAAGCAAGGTGACGTGGCTGGGTGAGACGGGGTGAAAACTGTGTGTGTTCTCTCTGTGATATCTCCTAGAACTATATGTGTAGAACTGCAATTGTGTAAAAAAATACAAATAAATCACTTACACCAAATGCATGTTTCAGTGTGAACCAAACCTCAAGATCTGAGAGTGGTGATATGTCAGTATCGACCGTCCCCTGTGACGGACACGTGGCTCTGTGACATAGGTTGATCATGTGGAGGCTGGATGTCTGCGGGGACAGGTTGTACGTGGGAACTCTGTTTCCCACTCAATTTTGCTTTGAGTCCAAAGCTGCCCTAAACATTAAGTTTAATTACAGAAATAATATCAAGCCTTTATTATTCTTATCATTTGGTATTATTATTCCTAATCATTTGTATTCTGAAGGTAAATCGGGCTTTTACCTTCATCTCATTGCCATGTTACATCAAATAATGGATCAAGTCTAGTTTCCTTTGGACAGGCTCATGCATCTTCTTGAAATTCATCCTGAACTGATTATCAATTATGTCCCATCTTTAACTTTAGTTTGGTTTCACTGAGTAGCAGCCTTGCAGCTATTTGAACAGAAGCCCACTTACGATGCCCTGAGGACCCCCTCTTCCCCAGGAGGCATGTTACTAATTTAGAGCCCATCCATTTACAGTGATTCATTCCCGAAGTAACACTGCTTCAGTGATAGGGACATATTTCTTCACTATCCCAGTCCAGATCTTGGGATTATGGCCACAAAAACAGGCTCCTTCAGGACTTGTATTCATGTGTAAATGACTCTCTCAAGTGGTTGGTATCTTTCTGAACAAAGCCGAAAACCACATTTCTGGCTCTATTACTTTCCATCTACCTGATAGCTATTTCTCATTCATCATCCACAGGGGGAGAAGAGTTCTGAAATTAAATCAGTAAAATAAAAGCCAGAGAAGCTTCCAACTCAATCTTCCTCACTGACTTCCTGGAAACATCTGAACAGCTACAGAAGCTGGGTTTCTTTTTAAAGAATCAAATCAAATCAATGCTTTCTCCCTTTTTTTCTCACAATGGCAAGTATTTCTTTTGATTTAGTTCAACTTATTAAAAACCGCTTGCTAAAAACACAAACTTGAAATCACTTTCCTTTTGAAACATCAAGGTATGATATATGTACAAAACATGTCCATGCCTTAAGGTACATTTCTTTCTTTTTTTTCTTTTTAGGGCCTTACCCACAGCATATGGAGGTTCCCAGGCTAGGGGCTGAATCAGAGCTGCAGCTGCTGGCCTACACCACAGCCACAGCAACACTGGATCCGAGCTTCATCTGTGACCTGCAGCACAACTCACAGCAACGCCAGATCCCTAACCCTCTGGGTGAGGCCAGGGATTGAACCTGCATCCTCATGGATACTAGTTGGGTTCTTAACCTGCTGAGCCACACTGGGAACGCCAAGGTACCTTTCTTTCAATGGCTATCACTATGTCTGTCTTGCCTTGAGATTTTTTTTTCAATGGGATCAATGACGTTAATTGCTTTTTGAGCTGCTCCTTGAGTTGAGACGGCTTCAAGACATTAAACCAATGGAAAGGGGGAAGACCAGACAAGGTGTTTCAAATAGAAGCTGTCCTTAGTACACTCACCATGTCGACTGCTTGAGTTTAGTCTGATTGCCTTCTTTTGTTCAAAAAAAAGAAAAGCGTTTCTGGCGTGTTGGTGGACAGACTGCTTGGACATAATATTCTCAGACTTATTCCTCACCTTTCGGATCTGAGCCGCCAAGCAGGCAGCTTGAGTTTCAGGGGCTCCCAGGCCCCTCGGAAGTGAAGTTGGAGGTGGGGTGTTGTGGTTTAATCGGTGTGACCTCGGCCCAAGCGCCCTGCCACATGGAGGCGAGCCCTGGGCCTCCTGCTACTAATGGAAGGAGTGACTGAGAGGCGGCCTCGGGCTCCCTGTGATGTGGGGGACTTCACGGCGGGTTGTATTTGTCTTTAATCTTTTTCTGGCACATTAACTATGTAGCACATGTAACCTCTTAACTGATTTCATTTGCTCGGGAATCATAAACATTTTTATATGCTATCGAAAGAAATGTGCCTTTGATGTAGGAAGCCGAGAGCTTGCATTTTAAATGTATGATTCATTACTGCACATTTTTGAATATGCTAAAACATATTTCAAACAAAATCCCAAATGAAAATGTATAACACTAAATATATTTCACCTTGATATGAATGGTTTCATGTACAAACAAGTCTGAGTAAAAGAAAATTTAAATAGAATATGGATGTTTCAGTCTCCATTTCACATGTGAATGGAATAACCTGCTTATATCATGATAGGATTGGAAAAAATATAATTGTGGAAACTTATCTTTATGAATGGAAGAAAAACAGAGGGCAGAGTGTCCTTTCCTACATATCATGGAGCAGCTGATGCACAATACAGCTTTGCAGCTAACGAAGGGTGACCATTGTTAAACAAAAGTACATTCCACAAAACACTAGACCTTCTCACCAGAAAACATAAACACAGAATGGACATTTTTTCCTCAATGGATTTTCTTAGAGCTTAAACTGTTTATAGTCCTCAATTGCCTACCAAGAGATTCACAACTGCTCTGATGGTTTCAGAAGAAAAGGGAAAGGCAGTTTGATTTATAAACATCCCTCTACTCTTATGCTTGTCCTATTAAAAGTTTTATATACAGATTTCTCTGTCTGTCCATGTTTTGCTGAACCATATGGGTGTCTGAGCAAAAAATAAAATCAGTAATACTGATCCAAATTTAAAAGGTTGATATTTTATCCATGACTGATGTCAGCATTCGTTTTGATTTTTAAAATTATTGCATAAAGCATTATTTATCTGTATTACTGTGTTTTTGAGGTATCCTAAATTTTGCATCTGAGGAGATACATTAGTATAACTAGTGAGTGAATGGTCCTGCCAACCCTTTTTTTTTTTTTTCCTTTTATGGCCACACCCGCGGCACATGGAAGTTTCCAGGCTAGGGGTTGAATCGGAGCTACAGCTGCAGGCCTACACCACAGCCATAGCAACATGGGATCCGAGCCACAGCAATGTGGGATCTGAGCCGCATCTGTGACCTATGCTGTAGCTTGCAGCTTGTGGCAATGCCAGATCCTTAACCCACTGAAGGAGGCCAGGGCACAAACTGACATCCCCATGGATACTAGTTGGGTTCTTAACCCGATAAGCCACAACAGAAACTCCAGTCCGTCCAACCCTAAGTCAGGAAGGGGCCACTCCTCTTGGGCCACCTGTTTCCATGCAGGTCACACAGCTTTCTTCTGTCACAATTTACACTTTGTTATTAAAACATTGCTCATGGATCAGTGACTCAAGAGGATTCATTAACGCAAAAAGTAGTAGTTAATAGTGAAAAAAACACCAACACAGAAAGTGTAAAAATAAAAACTGAGAATAACAACACAAATGGAGATATGACTCATGGAGTATGATTTGAAATGTGAGTGAGAAGTAAATATGTAAATGTTTTGGCTGCACCCAGACTCTGAAAAAGTAAATTTTGAATATAAAAGAGGTTTTTTTAAGATACCAAAAATGCCCATTTCCCTGTATATCACCTTTTATGGATTTTGTCAGAATATGGCACAATGCCAGCCAAGTTTCTACCATCTTATTCCCCCCAAAACTTTGGTTTTCTAGGACACAATCAAAAGCACGCTGTATAATAAGAAATGGATTGTTTTTTGCCCCGAAGGCCCACAAGAGACCCAACCTAGAGAAAAATCATTTAAAGAAACACTGGTCATAGCAAAACCTTGTCCACGTACCTCTGTTACCAAGAATTTTAAAAACCAGCACCAAGTTAATAAAAAGGCCCTGTGACTGAGGCAAAAGCAGAATGAATGTTGCCCAATCTATTTATCATATGACCCTTTGGAAACTACACATCAGAGGAAGAACAACTAGACTCACACCGCTGGGAGCAGGCCCGCGACAGCCCCGCACAGCCCTGACGACTTAGGGCCAGTGCTTACTCCGTGATTGTCACTGAGTGAGGAAGCTTTTTTGTGAGTCATGGAAGAGTCTGAGGTCATATTTTAGAATCAGCATCAGTACTGCACAAACGTGCCTTGATGCTGACCTGCAGACGGTTTATCTGCAGATACCTGGTTATAAATAACACACTTGACGGCTGAAAGTGTGAAGAGTGTGGCGCGGGCAAGTCCCAGACAGAAATGGGCTGTAGGGTCCCAGCTGCCCCACACAGTGACGCATGGCCTCTCCAGGGGGCTGATGCCCACTTACTTGTCGAAATGAGGGATACGATGGCGTGACGCTTCGGGAAGGCGGAATGTGGCATATCGATCTTGAGCTACTCTGAAAAGCCAGACCCGCTCAGGTTACTCAGTCTGGAGATGACGATTCTTTTTCAATGGTGAGAAAAGCCTACCATCATTTCTTAAAAAAACAAACTATGGACGATCTTCACAACTGAATGATAGTTTCATCCACCTATTAAGTTTTTTTAAAACCATGTCTAAATTCCACAACAGAATACGTGGAGAGCTCTTCCAGACGTGAGTGACCCCAAACAATCGATGCGGAACCGTCCCCTTCTTCCCAGCTTAAATTCTAAACTTCCAACGTTTAGGTTTTGTTTATCTGAAAAACGTCTCCCAAGTTTTTAAACTTGTCAAAGATAATCCTGAGTTTCCAGTTTCCCATTAACTGCTTAACAAAAGTCCCCACACTCTTTTCCTAAAAGTATGAGTTAGAAATGTCCACGTTAATAAGGGCGGTTAGAGAAACTGATGGCAAGTTAATAAGCCCTCCTCCCTGCTCACGCTCGGTCTTGCATTTGATACAGATGCTTGCATCAGGGATTGCAATCAGCATAAGTTCCTGATATGAGCACATGTGCGCGCGTGCACGCGCGCGCGCACACACACACACACACACACACACACACACACACCATGCACATCACTGCAGTTTTATTTGATTTTTCCTAAATCTGTTGCCTGTTGCATGGAACAACCATGACTAACTGATTCCAAATGTTTGAGAATCTTTACTCCAAATTTAATATCATTTTATTTTTATTACAATACAATATCGATGTGACTGATAATAACTGATGAAATGTCAGTTGATTGTCATTCATTGATTAACTCTTAACAGACTATTTAACATGTACAGTTCAAACAAATGAAGATAGCGTTTTCTTATAACTGTTTTCTCATCACACACATGAAGAAATAGCTACAGAGAGGAGCTTTGCTCTCCCACAGATGTGTTTTTAATCACTAAGAAAATAAGTGGTGAATTCAGCTCATTTAGTGCAGCATAAGCCGTGTAGGCCAGAGTCGTAAGTCTGGATTTTATCCTGAGGTGAGAAGGCATGTAGGCTTCAAGCAGAGAAGAGGAATTTTCTGAATTATGTATTTAGAAGATTGTCCTATAGAGAAAACCAAGGGGGAGGCTAGAAGGGACGCCTGGATTAGAGTTGGGACATAGTCCAGCTGTTAGCCTGGTGTGGGTACCAATGGGAGAGGCGTGCGTGCGCATGCGCGCACACACACATGTACATATGTACACAATTAGGATGCATATGTGTGTCTCCTAGCCCTGCCCTCTAAGAGGGCCTAGAAACAAAAACAGCCCACAGAAAACCTCCCCCAATTTATATAGGTACCCCCTCAATTAAGAAGTGGGGCACCCTTGAAGTGTGTCCACGTGGAGCGACTTGCTTCCCAAAGTACAGAGTGGAAGAGGGGGTGGGGCGTTCATGTTACAGCAGAGAAGCTGGTGAGCGCTACCTTGGCCAGAGATCAAGGTCGTTAATGAAAAATCATGATGGTAGCACGACCTTTGACCTCATGTGCTGAGAACTGACCCCTGTCGTCTTCCTCCCTGAAACACAAAACCCCAAACTAACCTTGAGAAAACACCAAACTGAGGGACATTTTACAATACCTGAGAAACTAGCAGAGGCCAGAGTAGCCTAAGGAGATGCAGTGATTACACAAAATACAATATTACAGAAGGGATCCCAGAGCTGAAAAAAGGACGTTAGGGGAAAACAAATACATCTCAATAAAGTTTAGTTTAGTTTAAAAATAAACAAACCAAGAGCACTCTGGATGCTGTAAAAAGAATGATGCTAAGGTCCTATGTTTGCCAATATAATACCCTCCTTCCCTTCCTCATAATTAACTACATGTTCTGAGCTAAAATCCTGTTTCCCAGACCCCCTTGTGGGTAGTTGGGTCCCTGTCCCATTTAATTGCTAATAAGGTGTAAGCTGGACGGTGCGGCAGCTCTGGGAAGTCCTCTCAGAAGGAGCCATGTCAGCGGGTGGACGGTCTCACCAGCCACATCTCCTTCCCGCAACCTGAAAAGCCAGCAGGATGGATGCAGCTCCAGGAGACATCGTGGAATAAGTGGGGCCCTTGAGGATGGTGGCCATTCAGCGGATGGCAAAGCGTACAGGGACACTGTGGTCCCTGATGATCACACAGCATCACACCAGCCTTTGATAACCTGCTTCTGGACTCATTTTGTAAGAGAAAAGTGAGCCTTCTCTGTTGAAGTCATGCGTTTGCTTGATGCACATTTTCCCCAGACATGAAAACAGGAGGCATCTTTTCTTCTCTTTACACAAAAGATGACTGTGTTGACAGCATTACTGTCTAGAGTACTGGTTTCGCTTCTACGCAGAGTACTCATGTTTTCACTTCATTCAGGGCTCTATAATCCTAAAAACTGGTCCTTCTCTTCACGCCGAGGGCTTCATCGCTTTCAGTGATGGCAGTTGAGAGAAATATTTGTCAGATCAGTTAGTTTCTAGCGAGGGGTGTGCCACTATGTTGATTGACCAAATCTACACCATTGAATTGAATCATTCTCATACGCAACGAGACACAACGCTTTTCTACAAAAGTGAAATAGCTCAATTTCAAGTCGGTCCCTGCTTACGTAGTCAGTGCTTTGGAGCTACACTTCCTCACCTGAATATCCTCTCTGCCAGGCCTGTTTTGGGTTCTTCCTGGACACTTGCTCAGAGTCTATTTCACCTCGCTTTTCTACAGTGATATAAGGTTCCTGCAAAACCTTTGCTTTGTCAGCCTAACGGACACACTGAGTGACACTTGACCCCTTGGGGAGCACTAGGCAGACGGCTCCTAAACTAAAAGGAAGCAGGACCACAAAGTTCCCAGGTTAATCGAATGATAAATGGGTGACCTGTGCTCAAACCCAGGTCAGCCAGCGTCCTGAGCCTGCGTGTTTTCTATTCTATACCTAAGTACGAAATCAATGAATTGTGTCTTTCACATTTGCACACAGAGGTACAATTCCTCTAACCTTTGAAGTCAAGTCACTGACTTCAAAACTGCACTACTTTGCTTCTAATTCGCTCTGAATTGAATACAGTCCGGAAGGGTGAGGAGGAAGAGAAATGAGGGAACACGTGCTGTAGGACAGGTGCTGGGCTCAGAAGTCCACACATTTTAACCATGTCCAGTTGGCAGCCTCCACCTCACACTTTGTGGAAAATCTTAACCTCCTTGGTAATGAGAATGGCCGCCTAGGTTCTGCGAATTGAATCCTTGGTTTCCCCCCTGCGCTGCATTACGGGGTTTTTATGTTTCTCTATGAAATGCACTGCTGGGAACTCTGCAGTGACAGAGGTAGGCAGCAGCCTTACTGTCTCATGGGCTTTTGGGATAAACAGGTAATAAATGCAGTCGGGAAATTCTCAGTGCTATAAAGCAAGGCCTTGGTTGTGGATTCTTTTTGTTTTTTTAAGAACTCCTAGTGTTTTATTTCATATTTTCCTTTTGATGGGTGAAATCGGAGTCCTCTCTTATGCTTAGAATATTCTGTAATTTCTGTGCATTATTTGTTCTCGGCCTTTGCCCGTTTCTCTCATGGATTCTTGGATTCTGAGTGTTCTTTAGTATTAAGGAGCCTTAGTGATGAAACATCAACACCTTCCTGTTTTCTTTTTCCTTTTTGTCTTCGCTTCCAGCAAAGCCTTGGATTCAGCCTCTTCCTTTCCTATCCAGCCTTCTAACAAAGTGGATGTGGACGTTTCTCTGTTTCACAGATTCCCGTGCTTTCTTCTGCATGGACTGAACATCCGCCGTGATGAGCAATAGCGGGGACAGGACTCTGAGAAAACCTTGTGAAGTTCATCACCGAGGACCTGTGGCCTCCTGATGATCACCCACCATTCAGCCTGTCCTTGTAACTGTAACTTCCTCCACACAAGCTGCTAGACCCAGTTCTACTTATGTGTAAACAAAAGTAAATTAAGTCAAACACTCTTCTCATCTGTGAATGATGGGCAGAACTACAGTGACGATGCTGATGTAACGTGTCTTTAAATCCCTTGATGAAACTGAGAGAAGAGAAATTAAGTGACGTTTAAGTGTATATTTTTTAAGAATGTGGAGACATTCCGTAGGTAACATTTATCTGTTCACAGATAAATGACCCTCTCACCTTAATTTAGACCCTCTCACCTTAATTTAGTATTACTGATGCTCCAATGAGTCAAAACAAAATTTTTAAGGAGTTCCCGTCGTGGCTCAGTGGTAACAAACCCCACTAGTACCCATGAGGATTCGGGTTCCATCCCTGGCCTCACTCAGTGGGGTTAAGGATCCAGCGTTGCCGTAAGCTGTGGTGTCGTTGCAAATGCGGCTCAGATCTGGCATTGCTGTGGCTGTGGCACAGGCTGGCGGCTGCAGCTGCGATTCGGCGTTTAGCCTGGGAACTTGCATATGCTGCAGGTTCTATCCTGAAAAGCAAAAAAAAAAAAAAAATTTAAAGCTTAGTTTGATACTGATACAGGTGGACCATAGAACATGTCAAGTCTTCATTACTGATTTAGTTTAGAATTTCACCTTTGCACACACACACGCGCGCGCACACACACACACACGCACAGACACACTCCATGACCAAACAGCCAACCAGAAATGTCTGAAGGGCTTAAACGTATGCTGTTTTCCTGGAAGCTGCCTCTATATTCCTCGGAAAACAGCTAGCTGTTGTACGGGTTGTAGTCAATGCTTTGGAGAATTAACAGCATCTTATAACTTGCTTTTGCAATCATCATTAGCATCTAAGTGCTGTCAATGAAGATGTAAGGAGGAAAAAACAAATTAATAATCAATATGAAACATGCATTTGATGGGTCAGTAGGAAGTCTAGATGTAAGGAAATTACTGCTGATGCTCCGAGCCTGTCCCTACTCTGAAAAGAAGGCTGCAAACCTCTCTCTTTGGCTAGAACAGCTGGAGGAAATCATCGCAAGGGATGCATAGATTTTTCTATCAGTAATTCCTACTACCCAAAGCCATCTGCACAGAGACAATTGCACAATTTCTCTTCATTATGTAAATGAATTCTCTCCTTCAAGCTGCAGTGGGAGGGGGAAGAGGTCCCCAGAGCTCCGGAGACAGGCTTGTGCCGGTTTATCGGTAGGAAGACAAACTCTGTGACATCAACTGAACCCGTGGGGCATCCCCTCCATGGACGGCAACACAGAAGTAGGCAGGCACCTAAGTAAAGACAAAGCTCTCAGATCTTGAGAGTAAACAAAAGAAGAATATGCCTCCTCCACCTTGAGAAAGGCAAAGGCTTCTTCAATGGAAGCCAGAAGAGCATTAACCGTAAAAGACAAGAGGAATCAAGTCAATAAGACTCATTAAGAGAGTGAATAGATGAGGCAGGCTGGGATCGGGATTTATAAAGAACGCCAAAAATCAACCACAAAAACATAGAAAACCCAATGTCGGGAAATTAAAAATTAAAATAAGACTGAAATATCACATACAAACATACCAGAATGGCAAAAACAAAAGTGAGAAACTGCAGCAAGGCCGTGGAGCAACAGACCCTCACCCACTGGTTGACAGGGCTGAACTGGTCACCTACATTTTGGCACCTATGGTTTGAGCATATTTCCAAGGCTAATCCTGTGCACCTGCCATGACCCAGCACTTCCATTCCTAGAGAGGAGTGTACTGCCGTCCACCAAACGGCCCAAGAAAGAATGTTCACACTAGTAGAATTCATGATTATCAAAACAGGAGTAATTCTCAAGTCTATAAACACCAAAATGAACAAATATATTGGGGCATATTCTTAAAAGTGCATTCTACACGTAAAATAAAATAGAGCTAATTATGATATAAGCAAGAGCATACACAAATTTTACAACACAAAAAAGTCCACATAGAATCATTTCATTTACCTGAAGTTCAAAATCAGGTATGACTGGTCTATGGTATTGGGTCTGCAGAGCACTGGAGGCTGACTCGGGTACCATGAAGGCTCGTCCTGGGGTCGGGCAATGTTCTTGCTGATCTGCATGGCGGCTGCCTGCATGTTCACGAAGGTAAGAACTGAGAGACATGCCATGGATCCTGGATGTTCACGTAGGTAAGAAGTGATAGAGAGACGTGCCATGGCTCTGTGTAGTTTCCAGTGTATAAGTTTTGCCTCCATATAAGAGAAAAGAAGTCTCTAAGGGTCAGAAGTTTTGCAGAATTTAATACTGAAGAGACGGCCAGGTTTCCAATGGCAATACAATGTGGATATTTTCTTGTGCATATGCCTCATTGAAAGAGAATAAATTAATGGTCTTGGATTTGCTGAGGATAAACAGTGAACCAAAGCATGAAATGGGGGCGTGCCAAAAAAGGCGTAGATGCCTTTAGAGAGGATGACTTCTACAAATCAAATTTTGTCTTAAATATGCAAAACTTATTATGATTTTTTAGCCCAGTGTAACATTTTACAGAGATAATTGTGTAACACTTGCTCAATATACCCTTTCTGAGTTGATTTCTGAAATAAGAGCAGTGAGTATTTAGGAATTTGTGAAATATTTTTCACATGTCTACTTTGTGGAAAGCACTGTTTGCTGCCTGTGTTGGTAGGAAAACCAGCAGCACTGTGTCGACCCGGGTGCAATTCTGATAAACCTCTGCGGCCCCACAAGCCCACGTTGACTCAAAATGTGATATACAAATGTTAATCCTGCTGTCTCCTACGTGATCCCTGGTACTTCTTTCACTGGGCCCATGTGTCTCCACAAAAGAGTCAGGCACATCACATCATATGTTAACGAGGATGAGTCATACCAGTTAGAAAATAAACAGCAAATAACCTCCTTAATGAAAATCAAAGTTTCCAAAGATCAACACAGTCATAAACTGACGCAAGAATACTGTTATAAAACAAAGGAGAAAATATGCCTACTCATCCTGGATAAAACTGGGCCAAGTGGTATATTTTTTTCTATCTCCTTATAATAAGAGACTTGGAGATTTTACTAGAACTGCAAAATAAGGAAGAAAAATACACTTTTCTCCAAGAGGAAAGAAAATAAAGAAAACGTTATCTTTTATGAAATTAGAGTCTATCCATATTTAAATTTTTTCTATTTAAAACCACATAGAGAAGAATCCATAGTGTCCAAGTTCACCTGTTCTTTGAGAGAGGCTATAACCTTTGGCAGAGGAATGAGGTCACCCAGGAATGACCTCACAGGAAATAAACCCCCACCCTAGCTCTCTCCCTCCCTCACCTTCTCCCTTTGGCCAAATCTAGCCCTGAGCCATGGGGCAGTGAGCCTGTTGCCCTCACCCTGCTCAGCCTCCTGGTCAGCCCCCAGGAAAGAGAGCAAGGTGGGGATGAGTGACAGAAGCCCTGAGGGGACAAATAAAAAGGACACACAGTGGCCTGCCAAGTCCCCATCACTCCACTACACCATGTCATGCTGTCACTTTCCAGACCAAGTCTAGATCATCTCTAGTCAAGCCTGTGGCTTCTGATTTCACCTTCTGTTCTTTTCTGGTAAAAACATTTGATTAACTAGGTCAAGAGAATGCTGCCAAATAAATCTGGAGTATATGAAATACCTGAGAGACGTTCAGCAAAGAGGTTAAAGCTTGGATTTTGGAATCACACCTGGGTTCTTCTCTGTACTCCAGGGTCCTCACCTCTCAAGTTCCATCACCAACTGACCTCATGAGATGTGCGAGGGGTAAGAGAGACAATGAACGTGAAGCTTCCTGCAGGAGGTCTGGCACACAGCAAATGCCAGTTCATTCTTGTAAGAAACTTGCATTACCAGAGATTGAGGTATATGATATTTGCCTTTTCCTTTCTGACTCACTTCGCTTACTATGAGAACTTCTAGTTCCATCCATGTTGTTGCAAATGGCATTATTTTGTCCTTTTTATGGCTGAGTAGTATTCCATTGTGTATGTGTATCACATACACATCCATTCACCTGCTGATGGACTTTTAGGTTGTTTCCATGTCTTGGCTATTGTGAAGAGTGCTACAATGAACACAGGGATGCATGTGTCTTTTTGAGTGAATGTTTTGTCCAGATATATGCACAGGAGTGGGACTGCTGGATCATTTGGTAGCCCTATATTTAGTTTTCTGAGGAACCTCCATACTGTTTCTCACAGTGGTTGGATCAATTTACATTCCCACCAAGACTGAAGAGAAGTAAGTCAGAAAGAGAAAAGCAAATACCATGTTATATCATTTACATGTGGAATCTAAAATACGGCACAGATGATACTACCTACAAAACAGAAAGAGATCACGGACATAGAGCGCAGACTTGTGGTTGCCGGGGCAGGGGTGGGGGTAGGGGACGGGGAGTTTGGGGTTGGTGGACACAAATGGTAACATTTGGAATGGATGGACAGTGGGGCCCTACTGTACAGCACAGGGAACTGCGTGTGACTGGGTCACTCTGCCATACAACAGGGATTGAAGAAACATTGTAAATCAACTATACTTTAATAAAAAAAACAAAGATTGAGGTACACGGTTCATATCTTGGGTCAATACAGAACAAAGGACCCTCGGGCTGACTTTGAGATGCGCGAGGAAGTGAGAGGGTGTGAAAATGGAGTTAATCAGAGACTGGTCAAGCTAAGCACAGCAAATGAATGACTTAGGACGTACTGTGTGGAGCAGATGGAAATCTGAGTCACTGGAATGTTGCTCTAACTATGATTAATGAACGTGGTAAACATAATCTGAATGGAAAGTTGATTAGAGATCATTGCGAAGCCTTCTGAACAGTCAGCAGGACTCAATCCAAATGCGAAGGACATCAGAACAGGATCAAACAGCAATCACATTTAAGGACGAATTTATTTGCTCCAAAAAGTGCACATGCATGGGGAACAATGGCTCTCACTTCATTCTGAACCTCCTTCCTTCCAACAAAGCAAAATACTCTAAAGATCACTAACGATGCAAAACCCCGAATGACTGTAATGTCAGGAACTAGAGAACAGCAAAATCTTCAAATTACCTGAAGCAAAAACAAACAAAAATTCCAGTAGATATCCAGGCTCCCATCCACTTGAGTCTGAGATCAAAAGTCTGAGCTGAAAGAAAATAATGCTACAAAACACAGCACTGGGTCAATTAACAAAAATAAAATACAAGGGGTAGATTAAATTTTTAAAGAAGTATTATTTTAAAAAAAAAAAGCTAGCTGAATAGCATATCTGTGGAAAGACTTTGACTGTGAGAAGATGACAGCAGGGGTGGCCCTTTGTGGTAAGGAACCCCTGACTGGATATGGAAAGCCAGGACGGAGACTGACTTTTGTTGCCTTTTTTTTTTTTTAACATGTGCCAGGAGTGAGTATGTGTTTATTTCTGATAACATATCCTTTGTTCTGAAATAACGTGTGGGCTCCTGAAATGTGACACACAGTTGAAGCAGGATCCAGATCAGAGAAACCCTCTCTACTATTCATTTCCTGGCTGACATCACTCAAGCCATTTAACTTGTAAAATCTCTTACCTAGACTGTGCATATACATGTACATCAACTACGTGTTGGCTATAAGAAATTCACTTTTAAAATTCTGAGATAGGTTACAAGTAAAGAGATGGAAAAATATGTGCCCTGCTAACACCAATCAAAGCAAAGCTGGGTTGTCTGTTAGTTTCAGACAAAGCAGACTTCAAAGCAAGGCAAATTCTTAGGGGGAGGGTGGGCAGAGAAGCATGACATAATTATGAGAGGGTCAGCTTCCCAAGCAAACAGACCAACACTAAATATATATGCATCAAACAACAGAGCACCAGATACATGAGGCAAAAACTCAGAACTGAGAGGTGAGATAAACCAACCCACTATCGTGTCTGGAGTGCCCACTTATCATATCAGAACTTAAAGATGAAGCGTGCAGAGAAGCAGTGGGCGGAGACACTACACAGCACCAAGAGACCAGCTGCTCTGACATTTATAGGACACGTTCAACAATTGAAGAATACAGTTTTGTTCTCAAGCTTGGGTGGACCACTTACCAAGGGAGACCACAATCAGGGCCATAAAACACCCCATTAAATTGAATAGAATTTAATGGACACAAATCTTCCTCAAACTCTTTCAAAACATTGGCGAGGGGAGAGTATCTCCCACCTCCTTCCACGAGGCCAGCATTCCGCTGACGTCAGCCAGACAAAAACAATACAAAAATTTTCAGCCCTAAGAGAGGTTGGGTTGCACTGTCCCTGGGAGAGACTTTTAGGGTGTCTCATTTCTCATTTCCCTTTCCACCCTTGTTGCCAAGAACGTCTTAATCTTCCTCTCTCCATTTATATTTTCAGTCTTGATATTTTCACCTGTTTTGGAAAGCTGCCTCAACTCTATTTGACTATTGCCAGAATACGGACAAACCTGGAAGACAGCCTCCTAAATGAAATAAGCCAGTCACTGGAGCACAGAGTGTGCGGTTGCACTTACACGAGACACCTAAAACAGTCAAACTCATAGACACAGAGGTGGAACGGTGGGTGCCAGGGGCCGGGGACAGAGCAAATGGGCTTTACTCAACAGATTTCAAGTTCCAATTATGCGAGATGAATGGATTCTAGAGCACTGCCGTAAAACATGGAGTCCATAACTAACAAGGCATGTGGTGCACTTCAAAATTTGGTGAGAGGGTAGTGTTTTCACCAGGTTTAAAAAAAAAGAATAATTTTAGAAGTATAGCAGATTTGCAGTGTTGTGATCGTTTCTGCTGTACGACAAAGTGATTTACTTATCCACAAGCACGTATCCATTCTTTTTCAGATTCTTTCCCATAGAGGTTATCACAGAATATTGGGTAGAGTTCCCTGTGCTTCAATAAAACTTCAGAAGAAAAAAAGACATTTTTAAAAATTTAATTAAAATAAGTTTAAAAAGAAAAAACATAGACCAATTATCCTCCATGAGAGAATAATAAAAAAATGTATAAATCAAAACCATCATTAAATACAAAGTATAATACATTATTACAAGTGAATTTATATTAGGAGTCTAAGTTTGGTTAACAAAAAAAGAATCAATTGGTTAAAGAAAGAAAACAATGTAATTCAGTACATTATTTGTCAATAGCATGAAAGACTACAGGTAAAGCTTAGCAAAGACTCCCCCTTCTTCATGAGTATTTGACCTTTGGTTAATTCCCTACCTCCCTTTCCCTAGAAAGCAATGATATATATCACTAGGTGGTGGTGGTGTTGATAAAAACAGCCCCTGGGAGAGGAGTTACTCCTGTTTAAGGACAACTATAAATACTTGATACACTTCTTCTATCTTTGCGCTTTTTGAGTGAGGCTCCTTAGACTAAGCAGGGCCGTTTGTGGGGACACTAGGAGCTATGTTTTAAAGTCACTGCAAGGATTATTCTGGGGGGAGGGTGCCAGCTTCGAGATCAGGGCGCTCCTACGCCTAAAGCCATTTATTAAGGATTCATATTTAGAACTTCGTGTCTTCACCACCTCTCTTGACTGTAGTTCTTATTCCAGACACTGAATCCACACTTTTCAGTCGGGTCTATTTAATGCCAGCTAAAAAGTTTGATATATAAATCACTGAATCATACACTGTACTGTCAACATACCCTTCGGTCATTTTATCCCTCCAATTTTAATAGTCAGTTCTTTTCTCAGCCAAAGATTCTATTGTTTAAAATACACACCTTAAGAGTTTTAAATGTGGGAGTTCTCGTCGTGGTGCATCGGAAACGAATCCGACTAGGAACCATGAGGTTGTGAGTTCGATCCCTGGCCTTGCTCAGTGGGTTGAGGATCTGGTGTTGCTGTGAGCTGTTGTGTGGGGTCACAGATGTGGCTTGGATCTGGAGTTGCTGTGGCTCTGGTGTAGGATGGCAGCAACAGCTCCAATTAGACCCCTTGCCTGGGAACTTCCATATGCCGCGGGTGCAGCCCTAAAAAGACATACACAAAAAAGTTTTAAATGTGTACCTTTGTTAAGAGTCAAGGCATGTATTTTCTTGATGGTGTGACACAACTCTAATTGACTTACTCATTATTGTTTTTAAATAGACAAGCAATACTAAGCAGGTCTAATGATCGATCAACTCTGCAACAGTAAGCCTGCAAGGCTGGCTCTAGTCTATGATGAGCCTGTATGGTTGCCCAAGCCTAATTAATTGGTTTTTAAGTCCTTTTCGCTACTAAGACACAAATTACAAGTTTGTTCTCTTGAGTTAAAAAAAAAAAAAAAAAGGTTAATATATTTCTCCTGCTAGGGTCGAATCATTTTTGGTGGCTGGAGGGTACACGCCCTGCTGAGGGGACATAAATTGCTACCGTTCCCTGAGAGAATCAGTTCCAGTGACAATCCACTTTGCCACGGGCCCCAGCAGGTGACAGTTACTCACTTCTGAATCTAGGGAATAGCCAGACACACTGAAACTTTTAACATCTATTTTACAAGATTTTTAATATCTAAAATTTTTAAATAATTTTCTTCATAGATGATTGAATCAAGAAAGACCACTCAAATGTCCAGATTATAAATTATGGATTAATTACACTCGTCAAGGGCTTAGAAGGTTATGGCAATTTAATGAAAATCACACATGGAAACAAATCCCTCCTTCTTTTGGAAAATACACAATTTTATCTCGTTTCTAGAACAACATTTGTTGAACATAGGCTAGGATTCAAGTGTTTGTCCTAGGATGGCTAGGGAACTGACGTAAGTGTTGTTCTCTTAAATTTTCTGTGATGCTGGAGTTGATCCTTTGACACTGAAACATTATGAAGCTGTATCTTGCTGGGAAAGTTCAGGGAAAGTGACAACTGAGATCAGTATAACATTGATAGAAATCACACCGACTCTGGATTCCTACAAAGTTGTTTCCATGTGTCACTCTTCCCCATGAAATAAAAATCACCTTTCTGAAATGAAGGCAGCATGCTGTGCGCCCGGCAGGGCACAATGCCCGTGCATTTATCTTCAATCCTCCACCTGATGCGCTGGACCTGTACTTTCGCGTTGTCTTGGTGGCAGATTTTTATCCTTTCTGTCCACTTCCGCATACTGTCCTGGCCTGATTTTCACTGGTTTTGTGATCATCATCACTTTCTCTAGTTGATTGCTTCTTCTTCTTTTTTTTCTTCTCTTTTAAAAAAGTTTTATTGAAGTATAGTTAATTTACAAGGTGTGACAATTTCTGCTGAACGACTAAGTGACCCAGTCATACATATACACATATCCATTCTCTCTCAGAGTCTTTTCCCACTTAAATTATCACAGAATACTGGGTAGAGTTCTCTGTCCTATTAGCAGGTCCTGACTGGCCAATCATTCCATGTGCTTCAATGTGCATATGCTAATCTTAAACCCCTAGTTTATCCCTCCCAATAAAACCTTATGTGCTTTAAAATATATGCACAATTAAAACACGTGACAATAAACGCAAAAGGGGAAGGGGTTAAGTGGAGGCACAATATTATTCTAAAATCTTAGTATTTTGGGGGAAGTATTGAAAGTAATCATTTAAATTGGAGTGTTATAAATCAATTGGGAATGTTGTAATCCCAAGACTTCTTAAAAGTGTAAAATTAATACTAATAAAGGAGGTAAATCAAAAGAAGGCAAGAAACAAGAGAATAAGGGATATAAAGTAAACAGGCAAAGAAAATAATAGTAAGACGGCAGGTAAAAATCTAAATACAGCATTAATTATACTAAGTGTACATGGACTAAAAATTTTTCCTGTTGAAACAGGGATAGAGCAACCTTCCAATTTTAGGCTTGACTGGACTCTGCATAAAATGTAGCTCTAGGAATCCCTGAAAAGGCAGGGATTCCCTGAAAAGGCAGGGATTCCCTGAAAAGGCAGGGATTCCCTGAAAAGGCAGGGATTCCTAGAGCTAACTATGGAAGGGGGAAGAACTTTTAGCTGCTAGCCCTGCAGGGCTGAATTCTGAGTAAGCCTGAGCCCAGAAATGCTGCCCTTTCACTATCTTAATCTATCTTTCAGCAAACTTTTTATTTTGAGAAGACCGCCAGAATGTGTCATTAAGTTATGCAAATGTAAAGCAAAGACTCTCCATGGAAGCAGTTTGAAAAGCTAAACTGTGCTTTGTTGTTGCAAATTGTTTTAAATTCTTGCAACTGTGGGATTAAATTCCAGTTTAGCCTTTTCACCAGAATGGCTCAGGCTAGTTTTTTTGTTGAATTTTCCAAAAACAAACACAACTCATCTCTGTATTATTTTTCTTCTGAAGACCACACACTGGTCACATGAAGAACTTGTTTTCTTTCTATTAATATGACTTTATTTGTCCTTGCTGGGAAATAAAAACCTTGATTTATTCTTCTAAAAGATCATTTCCCCACTCCTCTTGCTGTATTGCAAATATTTACAAATATTTCTCATTTTGCCTGAGTCTAATCTATCTGGGATGGAAAAATATCCTTTATAATATATTTTTCTATCCCTAAATTTATGTCCTAATGTGGGGATGTGGCTTGACAGTAGGTGATGAAGGGTGAATCAGTAAATCTTATCACACCACACCTGTTATCATTGCCAGTGCTAAGATATCGAATTGAAAAATATTGTTTTTTATGTTATTGAATGATCTAGACAGTCTAAGGTACAGGCTAAGGATTACAGTGGAGAAAAACTATAGAGATAGGAAAGTATAGGTTGAGGTATAAACAAGGCAGGGCTTGATTTGGGGATGGAAATCCCATCTTTCTCTTTTTTAGTCGTGCCCTTGGCATGTGCAAGTTCCTGGGTCAGGGATTGAAACTGAGACACAGCCTTGACAATGCCAGGTCCTTAACTCACTCAGCCACCAGGAAACCCCTCACTCCCACCTCTTTCTTAGTGGCTGAAATAATGTTCACCCACCAGTAACATTTTGTGGAGTCTGTACTGCTTGTACAATACATTGCCACTGGCGATGCAAAGAGAACATATCTGGGAATGCATTCATCGAAGGTACAGAAGGGCCACACAACAAGCGCCCCGCGAATAGGGCAAACGGTCAAACTAGAGAAGTAAATGCAAAAGTTAAGGTAGTCAGTGAGGGGGCTGAGATGAAAGGAGGAGGTGCTGGGGAGGACCGTCTAGCAGGGGGGCACAAAGCAGATAAAAAGGTCCAGTGGCAGGAAAACACTTCCACACGAAGTCCTCACACATTTTGCATGTCATTTACTGCCCTTCCAGTGAGTGCAGGGAAATAAAAAGTAAGGCTCAGTTTCTGCCTCAGGAGTTTCAACTAAATGAAAGATAAAGAAACATCCATGCAGCCAGTAGAGGACAGACAGGCCATGAAAGGTGCCCGTGTGTAGTTCAGCCATAAATTCTGACAAGAGCAATTCTGCAAAAGGCAGCAGTAGAAGACAGGCGACGGAATGAGACACTTCGAGGCTCCAAACTCAGATGTGTGCCACCCAACAGCTGTGTGACCTTGTGTGAGTCTCGGCACCGAGCCTACGTGGCTCTTAACAAAAATGGCTCAACAAAAAGTCCAACAAGTCTCTCAGAGTGGGGATGAGGTCATCTGACGAGAAGGCCCCATAAGGTGTCGAACTTTCTGTCTTTCTCCCCTCTCATCGCACCTACTCTTTTTCCTGCAAAGGGCTGAGGCGTGTGGGGAGAAGGAGAGTCAGGAAGGAACAGGGATGGCAGGCAGCCCTTCCCCGCCCTCCGCCCAGCTCCAGACCTCAGACTCCGGGAGGTGCGGGGGGAGCGGGGCGCAGACATCGCGCTGGGGAGGGAGGCTCCGTGGCTGTAAACACGGGCACCATCAGAGTTCAGATCCTACCGGATTTTGGTGCCGTGCCGAAGCCTCCCCCCCGCCCCGGGCACTGCCCTCAGCTTCCCCAGCCGTGTAATGGGGAGACAGCATCTTCTTCGCCCTGGGTATCCACCCGGCTGAACCCTGCGACAAGGGCGAGAAGGAGCCCCCAGGCCGCAGGCCTCCAGCCTGATTGCTTCTTATAACGCTGTCCTCTCCTCTATTCATCTCTGCTGACAAAATAAATACAATCTTTCCAAACCACTAGATACCATGATTTATGTGCAAATCCTCTATAAATCTCAACACAATTCTTTTTTTTTTTTTTCTTTTTAGGGCCGCACCCACTGCATATTGATGTTCCCAGGCTAAGGGTCAAAATGGAGCTACAACTGCCAGCCTACACCACAGCCCCAGCAATTCAGGATTCTTAACCCACTGAGTGGGACCAGGGATCAAACCAGCATCCTCATGGATTCTAGTCAGGCTCGTTACCATTGAGCCACAATGGAAATTTCTTCGACACAATTCTTTAAGCTTATGTGCAATATACCATGTTTTGAATGCTTTATTATACTTAGTCAATAGAAACTGATTTAGGCAAGTGCCTCTTCTTTCTGTATTTATCCTTTTCCTAGTCAACAGTCGGCACGGAACATGCTCAGTCAAGGTTTGTTGAATTTAATTAAGCTCCTTTTCCAGAGAAAGACGTTCTTGATTCTCTTCAACATTTGCTCTTCAGTATCCATGCCTCCAACACTCACCTCATTTCAACACCATAGCACAACAGATGTGCAAGTTTCCTCTCAGATATTATAACATATTTGACCTCTTCTGATTTTTTTTTTTTTTTTTGCTTGTTTGTATACTAATCCAAGCAAAGATTATTGCAAAGATTATTGCAGGGGTCTTGTCCATGGAAGAAAGCCAATTAACGTGAGCCAGTTTATATCAAAGTACCCATGACTGGAATGTCCTTGGCACACGCGTAGGCATGACCAGAGCATAATAACATTCTTTTAAAATCGAGTCCCACTTCCATCTCTTTCAAAAAGTCTCCCAGGCTTCTAATTTACAGGTCTGGCTGCTGTGTGAAGCCTCTGGAGCAGGTGTCAAGGCAAGAGACGGAGGCCTGCATCAGGGTGATGGAGATTGAGGATAAATTTCTTGACATTTTGGAGATGGAAACTATTAGAATTAACAGTGGTTTGATGGGTGAAAGGTACGCTGAGTCGAGAGCTGTCCATGTCTCAATCCCAGCAATTTCTGGCTTGTTACCTGAAGTGTTCAAAGACTTTGCAGATGTGATAAAATTGGGGATTTTGAACTGGGGAGCATATCTGGGATTGTCTAGGTGGGCTGGGGGTGGGGTGGGGGTCCTCATTAAAGGGAAGCAGGAGGATCAGTCAGGATCGGAAAGGTGACCATGGAAATGAGAGAGAGTCGGGGGGTGGGGGGAGCAGTCAGACCACAGGCAGCCTCTAGAGGCTGGAGAAGACAGGGACAAGATTCTCTCCTGAAGCCTCAAGATGCAGTGCAGCTCTGTTCACATGTGCATGCTAGACTTCAAACCTCCCGAACTGAAAGAGAATAAATGTGTGTTGTTTTAAGCCACCAAGTTTGTGGTAATTTGTTGCAGCAACCGCAGCAGAACAAGAGAGAAACAAATGAGATGAAGGAAAGAATCCAAGAGCTCTCCGCTGGGCTTTAGTTAGTAAGGCTCCCCCAGCCCCTACCAGGGGCATCTTCTCAGCCAGATGGGGAGACTGAACTGTGGTCTACACTGTAGTTGCTTGGTTTATTTTGTATGTGTACCTGTATCTTGTCCACAAATAATTCTGAAAAAAAAAAAAAAAAAGAAAAGAAAGAAAGAAAAAGAAAAAAAAAAAGACGTGCTTAAAATAATCACATAGGTGTATTATAAAGGTATATTTAACCATTATTCCCAAAGATGCTGCCAAATTATAGGCTCCTGCAAAGAATCTCTTTAATTTCATTAGTATGAAAATGATGGACTTTCTCTCTAGTCCCCTGAATCTATTTACCTCGTTGTCAGAGAACTAATTCTTTATCTTTTTTCTCGAATGTCTTTGTAGGGAGATATTATGTGCACTCCTTTTCCCGACGCTGTCCGACTTCATTTACAGGTCTTCTTCGAAACCATTACAGCCTGAATTTGCTGGGTGTTGCATCACACAGACTCACAAAACCTACATTTTGCTCTGAGCTTCTCTTCTCTCCTGGCCCTAGTTCAAGATTCATTAGCTCGATTTATAACTTTTCCAAGTTTCTTTTATACCTCTACTTTCCTATAGTTTAAAGGCATTTGGAAATCTTACTTTCTTTCCATTCCAACTCTCTCTTCATCACGGAACAAATCAATTATGTTAATGCAGTAGCCTGAGGGCGAAAAAGCAGCCTCGCTGTAGAAAGGAATTGCAGCCTTGGAGTTTGGAGCCTTAAACAGAGCCTCTGACTGAAGGTGAGGGAGCAGCGTGGACCTGCTGGGCACAGGAGGCCCAGTACACAGCACCAGCATCAGGGGAGGAAGACCCAGGGCCCACAGGGCACGGCCTGTTTGCCTCAGGCCTGCCGGTTACTACCTTTGCCCGGATTTTTCAAAGACTGACTCATATGCAAGGCGGGTGCTCCGAGTGTCTGGGGCAATTCATGAAGTCTGGCATCTACCACACCTACAACTGCACAATCATACGTGATCAGGCTGGAAGATCGGCTTATCTGTCTGCTCCACTTTATACGAGAAAATAGAAATCCAGGGGTATATCCTTACCCTCTTGTAACACTCACACCTGCAGCCCCCAGGGAACAGCAGAGAAAGGAGTCTGGCTCCCTGAGTCACCACATGGAATAAGTCTGCCCACCAAACAGACACAGGGCCACGGTCTCGTGTGGGAGCAAGAAATGACACACTCATATAAAAGCGCAGCCCAGGTACTCAGATTGCCAACCTGGCCACCTGGAGATATAATGATGTCCCCATTGTTTAATCGTGGTTATCTAAATTTAAAAAAAAAGAACAATCCGTATTGATATCAACTACTTTTGGCCATTCCAGGTAATAGTTACATGCTTCCTGCTTGTCCTGGCTGGTCAGCATGGTCATCAGACTCCTTGCAGAGAGCAAGGAACAGCAACAGGTGAATCCAGCCTGGCTGCGTGTACGAAATATTGAAATGAGAAGCAGCAAGAGAAAGAGGATAAACAGACACAAGTGACTCCATTGAGCCATTAGAAATGTGGCTAAGATCCACCAGAAATAAGTTATTGCCTTTTCGTCTGTTTTGTTTTTGTTCATCTTTGCTGCACCTGGGTTGGGGGAGGAATATGATTTCCAGCTGTAGCTAAGGCTGGCATTTTCGCAAAATCTTGACATGGAGATAGGAAACCCAACACAAGTGTGAACCATGGCCCCAAACCGACACTCACTTTGCAAGGCTAACGGGAATGACTGAAAAGCCGAAGAAGTAGTCTGACACCTTTACTTTTTTGTTATGATAACTTATTTTATGCAACACTGGAAGGTGTGGTGACAACTGAATACAATCCGTATCTTGTATTACGGGGTTATCCAAATAATTTCTATAATAATAGTAACCCCTGCCTGCCATCCGGGACATGATGACAGGCCTGACTAGCCAATGTGGTGGCTCCATCAAGACGGACACTAGGCAGACATGGAAAGCGAGGGAGTGCTCTGAGACAAAGGGGTGTCTTACACTAAAACGAGGGAACAGGCTGGACATCATGAAGGAGAATCGAAAATTCAAGTTATAAAACAGAACCGAGAAGATGTGGGATACAGGAAAGTGGAAAACATAAAATATGTAATAGCCTTTGGTACCAAAGTGATACTGGTTTAGGTTTCCTTTTGTCTTAATGTATTGCTACATTTCATTGCTAAGCTAGTTCATATTTAACCTGATATTCTTGAGTAAAGTTCAATTTCAATTATTTTAAATTTGCACTATCCATTCTAAACCACCTTGGAATTTACTTTCTCCATGCATTTAAATGATACCTTTTTCAAAGTCCCATGGCTTCAGCGATGGAAAGGGTTCGACAGAGTGCTACTCATTACAAAATTCGGGTGGTAATGTTCAAAGACCAGCTGGAATTTTTGTAAATAATGTATTAACCTCAATGCATCTGAAAAGTAAATTATCTTTTAAATGTTTTTCCCTCTCACATAAATTAATGCTACCGGTGGGAATATATTGATCTGACTCCATCAGAAAGCACTTGTAACGTTAATGAAAATCAGAGTTTCTGTAGATTAAACATGGCGGATGAATTGCTTTATGATGTCGCATTGGGCCCAACGTGAGTGTTGCTGTTAAATCGTGTTCTCCATTACTGCAGCAAATATTATTAAAAGCACTTGTGAATTCAAAATGATTAAATCTTTTGACCTCTACAAATGAAATAATCCCTGAAGACACAGCATCAAAATTCTCATTTTCCTTCAAACTGTTGTGTATTTGAGGACTATAATTAATTCATTAGTTTCTTCCATGATAAAGTTCATCTTGATTTTACATTCCATTTTAATAACTTCAGGAGTTCAAGAGCTGATTTGATCTTAGGATAATTTTGCTTGGCATATGTTATCTTGAAAGATCTCCTCAAACCCTCATTTGCAAATACATAGTCTAAGATATTGCAAATATATTTAAAGGCAAAAGTAGCAAAAATGCAACAGTCACAAACGAAAGCATTGAAAAGAAATACAAGAATGTGTTTGTCAAGCCTCTTTATTTTCTTATCACCCTGGTCTCTTCTCCATATGGAAATGCTCATGTAAAACGACAAGTTTCCACCACTAAAGCTCTTCAAAGCCTCTTTTAAAATATTTTATTCAGACTAGAGCAGCAGCTCCTGTGCTGAGCTGTGAATAATAGTTCTGGAACCTTTTCTCTGCAGGATACTCTAACAGTCCACAGCCATCAGACTTTAGGTGAAGGCTTCAAAATACGCGTGTTAACAGAGATGTTTACTGGCCTCAGGAGGAGCGTGGAGAGGGAAACTCAGGGATTCTAGATTAAGTCAATAGTCCCAAGATATTTTTGAAGGACCACAGGGTTTATAAATACTTTGTATTCATAAGGCTTGGGCAAATGTGTTTGACTAATCATTTCCTTAAGGTCTTATTTAATTCCGTGTTCATGTATTCGTTGCCTCTTTAAGTGCTATTTCCTGCCATGGACCAGGCACTGTCAGGGTTTGGTAACTGCTAAGGCATACAATCCAGGAGCACATCCTCTTGGGGCATCCTTGGATCTCCTGCGGCTCTCACACTGGGTACCACCTAGTGGTCCCTTAGCCTGCACACCCTGTGTTGTGTGTTCCACATGGCCTGAATGTCAGCACCTGTAGGTAAGGGTGTTATCTGTGCACAGCCCTGAGCAGGGTCTGATCCTGAGGGTCCTGGGGATGCTGATGGCCTAGAACTTAAAGCTTGCTCTGTACAGGGTTACTCTTTGGCTCCCAACTCATATGCAGCATGTCCCTGCTGTATTCCCAAGGCCCTGTTTGGGCTGACAGGCTTATTACCCACTGACAATTCGAACTTATTTCAAGATTCCCTAATACCCGAAAAAAAGTGTGGCATTATTTCAAAATCCAGTTTTCCAACTCCAATCATTAGGAACTCTTTTTCTCTCCTTTTTTTTTTTTTTTTTTTTTAATGGCCACACCCATGGCTTAAGGAAGTTCCTGGGCCAAGCAGGGATTGAATGCAAGCTGTAGCTATGACCTGATACAGCTGTGGCAACGCTGGATCCTTTAACCCACTGCCCTGGGCCAGGGATTGAACCCACACTTCCACAGCAACCTGAGCTGTTGCAGTGGGATTCTTAACCCACTGTGACATAGAGGGAATGCCTAATTTACACAATACATTTATTTCAGAGACTTTAAAAATGTTGATTGGGAGGAGGAAAAGATGAATTTAGAAGAAACTGTGTCTCTAGAGAGAAGCCTCATTGGGTTTAAGCTCCAGCTGCATGCTTGGCTTTATCCACAAAATAGCTTCAGTTCACGAGGTTTACTTAGTACCTACTAGGTGCTCAAAAGATGCACAAGGCAGTATTGCACGGTGGTTTCGATTTGCATTTCTCTGAAAATTAGTGATGTTGAGCATTTTTATATAGCTGTTGAACCTTTCTATGCCTTTTTGGGGGAAAATGTCTATTCAGGTCTTTTGCCCATTTTTTCACTTGTGTTACTTTGTTCTGTTGATATCAAGTTGTAGGAGTTCCTTATATATTTTGGCTATTGACCCCTCGCTGGACATAGGCCTTGCAAATATTCCCCACATTCCACAGATTATTGATTGTTTCCTTTGCTAAGTTGAAATGTTTTAGTTTAATGTTGTCCCACGTGTTTATTTTGGCTTTCTCAGTCTGTGCTTTTGGTGTCAAATCCACAGAATCACGGTCAAGATCAGGGTCAAGGAGCTGTTTCCCTATGTTCCCATCTCACTGGGTACTTTACATATGCACAATTTTTACATGCCAATCCTACTCCAGCAAAGCTTGTGGAAAATGAAGAAGTTACTCATCAAGCACAACACACTGAGGTTTTAATTGTGAAAAATACAGGACCCTTGTCAAAGTGCTTTCCTCAGGGAACCATTACAGCAACAACATTAAGGACTGTCTGGAGGTTTGTTCAGAGAGCAAAGGAAACGCACATCTGTTCTCTTTTGGAGGAAGAGAAGGATTCTTCGGAGAAAGACAGAAATTAGGCAAGAGGACCGAGGTACAGGATAAGCAGTGTTTGGGGGCAGATGAAACTAAGAAGGTGCACTGAAGACAAGGGGTATAGTTTACTGACTAAGCTCACGGGGCTTTGTGTTCCCTCCTAAAACAGCAGAGGTAAGACGTGTACCTCCACCTCCCAGGGGTTTATCTGCAAAGGTCAAAGGAGATGGAAATGTTACCACGCGTGAGAACATGGGCCTTTCTATCTTCACCAGGGTGGCTTCTGCTCAGAGTAAAAACTTATTTCTAAATTATTGTTCTATTTATGTAATTTATTGAAGTACAAGTAAAAATAATTTTAAGTTATTAAATTCAGTTCATAAATATTGCTCTATTTGTAAATAGAGTACATTTTATCAAGTCATTTACAAGGTTTTTATAGCTTAGATAATTAAAATCCTTTAGACACCGTAAACATTATAAATTTAATATATCCAATTTCCTGAGTACCTAATTGTCTATCTAACAAACAAAATGTTTCCAGTTAAATGTCTTATAAATCCAATGAATTAAGCTCATAAAGTTGACAGAAGTTCTTTTAAATATTAAAATATTGCTGAAAATCTTGTTGAAAATTCCTTTGTACCTTTCAATCATAAGTGTTAAGATAATTAGTCTCTTTACTCATTTCAAATAGAAAAATAAGGTTTATCTCTTAAGCCTCTAGCCGACCAAATTCTTTAAAGCATAATAAATATGACAATCCTACACATTCTCAGTTGTTCCAAAAGTAACACAAGACTATTCAGAAAACAGGTTTGATTTTCTTTATAATGTTTTGTACTTAATTCTGGTTATTCTGGAATTCCTATTCGATATGCTTCCTCACTAATAACGACATCATTCCAAACAAATTGAGATTCTCTTTTCAGGATCTCCATCCCCTGAGGCTTTGTCACCTTATCCCCATCTGGGATGTATGCGCTGCCCTGGGCGTAGATGTGCAACCCACACCCGTTAGACCTGTTCTCTCCCAAGGCTGAGGGGTCCCACCCGGGACAGCCCCCCTCCCCGGATCAGGAAATGAGGCAGAGGAGGTGAGGAGATGCAAGCCCTTGGTGGTGGTAAGGTGTGATGAGGAGATGCAAAGGATGCCAGGTCATTTGCATTTTTCCAAGGCTGCCAAGGAAAGTGGAGAGGGCTAGATCTAAAACTTGTGAGGAGACATTCGTCAGACAGACGTGTGAGAAAGAGCAGACCACACGGTCAGGCGCATGCTGCTGGGCGTGCCAGCGTCTGAGTGCAGTCTGAGGTCATGAACTCCAGGGAGACTTAGGGACCACTTTGCCCTGCTTTCCAGCAGAGTGGGCCTGCTGAGTCCTGCAAGGCCTGGCCTTCCAGCACAGGAATTTAACAGCAGAAGGGGAAAGGGAGCTAAGAATACCACAAAAGAGAAATTGCAGCAAATCGCCCAGCGGTGCAAGCTGGTGGGGAGGATCTGACCACAGCATAGGGCCACAGAGTGAGAGAAGAGGTGGCGGGGAGGTTCAGGGGTGGCAGGTGAGTGGTGTGATGTGGAAACGGGGGAGGGGTGCATGAAACCAGGTTTGATACATGCGACTATTTTACTTTACAATATTTGAAATTGTAACAATGAAATATGACTATTGCTCCTAGTTGTTTGAACTGCTAAAGACACAGCTTACAGACATACCCAGTATGAACATACTTATCAATCTTACACATAAGGATGTCTTTCAAAAACAAAAAAAAAAAGTGTGTAGGCTCTTCCCTCAAAGCAGTGTTGATGCCCGTCTGATCTCCAGCTGGACCCAGGCTTCGGGAGGGTCAGCAAAGTACCCCTGAGCATATATTGCCCTCCTTTGTGGGGGGGGGGGGGGAATCTATCACCAACATAGAGGAATTTATTTAAATACATTCCTTAAAATAAAAACTCACAACAACTCTTCGTGATTTACAGGATATGCTATTCTGGCGGTTTGGGTAACTTTCAGTTTTCAGTGTGGCCTTTAAGGGGTTTTGAAGTCACACCTCCTACACTCCCAAGACAAAAACAGAACCAATTGAAAATCAAAACTCTTACTAGAGCCACTAGAGGGCTGAGGTCAGCAGTTGTAGCACCGCCCACAAAGCTTGGCAAGACAACAGGCAGATAGAAAGAATCACAGTCACCCACAGAGGCTCAGGGTAGATGCAGCTGCTGGAAGCGGACAAGGGGAGGAAAGCCTAGCGCTGGGAGCTCAGTGTGGACCCCAGCTGATCATGGGCAAACTGCAGAAGTCAAAACCAAGAGTCAACCTTGAAGGAAGCCAGAGGGGAAAAAATCTTACTTACAGAGGAGCAGGGGGAAGAAGTACATCTGGTTCTCTTCAGAAACCAGGAAACAAGAGAAAAATGGGACAAAGAATTCAAACTATTGCAAGAAAAAAACAACAACCTGGATTTCTATACCCTGTGAAATTACCTTCAAAAGTGAAGGAGAAACAAAGCCTTTCTCAAACAAACAAAAATGGACTGATTTTGTTTTTGCTAGACTTGTCTGCTTTGCAAGAAATGTTAAAAGAAACTCTTCAGAAAGAAGGAAAATGATAGCCATTTGAAACTCAGGTCTACATAAAAAAAGGAAAAACATGAAAAAAGGAAAAGATGGTGAAATAAAATCTTCTATTTTTTCTTAATTGACCTAATAGATAACAGTTTATTTCAAAAAATAACAAAACATTTGATGATCACAGCTTACAGGTATGCTAAATGAACACAGAAATGTCACAGCAAGGAGCAACTGTAAATCCTCGGTAATACGGAACCTTCACTCACGACTCATGGAAAATGATGTGTATTATTTGGAAGAAAACTTGGATTGGTTATAAATGTAATAAAAAACTCAAGGGCAATACTAAAAGTAATTGATAAGCTAAGAGAAGAAATAAATGGACTCATTGGGATCATGTATCATTTTAAATGTCAGTGGTGTACTTCACTAGTAAGAGACCAGACAGTCAGAGTGGATAAGAAGACAAACCCACCCACGTTTGTCCACAAGAAACAGTGACCCCGGCACACTCACGATGGTCTGCTGGGACTTAGGCTTTTCACACCTTCCCAGGCACACACCTTCTTAGCCTGGACACCACCAGCCCTGGACACGGACTCCCAAAGACATGAGCTTACATATCTTTAGAAATCCATCATGGTGCTTCCCTTGCCAGGTAACTATAGACTTGTGGTTGCCTACAGGGACGAGGAGGGAGTGGGATGGATTGGGAGCTTGGGGTTAACAGATGCAAATTATTGCCTTTGGAATGGATTAGCAATAAGATCCTGCTGTGTAGCACTGGGAACTCTGTCTAGTCACTTACGATGGAGCATGATAATAGGATGTGTACATGTATGTGTGACTGGGTTACCATGCTGTACAGAAGAAAAAAAATTGTATTGGGGAAATAACAATTAAAAAAAAAATTTAGAAAGAGAAATCCAGGCTTCCCCACCGGAGAGAGGACAAGGCATCTCTCGAGCTGCTGGTTTGCGGTTCTGTTCAGTAATTATGTGTGTAGGCTTTTCCCCCAAAGTGCTGTTGACGCCTGTCTGATCTCTAACTGGACCCAGGCTTCTGGAAGGGCTCTCAGCAAAGTGCCCCTGAGCACAATAGCCGTCTTTTTCATCATGGTGATGGTCTCCAGGATTTTGACCTGATTTAGTAAGCAGACCAGAGTCTGGAATCCCTAGAGAGCAGGGCAGCACAGAGCCACGCTGACCAGGGGGGCATGTCCACTGTGCTCCGGGCACTGCATCCTCAGTGCTGTTGGAGAAACCCTCTGACTGTAAACTCCTCTATTTTTCAGCAGACTGTCAATCAAGGTGTGTTTAAATCCCCGGTTCACCTCAGCCTTGGGGAGGCATGGCCTGTAAACGTTCTTTGCAATTTTGGGAGGGACCTGTCCCTAACATCAGGCCATCAGGGTACAGAATGAAAAGTCCAGGCAGGACTCAGCAGGCTAGCAAAGCACCTCCAACCGCCTGGCTTCAGGTCAGCAAAGCTCCCACTTCCAACTTCTTCACAAGTGTTTTATCTCCAGACATAGGCTTCCATTCAAAACAGCAAACCCAGTTCCTACACACAAAGGCCACCACCACCTGCTTCTCGCCATGGCCATGCAGGGGACTGACCACGACCATCCCGACAGAGTATCACACAAGACACCGCCGCGCAGGGGACTGACCATGCCCCACCCTGAGGACACACCGGAAATGGCCACGCAGGGGACTGACCACATCCTGAGAGAGGATCACACAGGACACGGCCACATAGGGGACAGACCACACCCCACCCTGACAAAGGATCACACAGGGGACCAACCACACCCCACCCTGACTGAGGACACATAGGATGCCCCAGCTGTGCTGCCTGGCAATCTCTTCCCCAGAGTCGATGGTGTTTCTCTAAGTCACGGGCAGAAAAGCAGGACGGCACACGGGTGCCCTCTAAGCCACGAGCTGAGGAGAGCCATGGTCAGCTGCCTGAAGGACAAATCAGCGGGCATCGCAACACTTGTTTTCATCAAGTTATCCAGGTGGGATATTTAGGCAGAGCTGAAAAATCCCTCTTCTATGGCAGAAACAGGTGTCCCCTGGTACTGGCTTTCGGTCAGCGCGGGATCCGGGAACTGCAGCTAAGGGCACGGTTCCTCTCTCAGAGATGCGCTGTTGCGTGGCCCCTGGGACTGTCCCTGTGGTGAGTGGCATCTTCTGCCCTGTCTCCCCACGTGCCCTGACTGCCTCCTCACCTCATCCTTGCCTCGTGGTCAGCTCACCCGTTCCTGACCCAGTGCTTAACCATCAAGCCTGAAGCAGCAGGGCCCCCTGAGGAGCTGCCATGGGATCTGACAGGCAAAGAGACCCAGGGCCACCAGCCACCCACTGTTGGAGGCATTTTCACAATTACCTGTAAAGTGGCGAGGCCCTGACCCCCAGCATGTCCCTTTAGGAAACTTAAGCAACTGAATGTCGAATATAACGGGATGAGCATCACCATTTGTGAACTCATGGCACCTTCCAGGCACGTGTGCAAGTTTACAGCTGGACCCCTGACCCTAAACTGGACAGAATGAAAGGAATACTCTGCAACGAGGACATAAATTCATGTCATTGCTCTCCCCCAGCCCTCGTCTCTGCTCCACTCAGAAACACCTCCCCTCCCGGGATCAGAGGGGCCCCCAGCCACCACACCGAAGCTGACCCGTGAAGCATTTTCCCTCTCCGTTTACGTAGCCAGTGTTGTGTTTGCTCATTGCAATGTGCAGTGTGACCACTGCTCTGATGGGGACAGGGAATGTGGGGTGTTTGTGTAATCATGTCTTATCGCCTTTTCTTTTTGTACTAAAGAGACAATTACAGGCAGAGGAGACAGAATTTGCTGTGTTCAAGCCTCTCCTCGTTTCCTTCTTGGACAAATGTGTTACAAGACGGGTAAAGGGCAGGTGAGAGAAAATGTGCTTTTCGGTCGACACCGCGTGCCACCCCCCGCCAAAGGAGTCCGAAAGGCCACACCTTTTTCTGAGGAGTGTGAGCTCAGCTGTGTCCGAGCCCTCGTTCCTGGTGATGACAGGGGCTCTCTCTTATCATCTCAGTGGCTTGGTTCCTCTTGTCTGAGGCCACTGGGCTCTAAGAAAATACCATAGTGGGGTGGCTTGTAAACATTAGAAATTCTTTTCTCACAGTTGAGAGGAACTCAACTGAGTCCAAGTTCAAGGGCCCTCTTCCCAGCTCAAGCCAGTCCCCTCGCTGTGTCCTCACAGGGCGCCAGGGGCAAGGGGCCTCTTCGGGTTCTTCTAAGAACACTGACCCCACTGGTGAAGGCTCCACCCATGACCCCATGACCGTCTCCAGGCCCCACCTCCCGACACCCTCATCTCTGAGGGTTAGTATGTCAACCCAGGTACTCGAGGGATACAACCACGACAGCGCCTCCAATGCAAGACACGGCTCATTCCTCTGAGCAGGGCGAGTGGCCTGACGGCCTCCATAGTTCAGGAGCTCAGCTAAGACCGAGACCGAGGCAGCGTCCTTAGCCTTGACGCCATCGGAGCTGGGGACTGGGGATTCTTGCGGGGAGGGACCAACCCCACACGACACACTGAACTGCCATCGATGTTTACACACAGGGGCTATCGCAGGGAGCACTCATTCCTGCCTCATATTTCCTGACGGTCTCTGTTTGGTATTTAGACGTCATCAGAAGATGGACCTACCATGCTTATTATTGACATGAGGTTCATTAGTGCCACAAGTTAATGTCACATCACTATAAGTATTTCTCCCCTTCCCCAGGCATGCAGAAGTTCCCAGATCGAACCCACACAACAACAATGACAAAGCTGGATCCTTAACCTGCTGAGCCGCCAGGGAACTCCTCACTATAAGTATTTGCATAACTCACTAAGCAGCAGAAATAAATGCACTTTAACTTCAAAATTGTCAGGGAGTTCCCGTGGTGGCGCAGTGGCTAACAAATCCGACTAGGAACCATGAGGTTTCGGGTTCGGTCCCTGCCCTTGCTCAGTGGGTTAAGGATCCGGCGTTGCCGTGAGCTGTGGTGTAGGTTGCAGACGAGGCTTGGATCCTGCGTTGCTGTGGCTCTGGCGTAGGCCGGCAGCTACAGCTCCGATTGGACCCCTAGCCTGGGAACCTCCATATGCCATGGGAGCAGCCCAAAGAAATAGCAAAAAAAAAAGACAAAAAAAAAATTGTCAGGATATTCAATCTCTCTGTCTATAGAGAAAAGCACTTACTAGTTTAACATCCATAATCAAAGATGTAAGTTATGCCCAAGACTTGTAGAGACGTGTGATCTAATCTTTCTCTCCTTGTTTTTGGTTGTTTCTTTGTTTTTACAAAATATTACTTCCCTTTAAAGGCTCTAAAGCATCTGGTTACATCATGCAGCTCACCCTGAGACACTCTGAGTAAAGTATCCCATTCAATTATCTCGCTACAAATCACCTAAATATTGAGTCTAAGGAAAACATCCCAAGGAAATTAACATAAGGAAATAAGTTATCCCTTTTAACTGAATGAACATTAAGTAAAAAAGAAATACCAATGAAACATCAATATTAGTTCAATAAGGGAAAAATAATGAGGTGGAAAAAGAATCCTGCAGAATTCTGATGTCACATGACATAGCTCCCAATTTAAAGATGGGCTGATACGAAGCTGTCACTGACAGACAGATGTGGTCTTTCTCTCCAAGCTCAATGCTGGCAGCCATGAATCAGTCTGCAGAGGCAGGCTGCAGGCAAAGCAGCCTTCTTGGCAATGCCCATATTTTGTGAGATGCCTGAAGGAAATATTTTCGTCTGAAGCCTGACAAGTATCAATTCCACAGATTTAATTAAAAACATCTGTCCATGTCAATCTTGAAAAATGATGGTAAAAAGGTAATGGATGTGTGAAATAATCTCAAAAAATACATCATTCTTCCAGGGCAAATAAAAATGCCAAATGGGATTAAATAAATGGCCAAAGGATTATGTCTAAATTTCTAACATCAGCAGTACTGAATATAAATAAGATTAGGATGGGTTTTTATCATCTGCGTTAGAATTAATTAGAAGAAAATGCAAGAAGCTCCAGTGAGATTCAGTTAGACATCACAAAATCTGGAAACCAAAATAGCCACGGTTTAGACAAGGTAGTGATTTCTTTCTCTCGGAAAGAATTGGAAAGTAGGACAGCTGATAATATCCACGGCAGGTCCTGACTATCCGCCAAGACGCCGTCTCTAAGCCTCTATCAGCCGTATGAACAGCTTCCTCAGCTAACCTCACGCTCAGCAGGTCCTGGGCACTCAGTCATCCTCACAGTGTAACAGTTGGTGGGAAGGGGAGGGAAGATGCAGCCCAGGCCAGAAATCTCACAGAATAACGACGCTGCAGTAACAAGGCCACCCCCAGGAGCAAGGATGAAATCTTTTTTTTTTTTTTTTTCATAGAAAAGCAAAATGCTAACATTAGGGTTTTACAACTAAAGAAGGAGATCTAGAAAGAGGAGAGGTTCCTAACTTTCACGTCTACGGCTGGTCATTTCTAGCTTTCATTCATCCAACCCCAGTGTGGGATCCTGACTCTCTGACGACACATGGGGCCTCACTAAGAAAGTGGCCCAGCCCTGCATTTGATTCACTGAATCTATGATGAGCAAATACAATATAATAAATTCCTGTGCTTTTAGTGAAATGATACATTGGTTATCTCTTCATGGTTAAACAAAAAGAGTACTAGGGTACTTAATGAGAAATTAAGCAAATTAATTATTAATATTTATCAGTAGAGAAATTAATTATAATGTAATAATTTGTTAAATAATCATAAAACATTATGTTTTTGGCTATACCTGTGGCATGTGGAAGTTTCCAGGCCAGGGATTGTACCTGAGTTACAGCTGCAAACTATGTCACAGCTGTGGCAATGCTGGGTCCCCAACCCACTGAGCCAGGCATGGGGAACCTATGCCTTTACAGTCACCCGAGCCATTGCAGTCGGATCCTTAACCCACTGTGCCACAGCAGGAGCTCCCTGGAATCGTATTTTTAAATCCCAATAGCTTGATCATGACTCTAGGTGCAGCCAATTAGTAAAAGCATGTCGATCAATAGTTTAGATAGTTCATTAAAACAATGAATATCACTTTCTAAATAATTATAAATAATACTAGAGAAAGTAAACTAATTATCAAAAGCAGCAAAGAAAATCAGGAATGCACTTATTTTATCTAAGAACTATTTACCCAAGAACCATAAAGCAGTTACTATTTTACATTACATGTCAATGAGGCATGTCATTTCATGTCATTTAGAATACTGACTAAAAGCAGCCTGTTTCCACTTATGTTTTAGCAAGTTTTCATACTTTGAAAGAAGCTATTTTTCCCCTGAATCGACAGCTGGTTTCCCAAAGTGTAGGTGGTCGTTAAATTTGACATACCAGCCAAGCCACCATGAAAGAACTAGATATAGAATGTGATACACCAGCAAAGCCGCTGCAAGTGAGTAAAATGTGGAAGCCAGCAGATAGATAGATAGATCGATCGATAGATAGATAGATAGACAGACAGACGGACAGACAGACAGGACCCTTGTCAAAACATTTAGGGTCTCAGAACAGCTCAATAAGCCATTATAGCAGCAACATTAAGGACTATTTAAGAACTCTTATTTGACATTATTCTATGCAGAGAATAATTAACCGCCAAAATACAAACCTGAAGCTCACTTGGACTTTTGGAAGAAACACATGTTTTCTGTGTCTTCTCTTAGAGCCTATTGAGAATATCTATTTGTTGAAGTCAAATCCTTGAAAAACCTTTTGAGTCCTCAAAATTTTTCTGAATGGCGCTTGAAATTCCGGATACTCTGTTTGCTTTCTGCAGCTTGAGCTTGCTGCCTCTCGCTGGCATGCCCAGTCTGTTTGTGATTATTGCTTTGGTCAGGTTAGGTTAGGTTAGGCCAGGTCAGGTCAGGTGAGGATTGCTTAGATTAGGTGAGGTTAGGTCAGATCAGGTTAAGTTAGGTTAGGTCAGGTGAGAATTGGTTAGGTTAGGTTGGGATTCGTTAGCTTAGGTCAGGACTGGTTTCAGCCTGGGTTTGGGCTCGGTGAGGGGACTGGACATACATCTCTTTCATGCAGACCTCCCCTCTCCTCTGCCGTTTACACAGCAGATCTTCATCATCTCTAAAACTCAGGGATTTATTTTTTCAGTAACTAATTTGTCACTCAGGAAACTTGCCACTGAACACCTAAATCTGATACGAAACAGCTGCTGATTTGAAATATTCCATTTATAAAAATACACGAATAAGTCAATTTTATTCCAGATATTAATAATGTTAACATTTATCAACGCATAGAGCATTTGTGTACACAATTCCACCAGACCGGATGTAAGCCACCTGCTCCTCCTTGTGAACCAACACTGGCCCAGCGCACTGAGGAGCATCGTCTTCTGCCAAGTGTGACGCCTTCAAACATCCACGGGGGCGGGAAGTCAGCTGGTCCAGCTGCAGCACAAACTTTATAGGATTTGACCCTACACCATCTTGCGCATCTCAAGTACATGTAACCAAACTCTGAAAGAAATTCATACTGTTTTGATTTTTTTCTTTTGGTTGTGCCCAAGGCATGCAGAAGTTCCCAGGCTAGGGATCAAACCCATGCCACAGCAGTGACAATGTCAAATCCTTAACCTGCTAAGCCACCAGGGAACTCCTAGAAATCCCTACTGTTGAGAAAGAAGAATGACAATAAATAGACACACTAAAAACGTTTTTGGTGTGTTTCTTTGAAAATAAATAATCCGGTTTGAAGGTATGAGCACCTACGTAGATACAAATCAGCACAGCAGCTGTCACAGAGATCAGGGGCTCAATCCAGAGCCACTCTATCTACATTATTAAAAGCCTGAAAAATCTATCATAAGATTTTTCATTTAAAAAAAAGTAGGCATTTGAAAAATCAGGCCAACATTTTAAGAAAAAGGCATTTTATGTGTTTTCATTATTCTTACATAGTAAACACATTTCAGACAACTTGGGTTCCTCCTACAGGAAATACCCACCTTCAGTGGCCTTGTTCAGTAAACTGCAGATGAATATGTTTTATTCATCAAAGCTCCGATACTATATTCTTTTTAACTAAGCTGATGACTCAGTCAGCAAGCATTTGTAAGATGCCTATGAAGGAAATGGGAGTAGGTTAGACTGAAGTAAGATAAAAGAGATTGTTTATTAGCACGGAGATGACGGCCTCCTGCAGGTGGCAGATGTGGAGAAACGATGACAAGGTAATAGACTCGTTAGAGCTGATGTCCGCATTAGGGGCAGTGGGCTGAAGGCCCATCTGTGCATTTGACCTGAGCACATGAGCCGAATCCAGGCAAGAAAAACAAATGCTTGTCCAGGATGGATTTCAATTGCCCTTTGGATAGTATAATACCTAATTAATGGTTATTCAACTTTTAAGAGGTAGAGATGGAGGAATTTCAGCTGATATGTTAAAAATCTCTTTTCCTTTTCTTCCTACTTTGTATTAAAGCCATTATAATGGCCGTATATGAGCCTTTATGGTAACTAGCAGAAGAAAATTGTTCCACTTCTGGCATTCGTACGACATATTTTATATTTGCTGCCAAAAAGCACAAAGCTTACAAAGCTTGCCAGAGAGAAAGCCCTGTGATGCGACTATGAGTGGAGAGGAAAAGCAAAAGCCATCTCTATCAGCAGGAGAGGCCCTGCCAGAGCAGCAAGGGCCTTAGGAGAGATCCAGCAACCCACATGAGTCTCCTACAGATTAACAGGGTCTTCCAAATTACCTTCTACCCAACTTAACTATTTCAGTGCTGTCTCATAAAAATTTCAAAGTTAAATCTTTGAGTAAAGACTATAAACATTTTTAAGCAAAGTCTGCTCAAGAACTTGCTATTTTTTTCTGTTTTTATGGCACATAAATGTCTCTTCCACTACATTATAAATAATCTACTCCTTATCTCTCTGTCAAAATGGTTCTCCCTTCTAAGACCCCTGACCTTACAACTTATACCCTTTCTACCGCTGACTATTAATTCTTTTTTTTTTTTTTTCTTCTGGCCACATCTGCTGGCTGGTATATGGCAGATCACAGGCTAGGGGTCAAATCAGAGCTGCAGCTGTGGACTACACCACAGGCACAGCAACACCAGATCCAAGCCACATCTGTGACTTATGCTGCAGCCTCTGGCAATGTCAGATCCTTAACCCACTGAGTGACGCCAGGGATCAAATGCACATCCTCACGGACACTATGTCAGGTTCTTAACCTGCTGAGCCACAACGGGAACTCCAAATCTTTTCTTCTAATGCACACCTTGTTTTTACTTCAGGGAAGCATTTCACAGCCATTGGAAAAAGTGACTATCTGGACGGAGATTGAGTAAATGATAGAGACTTAAAATACATGTTGATACTTATATTTATTGATTACACATATCTGGTATTTTCACTGTACTTCCTTCCTTATGAAAAACATTTGATCTGATACGCCTTTCATGTACTGGATATTTATGGGCATTGTTAATTCTTACCTTCATCATATACAACGTATAATGCACAACCGTCATTTACAAACAAAAATAAGGCTTTCATAAGTGTATTAACCTGTCCAAGTAGCATGCCTCAGAAGGAATTTGGAATTTAAATACAAATCTGTCTACCATGCATATACCGTTCTTTATGGTTTATTTAATCTCCATAAGGAATAAAATGCTTATCCATCGGAGGAAATAGAGGAATCTAAAATGATTCCAGATAAGAATTAGACAAACTGTAGGCAGAAATGAAAGGAAAACAAGTAAGATCAGAAACTGGTTATTTGCAGTATTTGGAAAAGCCACATGCTTTTGAAACTAAACAGCAGGAGATGTAGCCCTTAGCCAGCCACTGGGCCAAATACATGCAAATAACCACACGTTCCCCGTCATGAGAGGGAGAGACATGCTTAACCAGACCTAAGAACTAATTCCCTAAGAGAACCTGGTTTTGGCTCCTGGTTTACGGAACTGATGGGGCAGCGAAGGATCCAAAGCCTACCCACCCCCTGAGGTCAGGTCAGCATCTCCGGGCAGAACCTCAACACCTTCCAAGTTGCGCCATGTAAGAAACTAAACTAACAAAGCCCCAACTGAACATGCCTCTGGTTTTTCAAGTCTTCAACCATGTCCTCTCAGACTTGCTAGGCTGTTAGTTTTCTGCATCCGTCTGTCATGACAAATTGCCACAAACAGGGAGGTTAGAAAAAACAGAAATCCATCTTCACAGACCTTGCGGCCAGAAGTCCAAATTTACAGCATGGGCAGGACACGCTTCCTCCGAAGGCTCCAGAAGAATCCTTCCCCACCTCCCCTGGCTCCAGTAGCCCCGAGGTCCTTGCCCAGTGGCTCCATAACCCCGGCACCACCACCAGGCAACCACTTCATGTGCACTTCTCCGCAGGTCTGTGTCCAAGGGCTCCTTTTCTGTCCCTGTACTTGTCATGGGATTGGGGGTCCACTCAGATAATCCAGGATGGCCTCATGTTGAGATCCTTAATCACACCTGCACAACCCACTCCCCAGGTTAGGCCACCTTCACAGGCCACAGAACGTGGGCGTGACTTTGTGGCCGCCATGCAAAGCCCGCTCAGGATGTGGCTGTTAGGCACACACAGGCCTGGAGGGACCACACCACCCACTGCAGATGGCGGGCAGTGAGGATCTGAGGCTGAGCGGGGCCCTGGAGCCCAGCAGCAGGGTCCGCTTGGAGACAGACAGGCAGGCCAGCCCTGCAAAGACACCACGGGCAGGACACACCTGTAACTCCTGACCTGCAGGATTTCATAGGCGCTGGGAGGCCCTGATGACTTCTTGGTGCTGTCTGTTCTTTCTGGTTCTTGATGGGAGTTCCCTCCACCAGGAACGCCTGGGGGCCGCCCACCCCTGGCTGATCCGTGTTAAGGGAGAAGGAGAGGAGGCAGGGAAGCTCATTTAATTTACAAATGGTCGTTCCAGAGGGAACCACATTCAGACTGGGTGACAAGGACCACGTGTCACACATGCTCTGGATTTGGCAATGGCGCGTGGGCTGCCTCTTGAAGGAAGGGGTGAGTGTGACCTGTGGTGTGAAGGAGGCCCTGCAACCGAGGGCTGTCCTCTGGCAGAAACACTCACAGAACACGATGGAGCATAACGTGAGGAACAGACTGTGTGTATGTGTATGAGGGGGTCACTTGGCTGTACAGCAGAAATTGGTGCAACATTGAAAATCAACGTAATTAAAATAAGAGAGACAGAAAGAACAGGTGTTCCTTCTTCCTGCAGGTGAGTCGTAGCCTGTATGGGATCTGGGCCACATGGAAACACAGGCATCAGCCGTTTCCAACTAGATGTGGTCACGCAAGCCCTCCAGACCACTGCGCGGTGAGCAGGTACGACCCACGCTGTCTAAACGGTTTGTCTACACGGTGTCCTGAACTCAGCCTGCTGGGCTTTTCTCCCTTGTCACTGGCTGGGGTGCTCAGAAAGGCCTTAAAGGACACATTCCAGAGACAAGACTTGGTCAGCCGAGGTCTCTGAATGTCTTTGCGAGACAGATACTTTTGAGCTGCTCAAGGCTGTAAGGTGATGGGTAAGGCTCATCACCAGTTCTTACAAAAGTGAGCAATAAAGTGCTTTATCCTTTCAGTCTCATCATTCTGAGGCCTCTTACTATGGGAACCATACCTTCCACCCTGACTAATACTCATCACGAGAAAGTTGTGTTCACACAGACTAAAATCACTTTTCATTTTTCATCAATTACTATTCCAAGACGAGGCATCAGGCCTTGTGGCAGGAAAGCCAAGCAGACAGAGCCCTGTGGTTATCAGAGCAGGTTCTGCTTCCTCGGTGCAGCATGGTGTTCTGACCCTGGGATTATGCTGCTCCTCCTTCTGAAGAGGACATTCAGTAGATAGGGGTCCACAGAGCTGCACAAAGAGTCACTGCCTCTGTCTCTTCATACTGACACCCACAATGTGTCCATCTCATTAACAGCCCTGGGGATGCCCCACCCATGACCTCATGGCCCAGGGTGTGAGAAAACGATGCTAAATGAGTCCAAGACTGTGTGATGCCTCTAGAAAATGAGTGTCTATATTAGTTTGACCTTCATTCTCTCAAGAAATGTCCTGTTTGAACTAGAGTAGAGACAAATATGGGATTGAAAATGGATCAGTAAAAATATAGCTCCACTGGCACTAAAAACAAAAAACTTGTTTTTAGTACATTTGCCAGATTCATTATTTTGGCACACGCTTCATTATTTTATCCCTCACATCCATCTTGGTGACTGAGGTTTACTGAACATTTATTTCATCCAATTTTGTAACAGTTTTGCAACATGTATATATGATTTTTTTTCTCTCATCCACTGGCCCAATGAATTTCTGCTCTCTTCTTCCAAATAACCCAGAATTCTTCATTAAATATTTTAACATTATCAGAATTCCCTGTTCCCTTTTCACACATATGCACACATACATTTTAGGCTGATTCATAATTTAGGATAATTTGTAATCCTCCCAGAGGCTCCAGTGACTCACCTAGCACTGAAAACTAAATTAAAAAACATGAAATTATTCCCTCCTCGGTTATCATGAATTTCACCAAGATGAGAAGACTTCTTAGAATATTTTTACAAATGGAGATAAATGAAGTATCTGCACCACTTATGAATAAGCTATAAACATGATCCCTAGAAATATGTGACTTGAAGCACTGGCTGCACCACTTGTCAGCTCTCCGTTTGGCTAAGTCACCTACACTCTCCTTAGTGAAACCCTCCACTCGCAAACCAGGTGCACAATTGTTTCTCACTTCCCTGGCTTGTGAATGTCAAAGACAGCTGAGTAAGTGACCTGTCATAGTGTGACAGGTGGTGGCTACTGGAAACGGCAGTTGGAGCCACAATGACCATAGCAGTCACAGGAGCAGTCGTGGATTTGTTCATTCTCAAGTCCAGATGAGCACCGAGGAGAGACCAGCCTGGTGGTCAATAAGGACATGATGCTGAATAGAGCTCCCCAAGGGGAAGGAAGCAGGTAAGGAGCAGGGGAGGGTGATGAGAGGCTGAACCTGGACATTTCCCACGTCCACCAGGAAAGCAGAGGAAGAGGACCCAGCCTCAGAAAAGCTGAGAAGAAGACGGGGTGGGGGCTCAGAGGAAAGGAATCGTGAACCTGCCAAAGCATCAGTAACTGGAACACTGCAGAAGTGTGATAAGGACTGAAAAACTGAGTGTCTTCCAAATAGTGAGGGTGAAACCCAGATGATGACGAGCTTAAAAAAGACCTAAAATGAAGGCATTAAAAATAAGAGCTCTCGAGATGTTTTAGGGTAAAAGGAAAGAGGACACAAGAAAAGTCAGGACTGGGAGGTGTAGAGACGAGCTTTTTCATGAATAAAGTTTTACTGAAACCCATGCCTATTTGTTCACGCCTGTGGACGGGTCCTCCTGACTGTCTTGGGGGGGCTGGGAGTGGGCAGAGCTGCGACATGGTGACAAAGACCACCTGACCCACAAAGCCTAAACCACTAACCACCTGGCTTCTTACAGACCTTTGCTCCCAGTGGTCCTGGAAATACTGCCTTTGGAACTCATGCTGGAAACATGCTCTTCCTTGATTGTATATATTTTAAGATCAAATATTTGTGCAGATTTGTCACCTTATTTATGTAGATATTACCTCCCCCTTCTTGATTCACTGGCTTCTAAATCTGTAAAGCACACACTCTGCATCCTGACAACTTGCTTTTAGTGTCTCACGAAACAGAAACAACAGCAACCAATGCCATTCCCTCGACTATATAAAACTCAATGAAATTTGAAAATGAAAGAATTTTCATCAAAACATACTTAAAAAAACAACCTCACAAAAGTAAAATGGCTTCCCTTATCTCATACCATTTGAAGTTTCTTTTTAGAGTAAATGAATGAGTTGAATTCGTGTGCAAGGAGTCACAATGGTAAGTATATTTAATTGTTTCTATATTATTTTTACTATTATGAATCATTCAATAAATTATCATTCAAACAAGTATGGAATTATTTTAAAGCATTTTTCGCATAGATGTGTTTAGCGTGATGAGCACAGATCCTGACAAACTTGGTTCCGTAAACACCATCTTGGTGCATCCTGGTTTCTATGGCACCCAATAAAAACACAGGTCAAATTCCACTTAATTGCAAATTTCTAAGCACATGTTGGAGTGTGTTGGGTTTCAGAAATGCTAAAAATTACTTATTCACTATAGGCACAAACAGTAAGTGATTCTCACATCTTTTAGGGAATGAAAAATAGTATCTGACCTCTCAAATAATTTACACAAAGAGGCAAAATTGAATGTGCTGTTAAAAATCCTAATGGTTCATGTGCTACAGCTGCCAAGTTCTGAAATTTTTAATTGATAACAATGCAATAAAGATTAAAATAATAATCAAAATGATTAAGCATGAAGCGTACCTGCTTTTAATGAGGCTTTTAGTGTTTGCAAAGACGAAAACTTGCAGCATTACTCTCAGTGAGAGATTTTTTTTTTTTTATTACTGTCCTTCAGAGTCTGGATATTTTCAATATAAAGGCTAGTCACATATTTCCAAAGTGAATTGGGAGCAAATGATTTAAAATACTATTATATATAAATATATAGATAATAATAAGAGTAAAAAATAAATTATTTAAGTCACAATAAGGCACTAGCAAGAGGCGAATGTAACTCCCGCCCCCCAAGTTTAGACTGTTTTGACTCCATTAAGTAGAACAGATAAGAAGTAGGAGCTAATCTGCTGCATTTGTGGGCACTTTACACACTGGAAACTTCATTTTATACACTCATGTATTCTGAAGACTAAAATGATTGTATCAAAAGGAACAAGTGAATTAAAATTATAAAACCAGGAATTCCCGTGGCTCTGTGGTTAATGAACCCAACTAATATCCATGAGGACACAGGTTCAATTTCTGGGCTCGCTCAGCCGGTTAAGTATCTGGCATTGCCATGACCTGTGGTGTAGGTCTGACACAGCTCGGATCCCACGTTGCTGTGACTGTGGCATAGGCCGGCAGCTATAGCTCCCATTCAAGCCCTAGCCTGGACTTCCATATACCGTGGGTGTGGCCCTAAAAAGCAAAAATATATATATATTTAACCAGATTAACCTTTGGGAATCCTTGCAGCTGGCACTTGGAATGAAGCACTTGGACATTCAGAAACCATCAGGCCTGTTCTGGTCTCCAAAGCCTCTCCCGCACTAGCTTGGGACGAGGAGTCGATTTTGCTTGGTATTTGGTCATGATGACATCATTCCAAACAAACTCCTGGCTTTAAAGTTCTTTTCTAAGGAAAAGGGTTTACCTTGGAGCCAAGGGACTCTGTGGTCTGTCCTTTCTGAAAGAGGACATCCTGACTCTGGGAGATGTGTCCTGAGTGGCTGAGGACAGCCGGTACCTGGGATCCACATCCTGCAGCAGGTGGCGTGTGGACACTGCTGCCCAGGCTCCTAGGGAAGTGGCATGATATGCTGGACAAAGCGGGCGCCACCTGGGGGGTAAGGCCCGGTGCCACCTAGCTCTGCCAATGTGAGGGATGTCTACCACCATTCAGTATTCCTAAGCCTCAGTTTTCTCAACTGCAAAATGGACATACTAGCTATCCCACCTGCCTCGCAGTGTTGGGGACCAAGAGAGGATGTTCCGCCTCACTGCTGCCACTCAGACGTGTGGATGATGCCAGGCAGTACAGTATCGCTATGTGACAAAAGTGAAAGAAACGTAACGCAGCGTCTTGGGAAGGAAAAATCAAAACTTCAAACCCCCGTATGTGGTGTAATGGTTTGGCTACAAAGTTGGAGAGAATCTACAGAGAAATCACACTTCACACTTTCTTGAGGAAAATATTGGAGATTATATGGTTGTACTTGGGTCCAGGAAGGATTTCATAAAAAGCTCAAAATTCTAAAAGAAAATCATAAAAGGAAAACCCAGGAATGTCAAACTATTGTAAAGCCTGACATGTCTATTCGTCAGAAGTTATTATGACAAATATTCAAGTTAAGATGGGAGGAAAAATTCACAATTCATACAAAGGACAAAGAGTTAGAATGCAAGACATGTAAAGAACTCTTAAAAATCCATGTTTTAAAAAAAGAGCATCCTAATAGGAAAAATAAACAAGAATATGAAGGGGGAATTTATAAAAAAAGAGGCTCTACAAAAGGAAAAGAAATACACAAAAATACCTTTTCATTTTTTATCCAAAAAATGCATACTCAAATCAGGAGATAGCATGTCCGATATAGCAACCAGATTATTCTAAACTTTTCACAATTCAAAATAAATAAATAAGTAAAAATAAAAATTTCACAACTCTAAGATTCCTAAGAGAAGAGATGGAGAAACTGAATTTCTCATATTCTGTTACAGGAAGTTTAAAATCTGTACAACTTTGCAGAGCAATTTGATAAACATATTCCTGTAGTAAGAGCCAGCAACTATACTGCACGCCTGTACACATACGGCCACAGACGCCTTCATTATATTCACTCTTCTGTTACTTTATTTCATGATAAAAGCAATATGGTTTTTCTGAACGTGCAAGATGAGAGATCTTTAAAGCCAATCTGAAAACACAATAGAATGCACACTTTCATAGCACAATATTTGTGTCTTTCTCTGTAACAAAGAGCTCCCCCGCCCCCGATATTTGATCACTGTCCTGGGTATTTATTTTCCCTATTGGAAAGGAGACTCTTGAATAAGAAAGAATATATCTCATTTATTTCTGTTCCCCTTCCTCTACCATTATCATATATTTTGCATTTAATGTCTATTCAAGAACAGTTTACTTGAGAATTTTACTTGAGCAACTTGGGTACTAATCCATGTGCAATAGAAGAGGCAGTATATTCTCTGAGGGGAGCATATTTCACCCAATTCCAACACAGGGAAATAGAAAAGTACTGATTCAGACAGAGCTACATATATGTATACACTCAAGCTCTGGCTTAGGGATTCTTCTAGATTATAGAAGTGTCTGGGACACTGGCAGGCTAGACTTTGTCGGCCACCTCCCTTGACCTAATTCTGACCCACATTTCCAGTGTGAGTCAGAATCCCTGGACTCCTAGAGCCCAGAGACACAGCAGGCAACAGACACCTGCTGCCCTGGGCTTTCAGAAATTGACGTAAACTCTGGACGGAGCAGGATGGTCCCCAGGGGAGGGGTGGACCAGTTTGTCCCCAGGGTCTAATAGAGCAGTCATTGTCATTGAAAAGAGATTATCTTTAGCTCTTCGCCATCCTTTTGCATTTACTTTGGGCTAATCAATTTTCAATCTCAGTTTCCAGATATTTAGTCGCATCCTGCTCAACCATTAAGAAAGCACTGTGATGTACTGTCAGAGCAGATTTGATGCTGCCATACGTCATGTGTCTGTGCCAAGTAGTTATTTTCTATGGGTTTCTCATTCACGTTTTCAGGCTATAGAAGCATAAATAACTTCTAGACATGAATAATGCATCGAACAAAGTTCAGCTGAGTAGCACTAATCTACTTTTATATAAAAATCAATTGCTGCTTTTTGGCATTCAATTCCATCTTACTGCCTCATCAATATCTGCTCATTTGACATCCTTGAGGGAAAAAAAACAACTAAGACAGTTGAAATGTACCATTATTTCTACAATAAAGAGATGTGATACACGTAAATCTGTCAGAAAACATCTTCTCTGTGTAATGAAGGGACAATCCAAATCCAGAATAATTGGTGTAACTTGTACACCTTATCGATTCTCAGCTGGAAAGGCACAGTAGAACCCAGTATTTAGGATAATTCCTTCACTGATTTTACAATAATTCTGACCTACAGGAAAAAACAGATGTGGTCCTCTGACCAGGCCTCATCCACAGGCTCCTTCTCCCGGGAGGCCCTCCTGCTCCCAAAACCAGGAAGGCCACCCAGCATGTCCCAAGGCTCCCCTGCAGGTGGGGTGGTTGGGTGGCACCATCCTGAGAAGTCTGCTGGGAGCAGGGGCCTCAGGCGGGTCCTGATTTTCTGTTAGAAAGGACAGCAAGCTTTGAGCATCCACACCTCCTGGTATTAGCAGTCTTCCTAAGATGCCGAGGCAGCAGTCTCAAGGGGGCAGCTCATGTGTGACAGAGAGGGTACCCGCATTCCTCCAGTGCTACCAGCCACCACATCTGCAGCCCTGATTTTCAAGGCGTTATAATCAATATTAAATGCTGATCTTTTTAACTTCAAGAGTAATTCTGTCAGAGTTCCTGTTGTGGCTCAGCAGAAATGAGTCTGACTAGCATCCATGAGAACACAGGTAAGATCCCTGGCCTTGCTCAGTGGGTTAAGGATCCAGTGTTGCCGTGAGCTGTGGTGTAGGTTGCAGAGGCGGCTTGGATCTGGCCCTGCTGCGGCTCTGGCACAGGCTGGCGGCTCTAGCTCCGATTAGTCTCCTATCCTGGGAACCTCCATATGTCTCCGGAGTGGCCCTAGAAAAGGCAAAAAGACGAAAAATAAAAAATAAAAAGTAATTCTGCCATTAATCTGGCTAGTGGACTTATAAAAAATTAGTTTCCTTTCAAATATCTCTTGCCTTTACATATGCTCTTTTTTTTTTTTTTTCCTTTTTTTTCTTTACGGCGCTGGTTTCAGTCACCATTGTTATGGCAAAAATCCCACTATCACCTTTTCTGTGCTGCTGGACCAGCTGTGAGAGTGCATTTGACTGACCATGGAGTCATAGCCCTCGTTTTCTGGGCCTCACCCATCCTGTCTACACAATACACCCCAAGTGTAAAAGTTGGGACCGGGATCAAAGGCAAGCCTCTTAGTGGCTCTGTTTGATAGAACTTTCTTTGTGGTAGACCCGTCCTCGATCTGTGCTCTCTGGCATGGTGGCCACCGGCAGCAGGTGAAATGCGACTAGTGCAACCAGGAGAGAATTTTAATGCCATTTAATTTAAAAGTAAACGCACCTCTCCATGCGTGGCGAGGGGCTATGACCGGCCAGCAGAGAGAGCACAGAATAAGGAGGACAGAACTTAGACCAAGCTTTAGACTCCATCGCCTCCAATCCTTTCTCTGATCCAACACGCATGTGTTCTCCACACATCAATTCCTTAGGCACCGCATAATGTCACCGCCTTTCTGAAAAGCCTGCAGAGGACTCTCATGGTCTAGGGAGCTAAACTCCAGCTTCGAAGACTGGATTCCTCAGGCTTCGACCCTCTGTGCCGCCCAAGTTTGCTCATCCACGTGACGATTCTTTCCAAAGTCATTTTCTTCTCTGCTCAGTCTTGACATGCTTTGTTTTTGATTATTGATCTCACAATATTTTATACTTGTGCTTGTAATTTCTTCCATATCCTTTGGTTATTTAGCAAGGTATTGTTGAGAATGTCCACATATTTTTAACATCTCGATTTCTTGTTGTTTGTTTGGTTTTGTCTTTTTTACGGCCAAACCTGTAGCATGTGGAGGTTCCCAGGCTAGGGGTCGAATCAGAGCTGCAGCTGCCAGCCTACACCACAGCCACAGCAACGTGGGATCCCAGCCATGTCTTCGACCTACACCACAGCTCACGGCAACGCAGATCCTCATCCCACTGAGCAAGGCTAGGGGTCAAACTTACATTCTCACAGAGACAATTCAGGGTCCTTAACTTGCAGAGACACACTGGGAACGCCCTGTTATTGATTTCTAATTTCTTTTTTTTTTTCCTATTTTGTCTTTTTAGGGCCACACCTGCAGCATATGGAGGTTCTGAGGCTAGGGGTCCAATTGGAGCTGTAGCTGCTGGCCCACACCACAGCCACTGCAATGCCAGATCCAAGCTACATCTGCAACCTACACCACAGCTCATGGCAACGCTGCCTGATCCTTAACCCACTGAGCGAGGCTGGGGATTGAACCTGCCTTCCTCATGGATGCTAGTCAGATTCGTTTATACCATTTTTCAGGTAGGTCTTCCATACCCTTGCTGATATTTTGTTGAATCGTTCTACCCATCATTGAAAGTTCTGACCATTATTGTTGAATTGTCAGTTTCTGCCTCAATTTTTTTCTCATTTGCCTTGTATTTTGGGGCTCTGCTTTTAGGAGCGTATATCCTCAGAACTGTGAAATCTCCCTGATAGATGAGTCCTCTTATCCTAAACTATTTCTGTATGTCCAGTAACTTTCAGCTTTAATACCTAGTTTATGGGTACTTGCACAAGCTCTGGAACACTCTCGGTTTCTGTTTTCCTAATACTTCTTTTCCATCCTTCTGCTTTCAACGTATTTGCAGATTTCTACCTCAAGTAGACAGGACACAGCTACGTCTTGGGTTTTGTGTTTATGTTTGGTTTTGAAATCTGAAGTGACAATCTAGGGGTTTTTTTACTAGGTTTCTATACTGACTTTAATGTGCATGTGTTCCTGAGTCAGCTCCCTAAACAGCAAGAAGCTCGTTTAAAAAAAAAAAAATAATAATACATGAGTTCCCGTCCTGGCTCAGTGGTTAGCGAATCCGACTAGGAACCATGAGGTTGCGGGTTCGATCACCGGCCTTGCTCAGTGGGTTAACGATCGGTGTTGCCGTGAGCTGTGGTGTAGGTTGCAGACGCAGCTCAGATCCCGAGTTGCTGTGGCTCTGGCGCAGGCCGGTGGCTATGGCTCCGATTCGACCCCTAGCCTGGGAACTTCCATATGCCAAGGGAGCAGCCCTAGAAATGGCAAAAAAGACAAAAAAAAAAAAAAAAAATACAAAATGTACAAAGTACGTTTACGCTGCTTAATTTTACAGCTAAACAACTGTTAGAAACCACTTTTTTGTTTTGTTTCACTATCACATTTTAGGTAAACATATTTCCTATTTTGTTACTGAAACTGTGTTCCAGACCCTAACCCTTTGTGTTTTGAAGTAAAAGGCTTTGCCTCCCACCTCCCAGGCCTCCCCTCAGCCTCAAAAGGCTGACTCAAGAGTTAATGATGAGAAAACTTTGCTACAGCTAAAAACTAGATACAACAGTCTCCATGATGCTATGCCCTGCCTTGGCCCACTCACCTATTACTGAAGGGCACTTTCTCGTTAGAGTTCTGTTGCATCTAGTGTTTTAGTGGAGTTTTCTTCTATAACTGGAACACCCCTAACACCCCTTCCCCATAAGCAATCTTCCTTCCAGAGAGAAGGTCAAGGGACGATAACCCCAAAGACAACCAGAAACCATCACCAGAGCATCTGACGCGGACTCGACAACTCGGAAATGATCTATGGAGGGAGAGTAATGTAGACCCCTTCATCGAAAACCCTGCTTTCGGAGCTAAACCTATAAACCCCTTGCCATCCCCTCTCAGGACAGGACACAGTTTTGAGGCGTTAGTCTGCTTCGGCCTCCTTTGCCTGACAAAGCAATAAAGCTGCTGTTTCTCTTCCTCAAAGCTCTGTTTCTGAGACTTAATTGGTGCCGGGGTACAGAGGGTGCATTTTCGGCTACAGTATCACACAGTAATGTGGTATGAACTTTATATCATGAAGTAGAGGAGGGTTACTGTCTGGCCAAGACAGCTGCACATCTATGTCAATGGTCTTCACATGAGAGAACAGTAAGAATGCAGAACAAAAATTGGGGATCTAGCCTGGCAATTCGATACTAGAATTTATCAAATCCACACCTACAAACACCTATTACTCATACACACCCTGCCTTTCCCTATAATGCTTCACTTGGATCTCTGGATTTTAATTTAGTGGACATTGATCCCATGTCGATGGCTGGTCTCTAGAACAGACTTGATTTCCTGTTTCAATTTCTGTATGTGCAGAAAGATACAAAATCCCAGTTCTACCAGTTCTACCACATCTGTCTACTTTAGAAAAGGTGTACCCCCAAGGGTCTGTGCCTTACCTGTAATCCTAGACATTTCTACATTTTTCCTGGCATTCACACACACACACACACACACACACACACACACACACACACGTAATTTAGGACTGTCCCCATTGTGTTTCTCACAGGCCTGGTATTATGTTAGCAGACCTAAGTATGTGTTAATATTCTCACTGAGAAACAAGCTGACTTAAGTCCATAACCCCAATGGGAGAACAACAAAAACTATCAGAACCTCAGGAAGTTTGTTCTACGTGACCTAGACAACACTTTTCTGCTTTTGCAGTTGAGATAGGTCCAGGCCACACTGCTTAAACGAGCATGACAGACTGTGTTCTGCCTCCTCTGCACGTAAAGTCTGAGGTTGGTGAACATGTTGAGGGCATCTCTCAGCGACAGGTGGCCCATTGTTGCTGCCAGCAGAGAACGTACCAGGGGCAGCACTGCCTTGGGGTGTGCATCAGCTCAACCTTTTCCTTGCAGGGCAGCCCCAGGTCTGAGGCCCAGCCCCCATCTCTGACGGCCAAGGGCAGGGTGGCAGCACCTGTAATTGCCTAGCTGTCAACCTCCTGATGCGGCTTCCACCTGCACTTCGGAAAAGCACATCTTCTCCAGATCCTTTCCCTTTCCTGGCGCTCACAGAGCACGTTTATTTCAGCTGTAAAGCACAAAAACACATCCTTCTTGCCTGAAGCTAATGATGTAAAAGGGTCCCCCGCTTGTAATAAAAAGACACTAGTTCACACTCACAATAGTCTCACCTTCCTTCTCTTGCCCAGGAGTCTCGGCCAATGGCCAGAAGAATCTGTCATCTCTTATCAGGAAGGTTAATACATCAAGTACGTTCAAGAGACAACACATTTTATGCGTCTAATGAATTTTACATCCAATGTAATAACACTGTGGCCCTTACCATCTAGAACCAGGAAGTTATTAGATAAGTCAATACATGGTCTATAAAAACTTCTTCTCAAGTTTGCAGAAAATGTATTGATATCATGGGAGATCTTTTAGTGAAAGACAATAAAGTAGTATTAGCTCCGTGGCCCACTTTGTTGGACATATATTTATTAGGAGAAGTGACTTTAGTTAACCTATGCAAGTGGGAACTGCCCTTGAGAAGAATGGGAATGACCAACAGAGAGAAATTTAAAGACTCCATCAATGTCGGCGTTTTATGGAAACCACAAGAAGGACTCCAACAGGATGGAAATGGGAAGGCGATGGGTTGCTTAAAAAGCAGAGTTGTACTTAAAATGATGGATGAGAAATATGATCTTGGGATCCAAGCCATGCCAACTCCAGCTTCCCAAACCACCATCAGCACAGTCTGCAAACTGATGAATCTACCATGAAGAACTGGTTTTCTTACACATCCTGTCTTCACCTAAAAATAATCCTAATTCTCTTCAATACCAAGGGACACGGAAATGTTTATAGCAACAAACACAAAGAAGGGTGTCCTTCATAAAATCCATGACAAAATAATAAATACCTAGACACCCAGACGTCCAGATTTTCTAATCTGGATTTCTTTAACTGAGCAATGAAACCATCACCGCGGTTTGCTAAAGGAGGAGAATAGAGGGTAATCTTGTCCAAAAATTGTTTCGGGTGTGCCTGTAAAGTTCTGTCTTATCTTCTTTAAGCATGAAGTAAAATGTAGCTCGTATAGGACTGTGAGGAAGGTCAGACCAGTCACACACACACACGTACGTACATATGTACACACATGTACACGGAGGACTGTGAGAAAGGTCAGACCAGTCAGACCAGACTAGATCCCAATTCTATAAAACACACACACACACACACACGCATATATATTCATGATATATGACATGGGAAAGATATATCTGATATATATATATATACACACACACACACACATCTTTGAGATATGTGTATTTATATATGTATATGTATTATCTATCCAATAAATAGTCATCCTAATGGTTACCATAAGTGCCATTCAAATAAGTTGGTTTGTAGAATTTTTTCTATTTTCTTTCGAATGTCAAATGCTGTGATCGGAAGCACACCCCTCCTCCTGCTGTTTCACGTTTGAGACAACTTGAGGCTGGGAGATGAAGCAACAGCACTGGCTACTTTCCTAAGACTCTGAACATACTGGCTCCACGACTGTGCCTACAAGGTACAAAACAGACACTCCACAGTGTGGCCACAATTCTACCCCGGATTTTCAAAGCTACTGTTTCATGTTCTTGTCATTCACAATAGCAGTTAACACCTCAACAGACAGGTGATTCCAAGACAAATAGCGACTAGAACATGCTGCTTAAGAGTCCCCCACCCTGTATAGGTCAAATCAGGACTAACTTTCACCTGCCTGATACATGTCAGTTTCTGAGAGAAGCGTATGAAAGTCTGAAGGAGGAGGAATTCTGGATTTGTAAGTTCATCCTGAAAATCTGGCAGTTTTTAATGTGATGAACCTGATGCTTTCATCAAGGGCAGGACTGCTGTCTCCTTTGATGGACTGTTTTTTCCTCACTACTAAATGACCTTATTTGCTCTGTATTATCTTTCAAGGGCAGTTGCAACAAAATTCTTTATTTCTCCTTTCCTGCCTTCTTTGGGATTGATCATGCTTCTCTCAATGAAAATCATACATTTCTATTATTCCAGTCATTACACTCAAACTTTTGAATGCATGCTCAATTTAGAATATATTATTAATCCATAACTCTATAGACATTACAAAAAAAAGTAAGAACTTTAGAATTCAACTCTGAATGCCTCTGAGATTGTTATGTTATATTCTTTAATTCTTTAGTTTTACTCTGTTTTAAAAAGTTCAAAATTGGAGTTCCCATCATGGCGTAGTGGAAATGAATCTGATCAGGAACCATGAGGTTTTGGGTTCGATCCCTGGCCTTGTTCAGTGGGTTAAGGATCCCGCGTTGCTGTGGCTGTGGTGTGGGCCGGCAGCTGTAGCTCCAATTAGACCCCTAGCCTGGGAACTTCCATATGCCGTGGGTGAGGCCCTAAAAAAGACAAAAAGACCAAAAAAACAAAGTCCAAAATTAGTTATTAATATCATCTTGTAAAACCTCTTTACTATTTCAATCTCTATCATACTATGTTGTATCCTAAACAATCCCTTACATCATATGACAGTTAAAAATCCTCTTAAACATTGTCTAAAAAATTCTGGATAAGCCAGCTGTTATTTTATTTTGATCATTATTTTTTCTTTTTGGGGGGGGCAGTGCCAGCGGTGTATGGAAGGAAGTTCCCGGGCAGGGATCGAACTTGTGCCATGGCAGTGACAAAGTGGGATTCTTAACATACTGAGCCACCAGGGAACTTCTATATTTTCATTTTGGATGTCAAATTTGTTTCCTTCCAAAGCTGTCTCCTTTAACACAAGATGCAATCTTGGTGGACAATTCATTAAATGTGTCCATTAGCAATTTCTCCACATGGGACAAAAAAATCTTAATTATGTAAATGAAGCTCTTTACCTTTTAGAGAAGATAGTTTTGTTCTTTAAAAGATGACAGCATGGAGTTCCCATCGTGGCACAGTGGTTAATGAATCCGACCAGGAACCATGAGGTTGCGGGTTCGATCCCTGCCCTTGCTCAGTGGGTTAAGGATCCAGCGTTGTCGTGAGCTGTGGTGTAGGTTGCAGACATGGCTCGGATCCTGTGTTGCTGTGGCTCTGGCATAGGCTGGTGGCTATAGCTCCGATTCGACCCCTAGCCTGGGAACCTCCATATGCTACCGGAGTGGCCCTAGAAAAGGCAAACAGACTAAATAAATAAATAAATAAATAAATAAAATATGACAGCATGAAGAATGAATTAGTCTATCATATTATTACTGACATATGTTTTATGTATTTTAAGTAGTTAGCAATTGCTTTTCCTTAAATAATGTGATATACAGAGACAGAAAGATACAAGGAAATTTATTTTAAATGTTGACTCAGAGATCCTTCTTTCAATGATCTTCATTTATTGCTAGTATTTTACAATATGTTCATGTACATGGAATTAAGAGTATTCTCTTGAGGGAATACTTTGGTCTCCACTGACCAAAATATGAATGATGAATGGCTAGATAAATGATGAATAAATAATTAGTATATATCCCTTCCAAAGATTAAACGTATGATTTAAAATTTTTACATAGGACCTTTTTCATACACACAAATTTCTAAATGTAAAATATTTAAGTACAAGGGATACGAGAAGCCACTATTTTAACTTCTGTTATATATGTAATACATGTTATATATATTTTGTATTTGTTATGTATATAATATATATGTATTAGACATGCATTTTGATATATAAAGATATATATATATACATATATGTATACGTGCTGAGCTTTAGAAGTTGAATCATTTTGATTAATCATTAATTTAAAGAAATTCTCCTCATTTGTTTTACAAAGTCTATCAATTGAACAGAAAATGAGCTTCATAAATTTGAGGGTAATTATATATTCTCTCTCTTGGTTTATGTTTGAAATGCCAATTTAAACATTAATTCCTTTCTGATGCTCAAAACAAAACTGAGCAAATTATGTGACATAAGGGGTAAAAATACAGCATGTGGAGTTGTATTTAAGCTTCAGATTTCAGCCCTATTCATACACAGGACCTCGTCCCGCATGTTGGGTGCTCACGAGGAACAGACAGGCCTTCCATGGTTTTTCACAAACTCCGTGGTGCCCTGTAAGCCTTGAGGCCCGGCAGCTAACCCTGCTCACTGGAGCGGGTCTCGTCCGGTGGAGGCGGGACTGCAGCCGGAGTCCCACGGACTCAGCCTACGCCCTCTCCTGTTCATGTTCCACTTGACATTGGTCAAGGGGCATCTGTAGTAATGAAGTCCAACACATCCATGCTAACATCGTTTCACAAACGGGCAAAGCCCCTTACCAGGGGCCCAAACAACGGTCCGTCCCTCTGCCGGTGCCGTTCAGGACTAGAAAGTGAGCGAGGTGTCACAGAGATGCCTCCTCCTCAGACACTGTGACTTCCTGGCCTGCGGGCCAGACTGACGGTTGGATAAAGGCTCCATTTTCAGTCCCAAACCACAGGGTCCGCACCCTTCGGCTTCAGGTGTGTCACTGCTCGCGGCACGTGAACATCTGCGTGCTGGGGGCCTGGGACAGCCGTGACATGTCCTTGACGGAAAGGAGCTGTCTCATCCTGTTCACACAATCACACAGCCTGGCTAAAAACCTCGGCGTTTCTTGATCGGGGGAGATGGGGAAAGAGTGAACCCAAGACTGCGTTTTCAGTGCCTCCCCCCACCCCCTGCTAAGGGAGGGGCCCAATCTGTTATGACCCCCTCCTCCCGCCCCTCAAGAGTGTCCCGTACCAGAGGGGATAACGTCTCTCTGGATTTTGAAATAGGAGATTTTCCACAACATTTTAAGCTTTAAAACATACCTCCTGGCATTCTTTTCACTCCCATGGTTTAGGAAACTAGGAGATTGCCACAAGAAATATTTCTTAGGCTGGAACAGCCCCTGTGCACCTTAGAGGCTTCCCTTGGCCTTATTTCAAGGAGTGTTAGAAAATGAAAAGAAAGATCTTCAATGTGTTGAAGGCTTAAATGGACTAACTCGCTCTTAAATTCATGGTTTCTGGGTCAAGTGGGTGACTGCAGGTGGAGAGTGCTGAAGCGCTCAGGGCCTGCCTGCCTCCTTCTGAGCAGTCCCCGCCCTGGGCTCTGGAGCAGGTGATACTGTTAACATTTCTCTGGGAAATCAGCTGGCATTTACTCCTGGGTCTCTACACACCAGGCAGGGGTTCCCATCACCAATTCCAGACTGGGACATGGACCCAGGGGACAAGTCTCCACCACACAAGTGACCTGCCCATTCTGAAAGACAACATCCAAAGATTATCCCTGTGTTGCTAAATTCAGTGAAATTACTTAAAAAATACTTAATAATACATAATCTGATAGGCTATCTCAGTGCAACAAAGTCAGCACGAGATGAGTTCATTTGTACATTAGTTTCTATTTATTCTTCATGTCCACCCATTTGCAGCATGAAGAGCACGGCCAGAAACGTGCTGGCCTGTAAAATGTCACCTCCCAAGCCACAGAGTGTGGGTGTGGCAGGTGGAACACCTGGGTGGGGGAAGTGAGATGCAAAACACCAACTAAACAGACCCTGAGCTCCCTCTGGTGTGCAGGTGGAGGCCCGAGCATCACTTTCTGCATCACAGGGAACTGTCCTGCTCCAGGTACTCTCAGACGGGGCTGCTGAGAACCTGCCTGGAAGACCCGAGGAAAGTTCCTGCCCCAGTCCTGTCTCAGTGCACATCTGTGACTTTAGGCAATGTTCTGGAAGCTTCCTGAACCCAGGCTCTCGTTTGCTGGTGAACATGTGAAAAGCAAGTGGCATCTGACAAGCACTCACAGAGAGCAGCCACCTTTAGATCGATAATCAGAAACCTCAGTCTCACATCACTACCTTGATGCTACAAATACACCCAGAAACAACTCATCAAAAGGATCTCTTTTTTTCCCCTTCTGAGCTTTTCAAGTACTTCTCCATCCCCTGGCACTGGCACACCCCTTGCAGACATGGTGCCTTCCTCCTTCCTCTGGGGAGCATCCTGCCTGCCCAAGTCAGTCCCCCAGCTGGTTTCTCTCAAGAGGAGAAGAAAAGGAAAACAGAAACTGAAATACCAGCAACAAAGCCAATAAATAACATGGTTTGATGAAATTCTCCCTTCTGTAGGGACACACCCAGAAGGCAAAAGAAACTTAAAAGCCAACACAATTTTTCTTTTTTTTTTTAAACCCAAAACATAATGAACCGGAATCATCCTGTATCCTAGCTAATAAATAGTTCCCTCTGTGTGCCAAGATATTGAATATGGGTCTAATATCTGAAACGGCTAATGTATAAAGGAAAAGAAATTGAAATCAAATGAATAAAATTACATCTTTGGAAAATCTTCTCAGTGAGCATAAATATGAATTCAACTAATCAATGGTTGATTTCTGTACATAGGTTATCACAAACAGCATTCATTTAATAAATATTTATTAAGTTTTAAAGATAAGGCAAATATTCCAGGGTCTCAAGGAGTTTAAATGTGACAGATGACAGACCAGTAAACATGGCTGTAAGCCGGCTGGATAGAGATGGTCTATGGCCTGCAAGGGAGGTGGGGTGGGAGACCAGCCACCTCAGTGCCGCTCAGGAAGGCAGGACAGTTTCACAGGAAAAGCATTTAATCCGTGAGCAGACATATGACTAAGTCTTTTAGAAGAGCAAGCAGGGAGCTTCCTGAGAGAACTAATTATAGAACTACCATATGATCCAGCAATCACACTCCTGGGCATATATCTGGAGAAAACCATAATTCAAAAAGATACATGCACCCCAATGTTCACTGCAGCACTATTTACAACAGCCAAGACATGGAGGCAACCTAAATATCGATCAACGGAGGAATGAGTAAAGAAGATGTGGTACATATATATACAACAGAATATTACTCAGCCATAAAAAAGAATGAAATAATGCTATTTGCAGCAACATGGATGGACCCAGAGATTCTCATACTAAGTGAAGATAGCGAAAGACAAACACCATATGATATTACTTATTTGCAGAATCTAAAAAAGGACACAAATGAACTTATTTGGAGAACAGAAAAAGATTCACAGACTTTGAAAAACTTACAGTTACCAAAGGGGACAGGGGACAGGTCAGGGGGAAGGGAGGGCCTGGGAGTTTGGGATTGGCACCTGCACACTGAGGTCTATGGAATGATTGGCTAACAGGGACCTGCTGTATATAGCACAGGGAACTCCACCCAATATTCTGTGACAATAAATGCAGGAAAAGAATCTGAAATATGTGTACATGTATAACTGAATCACTTTGTTGTACAGAAGAAATTATTGCAACATTGTAAATCAACTATATTTCTTTTTTTTTTTTTTTTGTCTTTTTGCTATTTCTTGGGCCACTCCCGTGGCATATGGAGGTTCCCAGGCTAGGGGTTGAATCGGAGCTGTAGCCACCAGCCTACGCCAGAGCCACAGCAACGCAGGATCTGAGCCGCATCTGCAACCTACACCACAGCTCACAGCAACGCCGGATCGTTAACCCACTGAGCAAGGGCAGGGACCGAACCTGCAACCTCATGGTTCCTAGTCGGATTCATTAACCACTGCGCCATGACAGGAACTCCTCAACTATATTTCAATAAAACTTTTTAAAATGGGGAGAAAAGGTAGAGTCCTAAAGTATGGAAAAGAGACTTGTGGTTGCCTGATGGGAGGGGGAGGGAGTGGGAGGGATCGGGAGCTTGGGCTTATCAGACACAACCTAGAATAGATTTACAAGGAGATCCTGCTGAATAGCATTGAGAACTATGTCTAGATACTCATGTTGCAACAGAAGAAAGAGTGGGGGAAAAACTGTAATTGCAATGTATACATGTAAGGATAACCTGACCCCCTTGCTATACAGTGGGAAAATAAAAAAAAAATAAAAAAAAAGAAATTGGGTTGGTAACATCTGTCTTCCAGAAGAAAAGTATAAAAAACAAAAATAAACAAATGACAGGAACATACCTAGCATAAACTCCAGGCACTTAGAGAAACAAAGTATTTTCAAAGTTTGATGAAATGATGAAGAAACTCTTTAAGAAAGGAGATAGTCCTAGAATCCTTTCTCTGCCATGAACATGAGACATAGGACATGATGAAGTTTTGTTCTGGACTAAACTACGCCTTGAGAGTAACAAGATGTTTGGTGTGGAGTCGGAGAATACGTGGGACCATGACTTTCTCTCTCCATCCTCCCCTGTGTCCATTGCTGGAATACAGAAATACAACTCATCTTTGTATGTTTATCTAGTTTATCCTTGATCTTGAGGAATGTGCTTCTCCTTCTAGGAGCTGTTTGGTAGGTTCCTTGTGATTTTCTATAGAGGCAAGTAAATCATCTGAAAATAGTTTTATGGCTTCCTTTCCAATCTAGAGATCTTCTCCTTTTCTTGTCTTATTGCATTGGCAAGACCTTCCAGCATTGTGTTTAATAAGAGTGGTGAGAACAGACATACTTAACTGTTGTTTGCAGCATTAGAGGGAAAGCTCATGACTGTTCACCATTTAGCCTGTTAATACAGAATATTACATTGGTTGATGTTTAAACAAGCCTTGAATTCCTATAGTAAACCCTACTTAATGATGTTGTGTAATTCTTGATATGTTGCTATATTCTACTTGCTAATAGTTTAAGGGTTTCTGCATCCATTTTCATAAGGAGTATTGGTCAGTGGTTTTCTTTCTTCATGCTATCTTGGTCTGGTTTTGGGAACAGAGTAAACACTATCTTCAAAAATGAATTGAGGAGTTTCCGTCATGGCTCAGTGGTTAACGAATCCAACTAGGAACAATGAGGTTTCTGGTTCAATCCCTGGCCTCGCTCAGTGGGTTAAGGATCCAGTGTTGCCATAAGCTGTGATGTAGGTCGCAGATGTGGCTCGGATCCTGCGTTGCTGTGGCTGTGGTGTAGGCTGGCGGCTACAGCTCTGATTCGACCCATAGCCTGTGAACCTCTATATGCCACGAGTGTGGCCCTAGAAAAGACAAAAAGATAGAAAAAAAAAATTGAGAAGCATTCCTTCTGCTGCTGTTTCCAGAAAACTAGTGTTAATTTTCCCTTAAATATTTAGTAAAATTCTTCAGTAATGCCATCTGCATATAGGGATTTTTTTTTTAACTAACTCAGCTCTGTATTACAAGGAAACTCCCCCACATTTGATTATTATTCTGATATTGTGCTATATCTCTGGAGAGTTGTTGGACAGGTTTTTTCAATATTTAGTTATTCCGATCTATACAATAAAAGCATGTTACCTGGGGGAAAAAAACAAACCTGCTCTTTGAGAGTTTTCTGAATTTCTGCTGCAAAACCGCTAAAATCCTGAGCGGATTTGGCTTTTGCCGGAAGCATCATAGTCCTACCATCTTCACTAATGTCCAAGCTACCTTGTTGCCTTTTATACAAGAAGCAAATGAAATCCTGAAAAATGGAAGTTGCATGAAGATATAAAAAAAAAAATAAACAATTATTCCTTAGGCATTTGGAACGTACAAGGCATGTGATTACTGCTCTGTGTGATCCCAGAAAGAAAAAGATGTGACTGGGTTAGAAATTAAAATTAAATGTCATGTTAGGAGGTAATCCAGTGTCACATCTGCTTCATGTAGTTTATTTAAAATGATAACGAAGTATTTCTTCCAGAATAAAGCAAATGTCATGGACTACCCCATGCATACTTGACATATTATTTAGATCCCAATGAATTGTTCATTTCACTTTACACGGTGAAAAAGCAATGACAAATTAAATATTACACATTTCGTAGCACCCAGCTGGGAAAGTTGCTTGCTCTATTATAAATTCATGGCAAGAACTAAATTTAGATAAGGACACTATGACAAAAATCTGATCTTATACCAGATGCAAAATAGCTCAGCATTTGATAATAAAAGGAATTAAAAGTCCTAGATTGAGTTTAAGATATGTTTCTTTGAGCAAAATTAAAGTTCTCAAGAGAGAAAGGGAAATAATGATTTTGGGGACGTTTCATCCATGTATGATTATGATGTTAAAAGTTTCACATAGATTTGATTTAGCTGACATGTTATCTGTGTCTCGAGTTTTCAATTTTTTTCCAAATTGTATTAAAAGGTATTCCTTGGGAAGAAGCCATTGTAACTTTCAAAATGGTTCGGCTTTTGTTCAGCTTGATGTATGTCTTCGATGGTTCAGTAAGAGAACAGCTTGCCAGAAACAGCACATCCGATGAGCTCGTAAAACAATTTGTGAATCAGGAACATGTTACAGAGCTGACATCAGAGAAGGAATTTGGGAAAGAGAAGCACTGAAAAGAGCAACATTACCCTGACTTTACTCAGTAGATAGACCCTCAGTCCCTCAAGACACTGGGACTTGGTGCCGCCATCAGTCAAAGCTTTTACTATGGTGCTGGGTTAAAATCCATTCCCATTTACAAGGATTGATATGGATAATATCAATAAAACAGGTAATTTTAAGCAAAATGATGTGACACTTCTGTTTCCATAAAGCTCTTTTCGGAGGTCTAACCAAAGACGACTGAAGCCCAGAGAAGTCTGGATCCTGGTGTAAAGACATCACCAAGAGTAGAAGCACTGAGTGTAGGGATTGGGGTGGGGGCTGGAGGTTGGGGATCGAAATGTTGTAAAATTGGGTGTGATGATGGCTGTACAACTATAAATACAATAAAATTCACTGAGTTAAAAAACGAGTAGTAGACCTCATCACAGATTGTTAAGCAAACATGAAAATGACCTTTTAAATAACAAAAATTAAACTTCAAGTGCTATAAAATTAGACACAAAATGAAAGTAAAACTGTGTGTGTCATACAATGTGATTCACTGATGTTAAAACACAGAAAATAGGCTGAAAATGACAACATCTCAAAATGATAATAGGGATGTGTCTAGAATATTGGATATGCCTTGTTATTTTTTTTATTATTATTATTTCTACCTCTTCCTTTAGCTTTCTTTTGTCCTGGTCTTCAGTTAAAAAGTTATTATTTATATAATCACAAAACAGTTCATTGAAGACAGACACAGACTGTTTGTGAAGTTTCTAAGTTCATCACCACATTGCTGTATATTGCCATCTTGAATAAGTGATTTCTGGAAAAGTAAGGGTGACAGGGAGAATGGGTCCTTTCAAAGCCTGTATCACCTCAGCAGGATGAGCCAGGCACAGGGGAGAGATGTCGGACAATCAAGGAACAACACAAAAATACCAACTTTGGGGACAGAGAATTATTCAGGAAGAGGGTGGAATGGTGGCCAAAAAACCCTACCCCAACCGATCAGCTTTTCCAGTGAACTGGTAGGATGAGTCTCAGGTGTGACTTTTGTAACTACGGAATTGAGACATTATAGAAAAGTATGATGTATATACTATACTCACGGATCTACAAGTGGCTGTTTCTATACTGTCCCATACTGTTATCTCAACCTACTACCTTATCAAATGTCGATAATCCATAAATATTTGCAAATTTGGGTGAAGGAAAAAAGAAATAGAAATGAAAACAAAAAGAATACGCTGAAAAAATGTTTCAGCGTTCCTGTCGTGGCACAGCAGAAAGAATCTGACTAGGAACCGTGAGTTTGCAGGTTCGATGCCTGGCCTCACTCAGTGGGTTAAGGATTCGGCATTTCAGTGAGCTGTGGTGTATGTAGGCCAGTGGCTGCAGCTCCAATTCGACCCCTAGCTTGGGAACCTCCATATGCTGCAGATGCGGCCATAAAAAGCCAAACAAAAAAAAGTTTCAATCATGTAACAAAACTCAGTTTTTCTATTTCTGTACACAGTCTGGTCAATAAATATTTATGTAGAACTTAGCAAGTAGAGGCATTAGAGCAAGCGCTGTAGGGAAAATAAAAATGAATAAGGATGGCTCCTGATGAAAGAGTTGGCCAGTGGGTAAACATGGCATTTCCAGTGATGCCAATAACTCCCCTTCTCCTCATAAAAAGGGAACAGCCACCGAGAAAAAGGTGCTGCAGGTCAACTATATTATCTATAGTCTCTTACATATTTTTAGGACAGAACTTGGGAACTTATTTATTTTACAGCATCAACAGAATCTGAAGGTCGAAAACATAAAACCCAAAGCAGAGCATGTCTGTCATGTGACAGGCTCCCAGGAACAGGAACCCCTTGAGCCGCCACCCAGAACTGTCTCATCACAGGAGCCTGGGGGTCTTTCTAAGAGGGGCTGGGGTGAACCACCCTCTAGGACCAGCTCTCTTAATGTAACAGCAAAATGTTTTATTCCTGGGGTCTAGTTTTTTGGTTTTTTTTTTTAAAAATTCACCTTGGCATTTATCCCTGGTTACTGTTGAAGAGGCAAAGCCTTCTTGATTGCTGAATGTTTGGTTCTCACATGAACAATATCTGAATTTAAACAGCATGTTAATTTGGTAGGGGCTGTGGTCTTATATCTATGCATACATCTCTTACACAAATAAGTATCCACATATTCTTATATAATAAGTACACATACATGTAAGCCTCTGTGTGTGTGCATATAGATATGTGCACACACGTGTGTTCAAACTGTTCTTAGGCTTAACAGGAGCCTTTAATTTGAAACTTTACAATATCCTATGATGGGATTATCACCCCTTTTGTTAAACCAAGGATGCTAAAGCACAGAGGGGTTTCATTACCTTCTCCAAAGCACTATGGCTTTTTCATGGAAGGACCAGGATTTGAGTCCAGACAGACTGACTCAAAGTCCAACCTGCTAACCACCACAGAGCAGCACAGAATGAGGAAAACAGAAGTAACAAGATGAACGCCCAGATCCCTGGTTTGTGCAGCTTGGGAATAATGGTACCGTTATTTGTTAACTAAAGAAGTGGATGGATGGATGGATGGATGGATGGATGGATGGATGGATGGAAGGAAGTAAGGATCAATCTAGAGCAGGAGATAGAAAAGAGATGACTTGAATGCAGATTGGCTCAAAACTGCTGTCAAATATCGGCCCTACCTATGACTTGGGGGAACATGAACCGCAGCAGGCAGCATGTCAAGACATAGATAGGAGGTATAGATGGGGCTACTGCAGGTGGGCTCATATTCAGGAAGCGGGGATGCTGTGTGCGGGAGCCTGAGTATCTCCCCCCTTTCCCCGTGGCCGACACCTCCCTTCGCCTGTGAATGGAGCCCTTGATCTTCACAGGTCAAACCAAGTCCTCCCCGGGCACACCTGCTTCCCCCGTCCCCCCCCCACACCTTCCCCCGCCGGCCTGTGTGGTCTGTGGCTATGTTGCAGCCCCAATGTAACTTGATCCCAGCGCAAGTACAAACAGCATTGGTGTCAAGGCACCTTCTCTAGGGAGTTTGTCCTGAGCTGCTGCGGCCAGGCTAGCTGGAAATCCACCTCACTGGCCCAGCGCCCTCTGCATACCTGTCCCACCCCCTGTGTTGGCCCAGAAGATGCAGCTGAGGACTCTGTCCTACCCGCCAGCTTATCCTCACCTCGAGGCACAGCACCTGCACGACACACACGTGATAGGGCCCAGGGCAGGCTGCCCCCAAATACGCCCTTTGGCATATGGATTATTTTGAATTGATTAATTGAGAAACAGCCAGTGCAAGGGGAATACTCTGACCCTCCTGTCTCCCCTCGTCAGCAGGGACAAATCTCCCAGGTACAGATGCTCTAACCCTGTACCAGGAGGGGGAAGACATTCTTACTGCAGAGATGAGAACTCAGGGCTGAGAAGGCTGTACAAACAAACCCTGTTAATTCTTAATCAATCTGCTCCCTACTTCAAGCCAAAACCCCTTGTTTTGTCAATTCTTCACAAATTGATCATCTCTTTATTTAAATATAAAAGCTACCTGTCCTGGGTCACTTTTTGAGCCCCATATCTTTGAGGCTCCTATATTTACAAAATTAAATTTGCTCCTATTAATCTGGCTGATGTTAATTGAATTGTTAAGGCCAGCCAAAAAACCTAGAAGGAGAGAAAGAAAAGGATTTTTCCCTACACACTCAACGAACATTTAAATGAATGAATGAATGAAATCAAAGAGGCTGAATCATTATTTTTAAACATCCAGTACTTTGTTACTGTCTGAATTTAAGAGTATGATTTCAGGAATCAGACTATCTGGGTTTGTATCCAGTCCTCCACATTTAAAATATATTACATTGGAGAAGCTATTTAAACTTTGCTCTCTCACCTGTAAATGAGGAGGGTAATATAAGCTATTTTCTGGAGTTATTGAGAGGATTAAATGACTTAATTTGAGTAAAGCACTTTGCATGAATGCTCTACACGGAGTAAGCTCAACTGTGGCTCTTATTTTTGGAATAAACTTTAGAAAACAAAATAACTGACTTATTTAGTTCATAAATAACTTCTGTATAATGCCACAGTTATAAATATGTTCTTGTTTATAAGCACACAACTGCCATTCAAATGAGGTTGTTGAATGAATTAGAACTTAAAAGAATGTGTTTGCAGGCTCTTTTTGCAAGGTAACTCCAAATGAGTTTTAAAAAAACATTCCCCCCCAAAAAAATTGGGTATATGCATTTTAGGATTTTTTTTAAATCACATTTCTTCATAGTGAAAAATAGCACAGAAAAAATCCGCAGAGCTTTTAAGAGTGTGGCAATTAGCTGTTTAAAATTAAACTAGTGGAAACCAAATTAAATCGTTAGAAAGGAGCCCAGCAGCAAGCACTAAAAAGGGAAAGTTTAGTTCCAAGTTTAGTTCAGTATGTATGTGGGTTTAACTATGTCCCTAAGAGTCATATCAAACTCAGACCACATCTGGTCTGGCCCAGAGGTGGACATGTGTAAGTAGCTTTTTCAGGACAAGGAGAGGAAACAGCGGGCTGCTTTAGAAACATGACTAAATATTCCTGTTGTTGGGTGGATCCACAGGTTCCTGCTGGCGAGGCTGAACCTTGCATTTTTCCCATGAACTGATCAAACTGTGGTGCACTGGGTCCCCAGGCTGCCTTCCATGTATTAAAAATACACCAAGAATGACAGGCTTTAAATACTAACAAAAAAGATATAACTTTCTGATGTTATCGTCAATGCTTGCTCCTTATGTTATAGCACCCCTCCTTTGCTTGTAAGAAGAGGAAAAAAAGTACAAATAACCATTTAAAGAAAAAATTAAAATGACAGTGAATGTCAGGGGTGGGTGAAGTTTGAGAACAAGTTTATCCAGTGCTGTGGTTTCACATAGACTACATATGATACAACAGCCAAATGTAACTCCTCATTCCTCTAAGGAAATCAGCACGTAAACATTCCATATTTTTAGATGATGTTTCACCCGAATTCCAGAGAAAGAGTGAACTTCCCCCTGACTGTTCCGAAGTGATGCCTTCATGGCGGGACACCATTGACATCTCTTTATACTCTTACTGGCATATTCTGTTTTCGTTTTACTTGACAGCAGCGTTAGTTACCTACTGCCAAGGAACGAGTCACCACAAAGTGGCTTCCAAGAACAGAAGTGCATTCTCATGAACTGAACTGTATCCATACACTGCAGTCCCAATGCACAGGGTCTCAGAATGTAAGCTTATTTGGAAATAGCCTCACTGCAGATGTCATTGGTTAAGAAAGATCACCCTGGAGTAGGTGAGACCTGATCTAAGGTGACGGGTGTCCTTATAAAAAGAGGGGCCTTGGATACGGAGGCACACAGACCATCATGTGATACGCAGAGACTGGGTGATACAGAGGAAGCCAACAAGCGCTAACAGTGCAGCAACCACCAGAGCTGGGGAGAGGCAGGGACGGACCCTCCCTCACAGCCCCGGGTTGGAACCAACCCCAAGCCACCTCAATCCCGGATGCTAGGCCTCCAGGGCAGCAAGACGAGGGAGGTCTCCCGTCCAGCCACTAAGCCCTGGGAAACTCGTCCTGGCATCACCTCAAGTTCAGAACCAGGCACCTGGCTGCGGGTGCTGTGCTCAGAGCCTCATCAGGCTGCGTGACATGCCAGCTGCGCTGTGTTCTCGTCTGCAGGCTTGCTCAGAACCACTTCCAAACCCCTTCAGGTTGCTGGCAGCTCGGTTACCCCAACCCTAGGATGCAGGGCCACCTCCAGGCCCCTGAGGAAGAGCCCAAGCTCCCCACCATGGCTGGCTCCCAGGCAGCCCACGACACGGGGAGAAGCCCAGCAGGAGAAGGCTCCCATCCCGGCCACCAGAACGGAGCCCTTGCTATCTCCGCTGGTCAGAGCCGAGTCCCAGGTCCCGTCCCCACTGCAGGGAAGGCTCCCATCCAGACTCAACACCCACCCGTCCCCCCACTGCACCTGAGTTCCCTTCACAACGTTTCCCCCAATAAAAAATACTGTACTACTGTACAGTCAATATACAACACACCACTAATGTTCTCCTTTTCCTGTAACTATAATAAAGTAAAATTGTTATTACTAATTTTGGAGGGATTATGAACAAACTAATAAAAGCCCTTTGTCTCAATCTTAGAAAATATGGTATAAAGAAGAAAATAAACAGTATTCATAATCCTCACAGTCCCAAGAAAGAGAATTGCTGTGAATGTCTTCATCAATTTTTAATTTTGATGTACACATTTTGATACATAATGCTGTCATTAATATGTTTAAGTATTTTATTTCACTTTTGTTAAACTTCTTGACAAAATATTTGTTCAAATGATTTTAAAATTTCTAAATAACCATTTTACTTTCAATTTCATGTTAGGTTAGTTGAAGTATATTATCCATGTGAAGTTGGTTCTTGAGAATTTAGTTTCTCTTGTGATACAAAGCGTATAATCAACTTTGGAAAATTCTCTGTGAATATCTGAAGACAAAGATAATTTTAGCTGCTAGAGTACAAAGTTGGAACTACAGCTCTCATAAGCTGGTCGTATGAAAGATGCTCAAACTCACTTCCAGCGAAGTGTGCGGAATGGACGCGAAGCCACTTCAAATGTCAGAATGTCTCCTGCTTCATGTGGAGATGCTTAAGTGCACGCAGACCCTCTTGTCTCAGCTCAAGTTTTTCTTCCTTAAACTCCGCTTTCTGTAATGCTATTCTTGCCACTGATGTTTCTACCTCTTTGGAAGCTTGACTTTCTCTTACCTACACTTTTATATCTGAGCATTCTCAGTATTTTGCTTACCTATGTCTCTCGCAATGGTGTAGAGTACAGGTTTGCTAACGGACACATGGAAGAATTTTCTACTTTTCATTCCCTTAATGACTGCAACTTCAGCTCTATTTGGGTCTCATTAGCTTTCTTGAATGTCATTTTTGGTTCATCGATGCACCAAAAATCTTCAGTTTCAACACTGTTTCTGTTACTCTCCTTGGGAGCTACAGGACGTACATCCTGATTTCAGAGGTAAATACCGTAGTATTTCATGCAAGCATAGTTGAAGTGAAATTTCACTAATTTTCAACATCAGTACTTAAAATGAATAATTTTAAATACTAAATAATACTCACAGGGACAAATCCGATGAAAAAAATAATTGGGGGTATTACGAGACCATTTCCTATTTTAAACAGCTTAATGAAAACCTGCTTATTAAAATCTGGATGTGATATAGGAAGATGTTTTCCCCAAGGAGTGTTATAGATTGTAAACAAATGCTAAATTTGGGAAGATAACTCGATATCCCAGGACTTATGAGAGGCTATTTTCAAGTGAATGTTTTATGCTCTCTGCAAAGTGGATATTACCAGCAGAGCTGGATTCATTAATTATATCACCTTTTGAACATATCATTTTCTGAGTCATTTCAGGGCCACCCAGTGCCCTTTTTCCTGTTATAAGCTTTGTTCTCACCTTGATTTCCACAAGCTTTTCATGTAAGATGTTTTGTACTAGCCGATCCAAGGAGAGCAGAAGATGTCCTTACAGTATTCTATTAAAAATAGCAACAACTTTCAAAGACAAACCTGAGGACACTCTTGCAATTTAATTGGTTCATTAAAAGATTAATAAGAATTGCTGAACTCTTACTTCTTTAGCAATACTTTAAAGCTTTTTTATAAGTTAAACAGGAAACAGCCATGGCATCATGAAATATTATAGTAATAAGATTTCTCTCTTATGGAAGAAATTAAATTTTCATTAGTTTACAAATATAAGCACAAATTATTTGAACTGAAGTCATGAGTAAACATAAATATATTTACATTTTTGCATAAAATATACTGTAATTAAAAATGCCTTGATGTTTTAAAGACAGAATTGAATGTGAAGTATGTGGCTGGAAATTCCAAGGCCAGACAGTCCCTTAAATCCCAGTAGAAAAATATACATCTACTGGCTCTTTGTGAAACTGTTTTGTTTGAAGGACATTTTCTTGAATCAAGTGGCATGGTGGCTCACACATCACTCATCTTAGAAATGCACCACCTGCATTAGGTGTTATTTTTTACTTCCTAGATGAACTGAGAGTAAATCATTTTCTGTTTGACACTCAAGAAAATACTTTATGCTCTGTGTAAAATCGATTTTATCAGTAGAGCTTGATTTATTTGATTTATGGCACAAACAAATGTGCCAATTACAATTACAGAGTTTGCTGAAATAAGTAGATGGGTAATAAGAACTTGTGAATATGACTTAATTGCCCCTGTAATCCTACAATATTATGCAAAGGCCCTTGATCTATTGATTAGATGATACTGAAAATTACCCTAAATTGATGATAAAATGTCAAGCGTTGCATTTATAGATTGTCAGCACAGGATGCCACATAGGGTGGTCAGACAGCTGAAGAAGCGTCCCCATGTTTGCTCCAGGTCAAGGAGGCTGGGAGGAAAAGAACGTGTGGGGAGAACTCCAGTGATGAGATTCACAGCAGGATAAGAAGCTGAGCCAAGAGTTGGCCATGACTTGTGACATCCAAGTTCTGTCCCCTGGCTCTGCCAAGTTGGCAGATGTCAAGTTACTGAGACCTTTTCAACTTGTGCTTCCTAATCTTAAAATGCAGTGTTTTGTTTCATTTTTTAGTCAAACGACTTCTCAGGTCATCTCTAGCTCGGAAAACCTATAACTAAGAGGACTCAGGGAGGAAGAGGACCCAGGGACACAATGTGAAACGCTGGAGACTTTTTAAAGTATGTAAAGGGACGTAAGACTAGGTCTTAATAAAAATTTGAGAAATTTTGGCAAAATAAGATTCCTAACTGTCGTATTCATTTCATTCATTCCGTCATTTGCTAATCCTGATTGCTGTGGTCTTTCAATAATTACAAACTTATATTTCCCTTGTAAGGTTGCCACGTTCTCCTTTCTTTAATAGCAAATCAAATCAGCTGATGCTTTGAATCCTTACTACTTCTAGGATAACATCAACAGCCCAGGCTCTGTCCGAGATCCTTCTTTTTCCTCAAGTTTTTATCCCGTATTTGCAGGGACAGCCTCGGGTTCCCGGCACACACCTGTGGAGTTCAATTACTACCTTTCTTCTGGCTGAAATATGAACTCCCAAGTCCAGCAATTTCGGCATGTGTAATTGCCCTGCAAGCTAACTTGATGCTTAAATATGCTTTCAGTCACCGTGTTGGTTGTTTTGACATAACAGAGACATGTGTCTATTGAATAGCATTTTCTCATGTACTCAGAAAAACAGAAACCTCACGGACAATGGGTAAAATAATCTTTCACCAGAATCTCCTGTGATTAGAAATAGAATATTGTTTAACTTTTGCCAGAAATCACCATACCAGAGCATTATATTAAAGACTAGCTCATAAGCATCCCAATTTTCCTCTGTATAACTTATACCAGAGACACGCATCTACCTCACACATATTCGTATCCACAATCGGCAGGGGCTCCGATTTGTCACTTTGCTACATCCTCTGACACCACTGAGGGCAGAGACCATGCAAATCCTGTGCAGCACAGCAAAGAGATTCAAGGGGACAGAGTTCCCGTCGTGGCTCAGTACTTAACGAACCTGACTAGCATCTGTGGGGATGCAGGTTTGATCCCTGTCCTCACTCAGTGGGTTAAGGATCCAGCGTTGCTATGGCTGTGGTGTAGGCCCGCTGCTGTAGCTCCGATTTGACGCTTAGCCTGGGAACCTCCATATGTTGTGGGTGCAGCCCTAAAAAGAAAAAAAAAAAAAGAACTTCAAGGGGAATGTGTAGAATCGGCCCTTGAAGGAGGCCATGCCGGTAGATGGCGCCCAGTTGACTTCAGAGGCGTGTGATCATGTGAATGCAATTTGCTCCGGGTGGAAATAGTAGGCCGTTTAAAAGCAACATGTCAAGACGCAGAGGCCCAGCAGAAAACAAACCCACAGGGCAAAAGCAAGAATTTGGCAATGCCAAAACAGTGCACACGGGTGCCTAAGGAAGAGGGCCTCCCAGAACCTGAGGGAGGGACTATGTGGGTTTTGTTTTTAAACAGAGGGCTTGGTTAGAAAGGAAATAGATCCCACTGGACAACCAGCCCAGTAGCCACCCCACACCTCATAACCAAGCTCCCTTGAGGACAGCACACGATACTAAGGACTGGGTCAGGTACGGTCACCGACAGGCAAAATCAGACCTATGATGTGAGTCTAGCCAAGTGACCAAACAAACAGGGAGTTTGGGGGTTGGACGTCTGCTTAGTGGAAATGAAGACTTAGCAGAGAAAAGATGATCGTCCTGAAGGACAGATGCCATGTCCTTGCTTCTCCACAAGGAAACAAAACGGCCAAGCAGAAACTTCCACGCTAAGCACGGTCTCAGTGCAATACTGAAAATTTGTGAAATCTTGAAAATTTGTGAAAATTCGTGAAAATTTGAAGGCTTGTGTTAAGATAGAGTGGACTTTGAGGACGCATGAGCTCAGAACCCAGGGGATCGAGATCCTCATAGACCACAGGCCAGGAGGGGGGCTGCTGATGGGCCACAGTGGGTGTGCTTGCAGGTACCCTGGCCAACTCCTTGGGTTCTGTATAATCTTCAAATATAAGCCAGTGCCTTACACCGAAATTTCAGGTCCTATATTAGCTTCGGCGCAAAACTGGCTTTCCCGCGGCTCACCTCGGCCTACTGTGCGCTCACACCATCGTGGGCATGATGGTTAAACAGGACCCTCTGAAACCTTCAGGAACCAAGCCACTGCTTCATGCTGTTGCCAGGAAAGTTCTGGTCCCCAAGGTTTCCCCAAGTTGCTCAGACTTTGATCAGCATGCAGCTCATCCAAAGGCAGGAGGAAAGGCCCCCGTCGGTCAGCTGGATGGCTGGTCCAGGACCACAGCGACTACGGGCATGGGTGCGGTCTCACGCCTCCCAGTCAGTGTGGAGGGCCCAGGGACAAAACCACCGAGAATCCTCCAGAAGGGGCGTAAGCCCTGGGAGCCACGCCCAGCCTGGCCAAAGCTCAGCATCCAAGGTCAGATGTCTGTCCTCAGGGCTGTTCGAGTGTCTGCTTCTCAGACAGGCAAGAATGGGGGGGAGGGGAAGCAGGGGGTGCCTTCCCGCCTGAGTCACAGCCCAGCCCCTTACCCTCCTGCCCTGAAGGAACCTCTGCAACCTGGCCTGAACCCCATGACCCAAGAGAGAAAGAGCATCCAGCCCAGGAGCTGGACAGCCAGAGATAGGGGAGGCCTGTGCAATAGCAGAGACCTATATAATATAAAAAAATATATGCACAAAAAGGCAAATACATGGCTATAGGGGTAAATGATAAAGTCATTTCAATTCAGTAACAAATGTGGGCTTGAGGACTTGCAGGGCTCGTGCAAAGGACACATGTTGCATTCTGAATGGCTAAATTATACAGCATAAGAAATAATGGTTTGTGGAAATCGGAAAGTTAAAAAGGTAAAATTAATTGGCCATGAGCTGTGAGAGTTCAGAAAACACATGGTAGTTTGAGGTTTGAGAAAGGAGAACACTGAGCTTTCCCTGAGAGTGTGATCTTGGTTTTGCTCATTTCAGTCCTTTGCTATTGAGCCGTTTCTCAGCTCTCAACTAGTTCAGCTAAACACTAAACATTCCTGTCCTGTTACTTATTGTTCTTTCGGTAGCTCCCCCCAGAGCTCCAGGAGCCACTGCCTTTTAACCATGCTCAGTACAAGGACCACACTGAGTAACTTATTAACGCTGCAGAGCTGCTGCGAGAAACCGCAACAACAGTGAGCTACAGCCTAGTTTGAGGGGAGTTTGAGATGGACAGATTCTCCCAGCACCTGTTACTGCTCCAGCGGCATGGCTCAGGAGAAGGCCGGCTGTTTTCCTTTAAGTTTTTCTATCGTAGACATTGTAACTTCTTTCTTGGTTACAATTAGCCCCTAGCAGCAACATAAACAGCTTCTTATTAATATCTTTCGCATGTCACTTCGATTGTCAAATTTCCTCTCCAAACCTAACACTCAAAACTTAAGAATCTAGCCCAACATAAAGGCAGTGTGGTATTGACTGGGAAGCATTATACAATCTAAGGTGGCATCGGACAGCCACTGCTCCTGAGACTGACCACAACAAGGCACGCCAGCCTCCTCTCTGCTGATGTAGGTGCAAATCTGAAGGTTGCAGGTGCCTTTGACCACAGCGCTGACCTCATTGAGGACCAAGCCAGGCAGTGCTGCCCTCAGCGAGTGTGCAAGTGTCTTCATAGAGTCTCCCGACTTTGGTAACGTTAAGTTTAACTGTGTTTAAACTTAGCTTCTAACCTTCCTATTACTGCAAAACAGAAACACACATGGAATAATAAGAGGAGAGCCATGTGTTAAAAGTGGTACTTCTGTCGCTATTCTGATGTACAAAGTGTTGAAAGAAAAGACTCGCAGACCTTGAAATGAGCTATTTCATGCCCCAGAGATGACATCAACCCATATCTGATTGCAAAAGGACAGTTTGCCTTAATATTTGCTTTAAAAGGATGGATAATAGTAAGAACTTTCTTTCACCTGGACCAGAGAGACACAAGAGCAGAAGGTCCAGAAGGGAATTTTTTCAGAGCTGTACCTGCCCGTCTGATTCAGTGAAGGACAGAAAATTATGATTTAAATGAAACGAAAGCCTTTACCATAAACACTGAGGAATGATGTTTTGTGATAAAATGTCCTTATGGACAAGCTTCCTGAGACGTTTCTGAATAATTAGTACAAATATGATCATTTAGTAGCTTTTGGAGAAAAAAAAAATATGAAACACATCATTCAAAAAAAGCAAAATGCCCCTTGTGACTTTTACACAAAAATCAATTCTTCTGCCTCAGGATGACAGTGTTGGGGGCCAGGGTATACCACCCCCAAATATGCAGAATATTGATGATTCTGAATTAAAGTTACTTAAGAAATGGTCAAAAAAGGAGGGACACTCTGCCTCTCCTCTCTGTCTCCCTGAAGCCGCAAGTAAACCTCCTGTGAAGGGTGCTCTGCTGCGCCTGGAGGGCGCAGGACCCCCTTAAAAGGCGGGGAATTTGGGCAAAAGGCTTGTAAACAAACCTTGCAACCCTTTAACTGACACCCCTCCCCCAAGCCCTGTGTTTATACTCCTAACTGGGTACCAAAATCTGTTTCTTTGTCCTATCAATTCCTCAAACATTTATTGGGTTTTGTCTAAAAAGTATAAAACCTACCTGAATCAAAACTTATTTTTTTTTGCCTATTCATCTGCCTTGTGACAACAGTGTTATGAGACCAGCCCAGGACTCAAGAGGGTGGAGGAAGATGTCATCTCCTCCAAAATGCTTCAACCTGTGAGAAGCCAGTGACACAGGATGGGAGAAATCACACGTGCACACAGGATGGTCAGACCAGGAAAATGGATGCTAACGGGACAGGCATTTAGAGTCACGAAAACATCAGAAAGAAAAGTTACTCTTTACTTGGAGGAAATTTCCTTCAAAATACTTTTTACTGAAAGCTTACCTCGGGAATCTAAATGCTTCCTAAAAGATTTTAATGACACTGCAACTTTTTTCCTTTACAATTCTTCTACAATTAAAATTTTATGCCTTTTGGAGAGTTATAAAGCTCTATCTTTAAAAAATATTATCTCTATAACTGAAATGGCACAGAAAATTAAGCAAACAGGGAAAATGAATTGTTACTTTTTTCTTACAGTTTTATCCACTTTTTGCTTTTATGGGAGGAGGGCTATTTCTTTCTACTAGTGCATTACAGAAGGATAATAATCTAAGCTACTACACATGATATTTTATAGAGAACTGAAAATGAAAGGGTCATCAAATTTTCAAAAGCAGAGTAGAGATTATAGGACTCTATAAATATGTACAATAATAAAAATATTATTAAATTTAAACTCTAAACTCTAAACACTCAAATTCTGTGATCAGTTAGAGAAAAAGGAAAAGAGATGGGAAAAAATAACTCAAAAAAGAACAAAAAGAAACAGAAGAATAAAACAAACTCAGTGATGGCAGAGAATCCACATGGTTTTTTGTGGTTGTTGACATTTCTTGTTCTCTATTAAGATACATTAAAAATGTTAATGATCCAAGAGTCCAAAGCCCTAATCTAAAGCAACATAAATTTAAAAATACATTTAAAAGTTAAAAGACAGACAAGCAAACCAAACATGTAGTCCATATTTAATTTAAGAAAGTAAGTAGTCCAGAATAGTCACCTCTGAAGGATGGCTGTGATGCTGAATTGATCAGAAATGCCAAAAAAAAAGGGAGTTCTCGTCATGGCACAGTGGAAATGAATCCAACTAGGACCATGAAGTTTCAGGTTCCATCCCTGGCCTCGCTCCGTGGGTAAGGATCTGGTGTTGCTGTGAGCTGTGGCGTTGAGCTGTGGCGTAAGCCTGCGGCGACAGTTCCAATTAGACCCCTAGCCTGGGAACCTTCATATGCCGTGAGTGCAGCCCTCAAAAAGACCAAAAAAAAAAAAAAAGAGAGAGAGAGAAATGCACATTAAAGCAGTCACTATAAATGCACAATGTATGCAAAATATTAAAGAAGACGTGTTCTTAATGAGTTAACATTTAGGCAAATGTCAGCGGAGAACTGGGAACCATAAAAAATGTAAATTCTAGAACTAGTGTAGCTGAAATGAAAATTTCATGTGATAAATTTAAGAGATAGCGGAAGAGTCAGTGAGCTTGAAAAAAGGATGGAGAGAGAATATCCAAACCTGAAGAACAGATAAGCATAGTTACCAAGCCATCCAGAAATTACACGGCTAGGTTTTTAGGCAAGAAAAATGGATACTTGAGTCCACAAACAACCCTCCATGTGAATATTCCTGGCAGCAGTATTCAGAATAGGTAAAAACCAGACACAACCCAAGTGGCCACTCAGGTGAGTGAATAAACAAATATCTGTGCCTTCATACGAACAAAGCTGCTCACAATGAACCGCAACAAGATACACCATCTACTGACACATCCACAAACGGTGCGCAGGACAGAGCAAGCTTAAAAGAGCGCAGGCAGTAGGAGTCCATGTGTACAAAGTCCTGGAACAGGCAAAACTGAAGTCTAACCAGAAGTCTGATCTGCAGTTTTCAGGAAGGGGATGGCTTGGAAATTAACTGGGCGGATTGTGAGGCGAGTTTCGGGGCGAGGAAAAGTCCTTTGTCTTTATCAGAGTGATGATCAAAACAGTATGAATATCATTGAAGCCTGCAAACTGAACATAGCAAACATGGGCAGTGTACTGTTACTTTTACCATGTAATGACTGAAAACCGCCTTCCCTTTAGTCAGATTGTGGTGATTTAAGCAAAATGCATCAAATTACATTCAGATATATAGGTTTTTGGTAAAATAGAATTTAAAAATGAAATAAAGCATATATTTTGTTCACTATAAAGTTTTCGATAAAGAATTATGATTTCACATTGCACATAACCAGGAACAATTAAGTGATACTGCAATAACGGTATATATCAGTCTACTGGTACAATACAGTAAAGATATCTTCCATGGAATTATTATCATTATAAAATAATCTAACCAGGGTCAAATTTCGAGGTGGGAATAAAGGCAGGTTCTGAAAAAAAGACATATATTTATCATTTCATTTTTAAAACACAATTACTAAGACTCACAACTAAAAAGCCTACAAGACTGAGGCTAAATTCAGGGTCATGCCTTTCCGTGCTGAACTCATTATTTTGCTACTTTGCATATTTTGTTTCTGCAAAATAAACAGCACTTGTGCCTCCTGCACCCTGAACCTCAGGGGTAACCGACTGACAACTGGATTTTAATTGGCCTCTTGTCACTTTTTATTTGCTCATTCCTGGGTCTCCCTCTCTGCAGGCCGCAGAGCTGACTGAAGAGGTCATTAATCTTTGGAAGTTGGGGTTAAAGTAATGAAAGTATCAAACACATAGAGTTTTTCTCTGCCATAACTTTTCATTCCTTTTTATATAATTTTAATTAATACATCATAGTTAACTGATGATGCTAAAGTTTTTTTTTTGTTTGTTTTTGTTTTTGGCTGCGCCTGGAGCTTGTGGAAGTTCCTGGGCCAGGGACTGAACCCGAGGCACAGCAGAGACCCTAGCCACTGCAGTGCCAATGCTGCACTGCATTGTCACTGGATCCTTAAGTCACTCACTGCTCCATAAGGGAACTCCTGAGGATGCTAAATATTTGCTAAAAAAATAAATTGATTTCGATAAACGTAAAAACCAAGTTTTCACCTGAGAAGACTTTATCTGTTCAGGGCTTCGACCTAAGAATCATCTAAGACCCATGAATCTGTTACAAAGTCAATAAGAATAAGCCTACTGAATTCATCACTTTTACTTGGAAATGAAGCAATGAGATGGATGAAAGTAGTCTGTGCAGGGACGCGACCTGACTGCTTGTTTGAGCACATGACAATGGCCCTTCCTCCACTGTGCCCCCTTCCCCTTTCCTTGGGAAGCACAAGAGAAGACAGTGGCAAGAACCACCTGCTGTCACTCAGGACCACACGTGTCAGCGGCCACTGTGCTCGGGTGTGGAACAGGCCATCACAGGAGGGCCTGGCCGGAAGGAAGAGCAGGCAGGGCCCAGTGAGCTCCCCTGTGAGGCATGGCAGGACGTGGGAGTGGCAGTCACACTCCAGGAAAGCCTCCTTTCACATGCTAATCTGAATTCTATCTGTGGGATACTTTTGCTTTCATTCTGGTTGCACAGAATTTACAAGCAGGAGGAATTGGACTTTCTGTTTTAAGTGAACCGTAAAATAGAAATAAGATTTGCTCAGCATCTCTCTCAGGCCTGACGTGGTTAACAAATGTGACGATCATGTAAAAAAAGCACACAAAGTCCCTGCAGAACTCCATGTCACAAGGCCAGTGTGAGCTGCTCTCAGGATTCTTGTTCTAAACCCGCAGGTAATCTATATCCTCACATAATATCCATCCATCGACACCACCATCCTGTCACTTCCTCCCACCTGACCTGCTATTTCTCCCTATTAATAAGAACCAGCAAGCGTGGAGATGTGAAAAGGAAGAGAAAGTACTAAGAAAGGTGGCATAGTATGTGCATATCCTCTGAGATGATAAATTCTAAAGTACACAAGTCGAAAGTGCATAAAAGTTGTTCTGTTCACAGATTCTTTTTTTTTTAATGATTTTTATTTATTCCAGTATAGCTGGTTTACAGTAAGTGCATTAAATATGTAACATGTTCACACAGAAATATATTCTTAATAAGATTAACTCTGTCTAGCTTTTATGTTATTTTAATTATGAATTTTTTAAAGTTTCATAGGTTTAGGGTAATGTAATTATTATTCATTTTGTTTCAGTATTTTACTCATTTGGGCACAAACTGCAAAACGATGTCTTCAGAACAGCACATTATTATGCAAAACAGGTCCAGTTCATCAGGCACATTCAAATAAAACCAGACTGTTAATACCTTATTTGTCTCAAAAACCTCCTCCGTTGCTGGCATAAGGGAGAGAATAATCAGGAAGTTCTGAGCACAGTCTCCATCTTTGGACACATGCTGCAGAGCAGGAGGAAGCAGCAGCTCCCTTTCCTCTGTTGAGAAACGGCCCCGGTGGGGTCACAGGCTAAGCCCGCAATTGAAGGTGTCTGGTGAACAGCAGCTTCCAGCACCGCCTGTGTCTGCGACTCGCCATCACCTCTGCTGAGGATAAAGTCTTGGCTGAATGTGAGTCATTTCAGGAAAGAGGGGCCCGGGGGATGTCAACTTCACTGCACCCACTGTGTGGAAGGCCTGGCTCTGGGGACAGGACGGACCAAGGGAGGGCAGCCGTGCACCGGCGGTCACTGTCTCCACAAAACACCTGGACCGCAATGAAAGCAACTCCTCCCACAGCTGCCGAGGGGTGTGAGTGTCATCCTCCCACCCCCAGAAAAGCTGCCCAATAACATAACTCTTATTGCTAAACAGGCCTTTTCACATCAGATCTCCCCTAGGAAGCAGGACAGACTCTACCCCTAACACGGAAGCTGTCCCAGGAAACCAATCCTCAAACACACAAATTGACACAGACTGCTTTTGCAGTAGGGTCCTTGAACAGCATCCACCTGGAGAATGAATGGTCTAAGTCATCAAATGTTCTACAAGGGGCATTTTATATTGACACATTTTCCCTAATTCTGGTAATTTGGGTTTTCTAGACACACATACACGATTTTGGTCTTAAATGTTAAATTTATTCTTTAAATAACTTTAGAATGTATGTCCTAATATTTTTCTTTCCTTTATAAAAACAATTTCTAATATCATGAAATTGATTGGGAATGAGATGCAAATATAAATTAATTTCCCCTTATATCGATATACAAATATTCCAGAGCAAACAAACAAACAAACAAAAAAAACCTGTGAGTTTTCTTGATTGAATAACTTCTTTTTTGAATTTTTTTTTTCCTGTAGCCTGATTTTCTATTTTCTACACAATAGAGCAGAATATTGACAAGTGCCACATATCACTGTTTCAAAATCTGGTAAACAGAGTAACTAATCTGTTTTAATCTGAATATTTTACTTTTTCATGTGCAAATATAAAATGGTTAGTTAAATTTTCATCAACCACAATGAAATTCTTATTGGAGGGTCTAAAATGTTGGCCACTGTGACAACGACAGTGTGGGCACAGGGCAGAGAAAGCAGAGAGGCAGAGATAGAGAGAAGAAGGGCAGAGAGAGAATGTTTGTGTATTTGTGTGTTTAGTGGTAATGATTGGCATCTCCAGAACATAAGTTATTAACTCTATATTTAGTTTTTTAAAGAATGTCCATACTATTTTCCATAGTGGTGGCACCAATTTTCACTCCCACCAACAGTGAAGGAGGGTTTCCTTTTCTTCATACCCTCTCCAGCATTTGCTGTTTGTAGACTTATTAATGATGGCCATTCTGACTGGTGTGAGGTGGTATCTCATTGTAGTTTTGATTTGCCTTTCTCAAATAATTAGCGATGTTGAACATCTTTTCATTTGTTTTTTGGCCATCTGTATGTCTTCATTGGAGAACTGTCTGCTTAGACCTTCTGCCCATTTTTTGATGGGGTTCTTTCTTTTTTGATATGGAGCAGCATGCACTGTTGGTATATTTTGGAGATTAATCCCTTGTCCGTTGTTTCATTTGCAAATATTTTCTTCCATTGTATGGGTTGTCTTCTCATTTTATCTATGGTTTCCTTTGCTGGCAAAAGGCTTTAAGTTTAATTAGGTCCCATTTGTTCATTTTTGTTTTTATTTTCATTACTCTAGGAGGTGGATCAAGAAAGATTTTTCTGCAATTTGTGTCCAAGAGAGTCTTGCCTATGTTTTCCTCTAAGAGTTTTATAGTATCCAATTTTATGTTTAAGTCTTTAATCCATCTTGAATTTATTTTTGTGTGTGGTGTTAGAGAGTGCTCTAATTTCATTCTTTTACATGTAGCTGTCCAGTTCTCCCAGCACTGCTTGTTGAAAAGACTTTCTTTTCTACATTGTATATCTTGCCTCCCTTTGTCATAGATTAATTGCCCACAGAGGCAGAGGTTTATTTCTGGGCTTTCTGTGATGTTCCACTGATCTATATTTCAGCTTTCTGTGCCAGTACCACAATCCCACTCCTGGGCACATACCCAGAGATCACCAAAAAGTTACGTGCACCCCAATGTTCATTGCGCACTGTGTACAAGAGTCAAGACATGGAAACAACCTAAGTGTTCGTCAGCAGAGCACTGGATAAAAAAGATGTGGTATAGGAGTTCCCATCACAGCTCAGCAGAAACGAATCTGACTAGTATTCATGAGGACACAGGTTCGATCCCTGGCCTCGCTCAGTGGGTTAAGGATCCATAGTGGCCATGAGCCACGGTGTAGGTTGCAGATGTGGCTCTGATCTGGCATTGCTATAGCTGTGGCATGGGCCAGGGGTTACAGCTCCAATTTAACCTGTAGTCTGGGGACATCCATAAGCCTCAGGTGTGGCCCTAAAAAGACAAAAAAAAAAAATGAGTAAGAAAAAAAGATGTGGTATATACATGTAGTAGAATATTACTACTCAGCCATAAAAAAGAATGAAATAATGCCGTTTGCAGAAACAGGGATGGACTTAGAAATAATCATACTAAGTGAAGTCAGTCAGACAGAGGAAGACAAGTATCCTATGAGATCACTAACATGTGGAATCTAACAAAAGTGATAATACAAAAGAACCTAAAAACAGAAACAGATTCAAAGATTTTGAAACCAAACTCATGGTTACCAAAGAGGAAGAGAGGGGCTGGAGGGATAAATTAGGCGGCTGGGACTGACATACACACCCTGCTGTATATAAAACGGACAGTCAGCAGGGACCTTCTGTACAGCACAGGGAAGTCTACTCGATGCTGTGTAATAACCTATTTGGGAAAACAATCTGAAAGGAATGGGCATATGAATATGTATAACTGACTCATTTTACTGTACACCTGAAACTAACACAACTTTATAAGTCAACTATACTCCAATAAAATGCATTTTTAAAAAATAAGTTAATTAATTTAAATCCTACGATAGCTTTTTTTCCCCAAAATGCCTCAAGGGTATTTTTCTATAGGTCTTATAAATAGTTGAAGAGCAGAAAGAGAGCTCCATAAATTTATAAAAAGATACAGAACCATCACAGATTTTAAATCAGGGAAAACATAAACTCATAAAGAATAATAAAGTAAGAGATTCTGTAACATTAAGAAACTGTGTGATAAAGAACTTCTGACTCTACTAGAATAATTTCTAGCTACTAGCTACATTGTTATAGTTTTAACAATAATATTTTACAGAGAATTTGTTTTTATCATACAATATAATAAATACAAAAGGATTGGTACAGCATTAATTAAAATATACTCCACATAAAATACTCAAAGAAATGGGATGTTCAGAAGTTCTCTCAGGAGAACTTGCTGGTGAAAGAAATGAACATATTACACTATATGAGAGGAAAACAATGATGTCTTTAAGAATGTGATTTGATTAAAGAAACTTATTTTTAACAAGGCCTGTATTTTTAATGAGAAGAGTTATCCAATATTTTTTATAGACCCATAAGAGCTGGGAAAACTAAAAGGAAAAAATAAATATGCAAAATCCTATTTAAGAAATCTGCCTATTTCTAAGGAAACCAAAAAAACAGGCAAAGCCCAAAACAGCTCTCCATATGCTTGTAGCTGAACTCATTTACTTCAACTCCTGATCGTCAATAAGGCAAAAACTCCTAAACCCAAAATCTACCCAAAAAGGCACAGCTCTGATGTGACTCACATGTACGGACATGCTGTGCATTTCCAGGACGCCCCCACACGGGGACACAGCACTCGGACATCGCAGCCTGTCTGCACTCCTAGGACCACGGCCCAGGGGACAGTTGGGTCTCCTGGGGTCTATACCTACAAATGGACTCTCTTCCCTCCAATGTGAACTGATTGAGAAGAAGGATCGTATTTTGTATAAATCAATGACAACTGAGTTTTTTTAAACAGTCACCACTAATAAGCAATTCGCAGAGGTCTACAGTTCTATAACCAGATTGATGATAAAATATAAAACAATGCCAAATTTCCTGGCCAATGATAAATGCTTCTAAATATTGACATATTCATTGTCATAGTGGTAAATCTTACCTAGAAGCATGATTGATGGATTTGTAATTTTTTTTTTTTTTGGCTTTTTGTTTTTTCAGGGCTGCATCTGCAGCATGTGGAGGTTCCCAGGCTAGGGGTCTAATCGGAGCTGTAGCCGCCAACCTGTGCAATGCCAGATCTGAGCCACATCTGTGACCTACACAACAGCTCACAGCAACGCTAGATCCTTAACCCACTGAGCGAGGACAGGGATCAAACCCACAACCTCATGGTTCTTAGTTGGATTCGTTTCCACTGCACCACAATGGGAACTCTGGATTTGTAATTTTACTGTGGGATTAAATACACTAGGCAAGAGTAATTCATGCATGTGGAATTCTATTCATCCTTCCATCTTTGGCTCAGCACTTATCTGGCTCTGAAAACATCTCCCTTTCCATAATTTTCAATTCATAAGAAAACACGATATACATTTGCAAATTCTTGCTTGGTCTGTTTCCTTCTGCCATTGTTATTTTTGATATTTGATATACAGGAGAATCATAACCCCTACCTGGGGGTGAAACAGAAGTGTCACTGGAAGAAAGGGTATTCCTTAGGAAATAACATCTTAAGGTTTGAGAGTGTCATTGTTTCAGTAAGCATCCCCTGTGTGCCTACTGTGTGTCAAGCCCTGGGTGAGGAATCATGTGATTCCAGCGGAAAGAAGGGTTGGGGGGGATTCCAGGAAGGCAGCTTGTCTCTCTAATCAAAATGAATATGACGCTCAAAAGGTCAATCGTGTAACTGTTCAATATGATGATTATTTTAAATGCACATTTCAATGACTGTATAATGTACAGCTTATTCATACCCTGACGACTTCTAAAAAAGAATTTCTGACAGCAATAAAAATAAAACTTGAAGAAAAATGCTCACAAATCTAAACTCGAAGATATCAAAATATTTTCACATTTCTGATTCCCTTCTATTACTTCTTTATGTGTAATCCTAAGTTTTATATAACTGCAACATTTCTATATATCAGTGTTTGTCACTTAAAATTATACCTTAAAAAGATAAAAATAACTACCTTTTATATGGAATATTATTCAAATGCATCACTTGACTGTCACTTTTAGTACCAAGCTTTTCATCTTTTCTTGTTTCAGCTAATGACCTACTCTTAATCCACTTCTGAGTTATTAATTCAAAACTATTTCTTGCCAGTCACTAGAATCCTTAATTTATACATGACAAAAGCAATTTTCCCTTAGAGGAATTTAGTTATGTTTATGAAGCTTTCATCACTGAGCAAATGAAAAGGAATAAACTTTATCAAAACCCTGAGACAAAGTCAGATATAGTCACAAAGAAGAAGAAGAGGAAGGAGAAAAGGAAGAAGAAGAAGAGGAAGAGGAGGAGGAGAGAAGGAAAAACCAGGGGGAGGGGAGGGAAGGAGAAGCGGGGAGGGGAGGGTGGGGGAAGGGATGGGAGGAGGGGCAGGGGAGGAGGGGGAGGAGGAAGAAGAGGTAGGAGAAAAAAGAGGAGGAAGAGATGGCAATAGATCTGTTTCAGTATAAAAAGTCTTACTTGCTAGAAAAGAATCACACCACCAATAAATCAAAGAATCATCCCCTCTGCTTCGGCAGGCCAATCCTTCTGTCAGTGTTTTAATATCACAGCACTTTTAGCTGAGATCTGGTTTGCTCCACGTGATTGTGGGCTGTGGTTCTCCCCGAGCCTGACCTAAAATGTTTATGTTCTTTCCAACTTCTCCCCTGGTCTCCCGAGGCAGCTGAGGAAACATGGCAAAAACCAGGGAAACAACCCCCAAAAATGCCACGTTGCATCATTTCTGTCAACATGGGCCAGTCAAGTCCAGCAGCGTTAATCTGGGGACTGTACTGGTTGGTAAAAAGTCAATCACTCTGGCATCTGAGGGAAAGCTAACCATCAAGCCCAGGCGGTGATACCTGGAGTAGAGAGGAGAGCAGGAAGGGGAAGCGAGGCTGAGATCTGGAACCATATCTGTACGTTTATTTTTTCAGCTGAGCCGTGGACATACGGCTTTTCATTGCTCTTCTCAGGATCTTTGTGTATGCCTGACATAAGGGTATACGGTACCATCAAAACTGTATTGCTGGCTAAGATGAAAAGATTTAATCTTACTTCATTTCCTCAGAAAACACAAACTACCATGACTCAGCTAATATGAAACAGACAATTTGAACAGCCTTATCACTAAGGAAATTGAATTCATAATTTTTAAAACTCCCCCACAATAAATCTCTAGGACAGAATTAAAATCTTTTTACTGGAGAATTTTACCCAACAATTTAAAAAGAATTAACATCAATTCTATATAATCTCAGACAGAAAATTAAAGAGAAAGAAGGCACATTCCTGATGCTTTTGAGGAGATAAAGGCAGCACCAAAACAAACAGGAAAAAAATACACACCAACACTTGTCATGAATATAAACACAAAAATCATTAACGAAATACAAGTGAGTAAAATTCATCAATATAAAAAGGTTTCAGAGTTCCCATGGTGGCTCAGCAACTTAAGAACCTGACATAGTGTCTGTGAGGATGCCAGTTTGCTCTCTGGCCTCACTCGGCAGGTTAAGGTACCAGTGGCATAGGTCACGGATGCGGCTCAGATCTGGTGTTGCTGCGGCTGTGGTGTAGGCAGCTTAAGCTTTGATTCAATCCCTAGCTTGAGAACTTCCATATGCTGCAGGGGTGGCCCTAAAAAGAAAAAAAAAAGCTATATACTATGACCCAGTAGAGTTCATTCCCGCGATGCAAGACTGGCTCAATCTTCAAAAACCAGTGGAATCCACTGTACTAACAGCAAAAGAAGAAAAGTCACAAGATAATATTAATGCAAAATAGTGTTTAACTAAATTCAATACTCATTTATGATTAAAGAAAAACTCTCAGGAAAATAGGAATAGAGGAGAGCTTACACAGCTTGAAAATGAACACAGATGAAAACCTACAACCAATATTCTACTTGATGGTGAAAGACTGCTTTCCTCTTAGCAAATGAGGCAAGGGCATCTGCTCTCACTACTCTTTAAAAAAAATTTTATTATAGTTGATTTATAGTGTTGTATTAGTTTCAGGTGTATGGTAAAGTTAATCAGATATACATATACATATATCCATTCTTTTTTACCATATAGGTTATTACAGACATTAAGTAGACCTTCCTGTGCTGTACAGAAGGTCCTTGTTAGTCACGTATTTTATATATATTACTGTGGCATGTTAATCCCATCCTCCCAATTTATCTCTCCCCTCCACAGTTTCCCCTCTTGTAATCATAAATTTGATTTTGAAATCTGTAAGTTTGTTTCTGTTTTATAAATAAGTTGTTTTGTATCATTTTTATTAGATTCCACATATAAATGCTATCATGTGATAGCTGTCCTTCTCCATTTGACCTATTTCACTTAGAATGATAATCTCTAGGTTCATCCATGCTGCTGCAAATGGCATTCTTTTGTTCTTTTTTATGGCTGAGTGATATTCTATTGTATATATGTACCACATCTTCTTTATCCATTCCTCTGTCAATGAACATTATTCTTATTCAGCATAGTGCTAGAGGTGCTAGCTAGTGTGAAATGGCAGGAAAAGGACATAGAAGGCATACAAATGAGAAAAAACAAGAAATAAAACTCTCTATTTGCAAATGATATTATTGTTTGTGTAGAAAATTCTAAGATACCTGTAAAAATACTTCAAACTGAATTCAGCAAGATTGCAGATTCAAAGATAAATGTAAAAAGAATCAATTTTATTTGTATATTTAAGCAATGAACATGAACACAGAAATTTTTAAAACAACATAATTTACAAGTGTTTGATAACAACATACCTAGGTATAAATCTAATAAAACATACATAGAATTGTATGCTGAAAATGACAAAATGCTGATGTAAGAGATCAAATAAAATCTAAATAAGTGAAGAGAAATATCATCTTCATAATTTGGAAGTCTCAAGATAGTAAAGATGTCACTTCTCCACAAATTGATACTAGGTTTAATGCAATTCCTGTCTAAATCTTAGCAAAACTTACTATTTGGAAATACAGACAAGTTGTTCTAATTTTATATAGAAATGCAAGGAACTGGAATAGCTAAAAAATTTTGACCAAGAAGAATAAAGTGAAAGGAATCAGCCCACCATTCTTAAGACAGATTGATTATATAGCTGCAGCGATCAAGACTGTATGGTATTGGCAATGGTGGATACAGACACATGTATCAGTGGAACAGAATAAAAAACTACACAAATATGCCCAACTGATTTTGACAAAGATGCAAAAATAATTCCATGGAAGCTTGATGGTGCTAGAATGCCTGGGCACCTAGGGCAAGAAAAAAAAAACAAAAAACAAAAACAACCTGCAAATTAATGTCTCACACCTTATAAAAAAATTAACTCAAAAATATAAAATGTAAAACTATAAAACTTTTAGGAAAAAAACCTAGGGGCAAGAAAAAGCTCTTAGATTTTGCATTAAAAGCACAATCAACCAAAGAAAAAAGTGATAAAGTGGAGTTCACCAAAATTTAAAACACTTGTGTTATGAAGGACCATGATGAGAGGATGAACAGATAAGTTACAGACTAAGAGAAAACACTTGCTAATCACATACACAGCAAAGGGTTATTAGTGTCTAATATATACAAAGAATTCTCCAAATTCAATAGGAAAAAACCAAACAATTCAAGCAGAAAATAAGCAAAAGGCATGACCTTGCCCTGAACAGAATATACAGATGACAAATAAGCACAAAAGATGCTCAACATCATTATTCATTAGAGAAACATAGAGTAAAAAACCGCAATAAGACAGAACCACTACACCCCTATCAGAGTAGCTGAAATAAAAAATGGTGACAAGACAAATGGCTGGCAAAGACGCAAAGAAATTGTATTACTCACATATTCCTGGTGGGAATGTAAAATGGTAAAGCTGCTCTGGAAAGGAGTTCAGGAATTTTCTTAAAAATCCAAACCACCACACAATTCAGGAACTGCACTCTTGGGCATTCTTCTCAGAGAAACAAAAACTCAAGTTCACACAATAACCTGCACTCGAATGTTGACAGCAACTTCACAAGTAATAACCAAGCAGTAAGAGGCTAACCCAGATGCCCTTCAGTGAGTGAAAGATCAAAGTGTGGTACCTTCACACCCTGGCATCCTGTCCCACTATACACCTGCTCCTGCCTCTTCTCCCCCCTCACCTAAACCAGAGACACACCTCTTCTTTTCTCTTCAAGGCAAAGTGCATTGCAGGATTTGCAAACCACATCCTATGGTCACCTGAGAGATCTTGGACCACCCACTACTCACCCCCTTCCCCTTTCTGACTTCTTCTCCAGAAAATACTTAACCTACTGCATCCTCACTGCTGCCTTCCTACTGCTTCCCTTCCTGCAGAAATGTCTTTGAAAAACTATCTCACCCTTACCCCTCTTCTCTTCAACCTACTTCCATCAAGGCTCTGGTCCCCTTGATGGTGGAAACTGCTCTTGCATAGATTGTCATATTCAGAATCTTTTAAAAAACCACATCCAGTCTTCATTAAAAGCATTTCTGTGGCTTTTGACACCTATGATCACCCTCTCCTTCTGGAGGTGACTGCTTTCCAGTGGCTGAGGCTCCTATCTCCTCCCAGTTTGACATCTAGGAGCTTCTCTCACCAATTTTCTTCACCACAACCCTGCACCCAGCAGAAAGGCCTGGAAGACCCCCCAAACAGCAGCTCAGCCTCCTGACAACCCCCACCTCCTCCTGACCCCTCCCTCTCACCCCCAGTAGTTAGCAAACCTCGAAGCCAGTCTCATCAGGGCACCGCTCCTGCTGTCAGGGGCCTCCTGCCACTCTCAGAACAAAAACTCCATTCTCACCAGAGCACTTGAGAATCCACAGACTGCCCCCATCCCCCTCTGCAGCCTTAGCCCCCTCCCCTTATTTAATGTAGAACAAACAGGGCAAAATTTGGCTCGGAGAGAAATAATTTCCACACCTGTTTATACTAATAACAGTTTTTATTCCTAGATCATGTGCAAAATGATTACTAAATATAATCTTCAAATACCTCCTAACATTTGTTTATCACATGTATGCAATAATGGACTATTAATACAGTATTGAATTACAGTGTTTAAAGGGCTGAGGCAGCATAGGAAGAAAGGTGATTTCTGTGACTCTCACGCTGACAATCCTCCTCCAGTCACAGCCCTGCACTTCTTGTACAGCACCTACCCCACCCCCATCGTCTCTGACAAGTAAAGCATGGTCATTTTGAACTATTTCAGTGAAAATCTGGGTTGTATTAAATATCTTGCCATAGAAGGAGAAAATAAAAGCTAACCTTTCCTGATTATGTGCACAAATATCCTGGATGTTGATGAGAATAAATTCATTCAACACAATCTCCAGTCACCCTCTGTTGCAGGAAACCTCACCCCCCATAGAGACGGGACACCAGTAAACACATGAACCTTCCTGCCCAGCAGCTGAGGACGTGCAGGTGAGACTCAGCTTCAAGGCTCCAAACCCACCTCCTAGCCACACTTGTCTCATAAAGACTACAGCCAAGGTTTCAGTCAGAAGCAATGTGCAGAAGTAGATTATTTAGAATTTAATCTGGTACCTGAGCTAATACAGTTCAGAATTCCAAGCCCAGGGAAATCTTAGACAAGCTCATCTCAGATTGTCTGCCTGGTCCTGTAATGTCCCAAGGGTTCCCTGGTAGAGCCCAGGGTCATCCTGGGTGGTGGGGGTGGGGATGGTGGCCCTGCCACCTTGCCCTGCACCCTCCCCACACTTCAAAGACACCTGCTGTCTTTTATCCCTTTAACGTCAGAGTTTCACTTATGATTCCAGTTCACTGACCATTTCGTACTAAAAGAGGACTCCACCACATTTTAGAAATGTTTAAAACCACTGAACTTTCTGATAATTTCATTTTCAAAATCAGGACCCTGGGGTTAGTAGATGCAAACTGTTGCATTTGGAGTGGATAAGCGATGAGGTACTGCTGTCAGCGCACGGACTGTGGTCACTTGGGATGGAACAGGATGGAGGGTAAGGTGGCAAAAAGAATCTGTACAGCAGCAACTGACAGAACATTGTAAATCGACCATAATAAAGAAATTAAAATCTTTAAAAATCTTAAAAATAAAAATCAGGAAACTGAGGCCCAGAGAGGATGATCTAAGGAAAGCCGCCTTCAAATGCTGAACCTTGACACCTGACAGATTCTGATGACATGTTTAAATCAAAGATTACTTTCTGGGTGATGCTTTCATGGCCGTGACATACCTATGATAATCGGTGTCAACAGTTTTTTGCACTCATAAAAAGAAAGCACTTATTTCTTCCCGCTGTCAAATACCTGCTTCTATCTGGGCAGGTACTGGAGGTGGGCGCCCTCAGCTCCACGGAGAAGTTCTGCAGCCTGTCTGTCTAGAATCACTTGATCCTTGGGGTTTGCTATAATTGTGGAGGGGCTAAAGGGAACTTTTAAGTTACATCAAAATCTTAAATTATTTTGGAGTTCCTGTATGGCACGATGGGATGGAGGTATCTCTGGAGGGATGGGACTGGGTTCGTGGCAGAGACCAGATGGGAATCCAGGTCCCTCACCTCCTGGCCTGCTGTCCTGCCAGGAACGAAAATATTTCTGCATTAAAAAGTGGATTTAGGAGTTCCCGATGTGGCGCAATGGGATCGGCAGCATCTTGGGAGCACTGGGACGCAGGTTTGATCCCCAGCCCGGCACAGCAGGTTAAGGATCTGGTGTTGCTGCAGCTATGGCTTAGGTCACAACCCCAGCTCAGATCTGAAACTTGGCCCAGGAACTCCACATGATGCAGGGCGGCCAAAAAAGAGGAAAAAAAACAAAAAACAAAAAACTGGATTCATGACATAGTAAAAGCTATGTCACAAAAGCAGTTAGTAAGTAGTTTAAGACATCTTTCATCAAAGGACCAATGTTGGGAAATTCAATTTCAACTTTTTTTCTTTTCTTGTTAGGGCTGCCCCTGTGGCATATGGAAGTTCCCAGGCTAGGGGTTGAATCAGAGCTACAGCTGCTGGCCTTCACCACAGCCACGGCAACATGGGATCTAAGCCATTTCCTCGACCTACACCACAGCTCTCAGCAATGCGGATCCTTGGCCCACTGAGAGAGGCCAAGGATCAACCCTCATCCTCACAGACACTATGTCAGGTTCTTAACCCGCTGTGCCACAACAGAAACTCCTCAACTTTTTAGTAGTAACTAAAACTCACAATTAGCCAGGCCAGGGTGAAAAGTATTATTCTATTAAATATGTTCTTGCACATACAAAATGTTTTAAATTTCCTAAGGGTCTGCATCCTACCAAAAAATAGAACAAAACACTGAAAAGCCGCCTTGCTAGATCATTGAGGGAATTCTGACCTAATGGTGGGAAAACCCCAAAGACCTGAACATGCAGAGGCCGGGGTGGGGGTGAGGGGCCGGAGGACGTGGAAGGGCAGCCCTGGCAGTTCTGGGCCCCAACTCAGGACCAAACAGGAGGACCCCCACCCCACCCCCCACCAAGCACTGTTTTATTGAAACTCACTCTTCTGGTGGACTTTATAAAATCCACGACTGTGAGGCCTCATACCGAAAAGCACTGTCACTAACACTGTGGATGGCCACAGGCTGTTCACCCAAGGGCCACACCTTCCTTTGAAGTTCTTTTTTTCTTTTATTTTATGTATCATTTGCTCAGCCAGTCTAGGGAGGGAAATTAATCTTTAGGTAATTGTGAGCTTGGCTTAAAAGGACAATGAAAGAACTAAAGAAAACTGACAGAACATCTGTTAAGATGGCACAGAAAGGAAACATCCTAAAATATCTGCTCTACACACTCGTCAAAGAAAAGCAGCCTCGTTCATAAATGTATTGAATGATTAATGGACCATTTCAAGACCAATTAAAAATCTCGACACACAGATCTATAAACAACACAAGGCCACGGTAGCAAGAGACAAAAGATAAGCAGATGGCAACTTTAGTACCAACTGACTGGCAGGAAGAAATCATTAGCATTTTGCAGCCTGAGAAATGAAAGATCCACAAGGTGGTGGGAGTTGCGTTAAACTGGCGCCGATGAACAAATAGAGAAAACCAGTGCAAGCGGCTGAGAGACAAGAGACCAACTAGGTGTGAAATAATGGAGCCAGTTAGAGGGCAGACGTCTGACTAGGACCCATGCTCCCAAAGGACAGCCATTACATACAAAATAATGCAAGCAAAACAAAAACCAAACACCATTTCTTCAAAAACATTTTTCAATCTCGACACCCTGGAAGTCTAAAAATGTTTGGGTCCTTTAAAAGTAATTTCCCCCAGGACTTAATAAGGACTCAAAGAAAAAATTTCATTTCTGTGCTTTTCAGAGCATAGAAAATGTTTTTCATGATATTAACATTTCTGGGGGAAAACACAGGTTTTCCTCAGATGTGTCAATGGAAACAAGAAATCATTGATCTATTGCTAGTTAAGGAGTTGATACTAAACAGTTCAATTCAGAAAACACTGACTGACCGCTGAGAACCCAGGCAGGACCCCACTTCCATGGGGGTCAACTCCATGGCCAGCGGCGGCCAACAGGAACCACCTAGCACTGCCCACCCAGGGCTCCAGGCTGGGCAGGTCCCCATTTCCAAACTCTGCCCCCTGTTTCTCAGGGTCATTTTGACAGATAATATCCTATGCAAATGTCTTAAGTAAAAATAATCAAGTTCCTTATCTAAACCACAATGTCCACGGCTCCAGGAAACCCTTAAAGGATGAACTAAATTAGTGGACTCCTGTCCTCTGAGGAAGAACCGTTCTGGACAGAACGGGACCGTGGGTGTTGCTCCTGCTGTTTCCTAAACCTCTGAGCCCATGCAATGCTGAGGACACGTGTGTCCACACACACACACATTCAGGGCACACCCAGCCCTGCACCCACACAGGTGCCGCCCACGGCACGGGGGAGGCCAAAGGCAGCAGAGAGACCTCACGCCCGGGCCTCCAAACTGTCTACCATGCTCAGGGCACTTTTCTCAGAGTGTCTGTCCCATGGCCCTAGCTCCTTGCAGGAGCCCAGGTGCCCTGAGCAGCCGAGCTGAGCTGAGCAGGCTCGTGGCCAGTGGGACCCACCCACACGCTCCCGCCTGCAGGCCTTTCCTGTGGATGTGAAGGGCTCTGATGAGGCAGCTTCCGACAGGCTGCACACTCAGGACTTCCCCTTTGCGTTGCTTGTGGTTGATTATGGCCTTCAGATAAAAGCCGAAGTGGAAAAAAAATCTAAGTTTTAACGTGAAGCAGATGAGTTTTGGAAATTCTATTACGTCCAAGAAAATGGCAAATAAAATTCTGCCTCTACTGATTTTCATGACATTTTTTTTTTTTAAGCTGAAAACTGATTTTCAGAGTGTGGCAATGTGAACACTTCCCACTGGCTCACCTGCTCCAGGCCTTTGGCCAATACCGCAGGCTGCAGCACAGGCCCAGCCTTAATCACTGCTGGGGAGACGGGGAGCCCAGCCTGCAGCAGGGTGCTGCACAGGGGAAGCTGCGAAAGCAGCAGTGGCCTGGATCCAGTCGCCTCTCCATCACCTGGGGGCCAGGTGACATGGAGGCATGGGTGGCTGGTGGTTATAGGTTCCAGGGTTGTGGTGGTGCCCATGAAAAGCTCTACGTCCCGGGCTGGATTTTAAACTGGGCTTGGCTGATGGGAAGGGAAGAAGAAAAGCAAAGACCCCAGCAGAAGGCAGATTTACTTTATGTTGTAGGGTTAAGACTGCCGTCATTTTCAAAATGCCTTTGTGCTAAAATATGGGCATATGTTAAATTCTCAAACAATGCATTCTAAAATAAGTTAAATCTGGGTTTGATACAAATAGATATTCATTTATATGACAACTTGCCTCACAGCTGGTGCTCACCTGTTCCTTATTTCAGGGACTAAATACCCAAACGTTTCCTCTGAAAAATAACCCCTCTCCTTACCTTCTTGCAGCTAAGGGTGTCCACGTGACACCACCCTGCTGTACAGCAAAGTGACCCAGTCATAGGCATATATACACTCCTTTTCTCATATCACAGCTCCTTTTCTGAAATCTTTTCTCACACTCTTCTCATATCCCAGCTCCACTTCTAACCTCTCTTTCCAGAATCCCAGAATCTTTGTGCTAGTCTCCATTACTCTTGATCACTCTGAAATTATTCCAACAAACCCACCTTCTAATTCTGTAATTCTACTTCTGCCTGTGTCTAATCAGTTATTAACCCACCCCTCTACAGATGCTAAAGTGAGGATGGGGGTATCTCCAAAGAAGGAGAAAAGGCCACGCATTAGAGAAGACACCAGCTAGCTTCTAGCGGATTGACATTGTTTTTTTAAGCCCGGTTTATGTTAAACAGATATTTGTTCAAAGTATTTGCTACTATGTTTTATGCACTTTCAGTACATTTTTTATCTTTCTATTAAAAAAATTTCAACCACAAAAAATCACTAAGTTAAACTTGATGATGTTAAACATCTCATGGCATAAACTCTTTCCCTTCATCTGTAATTTTTCTATACAACATGGCTAATATTTGAACAGACATTTCCACCTATACTTTACCTTTTTCTCATTTTATTTCTTCCTTTCCAACTTCTTGGTTCCCTTTTGAATGATCTTAGTTGCTTTAGTCATTGTATTTAAAACCTTAATGTCATATAGGACTCAATATGTCCCTTTCTAAATCCTAGTCAGTACCTTTGTAACCTTGACAGATAATGACTGAATTTAAACTGTAAGAAGGCAGAGCAAGCAGTTTTAAGACATTACAGGCAGCAATTTCTGTTTCTCAAGTATTCCTGAACACTCTCCAGATGGAGATAAACTGAAGTCTTCTACCCACTGAAGTATTTCTCCTGGGCTAGATTCCAGCTTTAATAGTATTCATAATCACTTTCTTGCCAAACTACTTTTAACCTATACTTATTAGTTCTTTGCAAGAATTAAAAATACATTCTACAGACATGTCTGAGTTTGGAACTACAATTAGAAATCCAAATTATATACAAAAGGGACACAAACTATTTATAATATCTCTTAGAATTTTATGTGTAGAAAAAGCATAAAAATTCAGAGTTGATTATACACTGGCTTGTCAGTAAATGGAGCATCGGAAAGCAAATTTCTGTCATAAGCTATCATCTGAATAATCTTCCAAGGAGCCCAAATGTCACACACATACATACACGTGGGCGCGCACACACGCGCGCGCACACACACACACGTCTGTATGTATATTCATTGACTCATATTTAAAGCTACATATAGGAATAGATAAATGAGTAGATAAATGTTCTTAATTTATATTAAGAACTTGAAGTTAGAACCACGTAATATCCTAAGAAGCCATACTCAGCTCTTTAAGAAAAGCCTGATAGCTTTAATGACACCATCAAAATATAAACATATGCTTATCTAACCCAAAGTCCGCATTATCTAAAATACACAAAGAGACATGAAAGCAAATTTTCATACTTTAGTGATATCTGTGGTCCCATCTTACATGGAAAACAAGGTGGATTGGTTGCATGCTTTCCCTAACAATGAATATTCGTGACTATTTGTTCTAAAGTTGAGAAACCTTAATTATGGATTGTCAGCACTAAGCGACATAAAAGTATAACTGGAGAGAGCTAATGCTGGTCACAATGTCCGGTGATCTCATCGAAAAATAATTTTCCTCAAAATTTCTCCTTTGAAACTTGGAAGTTGGATTAAATGATCCTCAAAGACTCTCCCAACTGTAACAGTTTATGACGATAAAACATCTTTAAATAAAAATGCAGATGATGAGACGCAAATTGACCATACTTTTCACTAAGTCCCTCCCAGCTATTTCTGATATTGTGCTCTTCCAAATGCAACTTTATGTAATTAAACTTCATAAAAAGAGGGGAAAGTATACATCTAAGGATAACCTGACTCCCTTGCTGTACAGTGGGAAAATAAAAAAAAAAAAAAAGAGGGGAAAGAAAGGCCTTACACCCCACAGAAAATTACACACCACAGCTGAATTCCTCTGCTGGAACCAGCACATGCAGCCGTCCGCAGGGTGGCTGGGGGTCCCACGTGGTGGCCTCGGGCACAGCCACAGTGAGTCACAGTCACACCAGAGCATGGAATCCAGACACCTGTGCAGAGAGTTAGCACTGTGAGAAGTGATGTTAATGTCTATTCTAAATCTTCTGACAAAGTATTTCATTTACTCCAATTTACCTTCTCTGTTTTGACTCCAGTTCTAGTTACCAATCAACAGATTAAAACAAAGGCTGGGACCTAATCGAACTTAAAAGTTTCTGCACAGCAAAGGAAACCCTCAAAAAAATGAAAAGACAACCCACAGAATGGAAGAAAATCTTTGCAAATGAATCAACTGACAAGGGATTAAGCTCCAAAATTTATAAACAACTTCTGCAGCTCCATACCAAAAAAACAAACAACCCCATCAAAAAATGGGCAAAAGATCTAAACAGACAGTTCTCCAAAGAAGACAAATGTATGGCCAAAAAACACATGAAAAGATGTTCAACATCACTCAGTATTAGAGAAATGCAAATCAAAACCACTCTGAGGTACCACCTTACACCAGCCAGAATGGCCACCATCCAAAAGTCTACAAACAATAAGTGCTGGAGAGGGTGTGGAGAAAAAGGAACCCTAGTACACTGTTGGTGGGATTGTAAATTGGTCCAACCACTGTGGAAAACAGTATGGAGAGTCCTCAGAAAACTAAAAATAGAATTACCATCTGATTCGGCAATCCCACTCCTGGGCATCTATCCAGAGAAAACCACGACTCGCAAAGACACATGTACTGCGATGTTCATTGCAGCACTATTTTCAATAGCAAAGACATGGAAACAACCTAAATGTCCATCAAGAGAGGAGTGGATCTAGAAGATGTGGTACATATACACAATGGAATATTACTCAGCCATTAAAATGAATGAAATACCAGCATTTTTAGCAACATGGATGGACCTAGAAATTATCATACTAAGTGAAGTTGACAATGAGACACCAACATCAAATGCTTTCACTGACATGTGGAATTTGAAAAAAGGACAGACTGAACTTCTTTGCAGAACAGAAGAGACAGTTTGGGGGGTGGGGTGATGTGCTTGGGTTATGGGATGGAAATCCTGTGAAACTGGATTTTTATGATCATTATATAACTACAGATGTGATAAATTCATTTGAGTAATTTAAAAAATGCTTAAAAAATAGTAAAAATAAAACAAAGGCTAACCTGTTGACCTGTCTTAAACAAGCATATATGTTTCCATATTGTTTTCAACATTGTTTTTGCAAAGTACTGTATTCACAGATTATGAATAAGTAACTGCAAGATGAAATGAACACATATTTGCTTCCTGAAGGTGCTCCTGCATCAAACATCACACCAGGTGTGCAGGGTAACAAGACACCTGCCGACAGTCACAACATGGAAATAATCATTCTCGGTGGGCCTTTTCACTGATCGATAGGCGATTTCAAAAGAAAAAAGCATCAGGTAAACTAACCTTTTCTGCTTGGAAAGTGGAGGAGGCATTACCTGACTTAGAAAAACCCTTTCATTGAAAGGACCCAAAGCATTTCTTTAATTTCCCCTGTAGGTGTGTGAGGAACGTGGTGTCGTGAGTTGAACATGAGAGGAAACAGTTAAGGAAGCCAGGGCAGATGTCACACATGGACCCCAGTGTGACTTTCTGTGAATTGACAGCCCCGCCCCCTCAGCTGTAGAAAGACTTGGGGGTGGGAGATGGGATTTCTGTCATCGGAAGGGAGCCCACATATTAGCCCTCGGCCACTTCCACGTATTCTGGGCTCCTTGTTAAATTACAGCCTGGGAGTTCCCGTTGTGGTGCAGAGGTAACAAACCCAACTAGTATCCATGAGGATGAAGGGTTCGATCCCTGGCCTTGCTCAGTGGGTTAAGAATCCAGCATTGCCACGAGCTGTAGTGCAGGTCATAGACACAGCTTGGATCTGGCGCTGCTGTGGCTGTGGCGCAGGCCAGCAGCTGCAGCTCTGATTCAACCCTTAGCCTGGGAGCTAGGGGCCCTAAAAAGACAAAAATAAATAAATAAATAACAGGCCAAATGGGCAGGGTGAGGATTTTGGATAATTAGTGCCAGGGGCCACTGTATCAGGCCGATCAGGACCCATGAACCCTGGGACAGCTTGTTCACGTCACCTTATGTCACTTGACCATCACCATCAATGATCAGTGAACCACCTGTGAAAACAGACACTTCATCAACACAACATACTAGTAAAATTATCTTAAAGTAGCTTCAAACGTTTGAAATAGATTGACTGCACACACATAAGACCGTACTAGGACCTCTCTGTGGGCAGGTCTCCCTCTGCTGCTTGATTAGCATTTATTTCTGTGTGTCTATTGCAGCCTGCAGTGAAGGCTATTTCATTCGATGTAAGAGCTTAGAACAAGAAAGCTGTTACTAAAATTTAAAAGGAAAAATAGAAAGAGATAATATAAAAAACTAAGAGAGTATTTCAAGACTTTTTAAGAATTTCAAGTCTTTTTAAAAGTCTTAGAAACCGAGAGTAGTACCCAAATAAAATCTATGTAGTGAAGAAATACTTAATAGGAATTATAACTGCAAATACACAAAGACAATATCTCTAAGTGATGGAACTGACCCAGCAAAAGAGAACGACAACAAAAAATAAATAAATAAAACACAATATTCCTCCCACTACTAAAATAAAGTATCCTTTGACCTTGTTACAAAATGTCTTGATTTTTTCACTTCCCAGGAACGATTAAAAAACATTAAAATAACAAGACACCACTGCACACCTATTAGAATGGCCCAAAACCCAGACACTGACGACACCAAATGCTGGTGGATGTGGAGCCACAGGAACTCCCAGTCAGTGCTGGCGGGAGTGCAGAATGGAGCAGCCCCTCTGGAAGACAAAGTTAAACATATCTGCCATATGTTCCAGCAATCACACTCCTTGGTATTTATCCAAAGGAGGTAAAAATTCTGTCCACTCAAAAACTTGCACGTGGATGTTCATAGCAGCTTTATACATAATTGCCAAAACTTGGAAGCGACCGAGATGTCTGACCTTCAGCAGATGAATGTGTACATAAACTCTGGCTCATCTAGAAAATGGGATATTACTCAGTGCCACGAAGAAATGAGCTGTCAAGCAATGAAAAGGCTGCCTACCATATGATTCCAACTCTGCAACACTTCTGAAAAGGCAGAACTTCAGCTACAGTAAGACCGAAGGTTCACAAGGAGGAAGGGATGAACAGGCAGAGCACAGAGGACTTTAGGTCCCTGAAAAGACTGTATGATGTTATAATGATGATGATATGCTTCACAGCTTTGTCCAAATCTACAGAATGTGCACCTCCAAGAGCGGATCCCGATGCAAGCTCTGCCCTCTAGGTGATGATGACGCGTAGATGCAAGACCATCAGCTGTACAAATGTACCAATGCTGGAGATGCTGATGGGGGGGAGGTGGCATGCATGGGGGAAGGGGTGCGGAGGGTGGGTAGGAAATCTCAGTACTTTCTGTTCAATTTTGCTGCAGACCTATTTTTTTTTAACTGCTCTAAAAATTAATGTCTACGAAAGCCCAACAAATAAGAACAGAGGTGTATATGACTACAAATGCCTAGAGTGCAACCAATTCTCACAAGTAAGAAAACTCTTGCAGAAAAAGAGGCTCATCAGGTGAGGTCTGAGCACCAATAGTGCCACCAAGGAGGAAAGACTGAGGCTGTGACAGCAGCCAAGAAGGCCGGGACAGAAGCTTGGAAAAACGGGTAGGGCTGATGCACTGTCCCCCAGCTGGTTCACGGTCCTTTAAATACAAAGCATTATTTCCAGGCACTGGTTAGACGCAATTTATTTCCCCCAGTGTCTGATTTGTACCCTTGCTGGTGGACCTGGATCTGGGTGCACAGAGTCCCAAGGGTGAGGGCAGCCAAGTGGCCTGGCTGAGGGGGCAGTGCTCCTGACCAGCATCAGAAGCAGGACATTTGACCTTACTGATAACTTGGGTTTGCAGCGCCAAGGGTGATCACCAACCAGAAAACCATCATCAATGCGGGACGGACACACAGGCGGGGCGAAGGGCCAGGTCGAAGTGAAGGAGCACCGCTCAGCAGGTGACCCCTAGGGAACTGGCGTTTCTGGGGCTCGGTTAATGAAGGAGACGGGAACTGAGCTGGTCCCCAGCCGAGAGACGGGGCAGGCTTCTGAGGCCTGGCTGGAGAGCCAGGCTGTCTTTGCAACTTCTCACATCTCTTTTTGAATAAAAAGCTATAGGAAAAGGAAGTCTTAGGACCCTTTAGATTCACCAGCTGGGAAATTACTGAGAATGGAGGAAACACCTGCCTTCAACTTTCCCTCTTAACAGCACATCTAAGAGAACACTGGAAAGTTGGTGGGGTTCCTGGTCCTCCATCGAGCCTAGTAAAGACACAAGTCTTCCCCCCCAAGCATGGGAATTCAACGATCTCTGCACCAAAGGAGACAAAGGCACATCACTGCTTGGGATTTATTTGTTTTGGAGAAAAGCATGGGTTTGTGTACTTATGCACCTGTTTTCACTCACAGTCTCTTTCGTGAATCCAGGTGTGGAAAGCTCACGGGCAAGATTTTAGATAATCTGTTCTGATGCAAAAATTTTAAAAATGAAGATAACTTTTCATCACAACTCAGTCATGATGAGTTTAGGGGACAATTTTTTTCACCTAATTGTGAAACCAAACACAGTTTAAAGTATCCCAGTGAGAAGGGACCAGGAAAGATCAGAGGGCCAACTAGGCAAGCATTCGTTTTGAAGATTTCCACGGTCACATCTAGCCCTATATTTTCTCATTGGTCTTTTGCATTTTTTTAATTTAGTTATATATTACAAATGCTAAAGAGAAATTCACAAAATTAAGTCTTTCAACAGAGAGGACGTCAAGGTGTACAATGTATTCATCAAAAGGAACCACACAATAAAAACATGTGACTGCAGAAGCCTGCAGGGGAACCTGATTAAGGGGACCTTGTGGGAGCTCCCGTTGTAGCTCAACAAGTTAAGAACCCGACTAGGATCCATGAGGATGCAGGTTTGATCCCTGGCCTTGCTAGTGGGTTAAGGATCCGGTGTTGCCATGAGCTGTGGTGTAGGTTGCAGACATGACTCGGATCCCGTGCTGTTCTGGCTGTAGTGTAGGCCGGCAGCTGCAGCTCTGATTCGCTCCCCAACCTGGGATCTTCCATATGCCACACACGTGGCCCTAAAAAGAGAAAAGAAAGGGGGGACCTTGTGGCTAGCAACCCTTTACTGCCCTTCAGCTTCCCAGGCAGCTGCAATTGTCCCTATTAGCTGCTGCTGTGGTCACTGGGCCTTCCCCTCCTGGCTGGTCTCCTCCCCCGGCACATCACAGAGACGTGAAGCCCAGGCTTCCTCCTTCTGGTCAGATTCCTCCGGGGGAGGCGATGCAGGCGGGCGGGGGAGACCCAGGCCACAGTGTTTCTCCCCCCCTCCCTGGACAGTCCTGAGCACCCTCAGTACCCCCCAGGCCGTCCCACCTCCTCCTGCTGTGACTGGAGAGGCTAGGACTAGACTGTGACCAGCCGGGAACTGTCTGGTCACAGCATGAGCAAGTGCATGCTCAATAGAGGGCACACAGATGAAGAAAGGACAAGACAGCATCTCTCCACCACGGAGGAAAGATGCTCCCTGCCTCTACGCCTGGAGCCAAGAGGAACTGAGCAAAGAGAGTCCAACACTGTCCACAGCTCCGTCAGCCTCTCGGACTAGCTGAGAGGCTAGTCCTCCTCGACCAGCGCCTCTGCCTCAAAATTAAATGCAATCATCTGAGCGTGTTCTCATCAATGTTGTGTCCACGGCTTCACTGTGACTATTTCATCTACTGGGATGAAGGTCACGGGAGCGAGCAGAGCCGTTCTCTTCATGTGTCCGCACACACCCTGCACCTCTGAGCAGACACGCGCGTCCCCTGATTCTTGCCGTTTTGACCCCCTATTCACATCCTCCCCCACCACCCAACTCACCCAACTCCGAAACGGTGATGCGAGGAGAAGTCAGGCGTGGTTAGGAGCGCAGGCGGAGTGCAGGACAATTTTTGTTCCTAACCTGGATCTCGGGGCTACCGGACGGAAACTCAATGGTGGAGAAACAGCCTGTAGCACATTGCAGGTGCACCTTGGGAAAGGCCATGTAATTCGGGCAATTTATGCTAGTTTCATTTTTGCCAGACACTAAGCTTATTTCCCTCTTCTACATCTCGTGGAGTTCAGTGTGATAACAACAGTACAAAGACCGCTGTTCATTCTCTTATCACATTTAAAAGGCTGGAAACTGCATCAATAATCAGAGATTAAAATACGTAATCTATTCCAAGCCAAGGAGACCAGGATGAATTGTTTAACAAGCAAAACAAATTTTAAAAAAAGCACATTTCTGCCATTATGGATTTTGAAGCAAGGTATGTAAATATTGAAAAATCATTGTCCAAAATCTTTCTTCATTTGGTACAAATGGTGACACAATGTCCCAAATCACTGCTATCTCAACCTTACGTTGTACACATCTGAGTGGTCCCACAGTCGGACGTTACTTCCACTTGTTATCTCTGAACTGTTTATTTTCAAGCTAATTCATCTCCTTAAGTCTCAGTACCTTTCTCCATAAAATGGGGACATATTATGATAATAATTGTTATTATGTATCCCCAGGCTCTTATCTCAGTGACAGTATAAAACAGTAATGTTGTTTCAGGAGTCTGTTTAGCAGGGGACCAAAACTGTATACCTGTGTTCTCTGTTCTCTTCCATCCAACTTCCCTGAACATAAATCTTCAAAATGCTTTGTGTGTTTTTGTTGATCTGCTTTTGCACAAGTGTCACTCTGATGTTTCCTTCCCAAAAAAGACCCAAAAAGCACTTCTTCCTGTCCTGGGGAGGTCATGTCATTATTTGCTGCTGATGCTTTTGTCAAAGACACTTGGTCAAAATGATATTTTGGCAACACCCTCTGCATGAAATTGAGGCAAAGACTGAGCTGTCTCCTGGGACAGAAATAAATACGTTGTCAAGAAAGTCAAGCAACGAATGAGTTTTCTCAACGTAAATGTTCTGAGAAGGAGGAGTTCCCGTTGTGGCGCAGAGGTAAGGAACCCAACTAGTATCCGTGAGGAAGGTTCAATCCCTGGCCTCCCTCAGTGGGTTAAGGATCTGGCATTGCCGTGTGCTGTGGTGTAGGTCGCAGAAGCAGCTTGGATCCTGCATTGCTGTAGCTGTGGCGTAGGCTGGCCACTGTAGCTCCGACTGGACCCCTGGCCTAGGAACCTCCATATGCTGTGGGTATAGCCATAAAAAGCAATACATAAATAAATTAATTAATAATAAAGTAAGAAACCCATTTTAAAAAAATGTTTCGAGGAGAGAAAAATGAATCTTTGCCCTGAACTGCAGTTAGTGTTTTAAGATGTCCCCACTGGAAACCCAAGAGACTTCTGAGCAGTAGAGAAATCTTCACGTTCCCTAAGAAGCTTCTTGAGGAAGTCTTGGCCTTGGTGATGTGCCCGCTGGGTAAAGAAGGCATTTCCCAGGCTGGCTGGCTCCAGGCCCATCCACATGGTCCATAAGCCCCCAACGTCCATAGTCTCCCCAAAACGACAAAAACCCAGGGGTTCACAGGTACCATGAGTGTTCCTTCTGGGCACAGAATACCAAGGTCTTCTCCTCTTGATTTTTTTTTTTTCATTTTTTACAGGGCAGGTAGAATCATAAAGATTTCTAAAGAAGCATGAAAAACACAAACTAGGGCTTGATGAGATCAGTGTGCACAGACAAGGTAAGTGCAAGGAGCCGGCTTTTCCAAGGAGGCCCTGAGTCTCACCAGCTCACAAGTGCCATCAGAGGAAAGAGGCACCACTGTCAGCATCTTCAAGACCCCTCGAGAATTATTAGACAGAACATCAGAATTCTGTACTGACAGCGATTTCCTGCCTGTGCATCACGCTCTCAGCTGGGACATGTCAGCAGAGCCCTGCGGCTCCACACAACATGCCGAGACTCTTTTCCTGGGCCGTGTACCAGGACGCTTAAAGGTAAGGCTGACCTACCAGAGAAAATTCTAGCTTTGCTCAAGCACCAGGATTTTCCAGTCCATCTTTCTCTCCACAGGAAAGATGAGGATGCAGGCCTTCTACCTCCTGGGTGGGCCTCATGCCTCCCCGGAAAAGGACATTCCTGGGTAAGGGGGTAGTGGGGGCTCATGAATGGAACACAAGGGGGCTCTGATCAAATCCACGGCCTGCTGCTGCTAAAGCGGTTACTCGAGGAGGCTTGGCAGAGTCAGGCCAAACTTGTTTAGATTGAGAAATACCTTAACAGAATAATTTAATTTTAATATTTAAAGTATGATTTTGGGGAGTTCCCATCATGGCTCAGTGGTAATGGACCTGACTAGTATCCATGAGGACTTGGGTTCAATCCCTGGCCTCACTCAGTGGGTTAAGGATCCATCACTGCCATGAGCTGTGGTGTAGGTCGCAGACATGGCTCAGATCTGGTGTTGCTGTGGCTGAGGTATAGGCCAGCAGCTGCAGCTCTGATTGGACCCCTAGCCTGGGAACCTCCACATGCCACAGGTGCAGCCCTAAAAAGACTAAATAAATAAATAGATAATATAGTATGATTTCGACCAACACATTTCAAAGTTATAGGGAGAAGAATTCTGACTCAAAACAGTGAGCTGGGTACACCAACTGGCCTCCTTCTCTTCCGAGATTCCACTGAACTCACAACCCAGATGGTCAATACAAATGAATAAACCCATAACAATCAAAAGGGCCACCTGGGGGAGCCCCGCTACCAGACGGGGATTCACCAAATCTGCAAACACAAGGAACAACGCACGGGAGGGGGCTGGCAGATGCAACAGAGGCAGCTGCCGACAGGACGACTTCATGGGGCCAGACCACCATGATGGTTTGGGCCCAGAGACCACACAGGTAGGGCCGGGAACAGGAGTGGAGGAGGGCTGCACACAGACAGAGTCACTAAGCCTGTGGGTGCAGCCATACAGGCTACAAGGACAGCAACTGCTGAGAGGAAAACGCCATAATACGAGATATACATGTGCCACGTATATAACACCATGTAACATGCAAACACATAATTCTTCCCCTTCAAAGTTCTTCCCTAAAGAAACTGAACAAATTGACAGGAGAGAAGTAGTGAATTTTATGGCATTGAAACTCAAGTAAATGCCTTTCTCTTTCTAGTATTTGGGGAAGAGATATCTGCCATTTTCCCACCCAACTGTCCAAACTAAAATTCCCACTGAAAGGAAATTTTGGTAAGAAAACACACCTACCTACAGGAGGGTAAGGAAAACTCAGACCAACTACCCAAAACTGTCAAGTTTGAATGGACCACCCAGGGTCACAAGGCATACGAGGTTAGTCAGACCAGCTAATAGATTCCTGATTGAGTTTAGCTACCTAATTCTTCATTGGCTTTCTTTTCAGGAAAAAAAAAAAATACCCTAACTTCAGCTAAAGACCCAATAAATGGGTTAATATGAGACATTAGAGGAAATGAAGTAGCCAGTTAGCCTCGTCTGATAAAAGACAAAATAAGACGAGGAGGGCCGATGTTCCCTGGGTTTCCACTATCATTTAATAAAGCTTTATTAAAACAGAGCCTCAGCTAGAAAAGTGCACACCACAGACTTTCTCCAAGGAAAGGCAGCTGAGTGGCTGACACCCAGGAAAAAATAGAAGACAAAACCTCGCTGGGCATGCAGAAGCCCCCAGCCCTCGGTCCCGCTTCTCGCCAAAGGCAACCGCTGTCTGACTTACAAATGCTACGTCCATTCCGGCTATCTGCTCTTGAATTTCTTCTGAGAACAAAATCAAACTACAATTTTCTGGGTTTGGACTTGTTTTTTCTCAAAATGTTTCCGAGTGTCACATGCGCTGTACAGAATCCTGTTCTAGGTACACAGCCTCGGATTTCTCTTTAGTGTTGGATGCTGGGCCAGTTCCTGGGGTGGAGCTGCCCACACTGGAGACCACGCCTCCTGTCTCAGGACCCGTGTCCCTGCTGTGTCTATAACTAGACCTGGACTGAGGTCACAGGGACCCGTGTGCTGCACTGCAGTCCTTTCTGTGCTGGGCATTTTCAAAGCGGTTTTACCTCTGTTTTCAAAGATGTTTCACTTCTCTTGCACCGTGTTCGGGAGTTATCCATCTTTCTCCATCATTTCAAACCACAGGATGTCTTAGGGTAACTCCATTTCATGGCAACAAGGCGTGGAGCCGTTCACACACCACCACGGCAGCTGCTGCCGTGTTGTAGGAACAGAGTCAGCACTCACAGTGGCTCGGATTTCCGGTCTCAGGGGCCGCTGGCTGCAGCGCTGCTATGTGGTTGGAGTGCAGATGATACCTGGGAGGCACAAGGTCAGGTTGGCTGTATCCTGGCCTTGAAAGGAAGAGAAAACGTTTGAGGAGTAAACCCGAAGCTCCAACTGGAACCGGAAGAGGTAACTGGATGTGCCTCTTTTCTCAGGTGATGCCCTAAACAGACAGGTGCCCGGTGTGTGGGGAAGGTCCTCATTAAAGCTGTCCACGTGAGTGAAGCTGGACGAATGACTGAGCCTGGGATCACAGTCACACACACTGCAAGGGACCACGTTTGTATTTAATTGAGAATAGAGAAAACGCTCCGGCCTGGAGAAGAAGAGGAATGACGTGTCTGATGCTACGTGATGACTGTATGAAATGAATTAACTGGAAAGCTGGAGGACACGGGGGGTGGGGACAGTGGGTCCTGTCTTTATCTCTTTAGGAAGAGACCTTTCAGCACTCAGGTTCCCCCTGAAATTTCTCCATTAGGTATTTCCAAAGCTGCCCACTCAGAAAACTGCTTTTTTTTTTCTTTTCTTTTTATGGCTGCACCCTCAGCATATGGAAGTTCCCAGGCTAGCGGTCAAATCGGAGCTGCATCTGCCAGCCTACACCACAGCCACAGCAATGCCAGATCTGAGCCACATCTTTGAACTACACCACAACTTGTGGCAACACCAGATTCTTAACCTACTGAGAAAGGCCAGCGATTTAACCTACATCTTCAAGGACACTGTGTTGGGTCCTTAACCCACTGAGCCACAAAGGGAACTGCTCTGAAAACTTCCCTTGAAGTCACAAGCTAGAGACGGAAAGGTGTGTGTTTCTCTCAGAAATCCTGTGATGACATGGAGAGCCACGCCTTCCAAGCCGAGGGCTGAGCAGCATGATTCTCAGACCCCTGGTAAGGCTGCAGGCGGGCGCCTCCACACAAGTTAAATATCCACCTTGCACCTGTTGCTCAGCACAAATTTCTAACCATCAACTTGAAACCAACTGTGAAACACAGTCTGTGGCGAACTGCCTGCAGAAAGCACCTCCAACAAGAGTGTCATCTCGAAAAGGAACAAAGCCAGTCTCACACCGACTCCTGCCCACACGGAAGACTCGGCAACTCACACCTGACTTAGCCAACAGGAAGCTGTCTGACGTGGAGTGAGGACATACAGTAAGAGAAGCTTAATCCTTACGTGCTTGCATGAAATACATGTATTTAATCACGATGAGAAATAGGTTTGAAAGAGGAAAATAAAGACCTTTAAGGAAAAGAAACACCTCCGCATCATTCGTGGGCTGCTCCCTATAAAATCATTTTATAGGATCAGCACTTCCGATGCATCACACAAAAGTGCAGCAATTACAGTGGAGGGAGGGGGTGCTGGAAAGGATGGGGATTCCCACGGCTCTAGGTGGAGCCTGGGTTAGAGCTGCACCTTCTGAAACCTGACATCCCAGTAGGTGGTCTCAAGCCTTCTTCCCACAGGTCCACTCGTTACAGAAGCTACAAGGACGATGCTGCAGGGATAGCTTTAATGTGTGCACAGAACGACTTTGTAGCTCTAAGCACACACTCTCAGGTACACACAGGTACACACACTCTCAGTACACACATTCTCAGGCACACACACTCACACGTACGCACACCGGCCTTTACAGAATCACTGCCTCCCTGACTGGTCTTGGAAGGAGGGCAACAGGATGAAGAGAGCTTTCTGCCTGGAGGTCATCTTACTTACAAACCAGCTGGAACCAGGGCCAGTGACGATGGAAGGGTTACAACAGCCCACAGCTCCGTGCTCCTCATCACAGCTACCGCGATGTGAAGGACAAGCAATACGGGTGTATTTCTCACCAATGGAGCTTGTGATTTGTACTCCACAGTCATCGAAATAATTGACAAGTACTGACTTTTACATTCAAATATTTCCAATTAGCAACTGAGCCTAAGGACTCTGTAAGGGATGCACGTCTCCCAGGACCTACCCATGAGGACCAGCGAGCACGGCCAGTGCCTCCCTGGGATTAATCTCCCCAGTCTTGACCTCACCCGGAGACGCCCTGTGGGCCGGTGCTGTCTGTGGCCTTCAGTCTAACACACTGCAGGGGAAGCAGGCGGCATCTGAAGTCACTACTAGCCAAGGTGGAAAATGCACAGAAGTGGATTTTGGCCCCAGCAGGAGACAGGACGACCCAGAGAGTTCGCTTTGATTATGGTGCCAACGTCTTTGGGCTTTGGGCTTGGGTCCGTACGATTTGACAAATTTTCTAAGGAAACTTTTTCCCAAAAATAATTTTTATTACTTTAAACTAATTCAAAACAGTCTGATATTTTAAGTGAGGTTTGTTTGATGTACGCCGTGACTTTAGCCCCGTCAAATAAAGAGGGATTTAGCTCTGACGTTAGCTCCCTTCTCCACCTGACAACAGGGCAAGTCCACCCTCTGCTACAACCTGATTTTTACCAGACTGCTGAACATTCTGATATTTTCAGGCGTCTCGGTGAATGCCAAGGATCATGTGAAATGATCTGAAATCTGCTTAAAGCATTTCAAAGAATTTAGACACAAATGAATCAGTAGCTGTTTCTTCATATGTTGAAAGCAGAACGTTATCGCCTTTGTTATTTCATGTTTATTCAAATACAGCTTCCCTGAAAAATCTCATCTACACCCACGGCTGCAATTATTATCTCTATGCAGCAGGCTTACAAATGACATCTCTAAGATCTAGAGTCATACATCCAACAGCTTCTTCAACACTCTTAGATCCCTGCAAAGGTACCTCAAGCTCAGGGTCTCTGAAACCTACTGTGTCCTGTACTTCTGGCCGCTGCTGCTCGGCTCTGCTGGTACTGCAGATCCATGTGTGCAGTTTAACAAGAGCATCGATGCCACCTCCCTCAGTCCCTGGACCGCGTTCAACCCCGACGAACCAGCTTTTTCTCCACACATCTCACGAACGCACCCTGCCTCCTTCTCCATGGCTTCCCCAGCAGACCTACTCAGGCCCTGTGATACAGGACTGCTCCGCTGGCCTATCCCAGCCTCTCCGCCCCTGTGCAAACACCTTCTTAAACTCTCACAGCGTTAGGTTTATAAGAACAGAGGTAAAATTCCTGAACGGAGCCCAAGCCTGAGATGCTCTCCCAGCCTCCCTCCACCCCACTCCTGCTCTCCGTCACCATCCCCCGCCTGCTCCCCTACCCCAGTCTCTCGGATTTGCTCCCCCCTGCCCCGCCGCCCCCCATCCCAGCTGTCCTGTTTCCTCCAGGAAGCCCTCCCTGAGCCCCAGCCCAATCCCCCGACTCCAGGATCTCAGAGCGCGGCAAGTTGCAACTTTATAGTATTTGAGTGATTCTTTGACCCACGTCTACCCTTCCCAACTAGGTTCTGATCTCCATGAAGACAGAGACATGCCGGGTTTCAGTTCATTTCCGCCCCACAGGTTCCTAGCATGGGCTTAACAGTCAGATCCTCAACACCCGCTGACCCCTGAGAGAAGGAAGGGGCGGCCAACACTCTGACATGAGCTTGGTCTGCACCATGAACTCTTAGCACATCCTATGTTATAAAACAGAAGACGAGTGTATGAACCTTAATAAAAACTTTCTAAATCAAAACTGGCTCAGCACCCTATAAGGGCATCACATTTCCTGGAAGAACTGTGTCAAATTTCAACCAAAGCCTGATCTCTGTGAGCTCTGTGATAATGTACGTTTAACTCACAGAATCACTAGGCTCCATGAACCCAGAGGACATCTAGCAAGTTCTCTAGCTCCAAGGGGACGGTGAGAACCACAAGCATCTTCAGGGCTTTCCAGGGTAAATGTTTCCTTCACCTGCCCCCCCACCCCCACCCCCAGGTCTCAGGCCACCAAAACGAGGACCCAAGTCCTCCCCGGCTCTTTGAAACTCACAGAGCCAGGAGACAGGGCCAGAGACATACTAGAGAGAAGGGTTAGAAGTTGCAGGTGTGGACCAGTGAGTGGTGAGTTGGGCAGGAACACGCTGAGCATGAAAACCAGCAAGTCCCCAGGCACAGGCGTCACCGTGGCAACCGTGCTGAGACAGGAGAGCAGAGGGGGCAAGAATGCACTCTTCTCTTCTCTAACTGCACAGCCAGAAAAGGGTGCAAGTTCAGCATCCCAACCTTTCGGTTAAAAAGGAACTGCCTCTCATTTCCTCAAAATCCCTGAGATCACAGAGAAGCAAGGAGAGCTGCTGGCAGGGGGAGGTTGACTCTGTGTGTCTGTAAAACAGACGCTAAGGAAACACAGATTGGGGCAGACACCTAAGCAGAGCAGATGTTTAAAACACCAGCTCAACAGCCTCAGAGGGGAAGCCCCAGGCAGAGGAGAGAGCTTGGAGTTGCCTGAGCTGGAGGGCGCTGTGTGCTCAACCTTCCACACAGTCTGATGGCGATAAGATATGCATTTTCTAGCCTCACTGTGCAATAGCAAGGGAGAATGATCTGCGAGAGCAATAAATTATTCATACAGTTTAGGAGTTAATTAAGCATCTGAACGGAGATCTTTATTTCACAGCACAGTAAATTATTCTAACTGATTTTAAAGAAAATAGACCGAATTATCATAACCCATTAGGTTCCAGAGAAAAGCTAGTATCTTATCTGCATGCTGCGTTCAAGTCAGTAACAGTGGATCCTATACCCAAATGTACTCGCCAAAGTGTTATATTTATTAAGTAGTTGCCACCAGTTAAAAACTATATTGAACAAGTTTGGCTCCTCAAGAAGTTATTGCAGTCCTAAATTAGAACAGTATTAGAAAAAGCCATGTTTCTTAAACAGTACAGAATAGTCCAGTTGAGAGTTGTAAAAAGTTTTTCACTCTCTTATTTCAAGTCTGTATTATTTCATATGGCTGCACCCACAGCATATGGAAGTTCTTGGGCCAGAGATCGAATCCAAGCTGCAGCTGCAACCTATACCACAGCTGTGGCACTGCTGGACTCTTAACCCACTGTGCTGGGCTGGGGATTGAACCTGCTCCTCCACAGTGACCAGAGCCACTGCAGTTGGATTCCTAATCTGCTGCGCCACAGTGGCAACTCCCAAGTCTGTACTTCTTTTTGCCTGAACTAACAGAGGTAAATGGCCCATCTCAGCCAAGTCTCTTCCCTCCCATCTCCTTTGCTGGATGATCTGATAACTTGCCGAAGGCAGGCTGATTGTACCAGCCCCATGTTAGGGCCACGAAGGCCTCCCAGTGTCTTCAGCTGGAGTTAAGGTTTCCCAAGGTCTGAGCCAGCATGAGATCCTCCTCCCCGCTTGGAGGTTCTGCTGCTCCTGCTGAAAAGCCAGTGGCTGGAGAGGCGAGTGTCTGTAGAGAGGGAAGTCCTTTAATCAGAAAAGCCGGCTCTCTGGCTCTCTGGGGAGAAGCAGGACTCATGTCCTAAGCCCCACTCCGGACACTCTGCTCAGCATGACTGGTGGTGAAGGGAAAGGTGGACATGCTCAGTGACTCGCGGAAGAGGGGGCGGGGTCTGCACCGCTGTCACTGTGGGCAGACTGGCTGACTCCTCCCACCTTAACCTGCCCCAGGACCAGCCTGCAGAAGGCTCAGGGGGCCTGGGGGAGAGAGCTGGTTTGTTTATTTATTTAAATATAGTTGATTGACAAAGTTGTGCCAGTATCTGCTGTACAGCAACCTGACTCCGTTACGTAGGGGAAGCTAGTCGTTTTTTTTAACTGCTTCATTCTTGAATCTTATTTCTTTTTCTCTGGGAACAGAATCAACAGTTTAGGCGAGGCCTGCTGTGCACCAGGAGAGCTGAGTCAGGAGTCAGGGTAATTGCCCAGTGAGCTCGTCCCTATAATTCGGTTATTTTAAGGTTAGGGGGGACAGAAATGGATAAACGGGAAGGGGGCCCAAGAGCTGCTTTTATAATCATCCTCAAACTGATGTTCTACTTGCCCATCTCAGAAGCTCCCGGGCCTGTTTCCCTACAACGTCTACTGCTTAACATGCTTTCTCACGCATCAAGCTCCATCCAAAGGGTACTTTCTCCACTGAGAACTAGAGGATCGCTTCACATCAAAGGTAACTCCACTCACCGTGATCTCTTAGCATATTAAACAGGAGTGAGTTTAACGAGCACCTGTGAAGTGCATGATGGGACCTTGACCTTGGCAGAGATTAGAGCCTGGTAAACGATGAAAGACAAGAAATCAATGACCCCGTCTAATGAGATGTGTATTCTGATAATGGGATGCGAGGAAGACCACAGAGATAACAGGGCTAAATCAGATTTAAAGACAAAGGAAGGCTGTGCGGAGAATTAGTTCGCCAGTTTTTACGGACAAGCTGTACTCATCTGGACGCCAAGGAGGAAAGATAGGTTTGGGATGAAGAGAGTCAGGAGCAGAGGGGGAAGCACTGGTCTGTCACAGAACAGAAGAAGCATCAGCTTTGGGAAGTGGGGCTGGGTCAGAGCCCCCTCTGTGCTCGACAAGGTCCGAGCCTGACCTGGAAGTCATCAGACACACTGCAATGAAATGGAATTTCTTAATGAAATTTTCATTACAAAAACACTATTCCAGTAGATCCCCCAAGCTGGACGAGCCAGAACAGGGGTTTCCAGCCCAGGGTGATCCTGCCCTCCTGGGGTGGGGAGGGAGATCTGGCCACATGTGAGGATAGCAGTTTGTCCCAGCTGGAGCTGGCAGTGACTTGGCATCACCTGGGACAAGGCCAGATGTCACACAACGTCCCACACCGAGCAGGCGGCCCCCGTCCACGGAGCTCAGGTAGCAACACGTGAGTTAGAGCCTGGTTTCATCCTTAAGCAGAAATGACTGGAGGTGACTTCTGGTGACAGTGTGGGGACTGCAAATGGGGAAAAGCTGCTTCTGAGCCTAGAAAAAAACAAGACAGGAAGCAGATAAAAGGGCACCAGAAAGAGAGGAAGAGTTAAACAGAAGCAATTTGAGGCCGACTGCACAGAGGAGGAAAGGCATGGAAGGTTCCAGAAAGAAGCGCCTGTACCCTATGTGGCAGGCAGGGCTGGGGCTGTGGGGATACTGTGACCTCTGGCCTTGGGGTCCTGTGGGGGCGACAGGCAAAGCCCTGAAGCCAGAGAAACATGTGAAGAAAGCACAGGGGCATTTTCTGAAGTGTCAGGCCCAGGACAAGGTCAGCTGAGGTGATTATCACCTTCCCTGAGCGGCTTGTCCAGGCCCTGCGCCTGCTGCTGTGATGCCCACACCCCCTGAGGGTGTCCTTCCTCCTCGGGCCCCCGGCTTCCAGGAGCCAGCGGACATCACAGCCCAGTCACCCTCCACAAGCCGGCCTGCCCATGGACCCCACCCCAGCAGGGAACGTCCTCTCAGCTGCCAACACCAAGACCCCGAGGGCCTCCTGGGCCCCCCTCTTCCTCCAACCGCCTCTCTCCAGAGGCTCGTCTCAAAACATCCAGAATGTATACCCCCCACCCCCCGTGAGTCATGTGACACCGGGACAGCCCACGGGCCACTCGGGGACAGGATAGTACATGTGTCACGTGACACAGGGACAGCCCACAGGCCTTCTGGGGACAGGATGTCACAGCGGCAAGCGTGTGAGCTCGGCCTGGGAGCCCACAGGCATCCCCTCCCCCGCCCCTCGCTGTGTCTCCTCAGGACAGAGTGAATGTTGCCTCATTTCAGGTGGTCACCGTCACAGACGGAAGTCACCTAGCACCTGCCAGACGGACAGCAGCGGCCGCTTATCTGACTGAAGCAGGAGGCCCAGGAGAGCCGCAGGCTTAGAGCTTCAGGCTGGGGCTTGGAGGAGGGGTTTTGGCCAAGCCTCGCTTCCTCCCCTCCCTCATCCAGCCCAGATGAGCGTCCACAGCCCCTAGGACAGTTGCCCATCTGTCCCCCTGAGTGACCTCCAGGACAGAGCTTGTTGTGAGAGCCACAAGGGACAACTTGGTTGGTGCTGAAGCCAAAGCAGGGCCCCCCGACCAGACCCTCGACACCGTGGGCCTTGAACTTACTCTCCGAGGGTGACCTGGGAGCAGAGGGCTCCCCCAAGCCAGGCCGCTGGGGGACGGGCAGGGACAGCACATCAGGGCCCCCACTGCGGGCCACGTGTGGTGGCTCTGGTCCTGGAGCAGCAGCCACCAGCCAGGTGGACCGCTCCTCCTCTGCAGGGAGGGGGGACCCCACACCCCTTGGTCTGGGACGCAGTGAGCTTGACCACAAGCCAGAGAAGGTGGGGAGGAAGCAGTGGGCCCCTCCCCTGGGCACTGTATTTCTCAGATCCCTTCCAAGCCCTGAACTCGAAGGCCTCCGTCACCAGCCCCGGTACTTGCTGAAGTAGGTTAGCGAATTTACAGCCAAAAGAATAACCACACCCACTCACATTTCCTTCCCACACCGTCCTTTGTGACCCTGTCACAGTGGACAGTACTCGCCATTAGATGGCTCCTCCCGAGACCTTTCCTGTAAAACCCCCTAAGCAGGGGCGACACACGATCTCTGCATCTACTCAAACTTCGAAAATGGAAAAGCAGAGAGGAGTTCAGGTCAGAGGAGTGGAATGCAGAAATTTCAGAGTTGGGGCCGTGAAGGAAAGAGGAGGACAAAGTCAGGCCCGGCATTGTGGGGGGATAGTAAAGGGGGGACCACCTGTCAGGTGAAGCCAGGTGAGGTGAGCCCTGGGACCCTGAGACACCAGGTGGCGCAGACGAAGCCAGGCAGGCAGGGCCATCGTCAGACAGGAGGAATGGGGCTGAGCCCCAAGAAAGGACCGAATCCTGCCATTTGCAGCAACCTGGAAGCACATGGAGGGCACTGTGCTCAGTGAAGTGAGTCAGTCAGAGAAAGACAACTACTCTATGATCTCTCACACGTGGAACCTAAAAAACACAACAGACCAGTGAGAATAACAAGAAAAGCAGAGCCACAGGTACAGTAAACAAACCAGTGGTTCTGGGGAGGGGGGCAGGCTGGGGGCTGGGGGTGAGAGGGGCAAACTCTCAGGTATAAAATAAGCTACGAGCATGGCTTTACATCACGGGGGATACAGCCAGTGGTGTGTAATAACTATAAATGGAAAGCAGCCTTTAAAACCTGTATAAAAACGATGATTTTTATGAAAAGCAGGAAGCAGTCCAGCCTGTCCCCATCTCGGCCACAAGGCATGGACCTGTGTGAGGAGGCCCCAGGCGGAGACCACGGCGAGCGCTAAAGGGACCGGGGGCTCTCACGTGGCTTCCCACGTTCACAGGGAGTGCACCTGCCCCTCAGCCTCCAGCATCTCCACTGAATAAAACCAACTTCCAAAAGCGCAAGGGAGCAGAGACTTGTCCAGGCAGGACGGTCTCCGGCCTGCAGGTGATGGGGCCCCTGTGCCTACGGGGCCTGGGGCAGGTCCGGGGACGGAGGCTCAGGTGCAAGCAGCGGGGGAGCCAGGCCTGCTCCCTCCCTGACACGGCTGCAGCAGCAGATGGGCATGAGCCTGACCCCACCGCCTCCTTCCCACCCCGAGACGAGTGTGACACTTGGCCACTTCGTCAATAACAAAATTCTTCAAAAGGAAACAGAATGAGGCGATCCTAGAAGTTATAAAAACCAACACAGGTCACTAAATGCCCAAGAGTTATGTGTTTACCATGCACGTCTTTGTCCCAATGACGCGAGGGCAGGAGGGGGTGACGGACATCCGCAGGCCACCTCCTGTTGCTTCAAAGTGTCTGCAGAAGCCCACATGCGAGTTCTCAAGGCATTCACTGCAGGGCGGATTTCAGTTTTTGCCCCTCGAGGCTCTGGCCAACTCTAAAACCCCACATTCTCTAAACACTCTGGGCTGGAGCGCATTCCCAACTGGGCCCTTAAAGCCAGTTTCTGGACTTGGTTGATGGCCACCTGCGGGGTCTGTGCCTCAGAGGGAACTAGAGATATCTTTAGCCAACGATCCCCATAAAGAGACACTGTTTTCTCTATGTCCGTAACTAGGGTTTTTTAAATATTTCATTCCAGAGGCTCTCAAGCTCAGCCCACAGGCAAACTCCGGGGGGTCTGCATGACAGGAGCCTGGAAGCACAACTGTGAGCTGGCTGGGCCCTCTGTCCATCGCTCCACTGAGCCCAGCCCCATAGACGACCCCCCCCCCACAGTCCCCTCTTGTCTCTGCCTCGCATGCCTCATGTCCGTGGCCTCACCCGGTTCTCTGACTGGGAAACTCCTACACAACCTTCAGGACCCACTTAACATGTCATAATCTCAGTAGTCTTTCCTCCATCCCAGGCTTCATGTGTGTTTTTATTCAGTCCTTGCTGTGTGTTCAAAACACAATTACTGGAGTTCCCGTCGTGGCGCAGTGGTTAACGAATCCGACTAGGAACCATGAGGTTGTGGGTTCGGTCCCTGCCCTTGCTCAGTGGATTAATGATCCGGCGTTGCCGTGAGCTGTGGTGTAGGTTGCAGACGTGGCTCGGATCCCGCGTTGCTGTGGCTCTGGCGTAGGCCGGTGGCTACAGCTCCAATTCAACCCCTAGCCTGGGAACCTCCATATGCCGCGGGAGTGGCCCAAGAAATAGCAACAACAACAACAACAACAAAAAGACAAAAAAAAAAAAAAAAAAAAGACAAAAACCACAAGTACTGGGCAGGAGTTGAGAGCCTGACATGACGTCAGGAGGTGGTAAGTCACCAACAAAGGGTCTGCCTCCATCCTCAGAGCTACAGCTGGGGCTGAACAAAGGACGTGGATAGAAAAATGCAGTGAGGGAGCCTCACGTGAGAAATGGGATTCCTGAGCCACCCGTCCCTGAGGAGGAGGAGGGGTGGGGACAGCTACAGAGTCTATGAAGTTTGACTAACAGAGATCCCTAGTGGCAGAGCGGGCTGAGGATCTGGCACTGTCACTGCAGGGGCTTGGGGGGCTGCTGTGGTGTAGGTTCGATCCAGCCCAGGAACTTCTGCATGCCTTGGGCATGGCCAAAAAGGTAATTAAACCCCAAAATAAATAAACATGTTTGAATAGTGTTTTGGGAGACAAAAAGGAATTTTCCTCCACGTAAACAGGTAGACGGGAGAAGGACTGTCCAGGTGGGACTTTCCATCCATCAGCGCAGACCATCGTGGTCCAGGCTGCGGTGGAGCCTGAGCTGGGAAGGCACAGCGAGGCAACAGTGTTCTGGACGTGGACCTCACGGCTCTGGAAAGTTGCTCAGAAATTAAGTGCCCAGCATCCACGTTTTCATGGCACTTCATATGCATGTCCATCCCATGAGAGATGTTTCTTCGGGTGTTTAGCTCCTGGCTCCGTGGCTAACACCCTGGGCTGTTGTGAAGAGAATATCATCATGTCCTTCACTTTCTGCTCCCTGGAGAATTCAGCATAGGGTTCAGGGAGGGTACAGCCCTCTCCCCGACAGGGAAAGCACTAAGCTCTTGGCAGAATCGGTGTCAGTTCCGGCGTGTAACTAAAGCCCCCTGAAAGGCAGTGTCCTTAGTTGTGACAAGTGGAAATAATATTTTGGAGGTTTGATGTGGGTGAATAAAAGATCATATAGAGATTTAGATGAGATAGATTTGTCTATACAGACATGCACATGACATATAAAACACACAGTACAGACTGACATTTGGATATTGTGACTATCTTGACATCATATTTCGAAATGTTTGTCCTTCCATCTTCCCTTACTTTAAATATTATGGGATTTTAAAGTATTCACCTGGTTCAAGTTTTTATAATCATGAAGACATGAAGCTTTGGAAACCCTCTAAGTAACTTTTTAAGCTACTTGGATGTGAAAATTCAATTCAGAATCATAGCCGAGGGGAAAGGCATGTTATTCTCTTCAATCATAAAACAATTGAAAGGCTATTGCTTTAGGTAGATTTTCTCTCTATTTCTGACCCAGAACGGATATTATTAGAGCTTTCTCTTAAACAAAATTAGGCAATTTTAAAGGACAAGTTTTATATTTAGAAAAATCCCTCTGAGAGGAACGACAGGATCACAATTAAAATCAAAGAATCACGTCACTTTTCATGGTTTCACTTGAGGTAAAATACGCAGGCTGCAAAGCAGAACCCTGGGTGTGTAAATACGACAGAGCCACCTCTGATTAGAAATGGAGGTTCAAGCCAGCTCTAGAAGGAAGCTGATTTTCACTTGGCCCATTCGGCAGATAAACTGGCATTTAAGCCTGGGTCTCTGAGAATCTTGGCTTTGACAGACATAAATTACAGCCTTTCCAAGAATATACTTTCATTTATATTTCTCCTTCAAAGTAAAAGGATTGATAGTCAGAAAATCCACTGTGATAAATAACTGGAATTTTTTCATGGCTCTTCATTTTTAAATTGACATTCTATCCCGGTATATTTCTGGATAGAATTAGTTTTAAAGTATTAGCCTTCTCTAGAGATTACAGTATGATTTTCATTTGCCAAAATGAGGTGAGAAATACAAAGAAATGATTGAATTTGCCTCAAGTTATACAACCTCCGGGTCCTTGCCATTGGCTGTATTGTAAATCGCTCCCTGCTGATCACTGATGCCAGAGGGGCTTTACCTGTTTCACCACACCAGGGATCAATTAATCTGTATAAATTATGTATTACGTATCTGCTCAGTGCCCCGCACTTCTAAGGCCCTAGGTCAATACCAAGGACAAAGAAAAGAATTAGAAGCTATCAAAGGCATAGAGATTGATACTGTTAACTCCTATTCATCATTATTCCAATTACCAAAAAGCTCTAATTTAGGAGTTCCTGCTGTGGCACAGGGGTTAAGAATCTAGCGGTAGTGGGTCATGCTGTGGAGGCGCAGGTTCTATCCCAAGCCTGGCAAAGTGGGTTCAAGGATCCAGCAGGGTGGTGTAGGTCGCAGCTGTGGCTCAGATTCAATCCCTAGTCTGGAAACTTCCATATGCTGTGGGTGGGGTTGTAAAAAAAAAAAAAAAGAAAGAAAAAAAAAAAAGAAGCTCTAATTATCCAGTTTTTATTTTGCTTTAGCATTTTCTGTCCTCCTCTTTGTTTGGAGAAAAAAATACAAAAATAACTAGAACAATATTAGGACGTCATTTCAACTCAATGTAAGGTTTCATCACTAAGTCTCAACACTGACTAAACATCACTGTTGCTTGGAGATGTCTTACCCACGCTGAGAGAGTCTGACTCAAGCAGGCTGGGGGGACACAGGCATTGTTATTTCTCACAAATTCTCCAGGTGATTCTTATAAAAAGCTCCAGTGTAGAACAATTGTTCTACCACAATCAAATCAATAAAATATGACCCTGTACTATAGCTGCAATTTGCTGAAACATATTAAAGTACTTTCTGAAGCAAATGTTAATCATATAATGTACAAAGTGCTTTTACTGCACCCAACGAGTTTAAAAGCAGTGGTGCATGGATAACACGTACAATATTGCTCAAGGAGCCAGAGCATCAGTTAAAACCCCTTCCTACCCATTACTGATGGACCTGACTGTGTCTCGCTCATGGTTTCTGACTTGGCCCAGCCTCTTTGCCAGAGCAGCAGAATTGCTATTTCTAAAATGTGAGTGCGGAATAAAATCCACCCTACTAGCTTGGTACGGCACATCAAAGATGAGTGATAATGCAATTATACGTGTAATTGCTCTTTACAAGCTTCACCAGGAACATTTTTATACAAACATGTTCTCCTTCCTACCTGGTGACAAGCTTGCAACTCGCTTGAGAGGAAGAACTGAGATTAATTGCCATCCAGCAAATTGTAACTGTTGCTTCCAGTTTGCCAGGATCAGCATCTAATCAATAATATATTAATGACTATGTTTTGAGCCCTTAGAAATGAACAGCTAAAGGCAAAGAGCTGTTTTTGTCCTCTGCTCCTATAGAGTTTAGCAAAAAATCAAAAGAAACGTAATTTGGGTTTGGATTAATGTTGACTTTAGCAGGTCGCTTCTGTGTGTGTCATCAGCTCCTCCACTCGCCTGGTAATGGTGAGGCTGTGTCTCCAGGGAACCTCCTCAAGGCTCCAGAGGGGGCCCTTAACCATGGTTCCCTGGAGCCCCGGGCGGCGTGTCAGCTTGGTCTCTGTCCCGGGTGCCTTTAACATGTTCATCTTCTCTAAGCACAAAAAAAAAAATAACGGTCAACTTTCCTTTTAAGCGAGTGTGAGCTTCTGTGGGGTTACAGTCACCCAACGGGCAACTCCAGCCCTGAAATGGAAACCGTCCCCTGGGTGCTCCTGCACCCCAGCTGGCCCTGTGTCACTTATACTCATGTCCTCGATCATCAGAGTCCCTGATCCAGACCAGTGCACAGCACACATGGGAATCAAGACCAATGCTTGTGAAGCACCCCAGTCCAAGGCAGCACATAGTGTGTTCTACATGTGGGACAGAGCTGAGGGTTTTAGCTGGGTAAAGTAACAGAGAGCCCTCTGGACGGAAACTGTTGGGAACACAATAAAATAACTTGATTTTCATCTGGAGAAATGCTTACAGGGAGGGGAACATGAGAAAGAAGCTAGTGATGGGAAGACAGCAGAAATCACAGCAGAAAACCTAACCTCATAGAGGGATTACCCATCCTATGGAAGGAGAAGGAGATGATGGACAGGCTGGATTGCACACACCTGGAGAGGAGGGAGGGTCTGGTTGTGCAGGGCCACTGGATTTAATGGAAGAGAAAGCACAAAAGATAAATTGAGAGAGACGCAGAGCACAATCTAGAGAAACTAGAGAGGGAACATGATGGTGCAGAAAATCTGGGAGATGCAGCCGTGAGCATCCTGCATCATGTAACAAAGGAGACCCACGGAGGGGCAGCAGCAGGGAGGAAGAAAAGGATCAGGGCCAATTCAAAAGTCGAAAGAGATGAGGAATAAAAGAGGACTCTGGGGTCTCAGGGTGAGAAAGTGTTATGGACAAAAATGGAAATTCTGGAATATGACACTGGTTTGACCATTAGAAAGTAGAAATATGGAGATAAGATTTGATTACTCAATTCTCATGAGTGGATGAGAAGTGTACAAGCAAAGATGTCATTCGTCACTTTAATTCTGTGTTTAGGATAAACAAAGTAAGATATGAAAACACACTGAATATGTACATTGAAGATCAAATATGAAAGCGAGGTCCAAGCCCAAGAGCAGTCGAGAGCTTTTAGGAGAATGGAGGAGGAGGAAGAAAGGAAAGGCAGAGGATGAAGAAGCTGCTGGCCCTGGGGCAGAGGCTCAACTAGAAAGACAATACGCAGCCAGGCTCTGAGGCCACTGGAAATGTGATGAGGAGGTTAATAACAACAACAACAACAACAACACTGGATGTCCCCAGGGAGTAAGTGCCGAAAGGGCCAGTTCTCTGCAAGAGTAAATAATGCTGAGACGTCGGGTCTGTAAAATAGGTAGGCTTTAGGAGTTTTATAGTGTCTGGTCTTATATCTAGGTCTTTAATCCATTTTGAGTTTATTTTTGTGATTTTTGTGTATGGTATTAGGGAGTGTTCTAATTTCATTATTTTACAGGTTTTCCCAGAACCACTTATTGAACAAGCTGTCTTTTCTCCATTGTATATTCTTGCCTCCTTTGTCATAGATTAGTTTGCTGTAGGTGCGTGGGTTTAATTCTGGGTTTTCCATCCTGCTCCACTGATCTATACGTCTGTCTTTGTGCTGGTACAATATGGTTTTGATGATTGTTGCTTTGTAGTATAGTCTGAAGTTTGGGAGCCTAATTCCTCCAGCTCCATTTTTCTTCTTCAGGATGGCTTTGGCTATTCTGGGTCTTTTGTGCTTCTCTATCCAAAGAAAACCATGACTCGCAAAGACACATGTACTCTGATGTTCACTGCAAAACTCTTTTCAATAGCCAAGACATGGAAACAACCTAAATGTCCATCAACAGAGGACTGGATCAAGAAGATGTGGTACATATACACAATAAAACATTACTCAGCCATTAAAAGGAACAAAATACTGGCATTTTTAGCAACATGGATGGACCTAGAAATTATCATGCTAAGTGAAGTCAGCCATACAATGAGACACCAACATCAAATGCTTTCACTGACATGTGGAATCTGAAAAAAAGGACACAATGAACCTCTTTGCAGAACAGATACTGACTCACAGACTTTGACAAACTTATGGTCTACAAAGGAGACAGTTTAGGGGGTGGGGGATGCGCTGGGAGTGTGGGATGGAAATCCTATAAAGTTGGATTGTGATGATCATTGTACAACTACAAATGTAATACATTCATTGAGTAATAAAAAAAGAAAAAAGAATAAAACAAAATGTGGTGGAGATGAGAAAAAATAATAAAATAAAATAAAATAAAATAAAATAAAATAAAATAAAATAAAATAAAATAAAATAAATAAAATAAAATAAAAATAAAATAGATGGGCTTCTTCTTTCCAAAGAAACCCATCCACGTGGACAACAGGCACAGGCATAAGTGCTCAGCATCACTGATGACCAGGGAAATGCAAAGCAATGAGAAGTCACCTCATACCTGTGAGAGTGGCTGTCAGCAAAAAGCCACAACATAAGTGTCCTCAAGGATGTGGAGAAAAGGGGACCCTCTGCGCTGTTGGTGGGAATATCAACTGGAGCAGCTATTGTGGAAAACAGCATGGAGGTTTCTCAAAACACTAAAAACAGAACAGCCATATGATCAGAAATCCCACTTCTGAGTATATATATGCAAAGGAAAGAAAATTTTGCCTTTGGCAACAACATAGATGAACCTGGAGAGTATTACGCTAAATGAAATAAATCAAAAAAAGACAAATACTGTATGATTTCACTTACATATACAATCTAAAAAACAAAACAAATAAACAAACATAACAAAACAGAAACAATCTAATAGATACAATGAACAAACAGGTGGCTGCCAGAGGGGAGGGTGATGCCAGGAGGGGTGGGTGAAAGAGGTGAGAAAAATTAAGAGCTACAAACCTCCAGGTATAAAATAAAGAAGTCATGGGTACAAAACGAACAGCATGGGAAGTACAGTCCATTACATTTTAATGTCTTTGTGTGGTGAGAGATGCTAATTAGATTTATCTCTATCACAGTGGTCATTTTTTAAGGTACAAAAATATCAAATCACTCTGTTGTACACCTGAAACTACCATAATACTGTAAGTCAATTATACTTCAATTTCAAAAAGACCCTCCTCAAATCTCTCTCTGGGCTTTTCAAAGATGGTCACAACTCTCAACATTCAGGCAAATCTTCCCACTTAGCAGGGGTCAAGGACGTCAGATAAACGTATGCTATTGCATTTTCATTTTGGATGTAAAATTCATCTCAGGATGCAACCATCAACTAAAAAGGATAAAACCATTAGTATAAATTTCCTCAATTAATTCTTTACTTGATTTTCAAAAGGTACCATTAGAACAGTTTGAATGAGTTCCTGAAACGCGTCTTTTACTTTTGGTTTGCACCCAGTCACTGAATAGGAAATCATCAAACTCTATTATGTGGTCACTGTTTCTCGCCTGAAATAGAAATAGCACGATTTCACAGGAAATTGCTCTTGGGAGTTTTCCAACCCAAGGCTGAAACTTACGGAATCTTTGAAAAAGTTTAAGGTTGGAAATGCAAAAATTCTAAACCATCATAGACAACATGAGAATTGTTCATTGTACACCCAGCTTTACTGAAATAAAAGTGGGATGAACTACTAATATAGTGCAATCCCAGAGGTCTGAGAAAAAAGAACAATTAAAAAAAAACTGCTTTTGTTTTTAAAAATTGTTGGTTGAGTTTATATGTCACCTTCATCCAAAAAAAATATTTTAAGATTCCCCACACATACCACTTTTCCCACCAAAGGAAAAGTACTGGAAAAGCAGGCTCTGTGAAGCACCGCCCCCATTTTTTTTTTTTTTTTTTTGGTCCAACCTACAGTATGGATTTTGTAAAAATTACATACTGCTTTAAACGGGTGATTTTTATGGTATGTAAATTATATTTCAACAAAGTTGTTTAAAAAACGACTTCCTGCTTGTGGAAAATTCAAACAATACAGAAAAGTGCATTTTAAAAAATCCCACCACTCGGTAAAGGCCATCGGCATCATGTGTGGGCCGCCCCTTCTTCCTTCTCTCTCTGGCTTAGAAAGCAGCATCCCGCTGAATATAACACCTCTTCTCCTCAACCGTTTCAGTAAACAGTTCTCAACGGGTAGCCCTCCTAACAGAAGGCATCGGAGCTGGTGCTGTGGGAACCACCAGGTTCAACGTGACAGCCAATCAAAGCCACTGCCACGGAGCCTGTGGCACGGCTGAGGACCAGAAAGGGTCCACATTCAGGGTCACTCAGAGGACAAGGCACCAATGGCCATGCTGCCTGGTAAACTCACCGACTCACGCAATTCTGAGCCTGAAAACAAAAACACAGTTATACAGCGTCGTGGCAAATCAGAAACAGGAAAACTAACCCAGATGCACTGCTGTGTGTAGGACAGGCTGCTAATTTCTAAAATCCTTGGATGGGGGAAGTTACTAAAAATCCAGGTATTTCTTCACCTGAAATTTTACTCTTATATAGTTCTTCCACCTCACCAAAATTAAAGTGTCACTAAAATAGAAACATTGCCCTTATTTTACTGGACTGTATCCTCAGGACCTCGCCAACATGCACGCACTGGGCAGACAGGCCCGTGGACCAGTCCCCTGCGCGGCTGCCCACGTGGACGGTGGCCAAGGCCGGGACTGTGGGCGCACAGTGCCATCTGCAGGAGGGAAGGGGCATAACCACGCCTCAGAGAGGCCAGCCTGCCGCGGGGGTTTTTATGATTTGATTGTTGGACAGTCACTGTGTCCGCATTACTATTCAGCCTGGCGAGCCAGCCATGTGTACAGTCTTACGTGACAGATAGTAGCTAAGGTTCCAGACAGATCTGGGAGGGATGTGAGGGAAATGTCCCAGGAGTTAGGGAAATTCTCCATGTCTGGGACAGACACCAAAAACATCTATGTCCAGGACTCTCTAATCCACCTCCTCCCACCTGTTTTATTTCTGCCACTGAACAGTTACTCTTCCTGCCACTCAAGGTCTGCATCTCCAAACACAACTCATTCCCTTCCAACCCCAGCCTTGCCCGACACGGACTGAATGGTTGTGGGTTAACTGCCCCGTCTGCAAAACCAGCGCTGCTGACAACCATCCCTGTAAAGCCTCAGTGACCACTCGACCTGACATGTCCCAGTCTATTCTTCCAGGTCAGACTTGCATCGTTTCCAGCTGCCTGCCAGGCACCTCCCCTGTGTCCCGAGGGCCCCTCTGCCCAGCCTGGCTCAGCGTCCCCACCTCAGTCCTTCTGGGGCCTCAACCAGGGGACAGTATCACTGGGTCACCCTCCTCCCCTCCCCCACTGTGGCTCCTACCTCCTTCCTATGCCCCACCCATCTCCCAATGACTTGCCCTCATTCTGACTCTTTCAAACTAGTTTCTTTACCTGCCTCTCATTTTGGAAGCATACAAACATTTGCGAAACAGCCGCAGAAAAATCTTTCTAAAAGACAAATCAGATTAAATCACCTGCAGCCCCTCCTCATCAGCAGGACACCTTAGCACACAGAATAGGCCCCCGTGATCTGGAACTTGCCAGTTGGGGGGGGGGAAGGGGAGGGCTGTGTCAGCACCTCGCCCCCCACCCTCGTGCCTTCACACTGTCCTCACTAGCCCCCGTGTCCCCCTCTACTGGCTGTGCCCTCCTAAGCAGCTTTCCTCCCTGGAACCCCAGCCTGCACCTGGGGGACACTTACTCCTCCAAGACCATCCCCCGATGCTTCTGTGGCACTTAATGCCCGCCAGGCACTGGTCCAGCCATTTGGTACAACCTTCCTTGATAATACAATTTACTGGTTCTGTATGACTAACATTGTGAATGCGTTATGATTAATTTTAACTATTGCTCACACCACGGTGGCCATGTGCACCCTGACGTAGCGCAGTGTCACTGCCATCCACCCTGCCCCATCTCAGCAGGACTGGGGGTAACGTCCTGGGTTTTGAGGGGTTTTACCTCCTCTGTTGCTAAGTCACTGGCTAGGAGTTCCCTCTTCTCCCCTAAGCTGGTCTGAGTTGCACATCACTCGCCATGTGACGTGTTCATAATGACACATGAAGGGAGGACCAAGGACAGGGGTAGGGGATGGGTTTCCTCTGTGAGAGCCCGCGAGGAGATCCTGAAAGGAAGAGACGTTCCAAGGGGAGGTGAGAGTGCAGGCGGCTGGGGAGGGGCCGGGGTCTCCGAGGCGCCAGCCCAGAGGGGGGCCCGCCAAGGCCTGGAGAGGATACAGCTGTTAACCGCACATTTGTTAAATAACCCAGGTCTTCCTTCTCAGAAATGCATTTTTTTAACTTTTGGATTCTTTTTTTCTTGACCATACATCACATATCTTAAGAGATCTGGTTTTCAAAGGCTCAGACCCGCCCAATGCGAATGTCTGCTGCAAGGCAGACCAGAACTGAGGGAGCAGGGGACCCCCGTGCTGCAACATCAGGACGGGACTCGGGACTCGAGTGTGAGGAAGTGAGGCCAGAGGCCCAGGCGTCGGGGACACAGAGGAGCACATGAGAGGTGACACTTTCACAGTCTCCATTTCTTCAGGACCTGGACCCAAATCTTTATAATAATTACAATAATTCACTGTTTATTTGGCTAGAAGCTGGCCCAGCTTATATGCAGATGAAGGCAGACTTTGCACACTAAGGTCTGCGGTGTATGGCTGGTGACGGTCAGGAGAGGCTTGGAGACCCACAAGGAAACATAAATCCCAGACGAGCCTGGCAGAGCTTCCAAGGGCCATAAGGCCTTCTGGATGGAGACGATTCTAGACACGCCCTGCCTGCTCCGGGGGTGTTGGAGGAGGCAACGGCCAGCGCCCTCCTCCCGCAACTGCCAGGCAGGCTCCTCTGGCTTGGGAAACTCGGAGCCCACATGGGCCGGTGAAAGTTCTAAGCTGAGAACACCTGTCCACAAGTTGCCCCTTAAAACCCAAGTCAGAAAAAGAAATTCAATCAGAATCTCAATCCAGATGAAGTGGCAGCAACTGCTGTTTACAGAATGACATCAGAACCTTCTGGGACCCGGGAAGCTCTCCCTTCAGACACTGGCTTGGAGTCCCAGCGAGCCCTTCCTGCCTCTGATCTGCCAGCAACCAGGACGGGGCTGCCATCAGGTTCTCGGTAGAGAGTCTGGGCCTCCCTGGGGGCCTCTGAGAGCCCCTGTACCTAACGTCCACTTCCTGCTGAAGAACAAACCTGGACACTTCCGAAGTGAGGGTTACTCTTTGTTCAGATCTGATTTAGGATGAGGTAAAGAGAGAGGCAAAGTCTGCAAAGCCTCCTCTTCCCGCCAAGCCCTTCAAAAGAGGGCCAGCCAGAGTGGGACACCTGCGGGGGACGGGAGGGGGTGTCGTGTCATCGAGGGACAAGGATGACACTGTGGGGTGGTGGCGGGTCATAGAGGAACAAGGACAACGCCGTGGGGCAGATGGGGCCTTCCCCCTGGCGGGTTCAGGGAGACGCTGTGCGTATCACCCATAGAGAATATGGTATCACTACTGTTTTCCCATCAAATGCATCTCAGACCTCGTCACAAAGGCAGGTGGAAAGACATGGTTAAATAACAAAGAATAAAACTATTCCTAGAGAGGTGCTTAGGAACTGAATTTTAATGCTGCTCAGGAAACAGCATTGGATTGCAGCCCTTGGAGCTGTATGGACCCACAGCCCCCATCCCTCAGGCCCCAGGAAATTCCCCATGGCTCTACCAAGACACCCGGGAGGCTGTTACCTGCCCAAGGTGTGCTTTGATTTCACCCCAACTGTTTATGCAACTAAAATGCTCTGCCAAAAAGTACCCATTTTATTCAGCCTGGTCTGAATATGCGAATGGTGTGTTTGCTGACAGACGTCCAACAAAGTGATCCATGGATTCAGCACGACTCCAGTCGGAACCTCGGAGAGCTGTGATGGGTGGAGAGTTGAGAGGAAGGGAAAAGACAACAGTGGAGGCATTTTATGGTCTGACTTCAAGACTTACTACATAAAAAGTCACAGATTCGGCAAATGAAAATGGGAATGAGGGTAAATTCAGAGAAAAAGTGGGTAAATAATGATGAGAAATTTATATTTGTCCTTTTTCAGTCAGCTTTATTGAGATGTAATTTACATACAATAAATATTCACCAATTTTAAGTATACAAATAAATCAGTTGTGATAAATGGATGTGTCATTTAACCACCAGTCTGATTATGACAAAGAATATTTTCACAACCTCCAATAAAACCCTCACCTCCTCTGTAGCCAGTCCTGCCCCCGCCGCCCCTGCCCACCCCCAGCCCCTGGGAAACCACTGCCCTGCTTCCCACCACTACAGCTGTGCATTTCCTAGGGTATGAACCTTCCGGGTCTGGCTCCTTTCACGGAGCACAGGCATTTGACACTCCCCCATGGCGTGTGGGCATCAGTGGCTCGTTCCTGGTATTGCTGAGGGTCTCCGTTGTCTGATTGCACCTTAATTGGTTCGCCTCTCACCAGCTGAGAGACGTTTGGGTTGTTTCGAATCCAAGGCTGTTATAATAAAGACGCCATAATCATCCAAGTGGTCATCTTTGTGCAGAAATATGTTTTTATTTCTTCAGGGAGGACACCTAAAAGTGACCTTGCTGTGTCCCACTCAGTGTTTCACTTTAAAAGAAACTGCCAAACCATGTCCCAAAGTGGCACATGGCTTCGTGCCCAGCAACGTCAGAGCTCCAGCTGCTGCCCATCTTGCTATGCTTGGGACTCTCAGTCTCCAATTCCAGCCACTCCGCGAAGGGCAAGATGGTACCCACAGTGGTTCTGACTTGCATTTCCCTAAGAACTCACAACAATGAACACCTTTTCATGTGCTTCTTTCCTTGGGTCTTTCTTCTCCGGTGAAATATGTCTGTTCAAATAGTTTACCAATGTCTAAGTTGGGTTATTTGCTTTCTTACTATTGAATGGTAGGTCCTTTTCACATTCTGGATTCAGGCTCTTCACATGCTATTGAGATGTTCTCTCTCTGGCTACAGCCTGTCCTTTTTTTCTAAGCAGTATCTTTCAAATAGCACACATTTCTCATTTTGATGAAGTCTAATTTATCATTGTTTGTATGTTTCATGCTTTCTGTGTTCTGTCTGAAACATCTTTGCCTGATGCAAGCTCACAAACATATTTTTCTACGCTGTCTTCTCCAAGAGTCCATTTTGATGTCTATGATCCATTCTGAGTTAATTTTTGTATAAGGTGTGAGAAGTCAGACTTGTATTTCCTTTTATTTGTTTTCTTTCTCCTCCTCCATTGGTTCAGGAGACTATCAATAACCCATCGAACTACCCTGATTCGTTTGTCAAAAAAACAAACATAAATGTGAAGGACTATTTCTGGACGCCATACTTTGTTTAAAATCTCTCCTTATGCCAGTGCCAGACTGCCTTGATTTTTTTAGATTTATAGTATTTTAAAGTCAGACAATAATATGCCTCCAATTTCTTTCTAAAAATTGTTTGCATCTTCAGAGAGATCTTAGAATTGGCTTGCTCATTTCTAACCATGCTCTCCTCCCTCAACCCCACAATAAAAATGTCCTCTCTAATTCTGATTAGAATTACATCAAAGTTACGAATTGATTTGCAGAGAACTGGCAACAGGAAAACATTGTGACTTCTCCTTTGTTCAGTGTCTCCCTCAAGAACGTCTGGTTGTTTTGGGGGCTGAAGAAGGCAGAGACAGGATGAGGCAAGAGAAGGCCTCTGACGCCCGGGGTTCTGCAGGCCAAGAGCTGAGAAGGAGCTGGAAACTGGGGAAGGACCACTACTGCCACACATGCCCGGAAACGCAGATGGCTTTGGAATTGCGTTAGAGGCTGGGAGAATGTCGAGAAGCAGGAGAGCAGAGCCTAGAGTGCTCTGAACAGGCTGTGGGTAGAAGCACAGATGCAAAGCCCTTGCTAGGCAGGGCTCCTTAGTGACGAGCTCAGTAGACACAGCTTCCCTGTCCCTGAGGTCACAGGTGGCATCATGAACAGAAGAGGTGGAAACACAGATGTTATAGGCACTTCCGACAAGGACTCAGCAGGAACCTGGAAACCAAAGGTGATCCTGGCACAGAGGCAGAAAGTTCAGCTGAACTGTGTCCTCCGGCCGCGTGGAAAGTGGAAACTGCAGGCAGTGAACTCAGTGAGCTAAGAAGCAATGCATTAAAGGCACAGCCTGCTTTTCATTGCTGCTTTTCGTAAAACACAAGAGGAAAGAGGAATGGCCAGAAGGACCCTTAAGCAAAAATAAGATAGTTGATGATTTGTAAAAGTTTCACCCTATCTAGATTGCAAACGATGCAAGTATTAGGCAATTCACTGGCAGGAAAACGCTCTGAACAGAAGGCCGAGGCTGTGCCCAGACAACCTTTTGCTGAGAGATTAGAGGTGTGACTCAGGATCCATGGGATCACATGGGCAGAAGCCAGGACCAGCGATCAGATCGCCCGGGAAGGGTCTCGGCCACACCGAGCGGATGCTGCATCCTTGCACAGGTTACACCCATCCCCCAGGAGGACCTGCTGACACAGAAGCACAGCAGGCACCACCTCTGACACAGCCCTGCTTTCTCGGCTCCTCTGCCCACCCGGCCCCGGGCCACGCTCCATCTCACCCCTCCTGCCAACCCTCCCCTCCCTGTAAAGCCCTGTCTGCAACAGGCAGCTGCCCAACCTGCTCCACCTCAGGTGCTCCTGCTAGACTCGGCACCATCGCCACTGCCACCAGATGAAGCCCAGGGTGCTCCAAGGCAGGGCTTCCAGCAACGAAGGAGCAGAAGAAGGTGTACCATGTACCCTTCTATTCCCATCAGGATTTTTAGATGTTCACAGTATCCATAAATCCAAAAACACCATGCTCGTTATTCCATTCCCTGTAACTTTAGATTCTTAAAGAATTTTAATTAGGTTTCTGGAAAAGAAAATAAGATACTCTAATAAAACCTCTGAAATATAAACTTTATAATCAGGAGATATTTACATCTTTAAGATGATTTTTTTAGCATTTACAGCCAGTTATGGCTTATACTGAGAAATAAAATTAGAAGGTCCTTTAAAATAGATCAAGAAAGGTCAAAGAAATTAAGTTAATGTTATTTTGTGTCATTGGCTAAATTTAATTCTGTATTTAAAAATACACCACTTAAAATTAGCTGTTTCTTTAAAGAAACTGTGCAGAAAGTAATTACTGAAATAATTATTACAAAATAATGCTAAGAATGATAACAAATATAATAAGCATTTAAATATTATTATTTCAGGATTTACTCTTGCCAAATGCTTCACATATATTATCCTAGATCACAGAGGCAGCCAGGTAAGTCACCATTACTATCCCCATTTAAAGAACAACAGAAGGCTGGAGCTCCCATCGTGGCACAGTGGAAACAAATCTGACCAGTAACTAGGAGGTTGCAGGTTTGATCCCTGGCCTTGCTCAGTGGGTTGAGGATCCGGCATTGCCGTGAGCTGTGGTGTAGGCCCACAGCTGCAACTCCAACTTAACCCCTAGCCTGGGAACCTCCATATGCTGTGAGTGTGGCTCTAAAAATACAAAAATAAATAAATAAAAAATAAATAAAGGACAACAAAAGGAAATCAAAGTTTAGAATTTTGAAATGAGACGCTCAGGATCAAATGACTAGTCAGTGCCCCACGTGTTCAGTACCATCAAACTGAGTCCCATGTGGTTTCTTACACCTTAGGTTCTCGGCAACACTGCTCTGCCTCCTTCCCAAATTGCAGGAGATGATGGGTAAGACACAGAGCTACCCATAGGGTTTAAGTCGAATATGAAGCCTGCTGTGGTCTAATAAGGACACTCCAGATAAAATAGCTCAGAAATAAGTAAACAACAAAAGGAAAAGAAGAGTAAGAAATATAAAGTTAAGCACTGAAGAGGAAACGCAGGCTAAAAAATCCTGACTAAAATGGATGCTGGCGCTTCTGGTTCTGTGGTCCTGTGAGGAGCACACGGGAGGCGACATATACACAAAAGAGCTCTCTGGAGCCCACTAAGGAGACGGGAAAATAGAGTCATCGGCAAAGAAAAATGTAATCAATGAAAATATGTCTATTGAATCAGCTGAATAAAGACAGAAATTTTATTTTATTTTTTGCTTTTTTCTGGCCGCACCCTTGGCATATGGAGGTTTCCAGGCTAGGGGTCCAATCGGAGCTGTTGCTGCCAGCCTACACCACAGCCCTATAGCCACTCCAGATCCGAGCCGCATCTGCCACCTACACCACAGCTCACGGTAACACCGGATCCTTAACCCACTGAGTGAGGCCAGGGATCAAACCGGCAACATCATGGATCCTAGTCAGATTCATTTCTGCTGTGCCACAACAGGAACTCCAAGACAGAAATTTTATTTTATTTTATTTTATTTATTTATTTATTTATTTTTTTGTCTTTTTGCCTTTTCCAGGGCTGCTCCCGCGGCATGTGGAGGTTCCCAGGCTAGGGGTCTAATCGGAGCTGTAGCTGCCGGCCTACGCCAGAGCCACAGCAACGCAGGATCCGAGCCATGTCTGCAGCCTCCACTATAGCTCACGGCAACGCCAGATCCTTAACTCACTGAGCAAGGCCAGGGATCAAACCTGCAACCTCATGGTTCCTAGTCGGATTGATTAACCACTGCATCACGACGGGAACTCCCAAGACAGAAATTTTAGATGAAAGAGATTAACAGAAAGCAGGAGGCTAGACTAACAAGACAAGCACTAGAAACATGAAACCGTGCTTTCTAAGAACACACCAGCTGCTCTTGTTCTGAAAAGTGAAGCATTCGAGTCCTCTGTGATCTGCAGACAAAAGATGCACCTTGGAGAAACCCTCTTCCTCACCAGACATTTCAGCTCTATAAAAAGCTGAAAATTATGCTGAAGAAAGCTTGACCTTTGGTAAAATTCACTGCATTCACACAAGTTCATTCATTTTAATATATACTCTCCTAATACACGATCACTGTTTTCCCACATGGAGGTTCAGAGGTTCCAATCCTTATAATCACTCCTCCCCACATGATCTACAGCCCTGACACATCAGTATAAGAACTAATGACGCTATAAAGTAACTATGCTTTTTTTATGCTTAAAACAACATTTGTCTTTCATTCTCTGACCTTGCAGTGTTTAATTACATAATTTCTCTTTATGTAACCAAGATGTAGAAGATAGGGTAATGTAACATAAAATCTCATTTATTCTTGAAGCAGAATGCAGTTTGACACCACTGAGTACAGTAGATGGCTAGGTTGTGGTCGTCTGGAATAGCTGCGACTCTGTACCCTTGGATTAGTGACAGCTCCCCAGGCTCCTCTTGCCCAGCTCAGGCAGCCACTATTCCACTCAGTGGGTCTCTGAGTTTGACTATTTCCACTTCCTCTTATAAGTGGTGTCAGTCCTTCTGTGTCTGCCTTATTTCTCTTAGCATACTGTCCCCAAATTCATCCATGCTGCCCCAAATAGTAGCATTTCCTTCTTTTTAAACTTGAACCCTATTTCACTGTGTGTTAGTACCACGTTTTCTTTGCCCACACATCTGTCAGTGGAAAGGCTGCTTCTGTGTCTTGTCCATCGTGGATAAAGCTGCAATGACTCTGGAGTGCAGGCATCTCCTCAAGATTCTGATCTCAGTTCCTCTGGATAAATACCCAGAAGTGAGATGGACCCAGAAGTTCTGTTTTTAATTATTTGAGGACAACCTCATACTGTTTCCCACCTTGGCTGCACCGCTTTACATTCCTGTGAATAGTGCGCGAGGGTGCCCTCTGCTCTACATCTTCACAACACTTCTCTCTTTCTCTTTTGCCAGTGAGAGCCATCCTACGGGCTGTGAGGAGTCTTCTCATTGTGTTTGCAGTTCCCTGATGATTAGTCATAGTGAGCATCTCTTTATGTCCCTGTTGGCCATTTGTAGACTTCATGTTATGTTCTTATTAATAATGATGACTATGATGATCATAGAAAACTTTTGGAAGGATGGATATATTTACGGCACAAGCTGAGATGATGGCTTCATGGGTACAGACTTATCTCCAAACCCATCAGTTTGCATACTTTAAATACACACAGGCTCTTAATGTCATTTATACCTCAGTGAAGTGGTTTTTTAAAAGGATGTGGTTTGCCAAATTTTCAATTGACAAAAAGATTTTTAAATTAGATTAATAAATCCCTCTTCAATATCTCTTCCTCATTTCCCATGTTCTTTTTTTTTTTTTGAGGGGGGGAGGCGGGTCAAAGACTGTGTTACAGAAACACAGGAGTATCAAAAGGTCTACTCATACTAATCATAAATAATCAGGGCGCCGGCAGAATTAGCAATAAATGCCCCACTCTTTGCAAGGCTATGAAAATGTCCCAAATGAGCCCAGACTTCCCCAAAAAGGAACTGCATCTAGAAAGGATATACACAGTCAGAATCACTAAAAGGAAGGCAGTGTAAGCAGACCTTAAAGCAAAAGTATCTTGGGCATTTCAAGTTCCACTTTAGTTTTGTAGAGACACTGAAATAAAATTGACTTCCAGAGCTATGATTAAAATTATGAAAAATCCCAAGGATTAGAGATTACGTTTTGGGATACCAAAAATCCTCTTTAAATAGTGATCCACAAGTTCATGGAATTACACTTTAAAAATAGAAGCAGCAGAAATGCCTGTTCCTATGGCTTAAACATTAGTGTGACTCAATATGAGTAAGACTAGTAATTATGATCAAAATAGGCATTTACTGAGGAGAATTGTGAGCAATTTAAATGAGAATTCGAACTTTTCCCTTGCACATTTTTTATAAACCACCTGTAAATATATTTGATGAAAAACATCACTGTGAGAAGAGTATTGTCTGTTGCTGTTGTTATAAAAGAATTTATACTAATTGGTTTTTGTGATGATTCTGCAAGAGAGAAAAAATTACCTGAAACATTACACAATTCAAAATAATAAAGAAGAGGATGAAGAAAATGCTTTGTCTCAGGAATGGCTTATATAAAAGGAAAAAAAGGGGGAAAGTAGCCAGAAGCAATAATAATTTTAAAAATCTATTTGATGATAGATCATATTTAATAATATAACCTGACCCTTTAGCCTTCTGGGGAAAAAAAATCCAGATTTCTTGAAGCATGTTTGTTAAGGAAATGACTGCAAATAGTTTTTTTGAGATGAAGGGGCCACACTGAAGATAGAAACAAAGTGTGAGTCAAAGGCATCCAGCATTTGTTGGTCCTATGAATCAAAAATCAAAGCGCATTCGACACATCTGAGCTTAAACACATCCCACAGCCTGGACCAACAGGGAGGGGTCTCCTCAAATACCGAGTTAGTCTTTGTTGCACAGACACCCACGAATGTGAGAAATCTCAGAATAAAACACCAAACTGCAGCTCAGCAGCAACAGAGCTATGTAACCTGACTTGCTCATCTGAAGGAAGTTGTATTTCACACAGAAATCCTGACGGGTGAATCTAAGGATTTCGAATTATTTCTGACACGGCAATACAGTGGGGAAGGCTGGGAGAGGACTGGGATCAAAGGCGAGGCCTGCACTGTAGGGGTCACACCACAGACTCTTACTCTCCTTGAGCAAGTCACCTAAACCAACATTAGATTTGCTCTTATTTGTAAAGTGAGAGGTTCAACCATATGTTCTGGGAGTTCCCATGTCAGCTAAACATCCTTGAGATCATCTCATAAATTAATAACAGTCACAACTGCCGATTACTATCAGCAGTTGTGTCAAGCAATGCACAAGTTCTTTGCACACAACAGCTCAGGCCTCACAACAGAAAAGTCCTCCTTTTAGGCTCTGGATGCCGAGGCTGAGAAGCCAACCTGCTGACGGTGCAAAGCAACCAGCACGGTGGAGCTGGGATTCCAGCTGTCTGCCCCTGCCCTCATGCCAGCTCCACCAGACACTCTGGTTTGTGTCCAACTGAGGACAGAGTAGCCACTCAAGATGCACGACAAAGCTTAAAACAGTGGTTCAATTTAATGCCCCAAAACGGTGTGTTAAATGCTTCTATCTGAACTGTAGCAGGGGTGCCGGAATTCGGCCTCTGTCTGCCAGGGCCGAAGTGAAATGCAGAGACAGAGTCTTGGGTGAAGGAGTAATAATAGCTTTACAGCTTTGCCAGGCAAAGGCGGGGGGGAGGCACAGCAGACTAATGTCCTAAAGACTGTGCCCCCACCCACTGGAAACAGGTTTTTAGATAGGAATCAGGACTGGGACAAACATGCATTCTTCTTTCTTTGCGGGAATCTTAGTCATCAAAGCTGGAGTCAGGAGACCTCAGCGTGATCATGATGGCGGGTTATTGCCTAGAAAAACATTACTTGCAAAAAAGGCATATTGATCAGAGACTGGCGTGAACTAGGAAAGTTCCTAAAAAACATCATGTGCTAATAATCTTTAGCCCACAAGCAATTGTGTTCAGGGTGCCTAATCTTTAACTTACGGGTGATTGTGTCTAGGGTGCAATTAGGCCAGGGAGAAGGAGAAGGAAGGACTCTAAGCTGTTCAATTTTAAAGTACTACTTTCTAAAAGAAGCATAAGGAATATAACTTTTCTCTTAGGTGTATAAGATGCCTATATTATTAGGTGTATCCCTTGAGAGGGAACCAGGATCCTGCCCCAAGGCCGTGCTATTGTTTCCTCCCTGCTACTGGCTCCTCCCTGGTCTCTGCATCCCCTCTCTTCCCTGATCAGCACCTGTCTGAACCTGCCCCTTGGAGCTCAGGGAAAGTCCTGGAGGCTGAATGAGTCCCATGTCTTAAGAACAAGAAAGGGCATCCACAGGGATGCCACTCTCACCACTGCTCTTCAACATAGTTTTGGAAGTCTTAGCCACAGCAATTAGACAAACAAAAGAAATAAAAGGCATCCATATAGGAAGAGATAAAACTGTCACTGTATGCAGATGACATGATACTATACATAGAAAACCCTAAGGACTCAACCCCAAAACTCCTTGAACTGATTAATAAATTCAGCAAAGTGGCAGGATATAAGATTAACATTCAGAAGTCAGTGGCATTTCTGTATACCAGCAATGAAATATTAGAAAAGGAATACAAAAATACGATACCTTTTAAAATTGTACCACACAAAATCAAATACCTCGGAATACACCTGACCAAGGAGGTAAAGGACCTATATGCCGAGAACTATAAAACCTTAATCAAAGAAATCAAAGATGTAAAGAAATAGAAAGATATTCCATGTTCCTGGATTGGAAAAATCAATATTGTGAAAATGGCCATCCTACCCAAAGCAATCTACAGATTCAGTGCAATCCCTATCAAATTACCCATGACATTTTTCATAGAACTAGAACAAACAATCCAAACATTTACATGGAACAACAAAAGACCCAGAATCGCCAAAGCAATCCTGAGAAACAAAAACCAAGCAGGAGGCATAACTCTCCCAGACTTCAAGAAATACTACAAAGCCACAGTCATCAAAACAGTGTGGTACTGGTATCAAAACAGAGAGACAGACCAATGGAACAGAAGAGAGAACCCGGAAATAAACCCTGACACCTATGGTCAATTAATCTTTGACAAGGGAGGCAAGAACATAAAAATGGGGAAAAGAAATTCTATTCAGCAAGCATTGCTGGGAAACCTGGACAGCTGCATGCAAAGCAATGAAACTAGAACACACCCTCACACCATGCACAAAAATAAACTCCAAATGGCTGAAAGACTTAAATATACGACAGGACACCATCAAACTCCTAGAAGAAAACATAGGCAAAACACTCTCTGACATCAACATCATGAGTATTTTCTCAGGTCAGTCTCCCAAAGCAATAGAAATTAGAGCAAAAATAAACCCATGGGACCTCATCAAACTGAAAAGCTTTTGCACAGCAAAGGAAACCAAAAAGAAAACAAAAAGACAACTTTCAGAATGGGAGAAAAGAGTTTCAAATGATGCAACTGACAAGGGCTTAATCTCTAGAATATATAAGCAACTTATACAACTCAACAGCAAAAAAGCCAATCAATCAATGGAAAAATGGGCAAAAGACCTGAATAGACATTTCTCCAAAGAAGATACACAGATGGCCAGCAAACACATGAAAAAATGCTCAACATCGCTGATTATAAGAGAAATGCAAATCAAAACTACCATGAGATACCACCTCACACCAGTCAGAATGGCCATCATTAATAAATCCACAAATAACAAGTGCTGGAGGGGCTGTGGAGAAAAGGGAACCCTCCTGCACTGCTAGTGGGAATGTCAACTGGTACAGCCACTATGGAGAACAGTTTGGAGATACCTTAGAAATCTATACATAGAACTGCCATATGACCCCGCAATCCCACTCTTGGGCATCTATCCGGACAAAGCTCTACTTAAAAGAGACACATGCACCCGCATGTTCATTGCAGCACTATTCACAATAGCCAGGACATGGAAACAACCCAAATGTCCATCAACAGAGGATTGGATTCGGAAGATGTGGTATATATACACAATGGAATACTACTCAGCCATAAAAAAGAATGACATAATGCCATTTGCAGCAACATGGATGGAACTAGAGAATCTCATCCTGAGTGAAATGAGCCAGAAAGACAAAGACAAATACCATATGATATCACTTATAACTGGAATCTAATATCCAGCACAAATGAACATCTCCTCAGAAAAGAAAAGCATGGACTTGGAGAAGAGACTTGTGGTTGCCTGATGGGAGGGGGAGGGAGTGGGAGGGATCGGGAGCTTGGGCTTATCAGACACAACCTAGAATAGATTTACAAGGAGATCCCGCTGAATAGCATTGAGAACTATGTCTAGATACTCATGTTGCAACAGAAGAAAGGGTGGGGGAAAAACTGTAATTGCAATGTATACATGTAAGGATAACCTGACCCCCTTGCTGTACAGTGGGAAAATAAAAAAAAAAGAAAACTGAAAAAAAAAAAAAAAAGAAAAAAAGGGCACAGAAAGGCTTTTGCTCCCAGGAGCCCACAGGGCCCTGCCTGGTTTCAACATCAGTGATTCAATAAGGAAGATTATGGTACTTACAATTGCTGCAAGGATACAGGTTCTTGAAAATGCTAGCTTATCGGATGTGCGAAGCTCATTCTTGTTGAGTACCTGGAAAACACACAAAATCTTATTAAATATAAATTAGCATAGGTATCACATATCTTAAATCAGGACTTCATTTATTTATCTGCTTTTTAGGGAGGCACCCACAGGATATGGAAGTTCCCAGGCTACAGCTGCCAGCATATATGATAGCCACAGCAATGTGGGATCCGAGCCACAGCTCATGGTAATACTGGATCCTCAACCCACTAAGTGAGGCCAGGGATCAAATCTGCATCCTCATGGAGACTAGTCAGAACTTCCAAATCAGTACTTTAAACTGCAGTGTGGAACTAAGGAGCTCCAGAAAGAGGAAAAAAAATCATCTGGAACAGAACCTATGCCCCAAGTAGGAGAAAGAGAATATCAGCAACTTCAGTTTACAATGAAGTGGGGATGCTACAGCAAAGTCAGCTGCAGGGTCCACTTTGCAGAAGAGAGGGTTTCACAGACCAGGGGCTGGGGGAGGGGACAGGAGGAGGGGACAGAAGGGGGAGGGGCAGGAGGAGGAGTGGACAGAAGCAGTAGGGGCAGGAGGGGGGCAGGAAAGGGGAGAGGACAGAAGGGGGAAGGGACAGAAGAGGGAGGGGACAGAAGGGAGAGGAGCAGGAAGGGAGGGAGGCAGAAAGGGAGGGGGGCAGGAAGAGGAGGGGGGACAGGAGGAGGGGCAGGAAAGGGGAGGGGGCAGATGGGGGGAAGGAAGGGGGAGGGGGCAGGAGGAGGACAGGAAGGCCAGGGCAGCAGCTTGATGGAAACCTGCCTGAGCCCGGGGCTCAGAGCCCTGGCTCCAGAGACTGAAGGAAAGAGGCTGGGAAAGTGATCAGAGGAGCCACTTGACCAGGGAGTAAAGGGAAAGAAGCAAGAAGTCAAGGGTCTTAGAAAAACTGGAGTGTCATAAAGTCTAAAGACCTGCCCCAAAGGCCATATTTATTAAAGACCAAAAAAGAGGAGTTCCCCATAGTGGCTCAGTGGTTAACGAACACGACTAGGATCCATGAGGATGCAGGTTCGATCCCTGACCTCACCCAGTGGGTTAACGATCCAGCGTTGCCGTGAGCTGTGGTGTAGGTCGAAAATGTGGCTTGGATCTGGCATTGCTGTAGCTGTGGTCGTAGGCTGGCAGCTACAGTTTGGATTAGACCTGGGAACCTTCATATGCTGCAGGTGTGGCTCTAAAAAAAAAATAAGAAACAAATAAGCCATCAAAACCCACTCCTCCACCCTCATGTTCAGTCACCTGTTATTCAAATCAAGTATTAACAGCTCTACTTGAGAAAAATTTCACAAAAAGCAATAAACTAACCTTACCTATGAATATCACACAGAAATTAACAAAAATATTAGCAAACTGAATGCACCATCTAATAGCTCTCAGGAGTAATATCCTAATTATCTTTTTTTTTTTTTTTTTTTTTTGGTTGTGGAACTTCCCACAGCACATGGAAGTTCCCTGGCCAAGGATCCAACCATGTCACAGTAGCGAATGCTGGATCCTTAAGCCACTGAGCCATTAGGAAACTCCATGGCTATCTTCTTAAATACAAGAAACAAAGTGCACTGATATTACAATTCCAGATGCTGGAAACTGCAAAAGAATCAATGTCAGAATTATTACAAACAACAGAGACGTTAATACTATTACAAAATATAAAATTAGCATAGAATATCGGTTGCCTTTGCACAAAAAATAAGTAGTAAATACCCCATATATAATAGTGACAGAAAAAAGAAAACAACTGAAAACTCGCAAACGTGCATGATAGGAAAGAAAAGACCTTAGATCAGGCATCTCCAAACCAAAATATGCTATTTTCCCTGGTTAACACATACATTTAATGTGATCCCAATAAACATACCAACATTTTTCTAGAGGTTTATAAGCTGATTCTAAAGTTCACAGAGAAACATAAATAAACAAAAAGAGCTGGATATGCCCTAGAGAAAGAGACAGGCCATCACTTGTCCTTGAAACACGTGATAAATAACCAAACCAGTGCAGTGTTAGCACATTAACAGTCCAACAGGAGCAAAAAATAGAAGGCCCGGCAGTAGAACTAACTGCAGATATAAATTTCGTGTATTATACAAATTCACTTTCAAATAATTTATGATGACAAAACAATATGAATGTATTTCATGGCAAAAGTAGAAGTCTTTCTAACTAGGACTCAAAATCCAGAAACAATACAAAAACAATAAATTTTTTAAAACAATAAAACTTTACATGACAAAAAAATTACATATCTAAGTCCAGAAAAAGAGAAAAAAGTTTCAGAGTTCCTGCCGTAGCTCAGTAGTTAATGAACTTCACTAGCATCCATGAGGACACAGGGTTTGGTCCCTGGCCTTGCCCAGTGGGTTAAGGATCTGGCGTTGTCGTGAGCTGTGGTATAGGTCGCAGACGAGGCTCAGATCCCATGTTGCTGTGGCTGTGGTGTAGGCCGGCAGCTGCAGCTCCCATCAGACCCCTAGTCTGGGAACCTCCATAAACCATGGGTGTGGCCCTAAAAAAAAAAAAAAAAAAGAGAGAGAGTTTCTAAAACTAATACTGAAAGGGGATTAAGATTTGAGAAGCAAAACAAAACTTCAATTGTAAAATGGGCAAAAGCCTGGACCAGAGGGCACATATTTAAAAGATTTAAATAACTCAAACACACAAAAAGATAATAAACTATACTCATAAGAAAAACGATGCACATTAATATGCTTTCTAACCTGCCAGCCTGAGGGAAAATCCTTTCAACGTAATCCGTTGTGGACGCTGAATGGAAACAGCGCCCCCGTGCGTTGCTATTGAGGACACTGCTTTTAGAGAACGGGATTCGTCATGTACAAAAAATTAAACATACGTCTACCATTTGACACTGTAAGCCCACTTCTAATAAAACAACATAGGCACAAGATTATTTCATAATTTTTTAAATAGCAAATTACTGAAACCTACTCAACTGTTTATTGGTAGGAGCTGAATAAAAACTATTAAAACACAGTCACACATAGAGATCATGAGGCCATGAAAATGAGATCTCCATACAATTTTATACAGTGACTGATAACATTTATCAAGTGAAAACAAAAGACCAAATCCATCCACATATTGTATATATTTTATTATTTCATGTATAAGAAATAAAAAGAACAGCTACATATATATATGTATGTGTATATATATGTATGCATACATACATATGTTTATTTTTGCAAAAGGAAACAAAAGCATGATAAACCAGAAACCATTATATAAGGGGGTGGGTAGAAAATGGATGGAGGAAAAAAAAGGATGTAAACAAGTCTTCTGGGGGAATTTTTTTTAATGTAATTTAACTTTTTACCTGTGCTAACAATTAAAATATCCAAAAATATGATTAAATAAAGAATAAAACAGCAAAGCTAAAATGGAATAAAAATAGAAAAATAATGGAGGAGTTCCTGCTGTGACACAGTGGCTTAAGGATCCGAATGCTTGGGTCGATGGTGAGGCACAGGTTTGATCCCTGGCCCTAGAAACTTCCATATGCTGAGTGTGGCCTAATAATAATAATAATAATGACAATGGACTTTGCCATATACAAAATGATAAGAGAAATACAGAGAGAATATTTATTTCAAGTTAAGTTTGGCTAAAGTGCTCCAATTTTACACTCTCAATGGAATATTTGCGATGGCAAAAAATAGAAATAAAAAGAAATCTTAAGCTTGGTATGTTTAATTCTAGCAGCTATATGATATTTCAATTGAAATAATAATTGCTGTGAGATAAAACAAATCAGCACCAAGATTCAGAAGTGCCAAGATTATGTACTAAGATAATCACTCCAAGAAAACTAACACAAACGTTGAAAAGAGATACTAAGAAAAATCAGTCTTTGGGATTCTGATCTCGGTTCCTGTGGATATGCACCAGAAGCAGGACTGCTGAATGACATGCTAGTTCTATTTTTAATTTTTTGAAGAATTTTCACACTGTCTTCCTCAGCAGTTGTACCAGTTTGTTGATACTAGGTTTGAATTAAAAATATAAATACTTGGAGTTCCCATCATGGCTCAGTGGAAAAGAAACTGACTAGCTTCCATGAGGACTCAGGTTCAATCCCTGGCCTCACTCAGTGGGTTAAGGATCCAGCATTGCCATGAGCTGTGGTGTAGGTCACAGCTTGGCTCTGATGTTGCTGTGGCAGTGGCATAGGCCAGCAGCTATAGCTCTGATTCAACTCCTAGCCTGAGAACCTCCATATGGCACAGGTGCAGCCCTAAAAATATATATATATATATATGTACGTGTACACATATATATACACGCACATATATATACATATATATAAACAGAAAATCACAATAGAAAAACATTTCTTAGTTCTGCCCCCTGAAGGACTCCGTGGCTAATTACTTCCTACTTATAAGGGCATCTAATATTCAGATCTTGCTTGTAAAATGCTATTTTCCACTAGAACAAACCAGGCTCTTTGAAGAAATAGCTGCTTCCAGCTCTGGGCAGTGAAAGTATACAACACACCGTGCTTGACAGGAAGCAGTAAAAGCAGCATTCAGAGTTTAATGGGATCACGCCCAAAGACAGAGGAGGCAGCCTGAAGGGCTCCCACTGGCTGGTACGTAGGAAAGCAATTGACTTGTGTGTATTAACCTTGACTCTTGCAACCTGGCTATAATTGCTTATTAGTTCTGGGAGCTTTTTGTTGATTCTCTGGGATTTTTCTACACAGATAATTGTGGCATCTTCGAACAAAGGCATTTTATTTCTTCCTTCTCAACTCTGTCTCCTCTTCTTTCTTAGTGACATCAGCTAGGACTTCCAGGATGATGGTAAGGAGCAGTGGAACTTCTAGGGTGATGATAAGGAGCAGTGGGAGAAGACAGCCTTGCCTTAGTCTTGGGAGAAAAGACCTAGTTTCTCATCCTTAAATATACCAGGGTAGCCGTAGAGAGTTTCCTTTATTCTTGTTTGCTCAGAGTTTTTATCATGACTGTCAATTTTTTGTCATAGGTGTTGAATTTTGTCAAATGCATTGAGATGATGATATAATTTTTCTTCTCTAGCCTGTTGATATGATAGATTACATTGACTGATTTTTTCTTTTCCTTTATGCTTATTTAATTCTTTTATTACTCAATGAATTTATTACATTTGCAGTTGTACAATGATCATCACAATCCAATTTCATAGGATTTCCATCCCACAACCCCAGCACATCCCCCCACCTCCCAAACTCTGAGTCAGTATCTGTTCTGCAAGGAAGTTCAGTCTGTCCTTTTTTCAGATTCCACATGTCAGTGAAAGCGTTTGATGCTGGTGTCTCATTGTATGGCTGACTTCACTTAGCATGATAATTTCTAGGTCCATCCACGTTGCTGAAAATGCCGGTATTTCGTTCCTTTTAATGGCTGAGTAATATTCCATTGTGTACATGTACAACATCTTCTTGATCCACTCCTCTGTCAATGGGCATTTAGGTTGTTTCCACATCTTGGCTATTACAAATAGTGCTGCAATGAACATCGGAGTACATGTGTTTTGAGTCATGGTTTTCTCTGGATAGATGCCCAGGAGTGGGATTGCTGGATCAAATGGTCATTCTACATTTAGTTTTCTGAGGCATCTCCATACTGTTTTCTACAGCGGTTTCACCAATTTACAATTGACTGATTTCACTACATTGACTGATTTTCAAACGTTGAACCAGCCTTGAATACTTGGGACTGATCTCATGTGGTTGTGGCATACTTTGTTGGATTTGCTTAGCTCATATTTTGTTCAAGATTTTTGCACTTAAGTTTGTGAAGGATACTGGTCAGTAGTTTCTTTTTCTCATAATATCTTCAGCTGGCTTTGGTATTTAGGGCAATGCTGGCCCTATAGAATGAGTTAGGAAGTTTTCCCGCAGCTTCCGTTTTCTGGGAGAAATTGTAGAAAATTGGTATCGTATCTTCTTTAAATGTTTGGTTTAACCAATGATTTCTCCTGTGTGAGTTTTGGTAGATTGTATCTTTCAAGGGATTAACCTATTTTATGTAAATTATCAAATTTTTTGACATAGAGTTGTTCACAATATTCCTTTATTATCCTTCTAATGCCCTTAGGATCAATAGGGATGGTCCCACTTTCACTTAACGATATTAGTAATTTGCATCTTCTTTTTTTCTTGGTTTTCCTGGCCAGAAGTTTATCAATTTTATTGATTTTTGCATAGAATCAGCATTTAGTTTCATTGACTTTTTCTACTGTTTTCCTGTTTGCAATTTCATTGATTTCTGCTCTAATTTTTATTACTTCTTCTCTTCTACTTGCTTCAAGTTTTCTTTTTTTTTCTTTTTTTTTCCCAAGGTGAAAGCATAGTTTTTTTACTTTGGATCTTTCTTCTCTTCTAAAATATTCATTCAATACTATAAATTTTCCTCTAAGCACTGCTTTCCACAAAGTTTGATCATTTGTATTTTCATTTTCATTCAGTTCAAGATATTTTTTAATTCTCTTGAGAGTTCTTTGAACTATGTCTTATTTAGAAGTTTTTTTGTGGCATTCCCTTCAAGGCTCAGTGGCTAATGAACACAACTAGGATCCATGAAGATTCGGGTTCGATCCCTGGCCTCACTCAGTGGGTTAAGGATCTGGTGTTGCCATGAGCTGTGCTGTAGATCACAGATGCAGCTCTGACCCCACGTTGCTGTGGCTGTCTTGTAGGTTGGCAGCTGTAGCTCCTATTCAACCCCTAGCCTGGGAACTCCCATATGCCATGAGTACAGCCCTAAAAAGAAAAAGGTTTTTGTTTAACATCTAAATATTTGGGGGCTATTCTAGCTATCTTTCTGTTATTGACTTCTAGTTTAAATCATTGTTGTTTTGAGAATAGACTTTGAAGGATTTCTTTAAATTTGTTGAGGTGTGTTTTGTGGCCTACTATGTAGTTTACCTTGTACACATATACACATTTTTAAGAAAATATGATAGTTATTGTGCCTTTATGAAGACAATGGAGCTTGAGATGAATGTTTATTCTCGGGCTGTTGGATGGAGTCTTCTACAAACATGATTAGATACAGTTGATCAGTGGTGCTCTTCAGTTCAACTATGTCCTTACTGATTTTTCTGCCTGATGGTTCTTCTGTCAATTATTGACAGAGGGGTACTGAAGTCTCCAAGCACGACAGTGTATTAGTCTATTTCTCCTTTCAGTTCTCTCAGCTTCTCCCTCAAAATATGATGCTCTACTGCTAGGTTATAGACATTAAGAATTGTTACCTCATCTTGGAGAATTAACCTCCTTATCATTATGCAATGGCCTTTTCTATCCCTTATCATTTTCCTTGTTCTGAAATTAATATAGTTACTCTAGTTTTTTTAATACATGTTAGCATGATATATCTTTCTCCATCACTTTACTTTTAATCTAAATTATATTATATTTAAAGTGGGTTTCTTGTAGATAACATACAGTCAGTTCTTTTTTAAAAAATCCATTCAAACAGTATTTTTCTTTTAATTGCTGTATTAGACCATTCACATACGGAATTATTGATATAGTGCATTAATATCTACCACAGATGTAACTACTTTCTTATTTATTACATGATGTATCAAGTTAATAGGAACTGAAATAAATAGCAGTTTGGTACTGAAAGATGAGGTATAATATGTGTACAACTTATTTTCATATGGTTTAGTAAAAAAATTATGTATAAAAATATACAAAGTGTTGACATTTTCAATTAATTTGGAGGGTATATAAGTGCTCAATTACTTAAAATTTTCAAATTCAAGTTCTGAGAGCATTTTTTTTAATTAGGATGCTTATGGCATAAAATTACACACACACTTTAGTCCTTTCAGGTATTTTATGAGGCAGACAGAGTTACACACATTTTTAAGCAAATACGACAATTATTGTGTTTCTACAAAGACAAACTTTCTCCTTACTTAAGAAACTTAGCAATTAAGCTTAGTACTATTCGTTATACTTTTTTCCTTTTTATGGCCGCACCTGTGGCATATGGAGGTTCCCAGGCTAGGGGTCAATCTGGGTTACAGCTACCAGCCCACACCATAGCCACAGCCACAGCAACACCAGATACTTAACCCACTGAGTGAGGCCAGGGGTCAAACCTGCATCTTCACAGGCACCATGTCAGGTTCTTAACCTACCGAGCCACAGTGGGATTTCCATTTTTTGGCGGGGGTGAGGGGGGCGGAGGGGGCGGCCTCGCCTGCAGCATGAGAAGTTCCCAGGCCAGGGATCCAACCTGAAACACAGCAGTGACGCAAGCCACAGCAGTGACAACGCCAGATTCTTAACTGCCAAGCCACCAGAGAACTCCAAATGTGTCTGTGAGGATGCAGGTTTGATCTCTGGCCTCACTCAGTGAGTTAAATCCAGCACTGCCGCAAGCTATGGCATAGGGTCTGGTGTTGCTGTGGCTGTGGCTGTGGCATGCATAGGCAGCAAGAGCTGTGATCAGACCCCTGGCCTGGGAACTTCCATTTGCCACAGGTGTGGCCAAAAAAAAAGCAAAAAAAAAAAAAATATATATCACCACGAGAAGCAAATATGGGTATAGATTTGAAAACATAAAAGCAATTAGGGCTAGATGTAAAGACGTGTGAGCCAGCAGCTTCTAGATAAGAACTGAAGCCATGAAGCAGAGGCACAGCCAGGAAGAGGTGCAGAGTACGGGAAAGAACAGAGCCTGGCACAGAAGCCGGGGACAGGGGCAGGGAGGGAGGCGGGGTCGGGAGAGGGAGCAGGGCAGGCAAAGCAGCAAAGGGCAGACCATAGCTGAGGTGCCACCCGCACCAAGGAGATGCTTGAGGTGAGTGTTCAACCGAGGAAACCACGGTGTCCTAGAAGGTTCTAAAATATCTAACAACATGAGCAGCCTTTGTCAGAGACTTGTAGTGAGGTGTAGGAGCAGAGCCTGGTTTGGAGTGGGTGGAAGCAGGTAAGACATAAACTGGTGGAGACAGAGGGCTTGGCATACAAACAGCCCCATCATTTGGCCCTTGTCCAACTGATTGGCCTTATCTCTCACCACGTTCTGTTCAAACCCAAGTCATCAAAAGATACTGGCCATCACCCCAAGGTACCAGCCATCCTCACATACCCTCCTTTCAAGTTTAATCTGAAGTGCTGCTCCTTCCATCATGTCTCCCATGTAGACATAGCCTCCTGCCCTGTGTGGACCCCTTACCTCCATCCATCCCCAGGACTAGCTGAGATGGGGGTCCCCTCTCTATGGTCTCTCTTTCTCCAGATCATCCCCAGGACTGACCCAGGATGTGACTGATGGTGACCACCACCTGGCCTCACTCTTGGAGCCCCCAGACCATAAGTGAATGTGGCAGGTGGCAAAGATGGCCATAGGTTCCTCCCCTCCCCACATCCATACCCCTGTGCAAGGGGATTTTGCTGCTTTGCTACGAAGAGGTGGAATCCATTTCCCAACACCTGAATCTGATCTTGGCCATGAGGCTCGACTTGGGAAATGGGATGCTAGCAAAGGTGACACAGCGATGCATGAAAAACTCATCCCTGATGGCAGCAGGGACCAAACTGCGGTATAAATAAGCACAATCTGGAGAAAGAGAGACCACAGAGAGGGGACCCCATCCCAGCTGGTCCTGGGCATCTGCCAGAAATGTGAATGACCCTCCCACCCCAGCTGACCCATCCTAGACCAGAAGAGCTGCTGGTTGACCCCAAAGGCAGTCATGAGAAAGAGTGACTATTGTTTTAAGTCACCGAGTTCTGGCGTGTTTCTTACACAACAAAAGCTCACGCACAGAGTAAACCAGCAACCCCATGGAAACTGCACTCACTTGGTTAGATCACCCTTGACACTCAGGGGTAGGGGTGGCAGAAGTGGTAAAGGTTGTATCCTTCAAGGTCAACTATGAAAGGTCACTCTTTCCAGGGGCCCTCACTTGACCAATATTACCACAAGAAGACCTTTCACCTCTAGGTTGCATAAGGAACAGGGCCAACGCCAGGTAAGTCTGGAGGCTGGAGAGTGACAGCAAAGGGCAGTTGATGTTCCACTCACAGCCTCCAAAGACATGCTCAGTTGATGACCCAACAAGGTGAATGTGCAAAGGGTGCACAGCTCAGGAGCAAGAGCTTGAGAAAAGGCGATGCTAGAACTGGGCCAGCAGGAGGAAGAAGCTGTAATTCAGAGAAGCTAAGCTTAGGAAACAGGAACCACACCAGAAAGAGACCCATGGATTTGAATGTGGAATGAATTTCCTCCTTAAATACCACCAATGATGCTCAGTTTATCTCAGACACACACACATGGATGCAACAGCTTCTGCCCGGTAGGTGTTTTTAATTGCCCAGTGTTCCTAAGTGATAAGATCATTATTGCTTCAAAGATGCCAAGATGTGGAGTTCCCGTCGTCGCACAGTGGTTAACGAATCTGACTAGGAACCATGAGGTTGCGGGTTCGGTCCCTGCCCTTGCTCAGTGGGTTAACGATCCGGCGTTGCCGTGAGCTGTGGTGTAGGTTGCAGACGCGGCTCGGATCCCGCGTTGCTGTGGCTCTGGCGTAGGCCGGTGGCTACAGCTCTGATTCAACCCCTAGCCTGGGAACCTCCATATGCTGCGGGAGCGGCCCAAGAAATAGCAACAACAACAACAACAAAAAGACAAAAGACAAAAGACAAAAAAAAAAAAAAAAAAAAAAAAAAAAGCCAAGATGTTTCTGAACAAATAAATGCTCTTTTGGAGTTTTTTATTGGATTAATTCCAACTCGGTTAACAGCAGTGTATATAGGAACGTGGTGCTTAGTTGCCAGCCTGCTAAGAGAAGGAACATTTCACTCTCAGTTTTTCAATGATCTCAGGTCTCAAATTCCACTAACCTTAAATGAACCACAGTTCCCAGACAGCCTCAAACAACTGTACTTTTCCTTGTTAGTCTGGAAAAAAAATGTGTCCTAAGACATTTCAATCTGTTTTTCCCCCCGGGGAATCAATGGTACCTTTTGGAACAAAACATGTTAGAATTTCAGAAGAGTTCAGAAATGTTTTTGTTTCAGAGAAGAATCTGCGGTTTCCTTTGTGTTTGTCAGGACAAACCTGCAGCTCTGTGGTGTGTCTGGTCTAATGAGAAGCGGCCTGTTGACACACACACCCTGGAACTGCTTTGTGTCCACACCCGAAATCCTTGGGAAAGGTCACCGTGTATGTCAGTGACTGACACACACGTCACTGAAAAAGCTGAGGACTGAATGGCCTTGTCACCCCCTCAGAAAATCATGACCTCAACATAACTAAGACTGTTCACCAATCACATGTCGAGCACTTATTGAGAACCTTCTGTTTTCTTATTGATTCCCTACATACTTAATGAGCGATAACCGGGCTCTCAATGCTGGGACACGTGGTCAATAAGAGGAGATGGTCATTGGCCTTCACAGAATCCAGTGGGGAAATCAGAAAACAAAAAAGCGAAAAAATATGAGGGAAAAACATTCACTTTCATGGTGTCCATAATAAATGAAACAGGCCCCATGATGGAGAAAAAAGGAAAGGACATTAAAGGCGGGACGAGACAGGAAAAAATCACCAAGGAAAGACCAAAAAGTCACACATGAAGGCTGTGGCGGGGCAGCACTTACTGCATCTGGAGAAATGAAAGGACATCAAATATAAAAGGAAAGAGAACATAAGATGGATGCACATGCATGCGAGGGTCAAAAATCACACCAGGGAGTTCCCTGCGTGGTGCAGCGGTAACAAACCTGGCTAGCATCCGTGAAGATGTGGGTTTGGTCCCTGGCCTCACTCAGCAGGTTAAGATCCAGCATTGCCATGAGCTGTGGTGTAGATCGCAAAAACAACTTCTCAAAAATCCAGGGAGAAAAATAACAGGTGGCAGAAATAAATTGTATTTGAACAGGTAAACAAGTTACCAAAAAAAAAAAAAAAAAAAAATCCCCTTTGAGCAACTTGGAAAGCTTTGGGAAAAGGCCTCTGGCAAATGAAAAATACAGATTCTTTCAGATAATACACAAAATTTCTTTCAAATTTAAATGATTACAGCATGTCTAAATGTATAGGGAAAGTCAGCTAATTAAACTGGCATATATGTTTCTGAATATCCTAGAACAGCTACAAAAGGCAAAACTTTTAAAATCTACTGCCATCAAATATTAGAAGATTTATTTTTAGTGTATTATAAAAATATTAATTTTGTGCTTTTTTATGACTGATTAGGAAAACAGAAGTGCTCTGGCTAATGGAGCATGTCTTGCTTTTAGTCATTATACACAATTACACAGGCAGCCTAGGCATCCTGGACGCCGATGTTTGCACCTGCTCACCACTAAAGGCTTAGCCATGACCTCCCAGCAGCATCTGAAGCCCCAGACACCCCACCTACACACACCCACCCCACATACACCTCGGCCACTCGGCGTTCAGGACTGCCAGGTGTCTCAACCACTGGGGCCGGGGCCAGACAATTAATCTACGGTCTGCACTAGAGCTGATGCCCTACACAGATCATGTCCAATTTTATGGACAATGCTCAGCTTCAGTCAGTGACTCCATAAACATTATAGTCCTCCTTGTGGTCAAGGAACTCTTATTAAACTGGCAGAAAGCCACATGGCTAGTCAATATCTTGTTAATACCAGACACCAACTTTGTCCTGAGCCAACTCTCACTTAGTTACCTTCTCTGTACATTCTCTTCTTTTAAAGTTCAAGAATGACTACGGCCTCCTTTAGGTCCCAAACTACCACCACACCAGTATTTTTAACTAGAGAATGACAATTCTGCCCTCATATTGCATAAAGACATGTACCAACACATGCACAAAAAGTATACGTATGCATATGTGTATATTTACACACGTGTCCATGCACATAAGTACACATACATGTGCGTGTGTTTGCATACTCGTGTGTAATATGAGTCCTGGTCTGCCCACGTGATGCATGCATAAGTATTCCTTGCTGGACACACTATAGTCTAAATCACATCTGAAACACACACCACAGGAAACAATTTGACTATTTTTATAATTCTCCCAAGGATGGGGCCCCAGAGAGAAGTTGATCCATTTAATACAAAGAATATGCCTTAGTGCTAATTCTCTTTCAATACTGTAGTTGGGAAAGGAAAAGATACTACATATCATAATTCCTATTGCTTCAGTATGTAAGTTTGCTTGAAGTCTATCTATGTTTCCGGATATTCTTATATAGTTATCTAAATTTTGGTAAAAAGAATGTGTAATTTCTAAAAATTGCACTGAAGTTGTTTTTAACTTTTCACCTTTTTTTTTTTTCCTTTTAGGGCAGCACCTGAAGCACATGGAAGTTCCCAGGCGAGGGGTAGAATAGGAGCTGCAGCTCTGGCCTACACCACAGCCACAGCAATGCAGGATCCGAACCACGTCTGTGACCTACACCACAGTTCATGGCAATGCTGGATCCTTAACCAGCACTGAGTGAGGTCAGGGGTCGAACCTGCACCCTCATGGATACTAGTCAGATTCATTCTGCTGCGCCACGACCGGAACTCCCAGGGAGGCCACTCTTAAGCGTTCCTTTAAAAATTCTTAGGGTGCCTAGCTCCGATTTGACCCCTAGCTTGGGAATTTCTGTGTGCTGCAGGTGCGGCCCTAAAAAGAAAAAAATATATATATTTTTTAACATTGTAATTCAATATGAATGTGAATACTCTAAGAGTATGAGATATAATATTTAACTCAGGTTTGCTTGGAAATGTTTTTATTGCCAACAAGAGACAAATCCATTAAAATGGTTCACAGTTGAATGTGTTTTCCAATCAAGTACATATTTCTTGTCAAGGTTTATTCAAAGCAGGATGTTTTCCATCAAAATAGCTTTGTTATAATTTTAATGGATAGAATGTTTTCCTGACAGTGTTTTGGTTAAGTGATTATAGATCCTGTTATTTACATTATTTTTGTCTTATTTTTCATAAAGGATATGTATTCAAACTTATGAGAGATCCTAAAACTTAGGGTATAAAACAATACTTATCACCCTTTCATCAAAAATCAGTGCAAGCTCAAGAAGATCTGGGCTTGTTCTCTAAAGCCAGTGTTGCCTATGCAGCCATGGAGGGGAGAATGAGGCAAATAAAACTCCCAAGGAAAAAATGGTATGCTTTATTGGTGAAATAAAGTAATTCCTAAAGACAAGAGAGCTGTTTATCTTGATGATCGAAACCTTGGAGGAAAAGAGGAACCAGCACTAGACCAACGGGCCTGTTTTATTAGCTGCATCTTTTGTTGCAGAAACAGTATCTCACACACTGTGTACACCCATACTTGTGCTTTTGATATACAAATGTGTGCCGTGTTTGGAAATATTTTGTTAAAAAGCAGTAAGTAGTGATTGGAAAAGATAAACGTTTTTGCATAGTTACATAAGCATCAAAGTGGGAAGAAGCAACACAGAGCTTTCTTGGGTGTCAGATAAAATTTCCATTCGAAGTAATGCTGAGATTTACACTGAAAGTGAATCATTATATCTACACTAAACATAAATATGACAATTATTCTTATTTTTGAAGGGGCAATAATGGTGGTCTGTTTCTGCTGATGAAGATTACAGTTACGTCTCATTCAAGCACTCTCCAGAAATAGGTTCCGCTACCCTCAGCACGGCAGGACTGACACACCATTTCCACAATTACTGCAGTAAACAGAGGACGAAACCTGCTCAAGCACAAAGCGGGATTTCTGCAGAGTCACCAAGGAAGAGATTTGTGGCCAAAGTCAATAGTGACTATCCTTTGAAAATCTGTCATCATCAATACCATGAAAAACATACATTATCATCAGCACCACATAAATCATTCGTAGTTCAAAACAAAACAGGGCGGGGTGGGGGGCAGTGGAAAAGGAAACAAAGGAAAAAAAATCAGTTGATTAAGGAACACAAATTCATTATCAACTACATCGACTCTCCCCTTCGTGTATATTTCTCCAAGGAAAAGGCAGATTTATATGTGAAATCTCTTTATGGGTGACAAAATCTTTCACAAATTCACGGATTAACCATATTTTCTACCTTTAGAAATTCTAAGACTTCAAAATTCAAATGTTTTGAAGTGAAAGGAAGATAGAGGTATTTTGAAAATGTATGTTAATGGCCATTTGGGGTTTTTCCTATAAAGTAACTAAATACCTTCTTTCTCCATATTCCCACCTGGTTGTTTTTGTTTTTCCTTATTGATTTAGGAACTCTATGCATGCAAAAAATTAAATTTTTGCTCATAACATATGTTAGAAATAGTTTTTCAAAATTCATAGTTTGTTCTTTATTATTTGTATCATGCAGATGTTTTAAATTTTTATGTAATGAAGTTTATTGATAATTTCTTTTTCATTTTAACTTTTGGACTTTGAATCATGCTTAGACATCCCTGAATCTAAAATTACATAAAATCCTTATTTTTTCTTAAGCTATTGTGTTTTAATTTTAATGCTTATATCTTTGACTCATCTGGAATTAATTTTATTTTAAACTATTAATATACTGTCATTACTATTGACTGACATGCTCATCTGTTCCCTGTGACGTACAATGTTCACATAATCATCTGACATCATCTGGGTCTATTTCTAGACACATGACAAGGGAAATATTTCAAATACTGTTGTTATCTAATGCCTTATCTTCCATGTAAGGAACTTCTAACCCTCTTCTTCTTTACTGCCTTAATGCTTGCTTTCACAGATTTTTTTTTTCTGAGTGTACTTTAAGAACATTCTTCAGGACTTCCCGCTAGGGAGCTGTGGGTTAAGGATCTGACATTGTGCAGATCTGGCTCAGGTCTGGGTTCAAGCCCTGCGCTGCCACAGTGGGTTAAGGATCTGGAGTTGATACAGCTGTGGCTCAGAATCCCGGGCCCAGGAACTTCCATATGCTGCAAGTGCAGCCAAAAAGAAGAAGAAGAGGAAGAAGACTCTTCAAATTCCCTAAAAAATACCTCTCTCGATATTTTAATTAACATTCAAATCTTTCCATACTGACTCTACCTATATAAGAACATGATTGGGAGTTCCCGTCGTGGCGCAGTGGTTAACGAATCCGACTAGGAACCATGAGGTTGCGGGTTCGGTCCCTGCCCTTGCTCAGTGGGTTAACGATCCGGCGTTGCCGTGAGCTGTGGTGTAGGTTGCAGACGCGGCTCGGATCCCGCGTTGCTGTGGCTCTGGTGTAGGCCGGTGGCTACAGCTCCAATTCAACCCCTAGCCTGGGAACCTCCATATGCCGCGGGAGCGGCCCAAGAAATAGCAACAACAATAACAACAACAACAAAAGACAAAAGACAAAAAAAAAAAAAAAAGAACATGATTGCCAGTTGTCTAAATCATCTTTTGCAGCCCACTACATGTTAGAAGTTTTCTCCTTTCAGTTGAGTGTACGTGTGTTTCTTTATACAAACACATCATACACTGACTAGGATATTTTTGCCTTTTCCTTCCCCCAATTATAAGCCATTTCTTTCTCCTACCTACTAGCACTGGATAACACTATTAGTTTCAGCATTTTTTCCTTTCTAACTATACTACACATGCATAGATACACATGCACGTATCAGTTCCTACAATCATCCATACAACAGCTGCAGTGTCATCTTACAACACACAGAACAAATGCCTCCTCTGCTGAGCTCAGGTAGTACTAGGAACATACCAACCCCATGTTTAGTTCCACTGAGTTCCACTTTAGAAGAACCATAACGCTACACAGATAATCCGTGTTAATGGTAGAAAATTTAGAAAATACAGATATACATAAGGAAACTAAAAAGACCACTACTTAAAAACTTAACTTTAGTAAGTATCCCCCAAACTTTAGATGTAATGACAATGTCTGTCAGTTGCCCAAGGTCAGAGTGGTGTTTTCTTCTATTCTTGTGCTACACTATTGAATACAAATTCTCTTCTTACAACGTGATTAATGCAGCTGCAAGGACATAAACTGAGAGGCAATAATTTTCTCTCATCAGTGATGCACAAATAGATAACAAAACTCATCTCTTTTGGAGGAGTCAGGCTGTGAAATCTGAAGTCATCAAATTGCTAGGAGAATTTTAGAGATATGTTGACATGTAAAATAGGTGAGACTGGACACTACTTTCCAGGCTTCCCGTCTTCTTATCCAGCTCTGGCTGTTTGACTATTTCTTGGCCAATGGGTTATGGTCATAATGCTTTATGTAATGCAAAAAAAGATAAAGAATCTGAATTCAATAATGTAAAATACATACAATATCTGCTCCTATACTGCCGATGTTTTCTATTTTGTATTCTAATTACATCCATTCCAGCAACTGTATCTTTGAAAGAAATAATAGAGAAGAAGCATATTCTGGGGGGCAGAGTTGCCTGCATCACACAATAAACAGTGTTTGGGAGCTGAAGTGATAACCTGAGACTGGCTATATTGTATCACTAAACAGCATTTCTCATCTACAGCTTTTCTTGTATAAGCTGAGAAGTTAAAGCTGAGCAGAAGTGAAAGCGAACAATAACAAGAGCAAATGTTGCATCGATACATAACATAAGGCTTTTTGAGTTTATACTTTCAAACTTGGGGAAAAAAATCATTCAAATGCAAAACCAACAAAGAAACCCAAACGTATTTCTCACTAATATTTCCTCCCTCTCCTGTCAGAATCCAGAGCTCTCAGCAGACATGCCCTGAAAGGCGGTCCTCTTCAGCGAAAGCCAAGTAATCAGAGATTTATGCGAAGACAAGCTGTGCGAGGAAAATAGTCAAGAAAACCCTGCCACACCAATATTATAAAATTATGAAGAAAAACACAGGAGAGGAATACCTGTTGTGGCTCAGTGGGTTAAGAATCCAACTAGTATCCATGAGGACGAAGGTTCACTCCCTGGCCTCAATCAGTGGGGTCAGGGACACGGCGTTGCTGTGAGCTGCAGTGTAGGTTACAGACACGGCTCAGATCCTGCATTGCTGTGGCGGTGGTGTAGGCCAGCAGCTCCAATTCAACCCCTAGCCTGGGAATTTCCATATGCTGTGGGTGCAGCCCTCAAAAGAAAAAAAAGGAAAAAATGTTATTTTACACATATTATATATAACATCATATTTTAGGAATGATACCCAACTTTTCCTAGGAAAATTAATAAAATCTTCATCTGCAAACTTAAAAATACAAAATAAAATACAATACATACATATATAGCCATTACGGAAACTATTAAAATCCCTCAGAGTTCCCTGGTGGCACAGCAGGTTAAGGGTCTGGTGTTGTCACTGCTGTGAAGCAGATTCAGTCCCTGGCCTGGAAACTTCCACATGCTGCAGACGTGGCCAAAAAATTCTTTTAATTTAAAAAATTAAAAAAATAAAATAAAATCCCAAGGCCATGTGTACAGGATAATGTTAATTTTCTAGATTCATTTAAAATGCAAGATGAGAGATGCTGTATTGCATATCTGAAAGTATCTAAGAGAGTAAATGTTAAAAGTCCTCATCACAAATTTTAAAAGTTTAGGTAACTATACGTGGTGACAGATGTTAACTAGACTTATTGTGGTGACCATTTCACAAAATACTCAAATAATGAATCATTATGTTGTACACCTGACCCAAATATAATGTTACATATCAGTTATACCTCAATTTAAAAATTAAAATTAAGAGGAGTTCCCACTGTGGCACAGTAGTATCCATGAGGTTGCAGGATTGATCCCCAGCCTTGCTCAGTGGGTTAAGGATCCCGCATTGCCGTGAGCTGTGGTGTAGGTCATAGACTTGGCTCGGATCCCACGTTGGTGTGGCTCTGGCGTAGGCCGGAGGCTACAGCTCTGATTCGACCCCTAGCCTGGGAACCTCCATATGCCGAGAGAGTGGCCCTAGAAAAGGCAAAAAGACCAAAAAAAAAGACCAAAAAACAAAAATTAAAATTAAGAAAGATGAGGCTCTTAAACATGTAAGTTTAAGAACAAATCATATAATTTTTTTAATGTTGAATAAAAGAAAAAAAGACGATTAGATGCTTCTTTAAAAAAAAAAAAAAAAAAAAAAAAAAAAAGGCACCAAATGCTACATGATTGGAATTCGACGTTTAGCAAACAAGGAAGGCCTCTCGTTAAGCTACCTGGACCTGTGATGGCCGGGCGTGATCGTGCAGTGTAGAGCGGCATCAGTGTCAGACCTAAAGAAACCCTAAAAGTCATTTAACCTGGAATGTCTTTATTTGACTTGGCTTTCACAGTAGTGAACTAATGAAGTGTTTGTGTCTTTTTTGTGTCACACTGTATTTTTAGGAAGATCAGCCTATCAGGGACCATCCACGAGCAACCTGGTGGAAGCTCCCCGGGTTGCTGGTGGGAAGATCAAGCACTAAGATGATCCATGGCACACCTTTGGGTACAGACGTGCCCCCAAATTACTTTTCCTTCCCTCACACTGTTTCTACTCTTGCCACATTGAGAGAAGGATCTACAGGCTGCTGACAGATCTGACAGCACGATTAAGAGAACTACCAGGTAAAGGGTCCCTTCCCTCTGCCAGATTCCTGTTGGCCTCGGAGCATTGGGTGAGCCAGCAGTGTCTCTGACACCGGCAGACCCCTCGGAGCAGCTCAGGGTCAAGCCCCTGTGGCCCCATGGGGCTGACCCCTCCAAGCAGGTGTCCCAGGGCCAGGCCCCCAGAGCACAGCTGCCTCTGTCTTGGAGGCAGAAGACACCCCATGTTGTCACATGACTTTCCCCCAACAGTGGCCATGACAGGAGTACTTATTCCTGAGGTTGTTTTTGGAATACCGGCTTTGAATTTCACATTTTCACGTTACTACTACTAACAGTATTGTTTTCAGCCTATTGAAGAGAAATAATATTTTTAAAAACAGACACACACACACACACACAAACCCTAACACAAAGATGATTGCCAGCAACGAAAATAAAAAAATCAAATGATGGAGTTCCCATCATAGCGCAGTGGTTAGCGAATCTGACTAGGAACCATGAAGTTTCGGGTTCCATCCCTGGCCTCGCTCAGTGAGTTAAGGATCCGGCATTGCTGTGAGCTGTGGTGTAGGTCGCAGACGCGGCTCAGATCCCGCTGTGGTGTAGGCCAGCGGCTACAGCTCCGATTCAACCCCTAGCTTGGGAACCTCCATATGCCGCAGGAAGCAGCCCTAGAAAAGGCAAAAAGACAAAAAAAAAAAAAAAAAATCAAACGAGAAGAGGATAATCAGAGGCTATTCTATGTCACCGGGTCTTTCTGATACATATGTCTTCTTCTCAATGCAGACTCAGTATTATTAAAATCAAATCCCACCCAGGGAAGATGATATAGCCAAAGGCTCAGGGAATCCTAGGCTGAAAGTCCTTTTGAACATGAATCTGCAATCCATCAGGATAAAACAATCATTTACACTTAATGATGACCAGTACTCATCCATTACTGTGTATCTATTTCAATAATAACTTTTTAAATAGTCAAAAATTAAAATGGTAAGAAGTAAATAATTTAAATGAGCTCTAATTTTTAAAAAAAATTTTTCAAATAAAATAAAATAAAACTTTTAAATAATTCTTATGAAAAGTTATCCACCATGTTTAAGACATATTCTGAAGTCCTGGGAGATATAAAGATAATAAAATATAGAAAAATTTGAAAGACTGCTAAAGGCACCCGAAAAGGGGCTACACACAGGAGAAAGAACACTGAACTTGGAGTTAGAGTGACAGGGCCCTGGTTAACAAGCTCACACGGTGATGCAACGTTACTGTTTCCAGAGGGAACAGCTGTTGATCCAGAAGATTTGTTAGAATCCTTAGGATACTAAAGACTGAAAACAATATGACTTTCATCCACAGGGAGAAAAAAGTGACAAAGGACTTTAAAATATTACTCTTATAAATTATGTAACACTCATGTGACTGCTAAACACCATCGCCATCAAATATTTATAAAGACAAATATTAGTAAACAGATTCATCTTCAAGCTAATCTCAAGTAGGTCACATCACACTGAGTACTTCTGTCATTTTACAACCATCTATGTAGACCCTTAAGATTCACTTAAATTGAAAATGAGTATAAAATATTAAACATAAAGATTTCTTCCTGATAGGGGAAAATCCATTTTTCTTGCAAAACGTTAGGAGGGTCCAAGTTGGATGCAGTGGTCTGGAGGGACGGCAGGAAACAGAGGGATGACCTTTGATAAGAACACGGTCAGGATTACGTACAGGTAAAGACCAAGGTGAGAAGCTGGAAAGAGAAAAGCAAGTTACGGTCACCATGGAATAAGAGAAGAAAATGAAAAAGGAAAACTCAGCATTGCGATGATTTCCTGGCTTAAGCCCAATTTAAACCTGTCTTGTAAATATTTATTTAAATAGATTTTTTTTTTTAAGTTCAGGGAAGACACGGGGATCTGGAGTCCTATTGTCCTCGTCTTCATCACCAGACACACCAGACAGCCGCTCAAGGACGCGAGGGTTTTCTTTGAATACCCTGCAGTCTTTGAGCCTTCCTAAAGTAATGCGCAAATTAGGATTTCATGCGTCAAGCCCAAGTTCAGGTCTTTTACAGCCAAATATCTGTCATGAAGCAATACCTCTGAAGACCCAACAAAAAAATGCAATATTAAAACCCAATTTTATCTTGTAGGCTAAAACTGAAGGAATAGCCAATACCTGAATGAATGAGGAGACAATAACAAGAAGGATTTTATCAAAGAAAATAACCAAAACTAATATACATACTTACTAAGCACCAGCCACTGCTCAGATAATTAGCAACCTACCTAGATCTACCCATCTACCTGTCTATCTGTAGCAATATGTAAGCCAAGACTTCATCAACGTTTCATCTCTCTGATGTTCAGATATGAAAGCTATAGTCCTGCTGTCATAAACAGACCCGCTCATTCCATCTTCTGCAACCTCACGTGATAACGCAGGTGCTCTGAGCCCAGCAGCTGAGAGGCCCAGCGTGGCTGACCTGCAGCCGGTCTTCCTTTCCTCTTTTCCATGCATCCTTCATACACCTCTGCTCCAGAGAAAAGGAGAACTTTCTCAGGACATGCAGGCTGTGTTGAGAACCATCAAACACACTGTCAAGCCTGCTCTTCCTGGTTTTTGCTTAAGAGCAAGTGTCAAAGGTGGATTCACTCATGTTGACATTTAGAACAGTAGATCCTGTAAAGTGTAGGTAGAACCACTTCCAAAAGCCCATCAATGTGTCATTGGGAAACAGAGGCAGTGTGTGTTTTAACAGTCAATTTTAACACTCACAGCAGTAAACTTAGCAAAATGGAAGTAAGTACACAAGCCAATCAGTTTGCCATTATGAACCAGAATGGCTGTTTTGTTCTCAGAAATTTAAAGGGTGAGCAACGGCAGAAAGAATTAAAGCCGTCAGCACCCAGGCTGTCTCTAAGCAAACAATCCTACGCTTTCTGTTCACAATTCTCTGCTGTTGTGAAGTTCTTCTGCCACATTTATACTGAATCCTTATTTTCCCATAATAGAGCTAGCAAATTTACAAAACCACATTTAATTATATCAGCAACTGATGTTTATTGATTAAAGCATATATAAATATATTCCAATTACATAAAGGAAGATTCTCAGAGTACCTTCTGCATTGCTGCATTTTGGTCTTATGTGCCCAGGTGTGTGTGTGTGTGTATGTCTGTTGTTTTACTGCCTAAAAACTTTTACACCTCTTGAGGACAGAGAAGAACTATGCTCTGCAGCTCCTCAAATCCATAAACTAAACTCCATCGAAGCTTAGAACATGCAACTCCTACGAACACTCACCCCCCCCTCCTATGAACGTCCCCCATCTCCCATCCACCCAACACAGTTTAAATGAAACCGTCCAGATTTGCAACTTTTTCTTTGCATATTCATTCAGCTCTCTTGCTTCTCACTCTGTAAGTGGTCTAACCTGGGACAAGTGGATGAGACCAAGTATTTACAGGCTTACTGCCTGCTCAAGCTGCAGCCCTTCGCTGGAGAAAAGCATAGACCCCGAAGAGCAGTTTCTTCATAAATTCATAACCGTTAAGCCTCAGGGCATCCTTAGTCTCAGCTGCTAACCTTCCTAGATTTTCCTAATTTCCTCCGATTGGTTGGTTTATTGAGAAGCTGTGTAATGTGCTTCATATCTGGTGTGTCTAACCCCACCACCACCACGCTCTTCTTAGTTTTCCAAGCAATTCTTACTTGTTTTATCCCCAAGTGGACCTCATAATCAACTTATCTAGCTCTGGGGGGTTTTGGGGGAGAGGAATCTGATGGCGTTTTAAATATATAAACTAACTTTTTAAAAAACATCTTGGAGTCCCTGTAATGGCTCAGCGGTACCAAACCTGACTAGCATCCATGAGGACACAGGTTCGATCCGTGGCCTTGCTCATCGGGTTAAGGATCCGGTGTTGCTGTGGCTGTGGTGTAGGCCAGCAGCTACAACTCCAATTCGACCCCCAGCCTAGGAACTTCCATATGCATATGCACCAGGTGTGGGCCTAAAAATAATATATATCTTTATGTTGCTGAGTCTTCCTATTCAAGAAAATGTATTTACTTAAGTAGATACATACATATATATACATACATATATATTTGTCTTTTTCTAGGGCTGTTCCTGCGGCATATGGAGGTTCCCAGGCCAGGGGTCGAATCGGAGCTGTAGCCGCCAGCCTAGGCCAGAGCCACAGCAACTCGGGATCTGAGCCACGTCTGCAACCTACACCACAGCTCACAGCAATGCCGGATCCTTAACCCACTGAGCAAGGCCAGGGATCGAACCCACAACCTCATGGTTCCTAGTCAGATTCCTTAACCACTGAGCCATGACGGGAACTCCCAGATATAGTTTATTTTATAACCATGAAAAAATTAACCATGAATCATATCTACAACTGTAAGCCAACTGTACATGTAGGAATTTTCAAATTCTACATTTCTTCATGACTTTACTTATGATTATGGGTAAAAAATTTTTTTGGCCATGCCCATGGCATGCAGAAGTTTCTGGGCCAGGGATCAAACTTGTGCCACAGCAGCGACCCGAGCCACAGCAGTCACCATGCTGGATACGTAACCTGCTATGCCACCAGAGAATTTCAATTCTGGATAAATTTAAATATTAGCAGGTTACCAGTGGTTACTAAGTCAAAGTGATAAATTACAGAAAAGAGCCTCCAAAAAATAAAATTAAAACGTTTGGAAAAATTAATACATGAGTTTTAAAAAGAAATCTTTTTTTTTTTGCTTTTTAGGGCTGCACCCATGGCATAAGGAGGTTCCCAGGCTAGGGATCCGATTGGAGCTACAGCTGCCAGCCTACGCCACAGCCACAGCAACGCCAGATCTGAGCCACATTTGCGACCTACACCACAGCTCATGGCAATGCTGATCCTTAACCCACTGAGTGAGGCCAGAGATCGAACACATAACCTCATGGTTCCTAGTCAGATTCGCTTCTGCTGAGCCACGACTAGAACTCCAAGAAACTGGCTATTTTTAATTATTTGTGTATAATCATCCAATTTATTTATTGGTAGTTTTAAAAATCTCAAGCTATTTCCATTAGCTAATTACATTTGTGGTCAAGGAAGATTCATGGAATACTAAGTGTGTACTAGATGCAAACATTATCTTTTATTACATTACATGTACATTATAAACAGGAAAGACATATTAAATAAATTAAAATATCAGTTATAAATAGTACAATGAGAATAGATGACATCAGTGAATATAGAGGAACAGGACCTAAGAGCCAGCCCTTCAGAAACACATCAAAAAATCAAGCAGGAACTGTCAGAGCCAGCTTCGTCAGAACTCTGGAAAATGGTCAAAGGTTTACAAAAACAAAGGGAATGCTGAATCAAAAACGACCACCGATAAGTAATACCAGAGCACGGTGGCATTCTTCCTTGCCCTTATCCACCCTCCATCGGGCATCACGGTGGCCCTCAAGACAGACACCCGCATTCCCAGAGTGGGCCCCTGGACCCCGATTCTGAGGGAGCCAAACAGCCTTATTCTCGCAGTGTTGTCCCGCCCCCTGAGGCCTTCCTGAAGGACTGACCCATCGTGTGCTCGCCTGGTTTTGTAAAACTCAGAACTCAGGGCAGAAAAGAGGCAGGCATTCCTGCAAACCGTCCCAGAGCAAAAGAGCAACCCACAACCACCACAGTTAAAGATTATAGTGGGGGCTGAGTACCAAGAGCCTGGGCAGAAAGCTAGGAGAGGATTCCTTTGGGGAATGAAGACACTCAAAAGTGTCCTGGTACATGGCAGAGTTTAGCAAGCCATGAGAAGAGCAGGATGCAAGCTCGGAAAAGACCCACAAAGACCCTAAGTTTGCACGTCTGGCTGATTTTAGGCTCAACATACACAGAGTAAGGCCAAGGAGGAGCTGTTCATGGTCTGGCTGGTGCTGAAATAGCGCCTGAGTAGAGTCATGTGGAAAATTGGAGAGGTTTTCTTTCTCTCTGTATTTCTATATTTCTTATTTCTGTATTTCTCTAGCTGTCTGTCTGTCTCTATATATCATTGTTAAAAACAGACCCCCCCCAAAAAAAAGACCCTAACACAAAGGTCACCAGCACTGAAAATAAGGACAAAAAAAAAAAAAAAAATTTGATGGCAGACAACACACTTTTTTTTTCCATTTTAATTTTCTACAGTGAGACACGGATATTTTTTTATAATGTCTGTCCAGCCCTCTGCTGAAATTCCAAGTAAACAAGACAAAGATGATCACATTCCATATCAATAAAATTGGCGCAGAAGCAACGTTCTCCTTCCATTTCGAATGAAGGTAAAAGCGTCTCTTGACCACAGACAGACTCTGTGGTGTTTGGTTTTAGAGTTGTACATATGGCCTGTTCTCTGATGAAAAAAAATTCAAAACGCTAATACAGTTGAGAGTTTACCAAGAAGCTCCAGAACTATGAAGAAGAAACAGTACCTAGCTGGGAACAGGAGAACTATGACTTCTAGATTTCAACCACTTTTGTCAATTTACTTTTAAGTTTGTTAAGGGATCTTCCTCAATTTCCAAATTGAGGTGCAAGCCTAGACATTTCCAAAAGTGTAGCACATGCCTTGATGGCACAGAGCTGATTTGACAACGTTTTGACAAAACACACTATGTCTATATCTACTTTTCCTTAGCACACCTGACCTTCTTTAGCCTGCTCTAATTTTCCTGTTTATGTCCCATTTACTACCATGTAAGGTACGTTTATTTACAGTGTTTCTCACTTATTTCCTCCATCCCTCTCCTAAAATGTAAGCACACAAGGCCTGGTTCTGTTTAGGTCACTCATCTGTCTCAGCACATAGTAATCCCTTAACAGTGAGACATAGTAGTCCCTTCATAAACATTTGTTGAATAAGTGTTTGGACATTGATCATGTGTATCAAAGGTAATATAAACAAAATCATGACTTTAGCTCTTCTAGTATAAGAAACACATAATGACTTTAGCCTTTATAACAGAAGAAAAAAAAATCTGCCTTGTATGACAAATTTTGGAGATTAGACACATGTTCCATACAGACAAATCTAGATCATATACCATGCTCAGGAGATTGTAAGATTTGGTTTGCTGAATTCTAGCTAACTGTTAAAATATTCCTTTCAAACCTATTTTGGAAAATCATTAATATCTTATGATTGATGGGTAATAAAATATAACATTTCTTTATCCACAATTTTGCAGTGTCTCAGAGCATTAATTCTAAATATTATTTCATATTATGCACAATAAACCACAGGAGAAAAAGTATGGAAGACTGAACTGAAAGAGTACTGACCACAATTAAATCTTTCATGTGAACTAATTTTAAGGGTCATTTTTATCTTTCTCCTAAAATATGAGTGAGTAAAAATTCTGATTAACTAATATCTGGATTTTTCTGAATAACCTGATATGGAAAACAGTACCTCAAACTGGTTCACATTCCTTATATTTAGAAAATCTTATTATGGAAGCAACCTAAATGTGCATCAACTGAGGAATGGAAAAAGAAGATGTGCTACATATATACAATGGAATATTACTCAGCCATACAAAAGAATGAAATGATGCCATTTGCAGCAACATGGACAGATTTAGAGATTATCATACTGAGTGAAGTCAGTCAGGCAGAGAAAGACAAAAATCATACACTATATGACTTATGAAATATAAAATATTGCCTGCCATTTTGGTAAACAAAGACTGTCACAGTCATCAGTGATTGCAGCCTCCAAGGGTGACCTCGTGAGCCCTAAAGAAACTCAGGAAGGAAACAAAGAACACCTGCCAGCTAGCAGCAAGCAGACGTCAGCCACTTCTGACGGTGAGCCCTGAGGGAACTCAGGATGGGCTAGAACAGGACAATGGGCCCCAGAGAGCTGAGGTGCACATCAAAGGAATGATTTCGGTAAGCCTAGACATGTGCATTTTCCCATTCATAGAAAAGCGCTAAATTCCTTAACTTGAGGAACCTAATTTTCTGTTATGAGTAGCAACCTTTTGTTCCTACTACTTTCCCTTCGTTGCAAAACTCCTTTCTATCCCATCTCCCCCTGGCCTCCTTGGAGCAGTTTTCCCAGGGCTTCTTGAGATGCTGTCTCCCAGGCTTAAGGCTTCAGTTTGTCCATCAAATAAAACATAACTCTCAACTTTTAGGTTATGCATATATTTTTTTAGTCAACAGTTATATGTGGAATCTAAGAAAAATTATACAAATGAACCTATTTCTAAAGCAGAAACATACTCACAGACTTCAAAAACCAACTTATGGAGGGAAGAGGACAAGATGGCAGAGGAGTAGGGGGACACGCTCGCCCTCTCCCACAAACACAACAAAAAAAGCACATCTACAGAATAAATGAATCGCACAGAACAGCAACCAATCGCTGGCAGAGGAACCTAAACTCCAATAACGGCAAGAAGTTCGTGACATTACCGGGCAGATGGGGAGAAAAGAGGAGAGTGAGAGAAGGTGAATCTGAGTGGGACGGGCGCTCCCGAAAGGGAACTGAGGAGGAAAAAGGGATCCCGCACCCTGAAAAGTCGCCTACTCTGGGGAAAGATCAAATGAACCGGAGGAATCTCCAGATGCAGAGAAGAGTGCAGCAGTAAGTTGGAGTACTGAAAAGCTGATCAAGAACCAAACGGACCATCTGAACTACGGGCACAGTCACCAAAAATTGAGACGCCAGGGTGGGGGCTGGGCACCGAGACCTCGGCTCCAGAGGTTAGTCCCCGAGAATGGGCTGGGGGGGCGGGGCGGAGCAGAGACTGCTTGGGCGGTCTAGAAACCGGTTTGTCAAGTTTGACGGGGGCAGAGACTGCCTGGGAGACTAGAAAACAAGCTGTCGCAGAGGAAGGGAACAATACTCTAGGGGCGGGGAAGTGGAAAGCCACATCAGAGCGAACCTGGGAGAAGAGATTGGTCTGCGACCGTGCTGGGGAGGGGAGAGAAGAAGGGGTGGGTCCCCATAGAATACTCCCCACGCCACAGCAAGCTTACAGGCCCGCTAGCTAGCAGAAAGCTGTGCTTCCCACTGCATCCCCTCCCCCCACCCCCCACCCCCACCACCCCCTACGCTCTCACTGGACCTGGGGCTGCCTGCCATCCAGGAGGGCTGGCCTCAACAATTACCTGAAGCCTACCACCACAGGGGCTGTCCCTGCACAGGCCTGCTTGCCCTTTGGAGGGGCTACACTTCCGCAGAGCAGCACCAAACACCACCAGCCCCCAAGAAAAGGCCTGCAGCCCAGAAAAGCTAGAACAAGCCTCGCCAGGCTGTGAATAGATCTGCCTAACTCTCGGACGGTTGTTCTGAGTTGGGCTGCCCTGGGGAGGAGCCTCCTGGGTTTCCAGCGGCCCTGCTACCCGCCCAAGCCCCCAGGGGGTGCCGAGACCTAGTGGATCAGCTGCAAAGGACTGCCAGCTCCAGGCAGGACCCCCTGCAGCCCAGAAAAGCTGCAACAAGCTTGGCCCAGCCAGGAAAAGATCTCAGACCGTCTTTCTGAGTCAGGCTGCCCTGGGGAGGAGCCTCTTGGGTTTCCAGCGGCCCTGCTAGTCACCAAAGCCCACAGGGGGTGCCCCACTCCCACGGAATAGCTGCTCAGCACCACCAGCCCCCTGGAGGAGCCCCTGCAGCCCAGAAAAGCTGCAACAAGCTTGGCCAGACTATGAAAAAATCCGCCTACATTCTCAGGCCGTCCTTCTGACTTTGGCTACCCTAGGGAAGAGCCTCTTAGGTTCTCAGTGACCCAGATAGCTGCTTCAGCCCCCAGGGGGTGCTGCACTCCTGAGGAACAGCTGCCCAACACCGCCAACCCCCTGCAAGAACCCCACAGCCTAAAAACACCAGAGCAAGCTCTGCATGACCAAGTGAAATCTGCTACCATCGTGGTGTGGACCTCCCAGTCCTGTCTGCCCTCAGGAAGTCCTCCTTTGCTTCAAAGAAACACTGTTAGCCCCATCAACACTCCAGAAAAGCCACACTGCCTCAAAAAAGATTGACCAACAACGCCAGCCCTCAGGAAATAATCCACGGCAGTGAAAAGGCAAACACTGCCCGATCACGGACAGTACAACTCCCTCAGGAGAAAGAAAATAACAAGCAAGATGAAGAAGCTGAGAAACCACCCCCAGTCAAACCAACAGGAGAACTCACCTAAAACAGTCAACAATGAAACAGATCTCTGCAGTCAGACAGACCTGGAGTTCAAAAGAGAAATAGTGAAAATACTGAAGGAATTAAGAGAAGATATGAACAGTAATGCAGATACCCTCAGAAAGGAACTAGAAAATATAAGGAGGAGCCAAGAAAAACTAGAACATTCATTTGCAGAGATGCAAACTGAACTAAGGGCAGTAAAAACCAGAATGAATAACGCAGAAGAACGAATCAGTGAAATGGAAGATAGAATAATGGAAATCACTCAATCCAGTCAGCAGACAGAAAACCGAATCAAAAAACTGGAAAGCAATATAAGAGACCTATGGGATAATATAAAGCGGGCCAATCTATGCATAATAGGAATTCCAGAAGGAGTAGAAAAAGATAAGGGAATGGAAAATATATTTGAAGAAATTATTGCTGGAAACTTCCCAAATCTAAAGGATACTGGCTTCAAGATACAAGAAGCACAGAGGGCCCCAAACAAACTGAACCCAAACAGACCCACACCAAGACACATCATAATAAAAATGGCAAAAGTTAGTGATAAAGAGAGGATCCTAAAGGCAGCAAGAGAAAAACAGAATGTTACCTACAAGGGAACCCCCATAAGAATATCAGCTGATTTCTCTACAGAAACACTACAGGCCAGGAGGGAATGGCAAGAGATATTTAAAGTGCTAAAAGGAAAAAATATGCAACCTAGAATACTCTATCCAGCAAGAATATCATTTAAAAAAAAAAGGGAAATAAAAATTTTTTCCAACAAACAAAAACTTAAAGAATACAGCAACACAAAACCCAGGTTAAAGGAAATATTGAAAGGGCTTCTCTAAACCAAAAAGAAAAGAAGGAAAGGGAAGAAAAAAGAAAAAAAAAAAAAAAGAAGAAGAAGAAGAGGAAGAACTAGGACTGAGGAAACCGCAATCAGAGAGCAGTCACTCAAATAAGCCAGCATACAGATTTAATCATGAACATGCTTCAAACAAAATAAAATTTAAAATAAAAAAATAAAAAAGAGTCATCAAAACCATAAAATGTGGGCAAGGGATGTTAGGAAATAAATAACCCTTTTTGTTTATTTGTTTGTATGTTTCTCTTCTTAATTTTAATATAGTAATGAAGTGTTTGAACTTACAGGACCATCAGGCTAAAACACACAATTATGGGAAGGGGTTAGCATATTTAAAAAACAGGGCAACCACAAGCCAAAACCAAATATTGCATTTGCAAAAAATGAAAAAAAAAATACACTCAAGCAGATAACAACAGGAGACCATCCAACCAAAAAAAAAAAGAAAGGAAGAATGGAGAACCATAGAATCAACTGGAACACAAGGTTCAAATGGCAATAAATAATCATCTATCAATTATCACCTTAAATGTCAATGGACTGAATGCCCCAATCAAAAGACACAGAGTGGCTGAGTGGATAAAAAGGCAAAAACCTTCAATATGCTGCCTACAAGAAACTCACCTTAGGACAAAAGATACATATAGATTGAAAGTGAAAGGGTGGGGAAAAATATTTCACGACAATACACATGACAGAAAAGCAGGAGTCGCAACGCTCATATCAGACAAAATAGACTTTAAAACAAAAGGCATAAAGAAAGACAAAGAAGGACACTATTTAATGATTAAGGGATCCATCCAAGGAGAGGATGTTACTATTGTCAACATATATGCCCCAAATACAGGAGCACCCAGATACACACAACAAATATTAACAGACATAAAGGGAGATATTGATGAGAATACAATCATAGTAGGAGACCTAAATACCCCCCTCACATCAATGGACAGATCCTCTAGACAGAAAACCAATAAAGCAACAGAGATCCTAAAGGAAACAATAGAAACGTTAGACTTCATTGATATCTTCAGGACACTACATCCAAAAAAAGCAGAATACACATTCTTCTCAAATGCTCATGGAACATTCTCAAGAATCGACCACATATTGGGACACAAAGCGAATCTCAATAAATTTAGGAGTGTAGAAATTATCTCAGGTATCTTCTCTGACCACAATGCCATGAAATTAGAAATCAACCATGGGAAAAGCAAAGAGAAAAAACCTACTCCATGGAGACTAAACAACATGCTACTAAAAAACCAATGGGTCAATGAGGAAATCAAGAAGGAAATTAAAAACTACCTTGAAACAAATGATAACGAAGACACAACCTCTCAAAATCTATGGGATGCTGCAAAAGCAGTGCTCAGAGGGAAATTTATAGCAATACAGGCCTTTCTCAAAAAAGAAGAAAGATCCCAAATTGACAACTTAACCCTCCACCTAAATGAATTAGAAAAAGAAGAACAAAAAAGTCCTAAAGTCAGCAGAAGGAAGGAAATTATAAAGATCAAAGAAGAAATCAATAAAATAGAGACTCAAAAAACAATAGAGAAAATTAATAAAACCAAGAGCTGGTTCTTTGAAAAGGTGAACAAAATTGACAAATCCCTGGCCAGACTCACTAAAAAGAGGAGAGAAAGAACCCAAATAACCAAAATTAGAAATGAAAAAGGAGAAATCACAACGGATACAGCAGAAATACAAAAAACCATAAGAGAATACTATGAACAACTATATGGCAACAAGTTTGACAATCTGGAAGAAATGGACAATTTTCTAGAATCTTACAGCCTGCCAAAACTGAATCAAGTAGAAACAGACCAACTGAACAGACCGATCACTAGAAATGAAATTGAAGAGGTCATAAAATCACTTCCTACAAATAAAAGTCCAGGTGAATTCTATCAAACATATAAAGAGGAATTGGTGCCCATCCTCCTTAAACTCTTTCAAAAGGTTGAAGAAGAAGGAATACTCCCAAAGACATTCTATGATGCCACCATCACCCTAATTCCAAAACCAGACAGAGATACCACCAAAAAAGAAAACTATCAGCCAATATCATTGATGAATATAGATGCAAAAATTCTCAAAAAAATCTTAGCCAACCGAATCCAACAACATATCAAAAAAATTATACACCATGACCAGGTTGGGTTCATCCCAGGTTCACAAGGATGGTTCAACATACGCAAATCAATCAGCATCATACACCACATTAACAAAAAAAAAGTCAAAAATCATATGATCATCTCAATAGATGCAGAAAAAGCATTTGACAAAGTCCAACATCCATTCATGATCAAGACCCTCGCCAAAGTGGGTATAGAGGGAACATTCCTGAATATAATCAAAGCCATTTATGATAAACCCACAGCAAATATAATACTCAATGGGGAAAAACTGAAAGCCTTCTCACTCAAATCTGGAACAAGACAGGGATTCCCACTCTCACCACTGCTCTTCAACAGAGTTTTGGAAGTCTTAGCCACAGCAATTAGACAAACAAAAGAAATCAAAGGCATCCATATAGGAAGAGATAAAACTGTCACTGTATGCAGATGACATGATACTATACCTAGAAAACCCTAAGGACTCAACCCCAAAACTCCTTGAACTGATTAATAAATTCAGCAAAGTGGCAGGCTATAAGATTAACATTCAGAAGTCAGTGGCATTTCTGTATACCAGCAATGAAATATTAGAAAAGGAATACAAAAATATGATACCTTTTAAAATTGCACCTCACAAAAACAAATACCTCGGAATACACCTGACCAAGGAGGTAAAGGACCTATATGCCGAGAACTATAAAACTTTAATCAAAGAAATCAAAGAAGATGTAAAGAAATAGAAAGATATTCCATGTTCCTGGATTGGAAAAATCAATATTGTAAAAATGGCCATCCTACCCAAAGCAATCTACAGATTCAATGCAATCCCTATCAAATTACCCATGACATTTTTCACAGAACTAGAACAAACAATCCAAACATTTATATGGAACCACAAAAGACCCAGAATCGCCAAAGCAATCCTGAGAAACAAAAACCAAGCAGGAGGCATAACTCTCCCAGACTTCAAGAAATACTACAAAGCCACAGTCATCAAAACAGTGTGGTACTGGTACCAAAACAGAGAGACAGACCAATGGAACAGAAGAGAGAACCCGGAAATAAACCCTGACACCTATGGTCAATTAATCTTTGACAAGGGAGGCAAGAACCTAAAATGGGAAAAAGAAAGTCTATTCAGCAAGCATTGCTGGGAAACCTGGACAGCTGCATGCAAAGCAATGAAACTAGAACACACCCTCACACCATGCACAAAAATAAACTCCAAATGGCTGAAAGACTTAAATATATGACAGGACACCATCAAACTCCTAGAAGAAAACATAGGCAAAACACTCTCTGACATCAACATCATGAATATTTTCTCAGCTCAGTCTCCCAAAGCAATAGAAATTAGAGCAAAAATAAACCCATGGGACCTCATCAAACTGAAAAGCTTTTGCACAGCAAAGGAAACCCAAAAGAAAACAAAAAGACAACTTTCAGAATGGGAGAAAATAGTTTCAAATGATGCAACCAACAAGGGCTTAATCTCTAGAATATATAAACAACTTATACAACCCAACAGCAAAAAAGCCAATCAATCAATGGAAAAATGGGCAAAAGACCTAAATAGACATTTCTCCAAAGAAGATATACAGATGGCCAGCAAACACATGAAAAAATGCTCAACATCACTGATTATAAGAGAAATGCAAATCAAAACTACCATGAGATACCACCTCACACCAGTCAGAATGGCCATCATTAATAAGTCGACAAATAACAAGTGCTGGAGGGGCTGTGGAGAAAAGGGAACCCTCCTGCACTGTTGGTGGGAATGTCAACTGGTACAGCCACTATGGAGAACAGTTTGGAGATACCTTAGAAATCTATACATAGAACTGCCATATGACCCCGCAATCCCACTCTTGGGCATCTATCCGGACAAAACTCTATTTAAAAGAGACACATGCACCCGCATGTTCATTGCAGCACTATTCACAATAGCCAGGACATGGAAACAACCCAAATGTCCATTGACAGATAGATTGGATTCGGAAGAGGTGGTATATATACACAATGGAATACTACTCAGCCATAAAAAAGAATGACATAATGCCATTTGCAGCAACATGGATGGAACTAGAGAATCTCATCCTGAGTGAAATGAGCCAGAAAGACAAAGACAAATACCACATGACATCACTTATAACTGGAATCTAATATCCAGCACAAATGAACATCTCCTCAGAAAAGAAAATCATGGACTTGGAGAAGAGACTTGTGGCTGCCTGATGGGAGGGGGAGGGAGTGGGAGGGATTCGGAGCTTGGGCTTATCAGACACAACTTAGAATAGATTTATAAGGAGATCCTGCTGAATAGCATTGAGAACTTTGTCTAGATACTCATGTTGCAACAGAAGAAAGGGTGGGGGAAAAACTGTAATTGCAATGTATACATGTAAGGATAACCTGACCCCCTTGCTGTACAGTGGGAAAATAAAAAAATTATAAAAAAAAAAATAAAGAACATAACAGGCTAATAGAAAAAAAAAAAAAACCAACTTATGGTTACCAAAGAGCAAAGAGTGGGGGATAAATTAGGAGTTTGGGATTAACAGATGCACATACCATATATAAAATACATAACTGACAAGCTCCTCCTGTATAGCACAGGATAATCTGCTCATTACTGTGTAATTACCTATGTGGGAAAAGAATTTGAAAAAGAATAGATATGTATTTATGTATAACTGAATCATTGCTGTACAACTAAAAGGAATACTATACTGTAAATCAAGTATACCTCAGTATAATACTAAAATTAAATTGAAAAGAAAATCTTGTTAGATTTATTTAAACTTTACCCAGGGGAGTTCCCCTGTGGCTCAGATAATGAACCCAACTAGTATCCATGAGGATGCAGGTTCAATCCCTGGCCTCACTCAGTGGGTTAAGGATCCAGCGTTGCTGTGGCTGTGGCTGTGGTGTAGGCCGGCAGCTGCAGCTCTGATTCGACCCTTAGCCTGGGAACTTCCATATGCCGCAGGCGCAGCCCTAAAAAAGCCAAAAAAAAAAAAAAGGCATGGTGTAACCTGACATTCAGATGGACAGATGGAGACAGCTGAGGGTGGAAAAGACAGCAGCCTCTGGTCAGCCTGGTTGTCAGAGAAGAAAAACACCAACTGGTGCCCCCTCTGTAGTCATTTCACACCCTGAGACTCCACAGGTAGAAACTAACCATGAAAGACCTATTTACTAAAATGGGCTTTACCTTTTTTCATCAAAGTCGAAAAAAAATGCCATGAGAAAATAAAGTGCTTGTCAAGGACAGACAGATATTTTTCAGAGAAATCACTGGTACTATAAGAAAAGCTGATTAACAAAATCTGAATTTACCATCATGGGCCATTTCTCTCAATTTGGGCCAAAATGCATTCCCAGAGTATATTCAGTGTCAGATCTGAGAGAGACAGTCACCAGCCTTATTAAAATAAAACTATTATTAAAAAAAAAAACTTGCCTTGTCTCTTACTACTCTAATTCTCTACACGATTATGTTTGCTAAATCCAGACAATAAAAATGTAAATTGTTTCTCAGGGCTTTCAATGAAGGAAATTATAAAAATAACGATTCAATAATCACTCCAAAACGCCTATTAAAGCTACTCAAAATAGACAGTACATCGATTTCCACCCTTTGTTAAGATTAGAACATTGTAATGTGTGAAATTAAGTCACATCCCTAATGACCACTGCAGAGCTGGGCACATTTTATAGAATGTTTTCCTCTATGCTTCATTTTTTTTTTTTTCTTATTGCCTTTTCTAGGGCCGTTCCCATGGCATATGGAGGTTCCCAGTCTAGGGATCTAAACGGAGCTGTAGCCACCAGCCTACACCAGAGCCACAGCAACGCGGGATCCAAGCCACGTCTGCAACCTACACCACAGCTCACAGCAATGCCGGATCCTTAACCCACTGAGCAAAGCCAGGAATCGAACCTGCAACCTCATGGTTCCTAGATGGATTTGTTAACCACTGCACCACGACAGGAACACCCATATTTTTGATTTAACAAATATATCTGCACTTCCTCCGTGCCCCCAGAACCTCCTCTGCTGCCCAGAGTGACTGCTAATCACTGACTACATCACACTGCTAATGAGTCCAGGACAGCATTTAGCTGATGTATGCAGTAATACTGCAGAGCTGTCACCAGCACCACCGGCGTTTGGCACGAGGAGGTCACGCACAGTCTCCGTCACCACTAGACTGTCAGCCGTCCACATCTCTCTCGAACACATACTTCAGACAGTCTGGAGAGCTGTCTGCACTTTCTCTTACCCGCTCAAGGGAACAGAAAAAGCTTTTCTGAGTATAATATTCAGGGAAACACCCAAGGTTAAATATTGAGATTGTTAAATACAGAAATCCCATCACCACAGTGATCCGATTCTGAAAATCTAGAAGAAATAGGATGCTACAGTTTTCACAGAATGACTCAAAAGAGCACGTCCAGAGAAGACGGTCCAGAGGGGAAAGTCACTGACAAGAAGGGGGGAAATGACAGCGGAAAGCACCTGCTCCAGGACACCGTTCTGAAAACTAAAGTGAATCCCCAGAATGAACAAATGAGGTCTCTCTCCAGACACTTCTATTTCTTTGCATCACCTGCTGTTTTCCCACTCAACCTACAAACCCAAATGTTCAGTTTTCTTTTTCAAGGAAACAGAGAAAATGCCAAGAAGGTGTGATACTCTCCCTCTGCGAAGGAAGAAAGTGTAGGAGCCATAAAGCCCTGCCAACTCTCTGGGGCTAACGGGAAACCCTTGCCTAGTCCCTCTACTCAGATGTCACCTGCCCCTGCCCTTCCCATTTTCCTCCACTCTTCCTGAGGCTTCCATTCCTTCTTCAAGATGAACACCAAGCGTGGACAAAGCTCACAGACACGGACGGGAGAGGAAGGTTTCCCTTCCAGGTTTTTACATCCTATATCACAAGAGGTCAATAGAGGCAAGGCTGTTTTGTGAGCTCAGTGGGGGTCTTGGCCTCCCTGGCCCCCAACCTTCCCTGCCTCTGCTCTCCCGGCCAGCACTCGAGCTCAGCTCTGTGGTCCACTTTGCTCTCCTTACATCACTCACCTTTATTTCTTCCACACCATCACCTTTTTTTTTTTTTTTTCAGGCCTGCACCTGCACCATGTAAAAGTTCTTAGGCTAGGGGTTGAATCAGAGCTGCAGCTACCAACCTACGCCACAGCCACAGCAGCACGGGATCCAAGCTGTACCTGTGACCTACACTGAAGCTCATGGCAACACTGCATCCTTAGCCCACTGAGCAAGGCCAGGGATCAAACTTGAATCCTCATGGATCTTAGTAGGGTTCTTGACCTGCTGAGCCACAACAGGGACTCCTCACCATCTTTTTTTGACAAACTCTTTTTCAAATTGTCTGACTTGGTTACTGTGTCTTACTCTCGGATGCCCCTCACTCTGTCATCTATGAAATTATACAATCAGGGTTCTGGTGTCATCATGAAAACTATAAATAAAAATATGCTTTTAATTGGGAAACCCCTTGGTGGCCTCATAGTTAAGGACTTGGCATTGTCACTGCTGTGGCTCGGGTAAGTTTGATCCCAGGAACTTCCCCATGCCTTGGGTGTGGCCAAAAAAAAAAATGCTTTTAATCTTGAATGGTCTTGAAATGTGGCATTTGTTGGTGACAGAGAGGGGCTGGCCCCTCACACATTCACGGAGGATACAGAAGAGAAGGGACTACAGGAGGAGGCCTAAGGAGGCTTGATGCTCGTTTGTTTGTTTATGTGTTTGTTGGTTTTCTAACGTTGTGAACAAAGTAACTGAATCCTTGAGGAGCTTAGTCTGGAGTCTCCCAGCTAATGGGGGGGGGACACGTGACACCTGAGGACTCCCCCAGGTGTTCCCCAATCACAGACTTTAGCAACATCGGGAATGCAGAAGCATCCAGTCTAGCTCAAATGCAAAATTTTTAGCCCATTAACAAGGGACGAGTGGGCACGTTCACTCTTCTGCATACTGTCAAGTGTTTTCTTTGGCCAGTTTCTTCTGCTTCACAAATCCTTCATGTCTGAGTCAATAGGGACCTGAGGAAACCACCGGCCCGTCACATACTTGAACTTTCTGAACCACTGCTAGTGGTTTAGCCTTTATCTTCATGTTTCTCTGAGCATGAGAACATTAGGTTTGGTTAATTGGTTGACTCCTCAGTTTTATGCAGCCATGAGAGTCTAACTAGTGACCATGTGGGTTCTCTCCCATTTGGCTCAATGCGACGGTTCTGAAAACTTGGTATCTCTCCGCTGGAAGACCCCTGTTGGGGAGAAGGAAGCTCTCCCGTCCACCCCTCTTGAGTTCCTGTGGCTGGACTATGTCAATAATAAAACTTACACAAAACAGATGAGCAGGAGAAAAAGAAACAAATGTTAATTCGTACACAATAGAAATGGGACCTAAGACGTGCCCACAGCAGGCAGCTTTTATACTTTTTAGACAAAGAAACCACACGCTGGTAAGTAAGGAGCAGGACACAGGTGCTCTGGTTCTGGTGCCCAACCAGTGAGGAACCTAAACAGAATTTGGGCTGGGGGTGTGTGTCAATTAAAGAGTCCCCAGGTTTGGTTCTACAGCCTTCTCTGCCCGAATTCCCTGTCTCTGGTGACAGGTGTGTCCTGCTCCCTCCAGGTGCAGCCAGAGGTTTTTATTTCCTGCTTCAGGGAGACCGAGAGTAGGCTCAGGGTGGCCCTCTTGCACTGGCCATTTCTTAGGTAACTTCGTTTCAAAACAAGCAACACGCCACTGTGGCCTCTTTGGGGATGGCCTGCCCTGAGCCCCAACAGTTGCGAGATGAGATTTAAACTCAAGAGTTCACTTTTACATATACAATTGTAAAGGAAGATTGAACATGAAAAATTATCATTACCATGAAAATTACCATGAAATAGTCTAAATTTCTTTATATGAATTGCTACTACAGATCTCAACATCTCTTTTTTAAAAATCTGGATCCTGGAGTTCCCGTCGTGGTGAAGTGGTTAACGAATCCGACTAGGAACCATGAGGTTGCGGGTTTGATCCCTGGCCTTGCTTAGTGGGTTAAAGGATCCGGCGTTGCCGTGAGCTGTGGTGTAGGTTGTAGACTCGGCTCGGATCCCACGTTGCTGTGGCTGTGGCGTAGGCCGGCGGCTACAGCTCTGATTCGACCCCTAGCCTGGGAACCTCCATATGCCGAGGGAGCGGCCCTAGAAAAGGCAAAAAGACAAAAAAAATAAATAAAAAGCAAATAAATAAATAAAAAATAAAAAATCTGGATCCTTACAATATTCCCATTATATTAATAATTTTCATTTGATTTTATCATTCTAGTTTTGTTTTATTACTTTTATATTCATCTACCATATTCAGATGTTCTAGCCTCAAATTCCAAAATTATTTCTTCCATATTTAGATTCTATCCATGGTTTTCAGTAAATATTGGACACCAATTTCCAGAAAAGTAAAGCATCATATTTTTGCCTAAATATGTTTGGCTAAGTATTTTTAGAACATCATGCCAATGTTTTATGCTATCACTTCTCTTTGTTAGATACTACTAATTTTTTACTATTTCTTCAGAATTTTTTCAGTTCTAGCAATTGCATTGTACGTGATTTTCTCTGTAACAGTGATTTTTAATATTCTCTTTATAAAGAACTCAAATGCTCCCATCACTGACAAAAGGTGCTCCTAAAGATTAGCTATAAAACATAGGTTGATAGTAACAAAGTATACATTATCTGTGGGCTTTTTTAAAAAAGGCTGATTTCTGGAGTTTCCGTTGTAGTACAGCGAAACAAATCTGACTAGGAACCATGAGGTTGCGGGTTCGATCCCTGGCGTTGCTCAGTGAGTTAAGGATCTGGCATTGCCATGATCTGCTGTGGGTCGCAGATGTGGCTCAGATCTGGCATTGCTGTGGCTGTGATGTAGGCTGGCAGCTGTAGCTCCAATTAGATCCCTAGCCTGGAAACCTCCATATGCTGCAGATGTGGCCCTAAAAAAAAAAAAAAAAAAAAAAAAAAAAAAAAGCGCTCTTTTTTCCATATTAATTTCTCTGTAAGTTGCATAATGAACCTGACCAGCTTGTTTTCTGGAAAGAAGGTCGTTCTCTAGCAGAGCCCCACCCTGACTTTCTCCCCCGATCTGTTGATTCTGGGAAGGCATTTTCTTCATCATCTCACACTGGACAGAACAGCATTTGCACTTCTGGGTTAGAATTTGATGTGAATACTTTTGTCATTTATTCTCATTATTTTGATCAGTAATTCAAGCTTCATTTAGTAAAGACTGTAGTTTCATAAACTTTATACAACCTGACAAAAATCAGAGATTTGATGAGAATAATTTTCTTGCTCATTTTCATTATTTTTATCAGTAATAACAATCTAAACAATTTGCAATGTCCTGTTGGCTTGTTTTATTTTGATCAGTAATTAAATCTGAAAAATGTGTAATGAACTCTGCAGATTTTATATGGGTAATGCTTAACAGAAGCTTTGTTTTTCATTATTTTAGCATTTTACAGATTTAAGTAGATTGCTTCTAAAATCTTCTACTTTTCTGTCCCCCCCCCCTTTTTGTGCTTTTTAGGGCCACACCTGCGTCATATGAAGGTTCCCAGGCTAGGGGTCCAATCTGAGCTACAGCTGCCAGCGCACACCACAGCCATAGCAACGCCAGATCTGAGCTGCGTCTTTGACCTACACCACAGCTCACGGCAACTCCAGAACCTTAACCCACTGAGCAAGGCCAGGGATTGAACCTGAAACCCCATGGTTCCTAGTTGGATTTGTTTCCACTGTGCCACGCCAGGAACTCCTTTTTTTCCCCGTTTCTAAGCTCTACTTTTTGTCTTCCTTTGCAATCATATCCTAGAATGTACTTTTTCTCAATGATATAAAGAATTTCTAAAACATAATTGTATCCAAAGGTTATTTGAATATATATTCCTAAAAATTCAAATCAAATACAGAAAACTGAATAAATCATTTTTTCATACATATTTTGACAAAAGTTATTTTTCTGAAATCATCTAAACTGAGCAAGATGTCACAGTAGGAGGTACTAGCCTTCATCCTTCCCCATTAAAAAAACAATAACAATTATAAAATTATTTGCAAGTGCAAATAGCCTTAGGAGGGCTGAAGAACCCAATTAAAAACCAATAGCAACATACGGGAGCAAAAAGTCCTGCACAGAAAGGACTGCTGGGAGATCAGGTCAGCAGAGTCATTGGGGGCAGCGAGAAGGACAAAGAAGGGGGATGGAGAGTAGCAGCCACACAGCAGGTGCCACTGTGGTCCCTGTGGCCTTTACCACCAAGGACCTCAACAGCCCCACAACAGCTGCAGACTTCCCACAGCTCCCATAGCAATTAGGCAAGAAAAATAAATAAAGGGTATCCAACTCAGAAAGGGTAAAATAAAACTGTCTGCAGATGACACAATCTTATATATAGAAAACCCTAAGATGCCACCAAAAACTTTTAAAATAAACAAATTCTGGATAGCTGCAGTATACAATATCAACCTATAAAAATCAGTGGCTTTTCTCTACACTAATACCAAGATAACTGAAAGAGAAATTAGGAAACCAACACCATTTACAACTACATCAAAAACAATAAAATACTTAGGAATAAACTTAATGAGGGAGTAAAAAGGCTGAAAACTATAAGACACTGATAAAAAAAAAAACTGAAGGAGACACAAACAAATGAAAAGATAGCCCATGTTCATGGATGGGAAGAATTAATATTGTTAAAATAACCATATTATCCGAAGCAATATACAGATGCCACATAATCTGTATTAAAACTCAGTGGCATTTTTCACAGGAATAAAAATATGCTAAGATAGTGGAGTTAAAGCATTCTCAAAAAAGAAAACAAAAAGGTAACTGAAGTGATGGATGTGTTAATTAACTTGACTGTGGTCATCATCCCACAATGTAAACATAGATCAAATCATCATATTGTACATTTCAAATATACATAATTTTCAGAGTTCCCGCTGTGGTTCAGCAGGTTAAGAATTCAACCGCAGTGGCTCAGGTCACTGTGGAGGCTCAGGTTTGATCCCTTGCCTGGCACAGTGGGTTAAAGGATCTGGTGTTGCCACAGGTGGTATAAGTTACAGCTGCAGCTCAGATTCAATTTTTAGCCCCGGAACTTCCAAAAAAAAAATATATAGATAGGTAGAATTATGTCAACCTCAATAAAACTGGAAAAAAGTAAAAATTAAATAATCTAAACTAATTAAGTGCAAATACAAATCATACTATCAATTTAAATCAAATTTATGAAAATTAAATCTTTACTTATAAAAATGTAATTGAATCTCATTAAGTAGTTTTATCAATGTAACCCTGTTTGTAATTGAGCATTTCAGACCTATAGTTACCAGTGCAAAGAGTCTGTATCTTTACAAATATTGTCCAGACACACAAATGTATAAATTTAGAGTGCTATTATTCAAGAATAAGATGGATCAGGGAGTTCCTGTCGTGGCACAGTGGTTAACAAATCCGACTAGGAACCATGAGGTTGCAGGTTTGATCCCTGGCCTTGCTCAATGGGTTAAGGATCCGGCACTGCCGTGAGCTGTGGTATAGGCTGAAGACGCGGCTCGGATCTCGACTTGCTGTGGCTCTCGTGTAGGCCCATGGCTACAGCTCCAATTCGACCCCTAGCCTGGGAACCTCCAAATGCCACGGGAGCAGCCCTAGAAAAGGCAAAAAGACAAAAAAAAAAAAAAGAATAGGATGGATCATCTGATTTTCCTTAGTCACTACATGCAGCTATTGTAAAAACCCTGCTCATTAAGAGTACTTCCAGCCCGTGGGCAGGCTCCTGAAGACGATGTCCAGGAACCTGATGATCAGTGAGGCTGGGAAACAACTTCTGATGATGCAGGAATGAGGATGGTTTTCACAGAGGTGTAAATGAGGGTTCAAGGCAGTGGTGCCCTTGTCTCCTCCTCTCCACATATCCGCCAGCTCACCTCTTCCATGTGCTCCAGGATCAGCCCTGGCACAACCCACAGGTCTCAGCAGCATCTGCAGAGGTCACATCACCTTCTGTTTTGAGGCATTAGGGCAGGAGATGTGGAGAAGCATCTTCTGGGAGCCCGAGGCACTGGCTACGAGAGCAGGTGTTTGGGTTTTGGTGGCATGGAACCCTAGGTCCCAGGGAAAAAGGCCAAGTGGGCTGCTGGTCTCCCCAGACTCAGCGGAAGGGGGGGTCCCCTCTCTCACCTCCTGACCCACTGTCTTTAGGTGCTCTCCTCCCAGCCCTCGCCCTTCTTTCAGCTTCTCTAAGTGTCAACTCTTTCCTGTCCCAGAGTCCTCACCTCGACCTGGAAACACCTCAAATGGCTGCTGCCTCATTCTGTGGGTTTCATCTCAAACACCCGCTTCCTGGGCAGCTGGTCCTGACCTTGCTCCATAAGCTCTCCCCTCCCCCACCTCAGCGCTGCATTACTGCACAGTTCTCTATACAGGACGTCTCAGAACTTGCACTCTATGTACTTAGGGGGGGTTAAGGGTTTTTCTTTATTATCTATATCTTATATGTTGGATATCAGAGCCATGGGAAAGGACCAAGAAGCAAAAAATAGCTGCTTTTTTTTCTTTAAGCTATTAGCACAAAATAGGAACTCCATGAATATGTGTGGGAGGGAGAAGGGGAAAGAGACTGGAAAATTCTCCAGAGGTGGGAATTATTTATGGATCAATTCTCCACTTAAAAATACTTCTAGAGATGACTGGTCATTAGCCCATCATGCTTTAATAGTTCTGCTGCAGAAAACTAAAACTGAGAACAGGTCATCAATAATGCACCACAAAACCATGCTGTTCTTTCCACAGACTGAACATCAGAAGAGTCAAGTTCACACGCTCTTCTGCTTCCCAGTCAGGTGTCTGTCTGGTCTCCGTGTGGATGCATCGGGGAGCAGCCGCCTGGAGGCAGGCCTACACCAAGCCTGGCGGGGCTGCCAGCCCTCAGCAAATCCCTACTTTTACCCCTCAGCACCCCAACTGCTGCCCTGGCGGCTCCTTTAAGATTCCAACAGAGCTCAAACTTCTCTCCTATCTCTTGGGCTAATTTCCTCCAGGAAAAGGAAAAAAGCTCAAATTTCTTTTTTTTCTTTCCTTTTCACAGCCACACCTGTGACATATGCCAGGGCAATGCCAGATCCAAGCTGCATCTGCAACCTACACTGAAGCCAGAGGATCCTTAACCCACTGATCAAGGCCAGGGATCAAACCTGCATCCTCACAGATACTATGTCAGGTTCTTAACCTGCCACGCCACAACGGGAACGCCTCAAATTTCTTAACAATTAGTTTGCAACTCAAGCTACCCTTGTCATTATACATATTTTATAAATACGTAAGTGAATATGTTCCTAAAATTAAAAACTCCATCAAAACTGACTCCTTGTCACAATTAATTAGGAAATCTCTCATCCTTTACAAGTATCAGGAAAGTTAATTTTAAAATTGGATCCCTTAGCCCCAACTTCCCCTGGTGGTTTAGTTTAACAAGATTATAGACCAGCAGGAGAGAACAAGACACTTAATGAAGTCACCCCAGCTCATAAAGTTAGTATGGTTTACTGAGCTGTTAAACACACACGCATAAACACACACACACACACTCCTTATGCAATGCAATAAACAGCCTTTTGTTCTAAATATAAATACTGTTTAACTCACACTTCTGAGTACAGAAATAGAATGAATCCTTTAAGAATCTGTCACTGGGTGTGAGACAAACATCTACCCTGCCATGGACTCAAATGAGGTTGTTGTGACAGGATGAAGTGCGCGAACTGTAACGTGCATGCCCTGTCATGAGGTTTAGGACACATGGGATTTGGAAGCACATTGTTCACAAAGCAGCTTGTTAGTGAAGTGGACCTGGGGCATCTGAAAGGCCAGCACGAACATCCACGTCGTGCAGTGTGCGTGCTGTCCGGGCACCAGCAGTGGGTGTGCTGGGCTCAAAGCCAGCCTCTAGGTCCCAGGGAGGCTGCCTTCTAGAACAGCAAAGCCTGTGAGCCTTAGTTCACAGAGAAGCCCCGTCCCCAGCCCGCTTCCCCAGTGGTCATCGTACTGTTCAGCAGCTTGTCACTCTATGCGAGCCACACTGCCAGGCTTTGTGCTATTTCCAAGTGCCAGGTTCACAGACGCCCCAGGACACCTGCTGTTGTGAGGACCTATTTCTGCCACGAACCGGATGACTTTGGTCTCCTGCACCTGGAACGTGGAGTGAGGAAAAATCCCCATCAAAGGGATTCTTCACTTTGCTCATCTCCAGTCAAGCAGTGTCAGCCATGACTTTATTATCAACTCTGACAAAGAGTCAGGGTAGGCTGCACAGTAGTTATATTTTTAAATTTACATGTATGTTTATTTATTATATATAGTTTAAAATAAAAGGCTAAGGTTGAAAGTTCTCAAAAGACTTGCCCATGTCAGAATTAAAATTAAAACTCCCTTTTTCTGGAGTTCCTTCTTTAAGGCTCTGGCTACCACATGCAATGACTGTACCTACTTTATCTAAAATATTTTTATCCACCCCAGTGCCTCCAAAGTTTAGAATTTGATAAAACGTATTCCAAAAATGCTCGCTGAAAAAAAAATAGACTGCAGAAAATTTCGCTTAATTTAAAATGACTTCTTACAGATTAAAATGGTTTCCTTTACACTTAATACTCATAATGTATTGCATACACACACCAACACACTCATGGTTTTAAAAATATGCCTTCTGGGGAAGCCTTGAAATATCTGCTCAGAGCAACTGGGGCCAGGGAATTTTAGTATATAAGGTTAACAAAGAATACAGGAAATATCCCTAACACCATACACAAAAATAAACTCAAAATGGATTAAAGACCTAGATATAAGAGCAGACACTATAAAACTCTTAGAGGAAAACATAGGCCAAACACTCTCTGACATAAACAACAGCAACATCTTCTCAGATCCACCTCTTAGAGTAATGACAGTAAAAACAAAAATAAACAAATGGGACCTGATCAAACTTAAAAGTTTCTGCACAGCAAAGGAAACCCTCAAAAAAACGAAAAGACAACCCACAGAATGAGAGAAAATCTTTGCAAATGAATCAAGTGACAAGGGGTTAAGCTCCAAAATTTATAAACACTTTATGCAGCCCAATACCGAAAAAACAAACAACCCCATCAAAAAATGGGCAGAAGATCTAAGCAGACAGTTCTCCAAAGAAGACATACAGATGGCCAAAAAACACATGAAAAGATGTTCAACATTACTCATTATTAGAGAAATGCAAATCAAAACCACTCTGAGGTACCACCTTACACCAGCCAGAATGGCCACCATCCAAAAGTCTACAAACAATAAGTGCTGGAGAGGGTGTGGAGAAAAAGGAACCCTAGTACACTGTTGGTGGGATTGTAAATTGATCCAACCACTGTGGAAAACAGTACGGAGATGCCTCAGAAAACTAAAAATAGAACTACCATTTGATCTAGCAATCCCACTCCTGGGTATCTATCCAGAGAAAACCATGACTCGAAAAGATCCATGTACTCCAATGTTCATTGCAGCACTATTTACAATAGCCAAGACATGGAAACAACCTAAATGTCCATCGACAGAGGAGTGGATCTAGAAGATGTGGTACATATACACAATGGAATATTACTCTGCCATTAAAAGGAACGAAATACCAGCATTTTTAGCAACATGGATGGACCTAGAAATTATCATGCTAAGTGAAATCAGCCATACAATGAGACACGAACATCAAAAACTTTCACTGACATGTGGAATCCGAAAAAAGCACAGAATGAACTTCCTTGCAGAACAAATACTGACTCACAGACTTTGACAAACTTATGGTCTCCAAAGTAGACAGTTTGGGGGGTGGGGGGAATGTGCTGGGGTTGTGGGATGGAAATCCTATAAAATTGGATTGTGATGATCATTGTACAACTACAAATGTAATAAATTCATTGAGTAATATAAAAAAAGAATACAGGAAATAAAAGTAAAGCATCTCTAAGAGTAAAACAATGAATGGGGTTCTGCTTTAAAATGTTCAATTTCCATGCATCTTCCTGGGCACACATCTTTTGAGTAAAATGAGATAGAAGAAGCATACATCCACCCCAACTTTCTCATTTCACAAATGAGAGAATGAAGGCCAAGGGGAAACGTCTGTCACAGCCACACTGAGATGTAATTTGCACACCTAAAGTCTCAGCCATTCAATGCGTAGAGCTGAGTGGTTTTTAGTGTACTGGCAGAGTTGTGCAGCAATCTCCATTTCCAGATTTTAGAATATTTTCATCACCCAAAAGGCCATCCCAACCCATCACACCCCACATTCACGTCATCACACAACTCCTTAGCAGTGGCACTCCCATACGCTCACTCCCCACCCCACCCCTGACAATCAAGAGCCAACATTCCTGTCTCTATGGATGTGTCTATTCCGGACATATATATATAAATAAAACCAGATCATCCAGGCCGGTATATCAAGAAATCTGAGGCGTTCCCGTTCCCGTTGTGGCTCAGCAGGTTAAGAACCTGACATAGCTCTTACCTGGTACAGGCTAAGCTCCTTATACTTAGCAAACTGTTTTCCAGCGCCATCCACACCGAAGCAGGAATCAGCCAGTAAAACTCCCTTTCACTGCCAGGTAACATTCCACCGCATGGAAAGAACACATTTTCTTTATCCGCTTATCTGCTGAAGGGCATCCGGAACGTATCCTGATAAATAAAACTACGACGAACATCCCTGTACCACCTTTTGTGTGGAACGATGTTGCTGTTTTTCTTGGTTATTTGCCCAGGACTGGGATCAAAGACTCATACAGTGATTTCATGTTCAACGCTTCAAGTAACCAGCATGCTGTTCTCCAACACACTGCATCCCACCAGGGCCTTGCTCGCACGTGTCAGCCCCTGACCTTCGTGGGTTAAGCTGTAGCTCCTTCTGGCTTTGATCTGCATTTCCTTAATGACCCAGGAAGCTGAGCGTCTCCTGACGGGCTTTACTGGCCATCTGTATATCTTCTTTCAAAAAACAGCTCTTCAAATATGTTGCTCAATTCTGATGGGGTTATCTACTGTTTTTATTGTTGAGGTGGAAGAGCTCTGTACTGTGTTTACTAAAGACTCGTCAGATACAGGATTTGAAAAATGTCTCTCATTGTCTCATCGCTTTTTGATGATGTCCCTTGAGGTGCAAAAGTTGTTCATTTTGAGAGTTCCCACTGTGGCTCAGCGGTACCAAACCTGACTAGCATCCAGGAGGACGCAGGTTCCATCCCTGGCCTCGTTCAGTGGGTTAAGGACCGGCATTGCCGTGAGCTGTGGTGTGGGTCGCAGACGCACCTCGGATCTGGCATTGCTGTGATTGTGGTGCAGGCCAGCCAGCTGTAGCTCTGATTCGACCCCTAGCCTGGGACCCTCCATATTACACATGTGTGGCCCTAAAAAGCAAAAAAAAAAAAAAAAAAAAAAAAAAAAAGTCGTTAATTTTGATGAAGAACAATTTATCTATTTGTTCCTTCTGTCTCTGTGCTTTTGGTGCCATGTCCAAGGCTCCATTGCCTAACCCAGGACTATGAAGGGACGTGGTGGAGGTGGGACCCTCGGGGGACCCCAGACCCCCCCTGGGGGGGGAAAGAAGGTCACCACCCTCCACATTCCCTTCCAGCCAGCTTTCTGCACTGGGATCCCTCTGGGAGGTCAGGTGTAACAGATCACTTTGCTACAGTTTTACCAGATAAGTTACCTTTATTTCCCATTTATCACATTCAACATTCTCTAAGAAAAAGGGTATCTTGAAACATTCACATTCAAAAGTCCTTCCACTAGGCATATATGATTTAGGCCATTTCCAGCAGCGGTCCATTTGATATGAGTAGTTATTCAAGGCTACTCCACTGAACTGAATCCTTATGTCCAACATGAAAAAGTGGTTTGCAGTCCTTGCCTTTTTTATGAAACACTCACTTAAAAATGAGCATTGCTTCTGAACATAATAGCCCAAAAAATCTTAAGCAACATGTAAACTGATACTAGAAAAGATGGTTACTATGTAGAAGATGATTTTTAAAAGAGCATCAAATACTAATTGTAGTGTAATTTCAATACAGCACTTTGAAATGAATGTTTTTCTTAATCTATTAAAGTATAATGTATAGGAAGTCATTTAAAAACTCTAATTTTTATAGTTTAATGGTAACTGAAACACTTCATAATATTCGGAACTTGAAGTGAATTTTCAACGTGAGGTCTGTGTCTTAACCTAACCACTATTTTGATTTGGAAAAATATAAAAATTTTTCTCCCCACTTAACAGCAATAATGTCAAACCTCAAAAGATTAAAAGCAACATAACTTCCAGTGGTACTCATTAATTAATTGTTAGAAATGTTTTACTGACATTTTTTTAGGCAAGAAATAGATTTATTAAGATAGGACGCTTGTGAGAGATGCAAGCAGGCAGGCAAGGAGGCTCTGCCTTAATTGTCATTTTTATTTTTATTATTTTATTTTTTTGTCTTCTGTCTTTTAGGGCCACACCTGTAGGCTGACAGCTGCAGCTCCAATTCAACCCCTAGCCTGGGAACCTCCATATGCCACCGGTGCAGCCCTAAAAAAAAATTCTACATGAAATTGTATTTTGCATGAAATTCATTCCAGGAAGGGCCTCTGAAATTCTAAGGTTTCAGAGTGATTTATTTTCTTCCAAAATTAAATATGTACATAAGAATAACGTAGCTTTTATGGGGCTTATTCTCCCACAAATTATGTTGAATGTATGTTTATACAATAGTTATTTACATAGGTAGCTGGCTTACTAATTAATATCTTTCCCTCCACAAAGGCCTTTAGTGAAAATTTACAGGCTGATCTAATTACTGAAAAAACAGAACTCAGCAGTTTAAGGGTAAGAACAGAGCTAGAGAAATTTTGTATCCTCAATAGAGAAAAGGTTACATGGAGAAAAGGTAGAAAATCAATGGCTCTAATACTTATTAACTTTATCGTGAAATTAGTCAATCAAGAAAAACACCAATGCCAGCTCAGCCCACTGCCCCAGCCACAGCCATGCACGCCTTCCTGATTCTTCACAGGACCCCCCCATGTCACCTGACCAGGACTCTCCTTGACCAGAAGGAACGATGCCCAGGCCTCCCTGAGCCCTATTCTCCCCAGGCCCCAGCCTTGCACACCCCCCACGCCTGCCCCCAGGAGGACCTCACCCCCACGTCTGCCCTCAGCCATCGTCCACTCATCCTGCCATGACCTCCAGCCCATGTTCAGAGTGGACCCCAGTCCCCATAGCCCAGGGGGCCTCCCACCTGCTGTGGCTCCTGAATGACAAGACACCTTCCTGAGCTCCAGTGTCACAATTTGTCTTTTTGTCCCCCCCATCTTGTTCTAGTTTGAATACCAGCCCATGACAAATATGGGCATAAAGCCCCCAGCACCTGCCGTCCCCACCACCCTTAGCCGCTGTGTCCTTTGCCACAGGTTTACCCGAGTCCTGATCCTTCGCCGTGGGCTTACCCGAGTCCTGATTCTGGCTTTATGGGTTTTGCTCTGAAGTTAAAGTAAAGTAAATATGTAAGTAAGACGCACTATCGTGCCCCGGGTGTTTAAACGACAGAACAGCCTGGAACCCCGTCATCAGTCATCAGGGCAGGAAAACACTGACTTCCCCCCACTTGCCTAGGAGGGTGACTGACGGCATGACCTGGCCCCTTGGAACCTGTTCCCACATTTCTGAAGCAGGAATATCACTGTCACCTACCGCAGAGGGTGGCCGTGAGCATTAGTGTCAAAACACATCAGAGGCTTGGGAAGGGGCTTGGAAAGCTGTAATCCTCCATAAATGCCAGCTGCCAAAATCACCAAAAGGAGAAGCCACTCCATGGCTGCCACGGGGTCTGTGGTGCCAGATAACTAATCACCAACCTGCAACAGAAGAAGGGGGTCAAACTTCATGGACCGTCCACTTTCACGCTCAGGTCTCCAGTTCCTGATAACACCCTTTTCACCCACATTCTGGTTTGTGCCAAGCGCACAGGTTGCGTGAGGGGAGCTGGGGTGCAGTGAATGGATTCTCCGGTGTGTGTGCTGGAAACGCAAAGGGCACAGAGATGAGCACGTCCACAGACCCGAGACCTGACTACACGCTTAGTGATGACCGACACTGTCCAACCCGACTCCCACCCTCACTCCTGTGCAGCCTCTGGCGGCGGGGGGGCAGGGTGGAAGGAGGGTGCTCCCCGCCAGGCTCTGCTCCCCAGGAAGCTAGGCACTCTGTCCATACCCTCCTCACTGCAAAAAGCACACTATTTGCCCAGGGCGTGGTTCCCATGGATCAGGGCCCTCTGCGCACTTTCTGCTCGTTATTTGTTCCAGACCCACAACTTTTCAAGTTACATATTATCATTACTGCAGAGAAAGAGATAGGCTCCAGGAGACAGTGTTCCCCTCCCCGAAGATCCCAGGGGGACTCAGCAGAGCCAGGATCCAGCTCAAAACAACCCAGCTCCTTTCCTGCTGCGTGGCCTCCCACACCTTCACTTTCAAAGAAAAGATTGGGATAATTCCTAAAACAGCCTCTTATGTCTTCTTTTTGGCATCCCAATTCCTGCCAGAAGCTGTATTTGATTTATGATTCAGTTTTTGCAAGTATTCGTTCCCAAAATTATGCTCTTTTACTTTCTAAAGAACACAGTGAGTTTTGTTATTTACAGGTCTGAGACTTGACAAGCCAGGAAGAACTTCCATGCTGGTGACAAGTTTTCCCTGAATCTCGACTTTATTTCCATTTCAGGGGCATCACCCAGACCTGGCTCTGATATGACTCTAAAAGGCCACATCCACTGATAACTGAAAACAAAAATTTTACAATAAATTAACAATAATGAGAGGTGGGTAGTGAAAGGATAACACTGCAGTCAGATTTAGAGAAATGAGACGGTCTTTTGTCCACAGGTCCGCAGTTTCTCATCGGCACACAGGCTCTATGTAATTAGAATTAGAACAGCCCCCTCCCCTTCCCACGCACCATAAATCAAAGCCCAAGGCACTGTACACCTTAGCTTTCAAAGGCTGAATGACCTCTTTTTTTAGAATTTTTATCTTAATCAGTTGGTTATGGTCTTTCACAATATTGTTTGCTTGCAACAATATAATGTAATCCTATGTCAAGGTTTTTCGGCCCAGATTTTGCGGTAGAGGCCAGTCTGTAGAGACTTGGCATGTATTTCTCAGCCTGTACAGCATTTCTCCAAGAGGGATCTCAAGCTGAGGGTTCTGGGGCTAACTCTAAACTACAGACAGGCATGGTCAAGCCTTATCCTTTGAAAAGATGTAATTGGCTGCTAATATTTAAAAGTGAGGGAATTTTTTTTTTTTTTTTTTTTTTGTCTTTTTGCCTTTTCTAGGGCCGCTTCTGCGGCTTATGGAGGTTCCCAGGCTAGGGGTAGAGTTGGAGCTGTACCGCCGGCCTACGCCAGAGCCACAGCAATGTGGGATCTGAGCCATGTCTGCGACCTACACCACAGCTCACGGCAACGCCAGATCCTTAACCCACTGGGTAAGGCCAGGGATTGAACCCACAACCTCATGGTTTCTAGTCGGATTCGTTAACCACTGTGCCACGACAGGAAGTCCTAAAAGTGAAGGAATTTCATTTGGGACTTCCATATTTTCCCAAAAAATACAGTCAGCTCACTAACAGCAGGCCCCCATCCCAGGGCAGTGCTCCCTCCGCCGCTGCCTGCCCCTTAGACAGCACTTCTGCTGCCCTTCTCCACCACACTCACCAAACCTGGCCTTTCATCCACCCCACTCCCCTCAAATTACTTGCCAGTCAGGTGCCAGCTTCCCCCCAGGTGCCAGCTTCCCCTAGGTAGGCAGGTATCTGGGCTGGCAGCTCTGCCCTGCACCCACTATAAGCGCCTCAGGAATAAAGTGGGCACCTCCCAGCACTGGACAGGGCCTGACTCTTTTCTAAGTGTTAACCTGCACTAAGGCCTGTACCTCAGGATAACCCAGGAGGCCAGCGCTGCTAACATTTCCTCTTTACAGACTGAGAAACCGAGACACCAAGGAATTAGGAACGTGCCCAAGGCCACACACACACATCGTCTGTGACGGCGCCAGGCTGGTGAGTGGGCCGGGCTCCAGGACCAAGGGCCCTCTGGCTGTATTGCTCAGCCCTCGGTCTTGGAAGGAAGACTGCATCACCAAGGGGACAATGACCCTCCCCTTCCGCTCAGCGTCCTGGGGCGGATGTCTAGGCGGGCTGACTTCAGTGCCCTCCCAGGCACTTTGACTAAACAGAACTGACAGGGACAGGACATAGGAGCAGACCCAGCACCACGGCCCTGACGCTGCCCTCTGACCACCCCACAGAGAGGGGCCCCAGGCTCGAGAATCCGTCCTGTTAGAGTTTGGTGTAGGTCAGTTCCGTATTTACAAGCATACGAAATTAATAAATACTTAATAAAAATGAATATGAAGATGTAGGGGCTATGAAGATGTGGTTTTATGTGTGACCACCAACCGCAACTTCAACTTTCATTACCAAGCAAGATCCGCCTTTCAGGACTCTGAGCACAATCCAGACAGCGCTGACCTTCCTACCCGGCGTCCAAAGGCGTCCTGGGCCGTCTCTGTCCCCAGGGGCCTGGAGCGGGGAGGCCTCCCTCTCTTTGAGGCGAGGAGCAACATCAGACAGGCCAGTGGGCACCGGGAGGCCCTCCAGGCGGCCCGGCGGCTCCGCAGCCCCCACTTACTTTTCCTCTCTTGGGGCATTGAAAATTGTAATAAAAGGTTTGAGCTCCAGACACATTAATCTACATGCCACCTCCGTGACACAGATTTCTCATGTCCACACCGAAGACAAGGAAGTAGGATCTGAACCTAGGCCCTTCTAACCCTACGTTCTGGTTCATTCTCCATCGTGGAGTGCCAGCGGGGAGGGCCAGGGAGTCGGCCCGGCGAGGCCGGTGCCCCGCGCTCAGGGACTGGTTGGAGGGGGAAGGGCGGGAGCGGCGCTCTGGGGACCGCGGGCATCGAGGGCATCGCCCACCTGGAGGCGATGGGTGGCCAGGCCCCGCAGGGACGCACGGCGAACTGGGGTCCTGCTCCGAGGCCAAAGGAGACGTTTCCAAACGGAACAGACGCACGTTCGCCCCCTGAAGAGGAGGCATGATGGGGAGGGAGCGGCGACGAAGGGACTAACCAGGGCTCCAGGCAGGAGAATTACCCAAGGAATAAAGACGAAATTTCTCCGTGGCAAGCTCTGAAAGAAGCTAGCGAGAAGGATTCGTGGGGCAGAGCCCCTCATTTCACCGCAGAGCGCCTGTTGCCTAGTCTAAGCGCAGCGCACCGAAGCTGCTAGAAAGTGAGAAACCCCCTCCGCTGCTGCTCCCGAGAGCGCGCGAGGGGGGGCACGCGCTCAGCAGGTGCATGCGCGGCCCGGAAGGGGGCGCGCGCTTCCGGGCAAGAATCCACTCTCAAAAGCCTCCCCGCGGAGGAACCCAAGAAGTCGTACGTGTACTGCGTACGTGGCGTGAGCCCAGCCCTCAACCTCAGCCAGGCTTCGGAAGCTCACGCTAATTATTAATAACATCCACGCAGGACAGACTTTCTTCTTTTTATCGGGTACCATTCCCAAATCCTAAAGGGCAGGCTAGTTCTGATGGGCTGATCCAGCCCACAGTAGCCTTCCCCGCTCCAAACTGCTCTTCAGAAGCGGTCTCCTGAGATTTCTCTTGTCACGTAGTTGGTAAAGGATCAATTTGTCACTGCTGAAACTTACGGTCATTGCTCAGCCGCCAGTTCGTTCCCTGGCCCGGGAACTTCCGCCTGCTGGGGGCGGGGCCAAATAAGTGGTTTCTTTTCCTTCCCTATATTCCACTCCTGAAAACCCACAGCCCTCTAGTAGGAGATTGCAACCTGCTACTTCTGATTGCTTACTTTACTATGCACCTTTAGCCCTGCGTGTGTGAGCCGAGTTCACGCGGCCGCTCGTGGAACAGACACGCGCGCACACGCGAGTAATCCGGGAGCCTCCAGACGCGCTGCTGGTGCGTGGGCACGGGCGCGATGCACTGAGGCGGCAGGGGGCAGTCTCTTCGGGGACTCTGGTGGAAACGGCAGGCTTCTTCAATATGCCGTGCAGGTATACTTGTACTTTTTAGTCACTCTGAAGCAAATACTTAAGAAAGCCTTTTGGTTTTTATCTTTAAAGACTGAAATTTTCAAATTTCATCCCTGAAATAGAACTTTTAAAAATGTAAAAAAGTAAAACTTGAATGTTCAATTTAGGCAACAATCTCAGATGACCGACCAGTCGGGGAGAAAAAGGCAGTGAGTGGAGAACGTTTTCAGATTTTATCAATCTTAGGAGGAAAAACAAATTCATTGGCCTTCTCTTAATTTTTCAGTCTCTTTACATTCTACTGTAGGTAAATACTGCCCTCTTTTGGCAAAATGTTCCAATTTGAAATACGTGTGGGTTTTTTAACACAAAAATCAAAAGAAAAAACTCCATTTTCATGAACAAGAATGATGTGTTTGAAAAAAACCTGAACGACGCTTGACATCGTTGGTGGATCTCTTATTGTCTCCATCAGTAAACCAAGAAGTCAGCTTTTTCCTCGCAGGCCCAGTGCTGCACTTACAGTGCTCCTGAAATGTGGAGGGCTTAGAAGAGGCATGCAGGTTTGTGCACTTGTCTCAGTTCAAAATATATTACATTGTACTTGTGGGGTATTTTTTTCGGAAGACTAAAAACTTTCTACTTTAGAAACTAAGCTGATGGTGAGAAGAGAAGCAAAACCCTACTGTTAGCAACCGTGAGTAGGCTAGCTAGGAACTGCAAGGCCCACAGAAGCACACCGTGAATGCCACAGCCGCGTGCTGGCTGTTGGGTCTTCCCCACAGGCCTTAGGACAGCTCTCCAGCAGAAAACTGTGTGTGCTAGACCGTGTTAAAAACATTTTACACACACACGGGTGTGCTGAGTGAAGAAGTTAGTAAGACAGACATATACAAGAGCAGAGTGAAAATGGGAAGCCAGCAGGCTAAGTTAACACTGGAGGCTTGTTCAGCTGGAGTATTTGCTTAACCAAGTGAACTTCAGACTTGGGGGTAGCAGGACTACAAGGAGGAGGAAAAAGCCCTTTCCTATGGGGGGATCGTCTTAACTGGAAGGCCCCCATTAAGTGCATTAAGGATGAACTGGAAATAATCCACCTATCCCCAGGGAACACAAATAAAATTGCCTCTTCCAAAACTTGCTATGAGGGGGGAGTACAACCCTCATGAAGAGGTGATATCCCCACATCAGGGTCCCATGGGTGTCCAGGGCACTCTCCCTGGTGCTGTGAAAACCTTAGATCCAGGACTTCGTTTAAAGAGGACAAAAGCTAGCAGTGCTTCTGACAAAAATTAGGCCTCTCAAAGTCTCATAGATAAGGCACCACAACACAAGGCTTAGTCAAAGCCTAAAAAACAGGGAGTCATGATAGCTGGCTGTTATAAACACCATGAGCAGAAGCCACCTTAGGGTCCAGATCATGGAATTAGATGTGGAATATAAAATAATTAGATTCAGTACATTTATCAAATTGAAATAAAATAATTTTTAAAAACCCAGACATTAAAACTCACCATAAGGGTGTAACAGCAGATTTAAAGCAAGTGAAGACAGAATTAGCGATTGGGTGATTATATTTGAAGAAATTACTTAGAATCCAATGCTGAGACAAGAGGTTGAGAAAACATCTGTAAGAAAAGAAAGTAGCCAAGAATTTTCAGAACTGATTAAAGAGGCCACCCCATACACCTATAAGACAAAAAACAGGGAGGATAAAAGAAAAAACCTAATACCCAGGCACATTATACAAGACTACAAAAAAATAACAATGTCAAGGCAAAATTGTAAAAACACGAGATATAAACCAAATAACCCTCAAAGGAATGGCTATCAGTGGACTTCTCAATAGCTACAATGAAAACCAGTATGCAGAGAATTTTGTCCTAGAGAAAATAGTCATCCTAAAATTGTGTGTCATGTTTTTCAAGCATAAAGACAATTTTTTTCAGAGAGACAAAACTAAGAGTTTTAACTACCCAGTGCCTTTCACTAAAGAAATTTTAAAAGATATACTTCAGGCAAAAGGAAACTGAGATGAATCTAAGAAGTCAAGAAGTAACAAAAAAGTGTAAACATGGAAGAAAAGCTAGCTAAATGTCAATCAGAAAGATGACAGATGGTGTTCTACAAGAGTTTACAATCTGGACCTAGAAGACATGACACACACTGCATGTAACTGATACAGTGACGTCAGCAGTGAACATTCTACAGCAACTAGTGTCACTGAGAACGAGATGAGTGACTTCAGACTTTGAGAAGCATGGTGATGGTGATGTATTAAAATGTCGAGAGCAATAAAATAGCAGTCAAAAAGAGCAAAAAACCAAAAAAAAAATCAATCATCAAACATTTTAAAAAGATGTAAAGCACAAAATATTCTGTAGTTAATACTTCAAATGAATGTACAAGGATGAATGCTTCAGGTAAATCTCAATTTTTTTTAAAGAAATGTACCTTTGTAAAGTAACAAACACCTAAAACACAAAAATACAGAAAAAGTTGGAAATAAACATTTAAACAAACTAGGTGACTACTGACCAAAAGAAAACCGCTCTGTATCAGACCAGACTTTGAAACAAAAAATATAAAGAGGGTCCCTACACAATGTTAAAGGTCCAATCATGACACAGTGTCACATAATAAATCACATCAAAATAGACAAAGCAAAAACTGAAAAGATCTATAAAGAACTGACATTCCATCATCAAAGTGACAGCCTCTGCCAAAAACTTACAGATGGTGTAAGCACACACAAAAATTTTTTACTTAATCCTGTATTTGATTTGAATTAAAAACTTGGTTCAACTGAGATTTATAGAACACTATACTGAACTGCAGAGTATATATTCTTTTGAAGCACACCTAGCCATCTGTTAAAAATGACTGTACTGGAGTTCCCCTCGTGGCTCAGCAGAATGTATCAGACTAGTATCCCTGAGGATGCAGGCTCAATCCCTGGCCTTGCTTAGTGGGTTGGGGATCTGATATTACTGTCGGCTGTGGTGTAGGTCACAGACATGGCTTGAATCCCGCACTGCTGTGGCTGTAGTTATACAGGCAGGCAACTATAGCTCTGATTTGACCCCTAGCCTGGGAGCATCCATATGAAGAGGGTGCGGCTCTAAAAAGCAGAGACTACAGAGGCAGTAAAAGAAGTAAGGTGTTCAGCACTTCTATTCAGCGTGGTACTGGAGGCCCCAACCAGCATTTCCAAAGGAAAACATAAACTGTCCTTATTCAGAGGTGATCTATGCAGAGAATTTAGAAGAATCATAGACAATTTTTTTTTTTTTTGGTTTTTGCCTTTTCTAGGGCGGCTCCTGCTGCATATGGAGATTCCCAAGCTAGGGGTCTAATTGGAGCTACAGCCACCAGCCTACACCTAAGCCACAGCAACATGAGATCTGAGCCGAATTTGCAACCTACACCACAGCTCATGGCAACGCTGGATCCTTAACCTACTGAGCAAGGCCAGGGATCGAACCCACAACCTCATGGTTCTAGTCGGATTCGTTAACCACTGCGCCACGACAGGAACTCCAATGTTTAACTTAATATACAAAAATCAATAAAAAAGCACAATTAACTTTAATAAATATTAACAGCATTGAAAAATATCTACAAATACCAAAAGATGTTAGACAAAATTGTAGAGCTTTATTAATACATTTAATAAGAAATAAAAGTACCAAATTCATGGATTGGAAGATTCCATTATCATCAAAATTAATTTTCACACAAATTGATCTGTAAGCTCAAAGCAGGGTTAGGAGACTGGGAGGGGACACACAGGTAAGGTAATAAGGCCAGCAGTCAAGCCCAGTGGTGCATACACACATGTACTTACATGTGCACTGAATTATTCACTACACTCTCCGTGTATCTTATAAATATGCTTCATAGCCACTTGTTTTATAAAAATAAATGTTTTAAAAACTTTATGCCCCTCGGCGGTGGCAAAAGTCAAAAGGAAACGCATGTCAAAATACAGACAACTCTATACCCTAATTCAGCAGACATCCAGGGGTGCTGTGTCTGAATTTAAAAAGAAGGGAAAAAGAAAAAGCAGACCACTGGAGAATGATGCTTAATTATATGCAATTGTTTATTTAAAATAATTTTCCAAGTTTTCCCATAATTTAACAGGTTTTGCTTCATTTTATCCTCTTAGACAGCTAGAAACCAACATTGACATTTTCTGTATTTTAACTACTATGTACGCTACTTTAGTGACAGTTGTCTTTATTAAGTCTAGAACCAGCTCTAGTGACCCATAAGCAGTACAGGTATAAATGAGCTTCCTGGCAGTTCTGCTGTTGCTGACAACATCTAGGGCTCATCAGACTCTGGGTGCTATTTCAAGTGTCTCCAACCCTCTTACAGAGAAAAGCGTGCTGCACTCCCTCCCTAGGCCTACTTTCTCTCCACAAAAAAAAAAAAAAAAAAAAAAGACTAGATTAGGTTACTTCCACCGTGTTTTCCTGCTGTAAAATCCCATGCATATATTGCTCATCGTTTGCAATTCATTTTACTCCATCTTTGCCACCTCTCCACCTATAAAGCATAATTATCCACACACAAATATAACATGATTCATTAAAAAATAAACACCCCAAATATTCTTAGTCATTCTAATATATTCCCATTAATAGATAAAAGGGCTTTCACTTAAAATTTCATTTTTATTTCTACTTCTTTATTTTAAGTCAATAATAAAGTCACAACTATAAAATAAATGCATTTAAAAACACAAAAGATACATTTCAATGAGAAAAGATGGGCAATGATCATGAAAATCTACTGTACATTTTGCCAAGGTCAACAGAATGAAAGCTAATATGAGAGTCCATCTTTAAATATATCATTAACAAAAACCACCCTCAAGAATAGTAAAATCACCATTTAAGAAAACATATCTGGAATCTTGCTCCAAAAACAACAAAGTGTGTGTGTGTGTGTGTGTGTGTGTGTGTGGTGGGGGTTTCTAGATAAAGATTTGTGGGCAACAGAAACTCAAGATTAACTCCCACAGTTAACATTTATTTCAAAATAAAATGAATGTCTCTAACAGATGACAACTGCATGAAACTATTTCTTCCTGGATATTAATGAGATGGATCATTCTTAACAGTACCAGCTTAGTCATCAGCCAAAGAAAACTGTGGCGATACCAAGGTCCAAGCCCAGGCCCTGGTATAAGATAAACAGCTTCCATGAAACTTGTCTCTCAACCTGTGACTAAAATATCCTCATGCACCTGGGATAATTCATGCTTAGACTATCTCAAACACCTGTTGTCAGATGTGTGCAATTACCAGAGCTGACATTTTTTTTTAACCATATATATGTTACTAATCACTGAATCTTTGTAAAGAGATAATAATCCTTCACTAAACATTGATTGGGTTTCCTCAAGCGTATTTGATCAATTATTGTTAACAGTGATGCTGGTGGTAAGAAGTGATACTTTCAAATTTTTTTCCTTTTTAAAAATATATATCCATGTAACACTATGTAGTAAATACGTTACACTGTACACTTTCTTAACAAGGAATGACTCTTCAGGCTCTAGTAGGAAGAAAAGAAATAAACTAACAATGGCATTTACTCCATTACCACTGACATTCAAATAATGAATAAAGTATGTGATATTAAGTAAAATGAAGAATCATTATAATTTTTACCACAAAAAAGAACAAAAAAAAATGGGAAGAGGTTAAATGAGCACAATGTAGGTCCCAAAAATTACACTATGATTCTGAATTTTCAAAGCAAAAGGCATCTATGTATAACATCTGTGAATATCTCCTATACTACAAGGATGAATTTCTAAGCAAATGCAGGCCAGCTTAAGCCCAATTTGTCAAAGATAAATAACAGATGAACTGGGAGTTCCCTTTGCTAAAGTGCAGCTGTGACCAGTCTGCTCTGGCCCTACTCACCACCTGAGCCATCAACAGTCCCACAGAGCAGACTCTTAAACCAAATACTTTATACAGTGGACTACAACAAAAACAACCCTAAATATGCTATCTTCTAAAACTTCAGGAAGGTAAGATAACCTCATCATTTTTAAATACTGGAAATGTAAAGGGTCCATACAAACTAAGAACTGTATTAAGTATATATGTTTTACTTGAATATTCACCTGATGTGCTCTTAAAATCTCCATAAGAGAAGCAGATATTTTCCCCATGTCTTTTGGCAACAGATTCAAAAGCAAGAGCAGCCATGCTGTCGAATTCCATGGAACGTGGCTTTAAAGCTAAATTATTCAGCATCTGCATTGTTATTGCACTCATTACTGCCCGGAGAGCTACAGCAACTCAGCGACAGGTCAGGGACAAAAAGGAGGGTCACTGGGTCTACAAAGCACCCTGTCCTGATTAGGTAAGAAAGTTCTCTCGGAGGAAATGCAAACAGCTGCAATTCGGATCCGATCATATATGCTCAATGATTCTTTCATTTCATATAAAATTAACCCTAACCCTCACCACCACCAATCTGGAGGAACCAGACGAGGATTTGCAGTACCCAGTCTTGACTGCTACTGCATTCCACTCCTGAAGTTGCTCTGAGTTAAAACAGCAATTCTCCCAAGATTTAAAGAAAAATATATTTTATAAAAGGGATTCTTTTAAATCACTGGATACATCATTTTTATTACTAAGACAAATGAGTTATACTTTTTTCCACTATAAATTCACTCTGGTGAAAGAATTCTCTGAACTCCTACCAAATGCTACATGTTCAAGACTAAAGGAATTATCAGTAGGCATTCTTTCTTCTTGCTCTACGCTATTTTTCCCTAAAATATGTCAAGTAAGCTTTTAGAGACTCGGGCAGGGGGAGCTTCATGATCTTCTCTCTCAGCAGGTTCTGGGGCGGCTCCTCCGGCTTCATGGCTTCACCGTGGTCTTTCTCCTCCTCCTCTTTGTCTTCTTCCATTTTCTCATCCTCCTCACTGTCTAGAGGCTGAGGAATAAGCTGATTACTCACAAAGACGTATGTGTTAATTCTCTGCTTGACTCTCTTCCTTTTCCGTTTGGGCGGAGCTCTTTGAGGAATCCCCTTGGCCTGCATCTCATCATTTATGAAATTTCTAAGTGTGCGTCGGATGTAAATACGAGCCAAGTCCTGCAGATTCCTGACAGCACAGGGGGCTAAAAGCACACAAAAACCATAGAATGAAAAACATTATATACTGTTCATTGCTTGGTGACTATTAGAAGACACAAGACATATAAAAATTACAGAAAAGGAAACAGGGGATGTGGAAAAAACCACCACAGACACAGAGGAATGCAGGGACGCGGCTGCTCTCGACCAGCTGGTGGCAGGCTATCCCTGTGGAAGGATGCACATGATGGGGTGAGTGCCCCAGGCAGAGGGGAGGCAGGGGAGCTCAGGTGGCCTTTCAAGGAGCTGCAGGAGGCCAGTGCAGAGCAGGGAGAGGCTGTATCATGGCCTGGCAGGCCTTGGCCACGCTGTTCTCAGAGGTTTTAAAAACTCAGGGTTATAGCACTCCGCCTCCTCTGTGAAGTCTGGGTGTAAAGGGATGGGACATGCAGCCATCCACATTTGGAGATGGCAGGGCAGGCGGAAAGAGGAGAACAAAAGTGGATTCTGCTCTGAAGACAGGATGGACAGGGACTGGGCGTGGGAGAGTCTTTGGCCCCGGGAGGCAGACGCTAATGCCGACTACTGACACGACAAAGAGAAATGGTGTGAGGAGAAGAAAAGATTAGTTTTGTTTGTAGGTGATCTGAAGTGGAGGCTTCAGGGGTAACAAGCAGAGGCCCTGCCTGCAGTCACCCTGCTGACATTTTATTATATGTAGTAGCTCCTCAAGGACCGAGCAAAGTGGAGTGTTTCCATAACCTGCTCAGTGCTGCAGAGGCCACAGTGACCTGAGTTGGGACCTGGAGGCAGTTATGTCAGGGCTCCAGGACTCCGGGGCAGGGCCAGGGCTGTAGACCTCGTCAGCCACGTGACCTGCAAAGACCAGGAGAGCCCGCGGGGAGGGCGGCCTGACATTGAGGTGCCTCTGCGGAAGGCCAGGTGGAGAACAGAGCCATGGAGGAGAAGCGAAGAAATAACCTTGTCTTTCAGCCATCTCTGCTCTCAACCCTCCCACACTGCTGGTGCTCTCTGCCAACACCTCCACCGTCTTCCTCCACCGGCTGCCTGCCACCCCAGGGCACGATCACAAGGGGGACCTGTCTAAAAGAACCAACTGGACCCAGAGCAGAAAAGGATTCGACCTGACTTTAGCAGCTTCTAACACCCACAAGTCCTAAAACAGCATCCAAATGGGCTCCATTTAAACATCCTCTGAATTATATAAAAACCCATAGAGGATTCTCAGCCCTACTTATTCAAAAATCCCAGGATTTTCTGTCAAGGGTTCAATGGGCCAGACAATACTAGTCCTGACTGCTATGAAATCCAAGTGTGAACTGAAGCTTTCGGTCCACAACAACAATGAAGGTGATTTCTAACACACACACACACACACACACGGTTTCCCAAAGGTAGTCCCTATGTCGATTTTACAGGGGCCCATGAGTCAAACCCACTAACTAATGATTTTTGAAAGCCATTTTTAACCTACAAAAACTGCAACTTCATACGGCTCAACATGGTACAGTTCTGAAATTTTTGAACTGTCCTTTGTGATACTGATTTATAATCAAAAATTACATTTAGCTTTCCCTTCCTGACACAGAACCCCTAAAACACATGGAATTTCCTAAGCGATAAGAGCGTAAAGGTGAAAAGGACTCTTTATTGTCCATAAAAGCTCCTTCCAACTATACCCAAGTTTAAGCTAGGAGGTGACTTGGTAAGCCCTTCGGGAAGCTGGCAGGTGTCAGGGGAACCCTCACACACCATCAGTGGTTGAGGGGGGAGGGGCACGGGGGAACAGTCTTGGGAATGACCCTGTAACCTGGAGGGTCTGAGCTAACACCGGTTAGTGTGAGTCAAATCACAGAACACCTGGTTAATTGCCCGCCAAGAACTGGAGAACTGCTCAGTGCGGAAAATACACGTCTGGATTACAAAAGGACTCAATGCAGGGTGGACAAGAGAAGTGGACTTTCTCTTTAGTTGGTGTAGTTTTTCCTTTATCCCCAGTGAAGAGCTTCCCCTTAAATTTAAGAGCATATTCTTATTTTTAGAATGTCTTATACCAAAGAAAAAGAAACATGACCTCAAGTTGATAAAAATTTGTAATGATCCTGAGGAAAAGTTATAGATGCATTTACATAACGGTTTATATGAGCGATTTCACAGCTACAAAATTCATTTGGCAAAGGATTTGCATGTTTTGGGTTTTTTTGATTTGGTTTTTTCTTTTTTGGCTGCACCCTCAGCATAAGGGAATTCCCAGGCCAGGGATCAAACCCACACAACAATGACAATGCTGGATCCTTAACCTCCTGCACCGCCAGCAAACTCCTCCATGTATACTTTTTAGGTTTTTTGTGCTAATATTCTTTCATATTTTTACCTAAAATTAATGAAATAATGTTCTCTAAACAGAAACCTATTTTAACAGAAGAGCAAACTTGTTCTTACTCTCCATACATTCTATTACATTTTGACAAATAATAATTTTCAGAACTTTTGTTATTCTATGAACATTACTATACGAAGCTCTTATTTTTTAGAAACTCACACCTGCTGACTCACTTTTATACGTTGCTGTTGGTAGCTGGTGACTCTTTTTATTATGGGAACATTTAAGTACAGCTGACCCCTGAACTATGTGGCCCATTTACACACAGTTTTTCAACAATAAACCCTAGGCAGTAAGAACTACACAATCCGCAGAGGAGCAAAGGATAACAGACAGCTGTCAGTAAGAATGGGTTTTCCACTGTGCCGAGGGATGGTGCCCTAATGCCCCAATTATTCAAGGATCAGTGGTATAGACAAAAGATCAGGTATAGACACCTGACACCCGGCTTCAACACGCAGCCCAGGCTGGCCTGACTGCATCAACGCCCTGTTCCCTTTCCCATCTCCGCCCCACATTATCCTGAGCACAGTGTAAAAAGACTGGCTCACCTGTGAAGATTTCAGGATTGATGGGGTTTTTTTTTAATCTAGTCTCTTCCCCTCTTCTCCTTTTCTGCCCAATACTCTCCTACTTTACATTAGCTGTGTTCTGCAGCCTAACCAAGAAGCCTCAGCTACCCTGCAACTGAGGTCTGCTTCTGGTCTTGGAACAACCAAGCTCTTTTCAGCCTAAATAAAAGCTTTTTGTGTTTGCTATCCCTCTACGTGAAAAATGACGCCAACAAACTTACTATAATTAATAAATTCACAACTACTACAATTAATAAATTCCTTTTTTGGAGCTCCCGTTGTGGCTCAGTGGGTCAAAGACCCAACCAGTATTCATGAGGATGCGGGTTCAGTCCCTGGCCTCACTCAGTGGGTTAAGGATCCAGCATTGCCATGAGCTGTGGCGTAGGCCTGCAGCTGCAGCTCTGATTCCACCCCTAGCCTGGGAACTTTCATATGCTGGTGTGGCCCTAAAAAGAAAAATGAAAAAAGTAAAAATCCATTTTTTGTTTGACTTGCCTCTTCTTTTCATGTTTCCATAAAGGCAGCTAACAGTGTCTGTTGCAATGTAGGAGTACCAGAAAAATCAAACAAAAAAATGAATAAATCCATTGATTATCTTACTGAAAATGTGCTTAACTCTTGATAATCATATAGTCCATTAAATCTCAAGCAAGGTTCCATAACAAAGTACAGGCAGTTACTTACGGAGTCCCACAGAATCGGGTTTGCCATTATCATTCTTACTTGGCTGCACAAGTGGAGCAAATGAAACAGCAAGGATGTTTTTACTTTCCCAAGTGTTTTGTCCAGTTCGCATAATTTGTGTTAACTATTTAGAGGGGAAAAAAGAAAATAGCTTAATCCTGGAAGTGTGATCACCATACAGTTACAATTTTAAGAGAATAATTGCCAGTGACTGCCATATAATCATTTGTATTTAAACGCAACCAAACTACTTTTATTTAAATATTTACCATGGAATAGTACAAAAGCAATCACAAATTCTTGCTCTTCAAGATACTTTGATGCACGTGGAATGACTCTGCAGGTTATATTTGGGGTCTGACAGCTTCTAGGGGTATTATTTCCACCCATACCTACCACTGGCTCCCAAAATGCATGTCCCACCCACGTTTAGTTGTTGGATTAAAGTGTTATATTAGCAAAAACATGTTTTGATGACTACACCAATGAGTCAACTTTGTGATCTTCCATGGTGGTAATAAAACACAGATTCTAATTCTAATCCCAGCTTGATATTTCATAAATAAATATAACAAAGGGATAAGAAGTTTTGGTCACTCAGCAAACACCCATCATCAGTTCTTAGAAAAAAATATTAACTCAGCACATAGTTTGATGAAGTTGGATTAGTGTCTTTAATTTATATTATAAAAACCAACCCAGTATTGTATTTTACATAGTATACAGCATATAATAAATATTCAATAAAACATAAATGGGAAACCACATTTAAATGTTTAAAAATGTATCTTTAAAGGAAAACACAGTGCACGGTGATGGTGAAATCCTCTGACCTGCAAATCGCACACTGTGAAGTCAGGAGACCCTCAGATAAACCAACTCCAAAACCACCACACTAGGTCCCCATCCTCTCCAACAATCTATCTTCTACTTACAAACCTCAAGGTGCTTTAAACATCTCAGATTCAGGTTAATATGAATATAAAAGATTTTTTTATGTACATTTATAAATTTTTGAAGTAAAAGAGCCATGTATTTTCTGAATAAATTAGTATTTCATACATTTGTTATACCTAATCATTACAAACCAAAGGCAGGCAAACAGATTAAAAAAATACTTTCAAATGAGTCTGAATTGTACTAAATGAAGATTTAGACATCTGCAATGGAGTTAAGCAGTTCAAACCAAATCCCAAACAGTTCTTCCTACATGTTCTGAGAGTTAAAACAAAAACAGGCCGGATAGAGCAGCTGGCAGATAGCCATGTTCAGGGGCCCCCTCTGGCGAGGACACTGAGGGGTGCAGCCTGGCAGGCACCAGGCCGATGCAGCCAAGCTGGGCAGAGAGACCAGGCTCTGCGATCCCTAGTGAGGGTCCTACAGTGTCCTTCTGTGTAGACAGACCTGTGGAGAGTGCGTCTTCCACTGATGGAACATTTTCCACCTTGCACTACGTGTTTTATTTCCTACGCCATTAGGTAAGAGGACAGAGGAAGCTACCTGATCTTCTATTGGCATGACCAGAATGCCTCCAACTTTTAGTAATATTTTCATGTAGTTTTCATGGTCTTTCTGAACTCCAGCTCCACAATAAATTCGATCATACTGATGACTGTCTGACGCTATCTGGAGGCAATTACCAACCACAAATGCAGGTTCGCAAAATTCAAATCTGTATGGAAAAACAAAAAAATTTAATTCATTTTAACAAAAGATTAGATCTAAAAAATTAATATAATCCAGTTCTTTGAACTAGTGAAGTTGACAAAATTAATTATAAGGGTAAAAGATCATTATGAAATCTGATTTAAATATCTTATTTATGAGGTTTAACATTGATCAAATATAGTTTTATCATTAAGATACAGTGTACAGTCTGTCAAAATATTAACCTATTTTTTTGCTACACTGAAAGGTTACTTAAGGCTTAAAAAGTGAACATAGTGAAAAGCCATCACAACACCCATCTTGTGACGCCCTGCAAAAGACATGTGACAAGGATGAGAATCATAAGGGTCAGACAGAAGCAAAAAGGCCTCACACTCCACGGCCTTTTCCAGAAGAGGCGGAGGGCCCATGGCCATGGCAAGGGCTGGCTCAATCTGTCTCTGTTTGGCGTCCTGCCGTAGTTCAGAGCAGCAAGGCTTGTCAGGAAGACACCAGTGCCCTGACCATATTACTCTTGCAACCAACCACTAAGATTAGGGAGATTTTCCTAATAAATGTTGGCAGAGCTATGTTAGAGGATTAGAACAGAGAGCAGAATGAAGGGGCTTGGGCCTTAGGATCTCCCTATGCAACAGAAGAAAGAGGATTCAGAGCAAAGGCATTTTATCCGGGCAGCCTGCTCCTGGTTACAGTGTGGGTTCATGGTCTAGACTCATGCTTTTACAAACTATCCTATTTAGAACTTTATTCCTTTAATTCTGACAGAGCTGAAAAGTCCCTACCATACATAATTAAAAGCCTGATGCACTTAAAAAAATGTGTACAGTAATCTTTTTAACTTAATTCACGGAATATCCTTAGGTTGTTGACGTTAATATGACATCATATAACAAAACCAGGCTATCATTTGAGGATGAAATAGCTTACATGAAAAGTTTTAGCATGCAATGAAGAATGACTGTGAGTCATAATCATTATATTTTCTAAAATGTTATCTTGTCCTTTGGTAATTAACAGACTTATTACACAATGCTTTTCCATTAAAGTTCACTAAAATACAGACACACTGTGGTCAATCACTGATATTTAAAGAAGAGTTTAGCAGAATGATGCTCTGTTGTCAACTTCCTGTTCCCCCAGGGGAGGGGGGGGGTGAGGAAGAGTGGGGACCCCTGCCCTTCCCTCCTGCTGTGACTGCCCCTCTGGGCTCACACTTTCCCGGTCTCCCCCCTAACTGCCCTGCACCCTGCTGCTCAGGATGGATCCCACCTCAGAGGGCCATGTGGGGACCTTGTTCTGCTTTTGCACTGTCCTTCCAGACTCGCTTCCTGATCTGCTTCCCACCCCATCCCACTATGCACACTGTGTTATGGCTACAGATTGAATTACTGACTAGAAGTTGCTTAGAGGAACTATCATAAACTCCGTGTTACGTGCTGTTCTTCTAACTGAAATACCGCCCCCCCCTTCAGATAAATGTTGAGCATCCCTTCAAATATCAGCTACAGATGAAAGCTTACACAACTCTTCAATAAGATTTCACTCTCCTACTTGCATAACACACAAGAATGGAAACTTACCTGTGTGATGGACAAGTTTAAATTCTATACTCAAGACTATACAACTGAAACTGTCTAAAATGTGGCCAAAATATAACTTCTTGTTTTTGTTTTTGTTTTTTTTTGTCTTTTCTAGGGCTGCACCCATACAGCATACAGAGGTTCCCAGGCTAGGGGTTGAATCAGAGCTGTAGCCGCCAGCCTACGCCACAGCCACAGCAACACCTGATCTGAGCCCCGTCTGTGACCTACACCACAGCTCATAGCAACGCCTGATCCTTAACCCACTGAGCAGGCCAGGGATTAAACCTCATGGTTCCCCTATCCTAGTCGGATTCCTTAACCACTGAGCCATGACGGGAACTCCCAGATTTTAACATAATTAGATATTTGGAACACATGGTTTAATCATCCTATCAAATTCACAGTAAGCACTCTTTAAAAAGAAAAAAAGCCTACCATTTTCCATCTAAAAATCTTCATTCCTATAAAAACTCATTTTAAATAATTTAATTTTATAATAATTTAAGCCAGTCCTATAATTTTCAGAATAAATGTGCAGAGAATTTAAATTAAGAGAATTTGAATTATTGAACTTCTTTTATCGAGTCTGTTAAATCAACTTAAAATATACCTATAGTTTAAAAGCTTCCTACTCATTAAAAATACATGATAGCTTACAGAACTGTTACTAGGAAAACACCTCATAAGCAAACAACGTACAATTAAAACCATTTCTCATATTGGAGATATTTTTATATACTCTCACCCCAGCAAAACGAATTCGAAAGAATTTAGCAACAAATTCTAAAATCAAATGTGTGACACTGCTCAAGTGACCTTATACTAGTGATGAGCACAATTCACTCCAAATACTAGTTATGGAGCACCGGTTGCGTGTAAAGCCAAAGCCAACAGGAAACATGCCTACATCTAATTGCATAGACACACATCAACAATCTAAGTAAAAGATTAATTTACAACTATGATAAATGCTCTGAAGGAAAGGAAAACACCTCTATAAGTAAGACTGAGGATCCAAGGAAACGGATAGGCCTGGTGAGCCAGAGAAAGGCTCCAGAGAAACGATAAGCTGATCTGAAAGGTGAGAGTCAGGACAATCAGAGCCATGATAACCAGGATGGGAGCTACGAGCTGCAGGTGGATATGAACCCTGAAAATGTGGCTGATCCAAACTGAGATGTGCTGGAAGAACAAAAATCACATGCGGTCTCAAAGATTTAGTGTAAAAATGTAAAATATCTCAGTATTTCTTTTACATGTGTGTGTATTTCAACAGCCACGTAAATTCAAACACTAAACAACTATGCTTCTACTTTAATCATCTGTAAATAGGAGCTTCAAATCCTTTAACATCATCTTCTCTTCAGAACACTCTCCTGGCTTTCCCCCTATCTCTTTGAACACTTGTGAATTTTAATTTTATCTCCATCACCTATTATAATCCTCAAAAAACAGTAAGTGGAAAACACAAGAAACAATTGTTTAGTCCACTTTCCACTTACCAATTTTGAAGGTGAATCTAAATTTAACAAATTAAATATGCTAATCACAAAAATCGCAGAACTAGAAGAGAAACTTGTCCAGAAAGTTACAGAAAAAAATGTGTGTACGGCACTCTATATCAATATAATGGTTCCTGTTTCACTAAATTGAACATTATAAATATGTACAGGTTCACATTACAAAATACATAATTCTTTCTGACAGTGCCAAAAAAAAAGAAAAAAAGCAAAACTCAAATTGTCCTCTAATTGAAAGATACTTTGGGGGGCTTTTCCCAAGGTCTTAAATAAGCCACCCTTATTCTGCAAACAGTTTCTTAATGCAGATCTGAATGAGTATTTTGCTTCCACTTAGGGAGTACTACAAAGAATTACAGTGAAAAATCAGACCTCTAAGTTTATAAATAACTTCTACTAATGCAAATGGAACATATATTTCTTTTTTTTTCCCAAGAACATTTTACTTGTAAATTGATATTTGTTATTTTGACTACAAAAATAGTAAATTTCCATTATGGAATACATAATTGTATGCATGCCAATTTTTAATTATCAACATAAGTATCGATCAAAAATTTGACAATCATGGGAACACACTGAATTTAAAATAAGCGACATTATATAACTAGCGAGTAAGAAATAATTGCATTAGAATTTGTCAGATGATGAATACATTTTTTCCCTCCTTTGAGATATAATGAGCCTGGAAACCTTTGCTTTCAACTGATATTGAGTTGTATTTACATTGAAAAATCCCCCCCCATATTTTTTTTTTTTTTTACAAAATAAAATACATATATTTAAACACAATTACACTCACACAGATTATTATATCATGGATCTTAAGAAACAGATTAAGTGACTCCCTCTGAAGAAGTGGAATGGAAAATATGCTGAGACAAATAGGAAATTTATTCTATACTTTATCCCATTTTGTATGGCTTTCATCTTTTTTTTTTTTTTTTTTTTTTTTTTGCTATTTCTTGGGCCGCTTCCGAGGCATATAAAGATTCCCAGGCTAGGGGTCTAATCAGAGCCGTAGCCACCAGTCTACGACAGAGCCACAGCAACGTGGGATCCAAGCCTCATCTGCAACCTACACCACAGCTCACGGCAACGCCAGATCGTTAACCCACTGAGCAAGGGCAGGGATCGAACCCGCAACCTCATGGTTTCTAGTCGGATTCGTTAACCACTGCACCACGATGGGAACTCCTATGGCTTTCATCATTACTATTTAGTATTATCTATTACATTTCAATTTTTCTTTAAAAATTAGCATTATACTAAAATTGTGTATATTATGTAACTAAAATTTATAAAGCCATATATACCATTAAATATTTTATATTGCATAATAAAAAGAATAATTTAACTGGTAAGAATAACCAAAATAATACACCCTCTGAAAATAAGTAAAATATAAAATGCATAAATTGGTTAAAAAACAGTGTAACTATACAAATATGTCCTCACAATTTGTTACATCTTAGTGATTCTTCAATAATGGCATTATACCATTCTAGGTGATGTGATAAACAAGACATTATAGACTTTACATTGTACCATGGAGAGAAATGGTTATTAATAACACAATTGTAGAACTGTATTATTTAATTTTACAGTTGCATTATCTAATTACAATTATCATAAATTCTTTGATGGAGAAGAAATCAGAATCAGATCTAAAAAGACTTCAGCACTCCAAGAATGATATCAAATGACCCCCTTCATGGTGGATTATGCACTTATTTACTATGAGATACATTTCTTCTTCAGAGACTCCTTGTTTGTGTATCAATTGTAGATTTTTGGTTTGCAGTTATTCTGAAGTTTTGATATGACTCTATATGTATACGAGATTGTTTTAAGTTGTTGTTCTCTTAATTACAAGTTCATCTCCAGTGTCCTGTGTTTGCACCCACCTCTTCTCATGATTTCTGACTTTGGTGGTATAATTGTGCATGGATGATTTCGTATCTTTACTATATATATATATACCTTTACTGGTGAGCCTTGTCATTGTAGAATTTTTGTTTCCTGTTGCCATCTTTGATTTTCTGCCTAGAGAAGTTCCCTTAGTATTTGTTGTAAGGCTGGTTTAGTGTTGCTGAAGTCTCTCAACTTTTGCTTATCTGTGAAGGTTTTGCTTTCTCCTTCAGTTCTGAATGAGAGCCTTGCTGGGTAAAGTAATCTTGGTTGGAGGTTTTTTCCTTTCATCACGTTAAGTATATCATGCCACTCCCTTCTGGCCTACAGAGTTTCAGCTGAAAAATCTGCCAATAACCTTATTGGGGTTCCCTTGTATGTTACTTGTTTCTTTTCCCTAGCTGCTTTCAAGATTTTCTCTTTGTCTTTAATTTTGGTTAGTTTGATTAATATGTGTCTCGGGGTATTCCTCCTTAGGTTTATTTTATATGGGTACTCGTTGTGCTTCCTGGATTTGAGTGAGTGGTTCCTTTCCCATGTTAGGGAAATTTTCGGCTATTATCTCTTGGAATATTTTTTCTGTTGCCTTCTCTCTCTCTTCTCCTTCTGGCACCCCTATAATACGGATGTTGGTGCGTTTAACATTGTCCCAGAGTTCTCTGAGACTCTCTTCATTTTTTCAATCTTCTTTCTCTTTCCTGTTCTGCATCCATAATTTCCACTAGTCTGTCCTCCACCTCACTTATTTGTTCTTCTGCCTCCTATATTCTGCTGTTAGCTGCTTCTAGTGAATTTTTTATTTCAGTTATTGTATTTTGCATCTCTTCTTGTTTAAGTTTTATATCTTGTATCTCTTTGGTCAGTGTTTCCTGGAAGTTATCCATTTTTGCCTCCAGTTTATTTCCAATGTCTTGCATCATCTTCAGCATCAACAATCTAAAGTCTTTTTCCTGGATGCTGAGAATCTCCTCACTTAGCTGATTTTCTGGGGTTTTTTCTTTCTCCCTCATCTGAGTTATAGTTCTCTGTTTCTTCATTTTCATAGGTTTTTGGTGTGGTGACCTTTTTACAGATAATAGGGTTGTAGCCTCTCTTACTTCTGATGACTGCCCCCCTTGTGGCTGAGTCTGTATGGGGGCTTGCTGTAGGCTTCCTGATGGGAGGGTCTGATGCCTGCCCCCTGGTAGGTGGAGCAAATTCTATTCCCTCTGTTGGGTGGGGCTTAGTCTCTGGATGGGATTAGAGGCAGCTGTGTGCCTGAGGGGTCTTTAGGTAACCATTTACTGAGGGGTGGGGCTGTGATCCCACCTGGATTGTTGTTTGCCCTGGGGCTTCTCAGCGGCTGGCTGACAGGTGGGGCCAGATTTTCCCAAATTGGCCACCTCCAAAAGCAGCTGCTGAATATTCCCGAGAGCTTTGCCTTCAAGGTCTCTCCCTCACAACAAGCCACATTCACCCCTGCTTTCCCAGGATGTCCTCCAAGAACTGCAGTCAGGTTTGACCCAGATTCCTATGGAGACCTTGCTCTGCCCTGGGACCAGTGCACGTGAAAGTCTGTGTGCGCCTTTTAAGAATGGGGTCTTCATTTCCCACAGTCCCGTGGAGCTCCTGCGCACAAGCCCCACTGGCCTTCAATGCCAGATGCTCCAGGGGCTCTTTCTCCCAATGCCGGATCCCCGCATGTGAGGGTTTGATGTGGGGCTCAGAACTCTCACTCCTGTAGGTGAGTCTCTGTGAACCAGTTAGTTTTCAGTCTGTGGAGCTTCCCACCTGGGAGGTATGGGGTTGTTTGTATTGCAAAATCGCCCCTCCTGCCTCTTGATGTGGCTTCTCTTTTTGTTCTGGAGTAGGGTATCTTTTTTAAGGTTTCCGGTCCATTTGGGTGGTATTGCTCAGCTTTTAGTTGTGAATTTTGTTGTTTTTAGGAGAGGAGTTGAGCTCCAGTCCTTCTATTCCACCACTTTAATCCTCCACTGGAACATACATTTCTAGCAAATGCTTATGAGGGTCTTATACTTTTGTTTAAACATACCAAATTAATTTCCTTTACCAGAATACTCAGATTTGAAAGTTTAATTGAACTTGAGACAACATTCCAAAGGACTAGACTATTTCTGGATATAAAAAGGTAGTACTTCAAAGACATAAGTATTGGGGAGAGAAGTGTAAGATTTTTTAAATATGGTTACTAAAATATCTAGAACATAGGAGAGAACTCGTATATCAAACACATTATTAAAAAAGCTGAAACACTACTGATTTTCTAGTTATAAAAATATGTCACCAGAGAATGAGTTCCACTGGGGACTGTTTATTACCCTGATAACTATGGCTTCACATTTCCACTAATGATACACGAATCCTTCATGTCAGTAAAGAAAACATGCCTGTACTTATAACACTATTTTAAAAATTAACAAACTGGGAGTTCCTGTCATGGTGCACTGGAAACGAATCCAACTAGGAACCATGAGGTTGCAAGTTTGATCCCTGGCCTCACTCAGTGGGTTAAGGATCCAGCATTGCTGTGAGCTGTGGTGTAGGTCACAGACGTGGCTCGGATCCTGCATTGCTATGGCTATGGTGTAGGTTGGCAGCTGTAACTCTGATTCGACCCCTAGCCTGGGAACCTCCATATGCTGTGGATGTGGCCCTGAAAAGACAAAAATAAAAACAAATAAATAAAAATATACAAAAGGGTTATGGATTTTCTTTCCTAACAAAGAATGCAGAGATGGGCTTTAGTATTTCTGACTAGGCAAAGTTGAGAATCTTACTTAGATATTTTGTATTCTGATACTGAAATTATAGTTTATTTTTATAATAGCATAACATGTAAATAAATTCATACCAAAACTTTTCAGGCAAATGTTTATGAATGTGCTCAAGTATGTATGAAGAACTAAATGATTTGAGACATGGATGGTGGCTACCACATGATCAGGGTAAATTACAACTGCTACTAATTCTTCCAGTGTAAAGAGGGAAAGAAAACATTCTCTTCCTTCAGCTTCAACTACATTCTGGAAGCTGCACCTCTCGTAAGCAAAAGACATATTTTACACCACAAACACAATTCTGTGTAATCCAGAAGACTGCAGTAATAAACTAACCAGTCTTCAGTTTATCATAAAACAGTGCTACATTATTTGTACATTTACACATAAAAATCTAGGTTTTAAAAATAGTGAAAGATAAAATCCAAATTCCACCTTTTCACATCAAAAAAATCAACAAATGAAACCTGAGAAGGGAAAAAGAAAAAAGAAAAATCAAAAACAAACAAAACAACAACAGAAAAAGCAAATGGCCTACCAAAACGATATTTCCTATGTGGTTATAATTTGACTCCTAAAAATAAGGTTCTGGTGTTCTCTCCCTAATTTTCATACTTGATTTAGGGAAGGTCATTAAAATCATTAAAATCTTATGTCTGTTAGTAACATGAAAAGCAGCAATCATTTTTATTCTTTGAAAACAATTTCGAAAACAAAATTCCCCATAAAGAGATGCTTCACACTCCTAAACCACACTAAACTACTCTTCCCATTCCTAACAATGTAGATTATCTATATACCAAAAATAATAATTAAAACAGCTCTGAAATAACTACAAATTCATTTACTTTAGACTTATAATCATTTAGTGATTTAACCTGAAAATTGAATAGCCTTTTAGAGTCTTACATAGAGAGGGAAAATTATTTGACATACTTGTACTAAAATGTACACCGGAAACCCTTTGGGAGAAAAATAGAGAGAAGAGATATCTTGGCTTACAAACAGGAACACCTGGCCAAAATAACACCAGGATTCCAATCGCTTACCTCGGCAGTGGTTTTCTTTCATGTGCATGTTGGATTATCTTCATCTTGAGATGCACAGATGATTTCGTCCAGAGCAGGGCCTTTGCCAACTTGCCCATAAAATTCTTTTGATAAGCTGCTGGGAGATCAGGGTGACCTAGCCTTGCCCTGCAGCTTCCCTCTTAGACGGATAGTCTAGGTCTAGGAGCTGACTGAGAGTAGAAAAAACAACATTCCCCTTCAATACACCATTGACGCTGGGGCTCAAAACCTACACCCCTAGTTTCTCACGTGCCACAGGGTGATGTCACTGACATCCCAGACCGCTATTTCAACAGGCAGAGGTTCTCAAGGACATAGGAAAGAACCTACCCCATCCAAAACCACCTGCCAAATGAATCACACTCCTTTTTCTTAAAACACTTTTGTCAAAACATACATTTTGAGCTATAACAGCTATGACAATTTCATTAAAACAAAACTTCGCAACTTTCCATTGGGAAGAAAACTCAGGGAACTGTTAATCTCTTCATCTCCAAATTATACCATTCAAAACTCAAAACTCAAAAATTAAGCTGGTGAATTTTTAAAAATCAAAAAAACAAAGACTTTTACCTTTTCAAGTGTTTTCCCTTCCACCTGCATCAAACTCATCTTAGAATAATTCAAATATTATTTAAAAGAAAGTGTTAAGAGTAAATACAGGGTTTTTTTCATTGAGTAGGGCTTTAGAAAACTCCATAGAACCAAAAACAATCTCTAAACAGTTTACAGAAAATGTGATAGTACCTCATATAAAAGTTAGCCTTCATATATTTCAACAAAAACTTCTTATAAAATATCATCTAACTTTCTCCAACACAAACTGAATTATGTGAAAATAAGCCTATAATTAAAATTAGAATACTAGACATTGCATAAAGTAATTAAATCTTCTAAAATACAAACAACTACACTAACTCTGAATCTATTTAAAATTTATAACTGGAGTTCCCATCGTGGCACAGTGGTTAACGAATCCCACTAGGAACCATGAGGTTGAGGATTTGATCCCTGGCCTTGCTCAGTGGGTTAAGGATCCGGCGTTGCCATGAGCTGTGGTGTAGGTTGCAGACGCGGCTCAGATCCTGTGTTGCTGTGCCCCTGGTGTAGGTCAGTGGCTACAGCTCCAATTAGACCCCTAGCCTGGGAACCTCCATATGCCACAGGAAGAGGCCCTAGAAAAGGCAAAAAGACAAATTAATTAATTAATTAATTAATTAAATAAAATAAAATTTATAACTGGAGTTCCCAGCGTGGCTCAGTAGTTAACAAACCTGACTAGTATCCATGATGACTCGGGTTCCATCCCTGGCCTCGCTCAGTGGGTTAAGGATCCGGCATTGCCATGAGCTGTGATATAGGTCAAAGACACAGCTCAGATCCCACGTTGCAGTGGCTGCAGTGTAGGCCAGTGGCTACAGCTCCAATTGGACCCGTAGCCCGGCATCTTCCATATGCTGCAGGTGCAGCCCTAAAAATAAAAAAAAATAAAAAAAGAACTTATACCTCAACTGAATTTGGGGAACACACTGCCTCTCCTACTCCTCTCCACCCCCAACAGCCCTTCACACCATAGGTGAGTCTCATTAATGAACAGGGTAGGTGTGCTTTGTAATAAAAATTCTATCATGATTAAATATACGTTAATAGCACTCCTTAAATCCTAATGTGAAAAAATAAATGATGGAAATAAAAGTGCAGCTTCAACCTTTATATCTGAGGCTAAGTTGCTAGCCTGTAATTCACTGGTACAGCTTACTGCTGGAAAGATATATTAGAATAAGTCAGTTTCTACACCATCACAGCTAGGCCAAAACTAAACAAAAAGACTGGCCTAGACAAGTCATGACCTGTCCTATCCTCAGTTCCCCATGTGGGACACTCAGGCACCAACAATGCCTTGGGGACGGGATAAGGCACACAGACTGTACAGAGTACTTAAGAACATACTAACTGCTATTATTTTTTATCATTTCACTACTGTTTTCAGTACTCACATCATGACTCATTTATACCACAACTATACAGAATGACCGCCACTTTCAAACAGAATTAAATCTTCAGTGAATCAGATCACACTGCACTCATGTGGCTAGTTGACAGCAGAGGATTTCCAAAATCAGGGAAGTGCTCGAAGGGGAGAGGAGCCAGAGGTACTGTCTCCCAGGGGAATGGCGAGCTCCAAAGCAGGGGCTCTAGGGAGCCAAGTCCACTGCCTGCACATGTGCACATATGAGAGAGGTATATAAATGAAACCATAATTAACTGCTATGCCAATTACCAACTTACTTGCCAAGTATCTACAGGGTAAAGCTTTACAATTCAGGCTCCTCTGACGGACTTACTCTTCCAAAGAAACACAGCCAGAGAGGTGATCCTGCTCACCATACACACACAAATACTGACTCATGTGACGTGACCATCCCCACACTTCTTCCCTCAGGAAAGCCAGACACCAGGGGCCTTTTTAAACCCTAGGCTCAAAGACTTGCTTCTATCTAAGTGGGCTAAGATAAAGATGTTCTGCAGGGTCTGAGAGAAGCACAGAGCAGAACAGGGCCGGCAAACTGGACAGTGGGCCCATGCAGCTGCATGCGCTTCTTTCAGTGAAGTGCCAATGGAACCCATGCCCACGCCTGCAGGGCTGTCCAAGGCTGCATCTGCACTCACAGGCAGAGCAGGGCAGCTGCACCAGGGACCACTGAGCCCAAGGGGCCTGAAACACTCCCTCTCTGGTCCTTTCCCTAAGAAGAATGCAGGTGTTTTAAGAGCCCTTGGAATCCGTGTCAGTTTTATGAGGGAATGTCAGTGACCAGGAACACCGCAGGCAAAGGGACGAGCCCCACCCAAGAACTCCCCACTCCCGCCCATTTCCAAGTACCGTAAAGTCAAAGAGGCCTCTCCAAAATTTTACATTCACGGATATAAAACTAAGGCATAGAAACAAAGTTTAAAAACACACACATTATAATAAGGATATTCCTTCTGAAAGGAGAAACAGTACTTTCAAGACTCAGGAACCAAGCCTGCTTTATAAAGTACACACAAAAAACATACATTTGTTTTGTTTTTAAAAGGTCACTTTACATTATATATTCTAATGTGGAGTGGTTTACAAAATCTTTTCCCATCTACCCTATCTGGGAGTTCACTATGACCTCCAATAGATAAATGTATATATTTAAGGGAATTTTATTTATTTATTTGCTTTTTTGGGCTGCACCCTCGGCATATGGAGGTTCCCAGGCTAGGGGTCGAATCAGAGCTACAGCTGCAGGCCTATACCACAGCCACAGCCACACCAGATCCGAGTCACGTCTGTGACCTACACCGCAGCTCACAGCAACGCCAGATCCTTAACCCACGGAGTGAGGCCAGGGATCACACCCAAAACCTCATGGTTCCTAGTCGGATTCGTTTCCACTGTGCCATGATGGGAACTCCAAGAGAACTTTAAAGATAAAGTTTAAGTCACGAGCGACATGACAATAGTTGTGAAAAAGGAACTGATAAAACAGATCCAACCCAAAAGATAAATAATATTGGAAAAGCATTAGGTTTCAGCTGTCCTCACATAATCATGGATAGTCTGCTAAAGAATACACAAATAACAAAAATTTATTTTCCTGAGTTACTTTGTATTTTATTAATTAAAATATACATTTTGATGACCTGTGCACAATTAAATATAATAAAACTGCTTAGGAATGGATTTTTTAAAAATCACTTTACATAGCGAGTTTTTCAAATTTAAAAACTCAAACTAGGAGTTCCTTTTGTGGCACAACTGAAAGGAATCCGACTAGTATCCATGAGGACACGGGTTCCATCCCTGCCCTAGCCCAGTAGGTAGGGAATCTGGCGGTGTTGTGGCTGTGGCCTAGGTTGGCAGCTGTAGCACTGATGTGACTCCTAGCCTGCAAATGAATCTCCACATGCTGCAGGTGTGGCCCTAAAAAGCAAAAAAAATTTTTAAAAAATTTAAAAAACTGGAAATATCATCCACAAACACCTAGAAAAATGGCAAAGAAATCAATGAAACACAAGAAAGGTAGGAAGAAAACCACTTTATCATTTCTATCGCCCAAACCAAATAACATAAAAATGCCGAGGTCACTGCTGTGGCGGGGGTCCGATACCTGGCTCAGGAACTTCCACAGGCAGCAAGTGAAGTCTCCCCCCCCCAAAAAAGAGAGAGATGCTCAATGATTCAAAGTTCTTCCTTGAACTTGTTCTGCCTGATTAATGATTCAAAACTAATCATCTATATCTTTGCGTTAAAATATGATATGTATTATTATCTAATACATAATAGTTCTTAAAGTAGACCTTAAACATTTGCTCTTACCGATATTACTTTCAAATTTTCTAAGTTAATTGTATATAAAAGGTCTTATGTGTACATTGTTTCAATATCAAAATACTTAAAAACAGCAATTCAATAAATTCCACAAAACTCCAAAATTCTGATAAACAGCATAAGAAATATTCAACCCACACCTTAAGCACTTACCATAACACACCATAAGACAAATGATGAAGACACAAAAGGATACTACAACTGAATCCCAATTTTCTCTTAACTAAAATTATTTCATTTCTGTCAAATAGCATGTTATTCTTGAAAACAATATGAACCAACACAGTAAGCATTTGAAAAATCATTAAAAATGTAAAATAAATGTTAGTGACTTATAAGGACAGCACAAATAAGACCAAGGATGCTGTTCAGCACACAGGCTGCTCAAATCCACTGAGTTGATTCTAGAACAAAATAAAGCTGAGAACATCCAACTCCCCCGGCCTAGCTGAGGTGTGTAACACCCAGTCACACGCACGCAGGCAGACACGGGACTTCACTTTCTCTCGGCTGTAGCTCAGTGTTCTGCTCTCCCACCCACCAGGTCCACTTGCTGAGAACACAAACATATTGGCCACGAAGAGAGGCCGGAAAGAAAGGGGCCAGGGAAGCGGCTAAAGGGCAGAGAAGGGGGAGAGAGGGGAGGAACCCAGGCCCTTCCTGCTTCCTTCTTGGCACTGACTCTAGAAAAAGGCCTCAGCAGAGTTCCTGCTGGGGTGCAGTGGTGACGAAACCTGACTAGGATCCATGAGGATTCGGGCTCAGTGGGTTAAGGATCTGGTGTTGCTGTGAGCTGTGGTGTAGGTCACAGATGTAGCTTGGATCCCACGTTGCTGTAGCTGTGGTGTAGGATGGTGGCTGTAGCTCCTATTCAACCCCAAGGCTGGGGACTTCCACATGCCGAGTGCAGCCCTAAAAAGAAAAAAAAAAAAAGAAAAAAAAGAAAAGCTGGAATCCATGCCCCCACCACCACCCCTTATCCCTCCCAACCACCCCCCAACCCTGTTCCTCACTCCGAGGCCAGGCCAGAGATGCGTGAGGGAGGCCCACACCCAACAAACTGAGCCAAAACTCAGGATGGTTCAACACTGAAATGTCAATAGATAAAGTGACTAAGTTCTAAGCTTGATTACTGCCCTTTTTAAACTTTTCTCTCTCTGAAAAGACTAGTTGAGAAAGGAACATGCCTTCCAAACCTTCCACAGTTTGACAAGAGTTCACAGCCTTTAGCAGAAGCCCCTCCTCCACGGTATTATCACTGCTGAATTTTAGGGACATTATGTACCCAACGGACGTCCCTGCCAGCTCAAGGACCAAAGCCTGTGCAGGTATTTCTTCTAAGGGAAAGAATGAGTTCCAAACAATGGTTTTATAAACAAACTTCTCCAGCATGGCCCTCACAGGACATACCCATATATTTCTATGATAACTTCCTCTGGATCTATTACTAAGTAACTGAATGTCTTTAAGAAAATCTTCTGCATGCTAACAGGTATCACCCTTATGCTACAAATAAAGAGGGCAAACTATTAAATTATTATCCCAAAGGTACAAAAAGCTCCCCAAAAGTATTCTAATGCCAATCTTTACATACCATCTTAAGAAAAGGTACCTGAGTAATGTTTAATGAACAAACACTGCCCCACTAATAAAGTGACAGCAGCACATGATTAAAACACAGAAGCTACTTCATTTATTAATTTACCATATACTTACAGAGTAAAAATTACAAGAGAATAAATTTTCTACTCAATTTTTTCTCTAATTGTACACCACACTGATTTGTGTATTCAATTGCATGATTCAGCATCAATGAACAAACAGTAGTGAGGAACAGACATGTCACATGTATGCACTTATCAAGGGCTTTCAAAGCAAAACTACGGGTGGGAATACTTACTTATCAAAGCTATCACTATTTTTGATGAAGCTCTCCAGTTTCTCCTTGGCATATTCCACCACATCTGAATGAAGCTCAATCCCATGATTTATTCCAAAAGGACCTGCAATTGTAGCAGTACCATTTATAAAAAAAATGTTAAGTATGTCTTTACAGAGCTCTTTTAATTATCTATCACAGGAGCATTTAAAGAAGGCTTGAAATATATGAATATCTGCTAGCCACAGATTTTAAAAGCTACATGGAAACCTACTCACATTGCTTTTTAAAAAAAATGTTCTCCCAAGGGTGTAACTTACCTGCCAGCACAATACTGCCAAAGAAATAATCACTCTTCTATCTCAAGTTTAAGTTATCTACTACTATATTTTCATGTATTATTTAGTAGTTGTAAAATGTCTTAAACCATAGGCTGACATAGGTTATGATATAAATCTCTCACAGCACCCCACTCCCCAGAAAATGCCAAACTCCTCAGGGCTGAGCCCTCCTCTGCCTTTTGGAGCTCCAACTGTCCAGCGGAGTGTGATGACCAGGCACAACTGGTTTTACTCTCCTGTCCAGCCAACTTCACACTTTCTACTTCTCTGTGCACAAGGCAAGATGAGCAACATTCCAGGAATGAGGAAGAGGGGAGATGATCCTGGGACGGCTCCTTTTCCCACCGTGGTACTGGCCAAGTACATGCCCAACAGGACTCCCGTTTCCTATGGCTACTGTGTATCGTGCCGGCCAAGACCACGTGACAGTAACACACTACCTTATCTAGTTATCTCATTCCTCTCAAACTTCTGAAACTGAGTCAGTCAGATTTTCCACTCTACATTTTCCTTCTATTTTTGTCTTACTGTGAGATTGGTCTCCCAGGAAAAACTGTGTGTATGTCTGTGTGTGTGAGAGAGAGAGATTTTCTATAACTGGTATGTATCTTAGGAACAACTTAATTGGATGTGCCCTCTACTTTTCATGAATGCTATTAAAAATACAACTTATACCAAGTTCTACCAACCTCTAAAAACTTTCTAACAAAAAAAATCACGGCCCTCAATCGACGTTCTTGAATGTACAGGGAACACATGAAAATACTGGTTTGTATATAATCTAGGAACTACCTAACTATAAAAATTAAACCAAAATGAAGATCAAGCCAAAAGCAGATAAAGATAATGCTTTAACCTACTATATTTCTATTGCATGTGATTAGTATTTTTTAAAATAAACTGATTGTACTTGAAAAATGTATTCAGATAAAAAGACTAAATAAAAAGGCAGTTGGGAATTCCCAACGTGGCTCAGTGGTTAACAAATTCAACTAGGAACCAAGAGGTTGTGGATTCGATCCCTGGCCTTGCTCAGTGGGTTAAGGATCCAGTGTTGCCGTGAGCTGAGGCGTAGGTCGAAGACGTGGCCCAGAACTGGCATTGCTGTGGCTCTGGCATAGGCTTGGCAGCTACGGCTCCGATCAGACCCCTAGCCTGAGAACCTCCATATGCCACAGGTGCGACCCTAAAAAGACAAAAAAATATAAAAAATAACATGGAGATAATGTCCTTAATTATCATTAATAAACTGAAGAGCAATCAATATACTGAAAATAATCAAGAAGAATGCATTAATAGAAGATAGAACTTAAATGGCAACTTGATCAACATCTCATTTATTTAGGAAATGATATACAACTAGAACACAGAAAGCATATGATAAAAACAGAGTTTGGAGCTCTTCACTACAACTCATTTGACACCTGCATTAAATAGAAGAAAAAATTAAATACGGAAAATTTAAAAAGTACACACAGCTGCTTCCAAGGAAGGAGACCAAGAGGTCTGGGGTGGGAAGAAAACATTTTCACCATTACAACCTTTCTGTCCAAAGTGTGTCTTAACATAAGCATGTGTAACTTTCTTAACCAAAAAATTAGCTAGTCAAAAGGAATTTTTAAAAAATAAATAATAAGACAATTCTAGCAAAATGTCACAAGCTGTCACTGGAAAAACCAGAAACGGCATCCAAAAGGAGCTGAGACTTCCTAACACCATCTAACAGACGAAGCCTGAATGTGACTACTAAATAGACTCCGATTATTTTGTATGTGCCTGAAGAGATTATTCTATGAAATAATAAAAGCTTTTCATCATACAGATTTTTAAAAATCAAGCTATTACAGTTGGTCATTATATTTAACAGCTAAATATTAGCGAGAAAACAAAATTATATAGAAGTCAAAAGTTTATTATAACAAATACAATTAGTAGAAAAATCTAGGTATCCTATGTAAGATTAGAAATGAGGTGGTTTTTTTGCGGGTTTTTTGTTTTTGTTTTTGTTTTTTTTGTTTTTTTTTTTTTGGTCTTTTTAGGGCCGCGCCTACAGCATGTGGAAGTTCCCAGGCTAGGAGCTGAATCAGAGCTGTAGCTGCTGGCCTATACTACAGCCATGTCTGCAACCTACATCACAGCTCATGGCAACGCCAGATTATTAACCCACTGAGGTGGGGCCAGGGATGGAACTAGTCTGGTTTGTTGACCACTGAGACACAACGGGAACTCCACAAATGAGTTTTAAGGCTGGCAAAAGCCTATTTATTAGGAGCAATGACAAATAAAATAAAATTCCATATAATAATAAAATCCAGAGATTTGCTTTTCTTTAGAGGTAGTTGATTCTATCATTTCCAGTTAGTCAATAATCAGAGCTTATACATACAGGTCAACGATCATTAGGTAGGTTATCAAGTGCCAATCAATACCTACATTTCTTATCTACATCTCTGCTGAGCCCATGTGACACCCAGCACTCCTCTCCCCTCTCTGAAGCGCCAGGAAAGTGACCACAAGTGGTGTGCAGAGGAAGGCTGCCTGTACTGACTGGGAGCCTGAGAGCTGCACAGAGCCCAGGACACTGGGTGCCTTCAATACTGTGTGGAAAGCTAAACCACAGAACACAGCACAAGCAAGAAGTACTTCATAAAAAATACAGAAGGAGAGGAGCTCTAAGGACAAACTAAGTCAAGATCCATCTGAGACCAAAATACTGTAGGGTGGTGACAAATACAGTGGATTTAAGGCCAGGGCCTTAGCTTCTAATCCTGGCTCATGCTAACAGCTATATAATCAGACCAGTCACTTATCCGTGAACCCTTTCCTACCGTATGAAACGGGTCTGTGGGAAATTCTTGTAAATTATGTAAAGTCCTTCACACACCATGAAGTACAAGATGGGTACAGAGCGTTAGAAATTTATAAAAGTGCCCTCTCCTTGAATACAGAACTGGTTAATTGCAGAAGCAAAACCACAACCCCTAAGAGGCTCCCTACCCTCACTGCATATTACAGTACCCAGGGAATTTTAAAATCAAGTTTACAAGTAGATTAAATTTAACTTGATGGAAACTGTACACAAGTAGAGGGAGGGACCTCCTCAGGGTGCAGCCCAGGTGACAGATGACCCTACTGTAGGCTGGGGTTGAGCCCACTGACCACACCCTCCTAAGTACTGCTCTGCCCAACCTAATCGAGGTTCAAATCTTGCTGACATAGTCCAATCTATGTCCTCCTTGGTAAAATGCTATCAAGAGTTAACAATGGGAGTTCCCTTTGTGGCTCAGGGAAAACAAATCTAAGAACCATGAGGATGCAGGTTCCATACCTGGCCTTGCTCAGTGGGTTAAGGATCCGGTGTTGCTGTGAGCTGCAATGTAGGTCACAGACACAGCTCTGATTAGACCTCTAGCCTGGGAACCTCTGTATGTTGTGGGTACAGCCCCAAAAAGACCAAAAAAAGAAGTTAATAACTACAAATAAAAGCACTGGGATAAAACTAAATATTCACCACAAGAGGGAGTAGTTGAATCAGTTGTGGGTTTCTGTGAAACTTGCTTAAGTTTCTCGGTGAGAATTAAAACATAGTCATTCTTCAATATGTGGGAGTGGGGGTTCAAATACAACCCCACGGATGCACAGCCTCTTGTATAAACGGAAGTAGTATGTGCATGTATCCTGCACATCTGTACCTCCTCCCCTGGTCATCCTGACTACTACTAATACCGAATACAAGATAAATGCTGTTGTATACTTGTAGACACAATGTAAATGCTGTGTGTATAGTTGTAGACACAATGCACGTACTATGTGGGTAGTTATAGATACTACATATATAGTTGTGGACACAATGTAAATGCTATGTAAATAGCCACAGGTACAACATAATGCTGTGTGTATAGTTGCAGATACAATGTAAACACTACGTATATAGCAGCCACATTTGACAAATTCAAGTTTTGCTGGATTTTGGAACCTGCTCGATTTTTTTTCTTCCAAAATCATGATGCATGGTTGGATGAATCCACAGACACAGAACCCACAGATACAGAGGACCAACTGTATACATAAAAGCACCTTTAAATAAGTTATGATATTTTATCACTAATTTTAGTTGTGTAAGATAAGCCATTTCTGGAAGATTCATAAGTAACTTTATAAGAATTCAGAGAGAGTAACAGGTAAAAAGCAGACAAGAATAGGTTTCATTCTTTCTTTCCCTCAGCACCCTGAGGTATAGGGCAAAGACATAAAATAGTACAAAGGCAGATAATAGGGAGAAAAAAATGAATCAGCAAAAGATTATCTGGAGTTCCCGTCATGGTGCAGCAGAAACAAAACTGACTAGGAACCATGAGATTGAACGTCTGATTCCTCCCCTCGCTCAGGAGATTGAGGATCCGGCGTTGCCGTGAGCTATGGTGTAGGCCGGCAGCTGTAGTTCTGATTGGACCCCTAGCCTGAGATCCTCCATATGCCTTGGGTGCAGCCCTTTAAAAAAGAAAGAAAAAAAAAAAGACTAATCAGTAACTAAGAGAATCGATCTAATGCATTAGACTTTTTATACTCTAATTACTTTCTAATGGTTTCTCCATCTTATTATATTACACTTTAAAAAGAATGTTAACAAAAGGCAAAACTGTTAAACATTTACTGAACCTTGCCATGTTTGCTTAAAATTCTTTAGCTAGCTGGACATACCTAAGACCGGTGACTTGTTCTCTGCTCTCTAGGTTTGGGAAAGGCCTTGTGAAGCAAGTCTTAGAATTTATCAGAAAGTTCCAGTCCCTCAGGCTTCTCTCAGTTTATGAATACAAGAGCTGTTTTATCACACTTGCATTTTAGGAATATGTTTACATGAAATCTGAAAGTGTTGATTTAAACATTAACAGAGAATAGACCCAAGGCCCTAAGTAAATTATATGTCTAAAACATCAAAATATCAAGAACAGATGTCATTATCAGTTCCTTTATATTTCCACCCAGCAGGTGGATAATCCACGTCTAACGTGGCCAGAGCAATTTACAACTCTATCTCACACATCTACACAGGAATTACCAAAGCAAATTCAGTAAGGTGGAAAAATGTGCTCAACCACAGCATAACAGAAACCATAGTTTAAAAGTTATTTTAAACAGCTTTAGGAAGTTCAGTGGAAACAAATCCGACTAGTATCCATGAGAATGCAGGTTCGATCCCTGGCCTTGCTCAATGGGTTAAGGATCTGGCGTTGTCGTGAGCTGTAGTGTAGGTTGCAGACATGGCGTGGATCCCAAGTTCCTGTGGCTGTGGTGTAGGCTGGCAGCTGTAACTCTGATTTCGACCTCTAGCCTGGGAATTTTCATATGCCACAAGTGCAACACTAAAAAAAGAAAGAAAAAAACAGCTTTAGAACTTAGACCAAACTCTTTAACAGCAGTCGTCTCTTGCAGAAGCCATTTCATCAGCTCTTTCATTGTGCTGTGTATTTCCTTTTGAAGCACCTGAAGCTACTCCATATGCTTCACTGACATGGGGGCCAGTGTAATGACCAATTCACATAAACAATAAATATTTGCTGAAATAAATGAAGAACAACCAATAAAATGGCCCCCATGCGTCTACTGCTAGTTCAAAAATGACGTGCACAGTTTCAAGGGTACGGGATGTGCCTTCTGTGCTGCTGGCACAAGGCTGGGTGGGTATAACAAATACTTTCTGAAAGAATGATAAAGCGCAGAAATGTATCAGTGACTCCAAGTTGAAAAGGTTCACAAGGAAGACTGAGGTAAATGATATATACAAAGCATAAAAATGTTTATTTTTCATGTCTTAAGTATACTGACAAAAAAAATCATGTGTCTAACCTATTTTATCATAGAATGAAGCATTCTAAGAAGTAAAATCTTATAGGTAAGTACATTCCATTCAAAATAAACTTATTAATTTTAGCTGTTTGCTAGAAATCTTCTAAAATGCAATACATATTTTCCTTTATGTACCTAGGAATATTCTTCTGAGTTCAAAGCAACTATCAACCAGATGAACACCACATGAGTACTACGCAGGAGGAGGCGTCTCCAGCGCTCCATGCATTGTTCTTCAAGTGGGGAGTCAAGCAAAGTGCAGGAGAGGGAGGGAAAGAAAATCTTTCAAAGTATGCTTTTTCTTTTGGGCTTCTTAACCCTGTGAATATAGTACCTATTGCACAAAATACAGCTAGAAAGAGAGAAGAGAAGGGAAACTGATGTTCAGGTTTTTGCCTTGGGTAGTTTTTGTAGAAAAGAGTAGCTTTTACTAAAATGGAAACATAGGAGGAACAAGCCAACCTGACCCCACTGTCTTGTGTGGGCTGGGGTAAGGAAGGATAACCTGAGCTGAAACAGGCTGAACTTTTGGAATCAAGAGATATGCAATAAGCATCACATAATTAAATAGCTAGTTTGTCAGCCAGCTTGGAAGATGAAGAGTGTCCAGAGCTCTGCAGAGCTTGGCTGCTGGACACCTGTGAATCCTCTGCATAAGGGGGTTACCTCAAGACAGAAGGAACAGCCATCCTTCGCCACAGGTTAAAGCCAGAGAAGCTGACATAAAAGGAGAGATAATGTATATATAAAGCCAAGGCAGAGAACTGAAATCCAGGGAAAGAACCTTCACAGGCCGAACAAAGGTGTAGGGCAGTTGACAGGCTGACTCACAGGAGCACCCCCAGAGAGAACGAGGAGGCAGCTTCCAGGAGCAGCAGGCCAAGCAGCCCAGCTCACCAGCCCACCAGGTGAGCCTCTCACCTGGGCACTCGGTCCAGCAGCCAGCTCAGCCCAGGAAAGACGAAGAGGAGAGCCCAGTCTGAGGGCGTCAGCTCCACAGTGAGTCACCGCGGGCCAGAGACTCACACATAATTTTACACAGAGACACGAATTCAGAAAGGTTTAGTGGTTTTCTGAAGTATACAGTCAATAATTATTATTTGTGGTGGTTTATGTTCTATAAAGTCCAGAAAACACTTAGTTTTTAAGTAGTTTTCCCCTGCTACTAGGGGAAATATGTACATATAAACATACCTCAAATAGATAATAAGTCTGTTTTCTTTATTTTACAAGAGAAAATGAGCTTGAGTGCTAAGAGACAAATGGCCCCAGAGCCCAAGCTGCTTGAGCTGCTTCACTGCCATCTCCATGCCCTGGCCACCACCCTAAGATGCTGAAACCAGGAGGCAGAACTGCCCCTCATCCCACCCCAGCTGGGACTAGGCCACAGAGGAACCCACCCCATTCACCTGTCGCACATGTGCTGCAGTGATGAGTACTGATACGAGGGTTACAAATAAAGTATAGCAAGTAGGAGTTCCCGTCATGGCGCAGTGGTTAACGAATCTGACTAGGAACCATGAGGTTGCTGGTTCGATTCCTGGCCTTGCTCAGTGGGTTAAGGATTCAGCAGCGAGCTGTGGTGTAGGTCACAGACTCGGCTCAGATCCTGCACTGCTGTGGCTGTGGCGTAGGCCAGCGGCTACAGCTCCGATTAGACCCCTAGCCTGGGAACCTCCATATGCCGCAGGAGTGGCCCTAGAAAAGGCAAAAAATAAAATAAAATAAACTATAGCAAGTAGGTGCATTTGCAATGGTTCAACTGTTTCTGGATCATGGATATCTAGGTTGGGGAGAGTTAAGCTGAAGGTAAAAACTCAAGATGTGAAGAGAACTAACTGACTTTTCACAGCACTGAGGGAACTACCCTTTCAACTTCCAAAGACTATAAGGAAATATAACCAGAAGTTACTATGAAAACTTTGTAAATTTTCTAAAACTTGTACTGTTTTCTAATATTTGACTTTTTTTTTTATTATTTCCTATTTGTTGCCGTGTAATTATCAGCAGTAATATCCATATACACAAAATCACCTGGGGATTAACTTTCCAAGGTAGCAGCCATGAAGGACATGGCTATCAGTAACAATTTCCATTCCACAACCAAAAAAGAGGGGGAAACCCTAAGATAGAGAATACCAGTGGCAACTCAGTACAGGGTGTATGCGCAGAGGAAAAGATGCACAAAGGCCTAACAAGGATTAAGAAGTTTAAACTGTAACAGCAAGGAGCTTTATCAATTTCCCAAAATGTTAGTAGACTAAATCAAAGAGTTCCTTTCAGAACAGATTTGCTCAGAGCTCAAAATAAAGCACATACCAAGAACAGCCTTTTTAATTCCTTTTAAAGGGGGGGGAGCAGGGGCAAAGTAGAAAGACAGAGGGAAAACTGAGGTTTGGTTTAATGCAGAGAAGAAAATCTACCTTAGCCCTGGAAACCTACACAATCTGTTGTCTCACCAAAGACAGGCTGGAGAGGGGCAGAAGGCCACTGTGAACCTCCCTCATTTCCGGGCCTGGAGTGAGCCAAGAGTTTTCTAAAAGAGATGTCTTTAAAGGATATGAAAAGATACTTGAAAATCATTTCTGATAGAGGACTTGTATCTAAACCATATAATGAAAACTTACAACTCAAGAATAAGAACACCAACAACTTAATTTAAAAACTGGAGAAAAGATCTGAATAATTTCCCCAAAGATGGAAAAATGACCAAAAAGTACAAGAACAGATGTTCCATGTTGCTAGTCACTACAAAAGTGCACGTTAAAACAAGACATAGGACTTGACACTGTGGCACAGTGGGTTAAGGATCCAGTGCTGCCATCAGCTATGGCGCAGACCACAGCTGCAGCTCAGATTCAATCCCTGGCCCAGGAACTTCAAAATGCCATGGGTGCAGCCATTTGAGGTGGGGGGGAGATACATACCTACTAAGACAGCCATTAAAAAAAAGGGGGGGGGGGCATCAGTGAGGATGTGAAGAAACCAGAACTTCATACATTATTGGTGGAAACAGAAAATGGTACAGCCACTCTAGAAAATGTGTCAATTTCTTTCTTTTTGGCTGCACCTGTGGTATGCAGAAGTTTCCAGGGAAGGGATTAAACCCATGCTACAGCAGTAAACAAACCCACAGCAATAACGTTGGATATCTGCTGAGCCACCAGGGAACTCTCAATTTCTTACAAAGTTAAATATAAACCTGGAGTTCCTGTCATGGCTCAGTGTTAACGAACCTGACTAGTGTCCATGAGGACGCAGCTCAGATCTGGCATTGCTACGGCTGTGGTGTCAGCCAGCAGCTACAGCTCCAATTCAACCTTTAGCCTAGCCTGGGAACTTCCATATGCTGCAGGTGGGGACCAAAAAAAATTTTTAAAAATAAACCTACCACACAGCCCAGCAATTTCACTCCTAGGAATCCACCCAAGAGAAATGAAAATGGATGTCTCCACCAAGATTTTTATGTGGATGCTCATATTAGCATCATTCAAAATAGCCATCAAGTTGAAAGGACAAACAAAATGTAGTCCCTACACAGTGGACTACTACTCACCACCAAAAGAGATGGGATACTGACATATTCTACAGCGTGAATGAACCTTGAAAACACAATGCTCAGAGAAAGAAGCCATACACAAAAGGTCACAGAGTACAGGACTCCACGTATACGAAGTGTACAGAAAGTACAGAAGCAGCTGCTGGGCGCTGGGGAAGGGATAGGGAGTGGGTCAGCTGGGCATAGGGGAGCTGTCCAGGGTGATGGAAGCGTTCTTGAATTGGAGCATGGTAATATCCGCACGGCTCTGAAAACAGACTAAAACTGACTTGCACAGCTCAAATGGATGGACTTTGTAGTATGTTATACCTCATCAAAGGGAGGAAGAGGGCTAAGTGAGAGAGAAACCCGAGTGTCCGAGGTCAAATGCAATACAAGTGGAGCTGAATTAATTAAGTACACGAAAGAACAGAGACCAAACATGATGGCCACACGCAGCCTGACCAGCCCTCTGGACCGCAGGGCAGCTAAAGGCATTTAGAGATGTTGGCAGCAGGTTCTCCTTGACGCACACAAACCTCTCCACTGTCTGACCTGAGGAACAGGTGCTGTAGCGCTAAGGCAGTGGCCTACACAGTGCTGGATGATTCCAGCAGTGTCTCCACAGACAAGCCCACTAACTCAGGATCTAGGGCAAGAGACTAAAAGTCATTAAGCTGGAGGAACCTTGTAGGTTTTGTAAGAAACCTCTAAATTTTATAGTATGGGTTATATAAGGAAATGGGAATGAATCCCTAAGCAAAAGGGATCAGAATGCGGGAGAACCATCCCCACATGAATCAGAAACATTATCAGAATAACTTGCTTCACAGTTCTGCTATTTATTTATTTACTTGCTTTTTAGGGCCACACCCACGGCATAGGGGTTGAATTGAAGCTACAACTGCTGGACTACACCACAGCCAGAGCAACACAGATCAGAGCCACATCTGAGACCTACATCACAGCTCACTGCTGAATCCTTAACCCACTGAGCAAGGCCAGGGATCGAACCTGCATCCTCATGGATCCTTGTCCGGTTCGTTAACTGCTGCACCACGAAGGGAACTCTGACAGTTCTGCTATAATGAGGATCTAAGAGACTTCTTTTCCTGCTCCCTATTTTTCAGCAAGATTCCCTGGACAGAAGACAGCACTGAAACAAGGGTCAATTAAGGACTAGATTCTCCGTGAATATCCTTAGCTCTAGGAAGACTCTTAAGCAGAAGTAAGTGGAACAAGAAGAATATCTTCAATTGAAAACTGGACAAGCTGTCTGAAATGAGACATATTAGAACCTGGAGCGATCCATTGTCTAGATTTGGGGCAAAAATAAATTCCACCTAAGAGTAACAGCTTCATGGCACAGTGGAAACGAATCCAACTAGGAATCATGAGGTTTCGAGTTCAATCCCTGGCCTCACTCAGTGGGTTAAGGATCCAGTGTTGCTGTGAGCTGTGGTGTAGCTCGCAGACACAGCTCGGATCTGGCTTTGCTGTAGTTGTGGTGTAGGCCAGCAGCTGCAGCTCAGATTTGACCCCTAGCCTGAGAACTCCATATGCTGAAAAAAAAAAAGAGAGAGAGAGAGAGAAAGAGAGAGAGAAACAGCTTCAAGTGCACTTTAATCACAAGAAATTTGCTGAAGTGAGGCTGAACCTGCTTCCCTTACTGAACAATTGTTCTCAAGGCAGCAGCCCACCCTTGGCAGGGGTTCCTCAGCAGTGGTGAGGACTCCTCACAGTCCTCAAGAGACATCCTACCCTCTCTGCCTCAGCCTGGACTCCTACAGCTTCTATGGAGTGTGTCCTCAGATGAAAGCCAGTGCCTTGGGGAGCACCTGTCACCCCATGCCGTGACTGTGACTGGAGGGCTGGGCCATGGGGTTAGAGTGCCTTGATAAGGAAAAGAGCTTCTGTTAAAAGTCACTGGGAAGCACTGGAGCAAAGCCCCACGCACCACACTCAGATAATCAAAAGGAACACATCAGCCTCTTTCTTTGGACCTACTTGTAAGTGACTTTTACGGATGCGTCTTCCCCTTCTTGATTTAATTAAATGCTCAAGAAACACAAACCAAAAAAGGGGAACAGGAGAGAAAAGAGTAAGCTTCCCCAAAAGCTGGAGAGCTTCAAGATTTATTAGCTGTAATCACAGCTTTTTACACACTCTGCTCTTTCTGCCTTTCCTTTTTAAAAATGTTATTTGATCCTTCTCATCAAATTAATGTTTCCCAACAAAATGAGAAGAATTACATCTTGGCCTCAACTGCAGGACCACACAGGCAAATCCTAAAATGACGTGAGTCACTGCAGTCACACATGTGACTGAAGACCCGTGACTCCCTGGAGCCTGGTAACAGAGGGTGTCATCACTGTAGGTCATTCACACCAGTCTGTTTCCCCAGCTTCCCGCTGAGAATGGGGAAGCAAGCAGTCAAGACACAATCAAGTCTGTGGTCGGCTGGCCTACAAACGCACCTGGCCCAGGAATCTAATTTCATGGGGACAGAGACTAAGAAATGGAGTTTAAGAGGGTGACCCCACTGCCAGTGAGACTGCTAATGACGACGCCCCCTCCCCTCATTAGGCCCTGGCTAAACTAACCTCCCTCAGCAGAAGCCAGGTGACTGGCTGGAGAAGTGAAAACAGGACAAGTGATCTGTGTCTGACCAGATAGGTGTGAGACCTGGACTCGAAGCTTAAGGAGACGCAGCTGCTCGAGAAAAGCACTGGGTCAAGGAAGGCAACTCCTGCCTGGAAAGAGGTGCTCCCTGCTCCCTCCGCTATGGTCCTTTGCTTTGGAGACTGTCTCAAATCCCCAAGATTCCCTTTCCAAAGAGGCTCTCTGATAGAAGTGACAGATTTCTGGGATTCCCAACCTGCTGAGAAAGTCCCATCTCAGGAGGTGCAAGAGCATCAAATTAAAATGTGAGCCACTAAATTTCTTTCTTGGCAAAAATTATTATTATTATTTTTTTTTTTAGGGCCTCATCCGCAGCAATACAGAGGTTCACCAGCTAGGGGTCCAATCAGAGCTACAGCTGCCAGCCTACGCCACAGCCACAGCCATGTGGGATCCAAGCCATGTCTTCGACTTATACCACAGCTCACAGCAATGCCAGATCCTTAACCCACTGAGTGAGGCCAGGGATCAAACCTGCATCCTCATGGATGCTAGTTGGGTTCATTAACTGCTGAGCCACAACGGGAACTCCTCTTGGCAAAAATTAATAACGTCACTTTTTTTTGTTTGTTTGACTACAGGTTCCACAGCTTGAAGAGAAAGTGTGGAGCCAGCCAGTGTGTAGAAAGGGGAATTACAGGTCTAAAAACGATGCTTCGAGTCATACAGTGTGACTACATAACTTACTGTCCAAACTAAGACACTCAGAGAAAGAAAGGACATCATTAACACTGATGCTAGGATGCCAAGAAAAACTAGGGCTATCCCAGCACACTGGGGCATAGGGTGCCCACTAGAGGACACATGGCTACTAAAATCCTTCCAGGACTCTTTCACTTGGAGCTTTCAACCACATCCCTCTAACCTGGGCACACACCTCAATTGCAGCACATACAATAACTGCTCATCTTCTATGTCCCTCCACCCCAAAGTCTGTGAACACAAAGGCCTAATGCTCTACTGCCTAGCAAACAGTGAATTCCAAGTGGCTTAGGAAAATTCATGCTTGTTCGTCCCCCACCTAACATCATGCCTGACAGGAGATCTCCTCCATGCAGGCTTTGTCATCCTCATTCTCAGTCTCCTGGAGCTCATCTCCTAGTCACGTGGCCTCAGGCGAGTTAATTCAGCCTCTGTGCCTCCATTTACTCACCTACATACACGGGAATCGTGATAATACCTACTTCTCAGGATCATTAGAACACGACACGAGTTGCTGTATGTCAAGTGCTCTACACAATGCCTAGCCCTCGCAGCAAGCACCCCTAAGCTTGGTGATGGCAGAGGTATTTGACCCTTTCGATCATCCTGTCAGGAGAGGATGCCTGACAGGAGAGGCATTCAATAAGGAAGCTGAAAACTTAATGACACAGACACCTCCTCTTTCTTCCCCAACCCACCACTTTGCCCCAACACTGCCAACTGCTCTACATCCCACATCCTCCTTTGTCCCCACAGAAACAGAACCATTCCCTAAACAGTGGGACCCCGATAACCATCAACTACCCAAGCGGTCGGAGCATTTAACTGAAGTAGATTGCATGACACTCCAGAGTTTCCCGCCTGCCAACTGTTTGATGGGTTGAAAACAGTTCCAAGAACTTTTAAAGTCTGGGATCAGATGCAGAAGCTAACTATCAGGGTCAGGGCTAAAACCAGGAAAGGATTACTACTACAACCTCATGTTTCCACACTTAAGGAAAGAAGGTAACTACTTTGACTGTATACATTCAAACATATACTGTATACAAAGTTACAAACCCTATTATATATATATATATATATCATAAACAGTAACATAATCTCAGCTTACTTTTTAAAATAGAATTTTACAAAAATAAAATTACCTAAAATTAAGCCCACCATTGTACTTAAATATCCGGTTCCACTTCCCAGGTTAAGAAAAGACAATCCTGGTTGAAGTTTCAATGCTTCCATAACTTCAGAATAAATGCAAGGTGCTGACAAGTGTATGTTGCCATGCTTCCAGGCTAGGTCTTTGTAAGCATTGTCTCGGTAGCCTTCCAAATAGTAATCTCCGCGATCAATCGCTCTGAAGGCTTGCTCCACTCTTTCAGTGCGGATATACTGAGCTTCTTTTAAGTTATCAATTAAGTCATCATTATCTTCCCCAGCACTCACAGCTCCTCCCATGATAGCATTCAAATCAAACCATAAATTTTAAAATGTAATATAATTAGCAGAAATGGCTTCCAATAATGTAGTGTGGTTTGTTTTCCTTTTAATATTGCACTTGATTTCCAAAAATAAATTAATCCTGAAAGGGAAGAATAAAAATAAACAGGTTTAAATTAATGCTCAAAAGGAAAGTAATTCCAGCTTATTAAATAAATAATAGTCATTATAACTACCATTTTTCACGGACATATTCTGTTCTAGACACAGTGTTAGACTCCCTAAATATATTATTTTGTTTATTCTCATAACTACCACAAAAGGTAACTTGAGTATGATCTCATCTGTACAGACAGGAAATTTGGGACACAGAAAAGTTAAGTCATCTCAGACTGTGAGGCCCAGTATGGCAGCCACTGATTACACAGCTACCTAGACCTAAATTAACTAAAATTATCAACAATTTGAAATTCAGTCAGTTACACCAGCCACACTGCAAGTGCTTAACAGCCCCATGTGGCCAGCAGCTGCCACACCAACAGTACCACTCGAGAAAGTGGACCTGCTGGAATATGACCCCTAGTCTTCCAGACCCCAGAGACAATGCTCGTAATCACTAAGCCACGTGGCCTTTTTTAGAGTGTGGGAAGCCTAGTTAAGTATGCATGGGTTACTTGACTTAATATCCCTAAACTTAAAAATCCACTAATACTTCTAAAATGGACAATATAAATTCAAAAGGTAAAGAATATTACCTAAACACTGAATACAAAATGGAAAAACATAAATTCTGAAATGATAAAAGAGATCACCAATTTTGTTAACAACTTTAATAGTTTAAGCAACTACAATGAACATACAAGTATAATGAACTTCTTTAACAAGTCAAATCCAGAATCTCTGAATGGAAACATAAGTAACTTGATACAATAAGAATTTCAATACATAATACTGAATATACAATTTAAGCTTTATTCAATTATTTACCATAGATCAATTAATTTCTGGCTTAATCAATCAGGTGAAAGGGAAGGAGAGAAAAAAACAAGAGCTGTGATAGCCTTCTGGCAGGGCTGTACCTCAACTCCAAACTGGAGAGAAAAAACAAAGAGTTGTGATAGTCCTTATGACAGGGCCGTACATCCACTCCCAACTTGAGGGACAGCAGTGAGCGAAGCACAGACCCCTGCCCAAGCTGCTCCCACACTGCTGGGGAGGCTGCTACGCCAGAGCCTGCCCCACTGGCTGTGCCCCTCCTGTCTTTTCCTATGGTCTCCTCACACTTTCTTAGCAGAGGAAATACTGTAAACCCACAACACATTCCTATGTGATCTACTCAAACTCACACAAATGCTGGCTCCAATGCCTTCCCCAACCCCAACCCCAACCCCCCAGGGGGATGGGGAGGTGCTGCTCCTGGGACAGGTCCTGCAGTAAGTGCAATTCCAGCATGTAAAGAGGTTGTAATGGCATGGCCTCTGAGCACAGGTTGGCTTTGCACCGGGTACTCAAGAGTGTGGATATCTTCCCAAGACACTAGAGGTTGGGAGACAGTCTCCTCTGTCTCCAGTGTGGCACCTGCAAAGGATTTCATGAGAGTAATTCTGACTGTGTGGACAGTTAACAGAAGGCCCTACTGGAAATGCATCATTTACTAGTTTGAAAAATTATTTCTGCTCTGTTCTAGGGCTGAAGAGTGACCTGTCCCTTCTCAGATCCTTCTGAACTCTATTCAAAATGACCACAGCAAAAAAAACACACACAGACTTGTACTACACAGAAGCTCACACTCTTGGAGAGAGAGGAAAGAGGAAGAACTGAGCAAACAGGAACTACTACCACTTCCTATTACCTTTAGGTTCCCTCATCCAAAAGACAATAAGCCTAGAAGGAAGGCATCCATAGGTCTGCTTTCAAGGAGAGACCCCCGTAAAGGCATAGGAGCAAGATGTGGCAGCTGCTGGAGGAGCCCAAGCCACCCAAAGAGGACCTGGTTCCCAGGACCACGGCAAGCTTTCTCGAGGCCCTGAACTGTGCAACACAACAAAAGGGGTAAGGAAATTGCAGATTGAGGAAGCAGCTTGGATCCAAAGAAAGAAAGCAGATGCTACCTGTAAGAAACTACACACAGCTGGGTCTTTTTCACTCCTGTAGGACCTGATCCTGCAGGCCAGTGAATTAAAAAAAAAAAAAAAAAAAAAATGAACAAATTATAAATTGGTCAATTTCATAAGGCTCCTGAGTTCTGAGAGACCCATGAGACCACGCTAATTTAGAATCATCTGCTCTAGGCAACAGTCAAGTATTAACAGGGCAAAGTATATTTCCACTTTAGAAAGGACAATAGCTTTGTTTCAGATCTACTGCAACAGACTTGAGTCCAGGCACCCAGAAAGCTGGAAAAAACAACACCTTGTCAACAAGGAGAAGCACACAACTGTGAAACCAGATCTCCCAGATTCCTTTCTCTACAGTCTGGTAGGAAAGACAACAGATCAGAAAAGAAAGCTGAAAGCTATGTAGAAGAGAGGGAGTCAAGAAAGGCTTCCTGGAATAGGAGGCACAGCTGCTGCAATGCATGTTTCTTGAACACGAAGGAGCTCACACATCCAGCATTCAGGGTAACAATCTGGAGATAATAGTGAAGGTGTGGTGGCTCACAGTGCATGTTCCTTTTGTGAAGTGATAAGAAGCACAAGCTTCCACATGTTCAAAGCAGCTTATGAAGACTTGAAGCAAAAAGCTAAAAGCAGAAAGTACCTTTGTGTAAGACAAGTCAATGCTGGCACAGTGTCTTCAAGTAATCTGGGAGCTGTGAATGCAGATGAAAGAATGCCACGGGAGTTCCCATCATGGCACAGCGGAAATGAATCCAACTAGGAACCATGAGGTTGTGGGTTCAATTCCTGGCCTCGCTCAGTGGGTTAAGGATCCCGTGTTGCCATGAGCTGTGGTGTATGTCGAAGACGAGGCTCAGATCTGGTGTGGCTGTGGCATGGGTCGGCAGCAACAGTTCCGAATAGATCCCTAGCCTGGGAACCTCCATATGCCACGCGTACGGCCCTCAAAAGACAAAAGACAAAAAAAAAAAAAAAAAAAAAAAGGATGCCACAAAATTTTCCCCGAATTAACAGGGAAGACTATACCCAGGTACACATTTTTAAATTTTGATGAAAAATATATCCATATGGAAATAAAACAATACCACAAGCAAACGGTCTCCAGGGCCTGAATCTCACAAGAGGAAGATGCAGCCTGGGGTTCAGGCTACAAAGGAGTGACAGACTGCAATGCCAGGTGCAAATCCCAGTAGATTCAGCTGTGCTAGAAACTGTTATTAGGATTCTTAGTGTTTCTTCTAGTAAACTGGTTGCATAGGTTTTGAGTGGTATGCCCCAAGACTATTTTTCCCCACAAGCCCTGCTGTTTTGCAAAATACTAGGTGTTTTTCAAAGGGTAAAAAAATAAAATAAATAAACCTAGTACTTGACTTCAATACCCTTGACAAAATCTTAGAAGACCTCAAGGACCCCAGACCACATCTAGAAAACAGCTGGCCTAAACAATCACAAAAGAGCCACAGGGGTTACACAAGGGTGTTACGGGACACCCAGCCCAGACACGGTGGGGGTACGGGTGGGATGGAAGGATCCAAAGTTCCCTAGAGAAGATGAAGGCTTGGGAAGCACCGAGGGCAGAAGGAAGCAAAGGTGTTGAGGGCTGTAGAAAAGTTAAGGGCAATTTGCCTACTCAAGGCACTACAAACAGCACTGCAGAACTGAGCCCAGGGACAGAAAGCTATGCTGGTGAGGCTACAAGAAGGAAGGATCCAGGTAACTAGCAGGCTAGGTGCACCGGGAGCCCGGTTCCTCCTGTGGACAGTGGGAGCCAGGGAAGGACCCTAGACATGAGAGGCACACTGTAGGATGAACTGTGATGGCTCATGTAATTTGAATTGTCACTTGGCCACACTGGGAGAGAGAGAGGGGAGAGGTCAACACTTCATCTGTAATACAAAGAAAAATTGCCTAAAACTAGTGGGTTGCAAAAGAGAAGAAGCCTCAGTCTGTAATGAGGAGGGGACTCACTATGTAACAGCTAAATGTCTTTAAGTTTCCTCTGGAGTCTGAGCCTCCTCGGGTGGAAAGAAGTGAAGCCGGGAACTGCTATGCTTTGTCTTCAAGGCTGGTAGTATCATTTAATTTTCTGAACTCTGTATGTACACTACATGAACAAAACTGACAAGGGGAAAATAAAGGAGATGTATGTATTTATTTAGACCAGACGAAGTACAAAAAAGATATGTGGAGAATAATTTCTTATGGAATAAATACACATTTAATAAATTAAGTTTACAGCAGAAAAATCAAGGAAGAGATAATATAAACTAGAGCTTCCAAGATGTCATTTTATCACACACTGTTCCAAGAAACAGAGTGAAAAATGAATGATATAAAGTCTATGTACACTTATCATAAATTAATTGCATAACATTCAGACTTGATTTAAATGTAGTTATGTGCATTTATAGAAAATCTGAAAACCAAGTAAAATAAATATAAAATTATTGATAATCCTAACCTCCAGAGCCACTGTTATTCTTTACATTCTGTAACACAATATTGTTATTATACTGTATATGTTATTTCAGACTTTTGTCTAATACATGTTAAGCATTTATTCATGCCGTCAAAAATTCTTCCAAAATCCAGAGATGTGCTATCCCACCAGACAGATGCACCAAGACGTAACACATCCCTGACCAGACCATGTGACTTTACTTTGATTATAATCAATGTACACAGGAGTTTTAAGTTAAATCCATAGTGACTATTTTGATAATTCAACAATAATCCGGAGTTCCCGTCGTGGCGCAGTGGTTAACGAATCCGACTAGGAACCATGAGGTTGCGGGTTCGGTCCCTGCCCTTGCTCAGTGGGTTAACGATCCGGCGTTGCCGTGAGCTGTGGTGTAGGTTGCAGACGCGGCTCGGATCCCGCGTTGCTGTGGCTCTGGCGTAGGCCGGTGGCTACAGCTCCGATTCAACCCCTAGCCTGGGAACCTCCATATGCCACGGGAGCGGCCCAAGAAATAGCAACAACAACAACAAAAGACAAAAAGACCAAAAAAAAAAAAAAAAAAAAAAATCCCATAACTCGAAATACAATTCATTTTTTGTGAGTAAAGCAACAGTATTAAAAAGACATTACAGCATTAGGTCATGGAAAGTTGTTTGACATTTGTTAATTCTGAGATAATTCCATCTCAACCAAGGAAAGATGCCAAGCACAAGTCTAGCTTTGATCCATTGATAACTCAGTTGTATGGCTTGGGGCAACTCTCCAGAACACCAATTCCTCACCAGATTTCCAAGTCCCCCAGAGCTCAGATTTCCCTGCTGCTTTGGCACCACACTTGCACTGGAACATGGCTGAGTTTTAGTTATCTAGGAATGACTGTCCAGGCCTCAGCATTTATGTCACTGTAGTCACAAGTTTTTCTGCCCCACTCCCGCTATTTTCTCTAACACAGAAAAATGCAGGGGTGTTCAATTCCTGCATTAAACAATAAAAGTGTATTAAGGACTCCGAAAAAAAGAAAGGGTAAAGGCAGAACAGGACAAAGTGTCAGAACAAAGGCCTGAACAGCTTAAACATTTACGTCCAAAAGGGAGGCCATGGCATTCACTCCATAACAACTTCACTCCTTGGCACCTTCTCTCCAGTATGTTTATGGTGGAGAAACAAAGCCCACGCTCACAGAAGCAGGTTCACCTGACATGATCTGCAAATGTGCTGAGAGCTGCTTGCTACTTTTTTGAAATCAGATATGTGACTTTAAAGTATTTGGTTGAGGGGAAGAACTGCATATTAAGGTGTCTTTCAGGCAGCTTAGGGCTGGTTTACGGAGGTTAGAGACCAGTCAAAGGAGGTGGGAAGCAGGCAGATGTCACCGAGTGGGAGAGAACTCACTGAATACAGACCCCTTCCCTGCCCTCCTGGCAACTGGGGGCCAGCAGCCCAGTGCTCCTTTCTCCACAGAGGTGAGGAGCAAGCTGACCCAGCCCCGGGAGAAGGAGACTGACTGGCCATACACAGGAGATCACTTGCTGGAGGCCATGAACAAAGGCTCCTTCTCCCTCTACCCCTCCAGGACCTTATCATGGGGTCATGGACCAAGGCTGCTTTGAGTAGAGAGTCAACCACACAGGGGAAAACCGTTCTCAGTGATGACAAACAGATGCAATGAAATATAAATACTGAATTATGAAAGGCTAGGCTAAGGTTCCCTACTCCTGTGCCTGCAGCTTCCTGCATTCCTCCTACATGCCAGGCCTGGAGTCTGCTCCTCCCCGATCCCTATGAAGGGGCACTGACCTTATTTTACTGAGAACCAAGCTCAGAGACACCCAGAGCTGGCGAGGGCTGAGCCAAACTCAAATCTGTCTGTCAAGCCACGAAACCCTCCTGAAATGGAATAGCTGGCACAGGGGCTCCTATCCCCTCAACTCAGAAGTAAACTCTTGCATTCTCTGCGCCAAAAATATGTTCAATTCAGATCGCCTTCCCTCTCTCTCAACCTCTCATTTCCCCTTTTTCTTCCCTTTTGTACTCTTGGTTCCAAAGAAAGGCTGGATTAGAGGGAAATGAGCATCTGCTGCCAATGACTGTACAGCCTCAGGCAAACTGCTTAGACTGTGACCTTCAGTTTCTCTATCTATAAAATAGCAAAAGCAATAACCACATCATCAGTTTGTACAGTTTGCTGCATATAAAGCTAACATACACAAATCCAATAAATAGCTTTTCTTTCACTTCTGGGACAAAAAGGGCACATTCGAAACTTTCACTTTTAAACACGGAAGATCAAAAAGGGAAAACAAAAAAGCACCAGCTCTGAAATTTAGTGCAGTTATCACCTAGTGACCTCCTGAAGACAAAGTTATAGACAGAAGATATAAACCCTGAGGTTGAAGGTGTCAGGAAGAAAAGCAACAACTGATAAGCCGCTGTCTCAAAATATAATTCAAGACCGTCTCCTCCTGTAACCTTCTGGATTCACTACTACAAAAGAAAGTTTTTTTTCTGCAAGTGTCCACATCACAGAGGTTGATAGCTGCCAAACTTTAAGATGCCTATGTGCACAAAATAGTCTCTACCCCAGTGCTGCTGCCTATGTCTCCCTGCACCTTCCTCTCATCCCCCCACCTGGGAATGTGAACACATGAACTCAAAAAGACAAAAACAGCAGGTGGCGGCTACACCAGAGTTCAAGGTATAGGATGGAAAGTGATAGAGAAGGACAATTTTTTTTAAAGGACAGATAAAAGCAACTCAATCTCATGTTATTCTTTTGAAAGTTACAGAACTTCATGTAGCTCCAAAACATCTCTCCTCTCCTTAAAGGTCTGAACATACAACTTCTTCAAACTATCACTGCGGTGAAAGCAGTGGTTCACCAAGCACAACCCTGTTTATACACTACAACACCCTCAGTCCGTGTGCAAAGTTCCATGTATCTCTAACCTAACAAAACCAATCCTCAGAGAGTAACCTCCTCAGGTTTGAGGATTTTTGCTTAACATCTTTCAATTTTTCAAGAAATACCAAGAAATGCTATACTACAATCCTCAACACTTAAAAAAAATCATCACAGAAGCCACAGCCTGCAAGTTGTTTACCTCCTCTAACTCAGGAAAGTGAACTGGGACAGTGACATGGCAGCTGAGCTGTCTGATTTCAGTCCGCTAAGCGACAACATTCTTGGGGTATAGTGAGATCAATGGGGAGGCGTGAGAGAAAAGCAAATATATTTTCAGCTCCTCTTGGGTTGGGCTTTCAAAGTGGGGCTTATTTTATTTGAAAAATTATGAATTCACACAGAACACTATTTGTATAAAAATAAAAGACCATTTCAAAGCAAAATTACACACACAACTTGGGTACCACAGGTTAGTTCAGACGATCTGTATCTGTTCCCTCCAGACTGCCAAAAAACAGCCCAGAAGTCTATGAGTTCACACCAAAGATATTCTTTCTATATATTCTCATACCATGTAACACAAAGCTTGGCCTTATCACACAATAGGAGTCTAAGCAAGTTGTTATCTTTCCTGGTTTTGTTTTTTTTTTTTTTTTTTTCAACTGGGAGATGAAGTCACTAAATCCAATTATTGTGATTGACAACTTTAAAAACTTTCAAACAGTCTAAAATAAGATTCTTTACTCAACAAAGAATATAAACAAGTTAACTATAAAGTTTTTTGCATTATAGAATGACATCTTTCTCAAGTCCACGATGGTCACTTTATCTATGGTCAAATACTAAAGCTGCATAAGACAAAATACTTCATTATATAAATACCAACTCATAAAAATGTCATAAGTACGTTATAGTATTTACACAAGACAGGTGGTATGACCTGCACCATACAAGTGAAGAAAACCAATTGAGAAAGGGTAAATTGTTTCAGATCTCCCCAATAATTACAGGTATTTCAGTCTTATTCATAGATTTTATGTCAAGCACTACTGCTAATACATTATCAGAAAACAACAACCAGAAATATTAGGTCTGAGACTCTTGAGAAACGCACACACACACAAACCACACTGTTACTATAGCTTCACTGCATTTAGTGGGACAAATAATCCTACCCTTATTCTTACTTATGACCCAGGGACAATTTAAGAAGTTCTTTAAAATGAATTATCACCATAAGATTATCACAATAATGCTCAGGCTCTGTGCTAGGAGGCTCTCCTTAAGTTCAAATGATTAACTTTTTATCAATGACAAGCTACGGAAAACACATATACAATATACATACACACTTCTGGTTTCTGAAGGCCGAGAAGACTGATAAGGACTGTTTTCATTCTTACTGGAAAAGGTGCAGATGTGCATTTCTATTTCTCACTGCTCTCCTGTCTATGAACAATGGTCTCCCCACCCACACTCAGGACACAACACGTCCACTCCCCCATGACCAGTGGGGACTCTGGCATCTCTGCTGCCAGTCCTCACCATCACCACCCACTGCCCCTCTGGGTCCTTGTTTTATTCTACGAGCAAGTCTTACATCTAATTTGCTCATCCCTCTTCTACTACGCTTGATCTTCAGCATGCCCAGTCCTCCAGCTAACTTTTTCTGTGAAAGGCCAGAGAGCAAGTTAGTTTAGGATCTGGAGACCATAGTTCCCATCACAAGTTCTGAACTCTGTGCTTGCAAAGCAAGAGCAGCGCGAACAATGTGTAAATCAGAGTGGCTGTGTTCCAGAAGTTTTATTCATGGCCACTGAAACTTGAATTATACATAATTCTCCCATCATAAAATATTACTCTTCTAGGTTTTTTTCCCCCCAACCACTTGAAAATGTAAACATTGTTCTTAGTCTGTAGGCTACACAGGTCAGGGTTAACCCATGGGCCTTAATTTGCTGACACTACCAGTACCACTTTCTTTCCAAATAGGTCCATGTGGGAAGGTTTCACTCACCGACTCCAGTTCCTCTCAACTCATCCTAACTTTCTGCCTCACTCCTCTTGCAAACTCCTGACCTTGGATGGCCCAAGAATCTACCAGCAGGCTGCCACAGAGCAAGAGGGTTCTCCATTCTCTAGCACCAGGCTCCTCTGTGAAAACACCTCTGTGAACATCTATCCCCACTACTCCAGAGCAGCTTTCTGGCAAATTCAATCAAGAGAGCACCACAGCAACGTCTCTGCCATCCAATGAGCCACCATCCTCTCCACAGGGCTTGGATCTCAGCCAGGGGCAGGCCTTTCCCTTGAGAGCTCAATCATAACCCTGGGGTAGTGGCTGCTCTTCCCACCATTTCTATATCCTTTTGAGCTCTCCTTACTCACTAGCTCACCCTGTTAGAGCTAATAAGTCTTCACACTAAACGTTCCCTGTTCAAATTACTGTGTGGGTTCTCTTTCCTGTGAGACCAAACTTTCCTTTGTATCTTTCTTTATTTGTTTCTTTCCTATCTTTCCTATTTGATACAAACCTGAAAACCAGGAAGACTACATTCAGATAACCCAGGAGTGAAGAACCTAGAGCCAATAAAATGAACTGAGAATAGCTGATACTGTGCCAGCCAAAACATCCACTCCCACGGATCTGACTTAAACTGCTATACCCTACAACACTGCCCCACCACCGCAACCATCCCCCACTCCCCTTTCTTTAAAACTTCTAAGTATTTGAATGCATTTTATCCTAGTTTCTTGGCAAAAACACATGTCACCAGCTTTTCTGTGCTATGAGAGCCTTCCATCTTGATCACAGAGGAAAGTTAGATGACCAACTGTTAGGACAACAGCTGTCAATTTTGCCATCTTAAAGTTCCTACTCAGGAGATCTTCCACTGAGTCAAACTTTCAAGGCAGAAGAATGCCTGGTGGCCTCATCTACTAGGCATCAGCTTAGCTTGAGTTTGTTAACCGAAGTGAAACCTCTTTCTGGTACCCTTCTTTCTCCTGTTCAGCTTGTAATAATTATTAGCACACCTGGAAAAGGACAAAATAAAACCAATGAAAAGCTCATTAAAGTTCATGTAGGCCAGCTAAAAATAGAGATCCACAAAGAAATGAACAGGGACACAGTAAGGCCAAATTCTTGAAACAAAAATGCTAGAGATAAGCAAAGGTTACTTTTTCTTTTTTTTTTTTTTTTTTTCCTGTTTTTTTCAGGGCCACACTAGTGGCATATGGAGGTTCCCAGGCTAGGGGTCGAATCAGAGCTGTTGCCACCGGCCTATGCCACAGCCACAGCAATGTCAGATCCAAGCCGCATCTGTGACCTACACCACAGCTCATGGCAACACCAGATCCTCAACCCACTGAGCGAGGCCAGGGATCAAACCCCGAAACCTCATGGTTCCTAGTTGGATTCGTTAACCACCGAGCCATGAGGGTAACTCCAAGGTTATTTTTTCTTGTTAATGACATTCCAAGTTGAAAGAAGACAAGACCACCAGAAAACATTTGATGGAATTCATCTTCTCTTGTGTATAATGCATGGTCACATTAAGTCAGCCCAAAGTCCTCTGAAACATTAAGAAGTATACCACAGACTTTAAAGACCCTGAAACTCAATTTGAAGTAGTATCTGGAAACACTGCAACAAATAAAACCATGAATGTTTTGGTTTGGTTATTTTTAAGGGATGTGATCATTCTTTTCTTATAAAAGAAAATGCATACCCAGGGAGTTCCCATTGTAGCTCAGCAGTAACAAACCCAACTAGGATCCATGGGACATGGGTTTGATCCTTGGCCCTGCTTGGTGGGTTAAGGATCCGGCGTTGCCATGAGCTGCAGTGTAAGTCAGATGCAGCTCAGATCCTGCGTTGCTATGGCTATGGTGTAGACTGGCAGTTGTAGCTCCAATTCGACTCCTAGGCTGGGAACTTTCATATGCTGCGGGTGCAGCCCTGAAAAGACAAAAAAAAAAAAAAAAAAAAAAAAAAAAAAAGTATGCACAGTCCTAACCCTTGAACAGTATCACAAAAAAACCTTTAGCATTCCTAATCATTACACCATTGGGGGAAATTGTACCTAAGCTTAAAACTACTTAGGGCTCAAACCTGCTTAATTCCTGACCTTTTAGAACAGTGGGAAGCCACTAAGGGGATTCGTCCTGAGTGCTCACAAAGATTCAGTTCAGCATGAGTAAGACCGTATACGTGAGAGGTAGAATCTTTTCTCAGTCACCAGTAATTGTCGGAATATTTGCCAAATTATCCAAATGTTAGTATGTGATCCCAGGTTGGCCTCAAGAGGGAGCATCCTTTCAAATACAAACTGGCCAGCAGGTAGCACTTTCTGCATTTCAGTTTTGACCTAGAATCAAGATCCCTTCCAGCTGTGGCTCAGATCCCAGCTGTGGCCTAGGTTGCAGCTGTGGCTCAGATTCCATCCCTAGCCCAGAAACTTCCATATGCTGCAGGTGCAGCCAAAGGAAGAAAAAATAAATGGAAAGACACATTAACCAAAAGAATGTTAAGACAATAAGGAGCAGGACTTGATTTTAATAATGCTCCACACAACAGAAACCACTAACAGACATAAAAGGAAGCAAGCAGACACTGACTTTTATAAATAAGCTTCAGGCTAACAGCGGGGAAAAAAGGCCCTAGAAACAACGATATTTATGAAGGTCTGAACTCCAAGCCTTTACCTATCAATTATACCTCAGTTTTAAGAATCAGATAAAATAGTGTACACAGTCAAATTTAGAAAAATTGGTTTTATCTGGCACCACTGAGGGTTTAAAATAAAAAAAAATTAAAAAAAAAAAGAATTTTTTTTGTTTTTAAGATCACACCCACGACATACGGAAGTCTCCAGGCCAGGGGTCGAGTCAAAATTGTAGCTGTCAGCCTACAACAAAGCCACAGCCAACTTCAACCTACACCACAGCTCACAGCAACACCAGATCCTTAACCCAATGAACAAGGCCAGGGGTCAAACCCACAGCCTCATGGATACTAGTCGGGTTTGTTACCGCTGCACCACCAGGGGAACTCCCAAAGAATGTTAAAAGATAACTAAAAGATCTCTAAATTTCAAAGATTAAAATAAATTAACGAAAGTCTTCCTACAGTTGTGATAGTTCCACAGTCTTAGTATAATTCAACATCTCTTGATGGTTCCATATCATTATGAAAAACACTGGTGATAATGGTATATCAGGAACACCTCAGGGGCCAAGGGGTACAGTACAAACACTCCATAACTTAGGAGTTCTGTCTTCCCCTTCCACTGCATTAATTTCTCATTTCTTATTTTTTTTAATTTCTTATTGTTGACGAGGTGACTCACATATGCTTTGTTTTACATGCAATTCTGTGGGATCTGACTGCTGTCCTGGCTACCTGGCAACTCCAAAGCTTTTTCCCTTTTACTCCTGACTCCACACACAAAGTCCTGATGGCTAAACTGCTCCAAGTCTGGTCTACAGCTTCCTTTTTTTTTTTTTTTTTTTGCTTTTTAGGGCCACATCCAAGTCCTATGGAAGTTCCCAAGGCTAGGGGTTGAATCAGAGCTGCAGCCGCCAGCGTATGCCTCAGCCACAGCAACGCGAGATGCGAGCTGTTTTTGTGACCTATATCAGAGCTCATGCAACACCAGATCCTTAACTCACTAAGCGAGGCCAGGGATTGAACCCGAGTCCTCACAGAAACCAGTCAGATTTGTTTCCACTGAGCAATAATGGGAACTCTTGGTCTCTAGTTCCAATGGACACACTGCTGTTGAGTCCCTTCCTCTACCAAGTGATGGCTGATCTCAGCATCTTTCAAAAGTAGTGTCTGACTCATAAAATATTACTACCTATATTACTATTATTAGTGCAACTGTCTTTAGTTGAACACTTACCACATAGAAAAAGCTTTGGCATTCAGAGTTCCCACTGTGGCACAGCAGAAACAAATCCAACTAGGAACCATAAGGTTGAGGGTTCAATTCCTGGCCTCGCTCAGTTAAAGGTTCCATGTTGCTGTGAGCTGTGGCATGGGTCACAGACATGGCTCGGATCTGGCATTGCTGCAGCTGTGGTGTAGGTCAGCAGCTGTATCTCTGACTGGACCCGTAGCCTGGGAACCTTCATAATGCTGCAGGTGCAGCCCTAAAAAAGGGCAAAAAAAAAAAAAGCTTTGGCATTTCTACTCAAACTCACTTTATCTTAACAAAACTCTGTGAAATAGTATTAATTCCAAGGAAGAGGATTCCTAACTTACTTAGGAGGCAAAACTGGCTTGACTTCTGGGTCTATCTCCTACCAAGCCCTCTGTCCTGAAAGACTGCAGATCATCTCACAGAAGCACAGATTCAGTCACGCTGAGTCTTGGTTCAGGCACCTCACAGTGGGACGAATGATACTCACCAGACAAGATATTCTTTCACAAGACTGCTGTAAAGATGAATTACATTTACCAAAGTGTGAAAATGTTAAACCACCAAGATCTTAGCGTCTCATACTGTACACTTCCAGAAAGCATCACTCCCACAAGCAGTGTGAGTCTTCCTGAGGCAGCATAGGGAATGGCAATCATACTGTATTCTATGTGAGCAGGACCTCCTAGAGCTGCACAGATATCCACTGTATGTGCATATGCAGGTGTGTACCCATATATGTATAAAACACACTAGCTAGGCACAATAAAACCAGAAATTATTAAAATAAACAGTGACAACTGAACAAGTCCTTAACAAAAAAAAGCTAACAGAAAGCCTTCTTGCAATAAATAAATAAGGCTGCTCAACTACTGTGAGACCAGTGATTTCCCTCCCCTACCAAACCAATTTCATAAAGTTACAATACAGATATTTATATAAATCACTGTAGAAAGACAATCTTTTTTCCATTTCTAATTTCTCTGATTCATAAAAAAATTATGGTTCAAATCACTATTTGCAGGGGGAAAAGTCCATTAAACCATTAAATGGTTTAGAAGTATCTGAAGTAATTCTTTCACAATGGAATTTACAATACATGTTAAATCACTATAGACCACTGCCAGGCTTTTTCTTAAAACTAAAATTGTGGTAACTACCTTAATGTGTTCCAAAATTTGATCTAACATTTGAGAGTATCAAGGTGACCAAGAACTTGAAAATCTACTCATCAAGAGACTACAATGACAACATGAGACTGAGAGTGTAGGACTTAGTAGAGAAGTCACAGGGAGAAAACATGCTACGGTTCTAAACAGTGTAAAAGTCATTTTGTGATGGCTAAGATCCAGTATTTTCAAGAAGGAATACAAAAATACAATGACACATAGTCAGAAAAGAAGTTCTGACCATTAATTCAGGAGCAGCAGTAGAGGTAACTACCTTAACTAGCCCATCCATCACTGACACACCTGGCCATGCATGTGCACAAACTACTTAACATGCATGTTAAGTCGAGGCCCTGCCACAGCCCTGGTCACCTGGCAAAGCATCCAGGTCTGAGAAACTACAAGCTCTCATATTTTCCAGGCTTCTATCACCAAATATAGGCCTTATATGGCAGCCAGATTTATAAAGCTGGACTCTCCTTGTTGGTGTTCTCATTAATACAGAAATCTCTCAGAATTCAACAGAGGATACACAAGCCTGGGTGACTACAGTTCTGATAATCTGCTTCTTTTTAATCCATATTTTCTAGTCTTTCTACAATGACTTCTTACTGCTTTTATATGTGGCAGGGTCTGGGATGAACAAAAACAAACTTTTTACTTTTTATTTCTATAATGGCCAGCAAAATGTGTGCAGGTGACCAAAAGAGAATCAGAAGTGTTCGGAAAGAGTCAGTGCAAATGAACCACAATGAACCAAAAACACAAACTGTGTGGACCTATGTTTATATTAAAAAACAAACAAAAACACTGCTTGGGAAACCTTAATTGACTTGTTAGAGTAACCAGATAGACAAGCTACAGAACCTTAGCAACTGTTTGTTACACTTTACATAATAATAGCCTGTATTTATAGCACACTGGTCTAAAGGAGTCAAAGAGCATTTACCTTGTATCCCATCATTGTCTTATTCACTTGCTATTCCACACAATTCTGACTATCATTATTCTTACTGTTTACTTGCTATTCAATAGGATTCTGACTCACACTTTTAAGATGCATGAATGTTATTGCTGTTTATACATAAAATCTGAAAGGATTCATACCACACTGTTAAAAAGCCACTATTATTACCCAATCAACCCACGAGGAACAGATGTGGATGGGGGAGGTTTGCTGAAGGAGGATTTTGTTTGTTTGTTTTTTGTTTTGGTTTTTAGGGCCATAAGTTCACAGGCTAGTGGTTGAATGGGGGTGCAGCTGCCAGCCTATGCCACAGCAACACACCACACCAACACGGGATCCAAGTCGTGTCTGTGACCTACACCATAGCTCACAGCAACTCAGGATACTTAACCCACTGATCGAGGCCAGGGATCGAATCCGAATTCTCATGGATAGTAGTCGGGTTCGTTACCACTGAGCCACAAGAGGAACTCCTGAAGGAGGAATTTTTAACCTCATTTATTTCAGTAGTTTAAATCTTATCTCTGAAAATACAATACTACTACAATTTTTTTTTGTGGGGGGGGGGTCTTTTTAGGGCCAGACCCTCGGCATATGGAGGTTCCCAGGGTAGGGGCAGAATCAGAGCTACAGCTGCCATCCTGCACTACAGCTCATGGCAATACTGGATCCTCAACCCACTGAGCAAGGCCAGGGATCGAACCCACGTCCTCATGAATCCTAGTAGGGTTCGTTACCGCTGAGCCACAAAGGGAACTCCGAATACTACTACAATTTAAAGCATTAACAACCTCATAAAATATACTGTATTGATGGCCATGACATTTCCTTCTCATTCATTCCCTGAAAAGAATTCCTACATTAAACATACTATTAGAGGCCACTGTCTGAGAGACAAGTTTTCAGACATCAAGAATGACTTCTAAGCACAGAACTCCCAAACGCACACAGAGCCCCCAGAGCAGACACTGGTCTCGGGAACTGCTGCCAGCCACCAGCACCATCCCCATGCGTGCCAGTGGACTGCCAGCCACGGACTCCAGGAAGCACCTTCCGTGATCCCATCCTTCCCTCCCCTCACTCACCATTACCATCGAGCCAAAAAAGGAAGCCACTGCATTCCCCACCAGGAAATACCCTCTTCAGCTTTCAAACTTTATTTTTCCCTAAAGAGAAGGATCTTATTTCTTTTTATTCTTTTTATCTTTTATCTATTTCCCTCCCTTCAGTTATCTCAATGGCTTTAACAGAAAAAAAAATGGAAACAATCTAAATATCAATCAGCAGGGGATGTGCTTAAATACATGATATACAATCTATATATGCAGCAATATATAGCAGATAATTTGAGACTGCAAAAAAAATTTTTTAAAGAATGAAGAAACTCGCGAAATTCCCGTCGTGGCTTAGCAATTAACAAATCCAACTAGGAACCATGAGGTTGCGGGTTCGATCCCTGGCCTTGCTCAGTGGGTTAAGGATCGGGCATTGCCGTGAGCTGTGGTGTAGGTTGCAGACTCGGCTTGGATCCCATGTTGCTGTGGCTCTGGTCTAGGCTGGTGGCTACAGTTCTGATTCGACCCCTAGCCTGGGAACCTCTACATGCTGCGGGAGCAGCCCAAGAAATGCCAAAAAGACAAAAAAATAAATTAAAAAAAAATAAAGAATGAAGAAACTCTTTATCTACTAATATGGAATTATTACACATACAGCGAGTGAAAACTCCAAGTGAGGAGTTCCCATTGTGGTGCAGTGGAAACGAATCTGGCTAGTATCCATGAGGATGCAGGTTCAATCCCTGGCCTTGCTCAATGGGTTAAGGATCCAGCGTTGCCATAAGCTGTGGTGTAGGTCGCAGATGTGGCTTGGATCCCATGTTGCTGTGGCTGTAGTGTATGCCGGCAGTGGCAGCTCCTATTCGACCCCTAGCCTGAGAACTTCCATATGCCTCAGATGCAGCCCTAAAAAAAGAAAACTGAGTGAAACTGTTTACAATATACCTCGTCATTACATAACTGGAAAAAAAAAAGGGTGGTCAGAGTTCCTGTTGTGGCTCAGAGGAAACCAATCTGACTAGGATCCATGAAGATGCAGGTTCAATCCCTGGCCTCACTCAGTGGGTCGAGGATATGGTGTTGCACTGAGCTGTACTGTAGGTCACAGACATGGCTCAGACCCCGCTGTTGCTGTGGCTCTGACTCAACCTCTAGCCGTGGAACTTCCACATGCCACAGGTGCAGCCCTAAAAAGCAAAAAAAAAAAAAAGGAAAGAAAAGGAGTCAAATTTACTTGTATACAAATAAACTGTTTCTTTTCTATCAGAGATGACTAGCTACCTCTGTGGGGAGAATGGGAGGATCAGGGAGTCATTTCCAGTCTATAAAACTTTTTATACCACTTAAACTTTGAACTATGTGACTATAGTACCTATTTTCAAAATCAATTATTTTAAATTTGTTTAATAAATGAAAACTTGCTTTTATCATCAGAGAACTATTTCTGACTACTTTAATACCTTCAAGTAGACTGACAAATTGATTAGTGTGAGAATCGATCTCACTCCTTTAGAGTCATGCATTTACTGTTCCAAAAAATGAAACCCCAAATGTCTCCCCCATCACCATCACAAGATAGCCTCCATTCTCACTCCTAATAGAAAGTATTTTTATTAAAATAAAGCAAAAATTAACTACTAAGTAGCCAAACTGTATCTTACCTCTGCGTGGTAACCATTAACCTTGAGAGATGTGAAATAGTACGAAATCTCACAAGAATTCTTTAGGAAGCAAAAAGTGAAGTTCCCGTTGTGGTGCAACAGAAACGAATCTGACTAGGAACCATGAGGTTTCGGGTTCGATCCCTGGCCTCATTTGGTGGGTTAGGGATCCAGCATTGCCATGAGCTGAGGCATAGGTCACAGATGTGGCTCAGATCCCACGCTGCTGTGGCTGTGGTATAGGCCAGCAGCTGCAGCTCCAAGCTATAAAACCTTAGCCTGGAAACCTCCATATGCCACAGGTGCAGCCCTAAAAAGACAAAAAGACAAAAAATAAAAATAAAATTTAAAAAAGGAAGCAAAAAGTTATGTACCATCGGAGTTCCCATCATGGTGCAGCAGAAATGAATCCAACTAGGAACCATGAAGTTTCGGGTTCAATCCCTGGCCTCGCTCAAGGATCCGGCGTTGCCGTGAGCTGTGGTGTAGGTTGCAGAGGGCTCGGATCTGGCGTTACTACAGCTGTGGTGTAGGCTGGCAGCTACAGCTCCGATTAGAACCTTAGCCTGGAACCTCCATATGACGAGGGTGTGGCCCTAAAAAGACAAAAAGACAAAAAAAAAAAAAAAAAAAAGTTATGTATAATCTATATGAGGGCAGTTCATTCAACCAAAATGTTAGAGCTTCCTGGTATCACCAAAAGGAATAAAGCAACACTGCAGTATAGGTACAGCTTTATCCTTGCCAAACCAAGAAGCACAGAGAAAGCTGTGAGGCCAGAGAGCTTAGAACAATACTGCAGTGTATCTGAAAACATGTCTAAGTCAAAAGCATGGAAAAGGATCCAACCGTTGATCTTAAGAATACACACACATGTTCATATCTGTCAATAACTCAGACATATGCATAAAGAAAAACAGAACTCGGAGTTCCCGGTTTTGGTTCATCGGAAACAAATCACACTAGTATCCATGAGGATGTGGGTTGGATCCCTGGCCTCACTCAGTGGGTTAAGGATCCAGCGTTACCATGTGCTGTGGTGTGGGTTGCTGGAATCCTGAGCTGCTGTGGCTGTGGTGTAGGCCAGCAGCCATAGCTCGGATTCGACCCCTAGCCTGAGAACTTCCATACACCACAGCTGGCCAAAAAAGCAAAAAAAAAGAAGAAAAAAGAAACAGACAAAAACCAAATTTTAAAAAATAAACTTATAATTACCTAGCAATCAATATGAAAACTGAAATCATTTGATAGCCTACAACAAGAAAATATGGTTTTATTACATACACACAACTAAAAACTTCAATAAACTATTTTATGTCTTCTACCAACTAAAATCATTTACTACTTAAATTGTCATTAAGAAGGCAGGTCACCAGAGATTATTTTCATATTTGTTCACAGCATTTCCTAAGCATCTATTGGGAGATACAAGGGGTAAGACCTGATTTCTGCTTTCAAGCGCTTTATAATCCAATTACAACTGTTGAGAGTATCAGAAACAAACTCCAAGCAGGAAAGAAGGAGGGTGAAAACCTGTATGAATGAGAGGAGCCTCACCACCAGCTAGGCCAGAGGGGCCCTAGGGAAATACAGCACATCAGCTGGCGTTCCACATGCAAATCTTCAGAAGGCAGAGGTGGGAAAGGGAGAAATTCAAAACAGAAATGCATACAAATCCAAATGTCTGAATAAACAAAAAACAAATCTGAGAAGGGGTGCCGGTGCCATGTAATGCAGTGTTGATAGGTAGCACTGAGGACCAGGGATTTATTCCAGAGTCGATCAGGAGCCACTCAGTGGACCTACAAAGGTCAGGAACACAGACCTGGAAAACAAGCTTGGGATTCAAACTCCAGTTCTTCTACCAACTAGCAACTCCTTCAGGCTCCTGAAGCCTTGCTTTCTTCATCTGTAAAGTAGTGTTTACAACATAAATCTATTACAAGGACTAGATGAGACAAAGCACACAGCACAGGGGCTGACTAAGTTTGGGGCTTTTCTGTTTTGTTTGCTTCTGCAGGCAGGGAAAAGTCATGATCAGGGCTGCATTTAGGACAATTAATCTGATAGCAGCATGCATGATGGATGGCAAAATGGAGAGATGAGGGATGTCTCCACTGATGGCAACTGCAGCAAAGGGATTAAAAGTACTTCACTGCTGAGAAAATGAAGACACAGGGGAATCAGGAACCTCACACAGTAAAGCAACAAACTATTTCTGAGAAAAGGAAGAGTGAAGAATCAAAGGCATTCTTTGATTTTGAGCCTAGACGACTAAGAATATGTTGGAGTCATTAATATATAAACAAGTAAAATAAGAAGAATTAAATTTGCAAAGAAAACAGTTCAATTCTAAATCTATTTGATTGACGATAACAAAAATGACAGCCACTTAAAAAATCTATCAAGGAAAACAACAAAAGGGAAGTCTGAAGATGTAGAAAGAAAATGAAGGTGATGCAGAACTGGAGCCTCAGCAAAGAGGGAATGAACAGTAGGAACCAGGGGCCTGTGGGGACCTGGAAGGAGAAAAGTCAGTTCTAGGAAGGGAGATGAGAACTCAATCTTGGGAAATACTTGTACTTTAAGAGGTGAGATGAGAAAATAAAGGCCACAGGGCAAGGAGTCTGAGGTGCTGGCCTGTAGGAGTAACAGAGAAGACAAAGACCTCACAGCTCTTCAGATGCTCACTGTACTTTAGATTATAAACTGAACTGACTTATGATAATGTGTTATTAGAGGTTTATGAGAGGCTGCACATTACTGAAGTGTTAATTATTCCAATTCAACCCCCAGCAGGACACAGCTAACACAGGATAATAATTAGATTTTTTTTCAGTATCACAAAGCTCAAGGAACCCTATCTTTTAAGTTCTCATCTTCCTTGACCTCTATGCATACATGTGACTCTGAGGACCCCCTTCACCTGTCCACTCTTGACAGCCAACTCTCAGGTATTGTCCCTCTATTTTGGCTTCTCTTTCATCTTAACTAGTTTCTCCCTAGAAACAGGTCCTTTGGGCAATTCCACAATTGCCCAAGTTGTGCCCAAGTGTAAGTTGTTCTATACTTAGCTTTTAAATCCCAACTGGATTTTAAACCTAGATCATACTTAATACTTTTGTTATCATTCGAAGGATCTAAATATTTACCAGTTTCTGGCTACTCATGAACAGATGCCCTCCAAAAGGATTTTCAGGCTTAACTGGATAATAAACTCTGTATTCCTTCTCATCAGCCATAATATCTCTTACTAATTTTTGAGAATTTGCTCACTAGGCACTGGATACCTTGTCCTCCAACAGCTGAAAGTTTTAATACATTCTAAAGACATCTTTCTAGTGCTGAATTTTTTTGTGTCCCACAACTATAAAACCCACCCGTATCCAGGCTAACCTGTCCAAGAGATAAATGATGACAAATATTGCCATTTAAATGTGAATCTAATGGGAGCTCCTGTTGTGGCATAGCAGAAACAAATCCAACAAGGAACCATGAGGTGGCAGGTTCAATCCCTGGCCTTGCTCAGAGGGTTAAGGATCCGGCATTGCTGTGAGCTGTGGTGTAGGTCAAAGTCTCAGCTTGGATCTGGTGTTGCTGTGGCTGTGGTGTAGGCCATCAGCTGTAGCTGCGATTAGACCCCTAACCTGGGAACCTCCATATGCCGAGAGTGCAACCCTAAAAAGCAAATAAAAAAAAAAAAAAAAAGTGACTCTAATTACCATCCTTAACAACTGCCAAGAAAAAAAGTTCAGGGGGAGTTCCCATTGTGGTGCAGTGGTTAACAAATCCGACTAGGAACCATGAAGTTGCGGGTTCGATCCCTGGCCTCGATCAGTGGGGTTAAGGATCTGGCATTGCCGTGAGCTGTGGTGTAGGTCAAAGTCTCAGCTTGGATCTGGTGTTGCTATGGCTGTGGCATAGGCCAGCGGCTACAGCTCCAATTCGACCCCTAGCCTGGGAACCTCCATATGCCGCAGGAACGGCCCAAGAAAAGGCAAAAAGACCAAAAAAAAGAATAAAAGTTCAAATGTTTTTCTATACATGGATTCCTATCAAACACATACTACAATTGATCATACTTTAATTCCAGTATCTGCCGTATTTCTTTAAACCACACAGTTGTCACATCTGTTGGAAAACCAAAATGGATTAATATACCATAATATTATGACATATACTCTATTAAATTATCTGTCATGATGCGTTTTTAGGAGACCAAAATAAATATGCAATTTTTAATCTTCTTAGGGTCCTCTTTGTATTCTTTTCATCAGTTTGGTTTTCAATAGTATAACCGAGTTCATAAAAATACTATTTAATGAAATGAAACAGTCTGTAAGAAATAAAACCAGGAGTTCCCATCGTGGCGCAGCAAAAACAAATCCAACTAGGAACCATGATGTTGCTGATTTGATCCCTGGCCTCACTCAGTGGGTAAAGGATGCAGCATTGCCATGAGCTGTGGTGTAGATGGCAGACGGGGCTCAGATCCTGTGTCATTGCTGTGGCCTGTGGTGCAGGACCACAGCCATAGCTCCAACTTGACCTCTAGCCTGGGAACCTCCATATGCCTCGGGTTCGGCCCTAAAAAGCCAAAAAAAAAAAAAAAAAAAAAAGAAAAGAAAAAGAAAGAAAGGAAGAAAACCATTTGTAAGAGCTATAATTTACTATAATATCCAAATTGACCATGGTATCAAGCAGTGACTAAAGTTAACACAATCCCCCATCTTCTTGGTTAATGGCATCATCTCAAAGAATTGAGTATTTTAATAATACATTCAGAAACCTCATCTAAAAAGAGTGTCACACTATCCTTTATTTTTCAGTGCATGCAATTATATTCATATCTGTTACTTTGTAGGAACATTTCCAAGCCGAAAAGGAGAAGGGAATTCTAAGATCACTAATTTTGTAGAGTAATTTACATTAACGAGGGGCAGCACAGCAGAGCACAAAGCAGGCTCTTGGATTAAGCACACCTGAGTCTAAGGTAACCCCCACCAAAAATGCAAAAAGGTATGAATCTCCATTTAAAAACCCATGTCACCTATGTTGTGAGGAACACCTAAGAAAAAGCATTGTTACCAGTGGCGACAACTAAAATGCCATGGATGTTTTTGACTTCTTCTCAACACAGTTCCCCAAATAATAAAATGCCACACAACTGGGCCTGAGATTTCAGGTTCTGCATTGTTTGTGATTACCTCACTCAGCTGTCTTCCCTGGAAGCTAGCACCAACATGAACACACAGCACATTTTTAATAAATACAGGTCAATGATTAAATCAGCAAGGCCTCCAGCTCTTCTGCACTCAAAAATATCAAATGTAACAGAGATTTCCTAGCTTTGTCCTATTGGATAATAAGCAGTTAGCATCATCTTACCACTTAATGGCTCATTTCCTATGGTTTACTATCAAAACACTTTTTACCTGTCTGAAATACAAATTCTGTAGGCTACTGTTTTCAACTTTAACTCTTCTTCATGCACAGGCCATCTCACATTTGAGGGACTTGATTTGTTTTCAGCTGACCATATGGAATTTAAGTTTACTCTGAAAAATGCACTTAAAAAAACAAATAATAAACTATTTTAGCAATCTGCTTTACAAAGTCATCCAAGCCTCATGTAAGCTACCATGAAGCTCTGTGTAAACATATTACTCAACTTCCTAATATGTAAGTATCGCCAACTGGCCTTAGACATTCTGAACATTTTACCAACGTTATGTTTCCGTGTTAGTTTGTAGACCCTATTAAAAGCTATTTAAGGGAGTTCCCACTGTGGCTCATGGTAAGGAACCATCCATGAGGACACGGGTTTGACCCCTGGCTTCGTTCAGTGTGTTAAGAATCTGGAGTCACTGTGAGCTGTGGTGTAGGTCCCAGAAGCAGCGTGGATGTGGCAGTGGAGGTTGGGGCAGCTGAGGCTCTGATTCTACCCCTAGCCTGGAACTTCCATATGCCATGGGTGCGGCTCTAAAAAGACAAATAAATAAATAAATGCTATTTAAAAGTCAAAAGATCATAGAAATATTGAAGACGATGTTCAGCAATAAAATATAGCTCTGCGGTTTTTAAAAAGAATGAGACGTAATAAAACGGACAAATATCCGTGAGTATTGTTGGCCAATAAAAACTATATGCTATACCTGATCCCAATTTTGCTTTTAAAATATACTTATAACATGCACAGAAATATCCTTCATGGCCTAACACCACACTTTAATACTGGTTAGCCAGGGTAGTAAGATGGGATGAAATGGGGCGGGGAGAGAGGGGGAGCAAACTGCATTGCTGGGCTGCTGCTTAGTTTTTTCTTAAAGAGCCATGTAATACTTTGTGCAAAAATAAAAAATAAACTGGGAGGAAAAAAAAACTGTTGGTAAAACCGTACTTTCTCCTCTATACCCCAATTTTTCTAGTATGTAATTTCAAAAATATACTCAGGACCTCTCAATTTTAAAAAGAGGACAGGCGAAAACACAGCACTGGACGGAGGCGGGGAAGCCTCATATTAGCAAAATCACCCCTGGGTCCTGTCTACGCCGGAGTTTGAAGCCCCAAGAAGACCCGCCCGCCCTTAAACAGCAGGAAATGCTCCGACTGAAACACCGAAAGTGAGCAAACGCCAGCGCCGCGCCAGCCCCTGAAACCCCGCCAGGCGCCGCGCCGAGGCTCCCGGGCCGACGTGGGCCGGGCTCCTCCTCCAGCCGCAAACAACAACAAAGTCACAGGGCGAGGGCAGGCCAGAGCCCCAGCGCCGCCCCTCTACCCCCAGCAGCCCAGGACCCGACTTCCTCCAGACCCCCGGTTCTCCTGACCTCCCAGCCCCCTCTACGCCCCTGGACCGCCGGCCCAGACCCCCAGCCCCTCGACCCCTTAGACGCCCTCGCCCCCAGACTCCCTCGACTCCGGCCCCCCAGCCGCCAGGCCCAAACCCCCCGTCCCCTCGACCCCTTGGAGCCCGGCCCCCGGCTCCCAGACTCCCCCCGACCCCCTCGACACCCCCCCCCAGCCGCCAGGCCCAGACGCCCCCAGTCCCCTCGACCTCTGGCCCCCTCAACCCCCCTCAGACACCGGGCCCGGATCCCTCCGACACCTTGGACCCCCCAGACCCCCGCCCCCTCAGCCGCCCAGCCCGACCTCTGGGCCCCCCAGCCCCGCGACCCCCGCGACCCTCTCCGGCCCCTGGGACCCCGACCTCTCGGCCCGGCCCCTGTCCCAACCCGCGGGCGGCGGCGTTACCTGCGGCGAGGCGGTCTGCCGGCCCTCCGCGGCGGGCGCAGGTGAGGCGCTGGGACTTGGCGGGCTCCGCCGCAGCCGGCGCCGCCGCCGCCACAACAACACGTCCTCCTCCTCCGCCGCCGCCGCCGCCGCCACCGCCGGGGGGAGGGGCGGGGCCCGGACGCGGGCTGAGGAAGCCCGAGCGCCGCGGCCTCGGAGCCGTCGGAGACCGGGCATGCGCGGACGGCGGCGGGTGCGTGGGTCGCGCGCGAGGACGCCGAAGTCAACAAGGCCAGGGGCCGCCCCATCCGGCTCCGCCCCTTGGGGCGCCCCGCCCCCAGGCCCAAACAACGCGAGGTCTTGACGCGGCCCGGGGTCCTGAGGCCGCGAGAGACTCCGCGAGAGCAGGCTCTCCGCTCCCGCAGCCGCGGTTGTGGATGATCGAATAGGCTTCCTGGTTTGTTGTGTTCGCGTTCGCCACGGAGCCGAGGCCTGTCCCCGGCCTTGAGCGGCTCTGCCGGCGTGTGGGCGCCTGTCTGTCGGTCAGCGCGGGGCACTCATTCCTCGACCGGCGGCGGGCCCGGGAGCCGAGCCCGGGGTTGCCGCGCCGGGTGCACGTCCAAGCGTTGGGCCTGTGGTTTCTTGGGCTGCGGTTTGCAGACGAGCTCAAGTGAGGCGGCCTAGCTGGCGAGCTGCCTCCGGTGAACGCGTTGGCTAGAAAGCCCGGGGCGCTGTTTCCCACCAAGGCTGACTGTGTGCAGAAGTGGTTAAATCACATGCTCTTCACGAAGAACCTGCAAGCAGGGTCAGGGCTGACATCGCCAGGGAAGAGCTTGCAAACCAGAGCAAAACTGCTAAGGTTGTCTGCGGTCCAGGTCAGCGATTTTATTTGCACCAAATGGAATATGAATGCAAATCAGGTGGACGTTCAACTCTGAGCTGCAGAATTTCTCCATGGGCCATCGCCCTTGGTCCTTGGGTTCCTTGCCCCCCCCCCCCCCCCCAGCGTGGTCTCAGGGCACCCTAACCTGTGGAGTCAAGTAACAGTCATAAAGGGTTCGCTTGCTGCCATCCCAGGCAGAGATTTGAGCACATGAAAACCTTACCATAAGCTAAATAAGAAAAAATGGCCAGGGTAGAAAAGTAGCTAAAATCATTAAACAACTGCTGCACTCTTGATCCTCTTTCTTCCTCTTCATTTCTTGTATTTTCTTTACTCTCTCCATCCTGCTATAGGAATTTTTCAGAGTTTGAGACCTTTTTTCTCACAACTGCATGAAAGTTGACCACAGGTCATTTTTTAGTAAGACTGCTAGTAAGTACTAGGTTAATAAACAGGACCAAGTGCTGTGGGCGAGTAGTTCAACAGGAAAGCAGCCGCAACCCAGCATCTTCCTGGGGTTTTCCTCCTTCAGCCCTTTTCTCATTGTTCCTCCATTTAGCACCTTTCATGGATAATTTTAAATTATTCCATCATATGGAATTACTTAGAGATTTATTTAGACTGATTAATTTAGATGCCTACAAGATAGTTTATACCTAGAGTTCTTGGTGCATTGTTGCAGCAAGTCTGGTCCTGGCAACAGGAAAGTAATACTTGCTCTGATAACTTTATTATTCATACCAACTTGCTGCGATTTTAATATTAAGCAAAAAATAGCCAGAGTGAATACTTTGTGACTACAGAATGCTTTGCAGAGAGGAACGTTGTAATTTCCACACATAAAGCATTCAACAGATGCTTGTCGAGCTAAATTTAGAATACAAACTACTGTCACCATCCTAGGAGTTGACATTTTCCAAAGTCTTGGCTAGAGTTGTTGCATGTTTTCTTCAGCCTTATGATTGAAGGTCTTCATTTATTGCCCAGATTAACCTTAAATCATCTAGTTATTTGCAGTCAACTCTGTTGTGTTATGGGCCTTGGTTATGTGAGAAGTGCCAATTCTGGTCTGAGGCCTGAAAGAATTTCCTCATATCTTTCATTTGACCTGCAGTGTCTGGGGAAAATCCACCAAATAAGGAACTGCTTTGTTCTGCTATTGTTTTTCCTTGTGCTGTTTTCAGTACAGTTAAAAGTCCACCACCTGCTACCCGCAAAAGAAACAATAAAAATAAATAGTTCCTCTCTAAAGAAAGTTAGCTTTACTATACTTATTTCTCTATGTTTGAAAAACAAGGACAACACATCGGCATTTCCTTACAGATTTTAAGAAATAGAAATTTATGTTTTTTTGTTTTGTTTCGTTTTGGGGTTTTTTTGGTCTTTTTGCCTTTTCTAGGGCCGCTCCTGCGGCATATGGAGGTTCCCAGGCTAGGGCTCCAATCGGAGCTGTAGCCGCCAGCCTACACCACAGCCACAGCAATATCAGATTGGAGCTGAGTCTGCAACCTACACCACAGCTCACGGCAATGCCAGATCCTCAACCCACTGAGCAAGGCCAGGGATCATACCTGCAACCTCATGGTTCCTAGTCGGATTCATTAACCACTGGGCCACGACGGGAACTCCAAGAAATAGAAATTTATGTTTTATGAGTAGGACTAGAATTTGCAAGTGGAGAAAGCTTCAGACCCTGCATTCCAGAGAAGTGATATTTATATAATTTACAAATCAAGGAAATATAAAGCTGTCTCAGAGCTGACAGAGAGGAAGGGGCAACTTTTAACTTCAGGACAAACTTTGTTTGCAGACATTAGCTATAACTAATGAACCAGATTTTGTTTAAATTTGTGGTTCTCAAAACGTGGTCTGGGACCAGAGCCATCAAACAATAAGGGAACTTACTAGAAGTGCAAATTCAAGGGGCCCCACCCCAATTTAACAAGTCCTCTGGGCAATTGATCAATGTTAAAAGTTTGAAAATACACTTTTTCAGTCTTTTTTTTCAGTCTATTTTTTTTTCTAAAGTACATGTGATTCATAGGAATGAAACTGAGTGGAAAATAGGCTCGCTGTGGTGAAAATACTCCCATCCTGGTATTGCCAGTGTCTATCAGTGTTCTCAGGCTGTGAGCCGCATTGTTCACGGACCTCCCCCGTCTTTTTTCCTTCACCAGCCTTTCTCAGTCCTTTGAGTGACTGTGATGTTTTGGTGATGCTGTTCCATGCTATTCGTGATTGTGGATGTGAAGAAGACTGTGTGGGCGATCTTTTCACCCTCCAAAAATTGCCCAGAACTGTGCACCACTGCTGCTGCTGTGGGCCTGAACCTTGAGTGATTCTCCTTTATTTTTTTCTCTCGGAACTACCCAGCCAGAATGCCAAGTTGATCTGCAGACTCTAGTAGTTTCCCAGCATTTCAAAACTATTCTCTATTTGCTGAAACATTTTTTTTTTTTTTGCTTTTTAGGGCCACACCTGCAGCATATGGAGGTTTCCAGGCTAGAGGTTGAATCAGAGCTACCGCTGCTGGCCTACACCAGAGCCACAGCAACGCCAGCTCTGAACCAGGTCTGCAACCTACACCACAGCTCATGGCAACACTGGATCCGAAACCCACTGAGTGAGGCCAGGGATCAAACTCACAACCTCATGGTTCCTAGTCGGATTCGTTTCTGCTGTGCCACAATGGGAACTCCCTATTTTCTGAAACTACTTAATGTTTAAAAAAAAAAAAAAACTACAATAAAGTCTGTATAAAGTTATTTTATAATAAGAGTTTTAAAAAACCAACCTGGGGGAGTTCCCATCGTCGCGCAGTGGTTAACGAATCTGACTAGGAACCATGAGACTGCAGGTTTGATCCCTGGCCTTGCTCAGTGGGTTAAGGATCCGGCATTACCGAGAGCTGTGGTGTAGGTCGCAGACGTGGCTCGGATCCTGCATTGCTGTGGCTCTGGCGTAGGTGGGCGGCTGCAGCTCCAATTAGTCTCCTAGCCTGGGAACCTCCATATGCCGAGGGAGCAGCCCTAGAAAAGGCAAAAAGACGGAAAAAAAAAAAAAAAAAAAAAAAAAACAACCTGGAGAGTTTCCGTTGTGCTTCTGCAGGTTAAGAACCCAACATAGTGTCTGTGAGGATGCAGGTTCTATTCCTGGCCTTGCTCTGTGGGTCAAGGATCTGGCATTGCTGTGGTGTAGGTAACAGATGCATCTTGGATCCCGGGTTGCTGTGGCTGTGGTGTAGGCCGGCAGCTATAGCTCCGATTTGCCCCCTAGCCTGGGAACTTACATATGCCTTGGGTGAGGCCCTAAAAAGACAAAAAAAAAAAAGCAACAAAAAAAAATATTAAGTCATAATATATGTATATTTGTGTTGCACTGTTTTTATATATAGATCCCTTTTATTCTGTCTGACAAAAGAATATCAAAGACACATAAATGACTGCTTTAATCCTCATTTCTCACCTCAGGATTTACTGGAAAATATCTGATAATGGACTAGTACTGATTCCTATATCAACTCTTTTTCTCTTTTCCATTGGCTTAGAAATCTTTTTTTTTTTTTTTTTTAATGAGGGCCATACCCGAGGCATATGAAAGTTCCCAGAGTAGGGGTTGAATTGGAGCTGCAGCTGCTGGCCTACACCACAGCCACAGCAACCCGCAATCTCACCTAAATTGCAGAGTCTTAAAGTTACTTATTTTGTTCGGTTTGCTTAATACTCTAATTTTATACTATGTAATATTAAATTGGCCAGGTGGGTTTTTTTATCCATTTTATAATTAGCACATTGATAGGAGTTCACTGGTGGGTTCAGCAGGTTAAGAATCTGGCTCAGGTCGCTGCTGTGGCTCCAGTTACACTAATAGAAATTCAGTGAAAATAAGAATAAGGAAGGACAAGTGCCAGCCATGTTAAAGGGAAAATTTCTTTTATAAAACAATTTGAGGAGTTCCCGTCGTGGCTCAGTGGTTAGTGAATCTGACTAGGAACCATAAGGTTTCAGGTTCAATCCCTGGCCTTGCTCAGTGGGTTAAGGATCCAGCGTTGCCGTGAGCTGTGGTGTAGGTTGCAGATGCGGCTCGGATCCGGCGTAGCTGTGGCTGTGGTGTAGGCAGGCAGCAACAGCTCCAAATAGACCCCTAGCCTGGGAACCTCCATATGCCGTGGGTGCGGCCCTAAAAGGACAAAAGACAAAAAAAAAATTGAGGCACATGATGGTATAATATGCTGTACTTAAATGTTTTTATGTCACCAGTCTAAGGAGTTTATGAATGTGATAATGTATTGCTATATATCTTTTAATTAATAACCCTTTTGAAGTGATCAATAACTAATTGCTTCATCTTAAACAACTGATATCATTGCTTAATGATTTGATGGTTATCTTTGCTTACTTTTTCTCTTGCCCTGGAACCTGCCTTCCCTCCACACATCAGATTTCACCTCCCTGTTCAATAGATTAAAAGTATAAGAAGTTCAGATCATTTCCCCAAGACAGATATTTACACTGTAGCTTAGTTTCAAATTTTGCAAAACATGCTGCTTTCTAAAACTCAAATATGATTATGTAGTTTTCTTTTTCATTAGAATAACAGTTTAGGGAAGAAATTGCCCTAATAAAAACTATACGTCATAGGTTTATATATTTTAAGTTGCTAATGTAATAACACAGTAAAAAGTGTAAAATTAAGTTGGTGTTGCATCATAGAAGTGCTCCATGACAGAAGTCAAACTTGAATCAAGACCCAAAATTTAGACCAAATTTTTCATTGCAAAGATGATGAGAATGGTCATTTAGGAAAGGGAATAGCGTAAAGAGTAACACTGAAATGGACCACTCATGATGTGTTTTCCAAGAGCAGAGATTAATCTCACTTATCTAGAATTTAGAGTGCAAAGGGTCTGGCAGGTAAACCGGCTGTACAGCAACGAGGAGCCACATTCGCCTTATTTATGTGCTACAGACTCTCCTGCCTTATATCAGAACCAAAAATTACACTGAACAGAACTACTGCTGTGAGCTCAAACCATCTGAGCATCTGCCTCAGTGAGCCATGGTGTAAGTGCAGTTTGTGTGTGTGCTTGAGCTGTGGCATTTGAATTCTGAAATGATGATAAATTGTCTGGTCGATAAGCCTGTCTTTATTGATGAGATAACTGAATCACATAATGAGTCCGGGCACTGAAGTGATAACTAGTATTTATAGATTTATAGATTCTTCCTGCTGTAAATAGGTTGATAATTTAAAACACAGTAATTAGGAGGAATTGACTAGATCCAATTGGTCTTCAAATAGAGCGTTTTTTTAAAAATCCCACTAAATTGAAAGTTTGCTAAAAATAATACTAAAATTAGGAGTTGTGTCAACAAATCCATTCTCAGGGCAGAACAGAATTTAAATGAAAAAAATCCTAACACAAAGCCTTGGCCTAAATAATTGTCAACACCATTCCTTTTTGCAAAAATGCTAGATACATCAGAATGTGATTTAATTCTTTGCTTTTTCAAGGAGCTATTTACAGAGTCTGGTCCATACCAAATACGCTGGAAGTCTTCAGTGTAGCCCAATTGAAGGTCATGGTTAAGTGATCCAGGCGGTGTAAAAGCACAGGTGTTTGGATCCTGTCGCTCCTTTACAGCCAGGACCAGCTGTAAATCAGCAGGTGACAGGAGCAATACCTCAGCTCTCCTCCTGTGTCAGGTGTCCTCATGCTGCCTGAGGCTGTGCAGGGGCCTCTCTGTGGTCACACACACACACCTGCCTCTCTGTAGTCTCATACACACACACACACACACACACACCGCCTCTCTGTGGTTTCATACACACACACACACACATACCCACTCTGATGACTTTGAATTTCCTCCGCTTCTCCGCCATGTATCCCAGTGACCCAGAACCTGCACCTGCTGGAAAGAGCCAAGGATTCACACCACCGTGCCTCGCATGCAGAGTCAACTAGGTTTCCTTCCAGGAATATTTTTACTTAAACAATTCTTTATTTTGTTTGTTTGTTTATTTGTTTATCTTTCTAGGGCCACGCCCATAGCACATGGAGTTTCCTAGGCTAGGGGTCGATTGGAGCTGGAGCTGCCAGCTGACACCACAGCCACAGCAATGCAGGATATGAACCAGGTCTGTGACCCACACCACAGCCCAAGACAATGCCAGAACCTTAACCCACTGAGCGAGGCTAGGGATTGAACCCGTGTCCTTATGGATACCAGTCGGATTGGTTATCACTGAGCCACAAAGGGAACTCCAGACAACTCTTTTAAAAATCAAGAATTCTTTAAGGGAATTAACTAACAATGTTCTAATCATTGAGAATTTGGCCTCCATAGTAAACTCCCTCTGAATGTTACAGAAGGAGGGCTTTTGGTTGTCTTAGCTTCCTTTGGTGTCTAATTAAACGGCCAACAGCCAAAAGATGAAATTCCTCTCCAGTGCTAGTTTATATTTGTATTCTACCTCTTTCCCTTTCATCTTGATCTGTTTAAGCAGGTAGCCAAGTCACATGGTCCCTTGCCTTGTTGAAGAGGTGAAGTTGTTGGCAAGACAGAAAGCTGACTTTGCTTGCTGACTTTGTTGCTGTTGTAACAACAGTTATACCCCAAGGCTTCCCCAGGCAGATGCCCTGGGTCTGGTGAGCAGCAAAACAAAACAAAAACCTGTTTCCCCACAGGAACTCCCTGTCATAATGATTAATAATTAGTGCCTTTCACTGTCCCATGTTCAGGTTTAGATGATAAACTGTAGGGCTCCCTGATATAAAACTCTGTTAACTCCTGTCCCTCTGTGTAGGCTAGATTATGCTGCCCTAAAAGACAAAATTGCTGTGGCTTTTCCCACTACACACGCTTATCAGGTGAATTCTGGGTAGCTGTCTGCCACGGATTGGCCCAGCGTTCCAGACCCCACCGTCCTAACGTGCTTTTCACCACTGTTATGGCAGGAAAAGAGAGCTCTTTTGTATCTTAAGCCAGCAAATAAATGATCCAGCTTATGGGTCAGAACTCAATCTACTGGCAAGGTGCGGGGGTATAGTTTTCCCATTTTCTGAGAAGAACAGAATACGAGCGTGAGAAGTCTCACTGCTAGATATTCAAACGAGAAGCCGGGGGCTATTTGTTGTTGTGTTTCAAAGATGAAAAATGTACTCTCCAGTGGGCAGATACATTCCTTGTCACGTCCTTGGTACCTAGCCAGGATTCCAGTGACAGTGACTCTCTGAAGACCTTAGTCCCAGTTCTTAGAGTCTAGATAAGAGCGCTTAGGAGTTCCCACTGTGCGGCAACAGGTTAAGGATCCAGCACTGCTGCACATGTGGTACAGGTTGCATCTGCAGCTTGGATTCAGTCCCTGGCCCTGGGGGAGTTCTCTTCATGGCTCAATGGAAATGAATCCAGCTAGCATCCATGAGGACACAAGTTCGATCCCTGGCCTCACTCAGTGGGTTAAAGATCTGGCATTACCTTGAGCTGTGGTGTAGGTCACAGACGTGGCTCCAATCCTGAGTTCTGTGGCTGTGGTATAGGCCAGCAGCTGCAGCTCCGATTGGACCACTAGCCTGGGAACCTCCCTATGCTGTGGGTTTGGCCATAAAAAAAAAGAAGATAATAAAGTTTAAAGTTTTGTTTATCACTAAACAAGTAAGAGAATCAACAGCAGACAAGAAAAAAATCGCAGATATGATTTAAGATACTTTTAGTCTGAGAACATTAACAATAAAAAAAAAGTCGTAAAACAGAAATGCACACTTCATAAATGTGTATGTCTTTATGCATAGCCCCCTAACTTAACTGATAATCAGGAGGGAAAAAAAACTATTTCATGCAAATACATTAATGCTTCATTAGCATTATCTGTTGAGAAAATTAACAATTTCTTTTGACTGTAGAGAGAAATTTTATGTTTCAATAGAAAACCATAACACACCTTTTTGGGTTATCAGATTCTAGTCCTGTTCATTGTCTTTGAGCTATTTTTCACCTCTTTATAACCTACATAGTTTTGTCACCTACCTGTAAATTGGACTGGATGTTGCTGTTTTGCACATTTTGTCCATCTTTACCAAGTTTTCAGTTCTTCACATTGGGTCCTATTGTTTTTCTCCCCTCAGTGTGATCTTGGGAAAAGGCCTAGCGGTCTGATGGCCGTGATCAGGAGATCACAGCCCCATACCTCAGTCCCTGGCATAGATATGCCACCGTTAATCGAACTAGTCATCATCTACTGAGGGACACACTTTATTTCTAGTTTTTACAATGATTAGAGCACTACTCATCTATTTCATACTAAGTGAGTTGTGATTTCATTTAAGTTGTCAAACTTATGTGTGTAGTCTTCTTTATATCCCTTTATTATCATTTTGATGAACCCGGGATCTGTATTAAGGTCCCCTGTCTCATTCCTGATATTAGCAATTTGTGTCTTCCCTCTCTTTTTCTTTGTCAGTCTTCCTAGAGGTCCATCAGTTTTATTCATTTTTACAAAAAAAAATCAATTTTTGTTTCATTCCTTTTCTCTATTTTTTGTCTTTGATTTAATTCGTTTATGCTTTTATCTTTATTAATACCTTCTTGGACTTCCTGTCCCATGGCTCAGCAGTCAACAAACCCCACTAGCATCCATGAGGATGCAGGTTCGATCCCTGGCCTCGCTCAGTGGATTAAGGACCCAGCATTGCCGTCATGAGCTGTGATGTAGGTTGTAGGTGCGGCTCGGATGCCTCATTGCTGTGGCTGTGGTGTAGGCCTGCAGGTACAGCTTCGATTGGACCCCTAGCGTGGGAACCTCCATATGCCATGGGTGTGGCCCTAAAAAGACAAAAGTCAAAAAACAAAAAACACTTTCTGCTTCTTTCAGATTTATTTTGCTCTTTTTCTCATACTTAGAGGTGACGACTTAGACTATTTATTTGGAACTTTCTTCTTTCCTAATATAAGCATTTTAGGGCCATGAATTTTCATCTAGTGCTTCTTTAGCTGTGTCCTACAAATTTTGACAAATTTCGTTTTTATTTTAATTCAGTTTAATGTATTTTTTATTGCTCTTGAGATTTCCTTCTTAGTTTATGCACTTTTTTTTTACATATTTTTAGTTTCAAAGTTTGGAGGTTTTTCCTCTTTCTTGTTATTGATTTCCAGTTTGATTCCTTTATACTCAAAGAACCTATTCTGTATAATTTCTTTTAAATTTGTATAATCCGTTCTGGGGTAAAATTTCTATCCACTGATGGACTTGTGAAGCTAGAAAACATTATCTGCACCCAAAATATAATGGCAGGAAAGATATGCGATACCCATTATTGATATTCCCATTGCAAAAGGGAGAAAATGGAAGAGGGAATGGAGTTACTAGTCACAAGCAGCTTAGAAATCCAAGTGGGCAAACTCCATGTGGTCTGAGGGCCTGGGACTCTAACCACCTGGGCTCACAGATTCACCCTCTGAATTCCTGAATCTGCCCTCTGGGTTCCTGGCTCCACTGTTAAAAGTCATCTTTCATTTTTTCCTGAAAGGTAGCAGGTTTATAGTTGAGTAGCTTTATCAGCCTGCTTCCTGCCTGTAGAATTTGAGGGACGGTCTGACAGCTTGGCATCCTCCTTTGGTTTCGTCGTGTCCAGTTCAGTTCAGTGTTTCTCCGAGAATCTTGTGGGTCTCCCATGCGTGTCTTAGGGATTCACTCACTAGACAAAAGACTTCTCTACAAAGCTTTCCTGCCCACTCCCACATCTATTCCTTGTTTATGCTTAGAAGGCTGAGGAAGTCCACAAACATGTACCCATCTTGTCAAAGAGCCCTCCGTGGGAGTTCCCATCATGGGCCAGCGGTTAACAAATCTGACCAGGACCCATGAGGTTGCGGGTTCAATCCCTGGCCTCACTCAGTGGGTTAAGTATCCGGCGTTGCCATGAGCTGTAGTGTAGGTCACAGATACGGCTCGGATCTGGTGTTGCTGTGGCTGTGGCGAAGGCCGGCGGCTATAGCTCCGATTAGACCCCTAGCCTGGGAACCTCCATATGCCTCGGGAGTGGCCCTAGAAAAGGCAAAAAAAAAAAAGCCCTCCGTGTGCTTGAAGACCCTGATGCATGATGAGTGGTGTCCAGCCACTCTCCTGGCTTGCTCTCAGGGAAAGTTCTGACAGGGATCTCCTAATTTTAGCATCATTTGCAACCTGAGTAGGATGAGAGTTTCCCAAATCATCAAGCCCTGATTCCTTTCTGCTTAGCAGTTCTTCCTTCAGTGTAACTCTTCCCTCACATTTTACTTAGGAGTTGCAAGAAGAAAGCAGACATCCCCTTCGTTCAACATTCCTTAAAAATCTCCTCAGCTTCCGAAGGAAAAGGACTCTCTGGGACCAAACTCAGGTTCCACTGAGCCGTTGTTCTCACTAGGTTTTGCTCTTGGGATCTGGCCTTGGCTTATTTAATTCAATTTTAGTAAGAATCCTGCTGACTCCCTTTAGTGAAAATCCCCACCCTGATCAGATTCCTCATCCTCAGCCTTGGGCACCTGCCTTCAGCAAAATTCCTGTCAGGCCACTTTAGCCAGAATCCCCCTACCCCTGACGTCTCCTCTTAGTAAGTTTCCATTCACTGACCCTAGCTGCTCCTGGGCCATACTTGTGCTTGTGCCTGGAGTTGAGCTGCAGTTGCCAACTACAAACCCTCGTGGTGCTCCCTTGATGCAGTCAGCCTTACCATCTTCAAAAAGGGCCATGAAGACTTGACTTAAACAATGTCCACGTTCAGGAGTTCCTATCATGGCGCAGTGGAAATGAATCAGACTAGGAACCATAAGGTTGCAGTTTCGATCCCTGGCCTCACTCAGTGGGTTAAGGATCTTGTGTTGCCGTGAGCTGTGGTGTAGGTCACAGACACAGCTCGGATCTGGTGTGGCTGTGGCTGTGGTGTAGGCCAGTGGCAACAGCTCCAATTCAACCCCTACCCTGGGAACCTCCATATGCCACAGATGTGGCTCGAAAAAGACAAAAAAAAAAAAAAAACCCAACAACAACAATGTCCATGTTCATCACTTACAAGTTCTACTTTCCACACAAAAATACGAAACTGCCAGAAGGTAACAAGTATCCCCTTCCTCCAATTTCCAGTAACGTTTTCCTCATTTCTTTCAGGGCCCTCATAGCAGAGCCTTTGATCTCTTTTTTCTTTCTTTCTTCCTTTCAAGTACAGTTAATTTACAATGTGCTAATTTCTGTTGTACAGGAAAATGACTTAGTTATACACATCGTACATTCTTTTTAATATTCCTTTCTATCATGCTCTATCCAAGGAAACTGGACATTCCTTCCTGCGCTGCACAGCAGGACCTCACTGCTTATCCATTCTAAATGTAATCAGTTTGCATCTACCAACCCCAAACTCCCAGTTAATCCCACTCCTTCCCCCTTTCCCCTTGGCAACCACATTTCTGTTCTCTATGTCTGTGATTCTGTTTCTCTTTTGTAGACAGGTTCATTTTGCCATATTTTAGATTCTGCATATAAGTGATATTATGCGATAATTGTCTTTTCTCTTTCTGACTTACTTAACTTGGTATGATAATATGTCTGGTTGCATCCATATGGCTGCAAATGGAATTATTTCATTTTTATGGCTGAGTAATATTCCATAGTATATAAGTAACATACTTCTTTATCCACTCATCTGTTGATGGACATTTAGGTTGTTTCCGAGTCTTGACTACTGTGAATAATGCTGCCATGAACATAGGGGTGCGTGAATCCTTTTAAATCATTATTTTGTCTGAGATTATGCCCATGAGTGGGATTGCTGCACCATGTGGTATTTCTTTTTTGAGGCTTTTAAGGAACCTCCATACTTTTCTCCACAGTGGGTGTACCAACTTTCATTCCCACCACCAGTGTAGGAGGGTTCCATTTTTTCCACACCCTCTCCAGCATTTGTTATCTGTAGACTTTTCGATGATGGCCAATCTGACCAGTATGAGGGAGTATCAATGTCTTTGTTTTTATTAACAGTCTGTTCCTGGTGATTTACATATTCTCCAAGACAATATTGTTTCTCTGCTGTGCTTCTCACTGCCCTGAGTCCAGGCCAGCAGAGTTACTAACAACCACATTCAACTAACTGTCTGTTCAAACAACCTAAGGTTTTTCTCCTCTCCTCCTCAGAACTCTTCCAGCCTCTATGATTTAGCCAAATCGAAAGCCACTTCCACACTTTCAGATATTTTTTTATAGCTGCTCCCCAATCTTGGTACCAAAATCTATAATTAGCTTCCTATTGATGCTATTAAAAAGTTAGTACCATCTTAATAGCTTGAAACAACACATTCGTTATCTTACATTTCTGCATGTCAGAAGTCTGAAAACGAGGTTTATTGAGCTAAAATCAATGCATCATTAGGACGTTGTTTCCGGGGGCTTTCTGGGAGAATCCCCTGCCCCCTGGCCTTTTCTAGATTCATGAGGCCTAGCTGACTTTGGTAGTGGAGCAGTCATTGTCTAAAAGTGTTGTTTAATGCCATGCTGTCCCTTTCCTGTCTTTGACAAGAAATAGCAGGCTGAGGTTGGCACTTTGCCGGCACCCAGTCTGGGTAGTGACAACAAGAAACCCGGGGAACTCACCACTGGGACCTTCCTTAGGTCCCAAGGTCCCTAATCTGCCCGGCTTCTCTCCAACTTTCAGATTCTTCTTATGTCTATTTTATATGTAAGTTCATGGATTTTTAATTGTACTTAGCAGGAGAAGTGGGGGAAAGAATCTTCTCTAATCTTTTGCAACCAGAGTGCCTTTTGAGGCTGCCGCTTCGAAGGCTGCCCACATCTATCTGCAGTGTCAATTCTTGGGAGCCCTCTCCTCTTGGTCTCGCTTCATGTCAACCTGCTGAGTCAGCCTCCTGTAATTTTATGTCCTTATTTTTTTTTCTTTTTCAGCCACACCCTTGGCATACAGAAGTTCCTGGGCCAGGGATCAAACCAGCAATGCCACAGAGATAAGCTGGATCATCTTTTATCCACTGTGCCACAGTGAGAACTCCATTATGTCATTAATTTCACCTTGACAAAAATATAATAATAATAAAATGAGTTACAAAAATTCCCTGCTCTTCTATTTTTTGCAAGAGGTTGAGAATTCATGTTAATTCTTCTTTAAACATTTGGTAGAATTCAGCAGTGAAGACATTTAGTCTTGTGCTTTTCTGTGCTGGGAGATATTTTATTACAGATTCAATCTCTTTCCTAGTTATAGGTCTCTTCAGATTTTTCTTCTTGAATCGGTTTTGGTAACTTGTGCACTACTAGGAATGGTCCATTTCATCTAGATTATCTATTTCTTGGTATATAATTGTTCATAATCTCTTAGAATCTTTTTTCTATTTCTATTTTTTATTTCAGATTTCAGCTATTTGCATCTTTCTCTTTTTTTTACCCATGGTCAGTGTGGCTAAACATTTGTCAATAATGTTGATCTTTTCAAAGAACTAATATTTGGAAGTTCTCGCTGTGGGGCAATAGAATCAGTGATGTCTCTGCAGTGCCAGGACACAGGTTTGATTCCCCAGCCCCAGCACAGTGGGTTAAAGCATCTGACTGCGGCATAGGTTGACAAAGTGGCTCAGATTTGATCCTTGGTCCAGGAACTCCATGTGCCATGGGGCAGCCAAAAAAGAAAAACAAGAAAAACAGGAGTTCCCATTGTGGCACAGTGGTTAACGAATCTGACTAGGAACCATGAGGTTATGGGTTCAATCCCTGGCCTTGCTCAGTGGGTTAAGGATTGGGCATTGCCATGAGCTGTGGTGTAGGCCGTCGGCTACATCTCCAATCGAACCCCTAGCCTAGGAACTTCCTTATGCTGCGCGTGCGGCCCTAAAAAGACAGAAAGATCAAAAAAATAAAATAAAATTACATGTAAAGTGCTGTTCATTTATCACATGTATGCATTACCGTCGTCTTCCAATAACCGACATGGAAATGGTGCCCTGACTTCACTGCCACTGCTTGCAGACGATGACGCCTTTGAATTCATTCATCGCTTCTCTCTTTAGAACCATCTGTGCGCCCCCGTTTGCTGTTCCCGGCTCCACGCTGTATGCCATGCCACCCCCTCCCACTGTCTCTTCACCTCTCCCTTTCCCAGCCTCCAGTCTCTGTGACCCCTCAAGGTCATTATCATTTTTATTATTTGTAATAAAATTAAAATGAAATTAGAAGGCTTCTTCAACCTGGGACTTTATAAATATAGACCCTAAAAAGATTTAATGAGGAGGATGCCTGGAGAATGAGGATTGTGTAGTTTCTAGTTCAAGCACACGTAATTTTATGCAACAAATTTTGCATAACATTACATTAATGTGCTTAAAGTGGCTCTCCTAAATCAGCTTTGAATATTTCTTCATTTAGAACTGGTGGAGGCTTTAGCCAGCTAGATGGATCTGTTGCAGGATTTCCTTCTCTGGTTCTGTGGGTCCGATGGACCTGCTTCCTGGTTTTTATTTTGCATGAAATGCCCTCCGCTCCCATGAGGCCCAGCCTCCAAGGGTAACTCAGGCAGTTCTGCCAGTCTGCCGCTCCAGCTGAAATTTGGAGGAATTTCAATTGCTATTAATAAGTTCCACTGGACCTCTAAGAATGTCTTGCTTCCACAGGAAGGTGGGCAAACCACTTGCTTTGGGTTTTAAGGAACTTACAAAACTTTCTTTACTAGTTAAGTGTACCCACTCTCCCCAGTCTTCAGAACCACAGCTCTTGTGGACAAATAGCATAGCACATGCTGTGCAGTCTACATTTTACTGTCCGCTCTGCTGTCTCTTGCTTCTCATCTGAAATGTCAGTTTCTCAGGGCAGTGTTCCCCCTGCTCCCTGCCCCTGTCACTCCCTTCTCCTCCTCACCCTTGCTATATTTCCTTCTCGGCTCTCATCCCCATGGGAATGGTGCGGTTGATGTGTTTATGAGTCTGGCGGGAAGGTGAGCACCCCGCAGGCAGGCCCTTTTCCTTCCGGCTCTGTTCTGCCATGTCCCAGGTGTATGCGCGCGTGCACGCAGCAGGGCCTGGTGCAGGGAAGGCTGCTGGCTGTTCAGTGCAGTGGGCTCTCCTACCACCTGACTCAGGACAAGTTATGTTTTCCTGCAGCCTCCACACCAGAGCTTGGCGGGTGCCCTCCTGTTGATCCAGGTGCTCTGGGCCTGGGGACACGGGCCCTTCTGTCGCAGCACAGCCAGCATGTGTGCACAGCACACACAGTGAGCATTATTTCCCTGCCGGGAGGATCCTGCTGCTGCCCGGCGGGGATGCCCAGGAGAAAGTGCAGCTCTGCTAAAAGGCTCTGTCCCTGAGTAAGAAGGACACATGGAGCTGAGCTTCCCCACCCACACAGCTCCCAGGTAAGAATTGGGTGAAGAGAAGCAAACATGCTGTATTCTAGGAGTTTCCCCTGTGGCTCAGTGGGTTAAGAACCTGACTGATATCCATGAGGATGCAGGTTCCATCCCTGGCCTCGCACAGTGGGTTAAAGGATCCATCGCAGCAGAAAGCTGTGGTGTAGGTAGGATGAAGCTCGGACCTGGCGTTGCTGTGGCTGTGGTGTAGGCCAGCAGCTGCAGCTCCCATTCAACCCCTAGCCTGGGAACCTCCACACGCTGCGGGTGCAGCCATAGAAGGAAAAGAGAACAAAAAAACAAAACACATTATTTTGGAAGTTGGTGCATTATCAGGACTCTTTACGGTAGCTTCTCCTTTTACCCTACAAAATTGGTGCTTAATAAATATTTTGTTTGTTTGTTTCTTTGGCCACCCCAGGGCACATGGAGTTCCTGGGCCAGGGATCAGATTCAAGCTGCTGCGCAATGCAGGATCCCCAAACCACTGCACTGGGCTGGGGATGGAACCAGCGACCCAGCACTCCCAAGACACCGCTGATCCAATTTCACCACAGCAGAAGCTCCAATAAATATTTGTTGAATGAATGACTGAACAACCATTTTTTCATTTATAGCCACAGAAACAACAAAGTTATGCAGGCTGCTCAAGGTCATCCCAGATTTTACTCCAAAGCCCCATGTCATGTATGCTCTATCCCAGAAGGGAGAGACTTCATTGTTTTGTTTTACTATTTAACTATTTACCACTTTTACGAAATCTCCTCCCAAGGAGCATGGCATATAGCAATCTCCTCTACCAAGACACGTGAGACAGGTGTACTCGGTCAGGGGGTGTTTGAGTGACCAGGTCCACTTTGTCCATCTCAAATCCACCTTCCCCTTTAACCCAGGATCACATTTTTGAGAAACAGAAGTCTAGTCCCTTATTAAATTTCCTTTTTTTTTTTTTCCTTTTAGGGCTGCACCTGTGGCACATGGAGGTTCCTAGGCTAGGGGTCTAATCGGAGCTACAGCTGCCGGCCTACACCACAGCCACAGCAACGCCAGATCTGAGCCTCATCTGCGAACTACACCACAGTTCACCGCAATGCTGGATCCCCAACCCCACTGATCAAGGCCAGGGATCAAACTTGCGTTGTTCTCATGGATACTAGTTGGATTCTTAACCCACTGAGCCATAATGGGAACTCCTTGTTTTTGTTTTTGAGTTGATAAATGCTGAAGTGTTTGTGGGTAAATGTACAGGAGGCTCAACTTCTAACTTTGTCCTCATGTATTTAAAAAATGGCTCATATTAGGAGTTCCCATGGCTCAGTGGTTAACAAATCTGACTAGGAGCCATGGCCTCACTCAGTGGGTTAAGCTTCCAGCATTGCTGTGACCTGTGGTGTATGTCCCAGACCCAGCTCAGATCCCAAGTTGCTGTGGCTGTTGTAGGCTGGCAGCTACAACTCCAATTCGACCTCTAGCCTGGGAACCTCCACATGCCACAGGAGCAGCCCTGGAAAAGGCAAAAAAAAAAAAAAAAAGGCTCATATTAGTCTCTTTAAAAAAATAGTGCCATAAATACACTTCACGTCTCACAGAATCATGATTTTCCCAAAGATGAAAATGACAGGAAACAAGACTGTTGAATTGCAGGAAGCTGTTGTCTCTACTAACGACAATGGTCTTTTAAATTGCGACATTCCTTTTAAGTAGTGCCTCTGCAGATAAGCCAGGGAGGCAGCAGGAGGTTGTACACAAGGACTTTGGGTTCTGTTGACAGTATCGTGAAATGCTCTGGCCTTTTCAAAACGCTCACAGCTACCATGCTGTAGCCCAGCACCCTCGCTGTGTCTTAGTTGAAAATAAGAAGGGATATACTCACGAAAAAAAAAAATCAACATTTGTTTTCCTGAAATTTTTTTTCCCTAAAGAAAAGAAATGCTTTTAGTTAAAAGGAAAAAAAAAAAAAATCATCTGTTTTCCAAAGTAGCATAACCAAGCCTTTAAATTTTCTTCTGTACTTGCGAGGTGAAACCACTCCCCCTGGTTAGAATGATTAATTCATGAAAATAACAGATGGTGAGGCTTGTGGATGAAGGAGAGGGCTCAGGGGGAACTACAGTGTCACACTGCGTGGGAGAGAAAAGAGAACTTATTACCACCCTTATTTAAAATAATCTGAGGGGGAGTTCCCGTCGTGGCGCAGTGGTTAACAAATCTGACCAGGAATCGTGAGGTTGCGGGTTCGATCCCTGGCCTTGCTCAGTGGGTTAAGGATCCAGTGTTGCTGTGGCTGTGGCATAGGCCGGCAGCTACAGCTCTGATTAGACCCCTAGCCTGGGAACCTTCATATGCTGCGGGTGCGGCCCTAGAAAAGGCAGAAAGACAAAAAAATAAATTAATTAATAAAATAAAATAATCTGAGGGGAGACAGAAAAACCTCAGCAAGTGTACAGAGGAAGTGATGGGTCAGGCCAGGTTCAGCGAAACAGCCTGAGAACTGAGACAGGTGGCTGGTTTTGTGAGGGACGATGCTCCTGGCCTGACTGTAGGAGGCAAATTCTGAAGAAGATTCTCGAGCATCCCCCTCGACCTCCTTGTGGGTGAGGGCGTTGTGTTCCTTGCCTAAGCTCTTCCCACCAGCTGCCACGTGGCCTCTGTGACAGCCCCTCCACAAACGCCTCCATATGGTAACCATGTTGCTTGGAAAAAAAAAAAGATTCTTCCCTTCTTCATCATTTTAACTCACAAGTCTTTGGAGCCGAAAGGTCCAGGTAGAACTGGGCAAACTTTGGCCATTTTGTGGCCTGTGAAAACAAATAGCCCTGAAACATTTATGGGAATTTCAGGGCCTGTGCTGCTCTACACCTGTTTCTAGGAGCACTGTCTCTGGGTGACTCCATAGTGTCACAGGGGTGAGACCCACAAGTAATCATGAAAACCCATTCGGACAAACCCGAGGTGCAGAGGTGCTGGAGGTCTGTGGTCCTGGGGAAGGACACTGCAATAGAGGTCCCACCCTGCCCGCCTGGCTCCCAGCCCTCCTTCCAGCTCCTTCCCGGCCCCCATGGCAGCCAGGGCAGTATTTAACGACCGGCATTGGGGGCCACTTGGGCATAATTTGGGTGTCACCGTCCATCTCAAGGTATTCATGGAAGCATTTCCTCCAAAGGGAGTTTCCCTGTGCTGTCTACTTCTCAGTGAGCCTCAGTCTTCTCTCTGTCCAGCTCTGTGGCCCAAGGAGCCTGGGGACCTCGTGACACAGGTGCCCACCTTAGGCTCGGGTCAGATTCGCCAGTTGAGGCTCAGAGGTGAGGGGCGGGCTTTGAGTCCACACAGGCCTCTCCCCAGCGGCCCGGTCACCCTCCGGGTTCAGGCTTAGGACCTGCTAAGTGTCCCTGGGGAGGGGAGGGGCAGTCACCATTTTGGTGTCTTTAAGCCGCGGTGCCCCCTCGCGAACGGTCCGCTGACGCCCCTCCAGGTCCCCAGCCTGAGCGGGAGCCTGCCCTCTGGGGAAGCAGGAGCCGCTGCTCTGGGCGCTGGAATGTCCCCACTTGAGGACACAGGAGCATAAACAGGTCCCATTAGGCATCACCAAACGCCTCTCTGTGAACCAAGAGGCGTTGTGATTTCCTTCGCTTCCGCAGCACCGGCTCCTTTCTGCACGCACCTGCCTCCCACCTCCGCCCCCTCACGCCTCATGGGTCCTGGGATCCTTCTTCGCAAGGGCTTGGGCTCCTGCTCCCACGTGGTCACTCTCTTCTGAAACGTCTGTCCCCACAGGAGTGACATCCTTATTCCCCCGACAGACGTGTGCTGACCATCTTCTATGATCCAGAGGACATAGCAGGGACAAAACCAAGTCCCTGTTCCCTGGAGCTTTTACCCTGGAAGGGGACTCGCAGTAACTCAGAACCTGTGATGCCTCGGGCAGGACAGGCAAGAGCCCTAGTGAAGGGAGTGGGCTGGGGCTACCTGTGCTGGAGGGGGCGGCCTGAGTGAGCACGGATTTGAGCAGAGACCTGAGCAGGGTGGGGTTAGCATCTGGGGGCACCTTCTGAGCCAAGGAAACAGCCGCACAGATGTCCTGAGGGAGAAATGGCTTAGCCAATGGGAGGAGGAGCCCTGGGCTGGGTCGGGGGGCGGGGGGGGGGGGGGGGCAGGACAGATGGTGGGGTCCTCAGCAGAGGTGAGCCCAGGATCACAGAAATCCCAGCGAGCTGAGTTGGGGTGGGGGGTGTGGAACAGCTGATTTGACTGGGCATTCTGCTTCCCCTGCCTGGAGCCAAATGAATGGCAGATTAAAATCCAGTCACTCTCAGTTAACTCTGTGGTTTCTCTCACCCCTTTAGCCCATGTGTAATAAGAATAACTGTGGCAAAGGTCAGTCCCAGTCCTCTAATTTATCCCTGCCTCCATTCCCCCACATTTCCCCTTTGGTGACCATAAATAGATGGGTAAGAGTTCCCATCCTGGCGAAGTGGTTAACGCATCCAACTAGGAACCATGAGGTTGTGGGTTCGATCCCTGGCCTTGCTCAGTGGGTTGAGGATCCGGCGATGCCGTGGGCTGTGGTATATAGCAGACACAGCTCCCATCCTGTGTTGCTTCGGCTGTGGCGTAGGCCAGCAGCTGCAGCTCCGATTGGACCCCGAGCCTGGGAACCTCCATATGCCGTACATGTGCAGCCCTAGAAATGACAAAAATAAATAAATACCTAAATAGATAAATAGATGGTAGATAGATAGGTAGATAGATAGGTAGGTAACAAGGACCTACTGTATAGCTCAGGGAAACCACTGGATACTGTGTGATAACCCCCATGGGAAAGAATCTGAAAAGGTATAGGTAGATGTGTATGTATAATTGACTCACTTTGCTGCACACCTGAAACTAACACAACTCTCTAAGTCAACTATACTCCAATAAAATTTATTAAAAAAAAAAAAAAAGGAATAACTGGCTTTTCTTAACTATGTAGCACCAGGCAGCACAGCTGATACCCAAGGTAACAAGGCTGGGAGGTGGCTGGGCCTTGTCCCCAGTGAGTCTTTGCCTCTGTCTGCCTGCTGTGCCTTAGGTTCCTTTCAAATCTCACTTCTAGGTGAACTTTGACCATGCAGGCTCCCTGCACACATACAGAGGCAGGAGGCAGCGAGGCTGTTCCACCTGTGCTTGGTGTTTGCACTTCGCCTAATTAGTTCTACCTTCTTAAATGAATTTTTATCAGGCTTTTTTTTTGGGGGGGGGTCTTTTTAGCTCTGCACCCTCAAGATATGGAAGTTCCCAGGCTAGGGATCGAGTCAGAGCTACAGCTTCAGGCCTACACCACAGCCACAGCAACACCAAACCTGAGCTGCATCTGAAACCTACACCAGAGCTCAAGGCAATGCCGGATCCTTAACCCACTGAGCGAGGCCAGGGATTCAACCTGTGTCCTCATGGATGCCAGTCAGATTCGTTTCCACTGAGCCACAAAGGGAACTCCAATTTTTATCAATTTTTAAAGATGGTGAAAAGAATGATTTACACTTAGAAAAATGGATGCTGGTAATTCACAAATTAACAGAAAGATCTCCTTGCTGAAAGACATTATTTATGAAGTGTCTCATGTTTTCATTCACCAATCAGAGTATGCATTTACCTGTAAAGAGTACTGATGTCATCACGTTTTTTTCCTTTTTGCAAATTTTTGTATCAGGTCACTCGTTGGGGGAATGAGGAAATAAATAAGAACAGAAAAAGCTTGAGCTCCAGTTTTGCATTGAATGTTTACTTTAGTTTCTGGCTTATGCAAATATTTATCCAGAAGGAAACTGTATCCTAGAAGTACTGTATTTATCACTGTAGTTTTTGACTTGTGCCTATGGGGGTGGGGCAGTTACCCGCACCTGTGGCATGTGAAAGTCCCAGGGCCAGGGACTGATCCTAAGCCACAGAAGTGGACAATGCTGGATCCTTAACCACTAGGCCACCAGGGAACTCATCATTCTAGTTTATTTTAATTGCAAAGGTATTTAATTCCTTTTATTAGATATACTTTACAGGGAGTTCTGTTGTGGCTCAGCAGTAACAAACTCGACTAACATCCATGAGGATGTGGGTCCAACCCCTGGCCTTGCTCAATGGGTTAAGGATCCAGCGTTGCCGTGAGCTGTGGTGTAGGTCTCAGACCTGGCTCGGATCCCCCACATTACCGTGGCTGTGGTGTAGGCTGTCAGTTGCAGCTCTAATTTGACCCCTAGTCTGGGGACTTCCATATGCTGAGGGGGGCCCTAAAAAGACCAAAAAAAAAAAAAAAAAAGATATACTTTGCAATTGAGTACTGCAAAAGGAAAACATAAAAATATGTATATTTTAAATGTCAAGAAGTTCCCATAGTAGCGCGGCAGAAATGAATCCAACTAGGAACTATGAGGTTGCGGGTCCGATCCCTGGCCTCGATCATTGGGTTAAGGACCCGGTGTTGCCATGAGCTGTGGTGTAGATCGCAGACTTGGCTTGGATCCCGTGTTGCTGTGGCTCTGGTGTAGGCCGGTGGCTACAGCTCCAATCAGACCCCTAGCCTGGAAACATCCATATGCCTCGGGTATGGTCCTAAAAAGCAAAAAAAAAAAAAAAAATTCAAAACTCTACTATTCTTTTTCTTTTTTTTATTTTATGGCCATACACTTGGTATATGGAAGTTCCCAGGCCAAGGACTGAATCTGAGCTGGAGTGATGACCTGTAGCACAGCTGTGGCAACACCAGACCCTTAACCTCCCAAGGAAGGCTGGAGATTGAACCCGAATCCTTATGGATACTAGTCAGATTCTTTCTTTTTTTTCCTGTTCTTTTTTGGCCGACCTGCAGCATATGTAGCTCCTGGGCCAGGGGTCAAATCCAAGCCACAGTCTCAACCTAAGCTGAAGCTGCAGCAACACCAGATCCTTAACCCGCTGTGTGGGGCCAGGATCAAAACCAAGTCCCAGCACTTCCAAAACACCACCAATCCCATTGCGCTACAGCCAGAGCTCCGCTAGTCAGGTTCTTAAGCTGCTGAGCCACAATGGGAAATCCTTCATATGACTTTTTAATTGTGGTACAATATACATGGCATAAAATTAACCGTTTTAACCACGTTTAAGTGCACAACTCCAAAGCACCAACATTCACATTGTGTGTAACCGCCCCTTCCATCCATCTCCCAAACTGTTTCATCTTCCGAAATTGAACCTCTGGACCCACGAAACACTGACTCCCCATCCTCCCTCATCCAGCCTCTGGTCCCCACATTCTACTTTCTGTTTCTAAAAATCTGACTATTCTATGTACATCATATACGTGGAGTCACATGGTATTTGTGACTAACCTGTTTCACTTAGAATAATATCCTCGGAGTTCCCATTGTGTCGCAGTGGTTAACAAATCTGACTAGGAACCATGAGGTTGCAGATTCAATCCCTGGCCTTGCTCAGTGGGCTAAGGATCCAGCGTTGCCGTGAGCTGTGGTATAGGTTGCAGATGTGGCTCAGATCCCAAGTTGCTGTGGCTCTGGTGTAGGCTGGTGGCTACAGCTCCGATTAGACCCCTACCCTGGGAACCTCCATATGCCGCGGGAACGGCCCAAGAAATGGCAAAAAGACAAATAATAATAATAATAATAATAATATTCTCAAGGTTCACCCATTCGGTAGCATGTGTCAGAATCTCCTTTCTGTTTATTTTTAGTTTTATTTATTTATTTATTTATTTATGTGCTTTTTAGCGCACCCATGGCATATGGAAGTTCCCAGGCTAGGGGTCAAAGTGGAGCTACAGCTGCTGGCCTACACCACAGCCACAGCAACCCAGGATCTGAGCCTCATCCTCAACCTACACCACAGTCACAGCAACGCCAGATCCTTAACCCACTGAGCAAGGCTAGGGATCAATCCCACGGCCTCATGGATGTTAGTCCGATTCTTTCCCACTGAGCCACAACAGGAACTCCCCCTCCTTTCTTTTTAAAAAAAGCTGAATAATTTTCCTCTGTAAGTCCATATTGCCTTTTGTGTATCCATTCATCCACTGAATGACAATTTGCACATTTTGGCTCCCGTGACTAATGCTATCAGGAACACAGGTGTACTAATGTCTGTTTGAGCCCCTGCTTTGAATTCTTTAGGGTATTTTCTCAGAAGTGGACTTGCTGGACCACGTGGTAATGGTAAATCTATATTTAATTTTTTATGAGCATCTGTATCTTTTTACCTTCCCAACAGTAAATGCACAATAGTTCCAATTTCTCCACATCTTAGGCCACACTTGTGGCTTTCTGTTTTTATTTTTCTAGTGATAACTATCCCAATAAGTGTGACATGGTGTCTCATTGTGGTTTTGATTTCCTTTTCCCCATGGCCAGTGATGTTGAGCATCTTTTCATGTGCTTATTGGCCATCTGTATGTGTTCCCTGGAGAAATGTTTATTCAAACCTTTTGCCTTTTTGAAAACTAAGTTGATGTTTTTTGTTGTTGTTGAGTTTTAGTTCTTTATTCTGGATATTAACCCCTTGTCAGATATATGATTTGGAAATATTCTGTATGTTGTCTTTTCAGTCTGTTGATAGAGTTTCTAGATGCATAAAAGTTAATTTTTTTTTTTTTTTTTTTTGCTTTTCAGGGCCACACATGTGGCATATGGAGGTTACCAGGCTAGGGGTCAAATCAGAGCTACAGCTACTGGTCTACACCACAGCCACAGCAACGCAGCCTCTTCTAGTCAGGCTCATTACCACCTAACCGCAATGGGAACTCCCTCCCTGTTTGTATTTTTAATGTACTTTGGAGATAACTTTATAGCATTTTTTTTCTTTTTGCAGCTGCCCTGTGGCACATGGAAGTTCCTGGGGTTCTGGCCTATGCCGCAACCACAGCACTGCCAGATCCAAGCTGCAACTGCGAGCCAAATTGCAGCTTGCAGCAACACTGGATCCTTAACCCACTGAGCGAGGCCAGGGATTGAACCCACATCCTCATGGAGACTATGTCAGGTTCTTTACCTGCTGAGCCACAGAGGGAGCTCCAGTTTTACATCACTTATAAATGAGGAGAGAGCATCATCTATTGGGAAGAGAGGGTTTTACATCACAGTAAACCATCAACAGAAGGATTACACTTACCAATAGAAAAGTCTCCAAATGAAGTTCCCATTGTGGCTCAGTGGTTAACGAATCCGACTAGGAACCATGAGGTTATGGGTTCAATCCCTGGCCATGCTCAGTGGGTTAAGGATCTGGTGTTGCGGTGAGCTGTGGTGTAGGTTGCCGACGTGCTTCGGATCCCGAATTGCTGTGGCTGTGGTGTAGGCCAGTGGCTACAGCTCCAATTAGACCCCTAGCCTGGGAACCTCCATATGCCACAGGTGCAGCCCTAAAAAGACAAAAAAAAAAAAAAAAAAGTCTCCAAAAAAGTGCAAAGGTAAAAATAAAATATTGAGGAGTTCCTGCAGTGGCTCAGTGGTTAACGAACCCGACTAGCATCCATGAGGTTGCAGGTTTGGTCCCTGGCCTCGCTCAGGGGGTTGAGGATCCAGCATTGCCGTGAGCTGTGGTGTAGCTCGCAGACTTGGCTTGGATCCGTGTTGTTGTGGCCCTGGTGTAGGCCAGCAGCTGTAGCTCCAATTTGACCCCTAGCCTGGGAACCTCCATATGCCATGGGTGTGGCCCTAAAAAGTCAAAAATAAATAAATAAATAAAAGTAAAAATAAAATATTGACTATTAATTTTAAAAATACAATCATGATAGCCCCTCGTTCATTTTGTCAGGTAGTCAGCCAATCACTGAGGCTTTCTTTGATGCCTTTTTCAAATATAATTGCTATGTTGTTGTCACTAAGAGAAAAATCCTAATATAAAATGTCCTTTTAGAAAATCACATAGACTCTTTGAAGTAAAAAAAGAAAGTGATCAACCCTCCCCACAGAATGGTCCCTAAAACAAAGGAAATCCTTAATGGGAATCATATTTATTGATGGCTTCCCTTGTCTCTGACTTTGTAGTATCCATTTTCCAGGTGTTCTCTCTTTTCATGATTAATACTGCACCTGCCTGTGTAATTTAGGAACTAATGCTAATCTCATGGGACTTGTGGGAACCCGGCGCTCAGGGGGGATTGGTCTGTGCTAGGATGCGGCGAGGGGTCTGTCTCCCTGCAGACACCAATTCTGACCAAACTTAACCCATCCCGACCCTAGACAACCTGAGGAAGAACTGTGACAATTGAGGTGAGGACCACGTGACCACCTGGGATTGGGCGGTTTCCAGTAGGTGACTAGAGCCACTGAAGACGCTAGTGTTACCATGACAGATATTTTAATAGCAGCCATAGAGATGAAGCTCTGATCTAACTGTACATGGAAGGGTTGAATCAGGACCTAAGCGTCTCCACTTTAATGAAATAACTAAGTATATAAAACAATGTATGGTTATTTTCTTAGTGAATAGAAATAGAGAACAATGTTTAGACAACATAGCATGTATACACAGACCATAGTATGTATTAGTATATTTATCACTATATAGTAACTAAGTGTAATTAATAGTATATATTGTTAATTAATACAGACAACTTTCAAAAATTCTTTAATTATCTGTGTATAGCTTCCTTCATCTTGCTCTTTACTTCAAGGTCCACTTTAATTCAAAGCAATCAGATTCTTCCAAATATTATTTTGTGTGTGTGCACATGTGTGTGTGTGTGTTACAAGCATATTAACAAGAAATAGCACCCAGTTTTCTGGGGGAGCACATAGCAGAAAAGGCACATTTAGGAAAATATCAAAACTTTGCCAGAGAAGATATTAGGAGGGAAAGAGAGCTCTTTTCCAAGGGGAATTGGGCTCCTGGGTAGTAAAATCCCATTATTTTAGAAGTTTTTCAAGCTGGGGAGGACATGGGAGGGAAACAAACACCAGCTGTTTAAAGTGGAAATTGAAGGATATTTCTGATAATGAAATTATTTGAGTATAGTTTTATTTTTGTTATTTTTATTTTTTTTATTTTTGCTTTTTGTCTTTTTGTTGTTGTTGTTGTTGCTATCTCCTGGGCCGCACCCGCGGCACATGGAGGTTCCCAGGCCAGGGGTCGAATCGGAGCTGTAGCCACCGGCCTACGCCAGAGCCACAGCAACGCGGGATCCGAGCCGCGTCTGCAACCTACACCACAGCTCACGGCAACGCCAGATCGTTAACCCACTGAGCAAGGGCAGGGATCGAACCCGCAACCTCATGGTTCCTAGTCGGATTCGTCAACCACTGAGCCACAACGGGAACTCCTGTTAGTTTTATTTTTTGAGTATAGTTTTAAATATTAACAACTCTTGATCTGAAGTCATATTTGGGATTTGTGGAGCTTTTTTTGTTTGGGTTTTTGTATGTCAGTTGAAAACACCTCCTTTCAAATTTTTCAAAATTTCTAAACACGCATTCACCTAAATTCACACTCTGCATCATTTGGCTGCGTGGACAGGTCACCAGAGCTGAGCGTGGGGTGGGGGGGTGCGGGGAGGGGAGCAGGGGAGAGAGGCGTCCCTCTGGGACGGCCCCCTTGGGGTCCATGCACCCCTGTTGGTTTAGAGTTCCTACTTACGTGTCAGCTACAATTCCAAAACTACATGTTATTTCCGTATTCTGACGCTGAGTAAGGCTACTCTCATCCATCCTTGGGGAAGCTTTGCATCAGTTGTGAGCTGAGATGCTTTTAGAGGGGAGCAGGCGCAAGCTCCCTGTTCACTTTTAAACACTGGTCACCCAGCTGCACTGCAAAGGAGACACGGTTGAAATGAAAATTTAAGAAGTGAAGAGTGAAAGGACTCTAGTGGGAGTCAGATCACAAACGGTGTGACTAGTTTCCCAGAAGCCGGCCTTTGTTCTGCTTCTGAGGCCTTATTTGCTTTGGCTCCTCCCTGAAAGTGAGGTCTCCCAGCTGTTGTGTCCCAGCAGAGAGGAGGTAGCGGGATTTATTTACCGCAGACAGGCCGGCACCACTCAAGGTCTCCCAGCACCGGGCCCAAGACTAGTTTTCAAAATCCTGCTTAGCACGGTTCCCTGTGTGACCTTGAGTAAGTCATTCACAGGCTTGGGGCCTTATCGTTCCATCTCTAAATGCTCCTTTAACTCAGCCTTCTCTGTGGATAGGTATCTGACCAGCTCTCCTGGTCCTTGTTCTCCATATCGAATAAGCTATTTCTGGAACTCCCTTGGGCAGAAAGTCCAGCCTGATCTGCAGGGATTACTGCCATGACATTCAGCGGCTCCAGGAACCTGCTTTTAGGATGAGTTAAATTCAGACTCCTTAAGCCGATACTTTCTTCTCTCTCCAACCTCGCACTTTTTCTTATCATCCTAAAATATTATGTGGTGCCATAAATATATTTTGAAACTAAAATTTTTACATTCTTTCATGTCAGGTCACTGAGTCTACTAACCTTATTAGCAAAGTAATTGTGTTCCATAATAATATTGTACACGTTATTACCATTTTATTGCCAATCATTTCCAAAGACAGTTTTAATTAATAAGCATTTAATACCCAACATTATGACACCCGTGTCTGGCCTGTGATTTCCCTGGGTTTAAATGGCCTTTCGGTGCCCATCAGTTCTGTCGGACAGCACTCGACAGGAGTGCACTGTCGTGGGACAGTGCATGAAGCTTGGCAGCTGCGGCTGCCGCGTGTTCAGATTCGAGCTTGCAGAGTCTGTGCCCTGGGAACGGCGATGGGTCTCAGTGCGGGCTGCTGCTGGTGGATTGCTGCTGGCAGCACAGTGGCCAAGCAAGGGTTGTTAGTTTTCTCCCTCTAAAGGTCCCTGGCAGCTCTTCCATCAACTTCTCCTGCTATTTAGAGTTCAGTGGGTCTTGGGAAGCTCTGACCATTCTTAAAGAGCTTCTTTAGGAGGTGAGAAGGGCTTCTGCCCAGGAAACTCCGTTGGTTAAAGTGCTGAGAGGCTCCTGAGATACTGAGCATCCCGGAGGGTTGGTGCAGCTGTCAGCACCTGTGAGTTCCCCTTGATCTGAAGTGAAGATCAGCCCCTGGGCGAATGTTTTAATGGTGGGAAAAGCCTGTTCCACACCACTGGGCCCGGGGGGTCACTCCAGCCACTGGATGCTGCCAGAACAACTCAGGTAGCAGCCTCGAGTCTCATTTCCAGATTCCACGCTAGCGGGCTATCTAAGGGACAACTTTGCAGTGCTTCCCTGTGTTGTGTGCTCAAGTTTATTCGTTTATTTACTGGTTTGTTTGTTTCCTTTATGTGCAGTGACTGTAGGATACATCCATCAGAGGTGAGACTTTTAGGTATTTCCATAGTGTCACAATATTTTTGCACATTATATTGGTAATGTAAATTATATTCCTTCTGTTTTCCACTTTTCCACTTCAGTTAGCTCATTTAAAAAGTCAAATACAGGAGTTCCCGTTGTGGTGCAGTGGAAATGAATCCGACTAGTAACCATGAAGTTGTACGTTCAATCCCTGGCCTCGCTCAGTGGGTTAAGGATCCGGCGTTTCCATGACCTGTGGTGTAGGTCGAAGACATGGCTCGGATCTGGTGTTGCTGTGGCTGTGGTGTAGACTGGCAGCTACAGATCCGACTGGACCCCTAGCCTAGGAACCTCCATATGCTGTGGATGTGGCCCTAAAAAGCAAAAAATAAATAAAAATAAAAAGTTAAATACAAAGTTCCCACCATGGCCCAGTGGATTAAGAACCTGACTGCCGTGGCTCAGGTCACTGTGGAGGTTCGGGTTCCATCTCCAGCCTGACTCAGTGAGTTAAAAGATCTGGTGTTAAACCAACAGCAGCTTGGATTCAATCCCTTGGAACTTCCATATGCTGTGGGTGCAGCCATTAAAAAAAAAAAAAAAAAAAAAAGTCAAATCCCCTGTAAAGAACACCAAAGCTAAAGGGTCACTACCACCAGCGCATCAGGACACCTGTGGCTCGGGTCAGCCCACCTCCTATGGTGGGTTCCTGATGTAATAAAAGAGACAATGACCAGGTTCAGCCTCTCCGTGGGGCAGCAGAGGGCCCTCCACCCCTACCCGGGTTTCCGAGCAGACTTCACAAGGCAGGATGGACCTGGCCTGGCCCTGTCTGACCACTTCCTAGAGTGAGAGACTTCCTGAGATGACCAGATCAGAACCAAGCCAAAAACATAAAAAAGAGGGCGCGGTGCTGGGCAAACAGGCAGCTGGGCCAGCCCGGCTCCAGTGGAGTCACCCAGGGGCGGGAGGACTCCTGAGCTGCACCAGCTCAGACCAGTGGAGCTTCTTGTGTCCACCACTGAACTTGGATCCCTGCGTGGAAGCAACTGGCCGCAAGCCCACGGCAATCTGTGACATCCCAGAGCTGCTAGCTTTCATTCGAACTTATAGAGGAAGATTGGCCCTAGGTAATTACCTGAAACTAAATAGGAAGTTGGGGTAGAACTTGCTGACTTGGAAATCTATGGTTCTGCCTCTGTGTTTTCCTAAGCTCCAGACACACGCCTGATCTTTACTAGAGAAAAACAGTCTTGAGTTTTTCCAAAACACACTGGCCTTTATGTGAAACTGATATGTTCTTGCCTCACTCCCTCCTGGTTATGAATTTACATGCATGTGTTCAGTGCCTGGTATAGACTAGGAATTTAATCAGTATTTACTAAACTGATCCTGATAATGAAAGGTTAAATCACTTGGGATCCTTTCTTTTATGTTTAGTGCTTCCTAAGTACAAGAAGCTAGAGGCTTTCTATTTTCTCCTTGAGAAAAGGTGCTTAGGTGTTTCACAATAAGGAATCTGAGCCTTTACTGTGCTAATGTGCAATCGAAATTCTTTTTTTTTTTTTTTTTTGCCTTTTCTAGGGCCGCTTCCCACGACATATGGAGGTTCCCAGGCTAGGGGTCGAATCGGAGCTGCAACCACAGGCCTATGCCAGAGACACAGCAATTCAGGATCTGAGCCGCAGCTGCAACCTGCACCACAGATCATGGCAATGCTGGATCCTTAACCCACTGAGCAAGGCCAGGGATTGCACCCACAACCTCATGGTTCCTAGTCGGATTCGTTAACCAGTGCGCCACGACAGGAACTCCGTGCAAGCGAAATTCTAAGAGGGACTACCGCATTACATGTTTCCCAGATGTACTCATTTTAGAACTTCTCTCACTGGAGAACCTAGGAATGGATGTGGGCACTGGCAGTCCCTTGGGGACTTTTTGAATAAGGAGCCGCGTATAACTATTTGACATTAATTTGCTGAAGACAAACCTAGGGAAAGCAACTAAGTATGGCAGGGAGTGTTTGGGGGTTGACGCTAAGGCAAACTTTTCATGCTAAAGATATTAATCGGTAATATGGAGGACAGCCAAGCTTGCTAACTTACCTGTTATAAAGGTAAGAATATCCATTATCAAAAATGTGATGATGGTTTTACAACTATAAATATAATAAAATTTATTAAATAAAGGGAGTTCATGTCATGGCTCAGTGGTTAATGAACCCAGCTAGTATCCATGAGGATACGGGTTCGATCCCTGGCCTCACTCAGTGGGTTAAGGATCTGGTGTTGCTGTGGCTGTGGTATAGTAACTCTGATTTGACCGCTAGCCCGGGACCTCCCATAAGCAGTGGGTGTGGCCCTAAACAAACAAACAAAAAATATAGATATAGATATAGATAAATAGATATATAGAATTAAAAAAAAAAATCCTGAGTCCAGGAGTTCCCGTTGTGGCTCATCAGGTTAAGGACCCGACATTGTCTCTGTGAGGATGTGGATTTGGTCCCTGGCCCCTCTCAGTGGGTTAAGTGTCTGGCATTGCCACAAGCTGCAGTGTAGGTCACAGATGTGGCTTAGATCCAGGGTTGCTGTTGCTGTGGCTGTGGCTGTGGCTGTGGCTGTGGCTGTGGCTGTGGCTGTGGCTGTGGCTGTGGCGTAGGCCTGAAGCTGCAACTCTGATTTGACTCCTCGTCTGGCAACTGGCAACCTCCTTATGCCACAGGTGCAGCTATGTAAAAAAACAAACAAAAACACTAGTCTGTTTATTGACCTTTAAAGCTGAATCAGAAACTATTGTTATCTCATGTTGATCTTCCTCAAAGTCCTATTAGAGAAAAACCATTATCCTCAAAGGACCAACAACAAGATTAGGTACCTAGAGAATTTTCCTAAGATCACTCAGCTAGAAGTCACAGAACTGGGCTTCAGAGTCAAGTTTGTGCAACATTGTGCTAAAACTATTTCCTGTGCTTCTCTCTCCTAAAGGGTGAGTCCGTGGTGAACTTTTTGTAATGTCTAGAAATACTGAATCGCTATGTTGTTCACCAGGAACTAAAAGTGTTGTAGGGCAATGATACTTCAAAACCAAACAGACGGGAGTTCCTGTCGTGGCGCAGTGGTTAACGAATCCGACTGGGAACCATGGGGTTGCGGGTTCAATCCCTGGCCTTGCTTGGTGGGTTGAGGATCCAGCGTTGCCGTGAGCTGTGGTGTGGATTGCAAACGCGGCTTGCTTGGATCCCGCGTTGCTGTGGCTCCCTGGCCTGGGAGCCTCCATGTGCCGTAGGGGTGGCCCAAGAAATGGCAAAAAGACAAAAAATAAAAAAACCCAAAAAAAAAACCCAAACAGATGAACTCAGAAAAAATGATCAGATTTGTGGTTATCCGAGGTGGGGGTTGGGGAGGGGGAATTGGATAAAAAGGGGTCAGAGGTACAGACTTCTGTGATGAGACTGATGTGCTACTTGCTGTGCTACCCGACATACCTGGTACAGACTTCCAGTTATAGGAAAAATAAATACTAGGGACAGAGTGTAAAACGTGATTAACATCATTAATGGAGCCTTAATTTACATATGAAAGTTAAGAGGTCCAGTAGTCTTTGTTTTTGAAATGTCACAGTGCTACCTTTCCCTCCCAAACTGATGTACCAGTATTAGTTAAAATTCAAATTAATGGATGTTGCAAAAAAAAAAAAAAAAGAAAGTTAAGAGGTCTCATCACAAAAATATTTTTTCTTTTTCTTTTCTTTTATATTATATGAGATGCACTAAACTTCCTGTGATAATCATTTCATGATGTATGTAAGTCATTATGCTTACACTTTAAGCTGCACAGTGCTGTATATCAATTATATCTCAATAAAACTGGAGGAAAAATAAAATGTAAATTCTACTTTGAGTGACTTAATAATTCGTATCTATTAGAGAATTAATGACATATAGAATGTAGAACTTTTCAAACACACACTGCAGAACAGAAAGAATTTTCCTAACAATTTTCTTGTGGGGGTTTTGGCAATTAGTTTTCACACAATCTTTGAGAAATTAGTTTTCTGAAAACAGAATAGAAACATTGTAAATGAATTTAATGTAGTAACACTTGATAACTGCCAGAAAATAAAAACACTTCTGAACTCTGAAAAATAAGCTGTGAAGTGCAGCTGTGAATTCCCCACATCAGGCTCCAGACTCTGCCGTGGGGGGAGGGTTAAGGGGTCAGGTGTGTGTATGCACGTGCGTGTGCATGTGCACGTGCGTGTGTGTGTACATATGTGTGTGTTTGTGTGTATACATATTGTATATGTGTAGATATGTCTATGTATTTGTGTGTGTGTTTGTATGGGTATATATATTGCATACATGCCTGTATGCATTTATGTTTATGTTGTGAGTATGTGTGTGTATATACAGACATATTGGTATCTGTATATATGTATGTGTCTGTGTGTGTATGTGTGTATTTGTGCATGTATATGTATCTGTTTTATGTGTATGTATATGTGTGTGTATATGCATGGCTACATGTGTGTTTGTGTGTATGTATGTGCATATGTCTATAATAATTATGTGGTTGTATAATATTATGTATGTGTGTATGTATGTATCGTGCATGTGTATACACATATGTGTCAGTGTGTGTCTATTTGTGTGTCTGTGTGTATATGCAAGTGTGTTCCTTGGAGAAAGATAAATCACAATAGGAGCTGGAGGAGGACGTGGTCTTCTCTCGGCACTTGCGGGCAGAGGTGGACCCAGCAACCGTGAGGCCAGGACTTGCGGGCACCCTACTGGCTGAGGGAGGTGTCACCAGGGCAGGCCAGGCTCATGGCTCAGGGATGGGGACCTCTGAGCATCAGGGGAGGCGTCCGGCCCGTGGCTGGGCAGTGACAGTCCTGCGCAGGACTCAGCGCGGTGGTGAGGGGAGACTTGGCCCACAGGCTGACCTGAGTTAGCACATCCTCCTCCCTGCGCCCTGGGGACCCACATGCCAACCTCACAGGCCTAGGGGGGACATGGGACAACCTCCTGGACATGGGAAGGGCTGCCAAGACGGCAGCAAGCCTCCCTGGCTGGCAGGAGTCAGGCACGTCCAGACATGCTGATGGAAGAAGGTAACTGCTTCGGATGTGCTGAGCCTCGGTTTGGATGATCTCCTTGAGCAAATCCCGAGAGTTCTACCCCAGGGGCCTCGGCCCCCTCCTCCTCCTGGTCAGCCTCAGTGGGGGTCTCACCCATACTGAGTTGCCTCCCACTTGCAGACTCACTGAAGCCAGGTGACCCGTGCCACCCTCACGTAGCCATTTGGCCAGGGTGCCCCGTCCTCCCGCTGCTGCCCTAGAGTCCCGCGTGGACAGGTGAGTGAGCAGGGGTGTCATGCTCACAGCCATTCCTGCCACCTCGGTCTTGCCTCCCTGCCTTCTTGCTCACCTCACTGTCCTGGGCTGGCACCCCTAAAATGCACTTAGCAATCAATCCTTGCTTCTGGGTTAGGCCTGTGGGGCTCCAGGGGAACAAGGCTTTCTGTGTCCTCTTGTTTGGTAATAAGCTTCAGTTCCACAACCTTCTCTGAGCTCCAAAGGGCAGGTTCCAACAGGTGCTGATCAGGGAAGGGAGGGGAGGCAGAGACCAGGGAGGAGCCGGCAGGAGACCAGAGAGCAGCCTGGGGGCAGGTCCTGCACAACTAAAACCTCCAACAAATGGAAACCAGAGAAGAGGGCCACCAGAACCAGTCCTGGGGCCACTAGACACCAACTCTGAAGAACAGTGAAGCTTTGCATCCAACCTGAGCCTTATCTGCAGCCTTATTTTCTACTCCCACACTATAAAACCCCCTCCTATTTTCTCCCAAGGTGGGGCACAGTCTTTAGGGCAGTAGCCTGCTGTGACCCTCCTTCGCCTGGCAAGGCAATAAAGCTATTTTTTTTTTTTTCTTCTTCTTCCACCAAAACTCTGTCTCCATGTTTCTATTGTCAACTTAAAAAAAAAAAAAAAAAAAAAAGCACAACCTGAAAGTTCAGAGTTAAGTTTTATTTGGGGCAATATTAGGACTTAAGCCCAGGAGACAGCATCTCAGGTAGCCCTGAGAAACCGCTCCCAGGAGGTGCGGGGGGAGCTGGAGTGTATAGAAGTTCTTTCAACAACGGGCAGGGAGTAGGAACAATAGATTACAGAAAACCAGAAATCTCAAGTTAAGGAGCTCAGCCCGTTTCCATGGGTAGACGCAAAGGTCTGGGCTTACTGGAATCACGGCTTTTCTGTGCACCCCAGCTATGGGGCCAGGCTTCTTTGTTTCCTTCCTGAGTTCCCTCAGGGTTCACGGGCTCGCCCTTAGGAGGGGCTGCACTCACAGATGACCTGACATCTTTTTGTTTAGTGTGTTTCTAGATAAGAAGAGATGCAAGAATTGGGCTCATTTCTTGATGTGAAAAGTTTGCTAAACATCCAGCAAAAGAAAGGAAATGTAGATATTTTCCATCTGTTTTTATCCAATCCTAGGACTTTGTCTTCCCTCAATCCTATTTAAAAAAAAAAAAAAAAAAAAGACCTGGCCAAACCTGAGCTTATCTTTATTTTTATTATTATTATTATTTTTGCTTTTAGGGCTGTGCTCTGAAGCATATGGAAGTTCCCAGGCTAGGGGTCGAATTGGAGCTACAGCTGCCGGCCTACACCACAGCTGCAGCAACTCGGGATCCTTAACCCACTAAGTGAGGCCAGGGATTGAACCCTAATCCTCATGGATACTAGTTGGGTTTGTTTCCACTGCACCATAATGGGAACTCCTATCTTTTTTTTTTCTAATTATTTTATTTTATTTTATTTTACTTTATTTGCTTTTTAGGGCCACATTCTCGGCATATGGAGATTACCAGGCTAGGGGTCTAATTGGGGCCACAGCTGCCAGCCTACGCCACAGCTATAGCAATGCAGTATCCGAGCCTCGTCTGTGACCTACACCACAGCTCATGGCAATACCGGATCCTTAACCCGCTGAGCGAGGCCAGGGATCGAACCCAAAACCTCACTGTTCCTAGTCGGATTTGTTTCCGCTGTGCCACCATGGGAACTCTGGGAACTCCTATCTTTATTTTAAAAATAGGCCCCCAGGAGTTCCCTGGTGGTGCAGTGGATTAAGGATCTGGCTTTATGACTGCTGTGGCTCAGGTTTTATCCCTGGCCTGGGAACTTTGGTATGCTGTGGGTGAGGCCAAAAAATAAATAAAATAAAATAAAAAAAATAAAAAAAATAAAATAAAATAGGTGACCCCAGCAGATTCTACCTAGATCTACCAGAAAGGGGGTGGAGTGTGACAGGGGAGCCTGGAGGAGCCTGGTCTGAGGGATCCCCATCTAGGACTTGAGGGCAGGGGTCCTGGGGGACACACTGCATGGTGTTCCTGGGGCTTGGCTCTGCTAAAGCTCAGAACTGTTTGAGCTCCCAGACTTCTGGGCTTGGATAGTGAACACGTTAGCAGTGTCCAGGGTTCTGGAAGGTTCAGGAAGCCTCGGCCCTCAGGGGAGGGGAAGGCACTCCCCAAAAATTTAATTTGGCTTGGAGAGATTAAAACTTGTGCCTTTCTGGGAGCTCCTGTAATGGTTCAGCGGTTTAAGGTTAACCTAAACCTCTGTTTAGGTTCCTCACTAGTTGGGCACCAGAACCCAAGCACCTGTGCCCTGCCCTTTCCCAGCTAGTATCCATGAGGATGCAAGTTTGATCCCTGGCCTGCATGGACTGGATGCCACAGCAACTTTCATTCTGGTAGATCTGGAGGCTGGAGGGTCCCAGGTGCGCCCTCAGGTTGACCTGGCATCTGCTCAGAGCCTGTTCCCCCATGTCTGGGGCAAGGCAGTTCTCCTGGGTTTCTTTTCAAGGGCACTGACTTCCTTCCCATGGACTCTGCTTTTCGTCTTGAATTAAAGTTTCTTAAGAAGTGGCCAGTGCAACAGGGCCACCCTGAGCCTCCTCCTGGTATCCATGAAGCAGGAAATAAAACTCTTGCACCTGCAGGGAGCAGGACGTGCCTGTCACCAGAGACAGGAATTCAGGCAAAAGGCTGTAAAAAACAAACCTGCTGACTTTTTTTTTTCCCTTTGCTTTTTAGGGCCGCACCCATGGCATATGGAGGTTCCCAGGCTAGGGGTCGAATCAGAGTTACAGCTTCTGGCCTACAACACAGCCACAGCAACGTGGGATCTGAGCCTCATCTTTGACCTACACCACAGCTCACGGCAACGCTGGATCGTTAACCCACTGAGTGAGGCCAGGGATTGAACCTGCAACCTCATGGATCCTAGTCGGATTTGTTTCTGATGTGCCACAACAGGAACCCCCCTGGTGACTCTTTAATTGGCCGCTCCCCCAAACTCTGTTTAGGTTCCTCACTAGTTGGGCACCAGAACCCAAGCACCTGTGCCCTGCCCTTTCCCCACCAGCGTTGCTTTGTCTAAACAGCACAAAGGCTGCCTGCTGTGGCCACTTCTCAGGTCCCATTTCTATGAGACCTCCGTGTGCACGATTAAAATCTCTTTTTCTCCTGTTCATCTGTCCCATGCCAGGTCATTATTCATCCAGCCTCAAGAACTTGAGAGGTCCCCTCCCCAATAGGACTGCTTACATCCCCCACCTCCAAACACTATCCCCCTGGGGCTTAGGTGTCAACATGCCATGGTCCTGGGGACACAGACATTCAGTCCCATTCTGATGTGCTGGGCTTAGAGCGCCACAGAGACACCGATCATGGAGGTGTTCGTGACTCAGCCCCAAACAAGGACAAGCATCTTTTCCTCCGTCACAGAGGGGAGAGGCGGGCAGCCCCAGGCAGGCATGGATGTGGAGGTTGCAGACGCAGGCGGAGGAGGCTGCCTAGTTCACGGTATCTGGAGCCTCAGGGGAACAAATATGTGGATGAGAAAAGGGAACAACATTGGGTGCGGGTGCCTGGGTGCTGGGGGCGGGGGTAGTAGCTACTTCGTGCAGAACAACAAGGCTCAGCTCTGCGTCATGAATTTAAAGTGAAACATCAGCTGTAATTTCCTCCTGCAGCTGCTCGGAAGGCAGGAGAAAGCGGACGGGAATCTAGCAAGCATCTCTCACCCCCAGAAAGAAAATGACAAGCAATCATGAGGAGGGGTTAGAATAACACAAATGCTTAGAATCTGTCACTCTCCTCACCAAGTGGGAACTGCTTCCAGCGACATCTTACCTTGCCCTGGTCCTCTCTGAGCTTGGATACGCTAATGTGCCTCCAGTGTTGTCTTAGCACCAAGCCTTTCTGCTGACCATGCTTCAGAACAGCTGAAGGTGCCACCGGGACCCTCTGGACAGGTCAGCAGTGTCTGCCTGAGGGCAGGGGACTGGCCCACCCTCTCCCTGGAGAAGCTTGGAGGTCAGAGATGTTCATGTTCCCCTGTAACTGGGGAGCCTGGAGAGGTCGTGGTGTTTTACACTCATAGCCAACAATGAAGTTTGGTTTGGTTAACCATGGCTTTATGACAAACAAGACAACTAGGTAAGAAAAGTCCTCACTCAAATAATGAGTGTGATACCAGAAAGATGGTGTTGGAAATTACAATAACTCTGGCTCGGGTCGTCAGTGTCAGAAAGTGAGACACCTGGACTAGGAGAAACCTCGACAAGGCTCTTTACTTCTGCAGAAGGGTGCGGGCACTCCAAAAAGTGTGCACGCTGAACAAAGGACCCTCCCCTATTTATCCCTAAAGCAGGTGATTTACCTGTCCCCTTCCCATTGGTCAGGTCAGGGCACACACTCTTCCCCGTTTGCTAATTTGAAACACATTGTTACTGGGAGAAGAGGGAAAGGGGAGGGGTGGGGGTCACAGGAAGGCATTTCCCCGAAATGGAGTAACCAAGATTTCCGTCGTGGCTCAGTGGTTAACGAATCCGACTAGGAACCATGAGGTTGCGGGTTCGATCCCAGGCCTTGCTCAGTGGGTTAAGGATCCAGCGTTGTCGTGAGCTGTGGTCTAGGTCACAGACAGGGCTCGGATCCCGTGTTGCTGTGGCTCTGGCGTAGGCTGGCAGCTACAGCTCTAATTTGACCCCTAGCCTGGGAATCTCCATGTGCCATGGGAGTGGCCCTAGAAAAGGCAAAAAGACAAAAAAAAAAAGAAAAGAAAAGAAAAGAAAAGACATTATGTTACTTCCCACAATGGTACTGGAATCCAGGTTCTTGTTCACGGCAGTGGAAGAATGAGCTCCACGAACACACAGGCAGCAAGCAAGCAAAGTCTTTATTAAAGGCAAGCAGGTAGCTCCCAGGACAGCTGGGAGGGGGGAGAAGAGCCCCCTTTCTCTATTGTCCTATAGGGGTTTTTATTCCTTAAAGATGGTGTTATGGCAGCTGCCCAGCAGCCCTGCGCCGCAGCCTATCAGCTCTGGTGACAGCCCTGTGGCTATAGTGTACCAGCTCCAGCAGCTCTGTGTGGCTGCAGTGGATCAGCTCTTCTACCTGGTGAGAAACCAAGCGAGCACACGCAGAGCTGGAGAACTCAGATTTATTACGTCGGGGGGCTCAGAAGAAGGAGATGGCTGTCCGGAGTCTGAGCCCCGAAGAGGCTTTCACAGGACTCTTATGGGCTCCCTCTTCCGGGTCCATGCTTGGCTGGTCAGACTGGACCAGAGTGAGGTCAGGCAAGGTAGTAGAGGCGGAAACAAGTTTACAGAAGCAGATGTGTGGGGGAGGGGTGCTTGGGGCAGTTGGCTGGACTTTGCTTAGTCATCACGGCCGGGGTCTCTCCTTTCTACCTTTTTATCGGGACAGTTTCCTCCTACAGTGGGGAGGGTACCAACGTGGGGTCCAGAAAGATGTGGTTTTTCTCCCATTGGCCTTGTTCAATTACCTATATCAGTCCTTGTCTAATAGGGCTTTTGGAGTTGGAAATGTCCTGAAAGTTCTATGATTTTTTTTTTCCTTTTCTTTCACCATCCCTCTCATTCCTTTTTTATCAGTTGAGGAGTGGGCTAGAGATTCTCATTTTCTATAATAAACAAAGTCTGTAGGGAATGCGCATTTCTTATAATAAAACAAGGCCTGTGGAGATGTTACTCCCTGGAGCCCTTCAGCCACAAATGTTAATCAATAGCCATATCAAAAGACTATGTCAGAGCCCTTGTTCCTACCCTGACTACCTGAGTTAATATTCTGCCTCAAGTGGACACGCAACAATTACTTCCACAATTATTTCAGCTGGTTCCTCTATGATTTGAAATTTCAGTGACTTTTTAGGTCTTAGCAACAAAGTTAACAGAAACATTGAAGCCACAGACTGTCAGCTTTCATGGACAATAGTGTCCAAAACGGTGCCCTCGGTCATCGCAACTGTTCAGTGGCCTTTAGGACCAGCGAGCTCTCAGGATAACACAGAGGATATTTCCATGTCACAGGATTGTCACATGAGCTTTTTCCAAATATAAGTTCACCCCTTTGCCAAGGTGCCGTGATGTGATAGCTAAACAGCTCTGGTATTAAGAGCAGAGAGGACAGTAAGATCGCAGTTAGGAAGGAAGCTTCCCATACACGTGCCTTAGACCTAGGTGTGTGTGGCCGTCTCCCAGAGGTCCCCACTTCAGCCCATTTCAGGAAACTTAGACCTCACAGGGGGTGCTTTTCATTAGATAAGTAAATCCCAAGTCTGCTAATTCATTCACGTGCTGCCTTTCACAGGGCAGTGTTCTGCATCTGGAGATGGGCCATGCTATTGAAATAGGCTATTAATTCTGTTTCCATCAGGATCCATTCCCATCAAAAAAGTTCTGGCAAATCTAAGACTCACAGTGGCCTTTCCAGCCCTAAGCCAAAGCCAGAGCAATGCAAGATCCTTAACCCACTGAGGGAGGCCAGGGATCCAACCTGCATCCTCATGGATACTAGTCAGGTTCTTAACCTGTTGAGCCACAGCGGGAGCTCCTCTTCATGCTTTTTCTTTCTCCTCCTCAGTCTGGATCATCTATCTCCTTTTTTTTTTTTTTTTTTTTTTTTTTTTTTTGTCTTTTTAGGGCCATACCTGCAGCACATGGAGGTTCCCAGGCTAGGGGTTGAATTGGAGCCATAGCCGCCGGCCTATGCCACAGCCACAGCCACAGCGACACCACATCTGAGCAGCGTCTGCGACAAACACCACAGTTCATGGCAACGCTGGATCCTTAACCCAGTGAGTGAGGCCAGGGATCGAACCTGAAACCTCATGGTTCCTAGTCGGATTGGTTAACCACTAAGCCACAACAGGAACTCCTGGATCATTTCCTTTGATTATGTTCAAGTTCTGTGAGCTTTCCCCTGTCATTCAGACATACTAAGTGCCTCTAGTGAAATTTTCACATCAGTTTTCATAGTTTTTAGCTCCAGAATTTCTATTCAGTCCTTTTTCACAATGCCTCTCTACTGCTATCTTCCCATGTTGGAAAGGCCACATTATCATATGTGATTTTTTTAGAAATTATATCCTTGGCATTCCTTTTGTGGCTCAGTGGTAATGAACCTGACTGGTATCCATGAAGAATCAAGTTCCGTCCCTGGCCTCCCTCAGTGCGTTAAGGATCCAGCATTGCCATTAGCTGTGGTATATGTCGAAGACGGGGCTCAGATCTGGCATTGCTGTGGCTGTGGTGTAGGTCACCACCTGCAGCTCCCATTCGACCCCTAGCCTGGGAACTTCCATATGCTGCAGGTAGCCCTCAGACCAAAAAAAAAAAAAAAAAAAAAAAAAAAAGAAAGAAAGAAAGAAAAGAAACAACATCCTTTTGTTCTCTGACATCCACATCAGCTGATTTAAAGTCTTTTTCTGAGTCCAGCATCAGAGCTCCCTCAGGGATAGTTTTATTGACAGAATTTTTTCTTATGCAAAAGGCGATTTAACTAGAGAGCCCCATATTTTAATTATACAGTTCTTAATAAGTTGGAATATTGGTTCTCACTCCTGTCTATAAATTAGAAAGACTTAAGGCACATAAAACGATACTGTTGACCAGGCTGCACCTCAGAAACCATAGACTTGAGATCTCTGTGGATGGGGCCCCGAGTCTCTGCAGTAATAATTTAGGTATCTGAGCTTATCCTTATGCTCAGTGAGTGTTGAGAACCTCACAGCTTTGAGTCTGGCACTAATTGATTTCACCAATTTTTTGTGAATATTCAGAGAAAGAGGACCAAGGTCCAGATGGAGCAAGGACACAGGATGGATTATGCAGAAATCCTATGATTTGAGATGGATGAAGGTGAAAGTCTTCAGAGAAATCCTGAAGTTAGGAAAATGCTTCCTATTGATGTAAATATATATAATTTTATTTTTCTTTTTTGGCTGTGGCTTGCAGTGGCTTGATGTGGGATCTCAGTTCCCAAACCGAAGATTGAACCTGGGCTGCAGGGGTTAATGTGCTGATTCCTAACCACTGGACCACCAGGGAGCCCCTGTAACCACATGTAACTAACATTTCCTGAGCACTTGTCAAATCCTTTATGCAGGTTATTTAGTGTTAGTCTTTCCAGCACTCTCTCTGATAAATAACACTTTTATAAGCCTGATTACGTAGAGGAGGAAAGTAGGTCTTAGGTAATTAGCTCAGGAACCTATTGCTAAGCAGATTGACTAAGGGGTAAACTTGGGTCCAGCTAAGCCCCAAACCTGTAATTTTGCTCACCCAGTCCCATTGTTGGCGGAAGTACCTGCTGTCAGCCAGTGTCTGTGGGCGCAGTGCCCAGGGACCCCTCTGGTCCTTTTCCCGCCATTTTTTTTTTTTTTTCAAGGATAATTATCCATGGAAATAGGTTTTTGAAATTTTTATAATGGGCACCAAGAGGGAGATAGTCTTTTAGGGTCATTTTGTTTTAAAGGACATTCTACAGGTGTATGAATAGCAGCCTGGGGGTTGTGGAAGATTTTAGTATTAGGAGACCTTTCCAACACAGCCGACTATGTGATGTGGGGGAATTCACTTAATCATTCACAGCTTAAGATGAACTATGTCAACAGCATGGCCTCTAGGACCCTTTCCAGGAGGAATGTTGCCGAAACTGGGCTTCCGTCTGCTGGTGCTGAATAGAAACGTGGAGACAGAGTTTTGGGTGAAGGAGAAAAAGATAGCTTTATTGCTTTGCCAGGCAAAGGGGGCCATGGCAGCTTAATGCCTTAAAGATGGTGCCCCCTTTGGATGGGATTAGGAGGTGGTTTTACAGTTTGGAGAGTGGAAAATAGGGCTGCAGATAAGAATCAGGGTAGAGGCAAGCTTGCCATTGTCTTCCAAAGCTGGTGTTTCACGGCCCCCAGGATTGGTTGGTCCTCCCTCTTCCCAGAATGTAGGAAGCTCCATCCAGTAGTTCTTCCCTCTGTTGGGGGTTTTAGTTCTGCAGAAAGGCTCAAAAGTATTATGTATAATCCTTAAGGAGGAACCACGGCCCTGCTCCAAGGCTGCACTAAGGTTTTTTCATGGCCCTTCCCTGGTCTCTGCATCCCCTCCCTTCTCTGATTAGAAACTGCCCTTTGGAGCTCAGGGAGGTCCAAACAAGCACTGGAGGTCACAGAAAACTTGTGTCCAGGAGCCCCACAGGGCACTAGTTCGCTTACAGCAAGACTCCATGATTCTGTGACTACTTTGTCCATTTGTCTGTTTCTCTGTCTGTTTATCTATCTATCTATCTCTCTATTATCTACCTCTGTAGAATTTTCCCAATCAGTTATAAAAGAACAATGATTGGCTGTCAGAAGCAGATAAACCTCAGGAGCATCTGAGAGATCCATAAAACAATGGAAATAAAAACACTTTGAAAACTGAACATCAGGAGTTAACTGACGTGGCTCAGTGGTTAATGAACTCGACTAGTATCCATGAGGACTCAGGTTCTATCCCTGGCCTCGCTCAGTGGGTTAAGGACCCAGTGTTGCCATGAGCTGTGATGTAGGTTGCAGACTGGGCTCAGATCCAGTGTTGCTGTGGCTGTAGGCCAGCGGCTACAGCTCCGATTGGACCCCTAGCCTGGGAACATCCATATGCTGTGAGTGTGGCCCTAAAAAGTGAAAAAAAAAAAAAAAAAAGAAAGAAAAGAAAAAAAGAAAGAAAAGAAAACTGAAAATCACACTACAAACTCATAGTTTTGTTGGGTTTCAAAACTGTTCTGAGAACCACATATGTGCATATGTCCATTTGTAGGAGACTGGTTAATTATAATATATTATCATACATCGACTATTTCTGGAAAGTTCCAAACACAGCTTCCACTGACCTCAGGGCGTGTGCCTTCTTGGCATCAGTGTGTGGTACGGGGAGTACTGCCAAGCAAGGAAGTTTGCCTGAAGTTCAGTGTCAGGGTTTTCATTGGGATTTATTACAGGACATGACTGATGGACTGCCCCAGGGCTGAACTCAGTCTCCAACCCCACCCCACCCCCAGAGGTGGGGCCGATATAAAGTGGCCCAAAGGACCCACCAGGAGCCACCTTGTTAGCATAAACTGTCAGTGTCACTTGAGGGGGCCAAGAAGACACCCCTGTTACCCCAGAAACTCCACTGGTTACCCCCCAGGAGGTGGGGACAGAGGAGACCTCTTTTGGGGGTAAGGTCAGTTCTTTATCACACAACCTTTGTAATGAAATTAAACAAGTATTATTTAACTAAATCATGAAAACTAAAAATCCATGCATATTGGAACTATGCAAAGCAAAAACTGTACATCTCAAATATGAATTGCTTATTTTCTTATTTAGAAAAATGACTTCTGGGAGTTTTCGTCGTGGCGCAGTGGTTAACGAATCCGACTAGAAACCATGAGGTTGCGGGTTCGGTCCCTGCCCTTGCTCAGTGGGTTAACGATCTGGCGTTGCCGTGAGCTGTGGCGTAGGTTGCAGACGCGGCTCGGATCCTGCATTGCTGTGGCTCTGGCGTAGGCCGGCGGCTACAGCTCCGATTAGACCCCTGGCCTAGGAACCTCCATATGCCGCAGGAGCAGCCCAAGAAATAGCAAAAAGACAAAAAAAAAAAAAAGAAAGAAAAATGACTTCTCAAAATGTGCCAAAAAAACCTTAAAAAACCCGAACATCGCATCCAATGATCTCATACAGTGATTCAAAGAATAACATCAAATATTAAAAAAAAATTAATGTTGAAAAATTGAAAATAACCAAAATTGGGAAATGTTTATGTTCAAGGGAATGTAATGAAGATGTTTTAATCCACCAAATTGAGAAATATTTTTATACAGTGTTATCTGAAAAAATACATAAAATTACATATGTAACAAGCAAAATTCTATTTTAGAAGGCATACTAAAAATTTTATAGTCATGATCTTTGATCTATAGAAAAGAAGTAAATTGCTAATCCCATCAAATCAGCCCTTCCCTCCCTCCCGTGCTGCCTTAATTGCTTCCTCAGAGACCCTGTCTACAAATACACTCACACCGGGGGTTAGGGCCTCAGTATGTGAATTGGGGAGTGAGGACAGACCTTTGGCTGACCAGGCAACTACTAACTACTGAAAAGTGATTTAAAGAATAAGGTGTTTATGGAGTTCCCGTCGTGGCACAGTGGTTAACAAATCCGACTAGGAACCATGAGGTTGCAGGTTCGATCCCTGGCCTAGCTTAGTGGGTTAAGGATCTGGTGTTGCCATGAGCTGTGGTGTAGGTTGCAGACATGGCTCAGATCCGGCATTGCTGTGTCTGTGGTGTAGGCTGGCGGCTACAGCTCCAACTAGACCCCTAGCCTGGGAACCTCCATATGCTGCAGATACAGCCCTAGAACAAACAAAAAGACAAAAAGACAAAAAAAAAAAAATTAGGCGTTTAGTAAATGAGAATTTCAGAATGGACTTTCTTTAGGTAGCTTCCATGGAAGACATGGCGGCATGTAACCTTCTCAAAGTTTTGTGCAAGATTGTCTTGTCATTTGTTTTGGGGGTGGAAATAGTGCAGAATTTCCATTAGATGTTCAAAGCATTATGTGACCTCAAAAAAGTTAGCAATCAACCAATGAGAGAAAATTGCAAAGAAGAACACGGTCGAGGAAACTGCCATCACAGAAAGGGAGAGTAAGATGCTGGTGAGCAAACAAGTCACAGGGGTTTCTCGAACCAACAGAGAAAGCGTGGCAAGGCCATGGATGGCTGGCCTTCCACTCTGTGGGCCCAGGTTCAAGTCTATCTGTCACAGACTAGATGTGACCTGAGTGGTTTTTCAGCCTCCTGGGCTCTGTTGCTGAGTCTGCAGGTCTAGGGTGCTGATTGAGGCTGGCCAATTCCGGCTACCCCACACTAGGCACCTCCACTTCAGAGGTAAGGGAATACCAAGGAGACTCCCAGTCTGAACGTGGCGCAGGGCCTGGCCTCGGGGACACAGCCGGGGATTTTGGGCTTCCAGGCCCACTGAAATGGACGATTATGGTACAGTGACCCCAGAGCCGCCCCCACCTGTCACCCCCACTCCCCCGCTGCCCTCCCTGTGCCCTGGAGGTTGCTAGAAACACAAGCGTGCTTTTTGCTTCAACCCGCAGTGACATCCTTGGAGGAGGAAATATGCCCCCATCCTTGGACGCCCTGGGCTCTGGGATGCCCGAACGGCGGGAAGTGCACGGAGGGCGGGTCCTTTCCAGGTTCACTGTAAGTCCGTGCAAAGAATGAGTGGTTTGGGGCTGAGAATGAAAACGTTACCATTATTGAGGAGATAGGAGTACCAAATTACCCACCTCGTGTCCTCTCTGTCCACTACAGGAATGTGTGGGGGCAGTGACAGTGTCAGGCCCTCTTAGGGGTCAGGGCACAGCTGGGAAAGGCGGACACAGATTTCCAGGGGGTGGGGAGCGTGTCCTCAAGATCCCTTATGTACCCTTCCCATGTATTATGTTTAGCTGCTGTAATGGACTTATACCCTGGATTCACACGCAGAATTTGTACAAAATTCTAGGTTGAACTTGCATCTCAGGAGCCATCGAAAGACTTGAAGCGGGAGACCCACTGCCCCCTCGTGGCGACGTTGCGAATTTCAGGGATTGGGCACAATCGAACAAAGATATATACCAGGATAGAAATCACGGGGACTCGAAAAAATTATTTACTTGTTGAAAGGGATGACTGACACTAAAAAAATTTAATCAAGAGGATCTCGTACCGCTCATAAAAATCCCAGTACATAATATTTTTGGCGTGGCTTTCAAAGGGCTGCCCTTGGAGCGACTAGAGATGGGTTGATAAACTGAAGCGAGTTTGTGTAAAATGTGACACTGCTGGCAAGTCTCTTCCTTGCCTTAATTGTCAGCCAGGTTCATTGCAAAGCCGACCTCCTCACCTCATGCATTCTGTTCAGTCCTTCCTTTTCCCTCCCATGGCAGCCATCAGGGTAGCTGGAGAAGGTTATGGGGGTCATTGACCCGCCAGAGTTTGTCTGTGGTTTGGTCCTGGCTGCTACGGTGAGTTTAACACCTGCATTTAGGAGTTCCTGTTGTGGCTCAGCGGGTTAGGAACCCGACTAGTATTACTGAGGATTCGGGTTCCATCCCTGCCTTCACTCAGTGGGTTAAGGATCTGGCGTTGCCACAAGCTGCAGCTTATGTAGCAGCTGTGGCTCAGATCTGACATTGCTGTGGCTGTGGTGTAGGTGGCAGCTGCAGCTCCAATTCGACCCCTGGCCTGGGAACTTCCATATGCCGCATGGCTGTTAGGAAAAAAAAAAAAAAAAAAAAAAGCAGGGAGTTCCTGTCATGGTGCAGCAGAACGGAATCCAACTAGGAACCACGAGGTTTCGGGTTCAATCCCTGGCCTTGTTCAGGGGGTTAAGGATCCGGCGTTGCCATGAGCTGTGGTGTAGGCCAGCAGCTACAGCTCCAATTAGAACCCTAGCCCAGGAACCTGCATATGCCTTGGGCGTGGCCCTAAAAAAAAAAAAAAAAAGAAAAGAAAATGAATTTTACAAAATGGGTGTTGGCTGATGATTGCTTGTCATAAACCCCTTTCATATTTAGTCTTTTCCTAGGTAAAAAAAAAAAAAAAAAAAAAAAAAAAAAATCCAAAAATATCCTAGTGGCCTCTCTCGCTTAAGGCTTCAGTACTCAATCTGACTGATTTGAATTAGATGAAAACTTTTATGCAGCTTCAGAGGGATTGCTGGCTTCTAGGAGGCCTGGTGACTGTGTGTTCTGTTCTAAGGCAGGTTTTTGGTCCTCAAAGGGACTGCACTATGGGAAATTATTTACACTGATAATGGAGCGAACTTTTAACACACTAACCGGCTGTGTGCCTTTCTATGGGCATTATTCAGATGTGTTAGTGGAAGCCCCTCCTATCCGCTGGCCACACTTCCTGGGATCAACTCCCCCATTTCATAGCTGGGCCCTGGAAAAACCCAAGCTGATTTTGAACCTGCTCTGGACGGACCACTCACCCCAGGACAGGCGGGAGATCCTCTGTGTGGCTCTGCCACCACCAGCAGAGGCCTCGTCTTCTGGATCTACCTCCCAGTGGATTTCTGTGCAGTGAGCAAAGGTGTGACTGGATGAAAGACACCCCACAGGAGCTTCGCGGAAATGTGGGAGCGGGGGAGGTCTCCAAAATGTTACACATGAGCATTTGTGTCTGGGAAGTGACAAGAAAAAATGGAATACCTATTGATACGTAGACATTGATTTTCTGGGTAACTCCTGAGTGTTCAAAGATTAGAATCAGAAAAGATCCTTTTTGACCCTTTTGGCTTTACCTTGGAAGATAATCATTTTAAAGGAGGGGATACAGGAAGGAAAGAGTGCTATTGCTGGATGACCAGGTCAGTTTTGAGATCCCCTCTGCCCTCCGGCCCCTCAGGCACCCGCTCTCAAGTAGAAACAAAGCCTCAAATACCGTCCTTGCCCCAGGGTCCCACCCCAGTCTGAGAAAACAGGGCTGAGAGGTTCTGTCTGGCTCCAATGAAATAGCTCTTTTGTGTTTCAACCTGTGAAAGTGGCCGCACCCGCTCTTGTTACAACATGAGGGCTGCCGTCAGAGTTTCTGCTAAGAGTTTTCCAGTGAGGAACAAAGCTTCTGGAAGCTTCGACAGAGGAAACCAAAGGAGCCTGGAGGAGGCAGTTCACATTAAAAAGGCATGACGCTGTTCTCGTAAACTGAGGATGTCATTGGGGAACAATATCTTAAGTTTCCTTTTAGGGGCGCGGACTAGGATAAGATGTGTTTAGAAAGTGTTTCTTTCTTTCTTGAATGATTTAGGATCAGTCAGTCAATCAGCAAGGTATTTTTTTTTTTTTCTGTCTTTTTTTTTAGGGCTGCACCCGTGGCATATGGAAGTTCCCAGGCTGGGGGGCCAATCAGAGCTGTAGCTGCCGGTCTACACCACAGCCGCAGCAATGCCAAATCCCAGGCCCATCTGCGACCTACACCACCGCTCATGGCAACGTCTGATCCTTAACCCACTGAGCGAGGCCAAGGATGCTGTAGGAGAAAATGTGCCGATAAAAAAGTAGAAAGGAGAGACCCCGGCCGTGATGACTAAGCAAAGTCCAGCCAACTGCCCCAAGCACCCCTCCCCCACACATCTGCTTCTGTAAACTTGTTTCCGCATCTACTACCTTGCCTGACCTCACTCCGGTCCAGTCTGACCAGCCAAGCATGGACCCGGAAGAGGGAGCCCATAAAAGTCCTGTGAAAGCCTCTTCGGGGCTCAGACTCCGGGCAGCCATCTCCTTCTTCTGAGCCCCCCGACGTAATAAATCTGAGTTCTCCAGCTCTGCGAGTGCTCGCTTGGTTTCTCACCAGGTAGAAGAGCTGATCCACTGCAGCCACACAGAGCTGCTGGAGCTGGTAAGCTACAGCCACAGGGCTATCACTAGAGCTGGTACACTATAGCCACAGGGCTGTCGCTAGGGCTGATACGCTGTGGTGCAGGGCTGCTGAGCAGCTGCCGTAACAATACAACTCACATGCTCATGGATACTAGTAGGGTTCGTTATCGCTGAGCCATGGTGGGAATTCCCTGAGCAAGGTATTTTTAAAACCGTGGGCCAAACAAAGCTAGGGATGTGACTAAGATGTAAGATTAAAAAAAAAAAAAAATGCATGTTTTGATGATTGCATTTTGGAGATTTTATAATTTTAACATCTAATAATCACCTGCATTAAAATATTTTAAAAATGTAATCATTTCCAAGCTGGCGTTGAGCCTCTTTATATACTGTAATCTTTTAAAAATTAATTTGTAAACGATTTTGTCTATCATGAAAATAGTGTCAAGTTTATCATTCATTAACAAGTTGCTTAATCTTTGCGTTGTAAACAAGTGAGATGTTTATACATAACATATCTTTTTCCTTTTAGCAGATCCAATTCTGTATGATAATACTGGTAAACTCTGATTTGCATACTTTAAAAAATTACATTTGGAAAGATACAGTACTTCCTTTAAAAATGTCTCTGATGTTTTCTTTCAGTTAACAAATTAGATGGGGAAAAAAGAAATGTGACAGCTGAGAAATATGAAAGATTCTATTTACTGAAAACTAGTTTACAGATTGAGTTAAAATAATGAGATGAGGCGACTTCTGGCAGACGCATAGGACTTGTTTACGTTTTGATTGCAGTTTAATAATTTGCTGATTGCATTATAATCACAGCAATATTGCATTTTAATCACATGCATACATTTGGTTAACGAAATTAATGCCTTTAAATCACAATTTGATTTTTGCTAATACATAACGAGATCTTTCTCTGTCCCGGCTCCAATAAGGGGCATAGTTGGTAAGCATGGCTTTGAATCAATTCTTTTTGGTGAATTCCCCAGCCATATCCTGCTTCTGGCCTACCGAGGACATTCGCTTTCACGCAAATGGGGGATAATGAGTAAAGCTTTACAGAATAATGTGTAATTGATCGGAGGTATATGCCTCAGCTAGCACAAACCTGCACTGTTGCTTGTGTGACTAACAGCCACAGTCACCGAGGCAGGGAATGGCCCTGCTCGTCACAAGCCCGGGCCCTGGTCTCCCTAATGCCGCGGCCACAGGGTCCAGAGGACCAGCAACTGGATGAGCTGCTGAAGGACGGGGTCCAGGCCACTTCACCAGGCTACCTGGATTGGCAGGCACTGTGGGAGGTGTGTCACGTGCCTCTCCCCATATGAGTCAAACAGTCAGTTATTTTTAGTAGAAAATATGAGGAGAAAGCAAAAATGACTCACAAGCCACTGTCCAGAAAATCTCGGTGCCATTTTTTCTTTTGCTTTTTTTTTTTGTCTTTTTAGGGCTGAACCTGCAACATGTGGAAGTTCCCAGCCTAGGGGTTGAATCAGAGCTGCAGTTGCCGTCCTACACCCATCACAGCCACAGCTAAGCCAGATCCTTAAACCACTGCGAGGGGCCAGGCATCGAACCCACCTCTTCATGGAGACTAGTCAGGTTTGTTACCACTGAGCCACAATAGGAAATCCTCTGAGCCATTTTAAAAACACAATGAAGGTGACACACCTGTGGTCAAAAATTCAAACAATGTAGAGGAATTTGTAGTGAGAATAATTACTTACTATCCACTTCCATCCCATTCTCTTTCTAGAACCCCACAGTGAGGGAAGCCCTTTCCAGGAGAGTTTTCTGCATTAGAAAAATGTTGTTTCACTTCTTTACATTCTGAGATGTGATTTTTCACAAACAGGCCTGTTCTACCTGAATTGCATCACTTAATCCTACAGCTTCAGGCAGAGGCATCTCATTTTTATGGGTGAGGAATTTGAAATCGAATTGATGAATTTACCCAAAGTCACACAGCCAGGGAGTGCTATACCGGGCTTTGTGCCCAAACCCCTCAAGTCCAAAGTTATTGTGCCCAATGGATCCGTCAGGGGACAAGTGCAAACCACACCAGTTATTTCAATGGAGAGAATTTACATAAGAACTATTAACCATTATGGAGTTTCTGTTGTGGCTCAGGGGTAATCAACCCGACTAGTATCTGTGAAGATGCAGGTTCGATCCCTGGTCTTGCTCACTGGGTTAAGGATCCAGTGTTGCTGTGGCTATAGCTGTGGCCAGCACCTGTAGTTCTGATTCGACCCTTAGCCTGGGAACTTCCATATGCTGTGGGTTTGGCCCTAAAAAGAGCAAAAAGAAGAAGAAGAAGAACAACAACAACAAAACAAAACCCGTTAACTAGTGTTGAAGAACAGAAAACCCAAAAAGGTGGATACTTCTTCCTACCTCTTGGACTATGAAAGTGATGGCTGGAGCCCTGGACACCCCTTTGTACCTTGAGGTAATCTTAAGGGTAAGAACCACAGGGAGTTTCCTGTGGCTCAGCAGATCCAGCGTTGCCACTGCTGTAATGTGAGTTTGACCCTGGCCCAGGAATTTCCACATGCTATGGGCATGGCCAAAAAAGAAAAAGAAAAAGAAAAAAGATAAGGGCCACAGGACTCAGAACTTGAGGATGAGAGAGCAGACAGATAGAAAGTTTCAGGATCTCAAATGATGGTGGCGTTTATGTGTGTGATAGAAATAGATATTTATCTTGTTTAAGTCACTTTCATTTGGAGTTTCCTTTATATGTAACCAAGCTGCATCCTAACTATTTACACAGGATTCCAGGAATATTTAATACATTGCCTCATATCATGCAGTTTGTCAGGAGCAGAGCTAGGCTGCAAATCTGTGATACAATCTTCCTCATCAGGTGTTCTGCAGTACAGAGTAATAACACCTAATATATTTGTATCAATTCATGTCAGTTCATTCATTCCATCCACTTTCAACAACTCCATTGGTATAATTTATGGTACTTATAATGAAGTAGAAAAAAAAGATCAAATATTAGGATCAAGGCAGAGTAAAACAGGATTTTTTTTTTTTTTGTCTTCCATCTTTTTTAGGGCCACACCCATGGCATATGGAGGTTCCCAGGCTAGGGATTGAATCTGAGCTGCACCTGCTGGTCTACACCACAGACACAGCAACTCAGGATCTGAGCTGCTTCTTCAACCTACACCACAGCTCATGGCAACCCCGGATCCCTGACCCACTGAGCAAAGTCAGGTATTGAATCTGCATCCTCATGGATACCAGTCTGATTTGTCTCTGCTGCACCACAATGGGAACTCCACAGAGGTTATTTTAAATAAATAAAAACAGAAACACAATGTAAGTCAACTATATTTCGATAAAAAAAGAAAAAGAAAAACCAGAAACTGGTGAAATTAACTTTAATAGAATTTTTGGGGGCCAAATCCTTGGCATGTGGAAGTTCTGGGACCAATGATCCAACCTGCACCACAGCAGTGACACCAGTGGCTGCAGAGACAACACTGGACTCTCTGAGCATCAGCAGGAACTCCAATGGTGTGTTTGTAACCAGAAGCGTCCCAGCTTTACGGTCGTAAAGGTGATGGCTGGGACATCATGGTTGGGCCATTCGAGGGCTTCTCCCTGTGCTGTCCGTGGAACCCACCGTGTGTTTGCTGTAAGAGCTGCTTTCTTTTTGGACCAGACACACTTCAGGTGCTCGGTGACCTCCTGTGCTTAATGGCCCCTGTGTTGGACGGTGAAGCTGTGTATGGATGACAAGCCACTTGTAAGCAGCTGAGAGGGTCTGACTGGGCCTTGTGACCTTGGTGTCCAGGCCTTCCTGCTCTTCTCAGCAGGAGCTGCTTTCTCCTTGGACCCGGGGCAGCAAACAGCCCCTCCCATAATCCCTGAGCTCAGGAACTTCCCTGGACAGGGGCACGTCCCCTTTTGTCACCCGGGGTCCTTGGCCCTGGCAATGCCACCACTTGGTCACCCCCAGGCTTAAGGCCACAGACTGGTGTCCAGGTCCACCCTCTGGACAAGAAAGAGAGGCACATGCCTGGATACAGGTGTGGGCACCTCGGGACAGGAATTCTGAGTCCCTTGTATCTGGATCAGGCGGAGGGGACACCGCATGATCTTAAAGGCAAATCGCTCCATCTCTACAGACTTCTTAATGAAGATAGAAGTTCCCCTATCACGCAGTGCTTCGTGTTGCTAGAAGAAGAAAGCTTGAATCCCAGCAAAATAAATGATGGTCTCCAATACTGGGTTTTCTAGACCACCACCGAGCAGCCTTCCTGAAGGTTCCCTGCCATGGTGATAAGACCACCCCTCCTCCCTCAGAGGCTGGGGACCTTCCGCCCTTGCAGTTCTGGGAGCTGGTCTAGTGTGTGAGGACCCCCTTACTCTGGGTTTGTTAAAAAGCCAGTGATCCGACCACCTAGCCTCCCGCTGGGGAATAATCCCTTTCTTCTTGCAAAGCAGCCCTGAACTGATGAGAGTGTAGATTTTAAATGTAATGTCTGTGGTCTTAATTTTCAACAATACTCAATTCAAACTTAAACTAATTCATTGACGTATAGGAGAAAGTGACCAGGAGGCGTTTTTTGAGTTTTTGCTTTCAACATCAAAAGGCCAAAGTCACATCCTGCTGGGGAAACACCCAAACCCACCAGGAACACGCAAGTGAAGGAATCGGGCTTGTTGTTGGTTGCTGCCCTGGGAACGGTTGGCGTCGCAGTAGAGGTGCTGGAAGGCAGATGATGGGGTGTATTGGAGAATTTTTATGCTTGTGATGAATAAGTGAATTTCAGATATTGGGTCGTATTGTTTAGTTGACCAATCTATTAAAACATAGAAGCAATAATGTTAATATGAGTAACAAGAAACCTTTCTCCCGGTTTGGGCCTCTGCTATGTGTCTGGGGAAGAGGGTTCAAACAAGGGGGCTCTGCGACTGCTGGATGCTCTCTGGAAGCAGGGGCAGTTCTTGGTACTAAGTTGGCCTTGTTTCTAGGCCAAAGCTGGAGCAGCGCGGAAGCCGCAGTTCCTCGTCCTGGCCAGCAGAGGGGGATGTTTGGTCATTTGTGGTTGAACCTCTTTGACGGTTCAGGCAGGATGGAGAGGTCCTGCCTTTTGGAAGGGTTGTGGCCTCAGAAGGGTTTGAGGCTGGTGCCCTTTGAGAGGTGTGTGTTCGACAGGGGGACGCCCAGCCTGTGTGCAAGTGCGGGCTGCTCTCAGGGTTGTGCTCTGAGAATGTAGAGAGTGCTTAGGGACCCTCGGGGACCCCGGGGGACAGGTCCAGGGCTTGGATCAGGGGCACCATCACGTCTCCTGTTTCAAGAGCCCACCTGGGGTGCTGGACAGACAAGCTGTTTTACAATAGAGCCCATTTATATATTTAACAAAAGTCTCAAAGCTGGGTACTAATCCTTCATACAAGGGCTTCAAATACTGCTTTCTGCTGGTCGGTTTGTCAAGGCATCTTGCATAATATCCTAATGAATACAACACATACAGCTGGAAACCTAGCAACCCTGATTCTTGCATATGGTTTATTTAATGTGTATTTCCATAAAAATTCAACCAAAGTTTTGAAAATAAAACATGCCCTCTTTTAATAATCTGACTTGAGTCTCTGCCTCTTCAATGCATTTAATCAGATTAGCTTGAAGAGAAAAAAGAAAGAAAAAAAGCTACTTTTTTTTTTTTTTTTCTGCTTTTTAGGGCCACACCCACAGCACATGGAGGTTCCCAGGCTGGGGTTGAGTTTGAGCTACAGTTGCCGGCTTACACCACAGTTACAGCAACTCAGGACCCAAGCCGCTTCTTCGACCTACACCACAACTCATGGCAACACCAGATCCATAACCCACAGACTGAGGCCAGGGATCGAACCCGAAAACTCATGGTTCCTAGTTGGATTCATTTCTGCTGCGCCACGATGGGAACTCCATAAGGCACTTGATTTTATACTGTAGAAACAGAACAGAAATGTGCATTTTGCCTAATCATCACTGTATTATAGTAAACGTGTAAGCCCAGGATGCCCTACAGCCATGGCTCAGGTCCCTGGAGCAGCCCATGTTCCCATCAGCCCAAACCCAGTCTTGAGCTTCTCTTCCATCCTGGGAACAACCTGAGGGCCTGGCAGGAAGGCCTATTTCCCCGTTACACAGAGTGGGCTCCTGTTTCTTTGAACCAAGGAATCCTAACACATGTAAGAAAATTTGTGTCAAAGGGAAAATATTGGAGTTCCCAGTGTGGCTCAGTCGGTTAAGAACCTGACATAGTGTCTGTGAGGATGCAGGTTTGATCCCTGGCCTCGCTCAGTCAGTTAAAGAGCTGGTGTTGTTGTGGCTGTGCTGTAGGCCAGCAGCTGGAGCTCCAATTCGACCCCTAGTCCGGGAACTTTCATGTGCCACAGGTGCGACCATAAAAAGAAAAAAAAAGGAGAAATATTTCCTCTCAGCATCATCTTAATCAATGTCCAGTGAGCATCCATCACCTGATGACGGGCATCTGACTGCAGCTGGACCCTCTGTGGCTGGGAGGGGTCTGCAAGCCTCATCGGTAGAATGACAGTCTTCAGGACTTTCTCTAGGCTACTTTGAGCTCGAGAGGAATCATTTCTTGGGAGAATTTCAGGGTCTTTGAGAGACACGGAGCTCTTAGTTGCTCAAGCCGGTTAATAGGAATCATGTCAGGAGAGCCACCATGGTCCTGCTAATAGCTTCATACAAATACCTAACAGCTTAGGGCCCAGGGACATTCCTAGCCAAAAAAGTGGCAGTGCTGTCCATAATCAGACATACATCAGACGCTCGCTCACATGACCACAGCATCTGGCTTGGCTCCGAGACAACCCCTCAGCGTCTCATCTCCCCTCTGTGTCCAGTTGAAGTATTTGCAACCTTGGCCTCAGCTCTGTTTTCTCTCTGGGTCTTTTCCCTCCATGTGCTGGAGGAACAGCACAACACACACTGTTCTATAAAACACAGGAAAATTATCTCCTTATACCTGAGACTAATTTCTTTTCTTTACTTTTTTTTTTTGACCGCCTTGTGGTGTATGGAGCTTCTGAGCCAGGGATCAGATCCGAGCAGCAGTTGCCACCTAAGTCACAGCTGCAGCAACACCGGAGCCTACTGTGCCAGGTGGGGATGGAAGCTGCATCCCAGCACTCCCAAGATGCTGCCAATCCAAAGCGGGAACTCCCCTGAGACTAAATTTTTGTGTGTGTGCATTTTAGGGCCGAACCCACAGCATATGGAGATGCAATCAGAGCTACAGCCGCCGGCCTATACCACAGCCACAGCAATACCAGATCTCAGCCACATCTGAGACCTACACCAGAGATCATAGCAATGTTGGATCCTTAACCCATGAGCAAGGCCAGAGATCAAACCTGCATCCTTATGGTTCCTAATTGGGTTCATTTCTGCTGCGCCACGACGGGAACTCCTCATAGCACCTTTAACTGTCCCAGCCTTTTCCTTCCTTCCTTCCTTCCTTCCTTCCTTCCTTCCTTCCTTCTTTCCTTCCTTCCTCCTTCCTTCCTTCCTTCTTGCCTTTCTTTCTCTCTCTCCCCCTCTCTCCCCCTTTTTCTCTTTCTTTCTTTCTCTTTTGCTTTTTAGGGCCACACCCGCAGCATATGGACGTTCCCAGGCTAGGGATCAAATTGGACCTACAAATGCCAGCCTACACCACAGCCACAACAACGTCAGATTGGAGCTGAGTCTGTGACCTACACCACAGCTCATGGCAATGATGGATACTCAACCCACTGAGCAAGGCCAGGGATTGAACCCATATCCTCATGGGTGCTAGTTGGGTTCATTAACCATTGAGCCGCTGCGGCAACTCCTAGATATTCTTTTTATAATATTTATGTTTAAAATGCCTCTCTTTTATTTTGGACGGTAGAATAACTGTTTTCACAGTCTTTGAGAGAGACATGGTCAGGGCCATTGGGTCCTGAAATCACTGTATTTTTCAGGTGAGAATGGCTGTGGGTGACCAATTGTCCTTGCCTCTGCGGTGCACAAACAGTGTTCAGCTCCTTAATCCTATTATCAAAGGGAGTTCACAGAGTCAGTTTAAATAGCTCAGTTCAGAATTGCTAGAGCAGGTTCAAATAATGAATGTGCAGATCTCCTGGTGTTTCTGGCTCTAAGACAAACACCATGGGCTTCAAACTTGGGGAACTTTTGGGAAACTGACCACCCAAGTGTGTATGCTTGTGCACAGATGTGTGTGCATGGATGTTGTGTGTGCATGGATGTGGTGTGTGCACGGATGTGGTGTGTGCGTGGATGTGGTGTGTGCACGGATGTAGTGTGTGCGTGGATATAGTGTGTGCATGGATGTGGTGTGTGCGTGGATGTAGTGTGTGCATGGATGTAGTGTGTGGGTGGATATGGTATGTGCATGGGTGTTGTGTGTGCGTGGATGTTGTGTGTAAATGGGAGTGTGCACATATGTGAGGTGTGTGTTCCTCCAGCATTAAATATACCCTTGACTTCTGACTGGCCTCTACATTTTCATCTCTGTTGAGAGAGTCCAAGTCCTATTCCAATCGCCAGCTATGCTTGGTTGACTAGAATTTAAACTTATTATAATTTTCAGGAAGAAAATTGAAATGTAAATGTTCATAGATCTGTATAGATTCTATGCCAACATCTTTTTAGTAAACACTTCATTGTTATTGAAAAATAGGATAAAAAAGAAAGACACATAAGGCATGCAACTTTTGACTCTATAGAAAAAACAGGAGAGAATGAAAATAAATAAGTCAAAATGAAGTAGAATAATAATAATTAGAATACAAAAAAGGGGAGATCAGTAAATTTTATAGGAATTCAGAAATTGCAATCAGAACTGCAACTTACAGGAGTTCCCATTGTGGTTCAGTGGGTTAAGAATCCCACTAGTGGAGTTCCCATCCTGGTGCAGCGGAAACGAATCTGACTAGGAACCATGAGGTTGCTGGTTTGGTCCCTGGCCTCACTCAGTGGGATAAGGACCCAGCATTGCTGTGAGCTGTGGTGTAGTTTGCAGAAGCAGCTCGGATCTGGCATTGCTGTGGCTGTGGTGTAGGCTGGCAGCTGTAGCTCCTATTAGACTCCTAGCCTGGGACCCTACATATGCCACGGGTACGGCCCGAAACACACACACACACACACACACACACACACACACAGAAAAAGGAATCCCACTAGTATCCATGAGAATGTGGGTTTGTTAGATCCCTGGCCTCGCTCAGTGGGTTAAGGACCCGCCGTTGCTGTGAGTTGTGGTGTAGGTTGCAGATGCGGATCAGATCTGGCGTGGCTGTGGCTGTGGTGTAGGCTGGCAGCTTAAGCTCTAATTCCACTCCTAGCCTGGGAACTTCCATATGCCCTGGGTGCAGCACCCCCGCCCCCCCAAAAAGGAATGCAACTTACAGAGAAACAAAATATTTGTTCTAGAAAAAAATCTGAACAAAATATCTTCTCTGTGTTATCTTGAGAGAGTCATAATCAACCTTGTTATCTTGAGATAGTCATAATCAACCTTGTTCCAGAATTTTGAGTCAAGACTATTAAAAGGTGTTTTGACATTGACAGCTTTTTTCTAGAGGAAGTAAATATGCCCAATTTTCAACATACTTAAAATAGGATCAAATTTTAAATGAAGTCAGCATAGGACTTAGCACCAGGTTTTGGAAAAGTTTGATCATGTTGAATTGGTAGTCTCAGGTGAAATATTTTTTAGAGACTGTATATGAATAAAATGAAGCTCAGAGGGCAACTAACTCAGTTGGATTTTTACCATTATCACTAACACACACACACACACGAAGATCACCGGAAATGTTTTTACTAGATACAGGCTAAAAAGCCTGTGAACTGCTCTGTGCTGCTGCTGTTGGTCCACTGGCATCTTTCACATGGAAAAGTGGGCTCAGATCATGCAAATAATTGGTACAACTGCTTTGGGATGGACATTCTATTTTCTGAGTACAAATGACACTGTGTACATGTAATTCCTATTCTCTGACAGCACTATCCTCTGTCCAGGCTGCTCGGTGGGTTGGGAGTCTTTGCCTTAAGTGGCAGCATGGAATGTGGTTGTAACCTTGGGAAGGATGCACTACATACTTAAAACGCTGCTACGGTGAAAGCGCGGTTGGATCCTCAATTTCTTCCAGCTATGAAATGCTCAAGCTGAGTCTATGCAGTGCTCAGCCAAAGCACTGTCTGCAAAGTGTCCAGGCTGGAGGAAATGGAGGTAGCATGTTCGGTAACTTAGGTCTCAGTATGAACATTTGGAGTCTGACATTTCTTTTCCGCAGATGCAGTCAACCTGACAGATTTCATGTCAGCCCGGAACCCTGAGCAGTTGCAAGTGGACTTGGATATCCCTCCATGTTTAACATGTTTTCAGCTCCCCTGAAGCTGCCCCTGCACTCAGAGCAGCTGGAAGTTTCAGAATCTTGCAGAGAAAACTCCGGGCCTGGCAGATCTGTCAGAGGCAGGAATCCTCGTGCAAGGGACCTTCCCAGGGGCGGTGAGTGCGGCACCGCGGGCCTGGCTCCCTCCCATCCCCCTTCTTCCGCAGTTCCCAACGCCCTTGACCTTGGTGCCCTTGTCCATTTCCTGCCACCGCCACTGGCAGGAGACAGACAGCAGGTTTCAACGCTTTCTAACCCAAATTTAAGAATGAAAGCTTGAGCCTGCATGTCCTCTCACCCACTGGCATGTTTAGTTCTCTTTTCCCTAAGCCTTCTCCAGATGGTTGAGCTGCCAATAGCTGTGATGATCCCATCTCGGCAGCAACCCCACCCCCATCTCCTCGCTGCTGGAACAGCTCCACCCCTTTACCTCCCGCGAAGACCCAACAGTCTGTCCTTCAGGCAAAGGGGCCTTCAGTGCCACGTGTGGTTTAGATCCCTACAGCTGGTGCTGGGGACGGACACCCAGTCCACGCTGGCGTGGCACGCCGTCGAGGGAGGGGTAACTCGGGTCCTCTGGGACGGCCCCCTCTCCATCACTCTGCCCTTTCCTGGTTGCCGTGGACTGTCCCTCTCATCACCCTGACCGTCCTGTGTCCTCCCCTGTCTCTGCCCAGTCCGACCCACAGTCTGCCTGGGTGAGACTCCACAGCCCCCAGTGCGTGTGCTGCGATGCTAGGACCTGCCCTGGTCTTGTATCCTCCTGCCTAGAGGTCCTGGCGGCTCTCCACAGGCAAAGGCTCCGTATCAGAGCTGGAGGCCCACTGGTGGGTCTTCCTGCTTGGGACCCCCACCTGCCCTGGACCCCCCGCCTGCCCTGGACCCTCCGCCTGCCCTGGACCCTCCGCCTGCCCCTGGGCGGCCTCTGTGACAGCCCTGCTCTGCTCTCTAGGGACCCTAACCGCATACGTTTTTATATCACATACTGTGGTAGATTATTGTTTCTGCATCTGTGTTTCGTGCCAGAGTCCAGATAGGAGCCTTGTGGGAACAAACCATTTCTCTTTACACTGCAGTTGCTTCCTCATATTTAGCACATAGTAAGCCCCCCAATTTTAGTGGATTAATAATATGTTTGTGAAAACCTGAGGTCAGAATTCATTCCCACTATTCTTTCCTCAAGTCATGTAATTATCAGTCATTACTGGCGTAACTGCTGTTATTGGCATGTTACATCTTTTTCTTTTATTTTTTTTGAAGGGAGTCATTGGAGTTCCCATCATGGCTCAGGGGGTTAAGAACCCAACTAGCATCCGTGGGGATGCAGGCTCAATCCCTGGTCTTGCTCAGTGGTTTAAGGATCCGGTGTTGCGATGAGCTGTGGTGTAGGTCACAGAAGTGGCTCATATCCCGAGTCGCTGTGGCTGAGGTGTAGGCCGGCAGCAGCAGCTCCGAGCTGTAGAACCCTAGCCTGGGAACTTCCATATGTTGCAGGTGCAGCCCTACAAAGAAAAAAAAAATAGAGCTGTCTTACAAGAAACCCATGTCATAGCACTGCACTAGGAGTCACACAGCACAGAATGGGCTGGAGGCTATGCTGTCTTGTCTGTTGGGGAAAAGCATGGATAAGAAGGCAAAAATAAAAATCCAAAATACTACCTAGCACTGAATGTTATAGCCTAGCTTCAAGGCCTCTGTGTACAGAAGGGTCTTTCGCAGCTACCGTGCTTTTCTACCCAGCACCTCTCCTCTCCCCCCATCGCACAAGGTGGAGTGAAGACTCTGGTCTGGATCACCTAGGCCTTCAGAGTCCATCAGGGTCATATTTAGAACTTGGCTCCAGCCAAGCCCTGGCGCCCGAACACCCTCCCTGACCAGCGTTCTGTCTGGCAGAGGCTGCCAGGTGCCCGATTGCACAGCAAAGGGACAGGATCACTCAGTGTGACAGTCAGGAGAGATTTCACAGATCACAAGGGTTTGGAGGGACCAGTCAAAGCCAAGCCATGGAAACGCAGCCTGCCATCTTCCCGCTAAACAGAGGTGTCCTGCCAAGCAGGAGTCCAAGGTCACACGGCAGTGCCACTCCGTTGGACAATGTCCAACAGAAGGAGGGGCCTCGAGGTTCATGCTGGCAGGTACTGATTTTGGAAAAGAAAAAAAACACATTCTGTTCTTTACCTGATCAGCCAGCAAGCACGGGGAGACTGAAGTTTAACATGACTGGGTGGATAATAAGCCTTTAAGTAATGACATTTTTACAGTCCGTCCTCAAAGGAGGGCAGTGCCAACTTTGTTGCGAGGCAGATGGTGGGGAAAAAGGTGGATGTGAGTCTGATCATTTAGCAGGCAAATTAATTTATGTGACAATAACCAGCCTCCAAATTGGGTTTATTGACTCATTACATTTTCTCCCTATGAAATTTCGTAAAATGCCAAACTCTACATTTTAAAGGAGCTGAAGGTTATTTTCTCATTTTTGAAAGGGGCACATTCAACATTTGTTCGCCCCCCTATCAACAACATTCTCACGGCGTCAAGTTAGTTGAAGATTTTTCTGTAATTTCTTGATAACATGTTTGTGATAAAATTAGGGTCCTTGTAGAAATCCTTAATTAATCTTAAAAATAGCCAGTTACTTAATTCCTGGATCCCTCTTTTTTTAGGAGCCCAAGTAATTCAAAAAAAAAAAAAAAAAAAAAAAAAGACCAGACCAGTGCAACCTCAAATTATTTTGATGAGTTTAAAAGGAAAGAAGGAATGAAAGGAAAGGAAGGTGAGGTGAAACGTTAATGTCATTTTAGTTGCTCCTTGAGTTTGCAAAGTCTGCTATAATGGAAACACTGTCATATTTGATCTGCTGAAGCCAAAGTAATGCAAAGGAAGGGCTTTACTATAGAAAATCAGGAAGAGAAACAGAAACACAGACACTATTGTACAGTGGATTGGGCATCAGATTCTTCTCACCCAAACCTTGGAAACGCCCCAGCCCTGCAGGACTGTATCAGGTCTTAGGCATCTCTGAAGCTGGAGGCTGGGCAGGTGGCCTTGCCCGGCAGCAGCTGGAGGCTCCTTGGGCAGGTACTCCAGCCCCCCGGCTCCCCACCCCCCAGCTGCAGGCTCCTGGACCTGCTCATCTCAGCCTTTAAAAAGCCAAATCTCTGGGTCACTTTGTTGTATAGCAGAAGTTGGCACATTGTAAATCAATGGCACTCTAATAAATTTTTTGAAAGCTACGTATTCCCCAAACTTTCTCTCTCTAGCTTTTGCTTCTTTCTTTCCATCTGTTTGTCTCCCTTGTTCCTCTCTCTCTTCCTTCCTTCCTTCCTTCCTTCCTTCCTTCCTTCCTTCCTTCCTTCCTTCCTTCTTTCTTTCTTTCCAGGGTCGTGCCTACATCATATGGAAGTTCCCAAGCTCGGGGTCGAATCGGAGCTGTAGCTGCCGGCCTACACCAGAGCCACAGCAACACCAGATCCAAGCTGCATCTGCGACCTACACCACAGCTCATGGCAACGCCAGATCCTTAACCCACTGAGCAAGGCCAGGGATAGAACCCCAGTCCTCATGGATACTAATTAGGTTCTTAACCTGCTGAGCCATAAGGGGAATTTCTAGCTTTTGCTTATTTCTATAAGCCAAGAAAATTTAGCAGAGGCTTCCTTTTTGTCTGCAACACAAAAACAACTAGTATGGTGACCACGCTTTTCGATCGATCTTTTAACAAAATCTATCACCTAAACACGTCCCCTTTGGCACCAGTGAGAATGGCTAACAGGGTGTGCTATCTTTGTACTTGGCACACGGGCCTCTGCCTGCTTGTTTTCTACAGAGCAGGCTTGTCCTGTCGTGCTGTCTGCTGCCTCTCGTGAGTCACAGAACCACACGCAGTTTCTTGGGATGACGCTGCATCACATGGGCACCTCACAGCTGCATCGTGTTCCTGGCCTTTTTGTCTCCCTCTCGGAGATGGACCAAAGAGAACACGTCTTTCTTGGTGTGGCCGAAAACTCTCACTGCACTATTTTCTTTTGTTTCGCCTAGAAGGAACATCTGGCAGGAGACAAGGGAGAGGCAGGATAACAAAGTGTAATTAGGGTTCATGATCTTTATTTAGAAAGCAGGGTACCCAAGAAGTTATTGCTGTAAAATGCTCTCAAGCTGGTCCCCCTAGTATGTCCCCTGGAACACACTCCTTTGCTACCTGCTCCCTGTGGGCCTTCTCCTGGCCCAAGGCCTCCCCCTGGCCCAAGGCCTCCCTGTGCCCTGCTTCTCCGCCCCACCCTGCCTGGCCCTGAGTGTGACCCCATCCTGTTCTTCCTGCACATGGATCATGGCCCCTTCTGCTGGAGGATCACTCAGGGCTGTCTCGGCCTCACTGCCCACGGCACCTCAGCCTCATCTGAAGGATGGATTTTCTGACTGACCCCACCACTGACCAGCTGTGGGTCCTCTGTCACGTCAGGGGCCCTCCCCGCATCTCAGCATCCACAGAAGCCGGGGTCTTGACTGGTAACCTGCATGGGGACCCCCCCTGTGAGCCCCCGCATCCTGGCACTAATCAAAGGGCCGGGAAGCTCCGTGTGCTGCGCCAGCTCTCAGATCAGCGGTTTGTTCAGCCTCACTTCAACACAGTTTAAGATCTTTGGAAGGATTTTGCTTGTGGTTTAGATATCCGAGTCTTGATGTTTGCTGAAAGCCTAAAGCTGCAGGGACACCTGGCTGGCGCTCTCAGCCCGACACCACTGGCCGGTCCTGGCAGGAGGGGCTCCTGCCAACAAGAAATATTTTAATCACACGCTTTCATGTGAAATACAGCACACAGCTTCTGGGTGGTGAGGAGTAACCCCCAGGATGAGCGCCGAGCTGTGAGGCTGAGTTTCTTCCATACCTGCCCCAGGAGGGGCATCTCCTTCTGTGGATCCAGTGCCCTTGGCAGGTCACGGTCCTGAGGACGTGCAGTGACTAGGACGAGGTTCCTGCCCTCGTGTGGCCTAGAGCCCAGCAGCGGGTAAGCCAGCAACTCTGCATGGTGTAGGACCCGGTAAACATTGCTGGAGAAGCACTAAGAACCCCAGGGGTTCACTGGGAGCGGAGGACACCGCAGACCCGGCAGGCGGGAAACACTCACGAGGAAAGTGGAATTTGTATGGCTTAGTGTTTTTGTTGATGTTGCTGTCGTCTCGATCCTTAACCCACTGAGGCCAGGGATTGAACCCACATCCTCATGGATACTAGTTGGGTTTGTTATCACTAAGCCATGATGGAAACCCCTATATGGCCTAGTTTTTTGTTCTTTATTTTGGTTTGTGGCAGTTAGAAGGGTTGTGGAGGAGGCGGTTGGTACTTACAACTGTTAGCTGAGGTCCAGTGATGAACCCTGAAAAGCGTGACACCCCTGCCCCAAGCTCGGGGTGGGAGGGCCTCCGTGGCAGAGCTTCAAACAGAAACAAGGAAGCCTTCTACAAAGAAAACAAAACAAAGAAAGTAAATCAGTGCACTCTTTTATGAGATGAAACAATATTTATAAATTAGCGTGTAAATTCGCTTTGCTCAAACTTCTGCAATTGTTTCTGATGAGGATGATTTTAAAAGAGTTTTTAACAGACACTCGAAGGACGATTTCAGCTTCAGACTAGATTACAATCAGTACGGCTGTTCTTCAAGCTCACGTTTCCTATTGGAATGTTGGGGGGGCCTGGATCCTCAATGATGCTCTCTCTCCACCCGCTGTGGCTGCATCCAGGGTACCTCCCTTTTTTGGGGTGGGGGGGCTGCATTTGTGGCATATGGAGGTTCCCAGGCCAGAAGTCAAATTGGAGCTGCAACTGCTGGCCTATACCACAGCCACAGCAACGCCAGATTCGAGCCGGGTCTGTGACCTACACTGTAGCTCATGGCAACGCCAGATCCTTAACCCACTGATCGAGGTCAGGGATAGAACTTCATCCTCAGGGATACTAGTCGGCTTGTTAACCACTGAGCTACAAGGACAGCTCTAACATTCTTTCTTTCTTTCTTTCTCTCTTTTTTTTTTTTGCAATACTCAATGAATTTGTTACATTTATAGTTGTACAATGATATAGCATTTTCCATCCCATCCTCCCACCCCCCAACTTCTCTCCTTTGGAAACCATAAGTTTTTCAAAGTCAGTAAGTCAGTATCTGTACTGTAAAGAAGTTCATTACTTTAGAAACACATAGTATCTGATAGCAATTATGGCACAAGAACGAACTGGTTTGAAGCACAGGAGAAAGAGGAAGGAGATTTCGGCTGAGGGTGTGACTTGAACTTAGGATTTGAATTTTTACCCAGGTGTTTTTTCAGACGTCTCGCCACATAATTACAATAAAGCCCAGGGAACAAATGGAGTGAATGTTAGAATATCTACAAACAAAATGTTCCCAAGCAGAGTCTTATTTGTTAAGCTGGAGTCAAGGTTGTTTATAAAATTATCCTTAAAACTTTTCCATATGCCTTAAACATCACATAATAACAAAAAAAAAAAAAAAAAGGAAAAGCACTATCTTCTCAGCATCTCACCATTTCTTTCTGTGGCTCATGACCCCCAGCCCCACCCCCTGTGTGTGGTGGGTCCCAGAGGCTGGACACCAGGAAGGAAGCCCTGGGCCTGTCCTCAGGGCCAGTGGAAGGGCTGGAGGGCCTGCATCCCTCAGCGCAAGCCTGGCCCTGTGTTATCCACGGCTGTTCTTCAGTTTGTGCCACTGCGTAAACATGCACTTGGACACTTGCAGGGTAAGGAATCAAAGTGATTTTTTCTTTTCCTTTTTTGCTTTTTATGGCTGCACCTCTGGCATATGGAGGCCCCAGGCTAGGGACTGAATTGGAGCTGCAGCCGCTGGCCTACACCACAGCCACAGCAACACCAGATCTGAGCCTCTTCTGTGATCTACACCACAGCTCACGGCAACACTGGATCCTTAACCCCCTGAGTGAGGCCAGGGATCAAACCCTCATCCTCAGAGAGACCATTTTGAGTTCTTAACCCACTGAGCCACAATGGGAACTCCATAATACTAATTCTTTATAAATTATCCACCCTCAAAAGAAGACAAAGGAACACTTTTCATGAATACAGATGTCTTTCTGTTTATTTAGATAGTCTTTAACTTCTTTTAATAATGAGTCAAAGTTTTAGATATAAATTTTGTACTTTTTAAAAACAATTTTTATTTTTTGTCTTTTGTCCTTTTTGGGCCTCACCTGCGGCCTATGGAGCTTCCCAGGCCAGGGGGTCCAATCAGAGCTATAGCCACCAGCCTACACCACAGCCACAGCAAAGCCAGATCTGAGCCGAGTCTGCGACTTACACCATAGCTCATGGCAATGCCAGATCCTTAAGCCACTGAGCGAGGCCAGGGGATCGCACCCAAAACCTCATGGTTCCTAGTCGGATTCATTTCTGCTGTGCCACGATGGGAACTCCTGCACTTTTTATTTTTAGTGAAAGTTGCAATGTTTGTTACAGGTTCTTTCTCTCTTTTTTTCCCCACACTGGCAGCAGGTGGAAGTTCCCAGGCCAGGGATCTAATCTGTACCACACAGCAGCGACCAGGGCCACAGCAGTGAAAATGCAGGTGCTCTCACTGGCGAGGCCATCAGAGAACTCCTTGTATTCTTTGTATTCTTTGGTTAAATTTATTGCTATGTATTTTATTTCTTTTCTTTTTCTTCTTTTTTTTTTGTCTTTTTGCCTTTTCTAGGGCCGCACCTGTGGCATATGGAGGTCTAATAGGAGCTGTAGCCACCAGCCTACCCCAGAGCCGTAGCAACGTGGGATCCGAGCCGCGTCTGTGACCTACACCACAGCTCATCGCAACACCGGATCCTTAAACCACTGAGCAAGGCCAGCGATTGAACCGGCAACCTCATGGTTCCTAGTCGGAGTCGTTAACCACTGCCCCACGACGGGAACTTTTATTTCTTTTTTGATATTACTGTAAAGAAAATTATTTCTTGAATTTTGTTTTTTGTTGCTGGTGTACAGAAATCCTATTGATTTTCCCATGTTGATCTTATATCCTGCAATCTAGCTGAACTCATTCTAATAGTTTTACAGTGTATTACCTCAGACACCTCCACATCTCTCTCTCTATTATATACATACCTCAGCTGCCAATAGAGATTGTTTCCGATCTTCCTTTCCACTCTAGAAGCCTTTTCTTTTCCCTGCCCTGGCTACATCCTCCAGGATGATGGTGAATGTAAATGGTAGGAGCGGATGTCTTTGTTTTATTCCTTATCTCAGGGGAAAGTACCCAGTCTCCCATCAGATATGGTGAGAGGCATTCCCATTGTGGCAGAGCAGAAACGAATCTGACTAGCACCCATGAGGACGCAGGTTTGACCCTTGGCCTCGCTCAGTGTGTTAAGGATCTGGTGTTGCTGTGGCTGGGGGGTAGGCTGGCTCCGAATTGACCCCTAGCCTGGGAATCTCCATATGCTATGGGTGCAGCCCTAAAAAAAAAAAAAAAAAAAAAAAAAAAAAAAGACAAATATGATATGAGCTGTAGCCAATCCCCAGCACCCAGCACTTGACCGTATTTGGATATAGGGCCTTTAGAGAGGTAATTCAATCCAAGTAAGTCATACAACTAGGGCCCTAATCCAATGTGGCCAGTGTCCTGATAAGAAGAGACAACAAGGATGCACCTGCACGTAGAACAGGCCAGGTGAGGATGGAGTGAGAAGGCAGCTGCCTGCATGCCAAGGGGAGGGGACACTGAGAGCCAAGCCTGCCCACATTTGATCTTGGACTTCTAGGACCGTGAGAAAAGACCCTTTTGTTGTTTAAGCTCCCCGGTCTATGGTAGGTTGTCATGGCAGCCCTAGCTGACTAATACAATAACTGTAATGACTACCTTTTTGCATTTTTTTTTTGTCTTTTTAGGGTCGCACCCGCAGCATATGGAAGTTCCCAGGCTAGGGGTCCAATCGGAGCTACAGCCTCTGGCCTACCCCACAGCCACAGCGACGCCAGATCTGAGCCACATCTGCAAACTACACTGCAGCTTGTGGTAATGCCGGATCCTTAACCCACTGAGTGAGGCCAGGGATTGAACTAGCTTCCTCACAGATGCTATGCTGTGCGTTCTTAACCTGCCGAGCTACAATGAGAACTCCTTACTAACATTTTTCTCCCCTAATTCTGAGCCAACACAATCCTATCCACTCCTATTACCACTAAAAAAAATCCCAAACAAAATAAGATACCGTCTGGCTTATTTTTTTTCCCAGGAGGAAGTGGTGAGACACGTCTCCACTTTCAAATGGTTTTCTGTCCTCTTGGGTCAGGCTCCTGAAGGACAACCTCCCGTTGGCTCACCTTCTGCAAATTGGACGGTATCCATGATTTTGGGGGGTTTCTAGTTACATCCCCTCCGATCACAAACACAGTCCCTGTGAACTGAGAAGCAGGACTGTGAGCTACTCAAAAAGCCTTGTCTCCTTTCTTTCTTTCTTTCTTTCTCTCTTTCTTTCTTTCTCTCTTTCTCTCTTTCTCTCTTTCTTTCTTCTTCTTTCTTTCTTTCTTTCTTTCTTTCTTTCCTTCCTTCCTTCCTTCCTTCTTTTGTTTTTAGCATTCTTTTTTCAAAGATCACATTGTGAAGTTATGGCCCTCCCCTCGTGGGTCAGCTTTTCAGCTCGGCTATTGTTTATTTTGTTGGGTTTTTAGGAAATAAGATGTTGCTTCTGGCTTCATTCTGCCATGATTTCATGATTTTGTTTTGCCCTCTTGCTTCAGGGGAGCCTCTCAAATGAAAGAAAGATGGTGAGAAAGTGGGTTTCTGCCAGCCGGCTCCCTGGGACCATCCTGGGGAGCCAGACTGTCCTCAGACTCGGCTTCTGCACTTGTGGCCATGGCCTGGTGTCCATGTCATCAGATCCCTCTCTCCTACCATGTGGCAGAATCTCGAGAAACGTGTGACCTAGGAGAGTACACTTCTGAGCCCCAGTAACATAATCTGCTCCTCCATGACTTCAATTTCATAATTGGAATTAACAGTCCAAGGGTGGCCCTGATGCTAAACAGCACAATTGTGCCATCTGTTCCAGCACCATAGTTTGGGGAATTTCCACGCGGTATATTGAAAGATGATTTTAAGAGGAGTGGTTGACAGTGACACCTTCTGATGGTGCCTCTTTCCTGAACCAATTTGATGTGTATTAATGCCTAGAGAGGAAAGAGCTGCTGGAATTGCATCACTACCTTCAGACAAGTTTTAAAAGGGCTTGCTGAATATTAATGTGGTGTACGATTACTCTGAGCTCTTGCCAAGAGAGCCAGGATAATGTAGGATATGAATGTCCCAGTGTGCCTGAAAATTATTTTAATTTACAAAACCCGACCCAAGCTGCTGCTTGTAGATTTAAACTTGAGGGTGGATTCTGCAAAAGGGTCTGAATATTTGCAAGAGTCTGCAGAGAGGCATCCCAATGAAGCCCAGGCCAAGGGGCATTGAAGCCCTTGAGACCACAAGCCCAGTGGGGAGATCTGGTGTAACCTTGAAAGGACCCGGAGGCTCTGCAGGCAAGGTCACAAGTGGCTTAAGAAAACGGGTGACAGGGAGATTTCCCTTCTCACCACGTCCTCATGTCCTTGCCCTTGCTCCTGGTCCCTGTGCTACTCAACATCTCCTGGCTGGTTTCTTTATCAATTTATTAAACTGCAAAAACCAGCTGGTTTTGTTCTCCACCTCCTTCCAGATCATGTCCCGGGGACCTTAATTCTCCCCTAAAAAACACCTCCCCTCAGTAAACTAAGAGCCATCCCTGTGAGCTGTATTATGTCTCTTCCCTTGTGTTTTAAATCACTTTTCCTTATCACTTCATCCTGTCCTCATCCTTTCTTGTGTAGTAGGATGTTTTTGTGTTCAGAGGATATACAAATGCAAATTATTATTAGATCGAAAGAAGATAGCATGACATTTAAAATATAAATAAGCAAAGCTTGAATTTACAGCCTTGAACTGGAGCTGGTGCATCGCTGTTAATTACCCTTTGGATTATGCAGATAGTATTTGCATACGGACAGCAGAGCTTCCGTTCTCTCTGAAGTCCTGCCATCTATTGGCTAATTCATGCAATAAGAATTTATTCCAACATGAATTTAAAAAACACCATCACAAAAAAGTCTTTCTATTCATGGAACAGAAAATAGGTGCATTCTTTGTAGAATTATGTAAATTTTCAACAATTGTCCCTACAATGAATCGATGAATATAACTTTTACTGCCAGTAATTACATACAATTATTTTTATTAGAAATATTTGTTTTCATGGAAGTCACAGACAGAATTAAAGAAAAACTGAATAGGATCTTGATAAATATCACAATATTATCTCTAACCAACAAAAATATAGTATCAATAGTGATACAGGTATTTTTATTATCGTTTTAACAGAAAAAGAAGTACGTGGCATAGAAGTTAAGTAACATCTGAAATCACACACCGAGTAATCAACAAAACAAGGATTTTACTTCATGCTTTTCTAGCTCCAAAAGTCATGTTCATGTCACATGGGAAGTCAGGGCTGAAGGCCGTGGAAGCTCAGTGGTCATCAAGATGGTCACTTTAACCCCCAGGAGAGTCTAAGAGGCGTCTTTTGAGGCTGAGCCTTCTCATTCTATGGCTGAAACAGTGTCACCTTCCAGTCACTGACAGATGCCCACTGAACCCACCCACAAGTCACTGTGTCTGCTGTCCCTCCAAGGACACAGGGGCACAGAGGCCCCTACATCTAGAAATTAGTAGTCTCCATCAAGGGTAGAAGAAAAGAATGAGCTGCATTGTCTCAAAGCCACATCACAGTTATCGCTTCCCTGGGTCCTCATCACCAGCTGATGGTTGGTCCTCATCACCAGGTGATGGTTGGTCCTCATCACCAGGTGATGCTGTGGTCTTCATCACCAGGCTTCATCACCAGGCAGCAGAGTCCGCACAGATCCCTGAGGACTTGAAACTTGAAGCTGGGCTGGGAGACCCCGGCCCACTCAGGTGAATGGTGTTGACTTGAAAAAATGCACACCATTTTACAGAAGTTTGGTGCTGGTCTTGTGAAGGTCACTACGAGTCACAAATATCAGTCATCATGAAGGATTTTAGTGTTTTTCTAGAAATGAGGAGATGCAAGAATTGAACTCATAAAATCTTCTCTTAAAAGTATCTAACTATCCATGGAGTTGCCCTCTGTGGCTCAGTGGCTAACGAACCCGACTCATATCCATGAGAATGCGGGGTTCGATCCCTGACTTTGTTCAGTGGGTTAAGAATCGGGCATTGCCATGAACTGTGGTGTGGGTAGCAGACTCTGGTGTTGCGATGGCTGTGGTGTAGGCCAGCAACTGTAGCTCCGATGCAACCCCTAGCCTGGGAAGCTCCAGATGCTGTGGGTTCAGCCCTAAAAAGACAAAAGACAAAAAAAAAAAAAGTATTTAACTATCTGAAGACCTATTCTTCCAGTTTTCCCAGAGCACAGAGTGCTTCACTCCTGGTCAGGGGGAGCTTCGGGTCAGCTGATGCAGTGGCTCATGATTTAATCCATGTAGAGGCTGGTGGCAAATGCCAGACTCCAATTGACAGAGGGTAACCATGGACGTAGATTCCTTTTTTTTTTTTTTTTTTAAAGGCTGCACCTTTGGCATATGGAGGTTCCCAGGCTAGGGGTCTAATCAGAGCTACAGCTGCCGACCTACACCATAGCCACAGCAACTTGGGATCCGAGCCACATCTGCAACATACACCACAGCTCACAGCAACGCCGGATCCTTAACCCACTGAGCAAGGCCAAGGATTGAACCCGCATCCTCATGAATACTAGTCAGGTTCTTAACCTGCTGAGCCACAGTGGAAATTCCTGTAGGGTAGCATTTATAAAAGAGATGCAGCCACTGCATCAGCATGAATATGCCCAGTGTGTGGAGAGGCCAGTGTGGATCAGGAACAGAATTTCAAGAAACGAATAATCCATCGTTTACAGCTCTTATGTACCTTTTCATATTTTTGTGCTAATTTGATGACTTGCTTCTTCTTTGATCTACCATTATTTGTAACTTGTGATGAATTCATGCAGAACAATTTAACATAGAAATCAGCTGACAGTTTGCTAAATTCAATACAAATCAGCTGACGGTTTGCTAAATTCAGTACTTCCTCAGGCCGGTAATTTTGCACAGGCCATTCATCCTGGGCTTTAACCCAGTCCCCCAACACATTTGATGGTCAGCACCGGTGTTATCACATCCCTTATTTACAGAAAGCCAGGCGTACCCCTTACCGCAGTTGGGTCATGGAGCAGGTCAATTTCATTGCAGAACAAACCAGTAAGAATTACAGAGGTATTCACCATGGTCACCCCAGACTCCTTCCCCATCCGTGTCCCGGGTATCAGGGTGGACAGTCATGATTACGGCAGCTGAAAGTGGTTGGTTCTGAGGACCCAGTCAGCTGAGGGCAAAGCTTGTCATCCTGTCATAGTTCAGAGCTGGCACTGAGGCTGGTTTTCCCATGCTCACGTCCCTCCTGCAGGAGGGGACGCAGGTTCTCCCTGCCATGCCAACTGTCCTATAGAAGGTGTGAGCCACGCATTCTGACCCACTCTTGGGGTGAAGGGAGCTGAAGCGCACTGAGGTTAATTACAACGCCCTTGGAGAATTTGCACAGGCTGGGAGGTCCCGAGATCTCCTTCAGGAGTGCCTCGTGGGCCTCTGCCGCCAGGTTGAGGGCCACTGTCCCACAGGTGCCACAGTCCTGTCTGTGTGAAATAGCCGGTGGGCTCAGGGTCAGGGACAAGCCCACTCATGGCTGGTGGGTTTCATCCTCCTCATTAAAGCCTCAGTGTCTCTCCAGGTGGCTCTAGTGCCCTCTTTCTGGAAGAGAATTCCCTCTAATCTGTTTACTCTGGATAGTAAGTCTTCCCCCTCGGGGCTGCTGCTCAACAACTTCACCTTCACCTGGGGCACCTCGACCAGCACCCATTGCCCTCGAGCCCTTTTCTATCTCCTGTGCCATCGTTCATCCACCAGGTGTGTCGCCGCCCTTGTGGTGAGTGGCCTGAGTGCAGTTAGGTCCTTGATCGCTACCCAAATTCTAGGTCCCCCCTCTGGGGTCACACTCAGATGTGACTGACTCTGAGTACACGACCCATGGCCCTCCTGGGCTCAGGTGGGCCATTTCCCAGGGAATTTTGGACCCTGTGACACCCTCTGCTTTATCCCACTGTCCTTTTCCGTTGCGTCATAGCTTGAACAAGCGCTAAGAGCAGTATTTTCTCTCCAACTGCAACGGGAGGATTTTGAAGAGTTTCAAGTCAGGGTTGGGATTGAGCTGATCTGATTTATGTTCTGAAAAGATGGTTTTGGCTCCTGAGAGCAGAAGGAAATGTAGAGGTAAAAAATAGAAGCCTGTTAGCAATCCAGCCAGGAAGGCAAATGGGTTAACTCGAGGCTTTTCTGGATGGAAGGTGGGTGAGTTCAGGGGTCCCTTGGTCTTTAGGGTTGGTCATTGGATGAAAGGTGCCAACAGCAGTGAGGTGGCACATCCTGGGAGGATCACAGGTTCCAGGGCTTCTGTGTAAGCTGTGTGCTTGGGGTTTGTTGAGTTTGAACTGCCTATTAACGAGTCAAGTTTCAGGTATGCAACGGAAGCCGGTGCTGACACTCCAGGTTACATCAGGACTGGAAGCATAAATTTGGGAGTCATCAGCAAAGGTGGTATTTAATGCCTTTGGAGTCTGAATAAAACATAACAGGTGTTCAATAACTGTAATTATGTGATGGGCGAGTGTGATGCACAGCAGCACGAGATGGGGGGGACAAGAAGGAGGGCAGTGGCCACAATTAGCCATGGCAGAAACAGGCACTTTGTGACGTGCACACTCTCCTCTCTGCTGAGGTAATCGGGATAGGATTATGGGTTAAAGCTGGAAAAACAGTGTAAGGATGCTATGTTTAACCAAGAGCATGAACCACAATCTCTGATTTTAAAAATGCTTCTTTCACCCTTTTATGACTGCTAGTGTATAATTTTTGAGTGTTATTCACTTCATAAAAAGGAATTTCAGGAAACAGGAAAAAGGCATACACCCGTGCTCAAAGTGGAACAAAAATTCATTTTGATGTTGCTAAATGAAAAAGAATGGTTCCAAATGTATTGAGGAAAAAAGGTCCTAAAATCCAAGGAAACCATAGCATATGAAAAATTCTACAGAAAATTATGTGATGTTTCATTATTAAAGACAAAATTGGATGCGCTTATGAAAATGAATAAAGGAAAACACCCCAAAGTCTTTGCCATCTAAAATTGAAAAAAAATTTTAACTGCAAAAAATTAGCAGCTTGGAGTTCCCTTGGTGGTTCAGTGGTTAATGAATCCGACTAGGAACCATGAGGTTGTGGGTTCGATCCCTGGTCTTGCTCAGTGGGTTAAGGATCCAGCGTTGCCATGAGCTGTGGTGTGGGTCGCAGAAGCGGCTCAGATCCCATGTTGTTGTGGCTCTGGCGTAGGCCAGTGGCTACATTTCCGATTCGACCCCTAGCCTGGGAACCTCCATATGCCGTGGGAGCGGCCCTAGAAATGGCAGAAAGCCAAAAAAAAAAAGAAAAAGAAAAGAAAAGAAAAAAAGAAAAAAATTAGCAGCTTGATAGCATAAAAGGATGAAAATTTTTTTTAATGATGCAAAGTGGACTAAAACCATCACAACCACTGCCAGGAAAATTTCTACTGATTGCTCTCCTATTATTAGATTGGTGTTAATAATTATCCAGGCACCAAACGGCAGTTTGGAGAATTGCTGGAGGAAGACTCTCAGGCCACTTCTTCCAACTGAGACATTCAGAGACTAAGAAGGGTGTGGAATTGAATTAAAACACTGCAAGAGCAATTTGTCTTCTCTTGTCTGTTACATACAAGCTCATGGAGCAGGCTGGTTGAGTCTCAGAGCTGACAGAAAGAAGGGAGAGGTATGGTGACATTTGCCAAGACCAAGGGAATGCCTGGGAGGGTGGCCCGTGTGCCCCCTAGCAGCTCTGGCACAGACAGAATGGCTGTTTCTGGCTGAGGACGGGGAAGCCAAGTTGGAGATGAGGGATGGGGCGGGGAGGGGGGGGAAATGAAAGGCAGTTGTCACCTGCTCCCTAATGGGTGCGGGCGGGCGGGGTTCCCCCCAGGCTGGCGGGAACAGAGCAGCAGAAACTGAGGTCTGACATGTGGTTTGATGGGTGGGAAGTGTCAGCGGGGTGTCTGGATCCTCTGGCCCATTCATTTAACACATAGAGGCCTGCCAGTGGGGGCAGGGGGAGGCCCACCCACCGCAAAGTGGTACGTCCTTCCTCTGAAGAGTTGACAATCCATGAGGAGGTGATCAGTGGAGGTGATGTGCAGTGTGGAAAATGCTGTGACTGGAAGTACACTTCTCTCTTTAACGACTCCTGCCAGTAACTGAGTCCCAGCAAAACTCTTGGGCCTGTCAATCTCTTTTGATTAATATGAATGTTGGTTACTGCGGGCTTATAGTTGACCTTGACTGAGTCAATAGGTCAGTCGCTGCATAGCTGGTGGGGTGTTTTTGGGTATGTAGGAGTCCTCTGGTTCTAGGTCACTCCCTATAACCCTCCAATTTTGTCAGGGGACACAAGGAATTGTTGAAACTAAACTTCATAGCCAATTTTCTTATTTGCATGTTTGCTTAGAAAGATATAAAAGTAAGAATTATACTATTTGTAGATTTTGATGATTCATGTCTTTGTTGACCTCTTTTTTTGTTTGCTTCTGAAGACGTTTATCTGCCTTTCCAATAATTTATCTCAATATTTATCTCAATATTATTACGGAGTAGGTACAGAAACAGTCCTGATGTCTTTTAAAAATGGAATAGGAGTTCCCCTTGTGACTCAGCAGGTTAAGAACCTGATATAGTGTCTGGGATGATGTGGGTTTTTTTTTTTTTGTTTTGTTTTTTTGTCTTTTTGCCATTTCTAGGGCCTCACTCGTGGCTTATGGAGGTTCCCAGGCTAGGGGTCTTATTGGAGCTGTAGCCACAGCAACTCAGGATCCAAGCTGCATCTGCGACCTACACCACAGCTCACGGCAACGCTGGGTCCTTAACCCACTGAGCAAGGCCAGGGATCGAACCCTTAACCTCATGGTTCCTAGTTGGATTTGTTAACCTCTGAGCCACAATGGGAGGAACTCCCTGTGAGAATGTGGGTTTGATCCCTGGCCTCTCTCAGTGGGTTAAGGATCCAGTGTTGCCACACACTGCTGCTGTAGGTCAAAGATGTTGCTCAGATTTGATGTTGCCCTGGCTATGGTGTAGCCTGGCAGCTGTAGCTCTCATTTGACCCCTAGCCTGGGAACCTCCATATGCTGCAGGTGAGGCTATAAAAAGAAAGAAAAAAAAAAAAAGAAAAGAAAAAAGAAAGGAATCAAGGGAGTTCCCATTGTGGCTCAATGGTAATGAATCCAACTAGTATCCATGAGGGTTTGATCCCTGACCTCATTCAGTGGGTTAAGGATCTGGTGTTGCCATGAGCTGTGGTGTAGGTCTCAGATCTGACATTGCTGTGGCTGTGGTATAGGCCCGCAGCTGTTGCTCCTATTTGACCTGTAGTCTGGGAACTTCCATATGCCATGGGTGTGGCCCTAAAAACGAAGACAAAAAATACCCCAAAAAACTGGAATCAACTTGAGAGTTTTAAAATTCATCTTGCCATCTGTAGCAATATGGATGCACTTGAAAGGCATTATGCTAAGTAAGATAAATCAAACAGAGAAAAACAACTACTGTATAACCTTGCTTATATGTGGAATCTTTAAAATACAACAAATTAATGAATACAACATAAAAGGAGCAGACTCCCAGATAGAGAGAAAAACTTGTGAGGGGGAGGGGCAACACAGGGGTAGGGATTGGGCGGTATAAACTATTAGGTATAAAACAAGTTACAAGAATATACTATTCAATCAGAGAAGTGGTGGAGCAGAGATGGGCCAGCCCTGTGATATCAGTGCCAGCTCTGACCAAATACGGAATTTTATTTATTTATTTATTTATATTTTTACTTTTTTGTCTTTTTGCCTTTTCTAGGGCTGCTCCCATGGCATATGGAGGCTCCCAGGCTAGGGGTCAAATTGGAGCTGTAGCCGCCAGCCGCCGGCCTATGCCACAGCCACTGCAACTCAGGATCTGAGCCACATCTGCGACCTAGACCACAGCTCACGGCAACGCCAGATCCTTAACCCCCTGAGCAAGGCCAGGGATCGAACCCACAACCTCATGGTTCCTAGTCGGATTCATTAACCACTGAGCCATGATGGGAACTCCTCAAATACGGAATTTTAGACAGCATGTGGAGACAGTGGATGAGACTGCATAAACGTGCAGAATTGTCTGTATTTGCCATCTTCATCTTCAGTGGTCGGTTATCACATCTGGCCTTATTGGGGCAGTCCTACTCCAGAAGTTTGATAAACGGAATATGAATAGATTAAAAGAGTGTAGATCCTACATAGTCTCTTTGTCCATTGGAATTCACTGGAATAAATGGTAGAGCTGGCTCATTCTCATCATCCAAACTGAACATTTGTATCTCAAGAAAAAATAAAGAGACTGTGTTGTTAAAAAAAAAGGAATGTACTGTTCAACATGGGGAAAGGAGCCAATATTTAGTAATAACTGTAAATGGAAGAAAACCTCTGAAGTTGTAAAAAAATAAACATGTCAAAAATTAATCTTGAAAGATAAAAAGTACATGTCTACAACAGTAAAATTTAAACGTCCATATTGAAAAAAAGAAATATAAATATATTTCAACAGAAAGGTCATTAACCAGAGATAACTATTGGTAATATTTTGTTATATTTTTACACTGCTTCAAAGTTACAATTTTTTTCTTAAGCATATATCAGGAAATTTTTTCTAGATTACTGCATATAATTCAAATTACATTTTTATGGTTATAGCGTTCTATTGTATGGATATGCCATAAGTGACTAAATTATCCTCTTATCTGACAACGAAGATATTTCCATATTTTTATGATAAGCAATGCTACAATTAACATCTTGGCTCACATCTTTATTTTATTTTAGAAATAAAATCACTGGGTCAATGATAGTAACAGTTGTAAAGTTTTTGATACATCTTTCCAAATTTTGCTCCAGAAATGCAACAATTTACACTTCTGATGGTGGTGTAATAGAAGGCTGATTTCCATAGTTTTATCTCTTTTTAAAATCTTTACCAATCTGATGAATAAGTGCGACTTTTTTTTGAGTTAATTTTTTAAATGAATTTTATTACATTTATAGTTGTACAATGATTAACACAACCCAGTTTTATAGCATTTCCATCCCATACCCCCAGCGCATCCCTCCACCCCCGCAACCTGTCTCCTTGGAAACCATAAGTTTTTCAAAGTCTGTGAGTCAGTAATGGTTCTGCAAAGAAGTTCATTATATCCTTTTTAAATTTATTTTTTTAATTTATTTTTTATTAATTAATTAATTTTTCCGCTGTACAGCATGGGGGCCAAGATACGCTTACATGTATACATTTTTTCCCCACCCTTTGTTCTGTTACAATGTAAGTATCTAGACATAGTTCTCAATGCTACTCAGCAGGATCTCATTGTAAATCCATTCCAAGTTGTATCCAATGACCCCAAGCTCCCACTCCCTCCCTTTCCCCCCAGGCGGCCACAAGTCTATTCTCCAAGTCCATGATTTTCTTTTCTGTGGAGATGTTCATTTGTGCTGTATATTAGATTCCAGTTCTAAGTGATATCATATAGTATTTGTCTTTGTCTTCCTGACTTATTTCACTCAGTATGAGAGTCTCTTGTTCCATCCATGTTGCTATAAATGGAATTATGTCGTTCTTTTTTATGGCTGAGTAGTATTCCATTGTGTACATATAACACATCTTCCTAATCCAATCATCTGTCAATGGACATGTAGGCTGTTTCCATGTCTTGGCTATTGTGAATAGTGCTGCAATGAACATGGGGGAGGATGTGTCTCTTTTAAGTAGAGTTTTGTCCGGATTTATTCCCAAGAGTGGGATTGCGGGGTCATATGCAAGTTCTATGTATAGATTTCTAAGGTATCTCCAGACTCTTCGCCATAGTGGCTGTCCTTAGGTCCTTTTTTTAGATTCCACATGTAAGTCATAGCATATGATGTTGGTGTTTCACTGTCTGACTAATTTAAGTGTGACTCATTTTTAATTTAAAATATTTTAGGGAGTTCCCATTGCGGCTCAGTGGAAAGGAATTGGACTAGTATCCATGAAGCTGCAGGTTCGATCCCTGGCCTCGATCAGTAGGTTAAGGATCTTGCCTTGCTGTGGTGTAGGCCGGCAGTTGTAGCTCCAATTTGACCCCTAGCCTGGGAACTTCTCTATGCCGTGGGTACGGCCCTAAAAGACAAAAAAATTTTTTTCTTTTTAACTTCTATGCATCTAGAGATTATCAATAGACTAAAAAGACAACATACAGAATATTTCTAAATCATATATCTGATACGGGGTTAATATCCAGAATAAAGAACTAAAACTCAACAACAAAAAACCATCAATCTAGTTTTCAAAAAGACAAAAGGTCTGAATAGACATTTCTCCAGGGAACACAAACAGATGGCCAATAAGCGCATGAGAAGATACTCAATATCACTGACCATGGGGAAAAGGAAATCAAAACCACAACGAGACACCATGTCACACTCACTGGGATGGTTATCAATAGAAAAATAAAAACAGAAAGCCACATGTGTGGGCTAAGATGTGGAGAAATTGGAATTATTGTGCATTGCTGGTGGGAAGGTAAAAAGATGCAGAACCCTACACAGAATTCGTGAGGATGCAAATTTGATCCCTGGCTTCACTCAGTGGGTTAAGGATCCTGCGTTGCCGTGGCTGTGGCTGCAGCTCCGATTCAACCCCTAGCCTGGGAACTTCCATATGCCATGGGTGAGGCCCTAAAAAAAAAAAAAAAAAAAAAAAAGAAAGAAAGGAATGAAAAGAAGAAAAGGTTTCTGCTGACATGGGAAAGCAAAGAGCTGACTACTGAGGATGAGGAAAGGTGTGTTTTCCTTTAAGGAATAAATGAACCACTTCTGCATCCATATCGAGCATCTAGAGCATCCGGATGGAATTTAGTCCAGGTGACAGGTGGGACCTCCCACTAGTCATAAGTCAGCCTCCATCCCAGAGGGAAAAACAGCTTTCTTTTGGGGGAAACTTCTTAATGTCAACCCACCTAACAAAGCAACGTCCCCAAAAAGGCTATTATGGCTGTTCATAGATTTGCAGGTGGGAAAACGCAAGAAAATCCTGGCCAAGAGTAAAGCTACGCCTCCACCAACCGCTTCATCCTTTCGACCCACAGTAACGACAGCTGGTGAAAGGCACGTATCATTGGGCCCCTCTGCAGGCACAATTCTCTTCCCTTCCCAGGGGAGCAGTCCCGGGGGGTGGGAACCAGGACTGTTCTCTTACTGGCCTTAAGCTAATCACACCAGGATCTGTTAACCCCTTTCTCTGAAGTATTCCTTGTGTGTATTGCAAAAGTAAAATTTGTATTTTCTTTATATTTCCTTTTAAATGTTATTATTAGATCAGAGGGAGGGATTTGCCTGTGAAGCAGCAGTCAAATTCAGATGATGAGTTTACAAGGGCTCATCATTTCTGTCCGGGGGCAGGAGTACCTCGGGGGTGTCAGATGGTGACCTGTTCCAAAAGAAAGTGAGGCTCAGAACTAGTTTGGACTTTTGAAAAAGAAGAAGAAGAAATCTCTCTGGCAGATGGCTTCAGTGAATCCAGCAGAAGGCCAAAATGAATGTAAATAATATGTAAATATTGGATTGTATTTTGGGTGGAAGGTAAATTGTACTAAAAAATCTTGGACTTCTTTCAGCCTTTTGTAGTCACAGAATGTCCATCTCCTTGTTTGTTTTCAGATCATCAACATTTAGCTCGGCCAAAAGAGGTGAGCCACCAAATTTTTTTTTTTTTTTTTGTCTTTTTAGGGCCGTATATGAAGGTTCCTAGGCTAGGGGTCCATTCGGAGCTGTAGCTGCTGGCCTACACCATAGCTCACAGCAATGCTGGATTCTTAACACACTGAGTGAGGCCAGGGGTTGAACCCACGTCCTCATGGATGCTAGTTGGGTTTGTTAACCACTGAGCCGCAGTGGAAACTCCCAATGAGTTAGAGTAAGAGCAAGATTAATTTTGACCAACACCAAGGCCATCTAACCGTAGGACTTTATTTATTTTTATTTTTTTGTCTTTTTGCTAATTCTTTGGGCCGCTCCCGTGGCACATGGAGGTTCCCAGGCTAGGGGTCCAATTGGAGCTGTAGCCACTGGCCTACGCCAGAGCCACAGCAACGCAGGATCCGAGCCGCGTCTGCAACCTACACCACAGCTCACGGCAACGCCGGATCGTTAACCCACTGAGCAAGGGCAGGGACCAAACCCGCAACCTCATGGTTCCTAGTCGGATTCGTTAACCACTGTGCCACGACGGGAACTCCATATTTATTTATTTTGTCTTTGCCACTTCTTGGGCCGCTCCCGCAGCACATGGAGGTTCCCAGGCTAGGGGTCGAATCGGAGCTGTAGCTGCCAGCCTACGCCACAGCCGCCGCAGCAACGCTGGATCTGAGCCGAGTCTGCAACCTACACCACAGCTCATGGCAATGCCGGATTGTTAACCCACTGAGCAAGGGCAGGGACAGAACCTGCAACCTCATGGTTCCTAGTCGGATTCGTTAACCACTGTGCCACGATGGGAACTCCCCGTAGGACTTTTAAAAACCGAACCAGAGGTAGTTGAATTAAAATACAAATATGACTTTTCTCTCCACAAAAAAAAAAAAAAAGTCACAGAACCAGATTTCTTACTCCTGGTATAAATCAGAAGAAATTTACCATTTGTTAACATTCGTCCATTCTAACATTAGAAAATGCCCATCTTTTGGAAATTTCAACACATATTGTTTTTTTGTACTGTGAATTTGATGTTCTAATATAATCTGTCATTCATTACTAGAACGACTCCCCTCAGGTCATCTTAGAGAAGTGGCTGAAAATCTAGAATGAAGATATTTTGATCTGTTCTTCCATGAATAAGATTTAAGGGATGAATTGGGAAGAAGCAGCTCCCCTCCTGGGGCACAGCGGAGCCCAGGGCATACGGTTCCTGGGACTCTGCACCTTCGTCACTGCCCTGGGGTGCCCTCGCCCTGCTCGGGGAGCTTCTTTGCTCCTTGCTGGTTCTCGCAGTTTCTGGAAACGCAGTTGATAGAAATACCCTGGGGTCCCTTACTCTAACTCACCGCCCCATCGTTCTGAATGATGAGCCCGGCATCTATAATTACAAACAAGATTCACCTCCAACTGGCATGTTTTCTGAGAGCAGCAGGCAGCACAAAAATACTTAGTAATGTTTTCTGGATAAAATTACAGGGTTTTTTCCTCTTCAGAGTAGTTTATCAGAAAGGCTTTAACAGATGTGATTTTCCCTCTCATCTCTCCAGTGACAAAATTTTAATAAAACTGTATGTGTTAATATATGTTAGGAAATTACTGGAGAAATTTGGGGGCAAGGTGAGCAGAAGGAATTTGCTACAATGGGAATGGCTGCTGATGACTGTGCCCATTTAAAGATGAACATTCAATAACATCCCTTTTAAAATTTCTTCGTATCTCCTAATTTTCAGTGCAATTTTTTCTGTTTACTTGCTAATGTATTTGTGTGACAATGAATAATAATTTGCAAGAAAAAATGCAACCAGATATCAAGTAATAACACACATCATCGTTGTGATTTCCACTAGAGGTCAGACAACACAGACGTGGCAGAGACTTTTTTCCCTGTGTCCTTCATGAAATATAATAAAGCCGAGCTATTTCCTATGCCTATTAAACGTAGTCACATGCTCTGCATTTCTCCAGCTTTTCCACGGAGACAAAAGAGATTGAGTCTATTACTGTAAATTATATAGTCGAAATCCTATCTGTTTATTACTCTGACTTTTTAAACCAAATGAATAGTTTATGAATTAGTAACAAAACTGTAAGCATTTATAATATGATATTCTTTACCCAATTGTTGCTAAAGTGACTCTTATAAAGCTAGATGAAGTTTCACATATTTTTCAAAAGACATACAGTGTGAATCAAAGGGATTTGCTCAAGATTCTTTGATAATAACGAGCCTGTCAAACATTTTAGTCATAAATATATTTTAAAAGATATGTTAAATCTCTGCATGTACCAGGAGTATTTATTCCTTTCCCCAACCCCAGCCACCTTCTACCCTGCAACCCTGGACTATGAAGAGGAGGTGGACAGGCCTGTGGGCAGGATGACCTGGCTTTGATCCTGCGGCTGTCACTTCTGTGGAGAGCCCAGTGGTGTGCACACCGGGACAGTCTCATGAACAGGGCCAGCACATGCCTGGGGCCATGGAAGTGGGAATTCTTAAGAGTGAGAGGCCTCCAGAAGAACACGGGTCCCTCTGAGAAGCCTAATACCTATAGGAGAAGGCACTGGAAGACCCATAGCATATGGATAAAGACGAGTTAAATCACAATTGCCTCTAGCAGCTGAACAACTCAGGAGCTAGAACTTGAGGACCCTGGTAATACTTATCAGTGTGTAGGTGTCATTTATGCATAAGGTGTCATTTTTTTTCCTAATGAGAGACAATTAAGTGGAACAGAGTTTATAGGCTAAATTCCAATCTTAGCTCATCAGACTTCATGCCCCGCATCATCTGCACACTAGCACAGCTTCCTGCAGACCCCAGGCGCTCCGGATCTCAGCCTCCCCACCCCCCCACCCCTGCCTGCCCCGCAGCCCCAGGCCCATCCTGCACCCCCCAGGCTCTATTCATCTATTCATCTCTTCTTGTGCTGTTTCCTTCCTGCGGGGGCGGGGGCGGGGAATCTCCCACCTCCTTCTTAGATTCTCCCCACCCTTTAAGCCCCAGCGTGGATACCACTGCCAGGAGGTGCAGGGCTGGGGGTAGGGATACCCGGGCAGAAGCACCCGCAGCCCCTCCCCCGGTTGCCGAAGGGAGCCCCCGGGCTGGGGCTCGCCCTCCACGGGCTGCTGAGGTCTCAGGACGCACCTGCAGCTCGATGGAGGATGGGGTTAAAGGCCCAGCCCGGGGGCTTCCAAGCTCCAAAGCTCTGTGGGCCACTGGCTCCAAAGCGCCCCTGGGGTTCGGCTGAGTCTCTGCAGGGACCGCGTGGCCTTAAGCCTTGTTGGCAGGTCCCCTCCACACCGGGCCTGACACTGCTGGCACTTCCCACGTGTCCCCCATGCAAACTTCCACCTCACTGTCTCCTTCCTGGGACATCCTCTTTCTCCGTGGGTGCTGTTGGGGGCACCTGGCAGGGAAGAGACTGACCTTGGGCTGGTTGACCGCAGAGTGGTTCCCAGCCCCGCCCGCCAAAAGCCCAGCATCTGAAGGGGTCCAGGCTGGGTATGGCGCTGGTGAAAGGGCAGCTGGGAGCTGTTTGGAGGGTGTATATGGGAGATCAGGCCTTTTGTTCCCAGGGGGAAAGGGAGCAAACATTGAATGGGATGAAATCCTTGCCTGATTCAGCGGGAGAAATGGCGCCAAGGAAGGTTAAGAAGTCCTTCAAGACCGCATAGCTCCCAGTAGCAGCACGCTGCAGCCTGTGGTTCCCTCGTGGGGACAACGTCCCCACCTGTGACCTCCAGTCTCTGAAAATCTTGATTCCGGCAGAATCATCATAGACAATAATTCTCTGCAAATGACAGAAAATCAAGCTGAGCTGAACGCTAGACTTCCTGCTTGAAGCCCTACTTTGCCCCTGATCTAGAATCCAGCCTTTTCCTGGTCCTTTCCTTCCTTTCTCCAGCTCCATCCACTTGTCTCTGGAGCTGGGGTCCTTTTGGGGTGCTCCCTACCTGCAGCTTTGGGTATTTTCTTTGAAGCTGCTGCTTGACTGTCAGGTGTGACGACGTGTTGAGCATCCCGGCTTGCAGGTGCTGGGGTTAGGGTGGAGGAATGGGGAGGAATGGAGAGTCGGTTTCTTTTTTGTGTCTTTTTAGGCCACACCCACGGCATATGGAGGTTTCCAGGCTAGGGGTCAAATGGAGCTGTAGCCACTGGCCTACACCACAGCCACAACGACACTGGATCTGAGCCACATCTGCGACCTACACCTTAGCTCAAGGCAATGCCGGATCCTTAACCCACTGAGAGAGGCCTGGGATGGAACCTGCATCCTCATGGATACTAGTCAGATTCATTTCTACTGAGCCACTCCAGGAACTCCGAGAGTTAGTTTAATATGGGTATCCTCCTCCAGGGTTACAACCCCAAACCATGTTTGGAGCTCTGGGTGGACCTGCCAAGGTGGCAGTTCATGTGGCTGGAACGCATCCTGTCGTAGAACCAGACACCTACTGAGACTGCTGCTGGGGCCTGTCTTTTCCAGCCTCCTGCCCTTTTGCAACCTCTCAGGGGGATGTTGTGTCCCCTTGACCGCTTCCCAGTCAGCGGTCCACAGTTACCAGGGAACAGTGCAGAGGGGAGCAGGCCCCCCGCTTGAGGGGACATCCCCCAGGAATCTGCCAGATGGTAGCTGATGACCCATGGGAGAAATGGCACTGTCCACGACAGCTGGATGCCACGCTTTTTTCCTGGTCACGTCTCTGGATTTCCCAAAGCTGAAAAAAATGAGTAAACTTTATTACCAGTATTTTTAGGAAAAGTCTTCAAATATTTGAGGACGATTGAAGGACATTATTAAGCGAAAATTTTCTGGGTCCGCAAAATAGAGGCCAGAGGAAAATTGATTATAAATTGACCAACCAGAGCTTTTGACCAGATTCAATCAGAGGATAAATTGGACAATTTATTTTCAAATAGAACATTGTGTAGGCTTGACTGGAAAGAATCATGAGTGCAGAAGAGATGGAAGAAAACAAATTAAAATGAGTGGTTGAGACGTTGTGGTCTGTGAAATCCATGAAACCCTCCCGGCCCTTTCCTGAGTCCCTCCCCACAGATCCTGCAAACCAGCCTTCCTGCTAGAGTGTCTCTGTGGTCTGACCTGCCCTTACACCGTGTGCCCCAAACAGATCAGGTGTTGCAAGAGCCAAGTACAGAGACAGCCTCAAAATCCTGAGGGAATGTTCCGGAAAACGATATGCACAATGATAGGAAATGAGTTTGGAATCAGGAGCACCGTGGGAATGAGTGTAATTCAGTCATAGGAAGAGGCTAAAAAAGGCTGTTGAAAAGTGGATTCGCTCATTGTTTAGGGCCCGATCCAAGTGTAATTGCAGTGGAGAAATTAGCATTCGATTACTGCAGCAGTTTGGAAAAACTGTGTCTTGGCCAATTTGCTCCTCTAAATCTGTATAACATTATCAAACATGAGTCAGGCTGTAATATTAGGCTCTGCCTACTTAGTGCCAAAACCTTTGGATGCAAAGTAAAAAAAACTGTATTCATTCAGATGCAGACGTATTTAGCTCTATACCAAATATCTCACCTACGGTTTCTGCTATTATGAATCATAGTTTTACATGTTTTTTGGGGAAAAAAAATCTCAATGATTTGCCTGTTAGGTGGCCTATCAGTTAAGGATCTGGGATTTTCACAGCTGTGGCATGGGTTCGATCTCTGGCCTGGGGAACTTCTGAATGCCATGGGCATAGTCAAAAAAAAAAAAAAGATTTGCCTATTAAGTAGGATTTTTCAAGGTGGAGTGGCTACCAGTGGGAGTTTTAGGACTGGGGTCTGGGTTAAGATCAGTCATCTCCATAAATGCATATGCAGTCCATTTAAGGCCTGTCCAATGATTGCAAACGTCCATTTTTCAGGAGAAACAAAGACTTATCAGAAGTATGAAAACAGGGAGTTCCCATTGTGGCACAGCAGGAAACGAATCCCCCTAATATTCATGAGGATGCAGGTTTGATCCCTGGCCTCACTCAGTAGGTTAAAGATCCGGCATTGCTGGGAGCTGTGGTGTAGGTTGCAGACCGTGGCTCAGATCTGGTGTTGCTGTGACCAGGGTGTAAGCCGGCGGCTGCAGCTCCAATTTGACCCCCAGCCTGGGAACTTCCCTATACCACAGGTACGACCCTAAAAAGACAAAAAATAATTGCCATTAATTCAGGAAAAGCTGTCACAGGGTTTGGGTGTTAACACAATTCATAGTACTTACAGCTGTGGGGTCCAGACTCTCAGGGGCAGAATTCAGATCCAAGTTCGGCTGCTGAGCTACTGTGTAGCCCCAGCTTGAGGAATTGCCTTGTACCTCAGTTTCCCCATCCATACTGGGGAGAGTGAGTGCTTCACGGGGTATGTTTTTCCAGATTGAAAATATTTCTATCGGAATGGCCACCTCTTCATTTTCACTCCAAGGTGTCAGTGTTGAGTCCTTGATTCTTTTGTGTGTGCATCGACTGAACAGGACAATGAAAATTTAATCCATGTGGATGCATCTTGTCCATTGTGAACTGACCCAGCTCATCCTATAGCTCATTTGCAATGATAACAAGTGAGATTGCTGTGAACGTAATAATTTAGGTTGTATTTCTAGTTTGTAAAATAACTTTGACAAATTTGTTTCCCTCCTTGTTCCTCTGAAACCTCCCTGCCCCTGGCTGATGGTGGGGTGGCCAGCCTCTGTGAGGCCCACATTTGATGGTCAGCTAGGCTTCTGCGGTCTTTCATCTGGAGTAAAAATGATCACGGGTGGTACCTGCATGGATGAACCCTGGGGTCGGCTGTCTGAGCTGATCCAAGTTGTACTAATTCTACTCTTTGAAATGGTTCCTTAAACTGGTCTCCTCCCAGTTTCCAACCTGGTGGCCTTTGCCTGCCACGCACCCCCCTCCCCCGCCCCCAACCCCCTTGCTCATCCCCACCTCCAGCTTCACCCCCAACTCAGATCCAATGTTTCTGTCTGTCAGGGATCAGGCTCCACGTAATTGGTGGGAGAACTAAGGCTTCTGGAGTCAGAGAGACTTGGTGTAAATTCTAGCTGTCCTGTTGGCCAGCTGGGTGATGGTGGACAAGTTATTTAACTTTCTGGAATCTTCAGTAAAATCAAAGTCCAGTGACCCGCCTTGTGGTGGGAGCTGTTCCAAGGTCACACGTGCTCGGCGTTTGGCAGCTCTGGTTCTCCTTCAACCCCCTTCCCTCGGGTCCTGCCCCGACGCCTTGGTCATCCGTTTCACTGACTCAAGGCTCGCATTTCCCTCTGTCAAGGGTGAGGGCAGGTGCCTGTAATTAGCCCTTTCCATGGTGTCCAGGCCGATGCCGCTGTCCTTGGGAGATGACCACTTGCCCCCACCACATTCTGAAAACACTCTATGTCCCCACGCCCAGGAACTCCTGATGCCTCTGGCTACCTGTGCCACACCTTTCCTGAGGCCATCTCTGTCAGCTCTAGGGCCTCAGGATTCCTTATGTTCACAGCAGAAAGTCTGTGAATTTCCCTTAGAGAGCAGAAACCAGCCCCACCCAGTCTGCAGTATAAATCGACATGGCCTGACCACTGCAGAGCCGTTGTTCACATGGCTTTACTAGTCCGAGGCATCCTGTCCAGACAGGTAAAGCTGCAAATAACTGTGTTGGTTTTTTTCAGGAACTCCTCCCAATCCACTTACCTGAACACGGACACCGTCAGCTTCACTGTTATCTCTCCGAGACTCCCTTCACAACCCTCACCTCTCAACCAGTGTCCCTGGTATGTGCTACAGCATGAACTTGACTCAATTAGGCATTTCCTTGGGAAGATCTGCCCTAAACTGTAAGTAACCACCCCCCCGCCCCCAGAAGCAGGTGGTTTCCTGCTGTGGTGACAACAAACTCAGATTCCTTATCTGCAGAAGATCACTGTTGCTTAAAGAAAAAGAAATCTGCTGGATTTTTTTTTTTTTGATCCTCTAATTTCTGGTGGGTTCCCTAAACTTCTAACTCAGCACTGTATGTAGATATGTACTATCATTCCAACCATTATAGCGACCTGTTAAAATAGACTTGGGTTCTGTAGATGAGTAATTGTTTTAAAAAGAGTGAAAATGAATAGATTTTCAGGTGGTGGGAACACATTCGATACATTTGTAGATTTAATGGTGTGATTAGCCACTTTGTTTTTTGGCCTTGACATACAAAAACTAGAAATTCTCAGATGTTTTCATAACTTGACAACTTCTCTCTCCCAAAACAAAACAAAACAGAGAGAGAGAGAGAGAGAGAGAGAGAGAGAGAGAGAGAGAGAGAGAGAGAGAGGGAGAAAAACATTGGGATGTCTAAGCTGCTGAAGCCGAAATAAACTCTTGGTTTTTCTTTCTGGACCCGCTTCTGTGTTCTAGAGGCAATGGGTCACACAACACCACCGTTCAATGGAAATTTAGTGAGAGCCACATGTGAACTTTATACTTTTTAGCAGTGACATTGAAAATAAGGAAAACGAGAGGGAAAATTAATTTTAAAACTATATGTGAAGTTCCCATTGTGGCACAGCGGTAACAAATCTGACTAGTAACCGTGAGGTTGCAGGTTCCATCCCTGGCCTCGCTCAGTGGGTTAAGGATCCAGGATTGCCGTGAACTGTGGTGTAGGTCACAGATGCGGCTCGGATCCCACACCTTGCTGTGGCTCTGGTGTAGGACAGCAGCTGCAGCTCCAATTCAACCCCTAGCCTGGGAACTTTTGTATGCTGGGGGTGTGGCCTTAAAAAGCAAAACTCACCAAAAGACAAAAATTATATGCTGTTGGACCTACCATATCCAACAGTTTTTCCATTACATTTCCTTGTGGCACCAGCTGTGGTTAGGTGGCGGGGGGCGGGGGGGCAGCAGGTGTGGGGGGGGCAAGGGAGTTGGAGAGAAGAGATGTGGACAAGCATGTTTTCTGGGGCCTGGGAAGGGGTGACAGTGGACAACTCACATGTGACTCAGCCACTCTGACTCCTCTTCAAAGCGTGTAATGGTTATAGTACATCACAGCTCCCAGAACTGTAGTGGAAATCAAATCCACGTGTGCAAAGCACTTGGGAAAGTCCTGGTGCAAACTGAGCAGTGAATCAATGTTAAGAGGAACACGTGCATGTGAACACACAGGCGCACACACACCCCTTTTAAAATCCTCATGGGCACCTGGCAGTACCTGCAAGTATCCTGTGCTGGTCCAGGCCCAGGAATTAGCTTCCGTGTTTGCCTATACTTTGCATTCACTTTTCATTTACTTTTAAAGAGCCGCAGGAACCAGGGCTGGAGAATTCTCTACCCTTTGCTTCTTCTCTATTGCTTCTCCCTCCAGGCCTTTCCTCTTCCACCCCTGCTTCTGCGAATTATTTATCTTTTCACCGCTGATCTGGAGGCACAGGGCTTGTGGGACAGGAGAGACGTCCCTTATGTGCACAGAACTCCCCACACAGGGGTTGGGAATGTCTGGAGCTAAGCTTTTATTTTTATTTTATTTTGTTTTTATTTCTTTTGCTTTTTCGGGCCACACCTCCAGCATATGGCGGTAGGGGTTGAATCAGAGCTACAGCTGCTGGCCTACACCACAGCCACAGCAACGTGGGATCCGAGCCACGTCTGTGACCCACACCACAGCTCATGGCAAGCCCTGATCCTTAATCCACTGAGCGAGGCCAGGGATCAAACCAGCAACCTCATGGTTCCTAGTCAGATTCGTTTCTGCTGTACCATGATGGGAACTCCTGGAGCTAAGCTTTTAGGTTTTTGATGAGTCCAGTTCAGCTACGGATGTACCCTCTTTCCGAATGACAGAGGCCGTAGTTATAACTCATGGCTGTGGGTCTGTCGAGGCCGCGGCCCCCCCACATAACACAGAGCTTGGTTAATTTAACCCTGACGGTCACCTGAGGCAGGGGTGGGGTTGTTCTCATGGTTTAAGGGGGACTCTGACTGGGAGTGTGGTTGGTGCCAGGCAAGTTCCCGATGGCCAGGATGGGATGGTCCAGATACACAGGGGAGGCAGAACTCATCTCCGAGGTGGATGGCCATTTCGGGGCGTCCCCTGTCCTGAGAAGGGGTGTTTCCCCTGAGACAGCTACAGTCCTTCCCCACTGGACACCTGTATTGTTGAGATGTAGCTGAGCAGACACTGAAGATATTTAAACATCCTCTTCCTGGGCGAGGACTTCCCAGGATGGCAAACCCGTGGGGTCGATGCCAATGGCCCAGCCGCATCAGCGAGGACCGCTCAGCCCGCGCTGGGTGTCGGGGGTCTCAGCCTCTGGCCCTTGAGCCTCATTTTTGAAATTCGGGGGACTTTCAGAAATGTTTACAGTGATTTCCAGGGGCTGGACGTTTGATTCTTTAAAAGCATTGTTAGTGTCCTGCGCCCACAGTGCCGATTTTACTTCAAAACACCTAAAATACCTACCTGTGGGTCCCACCCTGGATCCCACTCCACCTGAATAAGGTAACTGGTCTCAGAAGGAAAGTGACTACATTTATATACGCTCAAACGTATTTGAGTGGAAAACTCCGAAACAGCAGCGCTTTCTTATGAACTGGGAAATTTATATTCTCTTACTGTTTTTAAATATTTAATTGGTGGTAAAGGTCAGTACAAAGTGTCCTTTTACTTGTCGGAGGTCAAACCCATACTGTCAGGCGTACACCGAGCAGCTTATGACCGAACACAGTAATTATATTGTTTTGCCTTAAAAACAAGAACAACAAATGAGTCATTTATGTTGTTCTTATTTGGGGGTTGGCATGGCAAACCCGCATCAAGGTTTTCTTTTCTTTCTTTTTTTTTTTTTTTTTGTCTTTTGTCTTTTTAGGACCACACTCGTGGCATGTGGAGGTTCCCAGGCTAGGGGTTCAATTGGAGCTGCAGCTGCCAGCCTACACCACAGTCACAGCCACGCCAGATCCGTGCCGCATCTGTGACCTATACCACAGCTCACGGCAACGCCAGGGATCGAACCCACAACCTCATGGTTCCTAGTTGGATTTGTTTCTGCTGCACCACCACGGGAACTCCGCATCAAGGTTTTCCATCCCAGTTTGTCAAATAAATGATAAAGGGGTCACATTTTCACCATATGCCCGTTCAAGAAAAACACATCATAACAAGTATGGCTGCAACAGAAAAGGATACTTCTCTGAACAACTGTACACAGACTGGTGATGAAACTGGGCCCCCGCCCTGGGGTTGGGATATCTGCTGGCGCGTCAAGCATTGGCTGTACAGAGCTAGTGGCCTGCAGAAGGGATAGAAGCTCCTTTGTGGGTCAGAACCAGGCTGAATCCTGAGCCTGTATTTCCTGCACTTCTCTCTGGGGCACCAAGGCCATTCCTTTTTTTTTTTTTTTTTTTTTTTCTGCTTTTTAGGGCCTCAGGTGCTGCATATGAAGTTCCCAGGCTAGGGGTCAGATCAGAGCTACAGCTGCTGGCCTACACCACAGCCACAGCAATGCCAGATCTGAGCAGCATCTACAAACTACACTGCAGCTTGTGGTAACACTGGATCCTTAACCCAATGAGTGGATCCAGGGATCAAACCCGCATCCTCATGGAGACTATATCTGGTCCTTAACCTGCAAAGCTATGACAGGAACTCCCACCAGGGCAATTGTTGACTCGCCAAGTCTCATGATGCTGATGGAAACACTTCAGTTGTGTTGGGAGCCAGGAAAGCAGATCCAGGGCTCGGGATGGTGGGGAGAACTGTGTCATGTCAAGGTTTAGGGAATCTGGGAGTTCCCATCCTGGCTCAGCTGTAATGAAACCAACTAGCATCCATGAGGATGTGGGTTCGATCCCTGGCCTCTCTTGGTGGGTTAAGGATCCAGCGTTGCCGTGAGCTGTGGTGTAGGTCAAAGATAATACTCGGATTGGCATTGATATGGCTGTGGCGTAGGCTGGCAGGTGCAGCTCTGATTCTGATCCCTAGTCTGGGACCTTCCATGTACCACACCTGCAGCCCTAAAAATAAGGATTTAAGGATCTGGGCCCGACAGATACAATAATCTTGACTAATTCATGTTTTCTTCCAGGTGAGACGGCACTGACAGGTGTGTAGACAGAGCCTCAAGGGGTAGATCTTAAAAGCCCTGGAAAGTGGTCCAATCTGGCTGCCTTAGTTTTATGGTCTAGGGTGTTACTAACTATTCTGAGTGGCAGTTTCCTCATCAGTGTCATTGGCCTGGTGACATTTACTCCATAAATGCGTTAGAGGACTTCAGGAGTAGACGGCGTCATTGATGCTGTCGGACAGTGTAGACAGTGATTAGTCATTAAACCTGCTTATGCAATAATTATCTGCTCAGTAACGAGAGGAAATGGCAGAGTCCTACTCCCAGATCCAATAATATGGACAAAATGTGTACAAAGAGATGTAGAAAACACTAGTTTTTGGAATAGTAAAATATTTATGTACGATGTCAAGGTAATTTTTAAAACTTTTTCTAGGGAGGCAAATCAAAGAACCACGTACCCTCTTTTCACACAGACCGTGGTTCAAGGAAAAGCATTTTCCTTCTGGGTCTAAAGCCTCCAGGACCTTTCATGGGATGAGGACAAGTGTTTCCCTACAGCATCCTGAAAGCCTTAATTCTTAATTTCCTGCCCTGCGTCAGAGTACAGCACTGAGCGCTTTTGTTGCCCTCATGTCAGAGATATTTGTTGTTTGAATTAATGGAATAAATCATTGTGAATGACATTGCACCCACAGCAACTCGGGATCTGAGCCGTGTCTGTGACCTACACCACAGCTCAGGGCAACAGCGGATCTTTAAACCACTGAGCGAGGCCAGGAATTGAACCCGTGTCCTCATGGGTACTGGTCAGATTTGTTTCTGCTGTATGACGGGGACTCTGAGAATTACATCTCTTTAGCCTGGATGTTTAATGCGACTCCCTCTCATGCTAACTTAGACTTCTCATCTCTTATCGCCTTACTTCTCACTAATGTTTGGGTATTTGAACGACCATCAGCTGTGTGACTGTCTCACCTCCAGCCTTTACAGGTGCTATTGGCCTTGCCTCCAACTTGCCAGCTCCCAGGTACCCAGTGCTTTTCCCAGGACCCAGTCAGTTTCCCCAGGAGCCTGTGTACCCATCCCTCTGTTCATGGACCCTTGAGGCTGAGCTCCCATGGGGGCAGCCTGGCACACACATCTGATCAGACATCTGTCCTGTGAAACTTACGCACCCTTCTTCTTTTTTGTCTTTTGTCTTTTTAGGGCCACACCCACAGCATATGGAGGTTCCCAGGCAAGGGGTTGAATCGGAGCTGCACCTGCCGGCTTACACCACAGCCACAGCAACGCCAGATCTGAGCCATGTCTGGGACCTATACCCCAGCTCATGGCAACGCCGGATCCTTAACCCACTGAGCAAGGCCAGGGATCGAACCCCCATCCTCATGGATCCTAGTCGGGTTTGTTAACTACTGAGCCACGACGGGAAATCCACCGTTCTCTCCTTATCCCCAGGAGGCCTGGTCCCCCTCTCCTGCCTAAGTGACAGGGGTACAGACTCTGTTTGCTTATGTAAAGTCCCAGGCAGGGACAGGCACATTTCTCAGCCAGGGATGAGCCAGAGAATGATAAGCAGATCTGCAACTTTGATGAATTTGCAGGATGGGTCACATGTGCCTCTTATACACATAAACTTGGTGACTGAGGGTGAGCTCTGTATACAGCACTTTAACCGCGTGTGCCACCTGGTGACACAAAGCTCTACCAAAGTACCCTAGGTTTCCTTGGAGAACCAGACTTCCCTTCAGTCAAGTTTGCTTTATTATAAGGATGACACGGATTTTTTTTTTAACTTTTTTTTTTTTTGCCGTATTCATGGCATGGATAATTTCCCAGGCCAGGAATTGAACATCCAGGACAATGCTGGATCCTTTAACCAGTAGGCCACCAGGGAACTTTTTTTCCCCCACATTGAATATAAGTGGTAACCAGTCCTTTAACCTGGATATTCAACTGGGCAGAAACTGAAACTGGAAAACAAAATCGAGCTGTTTGACATGAGATAGGAAAAACATGCAAACAAAAGAGATGCATCAAGAATTATTTTCCTTTAATCTGAGTCCAACTGGCTTTTCTGAATAGACGCATGTACTCTGCACGCAAGGGAGCGTTGGCATCTGGAGGAGAGGCCTCTCTGCTCACTGCTCACTAGGGGCAGAAGAGTTCCTGCTGGTGTGGGCACAGGTTCCCCGACATGGAAGGCATCTGCTGACCTGTGCGTGTATTTACCGAACCCCGGGGTGGGACGGCTCACCAACTGGCCCCAAACACTGTCCACTTGGGGTGGAAAAATAAGCCAAGCAGATTGGTTGATGGGCCTGAAAGCAGCAGAGCGGCTCAAAGGCTCAGGTGTACCCTTCCCTTGGGGACAGGCTCCTTCTGAGAAGGCCAGGGTCCTCTACACAGCAGCCTGAGAAAGATCACGTTGAAACTCATTATCAATTTTTATTTCCTACCATACACCAAATGTACAGCACTGAACACAACCGGTTGCTTTGATGTAAGAAATATTAATTGTTTGAAGAAATGGTATACAAACTACGTCAAATTAAAAAAAAATGCATACATCCTTGCCTTTTTGTTGTTTACAAAAGACCCAATTTCCAGTATGGATCATTAACATAGTCGAAAGGAAAAAATTTCAGTGCACATTACAAAACACATCAAGTACAAAGGAAGCAAATAAATACCAACATACTTCACAAAACATCCTGCTCAAACTATGCAAACACAAATCCATGACCCTGAAGTCATAGTAAATTATGGTAATAAATACATAGGTTGGTAAGAGATTTCTTTTAAATTAAATAAAATATATAACAAACTTGTTAAAATATTTAGCAAATTAAACTTTTGTCTTTGTAATAAGTGAACTCATTTGTATGCATCTATCAAGTATTGTATAGCAAAATGTTTGCAAGTACATAACTTTAATAGAAAATTTTGTTTGGTGTCCCGTTTATAATAGACAGCACACGTAGTAGCTCTTTTTTTTTAAGTTGATTTTTAAATAACCATCGTTCCTACTGAAGAACAGACATCTCATTTTCACTAGACTAAGAGTCAAGGGTTCAAATGAACCCCAAACCAAAGATAAGCCCCACTTAATACAGAACAACCACCAGTGTCAGGGCGTGGAATCACCGTGGACGGTGTTTTACTTTGTCCAGTAACAGTGATAACAGTGGATACACCAAGCCTGGGAGCGACATCTCGGTCAGGCTACATCCATGAGGCTATAGGAAAAATAAACACTTTGTTACAGCACAGAAACCAAGCCCATTTACACGGAGGCACGAGGCACACCAGGTGTGTGTGCACAGCAAAAAGGCAGTTTAGCTGGTTGTCTATACCTTTTTCTTAAAAAAAATAAATATAAAAAAACTTTTGAAACAAGGCTTAACTACTTTACAATCCCTGAAATAGACATTGCCTTTACTACAGCAACTACTAAACTCTGCTCCGTCCAGAAATGCAAGATGGCGGGCTCCATTTCGTGTCCTTGAGTGAGTCTGTGTGGGTGTGTGCCTGCAGGTGTGAGTATGTGTGCTTTGTTGCTCTTGTCCTTCTGCACAAAGACTTTTGTCCAACTGGAAGTTGGCTTGTTGCCTAAGGAGGCTGAGACAATGTTGCCAGTGTTCAAAGCAATGACTCAGTTCCTGGTACCATTTCTGCACCTGTGACTCCATTTTCCATTTCTTCCCAGTCAACCCAGTAAGATAAATGCTATTTCAGGGGATATGGTATCTACACAGTTTTCCATGTGGATGCGTTCGCATTTGCAAAGTACAAATCTACATCAATATCGTCCCTTGTGTGTTGCGCCCAAGCGTGGCAGGAAAGCCTGGCCGGCCACATTGAGTCTCATGTCTCATCTTGGGACAAGAGTTGCCAGCTATATGATATGACTTGAAAAACAAAGAGACAAACCTGCACCACTAAAAAAGCTTGTTTCCTGAAAACATTCCAAATAAATAATTCATATTAACTAAAACTGAACAGCCAAGTCGAATCCTTTGCTGATTGCTGTATTTAATTATTGCTCACAAATTCCGAACAGGCTGTTTTCCAGTCTACTGTGCTTCTGTGAGGGCGCACACTGCACTCGAGGGCGCCTTTTTAACTTGCTGTCCCCACCCACACCTGACCCAAGCCCGCTCCTAAGTACAAAGCCAGTGAAGGAGGTGGGGAGGGGAAACGTGTGCAATAAAAGTCAAACTGGACCATCATGCAGTCCTTAGACAAGGATTTCCTTCATACGTCTTTGTCTTCTTGTTTAAACCCAGCAAGATATGCGATTTGAGAATAGCATTTCTATTTAAATTCTATTGGAAAATAAATTAATCAACACACTTGTAAAAATATGGCAGACTTCAAAATGCAGTTAAAAGATAAAAAACTCTTTGATTAGAAATAAATAAAATATAAAAATGTCACATTTATTTTACATATACTTTACAAAAAAAAAAAACCAAACCCAAAAACCCAAAGGAGTGCAATGACGAAATAAAAGAAAAACATATGAAAATAAATAAGATCTGATATTTGACTGCATCGCTTTTAATCCAAAGAGTCTATCATAGTTTTTCTTTCCTTTTCACGTCAGCTGGGGGGAGAAGTTAGTGCAACGTTGCAAGTGTAACGGGTAGAGCACCTGCCTGCCTCTGCGGCTGGAGCCCCTCTGGATCCGCCTGCGGGGCTGCGTAGCTGCAGGTGGCGCGGCCCGCGGGCGGCGTGGGGTCCTATACGTGGATGCCTTTCACGGCCTGCTTGATGCTCTCCAGCAGAGCCTTGCATTCCGGGGAGTAGTCCCGCTCCAGGTGGCTGTACATGTCCGTGAGCGTGTTGACATATGCCTCAAAATTCTGCTCACTGATGGGCCCCTGAAGGACGAGAAAAGACATTGTACCAGTCACGTGGTCTGGGCTGCGGAGGCCAGAGGAACAGGGCATCTGACTCTGGACTCCGGGAGGGGCCGAAGGACTCTGGTGCCCATGGCAGGTGGGGGATTCGGGGCCTGAGCTGTGGAGGAGTTCCTCCCACAGTTGTGGGGTGAGTGGCACTGCCTGTTCCTAGTCTGAGGTCAGTTTGGAGCCACAGCAGGAGGAGATCTGGCTGCTGAGCTGGGGGGCTCACAGCCCCACCTCCTTCCCTGCCCCTGCTCAGCCCAGAGCTAGTGTGCAGGGGGTGGGGGCAGGCAGGAGGGGAGGGCTTTGCTTGTGCCAGAAGGTTCCTTAGACAGCTGTGGGCTGGGCTTTGAGGAGTTTAAGCTGCTGGCTCACAACTGTCTGGGGGGACGTGTCCTTTTTCCTCCTCAGATGCCTTTTGTCCATTTTCCCCTGGGGGTCACCATCAGGCATTTGGCCTCCCTCCCCAGCCTTGCAGGTGGAGTAGCAGATCCCCCAAGTGGGGGTCTGTTCACCTCCTCTCCTCTATGCATGGGGGTGTTTCTGGAATAGGATGGGAGACCAGGGATCAGAATAAATTGTGCATTTGTTTTGGGGCAACCTGCCCCCAAATCACCACCAGGAGTGCCCCAATGTAAATATGTAAAGTACGAGGTGCCCCGTATGGCAACCATGATTTTTATGGCATCTTTGAAGAAAATATAACAGAATACAAATTTGAAATATGAGTTAGACAAATGTTAAGAAACAATATTTCAATAATTACCTTAATATGGGTCATAAAGTAATAATTTATTTTCTTTTTTCAAAATTTTTTAGTTTTTTTTTTTTTTTTTTTTTTTTTTAATGGCTGTGCTCCTGGCATATGGAATTTCCCCAGGCCAGGGACTGAATCTGAGCTGCAGCTGTGACCTACAACACAGCCGCACAGCATTTCTGGATCTTTAACCCTTTGCACCAGCCCAGGGATTGAACCCTCACCTCCGCAGAGAGCCTCACTGTTTTTATTTTGTTTTGTTTTATTAGGGCTACACCTGCTGCATATGGAGGTTCCCGGGCTAGGGGTTCAATGGGAGCTGCAGCCGCTGGCCTATGGCACAGCCACAGCAGTGCTGGATCCGAGCCACATCTGCAACCTATACCACAGCTTACAGTGGGATTCTTAACCCACTGCATCACAGGGGAAGTCCCAGTTATAATTCATTTTCCATTGTGTTATTACATTATTGATTTTTTTCATTGTGAAGAGACCTCTTTGGAAATGGTCAACACAAGGGCTCCATACTGGGAAGCTGGGTAAATGGAGAGATTTCTTGCTTTCAGGAAACCAATCCTATTTCTTTATTAAATTGCTGCTTTTTTCAAAGTTTTCTGTATATAAAACTTTCAGCTTTAGAAAACTTGTTTTGAAAATGCATGTACTGAGGAAATTAAAAGCATTCAACAATGTAGTCCCTCTCCCAAATGTTTATTATATTTATGAAAATGTAAAGGAAACTAATTTTCTATGAATTTTAAATACTTGCTATGCCTCAACTATGTGTTTAGCTTTTGCTCACTTTTGTGCTTTGTACCCTTTATGAGGGGAACATAAGGATATTCTTCATCCTTCGGAGAAAGGAAGCGCAAAATTATAATTTTTTTACAGTTCTTGATTTGGGTAGATGATGTCAGTGGCCGGGTCTAAGGTTTTGTAAGCCACAGAAGCAACTTTCCATGTGGAAATAAATTTTTTGAGTGAGAACTGGGGCCTCCAGTGTCCACCTTACATTATGAAACAAGTTTCAAATAAGCCCTCCTCTTTGAGTGACTCCGGCTGTATTGAGATCCTTGGCTGTGATGTAGGGTAAATGTGCATATGTATCAGGATCCCGATGATGGAAGGTGGGGCGGCGGGGGCGGCTGGCCCCCAGAGCCGACACTTCTGTCCCCGCCCTGCCTGTGGGTGGCCGCTGGCCAGTGCTGGGAGCACTGGGGGTGCTGGGGGGCACTGGGAGAGCTGGGGGTCCAGGAGCCCTGGGGGTGCTGTGGGCACTGGGAGAGCTGGGGATGCTGGGGGCGCTGGGGGTGCCTGGGACTTACCATCTGTGGGAGCTGGATGTCAGCGAGGCTGGAAATGAGGGCTTGGCTCAGCCCCGCCAGCTCCTTCAGCAAGCTCTCGTTGTTCTGTTCTATCAGTTTGTTCTCCTCCTCTATCGTCTTTAAGTTGCTCTCCATAGATGTGATCTGCAGTGGAAACAGCGTGGGCTGGTGGGCGAGGGTCTGGAGGGACGAGGGGCAGCAGGGTCTGGTGCTGAGGGTGGCCCAGCCGGCCCCCTCCCCTCACACGCCTGCCCCCTGCCCATCACTCCGAGGGCTGGAATCACTTTATGCACAGTTCAGCCCAGATTCTCCCACGATTCAGATCCACGCCTCCACAGGCTGTGGGGTGCACGCCTCGAGCTCGGCACATTCAAGGGCAAAGCATTGCTATTTCCCCAAACCTGCGTCCCACCACCCTGACCGTGACTCTTTCCTGGGGGCACTTCTGCTCCTGCTGTGCCCACCCAACCTCCTCCTGGCCATCTTCAACACACCTACACACACCAGTCTCCTAAATGCTGTTCCGGCTGTAGGTCAAATGGGATCGTGTCAGCCCTCGGCTGTAGACCGCATGATAGCTCTGCCTTCATTCAGACTGAAAACCAAGGTCTCAGAAATGGCCCTGGAGCTCCCTATGTTCCCAGGAACTCAGATCCCATAACCCCCAGATCACTTTCTCTGCTGTTTCTCAAACCCTGCATGTCTCAAGAGGTAGGGGTTTGCACTGGCCGTTTTTAACCTCCACCCTCACCTTGTTTGCCTAAGCTCCCCGTCTTCACCAAAATGCGTCCTTCTTTCTGAGCGCTGCCTGGCTACCTCTTGGTACTGAAATCTGCTTGGAGGCGGGAATGTATCGTCTGTGACTTGGTTTGTCACTGTGTGCGGACCCTTCTAGACCTGAAGCTTCAGGAGGGCAGAGGCCTCTGCTTCCTCCACTAACGGTTCTCGAGACCAGTTCCCGTGACCTGTAAACCAGGGCATGGAGCTCTTTTTGTAGGTCAGTCACTATTTATTTATTTATTTTTTGGGTCTTTTTGCCATTTCTTGGGCCGCTCCCACGGCATATGGAGGTTCCCAGGCTAGGGGTTTAATTGGAGCTGTCGCCTCCAGCCTACACCACAGCCACAGCAACGTGGGATCCGTGCCACGTCTGTGACCTACACCACAGTTCACAGCAATGCCGGATCCTTAACCCACTGAGCAAGGCCATGGATCAAACCCGCAACCTCATGGTTCCTAGTCGGATTCATTAACCACTGCGCCTCGACGGGAACTCCTGTAGGTCGGTCAGTCACTATTAACGGAAGATTATGATGCTGGTCACACTGACACCTGCTTTTCAGGTGGACTAAGGCTTCTGTTTTAAGTCGCTGAGCGAGGACTTCTGAGAGTCAGCGACCACAGTGGCCTAAATCCCACATTTAGGAAAGGACAGAAGGGAGAAAGACACTTAAGACTAGCTGGATCATTCTTTTCCTTCTGATCTGTTGCAATAGAGTTATTATTAGCATCTTTTGAAAATCCTAGACTGAACATTTAATTTGGGTAAATTTAATCAGGGGACGGGGCAGAATTACCCAGGAGACTGCAGAATTGGAAAAGTGCTTGGATTTTTAGTAAAGAATCATGAAAATCTTGGAAAAGATCTGTTTCTATCAAATACTGACTCATTCAGAGGTGTTCCATAAAAATGAAATTTAAAAAGTTTCTCTGGTTACTTGACTTTTGAATAAAAGCAAGGGCTCTCATATTTTCTCATGACAGTTTTTCTAAAGCACCACAAGGTCAACAGACTCGGATAATCTGCTTTATGTGCTTTTAAAGCCTTTGATGCACCCAAGGCAGACATGTGAGCAGCTCAGCCTACAGCCATCAAATCAGGCCTGGCCCAGGGCAAGCCACCTCATCAAGCATCACAGGGGTCTCCTGACGGAGATGCGCCTGGTGTGTTCACATGAGATCGGGATGCTTTGCTCAGGGTTTACCAGTTTAATGTTCAGCCTCCCCTTAAGATTACAATTTACCTACACACAACTCATTGCTTTCCTTCTCTTTCTTTTTTTTTTTTTTCTTTTTCTTTTTTTTTTTTTACCTGCGTCTGGAGTTTCATCATATCTGCTTCAATTTTAAGGTTGGACTCGTTGAGTTCCTTTATTTCTTCATCCAAATGCCTAATTTCTTCATCACTCTCTATGCCTGTAGGAAGCCAGACAATTTTAGTTCAAACGGAAAAGGAGACTGTGACGAATCAGAGTCATTTTACATTTAATGAGTGAAAATGAGACTTCAACTTGAAATGAAATTTTATCCCAATCCATATCCAAGATTCTAAAAAACTGGGTTCAAGGAGCTGCCGGATTTACTTCCTTACTAAGAAAAGTCCCAGTTACCTCTGTGGTTAAAGGACCCGGCTTTGCTGTAGCTGAGGCTTAGATTCGATCCCTGGCCTGGAAACTTCCATATGCCGTAGGTGTGGGCAACTATTAAGAAAGAAAAGGGGAGTTCCCATTGTGGCTCAGTAGTTAACGAATCCGATTAGGAACCATGAGGTTGCGGGTTCGGTCCCTGCCCTTGCTCAGTGGGTTAACGATCCGGCGTTGCCGTGAGCTGTGGTGTAGGTTGCAGACGCGGCTCGGATCCTGCATTGCTGTGGCTCTGGCGTAGGCTGGCGGCTACAACTCCTATTAGACCCCTAGCCTGGGAACCTCCATATGCTGCAGGTGCAGCCCTAAAAAAGACAAAAAAAAAAAAAGAAAGAAAAGCCCCAGTGGTTAATGCAGCCCGGCTCTGTTCCAGGTCTGCCGCTGGGCAGGTTTGCCTATACCCTCTCACTTACACCTGTCTGGACCCCGTGGGGCAGGGGTCACAGCCCCTTTCCCCTGAGAAGGCCAGAGCCTCACAGAGGCTGAAGGAGGCCACGCTGACCACTGATGGGGCTGCATCTCCTGCCTGCCCCAAAGGAAGGGGCAGAACTGGTAGAGTTTTTAAGCGTTCTCTTGGGCACAGCACTGCCAGGGCAGGAGGACTTGGTCTGTGCTGAGCAGTGACCCGTTTGGTCACCGAGTGGGACCATGTGAGCCATCCCTAGAGGCCGAGGGGGTGCTGACAGGTGGGCCACATCTGGGACCCACAGCCCGGCTTCCCCAAGGACCTGGGTCCCAAGGAGCTGCCGTCGGGGACGTGGGCGTGGAGTTTGGATGCTGCCTGACTTGGTCTCGAGCGGGAGTCACTTCCTTCACTTCCTTGTGCTTTGGGAAAGTGGCGTAAGAATGAATGCGATTAAAATGTAAAGTGCTAGAGTTTCCTTGGTGGCGAGATGGAATCAGCGGTGTCTCTGCAGCATCTGGACACAGGTTCCATCCTGGCCTGACACGGTGGATTAAAGATCTGGTGTTGCTGCAGATCTGGTGTAACTGCAGCTTGGATCGATCCCTGGCCTGGGAACTCCATGTGCTATGGGGTGGCCAAAAGAGAAAAAAAGAAAAAGAAAAAAAAAGTGCTGGGCATAGAGCCGATTCTCAATGAATAGGAGTTATTTTCCCATCATTCTTTCACAGAAGAAATAGGAATACCCTTTAAAGATTTTAGAAAGCTGGGGATAGTGCCTCATGTTACAGACGCCAGAGCAGGGTTTAAAGTCATTGCAACAGTGCAGAGTGGTGACTCCAAGCCAAGAGCTGGCAGATCGAAGGGATAACTGTGAGCTCCTGTGTTTGGATTTCATGAGACCGAGCAGGGGCAGGACGGGGAGACAGGCAGCGTGTGAGGAAGAGCAAGCACTGCGGTTTTCGTGGTCACGACTCTGACACAATTCATCACCTATTGAAGGTGAGCTTCATGTGCTCCACAGCCCAGCAGCTGCTTTCACAGGCATGCACCTGAGACACACCTACAACAGGAGGGTGTGCAAGGTTCCTGGGGCACACTGTGCATGAAAGTACAACCTGGAACAGCCACCTGCCTCCCCCACCCTGCCTCTGCCCCAAGATGGGTAATGCTTACCACACGATGCTAAGAAAAAAAGGTCAGCCCTGAATGTTTACAGCAGGTGGCTGCTTGGTAGGAATTTCTTGCTTGATTGTAAGTAACTAACTATCTCACTGGTGCATGTACAGTGAGAGGATGTCTTAAGATTTATCTAAAACCAGGCTCTGAGATTCAATAAAGAAGAAAAGCAAAGCAACAGCTAAGGCTAGTGCTTTAGCGCCCACAGCAATTTACGACATAGTTACAGAGGAAGCAATAGACAATATCCCAGGACCAAACCCCAGGCTCTTGGGGATCCGGGGCCCAGGGCTTAATCTGCACTGGCCAGGTCTGGAGAACTGCACTGCATTCTTTTTCTTTTTCTTTCTTTCTTTTTTTTTTTTCAAGGATGCACCCATGGTATCTGGAAGTTCCCAGGCTAGGGGTCAAATCAGAGCTGCAGTTGCCAGCCTACACCACAGCCACAGCCACAGCAACATGGGATCCAAGACTCATCTGCAACCTAAACCACAGCTCACGGCAACGCCAGATCCTTAACCCACTGAATGAGGCCAGAGATTGAACCCCCATCCTCCTGGATAATAGTCAGGTTTGTTACCCCTGCGCCACAACTGGAACTCCCAGGCTGCATCTGAGCATCATGTTACACAGGCTGGAATCCCTCTGGCAGAGTCTCCTCTCAGCCAAAAGGGGTTGAGAGACTTGTTCTCAGCAATGTCAGGGAGCAGAGATGACGAATCAGACAGGTATTCTGAGTAATAGCAGCATTTAAGTGAAAACTTCTACTGCTACATTTCTCTGTCACAGTGCTTTTCCCCTCTGTTTCTTTGGAATGAAATTCCACTTCAGGGAATGGTATTTTCCTAAATCACAGCTGGTGTACAGACCCTAAGCAAGGGGGGAGGGGGGCTCATGAGCCCCCGAAGAGCCTAAGGAATAAGCAGGGCACCAGTAAGTGAGCGCTGGAGGAGACGCCTTTAATCTAAGACTTTAATTCACTTACAGAAGAGGTGGGAGAGGAAGTGCCAGCGGTGGAGAGGGGCAGCCCCTAGGGAGGAGGCAGAAAACACGGAGGCCTGGGGTGGGGAGGGTCTGGGGGAGGGCAGCAGGCCATGGGGGCTCCTCCAGGAGCTGGGGGGCATTCCCAGGCAATGTGAGTCGCAGAAGAATGCTAAACAGGGGAATTGATGTGACCTGTCCAACTTCTCAAAAGCCTAATTCAGATTTCTAGGCAGAGGAAGGATGGAGAGGGAGACAGAGAAGAAGGCAGGACCTTTAGGAGGTGGCTGCTGGGCTCAGGCTGGTCTGATGGCCCCTTGGCAGTGGCAGCAGGTGCGGCAGAAGCAGAGGTGAGATAAAAGTCGCAGGTAGAACGTACAGTGCTTGTGGCGGATTTTAGGAGATGCAGGGATCCAGGCTGAGGACCTGTTTCTGCTCCAGCAGCCAGGGAACCATCCACGTTTCTGGGAAGAGGAGGGCTCGGGCCCTGCAGTTTCCAGCAGGAAAACCTGAATTCAGTTTGGCTGTGAACTGTGGATGCTGGTGGGAACTTGAGCGACAGCCTGGGTTCTGGGTCCTGAGACCTAGGTAGGGTTATGTTCCCCGGACACCCAGCCTTAGCGAAGACACTCGAGCCTCGGAACCCATCCAGGTGGAGCTGTTTGGAAGATGCATCATAACACGGTGGCCTGAAGCCTACAAAGAAGGTAGGATCACGAGATGGGACCTCAGAAAAAGACACAGCAGGACAGGGTCTAATACACAGGAGACGCTCCCTGAATTCTCATGAGATTGATACGTGGTAAGCTAATGTTTTCACTTGATTCCTGGGATGTGAGGAGCTACCTGAGCCACAGGAGCCAATTCAGTCCATCTCCTTGTGCTTGTTTTCCGTGACAACATCACCTGGTCTATTTCTATTCAGACAGTCCGTGGGAGCACCCCTGCCTTCCCTGCCCCAAGCAGAACTGGGAGGGGCGCATCTGGAATTCACAGCGCACTGACACATCCTAACTCACTGGATTCTCTTATCACCTCATATCATGGGCGGGAAAACCAAGGCAGGAAGAGATTTAGTAGTTAGTGGTGGAGCTGGGATTCAAAACCGAAGCTCTCAGATTCCAGAAAAGTTTCTCTCAACCAGTATCATGTTACCTCTCCTCATGCATATTTAATCGATTTGGAAAGTATCAGTAAAAAGTGTGCACAGATGTGGCTTTGCAGATATAAATATCTACCTACAATAGGAAGCAGAGTGTTGGGTTAGACTAGCTGCATGCTGCTAGGAAACCATGGAAACTTTCCACTAAATATTGGCCTGAACTCTTCAATGACCCTGGTTCTTTATAGAGTCTCCTTGTTTGAAAGCAAGCGAATATGGCTTCTTTACATTCAATTGTTCTAATTTTTGTTGGTACAAATCTATGTTCAACTTACATAATTAGGGACTCTATGATTTACAATAACATTTTCTTTGTATTCTGTACACATTGTGAGTGATGTGTATGCCTGTGGATGGCAGGTGTATTCAACTTATAAGGGGCTTTAAGTTATTATTTTCTTCATATTGTACAAATGAAGCTATTATATCTCAGATGAATTCTGCTGTATTTCTTGAGTGAACCTTTATTGTTATACTGTGTTTACAGCCTAAAATCTGGCTGCTTCTTTTATTTACAGGAAAATGAGTTAATGTAAATCTAATGGTTTTAGTTTTTTTTTTTTTTTTTGTCTTTTTGCCTTTTCTAGGGCCGCTCCCGCAGCACATGGAGATTCCCAGGCTAGGGGTCGAATCGGAGCTGTAGCCACCGGCCTATGCCAGAGCCATAGCAACTTGGGATCCGAGCCACGTCTGCAACCTACACCACAGCTCACGGCAATGCCGGATCATTAACCCACTGAGCAAGGGCAGGGACCGAACCCTCAACCTCATGGTTCCTAGTCGGATTCGTTAACCACTGCGCCACGACGGGAACTCCATGGTTTTAGTTACTGAGGGACTAATGAGAGTCAGTGTCCAGAGAGGACTTATGTGTCCTGATATTTAGAACATGCTCCTTTGTCACATGGGAAGAATGGGGCCAGCCATTGTAACTTTTACTTGTCCCCACAAAGAACAGAAAGGCGAGCATTCATTCATGTACAGATGATCTAATTTTATTATCAAGACTGGTCATGGCCTTAAAAAATGAATGTGGAAGTTTAATTACGGCAAGGAAGGAGAATTGAGGATCAGTCCTTCTAAAATCAATGCCAACATGTGTAATATAAGCCTTCCATGTTTTAATTGGTTTGTGGGGAAAATTCTCCTCATGTATTGCCTAATTCAACCAATTGCATGAAAGGTGTATACCTAGGTTAGCTCAGCCTAGTATTCTAAGAAATTTTCAGTTGCTTGCACTTTATAATTGTTACAGCCACTTGATAATTTTAACGACTGAGGGTGCTGTGTTCCCCTAGCTTTGGGAGTCATCCAGGGAACAGTGATTGAGGCCAAGTCATCCAGGGAACAGTGACTTGGGCCAAGCAGAAAGCCAGGGGCTGCACACTGGCAGCATCGAGAGCACTTTAGGTCCTCTTTGACCTTCGACAGATGCCAGCTGAGCTCCGGCAGATTTTTCTTCATGTATGACAAGTCCTTGTAGGTTCTCAAGCTTTGGGTGGACATCAGCCTCTGGCTCCTTAAATGGTAAAAACACGTCATTCCCTGTTTTCTGGCTCACCTAGAATAATCGCACTCCGCACATCTGTCAACCGGTTCCACCCGCCTTGCCGTGGTTCTGTATCTTTTGCAGGCTCAGCGGCCGGGGGGTGGTGCACTTCAAAGGACCCGTTGCAAGGCGTGCCCACCGGCTGCCCCCAGTTCTGTGACTGATCGAGGCGCACCAGGCGCAAGTGCCCTGCACCCCGCAGCGCTTCACAGTATTCGATCTGTAGCGCTTCGCTCTAGTCTCTGCTTTGCCAACTGCCTTCCTGTCCAGCCGCCTGGGATTTCCCTTTCTGTGTCGGTGTTGATGTCTCGAAACGAAGACTCTGAAGAACTTCCTGCTTCTGAATTTACTTACTGACAGTGTGATTCTATGATTGTATCTTCCTTTTGCTTTGGCTTCTAAAAAGCTAAAAGCAACGTTGGGATCCTTTTTTACCCACTGCAAGAGGGCTTGCCTCACACTCTTTTTATCATCCTCTTGACACCACCTTGCTTACCTTCCACTTTCTTTTGTCTCATTTTGGGGATTAATTTTTAAGTAGCTTGCCCTTTTCCTCTTAATGTAGCATTGCATGCCCCACCCTTTAAATACTACTTGAAATAAGGTAATGAATAAATACTAAATTGTGCCAACGTCGCAAAAAAAACCCACAAACAAAACAAAACAAAAACCGTGCTCGAGGTGTCTGAAGAGTGGGGAGTATTTCCAAGGAGCAAGGAGAGGGCCTGAGAAACCACTCTGAGCATCTGAATGTTGGGAGGATGAAGACGGTAGGTGTGGGCCAATGGTCCAGAGCCCTGACCTGCCTCCGAGCATGCGCAGCCGCGGAGGGGGTGGGGCCCAGGCCACCCCAGGTGGAGCTTCTGAAGCCGACGAGGCCCTGGGAGCCAAGCAGTCGGAGACTCCCCCAGGATAAGGCGTATCTTCTTTTAAAGTCACACACGGTATAAGAGATGGAGCGATGCCATCAGAGGAATAAAGCAGCGACAGAGTCCCCAGTTCAGTACTACTCCTGTGCCTCAGACGCCATCCAGTAAAATCTCCAAAGCAAACTAACCGCCTTGCCGTTGTTTCCCAGACGTTCCGGGAGGATGCCCGATGGAAACATGTGCCTGAGACAATGCGGATGAGAACTCAGGAGAAGCGCTCAGGGACCGGAGGAACGTGAGAAGGTCCAAACCGAGAGGTCCAAATCGTGCCCAGGACCGCACACGAACTGTGGTCAGGGACTGACCCTGGAGAGGTGTGCAGGGAAACCCCGTAGAGATAGATGCTAAATTAAACCACCCGGATTCACTGTAAAAATACCATTCTGCGTGTGGAAGAAAATGTAAGGATTCAGACATAGATGCCCCAAACTGTTTCTCGAAACTCAATAGAAGGCTTACACTGGGAACACGCACACACTCTCACACACACACACACACACACACACACACACACACACACATTTACAAAAAACATGTCATTTTCAGGAATGAAGGACAGAAGTTTAGCCAATGTGCCCTAATCCATCAAGTATCATTGCTTGATTTTCTCTGTTGGGGAGCTTTGTTAAAGAGTAAGGGAAAAAAAGCAATAAATTCTTTTTTTTTTTTTTGGTCTTTTTAGGGTGGCACCCACAGAATATGGGAATTCCCAGGCTAAGGGTTGAATTAGAGCTGCAGTTTTGGGCCTACAGCACAGACGCAGCAACTCCAGATCCGTGCCACATCTGCGACCTACACCACAGCTCACTACAACACCGGATCTTAGGGAGAGTTATAGTTCAAATTTGAGGAAAGCTTCCTTCTTGCCTATTTAGGTCGCACTGCCCATGTGGGGACTGATTTGTTACTCGGGACCCTTTGGGGACCCAGGGTCTCAACCATGGGGGTGGTGGCACCACCAGACCCTCTTACCTCCAGTTGCTTTGAGCTTGATGGTCATTAGTTCTTCGGAGACCTTGCCCTTCTTGATGGCCTGTGCATTGAGGGGACATCCAGATAAGCTGTGAAAAGAGAAATTATACTGCTGGGCGAAACAACTATTATTTCTTATACAAATTAAACATTTTATATTTAGTGCTTCCTATTTAACACTATAGAACACGGTATGGAGGTGCCTCAGAAACCTAAAAATAGAACTACCATATGATCCAGCAATCCCACTCCTGGGCATATATCCAGACAAAACTATAATTCAAAAAGATACATGCACCCCTATGTTATTGAAGCACTATGCACAGTAGCCAAGACATGGAAACAATCTAAATGTCCATTGACAGATGAATGGATTAAGAAGATGGAATACTACTCAGCCATAAAAAAGAATGAAGTAGTGGTATTTGCAGCAACATGGATGCAACTAGAGATTATCATACTAAGTGAAGTCAGAGAAAGAAAAATACCATATGATATCACTTATATGTGGGATCAAAAATACGGCACAAATGGACCTGTCTACAGAACAGAAATAGACTCACAGACATGGAGAACAGACTTGTGGTTGTCAAGGGGGAGGAGGGAGTTTGGGGTTAGTAGATGCAAACTATGCCATTTAGAATGAATAAGAAATGAGGTCTTACTGTACAGCACAGGGAACTATATCCAGTCACTTGGGAGAGAACATGATGGAAGATAACATAAGAAAAAAAATGTATCTACATGATGTATATCTATGTATGACCTGGTCACTATGCTCTACAGCAGCATTTGGCACAACACTGTAAATCAACTACACTTTAAAAAAAAAAAAGTCTTTGCCTGCCTACTCATTATAATTTGAAGTCTCTCTGCAGAAAGTAATAATATCTATTACAACAAAAGCAGGCATTCCCATTGTGGCTCAGTGGTTAATGAACCCAGCTAGCATCCATGAGGACACGAGTTCGATCCCTGGCCTTGCTCCAGTGGGTTAAGGATCCGGTGTTGCTGTGAGCTATGGTATAGGTCACAGATGTAGCTCGGATCCCAAGTTGCTGTGGCTCTGGCATAGGCTGGTGGCTACAGGTCTGACTGGACCTCTAGTCTGGGAACCTCCATATGCTGCGGGTGTGGCCCTAAAAAGACCAAAAAAAAAAAAAAAAAAAAACCCTCAAATAACACAAAATATTTTCTGTTTTTTTCTTAGATTAAAATACAAATAGTTACTGTTGGAGTTCCCATTGTGGCACAGCAGCAATGAATGTGACTAGTATACATGAGGACGCAGGTTTGACTTCTGGCCTCACTCGGTGGGTTAAGGAGTCAGCATTGCTGTGGCTGTGGTGTAGGCTGGCAGCTGAAGCTCTGATTTGACCCCTAGCCTGCGAACCTCCATATGCTGCAGGTTTGGCCTTAAAAAAGACAAAAAAGAAAAAGAAAAAAGAAAAAGAAAAAAGACAAAAAAAGAAAGAAAATACAAATAGCTTCTGTTGATATTATCATTGAATCCATTTTGTTAAAATGTTACTATTTGGCATTCATGTAAACACTTTTTTTTTAGTAGTGGTTACTTTGTTTTCTGTAAAACTGTACATACATAATTGGAATAAGATTTGTTCCCAATTAGTCAAAATTCAAAATTCCATGAATAATAAAGCAGAATCTGGTTTTTTCTAGGAGTCTTTATTTTTTTATTTTTTATTTTTTGGGTCTTGCCCACGGCATGAAGAAGTTCCTGGGCCAGGGGTCTAACTTGAACCTCAGAAGTGACCTGAGCCACCACAGTGATAATGCCAGATCCTTAACTTGCTGAGCCACTAGGGAACTCCATGGTTCTTGCTATCTTTATACACGCTGTCATTTGATCTTTACAGAATGACTCAAATTAATAAAAACCCAAAATGGTACCCCCGACCCCTCATGGCAAATTCAGCTTGGGTAGGGAAAAGTTTTATTTTGTTTTTTTGTCTATTCTAGACTCTCACCCTCAGCATATGGAGGTTCCCAGGCTAGGGGTCCAATCGGAGCTGTAGCTGCTGACCTACACCACAGCCACAGCAACATGGGATCTGAGTCACATCTGTGAACCACGCCACAGCTCAGGGCAACATCAGATCCTTAACCCACTGAGCAAGGCCAGGGATTGAACCTGCCACCTCATGGTTCCTAGTTGGATTCGTTAACCACTGAGCCACGATGGGAACTTCGGGTGGGGGAAAGTTTGTAATTTACTCTTTAACTTTTTTTTTTTTCATTTTTGACACTTTATTCTTTGCATTTATTTTAATAAAATAGAGAAATATTTATTTTTTCAATTATAGTTGATTTACAGTGTTGTGTCAATTTCTGCTGTATAGCATAGTGACCCAGTCAAATATATATATGTTTTTTGCTTTTTATGGCCGCACCTGTGGCATGTGGGAGTTCCCAGACTTAGGGGTCGAATTAGAGCTATAGCTGCCAGCCTACGCCACAGCCAGAGCAACGCCAGATCCAAGCCAAGACTGTGACCTACACCACAGCTCACAGCAATGATGGATCCTCTAACCCACTGAGTGAGGCTGGGGATCGTACCAGCATCCTCATGGATACTAGTTGGATTCTTACCCTGCTGAGTCACAGTGGGAACTCCTATATATACATTCTTTTTCTCATACTATCTTCCATTATGTTCTATCCTAAGACACTGGATATAGTTCCCCGTGCTGTATGGTAGGACCTCATTGCGTTTCCATTCTAAATGGAATAGTTTGCATCTACCAACCCCAAATTCCCTGTCTTTAACTTTTACAAATTTTTTTTTTAATTAAGAAATCGCTACCGGAAAGGAAAATAAAAGAAAGCGCTGTAAGTATATTCAGGGGCCCTCAGTGCCCAAGGAGTGTGCTGTCCTGCAGTGTTTATACGCTTTTCCTGAAGACACGCACCCTTTAGCCCTGCTTCTTTCCTATAATATCATCTGTTTTATTTAAATTGCACCAAAATGATAATGACAACATGGAACAGAATTTGTTTCCTGTCATACATGACAAGATTATTTGCTTTTTCTAAGCAGCCATTAATTCTTTTGCCATCTGGTTATATTTTTGGAGATATGGTTTTTAAATAAAATTAAAAATTATCATAATCAGCCATTTAAAATCTTTTTTTCCACAGACATTTGGTTACCATTCATGTATGAAACAGTTATTTTCAATCCAAAGATCAGGACACATGGCAAAGTGGAAGGAAATATTTCTGAAGCAAAGCTCTTAATAAATGTTTGCAGAATGAATGTAAGTTTTTAAGAATTTTAAATGATGTGGTATTAAGATGATACAAAACAAAACAATAGATAATATTATATCTCAAAAAGAGGCTATGTGGTTTGCCAACACTTGATAAATTATGAAATATTTTACACAGGAAACGAAAATAATGGAAAAGCAGCAACTGAACTCTGACTCTGATCTTTCTATTCTAGAAGCTGCTCATGATGAAGAGTGGCCTATAAAGGATGTCCTATATTTATTTTTAAAATTTATTTTAGGAGTTCCCGTTGTGGCACAGTGGTTAACGAATCCGACTAGGAACCATGAGGCTGTGGGTTCAATCCCTGGCCTTGCTCAGTGGGTTAAGGATCCAGTGTTGCTGTGAGCAGTGGTATATAGGTCGCAGACGTGGCTTGAATCTGGTGTTGCTGTGGCTGTGGTGTAGGCCAGCAGCTACAGCTCCGATTGGACCCCTAGCCTGGGAATCTCCATATGCTGCAGGAGCAGCCCTAGAAAAGGCAAAAAGACAAAAAAAAAAAAAAAAAAAAAATTTATTTTATTGCAGTAGAGGTGCTTTACAATGCTGTATTAATTTTGCTGTACAGCAAAGTGATTCAATTCTACATATATATTCTTTTTCATGTTCTTTTCCATGATGGTATCCCACAGGTTACCGAATACAGTATTCTGTGCTGTAAGTAGGGCCTTGTTGTTTATCCATCCTTTATATAATAGTTCGCATCTGCTAACCCCAAACTCTCAGTTCTTCCCTCCCTGACTAAAGCTATTTTTATTCTTCCTTTATTTTATATTTTATTTTATTTTTTGTCTTTTTGCCTTTTCTAGGGCCGCTCCCACAGCATATGGAAGTTCCCAGGCTAGGGGTCGAATCGGAGCTGTAGCCCCCCGCCTACGCCAGAGCCACAGCAATGAGGGATCCAAGCCACATCTGCAACCTACACCACAGCTCATGGCAATGCGGGATCCTTAACCCACTGAGCAAGGGCAGGGATCGAACCTGCAACCTCACGGTTTCTAGTCGGATTTGTTAACCACTGCGCCACAACGGGAACTCCCCTTTATTTTACTTTTATTAGTCCTTAAAAAATTGTGGTGTGAACATTTAACATGAGATTGCTCTCTCAACTATTTTTTTTTTTTTTTGTCTTTTTGTCTATTTTCTAGGGCCGCACCTGTGGCATATGGAGGTTCCCAGGCTAGGGGCTAATTGGAGCTGTAGCTGCTGGCCTAGGCCCTTGCCACAGCAACACCAGATCCGAGCAGCGTCTGGGACCTACACCACAGCTCACAGCAACACCAGATCCTTAACCCACTGAGCAAGGCCAGGGATCGAACCCACAACCTCATGGTTCCTAGTTGGATTCCTTAACCACTGAGCAATGAGGGGAATGCTTCAACTTTTTTTTTTTTTTTTAATAGTTGATTTACAATGTTCTGTCAATTTCTGCTATAATCTTTTTTTTCTTCTTCTGGAAAATTTGCACAAGTCTGTCTTGTTTTATGTCACATATTGTGTCCTGAGAAAATGGTCTCGAGCAGGATTAACGTTTGGTGACCTGGTCTTAAAAGTGCCCTGTGGGAGGTCCATCTTCAAGGAGATGGATATTCTTAACTCCTGAGAACTTCCTCCTCTGCCCTGGGGTCTGCACTACTCAGCCCACAGGGTGCCGAGTGTCCCCTGTGGCAGTGGATGGAGAGTAAAGCAGCCCTACAACCTGGGGCTCAGAATGGAAACTCACTCAACTGACCGAAGCAGGAAGCAATGTTGGATTTAGAAAATGCCCCTGGATAGTCTGTGTCTGCCAGTGGAGTTATAGCTCCCAGGATAGAAAACAAGTCCCAATTTGAAGAAAATTGGGGCAGGAAAATATTTTAAAAGTCCCTGTTCCTTTGAAGGGTGCCATGTCCTCGGCAAGGCTCCTCACTGCTCAGGGACCGGAGCAGGTCGGCTGGGTGTCCAGCACCTTTAGGGTTTGGGCATCACGTGGCAAAGCCAGGAAAAACCTGCCCTATGTGGCTTGGACCAAATTTGCAATTCTATTAAGGCAGAGGAAGGTGATTTTGAACTCTGTCTTCAGCTACCCTGTCAAGTAAAATGGCAGATGACAAATCTATATGACGGACATCACTGTTTATAATATATTAGTAAACCTCAATAAAATTACAGACTTATGGTAGAGCATTAAATGAGTTCTATTAGCCATAGAACTTCTGGTTTTAAAGCTGCAAACATCCATCATGGGGTGTGGGTATGTGTTTAATATAATACCATTTGTCTACGCAGTTGCTCTCCTTTCAAAGTGGAAGTTTGTAACACAAAGACTTAAAGCAGAGAGTTCCTGTCGTGGCTCAGGGGAAATGAATCCCACTAGTATCCATGAAGATTGGGTTCGATCCCTGGCCTTGCTCAGTGGGTCGGGGATCTGGGGTTGCCATGAGCTGTGCTGTAGGTCACAGACACGGCTCAGATTCTGCGTTGCTGTTACTGTGGCTGTGGTGTAGGCTGGCAGCTGTAGCTCTGATTCAACCCCTAACCTGGGAACTTCCATTTGCCTCTGGTAGGACCCTAAAAAGAAAAAAAAAAAAAAGACGACTTAAAGCAAGGTTTTAAAGTAATTAGATGCAAATAAAATGCTGATATAATGCTCAAGTAATTGTTTTCAACTGTCCTCTAGAGTAGCTTTTGTATTTATTTCCCTTTTGCTGAACCTTAAATGGGAAAAGTTACAGAACTTGCCTTTGAAGACAGCTGAGGAAAGTCTGCAGAGGGCCTGGCAGTCAGGAGGTCTTGGGAACACCAGGGATGAGGTGGTACCCAGGGGCTGGTACCCAGCTCAGGAAGGGGTTCTGGGGTCTTGATGCCTGGGGTCGGGGGGGTGGGCAGGCCAATCCCTGAACTTCCCTGTGCTCCTGATTCTTCTGACAATGGAGGGAATTGCAGTCCCTGTAGACACGGGTTTACGAAGGTTTAAAGGAATAAATCACCTGAGGAACTTCAAACAGGCGCTCGGCTGCCACCGAGCACCCTGAATAGCGGTCAGCTGTCATCAGTGACAGGGAGGAAAATTAACCACCTCAGGATGTCAGGCGGAGGTGCAGGACAGATAAAGTGTCGTGGGGCAGGACATGTGATTCAGCCTGCCATTCCTGCTCTGATGAATTAGTGCACATGTCTACGCACGTGTGAATATAACTGCACAACAGGGAAAGGAAATGGTCCCTGTTGAACACCTATTATGTGCCAGGCAGTAAGCAAGGCATTTTATTACATTATTTGTTTAAGTCCTGTCCATAGTAAAGAAAAGCGTTCCACCTCAAAGAGAATGCCCCCAATTAAATTTGGGCTCTTAAATCCTTTGAGAAACAAGAATGGAAAACAGTGCCATCTGAACATTCATTTGTCTAACCTCTTGTTTCTCTTCTAGAAAACGGCATCTCTGCATTAATACTGCAGTCTATATTTTTGAGCTCATCATTCCTTTTGCTTACTATGAAATAAAGAGCGGGTACAGAGACACATGCGATGTGCATTTGCAGTTTAAAGAATGCCCTTGAGGGGTACGGCTTGAATTTACCTTCACACACAACAGCTCTGGAGCCTTTGTGTCCCTGAGCCAAAGCTGTCTCCTGCCTCCAAGGACAACATTAACTCCGATTGCAGTTTAATATTTACAGAGGTTTTTAAAAGGTGATTTTGCTACACGCCTTTCACTTTGTGGAAGTAGAATCCCATGGCAGGGTTCCTCAGCATTTTTCCCACTGAGCATTTGCTCCAACTCCACCTGAGTGGTGCCTCCACGTCCACACGAATCTTGGATCCTGCACCTGGAATCATGGCTGTTCCCTGCACTGCAGGGGCCTGGGCGGTGGGCAGTCCCCAGCCTGGGTTGGGGAGCAGACCTCCTGGGACATGCCCCGTCCAGTCTCCAGGATCCAGGGTGCAGGGGAGCCTCTGGGGCTGAGTCTGGCTGCCTGCAGCTGGAGAGCAGGGCGCCTCACCTGCCTGATTACATCTGACCTCCTGATGCGGTCCTACAGGTCCTCCCCTACCCGTAGCGCCAAGCATCCCTGTGGCTCCATCACCTCTTAAAGCTACTTTGCGCTTGTGAAAGAGAATTCTGTTGTTGGAACCAAGGGGTGTGCCCACCGAGGTCCAGTGTTACTGTTTCACTACCCATGTCAATGTGATAGGAAAGCATGACTGCTGTGCAGCCAGGAGGCTCCATGATGTGTCACTGTCGTTTCTGAATCTGAAATGATGGTGCAGACTCAGAAGGAAACCCCACATGCTCTCTGGACACAAAGCACTTGAAAGCCATCAAAATAAACCACCTTGGAGCTCCCTGGTGCTGCAGTGGGTTGAGGATTTAGGATCATCACTGCTATGGCACAGGTTCCATCCGTGTGCCACAGGGATGGCCAAAAAATGAAATGATATGAAATGAAATAAAATAATAAAATAAACCACCTAAAAAGTTCAGGTTTTCTCCATAGGCAGGAAACCGTCATTTCCTGACACCACCAACATGCACCTGGAAAACTGAACTGAGTGTCTACATGCCCAGCCTGGCTCTGCTGGCCTCCTGCCCGGGTTAGGACTCAGTGCGGCTTCATTTGATCTTAAATCCACGCGGCGCACTGCGGGCCCAGGACCGGAAGGACCCCGCTGACCGGAGAGCTGGGTGGTGAAGCTCCTCGGCCCTTCCTCCCGGTGGAACACAGACCAAAACCTGGACCAAGGCCAGTGTTGCTGACAAAGGGCTCGGCTGAAACCTGTGCCACTTGGCGATGAAGGAATGGAGTCCTTGTGAGGCTGGAAGTGGTTTTGCATCTCCTTGTTCTTTCCTTTCTGGCTGCTGGGATGAGTCACGGCTCCTCAGCAGCAAAATCACTACAATTTGGTCTGAAATGGAGCCAGTTCACGAGCGAAAAAAGCTGAGAGCCATAAACTCTAGGGAGAGGTTGTCACGGCTCAGAAGGGAAGTGAACCTCAAAAGGATTCAAAAAGCACAGCATGGGCAATATTTTAGGATAAAAATACGGGCACTGCTTCTACAGCACTTGAACAGGCTGCAGGGAGTTTTCAGAGGCAGAGAAGAACACTGTCCATTCTTCAAACCGCTCACTTCTCTCTGGCAAGACTCAGTCTCACGTCCAAGGTGCTGTGATGAACGACCCGGGGGGATGGGGCCCCGGCCATCCTGGTGACAACCACAATGACCACACAACACAGGACAGAAAGGCGGAAAGCAAAGCCTACCTCCTGTGGGTGACGAACACGTTGTTGACGTGGCCTAGCCCGTTGCAGCCAGGCAGGGGGCAGTGGGGCAGCTCCTGTTTGTTCAGTTTCCAGGACAGGGGGGCCCCATTCAGCGGGTTCTCCTTCTGCCTCTTGGCAGCCAGGGGGCAGCCTGAGGCAGTGCGGTGGGATGTGTATTTACCGGATATGTGACCTTGGCCATCACATCCGATCACCGGGCATCTAGAGAGACACAGTACAGATGTGAGCAGCGGGGAGGGACCAGCTAACTCAGGGGGAGCTGTGACCCAGGGAGAAAGGACAGGGTTTAAGCCATGCCCCTTCAACCCCGGGGAAGGCAGGCATTAGCAGTCACCAGCGTTCCCAGGCTCTGAGCACAGCAAGGGGGCACACCTGGTGGCAGATGCCCTCCCCCCATTTTAGAGGTGGGGAGAATGGGGTTCCTCCAGTTGGGTAGCTTGTCACCCAGGTTACAAAGCATGGGGCCCAGCCTCTGCCCACACTTCTCAGCTCTAGGAACGACTGTGGAAGCACTGTTGCTCACAGAACCGGAATGCTGGTTGTTCCAAACACCTACATACAGAGCGCTCTGGGAACTGGGGCAGATCAAGTGATTCACAGTCTGCATCTGTGTCTGCGTCCCTCACCCAAGACTGGGAAGCATCTCTCCAGCAGAGGGAATTCGGTTGACATACAATTCCACCTTAAGCAAAGGTGAAGTTCCGGGGGACCCTGCTCGGTGCCTGTCACCCCAGGCCTGTCCACAGGTTGCCTTCCTTTTTTTTTTTCTTTTTGCATTTTTCTAGGGCCGCTCCTGCGGCATATGGAGGTTCCCAGGCTAGGGGTCTAATCCGAGCTGTAGCTGCGGGCCTACACCACAGCCACAGCAACATGGGATCCGAGCCGTGTCTGTGACCTACACCACAGCAACGCCGGATCCTTCACCCACTGAGCAAGGCCAGGGATCGAACCTGAAACCTCATGGTTCCTAGTCGGATTCGTTAACCACTGCGCCAAGACGGGAACTCCGCAGGCTCATCAGAGCAGGACCAGGAGGGGGCGGGATTCCCGGCCCCCAAGCGCCTGGCGCTGCTTCCAGGGCCTGGTGACCGAGGGACACCCGGCCGCCTCCCAACCAGAGTTCCGCCTGTTGGTCCACTTTGCCCTGAAGCTCTGCCTGGCACTCACTTGAGCTCAGGGTCTTCTTTTTCTTCCTTCGTAGGGGTCACCTTGACGCCACCTTTCCTGGCACGCGGACAGCCTGACAGGCTTGAATGGGACCCAGAAGAGAACAGAGCAGAGGCTTGTGAGCTCAGGGGCAGGCTGCCCAGGCGCACGGATGCTCACCTGGGGGAGGGGACAGGCCTACCTTCTGTGGGAGGCGTAGTTTCCCGTCACGTGCCCCGAACCGTCACAGCCTGGGGTGGGACACCTGGAAAATGCGAGAGATGCACTGGTGGGTGTGCGGAGGGGGTCAGGGCCCGTCCCAGAGCCGGTCTTCCCGCAGGACGAGCACGCCCGGGTGGCTCTCCTGGATTGGACAGAACTGGGTTTGGGCTAAAAATCCATTTTTATTTTTATTTTTATTTTTTTTCTTTTTGCCTTTTTCTAGGGCCGCTCCCATGGCATATGGAGGTTCCCAGGCTAGGGGTCTAATTGGAGCTGTAGCCACTGGCCTACGCCAGAGCCACAGCAACGCCGGATCCGAGCCGCGTCTGCAACTCGAGGCAATGCAGGATCCTTAACCCACTGAACAAGGCCAGGGATCGAACCCACAACCCCATGGTTCCTAGTCGGATTCGTTAACCAGTGCGCTACGACGGGAACTCCTAAAAATCCATTTTTAAAGAAAATGTTAAGATGCCTCACTACTGCCTGATGTTTGGTAGACATCGTGTTAGTTGTTACCCTGCATTTTTTCCTTCTCTTTAAACCTTATTATTTTAAAATTTGAAGTGTAATTGACTTATGGTGTTGGGTTAGGCTACTAAGCAGAATTCCCTGTGGTCTAGAGTAGGTCCTTGTTAAACCTTATTTTGGAAGGAACCTGAAATTCAACCCACAACGTAATTGCCAGCCTTCTGTCTATATCACACAAAATTATCTTTGCTTAAAAAAAGTTTCCAAATTCTTTCTGTGTATAATTTATTTTCTTTCTCTTTTTTCAATATCAAGATAAATTTATTATTTTTTAATAAATGTTATGGAAGCAACATGGATGGGCCTAGAGATTATCATACTAAGTGAAGTAAGTCAGAGAAAAACAAACATCATATGAGATCGCTAAGATGTGGAATCTAATCAATTTCCTTTTTTGGCTGCCCCTCAGTATATGGAGTTCCTGGACCAGGGATCAGATCTGAGAGGCAGTTGTGGCAATGCCAGATCCTTAACCCACTATGCCAGGCTGGGGTGCTCCAGAGATGCTGCTGATCCTGTTGCACCACAGTGGGAACTCCAAAATAATTTATTTTCTTTAATTTGCTCCATGACCACGACAGACTGGTGAATCTCTGGAAAGCCAGAGACCTGGCAAATGAATGTAGCTGCTGGAGGAAACCTAGGACATTCTTCTTCGTGGGCCACCTTAAAAGGTCTTTTGGAAAATCTGCCAATGACTCTCACTGATAGTTAGCCTTAAATGTGGGGTCAGGAGCGTGAAGAAGGTAGGAGAACAATTCTACGTGGAGTGAATCAGGACAGGCTTTCAAATACACCCAAATTCAAACAACATACAGAGATCCTGGCTCTTTGATTGCCTTTAAAAAAATGCCAAATATTAATAAAAACACAGAAGGTGTCATAAAATGTTTGCTTTCCTGAAGGTTTAAGCAGACAATGTCACTGTTATTTTTTCACCTGTGTGTCCACCCTGGCTCAGATTTCTATGCAAATGAGAGTGTGCGAAAAATAATAATCCAAATGTAAATACATTCCTTTTCTTAAAGTCCAGCCCACTGAACTCTCACGAAAATGCTTTTATAGGCAATCTTGAGGCAGAACATAGGGAGTGGATGCTTTTTCAGGGGAAATGTGAAATTAGCAAACACTTTCAAGCTAATCCCAGAACCCTGCATTGATACTTTAATCAATTTTGTTTAATGTTTCTATTTATCTTTTCTAGATGTTTATTACATCTAGAAATAATGTAATTTACATTATTTACATTATAAATATTTACATTACATGCAATGTAAATAATGTAACATAATACATTTTTAAAGGGTGTAAGGTGGATTATAACTTTTTATTAGTCTATATGCTTTACAAAGACCCAAGTAAACAAGTAAGAAGTTTAGGCTAAGAGACGATAATAGCAGGAAAAATAAAATCAATCAATACAAGTTAATATATGTGTGACTCTGAGATCCTATAGGCGAGGTGGAAAACAGGCCAAAACTGTGTGTAGCCACCAAAGTGAAAGGCAGTCATGTGACTCAAAATGCCCAGGAGATAAGGTACTGCACAGTTTTCTAAAAGTCAGTTGATGAACTCCAAAATTCATAAACACCTTCTGCAGCTCAATACCGAAAAAACAACCCCCGCAAAAAAAGGGCAGAAGATCCAAACAGACAGTTCTCCAAAAAAGACATACAGATGGCTGAAAAACACATGAAAAGATGTTCAACATCACTCAGTATTAGAGAAATGCAAATCAAAACCATTATGAGGTACCACCTTATACCAGCCAGAATGGCCATCATCCAAAAGTCTACAAACAATAAGTGCTGGAAAGGGTGTGGAGAAAAAGGAACCCTAGTACACTGTTGGTGGGATTGTAAATTGGTCCAACCACTGTGGAAAACAGTATGGAGATTCCTAAGAAAACTAAAAATAGAACGACCATTTGATCCAGCAATTCCACTCCTGGGCATCTATCCAGAGAAAACCATGACTCACAAAGACACATGTACTCCGATGTTCATTGCAGCACTATTTTCAATAGCAAAGACATGGAAACAACCTAAATGTCCATCGACAGAGGAGTGGATCAAGAAGATGTGGTACATATACACACTAGAATATTACTCAGCCATTAAAAAGAACAAAATAACAGCATTTTTAGCAACATGGATGGACCTAGAAATTATCATGCTCAGTGAAGTCAGTCAGAGACACCAACATCAAATGTTTTCACTGACATGTGGAATCTGAAAAAAGGACAGACTGAATGTCTTTGCAGAACAGATGCTGACTCACAGACATTGAAAAACTTATGGTCTCCGGAGGAGACAGTTTCAGGGGTGGGGGGATATGCTTGGGTTGTGAGATGGAAATCCTGTGAAACTGGATTGTGATGATCATTGTACAACTACAAAGGTAATAAATTCTTCAGGTAATTAAAAAAAAAGTCAGTTGATGAAAATGCTTGCCACACCCTCCTAGATCTGCTTAGTACCTAAATTCTGAAATTAACAGAGGTACAATGTTGTATATTCAACATCACTGCTTTAACAAAATATCGTAAAGCACAAAACCAGCAAATTAACTAAATGAAATCACAGTGATTTGGTTTTAGTCACTGGACTCAGGAGTGCCTGGTGCCACCTGCCTCTGGTCACAGCCACCAGCGGGCGAGGTGAGGTGTCGCGTCCACACTTACTTCAGCTCCTGCGAGTTGGCCGCCATGAGGGATTTCAGAGTCTTATCCGCCAGGGGACAGCCGGAAACACTGACAAGAGAGGAGAAAAGCAGAATCAGAGACACACACGGACACGCACTGGCCTGGCTCACGGGCAGCCTGCGCTTGTGAACCTAGTTCAGTTCCCGACAGGGATTGGGAAAAAGAACCAGGTCTGAACCCAGCTTTGCTGGTCTAGCCAGTCCAGGCTTGGGGCACCTGGATCACTTCTCATGGGCTTGGCTTTGTTGTTTCCCCAGTGAAGGGCTTGAGCCCAGGGAGACCGCCATCCAGTCATACCTGACACAAGATCCCCTCCCTCTGCAGCTCCAGGGATGGGGCACAGAGGCTAAGGCAATGCCCAGAGGGATGGCGAACCACAGGTGACAGCAGGGATGGTCCTGCTGTCTCTAGTCCTGCAACAGCCCCCGCTGGGGGCTGAGGAGCCCCACCCCATGGTGGGAGGGGTTGGGGTGCCCGAGTCCTAAAGCTAGACGGGACCAAAGCCTGCCGTGAACTCTGACTTCTGGTTTGGAGCAAGTCAGGATCAGAAGGATCAGAAAACTGTTTTTGAGCAAAAAGGTATCATTTCATTTTTTTGGCCATGCCTGCAGTATGTGGAAGTTCCCGGGCCAGGGATAGAATCCACGCCACAGCAGTGACAATGCCTGATCCCTTAACCCCTTGCACCATGGGAGGGCTCCAAGGTGTCATTTCTTTAAGAAGAAATGGAGTAAGAAGACTGAAGATTGAACTTAGCTTTATTTCTGCAAAACAAAACAAACCCAAACCCCAACTAACTCACTTTCCAATTTCCAGTCCAGCGAATACCTTTCTGGGATGGGTGAGAACAAGCACTTAAAGCAGAATAGGATGATGACAGCTTAACTGAGAGGGAAGTGGTACCTGCGGTGGGAGGCATAGTTTCCTGTAACGTGGCCGCTCCCGTCGCATCCTGGCGTTGGGCAGCTGGGTGGATAAAAACATATACTTAGGGTCAAATGCATTTCATTTGTTCTGATTGGTTGCGGGGCAGCTTCTCTTTTCAAGACCAGTGAACACAGAGTGGGACACACAAAAGATGGAACCAGGGATGTAGGTCATGTAAGGATCAGCAGACAAGATAAGAGGAAGCTAGTATGACCTTGAGCTAGTCCTTTCCAGCATCATCTCAGTTCTCTAATCAGATGATGCAGGAAGGTGACGCTAATGCATGTGTCCTGGTGATGTGTGTGAGTCAGCAGTCAATGGTGTTTTATTTCTTTGAAAACGTGAGTTAGAAAAAAAACCCACTACGTACCTGTGCTTTAGCCTGATAGTCGCTCTCAGAAATACTGGCACTAATTATATCACAGATTTCAGAAAGAAACTTTTGTGTGTGTGTGTGTTTTAAGAGAAAGGCAACAGAGTAACTTCCTAAACATGCCAGAAGCTACCTGAAAGAGAAGGTATTTGAAAATACTACATATGACTGAACAGGAGATGGGAAGTTGCGGACAGTATAGAAATAGGTAAGAAGTTTAGTGAATGAATGTGATCGATTTCATCCAGAGTTTTGACCCAGCAAAGACAATCACTAATTAATCACCCGATACTCTGGTTTCTCTTCAGAGCATATAAATCTTTCTCCTTTTAACCGCCTTTTAATTAACCACCTAACCAGTAGGTTTTCCTGGTTGTCTACCTAAGACCGGAGTCTGTCCCATTCTGGTCATGCCCTGTGCATCTGTAACTGAGCAGGGCTCTGTGGGTCTCCTGGGCACAGAAGCCTTTCTGTGTCCCCCATTTCTTGTTCTTAGGAAATGGGCCTCATTCAGCCTCCAGGACATTCCCTGATTTCCAAGGGACAGGTTCAGACAGTTGCTGATCAGGGAAGGGAGGGGATGCAGAGACCAGGGAGGAGCCATCAAGAGACAATGGCACAGCCTTGGCGCAGGATCCTGGTTCCCTCTCAAGGGATACACATAATGATGTGGGCATCTTATACACCTAAGAGAAAAGTTATATTTCTTTTTTTTTCTTTTTTTCATCTTTTTGCCATTTCTAGGGCCGCTCCCGCAGCATATGGAGGTTCCCAGGCTTGGGGTCGAATCAGAGCTGTAACCACCAGCCTATGCCAGAGCCACAGCAGCATGGGATCCGAACCCCAAGCCACGTCTGCAACCTACACCCACAGCTCACAGCAACGCCGGATCCTTAACCCACTGAGCAAGGCCAGGGATCGAATCTGCAACCTCATGGTCCTAGTCAGATTCGTTAACCACTGCGTTGTGATGACAACTCCGAGAAAAGTTATATTTCTTATGCTTCTTTTAGAAATGAATACTTTAAAATTGAACAGCTGAGAGTCCTTCCTTGTCCTTCTCCTTGGCCTAATTGCACCCTAGACACAATTACCCGTAAACTAAAGATTAGGCACCCTGAACACAATTGCCTGTGGGTTTAAAATTATTAGCACATGATGTTTTTCAGGACCTTTCCTAGTTGGTTCTAATGTCTGATCAATATGCCCTTTTTGCAACTACCGTTATTCTAGGCAATAACCCAGAAGACCACCATCAGGATCAGGCCGAGATTTCCTGACTCCAGCTTTGATGACTAAGATTCCCCCAAAGAAAGAGGAATGCCTGTTTGTCCCAAACCCAATTCCCACCTGAAAACCTGTTTTTCTCCCTCTTACTATAAAACTCCCTGAAATTCTTCCCGATGGAGGGCACAGTCTTTAAAGCATCAGCCTGCTGTGGCCTCCTTTGCTTGGCAAAGCAATAAAAGCTATCTTTTTCTTCTTCACCCAAGATACTGTCTCTGTGTTTCTATTCGGCACTGGCAGACAGAGGCCAAGTTTCGGCAATACTTTTTTTTTTTTTTAAATAACAGAAGAGGATAGTTATTTTGAGCAGTTTTGCTGCCATAGTTAATAGATTCCTTGACTTCTCAGCCACTTATTTTCCTCTGATGCTTGCAAGTTCCTGGTCTGAGGCTAGCACGCCGACCCCAGCCACTCGACACTCTCCTTGCTGGTGCTGGTGATAAGAGGAAGAATCTGCTCTTCCTCAGGCTTTCTGACATTTAGATGTCCTGCCTGAAGTGAAAGTGTAAACCTATGTGTGTAGAATACGGAGTCTACCCCTTTAAAGAAGGCCTTTGGGGTTAGACTAAAGATACCCAAGATTTTCTGAAATTTCACCCTCTGTTTTTTTTTTTTTTTTTTTTTTTTCCCCTATGAGCTACTTTCCAATTATTCTCAGGTACTCTAAAGAAACCATAAGAGGCAGGACATTGAGATGCTGAGAGATGCTTGATTTTCAGGGCTTGATCTGAGCTGAATTGGCTAGCCGCCCCCACCCTCCTTTCCGAGATGGGACATCAAAAAGGGAACTGCAGAAGCTACAGCTATATGTAAACAAATAAGGGGAAAAAAGAACAATAATTAACATCCGAGCTGAGTTATTTTGCAAATGACATTCATGCAGTAAACGGAGAAACAATCCCTTTCTGAATAGTCACAGCGTGAGAGAGGGGATCACTGGGAATTCCCATTTTGGAAATACATCGCCACCTGGTGTTCCAAAACAGCATCACATCTATTTTATTTCACTTTAAATTTATTTGTTTGGGCTGTGCCCATGGCATGCATAAGTTCTGGGGCTAGGGATAGAACCTGAGCCTCAGCAGTGACAATGCCAGATCCTTCACCCAAAAAGCCACCAGGGAGCTCCAAAGTTTTATTTCTCTTTTAAAATTATTCCTATTAAAACTGTCAGGAGAGGCAAAGACATGCCAATGATTTTTAAACCAGATGGTTATAAATGACTTAGGAAGTACAATGACAAAGTGGATATTTAAATAGCTGCTCATTATTTTGTTTAAGCTTGGTGGTAGAAGAGGTCAAGGACTGAAGAAAAGATTGAAGGGTTGGCGTAAGGGCAAGGCTTCTGTCCCGGATTCTGATAGCTGGCTTAGATTACAGAGCTCCAGTGAAAGATCTTACATGATAACATGTGTGGATCCCAGCTGGGTGAGGTATTCTGGGAAGGCTTGCAAATGAACGCATCACAATTTAGAGAAAGGAAACTAGCTGCTTCCCTCGGTAAGTGGCGCTCAAACTCCAAGCAAATTTAGCTTGATCAATGACATCAACAAATCCTACTCTAGATGAATAATTTTTGGTTAAGTTATTAAGGTACATTTATTTGATAAAGCCTCATCAGGACAGGCTGAACCTAAAGCAGCAAGACGTTTATGGCAGCACGTGGCCCAGGCTCAAGCGCTCACCGTCCATGAAAAGGACAGAAAATCCAGAGCCTCTATAGACGGTTAGCATCCTAGGGACTCGAGATTATGTTCCAGGAATGGTTCGCCGTCTCTTTGGAGCCCTGGCTCTTTGCTCCAAGGAGAAAAGTCCAGGACAAAACAACGACACTGTGTTCTTCTGTCCAAAACAGTGATGCAAGTTAGCTACCAGCATTTTACACCACATTTAGTGGGGGCTCTGCAGACCTCCAAAATCTACCTTCCAAAGGTAAATGCTGGCCATTTGTGGAGATATTCAAGTTCAGAAACAAAATCCAAGCAAAGATTTTAGAAACTTGGCTAGCAGGCCCATGGGGGGTAAGTGCACAGCTTTCCGGGTCACCTCCTGGTCACCTCGTGGAGGGCGAGGCGTGGGGACCTGCAGCTCTGGTGTGTGGGTGCCACAGGGCAGGATGTGTTGGCCTCACAGGAGGACATGACACGCACTCGGTGCAGCAGCATCTGCCCACAAGACCCTTAAAGAAGTGGCATCTCCACTTATTTAAAAGGCCTGGAGCTGGAGTTCCCATCATGGCTCAGTGAGTTAAGAACCTGACTAATATCCATGAGGATGCAGGTTCAGTCCCTGGCCTCGCTCAGTGGGTTAAGGATCTGGAGTTGCCATGAGCTGTGGTGCAGGTCGAAGATGTGGCTCAGATCCTGAGTTTCTGTGGCTGAGGTATAGGCTGACAGCTGCAGCTCCAATTGCACTTCAGCCTGAGAACTTCCACATGCTGTGAGTATGGCCCTAAAAAACAAACAAACAAACAAACAAACAAAAAACAGGCGAAGAAGTGGCTGGCAGAGGGCCACGCAGGGCTGAGGGGCGGGAGAGCCATGGTCCCAGAGGTGATGCCAGCCTGGAGCCCGAAAGTGGAGGTGACTCGGGTCCTGGAGCCAGGAGGAAGGGGGTGGGCATTGGGAGAGAAGAGGCTCCAGGCCTGAGGGCAGGTGCTCCCCTCTCTGGAGGGCTGCCCGGGAAGGGGGGAAGGTCTGGGTCTGGAGGCAGGTGTGGAGTGGGGGCGTGGCCAGCTCAAGCGGCCCGTCCAGTAGGACCAAGAGGATCAGGAATGGATTTCCCCACGGGGTCCCTAGAAAAATTTAAGATCAGTTTCGGTGAAACGTCTGCCTTTGAAAGATTTGGGTGGAAACTGCCTCCTGCAGTAGAGACAAGCTTTTTGAGGGATTTACTGCAGAAGGAAGGAGAGAGGGTCGAGGTGGAAGAGGTGGCTCGTTCTTCATTTGTTTTATTTAAAAAAGGTAAACATGCTCTTATTATTTTGGTCAAACCCACCGCCTGTGGAAGTTCCAGGCTGGGGATCGAACCTGCGCCACAGCAGCGACCGGAGTGGCTGCAGTGACCATGCTGGATCCTTAACCCGCTGAGCCAGGAGAGAACTAAACACACTTTTATGCTGGGGAATTCCGAAGAGAGGGTACAGACTCTGGTGCTTAAGTGGGAGGGTTCTCTTTGCTAGAGACTCTCATTAATTGGCAGCTTTAAATATATCTGTGTATGAATATACTTTCATATTTAAAAAGTGGAAACTATTCCCTGCATTTCACTCACTGACTCACGTTAAATACCACCCTGCGGGAATGCCGCCAAAAAGTGCCAAAAAGCCATGTGCAGATCCTGCCTTGTTTTTGCCTGAAAGCCTGTCCCCCCAACCACCCCCGCCTCCTCCCTGACGTCCACCAGGCTCTAAACTCTAGTCAGACCTTCAAGGTTCAATGCCAGTAAGGATGAGGGAGCCGGGCTATGGCCACCACCTTGGTCTAAGCCCCCATGGTTTTTGGTGGCAGTACCTTCCCGCACCTCGCTCCACGCCTCCCTACTCCACGGTGGGCTGGCCTCCCTTATTCCAAAGACCCACTTCCCTAGGATCTGCCCTGCCCTTTCTGCTTTGACTTCTGAACGTCCTGTGGCATTTGAAGCCATCAAAGGCTCTGGGAACTGTCTTGGCTCTGCTCCTGTGATGATCTGTTTCTTCCTTCTCCCTCTTCCTCCTCCTCTTCTTTCCCCAGTTCCTTATTCTTTGTCTCCTTTCCACTCCGGTCCCAGCAGGACACGTGTCCTTGAATTCTGGGATGCGCACTCTGTCCCCTTCTTCCTGTCCACCCTCCTGGATGCGCCATCGCCCAGGCCACACCCTCGGGATCTTGGTCTGCATCTCCAGGTCAAGATTCTAGACCATCTTCTCAACCCCAGATGGTTCCCACGCACATCCAGCTTCGGACACCTCTGCTCATGCTCTTCCTGAAATGCCCCAGCATTAGTTCATGTTTCTGCTCTGTCCCCTGATGGCTTGTTCACACGAAACCTGCGGCCAGCCCTCGCCCTGCTCAGTTCCAGGCCAGAGCGCCCAGTCCCGGGGCTCAGCTCAGGGCCTCCTGCTCCCAGTGACCTGGCCTGTCTCAGAATCCACAAGGCCTGCTTGTGCTTCCTGCCTCTGCGGGCCCTGGTCCTTCAACCCTCCTGAGTCACAGAACCCTTGAGAACGTGGCAAAAACCATTAGCTCTCTTTCCAAATTACACCGCGCACTGAGTTTGTAAATCTGTAATTCCCTGCAGGCCTGACCTGGCCTTTCTGGGGTCAGTGGATGTCAGACAAAAACCTTCTGATCAGAACCTAAACATTTCTAATCATTTTATGTTTTTCAATCAGCTCAACTCTTAATTCTCTTGGCAAAAGATCATGTCATGTCCATTTTTTTTCATTGTCTTCCTGGTTCTGAGCATCGGTTTATGAACCTACAACCCTTTCCTTATGGACAGGCTGAAATGGCCCCAGACAATGCCAGCCCAGGCCCCAGATGCGGGATGAAGTGTGGCCTGACCTGGAGCCGCAGCGTGAGCCCGTCCCATCACTTACGTGATCAGCTCTTTTTTGAGGTCTCTCGTGTGGAGCTTGGGTTTAGGGCTTGGTATGGAGGCCTCTCCAGGAAACTTCTTTTCCTCTAAGCTTTCTAGAGAGCTCACGGGGTCTTTCTGGAAAAAAAAAAAAAAAAAAAGTACAGAAGCCCAGAAGGCATTAGGGAACTTGGGGAAGACAACGGTATTTGAAATCATCAGGGTCAAATTTGACTTTTGGCTTAAAGACTTAGCTGAAATTCCTTATAGAATTTTACACAAAATAAATAAGGTAATGACAATAAGGGTGTATCTGGACTGTGAGGCACCTTTAGTCTTGGTGAAGAATGAGAAATTATAATTCATAGGGACACCTTTCAAAAGTGCACATTTCGGCAAATATAACTACAGAGGTATTTCTTGAGCTATGTAAATAAGTTAGTATTTTAATATGTTTCAAGTTTTATGGTATAATGAACACTTCCTAGAGAACATAGGAATCGGTTTTATGCACACTGGTAAAACAAGAAAATACTGCAAAAATGAATTACACAGTTTTAAATGGAGAGGGAAGAGGTAAATTTAGGATAATAGAATGCCCCTTCTGTTACACAAATGATTAAGATTTAAGTTGTTTAAATATGTAGTAACTGAGTCCACAATACCTGGACAGCATTTCATTTGACTTCTCTGGATAATTGCTTCTGTTCTCATATAACTTCCTGTTTGTTTTAACCACCTCTTTTGCTAAGTTGGTATTTTGTAATGCTTTGACTCACTGGATGGAATTTCTTATTGGATTATCACTCATTTTCATGTCCTTTTTTTTTTTTTTTTAAGGTCTCACCCACGGCATATGGAGGTTCCCAGGCTAGCTCGAATCAGAGGTACAGCTGCCAGCCTACACCACAGCCACAGCAATGCCAGATCTGAGCCAGGTCTGCAACCTACACCACAGCTCATGGCAACTCCTGATCTCTGACCCACTGAGCGAGGCCAGGGATCGAACCCGAAACCTTATGTTTCCCAGTCAGATTCATTTCTGCTGCGCCACGAGGGAACTCTCCTTCATGTCCTTTTTAAAAAATTTTTTTATTATAGTTGATTTACAGTGTTCTGTCAATTTCTGCTATACAGCAATGTGACCCAGTTATACATATACATATATATTTTTTCTTACATTATCCTCCATCATGTTCCATCACAAGTGACTAGATATGGTTCCCTGTGCTATACAGCGGGATCTCATTGCTTATCCACTCCAATTGCAATAGTTTGCATCTATTAACCCCAAACTCCCCGTGTCTCCCACTCCCTCCCCCTCCCCCTTGGCAACCACAAGTCTGTTCTCCAAGTCCATTCATTTCTTTTCTGTGGAAAGGTTCATTTGTGCCATATATTAGATTCCAGATGTGAGTGATATCATATGGTATTTGTCCTCTTTCCGACTTATTTCACTTGGTATGAGAGTCTCTAGTTCCATCCATGTTGCTGCAAATAGCATTTTTTGTTCATTTTTATGGCTGAGTAGTATTTCATTATGTATATATACCACATCTTAATCCATTCATCTGTTGATGGACATTTAGGTTGTTTCCATGTCTTGGCTATTGTGAATAGTGCTGCAACGAACATAGGGGTTCATGTATTTTTTTGAATGAAAGTTCTGTCCAGATATATGCCCAGGAGTGGGATTGTTGAGTCATATGGTAGTTCTATATTTAGTTTTCTGAGGAAACTCCATATTGTTTTTTCTTTTTTTTTCTTTTTATCTTTTTAGGGCCACACCTGTGGCATATGGGGGTTCCCAGGCTAGGGATCTAATCGGAGCTACAGCTGCCGGCCTACACCACAGCCATAGCAACACCAGATCTGAGCCAAGTCTGCGACCTACACTACAGTTCACGGCAACACTGGATCCTTTCCTTAACCCACTGAGTGAGGCCAAGGATCAAACCTGCATCCTCATGGTTCCTAGTTGGATTCGTTTCCACTGCACCAGGACAGGAACGCCCATGCTATTTTCCATAGTGGTTGCACAAATTTACATCCCCACCAACTGTGTAGGAGGGTTCCCTTTGTTCCACATCCTCTCCAGCATTTGTTATTTTTAGAATTATTAATATGGCCATTCTGACTGGTGGTGAGTGGTACTTCATACTAGTTTTGGTTGGCATTCCTCTAATAATTAATGATGTTAGGCATTTTTTCATGTGCCTGTTGGCCATCTGTATGTCTTCTTTGGATAAATGTCTGTTCAGGTCTTCTGCCCATTTTTCAGTTGGGTTGTTTGTTTTTTTGCTGTTGAGTTGAATGAGTTGTTTGTATATTTCAGAGATTAAGCCCTTGTTGGTTGCATAGTTTGAAATTATTTTCTCCCATTCCGTAGGTTGTCCTTTTTTTTTTTTTTTTTTTTTTTTAAATGGTTTGCTCTGCTGTGCAAAAGCTTGTTAGTTTGATTAGGTCCCATTGGTTTATTTTTGGTTTCATTTCTATTACTTTGGGAGACTGATTCAAGAAAACATTTGTCTGGTTGTTGTCAGAATATTTTCCCTATGTTCTCTTTTAGGAGTTTGATGGTATCTTGTCTTATGTTTAAGTCTTTAAGCCATTTTGAGTTCACGGCCTTCTTTTAAGCTTTGTGCTGATCCTGATTTGTAAGGAAGTCTAATTGATCCTTACAAATCATTTATTTACCATCTGATATATTATCTTACAGAAAGTTAAGGACGGTTTTACTCAATCACATAATTAGCTTACTTTCATCATTAAGCTTATATCCACTAAACATAATGTTTTCTGGGTTTAATATTAAAATCAGATTAACTAATATAAATAACTGTCTCTTGACTCTCAAAAGTATTGATCTATTTAAGATGAGAAAACAATTTTGAGTTATTCAAGGTCAATCTCATTTAAATCAAATGAATATGAAATTGTGAAGACAAATACAATTTTAATAATCTTAAGTCTACACTCAAAATCAATGGAAAAACAAAATCCCAACCAAAAAAAACTTCTAAGCCTTGATCTCAGTTATAAAGGCAAATGTAATTCCTTTTTTTTTTTTTTTTTTTTTTTTTTTTGCTTTATAGGGCCGCTTCCACCACATATGGAGGTTCCCAGGCTAGCAGTCCAATTGGAGCTGTAGCCGCCGGCCTATGCCACAGTCACAGCAATGTGGGATCAGAGCTACATCACGGCTCATGGCAACGCCAGATCCTTAACCCACTGAGCGAGGCCAGGGATCGAACCTGCGTCCTCATGAGTATTAGTCAGATTTGTTACCGCCGAGCCACGTTGCAACTCCAGTTACTTTGTTTTTAAATACACCATTTAAATATAAAGAGAAATGGGCACTTTATCATAGTGGCCCCTAAGCTAACAAATGAAGGGATACTTTAATGTGGCTTCCTTAGAATCTATAGAAAATAAGTGAACGATACTTATCCTTTTCAGGTTTTAGAGTGTAAACACCTGAAGTGAAATAATTTCTAATTATAAGACCTTAATTCTGATAATCTACCATCTATTCCATTTGGAGGTAACTGGAATTCAGCCTGGAGAGTATTTTCCACTATAATTTATAAATGTCTTGGTCTCTTGAACTCAGAAATGATAACTCCGATTTCACCTCAATGTGGAACAGCCTTCGTTTTTCTGTTCAGAGGCTGAATTTTTCCATAAAAATGGCATAAAGTAAAAAAGACCCATTTTATTATTTTCTTTGTGATAAACTTAAGAACAAAGCTTCTCTAAGAAGGCATGTACATTTACACATGAACATATAAAGGCTGTCAGCTGTTTGTCAAATCTGCACATCATAGAAGACAAGGGAATAGGGGCTTTGAAAAAGCTGATCGGTTATGAAAGTTTAAGTTATTTGACTAAAATGCATTCAAAATTACTGCTTGCAGAATATATGGTATTTAACTTAGCCCAGTAGTATGTGGTAATGTTTTAATAGGATAATATTTTGTAACTTCTTTTAAAAACTCTCGTGTACGCAACTGCATTATGAAATACTTGTCTTTTGCTTTTTCCCCCTTCAGTATACTATATCTGGAAACTTGCAAAGAGCATATTATTAAAATACAGGTGATCATCACTAAAAGAAAGCTTAACTTTGTTACAGAAACATTTTTTTCTGGATAAACTCCTGGCATGCCATTAAAAAATACATCCATATCATTTGTCAGAATTGTTTCAAAATTTAAAGTATCATTTTGAGAATAATAATTTTATTCTGCGGCTCTGTAGGATAAAACACGGCCTATAAGTGTGTGTTTAGAGAGTATATGTGTGCAGTGAAATTCCTTTAACGTACAGATGGAAGTTTACATGGATTTCAGTAAAGACCGGAGCATGGCAGTAATATGAGTAACGGATAATAGCATCTGGCACTTTTAACATTTTAAGCCCTGAAATCTTTGGAGAACTGACAGTTGAATGAAACTGACAGCTCTAGTTATTTCTCAGCACTTTCCTTTCGAGATATTTTGAGTTTTTTCCAGATTCAGGATTTTTTTTGTAGGGGGCATCTGGACAGGCTATTTCACTGAGAGAGACAGACAATATTTTCTGAAAATTACCACCAAAATTAAGCAACTGTTGTGCATATGAACTAGATAACAATGAATTAGAAATAATCGCCTAGTTTCTGGTCGTGGGCTGGGTGTGGGGGTTGGGGACAGGAGGTGGGGGGTAGGAGCGGGCACCGGCCACTTTCACAGGGCACTGCTGGGGCCTTGGCAGCTTCTTGGCAGAGCTCGTGGGAGTGACAGTGGGGACCATCCCTGTCCCTGGCTTGCGTGGTCCCTCCTGTAACCAGGCAGGGGGCTCTGGTCCTTGTGTCCTGAGAAGCGGAGAGCGCAGTGGCCTCCTCCATGCGCACCTGGCCAAGGGCCACCGCTTCATTGTCCTCTTTCTTCTTTCTGCTTTTTCTCAGTAGCCCCAACTCTCTCCAGTTTGGGGTGTAGGTTTTTCCTTGTCCTTTTCTCCCTTCTCCTTTCTCTCCATTGTAGAGAAGTCCAGGCCCATTGTTTCATTTCCGTAGGACCAAGGAATGAAACCTTTAACCTCGTTGAGCCTCTATTTTCTCCTCCAAAAACTGTGAAAATAGTCCTACACTCCAGAACGGTTAGGATAACAAGATGCTGTGTATCAAGACCCTTAATTTCTATTCTTCCTGAATGCAGCGTCCCTCTGCTTCCCTCGTGATGAGGACAAGGAATACAATCCCCTTGTTCAAAATAATACCTATCAAGTATTGCCTTTCTCATCTCAGGATTCAGAACAGAATGTGAAAAATATTCTCTATTTGCAAATTACCTTGGCACAGATGAAGGAACAAAGAACAAGGGTGAGAAACCGTCCCAGGCGGTTGCGTGATTCAGAAGCATCTTTGTGTGTGACCAGCAGCGAATCACCCACGTTCCGAAAACCAGGACAATGAACACAAAGCTTAAAACATTTCTGTCAGCTCAAAGCCAGGGCAAGCACTTGGACTCTAAGAACTCACTCAACACCTCCGAAGTCGCCCTTGTCATTCTCAGCGACAGTGAATTCCCACGTAGCTTCTCAGTCGCAGGTGTCAGAATACTTAGGGTGCAAAGGGTAACGGTGAGTCTGCCCTGTCAGACTCGAGGTCAGCAAGCCATTCTGAAAAGAGCAGAAATCGAATCCAAACAAATCCATCTTCCCCAGGAACCTGCTGGGACATCAGACTGCCCCAGGTGCGTAAGCATCACACAGGAACGCAGTCCAGCTGAATCCATAAAGCTGCCGGGCAAGTCCATACGGCTTGGGGGATTATGCCCCAAATGAGACTGGGAATAAAGAGGGGGTGTTTGTCAGGAGCCTCCAGCTTCTGGCTGAAGATAAGACACATAGCCCAGGAGGCCCCTGAGGTGCTTCCTAGCCCCCAGAGACAGGAGTTTCCCAGAATACGAGGGTGCCCTGCACACATTGCCACACAAATGGCAACCGATGTCAAACCCACAAGGTCCCTGATGGAAGCAAGGACCCACTTTGCCTGGGTTCTGCCCAGGCCTAGACCAGACATCTGACACTGTGAGAACAGAAAGGCGATTCTGCCGAATGCTGACCGTGGCTGATGTATGCAAGGTTTGCCAGGATGAAGACAGAAAGTCCAAGCCCCTTCACATGGCACTGAGGTTCCCAGACACAGGGTTCACCCCACTGGGACCCCCCCAGGACAGGGATGCAGTTAGGCTTACTCTGCAAGGGACTATCCTTTATGGCACATGCCTTTAACTGGGCCCCACCTCCAGGTCTTGTGAGGAGGACTGGGTCCCCCAAGGAGGGGGGTGGCCGTAACTGGTTCGGCCAAGGAGTCCTGCAGACTGGAGGGTCCCATGTCAGGAGCTGCCTTGCATGAAGTAGGCTGATTCAAGTATCTTGCTCTTGTCCTGGCTGTGCTTCCCCCTGCCTCCTACTCCATCTCAGACCTGGGAACAGAGGGACTACCCCAGGACCATGGGCAGAGCTCAGACCTCAGTGCAGAGGGACTGTCCCTGGGGACCACGGGCAGATTTCTGTGCTATGATGACATAAACTAGGAGTAACTTCTGTTACTTTGCAGGAGCCTGAAGTGGTCTTGGGGGTGTGGTCCAGGGCAGCGGTGCCAGCTCAGTCACCACCTGAGGTGAACCAGCTTTGGATGTTTTGCAGGTGTCAGTTTTATAATTCATTACAATCAAACATATATTGGTTTAAGAAATGGTTCTCCCCAAACAGTGTTATGATGGATGAACCAAGACCATGCCTCCATACGTGGGGTGAATTTTTAGAAGCCATGCAGCAGAGAGTGACTGAGCCTGGCATTGTTCAGCCCCTCCCCTCCCCGTGGTGTGGCCAATGGTGGCCCAGAGCCTGCCTTGGTTCCTGGGGGGTACCTCTGGGAGCCCGCATCCAACCAACCCTCCCTGTCCCTCCCTGTGTGCTGAGAGGTTCTTCTATGTGACCTGGGTGACACAGGTGTCTTCCTACGGGACCTGGCACGTGTATGGAGGAAGCGTGTCCTGTGTGGTGCCACAGTCTGGGCCCATCTTACTGCCTGGAAGTGGGGTGCAGTGAAAGTTCAGGGAGGGGGAGAAAAGAAGAAAGGGATGGGGGGGGGAGGGAGGGAGGGGGACGGGAAGTAGCCCAAGCTTGTGATCACTGTGGTTTACGCTGACTCACTCCCAGAGATGCTAAATATAAACTAGACTCAAATTCGTCTCCCAGAAGTCTCTGAACTGCACAAGCTGGAAGGACATGAGGCATATTTCCAAATGACCATAGCAATTCTTTAAACATGTCAACCAACACATATCAGTCACTTTCCTGATGCAAAAGAGAATCATTCCCAGTAATACTGGGGTCCCACCTGCAGTGACAAAGAGTCTAAATAGTGCAGGGTCCGGCCATGAGCTCTTCCAAACGACACTGAGACCAGCCAGGGGCTCTACCTATGCCATGAAGCCTGATGGATTCCTACATCAATTCCTTTGGTGGTGGTGGTGGGGGGGAACCACCACCAGGGACAACCCAGAATCCACAAAGGACCTCCCTGACTCTGGGGCTGAGACGGCTCAGACGCCCAGTGTCCATGGCCAGGCCTAGACCCAGCTCTGCACCTGCCTCTCAGGAAACCAAGGAGAAAGCGGCCGAGCTGGGTCCTTGCCTTTGGTTTGTCCCTGTGTTCCAGCCCCTTGAGCAGAGAGCACCCAAGGTTGGCATCTCAGTGTTGAGCGGCAGGCTGGGCCTCACAGGCTGCATGCGGGGGCGGGGGGGACAGACATCACCTCTCATGCAGCACACAGCACACTACAGCCTTCATGGGGACACAACGCGCTGATGACACAGAGCTTTAGGGTGGATTGATTTACACATTTCTCCTGAAGTTCAAAGTCATCACTTTTATCAAAATCGCAAACAAGGGACAGAATTACGTATTACGTAAACAGGAACGTGAGAACGGAGCCAGGAAGAAACAGGGGACCAGGCGCTCTGACGGCTCTCTGTCTCCCGTGTATGGATTGATCTTGAAGCCATACCTCGTTCCCCTCGTCTGTCTTCCCCTGGGCTTTGCTATAGTTGATAGGCGTGTCCCAGCCCTCCTGGTCGCAGAGGGCCTGGTAGAACGCGGCATTGACCAAAATGCTGCTGGTTTTGAGCGAGGAAGAGGAAGCGGTGGGAATAGAAGCGTTCGTGGAAGTTAGGGGCGTGGCTTTGTCCAGGATGCGATTTCTTTTCATGCTTAAGTCCAACGTGCCATTTTCATCCACTTCTATCTCGGCTCCCTGGTGGACAGAAGGAAACAGAAAAATATTTAAGCAGTTTGCAGTGGCAGCCGAGCCATGTAGGGCTTTTAAAGGATCATTTTAAATGCAAGCTTTTATGTAAGTGTATCTGATTTTAAATCTCGCTTTCTGGTTTGCTTTGGTTAATGTTCAATTCTTAGGCAGACTTTTCAGAGCAGCCCCATTACCAAGCGTCGCGCTTCTGGATTTAAACAAAGTAAGCCTAATATAAATAAGGTGGTCCAAATACTAAATGCACTGGCTAAACCTGTTTTAGCTATTTTTTTTAAAGTTTAGCTTTAAATCTTCCTTTCTAGTTTGCAGAATAATCACGTCCAATTCATTCTTTAACGTATTAGCCCTTGGGTTTATAAAGATGGGTAATACTGCCTCCCCATCATGATATTAATCCAACATAAAAAACATGCAATAATAACCAGCTGGAGGAGAACTGTTATTGGAATATTAGGTTACGATGAAAGTGATATTTTACCCTTGAACCGGAAAAGCCTGGTTAACTTGTGGGGGGCGAGGGGGCGGGCCGTGCTAACCGTAGTTCCCCCTTGGGGCTTTGAGTGGGGGGATTAAAATCTACAGTGAAAACTCCAGAATAAAAGTGATTAGTTGCCAGATCCTTGGTAGGAGACCTTAATTCTGCCTCACATCTCCCGTTTCTCCTTGGGAGACCTTTGGCTGAGCTTCGTTTTGTTTTTAAGGTTCAAGTGCCAACAGAGTCCCCATGTGCCCTGGACCTTCCACAAGTCACATGCCTGAGGATGGTGCCTGTGGTCCTGAATCCTGAAGGCTGCCAGGCAGTAAGTCCCAGAATGTGGGGCGAATGAGCCTGTGTCTCTCCTAATTGGGGCAGATGAATGCCTTTCCGGTATTTTCGCTGTCACCCATCAATCCACAATCAACTTCTGGACTATGACTCTCCTCTTTTCCTTCCGACAGGCAAAGCAGAAGCTTTCTCTGAACACGTTCCCAAGATCTCTAATAGTCACCTCCGGGGGCTCATTTTAACTCCTTACTTAACACTCTGCCCTCATTCCTTCCCCAGTGGTCCCAGCCACCTCCAGGGACAACCCAGAGTCCACAAAGGACGCCCCCCCCCCCCCCCCGGCTCTGGGGCTGATACAGCTCAGACACCCACTGAGCAGCATCCCCCTGAGCTGGTGCCTGAGCGAAAACATAAAAGCATCTTTTCTGTTGGTTTATTTTACCTGCAAAGTTCCTGTCTCTCAGCCTACGAGGTAGATGTGTTTTCCTATATTTGCGGGAGGTAAATACACTTCTAATATATTTGTACTAAGATGCTTTGGCCGTATCTTTCTGTCCTTTTTAGTAAATAGTTTAATCTCCTGTGATAGTTTTAAGCCCTGAATTTCACAGTACAGCTTATCCGGGATAATAACTTAGTAACCACAACATCTTATGCCATCTGTATAATATCAAATACGTTTTTATACCAGCATTAATAAACCTTAGTTACAAACATCCAAGATATTAACCATATCGGTGCTGCATGCTCACTCCATGAGACAATGCATTCTGCCACGAGAACATCAAAACAATTTTTGGCTTCAAAACTGATACGTAACTATGGCAATGAAACAGAGCTATAGCAATCAAGTTTAATGGCCAATGTAAAGTAAAATGCTAAATATTGTAGTTGCTGACATTTTTCATAAAAAAATAAAAAACTTGGGTTAAGACTGCACAACCAACATTCACATAAAATTCCAGACCTCTGTGACAGATGGCTTAGGAAAAAGGAGCCACGTGACTGGGCTGCAGCGTTTTATAGTGCAAAACCCATAAATAGTGCAGATTTGAGCTCACTGAAAAAATATCAACTATTCCAAGACAACACTAATATACATTTTAGTTTTTACAGGAAAGAAATTTCCGCGTAAATTAAAAAATTAGAGGTTCTCAGAGTTGCAACAGCGATCCATCTTGAGTAATCATGGGCTAATGAAAAAAAAATCACTCCTAATGTTTAAAAGAGGTGCTTTTCTGTGCCCTGCGCCCCAGCCGGCTGCTCTGAGCACCTGACCGGGCTCAGGGAGCAGGCGGCCGTGCGGGCACAGATGGGCTTTAAGTGAGCTCACAGATGCATTCGACAATTACACACAGCATCAGAGAAGAGCCCCTTTCTGCCCGTGGAGGGGTGGATCTCACGTTTACTGCATGGAATTTATGCAGAGCAGTATCAATACACATCACTCTCTGCTTGAAACTCCAAATGGCAGGACAATGAAGAGGGGGTAGTGGGCAGTATGATCCTGACGGGGCACCCCCCCACCCCCCGACCCCTGATTCCTCATTTCTCAAAGGGCTGTTTTAGACCTTCTTTCAATCACTTCGCGGTTAAGTTTGGGGGTGCTGGGCATAGGTCTACTACCAATCATGTACTTTCCAACTTAGAAGTAACGTCGAAGACCATCACTTTTGAGTTATAGGTGCTACTGATGATGTATTTATTTATGAAATGTTCAAGAAAGCACATAATATTTTCAAGCTACTATATTTTGGGGGAAAGAAAATTGAAAAATATAGTCCCCCTGCCTTCACGGAATGTATTTGGTGCATACAGGACACTTTTAGTGAAATAGACTATAAATTATGATATTACATAATTTATATATAAGGTATACAATTATCAATTATTATTCAACTGAAAGTCGAGATAATTATTCATTATAATCCTTGTCTGTGACTCAGATGTCTGCCAACAGAGAAATGATTAATGAAATTATGCTGCATCTATGTAATGGCACATTATGTGACCAGTAAAATGATAATTATGAGGATTTTGTTGCAACGATGTTCACAACTAGGGAAAATGGGCAAATATTTGTTTTCTGAAGAACAAAAGGGAAAACAGGAATTTTTATATTTGTATGTAGAAGACAGGCTTACGGCTGTCTTTTGCCAATATTTTCCAGGCAAATGATAACATTATATTGTTTCAACAATTAAACATTATCTTATAGTTGAAGATGGTGATGAAGCAGAAAACCCAAATTGTTAATTTTACCTTAAATGTCCTGATTATGAAAAATATTAACTTTCAAGACACTGACAAACTAAGATAGCCTTGTTTTCTTTATTTGGCAAGTTTTCTGTTAATACCAGAGGTCCCACTACCTTGCCCCTGTGACTGGGTTAAAAGCAGGAGTATGGTTAGGGGCTCCTCAGCCTGGTTTCTACCCGGTCCCTTCCTGTTTCACGGGCTTCCGTTTGGAGAGTGTCTTTTTACCTTATTCTAGGGCTGAACCCATGGCATGTGGAGGTTCCCAGGCTAGGGGTCGAATCGGAGCTGTAGCCGCTGGTCTAATGCCACAGCCACAGCAACGTGTGGGATCCAAGGCGTGTCTGTGACCTACTCCACAGCTCACGGCAATGCCGGATCTTTAACCCACTGAGCAAGGCCAGGGATCGAACCAGCAACCTCATGGCACCTAGTCAGATTCGTTAACCACTGAGCCATGACAGGAACTCCAAGAGTGTCTTTTTGATATCAAAAATCCTTTGAAATATGTTTTCAAAAAAAAAAACAAACAAACAAAAAAAAAAAGAAATATGTTTTCAAAGTAGGCAAGGTATTAATCATAAACGAACTCAGGGATCTTATTCTCACTGAATAGCAACTGAATATTAAAACTATTAAGAACATAGACTTGTGAATTGCACTCAACACAAATCCAATGACGGCATTCAGAGGAGAGTGAGTGGCTGACAGTTAAATGTATAACCATTTTCCCCCAATCTTTGTCTGGCACTTGGAACCACAGTGAAATCTCTTGGGTGGACCAGCAGTCTGTACAGCACAGAAAGATAAGCTCTGCAAAAAGGCCATAAGTCGGACAGACATGAATTCACGTTAGCCCCCCCAGCTGTCACTGTGCCATTTGGAGGCAATTATTCAATACTGCCCCAATACTATTTCTTCACCTGCAAAATGGGATAGTAATATCTGCTTTGCAAAGCTCTAAAAGGATTGATGTGGGCAAAGTACTTATTTACAGGACCTGGCACATAGCAGGTGTTCAAAAAAACAACAACTAATAATAATGATGATGACAAGGATAGGATTGGGTGGACAGCATGAACCCCGCCCCCCCCATGCTATTCTACACGGAGGTAAAGTGATAGTTTCCCCACACATGTCTCATCTGGTTCCTTGAGATCCTGATTCGAGTCCCTCAGAATATTTCCCTGGTGATATAGAGCATCAGCTGACTTCATGTTAAAGTTACAGAAAAAGGCTGCTTTTGGATTCTCACCACCCCCAGGCTATTTCTGATAGCAGGCAGCAGGAACGGCGATGTGATATCATGTTGTTTCTAGGCCTTGTTCAAGCACAAAACAGACTTTGAACTTTAAGCATTTCAAGCAAGTGTCAATTTTTTGTTTTCTTTTAAGGCACACTGTGCATATGCCACTTTGTCTAAACAGGTGGAGAAAACACCAAAACAAACAACAGACCGCTTGGCAAGCAGCAGCAATTGGGATAAAGATAGACTTGCGCCTGTTCCTACCTCCGCTGACGCGAGGACAAGGAGGAAGGAAGATGGGGAGGAAAGAGATGGGGCCCGGGGCTCAGGGATCTCTGTAAACCCCAGCTGCTCAGCCCCCACTGCCGGTTTCTACTCAGCCAGGAGCTCATTTCAGGACCAGCGGTCATTAGACTAAAGGGGGAATGTTTGAAGCTGTGCTCCATGTGTGTTTTACCAACATATCAATTCCACGTGGAAATGAAGGGCATCATACAAATTTCAGGACCAAGGACAGTGCTAGTATTAAGAAGGGGCTCATCCTTCAGACCAAAGTATCCTTAACCATGACCCTCTCCACTAAGTGTTGTTAGGACTAACTGTTCCTCCCGACTTGATTCCTCAAAGAGATACGTAAGATGCTTGAGGGTGATTTCGGAGGGGTAGATGTGCTGTGTACGTGCTGGGTTGTGTATTAACAAATCAACAATTCCTTCTATGATCTACTTTTAGGATTTAGTGGATGTGAGTTGGGGCAGTGATGCAGTGATGGGCAATGTTAAGGCTGGCATCTCAGCACAGTGCTGGGCAGGGGCCTCGAAGGACGTGTTTTAGTGTTGGGTAGGTGGACGCTCAGGCTGAGAACCCATGGAAGGAGAACACTTTGGGATGTCCATATCATCCATCCTTGTTTTTAGAAGAAGTTCTCTTGCCTCTGACGTCAACCTCTGCCCCCTTATTTTTCATAAGAGTGGGGGCTGTGCAAATCATGAATTCACAACTTGGAGTCAGTTGTGAGGTTGCACTTAGCATGAAAAAAAGTCTGTTTTAGCCCTGACAAGTGAGCAGGGAGGCAATTTCAGGGTTAGTGTTCTTTGGCTCAGCTTCACAAGGTCATGCCCAGGTGGGACAGCATGATGGAATCTGTTCTCCTCTTGGGCTCTGTAGGGAACTTCAGGGAAGCTTACTGGGTAAAGAAAAGGACTGGAGGCAGAAGGAAAATAAGTCCCTTGTCCACGTCCGATCAAATACCCTAGAGAGCCACCCTCCTTCCCTGGACATTAGGAATGTCACCTGAGGATCCAGCTCTTTGCCTCGAATGACCACTTCTTTTATCCTTCTCTAACTGCAAGCTCCTTAATGGCAGGGTCTCTCATGGGCTTCAACCTGTGGCTTGGGCAGTCTAGCACCTACAGCTTTGGTTGGGACAGCTGAGTCCACCTGCCAGAATCCCTAATGCATCAAAAATGCTCTATGCTCAGCTACAGACGTCAAAGGGCAGGGAAAAGCCATGCATCTCCACATCCCTCTTTCTAAACTAGAAACTCAAGAGATCTCCAGATTTTGGCTAGCAAAATATACATGCTAATAGTCCACCCTGGAGGAAACACCAAATCCTGGTGGATAGAGAGCCAGGTCAGTATTCAACTTGGAGAGGATGATTGTTTACACTTCATCCTACACCAAGGAAAGGGCACAGAGCAGAAGGCAACACTGACAATAGAAGGGGCTGTCACTGGGCACCATTTGATCAGAGCCCATTTTTCTTTTTTCATTTTTTTTTTGGCTAAAATAATTACTTTTTGTGGTTTCAGGAATTTATGAGGTCCTCTTTTATACTTAGAAAATAGGATCCAACCAGGATAGAATTTTGCAAATTGTTGCAGTTGTGTGCAAACACCTGCCTGGTAGAAGGATTCTGCACAAGGTGACTTTGTAGTGTGCCATATTGATCCTATTTTAACAACCTCTATGGCAAATGAGATCTTTTTTCACGGGAAAAAGCTTTTAAAAAACTGCCAGCATCACAAACTCCTTCTGAAAGCCGATCATCGGTATGCTTTCTGTCTCTTTCACCCTCATCACCACATCAATGGCTTGGCTCCTGCAGTTAGGACCTGGCTGGCAGTCTGGAGGCTGAGCCATGTAGGGGTTCCTGTTCCTCAGGGTGGGCGTGCCTACTCCAGAGCAACCCCGGCAAACAGGGTGCTCCCCGCAGGAGCGTCAAGTGTATGCAGCGAGTTTGCGTTGAAATATGCCAATTTACAGTCACTTTGCAGACCAGAAATGTGTTTTAAAAAGAGAACATATATAGCTGAGGAAAAATACCTTCAAATTTGAGTCCTCTTTGTTCCATTCATTGTTTGGTTTCAGCAATTACTAGAACTTGGAGACTATGTAGGTGAAAGGCAGAATTCTGAGGAACAAAAAAGGATCTACCTGTGCAGGTGGAAAGCCTTCAGTGAACAAGCATTCACTCAACTAACTTCAGCAGCATTAACCTTTAGGAGAGCAGCACTTTCATTCTCCTAGGACAGCCTAAACCACCACAAATCAAGCACCAAGAAGGAAGATGGTTTACTCTGTCCCCAACTAGTTGCCTATTAGAACAGTCTTCAAAAAGGAGAAATTTATCCAGGGTTTTTTTTTCTTAAAAAAAGAGTGTAGAAATAACCAAAGCTACATTTTAAAGGAACCTAAATCATTCATTTCTGTAAATAATTTCTGACTTGAATTCCTGTGATTCTGGACAGCTCGGCGTTTTCTTTATATTTCTGAGGCGATGTGTTTTTTTCCTTTGTTTAAGAACCTCATTTGTTTAAAAATTGTTTTTGAGTGGTTTTTGGCCACCAATTCTGCCTGGGGTTTACTTGGCTCAGATCTGTCCAGAAGCTAATTCTAATTCTTCTGTCAAATGCTCGATGCCACTGTGCGCCCTGTGTTGCTGAAGGCCTGGCACAGGTGAGCAGCTGGTCACGCCAGGGATGGGCGGAGCTCGCAGGGCCGAGGGAGCCGGGCCGAGCTCGCTGCGTTTTGGGTGAGAGTTTAACCCAGGGAATCCTTCACCCAAAGCAAGGGCAAATTCTCTTTTCCAAATAAGCCTGGGGGCTCTGTTTCAGCTGGCTTCAGCTGTCCAGGTAGGAAAAGGATTCCTTTCACCAGCCCGTTGTGGAGACCATAGTCACTGGTTCCAGTGGAGCATGGGCTGTTCTCATACCTCCTCTGAGGGTCACGGTCACTTTGGAGCACTGGGCCCCCCCCCCCCTCCTCAAAAGGCAAGACATGGAGGAGCTTTGTTTTTTATTTTCATCAAGGATCATAAACACGGATGCCTACTTCTCAGCGTTGGTCGAAAAGGAGAGGTCATTAGAGAAATGGGATTAATTTCACAAGCTCTAGGAAGGTGGGATCTTCCTAAATGTCACAGAATGGGATTTGGGATTTGAATTTGCACCCTGAGTTCTCAAGACCCATTGGAGCCCTGCCCTCTCTCATTGATGTCATGCATCTGGGTTTTACCATGTGTCCTTCGAGAAGCTCCTGAGTTCCAGAAGTCAGCGACTCAGACCACATTATGTGATCCAACAGTAACACGTGAACAATGAAATGGCATGAATTTCCCCCACGATTCCCAAGTGGCCTGTTAATCAAACACGTCTTACCATCTTTGATTTGCAGGCAGCGAACCGCTTTCATTGTTCAGACTGATTCTAGAGGCCACCCTCTTCACTCATGTGCCAACGTCCCCAACACAAAAAGAGGTTTGGAATCTCTGGAACTCCCCACCCAGGCGCCCCCTCCCCTGGCTTTGGTGCAGGCCCAGTCACCCTCCTCCTGACCCCCCCACCAACTCATCACTGCAAGCCCTGTTCCTCCGCGTCTCTTCCCATGACAAGGGGAGGGGGGGACGGGCTGCGGGGTGGCGACTGTGGCCAGGATCACGAAGGCAGTGGATGCTCACGGTTCAGTCGCTGGCCCACCCTCCGGGCTCTTGGACCGGCCTACCTTGGCATGCAGGCTCTGCGGCTTGTTGGAGAGGATGCCTGCAGCCTGCCTGCAGCGAGTGGAAAGGTTCAGGATGGCAGCAGCTGCCGCTATGTGGGTGTCTTCGCTGCACTGACCGTAGCTATAAGAGCTGGCACGGCAAGGGCTCTGTGTGTGGGCGCCGGCGCTGGGCAGCCGATTGGGAAATTTCCCTGGATTGGAAAAATGCTTTGCTGTTGAAGAGAGATTTGATTAGCAATTGCATGTACATGGATTTAGTCATTAAATCGATTTGTTTGAAAGATATAACTTCTTGCATGAAAATACGTGAAGAATAAATGAAAACATGCCCATTATTCTCTCTCGGTACGTTAGATGAAGATTATTCAGATCGGTTTTCACAGCAGTTCACAGATCAAACGATGTGATTGCTGGGAAAGACTGCCTATTCTCTTAATATTTTTTGTATTTACACTTCGTATGACAAAAACTCCAGAACTAACGTTACGGGGCAGGTGCACCGACAGCGTCGGTAGCAAAAATTGTAGATTAAAAACCACGCCAGCCAAACCCGTCAGGGACTAGAGAGCTTAAGGCTGGTACATCCACAAACTGGGTGTGTGAGGACCAGAGATTCCAGCAGAGAAAAATGGAACTTTTCGCTATTTGTTTTTATGATAACAATTTATATTTAGACATGGAATTGCATATCTACTATTTGATATTCAGGTTTGTTTTGTACTTAAACCAGTAGAAGATTCTGGTCATCCTACTTGAAGGAACTGAGTAAGTGGTGGAGGCTTTAGTGAGCTGGCATTTTCAGGCCCAGGTCCAGGGCAGTGAGTGAGGGAATGGACGGAGCTCACCTTCTCAGGGTGAACCGGAAGGAATCGAGTCATCGGGGCTGAGTCCTGTTTGATGTTTCTGTTGCAGGTGCCGAGGCCCCACTGGGAGACAGAATTCATGTGTTTCTCTTCTCTCTGGGTGTTTGGAATCCTTACTCAGGGGCCGGAGGACACACCCAAGGTTTAATATGGGGTAATATAAAGGCATTTAGCTTTTTTACTCGAAATCGTTTTTGTTTTATTTTCTTGCTTTTTAGGGCCACACCTGTGACATATGGAAGTTCCCGGGCCAGGGGTCCAATGGGAGCTACAGGTGCCAGCCTACACCACAGCCACAGCAACACGGGATCTAAGCTGCATGCATCTTTGACCTACACCACAGCTCAAGGCAACGCTGGATCCTTAACCCTAGTCTACTTTCTCATCTTTTCATTAGAATATCCAAGGGCTCTAAACAGTTTGAGGAGATGGTTAGTACAAACACCAAGTTTTACGTGTAATAGTACCTTTGCGCTCTGATCGTCTTTATAGATGTGTTAGCGTTACAGTCTTGACACATTTACAACATTTCTATAATAATCTTAAATTTGTGGATGAACATCTCCACAACCACACTTCTTTGCCCTTAGTAACATCCTGACTCCCAAATTGTGAGTTTCTTCTTAGACTTCTCACTTTTTCTCCCAGCTTCAGTCTGAACGCTTTTGCTGATGTAAGTAATATTTTAAGTAGTATTTTGACATTTTACCTATTACATTTTACAGTTTTATTTTATTCTATTCTTTTGTCTTTTTTAAATTTTTAAATTTTCTTAGGGTCATACTCGCGGCATATGGAGACTCCCAGGCTAGGGTTCAAATCGGAGCCGTAGCCACTGGCCTATGCCACAGCCACAGCAATGCCAGATCCCAGCTACGTCCATGACCTAAACCACAGCTCATGGCAAAGCCGGATCCTTAACCCACTGAGTGAGGCCAGGGATCAAACCTGCCTTCTGTTGGATACTAGTCAGATTCATTTCTGCTGAGCCACAACGGAAACTCCTAAATATCATAATTTTGGTATGGATCATACTTATTGTATTATCATAGCTATGGCAGTTTCCAATGTATTAATCCCAATCCTGGCTAAATGAAAATTAAACATTTCTTTAGAATTACTGTATTTAAATCCAACAATGGCATCACATTTGTAGAATAATTACTCCACTAACTCTTCACCATATTCAGTGTAACTTCATGTAAAATCAGTCACACTGATTAAATTATGATTGCTGTCCTTATTTTATTTCACTGTACACTGTATTTTCTCTGTTCCTCGCAGTAAGCAGTATATGACATATTTAAATTCATGCCCTCTTCTCACCTAATACACACATACATAAGATGCATTTTTTGGGGAATATATAGTAGAATTGGAAGCTTACATTCAGGAAATGGTGGTGTTTTTCGTCCTTGACCTGTCTGTACGAGAGGGCGTTTACCAAAAACCTGGGCGTCGAAACTGGCATAATCAAAAGGTACTTTGCCAAACTTCTCTTGTTCTTTTGACACCGTGGCTCTGGAAGAGGTGATGGCTTGTGATCGGAAATTGAATTCGATCTGCTTCACCAAGCTTGTCCTGAAAAGAAAGGGTTGAAAAGAAATACAATGACATGTAAGGATAACCTGACCCCCTTGCTGTACAGTGGGAAAATAAAAAAAAAAAAAAGAAATACAATGAACTCCTGGTGAGCACACCAGCTTCAGATCTGAAAGCAGGGTGTGTCATGCCTGCCGGTGGTGCCTACAGAGATGTGCTGTGGGAAGGGGTGTGGTCACTGCAGGATGGGGGGGGGAGGGGGAGGCCAGGAGGCTGAGTGTTGTGTGTCTGAGATGCCCATCAGGAAAACAGGAAGTGCCATCCTTCGTCCATCTCACATGGATGCTTAAGGAGCAAGTGCTTGACGTCTGCTAAAACTCTGAGCTCTTTAGAGAAAAGTGCTGACAACCTATCTTTAGGGCACTGATAAGGTGTGCACGTCCTGCAGTTAGGGCTGTTCATTGGTACAGCAGAGAGAAGTCACCAGTGTAACCAGTGAGGAAATGTCATCATATTCTGTTCAGCAGAGCTGGTAAGGCCCTGATGCCTAACAGGGGCCGTTTTGGCACCAGAAACTTGATTCCTAAACTATAAATTTCTTCTTAGGCTTTTCACCTTTTCCCCCACCTTCAGACTGAATGTCTTTGCTGCTTTAAGTAGTACTTTAAATAGTATTTCAACATTTTATTTATTCAATTGTCATTGTTTCATTATGAATCAAAATTACTGCATTATAATAGCTATCATATTTCTCAATAGAATTATCTCAATCCAAGCTAAATGTGAAATAAATATTCCTTTAGAATTACTATCTGGATTAAACAAGGGCATCATATTTATATATTCCAATTTCAGGAAATGACAGGAAAACATAAATGCTGTTGTGCTGTAGTCTCAATGCTAACAGAACATAAACAAATACACCTTTCAGGGTTTATCAACATCAAAAATACATATTTTCCTTTTGTTTTTCACCAACACATACCTTAGTCATCAGAATATCAAAGTTTTGATATTTCTTAGATTGGGTAAAAAAAACTTTTTAGTTTCTACATCAAAATAGATGTAGAATGTGTGATGTCTTATCTTTTTATTGCATGTATAGCTTGGTCTATATCCTTAACGCTGCATCACTATTCTAGTCTAAAACAACATTTCTCTTTTAAGCAATGAGCAAAATGAAACTTAATGCTATTTCTATGTTTGGCAAATAACCCTCTTCGGGAGAAATTAGAGGGCACAAAAATCTTGTTTTCATTGGCAGTTAATCAGTACCTCATGGTTTTGACTTATAATCTTTACTCATGTGATCTGAATGCCAATTTGCCTCTTTTTATCACATCTACAGAAGCAAATATTCAAGGATATCATATCTTGAAAATGTTCCTAATAATTGTTTTTCATTTCAGTGTCTGGGTAACAACAATGAAGACCTGGTCATCTACTGTGATCCTGAAATCACTTCTCCTCCACATACGGTTTTTGCATTAATATGGATGTTACCAGATACAGTTTATTATTTAGGTGTAAGGTCTTCTGAACTACTAGAGATTGTGAAGGACCTAGGACCAACAGGGGATTTATTTTATTGATAGTTATCAATTTGGAGTGAATTTTTGTTTTAAAGACACCAAATGCATATCACCGAGGTGTGAATACAGAGCCTTGCATATTTTGAGCAGGTTTGAGGAGCTTCTGGTGGTGTTTTTTCAGTAGAAAAGTTATGTTAATCCTAAAGAGGCACCACCTGGCTAGTGTGATGGCTTGCGTTTAGTGACACAGAATTTTGATTAATCTATGTTATTGCATACTTTATTTTTTTATTTTTTTTTGTCTTTTTGCATTTTCTAGGGCCACTCCCGCGGCATATGGAGGTTCCCAGGCTAGAGGTCCAATAGGAGCTGTAGCCACCGGCCTACGCCAGAGCCACAGCAACGTAGGATCCAAGCCGCGTCTGCAACCTACACCACAGCTCACGGCAACGCCGGATCCTTTAACCCACTAAGCAAGGCCAGGGATCAAACCCACAACCTCATGGTTCCTAGTTGGATTCGTTAACCACTGCACCACGATGGGAACTCCTGTTATGTACTTTAGATAGATCCACATTATGTCATTTCTCTATGCAGACTAACTTCAGGTTAAACTTCTGGAGGATCTAGCAGTTCATTGAAGGGACAGCATGTCCAGCTGGCCCAGCCTCTCAAGTGGACATCCGCGGCTGTGCCTGGGGACAAAGGTGGTCCCTGGTGAGCTGGCATATGGCGGGAGAGGGACTCTGTGTAGGAGCTGGGAGCACATGGAGCACCCAGCGTGCCAGGAGAGCCTCATACCTGTGACCCTGGTCAGGACACTGCCCGGCTTTGGGAGAATCAAGCTGACTCTTGTCCTGGGACATGGCCAGTTTTTCAGCGGCAGCAATTGGACAACCAGAAAGGCTGTTTAAGAAAAGTGGGAGGATCTGAGTTAAAGACAAGGTGATTTGCTTTGGCACCTCCCTCCCAGCATCCCTGATGCACAGCAAATATTGTTACATTAATAGTTCACTTCCTAAAAGATTCCAAAGGGTTTGTAAACCATTGTGTTGACATTTGTCCCCCAACCTCATCTCAGCAGCAAAGGATAACAAGCTCACTTCTAAAGTCAAAATATTGTTGGGGTGGGGGGAATCACTTAGTTATTCTGAAACTTCATGCTATTTTAAGTAGCATGGCTCATCCAACAGCAATTGTCCAACTGTGATGTTAGCACCATAATTCCGTGATGTCTTAGGATCTTTGGCAAAATGTCAGGCTCTTAATTTTACATCTTAGTTTAAATGGAGAGGATAGAACATACTTTCTGGCACTATGCTTACGAGCCAAATAGTATCTCATGAACACATAATCTATACTTAATACACATAAAACAATAAGTATTTTCACCCAAAATATTTAAATACACACAATACATTTGTATATCAATGCACATCTGTGTTTTAAGTTAGTTGCGATCTCAGTGAAGTGAATCTCAATGAAATGAAATGTTTACCTTCAGAAATCTGAAGCTCTTTGGGTACCATTTTTATACTTATTGGATGGGATTCAAGATAAGCCCCAGGCAGCTCTTTCCAACATAAAAAGCTCTGGGGAGGCTCAGAGCAGAGGACACGCTCTCTGACTACATGAAAATCTACCCTCCGCCTGCAAATAAGACAGATTTTGTGGCATAACTGGCTGCTAAATGAAAATTTCTGGGGGAGTAAAGGACGAGTTTTTTGTTTGTTTTTACTCTGCACACACAGAGACTCTTTTCTATCCGTGTCAAGTGCTAACATATCTGAGAGTGATCCAGCCCTTCTGATCACACGAGGTGAGCGCCCCGTCTCCTCGAGGACGCTGCCTCTCGCGCCCCGTCGCAGTTACCTCCTGTGAGTGTTGCGGTTGCTGTTGACGTGTCCTCGTCCTGTGCATCCTGGGGTGGGGCACTTGAGCACATTTTCATGCATGGCAAGAACTAAGCACAAAATATCACATAAAAGAAAAGAGCGATTTACCCTCAGGACCTCGCACATCAACAAACTGAAATCTCAACCGCATTCCGTTACTTCACCCACCACACTCCTGCCACTCGGATCTCCGGGCTGAAGTAAATGAGCCCTTGAGAACGTCTGTCATTTGCTCAGCCAGCTTGTTCGGGCTTTGGTTTCTCTAGATCATGTGCGGTTAACACTGGACTTAAATGAGACTTTTCCTGCTGATGCGTCACTTAAATGGAACAGCTCATAATCCTCCCTTTACATTTAGGTGCTTTTCCTTGGGGGCCTGGACAGAGGGCATGACTCATCCAATAGTTCTTTCCATCTCTCCCGTGCTGAGTCAAGTTCTGAATTTGGCCTCCTTTGTTTCCTAAGAGATGTTATTTTGACCCCCCAATCCCCACCCACTGCTGTCTGCTGGTGGTGAGAGAGCACGGCCGAGCAGACACTTCCTGCACCCGTGTGAGCAGGACAGCATGGAACCAGCTAGATTCAGCGCTTCACAGAACCCACCTTTAAGAAGGCTGACACTGAGGCACTCCCGGCACTGCGGCTTGTGTGGCCCCAGAGGACGTTCAGTAAGTAGGCTCAAAAGTAGAGGATGAAGGAGTTCCCGTCATGGCGCAGTGGAAATGAACCCGACTAGGAACCATGAGGCTGTGGATTCGATCCCTGGCCTCGCTCAGTGAGTTAAGGATCTGGCGTTGCCGTGAGCTGTGGTGTAAGTCACAGGCACGGCTTGGATCTGGCGTGGCTGTGGCTGTGGCTGTGGTGTAGGCTGGCAGCTGTATCTCTGATTAGACCCCTATCCTGGGAACCTCCATATGCCATGGGTGTGGCCCTAAAAAGCAAAGCAAAAAAAAAAAAAAAAAAAAAGTAGAGGATGGAACACGTAGATTTTTAAAAATTTAGGAGCAGCCCCGCCCACTCCTTTTCATCCAGTTTCCTCATTGACGGCGGGGCCATGGGTGGCAGACCAACAAGGTTCCCTCACTCAGGGCCCTCAGCAGCTGCAGGACGTCCTGGGCAATGTCACAGACACCACCTGGGCCCACGTGCAGAGAGGGGGCAGGGCAGTGGTGATGCGACCCCCTCGAGTTTAGGGGAGCACGAGGCTGCCAGTGAGAAAAACCATGGGGCATAGAGGGATTACCAGGCCTTTCCTTCTCCGGATTCTGATGCTGTGACATGGGGGCCTTACTGACCTGGAGAGTGCCCCCCGCCCCCCGCCCCGCCAGGTCTTGCTAAGCCCTAGGAACAGCAAACCCTTTTCAAAGCAAACCAACCTGACTGCCTCCTCCATCAGACTCACAGGTCCGGACACTCTCCCCCTGCCCAACCCCCCAGGGCCAGGGCCAGACAACTTCAGGGAGTCCCCAAGCCCCAGGGCCCCTGAAGGGTTTCCAACCAGTAGCCTGAGGATGGCTCACTCTGCTCCTCCCACAGAACCACAGCAAGGGCTCTGGCCACAGTTCTCTCCCCACCACCCCTGGCTGGCCCTGGTTCTTTCTCAGGGGGGCCCACTGCTCCTGGCTGGCCCTGGTACTTCCCCAGGGCCATGCCTGGCCTACAGTGTCCCCTCCTTTGGGGAACTGTCTTTTCCATGTCAGACACCTCCTGATCTAGCAGCCTTGCTGCACCCTGAAGTTTCTATGGATGTGCTAGATTTTCATCACCTGGCTGGACAGACATGGTCCAGACACAGGGACCACTCTGTACTTCCGTTCCTAACTGCAGCCTGGACAGGAAAGTGGGTGACGTGGAGGGTGGCTCACTGGGACCGGGCAGATGGTACTCACTCTCCAGGGGGACCCGCACTTTGTGGGGGCACCCAGAAAGGCTGCGGTGGTGGGGGTAGAGCCCGGTCACGTGGCCCGTGCCGTCGCACCCGGGGATGGGGCACCTGGTCTCCCTCTTCTCAGGCCTCGGGGAATCTGCAGAGATTAAACCAGGAAATGTCTGGTTACTCCTCTCCCCTCCCACTCACACATCGGCCTTGCTGGCAACCTTCTCATTCTCTTCAGCTTTCTCATCACAAACATTCTTCTCACATTGCCTTGAAGGAGACCCTCAACTAAGACCTGTGGAAGCAGAGAAAATGTTTTCAATTTTCTTGGTTTCCTAAGCAAGGGCTGACCCAGGGAAGGGGGTGCTGAGACACAGAGCCCGGTTTGAAGTTGTCAGGTCACATCTGGTAGTCAGAGCCTCGTTGTGAAAAGTCAACCCTACACCAGGGAATGAACAGACTCTGGAAAAGAAAAACAAGTGGGAAAGAAAGAACTTATTTAAGCCCAAATGACCTCCCATGGAGGGAATCTGGAAAAAGCCAGATGCAAAATTAGGCCATATTTGAGGAGGCGGGTAGGCTGTCCAGTGGGTCCTGGCAGCAGGTGGGCACGGCAGGTTGTGTGTCATGCAATTACTAGGGGGCAAGGCCTCAGCAAAGGGGAGGAGCCAAGGGTCCTTCAAGCTGGTGCGCCACCGTGGAGGGAGGGGCCGGCAAGGACAAGGGGCAACCCCGAGGAACAGGTGTGGATGTCTCTGGAGAGGCAGGTTTAACACCGTGATGTGGAGACCACACGTTTCCTGTAAGAGACAAAGGGGCATACGCTGACGTGGTGTATGATTTTGTGGGGACACTTTTTTCCTTTGTCCTATGTTGCCAAATTTCAGATGGGTCTGGGCACATGTCTGCAGAATGCCAGTCAAAATACTGCATGTTCTATGCACACTACTATATATAAAATAGATGAGTAACAAGAACCTACTGTACAGCACAGGGAATGCTACTCAACACTGTGTGACAGCCCACAGGGGGAAAGAATCTGAAAAGGAATGGATAGATGTGTATGTGTAACTGACCCACTTTGCTGTGCACCTGACACTAACACAACATCCTGAGTCAGCGAGACACTAGGAAAATTAAAAAAACCCAAACCTCCATGTTTGATGAAACGAGCCTGGGAGGCTGACACCCTGTGAGGGTGACTGAGAAGCAGAAGAAACCATGTGTTCCTGGCTGGCCTTCCTCTCTCAGAGCTCATCCAGGTGGGACTACAGGCCTAACCCACCCCTCCTGGCCTCACTATTTGTCCACGGGAAGCCAGAGAGGCACCTGACCAGGTGTGGGCGCTCTAGCCCATCCTGCGTGCCTGCAGCCCATCCTCTGCAATAAGTTATGTGGCGACTCTACTTATACTGCCACCTGATTCCCCCGAAATGCTAGGTGCCAACAGTGTAGCCAAACGCTGTCAGGTTAGAATTGCTGACTCCTCTCAAGGTTTGGGTGAAATGATGTTTTCAAATCCTCTTCTTCTCCCCCAAGGAGCGAAGTCACGGCCCAACGCGCATGGGACAGTATGACTGCGGAGCTGTCGTTCTGCACGACTGCTTACTTAGGAGCATGGAACATGCTCCAGAAGGAAGAAAAGCTCCACTTAGGCCCCTACACCTGGGCAGGGGCCAGAGTGAACTTAACTGGACATCCTCTGGGTGAAGTCTGAGGCCCCTTAGGCCAGCTTCACGATTTTGCCTGTTTCATCCTGGTTTGGCCTGGAGTCCCCCGAGTGGGCTCCGAAAGCCCAGGGCAGGACCTCGACCACACAACGGGGCGCTCTGTGGAGTCAGTCATCCAGCCCCCACGTCTCCACTGTAAGCTGTATTCACAAACACACTCTATTGCCTTGTTATACTGTGTCAGCAAAAACAGTTTTCAAAGTTTTATAAAAATGACCAAAGTATCATCGAGGGTTTTAAGCTATGGCACCAACAATTAAAGTGTTTCCGAAGACCGCGCTTTACTGGCTGGAAGAGAGTATCACTTGTAAGATGAAACATTATTTTGTGTGTTGCCAGGAAAGGAAAAACTATTGAAAATTAGATAATGGCACACCCTTCTAATTCAAAATGGGGAAACTGTGTGTCTTAGAATGAATGAAATATCGTATCTTGGAAGTGATGGGGTTTTGGAATTTGAAATAAATTTCGTCTTTTTTTTCTCTTCTGATTTTGTAGTTCATTTGCGAAACCCCCACAGACAGGTAAGTTCACCACGTTTCATATCAGGTGCATCAAACCTAATACATCGTCCTGTCCCAGACCTCATAGGTGTCATTAATATTCTGTCCCTTTCCAAACCTCGCAGTATGTTTGCCTAGAACTATTATCTTGCTCCTCACTACATGGTGTTCTTTTATTCTTTTTTTTTTTCTCCTCAGCTCTGAGCTGCAAGACAACATTTGAAATGACTGCAGATGAGTACTAAAATGAATGTAAAATATGCAGTTTATCTCTGGATGGATAAATGACAGCAATCAGAACATCTAAACCTATGGATGCGTTATTCCTGGAAACCCTTTAGGTTCACGACCTTGAGTTTCTCTAAGACACTCCTCCCCTAATTCTGTGGTTCTCAGATTTTAGGGTGTCCAGGAATCACCCCAGGGATTTGTTTAAAAAACAAAAACGGAGTCCTGAGGCAGTGAGCCTGATGGGATCCTGGAAATGCCCATCTTAACATGGCTTCCAGGCCCTTGAAGACCACCCCGGGGACCCCACGTAACAGCAGGCCCACCTGTGCCAGACTCGGGAGGGGGCATGTTTATGGGCACAGCAGACATAGTTCTGCAAAGTCTGAGGGTCGATCTGTAAGGCATCCTTCAAGCACATTTACTCTCATTCAAGTCTTGTCCAGATGTTTGTGGCTCTTGAGTTGGAGATAAAGGCATTAACATCCAGCTTTGTCTTAAGAAGAATCGGAGCACCCTGCCTGGTTTGCAACTGGCCTGACATTATTTTGAAGCTCAAAAGCAGTCAGATGATCCCAGAAAGAGGGTGTGAAAGAAAAATTAAATATCTGGAATCGATTCAGTCATAAAATGTTTAAAATACAGTATATACTAATGTACTTCTAACATAGCCATAGACTCTACTTTTTTAAAAAGACTGTATATTTTGAAAAAGCAGTCATATGAAAAGATACAGGCAATGATCTTTTTTTTTTTTTTTTTTTTTTTTTGAGTGTGAAAACCCTGCAAAACTGACCAAGCTTGATCTGAGAACAATCTAGAGAGCAGGAAGAAAAGCTATATATTTTATAATATAATTTAAGTTTTTAAATTGTGTTGTCAAAAAGTTACCTGAAAGAAGCAATCACACCATCCTCATTATTTTTTCCAACTCTAAAGCAATTTTAAATCAGGTAAAAGCAGAGGCGAGTCTTACGTTTATTGTGAAAGGCTTGTCTTCCGCTCATGTCGGTAACTTTGGTTTGCCTCGTGTCCCCCGAGAGGTGCTCCAGCAGAAACCTGTCCAGCTCCTTGTAGGTGTGGTGGAAAACACAGCCTCGCTCAGCCTGCAGGGCGATCGCCTGCTCCAGCAAACTCAAGTTCCCCTTGGCTTTCTCCAGCTCGGCAGGCTCCTCGGCGCCCGTCGCTGAGGCCAGGCACCCGCGATCCTGCCCCTCAACCCCGGGGAGCAAGGGCTGGGCTTTGCCATCGGACTGGTCCCCGTGCGCATGAGCGGTCTGCACGGTGGTCCCTTCTGCCTCCGAATCACACGCGTTTTCACAAGAGAGGAACTTGTCACCTTCTGTTTTTATTTCGGGAACTTCCAACAGGCCTTTCCCATCATCCACTGCAACGTACCTGGAGACCCTCTGAGGTTTGGTTTCTTCTGAGAAGTTGGAGCCACTGTCCCAGCTGTTCTCGGCACTTTCAGGGTGACTCTCATTGTCGTCAGAGCAGCAGAACTGCAGCTGGGGGTCCTCCGTTGGGTCCTTTCCGCCGTCAGAGTGTGCCGTCAGGAGCTCGCCTACGTCACCCGCCTCTGCTTTCAGGGACTGGATGCTGCTATCATTTAAGTTTCCACTTGCTGTCTGAATAGATGCATTTTTTTCAAATTTCCCCAAGTGCATTAGAGATGTGACCGTGAACTCTTGGTAACAGCCGTATCTGTCTTCCTTCCCATCGGAATTTTCTTGTGCAGGTGAAGGAAGCTTGTCATCCATGGGTTTTATCAGGATTTCATCTATGGGGGGGAAAAAAACCAATATTTGAAACAGGTGAACAACAAAAAACTTAAGGAAATGACATTGCACACATACACATATATATCACATGTGCATAATATAGAGGCTTTATCGATTTTATGAATAAAATTATGTATAAAATTATAAATAAAATTTTAAATAAAATTTTCTATAAAATATATGTCCTCTTAACACAACAAAATTCAAACCTTAATAGTCTGAGAATTGCTTTTAAAGAAAGGAGATATTTGAATTTTCAGCGTGCAAGAGCTAAGTGCATCCTAGTTACTGAAATAAATACTCAACCATGGCAGAGTTCTGAATGTGAAATTAGTGTTACTGTACCTCTTACATTTGTAGATCTCAGCCAACCAGAAGAACATCGAATATATGTCATACTATACATCACAAAGGAAGTAGTCATGGGATTTCTCTGCTAGATGGTAGTATATTTTCAAAACTTATTTGGTATATTTTCTCTACCTCCATAGTGTCTCAAACATACTTTTGTAATTTATGGAACATGAGCTAAAATATGAAACATATCTACATAGTGATGGTAACTAACAGCAGTCTGAGGCTTTCAGGACTTCCTGATCACTTTCATAATTGTCACACAAAAATTCCGCATGTGTAAATGGGAGAAGCAGCAGGATCAAATAGTATTTTGAACAGCAGCACAATTTCCGGCCTGGAACCTGTGTGCACTTGTGGAAAAGGAAATGAGCCAGGAGGTGGGAATGCTTGGAGGATGTTGGATGTTAACTAGCTGTTCTTTAGGTCTCGATGGTCCAGGAGATCTGTGACGGGAAACAGTGCCCAAGTGCCATTCTGTCTGCGGGCTGTCCATCTGCAGTCCCAGAGCAGCCGTCGGTGTCAGCCCTTACCCCCTCGGCAGTGGCCCATTGGGGTGACAGATTGTGTGCGTGTCTTTCTATACCATCAGCCTCCCCAAGCCAGGCCTGGGACAAACCCACCAACTGAGGAGCAGCGGAGGAGGGGGTGGGGCAGGAGCTCGGTGGCCAGCGCATGCCAGGCTGTGAAATGCACCAGACAACCATGTAGTGGTCCCTGGCATTCACTAAGACAAACAAAAAAGTAAAAATAAAAATAAAAAAGAAGCAGCAGCAGCAGCAGGACCATTTCCGTGTCTCTAAAGGCAGGGTGGGGGATGGGAAACACAAAATAACAAGCCCCCTGAAAGACTATTAAAGATACGACGTGAAGTGCCTTCTGCGTTAATAAACTTGCGAGGGAAGAAAAGCACAGCCATCCTGGAGAAGGGCTGCCGGAGAGGGTGTCTGTGCTGAAGACAATGTGCCTTTTTTGGGGGGTCTCATTTAATTTTTCATAAACATTGTCTCCGACAAGGACACTCAAAAATACATCTCCATCATCTTCCTTTCTGGTAATTATCTCCCTAAATCAACACTGGACCGCCAGGATCAAGTAAATATTGCCATAGTAACTAAAAGCATTTTTGGATGAAGCGAAGAATTTAGTCACAACACTAGCCCCTTTAAATAATGCTGATTATAGGGTGCAGCCTTTTGTTGGGATCTATTCAACATAAACTGAAAAATTTAACATTTTACTTCCTAGAAAAGAGGCTGTGGCTAAACAAGCACATAATATCGGAGAGGACGGCCTCTCCTCTCAATTCCTATCAGGGCAACTCCAGGTTTAAATAATATATTAAACATAGTCTAAAATGCAAATGAAGTTTTTCTCAATATCACGGTTGGCTATTAAGAGAAAGTGTAAGGGGTTATGATAATTTTAAAGTATTATGAACTACAGAAAACAAATAAAAAGCATTTTCAGTGAATATGCTCAATTCATTGAACTATTCTCTCACTCCACTTAACTACCCACATGTGTACAATAATGATTTATAGACATTATACCTAATTATGCATATTTGGGCTGTGTGAGAGCGCTAACAAAAGCTCTAGAAAGCAACAATTACCTCTGTTGCTTAGTTACATAGTTTAAAATATTCCTATTAAATGCAGATCACCAGAGAGGCGGGGTGACAGCAGCGCACGTGTGCCCAACAATGCGTGTCACTGTGCTGCTGCCAACGCCAGCGTTTTGGGTCACTTCCAGTTTACATAATTGTTTGGTTCAATTGTTGGTTATATGCTAAAAGAAAATATTTATTAATTATTCTTCAGAAGGAGAGGGGCCTGCCGGTAGAGGTGTCGCCGGGCGTCGTTTGCTGGAGCTCCGGCATATGCTCTTCGACCCTGCAGCCCCGTTGCCCGGGTGCCAGCCCTGTGTGGGCACCATGATCACAACCAGGAGTGGGCTGAGTTAGCTTCCGAGGGGGGTTGGGTAGACCCGAGACATGCCCCCTCCCGTCCCCCCAGCTTCGCCTATGTTTCCTGTACGCGTGTGTTTTTATCTTCCGGGGTGGCCTGCTCATCTGCTCCGTGCTTTTGCCGCTGAAATAACCCACGGAGCCCTGCCTTAGGGACTGAGGTTTGCTGCTGGGCTTGGCATGTGTCTGTGCCCCGATGGGTCCCTCACCGTTTCTGAGCCTGGCACCCTCTCCCTCTCAGGACAGCAGGTGACACTTGCAGGTGCTCAGGAGATGATGGCCCTCCGGTCCCTTCCCAAGTGCTGCTGTGGAAGGAGCAACAGCAGAGGACATGTGGGCCCCTCCCCATAAATGGGGGAGCATTATACAATCAGAATAAGCCCCCCAGTGAAGTGATGCAGTCCGGAGCATAAGGAAAGCTCACAACCACGTCCCATAGGCTCCACCATGGGGCCAGGAGGCTCAGCTTGGAGGAGGAGGACCCCCTAGGCTTGGGGTCCAGAGACTGGGTCCCAGCACCCCTGCCTATGGGAGCCTGGGCAGGCCGAGGTCTCCCGAGTCCTGGGTGCCCCTCTTTAAGATGAGGAAGATCCAATGTCCCAGTGACTGATGAGCCAACAATGTCCTCTACTGACAAGCTCCGCCAACAGAAGGGCAACCTGCTTTAAAGCGCTAAAGGCTCGCTCAAGTTCACATAAGCAGCCAGTGGGGGACTGAGAGCCAGATCGGGGCCAGTGACTATTATTTTCCCAAGTCTGAAGACTTTCCAGAGTGAATTAATGTTGTCAATCAACCATACTTTAATAAAATTTAAAAAGAGTGAATTTATAGGAAAATACTAGAATGCCCTTGTCTGCTAACTTGTAATGCAAAACAACATCTCTAAATTATAAATAAAAATATGCAAAAACAAATACAACAACAAAACAAAAACCAACACATAGGGCACCTCAGCTTTCTTTACATCATGACAGCGCAGGTTAGAAAACTCCTAGGGTGCAGCCTGGGCCAGAGGGGGACACCACTTTGTCGTAGAGCAAAGAAAATCAGTTTTTTTGTCCCTAATAATAAAAGTTGACATTTGTTTAAAGCAAAACCTCTCCTCTGAGGTGTGTGGTCATCCTGAAGAGACCTGTGTGTTGGCTCTTCTGCATCAAAACAGCTCCAACAAGAGAAATTCTCTGAAACTCACAATGTGTTTAAAGTTTGATTCCTTTTCATAACTGGATTTGGGGTTTTTGTTCTGTTCCTATAACTCTCTAAGTTACTTTTACAGGTAAATTAGTTTTTTAGGCCTCCTGAGTATGTACATTTTACTGGGAATAAAAGGTCCCCCCCCCCACCCCGCAAAGGAATTCATCCCTTAAAGGTTGAAAACTGGAGCAGCTCATCCTTTATTTGCTGTCTGTTGAGAGATGATATATTCAAAGTGTCATCTCAGCCCAGGAGCTCCCACGACCAGGACAGGGTCCCCTGACCTCCAAGCACGTGCTTGAACCCAGAGGACCCCACATGCTGGTCACTTCCCCCTTCCCTCGTCTGTGCTGGGAAAGCTTGACCTTTCCTGCCTCCTCACAGTGCTTGGCCAGCTCGTCCTGTGTGCCCCTGTGAGAAAGGTATATCTGCGGCTGTGTCCACGTTCTCTTCTCTCACTCTTAGTGCCACCTGCAGCACTTTGACAGGGGAGTGTCTGGGGCATCCTTTTGCTGTAAAGGGATCCAAGCTCATGGCCTTAGCCTCGAGGAGCCTGGACTCTCCCTCACCATGGGAACTGCCACCTAAAGACACATTGGAACACACCTGGTTGGGGGGAGACCTGGGGTGCCCAGAGTAAAGGAGGTGACAGGTGAAGCCCTTCTGTTGGGCTCAGGTACAAACGCCCTCTGTCCTTGTGGAAGGTTGGGGGGTTGCATGCTCAGAGGGCTGAAGGCAACTTGGAATTTTGTTCTTGTGACCAGGAATAGAAGCATCTGTGATCTGTCACTTCTGGAAATGTGACCTCATGGTTTGATGTCACAGGGGCTTTGCCCAGTCTGCTTTCTGAAGGGACACTGGAACATAAAGAGGACTGGATTATGGAGCCCACTTAGCTGGGAAAGAATTATTGTGCTTGTCCTTCAACTGTTTCTTTTCTTTTTTTTGTCTTTTTAGGGCCTCATGTGTAGCATATGGAAGTTCCCAGGATAGGGGTCGAATTAAAGCTGTAGCCGCTGGCCCACTCCACAGCCAGAGCAAGAGCAGATCTGAGCCATGTCTGGACCTACACCACAGCTCATGGCAATGCCGAATCCTTAACCCACTGAGCGAGTCCAGGGATCGAACCCAAGTCCTCATGGATGCTAGTCAGATTCATTCCCACTGAGCCCTGGTGGGAACTCCTCCTTCAATTGTTTCTTAATTCTCTCCTTTCCACACCTCACAGCTCCATTTCCTTCAGCATTAAATCCCTTTGTTCCCAGTGGTCTCAGCTGTAAAACTGTGGCCATAATTATACACATCTCATGTCACTGTTGGGTGAGTTAGGTGATAGGATTTATGTGTTTTGAATATATTAAGAATTCAAAAATAGGAGTTCCTGTCGTGGCTCAGTGGTTAACAGATCCGACTAGGAACCACGAGGTTGTGGGTTCGATCCCTGGCCTTGCTCAGTGGGTTGAAGATCTGGCGTTGCCGAGAGCTGTGGTGTAGGTGGCAGACATGGCTTGGATCCTGAGTTGCTGTGGCTATGGCTGTGGCTGGCGGCTATAGCTCTGACTAGACCCCTAGCCTGGGAACCTCCATATGCCTCGGGAGCAGCCCAAGAAATGGCAAAAAGACAGAAAAAAAAAGAATTAAAAAATAATGGCCACTGCGGTTGTAATTTTAGCACATTCATTATTAGTATGAGCACTTCTATTACTAAATGTAAGAAGAGTTAACATCTTTGAAGCTGCAGGTGGCTGCCCATCTGTGCTCATAGGTGAACATTAACTGAGAACCTTGACAGTCGATACTGAGCATCCGCAACAATCATGTGACTACAACAGAAGGTGGGAAGCCAGTGAGCAGATAGGGCCCTGGTCCTCCAGGCACCTGCAAACTGGATTGTGGTAAAGGAGACCCATTTTGGTAAATCCTTGGTGAGTTAATGTCAGCGAGATGAACTATACCTTGAGTCTAACCACACAGATTCAAGGATTTTTCCTAAGTACTCCATTCAACCTGCAGTGTTCCCAAGTCAACCACAATAGCAACAAGAAACTGACCTGCTCAGGAAAATGAGAAAGTCAAGGATGAGGACAACTTACAGATGAGCCATGAGGCTTAAAGCTGTGTGTGAGATACAGAGAAGCCAGAATATTGACTCAAACACTAGCAGGTGAGGACACAACTCTTCTAATTCCAGAATCTCAAACCGCTTTTGAGCCGAGAGCACTGGAAACCCGGTGATTTTGATCCAATATTTGTGTCCTCGGTGAACGGGCTGCTGTGTCTTTTCTAGTAACACCTGCGGCTGTTACAACCATTCTATATGCAGTGGACAATTAGATTTAAGAATCTCTTGCCTTTGGTTTGTACAATGTTTACTTCTTTTCAAATGAAAACATATTTGTATGCTTTGTTTCCTTAAAAATTCACATTCAGAAAAAATACATATATGTAAAAGAACATACATATGTCTAATTTCATTTTATAATAAGTCAAGTTTTAGATTTCCATGTATTTTTAAAATAAACTTCCAGATTTTTTTGCATGTCCTTCAGTTTCAGTGTCACCCACAAAGTGGTCACTGATCCTGCAGGCCCCATGACCGCCAGGGCCAGTGGGGGTGACTGTAAACTGGGGAGAAGCACATGCTAAAATTTCAAAATAAAATCAGGGCAAGGGGATTCAGAGACGCTATTAAGTAGAAAATACATAAGCAACAAGGATATATCATACAGCACAGGGAGTTATAATCATCACCTTGTGACAACTTTCAGTGGAGTAGAATCTGTAAAAATACTAAATCACTTTGCTGCACATCTGAAACGAATATAACGTTGCAAATCTACTTCAATAAAAAATAAAAATTTGAAATAGAGACAGCATCTCATATCATAAGGGTCTTAAAGCTTATTTTGCAGGTTTCTTTTCAGGAATCAGACATCCACCCCGTTAGGAAGTCAAGACCCTCTTGTACTGTAAGGCTTAGGACCTTTTCTTCAACGGGAGGCATAGTTCAAAGCCACGCTCTTTGACAATGGCCTGGGGACGAGGATGCTCTGTGGCTCATGTTTACCCTCTGCACCATCAGGGAAGAAAAACCGGCCCTCACGTGGGGGAGGGGGGAATCAGGGGCCAGTGCGGCTCCCCTATTGGAATGCCTTTTCCAGCCACACAAACCACGTGTACGGTAAGGTAAGACCGAGTCTGTGGGCCAGGGATGAGGTAAGGTGGGGCCACGCCTCCTCGGTACCTGCGCTGGGGTGGTGGTCCGTCTCCAGGGGGCCGTCCTGCCCCTCTGCCTCCGTGCGGTGCGCGCGGCCCTCCTCACGGTCCACGCGGGGGCTGTAGTGCCGCGGCTTCATGAGCAGGGACTTCCTCTTGTTGATCGGGACCCCCAGAGCCTGCTCCCCGGCTCTCCTCTTCTTGGCTGGGGCGCAATCGTAGGCAGCACTGCAGTAAAGAAGACGAATGAAGAACGTGGTGAAACAGTTCCCTGCCGGCCGCCCTTGATGGGCCGGGACACCCTTGGGACCCAAGGTCTAGGGTCAGTCCTGAGCACTAACAAAAACAGCCCATCCATGGAATCCATTGAACTGTGTAGATTCTATTTTACTGCCTATCAGAAGAGTTAAAAAAAAAAAAAAAAAAAAAAAGCATCCTTAATCCCGAGTAAGCATATGTTAATCTGTGCTTTGCTTGGCGCTACACTGAATACCCAGGGAGGGAAGAAACAAGATTTGTACTGGTTTGCTAATCCTAAGAAAGAGCTAATGTGAAAAATATACCACCAGATACAAGAAATGTGTCCAGTATGGATCAGTCACAAGGTTTTTCAGATAGTTGTTTGGGCTGAAACTGCTTATCTCGGCCACAGTTGCACATCAAATGTGAGATGACGTATCCTGGGCTTTGACTTGAAAGACGGGAGTGTGTGGGGGGCAAGCTGTGAACATTTGATCAGCTCATCTCCAGTCGGAGAAAAAAGTGAGAAGATGCTCAGAGCTCTCTGCCATTTGATTCTCACCCATTTGGCACCCAGAACAAACCGATAAAAGGAGGAGAACTAAGATTGGATTTCACAAAAATGGACAACAGTTTATCCTTCCTTCTGCTCTCGCACAGTTTCATTTGGAAGTGTTCCTGAGGGTGGCCCTTTCAAAGCAGGTTGCCTACATGCAGCTCACTTGGAATTCATGCAGCTCACTCTAGGTGCTGAAGTTAAGACAAACATTCTCTTGGCAAGATCCAGCAAGACCAGAGGGTTTAGCCACCAGTGAGGCTATGGCATATATTTATTAAATGCTCTTTGAAGAAAAAAGCAAGGGCTTTAGATAAAAAGATCCAGAGAAGAGAAGCCTGGATCAGAGGAACAAGATATATTTACTCCATCTCTAAAAGATGTTTGGACATTCAGTAACATTATGGAGACAAAGCCTTAAATTGTTTTCTTAGAAACACTCATTCAAAAAAAACACACCAATGGTGGGCTTATTTATGAAAACCATTTTGTTTTATTTATTTATTTATTTATTTGCCTTTTCTAGGGCCATTCTCGCGGCATATGGAGGTTCCCAGGCTAGGGGTTTAATCAGAGCTGTAGCCACCACCCTACACCAGAGCCACAGCACCACAGGATCCGAGCCGCGTCTGCAACCTACACCACAGCTCACAGCAATGCCGGATCCCCAACCCACTGAGCAAGGCCAGGGGTCGAACCCGCAATCTCATGGTTCCTAGTTGGATTCGTTAACCACTTAGCCACGACGGGAACTCCGAAAATCATTTGATTTTAAATTCCTGAATTTAGTGGATTTGAAAGCTTCAGAAGAAAAAAAAAAGTGCTATTCCTTCTGGGGAACAAAGAGATTCTGGAAGGAGAGATAATTCAAGAGGGTGAGAAATCTCTCACAAAAGATTAAAAATTGAGGACTGAAAATTATCCTGATGAGAAAGAGAAATGTGAGTTTTGTAAACAAATTAATGTGCTTTTTTTGCACAATTGCTCTGATGAGCCCAAATTTAAAGTTACCATGAACAGATGGTGGAACCTAAGCAGGTGACCAGAGAGCAAACACTTGGCTCCAGTCTCCTGGACCAGTAAAGACAAGTAAAGACCAAGGCGCTGGAGCCCAGTCTGTCAAGGAGAACTGTCCACTGTCTAGGAGCGTGACCTCTGAAGGGGGAGGGGCAGGGCAGACAAAGTTCCTAGGAAGGTGAAGCGATTCAGGAAGGTCCCTACAGCAAAGTCTCCTAAGTCAAGTGAATTTCCATCAAGGATGCTCAGAGAATACACAAGCAAGGATAAGCAGCAAGGTCCTGCTGACAGCACTGGGAACTATGTCCAATCTCTTGGGATGGAAGCTGATGGGAGAATATATAAGAGAATATATGACTGGGTCACTTCGCTGTTCCGCAGAAATTGGCACAACATTGTAAATCAACTATACTAAAATAAAATAAAATAAAATAAAACATAAAAACAAAACCACTTACTCATGATCTCAAAGCAAGACGATTTCTAGAAAATGAGAAAAGGCTCCTGGCAAATGACATTCAGATGCTAAAGGAAGGAGAAAAAGTGGATTCTAAAAACCAATTTAAGCATGGCATTGATTCTGGGAAAGGGGCTGAGAAGGCTTGTTAACCCAAGTTTTGTCAGAGCCAGGGAGCACTGACGGAAGAGATCCGGGTGGTGGGCGGTTCACACAGAAATGCCAGTCACACGAGTGCCGTTTCTTCCTCTGATGGTTGGGGTGATGAATGATGCTGAACATTCACCACCGGTGAGATCTTTACAGATGGTGTCATTAATATTATCATCCAAATTTACTTATAAGGAAAGGAACATTCCATTTCCCAAATCATGCGACCCGTAGTTGGTGGGGCTCATATTGGAATCTGACCTGCCGGTCCCCAAAGCCCATGGTCTCTCCTATGTGTTGCCAGATCAGAACAAGGAAATGGGGTAATTCCCTCCACCTTTGACAGCTGGGTGCATTAGGACCCGAATAAACCAGCCGCCGCTTGAGTGGGAGGAAGCTGCCCATCCCTGGGCTTTTCCCAGCAATTCAGGACACTCCCTAGATCAGAAGATGATAATGAGTCATGGCAAGAAAAAATGCTGCAAGACGTGGTTAAGACACACACACACACACACACACACACACACACACACACACACACCCCAACATAGTCAGTGAGAAGACACTGAATGATAATAAAAATCACATTCAATATTTGAGTTCACATAATAGCTTAGGGAAGGATGAAAAGGATATGGAAGCTTTTATCGAAAGTACAAATGTAGCTCGAGATAAATTACTGTATATTGATACTGTGTATGAAACTCCTTAAATAATAGTAGCTGTGTCATCAGCAACAAATAGTTGAATCTTCGGAAACACTAAATTCCTTGTCCAACGCAGGGGGATGATCATATCCACATGACATGTTGTGAGTAAAGAAGGTGACACCTGTGCTGTTAGTGACAAAAATCGGTCACAACAGGGCTGTGCTGACGCCCCGTTCTGACTGTGCTCCTTGTGCTCCACCACCATCAGGCTGATACTGGTACCAAGCAACCCCACAAACTCTCCCCGCAGCCTGCGAGGATGGAGGTGAGCTTGTGTGTCCAAAACTGCATCCTACTTCTTTACACAGTATTTGTGTTTACATAAATTACATTAGATTTATACCTAACATTTGCTTTAAATCTCACATTCTGTGCATTTCTCCACTGCAAAGGAGCCATGGCCCAGGCAGCATTTGGAGCGAAAATGAAAGGCTTTATAATAAATATTACCCTTTGTGTGTGCATGGAAAATGGTCCCTTTCCCTCGTTTTCCCTGAGGGCACACTATTTTGGCTTTATTGTGACACTTCACTGTGACACTGCAATGAGGGAAAGCCAGGCTTTACATGTCACTGAAAGAAATGCCACAAAATGCTAACATATCTTCTCAAGGTTGCCAGAAATAATTTCCACTGGGTTGTGTTTTCCCATCTGCGGAGCTCGGAAATGTTAAGGAAATAAATGAGCTCTATTATCTATATTTTTCTAGTAGATGAGAAAGAAAGAGAAAAAATACACTCAGCCCTGCATTTATTGTTCTATTCAATCAAACTGTTGCTTTAAACATGCCGAGTCCCTCAGGGAACTTTATCAATGCCCCAAATACCTTTCAATGCCGTATTTCACATCTGTGGTTTTGATTTTATTAAAATATCTTTAAAAGATTTGTATTTTTACTTGTAATTTTGGGGGACATATTTGAAAGATGCTTGCATTTAGAAACTCAAATTCTAAGTGGAAACAGTACTCCCTTTGATGACAACATATGGCTGAAATTTTATTCAAAAACTGACTAAGGAAGACAACAATTAGATAACATTAAGGACAGGCATGTTGCTGGAGGTACATAGAGAAGTCAATTTCACTGGCCTTGCAGGTTTCAGGAGGGAGCACAGTAGAGGAAGGATCTGTGGATCCCCCAAAGTGTATGATGAGCAATGGGCTCCAGCACAATTTTCCAGCTTACATTCCACAGTAATAAACCCTCAGAGCAAGTTACCAGATGATCTCTGCCACACATTTTAAAATGTAGGGTCGGCAGTAGATATATTTGGAGTATGTTCCCCCCCCAAGGAATAAACAGAAAAACAAATGGAAGTTATGACTCTCTGGGTCCAAGGAAACTATTTACATGCTCCAACATGTCCATGGAAAATTCATAGTGGATATTCCTACTGATTTCTTTGAATGAAGCAGAATACCACAGACTCATGGAAATGGCTCAAGATGGATGAATTTGAATTAAGACTGGGAAAAAAACAAAGGTATGATGATTGAAAGAGGAAAACAAAATTATACTACTATTTTCAGAGACATGATTGTGTTGGAGGAAAACCCAAAAAAATCTATAGATGAAATATTCAGATAAGGAAGTCAATTTAGTGAGGTCACTGTTAAAAATGCTTTGAACTTCTATGAACCAGCAAAAAAAACAAAACAAAAACAAAACTAGAAAAACTTTAAGATAAAACTGTTTATGATGCACTGAAACATGCAGTACTGAGGAAGAAATCTACCAAAAGTTGTGCAAAATTTATACAAAACAAATAACATTTTGAGAAAATTAAAGATCTTATACATGGAGGAATATAAAATGTTCATGGAATAAAAGACTCAGAGCTGTGCAATTTCAATTCTCCACAAATGCATCTACTAGATATGCAACCCCAAACAAAACACCACGAAGAATTTGTTTTTTCAGCAATTAACAAGTTAACTCTAAAAATTGTATGGATGTAAAAATAACCAACAACAGCCAAAAAAAAAAAAAAAGTCATGAGGAAGAACAAGGAAGTTGAAAGACTTATAGTTTTGGATGTCAAAGTTTATCATAAGCCTGCGGTACTTAGGATAGGGTGTTATGGGAGCAAATATGAATAAGTAGATAAATGGAACAGAAATTGGGTCCAGAAATAGACACACACACATGGTCAATTTATGACAAAAGTGTCTTTGGGAAAAGGGCTGTTTCTTCAGTAACTATAATTGGGTCAACTGGATATTCATCTGAAAAAAAAGTCTTGATTCCTCCCTGTGGAATATACAACAAACAATTCCTGAATGATTATAGATTTCAACCATGCACTATAAAACAATAAAGCTTCTAGGAAAAAATGTGAGAATATCTTTGTGATTTGGCAAAGATTTCTTTTTTTTATTTTTGATGAGGGGAAGAGCCTACTTATACAATGATAAACAGTTAGATGAGATTTAACAGGGAGGCAGATCTATGCATATCTAAAAAAGAAAAAAGCAATTTCTTTTTTATTCTTTTTTTTTGGGGGGGGTCTCTTTAGGGCCATATCCACAGCATACAGAAGTTCCCAGGCTAGGGGTCCAATTGGAGCTGCAGATGCCAGCCTACACCACAGCCACAGCAACGCCGGATCCAAGCAGTGTTTGCAAACTATGCCATAGCTCACGGCAACACCGGATCCTTAACCCACTGAGCAAAGCCAGGGATCAAACCCGCATCCTCACGGATACTAGTCAGATTTGTTTCCGCTGAGCCATGACGGGAACTCCAAAGATTTCTTAGAACATCTTAAACCTAAAAACATTTGTTCATCAGAAGATACCAGTCCCCCCACCCCATATTTATTGTATAATCCTATCAATATTGTGTTTCTTGATCTGTTTCTATAAGCATGTTTGATTCACTGAGATAGGTATGTGCTTCTATATGTATATTTATACCCTTTAAACAATTTTTAAAAGGCCAAAAAGAGGCCTTCCCGTCGCGGCACAGCAGAAAACGAATCCAACTAGGAACCATGAGTTTGCAGGTTCGATCCCTGGCCTCACTCAGTGGGTTAAGGGTCCGGTGTTGCCGTGAGCTGTGGCGTAGGTCGCAGACATGGCTTGGATCCTGTGTTGCTGTGGCTGTGGTGTAGGCCAGTGGCTGCAGCTCCAATTCGACCCCTAGCCGGGGAACCTCCACATGCCGTGGGTGCGGCCCTAAAAAGACATAAATAAATAAATAAATAGCCAAAAAAGAGAACGAATTCCTCCAAAGAAATAAGAATGACAATCGATTTGAAAAGTGGGCAAGGACACATCACAAAAGAACTAATGCACAAAAGATGAGGCGGGTGCTCAGGGTCTTTTGTCTCCAGGTAAACACAAAAACATCATTGGCTTCTTGGCAAAAAAAGTGGGAATTAGAAATGGCCTCTCTAAAACTCTTCCTTTCTATCATCAAGATAGTGATTCCCAGACACTATATTCTAGAAGAAATGACAATGACTAGGGCCACCCTTAAAACCTAAAGGATGCATGGCAGGTGGTCCCTAGAACTTCTTCATTAAATTCACCAGTAAGAGGCTCTAACAAGACTGGTCCTGCTGGTTGACAGCAGGCTGCCACAAGCTCAAACAAATACTACTTCTACCTGCAGCTGCTAGACCAAAATATGGGATCTTTGCTTTAGCAGACTAACATAGACTCAACTCTGTGCTTTGCAGTTACTGACATGGCAAATAGATTCTCTCCTATCTCAGAGGGCAGAACCAGGAGCAGTTAGCATTGCAGTAATAAGAAAAAGAGTGTAGATCCACAGCCCACTGGGGCCTGTGCAAATCCTGCTGCCTCGGCCATGACACAGCATGAAGGGACTGGGAGGATCTGGGCATCCTACAAAACACCACTTATCTAGACAGCGTTGATGACAACAGAAAAGCAAGAGGTGGCAAGGGTTTCAGAAGTTTTGGCAAAACATCATCAAGGCCTTGGACCACGGAGCCCCCACGAAACAGGGGCCCCCACTAAGACTGAGTCGGCTACCCTCAAAGCCCAGTGTCCAGTCTGCCAGGAGAAGAGGTCAAGGCTAGGTCCCCAGCAGGACACCACCCCTTGAGAAAGCCAACCAGCCACTGGACTTTTCCCTCTGGAGGGGGCAGCATCTCAGTGCTGACGGGAATTAACACATACTCTGGGTCCATTTGCCTGACCCATCTTCAGACCCTTGGGTGGTACTGTTATCAAATGTTCTACCAACAAGAGTTCCCATACAGCTCATGGACCAAGACACCATGTTAGGCAGATGACCACAGTAAGAAAACTGGCTACACCGTTAGTATCACCGACCACACATCCTGGAAGCTCGGGCCTACTGGAGGGACAGGCTAACCCCTGGAAGGCAAAGCTGAGATGCTGGCTTGCAAGTGACACTCTGCTGAGAGGGCAGACCTTCCTGGGGGCAAGATACAGTCTCAACGATCATTACATAATGCGCAGCCCTCCACTGTCCAAGAACTAACAGGTGTAATTGGGAACAGCTCGGTTTACCACAACTCCCGGAAACCAGCTTGAAGGATCTGTACATACCTCACCTCAAAGCTAGGCTGTGTGCATCTGAGATCCCAGTCCACTCAGGGAGGGCTTCCACCAGGGGACACGCAAGAGTCCTAACAAGCGGTCAGCTCTGACTGCCTTGCGGTCACCTGGGCTTCTTGGGCTGGGAGACCAGCAGTCCAGGGACAGAATCACAGCCCTGGCGAGGGTAACTGACCCTGATCGCTGGGAGTAGCCAGGCTGCGATTACATTTGGGGACCAAGAAGAACACACGTGGCTAAGCGACCCACTGAGGTGCCTCCTGGTTTCTTCTGGCCCAGACATGACAGTGACTCCTGAGCAGCAGCCAGAGGATGTGCAGGTCGTGCTGACTAGGGCTTGGATTCCCTAGGGACCAAGTCTGACTCCCGCCACCAGGTAAGCGCCGTAGCTGAGCAGAGGAGCATGCCAAGGAGGAAGGGCATGGGGTGAAGAGGAAGTAGATGAGGAGCAGGGCGAATGCTGCTGAAGAGCAGCCTCAACATCAGAGCCCCCGGGGGAAGCAGCCGAGGCTTCCATAGCAACCGCATCACTATCTGCCTCCTGCTCTGCCCAGCCCTCTCCCGGCCCCTGGACCAGCTCCTAGGGAATCAGGAGACAAGTCATTCAAAAAGGCCTCCTGATGTGGAGAGAGTCGCAGGCCACTGTGATGACAAATTCCCTTTTCCCTGGACCAGACCAGGAGATGCTGATCCTTCTGGGAGGACAGCCCCTGAACCCAGGCCCAGCTCTCCCAGCTGTGCGGGGGGAACTTGTGTCCGTGCTCATGTTTTCAGAGCTGTCAGGCTACAGCGTGCCCTGTGGCGAGCCTGTGATTGTAGCTTCTCCTATTATTACTCGTGTCATCAATCCAGCGTCAAAGTTGTTGCTAGTTATTGATGGTTGGTTTGCTGTCATGCAACACTGATTCCATTGGCAAGGTTGTTTGATAATATCAGGTTTATAAGAGGGGAGAATTTTTTTTCCCCAAAAGGCCAGAACTAATAGAGGCTTTTTCTTCCTCTAATTGGGATTAAGTTTTGTGAATGAGAAATTAATTGCATAACACCCACAACAGATTTTTCATAGTCAAGCTGTTAAGAGCCACCCTGCAATAATAATAATAATAATAATATTACCACCACCAACAACAATGATAAAAACCTGCTCTGATCATAACAGTGTGAGGAGCTAAGAAGACCCCCTCAAACTCGCTGCTGCCCCTGTGCTGGCTGGACACCCTCCTCTAGGATGTCACTCTGGCAACAGTGTCAGAATACATCAATTCTTTGCCACCATGGGGTTTGCACTTACCATGATTCTAAACTTAACACTCATAGCTCCCAAGTGGCTCAGGGTTAAGAATCAGGCATTGTTACTGCTGTGGCTCTGGTTACTGCTGTGACATGGGTTTGAATCCTGACCCGAGAACTTCTGTATGCCACAGGCATGGCCAGCAAACAAACTGAAAAACCAAAAATCTTGGGAGTTCCTGTTGTGGCTCAGCAGTTAGCGAACCCAACCAGCCTCCATGAGGACTCGGTTCGAACCCTGGCCTCACTCAGTGGGTTAAGGATCCGGCATTGCCGTGAGCTGTGGTGGAGGCCACAGACTCGGCTAGGATCCCTTGTTGCTGTGGCTGTGATGTAGGCCGTCAGCTACAGCTCCGATTAGACCCCTAGCCTGGGAACCTCCATATGCCGCAGGAGCAGCCCTAGAAAAGGCAAAAAGACAAAAAAAAAAAAAAAAAAAAAAAAAAAAAAGGACCCACACACAAAAATCTTAACCCTCTGAATTGTCATTCTCTCTCCCAGGAACCTGGAAACATGTACGAGGGCACAGAGACTGTTTCTTGTTCACTTTGGTCTCCTGTGCATCTATGAGGCCGGGGTCCCGTGTCCTGCATGGCACATGTTCCCTGAAGTTGAACTCCATCCACATGGAAGCACCGCCCACCCCCCATTGATCTAGTGACTGATCTAGTCGCCTCAGCCCGGAGGGTGTGCTTTGGGAGGCAGGTGACAGGGGCTGGGGGCAGGGTAATGAGTGGGTGAGTCAGGAAATCCTAACTGGTCCACAAGAGGACTGACAACTGGTCACTCCCAAAGTGCTGTCTTACGATGGCAGATCAGTCAGTTTTAAAGAGTTCAGTCCTCACGAGCCAAATTTTTAAAAGAAACAATATTTAACCATCCATTAGAACACACACTAATGCACCAAAATTTGGAAAACGGTCTAATAGAAAATATAAATGTCCTCTAAATCAACTATACTCCAGTAAAATTTAAAAAACTTGTTCTCCAGTTTATGCCCAAAGAAAAGCAATGTATCTCAATGAAATCATGTGTTGCAGCCAAACTCCTTTTAATTGCCTGTGGTTTGACTGATCCATGCAGTTGATGTACAGCCCAGCTTCGCCATGAAATATGTAAATAGCTCATTGACCTCTTCAGAAACATAACATGATGTGTCATAGGGGTTTCCCCAAAAGAAGAGAAGCTCAGTATATTAAGATAAAATTAGGAAATTAGAGACAGCAAGAGGTGGTTATTATGTGGATTTCAGAATCAGGATATCAAAAGAATTCACAAAGAATTTAAATATAAAGGGAGATTTGTTGTTGTTTACTGATAAATTTGGCTTTATTAAAGCCACAGTTTGTTTGTTTTTTAATTTATTGAGTAATACTTCAAGATACTTGCTCTATAGCATATAAAAAATTAAGATTTATGTGGTTTTATATTAATTTTGTCAAACAGCTGTATGAAACTAAAAGTACTAAGAAAAATTAAACAAATAATTTTGATCATGAATAAATATAAAAATGAAATTCACATAATTCATGAAGGTCCACCTTACCAAAATGGTGATTACATTTGAGGAGCCAATACTTAAAATTGCCTCACTTAAAAAATTTTTAAAGATGATTGCATCATCTTAGTTTCTCCATAAGTATTTTACTATAGATTGTGTTTCCTAAAAATATTAATAGTGGTTGTATAAGAATAGCTTTAAGAACTTAAGTTAAATGCATTTGTAGAGTTGAGTTCAAAGTTATTCTTTTCACCCAACTAATTAGGCAAAAATCTGAGTTTTTTAAATTGAAATTTGTATTCCTAACCAAAAAAAATGATAAAATAATTAGGGTGGTGAAATTTCATGATGATGAGGATAAAAATCCTGTGCTTTATCTTTGTATGTTAGTATATGGTAAGACCATACACATTAATTTTTTTGTGAGTCTTCACAAATACCTAGTTTCATGTTATTTTTTATTTTTTTGTCTTTTTAGGGCCACACCTGTGGCATATGGAAGTTTCCAGGCTAGAGGTCCCATCGGTGCTGCAGCTGCCTGCCTACGCTGCAGCCACAGCAACACGGGATCCTTAACCCACTGAGTGAGACCAGGGATTGAACCTCCATCCTTATGGATACTAGTCAGGTTCTAACCTGCTGAGTCACAACAGGAACTCCTAACAAATAGTTTTAGAATAAATTAAAGCAAACCACCTCCAATTTCCCTAGCACAATATTCCACATAATTTTATTGAGCAGCTGAGCTACCAGCAGAAATTTTGTCAGCAGAATATACTTGCAAAAATGGTTAAGATTAAAATAAGCGAGAGGCTTGGTGCTGTGTCAGCAGGGGTTGGAGGTGCCCTGTTCCCCAGGCTGGGTCCACAGACTGCAGGGTCCCCCTTTCTGAGGAGGAACCAGCCTGCTGCTCAGCTTGTCACTGGGGGAAAGTGTTCGAAGTGCCAAACCTCCAACTTGAAAGAAAGAGAAACTTAAATGCCAGTATCATTATATTATTTTCAAGTCACTCCCATGAATGAGATGCTTTAGTCAACCTGCCATTTAATTGACATCCTATTTTATTTTGTTTGGAGACACACTGGATGCTGACATCCTGCATGTCCCCCTCCCTGACTTTCTACCTTGTTCACATGGATTTATACTGCACACATGTGTGCAGAGCAGGGCCCGGGCCTTCCTAGAGGTCATGGGGTGTTTGTTAGGATCATGTGGGCACCGTCTCCACAGCTGGAGGTGGAACGGAGCCTTCTATGTGCACTTTCAAGGAAAGAAGACACAGTTAACTTTGTCCCAGGAATTGGAATTCAAAGTGAATTTGAACGATCTGGCTATCTAATAACCAGAATAAGAACATTATGTTTTCATAGAGGTTATTCACTGTCACACTGGACCAGGACCCAGCGTGGCCAAAATTTCTTTTCAAAAAGTCCATTTCAACCCTCATCTCTGATTGGCAACATCAGGCAGGGTAAGTGTGTATCTGTGAAAGTCCAACAGAAAAAGTCTTCCCTAAAATTACTCTTGATCAAAAATAACCAAGGTAGGAGTTCCCATCATGGCTCAGTGGTTAACAAATCCGACTAGGAAACATGAGGTTGGGGATTCTATCCCTGCCCTTGCTCAGTGGGTTAAGGATCTGGCGTTGCCATGAGCTGTGGTGTAGGTCGCAGACGTGGCTCGGGTCCTGCATTGCTGTGGCTCTGGCATAAGCCGGCGGCTACAGCTCCGATTCAACCCCTAGCCTGGGAACCTCCATATGCCACGGGTACAGCCCTAAAAAGGACAAAAAGTCAAAAAAAAAAAAAACAAAGTAATTAATATTTAATGTACAATCACACAAATACACTTGAGATCATGTGAATTAGCCAGACAACTCAGGGGAAAAAAGCATATGTGGGAAACTTGTAAAAGAAACTATCTCTACTCTGCGCCAGGTCCAATCTATCAAACACTAAGTTCCTATTTATGTTGGTGGCACAGACACATCCGTAGTAAATGAAGGTGATCTCACTTATTTGCAAAGTAAAAATCCTGATGCGATGGGATGGATTTTGCAGCTTCTCTGTTACAGTGGGTCCGTCACCCCTAGAAACATCACACTGGTAGGACCAAGTACATTGGGTAGGACTTTAAACGAAGATCAGGAAGCATAAAGTGCCACCTATTTAGGACCATAATGAATAAGCACGGGTGTTCTGGTTTCCAGTATGAATATTTATTTTCCTTTTTCCCAAGATGCAGACATGAACTCCTTATAAGGAGCAGGCTCTGAATGCTTATTGAGAATGACAGAGTGAAGCCTTATATGTTCAAAAATTTGATGTAAGGAGGAAATGTTTTTACATAGATAATTATAATCAGAAACTAACATAGTTGCTTCTCTCTCTCTCTCTCTCTCTCTTTTTTGGCCATGTCTATGGCATGCTGAAATTCCTAGGCCAGAGATCAAACCCGTGCCATAGCAGTGACAACGCCAGATCCTTAACCCACTGCGCCAACAGGGAACTTCATGGCTTCTTTCTCTTCAAAAGTATAATTCACTTACTTAGATGAAATTTGTGTATGATATTCTTTATATGTGATTATCTTTCGGGAAGAAAGACATTCACGTTATTTTTTGTCATCTAGAACAGAGGTTATCTATGTTGACTTTTTCATTCTTCACTGACCTCTTTTTCTGCCCATTCCAACCGTGGTTGCTACTAGAGGTAGTTCCCAATGTTCAAAAGAAAGGATTTCTCAGTTTCTAGTAGGTGGGTCTAGTAGGATCACTTAGAGTAGAAGTTTGCAGAAGGACAGGTGATGTGAGAGGAAGGAAAGGTGAGAGGGCAGGGGAGAGAGTGTGAGATGGAGACCCCAAGGGGGCAGGGAGGCAGGAGGAGGGCAGCAAACTGGGAGTGCCTGTGCACCTGTGTGTGTGTGTGTATGTGTGTGTGTGTGTGTGCATGCACACATGTGCTGGGCACACAAAGACCAGCAGAAACAGACACAGAGAATAACATGAAGAAGGAAAGACCAGGAGACACAGGCTCACCCAGGGAGTGAGAACAACACATACCAGGACCCATGCAAACATAGAGACATAACCCCATCAAGTAATATGGCATTTCTTTGGCTTTGAAAGTGATGAAAAACTCTTTCAGAGCATGTAGCTGTTTGAACAGTGGTACAGCCAGGTAAGGACTCGGCATTGTCATTGCTGTGGCTCTGGTTACTGCTGTTGTGTGGGTTTGATTCCTGGTCTAGGAATTTCCACATGCCATGTGCACAGACAAAAAAAACCTCAAAAAACAAACAACAACAACAAACCAAACAAAACCCAAAGAACAAAAAACTGTACAAAAAAAAAAAAAACAACAAAAAAGCAACCCAAAGAACAAAACACAAAGCACCCTACCAAAAAAAAAAAAAAAGAAAAAAAGAAAAGCATGTGGCTGTTTTATGACCTCTATTGTAAGTGTCAATTTTATGTCTTGACATTTACCTGAATGCAGATATTTGGTCCATAAATCTAGCTCCTTAGTTCCCTGAACTGAAAAACTGAAACCTACGGAGATACACAAGGTCTCTGGTATGAAAAGAATGTCTGGTCTTTGGAAAGCTTCCATTCATCCCCCTCAACTCCACTGGAACATAGGAGGAATCATTTCACACAACTGGCTGCCGAGGTGGATTAACATTTAAAAGGAGGATCAAATGTTAAAATAGTCAAGTGAGCACCGAATTAGTAGGAATCGCCTTCTCTGAGATGCTGTTGAAGTGGCATGTATATAAATGTATGTGTAATCTCTGTGCGTATGTGTAAGTACTTACATCCACACACACAAATCTGTGGAACGTTTGGCAGCCAAGTTTCCTACTGAATCAGAAATAACTTGCTTTTAAAGGCTGCACATCTCAGCAGTCACCCCTTTGAGAAAAGGGACCCCAAGGGAAGGTTTGAGAAGAGAGGTAACGTGGTCTGATGGTTCCGGCTGCTCTGTGGAGTGACAGGGGAGAGAGGACAGAGGCCGGCAGGGAGGAGGTGGCTGCCACACCAGGCGGGAGCCGGCTGAGAGCAGCGAGGTGGTGAGGGGTGGTGGGACCTGGAGGTGTCCTTAAGATTCGCCAGCTGAGCAGAGGGTGGGGCTCCTCCTGCCCTGGGCGGCCCAGTCTGGTTAGAGCAGCTTGTGGCCTCAGTTCTGCACGTGCGGGGTCTGCGCCACCCACACACGGGATCTGGTTGGGGACGCAGACCCACAGTCACAGATGTAAGATGGAGCTTCTGGGAAGTGTGGATGTCCTGACATGCGTGTGGACTGAAGGCCCAGAGAAGATGGCCCAGAGGGGACCAGGGATGCACTCGACGTCCTTAGATGCTGGGATGCTGAGGGAACTGAGACACGGTCAGGGAGGCAGGGGGAGGTCAGGCAGGTGTGGCCTCCACCAACAGGACCTGGGGCCCTGGGGGCTCTGGAGCCATTTCCACGGACCCATCACGGGTTGACGGGGTCTGAACTCCCGAAGTTCTCACTGGGCCCCTGGGAGGTGAGCCTACACCGTGGGGTCTTTAAGGATCGGATGCTCCAACCCTCGCTTCCTGTCCTTGTGTCCAGCAGCAGTGGCTTTCCCTTCTGACTCGAGGCCTCGGGTCTCCCGCCCCCCGACTCCCTGGTGGATCCCTTCTACCAGCCACTCAGAAACGGGCATCAGGCACTTCCGGCCCAGCTGTGATGCTTTCCTGACTGCAAATGACCAGAGGCCATTAAGGGAGATGGTAACCGAGTTAAGAGCACCTCGTTTTCATGTTTAATGAGATATATTTGTAGAGGAAGACAGGAGTTGACAGTCGAGCAATAAATTAGAGATGATTTTTATGGTGAGAGAAGCCTGGCTGGTAGTCGAAGGGCTGGTGGCCCCTCTGCTGAGTAAACAGTCTTGAGTTTAAAGAACAGAAGTAGGGAAAGAATCTAAGAATTTGCCAGGAAAGAAGTGACAGGCACGCTATAAAGATAAAGAAAATTATCATATTGAATAGAAATTCCTTCGCAAGGAGTTACTAACTACATCATTCATTCTGAAAACCAACATTGGTAGACAGTGTAAAAGAGAAGATTTCTGGAGTAACACCATGTACTAGAGATACAGCCCTAAATAAGATAGAGGTCTTTGTTCCTCAAAAGTGTACAGTGTATCAAAAATAATTCCATGTGATGAATGAACGTTTTTTGTTCTTTTTTTTTTTTTTTTTGATGTCTCCTCAACCAAACACTGAACTTGAAGCCAGAAGCTCTGCTATCTTTCGAATGGGTGGACAGATGGGTGAATGAATAATAAAATAGCTATAATTCAAAGTAATAAGTACTTTAAAACAGACAAGAAAAGAAGTGCTTTGGGAACACAATGGAAAAAAATAGTAGCCAGCCCAGGAGGTCAGGGGACAACTCATGGAGAAATGACATTAGTCATTGGCCTTAAAGAATGAGTTCAGATCCTAGGAGGGAAAAGATGAAGGAGAGTGTTTTGTCGGGAATAGGCAGTAACAGAGCTGGGATGGAAAGACTGTTTTATAAGATAACAAAATAAAATAATATAAGAACTAGTTTCAATTTACTACAAAAAACAGTCTTGTACTGAGACTGGAAGAACAACATTTGGAGGTGGAATGAGTTGGCAGAAGCACGTTCTCCTTCAAGGAGAATAAAATAAACAAGGAGAAAGATCACAGCAGGAAACACAAGTGAAAAGGTAGCAAAAGAGAGCTTCCAAGAGAATCAGAAAATAGGACTAAGCGAGCGGCACATGAAGCTCTGCTTCGAGGTGGAGGCAACGGTTAGGCAACTCCAGGGGCCAAGGCTGAAAGTGCCACATGGCAGAGTTTCCTTAGTCAAGAAGGCAGCAAGACCTGACACCTGAAAGCGTCTCTGGGGTCCCACAGCTGGTCTGACGGGACCCCCAGGACCCCGGGCTGCTTTGAACCCATGTTCCCTCTACCACAGGCACCCAAGTCTAAGCTGGCGGGAGACGCATGAGAAGTCCCCTGTGGAGAGGGGACCCGCAAAGCTGAGCACACCACGCTCTAGCTGTCAACACTGTGGGACACATTTCTTCCAATTCACACTTGAAGCAGGAAAAACTGCTCCAAGATGTCAGAAATAGTATGTTTGCAAACATACCCAGTCATAAAAACGGGACTTCAAGTGGGTCCAGCTTACTTAGAAGAGAAGAGCAGTGGCGAAGAGCTCTGCCTGGCAATTCAAGTTAATCGTTCCTTCCTTCCCGGAGGGTTGAGAAGCAAGAGACAGAGTTAAATACTTTTGTGCTGCCTTAGAAATGCCTCCAGGCACATTAGGGCTAGAAGATGGAGTCCACCAGGAACAAATCAGCTGTCACAGCTGGGCAGGTGGCACGGAAGCAGCATGTTGGTTAGCAATGCATCAAGGTGACAAGGCAGCCACGGGATGTATGGAAGCCGACAGAGGCTCTGGATTTTGCTTGTGACATAATCGTGAAATACGATGAGAACAGATGACTGTAGAGGCATCCTTACACAAATTCTTTCTAATAATCTAAAAAATATTTGAGGAAGACTTGGTTGGTTTCGAACACTTCCAAGTGGTGAAAGCAAAGACTCACAGAAGACAGAGGCTTATGCCTCGTGCCACATGACTATCAAAGTTGTTTCTTCAGCATCTGCTCCTCTTCATCAAACAGAAACGCAAACCATCATTAACATCTACCCAAGAATCCATAGACCAAGAAAATGCCAAAGACACCCAGATACCTGGCTTATCTGCCAACCCTCACCACGAAAATGAACAATGGAGCGTAGAGCTTATGCTGTGGGAGCCTCTCAAACCTTCATATGCATGGTAACAGCTCAGGAATGGCTTTAGAAGGTGGGCCTGGGAGTCTGCATTTCTAATGAGCACCCAGGGGGAGGGCTCCCAGCAGCCAGGCTCTGGGTTACCTGTGCTTCCCGAGGGGGAGGGGGCTCCCCCTCTGCAGGCCTGGGGCACTGTGCTGGGGCAGTGACGTTACCACATAATTCCTTGGTTTATTATATCCATGTGCTAGTTTTGTCCCCACCGCAATAACTGGGGCCACACAGGTGCAGAAGCAGTGCTGGATGAATGGAAGTCAAAGGAGATACTCTGTCCTCAACCAGGAGAGGCACGTCCTGCTGTGTAGAAAGATTTGTGTCACACGAAGAGCAGAGCTCAGTGGATGAAAAAATTATCTCTGTGGGTGAGCTCTGGAAATCGGAAAGCCGCAGTGAAGTAAATCTTCCGTGCGGCCCCAGGGGTGACATTTGTCACAGGTTTGGAAAAGGTCTGACTTCTAGAGATGTCCCATGCCTTAGCTTCCGAGAACCGCTGGCTGACACCAGCCACCGATACCCTTGTGATAACATTGGAACATGGAAAGAAAAGGTAAAGAAAATAAAGCACATTTTCTTCCTTTTTTGGGAGGAGGGAAAATTCATCTGAATATTTACTTACAACCCCATAGTGTTTTTCCAAAATGCAGGCATTACAATGTAAAAGAGAACATGTACAATTAGGCTACAGAGCCATCATTTTATACCTGCAACCTGGAAAACACCCAGTGATCCAGTCTCTAAGCTCACTGCACTATGAAGGGCTGGGGGCCTGTTGTTGGCCCAGTTCTAAATGCCTGCCCTTGGCCTTGGGTGGACGCCAAAAATGACACCAGCTCACTCTCTGTAAAATGCATCTCTGAAGGACAAGCCCAGGATACCCCATCACTTGGGAGGTAGCGTTTTGAAAAGAAAAACAACCAGGATGGGCAGATATTTGTACTAACTCCAGGTACTTTAACATAGACTTAAAATCACACGTTTGATTCACAGAATAAAAAATTCAGGAGGAAAGGCATCTTTATCATCAGCAGTGCAGTGAATCAAGTAAGTGTTCTGGGGTCTGTTTGTAGGTCTGATGTATCCCACCTTAACTCATCAGTTTATTGATAAAGTTTAAGTTTAAGTAAATATTACCCCCCCCCCCCACGAAATGCAGATGATAAGATGGGATGGTGTCAGAGCAGGTTCATCAATTGTAACAAAGTACCATCTGGCGGGGATGTCGATGGCGGGGGAGGCTGGGGTCTCTGGGAAGTTCTGTACCTTCAGAACTTCAGGTCTGCTGTGAGCCTAAAACTGCTCTAAAAAAGTAGTCTATTGGGGAAAAAAAAAAATGGATGCCAGGGCCTGCAGTAACAGAGGACAATACAGGGGGGTCCAGGGAGGTGTGGGGTGTGCCCTGGACCACAAAGAGGCTCAAGCTCTTTGGTCCAGTCCCTTACTCATCAAAGACATCACTTCCCTGAACCCGGCTGGTGAGTTGAATGTGGACAGTGTCCCTTGTCCTGACTCCTGGCTGGGCTGGCTGTAGGGATCCAGCTGGACCCCAGGCACAATTTCCACATGTCCCTCAATAGGCACCTATGGATGGCTTGCGCACTGGCCAGCTCAGCGCTGACCGCAGGTACGTCAATACTGATGGAACCCAGGTAGTGGGGTGTTCTTGGGAGACAAAGAACTCTCCTTACATTTTTATTCTTGTTGAAAAAGCCTCCCTAAGGTATTTTAAGAGACGTTCTTACTCCGCTAAGTACAGGTTAATAAACTAACCCCCAGGAAGGATGATTCATGACCCAGAGTCACAGGGTCCATAGCAGCCCCCGAACCCTGTACCTGAAGGCAGTTGAGGATGGGGGAGGGGACGAGAGTGGCACCTCAGCACCCCCTCCTCACTGAGACTCACTGAGTCTTCCCTTCTAGGTTAAATCCTTATCACTTCTTTTGGTTATCGGTTCGTGTCCCCTCAAAGTGGCTTTAGGAAAAGAGGTTTCCTTTAAGGTGTCAGTTCCTTGGCTTCTGATTTATAGGTTTGGCTACATTTGGAAAGACACTGCCATGGTGAATATGGCAGATATGTTACTACATGTCCCAAATTGGCACTGAGCCCTGGATTTGGAGATCACAGCAATAAAGAAAAAGAAAGGGGTTTCTTCCTTCTTTTCTCCAACCTTGTGATGAAAACAACTTATTCCCTTTAACCCGGGTGAAAGATTTATCAACACTTCATTTCAGAAATCAGTTTTGGCCCCTTTCATTTCCTTTAGTTGTCCTCGCCAGAAATCTCTGTGCAATGAGCAGTTCCCCCAAAAATCATGACCACTAAAGGAAACTTTAGTTTCAAGAAAAAAAAAAAACAACCTGGAAAGAAAACTACTAAATATTAAGTATTTAACTGATATAAAGACTGCAGTGCATGAAATGAGTAGAAGAAAAAAAGAGCTATCTAAATAAGGTGCAGATTTTTTTCATATGTCGATTACATGTTATTAAATCTATAGCTTATTGATTATAGAACTCATAAAATAGGTAACATTTTAAAACTTATAAGAAGACACCACATGATAAGGTTTTGGATGGAGGAGCAAATGATGTAAACTAAAATGCAAAGAAACAACTAAATTACAATTTTATTACAAAACCGAAGCCAACTGGTGGACCAATAAGACCATCAAAGGACAGTGGGCTTCGACTCTAATGTAATTAAGAGCCTTGAATTCACGGCGCCTCTGTGCAGTCACATAGGAAAGCCATCTCAGAGGCTAGAATATATTTTCCTAATTAGAGAAAAGGGGTTGGGCTGGTGTAAAGCACTTTGCCAATGCAGGAGACAATTACCAATATTAGCAGATCAGTTGCTGGAGGATCAGACCAAGGATACTAGTAACAAAAGAAAGGAGCAGAGAAAATACAATGGTCATGATTTAGATGGATGCATGAGAGCCTTCTCAGCACCACCTGTAACCTGAATTGTGTTGGCGCAAAGGCTGGAAATGCTAATAAGGCATATGATTAGAGGTGGGTCTGGGGTTATAAATTGCTTTTTTAATGGTGGTGTTAGCAGCTGACATAGAGTATATGAAGAAGATGAGAATGTCAGTATCCATTTTTATTAGTGTCAGAAACAATATGCAGTATATTTAGATTAGCTTCATTTGTATCAGTATTTTTATAAGTAGTAGCTATAGAAGCAGAAACATCCAATGCATTTTACAAAGAAGAACTAAATACAGTTGCCAGTGTTCTCCACAAAAGAGCCAGAACTTTTACCTTGGGGAAAACAGGCCACATTTCCTGAGTTAATTCAGAATTCAAGAGCACAACAAATGCTGGATTCTGGATCAGAAGAAAATTTTTAAAAAATGCTAAAAATATATCCTTCCATATGAATCAGAGCTCTTTTCCAAGATTGAGACGGGATGACAGGGTCCATATCTGATCAACTTAAACCACCCAAGACACCACTTGAGACCTATGTAACCTAAGTGTGATCATAAATGAACAATAATCAATAAGTTTTATAAACTTGTTCTTAGTAAAGAAAAATAGGTGAGTTAATTTTGGTTATGAATTTCCGCAGCAATTATCACCACTTTCTCAGTTGATCTCATGACAAACTAGGTAAAACTGAGTATCAGACAAAACGTAATTGCTAGAGAATCAGGAGGATAGGAAATGTGATTTTATGTATCTTATTTTTAAACATCAAAAAAAATTTTGACCACATCCACGGCATGTAAAAGTTCTCAGGCCAGGGACTGAATCCTTGCCCCAGCAGTGACAATACCGTATCCCTAACCTGCTGAGCCACCAGGGAACTCTCCAGAAAATGTTATTTTAAAAAAAAAATTTTTTTTTGTAATTTCAGAAAACTAGGCTTTGAAAAATAGACCATAACAGTGAAACTATAGAATTTAAAAAATCCAGTTGCTAAGGACATCAAAAACAGACTATTTCTTTTTGATTTCTATTTTAGATAATTAGTATTAACTGAGTATCAGAGAAAGCCCAGCCCTGGTGGTACGAAGCTGGCCTGAGTCAGGAGTCTAGATTCCTTACTAGTTGTGTAATCTTGGGCTATTTCCATCAACTCTTTGTTTACACTGTCTTCATCTGAAAATCCATAGTTTCTACCTTGTAAGGTCCTTGGTAGGAGTGATGGGACGGAATGCTCCAGAACGCCCAGGAGTGTCTGGCTCTTAATAAACAGTCGTCTCACTGTCATTATTGATGCCAATAAACCACTTACAGGATAATTTCTATTTCTCCAGAAAGGTCACATTAAATATTTTCTCCTCACGGTTGCTTCTCTCTGCCAATGCCTTCCTTTTTACTCTGGGAATTCTGTTTCTCCTTAGGCCAAAACACCCAAGTTATTCATTCTTTGAAAATTCTCTCTTGTTTTTCAAGTTATTCTTCAAGACACATCCCTGAAAAACCCTCCCCCCTCTCCAGGAAGAGCCCGATTCTCTAAAAAGACTCCAACCGAAAACACAGTCAAGCCTTCAGCTGGGCCGCTGGAGGACTGACCCCAGAGGGCAGACGTGCAGATCCTGGCCTTGGTCATTTTCACCTTCTCTCTATCTCTCTGAAGGAGCACCCAGGCCCCCCAAATAGGAGCTGTTACCAAGAGGAGGTTTAAGAAGCAAGAATCTGAGAGGCCAGACACTGCGGCTGTCTAATCCTGTCCTGATGTGTGTGTGTGTGGGTGTGCGTATGTATTCTCTGTTCTCTCATAAAAGTTATTTGAAAGGTAAAATTCTCCATGACAAAACCAAGGCCATGGGTTTCCTACAAACGCATTTCCACAGAGAAAAGAACCTGCATGAAAGCTGGTACCCCATTCTGATGGATCCATTTGCCACTACATCCAGGAACCAAGACTTGCAGGCTGGAGGTGCTAAGATAGCGCTCCTGTAGGAAATCAGGAGCACAGTTGCCTGGAAAAACCACTCTGTAAATCCTAAGTGCACACATTGTGAGCCAGCCACTGTTCCACACCCAGACACTCACACATGCTCTCGTTTTCACACCTCTCCCTGAGGAACACACAGAGACCATGGCTGTTTTCAGAGAGGTGGAGCAGACCGAGACTGTGGGACTAGAGAGGACACAAGGGGCACATCTTGCTGACAACGTTCACCAAAAAAAAAAAAAAAAGCACCAGGACAGAAAATATACTGGCAGCACGCACTTCTTTTTAAATATTCACTTTAAAAAAAAAAAACAAAAAACTATACTTTGCAAAGACTTAGTGAAAAGAAACCCACTTGGAGTTTATTCTGCAAAACCCAGTGAAGTGGAATTTCCAGCGCATTTCCTGGAGCTCAGAGCACAGGATCTAAAGTGAAAACGCTGGGACCCACCCCAAATCCCGTCAAATTTCTACATTCAGAAATTCCCATGATTATCTGATAGAATTATCTGCTCATTAAAAAGGCACTCAGAGAATTTAGGACTCAGTTATTCCTTCATCAGGTTCAAGGATGTCGCTCAGGTACTGACCTCCGGCAACACAACAACAAACCACATCTGGGCTGTGTACACAGAGGCGGCACACCCTCCGACAGAAAGTGGTGAGCTGCTCACATTGCAGGGAAATGTTGTTGTTGAGGCAACAAAATAATAGCTTGAATTGTTTTAGATCAACAATCAGTACTTTCTCTTTGGCGTAGAGACAGAGGCTATATGAAATAGAACCACTGGCTATTCTCACAGTAAAATGAAGATTCTGACGTTTGAAAGGTACAGAATATTCTAATAATTAAAGCCAATCCATCTTACAAAAAGTAGTGTAGGCCAAACCTTACCTGAGCTCCTGGACGAGACAATCCATTGTCACTATTGACAAAAAGAAAGAAGAAAAATCAGTTTATGATGTTGAAAGCTGTGACAGAAACCTTTCACCCACATGGATCTGAGCCACAGTGACCTGACAGGTGGTTGCAGACCCCACTGGCTTGCCGTCTGGACCGACTCATCTTTTCTGGTTCTGGCTCTTTGAAGACAAGAGAGCAGGTGACCCAGAACAGATGGCTCTGGGTTAGCACCTTGGGTGACCCTGGGACCTTCCAGTCATGGATTGGACTTCCAAATACCCATCTTTAGAGAGTCATTGAAAACTACCTGAAATGTCTTTTAAATCAAATTTTCTTATTTCTGGGGAAATCTTCAAAAGAATCCTATTTACATTTTTTATTGATATTAAACAAGTATTTAAATAAAACTGGCAAAATTTTATTACTAAATATGTCCTAAAAAAAAACAAAAAAAGTCCTAAGAAGTTGTTCCATAAATTTCATTCCTGTAGGAAGAGAAGGATCTGCTTCTGCCTTGTTAATCTCAAGATACTTTTTTTTTTGGTCTTTTTAGGGCCGCACTTGTGGCATGTAGAGATTCCCAGGCTAGGGGTTGAATCAGAGCTATAGCTGCCAGCCTACACCAGAGCCACAGCAACGCCAGATACAAGCCACGTCTGCGACCTATACCACAGCTCACGGCAACGCCGGATCCTTAACCCACTGAGCAAAACCAGGGAAGGAACCCTCAACCTCATGGTTCCTAGTCAGATTTGTTTCCACTGCGCCACAATGGAAACTCCAAGATCCTTTTAAAAATAAGAGATTTGTAGGAGCAAAAGGGCTTGATTTTTCTGACATGATGAGCACAAACGAAGTTCGTGTTTACAAACACCTGCCTGCAGAGGAGAAGCAGCATATTGAGAGAGGCAACAGGTGGTTGTGGAGGTGACTCATGCTGCTCGAGAAACTGCTGCTACACTTCTCAAAGAACATTTTGGCTCGATTCAGGGGTGTACACATATGTGCCACAAGGATTCAAAGTCCAAAAAGAATGGCAAACTCGAATACTCACACTTTAAAAGTGTGATAGAATTGTGTGCTCTCAGAAGTCAGAACGAGAGATTTGAATAATCCAAATTCAGTTGGTAGAATGCTGATATTTATGGCAGATGTGAGCTTATCCTAAATAATGATAAATCTGTTTTTTTTTAAACTTACATTCCTTGAAGAAGTCAGCTGCCCAAAAATCTGATATTTATAAATATTGCATTCCAAATGTTGGGATATATGATGTAATTACTTGTATTTTTTTCATTTTTCAAAGTTTTACTGAAGTAGAGTTGATTTACAATGTTGTGATAATTTCTGCTGTACAGCACAGTGATTCAGTTATACATGTACACACATTCATTCTTTTCCAGATTCTCTTTTTTTTTTTTTTGTAATTGCTTTTAAAGTAACTTACACTAAGCCCAGAAAACAGTACACTGTAAAGCTTCAGATTGGGTAGGGAGAAGTCCCACCCCTGGTATATCAAGATTCGGCGTTTAAGTTATCATGGCTAATAATAACCATGGGTGTGTTATGTATGTATTGCTGGTGGCATGCAGACGTTTCCCAGGCTAGGGATCAAAGCCAAACCACAGCAGTGACAATGCTAGATCCTTAACTGGCTGAGCCACTGGGGAGCTCCAACCAGGGTCATATTTTAACTGGGAAAAAAAAAATCATCCTGGAATTTTTAAAAAACCTGGGGATTCTGGAGTTTACTGAAACAGGAATTATTTGCCTTGACTACACACACAAACACAATTTACGAAAGCACTGGACTGGATTAGACACACGAACTGCAAATCTCAAAACGCTTCCTAATGACTGCATAGATGCTGCTGGGCCCCACCCTTCCTCAGCCAGGCCCACAGGAGGCAGGTGGGTGGGAACAGCTCCCCAGCTCAGCTCACTTCCAGAGGCTGCGCCTTGCGTTCAGAATGAAGGGTCACAAAAACACAGCTAATTATAATAAAAGTTATTTTCCTTAAGGGGTATTATTGCCAGTCAATCCTGTTTTCCAGATGTTGAGATCATCAAGGGCCTGTTTATATTTCAATATTACATTACCATCTGTTGGTTACAAAAAGAGAGGGATCACCGGCAAGTTAAACCTTTCAAATACTACTTTGCAGAGCTGCCGGAAATTCTCAGCAGGGACAGACCGAAAACAAACATCGTCATTTGACTTGAACTAAGTTTAGATTGGGAGCCACTAAACCGGATAACATAAACATCAAAACCTGCTTTGGCTGTAAACGGGCAATTCGGTCTTTTCCCTTGGCCGTTAGAGGCCACGCCAATAGTCTGAGGTCTCCATGAAGCCTCCTTCCCTGCTCTCCTTTGCACGATGTTCAAAGCCACTCGTGGTTGCTTTTTGTAAAAAAAAAGGCATCACATATCACTTGGACTTTTCTGAGTCCTTTAACTCCTGATTCATAGTATTTTTTTGCCTCTAGTGCCATGATCCAATGTCCTGGCTTGATCTGAAAATGGGAGCCCCAAGGAAGCTGCAATCATGGTGACTGCACATTAGGGCCTGAGCACTGGCACGCCCGCATGCCATGGTGTGGTGGGTGCATGCCCACATGCCATGGTGTGGTGGGTGCAGAGATGGGGAACCTGCTTGCTAACTCACCCTTGGCTCCTTTAGTGCGGGTGCGTAGCGTTTTATCTTCAGCCTCTGCATCCATCTGTAACGTGAACACAAAGTCCTGAGGTCATTCCTTTGACATTGACCAACATATGAAAACACGTCGTTAGACGTTCTGAAGGTCATTATGAGAAACAGAGCAGGCTTCCATGCTCCTGAATGGCATCTGACTCTGCAGTGACAGGGGACGGTCCTCACAGCCCATGGTTCTGGGAACACTTCCATGGATGCTGGAACCAGAGGGAAGGGACAAGAGGGCAGGTACCCATGTCACAAGGGTCCCCTAGTGACTCAGAGAAGTCTGGCATCACAGAGATAGAAAGAAGGATCCTCTGATTAACAGTGGGTGTGGCATTAACCTCAAATGCCAAACCAAAAGGTTTCAGACTAATTTACCAAACTGGGCTCCTTTGCATTTCTGGACCCTTCCTGATACACTGCTCTCCCTAAGTCAGGAGAAATCACTCCAGTATAAAAAAGCCACTGGCAGGCAAAACCCTGCAGTGGTCCCATTTTCGAATGCCACTGGCAATGCCGATCATCAGTGGCATCCAGCTACTCCCGTAACTCCAGAATAAACATGGGTTATCATCATCCAAATCTACAAGGAAAGTGAAATTTGAGTGTTGTATCTGTCTGTTTCAACTTCCCCAAAACATCGTTACTAATTATTTTAAATATAATCAAGGCAATTCTCAAAAGGAGGCAAAGACTTAAAAAGCCTGAGGTTTTTGTCCACCTGGAGATAGATTCTGACCTGACTACATCCAACCATGTCACTAGGATCCTCTAAGCATCTTTTAGTTTAAGTCATTTTCGCACATGATCAGAAGGCATCCTTAAATAGAAAGAAGTCGCTCTGCTCGTTGAGAATCAGAGGCAGGCAGAAGGCGTGCTCCGTGGCTCCCATCCTTGAATCCTGACACTGTCGGGGATGTGATGACTGCGATGGTAATGGGAGCCGCGTCTCTGCTCTCTGAGGCTGAGTTGTGATGGAAGGCGCTGACCTGCCATAGACTTATAATAGGGGAGCAGGTGTGGCAATGATGGACTTTAATTTCCTTTAATAAACCTTTTATGTGCCACACTTTTACTGCCATTCGACGCTCTCCAAGGTCCTGCACATAATAGGTTCATTACTTTTGATTACTATAGTCTATTGAGACAAACAACTCCAGAACACACTATATATTATGTTCAGTTAAACCAATATAGACTATTTATCCATTGTGCATTTTTTCACCTGCAACACTACAGGCAAAATTAACGACAGCTCTCGTAAGCTAAAACTATTAAAACCACCAGTACCCTTTTGTCATCGTTTCATAATAAACACCACACCAATCACTGAACTGTTTTTCAAATTAGCAAACAAAAAGTGTCCGCTGCTTTTCCGAGCAGCAGTTGCTTTAGTCGAAATAAAACGGTGCCTTGCTATGAATATTTTAAAACTACACGATAAGAGAAAACAACAGTCACACGGAGGTGATTTTTTTTCTCCTGTAGATTTCCCTTCTTTTAAAACCACATAGATTTATGACAGATGTGACACTGCCTGGGATTAAAGTGGTTTGCTTTACACAGGACAGTAAGCCCTGCGTCCCCTCCAGGAGTCTCAGCTGCATAGAAAGGGGCTTTGCTCAGGCTAACTGCCTGCCACGTGCTCAGCGAGAACTGGATTACGAGACCAGGAGCATGAGGGTTAAAATGGTGAAAAGCAACTATTTCAGAGGGAGGTACTGCCCCCTGTCTACATAGGATCCTGGCCCCGGGTGCCCTCAGCTCCACAGCCACTCCAGACCCACCCCCCACCCAAACACAAGTGAAGGCTGAATTCTGTGTTTTACCCAAGACCGAAACACACTTTGCCCAAAGAAAAGTTCCAAAAGCCTGTTTTCCCCTAATCTTCTTTATAACAGCTTCAGGACTCATTCATCTTTGCAGTTCAGCTGTCCAAGGACCCAACCAGCCTGCCTCCACCCAGAACTGCTGCCTCTCCATTGAGAGATGCATGAATAGTCCTGGGCTGATGCTAGGTGGTGCTTGGAGGGCCACTGTCCTCCTGCTGGTGGGGCATGTCCATCCCACACAAGCAGGCACTGGTAACTCGTTCCTAAAGCTCAGTGTTCAATTTAACTCGTGGGCCAAGTGGGAGGAGGAGGACAGTCTGAGGTCCCAACACAGAACCTGTCTCTTTCACCTCCTCGCTCCTGTTCACACCTGAAGAACGTAACAGTTATTAAGTTCAGGGTCAAGTGTGTCTTGCAGCTCACTGGGAATAAGAAGATCAGAAACCCATAGTACAAGGGCTTTCCTTTTTGGGGCAGAAGGTTTTCACGCTCATGAGCAAGCTTATTTTCTGGTAGATTGCAGCTTAGAGATTTCTGCTCCAAAACTTTCACGCCGGAGCAGAAATCTCTAAGCATTCTTTATGTGGATTATTCTCAAGGACTTTAAGAACTTGCCAAAGGGTAGACCTGATTTTGGTAAAATGGAACCTCAGATTCAGTGGGCACCACATTCCAGTGATAGTCCCTTTAAGGAGAGGCAGGTTCACCTGACTGCTTCTGCCAAGACCCGGGACCGGCAGCTGGGGAGGGGGTCGACCATGCTTTCAAGCTCTTCCCGTTAAAGGAGAGGTGCAGGGCTCCATGGGATTCAGGACACTGATCTAACACAGGCTGCAGTCTTGAAATATTCCTACTCCCTGTTGGGAATATTTTTTTTCTATTGGAAAAGGTGACTTGATCATCTTTGCTGCCCAAGTCCCACACGCTATTGACAAGCCTGCAACTGATTTTGTAAAACTGAAAGAACTATTTATTTTCTTAAAACAGAGCTTTGGTTTTCTAGTCCTTTTTTTTTTTTTTTTTTTTTTTTTTTTTGTCTCTTGTCTTTTTAGGGCCGCGCCTGTAGCATATGGAGGTTCCCAGGCTGGGGGTCTAAACAGAGCTGTTGCTGCTGGCCACAGCCATAGCAACACCAGATACAAGCCCTGTCTGCGACCCATGCCATAGCTCACGGCAATGCCAGATTCTTAACCCACCAAGCAAGGCCAGGGATCGAACCCACAAAGTCATGGTTCCTTGTTGGATTCGTTTCGGCTGTGCCACAACAGGAACTCCAGCTTTGGTTTTCTAAAAAGGTGTCCTTCTCCCAATTTCTTAGGGTCATCAGCTACATCCTATTGTTTATGGATGGGAACAAATAAGATATTTTCTGACATTCTTATAATGGGTAGCTTTGACAAGCTACTCAGTAGAGATAAAATATTAAAGGCAAGTTTTGACACTCTTATTTTTCCTGAAATTAAGTTCTCTTAACCTGTTATGCATGATATGTTATGCATGATATTTATATAGAAAGGAAAGTAGTCTCGCTTGGTATCTATTTCATAATAACCAGCCTTGAAGAAAAACTGTAAAAGACTCTCTTCTACAGTTTTCTGGGGAGAGGAGTTAATAACAAAAAGAAATGGCAAAGAGGAAAAGGAACTTATAAAGAAGATAAGAAGCTGGGAGCGCCTATTGTGACTCAGTGGGTTATGAACCTGACTAGTGTCCATGAGGATGTGGGTTCGATTCCTGGCCTCTATCAGTCGGTTAAGGATCCAACATTGCCATGAGCTATAGTGTAGGTTGCAGATGTGGCTCAGATCCCGTGTTGCTGTGGCTATGGTGTAAGCTGGCAGCTGTAGCTCCGAGTGGACCCCTAGTCTGAGAACTTCCATATACCACAGGTGTGACGCTAAAAGGAAAATTTAAAAAAGAAGATAAAGAAGCAAACCTTGGAGGAAGGATATGTAGATAGGCAATGAAGAAGAAAAAATCCCCATAAAATAAAATTTCACTACCTCATTGAATTTGCAAAGCTTTCATTTAGCATCTTCATATATTCACTGACGTAATACATACAACAGCAATTCCCTAGTTACACAGACCTGAACCCCTTTTCCTCCAGGCGCCCACATCAGGAACCATGAGCAGAACTTCCTCGTCACCCAACGCACAGATCTGTGCATCTGTGGGGCTGCAGAGGGACCCCTAGAATTGCTGATTTGAGGATGATACATTCAAGGAGAAAGACCGCAAGTGTATAAACTCAATCTTGCTGACATTCATCCATGCAAATGACTGGTATGTGAGGAGATTTAGTTCCCTTTGATTTTACTTTTCATCCCAAATCCTATTTTCACCTAACAGCTAAACAAAGAAACAAAAACACCGCCAACAACCTCCAAGAAAAACCTTAATCGTTTCTTAAGAACTGGGGAAAACAAACCTCTTGGTAATGTTAACTTCTCCTTTCAGCAGATCTTTGGACACTGACTTTCTCAATATATAGTTATACGTGGTCTTGAGGTTTTGTTTTGTTTTTGGCTTTTTAGGGCCGCACCTGTGGCATATGGAGGTTCCCAGGCTAAGGGTCAAATTGGAGCTGTAGCCACCGGCCTACGCCAGAGCCACAGCAACGTGGGATCCGAGCCGCGTCTGCAACCTACACCACAGCTCACGGCAACGCCGGATCCTTAACACACTGACCGAGGCCAGGGATCGAACCTGCAACCTCGTGGTTCCTAGTCGGATTTGTTTCCGCTGTGCCATGACAGGAACTTCAACATGGTCTTGAGTTTCTTAATATTAACAGGAAAAGCTGTAGTGATCACGTTTTAAGGACACTTTCTCAAAATCTTTATACAATTAATCTTAATACTGTCCAGTGGCAGATGATTTCACGCCAGCAGCTACTTTTCATTTGAGAAATCCTTCGCACACCTTCTACGTGCAGTAGTTTCCACTTTGAACAGGACTCCACTGTGTTCCTCTCCCGGGTGCTCTGAACCGATAAGGCAGTTCTGTGTGTTACGTCACATGACTCTCGTGCAGTGTCCTTGTCCAGGGAAACTCACAGCAACAGTGACGGGAAGTTGTGCCTGTGGAGAGGAGGTCAGGCCTCCCCACGTGGAACGCTCTAGCCTCCGTGGATGCTTCTTTTACAAAAATCAGTGTTTTTGTTTTGTTTTGTTTTGTTTTGTTTAATGACAAAGAGAAATTCAGGAAGTGGGAAAGGACTAAACCTTGAAAATGGAACAGCTAGGTGATGCCAGTGCCTTGGGATGAAACTTGGCCAGATCGGAAAACAAAGAACCCTACACCAAGCGCCCTTCTTTTTGATGACTCTGGCCTCATTTTGTTTCAAACACAGCTTTGGATCAGCCCAGAATGGCAGCAGAAATGTTCCCCTATTATATAAGGAAAAGATGGGGGGAACGGGCTGTGATGCTGAAAGAAAAGGCGACTTACTGAGAAGCCCTGTAAGAGCGAATGTTCACGTACGTGTTTTCTCTGTTCCTACCCTCTTGTTATTTTCCTTTCATATATTTATTAGTTCCCCAGGAAGAGTCATTCAGAAAATAAACTTTGGAACATCTAAGCAGATAAAATGGGGGTTTGACATCATCCTTGATGACATATTAATACCTTTCCGAACCTTTTCCGAATCCTCTATTTAGGGCACAGGATCCCTGATTTCAACCTGCTGGGCCTCCCCATCTCTATCCACACTGCCCTTGATTCCGCACACAACGCTGAGGAATTGAAGGACGGTACCCTTTCCACGGAGACCTCGCTCATCTCCCCAGCCCCCACCTGGCAAATGCTACTGCCACCGGGAGAAGCCCATCCGGCCCTTCCTCCATCTGGAAGGCCCCCTTCCTGAGGGCCGAGCATGCGTACATCCCCACGAGGAGGTGACTTCCAAAGGGACCCCAGAGAGGAGCAGTGGGAGCGAAGGAACGCTCAGCCCCACGGAGCCTGGGTGGCTTTAGGAGGAGGCTGGTCTGTTTTGACTCTCGCTTCCCTTTTCTGAGCTACCGCTGCTTCTGTGGCCTCGCCCTCTAACTTTGCACAACTGGCAACGTGACCAGGAACCAAAGCCATATGTCTCTGTCCTTTTGCCAAACGACTCCAGCAAATAGTTCTATTATTCCCTTAGGTAGACGACGTGTGCCAAGGATTTCTATTAGTCGCCATGCCACGGCCTCTGAGTCACAGCTTTGTGACCTAAGGGGGCAGTCGCCAGCTTGATGTTTTAGCAGACGTAAAAATTTTTTTCATATGCCCTGTTTACAGACAATCAACCCGGTGTAAGTAACACTGAAAAGGACCTTCAATTTTTTTTCTTGCTATTATTTTGAGATGCCTATGTTGCAAAATATGTAAATGTTAGAAAACATGCTTCTGCATATAGGGATAAATTATTTCAAATAGATATTTCCCAAAAATAACCCAATGCCTTACTTTTCAGTGTTTGTAGGAATTAACTCTAGAAGTTATCTACAGTGCTTTTAAAAACATACTTTTAAGACATTTCACTTACCCTTAATCCTTAAGTAAAATAATTTCTAATGCAAATGACTTTTAAAAATAAAATCAATTTTTAAAGCAATTTTAATGCTGAATCTTTCTTTAAGGCAAACGCGTGAACAAACAACAATCAACATGCAGAACTCATATATATGTAGGCTCAGAGCACTGCACCTGTTCAGTATTTTGAAATATTAAAGTGACCATGCTTCTGACAAAAATCACAATTCTAAATTGAGCCTTAGCAATACATTTCTGTCAAAGCAAGTCCACAGAGATAAAGCCCTGTTATAGAGGAGAGCCTTTATAGAAATGCTCTGGGCTGGATTCATTTTATTTCAATATATTCTACTTTTTAACAAAGAATATTGCCTTACCTCTCTTTTTCTCCAGGAAACTTGTCTGCTAACTCGGTTTGGCCCTTCTCCGTCAGAGTGACGAAATATCTTTGCTTTAGTGAGAAAGCCTGCAATTCATTCTATTAAAATAAAAAGAAATAACGGAAAGAAAGCTTATAAGGCAGAACAACTCTACAGAAGCATGATAATAAACACTGATGTGAACAACAAACAATTACCTATAATTGTGGTGGCCTATTATAAACAGAAAGAACATTTCACTAGTATAAAATGGGAGAAAGATGTTTATATTTTTAAAGTAAGTTGAATTAATTTTTGTTCTGATGATGACACTATATACATTAGGCCTTCAAGGTACTAGGATGATCAGAAATTGGGGGCTCTCAATGATCATTATTGTCATTTTCCCTTTGAACCACCAGAAGGAAAAGTCGAAAGAGGTTTGGCAGGTGCCAGACTCAAGAAGTCACAGAAGACAGATTCCCCAGGCAGCCTTATTTAGGATGCTCTTGAATGAGGCCGTCCTCAAATACTACTAATGCTTTCTGCCAGCGTTTTAACCTGCTTCTCGTGGACGCAATTTGCACGTGACTTCCTGGCTTTTGGACAGAATCCACAGGCCTGCACCACCTTTATGCAGTCCCAGAGATTTCATAGAATCTGTCTTCAGGCCATTTGGCCCTGGAGAGAAAACTCTGACATTCAGTGTGACCACACTCAGCCTGATAGAGAGGGGCTCTCGCTACAGACACCATACACAGCTACTACCAGGATGTATATTATACACACACGGCCTGTATCCACACACACTTACAAGATTTCGTCCCACAGTTCTGGTGTTCTAGGACACAAGGCACCCACCTTCCTGCAGAAGATTTCTGGTTTCCGTATTTTACCTTTTGCAGTAGATCGGAGTGCCCGGCTTTCTAACCATGGATTTCTGTGTTGCTGGAAAGCTTAGACCAGACATGAAGCAGATGCTTCTTCAACTCAAGTCCGCAAGTGCAGTTCCTGGGGAAAGGGGGACAAAACTCTCTCAAGACACAGAGCGGGTTGTCATACAGGATGTAAGGACTGAAAAGTAGCACAGGACCCAGGAGTTCTTAGTTTGTGTTTGCTTTTTGCAACTAAAAAAAAGCTTTCTCTCCCAAAGCGTTTGGCTTCTCCTCTTTCACCCTCAGCCCACCTGCCTGTCCCCTTTGTTCGACACTCTCGAACCTAAAACAAAAGATCCTGCAAAACACTGGTGGGCAGAGCTCTTTCTAAATCCTGAAAGTAATGGCTTTTTGTCTACACCCTATCGTGTTGTGTGTTTATTAGCAATACATTTTCCATTTATTTTCTCAAAGATTGCCAATAAAGAACTGAATCACATAAGGGAGTAGCTGTAAACCCTCTGAGTTCCCTAATGTCAAGCTCATTAGCATCCGAATACGCACACAGCAGCACATCATCTGCACAATTGCAATTTTTTACTACTTTTAATAGCGTTTCTCAAAGGGCTCATTTTCAACTTTCTTCAGTGGTTAGTTGGTTCTCAGGGGAAAAGTCGCTTCCTGACGCTGGCGGCTTCCACTCCACAACCCGGCCGTTGGCTGTCAGATGCGTCAGCCCTCTGCCCTAACCCCATCTGCTGTCTCCCCCTCCCTGGGGAGGAGAGTTAAGGCAGCACAGCTGAGATCCACGCGGAGCCCTGCACAGGGGCGCCGTCGAAATGCAAGTTTAGAAATATGCTGTGACACAGGAGGACCGGGAAGTCCAAGGGCCCAGGACGTGGATGCTCACCGTTCCTCCATCGTCTACCCCGCCCGCCACTCTTGCTTTTTTCAAACACACTCCTGGCTGATCCCCAGAGGCATCTTCCACTGAAATCGGTTCCCTCCGTTCCCTGCATGTATCCTGTTACTGCATCAAGGAGACAGCTTTAAAATGCCCTTTTATTTACTGCCATACTTGAATCGCTTTGTCGATCTTAAACCGTGTTATACACCTTAAGATCTTACTAAATTCTTCATGGAGAAGACACATTTTGGAAGACACGAATTAACCTACGACTTGGAGTCTTTTTTCTTTTTTTTTGTCTTTTTGCCTTTTCTAGGGCCGCTCCCGCAGCACATGGAGGTTCCCAGGCTAGGGGTCGAATCGGAGCTGTAGCCACCGGCCTATGCCAGAGCCACAGCAACATGGGATCCAAGCTGCGTCTACAACCTACACTACAGCTCACGGCAACGCCGGATCCTTAATGCACTGAGCAAGGCCAGGGATTGAACCCGCAACCTCATGGTTCCTAGTCGGATTCGTTAACTACTGAGCCACGACAGCAACTCCCGACTTGGAGTCTTGACCAGGCTCCCGACACCTGCAACAGAGTTCCCTGTACCCCCGCCTACACCTGCTGCTCCCGTGTTCATGAAACAGCAACCCTTCGAGGTAAAATTGGATGACAGCCAAGGTGCTGGGAGCCTTTGGTGTGTGCTCACGCCAGGACCTGGCTGGACCTGGCCAGGTCCTCCTTTAGTTTGTTCTCCTGGACACCAGTCTTTAGGGTGGAGCACTGACTACAAGCCTCTTTCTGGGTGAGTTCCTGCTTCTGAGAAAGGGTGGTTCTTTAAGCCTGTGAAACAAGGTGACGAATCTGCTGTGTTCTTTTAAAAATAGGATGTATCCGATTATGTTTTATTGCTGGCCGTGATGGTGGTGGGGGTGACCTGAAGTGACAGGATGCATCTGTCAACTGAGTCCTTAACAGAAAATCATGGATTTATACTGATGGCTTCCCAAAAAGCTATATTTTTAAAAATCCTCCAAACTAAACTCAAAGTTTGGTGAAAGGGCAAGTAAGTTTACTATGAAACATCACAGCGCCCACAGCCCTGTGACAGAACGGCTAGTGTTGGAACGTGCTTACTGATGGACCGGGTCAGGGTGCACACAGGCTCCTCTCACACGTTAGGAATGTTAACTCTGGCTCCAAACAGCACTTCCAGACTTGGTTTCCTACCAAGGAAAAAGAAAACAGGAGAATGTCAGCATGTTGACTTCAGCGCTGCTGTACCCAAGGCCCTGTCTCCACAATCTATAATATTTTTAATCTCCTAACCACTTCTCCAACTTCAGTATCCCCACCAATTGTTCATGTGTTGGAATGATGAAAAGAGGGGTTGCTCACTCTTGCCCCCTTTTTTTTTAAATGGGAAGGCAAGTCCTCTAGTGTTCTAAGTTTCCAGATTTATATTTTTATATTCATCAGCATGATGATTTAAGTGAGAGTCAAATTCTGTATAAATCTGCCCAGATAATCAAATTCTTCAGTTTTCCATTGCCATGTGGCCCCATGAAATTTCCAATGAAAATTTAAGCCCCTTATTTTGAAGTTTCTAATCAATGAGCTGTAGACTTGGTTTTTCCATCACAGCAAGAGGTTTTATATTTAGAAACTGATGCATAAAAATTACATTTGCGTACTGCCACTCAATGCCCATGCTGTCAAAGATGACTTTCTTCTTCTCAGCTTTCCAGGTTGATGTTAGGGGATATGCCTCATTGGCTGGAGCCAGTGAAGAGAAGTAGTGAGTTTCTCTTGAATGGTTTAGGCAAAGACAAATGCCTTTCTTGGCACAAGCTTTACTTTGACCATCAGCCCAGAATTAGGCTCCTGGTCACGGCTGGGGTGGAAAGAAGAGCTTCCTGAACACTGGTCCATTGGATATGTTGGATTTTAAATCATGGCCTTTTCGACCAGACTAATCCTTTGATATTAGCAACCAAATTGCTTTTCATGAGCCATTCTGAACATTTTTTTGCCTTCCCCAGTGATCACTGAAGTTCAAATACAAGCAAAACTTCTTGTTGTGGAGTAGAGTTTGTCACTTTAAAACAAGAGCAGAAATAAGATTTGTCACTGTACAAAATTTCCACTGATAGATTTAACTGATTTTTTGCTGGTTTGCCTGGCTTTTTGAAATCTCTGCCCTATAGAGTCGTTCAAGGAATCTGAAGTATGGGGAGCACTCTGGAGACTCTGATCTCCTCCAGAAAATGCAAATTTTTTTTGCCTTGCAAATTGCTGCAGTCTTAGAGAGCATCACAATAACTTCTGGGTTCCACTGTGATGGATATGAAGTCATTGTACTTGTACCAGTAGGCTTTATACTCTTTGCATCTGTCCTCCTATTACCTGTAAAAATAAAACACAGGCCTCTTTCCCTCAAACTCTGAAGCAATGCCAATAACTTCTGCAAGACCCATATTTCTCCCTGCAAGAGGATTTACCTTTCACCTGATTTAAGTAACAAAATAGCCCTCAAAGATACTTAAAGCCTTGCTGCAATTAACATAACTGCATTCAGATGCCATTCATGACTGATAATTCCAACACCTTGTGGGAAAAAAAAGTTGCATGCTGTAAACATCATAAACATATTCAAATAAGCTTAACGCAATCTGCCATGCTTATTTCTGCCTAGATCATGGACCAGCGAAATGGTTAATGCAAATGGATTTATAATTTGCTTTGGGGGGCCAGTTTCTTCTCCTTATTTATTAGCCCAGCTGATGGGGCAGATTTGATGAGGCACTTCTGGAATAATTGAGTCATCACACAAAGAAGGCTGCTAGCATTCAGAGTGGTTTTATCAGCAGCAAGCAGGCCTGATTACTGACAATTACACTCTGATCCGGTGATGGAGGAGAAAGAGCCAACGAGTGGGAAATGTCCGTGTTTCTATCCAGGAATAATTTCTACATTCATTTTACATGCTAAGTGTTTCCTATCTCTGCATAATAAACTGTAAACAGGAATCGATGGGACAATGTCCCTTAATATTTCCTGGTAATGAAGACACAAATGTACAGTGAGTGCTGATAAATATAGATGAAACAGAAGCCATTCTCCTCGTCTGTATTGTTACCTTTAAAACAAATGCACTTTTCTGGTAAAAGCATAATCATAGCTAATGCAAAAAAATGACAGAAGATTGAAACTGTCCTTGTAACTACACAGAAACTTTGTAAAAGTCCTGTTAATCACCTCTGCTTTAAAGGCGCTCGGGCTGAAGGTGAGACGGCAGGGACACATCGTGTTGCTTCTCAGTGGTCCACTGGGAAGAACTCCTTGGGCCGGACGCAGCAAAGGACACGGTGACAGTGACCGCCTTTAGCACTTGGTGCATCTCTGCGAAGCTGGCCAGAGGAGGCTCACCAGGTGGACTCCTGTTTCCTGTCCCACAGAATGTTGATGGCGGAGAACCAAGTCAGACCCAGCAGGCAGGGTGTGCTGAGCAGAGCAAGGCATGCTGTCTCCAGCGTGGCTTTCTGACCACTTGTTTATGATATGGTTTCTTAACAAAACCATCTCACAGATGCATTATTAAACCAGCTTTCCCTCTGACTCAGAACCTCGTTGGAAATGCCCAGGCAAAGGAAAAGTGCAGATTTCTTAGCATGCAGCTATAGATTTCAGTGGAAAAACTTCTATTTGCTATAATAACAAGAGTTTCCTCTTTGAAAAAGCCAATCAGGTGCAAAGTTCTGCATAATGAACCTGCCTGGGTCTGTTTGCTTAATCTTTTCTCTAAAGCCCCTTCCTGGCTTCCAAAGAAATAAAAGTTATCCTCTGTTCTCCTCTGGTAACTATGGAAACTCTGTTTTATTAAACTAACCACTTAACTTCAAGGCTTATGTTGCAACTAAATGTGCTATTTTGAGTAAATCTATACTAAACAACCCTATAATGTCAAAACAGTCTTAATAAAGTTCAAATAGTACTTGTTGATTCAAAAATGAGGGTTTTTTGATTATGTAAAGGGAATTTTCTCTAAGCTATTTTATTATATAGATTGTTACACAATATGCTTGTTATCCTTAGACATTTTCTATTTTCCTTGCCTGGTTTTGAAGAGGTTTTTTAGTATTTTTTTTCAAGAGGTCTCCTATTTTTCCCAACAGGAACAGTTTGTCTTGCATTGAAATCTTTACTGGATTCTGTAAAATTGAATTAAGATAAAAGAATAGAGTCATTTATCTTTATTGCTCACCAGGAAATATGGGATGGGAGAATCTAACGAAATTTATAAAGAAATGACCTGATTCTCAAATGTGGAGGCCAACGGATGCTGGATTTTTGCTGAATAGTTTTTGGACTGTGTTCTCACTATGGTGTTTAATTTAATAGGGATTCCGTTCATATGAGTCCCTTTCTCCTAAGAACTTTACCTGTTACTGGTTCAAGGTACATTTGTGGAGAACTGATCTATGGAACTCCATGCTAGCCTGGGGCATTAAAAGATACAGAAAGCACACAGCTCTTGTCCTCACGGTACAAACCAGCCAACTGAAGGTTGAAATACCACATGGAAAGTATGAAAACAGAGGTGCAGGAGAGTGACGGGGTGCAGCCTATAAAGCTTCCCCAAAGGATGAATCCTGAAGAATCCATCCAAAGAGAGTCAGAGCCTTTGGCTAAAATACATACATGTCCCCAAAGACCAAATGAAAAAAAAAAAAAAAAGTCAAAATTGTACTTGGCTTGATTAAATAATGTGTTATAGCCTGTATTTTTGTATAGTCACACAAGGATCAAGGAAGACTAGCTGGTCAAATTAAATAGCTAAAATTGAATGCTTAGAATTTGTTGATTTTATGTGAAACTTTTTTTTCTTTTTTCTTTTTTGTCTGCACTCATGGCATATGGACGTGCCTGGGCCAGGGATTGAATCTGAGCCAGAGCTGCGACCTATGCCATAGCTGCAGCAACTCAGGATTCCTAACTCATCACTCCAGGCTGATGATCGAACCTGCGCCTCCACAGCAACCACAGCTGCTGCAGTCAAATCCTTAACCCAGTGCACCACAGCAGGAACTCCTTTTTTTATGTGAAACTTGCAAAGGAATTTTCCCTTTGGTATCAGAGCTGCAAAATCTGTCTGCTGAAATGCAATTTGTCATCCATGCTGTGGTTCAAGCGACTGTGTCACACAGGATTCTGTGTCCCAATCCTGTTTTGATGGCACTTTCTCCCTGGTTCCTGTGTCCTGCCTGGCATCGTCTTGTCTTCGCTGAGCCAGTGGAGTTCACGGATGCAAGGGGCTTCGTCTTGTTGACCTTTCATTGCAATGTGGTGGCAGAGACAATGCTCTATATGTTATTACTGAATTGAATTTTAAAAAGCGAAAAATAATACTCTTTGAACGCTTGAGATATTATCTTACTAATTGCCTTCAAGAAAAAACATCCCAACACAGCATCTGGGACTCTACAGATTTTGTCTGTTTTATCACCGGGCCAATTAAGGAGAAGTTACAATTTTGTTTTCAATGTTGTCTTCCCTTATGTTAAAAAGCCAGCTCCCAAAACGCAAAGGAGAGCCATCACATGGTGTAAGAGATTTCATGGTCAGACCCTTTCCCAATGTCTACTTCTATCTAATTTATATGAAAACTTACAACGCATGATTTAAATCAGGCCTTTTGCAGGAATAAAAGCCAAAGATAACACAGGAGCATTCGTGTCATTTTTCCAAATTTGCCAAGAAAACAATTTAGGAAGATCTCCAACTCACAAACCAGATCCAGTTTCCAGAGTCTACATAGCATGTTTCTTACCCCAGGTTTGTCCGTATGGCCCTGTCCTGATCATGATACATTCACATTTTATTTTAAACAACACATGTCCATATACTGCTGACTGACGACTTTTGTATTGGAGATAAAAAATGAAACCATGAGGAAAGACAAAAGTAACCCGCTATTTTTATCAAGATAGTAAAATGATACAGTATTTTCTAAACAAGGGGAGCTCACTTTTCCTGACCTCTTACCAAAGGAAAGCACGCCTGTGGGTACCACCACACACTTTGCCTGTGAGGAGATGCTGCCCATTTCACAGCGAAGAAAGGGAACAAACTCAGCGTTCCCATGAGGACCTAGCAGTCGAACCAGGTTCTGCAAGACGTGACAGCCCCCCGTTCTAAACCCCCAACGCCGCACACCCTGCAAAGGTCAGAGAAGATTTCCCCGGCATCAGGGACCTGCCCTTTGCCACAGACATGCCCTTCCTCTCACCCAAGTTCAGGGAAACACAGACGTACTGACCATTCCAACAAAGCATGCACTCGTCTATGCCTCCGGTAATACTGGCCCCGTGTTTGCAAAAATACTACTTGGAGATCACTTTCGGGGGGAGGGGTGTTGCAAGGCAGAATACAGACAGACATCTCAGAATTGGTGATATAACCATCATTAGAGTCTACAGATGCCAATTCCTAAAAACTAGGAACCAGTCTTGGTCTCCCCAGAAATTGTTCTCCTCCTTCATCAAACACGGGAAAATCTTCCCCAGATTTATACTGTCAGCTGTAAAACACGTCCCACCTGTGGGGTGGCTGACAGTCTGTATCAGTTTCCTGTGGCTGCTGTAACAAAATTCCAGAACACACAGATGGTCTCCCTGCTCTGGAGGTCCCAAGGCTGGGGTGGTCTTGTCAGGCTCACATTGTCAGACTATGCTCCTGCCTGGAGGGCCCATCTGGGCTGCTGGTGGGTCCAGTTCCTCCCTGTCTCAGAACTGAGGTCCCAGTTTCCTCGGTGGCCATCCTCAGTGTCTCGAGGCCGCAGGCACCCCGTGCCCCTTGGCCCCCTCCCCCTCCTTCAATGTCAGCAGTGGTGGATGGAGTTGAGTTCTTTTCAGTGGGGCATCTTCATGATTCCACCTTTCTCTTGGTCCTGCAATGAGGTGAGTCCACCCAGATAATCTCCCCATCTTTAGATTCTTAATTTAATCACACTCCTTTTGCTCAGGAAGTAACATATTCACAGGTTTCAGGTATTAGGACATAGGCAGCTGGGGGGCTATGCTGCCCATCCTGTTCCTTAGGGACATATGTACACCCCGAAGTACTGATGCTCCTCTTATGGGACATGTGAGGTCAGAAACCAAGATGGACAGGTGTACACACTTCTCAGAAAAATAAACAATTATAACGCAAATGACCACGATGACACCAACACGAACAAAATCAGGCATCTTTGCTTGTCCCCTAAAACCACGTTCCTTAAATCCTCAAGTCTTGGAGGCCATCAGAAAGTTAGGGCTCCTCCTCTTTGGGGGAAAGTTTATTTCTAAATATTCTTCGCTTACCTTCCCTAACGTCCACTGGATTCGAAGTGGAGACTTTCCATTGCTACTGATGACAAGCGTCGTCAGAGGAAAAACGGAAAGAAAAAGAGAAACTTAATTAAAGGGTAATTATCTGCAGCTTATTAACTACATAGAACAATCTTTTCAAGTCATTTCCATACTGACTATGAGAGAATGGGTTAAGGCACCACCACTCTTCCAGAGTCAAACAATATTCATTTGAAAGAACGCCCCTCAACAAGAAAAACAGGTGTCTACTGAGATCCGAAAATGCCTTTTAGATCTGAGTCCTTTTGTAGACAAGTACATTTGAGAACCTTTTCTGGGGACACACCTGAGAGTGAAAGTGAATTATCAATGACAGGGTTTTTTTTTTTTTTTTTTTTTTTTAAAGAATCAGTGGTTTAACACTAATTTCTAATCAGATCCTACAGAAAGGAACAGCCCGCACGGCAGCTGTACTTTTCCCAGGGTTAATTACCTTTCACTGCTCTCTGCTAATGAGTCAGCTGTTCCTGTCAGCGCACACAGCCCTGGTTCATCTGGAGCCCTCGCTGTGGACAAACAGCGGATGACAGTCCTATTTACATACGGGGGCGTTTGTGGTGCAAAGATTTCCAAAGCATTTTTTTTTTTTTTTTTTGGAAATCCCTTAACTTTCATGTGTTTCTATGCTAAAAATATTCTTACAAATAAGATTCCACTTGGTCACCTCTTCTTTTCTCCCCCCGCCACTGGCTTCACCACCAGAAGATGGAAAATGCCAAGTCCTTGAAAGAGGCAAACTTCATGGCCTCCACCGAAAGCTTTGTCTTCCTGATTCCTCGGCACTGCAACAATGACCCTGTAGGAATCAGGCAAGACCCAAAAGTGGGCTACCTCCTTCCCTGGTAAAAAGATGCATTTTGGAAAATTAATTCGCGCGTAGAAAATAATCTAAGGTAGAAGGACACAAAACATATCTTAGATTTATTTGTACATGAAAAGGGAATTAGTAAATTGAGTTTCTGAAAAAAAATTAGACTTGAAAACTATGCTCTCACCTAAAATATCTAGGTCATCATGGGAATGTGTATATATATTTATTTATATGATGTGTATGTGTATATATGTGTGTGTCTATATACACGCATATGACTTATTATCCATTTAATAGCTCTGCCACCCAGATAACTGTTCTGCCCTCTATCCCACGGTGCAGACACGTGTGCCCTGGCATGTTTTTGAACATTGTGGCCCAGAAGTGTACACACCTCTTCCCCTTTTTACTCCAGAGAGAACTGGAAGGTGCTCACAAGCAGTAAAGTACCCGCTGACCCCCCTCGACAGCCTCCCGAGCGCCTCCGAAAGGCGGATACCTTCCCCTGAACATTTCCTGCTCTAACTTAGGTCAGTGGCTCTCAGATTCTAAAATGCACCTGGATCACCTGGTGTCTTGTGAAAATGCAGGTCCTGAGTTGCTAATGAGGGTCCAGGGGTTCCGGTCGCTCCATGGACCACACCCTGAACAGCAAGTGTCAGAGTTGTGACACTTCAGCCAGCGCCAGAATCACCTGCAGTGTGGTCTGGAGTGGGGTTTGGGAGTGTACCTTTCTGACACGTGCCCAGGTGACACAGGTGCTGACGGTTCTGGGGCTGCACTTCGAGAAGCCTTGCCTGAGATAATCACGGATGCTTGCTTTGAAGAATGCCAATCCAAAGGCTAAACGGTCTGCATCCACATGGAACAGAGGCAGTTCCACTCTATTCTAGCCTACCCATTTGCTCTGTCTTTACTACTTTACGGCAGAAAGGAACAGATTAAAAAGTGAGTGTTCTGGCCCATCTTTGGAGTACATTCTGAGAACCACTTTATAGCTTATTGAACTTGATCTTCCGTTCAGATGAAGCCATTCATGTCAAGAAAGAAACAGCAATTATGTCCTTCTTCATCACAGGTGCCATTATCAAATGTAAGCTCACAAATTATAAACCTAAAACTGCACAGCATTTAAACTGGCCCAAAGCAAATAAAACAAGAGGATGAATTAATTAAAAATTATCTCATGAAAACAAATTTCAGTGTCAAGCAATGATGCACATTTCCTTGAGACGTTCAGGGTTTTACCAGCCCTAGTAAATTGACTTATTGCTAAGTGGCACAGCGAGTTTCTCATATACACTATGTGAAGTGTTCTCTCTCAATGGCTGCTATTTTGAAGAACACATTACCATGAAAACTTCTTGAAGGCTGCAAACACCTTTTAGTCTAATACTGAAAATATATTTGCATTGCTGTCCCAGTAAATAACTCACTGATAAAGCTCTTACAAGGGCATTCTGCAACCTTATTTACTGGAATACACAAACGAGGAGAGTGCAAGCAATTGCAGAACAAAATATTGCTGGAGCGCGTCTTGGTAAAGAGGTGAAGGAAGATTATCCAATAGAAGGTGAGTCACTGAGCAAAATTTAGATGCTTTGGCAGAGACCTGCTCGGGCCAGGACAAACTATTTAAGGTTCTGAAACACAAACTTACTACATAGTATTCCAGGAAAGCTAGGAGAATATGGCTCCATGTAAGAAAGAGCAGGAAGCCAATAAGAACAGTTTTAAAGGAATCAAAGCCCCTTCCGAACCCTCACCACCTCTTATTTGGTCTTGCAATCCCACTGATAATTATTTAACAAAGCTATTTTAAAAAGCATCAACCTCATCTACATACAAGAAGATAATGTCATAAACAAGGAATCTGATTAATGCCATTGCAGCCAAACTTCTCTGTACAGAAGAGTATTATTTAATGAATCATTAACTTATTCACTCAAATCTTCATTAAGCACCTATTCTTCTGGAGAAGAGGGGAGAGTGTTTATACAAACAGGTGGAGTCCTGGAGAGCGGAGAGGGGTGTGTGGCGTGTGCCCCTCTAATAGCACAGTTTTTTCTGTTGTACAAAGCAAAGAGGCAATAAGATAAAAATCGTTGAGGACACGAGGGTGCCGAGTTTTTTCTTGGTAACTTGGGAGAACAATCTGATGGTTTGAAGAGATCTCTCCAGCAGAAGCACGGAGCTCAGGGTGTACAGTTTGAGTAGAGGAGAACTCAAAATCCTGTGAATTTAGGTCGGCTGTACACACTGCTGTCATGGCAGAGATGGTGGTGAGTTTTAGGACCTTAAGTGATCTCTCTCCTCGGGTGGTTTTAGGAGTTAAGATGAATCAGACGAAATAAGAGCCTCTGGTCCCTTGGACAGCTACTTTTACAGTTGTCTCCTGGCTCGTCAGAGATCAGGACAGTTCATATTGGGCACTTTGTCCTGTGCTTATGCAACTCCAGCCCATTATGTTTGTTGGTTTCTCGCCAGATCCCAGGAACCTGGCCTGAGTTTTCTGTTAAAGGAAACAGTCTACATATTTTGGGGACACATTAAATTTTTCCAAAGAATTGTGTACAAGAAGGAAATTCCTTGGAAGAATGACAGAATCCCTGCTTTTTTTTTTTTTTTTAATGGCTACACATGTGGCTTATGGAGGTTCCCAAGCTAGGGGTCGAATCAGAGCTGTAGCTGCCAGCCTACACCCGCAGCCACAGCAACTCGGGATCTGATCCACCTCTGTGACCTACACCACAGCTCACAGCAATGCTAGATCCTTTACCCAGTGAGTGAGGCCAGGGATCGAACCTTCTTCCATGACGGGAACTCCAGAATCCCTACTTTTAAAGATGTAATTTATACAATGGGTTTTTGAAGTGAATGATAAGAATGCCCATGAAAAAAAGACTTGGGCTCTGAGTGACCTGGATGGGTTTCCTCTCATCTCTTAACTCCTCTTCCCAAGTCAGGCTCCCTGTTCCTGTAGAAAGCTATGCTGACTCCAATCACAGCCCCCAACCCAGAGAGCATCACCCTCCACATGCTCTTCATCTTCCCTCTTTGAGGCTCCCCTGGGCCAGGAAACTCTCCTCTCAGCTTCCTCCATAGTCCAGACACCCAGTGAAAGTTGGCTACTTGAGGGCTATTGACTAATTATTAAGAAATAGGGATCTGTGATCAGGGCACTGCCTCTGGAGTATGAATTTTAGGCAAACAATGAATCAAATATCTGGAGATAAAACATGAAAGTACCCATTGCACGTAGCAAAAAGTTATGCATGTGAAAACATACAAAATAGATCAGCTAATAAGGCTAATAAACGCAATGCTTAAAGTAGATTATTGTATTATCAATGTTATAGCTGAAAACTAGTACAAAACAAGCATCTTATGAATAGTTTTACTTGTGCATTAAAGATTAACTTTACAAATTATAAATAAAGATTAACTTTACAAATTAAAAATAACTTTGCAAATTAAAGTAGACAAAAACCTTATGTAACCTTACTATACCCGTACATGTAACTATTGACTTTAACTCAAGGGGAAATGGGAGGGATTAAAACTTAAGGACTGTCACAACCTGTTCATCATATATTAAAAGTGGAAGAGCGACTGGAATGTTACAATTGCATAAAGAAACTAAATTGGGCAGTTCTTAAGGTATCACGAAGCAAAATTAAAAGGTAATAGAAGAAACATAGTATTACTGATCGTGAATGTGCTAAGCAACAAGCTGATCTTGAATTAGATAGTGGAGGTGGTGGATGATGCTTTAAATGATTGGAGGGAGGAAAAAGAAAAATAAAATCAGATGAGGCTTTCAGCAACAGCTGTCACAACTGTGCCTCGATGCTGACCCATGCAGAGGTCTAGGCACCTCGTGATGTATTATCTTATTTAAGCTTCAAAACAGCCTGAGGAGGTCAACATGACTACTCCTAATTTAAGAAAATATTCAAGACCATGTGTGGTGCCAGGGCTTCTTCCGCTGTGTAGCACTGGCTAAAATGGCAGATGAAGTCTTTCTTTGAGCAAACCCCAGCAAGATTCACAAGGAGCTCAAGATAATGGAGACAATGAAATATGGTAAAAATCCTAAAACTGGTATGTGGGGAAAGACAGTGACAAATGACTTGGGAAATGCTTGTTGATCATGGGAGACCCTGAGCCCTGGCCCCAGGCAGCAACGGCATAAGGGTGACAGGACACGCTTTGTCTCTGAGATCACACCAACCTGACTTTAAATCCTAACTCTGACACTGGCTACTTCTATGATCTCAGTCAGGACTGTATTTAACTTTCCTAATCTTCAGCCTCTTCATCTGTTAAAAAGGCGCAATAACAGAACCTCCCTCTAGAGCCATGAGGACATAGGAGATGTCACTCATTAAAAGCATGGCACACGGTAGAAATTCTATAAAAGTCCACAATCCCCAAAGAGTTCAGCCTTTATTCAAAGCCCACAGGTAGGTGGTACTCAATTTTAGCCCCGTCTGGTCACAGTGAGGATGTGTGTTGATGAGACCAATTAAATCTTTGGAAATTTAACAGTCCATCCATTTTCTTCAAGTTAGTAGAAAAATTCATTAAGTATTCATTTAAAAATATTTGTTGACTTTTAAATTCTATTATTTCTTTGTGCTAGATACTTTAGTAAATGCTTTATATATATATCATACTTTAACTCAATTTGTACAACAGCTATGTCAATCAGGGATTATTAATTTTTCCCAGTTTCCAAATAAAGAGATTAAAACACAGAGAAGTAACATATGTGCCCAGAGTCCCCCAGCTCTTGGGGAGCAGCACTGGCAACTGGACTCTCACTGCAAGGTCCCTGTGTTTAATCACAACAGTCTCTCATCATCGTAAGAGAGGAGGTGGAGAAGCAGGAAGGGACAAGACAGAAATTATATTCCAGTGTGGGAGCCAAACCAAAGAGCTAAGGAAACCATAAGTATATGATACAATTTAGAGCAGTGATAATTGTTGTGGGAAAATACTGTTGGTTAAAGATGGGGGGTTTTTAATTGAAGTAAAAGTAATCTTTGTTCATTTAAGAAAGAATACAGGAACTATGTGCCTAGGTCCTATCCAGAACATATTTAAAAAAACCACAACTCAATAACAGAAAGATAAATTTCTCAATTAAAAATGGGCCAAGGACTTGAATTGACATTTCTCCAAAGATGATGTACGAATGGACAATGAGCACATGAAAAGATGCTCAGCATCATTAGTCACTCAGGAAATGCAAATCAAAACCACAATGAGATACCACATCACACCCACTAGGATGGCTATGATAAAAAGACAGACAATAACCAGTGCCGGTGAAGGCTGTGAAGCAACCGGACTTTCATCAACCGCTGGTGGGAATGTGAAATGGTGCCGCTGTGTTGGAAAACAATCCAGCAGTTCTTCAAATGGTTAAACATAGAGTTATTATATAATCCAGCAATTCAACCCCTAAGTACATACTCAAGAGAAATAAAAACCTATGTCCATACACACACACAATGTGCATGAATGTTCATAGCAGCATGGTTTGTAACAGTGGAAAAGTGGATACAACCCAAATGTTCATTAACTAATGAATGGATAAATGTGATCTATCCATCCATTGGAATATCATTCAGCAATCAAATGGAAGGAAGTATTGATACATAATACAACATGGATGTGCCTTGAAAATATTACACCAAGTGAAAGAAAAGTCACAAAAGACCATATAGGATGCTATTCCATTTATACAAACTTTCCAGGATAGGTGTATCTATGAAAACAAAGCCTTGTGGTTACCTAGAACTTGAGGTGGAGGGGACACTAGAAGGTGATGGCTGAGGGGTTCGGAGTTTCTTTTGTAGGGGAAGGAAAAGGTTCTCAAATGGGTAGGTAAGTCTGAAATACTAAAGACAACTGAACTGTAACATTAAGTGGGTGAGTTGTATGGTATGTGAATTATATCTCAATAAACCTGGAGCCACACAGACCATAGTGAGGAGGCATATTTTGTTTTAAGCATGAAAGGATGCTCTTGTCACCGTGAGCAGAGGAGGGAAAGCAGGCAAGTCAGTTTCCAGGCCACATCAGTCTTCTGGGAAGACTGAGAAGGTGGATGGTCTGGGGTGCAGGTGCTAAAGATAAAGAGAAGGCTAACAGCCCAAGTTTCATATTCCATATCAATCAGGGAAAAGCAGAAAAAGAAAGGAGTTCAAGGGCAGATATGTATCTGCTATGATCCCAACACCTCATTCCCAACTGTGTGACTGGTCCTCAGTGAACAGAAGCCAGTCCTTTCCTCTTCCTCACCGGTCCCAGCAGAGCGCTCTCCCCGCCCCCACCCCCTTCCTAATGCATCTTCTAGGACAGCTCAAGCTCTGAGCTCCTCTGGTCCTCACTAGTCTCCTGGGTTTCCGTGCCAATGCAATGTACACAACATTTAGGAGTGATGTAGAACCTTTCATTTTTAACATGATATAAATGTAGTAATTAATAAAGACTCCCGTGTTAATGGCAGAGTTGACACAGAGCTTTGCTGCTGAACTTTACAGACAACTTTGGGGCTCTGTATTCTGAATGGTCCCAGCGTATCAGCCTCACCGGCACAGACCTCCTTCTGCATCCGCCCCCTCCCCCTTGCTCTGGTTCTAGGGGAAGGTCCCTCGTGCTTGCTGACTGCAGGCTCTCCACCGGGCTCTGTTACGCTTGCTTCCCACTTGCTCCCAGCCTCAAACATCCCAGCCTTGTTACGTCTTCTGGCTCCTTCTCGTGAGCACATAAACACACTTCACCTCTTTGCGTTGCCATCTCTGCTGTTCAGGGTCAGACCTTTCAAAATCCCCAGAGCCTTCTTGCTCTCACCTGGCTCCCAGCCCCTGGGCCACATCAAGTGACTCTGGCTAACATCACCAGTGGCCTCCTATTCAGTGTATCGCAGGTGTATTTCAGTCTATTTTCCGAGCAGGCTGTCTGTGTCCTGCTCTCTCTGAATTCTGGCTCTCTTCACCCCTCTCTCTATACCCTCCTTCACTGGCCCCCCATTTCCACCTTCCCACTCAACACCGATATTCCTGGAGCTCCTAACTTTGATCCTTCTCCATATCTTCTCCTTGGAAACCACACCCAGTGTCCACCTCTCTGACTCAGATCTTGCTCGTCAACCTCAGATTCCCTGATCAGCTGGACCCTCAGCATCCCCACCTGGCTGTCTTGCATTCAAGCTATACCAGCCTCTAAACAACGTCTTCCTTCTGAACCTCTTAACCTGGTTAACCAACCATCCTGTAAATCCTGGACACATGTCTGTTATTTATGACTCGATTAGTTTCCAAATCCACATCCTGGGCATGCCTCTGGAAATACGCAGGCCACCATTATGCTGTGAATGTGGGATTGCTGTGTGACCTGGCGTGGTATGACATCTTACAGTGCTTGTGTCTGGGAGTTCTCGCTGTGGCTCAGGGCTAATGAACCCAATTGTATCCATGAGGATGCAGGTTCGACCCCTGGCCTCGGTCAGTGGGTTAAGGACCTGGCATTGCTGTGAGCTGTGGTATAGGTCGAACATGTATGTGGCTCAGATCTGGCGTGGCTGTGGCTGTGGTGTAGGCTGCCAACTGTAGCTCTGACTCGACCCCTAGCCTGGGAACCTCCATATGCCTCGGGTGCGGCCCTAAAAAGACAAAAAACAAACAAACAACTTGTGTCTGTAACCTCAATGCATGACATAGTGGCTGGACCCCAGTAAATGCTCAATAAGTTGGTGGAATGGATGGATTCAAGACTGATTAAATGCCTCGTCTATGAAAACCTCCCCGAGGACACTGCCAAGCAAAGGGAGTCATTCTATTTTTTAGGCCATAACTTTACCATTTGTAGGCGAAGAGAACTGACCATGCCTGGCAAAGTGCTCTGGCCCCACACACAGTAGGGCTGAATGGCAGACTGGAAAGGCACCTGGCTCTAGACTATTTTATCTCCGCACTGGCCTCTGCATGCACAAGCCTCCCCGTCATGAGATTATTGACCCAGCATGTGGCTTCGTCTACACCACTGGCCTCTGCTCTGACTCTGAAGGTCCCTGAGGCCAGGAGCCACGTCTTAATCCTTTCTCTATACTTCTGACACCTTCTGGACACATCAATATTTCTTAGTCACCTGAGACCCTAAATAACCTTTTTCAGTTTTCCAGCATTGATACTTACATTTATTTTTATTTTTTTATTACTCAGTGAATTTATTACATTTGACACTTACATTTTTTACCTCACTCTTGGAAACCATAAACCATAAACCACAAACAATATCTTAAATCTGATCCAGCTGGAAGAAGATATTTTCATCTCTTATGAACTTTTTTTTTTTTTTTGCTTTAGGGCCACACCCCATGGCATATGGAGGTTCCCAGGCTAGGGAAGGAACTGGAACTACAGCAGCCAGCCTACACCACAGCCATAGCAACATGGGATCCGAGCTGCATCTTTGACCCACACCACAGCTCACAGCACCACCTGATCCTCAACCCACTGAGCGAGGCCAGGGATCAAACCCGCAAACTCATGGTTGCTAGTTGGATTCGTTTCTGCTACACCATGTCGGAAACTCCATCTATTGTGAACTTGATGTGGTATTTACCGAGGAAGAGTTCTACTGTGATTGAAACTCTTTGTTCTTAGAATTTTTTTTGGCCACACCCAAGTCATGTGGAAGTCCCAGGCCTGAGAGGGAACCCACACCGCAGGAGCAACCTGAGCCACTGCAGTGACAATGCCTAACCCTTAACCCACTGAGCCACAAGAGAACTCCCTTAAATCCTTTATTTCAACAAACCCTTTTGCATTTCTCACACTGTTCAAAGTTTCTGTGCTCAATACTGATAATCTAAAATAAAATGATTTTAAATACATTTTCTCTTCTAAAGGATTTTTGTCAAGTCTCATTAACTTGACTCTTTTTACTCAGTGTTAGATCTCAACACAGTATTTGCTAAAGATTAAACAATGTTTTCAAGTGAATCTTCTACAATAATGTAAGGAAACTATGTGAGCATCATAACAGTAACTGCCTAATTCAGATCTAAAAGGTAAAAACAAATACTACAAGGAGTCTAAACATAGTTGTAACCCATCATCTATGTTTCCCAACATTCTGTTAAGCAAAGTGTAATCTTCACAGGTCCACAGAGAAATAGAAGTCGAGACCAAACGTGTAACCCCTGCTGCCCGAGGCCATGGCGCCCAGCGGTGTCAAGCACTCTGACCTGCTGCCAAGTCCCAGGTCCCCAGCAGGTTGACACGCATGCCCAGGGCACAGTCTTCTCATCTGCAAAACCTGACCTATCAGCTCTTGCTCTGCTTGTTAGAATGAAGAGAATTCATAGCTGCAAATGACTCAAACTAGTGGCTGGCACTGGGTCAGTGCTGTCTTATTATCATAGTAGGAAAAAATAACATCCTCCGCTTGACACCTCAATTCTGAGAGGAAGAATTCAATGATCAGGTGTTTCCAGGTGTCTCTGCTTACACGCACAGACCCAAGCTTTCTGGCTATTTGGCCTAATGCTTACCTCGATGTGATGTTTAGCCTCAGAGCTGGCACTCATACGGTTCTAAGAATAGGCTACCTCCCCTCCCGAGGTGACTGGCCTGCTAAATATGTGTGTCTTTGGTATAGCAAAGACTTCGGCTGTCTGTGAACTATTTTTCAAATGTGGGGATGTTATCATTATAAAAAACTTGTAGAGTTATAGAATTGGGGGAATGAAAAGGACCCCAGTGGTCACTGGCCCAACTCTCAATGTGACAGATGTGATGAAAATAAAGCAACTTGTCAAGGTGGGGTCATTCAACCACTTCACGACATCTGACCATGAGTAGAATTGTGAAAAAATTCCTATGCACAACGTTTGTACCAGAAGTCCTTTTTCTTTTTTTCTATTATTTAATTAAAAAAAACTTTTTAAAGTGTAGTTGATTTACAGTGTTGTGCCAATTTCTTCTGTACAGCAAAGTGACCCAGTCTCATATACATATGTGTGTGTGTATATATATACACATATATATATTCTTTTCCTTTATTTTAGGGCCACACCCATGGCATACAGAAGTTTCCAGGCTAGGGGTTGAATAGGATCTGCAGCTGCCAGCCTACAGAACAGCCACAGCAACGCCAGATCTGAGCCACGTCTGCGGCCTACACCACAGCTCACGGCAACCCCAAATCCTTTACCCACTGAGCAAGGCCACAGATCAAATCAGAATCCTCGTGGATACTAGTTGGGTTTGTAACCCACTGAGCCACAAAGGAAACTCCTACAGTCCTTTTCTTATATTATCTTCCATCGTGGTCTATCCCAAGAGACTGGATATAGTTCCCTGGGCTCTCCAGCAGGACAGAAGTTCTTTTCCTTATTTGCCAAACATAAGAAATAGTTCTTGAGTCAATGATTTAACAGGTGCATGAGATGTGTGTGTGAGTGTGTATGAGTGTAAGGGGGGGGACTATATGAGTCTGTGTGCGTGTAAGCGTGTGTATGCACATGCGCCCACAAGAGACGGAAGGAGGGAAGGAGATATATGTTTCCACTGCTGGACAAAGCCAGGTCTCGGACCCCACAGCTTCTGCCGGTGCCCCAGCCACCTGAAGTCTGCTCTGATAGGGCCTATGTGCCAGCGCTCATCACCAAACCTGCTCGTTGGCATCCATCGCTGGGCTGACCAGGTTTGATTCTGTAGAAACGACCCCAAGGTAGTGAGGGAAGCAGACACAGAATGTCACCAAACTTCACGTGTTTATGGGAGCAGAGCAGGGCCACGAGAAGAGCCCTGCCATGGCAAGTCTCAGCCTGGGATTTCATGCAAAAACACCCGGAAATCTGCCCTTCAAACCAAAGGTCCACCCAAACATACAAACTGTCCTACAATCTGAACTCTGTGGCTGGAAGGCCGCTCAGTCGAAAGTGAGTATTTCAGAAAAATAAGACCAGTGGAATAGTCTAAGATCTCAGAAAAGTCCTGGAGAACTATATTGGATTTACCTGTGAAAGCCAATGTAAGCAATATTCAGAAAGGTTTTTTATTTGTTTTTGTTTAGACTTAGAACCTGCCTTGCAGGGGTAAACTGACAGAGCTTTAATCCCTAGGGGGAAAAAAAATTTTTCCTAAATACATCATAGAACTAGGATAATCCTTCATGAAGTCAGAAGCAAAAAAATAAAAAAAAATTTAAAAATAAAGAGAAAAGGAGAAAAATAACTTCCTCTCCCATTAAAAATAGCCGCCACGGCACCCGGTCTTCATTCTCCCCTTCCTCGGGCCTGACATTCTGCCGATGACCGCCCTTGTTTGTCCCTACATGTTTTCCAAAATATAAAAGTGAAATAGAGTCCCAAGGGCACTGTACTTGAAAGGTTATGAGAGTTAGAGAATTTTAACCATGCCTGCCAAATCAGCAGATGGCTTGTGATTATAATTATATGCATCAATAAAACGAATAATCTTTACAAAATTTGAATTTCTACTAAAGTAAGGGATTTAGTAAGCAGATGCAACAGAATGCATTTTCTTTAACCCTTTTGGTAGACACTGGTATATTTCACACAAAAAAGGATCAAGGGCTCTGTACATAATAGGTTGGGTCCTCTAATTTTTGCCCCCTTCCTGCGGCAGGCACATTGTCAAGCCTCAATCTTTTCTTGATTTCATTTTCTTCATGAGCATATTTCATCCTCACCCCTTTTTCACCCTTCAGAATAGAAATGTTCAGACTAATTCCCGACCATTGTTTGTTATTTGAAAGAAGAAAATTTAAAAGAGGTAAATACCTTCATTTTGATTCATACCAAATATACTATAGAAACAAAAGAGCAAACAGTGGACGCATCTTCCTAGCTGATGGCATTCTTTTACAAATTAGGTTTTCAATAACAAAATTTTTCATTTTTTGTTGTCTTATTCTCTTTAATCTACACGCCAGGAATGAAAATACTGTTTATTCTATTTAAATAATTAACCATTTCATTTCAGCCTGGTTCTGCATAGCATTATAAGTCGAGATAACTAAGTTTTGTTTCATGTCAAGCATGAATTCACTCCCATAGAAATTGGGACAGGTATTGGATGTATGTGGGAAAAAAAAGATGAGGCAAGGTTTACACGCTGGCCTTGAGTCATGTTTCCTTCATGAGAAAAACTCAAAATTTAGGAAATTAAACTCAACTATCTATGTTATTTTTAAATTTTGGAAAAGATGAAGACAAGTTACCACCAACATTTGTGTACTTATTTTTTAATGAAATCATCATATAAATATTTTTCTCATGGAAATACCAAGTGTAACACTTCATTATAATAGCATATTGATTAATATATATTTTACTCAGGTAAACCACCAAATATATTACTGAGGAATATTTGGAGAATATGTATTGTGCAGATATATCTTTGGCTCCATATTTATACTGTATGAGTCAAATAAATGAAAACGTTCTGATCTAAAAAGCTATTATATGGTTGTAGTGAATACTACTTAGTAGTATAAATAAGTCACTAATGAGACTTTGAACGCATTCGCATTTTTGAAAGTCAACACAATTTACCTGTAGATACAAGATACACAAGATCATAAATTCTTCTTAGCAACAAAATTCTTGCAAAGTTGCAACTTGAATGTACAGGTCAAATCCTATCAGAAGAAATATTCCTACCATAAGTATCTGAAGAGTTAAACCAAAAAAAGTAATAAATTCATACCTGAAAGCTTATAAATTTGATGCCACATTTGACAAAATAATATTTAAATATTGGTAAAGAAATTTGGTTATCTCTTAGATACGAGTTTCACTGGAATAGAATTTTCAAATATTTAGCTGTAAATTAGGTTCAAGTTTCTTTGAATAGTTGATAAAACAAAACATTTTCCAATCATAACGTCCTTGAAGAGGAAAAAAATGTTTAACAAATCACAGTATCAACTAAAAGAAATCATCTAAGCCAAAAGTTTATGAAATCAATCCCAAAGGGACAAAAAAAGAAAGACATTAATTTTTTTTTTTAAAAATGAGGAGTAGGCCTAATAGTATTTACAGAGCTTCGCTCTGATTAAATATTTAAATTGTGGATATTTCATTTTGAAATTAAACTAAATTAAGTAGTTCTGCTTATAGAAAGTTTACGTTGCAATGTAATGACATGCTCACAGTCACTTTTGATTGCTGTTAATCAAACTAAATAAGCCCATGTCATCACACACATCCATACCCATGGGGGATGTTTAACCGGTTACCTTAGCCTTGATATGAGCACGCACAGCCACGTAAAAGGGACTTTTCACAATCTTTCGAGGACTCTCACAAAACTGAGGGCTCTGAAAGTGAAAACACGAGACAGAGTTCTGTGCGGGTGGTGCAAACATGCAATGGTCTTGGCAGGTCCCTTCCTGATTCAGGCTCCAGGGAAAGTTGAAGCAGCAAACGCTTTTAGACTACGCACGCTCCACCAGGGGCCAGAGGAACGTGCTCTCAATTCATTTTCACAGTGGTCATAGGACAAGATTGATCCACGCCAGGCCCCATCGAACAGGCCAGGAAACCAAGGCTCAGAAGCCTTAAAGAACCATCGAGGACCACAGATTTGGTAAACAGAAGAGCCAGGTTTCAAACACAGGAACTCAAGAAAGAAGTGTGCCAGATTCTCTTGTCCCTGTGTGTCACTCACATGGCACTTACGAGGATGGCCTGGTCCCTCGGAAACCTTCCCTAGCTGCTCGGTGTGGGTCCTTGGGGCTGGGAACGCCTCCACAGTTAACTCCCAGCAGGGAGTCCCAGCCTTTGAACTTAGAATACTTATTTCTCAAATAAGCAAATCTGAATAAAAGTTCAGTAGCATAAAGTTGACTTCTGTCAACAGAAATCAAGTTCCTCAAATCTCTTTGAAGAAGAAAGTTATCACTTTCTGAGTACTTTCATAGTTAAATACGAAAAAAAAAAAAAATCTTTCAAATTCAAGACCCACAGTGGTGAAAACGAGCTCCCATAAAGCAAAAGTAATGATCTGTGCCCTCTTGTCTTAATTACAACACAGCTCGATGTGGTTTTGAAGGGCGACAGTTCTATTTCTGTGAAAGTTCCCACTCAGTTTTATCCACAGGGACGCACCCAGCAGACCTGGGCCAAGCCGGCTGGGACAGGAGCGAAACACATAGAGCATCCAAAGGGATTGTGTTTTCTCCTCACTTCACTCCTGTATTCACATGACAAACATCAGCACCCTCCACCCCCAATATACTACACCAGACTCAAATTTAAATGCTCAGGACAGAAGGAGAACCTCACGTATGTAGAACACTCCGAAGAGTGAACTAGTTGCATAACTCTGCCTTCAACTACAATTGTTAGGTAGCAATTGTAACCACTTTCCGAAAGCGTGCTTTTTCCATGATTTCTACGCGGTGAAAGGCCTGGTGATGAGATTACATATTAGAAACATCTGAATTTAGCCAAATCAAAGTCTCTCCTCCCTACATATAATTTACTTGAAATAACAAGGCACAATTATACCACTTTCTTCACAACATCTATTTCCTTTCAAATTCTGGTTACTGTAAAAATAATAGAGTTTGTAATACATAAGACCTGTTACATACTGTACATGCATAGTCTTAAATGACTCATATACATAAAATGAATGTTGGGAATATATTTGGAAAGAGAAAAGTACTTCAAGATAAGAAAAAAAAAAGTATGTGACCTCTGATCACCCAGACCATATTATGAACCTCTGTTGTGAATCTCTCATGAATACTAACAGTAAACAATTTATTCTGTATCATAATATTTCCATATTCTTAAATAAATAAAAATGTCTCTGGACCAGGAACGCAAGTTTGCAAACTGGTTTCTCTGTAACATGGAGAGTTTTAATTCACGAGCGGATGACATGCCATTCTAATATTAAATGACAGGGTCCTCAAAAATTGAATCCTGACACGGATATTATGAATCCATCTATTTTAAAAGACCACACGTAGCAATACTTTTTAAAATGTTCTCTACGAGATTGTCAGAGTTTCCCAAACTGTTGACAATCCCCTGAGCTGACAGTTCTTAGAATAAAATATTGAATTTACCTGAATGTCTTGTAACACCACCATTCTCTCTTGAACTAAACGTCCTCTGAGTATGCAGGTCTAAGGCAGACGGACATTTCAGCAAGGCAAATAGGACTTTCTGGCAACTTCCTGTTGCCATATTTCTCTAAAAGGATCCTGCAATGCTATACTGCAATTCTAAAAGCATTTTTCAGGGAACACGCCAGACCAGTGCCGCTCAGTGTCAGAGAGATTGGATTCCCACCCCCAAGTCCAGCAAGCAAACAACCACTAATCCTATTCAATATTACAGATTCACAGCAAAGATTTTATTTGCAGATTCAAGAGAAAAGGAACGCACAGAAAAACAGGAGCTTTCCTTTCCTTGTTTGCTGGTGTTTGATTGATTGATTTTTAAGATACTGATCAAGGCAACGGTTATCCCACAGATGGTAAATACACACTAGCGGATGGGACAATTTTGTATTGATGAGAATGAACTTCATTGCACGCAGTCATGCCCTGGTTTCCGTTCCCTCTTAAAAGCAGTAGGACTAACTAAAATCAAAGTTCCCTCATGCATCTGAAAGTTTTTCAAACCTGCACACACACCTGCATGGCCGTCCCTTGCAAAAGCCCCCTTTCTCCAGCAGACAGCCTAGCTCTCAAATTCAAGTTCACTGGCATTTTGGAGTACACTTTATTTGGAAATTTAAAAACTTTTGTGCAAGGGTAACACCAAACAACAATAACAGCCGCATCAGAGCTTTGATCACTGAAGCCATATTTCCAGAAGAGACAGCAAAATCCCTCCGTTCTGACCTACTTGTCGAGCGTCCGACCTGCATCGCCACGGTTAGGCTAAGATTTGTTCGACTTTCTCCCTGGGGCTTAATTGCCAGACTGACTTACCCGTGCCTCCTAGCCTTTGTTCTCTGCCTCTCACGCTGACATCAGGGAAGCAGTGATGTAGAATAAAGCAGGGTAGGCTGGGGTAGTCCAGGGTTTGTGTCGCTGTGTGGTGTGCGGGGACACTGGGATACTCTAGTGAGCTGCTAAGCTTTTTTTGTAGGCTTTGTGTCATTTACTTAACGACCAATCTCATTAGCTGCCAGGGTACAATGCGCTGATGCATTTTCTATGTACATACTCCACACAGTGACCCTCAAGGTTGCCAAAGGTCTATTTAATCAGTCAAATGCTGAATATATTTGCAGTAAATCACTAAAAAAAAAAAAAAAGGAAAAAAAAATATGACACTACCGAGGTATCTTTCAGGCTTACCGTTTAAGGGTGGTTACTCACAGGTAATAAAACACATGGAGATTTAGCCAAAACAAGGGTAAGGGAGGTGGAGAAAAATCATCTAGTTTGCACTGGTGACCTTAATTTTTTTTTTTTAAACTTTCAGAATCAAAGATATTTTCTCTCAGCAAGGAACCCAGATTTGAAATTTAATTTCTGTGTCAGTGTAATCATATTAGCAAACCCAAAAAGAATTGCTTCCTCTAGCAGTTTCTCCTCCGAAGTCACCCCCACCCCAGTCCCACCCCCTGCCCAGGCAGCCTCGGAACTGGCAAAGTTGCAGTGATGCCCTCTTTCAGTTACAAGGTAAAAACCCTTTTAACTCCTATGAAAAATGAAATGCTGACAGCTCCGTGAATGACGACAGCTGTCCGTAAGTATCAGGGAGAGGTCCATTGTCCGGCTTGTCCCTGGGTAAAATGAATACTTTACAGCAGAGGCTGTTCAGCTTGGCTCAAGAGTATGCGGAGAAGGGGAGGAGGTCGCTGGAGATTTCGCACACTAATTTAATCTGGGAAAAGGACAGGCCCTGCATCTCCCCTGAACAGACTGGCAGCAATCTGGGCCCCCACAGAACTATCTCCTTTTGCCTGTGCTCTATTTATTCCTTATCTCTGTTTACCAACCGCTAGGTCCCTTTCATTCACACCACGAGGCCGTTTTTCCTACTATCAGTCAGCAGCTGACACCGTGGAAGAGCCTCAAAGGCAAAAAAAAAAAAAAAAGAAAAAAAAAAAGAAAAGAAAAAAAAGAAAAGATCAAAACTAAACCAAAGCTGTATAAACAATGCAACAGTACAAGTAAATGCATAAACCCTGATTCTTAACCCAGCCCACAGGGTGCAAACAGAACCTTTAGAGTAAATCCAAAAAACCCACCACAGAGCTATGGCCACAGAGAAAGAAAAGTCAAAGCCATTCATGAAATCAGCATCCGAAAGGAATGGCTAGAATGTACGCTGGTGGAAGCAGTCAGGGGTGTTCTTATGTCCATCATGATCCACTCACTGGCAACCAGGACACATTTACCTGGCCCAGAAGGTGAGCCCTACACTTCCAGGGGAAAACTCGCTCTCGTGAAAATGCCAGCAGATAAAAAAATCCACCGATACAAGTAGATTCCAAGTTAAAGGGAATTCAACAACAATAACTTTCTCGGTATCTCATCATGTTGGTTACATTTAAACAATTCCAGACACTGGGCTTCAACCTTCTATTTTTGTGCAAAGATATTAAAAAGTCCTGGGCCATCCAGCCAAATGAATCTTTTCCCCATGTTCTATGTCAAAGTGATCAAGACGGCTTCAAGCACAACTTTTTATCTTTTGAAGTACTCCAGAACACGTGAGTGGAACAAGCTGGGATAACTGGCTTGAAGTGTCGCAAGAGGAAAAAGCAAAACAAGAGTTATTTTGAACCTTGCAACTTTGGAGTAAATATGAACTTGGAATCTCAAGCACACTTTGCTGACATTAATCCTGAGTAGTAAAAAAGTTTGAATATTTCAACAAATGGGATGGCACCACTTAAAAGAAGTAGTTATTGAAGCGATTCAGAATGTATATGATTCAGAGTATCGGTATGTATACATTGTAAGCCTACAGATACACACGGTTGCCATGGACACATATGCAAAATGGGAACACGTAAAATTTCTAATGCCCACAGTTCCCTAGATTAAAAACTGTGACTTACTTTGAATTTCCCTGAGTTGTTTTTTTTTTTAATCACGGAAGTGATTAGAAATGATTGGTTATTGTCGTAAAAATCAACACCGTATTGACTCAATCACTAAGACCTTTACCAAAAAAGGGAAGACAAAATGTAGCTCATTATCTAGGATGATCAATTGGGCCAGATTTCAGTTTGTGTTTTCACCTATATGCATTATGAGCAATGAAGTCTTTACTACTTTGGATCCTTTTTTCCAAATGAATTAATGAATTAAATTTATCCTTTCACCAGCTGCTAGGCAGCAGATGGAACCATTTCTGAAGCCTTGTTGAATTCAATCCATAAAACTCATTTCCTAGGATTAGCAGTCCAAAGTTTCTTTTAATGTTTATATACCGCTTGGGATTTTGAATTTCATGATGTTAAACTTTCAATTTAACTATTCTTTTTGCATTTCATATCAAACAATTATGATCTTTTGGATTTCTATAGCAGACATGGCAGGTCACATAAGGACAAGAATTAATTTCAAGAGCAATAAAGTCATACAAGTCACATTTTTTGATGTTTGTTCGCATTGCCCTACTACCATGGAGACTATTTGCACTGTGCTTTTATATTAATGTCAACTTAAAGAAGCACACATTTAATAGCTTGTGATTTTTGTTTATTTGCTCATACATACTTTAAAGCTGCAACCAGAAACATTCATTAACATCATGGAAGTTTAGTTTTGCAATTGAGTTATGAGTAAGATTGTTACATTATCTGCAAATAACTAGTGTGTATACCAAGTTAATTTATCTAATAAGAATTTAATCCTGACCTTTAAAAATGGTAATAAAGCCAATTACACAGAGAATGCAGATATGCATTTTATAACAGCTAACTTTTTAAAGAACATGCTACCACGGACAGCTCCTAGCATAGCTAGCCTAGTTAATTTGCGCTTATAATGTCTAAGTCAGGAAGAATCAGGAAACTTTAAATCTTACTGATTGATGTTAGAGCTGAATAGAAATGGCCACTCTTAAAAAAAAAAAAAAAGAGAGAGCTCCTCGAATCATAACTAAATTAGAATCTCCATAAAAGTTCCCATGTACTTTGAAAGGTTTTAAATACAACTACCTTTTATGCTCTCTAAGGTACAGTATATCCAAATTTAAAATATAAAAGCTTTTAAGCCTAAAATGATGCTGCTTCCATAACATAAATACAACTAAAAAAGAGTGAATCACTCTTATGTGCTACAGTGATTTCCGCTAATTTGGCACAAGAAATCTATATTAATCTAATATTGGAGTAAGCCAAGAAGGCCACAATAATCACCACTGAGTAACTGAATATTTAGAATAAGGAGAAAAGAGATCACTGGTAATCTTAGGTTACAAGCATAAAAGTAAGATAATATGCAGATGACATTTGCAAGGGGAAAAAAAAGTTAGGGAAAGTCTAATTTCAGTTTTATTTTGGACTGTGAATCTCATCATTCCCTGGGCCTTATTTATTTTTTCCCTAACATAAAGATAGTATATGTAATTATATCCAAGATTTCTTCATCAATTTTCCCTCTTGAGTTTGTGGGATTTTGCAGTGCTATTTTTGGCACAAGATAAGAGTCGGTAGAACTTTTCTGACAATAATTCACTTTCTTAAAAAAAAAAAATTGGAGAAGTTATTTTACATACATCGCCTATTAGCTGCTTTGTTCTTTGAAACTGAAAAAAGCTCACTACAACCCTTTAGGAGACTTCTATTATTTCTACAATGTATCAAAACATGTTTAATAAATGCCTTGTTAGGATGAAAGGCATATGAGGCAAAGCACTGTTTATCAAGGTATTTGAAATTTTTCTCTATCCTTCAGTAACATTTCATTGAGCTCATCCTTCAGCAAAATTTGGTTCAAGGCTAGTATTAAGTCTTTCTCCTTCTTCAGCCTTTTCTAATATTATTCTTTAACTTTCTGAAGAGTCTCTTGACATCCACATTTATCAAAAAATGAAACATATCATTTTTTAAGGAGACTGCTCTTATTCAATTCTTTAAATATTTAAAGACAAGCTTATAAATACCATACTTATCATTTCAAAGATCTTTGGGACTTCCCACAAACTCTTTCCCCTACCTAGAGCCACGACCAGAATTTTGACTTTCCAAAAAGAATATATGAAATATCTTTTCAATGTTGGTTATTTGTTTCTAAAAATAACCTATATTGTTGCATTGACAACCCCCACTCCCTCCAGAAAAGATTTCCTGGATTCTAGTGAGATGTCAGATTTGGGATCTCACTGGCAATTTCCGTGATCTCAGAAATTATTTCCACTTTACTTTGTCTCAGAGAAAAAAGTATACAAAGTATCATTGCATTTTCTGTGTTGCAAATTTGCACATTTCAAAAATGTATATGAACAAAGGCGTTACTGATGCAGTATAAATGCAATTGCACCAAGACATTTTATTCTGAATCCTTCTCAACCAAGATACAGTAACCCTTTTAACAAAAATTTAAAAACAGACACAGACACAGCATTGAAAATAACAACCAAGTATAAACACAGCAGAAACCAGAAACAGAAGTTCAAAACAAACATCAGAAAAACCATCTACAGACTTCGAAACTTCAACCTTTAGTGGTGTCATTTCCACCCCCCGCCCCCGAAACAGCATCAACTATGATTACTTGAGACACAAAAACTCAGTAAAATTCTGAGTGACTTAAACATCCGTGCGAGCAGTACGCGGTTCCAAAGTTTTGAACTTACTTTTTTGTTTGTTTCCCAAACTTATATTTCTCTCCTCCCTTGTGTGCTGAACGGAAACACTAAAGCTGTTTCTTTGAAAGGTAGTTCCCATGATGTGACATCCAGCGCCTTTGCCTGCGCAGAGATAAGCACCTGCGTTTGTGTCCCCTCTCTACGTCACACCTCCCTATTCAGACCTTCTCAATATGATTCACATTTGCACATCAACAGCCTCATGCGCATACACAGATTTTTTTTCGGCTCTGGGCCCAAAACTTTCACTTTAATTTTCATCACATGATTGCTGTGGCATATGTCCTTCCAAACCTCCCATATATCAGTCATCATGCAAATGAGATGGAATATCACTCCTCGGCAGCAGATGGCCAGGGATGATAACAATGGCTCAACAGAGGAGATTCAATGTCCCTGACTTTATCGCCACGGCAACAACAACCTAAAATATATGTAATGGAAGTGGTGCTTATTAATTTTGCAGGCTCGAGTGTTCTGATTTTGTGAGTGAATGGGCTGAGTTAAAAAGGGGGCTGTGTCCCCCTGCCTCCAGAAGACTATCTATAAAAGCCAGGGACCTGGAAATGATTTTCAGTGACTAAGAAGGCAACAGCCTAGCAATTATTTGAGTAATTAGGTGTAATTCTTCCCTGTGGGCCTTGGACCCTCCTGTGCTTGCTCCACAGAAGCTCACGAATTAGACGGGCACAGACACTGAAAGGAGAGTGCCTCAAGATACAGCGGGAGAGCTCGCAGGAGGCCTGTCACTGGCCTCCACCAGGCTTGGTAAACACAAGCCCCAAGCTATAAGTAAACAGAGGCCCCACTCCACAAACACAGAGCAATTAAAATGACAAAGGCGACCACACTTCTGGGTGGAGCTCAGGGAAGCTGCCCTGGGCTCTCCAGCACAGTCCAGCCCTCCTGCTTCTCCCCTTCCTGCCTTCGCTCCCCCTGCAGGAAGCGCCCAGCTCGCCTGGGAAGCTTTGCTCCTTTCCTCCCTGACACCGGCGACACTTGATCCGCTCCTCACTCCTGACAGCGGTAAAGAAATGAAATCGTGGAAAAAGCCATCAACCCCTCCACATGGGCGGCGAGCCCTTTTACGTTCGAAAGGGATGACCACCCAACTGCCCAAACAAGTGGGAGCTTTTCGGACACATGTCAGGACCCAAAGTAAGAGGAAAAATCCTGCCTCCCAATATGTGCCTGGAAACTGTTTTTAAAACAGTCCCTGCAGCATTTTCATACCAACCGATAACACAATGAAGATTTAACTTTTCATTTGTTTGTTTGCAGGGCTGACCCACCTATCAACATTTTTAAAAGTTTGAGTCTATTTATTTTTCAGCAGCATCTTCTATGAGCAAACTAGACTCTGTGTCCCTAATAAGACAGAAAGAAAGAAAAGACATTAATGAGAATGTATTGTCTTAGAAGAGGATAGCTATAAAATGTTTTAAAAAGAATTAAAATCTCACATCCTTTCAACATTCAACAAACCTCACAGGCACTGTGCTAGGCTCCCTACACAGACGAGGAATCGAAGTCAAGGATCTTAGGCCTCTCCTCCATCAGGACCTAAATGAATTGTATGAGACCCTTTTCCCTAGGGCCTGGAACCCTACCCCTTCCCCTGACCCCGCCTCCCTTCCAAGGGACCTGCGGCCCAGGCCCAGGACAGGTCTGCCAGCCTCCAGGTCCCTATTAGCCCAAACAAGGAAGCCCACCACCCCCACGGGTCTGATACAACAGTAAATGCTTTACCACCTGACTTTAAAAATAATTCCGTTTCAAACCTGACTAGTATCCCTGAGGATGCGGGATTGATCCCCGGCCCCTCTCAGTGGGTTGGGGATCCGGCGTTGCAGTGAGCTGTGGTGTAGGTCGCAGTCTTGGCTCGGATCTGGCATTGCTGTGGCTCTGGCGTCGGCCAGCAGCTACAGCTCTGACTGGACCCGTAGCCTGGGAACCTCCATATGTTGTGAGTGTGGCCCTAAAAAAAAAAAGTTCCGTTTCCTGTGTGTGTCGGGGGGGCGGTATATAGGCTTAGACTCGCCGCCGTCCTTCCTGTCACGTGGGCTACCATTCACTCATGTTTGGCAATACATTTGTTACTGCAAATAATCTGTCTGCCGAGGCAAAACGGTATCGTGCTCTTTCAAGGTAACGCTGCAACGCAAGGACACACGCGGAGGCAGTGATGTCCACCCTGAAAAATCCCCGCCTGGCAGTGCGCGGTATTCGAACCCGCTCTTTGCAATGAACCCTTGTCCTGAGCTAAGAGGCTCAGTGAACCCACACGAGGTGCAAGTGTTGTAGCACGCGCAGTGTAGTAACCACCTGGCTTTCTAGCTGACAGACCAGGCACTTGACCAATTTCGATGACTAGTGGACGTCACTGCCGCCGAAATAAACCATCATCTACTATTGAAAATTTGTAAAAGAACGGCTTTATTTAAATACAAATGAGACACAAGATTAGTCACCCATTTAAAGCATACAATTTGATGGTGTTAAGCATATCCACAGTCGTGCAACCGTTGCCACAATCTTAGAGCATTTTATCACCCCCAAAAGAAATGCCACAGCTATTAGCAGTCACTAGCCATTCAGCCTTTGCCTGCTTCCCCCCACCCCACCCCGCACCCCCGATGAAGGCCAGCTCCCTCCTTCAGGCCCAGGTAACCACTAATCTAGGTTCCCTAGCTGCAGCTTTTCCTATTTTGGACCTTTCATAGTAACTGTACAATACCTCGTCCTTTGTCACTGGCTTCCTTCACTTAGCATCTTTTCAAAGTTCATCGTGTTGCATCAGTACATTTCTGGTAATTACTGGGTGATATTTTGGTTGGATTATCTTATCGCACTTTCTTTATTCCTCCACCAGCTGGTGGGCCCCCTAGGAATAGCGCTGCTATAAACACTTATATACAAGTTTTTGTGTGGAGGTATGTTTTCATTTCTCTGGCGTATATGACTCTTAGCAGAATTGCTAGGTCATTTAGTTTAACGGTTTGAGGACCTTCTGAAGTGTTTTCCAAAGCAGCCACATCATTTTAGACTCCCATCAGCAGTACATGAAGGTTCTAATGTCTCCACATCTTCACCAATGCTTGTTATTATCTTTTTTTTTTTTTAATATCATGGCTATCCTGGGGCATTTGAGTGCTATCTGGTGGTTTTGATTTGCATTTCCATAATGACTAATGGTATTGAGAATCTTTTCATGTGCTTATTGGTTCTTTGTGTATATATTATGGAGAACTGTCTGTTCAGATCTTTTGCCCATTTTTAAATTGGGTTGCTTATCTTTTTATTATCGAGTCGTAGGAATTCTTTATATATGAATTCTGGATACAGTCCCTTATCAGAAATATAATTTACTAAACTTTTCTCCTATTGTATGGGTTGCCTTTTTACTTTCTTAATTTTGTCCTTTAAAACACAAAGGTTTTTAATTTTGATGAAGCCAAATTTATCTATGTTTCTTTGATTGCTTTTGCTTTCATGTCATATCTAAGAAATTATTGTCAAATTCAAGGTCAGAAAGGTTACATCTATGTTCTCTTTTAAGAGTTTTATACTTTTAGCCCTTCTGTAGGTCTTTTATTCATTTGGAGTTAATTTTTGTGCATGGTGGGAAGTAGGGATCCAGCTGCCTTCTTATGCCTGTGAATGTCTAGCTGTCCAAGCAACTCTGTTAAAAATATTCTTTCCCCATTGACCCATCTTGGTACCCTGGTCGACATCAATGTACCAAAGAGGTGGGCACTTATTTCTAGATCCTCCTTTCTATTCTATTGATCCATATGGCTTTCTTTTTGCCAGTGCCACACTATCTTGATCACAGAAGCTTTGAAAAAGTGAGTTTTTTCCCCTTTCTTTTTACAGTCTTACCTGTGACATATGGAAGTTCCCAGGCTAGAGGCTGAATCAGAGCTGCAGCTGCAACCTACACCACAGCCACAGCAACTCTGGATCCTTATCCACTGAGCGAGGCCAGGGATCAAACCCACATCCTCATGGATACAAGTTGGGTTCTTAACCCAATGAGCCACAATGGGAACTCCTGAATTGAGCTTTGAAATTGGGATGTGTGAGTCCTGCAACTTTGTTCTTCATCAAGACTATTTTGGCTGTTACAGATCCCCTTGAATTCCCATATGAAATTTAGGATCAACTTGTCAATTTCTGCAAACAAGCCAGCTGGGATGTTGACAGGGAGTGTGCTGGGTCTGTAGATCACTTTCGTTAGTATTGCCATCGTAGCAATATTGAAACATCTAATCCGTGAACATGCCTTTTCATTTATTTAGTTCTTCTTTAATTTCTTTAAATGTTTTATAATGTTCAAAGTTTTATACTTCTCTTGTGAAAATCATTCCTAAGTATATACTTCATTCTTTTTGATACTATTGAAGGTAAAATTATCTTCTTGCTTTCATATTTTGTTTGTTTATTGCTACTGTGTAGAAATACAATTGAATTTTATAATTTGAAACCTTAGGGAACTTGTTATTAGCTCTAGTTGTTTTTTTTTAGAGGATTCCTTGGTATTTTCTATATACAGCGTCATGTCATCCACAAAGTAGCTTTACTACTTCCTTTCAACATAAATGGCTTTTATTTCATTTTCTTGCCTGTCCTGGCTAGAGCCTTCAGGATAGAACAAAAGTGGAAAGAACAGATACCTTTGTTTTGTTCCTGATCATAGAAGGTAAGAATCCAGCCTTTCACCCTTAAGCATGATGTGAGCTAATTTGGGAATTTTTAAAGCTCAGTTTAAAAATATTTTTAAATGGGAGTTCCCGTTGTGGCACAGCGGAAACGAATCCAACCAGGAACCATGAGGTTGCGAGTTTAATCCCTGGCCTTGCTCGGTGGGTTAAGGATCTGGCAGTGCCCTGAGCTGTGGTGTAGGTCATAGATGCAGCTTGGATCTAGCGTTGCTGTGGCTGTGGGGTAGGCCGGCAGCCGTAGCTCTGATTAGACCCCTCAAAAGACAAAAGAAAAAAAATATATTTTAAATGTAAAAGCTAACTTCTACCTGGCAGAGCAAAATTCCATACACTGGTGTAACCCCTGGAGAGACAAAAAGGAAATCCTCTACAATTTGGGGAGTACCTGGTCTGGCATTTGTCATGGTGCTGGCCCTACTGCCCCTCAGATGGAGGTGTGGCTCCAATGGTCTGACCCAGAGGCTTCTACTCTCCGGTTGCTGACTGGTGGCTTTGAGCCTCCCCAAGGAAGTCAGTCACAACCTGTCAGAGCCACATGCAAGGTGGCCCTTGAAGTGTTTCCTAGGGTCTGGTACTAAAGGTCAGCTGGACCCCAAGTTGAGTGACATTGAAGAGGCCAAACTATAGGTCCTTCCAGGTCCTCCCCTTTCATGCCAACATTTGCGAGCTCGCTCTGTCAGCATCAGGTGCAGGGACCTCAATTCCACCTGCTGCCTGGGATTGAACCCAACAGTCTCAGTCATAACGATGTTGCCATCCAGTTCACATTTTCCATTTTTAATCTCTACAGATGGACTCCGAGTATTTCCTATACCTCTTGAAAAAATGAACATATTTGTAGCCAATAAAATGGAGCAAATTGAATCAAATATTGGAAAATTAAATGACATTTTGATTATAAATGAAAGATAAGATACCCCCAAAGGGATAAATTGGGAATTTGGTATTAACAGATACACACCACTATATATAAAACAGAAAAACAACAAGGACCTCTTGTATAGCACAGGGAACTAAATTCAATATCTTGTAATAACCTATAATAGAAAAGAATCTGAAAAAGAACAGATATATAAATATATGTATATATACATATATGACCAAATCTTTACTGTACGTCTGAAACTAACACATTGTAAATCAACTACATTTCAATTTTAAAAATTTAAGACAATTTTTTAAAGATAACCCCTATGCACCTATGTATTAGCTCAAATGATCCCTATAATGAGGATGGTTTGATCAACAGTAATGGTAGCTAACTCTTGACTTAGTGCTCATCTCATGGCAGGCACTTCTCTACGTGTTTTTATGGGCTGATTTGGAAGCTGAAGCAGTACAACCTCAAAATTTCCTAAGTAGGCACTGCTGGTACAGTTGCTGACTCAGGACAAGCACAGGTGTTCTGCCTCCTGGCTCCCACTCTCAACCATCAGGCAGCTCTGCCGGCTTCACTCTTGTCTACACTTCATATCAGATCAGAGAAAACCACCACGGATCTGATGGGGAAACTCCAGTGAGTTTCTTTTCCTTTCATCTTTTGGCATTTTTATTAGAAATTAATACCAGCGTAAAAGCTTTTCTAATGGCCCATCTTCTGAACTTTGACAAAGCTCTTATCGTCCAGGAAAATGAGTATCTTTTTCATGAAAAACTGATGGGATCGATAAGAAATTTTAAAGCTCTTTCTTCTGTCGTGTGATGCTTTTCATCAGAAATCGCATGAACATGAAAACAGAGTGAGGAGTGAGATCTCTGCTAAGAATCGCAGTACCTATATATGTACCTAGATCTAAGCCCGAGATCTCAGCCCACACCTAGTCTGTATTCATTTCTGTGATCATATCTGCATCTATGTTTGCAATACGGCATTGATGTTGGATAGATACAGTTCTGCATCATCACCAGGGAGCTGAGTTGCATTTGGTGCTTGCTGGGCAGCTCACTCACTCTCTCTGCCTTGCAGTGTAAAATCCATGTGAAGATTTCTTTACATACTCAACACATGTGGTGCCCTGGTGGCCTTGGCTCATAGACTTAGGAGATCTGAACAGAGTCGCCGTGGTGACCTGCCATCCCTCCGTGCTCTGGCTGGTTCTGGACTCTGTTCCTGCAGTGGGAAGTCCAGCTCGGTACATGCCCTGGGCACACGCAAATCCTTCCAGGTGTGCAGGTCCTTACTCTCATATTTCTGCATCACCCAGCCCCCTAAACACACACACACACACATGCAGGCACTCACACGCATCCACATAGCAGTTATTCTATTTAGATGGATTTGGGCTTAATGAGCGTCTCAGCTTAGACTGCTCTAACCAAATGCCACAGATTGGACAGCTTAAACAGCAGACATGCACTTCCCACAGTTCTGGAGGCTAGACATCCAAGATCAAGGTGGTTCAGTTCCTGGTAGAAACCCTCCTATGGGCTTGCAGGTCACTGTTTCTCACTGTGCCCTCCCATGGTGGAGAGGGAGCACTGGTCTCTTCTCCTTATGAGGGCACGAAGCCCCCAGGGGACCCCATCCACAGACCTCACCTCCCAAAGGCCCCACCTCCAAATACCATCACACTGGGCACTGAGGTTTCAATATACTAATTTAAGGAAGACAGAAAACATTCAGTCCACACTGGCTGGCTCACTCCCTCTTCACAGAAAGGAAAATCAGGTCCATTCTGATTCCACTTAGGAAAAATCCTGCATGTCCCAGACTCCCTGGTCCCCTTGTCGCTGTGATTTGATGCAGTGACCAAAAAGTCTCAAACAAAGGATTCTCCACAGTTTCCATGACTCACATAAGTGTCTTCATGATTGCAAAGTTGGCATTTGAAACAACAACAACAAGACAGAGCGGAAGAGGGAGGATGGTTTCAGAATGGCCCAAGCAAGCAAACAAGCCTGGGGGCTAACATGCTCTATGTATGTCCTGGATGGTGACGCCTGGATGGCAGGTGATGCCTGGATCGCAGGTGAGGCCGGCATGATGCTCTGGGTGCCCATTGCTGCCAGTGACTTTTAAAGAGGTAAGAAAACACACCTAAATCATTCATTTTCAGATACTTAAAAAGTTGAACATGTTTCCAGAGATGGCACAACATTTTTCTTATACTTTGCTGAACGGACAGTATGACCAGAGACTATTCTGGACCCTATCGTGATGTGACCCAGGGCTGTCTCGATTTGGGGGGCCTCCTGGGGTCCAGCGCTCACCCATGGTCGACAGCACAGCTACGGGCCCTCAGCATTCAGGGCACCCATCGTTCTCACCTTCTGTTCCATGTCGGAACAGTTGTTTAAACCCCACACAGACTTTGTCAGTCTGAGCCAGAAGTTCAGATTTTAACATTCTGGTCCTACCGAGTCACTGGCTGGCCCCCTACTGCCCAGTCTCCATGCTCGGTACGACACCACGCCCACATTTCACACAGGACCCCCAGGATCCAAGGCCTCTACCATCCCCAGAACCACCCAGCTCTTCATAAACTCCTCTAATTGTCCTTCTCCGACTCTACTCCCAGGGCCATGTCCAAGCTCCCATCATCCATCATCTGAGCTCCCCGCATATCCTGGTACCCAAACTCTCCCACAGTCCCAGGAACGTGCCTCATTCTGGGACATCCTTTCCCCTGCCGCCAGCATTATTTTTCTATAAGGCGAATCTAGTTATGTCCATTCCATGGCTTTCCTTTTCTTCCTGGACAACAACCAGGCTAAGCCTCCTGCCCTCCTTTGAAGTTAGGTGCAGCCGTGTGCCAAGCAGTCATGTATGCTTCACATCCGGCACAGACCACAGAGCTGCCCAGCTATCTCCAAGTGTCCTTCATTTTTGCCAAGAGTACAGAGAAGACCTTGAAAGCCATGTACTGAAGATGGCAGAGAGCCTCAGTCAGTCTGAGTCCTAAACGACAGAGACCAAAGTCCCCCTTGCCCTACAAAAGAGGGAATTCTGAGACTCTTTACAAGGTCAAAATGAAACTCATGTGTTTGTGTTATTGTACACATTGGAGTGGACTTCTTAGTCTGCTGGTGGTAGCCTAGGAAATACATCCTCTGCTTAGAAGTCATTTATCTGTAGGACAAAGTCCTGCTGTCTTGGTACTGCTTGCAGTTTCTCAGTCTTACCCACCTGTCTCTTCAGATACCTTAACATGCAGGCTGTAGAGTCAGCTCCTCGCCACTGACTGAAGGTGTCATGCTCATTTTTGCCTTGGGATAACTTTACTTAATCTCCACGCGTCATTTATAGAGGCAATGGCAATCATATTCCAGTATATAAATGTATCAAGTTAACATACCGTGTATGTGAAATTTATACATTATATGTCAAATATATGACCATATTAACAAACAGGCATTAAAAGTGATTCCATCTCCCTGAATCCTTCTCTCAGACTGGCCAGAATTTTCCTCACTGCTGTCCTCAGGCTGTTAAACTGCCTGTGGTTCTTCCCCAAGAGGTCAAATACGGGGAGCAAATTCGAGATCTCAGTGCTGCTGTGACGGGCTTCCCCTGCCTTCGCTGTCACTCCTCACTTTGGTGACAAACTAACGGTCTAGTTCGCTGATTTCCATGCTGGTTTCCATCATCCTCACACTTCCCAATGAGGGAATCCACAGATGACAGGTGACACGCACGCCACAGGTGTGGGGACTGGGTTCTTCTCTGACATCTGCAGAGCAAGTGACCTTGCTGCCTCTCTCCCATCTAAGCCATCGCCAGATGGACATAGAATGGCTCAAAAATATGCCCAGCTTTGCAGAGAAAAGAGGCTAAATCATCCCAAAATGTTAAGACAGATTCTAAACCACTGACATTAGAAGATTGTGCACTTCTTTAAGGCAAGAACTTACCCAGACTTGGGTTTTACAAAACACCTGTAACAAAGATGAACTCAAGGGGCACTGAGGGAGTCAACTCTGTCTTTGCACAGCTCCAAGTGCCAAATCTTGCTCCTCGTATTTAATGATTATCATCAGTAAACCTGTGTTAACATTTTTCTGTGTATTTAATCCTTCGAATTTCTGGCCATACCAGATGGATTTCTCTACGTGCAATCTATCAGAATTCCCTTTAGTTACTGAGCACTCTTTAAAATTAAGACATTTTCCAATTTCATTTATGTCCAGGTATTTTGGAGGGGGGATGTCTTATTTTTTTAATATTAAGAAATACGATATTAAGAAAATTGATAACCAAGTGGAGCTTGTGAACAGTGTCTCCACAATAACCTCATAGTTGAGAAGGAAATAGTCATTCAAGTGAGTGTTCCAAGCAGATTAATGTTCAAAGTTCAGCATTTCAAAAGTCACCAATCCAAAACAAATGAAATGATAATCTTGAACTTCCAATGGGAAATTATGTTTAAAAGAAAAAATTTTATTAGACTTTATTTTTAGAGCAGTTTGAGGTTCACAGAATTGAGAGGAAAGTATAGAGATTCCGCCAGCATCCCCCCTCCCCACCAACGTGCAGAGCCCCCTCAATATCAGCATCCCCCGCCGGACATTTGTCACAACTGATGCACCTGCGTGGACACGTCATCATCACCCAGAGTCCATGGTTTACATCAGAATGCTTTGTGTCGAGCCTTCTGTGGTCTGGACGACGCATCCACTGTGATATCACACAGAGTACTCCCCCTACCCTAAAAATTCTCTGTGCTCTGCCTATTCACCCCTTCCTCCCCACAGTCTCCTGGCTACCACTGATCTTTTCACTGTCTCCATAGTGGTACCTTTTCTAAAAGGTCACATAGCTGGAATCATGAGGTCTGCAGCTTTTCCTGATTGGCTTCTTTCACTCAGTGACACCCTTTAAGTTTCCTCTATGTCCTTCCATGGCTTGATAGCGCATTTTCCTTTTTTCAATCACTGAGTAAAATTCCATTGTCTGCATGTACTACAGCTTGTTTATCCATTCACATTCTGAAGTACATCTTGGTTGATCTCAGGCTTTGGCAATTATAAATAAAGCTGCTATGAACATCCACGTGCAGATTTTGTATGGACATAAGGGCTCTCGACTCCACTGGGTAAATACCAAGGAATTCAATTGCTGGTATTGCATGATAAAAGTATGTATAGATTATAAGAAACTACCCAACTGTCTTTAAAGTGGCTGCACCATTTTGCACCAACAATGAATGAGAGTTCCTGTTGCTCCACACTCTCACTTCATTCTGGCTATTCTCGATTTTTTAACTGTGCAGTAAATATCCAAGTTACATTAATGTTCATGTTATCAAGCCAACAGAGACTTAAATATGTGAATATTTTTGTCTAGTCAAATTTGCTACTTTTCATTTCATGCTCTACCAGGTTATCATCAAAATAATAGTGTGGAGCTATTGTTACTATATAATAATCTGATAAATTGTATCAGAAGGCAGCATTGTGAACTTTTTCTGGTAGTAATAACCATATTACTACTAACAATAGCTAACATCTATTAAACATTTAGTGACCCAGGCACTGTGCTAATCATTTTATTTTCGTAAGGTCACTTGATTCTCACAAAAACACTGAGAAATATGTGCTATAACCTCCACAACAAAGACAAACTGAGGCTTAGATTCCCTAAGAAAGTATTTGGCCAAATAGATTAATCTCACAACCATTATATTGAGTCAAAAAGAATTAGAGGCTCAGCAGTGGCAGTAAATTAATGTGGGAAATTAGATCATGTCCTGTGCCCTAGTTTTTGATCCTATAAGTGAGGAAGGAAGAAGCAAACAGATTGAAAGTGTTAAGACATTGATGGGACAAAGCAAACAAGGTGTTCTCAAGGATTATTAAAGGAACTTTTATACTCTGAGACCAAAAAAAGCTAGATTCAGCCTAATTTTCTCACCTTCTTTTCACAAGTGTATTAATGAAAGGAACTTTAAGAAGAATAGTAGAGTAAGATGTGAGTTACTGAAAGCATGTCTGTTAGGGGGTCAGTGGCTGGAGGTGCCCTCAACACACAGCCCTCAGGATTCTCACCCCTGAGGCACACGGGGGTGCTGGAGCAACAGCACCCCCACTAGGCAGGCAGATGTCTCAGCCCTGATGCCATGATGACCATGGTCATGGGAGGATTTCTCCTAAATCATAGAGGCACTTTCTCCTTGTCGCTGGACCAAGGGTGGAGGCTGTTGTCAATCATGATGTTTTACATATTTGGGATTTAGAAAATTAACCGTATTGGCCAATTAGAGCATTTCTCTAAGATTTTTGGACTTGAGCTCTGAGAAACCAAGCCTCAGTCATTCTCGGGTGGCTGAGATATAAACCTAAGAACTATTGACACTTCAACATAAGATGCAGACACCACGTCTCCAGGCTCCAGTGATGTGGAGGAGGTGGTCTGCTGTAGGAGAGAATGAAGATCATCAAAAAGGAGACACAGCAAAGGAAAAGTAAAAAACCACAGGCTTAAAAAAATTTGAAAAAATCCAACATCCAGGGAATTCCCATTGTGGCTCAGTGATTAGTGAATCTGACCAGGAACCATGAGGTTGCGCGTTCGATCCCTGGCCTTGCCCAGTGGGTTAAGGATCCGGCATTGCCATGAGCTGTGGTGTAGGTTGCAGACACGGTTCGGATCCCATGTTGCTGTGGCTCTGGCGTAGGCCGGTGGCTACAGCTCCGATTTGACCCCTAGCCTGGGAACCTCCATATGCCGTGGGAGTGGCCCTAGAAGAGGCCCTAGAAGAGGCAAAAAGACAAAAAAAAAAAAAAAAAAAATTCCAACATCCATTCATGACAAAAAAAAAAAAACAAAACAAAAACAAAACTCCTTACTAAAGTGGGTATAGAGGGAACATACCTCAACAAAATAAAAGCCATTTATGACAAACCTACAGCCAGTATAATACTCAATGGAGAAAAGCTGAAAGCCTTCCCACTAAAATCTGAAAAAAGACAAGGATGTCTACCCACACCACTTTTATTCAATATAGTATTGGAAGTCCTATCCACAGAAATCAGACAAAAAAAAAAAAAAAAGAGAGAGAGAGAAAGAAAGAAAAAAGAAAAGAAGAGGCAAAATTGTCAATATATGCAGATGACATGATACTATATGTATAAAACCCTAAGGACACCACACAAAACTATTTGATCTGATAAATGAATTCAGCAAAGTAGCAGGATACAAGATTAGCATTCAGGAATTGTTGATTTATGTGTACTAACAATGAAATATCAGAAAAGGAATCTGAAAAGATGATACTTTTAAAATCACACCAAAAAAAAAAAAAAACCCTAGGAATAAACCTGACCAAGGAGGTGAGGTGAGAACAGAAAAAATTAATAAAGGAAATTAAAGAAGATTCAAAGAAATAGAAAGATATCCAATATTTCTGGGTTAGAATAATTAAATTGTTAAAAAGGCCATACGACCCCCAAGCAATCTACAGATATAATGCAAGCCCTATAAAATTACCCATGACATTTTTCACAGAACTAAAACAAATAATCCAAATATATATACACATATATGGAACTTATCCATGACAGTTTTTCACATAACTAGAAGAAATAATCCAAAAATATATACGGAACCATAAAAGACCCGCAATTGCCAAAGCAATCCTGACAGGGGAAAAAACAAAGCAGGAGGCATAACACTCCCAGACTTCAGACAATATTACAAACTACAGTAATCAAAACAGTGTGGTATTGGTACAAAAAACAAACACAGAGATTAGTAGAATAGAATAGAGAGCCAGACACATATGGTCCATCTTCAACAAAGGAGGCAAGAATATAAAATGGGGAAAAGACGGTCTTTTCAGCAGGTGGTGCTGGGAAAAATGGACAGCTGCATGTAAATCAATGAAAGCAGAACACACCCTCACACCATGCACAAAAGTAAATTCAAAATGGCTTAAAGACAACATAAAACTCCTAGAAGAGAACATAGGCAAAAAATTCTCCATGATGTAAACTGTACAAATGTTTTCTTAGGTCAGCCTCCCAAGACAATAAAAATAAAAACAAAAATAAACAAATGGGACCTAGTGAAACTTGCAAGCTTTTTCACAGCAAAGGAAACCATAAGAAAAGACGACATATGGAATGGGAGAAAATCTTTGCAAACAATGCAATCGACAAGGGCTTAATCTCCAAAATAGACCAAAAACTCATACAACTCAACAATAGCAAAAAATAACCCAGTTGCAAAGTGGGCAGAGTAGCTAAATAGACTTTTCTCCAAAGAAGACATATGGATGGACAGAAGGCACATGAAAAAAATGCTCATCATCACTAATTATAGAGAAATGCAAATCAAAACTACAATGAGGTACCACCTCAAACCAGCCAGAATGGCCATCATTAGTAAGTCTACAAACAACAAATGCTGGAGAGGGTGTGGAGAAAAGGGAACCCTCCTGTACTGCTGGCGGGAATATAAATTTGGTACAACTACTACGGGAAATAATATGGAGGTTCCTCAGAAAACTAAATATAGAACTACCATATGATCCAGCAATCCCATCCCTGGGCATATATGGATAAAACTATAATTCAAAAGATGCATGCGTCCCTATGTTCACTGCAGCATTATTCACAATAGCCAAGACATAGAAGCTACCTAAATGTCCATCAACAGATGAATGGATTAAGAAGATGTGGTATATATACACAATGGAATACTACTCAGCCACAAAAAAGAATGAAATAATGCCATTCCCAGCAGCATGGATGCAAATAGAGATTCTCACACTAAGTGAAGTAAGTCAGAAAGAGAAGGACAAATACCATATGACATCACTTATATGTGGAATCTAAAATATGGTACATGGGAGTTCCCATTGTGGCACAGCAGGTTAAGGAACTGATGTTGTCTCTGCGAGGATGTGGGTTTGATCCCAGCCCTCGCTCAGTGGGGTAAGGATCCACAGCATTGCTGCAAGCTGTGGCTTAGGCAACAGATGCTGCTCAGATCCGGTGTTGCTGTGGTGGTGGTATAGACCACAGCAACAGCTCCGATTTGACCTCTAGCCTAGGAACTTTCATATGCTGCAGGTGTGGCCATAAAAATAAAATAAATAAATAAATAAGGCACAAATGAACCTCTCTACAAAACAGAAACAGACTCGCAGATATAGAGACCATACTTGTGGTTGCCAAGGGGGAGGAGCAGGGAGTGGATAGATGGGGAGTTTGCAATTCGTAGATGCAAACTATTACATTTCAAATGGATAGACGACAAGGTCCTACTACATAGCACAGAGAACTGATGGAAAAGAGTATAAAAAAGAATGTTTTTTTTTTTGTCTTTTTGCCATTTCTTGGGCCGTTCCCGTGGCATATGGAGGTTCCCAGGCTAGGGGTCTAATCGGAGCTGTAGCCACCAGCCTATGCCAGAGCCACAGCAACACAGGATCCGAGCCGCTTCTGCAACCTACACCACAGCTCACGGAAACACCGGATTGTTAACCTGCTGAGCAAGGCCAGGGATTGAACCCGCAACCTCATGGTTCCCAGTCGGATTTGCTAACCACTGAGCCACAACGGGAACTCGAAGAATGTCTATTTTTAAAAAAGAGATGCAGACACAAGAAAGAAAGGAATAACGTTCATGTTTCCCTTGTTCCTGAAGCCCATTCCTGCCCTTCCCAAGACCCTCCTTCTTGCCCTGTGGTCTGAGCTATACCCTTGGGAACAGGAGTCCAATGAGTACACAGCTTGTACTCCAAGTGCAAGAAATTGAGCCATTTCAAGAACAGGCTTTGAAAATCAGAAAATAGAAGTTTGTAAGGATTGAGGCAGACTATCCAGGGATCTGATTCTAAAGATGCTCTAAGAATTAAGATGCAGCTTGTAGGAAGGTTCCTGACAAGGGAAATGGGGGGAGGTGGCTTGTGTTCGAATAATCTCCTGTCACCATCTTTTACACCCACAGTCTTAGGTACTCCTCCTTAAGCTCCTGGGCCGCTTGGCTGGCGGAGTCCAGGGTGAACAGGTGTGGCTCGATGCATTTGGAAACGCCGTTTGGGAGAGGTCTCTGGGCGACTGGAGACCGCGGTGGGGCGGCTTGGCCCTTCTCTGAGTGGTGCTCCCTCTGGGCTTTCATGCCAGCATCTTCCATGTGGGAAGAGGGTGCCCCTTTGCGCTGCACTGTCCATTTGATGGTGGGATCTTGGAATCAAAGTGGGAGATGCTAATGGGTCCTTAAAGTCACTTAGCACAAGCCCTTCATTTAACAGATGAAGAAGCTGACGGAAGCTGGTTTGGGCCAACTTACAGGCTTATGGGCTGGCTTCTAACCTGGAATCTGGGGTTCCTCCTCCAGGCCCCTCTCTGCAACACCCTCGCTCTCAGGTTCAGGGAAGAGATGGTGCCCAGGGATTCCACGAAGCCTTTTAAAACCAACTCTGATAATCATGGCAAAACCATATTTTTACCTCTTATAGTTGACCTATATTTTTAGCAAGTTTGTTCCCTTCCCTGACAGATGGGGAAATAAAATTTGAAAAAATGAAAATGTTAGAGAACTATAATAATTGGTTTTATTTTCCTCCACAGTTTTTCCCAGGGGAAGAAGAGGTGCATTTCCTGTTTACAACTGTTTGAACCTAACGTACAGAATTTCTCCTCTTGCTAAGTTCACTCAACACTGTTGCATCTGCATTTCTTCCTTTCTTTTTTTTCTTTTTTTTAACAGCTGCACCTGTGGCATATGGAAGTTTCTGGGACTAGGGGACGAATCAGAGCTGCAGCTGCTGTCTATACCATAGCCACTGCAACACCAGATCCAAGCCATATCTGAGAATTACACTGCAACTTGTGGCAAAACTCAAATCTTAACCCACTGATCGAGGCCAGGGATAGAATCCACATTCTCATGAATACTAGTCAGGTTCTTAACCTGCTGAGCCACAACAGGAACTCCCAGGGTGTACTTTTTTTTCTATTTAGGATTTTTATTCAGAAAAGATTCTCAAAAATAGAAATACTGCATTAACGTGTCTGATGTGTTTAAAGCATTTGATATCTTCCTCTAGATTGCATTCCACCACGGTGACACCAGCAAACACTGCACCACTAATGCCAGAGGTCCTTGTCATTCCTCCAACCAGTGGTACCTGGGTCCTTCCAGCTGAGGCGCTGTCCCTATGCTGCTCAGTACTAGGAGCTTCTCAATGGACACTCCACATCCCACTCCATGTCTTTCCCCAGTGCTTGTAGATTAGCAACACTGGAGCTTTCTTTTACTTTTTTATGTTTTGCTTTTTAGGGCTGCATCCGTGGCATATAGAGGTTCCCAGGCTAGCGGTCAAACTGGAGCTATAGCTGCCAGCCTATACCACAGCCACAGCCACAGCCACACTGGATCCCCGACCCACTGAGCAAGGCCAGGGATCAAACCAGCATCCTCATAGATGCCAGTTGGATTCGTTTCCACTGCACCACAACAGGAACTCCTCTTTTATTATTTTAAACTGTGCTATATTAGATGAACAGGTGAAAAGAACTCACTGTGCATAAAAGCAGTAAGTAGTATAGGGAGAACGATCGCATCAAAGAGACGAGAAAAAAATGGCCTTGAAATCCTAGTGTGGTCTCAAATCTATGAAATAAATTAAGATGGCTAGAAATAGCACACAGAAACATGTCGACATGACAGCAACTTTTAAAACTTTTACAGCGAATATCACGTGTTGAAAACCGAACAGCAGATAATGCATTTTTAAGGGAGGCCACAGAATCTCGACGCTTTGTTCTACAAAGTTGTGAAGGTGACACGGGAAGTTTTTGCAGGAAGCAAATCTTACAGAAGTCATGAGAGTGACCTTCTCCATCGTTCCTAACGCGGCTTCTTCCTCTTGGGCTCTCCACCTCTCGTGTCCTTCTAACTCCTCCCCACGCCAGTCAGCCCCTACCCTGTCTCTCCTTTTCTTTCCTAAAATCCTCCCCATGAAGTCACCCTCTGCTGAGAACAGGGACTGTCCCTCAGACAAATCCAACACGCAGTACAGAGTATGATACCCAGCAGGAGCTACTCAGCAAATGCTTGTGGAATATGTGAGTGAAAAAGACAATTCCCTTCTCAGCGGTGTTGCAAGTTTTTTTTTTTATTATTATTATTTTTTTATGGCCACACATGGCACATAGATATGGAAGTTCCTGGGCCAGGGATCAAATCCAGGTGGCAGCTGTGACCTACCCCACAGCTGCTGCAATGCCAGATCCTTTAACCCACTGCGCCAGGCCAAGGATCAAACCCAAACCTCCACAGTGACCTGAGCGACAGCAGTCAGATTCTGACCCCGCTGCACCATGGCAGGAACTCCTGCAAGTCGCTGTAAAACAAACTCTGGTCTTTAACGTCTTCAGTGCTAAATTTAACTTTATACATTTAGCCATCAAAGGGAAGGGAGAAAAGAGAATGTGCCTAAAGTATTTGCACATGAAGGCAGAGGAAGCTCTGATAAATCTTTGAATACAGGACTATTTCGAATATATATGACCTAAGACTAACTGGAGAATCTCAACATGAGAGAAAAATTCACGCGAGCTGTAAGCAGCTAAGAACAGAAGGTCATCGTGAAAAGCGATTGTAACTGGCACTGGCTCCCTGCAGCTCACAGGGGTGCAATGAGCTGCATGTCTAGGGCACAGCAGCACGTGTGTTAAGCGAAAAGGCTCCCGGACTCCTGGCCTCTAAGTTTCGGTTCAACTCTAACACCCTCGGCATTGAGTTTTTTCAAGCGTCAAATGATATAAGGACCTGTCAACAGAAGCCCTTTACTTCTTACAACAAGGGAACGAACGCTGTTTATAATGTGACACCAGCTGCTCAGGCAAAACAGGGTCTATTAGAACTAATTTAATTTTACATAAGTTGATCTATTTGCATTCAGAGTCCCCAGTTAGGCGACCAGGTACTTCTTTACAGACGGATCTTGTTTCAAGCGCCAGTGTGTGGACAATGCTTAATCAGTGTGTACATCACAAAATAAACACAATCATCAAGTACACTAATTAAGCCGAGAAACGGTGCAACATGCATACGGTGTATGGATTAACAAGGCAATTCATTAAAAATCTTAATGATGAATACTATATTTCTCATACATTTTATTCCACTATGTTCAGATGAGTTCAGCAATTCTATAACCCATTGACACTACTCTCTTAAGTGAATTTCTTTTAAATCATGACACATCTGGGTATCCTGTCTACACAGACAGCCTCTGCAGAAATGATACTTCTCATCTTAAACCAGATAACCTGACATCTCCTCTTAGAGCAGCTAAAGAAGAATAAATCAACCCCTAATAGAAACACTGAAAATAATTAAAATTGGAGTTCCTGTCGTGGCACAGTGGAAGCAAATCTGACTAGGAAACATGAGGTTGTGGGTTCGATCCCTGGCCTCGCTCAGTGGGTTAAGGATCCAGCGTTGCCGTGAGCTGTGGTGTAGGTTGCAAACACGGCTTGGATCCTGCATTGCTGTGGCTGTGGCCTAGGCCAGCAGCTGCAGCTCCGATTCGACCCCTCACCTGGGAAAGTCCATATGCCGTGAGTGCAGCCCTAAAAAGCAAAAAAAAGAAAAAACAGAAAAAAATTAAAATTGAAAGATGGAAATATATTAAATGCAATAATCCCTAAGCAGTAGTCCACATCTACGATTCACTCTGAAAATATAAGGATCGATGTTTATGTGTGGTACAGATTTCCTTAGAGAAAAACACATCAAAAAAAGGTTAAAATAAAACACGTATGTAGGTAAAACATACATAGCAGTATACACGTGTGTATACAAATGTGCTACATACATGTATACACTAAGTATACAAAACATATGGATGTGGAATATAGATGTTCTTTACCTCCAAACTTAGTTTTCAGAAACCAGCATTTCTCAAGCAAAATTCCACTCACGAATGTAACAGAAACAGAAGGAAGGAAGAGCTGTATGGTATTTCAGTGACCCAACCTATTTTTCTGCCAAGAAAACATCATTTAGGATACTATATAATAAGTAGGGGAGGATGCAAAGGGTGTGCCCTGCTTATGCCACTTCCTGAAACACTTAACTGGAAAGAGTGACCCCAGCAACACTGTATTACACTCTAATTGCACAGGTTATTTTTCTTTTTTTTTTTTTTTTTATCTTTTCTAGGGCCATTCCCACAGCATATAGAGGCTCCCAGGCTAGGGGTCTAATCGGAGCTGTAGCCGCCGGCCTACACCACAGCCACAGCAATGCTAGATCCGAGCTGCGTCTGTGACCTACACCACAGCTCACGGCAACGCTGGATCCCCAACCCATTGAGCAAGGCCAGGGATCAAACCAGCAACCTCATGGTTCTTAGTCAGATTCGTTAACCACTGAGCCACGTCATGAACTCCAGTTGCACAGTTTTGATGTGCAATGAATCAATTTTCAAAAAGACATCCAATTAACAAATAAAAACTCAATTTTTAAAACGTGTCCAGATCCACAGTCATATTTGGAGGTCTATAAAAAAGCAGTCCAGTTAATTTCAGAGTTTAATAATTCATGTGTTATTTTCTCTTCTCCCAACTTTTTGAAATCAAGGAAAGCTATCTACTTACTTATGAAAGAATAAAACTGTTTCAATTTTACATATGTACTTGTCTAAATATGTAAAATACACAGAAAACTTTTTATCTTAAGCCAAGTCATATGCAGAGTTTTAAAACCTTTTAATTCTGTTGTCTTTTGACTAAAAATATTACTTATTCTTCCAGATCATAAACCTAACAGTATTGGCAGGTTTCATATTTCTATAAAGCTAATCAAAATCCTAGATTTTTTTTTTTTTTTGAGGGCTGCACCTGCAGCATATGGAAGTTCCCAGGCCAGGGGTCCAATCGAAGCTACAGCTGCTGGCCTACACCACAGCTCATGGCAACGCTGGATCCTTAACCCACTGAGCGAGGCCAGGGATCAAACCCACATCCTCATGGATACTAGTTGTGTTTGTTAACTGCTAAGCCAGGACGGGAGCTCTCAAAATCCTAGATATTAACTGATATAAGATTTAAATTAGACACTAAAAAATAATTTAAATCGGCATGTCTTTTTTTCTATGTCTTTCTTATAACAGGTAAAGTCTTTTAGGATAATATTTTCTATTGAACTTGGAAACAGGGAAACTACACATGTGAATAAAAGCTTTTCCACCTTGTGAATAGAAATTGCACACTGTCTACTATCTAGATTATAATGTTGTCTATTATGTCCTTTTAAAAGTAAATTATAACTAAACTGAGACGGATGACTTTTGTTAAAGTTCACTTCAAGTTTAAATTCATTTGTTTCAGTTTATCAACTTGGAAGCAATTTCGTCTCAGTGCATTTGGTGTGTCATATCATCAAGCTTTGCCAAATCCAATCCATCACAGCTGAAGGGCCAAACAATAATAATTTCTTCATTACTGAAATGCAAGTACAGTGCAAGTCGATGCTTATCTCTGGTAAATTATCATCCTTCTAACTAAAAAGTTGGAAGAATTATAGAAAATGTACCATGATTTCTAGAAACTAAGTCTTATCTCTAAGATAGGCTGTTATAATAAATCATTTAATACGTTTTTAGGGAGAGGGTATCACAAACCATTTTGTGAAGGTGATAAAAGCTATGGACCCTGTTCCTGAGCAAATCGAATGCAGTTATACACACGAGATTTTTCAGAGTATTGGAGCACAGTGCTTCTCAAGCCCAGTCCACAGAACCAAGATGAGAGAAAAAAGCTGGAAGTCTCTAACATCTGTAAGGTCAGCCCATCACATAGCAAGAAACAAACATGAGATGCAGTCCTCCAGGGAGCCATGATTCCGGGATACACACACACACACACACACACACACACACACACCCCTATCTGAATAGGATGTCCTCCAAGAAGCCCAGAGGAAAGTCATCTTCCCAGTTCTTTTGGGTAAACTGATTGACACTCCCGGACCCAGTATTTCCAGACAGGAAGCCAGCACCTTGGTCAGGTGCGGAATCAGAATGCTTCCTTCCCTGGGCGCCTCCTCCAGGCTCCATCCCAGAATCGGCACCCATGACCGCCCCACACCCCAGCCAAGAGCTCAGTCTCAGTTCACAGGACCATCTCCACACTGTCTCCCTCTGCAGGGAGGGAAAGAACCCATCCTGGGGAGTAGAAAAACACGGCACACATTACATTCAAATCTATCAACACCTTGTGTTCCAGCTGTATTCGAGAGCGTTTGGGTTGTCGGAGGCCCGATGAGGATGCTGAGCAATGCTGCTGAGAGATGCTTAATGTTGCAAGGAGACAGGCTGAGACCCTCATTAAATTCTGTCCCCGTCTGTCCTGAGCCTTAATTTTGGGTGACGTCATGAGTCAGCTCAAGCGCTCTTCTGATTCAAGACCCTGAAATCACAACCTCTTTGTTTACCCCTAAAATAAAATTACCCAGAACAGCAGAACAGCGTACTTTCCTCCACGGCAACATGGAGATTTCAAAGCAAGGGAAGGAGGTCCCATCTCATGGTGTCCTTAGACCTCGGAAGAGAGATATTCCACATGGCTCAGTCTATGTTCCTAGTCTAGATTCCACATGCTGTGCTGTGCCTCGTCCCCCAAAGACTTCAAAGTACTAATGAATATGCTCTTTAAAGCATGCCAAGCAGGTGACTAGTGTACTCGGCATCAGGGTTAATATGAGAAAATTGAAACTTTCAGAGTAGAATCAGAACTAGCAGGTTATTCACCCAGCACTAGCAACGCTTTAAAAATGTTAAAGAACAAAAGCATTTTAGGCAATCTTGAACCCCAGGATTCCTTTTAAAGTTCCTATTAAGTTTTGTAGGATCGGTTGCTGAGATGAATATATTTCCATGTGAGGAAAAAGTGATCTTTTGAGACCATTTTTCTCTTGTAACCCTTAACTCTCTCTGTTTCCAGGACAACCGCAGAGACGTGAGAGCAATCCCATGGCTGAAGTGAACATGACGCAGTGTCGTGCTGTGCACACTATTAACCGAATTCATAAAACACTCATATTATTTTGTGAAGATGCCCGGTGCAGACAGAACTTCCAAGCTGATGACAACCTCTTGCATCTGCTAGTGATGGTGACAGCCACGCATTCTGGATCTAGAACTGGATGCTACAGATTTGGTCTAAATGTTGACAGTGTCCTCCTAACAGATCTCCAGGCAGGAGTGAGCACAATGACTGTCCCCTGGCATCATAAGCCCTGGAAAGGAGGGTTTGTTTTCCTTAGTGGAGAGGCTTTACGGAGTTTCCATTTGTTGGCATATTTAGACTCAATGGTGTATAAAAAAAAAAAACCCTTCTGGTGAAAAATAAATAAAAATACAGACTACTTCCAAACATAAGCAAACTTATTAAAGGAAGAAAAAACATATATGCGTGTGAGGGAGACAGCTGATTCCCTGGCACGGGAGCTTTGATTTCAGTTAGGTCTACAGAGGAAGGACCCAGAGCTTCTGGCTGCACGACCTGGGAAGGGGGCTTGACGATATCACCCCCTACCCCTCTAGGACAGCCTGGCCCCATGGAGAGAAGTGCCCACATGAAAATACTAACTAGGAAAAACGTGCCTCGTCAAGGGTAAGCAGAGGAAATGTGCCCACCATTGGGGTTGGATCTGGGTGAGGGTGGGGAATAACCACTCACCTGACCCCCCTGGGGGCACCTCCACCTCCAACTATAACAGTGAACCTCCACCCCCAACTATAACAGTGATGACTTGCAGGAAGAGTTGGTCGCCCTGAAGGTCTGGCACCTGAGTCCCCCCAGATCCAAGTAAAGACTGGAAGGCGGTCTGGGCTGCTGGTGGTGGAACCACACACGCAGTTTCCCAAAGGAGCGGACCTTCAGTCAGTCCTCAGAGACCCCCACAGGAAAGACTCCAGTGCATATGAACGCACCATTTTTCAAAAGAGAGCAAGAAAACCAATGAGAACCTAATTTTAAAAGTAATAAAACAAATGGTTGAGAGACAGTAAGCAGAAGACAAGACCAACAGTGCCAGACAATTGCAAATTGTGGAAATAATGGAGATAGAATATAAAACAAATTTAGCAAAGTAGAAGTAATAAATGCACATACCTGATCTATCATTAATGAACAAGACATTATCAAAAATGGCCCAAGCAGATTTGATAAAGGACATATAATACACAGAAGAGTGAAAAATATGAGTCAATAAAAGTGATATTCCTCTTTTCAGTGTCAAAAAATATATAACAAATGACATAAGAACTTAGGTAAACAACAGATTTGATACATTTGTAGAACTGGGAGACAGATCTGAAGAAAGTACTCAGACTATAGCACTAAGAGAAAAAGAAACTAAATCGATTAGAGGATACGGTGGTGAGAATGAGAAGGCCTAGCATACAACTAACAGCAATCTTGGAAATATTAGAAAGGATCAGGGAACCGCAACATTCAAGGAGACACTGGATGAAAATGTCCTCACATTTCCAAGTCAGAACAAATAAAACAAAACCTATCCCTGCATACGGGATAGTGAAAGTAGAGAGTTCTTAAGAAACAAGATTTGAAAACAATTGAAGGCAAATCAACATGAAATGCAGTAAACTGCTCAGAGCCTTCTCTCCAACAAGAGGGAGCCAGGGTCTGTAGACTAAGATCTACAAAGGCTGAGGGACCAAGAGGGAATCATTGCCAGGCATGGCCAGGCAGAGTGGTCCAGTCTGCTTTCAAAATTAAGGGGAAGGAAAACCATCTTAAGACAACCCCAAGAACAAAGACTTTACTCCAAATCAGCCCATCCATAAGGGCTCTTCTAAAGGATGTGCTCAGGAAGAAACGAAAGTCTGACATGCAAAAGCGTTGTAAAGAATTAGCTTTAAACAAACTAGGAGTTCCTGTCGTGGCTCAGCAGAAACGAACCCAATTAGTATCCATGAGGATGCAGGTTCAATCCCTGGCCTCGCTCAGTGGGTTAAGGATCTGGTGTTGCCGTGAGCTGTGGTGTAGGTCGGCAACTATGGTTCCAATTTGGTCCCTAGCCTGGGAACCTCCATATGCCATGTGTGTGGCCCTAAAAACAAATCAAAACAAATATTGAGCAAACTAAACAAACACTGACTCCATAAAGCAACAATAGTAACATCTAACTTGGGGAAGAATTATTAAGCCATGCTTTGACGTCAGAAGAGGCAGGATTTGATTAAAAGAAGCCCATACTGTTTGAGAGGATGGTGAGGGTAGTGATTAATTTTTAAACTTATTAGGTAAAACATATATGAAAGTTTCTAGGATAACTGATAAAAGAATGAAGTATTGATGGAAGAAGAAATTTTATCAGTCCAAAATAAGATAAGAAAGGATTAAAGAAACAAAGAAAAAGCATACAATGTGCCATTACATAATAAAAATGTCGGTTTTTTTTTTTTTGTCTTTTTGCCATTTCTTGGGCCGATCCTGTGGCATGTGGAGATTTCCAGGCTAGGGGTCTAATCAGAGCCATAGCTGCCAGCCTACGCCAGAGCCACAGCAACGCAGGATCCGAGCCGCGTCTGCGACCTACACCACAGCTCACGGCAACGCCGGATAGTTAACCCACTGAGCAAGGGCAGGGATCAAACCTGCAACCTCATGGTTCCTAGTCAGATTCGTTAACCACTGAGCCACGACAGGAACTCCTAAAAATGTCAGTATATCAGGAACATACAACAATGCTAGTCTTATAAGCATCTAATAACATAGCCTCAAAATACATAAAGCAAAAATTTAGAGAACTCAAATAGAAATCAACAAATCTCTGATCCCGATGCAGATTTTAATTCCCTCAGTAACTGACTGATAACACAGGCATAGATCAGTAAGTCTGTAGATGATTAAACAGTACACAAACCTGAGATAACAGACATATGTAGAACCCATTTTTTTAGAAATCATAGAATAATATCAAAATGACAATATACTAAAAAATAAATTTCAAAGAATTAACACTATGAGATCATGTTTTTTATGCATAAGGTAATTAAGGTAGAAAACAAAAACAAAGATAATTTAAAAACAAACATTAGAAAATTAAAATTTATGATGCTTTTAAATAATTCATTGGGCACCGGGCAATTAGACAACATTCTTACAGAAAGGTAACAAAAATATGAGGTATTAAAACCTATGTATGGCATATGGAAAGTGTTATGTGCTAAGGCCTTAAATGTATGTATCCTTTACATAAAAAGAAGACAATCTGAAAAGTAATGAATAAGTAGTCAGATTGAGACATAAGATGTTAGAAAAATAAATAAAAGAATAACCACAAAGAAAAGATAAGAAAGGAAATAGTAAGTAGCAGGTACTCATGCAGTGAAAATAAGGATAAAATCAAGGAGCTCAACAGAGTCAAAGCTGTCTTAAAAGACTTCCCTAAAAATGGAAAACTCGGATGAGAAAGATCAGGACAAGAAAAATAGTGCGAATAAACATATTAGAAACAAGAAAAGAGAAATACAGAAGCAATAGGAATGTAAATAATATGAGCAGTTTTGTCCCAATACATTTGAAGACTGGTTAAACCAACAAATGCCTCTGAAAACATAAATGTTTAGCCCAACCCAGAATTATCTAGACTTCTAATGGTCTCATAGCATTAACTAAATTGAGATGGTACATAAAATTCTCCCCTGAAAAACAAACAAACAGTTCCAGAAGGTTTAACAAATGAATTTTACCAGAGCACTAACAAACAGATGATTCCAATCCTATGCAAAGTCATGCAGAGAACAGACAAAGAGGGGATCCTTTCCAATTAGTTTTATGAGGTTAAGTAGAATAATGATATCAAGGGGGGGCAGAAAAGACAGGGGGAGGAAGACAATTCCAGGATAATCTTCCTTGTGAACGTACACACAAAATCCAAAGCAAAATATTAGTAAACTCATCAAAACATATACTCAAAAGATAATCTGTCAGGACCAAATTGGGTTAATTAATTTCAGGAATACAAAGTTGATTCCTATTAAACATTGTAATCATATAAGAGCTGAAAATAGGGGACCAAAGTGTGTGCTGATGACTGAGTTACCGCTAATGGAGGCGTGTGAGCTTCAATCCCCAGGGGATGCTGACGATCACACCTGAGAATCCCCACCCAGCAGGAGGGAGCTTCGAACCGCACTTCTGGCCTGGCTTGCGGAGGCTGAGCGCAGTCCCCTGGCCCTGGGACAGCCTTTGGACACAGAAACTCAGGGCTTGAGGCTCAGATCCCTCTGCCTGGACCAGAACCACCCTCAAAGGCAGAGGTGCCCTCGGGAGGCTGGGGGAGTAAAGTTCGGGCTCTCGCTGCACCTGTGATGGGGGCCGGTGAGCAGCACACTGGGGCCCTGAGACAGCTGTGTCCCTGGTGTGTGTGGGGTGGATTGTCCAAGACCTTGGAGTGTAAGGAATTGGCCATTGCTCCCAAGGACCTGGGGGTGGAGGGTTGAGCAGAAGAGTGACAGAGCATTTGATTTTTTTTTTTTTTTTTTTTTTTTTGTCGTTTTAGGGCTGCACCCACGGCATATGGAGATTCCCAGGCTAGGGGTCTAATCGGAACTGTAGCCGCCGGCCACAGCCAGAGCCGCAGCAAAGCGGGTTCCAAGCTGCATCTGTGACCTACATCACAGCTCAGGTCGACACTGGATCCCAGACCCACTGAGAAAGGCCAGGGATCAAACCTGCATCCTCATAGTTACTAGTTGGGTTTTCCCACTGAGCCATAATGGGAACTCCCAGCATTTGATGTTTTAATGAGTGCTCTGACTACTGTGCTGTGAAGAGTTTATAGAAAACAAGAGTGGGAGTTCCCTTGTGGTGCAGTGGGTTAAAGATCTGGCATTGTCACTGCAGCATACCAGGTCACTGCTAAGGCTCGGGTTCCATCCCTGGCCCAGGGAATTTCCATATGCTGTGGATGCAGCCAAAAACAAACAAACAAGAGCGGAGGCAGGGAGACCAGTTAGGAGTCGCTAGTGCAGGCAAGAGATCTCAGTACATGTCTTCAAGACAGGAGGTAGCGTGACCAAGGGGGAGGGGAGAAAGTTCTGGAAGCAGCAATGGGAGGGGGTAAGGAGGACAACTGTCCCCCAAGCACACTATCACTATCCGATGGATGTCAAGGGGAAGAGCCACAACTTCCCTAGAGCTGCAGGAGCTGCAGGCTTGGGATAGAACAGGAGGTTAAAGTTCAGGGCAGAGAGCGTGTTGCTGATGCTGGACCACGAGTCCTGGAGGACCTGGTCACAGGCCTTGAGAGGTAGGATGGAAGATGGAGACAGAATAGGGAATTTGAAAACCCTCGTGAGAAGTTCCCGTCATGGCTCAGTGGGATAACTAGTGAATATGACTAGCATCCATGAGGATGCAGGTTCAATCCCTGGCCTTGCTCAGTGGGTTAAGGATCCAGCATTGCCGTGAGCTGTGGCATAGGTTGTAGACGTGACTGGGATCCTGCGTTGCTGTGGCTGTGGTGTAGGCCAGCAGCTACAGCTCCAATTCGACCCCTAGCCTGGGAAACTCCATATGCCACAAGTGCGGCCCTAAAAAAAAAAAAAAAAGAAAAAGAAAAGCTTTGTGGGACTTAGAGTGAAGGAGAAATCAGACTCTTCTCCCCGTCACCCCTTAAAAGTCAAATGTGGAGCTCCCATTGTGGCTTAGCAGAAATACATCTGACTAGCATCCATGAGGCCACAGGTTCGATCCCTGGCCTTGCTCAGTAGAATAGGGATCTGGCGTTGCTGTGAGCTGTGGTGTAGGTCACAGATTCGTCTCAGATTTGGCATTGCTATGGCTGTGACATAGGCCATTGGCTTCATCTCTGATTTGACTCTAGCCTGGGAAGCTCCATATGCCACAGGTGCAGCCCTGAAAAGACAAAAAAAAAAAAAAAAAGAAAGTCAAATGTTGCTTTAATTATAAATTGGTCCATTCTCATTTGAAAATGTCTTTAGGAAACTTGCTTCTTGCACCTGTGGGGTATTTTCTTCCTATGTTCACATCAGGAGGCACAATTGAGACAACAGACACAGGCAAAAAAGAAGAAAAGATTGGCCAGTCCTAGGAAGGGCATTCCTAATGACAAGACACATTTCACATGGCACTTGCTATCTGTCACGGGAATGTGTGGGGAGGCTGGGCGGCTGTCCACATAGATGTGTCTGAGATGACTTCCCACCAGGAGGCAAGCTGGATGGGACAGCAACTCAGGTCCCTTTCAATTCCAAGGTGCCCAGGGCTTGGTTTCTACGAGAAAGACAAGCATTTATCCTCATGTTGGTCTGTACTGTACCGCTGGATTCAGGTCCAAGCCAAAAGCTACAACCTTGCTCATTTCACCCTTTGCAATCTTTTTTTTTTTTTTTTTTTTTTTGGTCTTTTTGCCATTTCCTTGGGCTGTTCCCGCAGCATATGGAGATTCCTAGGCTAGGGGTCAAATCGGAGCTGTAGCCACCAGCCTACGCCAGAGCCACAGCAACACGGGATCCTTAACCCACTGAGCAAGGCCATGGATCGAACCCGCAACCTCATTGTTCCTAGTCAGATTCATTAACGACTGAGCCACGACGGGAACTCCCACCCTTTACAACCTTTTACTGGTAGAAATAAAGGCTAGAGACAGGACCCTGTAAATGCAACAAGGATAGAAATTCCCGGTTGTCCATGGGAGAGCTGGTGAACTTCCCGCTGCTGTCTACATTTCCATGACAGGATCACCCTGTCTCTTCTGTGCCATTTCTCACCTGTATCCAGTCTCTCATCCAAAAGAAAAGGGTCCGATGCCAGGCTCTGACCCAGGCTGGTGGGTGTTAGGGCTGAACAGCCAAGAAAACATGTTTCTGAGCTTTCAATGGACTCGGCTGCCTGTGACAAGAAATACCCCGAGGCTTCACCCTGATAGCCAGGAGATCAAGACTAGTTCTGAAGATGCACGGCAGGGGGGGGGGGGGGTTGCTGCATGATGCAGGCAGTAACTCAAATGGCAGGCTACGTGCTGATGCAAGCAAATCTGCCACTGCCTTCGGGTCTTTGGGAAATGTCCAAACTCAGTCACATTTTTCTGTCCATCATCACAGGCTCTTTCCCTCAAGACGCATGCCTTCCCTTTTACGTGTTCATGGACAAATTAAAATGTCGCTCCTGAGGTTTTGTGTTAACCGCCTCCCCCCAAGCAATGTAGAGAATATTTAACTGAATACCCCTTCACGTGAAGCTTAGTTTAAGTCAATTTCCAAATGCACACACTTAAAAACAGAAAAAGGTGAGCTTTAAGAGGAAATCACTTAGCATTTAATATCGGGCAGGGTGTGAGGCTGGCAAGATTTTTTTTTTTCATTTTACTCTTGAGAAATAATAGTGTTCAAGAGATGAAATGTCTTGTCCGACGTCACATATTTTTGTGCAAAAAACAGCAGGCAGCAAATCTGGGTGTTGGACGTCAATTCCATAATTTTCCTGGGCTGTGCTGCCGTTCTGGGCATGGTATTTTTTAAGCCATAAACTCCACAAAAGTAATTCTTTGTATTGTGGTTATTCTAATTTCTTCCTCATTGCTATTTCTCTTCATTTAACAGGCTAGGAAGTTTACAAAACTCCTGATAGCTGGCCAGTAGCCAGGTAAGCCCGTGAGTACTAAATGTGCAGGGCCAGACTTTCAAGATTTTTCTCACATTTGAACCCAGGCACATCTAACTCCAAAATTTATGCTCATTCCACTAAACCACACGGCTGCAGAGCAACATGACCTGATCATCAGCTAATCACCACTCAGTGGTTCTCCAAGTCTGGCCTGGGGACCAGCATCATCAGGGAACTTGTCAGAAATGCAAAGTCTTGAGCCCCTTTGCAGAACTACTGAGTCAGCGATGCCAGGGTGAGGCCTGGGACTCTGAGGTTTAATAAGTCTTGAGGAGCTCAAAGTCTAGAACCATTGGTCTAAAGAAAAGGTGGGAAAAATACTTTATAATGTCCAAGGCAGAAAGAAACATGTTATTGCTTTTTATAAGAAAATTGCTCCAAAATAAAAACCTAACACTCTAGTAGGCTTTTTAAAAGTCTAACATTGAAATATATCAAGGTCCTGATAAATTAGAAAAAATTCAAAATGTTGGTCAGCCCCAAATTTCTATGTACATACACTGTACATACACTCTATCAAGATACCAAACATTTTACAATGATGGCTGAACATTTTTTGATGACTATTTCACATGCTAAGATTATGGTAAAATTATCTGGATAATGCTTTGCAATATTAAGTAGTTTCTTTTTCTCCTTGTATTTTCATTATATTTGATACATGCTTTTTGTCTTAGAGATGACTGGTAGGAGGATGAGAAGAGAGCAGCTTATGAGTCTTTTTAACTTTTTTTTTTAATTAAAAATACAATTTAAAAGCTTAGTCCTGGGAGTTCTCTTGTGTCTCAGCAGGTTAAGGATCTGGCACTATCACTGCTGTGGCTCATATTCGATCCCTGGCCCTGGAACTTCTGCTGGCCGTAGGTGCGGCAAAAAAAAACCCAAAAAAACAAAAAACATAGTCCTGTAAGGTATTTGTAGACCCAGATAAATACCTCCAACAAACTCTCAATAGAATTTTCCAGAAAAGGTAGGGAGAGAGGGAGACGGTCCCCCTGAGAACCAGAGAAGCCCAGCCCTTGCTGGTCAGGAAGCATCTCGGAAGCTGCATCCCTCCAGATGACAAAAACAAGGTTAATTCTGTTAAAAAAAAAAAAAAAAAAAAAAAAAAAAGGCTCACCTTTAAGCCTGGGTCTTTCTGTTGCCTTAGAAATGATTATATGAACCTGACCCCCTCGCTGTACAGTGGGAATATAAAATTAAAAAAAAATAAAAAATAAAAAATAAAACTTCTCCATTGACAAAAAAAAAAAAAAAAGAAAGAAAAAGAAATGATTATATGACTGAAATAGACTTCAGGAACAGAAACTTTTTTTTCCACGATGCTCAAACTTCACTAGGATGTCACCACAGACCTGCCACTCTGGTCACCTAAGTCAAATGGTATTTTCTTCTTTCTCAAGGACTAGTAAGCCTTCAGGGTGGGTGCTCACAAGACTGAAATAACGGACAGACGCTGGTACCTGCCCCACCCCAGCATGGACAGCATCTGGGCAGTGAAGCCTTCAAGGTCTCCATGGTCGCCCCATCTTCTCCCCATCACTGCTCCCCACTACTTTTCATCATAGCATCATTCACAGTCTGACACTCACTGCTACCCAGATGCCTTTCCTTCCACAACGTAAGCTCCAGAAGGCCAGAGATGCCGTCAGCCTTGCCCATGGCCCCATCCACAGTGTTGAGCGCCCAGTAGGTGACACCAAACACCTGCTTAATAAGTGCCAGTTTCCATAAGATGCCTTTCCCCCCAGTAGGCAGGTCACATGTGCCATCTCATTGCTCTGTGCCCGTGGTGCCTGGCAAGACCAGCTCCCTCTTATAAGCTCAGCACGTTTGTCGAGAGATCCCAAAGAATTGTCAATGGTTGTGGTTTTGTTTGTTTGGGAAAAGCAGAATTAGTCTACTACCACCTGTAGCTAAACTGTTTATCAAAAAAAAGTCTGAGACTGTTGGAAATTGTTAAGTTGGAAACTAAAGTGATATATTTTTTTGAAGTATAGTTGACTTAACAATGCTGTGTCAGTTTCAGGTGTACAGCAAAGTGATTCAGTTATACATAGATATTCGTTCTCAGAATCTTTCCCCATATAAGTTATTACAAAATATTGAGTCTAGATCCCTGTGCTATAAGCAGGTCCTTGCTGTTTATCTTCGTGTACAGTAGTGAGGATTTGTCAATCCCCAACTCCTAATTTATCCCCTCCCCCACTTCCCACCTCTCCCCTTTGTGACCATGAGCGTCTTCTAAGTTTGTGACTCTGTTTCTAAACCTAAAGTGATCCTGGTTGCTTCTCTTGCACGGAACCATGTAATACGATTGATGAAACGATAACATTCCTTATACCCCCAGCTGAATTCATCCACGTTAAAGGTCCACAACGGCTCCTTTTCGTATTCGTATGTTTCCATGGTTTGGTCTACAAATAAGCCTAGTTATACGGCATCTCCTTTTCATAGCTCACGTTTCAGTTTCGTTAATAGGTATATGCTCCGTAATTTTGCATAATATTCATACAGTGGCTCCATTTGTACAGAAATTTGACTGTTATTTACTGAAAATCACTAAAATGGACGCTATTAACTTCGCTCAGAAAAACATTTTACTTGCAAAATTTAGAAACATGCTGATGGTACTCCATGCATGAATGCTGAAAAAAAAAACATTTATTTTCGCCCGGTGCTTAAGAACGACCTATTATATGTCACCTCACCTACAGGGAGAAAGGCACCTCGGTGAGGGATGCGGGGTTTGGAAGCCAGATGACATCATATGAGAGCACGAAGGCAGACAGAACAGTGACACTGGGAGCGCGTGTGTGTTTCAATGGCGGATACATTTGATCAGATCTCTTCCTTGTGTGTGAAATATCTGCTTGGAGCTGTGAAGTCCCAGAAGATACCCACCTCAAGGCTCAAACAGCCTCAGGTGTGTGTATCGAAGAGAATCTCCTCACTCTCGGCTCCAACACGTTATTAACAGAAAATGAATAAACTGCGACAGAGCATCCTGTGGGGACAGTCTTGGCTCGGCGTCCTGCGCAGCCGTCACTGGGAATACTGAGGAAGGCATTTAACTCCAGTGTGTGTCCATTGAGTTTAATTGTTTTTACTTTTATTCAGATTTACAATTGAGTGTTTTTAAATGATGGGGTTCATCCACAAAACCTCATTCCACCAGCAAATAAACACAAAGCCTTGGTTTTGTAATTCCGAGACGCTAATGCTTAGAAATTAGGTTGTCAATCAACTCTGTCTCCTCCCTCCCAATAAAGGAGGAAAATCTCAGATATGGGATCTGTGTATAATGAAGTCGTTCTGGCCTCCTTCCTATGAACAAATAGGCACACAGAACTCGTCAAATTAAATATCGTCCTGTCATGGCCTCAACAATATCTGTAGAAGGTGGAAGATTATAAGAATTATGTGCGTTCCCTCTGGACTTTGAATTCTCTGTGTGGACATCCCCCCAAAATGTGGCTCTGCTCCCTGTCCAAGTATCAGAAGCCTCAGTTTTGCAGTATTTTGCACGTGGAGCATTTCAGTTCCTCCTGTTAACTTTCACCTTTCTTTGTTGCAACTAGAGATTCTCATACTAAGTGCAGTAAGTCAGAAAGAGACAAATACAGTATGATATCAATTACATGTGGAACCTAAAATATGGCACCAATGAATCTATCTACAGAACAGAAACAGACTCACAGACGTAGAGAACAGATTTGTGGTTGCCAAGGAGGCGGGAGGAGGGAGTGGGATGGATGGGGAGTTTGGGGTTCGTAGATGCAAACTGTTGCATTTGCAATGGATAAGCAATGAGGTCCTGATGTATAGCACAGGGAACTCTAGCCAGTCTCTTGTGACAGAACATGATGGAAGATAGCATGAGAAAAAGAATGATGTATGGGAATGTGTGTTTATATATATGGGAAAAAAGAATGAGTCACTTTATCTGGGTCACTTTACTGTACAGCAGAAATTGGCACATTATAAATCAAGTATAATTTTTAAAAAATGTATAGAGGTAATACTGAAACGGTAACACGGGACAGTGGAAGAGACAAAGGGTAGATTCGGAAGGGAGGCTTAACTCTGTTCTGCAGGTCCTGCTGTGTAGGACACAGAAGCTCCCCGACCCAGCTGCTTAAACCAGGGCTGGCCGTGTAGATCATCTCGAAGGAAAGGATCAAAGCCAGGGCAGCGGGCTACATGTCCGCGACACTGGTGGTTGTGACATAACTTGGAGGACGCGCACACTGTCATAGCTGCTTGGTGATACCTTCCTTCACTCCTCCTTCAAAGTCAAAGACAAAGACAGCGTATTTGGTCCCAAGTTTCCATACATTGGGTCAGGACCCGAGACTCCATTCATCATAGCACTTTGGCTCTCATTCCTTACATCCAGAATATGGCTTTTGCTGACTTCTTTCCACTGAAAAAAAAAATTGGGTTTTTTTCTATCCTTTGCGTAGTTGCTTCCTTTAGTCTATGACATTTGATTCAACCACTTAAGAGACTCAGTTCCCGCCCTGATAAGTGAGGATAACACCTTCCTCATTATTTACAAATAATGGCTTGTTTTTAAACTGTAAGTCACTACACAAGTGTTCGTGACCTTTTGAGTAGAACTCCAAAACCACATCAAGCCTTTCCTGCCCTGGAGTGGACTCTGAAGCTTTATCTCAAAGTAAAGAAGGACCGTTTCCTTTAAGTTCCAAGTGACACGGAAAGCTGGCTTGGGGTTAGACAGGGTCCAGGGCTCTGTTTTCCCTGCACATTTGCACAGAGCAGCTTCCTCGAGGCCCGCAGGTGTGTGATGTCACGTGGCTGGATTACCTGTTCAGGTGAACCTGCGTGCCATGTCCACAGGGGCTCTGGCCCCATGACAGCTTCCCGGGGACTCACGCAGGTACAAGAAAAGGCCCTTTTCCCGGGTTCTTGCCGTGATGCTCTTTAAACAAACTCACTGTAAATAAGGGTGGAAGTACCACTGGCCCCCGACGAGGCCAACTCCAGAACCTTCATTTGCTTCTGACCCTGAACCAGAAAGGAACTGAAAAATGGGCTGTTTGAACGTCCTGAAACAAATGACACTTGAGCGGTTTCATGCATAATAACTGCCTTTGATGTAAATGGGGCCATCAGTCAGCCGCCCTCTCCACGCTGCCCGCCCGCGGGGACCCAAGCCCATCCAGGCGCCGGCAGGCAAGCAGGGCCCCGACCAAGGACCCTCTCCCCAGAGCAGATGTAGGGGCTTGAGGAGGCTGGTGGGGCCTGGGCCCCTTCTGAGCAGTATTACCAGGGGATGTGAGGCCTCAGCTACAGAGGCTCACCCCCTGCTCATGCAAGACTAAACCGGGAGCCATCCCCACAGAAGCCAAGGACAGATGGTGCCTTTCAGCGCCATCCTCAGAGGGAAAACTAGAAGCTTCCTCCTGTGCATGGGGTCAGCGGCCAACGTGAGCCTTGTCTCGTCACCTGTGTCCTGCAGGTGATTCTGACAGAGCAGAGCCCACATCTGGACTCAACCTCTGGAGGCAGAGCTGCTGCGTGGAGAGAGGGGAGCATCCGGTTACACCCTCAGCTCCCCGCCCTCTCGCAAAAATTAGCAAGTTGCCGCGTGCTTTATTTCCTTTAAAACAAATATATGCTTATAGGCTTGCGCTTTCTATGATGGACTTTGAATGCAAATAAGAGGAGATGGATAGGAGTCATTTTCGGACAAGATTTACCTCTAAGGAGCCCGCAAACAGCAATTCATTCCCTCACCTCCAGGCTGACAAACCACGGACATTAAAGTCAAAGGCATGTCCTAATCGTCACGCATGTAACCACTTTTTTCTTTTTTTCACATTTGTATGCTAATCACGAGAAGCAAAAATAGACTTAGATTGGAAATCTAAGATGGGTTGTACACAGGTAATAGAGTGCTTGAGAGCTTTATTTAAAGATAGAAGGCTCTCGAACCAGGCTTTATTATTGAACTAAGACTATCTATCCTTTTTGACACTTTTTAAATTAAGTTCTTCCTCTAATTTATGTTTTTGTCAGCTTTCTTCCCTTACCTGGTTTTAAACTGGCTTTTTTTCCCCTCTCTCTCAAAGTAATAAACTACCCCAAGGCGGAGAAAAAAAAATTTTTAATGACCCTAGAAATTCAGATTAACAAAATGGATCACTTGTACACAGCCACAGAAGTATGAATCCTTCTGAAGTATCTGTGAGGAAATTTCCCCCGGATGCAAAATTTCATTTTCTCTCCTTCTGACATCTCTCTGAGCCCCCCTTTTTCAAGTGGAATGGTTGGGGTACCTTTTTAGTAAGAAGGTCAAACGCTGAAAAGTAGAGTGGTCTAGGGGCTCGTTTTGAGGTTTAGACGCAAAAGCTTTTTTTTCCCTCTTTCAAATTAAGGGAGACAAGGCCAACCATGTGTTAACAGAGCACAGAGGAAACAGTTTGGAGAAGCTGGACACGCACCTCATCCTTCCTGCCTCATCCCCGGATGTCAGCCTGCCCCCCAGGATTGTCCAGCCCTCCTGCCTCCCAGGCTGTCCTACAGCCATCTGACTTCCGGGAGTTTGAGGGAGCTTAGGACAAACAGAACAGGGGAGCAGCTGCACAGCGATGAGTGTGACAGCCAGATAATCTACTCTGATGTCTCGTTGGGAAAAATCAGGGGCAGAGCAATTTCCCCAACTTGACACCATCTCTGCCTGAAAACGCAAGCCAGCCTTAGTGTGTGAATTCCTCTGCTTTTGTCGTGGTTTGTATTAACTACTGCCTGTGTATAGAAAAATATTAGTGCCACGCTCAAGAAAGCAGAATTTTGAATTACTTTGATTTGATAAAAATTAGGGATCAACAGTTATTTGAGTAAGTTCCCGTTGCAACAATAATTTGAGGAAGTTCCCGTTGTGGCTCAGTGGTAACGAGCCTGACTAGTATCCACGAGGATGCAGGTTCGATCCCTGGCCTCACTCAGTGGGTTAAGGATTCGGCATTGCCGTGAGCTGTGATGTAGGTTGCAAACGCAGCTTGGATCCCAAGTTGCTATGGCTGTGGTGTAGGCCGGCAGCTGTAGCTTCAATTCAACCCCTCGCCTGGAACCTCCATGTACTGCAGGCCAGCAGGTGCCGCTCTAATTCAACCGCTACCCTGGGAAGCTCCATAAGCTGTGGGTGTGGCCCTAAAAAGAAAAAAACAACAACAAAAAAAACCCCAATTATGTGAAAAATAACAATAACCTCTTTGTAACATCCCCACCCCAAAAAGCTATTTGATTTCTCAACAGAATCTGCCACTAAAGTCTGGTCGGCTCCCACCAATGGGCTCCCTCTGTGTCTTTACTGCTCATCATGCAGGCAGCGTCTTTACTGCTCCTCTCTGCCCACCTTCTACCATCCCTCCCAGTGGAGCCCTGGGGCCTCTAAGGGAACTTTCAACACCAACACTCCAGTCCTGGGGCGAGTAGCACAGACAGCCACACAGGCAGGCAAGACCATTCCTCTCCTTCCCCGGGACACCTGTCTATCAACTGTACTTTAATAAAAAATACAACCCCCCAAAACCAAACAGGCGGACAGGGCCAGCCAGCTCTTAGCCGGCTAGGATTCTGACCCTGCCAGGCTGTGTGGCCTCTCCGTGCCTCAGCTTCCCCTCCTCCAGAATGCAGCTGTGATGCTTCCTGCCTGACTGAGTGGTCCTGTGCTCTAGCATAAAGCCTAGCATGTAGTAGGTGCTGCTACAGTCTGTGTTACATAAACCAAATTCAACCCACATGACCCATAAAGAATAAAATCCAATGTGTATTGAATAAGCACAAAAATCACAGTTGTGAGTGCTACAGAGAAGTAACCCACATCTTAAAAGACTGCTGTCCAGGACAGGATCTAAGACAAGTGCGCAAACAAGTAATAAGTAAAACAGATGACTACGAAACATTTTCAGAGAATGAATTCCAAAAGAAAATATCAGTAAGGCATGATTGAAATTCAAAGAATAACAAAGTTAAGGAAAGGTTAAAAGCTAAATGTAGAGTGACATTCACTATGACTTCTTTGAGAATTACTAAAAAATTTTTTATTGAATTACATTTGATTTTTAATGTGTTAGTTTCAGGTGGCCAGCAAAGTGATTCAGTTATACATGTACATATAGCTATTCTTTTTCAGACTCTTTTCTATTACAGGTTATTACAAGCTATTGAGCACAGTTCCCTGTGCTGTACAGTAGGACCTTGCAGTTTATCTATTTTATAAAAAAGAGTGTGCATGAGAACTACTAAAATGCAATAATGAGATAACACTGCATGAGTCAGAGATAATAGGAGAGACCTGCTGTCCAGGAAGAGACCTCACACCCTGTAAGAATCCGTGCACAATGGAGAACTTGCCCTTGCCTCATTTCACCTGCTTGAAAACAGTGCCAGCCAGTGCATTCGCAGGTCCCCAGGCTGTGGGGTTGGGGATGTGGCGTCCACTGGCCTGGGCAGCTCCCCCACTTCTCTGCTCTGCCATCATAAGCTAGACACTTAAGGCTCCTCAATGCCCATTCTTCATCTCTCAACCAGGATGCTAACAACGGTTTTCTCAATGTCTTGTTGCAAGAATTCAATCAAGCTGTGCACTTGAAGCAGGGAGCACTTGTTCAAAAAGCACAGATACACGGCACCATTATATTTTTGTTTTATTACTTTTATTTTTAAAACATTGATGTTAAGTGTTATTTCCCACCTGTAAACATAAAATGAATTTCAGACAAAGTAAAACATTTAAACCTGTCTAAAAAAGCGCTCGTTCTAAGAAGGCTAAGAATCTAAGGACGAAATCAGTGGAGAGAATTACAAAAAACAACAACAACGTTTTATAAAGTTAAAGAGAGGTCATCAAAAGCATGATAAATCAGAAAGGCTACTGGCAAAGTGGGAAATATTTATAACATACTTGTAATATATAAATAGCACATACATTTAAAAAAATACATTCTAAAGGCAATAGGAAAACAGCAAAGGATGAGAAATAGAAAGTCGCATATGGAGAAAGCTAACTGGATGCTTCTTCTAAAACGCCTGGCTATGTGTGCCAGGAAAGGCACAACCACTACAGCCCTGAGTGAGCGCTCTCTCTCTGAGCTAATGAGAGCTGCATGCAGAGGTCCTTGAAGGCTGGGGTTTCTCTTCTGAGAGTCACTGACAATAGTAATAAACATTTTTTTTCAGCTATTTTTCCCTAGTGATGATTGTGTTTTCTTCCATAACCTCATTCTTATGCCCTCTGGACCCAGATGCCTGCCTTTAGGCACAGGACAAGACAGAATTTGTGTCTACACATATATGCTACCTTCATCCATGTGCCTTTTTGCATCTCAAACTTCCCCCGTGGGGCATTGGTTCTGCCTGAAATGGATCATTCTTGATGGTCTGATTTCCACCCAGTCTTGAGATACTGTTTGGCCAGGTTTTCTCTCCGTGTGCTGAAGGCATTGTCCTCTCTTGCAGCCTCCATGGTCACTGCCAGAAATTCCACCATCAGGCTAATGTCTCTTTGTAAGTGATCTCTCTTTTCTGATGGGTCATTCTTTTTGGTGTTCTGAGGTTTTATTGCTGTGCGTAGATCTTTTATCTGGCTTTGGAATTGGGGTTCCTGAATTTGGCATTCGGAATCTTTCAACTATTCAGTGACATTCCTAGTCATCGTGTTTTGGAATACTGCCTTACGTTCACACAATTTTCTCCCTCTGAGACTCTCCGTACACACACACACATTTATATACATGTATATATAAATGTGTGTGTGTATATATATGTTATACATACATATACTAGATAGGTAATATATATAATATATTGAATAACTTCTTATTTTCTCTCCTAACCACCCCTCTGTATTTCTTCGTTTTTCTCTGGGCCACATTTTGGGTGACGTTTGAGTCTATCTTCTATTCCAGGATTCAGTTCTCTCTTTCGTTTTCTCTAATTTGCTCTTCAATTATGTATGTTGAACATTTTTGATCATATTTTTCATTTCCAGTTGTTCCATTTTGTTCTTTTCAAATCTTCAATGTCATTTTTAAACACCGTGCTTCATTCTCATACTTCCAAGCCTCTTTTCTATATTAAAACAAATTCTCAATCTGACAGTTACACTCTCGGTCATGTCCAGGCTGAGCTTTGCTCTGTTACTTCTGTCATTTCCTTTGGAGATTTTAAAATGTGAGTCCACGCATCTCATAGACGTTTTTTCAGATCGACCTGAAGTAGCATCGCTCCAGAGTAGATTTTTTATTTGCTTTCCTGCCAATCGCCTGCAGGCTTTACCTACCGGAGACCACTTTGTTTAACGTCTCCATTCCAGCTTCTCATACCTGCGGGATGGCTTCGGGCGACCGGTGGGAGCGAGGGCCACGTTCGGTTACCAACGCTGGCGGGAGTCCCTTTTTCTCCCACAGAGCCAGCTCCAGTCACATGGTTTGGGTTCAGATTCACCCCTTCCCGAGGTGAGGTCCCAGGCCTGCTCTTGCTCAGGAGACCACGGCTCGATGCCTTCCCTCAGTGGCCTGTGGGGAATCACAGCAGAAGCTCTGGATCCCATAGAGGTGGCAGGGGCCCCACTAGGGCCAGAGCTGCCCCGAGGCTCCTTATCAGCCCTGGGGGCCCCGATGTTAAACTGCTTTCAACATTTTGCTGATTCCTTCTGTTTACGTGGCCCAGAGGGAGATACACTTCAAAACACAACCCAGCTTTTTTTTTTTTTTTTTTCCCCACTGTACAGCAAGGGGATCAAGTTATCCTTACATGTATACATTACAATTACATTTTTCCCCCACCCTTTGTTCTGTTGCAACATGAGTATCTAGACAAAGTTTTTTTTTGTTTTTACAATGATTTCCATTGAGAGGGTCCGAAGAAGGTTCATTGGTCCACCAGGCTGCCAAACACCAAGTGCTTTTGTCTATTTGTCGCGTCTTACTCACTAAGCCCAGTAATGGCAATACGGTGGCTGTTACATTATTATACAGATTGGTGTATCCTTAACATTCATGAAACGTGGTAAAAGAAAACCTAAGCACTAAACTCAAGAAGATAGAAAAAATATTATAAACATGAGAAAAAGGATATATATATATATATATATATATATATATATATATACACATATATGTCTCTGACTGTCTCTCTAGATATATGTGAATGATTGGGTTACTGTGCTGTACAGCAGACTCTCTAGATATATGTGAATGATTGGGTTACTGTGCTGTACAGCAGAAACTGACACAACACTGTAAGTCAATGCTAATAAAATAAAATAAAATTTAAAAATACTTAGCTAAATAATTATTGGCCATATTTTTAAAAATATAGATGGAAGGAATGACTAAATTCTTAAAATATGGTGAAGAACAAAGAATTAGATATAGGTATGGTAAACACATTTAAGTGGTTTTTTTGGTTTGTTTCATTTTTTTTTGCCCAAATCTGTAAAAGAGACTAGGGGTTGGAAAACTATGGCCTGCAGGCCAAATCCTGCCTGCCACCTGTTTCTGCATGACACTCGAGTTCAAACGGTTTTTTAAATAGTTGGGGGGAAATGAAGAATAATATTTTGTGACACATGCAAATTAAATGAAATTCAAATTTCAGTGTCCATAATAAAGTTCTATTGGAACCCAGTCACACTCATTTATTTACATCTCTGGCCACTCTCACATACAAGAGCAGAGTTGAGCAGTTGTGATTGAGGCTGTGTGGCTCCTCCAGCCCATCTAGTTACTCCCTGGCCCTCTACAGAGAGATGTGCTATACCCTGAAATAAACAAACTGCTGGTGCAACTGCCAAAGAGAGAGAGAAAGAGAAAGTAGGACAAACACAACACACACATTAAAAAGGAACATAAAGAGAAATACAGAAGAGATTTTGCAGATCACAGTTCCCGGTGAAAATGTCCAACAGATTATCTTCCAGAAAAATACACTTTTTGAAAACATCGATCAGATGAGGCAGAATGTCTGAGTCGCTGGCTGACAATGGAGGGATGTTTAAACTTGTCCTAAAGACAAACCTCTGTCCCTTCCAAGTGGCCACATGCGCTAGTGCTTTACAAGCCGGCTCCCTCGAATCAAATACTTTCTATCTCACCTAACTCTTCTGAAGCACACATTAGAAAGGAAAATTTTTTTGAGGTTTTCCAAAATTAGTATAACCTTGATACTGTCGTATCATTACTGTTGTAATATAAGCAAACATATTAATAAATATTCTAATATTAAAGTATCTCCACACTTTATTTATTTTTCTTTTTAGGGCTACACCTGCAGCATATGCAATTTCCCAGGCTAAGGGTCGAATCGGAGCCAAAAGTGCCGGCCTATGCCACAGCCATAGCCACATCAGATCTGAGCTGCGTCTGTGACCTACACCGCCACAGCTCATAGCAACACTGGATCTTTAACCCACTGAGTGAGGCCAGGGATCGAACCTGCATCCTCATGGATTCTAGTCGGGTTCATCACCAATGAGCCACAACGGGAACTCCTCAATATTCATTCCTGACAAAAACTAAGACAGGAAATGATATTTATTCCTAATGTAAGAAAGTCTGTCTCAAACGAATGCCAATATTCGCACGAAGTTGAAACACTAGAAAATTTCTAATTAACTGAGAAAAAAAAATATACTAGCCTCATGTTATTCAACATTTTCCAGGAAATGCGATTCAACGAAATATTAGAAAGTTAGTAGAAATGCCATCATTATTTGCCAATGTTATCATGATCTAGTTGGAAAATCTAAGTGAATCAATTGAAAGATGATGAGCTGCAGCATGAATGCCTTTCCTGTTCCTTCATCCACCAGGTAGAAGTCCAACAAACATGCACAGAAGGAATGATGCCATTAGAAGGTCACTATTTGGCAATCACTAATAGCAATAATTAACTAAGTCAGGAAGCATCAGTGGATCCTAAACACTGGTGAGTAGAAGTTTTATAATGACTTGCTTCCTTAATCTCAAAAGACTCCCCTCGAGGGAAAAAAAAAAAAGCTTATTTGTTATACATAAAGGGGAAAAGTGATTGTATAAAGGATTCTGGCAGATACTACCTTATATTAGTTTTCTGGGGCTGCAGTTAACAGATCACCAGCAAACGGGGTGACTTAGAAGGACACAAATGTCCTCTGCCTAGAAGGACACAAACGTCCTCTGCCAACCCTGGAGCCTAGAAGCCCAACATCCAGGTGCTTGCAGAGCCAGCTCCCTCTGCAGGCTCTGAGAGAGAGTCCTTCCCAGCACTACCAGCTTCTGGGGGTTGCTGGCCATCCTCCATGTCCCCTGTCTTGTGCACACATCACTCCAACCTCATCCATCATCCCGTGGCTTCACTCCCGAGCCTGTGTCTTCAAATCTCTCTCCTCTTATAAGGGCACTGGTCCCTGTATTGAGGGCCCTCACTAATCCAGCATGACCTCATTGCAACTTGCTGACCTCTGCTAAGACCTCATTGCTAAACGAGGTCACACGCAGAGGAACCAGGGCTTAAGACTTCAGGGGAGCTTCCTAGGGGTACGAGCTGCCTCACTGTGCACCTTTTCAGGAGACCAATACAGGCTTCAGTGATGGGACAGTGGGAAGGACGTGGCATCAGTCTTGTGACGTTCCTGCCAAAGGTCCATCACCTCAGTGTGACGCACACTGTGACTCAAACTGGGACGCACACTGACAGATGCTCTGTAAACCGTCTGTGGGGCTCGAAGGGGTCAAGGTCGTGGAAATGGGGAAAAACCTGAATCTTTTCTAGAAAGGCCTGACACTAAGTACAGTGCTTCATCCTGGATTTGACCATTTTCTGGTCAAAGTCACCACTGGGACAAGTGGCGTAGCTGAACGGCCTATGACTGCATGTAGAATCTAACCAATTAACACCCTGATTTGGAGGGACATTCACTGTGTTGCGATTATGTCCTTACTTGTAGGACTTGCTGGAGTATTTGAGGTGATGAGGCATCACATATGTAACTAAAAGAGTTCTGGACAAAACTTTTGTTTGTATTATTCAAGCAGCTTTTCTGTATGTCTGAAATTATTTAAAAATAACAATCCACTTTCATGTAAAAAAGACATAAAGACAAAGAAATAGCGGAGGAATATATATTAAATTCAGTTAAATGAAGAAACATACTGAATTTTTTTAAGAAAGAAACAAACTCACAAATTTCCAAACCAATCTTATGGGTAGGACAGGTGAAACTGCCGAGGGAAGGTAAGAATTGGGATGGTGGGAAAAACATATACACACTACTTATAAAATAGATGATTAACAAGAACCTACTGTAGAGCACAGGAAAATCTACTCCATAGTTTGTAATAACCCGTATGGGAAAAAAGAATGGATATATTTATATGTATGACTGATTCATTTCGCTGTACACCTGAAACTAATACCACATCGTAAGTCAACTATTCTCCAATAAAGTTAAATTTAAAAAAAGAAACCCTGTGTTCCTAGATGTGAAAATGTGTATATTAAAAAGGAAATTATTCTATAAATTTCAAGCAATTCCAATTAAAATGCCAACCAGTTTTTTTTTCATACCAAGTAAATCTGAGAAAAAAATCAGTGTGTGAGTACATATATACAAACACATGTATACACACATACCTATACATGTGAAATAAAAGAGTGGAACATCTGAGAATGAAAATGTATTATAAATTATATTAATTTAAGCAGTTAAATTGAATTTTTCAAATCTTTTGGATCCAGAAATGCTAAGTCTAAAAATTCATCTGAAGGAAATTATTTTACTCAAAAAGACATACGTGTCTATATGTGTGTGTGTGAGTTGATATTTATGTCAAAACTTATAAACAAGCTAAATGAACAGTTATAACCATATTGTTAGATTTAGGATGATTTTTATCATTTTTAGGGCTGCACCAGTAGCATATGGAAGTTCCCAGGCTAGGGGTCATAACTGAGCTGCAGCTGTGGGCCTACCCCACAGCCACAGCAAAGCCAGATCTGAGCGGTATCTGAGACCTACACTGCAGCTCACAGCAACGCTGGATCCCTAACCCACTGAGTGAGGCCAGAGATCAAACCTGCGTACTTGGACTCCCATTCTTCACGCTCATTCCTGCACTGATGCCACGGGATCCCATGCTGTAAGTGTGATCTCCCTCTGCCAGTGGCTCTCAAAGTTGTGGCTCCAGCTTGAATCTCCCCCTGCCCCTCCAGACCTGAGTGCTGAATGGCTTGGTGCCTTTCCTGCAAGGCGTGGCGGGGGGGAGGTGCTTCTCAGAGGTAAGGGGTCCCTAGTTGGTGCCCCTTTCCCCGTTCCTGCCCAAGCCTCGGTCTCCCCAGCTCATTCATGCAGCTGCTCAGGTCACAGTCCTAGAAGCACCCTCCACCCTTCTCTATCCAACCTGTCGGGAAATCTTTCATGTCTTTCTTCAAGACCTGCCATCCATGTCCTATCATCTGTCATCCTGCCATGACGCCCACTCACCACCTGGAGCAAACGCCAAAAAACACGTGGCTGGTCTCCTGGCCAGACCTCACTTCCACCATGGCCTCGTGGCTGTGTCTTCTCCACGTCACAGCCAGAGGGTTCCCTCTAAAGTGTTTCTCAGATAAATCTCTTCTCAAGCCCTCCAAGGCCCTCTGTGGGAACGCCCGCCTCCACACCGATGGCTCCGAGCGACTGGCCTGATGCCCACCCACCAGCCGGGCACATGCCCCCGCGCCCCCGGGCAGTACCGCTGACCCCCCTGCACCCACGAGGCCCTTCCCCACATCCTCACGTCTCTGCTTTTTCTGCTTTTCCAAGAAGCCCACTCTGGCCATCCTAACCGGACCTCCTTACAACCTCCACATCCTAGTCTTAGAAATTCACTTACTCTCTAGGCTTGTGGCCCTGACATTCAGCTGGAGCGCAAATTCCTTAAGGGCAGGGTTTTTTGTTCACTGTGCTGACCAATGTGTAGACGCGGCTGGCACCAAGGAGATGTTCAATGAGCTTGTTCAAAGAACGGATCCATGAAAGCTAAGGTGAGAGCCCTGGGTACCGGGGCGGGGAGAGGGGGGAAGTCCACGCAAGATGCTAAGATGCTTTTTAAAGTATGACGGGACTGAGTTGTACTCTAAGTGGATTAATATGGTAACGACTTAAAGAATAAAGTACTTTGGGGGAAAAAAAAGAGTCAGGACACCTGTTGGAGTATAGTGTCCCAAGAAAGAAGTGAAGGCCTGAAATAGAACAGCTATGGAAGAGCCAGATTTACCTAATTTAATGACTGGTTTAATATGGGAGACAAGAAAGAGGTACCACACATCCAGTATATTTCCCAGTATATTGTTGGTGAGTGACCTGGCCGGTGACGACAAGAATAAACTTCGCTATTTCCCAGAGGGAAAATGCTGGATTTCTAGGAACTTCTAAAGAGTAAGGAGTATATCCCCGGAACTTCTTCTGGAATTTCACTGATGTACAAGAGTCACTTCCCCCTTTCTGAAAGTGTAACTGTGGCCAACATTTCCGAACCTTCTCTTGCAAAGAAGTAAATAGTGCTGCTATCATTTCAAATTATGGTTTGAAGTAAGCCAGACAGAGAAAGGCAAATGTCGCATGATATCACTTACCTGTGGAATCTAAAAAATGATACAAATGAACTTATATACAAAACAGAAACAGATCCACAGACGTGGAAAACAATCTTATGTTTACGAAAGGGGAAAGGATGTTTGGGATCAACAGATACAGACGACTATATATAAAACAGATAACCAACAAGGACCTGCTATATAGCACAGGCAACTCTACTCAATATTTTGATATATCCAATAAGGAAAAAGAATTTGAAGAAAGTAGATATATATGTTTGTATAATTGAATCACTTTGTTGTACACCTAAAATGAACAAACACTGTAAGTCAACTATACTTCAATGAAAATCCTAAAAATTAAAAAAATAAATGTTTGCTTAAAATAAATAGAAGATGTAATTTATTAGGAGGCTTCACGGTAAAGACAGCTCATTTTAAACACATAACAACCTCTCATCCACCCACCACGCTCAGGAAATGAGCCATATCACTAACCCTTCAGAAGTCACATGACTGCTCTATCACCTGCAAATATCGGCTCAAATGCCACCCCTCCCAGGAGGCCGCCCTGGGCGTTCCAATGACAACTGCACCCGTTGACAGTGCCCAGAGCACAGTAGGGCTAAGAGATGTTTGTTGAAGGAAGTGCATTGTATGAATAACTGCAAATTAGCTATTCCTGTCAAGGAAATTTAAATTTGACTCTTTTTGCTTAAAAATATCCCATGTTCTTTTGCATATCTGCTTCCCCCGTAGTTACTCTTTCTTTTATTATTTTTTAAGCACTCAAGTCACACAAGAAGAAATCCTCTTTTTAAAAACGGTCACAGCTAATTCTAACATTTGATGTCCCTCTGAAGCTGGTGTCCTCCTCCAGAATCTGCTCTGCATACTTGTGTACCCATAGATGGACCCATTAAGAATGATCTTGGTGGAGTTCCCGTCGGTGCAGTGGTTAACGAATCTGACTAGGAACCATGAGGTTGCAGGTTCGGTCCCTGCCATTGCTCAGTGGGTTAACGATCCCGCGTTGCCATGAGCTATGGTGTAGTTTGCAGACGCGGCTCAGATCCTGCGTTGCTGTGGCTGTGGTGTAGGCCAGCAGCTACAGCTCCGATTCGACCCCTAGCCTGGGAACCTCCATGTGCCGTGGGAGCGGCCCAAAGAAATAGCAAAAAGACAAAAAAAAAAAAAAAAAAAAAAAAAAAAAGAAGAATGATCTTGGTGTTTTGTGTTTTTTAGTGAAAGGCATCAAGCTGCACATATTGCACAATGGTAAGTGTCTCGCAGCGTATACCTTGATGATCAAGCAGGTAAACCTTAAATTGCTAATTAGAATCTCAACACGTGAACAATCCCACATTTGGTTTTCAGTCATTTCCATGATGATGGGTGTTTAGGTTGTCTGGGCATCACTCACTATGCCTCCCTTTGTTAATGTGTGAGTGTTTTTTTAAAGCTACACCTTTTTTCCTTTATTTATTTTCTCGCAGTTTGATTGAGACATACTGAAACCCAGCACTGCATAAATTTAAGGTATGTAGCATCATGATCTGACTCACACATCATGAAATGACCATGGATGTGACTGAGCATCCATCATCTCCTATTGATAGAAAATAAAAGAAAAAGAAAAAGCCAATTTCCTTGTAATGAAAGCTTTTAGGGCTTACTCTTACCAACTTTCTTTCTTTTTTTCTTTTTTTTTTTTTTTTGTCTTTTGTCCTTTTAGGGCCACACCTGGGGCATATGGAGATTCCCAGGCTAGGGGTCTAATCAGCTGCAGCTGACGGCCTACGCCACAGCCATAGCAACACAGGATCTGAGCCTCATCTGCAACCTACACCACAGCTCATGGCCACGCCGGATCCTTAACCCACTGAGTGAGGCCAGGGATCGAACCCACAACCTCATGGTTCCTAGTCGGATTTGTTTCCACTGTGCCCCGATGGAAACTCTCCAACTTTCATATGTACAGTATAGCAGTGTTAATTATATGTCATGTTTTGCATCCCATCCTTAGGACTGATTTATCTTAAAACTGGAAGTTTGTACCCTTTGACCACTTTCATCCAATTTGCCCCCTACCTGCTGCCTCTGGTAACCACACGCTGATCTCTTTTTCTATGAGCTTGTTTGCTGTTTAAAGTATAAATGCATGTGCAAATATTTCCCATGTGTAAATACCAGGTAGTAGAATTTGCAGGTGATGGGACATGCATATATTTTACATTTGCACAGTGACGGCCAAAACGCCATCCAGGTGTCTGTGCTGGCTTAGACTCCCCTCGGCAACCTACAGCAGGTCTGCCCCAGATCCTCAGCTTCCCTTGACCTTCACAAACTTCATGGTGTTGACAAAACCTGTTATAATTTGAGTCAAATGGATAGTTTTACAACTCTGAGGCTGCCCATAAACATAACAGAGCTCTACATTCATTTAAGCTTTATTTTATGGATTTCTTAATTTTTACAGTTTTCTCTATAAAGACTATGGTTATTTTGGTTTGGTATGATTGTAGACACGTTCTACTTATGGTCAGGATTTTGAACAGAATCTCTTTTTCCCAAGTACATTTCCTAAGTTGCTATCACCCATCTATAGAAAAGCTAATCATTTCTCCCTGGCTAATGTCTTCTTTTCAGAGTTTGTCACCTGGCTCCACCTGTCTCTTCAGCGGTGGCATCTTGTATGCAGTACCGCCCATGTCCTGTTTAAGAAGCTCTTCTCATTTTGTCTTTGCCAGCATGTCTGAGGCTATCGGGAAAGCAGTGGTGAAAAGGAGTCTTCTTGACTTGAATGGGGATTTTCCTAAAGTATCACCTGATCAGGAATTTGGGAAGAGGCCCTTTACCAAGTTAAGAAAGACTTTTTTTCTCTTCCCAGCTCCCAAAGAATGTTTATCATGACTAAGTGTTACATTTTGCAATTAGTCTCTTAATTCAGTGAATTTTGTTAGTATTTGAGAAACCCATCTTTTGCTTTTATGGCTGGTGGGTGGAGGGGTGGCCCCCAAGGGCAAGGCTCACACGGCAGCCCCAGAGGCTGTGAATGGGAGCCCACATGGAGAAGGGGGTCTCTGAGGATATTAGTATAAGGACCTTCTCGTGAGGTCACCTGGCTTATCTGGCGGCCCTAAAACCAATGATAGGTGTCCTTATAAGGAGAAAAGAAGGTGCTGGAAGAGAAAGGAAAAGACTGGAACAACACTGCTGTAGGTCAGGGAGCCAGCAGACCTGGGAGGACAGGGGCCCTGCGGAGGCTCGGGAAGGGATGGGCTTCTGGCCTTGGGCGCTGTGAAAAGACACATTTCTGTTGTTCTGAGCCCCTCGGTTTGGTGATTTGTAACCTCAGCCTTTAGAAACCAACACAGCGCTCAATCCACTCTTCCTTCCTTGGTCATTTTCTCCCACTTTCCTTGGAATTATCTATTTAATTTCTAAAATAAAAGTTCCCAAAATAGTCACTTATTTTTTGATCTTACTTGTTTATCTAATAAGTTCATTTAAGCCTAGAAATTTCCTGTCCTGGGCTCTAGTTGGGCAACAGGGTTGAACACGCAGTTTTAATTGTTTTCTAATTCCAGGTCGTGTGTCATCTCCATTTGACTTTCTTCAGGGGGAGAGTTATTTAGAAATCGTACGTCTATGCAAATTTTTTTTTGTCTTTTTTAGGGATGCATCCACAGCATACAGAAGTTCCCAGGCTAGGGTCTAATCAGAGCTACAGGTGCCCACCTATGCCCCAGCCACAGCAACGCTGGATCCTTAACCCACTGAGCAAGGCCAGGGATTGAACCAACATCCTCATGGATCCTAGTCAGATTCATTACCACTGACCCACAATGGGAGCTCCCAGGTATATGTAAATTTTGACCATATTTTTTTATTGTAGATTTCTAAATTCATGTTAATTGTCAGTGAAAATGGCCTGTAATTAATTTTTTTATTTGTGGGAAATTTTAGTTACGCAAGACAATTTTTTGTCAATTATTTTTGTCAGTGTGTCATGTGTCTGAAATAAATTCATATTTCCTTTTCTTTGATTCAAAGCATTTTTGTGCATATATGTATACACTGGTGAAACATGTCACTCAAATTCCTATAGGGAAGGAGGCTGTGCGATTTTTGTACCCTGGAATTTTTATTATTTAATTTAATTTAATTTAATTTTATTTTGTTTTATGGCCACACCCAAGGCACATGGAAGTTCCCAGGCCAGGGATCGAATCTGAGCTGCAGCTGCAACCTGCACCACAGCTGTTACAACTCCAGAATCTTAACCCCTTGTGCTGCTGTGGGACCTCCACCCTCAAATTTTTAAAACACATAAATGAAATTTAATTAAAAAATAAAAACTAGGATTTCCCTGGTGGCCTAGCAGGTTAAGGACCCAGTGTTGTCACTGCAGTGGCTTGGATCACTTCTGTGGTGTGAGTTCAGTCCCTGACTCAGGAGCTTCCACATTCCATGACACAGACAAAAAAAAATTAAAGAATTAAAGATAAAAACTTAAGCTATATGCTGGGAGAAGATATATGCAAAACATGTAGGTCACAAAGAACTCTTTTTCAGAATTTATGCATAATTCATACAAATTAATACACACACACCCACACACACGTTTTGAAAAGATTAAGCCAAGAACATTAAGTCAATTCACACAGGAAGACACACAAATACCTGAAAAATAGGATGTTCATTTTCTTTTTTTTTTTTTTTCCCTGAATTCTTGTTTTTTTTTTTTTTTTTTTTTTATATTTTCCCACTGTACAGCAAGGGGGTCAGGTAAGATGTTCATTTTCACTAGAGATCAGGGAGGCACTGACACCACAGTGAAAGACGATCGGATTGAAACATTAGAAAGTATCACAACACCAAGTACTGGTGAGGACTCAGGATACAGAAGCTCATACAGCTCTGAAACAGTCTGGTAACGCTGGTCAGGTAGGAGAGATGCACACCCCACAGCCCATCGATTCAGCAGCTGAGATAAAACCTGGAGAAACTCTAGACCACACCCAAGCCGGCCTCCCCCAGGGCACGGGGCTGTAGGCCTGTGTGCGTGGAAACAAGCCCGTGCTCTTCCACGGCAAGGCATCATGGGATTCAGCATCGCTGTAAGGTGATGGGCCAACTCACCTGTGACACCACCTTTCAACACCTTTAAGAGTAGTCCAGGTAACATGGAGCGGAAAATGTTCAAGCTGCAGAAGGATTCCTTCAGCTTGCCACCAATGGAGCAAATTTCCAAAGTCACACAAAAACAGCCCCACATCGTGTGAATGTGTTAATACATGTGTACACGTGTGGGGAAATACAAAAACCCTGGCCGGGAAAGACACACTCCTCCTTCCAGGTGAGGATTTCTTCAGAGGGAGGAAGACAAAGAGTCGGGATCAGGCTGGGACTGTGCAGGACCATCGAACTTCTTTGAGAAACTGTGATCTCAAAGTATTTGGCAAATTGCTCGTGTTTCTTCTGTCTGGGCAGAGGGCATAAAATGTCAGCCCCAGTTTCAGCAACACTTTTCTGGCAATGAACTAGGTTGACGATGAAAACTAGAAAAACATTTTATAAATGTATCGCTATTTAAATCATCTGGACAATTGACTCAGGTTGTTGACAATGTGTTTGTTGTGCTGCTTTGGGCCAAGGTGGGTGAGAACTGGCTGCACACAGTTGTAAAAGGAGAACAGTCCCCTTGTGCCCTGGGGAGCAGGAGCTGCTTTTGTGTGTCTCTAGCATCCCAGAGAGATGTCAGTACAAGCCACCGACTGTATCTCTTGTGACTTTCACAACGCCTCTCGGAAACAGTAGCAAATAATAATAAGTTAATTAACTAAGTCAGCAAATTTTAAATTCTTTTTAAACGATGAAGTATTTTTTTTTTAATTCTTTGTACAGTGAAAGTACATCTCCGCAATGATACTGTGACGCCCCCATACAGCGTCAGAATTACCGATTCTACTGAACAAAGAGGGTCTCTGTTGCTGGAGCTTCACCCAACTCACAGAGCTTCTTCATCAGCTCCTAGATAATTAGGGTCAAGCCATATTTTTTAAAGTTATTAAACTAGACCCAGGGCTTCGTCCCCACATCCTGCCTTCCCCTCGATGCCACTGGGTTCACTGTGATGCTGCTCTCCGGGCACCGTCGATGGGATCAGAAGCGGGTAACAAACAAAGCTGGGCCAATTAAGATTCTTCTCTGAAATTTTTGAGAAAAGATTTTCTGTAATGAGAGAGAATCTTGAAGCGAGCATGGGGGTGCGGGGAGGTCCTGGCAGCCTTGGTGAGTTCTGACCGCCGGTCTCTGCAGCAGCCCTGTCCTCGTCATGGCTCTGCTGGCTCCTAAGACAGTCACATGCTCTCCCAGTGATTCCCTCTCCCCTTTCCAGCCATTTGTGTGTCTTGGGACAGGGTATGTAACTTGTAAAGAACTGCCTTAGTGACTATTCTTACTGGGTTTCATTTATTGCAGGTGCAATAAACAAAAGTAAAATTATAAAAATGAATATCGGACCAGGTTTCTTCACATTAAAACAACTTTATAAAGTCAGACAGAGAAAGATAAATATCATATGATACCACTTACATGTAGAATCTAACAAAAATGATATAAATGAACTTATGTACAAAACAGATTTTGAAAACAAACTTATGGAAGGTGAGCAAGGCAGGGATAAAGGAGGAGTATGAAGTTAACATACATACACCACTAAATATAAAATCCATCACCGACAAGAACCTGGTGTCTAGCACAGGGAACTTTACTCAATAGTCTATCATAACCTGTATGGGAAAAGAATCTGAAAAAGAATGGATATATGTATACATACAGCTGATTCACTTTGCTGTATACCTGAAATTAATACAACACTGTAAATTAACTATATTGCAATAAAAAAATTTTTTTTTCTGCAGCCATGGCATATGGAAGTTCCCAGGCTAGGGGTCAAATCAAAGCTGCAGCTGCAGGCCTACACCATAGCCACAGCGACACAGGATCCGAGAGGTGTCTGAGACCCACACCACAGCTCACAGCAACCCCAGATCCTTAACCCACTGAATGAGACCAAGGATCAAACCCACATCCTCATAGATACTAGCTGGCTTGGTAACCCACCGAGCCACAACAGGACTCCTGCATTCTCTTTCTTATATTATCTTCCATCATGGTCTATCCCAAGAAACTAGATATAATCCCCTGTGCTGTATCACAGGATCTCATTGCTTATCCATCCTAAATGTAGTAGTTTGCACCTACTAACCCCAAACTCCCCAACCATCCCACTCCCTCCTCCTCCCCCTTGGCAACCACAAATCTGCTCTCCACATCTGTGAGGCTGTTTCTGTTCTGTAGATAGGTTCATTAGTGCCATATTTTAGATTCCACGCAAAAAAAATTAATAAAATAAAAATATGAAGAGTTTTTAAATGAAATAGAAACAATTTTAATCCAATAATTACTTTAAGTATACAATAAAGAATAAGTTAAGATAAGGATATATGGCATTACTTCTCGACACCCTTCCATAAAATGTTATCCAACCCAGTATCTACCTAAGGATGAGCTACTTGTTCTGCTGATTCAGAGTTTAGGGTGTTTCAGACTGTGTCTTTGCTCCTTCACCTAAAGGCATTTCTTCCCAGTTGAGTAAATCAAATAAAGCGCTTTGTTTTAATATCAAAGAACACAGAATCACCTTTGACTCTAATTCATTTTAGTTAAAAGCCATCCGGTCAGCAAATTAAGTCATATCCTCCAGCAAAGGAAACACTCACAAGAATTCTTTTACAACAGTGCTGATAAGCATAGCCATAGCTTTGTTGCGTTACTGAATATCTCAAAAAAACTCTGTCTCCTCTGTACCACCCAAGGAATCGGGAGTTATCTCCAGCCAATTGACTGACAGCTGTGTCTTGACCACCAGCCAGGCACTGGGCGGGAGGGGTATGGAGCAGTGATGCCGGGCAGAGGTCCCGAGGTGCAACTCCTTGAAGGAACCTCTAGCCGAGAATCCTACTCCACAAAAAGAGTGGTGCAGAAACTCTGCGGATGGGAGGGAAGGAGCTGGGTTCTATACACCAAAGCAATGCATCTAGAACAATGATTTTTTAAAATATTCGTATGAAGCCAGGAGAGGCTATGAAGCAAGGGGTCTCGACTGCCCCCCTTCCCTCAACCACAGATGCACCATGTGATCTGTGCCTAAGTCCCACTTTGTCACATACCTGCTTTATTACTTAGAAAAACCTATGCCATATCTTTTTCTATGGCACCAGCTGCAGAGATGACGCCATGCCCTGTTCTAAGCAATAAAGCTGACTGTAGCAAAACTAGATTTAAAGCCCCAATGATCCAAAAGAGGAATGTAGACCTCTCTGGTGAAGGCACCAGGAAAAAGGTTTGGAAAATAAAGGTGAGCATAATTTTTTTAGGTTTTGAATGCCAGGACAGGGGACTTAATTTTTATGCAACAGGGAACCAACAGAAAGTGGAAAGCATGATCCATGTAACTTTAGGAAGATGAACCAGCCTGCAAAGTACAGAACAATGGTGAGGCCAAGAAGCAGAGAGAGAGAAGTGAGTCGGACATGAGGACTGCAGCAGAGGTCCAGGGTGGGGACAGCATAGAAAGAGAAAAGGAAAACACGACAAAGACCAGTGGAAAGAAATCACTGTAACACCTGGTGAACTATTTCCAGCCCCAAGTGGCTGGGAGAATGATGGCACCACTAAGAGAAACAGGCAATCCTGACGGGGTCACGTGATGAAGAATTAGCCCTGCATCCCAGCCTAGAGAGTCTGTAAGTGCCTGACTCGTACTGCTTAGGATGGAGCTGGAAGAATATGTGTGCATGGACTGGACCTGAGAGTGGCTAATTCCTGGTATTACTATGGCTAAGAATGATGCAGACCTAGAAAGAGAAAGACAAATACCATATGATATCACTTATATCTGGAATCTAATATATGGCACAAATGAACTTTTCCACAGAAAAGAAAATCATGGACTTGGAGAACAGACTTGTGGCTGCCAAGGGGGAGAGGGAGGGAGTGGGATGGACTGGGAGTTTGGGGTTGATAGATGCAAACCATTGCCTTTGGAATGGATAAGCAATGAGATCCTGCTGTGTAGCACTGGGAACTATATCTTGTCACTTATGATGGAGCCTGATAATGTGAGAAAAAGGAATGTATACATGTATGTGTGCCTGGGTCACCTTGCTATACAGGAGAAAATTGACAGAACACTGTAAACCAGCTATAATGGAAAAAATTTAAAATATATATATATATATATAAAGAATGATGCAGACCTGTAAGTACCACAAGTCCACATCCTGAGTCTTAAATACAAACATGTCCTCTGTCATTTTAGTTGACATTACAGCACACTAGTAAATTAACATCATGTAATTTTCAAAAAGAGACAGCCAAAAGAGGACAGAGAATAATGCCCTTGTATTTTAAGCTCAGGGAAACCTGACTGGTCTTCAGTACCTTGATCGCAAAATTCTCTGGTTCTTTAACTTCCCTGCTCCCAGACCCACGAGCCAGGACTCTCTACCCAGATGCGTTCCAGGCAGGACTCTGCTCTCTGGTTTCCTTTTCTGCTCTTTCCCCCTCATTTAGGAAGAACTAAAGATCTCAAAAGAAACTGAAGTTTTGAAAAGAAAGATCCACGAGGGCCACTCAACTTCCCAAATAAATTCATATACACACAACTCACAGCTGGCCAACTTAACACTTGCTTGTTGGCATCCTCAACAAACCTTGTGTTTCCCTCAAATATTCCTTTTCAACATATCCAAATAGCAGCACTAAACTGAGAGAGCCTTAAAGAACACCTGGTCATTTTGTCAAACCTTAGGTTAAATCCTAACCTGATTTCAGGAGTTCCCGTCATGGCTCAGTGGTTAACGAATCCGACTAGGAACCATGAGGTTGTGGGTTCGATCCCTGGTCTTGCTCAGTGGGTTAAGGATCCGGCATTGCCATGAGCTATGGTGTGGGCCGCAGACGCAGCTCGGATCCCGAGTTGCGTGGCTGTGGCGTAGGCCGGCGGCTATAGCTCCAATTAGACCCCTAGCCTGGGAACCCCTATATGCCGTGGGAGCGGCTCTAGAAAAGGCAAAAAAAAAAAAAAAAATCCTAACCTTATTTCAGATTCTCATACTTATTTACCTGTGTGTGTGTGTGTGTGTGTGTGTGTGTGTGTGTACATACATGCATATACATACATGTATATATGGCACAGACAAAATTTTAGAGACCCCCTATACCTCTCCAAATTCAGCAGACATTTCCAACAGTTTACTCTTCTGACCATGCAGTATAAATTCCAAAAAAGAGACTAAAATTTGGTTGCCAAGTTCCTGCCCTACACCAGTTCCAGGTCCACGGTGGTGGGGACTGGATTCCACATGTAGCAGCAGGGGGAGAAGACCAAAGGGTGGTAAGAGCTGGAGACAGGAGAATTTACTACAGACAGGGGCACAGAATGCTCAGAGCAAGGCTTTTCTGGCAACTCTAGGTGCCGCCATGTAGAAAACATTCATCGGCATGACCTTTGGTTTAGCGTAGGACGTTTACATGATGGGGCAGAGCTGCAGGGTTCACATTTGCAGGGATGAAAGATGCATAGTTACAAAGCCCATTCTCATTAAAAGGGCCACTAGCAAGCTCTCCACTAGTCAGGTAAGGCTATAGGCATATTACAAATTCAGTAACACAAGGCAAAATCAATGGCACTTCTTTTCCCAATAGCAAAGCATGAAGATGTATATTTTCTAGCTGGAAAGTGATAATCATGGGAAATTTACGGGAGGGACATCTGAAAGGCAGCATGAAGGCCTGGAAGCCAGAGGGAGCTGCACGATTTCATAAATACTGAAAAAGTGATTGCAAACCTCCCACCAAGCCCATTATGCGTGTCAGAACTCGGGAAATGTGAGGACCGTGATTTAACGCCTGAGGTGGTGACTGCCAAGAATGAACATGTCCCCGTCTCTCGTCTCTCACGGGACTGAGGGAACCGTCCCAGGGCCGGTAGCAGTCAACCAACAGCCCAGGGAGAGTCCCCGGGCCCAGCACGCAACGAGGATGCTCTCGGAAGGAGCCCAAGGTCTCCGCCTGGGCCCGGGCGGTGCAGCTGCTCAGTCCCCACTGGCCGGCACCCCCGCAGCCACCTCGCTGGGGGCCGTGGGCGGAGCAGCGGCTCTTCCGTCTGCCTTCTTCCCGCCCCGCGGGGCCCCTCCCGGGAGGGCAGGTCGGCGCGGGCACGAGCTGCGGCTCCCGCCTACCTCTTGGACCGATGCCTCTGGCGAGACTGACCAGGCCTGAATCCTGTCCAGCCATCTCCTCGCACCGAGAGAGACACTGTGTATAGAACCACTGGGCCTGATTCCACCTGCCTGAGGAGAAGAAAAGACACCACAACGATGTTTTTAAAGCGAAATCTCCGTGAGTGGCAACTCAGAGGTCCCAAATCTCTGGTTACTGGGTCCGCTTGGCATCTCGCTGGTTCGGCGGTGCAGCTCCGCGATGCGGGTTTCCCAGCAGCGTTGTTCTGCATATTGTTTTAGACACAGTGCCATTACAATCACTCGCAATTGACCAGTAATTGTCGCAGAAGCAGGCCTCCCCCTGCCAGTGCCACCCAGTCTCTGGACGACACCCAGCTGCGAGCGGGAAGTTCCAGAATCCAATCAAAGCGCAGCCCCCTCCGCATCCAGGTTCCTCGTTAGGAAGGTGAGCCAACACGCTTCCACCCGCTTCCCCCTGTCCCCGCACAGACACAAAGGCTCCATTTCAGCTGCGACTCAGGCCCCGAAATGCCTCTGGAGGAAAACTCCAGGGGAGGTTCGGCTGGAATCATGAATTCCTGTTCGGGGAGCTTGCTTTTGTGACTGGCTTCTTACTGAAGGGGTGTGTAAACCCACATCCCGTCTGGAAAATGGAAACAGCAAGGTTTACTCTCAGGAAGGTGAGGATAATCTTAACTCAAGAAGCAAAGCTGAAGCAAAAAGGCAAGCATCCTCTTGTCTCAGCAAAGAGGGAGCTTCTGTGATGATGGCCCTTCTGACGGTGTGCTGCGGTCGGGCAGAGCGGATAGGCACTACTGTGTGTGAGATAGATAAGCAACAAGAACCTGCTGCACAGCCCAGGGAACTTAATCCTCTGCGATAACCTATGTGGGGAAAGAATGTGAAAAGGAATGGGTACATGTATAACTGATTTATTTTGCTAACACAACTTTGTAAATCAAATATACATCAATAAATTTTTTTTGGAAAGTAAGAGAGCAGCCGTGGGCAGAAGGGCTTGTGAGGAGTCACCTGACTCTTGGTTTTTGATCACACGTGCATATCTCACAGGGAAAGTGCAGACACAAACCCTACACTCACGAGGCCTCACTCCATCTCCCAAGCTAAGCAGTCGCCGCAATGCAGAGTAACAGCAACAGAGTGAGAACTTAGCAGCAGGCGGCCTCTGCCAGCTCCCTGACCTGCTCTGTGCAAAACGGCATTAATGGGACAAGTGTCACATCACCTGGTCATGAGGTTTGGGCGGAGCAGGTGCTCGTCCAGGGCCACTCCATGCACCCATCACAATGGCGGAAGCATCCATAACTGGTGGGTGGTGACTGCTTTGAGACCTGACATGTGTGGCAGCTCATATCCGTGGTTGCTACGTGGTCTTCAGCCCCCAGAATTTGCAAAAGCCAGAGGATGTTTGAACCACAACCCAGCTCTGCCACCCAGGTCGGGCGAAGCCGGCCCTGAGGCTCACTCTGGGCAGCACTAAGGCCTCCAGCACACGTGCACCACACAGTGGCTGCACACATGTGACTTCACACACCCTGAAGAATGACAGCCCTGCAAGTGGGGTACATGTGGATGCAGGGTGCAGACTGCGGCGGATAAACGGGAGTTTCAGGCCTGCTGGATGGAGGGTGCATCACGCCCACCTTGTTACAAGGGGACTGCTTCATAGGACAGAACTTTCCCCACTTCACTGCTTCTGTAATGCCGCCTTCCATGCCCTAATAGTCATTTATTTCAGTTCTATGTTTCCCCTTTGGTACTAATTTAGCTTTCTTCCTCCCACAGAACACAGCCCAATGACTGAAAAAAATGAGAGGATCTTTAGAGGGATGCTGTGGGGGTGGGGGTGGGGGTGGGGTGGGGTGAATAGTAACAACTGACCGGCCTTTCAGAGCTGAAGGTGATACCTGTCCCTGTTGTGTGCAGGTGCAGGCCTCCTGGGCACCTCCCACCGGCGTTAAGGACCAGGCAGGGCCCTCTCCAGGAACATGCTTGGTTGTGAACTCCTGACTCTCTATGGGAACCCTGATCCTACAACAGCTTCCCCCAGAGGCTTAATGGGGTTCATCCCCAACCCCCTGCTTCCCCTCAGCTGGAGGGTGAACACCCTGCCTGCCAGGAAGAGCACTTAGTTCCACTGGTGGGTGTGTGTATGGGGCTCTGAGGTGCAACTGTCTGCTCGTTGTCATGTGTGTGTGCGTGTCTTATAAATGCCTGAATGTAACAGAGCCCTGTTCTGAAACATGAATGGCAAACATTAAAAGCGATCTTAAAGTATGCATTTGCCCGAGGAGCCAGAAGGAATTTTACATCATTTTCTTTATGTGTCTCGTAGATTAACATTTCCTTTATGTTAATGTGCAAGTTTATTATTCTTGTTATCTTCATTTAATGTCCTAAGGCACCAGGTGAGATGATTTTGTGGTTTTAATGATCCCTGGCAGAAAGTATACATGAGGGTCACTCAGGACAGCCATCTCTTTGAAGGCATTTTGCCAAAAGAGCCTGGAGTTAATTACTTAATACTGGGAAATCCCCTGCCAGTCCAGCTTTGAGAGACAAAAGAAAATAATAATAATAGTAGGAGTCTTCTAGGCTGTAGGCCAACACACCTCTTCTGCAAAAATTAAAAGCCTAATCGGACTCTGATATCAATGGCCCTTTTGCAAAGAGTAGCTAATACAGAATTCACTATATGGGTACAGTTACTTTCAGGTACAGTATATATGGTGTACATCTCAATCTCTCCTATAACAAATCACATTGGTGGCTGTGTTGGAGTCTGTGTGGATTCAACACAGCTTCCAGGATCATGATGTCACATTGGGGCAGGCCCTGTGCTCACCTGACATGTGACACCTGAGCAGGAAGAGAGCAGCCCGACTTTACCTCATGGTTCAAGAGTCAGGTGATGGGCAAAGGACTTGGCCGGGGGCGGGGGGCACTGAATGGCCAAGGGTCCTCTGATACTTCTAGCAACCCTGGCATGTGCTATGTCTCAGCCGAGACCAAGACAGAACAACCTAGAGGCAGTGAGAGAAGAAGAGAGTGGGGGAGGGGGAGGGGACAACACACAGAAAGAACCAGAACTGGGGGGCGGGGGGAGTGGGAGCTTCTGGTATAACTCAACCCCTCCACTGGCTGCTGCTTGAGAACTGTTTCCCTGGCTGCTGTTGCCGTGCAACTGCTCCCACGATGAGCCGACTTGATTTTCTTCCTCTGTTCCTCCCTCTCCGTTAACCTCCTATTTGCCGAGCCGTCGGGGAGCCCACAGTGGCTGGAGGAGGGAAGTGCCCTCACATGTCACATAACACCCTGGTGCCCTGGAGGTTCCAGGATAGAGATAAATAACTATGCGTATTTATAGCCTATATATTTATACATAAACTTATGTCTTCAGTTATGGTTCTACAGTATGCTTCTATGTTTACTTATATTTGTGTGTAATATTTATGTTACATAATACACATCTCCTAAATCACTCTAGGGCCCAGGTAAATAGGCGTGGATTTATTAAGAGGTCACCTCCTGACCACTTCGCATACGTGCACACACACAGGTACACACACAGGTACTCAGGTACACGGGTAGCCTATCTCTGGAGAGAGACATGAAGAGGGAGGAAGCATAAGTTTGGGGACATGTATGTCTACACGTACGAGTCACAGCTTCACAGTAGTACATTTAGTGAGTGGATGGATGATAACACACTGGCACAGTGACGACTCTGACCAAACGTTGCCCCCAGTCACAGACCATGTGAACCACAGAGGGGAATTGGATGCTAGAGCCCAAATTGTCATCCACGACCCTCCTCCACCTGCTTAGCCAGAAGAGAGACTCAGCTCTGCTCTGAGCCAACCACACTCAACCGCTGCAAAGAGAAATGTGAGGCACGTATTTGGAAGGATTAAAGAGGAAATTCTTCCCCCTAAGGTATCTAAAATGTCTCTTAAGGGAAAGTTTGCTGCATTTTCTTGTGTGACTAATCATTCTACCAGAACAAGACTCTCTTCGCATTTTCTATTAAGAAAAAGGAAAAAAAAAAGTTAAATAGAAGAGACAGTGGCTGAGAGGACCCCACTGAGAACTCTTTAAAGAAAGTGACCTGCTCAGTGGGGGGCATCTGTATTAGACAATTAGTCAGACTCTTCTCAGCTAGGTGCCACTGGGCTGTATGAACAGGTTGTAGTTATGGTTGAAAAGAGACAAGGAGAAGATGATTTGAAAGAAGAGAATGCTGAGAACAATAGGGTTCTTGAAAAGAGCAAAGGACAGAAAAAGGCAATGTCAAATCGAAGTCAGAGAGAGAAAGTCCAGGGGGTGAGGGAGAATAGACAGTTTCCGGGAAAGACAGAGGGACACACTCTTTTAGTTCTTTCTTCACATTTTTTATAAACTTTGAAACTGTGGTCACTTTCACGGAGAACTGTTGTGCACAAAAGGTAAATCCTTCGGCCCCAGGAAAGGAAGACTCCCCGGCTGCTAAAACTTGGCTACACCAAACAGAATATCTTGCTTCTAAGCTATTCTATAGGACAATCTACAGATTATTAACAATTGCATTCCTTATAATTTTCATCACAGCAAATAGGCAAGTTTCTGCAAGGCCTTAGAAGAAGCCGAGGGCCACGTATCTATAAAAGGGAGTTATTTTTGGGGTGTGGGTGACCTCATCCCAGGAGAAGCCCTTGTCAACCTCTCAGATATCACCATGGAGGGCAATAAAACTGAACGTACGTGGCCTGAAGACAAACATCTCTTGTACCTTTAAAATTTTATTTTATAGTCTCTGCAAAATATTTGATGTCATGGAATACCTGCCTTAGTAAAAATAATTTGAACCCTTCTTCCACACTTTAGTGACCAGCTTATCTCTACCTGCTTCCTTCCTTCTCTGACTTAATAAATACATAAACACAAATTTTCGCTAAAACAATCACATTTGACAACATCTTCTAATTTGTCTGTGTTTCAATTGATTATATGATTTAAAGTGTGAAGGAAAAATATTATGTCACCTGATTTACAAGTTCTTAAAAGTGCATCTTTGACTGAACAGGAAAACATCCAAATGTATAACTCATTTCTTAGAATATTCATAGAAAAATCATTCTCCCTCCTAAAAATGTGGATCAGGTGATTAAACTACTAGAGAATTTAAATTTAGTCACTGAGGGAGTTCCCATCATGGCTCAATGGTAACAAACCTGACTAGTATCCATGAGGATGCGGGTTCAGTCCCTGGCCTCTCTCAATGTGTTAAGGATCCAGAGTTGAGCTATAGTGTAGGTCAAAGATGTGGCCCAGATCCCACGTTGCTGTGGTTGTAGTGTAGGCAGGCAGCTGTAGCTCTGATTCAACCCCTAGCCTGAGAACTTCTATATCCATGGGTGCAACTCATGGGAGAAAATAGTTTCAAACGATACAACGGACAAGTGTTTAATCTCTAGGATATACAAGCAACTTATACAACTCAACAGCAAAAAAGCCAACCACCCAATGGAAAAATGGGCAAAAGACCTGAAGCGACCATTCTCCAAGAAAGATATACAGATGGCCAACAAGCACATGGAAAAATGCTCAACATCACTGATTATTAGAGAAATGCAAATCAAAACTACCATGAGATACCACCTCACACCAGTAAGAATGGCCATCATTAACAAGTCCACAAATAACATGTGCTGGAAGGGGTGTGGAGAAAAGGGAACCCTCCTGCACTGTTGGTGGGAATGTAAGCTGGCACAGCCACTGTGGAGAACAGTATGGAGGTACCTTAGAAATCTATACATAGAACTACCATATGACCCAGCAATCCTACTCTTGGGCATATATCCAGACAAAACTTTCCTTAAAAAAGACACATGCGCCTGCATGCTCATAGTAGCACTATTCACAATAGCCAAGACATGGAAACAACCCAAATGTCCATTGACAGATGATTGGATTAGGAAGATGTGGTATGTACACACAATGGGATACTACTCAGCCATAAAAAAGAATGACATAATGCCATTTGCAGCAACATGGATGGAACTAGAGACTCTCATACTGAGTGAAATAAGTCATGATGAGAAAGACAAATACCATATGATATCACTTATAACTGGAATCTAATACAGGGCACAAATGAACATTTCCACAGAAAAGAAAATCATTGACTTGGAGAATGGACTTGTGACTGCCTGGGAGGGGGGGAGGAGGGGGAGGGAGTGGGAGGGATCAGGAGCTTGGGGTTAACAGATGCAAACTATTGCTCTTGGAATGGATTTACAATGAGATCCTACTGTGTAGCATTGAGAACTATGTCTAGATACATCGCAACACAACAATGGGAGGAAAAAATATGTATACATGTATGTGTAACTTGGTCCCCATGCTATACAGTGGAAAAAGTAAATAAATAAATAAATATAAAAAATAAAAATCTAAATAAATAAATTTATTTCATCAATGATATGTAGGCAAATACTGGATTTGGTTTCTTTTTTCCTAGTCTATATGACATTATTCTAGGAAATCATCTTGCCTCATTTCAAAAATCAGTTAAACTATGTCCCCAAGTATTGAGGCTTATGAGGGACTCTAGGACTTTTCCAAAGATATCCATGAAAAAATGTGCTTCCTCAAAGTCACCTCTTGCTCTGTATGTCCCCGTGTTGGTTGTTACAGTTCCTGGGTCTGGATCAAACCAGCTCATGTGCCCTCTGTACCTTGCTCCCAGGGACAACCTCTAAAAACCCCAAGAAGCCCTCCATCCTCCAACACGGCTTCACATCCCAACCAGCAGGGCTTCCCCTGGGCTTCCTCCCACCCCCCACACCACCATCAGTTTCTTTTCTCAGAGGGCAGAGAAGTTCAAATGTTGCCACAATGTATTGGATAAAGAGCGAAATTACAGTATTTGGAAGGAATCACTTGTAAATTGAACTGGAGATCTCAAATTTCTGATTTTTTTTCTGACTTAACACTCTGACACTTTATTTCTAGAATTCTACCTCATTTCCTTAATTCCCCCCCACACTGGGGGTATAAACATCGGCCATATGATGCCTCCCGGACACTCCCTGGTTGCCTAAAATGAACCCTAAACTAACTATGTCTAGATGGAATGTGCACTCTCTATCCAAAACAAAACATAAATTGTTTGAAAAAAATAGTTCTTTCCCAAGGTTCTAGCCTCTAGGCAACAGCATCACCATTTCCAAACCCAGGAATCTTCCATGACGCGTCCCTTCTGGCCAGCAGCCTCAGTTGGTTGGCCATCAGTCTTGAAACGAATTCCTAAACAGCGCTACAATCTTGCCACGTCTGTTCCATCTCTTTCCCTTGATTATTCCGAGCTCCCAGGTCTTTCCTTTAATCCATCCTCCATGCTGCAGCCAGCAAGGGCATATCCCAGCACAAATCTGATCCTTTCACCCCCAGACCAAAATCCTTCAGGAGCCCCCAATCTTCTTTGAATAGAACAAGAATCCTTCAGTGGCGGCCAGGTGATGCCTGCTTAGCCCCTGCTGTCTCTCTTGCCCTGTTTCCGCCGTGCTCCCTTTCTCTCCAGCCCTGCTATCCAGGCTTTCCAAACAACACTCTTTCACAATTATTTAGGTGAAAATATGACGACACAGCAGAGCCCTCTGTGGAGCCAGGTCTGAATTTTCTGCCTTCCGTCGTCGGGAGGAAAGATGAACATAAAGGTGAGATGAAATGAGCTAATGGGAGAAGAAAAGAGCCAAGAAAACCCTTTGATAGCTTTTCCTTAATCCTCTAGGATACGATGCATGGAGAGCTCCCAGGGAAAAACACACTTAAGCAGTGGATGTTTTCTGACAGCTGAGGGTGTGGGTTTGGTTTCTTCTTTCTGAGTTCACAGGAATTCTTGTAGGGACTCACCTCGCCTCACTGTAAGAATCTGCCCCTATGGAATCTCTGACCCAGCCTGCAGTCGTGCACAAGATGTTGCTCCTGCTTTTAAAATACTTTCCTTTTAGGGGAGTTTGACACAAAGGCTGTCTGATGAGCTTAGAACAGGTCAACCAGGGCTTTCAGAATAAGATATTTTCAGGGGCTCACCCACTGAAATATGGGGAAGTCATTGTCAGAAATTCCTTTATTCCAGACCTTTCAAAACCAAGAAAAGATGTTTGTTTTTCAAAAGGTGGCTTAATGATCATTCTTTCTGACATTACGCGATGGAAAGTCAACAATGTGACATTTGCCATAAGAAAAACAGAAAGATGGGGCTGAGAAATACAATAACAAGAGCTGCCACTGCAACAGCCAGGAAGTCTGGGCTGATTTCTCGGTGCAATTTGTTTCCTTTAGTCTGGCAAAGGTTTTGGCTTCGGTTTCATGTTCTTTGATTATTATTATGCCTGTCTACTAGTGGAAACTGCAAGTACTCTTTCTGTTTCTCCACCACGGGCAAATGGAGAGAAGAAATGGGCCAGATCTGCTTTGAATGCGGGTTTGGAAGAAAACGATCTCGGATTGACTCCGAAGACCCAAAGGGCTATTGATCCATTTCGCCCCATTCACTCCCCAGTTGTCCCCACAACTGAGTCAACCGCCCGGGGAAGCAAAGCCCCCCATGAACAATGTGAGGGCCGGGGCTGGACCAGAGAGACTCCTGGGCTTCCTGGGACCAGTCTGTTTGGGGTGAGCCATCTGCTCTATTGCTGGTGGGGCAGGCATTTCAGAGATGCCAAAGCTTCTGTGTTGGCAGGGAGGCCCTCAGTCACCTCACCACAGGACCCCGAGCCTCAGGAACAGTAGGTTACAAACCCTGCTGCCCCCAGAGTTAGGGTCTTGAGCAGGTGCCATGTGATTAATGGTAACCAGCTACCCCTCTCGAGTTTCCTTCTGCTGCTGGAGCTTTAAGGCCAAGTGGGCCTGCAACTAAACTCTGTCCCCTGACTGTATCTAAGAAGGTCAGGATGAATTGGACAGCCTCTCCCAAAGGAAAATACTATTCTCAAAGTGAACTTCTCCCTGCCCTCCCCCCAACTTTTTTTTTTTTTTTTTTTTTTTTGCTTTTAACGGCTGCACCCATGGCATATGGAGGTTCCCAGGCTAGGGGCTGAACTGTAACTGCAGTTGCTGGCCTACATCACAGCCACAGCAATGCCAGATCCGAGCTGCATCTGTGACCTATGCTGCAGCTGGTGACAACACCGAATCCTTAAACCCACTGAGCAAGGCTGGGGATTGAACCTGCCTCCTCAGGGATAGTAGTCAGGTTCTTAACCCAATGAGCCACAATGGGAATTCCTTTTTTTTCTCTTTTTTTTTTTTATTGACGTATAATCGATGTACAATATTATGTTTTTGTTTTTCGGGGTTTTTTTTTTTTGTCTTTTTGCTATTTCTTGGGCCGATCCCGCGGCATATGGAGGTTCCCAGGCTAGGGGTTGAATCAGAGCTGCAGCCACCGGCCTACGCCAGAGCCACAGCAACGCGGGATCCGAGCCACGTCTGCAGCCTACACCACAGCTCACAGCAACGCTGGATCGTTAACCCACTGAGCATGGGCAGGGACCGAACCCGCAACCTCATGGTTCCTAGTCGGATTCATTAACCACTGCACCATGATGGGAACGCCCTAATTGATGTACAATATTATGTAAGTTAGAGGTGTACAATAGAAATTCACAATTTCTAAAGGTTATACTCCATTTGTAGTCATCATAAAAATATTGTCTGTCTTCCCTGTGTTGTACCATATAACCTTGTAGCTTATTTTATACATAATAGTTTGTCAAAAGTGAACATTTTTAAAATGTGGAGATTACGGCTACATCAATATCAAGGAATTTTCTTTTTGAACAGTGGATCTTCTGGTGATTCCCAACACACAATTAAAATATACAGCTTGCACTTAAAACTATTTTATGAATTAATCGTAGCACAGCAGCACTCAGGCAAAGAAAGGAGCCTGTTCCTGAAACATTTCTTTATACCATGAGCCTGGAGTGGGTACTCGTTCTCCTTGACCACAGATGAGATCACCAGCTTACAACGACCTCAGTGGCTCCAGACCATGCATGTGACGGGCTCAAGGCTCTTCAGGCCACAAGCTCGGGCAGAGTGACTGGGTCTCCACACAGGCACTGGCCGGACCCGGGGCGTCTGGGCTGGGGTCTCGTCCGGGCTTCCCCCTAGAGGCAGGATGTGGTTTCTGGTCGCTTGCTGGCTGTCAGCTCCTGCAGGCCCTTCTCAGCTCCGGCCCATGGAGGGTCACTGCTTTCTGGTTTTTCATCTAAATTGAAGTACAGTTGATTTGCAAGGCTGAGGCTGTATTCTTTTCTGCTGCACAGCGAAGTGATTCAGTTATGCACACGTAGACATTCTTTTTAAGAAATGCTCTTTTCCATTCTGGTCCATCACAGAAGATTGAATACAGTTCCCTGTGCTGTGCAGTAGGACCCTATTCATCCACAGGTCACTCCCTTCTTAGGGTCCCCTGTGCCATCGACCCTCCTGGTCGCAGGAGTGCCCTCCACCCTGGTCGCAGGCCTGGGGATGCGGTCCATGCAGAGAGGCAGTTTCAGAACCTGTCTTCACCAGAAGCATTGAGGTCTACCAGGGAACTCCCAAGTCCACAGAGTCACCTGCTGCCTCCCCACCAGCTGTCTGGGCTCCAGTGCATCACAGTGGAGGGGAATGGGCTGAAGCCGGGGAGCAGGTGGGCAGCCTGGCTCCCCCTCCATCCCCGAGGCTCCTGACCAGGTCCCCCTCCATCCCCGAGGCACCAGCAACTCGCTCAGGCCATGTGAGGCTGCGCTCCCGGCTGGCATCTCCCTCCTCTGCCACCTCTTCCCTGGTTCTATTTTGGTTGCTTGGATGTTACTCATTTGTGTGGATCTTCTGACACCTTTAATTGCTCTTCTCTTCCCACACTTATTAAGTTTTCTCACCCTTTGATATTGGCATTAGGAACACTTTAAATAATTTGCCAAATAATGTTTTCCCACTGCTGTTTTCTGTAAGTTGCACTGCTTTGCCTTTAACCCTGTATGAATTTTGCTGTAAAGTGTCAAACTGCATGGAGCGAGGTTATTTCACACGTAAGATTGGAGGCCTCCTTAGATCCCAAGTCTTATTTCTTCCTATGGCTATTCACTCTAAGAAGAGGCAATTTAATACTGCAAATGTGCTCTGAAACTCAAAATTGATTTTAAAAATAATGCCATCCTCTGGCACATCGCCAGGGTGTGCCTACCCCCCTGGACTCTAAGCACCAACTCTAGGAAGGAGTTAGAACATTTTTCCAATGTTGAGATTCTCTCAAACTGCCCACGAAGATGAAGCCCAGAACTCTTAGCATCAGCACTGGAACAAGAAGTCTTCAAATTCTGGCACATTTTACTGGTGTCCTTTGAGATGTTCCGAAGCTTGGATCTGTTTCTGACTCCTGTGTAAACAGAGACCCTCACTCCTCCTGCTGGTACTCGGCACCTGGGGGCACGGTTCCCTCACCAGAAGGGCAGAGACAGCTGCAGCTCTCGGAAGGGGACAGGTCTACGCATTTCAGAAAGTCTACTCGCGCCTGTCATCACGTCTTCGATCTTTGGAGACAGCTGGACAGGAGCCATCTCCACCCCAGCAGCGGAGGAAATGGACTTTGATGCTGTTTCTCAACACCACTGGTCCAGCTCAGCTCTGCCTCCTGTCATTAGGAACACCCCCCGACCCACACAATTGCTGCAAAATGTGACCTGCTTCTCTCAAGATGTGCTCAGGAGCTCTATGGCATGGAGGAGGGTGCTGTCTGCTCCCTTTGTGTTCCAAGGCACAACCTGGACCCGCCTGAACTGTGCTATGAGAAAAGAAAGCACAGAGTGTCCTAGAGGCAATCTAGAAGACAATCAGAAGAGGAAGTTCTGAGAAACACGCCACAAAAAGTCAAAGACAGAGCCTTTCTAGACCACTTTCCTGAATTTAAAACAGGCGCAACTGAAAGCCTAAGATTCCCTGACATCCTGGGACAAAAATGTAAAACCGTAAGCCTGCATTAGACCGGCAGGTGCCTTTATTCACACTGAATAAAACAAAAAATCTGCTCCCCGACCCCCAACCCCACTCCACCTCACAGCACTTGGGGCAAGGCATGGCTTACATGAACATCTCAGACTCACACACATAGGAACTGCAGTCTACTCCCCGCAAAGTGTAAGTTTTTGTTTTTACTTTGTAGACCCCTCAAGCCAAACACACAGAAAGAGAGGAGTCAAAGCCTTTTCTTCATCTGTCAAATACCCAGGATGAACTGTTTGTGACTTGAAAAGGATACAAACAATAAGGTTTGACGTTTTAGGACACCAGAGGGTATAATCTAAAAATATCTAAAATGTGCTAAGACATTGAGATCTCGCTGCATCTACCTGCAGTGAGCAGAGCAGGGGTCACCCAAGGATGGACATGCATCATGCATGTCCTGGTCCCTGAGGCCTGTGAACATGTGGCCTCCCACACGGAGTAAGGGTTAGGATGCTGGTGGAATTAAGGCTGCTCATCCGCTGACCGGGAGACAGGGAGTAGAGCCTGGACCATCCATGCGGGCCTCATATATCACAGGGTCCCTAGACATGGAAGAGGAGGGTCAAGACGTTTGCTCAGATCTTTTGGCCGTCCCCTGAAACCTGTGGTCAGAATACAGCTGCACGTAGGAACACAGGCCTGCTGTGTGATCCCTGAGACTCAGGCCATGGATGCCGGAGATTCTGGCCCCTCCCACCCATCGCAGCAGGTCCACCCAGGCCCAGGCTCTGGGTCAGCCCCTGGCCCCAGCTCCGCCCCTGCCTGGCCCCAAGGGGGACCTTTGTGAGGCATGGTCCCCTATGGGGCTGCAAAGAGGGTCCATCCTCCTTCTACTGGAGCAAACAGCTTCCCAGAGAGCATGCACTCAGAAATATGGTGTACTCAGAGCCCAATGAGCATGGGATTCATGGGAGGATCCAGAACAAAGATGAAGCTGAGAGAGAGATGGAGGATCTTGTGTGGGATTCCATATAACTCTCATCTCTTGCCAGAGAGGACAAAACAGTCCAGGAGACCAACAGCTCTTGTCAAAGAGCAAGGTAGGCCTTTTGTTTATTCATTCAACAAATGTTTATGGAGTGCCTCCGGTGTTCCAGACCCCGGCGAGGAGGAGAACATGTGTTTCACTACATGATGCTGTAAAATCGTTCTTCGTAAGTGACATTTCCAGAACCACTTTCCACGAGTCAGCCCGCCCTGGCAGTGCACCCAAAGCTGCAGCGGGCGCGGCTGCAAGGCCAACGCTGCTGGGGTGCGGTCCTGGACTCCTCTGGGCTCTGGGGTAAGGAGCTGATGCCCAGGGACCGCATTTTCGCAGAGTAAAGCGCTCGGTCCAGCTCACCGCCTGGTGTATTCACCTCCTCTCACGACTGTTCTCCTGAGACGGTTTCCAAAATCCCCGAGATGGCATGCCTTCCCGGTCACGCCCGTGCACCCACCCTACACATGGCAATGCTGTGTTTCCGTGCTGACCTTGGCCAGGGTCATCAAAAGAGGTCAAACTCGAGAACAAGGTATCTTCATTTCTGTGGGCGGGAAAGGCATATGGAGGGGCGGCGGCCTGGCAGCCGTTCCCTAGTTCGTCAAAGCAGAAGGACTCGCGCTCCGCACCGACCAAGCCAGCAGGTGCTTCACTCGCCAGCGGGATGGGAGGCCTGAAACCCCGCCCGGGGATGGGGCGCTCTGGCTGCCGGGGCCGGAGAAAGCGACGCCCCGCCTGCAGAACACAACGCGTCCCCATCGGCTGACGATAAAGCTCCAGCTCCGCTTTACTGCCACCTCTCACCGAGAGCGGCGCCTAGAACGGCTCCCAGGTGCCCAGTTCAGGCTCCCCTCCTGCTCCCTCCCTCTTTATGCGAGGTGATCGTATCTTTTACTCACAGAGCTGTGGGAAAGATGTCCTTGAATGTACCAACCTAGACGTTTCTGTCATTAAAGCTGGAATATAAAAATCTCCCCCAAGAGCCTGGGGAAAGACCCAGCCAGCTTTATCAAGTCCCCTGGTCCCGGGAGCAGAGTCGCCTGGGCTGAAACCCAAATCCCAACACACGGCGGGCCCCCATCGGTTACCGGTGACCGCAGCGGGCAGGGCTCTGTGACCTTTCACCCAGGGTCATTTGTAAGTGAATTAAAGGCATCGCAAAGGATTAAAGGATGGCTGTGAATCAACATTTCTGGGAGTCAGATACTGCTCCTCAACTGACAAGTTCAGTGAGATTACATATGTGACTACAGATTCGCAAACATTTCTCTTACAACCCTGACTTCACCGTCCCTAAAATACTTTTAAGTGTATTTTAAGAAGCCAGTTATCTCTTCACTTGAAAGGGTGGAAGGAAATCTATCCTACTGAGAAGGTGATCTCTCCTGAGCTCATGTAAACACACGGTATGGATATGCTAATAAAGCATTTTCAGGGAGCAAAAAAATTACCATTTTATGCAGATGATAATGTAATGTTTAACCAGTAAAATAATTCCTTCATTTATTACAATAGCTGTAATTATAATAGCTGTATCACCATTAATAGCTATGTAATAGCTGTACAGCGATTAATACTGAGGCACAAAATCAATTTAAATTTAGTCTGAACTTTTGTTATTATCAAAAAGTTATTAAGACTCCTTTAATGTACAATTTTATTTGCCCCCAAAGCATTCTAAATAGTTGAGCCAATTATTAAAGAGTTAGATATCATAAAAGAAACCTTATTTTCCCCCCAAAGCTAATCAGCTTGTTCAACAAAGTATTAGAGGCTTAACATTTTTTAATGTAGAGAAATGTTAAAATAATTTAATTTTAAACAAGCCCCTTGGAGAGTGACTTACATCTCTGGTGAAATATCTTTTTTTTTCTTCTCTTTTTTTTTAAGGCCACCCTCAGCATATGGAAATTCCCAGGATAGGGGTCGAATAGGAACTACAGCTGCCAGCCTACACCACAGCCACAGCAATGCAGGATCCAAGCCTGGTCTCCATCCTACACCACAGCCACAGCAATGCAGGATCCAAGCCTGGTCTCCATCCTACACCACAGCCACAGCAATGCAGGATCCAAGCCTGGTCTCCATCCTACACCACAGCCACAGCAATGCAGGATCCAAGCCTGGTCTCCATCCTACACCACAGCTCACAGCAACACTGGATCCTTAACCCACTGAGCAAGCCCAGGAATCGAACCCACATCCTCACGGATACTAGTCAGGTTAGTTTCCACTGAGCCACAATGGGAACTCCTGGTGAAATATCTTAAATCTGATTGAAATCCCATATAATAACTGCCACTTCTGATGAAAGAGAATTTTAATCAATAATACATCAGAACAGGAATTCTCCTTGTGGTTCAGCAGGTTAAAGACCCAACACAGTGTCCATGAGGATGTAGGTTCTATCCCTGGCCTTGCTCAATGGGTTAAGGCTCCGGTGTTTCTGTGGCTGTGGTGTAGGCCAACAGCTGCAGCTCTGATTCTTTCCCTAGCCTGGAAATTTCTATATGCTGCAGGTGTGGCCATAAAAAGAAAAACAACAACAACAACAAAAACCCACATCAGAACAGCACTTGAAAGCATTAATATCTTGTAGTATATATGTGTATATGTATTTAAAGTTAAATATATATTCATGTAGAGTATATATATAGTATATACTATAGAATAGAGTATATATGTAAATATATGTACATGTATTAAATATATATTCATGTAGTGTATATATAGTTAAATATATATACTACAAGGATTTAATGAATAATAATAAAGCAAATATTTATGCTTTCCATGTGCCAAGAACCTTGTTTAGTATTTTACATTTATTCTGTCATTTGTTTTTTAGGTATGTTTGTATTTGTTTTTTGTGTGTGTGTGTGTCTTTTTTTGCCCTTTCTAGGGCCGCTCCTGTGGCATATGGAGGTTCCCAGGCTAGGGGTCTAATCAGAGCTGTAGCCACCAGCCTACACCACAGCCACAGCAACACCAGATCCAAGCCACATCTGCAAACTACGCCACAGCTCACGGCAATGCGGTATCCTTAACCCACTGAGCGAGGCCAGGGATCAAACCCTCAACCTCATGGTTCCTAGTCAGATTCGTTTCTGCTGCGCCACAATGGGAACTCCCTGTATTTGTTTTTATTATTTTTTTTTCCCATTTACAAATGAGAAGCCCAAAATGTTAAAATGTGGCAGTTAGAGAATCTGAACTTAAATGGCTCTGACTCCACTGCTATAACCTCCCGAAAGTGTGAATGTTTTCCTCCGACGGTTCTTAATGGAACTTACTCAGCGGTATAAGAGTTTGAGCCCCTTCCAAGAAACCCTCTAAAAATTGGTCATGACCTCGTAATGTAGGATAATGCTTTTTTAGCTGAAATGAAATTCTCATTTATCTCTCTTGGGGCAAATAGAAAGGAAGACCATTAAGCAGAAACTGACTTGCAAAAACCAAAGTAAAACAAAGTCCTGATCTCCAGCACATTAAGCAGTTCAGCCCCTGAATCTGGTTTTCCCGCGCATCTGTCAGGTCCCGAGGGCACAGAGATGCACTCTCAGACCAGGAGCTTCGAGGGGTTTACCCAGGGACTGTCCTCGGAGGCGAGAGCAGATGGGGGACTCAACGGGGGTGAGCAAGTCAGGGCCCCCAGGCTGGGGGAAGAGGATGGTTCCGGGGGCCCCTGCCCAGAGCTCTAACCCCATAGCAGCTTCCAGGGCACTGGGGTCCCCGACACTCGGGGTCCCACACGCCAACCTCACCCCTTCCCCATTGCAGCCACTGAGCCCCTGGATGTCCGGGGAAAGGACAAACAGACCATCTCCACTCAGTTCCCTGGTGAGAAGCGGCAGCCAGACATTTGTTGTTTAAAGTACCTATCGAGTGTCTAACGTAATGAATCAGTAAACCTATGAAAAATGAGCTATTCCACTCAAAGCCTTTATTGGATGTCCCAACCATCCAACCATCCTTGTCCATTAGGGACAAAGGAATACCGTGGGTCACTCGCAAAGAGTGTTTTCTGAAAACCCGGGGGGATGAACATCTGTGTTCATTCTGTTTGACCGTGAGATGAACAAGTCTGGGGACATCCTGGATATAAACCGCAGCATCGATGCCGAGTGGAGACCTACACACTTCTGGGGCCCCAGCACCAGAGGGCATGTGTTCCCATCACCATTTTAACGTGAAATCGTCCTCAATTTGGAAAATATGACAATAATGAACCCAGTATAGTCATTTTCTAAATGACTTAAAAATTTCATTTCAGACGTTTGACACAGACAATCAATGCTAGTGAGCCGGGGGTGGGGAGGCGATGAGGGACCCTTCCACCAAGTCCCTCCATTTAAATTCCATCACAATACTCCCTCTGTCGTTACCCCATCTCTGTCTCTTGACTGCAGCCCCCAAGAAATGTTAGCATCTTAATAACGATAACAGGAAATACGTCTGTCTTGGTATTTCCTAGTAGGTGCTTAATAAATGTTTGTTAAGTAAGTGAGTATCAAAATGTATTCATTTTCTGAGACACCATTTGATGTAAGACTAACTTGGTACAAAGTGGATCATTTCAGAGCAACTCAGTATCATGCTCAAGTACGTCAACACTGATGAGATGAGAAAACTAAACTCTCATGTCCAGTGACGCTTCCTCCAGGAAGCCTTCCATAATTAGTTAAAAGCACTATCTCTGCTGAATAGAGTACATTGACTTGCCTTTCAGATCTTTTAGTAATTTTTTCTTTCTACCACTTATTCCTCGCACCACGTAATTATTAAGAGATTTCTTGAAGACAGCAGACTGATTGCATGTGCTTTGCACAACATGAAAGCACCATAAATACCTAGCAGTTAGTAGCACTGATACTCTAGGATTCTGGTGTATAGGGCATCGTTCTAACTGCCATCTTTGACATCTTTTCACATATCTTTGAAATCCTGGAGGCGAACATGGACTGAATTGCCCTGTCAAATGGGACTAACGTTATTTAGGCCACCTCAAGCAGGAGGGGAAAAGGCATTAAAAAAGTCAAACATGGAGTTCCCGTCGTGGCGCAGTGGTTAACGAATCCGACTAGGAACCATGAGGTCGCGGGTTCGGTCCCTGCCCTTGCTCAGTGGGTTAACGATCCGGCGTTGCCGTGAGCTGTGGTGTAGGTTGCAGATGCGGCTCGGATCCCGCATTGCTGTGGCTCTGGCGTAGGCCGGTGGCCACAGCTCTGATTCGACCCCTAGCCTGGGAACCTCCATATGCCGCAGGAGCGGCCCAAGAAATAGCAACAACAACAACAACAAAAAGACAAAAAAAAAAAAAAAAGTCAAACATGCTCTTCAAATATTTATCATATTATTTACAGGTAAGGAAATGGGTGGAGATTTGGGACCAATTTCTTGAACCTTCCATCAGAACTCCATTTGATATATTTGATATATTTCAAGGAAAAACGGCACAGCTTTCGGTGTGGTTCACAACAAAGAACAATCCATTCAAAACCTAGAATCTGAAGGGTATGTAGGAAGACAAATAATTTTCATGTTATAGAGTCACGGAGTCTGAGAAGAGGAATTCAATCACTGGTCTAAAGATGTGACACAGCGGAATCAATTTTACAGGGATCCAAAAAATGTGTGCAAGGCACTGCAATGAAAGTTCAGAAAACAATGTACCTGAGCCTTTGATGAAAACCCAAACCTGCAGCTCACAGGGTTGGAAACAGGATGGATGGAAGCACCAGAAATGCAAAGTGCAGTCGGCTTGGCAGGTTCAGATGCCAGACAGAGCACCTACCCCACCTCTTCATACACCCATACACCTTGGCACAGACCGTCACATCCACGAGGAGTGTGACTCCTGAGAGTGACGGAGAGACAATGCAGACAGAGTCAGCCTGGATGGCCTGGCTCAGCGAGGCCAGGGGGCCGCTCCTCCAGGCTCACCTGCATGTTGCAGGAGGCGGTGGCGTCACTGGTCGGGAGCAGAAGAGGGGACACAAGGTAAATCAACATCTTCGAGGGCGCATTTTTTTTAAAATTAAACAAGCATAATCATGGCCATGAAACCTAGAGAGCATTCAGGGTCTTATCCACAAAGTTCATTATTCCAAAAATCTCTCTGGGTATCACCTTTCTTTTCCTTCCTTCTTTCTTTCTTCCTTTCTTTCTTTCTTTCTTTCTTTCTTTCTTTCTTTCTTTCTTTCTTTCTTTCTTTCTTTCTTTCTTTCTCTTTCTTTCTTTCTTTCTTTCTTTCTTTCTTTCTTTCTTTCTTTCTTTCTTTCTTTCTTTCTTTCTTTCTCTCTTTCTTTCCTTTCTTCCTTCCTTCCTTCTTTCTTTCTTCCTTTCTTGTCTTTTTGCCACTTCCAGGGCCACACCCACGGCATATGGAGGTTCCCAGGCTAGGGGTCTAATCAGAGCTGTAGCCACCAGCCTATGCCAGAGCCACAGCAACTCGGGGATCCGAGCCGCATCTACGACCTACACCACAGCTCACGGCAACGCCAGATCCTAAACCCACTGAGCAAGGCCAGGGATTGAACCTGCAACCTCATGGTTCCTAGTCGGATTCATTAACCACTGAGCCACAACAGGAACTCCAGGGTATCACCTTTCTATATTTTTAAGACATTAAGTGACAGTAACAGCAGCTGGGAATTCCCATTGTGGCTCAGCAGGTTAAGAACCTGACTAGTATACATAAGGATGAGGCTTCAAATCCTGGCCCCGCTCAGTGGGTTAAGGATCCGGTGCTGCTATGGCTGTGGTGTAGGCTGGCAGCTGCAGTTCTGATTCAATCCCTAGCCTGAAATAAAGAAAGAAGGAAGGAAGGTAGGAAGGCAAGAAAGGAAGAAAGGAAGAGAGAAAGAGAGAGAGAAAGAAAGAAAGAAAGAGAGAGGGAAAGAAAGAAAGAAAGAAAGAAAGAAAGAAAGAAAGAAAGAAAGAAAGAAAGAAAGAAAGGAAGGAAGGAAGGAAGGAAGGAAGGAAGGAAGGAAGAAAGAAAGAAAGAAAGAGAAAGAAAGAAAGAAAGAAAGAAAGAAAGAAAGAAAGAAAGAGAGAGAGAGAGGAAGGGGAAGAAAGAGAGAAAGAAAGAAAAGAAAGAAACCCTCCAGACAAGCCCAGGACCATCTTCTAGGTAAAGAGGAAATAAATGTGAGAAAGGGTTGGATCAGCAAGAATTCGGGAAGCATCTCCCCGTCTGCCAGGCATGTAAAGAAGACCCAGTCCCCACGCCCCAGGAGCTGAATAAATAAACCTGACATCTCTCCAGCCTGCATTGGGTGGAGCCCTCCTGGAGGTGAAAGCACTGGTTGGGGAGACACGGCTGGGGGCTGGGAGGAGGAGGAGCCAGCAGCTGAGAAACATGTGTCACAGCACTGTGCCCACTTAAGGGACCTTATGGCCCCGCACCAGCCCTGCGCTGAGAACCAGGAGAAGGGCACACCGTTTTCCCAGTGGCCGACTGCAGCTCGTCATGGGGTGGCGGACCGCGGTCCAGTCCGATTGTGGACACCTGCTCTTTCCACAGGGTCACCCACAAACACACACAGGACAAATGGCCCTGCCAAGGGGTAGTCGGGTGTTTAAGAGACCAAGATGTGCCCCCTATCACAAAATAGAACAACGAGCCAACCAGTAGACTGGACATTCTAACGTGGGGGAGTTCCTAGAGAAGAATAATAACCAAGCACCATTTACTGAGCATCAATAACACACCTAGTACTGCTCTAAACACTTTACATATATATATATTTTTTTGTCTTTTTAGGGCCGCACCCTCGGCAGTTGGAAGTTCCCAGGCTAGGGGTCCAATCAGAGCTATAGCTGCTGGCCTACACCACAGCCACAGTAACGCTGGACCCGAGTCACATCTTCGACCTACACCCCAGCTCATGGCAACGCCAGATCCTTAACCCACTGCGCAAGGCCAGGGATCGAACCCACCTCCTCATGGATGCTAGTCGGCTTCATGAACCACTGAGCCACAACGGGAACTCCTTCACATGTTTTTAACTAAGCTTCTAAACCTATAAAATAGGCATAATCTTTCTTGAGTGCCTCACTGCAAGTAAATCATTCTGAAGTAACCATAAACAACACAGTGCCCTGTGGCAAATAATATTTTTAAACCACAAAGAGTCCACTGGGATAAATAAACAATGGTCGTAGATGCTGAGAAGAGATGAAGAAGAAATTGAAAAAATAGCCTTTGCTGCCAGGAAGTTTCTGGTCCAAATAGAACCACACTCTCGCAGACACACAACACGAGCAGACACACAACACAAGCAGGAGCAGCGAGGAATTAACACGGAGAAACTATTCACATAAATATTAATGGGAGGCAAATTGAAGGTATTCTGATGGAAATAAGAGTTCCGATCAGGTGTTTTAAAGCATTTTCCAGGGAAGAATGGAAAGATAATTATAGGCAGGGGAAACGGACTAAAACTGTAAACAAATATGAGAAGAAAGGACTGACTATGAGAAGATAATTAGTGGAGCTCCCCCGGCACCGTGTCCGCCAAAGGCCGTGTGAGCGCGATGGCAGTTTTTGCCTCTTCCCTTCACCCACTTTAGTGAGGACTCCTGATCACAGGGGAGCGAAACAGCTCCAGTCATCTGCTTGGAGCCCAATAGGTCACTTCCCGGCCAGGACGAAGCTGCAGTCAGAAGACACCTCTCTGTTTCTCAGCTCCGGGCCTGGCATCCCTCTCGGGCAGGCCCACTGTGCCTGGCGGATGCCTTCCTGCAGGGCCGGGCCACCTCTCCAGAACCAGCCCAGCACCAAAGGGGGCTGTCTTCCTCAGGCCTGAAGGACTGTCCCAGGCTCCATGCTCGCTGACCAGAACTGGCTTTATGTCCCCATTCACCCCAGAACCAGCATTATGCTCACCCATCAACCACCAGGAGAGCTTCTGCTTTCCCTCCACACATGGGCTGCTTGAGGCCTCTGACATGCTCCCAGGCCTCCCCACGCCCCCAGGGAGTTTCAGAAGCGGCCTCATCCACAGTGGGCAAGGCCAGAAGTCCAGTCGGAGGCTGCACAGCAGTCAGCTGGGCCAGGGGGACCTTCACTTGGGCTGGGACAAGGGTCAGACTCAGGACGCAGCATTTTGGAGGCAGGGCCCTGATACCTTCCTGAATGACTGGAAGTGACACAGGGGCGATGGGGGGTGGGGTCGGGGACAATCTTTGAAGCCTGAGGACCTGGAGGGATGGACCACTTTTACTGAGACAGAACAGGTGTCTCCTGGAGGAGTTGAGGTGTCTGGGGACACACAGTGGACCCTCGCGAGCAGGCAGTGGGTATTCTACTGGGTCTGAGTTGGCAGCACAAGCCTGGCTGGGAACCAACAATGCAGATGTAGGTAGAAAAGACACAGGGACCAAGGCTTGGGCCCGGAGCCCCCAGGTTCCTTGTTTGGGGGACGGGGGATGAACCCAGGACAGGGAGACATGTCCAGTGAGGGAGGAGGGGCCCAGCATGAGGTGCCCTGATGTCTGACGCCCTGCAACCCCCTCTAGCCCTGGGTGCCTGGAGCCAGAGCACAAACACAGGTCCCCCACGTGTCTAAATACGTGAAAGCTGTAATGAAGTTCAGAGACTATTTATTAAAATAGGTTCCATCCCCGCACATCCAGAACTGTACCTTCACGAGAGCCCAGAAAGCCATGTTCAAATCATGACTTTGCAGATTCCTCCGGGCTCCATGGTGGGGGGGGGGGGGAAATGTTCAGCCCAGGGTTAATGACCCCTTCTCCTCCCTCATGGGGGGATTTTGTGTGCACCAGCGTGGACATCCTGGCCCCCCTTACACTTAGCAAGGACCTTCTCGTGTGCTTGGCTCTTTGCCTCCGCCTCAGCAAGGGGTCCACGGGGCCAAAATAATGTCCCCACTCAGAGCCTGGACCATCCTCTTTAGACCAGGCTCTGTACTGTGGAAATTGCCCAGCTAATGGCCCTAAACCCACCTCCAGGCCTGAGGGCCTGCACTTTCTGGGGGGGGGGTGGGGGTAAAGGAGCTGTTTGCAGGACACTGATGCTCAGACACCCACATGTGTGACAACGACAGTACCCATCACCTTAAAAAGAAGGAGACTAAAGCTCAACTTAAAGCAGCATGCAGGGAACTCCAGAACTCCCGTGCTCCACAAACACAGCTAACGAGCTCAGCAAACCACCAGAGTCCACTTCTAAAGAAGTCTTAACACCAGGCAAAAATGTAAAAGAATCAGAGGAAGGCCTGGGGAAGGAGTGGGATGGACGGGGACTCTGGGGTTGGTAGATGCAGCAAACGATGGCATTTAGAAAGGATAAGCAATGAGGTCCTGCTGTGCAGCTCAGGGAGCTCTAGCCAGTTTCTTGGGATAGAACATGATGGAACAAAGTATGAAAAAAAGAATGTATGTGTATGTATGACTGGGTCACTTTGCTGTGACCCAGAAATTGAAGAACTAGGTAAATCAACCATGTTTAATTAAAAAAAAATGTTTAAGCTGCTGTTTTGCAGAAAGAGAACAAATGACATTTAAACTGTCCCCCCTGGAGTTCCCGTCGTGGCGCAGTGGTTAACGAATCCAACTAGGAACCACGAGGTTGAGGGTTCGGTCCCTGCCCTTGCTCAGTGGGTTAAGGATCTGGCGTTGCTGTGAGCTGTGGTGTAGGTTGCAGACGCGGCTCGGATCCCGCATTGCTGTGGCTCTGGCGTAGGCCAGTGGCTACAGCTCTGATTCGACCCCTAGCCTGGGAACCTCCATATGCCGCGGGAGCGGCCCAAGAAATAGCAGAGACAAAAAAAATAATAATAAAATAAACTGTCCCCCATCCCCAACCCCAGGTCAGTGGAGGCTGGGGGACTGCAGCTAGGCCCCTGGGGCAGGCCCCTGGGGGCCGGGGGACTTATCCTCAAGGAACTGTGGTTGTCTGCATGGACCGCCAGCGGCCGGTAATGTCTGAAGGTCTGGCACAGGGCTTGTCTTTGTTCCACCTGACTTAGAGCAGTGCCAGGGCTGAGGCGATGGACCAGGTGGCTTCTGCTGAAAGCATCTGAGAGCGCAGGTATTGGCCACAGCAGGCAGCAGAGGGCAAGGAACGAGAGTGACAGGCATCAGGTGGACCTAAGGGCCTGGGAAAGGGGTTACGAGGGGAATAGGGCCTTTGAAAGTTTCTCGTGTAGGGACGTGAAGCCACACACAGGCTCAGGGCTGGACGCATGTTCAGGGAAGGCCTGAGAAGATCCCAGCTCTCAACTCTTTTTTTATGAGTTGGGGTGTCACTGGCATACAACATGAACGCATTCCCATGTGACAGCAAGTTCCCACAACACAGCAATGGATGACTACAGAATTCCAACAAACACTTGAAGGATGAATATCAACCCTTCTCAAACTGCAGGAAAGAGAAGCGGAGGGAACACTTTCTAACTCATTCTTTGAGGCCAGCATTACTTTCATATCAAAGTCACATAAAGGCATCAGGAGAAGACTCATCATCAATGTCCTTTATGAATATACATGCAAAATTCATCCACAAAACACTAGAAAACCAAATCTAGCAGCATTTTAAGAGGATTATACTCCATGACAAAGTGGGATTTATCCCAAGAATGCAAGAGTCAACATACGTTAATCAATCAATGTAATGCATTACATTAATAAATAGAAAAGCAACACCCATGATCATCTCAACTTAAGTACAAAAAGCATTTGGAAAAATCCAGCATCCTCTGATGATAAAAACACACCACAAACTAGGAATAGAAGGAAACTTCCTCCACATGAGAAAGGACATTTAAGCAACTAGACAGAGCTGGTAGTTACACAACACGGTGAAGGAACTAAATGTAACCGAATCGTACATTTTCAAAAGGCTAATCAACCACTTGTTATGTTACATTTGTCATGTGACCTCCACTTCAGCTTACAAAAGGGAGGAGGTGAAGCAGTCAGGACCACAGGGACGACTGGTCTCCAGCTCTCACGGGGCCTCCGTTCTACAATGGCGGGTACCAAAGCAAAGAAATGACGAATATTTGCAGAACATTTGCTGTGTACCAAACACTCCTCTGAGCACTTTGATTTCATACAAAATCAGGAAATCCTCAGAACTATCCAATGATACAAAGTTATCTTCTTTTTACAAATTAAAAAATATATAGAAAGAGAGAGGCCCAGAGAGATACAACAACTTACCCAAAGTCAAGTAGTTATAAAGTGGCAGAGCCAGGATTTTAAACCAGTAAATCTTCAGAGATTATGTTCCTAACTCTGACACCACACAGCGCTATGAGAATAAAGCAGGGTGTGGGTGTGGAGACAGCACTGCTGCAACTTCTAAGTATCCCACTGACATACGTTTTGATTGCAGTCATTAAATATGGCTTATGGGCGTTAATAGAGACAAAAGTACACAGCAAATCATCTGAAACTGTTTAACATGGAATATTCAGCTTGCTTTGTATCTACTTTGAGGTAAAAACAGAGCACCAAACAGACAATCAAATGCATTATTAACCATAAAATCAAGTAATTTTCAACTTCTTGTGGGAATTGCTGACTCACATAAAATTAATGTAAGAAATAAATTTATCAGGTCCAACTCCATCTTTCTTTACTTAAGGAAAAGGTTTCAAAGAAACTAAGTGACTTGACACTTCATGCCAGAGTTCATACCTCAGTCCTCTGTCTCAAACTGCCAGTCTTTTCAGTTTATTTTGCCCATAGCTACCTAATTTACTTAACAGATTTCAGAGTTGGTATGCAAATAATTTAAAGTTGAAATTTATATAAATACTTAGGTTGAATTTTTTTTGGTTGTGCCCATGGCATGTGGAAATTCCCAGGCCAGGGATCGAACCTGTGCCACTTAAGTGACAATCTCAGATCCTTAACCCATTGCACCACAAGGGAACTCCTTCAGGTTGAACTTTTTATAAGTGTGTGTGTGTGTGGGTGTGCGCGTGCGCGCGCACGCCCACGTGTATGCACACGCATGCTTCAAATATTTATGTGTCTGCTTAATTTGGTCTACGTAATTAAATATAGAGTATGGTACATCTTTTCACATTCAGCTTTTGCATCTTAACACGATATTGCAATATTTGGATTTCAAAGGCTGCATGAAAATTACTATATTTAAACAAACATTTTCTCAAAATATAAAAGGAGATGGTGATGACAAGAAGGAAATAAGAGCTAGGAAATCCTAGAGCATCTTGGAAAAAGCAAGCAAAGGTAGGCAAATTCTAGGCATTATTAAGTTTTTGCTAAACCCCAAATAAGTGTTGCTATGTATTTTTCTATTTATTTTACACCCATGTGTTATAAGGAAAATATCACCCATATGTGTTTCATTCAATGTTCCCTAAGCTGAGCATAATATAATTGTCGAGGAGGTGTTTAAGGTCCGGTAAGTTTTTCGATTTTTACAAAGCCTTCCTCCTCCCTCTGAAAAAAGCAAGTGGTGTTTTGCCAGCACAGAACAGAACTTGAACAGGGGGCAGATTGAGTTTGGTTCTAAACTTAGAGCACACAAAATTGAGTGACTGCCAAGCCTGCTGAAATGTGTTTTCTCCAATCTTCTTAAAGTGCATGAGGAATTCTAAAGAAAAATTGTAAAGCCTTCCATGACGAGTTTTCTTTTAACCACTGAATACTCCTGAATGGAAAACCACATACTGCATATAAGATAGTGATGTGTTTTATCAAGTCCTGGTCCCGGTATATTTCATTCAGTATATTTTCCCCAAAAGGCTCTCTCATGATATCTTTAAGCTTAGGCAGTTCCCTTTATTTGGATAGAGAATCGATGGTTCCTGGCCAGTATGCTCCTGAAATTAATTGACCTTCACTTTTCAAAGAAGAAGCAAGAAGTGGATGGGGGAAGCAGTTATACAAAAAGACAATATCGAATCAATAAGCGTCCTGATGTCTGATCATACCAAAGCGTCTAAGATGATTCACTAGTCTTGAAGGGGGATGGGAAAGTATTAGCGAAATCAACAGATTGATCCAGGCATATGGGCGTCCTGGAAGGCGGCTGAGAGTGGGAGAGGAGAGGGAAAGGACATGGAAAACAGGGCCGTGTCGCTTGGTTCACTCACTGCCAACACACTGAAAAACACAGGCTGGAGAGCCCACCGTTTAAATGGGATGACATTTAAGTAATTCCTTTTGTTCATGTTTTTGAGACTTCTCCATAATTCATCAAGCAGGATGACTTCTTTTGCATATTTCCATGCCTTTTAAAAACTTTTTTCACCCAATTTCAAACCTGAATATTGGGCATAGAAGTGAAACGACGCAGAAAAGGATTAGGAGGATGAAGAGGATGAAGGAGTTAACATCTTCAAGAATAAATTCTTTCATGATGGAAAAAAGCTGGTATTTGGGATCCTGCTGGGAGGTGGGATATTATTTCTGGATTTCCCTTATTAGTGATCATTTTAACTGATTAAGGATCAGTTCTCTACTTCCATCTCTGCAACTCCAAGCATTTGTTGCTTTCACACTTTTTTTTTTTCCTTTTCTTTTAGGATGAAATCCAAAAGGTCTGAAGATGGTTTTTCTATAGGTTTTGCTTCAGTCTTAGGTTAATTCTATTTATATTCTTTGCACTTTGAATCAATATTCTGGTTCTGCATTTTGAAAATAAGACCTAGCTTTTAATTTATCAAAAGAGGAAGAAGACTATAAAAGTCAGATTTTATTTCATGCCTATTCAATTGAGTTGTGAGTATGAATTTGGAATGTTTTCCCAGTCAGTTCAAACCAATCAGCAGATGCATTAATGGTCCTTTCCATATAATGTGATGCCATTTCTCAGACAATTGAGAATTAAATCTCCATGTCGGTATGGGAGGTATATTGCATAAATATAAATAATGCAGGCTACCATATTCTTAAAAGTGGGTAAAATCGTGGTTATCGAGCAGGTTTGCCTGAAGTCAAGTCAACCACGAAATACCTGACTGACACCAAGCTGCTGCGGCCAGGGTGCTTCATGCAAATGCCATCCCTATCAGTTTGTGTCATTAGGCAAACTTACCTTCTGTTTGCCTTCACTTCCTCATCTATAAAGTTCCACAACCTTGGTGAAATCTTGGCTTATAAACATAGGATTGTTGTGGAATTAAGTGAGTTAATACTTAGGACAATGCCTGGCACACACACAGGAAGAGTTCAGTTCCTGTTGGGTGTTACTATGTGGCCCATTCCCCCACCCCTGCGAATTCTGCAAATATAATTTTCAGTGCCCTTCTGTGTGCTTTGCTAGGAATGCAAGCAATCCTTGATGCACGGCTTTAAACTTGAGTTATTCAGACTGAAAGTATTTGGTAGGTGGCACAGGCTGTTCCTTCCAGCACTTGGAGCCAGCAGCACACAGACCACCATGAAGACTCATCTTTGCACTTGTTGTCTTTGGCACCAAGACCCTCACCCGCCACCTCAGCCCAAGCTTCTCTTCCCCCGAAACCCCAGACCCTGTCTGTTCCTGAGACACCTGTTCCTTTCCCACAGTGAGACCTATCTCCTTTGCGTTCATGTTCTGTCTTTTGTTTTGTATATTTTGAGGCTGTGTGTTAAAGAGTGTAGACAGCGATTCCACATTTTCCTGGTGGATTAGCTCATTTTCGGATTATTTAGGGCTCTCTTCCAAGCTATTTCCTTTTATCTCTGTGTCATGCTCAGCCTGGTCATTAATAACAATTATATCAGGTTGGTTTGAATTGCTCCCACCATGGACAGCTCCAGGCCCCGTATTTTTAACTGTGCTGCGGTTAAATTGGCAAGGTACTCTGCTCTTACGGTGAGATCAGAATTTGCTTGTTAACATTTCAGCGAGCATTGCTTTTTCATTCATACATTCAACACTTACTAAGCACATGATGAGCCTCAGCTACATGAGAAAGACAAAAAAAGGGCCCCTCCCAGCCCTCAGCTTGGTTAAAACCCAGAAAAGCAGAAGAATTCAAGCGCTTTTTTCCCCTTAGGGTTATATCAATATTCATTCTACAAGTTACCATGGTGGATATTATTCGTGTGCGTGTATGTAGTTTTTCTGTAATTTCAGAACTTTTATGGCAACCATGACCCAGTTTAATCAAAGCAGAGCTAGTCTTGATCTGTGCTTTAAGCATGTGCGTGCAAAGATTGCTCTGCAAAATGGGGCATTAAAGGGATCATTGGCCAAGGCCACAACATGAGAGAGGCTGCCATGTTTCTTCAAGATCCTGATAAGCTGCAGGCTGTTGGCCTCAGAGATCACATCCTTTCTGTCGAGCCTTCACCTTTCATCACACCTGTACAGCGATGTGGACATTATTATTCAACACATGAACCTGGTCTTTCGACTGTAGTTGCAGACAATCTCCACTCTTCACTAAGCTTGTCAAACAAGGACTGAAGCAAAGACGCATTGACAATTAGGTGATACACCCTTGTCATTGCATGGTCCCTCCACACAGCCATTTCTTCTTTAACTGCTAGCCTTTGCCTCTCTCTCTTCATATGCTCTCGTAGCCTGGCCCAGATCAAAAAGACACTGGGATGAGGAAATCAAAGATTTCTCAAGACCAAAAAAGGAGAAGGACCCTGCTCCTGGGTGAGCTCGACCAAGTCTGAGGACCAGGGTCCAAGGTCCTTCAAAATCCCCCCTCCCGGGACTGCTGAGTTCAAACATGTGTGCATGGTTGATTCATGTGCCAGAAGAGAACCTGGAAACACCAATTTGTGCTGAAGCCCTTCAGACACGGAAAGAAGTAACAGATGGACTCATGAAGAGGAAAGGAAGGCATTTCCAATGTTCTGTTGTCGTTCTGACCAAATCTCCCAACAGGCACTTTTCACTCAGTTGAGAGATATCATCAGACACTTGACGGCTTGTTAAGTGAGTTAATGATCTTTTCTTCTCAAGGCTGTGGCAGTGGTGGTGATGCAATTGTCCCAAAGTGTTGTCATCCTCCACCTATAGCATCTACGGCTTTACATTTCTTCAAGTGTCATTTACTCCCGTAGAACCTGCCTTCAGGCATTTTTTTCACACATGCGCAGAAAAATGTGATGATGGAAGAATGAACACAAACTCAGAAAACCCAACATTTACAAAATTCTCTGTATAATGAGCACCCGCAACAACTTCTGCCAATTGTTATATATCTTACAGATGTAAAGTCTGAATTTCAAGGAGTTTGGGTTTAAAATACATACACTACTTTATATAAAATAGATAGCCCACCAGAACCTACTATATAATGCAGGAAACTATACTCAGTATCTTGGAATAACCTACAATGAAAGAGAATGTAAAAAAAGAATATGTATGTATATCTGTATATATATATACACACACATATATAATATTCATATATATTTACATATGAATCACTTTGCTGTACACCTAAACCTAACACAACATTGTAAATCAACTACATTTCAATAAAAATAAAAAAGTTAAGAAATTTAGTTTGAATCTCAGCAAAGCTAAGCAACTTACTTAGGGTGGAGGCAGAACCAGGACTCCACAGACTCATTCTTCCCACTCGGTTACTACAAACCAGCCCCAAACTGGAGGGTATGATTGTACCACCTTAGAGTAAAAACCAGGAATTGAGTTAAGAGCTGGGAACCTACTCTATACAAAAGTTTAAAAAAATGGTGACGTTCCTGGCAAAAAGAGTCCCTCCTGAAATTATAAGACTAAAAAGTGTTCTAAGCATAGTATGCAATAGTAAATTTCCTTATAGTTTCTTTGATTCTTTCAGAAACAGAAACTTTTTTAAAAAACCCCTAGATTATTTTCATGACTATACTGTAATAGAGCAATAAAGATAATAGTTTGCAAATATTTAATACTTATTAAGTGCCAAGCACAGTTTTACGTGAGTTTCATGAATTATCTCGTCAGCGGCAATGCCCTTGAACAAATCATCACTGTTTGCACTTTCCAGATGAAATAAATGGGACTCAGGGGGCGGGGGGACTTGTCCAGAATCCTTCTGTCTCTAGGAGGTCTGGGCAAGACTTGAACTCGGGGGCTCCACCGCAGGACCATAGCCAGAGCACATCTGTCCCTCAGCCCAGTCCCTCAGCACCTCCCCCACCTGCCCAGGCCAGCCCTCCTCCGCCTCACCGCTGCACGCTGTCCTCACCGCCCAGTGCCAGCACTGTCCATGCACAAGTGCCCCTCCACAGCGGACACGCTGTGCCGGCTCTCTAACACATGCTTCTCCCCCTCCTCAGAGGCCCCCAGCTTCTCATCACACTCAGAGGGCACCTGCCATCCTCACCTGGGCCAAGCCCGCCGACGAGATCCGGTTCCCTTCTCTCTCCCCAACCTCATTTCTGTTCCAACCGCCTGGACTACAGCCCCTCCTGAAAGAAGCCTCGTCAGTGTCCCTCAGTAAATGCAGGCAGTGCACCAGACCCCCACTTTACTGGCGGTTTCCTGACTCCGCTCTTGTCTTTGACATTGAGGGTTGTTACCTGATATTTCCTTATTGTTTGTCTTTATTTCCTGATTTGTCCATCACTTTATTATTGGAAAGGAACCATGGGAGCAGCACCTTTGTGTCACTCACTAGCCTCTATCCCTAAGACCCAAAAAAGTACCAGGAAAATGTGAGACTCAAGAAATGTGGATTAAATGAACTGATTTTTTCCAATATCTTTAGGATAGATATTTAGAAACTGTAATCACTACCAGATCAAAGGGCATGAAAGTCATTGATATATATTGAAATTTTCTTCCCCCCAAACTTGTGTGATGAACATTATTCCACATTTGAATCGTCAAAAACATTATAGGATCCAACCAAGGAAAAGGAGGGGCAATGATTGTGTGACCTATAGACCAATTAGTATTTGGCCGCCTCTCCTAAGCTTTTTTGTTTTTTTTCAGTGCAACTAGTAGTTGAAGTTAAGGAGTAAGTTTTAAAAATCTTACCAAACTAGTAGCCTTTGGAGCAAGGGAATGACCATTAAGATATGGTGCTTGAGCCATCAGCCACTGGCGCCTCCTGTTTCCCGGTTTGTGATTCTAAACCCCACTGGAACCCAGCTCTGGAGGAGGAAAACAAAAGACTGCAATGTTTTCTTGACTTTGGAAACCCTTTGATGAACTTGCATAAATTAGTAGCCTAGAGAAGCTTATTGAGAAGATACCTGAGCTAGTGTTTCTGCAGAATCACAGTATCACTTGCACTTGGGAGTTTAAATGCTAAGATAAGGTCTTGGCTCTCTCTCTATTTTCTAAGGCCTGAGATCACATATTCTGCCCTGCAGGTAAATGTGGTCTGGCCCCATGAGATTTGCTGTCTAAGAATGCGTTAGACGCCCGTCTCCTGCGGAAAATGCCGAGGCAAGTGGGCACAGAGAACCCCTGCCTGTCAGTGGGCACGTTGATTCTTTCCTTAAGTGTCTCATCCCAACACGCAAATTAGAAGGAAAAAACTATTTATCGTCAGAAAAACCAGTGTCAGAAAAACTGCTGTTCAGTTTCTAAAAGATGGAAAATAGTCTTAAATGTTTTGACAGAGAACAAAATTCACAAACAAATGGAGAATTTGTGAATAACAACAAAATTTGGAGAAATGTTACAACCCAAAAATGTTCACCAGCTGCTTAGAATTCAAAATTCTGGTGTTTCCTGTGGATCCCTTCTTTGCACAGCACAATGATTACAGCAGCAAATGGAGACCTTGAGAGGGAGGGGGTGGGCTGGAGCGACAGTCACTAAGGGACCCCAAACACATCCTGCCGAGACCTAGTGGGCATCTACGCTCCACTCCTGAAAAATCCGAGCCGGGGTTCTCAGCTAGGGGGCAGCCCACCACCCAGTGGTGACTCGAGGGTCAGGCTCCCCCGGGGGCAGCCCCTCACTCACCTCACCTGTGCTCAGATGACCAGAGGGGTCGAGAATCAGGGCGCACAGGCCCACTCCGCATCCTCAGCCTTGGCGGACCCACCCCTTCCACTCGCATCTATTCCTCTGCCAAGAAACGGTCCCCAGACCACAGCCCAGAGCAAAGAGGACAAGTGAGGGCTGTCCTTGGCCGAACGATCAGGACTCCGTGACCACCAGTTACCAAGAAGAGGAAGACATTCTCATGATCCAACACCAGGGAGAGAGATGCATAACTGAATGTAAATACCCCTCGGGAGTTCCCGTCATGGCTCAGTGATGAACGAATCTGACTAGGAACCATGAGGTTTCGGGTTCGATCCCTGGCCTCGATCAGTGGGTGGAGGATCTGGCGTTGCCGTGAGCTGTGGTGTAGGTCTCAGACACAGCTCAGATCCTGAGTTGCTGTGGCTGTGGCGTAGGCCGGCAGCTGTAGCTCCAATTAGACCCCTAGCCTGGGAACCTCCATATGCCGCAGGTGCAGCCCTAGAAAATACACAAAGCCAAAAAAAAAAAAAAAAAACCATAAAATAAATAAATACCCATCAGAGACTAGATAGAAGGAGCTCTGCTTCTCCGCTGGGGCAGAAATTGCCAGTCGCCCCCCAAATCAATACTCCCCTATCATTATCACCCTAGAACCCCTGAATTTTAACCACAGGGGTTCCAGGGAACCATGTTCCAGCCTCCCTCCCAGTGAGCTGTGAGCTGGTTACTAAGTTGTGGCCAGACGCAGGAGCAGCGGTGGGTCATTTCCAAGTCAGGATGTTCCCAGAGACTCTCTCCTCCTTCCCACCTACTCCCCTTCCTCTAAGGCGGGCGGCAGAAGCCAGGCACACTGAAAGCCTCTGGGGCCAGGCCGATGAGGGCACAGCACTGCACCAGGAGCAAGAGGATTCTGAGGACAGACGAGCCCCCTCATGCCGACCGTTAAATGAGAGAGAAGCACACTTCTATCTTGTTTAAATCACTGTTTTTTGTAAATCTCCATTACAGATGCCAAACCTATAACTAATACATATGGCAAACAATATGGAATTCTGCTCATCCCCCGTTCAACATTTAAAATGCCGTAAAAAGGGAATGAAAAAAAGGAACTCGGCCAAAGATAGAAAATAGAAATGTATTGATTCCAATCACCCAACACGAATTGAACTGGATATTAATTCATTAAGCGTGTGGCTATCGAAGGTGAGATAATAATTTTTAAAAATAACCATCATCCTGAGCAAGGGCTAAATTCATTCTCATGAAGTTCATGAAAAATGCTCCTTGGTCTATTTTCACAGTCACCTACACATGTCCTGGAGGCTCCCTCTGTGCCTCCGGGGTAGAATGTGGCCATGCCAGCCAGGATGACACCGGCCTCGCAGGCCAGTGCAGACCTCAGACCCCACTCAGCACAGGCCCCCTCCTGCGGGTCAGCTGGTAGACCGGCCCTCGATGTGAACCACAGCGGAAGCGAAGCCGCAGCCACGGGAGCAGCATGGCTCAGATGGGAATTGGGGCCGTGAGAGATGGTTAGCGCTGCTGCTGCTCAGGGCAGGGATGGGAGGTGCCTGCAGCCAGCGGAGGGTGCCTGGCTCTGACCAGGAGGAGGGCACATGAGGAGCCCACGTGGCCTGAGCCCAGAAACGGACAAGGGGGTGAGGCACAAGGCCTTTGGTTAGGATGCTTACTAGGTGTATGTGTGTGTGTGTGTGTGTGTATGAGTGAATGTGTGCTCGTGTGTGTGTGTGCATGGTTGTGTGTGTGTGCATATAAGTGTGCATGAGTGTGTGCACATATGTGTTGCATGAGTGCATGCGCTGTGTGCTCAGTTGTGTGCATGAGAGTGTGTGCATGCATGACTGTGTGTACATGAGTGTATCGATGAGCGAGTGCATGGGTGTGAGTGTGTGTGTGTACTCATGAGTGTGTGTGTGCCCCATACCTGCTTTCTTACATGAGCCCTTAGAGGGGCAACCACAGTCGACCACGTCCCATGACTTACCCAGAGGTATGGCCTCTCCTCGTCTTGTGACATAGACATCTGTGCAAATTTAAGCTTTTCCAGAACTTCTTAGACAAACTTTGCTAGGAGTTTGCAGGTGATGAAGCTGAACTCTGGTATTACTGAAGGATCACAATCCTAGCAGCAAGCTCCTGGGTCCAGGCTGAGTGTCCCAGGGGCTTCTTACCAGCAGCCCCACCCCTTCCCCTGGGGGACTCAGAGGCTGTCCGTGGCCACGCAGCCTACTTTTCTATCCATATAAATCACCTCTTGAATTTTTTCCCTCTGTGATAAGCTAAGTAAATTGATCCAGTCACATCTAAAAAAAAAAAAAGAACTTATCTCTATGTCTTAATTTACCAAATACAGTATATTTTTATACTAGGGTCACGCACAGCCTCTGGAGTCCACAAAAGTGGATTAAAATCCTAATGCAAAAGAGCCAACACGTCTGTGCCCCCTCGCTTTATATGTGTATTACCTCAGCACATTCACAAAGAAATCGCAGGCTCCATCGTCACCTTGCTGTTCAGATGGGACTCAAGCCTACGCTCTCCACTCTCAGGGGCCACACATCCCACCCACACCCATGTCACCTCCACCTCTGCCCACGAGCCATGGGGTTCTGAACTCCCAGCTTCCCAGGCCAAAGGAGGGTGAAAATAGCATCAACCCCACAATAATACTGAGAGCATTTAAAAAGCTAATCCAGGAGTCCCCTTGGTGGCTCAGCAGGTTAAGGACCTGACATAGTGTCCATGAGGACACAGGTTCAATCCCTGGCCTCATTCAGTGGGTTAAGGATCTGGCGTTGCCATAGCTGGGGTGTAGGTCACAGATGTGGCTCGGATCCCACATTGCTGTGGCTGTGGTGTAGGCCAGCAGTTGCAGCTCCCATTCGACCCCTAGCCTGGGAACTTCCATATGCTGCCAGTGCGGCCGTGAAAAGAAAATAAAAATAAAAAGCTGATTCCTATAAAAGTTCTGAGGATAACTCCTGGCATATAGAAAATGACCACAAAGTGTCAAATAAAAATATACTATTTGAGGGAAACCCATCCCCCTGACCGTCATGGGCATCAGGTTATTGCTGAACATTCACTGAAGCCATCCAGCCTCCAGGTGTGACAAATCATGCATGTGGAGGAAAGATAGCAAGCAATAGATGCTGTCAAGGCATTGTGTTGATCTGAGGTGTGATCCTGCCACTGTAATTCTGCAAGAAAATGTCCTTTTCTTGAGACGCATGCTGAAGGCTGTGGCATGATATGCTTTAAAATTCTCCAGCTGGGGGGCAGGCACATAAGTGTTTGTGGCACAATGTTCACTGGAATTGTTTCAAAACGAGTCATTAAGAGAATAAAAGGGAACTCCAGGGAAAGGGTGGTGGGGCTGGTTCCTCCCTGGGGAGAGCCGGGCCTGGGGTCGTGGGCCCTGGAGAGGCTGGGGACAGGGACACAGCGAGCGGGCCAGGTGGGTTCTCCCTGCCCACCTGCAGCAGCACTGCTCCGCGTGGGGAGGAGGGGAGCAGCACACAGCAGCCCCCCCCCCCACTGGGGGCCCCCTCTGTCGCTTCCCAGCATGAGTCTGCCCCTCCCCAAAGCCACCCCTTCCAGTTCATGATATCCAATCGCATCACGGCCACCTTTGGTTCCACTCTTATACCTACCAGCTCCAAATCACTTCCCTTCATTTCCAGAAGGTTTAGCTCTTGGCTTCCAGTCACTAAGACCATCACACCTGCCTGATTTTTGTTGATGTCAGCACACGTACCCCTGCTTCCTCCTTGAGTCCTCTGCTCCCATGACCCTGTCACCCACCTTTGCTGGCAGCCACCACCCCCAGCCCGGCAAAGTCAGGAGCAGTGACTCCCCCGCACCCACAGCCACGTTCGTCGGTGCCTGACTAGCTGCCGTCCCCTCCCCAGCACCCCACCCACCTTCCGCGTCTCCCCGCTCCAGGAACCCCAGCATCCCGATGTCTTCAGGCTCCTCCTTCCCTACATCAAGTTCCAGGGTCAATTAGTCCAACAAAGCCCTTAGATATACGGCCCACTCTCTTGCTTTTCCCTCATTTTGTTGGATTTGTTTGGCAAAACCACCCAATTCCATCCACCCTAAACCTTCAGGCCCCTGATCTAGACCCACCCTGAACCTTCCTGCCCCTGATCCAAACCCATCCTGAACCTCCTGCCACTGCCTCCATGTGGCTGAGGGCGGTTAGACACAGCCCTGCTCACTGGGCTCCCGCTGAATTCAACAACCAGTCGTCGCGCCCACCTCTCCTCACCATCTCCAAATACCCCCTCACCTGCCTCAGTCCCAGCTGGTGGCCTCACTCCTACCTCACTGAGAAAATGCCAGCATTCAAAGGGACCCTCAGAGGCCATGTACTGGGTCGGGGAGTGTCTCCCCCAACCTCACATGGACCCAGAACCTGTGAACATGGCCTTGTCTGGAAGTACAACCTCTGTTCAGATGAGGCCATGTTGCAATAAGGGTCCCGCATAAGTCCAGGAGGACTGGTGTCCTTAGAAGGGGACAGACGCAGGCATGGAGAGAAGGCCATGTGACAATGGAGGCAGGGAGAGTACCTACAAGCTAGCAGATGCTGAGGGTCAGCACCAAGCACTGAAACCAGGACAGGCAGGGCACAGACTCCCCCTCAGAGTCCCCGATGGAAAGAACCCGCTGAGACCTGACCCCAGACCTCTTAGCCCTGGGCTGTGAGAGAATTAAATTCCATCACCGTAAGCCCCGGTGCGGTACTTCACACAGCGGCCCTGGGCAGCTCACAGACTGACCACACAGCCACAGCATCTGTCTCCTCGGACCTTGCCTGCCCTCTGGGGAGCACAGACAACCTGCAGGCTCCCTGGGAAGCCCAGCCCACTCCTCCGTCACAGGTGATTACAGAACAGCGCACGCAGTCCCTGTGCTGCCAGCTGTCCCTGTGGATTCTCTCTTCCATATGGAGCTGTGTGTATAGGTTCATCCCAAACTCATTTATCCCTCCCCACCCCTTTCCCCTTTGGTAACCACAAGTTTGTTTCCAAAATCTGTGAGTCTGTTTCTGTACTATATAAATAAGTTCACTGGTGCCATATTTTAGATTCCACATATACGTGATCTCAAATGGCATCTATCTTTCTCTTTCTGACTGACTTCACTTAGTATGATAATCTCTAGTTGCATCCATGTTGCTTCAAATGGCTTTATTTCATTTTTTAAGGCTGAATAATATTCCATCCTTTATAGGTGCCACATCTTCTTTATCTATTCATCTGTCAATGCACATTTAGGTGGTTCCACATCCTGGCTACAGTAAATAGTGCTGCAATGAACATAGAGGTGCATGTGTCTTTTTGAATTGTGGTTTTGTCCGGATGCATGCCCAGGAGTGGGACTGCTGGATCACATGGTAGTTCTCTATTTAGTTTTCTGGGGAACCTCCACAGTGTTTGCACCAATTCACATTCCCACCAACAGGGAAGGAGGGCTCCCTTGTCTCCACACCCTCTCCATCCAGCATTTGTCATTTGCAGACTATTTGATGATGGCTATTCTGACAGGCGTGAGGGGGTACCTCATTGTAGTTTGGATTTGCATTTCTCTAATCGTTAGTGATGTGGTCTCCTCTGTCTCATCGTCTTTGCCCAGCAGTTTGGGGGCGGGGGGGAGTGTAAATGGGGCAGAACAGAGGGAGGCAGCCGAATGCACCTGTGGGTTAGGAAATGAGCACACCTCACGTACTTCTGGAACCTGTCCCAGCTAACGGAGTCCTCCCCTCCTTATCAGATGGCTCCAGACTCTTCCCGCCAGCAGGCATGGTGCACATGCGGTGCAGAACACAGGGCTTGTTTGCCTGCCTCTCGTGTGTCTCTCTGCTGTGTTCTGTGTAGCTCTGCCTCTCAAACTAGACAGACACCCCTGGAAAGGAGGGGTCTTCACTTTCACCACCTGCCTCCCAGGACTTAGCAAATACTTCACAACTACTGAAAAGATGTACAAATGGATTGGTGTCTATCAAACAGCCTCTCGTGCAGCCTATTATAGGTACACACCACACATACTCTAAACTGGCCGTGTTGTCTTGTGCCATCCCCCCAAAGCAAAGATTCTTGGATTCCGCTCATAACTGCAACATAATAACTCATTCCGTTAATAATTATCATACTCTGCTGGGCAGATTGTACCAGATCCTGGAATGTAATCAATTAATATTGAGCACTGGGTGTTATTAGTATGTGTTCTTGCTAATCAGGACGAGCATTCTCCCATCTGAGGCCAACCTGTAAGCATTTTCTTAAATCTTTCTTGAACTGCCTTCCCAGCTGGTGATACTATGTTCCAAGCCCGTTACACGCAAAGCACATTGGTCAGGTCTAAAGAGCTCATTAGCCCTGCCTTCTCCCTGAAAAAAAATTCATGAAATTCAAAGTAATACAATCTTATGAACATACTAAGTAAATTCTGAGAGCTATACTTTGCATTTTTTTAAAGATACCAAAAAAGTTATGGATTCACCCCAGTCATCTCTGCTGAAACTTTGATGTTTCCTAGGGCGTTGCGATTAAATAGCATTTAGAGATTCTGATTTGGGGATTGTTTGCCGTTTCTTCCTTTCAAAGCCCCGAACCTCCGGCTCTCAAAACTGGCAGAGGCGCCCATCCATTTAAGCCTCTATCAGATTACCAGGACCGTGTGATGTAGCCACAAAGCTGCACAACACGCCGGCTGTCTGCGCCCAGTACAAAGCGGCTCAGACATAAATAGGGCTAGAGGCGCGTTTGGATGGCAGAGGGCAGCCTCCTGCTTCATCCTCACGGAAACGCGGCCCTGGTTTAGTACAGATAGGGTTTACTGGCAAAAAAAGCAGAAAATAGAAACACCCTGTTATCATCGAGTTAAGTGGTGGGACGGTCAGACATGAAGCACGGAGCTCAAGGAAACCTTGCGGCTTAATCTTGAAGGCAAGGAATGTCCTTTGTAGTGTGTCGAGGCATTTCACTCTTTATTTTTATTTTTTGTGTGGCAGAGCAGCTCATTTGCTTGGAATCACTGAGACACAAAACGTCTTGTCCCAAGACACTGAGGCGAGAGAGAGAGGAGGGAAGGAAAGGGAGAAAGGCAGAGGGGAAGGTTCCCCAGCAGGGAAACAATCGTGAGTCTTGTCTGCTCGGGGGGGGGGGGGGGGGGGGGGCAGGAGGGAGACACTCTCCTCCAGGGAAACCTTCTTACCCTGTATTATTATTATTATTATCGTCATCATCATCATCATTATTTTGGTAGGGATAGAGAACAGGAGAGTTTGCAGGAAAGAAAAGCTGGTAAATGCTCAGATCCCGAGGTCTGGCACAGAGCCACCGGGAGAGGGGAGTGCAGGGGACACCCCTGGGGACACACCTAGGGACCCCCCCTGGGGACACAGCCCCCCACAAGAGGCCCCTGAGCAAAGTGATCATCACGCTCGTGGGTAACACTAAGGACCCGAGTTCCAGCAAAGCCCCCCATTGCAAAGTCCGTGTTCTCTTCCGGACCAGTGACCCAGAGGTGGCCACTTAACGTTCACCCTTGTTCAAGCTCGAAGGGAGGAGTGGCTTAAAGGGAGACTTGCAGGTCAGGCTGGGGCTTCACCTCCTCGTGGCCATGTCACAGGGCCTCAGGAGAGGGCGGCTCAGGATGCGCGGCCGTGAGCCACCCAGAGGAACGACCCTGTGACTCCCAGCATTTTCCTGGCTCCTTCTCCAGGAAGAACACACAGAAGGAAACATTTTAAAAGTTCTCCCCATGCTCTGCTAAATATGTCAACACATAAAAAGATCTAAAAAGACATCGATGGCTGCTCTCACCGGGATGATGTGTAACCTTTAACCACTGTCAACAACAGAAATGAGCCTTTATCCCATGCTTGACGTGCTGGGCACACCTCCCCTTCAGATACATCAAGTTTACAAATCAGGACTGAATTTTTAGAAACATTAAGTGGGATCATAAGGTTGAAAGCTGCATGCAAGGGACTCGTTACTACTCATTTCTATTTCCTGGAAACTGATGTTCCAACCCCGTTCTCTCTTGCAGGAATCAAAGTCTTGATTTTAGGAGCAGTAACTCTACATGCCTCCTGGATGTTATATTCCTAGTATCTTATCCGACAATTTCTAGATCATGTTCAGGAGCAAGGCAGTCAGGGAGCTCCATGATCTCTGGCTGCAATTCCCCTTCCCACCTCATCGCCCCCCAACTTCCCACTGCACCCATCTGCCCAGTATGTGTGTGTGTGTGTGTGTGTGTGTGTGTGTGCGTGCACGCACGCACGCACACACACACACACACACACACACACAATGGCATACCTGCCCCCTTAATATTCCCTGGCCAGGCAGGCATTCCCTTTCATACCTACACACCTTAACCCACGTCATCTCCATGTCTGCAAGGCTCCGGCTCCTCTGTCCTTCTGACCATCTGTCCAGAGCCTAAGCTTCTTCAGTGACTAAGTGGGGGCCTCTCCAACCTGCCTTTCCCCAAATGTAATTTTTTTTTGTCTTTTTGCTATTTCTTTGGCCTGCTCCCGTGGCATATGGAGGTTCCCAGGCTAGGGGTCGAATCGGAGCTGTAGCCCCCGGCCTACGCCAGAGCCACAGCAACGCGGGATCCGAGCCGCGCTGCGTGCGACCTACACCACAGCTCAAGGCAACACCAGATCGTTAACCCACTGAGCAAGGGCAGGGACCGAACCCATAACCTCATGGTTCCTAGTCGGATTCGTTAACCACTGTGCCACGTCGACGGGAACTCCATCCCCAAATGTAATTTTAATGGTTTTTTTTTAAAAAAAACTTTTGCATGTTCACACTCCTCCTGCAAAACCTCTCATCTCTCCTATGTGCCCTGGTTTTACGTGTGCGTGTGTGTGTGTGTGTGTGTGTGTGTGTGTGTGTGTGTCTATATCTCCACCACCAGAGCCCTTACCAATACAGATCATGCCACCAGCCCCTTTGCATTGTGAAGGGACTGTGAGCAGCGTGTCAGGAAACACACTTGGAACTGCGGGAGAATATGAGAGAAACTGCACTTACACTCAGCTAGTTCATTTGAAGAGAAACTCCCTGTTATTAGTGCTTACACCTTACACTGGATAAGTTATTACATTAAATCTTCCCCATAACCCTTCACCCATTTAACGATAGAAAAGTGAGACTCAGAGAGGTTAACTGTATCCAGTGGGAAAAAAATATTTGCAAGTGATATGACTGATAAGGGGTTAATATACAAAACACATAAATAGGTCATACAATTCCTTTCAAAAAAGCAAACAACCCGGAGTTCCTGTTGTGGCTCAGTGGTAACGAACCCGACTAGTATTCATGACAATGCAGGGTCAATCCCTGGCCTCACTCAGTGGGCTAAGGATCCAGCATTGCCGTGAGCTGTGGTGTATTTGCAGGTGTGGCTCAGATCCGGTGTTTCTGTGGCTGTGGTGTAGGCCGGAAGCTGCAGCTCCAATCAGACCCCTAGCCTGGGAACCTCCATATGCCATGGGCTCTGCCCTGAAAAGAAAAAAATAAATGAAACAGTTTAAAAAGGGCAGAAGACCTGAAAAGACATTTTCCAAAGAATATGTACAGATGGCCAACAGGCACATGAAAAGCTACTCAACATCAATAATCATCAGAGAAATGCAAATCAAAGCCATGATGAGGAATCACCTCACGCCTGTCAGAAGGGCCATCATCAAAGTCTACAAATAACAAGTGTTGGTGAAGACGTGGAAAAAAAGGATTAATGTAGCCACTGTGGAAAACAGTATACAATTTCCTAAAAAAACCTGAAAATAGAACAACCATATGATCCAGCAATCCCACTCCTAGGCATATATCTGGAAAAAACAAAAACACTAATTTGAAAAGATACATGCACCCCAATGTTCATAGCAGCACTAGTCACAATAGCCCAGATGTGAAAGCAATCTAAGTGTCCATTCACACAGGAACGGATGAAGAAGATGTGGTACATATATACAATGGAATACTATTCAGCCATAAAAAAGAATGGAATTTTGCCATTTGCGATGACATGGATGGACCTACAGGTCCATCTTATACTTAAAGAAATAAGTCAGATAAAGACAAATACTGTTATCACTTACATCTAAAAAATAAAATGAATGAATATAACAAAACAGAGAACAAACTAGTGGTTGTCAGTGGGGAGAGGGGAGAAGGAGGGGCAAATATGGTTAAGGGATTCAGAGATATAAACTCCTAATATAAAATAAAAAAATAAATAAGCTACAACATACATCATACAGCACAGGGAACAGAGCCAATGTTTGCAATAACTTTAAATGGAGTATAATCTATAAAAATCAATTATACTTCAATTTTAAAAAGTGAGGTTAACTATAAATAATTCACATCTAGGCTGCTCGTTGGCCAGATTAAACTGGAAAGACAGAATAAACCTGTAGGTAGAAGCTGGCAGAGATGAACTGGTTTTCTCATAAAACCCCATCATGCCGGAGAAATGCACAGCTGGCCACTGCGGCTCTGTGCATGGCTAGCACAGCTATGAAGATAAGTTCCAGGCCAGAACCCCAGGGCCTCCCACTCTGCCAGGCTTCTCCTGCTCCCTGGCCCTCTCACGAGGCTCACCTATAAACGATGCAGGAATCGGGACGTTTCCCAGCTTGTGTGTTAAAGCACAATCTCCCTCCCCCCAAAACTAATGCAAGGAAGCAAACCTGCAAACATGATTTGCACTTGGTTCACTGAAGGAAGCCCAGTCCTATAGCTGCAGGTGCTCCCATGCCTGCTGAAGGCCCTGTCCAGGGTGCTGCAGAGAGCTTTCCTACCCAAATAGGAAAGCCTGTCACTGTCAGCTACATCCTAGGAAAGGGGCCTCAGAGCTCAGCCCCTCCCCTGAGGCTCGAGAGCATCCTGGGTCATCACACCCTCTGCCCCAGAAATGCACGCCTGGGATGCGATGGTGCAGGAAGAACCCAAAATGTAGATGAAGATATGCAAAAACACTCACCATCTTTATCACAGAAAATCTGCAGGCAATGGAAATGTCCAACAACAACAGGGCCAAGCGACCGAATAGCAAGGCCACTCCCTCCCGCTTGGAGCACTCTGGGCCATGTGGACAGTGCAGCCAAAGGACAGAGAATGGGATCAGGGCCAGGAGGACCCAGCACAGCAGGTGCGAGGAGAACCCTGCACAGCAGGTGCGGGGAGGACCCAGCACGGCAGGTGTGCAGGCACAGATCTTTCCTTGGACAGGTGGTGATGAGGTCTTGTGAGTGGCGGGATACAACTAGGCTGGGATGGGAGAAATCAAGGGTGCAGGCGAACTTCACACCCTACAAACGCCTCCTGTCTGGGTGTGCACCTGGGGCGAGGAGGTCTCGGCAGAACTGGCCAAGACAATGGAAATGTCCCCCGCCTGCCTGTGGCGCAGTGACACAGAACCAGACATACCTCCCTGGCCTGTCTTTCCAGACAGAGTGCTCTCTCTGGGCGACAGACAGGTGCTGAACGTGTGCGTCGTAGAGGAGACAAATGATGGTCTAAAACGGGCAGGCCTGGTGCTGTGCAGGATGTCAGGATGGGGACGGGTGACGTTTAAACCCTGACATTGGCCTTTTTTCTAGGCACCTCAGCGTCAAGGTGGGAGCCCTCCCTTCATGACTGTCCCCTCGTCCCCCAGGCAAACACCTGCTTTGTGCCGAGCTAAAACCCGACTTCCCAGCGTGTTAGGAGGCAAAGCAAAGATGCCAGCAGGGGAAACTCCCTATGAAAGTCCCAAACACACCCTCTACACATGTTGCTCCATCTTTGAAGAAAACCAAGGCACCCCCCCCACCATGTCCGCTTACCCAGTGCATTTAGACCTTCGTTAAAAGGAAAACAAAATAACCAGGAAATCTCTTAAAATCACAACTGCAAGAAAAAGCCTGAAAAAATGGTAGAAAGGTGTCCAGCTCTGACATTTGAGGGGAAGGCCCCCACCCCATCCTTTTGCCTGCTGTGAGCACTAGATTCTGAGAGGCCGTGACCTGGTGGGAAAGAGAACTGGTGGCCACAGTGGGCTCAACTCGGGAGCCCTGGCCCCATGGGCAGCCGCTGAGCAGTGGCCACAGACACGCATGCCCACGGGGCCCCAGGCACCATGAGCAGAGACACAGAAGGAGAGCTGCCCGCTAAGGGCATGAGGCTGGCCCGGCCCATCTGTCACAACCACCAGGTCCAAAGGCCACAGGTGCAGATGGTACTGAAGAGTAAAAATTGCACGCAGGCAGAGGCCGTTGCTAGAACAGGAAGAAGCAGGATCTAGGCCGGGCTCCAGCGCTCTATTCATCTTCAGCACCTGTTGCTTCTGCCTCTCTCTGCTGCCCTGTGAATGAGGCCCTTTTATTTATAGAAGACATGCATGCACCCAGACCGGCCTTTCGCCTACTGTGAACATGGCTGGTCCACCTTTGGTGCCTTCCCCAGCCAGCCAGCGGCCGGCTCCCTCCCAGGAGGTGCCAGGGTCCCTCCCCCTAGCCGGGACCCTGTTCGGCACCTCCTCTCCCAGCCCTGAACTCACAAATGTTTCTTTAACTCCAAGAGTGCAAATCACCCTGCTAAACAAGAGGTGAGAGTTTGGAAGAACTGCAAAACCTAGCCACCAACTGCCCCATCGCAGGCAAGGGAGGCAAACAGACACAGTGAGCCAAGGGCATTTTTAGTGTGAGAAGATGACAAAGTGTGAGAAAACGCAGGTGGTGGTGGGGTGTAGGTGGAGGTGCAGGTGGTGGTGGGGGGAGGTGGGGGCGCAGGTGGTGGGGGTGCCGATGGAGGTGGGGGTACAGGTGGTAATGGGGTGGAGGTGAGGGCACAGGTGGTGGGGGTGCAGATGGAGGTGGAGGTACAGGTGGTGATGGGGTGGAGGTGGGGGTGCAGGTGGAGGTGGGGGCACAGGTGAGGGAAGGTTCTTCAAGGATGAGAGGTCACTCTGCCTGGAAAGGAAAGATGTGGCTGGTAATTAGCAAGTGAGACGCCTTCTTGGAGTTTAAAAATGGACAGGAGTTCCTGCTGTGGCTCAGGGGGTTAAGAAACCGACACAGTGTCCACAAGGATGTGGGTTCGATCCCTGGCCTCGCTCAGTGGGTTAAGGATCGGTGTTGCTGTGGCTGTGGTATAGGCTGGCAGCTGCAGCTCAGATTCAACTCCTAGCCTGGGAACCTCCATATGCTACGGGTGTGGCCCTAAAAAGACAAAAACAGACAGGATCTTGCTGTGATTGGAGGAAACAATTCTAATGGGGAATTAATGGTCTTAGTAGGACAGATATATTCTGACATGGAACTGACTTTGGGTGGCAGAGTTCTGAGCAGCCGCTGGCCCTCCCGTGGGCCCCGAAGCCCCACTTTCTGTCCCCTCTCAGGGCCAGCTTTCTGTGCAGACATATGTTGATATTGTTAAGGATAATGTCCCCTTCTCTGCTCTTTTTGGAAAACACGCCAATGCTGCCCAGAGCTGGGACAGAGGCCTTTCAAGACCTGCGACCCGGGCAGGGAGTCCCTCAGGGCAGCCTGACAGCCCCCTACAAAATGCACTTCAGGGAGTTCCCGGGGGGGCTGGTGGTTAGAGGATGGGGCACTTTCACTTCCGCAGCCCAGGTTCAGTCCCTGGTCTGGGAACTGAGATCGCACACCAAGCTGCTGCATGCTGTGGTCAAAAAAAAAAAAAAAAAAAGGCATTTCGAGACTTATGGTCCCCAAAGGAGACAGTTTGGGGGGGGGTGGGGGGGATGCACTGGGGGTGTGGGATGGAAATCCTATAAAATTGGACTGTGATGATCATTGTACAACTATAAATGTAATAAATTCATTGAGTAATAAAAAAAAGGCATTTCAGTTTGTAAATTCTATTGCCCATTGACTTACCATGTGAAACATCTCTATGTGTTCTTCTAGAAAAAAACCTGTTATTTCAACATGCAAAAAAATCACACCCAACAGGATACTCATTTTACACATTTAAAGGAAATTAAAACTTTTTCAGGAACTGTTAGTAACACTCCTTGTCTAACACACACTCACACACGCATCCCTGGGTCCCTACCTCTCCCCACTTCAGAACAGAGGTCACAGGCTCCTGCCAAAAAACCTGAATGAACCCTCAGCAATCACACGGTTTTCCTGCTCACCATCAAGGCTGGTGGGGTCCCCTCATAGTGTCCCTAAGCCACCAGCCCTCCTCCAATCTCATGGGAGAGCATCACTGTCCAGCCAGAACATGGACGGCATCCCTGGGGTCCTCTCTCCCCCCAACAGCCATCCCGCCAGCAATTCCCGTTGCTTCCACCTACCCAGATCTCCCTGCATAGGCATCTGAGTTTGGGTCTTGCCATATTAGCCTTCCCTACTCCAATCTTCTTAACATTAAAAAAAAAAATGCTTTTAGAAAAACTTCACAAAGCAGATGGGGAAGCCAGGGGTCGAGGGGGAGGGAGGTGGCTGCAAAACATACAGAAAAATGTCATCAAAAGCTTCTTTAGCCATAACCTCCCCCCCCTCCCCCGCTGCCGCCCCAGATCTCATGTCTCGAGTCCGGCCTCCCCTCCCCTTCTCTGCACACTCAGCCCAGCGGGCTCTTATCTATAAGACAGAAACAGCCTCACAGATTTCAAAACCAAAGGGGGGACTCAGGGGGGGCAATAAACTGGGAAGATGGGATTAGCACATACACAGCACTCTGCACAAGCAAACGACTAACAAGGACCTGGTGTCCAGCAGAGGGAAGGCCACGCTCTGCTCTGGAATAACCTGTGCGGGGAAAGGGACATGGGATTAGAGCTGATTCACTCCGCTGTGCACCTGAGGCTGATCCGACAGTGTAACTCAACCCTACCCCGATAAAATGTATAAAAAACAAACCAAAGTACAAGCCCCTCTTCAACCTCCTCTTTTTTTTAACTTCTCAGAATTTTTTTTACATTGAATTCTCATGTCCATCCAGACACAGGAATTCCTATGTCGGAAAGACACGAGGAGGTTTCTCGAAGGCCCACCTTCTCCATGTGGCAGGGAGGGGGGGACAGGAAACTGAGCAGGAGTGAATGTTTTACACAAGGACTGGGGCACCGGCACCTGCCCCTCTGTCTGGACTCTGCCCCACATGCTGCACCCCCCCACACACTTGGCTCCCTCTTCAACCTACCACCGTTCAATGCATGGAAGCTGTACCTTCCCCCAAGCAGGGGCCTCGGTGCTCAGTGCAAACTGCTGGCTTTTGAAAATGTACATGCTGATCAACTCAAGGGAAGAGAGGCTACAGCAACCCAGCAGAGGAGACGGTTCCTGAGCGGGAGAGGATGGGATCGCAGAGGGGGACGTCCCGGGACACGTGTCCGAGAGTCAGACCCGACCAAGTGAGTCCCCAGGAAGTCTCATCCGAAAGCCTCTCACAGTGGGTGCCACGTGAGACTGCCCTGCCAGCTCCCCGGAGCCGGAGCAGTGAACGAAGATGTACACGCAGATCAGATAAGCGAGGACGATGAGCCCCGCATGCAGGTGACCTGGAAGAAGGACTTGCGAGAGACCTGGGAGGTTCACAGAACAGCCAGTGGAGCCAATGGAACCATCTCTCAGGAAGAGACGACGCGGGCACACGAGGACTATGCTTGATGAGCTCAGAGGTTCCAAGGGAGACAGAGCCTGACCCTGACCGTGGGTCTGTGAGACCAGCCCATCCAACAGGTGCTGCTGGGATCCAGACACAGAAACTGGGCCAAGAGCAGTGGCAACTTCAGACACTGCCTGGCTGGGTGCGTGTGGCTGGAGTGGTGAGAGAGGCAGTGCTCTCCGCAAAACGGGAAGTGTTCTCCCACTATGTGTCTCACGGGGGCTCCCGCCACTGGGCCAAGACAGGCTTTATCTAAACCTATGCAAACTTTTACCAAAGTACCAAAAATGGTGCATTGTTTATGGAAACTGAAAAGCGTGTGAGTGTACAGAACACGCAGGCCCACAGTGGTGCACATAACACAAAATGGGCACAAACAGAAAGAAAACGGTGAACAAAATCTAACTCTTAACATGGTTTTAAGGCACCTACACATCCACAACCCAAACAGGAAACAATTATGCCCCATAAATTACAAACTGTAAATCCCCAAGGACAGAGGCGCTGGGGTGGAGGGAACAGGCTGCCCTCCTGGCAGAAACCACACTCAGTGACTGCTGAAAAGAGCCTCCGATTTGATTCTTTGGGGGTGACCAAGGATCTTTAAATGGCACACAAGTGTGATCATCTGTGGCTATTGGCTCCATCGCATCGAGGTATCAGTTTTGATCAGGACCGACAATCTCCTTGAATGAACAATGCAGACATCCCTCCCTTATCTCCCTTCTTCTCTCCTCCCCTCCTCCAAGCTCTCCATCCTTATGAATAATAGCCGTGCATGGATCTGAGCTGAAAACACCTCTGTTTTACTGCGGTCTTTACAGCAGGCTCGCCTCGGCTCTGCCTTTAGAGGGATGGGCAGTCCATCCCAGGTCCCTTCGCCCCAGTCTCAGTGGCTGACCTCTGTCCTCAAAGGCTTTCTCCAACAACGAACATCCTTAGTTCATGGACTTTTAAGACAGTTTATTCATAGGAGAATCACATGAACAGCCTCTTGGCTGGGTGTTAAATTCCTGACCTGCACTTCCCTTTAAAATTTCCTTCACTGCCTTTTCCTCGAACCGTGCTGGGAAGCCTGAGACCAGCACGATTCCATCTCTCTGTCCTGAGTCCTCCCTCGGCTGTGGAAAGTTTTCCTCTATTACATTTCGTAGCATTGTTCCTATTTTGCATCAGCATCGCCTGCCCTCCGTTTTCATCTTATTTGGCTAATCGCTTCCATTTCCCATTTCCTCTGCATTCAATGGAGGAATCGTTCCAGATATCTGCTCAGTCACCCGTTCAATTTTCAAAGAAACTGCCATTCTGCTTCATGGTTATGCTCATGCATTTCTGAGTCTGCCACAGCATTTTTAGATCTTGTTTGTTTTCTTACCACTCTCTATTTCCATCAAATTAATTATGCATATTTGTTAATCAACTTGATTAATATCTCATTTCATCTAATAACAGCCTAAGTCTCATTTTGTTCAAAAAATCTAAATTATCTTATTTGCATCAAAATTGCACATATACACAGTCTAAAATGTCTGGAAGTTTCATTTTTTTTTAAATCCTCGTATCTTCTCTTGCCCTTCCTCAGATGCTACCACTTTGCCTTCTTCTAGTTAATTCTTGCTTCCAACTCCATACTTTTTTTTTTAGCCGCACCCTTGGCATGCAGAAGTTCCTGAGCCAGGGGTTGAACCTGCACTATGACAATCCAGTGACAATGTTGGATTCTTAACCCACTGATCCACCAGAGAACTCTCCATATTTTTAAATAATCTGCTTGACTCGATTTTGGTTTCATCTATTGACTACTTGGGATTTAAGATGCAGCCCCCTTCTTCCTCTCACCCCTCCTCCAAGATAACTTCACCATCATTTTCCCCATACGAACGGTCGGACTAGGACCACTGATGAGGCTGGCCATTCGGTTGAGAAAGGCAGCAACTAGGATGGTTTCTCTATTTACCAACCTTGTGTTTTCCTGGAGAAGCAAACCAGCATAGCCGCTAAGAGCACAGGCTCTGTATTAAACATCAACCACCCCACTTGCTCCCCTTTCCTAGCAGGAAAAAAGTGGGTGATGGGGCCTCCCGCGTCTAGGCAAGCAGGTCAAACAGGATCATAGAGGTGAAGGGCATAGCAGGCACGGTGCACAAGCATGTTGTCCATGATGGTGAATTACCATCAGAGGTGGGTTTACAGATGATGGAGTTTGTACTTCAAGCCTCCTCCCTTAGCAAGTCTCCTTTCCCACCCTGGGCAAGTCCTGCTGATAGACACGCTAATGCGATTTTGTGACATTTCACAAAATGTGATAGTTTAATCATCACAGATTAAGGCCACAGTCTCATTCACGCCAACTTCTCTCTCAATCCCCCTTATGTGAGTGTTTTAATGTTGCTATCATGATTTTTTTTTTTATTTCCAAGAGTTCTTTTGTTCTCCAAATGTCTTGTTTCATGAGTGTATCTCTTAGGAAATATTAATAATAGTTTGCATCTACTGACTCCAAACTCCGGTGCATCCCACGCTGCCCCTCCCCCTTGGCAACCACAAGTCTGTACTCTACGTAAGTCTGTTCTGTCCTGTAGAGAGATGCATTTGTGCCACATATTAGATTCCACATACAAGTGATATCATATGATTCTCTTTCTGACTTAATATGATAACCTCTGGTTGCATCCACGTTGCTGCAAATGACATTATTTCGATGGGCACTTATGTTGCTTCCATGTCTTGGCTATTGTGAACTGTGCTGTCATGAATGTAGGGGTGCATGCATCTTTCTGAATTATAGTTTTGTCAAGACCTTTTGTCTTTCTAAGATGGTTTGCCGGCTCTGATACCTGTCCACCTGCTCCTGAGAGCTGTGGTTTGCTAGCTGGTTATCTCCTGAGAGCTGAGGTTTGCTAGCAGCAGCATCGAGGAGGGTGAGAAGAGCTGTCCCCTTAGTTTGGGGTGTGTGTGGCTGGTGGGCTGGGATTCAGTATCTAAAAATCCTGAACTTATATTAAGGATTAATCTACATCTTAAGAGGCACTGGATGGGTCCCCAGCTCAGTGGAGCCACAAGATACAGGATCCACTCCAGGCACCACCTCAGCCCCCTCCAGGCAGCCTCCCAGGACTGTTCTCAGTGGGAAAACAAGATGGGAAGATGCAGCATGAGATGCCAAGTTATATCCACAGTGAGAGAGAGTGCCTCCCACAGGGACTCCTGTCCTCCATCCCGGCTCCTGCCACCTGGAGAGCCAAGTCTCCTTTCCTCTTTTGTCCCCACCCTGCTAAATCTCCACCGTGTGCTGAGGTCAAGGTGAGCTTTGGATGCCTCTCATTATTCTGCCTTCCCTTTCCATCTTTCTGTTGAACTGAGAAAAGAACAACGCTGAAGTTCAGTTCTCAGGCATTGTCCATGTCTCTCCTTTGGTGTCTGTGATGGTAATAAGACATCTCAGGTCCCATCCTCTGCACACCTTGCTCAATGTGCAGGTCAGGAGGGCTGATCTCTTTCTGTGGCCTCCACACACAAATTTTAAACATACAGCACAATGTTATATATGATTCTAGTTTCTCTCCTTTCTAACTCTTTTTTTGGTAATTTGTATGCTTCACTCTATTATCTTACTGTGAGTATCCCTGATGATATTTTAAAGATCAATTTTTAATATTTTCTTCCTGCAAATGCTGCCAACTGGTTTTCGGCTACACAGTTCCCTCATCTATTAAACGTGGATGCAATGCATCTACTGTGGGAGATGTGAGGCCCTAAGGAGATAAGAACCCCAAGGCATGCGTGTGATCCCAGACTCGAGATGAGGACTAGCGATACTCTATCTTTACAGACTAATAGCAACGTACTGAATAAAGGAGCTTAAAAAGTTAAGTGCTACCATTTGGCAACCATCATAGTAATAACAGATACAGGCAAGAATCATCCATAGATGTTAAAACCAGTGCAGTAAAAATGAAAGAGGAAACAGAATCTTTACATAGTCTCAAAACGTCTCCCCAGGAGGTAGTAATACTTAAAAAGGGAAAAATGGGAACCTTGCTATGAAGACCTCTGTTACCCAACTGAGCAAGCCAGTAACGAGGTGAATCAGTAGCCATGCTTCCCGGCACAACACCCCAAAGAGAACACAGCGTGCCTTTCACAGGTTCCTGCCCAAAGCACGCACCCTGAATCAAATCAGGAGGAAACATCAGACGAGCCCAAAGTGAGGTACGTTTCCATGGTAACTGGCCTCTATTCTTCAAATAGGTCAGGGTCACGAGACATGAAGCCTGCAGGGTGGTTCCTGATTAAAAGACACAGAAGACACTGGGCTGTTTCCATGTCTCGGCTGCTGTGAACAGTGCTGCAGTGAACAGAGGGGTGCATGGATCTTTATGAATAAAAGTTTTGTCCAGATATATGCCCAGGAGTGGGATTGCTGGATCATATGGCAGTTCTAGATTTAGTTTTCTGAGGAACCTCCATACTGTTTTCCATAGTGGTTGTACCAATTGACATTCCCACCAACAGTGGAAGGGGGTCCCCTTTTCTCCACGCCCTCTCCAGCATTTGTTATTTGTTGATTTGTTAATGATGGCCATTCTGACTGGTGTGAGGTAGTACCTCACTGTAGTTTTGATAAAGCTGTGATATATATATAGATACACACACACACACACACACACACACACACACACAGAGTGGAATACTACTCAGCCATAAAAAAGAACAAAATCATGTCATTTGCAGCAACATGGGTGCAACCAGAGATTCCCATATTAAGTGAGGTAAGTCAGAAAGAGAAAGACAAATATCATATGATATCTCTTATAATGTGGAATCTAAAATATGGCACGGATGATCCTATCTACAAAATAGAAAGAGATCACGGACATGGAGAACAGATCTGTGTTTGCCAGGGGAAGGGGGAAGGGGTGGGATGAACTGTGAGTTTGGGGTTAGGAGATGCAAACTATGGCATTTGGAATGGATAAGCAATGAGGTCCTACTGTACAGCACAGGGAACTATAGTCAATCACTTGTGACAGAATGCGACAGAAGATAACATGAGAAAAAGAATGTATACATGTGTGTGACTGGGTCACTTTGCCATACAGCAGAAATTGAAGGGACATTGTAAATCAACTATACCTTATTAAAAATGTTTTTAAAAAAACACCTACAAAAAAAAAAGACACAAAAGATACAGGACAGTTTATGACCACACATACTCCTGGGCTGGACCCTGCACAATTTAAAAAAAAAAAAAACCTGCCATAATGGACTATATTGGAATAACTGGTAAATTCTGGATAAAGTCTGCGGATTGGACCCCTGCTAAAGGCATGATTTTGACCTTGCATTGGGGAAGGTCAGAGAACATCCATGCGTTTTTTGAAACATATTATGGGAATTGGCGGGAAAGGAGGGGATCATGTCTAGATCTTATCACAAATGTTTTATGAAAAAAAAATATGTCAGCGTGTGTGCAGGGGGTGCACGTGCCTAAATACAAACAGAGAGCGCACATCGGGTAAAAGGTTCACAGCTGGGAAAACTTGGTGAAGGGTATTCAGGAATTCTGCATACTTAGGACTTTTTCTGAGTTTGAAATTGTTTCCAAATAGTTTTGAGATGTCTGCCGGAGGCATGGCCTCCTCAGAGCAGGTCTGTGTAGGAGGCGGGAGTGAGCAGAGTTCTGTGATGGGACTGAAATCTCAACTTCAGCCCTCACTAGTCTCATGGCCTTCACATCTCTCCCGACCTCTCTACAAGTCTCAGTTCTGTCCTCTGTACAAGGGAGATGATCACAACGACCTTCAAGGGCTCTTGATCACGCACCGACATGAGACCCACGCCTGACACAAGAGAGGGCTCGGGTGTTTGTTGAGAGAGTGAAGAGCAGCCGCTGCAGGAACGGATGGGCTGAGGCATTTCCAGCTCCTGGAGCAGGTACTCCGCTCACTGCTTCTCGGGTTTCATGGCACCCTAACATTTGACAGATGCAGAGCAGGTGACGTGAGGGATGCCGAGGAAGGAGGAAAGGAAGCTAAACCGGGCGTGAGTCCTGATGCTCATCATCCCGCTTTCCTGAGCTAACTGAGCACCAGGTACCAAGCAGAGCCGTGGGAAAAGCCGGCAACCAAAGCCCACTGCCCCATGGCTGTCCCCTCGGCATGTTGAGAACTTGAACGCTAGCTCATGCTTTGTATTTCCGTCACTTTTCTGTATTTGCTATCAAGATAAGAATGTCAACCTATATTTCTTTTTTTTTTTTTTTTGTCTTTTTGTCTTTTTGCTATTTCTTGGGCCGCTCCCACGGCATATGGAAGTTCCCAGGCTAGGGTCGAATCGGAGCTGTAGCCACCAGCCTATGCCAGAGCCACAGCAACACGGGATCCGAGCCGCTTCTGCAACCTACACCACAGCTCACAGCAACGCCAGATCGTTAACCCACTGAGCAAGGACAGGGACCGAACCCGCAACCTCATGGCTCCTAGTCAGATTCATTAACCACTGCGCCACGACAGGAACTCCCATCATTTTTTAACCAAAACATTAGTTAAAAACAAAACAATCTCAACGACAAGATCCTACTGTGTGGTACAGGGAACTACAGTCAATATCCTGAGGTAAGCCATAATGGCAAAGACTATGAAAAAGAATATAATATATATACATGTACGTATAACTAAATCACTTTGCTGTGCAGCAGAAATTAACACAACATTGCGAATCAACTATACTTCAATAAAATAACTTTTAAAAATATTAAGCAGAAAAAAAAGAAGAAATAGAACCAGGAGTTCCCATCGTGGCTCAGCGGTTAACGACCCATCTAGCATCCATGATGACGTGGGTTCAATCCCTGGCCTCTCTCAGTGGGTTAAGGGTCTGGTGTTGCCGTGAGCTGTGGTGTAGATTTCAGACACAGCTCCGACCCTGCATTGCTGTGGCTGTGGTGTAGGCCAGTGGCTACAGCTCCAGTTGGACCCCTAGTCTGGGAACCTCCGTATGCCACAGGTGTGGCCTTAAAAAAAAAAAAAAGGCAAAAGTAAATAAAACCAAATGCAATCCTATGGATATATTTTAATACCTAGATTCTTCTCAGTAAGATACAAAGTATAAATATACACATATTCCCCCAAAACCTAGTTCTTCAGGACCTTCCAAGTCCTAGAAGCAACTCGCAAGCCCAAACTTTAAGTCACCTGTCCCAGTGCTAGCTACAATTTTACCCAGTTGGTATGTCATGGCCTCAGAACCATAATTATGTTTAAGCCTCTTGAACAAGCTGATGAAAAGAAACACTTGATTAAGGTTCCCATCAACGAATGCAGAGCTTAGACTAGTCTTTAGCTTATACAAACGTTATGCTTATTAATTCAGAATATCCATTCAGCTATTGACATAGGGTGACAAAACTAAACAGCAAAAGACCGATTCTCTGGTCTACATAGTAGCTTTGCACAAAACCCCTCTGGCTCAGGAAGAACTGTCCAGGTCCGAGGATTCATATGCTCTTTGAATTTTTTAAACCGTGATTGAGGTATCAGCACCGTATCACCACTTCTCATCAGCGCACAAATAGACGATAAACAATCAGAGTAAGTCCGCCCTGATTAAGAATTCTCCAGCTGGAGTCCAGCTTAAGAAATCCTAAAACTGCCTCTGTGCAGTCCATGCCAACAGCCAGAGCATCCTTTAATTAAAAGCCAAGAGTATGACTCATACCACCTGTTTCCGTGATCCTGCTCTAGTCCTATTTTGGTCAGAGTTCTCTTTTGAGGATTTAAACTTTTATGAAAACAAATAGCAAATATTTATTCAAACTGATTACTATTATTTCACACCCTGACAACTACATTTCCTACTATAAAATTACATTTCTCTCCATTAATTTTAACAAGCCGCGGATTATTCAAAGTGATAATCACAGAGGTAATTGCAGCTGGTAGAAGGGCTGGTAGCTAAAGCAACTACTCAGAGAGCTAAATATATATATTCCATATTATATATGTTATTAGATGCACATCCTTATTTAAATTATTTATAGACCCAGGAAGGTTAGTTTTTTTTTTTTTTTTAATGTGCTTACTTAGACACATTTCAACAGGATATTCATGTCCCAGTGAGTGGATCAGACAGAACAGAATATAGCAGGTGGGAGAACGGATGGTGGGGGCGGAGTGGGGGCGGGGGTGGGGCCAAGTGGGAAAGGAGGGGGAGGGGTGGGGAGGGTGGGGAGGGTGGGGCTCTGCTTCTGTGGTTGGATCTGCATGAGGAGGATGAACCGTTCAGAGCTCTAGACTCCGGGAGCCCCGTGGGCCATGGAGCGCAGCCCTAGGATGGTTAGAAGCCTCCTGAGTGGGACTTGCAGATTGTATATTCTGTGGCCACATTCACCAGTCAAGCCCGTCACCAGTCATCAATGGGGAGGACAAGAGCCAGGGTAAAGAAAACAAGGGGAAAAGGATATTCTAACTGCACTACCAGCCTAAATGAGGTGAAGTTTTACTTTAAACAATGCACAGATCGTAACCCACTGGCAACACAGGGTCCCTCACAAACCTCCAACCCCGGGCCAGTGACCCCGATTGCTCCCTGCCCTGCTCCTCAGGAAGGATTTGGAGATGCACACGAACAGAAGGAAGCAGAGCTGGGGCAGAGGGTCTCACAGGTCATGTGTGTGTGTGTGTGTGTGTGTGTGTGTGTGTGTGTGTGTGTGTGTGTGTGTGTGAGAGAGACATCATCTGGGACCCCGAGGTGTCACTCAGGCTAGTGGCCTTGGCTTCCTGGGGGCCAGCGATCTGCCCCTGAAGGCATTGTTGGGGTGATGCAGGGGTGTTTGGGGCTCCACTCTGCCCAGAAGCCTTGAGGATGAGGACAGGGCACTGGCCGTGGACCCCCCACGGCCCCACCCCTGGAGTTACAATGAGAGCTTGCCCTGCCAGCAGCGGGCTGGAGTCTCAACAGCCAAGTGGACGTTTTGTGTGAGATGGTCCCTCTCTTCACCCCACCCCTCACGTTAGCCCCCTACACAGAGTCTGTGTCTCTCCTGCTACACACGTGACTCACGCCGGGAAGTGAAGCGACTGGGAGTTCAAGGGCACTTTGCCTGGGACCAGATGAATTGATGTGGTTGCCTGGGAAACCTCTGAAAACAACAATACCTGAAATGTCAACACTCTGAGATCAACAGAGCCAACGTCAGTCAGAGGTAGATCCCAGAAAGCTCAGTGGGCTTATACAAGTAGCTCCAATTTGTTGTGTGTTCATGAACTTTTGAAAAGAGAAAAGTCTTTTGCAACCCTAATTAACGGATAAGATGATCATCTTAAATGGTGACTTCCAGATTACAGGAGAAAATTCAGTAGAAAAACACTGAGATTCCCCCAACATTAATGCCCGAACCATAAACTCCAGTTTTTATAATAACCTCAAAGTTAAATAGAATGTGTTTTCACAAAATTGTCCCTCTGAATTCTTTGGGATTCTGTTTCAATTTACTCTGTCTTTTTTTTTTTTTTTTTTTTTTGTCCTTTTGCCTTTCCTAGGGCCACTCTCACTGCATATGGAGGTTCCCAGGCTAGGGGTCCAAATCAGAGCTGTCGCCGCCGGTCTACACCAGGGCCACAGCAATTTGGGATCCGAGCTGTGACTGTGACCTACACCACAGCCCACGGCAATGCCGGATCCTTAACCCACCGAGCAAGGCCAGAGATCGAACCCGCAACCTCATAGTTCCTAGTCGGATTCGTTAACGACTGAGCCAACGATGACGGGAACTCCTCAATTTATTCTGTCTTAATCTTTCTGGATTTCCAGTGTAAAGTGTATGTCAAATATTGAGTAGTCCATGTGGGGTTTTTTTGTTTTTTGGTTTTTTGTTTGTCTTTCTTTTTTTGAGAACAGAAAATCTTTGCCGTAGTTATTTTGAGGAGAAAAAATTTAACAAATAGAATACTGTGCTATTGCACTCATCAAGCAAATGTGGATTTAATTAGAAGCCTTTATGAAGCTGCATTTTGCATCAAATGCTGAGTTTGATAGAGGGTGTTCCGTGAGTCTGAATTATGATTTTTCTCAGTATTTTTCAACAGAAAAACCATCCTGAAAAGCTTCATTATGAAAATGTGTGCATATTACTGGTATTTGCATTCACAGAGTCTTTTGTAAGAGAATCAATCAAAGGTAAAATCACAGGGCAAACACCTCTGATTGAGGAAATCAAATTTTGTCCTCGCACCTCAAACTTTCATGGTGAGGGAATTATTTAGGGATTAACATGTTTGGGCATTTTATCAATTTATTTTAGAGGTGTGTGAGTTCAGTGGAGGTGCTGTCCAAAAAGTACCACTTTCATACTTTTTCACTTTTAGATTTTTAGACATCTAGACGGAGAGGCTTCTGAGTTCGTTGCTCTGTGCTTCCCTCTGCTGGCGAACTCCAGTAAATGGTTTCAGGACACAGGTACTGCCCTGGCTTCTTCCTGCCCACATCCTCACCTGAGTTCCTAAATACATTAAGGGGTCCTATTTCTTTTCTTTTCTTTTCAGCCCGCACCGGTGGAATACGGAGCTTCCCAGGATACGGGCCCAATCAGAGCTATAGCCGCAGGCCTACGCCACAGCTGAAGCAATGCAGGATCTGAGCCCCATCTGCGACCTACACCACAGCGCACGGCAACGCTGGATCTTTAACCCATTGAGCGGGGCCAGGGATCAAACCTGTGTCCTTATGGATGCTAGTCAGATTCGCTTCCACTGCACCACACGGGAACTCCATAAGGGCTCCTATTTCTGACGTACAAAGCCCTATTTTAATTTAAAATGTTTAAATAAATAATTAAGGTAAAATATTTTTTAAATTCAGGATCTCTAAATTTAATTTTTATTGCAGGTTGGAGGTAAAACTTTTCCCAAAAAACTTACACAATCACAAGTAACCCACTAATAACAAACTAAAGACACAATTTTGTCTTTAAAAACTGGTTATAATGTTCGCATGGGAAACAACATGTTATTTGAACTTATTTAATCAACAACAATTTTTTTTTTGAGGAATGTCATAATTTTTATCTCAACAAGGCCATGGTTTACAGGAGACTTCCTGCCTTTGCCTTTCTCGTTCTAAGTTGACCTAAAGCGGCCCTTCCAGTTAATTCGAGAGCCATTTATGTGCAGTAGAAAGTTCAAGGCTCCAGGCTGTGCAAACACATCCAACCAAATGCATGAATATCAGAACCCTGAAACATATCGGCTTCTACTTGACTTATAACTGTTTGCTTCACCCACAATCACAAGACAGAAAACTGACACAGTCCCAAGAGCCAATGGCTTGACCTCTAAGCCTGCTGGAAAGATCATCCTGCTAAGGTGCTAATGACATGTGTATATAACCTTCCAACAAGTAACATAGTTTCCAAAGTACTGCTTCAGAAACCTATCCAGAAGCCCAAACACTAATGACCATGCACCAGTGCAATCTTGTCCCTCTGAACTTCATTCAAAGTACACACTCCAGAATTCTAAATGATGTTCATTTCCAGTGACCCAATGAGCTGGGGATTTAAAAAAAAGATCTTACTGCTCAAGGGAAGAACCATAAAGTTTGATTCCTCGTCTCCAGATAGGAAACATGCAGGGCGGGGGTGGCGCAGGTCCCCTACAGTGACAAACAAATGGCTCCAGCACACAACATGCCTTCATGTTTGATGCTTATTATATGTAAGCAACAGATGTACTTCTCATCTGAGCACTATAAAAGTGATTTTTTAAGAATCCTAAATAGAAAATGAGTCAGTCCCAGTGCAAATATAAACCTAAAAGGAATTCCATAATGTACAAGTAACATTTGCAGTGAGAAACACACTGACATTCTGGTAGGAGCTCTGGCTGTGGAATGCTGCAGTCCCTCCAGGGTCCCTGACCCGGGGCACGTGTGCTCCCAAGGCTCTCTGCCGCTGTGGTGGGAAACAGCCCCGGGTGGCCTCAGAGCTACCTGGCCAAGGGGAGAGGGGGAGGGGCGGGAGCGGGCCCCTCCCGGCTCCCCCACATCCGTCCTGCATCAGTGCTCTGGGTATCATCCCAAAGCCCAACCCACTATGATGTCGTGAAATAGTTTGAATCTACTTTTCACAACTTTCTTTTTCTTACCTTTACCCGGAGAAACGCTGCAGATGTGTAGAAAATTATCTTTTCCGGGATATATTCCAAAAGGCTCTTATGCTGTTTCGCTTCGGGTTTCTCCACACGGCCCCATTCAGAGATGGGATTGCTTTCTACAGTAAGAAAGAAAGGTGCGCGTGAAAACAATCATAACAAAATCACCGACTTTTGATCAGATCTAAATAAATGCCCTGTGAATGGCCCTCGGGAAGCTCTGCAGGGCGTGGGTGGTGGGTAGGAACCTTCTCTCCTCTTTGCAGCTTCCTGAAAAGCTCTGTTTGCCAAGGCGGGACCCACCACGGCCATCCCCTTACCTCCAGGGCTCCGGGGCGCTCACATTCTGTTAAAAACATCCTGCCCTTCTCCCCACAAAAAAGTTCCATGGAGTCAGGATGCCGGAGCTGCAACTTGCTAACTTTGCGCTGGGTTATTTACCACCCGCACAAAGAAAATGCTGTCTATTCAGAACTCATTTCAAAACTCTTTTCACTGAGGCCCAGCGAACAAGCGGGCTCCCGTCCGAGCGCAGCCCAGTCCCCGGCGCCGCGTGGCACGGCCGCCGCCTCCTACAAGGACCTGTTGTGAGCGGGGCGCAGGCGCGCTGCTCACCCCAACTTTCTTGCTTGTTTGCCCCAAATCTATAAGGAGCGACCCCCACCCCCACCCCCTCCAGTTCTTCCTGACTCCGCGGCTGCAAAGGCAGGAGCTGGTGCCCCGGCCTGGGTTTGAGGCCCGACCTTGATGCTGAGCTGCGGCCTCAGGGCAGGGTCTTTAAAACTCGGGGAGCTGAGTTTCTTCTGTTTTCTGCTCATAGTGATTGCACCCTTTCTGTTAGATTCGAGGTGAAATAATCCAGAGCCTAACACCCCAGCACTTACAAGACCCCCACATCCCCACGCCACCACCTGCGTGGTGCAAGAGGAAGGGGCCCTGGGAGACCCCTCCCCAACCAAGAATACAAAAAAAGATTAGAGAGAGGAGGAGGTGGTGCTCTGTGTGGCAGGGCTGGGGCTGCTGCCCTCCCATCACAGGTCAGGGTGGAGGGGCTGGGGCATGGCCACACCGGAAAGGGGGTCAGTGGGAGGCTGCCTGGGAAAGTCCACTGGGCACTGGCCCATCCAGGATCGTCTGGGATGACAGAGGAGCCCACAGACAGCTTTGGGGGCCGAGCCCCTCAGGGCACAGGAATGCTGGCGTGGGCTTGCACCTGCCTGGGTGTGGGTGGAGGACCCATGAGGTACCCAGGCCCAGAAGTGTGTCCCTGGGGCTGCAGGGAAATCTGTCCAAAGGGGCTCCCTAGAGGCTGGAGAGGACACGAAGAGGATGGAGGGGACAGGCAGAAGATGGAGGGGACAAGATGAGGATAGAGGGGACAGGAAGAGGGCAAAGGGGACAGTAAGAGGATGGGGGTGACCATGGGGGTAACCAGTGCTGAGGAAGGCTCATCCAGTGACCGAGGGAGGTGAGAGGCATCCACCCGGATGGAGGAGATGCCAAGGACAAGGAGCCTTGCTGCCTGAACCTCTGGAAAGTCCATCCTCCCAAGAGGTGCCAGGGCAGAGAATAGGATACCTGCCAGCCAGGTAAGAAAGGGCTGGGGCTCTTACCTCTGCCACCTGCCCCCCCACACACACACACAACCTCTACAGCCCAGCCGCAGGTAGACAGGCCCCAGGGGACATGGCAAAGCTGAGTCAAGGCCGGTGTGTGACCCATGCCTGGGACCAGACACTTCGAGGGCTGCAATGAGGTTGTTTCTGTGACGTAACTTGTCCAGAGGAACTTTTGTCTCATCTGAGAACAAGCAGAAGGGGGCGGGGGCACCTGCCAGTTTTTACCCAGGGGTCAAGGATGTTGGTCCACAAAACCAAAGTTGACAACAATGGGGAAAATGTACCACGTATTTTGGGCCTATCAAGGATAGCATTTTTTTTCAACACTATCAATTATTTAGGCCATGCATGATAAACTCCTCTGCCAGAAACTCCAGGAATCGGGGACCCTGTATTTTATGTTCCTTGAAGTTTCCCCTGAAGCTCATGCAGGGCCTGGCCCGTAGCTGTCCCACCTGTCCTCGGCAGGCTCTTTTAATTTTTTATTTTTTTGTGTTTTCAGGGCCGCACCCATGACATATAGAAATTTCCAGGCTAGGGGTCAAATTAGAGCTGCAGTTGCCTGCCTACACCACAGCACAGCCCACCTACATGGTAACAACACCACCAGATCTGAGCTGCGTCCGCAGTCTCCACTTATAGTTCACAGCAACGCGGGACCCTTAACCCACTGAGCAAGGCCAGGGATCCAACTTGCATCCTCATGGATACTAGTTCAGTTCTTAACCCGCTGAGCCACAACAGAAACTCCTTTGTTGTTTTACTTTAAGCTTTCCTGTTCATCATGGTCTTTCTAGAGAAATCTAGATGAATATGTTTTCTCACAAACCTTTTGCTCACCCCAAGACAGTCTTACTAACAAGTTATTTTATTTCTTTCTGTACTTTCCCCAGATGCCACCTCTGTCTGCCTCGTGGCTTTCAAACAACCTTAATGCCTACAACACGAATCCACGTACAGAAGGTGCAAGCTGAGTTTTATGCAAAAGGTTTGACTGTGCGTAATCAAACAACCGATGAAAGACCAGCTCATCTGAGAGCCCAAAGCACATCAGAAAACCTACCAGCATGTTCTCTTGTGAGCTCCTTCTTATAGACCCAAATACCAGTTCTCGTTTCCGGGAGTGGGGGACACACCAGAACTCTCTGGGACTACCCTGTCTGTCTACCTTCGTGTCACCCCCACATCAGTGAATTCCTGAGCAGGGCCTTCACTGCTGCTGTCTCCTCTGGCTTGCAGATCAGTTCAAGTATTTTGAGTGGCACAGAAGCAATTTCTCTTTGGCCAAAAGAGAAACTCGGGGGAAGGAAAAAAAAAAAAAAAAAAAAAAGGCCAGCCTACTTGCGAGCTTCCCAAACGGAGCAGGTCTGGGTACAGCAGATGCAGACTCAGTTTTGGAATCCACAATATGCCGCTGATCCCTCACTAGAAGATGGGACCCAGCATCTCAGAATGTTGTTGCTGAACCAGCCCCGGGAAATATGCTTTTACCCAAAACAAACTCGCAAAGTCCAACTTCCACTGCTGCAAAATCTCAGATGGGAAGCTTCTCCCTACATATGATTCTGAACTCGTTTTTTTCCCTTGCTAAGTGAAGATGAGTAATCTAGGCACATGTTCGGGAAGATGGGATCTGACCTTATGAAATATGGGTTGAGACCTCAAACAGCTGCTGCTCATGAAGTTCTGGGAAGAGCTGAGGCAAAGACCCGTCCTCACGTGGAGACTGAGCATGCGTGCCTAGGAAGCGAGGGGTGTCAAAGACACGCTCCTCCTTTGGGGCCAAGGAGCCCTAACCCTTCCTTTTGCTGGTCCCGGGCACCTTCCATCCAACCCCAAGGAACCCCCTTTCACAGCATCCGCCTTCCTAGCTCTTTGCACTCGGGAGCCTCCAGGGCCCAGGACCAGGGAGACGTCACTGAGGAAGCTGAGGAGAGCGGGCTGGGTCACGCCCAGGGACAGTCCTTGGGAAGAGCACCCATGGGGGCCTTCTCCCTGAAGGCAGCCCCGTGAGCCTGCATGTCCCAAGCCCTGGCCTGGCTCTCTCATCACAAGGCCAAGGCCAAAATAAAGAGACAAGTCTCTTGGTCCAGGGGCAAATCCCGTCAAAGTCCATCCATTCTCTCCCCACATTCAAAGCACGTGGACAAAGCAGTAGGTCACCCGTACTTGTAGTTTAGGGCTGTGCACTTCAGGGAAGATGAACACGCAGTAGGTCATCTCCAGACAACTCTCAGGGGGCCTTCCTGTGAGATGGCAGCATCTGGACGGCCTTCCACAAACGTGATCTGAGAAGGCTGACTCCTGGCTGCTTCCAAGTGTTTGTTAATGGATACAACTGCCATTGCACTAAGCATCCTTTTGTCTGGCCTCGCCAGCGGCAGGTAGATCGTTCAGGGGCCAGGGATCAAACCCGCGCCAGTCATGACAATGCTGAGTCCTTAACCTGCTGGGCCACAGGGAAGTCCTAAGTGTTCATTTTGTTAAGCCATCCTTAAAACCATCACATAGTTGTGTTCTATTCAGAAATAACTGTTGCTTAGGGTTTCTGGTTTTGATGTGTTGTGTGTGTGGTTTTTTTTTTTTTTTCCTGGAATACTACATTTATTTGACTCAGAGAACTAAACAGCAAAGGTTGGCCTAACGTTTGCCCTCAAATTGAGGCTCCAGGAGGAGTAATATGACAAGGTGATAACCTAATAATTATTGGCAAGGGCGTCATTTTCTCTGAAGGGCTGCACCCAAGCAAAATAGAGAGTGATTACTCCTGCCCAGACTCCATCACTCTAATGATCCGCTTTCTGAAGATGCCTTTTGGAGCCCGCAGGCAGCACTGGCAAAGATGAAAGGAAAAAGAAAATGCTTTCCTGGCAAGGTGCAAAGTACGACCAGCACTCGGGTATCCACGGGTGGCAAAACGGCACAGCCCAGGTGGGTCAGGCCAGGTCATAGCTTCGAGGAGGTGAGGGTGGCCTGGCCGTGGCCGTGTGGCTCCAACACCACGGACCGGGACTGGGAAGCCTACATCTTCTGATTCTTTTTCCTTGAACTGTGTGCCAATTTTCTTTCTTATCCTTTGAGAAGCCAGTGGGTGGCACAGATGGGAAGTAGGAAGCTGCAGAGGGAAGAAGATAGTTGAGCAGAGCTCAGGGCTGCATGCCTCTCCGGGCGCGTCCCCTGCAGGCGCGTCCCCCCTGGCGGACAGGGAAGTGCCAATGCCAGCACCAAGCACCGGGCCTGGCTATTGACCATCAGCCTCACATCACGTTCAGCGTGTGGCTTGCAGGGTGTGCTATGCTCCCAGCAAATATTTTTTAAATGCAACAGGTTTAAAACAAAAACCAAAAACAATTAGAGCTGCTCTACAATGTTATGAAAGCATTAGTTTTTCATCATCATCTTATATTGTGCAATTGGATGCCTTACATTGTCAAAAAGCCTCCTAATGTCCCGCCTCCACGTGAACCCCGAGGTCTACGTGGGGAAGAGAGCTCGCCTCAGTGTCCAGAAAATGCTCCTGCTTCCTGGCAGATCCCCAGCAAATGCCATGGACCTTGGACAAGTTAGGGCACCCAGGCTAGTGGCTCGGCATGCACGTCTGAAGAAGGACTGTGGGTGCAGGACTGGCCGGCTTGGAGCTGGTGTCGTCACAGCTTTCCAGAGGCTACCCCTGTCCACACGCTCATCCTCTTCAAGGTCAGTCTGCACCCGAGAGAAGTGCCCACTGGGCTGCTTCTGCCCCTTGCTGTTTGGGAGGAGACCCATAGAGGGGCCAGATCAGAGGGGACGCTGGCTCTCATGGTGTCCAGACCCCTACACCCGGCTCACTTGCCTTGTGGGGAGATGGGGAAGACAGGTCACCTTCGAGAAGGGGCAGGAGGACTGCGGAGTGTCCCAAACTAGACTTCTCAGTGTCCGGCCCACGGGCTTCCTTCTGCTTCAGGCCAGACCTGCTTCCACCTGGGCAGCTCAACTCCCCTGCACAGACCACGCGGACACTGCAGGCAAACCAGGACCAGGAAAATAAAAACCCACTGCAAGGAGACTGCTTGAGAAGACTGGCGTCCGGGCACACTGTCACTAGCAGATTTTAAGTCTTTCTGGCAGCATTTTTCCTTAAATGCTGAATTGTGCCCCCAGAACCTGCCAGAGCCAGGCTGCCACTATGTGCGGGCTCTCGGCGCCCCTCATGAGAGTGTGATCTGGAGCCTTCGACCAGACTGCATTTGCTCTGTGTGCTCTGGAGCAGCCTCAGTGTCCCCAGGTGGTAAGACCCTACTTTCCACTTAGCGTTGTCATGGGAAATGAGTTCATTTGGGTAAACTGCCTTTCGCACAGTAAGTGAGTCCCCACACACGTGTTAGACTGTGAACATGGAAGTTACAGGGTATGAGGACTCAGACCCACTGTGCGCAATCTCTCCCCCCTGCCACCTGGTATCCTAAGTGCTTTACACCCCCCCTCCCCCCGCCAAGAGCCCTCAGGTTCTAAAACACAGCTTGAAAACCTCTGTTCTGTGAACCAAAGACTATGCAAATTCTGGATCCTTCTAGGGCAACCTAGAGCCAAATACCAATCTCAGGTTTAGCCCAAGCTGAGCTCTCAGACCCACTGGGCTGACCTCTGAGTCAGTGGCCACCTGGCTGCTCGGGGCTGGGTTTTGTGGGCCATCAATCAACCCACCAACCTGCATTCATACGGCGCATCCCAGGCCCAGGCAATGCGGAGGGGCCTGGTTACTCGCTGGTGAGGGGGACAAATTCTGCCACTCAGGGAGCTTGCGGCCCTAGTGGCTTCGGCGGGTCCAGTGGCTTCAGCAGGTCCAGTGACCTTGGCAGGTCCAGTGACTTCAGCGGGTCCAGTGGCTTTGGCGGGTCTAGTGACCTTGGCACGTCCATTGGCTTTGGTGCCCAGTGACCTTGGTGGGTCCAGTGGTTTCAGCAGGTCCAGTGGCTTCGGCAGGTGTGGGGCAAGCAGGACAAGGAGGCAAATTTGGAAAAGAGAAGCAGCCAGTGCAGTGGATAGCACAAAAAGGGGCCACATCCCAGGGCAGTGGGACAGCTTCCCTGAGGAACCGGCATGTGGTCTGAGCTGCTGAAGTAGTCAGGGCTGTGTCCTGACAGGAGGGGCTCGGAAGGAGGCAGATGGCCGGGCCAGCGGGGGCGGCTGCAGAGACGGCAGCCGGATAAGGAGCTGAGCTGGGCTCCCAGCAACGAGGGGCCCCCTACCTCAGAGGCTGTTTGCCTCGTTGGTATGTCTGTTCCAAGCTCTTGTGAATACTCCCCTACGTGTAGAATAGACCTCAGGGGGTGCTCCAGGGATGATGAAGACGTGCTGCACGAGAAACACAGATCACAAACTCCAACCTGTGTTCAGACCTGGGTGGGGCTCCCTCCTCCCCTTTCTGCATTTCAGGAATCTCTGGCTTTTGCCCCCAGGGAAGGTCCTCAGTCTACCACACTGTTTTTATTTTATTTTTTTTTAAGTGTTACAATTTTCCAAAATTGCGGGAATTTTTTTTATTTATCACATCTCTTGTTAATGAAGTTTTTTTAAAGACTAATTCAGTCATCCTGGTGTTGAAGATTTTCATTCAAGATCTTGAAAATAGGACAAACACCCATAAAGTAAACATTTAATGTTTTGAATGATAGTTCATCCATAGAGTGAGCATTGCTTGAAAAGACTTGATTCTGTGGTTTTTCCTTTATTTTACTTACTTGTCAGAGCTCAGATCATTTACTTTGCCTTTGTGAACATAAGTTTTTTTGGGTTTTGGGTTTTTTTTTTTTTTTTTTTTTTTTGTCTTTTTAGGGCCACACCCACAACAGATGGAGGTTCCCAGGCTAGGAGTCTAATCGGAGCTACAGCTGCTGGCCTACACCACAGCCACAGCCACATGGGATCTGAACAGCATCTATAACCTACACCACAGCTCATGGCAACACCAGATCCTCAACCCACTGAGCGAGGCCAGGGATCGAACCCCATTCCTCATGGATGCTAGTCAGGTTCGTTAACCTCTGAGCCACGAGAGGAACTCCACAAAAACAGTTTTTTTAATTAAAAAATGTTTGTTAAGATATCCTTATTTCAGGGCTGTGCCAGTTTCTGCCACCCAGCAACATGTCACGGCTCCATTCTTTCTTAGACTCTTTTCTTTCGTGGTCTATCCCAGGCGATGGGATAGAGTTCCCTATGCGGCAGGTTAGCCCAGGGCTCAGCTGAAAGCCTGTCCCTGCCTTGGGAGTGATGAGAAAGCCTGACCGTGGCTCAGAGGGTCGGTCCTGGCCCCTGTGCCACCAGCCAGCCAGGTAACCAAAGTGAGTGATGTGTGCAACTAACAGACCCACTCCCGATGGAAGCAGAAAATCTAAAACACAGACCCCCAAATGCATGAGCCCCAACAAGTGGCCTTGACCCAGCAGGAGAGTGCTTACCGCTCCAGGCCACGTGTCCATCACTGTCTGCCACCCACACTCTGTGCTGGAGCAGGACGGCCCCACTCATCACCATCCTTCTGGGGTCAGGCAAAGAGGGAAAGATTCACATCTACAACCTCCCCCTCCCAAGGCCTCGGACTCTGAAGAAGGAGAGCTTGTACACGAAGAGCCATGGGGCCCTAAGCCTCACTTACCCCCCCCACACACACACACACCACCCCAGGCCATGTTGATAGGGGCTAATGGGTATTATCTCACCAGGGCTGCACAGGGAGGGTGAGGGAGGGGAGTCAGGAAGAGGGGTCTTCACGGAGCCACCGGATCCTGGAACAGACCTGGAACCGCAGGATGTGTGGGAAAGGATAGACAACCAGTCTGAGGGGTCTGCAGCCCCCCGTGCCCCTGCATCCCAGTTCTGCCCCCAACAGGAAGGAGTCTGTTGTGAGGTGCAGAAGGCACGGCCCTCCGGACATCTTTTTGGAGGAAGGATGGTAGGAACTAGTGAAATTATTTGTACTCATCACGGAAAGAACAGTGTGCTTTTTAAAGAACTGTTGTAATGATAGGTTGAGCATTTTTACTGGATCGTGAACGTATGCACCTGCTCACTCCAAAGCGTTTGCACAGACCCGAGAGCCACACGAAGCCGTGCATAATAGCGGCAGCTGGCATACATTTTTTTTTTTACTATTCTCTCTCAAAAACATAGTCTCCATTATTTACAGATAATAATACGTGTTATTCACCTTCCCTCCAGAAAATTAGGAGAGTTAACCAAAATACATGATTTATAAAGCCATTCCTGAATAGGAAATAAGAGAAGCATTCCCTCTTATGGAAAACAGAGCCTTTAATACTAGGACAAGGTACAGATAGCTCGCATTTGAAAGAATATTTAAAAACCTCATCATATCAATACAATATTGCAGGGTCTTTGAGGAGACGTTTCATATCTGACTTATCCACATAAACCCACAGAACCTAGCAACGTTCCTTGGTGGAGACTGGTTAAAAAAATGAACTAATTACCCACAAAAAGCCCCACCCACAAGATTGTGAAGCCCATTAAACACTGGAATCAGAGGCTGAAGGGAGCTGAGGTAAATTTTACAGAATAATTCTAGTAATCCTCCACTTTTCCTGGCCATAAAAGTCCCTGGAAGTTTCTTGTTAAAAATGTAAATTCCTCGCCAAGCCCCACTTCCCAGTAGGTTTTGGTTCAGGAGCCTGGTCCTGAGCAGCCCGGTTCTGAGCCCAGGAATGTGCATTTCCACAAAGGCCCAGGGGATTTTGGTGCATAAATTGAGAGCATCCCTGTGGTGGGTGCTGACCGATTCCTGGTGCCATTGGTTGGCTGAATTCTTGCCTGGGCTGGGATGGCCTGGGCTCAGCCCCCAGGGCAGCCAGGGGAAAGTTCCCCCCACCCCCACCCCATGTGCCTCCATTTGCGTTTCTGCAAATGGGCTTAATCTTAGTACCTGACAGATAATAGACTCTTGTATTAGTCACTGCAAAATCCTTCCCCCAGTACAAGCATAGGTATTACACTGTCCTGTAACCAGTACAAGGAGGTCACTGTAATCTGTCTTTGCATTTTTCCTCTTTTTTGGCTGCAACCCTTGGCATCTGGATGTTCTCAGGCCAGGAATCAAACCCAGGCCACAGCAGTGATGCCAGGTCCCTACCCCACTGAGCCACCAGGGAACTTCTATGTGTCATTTTTCTTCTGAACAAAATATGTCACATGGCTCTTATGGGCTGAATTTCTCCCCTAAAATCCATGTCAGAGTCATAAATGTCAGCACCTCAGAAGGGGTGACTGTATGTGGAAACAGGGTCTTTAAAGGGATGATTAAGTTACATGAGGTCCCTGGGGTGGGCCCTAATCCAACCTGACTGGTGTCCTTACAAAAAAGGAAGATTTGAAGAGAGACATGAACTGGGGCCAGAAGCCATGCACCTGCCTTTCACCTGCTCCCCCGGGCTCCACCCTGCTCTCCGGCAACCCCCCACCCCCCTGCACCCCCTGCCCTCCTGCCCCCTGCACCCCCCTGCTCCCCTGCCCCTTGGCCCCCTGCCCCCTGCCCTCCTTCCTGACAGCCCCCAGTCCCTTGAGCCAACTCTTGAGAATCAAGCTCTCTCTCCTCTTGGCTCTGTTTCTCTGGAGACCCTACCACAGCCCATGAAGATAATCAAATGTTACTTTCTTGCACTTCTAATGCTTTCTAGGAGTCCCCACACTCCAGACCCCTCTCCAGACTTGGGGGTGGCCACGGCGCGTGGGGAGCCAAGGGTCCGGGAGGTACGGTGGTCTCTTCCTGGGGCCGCGTCCACCCAACTCCAGTTGCTTACGCTGCAGGAAGCATCACTCACAGCAGATGCTGCCTTCATCACCTGGGAGACCAGGGGAGGCCAGGGCTCCAGGAGCAGGACCTTTCCCTCCCCCTCCCCCAAGTCATCGGAGGTCACATCCAGCAGGTGCATCCAACTTCCTCAAGTTGGATCTGGAGGCCTGGGCACCCCCCTACTGCTATCACTCCAGCCCTAGGCCTCCCAGCCCCAAGGCCAGAGGTCACAGACACAGAAAATCATTCCTTTTCCTCTGGAAACCATCTTCCCACTTCAGACCTGGTTTATCTGAACCTGATGGGTTTTAGAAGCATCTAGAGCCTGCACCTCCCTCCTGGTTTGTCTGGTTGTGGGGGTGGGTTTTGCAGCCTGCTGTGGCATGGGTTTGATTTCTGGCCTGGGCACTTCCAGATGGCCGAAGGCCATTGTGTGACTTACTCATCAAAGTGTCTTCAGCCCCAGCTTGCGGTGCCTTGCTGCCTGGGGGGTGGGGTGGGGTGGGGTGGGGGTCTAGGGAGGGAGGAAGAAGAAACAGGATTTGCCTGGGTAAGTATTACACACCCTGATGAGCCGTGAGTCAGCTGTGGGGTTTTCCATCCTTTGGGGTCTGGTGAGCTCCTGGGTGTCCCTCTGTCCACTGTGGCAATTAATAGGTCATTGGCCAGAGTCCTTTTATTGAATAAAAGCACACACATTAGGGAAACGGTGCTTTACAACAACTTTTCTAAAGTGACCATAATCATATGAAGGAATATCTACCTCAAAACCGTCAGGAAAAAGTCTTCAAACCTCTTGCTACAGCACTCAAGTAAATTTCAGGTATCTGTGTTAACCTCATTTTTCAACGATATGCTTTTCTCTGATTGCAGAACCTACTTCTTTCAGAGGATCCAATTTTTACTGTTATTTTTAAAAGAATAGTGATTTGTATCACTAGAGGGAGACAGTTTACCAAAAAGGCTGTTAGGCTGACCTGCCAACTTTCTGTTTCTTAAGGGAAAAAACAAACAAACAAACAAAAAACAAAAAAAAGAAAAGTAAAGCTACTACCTATTGTCACAAATGCATATCTTTTTGTGACTTTAACACATTCATTCCTAAGATTGTTGAACCAAGAGATTAATTTTTTCCTTTCTCAAATAATATTGGAACTATGAGGAAAAAAAAGGTAGGAAGTGGAAACTGCCAAACTTTAGTAAAATAGTAAAATGCAAATACGGTGACATTGAAATGCCAGAATGTTTCAATTCTCTCAGGACCAGTCGCCCTAACAGTAAAAATCAATATTCAAAGACTCTGCGTATCTGCCCCTGTGAACAGCTGCTTTTCACTGCAAATGTGACTTAATCTAAATCTCTCTCCCCAAAAAGTCAGGGCCAAATTCCGTACTCACATGATCATGTGTAACACAAGGCTCAACCCTGAGCTGAGCTATAGATGGAACACGTCAGATTTCCAGCTCTTTACCAAGTGAGCAACAAACATCGTGTGTGTTTGCGTGTGTGCACGCACATGTATGTACGGGTTTATGTTTAAATCACGGTTTAGTAAAAATAAAGAAAATGGGATTTTGTTTCTGGCAGGTGGATGTATTTTGTTTCGTTTTGGCTTTTACTTGGAGGCATTTAATTCATTCACATCTCCTGTCCGGCTCAGAAGACATTGACTGTCTAATGGCTGTTCTAAAAGCTTTAGGGCTGGGAGTCATTCAGGGTCTATGAACAAATGTAACTTAACAAAGGGCAAAGCACTGTAGTTAAGACGTGACAGCAGCCTGAAGCCCCTGCCCAGGTGAACATCTGGTTTAAACTCACGATAGATGACGTCACCCTCACTGGGGGGGGGGGGGGCTCTCTTCCTCTCTCTTCCTCTGGGACGCTCTCGTCCTTTCTCACGCTTTTTATGTATTTTTCTACTTTCCCTAGACCAATTTTCCTCTTTTCCCAAACCTTTCTCTTTTCACCGCCCCCCTCTGTATTTAATGAAAGATAGTATATTTATCTTCGTATTTGTTCGATGCAGTGAGTACAATGTCATTGCTGTTCATTTTGAAGTAATATTGGTCAGGCATTTAATATGCCACATTTAAAAGGTAGCTTTATTTCCTTTTATGCATGTCACATCAATTGATTTTTTTTCCTTGATAATGTAATGATCTTCAATAAAAACAACCCCACCTCCCTGCCTCTTCTTCCGAACTCCTGCCCTTGTGCCTGACACGGAACGTTCCTGTTCCTGGTGTTGCAACCACTGCTTTCCAGACACTGTATCTCCCGAGAAATCCCAATGAGAAATACAAGGGTCTGGGTAGAGGTGGTGACACCGCTGCTCACAGCCATTGCCTGGAGTGAGTGTCACTGGGTACCCGGGATTCTACAGGAAACAACTGGGGGTGCAAAGCCCAGAAGCCACAGCCCCAAGGAAAGGCCATCATGGGAGTGTCGACCATGGAAATGAAGCCGGGGTCTGAGAGCAGAGGCCACTGGTGCCCATAGCCAGGCCGCCGGGGTAGGGGAACTCCTGGTACAGGAAGGAGCAGTGGGCTCTCCCACCCCAGAGAACCGTCCCTACCCTCTTGCCAACACCAACAGACACAGCCTCAGACAGACATGCATCCTCCCAGAAGCTGTCCCTAGAAAGTCAAATTTGCCACGTTGTCACTTGTGCAAGAATAGTGCTGTTACATGTAATGTCGTCTAGGGCCCATCTTAGTTTGTGATGACACAGCAGAGACAAAAAAATGGCACCAGAAAGGGCAAGAGGCACCAATTACAGCCCAGGCTGAGCTCCAGTCCTCACCCCCTTGGAAAGAAACCCTTTGCCAATGAGCTAATGCTGCCTGCTTCCTAAGCCGTCAGGTTCTCCACTGTGAGGGCGGAGTCCCTTTCCAGGTTCTTTGTCAAACATCGACACGTTCTGCTGGGACCGTAAAACCGATCTCCTGACACTCCGGAGTGGCATTTCATAAGGTTTGGCTAAAAAAAAAAAAAGATACAATCGACCGATCCATCAAAATGTTCAGCGTTAATTTTAGAAAATGCTGAGAGTAAAAACTTTCCCTGTGTCTTAAAAAGTGATTTTATTTCTCAGACTCTGATAGCCCTATATTAACGACTGCCCTCTTTTACTAGCTTGATAGAGGCACGTGCTTCAGACCGGGCAAGAGAGGAATAATCCATCCACTGAGCACAACGTCCCTTCTTGCCTGGGAAACACTCCAAAGGAGATGTCAGAAGACAGCTGTTTTCCTCCAGATGTTTTTGGAGATCGCCAGTGTCCATTTAGACGGGGAGTTAAGCTGCAGGCAGGGATTTAAAAACATAAAATAGCTCTTTTATGATGCATTTGAATTAATTTCTTTTAGCATCTCGAATAAAGGAAGAGCAGATGGTGACGGCTTAGTTTAAAGTGAGAGCCATTAAAATAATCTTAGCTGGAAAGAGGGTTTTCCAGAAGAGAGGTTTGTGAACCATGAGAGTTTAAGCAAAGTTTTCAAATGACCCGTAGAGTAAGGGACTCTGCATCATTACAACCCCATTATCATTCACAGACACATGACAAATACATTCAAGATTTCCATCTTCTGCCAGAAAATGGTGAACGGTCACCAGGGAGAAGCTAAGGAAATACTGATACAATTACAGCTTCTTTTCCTCAAAATTTTACTCAGATTTTACAATGGTTCAAAGTTTGACATCTCGTTATTAACCATTTTTACACCATGTGTACATGTTTGATGTTCCTCAAGAGAAAAATAATGCACAAATTTAGTGTACTGTTATTTATGACTTCTAGGTTTTAAACTACCTAGTTCTTTTCTTTACATGGTATTTTTCAACAGAAGATAGCAGCTAATTCACATAGTTTCCATTGATAAAGTGACTTCTCGCTCCAGATACAGCTGAACAATTCGCTTAAAAACCCATAAAAAACCATCTTTGTGTGTATGTGCATGATTTGACAGGCATACATTCACGTATTACTGCAATTCACACACACACACACACACACACACAGGGTCTTTGCTGAACGAGGAAGCCTGCAGCTGTTCAACTTCCATTGCTGAGTCCGTAATTTTGGATTCTGACAATGGCTATCATCTTATTGATAACCCCCAGTAAGAAAGGACTGTTAGTGACAGTGATGGAGCCAGAGTCTGATGAAAGGGGCTGGGTGGCCCCTTCATAATAACCGAGGCATAAAGTTTAAACCTCTTTACTGCGTAGCTGACACCAATTACATCTCAAGACAAATAACACCCTTCACTCAAACACCTGGTACCAAATGTGGCCACTTCAAATTTCTCCCTCCTGGGAGCCTATAATCATTTGGGGGCCATTCGGACAATAGGCATTAATTGCCACCCTCGTATTTGATAAGCTGGACCTCTCTGAAATGGAGCAAATTAGTTTTTTAAGTGCCTTGGTTTATCGAGCATGTTTTTTATTTTTTGTTTTATAGCACTTCCCTTAACTCATGCTTTGTACAAATTTTTTTTAAAAATGAGGCCACAAGCCGAGGTGGAGATGAAACCTAGGACGGATCGTTCACGCAAAATGCAGGGGGCTCTGTAATCACACCTGAGCATCCTGGGTGTGTGTTCAAAATAGGACGGTCTTTCAAAAAGGGCAAAATCATCCAAAGCAGGAGTTGCTCCTTGACACTGACATGGAGCATTCGACCCTGGATGATTGCACTAAAGCATAGAGAATATTTTAAATTCGGGATTTCTGGAAGGAAAGACCCTGGTTGCTTACTCAAGTTATAGTTGACATAACAAAACTCCGGGATCTGACTGGCAGAGGCTGGACTCGGGTTGGAGCCGTCCCTCCTGCGCTCATGGTCACCCTCTGAGACAGAGCACAGCACTGCTTCAAAGGCGTTAGTAAGTTTAAGGACTCTGGCACTACTTCTGGGCCAGAGGAACATGCAGCCTGTATTCTTCTTAGGATCGTGGCTAGAAAGCTGGCTCCTAACAGCTTGGCCAGCCTTTCACTGAGTACCACACATTATTTGTCTAACAAAGCCCCAGGACAAACTTGGAAAGGAATGATTTCTTATTTTTTTAAATTGTAGTTGATTTGCTAATGAGGACGGCGGAGGTTACCGCACCAGCACACAGGACCAGGACCTCTGCAGACAGCGAGGCGGCCGGCACATTCAATCTTGGACCAGCAGGAAGCCCAGCACACCCGGAAGCAGCAGTGAAGGACAGGTGACAGGGGAGCCCTCGGGGAGCAGGGCCAGGCCACAGAGGACTTCTGCAGCCGGGCGGGGGCTCTGGGTTGTATTCGGTCACATGGGGGTCGTGGGGGAGTTTGATGAGGGCGGGTGAGGACTACTGGGCATCACAGGAGCCAGTTTACTTTTTCACAAGTTCACAGCAGCCTCGTGGAGAACAGACTACAGGAAGATAAAGGTGGGAGGGGGACAAGGTGGGTGATGGCTGCCCAGGCCAGTGGACAGTTCTTGTCACCAGTGCCCAGGTATGGACAGGACTTTCCCCACTGGCCGGGTGTCTGACAACTCAACTCAGCTCTGACGTGGCTGGGAAAGCATATGAGCCCCAAGGGCCAAGGGCCTCATCTGTGAGACTGCCCCCACCCCAACTCCAGATGCCAGGCCAGGTTGTCCCCAAGGTGTCAGGTTGTCACCACAAGTCACCAAGGTCACAAGGCTGTCACCTGACCGACCGGCCACAGATCAGCAGTTCCCACCACCCCCTTAGGTCTGATCAGTTTGCTAGAGCATGCGCAAAATGCAGAGGGTCACCAGCTTAATAGGAAAGGCAATGAGAGGGGGGCAGCCATCAAAGAGATGCCAAGGGAGTGGGGGGGAGGGCAGCATGAAGCTTCCATGGACCACTCTCCTAGCACCTCCATGTGGTCACCAGCCCAGAAACTCTGAACTCACCCTTTTGGGGTTTTGTGGAGGCTTCAGTACCAAGGCTGAGAGACTAAACCACTGGCTGCTGGTTGATTCAACCTGCAGCCACTTCCCTCCCCCGGGGTCAGGGAGGGGGTGGCACTGAGAATTCCCACGCTGTGACCCTCAGCTGGTGCTCCCAAAAACCAGCCCTGGCCTTAGGGGTTTCCAAGGTCACCGCATCAACATCCACTCAGTGGGGGGTGGAAAGAGGCTCCCTGAGAACAAGGAGACATGCTTTCCATCCTCGGCTGTGGAGCATCTCCAGGAACTGAGGACAAGAGACCAAACACTGTAACAAAAGATGCTCCCACGCTCCTATTGCTCAGGAAATTCCAAGGCTTTGGGGTGCTCTGTGCCCAGGCCTGGACAAGGACCAAACATGCATTTCTTATTATAAAGCCCTCCATGTAGCCCCAGGGCAGCAGCTTCAGCATCTCTAAACCTCTTAGGAAGGCGAGCTCCTCAAGCCACAGGCCCACTGAGGTTGAAGCTCTGGCCGTGGACCCAGCAAGCTGTGGTCTTCGGAGCTCCCAGGTAACCCTGATTGGGCTGACCAGGAAGACCTCCTTCTGGGGCCAAGACAGGCATGAGGGGGGCAGCCACGGGGAGCTTGAAGGCCACCAGTGCTGGAGCTGGACTTCAGATGCATTAAATTAGAACCATTGAAGACAATTCTGGGAGCACTGCTAGCAGCCCGGAGCTGTGGAGGAGGGATGGGTGGGTGTCCAAACCACGGAGACGAAGCCTCTGGAGTAGCAAGCGAGGGACTCTGAGGTCACAGCATGCCCAGGAGGCCCCACCCCATGCAAGACTTTTGTCTTCCCCATCCTCGTCCACCAGGACTGCCCCCCATCCTCCCATGGCCAACCCCCCCACCTCCTGCGAGACAGCCCACAGACAGACCCTTCCAACCGGCTGGGCGGACTTGTTGTCAGGACTCCTGGTCTTGACCTCAGGGCACAGCCTAACTGACGTGTGTATTATTCTCTGAAGGCACCAGAACCCTCCCCTGTCTGTTTCCTGGCCTGTCGTATGGAAACTGCACGTCCAGCAAGGATTTGTTTTGACATAAGAAGCAAGACAAATATCAAGATTTCTTTTTCTCCAAGTACCTAGACAGTCATGGAACAAATGCTCTCTCTCCCCCAGGGCTTTCAAATGCCCTTGTTAGCTAACACCTTCTCGATTCTCTCTTTGAACCCACGTCTATCCCTGGGGCTTCCCTTTCACTCGGGAATGGTTTATCTCCTGTGCAGGAGCTATACGAGGTTTCAGCCACTCTAGGTCTCCCCTGTAACCCTGTGACCTTGCCCTTACCTAGGGTCTGTCTTTGGGAGCTTTAGTCAGAAATGGTCTTTACAAATACCATATGATATCACCTTTATCTGGAATCTAATATACGGCACAAATGAACCTTTCCACAGAAAAGAAAATCATGGACTTGGAGAATAGACTTCTGGCTGCCAAGGGGGAGGGGAAGGGAGTGGGATAGACTGGGAGCTTGGGGTTAATGGATGCAAACTATGACCTTTGGAATGGATTAGCAATGAGATCCTGCTGTGTAGCACTGGGAACTCTGTCTAGTCACTTATGATGGAGCATGACAATGTGCGAAAATAGTATGTGTACATGTATGTGTAACTGGGTCACCATGCTGTATGGTAGAAAAAAAATTGTATTGGGGAAATAACTATTAAAAAAAAATGGGGGAGTTCCCTTTGTGGCTCAGTGGTTAACGAATCCAACTAGGAACCATGAGATTTCGGGTTCGATTCCTGGCCTGTCTCATTGGGTTAAGGATCCGGCATTGCCATGAGCTGTGGTGGAGGTCACAGATGCAGCTCAGATCCTAGGCTGGCGGCTGCAACTCTGATTTGACCCCTAACCTGGGAACCTCCATATGCCTCGGCTGCAGCCCTAGAAAAGGCAAAAAGACAAACAAAAAAAAAAAAAAAAAAAGAAGAAGAAGAAAAGAAATGGTTTTTAAATAATGCCATTTGCAGCAACACGGAAGGACCTAGAGATTATCACACTAAGTGAAGGAAGTCAGACAGAGAGAGACAAATAGTATATGAGATTGCTTACATGTGGAATCTAAAAAATAATACAAATTAACTTATTTACAAAACAGAAACCCTCACAGACATAGAAAACAAATTTATGGTTACCTAAGGGAGAGGGAGAGATAAATTAGGAGTTTGGGGTTAATATATACGCATCACTTTACCTAAAATAGATAAACAACCAGGACCTCCTGCATAGCACAGGGAACTCTACTCAGTATCTTGCAATAACCTAAAATGGAAAGGAATCTGAAAAAGAATCCATATGCACATACACATGTATATACACACACATAACTGAAATAGATAACTGAACCACCTTGCTGTACACCTGAAACATAACATCGTAAATCAACTATAGCTCAATTAAAAACACCTAAAGAAATGGTATATGCTTGGAGTCAGTAACCACTGGAGGCCACTCCTCTTTACTGCTTTTCTAAATAAAATATACTTTAAAAAAAAAAAAAAAGAAAAAAGGTGATGTTCTTTTTTTTTTTTTTTTTTTTTTTTTGGTCTTTTTGCCATTTCTTGGGCCGCTCTAGTGGCATGTGGAGGTTCCCAGGCTAGGAGTCTAATCAGAGATGTAGCCACCGGCCTATGCCAGAGCCACAGCAACACCAGATCTGAGCCGACTCTGCAACCTACACCACAGCTCACGGCAACGCCGGATCGTTAACCCACTGAGCAAGGCCAGGGATCGAACCCGCAACCTCATGGTTCCTAGTCGGATTCGTTAACCACTGCGCCACAACGGGAACTCCAAGGCGATGTCTTTACATCAGGATTAACTGGGAACCACTCAGGGTCTCGTCTGTTTCAGCTACAGCAAGGGCTGCCTCTGGGACCCTTCCTTTCTCACCTCTAGAGAGTAACCTAAAGGCCAACCCTGCATATTGTTCTTTCCTGCATCCGCGTGGCTCCACAAGGGTGCTCAGGGCTGACCTGCCGAAAAGAAGACTGAACAGCTCTTCTCAGACGCCTCAGATTAAAAGACACATTGTTTCCCAAACAGGAGAACGTAGTTCTCTCCACGTGACGTGGGATAAACAGGCTGCCTGGGATGAAAGTCAACTAGGACAGGAATGACAGGAAGCCACCAGCCGGGCAAAGCCAGCAGTGGGGAGTGCGGGTCGCTTCCCCATCAGGCTGGAGAACTGCTGGATCCCCAGCTGCTTCCCACGGGTCTCAGGGGCCCCCACTGGAAACACAGACTGTGGTACGCTCGGGTCACACACGCACACAGCACACCCTGCCACTCCGCTGTGGGAGGAGCCAGGTTCAACGACGACAGCATTCTCCACAGAAAGATAAACTTGAAATCCAGCAAAACACACCACTCCGCTTCTCTTGGAGGCTGAGCTGGGTGACGACGCATTGTTGTAATCTGAGCAGCAAGAGAAGCAGCTTCTGCACAGGCCACAGGAGGGTGGCCCTCGCCACTGTCACCAGGGTGACAGGCACAGCGGGCCCTTCCCACCCACGGCCAAGGTAACGCCTGGGGGGACCCTGGATCTTGCTGAGGACACGCTGGGGCCTCGGTGTCACTTCCCATGGACCCCCTCTTGGGAATCTGCAAATGCAAGCGAGCTCCCAGCTCCCAGTAATTCTGTGGTGTCAAGGGACACCAGTGTCAAGGGACTGCTACGTCTGCCCAGTTCAGTGTGGGCCCAGCACACTCAGCCACTGAGGGCTTGAGATATTGGCTCAAAGTCACACGTGCCTGAACAGAAAACACATGTGGGATTTCAGAGGTGTGATATGAGTAAGGAAGGTAAAATAACTCACTAGTAAACATTATATGGGTTAGATATTGGAGTGTGAATATTTTAGATGTATTGAGTTAAAGTCCTTTAAAATGTTTACCTTTGTCTTTTTTTAATGTGGCCACCAGGAAATCTTCAGTTACATGTGTAGCTTATATCTGTGGGTATTGAACATGGGTATCGGATAATGCTCATCTGTATGACTGTCGGACCACAGACGTAGAGCACCCAGCATGTGACTGTCTAAGAAGACAGGTAGAGTCAGGTGTGGCTGGGTCCTCGTTCCACCTGTGTCTACACGGTGTGTCTGATGAGATGAGCTGCCATCACATTTGCCATCCAGGTAATAGACCAACTTGGTCCAAAGAGCTGAACGGCGTACTGCACAGTCCAAGTTTAGAAAGTGCCCCTGCTCATTCATAAAAGAAAGATTTGCCTATTTCCATGACAAAACTCCCTCTGGCTCACCAGGGTTACCCAGGAATGTTTATCTCTACAGAAAGCTGGCCTTAGAGACTATAGACAAACTGGATCCAGTAGGTGGCTTTCCCATTGACACCTTGTTGGGGCTGTCCAGGCAGGGGACCCAGAGGCAAACAGCAGCTGATGTTGTCCTTCCTGTGACCTTGGCTGAGAGATTTAACTCTTCGTTTACAAAGTGAGGGAAACAGTGGGACCCATCTGTGATCCTACTGTGCTGTGATGACTAAAGGAAACCATCCTGCCCAGCACCCAGAGCAGACCAGGCTCCCCTGTATCACTATCACCCTGCCTGTCTGGGTGTTTCACGGCGAATAGGCCTCATCGATCTTAAGGGACCAGCAAATGGTCTTGATTTAAATGGTGTTCTAGTCGACAGAGAGAAAAGGGGGCGACACTGATCAGCAATCCTTTACCTTGCTTTGTGCTGAGTGATAATCCTGTGCAGAAACTTCAAAATAGACTTCATATAGGGCCTCAGAATAGATAAAAACCCACTTAATATGTGCTCTCCCCTTCATTTGGTCTGTTTCCATTTAGATAGTAAGAAAAAAATTATCCAACAGACATGTGAATTTGTTAGTTTGAATATGTCATTCCATGTTAGTTTCCAGTTTCTGTTGCAACAAAGAACTATAAAATTAGTGGCTTAAAACAACACACGCTTATTCGATTACTGTTCCAGAGGTCAGAACTGCAAATTCGGTGTCGCTGGACTAAAGCCAATGTGTTGGCCAGGCAGCTCCCTTCTCGGGCCTTTGTCCGGCTTCTAGGGGCTGCCTGTGGCATCGGCGTGTGGCCCCTTCCTCCATCCCTGCTTCCATCAGCACATGTCCTTCGTGAGCCTGACCCTTGGCCCCTCTCCTATGAGGACTTCAGTGATTACCTCAAACCCACCCGGCTGGTCCAGGATAATCTCCCATCGCAAAAGCCATCATTTAATCGCACCTGCACTGTCCCTTTTGCCACGTGCACCAAATTCCCAGCCCTGGAGACCGGGGTGCAGGCATGTTGGGAAGGCATCCTTCAGTCCACCGCAAAGTCCAAAACAGAACTTTTTTAGAGCATGTATGTTCTCACTGGGACTGTGGATAGAAGGCGCTAAAAGTAAACTGGGTGCTTCTCCTTGACTGTGAAGTGTTACAATACAAAAGAGACAGGTGCCAAGGACAGCCCCGTCAAGGCTCTCCCCTCCCCGCCTGTCCTCACCTGCCTTGGCACCTCCCAACCTCCCTGCCACCACCGCCCCCCAACATGGGCCACAGTCTGTGCCCATCCTCCTCATCCTTTATACAGCCCTGTGTGTGCTCTCCTTTTCCGTGCCAGCCTGCGTCCTCATCCTTTAAATCCCTGCTCGTAACTTTTATGACGTTCCTCACATTCTGCCTCCAGTTTGAGTGGTTTGTTAGAGGAGCAAGTGTAGTTTTGCTTTTTCTGTAAATGCTCAGGGTGCTCACCCTGGACACCTGCACTCAGCCTGTACTCACACCACATTTGTTTAATTATTTCCTAGTGCATCACCTCAACAGGTGAAGCAGATGACCAGACACAAAGCATGTAACTTCCTCTCTGGCCATGAATGAGTAGCAGGGATCAGATTTGCTCTTCTACCTTAAACGGCTAGAAAATTGCACAAACACTTGCTATCACAACATCAGAGGACCCCCGGGGACTCAGGATTGAATGCCAAAGGAGGCGCAAACAGGAGGCACTTTCCCAGCTACAGCATGACATGATGGCTTTGCTTAGCAGAGAAGATCTGGGTCCCGGAGCACAAGGCAGGGGGAATTCACAAGGCAGCACCGCAGAAAAGAGAGCTCCTTGCATCTGCAGACCTAATAAACTGCACTCAACTCCTCACTGAGTCCTGGCCTGTGCGTGCCTGAGAGGAAAACTCAGAATATTGCCTTAGAAATGGGACTGAACGAGCGCTAGACAAATGGCTGTTCTAGACTCTGCCTACCAAAGCATAAAAGCAAGCCTTGAAAGCATCCAACTTGTTACAAGTAATGGCATTCCGGAAGAAATTCCAACACAATACAACAAAATCTGGCAGCCAACCTCATTCATAGTAATCAATAATGGCCAACATCCAATCACAATTTACAAGGCAAACCCACAGCTAATGCATACACAACAGTGAAAAGCTGAAAGCTTTTCCTCAAAGATCAGGAATAAGACAAGGATGCCCACTCTCACCATTCCTATCCAACATGGTACTGGAAGTCCTAGCCAGAGCAATTAGGCAAGAAAAAGAAATAGAAGGCATCCAAATAAGAAAGAAAGAAGTAAAATTGTCTCTTTTTTGCTGATGACATGGTTTTGTATATAGAAAATCCTAAAGATTACACACACACACTCACACACACACCACAAACCTGTTAGAACTAATAAATTAAATAAAACTGCAGGATACAAATTCAACATATAAAAACCAGTCCCATTTCTAAAAACAAGGAAGGAACTGTCCAGAAGAGAAATTAAGAAAACAATCCAATTTATAAAAGTATCAAAAGGAATAAAATACTTAGTAATAAATTCAACCAAGGAAGTGAAAGATTTATATACTAAAAATGATAAAGCACTGGTGAAAGAAATTGAAGAAAACATGCATAAATAGAAAGATATTCATGCTTATAGACTGGAAGAATTAATATTATTAAGATGGCCATACTTCCCAAAATGAAGTACAAATTCAATGCAATCCCTATCAAATTCAAATTGGCATTTTCCACAGAAATAGAAAAGAATCCTAAAGTTGGTATGGAACCCCATAAGATGCTAAATACCTAAAGCAATCTCAAGCGGGAAGAACAAATTTACAGGTATCAAACTTCCTGATTTAAAAATATATTCCAAGGCTATGGTAATCAAAACAGTATGGTATTTAGATTAAAAAGGACATATAAAACAGTGGAACAGAATAGTGAGCCCACAGTAAGTTAAGGATTTGACTTTGTCACTGTTGTGGCTCAGGTTGCTATTGTGTTGCAGTTTTAATCCCTGGCCTGGGAAATTTCACATGCTGTGGATACAGGCAAAAAAAAAAAAAAAGAATAGACATCTCATGTATATATTACATATTTTATTAGTTGACATATATAACCAACTAATCTTTGACAAAGGTGTCAGGAACACACAATGAAGAAAGGATAGTCTCTAATAAAGGACATTGGGAAAATTGGCTATTCACATGCAAAAGAAAGAAACTGGACCCTTATCTTACACCATACATGAAAATCATCTCAAAATCAATGATTTAAACTTAAGACCTGAAACTGCAAAACCCCTAGAAAAAAAATCACAGGGTGAATCTCCTTGAAATTTGTCTTGTCAGTGATTGGGGGGGGGGGCGGAATTTAACACCAAAAGTACAGGCAGCAAAAGCAAAAATAAACAATTGGGACTACACAGAATTAAAAACTTTCTGCACAGCAAAGAAAATCACCCACAGAGTGAAGAGACAATCAACAAAATGGGAGGAAATATTTACAAATCATTTACGTGATAAGAGGTGAATATCCAAGATGTGTAAGGAACTCGATAGCAAAAATAAATAAAAAACCTGATTTTAAAGCAGGCAAAGGATCTAAATAGATATTCTGGAGACCTGGTGTACAGCCTGGTGAAAACAAAGGGAGAGAAGAAGGTGACGAGGTGAGAGGTGACCTGGTGACTACGTTACATAGCTTGATGGTGGTGATCACTCCACGATGTGGACGTATGTCCCAACGTCACGTTGTGCACGATAAACATACACAATCACACTTCTTCAATAAGGCTAGGAGAAAATTTACCAGGCAGGAAAGGAACAGGGAAAGATTGTCACTTACTAAGGGAGGCCTTAATTAAGAAGAATGGATTCAGAAATGCCAGAGATGACGGGATCAGCAGAGAGACCACTGAAATAACAACTACAAGCTCTCATATCCAAGAATCTAGAGGGGAAACGTGAACATAATGTAGTGAGAAAAGGAAGACACAGACAAGACCCACATGGACCTTCTGAAGAAGAAAAGAGCACATCTGAAATGAAACTAGCCGGGTGGATACAGGGAGCATCCCAGTGATGACTCCTCAGTGTATCGTTCTGACCATTGAGTATAAGTCAGTGGACCCCCTGTGTTCCTGAACACAAGCTCTCCGGTGACTCCACAGATCAAAAAAAGCACACTGTCAATGATACTTTCAGGCTGGACTGTCCCAGCCACCACTGCGCCAGGACCCCTAGTACCCCCCAGTTTCACAGACACTGATGCTACGGCATATTGAGACGCACTTGACTATGCATGTCAGGATCCCGAGTTTAATTAAAGTTACGATGTGAACAAATAGAGTCCATTAGACAAGAAAAATTTGGTCTTGGCAAGTGATATTTGCATCAATTTGCTTAATTAGATCAGTACTTTTAAAACAATTTGTAAAGCATAGGATTAAAGGCCTGAATTTCAAAGGATTTAGCAGAAGCCACAATCATGGTTTCAAACAAAGCATCTGCAAGAAATTGTAGGCTGAAAAACAGCAATTAGCAGCCCACGGAAAAAAATTAATGGAGACCATTTCTACCAATTGAATAACCATGTCTAACATGGTTTGGTTTGAATCACTGATAACTTAACCTTCACCAAATTTTCCAAAGTGGAAGCAAACGGCCCCTCTTGTTTATTTCAGAACTAGGTCTCAAATAAAAATGAATCCCAGGTGCAAAAAATATTGTGTCACTTTGGCTTCGAGGGGAAAGCCAACAAGAGCCAGGGTTGGCAGAGCCCAGCCCTAGCCCTGCTTCTCGTCCTCACGCTTAAACAAAGTAGACACAGCCCTTGAGCTACTGAATCCATCCCCAGCCACTGACTCAGTAAATCTCGTGATTCAAGTTATTAGTTGAAAGTCCATTGAAAATGTATTTTATTTATCACTTTATTAATAGCTTAATCAGTCATCTTGACCATTCATCTTCCTAAAAGAGAAAAGAAGTAGTTGAGGGGAAAATAAATCTGTGCAGAAGGTAATTTTTTTTAAATTTTTCTTGAAAATAAAGATTATGCTCTGGTTTATGCCAAAACTTGTTTCAGGATCTTTCAGAGGAGGGGGGTGGGGGTGTCAGGGGGTCGGCAACCGTCCCCTAATCCTGGTTACTCTTGTTCACTGGACCCTGAGAAGCTCTCAGATCCTGACTCTCTCTCTTTTTCTTGGAAATTGTCATATATTTTGTTTAACTCAATACATCCAGAATATTAACATTTCGACGTGTGATCAATATAAAAGTATTTTACTGTTTTTGTACTGTTCTCTTCCTTTTGGGGGGATGTTTAAACTTTATGGACTTACAAGGTGGTGTTAGTTTCAGGTGTCCAGCAAAGAGAAGCTGATGTCCCTTCTGATTCAGAGAAAGAGGGCAGGTGTGAGTTGGTGTCACAGGACCCCACTTAAAAAAGATGTGCGTGTTCCCATTACTTCCAGCCTGTCTCCCCTTGTCGCCACCTCCCGCATAACGGATCCAAGAGTAGAAATTACAGGCTCTGACCCTGAGGTTCTCTTCCTCCATGTGTGATGCATAAAACCGAGGAACTATTCATAGAATGAGGAAGCTTAAATCAAAACTGAAACCAAGCCCTGCCCCCCCAAAATGACAGGACTCAAACCTTGTAGACGACCCCACTTCCCTGAGCTGTCCACCTCCTTCTGGGGAGCCTCCTAAGCCCACCTCATCTCTTTGGGATAAAAGCCCTGTGTGGGTTCCTGCTGGTGCCCAGTGCATGGGGGCCAGAGTCCTCTCGCCCCATCAGCTCCCTGAGAACAGCCCGGCCTTGGGCTGCTCTGCGGCCGTGGGGCTCATAAAGACTCACCGGATACACACAGACTGTGAGTCATTGCGAAGACAATTTCCCAGGCAATGAATACAAGGTACAAACGCTGCGGTTAACTGCACAGAAATATCAGACAGTGAAAGGCATTTCAGATCACGTTTTAAAGCATGTCTGCCTTTACTTCCTGACTATCTCTACTTGAATATTGTAGGCATCTTTAACTTTATCATCCCATTCCCGGAGTTCCCGTCGTGGTGCAGCGGTTAATGAATCCAACTAGGAACCATGAGGTTGTGGGTTCGGTCCCTGGCCTTGCTCAGTGGGTTGGGGACCCGGCGTTGCCGTGAGCTGTGGTGTAGGCTGCAGAGTCAGCTCAGATCTGGTGTTGCTGTGGCTCTGGCATAGGCCAGTAGCTACAGCTCCGATTCGACCCCTAGCCTGGGAACCTCCATATGTCACAGGAGGCGACCCTAGAAAAGGCAAAAAGACCAAAAAAAAAAAAATCATCCCATTCCCACCCTTGATGCACACCCTCCCCCCACTGCCCAGCTCTGGGGTCAAAGGGGAGGAGGGCAGCTGGAGGCCAGTGAGCTACCCAGGGCACAGTGACAGGTGTCAGACCACGTGGTGCCAGTGGGGCTGGGAGAAGCGATGAATCCTGGGGCCTTTGAGGGCCACACTGACTCAAAGGCTGTGAGGATGAGCCAGATACAGGGACAAGAGAGAAGAGGGTGTGAAGACTGACATCCAGACGCTGACCCGGAGACACAGGAGGGTGAAAGGACCACTTGCTGGTGCGGGAAGACCAAACAAGGACCAAGTTTTGGAGGGAAGGGTAGACGTCAGAAGCTCAGTTCTGGACGTGTTACTCTAAGAGGGTCTCGTCGCTGTCACCCAAATAGAAATGTCTCATGGGATGTTGGAGAAATGAACCTAGAGTCTAGGGGAAGGATCCAGGTTGTAAACATAAATTTAGGAGCCAAGGATAGACAGGTGGTGTTTTAACGTGAGATAAGATCCCCAAAAGATTTATGGTCAATGAAAGAGAGAGCGACCACAAAACTGTTTATCTGATGGAAAGATGAAGGACTGAGGATTGACCACCCCAACTGCTCAGCAGGGGGTCATTTATGAGTTTCCGTGTAGCTGCCGGGAAACAAAACCAGCGTGAGCATCAGGGCTAGTTCAGGTCCGCCCGGAGCACCAGTCCAAGGATGGCAGGGTCTGTGCCTGGACACGCTCATGTCCTACCTAAGGGTGTGCTGTCGGGGGGAGGGGGGGGTTGGAGCAGTGGGACTTCGACGGCATTTTGGAACAAAGTCCTGATGACAGCATAGAAGGAAAGTTGGAATCTGGCCTCTGGATGGCAAATGCTCACAGGCCAACCCTTGGAAGTTCTTACCTGACGTAAATCCATTCAGATGAAATCGGAGGGAGGCACTTCACGAGTCCCTTCCTCCCCCACAAGTTCCTTCTTTGTCAGCCTCCCTGCCAAACACCAGGAAGCCACCAGAACAACAAAGGGGCTGATAAACCCCTGAGTCCAGAGGTGCTTCTTTTATCAGCTCTGAGGCCCCTCCGGCCCTCACATCCCCACTGGCTGGGTGTCAACTCTACTCCTAGTGAGCGGCATCCGTCAGGATGAAGAGCACTTCCAAATAAACGCCCAGTTTTACTCCCAGAATCGATTTACATCGAGCTATTCAGGGATAGATGTGTATGGATAGAGGGCGGAATCCACCTATAGAAACTTGTCTTCCTTCCTTTTCCTCTAGAGAGAAAGTGCTTGAGTGTCAGAAGGTGTCCAAGCTCAAACAGGATGACTTCATGTCCATGTAGATCAAAACTTAACTTGTCCCCCGAAAAATATATTCCCCCAAACATCTGATAATTTAGACCGACTTCAGGAAATGTTGCCTCTGTTTCATAAAAAAGCAAGCAAAGGATAAATTTTGGCCTTGAAATCAAAATAAAAACCTGAATATTTAACCCCAGACCGCTGGCCCTCTGCACCAAGCAAGATAGTACCGTTTCACTGAGACTCATGGTGGTCTTAAGAATTGCTGATCATTCAAAAGTATTAAAGCACTTACTCATTATTTATTTTAGGGCTATAAAAATGTGACAACACGCTATGCGTAGAAGTGTTATGTTTCACGATTGAAATAATTTGTCGTCACTGAAACTTTAACAAAACCTAATAACGTCCTTACTCAGCTCACAGAAGAGCCTTCAGCTTACATCTGTCTGCTCACAAAGCAATTTAAGAGATATTATTTCCCATCGTTCTCAAAATAACATTGTCAAGAAGACAGTTGAGCCATTCTTATATTTTCAGTGACAACGGGAAGAAGGGGCAGCAATTTTCCACTGAATAGATTTCCCCAAAGATGTTAATTCTCTGAAAGATAGCAAGACAAATTGTACTTCATGAATCTCAAGAACCACAGCTGGGCCAGGCGCCAGGGCAAAGCCCCAAGGAGACGAAGGAGAACTGCTGAGCTATATCCCGGGCACTTCCTCCCTCCACAAAACCCTGGGCTTCCACTGAAGCCTGGTCTAGCATCCGGATCCATGTCTCCTCATCAATGCAGCAGCCCCTCCCCTTACTGATGTGGGCCCGACGGACGTAAGAAAATGTGGAGAAAAAAGAGAATAGGGCCAGATCCACTCGTTCTGTTGATTAAAGAAGACAGTCGATGGGCCCGAGAGCAGACTCTTGAAAGTGCCGCTGGACTCATGCTGCGGAGAAAAGAGTCAACTTGGCGATTGTGAAAGACAGCCACCCCATCACCGTGTAAGTACCTTCATCCAGAGAGGAGGCAGGAGGTACCAGAAGATGCCCAAGACCCAGCAGAACCACGCTGTGGCCACATAGCCCAAACCCCATGTTTCCAGGAAAGTATAGTCCCAAAGCACCTGATAATTTGAATCAGCTTCAGAAAATAATGCCCATCTTTCTTACAGAGAATTCCTTTCTTTTTTTTTGTCTCCTTTGGCAGCTTCTCATGTATCCCAAATAAAGTTGCCATACTCAGCAAATAATAATACAGGACATCAGTTAACTTAGAATTCAGCTCATCAATACATAATTATCAGTACCTCTCAAATACCTCTTGGAACATACTTAAACTAAAAAAAAAAAAAAAAAAAAAAAAAAAAAGATGTTTTGCTTATCTCAAATTCATATTGAACCAGACATCCTGCATTTAACCTGGTACACTTGGTCCCCCAGGAACTGAACCAGAAGCTCACATCGGGTTTAATCCCCTGAATGTACTGTCACAAAGGCCCCAGTCTGCATTCCTAGCTACCTGAAAAGCCACCTAAGAAGGACTCAAAGGAATTAGAATATGTACTCCAATCTAAGGCACCAGAGGAGCTTTTTATTTGTCCCGTCATCTCTTACAGACCTTCAAGCTACTTGCTCCTGTTGTCCCAGATGAAAACATCACTGCTCCTCAAACACATCCTCCTGATGTTATTAGGCTTCAAGGCTTTAGAGGCAGGTCAGGGCCTGGTAGCTGTCCTTTCTGCTGGGCACCAAGAAGCCCCAAGTTGAGAGGTGTTATGTTTCACCTCAGGAGACAACCTCCACTCCCTCAGGGATTAGGAGCAGGGTCAAATTCCTGTCATCTCCAGGTACAGGCCCCAGAGTGGGCAGCACACCCGCTGTCACCTCTTGCACACCTGCTGGGGAGGCCTGGTTCCCACAGCCTGAGCCTAGTGCCTCCAGTGGTCACTAGGGAAATTGCAGAAATCCAGGCCCTTTTCAGCCTTTGGTTGTCCCCATCTAATGTGAAAGATCATTACATTTGCATATTACAGTTCTTCTACTCTTCCTAATTTTGATTAAATAAACCATTATTTTATGTTCTTATTTCTTTTAAATAGTTGTATGCTTAACTCTGCTGTTTACCTTTAAAGCAGAGCTTTAAAGACTGACCCTGGCTCACCGTTCTTGTGGCCCTTATTGGTTCACATATATTTAAAATCAGTTTTCTGGAGTTCCCCTCATGACTCAGCGGTAAGGAACCTGACTAGTATCCATGAGGACACAGGTTTGATCCCTGGCCTCGTTCAGTGGGTTAAGGATCTGGTGTGGCCCGTGAGCTCTGGTGTATGTTGCAGATGGGACTTGGATCCTGCATTGCTGTGGCTGCGGTGTAGGACGGCAGCTGTAGCTGTGATTCGACCCCTAGCCTGGGAACCTCCATATGCCGAGGGTGCGGCCGTAAAAAGAGAAACAACCCTCTAGAATCCGTTTTCCAAGTGTCTTCAAATATCTGCTAGGATTTCACTTGAAACTGAATTGAATTTATAAACTAATTTGGAAAAATTAACATTTTTATCATGATTAATTATCCTCCTCATGGGTATACTATAAACCTTTTTTATTTATTTATTTATTTATTTTTTTTGGTCTTTTTGTCTTTTTTGTTGTTGTTGTTGTTGTTGCTATTTCTTGGGCCGCTCCCGCGGCATATGGAGGTTCCCAGGCTAGGGGTCGAATCGGAGCTGTAGCCACCGGCCTACGCCAGAGCCACAGCAACATGGGATCCGAGCCGCGTCTGCAACCTTCACCACAGCTCACGGCAACGCCGGATCCTTAACCCACTGAGCAAGGGCAGGGACCGAACCCGCAACCTCATGGTTCCTAGTCGGATTCGTTAACCACTGCGCCACGACGGGAACTCCTAAACCTTTTTTAGTTCTTCCCAAAATGTTTTTAAGTAGTTTTAAATTTCCCCCCAAGATATGAATCATTCTTTGCCTGGCCATTTTCTATAAATTCTGTAGTCTTATTGTTATTTTAGCGGCAAACATATCCATTACTTTTCTAGATAATTGAGAGTGGTATATATGATCATGACTGATTTCTGCGTGTTCACTTATGTCCAGAAAGCTGGCTGATTTTCTCAATTTTTCTAAGTAGATCCAGTGAATAGCAAATAATGACAGTTTTTTCACTTCCTTCCAATCTTTTTATAGCTTATTTCTTTTCTTGGCCCAAACTTCTGGGAACTTGTTAAACAGTAACAGTAATAGAGAGAAGGAGGCTGGGAAAGAAAAAAAGGAAGAGGAAGCAGAGAAGGAGAAGGAGAAAGAAGAGTTCAGGCTCTTTGCCAGACACTCATCTCAGCACTTTACTGAAATTAACAAGTTTGTCCCTCTGAACCTTGCATGGCGGGTTCTACGGTTACTCCCATTTTAAGGGAGAAGAAAATGAGAGGCAGAGAAACCAGGAACTTGCCCCAGCTCTGTGGGTAGTAGGTCCCCTTTCTGGGCATAGGAGACATTATTTTGCTTCAATATGGAGGAGCCCTGGACTTTTTTTTTTTTTTTCCTTTCATTTTTTAAAGTCGTTTTGAAGTATCGTGGATTTACGATGCCTTGGAGTTTTTTTTATTGAGGGTGGTCTTGCGTATTTGAATGTTGATTAAAAACTAATCTTATCTTCAGGAATATCTTCAGAATTCTCTTCTGCTTTCCATCATTCCATTTGTGTCCAATTTTTTTTAAATTAGTGCTTGTCATGCCATTTGGTTTACCTGTCCTCCGTGACCACAACTGCATATGGTCAAAAAGTATGGCATTCTCCTGATGTATATGCATGACTCTCATGTCTAACATTTGCAAGTTCCAATTCTCTTCAGAACTCTGCCAGCTCATTTCACATTTTCTCCCAGTTTTGTCATCTCATCTTGTTAAATAAGGACACGCAGTCTAGTTTTTCCATGTTCTGGAGAAATAGCAAGTATTTACCCTTGAGCAGTTTTCTTTCACATGGGTTCTCAAAATGTTTTTTTGTTTTATAAATTTCTTTTTTTTTTTCTTTTGGTAGCCAGGTTATTAGGTTTTTGTCCAGTTTTTTGGTCATAGTTTATGGGTCCATTACTCTGAGCCAAGCTTTTGAGAGGAAAGGAAGGATGTGATGGCAGCGCCCCCCTAACCCCCACTTGCAAGGGAAGGGGGTGGGGGCCGGGATGCTCCGACTGCGGTACACCTGCCCGCGCTGTGACACCCAACGGAGCCTGCTCACTGTGAGGACGGGTCTGGGGTCTGCCGGCCCCGCACCCTCCACTCTGGGCAGTGCACCGAGGTCAGGATCCCCGCAGACACCAGCGGCCGCAGACCACGCCGGCCACCAAAGATCAGGGGTCCGCCCGTCCGATCTGGGCCACCTTCGAGCTGGAAACGTGACCTAATGTGAACTTTCAGAAATCTGCTTTCACTGTGTCTCCTTTCATTCCGCCCACACGTTGGCAGAACTTTTCATTACTTCTGACTTACGGTTATGAAAAATGAGATTTTCCTCTGTGTTTACAACCTTTTTCTTGCTTTTATGAATGTGAAGGCCATGAATATCTTTGCTATTTCCAACCAGAAAGTCTCTAAATATCTACGGGTCCATCTGCTTTTCTCCTTGTCTCTGGCTGTGACTGGAGTTTGGCCACCATGGCAGCAAGTGGATAGCCCACGCCTGCTCTCCAGCTCCACCACCCCACTGTCCACCCTCAGCCAGGGTGCTCTTCCCTAAAACGATAGATGGATCCCATTACAGCCTTTGAGGGTCTTGCTCCTACATAAGGCCTCCTGCCGCTGCCGAGGACTCTGCTGCCACCCCTGCGCCCGCACCACCTTCCCCTCTTCCCAGCACGCTGGACCACCCCCATTTCTCCGGCCCTGCCCACCCCCTCCCCTGCCTTCCCTTCAGATGAGCCCCCACCCCTTGACTGACTCGCACCCACAAACGTCAGATTTCACCACCATGCCGCTTCCTCCAAGAAGTCTTCCCAGTCTGTTCCTAGTAGACAGGGGCTGAATGTAACTGCCCTCTGATGGCCTTGGTACCCTTCTACCCCAGAGTCTACAGGAGGGACTGGCAGGTTGTGAGTCATTAGCAAATATTTATTAGGATGGAATGAGCAGGCCACAGACCAAGCCCTGAACACAGACATAGATAAAGATGATTTTTCCCAAGGGACTCAAGTTCTAGTGATGCAAAACATAGATGCTATAACATCAGATATGGAAAACGGTGGGAAAGATCAAGACACACTTTCTTTTCATAGCAGTTGCATTTGACATACATTAACATAATAAGGGAGAACATCGAAACATACTTAGGTCATTGCCCAGAAGCCCTCCTGGGCTTCTTCCCAGAGGAGTGTCTGCCATGCCTGGGACAGAGAGCATAACACAATGACTCGGTTCCTTGTCCCTGAACACCCTTTTAATGAATGTATTGTTTTCAAACTATGGTTAATGATAGGCTTTTTGGTGGCTAAGAATCCAGAAACTCACCTTCCATCACGGAGGCTTATTTGGGGGGATTTTGTTTGTTTGTTTGCTTGCTTGCTTGCTTTTTAGGGCTGCACCCACGGCATATGGAGGTTCCCAGGATAGGGGTCGATTTGGAGATGCAGCTGCTGGCCTACACCACAGCCACAGCAACATGAGATCTGAACTGAATCTGTGACCTACACCACAGCTCACCGCAATGCTGGTTTCTTAACCCACTGAGTGAGGCCAGGGATCGAACCCAAAACCTCATGGTTCCTAGTTGGATTTGTTTCTGCTGCGCCACAATGGGAACTCCAACGGGGCGGGGGGGATGATTTTAAAATCTAAATGCAATGACATTTAAACCTAAATGCAACAACAATTAAACCTAAATGCAATGACAATTAAAAGGTCCCAGGAAGATGCCCTGGTGCAGCGCCAAACAAAGCACCCATGAAAATTGCCTGCTGCCACTACTGTTCCAGGTCTGGACACTGAGCACTGGGCTCTGCTTCTCGCTGGCCTGCTGGGCCCTTCTCAACCCTGTAAGTGCAGGTTCACTATTTGACTCAGAACATGGACTAACCTCAGAAAAAAAAGACTTAACTTCAACAGCATCTGTTCAAGATGTGCCTGTCACAGTTTCTTTCAACTTCCCATAAAACAACTATTTTTTTTAAAAAAAGAATACAAAAATTTAGGCTATTTCCAGAACCCAGTGCCAGAAACTTAGAAGACCTACTTTTCCACTTTAAAATTTAGGTTGCTGAAAGCAAACTGAAAGCAAACACACACACACACACACACACACACACACACGAGTACTCACACACAACCCAACTCAAAGGCTGCTGAACAGAGAACTAACAGAAGGCACATCACAACTGCTTTTCTCCCCCAGATCATACCCCTGTAGGCTCCCTTAATGTGTGATAAAGAAAAAGTACTCCAACATCCATCAACTGAGAAATGGATAAAGAATATGTGGTACATATGCACAATGGAATATTACTCAGCAACAAAAAAGGATGAAATTGTACCATTTGCAACACCATCAGGTTAACAGACTTCAAGATGAAAATATTAATAGAGACAAAGAGGGACATTTCATAATGATGGGAGAGTCCATTCATCAGGAAGATATCACAATCTGAAATGCATGTGTGCCTAGTACAAAGTGTCAAAGTGCATGAATCAAAAATAGACAAAAGTGAAAGGAGAAATAGACGATTCTATAACTATACTCAAAACTTTTAACCCCCTTCTCTTGAAAATTCATAAAAACAGTTAGACAAAATGTAAGTACATGTGGATGATCTGAAAATTATCAAACCTATGCCCACAATTGACATTTAGAGCACAATTACAGGGTGTACATCTTTTCACAGGCACACAGTACACGAAAAAATAGGCCATATGCAAGGCAATAAAACAAGTCTAACAGATATAAAAGGTTGAAAGTCCCCAAGGAAATGTTGTATGACCACAATGGAATATAATTGGAAATCAGTAAGATCATTAGGAAATACTGATATATTTAAAAATTAAACAGCACATTTCCAAATGATCCACTGATCAAGGAAGAAATCACAGGGGAAATTAGAATGCATTTCTTATTAAATCAGAATAAAATATACAACAGAAAAATTGGTGAGATGCAGCTAAAGGGTTTTGAAAGTAATTTTTAAATGCCCATATGAAAAGAAAAAAGTTTTACCATCAATGACTAAGTTTCTACTGTATTAATTTAAAAAGTAAAAGTAAGCCCAGGGTAAGTAGGAAGAAGGAATCAATGAAGAACAGAAATCAACAGATTTTTTCTAAAGACAGAAAAAATAGAGAAAATGGACAAAGTCAAAAAAGATGGTTCTTTCGAAAGACCAACCAAGTTGATATTGTAGATTGAACAAGAAAAAAAAAAGAGAGGAAGAACAGAAATTATCAAATCAGCAATGAAAAAGAGACTATTGATACAGATCCTACAAACATTAAAAGATAATGTACAACTTTATGCCACTAAATATGAAAACAGATGAAATAGAAAATTTCTTTGAAAAATATATTCTACAAAAATTGACACAAAAATGAAACAGAAAATCTGATCATTTCACTGGTAAATTCCAATACAATCTGATATAAACTCTTTAAAAAAGCAGTGAAGAGGAGATATTTTGCAATTCATCATATATGATCGGTGTGTAACCCTTGCCTTCAGATCTGACAGAGATACTACAAAAGAAAAAAGAAATTGCAGACTAATATCGTTCATGAAAACTGATGCAAAAATACTATAGAAAATTAGCAAACTGAACCCAGCATTAGTCACCCAGTAGAGTTAATCCCAGGAATGCAAGATCGATTGAACACATGAGAATCAATGTAATCCATTACATAAATAGAATAAAATTGAAAACCATATGGTCATTTTAACAGACATAGAAAAAGCACTGGACCAAAAAAAAATCCATTTTTTATTTTTAAAAAATATCCAGCAAATCAGGATAAAAGGAACTTCCTCAGTCTAACAAAGGGCATCTGAAAGGAGCCGACAGCCAAAATCGTATTTAGCGGTGAGACACTTAGCACTTCCTTCCTAAATGAGGAACAAAGCAAGAATGCCCCCTCTTTCAGAGGCGCTAACCATTGCAGAGGCAAGAAAAAGAAATAAAAGGCATAAAGATCAAAAAGAAAAGAAAATGGTCTTTATTTGCACAGAACACAATGTTTACACAGAAAACCCAGGAATCTCTGCCCTGGCTCAGCAGAAATAAATGTGACTAGGAACCATGAGGTTGTGGGTTCGATCCCTGGCCTCAATCAGTGGGTTAGGAATCCTGCATTGCCATGAGTTGTGGTGTAGGTTGCAGATGAAACTCGGATCTGATGTTGCTGTGGCTGTGGTATAGGCCAGCAGCTATAGTTCTGATTGGACCCCTAGCCTTGGAACCTCCATATGCTGTGGTTGCAGCCCTAAAAAGAAAAAAAAAAGAAAAAAAAAAACAAAACCAGCAGTCACTGAACTAATTAAGTGATATGAACAAGGCTGCAGAAGACAAGGTCAACATGTAAAAATCAAATGCATTTTGGAGTTCCCTTGTGGCGCAACAGAAACGAATACAACTAGTATCCATGAGGATGTGTGTTTGACACCTGGCCTCCCTCAGTGGGTGGGGGATCCCGTGTTGCCATGAGCTGTGGTGTAGGTCACTGACATGGCTCAGATCCCACATTGCTGTGACTGTGGTGTAGGCCAGCAGCTGCAGCTCCTAGCCTGGGAACTTCCATGTGCCACAGGTGCGGCCCTAAAAAAAAAAAAAAAAAAAAAAAGTACATTTTATATACTAAGAGAAAACAGTGAAAAGTTTTAAAATTTAAATACAATTATAATGCCACCAAAAATATGAAATAATTAGGGATAAATTGAAGAAAAAATTGACAAGACCTCTAAATTGAAAACTTCAGAATATTTTTAAGAAAAATTAAAGAAATGAAGAGATATGTCATGTTCGAGGATTATAGAACTCAATATGGCTATAATGTCAGTTCGCCTCCAAATTGATCTATTGAGTCAAAAGACTCATGTTATAATCCCAGAGGCCTGTGTGTGTGTGTGTGTGTGTGTGTGTGTGTGTGTAAATTTTGATAAACTGATTATAAAGTTCTTATAGAAATGACGGAGGGCCTAAAATGTCTAAAGCAATCTTGTAAAAGAATAACCAAGTTGGAGGACTTAACAACTGTCTAACTCCAAGAATTACCATAACATTCCAATAATCAGGACAGCATAGCATTTAAAGAAGGATCCACAATTAGACCAATGGAAAAGAATAGAGAGCCTGGCAATGGATGCACACACACAAACACACCAAATTAAACAATAAGCGATGTTTTTAAATGTTGCCAGAGTAATCCATTGAAGAAAGAATACAGCCTTTTGAATGAGTGGAATTAGAATTGAATATATTTATAGAAAAAAAAGAAACTCAATCCATACCTCACACCATATATAAGAATTAATTCTAAATAGACCACAGTTCCAAATGCAAAACCTAAGACCATAAAGACTTTAGAGGAAAACACAGAACAGCTCCATATTTGAGGGTAGGCAAAGGGTCCTCCGTTTATAGAAAGTAATAATCATGAAAGGAAAAATTAATAAATTAGACTTCATCAATATGAAAACTTTATGTTCATGAAAAGACACCATTAAAAAAGTGAATGATAGTCTCGCACTGGAAGAAAAAATCAAAAGCCAAAAAAACAAAAACACAAAATCTAGCATCCAGGAGCCATAAAGACTCTCTCCTACCCAAGAATGAGACAACTCAGTGTTTTAAATGGACAAGTTTGAACAGATACTTCAGAAAAGATGTAAAAGTGACTGATCCTATGTGAAAAAGCACCCACATCACTCATCATCAGGGAAACACAAATTAAAACCAGAACGCCTAAAATTAAAAAGATCAGTCACACAAATGCTGGTGAAGGTAAGGAACAAGTGGAACTTAAACATTATTGGAGGGAGTATTAAATGCTTTGCAACACAGACTGTCAGTTACTGATAAAACTAAACTTATACCTGCTCTCTGACCCAACAATCACAGGCTCAGGTATTCACCCAAAAGAAATGCAAGCCAGCATGTTAAAAGCACTTCTGCTCATAATAGCCCAAATCCGGAAACAGCCTAGATGACCAGGAACAGCAGTATATTCACATGACGGAGCAATATTCAGCATTTTGTTTACAGCCACACCCATGGCATATGGAAGTTCCCAGGCTAGGAGCTGAATCGGAACTGCAGCTGCTGGCCTACACCACAGGCACAGCAACACGGGATCCGAGCTATGTCTGCAACCTACACCACAGCTCACAGCAACACCGGATCCTTAACCCACTGAGCAAGGCCAGGGATCGAACCTGCATCCTCACAGACACTATATTGGGTTCTTAACCTGCGGAGGCACAATGGGAACGCCAATACTCAGCATTTTTAAAAAGAAGATACATGCAATTTGGCTAAGCCCAGGACATAGTGCTGAGTGGAAAAAGCTGGAACAAAAGAATGCAATTTGCATAATTCCATTTATATGAATTTCTAGAACAGGCAAACAGTCTGTGGCAGGAAACATCACAGCAGTGTTTGCCTCTGGATGTTGGGGTGGGGACTCACTGGGAAGGTGTTTGAGGAAGTTTCTAGGGTAAAGACGGTGCTTTTGGGAGCTCACAGATATATACAAGTTTAAAAGTCAATGCACACTTAAGATTTGTATAATTTATTATTATGTAAATTTCACATTCAACAAAAATCATTATTGTATAATAATACATAATGTATGTTGTAATATATGTTAGACATCCTACATTATCTAATATATATTTGATATATAATGATATTACATAAAATATAATATTTGTTTATAAGTATTGAAGTTTAATGGCCTCAAGTATTTAGAGAGAAGCATACTGATGTCTGTCATTTACTGTGATGGACAGAGGGACAGACACAATAAAACAAGCATAATACAGAGTGAATGTTGAACCTCGGTTGTGGGTAAGTAGACTTTTGCTATAAAGTTCACTCGACTTTGTGACATGCTTGCCATTTTCCAAAATGAAAACATGAGGTGTTTTTATGAAGCACACGCCCATGTGTGGAGACCCGTGTCTATACACACGGATACACGCATGTACGTGTGGCCAACAGTTTGAAGGGCTCAGTGGCAGAAGTGAGATGACATGAGTGTGGCCACATCGTAGGTCACAAAAGCCTCAGAGCCTCGTATTGCGCCAGAATAGTTTTCTAAAGAAATTTCTGGCCCGGCTCACATGACCTCCTGCAGAGAGGTCACTTCACAGCAGCAGATGAGCTGTGGGCATTTCGATGCCACCTCAGAACGGAAGTGGGGCTTTTTCCCTGCTGCTGCCAGAGGGGAAAAACATCCATTCACTGAAAAATGCATATATCCTTGGATCAAACCAGACTCTCATACCCTAAAGTCATTTCTGTCAAAACAGCAGACAAAAGACCCTGAGGTCTCTCCCTAGAGCTGGCCTTGTGCTGGAACTTGTGCAGGAGGGTGTTACAAGGACCGTGTAGGAGAGTCCTTAGTGTAGACATTCTAAGGATGTCAGGGATACCACAGTCTAGTGTCATTCTGTGTCCCACTCTGAGAACCCCACATGGCCATCTCTCTCCTTTCATTTTCAGGAAAAGCATGACTTAGTCTTGAGTGCCCGGTTTATTCTGTATGGACAGTGGGACTATTCTATTTGCCAACAGGAAGCTCAGAGCCAAGTTTGTCATACACCCAAGAAGTGACCCCATCATTAGTACTCAGATAAGCACCCCGGAACCATAGATGTCTTTCCTGCCTCGGTATCTTTCCCCACGTTTTCATATCCGAGTATGTGTCTCATTGTCATGATCATAGCTCTTTTTTTAACAAGATAGTTGTTTTCTTAACTCAGATTTGCTCCTGCAATAGTTTTTGTCTTTCGCACATTAGATCATGATCTAATTTATCACTGGTATCTCTCTGTTTAATTAGTTTTCTATCTTTTATATTATATTTTATGTTTTATAGCCATAAAAATAATTTCAGGCGCCACTTTTGTTTCTTTTTAGGGCCATACCTGTGGCATATGGAAGTTCCCAGACTAGGGGTCTAATCGGAGCTGTAGCTGCCGGCCTACACCACAGCCACAGCAACACGGGATCCGAGCCTCATCTGCAACCCGCACCACAGCTCACGGCAATGCCAGACCCCCGACCCACTGAGCAAGGCCGGGGATCGAACCCACATCCTCACGGAGACAGCACTGGGTCCTTAACCCACTGAGCTACAACAGGAACTCCTCAAGCACCTCTTGGAAGCACTAAAAATAATTAGGTAGAGGCTCATTTTGAAAAAGTAAGGAAATACTTCAGCAGAAGACATTCTAGAACCCCCGCCAATCAGGAAAGACGTGAGCTGCTCCTAGCACGCCACTCTCTGGTGACTCCCTGAAATCCCACAGCTCTAAACTGATTTCATCACCTGCCCTGAGCGACCTGTTAACCTAACATCTCCAGAAAGAAGAACCAGACCAGAGAACAAGAGGAGAAGAAAAGAGTGGGGTGGAGGCTTCCTGGTAACGGGGGCAAGTGATGACACACATCGCAGCATCGTTACCAACTAGCTTGTGAGTTGTTGTTTTAAGGAAAAGGTGGTCCCCTCCCAATTTTTCTTCTGCAGAAGACAGAAGATGTTTCTGTCACAAACTCTGCATGGATTATGGGACAGACATTTCACCATCGGCGTCAAAGAAATAATAAACAGAACTCATAACATAAGAGAATTGTAGGATATCAAAAAAATTGACATTTCTATTGTCTACAAATAGAAAGACATTTAGTTTCATCCCTTTGTCAATAACACTTTGAATGTCTGCTGTTCCGGCCACACGGCAGCGTCTCAGGATAGCTAGGATGGAAAAACACTTTGAAAGAAGACAGAGACAACACTTGTTCTGGGAGTTTCTTCAGTTTAGGTGAACGTGGCCCACACACAGATCCGTGAAGTGCCCAAGGACACATGAGGAGAGACACAGCCATGAGGTCGTGATGGGCTCTAAGCTTCTAGCATAAGTTCCAGGCGCAGTCGGGCACCAGGGACCAGCCTGGCGAGACCTCTGGACGTGTCCTGGGATTTCGGAAGCCTTGTGGCCGATGTGCTGGTGAGTGACACAGCACGGTCCCATGAGAGGGGAATGACTCACCGGGATTTGGAAAAAAATCTCTATTTCATAAGTTAATAAGCAGCTGAACTTTGAATACGCCCCCCCGTTACATGTCCCCAGCCTGGAGGGATTCATTCAGCACTTCAGCACGAACGCATGCGGACACATCTAGAGATTCCTTTCAAGCTTCACTTACCGAGTATAAACAATACGAGGCAGTGACTGTTAAGTCCCTTTTAAGTCAGCACAACCTAGTCAACAGTAACACAGAACAAAACAAAAAGCATCCCAACCCAAACATCATTAATCTGACAGTAAAGAGAAAGACCCTTTTTACACAGGCAGTGAAATTTTAAAATGTCCCAATAAACCTGGGTCAGAAAGAAAACGCAAGGCAGGAAAAGGAGAATTCTTAGCAAGGAAACCACAGCAGCGCTTGCATCTAAATTGTGAATAAAAAAGCCGGAATATCATTTCTTTAAAAATGTTGAAAAATCTTACTTTCGAGGGCAGTTGGAAATTCAGCTCCAAACCAGCTGCAGAGACACCGAGCTGCCAGCCTTGAAGGACTCACCTCTGAAACCTTGACACACACGCAGAACATGAAAAAGGGGAAAAAAAACTTTCCACAAACTTTGAAACCACGTGACTCCAACTTCAGTCCTGCTGCCACTTCTCCTTTTCCCTGGTTTGTTCATATTCAAAACTTTCGTGCTAATGTACACAGATTTATTTATCACAGGCAGGTGGTTTGCATCGCATTCTTCTCCATGGAAGACAATCAGAAATTGTCATATGGTTTGATGAAAAGCTGAACGTCTTTTCTGTGACTCTTAATTACGGTACAGAATCTAATCTACTGTCATTTTATAGAACAGGGGACTATTTTAATTGCTCTTTATATTTCTTTGCCATTAGTGTCCCCTAATTCATCAAAGGGTATTATTGGTCAATAGTACAAACAGTAAATGAAATCCCCAGAGGGGAGGGTCAGTGAGAACCCCTGGCACCCCTCTCCCCAGCTTCAGAGTAAAGTCTGGTGTGTGTGTGGTGGGGGGGCAGGCAGCAGAGCCCATTAGGAAAAAAAACATATGGAATATGGAAAGGCTTATTTATAAAGCACTATTCGGTGAAGCACCTGACAGAGCATTAGTTTTTGCATTACCATTAGTTATTTACTATTAAAGAAGCAATTTCATACATATATTACAGGCTTTTAATACCTGGGACCCATATGAGCTAGGGAGGATGTTTCATTTAGAAATTAGTATTCAGAAAAGCCAAAAACAAAGCAACAACAAACATATGAAGTGCATGCCCAATTATTATCATCACTGGGCTCAATATTTTTCAAACTAGCTTTAACCACGTCCTACTGGGATCAATATAGAGATCCCTTTCTCATCTTCAAAAAAAGATCAGTACAGTGATAGCAGAGTTAAATGTATAATCAAGAGTGAAAATTAAAATCTTAAAAGATTCCGTTTGCTGTGTAAGAGATTCAGGCGGTGTCAGCAGATCAATTTGACTTTTTAAAAACGATGATAAGTCACAATTCAGGTTGATCAAAATATGCAAGGAGTTCCTTGGTTGGGGGGGAGTTAGCCATGATACTTCCCTTAGCTGTCCCTTTTTAAAGCATATTTTTTAAAAATCCAGCCTGTTGTGAGTGTACATGAGGGAGTCAAGTGTCAAATATTTATTAACTGACGTCTTTAAGAAACATACTGACTTTTTTTTTTAATCTAAAACCACTTTTGCAGAGAGATTATGAAACTGTTTTAAATTTACTTTTCAAAAACGGTTTTTAGAGACTCTGATTTAAATACGGCAATAACAAACAAATAAACTGGAAGATCCTTAAAAGCCGAACCAAAGAATTCAGTCTGGGGTCTCTAATTAGGTTCCACGGTATTAAAAAATAGCCATCGATATTGAACAAACCTGAACATCCGTACTTTTGGGAAAGTGGCAATAAAAAATTATCCACTACCAGTCTCAGCCCGGTGGTGATGCAACTTTCATCAGAAGCGAGATTTGTTTACCAAAAATACAGCAACTCATTTTTTCCTCTATTCAGTCACAATTTCTTATTGTCCTGCTTATGAAGTCTGGAAAATAGCAATGTGACCTTATTATCATTAAAGTCTAGGACAGGTGTTCACGGTTAGCTTTGGGATTAAACAGTTTGGTACCAGCTCTCGGGAGTATTAAGACCTGTAACCAAATATATTTGAAAAGCAAATACCTGGGCACACTAGTTGCTATAGAAATAACATAAGCAGGAATAAAAGATAGGGCTCTCTTTTAAAACATAGTTAGACTCTTACTTGAAAATGCCCTACTTCTGCTTTAAGCAACAATCAGAAAGAGCAGAAAAGTAACTAAACGTTTATAAAACTTTTAAAGGTCAACTTTTATAGCACTTATTGGCAAAGATTCAAATCAGCTCACAGACTTCATAAATTCTGAAATATGACTTAAAATTCTGAATGCTGCTTGAAATACCTTTGAAACATCGATCAGAATTGAAATTTTAGTGCATAATATGTTATTTTAGAATCAAAGAAGACTACTTTGAGATGTGTTAAACCTTAAATGCATTTGACTTTTGGAAATGTACTTGGAACCCAAGTGCATCAATAAAACAGAACAGGGAAAAAAAATCCAACACAGCAGTCAAATCAGCCAGAGTAATACTCTAGCAATTTCAAAAGAATTTGCATGAGCAACTTTGCATTGGTGCACATGCACAAAGTTATCCTTTCAGCTGCATGGGTAGGAACAAGAATTCCATCATAAGCAGGAAAACAAATATTACATCCAATAGTCAAAACGAGCCTTCATTTTTTTTCTTCAGCTCAAGAGAATGCTAGACAATGGCTACTTTAATAGAGACATTTTAAAATGATCAACCTTTAAGGAAGTGTGGAAAGTAATATAATGATACCTAAATACGTGTAAACAAACTATATGTGAAATGAAGTATCTGATCTTTTAGCATACTCCAGAAGATGTTTTAACATTTGCTAAAATTGCCACTAACTTGAATAGAGAGCAAACAATAACCTATGTAACTACACTATGCTCTCCTCCAATTGTTGAAATGTTGGACATAATAATTATTGCCCCATCTTGGAGGCAGAGCAAACTCCCTCCCACTGCAGGAGATGCTTGAAATGAGCTTGTGAAATGAGTGATTCTGTCACAAGGCAACACAGACTATGTGATTTCCTTACCCGAGGCCTCCTGTCTATTAAACCCAGACACAGCTTCCAGAAAGATAAGCTTAGCATGATTCAAGTGGCATAAATACTGAAAGGCAGTTGTAACACAGTCTACTCCATCTTGTGCATTTTGTCAGGAACAGCTTCTGCTCAGGTTAATTACTCTTGCAGGACCTGACTACTCTCTGTCCAGGAGGTAGTCACATTTCCAAGATGCTCGAATTTCTCAATGAGATGAAGACGTGACATGCTGAGGAGAAAGCAGGGGTGTCGGTGCCGAGGGCAAGTTGGCCGGGGCTGGCCAGCCCGCGGCTCCAGGTGTGTTCTGCGTACAACTCCCACCTGCGGGACGACTGTACAGCCACTCTTTTGGTAGCTTTCACACCAATATGCCACCTGCACTCCAGCCTCCCAAGTTACCCCACACGAACTCCCACTGGCCTTGATGACAGCATCACGTGTGCATGACAAACTTCCCAGAGGCTGCCAACTTTCTTTTTCCTTTTGACTCGACATGGAATTTGCTGTACAATCTCACAAATTTTATCAAAGAAATTAATTTCTCTCAAAGTCATTTCCTCCCATCCTGCTCATCTCAGCAGCCTTCATGAGAAGGCCTCATAATCTCTTGCCAGACTTTGCAAGAACCTGCTGATTGACCTGGGACCTCTTCACCTTTCACCCTTCCCATGACGAGTTCATAACCTGTTGGACGTGTCACCCACCTGGAGAACAAGCTCCGCCTCTTTAAAAGTTGTGCTAGGTCCATTCCACAACCCAACCCAGCTCATCCTCCTAGACTCATCTTTGCTCGTGTCACCTGCTGGCTGAGAGCACGAGGCACTGCTATCTATAAGCTGACCCAGAACTTTCCACCGGCCAGCCTGGGTGCTCTTTGAGGGCACAAAATATACTCAAACGTGGAAAGGCCTTGCCAAAGAGAGACGTTTGCTGAATACCTGTACAAGACATTGGTTTCTGCTTTGGAGTATTGAAGCAAACGAAGTGACTAAAGCACTAAACACAACGCAGGCCGTTTCTGAATAGTTTACAGATCATAGATCGGAGAGAGAGGAATAGATCAGACAGATGATCTCTGAGAATCGTTCAGTTATTTTGGCCCATAAAGTCCACTCTTTCTCTCTCCTATACGGACGTTTTCAGAGCAAACAGCAAGGAAAAATTGGGTTTAACTTGCATCCAAAATTCAGATGGTCAAAAGGAAGAATGTACATTAATCAACATTCAATAGCGAGTCCTCTGATGGAGAACAGACCTGTGGTTGCCAAGGGTGGGGGAGGTGGGAGAGAAATGGGCTGGAAGTTTGGGGTTAGTGAATACAAACTATTGTATGTAGAACGGATAAACAGCAAGGTCCTATCTTACCACACAGGGAACTATATCCTGTGTTAAACAACAAGGGAAAAGAATATGAAAAAGAATATATGTATGTAGAGATGTATATATGTGTATCACTGTTGTACAATAAAAATTAACATAACATTGTAAATCAACTATACCTCAATAAAATAAATTTTAAAAATAGCAAGTTCCCATTGTGGCTCAGTGGAAACGAATCTGACCAAGTATCCATGAGGATGTGGGTTCGATCCCCGGCCTCACTCAGTGGATTAAGGAACCACCTTTGTCATGAGCTGTGTTGAAGTTCACAGATGTGGCTCAGATCCTGCATTGCTGTGGCTGTGGTGTAGGCCTGCAGCTACAGCTCAGATTCGACCCCTAGCCTGGGAACCTCCATATGCAGTGGGTGCGGCTGTAAAAAAAAAAAAAAAAAAAAAAAAGGCAAAAATAAATGAATACATACATACAGACAGACACACCTAAAACAATAAATAGTGAGTTGTCCAATGTTCAGTAGTGAAATCAACTGCTTCACACTTGAAAAACCTCCAGAGAGATTCACCACACAGAGAGGAAAGCTGAGGCAAGAAAAGATTGGGTGGCTTGTCTAAGACAGTGGTTCTCACTCATGAAATCCAGACACACAATCCATCGCAATCCATTGTAATATACAAATCCAAGTAGCATCAAATAATGTTACTAAGAGTGGCAACAAATGAGAATGATTTACCTTAAAAAATTACAATAGATGGATTCCAGAACATCCTTGTAAGGCTTCACTTTTCTGTTTGCAACTGTGGTTCCCCTTGCAGATGTCACTCAAAGCCATGATGCTGTAACACCTCCTACCAGTTGTTCTTGCCCTTTGGTGACCATATGCCAGTCAAGGTGATGTGAGTGTCCTCAGACATGAAGCCAATTTATCCATCTCATTGTGATATTTTCTTCTTTCAGCTTTCCCATCACTCCATAGAGCAATGGACTCAAGAGATATGCACAGCATAACTTATAAAAGCTCATAAATCACATACATCAATAAACCAGACAGCATTCTGAATGAACAGCTACGTGTCAAATCCAGCACATAAAATTATGAACAAACTGCAGAATGAAGATTTCTAGGTGGATGTGAAAGACCTCACCAGAAAATACTTCACACAATAGTTTTTTCCTTTTTAATTAAATATTCTCTCTCTTTGGAAGCTGACCAAATTTAAATAATTTTAGGTGAGTTACTGCATTGTCTGTCACTTCTATCTGACAAAGAAGTTAGATAACTAAAATCTTAATCCAAGTGAGTTTGGATTTGTTCCAAAGTACTTTCGTTAATATTTTTTTGCCATTTTATTTTGAGCTTTCTATTATCAGGATAAGCTAATTTCCAAAAGGAATTCAGTTTTAGTCACAACTTTGAAGCTGGAATTTTCTTGAGTTAAAACAAAAATTGTCCCTTTTGATTTTGAATCAAAATTCGTGTAAGCTAATTGCAATTTGAAAAACTGTCTCGCTTTTCATATGAGCAGCTTAGCACAGCTTCCTTATTTGATTTGCTGTCCCACTAGATCAGTGATGACTCGTACCCTCAGTGAGGGTGACAGTGATTCTAAAAGAAGTGTGAGAACAATCTCCCAGCCACTTCGTAACATGCCTTGAGGGATTTTAAAATGCATTCTTCCCGAAAGAGAAATTTTTGTTTTGGCTTTGATTGCTTTTGTTTTTTTTTTTTTTTGGTTTGGGGTTCTTTTTTGGCTGTGCCCATGGCATGTGGAAGTTCCTGGGCCAAGGGTCAAACCCACGCTACAACAGCGACCCCAGCCACTGCAATGACAGTGAGGGATCCTTAACGTGCTGAGCCACCAGGGAAATCCCCAGAGAGAGAGAGATTTTAACTTGCAATATGTCAAGGACAGCAAATTAACATTTTGTGTTTAACTGTAGTTACATTGCTTTGTAAAGTTATAGATAAATAAATTACATATAACATGGCTTTCTTTAAATATGTGATTAAACATAGTTTTCTTTAGTTACCTAAGGCTGTACCACTTTAAAAACTTGACCCATTTTTTTTAAAAGATCCCCAAACTACCCTAAGATTTTCTTTAAAGGTACACTCTGCTAACTTGAATTCTGCAGAGTTTTCTTCACTCTTTCGTTTTAAAAGGGTTATTTTCCTTAAAGATAAAAAGGGGGGAAAGCAGGATTTCTTGTTTCTCCTGAACAGCTGAATACTTAGCCATTTTCCTAAGAAGCCACTTCAATACAAAACAAAAGAAAACTTTGGACCAGACAGATGGCTGTGTTTACTTAGGTAAAGTCCACATCTGAAGAGCGTGCCAGGCTCGTAACCACGCATTGTCCACAGAAGATTGCCAGCATGGAGGGCTGCAAAGTCTGCAGCAAGAAGGGTCACCCCGGGGCAGGGGGGGTCCCCCAAGGCGCCCAAACACACCTGCTCTCGGGCCCCTCACGGGGAGAACTGACCACAAGCATCTAACCCCAGGAAGAGGTCACAGAACCAGGCGCATCCCCCCTTATTCAAGAAAACCTACCTCTCAGAGGTCCTTTCTTTTATCTCCTCCTCGCCAAGCACTTCTTTGCTAAGAGCTTGGCATTGTTTTTCAAGGAGGGGTTTCTGCTGCCGGAATGAGGGGTGTTTAATTACTTCAGACCAAGGGCACCTGGCCACTCGGCTTCACCGGACGTGGGAAGACGATTTCTAAAGAGCTGACTCCTGTGCATTCAGGCTCTGGAACAAAGCTTAATTATGCACACCTGGTGCCACCGTTTGCTCAGAAACTCAAGTTCCCCGGATGCTGTCCCCGAGCTCCCTGATGCCCAGGTTCATGGTCGAGAATAACGTTCTATTGAGAAATCAAACTTTTTCCCTTCCCCAGGGGCCATTTCTTTAAATATAGGTGTTTAGTTAATACACTTTTTTGGTCGCACCCATGGAACTTGGGAAGTTCCCAGGCCTAGGATGGAGCCCATGTCACAGCAGTGACCTGAGCCACAGCAATGCCTGAGCAGTGCAATGACAGATCCTATCCACTAGGCCACCAGGGAACTCAAGATACATGTTTTTAATTGTGGTTAATAATTTAAGGAGCAGCCTTTCCACTTCTAAATATGTCTGCTATAGGTGATGAAAACCATGGGAGCTGAGCCCTGTGTCACAGGCACTGGACTGGCCTTGTCTGGTCTCACCCTGAGGGAGCAGCTATTGGAGGAGCAGCTGCAGCCGCACAGCTGCTTGGAAGAGCTCGCGGGACCCAGAGGAGTCCTGGGAAAGCAGCTAGTGTGTGCCACCTGTTTGCACATCCACCTCCCCTGGGCAGTCACACCGGATCCTAGTAGGACTCCACACCTAATGCATCATCAACCCTCAGCTCAACCTGAAAAGCGACGACAGCTTTCATGCCCTCCTCACTGTGGCCTCTGCCACCAGCCGGGATCCTGACCGGCCTCTTGCCAGGATGAGAGCAGAAGCCTCCGAGTCACGCCCTGCACGCCCCCGCACTGCGCGCCCCTGTCTCTGCGTTCTCCCCATGCTCTGCCCCTCACCCCACACGCACCTGCCCTGGGATCCCTTCAAAGACGCTCAGGGCCCTCCCGTGGATCCACAACCCCTGGGGTCCGTCCCAGTGGCCTGGGGGTCTGGTTGCCTGGCCCCAGGCTTCTCTGACCACTGCGCTCCTTCCTGCGGTCAGGCCACTGACCTCTCCCAACCTGGGGCAGGTGAGGCGGGCACTGCGGTCGCTTCCCGTCTACCTAGAAGGCTCTTCCCCAGAGCCTCAAGGCTCCCTCCTCCTCTCCTCACCTGTCACTTGTCCCAGAGTGTCCTCACCCACACCTGGTGCGTGACTCCGGGTCTCTCTCCACCTGCAGCCAGACATCTGCGCACTCACTCTCTGCCTCATCAATGCCGCGGAAGCTCCGAGGGCATTTGAGCACCTAGAACAGCGCTTGGGCTGGATCTGCCCTTGGCAATAACTGGCCGACAGATGGAGGAGGAATCCACAGTTTCAATAGAGGGGCAACTCCAGAGAGTTGGTACCTGATGAAGCTGTGGGACACCAGAAAGATGGGGGACCTCGACATCATCGGTAGAGACGTGTTCCTCAAATCTGTGGGGACTGATGGTCAAATATGTTTCCCAAACACTGGCTTAAGTGAAGTTAAGCAAATGTATTTACTTCAGGACTTCTCAGTGCTTTTAATGCTCTAATACGTATGACAGGAGAACCATGCCTGCAGAAAGCTCCCAGCTGGCAATGCTGTGATCAGTGATTGTCACCCCACCTCAGTGACCTGAACTGGGAACCTGGCCTGGTCTGCTGTGGCCACCTGGCTGCCCCTGGACAGGGAGGGCGCCAGACAGCATTCCTCTTGGCACTGCTCCCTCCTCTGGGATAAAAAAGGTAAAGACGTGGTGTGTATATGTACAGTGGAGTATTACTCAGCCATAAAAAAGGAGATCCCACCACGTGTGACAAGATGGATGGATCTCAGAGGCATTATCCTCCTAAGTCAGCAGAGGAAGACAAATAGTGTTGTGTGCTGTCGCTTCTGTGAAGAATCTAAAAACCTGAATTTGTAGACACAACGAACAGACCAGTGGTCACCAGAGTCAGGGCTGGCAGCTGGAGGGGGGAGAGGGGAATGGCAGATGGGAGGAGGGGATCAAAAGGTACAAACTTCCAGTTATAAGACAAATAACTGGGATGGGACCTAGAGTGTGACTATGGTTAAAAATACTTCTTTCGGCCACATCCACGGCATGCTGAAGTTCCCAGGCTGGGGATCCAACCAGCACCATAGCAGTGACCCGAGCCACAGCAGTGACAGTGCCATATCCTTAATCTACTGTGCCACCAGGGAACTCCATCAATACTTTACTGTGTATTTGAAAGTTTTTAAGACCTTAAAAGTTGTCACCAGAAAAAAAAAATTAATTCCATAAGGTGATAGATGTTAGCCAAACTTATTGTGGTGATCATTTCAAACTATACACATCTGTCAAATTATGTTGTACATCTTAGACCTACACAGTGGCTCATACTGAGCCCCCAGACAGCCCCTCTTCATGGAGCCAAGTTTGATGTGTCAAACAGTCAAAGAAAATGTGCAAGATGAAGATGCTACGTAAATAAATGGCGTGGAAAGTCAAGAAGCACTTCCTAAGGCAGGATAAAGGTCAACTACATCCTGCTATTGTGTCTGCAGGTCAAAGGACAGGCAGCTCCGGAGGAGGCTAATGCTCAGTGTGGAGCCACCTGCCCTCAGGCCAACCTGTCCCCCACGCTCCTGCCACCCCACACTGCACTCCCTGCAGCCCCCCGCCCCTCCCAGACCTGCCATCCCGAAATAAAGGAGCTGGGATTTGCTCCGCACAGGTGAGCCCGCAATAAATAGGATTAAGCCCTCTAATGGTTCCTAGTTATCCAGTAAATAATATTAAAATAGTATGAGACCCTAATTTAACTTTTGTGTTCAAACTGGTTGTAGATAAGGGTTTAAACTATACAAAACTCTTTGAGGATTTCTAGCCATTCACAAAGCATCACGCAAACGGTCCTGCAGATGAAAGTTCTGCTCACGGGAAGTTACCTGAACACGGGTGTCCCATGAAACTGCTGTAGCCACAGAGCCTGAAACACCGCCTGGCACGTGCAGTAAATACGTGTTAAACAATGTTCTCTTGGAGTTCCCGTCGTGGCTCCGTGGAAACGAATCTGACTAGGAACCACAAGGATGCAGGTTCCATCCCTGGCCTCGCTCAGTGGGTTAAGGAACTGGAGTTGCCATGAGCTGTGGTGTAGATTGCAGATGCAGCTCAGATCCAGCGTTGCTGTGGCTGTGGTGTAGGCCAGGGGCTGCAGCTCTGATTTCGACCCCAAGCCTGGGAACCCCCATATGCCTCAGGGGCATCCCTAAAAAGACAAAAAAGAAAAAAGAAAACAATGTTCTCTTGATCACCCTACACATGAAAAATCTACAACTGTCATGGCAGAGGATCAGCAAGCCCAGGGGCCTGACTGTGGTTCTAACACTGACCAGATTGAGGCACACCGCTCATTAAAGGTCCACGCTTTCCTTTGGGACAGAACAAGTGGCCTGAAGCAGGAATACACTGGCCTTAGAGTCACCACCGAGGGCTTGGAGACACATGTCTTTTGCCCCGTTGCTCCTGTGGTGTTTTCAGCTGCTGGGGATTTGCGGCCCTCCGAGCGCCATCCTGCAGAACTGTATTTCCTGGGAATTTGCTAGAAATGCATCTTCCTAGGCCTCACCCGGACCTCTGGGGTGGGCCCAGCACCCCCGGCTTTGACAAGGGCCCCCACCTCAAAAGGGAGAGCAGCCAGGGGCCAGGGGCACTCAGGACACCTGACCCGGGAAGCAGACCACATGATGTCCCTGGGGTCAGAGGCTAAAGGACAAAAAGTAAGATGTGTCACCAACAAACCAAACCCACACATCTCTGCCAGGCCGGCTCCTCACACTCGCATGGCCCTATTCCCCTCTGACCACCGGCCACCCCTGTCCTCACATCTCCTGCTCAGTGAAAAGCCAGGCTGGATGGAACAGCACCCCCCTAGTGATTTCTTCCTTGAAACATGGCTATCTCAGTCCATGTCGGTCTATAAAGACCAGCATGAGTTCCCGCTGTGGCACGGTGGGTAAGGACCTGGCATTGCCATAGCTGTGGCTCAGATTCCATTCCCAGGAACTTCCAAAAAAAAGAGGAAGACCACCATAAGACGGCGTTATATTTTACTGTGTCTGTTTTGTTTACCTTTAGCATTCCATCTGCACCAATTAAATCATAAATTGGTTCAGATACTGAAAAAAAGAGTGTGTTCCTTGAAAGTGGAAATAAGCCAACAGGTTTCAAAGCAGGAATGCTTAATAAACTATATGTGCGTCCAATATGTTTCCCATACAGAATGTGTCCCCTGATTAAAGAGGCGTTGTCGTTAGTAAAAATAAATATGAAAATGAATCCATTGAACTGCAGAATAGAGGTGTATTAATCATAAAACACTTTATTTCAGAAAGCCATTGGCACCTATAAGAACTACCAATAAGAAATCCCCGAGTCAGAGATGTGGCTTAAAGCTTCTGGACCACGAAGTTCAGGGTCACGTCAGGCACTATAATTAATCTGTGTGTAAGAGCCATAACAAGGGAGCCCAGGAAAAGGTCTGTTTCATTTTAGTTATCTGGAGGTATCTGGCTTCTTTTTAATGTCTCCTTTTATTATTTGTAACATAAACTCTTTGATAAGCTCTGTGGTTGTTCACATCGTAATATTGTGAAAGGCGAAGGGTTTCCCTGGTCAGGACTCATTTTGCAGACACGAAAAGAAAGAAGTTCATGCAGCAGGGCCGGAGTAAATATGGTCACAGCAAATCGTGTCATCAAGGACCTACAAGCCTGTTTGGGATTTCATCTCACAAGTATATTTAGTAAATAGGATTTTGGAGAACATACCCACCAGAATGCTAGGAAGATGCTCAACAGATCCGACCAATATAGTTTAAAAGGGTCTTGTGTCTATGATTGTGTGACTGCCATCCCATTGTCTTCTGCTAGACTCTTCTGTTACTTTCAGAGTCAACATACTAGAAGTGACCCCATATACGACACCTCTTGTAATCATCAACTTTAGTTTATTGCTCAAGTGTTAAAATTGTATAATTTGACAAGAGTTATTTTTTCAGAGTTTTTGCTGTCAATTGCCTATCAGTCAAGAAGAGTTCAGAATACACATTTTTGACTAAGTGAAAACTAGAGGTCACCACGTATATCCAAATCAGGCATTTGATATATGTCTTGTTCTAACACTGTTAAAAACACATTTTCAAGCTATTCACAAATATCTGGAGTACACCCAGAAAATGCAAACAGGAGTTCCTATCATAGCTCCGTGGTTAATGCATCCAACTAACATCCATGAGGATGCAGTTTCAATCCCTGGCCCTGCTCATTGGGTTAAGGAGCTGGCATTGCTGTGGCTACGGTGTAGGCCAGCAGCTACAGCTCTGATTCAATCCCTAGACTGAGAATCTCCATATGCTGCAGGTGTGGCCCTAAAAAGACAGAAAAAAAAAAGAAAATGCAAACATATTCATCTATACATGTGAATAATTCTGTAATTAGGATTATGTTTCCCAACTCAATGGCATGGTATAAGGTATAACCAGAAATTGAATCTAGGTTTTTTGATTACCAAATTTGCTTTATGTCCTTTGTAAGTTCTTTCAATTTATTCCATAAAGACAGAAAGAAATCTTTCCACACTACTAGTGGAAAACATTAGCTGTTAGAATTTATTGATTTCATGCCATTACTTTCCTTCCCTGTCTTTTTCTGCAAATGTAGTAAATAATTCTAAGAAAGTCCACTAGGAGGAGTTCTTGCTACAGCTATAAAATAAAAGACAGCTCTTGCTAGTTGAGACCTTTGACATTTGCCTTAAATTTTTCTACTTTGATTGGCAACAAACATCACATACTCCATAGGTATCTGAAGCAAATATGACAATGTTTTTTAAGAGGATATATTAGGAGTTCCCGTTGTGGCTCAGTGGTTAGCGAATCCGACTAGGAACCATAAGATTTCGGGTTCAATCCCTGGCCTTGCTCAGTGGGTTAGGGATCCAGCATTGCCGTGAGCTGTGATGTAGGTTGCAGACACATCTCGGATCCTGCATTGCTGTGACTCTGGCATAGGTCGGTGGCTACAGCTCCGACTCAACCCCTAGCCTGGGAACCTCATATCCTGCGGGAACGGCCCAAGAAATGGCAAAAAGACAAAAAAAAAAAAGAATGTATTAAATCTGGAGCTCCCACTGTGGCACAACAGGTTAGATGGCAGCTTGGGAGCAGTGGGACTTGGGTTCAATCCCCACCTGGCACACTGGGTTGGGGCTCCTGTGTTGCCGCAGCTGCCGCTTAGGTTGCAACAGCAGCTAGGATCTGATCCCTGGCCTGGAAGCTCCACATACCTTGGGGCAGCCAAAGATGAAAAAAAAAAAAAAAAAAAGAATATATTAAAAAAGAGGGAAGGGTGGTAACTGGGAATAACTTTCATAAAACTTGTATTACCATCCAAGGCAAAAAATATGTATCTACAGCATTTAAACATGACAACAATCATCAAACGTATAATATTTTAAAAAGCAGGATATAAAGCCGTGATTTTCTTAAAACTTCAGTTAAATATTTCTATTTCAAAAAACTCTCCATTTGCAGATGTGGCTCGGCTGCTGTGTCGCTGTGGCTGTGGCGTAGTCTGGTGACTCCAGCTCCAATTAGACTCCTAGCCTGGGAACTTCCATGTGCCATGAGCAAGGCCCTAAAAAAAGACAAACAAACAAACAAACCAAAAAACCACTCCATTTCTCTTTGCTAATAGTTCTTAAGCTCTGATCAAATGTATACCTGATGATGCTTCTATGGAATCCCAAACCTTGCCTGTGGCCCCATGTCCTTTTCACCCAAATGCCCACCCATGATGCTCATGTGGTGAATGGACTGACTCTCTGCATCTCTTATGTGAGAATTATTTTTATCATGAATTTTAACTTGGCGTTTATTAAGAAAAATAAAATGTACACAAATAAGCTCTCACATACAGATTGTTGGCAAACTATACCTGTGGAAGATTTATTTTGAACTGCAGTGTGTGTGTGTGTGTGTGTGTGTGTGTGTGTGTGTGTGTGTGTGTGTCCCTGTGTGTCTATTAGGACTGTCGTGCTGGCCCCCTGACATTCATGGAAGATGGTCCCTGTTATTCTTTTTCTGTATGTGAGGATTAGCTAACAGCTTGCCCTCCCTGGAAGGAAAGGCTGCGCGAAGGATGGATGGAGAGGTGGTCCAGGCCGGGGAGGGACGCGCAGCTGCGCCCTCGCCTCTCCTGGCGGCTCCTGACTCCCAGGTCCTGCGAAGGAGCCAGGGCTCTGAGAGTGAGGAGCAGATGGAACAGGAGTTGTAAGGCATCATCTACATTTTGCAAATGACTCTGCGAGGCCAAGTGGCCTGTGCGAAGTGAGGGGATGTTGAGGAGACAGCAGTTCCTGACGTTCAGATGGCTCAGCAGGTGGCCAACGAGACCGAGTGGCGCTGGGATTGGAGCGGAGCGGGGCGGGGCGGGCGGCGGGAGGCGATGCGTCGAAGCTCAGTCCCGCCCCGGGTCGCCCGCGCGTCCTGGCCGCTGTCTGCACACCCGCGTTCATTTCCACTCAGATCCCAGGCCAGGAGCTGCGGAGGGTCCGGTTCAGCCAAAGGCAGGAGGACCCAGAAGGCAGACAAGATGCTGCGCAGGCGGCGCTGAACCCTCCTCACCTGCAGGAGAGAATCCAGATCTTTTGTGCCAGGCGGGGGCTCAGCAACCCGGCTTGCACCGCCCTCGCGCCCCGGCGCCCCCTGGAAGCCGCGCATCCCGAAGCATCCGAGGCATCGCATGCCCGCCCTCCTGCGCTGCCCGCTCTCCCCAGCGCCTCCGAAGACCCCTCTCCAGCCCAGCTTCCTCTCCTTCCTGCCCGCCTGCACTCGGTTATTCCTTCCTTACCTCACTGGGGTCTGGATGTCTGTCTGCTTTATGGTCTGCCAGACCCTTCGCTGCCGGCTCTTGGCCTGGGGCGGGGGCAGCCCCTGCTGCTGGCCCCGCTGTCACCTTCCCAGGTCCCCAGGGGACATTCCTGGCCCCGCAGAGCCTCGGTTTAACCTGCCGGGGTTAGAAACCCCTAGACTATCCCCGCTGTGCAACCTCGGGTGTCGCTGAGACTCTCAGTGCCTCGGTGACCCCGTCTGCAACACGGTGTCGTGCTGGTCCCTGCTCACTGGGTAAGCGTATGGCACACCCGCAGATCTACTCTCTGCAACAAACGTGACATACAGTACTGTCGCACCTTAAGATCCTCCGCGGACCGGTTCCGGGACCCCTTCCCCAGCACATACCTAAATCCATGCACGCTAATCCCTTTATTTAAATATAACCTGTGTCCACTCTCCCGGGCTTGTCAAATCATCTCTGCATCACTTAACACAATGTAAGGGCTGTGGAAGTAGTTGCTAATAAGGCAAATTTATGTTTTGCTTTTTAGAACTTTCTGGAATTCTTTTTCTGAATATTTTCAATCCTGGATGCCGGCAGGACGTGTGGGTACAGAGGCCCAACTGTGTACATCTTCAGCCTACACCTGTGGCTCCTTCCTGTCCTAGAGGAAGGGCTGGAAACCTATCAACTATCATTTTTATTATTATTGCTGCTGTTGTTTATACAGCAACTCTATAACAAGGGCATGATCTCAACCTTTGCCCCAGGACCTCCAGCGGTAAAGGTAGAATCAGGGGTCAAGGTCAGGCTGACTCCAGGGCCAGTGCACTGACTTCTCCTGCCTGACCGTATGTTTAATACGGTTGCTTACAGAAATTGGCACAACACTATACATGAAGTATACCCTAATAAAAAATAAATTAAAAAGTAAAAAAAAAAAAAACAGTATTGCTTAAGTAAAAGCAAAAGCATTTTAATAAGTTTATTGAAATCGTAAGAAATGTATTAGAATAACTGCCTTACAATGCTTCATTGTTAGGATATGAGAGCTAGAAAAGACCTCCAAGATCATTAAATATGAACTCTAGTCTGTATAAATGAGGACATTCAGAAGTTCCCTGGTAGCCTAGCAGTTAAGGATCTAGCAAGGGTCACTGCTGTGGCTCAATGTCACTGCTGGGGCGTGGGTTTGATTCCTGGCCCAGGAACTTCCACATGCCACGTGGGCCCCACCGAAAAATCATGCATAACTGCAATTTGTTATGACTACAGTTTGAGGGGTACAGGTAAGTGGAAATTGAATAAAATACATTTATTTGGGGATTAGTGGGATGTATTTATGAAGTCGGCAGTCACTTCTGTGTACAGTTGTGTATTCTTTCTCAAAATCATTTAAGTTTCGGGCTCCATGAAATCCAGATTCTCCCTGGAGACCAGGCTCTTGACTAAACTGCACATGGACTGTTGCCGCCCATCCTAACTGCCACCAGCATCTCCACTTAAACATAAAGGAGCAGAGACATGCAACAGCCCCAGGTCACTTGGCCAGTTGCTGGACCCTCTGAGAGGCAGGCTTGGGTTTGAACTGGGGTCTAATTCCAAGGCCGGGGCGCGGTGTCACGAACAGGGGCTCTTGGATTGTGGTCCCCAGACCAGCCACATCCTGATCACTGGGGAGGTGTTGGACAGACCCGCAGAATCAGAGCCTCGTGGAGCTTGAGATCCCTCCAGTTGATTCTTTCTCCTTTTTTTTTTTTTTTCATTTTTTAACGTTTCATTGAGGTAGAGTTGATTTACAACGTCGTGATAATTTCTGCCATGCAGCAAAGTGATTCAGCTACACACATACAACACCTCCGTTCTCTTTCAGGTCCTTTCCCATCGAGGTTATCACCGAATACTGGGTAGAGTTCTCTGTCTAGACAGCAGGTCCCCATTCTGTCCAGGTACCTCTGATGCAGGTGGAAGGTCAAGGAGCAGGGCCACTCTGAGGCTGATGACCCCCCAACCGCCATCACCACGCAGCCCAGAGTGCTCAGTTCTCGTGACCACTCCACTGTTAGAGCAGCGACCTGGGGACACTCTGAAAGTGTATTCACTTGTCATTGGAATTATGCCTTTGTTTCCTGCTGAGGATAGAGAATTATATTAAGAAGCAGAAGCCGTGATGGCCTGGCTTCTGCTCTGACCCCTTACCTGGGACAGTGGCAGGTAAGCCCAGCTCAGAGCTCAGGCCCAGAACCCACCCGCCTTTAGGAGCAACTCTGGCACCAAGGCGACATCTTGTGGACGAATTTTGGCACTGCATGAAAGTAGCACGAAGAGGTGTGCCGTTTTCTGTGGGTTTTTGCTTTATTCTTCCACCAATCTGTCACCAACTAAAAATGCTTTTGTAAAAGGCAATAAATTCGGGAAAATAAAATGAAAACATAGGTTAAACAGCAAAATTCAGCCAAGCACACTTTGAGGCCCTATTGGCTTCACTCTAGAGCACATGGAAAGGGCTCCGAGCCTGCACGAATGGGACTTGACAGGCAGAGGGAGCGGGACCAGCAAGAAGAGGGCTGCTGATGGGAGGATCACCTCCTTCAAGGGCCGGGCTGACCTCATCCGTGCTGACCAGGCACTCCTGATAGACAGGTTTAAGATTCTTTTCTGATTTCTTTTCTTTTTTTTTTTGCCTTTTCTAGGGCCGCTCCCACAGCATATTGAGATTCCCAGGCTAGTGGTCTAATCGGAGCTATAGCTGCCGGCCTACACCACAGCCACAGCAACTCGGGATCCGAGCCGCATCTGCAACCTACGCCACAACTCACGGCAACGCTGGATCCTTAACCCACGGAGCGAGGCCAGGGACTGAACCCGCAACCTCATGGTTCCTAGTCGGATTCGTTAACCACTGCGCCATGACGGGAACTCCCTTTTCTGATTTAAAAAATAAAATAAAATTTTACAATTTGCAGCAACATGGGGGGCACTGTGCTCAGTGAAGTGAGTCAGAGAATGACAAATACTCTATGATCTCACTTATAAGTGGCATCCAAAACATACAACTGACCAGTGGGCATAACAAAAGAGAAGCAGAGCCACAGATACACAGAACAAACTAGTGATTATCAGTGGGGACAGGGAGGGGGAGCAGCGGGATGGGAGAGGGACTTAAGAGGGATAAATTATTTATGTTTAAAATAAACAAGTTACAAAGATATAGTGCACAGCACAGGGAATATAGCCCATCTTTTATAATAACTATAGGTGGAGTATAACCTTTAAAAATTTGTCAATCGGTATATTGTACACCTGTAACTTATAGATCAACTAGAAGTCAATTTAAAAAAGGAAAAAAAGATTCCATTTCTGGGAGAGCAGAGACTATGATGACGTTTGTCTAAGTGACTCCGTTGGGGGCCTATTGTTTTTAACACACACAAAGTGCACAAAACATCCCATGTTATTTTTAGATTCCAGCGGCAGCGGTGAGTTCCCTAAGGCTTCCACTCACCTCTGTCCTCCCCTCAGGCAGTAAGCCCTGCAGCCCTGCTGGATCTTTGCTGCCCTACTTAATGTGCAGTTTTATTCCTAAGAACTTTTATTTCTGCAGAAAGCACCTCCTGTTCTAGGCAGCAGGAAGAACACACATGCACGTCTAGATGCGAACACAGGCTCTGCACTGGTTCTGAACTGTCCGCCATGGGCCCTGACAAAAACCCTGTCCCCGTGTGCTCCTAGGACTTCTGGTATTTAGTTACAGGTTTCGTTTGCTGTTTGTATTTTGTTTTGTTTCATATCCTCTTATAAAGAGAAAGACTTCATGTTCTTAGAACCAATTGCTGCTATAAGTTAATGTGAGGATGTCTCGTAAATAAAACTCTCTGCACCTGTTTTTTTTTCTGTCATTTTTTACTTTGTGTTTAACATTTTGGTAACTTTTGCACAATATCAGAATGATTAGTGGTGAGGAGTTAAAAACACACTACAATGACTCTAAGAAAAGTAGGTGTTTGAGTCTTGTGGGTTTTTTTTAATCTAATTGACCAATCAGCTGGCTGGTTAGAGATCAGCAGCCCAGAAGGCAGGAACTGAGTTGACTCTATGAAAGGGAGATGTGAACTTTTTAGCTTCTAGAGGCCACTGCTTTCCTTGGCAAGCAGCCTCTTCCTTGCATCAGTCCAGCCTCTTACCCCTGTGTCGCTTCTTCCACTGCCTCCTCTAACCCTTCTGCCTCCCTATTATAAGGACTTTCCAATTACATTTAACCCAGAATAAGCTCCCCATCTCAGGATCCTTGAGATGGTTATAAAATAACTTCACAGCAAAACTTAGAGCATTGGACTGATTTTTTTTTTTTTTTGGCCGCTCCCACAGCATGTAAAAGCTCCCTGGGCAGGACTTGAACCCCTGCCATAGCAGTGACCAAAGCCACTGCAGTGAAACTGCCAGATCCTTAACCCCCGAGCCACCAAGGAACTCCCAGATTAATATTGGATTGAATAACTGGGTCCCGCAGCCTAGCCACGCGTGGCCATCCCAGGGTATCTCAAATGTTGCTGCAGGAAGCGTAACAAGGTATGTGGTGAAGACAAGCTACTAGGACAGCAGGTGTCTGTGGCAGGTGGTGTGGACACGGAGACAATAAAGCCACGGGCCGTGTGGCTTCTCCCCAGGGCTGTAGGATGCACACCAGGGAAAACAAAAAGTGGAAATAAAACATGAAGGCGAGCATGCGAACACAGCTAGGAAGGCTGACAAAGAAGAAGAAAGCCCTCCACATGGCTTTGAGTGGCCCCTGAGCCCCGAGTCACAGGGCAGAGATAACCAAGGGGGAACGAAACCGGAGCCGGCGCAGAGGGAGCAGAGCCAAAGGCCCAAGCTGATGCCAGACCCTCCAGGTCGTTACACCAACGCACCTGCGGACACGAAGCCAGAGATGGACCAAGATCTTCCAGATTCTCATCAACACAGTCAGTGACCTTCCCTTCCCTCTCTTCACCCCATTCTCTGCAGACCAGTCTTTCAGTGACACACCCTCAGCATCATTTTCCAAACGACCACCAGTTTTTCTTAGGACACACCCCAAACCCCCACTGCCTCAGGCCATACTGAGCCCCACCCCCAAGTATCCCAGACCAGTAAGAGTCAGATCCTCTCTAGAGAGACAGCAGGTACCCCCAAAGGGCTCAGAGACTGTGTGGCATCAGTGGGTGAGGATCTAAAGGTCTGAGCATGGAATAAACCTCAGCCCATCTGAGTTCATGGACTTGGATCAGCCTGACGGGGTGTGGGAGTCACTGGCTTGGTTGGAACATCTGGGAGTGGTGGGAAGTCTGTTCCATTGGTTGACTGAAGCTTGAACTTAGCAGTGACCTGCTGTTAGAGAGGTCAGAATGCCAGGCCATCAGGAGGAGGCTGATGAGAACCCTGATCATTCTGATAGATGGAAATGTCATATGGCTCCGTCGGGGCCAACCTATGAGGCATCCCTTATGAGAGCCATGGAGGAACGCCATTCACCAACGACGTGAAGCTCTTCTCCTGCTCTGAAGGCAGAAGTAATGGTGGGGGAGGCTACCATGCAATCAATGTACCCGATCTAGTGGGAATAATAAGATTCTGGAATGGTAGAGGCCGCGTGGGAAGAACCACCTGTCCACGAAGGAGTCTGCGTGTAACATGGACTTAAGTGGGAAATGGCCGGGCTCAGTCCTCAGGAAGCCGCATCGATCCTTGGGGACACCCAGTGTGTCTGAAACTGCACACCCATCAGCCAACAGCTTATACCTTCCCAATTCCTCCACATCAGGCCCATTTCACCACCTCTCACTTAGGTCAACACGCTTAGAACCACATTTTCTTGGTGGGTCCCTGATGCCAGCACCCACTCCAGTATTGAGAAACACCAGCCAAAACCTTGGAATAAGAGATCCTAGTGGCCAAACACCACTGACAAGAGTGTCCAGAACCAGCTGAGGCCAGAGGCGGAAATCTGGGATTGCATTCGTTGAGGCTTCCAGACACAAGTGTGGGCTCCCACCAAAGAGAACCATGGTCCTGCAGAGTGTGGCAGCTTATAGGGACTAGGAGGACATGCAGCCAGCTCCCTGGAGCTCCTCTGAGCTCCACTGACCCCACTCAGCGCTGTCCTGCACCCCCCATATCCCCACACGCCTTGGGCATGACTGTCTCTTAAATGTCTCCACTGAGGCCTCCACAAACCTCCGCCTGCCAGACACCACGCTTCTGTCTCTGCTGTAGCCCAGGCTCCTCTAAGGTTCGCTGCATGCTTTTGCCTTTTCTGGCCATGACTTTGGCTTTAGATGTAACTCACCGTCTCTGGCCAAGCTGTTCAGAGTCCCCTCCCTGTCAGGTCTGCCTGCAGACACCAGGACCCAAGCTCCCTTCCGAGGATGACGACACCCCCGTGGGCTCACGTGACCCAACAGGACCACTCAGATGATTCTGAGTCCATCAGATGTAGGGTCGGAAAACCTGGGACCAAGTCTTCACTCTGCTCTGTGTTCCCTGCACGCCCTTGGGGAAGTCAATCATAAAAAACCTCTCGGCCCGAGGCCCCCACCTCGAAAATAAGGCTGAACGCCAACCACCTCTACCTCATAATTAAACGTCCCAGGAATTAAGTAAGATAACACGAGAAACTGCTCGGCCTGAGCTTTTGCACACGGCACACATTCCAAAATAAATTGTTGCTGTCTGTGTTCCACTCTCATACACATGAAATAGTTTCCATTAGAACACGGGTCAGAACATCCTTAATTTATGGATATTTTCATATTTGAAGTCATTCCACTAATGCTTTGAAGCTGATGAGCTAAAATTCCAGTTTGGGAAGCTGCTATTTTAACAATAATGACATAAGCCCAAGCGATGATGGAGGTAGATGCTAGGTCTTTGCAGCAAAGCCAGGGCTCCCCATGAATCACCAAGGCCCTTCTGAGCCGGCGATAAATCAGCGAGGTGGCGGAATTAGTAACATAAACAGAACTCGGCTTCTTCCTCCTTGCCCCTGCAGTAGCTCCTCTTCTTGGCTTTTAAGTTAAGCAAATGGGTTAAAGAGATGTTCAATATTTCACAGAAGCGAGACGCTTTTGCCAGACTGTTGGAAAGGTGGACCCGTGAGGAGGCAAAATAGCCTGGGAATAGCAATTTGATTTTCCCCAAAAAGCCCACTCTTTGATGCCAACACAGGATCCCATCTGGGCTCATCAGCTCCTCCCTGGCAAGAACAGGAACTTTTAAATGGAAGAAAAACCATGGAAATTGAGCGTTTTACAAGCTAACTCTCTGCCATGGCAGTGTTCCCGAGGGAAGTTCCATGGATCCTCACTGTCACAGTCCTGGGAACCCAGGTGCCCATCCATCCGAAAGGTAAAGCTTGAACCCATAAGTTACCCTCGTATCTTTCCATAGGGGGTCTCTTTGGGCTTAATCCAAGACCGGTTGTTTCTGTTATTTGGAAATGAGGTAATTTTGAATGCATACACAAATATATTTGAAAAAATGAAAGAAACTAAACATTTAAGGGTTCAAAATATTTTGCTGCAAAAATTAGAAATTGTTTTCTGGGTTTTGTTTTGTTTTTTTCCTGTTTGGGCATGAAAGTCCACTAGGGGGCAGAAGAGTTTTCAGCTGAATTTTTCTCCAACCATGAAAAGCAAATCACACCTAAGTTTATGCTTCATTGTACATGGACAGCAAGTTCCATTTTGGTGAAACAGAGTATTCATCACTGCATTTTTTAGAAGAGACATGAATTGAAATAGAGTCTGAGGCTGTGTAATCAGAGTCCCCATCTGTGTGTGCTCCTGTGTGCCTGACAGTGGACGAAGCGAGGGCTTTGAGACGCTGAGTCAAGCAAGGCTTATTATTCCACCTACAGAATGGAAACCCAGAGGGCTAGAGAGGCTTCTCGGGGTTACCTGCTGCCAAAGCAGAACACAGACCCAACCTCCTTGTGAGCCAGGCTTCCTAAACTACTGCTCCGGGTGGCTTTCTTATCATTTCTTGCAAATATTTAGGTACTTATCTTTTCCCTGAAAAATACCTGCTGTGTTGGCACCTAAAATCCATAACAGCAAAGGAGAGAGAAAACTGACAGATGATGAAATACAATCAACAAGCAAGTGGGGAATATTCCATCCAAACCAGCCAACTTTGCATCTGTCTAAATTAGTACTTTGTAAACGATGATGACAGCAGCGTGCGGTACTAGGGACAAACCTCATAAATTTAGTGGGGAGCAAATGAAGGCAGAGACAACACAGGATGTTCTATAAAAGTCTGTGAATGTGGAGTTCAAAAAGAGGAGTTCCCTGGCGGCTCCGCAGATCTGGCATTGTCACGGCTGAGGGGCTGGGTTGATATCCAGCCTGGGAACTTCCACATGCTGTGGGTGCAGCCAAAGAATTCAATCAAACTAAAATTTTTTTAAAAATTTAAAATCGATAAAGTTCAGAGAGAACAAAGCTAATCCGCAGTGTTAGAAGTCAGGAGAGAGGCTGGTTTGAGGTTGGTCTGGGGGCAGATAATTCAGGAACTCAAAAGTAAGCCCACTACTGTTATGTCCAGGGTTGTTCCTACCTCTCTGGCGCCTCCCAGTGGGTGGAAACGGCTGTGTTAGCAGTGGACCCGGAAAGGCGAGCCTGGCACCGCACCACCCACTTCCCACCACCCCTCCCCAGAAGGTCACAGCAGGGCAGAAGGTCACAGCAATGTCTGAGGGACAGCAGGGAAAGGACAGGCGGGAATCTGCCCTCTGCCCAGTCTGGGTCTTAACAAAACGTGATGCTCCGTGTGCTGAAGGTGCTTCCGGGCACTTGACCACCAGCCAGTCTGTGTCTCTGTGAGGAGAGGTCCCACTCCACCCACACAGACCAGAAGGTGCAGGCACAGAGACTGGCAACTTCCCAGGGTCACGCAGCCACTAACAACCCACGTATTCAAAAGTTATCCCCAAAAATGCACATGGCAAATGGGTTCACTTTTCGATTTATTCAAATGCTTCCTATGAGCTTCAATTTTTCCTCTTCTGCTGCAGAATCCATCCCTCCCCACCTCCTCAGAAGCCGGAGCTACTCGGTTGTGCTTCTCTCACTGATGCTTAACCAGCATCCTCCGCTTGGGAAAAGCACCTTATGAAACCAGCGATTTCTGAAGAACGCGCTAACCACGCTGCCTGGAGACTGCTGCTCTGACTGACGGATCCTGGACTTGCAACAGCCCCATCCAGCTAACCTTGCTCGCGTCAGACTGGGCCCCACAATCTGAACTGGCTCCTGCCAATCTATCCATTAATTTGTCCTGAAATCAGTGGTTTTTGTAAACTGACAGACTCTCTGGTTTGTCTCCAGTTTGAAGTCAAGGGGGGATTCTGTCAGTGGCCAAGGACCTTGGTTCAGTCCCGAGTGTTTCCTCCAAGCGCAGGGCTTCTCCCTCTGCTTGTGCACACAGGTAGAGTTAGAACACCACTTAGATGCCATTAGTATTTTATGCTGTATTAACCTGGCATCCTTAGATGCCTTTATTTCAAGAAACTGAACATGTGGCACGGCCAGCATTGTCTGAGAAATTTAATTGTTAATAAAATAATATTACACTCATTAAATAAATAAATACAAATAAACACCCCAAACATCTCATATTGTACAAAGATCTCCCTGGACCTCTTCTGCCCTCACCTCTGACAGGTGCCTGAGCCTCTCCCGAAGCTGGCTGACCTGGGCTGACCCCTCACCCCATCCATCCCGAGGTCACCACCCTACACCCTCACCCCCAAATCACCGAGGCACCACCCACCTCGCTGGCCGAAATAAAGCAAACTTTCCTTTCCACCAAACTTGCTCTCTACTGGCTTTAGAGAAGCGAGCGGCAGGTCCTCACTTTCAGTAACATAACCTCTGCTACAAACGTCTTTAATTCAAAGAAAAAAAACACAGATTTTTCCTATTTCAGTTTTACTAAAATGTTCATTTCAAATGAAGGCAAATAAAAGCAACAAATTCTGAAAAGGTCTTAAATATTATTAAATTAGAATTACAACAGGGGGCTCCGTACCTGATTATTCAACAAACATGTTATGAAAAATTGTATATAAAATATCATTTCTCTTCAGCACTCTCAGACATAATTTATACAATTAAATATACAGTTCACACATATATAGTGTTTACCATATAAGAAAATAATATATATAATAAAAGTAAAGCAGAATAGAAAAATGTTTACTATTCCATTTGCAATATGTGAATTAAACATTGTTTTAAGAAATTTACATAAGAAAAGCCAAAGACAATCCCATTTTCTGCTAGGACACAGCTCACCAGTCATTTCTGAGAAATCTCTTATTTCACTCATCTTAATGCAACATAAACTTAGAAGTTTCAGGGAGTTCCCGTCGTGGCTCAGCAGTTAGCAAACCCGACTAGCATCCATGAGAACGCAGGTTCAATCCCTGGCCTCACTCAGTGGGTTAAGGATCCAGAGTTGCCGTGTAGGTTGCAGCCACGGCTTGGATCCCACATTGCTGTGGCTCTGGTGTAGGCAGGGCAGCTACAGCTCTGATTGGACCCCCAGCCTGGGAACCTCCATATGCTGCTGGTACAGTCCTAAAAAGACAAAAAGACCAAAAAAAAAAAAAAAAAATTAGGAGGTTCGTCTCTTTTTACAGTTGGTATGATTCCAGGTCCTTTTTTCCCCTTCAAATTAGATTTACATTCTTAAGAAATGCCTGTAGGAGGAGAGAAGAAAAAATGCCATTTATGATGCGGCTTTTAACATACTCAAAAATATGCATAGCTTTAGTATAGTTATAATTTATTTTGTTTTGTTTCAAGAATCTGTGGAGTCTTACTAGTCTAAGTCTGAGAATGTAGATTAATGTGTGTGGAGGGGGAGAGGGGCTCATCAGAACTAAAGGTTTAAAGTTTAAATGATGGCTTCCCCATTACAGTTTTAAGGTATCTGCTTAGGAGTTCCTGTTGCAGCTCAGGAGTAATGAATGCTACTAGTATCCAGAGGACATGGGTTCAATCCCTGGATTTCTTCAGTGGGTTAAGGATCTAGCATTGCCCTGAGCTGTGGTGTAGGTCGCCGTTGCGGCTCGGATTCCACGTTGCTGTGGCTGTGGTATAGGCTGGCAGCTGTGGCCCCAATTGTACTCCTAGCCTGGGAACCTCCATATGCCACAGGTGCGGCCCTAAAAAGACAAAAAAAAAAAAAGAAGAAGAAGAAGATATCTGCATAAACCAAAAAATGAATTTGACTTCACCTAAATAATTCAAAATATTCCTAATATGTATTAATCTGTAATATTCAATTCTGTGTTAAGTAACTGAGATCCTATGAGCGATGAGACTGCAGAAGACCTCAAGAAATGTCCAGACTCTGCAGGTTTGCAGGGACCTGTTCATCAGCTCTGTCCTCCATGAATCTTGTCTCAGGAGAATATAACTTGCATACAATATTTTAAATCATATGGGAACTCCCGTCACGGTGCAGCAGAAACAAATCTGACTAGTATCCATGAGGATGCAGGTTCCAACCTTGGCCTCGCTCGGTGGGTTAAGGATCTGGCATTGCTGTGAGCTGTGGTGTAGGTCACAGATGTGACTCGGATCTGGCGTGGCTGTGGCTGTGGTGTAGGCCGGTGGCTACAGCTCCGATTTGACCCCTAGCCTGGGAACCTCCATGTGTTGCAGGTGTGGCCTTATAAAGCAATTAATAAATAAATAAATACATAAAAATTATATGCAGTACCAAGAAATTAATAAATAAATAAATACATAAAAATTACATGCAGTACCAATTATATGAGAACTTTTCCAGTTATTATGCTATTTTTTAAAACTTATGTAAGTTTACTCATTCTCATAAAATAAATTAAAATAAATGAGATAAACATGACTTGATTTAGGTCATTTCAAGAGCCCACTGAATTTTCTTCATTTATTCATGTTTTTCCTTATTCAAAAGGTTCTCAACAGGTTGAGAGTAACTGATTTGAGAATCTTGCCCCTGAACACAAAAATGATCAAGTTCAGTGATGATTAAAATGATCTAGTTCATGGTCTTAATCTAAAAAAGAGGAAATTTTTTAGTTTCACAGCTTTAAATATATAGAATTATTATAGAGTGACAATTATTATTACTAATTTATAATTGCTTTTTAAATAAGAATAGCAACAACACATATTGCTCAGAACTGCCTCAGTAACTATGACAACACACCTGTCAGGTAGGTTTAGTAAATTCCCACGCAGTTGTATAGGATAGATTAGGTTACACTGGCCAGAATAAGATATTCATAGATGCTTCCAGACTCCAGGTTCTCTAAGACTTTGATTTCCACCCTCAAAAGCGGAGGGTTTTTTTTTTGGGGGGGGGGTTATTTGTTTGTTTGTGGGATTTTTTTTTTTTTTTTTTGGTTTTTAGGGCCACACCTGCAGCATATGGAGGTTCTCAGGCTAGGGGTCCAATTGGAGCTATAGCTGCTGGCCTACGCCACAAAAGCTGAGGTTTTATTTGTCTGTTTTTCTTTTGCAGCTGCACCCACGGCATATGGAAGTTCCCTGGGGCCAGGGATTGAATCTGAGCTGCCAGCTGCAACCTCCACCACAGGTGTGGCAATGCCAGGCCCTTCACCCATGTGCCACAGTGGGAACTCCAAAAGTTAAGTTTCTTTAAAAAGACTTGTTTCTGTCACTGAAACGCTGTCACAACCCCCCCAAAAAAATGCTAACTTCGTACTATGCTGGAAAGAATTACTAATATAAAAATTGTTGCATTATGAATCAACTATAATAAAAAAGATTGTTGCAAAGAAATGAATACCTTGCACTCTTTTGCACAGACCCTACTTTTGTAGGTCATGCAAAGACCTTATTGCCCTAGGGATTGATCCTAGGGTAATTTAACCAGAATGAAAATTCTCACCAATCATTTCACTCTGGCAAATTGTATACTAGGGCAGACAACAGTTACATGTTCATCATATGTTTGATGGTTTGCTTTCTCTTCTGTTCTTCCAGTATTTTCTCTCTTCTCATTACCGATATTGCATGAACCAACATTTTAGAACCCTATTTTTATTATATGTACTTTTATTATAACTTTTAGGCCAGTTTTTAAAAAGTAAACCTTTAAACAGTAGGAGTTCCCATCGTGGTGCAGCAGAAACGAATCTGACTAAGAACCATGAGGTTGTGGGTTCAGTCCTTGGCCTCGCTCAGTGGGTTAAGGATCCGGCGTTGCCGTGAGCTGTGGTGTAGGTCACAGATGTGGCTTGGATCTGGCATGGCTGTGGCTGTGGCCAGCAGCTACAGCTCCGATTCAACCCCTAGCCTGGGAACCTCTATATGCCATGGGTGTGGCCCTAAAAAGCAAAAAAAAATAAAATAAATAGTTTTATTCACCTAACGTGTGTCTGCGTATGCTTCTGCACAATGATGAAATCATATCAAATGTTGAAATATTTTTTAAAAATCACTCAGGACTGGCCAGGCTGCCAAAAAGCTGTTTATCCTAATGCAGTCGCTATCAAGGACATTTTTTATTAATTCAGTAAACCAGTGTGGGCACTTAAACCAAGCTTTAACACAAAGCAGAAAATCCATAGATGAAGTTCATAAGGTGTAGCTAAAATCAGCTTCCTGGCTTTTTAAAAATTTTGTTCCAAACGTTGTAAGAAAGTCAGGCTCTTAAACAGAATAAGAACAATTAATAAATACATACTCATGTAGATTTTCTAGGTCTGTGAGCACAGAGGACTCGCTGCTAATCTTTTTAGCAGTCTAGCACATCTTTTGTAATCTAGAAAAAAATATTTAAATGAAAAAATATATATAGTTACTACAAATGGGGAGGAAATCACGCTAATCACTGTCACTCATTCGTCATAATGATAGCTATAATTTAATAAGCACTAGATTAATATTTAATAGCTATAATTTAATAAGCATTAGATTAATATTTAATAATCTAATAAAGCAAACGCTTAACCGGGATTTTCTCATTAATTCTCCTGATGACGCAAGTAGATACATGCTATTGTTATCTTCATATTAGAGATAAAATAGCATCGAAATGTTAAGAATCTCTTGGCCAGTAAGCAGTTTCATTCCAAAGCCCCAAGTGTCGCCTCCATGCTGTCCTGGAGCTAAATCATTCTGCCTAGATTCCAACAGAATCCATTTTCCCTGGTCAACTAACTCCAGTAGCTTTGGAAAAACTCGCAACTCTGATTCAACATCCCGAGTCACATTAAACAAGCCTCAAGATGACCTGTTTAGCTAAAAAGATACAAAATGTTTTGAGTTCATTTTCTTTAAAAAGAAAGTTTAGATTTAGAAAGGAATTTTCAAACAGCCAACTGAGTTACCAAACTAAATCATGATTTGGGCAGAGTTTAAAGGACTGCATTTAAATATTATGTTGTGGAATTGCTACTCAGTTCAGTAACTTAAGTATCCAAAAGAATTCATCAGACAACCTTTAAAATACCCCCAACCATTATCCAGCAAAGTCTATCACTCATCATATCAATGATGTGATATGAAACTATTTTTTAAAATTTACAAGGAAATTTTGACTTATACGTCATGGTCATCTTTTTTTTTTTTTTTTTTCATTTATATAAGCGAGTGTCTTATTTATGCCAAGGAATTTGAAAAACGATAAAAGGTTTAAATCCTGACAAACATTTTGGTCCTTAAGGAAATCTGGCTATTTTCAGATTTGTCTGAAACAGTCCCAACGGGAAGGTGGTTTCATTCCTTCCGGTGCCAACATCACACACACACACACACACACCTTAAAGTACCATCAGGATCATAAACAGCTTACGGTGTTTAGTCTGTTACTTCCACTCGCAGACAGCGGCAATTTAGAATTACACGCATTTCCTGCTCGATAAAGATTGTTTGAAAAGAGCAGAAAGGACCCGAGCTACTTACAGGCTGGCGTGGAGCAGTCCCTGGTGTTGTGGTAGAGCCTGTGGAAATGTTTGCGACATTCAGCTGAAAACGTGACCGGCCCTGTCGGACAGGAAAAGAGCGCTTACGATGCACATAGGTGTATTTCCAAGCGAATCTGCTGGCGCTTTATGGATGGAGACCATGCAGCTGGGCACACCTTTCCACGCCCTTAAAGGACCTTGCCTGCAGGCACTTCTCTGCCCCGAGACTCTGGGGCGGGCAGCGAGGTGTGATCTGTGAAAAATCCTCAATACTCAGACCACGCGCTCAACATCTCACGTAAGGGAACCTTCCATGTGGGGAGAACGCTTCAGAATAATTAAGAGGGAAAAGCTCCAGACAGAGGGGGACATCTACAGAGGGTGACTCGCGTGGACGTGAGCAAGAGAAATATAAATATCCTTGTTTTCCACTTTGGTCTTCAGGTTTTTAGTTCATAGCAATGAACGTTCATAGGCAGAGACACTTCGTTTCGACTTGGAGCAGTTTGTGTCTGATCAGCGTCCACTGTAAAGGGGACGGGGCCTCGAGAAGTCAATTATCTTTCCCACGAGCCCAGGCCAGTCTCCCTCAGCATTCGCCCTATACCTGGAGTCTGCTCTGCGCCAAAGTGGCAGAGGCAGGAGAGCTCAAAGGGTTCTGGAAGCTTCGGGAGATTCCTCACGCTTCACACAGGCTTTACCCTCTCATTCCACCATCATTTCAAGGTGGCCCTGGGCTTTGGGCACGTGGGAAACCACATCCTCCTCCTTCCACTAAGGTGGAAAACAGTGAAAGGTGGGGGTACTGGGAATGGCACAGAGGTGGTTGTGCGCCCCAAAATAATGCCTGATTGGCCAGAAGGTGGCCGTGGGATGACTGCAGTGACTCACAAGGTTGAAGGACCTGGAGTGTCAAGGACAGACAAGGGGGTCTGGAAGTCTGCTCTGCCCCATTCCAGACCCTTCCCTCATACTCCTGGCTGGGAGCACAGCCAAATCCCTTAGCACACACTGGGGGCTGAAGACCGTCTCAACACAGCCACTCTGCCCAGGGCCACACACACCCTCGCCTAAACTGCCTACTGGTGGGAGTTCCTGTTGTGGTTTCAGTGGTAATGAAAGTGACTATTATCCACGGGGACACAGGTTCAATCCCTGCATTGCTCAGTGGGTTAAGGATCTGGCGTTGCCGTGAGCTGGGGTGTAGGTTGCAGACGTGGCTCAGATTCAGTGTTGCTGCGGCTGTGGTATAAGCTGGCAGCAGTGCCTCTGATTAGACCCTTAGCCTAAGAACCTCTATATGCCACGGGTATGGCCTTTAAAAAAAAGGGAATAAAATAAATAAAATGAACTGCCTGCTGGTGCAGCCGCACTGACCACTCTGCGCAGACCACACCATGTTCACAGAGGGTTCCTTCTGGCCAGGATGCCTCTCTCACCTGAGAAAGCCTTGGAACCCAACTTACACACTGTGTCCTCAGCCTCTCCTGGTGGTTCTTGGCAAAACTGACCGCTTCCTTTGTATTCCTGAAACTCTGCCTATGCTGCTATTACTCACCAAGACCTGGCTTACATCATGGTTAATACAAGGTAACGGTATCTGTTTAGCCCCCTGCCTGGCCTGTGAGCCCCTTGCAGACATGTAGCTTCATATCTCCAATCCCTAATAGATTACTTTCCAGCAACCTTTGTATTTAATTGAATCACTGATAACGTTTATGCTTACCTGTGAAATGCTTTATGAATTTGTCTTTTAAGTTCAAATCTCTGGGGAATATTTCTGAAAAGAAACAAAAAAAAAACCTTAGAATTTCTCGAATGTACATCCTTCATTAAAAACATCCTTACAAAACACTAATTCCAAAGGATAGCTGCACCCCAATGTTCATCACAGCATTATTTCCAAAACAACCTAAGCGTTCATTGTTCATTGATGGATAAATGGATGTGGTATGTATACACAAGGAAATAGGACTCAGCCATGAAAATAAATAAATAAATAAATAATAAAATCTTGCCACTTGGGACAAGGATGGACCTAGAGGGAATTCTGTTAAGTTAAATAAATCAGACAAAGATAAACACGATATGATTTCACTTATATGTGGAATCTAAAAATAAGACAAACCAAACAAAACTAAGCTCACAGACACAGAGAACAGAATGGTGGTTGCCAGAGGGGTGGGGGGCTGGGAGCAGGTGAAATGGTGAAGGTCACGAGGTACCAACTTTCACTTTTTTTGGGGGGGTCTTTTTTTTTTTGCCATTGCTTGGGCCGCTCCCACGGCATATGGAGGTTCCCAGGCTAGGCGTCAAATCGGAGCTGTAGCCTCCAGCCTGTGCCAGAGCCACGGCAACACAGGATCCAAGCCGTGTCTGCAACCTACACCAAGGCTCACAGCAATGCTGGATCCTTAACCCACTGAGTGAGGCCAGGGATCAAACCCGCAACCTCATGGTTCCTAGTCGGATTCGTTAACCACTGAGCCACGACGGGAACTCCAACTTCCACTTATAAAATAAGTAAGTCCTGGGCATGCGATGGAGAGCTGGGGCTAGAGCTAGTAACACTGTAGAGCATGTCTGAAAGTTGCCAAGAGAGTCGATTCTAAAACTATGGTGACAGAGGACAACCAGACTTCCTGTGGTGACCTTTTTGCAATGTCTACAAACATCTTATCATTATTCTGTACACCTGAAACCTATGCAGTGTTCTCTTAAAAGTTGTAATGTCCTTACAAGCCGACTCTAATGATGAGCACTGAACACATGACCTGGTAGCTGTTTATGCTGCTGATCCCTAGTCTCTCTGACCCAGCCCCTGGGCTCCAGACCGCCAGCAGAGGTACCTGGTCCCTTCTTGCCACTGCAGGACCCTGTAGGTAGCTGAAAGGAGCATGGGCAGAACTGAGCACTTGACTCCCCCAACCCCAGATCCATTCCTCCCCCACAACCCCGGTCTCAACAGCTGGCACCACTCTTTACTTCGACCAAATATCCACAAGGTGTGCTTGACCTCCTCTTTCTCCCCCCACTACGTAGTTTTGGATATTCCACCTCAAAATCCACCCGAGACCCACACACTCGTGTTGTCTCGTTACACAAGACTGAGCCACCAGGCTGGTGTGACTGTTCCTGGGCAGCAGCATCCCGCCTGTCTCCTTCCTTTAACCTGCTCACCCGGCTGCAGCCAGAACAAAGGGACTGAAACGTCCTATAGGTTATGGTAAACTCCCACTTAAAAGAAAATGAACAGTTCAAATACATACACCTCAGGCTATAACAGCCGCATTACTAAGCTACTAAGAATATTCATCTGTAATTGTTTGTAATAACCTCCCCCAAATGGCCTTCACATTTGCACCTTAAGCCTCAAGCCAGCAAGGTTTTAAATTAAAAAAAAAAAAAAAAGAAGAAAAAAAAAAAAGGAAGGAAGGAAGGAAAAAAGAAAAGCAGCAACACAGATCAGATTCTCTGAAGAAAGTAAATGTGTCTTAGGACGCCCCCCCCCCCCGCCCTCCATGGTGGCCACTACCTTTTCTGGTTCCTCTTCCACCCCCTGCCCCTGCCCCGCTCCTCCCGCAGCTAAGTGGCCTGGAACCTGAGCGCCCAGAACTGATTAGGAAGCCGAGGGCAGCGCGTGGGCTAAGCACCCCCGCAGTATCCCATCCATCCTCTGCTCCAGCTCCTGGGGCGGGGGCGGGAAGCGCACCAAGGAGCGTCCAGCACTTGACGCCAGAGATCCGACTTAATCCCGCAAACCCCGGGGGACCCGGAGAGTGCCGCCAGGTGCCAACCTGTCCGCGGCGCTTCGACCGCTGGGGCTGAAACCCAGGTCCTGTGGCTCTGTGCCAGCCCACTTACAGGGCCTCCCCCACCGGGAAGGGGTGCGTCAAGCGACCGCCAGTCGTCCGCGGTGCATGAGTCAGGCTGCCCCGAGCAAGGTCCCGTCGGCGCTGCACGAGTCCTCCCGAGCCAGGCGCGGGCAAAGGGCGGGGACACGGGGCTGCTTACCTGCGCTCCTGGAGGCGGCGGGGAGGGACGGCCAGGGCTTCGGCTCCTCGCCCACAACACGCGCGTCCCTGCGGCCCCCGGGCCTACCCTGGGTCCCGTGCGGGGACAGAACCAGCGCCAGCACGAGCAGCGCGGGCAGCGGGGCGCCTGACCTCGCGGGTCGCATGGGCGCGCGGGAGCGGCCGTAGATCTGGCGGGTCCCGGGCGGAGGTAAGCGTCCGCGGCTCGAGGCGGAGGGCGGGCGACACCTGCGCGCCTCGGGGAGGGTCCAGGACACGGGCGGGGACGCGGGGCTGCCTGGGGACGTGAAGGAGTCCTGGCTCGCGGATGCTCTCAGGACCCTCGACGGCGCCGATCCTCGGCTCTGCGGCTGTTCGGGCACCCCCTAGCCCACGGGGGTCGAGAGAACCCGCAACTTCCCGGTCGCGACAGAGGCGAGTAGAGTGTGAGCGGCGCCGGGCTGCAGAGACGCGGCTCGGGAGCGGGAAGGTGTGGGTCCCCAGAGCCCGAGCCCCGCCCCTAACCCCGCCCCCTCCCGGATTGGGGTTGGGGGACCAGTGGCTCCGCCCCGCCCCGCCAGACCCCAGCCCCGCCTCCCATGAGCTCCCCACGCCATCCCACCCCACCCCCCATCTAGCCCTGAGTAGAGACCAAGACCGCAGTCCACAGGGGTTTCTTCCTTAAAGAACTGCTTTCCAGCGTTTTCGTCGATGCCCAAAATAGAAAATGAGATTAAGGCTACTTGTTAAAATAAAGTGCGCATCTCTCAACTTGTAAATTATTGGGATTTCAGTCATTTTATTAGCCCTCTGTACTGCTTTGTATTAAATGCATTAAGAAATGTTGAAATTGCTCGCTGATCAACTGATTGCTAATTATCTTGTCAGATGCAACGAGCTGAACAGGTGAATATAAGAGGGAAGAAATAATTGTATTGGGCGTTAAACCACCCCACAAAGAGGTCTCGTCATCACAAACCCCAAAAAGTAATCCCAGCTGTTCAAATAGTCTTTCTAGGCTTTGGTGTTTCCAACACGTCCAGGAAATTGCGCAAACAAAGCACGCTTTACAGGAGCCCTGTGAAATCATGTCTTCGAGTGAAACTCTTCTGAGGAAGGTGTTAAACAGGCAAAGACTGCAGCTTCCTCTCACCTTTCTATTAAAGAAACACAAGAATCTGGTGTTTCCACCGCAAACGCAGCAAAATATGAGAATGACTTCCGCCCTCCCCCACCACACACACGGTTAAGGGTTATAGGAAAACAGTGAAAAGAGTCTCCACAGGGAGTTCCCTGGCGGCCTTGTGGGTTAAGGATCTGGTGTTATCACTGCTTTGGCTCCTGTTACTGCTGTAAATATGATGGAAGAATCATGTTTTAGGCCTCTGAGTAACATTAAGAATTCATGATAATTTTCACAAAAAGTATGCATTATTTTGATTCTCAAACAGCACAACTTGGTCAGCTGGAAATCTGTAAGCTGACACTCCAAGAACATTTGTTATAGGCATCAAGCATTGTTGCTTTCCAGCAGCAGCAATGATGCTCCAACACATATGGAGTTCCCTGATTCCTTTCTTTCTTGCTATTACCCACCTTAGCTGGGTATCAAAGACCTAAGTTTCAACGGTCAGGAGTTTTCATGTGGTTGTTTCCATTCTAACTCTAACTTTGCTTAAAATTATTTTTCAGGAGTTCCCATCGTGGCGCAGTGGTTAACGAATCCGACTAGGAACCATGAGATTGCGGGTTCAGTCCCTGCCTTTGCTCAGTGGGTTGACGATCCGGCGTTGCCGTGAGCTGTGATGTAGGTTGCAGATGCGGCTCGGATCCTGCATTGCTGTGGCTCTGGCGTGGGCCAGTGGCTGCAGCTCTGATTAGACCCCTAGCCTGGGAACCTCCATATGCCACAGGAGCGGCCCAAGAAATGGCAAAAAGACAAAAAAAAAAAAAATTATTTTTCAAATATGTGTTGAATTTTGGGTTTTTTTCTTTTAGGGCTCCACCTGTGGCATATGGAGTTTCCCGGGCTAGGTGTCAAATTGGAGCTGCAGCTGCCGGCCTACAACACAGCCTTGGCCATGCCAGATCCAAGCTGCATTTGCAACCTACACTGCAGCTCACGGCAACACCAGATCCTTAACCCACTGAGCAAGGCCAGGGATGGAACCTGCATCCTTGGAGATACTGGTTGGATTCTTAAACCACTGAGCCACAATGGGATCTCCTGGCTTTTTTTTTTTTTTTTTTAATCTACCTGGCCCTCTGTGATTCACACAATTATACAAGGAAATAAGGTGGGGGGAATAAGAGACAAAACTCGAAAGGTTATTTATAACAAATGAATAAATAATAGCCATATTGATGACTAACATTTCCTACAACAAACCGGTTTTCTGATAACATGCAATTTCCACAAACCATTGCAGAATTTCGCTAATAAGCTTTGGAGTTAGTGAGTTACATTACGACAGCGAAAGACTCTATAATAAAACAATGGATGACACAAAATCCTCAACTCTATACTAAATGTCAGGAAAATAACACAAAGAATCCATAACCTATTGTGTAGTGACAGCTGGTCTCACTCACAGAGTTAGACTGAGCCAACAGTGCACAGAAGAACTTTTGTTCCGTGTGCTGAGTGCAAGGTATTCCATATTTCTTATCATCACAGGAAGAAGAAAATTTACAGGGTAGGGCAGCACCTAAATAAAAGGAAGATGTTTCAGTCTAGGGAGGTTGGAAAATTGCTTTTCTCTGTACGGGACTCCTTGCCCATACATCCATTTAAGCGAGACTAGGCCAGAAGAGAATATACCACAGTATTGCAGTACCTCGTTGCTCCTTGGAGAACCATGTTACTGATCCTACAGCAATGGCCTCTGCTGAAGGAAGCAACAAAGTGGACCTCGCGTGCAAACACCCGTGACAGCTGTCACAGTAGCTACCCCACGCTCATGGCAGTCTTAGAGATATCAGTAAATTATGTCTGAATTATAAAAAGCTTACTTGGTGGGCTTCCTCTCCTACATGTTTAGTCTGAACCCCCTTTATGTGGCTTTTATGATTCTGAATCAGCTAAGTGATGTACTTAGAGGGAGTGAGAGGAAAGAGACATTCTTTAGAATTCTCTGGCAAGTGCCTCATAGTGCGTTCTGGTCATAGTTCTGAGCTGAGATACTCAGATACAAAGATAAAGCAACAAGTGGTGATGTTCTTAGGCAAATGTTTGAATCATTCCAAACTTTTTAAACATTTATGTCCTGAGCTGAGTGCACATAAACCATCCAAGTGATGAGGAATCATTCAAAACAAGGAAAAGATGGGAATCTGGAAGTATTTAAGAAACTCTTACATGTTCAATGTCTTACGGAGGGAAGGGAATTATGAGACACCATTCGGATCTCCAAGGAGAAACAAGATAGTATAGGTTGGACTGTCGCTTAAAATAACAAAAATCAGCCATGGGTCTTGGTATCAGCAAGTTACATGTAAATACGCCGTTTCAAGTAGCTGCTGTTCACGCAGGTGAAGACAGAGTACAGGAAACAGTGCAAAGTGGCATTTCCAGAAAATGGGGTCAGAAATCCTCCACCTGGCTTCAAATCCCAGCTGTCCCACATCACCGCCGTGTGACCTTGGGGACTCTAACTTTCCCCCAAGCCTCGGTCTCCCCTCTGCAAAGCACGAATACTACTCACCCACCTACCCACTTTAAGTGACTGCCAGGTTTAGGTTAGACTTAATTTTAGTCTCCTTTAAAATAAATACAAAGGTATAAATCCCAGGACAGACAGAGACCAGCTGCCATTTGATTCTCCAGTTCAGCATCAGCAATTTTCTGTCCTGTGCTAGTGATGTGAAAAATACTGTCCTTTCTTTGGATGGATCTGGACCTGCTCCTTTTGGAGCAGGGTTAGGGTTAGGGTTAGGCTTTAGCCTGCAGATGGCATCAGTTTTAAAGAGGAAGATGTTCGTGTGCCCTCAGAGCATCTCACACACCCCGGAAAGGACAGCTGGCTGAAAGCTTGGGACAGGTCAATCTCAGGCTGTTTGTTGAGAGCTCTCCTGGGCCCACTGGACCTGGGCCCACTGCTCCTTTTCTGACCACATCTAAAGCCTCCTTCTGTGTGTGTCCTCTTTGAATGGACCGCCTACCACCACCCTTTCAGCCAGTGCAACTTAATGAGTCCTATCAAATTCTCCTGCTGGGACCTCACATTGCATTTAGATTAGCAGGGAACTGTTTGGCTTATATTATTTCTTAAACCATATCCTAAACCTTTTCAGCCGAAGACAGAGTGTTTTTTTTTTTCACTCCTCTCAATACTTTTGAATAGAGATCAATAAATATTTGGGGGTGGGCTGACAGAAATCAGCAAGCTTCTTGCCAGCATCTGGTAAAACATAACTCTTTCTGCGCTGCTCAACCTAAGGATGGGCCTCTTATTCACCAATAGGTGGCAGTAGTGACTTCAGTTCTGGAGAGACTATGACAGTGAATTGCCAGAAGTGCCTGATTTTCTTTTCCACCCCTGCATTGTGTTTCCTAGCAGCCCCAAAGCCCCCACATCTCTCACCTCTGTCTGCACTGCCCTAAGTTCCTGCGTCAGAACAGAGTCTCCAACCCCTGCGGGATTCCTACTAAATCATAAAAGCCAGTCTGACCGTGTCAGTCCCTCTCCCAAGCACAGAGGGGTTCCCCTGGGGCTTACAGTGACGAGCCCAAACCATCCTGGTTCTCAAAGGGTCATTGCCTGCAGCTTTTGTAATGGTTACTATTTTTGGCCACGCCCACAGCATATGTGGAAGTACCTAGACCAGGGATCCAAACTGTGCCCCAGCAGTGACAACATCCAATCCTTAGCTGCTAGGCCACCAGGGAACTCCTGTAATTTTTGTTCTCATTTTATTATCTGGCTAAACTAGTCTTCTCAATTGTTCTTCCAAGCACGGGTGTCCCCTCCATACCCTTCCACACCCACAGACTCCCTGCGCTGGCTCAGCTGCACTGATCCTCTGTCCCTTGTCCCCAGGGCACGTGGTTCCTTTCAGCCTTCCCGACCCTCCTACCCCCTAGGTTGTTTTCAGGATCAGATGAGAGACATGCTGTCAAAATACTGTGAACTCCCGGGGTGGGGGAGGCAGGGTGTGTAGTGTGCGTTCACGTGACACACACACTGCAGAATGGTGAGCACGGCGGGCTTAGGGCGGCCTCTGTCACCTCATGCGCCTGTGTGTGTTGAGAACATGTACTATCCATTCTCTAAGCGACCTTCAAATGTATAACACAGTACTGTCAGCTTCAGTCACCATATGCTATATGGGACATCCTACAAATTATTCATCTAATAACTGGATGTTTGTACCCAACACATCTGCATTTCCTCTGCAGTCCAGGCCACCGGCTACCAGTCTCTTTCTATGCGTTCAGCTTTTTTAGATTCCACAATAAGAGAGATCGTACAGTATTCGTCTTTCGATATTTGTCTGTCTCACTAATTTCACTTCGCAAAATGCCCTCAAATTCTATCCATGTTGTCACAAACGGCAGAATTTCCTTCTTTCTTGTGGCTGAATAACAGCCCATTACATTGATATATATCACATATGATACTGATATATATGATAAATATGTATGTATATATATCTCACACACACAAGCTGAGTCCTGGCTTCCTCATCGGCAGGACAGGGTCGCGCTCTTGTCTGCAGTGCCAGCTTCCCAAAGAACAGAAAAGGTGCCATGAGACAGGATGCAGGGGAGAAACTTTCACTTCTGCTAAAATAACTCACATAAATCCACTGTTATTACGAGCCAGGAACAAATGAATTGCTTGCCATCCTTAGTAATGAAGGAATTCACTCTTGTCACTTGAATCCTCTGAAGAAAGGATCACCTTCTACTTAGATTGTTAAAATGATGAGAATAGCAGGGGAAATGGCTTTTTATGCCTCAAAGGACTATCAATTAACTTGCTTTTCGTTTTATTTTATCTATTGAGGAGCTGAAAGGATGTTCATTTATTTAAAAACGAAAAATATAATTTGAGATCTAGAGATAGAAATATTATTTATTGTTTTAAATAAACCATTCACACGATGGTTTATTTCTTATGAATGGACTCAGCGCCACAAGTTAAATTAATGAATGTTTTCTGAGTGAGGTCGATGGTTGAGCTGAAAATACAGCGAGAGGGAAATTTTCCAGCCCTCCAGAGTGGCTGTGCTCCTTAAGCTTACTGTAAAGTCTGTTTAAATTTCCATCCTCTATCTTCTTAAACAGTCTTCAATATAAAACCGATTCGAGCCCTTTAAGGAAAAAAGTTACCTTATTTATCTGCTAATCTCCTTGTAAATCTCTTGAGAGTGATTAATATGGTTACTTAAACCCAACTGTCCAAAGGGGATTTTTGACAGTTTTATGAGGGAATTAGTTACTTTCTATTTTACAGCCAGTCTTTTTCTTCCCAGCTGCTCAGTGTCGTTCTGGGGTGTCTGCGGGCTGGCCCTGCACTCCCAGCCAGTGGCCTGACCTGAGCCGTCTGCCCGGACAGGTGCACCCTTCTCCTTGGCCTCACCTCACGCCCGGTTCAATCCCAAGGTCATGCAGACCGCTCACCTGATGAGACCTTCTGTGCTCCCCCTCTCACCTCCCATTCTCTCTGAGGACATCAAACATGGAGGCAGTGATGACAATAATGTTCTGTCCCTTTAGCCGTGTTACCGCGAGTAGCCCTGCCCTTTTCTGTCTCAGGTGCGGCTGCACCTCCCAGAGCCGCCCACCATCTCAGTGCTGTGGACCCAGCATTCTGGTTTGAGACGTTCATCCCTCTGCCCTCTCAGGTGGCACCTTTGCAGGAAAGATGTGCATGTCTTCAACTCTGACCTTCCCCTTTTCCAAACTGACGGGGCGGCTATTTCTTCCTTCCCTCCCCACCTTCCTTCCTTTCTTTTTTTTTTTTTTTTTCCTTCTTTTTTTTCTTTCTTCCTTCCTCCCTCCCTCCCTCTCTTTTTTTTTTGTCTTTTTTTAGAGCTGCACCTGCAACATATGGAGGTTACCAGGCTAGGGGTTGAATCGGAGCTGCAGCCACTGGCCTACACCACAGCCACGGCAACATCAGATCTGAGCCATGTCTGCGACCTACACCACAGCTCACGGCAACACCGGATCCTTAACCCACTGAGCAAGGCCAGGGATTAAACCCACAACCTCATGGTTCCTAGTTGGATTCATTAACCACTGAGCCATGACAACTCCTCCCTTTCTTTCTTTCTTTCTTTCTTTCTTTCTTTCTTTCTTTCTTTCTTTCTTTCTTTCTTTCTTTCTTTCTTTCCTTCCTTCCTTCCTTCCTTCCTTCCTTCCTTCTTTCTTTTTCTTTCTTCCTTTCTCTTTCTTTCTGCTTTATATAATTGCACCCACAGCATATGGAGGTTCCCAGGCCAGGGGTCCAATGAGAGCTACAGCCTCCAGCCTACACTACAGCTCACAGCAATGCCAGACCCTTAACCCACTGAGCGAGGCCAGGGATGGACCCTGTGTCCTCATAGATAGTAGTGGGTTCTTAACCCCCTGAGCCACACGGGAACTCAGGGGGTGGTCATTTCTGTTTTTCATTCAGCTCAGATCTGGGCCCTTGTATCACACGCCTTCCTTGAAAAAGGCACCAGGCCCATCCTTTCCCAGAAGCAGGGGAGGCTAGGGCTGTGGTTCTCAAGCCTCATGGAGAACTTGGTAGAAATGGACCCCCACCTCATCAGCTCCCTGGGGACATGTGGTGTCAGAAGCTTTGGGCTGGGGCCAGCGAGCTCATCTCTGACAAGCCCAGCTTGGGGGGCAGGGGGCAGCCAGCCACGGCTGGTGTGAAAATCCTGGGAATCAGCATGGGGCCAGCAGGAGCACCTGGAGGCTCGGTCCCCAGCCAGCAAGGGTCACTCCAAGAGAGTTTAATAAATGGACCATGAACAAAGATGTGTACAGACTGGAGAGAAACTACAGGGGCTACTAACGGGAGATGCCATCAGCACCCCCACCCCAACAAGCTGGAGTGACAGACAGAACATTTGAGACTCAGAGATGATGCAGAGATGAAATGCACTGTCCTAAGTGGTGGTAGCTTCTTTCATCTCTGGAGCAATCCAAAGATCGGTTGGCTGTCCCCAGGAAGTTCAAATATTCTACAGACCAGAAGCAGTGTTTAGGTTTTTAGTGCTGATGACCTTTATGGCCTCTGAGAGGTTATGATTTTGCACAACCCTACTGATGATTGACTATAGGGTTCAACTTTAGAAGACTGGAGCCAAAGCAAGAGTTTCAATTCATGCTTTGTATCCAGATCATGACAGAAATGATTACATGCCACTCAAAGAAATCATCTGTTCAGCTTTGATATTCCTACGAAGTTGCCCACTAAGTAGGAGAATAGATTTTTAAGTCATTAATTGCAGGAGGACTCCTTTAAATATCTACTGCAGGAATAAAATCTGGAGAGTGGAAAAAACGACATGTTCCTATTAGACCTTTTTCATCCATTATTCCCCAGCCCCAAGAGAGCTGAGCGAGATGAATGACGAAGAGGCTTGCTGCATTCTGCGTGAAAATACCAACCGATTTTCAAGACACGAGGTTAATTTCACACATGCTTTCACTGCGCTAATTGTTCAAGCCATCGGCCCATTCACATCCAGCACTCAAAGACATCAAATAGAAGAGAGGAAACAGAGGATCGATCATAATCTTGATCCCCAGTCATCGAAACACCACACTCCCTTCTGCAAGATTACGGCCGTGGTTTTCGGTGGGAGCATCCTGGACACCTGTGAGGTTTGGCCTCGTCTCGCCTCCTGCCTCTGGGAGACATGCCCAGGCATATTTCAGAGGATCGGATGGTCGGTAACAGCACGTATGTCCTGGGAGCAGCACTCAGAGTCTAAGTGTCCTTCCGCGTAGCCACGTCTTGTACCATCAGAGGCGTTGAGACCACGTGGGATGGTTGCGTGCTCCCTGAGAGCATCCCTCAGCCACAGGCCAGTTTCAGTTGCTAACAGGTGCGTTGTTTTTTTCTGACACTGACGGCAATTGATGTTGAGGCCTCTGTTATACCTCCAGGTTAACATATTCGCAATGGATATTTAAGGCCTTTTCATAAAGTGACACTCAGGCTTTTAGAAGAAATTAAATTTTTTAAAAAAAGTCTTGGAAGCACTACACATAATATTCTTGTATGAAAATATCTTTCAGAGTTCCCGTCGTGGCTCAGTGGTTAACGAATCCATCTGGGAACCATGAGGTTTCGGGTTCGATCCCTGGCCTTGCTCAGTGGGTTAAGGATCCGGTGTTGCCGTGAGCTGTGGTGTAGGTTGCAGACAAAGCTTGGATCTGGCATTGCTGTGGCTGTGGCTGTGGCCGGCAGCTGCAGCTCCGATTAGAGCCCTGGCCTGGGAACCTCCATATGCGGGAGCGGCCCTAGAAAAGGCAAAAAGATTAAAAAAAAAAAAAAAAAAAAGAAAATATCTTTCAACTGTGATTTACCCCTGTAAACTAGATGTTTAGTCATTATCACTGGTAAAGTAATTTGGTGGACGTTATCACCTTTAAGTTTTATGATCTACAGAATCACAAAGGATATCATTGTTTAGATCATGTTTAATACAAAGTGTGGTCATTATTAATTTTGATGGAACAAAACTGAGTAGCTAAAGGTTATTTTCCACTGGATCTGAGTCGCAGTGTCTAATGGATCACACTCTTGAAATAATCCACACTTACTAGAAAAAATTACTAATAAACCCCTAAGAGGAGTAAGTCATTTTACTGAACTGTATCATATTCTCTCTATACTTGAATTTGGGGGGTAACGTGCTCATTATAGGGAAGATAAAATCATGCTATGCCCCCGTGGAGAAGGATGGAGGCTACAGAGTGACAATAACTCACATCAACTGTGTAGACTGTGCCAGCTTCATTCTAAACACCTTCAATCCTCACAACCGTCTTCCAGCTGTTCATACTATGACTACCACCCCCGTTTTCACAAAGATGGAGAGACTGACCCCTAGGCCCTGGTCCAAGGTCAGAGCTCAGGCCTTGAACTGGATAGTCTGCCCAGACCTCGAGCTCTCGGCACCACCTGTTTCTCCCTCCCACATTCATCTTTTCACTGAACAGAATCGTCCGAGCCAAAACCGGCATCACCAAAGTAGCCTGTTAGGAGGCTTTTTTTCTGATCCGTTTTAGGATCTGTTTTAGGGTGGTGCTGGAGAGCTTGCTATTAATTTGACTTCCCTCTTCTACAGACAGTACATTTGCAAAATTAGTTCCTTAGCTTGACGACAAGCATTTTTCCATAACTGCTGAGATAATAAACAACTCCTATTTCTCCTTGAGCAGAAATATCTGTGAGGACGCAACAGCCACAAAAGGGCCAACACGGTTAACGGACAGCGGCCGTCCAGGCAGCGGTGTGCACCCCCCATCACGTGGATGAGGCAGCTGCACCAGTCGCTCAGAGCCCTCCCCGGGGCACTGGCCCGCTAAAGCCTTATGTAAGCAGCACCATTATACTTGTCCCTTCTCTGAAGATGCTTATGAGGTAACATTTATTTATGGCATGATTTCCTAATTTAAGGCAATTTTTAAGAATTTAAGTCTTGGGGAGTTCTAGTTGTGGCTCAGTGGTTAGAGAACCCAACTAGCATCCATGAGGATACGGGTTCGATCCCTGGCCTTGCACAGTGGGTTAAGGATCTGGCCTTGCTGTGAGCTGTGGTATAGGTGGCAGATATGGCTCAGATCTGGTATTGCTGTGGGTGTGACCCTGAAAAGACAAAAAAAAAAAAAAATTTAATAATAATTTCAGTCTTAAATACATAGTGATTTAAAGGCTGTTCTTGGAGTTCCCACTGCAATAGGATCTGTGGCATTTCTGTGACGCCAGGACAGTGCCCTGCACAATGGCCTGCACAGTGGAGTAAAGATCTGGCATTGCCGCAGCTGTGGTGTAGACTGCAACTGTGGTTTAGATCTGATCCCTGGCCTGGGAACTCCATATGCCATAGGGCATCAAAAAGAACCCAAAATGCTAAAAAAAAATCCCAAAAAACAGAAGGAGGAAAGAAAGAAAGAAAGAAAATGGTTGGTGACGGGCAGGCTTGAATCTGTATATAACAAATAATGACTATTAAAGTTTTTAAGTCATAAACAGAAACAAAACTAAACATTTTGAAAAAAACAATGTTGATGTTTCTGAAAAGTTAAATTTCTCCCAGAAGAGAAATTAAAATCCACCAAGGAGTATGTGAGATCACCTGTTAAGGCAACAGGTCGAGTAAACAGTCTGTAATGTAGGCCACGGAGAATCAACTTTTTGCACCTGCAGCACAGGAAGGTTCCCAGGCTGGGGTTGAATCCGAGCTACAGCTGCCAGCCTACACCATAGCTCACGGCCACCCGGGATCCTTAACCCACCGAGCAAGGCCAGAGATGGAACCTGTGACCACATGGATGCTAGTCAGATTCGTTACCCCTGAGCCATGACGGGAACTCAGAGAACCAACATTTTTAGTTTCAACCTTCCCTTTTGATAAACTCTTCAAAAGTTAAAAAATAAAACAGCTTCCAATTTGTTTAGAAAAATTCCTCAGTATCTTTTGTAGTAATTGGATCCATTCTTATATTGATTTTAGTAACTTTCTTATTAATTTGTATTTTTGTTGTATAAAATAGCTTTTATCCTTGGAAAATAATGCTTCTTTGTGAGCTGTTGGCTATTTTAGTTCGGTTATTCCATTCACAGAAGATATTTTTCATGAGCATGGACAAGTTTGCTTTTTTTCCTTTCCTTGTGAGATTAGAAAATCTTTGTCCTTCTAGGGTGGTGACAAGTCTTTAACTCCATCACTGCGTGTCTACAGTTTCAATCTTCAGTTCACTTGGATGTTATTCTGGGTGAAACACTAGGGTGATTTTTTTTTTTTTCTTGCAGGGCAGATGTCTCCTCTGCCCACGTTTATGAAGCGTGTTGGTTTGGCTAAACTGGCTAAACTGGCTTCTTGGAGTTCTACTTGGGCACAGTGGGTTAGGGATTTGGCATTGTCACTGCACCACTCTGCCCTGTTTCCCTGCTGCTTATAAAGATTCAACTCTTCCCTAGCTGTGCGCTGTGGGCTTGGTGACGGCATCAGCCAAGGGCAGAGAGCTGCCAGCTGTCTTGTCAGGGGATGGAGGCGTGAGATGTCGGTGAGGGGCACTTTGTGGGGTTCCACCTGATGCTACTAGGCACCCAACGCTGACCAGGGAGGCCCCCCAGTGTGGAGGGGGTTGCTTTAAAAACGCAGGATAAATCACCCCCCTCTTATGGACCTCTCTCCATCATCAGAGAGAGGGAACTGCCCTTCTCTTCTCACGCTCACACCTCCTAGACGACACGCTACATCATTTAATTTGCCTGAACTTGAATTTCAAAAGCAGTCAGGTCATCTGTCCTGAGCCCCGGGTCTGTTGTGAGCCATGAGCACGGCACACCCCTTAAAATGCCGGGGGTAAGAAAAGCACAGCCTCCCCTCATTTTCTTTCCTTGAACACTGCTCTTCGACCACGTCTATCCTGTGAGCAGACATGGAACTAGTGTTCTGTTGTCTACCACTGCATCAGGCTGGGTTTAGCCCCACATAAAGGACTTCCCCAAGCTGAGGAAAAGGGACTAAACGTGCTTGGAGCGCCTCTGCTGGGCACCGTTCTTGCCTTTGACTCTCTGGACCTGCCAGCCTAGACTTGACAGGTGGGAAGACAGGACCCCAGATGCAAGACAAAGACAGACAAGGACAGACAATGCAGCTAAGGTCTTAAGACATCTTCCACATGTACCGAATATCTCATCAGAGCAGTGGTCCAACACGATGCTCACATATTTGGATTTGGGGACCAAAGGGAAAGTGGTGGCCACTTGGGACACATTCTCTTCATTGCACACCTCTCCCCTCCCTAGGACCACTCCTGTCCGTCACACACCCCTCCCCCCTCACAGTGAGTTGCATATAATAAGTAATGAGTGAGGGTATGAAATAAGCACAGCTCTCCCAGGGGATGTTAGAGAAAGTGTGAGGCTGCCTCTGGTAGAAAAGGGGAAGCTAGGAATAGGAGTTAATTTGAGACAAGAGGATTTCCTCTAATCTGTGACAACTGAGTTGGTGAGTGATGGATAGAACTCGCGGTCCTGAGCCTGAGCTACTCCAGTAAACTCTGTAAGCATCAGAAGTAAAAAAAAAGAGAGAGAGAGAGAGAGAGTTATTTCGAGGTTGGAAAAGATGTTGAACTTGGTTTTCCTGACTCAGCTCAATCATTGAAATTCTAGAAAAGAAAGAGGTTGTCAAAAAATTGGGAACAAAACCACTAAACAATACTAACACAGTGTAATGTCAAGAGAAACAAAAGGGACTAATGAGCTTGCTAAGACTTTACACGGGAAGGTTTTATTTAGGGAAAAGCAAGGGTAGATATAAATGTAAATAAATAAAGCTATAGGCACTTACAGGAAAATGAAGCATATAGGTGGGTCTTCATAAGTGAGAGAGAACCACCAGAAAGATTTTTTTAAGTGTGTAACTTTTATATAAGTAGAAATAAAAAGGAAGCAGGGCAAAATACTGCCAATGTCAGGCAAGAGAATTAAATACTAAACAAAACCACCAGTATTTAAAGTAAATGTTTTTTTAAAGTCCATCAATATATTTTCTCTGAGAGAGACTTATATCAAGCAAAATGCAAGAAATGTCAAAAACGAAGAGATCGAAAAAAGGTATCAGGCAAATATGGACTGAAAGAAAGCAAGGGCAGCAATTAGACATAAGGCAAAATATATTTTTTAAAGCTAAAAGCACCGTACAAAACAAAGAATGTTGTATAAATGTTAAAGAGAAAATAGATCAAGAGATTAACAATTATGAAGATAGGTCCACCTGTCTTCAACAATCTAGTCTAAAAATACGTAAAACCTGGGGCAAAATAGCGAGACAAACATGTAAATCGATTGGAGTTATTTTAAAAAGTTAATGAGGAAAACACATTTAGTAAAGTCTATGAATAGCCCCATCCACTTAATCCCACCCAGATGAAACTATGTATTTGTAGCACCCAAGAAGTCCCCTTCAGGCCCTTCTAGAAAATTCCCTTGTGTCAGCATGGTTCATTTGCCCATTCTTGAACTTTGTTCAGCATGAATCATTCCGTATTTAACCTCCATACCTGTCATTATATTTTATTTTTTTAACACTGTAAACCAGCTCTTGGTGTGGCCTCCTCTTTGTCTTCTGGAGTAGGGTATCTTTTTGAAAGTTTCCAGTCCATTTAGTTGAAGGTTGTTCAGCATTTGGTTGTAATTTTGTTTTTATGAGAGAGGTTGAGCTCCAGTCCTTCTATTCCACCATCTCAATCCCGTCTCTGTGTCTGTCATTTTAAATTCACTGTTATGTCTGTGATATTCCTTTATGTTGTTGTGTGTACCAATAGTTCATTCTTTATTTTGCTCTTTAGGGCCACACCTGCAGCATATGCTAGGGGTCGAATCCGAGCTACAGGTGCCGGCCTACGCCAGAGCCACAGCATCTCGAGATCTGAGCCTTGTCTGTGACCCACACCACAGTTCACGGCAACGCCAGATCCTTAACCCACTGAGCAAGGCCAGGGATGGAACCCATGTCCTCACAGAGGCTAGTCAGATTCATTTCCACTGAGCCCCGATGGAAACTCCGTTTCCGGTTTTTACCTATATACATCTCTGTATGCATCTTTCAGTAAACACATGAACTCCTTTGTGGGTAAATACCAAAGAGTGGGTTTGCCCTGTCAGTGCAGGAGTGTGGATAGTGTTGCCTTTTCAAATGACATCCCCCCTGCAGTGCATGAGCATTCCAGTTGTCTCATTTCTTTGTCAATATTTGGTGTTGTCAGTCTTTTGAATTTAAGCCAGTCTAGTGGGTGTGTAGTGGCACCTCGCTGTGGTTTTGACTTGCATTTTCCTGATGATTAACAGCTTATTGGCCATTTGGCTATCCTTTTGTGTGAATAACCCAGTCTTTTGCTTACTTTTAATCAATTTGTCTTTTTTGTGATCTGTCTTTTATAGATTCTACACACTAGTCTTGTTGGATGCATGTATTGCAAATATCTTCTCCCGCTCTGTGACTTGCCTTTTTCTAATTAAGGGGGTCTTTGGATAAACGGTGGTTCTTAGTTTTGATGAAATCCAGTGTTTCAATCTTTGCTTTTAATTGCTTTTCGCGGTCCTGATCCTCAGAGGGGAAAAAAAGATATTTTTCCATGTTTGTTTGTTTTTTTTCTAAAAGCTTTACTGTTTTAGCTTTTACATTAAATCTTATGATTTCAAATACTTCTTTTGTGTTTCAAATACATTTTCTGCATAATGTGCAGTCAGGGCCAAGGTTCATTTATTTTCCATCTGGTATCCTTTATTCAGAAGACCATCCTTTCCTCGCTGAATTGCAGGGGTGCTTTTGTAGTAAATCAGGTGACTGTATATATGTGAGTCTATTTCTGGACTCTGTTTCTTTTCCATTTTACCCTGTGAGCAGAAACCTGGGCTGGATTGTGAGGCCAGAGACAGTAATCTCCCAGGATGCTATTTTTAGGTGGAGACATGAGTGCTTCTGCTCTGGTCGAGTTCTTTTGAGTCTTTCCCTGGACTTAACTTTCCATCTCTTTATAAGGGCAAAGATGGCAGTGAGCTCCAGGACATGTCCTGGCAGTGGTGACTCAGACATTTTTTTTATTATAAATTCTATTGTCTACTTTTCCTAATAGGAAAAAATTAACAGTATAAAATTTAATATGTCCTTTAACCCAACATCTAGAAAGCAAAGTGAAATGACGTGAATGCCTAAGGCGCCTTTATTTTGCATTACCCATAATTCATTTTCTATATTCCTGATTGTATACATGGGTATCTACTAGAAATAGTCTACAAAAATGTTCTGAGATAACAGAGAAATAATAGCTGGTGCTATAAGCTGGGATTTTAACTTTTCCTTTTTCAATTTTTTGAGTAAAAAAATTACATCAGTTTATCTTTAATTTTGGCATTTACTATAATAATTATAGATTATTCATGCTGTTACTATATTTGCAATGCATACTTTAAAATATCTTTTAATTAGAAAAATGCATTTTTAGCTCTTCCTTGTGAATGGCAACATTAGCCACAAGAAGAAATATCTGTATATACTTTAGCTGTAGTTTATTTTATTGTTTTTAGGGCTACACCTGCAGCACATGGAGGTTCCTGGCCTAGAGGCTGGATGGGAGCTACAGCTGCCAGCCTACACAACAGCCACAGCGACACTGGATCTGAGCCGTGTCTGAGACCTACAATGAATCACGGCAACGCCTGATTCACAACCCATCGAGCAGGGCCAGGGATCGAGCCCATATCCTCATGGACACTAGTCGGTTCTTAACTTGCTGAGCCACAATGGGAACTCCTATACTTGAATCCTTTTACTGTGTAAATACTCTGTCCTAATCCCTGTGATGAAACAACTATTTTTCATATATGTCATGTTTTTCATAAAAATCATACTTCATTTTAGAGAAAAAATTTAGTGAAAGTAACAACATTGTATATATTTAGGATTTGGGATTAACAGATACAACCACCATTGTACATAATGTAGATAAACAACAAGGACCTGCTGTACAGCACAGGGAACTATACTCAACATCTTTAATAACCCGCAATGGAAAAGAATCTGAAGAGAATTATCTATATTCTCTTATGTTAACATACAGAATTTCCTCCCAGAAAGGGTCACAGCCACCACTCATCACTTTTGGTAACATTCGACTTTATTTATGATAGGACCTTGAATATACTGGCTCCCCAAACACTAAAAAAAAATATGAGAAAATGTTGAACAATGTAATTTTAATGAATTCATAGTCTAAATATTAGTCACCCTTCATTTCATAACTGCAGCCTCTTAAGTAACACTGCTGGTGCAGCAGACGGCATTTGGCTTTGGTCCTTTGGACCAAAATTAAACTTTGAATTTTGATATACAGAATCATCTTGCTGTCAGGCTTTATTTAATGGATACTTTCTGAACTTCATTCTAACCATAAACTTCTAGTGACAAGGTCCGTAATTTAAAAAAAAAAAAGAAATAATATGGCAGTGAGCATTCAGAGGGTATTTTGGTATGTCAGAAGTGTTGGAATTGTCAACATTTTTGTAAATAATACATGCATTTCCAATTCTAGATTGATTTCTTCTAATAGACACTGCAGAGAACATGTGAAGGGAAGGAATCAGGCACCCCTAGAATTTGAGTAAGATTAGAAAAGTTTAAAGAAATCACTCCTTAGTCATCTGGAAAAATAGTCCTAGAGGCTGTGGATGTGTGGCTGGTATTTGAAACAATGAGTAGTCAAAGCAAGGCAACGGGGAATCGGCTACAGTCTCTAGGAGTCGTGACCAGAACACAATCACACATCTCACAAAGCACACACCTCAGCAATGGAGGAAGGCAGCACCCAGGGGATGAGGAGGTGCTGGGCAAGGGAGCTGGGGGAGGCGGCAGTGTGAGCAGCCGGGGAGCTTAAGACCCGAATGGCCATCCAACAACTAACCTCCCTCCAGTTTCCATCCGTCAGGCAATGTTTCCCCCACAGCTGTGCCTTCCAACAAGACTAATAAGACTTCACTTATTAGTACAGATCTTCCTCCGCATACACTGGGTTTACATCCTGATAAACCCATTCTTGAGGTGACAAAAATTTAAGTTGAAAAGGCATTTAATACACCTAAGCTACTGGACATCTTAGCACAGCCTTAGCACAAGATTATGATGGAAAGGGCCTAGAATTCAGGCCCACCTTGAAGTGCTCAGAACACTCCCTAATGTTAGCCTATAGTTGGGCAGAATCGTCTAACACGAGGACTTTTTTTTTTTTTTTTTTTTTGCTTTTTAGGGCCACAACCATGGCATATGGAGGTTCCCAGGGTAGGGGTCGAGTCAGAACTACAGCTGCTGGTCTACGCCACAGCCACAGCAACGCCAGATCCAGGCCGCCTCTGCGACCTATACCAGAGCTCACGGCAAAGCTGGATCCTTAACCCACTGAGTGGGGCCAGGATCAAACCCTCATCCTCATGGATGCTAGTCAGGCTTGTTTCCACCGAGTCACGATGGGAACTCACTTTTTTTTTTTTTTTTTTTAAAGTAAACAGTTTGTGCATTTAGAAGGCTGGAAACAGTTTAGAAGATAGAGCAGCACGGGCAAACTTGTAAAAGGAGAGTGATAAGTAATTCAAGTAGTAAGATGGCATTTATGCTTTGAAAGTGGAGAAATGTTTTGACATTCCAGTTATATCCACCAGCCTCTATCCATCTCTCAATGTTTTCAACTAAGAACTATCTGTTAGTTCATGGTGTGAGGCTTCAACGATCCCAGCTGAGAATGCCATGGTTATTGATATCTGTAAATGGCCAGTTAGTTTTTCAAGAAATCAAACCTTCATGGTTTGAAAAGCTTCTCCTGTGGTGTGAGGAGTGAACACTTGTTCATGTTACCACTGGCTGATGTAGAAATGCTTTGTGAAGTGTCGGGCACAGAAGCTGGAAAGTGGCTTCTGCCTGGCACTCCAGACCCCCGTGGAAGTTCCCAGATCAGAGTGATGAGAAATTCTTGCATAGAGTGGAATTTCTGAACATGCTTACTTATTATGTAATGATACTATTATTTGTAAGGCATCTTGAAATATTTAAAATTATGCACAATTGCTGCTGGTGCTAATTGGTACTGAGAAGAGCCCTCTGGTAAGATTTCCAGAGGGTAAATGGCCACTGTCACAGCTGAACAAGTTGCTTGTTCATGCTCCATTGTATTCTTCAATGCTACAGGCTAAATCTGAGAAATATTCATGAAAATACGGTACTTTTTAAAAGGATCTAGTTAAGTATATGGTGGCATGGAAACAGAGGGGAAAGTATGTATGTTTTTATTTTACCATGTAGACCCCACTTAAAGGTAGTACCTGTGTACACCGTGACACCTCCAAAAATCCTACTCCTCAAGCAGGGTGGATGAAGAGCTAAGCTTCGAGTACAAGATTATGACAGAAATTGCCTAGAATTCAAGCACCATCTACACTTGTAAAATCAGGCTCTGCACTCCGGCAGGAGTTAAGTTTAAGAACTCATTCTTGAAGAAACTAAGTTCATGTTAGAAGCCTGAGCTGGTTAAGCAGACCTCACTGGCTGAACGAATTCCAAAGAGATTTCAAGTGACACCTACATTAACTCTTCACTGAGTAATATTACTACCGTGGCCAGTGGAAGAATTCATTGGTGGCACGTCTGAATCAGCCTGAGAGAAGTATTACAGCCTCAGTTTGGAACTGGACTGTCAGAAGCACCTGTGCCATTAGGTCCGCAAACTGGAGGGATCCTTCTGAAGCAACACACGTTTGTCAAAGTCACTGAGGGTATTGGAATTCCCTGAACTGCCACTACACTCTAGCCATAGTTTAGTGAGGATGGAGGGTCCCTGCTCGGAGGGGAAAGTGGTTTAATGACCCGACTGGAATGAGGCAGGACACACACACATGCTGGTGGTGGTGCTTTCACTAGTAGAGGGGATAAGGGTGAACTGTGTGTTTTTACACTGAGGCTTGTTTCCGCTAACACTGGAAGTGACGTCACTACCAAGCCTTATCTATCTGTTTTAAGGTGAGGAAGAAATAGGTGGAGCTCAACCTAAATGGCGTCTGAGACACTGAAGAAGAATGTAAAGCAAATAGCTTAGAGCTGACAATACAGTCTCATTACCACTATGTTAGGAATTGTCTGACTTCTCATCTTACTCATAAAGATGATAAATGATACAAAGTATTTTTGTAAATTGGCCAAAGATGGCTTGTTTATAGTCTAAGAGTATGACTAATATAAAAGCTATCAATGAATGGAAATTAATAACACTTAAAACCGCTTCCCAGTTATTACTAGTAAGTGTGGGTAAAAGGATAAATTTATGAAAATGAGATTTTAAACAATATTGTTTTGTGGCTCGAGGCATCACTAAATCACACACTTCTTTTTTTTTAATCCTTAAGGACATTTATACCTTAATATTAAAGGCCAAACAGCAAATAGCTATTTCAGCCCTAACCTCAAAAATAGGTGTGGTGGTTTAAAAAAGATACACACATGTACGTATGTACATATGTATGTATACTTGCAGCTGCTCCTACACTTTGAATCTGAGTTGGCTCAGTGACCAGAAGCCTGCAGCACAAGTAGCCCACTCTGACCTCCTGGCTTCTGACTTTGCTGCCCCCTCCTAGGAATACTGCTACCTGTGTGAAAACCCAGGGGGCTCAGACAGGACACAGGAGGAGCTGCGGCATCCCTGATGACCCTGATGCAGCGCCAGCCACCTGAGCCATGTCAGGGAGCATCCAGCCTGAGGAGAGTCAACAGGTGACTGCAGACGCACCAAGTAAATAAATGTTATTCTAAGCCACTGCTTTTGGTATGAGCAGTTACAGCATACTTGACACAGAAACTGGTACCCAGAATGAGGTGCTGACCTAACAAAACCCCAGGATATTTTGCACTGCTTGGAAAGCTGGGAACAGGGAACTAGCTGTCCGTGAGGGCTGGGAAAGTCAACTGCTAGTGGAAGCTGCAAAGGTGGTGCCTTAGGTCTTTTAGTAGCGAAACTGTAACATGTACTTTTGGCTAAAAAAGTTTCCAAGAAATGTTCAAAGTGTTGGCTGATTTAGCTGAGTATGAGGCATGGGAAGAGACAAGACACAGAGAAGAAACTCTTCAGTTTCCAAGAAGAGTTCAGCAAAAACAGAGGAGACTTGGGACTTGTAAGGGTGGGTCCTCTGCAGCAAGCTGAAGATTCCCAGAGGAAAAACTGACCAGATCAAGACTGCGACTGCTAGAGCCCTTTAAGGCTGCAGGGGAGGTCAGCACGTAGAAAATTCTCAGCAAAAAGAGTCTTCCCAGAAAGTATGCTGCCATTAGAGAGAGGCCCGTGTCAATTACCATTTAGCCTTTAAAGGACATTCAGAGAACTCTAGAAGGTTTTACAGGAAACCCAGAGTGTTTTAAAGGGAGTTGTACTTTGCCAAACACATACACACAGAGACATTTTAAAAATAAACCCACCTCTCGGCCCCCAACTTGGAGCAAGCAGGAGGACAGACAAGTGCCGCACGAGCCCGCTTTAGGGCACTACCGACACAGGCGGTTTCACTCCCAGCAAATCACTGTCTTTCAGTCTGTTTTTGTTCTCTTAGGCCCATGTCTGAAAGAAATGCAATTCATGTAAACAATTCCAATTGCAGGAGTAAATTAAGCCAAACTCAGGGTTTTGGGTCCCCTGCCTGGAAGAACATTAGGCTAAGTTGCGAGTGACTCCTGTGATTCCCTTTCAGCTCCTAATTCTGGTCATTGGCCAAGTCACTAATCACTCTGAACCTGTTTTCATGTCTTCAAAGGATCAACCCAGTAATGATGTCACCAAAAATGGTGCATTAGTATCCAGATAATGTGTCCATGAACGCAGTGATGCAAAAATACTCAACATAATTCTAGAAAGCTGAATTCAGCAGCAGGTTTAAAGGATTATTATGTGAAATGATGTGTGTGTCTACTCCACAGTGCAAGAATGGCTCAACATTATTAATACATCACATTAACAGAATGAAGGAAATATACACATGATCATCTCAATACAGAAAAGCATCTGACAAAATTCAACACACTTCTGTGATTAAAAACATTTAACAAACTAGAACTTCCTTACTGTAAAAGCTATCTATACATGAAAACCACACAGGAAGTAACATATCCAGTGGTGCAAAGACTGAAAGCTGTCTCTGCAAGATCAGGCACCCAAAGAGGCTCATTTTCACTGCTTCGAAGCAACGCTGTATTGAAATTCTAGCCAGATCAGGCAAGAAAAAATTAAAGCCTCCAAAATGGAAAGGAAGTAGTAGAACAATTTCTATTTATAGATAATCTAACAATTAAGAAAGCAATTCCAGTTACAAACCCCAAAAGAATAAAATACCTAAGAATAAATTTAACCAAGGAGGTGAAAGACCATACACTGAAGACTAGAAAACGTTTCTAAAATAAAGAAAATAAACAAAAAGACGTCATGTGTTTATAAACTGAAAGACAATATTAAGAATGGCAATACTGCAATAAAGTGACTTACAGATTGATGCAATTCTTAACGAAATTCCAAAAGCTATTTTTCCAGAATGGAAGTCAATTCTACAATTCATATGGAAAGTCAATGTACCCTAACAGCCAAAGGGTTAAAAGAAGACCAAAATTGGAGGACTCATAATTCCAGATTTCAAAAGTTATTACAAAGCTTATTATAAAACTCAATAAAAACTGTGGTACTGAATTAGGGACACCCCCCCCCCACACACACACACACACACAAATGGATCAAAATTCAGAGTCTAGAAATAGGCTCACACATCAATGGCCAAATGATTTCCAATAAAGGCTATCAAATGATTCCAACGGAGAAAAAAAGCGTCTTCAAGTGGTACTGGGATTAACAGATATCCACATATAAAAGAACGAAGCTGGAGCCCCCACCTCACACCATAATACACACATCAATTTAAAGTGGATCAACAATCTAAAACATAAGAGTTAACACCACAAAACTCTTAGATATGACATCAAAAGCACAGGCCAAAAATAAATAGGACTTCCTCAAGATAAACTTCTGTCCATCAAAAAAGATAATCAAGAAACTAACAAGGTGCCTATAAAATGGGCGAAAACATTTCTAAGTCATATGAACTTCGTATCCAGACTATATAAAGAACTCTCACAACTCAACAACAAAGACAACTGAAAATGGACAAAGTGCTTGCACCAGTATTTCTCCAACAAAGATATACAAAGCCCCACAAGCACATAAAACCCCCACTTATGATGGCTATTTCTCTAAAAAGTCATGATAATATAAATGCTAATGAACCAACCAGAAAGTAATATACTATTACATAGGAAGGACAGAGACAGAAAAAGTTCTTGTGAAATAACTAAATTTTCTTGTGAGAAAGCAAATTGATAGTATAAATTGATTTACTAAGAAATACCAGTATAGTCATATAATTTGGCACATGAAATAAAAATGGCTAAACGAATAAAATTACCTCTATGTGACAAAACTGAAAAATAGGACAGGGGCTTAAGGGTATATTAATTTTTTGAAAGCATGTACATGTTTTATACCATGATGATTTTTTACAATAAATAAAAATCAAATTTTACATATTTTTTCATTCTGTTCTTAGTATAACCAGGTACCTTTGCAAAAATAAATAAAACTATCCACATAATTCATGTATGCTTAAAGCTTACTTGCAGTTAAATGGGTTTAAACTTTCATCTATGTAATAAAGAAAGCTACATTTCTATTAGAGTTTGAATAATAAATGCATAGGTTCTGATTATACAGAGAAGTCTTTGGAATAGTTAACATTCATTCAGGACTTAGGCTGTTTATGTGAAACTGTTCAAAGCCTTTTACACTTAAAATAATTTTCCCATCACTTCATCTTCAAAACAGCCCTTTGAGGTCGGTCCTATTATTACACCATTTATACACTGAGAAAAGGGAGGTTGAGAGTTTATGCAACTTATCCCAAATTCAAGTCAGATGTGGGACTGGAGCTCAGGCGTCCCGAGGCCAAAGCTCACCCTGCCAACAGTAGGCACTCAATCAGGCTTCACTTTCTTCTCCATAACTGAGAAGGCTGCACTTTCTCTTTGCTTTATAAAGGCCTGTGACCTCTGACAACATGGACGTAAAATAGGACATAAGAAAAACTATGAGCAACAAAATCCAACATTAGGAACAACAGTGATGAGACGTCACGGCCCTCCCACAACCCACAGCACAAATGAATGCACATCGAGTCCGGGGGCCCAGCCGACAGACCCATGCAGACCCCCCAGACCTGCTTCACAAAACCACTGTGGAGACAAAGGACTCTGTCACTCTGATGGATATTCTCTGTGTGAAGATGGAGTGGAAGGACCGAATAGAAACATGTGAAATCATTTGTTCATTTATTCATTAATATGTTGTCAAATTCAGTTTTCTATACACTATGGTGCTTATTCCATTTTCTGTACTATTAGATATACACATTTAAAAAAATATTTAACTTATTTTTATGAAGAAATTAAATATTTTCTGGAAAAAAAATCATTTTATTATTGTTCTCTAGCAACAAACCTGAAACAAGTCTCATCCAACTCAACTGCCCCATTTAAATACCTTTGCTCCATAGCAATTTACCTAAAGATGGCATTTACACAACTCTAGTCTACATAACACTGTTTTACCCTGTTATACAGTATATAGTTAAAGAACATTTTGTAATAAACATGTTTCTCTTCTGATATGATACAGAACAAGTTTTTCACACTTCCCAACAATCAAATATATTAAAAATGTCTTCTTTAAAAGGCACACACATTTACAGGTTCAAATCTTTATTGTTTTAAAATTCTACATGTCTTTTACAATACAACAGTTTGTTATTCAGATGACCTCTAATGGTTAATGTACAGTGAATATGTTTTTCTGAGACTGAATCATGACCTACGACCCCATCACTATAACCATTCTAAACAGTCACGAAGCACTGGGAAGGCTCGTGAGCTGCCCTGGAAACCCTCACCAGCACAGTCCCCCCTGCAGAGCCCAGGGACCATCTGTTCAAAGTGCTTTTGAAGATTGATTATGGCTGATCTTAAAGTCAGTCAATCAAATTAGAGTTCCTTTTTGTTTTGAAACATCAAAGGGCATTTAAAAAAATAAATGAAACAATTTGCTTTAGTAATCTACAGAGGCAAACCCAAAATTATGATTATCTGCATGCAATAACACTCCTCTTTAGACAGTTTTGAAGAATTTATACATTTTATAAAGAATGTGTTAAAGAGTGCAAGTTTTCCGATATTGATTTCACAAAAGGACAAATGCTGGTAATAAGAACTAACACTGAATATCTAAGTTCAAGCTACTGTCTATGTAACAGGCAATTAACATGGCTCATCATAAGCCACGATGCACAGGGTGTGCCCTTTGAGAAAATGAACTAGTTTGGTCCGCATTTCTAGAGTTACTTGGGTAGAAAAACAAGAACAAAACCATTTTAATTCGGCCAAGGGTTTTGATGAATTTATTGTTCCTAAAATGTAGCCAGGTAAAAAGTAAATGATATACACCAATGAAGTATTATTGTCATGATAACTTTTATATAAAAAGATGGCCTTGTTTTTGGAGTGATGAATGAGCACTGTTGGACAAATCAGAGAAAAATGTCACAGACTGTCTCAATTTCTTCCATAAATTATACTTTCTTATTCCACGACACAGCTTTCACTCTGTAAAACTTTGTCCCCAAAGGAACTTTAAATCTGTTTTGTGCCTAAGACAGAAAGAAAAGGGTGATTAAACCGCATTGCATAGGTACCATCCAATCACGCTCTCAATGCTAGATTATTGGGGGGCGGGTGACTTTATCAAAGGACACAGACCCACCCTGCACCAGATGCGAGTACACTAAGCCACTAACACTGATGGCAGAGTTGGTTATCATTGATAAAGAATGTAGGATAAACTGAGCCATATGTCATTATTTTAAGCATCAAAGAAACCCCAACACCACACAGTTCAAGTTCTGTTAGTGTTCTGGTACACAGGGGGCCACAAATGAGAGAGCCAGAAAGAGTGCTCAGGAGAACTCACATTCTACAGCACTGACACTGCCGACAGCAGGCAGGTGCTCTGGGCCACCAAACATGTCACACCATCTTTCTTCAGTGGGGGTAGTATTATGAAAATAAGAAAATACCAACTCTACTTGCAAACAGACTGATCACCAGTTATGCTATGTTCTTTTTGTGCACATGAAGATACTAGTAACTTAATACTCATGGAACAGAAACTTATAGGAGTTTCCTGATAGGTCGATAGCTTGCTGGTAATCTACCTCTACTATTAGAAGATAAACAGCACAAATATTTAGAAAATGGCATTAAGTTCAAGGCCTGACATGAGTGCATAAGAAGACCAAGAAGGGCACTGTCCACAGCTTGCAGGCAGCAGCGCGCAAACCCTGCTCTCCACCTGGGCCCCGCCCCCCTGGTGGCCTTACCTTTTTGGCCTGACAGTACTCCTTCTCCATCACTTTTCCAAGGACCCACGGTCTTCTAGACGCACCTGAAGCTATGGAATCAAACTGTTAATTTCTTTTCGAAAGTACAGTTATAATCACTACTCATGAAAATATAACCACTAGAATCAAAACAGACTAATGACGTTTTCAAGAGTGAAATCACAGAAATGAATAATAATTTATAAATCAAAACTGAACTCATGTCACTTTTCAACCACTAGTTTTGGACTCATGTACACACTGTTAAGTAAAACCACAGAACTAACAAAGTTCAAGAAACACACAATCTGAGTACAAATCATGAATATATATAACCTAGGAATCCTGAGTTAGCTCAGCAGCGCCACCTACTGAAAGTGCTGACAGGTGCCCACTGCTGCAGCTGAAAGCAGAGAGTTTTTATTTTCTAGGTTCAAAGTGAAATACTACCTTTTTTTTTCAGCACTGAAATGCAAACACAGTCCCTGCACAATAAGTAGCACAATAAGGGTTAAGAATGAACAAAAGTCTCCAGGGCAGTGCGTGTATGAAGGGTGAAGGGAGAGGAAGAAAGCAGAAGGAAGGAGGCAGGATGAAAAGGCCAGAGGATGAGCTGCGAGGTAAACGCTCATTCTCGTTTTAAATTCACCAGAGAAGTTGTCATAAAAAAGGAGAGTACAAAAGCACGCGACCAATAAATTATCTGTTTAGGGTAAAGCTTCTGAGGTTCCCAAGAAAATCTAAAACTGATTTTTATTCCATAAACATAATTTGGCAAGATAGAAATAACAGACATCCTGAATGAACCACCAGGAGTGAAGATAAGATAAAAGCCGCAGACTGCAGGGGATGCTGAGCGCACTCCACAGAGAATTCACAATTTCTGAAAAGAACTATCTGACGCTAACGTCCAAGGAGCAAGGAGTCCCAAGTCACGAATGACAATGCCCTTGTCCCCAGGGCCAGGAGGCAGGGGAGGCCAGGAGCTTTGCCCCAACTTCCACCCTCCTTCAGGGGTCAGCAAAGAAGAGGGGGGGGGAGGAGAGGGAGCAGAGTTTTGTGGTGAGGTAAGATGGTTAAATAAATTCTTTTCTATGGGACCTGTGAGCCTTTACAGGGAGTGTCCACTGAACATCGGACCTCTTCCTGTTCTTAGGAAATGGAAATGCGCAGTGAGGTATGGATATTGGGGCGAGACATCATTTAGCTTCATATGGTTCTGGAAACAAAAATGTGCACATGGTTGTACACAGCTACATATGTGTACATCAGACGCGCACACAGAGATGATGCCAATGGGGCAGGTGATGCTGGGGCAGGGAACCTGGGCAAAGGGATATGAGCCTTTTTATACTGTACTTAGTTATACAATCTTTTGGTAAATTTATTTTATTTTTATTTTTAGGGCTACACCTACAGCATATGGACATTCCAGGGCTGGGCTGAAGAGGAGCTACAGCTGCCAGACTACACCACAGTCACAGCAACGCCAGATCTGAGCCGCACCTGCAACCTACACCACAGCTCATGGCAAAGCTGGATCCTTAACCCACTGAGCAAGGCCAGGCATTGAACCCACATCTTCACAGATACTATGTCAGGTTCTTAACTAGCTGAGCCACAACAGGAACACTGACCTTTTGGTAAATTTAAAAATCCTTTTCAGGAGTTCCTGGTGTGGCACAATGCAAACGAATCTGACCAGTATCCATGAGGATGAAGGTTCGATCTCTGGCCTTGATCGGTGGTTTAAGGATCCAGCATTGCCCTAGGCTGTGGTGTAGGTCAAAGACGTAGCTCAGATCTTTTGTTGCTGTGGCTGTGGTGCAGACCAGTAGTTATAGCTCCGATTCCACCCCTAGCCTGGGAACTTCCATACACCACAGGTGTGCCTTAAAAAGCAATAAAAAAAAAAAAAAAAAAAGCAAGGAAAAAAATCCTTTTCAAATAGGTCTAAGTAAATGAAAAACAACAAAAAAAAACCCACAAAAATTTTTTAAAAATCCAAGTTCATTGTTTTATTTAAGATAGAAAACTAGTAAACTCAATTCCAAGTTCAACTTCCCACTTTTTCTGGTCACATGACACATATCCATGGCTGCTCTACAGAACCCACCACAACAACAGTGTGTGTGTGTAGGGGGGAGGTGGTGTCCTGTGGCGGCAGCCCAGTTCCCAGAACTGCCATCTGACCATGATTCCCAAGTCACTGCAAATGTGAACATTACACTAAATGGACAACTATTCTTGTTTTTAAATAATTCTATTTAGATGAGGTATCACAGGATATCTAGTCTGTTTTTTTTTAATTCTTTAAAGATTAATATAATAGATAATAGTAACATACGAATTTTAATTTAGTATACTTTAACAAATCTTACTGCTTTTTTCTTAAAAAAAAAAAAAGATTGACAAGTTTAATGAAAAACAAGGTAGAAACACAGGACGACAACTCGGATAGAAAAGACATTTTATGATTTTTAAAAATATTTTTGCCAAAACAAGAAAAGCCCCAAACAAAGGAGCATGTTAATGTTAAGCTTGAGCAGATATGAGAATTTCAACCACGTCCTGCTCCAACCGCCTGCATCAGCTACCCTCCAATTCTGACCTGTCAACTGCATCCAGGAACATAATCTGGTGATGCAGATTTTATAAAAACAAACAAAAGGCGGATGAAGCAGAGTTCCGTTTACACATCTCATTCTGACACAGTAAGAAAGGAGGGGAGGACAGGCTTTCATGCATCCTCTGCGCTTGGGGCGTCTTCGGCGAGCGGACACTTACCCCCCTCACCTGGTTTGAGGTCCAGGGCAGGCAGAGACTCCGAATGCAGGAAGTACAAGGTGGGGCTCACGGTAAAGAGCACGTAGTTGTCGTGGCGCTCGTCCAGGATGATAAGGACCAGGTCGCCCACCTGAAAACTAAACAGAGGAGTAACGTCACCGCCCTGACGGTACTGTCACCCTCTTCTCAAGACTCTACCTACAGATTCCGCAGCATTCAACTACACATTTAATTATGGATGCAACACGGAACTTCACATGCACATCATTTTTTCCCTCTACTCTGCTCCTAACGGGAACACTGGATAGACAGAGGTGTTCAAAGGATAACGCCAGGAACCATCAAAGACCAAAGTTTTATTTTGTTTTGCTTTCTTTTAGGGCCGCACCTGTGGCATACCGACGTTCCCAGGCTAGGGGTCAAATCGGAGCTGTAGCCACCGGCCTACACCACAGCCACAGCAACGCAGGATCCGAGCCTCATCTTCGACCTACAACCACAACTCACGCGATGCCGGATCCCCAACCCACTGAGAGAGGCCAAGGATTGAACCTGTATCCTCATGGATACTAGTCGGATTCATTTCCTCTGTGCCAGGAAGGGAACTCCCAAAGTTTTTAAAAATAAAATTTTCAATACAATCTACTGTTTAAAAGAACCACCCCCCCCCCAAAAAAAACCACAAAAAACCAAAAAAACAAAAAAAAACAAAAAAAAAAACAAAACAAACCTACCCGGATGAGGGGGAAACAAATACCCATTCTAGTTTATCTAGTTATAGGCAGATATGCTCATCCCAATCTTTCATTTTACAACAATAAACATAACTGGGGAGCAAACCGACACAGGGCACAAAGGACTAACCCAGGCCAAGGCTCCAGTCTCCAGGCATGTGTGCCCCTCCTTTTCAGAGAGTCCCACAGACAGCCAGATGCATGTACTTAGGTGCAAAGGGCCATTACTGACTGGGGGTGAAGCCTGAAAGGAGGGGCAGGAAGGTAAGAGTGGGTGCGAAACACCCAGAGTTTCAGGGGGTGTCTGTCTCTTCAGGGTCTTTCAGAACTGTTGTTCCGAATTCCAGTTCAAAGTTCATCTGGATCTAGGATACCTGGTAAATCATTTAAATCACCTGCAAAGCCTTTCCTTCATTAACTGCTTATCCTAATTACCTATCTGACGAAAGGAGATGTGAAGGCACTGTTCTGGATAAGCACCAGAAGACAACACCGTAAAAAAGAAGATGGGGCTTCTCTGAGGCAGTGTGGTAGTTTTTTTCTTGTGTTATTGTTGTTGTTTTGGGTTTTTTGTTTGTTTTTAAAGCTCATCTCTCTCTAATCTTTGAATGATCATAAACTGAACAGACTTGACATAGAGCTGGTAGGTAAAGACAGACACACCCAACCCTTTCAAATCACTGAGAGAAAACAAAGCTCTAAGGAAAAGTCAAAGGTCATCATGGGCATGTCTGATCACCAAACATCGGGTGACGGATCTGTTACAGACAGAATAGAGGGTCTTATTTCTATGACTCCGGACACCCTGCTTTCCAACAGCCCACTCCACAGACCAATACATTACTATGCGGTCACCTGGTCCAGGAAGACTGTCCATTCAACCGGGCAACTGACAACACTAACAGTGTACTATGGAGTTGCAGCATATCAGTAAAATGAAGTCTGAGAAATGAAAATGAAGAAACATTCCAACTTCAAAAATCAAGACTCTCCAATATAAACTGAAAAAGACTAAGGTGATAAATGGGATTTAAGAGAGGAGGCACCAGGAGTTATCACTGTGGTTTAGCAGTAATGAACCCGACTTGTATCCATGAGGATGCTGGTTCAATCCCTGGTCCTGCCTTGAGCTGTGGTGTAGGTCGCAGACACAGCTCGGATCTGGTATTGTTGTGGCTGTGGTGTAGGCCGGCAGCTCAAGCTCTAAAGTGACCCCTAGCCTGGGAACTTCCATATGCCCAGGCGCAGCTTTAAAAAAAAAAAAAAAAAGCAAAAGGAAGTTTAAAAAAAAAAATAAAAGAGAGGGCACCAGCTGAAAAGGGAAGTAGAGTCCAAAAGGCTTCAGGAATGTATGTGTAAATGATAAAGCTGTAACAGGAAGAACTTTGAATGCAATCGTGTTCCCAAAATAATTGAGAAAAACCCTGCTTTTGAATAAAACAATGTTAACTACAAATGAGTACAAAATACACAGTTGACTGAATCTGAAGCTGAAGATGACAGCCATTGAAACACATTTTCATTAACAATTTAATACTACTCGGTTTGGCACATTTTCTTCACAGAAAAGCGCAAAGTGCAAAGACACTTACTCTCTGATGGCGATCTTCTCAGAGTGCCGCGGGGAGACGGAGGACAGGCTCTGGGACATCTGGGAAGAGAAGGGCTGGTGAGGCCGAGACAGCGCAGCGGCCTGCTCACTGGAGGCCCAGGCCGCAAACACCCCTCAGTGTGACAACATTTACGCCTGTGGCCCAGCTTTCATGGTTCATTAATGCAATTCCTTTCCTTCAACAAATTTAACCCATGCTTTTACTTATGTTATTTCTTAATCAAATTTGGCTGAATTAAAAGCTGAATATAAAATCATTTTATTTCTAATTACATACTTAATCCTAAAAAATACTATAAGGAAAAGACTGAGGTTTTTCACATAGTACTAGAATAAGAAGGTGGCCGCGTCCCCTTGTCCCCGATGGCCATGGCGGGCGGATGGGCTAACCGGGTGCCCGCTCCTCAGTCAGGCTGCAGTCCGTTTTCACACTATCACATGACACACAGGGCACATGTCCCATGGTCCTGGGGCCAGAAAGGATGGCAACAATGCTGATCCCCCAAGCAGGGTGGGCCCAATTATAATCTCACAAATCAGGGACAGAGAAACTCCTCTGCTAAGATTCCTCTTTGTTATGTTCAACTCCGGTGCAAAGAAGTTTTTTCATTTCCCTCTCAACACTAGGAGGGTCTCAATGGGTATTTAAAAACAAGAGAGGGAGTTCTTGTTGTGCCACAGTGCAAAGGAATCCAATGAGGATCCATGAGGATGCAGGTTTGATCCCTGGCATCACTCAGTGGGTTAAGGATCTTGTGTTGCCAAAAGCTGTGGTGTAGGTGGCACACACAGCTCAGATCCTGGGTTGCTGTGGCTGTGGTGGAGGTCGGCAGCTGTAGCTCCAATTCGACCCCTAGACTGGGAACCTACATCTGCCATGAATTTGGCCCTAAAAAGCAAAAAAAAAAAATTAAATCAAATTAAAAACAATAGAGAAAGAAGACAACAAAAAATGAACAGAAAGACCTAAAGTGTACACCAACTGATTTTCAAAAATCATAGTCTCTATGATGCCAGTGAAAACAAGTTTAACAATCCATTTTTCAGACTACATTCAACTTTATTTAGGTTTTTCACAAGCTCCAGTGTTGCATGTATTTGCTACAAACAAGGGCTCAGATGTGAGGAAGCACTAGCTGCAGAGCGGAGCTGACACGAAAGTGAGTCACACAGAGAAGCCACCCTGGATCTCAAGGGCAAAACTCTGCATCTCCACCGTCACTTACTACCCGGGAGCTGGAAGCATCAGGAACAGGACCAACACCCTGGATGACAGAGCTCCTGCTCTCTTGGGGGCACTGCTCAGAAAACATATGGGGCGGGCTGGGCAGGTGGGCGGCTCCTCCGAGCCTCTCTGAAAGTGTGTGCTTCGCTTAAACTTTATTTTAAAAAAACTCCATTCTAATAAGTACCTTAAACCTTTTCAAAAGTATTGAACACAGGCCTTGAACTGTTCCTATTTCCTCATAAATTATAATCATTAGAATTTGAAAAATGAAGCAACTTCTTTATTAAAGCATAAGGTTGACTGTGAAACTACTTGGGAACTTGGTTAAGTTCACAGACGAGAGTAAAGCCAAAGTAACACAGAGGCCCACTAGGGTCCTAAGCAGGGTGTCAGGTTCAAGGACAGAAGATGTCGACTCTACACACACACACACACACACACACACACACACACACACACACACACACACACACACACACACACGGGGACGCTGTCCTCCAGCCTCCAGGACCTGTTTGCTGCCTTCAGGGGCCCCTTCAAGAGCAGCTTCAACTTGTTTACTGAGTCCTAACTGGGTATCACAACACATGTAGTTATGGAATCCTAACGGATTATGGCCTATTAGTAACCAGAAAAACTACCTGGATTTTGCTGACTGCTTTTAAAATTCATCAATGACCAACAGAGCTCGACGAAAATGACCAGGAGAAAATGAATCAAACCACACAACCGTCTGATCTTCATCACTGAAATACAATGCAAACATTTAAATGTCGAGAAAACCTTACCAGTCTCTGATTCAACCGCTTGTTTTCTTCTTCTTTCAACTGTAGTGTCTGCAGGGGTGGGAAAGAGAGGCCCACGGTTTATGCTCGAAAATGCTCCAATCTAAGCGTGACGATTGCCCACGTGTCCCCGTCCTCATGCTCCTGTGCCGTCCAGCACAGGTTTCTGGGGACGTTCTTTTCTAGGGCTCTTCTCCATCCATTTTATTTACTGGCTTACTGGCTAATTCTCTTTTAACAGAGAATTGGAACACTCTGAGCTCTATTTCACTCAGGCCGGGGTTCCCAAAGCTGGATGTGCGTGAGAATCACTGGTGGAAACTGCACACAGGAGACAGGAATCTGTGATCTACCCCCGAGTCTGTGCCTGGAGCTCAGGCCTGAGAGGAGGCTCTGCAGCTCAAACACACCTCAGCAAATGCGCACAGACCCTCAGCAACAAGAGCAGACGCGTCTGCAATTCCAACTTTGGGTTCTTCTCAGACAGTTATCGTGGAAAGAGCAAAAGAAACTGTTAAAAGTCATAGAAGTTTCTTTTGCTCTTTGCACGATAACTGTCTGAGAAGGACCCAAAAGTACATGTTTTGAACAGAAAAAAATTGGCAGTAAGAGGTTTCTTCTCAGTTTGCAGACTTAGTGTATCTTTGAAAAGCAGTTTATGAACAAAGATATACTAAATCTGCAAACTAAGAAGAAACCCCTTACTGCCAATTTTTTTCTGTTCACTTCAATTAACTGCTATTTTAAAAATACCTTTTCTTCATGATTCACATATTCTATTTCTTCTCTATTCTAGAAAATACTTACACTTACATTTACACTGTACTGCTGAGTGCTGACCACCTGGATCAAAGATGACAGGACTTCTCAAAACATTAACAACAAAAGTAACCATTAAAAAACATCTGATTTATAAACACAAATTAAGTCTGCTTTTAGCTTAAGGTTTACTTCACTGCATCCCAGAGTGAACACATTTAAACCCTACGTTTCAACAGAAAAAATGACTTACTCGTTCCAGCAGCATTATCCTTTGTTTTTCTTCAGAGAGCATATGGACGTTTTCTCTAAGAGAGAATATGGCTGATTTCAGTTTAATTCTTAAAATTCTGGACTTCGTGTTTTTCCCTAAGATTTTGTAAATACACAGCACTTTACAAATGTAAGGGTTTGTACTATATTTTCAAAGCAGCTCATTTAAATCAGGACATGTTCTAATGGTGTTTTTTCTTTGTGCAAGATCCTGAACCTACACTGATAAACCTTTTGAAATTATAAGCAAAACTTGGTGCACACATTTTTCTAGGGATAATGTCTTTGAAATTTCAACCTTTCTTCCAGGGCTTAAGAACCATTCTTCTTCTTATCCACATTACAGACAAAATGGTCACTCTGGAGTGGCTTCATCATTAAAATTAAAAACAAAACAAAATGCCACATGTCCTTGAGTGCACGACCAAACTCAAAAAAAGAGCTCATTTAAAAAAAAAAAAAAATCAACCAAATCTCAATGTAAGACTACAGAAGTATGGCTAAGTGGCTACAATGTGCTGGCCACCATTATGTATGAATTTGCCCATCACATTAAAACGTTCAAAAGGAAAAAAGAAATAGTGTGCTGGCTTTGGTGTCATTTTTAAAAAGTGAGCTCTAAATGACAAAGAAAACTGTCAGGGTGCTGATACCCATAAGCTCCGTGAAGGGGCCCCTTCATCAAATGATGAACACAGCCATTTCCTCCAGGCTCACGCCCTCTCGGGGGACACACCCGCCCTCCAGCTGCCACCCCTGCAGTCACGCCTGCTGCTTTGGCCTGAACCTGAGGGCGGGCGGCGCGCGGTACTCACTGCACGGACATGGTGCTGGTCTCCAAGGCTGGGTCTGCCCTCCCCTCGTCGGGGGCCTCAGGCAGCAGCGGCCTCTCCGCCTCTCCCGGGGGCTCCGCGGCGGCGCAGGCTCCATAAAGCTCCGGGGCTACCGCGCTCGGGGAGGGCACCGGGCCAGCGCCCCGTAGCCGGCCGACCTCCTCCTCCAGCCGCTTCTTCTCCTCCAGCAACCGCGCCCGGTCCGCCGACAGCGACTCGATCAGATCTGAAGCCGCGAGTGGGGTGAGCGTTACGAACACGCCGCAGGAGGCCGAACCCAACCTGTCTCAAGGCAAGGCACTAACCTTTGTCCCGCTCTTGCTGCTGCATCGTGCTTTTCAGCTTATCGCTGAGATCATTGATTATGTTTTCTTTTCTCATTTTCTCTCTCGTTAAAACAGTGTTAAAGTTGGTCTGGAACAACAGAATGATACCTACTTAAGTTACCTGCATGCACAGGGCAGCCAGAGCTACAGAAAATGGACTGCATCTATTTTTGCAGGGGGTACATGCATGCGCAGAAGAAAAGGTGTAATTCACAAGTGCTGTTTGTTTTTTAAATAAAAATGCTATTTTCACTTTACTGTCCACATATTGTCAGAGGAAAAGCATGAGCAAATGATTTTTAAATTTGGCGGCAAGAACTCAAATTGCTAACAGCTTAACCAGTGCTGTGGCCTCCCTTCTGTCCTGAGCAGCTCGACTTCCACAGGACACGCTATACGCGGCTGGCCCGGCCTGCTTCACATCAGGACACCTGCGGGCTTATCCCACTGGGCACTCCTCTACTGCTCATCCTTGGGGACTCTTTCTCACTGTGAAGCCCATACACCCAACTGCCTGCAGAGACCCCATGAGCCAGTTCCCAAAATCAAGAGTCAAAGATCTCCCATCAATGAATAATGCCAATAATGCTGGAAATGGGGAGATTTAACAAGAATGTGGCATTCTTAGACCAAAATTAGTGAGTTCATTATAGCCAGAAAGCAGACAGGAAGATCCCCCAAACAGAACATTTATAATATGTCCTTCAATCAAGCCATTTCTCTATAGTACCTATGTGTAGAAAATTAACAAATATTTAAAGTAGTGTATTAGTTACCTTGTTTTCATAATCTGTGCTGTTTCTGCAACATGAAGTGGATTTTCAGGGAAGTTAACACAACTTATAACACACGTTAGAAACAAGGCTAGTTGGGGTGAGAGCCAATGAGGCCCAAGGCACCCTTATAAAACCAGTTAGTTACAAATCAACCCAAGTAACTAGCCTGTCACATCCATACGCTCCTTAATCTGGAAGGTCCCTCAGGAGTCACCTCTCCTCTTATCCACACACATGCAAAGCACTGAATCTGAATGAGTCGGCTGCCAGCTCCACAGTCTGGTTTCCGTCAGCGACTTCACCCCCGACTTCATTTTGAAAGCTGTACATGGGCTCAGAGGCTCCCAGGGAGAAAGGCGGCCACGAAGGGCGAGAAAGCCCATCTTGTGCAGTGAATCACAGAAAGAATGGCCACCAAGTCAGACCGCAGAGACTGAGACGCTGAGAGCGGCCTCTTCCCCTACCTCCTGCCTTAAACCGGTGGCTCCTCCTCACCCCTGAGCAGTCAATTTCCCTGGTTTCCAGGAGGCATACTCTTCCTTTTTCTGGTTATTCTTTCTCATTCCCCCTTTTCAGGCTTTTCTTTCTTTGGGCCTTAAAATTTAAACTCCTAAGTAAGGGTTTTGAACTACACATCTGTATTTTCTTACTGTTCTTTGGTTGACATTTTAATGCTAAAAAGACATTTGAAAGCAGGGAAAATCCAATCACACAAGGTCAATTGTAAGAAGTCCACCAATCTCAGAAACGTATTCCTCAGGATAAAGAAGGACGTCAGTGTCAACCCTGCCCGGCCCTGCTGCCCCCATGCTCCTCCCCTGTGGATGCCCTTGATTATGCAGCAGTCCGGGGGAGCTCTTTATTTCCTCTTCCCTGTCACCAAGTACCTGAGCTGACGTAATGCTCCCTAACGGGGTCCTGTCCTCAGTGCTCTGGCACCTGCTAACCACTTTGCTTCTGCACTGAAGTTCAATAACATTCATCACATGGATGAGATTTACTAGCATGCAGTTTAGGATAACATTTTAGAGCTTAGAGAAAAAATTCAAGTATCACCTATATAGTAGCATAAACACTTTTTCATTTGCAAGAAACTAATCTGAGTCGAGAAGAGGTAAATGATGTTTATGAGATCACATAGTAGCTAGGAGACCAGAAACAGAACTCACATTTCCTGATTTCTAAATCTAGTATGACTTCATGTTGAAGCAGAATGACTATTAAAAAGAAAATGCTGGAGTTCCCATTGTGGCACAGATGAAACGAAAACCGACTAGGAACCATGAAGTTGTAGGTTTGATCCCTAGCTTTGTTCAGTGGGTTGAGGATCCAGTGTTGCTGTGGCTCTAGTGTGGGCTGGCGGCTGTACCTCCAATTAGACCTCGAGCCTGGGAACCTCCATATGCCTCGGGTGTGGCCCTAAAAAGCAAACCAAAAAAAGCTTTTATTATGAAGACATTTAATGAAAATCATCAGGATCAATGTAGAAAAATCACATTTACGATAGCAGAAACCTCAGCTACACAAAGAAGTGTTATTTGCTAATGTATGTCCATCTTCTTCCTACCTAAAACAAACGAAATAAGGGCAGGGGTTCCATGTACCTGTTGCTCAGCAATCAAAGATGTTCGAACATTCTGCATTTCTTCATTCTTCCTCTTCTCTTGCTCTTCTAGCTGTTCTAGAAACTTAGCTTTTTCTTCCTGGAGCTTTTCTTGAAGTTCAGCAACTAGGCTTGAAGAATCTTCTCTGGCAGATTCAATGGCATGACTTTAAAAATTAAATACATTATAAATTTTTTTTGAAAATTACAGATGTAATCACAAGTATACCAACTGTCATAATTCGATGACATCAGATGGGCTAAATTTCTTCCCTAAATCTAATAGTAGCTAATAGTTTTAAAGATGTTTCTATGTGAACTCTCTTTTTTATCTACCAACAAGAGAGAAATAAGAAAAGGGGAAAAGCTTCTTACAGATTATATACTCCCTGACACCAGGACGGCTGAGTGATTCTATAGGATAAATTCAGGATAATCAGCTTCTACCAGCAAAAGGTAATGTTTTCAATATAAAAAGCAATATATTTCTCAAGAACTCAGCTTCAAATTTTAGTTCTGCTTTTTCTTTAACTACAATGGACAGGACTAAAAGGTAAATAAACAGGCCTGCAGAAAACAAGTGTTAAAATGGACTTCACTTTTAGCTAATGAATAAATAACACATAACTAAAGCGGAACTTAAATATTCATATTCCTGAATTTCTATTCACTTCTCTCGGAACTGGCCAGTTTCTCAGGGACTGCTGACAAGAGACCAGAGGAGCAGATGAGGGAAAGGAGAAAGCACAAGCACAGTTTGACAATTATTTTAACTCTAATCTTACCTATTTCAACCAAATAATCCTTTACATCTAAGAGCCTGTTGTGCAAGAAGTAGATAATCTCATCAAAGGTGTTAATCTAAAATGCATGTTCTAAGCCACAGATAAAAGGCTGTAGTGCAAATATTCCTAAACTAGTTTAGCAACTATGTCACCTGATGGCCTTCGATGTACAATTAATCAATTTTAAAATGACACCTCAACATCTCCCAAAGTTTCTCCTTCAGGCCCAGAGAAGGGGACACGCAGGGCAGAAAGGACAGATGCGCTGTCCCAGGTCACCGAGGAGCCAGCAGGGAGACAGGGACTCACAGGCCAACAAGATGTTGCGGATGAAGGCAGCCCAGCACGAGGCTTTCACTGAGTTTCTCTTCTGTGCTGTCCAGCTCATGCCTGCCGGCTGCACATAGGTGACAGGCCTCCAGGGGCCATCCCACCCCTGCAGTTTCAGGGCAGCCATCACAAGGGATCTGGAGATGATTTAAAGTGTATGGAAGGCAGGTTATACGCAAACACCACAGCACTTAGATAAGTGACTCTGGTACTTGGGGGAGGCTCAGGAACCTATCCCTGTGCTATCAAGGCACTGTATCATTAGTCTGATCCAAAGTGGTACCATGCCATACTGTCTGAGGCTCCCGTTAAAAAACGTTCCAGATAACCATCAACCACGTGTTTTGGTTTGGCTTTATTTCACATTCAGGGGAAAGAACATTGACACCGGCATTGTTTTAAAACAGCATCACTGGCCAGCTTTCTCTGGGGAACAGGGAGGTAGGGAGGGTGTGTGTGTGTGTGAGATGGGTGGAAGGAATAAAACAAGGTTACAGTATCACAGTTTAGTTAAAAATGTTTTTGATCTAGCAATGCTGGCATGGAAATCTAAGAAAATTATCAATCAAGGCTGCCCTCATCCCAAAAAGAAACTTACAAAACCCTATCTTTGCAGAGATTAATTAAAAACCTTAAAAAGGTCTTGAAATGAAAACTCAAGGAAGCGAGAGAGACTTGTCAGTTGGGGACATCATACCATAGCACAGACCTTGAAGTAAAGCATCTCTGGTCCCCGTGTTAATAAATTATTGTGTGCTAGAAAACCTATTATAATCAACATTCCTAGCAACTAGGAAACCAGTGCTGAATACAAACGAGACTGTCCTGATGCTCAGCCTCTCCCTGATCAATGACTACATTAGATTTAGGCCTCGTAAACAATTAGTTTATGGTGGGTTTTAAGACTCTTCTGAGCTTACAGAATAAGAGATTTACAATCATGAAACTGAGGCGTTCCCACTGTGGTACAACAGAATCGGCAATGTCTCTGGAGGGTTGGGACACAGGTTCGGCCGCCGGCCCAGCAGAATGGGTCAAGGATCTGACATTGCCACAGCCGTGGCTTAGGTCGCAACTGCATCTCAGATCTGATTCCTGGCCTGGGAACTCTATATGCCGCAAGGCGGCCAAAGAAGAAAAAATAAAACAACAAAACCCAAATGCTCCCGTCCTGACAGAGACCCACGTCAACTCCTCCTGGACACACGATCGTGAACAGTGTAGGTGGTGGAGCTCCAGACACGTGAAAACCACACACTGGTGCCTGGCTTTCATGTCCCTTGAACATGCGTATGAGAAAGCTCCTTTCTTAAACCCTCAAAATATTACTACCACCCTAATTTTCCCAGTGACATGGGGCAAAGAAAGGTATGCAATTTTAATCCTGCATTTTCTTAACCCCAGAAAGACTGATGGCTTTTCAGGCACTGGCTGCTGTCTCTTCTGTGATCTGTTCCCAGCCTCTGCCGGTTCTGCTGGGCACCGCTGGCCTCTCCTGGCTACTCCGGGGGCGCTGTGACATGAAAGGCAGAACTCACACTCTTCTTCACATCCCGGCCAGGCGGCCTCTCAATGCTGCTCCTGCCACGTGGTCAGGCAGCCATGTGGGGCAGCTGGGAGATGAGCTGTCGCCATGTCAGCATCGTTTCCTTTCAGGTCTCCTCCTTGCTCCTTTCCAGTGTTCCCTCTGAAGCCAGAACTACACGATTCAGAACCCCCTTCCCAATAAGCTCTGGCTGCAAGTCTGCCCACGCAAGTTGGCTGCATGAAAGACCGCTGCAGATCCTTCATTGCCAGAGGCAGCATGGCCAGACCCGAGCGCAACATAAGGTTCACCAGGGGTTTCCAAGCAAACTCCTACATCAGGGTCTTGTAGACAAGTGTCACAAAGTCTCATGACAGCCACCAGCTCTGTACCTAAGGTGGCTGTGACCCTACCAATCCCAGACCTTCAGTAGCAGCCCTCCCAAACTTCGTCAAGCTCTAAATCTAGTTTAAACTCCTTCATCTTGGAATATTAAAAGAGGTTGTTTTCTAAGGTCAATCCAGACAGATACAGGGGAATATACCATAAAGACAAATCTGGATCTGACTCTCTGATCCTCTCCAACCTGGCGGGCGGCCGTGACCACCTCAGTGCCAGGGCAGTGAGAGCCTGGACACGTCAGCTGCGTGACGCCCCCACCCCTGACTTGAAGAAATGAGCATCACTGTGCCTGAGGTTCCCTTCTCAACATGATTTCAACACCTCTCCCAGCAGTTCATCCTTCCAAACCCAGTGCTACTCGCAAATCCCCAGATCCCAGAGGGGCTAAAAAATCTAACCAAAGAAAATTTGTAATTCATTTATTTTGGCAGAATCACAGGAAATATGTTTAGCGATGGATCCAATAAGAGTTACAACAGGAACAATCTGGCCAAAATTATCTGTGCAGCTGTAAGGACCCGAGATTCTAGGTTCAATACCAGCTCTTAGCAGTTTTCTAGGGTGACTGCCTAAAGCCTGGATGTAATGCCAACATTACACATAAATTAGGTGTCCAGACACCCTAGATCACAGGTAGACAGTGGCCTGGAACCTGCGAAGTTTCACTGGAACACAGCCACACCCGTTCATTTCTATCGTATCTCTCTTGATTCAACAGTACAGCTGAACAGCCTGGACAGACATTTACCCACAAAGACTGGGATATTCACAACGAGGCCCTTTATAGAAACTCTGCCAGCCAACCTCTACAGTGTGACCTGCAGTCCCCCCGCACCCCCAAACCTGAAGGATCAGAAAGGGTCCTCTTTTACATCTTGTTGACATCCACACAGATGATAAAGCTGCTGACATCTTAACTAAAGACAGCAGCGATCATGGTATCCTTTACCTCAAGGCCCTCAAAGTGAAGGCAGGCTTATTCTGAAACATCCCTGATGCAATGAAATCATTAGTATTATTGAGCCTTGACCACTGAGCAGGATCTTTTAATCCTCTGTGTGAGAATATAAGAAGTGCCACTTCTGCCACCACAGATTCTGTCTGCCCCGTGGAAAAGCACCTGCCCAGGGGCTGCGGCCACGGGAGCAGAAGGAACTACTTCTTTCATGATGAACTATTTCTCCTTGAAAATGACCATCAGACTCACTCAGACATTTTCTCAAAAATGATGAGCATTCTGTCTGAACAGGTGACAGAATTTGTTACTGCTGATTAAGAAGCAGCTAAAGCCTCGCACACTGAAGGATTTACTGGGTCCCTCTGCACTGCCGGGGGTGGGTGCTGGGACTACTCCACCCCAAGGCTCTGCAGTGGTGCCTGCAGGACAGCACAGCGGAGGGAGGAGCCAATGCAGGTCATGAGGCACATCCATGCCACTCAGCCAGTCCCAGGGCATGGACGTCACTGAGGCCATGATGACTGGACACCGAAGTGGAGGCCTTAACTACCACGTGCTACTAGGGTCCCTCCTGCCACTGACCCCCCCCCCCATTGGGGGGGGGCTGCTGCTCATACGGACTCGGGGGACAGGTGTGCCTACACAGAGAGGGCACAGGAGCGTTCCTAGAGGTCAGACTCGGGGGACAGGTGTGCCCACACAGAGAAGGCACAGGAACGTTCCCAGAGGTATCTCCTGGAACCATGTGTCTAGCCACAAAATCTACTAGAGGAAGGACCAAGAAGGGCAGTTTCTTCAGGTTAAGAAGCAAAAGTCAGCTAATCTATTTCCCAAGGTAAAACGTGGAGCGGGTAAGAGAAGGGAGCTGTGAAGACCGACAGAGCCAAGAGGCTGGGTACAGAAAGCGACCAAGGTGGTCACCCCTCTCCCAGGGCCCTAGCATGTAACACGCTTGGATAAAGGTAGTTAACCTCCGCTGTCAGCATCTAAGTGACAGTGCCTCAGGAGGCTGAGTCTGTGCAGGAGGTGCCGGGCATCAGGAAGTTCTTGGGGCGTCTGAACAGTGACGGAGGGGGAGCATCTCCCAGGTAAGGGGGACGCGAGCAGGATGTTCTGGAAGGGGGTGTGTCCGGTGGGCCACTGTCTTGCCCCTGCTCAGCCTCTGCAGGACTCCCATGGGTACTTGTTCCCAGAAGCCCCTTTATACCTTCGGCTCTGCCAGTGGAGAGCATGTACCTGAGGTCTGGGAAGCAGGAGAGCAGCCAGGTTTCCCAGAGGCCGACTCAGGCAGCTTCCTGTGGAGACCAGAACCCCGGTGCTGCGCTGCGGGCCTCCCAGGCGCCACCAAGCCATCAGCTCTGGAGGGTGTGGCCGCGGCACTCAGTGCTCTCCTGGTCTTCAGCAGGGCCTCCCTTGACCGAAGCAGGGATCCCCCACGTTCCGTGAACCTGGCCTGGGGCTTAACTCCTCTAAGAGCCTCCAATCCCTCCAGGAAACAGAGCAAGGTTCAAGTGTGCCTCCGTCTATGAGCACTACACACAGTCCCAGGAGACTGTTAAAGGGACAGGAACCCGCTTAGGTTAAACTCATAATGCGTATCCCTATGAGCACAGTCCCTTGTAAGAATTAATGATGGAACCAATAGATAATGTTCTAGAAGTTGTTTATTAGGCCACAAAACCTCTCAATAAATTTTAATGAGTAGAAATACTGAAGACCGTTTTCTCTGATCAAGGCAGTAACATCAGATAGTAACAATAACAGAAACGCAAAAACCTCAGCACTGCATAAAACCTGGAACTTTAACATTATCTTTTGAATCACAGAGCAAATAACTGGAATTGTAGTATCAAGAAAACAACATCCAGGAAGGAGCTAGCTAGCTCCATTCTAGAATTGAGCCTTTACTAACTGCTGCTCGGGGGAAAGCGTTCTTTTATACATACACACATGATTTTCAAAGATGAAAATAAGTAATTTTCAAACGAAGAATTTAGGGGGGAAAATTACAAATAAACTAAAAGGAGAAAGAAGATCCTGAAAACATGTGAAATTTGCAAAAATTATTTCTTTGGAGATCCAAGATACTAATCCATTTTAAAAAGTCATCCTAATAGAGTTACACAGCCTATTTTTTTTTTTAATGTTTGTAAGAAACTCTATTTTAAAGAGTTTTTATTTCATAAACTCTCGTTATATTTACCTGCGGTAAATGAGTAAATGAAAGTACTATGATTATGCGCACAATGAAAATCAGAATCACCAAGATTTTACTTTTATGATTACAAACTGAAGTTAATTCTTACCTTTCTGCTATTTGACTCTCAAGATGTTTAACTCTTTCTAATAACTCTTTCTCAACAGCTTCTCTTTCCAAGTTAAATTCTTTCAGGGCAGCCTCAATGTCTGCTGCTTTTGCCTTTTCGCAATTAAGCTTCTGAATTAGCAGTTCTCTATCCTGTTCCTGTCGAATGACAAACTCCTCTTTGTCTTTCTCAAGCTTCTGGATGATAGCTTCGTACTTCTCCTCTTGTTGGATGATTTTCTCATCTTTTTGTTTTTCAAGAGCACTCAGTTCTGAGTCCAACTTCCTCTGCAGTTCAGATAACTCTTCTCTCAGGCTTTTTTCTATTTCCAATGCATGGTGATGCAATGACGTCACTTTGCTCAATTCTGCTCTCAGCATAGTAGATTCCCCTTCGTGCCTAGTGATTAACTCTGAAATGCACTCATCCTTTTCAATTGTCATCAAAGTTCTCAGCTCTGCCAAGCCCACCTGATAATGTTCATTATGATCTTGAATCTTCTGGTTTAGTTTACTTATCTCTGATCTCAAGTATTCTGTCTCTTGTTCAAGGAGAGATTTCAGGGTCTCCTTCTGTTGGGCTCTGCTTTCCTCCAGCAATAGTTTTATTTCGTCAGTTTCTGCTTCCTTCAAGGCAAGCTCAACCTCTAACTTACACCTCATGTCCGACAAATCAGAAACCTTGAGTTTTAACTCCTGAAGCTGCTGTTCTCTCTCCTGGATGACTGCAGCATGAGAGTTTTGCACCTGCTCCAGTCTCTGCTGGTTCTCCTTCTCCAGCTTCTCAAGGCACACCCTGTGGTCGGCCAGGGACCTCTCCAGCTCCTGAGTGTGCCTGGCCTGCAGCGTGTCCTCCAGCTCCTTCAGGTGGCTCTGCTCCGAGCGCTGGAGCTCCGCCCTCAGCAGCTGCATCCTGGCCTCATGCTCCTCGCGCAGCCTCTCTAAGTCCTCCAGCGCCATCTCCCGGGACTGCTTCAGCCTCTCGATCTCACCATGCTGCGTGCGCAGGAGCCCTTCCATCGCCAGCAGCTTCTGATCCTTCTCATTCTGCAGGCCGACCACCACTTCTTTCTCGTGTTTAACCAAAGCGAATTCGTTATCTTTATTTTGTAAAACCTCCTCAAGGCATGCTAAGTCTCCTTTCAGCTGTGTGATTCTGTTTTCACTTTCTTCACTCTCCTTTACCAGGGCAGCAAGTCTGCCTTCATAGTCACTTTTTAAAGACTGTAGCTCTCTTTGATGGTTTTCATTTAGTGTTATTTCCAAAGAATGTTTTACCTTTTCAATAATGTTTCTTATTTCAACTGCTGTACACTTTAACGAATTTGAGAAATCACCCTGTTCTTTCTGTACAAATGTGCGGAAGTGGCAAAGGTCCTCCTTGATGGTTTGTATACTGAGGTGCGAGTCGTGGGCAGTGACTCGGCACTTCTCCAGCTGGACGCTGAGAGACGCCCGGCCGCCCGCGTCCTCCTGACCACACGTATTTGTATCCTGCATCCGCCTGCTGTCTATCGCATTGATGACTGATGAGTAAAGAGACTCCACCATCATTTCTGGACTTTGAGGATCACTGATAGGATTGGGAGATGATAGATTTTCTTCTATTACAAACTCATTCACAGCAGACATAAAATCCGATTCGGGACTCTCTGCTAAGGAATCCAAGTCTAATGAAGCTTGGTGAAGAGTTTGCTCTATGTTTGGGTGGGGGATGGTTTCAAAATCAAATGTATGTGCATCGATGCTATCTGGGGACAGCTCTTCTAAGGGACAGACTGCAGGACATAAGGGGTCCTGAACATCGAGTGGCGGAGGAGTTCTGGGTGAGGTAGTAGTTGTCATTCCTGTCGCACTTTCTACCCGGGGCGAGGAGGCCGACTGGGGGGTCGTCTGACTCACGGACGCCTGGAAAAGAAAGGGACAGGCTTACCAACCTGCAGGGACATGGGCGTTTACACTAAGGGCGACCCACCTCTAAGAACTCGATTTGCCTTTTGTTCACTCAGTAGATCTGTAATGGTCTGCGACATCTCATCCAAACTTTGTGCTGCCTTCACCAAGTTATGCAGAGCAAGTGCGTGCTGGTGCAGAGGTTCAAAGTCACAAAGTAAGGGCACCCTGAAACAGTGCAATCCAATTAGACTGCTGACTTCTCAATGAAAAATGGAGAACTACCACCAAATATTTTCATCCATCTCAAAAGTAACTACGGCATTATCATCTCCCTTCAACTGAGAGCAGGAATAGCTTAAGACTAAGTTATATCACTACAGAGACAAACCAGAAGTCTCCCACAGCATATGCAACGTCAGATCACCACTAGAAAAAATGAATTTCATGTCAGGCATTAATTTCCTTATCTTCATTTTATGATCATTTCTGTACCCCCCAGAAAATTCCAAAAGCAGCCCCAGAAGGGCCAGTCTACCATAAAACACTTCCCTACTGTGGCATCTCCTACCCCACAAGGACTGTGAGACTCCCCACAGCTCCAGAACAAGGAACTCATCACAAGGCAGTAACTCCAGTTAAAAATACCACTGACACCTACCTGAGAAACGGCTGAACTTCAGAAGGACAAAATGATTGCAGAAACTGTAAATCTTTTAATGAAATATCTGGAAGTTCACAGTCAAACTTTCTAGGCTTCTGTGTCTATATGAAAAAAAAATTTATCAAAAAATATACAGAACAAGTTTATAAATGGATAATTATAACCGAATTTAATATAACAAACAAAATGCTTCAAATGATCTACTCACACTTAAGAAACAGAATAAAATAAAATAAAAATGAAGGGCTACTTGGTGAGGACCCCAGGACACACACACCACTTCCGTCAGTCTGAAATAACCTGGACGTCTATACTGCTGGTGATCAACTGCTTCTCTGCTCCTAGCATCTTCAGATGGGAATTCTGCCCTTCCCACCATCGCTGAAGGAACCCATATGTCTCACTATTACGCAGGCTTTTTCCAAATTTCCACTCATGGCAGCATATGGTGGTAAGACTACCCTAGTCTTGTATCTGTCCCCATCACCTGCTAGAGTGCTGTGTTGTTTTCATGTAGTAAAATCACTTTTTCTTTTGTCTTTTTGCCTTTTCTAGGGCTGCTCCCATGGCATATGAAGGTTCCCAGGCTAGGGGTCTAATTGGAGCTATAGCCACCGGCCTATGCCAGAGCCACAGCAATGCGGGATCAGAGCCCCGTCTGCAACCTACACCACAGCTCACAGCAACGCCGGATTCTTAACCCACTGAGCAAGGCCAGGGATCGAACCCGCAACCTCATGGTTCCTAGTCGGATTCGTTAACCACTGTGCCACGAAGGGAACTCCAAAAAATCACTTTTTCTTATACAAAACTTCCTTCTGTGCCCTTCACTTCTTCTTTTCATTACATTTTCCAAAATACAAAGTCTTAGTCATGAGGAGTTCCCATCGTGGCTCAGTGGAAATGAATCTGACTAGCATCCATGAGAACACAGGTTCAATCCCTGGCCTCTCTTAAGGATCCGGCAGTGCCATCAGCTGTGGTATAGGTCTCAGACGTGGCTCAGATCTGGCGTTGCTGTAGCTGTGGTATAGGCTGGAGGCTACAGCTCCGATTCGCCCCCTAGCCTGCGAATTTCTATGTGCCACGGGCGCAGCCTTAAAAAGACCCAAAAAAGGCGGGGGGGGGGGGTCATGGTCAATTTTAGCTTCTTAAAAAAAAGCATCTTCTGTTTCTCTATAATGTTGCCAAGAAATGCACCTCTACAGATATGTCCAACTTTCTCAATCATAACTGATGCAGATTTAGTGCTGCTGAGACCCTCATCATTCAGCAGGGTTCCGAGATGAAGGAATGTGGGGACTCCTGCTGATTATAACACTCATTTGCAGACACACAAAAATACATACATTTAAAGCCCTAAGGAACCATACAGTACACAAACACATTCAACAGTTTAGCAGTGTGCCTGAGGAGAAGACAAAGCATTTCCAGCATTTCTCTGCCCACAGAATCATTTTTCTTATGCAAAAAACCCAGTGGTCCCCAGACCACCGTGGTTGGTGTCAGCTGCTCTCACCTGTCTACACTCTAGTGGGGGCGGTGGGCGATTCCCACCCATCTCAACAGTGGGAACTAACCTCCCGACCCCATGTAGTTAAAGACTCCTGAGCCAAAACTCCAATTAAAAATCAAGTGAAGGCTTTTATAGCCAAATACATTTTTATGTTGACCAAAAAAAAAAAAAAACCTGTTTCTGATAAATGTCTCTACTTGTAAAATAAAGGTTTGAGCACATACAGGATTTAGTCAGGTTAGGAAATAAATACATACACAAAAGGACGGGGGCCAGGAGTCCAAGCCCCTAAAGAGACGATTTCTCAAAAAAGACTTCCCTGTGTAAAGAAATTAACAATACAGTTATTTTACAATCCATACGTGCTACATTCATATCTATGAAATAAAAATAGCATCTTTCTTAAACAAAGAATACTTACTAAATAATTTCCCAAAGGATTCCCTTTTTGACTTTTCGGCCTCATATAATCGCTTCCCGTCTCTGACTAAAGCACCAGCCCACTAAGGAGAGGAGAGCTTACGTTAATATCACACACCAGGCCGAGGAGGCTCAGACACAATTCCAACAGCCCACAAGCTGCTCACCTCCCTGTAGTGTTGAATGAACATTTTCCTCCTGACCACCTCCACAACAGCGAGGCAGTACATCTGAGGGACTGTACTCAGAGCCTCAACAATCCTGACTCTTTCCAAGAGCTCCATAACCAGGCGGAGCAAAGCCTGCAACTTCTCCCCGTCCTGATCAGCGTGAAGCATCACAAAGCAACACCACCTACAGAACGAAACCAAGAGCACAAACTCCATCCAAACCATGCAACCCCATGTTACCCAATCAATGACATCTTTCAGCAGTGATAACATTACTCCATCACTTGGGAAGAAGTAAACACATCAGCTCTCAAGGCCCCAAACTGGACACACGAATCACTTACTTCAGTCTGACATGAAGGTTATTTGCTAGTTCTTGTTTGGCAGTGGTACACTTCTGTTTAATATCCAACAGTTTTCTATGATTTTGCAACATAATCATCAACTGATTTGCATGACTCAGGCACAAATCAGGTAATACAGATGCATCCTTCAAGTTTTCAGCTCTCATCTGGTTAGCTAAAAATCCCTTTGAGAGAAAATATTTTAATGGATATTAACTTTCATGAAAAAACACACGCTCATCTAAGAGGAAAATCTTTATGTTAGACATGAACTGTTCTACTTTCAAATAAGATTTTAAAATCTCCTACTTTCCTCAATGTAGTAGATGTGTGCACAGCAAAAGAGAGTTTTTAAGACACTTATGCTCATCTAATTCCGTTTCACTTTCAGAGGAAGGAGAAAAAAAAGAGACCCAGCAAGTTAAAGCAAATGTATCTAAGGACACAGCAGGCAAATCAGAAGCAGCAGGTGCTTCTCCTCTCTCAGCTCCTAAACCCGTCAGGCAGAGCATGACTGAACACACAGGGGGTCCTGGCCAAGGCCAGGAACAGTAACAATAGGTTTCATCTAACCAGTGGTACTCAATACATCACCTGGCCTTGCACGATTCATCAAAAAGCCCTTCCTCTCGCCAGTGTTTCTGGGCTACTGTACTCTGCCCCACTGGTCTGTGCTCATCTCCTCAGAACGATGACTCAGAGTACATGTGATTATTTCATAGGAAAAATAATGAAGACTTGGTTCTTAGCTATCCTTATTTATTTTCATAGGTGAACTGTGCATCTTTGTGTTGGGTAGGGATTGTGTTTAGGCTATAGATTAATTCAGACAGACATGCCAAACCCAACAGCAATCACACAAAAAGACATCATGATGAGACATCTTGCTAAGTATGATATTGTATTTACAGGTCTCCCTCCTCGACTTACTACACAATTAAATGTTACACGAGTTTCAGGGTCGCACATCCATCTCACTGTCACACTTGCTACTGTGGATAACGATTGCTGTGGGTACTCAACCTCGGGACTGGCAAAGAACAGCACGTGTGTCTTCTCACTTTCTGGTAGTTCTCTTCCCCCCTTCCTGTTTCCTGGTTTTCTAAATGTCACGAAAATATGTACTAAAATGGTTCAATATCTGAAATTTAAAAAGTAATTTCATATCTTAATTTTCTTCCAATGTGCTGCATGCTTAACCATGGCTATGCTTTTTCTATAATTTACTCTCTTAAAAAGAAAACTTACTGCTTTAATCTCCTTTGATAAAGTCTTAATAAGTTTTCAATACTTTTTACTGAGTTCAAGAAAAATAGAGAATCAATCCACAATTCATGTAGTTCAAGCCAAATGCAGGAGAAATACAAAGAAAGCCACACTTTGCCAGACAGTCCAACTGAAGGCAAAGTGCTACAAATAAATCACTAACAGCCTAGAATTCGCTATCAAGAGAAAATATCCTTCAGAAACACTGGTGACTTAAAGAGATTTTTTTAAGCAACAAAAACTGAATTTGTCATTAAAAGGAAATACTAAAGGATATTTTAATGTAGACTAGACTTCAATACACCAAGGACACATATTACTTTAAAGAAATACACTTAATACATTCTATTATGACCATGTTGAACTTATTCCAAGAATAAGGATGGTCCAGGATTAGAAACAGAATGTAACTTTCTTAATCTGATAATGGGTTTCTATTAAACCAATAAGAAGAAAAAAACTATTACAAAATTATAATGATGAAATGTTGACCATTTGCTACAGACCAGGAATTAAACAAGGACCCCCACTCTCACGGCTCTGGGGCTCCATTCAGCACAAATACAAGAGAGAGAAATACAGTTCACCATAAGGTGGCTGGTTCCAAAACCAAGAGAGAGAAAAAGAGAATCTGGTAATTACAAGACGAATTCAATTAGTTATCTATAAAAGCGCTACACACATTTTAAACGTTTAGAAAGCACATGGCGAGGTGACACACACTGCCCTCCCGACAGCATACTGCATCTCCTCAGCCACGCAAGGGACCTAAGACATCTGTGCCTACCAAGATGATTATTCAGATGTTCTAATGAAAGAACACAAATAGAGGAAAAAATACTGGCAGGGAAAATTAAGCCAGAAAAGCGTGTGTTAGTGCCAAGATTGTCAAAGTCCTCTCTTTGACTTACAGGCTGTTCTCAGAGTACCAGACAGTGAAGGAGGCTGAACTGCAGTCACCACAAGGGGAGACCAGCTCTCCACACCACTGATAACCTTCTGGTTAGACATCTACTTTGATGACAGAGTTCTTGGAGCACAGCATTTAAATCAGACCTAAGAACCCGAGTACTAGTAAATTCTTTAAGATCTATTTATTTTCTTCCCCGAGGCGGCACAGGAGGGACTCAGGCCCTCCCCAACCTGGCTGTCGGCCTACACATGCCCTCCCCTGCTGTCACAGCTCTCAGTCCACCTTCCAGCTGTCATCCACAGCAACCTCAGCTCCCTTTATTTTCTCAAACCTGAACCTGAACCACAGGCCTGCTTCTTTGTTACCTGGAATCTGGGGCTCTGCACTAAGAATACTCATGAAGGAAGTGAAAACACAAGTGCACAGAAAGCTGATACTGCATGTAAGCTTGTCTAGAAGAACTGCAAATTCCTCTGCCCAGGGAGTTGGCAATAAGCACCTGAGCGAGCTCTTTCTGTTCGTTGACGAGTCGCCCACAGCTGGCGATCATCTGGTCCAGGGCGTACAGCCGGTCTTCCAGCCCTTTGATGGCTTTCATGTTCTGATTATCGAGATTGGCGATAGTTTGACGACATTCTGCTATAAAGGGTCGAATAATCCGTGGATCAAGCTGAAAGGAAACGGATATGAACAAAATTTCCAGCAAACAGTTTAAAAATATACTTCACCGTATTTTGATACACAGCTTCAAAGAAAAGCAGTAATAGTTGAAAATATAGAACAAACCCACTCCTGGACATGTATCTGGACAAAACTTTCATTGAAAAAGATAAATGCAACTGTATGTTCACTGTAGCACCAGGCACAATAGCCAAGACATGGAAACAACCTAAATGTCCACCCATTTAGGATGAACGGATTAAGAAGAGGTGGTACATATACACAATGGAATACTACTCAGCGATAAAAAAACAAAAGGCCATTTGCAACAACATGGATGCAACTAGAGATTCTCATACTACGTGAATTAAGTCAAAAAGAGAAAAATACCATATTATCACTTATATCTGGAATCCAAAATATGGCATAGATGAACCTATCTATGAAACAGAAACAGACTCACAGACATGGAGAACAGACTTGTGGTTGCCAAGGAGGAGAGAGGAGGGAATGGGATGGACAGAGAATTTGGGATTAGTAGATGCAAACTATTACATTTAGAATGGATAAGCAATGAGGTCCTGCTCTATAGCACAGGGAACTATATCCAATCTCTTGGGATAGAACATGATAGAAGATAATATGAGAAAAAGAATGCATGTACATGTATGACTGGGTCACTTGGCTGTACAGGAGAAATTGGTACAACATTATAAATCAACTATAATAAAAATTTTTTAAAAAGAATTACAGAACTCAAGAAATATATATATATGTAAGAAAAGAAACTGCATTGCTAACATCATAAAAAAAGTTAACTCAGACATTACTTAACACAGGCAGTACTTGCTTCGCACGATAACTAAGACAAGTGCATATGTGAACATTTTCTCATTTTTGTGGTAAGTACAATGGGCACATATTTCCAAAGTACTTACTAGTTGAAAATTATCAGGGTGATGAAAGGCTAAAAAAGACAACTAAAATAGAGTCAAATTTTCAACCTGGGCAAAATTACAACTACATATAAAGCACGGCACTGACTTAAGGCAGGAAAAAACCAACCCCAAGCATGGCTTCTGATCATAATGTTTCTGTATGTTCTAATCCACCGAAAGTAGACTAGAGCTACCCAGACAAGCAAGTCAGAACACTGTGAGAGTCACTCAATTCTGTGGATATAAATTACCGTAACTTTTCATTATTAAGCCAGAAGAGGACCATGGTTTTCTTTCTCTTGTCATATAAAGTAAATAAAACTTAGTGCTTTGCTAGATTTCATTTAGGAACCATGCAAACACAAAGCCAACTGCAAGCTTTCAAAAGGAGGTTCTCATGGTCTAGAAGCTCTGTTTCTCTGACTCACGGGAATTATAAAAAAGGACACCGTCAGGTGGCTGATTGCCCACAATCATAGATGGACTTTTTAGCCTACTAAAATGTCAATAGTTTAGGGAGTTCCCATAGTGGCTCAGCAGTAATGAACCAGACCAATATCCATGAGGATGCAGGTTCAATCCCTGGCCTTGTTTGGTGAGTTAAGGATCCGGTGTTGCCATGAGCTGTGGGTAGGGTGCAGACACGGCTGGGATCCTGCATTGCTGTGGCTGTGGTGTACATCTGGCAGCTGTAGCTCTGATTCCATCCCTAGCCTGGGAACTTAAATATGCCCCAAGTGCAGCCCCAAAAAGCAAAAAAAAAAAAAAAAAGAAAAAAAAAATCTCAGGTGGATGCAGTATCTAAAATTTTTCTTTTAAACACCAGAAAGCAGTTCCCTCTGAGGGGTGCCCATTAGAAAAACGCGAATGAGGGTTTCCTGGGAGATAGAAAGTCCAATGTATCTTTCGTTGCAAGTTGGTTACTCTGTGAATTAACCACTCAAGACTTGTGTATTTCACCAAATACACACTTTTCTCAGTGTAAAAATTTAACTGTTAAAAAACGAAGTAGTATCATTAATATTTTTTCCCAAAAAGCTTGAAAGTTCTATAGCATCTGTAAATATGATCATATGAAGCATTAACAAGTTAATGTAAGTAATAGGGCAGGTCAGAGTTAGTCAAATACTTTTCACCTATTTCCTTTAATTTAGAGAATACTCAGTACCCAAGGCACAAAAACGAAAACCAGCAAGACTGTTTGAGTTTTGCCTAACAGAGGATAGAGTCTAACTACAGGAACAAATTAAAGGATAGGAGATATTAAAAAGTTCAAGGAATACCACAAGGTCAGGGGAAAAAATTCAAAGTACCACTGCCAACAAAACCACCCCCATTGGAGCAGACACTTCAGGCTTGGCACTGGATAGCAATTTTACCTATATTACCTCCAATAATCTTCCCAAATTTGCTGTCACTTCATAAACAAGGTTACAAGTTAAATAATTTGATTTGTCCAAGGTCACACACATGGTTATAAAGTTTAACACCAAGGCTCATTCTTTCTTTTGGTCTTTTTAGGGCCGTGTCTGCAGCATATGGAGGTTCCCAGGCCAGGGGGAGAATCAGAGCTGCAACTGCCAGCCTACACCACAGCCACAACCACACCAGATCCGAGCTGCATCTGCAGTCTATGGCAGCTTGCAGTAATGCCAGATCCTTAACCCACTGAGTGAGGCCATGGAACAGAACCTGCGTCCTCATGGATACTAGTTGGGTTCTTAACCTGCCGAGCCACAGCAGGAACCCCAAGGCTCATTACTTCTACTATGACATGTCCTTTCTCCCCTTACTCTATGAAAATACCAAGTACAGGTAATATAATTTCAAGTGGTTAAAATGACAAGAAAAATCCCATTACTGTTCCTTACCCTGCTCATGGAATCAAAGCATTTCCTGACCAAGGATTCCACATCATTAGGCCTGTCCTGAACATTGATCCAGTCTAACAGAGAAACATTGAAAAAAGGCAGATCGCCGTCTTTAGCATCTACTGAAGTTTCGTCCAGCTGGGCAGTATTTTGACCAGACTCCCTAATTTCTTTTCCACTTTCAGCATCCGTGGCTTCTGGGGCTACATGTTCCGCTGCCTTCAGACACGAGGTTGACAAGGGTTTGATCGGTGTTGCAGGCATCTCAGGAGACAGCACCAGGTCAGCGGAAGTCTTCGTCTCCGCCTCTTCTGAGCCTTCGTGTTCAGGCAGGGAATCCAATCTTCCCAAACACTCCCTATAGCTGTGTCTGGTCAGGCACTCCAACAGCGGAATCTTGGCCATCACTGAAACTGCAGTTCCTAAACTTAAAATACAAAAGATCTGTCAGTACAAAAGAGACTGACATTCTGAAAGAAAGATTTTATTAGCATAAACATGAACCTCATGCCTCTGCTATAGTACATGCATCTAAAGAGGTCTACGAGGTATTCTTTAAAAAAGACTTAGGAGACAGAGAAAAGGATATCGTTCACACACCATAGCACCCTCAAAAGTAAAGGTAGCAGGTTTATCCTAAACAAGTAGGCACATGGTTTTTAATAAACCCTAATGATATAAAAAATTGGAATTTGTAAAAAAGATTTACCATGGCAGTCCCTTAAAGTTTAACATTTATCTTTAAGCTAATCAAGTATTTTTGATGTGCCGAAAGCAGAGGATAAAAATAACATTCCCCCTCCCCGCCCCGCTGCCCCTTTTGTGCTGCCCCTCAGCAGAGGGAGTCCTCGGGACAGGGACCAGATCTGAGCCACAATCATGACCCACTCCACAGCTGTGGCAACACCAGATCCTTAACCCACTCTGCAGGGCCACGGATCGAACCTTTGTCCCAGCGCTCCAGAGGCACCATCAATCCCACTGCACCACAGTGGGAACTCCAAAACTAATGTTTTTATTAAAAATTAAAGAGATAACTCTTGCATTCATCACACCCTGAAAATAAGACAGACGCTATCAAAAAACATGGGGAAAAGATGAAATCTTGACTTCACGTCTGTGAAAAACATATGTAAAATGATTCAGGCCCCTACCTTAAATTAACATCTGAGGAATTCCCTGGTGGCCTAGTGGGCTAAGAATCCAGCATTGTCACAGCTGTGGCTCGAGCCACTGCTATGGTGAAGGTTCAATCCCAGGCCAGGGAACTTCCATGTGCTGTTGAGTGCAGCCCACCCCCCAAAATAAATAAATAAATCTGGAAGAACTCTCCCTCAAAAATAGTAACTCGAAAAGGTTCAGGAGTTCCCGTCGTGGCGCAGGGGTTAACGAATCTGACTAGGAACCATGAGGTTTCGGGTTCGGTCCCTGTGCTTGCTCAGTGGGTTAACGATCCGGCGTTGCCGTGAGCTGTGGTGTAAATTGCAGATGCGGCTCGGATCCAGCGTTGCTGTGGCTCTGGCATAGGACGGAGGCTACAGCTCCGATTATACCCCTAGCCTGGGAATCTCCATATGCCGCAGGAGCGGCCCAAGAAATAGCAAAAAGACAAAAAAAAAAAAAAAAAACTTTCAAAAGCTCTCTCCAGTCTTAATAAAGCATTCCCTTCCTTCCAAAGAGGTGTCCCATTGTCAGCCTATGGCCAAAATGTTCTCAGTATTCATACCACAAAATAGAGAAACTTTAAAAAAAATAAAAAAGAAAAAAAGAACATGCAATCCAGGTTAAATAAACTTAAAAAGAACCCAAAAAATGAACACAAAACATTGAAAGCATACATATATACTCATGCAGAATTACATTCACTATAGATAGCCCTTTTAGAAAAGAACCAATAGGTATCAGATGTGCTTACATGCAAAGAGCCAGAAAAACATCTCATTGAGAACTAGAGCACAAGCCTACATCATGTGGCAATATTTAAAATGAAAAGTAAAGTTTTCCTTAGCTGCCTCATGTTTGAAAACTTTTCCATGAAATCATTATTTCTGCACTTTGCTTTACTTTATTGTAAAAGAAAGACAAGAAAGAGACAAAGATTCCTGAGTTTCGAAATGATTTCAAAAGTATTTTGAGCCTTTTACATAAAGAAAACACAAGAAAAAAAAATGTGGTAGATCCATAAAGTATGTGGAGGATAAAAAAGGGCCCTGATTTTTAAATTTTACAGTTCATAAAAGTCATCACAAATGTCTTAAGAACAAGAACCTCAATTACTATAAATACAGTTCCTAATAGAAACAAAATTACCATTACTAAAACTAATGAAAAACTGCAAAGGTTATTTTTAAACAAACTTCTTATCCATTTTAATGGCAAACATACTGAGTAAGTTTCAACTTGATGTCTTCTACAGACTGCAGATAATTTGAATAAATACTTTCAAATTTGAAAAGCAGCTTTTGGTATGAATTTGAGCAATCCTCCAGATTGGCCATGATTGCAGCCCAGCCTTGATGTTGAAGATGTTCATCATGGACCAGACCTTCACAGAAAGAGCAAAGTTTCTTGGCAACTTCATACATTTCCTATATTGGGAAAGAAGAAACATTTCATCCACTTGATCTTTAAATCTTTTGATTAAGTTTTATTTATTCTTTCTTCCTTTTTTTTTTTTTTTTTTTTCTTTTTAGGGCCATACGGAAGTTCCCAGGCTAGTGGTCAGATAGGACCTGCAGTTACTGGCCTACGCCACAGCCACAGCAATACCAGATTGGAGCCATGCCTGCGACCTACACACCAAAGCTCATGGCAATACCACATCCTTAACCCACTGAGTGGGGCCAAGGATCGAATCTGTATCCTCATGGATACTAGTTAGGTTTATAACCCACTGAGCCACAATAGGAACTCGCCATTCTTTTCTTACTCTAACCACTTGACAATTATATATCCTATCTGGTTATCTTGTGATTGTTATATTTAATATTACATTTTCAATTAGCATGTTATATCTATATTTTTCAATTAAATCAAAACTATTATTTTTAAATTGCATGCAACTGTGTAAGACATCTTTATTAGTTTTATTAGTTTATTTGTATGCCAATTATCAGAAAATAAATCTAAAAGGACTCTATTATATAAATTCGGTTTACAGAATTTATCATTTTAAAAATAATTTTGCCTTCTAAAAAACATTTCTGGACTCTTTAATGTTTATTAACTACATCCCAGGAAGATGAAGTCATTCTCTTTTTATGTTGTATCCTACACAAAAAATGGGATAGTTTCACAAACGCATTACTATATTAAAACGAACTGCTAAGAGATTTCCATAAAAGAGCAAATACTAATACTTTATCAACATTTTATTATTTTATTAATTCATGTATTTGTATGAAAGATGAATACTTTTATTTAGTTGATTCTAAGATAACATTTTCTCATGTCTGAAAGCACAATGGGTCCTACTACTGGTGGCTTACAGCCAATATTACAGTAAATCAAACAAAAAACAAAACGAACTAAAAAGGGAGTTCCCTGATGGTCCGGTGGTTAAGACTTGGCTGCTTTCACCAATGAGGGCCAGTTCAATCCTTGGTCTGGGAACTGAGATCCCATAGCAGCTGCTGTTCACTGAGGTCAACAAACAAAGGCAGTAATACAAGAGGTTTATGTATTAGGAAGAAACTGGGTTCTCCTCCCAGACCTAAATGTGGACCTGAGAGAGAGAATCACAATTTAAGTTTGGGCTCTCTCTTCCTCGTCTGTCTGCCCTAACACAGCCACCTTACTGTCTGCACGCCACCATCTCAGAAAGAGGATAAACAAATCATGTTAAGATAGCTGTTCCCTCTAAGGTCTTGTCATTGTTTATAAAAATGCACCTGAAATTTAAAAACCAGACATAGTAATCACAAAGTATTTTTTCAAAAAGTTTGTTATTTTTCATATTTTTGGTGTGCTTCTTCTATAATTTAGACTATTTTGAATGCTTTTAAAAGCAACCCATTTTTTTGGATCATTCACTGATGCCTAGTAAGCTAAAAGTCCACAAAAATACTACCAAGTATTTGAATGAGAGACATTATTCTGTTAAATATACCAATTTTAAATTTTCAGCTGTACCAGGTATAAATACTACAATTACCACTGCAAGTTGTGTCCTTGAAGCGACAGTGTGAAAAACTGCAGGCATCATAAGGGACTCTTCAACTTTTATTTCCATGTCATTTTCTGTTGAAAAGGTAGTTTTAGGAATAGCAGGTAGACGTTCAGATAAGATCATTTCTTTGTTAAAAAGAAAAATTGGATTTGTATCCTATAGAAGTAAAAATCCAAAAAAAAAAAAAAAAAGAAGTAAAATGTTATAAATACTGAGCATGCCCCTTGCCCTCAATATATAGGTCATACACCTTCCTCGTGACCCGCAGCTCCCAATCCTGGGGCCGTGCCACTGGGACAGGTGCGGGAGGGAGCAGCCGCCACCTACCGTCCCAGCGCTGTAGGTGCACACCCTCCGATCGGCAGCCATGCACTCCCCTCCGTTGACCACGAGCACCTGGTGCTGGGCCGCAATCTTGTACTTGCTATGGATGGCATGCTTGAGGTCCGCCACACTTAGAGGAAAGAGGGGGGCAGAAAGTCAGCTAGTCACTTCTGCCCAGTGACAAACATTTGCAAAGTGGCACTATGTAAAAATACCTGACAGATAAATCGATTTCACTCTAAAAACTTCCCCCAAAACTAGGAAAAATACAAGCTTCCCATGTCTGCAGCTGGATTCCGTAAGTAACCAGCCAATCTTAAATGACTGAAAGGTCAGTAAATCACCCATGTGCCTCCATCTAAAAGTTAGTCTAGGAGTTCCCGTTGTGGCGCAGTGGTTAACGAATACGACTAGGAACCATGAGGTTGCAGGTTCAGTCCCTGCCCTTGCTCAGTGGGTTAACGATCCGGCGTTGCCGTGGGCTGTGGTGTAGGCTGCAGATGCGGCTCGGATCCCACGTTGCTGTGGCTCTGGCGTAGGCCGGTGGCTACAGCTCCGATTCAACCCCTAGCCTGGGAACATCCATATGCCGCGGGAGTGGCCCAAAGAAATAGCAAAAAGACCAAAAATAAATAAATAAATAAAAGTTAGTCTAGGAGTTCCCGCTAGCATGATGGGATCATCGGTTTGATCCCCAGCCCAGCATAGTTGGTTAAGAATCCAGCATAGGTCACAACTGCGGCTGGGATCTTGTCCCTGGCCTAGGAACTCCATTTTCCATGGGGCACCCAAAAGAGAAAAAAAATAGCTGAAAGTGAGTCTATGAAATGCAGGCAGTAGAGACTTTTATTTCTGTGATCTTGACGTAATGTAGCAAAGGAGTATGTTCAAATTAGTATCCTCAGAACATGGGATGTGTTAAACTCTCCACATCACATGACACAAAACACATTAAGTCTACACCAGATGAAAATTGCTTCCTTTTCCTAATCTTTCAAAAGATCATTTCCTTTATAGATCAAATCACGTTCTATAAAAACTACAACTTTAAAAAAAATAATATCATAATTCCATTTAAAAAAATAAGGTTATTTCCAAGTTTTATTTTATCATTAACAAACAAAACAAACAATATTGACTTTATTCATACAAAAAATAAAAACAATGATGAAAAGACACAGGACTGGTACATACTGGTTTATACAGCTAGCAACAATACCCTCAGCAGTGTTCTGTGACACTTAGAATAGCAATCAACTATGGAAACTTACTTCTATTCAACTGCCTTGGTTTGAAATCAGTTTGTTTACAGTGAATAATACATTCACACAAACAGAACAAAGCACAACTTTAACGAATTTAAAGTTAACATTTCAGAGGAGATGACAACTGAATACATAATATGCTAGGGATAAGAGATTTAAGACTTGCCATGTTGCTATCCCTATTTAACAAAGGAATAGTTTTCTCAAAATCAAATCATTCTCTAACTTTTTGTATGTACAAAATGCAAAACTGACGAGGAACAATGAAATGTGCTCACGTTTGCACTGTAAGTTCAGTGTCAAATGTCAGGGTGGTCCCAGTGTTAACCAGAAACACATACAACTTCATGATGATTCCCTGATTCTGTGAGCCTGCGCCTCACACTCGGATATGGTCACTGAAAGAAACAGGTAAGAGAGGTGGTCAATTACAACCCAAGTACAAATAAAAGTATGCTCACATAAGACAGAGCAGAGGTATACCAATAAACACAAAAAAACAAAATAAGTGTGGATGTCTAAGATGGTTAACTGGACAAGTCAATAAACTGGCTGCTTAAAAAATAATAATAAAGAAGGAGTTACAGCTGTGGCTCAGCAGTAATGAACCCAACTAGTCTCCATGAGGACACAGGTTTGATCCCTGGCCCTGCTCAGTGGGTTAAGGATCTGGCATTGCCATGAGCCGTGCTACTGGTCGTAGACGTGGCTCGGATCCAGCATTGCTGTGGCTGTGGTGTAAGCCAGCAGCTGTAGCTCCAATTCAGCCCCTAGCCCAGGAACTTCCATATGCCACGGGTGCGGCCCTAAGAAGCAAAAACTAATAATAATAATAATAATAAACAGTAATGAGATTAGTGAAAAGTATAACTTCTATCTTTTAAAAAATAAAATGTTTTGAGAAAAAAAGAGCCCAGCAGTCAGAACAGTTAGGTGTATATTTCACACTGTTCTCATGTACCACCCTACATTAAGAATAATTAAAATAAAAAATTTGGTCAAACATCTAACTCCAAAAGTTCCTCCCCACATGTTCCTTTTTGTCTTCAGGCTAAGCTTACTTAGCACAAACAAGAGCTGCTACTTGGCAAGAGGAGGAAAAGAGCGTCCCCAGACGCCTCTTAACCTGAGCTTCACCTCCTCACTCAGTCACAGTCGCCCACGGCCCTCACAGGTCACCACCTGGTGGCCCAGGGGAAAGTGCCCAGGCCTGAAATCCAGGACATTTAAAACAACTCTGCCAGTAACTAGCTGTCCAAGTCAAAATCCCATATATCAAATAAAGCTTCCTCATCTATAAATAAAGGGACAGATTTCAAGAGCTAGCATTTTATTTTTAACAACTGGAAGTAAAAATCCCCAAGATTAATTTAAGTAATGAAGGTTAGCAATAAGTAAGTCTCCAGAAACTAGTAGTTATCTTTCCTCTTTCCATATGAGCTTAGAGTGGTATTATGAGAGAAGGAAAAGGCAAATAAAGTTCTAAAATGAATGTTTCCAAACCACTATTTTAAATCACTAGATCAAAGACTGTTACAAAGGGAGCAACTGTGACTTACGGTCAGGCACTGCGAAAAGGACTACCACTTTTCTTAAAAAGCAGATGAAAACTGGCTTTTGTTTGCTTTGCTTGATATTGGCAACCAAACGGCATTACTGGTTAAACTCAGTGAACTGGAAAAGAAAGATTTCTGGATTATCACGGAGAGAAATAATTCAACGTGACAACAAAAATGGTTAGTGTTTTCTGCCTTGTATGGTCACCTTCTGAGAGTCACCTCTGCTCAGTCCCCCTTCCTCCTTGCACCTTCGCTGAACATCAAGCACTGGACAGTGACCAGTGTCACTCCATTACAAGTCAACCCGAAGTCCCCAAAGACTCCCCAACACTGCCAAAGCCTGGAGCCATTTTTCAGCCCTTAAAATCTAAGAACCCCACTACTTACATAGGATGTGCAGCAAGGTGCTTAACTGTTTTAGTTTCTCCTTCGGTAAAACAGGAATAAAACGGCACCAGTGGCACAGAGCCTCTATGCCAGCCTGTCTGCCTGCAGCCTCCAGGCACCTCCACTCCAGTGGAACCCTGACCCAGTTGAGTGGGCAGAGACTGTGACGGGCTCTGAAGCCCTGAAACCCCGCAGAGGTGATGGAAAGCCGGCTCCCCTGCAGAGCCACGGAGTAAGCTGCCTCATGGAGACCCCGTGGCAAGAAACTGAAGCTGGCCTCTGGCCTCTGGCCAACGGGCAGCACGTCGCTGAGGGTCTCAGTCCAACAACCTGCAAGGAGCTGGTTCTTGACAACCTGGGGGCTGGAAGCAGATCACTCCTTCTGAGCCCCAGACAAGGAGGCCTGAAGCCCAGCCCAGCCACACCACAAATGGAGACTAGTACCTGCGCTGTTTTCCACGATTCAGACCGCAGTCATCTCTTCCCCGGCATCAGACAGCACAGTACCCGCACCACAGGGGCACCCCAAGTGAGAAGTCATGGGTTCCAGGGCGTGGGGTCTCACCTAGCTCACCCTCCCAAGCAGCACGCCCAGCCCCACCCAAATCACTCTGGAGCCCTGAGCTCCATGCCTCTGCCACCTACAGCCACGTGCTTCCTGTTCCTGCCTCGCCTGGTGCCAGCCTAGACCTTCCTCTTCCTCAGACACCAGTACCGACCCACGCCTGCTCGGTGCCCACGCACAACTCCTCCAGGGCTCCTGCTTTAAGCCAAGCCCTGGCCTCCCAGCTGGAGGTCCCCACCTCCCCCTCCCCTCTGCCCTCACAGACCCCCACAGACCCTCACCTCCTCACCAGGCGGTTCTGCTCACAGAGCCAGTCGTGATCGTGCTGACTGGCATGGCAGCACCACTTCAGAGAACTGACCAGGTGGGATCAAGTCTTCCGATCCTTTAAAGGGAGCTCCAATCCCATCCTCCTTTGATAAGGAGACTAAGGAGGGAGGGCTTAGCCCTGGGAGAGGTGGACAAGGAGGGAGGGAGGGAGGGTTCCAACACCCCTAGTGCAATCCCAGCCTCTCCCGCCTTGAACCACCATGCCCACTGAGGCAGTAGCCCTGGGCTTCCTCCTCCCCAGCTGCTCCCCCCCGCCCCCCACCACAGCTCCCAGGACCACCCAAGCTGCCTCAAGGCTGCAGCCTTCCTTGGGCTGCTCCCCAGCTCAGGCCCACCTTTCTCTCCCTGCTGGGATCACCCTTCCCTCTCCCACACTGAATCCCTAGCTGTGCCCACTACGTCCTCTCCGTGGGTTTCCACGTGGGGTTTCTCTTCATGGTTCTCACCTTTAAAGCAAGGATCATGCATTCCTGGGAACTAGCTCTAAAATATTTTCTAAATAAAATGAATGAATAATTCCACACCAGTAAAGGATTATCCCATCTCCTTGGGAAGGTGGAACAGGCAGCCCGGCCCAGCCCATCAGGGCTCACGTGTAGATGCACGTTGGCACTGGGTCTTGTCATGAACAAGGGGACTGACTAGGAAGCCGGCAGACCTCAGTGGTAAATAAAGAGCTGACTACCAGGGCCTACAAGTAACAGAGCTGGGTCCGTCCCAGGGTGAGTGACAGTAAGTGCCCCCTGCCCACCCCTGCAGACCTATAGTGTGAGAGAAAAACATGTTAAAAATCACCAAAAATTTGAGCATTTCAAACCAGCGCTTTATCCAGTTTATCTTGATTTACATAATTACTTGTCTTTTACTTAATAATCACTTTTCCACACTATTACAAATACTTCAGAACCATCAATATTGATGGCCAAAACCCATTCCAATTTGTGAATTCGCCAGTTCGTTATTTACTATTTCTAGGTTTTTGTTTTTTAATCTTGCAGGTACACATTTTTTCTTTCTACTTTTCTTTTATCTTCCTCCCCCCACTTTTTTTTAGGGCCACACCTGCAGCATCTGGAAGTTCCCAGGCTAGGGGTCAAATTGGAGCTGCAGCTGCCAGCCTACGCCACAGCCACAGCAACGTGGGATCTGAACGGCATCTGTAACCTACACCACAGCTCACAGCAACGCCGGACCCTTAACCTACTGAGTGAGGCCAGGGACTGAACCCACATCCTCATGGAGACTATGTCAGGTTCTTAAACCACTGAGCCACATCGGGAATTCCCACATTTTTTCCCTATGCTTAGGATTATTTCCATAAAGTAGATTTCTAGAAGTAAAATTGCTGGGTTAAATATTTTAAGGCTTTCACTTTCGTGCCTGACATTATTTATTCTCTACTTAAACCCTGTCTTTGACTATTTGTGCGTCTGAACTTTATTCATGCCACAGGCTGCCTACCGTCCACTACGTTACTATGCAGACAAGGGATGTGACAGGAAACAGGATGGACAGTCCCAGGACTACATGAAGCTCAACTACCAGAAAAAAGGGAAACCCCACCTTATCCAGCGAGCTCAAGTCAGCAAGACGACAGATATAGAAACAACCAACACAATGCCTAAGACAAGCACTCAATAAGGAAGGGTATTCGAGGTACACAGGCTCTGGACATTCACAAGCCCAGAAGACATCACAAGGATAAAAAAAAAAGGCAGTATCTGCTGCTGGAAAAGCAGGCGGAGTCACCCTAACTGCAGTACTAAGTAGTGTGCAGAGTGATAGGGAAACAGGAAAGGCACTTAGAGTGACAAGAGGAGAGCAGCTGGGGCGGAGCCTAGAAAGAGCACAGACCCTGGCTGTTATAGAGGAAACTAGAGATAAGCAGGGATTCACATGACTGTAGTCAATGCAGGCTAGACAGGGAAAGTGGTGAATTAGTTAACGAAAGTCAATGAAGGCAAAGAATTTATCTTACAGGTAAAAGGGAACCATCTAAAGAATGTGACTGAAATAGATGGGATACTGCGGCAGGGACGATTCCTTCATTTATCCATCCCAGTCCAGCCAACACCCAGATATGTGCCAGGACTGGGAACTCTGTGAAAACAACAGATCCGGCCTTTGCCCTGATGGAGTCCAGTCCTGAGGGAGAAAAAGGCATTAAACAAGAAGGCAAATGCGAGCTGTTCAGAAGATGGCAAAGTAGGGCTTAATAAGCTCACCTTCTCTCACGAAAAACACCAAAATCACAACTACCGCTGAACAACCATCAATAAAATAGACTAGAAAACTACCAAAAAAGATATCCTACACCCAAAGACAAAGAAGAGGCCACATCGGCAGGCAGCAGGAGGGCCGCTTTCATGATATAAGCAATCCCACACCTGCCGGGTGGGCAACACGCAGACTGGAAAATAACTACATGGCAGGAGCTCTCCCACAGGAATGAGAGTCCCGGAGCCCAGGTCGGGTTCTCATGCCTGGGGGTCTGGCCCTGGGGGAAGGAGCCCCTGGAGCATTTGGCAGTGAGGGCCAGCCTGGCCTGTGCACAGGAGCTCCACGGGACTGGGGGAAACGGGACTCCACTCTGAAGGGCACACTCAGGTCTCCCTGTGCACTGGGTCCCAGGGCAGAGCAGGGACTCCATAGGAATCTAGGTCAGACCTGCCTGCAGGGCTTGAAGGATCTCCTGGGAAAAGGAGGGTGGCTGCCATGGCTATGGCAGCAGAACAAGTGGCACAGCATTGTGGGCATCCGTGGAGGCTGCCATTTCCAGGAAAACCTGACCCCACCCATCAGGGCTGAGAAGCCCCAGGCCAAACAACAAACTAGGTGGGAACATACCCCACCCATCAGCAAACCGGCTGCCTAAAGAACCCCCAGGCAGACAGCTGCCTCCAGTCACCCAGAGACAAAGCCCAACCCACCAGAGGGACAAGACTCAGCTCCACCTACCAGGAAGCCTACAGGCAAGCCCCCTACCAAGTTCAGCCACAAGGAGGGGGACAGACATCAGAAGCAAAAGAGGCTACAACCCTATTGTCCGCAAAAAGGAGACCACCCAAAAAGCTGTACAAAATGAAAAGGCAGAGGAATATAAGCCAGATAAGGGAACTAAAGCAACCTCAGAAAAAGCTAAATGAACTGGATGAAAAAGACTTCAGAATTATGATGTTAAAGATGATCCAAGATCTTGGGAAAAAACTGATAAATTAATCAGTTTATCAATCTGAACAAAGAAATAGAAGATTGGACAACGAAACAGAAGATTTAAAGATTAAACAAGCAGAGATTCAAAATATAATTAACAAAATAAAAAATTCACTAGAAGGAACCAATAGCAGATGACCGGAGGCAGAAGAACAAATAAGCAAGGTGGAAGACTGACTGGTGGAAATCACTGACGTGAAACAGAATAAAGAAAAAAGAATGAAAAGAATTAGGGAGCATCTAAGAGAACTCTGAGACAACCTTAAATGCACCAACATTTGCATTACAGGGGTGCCAGTAGAAGACAAAGGGCCAGAGAAAATATTTAGAGATAACAGCGGGAAAACCTCCCTACCTCTCTAACATGAGAAAGGAATCACTTATTCAAACCCAGGAAACCCAACGAATACCATATCAAATAAACCCAAGGAGGAACATCCCCAAGATGTGTTATTAGGAAGAAATCAAAAAAAAAAAAAAAAGGAAGAAATCCAACGCCAATGCCATGCAAGTTGTGATGAATCCAACGAAGAATGGGGAAAAAGAAGGACCTAACTTGGACTGGGGGACTGAGGCAGGCCTCTCTATATGGGTGCATTTAAATGGGGCCGCAGAGGTGAGAGGAAGCCCGTCTTGCGAAGGGGGAGTAGAGCACTACAAGAAGACTCAGGCTTTCTCTGAGACCCGCATGCTACCTGTTCCAGTGAGATACATGAACTAGTGGTGGCCAGAGTTTATGGAGTGATTCATTTGAATGTAAGTCATTATGCTCAGTAGTTTTATATGCATTACTTCACTTATTTTTCACAACCTGTAAGACTACTACCTCCCTTTGCAGATGAGGAAAAAGATTCAGAGGTTACTCAACTTGCCCAAAGACAGAAACTCAATAAATAAAAGTTCCAGGGGCTTGAACCCAGAGTCAATTTATAACAGTCATTCAACAAAAATATCACCCAAGAATCTAGTACTCCCTATGGGAGGTCCCATTGTGGCCCAGAGGTAAGGAATCCGGCTGGTAGCCATGAGGACGTGGGTTCGATCCCTGGCTTCGCTCAGTGGGTTAAGGATCCAGTGTTGCCATGAGCTGTGGTGTAGGTCACAGAAGGGGCTCGGATCCCGAGTTGCTGTGGCTGTGGTATAGGCCAGCAGCTGCAGCTGCAGCTCTGATTATGTGCCGCAGGTGCAACCCTGAAAAGACAAAAGAAACAAAGAATCTAGTATGTCCTAGACATTTTTAGTTTGGGGAATTTAAAAAAAAAAAAAAAAAAAAAAAAAAAAGACAAAAATGTCCTCTCTCGTGAAGCTTATATCCTAGTGGGCAAAAGGAAAAATTTTCCATATAAACACAAACTCCATGATATCTACTTTCAGGTAGGAAAAGAAAAAAGCATTCTTTTTAAGTAAAAACAATTCCAAAACATATGCTTGCACTTCTGTTTTCTTCTTTCAGATGGTTTTCCCATGCATACTTGGGGAAAACGACATCAGTTCTGATCTCCAGAGGAAATAGGAGCCTGACCTCCAGGAACAGACAGAGACCAAAGGCCAGCCTTAGGGACGTTGGGTGATGAGGCCCCAGTTAAAACCTCTGGACAAAGACTCGGGTGGGAAGCTCCTGGGGAACAGCACTCTGTACGGTTGAGCACCCTGTCCAAGAGGAGACAAGGCTGTCCCTCTCGGACTCCACAGAGAGGACAGGCCACCCAGAGCTCTGCATCTGGAACCCTCCCAAACTCCTCTCTATGCAAAGCTTCCTTTGTCTGCTTTTAATCATAATTTATACCCTTTCACTATAACAAAACTGTAATCCTAAGTACAGCACTTTCCTGACCTCCATGAACTTTCCAAGTGAATTTCTCAACCTGAAGGTGATTTGGGGAGCCCTGAATTTGTAGTCAGCTGGCCTGAAGTCAGGGTAGTCCTGGTCACCATCTGACTTGTGGCTGGTTCCCCAAGTGAGAGCAGACTTGTGGGGACCACTCTAAGTCTAGATCGATAAAAGGGACCCCGGAGAAGCAGCTGATTCCTAAGGTCCAGAGCAGAAAAAGCACCAATTGCATAACCCTGGACACCTGAACATGCCACAGAAGCTGGGACCTGTCAATGACCAAGGAGACGAGGCCAGAGGCTAAGAGGCCAAAGAAATGTGACAGTCTGAGCATCAAAGGAATGAATACAAATACTAAATGTTCATGATGTTACCAAATAAAGAAAGGAAAGGGTGAGCGAGGGCAGCAACCTCCTACCAAAACTGGGAAAGGAAAGAAGCCCTGCCTCTTTCCTCCATGAACTTCAGGAGAACCAGGGCTGGAGGAAGGAAAGTCTCTTGTGTAGAAAAACTCCAGCTGGTACTAGAGACGGAATATAAAGGACAACTACTTTGCAATGAAATACCAGACCTAGACACCAACAGATGGAGAAATGGCGGGTGAGATGTGCACACTGATCACCTGTCCCTCTGACAGGGACACAAGGTCTCACCTGAGCCACACTACCCAGCCTTACAGCACTCGTGCCCCCTCCCCAAGGCCAGCCAACATTTAATTAAGCCTATGCTCCCACCTACAGCTCCCAGCAATAGGGAATTTGGCGTTACAGAGAAAAAAATATACACAATATTGCTAGAAAACAACCGGCTAAATTCAGAAATGGGCATTCTACAGGACAGTAACCTAGTTTCTTTAACAAATGCTCTCAAAGAAAAAAGGGAGGATTAAGAATTCTATTAAAGGAGATAGAACAGCCAAATGTCATGTGTGGACCTGTTTGGATCCTGAATCAAAGAAACTACTGTTAAAAAAAAATATTTGAAATAAATGTGGAAATCTAAATATGGATTAGGTATTAGATTTTATTACTTAAGAATTACCATTCCTCTTTTTGGATGATAACAGCATTTTACTTATAATAGTTCTAAAAAATAATTAGCTCTAAAAAAGTCGTGTAAAATGATACTTGAGATGTTCTAAAACAGTTCAATAAAGACAAACGAAAGAAGGAAGGAAGCGAAGTGGAGTTTAGCCGGACAGGGGGATAGATAAGATCAGCAAAACACTGCTACGTTGTTTTGCTTTCTTTTGTTTTGGCTGCAAGGGCCACATACCGAAGTTCCCTGGCCAGGGATTGAATCCCAGCAGCAGCGACCTAAACCACAGCTGTGGCAACACTGGGTCCTTACCCCCTGCATTACAGCTGGAACTCCCGACACTGGTAATTATTAAAGTACACAGGATGGATCGATTGGATTCACTGTAATGTTCTCTCTACTTTTTTTTATGTCTCCAAGTTTCCATAACAAAACATTATGAAAATTATTGCAATTATCTTAGTAATTCTATTGAGTAGTCATATATTATAGGTGGTAATCTATTATAAATAATTATGACCTTCCCAAAAAGCAACTGGTGTTCCTAGGGCAGGTAAGTAAAACTTCAATAAACACACACATCTCTCATCTCTAAAGTAGAGGCAACATCTATTTCCATTTTCCTTGCAGAGGTACTGGGGGGTGGGGGGGAGTGCAGGTCTGTTCTTCAAAAATTTACAAGGACAGTAGAGAGAGAAGAGAGAGTGAGGGGATGCACACATAACTCCAGCAAGACTGGCCATGAAGTACCTACTGGAACAAACGACGGTCACACACGCCTGTACGAGGGCTACCTAGAGCTGAGACATCGTGGGCCCACCCCACCCCACCCCACTTGAGCTGCATGAAAATTTTCATTTTCCTCATGCCTACTGGTCATCCTTTCTCATGGTGACAGAGACAAGTGACTGAAACACTTTTGCAGCAATCTGTCGCTGCGGTGAGACAGAGCTAAGAAACTTTCCATTATTTCTCAAAGACACTCTTCATCCCATTCTTAAGCAAGTCTGGACCCAGCATGTTACATCAGCTCTCAGCATATTATATTTGCAGTCAATCCACGAAAATAAGCAAAATATACAAATAACAGCTGTAGAGAGGGACTCTGACCACGGTGTCTCCAGCAAGGCATAAACATTATGCTTTATTTACTACATTAAAGGAGCCATAACAACTGCACATAAAATCAAAGTCATAACTCCCTATGAGTGAGCAGGTATATACCGAAACATACAAACCAAACTTCCATTCTGCACCAGCACCTCATTAGTACAAGGTATAAAGGGCAGTCAAGGCTTTCTTATTCTCAAACAACACACCCAGACGTGAAACATGAACTTTGACTTTTGAGTTGAGTTCCCTGAGCCTCTGAGGCAGCCACCCGGATGATGCCCTCAGTGCCTGCCCACCATCCACTCAGGACCCTTGAAGGTACAACTTTGTGTTTATGGAAACAGACAAGGTTGGTCCCTGTCCTGAAGGGCTGAACGATCTTGTGGGGATAGCAGAATGTAAAGCACACCTCTTAGAGCCAGAAGGAAGGTGAGCAGTGAAGGAGACTCAGAGGAACACTCTGTCCCAGGACAAACCAAGGGGGGCAGAGGCTTCCACTTCTCCAGCATCCAAATTTCCTCACAAAGCTGCCTGATCAAGTTTCTTTTTCTTTACCTTAGCTCCTCTAATAAGAGTCCTTAAAAAATCTATTTCTGGAGTCCCTACTGTGGCTCAGTGGGTTGTGGTATAGGTCACAGACATGGCTCGGATCCGGCGTTGCTGTGGCTGTGGTATGGGCCAGCAGCTACAGCTCTGATTCGACCCCTAGCCTGGGAACCTCCATATGCTGCAGGTATGGCGCTAAAATTAAAAAAAAAAAAAAAAAGAAGCCCTATTTCTATCTTGAACTATTATTTCGACTTTCCATTACTAATTCTTAGGTGGTCTTGTTATAGCTTCATGGCAAAGAAAGTTTCATATAGGAAAGATTTTATTTCTATATTTAAACTTCTTTCATAATTTGCAAATTGGACACAATAAGGGAATGAAAATATGAATTTGTGAGTCAAAGCTCTAATCAGATTTTAACAGAAAAGTATGAGTTATAAAGTTAAATGCTTTAAAAGGGTAATAGAGTGAACAAAATATATTTGTTCATGATAACTTTTTTTTTTTTTTTTGGTCTTTTTGCCTTTTCTAGGGCCGCTTCCGTGGCATATTGGAGGTTCCCAGGCTAGGGGTCCAATCGGAGCTGAAGCTGCCAGCCTATGCCAGAGCCACAGCAACACCAGATCCAAGCTGCCTCTGTGACCTACACCAGGCTCACAGCAAAGCCAGATCTTTAACCCACTGAGCAAGGCCAGGGATCGAACCCGCCACCTCATGGTTCCCAGTCGGATTTGTTAACCACTGAGCCACGACAGGAACTCCTCACGCTAATATTTTAAATTCTTTTTTTTTTTTTTTTTCTCTTTAGGGCCAAACCTGCAACATATGAAAGTTCCCAGGCTAGGGGTTGAATCGGAGCTGCAGTTGCCGGCCTACACCACAGCCACAGCAACAGTGGATCCTTAACCTGCTGAGTGAGGCCAGGCAACAAACTCACGTTCTCATGGATACTAGCTGGGTTCGTTACTACCGAGCCACAACAGGAACTCCTTCTTTTTAAAAATATTTAAAGTTCTTTTAAAAGAAATGACATAAGACATATATAAAGACCAATTTTGTGTAATCTATTTTTTTTGCCCCACCCATGCATGCAGAAGTGCCGGGACTGAGACTGAACCCACACCACAGCAACGACCCACCAGAGCAATGACCTAAGCCGCTATAGTGACAATGCCAGATCCTTAACCCACTGCACCATCAGGGGAACTCCAAGTCTGCGTAATCTAAATCAAAATTATAAAATTTATAAATTTTACTGAATTACCTACCTCTTCTCCAGCCAATCTATGAACCATATGGCTTTACTGTCAAGTACACAGAGTTAAAAGAAAAACAACTTTACCAGCACATCCATCTAAATTTCCAGATCCTAATCTGTAAAGTGGCGATATTAGTTAGTTAATACCTGCCTCATTCAGCTTGTGAAAAGCAAGTAAAATAACCCATGCAAAACAGCATATTTAGCACAATGCCAACTTAACAGTAAATACTCCAAAGCACTGCCTCAGGACAGGCAATAGCTGTGTGACATAACACAGAGCACTCAAGAGTGAAATGGCCCTCACAAGCAGAGCTCTGTAAGATACTTCTAGCAGCAAGTAAATGACAAAGCAGAGTTCAACTAGTAACTAAGAAAGACCACAACCAATAGCTATTCCTGCTAGTTTATTAACCAATTTATTACAACTCTTTTAATTAAAGAACAAAACAATAATCATCTCTACCTTAAAGACCTCTTCCTCTTCATAACTATTTCCTCCACTAACCTCTTTAAAAGTCACAATTTAATCTGGGGTTAAAAACTTGTTTCTGTTTTGAAAAAGAAAAGAGACAACATTCTAAGCATTACAAAGAAAAAAAGGACCTAAAATCGCTGCCCTGGAAGAGCTGGTCCATCTAAGAGACAAGACAGCCTCCCTGTCTGGCGGCCCCAGGCCACCCCCAATCAGGGTTCCAGTGGAGACCCACCTGCCATCTGCACACGCTCCATCATTCAGACTTCCTTCTCCAGGTACGGTCTTGGTAGGCACATGAATGGGAGAAGAGAAGTGTGACAAGAACGTGAGATTTGGGAAAAGAAGACCTATGTTTAAGTCCTGCTCCCACCACAGACCTCAGCTAACCTAAAGCGCTTGGATACACAAGGAAGGGGACATCCCAGCTCGCAGGGCTGTGAGGGTTTAAAGAGAAGACTCTCCACACAGAGGAGAATCCAGAAGCCCAGTGCACCATCGCCGTCAGTGTTAGGAACTCCCCAGACCTCAGGACTGGCGCTTGGCCGCTGCTAACCATCTCCATTCAGAAACCACACTGTAGCTCAACCTCCACACAGAAATTTCAATTCAGTGTGTTTCCTTGAAAAGGATTCCCTAGCTTCTTTCGTGAACAAAACTATCTCTTGTTACCTAAGACTTCAGTTATCCCTGTCTAAATCCTATATCCCTCTTTCCTTCCAATGGCATAACCCTTCTCTCAGAGCTGGACACTCCCTCCACCTGGCTCCAACCCCTGCTCACTCGCCTGCCCGCCACCAGGACCCACTGCAGTGGGGCTTCCTTGCTTCCTGGAGCCTCACCGTTGCCATGGCGGGGTCAGAAACCAAGAGCCCACCATGCTCTGCTGTCTGCTTCCTCACAGGCACCATTCCGGTGACCTCGGCACAGGACCCAGTTCAGTCTCACTCACCTTCATCACCTGTCTGCCCGTGGATGGGTGTGAACCCATCAAGCTGTCCTAAAGTGAGATGTGCATTAAAAGGGCAGGCGGGGAGCAGAGTTACCAGTATCTGAACTGAGACCCAGCTCCCTCTGCACATCAGTTTACAAACTTCTGCAGAGTGAGAGGGAAGCATAACGCATTTCAGATGACCTCCAGGCACAAGGAATGGAATACAAGCTTTAAAAGTGGTGGCACGTTTAACTTTAAGACATCTCCCACATTCTAGGACTTCATAATTAAGCCCAGTTCATCTTTCTAAAAGTACCTCCAGCTGCGCCTCCATGAAACCTGTACTCTCATTTCATAGTCTTCCCAGACAAACCAGCTGCCCCATTTCTGCTTCTCTGAATTCTACTCATCCAAGCAGGGTCCATAAGCCTGCTGGGTCCATCCGCCCTCCTGGGAAGCCTTCCCTAATCCTGGGGGTGGGGGCACAGTCGTTTTCTCCCCACCTCTCAACTTACAGAGTTCCTAACTAGAGAGGTGTGAATTATCTTATGTGGTGGAAAAATAATCTCACACCATGAAAGGACATCTGTTCCTCCTGGATCCTTCTGGGATGTAGTCAGTTATAAATGAAGAGGAAAAGGAGAGATGTGTTTTTAAAAATCCTGATTCCACGGCATTTACTCCCACACATACAGGTGTTAACAACTGTACTTTGGTATCCATAAAAACAAGAAAGCATCTCCTATATTCACAAAAAGCAGTGTTTATCATTTACCACTGGAGATTAATTTGCAATTTCCTCTTTTGAGAGATTACCACAATGATTAGGTCAATCATTCCAGCTTACTGTCAACTGGTCTAATCCATTCAAAATTTAGAATCAGCTTCCTCAGTGCAGAGAACAAAGGGGAAACCCCCAGACAGTAACTTCTGACCCCCAAACTGGACACAGCCGGTCATTATTTACCCACGGTTACTGAACCCCCAGCACAGGCCAAACACCAGCCAGAAGCTGGAGTACAAACACCCTCAAGGTGTTTCCAAGTCTAACACAACATGAAATGTGGATGATTCTGGACAAGGTGGACCAAAAGCTTCATAGAGAAAGAGGACTATGAAAATTTGTTTGACTTGTAATTCTGCAAACTGTAATTCACAGCAGCTGGACCTTATGGAGGAGCCACTGGGTGTTGCATCAGTGAAAACCACAAATGGAGTGTCTGGGTCACCTGGGGACTCAACATTGGGCTTCAATATCCCCAGAGCAGATTTATTCCCATGATCCTACCCTTTCTCCTTCAAGAAGAAAAGAAAAAGAAGGAAAGAAGAGTAGGTCAGCCATCTTCCTCACATGCCCTGAAAGAGGACCTTTCCAGAAAGGTCCAGGGCATTCTAAATGAATGCCTTGTCCGACTAGACAAGAAACCTGATGTGAGAACAGCAGGCCGAGCAAGAAGGGGATGAATACTCTTGGCACTTTGGAATGTGTCCTTCAGGTGTTCCCCATATACACAGGAAGTACATGTGTTGCAATTTGTTTGAACTGAATAATATAATTACAAGGCAATTGCCCCATGTCAGTACATATAAATGTACCACACATTGTGGGGTCCTAAAGTTCATAGAAAGTAGAACTGGAAATATTAGTAAATAAAGTCTAAAAAAAAAAAAATCTGTCCTAATAGAGAATATAGTTAGACCTTATCTTTAATGCATTTAAAATTTTTTCATGTCTTTTGATAGCTTCTGCTTAACAGAAAATCAGAATAATCGTTACAATGAATTTAAGCTGGTCTACAACAAAACAGCTCTAACACAGAAGCCATATCCATTTTTCCCGTATAACTGTCATCAGTCAAGATACCATGCACTAGGGCTGTGCGTGGTGTAATTTTCAAGGGCTAGCTATATGAAGTTACGACTTTAAATGTGAATTCTGTTTTTTTTTTTAAACTCTGAAGTCTCAAGATTATCCATAGCAAAAATTTTCTAGTTCTATGCTTCATTTTATAATAGACACTGAAAGTAAAAACGAAACCCAAACTATCTTTTACAGCAAATGTTGAATTAACTACATTCTATTAAACCAAAATTCTATGTAGGAATTCCCATCCTGGCTCAGCAGAAATAAACCTGACTAGTATCCATGAGGCAGGTTTGATCCCTGGCCTCACTCAGTGGCTTAAGGATCCGTCTTTACTGTGAGCTATGGTGTAGGTCACAGATGTGGCTCAGGATCTGGTGTTGCTGTGACTGTGGTGTAGGCTGGTGGCTAGAGCTCAGATTGGACCCCTAGCCTGGGAACCTCCATATGCTGCCGGAGCAGCCCTTAAAAAAAAAAAAAAAAAAAAAAAAAAAGATTATGTGTAAACATAACAGCAGTATCAAAAAAAAAAAAAAAAAAAAAAGGATGTGCACATCTGGAATTTGCAGTATGATGGCTAAAAGAGTCATAGAAGTATTAACAGTATTGTACTGATTTGACTAATATTTCAACAGATACTCTGGAGAGTTACCAACCAATGAAGTGAGGCTTAGGAAGGAAGAAATGATGTGGATAGTCCTGAACCAGTAACCAAAAAAGGGGGTCTCAATTATTTTCATCTCTTAGCATAATTACAGGCCCAAAAAATATGACCATTCAACAGAGAGCAAAATCATGGGGGGATTGTCATTCCATAATCCTCGGGGCATCCAGTGAGCAACCGTGAGAGCAGAGACTAACCAATGGAAGAGGGGCGCATGGAGGGAGACACCAAGGCTCTGTACTTACGAAGAGCAACTTAGCACAGCAACTGAGGGATGGAAGAAAGGCTGTCCCAGGGCGCTGCCCAAGAGGGCCATGTTACAGACAAATGAGGGTTACTGGGGTAATGAAAGAATCAGAGTAATGTGATAAGGAAAACATACATTCTTTTAACTGTTACATTGAGACTGCAAGTACAGAATCTTCAGCCCAGCACGCCACAATCCATTTCTCCAGCACTGTGTATTCCAGCATCTCAGAGCAGACTGCGTTCGCAATTTATCTTAAAACCTCCAATGTTTCACCATTTCCCACAACCTTGTATACAAAGCTTACATATAAAATGTAAAGTTCCTCTTGATCACTTGTTCATGTTGCTGGAGCTAAAACTGGGTCTTGCTGGGGTCTAACATTCCATGAACCAATGACTCCAGCTCCAACTTGCCTTCCAGCTTTGCTAGGTCTGAGGAAACCTCTGTGCCTTGACACGTGGGGGATTGGAGTACTTTCCTTTCCAAGACCTGAACATGTGTAGCGAGCACTACCACCACATCCCCATCACTCTCCCGCTCCCTCAGGCCCGCACACCTCAGCTGTCCTCTCCTCTCCCCTGCACACGCTGAGAATCCTGCAGCTTCTGCCTTTACTAGCTCTCTTTCCCCAGGTAGGCACAGGCTTTGCTTCCTCACTCCTCTTGGGGCTTTCCTTGACTTTCAATAATGCTTAAGCAGTAATCAATTATACACAGGACTTCAACTTTCTTTCTCTCATAAGGCAAAACCGGTATCGGACACATTCTTACACTCCTTGCAGTGAAGGTTCAATGGGCTGCTTTGGTAAGTAAATAATTGATGGAATCAGTGTGTGTGGAAAGGGACTGCTAGTTTGCACAAGTTTCTTGAACCAGTATTCTCTGAATACAAAAAGCTTAACAGGGGTTAGGGAATGGCATTACACAAATGAGAAAATTTCACTACCCATTACTTTTTATAAAAACACTCATAAGTTACACACAGTTGCAAAATAAAGCACTTAGCAGGTGTTCAAACATTTGCTGAATGCATAAGAATTTAAAGATAGTCTCGAAATGAGAGGCCAAATAAAAGCTCCTCTCAAGCTTACATAATACAAATTTAGGTTCAAAAGTGTGGCTTTTCAAAAACGAAGGTCTTGTGCCCATTGAGTTCTTTGTGACTCAATGAAGTTCATTTTTTTAAAGTCAATCTGCCATGTATTGTGACCTTGTGCTTGTGAGCAAAAGCCAGAACGAAGTTCTCAGATTCCCACTCCCTGTTTTCCCTGTCATCCAGTATCATCATACAAAAATGAGGCCAATAACTACGCCTAACCGTGACTAACATAAAAGATTCACAATAGACTAAATAAAATTACTATTTAAAAAAGTGGGCTGAGTCCCTATCCGATTTCCACCGACGGGCATTTACCAACGTAAACATTCACCAACATACAGCCTCCCTTTATAAAACTCTATCGAGGTTCTAAACACAATACAAACACCAAACTGTTGCTGGGAAAATACGTTCATTGAGGCCGCATTCTGTGACACTAAAAACAAAAAGGAAAAAGATCCTCACGCCCCTTGTAAGGGACTATTTATAAACGCACAACCCCCAAATCAAACCAGCCATCTTCCGCAATGGTCCTCTGCTTCCTAATATCGAGATTCTACATCCAACAGTCTTCTTAAATTGAAAAGCCAACCTTCCCACCCTTGGGATAAATCACACAAGCACCACCCACACGAAAACCTAGAAACCACACAATAAGAGAGCGAAACGGGCCCACCTCCCTTGTCCCATCATCGCGGGAGACGCGGGCGGCCACTGCTGTCCGGCTCCGTGACTCCCCATTACCCGGGAGCACGATCGTCCCCGCGGCACCCAGGCCCACGGCACCTCGCGCCACGGCCACGCTTCAGAGTCCCGACGGGCGAGGCTCCGCCGCGGAGCCATAAACAACGAGCGGGGCGCGTCCTCCCGCGCCAGAAGGCGCTCGGCGCGGTGCCCCAAAGCGCCGTCCCGGGCCCACCGCGAAGTTGTGAAACCGCACACACGCCCATCCCGCTCCCACCGCGGGCCGGGCCGGGGCTGAGTCATCCCCGGGAGCAACTTCGCCCGGAGCTCCAGCCCATGGCAATCCCCGCACCGCCCGCTCCACGTCAGGACCCCCAGGCCGGGCCCGGCGCCGGCGCGTACTCGGCCCCGACAGCCTCCACCCGAGGGTTTGAGGGGCGTCGGGGGCCGCAGGGCCCGCCTCCGCCGCCCGCACCGGGACTCACCGGGCAGCACCTCCTCCTCCGCCGGCCTCAGCAGCAGGGCCCGCGGCCCCCGGCAACATCTTCCGCCGCCGCCTCGTTCTCGGCGGCGGCTACCAACCGCCCATCGGCGCCGCCAACCGACACAACCGCCGGTGCCGGGGCTGCCGCGGCCGCCACCTCCGGGCGGCGAGGACGCTGGCGGGGCCCCCCGGCTCTGCGTCGGGGGCCGGGGAGGGCGGACCGCGGCCGGTCAGAGCCGAGGGGCCAGGCGACAGGGACGCCCGAGGCAGCACCGGGCTCGGCAGGGCCGCGGACTCGGTCGCCGCGGTTTGTTATTGTCGACTCCGGCCCTTCCTCCGCGGAGCACGCCGGGAAGCGCGCGGGGGAGGGGCGCCCGCCGCCGCTCTGCGCAGATCCGGAAGTCTGCGTCCGCCGGAAGTCGGCGAGCTGCCGGGAAGGGCGGGCGCCGCTCCGCCTCTCGCCTTTGCCTGGGCGTACCGTCTGTTCGTCCTCCTGTGACCCCGGGGACTCCGCTGGGCGGCCCGTGGCTGTGTTGGCCGCTGTCCGGATGCGACTACCCCAAGGTGAGCTTGACCTTCGCTTCTGCGACGAGCGCGCCTGAGCCCGGCCCTTCGGCCTGTCCCGGAGGGCCGGGGCGGGGGGCGTCCGAAGGTCGGGGGCCTCTTTTTGTCCCCCTGGGCTTCTGCCACCGGGCCAGGGACTGAGGGGACGGGGCGCGGGGAGCGCTGTGTCCCGGCGGGGCTGGCCTCCGCCCCAACCCCGGATCTGCAGGCGAGAGGGGAGAGCTTCGGCTCGGTAGATTGGGAGCACGTCAGAAGCGCCGCGACCACCCTTTTTTTTTTCCCCCCGCTGGCTGCGGAGTTCCCTCGTCAGCACGCGCCCTATAAGGCCGGGGAAGCAGCTTCAGGGGGTCCTGATTCTTTGAAGATGATGAGTCACAGGTTGGCTTGAAGCCACAGGACTTAAGTATCACAATCTGATGAAGTTAAAGTAGAGAAATATCTGAACTTTTAAGATTCCTGTTATATCCAGGAATATTTGGGAAGAGTAACAGCTCGGAAGTGCTACCGCTGAGTCATTAGAGAGCTTTTGAGTTGTGTTTGCATAAAGATGAGTATTATCACCCTTTTCAAGGGCACCCAAGCAGAACAAACACTACCGGGAAGCGAGGCCTGCAATCCTTCACTTGTCAGAGTGGGAACTGAAAAAAACATTGAAGTACTGGTAAGTTTCCATTGCACTGACCCGTATCTGAAAGTTGTGGTTGAGAAGGACTTGCAGGTGTTACCACTTTGTTTTTAATTTTATGCTCTTACCGAGCCCAGAGAAGACTTGTCTTTGGCAAATCATTTTATCTTTGTTTGTTTTTAAGGTGGAGTTTTATTCCAGCACCCCAACAAGATACAGCAGGGAAGTGGAAATTAAGAGACAAAATTGTTCTTATACCTTGGGAAAGGTGAGAACTGGAAAGAAGGAAGAAAGGAGCTGACTGAACTAAGCACAGCATAGTAATTAGCTCAAAGAAAGTAAGTCATGAGATGGGATTCAGCCAGAAAATTCATAAGCAAAGCACGATATTAGGCCTCTAAAAAATATATGGGTCCTTGACCTACCTCTTAGTTGTCAGTGACATTTGTCATAGCAAGTACAATATATGTCAGAATGTAAAATCATGTATATGCCAGTAACACTCTATTAAATAAAATTTTGGGCCACCCCGTGGCATATGGAGCTCCCCAGCCAGGGATCAGATCAGAGCCACAGTCTCAACCTAAGCCACAGCTGCAGCAATGCCGGATCCCTAACCCACTGTGCTGGGCCAGGGATTAAACCAAGACACTGCCAATCCCATTGTACCACAGCCGGAGCTCCTAAATAAAATATTTTAAATGTTGTTTGTGTCACTTCTTTATTTGGGGGGGATTAATTCACTCTTAATCTTCTCTCTTAGTTATAAGCTGAAAGAAATGACCAGAAGTGATTGGCTCTTACTGTTGCTGAAATAGAAACAAGGAGACAGTTTTGGGTGAAGGAGAAAAAAAAAAAATAGCTTTTATTGCTTTATCAGGCAAAGGGGGGGCAGGGTAGACTAATAAAGACTATGCTCTTCTTTGGGAGAGAACAGGAGGTGGTTTTATAGTTTGGGAGTAGAAAATAGGATAAGGATCAGGGTAGGTGCAAACTTGCATTCCTCAAAGCTGGTTTTTGGTGGCCCTGGGACTGGTTCTGGTGGTCCTTCTCTTTAAAGAATGAAGAATTCTTCACCAGATAGTTAGCATCTTTTCATTTGTTGGGGGTTTGAGTTAGGCTGAACAGCTCAAAGAAGTGTATCAGCCCAGGCCCTGCCCCAAGGCTGCACCATTATTTGCTGCTTGTGCCTCCCTAATCTCTGCATCCCCTCCCTTCCCTGATTAGCAGCTATTTAAACCTGCCCTTTGCAACTCCAGGAGGGTCCTGAAGCTTATCCTCTGAGGGACACAAAGGAACCCCACAGGGTCCTACCCAGTTTCAATATCTTAAAGGTTTACACCTTCTCTGGAGTGTAAATGTTGGGAGTTTATGTGCCTTATGTTTTTGCTTACTGATAGTGAGAATGTATCAAGATGAGTTTTATTATATATGTGCAAGTATCTGGAGAGAACACAGGTTCTTCATACTGTCTATGTCCACAGTACATCTCCACAAGTCATGTTGTCCTTCAGACCAAGGATGTTGAATGCTGTCTGTATTCTCTCCCCTTCCCTTTGTAATGTCTCCTTCTTGGCTCTTAAGTCTGTCCTTTTATTTGTTCCTTTTCCAGACTGCCAAGTTATTATAATACAGACATCAGTGATGCAGATATGAGGTGCTTTGGGAACAGAAAAAGATTTAATATTGTCATCACATTTTTTAAAAAGTTAATAAGCATTTTAGGTCCTTTATAGATTTCCCATGAGGCAAAAGAAAGTAGTTGTTAGGAGGAGTGTGTAGGGTCTGCTGCTAAATGCTCTAAATACTTCAAATCAGTTCTACCCTTTGAAAACCTGTTTTTTGGAGTTGTGTTGTGGCTCAGTGATAATGAACCTGACTGGTATCCATGGGGAAGTGGGTTCCATCCCTGGCCTTGCTCCATGGGCCGTGAACTGTGGTGTAGGCCAGCAGCTACAGCTTCGATTCAACCCCTAGCCTGGGAACTTCCATGTGTTGCAGGTGTGGCCCTAAAAACACTACCCCCCCCCAAAAAAAAAAGCCCTGTTTTTCTTTCAGGTCTCAATTTCAGTGTCACTTTGTCCTTCCCTGACGTACCTGTAGTTCCCCTCAATCCGTCTATCATTTAGTGTCTGTCTAATCTTCTAGAAGGTAAGCCCTTTAGGAGAACTGTTTTCCCGGTACCTGGGGGACAGCGGTGAACATGCAGACATTGGGTGACAGTGCCCTGCACTTTATTTATACCTCAACTCTCCCAGCTCCTTTTCAGTATTTACTCCAAGACCAGTCTGAACCTGCAGCCTTCACTGGTTTGGTTTTGTAACATGTTAGATACATTTAAACTTCCTAGCCTAGGGATCTCTTAGATACTAAGCCCTTTGGCTAGCTGTGTCTCCTGGCACTTCGCACATTTACACACAGCTTGCCTAAGTTTCCTCATCTGGGAATGTTCCTCCTGTCACCTTTCCACGCCATCCTTTAAAACAGCTTGGACATCAGTCAGCTTCTAGACCATGTAGTAGTCACTCACCCTCTGCCACCTCTGCTCTGTATCACACAACTGTAAGTCACCTGCCCATCTAAATCTATGAAACCCTGAAGTTAAGGAGCTGCGAATTACTCATTTTTAAGTTTCTAGAACTTTGTGATGTGCCTGGCACGTAGCAATTAAAATATTGAATGTAATAAATTCTGCCAATATTCACATTGAAGTTTGACTAGGTCACTGTGGGAAATGCCTGCCTTGAAATATCTCAAAAGCTGGGTCAGGGAACCTTCAAAAATCATTGCAGTGACACGTGTATGACAGTCTTTCATCTGAAATACATCAGGATATTGGGAAGATCACAGTACACAGCTTAATTTTATTAGCGCATCCTGATTGGGGATCTCCCCGTATGTGTTAGATGCTTCTCAAACAACTACCTGTCAGTCAGCCTCATTTTTAAAGTTGTGTTCAAACAACCAGCAACCGCAGCTGACACAATGACTATCTAAGGAATGAATCACAGTTTTTCCATTTTTAAAGGTTAACCCCTTTAAAACATCTCAGATATTGTTTTTAAGATCACAGCTACTTTGGTGTATAAAATATGGCAGTGGACCCCTTACGAGGCTTCTGGCATGTGATTCTTAACGTGTCCAGTACACACAGCGTTTATAGACCTTAGCGCTGCCCCAGTCAGTTGGTCTGTTGGTACTCACAGGTTATTAATGATGACGATGGTTGGCTTATGAGTGACTGCTTCAAAGCTGGTGATGAGCTAGTAAGCAAGCTTGTTCCTAATGCTTCGACACCTACATGCAAAAAATACAGCACGGTTCATTTTCCAGCAGATTTAAATCAGTAGCGTGGAACAAAAGATTTAGTCATTTTTCACATTAAGTTTTTGTCTTTCATTATTTTGACGAAAAGCTTAAAACGTCCAAAAGGAGAGCTGGGATGTGTTAAAGCAGCAACCACTGCTTCCTCAGATGTGCATTTGTTTAGTTGCCCCTTCCCACGGCCCGTGCTGCAGATGCCTTCCCAGTAGGAACTGTTTTCCCATGCGGGTGATGGCAAGGAGCACATAGCTGCATGTCTGCAAACCCGCTGTCCAGTCCTGCCTCTTTGTTTCCCTGGTCAACTGCATACCCCGTGGGTGTGCACTGCCCGTAAGTCCCCAATGCCCAACCCTTCCATTCCTCTCCCCTCCTGCCTCACAGGAAATAGAAGATCTGAGGAAGAACCTGGCCCTCCTGCCCAAAGTCTGCAAACCTCCCTGCACCTTTTTTTTTTTTTTTTTTTTTTTTTTTGTCTTTTCGCCATTTCTTGGGCCGTTCCCGTGGCATGTGGAGGTTCCCAGGCTTGGGGTCAAGTCAGAGCTGTAGCCACTGGCCTACGCCAGAGCCACAGCAACGCAGGATCCAAGCTGCGTCTGCGACCTACACCACAGCTCACAGCAATGCAGGATCATTAACCCACTGAGCAAGGGCAGGAATCAAACCTGAAACCTCATGGTTCCTAGTTGGATTCGTTAACCACAGCCATGACGGGAACTCCCCTCCCTGCACCCTTTCGTCTCCCCTCCCGTCACTTTTCATCCTCTCTGTTGAAGGGGTCCTTGGGCTCTAGGCTCAGTGCCATCATCTCAGTTATTCTGTGGGGTCATTTGGTATGCGCCAAACTTCGTTCATATGTGAAGTGTTTTACAGAATGTCTGTTAAAACTGGAGTTTATCCTTAATTACTTATTGTTACATCTAAGATGAAAATAAAGCATTGCATCAGCAGTAGGCTTTAGTAGTTACCTAAGATAATCTTTTGATCTTCCAGTTTTATTAAAATTTATTTATTAGGTGCCAGGCAGTTATTTGCATGAAATATTATGTTGATCTCTGAATAAAAAGTCAGTTAAAACTTAGACATAAAAACTTCAGAAAAATTGTCTTCCTCTTTGTAGTATTTATTTTTTAACTTGTTTTGACTATGTTGATTACATGAATTTTCAATGAAAATGTTTATAGACTTTGTCTTTTTTTTTAATGTAATTATTGTATTGTATTGAATAAACAGGTTATTATTTCATGACTGTTACTTAGTATATAGTATATAGAAGAATGGAGTAATTAATGTAATTATACAATGGCCACTTGATAGGTTTTGAAAAATGCAACGCCATCAGTTCTTGACATGATAAAATATTTGTATGTACTTCAGTGCACACATCTAATTACACTTAAAACAAAAAAAAAAATTCTCAAAAATTCCTAAATCCTGCATCTTTCTTGTCACTTACATTCATGTTACAGGCTTTTTGCTGCTTCCTCTTTTCCCTTTATTCTGTTATACTCCTAAACTTCTGGAAACTGACCAAAGAGAGATCTTTGTATGAAATGCTTGTTGTTTCCTTTCTACAGAAGGCTCCCAAGAACACATTTTACTCCTGTTTCAAGATTATCTTTTTGAAAAATGTTCAGCCTCACCAAGAAATAAGCTGAGAATTGTGTGTTTCCTTAAAAGGACGTTCATCCAGCCTTTTTTTTTTTTTTTTTTTTTTTTAACTTTTTTCTCTTTCTTTTTTTACAGCCACACCTATAGCATATGGAAGCTCCCTGGCTAAGGTTCCAATGAGAGCTGCCACTGCCAGCCTACACCACAGCCCCAACAATGCCAGATCCAAGCCACATCTGCAACCTGAGCCACAGCTGGTGGCTGAGCCAATGCTGGATCCTTATCCCACAGAGCAAGGCCAGGGATCAAACCCACATCCTCACTATGTCCAGTTCTTAGCCGTCCGAGCCACAATGGCAACTTCTCACCCAGCCTTTTTAATGAAAACATGGAATACCTGTCTTCAATTAAGCAGATGGTACAGCTTCAAAAGAAGCAAAAATAAGTGATTAAAGAAACATATTCTTTTCCTCAGAGTTCCCATCATGGCTCAGCGGTTAACAAATCCTGCTAGGAACCATGAGGTTACAGGTTCGATCCCTGACCTTGCTCAGTGGGTTAAGGATCCAATGTTGCTTGTGAGCTGTGGTGTAGGTCACAGATGCAGCTTGGATCTGGCGTTGCTGTGACTCTGGTGTAGGCTGGCGGCTACAGCTCTAATTAGACTCTGGGAACCTCCATATGCCGCATGTGTGGCCCAGAAAAGACAAAAAAAAAAAAAAAAAAAATATATATATATATATATATATATATATATATATATATATATATATATATTTGTGTGGTCCCAGAATAATTATACAGACTATTTCATCAGTCTGCCTCAGTGATATTGCTTTCTTAAAAACATTTTTATTACTTTCTTTCATGTAGCAACAAGTCTAAAAAATGAAATGGAGAGAACAACTCCATTTTATTAGCATCCATTTAAAAAGAATATAATGGGAATAAATATAACCAAAGAAATGCAGGACTTGTAAGCCAAAAATTACAAAACACTGAAAGAAGGGAAAGACACCCCCCCCGTTCATGTTTTAGAAGACTATTTAAGATGGAAATGCTTTCCAAATTTATCCACAGGTTAATATAGGCCCTACCAAATTCCCAGGTAGGTTTTTTGCAGAAACTGGCAAGCTCATCATAAAAATTCATAGAGAAACACAAGGGGCCAGAATAGCCAAAACAATGGACAAAGAACAAGTATGGAGCATTTACATTTCCCAACTTGAAAACTTACTACAAGGCTACAGTAATCAAGACAGTGTAGTACTAAGATTAGACAGATTAAAGGAAAAGAATTGAGAGTCCAGGAATGAACTGTTAAAGTTAATTGATTTTCGAAAAAGTACCCAGACATTTTGACACAGGAAGAAAAGCCTTCTTAAATGGTGCTGGGACAACTGAATATCTCCATGCAGAAGAGAAATGGGACTCCTATTTCAGCATATGCAAAAATTAACTGCTACTGGATCAAAGACTTGAATGTAATAGATAAGAGTTATCACATTGCCCAGCAATTCCACTCCTAGAGAAACAAAAACACACATCTCCACCAAAAACTTGTAGAAAAATATTCACACTGCATTATTCGTAACAATTAAAAAGTGGAAACTATCCTAACGCCCAACAGCTGATCAACAGATAAAGTGTGGCCTATCCCTACCATGGAATATTTGGGATGCAGGAATGTCAGTTCCTCACATAGTAAACAATTACTATACAACTCAAAAATCCCACACTTAGTTCTATACCAAAGAGAGTTAAAAAGCTATGTCCACGCAAAGATGTGGACACAAACTCCGTAGCAACATACCATGGTTGCCAAAAAATGGAAGCCTCCAAACTATGAGCTGATGAATGGATATACCAAATGTGGCTTATTCATACCATTATTATGTATGAAAAGCAAATTGTAATTCATACAATTATTGTATTATTGAATTAATATAATTATTGTATTGAATAATTGCAATTCATGCAATTATTATGTATGGCAGTAAAATGATACATGCTACAGCAAGGATGAACCATGGAAACATGCTAAGTAAAAGAAGCTACTCAGAGCCACACATTCTATGATTCCACTTATATGAAATGTTCAGAATAGGCAAATTCCTAGACAGTAGATTAGTGATTGCCAGGGGCTGGGGAAAGAGAAGAATGAGGTGTGAATGGAGGTTTCTTTGGAAAATGATGGGAATATTCTAAAACTAGAGAGTGGTGATTATTATAAAACTTTATACTAAAAACCACTAAATTATGTTTTGAAATGGTGAATTTTTGGTATGTGAATTGTATTTGAATAAAACTGTTACTTAACATTTTTAAATGTCAGATGAAGTAAGTAGTAAGCAGAAAAATCAGCCACATAAATTATCTGTTGCTAAGTTCTAATTCATGTAACCATCACTGAAATGGTTTAAAAGTACTTTAAAGGGGAGGAGTTCCCGTTGTGGCGCAGTGGTTAACGAATCCGACTAGGAACCATGAGGTTGCGGGTTTGGTCCCTGCCCTTGCTCAGTGGGTTGACGATCCGGCTTTGCCGTGAGCTGTGGTGTAGGTTGCAGATGCAGCTCCAATCCGCGTTGCTGTGGCTCTGGCGTAGGCCGGTGGCTACAGCTCCGATTCGACCCCTAGCCTAGGAACCTCCATATGCCGCGGGAGCGGCCCAAGAAATAGCAATAACAACAACAAAAGACAAAAAAAAGACAAAAAAAAAAAAAAAAAGTACTTTAAAGTGGAAATCCGATTTACCCCTCACTGAAAGTGGCAGTCCTTTAGAAAGGGTGACCTAATGGAAATCTAACAGCCCAGGGTGCGGCCATAGGTAGTGCATTGTCTATATTATTGTTTAGCTATAATAAATATAACTATAATCCGTCTGCTTTTATTATTACTGTACCATTAATGTTAATGCCAAAAAAAAATACCCCCCCCAAAAAAAACCTTTCATCAATTCAAGTCAGTTTTCCTCAATCTTTTTTGGAGAGCCAGGGAGCTCTTTGTTTTGGGTGACTATTCTGTGCCTCTCAGGATGATTGTTTAGCTGCATCCCTGGCCTCTAACCAATTGATTTCAGGAACATTCTCCTCCCCCCAGTTGTAAAAATCAAAAGGAGTTCCCTCTCTGGATTCTGTCTAGGATCCATTAGTATGAAGGTTCAATCCCTGGCCTCACTCAGTGGGTTAAGGATCTGGCATTGCTGTGGCTGTGGTGTAGGCCGGCAGCTACAACTCCAGTTTGACCCCTAGCCTGGGAACCTCCATGTGCCATAGGTGTGGCCCTGAAGAGACAAAATGAAATAAAAACCAAAAATGTCTCTTGAAAGAAAGAACAGCATTTGCAGCAACATGGTTGGACCTAGAAATTATCACGCTAAGTGAAGTCAGTCAAACAGTGAGACACCAACATCAAATGCTATCACTTACATGTGGAATCTAAAAAAAGGACACAATGAACTTCTTTGCAGAACAGATACTGACTCACAGACTTTGAAAAACTTATGGTTTCCAAAGGAGACAGTTTGGGGGTGGGGGATGCACTGAAGGTTTGGGATGGAAATGCTGTAAAACTTGGTGGTGATGATTGTTGTACAACTATAAACGTAATAAAATTCATTGAGTAATTAAAAAAAAAATGGTTCCAGACATTGCCAAATGTCCTGAGAAGAAATCTTACCAAAGCAGAGAAACTCTGACGTAAATTCTGACTAATTGCTGTGGTTTCTGTTAAATTTTAGTAACCTATGTGCAAGTCTCAAGGTAAAACTAAGCACATTTTGGAGTTTCCGTCGTGGCTCAGCGGTTAACAAACCCAAGTAGGATCCATGAGGATGTGGGTTTGATCCCTGGCCTCGCTCAGTGGGTTAAGGATCCTGCGCTGCCGTGAGCTGTGATGTAGGTGGCGGCCTCAGCTCAGATCCTGCGTTGCTGTGGCCGTGGTGTAGGCCGGCAGCTGTAGCTCTGATTCGACCCCTAGCCTGGGAACCTCCACATGCTGCAGGGGTGGCCCTAAAAAGCAAAAAAACACCAACAAACAAAAAAACCTAAGTACATTTTTTATCACTTATATTTAAATAAACGTATTCTTTTTTTGTTTTTGTTTGTTTGTTTTTGCATTTTAGGGCTGTACCCTGTGCCATATGGAGGTTGCCAGGCTAGGGGTCCAATCAGAGCTTCAGCTGCTGGCCTACGCAAGAGCCACAGTAAAGCCAGAACTGAGCCATGTCTGCGACCTACACCACAGCTCACGGCAACGCCAAATCCTTAACCCACTGAGCGAGGCAGGGGATCGAACCTGCATCCTCATGGATCCTACTTGGGTTTGTTAACCGCTGAGCCATGACAGGAACTCTAATAAATGAATTCTTTAGAGAAGTTAATCTATGTTTCCATATCCTATGGCACTACATTCATCCCAGCTTTTAAACAATTGGTTCAAAATACACAGCGGTAACACTGTGATTATAAAGAAGCCTAAGCAGTGATTGAATATTGTCACTTCTTATTCTATGTTTGGATCATTCTCTGAACCTTAAAAAGTTCTCTTTTTTTGAAATATCTCATGTTTCCCCCCCAAAAAAAAAATTCATGAAATGAAAAAGTGTACATCTATTACTTTTTTCATTTTTGGACTGTAATTGTTTTATTTAAACTTTTAAAAAGTTTGATGGCATAATTACATATTTGAAGAGCAATAAAATATTTTTCAATATCTATGTTCTACCTTGCCTATAGTATTTTTCATTCCATTCATGAATATTAATAAAAATAAGTTTCTCATTTAGAAGGTATTAAAAATGATCTATACCAAAATGATGACATATCAGATGTGCAAAGTGCAGAACTGATTTCAGAGAGAGGGAGGGAGCCTTTATGAGGTATTGTGCTAGGTGCTTTACACATAAGCTCAGGCTTAAGGGTGTGGCTGTTTTTCCTCAAATCTGTTTAGAATTCCAAATAGCCTAAGCAATTGTATTGGCAGATTTTTTTGCTATCTCAGTCTTGGGCTGATTATTGGTCTTTCAAAACCAAACCATATAATAGCATACTGTTTGCATAATAGAATTAGTAACTTTTAAACTTCCGCACTTGTTAGTTCTTAATGAGAATACTTTTCCGAGGAGTTCCCGTTGTGGCTCAGCGGTATGGAACCCGACTAGTATCCATGAGGATGTGGGTTTGACGCCTGGCTTCACTCAGTGAGTTAAGGATCTGGCATTGCCATGAACTGTGGTGTAGGTTGCAGACATGGCTGGGATCCCGTGTTGCTGTGGCTGTGGCGTAGGCCAGTGGCTACAACTCCAATTCGACCCCTAGACTGGGAACTTCCATAAGCCACAGGTGCAGCCCTAAAAAAAAAAAAAAAACACCTTTCCAAGACGTTAATATACTTCATTGCCAGACAGTTGTCTCAGATTATGAAACTATTAGTATATACCTATATTTTATTTTTAATTTTAATTTTTTTGGCCACACCTGTGACATGTGGAAGGTCCTAGGCCAAACCTGCACCATAGCAGTGACTCAAGCCACTGCAGTGACAACGCCAGATCCTTAACCTACTGTGCCACAAGAGACCTCCCTATGCATATATCTTCTTTTTTTCGCATATATTTTCAAAGGAAGCTTTCCAGACATAAGTATTTGCCTCTGCGGCAGATGCCTAGTCTTGTGCTCTATGTTTAATTAACCCTTGTTGAATGATTCATGTATTTAGTCTGTAGTTTGCCTAGTCAACATTAACTCAGCTCAAAGAACAATTGTTCAGAAACGGCTCTATCAGCAAAGCTTTCATGCACAATTTTAATTTGAAAAACAGGCAAATGATAAGAGGAAGGTGGAATCATTAATATAAAGTCTTAGTCTAAAATATAGGACAGGAAAGAAACTAAACTAGCATTTTTTTTTTTTTTTTTTGCTTTTTAGGGCCGCACCCGCAGCATAAGGAGGTCCCCAGGCTAGGGGTCTAATCAGAGCTATAGCTGCCAGGCCACACCACACACAGCTCACAGCAACGCTGGATCCTTAACCCACTGAGCGAGGCCAGGGATCAAACCTGAAACCTCAGGGTTCCAAGTCGGATTCGTTTCTGCTGTGCCATGACGGGAACTCCTAAACTAGCATCTTTTAAAATATAAAATAATCTTTAATATCTACAACTATAAAATGTTTGGAGTGACTTCTATTCCTAGAGTGGAAAGCTAGATGCAGGAGACAGTTCTGTGTGACATTTTGCTTTGAAATCAGAAACTTCTAAGCATGGTCTCAGTCAACCACATTTAAGTGTGCCTTTGCTTCAGCCACAAAAATGCCTCATCCCCAAATTTTAAATAACATCTTGTGCCAAAACTTGCCGTTAGTGGATAGTCAGTGTTGTAAAGTTCTTTGTCATGATACGAAAAGCACCTGGGGAATCAGAATATATGAACTTGAACTTGAGCTTTAAGTAGTTCATCCCATTTTAACAACAAAGCAGCCTAGCCAGGTTTTTTTTTTTTTTTTTTTTTTTTTTTTTTTTCCCTGACTTTTTAGGACTGCACCCGTGGCAAATGAAAGTTCCCTGGCTATGGGGCAAATCAGAGCTGCAGCTGCTGGCATACACCACAACCACAGCAACACAGGATCTGAGCCCCATCTTCGACCTACACTGCAACTTGGGGCACCACCAGATCCTTAACCCACTGAGCAAGGGCAGGAGTTGAACCCACATCCTCATGGATACTAATCAGGTTCATTACCACTGAGCCACAATGGGAACTCCCAGATTAACTTTTAATTCAGTAATTATGGACAGGTTTTGGGGGCCTTTAGCCAGCTGAGTGTATCCCTGTGATTCAAAAGATGACTGATAGGTTACATTTAAAAGTAGAAAAATTGTCCTTAAAATATACTGATTCTTTAACTGATGACTGGGGGCCTTTAGCCAGCTGAGTGTATCCCTGTGATTCAAAAGATGACTGATAGGTTACATTTAAAAGTAGAAAAATTGTCCTTAAAATATACTGATTCTTTAACTGATGATTAAAGTTATTAATGCCAATTATGGAAACTGAACGAGTATGCAGAGCTTAGAAGCAGTAAAAGGCTATTCTTTCCCAACCCTTCCTATCTACCTCCACAGTCTTGAAATGACAGCCAAGGACTGGGCTTGGAATTTCCTGGGCGTCCCACACCTTTGTATGTTGTCCTTTAGACACTGTAGTCATGGTGGGACTATCAGCTCCAGTCTGTCTGAGTCCATACCAGATGTCTTGCATGCTTTGCAATCCGATTCTTTATTACCACTGATTCAGTAATTTATTCATTCACTCAACAAACATTCATCATGAATGTTTGAAAAACCTAATTGTCCTTTAATGGGTATATGGATAAGTAAATTGCAGTATTTTTAATTTATGCAATTGAATACTAGTCATAATTTAAAATATATGAACAAGGATTTCCCACTGTGGCATAGGTCACAGCAGTGGCAAAGCCAGATTTGATCCTTGGCCCAAGAACTTCCATATGCCACAGGTGCAGTCAAAAAGAAAAAAAAAAAAAAGCATGAACTAGAGCTATATATATCTTAAAAATGTAGTATTTGAATAAAAAGTGCTGGAAAGGGTGTTAAAAATGGCACTTATTTATTTCAGGGAGTGTAAATATATTACAACCTCAAGGGAAGGCCATTTGGCAATCCATTGTGATTGATATGATCATAAAAATTCCAATTCTAAATTATTCTATAGACATAACTAGTCTATATTCTAGTCTTCATTTATGGGAAATGACATTTGAACAAGAATAATTATTGAAATATTGTATGCAGTAAGAGTTACTTAGATTTATCTCATTGCTACCCAGACAACTGATTTCTTAAATCTGCCATTCTTGGGGGAACACATAATTCTGCATACTTATGTATTTTAAGGCATCAAATTTTTTTGTCTCTTTTTTGGGGGGCACACCCTCAACATAGAGAGGTTCCCAGACTTGGGGTCAGATCAGTAGCTGTAGCTGCCAGCCAACGCCACAGTTACAGCAACTTGGGATCTGAGCTGCATCTGCAACCTACACCTCAGCTCATGGCAACACTGGATCCTTAACTCACTAAGCGAAGCCTGGGATCAAACCTGCGTCCTCATGGATGCTAGTCAGATTCGTTTCTGCTGAGCCACAGTGGGAACTTCAAGGCACTGAAAAGTATTTCTTATGTTTCTCTTTTTGGATCCTGCCTTCCACTAGATTAGGCTATATTTCAGTCTGAATGCCTCTAATCATTTTTACTTTTCCTGTTGCTTCCAATATAAGTTGATAATGTTTTTATCATAAAATTTTTAAAATAGCATGTGCAGGTATTCCCTAATACAGTGTTGCTCTTCTGTAGGTTTAGTGCCCAGAATCTAATTTCCTGTGGATAAATCTGCTGTTTACCGCTTGAGTCACCAGAAATAAACTGCTCTATATGGCGCTTGTCCACTCCTGGCAGCTTTAAGACCATGGTAGACGGTCAGAGAAAGGAACAGCATACTGCATGTTTTTCAAAATAACACCAGGGGTCACTATATTCCACTGTGGTTTAAAATGTTGAGCTAATGTCAATCACACGGTTTTTATTTCAATATTAAAGCTACAACGAAATGAATTCAGTGTTTATTATTCCCAATAAAGACGCATATGAAGAATGAAGACAATAGAAAGAGTAAAGGCAGGTTTAGATAGAATACTTTCAACTTTGGGGTTAAGAGATTCGTAGAAGTGGTAGATGCAGGAAATAGAGTTCCTGTCACCAAACTATTTTAGCGTTTTAAGGGGTCACTAACCCCTTCTGGAATTAATTCGTGAACAGACATGCTGACCCATAAAAATGCACAACTCAGTGCTTGCCAAGAAAAAGCCAAGGATCTCAGGTTGAGAAGCTCTGTCATAGATATTGCAGCCTGATTTCTCTTATTTGTAAAGAATAAGTAAGGACAGGTTGTGTCATAGGTTTGCTTTCAGTTAGATCTGTGCTGAGAATAATTCAGCACCCAGCAAATGTGCCTCACAGAAGCCATCGGCTGTTCGTGATAAGTGCAATTCTGCTTACTAGCAGCCCAATATGCACATGAATCCGTACCTTCATCCAAAAGAGCCGGTCTTACTGAACCTGAAACATGCCCTCATCCTTTGGATTATTCATGAATCGCCCCTCCAGAGTCTATAAATTGGACAACAAAGCTATGAAGGAGGACTTCCCATTGTGGCTCAGCAGTAATGAACCCAATTAGTATCTGTGAGGACACTGGTTTGATCCCTGGCCTCACTCAGTGAGTTAAGGATCTGTGTAGGTCGCAGACATGGCTCAGCTCTGGCGTTGCTATGGCTGTGGCTCTGCCGACCTAGGCTGCTGCAGCTCCGATTTGATCCCTAGCCTGGGAACTTCCACATGCCGCAGGTGCAGCCCTAAAAAGACAAAAAAAAAAAAAAATGTGAAGGAAAATATGTACAATTTCCAGTCATACTCATTACCATGAAGTTCATTTTAAGAATGTGACTTTATTTCATTTGACTTGCTACATGCCTGCCGTCATGCATCTGTCCTCATCCCTGTAGAGACAAATTTAGAAAGACACTGCAGACCAGTGTGTGTCTCTTTGTGATGAAGTCAGGGCGGGCGTTTACTACAGCCTTTGCACATCCCACCTTCCTTCAAGGAAAGGCTCATCAGAAGGTGCAAAGGACTTCTCAGATTCCCATTTGTTTGGGGACCCCAGGGGAGTTGTAGCTATAACAATTAATATGTAGAGTGGGAGTTCCTGTTGTGGGTCAGCTGTAGCACAACCAACTAGTATCCGTGAGGATGCGGGTTCGATCCCTGGCCTCACTCAGTGGGTTAAGGATCCGGCATTGCCTTGAGCTGTGGTGTAGGTCGCAGATGCAGCTCAGATCCGGCATTGCTGTGGCTCTGGCATAGGTCGGCATCTGTAGCTCCAATTAGACCCCTAGCCTGAGAACCTCCAAATGCCATGGGTGCGGACCTAAAAGGACCAAAAAAAAAAAAAAAAGGCAAAAAAAATGTAGAGTGTTTTAGAAAGGACAATCATATAAATGAAATGAGAAAAGAGACTTAAAACTTTCCCAACACCCCAGGGAATAATTTGTGTGTAAAACTGACTAAGTAAAAGAAAGAGACAAACTGTGGATCAAGTCAAGCTCCACTGTTGAGACTTACTGCTGAAGAAGTTACCGAAAGTGTTTAAGCACAGGAGTGGCAGAAGCAGGCTTGACTTTTGGAAAATCGCTCTGGCCATGGTGTGGGGAGGGAATACACGGACTGGCAGAAGCAGGAGGTCAAGGTGGGGCTGACATGATGGATGTGGGCGTGAAGAGGGGAAATACAAGGGTGGGGGGTTGAGGGGGTGCCAGGATGATGACCTGGATGCTGTTTATTTTTGTTTCTGTTGTCCTGGAGGCAATAGTGCCCAGTACTAGCTCAGGCTTATAGGTAATACTGTTTAATAAACTGGTCACCTTTACATAATAATGTATCTTGCAGGATTCTGGTTTGGCTGTTGAGCCATTCATTGTGAGGTTAATGAATCTGAGCATCAAAGGGCTCTAGTGAAAGGCCTCTAAAAGGAAAGAGTAGAGAGATTTGACTAGAAAATGTAAATGTCTAGGTGTGTCAGTGGTTGCGAATGGTTATGAATAAAATGAGAATGAGAGAATGATGCAGGAAATAATTTTTGCTAAAAGTGATTAGGAGGAGTTCTAGTTGTGGTGTAGCAGAAAAAAATCCATCTAGTATCCATGAGGACACAGGTTCAATCCCTGGCCTTGCTCAGTGGGTTAAAGATCTGGCGTTGCTTCAAGCTGCCGGCAGGTCACATATGCAACATGGGATCTGAGCTGCTATGACTTACACCATAGCTCACAGCGGATCCTTAACCCACTGAGTGAGGCCAGGGATCGAACCTACATCCTCATGTGTACTAGTCAGGTTCTTAACCCGCTGAGCCACAACGGGAGCTCCTAACATTCTTATTGTGGTGGGAGAAGAGGGAAATCAGTGTGGCCACCTATTGTTTTTTCTAAATGAGTCTTTTGAAAACTGACAGTGTATATACATCCCCATGGACGTTACATTCCTGTTGGTCCTGCTTCTATGCAGAGGAGCCTCCATGAGGCAGAGTATAAACATAAAATGCTTTTTTAACCAATACCTCTTTCCCAAATGGGCGAAATTAAACCCACTCTCCCTCTGGGACGTGGCTCCTTCAATGTCACCTTGACCATATTCTGTACCCCAGCACTCAGTCCAGTGGGGAAGGTTTCAGTCCCCTCCCTCCCTCCCTCCTTCTTCCAAAGCCCCCTCCTCCAAGACAGACAAGAACAGGTGTAATTTACGTATTTACTTCTTCTCATTCCTTTGCTCAAGGGGAAAAGAGAGACTAAAATGTTTAAAGAGATGCCTGCTGGGGGCAGGCTGTACCCCCTTGGCTTGGCGGGTGGTATTATTTACTTCTTCTCATTCCTTTGCTCAAGGGGAAAAGAGAGACTAAAATGTTTAAAGAGATGCCTGCTGGGGGCAGGCTGTACCCCCTCGGCTTGGCGGGTGGTATTATTTACTTCTTCTCATTCCTTTGCTCAAGGGGAAAAGAGAGACTAAAATGTTTAAAGAGATGCCTGCTGGGGGCAGGCTGTACCCCCTCGGCTTGGCGGGTGGTACCCATTGCTGGAATTGGTTTCCTGTGGTCCCGCCAGGTCATGTGATGCACCAGCATGTCCCACAGCGCTGGACCACTCCCTGCATTTCTCCTGGGCCTCTCCGAGCTGTTCATCTTTTCAGCTCATCACGCCGAGCTCCCTGATGGACCAGGTATGTCTTAAAAGTCTACAGCTGCAAAATGTTTACTTTTTTTTGAGTCCAGCACTTCCAACACCATACACCTGGGGATCCACCCCCTAATTCCTGGGAGGTTACGGGAGCGGGTGGCTGGTGGTCCTCCACCCCTGGCCCCAAGGACTTCTCCAGGTCCAGGGAAGGAAGAGAAAGCAGGTCTCCCCTCTGAACACAAGCCCCCAGCCTGCACTTGGCGAAAGGTGGGAAGCCTCCTGCGAGGGAAGAGCAAGGGCAGCCTCAGCATTGCTGGCCCCTGGTGCAGGCCCCCCATCCTGGACCGAGGATGGGAGGTGGATTACAAGGGCGGGTTGTTGGTGGTGGTACCTGTGCTCCTTGACCACCTCAGGGAGCTAAGTGAGACAGTGACAGGCTGGGCAACGGTCTGAGCTTAGCCTGCGGACCTCGGCAGCAGGTCCGAGGCAGCAACGTGACAGATCCCTTCCACAGCAGTTAGCTGGACGGCGACTGCTTGTTATGGATCTGGGCTGCTTGAGCCTACGTTCTGGTGGCATAATAGAAGACATGTGCTTAGGGGCCAGGGCATCTGCTTGCTCCATCAAATCTGTTCAGGGCAAGGCGGAGCATAAATGATTCATGACCTATCAATGCCTCATTTTCACTATGTACTCTTAAATTGATGGAACAACAGCAAAAATTATTATGACCAATACTAGCACTGGTCCCCCAGCAGCGCTAAGTGATGACACAGAAACAAGGTGGAAATAAGCACAAAGACTCCCCAGAAGAGGTGCAATCATTTTCCTGACCTTTTAGCTTCACTGGCAACATATACACAGTCATTCTAAAAATATCATGTTCTCTTGTGCCTGCAGAGCTGTAACGGCGTTGTGTTGTTGTGCTGTTGGCGGGTCAGAAAGGCTCGGGGCTGTTGTAACACAGAGCCCTGCACATCCTGGGCTGCACCGGGAGGCCTGATGTCCGAAAATAATCCGTCAAATGAGAAACGGCTTTCCTCTCTCTGCTCATCATATATCTAGGCCAGGACCAGGACAGAAAACAAAATTTTGTATATAAGTGAACAATTTTTTAATTAATTAATTTATTTATTTTAGGGCCACACCTGAGGCATATGAAAGTTGTCAGGTTAGGGGTCGATTTAGAGCTGCAGCTGCCAGCCTACACCAGAGCCACAGCAACGCCAGGTCCGACCCATGTCTTCGACCTATAGCACAGGGCAGGGCAACAACCTACACGGCATCCTCCTGGATAGTACTTGGGTTCACTTCTGCTGAGCCACAGCGGGAACTCCATCATGCCTTAGATTGATTTGTTCATTTTGTTTTCCGACTCTCTCTCCTTCGGAATGTAAGCTCCACTAACCTGCGGCTATCTCTGCCTGTTTCCCACTATGCTCCTCGTTTGGGTAATGGTGTGTACTCGGGAAATATCGATCAAATAGGGCAGTGTGTTAATCCTAAGGGATGGCTGAGCGTCAGCGGAAGAAAGGGGTGTGTGACAATTGACAGAGGCAAGGAAAAGATGTTAATTTTGTTCTGTAAGTTGTACGAGAAAAAGGCAAGCAGTGTTTGGACTGCTCTTAAGTTTTTTAAGAAATAAAACATTTCTATTCTCAACGTTCCTAATACTTTAAATTAGGATTAATTTAAATATTAGGGTTTCAATTCATATTACTATAATTAACGTAACTTAATATTCAAACATTAGCATTGGAGTTCCCTGTGGGGCAGCAGGTTAAGGACCCAGCATTGTCACTGCAGCAGCCTGGTTTCAGTCCCTGACCTGGGAATTTCCATAGGCCACAGGCATGGCCAAAAAAAAAATTAGGATTAATGATATTTAAGCATGTTCATTTTCCTTTACAGCAGTAAGACAGTTTAAAATATTTTGACAAAAACTTCAAAAAGTCACAGAACACTCACATTTCCTCTTTTGGTTGTTGCTGCATGGTTTGGTGTGCATGGCCATTTTTACAGCCCCACATGAAAAGTGAGGCCTGCCTGTCGGGCTCTCTAACACCTTCCTGTACCTGAATGGTTCCCCAGAGAGAACTAGCAAAGAGGATTTAAAGAGCAGGATTTTTGCAGAGGAATAATTTGTCACTGGAATAAATAGCTTAATAGTGTGCATTGCTTTCCATATAATATGATTTCATGAGGATGAATTGTTAAAAATTTGGAAACTGTAAAAACTAAAGAAGAAAACATAAATCACACTTAGTGCCACCACCACACAAAGATAATCATTCTTAATATTTCGGAGGGCATTTTTCCCGGCTTTTTTTCTATGCATATATTTTAATGAGATTTGGAGCGTTCTATACAGATTTTTACATTAGGAAATTGTTTTTAGTCAGCATGTAGATGTTTGATTCATTTATCCAAAAAAAAAGGATAACTGAATGTCTGAGAAGGAAAGAGCTGATACGTGTGTGTGTGTGTGTGTGTGTGTGTGAGAGAGAGAGAGTGTGACAGAGCCGACGTGAGTATTGCAAGGTGGCAGTTTATGTCTTTTAGCATCAGTGATGGTTTTATTGACAGTCTCATGCTGGTGGCCAGAGTGAAAACTGGACCAACCTTTCCAGAGAACAGTTTGAACAGGTGTCCAAATTTCAAAAGTAAACATTCTTTGATCCAGGCTAAAGTCAATCCTAGGACTTTAAGTAGAGGAAATAATGGGAACACTGCAAGAGTGTCCCCACGTCTTGGTTTACGAGATCGAAAATAGGAGACAACAGCTTATATGCCTCATAGTAGATGATCAGGAAAATTTTGATGCAGGCATAGAAGGTGATATTACGCAGCTGTTACATTACAGCATCAATGTATATGGATTGAGGTGGAAAAATTTTTAAGACATAGATTAAAAAATAAAAATATAGGAGTTCCCGTCGTGGCGCAGTGGTTAACGAATCCGACTAGGAACCATGAGGTTGCGGGTTCGGTCCCTGCCCTTGCTCAGTGGGTTAAGGATCTGGCATTGCCGTGAGCTGTGGTGTAGGTTGCAGATGCGGCTCAGATCCCGCTTTGCAGTGGCTCTGGCGTAGGCCGGAGGCTACAGCTCCGATTCGACCCCTAGCCTGGGAACCTCCATGTGCCACGGGAGTGGCCCAAAGAAATATCAAAAAGACAAAAAAATAAATAAAATAAAAAAATAAAAATATAAGATGGTATGCAGAACATGCTAGAAGATATTATGAGAAAATGAATCTTTCCCTGTCGTGTCAGCTCCTTTCCCCAAAGCCCAGCCCGGGATGGGCTCGGGGAGGGATGCTGGGTGGTGCCCGTCCTCCCCGCACCCTGTAGCTGCTCCGTCCATGTCTCTGTCCTGAGGTCCTGGCAGGACCCACTGTGCCCTCCTCCTCCAGGGACAGCGAGCTCTGGCTCAGGGCACAGCCGTCCTGATTAATCTACACCCCACATCTCTGTTGGATACTAGAATCCCTGTTTCTTCACCTCACTGTCCCTCAGGGCACAGAGAACAGAGCTCTGCTCGGGGCTCACGTGTGGTTATGGGTGAAGGACTGAATGCGAGGAGAGATTGATTGCTCTTCAAAAATTACTTTCTTTTCCTTCCCGGGGGCTCTTTGTATGCAACGATTCTTGAGAGGAGAAAGATTTTCTGTAATCAGATCTAGGGAAAATGTGTTTTTCTGGCTTGTGCTAATAGAGAATAAAATATTTACTCCCCCCACATCGGCCGTCCCCCTGGTGACAGCGCAGACTTCCTTCTGGACCATCCACTGGCCTGGGGTCAGTGCCCACAGAGCCTACCCGTCCCTGCAGGCTGCAAGCTCCTGTCCTTTCTCTCTTTTTCCTTCCAATCTTTATTTTCTCTTCTAAACTATTTTATTTTAAATAAGATATATACAAGCCTGCATTATGTGCTAGGTACTATGCTGAAGGCTTTACAGGTATTATTTATTTTAGCTTTTAAAAAATTTTTGTTTTCTTTTTAGGGCCTCACCGAGCATATGGAAGTTCCCAGGCTAGGGGTCAAATTGGAGCTGCAGCTGCTGACCTACACCACAGCCACAGTGGATCCAAGCGGCATCTGCAATCTACACTGCAGCTTGCGGCAACGCTAGATCCTTAACCTACTGAATGAGGCCAGGGATTGAACCCTCTTCTTCAAGGAGACTATGTTGGTCCTTAACCTGCTGAGCCATTTAAATCAAGAAGAATTTAGTAAGTTATTCTGGCCTAGGAATCAGAAGGCCTGGATTTAAGTCTTGACTCCGCTGTTTACCAATTTCCTCCTCTTTGAACTGTGGGCACCAGTCCACCCCCTGCCGACCTCAGAAAGCCCGTCGGAGGGTGTGTCAAGTGTCAGCTCTGTGCCGTGATGGCCTTGCTCACCCCTTTCCTCGCCACTTCTCTGGGACCTTAGGAGGGGCCAGAACATAGCGAACCCTCAACAAAAGTGGTTGTTCTGAAGGGATGATTAAGCAGGGCATTGTCTATAAAGTTCATTGTCAAGTAAACAATGGTACAGAGAGGGGAGGAGCTTTAGCGCCTCATCTATACACAGATGAGATGTGTGTTGTTGCTCGTTGTGTCCTATGCAGATTGAAACCCACCCATCTGTCCTCTTTTGTTCACGATGGAGTCCAGACCCTTCATGAGTGCCTGGCCGGGAGTGGGCACAATGAGCCGCCTTTCAGTGTCCTGGAGCTATTTTTAAAAAGCCAGGCAAAGCTGCGGTTTGTTACTTTTGCTAATACATATTTTCTGACAGCTAATGAGAACTTGAAGGCCAGCATTGTTCTTCAGATTTGTGTTGTCCTGGAGTGCTGTTTTGCATTTCTGTTATATATTGTTTTCTTGCTTGTATTTCAGGAGAAGAGTGAATGTTTAGAAACTGCACATCTGCATTTTGTTACTTATTTCTGGACAGCAAAGATACCTTCATCTAACCATTGCCCTTCACCTATAATGAGGTTTTTGTTTCATTTTGATTTGATTTCTTTTCACTTCTGCTACATCAATAGACGAAGCTTGAAATATTATATTTAGGATCCCTCTGCTGGAAGAGCAGAACTAAACATTTCATTTAGTGCTGCAGTCCCTGAAAGCCCCAGGGGACACTCTCACCAACTCCATGCTCATCTTTGGATATGACTAAAGCTGCAGAATTTACTGGTTCTGGGAAGGAAGAGAAAGGTGTCAACATCTGAGCCTTTCCCGCTTATAGAAACCCCACAGGGTCACAGCAACTCAGCGCCTCTGTGAGTGAGTCTATCTGCATAGAGAATGGGGTCCTGGGAAACACAGCTGTCAGTGGTGTCACGTTTGAAGGTAAAAATCCGTATTCAGGGAGTTCCTGTAGTGGCGCAGTGGAAGTGAATCTGACTAGGAACCATGAGGTTTCGGGTTTGATCCCTCGCCTTGCTCTGTCGGTTAAGGATCCAGTGTTGCCGCAAGCTGTAGTGTAGGTTGCAGACGCCACTCGGATCTGGCATTGCTGTGGCTGTGGTGTAGGCTGGCAGCTACAGCTTCAATTCAACCCCTAGCCTGGGAACCTCCATATGCTGCAAGTGCGGCCCTAAAAAGACAAAAAGGCAAAAAAATAAATAAATGAATAAAATTAAAAAATAAAAATACATTTCAGGAGTAGAGTTCACTCATATATACCACTGTATTGTCATTGCACTGAAGGACAATAAGATTGTTAAGCTAGTATAGAATTATGGAGTTTTAGAATTGAAGGTTCTATTCTTACTCCCTCATTTTATACATGAAGAATTGAACGCACAGAGGAGCCAGTAGCCTGTCAAGTTCAGGTGGCAGGCTGGTGGCAAAGGAGATGCAGACATACGGGCCTTGGGTCTGCAAGCCAGCTTTTGCGGAACTGTAGCTTTGTAGAGTTTGTTGATCATTCAATAATATAATAATTTATTATATTATAGCTATAATATAATAAATATTATAATATATAACATAAGATATTATATTATACCTATAATATAATAAATATGTCTATAATATAATACGATCTATAATGTAATAGTAAGTAGCCCAGGGCTATTGCTTCTCCTCCTAAGTCCTGCCTCTTTTTACAAACACTTGCTAATGTACCTAATATCACTGGGAGGTGAACCATCAGCCAATTAATTGCGTGCTCTTTAGTGGATTTGGTCAAGATTTAATGGGAAGTCCTCTCATGTGCCATTTTGAGGAACAAATTATACAACTGTACACAAAGCACATAGTGGTAGGCTTTTAATTCTCCACATAGGGGGAGTTCCCGTTGTAGCGCAGTGGGAACAAATCTGACTAGTAATCATGAGGTTGCAGGTTTGATCCCTGGCCTAGATCAGTGGGTTGAGGATCCGGTGTTGCTGTGAGCTGTGGTATAGGTCAGAGACAAGGCTCCGATCCTGCATTGCTGTGGCTATGGTGTAGGTCAGCAGCTATAGCTCCAATTCAACCCCTAGCCTGGGGTCAAATCCATATGACAAGGGTGTGGCCCTAAAAAGCAAAATTAAATAAAGAAAGAACAAAATAAGATTCAAACATGGAACAATACGGCTCCAAACCCTGATCCTGGGGCGGGCAGGGTGGGGACTGTGGTGGCAGAGAGTGGAACGTGGTGGGGGGTGAAAACAGGTCATCTAGCTATTTGGCATTTGATGGTAGAATTTTTACACTTCTAGATGACAACTTTATGTTTCCAGTTGTTGCAGAATTGGCAGATGTGGTGACTTCCTAATCTCTTTGCTTCTTTTTCTTAAATTTGTCCTTTAGTGACCTAAGCATAAAGCAAGTTCTTGGAGCCACCTGTCAGGTGAGACAGCTCAGCAGATTCTGCATCTAGGAGGTGGTGTCAGTGGCTGTGGCTGATTGAGCCCGAGATCTTTGTGGTGGATTCCACTGCCCTCTCTGGGGTGGAAATGTTTCTGACTTAATATGTGTGCTATTTATGTAATTTAGAATAACTTGGATTTTTCGAAATGTGGTGGTGTTGGCTGGTTGCATGAGCAACGGTCTTTATTTAAGGTCCTTGGACTTAAATTACACTTGCCGTGAGGTTTCTTTTTTTGAAAATGTACCTTCTGAAAATAGAAGAGATATTTTAAATCTTTTCAAAAAGGCATACTCCATATGTAAACTCTATGAGATTCCTGTATAACTAAACTCAAAACATACAGTCTGCATTCTACTCTACTTAAACCATTATATAACAGGCTAAAGTATTACTTTGTGTGTCAAATGTTTCCCTAGTTATCAAAGTGATCCTTTAAAATAAATTTGAAATGTATTCTTTATTTCTTTGTCTTTTTAGGGCTGCACCCCCTGGCATGTGGAGGTTCCCAGGCTAGGGGTCAAAACAGAGCTACAACTGCTGGCCTATACCACAGCCATAGCAACACTGGATCTGAGTCACATCTGTGACCCACACTACAGCTCATGGCAACACCAGATCCCTGACCCAATCAGCAAGGCCCAGGTTTGACCCTGTGTCCTCATGGATAATAGTCAGGTTCGCTACTACTGAGCCACAGTGGAAATTCCTCTTTTTTTAAATATGAAAAAAATAACTGTCTAAACATTTCTAGCAATGTGACGGCAGATGTAAAGTACACATACATGCTTTTAAATTTCTTTTCTTTTCCCCCTTACTCCAGAGCTCCAGAAATGGGCTGTATTTTCAGTTGAGTGTGTATCTCCCTAAAATCCTCACTATGTGTGTTAGTCTGCTGGAGCTGCCATAGTGCAATACCACAGATCATGTGGCTTCAACAACAGAAATGTATTTCTCACAGCTCTGGAGGCTAGAAGTTCAAATCAAGGTGTTGGCAAGTTGGGTTTCCCTTGAGGCCTCCCATGTCCTCTTGTGGTCTTCTCTTCCCTGGGCATCTCTCTGTGTCACTTTCCTCTTTTTATAGGGACACTGCTCACATTGGATGCGCCTGCCTTAACGCCTCATTTTAACTCCATCTCCTCTTTAAGGGCCCTGCATCCACACACCATCCCGACCTAGTGTTCTGAGGGTAGGGGCCCAGGGCAGCCCCTAACTCTGTGTGTGGACTTGGCGTCTCCTTCCAGCACAGGCAGGAGCATTCGGCACACGTTCTCTTGCGATTGCCACGCCTATAGTTGTTCTTTTCAGGGCCTCAGCGTTTCCTAGGGTGGCAGTTGTCTCCAATTCCTTGCCATCATATACACGCCTGCATGGAATATCCTTGTAAACATACCTTTTTCTTCACCTATGTGATTATTTCTTTAGGGGTAGGCTGGTAAGGATGAAATTTCGGGGCCAAAGTGCAGGCCATTGATATGTATTAATGATACTGCAAATTGTGTTCCCATAGTTTCAATCAATTTACACGCACAAGAAGAGAACTGGAGAATGACAATTGACCTCAATTCTCACCAACTTTAATTATTATCAATATTTTAAAAAATGTTTATATATCAGATGGGCTTGCTGTTATAATACACATTTCTCTTACAACTAGACAGGTTGAATATCTTTTTAATATGTTCCAAGTGTGATTTTGTGATTGTGTCTGTGTGGATTGTCTTTTATATCAATTGCCCATATTTCTGTGGGGTAGATTTTCTATGGGGTAATTCTTCATACATGATGACTATTTATTTTCTACCCGTGATACACTTTAGAACATCTCTCTCAGGTACAATTTACATTCTAAATTTATGGGTTCTTTTTTTTTTTTTTAACCTAGAGAGACTTTACATTTTTCTGTAACCAAATCTGATGATGTTTTCCTTTGAAAGGTTTGTATGTGTTTGAGGAATGCCATTTCTGTTAAGAGACGATGGCTTTTGTCCTGCAGTTTCTTTGGTAGAAATTCATGAAATGTATTTCTCCTTTTCATCACACGTCAGGGTGTTCAACTCTACAGAAGAACTTGGAGTGAAGGATGAAAGTCTTCTCCACTTTTCCATCCAATGGCTACACCCCCTGCCCCCTCCCAGGGGTACCCAGCGCTCATACTTGTGCCCAGCATCCTGATCACTCCCTGTTCACATCCCCAATCCCAGTATCTCCTTGTGGGACCATAAATGAGATGCAGGTTCATGTCTGCTCATTTCCACTGGCTTTTTCCATGCAGCAGTGTGTCTTGGAAACTTAAAATGTCAGTATAAATAAGTCTACCTTATTCTTTTTAGTTTCTCGGGAACTTTAAATGTCAGTATAAATAAATGCACTTACTCTCTCTGGTGGTGAAGGCTGTGGCATAGTGTTATACCTGCTTTATTTAACTATTTCTTCTGTGACAAATAGGCACAGGCAGTCCTTTTCAGTTATTCTTGCCGCTGTCGCAGTTTCAGAAGTTGAAATGTTAGTTTAGTTCTTTAATGTTTAGGTTGTAATTTCTCTGATATTTATGTTCTGTACTTAGTGCAAGACGTTTACGTAGCCATACCTTAAACATCCCATCTTTAACAATTTGAAATGATACTTTGTTATATTTTATGATATGATGCCTAATTCTGCCTCTCGACTCATTTTTCTTTTCTTATTGTTATTTCAAGACAACGCGTTCTGATTACTGAATAATTATTAAATGTTTGAGTATCTGCTACAGCAAGTTAATCTATGTTGTGATTTTTTTCCCTAAAAGTATTCAGGCTGTGCTTGCCACGTAGCTCCCCTTTGTCCCCCAGGGGCAAGTTACCTGTAGCCAGAAGCAATTCCCCTTTTCCATCCTCCTGCCTATAAAAGCCTTCAGTTTGCATAGCTCCTTGGAGCGCCTCTGCCCTGCTGGATGGGATGGTGTCTGACTCATGAATCACTTAGTAAAGCCAATTAGAACCTTCTGTTTACTCAGCTGAACTTGTGTTGTTTTAACACAAGTCTGCATTAAAACATGCCTAGATAAATATCGAGTTTATTTAGCTAGAAAGCATAGATAAGTATATTTGGTGTGAAACTGCATCTGGGTGACCGGTGCACTAAAATGATCTGGCCCCATAACACACGCTTATTCTTGCAGCAGCTCCCCATCTTCCAGTGTGCTTTTGACTCATGCTGTAGTGAAGACGTGATTCTTGTGGGTTTCTACTGATGTGGTTGAAAGTGTTCTGGTTTTGGAGATGCCTTGTGACTCAGTGGGTTAAGGATCTGGCATCGTCACTGCCGTGGTGCCGGTTTGGAAACTTCTGCATGTCTTGGGTGTGGCCAAAAAGAAAAGTGCTTTGTTTTTGCTTCTGTTTTAGTCAAAACTTACTCAGCCAGTGAAAAATTATGCACTGGGATGGGTTCACAGAGACTATGACCGTCTAAAAAATGCATTTATGTTGAAGTTAAGCCCTTTATAAAGGGTACTTTGTGTGAACCGAGGCACAGCTACTAGGAAACACAGAAGAAGATGAGATGATGAACCGTGAACTCAGAATCCAGCTCGGAGTGACTGCCCACCTCACGGTCATGCCAGCTTTTTGGCTACAGGCAAACATAACTGTGCAACAGAAAAAAAAGTCAACATGCATCGTACCTAAGGAGATCTGGCAAGTGGTTAAGGAATGTGCCTGTATTTGCAGGGAAGTGTCTGGTGTGTGTGTGTGTGTGTGTGTGTGTACAACTGAGGAGCACAGCAGGTTCTAGTTCCAGGACCTGAGTTTGGGGAGGAAGTGCTCTAGCTAAGGGGGGCCCTTGTCCCTCTGCTTCTCTGTGGGCCCAGGTTCCATCACCCAGCTGCCTTCTCTCTCCACTCCTGTCCTGGGTGGGCCAGTGCTGCAGGAGGGGACTGCAGGCAGAAGGGGTCACCACAGGCAGAAGAGGATCACCGTTGTTGAAGTTGTTGTTGAAGAGTTGTTGCCGTTCTTTCCCTTTGGCTGAGTCTGTGATGCTTTGTCTGTTCTCGCTGGTGGCTTCATAGAAGCTATTTTGTCCCTTTTTTTTTTTTTTTTTTTTTTTTTTTTACTGAGCATGGGGAAACATACCATCACGTCCTCCGTTATGGAGAAAGTGATACACATGCTTGTATTTCCACACAGTTTCTATTGCCTCTGGTCATGGTGACTTCTGAGTCATGAGCATCATCCCGAGTGTGCCCCTGACCCGGAGTACACAGATGCTCCGAACTGAAGTCCCGCCACCACCGCTGCAGTCAGTGCTCTGTGCACAATACTCAAGCTAGGGAGAGACCATTCCTGGGGTCCCCTCTCCTTAAAACCACATGCCTTCCCCTCCACTGCTCTACCCCACGGAGTCAACCAGCCCTGCTTTCTATTCTTTTGGCTCTTCAGGGCACAAAGCAGCTGAAGACCTGTCCTGTCCCCTCCACCCGCCCACATGGCAGCGAGCTTGGCTTTTCCGAAGTAGAATTCTTTTCCCTGTGCTGAATGGGGATCCTGGCTGTGGCTTCTGTGTTGCACTCAAGGAAGTTCCGGCCCCAGACTTCCAGTGTCCAGGACACCGTGGTCCAACCTTGCTCTGCTCTGCAGAGTCATCTCTGGATCCTTCCTCCTGGCCCAGCTTACTGTGCTGGAGGGTATAAAAGCTGAGGGTGTAAGAATCCTCTAGAATGCTGCGTAGTAGTGGTGGTGGTGATGGTGGTAGTAGTAGTATTTTTTGTCTTTTTAGGGCTGCACCTGCAGCATATGGAAATTCCCAGGCTAGGGGTTGGATAGGAGCTGCAGCTGCCAGCCTACACCACAGCCACAGCCACACCAGATCCTTAACCCACCGAGCGGCTCGGGGATCCTCATGGATACTAGTTGGGTTCGTTACCGCTGAACCACTGATGGGAATGCCCTAGAATGCTTCTTCAGAACCCTGAGTCCTGGACTCCAGATACGGATGCGGTGGAGCTTCCAGGTCACAAAGATACATTTCAACAAGACAGGCGGTCCCCTAGAGGTGGCTTGTGGGCCATGCCCAAGAAACTGTGGATGAGGCTGAGCACCTGAAGCTGAAGCGAAGCTTCGTGCTCTTCCACCTCCAGCCTGTCCAGAAGCGTTCCCCTGGCACGCCCTCCCCGCTCCACATCTGCCTTCCTCACTCCACCCCTCACTCCACCTGCCTCGCTCTTTCTCCCGCCTCCACCCCGCCCCTTTCAGGGGGCAACTCACAGGCGGTGCCATCCGGGAACCCGAGCAGGCAAAGCCCCTTCCTTTGCACCAGTCGAGGGATTATCACACTGTCCCCCCTGGCTCACCGTCTCCTGTAGGAGCTCCCACGGGCCTGGCTTTGGTCAGAGAATCTTCTGACCTTGGCCTTGTCAAAAGCATAGCAGCGCTGTCCCATGCCCACTAAGGAAGTCCTGTCTCCCGGCAGCACAAACACCGCAGACGCAGTGTGGGACCCTCCTGCCATCCTGCCATTCGGCGGAGAGCCGGGGGCAACTTCCCTTAATCTTAGTTACACACCAGGTTGACTCGCCAAAGTTCCATCCTGAGCCCAGAACTAACTAACTTTCAATAAGACGTTCCAGGGAAAGAAAATTAATTCCACTCATTAAATGGGTGATGAGTTCCTTTGCAAATATATTTTTTAAATTGAAGGCTTATTTTCCTGTGTCACTTAAATGCGGATGAAATGAGGCTCTTGGGGGTGTTTGTTTGTCTGTTTGCAGGTTTCCATTGGAAGAGGGGAGCTCCTGTGACAAGAGCTTAAGCTATTGGCGAGAGTATGAAAAAGATAATTCGAGTTTGAGCTTTCAGGCAAGAACACTGTTGTATTTAAAAGCCCGACGCATCAGCAGAAGCAATCAGATTTAGTGGAACAATTAGAACAGAGTCCCCCGAGCTGCCACCCCTGCTTTAGCTGTGCAGGGAAGAAATGATTTCCCCTCAAGCCTCATTTTTTAATCGTTTGTTTTCATTCTTTCCTCCATAAAACAAGAAAAATTGTGTGACTCAGTTCCAGCCTACTAGTATTTATTATCAACATATTTCACTCCCTCACCTGGCAGGGTGTCAGGTTTGAGAAACCGGCCGAGGTCCTTGGTCTTGTTCACGGAGGTGGGCCGTGCAGCGTGGGGCTTGGAGGAGCTTCTCTGGGCAGCACCCCCGGGGGTCTGAGCTTATTGCTTTCTGCCTGTTGCTGTCGGGTGGGAGGGAACTTTAGATGTGCCTTAGATTGGATTTTAACGAGAAAAATAAAATTGGAAGAAGGGGAGTGACTGAATGCACCACCAGGATTTCATGGGAAAGATTCCCTGTTCTCATTTGATTTTGTTTATTGCACCAGATGTGCCACGACTCAAGCCCATTTTGTTCAGATACAATTCAGGAAGGATGTTTCAGCATACGGTCCCACCTTGCTGATGTCTTCCAAAGTCTTTCTTCCCTTCTTCCTCCCTCCCTCTCTCCTTCCTTCCTTCCTCTCTCTTTCTTTTTCTTTCTAGTGCTGTACTTGTGACATGTGGATGTTCCCTGGCTAGGGTCCAATCGGAGCTGCAGCTGCCAGCCTACACCACAGCCACAGAACGTGGGATCTGTGCCTTGTCTGCAACCTATGCTGCTGCTTCTGGCAACGCCAGATCCATAACCCACTGAGTGAGGCCAAGGATCAAACCTGCCTCCTCACAGAGACTGCACTGGGTTCTTAACACAATGGGAACTCCCCAAGCATTTTTGATTGGTCAGTTCAGCAGAATCATTGGCACTTAAGACTCTTCTCTACAGTCTTCAGAGATGCACCATAGTTTTGTGGCATTTATTGATTTTTTTTTTTTTGGTCAAATAAATGCACAGGAAAATAGTCAGCATCGTGTCTGGTAGCTGAGTGGTGCTCTTCGAATACGCGCCCAGTAGTGAGTTCATTCATTGGATGCTGAGCAGAGACCAGCACCCACACAGAACCCAGGGCAAGGCTGACAACTAACTATGAAGAGGATGCCTTTCGTGTGTCCTTTAGGTGATGCTTCTACCTGGGTTACCTCATTCCTTCCTGTGTCCTGTGGACCAGAGTCCCAGCACTAAGCTCCACAGTCTGGAGCCTGTCACCAGGTCAGTCCTCCTGGGGCTGCTTGCCCCCTGGGGACCCAGCTGCTCCAAGCAGTCTGTTTTCTTGATATCCTACTTCCTCCACGGGAAGGTGCAGGCAAGGCCTCCATGTGTTCAGGCCTCAGAATGCTGCTTCACGCTCTGGTGACCTTGAAACCAAGGACAGAGGGTGGCTGGCCGCTCAGTGGAAGGGGTCTATTCTATTTCCTCATGTTTTTATTTTTATTTTACTTTACTTTTTTTAGGGCCACCCCTGAGGCATATGGAGGTTCCCAGGCTAGGGGTCTAATTGGAGTTACAGCTGCCAGCGTATGCCACAGCCACAGCAATGCCAGATCTGAGCCATATCTGTGACCTACACCACTGGATCCTTAACCCACTAAGCCAAGCTAGGTATCAAACCTGCATCCTCATGGCTCCTAGTCGGATTCATTTCTACTGTGCCAAGACAGGAACTCCTCATGTTTTTAAAGAGATAATGAAGAGTTACAGGCAAGCAAACCCTTAGCTTCTGTGGTAACACTTCTAACTTGGTTCATGCAAAGGTGGTTCCATAAAGAAAGATGATTAACATTCTTACATGAGTGTATCAGCTCTAACGTTCAAATCAGCTCACCAACTTTGGGGCATGGACATCTTGATCTAGGGATCAGAAAGCACCTTGGATGTAGTGACCTGGCAACAAGCTTTAAATTATAATGAGGTTAAGTAAGTTTGCCCAGAATCCAGACAGTATCGGGAACAGACACCTGGCCAGGATTAACCAAAATCCATTAACTTGAAAAGCCCTGTAAGTTGAGGTTTCCTTCATAGATATAAATAAACATAATGCTTCAAAGAAGATACATAATGTTGATGTCCCATGTCTATATCCCTTTAGGTTACTTTTCCCTAAACCACAAACAAATTCTCCTCTGTTAGTGGGTTTTTTTTTGTTTTGTTTTTAGGGCTGCACCTGTGGCATAGGGAAGTTCCCAGGCTAGGGGTTGAATCAGCCACAGCAATGGGGGATCTGAGCCGTGTCTGTGACCTACACCACAGCTCATGGCAATGCTGGATCCTTAACCCACTGTGTGAGACCAGGGATCAAACCTGTGTCCTCATGGATAACAGTCAGGTTCGTTACTGCTAAGCCACAATGGGAACTCCAGAATGTTTAATTCTTTAAAGAAACTGCCAAACTGTGTTTCAGAGTGGCTGTACAATTTTCCATTTCCACCAGCAACATACAAGGGATCCAGTTTCTCCACATCCTCATAGGCATTTGGTCTTGTCATTATTATTTATTTTAGCCGTTCTGTGTGGTGTGTAGCGATATCTCATTGTGGTTTTAATTTGCATTTCCTAATGGCTAATGATGTTGAACACATTTCTATGTGATTATTTGCCATCTGTGTATTCTCTTCAGTGAAATGTCTCTTTATGCCTTTCAAGCATTTTCTAATCCAATCGTTTATCTAACTGTTGAGTTTTGAGGGTTCTTTATATATTTTAGATACTGGTCCTTTGTTGGATATGTAGCAGGCAAATATTTCCTCCTCCTCTATAGTAGCTTGCTCTTTCATTCTCTTGACAGAGCAAAATTTTTATTTTTGATGAGGTCCAATTTATTAATTTTTCTCTTCATGGGTCATGCTTTTGGTGTCTAAGAACTCTTTCGGCCACTAAATCCCAAAATGTCCAATTTTTTTCTAAAATAATAAAACATAATATTATGTTTTACATTTAAATCAGGGATACATTTTGACTTAATTTTTAAGAAAATGTGAAGTTTAGGTAAGGGTTCATTTTCTTTTGCCTATGGGTGTCCAATTGCTTCAGCACCACGTGTTGAAAAGTCTATCTTCACTCTGTTGAATTGCTTTTGAATGTTTACCAAAAAGATGGACACATTTGGGATGGTTTACTCGAGTTCTCTATGCCATTGATTTCAATGTCTGTTGCTCTGCCAAAACCACACAGTCGTGTTGCTTTAGCTAAATACATCTTGGCATTGGGTAGAATGAATCTCCCTAGTTTATTCTTCTTTTTCCAAATTGTTTTCGTTATCCTAATTCCTTTGTATTTCTAAATACATTTTAGAATAATCTAGTCTAGATCTCAAATCCTTTTGCTGGGATTTTGATAAGAATTGCATTATACCTGTATATCAGTTTGGGGAGAATTGGCTTCTTTATTATGCTCAACTTTCTAATCCATGAATATAGTATGTCTCTCCATTTATTTAAATTATCTTTCATCAGCACTGTGTATTTCTCAGTGAATTAGGCCAGTGCCTGATTTGCTAGCTCAACTCCCAAATATTTCATGTTTTTTGAGCAATTGTAAGTGGTTCTGTATTTTTGACTCTGGTATCCACGTATTTATTGCTAGTATATATAAGTACAATTTCTTTTTTGTAAGTTTATCTTATATCCCGAGACTTTGCAAACTCATGTATTAGTGCTAAGATTTTTTTAATTCCTTGGGATTTTTTAATGTGGATAATTATGTCATCTGCAAAACACAGCAGTTTTATTTCTTCCTTTCTGATCTGTATGCATTTTATTTCCTTTCCTTAACTTATTGCGCTTGCTAGAGTTCCCAGCACAGTGCTGAATAGGATGGCAAGAGCAGACATCTTTGCCTTGGCCTTGATCCCAAGGGGAAACCTTTCAGACTTTCAGTGAAATGTTAGCTATAGGTTTTTCCTAGATGACTTTGGTCAAGTTGAGGAAGTTCCCCTCTCTTCTTATTTTTCTGAGGGGTTTTATTATGAATTTTGTCAAAGGCTATGTCTGCATCAATTGACATGAGCCTGGCATTTTCTCTTTTTTTCCTTGTCAGTCCTGCTAGAAGTTTGCCAGTTTTATTGATCTTTTCGTAAATCGGCTTTGTTTTTCATTAATTTTCTCTTTTGTTTTCCTGTTTTAAATTTCATCAACTTCTGTGTTTATTTTTATTGTTTACTTTCTTAAGCATTCTTTATGCTTACTTTATTCATCTTTTTCTAGGTTCTGGAGGCATAAGCTTAGACACTCAACTTGAGATGCCCCCTATTTTCTTTTCTTTCTTTCTTTCTTTTTTTTTTTTTTTTGTCTTTTTGCATTTTCTAGGGCAGCTCCTGCAGCATATGGAGGTTCCCAGGCTAGGGGTCTAATCGGAGCTGTAACTGCCGGCCTACATCACAGCTCACGGCAATGCTGGATCATTAACCCACTGAGCGAGGCCAGGGATTGAACCCCACAATCTCATTGTTCCTAGTCAGATTTGTTTCCACTGCACCATGACGGGAACTCCAAGATATATTGTATTTTCATTTTCACCCAATTTAATGTATTTTAAAACTCATTGACACTTCCTCTTTAACCCATGGATTATTTACAGATGGGCTGTTTAGTTTCCATGTTTGGAGATTTTCTTATTATCTATTTCTTATTGACTCCTTTGTCATCAGAGAACACACTGCATGGTTTTAGTTCTTTTAAGTATATCAAGGATTGTCTTATGGCCCAGGATATGGTCAAATATTCATATATGATTCCTGGATATTTTATCTCTCTCTCTTTTTCTTTTTCTTTTAGGGCATATGGAAATTCCCAGGCTAGGAGTCAAATCAGAGCTGCAGCTGACAGCCTACACCACAGCCACAGCAATGCCAGATCTAAGCCACTTCTGCAACCTACACCACAGCTCTCAGCAATGCTGGATCTTTAACCCACTGATTGAGGCCAGTGATTGAACCTGAGTCCTCATGGATCCTAACTGGGTTCATTATTGTTGAGCCACAATTTGAACTCCAATTCCTGGATATTTTATTTTATTTATTTATTTATTTATTTTTGGTATTTTTTAGGGCTATACCTGCTGCACATGGAGGTTCCCAGGCTAGGAGTCGAATCAGAGCTGTAGCTGCTGGCCTATGCCACAGTCACAGCAACGCCAGATCCAAGCCTCATCCACCACCTATACCATGACTCATGGCAACACCAGATCCTTGACCCACTGAGTGAGCCCAGGGATCGAACCTGTGTCCTCATGGATACCAGTCAGATTCATTTCCGCTGAGCCATGATGGGAACTCCGATTCCTGGATACTTTAAAAGAATGTTTATTTGGCTGATGTTGGGTCAGTTGTTACCCAGACCCAATCTCTGCTATGCAACTTTTCCAACAGCAACCTCATGACCTTGACGATGAAGAACTTGGGAGCAAGAGAAAGTTAAGAGGGCATTTAATGACACCTCTGTTTTGGACATAAGCAGCCTATGAGGCACAGTTAACTACCAAATACTGTGATTTTTGTTTTGCTTTTTTTTCTTTTTAGTGCCACACCCATGGCATATGGAAGTTCCCAGGTTAGGGATGGAATCGGAGCTGCAGATGCTGGCCTGCACTATGGCCACAGCGACTCAGGATCTGAGCTGCCTTTGTCACCTACACTGCAGCTCACAGCAATGCCAGGTCCTTAATCCACTGGATCCAAGGATCGAACCCTCATCCTCATGGATACTAATCGGATTTGTTACCACTGCGCCATGATGGCAACTCCATGTGAAATTTTACATGTAGTTTTTTGGGTAGTTTTATAAGGATTTCATTAATTTATAAACAAGTCAAATTAAAAATTAAAAAGAAAAAGGATGAAGCCACTCAGAAAGCATTATACCAGAACTAAAGAAAATCCATCAATAATTGTGTGTTAAGTCCATGCTTGGCACACAGAAAGGAGAGAAAAAGTAAGTTTTGAAACTCAGATTGAACAAGTAAATTACTGAATGCTACACAGTCCGCTGACATCCTAGCTGTTGCCTGGACACCCTACTCTAAATTGATGATACCCATCCCCTGGTGCCTCAGAAAACCTAAATAAAAACAGAATCAAACAAATGTAGCCAATTTGAGGTTACACCTTCTCCTAAAAGATCGGTCACTTGTTTATTTAAGACATCAATTCTCTGGCTGTCCCTTCCTCTCCAGGGAAAGCACTGTCTCTCCATCCCAGCCTCGTCCCCGACACCACTGTCTGCTTGCCAGTTGTTCACGCCCACAACACTCACTCACCCTCCCTCGCTGTCCTTTCTGGAGCTCCTACCCATCTCAAATGCTTCCTCCCCGTGGGAATTTCAGGCCCCAGGTTATCCTGTGATGTGCTCAGATATGTGGGCTATTGCAGACTCTTCCCATCTCCAAGCACCAGGAGATGTTTCTCCCCAGGTGCCCAGGCCATGTTTCTGGAAGGACTCTGGTAGTTCAGGGGTGCTTTGTTTCTCTGATGGCTGTCTGCATTCTTCTGGGAACATGGACATATTTCTTATCTTCTTCCATGGATTAGAAGCTCCTGGAGAGCAGGATTTATTGGTTCTTATCTTCACATGTGCGGAAAGAAGCCCAGTGGGGGGGAGGAGACAGGTGGGGAACAGGAGCGGGGAGGGGGGGGCCTGATTGGTCAAGTCTCTCCTAAAAGGCAATAATAACGAGTAAGAGTCCTCTGGATGTGGGGTGAGGAGATGAGATTTCCAGAGGCATCTGATAGGCTATAACCTTCTGTAGACATTCAGTTCTCCACTACATTTCCAGCCTTCCAAAGAGTAGGTGGCTTAATAAATATTTCTTATATGAATGAATGCATGAGGCCAAAAGCAGCATGATTTGTACAGAAAACTAAAAGCTTTGCAGTGGCACAGGCCGAAAGCAGTAAAATGGCATGAGGGTGGAGTTGCTTTCCCATCAAGCAGGTGCCACCCACCAGATGAGCTCCCCTGCACTGAAGGGTGGCTGAGGACAGGGGTGAGGGCAGAGGTGGGGTTGCACTGATGGCTCTGGGGCTGGTGCTCAGGCCGAAAGTGAGCAGGACCAGTCTGATGGCAGGAAGAAGGGTCAGAAAGCTGTCACAGCGGGCCCTGCCTAAAAATGAGTAGCCGGCTGGAGAGAGGAATTTTTTTTTTTTTCTTTTGGTCTTTTTGCCTTTTCTAGGGCCACTTCCCACGGCACATGGAGGTTCCCAGGCTAGGGGTCGAATTGGAGCTGTAGCCACATGCCTACACCAGAGCCACAGCAACGTGGGATCTGAGCCTCATCTGCAACCTACAACACAGCTCACAGCAACACCGGATCCTTAACCCACTGAGCAAGGTCAGGGATCGAACCTGCAACCTCATGGTTCCTAGTTGAATTCGTTAACCACTGCACCACAACAGGAACTCCAAGGCAGGGAATTTGATAGCTGATTAGACGTGGATGGGGAGGGGTGAGGTATGCAGTGATCACTGAGCTGGTGCTTTCGTTAAGAGAAGAGAAATGGGGGACCTTTGTGGGGGCGCGGTAAGCCTCCCTCCTGGGATTCACAGTAGGGGCTTTGACACACGACGGGCACAACACTGGGGACAGAGGCCAGCAGGCGATGCTGACTGGGGACTCACCAGTACTGAGATAGCAGCTGAGACCATGAAACAGGAGGGAGCACAGGGCTAAGTGCGAGCTGTGGGCCAGACCACACCGGGTAAGTGGGAGCGCGAGAAAGAGGCCTTCCAGGGCTGGAGGCTGCAAGGGTGAGCTGGGAACAAAAGTGCCTGGCCTTGAACTAAATCACAAAGGAGAAGCCAGATGTCCTTGAGCTGTCTTCCCCTCTTCTATGGGTCACTTGACACAGTGAGGCGCTGGACGCTAAGTCCAACAGGTGCCCATTAAGAATCGCTTTAAAGCAGGTTTGGATCAAATGAGTGACAGGATGTGTGGGTAACGCCTTTAAAGTAAAGGTCAAGATCTGTGCTTAAACGTAGACACTTGAGGGATCAGAGATGAAGATCCTGCTTGATTCGTGCTCCCTGGTAACTCAAAAGGGCAGCAGGGAACCAGTCTAAACCCATCTGATGAGGGAAGAGAGTTATCTTGAACGTCCTTGCACTGGGCTGGCAGACGGTCATTAAACAACAGACAGTCTCAATTTCCTTTTGCAGCCCTGTAAGACAGGCTCATTAACTTTTTAAGAACTTTCTTCCTTTGTAACCTTCAGAGAAATGCCAGCAATTATAGAAAAGGTGAACCTACAGACCAGACGAGCTGAAGACTATTAAAATGCAGCTCCCTCAATAGCCTCTGGAGCCATAGAATTTATCAAAACTTAATGTAAGAATTTAAATATACTTCTTTTTTTACTTTTGACTGTGTCTGCAACATACGGGAGTTCTCTGGGCAGGGATGGAACCTGCTCCATAGCAGTGACAATGCTGTATCTTTAACCCACTGAGCCACAAGGAAACTCTAATATACTTCTTTTCTTAATTGAAGTATAGCTGATTCATAATATTATATTGGTTTCAGGTGTACAACAGAGTGATTCAATGTTTTTATAGATTATACTCCATTTAAAGTTATTATAAAATGCTGCCTATATGCCTTGTGCTGTACAATACATCCTTGTAGCTTGTTTATTTTATACTTAGTAGTTTATGCCACTTAATCTCCTTCTTTTTTTTCTCTTTTTAATCTCCTCTTATTTTGGCCCTTACCCACCCCTCTCCCCACTTGTAATCCCTACTCTGTTAGATTTATTCGTAATATACTTCAATGCAAATTATATTATAACTTTTTTTTGCTAATACCTATCCAAATAAAGATGGCAATTTCACTTGCCTCCTGCAAAAGTAAAATGTTAAAATACGAAATCACTTTCCAAGCCTCTAACTACTTGGTCGTAATACACATACACATAAACATACATTGTTGATCATTTCAACAGAATTACGAACTAAATGCTAAACTGCTCTTTCCGCATTTGGTAGCAAAATAACCCCCACATTTTTTAACCTCTGAGGTGGTTAAAAATTTACACAGGTTTGTAAATGTGGTTTGTTTGTATTGCTTACGTATATCACTTTCTGGTAAAGTGGGAGCAAACACTGAGGCAAAGCATTTCATATGCACAGAGGTTTCGCCATTAATATTAGTTCTTTCGCACAAATGATTTTAACATTTAAAAAACTATATGACCTAGAAAATTGTAGGTTAAGCACTAATTTGCTTTTACAAAAACATCATTTTATGTTTCACAACAGTATGTAGAGACATTCATGTCCCGTGATCTTTTGTAAATTGTCTAGGGTTCTCCCCTCCACCACACAGAAGTTAAACACTTACAAGTTCACACAACTGGCCACTGAAATTCAAGACTGAAAACTGGATCTCTTGGAGTTCCCTCGGTGGTTAAGGATCCAGTGTTGCCATAGTTCTCAGATGCAGCTCAGATCTGGCCTTGCTGTGGCTGTGTTGTAGGCTGGCAGCTGCAGCTCGGATTCAGCCCCAAGCGTGGGAACCTCTATATACTGCAGGTGTGCAGAATTTAAAAAAAGAATAAGTAAATAAATACTGGATCTCTTATTCTCGGAATACACTCTATTTCTCCAGTGGGTTTTATTCCCAGTAGAACCACCGCCACTCATTTTAAACATACATCTAAATAGTTTCTTCTTTAAAACTATTGATGCCTCGCTGCTGCCTAATGAGCACAACCCACCCTCACTGTGTAAAGCATAAAGCTGGTTACCCCCGGCCTCTCTCCCACTGGTTCCCTCCCTCGCCAAACCAAAGCGCCCCCACTTCCCTGCGCATCCACGCTGTCCCCAGCTCGACCCTGCTCCCTGGGGGGAGGGGGGTGCGGCCCTCCCACCCTGTTCAAGGAGCAGCTCCTCGTAGATCTCCAGCCCCGGTCATTTCATCAATTACAGTGAAGCCTTCGGACCTTGTTCTCTCATGCATGTCTCTTCACGCTCCATACACATAACACATTGTCCTAAGTATTTCCTCTGCAACAGCTAGAACCACAGCAGTTTTTGCTTCAACTGTGGAATATGATGTAGAAAATCAGGAGAAGAAGGGAGACATCCGTTCACCCACAGCTTTGGTCTGTCTATGCTGATTCTTCCTTCAGGATGTTTCAGGATGTCTTATTGCACTGTTTTCTTTCAGTTCAGCCATTCTTTGACCACGAGTCTGCTGGCAGGACATGTTCTTGCTTTTGCCCCATTTGAGAAGGTCTCAATTTTCCCTTCATTCTGGGGGGCAATTTCCCTGCACGCAGGACCTGGGTCCTTTCCTTAAAGCCACTTCCTTCTGGCCTCTGTGGTCTCTGGGGACAAGTTCACTGCCACCACGTTGTTTTCCCTGTAGATAAGGTGACCTGTCTTGCCTGCTGCTTTAAAGAGTTTTAGATTTGTCTTCAGTTTCAGAGGCTTAATCACAATGGGTGTCTGGGGGGAGGGCAGGTTTTTGTCCTGCCTGGCGCTCCCTCAGCCTCTTCACTGTAGACGTCTGTCTTCTGCCAAACTGGAGACGTTTCTGAGTAGTTTTCCATCCTTACCCATTCTTCCCTCCTTCCGAGATAGAAAATGGGAATATAAGAGCTTTGGTTCTTGTCCGAGAGGCCCCGAGGCTCTGTTCATTTATTTCTCAGCCTCTCTTTTGTTCTGACTAGAAAGTTTCCATTTTTAAGCACGCAGGTTCTTTCCTGTGTCCCCTCCTGTCTGTTGCTGAGCCCATCCACTGAGCTTTTTATTTCAATTATTGTCTTTTTTTGTTGTTATTTTTAGGGCCGCACTTGCAGCATATGGAAATTTCCAGGCTAGTGCTGAATCGGAGCTGCAGCTTGCTGGCCTACACCACAGCCACAGCAACACGGAATCCGAGCCGAATCTGTGACCTACACCACAGCTCATGGCAATACCCAAATCCTTAACCCACTGAACAAGGCCAGGGATTAAACCTGCATCCTCATGGATACTAGTCAGGTTCCTTACCGCTGAGCCACAGAGGGAACTCACAATTATTGTCTTTACTTTAGTGCTAAAATTCCCATTTGGCCTCTTTGCTTTGCTGAGGCATTCCGTTAACCACTTATTTCCAGTATTTTGGGGAACTGTTGTTGTCATGGGTGTGCCTCTCAGTGCTGGAATTTCCCCTCCTGTGTGTGGCTTTTGAGCTCATTCCTGCTCCCAGGAGGTTGGGACTCCAGGGTTATTTCATGGCTCAACCTGTCACAGGTTCTTTTAGTCCAGACTGTGGCTTCCTGGTAAAGAGGATCCCGGGGCGCCTGCCTGGGCCTCCATTTCCAGTGGAAGGACTTGCTTTGGGGACACTGGGAGTGATGACCACAGGTAGCCCTCAGCCTCAGAGCAGCCTGAGCTGGAGGGAGCCACCTTGCTCAGGTCATGCCCCTTCCTGGGGCAGAAGTCAATACAGGGGTACCAAGTCCCCCCTCCCCACTTGGGGACAGATCATGCCAGCATCAGAGCCCCCAGGGCCTGGCTGAGCCACGCTGGGGCTGCATGGAGCCCGGATGCTTGCTTGCTGCCCTCCTGCCAGGCAGCCAGGCTCCCTGGTGAACTCAGAGTCGCTGCCCCGGGAGCCTGCCTGCAGCCTGGAGCACAGCTGCCCTCTTTAGACCTGGGGACTGCATATCTGCTCAAGCCCAGCCAGTTCTCTTTGCAGCCAGCACACCCAGCGTTCTTGTAGCAAGCATCCCCCAGAGTTTGGCAAGGCTGCTCTGCAGAGGTCAGAGGGCAGGAAGGGAGTTGGGGGTGTCCTCAGGTGGCTCTGCCTTGGGGAAAGAGGAATCCAGCTGCGTCCTCCTGCTGCACAGGCTGGACCCGACCCTGTTCATTCTTTTAGGCCCCCAGGAGGTGATGCTTCTCCTTCGCTTCCAGGGCTGCCGGCGGCAGGTTACACTCTTTCTTGTGTCCTATGCATTTTCCTCAACGTAGGTAACGTGGACACCTCTCGTGGTCCATTCATGAAGACCCCTCCAAGGACTTCTCAAATTGTGCTGTTTGCTTACTGATGGGCCTGGAACTTCCATGAAAGTGTATTTCAACAAAAATCCCTGCATGGGGGGCTGTCGGGAATATGCCTACACCACAGCGACAGCAACACCTGATCGGAGCCTCATCTGCAGCCTACAACACAGCTCACGGCAATGCTGGATCCTTAACCCACTGAGCGAGGCCATGGAAGGAACCTGCGTCCTCATGGATCCTAGTCGAATTCGTTTCTGCTATGCCATGATGGGAACTGCCTTTGTAATACAGAAGTACATGTTCTAATTAACATTAAGTGACAGTATCTACCAAAGAAAAGATCTTCAGAAAATTAAATTTCATCAGAGAATTGAAACCATGATCTTGTTGATAGGCTGCCTTCCCCTGCACGTTCCCTGCAGTTGTCACTGGCCTGGTAAGTGGAAAGAAAGTTGACAGCTTAGCAGGGAGGAGAGTGGACGCAGAACTGTCCCTGGATCCCTATGCCATCCCCCCCTCAGTTTATCACCATCCAGATGCAAGGTAGTTAGTGTGTCACCGGTGTACCAGCCAAAGCTCTCTAGTACAATTAAGAACTGAAGTTTTAAGGAAAGTCTTAGCTGGTGAACAGAAGTGTCTGCAGTTTGGAAAAATATTAGACAAGTTGGATAGACTTATTGAATGAAATTTCTTTCTTTTTTTTTCTTTTAGGGCCGCACCTGCAGCATATGGAATTTCCCAGGCTAGGGGTTGAATTTGGAGCTGTAGCTGCCAGCCTACACCACACACAGCTCCTGGCAATGCCGGATCCCTGATGCACTGAGCAAGGCCAGGGCTTGAACCCACATCCTCATGGATACTAGTCAGACCTGTTTCTGTTGTACTGCAAGGGGAAGTCCCTGAATTTTTTTTTTTTTAAATTATCGATGTGCCAATTTCTGCTGTACAGCAGAGTGACCCATTTCAATGCTTTCTTACAAGATCTGTATATATATATTTTTTAATTCTAAGAGTTTCCCCTGTGTCACTTATTTGCAAGTTTTTCTGGATAGCATGTTTTGTTTCCTGGCCTCCAGGGCAATAACTCAAGGGAATTGCAGTCTGGACGAGTGATTAGGATCAAGAGCTGGTCTGGATCTGAACTCTGCTTACCGCTTGGGACCTTCAGCCAATGCCCCATACTCTCTGTGCCTCCACATCCTCCTTTAAAGACAGGGAGGTAAGAACAGCACCCAGCTGAGAATCATGCGAGCTGACACAGGTCCACGTGGCAAGTCACACACATTCTGTACGTGTAAATTTCCTACCAGGCTGACTTTTCTGGTAATAATGTCCCCCTAAGCCAACCCACTTTCCTTCGGGCTGTCCTGGGCAGTGACATGACAACATCCATCTTGGTTTCACTCATCAAACACATAGGACTTCTTGACCATTTTTTAAAATATGAGCTAGTTTTGAATCAAGTCAAACTTCAGGGAAAACATATTTCACAGGATTCGTTGATTTAGTTTCCCTCGGCACCTGCAACCCTCCCAGCAGGCTTTCTCAGTGAAGCCACTGAGAAGAGGGCTCGTTTCTCAGAGTCCACCCTTCTCATGCAGAGTGGCCTTGGGCCTGCCTCGCTCTTTGATTCTCAGGTCTGGACCACATCAGGAAGATGCAGGCGTCTGAGGGGAGCCTGCCTATGGAGCCCAGCGGCAGAAGGCTTCCACATCACAGCAAAGAGGGAGAAAACCCCACGTTGCTGAGAGATGCTGCATTCTGAGTAGGAAATTACCACACCTGGTCAGGGCTATTATGCCATCTTTTCCAGTTCTCACTAATATAGTCTAAGTACCTAAATGACCACCTCCATGAATTATGAATATTACTTCTGTGTTTCTCACATAGGGCCATCAAAGAAAGCACATGAATGATAACAGCATTTGGTCCTTTATTAAAGTTCTGTGACCTTTGGGTTCCAGACACTCGGGCCATGCATAAATTACCTGCAAGCTAAGCTGTCAGAGGCAGCCTTGCTGGGAACGAGGCTGGGCAAGGGTAACAATGGAGAAACAGATAATAATGAAGGGCAGATGTGTGTCCGTCTCTGGGTAGATACATTACAGGCAGCACATAAACCGTCTGATTCAAGGGCCAGCAGAGGCCCCCACTACTAGGTGCAGCGACTGAAAAGCTTGAGACTCCCCTTGGGTTGAAACATCTTTGAAATACTTTAAATGACAGGGATTTCCTGGGAAAGCTCACAGCTGACTCAGGAGCATTCTTTGATATAGTAATTTGATTTTTTTTCCTATTTTTGGGACTGTACCTCTGACATAGGGAAGTTTCTGGCCTAGGGGTAGAGTTGGAGCCACATATGTGGCCTACACCGCAGCTTGAGGCAACACCAGACACTACCCCACAGAATGAGGCCAGGGATGGAACCCGCATCCTCATGGGCACTACTTAGGGTTGCTAACCCACTGAGCCACAACCGGTTATTGATTGATTCATTTATTAATTGAGCACCTGTTGGGTGCTTGATATTCAAAATACTGTGATGAAGGAGTTCCCGTCCTGGCTCAGTGGTTAATGAATCCGACTAGGAACCATGAGGTTGCGGGTTCAATCCCTGGCCTTGCTCAGTGGGTTAAGGATCCGGCATTGCCATGAGCCGTGGTGTAGATCGCAGACAAGACTCTGATCTGGCATTGCTGTGGCTGTGGTGTAGGCCGGTGGCTACAGCTCCAATTAGATCCCTAGCCTGGGAACCTCCATATGCCATTGGAGCAGCCCAAGAAATGGCAAAAAGACAAAAAAAAAAAAAAAAAATACGAAGGCTACACTGCTGAGTCAGCCCCCATCTAGCAGGGAACACACATCTAGGACGTGTGTGCACCTTTTTTTTTTGGCTGCACCCACAGCATGTGGAAGTTCCCAGGCCAGTGATCAAACCCGAGCCACAGCAGCAACCAAGCCACAGCAGTGACAATGCCAGATCCTTAACCTGCTGAGCCAACAGGGAACTCCCAAAGTTGGATTTATTTAGATTGGCTTTCATTAGTTGCTGTCGGCAACACTTTCACCTTTGTAAAAATATCTTCCCATATGAGAACCACATGTCTAAAAAACTAGAGGTGTTCCCGTTGTGACTCAGCGGGTTACGAACCTGACTAGTATTTATGAGGTTGAGGGTTTGACCCCTTGCCTCGCTCAGTGGGTTAAGGATCCTGAGTTGCTGTGAGCTGTGGTGTAGGTTGCAGACACAGCTTGGATCTGGCGTTGCTGTTGCTGTGGTACAGGCCAGCAGCTGTAGCTCTGATTGGACTCCTAGCCTGGAAACTTCCATATGCTGCAGGTATGGCCATAAAAAGCAAAACAAACAACCAAACAAACAAAAAATAGAAATAAAATGATATGATTCTAGTTGAAATAATACTGTGAAAAAAAATCATAGGATAAACACTAAAACCTGTCTACAATTACTCCCCCTAATATAGAATTCATTGTCCCTCACTCTCACTCATAAAACATATGGCAAAATTTTTTAAACCTTGAAGTTAAACATTAGAGACCAGAGAAATGAGTAGTTGACAATTTGTTTATACATATTTATTTTCCTCTATGCTGTACATATGCTGAGTAAAACGGTACCAAGAAATACTACTATATCACACATTTTTATTTATCTAACAAATATTAATTAAAGGCCTATTACAGGCGTGATTCTGGCTTGATATGCTAGTCCCTGTCCTTGGAAGGCAGGCAGGCAGTAAACACACACACACACACACACACACACACACACACACAAAATAGACTGTAAGAGCAGGTGGTGCTATGGAGGCCCGCAGAATAGCATAAGCAGAGAGACAGGGTACAGGAAAGGTTCCTTTAGAGAGTGTACAATGAAAGCTTCTTGCAGGATGTGATACCGGAGCCAAATCTGAATCAAATGAGAAGAATTGGGGAAGAGCGTTATATGGAGAGAAAATACCAAGGGAAATGCCAAGAGAGATGCTGAGCCTGGGCATCTGAGGAATGGCAAGCAGGGTCCAACTCAAATATGGCATTTGGTGTAGGGCGAAGCAGTGGATTTGGTGCCAAGATGGAACACATTCACGACGGGCACTGTTTGCTTCTCTGCTTCCAGGACTCTATACACATCCTTATCATCTCACCTTTGGTGCAGGACTTAAACACTCAGCATTTGCACCTAACAAGAAGCAGCTGACTTTCTCAGCCTTTCCCTCTAACGAGGAGAAAGACAGTCCCAACAGCAAGGGTGCCTGGCCCATACCATACTAACAACTCCTCAAATTCCGTCATCATCCACTGAAAATGCTGGTCCCTGAAGACGAATTCGTGAAGTCAGCATCCAACAACAGTGACTCCTCCTCAGTGATGGAATAGATCAGGTATCGTCGACCCACAACCAGGCAGCTGGCCGTTCCTCCTGAAGAACTGTTTGCTCTTTGGGGCTAAAGATTTCTCTCCGCTTTGGTGGATATGGCAGCGGAGAGCAGGTCAGCCTTGGTGAGGAGAAGCGTGTGCCGTCAAACCTGTGAATAGCTCCCATCCTTGTCACCATGGATACTTTTGTCATGAAGAGGCGCTGTGGGGCTGGGGAAGGATGCTCATGGAATCCACAGAGTGGTTGTCTGCCTGAGTACTGAGACCTCTGGGCTGTGGGTGCTCTGGGATGAGACTTCACAGGAGGTGATGAGTAGGCAGCTTCCTAGAACAGCACATGTGGTCCCCGCCTGCAGGCTTTATGTGCTTTTAAACCTCCCTTGAGAGTGGGCTGGATCTAGTGACTTGCTTCCAGGAAATGAAATGTGGCTAAAGTGGTGAAGTGCCACTTGTGAGGGGAGGTTATGAGACTGTGGCTGGTCCCTGCAGCACATGTGCCTTGACGGGAGGGTGACCGACCCATCAGCAAGGAAGGGTGGGCTCCGGCCGGTAGCCCTGAGGGCCCAAGACTCTCAGATTCAGAAACCGAGTCCTGCCCACAACCAGGGGAGGGAGGTCAGAGGTGGACCCTGTCCCAGGAGAGCTGTCACTTGAGACAGCAGCCCCACACCTGGACGGCAGCCTCGCCGGGCTTCAAAGCAGGGGCCAGCTGAGCTGTGACCAGAATGTTGTTTTAAGCCACTCTTTTGAGGGATAATTTGTGAGATTGTGGCATTGTCACTGGTCCCTGAAGGATGTACATAAATAATACAGACACAAACCCAATTTTGAGAGGTCCATCCACATGCTTCTTTCCCAGACATCCTTGCCATAGTCCCCCAATCCTATCCTTTCTGTATCTCTTACCATCCATTCAGCCGATCCATTAGCTACTGCTCCTGAGTTAACGTAGTTGAATCCTCCGGGTCATCCGTAGGGTCGGAGAAGGTGGACCCATTTTCTTTCAAATACCATGAAAGATGGCTGAGAAATCAGAGTTAGGATTAAACATTGCTGTAATTTTCTAAGCGCCTACCATTCGTCTGTGCTAGATGTGATGAGAGGCAAACAAAGTCATTTTCACCTTTAAGAAGCGTACACTCAGGAAGGTCAGAACCCTTATTCTCTGCTGCTGCAGAGACGGGCAAGGTTTTGACATCTTTATCAAGTCATCTGCTTTCTGAGACAGATGGATTAATGTCACTAAGGGGTGATTGCTAGTAGGTTACTTCATCTAGTCCCGTATTTTGGGATGTGGCCGCAGGAAAAGACTCCTCACATCTTTATGGTCTCCTTAGGGCTCTGCCCTCATTTCGAGGGTCAAACTGCCAAATGTCTCTTGGAACTTTCCCCAAGAAATTCTTCATCATAAATTTAACAAATCCAAAATAACCCCTGATCTCTGTCTCCCACATACCACTTCCTTCACCTTCTAGTCCTTTCTGGACAAAATGTTTATTCCCCCCTTTCCCTATCATTGGTAAGAGGCACACCATCCTCTTAGTTCTCTGGAATAGAAATGTCAAAACTGCGCTCTCCCCAAGGAACTCCGCACGCTTTCACATCTCATTCCTTTGTTCACGTTCTTTTGGAGGGGCTGTGCTTATCCTCATCCTCATTTCATCCTTCAGGGACTGGCGACAAGGCCACCTCCTCCGTGGAGCCTCCCCTGATTTCCCCCAATTGGCAAGCACAGTTTTTACCGAATCCCACCAGACTTTGCCTTAGCACCACTTCCTCTTCATTAGGGTCCTTTATCCTTGGCTGCGTTTCCCGGAGGAACGTGCCTCCCTTGGAAGCAGCCATAAGAGGTGTCCTCGGGTCACAGAAGCCTAAAAAACTTTGCCTGCCTACCTCTCTTTGCCCCGGAGCCTCAGACGTACATTTCACTGAGGATTCTGAGCGCACCTGCAATGAAGAAACATATTCAGCCTCCACTCACGTGCTGTACCATTTTGCATTTGTCAGCCCTTACCTTGCCCCACGCAGTAGCTGCTTCCTCGCCATCCTATTTCTCCGTATCCTGTACCTCATCCTCTGCCTAATGGTTCCTCGGTGAAGGTTGGAAGGGCTGTGCGTTCTTCCACACTCCCAGACAGACGAATCTCAGACAACGTTTGGGTGATATTTTCTTCCTGCCAACTCTGGTAGCATTTTAACCAGGCCCTGCGCAAGCAAAGCGAGTAAAAGATTAAACTACCACCAGAGGGAGCTGACTGAGAAATTAGCACTGCTTGGGGCCACTAGCAGTGAGAGCGGCGAGGAAGATGGATAAACCGCACCACAAGATTTTAAATGGAACAATTATAAAATCTTGGATGAAAGAAGACATAAACATTTCAAGATTCACTATCCAAACCAAATATGAGAGCGCTCCATATACTGGGTACAGTGTTGGTGAGTCTGGTGAGTCAGCAGCCCTCACATTCGCCGCGTAGACAGTGGATTCATCCGCCAACTCTGGGTAAAGCCCCATTGGCCCTGACATAGCTGGTAGGTGCCCAGATCACGGAGGTACCATATTCCAAGACTTTACTCCTTTGAGAGTCTGTGAGCTATTCACCTGCCTTCGAATACAGTGACCAGGAAATATCTTCTCACTGACATCTTGAATTAGTGTGGGACATTTGTTACAATTGATGAACCGGTATTGATAAATTATTATTATCCGAAATCTATCGTTTTCATTAAGGTTCACTCTTTGTCTGCTTTTCTCCCCCTGAGATTTGGTCAATAAACTCACCGACTGCGTTCCTCTGATTTTCATTTCCTTCTGTGAGTCTCCCAGAAGTACGATGCCCAGAAATCAGAAAGTGCTGTCATCTGTTGAGTGTCATCAAAAGCATCTCATTTTGAAACAGTAATAACCAAGCAGCTCTAAGATGCTTTATTCCAAAAAGATGAACACAGATAAATGGTGCAACTTACTTTATTACAGGAAATGTCTTCCAGGGACATCTGTGCAAACAAAGCAGCATTATGCATACACTTCTGCCCTGACTCAAGGCTGTCAGTCCCTTCATTGCCCATTCCTCAATCTTAATGATGCTCTTGGCACACAGGGTTCCAGTGTGAAGACAAATTTCAAACCATTTGTGTTTATTATCTTTCTAAGCTGTAAAATCAAGCAGATACCAGAGTAGTATTTGAGAAGAAAAACATTCCCCTCTACCCTTTCTAGGTTTTTTTTTCTTCTTCTTCTTCTGCTTTTTGGGGCTGCACCTGCAGCCTATGGAGGTTCCCAGGATAGGGGTCAAATCGGAGCTGTAGCCACCAGCCTACGCCACAGCCATAGCAAATGCAGGATCCGAGCCACATCCTCGACCTACACCATGGCTCATGGCAGTACCGGATCCTTAACCCACTGAGCAAGGCCAAAGATTGAACCTGCAACCTCATGGTTCCTAATTGGATTCATTTCCACTGTGCCACAATGGGAACTCCCCCTTTCTAGGTTCTTCTGGCTGGTCTAAGAATTAAACGGATGTGAGACAGATTTAGAGGAGAAAATCAAATGTAATTACCTAATTCTGGGCTCCATAGGCATATGAGGCTCCTGGACAGGTTGGGCAACTGAGGCTTATATGGGCTCCGGGTTTTGGGGGGAGACTTCAGTGGGGAGGAGGGTGATTCCCATGGAGATGGAAAAGCATGGTTTGGGAAACAGATATTTGCTGGGCTCTGCAGGGACAATGGGATATAGAGGGGACTTTGGTCTCCAGGCCCAGTCTGGTTCCCCCATCACAGCTGGCCTGTATTCTTGTAGATTTCCAGTGATAATGCTCTCCCTGGACCAGTCCCTTTATCTGAATCCTTAGGAAGTTAAAGGGCAGGTGAAATGAAAGACTTGCTCTTGCCTTATGTAGGATTTCCAGTACAATACTGAAGGTGAGTGGTGAGAGGGGACAGCCTTGCTTCCTTGCTGCTTTGTCCTTAGGGGAAATCGTGGAGCTTCTTATCATTAACTGTGATGTCACCTGGAGGGTTTTCTGGGTTTTGTTGTTGTTGGGTTGGTTGTTTGTTTTTTGTTGTTGTTGTTGTTGTTGCTGCTATTTCTTGGGCCACTCCCGCGGCATATGGAGGTTCCCAGGCTAGGGGTTGAATCGGAGCTGCAGCCACCGGCCTACGCCAGAGCCACAGCAACGCGGGATCCGACCCGTGCCTGCAACCCACACCACAGCTCACGGCAACGCCGGATCGTTAACCCGCTGAGCAAGGGCAGGGACCGAACCCGCAACCTCATGGTTCCTAGTCGGATTCGTTAACCACTGCGCCACGACGGGAACTCCTGTTTTTTTGTGTTTTTTTGGTAAATGTTCCTTATGGACTTGATGAAGTTCGCCACCATTCCTGCTGAGAGTATTATCATGCATTCATGCTGGATTTGGTCAGGTACTTTTGCTGCATCTGCTGATAGGATATGCAATTTTTCTTCATGACTTTGTCGATGTGATAGTTTACATTAATTGGTTTTCAAATGTTGCATCAAGCATGCATAGCTGGATAAATCCCACTTGGTCATGGTGTACACCTCTTTTACACTGTTGGATTCTGGTTGGTAATATTTTGTTGAGGAGTTTGCATCCATGTTCATAAGCGATACTGGTCTGTCATTTCTTTTCTTGTAACGTCAGATTCCCTGGCTCTGGTTTTAGGGTAAAGCTGTTCTCGCAGGATGAGTTCTGAAGTGTTTTCTTTGTTTCTACTTTCTGGCAGAGGTTGTAGGGAAGTGGTATCATTTCTTTCTGTTGTGTTTTCTGTTTTCAACTTCATTGATTTTTGGCTCTAATTTTTTAATTTTTTTTCTCTTTTTAGGGCCACAACCTCGGCATATGGAGGTTCCCAGGCTAGGGGTTGAATCAGAGCTGTAGCTGCCAGCCTACACCACAGCCACAGCAACACAGGATCCTAGCCACATCTGCGACCTACCCCACTCACAGCAATGCCGGATCCTTAACCCACTGAGCAAGGCCAGGGAGTGAACCTGCAACCTCATGGATACTAGTCGGGCTCATTACCACTGAGCCACATCAGGAACTCCAGGCTCTGATTTTTATTATTTTTGTTGATACTGTTTACTTTGGATTTGATATGTTTTTCCCCTCCTTTCTTCAAGTGAAAGTTTAGATTATTGACCTTAGATATTTTTTATTTGAAATGCTATGCATGTCCCTCTAAGCACTGCTTTCACTGCATACTACAGATTTTGATAAGCTGTATTTTCATTTTCATTTAGCTTAAAATATTTCAAAATTTATCTTGAGACTTCTTCTTTGCCCCATGTGTTACCTAATCTCCAAATATTTGGGGATTTTCCAGAAATTTGTTATTAATTTCTAGTATAGTCCCGTTGTGGTCTAAGAGAAGATTTTATATTTCTGTTTTTGTTTTGTTTGTCTGTTTTTAACTTGTTAAGGTATGTCTTATGGCTTCAAATGTTTTCTATTTGGGGGACTATACCATGTGACTTGAGAAGAATGTCTATTCTCTTATTGTTGGATGTAGGTGCTAATTAGGTGTAGGTGATCAGTGGGGCTGTTTGGTTCAACTATGTCCTTCCTGATCTTTGGCCTGATGGTTCATCTGTCAATTACTGACAGAGGGGTATTGAAGTCTCCAACTACAATAGTGCGTTAGTCTATTTCTCATTGTGTTTCTATCAGTCTTTTTTTCACTCATGAAACTGCAAGGAAGCCAAAATTATGTAGGTGCTGGTAAAAAGAGAATTGAGGGGGTACAGAAAAGCATTTTAACTCTGGCCCCTTAGCAGTTTCCTCCACTGGCTACCTCAAGTCTCTTTCTCAGTATCACAGGCCCACTCCCCCAGGAACGTTTCATAAAGGACCAAAGATGCACTTTACTGCGGTTTTTGCCAGCTCTTGTGAAAGAGAAATGTATTGTAAGGAGCAGGACGGAATCCCGTGCTTAATTCGCTGGCTCTCCCAAAGGAAGGTGGAGGAAGGAGAAGGGAATCAGAGGGAACTAATATTGAGTTTATTTCACTTGGTCCTCAAAGATGAGGTGGCCAAGCGAGATCCCTTAACAGAGAAAGGCTTGGAGAGGCCCGGCCTCCTCCACCAGCCTTGGCAACACCGGGTGGTTTTCTTTAGGGGAGAATCAGAGGCGGTTTGTCTTTGTTAACGTCATGGCATATATATTTTTAAAATGCCTAAAGTATCTCAGATGGTTGGCCGTTATGTGTGCCTAACAATCTTGCAAACTTGTGACCACCAGAGCAACAGAAAAAGGGGGATCTGCATTTTAAAATTGTGTGCCAAAAGCATATGAATGTAACTTAAATTTTTAAATTACATGAACCCACTGGGGATAATGGTGTTAAAACTGGAATGGAAGCCTCAATGGCATTGGTCGCCTTTAAAAATAGACCAGTAACACCCACATTTTGCTTTTCTTTCTTTAATTCTTAACAGGAGAGCTTTTCATTAATTCAAACGGAGTGAGGTCACCCTACTGGAATGACAAAAGTTATTCCTCCATCAGCTAATGCAGTTCTCGGTTCCCGGCTGCCGTGCGTGGGGTGGGCGGTGGGGGCGGCAGCCCGGCCCGCGGAGCACGGTTGCGGCTGCGCCAGCCCGGAGCTTCCAGGCGCGCGGGCAGGACCCGGGGAGGCGCTAGCTGCCGCCTGGGAGAGCACCCACGGAGCCGACAGGCAGCCGGCTGGCGCCGCAGGCTCCCCCGCAGCAGCCCCCTCTCCCGACCGCTCTTGAAGAGGCAGACCCGGTCCCTGGACCCGCCAGGTGAGGCAGAGCTTGCTGTAGGGCTCGCTGTTACCAGGGGGGCACAGGACCTACGGGGCCAAGGCGGGACTCGCTGGGATGACTCGCGCCTCCCGGGGACGCGGTGGGGGCTAAAGCAGGAGAAGTGGGCTTGTATTTTTCCTGTAAAGGTGAGGAGTCTTCTCTCTAGCACTTGGTTTGAAGTACCCAACAGGTCCAAATACGCTTCCAACAGGTTGTAGAGAGCAGTCACGTGGGGCAGGTTGGGAGCGGCGCCCGCCCTCCCCGCCTCCCTCCGCTCGGAAGCGCACTTCTCCCAGAGTTACACGTCGACTAGCCTAACCTGAGCTTTCCATTCCGCTCTGCAGCGCCGGCGTCCGGGAAGGCGGAGACGGGCTCGGAGCCTGGCAGCGAGCGCCCCTGCGCGGGTCCGGTGCCCGGGAGCGCAGAACCCGGCAGGGTGGCGGCGGGAGAGACCGATCGCCCGCTCCCCGCCCTCGCCGGGATGCACAACGCGTCGTCCTGGGGGCCGGGGCGCTTGAACACATCGTGCCCCGGACTCGAGCTTCGCTGCCCCAACGAGTCCGGGCCGCCGCCGCCGCCGCTGCCGCCGCCGCTCGCCGTGGCAGTGCCGGTCGTGTACGGGGTGATCTGCGCCGTGGGGCTGGCGGGCAACTCGGCGGTGCTGTACGTGCTGCTGCGGGCGCCCCGCATGAAGACGGTCACCAACCTGTTTATCCTCAACCTGGCCGTGGCCGACGAGCTCTTCACGCTCGTGCTGCCCATCAACATAGCCGACTTCCTGCTGCGGCGGTGGCCCTTCGGGGAGCTCATGTGCAAGCTCATCGTCGCCATTGACCAGTACAACACCTTCTCCAGCCTCTACTTCCTCACGGTCATGAGCGCCGACCGCTACCTGGTAGTGCTGGCCACCGCAGAGTCGCGCCGGGTGGCGGGCCGCACGTACGGCGCGGCGCGCGCAGTGAGCCTGGCGGTGTGGGGGTTCGTGACACTGGTGGTGCTGCCCTTTGCCGTCTTCGCGCGCCTCGACGACGAGCAGGGACGGCGCCAGTGCGTGCTGGTCTTCCCTCAGCCCGAGGCCTTCTGGTGGCGCGCGAGTCGCCTCTACACGCTGGTGCTTGGCTTCGCCATCCCGGTGTCCACGATCTGCGTCCTCTACACCACGCTGCTGTGCCGGCTGCGCGCCATCCGCCTTGACAGCCACGCCAAGGTCCTGGACCGCGCCAAGAAGCGGGTGACGATCCTGGTGGCGGCGATCCTGGCCGCGTGCCTCCTCTGCTGGACGCCCTACCACTTGAGCACCGTGGTGGTGCTCACCACCGACCTCCCGCAGACGCCGCTCGTCATCGCCGTCTCCTACTTCATCACCAGCCTGAGCTACGCCAACAGCTGCCTCAACCCCTTCCTCTACGCCTTCCTGGACGACAGCTTCCGCAGGAGCCTCCGCCAGCTCATGACATGCCGCGCCGCGGCCTGAGCCTGCGCTGCCCCGGCGCTCAGGGTGGTCCCGGATCCAGAGGGCCCCCCCCCCAACTTGCTGGCGATGCAGATTCTCTGGCCTCCCCCCGCCCCCAGGCCCACTGACTCGGTAGCTGTGGCTGCGCCGGCGTTTTGAATTTGCCGAGCTCTCCTGGCGAAGTGGGAGCACGACCGTGAGCATCCTTGAAGCTGAGAGCGCACAGACTGCTCCCTAAAGTCAGAGGGCACCGAGGAGACACCCCCCAACTCACACCCCCAGCTTGACATAGGAGGGGAGGAAGGGGAGAAGAAGGGCAGTACTGTTAAGCCGCTCCCCTGGCTCTCCGGAGGATGCCGCGGGCGCCCGGCGTCGGCTAGGCGCTCGCCTCTTCACTTGGCTCCTCGGGTTCCCCGCAGCGTCCGTCTGTGCTTCTGCTCTAACGGGCGAGCAGCCTGGCCCGGGGCCCTACAGCTCCTCTCCGTGCGCTCTCGCCGCGGGAGGACAGGGTCAAGGCGCGTGCGGTCGCTCTCCCCCTGCTGGGGGACAGAGCAACTCGGGTGACCAGCGTGCGTGCGTGTGTGTGTGTGTGTGTGTGCGCGCGCGCGCGCGCGCTGGTGGGTCTATCCGAGACCAGGGGTTGGGGTGAAGGAGGACGGAAACTGGCTGTGATGCCTCCCCAGCAGTGATAACAATGGTGATTAACCCCCCTTCCGGTTCCAGCCCCTTCTTTCTTTGCCGTTTCACCTTCCCACCCCTGTAGTCATTTCGGGGACCCGCCGCCGGCTCTGAGAGGCCTGGAGCGGGAGTCCCCGGCCGCTGTTGCGGCGCCCCCTGGCGGAGCCAGCTGTCAGCGCGGAGCATCCTAAGCAGCGCAGGGCGTGCAGGTGAGCGCCCCTCTGTACCGCTTAGTTACCAGGCATCTCTTCTCTCTACGGAGAGTTTCAGCAACCCTGGCCACGCCCCTCTGTCCCCGTCGACCTCTAGTACATCTGGAGCAGTTCGTTGCAATTCTTTGTGTAAGCATTGTTTTTCAAGATTGAGAATTTTATGTAAATATGTGTCCTAATCTCACACGTTTTTGTGAGGCGCTAAGGAGATGAGAAGGATGTGTGAAGTCTCCATCCCCTTCTCCTCACATTCTTCATCCTCTTGGCCTCAGGGGCATCCAGAGAGCTGAACTGACCCACGCCCTTGTATTTCTCTCTCCTGGATTATTTGTACTTTATTCCTTCGTCCCAGACGCTGACTGATATGTCTGGTCCAGTCTGATGAGGGAAACCAGACAGCACCCTAGCTTTATTTTATTTCCATTTACCGAGACAAAAGTGGATCAGAAGAGAGGAGTGGCATTGGGTTTGCCCAGCTGCAGGTTACACTTGAGACATGAGCTCAGAGCCTTAACCTGGCTGTGGTCACTACTGCCAGGGTTTTAAAAGATTTTTTTTTTTTTCTTTTGGGATAAATTCCTATGGTTTGTTTGCTTGTTTCCTATGGTCAGTGTTATGTGTGGTACAAAGCAGGAGTGATGCTGGCAGGATTTGTTTACTTAGTTTGAGGGGCACTAATCATGTTCTTGCTTTCTTAGCTTACAAATACTTTTTAACAAAGTAAAGGAAAAGGAAAAACTCTCCCTTGGGTGGGGAAAATAAACTCGTTCCCTGATTTTTGTACATAAGAATTGGTTTTTTTGCTCTCAAAGTTATTAGGAACGGTGGGATAATTCATAACTATCAGTTCAGAACATGTAAATTTGGAAACCTACCTTGGGTGACAAATCGTAGTCAAATTTTCCAAATATGCTCTTCCATCTTCGACGCGTTTGAGTGATGTACACGATGGCACTTGAACAGTCCTCTGCTGGTGGGCTTTAGAGACCTCTTGGAATTCATTTTAGTATCTTGCAAGTTTCTAGGAAACCTTCTAGTGATTTTCTTCATGACACACAAAATTACTTTGTGAATCCTCAGTAACTTTTCAAAATTAAAGTCTTAACCTTAGAGTAACTGCCACATTCTCTAAGGTGATGGATGTAGAAGAAGTGGACACTGGCCACAGACAGCCAAGCATCACCATCTGGATTTGAAACCTCATCTGTCTTCATAAACCAGGTCATGTGCCTTGACATCCTCTGGACACCGACTGGGAAGAGCCATGTGCTCCATCTGTCTGCCGCATCAGCCCTACCTCCTGGCTGTCTCCGAACCTACCCAGGAGACTGCTGGAAAAGCTTAGGACTGACAGGGCTATGTTGTCCACAGCAAGGCATGGATTAGCCCCTAACCCTAGCATGCTGTGTGTCACAAAACAGGCGCTAGCCCTTCAGTTTCATGCTAGCTTTCTAAATCACTGGATGAGCTGTGGTAGCATTATTTCTAGGTTGCTGCCTTCATATGAGCATGCGCAAGTCCAGATTGTAAGTTTCAGACCTCCTTCTCCTGACTTAGGTATGCCACGCCAAAGTAGGATTTACTTACATCGTTGCCTTGCAAAGCTTCTACCTCCATGTTGAATTTTTGCAGTCTTCCTGTAATCTGTGTTGTTTGGTTACACCACTTCTGATATTTAGAAATGTCCATTTGGTTTTACTTAGCTTGGTACAGTTATGTAATGTGTGTGCTTCTCTCCTTGCACAGAAGCTCTGATGAAAATAAAAGCTGAAACATCCTCTGTGAAGACTGTATATTTTGTTTCTTGAGAGCATGGGATCCATAATTCAATCACCTTACTATTTATGCATCATTAACTTTTAAAATACTGCCTTCAGGAAAAAGTTAACCAGGGGTTCCCACCGTGGCACAATGGGATCAGTGGCATCTCTGCAATGATGGGACAGAGATTAGATCCCCTGCCCAGCACAGCAGTTAAGGATTCAGTGTTATTGCAGCTGTGGCTTGGATCTGATCCCTGGTCTGGGAACTCCGTATGCTGTGGGGTGGCCAAAAAGTAAAATAAAATGAAAGTTATCTAATGGATCAGGAATGAATAAATAGAAGTATTTGATAGGATAAATATCAAATAAATAGAAGTATTTGATAAGATAAGGTTAACAATCCCCCCTCCTTTTTGGGGGGGCTGGTTGTGAAAATGATGTAAAACTGCCGATTGACACAAAAACCCTAAAACAGAAAAAGGATTATAAGCTATTATTATCATCATTTTAAAATATTTGAGCACCTTGTGTGGACAGTAAGAAGGGCAGAGAGATTGCTTAAGGTGTCAGCACTTAGCTATCCCAGAGGTCCTAGTTAAAATGGAATTTTCCACACACTTCCTAAAGAAATTGCATCCCGGGTTTATCACTACCATCTGTTATCATAGTTAACATTATAATGTACCTTTAAGCACATTTGTTTAAAATGCAACTGATTTTATTTTATTTTCTAGGGCCGCACCCAAGGCGTGTGGAGTTTCCCAGGCTAGGGGTCTAATTGGAGCTATAGCCACCGGCCACAGCCAGAGCCACAGCAACCTGGGATTGGAGCCGCATCTGCAACCTACACCACAGCTCACGGCAACGCTGGATCGTTAACCCACTGAGCAAGGCCAGGGATCGTACCCTCAACCTCATGGTTCCTAGTCGGATTCATTAACCCCTGAGCCACGACAGAAAGTCCAAAATGCAACTGATTTTAAATGTACAAAACATCTTCGGTAATGAGATTCCAGGTGATTTTTGTTTCCAGTTGAAAGGAAGTTTGCAGTCACCTAACTTTCTGTTGAATTTTTTTGGAATAATATGAAGATTCATAACTCATTTAGTTTTGTGAACTTTCAGTTAAAATTTTTAAGCCCGAAGCATGTTTACCGTTTATGTTTGAAGTGGTTTGATTTTTATCAAAGTAATTCATATGCATGATTTAAACTGGAAAACCCCGATTATACTAGCAGACCTAAGCCGCTGTTCCTGCCCAGTCCTCCCAGCCCCGAGTCCTGCTCAGAACTCCTTGGGTTGTTTATTCTGGGATTTCCCTTCTTATTGCTAAATTATAGGTTTGCATCTCAACCTTTCAATTCATTCATTTTAGGCATTATGATTATGAGATTTTTGGGGGCAGTTGGCACTTTTGAAGGCTAGTTTTGTTCAGGGGGCCTCTCCCCTCATTCTGTTTTCAGACTTTGTCTCCCTAGTTTGCTTTTTTTTTTTTTTTTTTTTTTTTTTTTTGGCCTTTTTAGGGCTGCTCCTGTGGCACATGGAAGTTCCTAGGCTAGGGGTTGAATTGGAGTTACAGCTGGCGGCCTACACCACAGCCACAGAAACGCCAGATCTGAGTCCTGTCCGTGACCTACAGCTCATGGCAACGCCGGATCCTTAAGCCACTGATCTCGGCCTTTTACTTTTTTCTTTTTTTTTTTTTTTTTTCCATTTCTCTATATTGGTTCCCACGCTCGGTTCCTATCTTCTCCTGCCTGGTTCCTTGTGTCCAGCACTGACTTGACTGGTTTCTCCAGAGCACAAGCTTCCTCTTCCCATGGGGCTGGGGGAGGGATGGGGGGGAGTCACTCGGCTGTCGGGGTCACAGCTCACCCAGCTCCCCAGCCCAGGGCCTTTCAGGGCTTGAGGCCAGTCAGATGGATGGAGCTGGCCTGTCCCCATGGGCACTTCTCCAGCCTGCTGCCCAAAACTCTTGCTTCTGCTCGCCATCCTTTCACAGCTACTGAGGTCTCTCACCTCCACTGTCTCTTATCCAGCTCTCTTTGTCCACTTAAAAATTACTTCCTATTGTCACAACAGGGGCTTAGGAGAATATAACAATAGAAGAATGTATAAATGCCATCATTTAATGCTGGAAGAGGAGGTCCTCTTGTGGCTCAGCAGGTCAAGAACACAACATAGGGTTGGTGAGGATGCAGGTTCAATCCCTGGCCTCGCTCAGTGGGTTAAGGATCCAGCGTTGCTGTGAGCTGTGGTGTAGGTCGAAGACACAGCTTGGATCCCACATTGCTGTGGCTGTGGTGTAGGCCAGAAGCTGCAGCTCCCATTTGATCCCTAGCTTGGGAACCTCCATATGCCAAGGGTGCGGCTGTAAAAAAATAAATAAAAACCAAAATAAAACTGGAGGAGATGTGTGTATACAGATGTCTTGTATATGCTTGCATATATATGCATACATAGTCATGTTTTTGTAGAACAAGCGTGTCGAAATTTTTATAAACTTTCTTATTCAGAACTCAGAAATCAGCTACTTGGAGCAAGTTTTGTAGATGTGTCAGCAAGATGTCACTGAACATCTGGGACTGGGATGACACATCCATGCAAGCTGAGATCCTAGGTTTCTCTGACAACAAGCATTCTGGTGTTGGAGATACCTACACGCAGGCTGTGGAGACAGCAGAGGGCACTTGAAGTGGGGCGCGTTGGCTGTGGGCGGCAGTATTCAGACACCGCCAGGCTGCCTTCCGGACCCATCAGATCAGGTTGGGGGGGTGGGGGTGGGGGTGTCCTGGCAACAGCATTTCTAAAGCTCCTGACAGGGACCCAGAATGAGGCATGTGGTCACGTCCCTGTGGAGAACAAATAAGGCCACTGAGCTGTGTGGCCTCATGGAGATGAAAGCTGACCTGCTCCCATGATTCTATTTTCTCACCTCTCATGACAGAAATAATTGATTTGCTCTTTTTTTTTTTTTTTGGTCTTTTTAGGGCTGCACCTGTGGCATATGGATGTTCCCAGGCTGGGAGTTGAATTAGAGTTGTAGCCCGGCCTACGCCACAGCCACAGCAATGGGATCCCAGCCGTGTTTATGACCTACATCACAGCTCATGGCAATGCCAATCCTTAACCCACCCAGCCCGGCCAGGGATCGAACCTGAGTCCTCATGGATACTAGTCCAGGTTTGTCCTCATGGATACTAGTCAGGTTTGCTACCGCTGGGCCACAACCAGAACTCCAATTTGGGCCTGCTTTTAATTGATCTTATTCAGAAGCTTTGATTTTTCTCTTGTCTGATCATTGTTTGTTCTCTTCTATAATAATTTATGAGAATCATTTGAGTAGCTATTATAGTGTCTAAAATATCAAAGTATGGATTAATTAGGTTCCCAGAGCAGAGGGATCTCTTGAGAGTAGAGCTTTAAAAAAAAATCATATAAGAATTATTTATTTGGCTTGCTGATAGGCTTCCAAGCTCTATTTTTGCCCCACCATTAGTATAATAAATATTCCTCAAAATAAACATGTTCTTTGTGATAATAGTTTATGAATTTTATTTGTTATTCTCCCTGGGAGGTACCGCACTGATAGAATAAACCTACTTGTTGAAAGCATTTGTAGAGTGGACTTGCATTTGTAGAGGATGATTTCTGAAGCGATCACCAGGCTTTGAGTGGCAGCAGTACTAGCTTTTTTTTTTTTTAAATCAGAAAACTTCAAGAAAAGAATATTGATTTTTTTTTTTTTTACTTCCTGGTTTCCTGTTGTTCTATAGGTTTCCTAATTATAATTTTTAAAGATATACCATTCTTTTTTTTTTTTTTTTGGTCTTCTTTTATCTTTTCAGGGCCTCTCCCACGGCATATTGAAGTTCCCTGGCAAGAGGTCAAATTGGAGCTGCAGCTGTGGGCCTAGACCACGGCCACAGCAATGCCAGATCCTTAGCCTACTGAGCGGGACCAGGGATCAAACCCGAATCCTCATGGATACTAGTCAGGTTCATTACCGCTGAGCCACAACAGGAACTCCTAATGGTATATTATTCTATAGAGAGTGAAAATGCAACAGCCTTTGCCATTTCTCTATTGCTAATTTTTTTTGGTTTTTTTGGCCACACTTCAGCATATGGAAGTTGTTTCTGGACCAAATATTGCATCCTGAGTCACAGCTGTGACCTACACCACATCTGCAACAATGCCAGGTTCTTAACTGATGGTGCCACAGCGGGAACTCCTTCTTGCTATTCTTATTTTAAGGAACTTGTATTACTACGACAGGCATTTTCATCTTCACCTATGTATGTCTTCTCTTTTCCATCATTTCCTTAGGGTGTGGCTAGGCGTGGAATTATTCACTGACCTTCTCGCATCTAAGCCTCTAAGCTCTGCCCCTCCCCTCCTCCAAGGGTGGAGTGGAGGAGTGGCTCCAGTGAAAGAAACTTGTGGCACTTGCTCTGATTCCTGCCTCCTGCCTTCCCATGGGCTATTCCCTGGTCTGTTCCCTTCTCTTCTGAATTATCAACATCTACCTTCTGCTCAGAACGTTTATGGCTTCCAATCATTCTAATCTCTTCTACAATCTCTTCTGCCCTCAAATCTTTTTTGCAGACGAATGCCCACCAATAAGTGTAGAAGAAATGATAGCACCAGAAAAATCACCATTTTACAGTTAATATATCAACCACTTGTTAATAATTGATTCAGGGCTCATCAATGGATCCCACAGTCATTAGATGAAAGATTTATGGGAACAAGGATACCAGCAGGTACTCGATTGATATTTTTAATGGAGGGGTAAATGGCTGAATATCTTTAAGTCTAGGCATTTAGGATTTAGGCAGATTTACTGCATGTTTTGACATCCATACCAGTTTTCATACCAAATGTTTAGAGATTTGTTACATTTTCTTTTTGAAATTTTGAGTTCTGAAAATAGTTTAAATTCAGAGTAACGAAGTCTGTTTTTGAGGAAAGCCACCAGAGGGAGCACTGAGATAATATTTGTAAGAAAAGAAATCACCACCAAGTCAGTTGCATCTTTTATGTAAGTAATTTCATCAGGTTTCTTTCAGAACAGAAATTTTTCTTATGAATGTGACATTGTCTAATATAGCAAAACAAAAATTACAAAGTTCAACCTACAAAATTAAAAATATTTATAGTCATAGATTTATTCTTAAAACAGATATCCACAATTAAGATAACTGGCCTGAAACAATTCAAGTAATTATGTTAATCTTCTGTATTGTTTAGAATTTGATAATATGTTTGGATAAAATTGTTAGGAAATTAAAATTTTAACTCTATACTTATGGCCACATGATTGAAACATCTGGGTTTTTATTTAACAATAGCTTTACTTGGAGTTCCTGTTGTGGCCCAGGTGAAACAAATCTGACTAGTATCCATGAGGACGCAAGTTTGATCCCTGGCCTTGCTTTGTGGGTTAAGGATCCAGCATTGCCATGAGCTGTGGTATAGGTTGCAGACGTGGCTCAGATCCTCTGTTGCAGTGGCTGTGTTATAAGCCAGCAGCTGCAGCTCTGATTCGACCCGTAGTCTGGGAACCTCCATATTCCACGGGTGCGACCCTAAAAAGACTGAAAAAAAATAGCTTTACTTGGATGTCATTTTTATGTTATCTCAAACATTTGCAGTTTTCCAAAAACAATCAATTTAAACAATCAATTTAATTTTGCTATATGGATGTTGATAAACCTGGATAATTAACAATAAGGGAGATTAGCTTATTAATAATTAATAAAAGATAACTGAGTAACATTGGCTTCTAATAACTCTTTCTATGGATGGCAATTTTTCTCATCAGTCTGGAGGTTGGCAGTTCAGAGTTGATGCAATGGTTCCATAAATACCAAGAATGTCCAGCATCACTCCAATTTGTGCTATTGTCTTGCCAATTTGTTGTCACAAAGTGACTGCCCCAACTCCAGCTCCTTTTCTGCATTCCCTTCTGGAAGAAAGAAAGGAGAGAGAGGAAGAGATCACGCCTTTCTGGAGAAAGCAAACAGTTTCCCTGGAGCTCCCCCAGTGGATCTGTGCTTACACACATATCACTGACATTGCATATGGTTCACTCTCGGTGTTGTGTGTTCTGTGGGTTTGACAGGTATATAATGACGCATATCCACAGTTACAGAATCATACTGAGGAGCTTCATTGCCCCTCCCCCATATCCCCATTGCTCCACCCAGCCATCCCTCCCTCCCCCAACCGCTGGCAACCACTGCTCTTTCTACTGTCTCCATAGTTTTGCCTTTTTAGAATGTCACAGACGTAAAACCATATAGTGTATGATACTTTAATACTGGCTTCTTTTTGTTCATTATGTGCATTTAAATTTCCTCTATGACTTTTTATGGCTTTTTATTTCTGTTTCGTGCTGAACAACATCCCATTGCCCGGATGTACCACAGTTTGTCTATCCCTTCACCTATGGAAGGACGTCTTGGTTGCTTCCAGGACTGAGCAAGTATGAATAAAGCTGCAATAAATATCTGTGTGCAGGCTTTCCTATGAGTATGTTTTCAACACATTTAGGTAAATACTAAGGCACACGATTACTGGATCATATGGTAAGTGTAAGTTTAGTTGTGTAAGAAACAGCCAAACTGTCTTCTAAAGTGATGGTACTATTTTGCGTTCCCATCAGCAGGGACTGAGTTCCTGTTGCTTCACAGCCTTAACCAACATTTGCTGTTGTCAGTATTTTGGATTTTAGCCATACTAGTAAGTGTGTGATATCTTGTTGTTGTTTTAATTTGCAATTCCTTATGTGCTTATTTGGCATCTGTATCTATCTTTGGCAAAGTGTCTTTTGCCTGTTTTTTATACGGCTGTTCATTTTTCTGTTGTTGCGTTTTGAGTCATTTGAATATTTTGTATAACAGTCTTTTATCAAGTACGTCTTTGCAAATATTTTCTCCCAGTCTTTGGATTGTATTCTCATTCTCTTGACAGTGTATTTTGCAGAGGAGAATGAAATTTGACTTATCAATTATTTCTTTAATGGGGCATACCTTTGGCACTGTATCTAAAAAGTTATCACAAACTCAATGTCATTTAGATTTTCTCTTATGTTATTTGCTAGGAGTTTTATAGTTTTGCATTTAACATTTAGATCTATGATCCATTTTGCATTATTTATCTATTTTTCTATCTAGAGTTAATTGACGTATTACATAAGTTTAAGATACAAATGCGTTGATTTGACACACTTATAAGTTGTGATATGGTTACCACTGCAGCATTAGTTAACACCTTCATCATGTCACATAGTTATAATTTCCTTTTTGTGGTGGGAACAATTAAAATCTAGTCTCTTAGCAACTTTGAAGTTTATAATCCAGTATTGCTGTCTATAATCTCTATGCTCTGCATTTGACCTCCAGGACTTATTTTCTACTGATTTCAAGTTTTACCCTAAAACAACATCTTCCCAATTCCTAGCCCTCCTCCCAGCCCCTAGTAATTTCCATTTATTCTCTATTTCTGTATATATAATCCTGTCATTTGGCAAAAAAACCCACTTTTATTTCTTTTTTCTCAATCGGTATACCTTTTAATTCATCATTCTTGAATTATTGCATCAGCTAGGACTTCCAGTAAAATGAAGAAAAGGAGTGGTGAGAAGGGACATCCTTGCATTGTTACTGATCTTATTGGAAAAGCTTCTAGATTTTCACCATTAAATATGTTAGCGTGAGTCTTCTGGAGATATTCTTTATCAAGTTTAGAAAGTCTCCTTCTATTTCTTATTTGCTGAGATGAACACTTTTTAAACAGGCATTACTGCTCCCAGTGTCAGGAGAATGATGATTTAGGCAGGTGTGAAGAACAACACAAAAGCTGTCTTAGAAGTTTGTTTGGGAGTTCCCGTCGTGGCTTGGTCGTTAGCGAATCCGACTGGGAACCATGAGGTTGCAGGTTCGATCACTGGCCTTGCTCAGTGGGTTAAGGATCTGGTGTTGCCGTGAGCTGTGTTGTAGGTTGCAGATGAGGCTCAGATCCCACGTTGCTGTGGCTCTGGTGTAGGCATGTGGCTACAGCTCCAATTAGACCCCTAGCCTGGGAACCTCCATATGCTGTGGGAGTGGCCCTAGAAAAGGCAAAAAGACCAAAAAAAAAAAAAGAAGTTTGTTTTTCAAGTTATTGTTTGCCACTATGTTATGCTGTATCTTTCAGAAGTCTTTTTCTTTAACAAATTTAGGATAAGTTACTTAGGCTCTATAAGTCAGGGATTAGTAATAAATAAAATAAAGGCAGTCATATTAAGGTCAAGAGTGTCATTCCCAGACCTGGGTGAGGGGAGCAAGAGTAGTGAAGAAAAGGAACACATGAGCAAGGTGATATTTGCCTTTTCAAGCCCAGGCCACCAAGATGGGTCTAAACACAGAAACGAAACTCAACACTCTTTAGAAGTTAGGCAGTATTTTTTTGTATGTCACTAGTAGAGTCAGTAAATTCAAATGAATCAAGTGAGAAAATCTGAATTACAAATTCTTCTCCAATTAAGCAAAGAACCAATATTTATTTTATTTGAAAATGTGATACATTCATGTAAAGATACGGACAAAAATGTAGAGTGTGACTATTAAGAAAACTCTTTTTAAAATGTAATGGAAATGCTCTTTCATAAAAGTAAAACCCGGAGTTCCTGTCATGGCTCACAGGAAACTAATCCGGCTGAGATCCATGAGAACATAGGATCGATCCCTGGCCTCTCTCCGTGGGTTAAGGATACGGCACTGCCATGAGCTGTGGTGTAGGTTGCAGATGCAGCTCAGATCTGGTGTTGCTGTGGCTGTGATGCAGGCCAGTGACTAAAGCTCCAATTCAACCCCCAGACTGGAAACCTCCATATGCTATGTGTGCGGCCCTAAAAAGTCAAACAAACAAACAAACAAACAAAAAACTCATAAAGGTAAAATGCCTTTGTAATACTTCAAAATTATTTTGTTTAGATTTCATTAAATCTTTCACTTTGAGGCTATGAATTTTATGGAAAGGGCATATTTTATTCAGTAATAGCAAAGATAAATGGCTTTTTAAAAGGTTATAGCCTTAAATATCATTAAAATTCATATCTTTAGCCATGGCTTCCCAGATTTCATTCCCTGTTAGTAGTTTGTTCACTAGATGGCACAAAGAGGCAGCAATCCAGCGGGACCAGTAGGAATCATAGATTTTACCAGACGCTGGGAAGGCCTAAGGCCTTATCAGGAAGGTTCCTCTAAAAAAATCTCAAGGAAAACTGAATTGAAAGTATTAGGGTCAACAAATATTAGAAGATATCACTAGATGTTTCCCTTAGATGCACATTTGAGCTGAACGTGGTTTATCAATTATTCTCTCTCTCCTTTTAAATATCTTTTTAGGGGTTAAAATTCAAAGTACTACAATGATCAATTTTTATTTGGAAAATAACAAAGTTTTATATTATACCATGAATATAATGGTCTTTACAAGACTTGGGTACTTATTCACATTATTTTTGTTTGTTTTTGGTCAAGTCCATGGCATGTGGAAATTCCTGGGCCAGTGACAATGCCAGATCTTTATCTTTAACCTTCTGTGCCACAAAGGAACACCAATTTCCTTTTTTTTGTTTTGTTTGTTTTTTGTTTTTTAGGGCTGCACCTGAGGCATATGGAGGTTTTCAGGCTAGGGTTCTAATCAGAGCTGTTGCTGCCGGCCTATGCCACAGCCACAGCAGTGCCAGATCCAAGCCACATCTCTGACCTACACCACAGCTCACGGCAGTGCCGGATCCTTAACCTACTGAGCGAGGGCAGGGATCTAACCCACAACCTCATGGTTCCTAGTGGGATTCGTTTCCAATGTGCCACGACGGAAACTCCCCAATTCACATTTTTTATTGGCATTTCTTATTTTCTTTTCTAGGTAAAGGAGAAGTAAAGAAGATAGGCTGGTAATGGGTTGCAATTTTGGCTTTAGTTATGGTGGCCTCGGTGAATGTAGGAAACAAGCAACAATCCCATCACATCGTGGTACCAAACTAAGTGACACTTATAAAGACATCTGCTTACAAAGCCTCTCACAGCCCCCAAATCGGGTTCAGTACCTTTCCCACATACCCTTGCACCCTAACTGTACTCACCACATTATAACATTCACATCTTCTAATTAACAGTCCATTCGACTTTTAGCTCCTTGAAGGCAGGAGCTGCGTCTTATCAATCATCATACTTGTGCTTAGGAGACACTTCTGTGTGTTTTAGGAGTCTGCATTCTGCTACCCTGCAGACATTGGCTGGTGTCTCAGCTCCATCACTTACCAGGAAAAATTTTGGACAAGTGATTAGGCTCTAAGTCAGAGGTTAATAATAAATAAAAGAAATGAAGACAACAATAGTAGCTATTCCACAGACATTTGCAAACAATATAGCAGAGGTAAAGCACAGTATCGGGAACAGAGGAAGATTTTAATAAATGTTACCCATGACTATTGTTATTGTTATTGTTAAGAGACATTTGTTAAATGATTAGATCTTAATTAAATCCTCTGAATCCAGTGTTAATCTATTTTGAATTATTGATATTGTTGTGACGTGGAGGTCTAGGAACATGGTAAAGTCAGATCGTTGCCTATGTAGAAAACCCAGACACACAATCTCTATGAAGAAGTAGTCAGGACATTTATCTGAAACTAAGAAATAGACCAAAGCTCACTGGCCAATCTTTTTGGTGCCATTCTGGACTGGATTTTATCACCTGAATGATTTACCTCCGCAGAAGCAAAGGTTAACTTGCCAGTTTTGCCTGGTAGTGACACAAGTCACTTCTCTTGGCTCAGTTAACTCGGGGACTGTGGCCTATGGTTTCAATGAACTGAAATCAGTTTTACATGAATGTTGCAGTCTTATTCTAATACGTTCTTGTCAAATAGCCTGTATACATCCAAGTTCTTAACTGGTTTGGACCCCACTTAACCATCTTACCACCTCCTTCATTGATTACCAAGCTAAAAAAAATCTTTCACATGTGTTCATTTTATATCTGCCTGAGCGTAATGCTTTTACACGTTTTAAAATTATACTAACCACAGTTTAATGATATTTTAGTAAGCTGGGAATATCAACTCTGATGCTTCAAGCGTAACTTCCCCATGAATGTGAGTAGGGCAGTACCTACAGGATGCCACCTGTCCACATGCATTTGATTTTCCTTCACGACTTATCCTCTTGACACCTGCGAGTTCAATGTGATGATATGACATATTCTGCATTTGTTGACATTTGAACAACCCTGATGACATCAGTGTTTTTTGTTTGACTTCTCATATGAGGAGATTTGCAGGAAAAAACCATCATAACAGTAATGCACACACAAGGCTTGTTGCACCTCCTTTCCCTATGACAGAGCAGTCTGTCTGTCTGTCTGTCTTTCTTTCTTTCTTTTTTTGTCTTTTTGCCATTTCTTGGGCCGCTCCCACTGCATATGGAGGTTCCCAGGCTTGGGGTCGAATTGGAGCTGTAGCTGCCAACTTGTGTCACAGCCATAGCAATGCCAGATCTGAGCCTCATCTGTGATCTGCACCAGAGCTCATGGCAATGCTGGATCCTTAACCCATTGAGCGAGGCCAGGGATTGAACTTGCATCCTCATGGATACTAGTCAGATTTGTTTCCACTGAGCCATGATGGGAACCCCTTGGCCCCCATTTAATATCCTCTGTTCAAGTATATAAGATTGTAACCAAACTAAATCCCCAATTTGGTTCAGTGTTGGCAAAGAAAAATTCCCTTTTAAAGAGAATAATTTTGGAAAGGCTCCATAAAGCAAGCCAAGAATCAAGAGTCTCTTATCAAAGAAGAGTCAGTAACTAAATGCAAAAGAATAAGTGATCAAGGCTCTGGATGTTCCTGAAACAGTCATTCCTGATGGACAAAGAACTCCTCAGCAAGAGGAACGCAGGAATTTTTTTCACCAGAACCAAATATTTTAGCATTTATCACACATAAAGACAATTTTGATTGTCTGTATAAACTGGTATTATCTACTTCATTCATCAGAACATTCTGGCAGGCCCGAAAATGGATTTCTTGCATAGCCAAAAGCGATTGGCTTGGCATTATATATATATACAATATTTTTTCATATAAATTATGTGAAAAAAATGGAGATCTTGGCTAAACAGTGTTTGCCTAATACTAAAACAATTTTATAGTGATTCTAAGGCTACTTTAAATTTCTTGATGTCTCTAGTCTGTTACAATTTTGGCTACATATCTTCACTTTATTATGCTTATATTGACCAGTAAATAAAATATACCCACTAAAGTACCTGATAAGCAAGTTTTGAATAACTGCAAATATAAAAATGCATGTTTTGATAGCTTAAGAAATGCTGCTTTCCCCCACTTATTTTTGTGATTGTTTCCCAAAGCTGAAAGCACGGTTGATTTTGCAGTGGTACAAAAGAGCATATGAACATTTCTGATCAAAAGAAAAATACTTTATAGGCATGAAACCAGGCCACAGTCACCCCTGATGACACAAAGCTCTGAGAGGCAAATCATGAGCAGAATTTCAGGTTGTTTCCCAGAGCAGAAGGACATTTCAGCTAAGAAAGGAAAGCAGAGGAGAAAGGCACTCAGCCAGCACAGAACAGCTCTTATCTAGAGAGGAGCTGGATTAGAGATCCTTCCTTTTTTCTTTCTTTCTCTTTTTTTTTTTTTAGTTTTATATGAAGGAGGACTAAGAAAAAGTGCTCCCAAGGAAAAGTGGCTAGGGGAGTCCACCATGCAATCATTCCAATTCATAAGATCTAATATCTAGATGCAGCCGCCGGGCAGATGTTAGGCAATCTTTGCACAAATATCCAAATGGCCATCTATGTCTTTTTTAAACTCGTGTTTGGCTACAATAATACTGGCAATAAGCTCAAATGAGTGAAAGGGCTGAATGTATTCATCCCTTAATGAGCCTTTTCATTCAATCACGCATTCATTCTATGAGTGCGCATCTGAAGTCTTGCTCTGTGCTAGGTCTGAACTGTGTATTGAAGAGGGGAGTTCATGTTCACCGGCCAAGCATCTTCTCTGCCTCTCTATGCTAGGCTGACAGCTGGGGCTGCAGAAATTAGGAAAACGTTCCTACTTCCAGAAATCTCACGGTTGAATGGCCACGTCCAACTCATGCGAGATGCCGAGTCACCAGGGTTGATCAGGAAATAGACCTGTAACAGAATTTGTCTTATTTTTTGCCAGAACATTGTTTTACTCCATTGGAAAGAAGCCCCTTTAGAGCATCAAGCTGGGTATTTTATTATAGTATTTTATTATCGATCTATTGGTTACAGCACATATCAACATTTATCTTGGAGATAGGTTATCGCTGAGAGCCTGTGGGGCTTTATATTAATTCAGAAGTTAAAGAAAATGAAACGAGAAGCAAAATACAGAAGTAAATGACTTGGTATCATCACACTGGAGATGGCTTTTGACTCATGAACAAGAGTTTAAGGGGAAAAGCCAGGTTCCCTACATTGGAGCTAGTTAATTCCTTGGGTCACTGCTTGCTTCACTGTGGCCACCAGCCACCTTCTGGCCTCGCCTTTGAATTGTCTTCCTCTTCCTCCGCTCAGTATGCGGGCCAAAAGGGGAATAATTTGGGACATAAGCAGCACAGCTGTAGGGAGTTATACAAACCCAGTAAAACCTAACAGATAAAGAACCTGCTCTTGGCTGAGTATCCAGAGGTCCACTTTCATCTTGAGGTATCGCCAAGGTTGCGTGAGTCTTAAGGAAGCAAGGTTCCTTGGCTGGAAGATCCAGAGGCGGAGCCCCTGTCCAGACCTCACTCTGGGCCGCAGCTCCTGGCCTGGCAGGCTATCCCCCGAGCCCTCTGACTCATTTCTCTGTCCCCAGCCTGGGCTTCTCTTTGTTAGCGTCTCTTGGCTCACTGGCCCAGCTTTTATGCTTCTCCCTAATTGTGTATATTTCTTTGTGTCTTCTCCAGGTCACAAGTCACTGTTTCAAAACCCCTTTATTATCTCAGGTGCTCATAAAATGGTTCTTGTTTAAAAACTGAAAGAGCTTCTGTGATCACGTATAATTGTATACAGAGCTCGCCTCTCTGTTGATCAGTTTCATTAAATGGAGAAAAAAAATGAGAGAAAAATCAGTCCTAATGACGGGGGGGCCTCATGTGGACAGAACAGCAAGCTGACTGAATGCTCTGCTGCTGAAGCGAATGCTTTGGTCTTGGACAAACTCTGCACACACAAGAAATTAATTGTCCTGAAAGGTTTGCTTTGTTTTAAAAAATATTTTAAGAAATGTTCTATATTATTTATAGGATCCAATCTAAAACTTTTATCACATCATTCAAGGTTCACCATCATTTAGCCTCAATTTAGAATTCTTCTAAAATACTGAGCTGAAATTCTTATAACATAAACATAACCATTTTAAAATGAACAATTCAGTGCTATTTGGTACCTTCACACAATTGTGCAACTACCACCCGTGTTGAGTTCCAAACATTTTCAACACCCAAAGTAAACCCTGTTATTTCAACCCCATTTTTACCCGGGGTGCAAATAACAGAGTTTATTAATCTCAGTCTGTTTTCTGTTTCTAAGGATTTCACCATTCTGGATATTTCTTAAATGGAATCATACAATATCGGACAGTTGAGGTCTGGCCTCTTTCACTCAGAATGAAGTTTCAAGGTTCATCCACATCATAATATGTGTCGGTCCCTCAGTCCTTTCTGGGGCTGAAAAATATTTCGCTGTTCCATACACTATATTATCCATTCATCAGTTGATGAACGTTTGATCGCTACAGTTTCTACGTTTGACTGTTATGAATAATGTCACCGTGAACATTCAGATACAAGTTTTTAACGTGTCCACGCTTTCACTTCTTTGGGTGAAAATGAACGGAATTACTGGGTCCTATGGTGACTCTCCATTTAACCTTTTGACAAACTGTCAGACTCTTTCCCAAAGTAATTGTACTATTTTACATCCTAACAGTAGTGTCTAAAGTTTCTAACTTCTCCACCTTCTCACCAACACTTGTTATTATTTCCTTTAAAAAAATTCTAGCCTCCCAAGTGGAGGTGGTGATATCTTGTGGTTTTGATTCACATTTTCCCTAATGTCTGAGGCTGAGTATGATTTCATGTGCTTGTTGTCATCTGTGTGTCTTCTTGGAAGAAATGTTGATTCAAGTCTTTTGCCCATTTTTCTGTATGTGTGTGTGTGTGTGTGTGTGTGTGTGTGTGTGTGTGTGTGTGTATTTATACCTAATGTCACTGCTAATCTCAAGGGCTTGTACATTTTTGAGGTTCTAAAATAAGAATGCTGTTGCAGTGAATAATCTATTAAATTTGTGTCTCTCTGTGGATTCTGAAGCCGAGCAGCAGTTCGATAAGATGTTCATTGAAAGACAGTGATCACAGAAGCCGAATGCCTTCTAAACGTGGGCGCATTTTCAATCAGGTTGTTTGTCTTTTTTGTTGTTGTGTTGTAAGCACTCTTTGTATATTCTAGATGCTAGACATGTATCAGGAATATTATTTACAAAAATGGTTTCTTCCATTCTGTAGGCTGTCTTTTAATTTTCCTGATGGTGGGCTTTGAAGAGCCATGGTTTTAAATTTTGATGAAATCCTGTTTATTTATTTTTTATTTCTTTGCCCCTGCTTGTGTGTTAAGTTTTAAACTTTAAAGAAAAGGTGCAGAGATAAAAAGTGTCTATTTGGCTCAGGGCTGTCTGATTGTCTTCAAAACACTTAGAGGGAAGAGGAGCAATGAGTTCTGGCCAAGGACCCTTTCTGTTCACTGTGTTTACTAGTATGAGGAACAAATAACAGAGGCCTTTTTATGTTTTTAAGGATACATTTTTCTCAGAACTTGCCTCTCATTGGAAATAGCATTTTCATTTCAAGAGGCAAAGGTCTATCCTTAGGGATAAAGTGCAGATTGCTTGTTTATGATCAAAGGGCAATTTTCTGGGAGTCTTCATTTTATATCTTTTCTTGGAAAATACTATGGGTGTTTTCCCATACCAAATGACAATACCCTAATTATAACAAGATGTACACTAGAAGAGAGTCTTGTGAAAGATGCTAACATTTACTGAGTACATCCAGGTTTCAAGCACACAGGAGCTCCTTGGCAGATTGCCTGTTTAATTCCCTAACACCTCAGAAATGGGTTGAATTATCTCTATTATTATTGTTGTTGTTGTTGTTGCTATTATTATTATTTTAGCTACACCTGCAGCATGAGGAAGTTCCTGGGCTAGAGATCAAACCCATACCACAGCAGCGACCCAAGCCACAGCAGTGACAACACTGGCTCCTTAGCCCCCTAGCCATCAGGGAACTCCTCCACCATTTCATTATCATGACTTTTTCGTTTAAGGCGTAGGGGGCATGTGCAATCTGCCTCACATCTTTAAGTCTGTAGTTGGTGAAGCTGACCGGAGTCTGCATTTCAGGGTGAAACACCTGCTCCCTGTCTGGCCCACTGATGACACCTAGCTGGGGACTCAGGGTGCTGCTTAGTGGGCAGGGTAGGAGGTGAGCCACGCTCTTGGCGGCACACTCTGCCCAGGCAAGGGTGCTCTCGGCTTCCGCTGGCAGGATGTGGGCCAGAGGACCCGCTCCTCGCCCAGTCCTGTGCAACCAGAGCTGGAGCAGCGAGGAGCAGGTGCAGCAGTGAGGAGGGGGTGCGGCTTCCCCGTGGGGTTGCCAGAGAGTCTTCTGCTGGGAAACATCCCAGTCCCCTGGCTGGTGGAGCAGGCTTTTCTCAGAGCCCCTCCTGCTGGGTTGCTGCAGTTCTGGCAGGAGGCTCTGGAGCCCATTTGGGACCCCTGTGGGTCATAAGGAATCAGTGACCAGCACCACACCGTTCCCAAGCCCTAGGGCCCCCAGCTGCCCTCCTTCTACCTTCCAGAGTCTCTCACACTGTTGTCACCACCAGGCTTTTTAGTTCGAAGAGGGAGGAACTTGGCCAGAACTGGAAATCCGCGATTCTCTTTCCTTTATTTTTTTCTTTTTTTAAACAATGAATGTAATTTTTTATTTTTTCAAAATGTATTTTCTTTGGAATTCCTTGGTGGCGCAGCAGGTTAAGGATCCAGTGTTGTCACTGCAATGGCTCAGGCTGCCGCTGTGGCATGGGTTCAGTCTCTGGCTTGGAACTTCCACATGCTCCCAGCCCAGCCCAAAAAATTTTTTTGAATTTTTATTTTGTTGAAGTATAGCTGATTGATAGTGTCGGTTAGGGTCTGCTGCCACAAAGATATATATTTATGGCCTTATATATATATATACAAATTTTTTATAGAAATATAAATATTCTTTTTCATATTCTTTTCCATATGGTTTATCACAGGAAATTGAACACGGCTCCCTGAGCTATACAGTAAGACTGTGTTGTTTGCCCATCCTTTATGTACTAGCTTGTCTCTGCTAACTCCAAACTCCCACTCCATCCTTCCCCTTGGCAACCACAGGTCTGTTCTGTCTGGGAGTCTGGTTTTGTTTCATAGCTAAGTTCATCTGTGTCACATTTTAGATTCCTCATATCGGCGGTATTCTCTCTCAACCCACACAACCAAGGCTTTTATCCGTCCATCACCACCAGAATAACTTTTGCCGAAGTCAGTGATGCTTTCATGGGCTACCTCAGTGGCAGCTTCTCCTTCTCCTCTCACTCAGCGGGGAGCAGCATCCGGCCCAGGTGACAGTGCATTTGGAGATGCTTTTCCCTGGGCTGAAGGACACCACTTTCCCCTGGCTGTGCCCCTACTGCTCTGACCACTAACTTTTTGAGTTCTTTGCTAACCTCTCCTCATTTCTACCATCTGAAAACAATGGAGCGTCCAGAGCTCTGTTCTCAGATTGCATTTTTTTTCTCAAGACTGCGTTTACTCTTAGGGACCCTCAATCCATCATCTCACATGGCTTTAAATGCTGTCTACCATTATTTATTTATTTATTTATTTATTTATTTATTTATTTATTTATTTATTTTTGCCATTTCTTGGGCCGCTCTCGCGGCATATGGAGGTTCCCAGGCTAGGGGTCTAATTGGAGCCGTAGCCACCAGCCTACGCCAGAGCCACAGCAACGCGGGATCCGAGCCGCGTCTTCAACCTACACCACAGCTCACGGCAACGCCGGATCGTTAACCCACTGAGCAAGGGCAGGGATCGAACCCGCAACCTCATGGTTCCTAGTCGGATTCATTAACCACTGCGCCACCACGGGAACTCCTGCTGTCTACCATTAAACGCATGCCTCCAATTTCTAAATGGCTATTAGGACTCTGGCTCGGACTGCCTTTAAAATACCAGACTTATACATGCAGCACGTACTTGATATGAGCTATTGAGCACAGCAGGCGTCTCAGCTTTAATGGGATTTCCTTCACACCTGGTCCTTTCTTGGTAAATGGCGACTCCATCTCTCCAGCTGTTCAGGTCAGAATCTGTGTCATCCTTGACTTCTATGTCTCACTTGCAGGCGACACCCAGTGTGTCACAAAGCTTATCACCTCCATCACTTTTAACTTCAAAGTATACCCACGACCTGTCATTTTCTCATGCCCGGTGTTGCCACGGTGCTGCAGATACAAGCGGCCATCACCTCTCCTCCCGTGACCATGATACCCCCGCCACCGTACCTCTGCCCTCCCTCTTTCCCCATCCGCATCTCACACTGTCAGTTTCTCAGTCTGGAAAATCAAGGGTACAGCAATGAATAAAACCCTCTTGTCCTACTTCCTCTGTTTATTTAATATGTTAGGACTGTGGCATTTGAAGTTTTTATGTGCAGTGTTTATTTTCCTACCTAAGTGATTTTCTAAGGTAATCTAACTCTTTCATGGAATAAATTCTTTTCTACAGCCACACCTGCGGCATATGGGAGTGCCCAGGCTAGGGGTTGAATCGAGCTGCAACTGCCAGCCTACATCACAGCCACAGCTACAGCAACACCGAATCCTCAACCACTGAGCAAGGCCAGGCATCAAACCTGCATCCCTATGGACACTATGCTGAGTTCTGAACCTGCTGGGAACTCCCATAGAGTAAATTCTTGAAGTTCACTCTAAATTTTAAAAAATCATTCGTGTTAATGTTTTAAGGGTGTGACAATTTAGGTTTTCAGGGACAAAATAAATTGAAAACAACTGAAGTGCAAATCCAGAGGCTGACTGGGGTGGTGTATTGAGTCCCAGCTGGCGTCACAGTGGGATTGTGTTTGTGAATTCTCCTCCATGTGCATTTGGAGAGGAAGGTGGTGGAACTTCCCTGCAAGGCCAGCCAGCCCCTTCTTCCCAGCAAGACAAAGGGTTTTCTTTCAAATGGGTCTTTCAAACCTCTGCCCCGCTGAGGCGGCCCCGGGTCCCACCTTGCAAGGATCACTGAGCTGTGGAGCTGTCGGCAGGTGTGATCTCCAGGCAGCTCGTGGATGGCGTGTGGACCATGAAAACCCCTACAGCTGCCCAAGTGGACAATGGACCGTTTGTCAGCTTGACATCAAAATAGTCGAAGTCACCAGGATTGCGTCTCCTGTCTTCTTGTTTACATCCCTTCCATCTGGGCATCTTGCCAGTACATGGACAGGGTGGCTTCGTGCATTTTCTACTTTTGATTTCTTTCCCCCCAACTGGCCTAATGCTCGAGTGCTTCCTTTCACTTCTGCTGCTTCAAGAAGGAAACCCAATTTCTCCCTTTTCTAAGGCTATTAAAACTATGTAAGATCACATGACATAGTTCCTTTTTCATGGCTGTGATGACAGCGTTTTCCTTGGAGGATATTTTTAAATTCTATGAAGTCGATTATGAAAATATCAGTTTACTCCACACAAAAATTAGTGACTATCAACACTTTGTCACATGCTTTTTAGCCTTTTAGAAAAAAAAAGTGAAAATTCTTAATAAACTTGAAATTATCTTTGTAATTCCTAAGCCGTTCCTTCTCTACTGCATGGAGCATTTTCATGGACTAACACGAGTTCTTCCAATCCGCCTTATCTGCCCATCTCCCCTTCTCATCCCCTCCCTTATCAACAATACTTAATCTGAAGTTTCCATTTCATATTGCTGATCTTTTTATCTGTTTTTGTGCCTATACTGTGTTGCCTTATTACTTAGGATTTTCAAAAAATCTATAACTCTCAATGTCAAATAGAACAGTTTTAAAATTTTCATTTTTCTTCTGCTCATTTATCTTAGATATTCTTAGAACTAAGTTTTCCCAAAACATTTTAGAATCTGCCAAGTTATGCAGAATTTTTTCAGCTTGGCTAAGGGGAGGTATACAATAGACTGCCTGCATTTTTTTTTTTTTTTTTTGTCTTTTTAGGGCCACACCCATGGCATATGGAGGTTCCCAGGCTAGGGGTCTAATCGGAGGTATAGCCTCCGGCCTACACCACAGCCACAGCAACTGGGGATCCGAGCCCCATCTGTGACCTGCACCACAGCTCACAGCAACGCCGGATCCTTAACTCACTGAGCAAAGCCAAGCCTCGAACCCGAAACCTCATGGTTCTTAGTCGGATTCGTTAACCACTAAGCCATGACAGGAACTCCCTAGATTGCCTGCATTTAAAGTGTTCAGGGGGATCAACTTTGATACCTGTGTCAAGTATGTCACGTTTCCTCATAATTATATAAAGCTGAAACCGTCCCCACAATCCTGGTCATGAATGCATCCATCACCACCAAACGCTAACACAACTTTTCATGCCAGCTACCAGGCTCAGTGAGAGTTTGAGGGGGAAAATACAATCAACAGCATAGAACGCAGCATACTGGAGCAGATGTGCCTCTGAGAGGTGGTGGCACTGTGTCAGCGGCACTCGTGCATAGTGTGACCACACCCGGGTTATTTAGTGCGCAGCCCTGTCTTCTCTGTGTAGGTTTTCCTTTATTCCAAAGTGAAGACCAGGCAACTCCTGATTTGTTCCTCGACCTCTGCATGACCCCTCAGTGGCAGGTGACTCTGAGCCTGGGCTTTTTACCCTCCTCCTTGGGGATCCGGGGCAGTACTCTTTTCGGAGAGGAAGTAGAGAGTATCTCTCCACCCTCCCACCCCTCACACCCCAGGTAAATCTCCAGTGTTGACACAGAGAACCCAGCTGTTCTTATTCTTGGAAACAACTGCATTTACTGGCCTGCAGAGCCCCACCCACATGTAACATTGTTTCTATGGGGAAAATCCATTTAAAGTTCCAAACGATCTGGTGGAAAGGAATTTAAGGATTACAAACTGTGTATAAATTGGGAATAGAGCTGTGTATAAATTGGGAATGCCCACAGAGACAGGATCTACCCAGTCATGGGCTCTTTCTTATAAAGGTCATTTTCCATTCATTCTGTTTCAAACATTTTCTCCTGTTTGTCCCTATATTGATAACTATGTCCTTTTTTGATTGTTAGGAGATAATGAAAGTTTAATTCACTGGAAACCCTTCTTTCTTTCCTGCTTTCTTCCTTTCTTCCTTGTTCCTTCCTTTCTTCCTTCCTTCCTTCCTTCCTTCCCTCTCTCTCCCTCTTTCTTTCTTTCCTCTCTTCCTTCTTCCTTCCTTCGTCCCTTCTCTCTTCCCTCCTCTTTCTGTAGAGGAGGAGAAAAATTTTTCCTCTATTTTCTTTAGTTCAGAAGTTGGGGGTTGCAAATTAATCTGAAAAAAAGGCAGATTAACAGGAGAAAAGTTTTATTATACAGACACACACAAACGAGCTTCACATAAAAGAAATGTAAGCCCAAAGAAGTGTTTAGGCTTGCCAGCTACGATACCATTTCAACAAGGGATGATAAACTGTGAGGAGAGGTGGGACCAAGTCAAGGGGGGAAAGTGGGGTGTGGGGACATGATGGAAGGTCAGGATGATTTGGGGAAGATTTATGCGGATCCAGGGTGGTTCCAACTTCCCCAGTCCCGTGATAAGAGTTGTCCTCCGGCTCCTGGTGTGGAAGGGGAGAGGGGGCACCTCCAAGTTCATGAAGGACGGGGGGCGGGGGGCTGGCTCCTCCATGTCTGCACTCTCTTCCTTGCCTTCAGCTCAAAACCGTCCTTGTGCCAAAGTGGCCTCTTTGAGGAAGCGGGTTCTGCAGTGGACTCTGCTGCCCCACGGGCCTTGCTTCTCCCAGTTTTGCTGCCCCTGTGAGGCTGGGGCTCCAGGAGACTTGCCCCCCACCCCAGGTCCGAGGGCAGAGGCCTCAGGTGGGTGAGCGTCTGGAGAGCAAGTCCCTGGCACCAGACTTGCCCTTTCTCCACCGAGTATCTCTCACATTATCGCAAAGATCGAAGGCCTTAGGTGCAAAGCTGGCTGGTGCAGCTCGATTACAACACAGAAATTTGAATTTATGCTCCTATATTTGACATTTTGAAAATAAGAACGTGATTGGTTTCAGTGGGCTCTTGGCAAGGGAGCAGGCCCGTCCCCCACCCACGCCCCCAGCTCCTCTTTGAAGCACCCAGATTACAGTATCCTACCGGCAATCCTGTGCTGTTTCACAGACTAGACCACCTCTTCCCTCCACCCTCCAAATGGAAGATGTTAACTACTTACTGGATGACCCTGAGCAGAGGCTCCAGATAATTAACCCCTGTGACCCCGCCCTGTGACCTCACCATCGGCCAGTCAGAGAATTGTGCCCCAGCGGATCACTCACCCTGTGATCCCCTCCCTCACCTGCCTTTAAAAAAGCCTTTAGATTTTGTTCCTGGAGTTGAGGATATTTTGGGGGTACAGCCCCCCTCTCCTTGCATGGCCTTTCTCTGCTCCAAACTTGACATTTGGGTTTGTTTGTCAGGCACACAGACTCGCACTAACACACTCACAAAGGATGGAGGGGTGTTTGCACCCCAGACAGCTCAACCCCATGCTAGGGCAGAGTCAGAGAGGAGGTGGCCTGGCTGGGCTGCTGGTCCCTGCAGAGACCATCCTTCCGCCAAGCTGATGAAAGTCGGGCTTCTTTGGAGGCCTTTGGACTTGCAGGACAGTCACCTCCCCTGCCTGATGCCTATGCCTGCCTGAGTGAGGTGGCGGAATGGTGAGGTTTTGTAACCCTCAACCCCACCAGCAAGAGGACAGGACGGGGCATCTATCCCACCACATTCATCCCACCGCATGGATGTGTCTCAATGCAAAGCTTCTCGTTGCGAGCAAAACACCTTCCATCTGATAACTTCTGTTCCACCTCTGGACCCAGAAAGTTAGCCTGTAGACAGACAGTCTATCGCAGACTCAACTGGCAACACTGGGTATGCATTTGAATCTTCTTTGTCAGTAATTAGTTTCACATATCTTGTTATGCAAAAGTTAAGCTAAAGGTCACCTTGAAAGAAAAACATCTCATGGTTTGTCAAAATGTGGATTGGGTTGGCATGGAAATGCATCATTAAAATGCCAACTTGGAGGTAAGTTATGGTTTTCGCTTTTTTTCCTGTAGAGATATGAGGTTATTATTGTTCACAGCTAGCATAGTAAGAACTCAGCCTTTGTAAATATGGGAAAATAAGGTCAGCATTTTCTCTTTAGTATACATATGGCTAATTCTACTGAGGTTTATCTGAAGAAGTCAGGGGAAAATAACCTCAGAGAAAGAAAAGAGGGAAGTATGAGGACAGGCAGGAGAGGAGGGCGCTGGGGCGAGTTGACGGCCCCTCCGCTGCCCACTGCCATGGGGGGGGGGGGAAGACCAGTCCTGGAGGAGCCTGGGGGGAAACCTCACCCCTCCCTGGGGGAGGATGACCTGGGGGTATACCTCAAGGTGGGGGGGTGTCTGGGGGTTGAACCTCACCCCTCCCTGGGGAGGGGAGGATGACCTGGGGTTAGACCCCACCTCTCCCTGGGAGGGGGCGGGAGGAGGCTGGGGTGGCCCTCACCCCTCCCTCCAGGCATAATTAGCTCTCTCCCTCATCACCTAACTACCTGCCATCCTCACCGCCTACAGTGAGGTTGATGGAGGCGGGTATGGGCTGGTTCTCCTTTGAAATAAAAAACACAGGCGTGCGTGCTTGTAGAGTTCCAGACTGGTTATAGATCTCTTGAATTGGCTTTCCTGGGTTTGCCTGTGCTCTTGTTCTTGGGGGCTGTGAGGTGAGAAGGCTGAACCCCAGCAACTAGACCTCAAGGGCCAGCAGGCTTGATGGAGTACCTACGTCCTTGTCCCTCTGGAGGAGACGGAGCAGTGAGGCAAACCAAGTGTTTATTAAGAGAGAAGATACATGCGGAGAAATCGAGCGTGGGCTTGGGGTGAGACAGACAGACAGACAGAGAAAGTAAGAGAGAAAGAGAGCACCGCGTGCTTTGGGGGGTGTTGAGTCACTTATACGGGGCAGTCCTTCCAGGCTTCTTCTGGCCAATCATCCGGCTTCAGGTCTCTTCTGTTGCCAAGATCAGTAAAGTAGAGGTAGTATCTACATCGTTAGAGTTTGTCGAGAATGCTTTTACAATGCTGAAGCACTGTAGACACTGCTCGGGATTCCAGCAGTGAGTAAGACAAAGGGACCGCCGTCGGGGGTGCGAGAAAGAAAAGAAACAGGAGGTAACATGTATACGGTAGTAACGAGAGGTGAGGAGAGAAAAAGAGCCTGGAGATGGAAAATGATGAAAGAATGGGTTGGAGTTTGAGGTGAGCTGGCAGGACAAGCTCTGGCTCAGTCAGCCTGGAAGGAAGGAAGGGAATTAGCATGAAGATACCTGGGGACAGGGTTCCAGGGAGAGAAGATGGGAGTGTAAGGTCCAGAGGGGACAGTGTGCTTGGCACACTTGAGGAATAACACGGGGACCAGCATGGCTGGAGCGGAGATGAGAAGCCAGGGCACGGAGAGCTTGTGAGACACAGTAATTTCTTTGGCTTCTATTCAGACTGAAAGGGGACCCTGTGGGAGGGTTTCGAGCAGAGGAGTGACGAGATATGACCCAAGTGTGAACCACATCCTTCTGGTAGTAAGTTGAGAAGAGATTCAGGAGGCAAGGAGACCAGTTTGGAAGCTTTTGAAATGAGGTGCAGGTCACCGTGCTGGCAGCAGGTGGGGGCAAGGAGGGTGGTGTGGTGGAGAAGTGTCCAAGACCTGATGTGTTCTGAAGGTCAAGTTCACAGCATTTGTTGATAGACTCCAGAGAGACTGTAAGGAAAAGAAAAGTCAAGATTCATGAAGATGTCCTTGGTTGATTTAGGGAAAATTGCAAAAGGAACTGGGTTGTGTGGGAATCTTAGAAGCTTCATTTTATATGTGTTTGTAGATTATTGAGACATCTGAGTGTCAATATGTGGCAGGTATTTGGTGCCTGTGGTGGAGGGAATGTAGAATCGGGAGTCATTAGCAAATAGTTACCTAAAGAAAGACATTTTGAAAAAAAAAAAAAAAGAAAAGAAAAGAAGAAAGGAGTTCCCGTTGGGGCTCAATGGTTAACGAATCCAACTAGGAACCATGAGATTGCGGGTTCGATCCCTGACCTTGCTCAGTGGGTTAAGGATCCAGTGTTGCCTTGAGCTGTGGTGTATGTAGGTTGCAGACACGGCTCGGATCCCACGTTGCTGTGGCTCTGGTGTAGGCCAGTGGCAACAGCTCCGATTCGACCCCTAGCCTGGGAACCTCCATATGCCGCAGGAGCAGCCCTAGAAAAGGCAAAAAGACACACACACAAAAAGAAATACATTTTGTCTCAAAGTGGTTTATTGATCAAAGTTTCAAAGGAGATAGAGTTCCCAGTGTGGCTCAAGAGGATTGGCAGTGTCTCTGCAGCGCCAGGACGCAGGTTCCATCCCTGGCCCAGCACAGTGGGTTAAAGGATCCGGTGTTGCCACAGCTGCAGCGTAGGTTGTAGGTCGCAGATGCAGCTTGGTTCTGGCATTACTGTGGCTGTGGTGTAGGCCGGCGGCTGCAGCTCCAATGCCACCCCCAGCCCAGGAACTTTCATAGTCATGGGTTCAGCCCTAAAAGACAAAAAAAAAAAAAAAAAAAAGAAAAGAAAAAAAAAGAAAGAAAGAAAAGAAAAGGAAATGACCCTTGGAGTAAAGGGACTCTCTAGGATAAACGTGGGTACAGCTGGGTCTACTTCCTGTCCTTAGGGAACTCCCTCTTATCCTCAGAAAACTCCCCTTTTGGCTTCCTATAAACTTCCCTTGACTGTCATAGCTAACAAACAAAAATGTCTAAACTTCAGTCTCACTGTCAATGCCCTTATATGCCTCCAAGAACAATTATAATGTTAAATTGGTTCTTTTCTGCTATGAAACAGCTGAGCCCAAACAATTCATTATATGGTCAAACAGTTGCCCTAATTTGGTTATTTGTATAGAAATAACCAGACCACTAACGGTCTATTTATTTTGTGCTAATTAAGAGTTGAATTTGGCTTGATCTAAATAAAATGGGTTTTTTTTATTATGCTAGAGAATAATTTTTTAAAAAACTGAAATATGTTGGCAGCACTTATACAAAGTCTGATGAGTGTTGTCGTCAAAACAGAATATGGTTAAAAGGTTCATATACTTAAAAACATGCTTGAGAGGAATGTCACATCTCACCTTTGGTCTGGTTGCTGGTCTGGAGCATTGAACCAGCAGAGGTTGCCCACCGTCCTGGGAAACATTCAGAGCAGGTATCGAAGCAGACTAAGGAGATTAGCAATGCAAGACAGGCTTGAGCCACATACACCATCATGCAATTTGAGGAGCAAAATTAATGAACTGGGGTGTGTGCCTGTGCACTGTCCCCAGAGCCTCCCTCCTCATCCCAGCATCAGCCCAGCATGAACAGCCTAGGTGTCACTCGTTTGCTGGGAGGAAGCTGCCTCTCTCCTGGTCACAGGAATGCCGGACGTGGGAGACTGCTCAGGATTTCTTTCTGGGTAAAAACGAGCAAGATTCACCCAAACAAAACATGTTCTCCCTTAATGAGGGCTTCTTTTGCTAATACATCTGCAAAGCCAGGGAGCTTGTTTTTCCCAAATTGGGGGCGTTCAGGCGTGTTTGCAGAGTGGGAACCCCTGGCCCCCGGTAGGGAGCCCTGCGTCTCTCTGGAGGCCACCAGGAGTCGGGGTGTCCAGCCTCTCCTCTCCGAGGGCTGTGTGGTCTTCACTGTGAACACAAACCAGATCAAGGCAGACATTTTGCTGTGTAGGCACGATGCATGGCTTCTCTCCTGTTCTTACAAACAACAGATTTTCTTCAAAAGGTAACAGAAAATGGTAAACTCATAAAAAGGCTTTGTTCAATAAAACTATTGGGTAGGGTTTGCAAGTTAATTTTTCTTGAATTATCTGAGCATTACTTAATTTTTTATTTTATAATTACATTAATATTTTTCATCTGTTATTTTGTACGCACAGACCACACCACAGTTTACTTTTTGTTTTTGTTTTTTGTCTTTTTAGGGCCATACCCGAGGCATATGGAGGTTCCCAGACTAGGGGTCGAATCAGAGCCAGAGCTGAAGGCCTACACCATAGCCACAGCAACACCAGATCCGAGCTGCATCTGTGACCTACACCATGTCTTATGGCAACACTGGAATCTTTAATCCACTGAGCAAGGCCAGAGATTGCAACCACATCTTCATGGATACTAGTCAGGTTCTTAATCAGCTGAGTCACAATGGGAACTCCTTCAATTTTTTTCATCAAAGTCTTATACTTTCTACTGTACTGATCTTTCACCTTCTTGGTTAAATTGAGTTATTGGTGTTTTTTTTTTCTTTTTCTTTTTGGTTGCTATTATGAATGGGATTGTTTTATTGTTCGTGTGTAGAAATGCAACTGATTTCTATGTTTATTTCATATCTTGCAACTTTACTGAATTTATTAATTAGCTCTAACAGTTTTTTTGGTGGAGTCTTTAGGATTTTCTCTATTGAAATCATATCATCTGCAAAGACAGTTTTATTTCCTCCTTTCCTATTACAGGTCTTTTATTTCTTTGTCTTGACTGACTGCTCTAGCTAGGCTATCTGGAACTATGTTAAATAGGAATAGTGAGAGTGTATGCATCCTTTTTTTATTCCTGATCTTAAAGGAAAAGCTTTCAACCTTTCACCTTGGAGTATGACGTTATCTGTGGGTTAGTCACTTATGGCTGGAATTGTATTGAGGTAGGTTTCTTCATACCCAGTGTCTTGAGAGTTTTTTTTAATCATGAAAGGACATCAGTTTTGTCAAACATTTTTTCTGTACCTGTTGAGATGGTAATATGATTTTTAAATGTGATAAATATATCACATTTATTGACTTGCGTGTATTGAACCATCCTTGCATCTCAGGGGTAAATCCCACTTGACCATGGTGTGTGATCTTTAGTGTGCTATTACATTTGGTTTGCTAGTATTTTGTTGAAGATATTCAGATCTGTATTCATGAAAAACATTGGTGATTAAATTTCTTTTCTTATAGTGTTCTTATCTAGCCTTGGTGCCAGGGTAACGCTGGCTTTTTTAAAATGAGTTTGGGAGTATTGTCTCCTTCTCAGTTTTTCAGAGGAGTTTGCGAAGGACTGGTGTTAATTTTTCTTTAAATGTTTGCTAGAATTTACTGGTGAAACCATCTGCTCCTGGGCTTTTCTATAATGGATGCCTTTTGATTCCATTCAGATTTTCTATTTCTTTGTGATTTAGTCTTAGTAAGTTGTATGTTTCTAGGAATTTGATCATTTCTTTTATGTTATTCAGTTTGTTGGCAGATAATTGCTCATAGTGGTCTTTCATGCTCCTTTGTATTTCAGTAGTATCATGTAATAGCTCCTTTTTTATTTTCATTCTATTTCTTTGATCCTCTCTCTTTTTTTTTTCTGATTTAGTAGACCTAAAGATTTGTCAGTTTTGTTCATCTTCTCATAAAGCCAGGTTAGTTTCATGATCTTTTCTACTGTTTTTCTGGTCTCTATTTCATTTGTTTCTGCTCTGATCTTTATATTGCCTTTCTTCTGATAACTTTGGGCTTAGTTTGTTCTTAACTCTTGTTCCTGAGATGTAAAGTTAGATGATATTTTAAGTCTTTCTTTTTTCTTAATATAGGCATATATCTCTATCAACTTCCCTCTTAGAGGTACCTTTGCAACATCCCATAGGTCTTGATGTATTGTGCCTCTGTTTTCAGTTTTTCCAGTTGTTTCTTGATTTCCCTTCTGATTTATTCTTTAGCCTATTGGTTGTTCAGTAGCATGTTGGCTGCCAGCACAACTCTGGGCTCTGGTAGGGGTGAGGGGGTCTTGGTGTGGAAAGTAACATAATGTCTTTCGTATCAAAGGAAATCTTGATTACTTCATTTTGATCCGGTTTCAGCGGAAACACTCCTGCAACCCCCTTCCTCTTTACCTCTTTTACCAGCAACAATTTGTTTCAATTAGCCAACCAGGAAGAATGTGTGCCCTGACCTGACCAATGGGAAGGGGACAGGTACATCACTTGCATTAGGGATAAATAGGGGAGGGTCCTTTGTTTGGCACGTGCTTTTTGGAGTACCCACGCCCTTCTGCAGAAGTAAAGAGCCTTATTGAGATTTCTTCTTGTCCACATGTCTCACTTTCCGACCTGAGCCAGAGTTATCTTAATTTCCAACATTGGGCAGCTGGTGTTTTACATGCATATGGCCACAGAGACCTGAGCTGGCTGCTGGTACAGTCCCTAAGCTCCTGTGTGGACCAGGGGTGGGGGCGGTGAGGAGGGAGCGGTGAGGGACTCAGGCATCTGGCATCAGTGAATGTGAACACCTGCAGTGTCAATGTTGGCGAAATCTGCCATGCTGACTGCTGGCTTCATCAGCGGTGCAGTCTGCTGAGATTTTCTGCAGAGCAAGTCTCTGTGAACTATGAATGCTCCCATTGTGTGTCTGCTAAGAATAGCCCCTGCTTTTCTCTCTTGTTGGCAGCAGACTCTATGTCTCAGCTTTGCAGGTCTGGGAGGAAGAAGGGGTGGTGAAGCCAAAGGGGGGCCTTTATGAAATGCCCCTAAAGGTTGGAGAAGCTGGTCACCTACGCAGCTCTTCCTCTCCTGGTGAGGGGACTCTTTTGAGCTGGGAAGTTCCTTCTTGGTGCTGAACAATACTGGCCGAGGGGGTGGGATGATGCAGACAAAAAGAAGCTGTTTTCCTTCTCTTCTTGTGCAGTTATTCTCCGGGGTTTACTTCCACCGTGTTGCTAAAACTTCCTGACTGGACTCCAGATGCCTCCCAGAGCTGTTTCATGGATAGCTATTGTAAGGGAGCAGAATTTTCCACCCTAAGATATATCTCTTTGGCATAGAAATTGTTTTAAGCTGGTTAATTTCTAAGAAATAGCACATAGGGAAAGAACTCTGAAAACCAAGGAGGAGTGGTCCTTTTGTAAGAAACATCCACATCTGTAAGGCAAATCTTCCTTTGTAGCAGGAGGCAGAGGATGGCCAAATCTCTAGAAATCCTCATCAAAGGAGGAGGCTAGGACTTACATCTGCATCAGAATCGCCCTTGTTTACTGTGTTTTCCTGGTCACCTCCCAGAACTGACTCTCCCCACCCCCAGCATCCTTTTGTGTCCTTAGGTGGTATTTAAGGGGCGGGGCGGCGGGGGGGGGGGGGGTTTCTTCAGCCATTTTGGCAGGTTGCTCAGTTTGCTTGGGTCTCTCTTGTAAACATGTTACAATGTTTTGTTTGATTTTTCTCCCATTAATGTCCCATATCAATTTAATTCGTAGCCCTCCCCCTGAGAAGGACCTAGAAGGGTAGAGAAAAAAGTCTTCCTTCCCAACACGGTGCAATTGTCTCTCTCTGTGGAAGTGATGCTGGAAAGATGATACCAGAATCCGGGTCCTTGTTCACGGCAGTTGAAGAATGAACTCCTCGAACACATAGGCAGCAAGCAAGCAAAGTCTTTATTAAAGGAAAGCAGGTAGCTCCCAGGGCTGCTGGGAGGGGGCAAGAAGAGCCCCCTTCTTTATTGTCCTATAGGGATTTTTATGTCTTAAAGATGGGAGGGGTACCAACGTGGGGTCCAGAAAGATGTGGTTTTCTCCCAGTGGCCTTGCTCAGTTACCCATATCAGTCCTTGTCCAATAGGGGTTTTAGGGTTGGAAATGTCCCGAGTAAGTTTTATGGCTTCTTTGTCCTTTTCTTTCCTTAGATGAAATCACCATTCCTCTCACTCCTTTCTATCCGTTGAGGAGTGGGCTAGAGATTCGCATTTCCTACAGTAAATAAAGCCTGTGGGGAATGTGCATTTCCTATGATAAAACAAGGCCTGTGGAGGTATTACTCCCTGGAGCCCTTAAGCCACAAACGTTAATCAATATCCATATCAAAGAATGTATCGGAGCCCATGTTCCTACACTGACTTCTTGAGTTCATATTCTGCCTCTGAAAGGTGGGGAGACTGGGTGGTTGGTTCTCCTACGTTGTCACTTTTCTATTTGAAATCGAGCAGGGACTCAGGTACAAGGTCGAGTGTGGTCCTGGGCACAAGCCTTTCTTTGTCCCCCATTTCTTGTTTTTAGGAAGGATGCTTCAGCCTGTGTGACCTTCCCTGAGTTCCAAAGGGCAGGTTCACACAGGTGCTGACTGGGGAAGAGAGAAGATGCAGATCCCAGGAGGGGCCGTCGGGGAACCAAGAGTGCAGCCTGGGGGCAGGTCCTGGTTCCTCTTCAAGGGATGCGCAGAACCATATCTTTGAGTTCTTCTCCAGAACCACAACCCCCAACAAATGGAAACAAGAGAGGAAGACCCCCAGAACTCATCCTGGGGCCACTGAATACAAACTTTGAAGAGGACTGAAAGCCTGCATCTACCCTGATCCTTATCTGTGGCCCTGTTTTCCACTCCCCAAACTATAAAACCTCTTCCTAATCTTGGGGTGGCGTGGGGGTGTGAGTAGGGCACAGTCGTTAGGGCCTTAGCCTGCTGTGGCGCCTGACAAAGCAATAAAGCTATTTTTTTTCACCTTCACCCCAAACTCTGTCTCCCTGTTTCTATTTGGCAATGGGGGACCAAAGCCAAGTTTCGGCAACATTGCCGATGCTAAAAATCTTTCATTGCCCCTTTGGTTAAGTGGATAACTATTGTCTCCCAGTGACTTGGGATCTTATTTAATCAAGTTTTCTACTCCTTTGACATTTTTGACAACTTGCCCAAATCAAATTCTAAATGAAGTGTCCTTGATCCCAAACTGATTTTTAGATTTCCCAGCCGGCTCTTGGTGAATCTCAAAGGACTCCTCTCACCTTGTCAAAAGGGAGATGTTACACTAATTAGCTCTGATATGCTCAATTACGTAAGAAGCAGGCTTCAACCTCCTTTGGGTTATATTTGTATGGTGTATGTTATTAACATAAGTATTTCAGGAGTCGTTTAAAGCTCCTAAAAATTTGTCCAGGATGTGTACTAATAGAATATTATTTGTCATAATTCCAGTTATTAGCTTAAAAAGTTGTCTGTCAGAGAAACAAACAAATTTTCTTGCCAGTTGCATTGTAATGGATGCCTATCAGATCTTTAACCATGGCCACTTTACATCTTTTATTCTTCACAAACACTTATTGCTTTACTCTGATGACCTTGAAAGCTTTCTCAATCAGGCCAAAGTGCTTCATTTTCAACAAAACAGGAAGGAGTCTTGGGAGTCTAGTGGAGAAGCTGACGGGTTTGTGACACAATAATTGTATGCATCGAATTAACTGGTTAAGGATGACTATAATTTTGTGAAAAAAATTTTTTTTTTGTTTTGACTTTTTGCCTTTTCTAGGGCCACTCCTGCGGCATATGGAGGTTCCCAGGCTAGGGGTCCAATCGGAGCTGTAGCCACCTGCCTACGCCACAGACACAGTGACACAGGATCTGAGCCACATCTGCGACCTACACCACAGCTCATGGCAAACCGGATCGTTAACCCACTGAGCAAGGCCAGGGATCGAACCCACAACCTCATGGTTCCTAGTTGGATTTGTCAACCACTGAGCCACGACAGGAACTCCTAATTTTGTGAACTTTTGTTTAAAATTTTGTGGATTCTTTGTTCTATATTCTGCCTATAAAAACAAACCAACCCTTTTCTCTTAAGAGACATGACTCTTACTAGAAATGGCCCTGACTGGAGTCTGCATAAACCAGCCTTCCTAAAATCACTCTCATCTTTCCATGGTTGCTCCCATAGAGCTCCCTTCCCACAGTTGACTACCCCCAAAGCCCAAGCCTTCTTCCCTTGTCTCCTCACTGTCCACAGGTGTGTCCCCTTTTGTTAAAATCGTACATAAATCACGTTCCAAGGACCTCTTTGGGTTTTCGTTTCTGTTCTGCGAAGCCTCTTCATGCACACAAACTAAACTTTTCATCTGTTAACCTGCCTTTTTTTAAATCTAGTTTTTATGCCCGAATCCCTGAATTTACGAGGAGGGAGGGAAAGTTACTTTCCTGCCTACGTCAGACTTGCTGGGAGCAAACTATTATTTCTAGGATAATCCAGGAAGTTAAATAATCATGTTAAAGGGGTGATTGTCTGTGAGACAGTCATGTAGGCCCTTCTGGTGCTCAACAATTGGAAGAGGAGTTCCCGTCGTGGCGCAGTGGTTGACGAATCCGACTAGGAACCATGAGGTTGCGGGTTTGATCCCTGGCCTTGCTCAGTGGGTTAACGATCCGGCGTTGCCATGAGCTGTGGTGTAGGTTGTAGACGCGGCTTGGATCCCGCGTTGCTGTGGCTCTGGTGCAGGCTGGTGGCTACAGCTCCGATTGGACCCCTAGCCTGGGAACCTCCATATGCTGCAGGAGCGGCCCTAGAAAAGGCAAAAAGACAAAAAACAAACAAACCAACCAACCAACAAACAAAAAAACAATTGGAAGAGTTATCCACACACGAGACTTCTTCACAGGAGCCAAGGCTTCCAGGTGAGTGATGGCCATACCTGGGTGAAGCAGAGCCGTACAAAAGTGCAGTGCAGAAGGAACAGAGACTCACACTGCGCCATCAGGGTATGTGCGGGGGCCCCGAAACCACGTGAAGAGCCAGGACTCAGCTCGGCTATCAACAGAGGACCCACAGGCGCTGTTTTCAGAGGAGGACACATGACAAAGCGAGATTTGGAATTGGGTTACAGAGGAGGAAACAGAAGGAAACAGATGGGTTTGTATTCTTCGCCATGGTGATGGGACCCCTGTGCAGGTTTTTTAATAAGCTCTGTTTTTTTCTTAACTTCATTTCAGGAATTTATGTTAGAAGCTTATCGAGTTTGTAAAAAATTCAGTGATATTCCTTTCTAACATACTGAGCCAATTTATTATAAACCATGCATTTTAACTAGAGAATATTGGTATCATGCAGAAGTTAACAACCACAATGACAGTGTTAGTAAATTTGTTTTTAATATAGAGAACAAATATTCCTTTCTTCTGGTATTACTGGTTTCTCATTATAACCAAAGAAAAGCAAAGCCTGGTTTATCTCTTCCAAGTGTTTTCCTGCCTTCAACATCTTTAATTATTTTCAACGCTGGATTAAGCACTGAGCCACGAGAGAACTCCACTGTAGAAGATTTTAAAAGCCTATTGATATGTAATATTTGTTTAAAGCAAAACCGCTCTTCTTACTCAGTTAATTTGAAAATTGAGCAACTGAAAACAAGAAGTGAAAGAACAAAACGTGACACTGGATTGGCCCAACACATCATCCCTCCAGCTAGTTTAAGAAACAGCTTCGTCAGGGCCAGAGCTGAATAGAGCCAGGATTAGCCCAGGAGAAGATGCCAGATCTGAGCGAGGAACAAAAGATGGCTCAAGAGAAAGCACAGCAATGACTCGAGCCCCTGTAGCGACAATGCTGGGTCCTTAACCTGATGTGCCACAAGGGAACTCTAGGTAATTTTTTAAAAAAATGTTTTGTAGTGTGCTTTTACAAGGATCTATTTTATTTTATTTTATTTTATTTTATTTTATTTTATTTTATTTTATTTTATTGTCTTTTTAGGGCCGCCCCTGTGGCATATGGAGGTTTCCAGACTAGGGGTCAGATCAGAGCTGTAGCCGCTGGCCTACGCCACAGCCACAGCAAAGCCAGATCCGATCCAGGTCTGCGATCTACACCACAGTTCATGGCAATGCCGGAAAGGATCTCAATTTAAAAGTTCCCAGGTGGCTCAGTGGGTTAGGGATCACCCTTGTCACTGCCATGGCACTGGTTCGATCCCTAGCCTGGGAACTTCTGCGTATTGTGGGCACAGCCAAAAAAAAAAAAAAAAAACAGTTTCGAGAATCTTTTTTAGAGGATAATTAGCTCATGAAAATGATTATTTTGAATGGGAAATAATCTGACCTTTCCCCCTGCATAATGGAAATATCTGTTAGAGCTCTGTTGTTAAAGTCTAAGATTCTTCCATTTCTTGATAAATTATTTTCTGAAACTGGTAGGTAATTATAAATTCAGAGTGACAGAGGTGGAGGAAACCTGCTATTCTTGTTTGGATTTCTTTGTAAGTTCCGAAATAAAATGCTGCAATTCTGACACTTTTCCGCTGTACAGACAGGATATAACCACAATTGCTCGAGTTCCCAAATTGGACTGAGAAATTATTATCTTTCAGTGGATGTGCAAATATACAAATCTTAGAATTTTCATCTAATGTTCACAGAATTAAAAGCTCCATGCATGATTTTAAAGTGACTGTCATAAGATATCTATGTGTTTGGATGAATCTTGATACATGTGTGTACAACCAGAAGGTAACTTTTTATTTCTCACAGTAGTTATGTTGATGTGTGGAGCCAGTAAATGTTGAAACTTCAAAGACAACCCCACCCAGTGATACCTGATTAAGCTCTTTCTCTTTTCCTATAAGCCTGTGATGCTTCGTACCTTATATTAGCAGGTGTTGGAGAAGGCTAGGATGTTAGCTTGGAAGAATGCATCGGATTCACCCCGGGCATTCGTCAAAAATACCTACTACAGGAGTTCCCAGGGGGAAGGGTCAGGGATTTAAGGATCTGGCATTGCCTCTGCTGTGGCGCAGTTTCCATCCCTGGCTGGGAACTTTTGCCCGCTGTATGTGCAGCCAAAAAGTCAAACCAAAACCCAAACCAAAACAATCTACTCCAGGAACCCCCTCTCCTCCTGCGCAGATCTGTCAAGTAAGAATCTGCATGTCTCTCCAGGAATGTGCAGCTTTAATAAGCAGCCTGGGATGAGCTGAAGGCTAAATCATCATGGGAGCAACTCTTCTTAAAGGGAAATGAGACTGAGATGAGGCCATGCACCTCTGTGCACACCCAGATGCATTTGCTGGCTTGTTGGGCAATGGAGAAAAAACCTAGCTTGTTAACATTCTGGTTAATTATGAATCTACCCTGCTAGCCCCACGTGGCTGCCCATTTCCTGTTCTCCCTCAGAATAACGAATGGAAGGGCAGGACTTCATTAACCCCTAAGTCACTGCATTCAAGGCTCCACAAGATCTAAATGGTCTTCCCTGAACTTCAGGAAGGAACGGCAGGCAACTATCTAGCCGGCCAGCTTAACCGCAGCCCCGGTGTGGTGTGGTTGATCTAGTTAGCATTGGTATCAACTCTAAGTACTAGAATGAAATTTTATATTAAGGGAGAGAGGAACACCCATTTCTACGGGCTGCCCAGGTCAGTGATGTGGTCCTGATTGATTGTATGCAAAACATTGTGGACTTTCCTTTTATTGACTTTCCTTTTATTGTGGTTGATTTTGTTTGTTTGTTTGTTTTTATAGTTTTTGCTGAGAGAGTGAACAAGGGCAGTGTGGGGTCCACAAAGTTCCACTTGTGACTCAACCCCTTAAAGCTATTCTTCCCAATTGGTAAATCCTGGAAATACAGCTTAAACTATTGAGAATTTTTCAGTGGCGAAGCGAGCACTGCAATAAACATGGTGAAGCACGTGGACCCTGCTGCTCTGACTAGTTGGAGGGTCGGCGTCTGGGTGAAGGGGGTGCAGTGCCCACGGCTTCCTGGGAGCTGTTTCTCTCCTGACTTGGAATCGGCCACTCATGCACCCAATTACACAGTCTGTTTTCGCTCTTGTGAAATTCTTTTTTGTAGTGTCCAGATTTTGCTAAGTCTTTGGTGGTAGATTGAAATCTCAGAGCCTGAACCCCAGCTCTGACTTGTACTTTGTTGGTCAGTAATGTCCAGTGCAGTTCTGGGCGTAGAGTGGCTACTTGTTGAATAAATGGGTTTGGAGAACTTAAAATGTCAAAAAAGCGAAGCGTCAGCACCGGAGAGTTAGGTGGTCATAGAAATGACTTGTTTATTTAACTCTAGTAGGGGCCATGTGACTGACCCTGTGAAACCACTTGCTGCCACCAGGAACCAGATAGGCTCAGGGGTTCCTTCCCACCTCTGACTCACTCCCCCGTCGCTTTTCTAACGTACAAGGCTATGTTCTTTTTCTTACAGTCATGAGAATCTCAGTTCCAAAATGTATCCTTTTTTAGGGTGTCGATCTTGGGCTAATTAAAATTAGAGGAAAAGTAGGTTGGAAACAAAAATGTTTTTATTTTTTCTTTTATTTATTTTTTGTCCATGCCTGCAGCATGCGGAGGTTCCTGGGGCCAGGGATTGATCCCATGCCACTGCAGTGACAACACCACATCTTTAACCTGCTGAGCCACCAGGGAACTCCAAAAAAGAGAAATTTTAAAAAAGGTAAATCTAGTGAATGGTGGAGTAAAAGTAGAGGACTTTTCCAAATTAGCTTTTGGGAGAAAGAAGGTAAATTTGAATTGTGTTGGAGAGGAAGGGGAGTGGCTGGGACATCCTGGGGCTTCATTTCCAAGTCTAGTACAAATGGTGCAAATCTGGACAGAGCGAGGGAGGGATGGATTGGGAAGGAGCAGAGGAGAGAGGAGAGGTTTATCCCCCTGGGATTCTGTGTTATCTGTTAAATAAAAATTACCCAAAGCAAAAACTAATAAAACAAAGCAGCAAAAATAATTACCCCCGGCCCAATTACCCAAAGCTCCAGCCTTCTCAGTACTGACATTACTGTGTATCCTTGGACGCACAGTGAGATGTGGAAACTGAATCAGTCGCTGAGTCGTGATGTTCTAATGCACTTGACCAAAGGTTCAAGGATGTTCTCAGTATTCATCTTGTCTGCCTCAAGATGGCTCTCTGGGGACTAGTGATCCTTCAAAATTTCTAATTAACAAGAGAAAGTAAATGGAAATTAATTACCCAGCAATCATAGTCATAGTTTGCAAATGTGCAAAAGGCTGTTGATGCTTCTTTGGTTCCTTGTGTTGTTGTATTCATCGTCTTTCGCCTCATTTCTTACATCCACTTGAGAACTGTATCCCTTAAGCTTATTTTTCCCCAAACCACGAATTCTCCTCCAATAGTGGTCTTTTTTTTCTTCTTTTTTCTTTTTAAGGCTGCACCTGTGGCATATGGAGGTTCCCAGGCTAGGGGATGAATCAGAGCCACAGCCACCTGCCTACATCACAGCCACAGCAACACCAGATCCAAGCCGTGTCTGCGACCTACACCACAGCTCACGGCAATGCTGAATCCTTAACCCACTGAGCAAGGCCAGGGATCGAAGTCACATCCTCTCAGGTTCTTTACTGCAGAGCCACAATGGGAACTCTCTATAGTGGTAATTTTTATGTTAATTTTCAGGAGTACGAAGCTTAAGGCTGCCAAGGGAAGACAGTGTCCCTGTGGTTTCTAAGTGCCTATTTTTTCTGAAATAAGTAGCCTGGACCCCGGGTCCCTGCTTTGCTTCTGATGGCTGAAGGTGTATGGAATGCTCCACAGGCTTCCTTGCTCTTGGAACACAGCCTCCTGCCCATAGCTCTAACACCTAGGAGGAGGGGTGGGGGTGGGGCTTTTGACTTCCTGCAGTTCTGGGACCTGTGAGCAGCTCCGTGGTTCCTGCAAATCCTCAGTTGAGTCTGGACTTCCAGATAGAATCTGCCCAAGAGGAGAGACCCAGGAGCTCAGAGTCAAGGCGCTTACACTCCGTAAACTCCAGGGGGCCGGCGTCACGGGAAGCACACAGTATTTGTGCTGACACTGTTCCCCTGCTCACAACCATGCAATGACATGCCACTGTCACCATTTAGAACTGAGAACACGAAAACCGCTGGCCTAAGACACCTTGAAGATGCTCAGGCTCTTTACTTGTGCAATATTGCATAGAAATGTCTCATCATGCAACATTGGGCGTGAGCATAGGTTATTCAGTGGACTTCACCACCTTGAGTTATGGGTGGGGAAATAACTTGAATTGGAAAATTTAGCTGTCCTTGAGTTTGCTATTGATTATCAGGAAACTCGGTTTGAATTTCAAGATCAGACATAAGGATGCACCTAGAATCGCTTAGTTGTCGATTAAATATACAGATGGATAAACACGTATACTGTAGCTGTCATGAACTCATCCAGTGTGAAGATGGGAAGGGCCTCAGGGGTCCTCTGGGCAAGTCCCATAATTGCTGCCTGGAGTGTGACTCGCTGAATGTCACCTATTAGGTGATGGAGAAGGAGATGAGAGCCTGTGTCCTATCATTGAACTCCACTGCTTTCCAAGAGACCGGGAAAAATTAAGAGCAGAAACATTATACTAATAAAAAGGGGAGAATTCGTTTTACCTTCTTGTTATTTTATCCATACGATGCAAATAATGGATATTTCTATTTTGTTTTGGCCAAGTCCATGGCCTGCAGAAGTTCCTGGGTCAGGGATCGAACCCAGTGCCACAGCAGCAAGCCAAGTCACTGCAGTGACAACGCCAGATCCTTAACCCATGGTGCCGCAAGGGAACTGCACGTGTTTTTGTCTTTAATTGGCATTACTATTTCATGCTTTTAATATCATATAATTATGATATGCCAGCAATAGGTTCTCCTTGGACTATAAAAAAGCAGGCAACTTGGAAAAGGAGAGCACTGCTGGAGACCAAGGGTGACTTTCTGCAGTCACGTGTGGTCTGGTGAGGGGCCGGTTCTTGCTCCTTCTTAACCACCCTTGAAGGCGAGCTGAGGCTCACGCTCTGTTCAGCATCATCACCTGCTGAGGGCTCTGGTGCAGATGAGGTGATTCTTTGCTGCAGGAAGGCTGAGGGTGACTCCTAGACCTACCCGGCATCTTCCCAGGGCCCCACCCCAGTGCTCCAGATCCACAGCAGGAAGCCCTCTCCACACTGCCTGGACTTGCTCAGAGGCAAACCTGGAGACCCAAGGCAAGACTCCATCCTCAGGCGGCCCAGTCACAGTGACCCGGAGACTTGGACGTGTTTCCCAGAAGCCTCAGCGTGCCCCTGGTACTTGGCCTCCGTGGAGGGATGCTGCCAGGGGAGCTGCAGATGAAACCTATGCCTTTGTCCCTTTGGGGCGCTTTCTCACAATCAATGCAGTTCAACCCCTTTAAATATTTAAATCTCCCCCATTGGTGGGAAGATGTGTGATTGTTTCATGTTCAGTTCTTGTCAGAAGACCAACGATCATCATTGAAACATACGGATGTGAGCTATTTGCAGGCTAATTTCATAACCACACCCTCACGCTCGTTCCCAGGAAGCTGCATGAAGTCTCTGAGTGAAGAAGCCAGGCTGGCCCTCCCTGCAGGACATGCCACCCGAGCCGCACTCGAAGAACACCGTCCAGATTCCTCGTTGCCCTGAAGAGATTTAGTAAATTATTGCAGAGCAGCCTGAATGGCTTCGTGCCCCACAAACAGCTCCAACAGCTCTCTCTCTCTCCCCCCTTATCCTTCTCCCTTCTCCTCTCCTTCTCTGTCTTTTATTTAATATTTACGAAGCATCTACCTGGCTGCCAGGACCTTTGCCAGGCCGTGGGAATACACGACAAAAGAGATAAGTGCCAGGGGCTCCAACGTGAAATCACAGATGGTCTTTTCAGCCCCTGCCCAGCCTTGTGCCATTCTAGAGAATGGAGGTGCCAGCCCTCTGCCCCTCTGTGAGTCTGACAGTGGCCAGGGTCCCCAGCAGTACCTTCAAAGTTGCCCTGATGGGGACACTGAGACTGATGAGGTGGGGGACCTCTCTGCTCTTTGGCAATGACAATGCAGGAGATGCTCTTGACATTAGCTTTAATGAAAACAAACTTAGAGAGCTGGTACGTGACATGCATAAGTGAGTGTAGCAGAGAATTCGTCAGAGCCGATCAAACTTGAAACAGAATAAAACACCTCTGGCCCTCACCTGCCCATTTGTGCTCCTGTGGAGACATAGTTGGAGAGACATTATCCAGTAACATGAAGACTTGTAAAAACTGGAGTTTTGGAGCTCCCGTTGTAGCTCAGTGGTAATGAACCTGACTAGGATCCGTGAGGATGTGAGTTTGATCCCTGGTCTCACTCAGTGGTTTAAGGATCCAGCATTGCTGTGAGCTATGGTGTAGGCCACAGACACATCTCAGATCTGGTGTTGCTGTGGCTGTGGTGTAGGCTGGCAGCCGTAGCTCTGATTCAACCCCTAGCCTGGGAACCTCCACGTGCTGCAGATGTGGCCCTAAAAAAACAAAAAAAACTATAAAAACCAGAGTTTTGAGTTATTTTCTTCCAGACCAGTAAGCCCATGAAATAGAGCCATAATGAAAGGGAAAGGAAAATGCCAAGATTCAAGTGCAAGTTCATTTCCCCTGACTTGCTGAAGCTGCAAGACAAACCAAAGCCCAAATAACAAGTGAATTCAATTATGAATTTCTTGGAAACTAGAGAATTTTCCCTCTGGAGTTTCGTCACAGACCTAAAGAACACTGATGGAATCACTCAAATTTCAGTTTCAGTTTTTCTCCTGCCAGAAACCACAGTGACTCTTAGGTCCATTAACCATATGGAATAGCTTCAAGCAAAGAAGGGGAATTGGAAAAATGCTGGATTATATCAATACCATCTATTACCTCTTGATTTTTATATACATATGATACAAATCCTTCAGAATACTTTTTATTTTTTACTAATTAATTGATTTTTTTTTTTTGGCTGCGCCCACACCTGGGAAAAGTTCTGGCCAAGAACTGAACCTGAGCCATAGCAGTGACAATGCCAGATCCTGAACCTGCTGAGCCACCAGAGAACTCCCTAGAATATTCTTTAATTATCACCAAATCAGTCTACAGATGTTTAATGGGTATAAAACGTACTAGGCATACTGGGAGCAATAAAGAAATAAAAACCATGTCTCTGGCTTAAGGAAACGAAACTCTGGGTATAGACGGAAGCCCAGAACCCAAATCTGCAGAGAGAACCGGGCATGGTTGAATTGCTAAAGAAGTAATAATGGAATTCAAGGAAGGAGGAATTTCTGAGGCTGCACAGAGCTTCCTAACAGAGCGGGCGGAGTTTGTGCAGAAGGAGAAGCGTGGAGAGTCCTGACTGTGGAACGTGTCCTGGGGAGAGAAATAAAGAAAATCAAGGTTTCTTTGGAATCAATTCAGAATAGCAGTAATGGTTTCCAACTCTGAAAGGCTTCTTGGAAACTGCTTCCCCCAAAGCACCAGACAACAACTGTGTTATTTTTCAGGTGCGTTTGCTTTGATCATGAAGGACAAGTGCTTGTCTGCTTGTCATTCTCACCAACAGACAACAATCCTCCTGGGACAGACACTGGCAAAGAGCTTGAGAGCAACCCGGCACGGATGCTACAAAATGCCTCTTCCACGAATGGTGTCTGCTCGTCCTACAGACTCTGGGGCAAAGTCTGGGACCAGGGCACAACAGAATGGAATAAAACCATAAAATCATCGATGTGGAGGACTTAGATCGCTGCTCAAACTGTTATTTGGCGCCATTTAACTTGCCCCAGGGGTGTTCATCCATTCTCCTTCGGCTGGAGGGCAGAGACTGGCTTGACAGCCCGAGTATCAGATGGGACCAATTTATAACTGTTAATTCAACTTTAAGTGATGACTTTAAGCAGCAGAAAGCTATTTAGATTCTGCATCAAACGGGCTTTTCCCCCGATTGATAAAGTACCATCTATGCACATGGTAAATTACATCAGCACTTATTACAGGTGCTAGTCTCCTTGGGAGGAGCTGTCAATGAATTGCACCATATGTAAAGCTAAAACCAAAGCCTTTTATTAATCTACAATAGGTGATTAATTAGCTTAATTTAAATGGACTGGACTAATGTGGAAGCCAAAAAAAGCTGCCCCCGATACTCATGACTTGAGAGAGAGAGAGAGAAAAAAGCACTATAATGGTACTATAGCTATAGGCAAATACATTTTTCCTCCAAAGAGTAATGAAATTGATGTGTGTTGGGGGATGAGGTGTGAGGAGGCAGAGGCACGTAGCACCCCAGATTCCTGTTGTTATTATTTATCCATTTATTAAGAACAACCTCACATATTTCCAATCATTAAATTGTTGAGTCTCCTAGCAAGTTTTGTGGGTGGAAAATCTATAATTCATGGTCATTGACTCCCAGAGGAATGTGCTCTGTGTCTCTGTTTTTAATCATATTACCATCCCTGCTTACATCTCTGCTAGACTGCAAAAGGTATATGCAATCTGAAATGTCTGTAAATTCAAAGAAGTTCGTGATCTGTGCTTCCACTTGGCTAAATGTTTATAAGAATCAGGAAGGGCTTCATGATATAAAGTAAAGAATGCATGAGGCTAAGAGGCTAACATAGAGGTAGTGTAGGGTTTTTTCATGTTGAGTGTTGTTTCTGATAAATTATTTAAAAAAGAGTTCATGGAGTTCCCTTCGTGGCTCAGTGGTTAACAAACCTAACTGGGATCTATGAGGATGCAGGTTCGATCCCTGGCCTCGTTCAGCAGCTTAAGGATCTGGTGTTGCCATGAGCTGTAGTGTAGGTCACAGAGGTGGCTCCAATCCCACATTGCTGTGGCTATGGTGTAGACCGGCAGCTATAGCTCTGATTCGACCCCTAGCCTGGGAATTTCCACATGCTGCGGGTATGGCCCTAAAAAGCAAATAAACAAATAAATAAATAAATAAAGAGTTCATGATGATTTCACAGAAAACTGGTGAATAAAATTATTCCAGACCAACAATCAAACTACACGAGAAGAAAACAAAGGGTGTGCTGGATTAGAAACTAGTCAACAGTCACCTGAAGTTGTTCACTGTGGAATCTCTAGAGCCCCAAGCAACAGCTCATATAAAGCAGGTGAACAAAAATATTCCTTGAATAATTGTGGGCAGCAAAGGCTTCACGTTTTAACCAGTCTTTGGGGCCTTTCAAAAAATGCAGAAGTCTGGGAGCTCTGTTGTGGCACAGCAGGTTGAGGATCTGGAGTTGTCATTTCAGTGGCTCAGGTCCCTACTGTGATTCAGGTTCCATCCTTGGCCTGGGAATTTTTACAAGCTTCAGGTGCAGCCAAAAAAAAAAAAAAAAAAAAAAAAAAAAAAAAAGTGAGTCTGCAAAGGAGCAGCTTCTGACCTTAGGGAGCTGTGTGGAGATGAGCTAATAGAACATACCAGACAGTCATCAGGATTTTTTTACTTCCCTGTCTCTCTGATTAGATAGAAAACTCCTTAGGAACAGAAGACACTGCCTCTGAAGAGTTTGCAGCCTCTGAAGGGGGACAAACGTGAGCAAACAACCAAGTCCCACGTGGTAAATGCATTCAGAGCACGGCCTGAAGTCACTGATGGCAGCGATGCCCCCTAAACAAATGAAGACGGAAATGAAATAACCCAAGTGGGATATGTGTTTATGTTATATTGGCAGATGGTCTAGTAACCCCGAGCAAGGGCAGGTGGCTTTAAGGGTCCCCCACCCCTGGTCAGAGTGTAGCGTAGACGCCCACACAAGCCGTAAGATGCCAGGTACCTCTGCACGCATGTTTTCCTTTCTGGGGTTTTTATTCCCAAATTTTACTTTAACATCTCTCTGAATTGCTCTGATTACACCCAGTGTGAGCTGTGCACAGCCCTTAGGTGCACACCAAGACCAATTCATGCTACTCAATTTGTTATTCCATTTCCGATTTCACAGACTTAATTAAATTCTGCTTCTGGGTGAGACACAGCTCCCACCCCATGGTAATTATATGACTATAAAGCTGAGAGGCCACAGATCAGAGGAGGATTTTATGAGTTGAATGTTGCTATAGAATTGATCCCAACATTGAATAAACTATAAAAATTGTATAAAAATGTCTAAAAATGGTATTGGAGTTCCCATCCTGGCGCAGTGGTTAATGAATCCGACTAGTAATCATGAGGTTGCAGGTTTGATCCCTGGCCTCGCTCAGTGGGTTGAGGCTCCAGCGCTGCCACGAGCTGTGGTGTAGGTCAAAGACGCGCTCGGATTCTGCATTGCTGTGGCTCTGGTGTAGGCCAGCGGCTACAGCTCCGATTAGACCCCTAGCCTGGGAACTTCCACATGCCATAGGAAGCAGCCCTAGAAAAGGCAAAAAGACAAAAAAAAAAGAGGTATTATGCAGGAGTTCCCTGGAGACTCAGCAGGTTAAGGATCCCTTGTTGTCCCTGCTGTGGCTCTGGTTCTACCTGTAGTGTGGGATTCATTCCTGGTCCTGGATCTTGAGCATGCTGGGGGTGCAGCTTAAAAAACAGTATTACATATTTATGTTTAATATTGTATAATCCAATATAATAGTGGTTAATAAACAGAAAATTCTAAGAGAATGGAAAATGAAGAATATTTTTTTCGCTTAATATTGTTTCACAGCAATGAGGTGTAAGCATTCCATTTTATAACAAATTTTATTTTCTAGAAAATGGATCCTTTTAGACTTTGAACATTAGCACCTTTTTTCATTTCTCAGTATTTAGAAAAGTCTTAAAAGGCTTCAGTTTTAATTACATTACTTGTTCTCCCTCTATTCCAGAGTAAACCTCACAGGTTGTCCCAAGTTAAATCCTTGATTTTAATTGTTTGGTAAAGATTGAAAGCCATATCACACAAACCACTTATTAATAACTAATTATTCACTACAATGACGAGTGGGGAACTATTGATGTTAACAATGAAAACTAGTAATTAGCTAAAAATGCTCAATAATTTGATGGGCAAATTTTTAAAGTTTAATTTTACCTATGAAAAATTAAATGCTATTGAACTTGCCTTCTCTCCACAATCTAGAAAACCGTTCAAGAAATATCAAATCAGGAGTTCCACTGTGGTGCAGTGGGTTAAGGATCCCGCGTTGGTGCATTTGTGGCCCAGGTCACAGCAGGATGTGGCTGGCAAACTTCCTAGTTGATGTTTCTTCATTCCAAGTGTCAATACGTGCTTATTCCACTTAGAAGGTGATAGATTCCTTCTTTTCAAATGCACATTTGACTCCAAAAATCCCCTTTGAGTTTCTGTTCTCTATCCCCAGAGAGATGAAGAGAGTAAGGATCTAGTAAGAGTGATGAATTTGAAGCTCACTAGGCTGGAGAACCCAAAGGGAATTCTGAAAGATAAGTTTAATAGCTGGAGGCAGAGAGAAGTAGGTTTAGAAGAGAGTGTTTCAGGGAAGAGGGAATTTTGTTGCTGTTGTTTGGTAAAGCAAAATAATGGAGGGATGAACTGATGATTCATCTTGATGTAACAGACGAGAGCAAAACAAGACCTCGTCATATAGCTAAGGCTCTTGGTGTTTGAATTTTGACCATTAGACAGTGATTCTTATATGTGTGGAATGTTTCAGACATTTCCTAATGACTGAAGGTCTAAACATAGTGAATTGATTGCGTTGCAGAATGAATTTGATTTAAGATCATTATCTAAACATGGCTTTTCCATTAAAGTCGAAATTTAAAACGTGCTTTAAGAATTTATTGAGGAGTTCCCGTCGTGGCTCAGTGGTTAACGAATCCAACTAGGAACCATGAGGTTGCGGGTTCGATCCCTGGCCTTGCTCAGTGGGTGAAGCATCTGGCGTTGCCGTGAGCTGTGGTGTGGGTTGCAGACGTGGCTTGGATCCCGCGTTGCTGTGGCTCTGGCGTAGGTCGGTGGCTATAGCTCCAATTGGACCCCTGGCCTGGGAACTTCCATGTGCCGCGGGAGCAGCCCCAGAAAAGACAAAAAGACAAAAAAAAAAAAAAGAATTTACTGAAAAATTCTTTTCAATGTTAGAGGAAAAGAATTTTTGTCTTTGTCTTCTCCTTTTTTGCATGTAGTATTTAATGAATTGGCATTTGAATATTTCTTTGAAAGGTATATAATATATTTGCATGTGTTATTCAGATTTTTTTTCAATGTATCAGTTTGTAAAATTTATATTTATACAGCATTTAAACATTTTAGTTTGAAAGATTCATCTTGCCGGAGTTGGCCGTCAGCCCAACCAAAGATGCTGTGAGGCTTTTTCTCAGGTAGATTATTAAATATAAGTGGAGGAAAAAAATAAAATCCATGACAGTGTAATTGCAGTGTCAGGACATGCTGGCTGGTGTATGTGGAAAGTAACATAATGTCTTTTCTATCAAAGGAAACCTTGGTTACTCCGTTTTGCTCAGGGTTTTGGCTGAAACACCTTCCTGCGACCCCCCTCATCTTTCCCTCTTTTTCCAGTAACAATTTGTTTCAAATTAGCCAACCGAGAAGAACGTGCGCCCTGACCTGACCAATGGGGAGGGGACAGGTATATCACCTGCCTTAGGGATAAATAGGGAGGGTCTTTTCTTCTTTGCAGGTGCTTTTTGAGCACCTGCTCCCTTCTTCAGAAGTAAAGAGGCTTCTTGAAATCTCCCCGTGTTCATGTGTCTCATTTTCCAACACTGACGATCCGAGCCGTCTCCCCAGCATGTAGAATAACACAGTAACATAAATATGAAAGCAATAAAACAGAACTGGAAGTCAGAATTCTAGTCAATAAATATTTTCAGAATAGCATAGGAAAACTGCTTTTCAATAACACAAGCCTTCTTAAGAAGTATATTCAATGGTTCAATGTAAATATTCAAAGGAAAAGTAGTAATTAAAAAAATAATCAAGCCAAACAATGATTTTACAAACTTGAATCCCAGAGAAGTTAATTCTTCAAGATTAGCATGTGTAGGGAAAGAAAATCTTTTTTCTTTAACCCTCATAGGTTCTTCAGCAGAAGCCCTGCAAATCAGACTGAAAGAAGACAGATTAACAAGACGAAAATAGAAGTTTATTAACACCCGCAGTGTACGTACATCCGGGAAATCCCAGTGACGAGTATCTCAAAAGGGTGGTTAGAACTTGAGCTTCTGTTGCATCTTAACGAAGAAGGAGAAATTTGTAGAGAAGTGACAAGACAAAGGAAAAGGTTTTAAGCTTCTGACGGCGACAAACTCCACGTAGGCAAATACAGGCGTACTGAGAGAGCAGAGTTTGTGCAGGTGCATCTTTGCACCGGCTCTGTCCTCCACGTGGCTGTAAAAAAAATCCCTGTATAAGGGGTCCACAGCAGTCCTGATTTCTCAGAAGTTTCCGCTTTTCATCAGACAAGGGAAACTCAAAAAAGTATCTTTTTGTACCTATTGACTCTCTAGTGTCTTCAGCTAAAAACAGTCCTATGAAAGTGGCATATTTTGGGGTGACATATTTTGATTTCATAAAAAAGCATTTAAATTGATTTGAATCCTAACATCGATTTTCTCCCCATTTTTAAATTACAGTTGATTTACAATGTTGTGGCAGTCCTAACGCTGATCTTAATGCCTACCCCTAGCCCAGCATTAATCCTAACTCTATGAAGCGGTATTTACCTATTATGAGGCTGCCTTCTGTGTTTTCTCACTTTCCTATTTCTTTTCCCCGGAAGTGAAGAAATGCCTCTATGTAGGGGATATCTTAAAATTTTTACAAGTATTTATTCAACTGAAAGAGCTTAAAAATAGAAGTACTCTACAATCATGTGTGGCTCACAACGTCTTTGGTGTTGCGTCCTTCAAATGCTGCATCATACTGGGGGTCAAGTACACACTCACGGGAGGGAGTTGGGGAGCCCTGGTAGAAAGGCCAGGCGTGTGGGGGCAACTGAGACTTTCAACCAGGCTCCCGAAGGAAATGTTTCCTTTCAAGCTTCCCTTCCAGTGACTCCACCTCCCAGGCACCAGCCTGTACTTCCCTGGAGCCCCATCCCCCTTTCGAGGTGTGTGTGTGTGTGTGTGTGTGTGTCCAGAAGCATTACCCCACTGCAAGGGAGACCCTGTTAGGCAGATGGGACTCTCAGGAGGACAGCTAAAATTATGCCACAGCTTTCCCACTTTGCCCGTGAATGCTGTTTGCAGAATGAACACATTCTTTTCAGAACATGCAGTTTTTGTCGACTCACTCAAGAGGTGATTGGACAAGTCTGAGACTGTGGGAATCGCCCTGTCTCTTGGCTATTTATTTGGGGATTGACATTTCAAAGCCTTGACCTACAGTTTGAGGAATATTTTAAGGGAAGGCTCTGACAGGCAATCAATAGAAGTCCTTTTTCCTGAAACCAATCTCCAGGGGCCCTTGGTGGTCTTTCATCACAAATTGCTGATGGCGGCTGTTGGCCCATCACCAGACTCTCAGCCCAACTGATCACTGACTGTACCAGTAACTTCACTTCACTGGAAGCACCAGTGAAGTGAAGCCCACTAGTTTCCAAATGGGCCTGAAGCATAGTCATGAAATGCAATTCATTTTGCATTGCATTTAATATAAACAAATCCTTCTCTCTGTGCACCACAAAAGACCTTTATTTTTACGTTTATTATAGTATTTCTGTCATTCTATCTTAAATCACACCAAGTTGTTTTCAGACTTACCTCTCTATTAGACTATCAGTGCCTAAAGGTAGGTGTGTTTCTTATTCATTATTATATTTCTGATACCTACAACATGCTGCCTGGTATATATCAAATGTTGGGGTTTTTTTTGTTGTCGTTTGTATTTTTAGGGCCGCACCCATGGCATATGGAAGTTCCCAGACTAGGGGGCATATCAGAGCTACAGCTGCCGGCCTATACCACAGCCACAGCAACACCAGATCCGAGCCACATCTGCGACCTACACCACAGCTCTTGGCAAGGCCGGACCACTGAGTGGGGCCCGGGATTGAACCCTCGTCCTCTGGATACTAGTTGGATTTGTTACTACTGAGCCACAACAAGAACTCCAAATGTTGATTAAATACTGCATATTGTACGAGCCATTGTACATGGCTCAGCGAAAACGTAGGCCGGCAGCTATAGCTCCAATTTGACCCCAGCCTGGGAAGTTCCATATGCTGCGGGTGTGGCCCTAAAAAGAAAAAAAATAAAAATAAATGTTACTTTAAATCCAATTTTTTAATCACCCTTTTTTCATTTTCGTAATGTCTCACTTCATTCCTGACAAGGGGGCTGTTTTTCTCCATTTGCCTGGGATGGAAAACTCAGCTTAAAATATCATGCGAACACCGTGTTCTTGCAAGTGCCAAGGTCAAGATAGTGAAAGGATTTTGTTCTCAGTTTTTCCCCTCTAATTAACCCGCTTTTGTCTGTTCAAGGAAAAAAATCCCAAAGATCTTATCCAGCTTCTTCTTCCCTCTCAAATCAAACCACATGATGGCTTTGCAAAAACATTTGTTTTGCAACTGGCGGCAGAATCCTTATTACAAATGATTACCAACCAAACGTAGATCCCTCGGGGCTGATTTTAGACTCTTATTTTTATATTTTATTCAGAAATTTGCTAAACTGGAAGCAGCCCAAGAAGAGAAAACTATTTAACAAAGCTCTTGCAAGGAGAGGTGTCATGACTTAAGGTTACCGAAGGGAGCCCAGAAGTGGTTTTGTCAAAGATGGATGACGTGGACGTTGCAGTGATGAAAACAGGGTATTTGCGGGTGAACGAGTGGAACCCCAATCCGATTTGTGCAGAGGGACTGGGCGCTTTGAAGGGAGGACAAGCGAGCCTGCAGCAGGCCAGCAGGGCCTCAGCAGAGTCAGGAAGAGGTAACCACAAAGCCTGGTCGGTGTGAACAGCCCTCAGGCGAATGAGTCTGCTGGCGGACAGTTCAGAACACGGATTTTTCTCCCACAGAGGCTGGGAGACTGAGGGCCTGTCCTTCCTGATTCTTTACAAAGAACGGCTTTCAGGTCCTTGAGAAAGCCACTCCGGAGGTATAGGAGATGTATACACATCTCCAAGCGACAAAGGAAGGCTTCACAGTGGGAAGCCCCCAGAAACAGAGGTCAGGGGCCGTCCCCAGGTATCAGATAAAACACACAGTAAATCCTTTTGCCCTGAGCATCTCCAGACTGGAAGTCAGAAGGGCTTGGCTCTTCCCAGGGCCCTGCCTTAAGATGCTAGAGATCGAGTTAAAGTCTGCTTGAGTCTGCAGCCAGGGCTTTGCAGGAGCGGTTCTGCCCAGAGGTCTGGCTTCTGGGTTCTCTGCTGAGGGACCCAGCCCTTTGGTTTAGACTCATTTAAAAAACTAAGCTTTATAGATGCAGACTCTTGCCTTTGGAATGGATAAGCAATGAGATCCTGCTGTGTAGCACGGGGAACTATATCTAGTCACTTACAATGGAGCGTGATAATGTGAGAAAAAAGAATGTATACATGTATGTGTGACTGGGTCACCTTGCTGTATAGGAGAACATTGACAGAGCACTGTAAACCAGCTCTAATGAAAAAAATAATCATATATAAAAAACCTAAGCTTTCCACAGTATTAAAAACTAAGCTCCTTGCTTTTGAATGACATAAATGCCTTTTGGTTACCTTGATATTGTAAACAATATCAAATAAGCACACTCGTGACAATGTCTTTGAATATTTCCACACTCTGCTTCTGAGAAAAGTATTCCATTAGGACCGATGAGCTCCAAGGAACAGCAGGATCGAAGAGTATGTTTTGTCCAAGTTTGCACCCACTTCAGTTACCTTTGTTTCTATGAATAATGATCAAAGGATTGGCTTAAAATGTAAGGGTTTATATACATTTTTTAATAATTTCAATTTCTTAAAAACTACAGCTCATACACTCTTGTTTCATTAGACTCTTTTAAACCACTCTTTAAAATTATTCTTGTGTCTTATGATTTATGTTAACCCAGAATGGATTTTTAAACAGTCTTTGATTAGTTTTGTAGAAAATCAGTCACCTCTGGAGTCAGCTCAGCCCTTAACCCAATACCTCACAATTATTTATTAGTCAATTAAAAGACTCTGCAACAAACGTAAATGGCTCTGGAATTTTAAAGTATGTTGATGATAATGGCTTCCCATGAGACAAGCTGTCAGAGAAATGACTTCCACCTAAAATAAATGTTTGCCCACGGGCACTTCAAGTCACTAGGCTCAGACAGTGTGCTTCAGGCTCTGACTATGCCCACGTATAATGTTTTAGAAAAGCAAGCTTCCTTTGTTTTAGAAAAGCAAGCTTCCTTTCCAGACAGCCAGAAACTCCATTCTTAGAATGGCCATGTTTCAGGGCACTGCTCCTCATCTTTAAAAGCCCATTTGCAGTCACTGAAGGCAGCAAATGACACTGATCTTGGGAATTAATGAGATAGTTTTACTCATTATGAGCATGTATGAATGTGCCCTGTGTGAGTGCACGTGTGTGTGTGTGTATGAGAGACAGACAGACAGAGACAGAGAGACAATGAGAGAGAAGAAGGTGGGGAGGGGAGCAGAGAAGCAGAAGAGGAAACAGCAAGATAGGAGTCCTGCCTGTTCTGTTTGGCCATCACTTACTGAGCACCATTCCTCAGCCACCTCTGCTCCCCTCGAAGCCCTCTGAACCTCATCATTGGGGAGTCCTTGGCTCCTGGCTCCTGGGGGTGTCGGCCAAGGCAGGATCTAGTGGTTCAGGGCTCAGAAGTGGAGAAACGCTGGGTGTCTGTTACCCGGGCACCTTCTCTCCAGAAGGCCAAAGGTGCTCACTATGAACCAGGCTGCGGGGGTAAGTCTCCCCTCCGGCACTATGTGCCCCTCCGCCCCCACCCACCAGGGAGGCTGGTCCCCGTGCATGTCCTCCCCGCCACCCCCCAGTCTGCTTTCCTGGAGGCCACTCAGCCTGTGCAGGTCCTTCAATCATGTGTGTCTGCATTGATTTCAGCTAACAAATTCCCATTTCCACAGACTCCCTTCTGTGGGGAAGCAAACATCAAAGAATAAAATAACTCTATTCTAAAGGTCCCTACGTGGACTTTGCCAATATAAAAGGGAAAAAAATGAAGAACTAGATTTATGACAGAAATACGTCCTATAAAATTTCAAACACCTTCCAACAGGATGTGACCGATTTCCCATCCACAGAGTCTCCATGACTGGCCTTGTCCAGGCGTCACAGACGCATGTTATGAAAACCGATCGCTGCCTCAAGGATACACCTGTGCAGGTAGGTGCAGGACATAGAGAAGTATTCTATCTGGGTAAGCGGTGACCAGTATTGAGGTCACTAAACATCCTCCAGGTTATTCATGGAGGTTGTCCATCTACTGAAAACAGTTTTGAAATTTGATGTAAACCATTTATTTGCCACGATTAGTCTGTGAGGAAGTAACGTGGCAGAGTGCAGAAGGCATTTAAAGCACAAACTTCCCTTCTGAATTTGTTTAAAGCTGTGAATTATAATACTTTAGGAGCATTAAAATTATGAAACATTTCGGTGCATGTTATTATAAGGCCCCATGACAAATATCTCATTTTTTTCCTACTATTCATTTCTTCCAAAAGAAGCAATCCAGGTAACATTTAGTGTTTTTTTTTTATTACTCAGTGAATTTTATTACATTTATAGTTGTGCAAGGATCATCACGACCAAATTTTATAGCATTTCCACCCCAAACCTCCAGCGTATCCCCCCCCCGCCCCCCAACCTGTCTCACTTGGAAACCACACGTTTTTCAAAGTCTGTGAGTCAGTGCCTGTTCTGCAAAGTTCACTGTGTCCTTTTTTTAGATTCCACAGCTAAGTGATAGCATATGATGTTGGTGTCTGTCCGACGGACTTCACTTAACAAATGCTGTTATCTCTTTCCTTTTAATGATTGGGTAATATTCCATTGCGTATATGTACCACATCTTCTTGATCCACCCCTCTGTCGATGGCCATTTAGGTTGCTTCCATGTCTTGGCTATTGCATAGAGTGCTGCAATGAACGCTGGAGTACATGGATGTTTTGGAGTCATGGTTTTCTCTGGATAGATGCCCAGGAGTGGGATTGCTGGATCAAATGGTAGTTCTATGTTTAGTTTTCTGAGGCATCTCCATACTGTTTTCCACAGTGGTTGCACCAATTTACATTCCCACCGACAGTGTAATAGGGTTCCCTTTTCTCCACACCCTCTCCAGCATTTATTGTTTGTAGATTTTTTTTTATACTGACTTTTTTTTTCCCACTGTACAGCAAGGGGATTAAGTTATCCTTACATGTATACATTACAATTAAATTTTTCCCCACCCTTTCTTCTGTTGCAACATGAGTATCTAGACAAAGTTCTCAATGCTACTCAGCAGGATCTCCTTGTACATCTATTTTAAGTTGTGTCTGATAAGCCCAAGCTCCTGATCCCTCCCACTCCCTCCCCCTCCCATCAGGCAGCCACAAGTCTTTTCTCCAAGTCCATGATTTCCTTTTCTGAGGAGATGTTCATTTGTGCTGGATATTAGATTCCAGTTATAAGTGATATCATATGGTATTTGTCTTTGTCTTTCTGACTTACTTCACTCAGTATGAGATTCTCTAGTTCCATCCATGTTGCTGCAAATGGCATTATGTCATTCTCTCTTATGGCTGAGTAGTATTCCATTGTGTATATATACCACTTCTTCCGAATCCAATCCTCTGTCGATGGACATTTGGGTTGTTTCCATGTCCTGGCTATTGTGAATAGTGCTGCAATGAACATGCGGGTGCACGTGTCTCTTTTAAGTAGAGTTTTGTCCGGATAGATGCCCAAGAGTGGGATTGTGGGGTCATATGGAAGTTCTATGTATAGATTTCTAAGGTATCTCCAAACTGTTCTCCATAGTGGCTGTACCAGTTGACATTCCCACCAACAGTGCAGGAGGGTTCCCTTTTCTCCACAGCCCCTCCAGCACTTGTTATTTGTGGATTTATTGATGATGGCCATTTTGACTGGTGTGAGGTGGTATCTCATGGTAGTTTTGATTTGCATTTCTCTTATAATCAATAATGTTGAGCATTTTTTCATGTGTTTGCTGGCCATCTGTATATCTTCCTTGGAGAAATGTCTATTCAGGTCTTTTGCCCATTTTTCCATTGATTGATTGGCTTTTTTGCTGTTGGGTTGTATAAGTTGTTTATATATTCTAGAGATTAAGCCCTTGTCGGTTGCATCATTTGAAACTATTTTCTCCCATTCTGAAAGTTGTCTTTTTGTTTTCTTTTGGGTTTCCTTTTCTGTGCAAAAGCTTTTCAGTTTGATGAGGTCCCATGGGTTTATTTTTGCTCCTAATTTCTATTGCTTTGGGAGACTGACCTGAGAAAATATTCATGATGTTGATGTCAGAAAGTGTTTTGCCTGTTTTCTTCTAGGAGTTTGATGGTGTCCTGTCGTATATTTAAGTCTTTCAGCCATTTTGAGTTTATTTTTGTGCATGGTGTGAAGGTGTGTTCTAGTTTCATTGCTTTGCATGCAGCTGTCCAGGTTTCCCAGCAATGCTTGCTGAATAGAATTTCTTTTTCCCATTTTTATGTTCTTGCCTCCCTTGTCAAAGATTAATTGACCATAAGTGTCAGGGTTTATTTCCGGGTTCTCTATTCTGTTCCATTGGTCTGTCTGTCTGTTTTGATACCAGTACCACACTGTTTTGATGACTGTGGCTTTGTAGTATTTCTTGAAGTCTGGGAGAGTTATGCCTCCTGCTTGTTTTTTTTTTTTTTTTTTTTTTCTTTTTTCTTTTTTTTTTTTTTTTGTTATTTTCCCACTGTACAGCAAGGGCTCCTGCTTGGTTTTTGTTTCTCAGGATTGCTTTGGCGATTCTGGGTCTTTTGTTGTTCCATATAAATGTTTGGATTGTTTGTTCTAGTTCTGTGAAAAATGTCATGGGTCATTTGATAGGGATTGCATTGAATCTGTAGATTGCTTTGGGTAGTATGGCCATTTTTACAATATTGATTTTCCCAATCCAGGAACATGGAATATCTTTCCATTTCTTTACATCTTCTTTGATTTCTTTGATTAAAGTTTTATAGTTCTCGGCATATAGGTCCTTTACCTCTTTGGTCAGGTGTATTCCGAGGTATTTGACTTTGTGAAGTGCAATTTTAAAAGGTATCATATTTTTGTATTCCTTTTCTAATATTTCATTGCTGGTATACAGAAATGCAACTGACTTATGAATGTTAATCTTACAGCCTGCTACTTTGCTGAATTTATTAATCAGTTTAAGTAGTTTTGGGGTTGAGTCCTTAGGGTTTTCTATGGATAGTATCATGTCATCTGCATACAGTGACAGTTTGATCTCTTCTCTTCCTATATGGATGCCTTTCATTTCTTTTGTTTGCCTAATTGCTGTGGCTAGGACTTCCAAAACTCTGTTGAAGAGCAGTGGTGAGAGTGGGCATCCCTATCTTGTTCCAGATTTGAGTGAGAAGGCTTTCAGTTTTTCCCCATTGAGTATAATATTTGCTGTGGGTTTATCATAAATGGCTTTGACTATATTCAGGAATGTTCCCTCTATACCCACTTTTGCGAGGGTCTTGATCATGAATGGATGTTGGACTTTGTCAAATGCTTTTTCTGCATCTATTGAGATGATCATATGATTTTTGACTTTTCTTTTGTTAATGTGGTGTATGATGTTGATTGATTTGCGTATGTTGAACCATCCTTGTGAACCTGGGATGAACCCAACCTGGTCATGGTGTATAATTTTTTTGATATGTTGTTGGATTTGGTTGGCTAAGATTTTGTTGAGAATTTTTGCATCTATATTCATCAATGATATTGGGCGATAGTTTTCTTTTTTGGTGTTATCTCTGTCTGGTTTTGGAATGAGGGTGATAGTGGCATCATAGAATGTCTTTGGGAGTATTCCTTCTTCTTCAACCTTTTGAAAGAGTTTAAGGAGGATGGGCACCAATTCCTCTTTATATGTTTGATAGAATTCACCTGTGAAGCCATCTGGTCCTAGACTCTTATTTGTAGGGAGTGTTTTTATGACATCTTCAATTTCATTTCTAGTGATTGGCCTGTTCAGTTGGTCTGTTTCTTCTTGATTCAGTTTTGGCAGGCTGTAAGATTCTAGAAAATTGTCCATTTCTTCCAGGTTGTCAAACTTGTTGCCATATAGTTCTTTATTGTTTGTAGATTTTTTGATGATGTCCATTCTGTCTGGTGTAAGGTGATACCTCGTAGTGGCTTTGATTTGCATTTCTCTGATAATTACTGAGGTTGAACATCTTTTCCTGTGTTTCGAGGCCATCTGTATGTCTTCTTTGGAGAATTGTCTGTTTAAATCTTCTGCCCACTTTTTGATGGGGTTGTGGTTTTTTTTTTTTTTTGGCATTGAGCGGCAGGAGATGTTTATAAATTTTCGAGATTAATCCCTTGTCAGTCGCTTCCTTTGCAAATATTTCCTCCCATTCTGTGGGTTGTCTTTTTGTTTTGTTTAGGGTTTCCTTTGCAGCGCAGAAACTTTTAACTTTAATTAAGTCCCATTTATTTTTGTTTTTATTGTCATTACTCTACGGGGTGGACATTCAATATTGATATGTGGGAAGAGCTCTGGGCTAAGATTCAAGGGATCTGAAATCTAGTCCTGGCTGGTTACTAGCCCAATGCGAAACCCAGCTATCCTCCATCTCGGTTTTCCTCATCTGCAACATGGAGATTGAGATAACTTCCCAACCATAGAGAATTGTATAGAGACTCAAATTATATAATAGACACTAACTTTGCCCCAAAACAGTATCATTAAGCCAGAGTTGGATTTAGACCTCTCTTCTGGGGAGCTTTACCTCCAAGCTATTGTTCTACTGTAACTGCAGCCAGAAAGATGAATTTCTATCCAGCAACATGTTCCCCAAATGACTGCTCCTGCCTTACTTCCCAAATCCAGTTTGTGACTTTCTTCCAAGAGCTGTTCACTGATTAGATGCACTGATTGCAGTGCTTTAAACTCACCCTGGCTTTTGTCTGTAATGGAATGATTGGCAGTCAGTCAAGAGGGTAGAGATCCTTGGAGGTATGTTTTCTTTGCAATCTGAGGGTGATAAAATCATCTGATACTGCAGCGATTGTGTGTTTAAGCCCTCACAATTAAACAGACAATGTGCGTCTTCTCATTAGAAAAATAACTGCAGTATATGCTAATCACTTGGTGAACCGAGTGACACTAACAGAGTAAGACATTATTTCTGTTTGTGTTTTTGTTTTATTTTCTGCAGTGGCTGGGATGCCATTCATCCCGGAAGTACTGAAGGCAATGAAGCTTAAACAGAAAATCTGGAATGGAAAAAGAAGCAGTTGTGTTCCCTGCCAGCTCTGCTGGCTCAACCAAGCTTGGTTTTAGCGTGTGTTGTACAAACATGTCGTGGCTTTTATTCACTTTCATTTGCACGTGATCTCATGGGAACAGTGAGGCTAGGGAAGTTTCAGAACCTAGGGAGCGGACAATGCCAAATGGAGCGCCCACCCTGGCTATGTCCTATGCAATTTCTAGTCCAATATTCTCATCAAAGGCAACTAAGCAATACCTAAGGACCTGCTCTAGTGTTTAAATCTCCAAAGATGTTTCTAATACAGCAAAAATTATTGTTATATATCATATGTCCAAAAATTTTGCTATCTTTTTTTTTTTTTGTCTTTTTAGGGCTGCACCTGTGGCATATGGAGGTTCCCAGGCTAGGCTAGGGATCAAGTCAGAGCTACAGCTTCCGGCCTACACCACAGCCACAGCAATGCAGGATCCAAGCCACATCTGTGACCTACACCACAGCTCTTGGCAATGGCGGATCCTTAACCCACTGAGTGAGGCCAGGGATCAAACCTGCATCCTCATAGATGCTAGTCAGATTCATCTTCCCCTGAGCCAAGACAGGAACTCCCAAATTTTGCTCTCTTCAATCCCTTACCCTCTTATGGTGAACTCAACCTTGCATTGTTAACTAGGTCGCAGCCTTGCAATCAGGCTTCTCTAAACAGTGACAGTGGTGATGATGAAGGCAATGGGGGCGATGACACAGTGATGACTTACTCTGAAGGGGGTTGAAAGTCCTAGCAATGGATTAGAGTCTGTTCCGACAAGAAGCTCTAGCTTCCTGACCCTAACCTTGGTTTCTGCCGTGAGAGACCTTCAAAAAGTTCTCATCTTACTTCATTTTACTTTTTATTTAGGAATTTTCTTCAGTAGCATCTGTCAGATTATTTTTTACTCAAGATCATACAAGCACAAGTGAAGAGCGGAGCCAGAGATATGTATGGAAGAGAGAACCGGGCTGTGTTCCTCCGAGGCTGAGTCTTTAGTATGTGTTTTGTCGTGTTAAGTTGTGTTTTTGTCTCTGTTTTTGTTTTGCTTTACATCTGCACACCTGGTCTTCAGGGCACACAGAAGGAGGTCTTGGCCTTGGCTCTGCCCAGTCCCAGCTCAGCAATGGACTGCAGGGGCCCTGACTCATGCCCACTCTGCTGGTCTCATGCCTCCCAATGGGGATCTCTCTCACGAGGCATTTATTATTCTAGGACCTGCCCACACATAGCACCTGGAAGCCTAAAGAAGTGAGCATTTCTTGACTGATGGGAGGTGGGGGCTTACAGAGAAATTCTTCTTTCTCTTTTCTGGTTGACTATTGGAGCAGACGGTAGTCATGTGGCTTCATGGCAGGTGATCCCAAGGGTCCAGCAAGCAAGTGCACTTGATGCCAAGAGATGCCAGCTCCACACTCCACTTCCGTGTATCAGCTCACTTCTCTTCTCTTCCTGCATTCTCTGCATGCTCACCCCTTGCGACATGGCACGTAAAGTTTGGGTTCTGCTGGGCAGAAGCATTTTAGTTTGACAGGGACAGAGCAGAAGGATACTGGCTGTGGAAGCAGGACAGTGGGACAAGCAGTGCCCTCAGAGCATAGCATCAGGCTTAGAGCTCACTGGGCTCCATGGACTATGGCGACTGTCCTGGTGTCTCATGTATGTGGCCAGCACACCCATCCCCTCAGTGGGCCATGCTCACACAGGACCATTTGACATTCCAAGGAGGGGTCTCATGAACTTCCAGCAGCTAAGCTAGTGAGGACTTAGGAGAGGGAGCTTCCTTTCTTACCATGGCTCTGCTGCCTCAGCCACTGTGGTCCAGCAAACCCTGTAACAAACACGGCCTCAACTGTTCTGTCATGATAAGTTGATACAGATATCAGACAACAAGTTCCACGAGCTAGAATTTTATTGAATTTTTATTCCATAATATTAACTGAATTTATTCCACCCAACACCCTCCCCACCACCAGCTGCTTCTCCATACTTTCCTGTCTCTGGCAACTGTAGCATCATTATTCTAGGTGCCAAGGCCCAAAATATAGGATCATCTTTGAGTGATCCCTGTTCATCCCCTATATCCAGGCAGCCTAAAAAATCTCCCTATTCCTCCTCAGTCTTGTCTTTTTCCAATGTTACCTTGTGCCTTAAAATAAACTCTTGAACAGAATAAATAAACTTAAAGCATAACAATAAACAATTTGATTATTTAAAATAATTACCTTGTAACTTTATGTTGGAAATAGTCTCACGGTAATCTGATTTCACCTTAAATAGCTCTTTTGTCATGGAACTCATCCCCATGGAAATTTTCTTTGGTCTCCATTTCTCAACAGAGTCCCTCTGATTTAGCTCAAGTCTACAATCTCACATTAAGGAGATAAATTCAAACCCTGGCTTTACCACTATTTGTGTAGCTTTGAACCCACTATTTCACCTCTTTCGGTCTCCACGTCACATTGTTTGTAAAGGTGAATAATCCCTACCCTGGAATATCATGATGAGGATTAAAGGCTCATCCAAATTTCATCCATAGTCCAAGGCTCAAGTCAAATCTTACACCTGCTATTCTAGTCTTCAATTATCACCCGTTCTCTGAAATCAATCAATACACTTGTCTGAGCCAGGTCACTATGTAATAGTTGACAATGTGTGCTAATCGGCTTGAATTTGCTGCTTTTGTGTCCTCAACTACATTATAAGTAGCTTATTTTAAAATTCTTCTGTGCCCCTTTTAAAGGGCTTGGCACGGTGATTATTCCAAACTGTATTCAATCAATGCTTGCTGATTGACTAATTGAACAATTTATTAAAATGAGACTCAACTTCTGTGTGTGTTTGTGTGTGTGTGTGTATGGCTGGGTCACTTTGTTGTGCAGCAGAAGTTATTAGCATTGTAAATCAACTATCCTTCAATAAAGCTTAAAAAATGAAAAAAAATGAGAGTTTCATCTAATCTCTCATTTTCATTTTCATAAACTTACAAAGTTCTCATAATGCCCCCCCAAATGGTGACATGATTAAAAAAGAACATGTTTGGAGTTCCCACTGTGGTGCAGTGGGCTAATGATCTGGCTTGTCTCTGTGGAGGCGCCAGTTTCATCCCTGGCCTGACACAGTGGATTAAGGATCCATCTGCGTTGCCAAGGATGTGGCTTGGATTTGATCCCTGGCGCTGGAACTTCCATGTGCTTCAGGGGCAGCCAGGGTGAGGGGTGGGGGGAGGAGAACTTGTTTCTTTGAGAAGTTAAAATGTATTCCTTTAACAAATGTTTATCACATGCCTACTATGTGCCAGGCCTTTTTCTAGAAACTAAGGATTCATCATGAGACAATGAATAATTCATTTTTTTTTTACAGCTTACATTTCAGTAGAGGAAGAAAGAAGCATCATAAATAAGGTAGCCAGCTTATAGACAGTGATAAATGCTAAGTGAAAATACAGAGCACAGTAGGGCCTCGAGCGTGGATGGTGGGGCTGGCGGCAAGGAGGTCCGAGGAGTGAGCCTGTCTGAGAAGAAAAGGTCAGGGAGAAAACATGAGGTTGAGGTAGAAAATATATGCATTACAGAGATCATACATCGTAAATACTAGATGGAGGATTGACTAAAAACCCTCAAGAGCCTAAGCTTCCAAATCAATGAATTAAGCGTCAGTCACATTACAACATAGATGTTACAAATATACCCATTGCAATGTAGCATTCCTTTAAATGCTACCTCTCCTGCTTTTCTTTTTCTTCCTTTCTTTATCTTTAGTTGATCATGAATTGCTTGACATGGAATGTCAAGGACTCAGGGTAAAAAAAATGAAAACTTCAGCATCAGCACCTCCAGCTAATTGAAGACATATCATTGTGTACGTTTTCTCTAAAATGTAATGTGATATCACAGGGAGATAAAATTCACATTACCAAGTTAAAATAAACAGGTGGCTTTTAGGGAATTAATAGCTGCGCCTGGGCCAGAAACTCACCCATTACCATTAGGATGAGGACATAGAGAGGAGGAGGCGGTATTAGACCTAAAGCATGACTAGACAGGTTATCAACCTAAGCTACTGAGTGAAGCCTTGCTGGCAAAGTTCTCGAGTCGGAGATGGGATTAGAGTGATGCAGAGAGACTGCTGGAGCCCAAGATAGTCAGAGAATCACCGGCAGAGTGGAAGTCAGAGCTCACGCCTCTGTCAGGTCCAATACAAACCATGTAGCGATTTTTAGGGGGGTGACATTTTCTGGGGAGTCTCAGGACACCCTGAGGTGTCCCAATCTGCAGACTGAGGAAAGGGACTTTGCAGTGTATTCACTCACTACTTAGTCATTCATCACCTCTTTCAACCAGTAAGTATTTACTGGTTTCCATGCTCTCCTGTAATTTGCAGGTCAGCGTGGGAGAGAGTGAATAAATAAAACCATCCTTTATATATAATGAAAAACAGACACGGCTCGGATCCTGCGTTGCTGTGGTTATGGTACAGGTCAGCAGCTGCAGCTCCGATTCGACCCCTAGCCTGGGGACTGCCATGTGCTGCAGCTGCAGTTCTAAAAAGCAAAAAGAATATTAAAAAAAAATTTTTAATGAAAATAATCTTGAGTGCTCACTAGCAGATAGAATACCTGCCATTATTTCTGCCACTGCTTTCTGCAAAGGGGACATAACCAGGATGGAAACTCTAAGCAAAACTACTTCTGGTGGGTTTGACTTTTTCCGACTGGCGTGGCCCCCCACCCCACGCCCCCAGGACTCCAGCGCAAGCCCAGGTCTCCCCTTGGCTGTTGTTTATCTCGGTGAGTAGCCCCATCCACGAAATGGGAGGACGGTTACACGCGGGGAAAAATAAAACAAATGGAGACACCGAAACCTTCCAACACAAATGCCAGTCATTTGGGTGAAAGCAGTTTTGTTTTATTTTATTGTATAGTTTTACTTGCATGAGTACTTTTGCTTTTTCTAGAGCTGAGCTTTTCAAAAGTGTGATTGTAAATGTATTTATCCTTCACATGTCTGTAAACCACACTCGCGAAATCCTAGAAAAGCTGCTTGCTTTCTGCAGGCAATGACAGGTGTCCTGGAAAGAATTCCAGTGGATGTGGGGTGCTGGGGACCTCACTGGGCAGCTCCCCCACCTCAGTGACACTGGGCCACCCTGGGGACGAAACGGGCTCCGACTCACCAGCATCTGGCTTCAAACTAGATTATTTTAGGGCAATCATTTTAAAGAAAACACATTTTGTTTATAGCCATTCTCAGGAGGTTCCAATCTCATTTTTTTCCCTTTTTTTTTTTAATTGTTGTACCAATCTCTGCTGTACCGCATAGTGACCCAGTCCTACATATGTGTGTATATACATATTCTTTTTTATACGATCATCCATCATGTTCTATCCCAGGAGATTGGATATTGTTCCCTGTGCTTGTACAGCAGGACCGCATTGCTTATCCTTTCTAAATGTCATAGTTTGCATCTACTAACCCCAAAGTCCCCGTCCATCCCACTCCCTCCCCTCTCCTTCTTGGCAACCACAGGTCTGAGGAACCATCTTTTCCTGAGCTACCAAAACTTTTTAGGAAAATTGGGTTTTAGAAAAACGTTAGAGGGCCAGATCTATAAGCATCTAACCACCCTGCCTGCCCTGAGTATCTCATAAATTTGCAACATTACAAAGCCTTCAATCTGGGGTCTGTGCTGTGTCACAGTGTCCTTGGCCTTGCCAGTGGGTTTAGAGTGACAACCTGCAAGCTCAGTTTCCATGAAGAGGGTAAGATGGAACCATTCCTGTACCAGTTGACACAGTTGATCAACGCAGGCCCTGAGGAAACTTAAATCATAAACAGAAATGATTACCTGCTGCCAGGGAACTGTAAAGATGCCAGATATCTAAAGTGCTAATTACTGGAGCTCCTGTTGTGGCACAGCAGAAACAAACCCAACTAGGAACCATGAGGTTGCGGGTTCGATCCCTGGCCTCGCTCAGTGGGTTAAGGATCCAGAGTTTCTCTGAGCTCTGGTGTAGGTCGCAGACGAGGCTTGGATCCTGCATTGCTGTGGCTGTGGTGTAGGCCAGCGGCTACAGCTCCGATTGGACCTGTAGCCTGGGAACCTCCATATGCCATGGGTGCAGCCCTAAAAAGAAAAATAAATAAAGTGCTAATTACTATCTGGTAAATTACTTAATTTTGGTCTTTTTTATTGACTGTATTTTGACCTTTGTAAGTAGGTAGCATAATAGATGACCTAGTGGTGTGAGGCCTTTAGGTATAATATCGGTCTGTGCACACACACATATTATAATAATTGTGTGTGTAATAATAACTAATAATATAAGAATATTATTAATCCAAAAAAAAGAAGGGAATTCTGCCATTTACAACTACGTGAGTGGACATTGAGGACGTTATATTAAGTGAAAAAAGTCAGATAGAGGAACAAATACTGTACGATCTTACTTATAGGTGAAATAAAAAATATTGACTCATAGGAACAGAACATGGAAAGGTGGCTGCCAGGGCCTGTGCAGTGGGGGAGGCAGGTCAAAGGGGGCAGCCTTCAGTTATAAGATGACAAACTCCAGGGACCTAACGTGCAGCTTGGTGACTGTTGTGAAGGGAGCTGTATTGTACATGGCAAGTTACTTCGAGAACAGGGCTTTGATGTTCTCACAGCAACAGGACTGTAATTATGAGAGCTATGCTCAGAGTGAGTCTTTCTGCCTCTCATCCTGGCAAACAGATAGGTGCTCCTGCAAATAGGACATTATTACGTGGTTTTTCATGCATCCTGATCATCCTCTGCTTCCTGGAACCAAAGTATGTCCAAAAGAACCCCTGTTCCCATTTTTGCAGATGAGAGATTTTGGGTTTTCAGTTTGGGGTGTGCCCCTTCCCTTGGGTGTAAACATTTTCAATTTTGTTCCAAAATACCTGATTCGGTTATGCTATTGTCACATCTTTCTGTACTTCTAAACTATCCCTGCTCCTTTCCAATAGTTTTTCAAGGTTTCAGGTATGAAATTCTAGTTTTTCCAAAAAGGCTTCGTTTAATTACTTTTTACATTGTTTTCAAGAGAGGAGGCAACTCGTGAGCATGTCTTAAGCATCAGTGGGATATATAATTAGCCCCTTGTTAGTATCAGCTTTTTAAGAACTATGCCTTAAACATGAGTATAGATTTCATTCCTATAAAGGACAGATGAATATATAATCAAGTCCCACAGGGGGTAGATAATTAAAATGGTACTTTGATACTAGCTCTTTCAGATTTTGTCACCAGTCTCTCTTCTCAGCAAAAAAGTCACTTTAGGGTATGTCCACTTTTCACAAAGACCTCATTAAGGGAGCTGACTGCTGGACAAAAAGACAAGCCCCAAATATTTGGTTGAAATGGTCTGTATCCTGTATAATCATATTAGCATTCTGAGGACACCAATGAATTTAACCTAAATGCCCAGAGATGTTGCCAAGGCAATCTCCTATTATTATGCTATGAAAAGAGTTGATAGCTCCCAGGAAATAAAGGGTGATTTTGAAATCTGAATCTTCTTATTGCTTTACTGAAACCTTATGACTGGGAAAAAGGCATTTGGGATTTTTCAATAAAAGTAATAATAAATCTGACCTTTGCATCGATGTGTAATGGGGCCGGGGGGGGGGGGTTGGCACGAAGGAAATGGAAGGGGGTAATGATATTAAATGCAATTATACGGACTGTGAGGTCAGACTCTCCACCACAACATCCATCCATCCATGCCTGTTTGAAAGATGATTAAAATTACGTCTGTATTTTTCTCTAAAAGCTAAACATCCCCTTAAACTGATATGGAAGTAATTATTGGTTTTATTGGCCACAAACATTTTAGCCTTAAGCTTCATATACTTGTGTAATTCAATAAACAATTTTAAAATTAATTCAAACTATTCTCAAGCAGGAGGGTGTATGGCTGCAGAAAAGTAATTTGATTAATAAGTTATGCAGGTGGGATCCAAATGAACAGACTGCATTGTAATCAGTTAACTGGACATGATAACACCTGGAAAATAAATAGCTAGGAAGATGGGGAAATGCACCACTGGAATGCGTCTGGGAAGAGCAAAGAGGCAGATCGCCTTGTCCTGACACAAGCTAAGTTGAAACCATCTCAAGGTGGTCAGTAAGTCCTCTTTGGGAAAAAAAGAGCATATATATGTGTGTGTGTGCATATATATATATATACATATATATATATATATATATATATATGTTTAGAGTCTTGGTGAGCTAATTTGACTTCCTTTACAAAGTGAGATAATGCCTGTAAACTAGCATTCAAGTCTTTAATCCCTAGGTTTGTATCGCAGGGTTTCTCTGGAAGACGTTTTGTGTTGACCAGTTACATACACCCCATTGCTAGGCTGTGCTCTCCACATATATTCTGGGCTTTGTGCAATTTTCCATTCTGCTTTCAGATAACAAATTGTAGAATTTAGGGTTGACGTTGAGCAAATTCATTTATTTGTTTATTCATTTATTCAACAGGTGTTTATTGAGAGCCAGTTTCAAGGTTGAAACACCAGGGAGCAAACATGGAAAAAGACCTATTTTAGTCATTCTGCGGTGAAGCATTTACACCTGGGGGTTAATTTGTTTGTTTGTTTGTTTTTGCTTAACAGAATGAAAATATTGAGGAAAATCTTGCCGTACATTCAGGAATCATTCCTATTCTCCTGATTTTGACTCAATTCTGAAGATGTTCCAGTTTACAACGTTGTGTTGCTCAGAATTGAATATCCTTTATGATAAAATCTTAATCATAAATTTGATCCTTATCTTCTCAGGAAATACCCAGCTAGGACTCCAGTATGACATCTAAGACCTTCCCTGTAACATCCATATTACATAGTCTTACCAAATATTTTTCTGAAAGTACTTTATTAAATAAAGAATAAACATAATTTCTTTTTCGTAGAAAGGAAAAGAGAGATAATGTCTTCTCCAGAAAGAAGATTAATTAAGAACTTACCAGGAGGGGTTCCCGTCATGGCTCAGTGGTCAATGAACCCGACAAGTATCCATGAGGTTGCAGGTTCAATCCCTGGCCTTGCTCAATGGGTTAAGGATCCGGCGTTGCCGTGAGCTGTGTCCCTTTGCTATGGCCAGCAGCTATAACTCCAATTCTATCCCTAGCCTGGGAACTTCAATATGCCACAGGTACGGCCCTGAAAAGACAAAAAAAAAAAAAAAAAAAAAAAAAGAATAATCGGGAGTTCCCATCTTGGTGCAGCGGAAACGAATCCAACTAGGAATCATGAGGTTGTGGGTTCAATCACTGGCCTTAGTCAGATGTTTAAGGATCCAGTGTTGCCGTGAGCTGTGGTGTAGGTCACAGACGTGGCTCGGATCCCACGTTGCTGTGGCTGTGGTGTAGGCCAGCGTCTATAGCTCCGATTAGACCCTAGCCTGGGAACCTCCATATGCCACAGGTGGGGCCCTAAAAATACAAAGAAAGGAAGGAAGGAAGGAAGAAAGAACGAACCAGGAAAAGTGACCTTTTTGTCCATTTATGAAATGCCCACAGCTAACGTCACCATCAGTGGGGAAAACCTGAAAACCTCTCCTCTAAGATCCTGCACAAACCACAGATGCCCACTCTTGACACAGCACCTCAATTCAACACAGCAGTCAGACAAGAACAGGAAATAAAAGGTGTCCAAACCAGAAAGAGAGAACCCCAATTACCTCTGCCCATACAGGTCATGATCCTACATGCAGAAAACTCTAAAGATTTGGGGGGATAAATTGGAAGTTTGGGACTAACAGATACACACTACTATACATAAAATAGAGAACCCTCAAGGACCTACTGAGTAGCACAGGGAACTCTACTCAATATTCTGTAATAACAGGGAAAGAATCTGAAAAATATGGATATATGTATAACTGACCCCCTTTGCTGTATATCTGAAACTAACACAACATTGTAAATCCACTGTACCCCAATGTAAAGTAACAGTTATTAAAAAACCTCTTAGAACTAATAAAGAAATTTAGTAAAGTTGCCAGATACAAAATGGACATACAAAAATCAGTTATATTTCAGAGCTCCTGCTGTGGCTCACTGGTAACAAACCTGACTAGTATTCATGAGGATACGAGTTCAATCCCTGGCCTCTCTCAGTGGCTTAAGGATCCAGCATTGCCCTGATCTGTGGTGTCCGTAGGTCGAGGTTCAGATCTGGCATTGCTGTGGCTGTGGTGTAGGTCGGCAGCTGCAGCTCCTATTCGACCCCTAGTCTGGAGACTTCCATATGCCACTTTGAGGGTGCGGCTCTAAAAACCAAAAAGCAAAAAGAAAACTCTACATGCATGGATATGCTTGCAAAGAAACCAAGCTATATCAGGAGAGAGTTTAAGTGCTCGGTTGTCAGATGACTTTTTTCCAAGTGTCTAAACGTATATAAACACAAAAGCAGTGGTTGATGGAGTTGAAGTGGTTGTGCCCTTTACTGCAATTGTCTCTCTTCAATTACATTATTTGGAAGCTTTTGAAGAGGCGGCTTTGCAAGAAGAAGAAAATAGAGTCGAGTAAAGAAGTCTTTGTGTATGAAGCACGCCCTTAGCCACCGAGGAGGCTTCAGAGAAATTAGAAGGAGAGTTCAGATGTTAAAATGATGAACAATCCTTTTCTAAGCACAGGAGAGGGACAGCCATGCCAAGAGAGCCGCACATGTTACCGCTGGGAAGGACGTGGTGCTCATCCGGTTCCAACCTGGGTTTCCCTGATGGTGGACCTCAGCAGCCACCTCATCCACAGTCACCACAAGGTTAGGACACAGTGAGGAGGCAAACCCAGAGAGCATCACTCCACCTGCAGAGCTGTGTGCCTCCCGCTGCCCGTGCCAGGACACCGCAGACCTTCATCCGCACCAAAGGCCTTTCCACTCACCTCTACCTGCGAATGACTGACGGCGGCAAAGCCTGACAGCTGCCATGTAAAGTATTTGCTCCCAGGAATAATCACCTTGATCCTTCCCACCTAAATAATTCACTCAAACATGGGCAGATCTCTTTGTGGGTGTGAAAACTTGTGGTCTTTATTTCAGATGAAAAGGGGGTTGGATATCTCATTACAATCTGTCCATAGTAGCCATGAGTGCTCTTCTGAATAGAAGATGATGTCGCTTTTTCAAAGGCCTACCTCAGGGTAATGGGACCAATGTATCTATCTGTTTCCCTGTTAATCTGCCAACAGGTAGATGGGTGGGATCACCAAATTCTAGTCCAGGATATTCCCACAAGCCTCTAGTGCTCACAAGTGGATGGCCAGGAAGACTTGGACCTCAGCTTAAAATTCATGATTTGCAATGTACTGAACCAGAATATTTTATATTATATTATACTATATTATACTATATTATATTATATTACATTACATTACATTATATTATACTATACCAGAATTCAGAAAAAGAAAACAGGCAATAATTGCAAAGTCTCCAGTGTCTAGGAACATGAGATTTATGTTATGAAACCAGAAACAACTATGTGACTGTGTTACCATGCAGTCTGTGACTTCACGGGAAAAATTCCTGGAGGTTACGTTGAGAAAAGGAGTTCAGCAATTGACTACTCGCGCTCTCTCTGTGTGTCTCATCTCCTTTCAGACACAATGAGGCATGTATACAGTTTTAATGTACTGAATGCACACATTTGTTTTTCATTTGAGTTTTCATCAATGCTTATATCAGTCATCATTCTCCAAAGACATAGAAGCAACAGGGTATATGTAGAGACATATACAGAGGAGTTCCTGTTGTAACTCAGTGGGTTAAGAACCTGACGTAGTCTCTGTGAGGATGCGGGTTCAACCCCTGGCCTCACTCAGTAGGTTAAGGATCTGGCACTGCTGTGGCTGTGGTGTAGGCTGGCAGCTATGGCTCTGATTTGATCCCTAGCTTGAGAACTTCCATATGCTGCAGGTAGAGCCATAAAAAGAAAAAAAAATACAGAAATAGAACTTATGTCACATTATATATGTATATATGAATCGTATTGGTTCTATGCCTCAGGAGAAATATGTACATTTATAGCTCATGTATAGACAGACTGGCAAAAAATGGCAACCTTTGTGGGCCACAAGGAATAACAGAAAAGCATGTTTCTGATTTACTACAAGATCCACAGGAAAGTTAACATTTTGTGGCTTGAAAGGTTAGCAGATATTGTTTTGTTAAATTCTCTCATTTTGCAGCCCAGGAAACTGAGGCTCCTTAACTCAGAGCCTCATCTTCTGAATCAAAGCCAAAGACCTTTTTTTACACCTCAGCGCTCTTCCCCAGCTGTTGGCAGTCTGAGCAAATACTCGCCTGTGTACTAGGATCACTGACCAAAATAGGAGCTAGCCATGGCCATGCAGCAGGTTAGGGATCCGGCGTTGTCACCGTCGTGACTCAAGTCGCTGCTGTGGTGTGGGTTCAGTCTCTGGCTCAGGAACTACCACATGCCACAGGGACATGACAGTTCAAATCTTCTGTTATTCATCTGAAATTAGATATAACAGCCATGTCATCTCCACATCCTGGATTGGAGTTCTCTATTATCTAACACAGGGGAGGCTCAAACCTTTCGGCTTAAACTGCTGGCGCCATGGGTAGAAAATGACATTAGTGACAGACAACAGTATTTAATGTACCACGATAGCCGCTAAGAAATTGGGATCTCTCCCCTCCACCCTCCTCATCACCCTGCTTCTGGACTTGGGAAGGTTATTTCATGATTTCATTCTTAGGAGAAATACTCTCCATTTGAGCCTCTCTTACTGCTCATAATATCGAATAAATAACAACAAAATGTCCATTCAGTAACCCAAGAGAGAAAAGCAGCTTTTTAATTGCTTCGTGAAGTTTTCAGGTCCATATTCCTTTTCAAACTTAAAAAAGTTTAAATACTAATATTTTAACAACATACATATTGTTCATATTTGGACTGAAGTTTTTAGTGTCCGCCTTGTTAGCAACTCTGCATGTCGATTCTTGGGAGGCACTTTCACGTCCTGTCTTATCGTGGGTATTTTTTTTTTTTAATACTGAAAAATAGGGGGGAAAATATAAATACACCATCCTACTCCTGAAAGTGAAACACTAGTAACTCTCACTATTAGCCTTGAATTGTGCAGAAACTGAGGTTTCGGGCCTGGAAGAGTGTGCATCGCAATGTGATCGCGGAGGGCGTGGAAGACACGGAGGCAGGGGCTGCCGCCACAAGACTGTGACCCAGGCTCAGGGTACCAGGCAGCTTGGGAAGGGCCTCGCCACCACACCGAGGGCTTGGGTAGTGTGTTTTGAGCATTGCGGAACATTCTGACATATAAATGCAGGACATTCCTCATGCTGAGTTTATTTCTGAAAACACAACTTTTTGCTCACTCGTGGTTCAGGATACACATGATGGAATTGACTGCCGTTCTGAATCACCTTAAGAATTATTTCCGTAAAGAGGAAAAACAAAAACAAAAACAAGAAAACACTTCCAAGCAGAACACAATGAAATGGTTAAGAAGAAACGACTTTTCTAGCCTCAGAGATGAATACAGATATAAACTCTTAAGAACATGTATTGAGAGTGAAAAGAGCCAGCCACACACATAAATTGGGGAGTGGTTATTTGCTCTTCTCAGAAAGTCATTTTCTTGGTCAAGTGGTTTGATGGAGTGCAGTAAAGCCAGGATCCTGGAGTCGAGCCCCTTGGATGGGTCTCAACCTCCCCTAATTCGATCATCTGGCCAACATCCTCTTAGAGCCAAGCAAGGGAGCTTTGGTGCCAGCACCTCCCCGAGGCAGGCCCCTCTCCCACCCTTGAGTCTTTGCTCTGGTTCCCGGTTCTCCAGGGATGGGATTGGCTGCTCTGACAGCACAGTTAGGAGAAGCTCGCCAAGCCCAGACCAGGACCAGCATGAGCTGCAGTGTCCATTTCTCTCTCTCAGCAGGCTTTCCAAGCCAGCGTGTGTGTGTGTGTGTGTGTGTGTGCATGTGCGTGTGCGTGTGTGTGTCTGTTCACTAAAAGCCCAAGGAGCTTAAGGATCAGTACCTGTGAGGACATCCAGAGCCCTGTAGCTGAGTCCTGTTTCCCGCAGGGTGTCCTGGCTAGTGTGGTGTTTCTCTTGCATTTCCACGCAGAATCCAGCCTCCAGGATAGTCTTAAGATGCTGGTTTTGGGAGACTCTCCTATCAGACCGAGAATGATTTCAGTGTCTGGACTACTCACTATAATGGTCTAACTCTTACCCTGAGGCTTGAGCCATGTGCCAGCCTTGCATTGCTTGGTCCCCGGGGATGTTTGTCCCTGGGGCCCCTCTGGTTGAGGACACCCAAGCAGAGTCAGTATTCTTACACCTTGTGTCTCCGCTCCACTCAAGAGGCCCCGTGCCCTGTGTGCCAAGCTGTCCTCTGGGGAGTAGCCACACCGTCTCCTGAGATGACTTTCAAGACCATTTTTCAGCGGTGACAATGGGCCCTTCCTCGTGTCTAATCAATGAAATTCCATCATGCGCTCCTGGATTAGTCCTCAGCTGGGATGGAGGAGGAGCACGCATTCTTTGCACTGCTTTTCTCATTCCACCCCCAAAGCCCTCATCTGTCCTCCCAGCGGGGGATGGCAGGGAAGGCAGTTATAGGGTTAACAGTGGAAAAGATCCTGCTTGAGAAATGGTGTAATTGCAGCCTGAAGAGTTCAAGAGAGGACGTGTTTGGAGCTGTGTTCTCTAGTTAATGCTCTACAATCCCAAAAGGTAACGTGAACATGCGCATCTGTGATGATAAATTTTATGTGTTAAATGGACTGAAGGATGGCCAGAGAGCTGATAAAACATTATTTCTTTTTCTTTAATTTTTAATTTTTTTTTTGTTAACGTACAGCTGATTTGCCATGTTGTGCCAATTTCTGCTGGACACCAAAGTGACTGAGTCATACCTATATATGCATTTTTTTCTCATATTATCCTCCTTCGTGTTCTATCCCAACAGATTGGAAATAGCTCCCTGTGCTGCACAGTAGGACCGCAAAGCATTATTTCTGTGTGTGTCTGTGAGGGTGCTTGTGGAGGAGGGTAGCGTTGGAATCTGCAGCCAGAGACGATCACCCTCAGCGGCGCACGTGGGCACCACCCCACCTGTGGGGACTCGGCTAGAATAATAAGAGGAGGAGGCAAATCTGCTCTCTCCGCTAGAGCAGGCCTGCATCTTCTCTTGCGCTTGCGCACTGCTGGTGCTCAGCCCTCCCTCCATCGCCTCCCCCCGTGTCCCCCAACCTCCCAGTTCCTGGGGCTTTGGACTCGGACTTAGCCTGGGGGCTTTCCTGGTCCTCCAGCTCCCAGACGGCAGGGGCCCTGCCCCTTCTCCGCCACCAGGAGGCATTTCCTACAATTAATCTCCTCCCAGGGGTCTCAGTATCTCTCTCTCTACCTCCCATTGGTTCTGTTTTTCTGGAACCCTGACTCATGCAGTACCGTTTGGTGTTACATAACAGAGAGGTTTGGGGAGTTATATTTGAGTTTGAGAGAATTTAGTAATTTTCCCAAATGACCAAAACTCGTTTCATGTGCATATACCAATTCTCTTATGTGAGAATGAACCTTTTATGCACAGGGGGCTAGGAGACTGGAAACTTGCAGTGAAGGTGGGGAAGGGCAGACGTTCTCTCCTGCAGACTGAGGTTCTCTGGATCTAATGGTCTTAGAAGACCCAATGAAATGAAGGAGTTCTGGTACTGAAACCCCAAGACACAGTAGGATTTTACATTTGCAAGCAGTGGATGGTGTTATGTGTTTGACGTGCTTCGTGTCGCCTGAAAGTCCAGTTTACCGTGAAGAGGGTACATTGAAAACATCATCCCACATGGCTTTTACTTTTGGGGGGAGGGCAGTAGTCCAAACACTTGGTGCTTAATTCTGTGCTATGGTTTTCTCGAGACTCCCATTCTTGAGTAAGGTAAGGAATCCCTAATACATACACCAAGCAAGGGATTTGACTTTTCAATTAAATGTTGATCGTAATTTGCAAATATTACTAGAACCATGTAACCAAGGAGAGGCACTTTCCTCCCACCTCCCCAAGCTTTACTGAGATGGAATTCACATATAACATTGCCTAAGTTTAAGGTGTGCAGTGTGCTGATATGCATATGTGTGGCTAAGTGATTACCATAATAAGGTTAATTAACACATACATCCCCTCACATAATTATAATTGTGTGTGTAGAGGTGAGGCTATTAAAGATTTGCAGTCTTAGCAGCTTTCAAGTACACAGTGCAGTATTATTAACGACAGTCACCATGCTCCGACCTTACTCATCTTATAACTGGAAGTTTGTGCCCAATCCCCATCCCCCCCCCCCCCACCGTTCTAGTCTCTGTTTCTATGAGGTTTATGTCTTACTTGGCTAAACACAGTTGAGAAAATAAGCTAATGTGTCATGATTTTTGGAACCATCAGACTATGTATGCTTTAAGTATTCTGAAAACTCTTGGAAGAAAGTCATAAAGGAAGGTCGAGGAAAAGGAAAAATATTTGTTTTCATGTTGCTAAAGCTTTTAACAGAATGCTGTTTGAGGAGATGCAAGAATGGCACCAAGATTGCAGCTGACCTGGTAAAGGCAACTTATTTTAGATGAGTAAGGAGGCTGGCTGTTCAGATTCAGTGGATGGAGGTGCAAGAAAACATAACAGCAGAGGTGTCACCCAAATGCCATGACCCAAAATACCTTGGCTTGAATACGGAAGAAAGATTAAGGGGCCATATTTAAGGCCACGATTTCAACTCTTCGTTTGCTTCCCAGAACTGTTTTAATTATATCTCATATTATAAAGAAATTTATCCTTTGCAAAGAGGTAACTTTCTAGACGTATCTGAAAATGTTTTATTTTTTAAAAGGGCTCCAAAATAATCCATGCCATTAACTCAAAATTCTCTCTAAACAAGGTAAATAAAGCCAGGAGTTCCTTTTGTGGCTCAGCCGGTAACGAGCCCGACTAGTATCCATGAGAATTCCGGTTCGAACCCTGGCCCTGCTCAGTGGGTTAAGGATCTAGTGTTGCTGTGGCCGTGGTGTAGGCTGCAGATGCAGCTCAGATCTGGTATTGCTGTGGCTGTGGCGTAGGCCAGTGGCTGCAGCTATAGCTGCAGCTGCAATTCGACCCCTAGCCTGGGAACCTCCATATGCCGTGGGTGTAGCCCTAAAAAAGCAAAAATAAATAAATAATAACAATAAAAAATAAAGGGGGTAAAGCAGAAACCAAGGGACACTTGGGGAAATATTTGCAGCAAATATACTGAGTCCAGGGGCTGTAGCACTGAGGCTCTGGGGGTGGTGGGAGGGAGGTCATGACCTCCAGAACCACGCCCAGGGCTGTGCTCTTGCCTTGAACCTCCTGCTGTTGTCTTGTTTCCAAGCCTCCTCTCTAGCCGGCTGTTTGATTCTGTAAACCACACAATATTCTTTCAGTAATTTCTGAAGTTAGAGTCCATTCCTGGGTCTTTCGACCAAGAATCCAGACAGATACAACCTCCACCTTTTGTTTAGTTTAACTGTTTTTTCTCAATCATCCAATTTCTAGATACATTCTTTTTTTTTTTTAAGAAAAATTGACATGTCGTATAAGTGATTACATAAATTTCTGTGGGTTTTACAGGTATGTAACCATTTTCTAGAATAAAATGTCTTTCCCATCCCAACTGACTTTTCAAAAACCTTTGGCAAAGACTAGTTGTGTATTAGGAGTTCTTGAGTCATATCTGCAGGCAGAATTTTTTAATACAAAGAAAGTCAATCAAACAAAAATAATTTTGTTCACAGTCAAGCTTTCTAACCATCAAAACTCATAGCTGAGATTTCTTCCTAAAATGCCTATTCTTCAAGTTAAGGAACTATATATAGAAGCTCACATTTTCATCAGATTAAGGAAATGTGAGCTCCTTCAGACAATGGTTTTTCAGTAATTCATCTGATAATGGTTCGATTTTTTTTTAAAACGATGAGATTTCAAAATAAAAGAGGAAATAAAATATTCACATCCTTTTGCCATATTATTTTGACATAACAGCATATTTACTTAATAGAAGGCTTTCACCAGCAATTATAGTTTCCATTTCAAGCCGTTTCTTTTGCTGAAACTATAATTATTTTGGATGTGCTGTAGTTTACATCTCATTTCCTAGCTTTCTTACATAGAAAACTGTGATTGGAATTTAGAACTTTCAAAATTGTCCTTGAAACTCTCTGCCTCTTTCTAAAGAAGATACTCTCTTTAATTTTTTTTTTTTTTCTTTTTTAACGGCTAAACCTGCGGCACATGGGAGTAGTCCAGGCTAGGGGTTGAATTGGAGCTGTAGCCACTGCCCTACACCACAGCCACAGCAATGTGGGATCCGAGCCGTGTCTGCAGCCTACACCACAGCTCACAGCAACACTGGATCCTTAACCCACTGAGCGAGCCCAGGGATTGAACTTGCATCCTCATGGATAGTAGCTGGATTTGTTACCACTGAGCCACGATGGGAGCTCTGATACTCTCTTTAAAATTGACGAGTTGACTAGAAGCTACCATGAATGCAAAGAGGTGAAAGATTATCTTACAGTCACACAGCCGATCAGGATTTGAAATATAGGTCTTCTGCTTCAAGTTCCCATTCACAGCAAACCCTGGCTTCCTTAATTGTCACTATTTTAGAATATTTTTCTGAAACAGTCTAAAACAGACCATTGTAGAGAAACATTCCAATGCTTTCCTCCTCTTAGTGTCAGTGCACTCTATGATATTGTGAATTTCAGAGCCCGTACACTGGGGAGCCCCTGCTAGTGAGCTCTAAGGCTGAGTTTTGATTTTAATATTAATGAGGAAATCAGTGAAAGATGCAACAGTTCAGCTTTTGATTGTACTTGGAGTGCTTCTTAAGAGCATGTCACACTGACAACAGCCTCTCATCAACGGAGCCAATGTTGTGAGCACCAAATAGGCGCCAGGCACCATGCTGGTCCTCTGAAGCCCCGGAGAACAAGAGCAACCCAAATCTCTGCTCTCTTGGAACTTACATTTTAGCAATTAAAGAGCAATTTAACAATTTAATGAGCAACGACAAAGATTCTATGGAAGTAGAATAGAAATCGAAAAGATCTGGCTTATAATTTTATAAGGAAATTCTGAGTGTTGTGTGGAAAAGAGACTCTAAGAGGGTAGGGTGAGAACAAGAGTCCCCGTGGGAAGTGGCCAGCCGCACAGGTGAAGGACAGGGGCGGTGGCAGTAAAGAGATGAGAAGCTTAGACTTGGGAAGCGCTTGGAGGGTCGAGTCAATAGGGTTTCCTGGCCGAGGGGATGGTGAGATGAGGGAAGGACTCAGAACTGGGTCCAAGGATGGAGTAAACAGCAGGGCGGGTGACGTTGCTTTCAGCCGAGAGGAAATGGGTGTGAGAGAAGTCACCATGGGAAACATCTTCGGGTACAGCAGACTAAGAAGTGGATTAAGAGTTTGAGAGGGACCCATGGTTGTAGATCTCCTTGGCTTCCTAGACGAAGCCTCCTTCTTTCTTTTGGATCTCGTTTCAGCCAAAAGACAAAAAAAAATGATCTGTGTTGAAAGAAATCCAGATGCAGGATCTTGTAAGGCACGTCAAGGTCTTGGAATTAACAAGGAGACACCTGACTTTCCCGGGCATTGATTCAGTGCCAGGGAGAGCTCCAGACCCGAGCCCAGGACTTTGATGAAGTGAAATGGAAAATCGTCTCACCCTGTGAGAAGTTCATTCATTTCTTCCCTCACATACTGATTCATTCCTTTGCTCAAAGGCTCATTCAGGAGGGCAACAAAAACTTCGCACCAGCCTTGCCCTCCAGGAAGAGAAATAGAGAAGAACAGACAAATAAAAATAAATGTCTCAGAGTTCCTGTGGTGGTGCAGTGGATCGGTGGTGTCTCTGCAGCGCTGAGACACAGGTTGAATCCCCAGCCCTGCACAGTGGGTTAAGGATCTGCCATTCTTGCAACTGCAGCTCAGATGTGATTCCTGGCCTGAGAACTCCATATGCCGTGGGGCAGACAAAAAAGAAAAAAAAAAAAATGTCTCCCTTGGACTGATAGAAACTCATGATGTAAAATATATTTCCCCAAAATCATATATAACATATTCTACATATATTACAATACTAAAAATATAATACAATCTCCCATCTATAAGCAAAGTTGGTAATACAGGGTAAAATAGAACAAAAAGAAGAACATACTATTTATGAGAAACCCACTAAAAATAAGTTTTCACAGAAAATTTAAAGGGAATGGCTGGATAAAGTCATATTAGGAATATTGCTTTTTTCTGTAATAGAAAATTAAAGTTTTTGTTTTGTTTTGTTGTTTTTTGTCTTTTTAGGGCCACACCCGCGGCCTATGGAGGTTCCCAGGCTAGGGGTCGAATTGGAGCTGTGGCTGCTGGCCTACACCACAGCCACAGTAACGTGGGACTTGAGCCTCATCTGCGACCTACACCACAGCTCACCGCAACGCCGGATCCTTAACCCACTGAGCGAGGCCAGAACTCAAACCCGCATCCTCATGGATGCTAGTCGGGTTCGCTCACTGCTGAGCCGCAATAGGAACTCCTGTGATTTTTTTAAGTTTAAAAAATAAAGTGGTTGATACTCATATTCTGCAGGGAACATTTTGTTTCTGAAAATTTATTTGCTGTGCTGTGAGAAGCTATGAAAATATTAAGAAGGTCATCTGAGCATCCTGCTGATGTGCCGTCCTTGAGAGGAACATGATGGTACTTTTCTAATGTTCGAGCTTTGAGTATCTAAAACAAGTAAGTCTTTCTAGCCAATAGCACGTGTTACTTCGGTGTTTGGGGAGCGCAGCATTTGGTGGGGTTCAGGTGGAGTACATACCCAGACTGGCAGCTGCCCAGAGACACACCCACAGTATAAACAGAGGAGTGTGTTTTGTAACCTGTGAGTATTTTCGTGAGTGTGAAAATGTTGATGATTCTCAGCTGCGCCTTGTGAATGCCGAGGACATAAAGGGACCTATGCCAGCTGGATAGTACTTAGAGCCTAGGGGCTGGGCTGCTGGTCTGACTGTCCAGTGTCCTTCCATCTCTGTCACTATGCCCACGTGTGTCCTCTTCAAGTTAAGTAGACTTTTCGGTCTGTGAATATCAATATGGGCTTGAATTTAGTCTTTTGCATTCAGCGTGCAGTTAATTTTAAGATCAGAGAATGAAATGATTTCAGATTCCATCTTGTAACTAACACGGAAGAAACCACCACTTGTCCGACTTTGATGTAATTTCAAAGAAGATCCAACAGAGAGGGAAAGCCGCCAACTGGTGACTCCGTTCTCCATTTTGCAGTTAGAATGAACGTCGGAAAACACAAATCTGGGAGTTCCTGGTGTGGCGCAGTTGGTTAAGGATCCAGCATTGCTGTATCTGTGATGTAGGTTGTAGCTGTGATGTAGGTTGCAGCTGTGGCGAAGGTTCAATCCCCGGCCCAGGAACTTCTGCATGGAGTGGGTGAGGCCAAAAAGCTAAAGAGAGAAAACACCAATTGGATCTGTGTCCTCCCCAGCACGAACACAAATAAGAAAGACCTCAGTGGAGGGGGAGGGAGTGGATGGACTGGGAGTCTGGGGTTAATAGATGCAAACTATTGCAATTGGAGTGGATAAGCAATGAGATCCTGCTGTATAGCATAGGGAACTCTGTCTAGTCACTTGTGGTGCAACATGATGGAGGATAATGTGAGAAAAAGAATGTGTGTGTGTGTGTGTGTGTGTGTGTGTGTGTGTGTGTGTGTGACTGGGTCATTTTGCTATACAGTAGAAAATTGACAGAACACTGTCAGCCAACCACAATGGAAAAAATAAAAATCACTATAAAAAAAAAAAAAGAAAAGAAAGACCTCAGTGGGTGAGCCACGCCCTCAAGGCACAGCTCAGACTTCTTGGTATGACCTTTAAGAATGAGGATTTGGAGTTCCTGTCATGGTGCAGTGGTTAACGAATCCGACTAGGAACCATGAGGTTGTAGGTTCAGTCCCTGCCCTTGCTCAGTGGGTTAATGATCCGGCGTTGCCGTGAGCTGTGGTGTAGGTTGCAGACGCGGCTCGGATCCTGCGTTGCTGTGGCTCTGGCGTAGGCTGGTGGCTACAGCTCCAATTGGACCCCTGGCCTGGGAATCTCCACATGCCTCGGAGCGGCCCAAGAAATAGCAAAAAGACAAAAAAAAAAAAAAAAAAAAAAAAAAAAAGAGGATTTGATATTTGCTCACCTCTTCAGCTTCATCTCTCTTCCTTTCTCCTTTGTTTTCTACGTGTGTAATTTCCCCAAAGTTCCATACTCTCAGGGAGTCTTTATTTTTCCAGCACCCATGGCATATGGAAGTTCCCAGGCCAGGGATCGAACCCAAGTCCCAGCTGCAGAGACAATACCAGATCCTTAACCCACTGTGCCACAAGAGAACTCCAGGAAGTATTTTGAGTACTAAAGAAAAAGAAGTCTAAAGAAAAAATTTTAATATGTGGATTTTACTGTATTGTGATACTTACTGTAGACAAAGTACTTCTCCAAGTATTATTTCTTTTGATCCTTACAGGTGTGTGGTATATGATACTATCCAATCACGAATTTACCATTTAAGGAACTGAGACTTGTAGGTGTTAATAACATCCTTAAGATCACAGTTATTCAAAGAACTGTTATTTAAGTCTTCTGATTATCCTGATAGATAGATTTTATTTTTTTGGCTGCACCTGCAGAAGTTCCTGAGCCAGGGATTGAACCTACATCTCAGCAGTGTCCTGCACCACATCCTTAACCCGCTGCACCACCAGAGAACTCCATCTTACTACCTGCTTTTAATTCCCACACAGACTTCCAGGCTTATCTTTTTTGTAGAACATGAGGCAAGAAAACTAGCATTTTGGAGTTCCCGTTGCGGCCCAGCAGAAATGCACCTGACTAGTATCCATAAGGATTCAGGTTTGATCCCTGGCCTTGCTCAATGGGTTAAGGATCCAGTGTTGCCGTGAGCTGTGGTATGGGTCAAAGATGCAGTTCGGATCTGGCGTGGATGTGGCTGTGGCGGTGGCGTAGGGTGGTGGTTGCAGCTCTAATTCAACCCCTAGCATGGGAACTTCCGTATGCCATGGGTGCAGCCCTAAAAAGAAAAGAAAATTAAAAGAAAGGTGGTGTTTTATTATCAGCTTCTTTCATTTGAAATGCAGGAATTGTGTCTCTTCTAGATTCTAGGAGAACAGAGAAACGATAGCTCAACATATCCTCCACCCCATGTAACCCCTCCCACAGACAGTTATGTTCGTAAAACAAATGCCTTCAAATGTGGAAATATACATTTTCTTTCTTTTTTTTTAATGGCCACACCTGCAGCACATGGAAATTCCTGGGCCAGGGATTGAACCTGCCACAGCTGCCGCAAGGCCAGATCCTTTAACTCACGGCTCCAGGCCAGTGATCAAACCTGTACCTCTGCAGCAACTAAGCCACTGCAGTTGGATTTTTAACTCACTGGTATATGATACTATCCAATCACAGCGGGAACTCCAAAATACACATTTTCTTAGCCACAAGAGTTTTTGGATCAATGCTTCCCAATTTGAATGTGTATTTTTTATCGACATGTCACAAATTTGAAAATGCATATTTATAAATTATGTAAGTTTTTCCAACTAATGTTTTTATGTTTGGATTTATGGCCTGAGTAGCGTGTGAAGTCATAAAAACTATAAAAATGATTTGTCTAAGGAATTTTTTTTTTTTTTCCTTTTTACGGCTGCACCTGCAGCATATGGAAATTTCCAGGCCCTGGGTTGAGTTAAAGCTGCGGCTGCCGGCCTCTGCCACAGCTTGTGGCAATGCTGGATCCTTAACACACTGAGTGAGGCCAGGGATTAAATCCTCACAGACATTATGTCTGGTTATGAACCTGCTGAGCCACAACGGGAACTCCAGAATTGTCTATTTTCAAATCAACCAGCTCTGCTCCACACTTAGAATGACTCAGGGTGAGCCCCTGCAGCTTGAGTCACTAGTGGGTCACGAGCCCCACGGTCATGAATAATGGTTTCTAGGTTGTAAGGTCCTGCCCTTTAGGACAAGGCACAGGATAGTCTGGGAGACCCTCTAAAGGGAACGTGAGATTCTCACCTGACTTTGCTCGTGGATGGAGCACGTGGGATGGATGGTTTGAGGGACTAGGAACTCTTCCTTAAACTCCAAGCATCTGGACTTCCCATTGTATCTCAGTGGTAATGAGCCCGTAATGAGCCCCACCAGTAGCCATGAGGACACGGGTTCAATCCCTGGCCTCACTCAGTGGGTTAAAGATCTGGCCATTGCCGTGGGCTGTGGTGTAGGTTACAGATGATGCTCAGATCTGGCGTTGTTATGGCTGTGGTGTAGGCCGGCAGCTGTAGCTCCGATTTGACCCCTAACCTGGCAACTTCTATTGTGGGCGTGGCCCTAAAAAAGATTAAAAAAAAAAAAAAATCAGACCCCATGCATCTCTTAGGGATGACTCATGGCTTGAAATCCTACTATAACATACTTTCTTCTGGTTAGTCTTTCTTCCTTAACTGAAATGTAAACCTCTTTCCAGGTGGCAATGACAACCACGATGCACTGCAGGGACGACCCAGGCTCTCGGACTCATGCTGTACGCTGCTGGGTTAGGTCCTGACGGTCGGGACATGCTGTCCTCAGTAGTGATGAACTGTACCAAGCAAAGCCTTTTCCACGTTTTGACTTTGCAAATGAACTTTGGTAGGAAAAAAAAAAAAAAAGTCTTGAGTTCCTGCTGAGGCTCAGTGGATTGAGAACCCAACTAGTATCCATGAGGACGTGGGTTCGATCCCTGGTCTTGCTCAGAACCTGGCGTTGCTGTGAGCTGTGGTGTAGGTCACAGATGAGGCTTAGATCCTGTGTTGCTGTGGCTGTGGTGTAGTCCCCTACCCTGGGAACTTCCATATGCCTCAGGTCCTTTAAAAAGAAAAAAAGAAAGAAAGTCTTTGCTTTTGAGGTACCCTAAATTCTAAACCTGTTGTATTATCAATGGGTGCAGGGCAGTTTTAGGAGGCATTTTCCACGTAGGCTGGCCAAGGGAAAAAATTTGCCATAGAGATGAAAGATGTTGCAAAGTCCTTCATGTAGAAAGTATTTTCATCTCTATTTCTCTGCACATCAGAGAGATTGTGGAGAACAATTTTCTGGCATCCATATTGGCTATTTTTCACCCAGAAATGCAAAGGGCTAAATGAACCGCTAGACTCTCCATCTGACTGCCAGACACGTGACCACTTACTGCCACCTCAGGGGAGATAGCGGGTGGAGCGAAACAGGAATGAAAAGCAGAACTTCAAGCCCAGCAGCAGGACGGCCAGGATTCCTCACGCACGCACTTTCAAGGCCCAGGGAGCCTCGTTGCTCACGTACAAAAAGAAAAACATCTTGATGGCCTTCGCTGCTAATTATCTGACAAAAACTCGCACTGAATGCCAGTTTCCAGAAGGAAAGTAGCAGAGGAGGTGGGTTGGATCCATACAACATAAATAACTCGGCTCCGAATTTAAAACCAGGACTCGGCATCATTTAAAATCATGTTTAAGACACTTAGGAACGCTTGGCAGCCTCTCTCCAGAAAAATTACACATAGGGGCACACAGACAAAAGCTGTGCTATGATATTAAGGGTACATAGCTCAGGAACTGTTTACTCCTAATTTGGAAAGATGCACCTGTGACATAATTTGTTCTGCATGAGAGCTGTTTCCGTGATGAAAACGTAAGAAAAAAGGGGGTATTTGATGAATGAACCCAATTAAAAGAATTGAGTTTAAATACAGTATACTTCAAGCAGTTCCAAAAAAAAATCATTTAACCAAGGCTTCCAGCTGTTCTTTGAATTCTCACTGGTGTGAGCACTGGCCCCCAGAAATCATCGCTATTCTGTCCCAAGGAAGGAGGCGTCTGATCCCAGACGATATGAAGCTTGCAGGTGGAAGCATGTAGGATGGCCAGAGACAGCTCTCAGTTCCTTAGCCAGGTCCAGCAGGGAGCTGTCCCTACTCTGCGGGGGCCACCTGCTCCTATGTGGTCCCCAGCCTGCTGGCCCCTGTGAGATGGGCTCAGTCTGGAGCCATCCCTGCTCTGCTGGGGGCCATCTGCTCCTATGTGGTCCCCAGCCTGCCGGCCCCTGTAGGATGGGTTCAGTCTGGCTGAGCGTAGCATAGCTGAGAACTAATGGGCTCTGCAGGTCCAAGCACAGGCTGGATGGACAGCTGAGCAAGGCACCTTAAGCCCAATCTCTCACTCTGGTCCCGTGTGATTTAAATGTGGTCTGCAGGGATCCGCATCTCGAATGGGACAGAGTTACAGCGGGGGCTTTCCTGGAGCTCAGTCCTGGAGCCAAGTTTCTCTGAGAGAAGCTATGTCCTGGCCTCACTGAAGCAGGTGTGGATTTTGAGGATGGGGAGCCTGGAGATGCTCTGAGGACATCATTTGTCAGCTCACTGCAGGTACCACTTTATGCTGCCGGTCCCTTAGAACCATGATGGAGAAGAACCAAATCCTGCATCCAGTGTCCCTAGCAGGATCCTTACCCAGGAAAATCCTGGTGAATTTATAAGAAAAACCCTGGGGAAGAATTCAAATCAAGCCAAAGATGTGACATAATATAATAGCACAGAAGAGCTCTGCCTTAGCAGACCATGCCCTTTTAAAAAGGAAACTCGTTTACTGTAGAAAATTTCAAATATAACAAAAGTAGAAAGATTAGGACAATTAACTCCCATGAGCCTGATAGCCATGGGCCCACGCACAGTGAGTGCTGTTTCATGTATCTCCCCCAACATTTCTTTTTTTTTTGCAAATATTTCTACAGCCAGTATTCTAAATTTCCCAATTGTTTCATGATTTTTTTTTTTTTTTTTTTTTTGCAATTGGTTTATATAGGATCTCAATAAGGTACCTGTGCTGTAGTGGCAATGCAGATCCTTAACCCACTGGGCCACAAGGAAACTCCAAAATCTCTTTCTTTCTTTCTTTTTTGTTGTTGTTGTTGTTGCTTTTTAGGGCCGCACCTGCAGTATTCAGAAGTTCCCAAGCTAGGGGTCAAATTAGAGCTGCAGTTGCTGGCCTACACCACCACCACAGCCACAGCAATGCCAGATCCAAGCCACATCTATTACCTACCCTGCAGCTTGTGGCAACGTCAGATCCTTAACCCCCTGAGTGAGACCAGGGATCAAACCCGCATCCTTATGGACACTGTCGGTTCCTTAACCCACTGCACCATGAAGGAAGCGCCTCTTTTAATTTCTAGATTTCTTTCTCTCTCTCTTTTCTCTCTGCAGTTTGTTGACAAAACGAATTCACATTTCCTGACTGGCAGTTGATGACCGACTGCCCAGAGTCTTACTGCCCGTGTCCCTTCACCCTCTTAGTTATTGTGAGGCAGCACATCTCTCTAGAGATTCTGTTTGCTTCTTAATAAGATACTTTCTGTCGGTGAGTATTTCATTGGAAAGCGTCGAGGCCCAGTCCTTTCTCCTTGCGTGAGGTTGAAGGCCCTTGATAAGCATGCCTGGATTTATTACTTCATTAGAAGTAGACTAGTCACTAGAGAAAACAAAAACAAAAAGCGGAAACACTGTGCCTTTTCAAGGCAAGGAAATGCAGCTCTGAGACAAAGCTGAGGCAACACTGGCCCCCTCTTAACTCGAGCCTTTCCCACCTCCCTGGAAACCCTTTTCTCTTCTGGGAACACTGCCTCCCCCCTCCAGGGGCTTTGTCTGTCTGACCGATTAAGAAGAACTCATCTGTTTTTTTTGTGTGTGTGTGTTTTTTTTTTATGAATTACTGTTTGAATCCAAGGAAGAAAATGACCAAACGTGAACTCATTTGAAATCCTGTGCTTTATTGATATTTATAACTTTTTCATATTTTATGGTTTTATACCTTAGCTATACCCCTTTAGAATAAGCTTAATAATTGACTCCGTAACATGGTGTACACGGAACAAAACTAAAAGTAGATAATAGTCTCCCAGCCACAAATATTTGTGTCTGGCAGCAATCATTGTCCACGATGGTGTGTTCATCCAGAGATGTCTTTGAATAAATAGAAACATCTGAGTAGAACAATTCATCTAGACTTTTTTTTTACATGAGAATTGCTTCAAGTTTCTCATTATAAAAATAATACTTCATCACTGTGAAAAATTCAAATACTGTAGAAATATATGAAGAAGAAACAGAAAATCATCTATATTTCTACCACCCAGATGCTTTTGTGATCGAATGATCATAAATGTCATAAATGATGCTACAACAGTTCCTCTACCTGTGCTCTAAGATGCCGCCTAACTCCAGCTCTCATTTCATAAACACTGAGGGTTTATCGTGGACCAGGTACCATGTTAGGTATTGGAGGTATCAGAGAGGTGGACCAAGTTCCTTAGCCAGGAAAGCCTGGAGAAGGATCTCTACCCACCTGCCCTGGTCCTGCATCCCCAGTGGAGGCTCTGTGGACACCTGCTCACTCTTTTTCTAAAATTTAGTTTGGTTGGAGTATAGTTGACTTAAGCAAGGTTATATTAGTTTCACAAGTGCAGCAAAGTGATACATAGAAATACCTCCATTCTTTTTCCCATGTAGGTTATTAGGAACTCTTGAGGAGACTTGTACACAGACCCCCTCTCTTGGGCCAGGGAAGAGCAGCCGCCTCAATCTTGAGATAAGGGTGTGGTCTGCAGCTTCTAACTTGGCCCCCAGTGACCCTTGCCTCCTAGGGTCCACACCCTTGTGGAATTTCGCCCCCGTTTAGTGCGGGATGGACCAAGAGACCAGTGTTTACCAGTAAAATATGACTAACCTGATGGGATGTTAACTCCAGAATTAATGTACAAAAATTAAAAATCGTGGAGTTCCCGTCGTGGCGCAGTGGTTAACGAATCCGACTAGGAACCATGAGGTTGCGGGTTCGGTCCCTGCCCTTGCTCAGTGGGTTAACGATCCGGCGTTGCCATGAGCTGTGGTGTAGGTTGCAGATGCGGCTCGGATCCCGCGTTGCTGTGGCTCTGGCGTAGGCCGGTGGCTATAGCTTCGATTCGACCCCTAGCCTGGGAACCTCCATATGCCGAGGGAGCAGCCCAAAGAAATAGCAAAAAAGATCTTGCTCTCGGAGACGTCTCCAAACTCATGATTGCAAGTTGAAGTGGAGCAATGGAAGACCAAACGCTAATGAGGACAAAAGCAAAGCTTGGGGGATTTTTATCTCAGAACAAAAATGTAGTATGATTTGTGATGATTGCTTCGAAAAATAATTCCAATCTGAAAATGGAAATTGTGAGCTAAACTTTGAAACTATGCCCTTTGCTGATATAAAATCTTGTCCTAAGTTATTTGAGATTAAGAAAAAAGTGATAGAAATGTATCAACAGAAGCATTGAGCCCCAAGACACAGTCAACAGTATTTAACTGAAATCTTTCTTTTTCCCTGCCAGCAATTCTCCATAAATTAAAAAATAAAGAAATGAAAAAAGGTTAGAGAAATAATCAACTGCTTTTAGAATGCTTTGGGAAAACAGTTATTTTTTTAAATACCTATGCAGGCCCTTTCATGAACATATTAATCTTTTATGTTTGTTTATTACAAGTTGGATTTTAATAATGAGTAAAGGAGTCCCCTGCTGGATGTTCAAAAAGACAAACCCTAAAATGTATATGTTTATTTTTCACTTCTCTGTGTTTTCAATAATTTGTGTTTATATAATTAAAGGATTTATATTTACTGAAGGTGTCTGATAGCCTTTCATAGCATTAAAACATGTATAAAAGAGGACATGCATGGTGGAAAGAAAGAAATTAATGGGATGTCCATTTGTATACATTTTCTGATGCCCAGGCCAAAGGGATCATTGAATTGCTTCCATCTACTAAGCGTTCCGTTAGGACAGGGAGCATGTTTTCTTCATTGTTGTAACCCAGCGTCTGATCCAGCCTGGCACATAGGTAGTAGTTTCTGCGCAAACAAATGAATAAATGAATGCATCTCTGGTTTCTCTTTCTGAAGCTGTGCTATCATCTCCAAGTTTTGACTTCTCTTAAGCTTTGCACAGGGAGGTCTACTCAAAGTTCTGTAATAACCTATACGGGGAAAAAAAAATGGATTTATGTGTGTTTATAACTGATTCACTTTGCTGTAAACCTGAAGCTAATACAACATTGTAAATCAACTATAGCCCAATAAAAATTTTTTTAAATCAGAAGATTAGAGAACCAAACTCAAATTGCTCAGATATGCAAAAGCAAGGGTGAATTGCAAGCCATACAGAATGTAAAGAAAGAAACCCATACCATGGCATGGAATTATAATTCTTTAGTTGATTTCAAGGTTACTTTGGGATGTAACATGTATCTTCATATCTCACCAGTTCAGCAACATACATTTTAGCCTCAGCAAAATGAGAGGACCAGCCTCTGTGCAATGGGAGAGCACATTTAATCTGTTGCAGGAGCACAGCTTCAAGATGGGGATATTCAAAATGGGAAAGGAAAACCTTTAAGTCCACTTATGTACCAGTCACAGAAGCAAAAGCTATCTATTCAATCTTCACAGCAATCTTAAAGATAAATATCATGTCTCTTCTGAAGATGGAGAAAGTGAGGTCAGACACGTTAGGTAAACCCCTCAAGATCAAACACCTCCTTATAAGAACCCAAAACACAGGGCTGTTTCAATGCAAAACTCCTTCAACGTAACACTAAGTTCAGAGTTTCCTTGATTGCAAAATGCCATCGACTGTGAGACCGAGGATAAGTATTTAGGGAGAAAGGAACCAAAACCTTCAAGGTATACACAAATAACATTATTAATTCACAATAATAAACATTCAATCTTATAGTTCAAAAACTTTCTCCTACAGAACCACATACACACAAAATCCATGTCCAGGCTTTCTCCACATTCAAAATACAAAGGTCCTTTTGAATCAGTGTTGGCCATTGTCAGTTAAACACAGTATTGCTATGATTCACTGATTTTCATAACTCTGTCTCACAGTCTTGACCTCTTTGGCGCTATTAAATTATTGTAGCCAGAATGCGGCCTCTGTGCACTGGCACCAATTAAGTCTCGGAGATAGAGGTTTGGGTGATGCAGAAAGAACAGCTTTATGGCTTTGCCGGGCAAAGGAGGCCACAGCAGGCTAGGACCTCAAAACTGTGTCCTGTCCTGAGAGGGGATGGCAAGGGGTTTATAGGTTTAGCTCCGAAAGCAGGGTTTTCGATGAAGGGGTCTACATTACTCTCCCTCCATAGATCATTTCTGAGTTGTCGAGTCCGTGTCAGATGCTCTGGTAATGGTTTCTGGTTGTCTTTGGGGTTATCGTCCCTTGACCTTCTCTCTGGAAGGAAGATTGCTTATGGGGAAGGGGTGTTAGGGGTGTTCCAGTTACAGAAGAAAACTCCAATAAAACACTAGATGCAACAGAACTCTAATGAGAAAGTGCCTTTCAGTAATAGGTGAGTGGCCAAGGCAGGGCATAGCATCATGGAGACTGTTTTATCTAGTTTTATTTTTTTAGCTCTAACAAAATTTCCTAGTCATAACTCTTGAGTTAGCCTTTTGAGACTGAGAGGAGGCCTCGGGGGTGGCGGGGGGAATGCGAAAAGAAGAGCCTTTTACTTCAAAACACAAGGACTCAAGGGCTTGTACATGGTTTCATTATCAATATAATTTCTAGGGCACACTGCGGGTCCCAGGGTCCTCAATTAATTAGGCTATTAGTGTCATTTATAGAATTAAGAGCATTATTTTGGATTCAGAGGCATCTTACATAATCACTAGACATTTGATAAGGCATATGACAATTTCTAACATGTCATCTGGCACATAATAGACCAGGGAAATTCCCTTTTCCGGATGTGAAATTTGCTGTCAGAGGTAAATATAAAGGAACCATCAGAGAGGCTCTCAGCAGCAACCCTCCTGGGCTTCAAGATGAGGCAAATTAATGAATGGGAACTAGAAGCTTGGAGTTCCCAAACAAAGAGTTACCACTCAAAATGTCTTGATTTGGTTGACATCTATTTCATATTTTTCAATTCAACAACGTGTTTTTCAGTACCCATGTACAAATTCTTCTTTGTGACCTATAGAAACATCAAATACATAGTTTCTCAAGATCCGTAGACATCAAAGTGTCTGAAACCAAATGGTAGAGACCATGCCAGCCATACTGAAATGGCTTTTGGCATCTCTTTGCTAAGTGGTCGCTTCCATACACGGTCTGTTCTGAAATAAACTCAGGTTTTGCAGCCATCACAATGAATGCATATATTGTTTTCTCCAATAAAGATTGCCAACAAAAAAAGGACACCTCCTAATTATTTTGTTTACCTTTCATTATTTGAGATGTCATGATAACAAAATCAGGTTGACTAATTAAAATTTGATTGAATAGGTCTTTTAATTATGTTATTAGGATGTCCAAAAGCTCTCAATTAAATCCAATGGGTGACTTAAGGATATTGATGAGTTGACATAACACTTGTTTAAAAAAGAGAAAGAAGAGACAGAATGGAAGATTTAAAAGATCTGTGGGAGTTCCTGTCATGGCTCAGTGGTTAACAAATCCGACAAGGAGCCATGAGGTTGCGGGTTCGGTCCCTGCCCTTGCTCAGTGGGTTAACGATCCAGCGTTGCCGTGAGCTGTGGTGTAGGTTGCAGACGCGGCTCAGATCCAGCGTTGCTGTAGCTCTGGCGTAGGCTGGTGGCTACAGCTCTGATTAGACCCCTAGCCTGGGAACCTCCATATGCTGCTGGAGTGGCCCAAGAAATGGCAAAAAAGACAAAAAAAAGAGGCTTTTCATGGAAATGACTTTACTTTGCCATATAATGCCCTTCTATTACAGGGTGGCAAATAGTTTTGTATTCAAAAGTAAAGGAAGGGCATGTGTTTTTAAACATAAATTTTTGGCCTCTCACTGCTGTAGCAGACTTGGGCTATCAATCAGTGAAGCACAGGAAGATCTTAGGCCACTTTCTTTAATTGTGTGGTGTCAGCTATAGAGTGACATTTTCCACTTAGCAATTTAAAATAACAGTAGAAAGAATAAATTTCTCTCTGCTGATAACTCACAAGAAGTTGAACTTACATGTTTTCACTTCCTTTCACCTTGAATCGGGAATAAATTGTTAGGTAGCGTGAAGGAGACGGGGAGCTCACCAGATGGGGAGGGGGCTGGTCTTCTAGGCTGGGGGAGCTAAAACTGGGAGCTACCTTGTGGGACTTCAAGGCCTCTCCAAGGAGATAATACTCAAAAAGCCTTGGGCTGAAATAAGAATGACCAGACCTTTATCATTCCACCTGTCTCACTGTAACTGTTGCAATGTTCCTAAGGACATCCCCACCCCAGCAACTTGGCCTGCTCCTTCCTGCCCCCCACTATGTGGCCCACTCCTCACCCCAACCCTATATGCCCCCAACCAACCAGTGAGTGTATCAGAAGATGCCATCCTTCCTCAACCAACCAGCAGATCAGCAGGTGTATGGTAAGCCCTCCCCTCTCTCCTTTGTCTCTGGGCTATAAAAACAGACACACCTGCCTGTGCGCCCTGGAATAGCTCTCCCTGATTATCAAGAAGTTGGCCCACTGTGTTAGCATTGCCTCTTGCCTCAATAAACTTTTCTTTTCTTCACCTTGCTTTGAATCTGGAAAATTCATTTTCTAGCTGCATGCATGAACTGCAACATGCCTGGGTCCCTGAGCCACTGCTTGGAGAAGAGCCAGACCCTGCTGGCCTGCATGGCTGGTGCTGTGAGCAAGAAAAACACCTTTACTGCGTCAGTCTGAGGGCGCAGTCTTTAGGGCATTAGCCTGCTGTGGTCCCTTAGCCTGGCAAAGCAATAAAGCTATCTTTATCTCCTTCACCCCAAACTCTGTCTCCACATTTGTATTCAGCACAGCAGACAGAGACTGAATTTCAGCAACTATACTGCAACACAGGATACTAAGGAGATGTAAATCTTTCCAAGGGGAGGTGGGAAATTTACTGTTGGCCACTGATGGTATTTCAAAGGAATATGGGGAACTACAAATAGGAACTGAGAGAGTAATGATTAAACCGCAAACCTCTGATTACTCTGTGTTTTTGTTATTTTAAGAGCCCAAATATCGGGGTAGCAGAGGCAGATGTCAAAACAATTGAACAATTTTTTAAGGTCACAATTAAACATGAGCTACCCTTCCTCCACCCAAGAAAATGAGTCTGTGACTAATTAGCAATGTAACCTTTCTAATTCACTTCAATCTTTGTCTCAGCTGCTTCGTGTGTAAAATGAAACAGTTGCACTGATAATGTCTACGATCTCTTTTTGCTTTGAAATTCTCCTCTACTTTTTCCACCTATACAGGCCATTTCAATAAGCAGAGGACTTAAAATTTGAGTTCCAAGGTCTTCTAATAAGGTTCCACACAGGTGCTTTAAATAAGATTTTGTAAAAATGCATGCACAAATCAATGGTTCTGAGATTTCAAGGTCTACTTCACTAATTGCTGGAAGAAAGAGCAAAAAATAAAGAAGCAAAGATCAAGGCTAAAAACAGAGAGTAGGTGGTAGAATATATAACTGTACAGAAGGTTTGAGCAATATGCAGACCAAAGAACAAATTTAATATGCAAATATCCAAAGAAGGAGTCTGAAAGGAGTAACTGAAGGTCAAGAGCATACCTAAAAACCTCCAACAGAAGAAGCCAGAAATACATGGAACAGGAAGAAATGAAGGAAATATAAATCTGCTAGAATTCTTATTTAAACAAATGAAGGCTATAAAACTTGAGATGACTAAAATAAAGAGTAGGGGAAATAATTAGCATTTGCTGAATACCTATTATGCCTCAGGCATTGGGCCAGGCAGTTTGCATCCCATGTAATTTACAAGTTCATTGGAGAATTTACAAAAGAAATGAGCATCATGAATAATTATTGTCTCTTCTGCCTAAATGTTGAGGATCCAAAGACCCCTTGGGCGGGGTCTGAATTTGGTGGAATTCCAGCACAGCCTAGTCCTCTGTATTTTGAATGGTCTCAGGTGACTGTGAGGCAAAGTCAGGCTTGAAGGTCACTGATCAGACACCCCCTTTACCTTGGAAGCTTCCATCTGGCTGGAGAAACAGCGTATTGCTATAGCTGTGCACAGGTCAGGGAAGGCAGTGGAGGTGTGGGGAGACCCCTGAGAGAGCTGGAAAACGAAAAGGAGATGCAAGGCAGAAGGATATGGGAGGCCTGGGGCTGGACCACCCCCCGGTCTGCTCAGGAAGCCAGGCCAGACAGTGTGGGTTTCACTGAGGATGAGACTACAGGGGAAGATAACGTGGTGATTGACTGGTCATAACTAAGGGTCTGGGTCCTATCAGAACTAGCGAAGTAGAGCTAGGTGTTGAAGGGTCTTAGGAGAATCACTGTTAAGTGCAAACGACAATAGGCTGAATGCTCCATCCAGGTATGTCATCCACAACTCTACCAGGTGCAGGAGCAGGCACTAGGCAGGTACTGCAGTGGAGCAGCCGGGCAGTGCAGGGCAGGTCTGAGGTGCGTGTCAGGGCAGGGGGGAGCATATGGAAGTCAAAATTAGGCAGGTCAACAGGCTCCCAGTGGGCGTGGGCTTCAAAACTCAGCGGATCTCACCGTTACTAGAACTAGAGCCTATCTGGGGCGGCAGATCAGGGCTCCTCTGAAGGACAGTGCAGTGAGGTCAAGAGGAAGCTGAAGTTAGGGGGGCACACCCAGGGATCCATACGGGACCCCAGGCCTCAGGGTGACCTCTCCTGATGGAAATCGAAGCCATAGTGTCATCTTAGCACTATTTACATTAGCCGCGGAAACAGCCTAAGTGTCCATCGACAGATGAATGCATAAAGATGTGGTGCATATACACAAGGGAATATTACTCAGTCGTAAAAAGAGTGAAATAATGCCATTTACAGCTACAGGGATGGACCTAGGGATTCTCACACCAAGGGCAGTCAGTCAGTCAAAGACACATATATGCGACATCACTTCTACGTGGCATCTAATGTATGATACAAAGGAACTTACTAACAGAAAGCCTCACACACCCAGAGGACAAACTTATGGTTACCAAAGGGGAAAGTGGAGGGGGAGGGGTAAATCAGGAGTTTGGGACTGGCAGGTGCAAACTGCTGAGTATAGAACAGGTAAACGATAGGGTCCTACTGCAATATCTGTAATAAACTAATGGAAAAGAATTTTTTAAAGTAATAGTGTCTATTCATAGGGCTGTGTTAGGATTCACTGAGGTAAGGCGTGCGCATCGACCGTAAGGAAGTGCTCCGAAGACTCAGCAGATGCTCAGAAGGACTCACTGCCCTTGCTGCCCTGAGTCAGCCGCAAAGACCACACTGTAAAATTAGTCTAGGGTCCAGGGTTTGGGAAAGTCACAAGGCGGATGGGAAGTGAGACCCAGATAGTGCAGGAAGAAAGGACTTTGCACCCCACAACAAAGGACAGGGGACCAGCTGTGGAGCACAGCGGCCCGGGAAAGCTGCAGTAGAGACCAAAGCCTTCTGACAGAGGGGCTGAAAACCTAGTCAGAGGGGTGGGGCAGGGTGAGGGGTGAGATGCTGGGAGAAGAGGAGCCTGAGTCAGATATGCTGGGATTGGGAATTGAAGCAAAGGACTGGGTCGGCGCCCCGGTGGAGCTTTGGGACCCAAAGAAATAGGGCTGAGAGATGACAGGGTCATGGGTCGGGGGGCTGTGGAGGTAAGGATGGGGTGGAGAGAGACGGAGGCTGAAGGTGTGGGGTTCCCAGCAGCCTGGGGGTGGGGGCGGTGGGGACAGTGCCATCCAGAGGCTAAGGAATCCCCTGGAGGGGTTCCTTACACCGAAGGTGGGCGCCAGGCTGAAGGCCCCACACCCACCTGCCAAAGAAACAGCTCTTGCTTCTTTGGTGAAGAGACGCCTGACAGGTGCTTGATTTCTCTGGCCCTTTGCTGGGCAGAACCAGAGAGACGGAGCAGAAGCCAGGCCCTGGAATTACAGAGAGAGTGCCTTCAGAGGTGCAAACACGGTAGTTTTCAGAATTTTTAAGGTGAAAGAAATTTGTATAATAGCTCCAAGGACTAGATCTGCTTCTTCCAAACTGAATTGAATCCTCTCGGAGAGGTCTGAGAGCCAGGACCCTGGGGTGCCATGGAAACGGCGGAGTGCTTTTTGGAGACTATAAACACTACATTTAAATGCCTTAGGCTTTTGGTGAACTGCTTGTGATTTCCTAGGGACTCAACAAATCACAAAATTACATTCCCTAAGCCACCTATTAACCGTGTATCAAGCGCCTTACGTGTTCAGCTTCTTCCTCATGTTGATGGCTGGGTGTGGAGCTGTTTGCACAGGCGATGTGCGCTTGGAGATTCCATATTCATGGAGTTTAGGAGGAGATGAAGTTTAATTGAGGGGGAAAAAAAAAAGCCTAGAACTGTGTGGTGTGTGGACAAGGATCAAAATTCACCGATTCTTTATTACAGGGATTTACTTCCTTAGAAAACTGCTCCAGGCAAAACTGACCTTCGTTGTCTAAGGACTCCACAACAGTTTAGAAAAATCTCTCAGCAGATAATCATTCAGATCATTTAGTGGACTTGGGACTTCTGCAACGAACATAAAATGTCTCCAAAGAAAGCTTTCTCGGGAAAAAAAGATTGCTTTTTCATGGATGATGATGTTATTAAGAAAATGTTTTGTGTTCAATAATGAAAACCTTGGACTTAACAGAAACCCTTTGAATCCTAGCCCAGAAAATCTGACTGGATTTTGATTTAACATTTACCAAGCATATCTGACATACAGATCTAGCCAGACATAGCTCAATATTGTCAGACTAGACTTTCTGAATGTGCTTTTTCCCTTAGGTCACATAGACCTCTGTTTAAGCATAGTTTCCTTCCACAAGGCAAGAGTGGGCGCTAGACAGACTCCTCTTTCTCTACAAAACAGAGAAAGGAGGAGTCTGAATTTTGGGACTCAGGAAAAATGTCTTGGGTGCTAACTAAGATCATTAATTAGCAGGTTAAAGGTAATGCTTTCTGGAAGAGCTTGATCGTTAACAAGTCCTTTCATCTCCTTCTAATCATCCTGAGAGGTAGTTATGAGCCTCATTTTCTAGGTGAGGAAAACATGATGAACACAAGGCTAAGTTGTGAATGGTTCGACACACAGGTCTGCGGAAGCCACTGCCCTGGGCACTGTCCAGCACCCGTAATTCATTCATTCATCCACGCACTCATTCCACAGACGTTTGGGGGGTGTGAGAAAGGGGACACCCCAAGGCACCTCTTGGTCACGATGGTCAGAGATCCTTCTATACAAGGAGGCTGAATTTTCTTAGTCATAATCCTCTGAAAATGACCGCTCACATCTCCAGCGAAATAACGGATAGCCTGTAAGTGTCATGCTAATTCTAGGGCTGGTTTTCCTAGGAAGCAGAATGAATTAAGTACCATCCGACTTCACTCTGTAACACTTTCTGGATGTCTAAGGTGATGTGGGAGAGAAGAGGGAATCAAAGGAGTGAGAAATTCCTAGAGAAGTCATCCTGAAGGGTATGCAGGAGACAGCAGAGAGACTATGAAGACCTGCAGTGTCGCAGTGACTTTTTCTGCCTGGATCCACGTCTGGCCAGGAAAAGAGTGAGCACCTTCTCTGCATCTATAAAACTGAGACCTGATCTGGGGTTGACAACGGAGACCATCCTGGGAATACTCAGGACACGAGGTTGATGTAGACTCCTGGCGGACTCCCCAGAGTTGAATTAAACATTGAATTCCTAGGCTTCTATGGAGTCAGATTTTAGACTTTCTCCACCATCTTTAGACTCACAGGAGTTAATACAATGCCGTTTGGATGCTTTTTGCCTGTGATTTTAATATGTCTAAAATGAAACCCAAGCTAATATTCCAGAATTTGTTGGTTCTCAAATTTGAAGTCTGAATTCTCCGTACGAAAATGATTGTAATAAGAACCACTTCATTCCATTCTGTTTGTTTACTTCGCAGACAAGTCTTTTTAAAGCACCTATGAAGTGCAAGGTGCTTTGCCAGGTTCTATGGAGAAAACAAGACAAACATGACCTCAGATTTTTTTTTCCCACTTTTAAAGTTGCATTGATATGTAGCTGATTTACAAGGTTGTGGTCGTTTCTGCTGTACAACAGAGTGATTCAGTTATACGTGTACACACAGCCATTCTCTTTCTGATGCTTTCCCCAAAAACCTCAGTTTTCGTCTGTTGTTTTTAACCCTGAAAATATAAACATAGCATACTTGGGTGACACCAGAGTCTTGATTGGAATTTCTTGAGCATCTAGATTTCTATGCTTTTTTTTTTTTTTTTTTTTTTTTGCTTTTTATGGCTGCATTCAGTTGGTTCAGAGAGGTAACTCAAAGACTTTATATTAAATGCCCCACTGTTCAAATCAACCTGGGCAGTTTTCTAGCAACTGGGCAGTGATGCCAGTCAGACGGTGGTATTAATACTTATGGACGTTGCCTCTCGCATGTAGACATGTATGTATACACACATACACGTGGGTGTTGTTGAGAAACATTTACTACAAGTAAAGTGACATAAACTCATAGGATAATCCAATATCCAAAGCAAACAGTTTCAACTTTCTTTCCATTTTCTAAATAAACAAAACTATGTGCATAAAACAGCTTTCCAAAGGCTGCAAGCTCAGGTCATTTTCATCGCTTCCAAATCATTCATTGCATCTTATATTTCTTCCCCATGTCACCACTGCATCGCTCCTTCATCATTGGATTTCTGGCGCATGCTTAGTTGCAGGGAAGGATTGGCCAGGAATGAGAGTCTGCCCAGAAGTCCCACCGGGCCTCCACCAGGGCAGGCCTGCTGCCTCCTCCTCGCTGCCCCTGCCCCTGCGGCGGGCGCCCAGGCGCCTCTGCCAGCTCCTCCCCTCTGTGCAGCCAGGCAGCTCGCACCCATGCTGGGGGCGCCATCCTGTCCCCAGAGGCTCTTTGTGCAGCAGTGTGGGTGGGAGGATTTGCAGTTCATGCCTCCGGGTCACGGTTTGAGTGTGTGGATGTGGGCGTGAGTGTGTGTACAGAGATCACAGATATTTATGTGAAGTAATGAAATAATGCTTCTATGCATTTAAGTTACTTACAGCCTCTCTGGTGTGGAGAATAATAGAAATAAACTCTTCTTCCACCGCCAGCCCCTCTCCCTTATAGTTTTGCCGGAAAATCTATTATCAGTCTTAAAGGAAAGTTACTGTAAACTACGCTCAAGATATTTTGAGTTTTAAAGAGCTAGTGAGCACTCCTGGCCTCCTTAAGCTTTAAAGCTTTAATAACCTGCTCTTGTACTGAGTCCTCTGTCCTAATATCACACCTGCCATTGATTCAGATCAAAAAAATGGCCATTACTCTGAGGGCAAAGAATTACGGGCTCTTTGATGCTTCGTTTGGACTATTAAACACTATATCATTTGTCTTGGGAAATTTATTCAACATTGTACCAAAAAAGTACATATCTCTCTGTATTTCTGATTTCTAACTCAAAAGTTCAAACAATCTGATTCAATAGCAGATTATCAAATGGACACTTTCATCTTTTTTTGTCTTTTTTCTTTTTAAGAGCTGAAAGAAACCAGGCCTGATAACTCTCCAATAGCATGTTCAAAGTCATCATGTTCAAAGTCATCAAGGTCGTTCATGGAGGTGATTCCAAATTGCCCGGCTCACAAACACACCGTCTTTCAACTTTCCTACAATGTTGTCAGTGACAGCATTTGCGTAATCTGATACAATCATATCTAGAACCCTGAGACCATCATCAATGGTAAATTAGTTTTTGCAAGTTATTGTGACAGGCACACCATCAATGTCTTCAAGAAACATACTTTCTGTGTCCTCATAAAATGCCTACATTCATGGCTGGTTTCCATTGGGTTTTTTTGTTTTTTGCTTTTTGTTTGTCTTTATAGGACCGCACCTGTGGCATATGGAGGTTCCCAGGCTAGGGGTTGAATCAGAACTACAGTTGCTGGTCTACGCCACAGCCACAGCAATGCAGGATCTGAATCATGTCTGCAACCTACACCACAGCTCATGTCAATGCCAGATCCTTAACCCACTGAGCGAGGCCAGGGATCGAACCCACAACCTCATGGTTCTGAGTCGGATTTATTTCCGCTGTGCCACAACGGGAATTCCTGGTTTCCATTGGTAACAAGTATCTGCAGTTTATCTCCTGCACTCAGCTGTTCTGTTACATCTTCCTCAACTGCTGCTTGTGGTCCAGCAGTAGTGGGAGAGAAGGGAATCCCATGTGAGTTTTTAGAAGACTTAACCCTTGTGTATTGCTATTCCTTAGAGAAGGTGGGACTCGGTGATGTAACAAGGTTTGGAAGAAAGGCTGAATCCACTGAGGATGAGCCTCCCTGTCACTGAGGGGAAGTTTCTCCATCTGCAGCATGGAGAGGTGACCGGGGTGGGGCGAGCTAGTTAACTCTGCCTGCTTCTATCTGTGTGTGTCCCCTTTTTTGGTGGACGCTTGACAAGGATTCTGTGGGAGAGGACTTTGGAGGCAGCAGGTGGCTTGCTCTGCTTCCCAACATGTGGTTCTTGGGTGGGGAGTGACTTCATAGCTGGGCGCCAGAACCATGGTCTGGCAGGTGATGCCATGGGTGGCTGGGGCCTCAGCTGGGCTCCTGCACTTACCCACAGCCTCTCCACGTAGCCCCTCCAAGGGCTGGTTTGGGCTTCCTCCCAAGATGGCAGCTGGTTCCAAGTGCAAACATCTCAAGGGAGAAGGGCAGAATTACCTGATATTTTACCATTCAGTCTCAGAGATCTCGTGGCTTCCTTTTCACCACATTCTAGGGACTGAGGCAGAAATCCTGGCTTGTCCAGTTTCAAGGGAGGGACATGGACCCAGCAATAGATGGGAAAACGCCAAGATCAACCACGTTGTATGACAGTCGCTTGGAATGAAAGGTACTGTTGTACCATTTTGGAAAATATCATCTGTTACCATGAGTCCAACATTGAAAATATACTTTTATTATCGCATATGCTATGTGAATTTCCAAGGCAAAAGTATGAAAAGGATCAATGAGCTGGGGCTACTCGCCAGTTAAACTACGTACATCCTGGGTTTCTCCTTAAAAACCAAAAAGCTTGCTTGTAGATACACCTTAGATGGCTGGATCTTTGTTTCTTCTGTGTTCCTAGGATGTGGAAGGTGTGATGTGAGACAGCTAATACCTTACCCATGGATTTCCACTTAGGATCTGTTCCAAGTTCATGTTTAGTAAGGCACAAGCAAAGCCTGCTCAAGTGGACATGGCAGGAAAACCCAGTTTGACGTGCAGCTGAAATCTCAAAACATGAAAGTCTAGTGGTGCTTGAAAGCCTTGACCAAAGCAGTCCATAGTAAAGATAATGTTGGCTCACATTTGGGTTATTAAGTCCTTAACTGCACTTGAACGAACTTTGAATGACATAATCAAGAACATTTCCATAAGCCAAATAAATTTTGCCTGAATATCGATCTAAATAAAGATAACCTGTAGTCTTTAAAAAGTAATCCTGAGGACCAAATGCTGACGTACAGAGCAACAATGTCAAAACATAACTTAAAGGAACACTTAGGTCTATTTTTAAATCTGAAAGTAAAGTTAAAGGGAAACATATCACACAATAAAGAAAGCATAGCCAGCGAAGAACCTTGAGGGGGTCATCTCATCACAGTGTGTTTCTCTAGGCAGAACTCAAAAATGAAAACAGGCTATGGAAAAAAAATCTTTTAGTTTACCAAAAAAAAAAAAAAAGCCATCACTAAAAAAAAAAAAAAATCTATTTAGTGTTTATTGGTGCACTATCCTCAAATTATCTCAGAATACAAACACTCTTAATTTTCACTCAAATGGAAACACGCTCCAGCTGGCATATGTTCCACTTCTGTGTTGGGTTACAGGGAAAAGGGCAGGACCCTCTTCTCTGTATCCAGATGGAAGACACCTTATTTAATATGTTTTCCCCTCACTGTCCCTTATCCTAATCTCTTCTCTGTGGCAACGAAATGCCTGGATCATCCTCCTTGACATGATGTCTAATTTAGGCCCGGGAGCTGCAGGATAAATGTAGCTATAAATAGCCATCATATGACGAAGTCTCATCTTTATGGAAGATATAAAAAGTTGTAAGACACGGAAAGTATGGCAGGTGCAAGCAGGCTAATTTAGTCAGCAGGGGTGAGCAACGGTACACCGTGTTCTGTATTAATGGTGCCACTGTTAGTGTTATTCCAACATCCGCAAATATTAATTTTTTTCCTAACAAATGTTACCTTGTGCCTTTTATAGAATAATGTCGGTGTTAGAACCCTTCAAAAGTATAAATTATTCCATGGCTCCGGTGTCAATTTTACTTACTAATTTTAAGACTATCCAAGTCCCTTTTTAATACAAAATTTATAAATTTGAATACTAATTGCTTGCTATTTGGAATTAGTACCCAGGAGTATAAATACGTTTCATGTGGGTTTTCTTCTTGGCGACGTGTAAGTCTGGAGCCCAGTTCCCAGAAGAGAGGAGAGAAGGGACATGGTTGTCAGGATGCCATGTGCTGGTCCTATGGTACCTCTCCTTGGATGGCTGTTCTCCTCCCACACCTCACCCCTTCCTGCACTCATCCCACCCGCCCTCACTCCTCCTGCAGAGACTTTTTACAGGCACATCCTCTTCAAAGCTGCAGTGCCCCCCCCGCCCCCTTGTCTGTTCCCACCAGTTTCTTCCTCTTTCTTCTTTAGAGCCATTGAAGAAAGGGCAAGAGTTCGACTAGATGGGTACGCTGGTAGATGGATGTATTTCTCTTGCCTGAGTTTCTTTGCCCTTCTCTGGCAGCAGATCCCTCTTTCCAATGGAAAGACATTCTATGACGTTCAAGGCAAACTGACCCTCCCCGACTCCTCTGTGCTAACATAGGATGAGAGGGCATACATGAAGCCTGACCAGCTGGAGTACCACCTCCCCTGTAACAGAGCTTGATTCAGGGGGAAAGGCCACTGGAATCCCTTCCTTGGATGCTGGGCACTGGAAAAGAGAGGGTCTCTCTGTTGCTTGGGTACCATGAGCTGTTGGATCCCTGTGAGCCTGGAGCTGCCAGTATTGTGCTCAGAGAGAGAGAGAGCCTGGAATTGAAGGCAACACACAGGCATAGGACAGAGATAAGAGGAGCGAAGCAGCCCTGACATCACCATCTGAGTGAGGAACCCACCCAAGTCTATCGTCTGGGACCCTCAGCATCCCTTAGCTGCATTGCAAACAAAGCCCCTGTGCCTTAGGACCCAGCTTCCAGTCATCCCTTCAGGTAAGAAAGTGACCCATCAGTCCTTTCCCAAACTCTCACCCACAGGAAGGATCAAGCAATGGGGATTAAGGCACTTTGTCAGGAACGACTGTCTTCTAGGTTTGGCGAAGAAAACAAGCCATTGGACTGGGTTTCTCATGATGCTGGGAGACAAAGACTGGGTTTCATGGTAGGCGCCTCAGACCCCCTCCCCAGGACATGGTCGTGTCCGAGTTTTATTTACAACTACTGATGGGAAGGAGAAGACAGTGGAAATGACTTGTGTCCCCAGCGTGTGCCCACATCTGTCATGTGGTTAAGTGCAGAAGCCTGCGGGAATCTGAGTTGTGCCATGTCAGAATTGGGAAAAACCATAGACATGATGAAATCCAATGTTTCAGCAGTGAGGCTAGTTGAGAATAATAATTATTGTATTAACTAACACTTACTGAATAGGGACTACAGTTGGATGAGCCCAACAATCCTAGGTGCTGGGTATTCTTTCTGTCAATATTTTACAGAAGGTGCTGTAGTGCAGCAAAGCTAATATCTTGCACAAGAACACACAAATCGCAAATGGAGCTGGGATTTAAAACCAGGCCATCTAATTCCCAAGTCTGTGCTGGTTTTTACCAGCCCACTTTCATCTGTTGCAACGTGCCAACCTCCCGTGAACACGGACCCTGAAAGAGCCCATCATTTTGCATGTAATAATCTCATTTTTTCCACCTCTGCCACTTGCTAACATGTGGCACTGGCAGATTTACATGACATCTGTATTTCACACAATCAGGTTGTTGAGAGTAGTAACTCAGGACCTCTAAAGCACTTAGTATGGCCATAAATGTAAAGTTTTATAATTATTAATACTATATGTTGCCAGGGCAGCGTTGTTCTTTTAAATCAAAAATTGGGAGTTCCCTTCGCGGCTCAGTGGTTAACAAACCTGACAAGGATCCGTGGAGGTGTGGGTTCGATCCCTGGCTTTGCTCAGTGGGTTGGGGATCCGGCGTTTCCGTGAGCTGTGGTGTAGGTCGCAGATGTGGCTTGGATTCAGCATGGCTGTGGCTGTGGCTGTGGTGTAGGCCGGCGCCTGTAGCTCTGATTTGACGCTCAGCCTGGGAATTTCCACATGCCATGGGTGTGGCCCTAAAAAGAAAAAAAAAAAAAAATTAACTGATATTTTCCTCTAGTACATAACTCTCAGGCTTAAACTACACATTATTAGCCTGATGGCTGGCTGGGGTGCATTATGACATGGAAATATCAAGTTTTACTGGTAATTTCAAGAATACAGGACGTCTACAGCTTTGATGAAGTAGAGAGACCTCTGGACCCCAAGTGTGGTTCCTTGCTCCTTCCTCCTACATCAGAGGTGGACTCTCTTCCTCCAAGTGACATTATTATTCAGGTCGCTTCATGGAAAATATTTAAGTTATGAAATATATCCATTTTATACCTGCCTTAAAACCCATGGATTATAGGTTTATTCCAAGTAATCCTCTAGTCGGAGACATCCTGCCAAGGACATCCTGCCGATAGGTTCTCGTCCATGAAGCAAAAATCATTAGCTGTCAGGGGTCCAGTGGAGAAGCAGTCACTGGCTCCATTCCTCCCCACCCCCACCCCTTGTCTAGGGGTCTCCTTTACATGGGCAATGAACTGGTTGCAGACCAGCCGTTTTAACTCTTCATTTTCCAAGTCCAGTTAAAAACATTAAATCAACTTCTTTAGACCCTGGAGTTTGGTCTGTGTTTTATATACACCTTTATGGCATAGCTCATGTCAAGGTCATATGCTGTTCCTAATGATTTGGCTTCCAACACATTAGCTTCCTTGACAGTTTGAAGCTCAAAGAATCACTTACGCTATTTAGTAGTTGTCATTTTAGCTATCTCTAATTATTGGAAGGCTGTTATTTTCGCTTTTCTAATAGATTGAAGACACAGATAAAGCAATTTAAAAAATATGTCTAGGATGGATAGACCTCTCATCATGGCTGCATCCTACCAATTTGTGCTTCCATTGCAATACCTGGTAATTATTTCTTCAGTTGCTTGCTTTTCTTAGACTGTAAGCATCAAAAGTGTACCTGTTTTGTTTACCTGTCTCTCCAGAATCTAGTAGGATTCCTGGCATAAATATGAATCAACATCCTCTCAAGCACCAGTTATTCAAAGCCATCCAATTATAATGTTTGTTGTTTCTCCAAACCTGGACACCATCTGCTAGAATGCATAGTGCTGTAAATTAATTATAGAGAGGAGATATTATAATGCCTAAAACTTGCTGCCTATTGAGTTTCCCCTCCAGGCAAGCATATTAACAATTTCCTTAAAAAATTAATTTCCAGTCATGATTAACATATTCCAACACTTTTACAACCAAATATATAGCATCCAGCCCAAGGGAAGGATTTTGTTTCCAATGTAAAACTATTTCCTTCTTTAGACTTTTCCCAATCTTATTTGGTCCCTATTTTATTAAACAAAGAATCTACCTGAAATGGAGACTTAGAGCACACAAGCTCTAACCCCTAATGAAAGAATGAGCTGCCAATAAACATAAACAGGAATGAGAAATTTACTATTTTATTTTAAAAGCCGTACATGTGGCATTCACAAGTTCCCAGGCTAGGCAGTTCTCGGGCTAGGCAATGCTGGATCCTTAACCCACTGAGTGAGGACGGGTATCAAACCCACACCTTCACAGACACTGTGTCAGGGTTCTTATCCCACTGAACCACAACAGGAACTCCAGCTGTTTTAAATAAGTCTTGCTACTTGTTCTCCTCAATTAGCAAAAGGCGTCACCTTCTCAGTTCACTTCCCTGAGTTTTTGTTTTTATTTACCAAAAGATACTGATTTTTAAAATTTTTTAATTGAAATATAGTTGTGTTAGTGTAGGGTATACAGTAAAGTGATTCAGTTATACATATGTTATACATAAATATATATATATATATATATATTCTTTTAAAAACTCTCTTCCATTATAGGTTATTACAAGACTTTGAGTATACTTCCCTGTGCTGTACATCAGGTCTTTGTGGGTTATTTATTTTAGACATAGTAGTGTGTATATTTTAATCCCAATCTCCTCAGTTATCCATCTCCCCAAAATACTGATTTTTAAATTGGTCTTTGTTAATTGTGTTCAAATACCATGAGGTTGAGAAACAATTCATGGCAGTGACATGGTTGATTTTATTACAGGGCAGAAGGCTGATTATGTTTCCAGAAGAGTTTGATTTTTTTTCATGTTTTTATTGGTGGGACGGTTTGATTTTGAATTTTGCATTTTTTCATAGGGAAGTCAATAATAATACTGATTCTGGGATCTTGGTGGCATTAGTGTGGAAACTGGTGCCTTTTCCTAGGTGATGAATAGGTTGGGGAATTTAAGTTCATACACAGTTTAGACTCCTACATATTTCATTCCTTTCTATTAATCATCCACAACTTTATCAAGGGTGGAAAGTTAAAGCCACAGTTTATATTCTGAGAGACAGCGAGCATCATTCTTGCTGAAGTGAAGCATCACTGAAGCCATTAAAGAATAAATGTTGAGGCGTTCCTGTCGTGGAGCAGTGGTTAACAAATCCGACTAGGAACCCTGAGGTTGTGGGTTCGATCCCTGGCCTTGCTCGGTAGGCTAAGGATCCAGTGTTGCCGTGAGCTGTGGTGTAGGTCGCAGACTTGGCTCGGATCTCGCGTTGCTGTGGCTGTGACGTAGGCTGGCGGCTACACCATTTCAACCCCTATCCTGGGAACCTCCATGTGCTATGGGAGTGGCCCTAGAAAAGGCAAAAAGAAAAAAAAAAAAAAGAAAGAAAGAAAGAAAAAGAAAAAGAAAAAGAAAAAATGTTGAGCATAGTAACAAACTGCTGGGATTTTAGCATGTACAGTTTTTATTTTACAGCAAGGCACACAATCATATATACAAGGCATAATTTCACCTTCCAAGTACAAGATATACATAATACACATTAGAGTAAAGAATATATGAATACACTTCTGTTTCAAAGAAGAAAAGTCCCTTATGGCAAGCAGGTTCATGCCCTTTGGGGATGAGCTTTTCATATTTATGCTGAATCTTCCAAACAGCTCTTGCTTAGAAAATAAATCCCATTGAATGGATGTACAACCTTGTCACAGTTTTCTCCTGAAAAAGCTCTCATTTAAAGCCAGCCCATGTATTCCTTTTATCCCTGTTATTCATCTTATGTCCCAATGCTAGACGAAGCCTCTATAAATTGCCTGATAACAGACATACAGATTAAAGAACTTTATTTCTCAGTCGTGCATCACAGAATGAAACCACTTTTCTTAAGACTTATATGACTGTCCCTTGAGTTTTTCAAAACTATCTTTCCAAACTGTGCTTCCTTTTTAGTATTCAGCCTGGAGTTTTGACTTAAACTCTGCACAGGGGCAGGGTCCAGATTCAGAAGAGGAATCCAGGACACTAATGGTGCTTCTACTTTCCTCCAGCCAGAACTGTGGTTTTTTTCACCCTCACTGGTGCCTCCTGTACGATGTTTCATTTCTCCGCATTTTTTCTGACTTCTCATGAGGACCCATCCTCCAGAAGTTTTTACCAGGGGAGGAAGACGGAGTCCATGGGGACAGTTGAATTCAACGTTAGATAAATGCAGCTGTGGCCCCCAAAAGGCACGGTGGACGGTGCCCTCTTTGCTGTGGTTGGAGGCCAGGGACATCGAGAAATGGGACACAGACACACACACTCTCCCACACTATGCATGCACACGGTATCACACGTACACTCGCACACACACTCAATTCTCACACACTCTTGACAAAGAAATACATTTGGGTATGTGGTATTTTTTTCTACCGCACATGATTCACCTCATCATTCTTTAAAGCACTGCCCTACGATGATACCACTGTTCTGTCCTCTTCCGGTTTGGGGACCCTGCTGCTTACAACAGTGGAGAAGCTTGGAACACCCTGACCTCACGAGCCCTGAGAGTCGCTTCTCTCTCTCCTTGGGCTGCAAACTTAGATCCTCAGGCCAACGCTGAGACCCCAATAATGGCCATGGGTGCCAGGAGGGATGTGGGGCGTGAAGGAGGTTTTTCTATGTCCTGCATCAACAGAGTCTGTTCCTGGAACTATTCTCTCTATAAATATCTCTCCTGTATGGTGGCCAATATTTTTAATCACAGGGTGAATGCCTGCCGATATTTAAGCCATTCCTATGTACATTTAGGTATAGGAATACAAGGACACCTAAGAAAATCAATGAAATTTAAGAAACGTCATTTTTACTATGGAAAATCTTGCCATGCTGCCGTCAGTCATATGTGTTCGGTGCCATGAAAATCTGGAACGTAGACAAACACCATCACAGTAAAATTCTGTTGCCACATGCAAAATCTTCCATGCAAGTTACGTCTTTTATATGTGACACGCTTAAGAGAGAAAGTACACAGTGAACAGAACTTAGAGCTGTGGTGATGCCAGTAGTTATACAGCCTACACATTTGGTTTTCCTATAAATTCCAGAGGGTGCTGCCCTAATAATACAGGCTTAAAGAAAAGATGGGTGTTATTTCTAAATTAGCCCTTTCTTCTGCCCCGGCAAATTGCAGAAAAAGCCATTACCTCTGAAACCATACATTTCAGGGGAAAGAAGGAGGATTTTCTATATCATCTGCAAGTTTTAACAAAATTATCCGAAATGGGCTGCCTGCTGTCATTATCCTCAGCAGGTGTGCCCCTCAGGGAACACAGGGCCAGGTATGTCCAAGCACCATGAGGGACATAATTCAGCTCCAATTAGGATCAATTCTACTTCCTGCTGAAAACCACAAAATAACATCTCAAGATTTGCATGAGAAAGACTCCCTCCTTCCACAAAGAGAGAATCTGGTAAAAGCAATGTATTCACAAAGAGATGTTGCTTATAAACGAGATTCTGCCAAGGCTACAACCTGGGAGCAAGTTAAATATTCCCTGATTCATTAACACATGAGTTCTGAGCCCATTTAAAGGACTCACAGGTGCTCGGGGAGTCGGAAAGAGATGGCGCCATGGCCATGACTGATTTCCATTCAAAAGGTTGCGTAGCAGCAGAACAGCTCAGCATCCACGACCCGGGGACCTTAATAGCATGCACTTGGGAAACCGCCTGGCTGGAAGGCAAGCCCGTTCCTTATTTGTACATATGCTATTATTTACAGATGAAACTGAATATATATATATATATATATATATATATATATATATATATATATATATATTAGTGGTATTTAAGCTACCTTGTGTCTTGACATTGGGACATGCTTTATCATAAGATTCTTTGTCTGAATAACATGCTAAAAACAAACAAGCCACACTTTTCAAGAAATTATACTATGTTGGAAAGCATCTCTGGCATATTTAAATAACCTCAGAAGTATCAAGATAATTTTCTACTGCCCGTGAACAGCAGACACCTGAGGTGTGCATGTCTTGTGCTGGAATCCTCACCACGCAGCTGCAGGAAATATGCATCCCCGCAGCATAAAGTGAGCTGGGCGCGGGCCCTGGAAATGGTTCTCCTTCTTCTTGAGGTTGCTGCTGTCCGTGATCAGCATCTGCACTGCATGCCCAATAAGCTCTGAAGCCACTTTATTATTCTTTTCCTTTTTGCTAACCAGAGCTTTTGATACCATGTTGCATAGGAAGGTCTCTGCAGATGGGTCCTGACCTATATCTAGTCATCGGGAGATAGAGACTTGTTTCTGTGTTCAGCAAAGGAACTGGGAGTCAGCCTCGCTTGCCCACCCTAGAAAGGGGCTGCACCTGCCTGCTCAGAGCTTTCGTGCCACATTCCTACAGCCTCGATGTTTCCACTCACCTGGGTCACTATGCAGCCTGCATCTTATGACCTCAGATCACGGGGTTTCTAAAAGTTTATTAAAATTTCTACCTTTCCATGCTCAGACTGCAGTAGTAATCTGAGTCGAACCTAGATCATTGAACACTTCTCTACCTGGAGAACTATAAGAAGACATCTCCACGACTAGTCATACTGGCTTATTTATCCCATCAGCATCCCTCATGTAAGCTGGATCCTGAACAGTATTTCTGATCCGACTCGTGCTCTGGCGCTCCATCCTCACCTTAACGGGAAAGCAGAAGTCCCTGAAACACCGCTTGAAGTTCTCATCAAGAAAGGCATAGAGGATGGGGTTCAGGCTGCTGTTGGTGTAGCCCAAGGCGATACAGAAGTAGTAGCTGGAGAGCGCGGCCGTGCTGTGTGAGGTGCTCCCCAGAGCCTCCACAAGGATGAAAATGTGAATGGGGGTCCAGCAGACGACGAAGACGGCCACCACCACCAGGACAAGCCTGGTGATGCGACGGAGATTGCGATCTTTCTCCCGGGAGCCGGAGAGCAGCCGGACGCTCTTCAGGCGCAGGATCATCAGGGTGTAGCAGACGATGATGATGAGGACGGGGATCACGAAGGCGAAGACGAAGACGCAGAGCTTCACGAAGAGGTCCCACCACGAGTAGTCGTCATCTGGGAACTGCAAGGAGCACTCGATGACGTCCACGTCTGGAGGAGGCGACAAAACAGAGCCACGGAAGGAAAACCTGTTGTCATCACCAAGTGTTTGCCATGTGAATGGTAGTACCTCTGGCTGCAAAGGTCCAGTCATGGTGAGGTGCTGTTACCTGATGCAGGTCACCCAACTAGGAATGAATATCACGCACATTAGCCATCCCATCTTTGCAAACTGAACAATGAAGCCAGAAGGTCACCGTTCACTGGTAACAAACACAGAGCTACAGAATAAATACAGTTATCCAGCAATATGAATTACCTAGTTGTGGAAACTGATTTGACACAGATGATTTTTGGAAGAGCTCACTTGTTAATTTATAGCATCAGTATTTATTTGAATGTCCACATATTAACAATTCTCCCAGATCTAAGGCTCTGGCCATAAAAGCTAGTGTCTCTTTGCAGTAAATAATTAACTATTTCAAAGCTAGCCATTCAATGTAACAAAAGCCAACCTATCTGAAAAAGATGAGGTGGTTTGCAAGAAATCATTATGTAGGGCAATAAAAATTTAAACAAAATTTGTCTAAATATGATCCAGCTCTTGGGACTGAATTGACCCAATGGTGGTCACTGTGGTTGTTACGTTGCTGAAACGTGAGTACACTTTTAAGGGGGAAAGAGGAGGAGGAGGAAGAAGAGCAAGAAAACACAGGAAGGGAGGAGGAGGAAAAGAAAGAAGAGAATCATCATCGTCAAGGAAATTCACAAATAAGACACAATTTTTACTTTTGCCAATACTGACGATGTAACAGGCAAAATCGTATGTTTGCAAGACTACTTAGAAAACCGCTTTATTTGTTCTGCTTCTCCTTGCTGGACAGTATTCTCTTGGAAGTGACCACAGTGTTAGAAAGAGCAGAGACCCAGGAGTAGTACCTTTAATAATACCTTCATTGGGGGCCCACTCACCCCCTTTCCCCCAGCATCAGCCAGCCTTTTCCTCTTCCCTCTGCAGAGTCACTGAGCACAGAGCTGGCTAAAGCCTCTTCACCCCGATCCTTCCTTACAGATAAAGGAATCTGAGCAATTCTAAGTCATAATCTTTATAATGAAAGTATTTTCTTCTGACATTGGAAAAATCTGCTTCAAAAACAGTACAAGAATATTTTTAAAATAGTGGAGCAGCTCTATTAATAATGTTTTCTAAAATGACCTAATGTGTTCTTAATTAGATGTCTCTTAGTAAAACAAAAGGTATCCTCTTAGAATTTCTACTAGACGATACTTTAAAATACAAAGAATATAATAATTTTGGCCAGTTAAGAAAGATGAATATCTTTTTTCAATCAAATGCCAGATTAAACCTTTTAATAGTCAATAAAGGCTCCCAGAATAACTTGTAGGTTTTGATTCTCAAAAAAAGTCATTGTCCAGGAGTTCTTGCTCTAGTGTGTGGGTTAAGAATCTCACTGCAGCAGCTCCAGTTGCTGTGGAGTCAAGAGTTTGATCCCTGGACCAGGGCAATGGGTTAAAGGATCCAGCATTGCCACACCTGCAGCTTGGATTCAGTCCTTGTCCTGGGAGCTGCTTTTTTTTTTTTTTTTTTTTTTTTTTGTCTTTTTTAGGGTCACAACCACGGCTCATGGAGGTTTCCAGGCTAGGGATCTAATTGGAGCTGTAGCTGTCAGCCTATGCCTTTGCCACAGCAAGGAGGGATCCAAGCCACGTCTGCAACCTACACAGCTCATGGCAACGTCAGATCCTTAACCCACTGAGTGAGGCCAGGGATTGAACCCGCAACCTCATGGTTCCTAGTCGGGTTCATTAACCACTAAGCCACGACATGCCCTGGGAATTTCTATGCACCATAGTTTCAGCCATTAAAAAAAAGTTATTGTCCAAAGTACTGCTACCATGAAAACTACAACAAACAAACATCTCTCTTAATCTTTGCTTTAATGTTTATGGGAATAAGAACAGGTGAAATCATCTTTTTAAAAAATCATCATGATTATCATAGAAATATATTTATTAAACAATTTTTTAAGCTGGTACACTGCGATCTAGCTTCCTTGATGTTTTTTCCTTTCCTGCTTTTCTTCTGTGTATTCCAAGAGTGCCTCTTTCTTGTGGTTGGCCTCAACTTAAATGTCACTTTAGAGACATTTATACAGAGGCTGACTCATCTGAATAGTCCTCCCCTGCAACTTATATTCTCTCTATATTATACTCCTTCTATTTCTTGATCATTATATAGCCACAGACACTGGACAGAAACTAGACAGAAGCTCTTTTGTAATAATATGTTGCCTTTTTCCCTAATGTTTCTCTTCCTCCAGAATGTAAACTACCTTAGAGTAGGTACCCAATCTGCCTAGAATACTATTTAATCCTTGCCACATGAGGAGGCAGGAGCACATGGCATTTGCAGAGAATAAACTGTTAAATAAGTAAGCAAGTGAATATCACATGGAAACCCTTGAAAATATGGATTCCCTATAGTAATTACCATGGATAAGATAAGCAAGGCAACATAAAGCCTGATGTTTAATTTGGATACGTCTTTTAGCGTTGAAGATCAGCTCTCTCTTGACCAATTTTCTACCATGTAGCTGGAGCTCAGTAAGTGTGTAATGATGGGTAAAATAATCAAACACAGCTACTTTTACAAGACTTTGGAAAACATCCAGCAATAGAATTGGAAATATCCTTGGGAATGTCACTGAAGCTGAATTCATACCAGAGAGGGCTAAGGCAACCATCAACAAAATCCAAATCCAAGTACAACATTTTTATTAACTGTTCTTTTTTGGGGAAAAGAGTGCATTTTTGTCTTTAAAGACACATATCGGCTGAAAGTGAAGGAATAGGAAAAGATAGTCAATGCAATGTAAACCAAAAGAGAGCCTGAGTAGCTAGCTATACTTACATCAGAAAAAAATGGACTTTGAGTTAAAAACTGTCATGAGGCAATTTTATATAGCAGTCGATTCATCAAAAGGCTATAGCAATTTTAAATATATATTTACTCAACATTGGAGCACCTAAATTTGTAAAGGATATATAAATAGGATTGAAGGGAGACACAGACAGCAGTATAGTAACAGTAGAGGATATCAGCACTCTACTTCCAAAAATAGGTAGATTATCCGGATAGAAAAGAAATAAGGAAATGGCAAACTTTAACAACATTATAAATAAAATGAACTTACCAGACATAAACAAAACATTTCATTCAAGAGCAGCAGAATACACAGTCTTCTTAAGTGGGCATGAAACATTCCACAGTATTAGATCATATGTTAGGACACAAAGCAAGACTTAACAAATTTAAAAGATTAAAATCATATCAAGTATCTTTTCTGACCACATGAATATAGATATTGATAACAGGAAGAAAACTGGAAAATTCACAAATGTATAGAAATTAAACAACACATTCTTGAACAACACACAAGTCAAAGTGGAAATCAAAAGGGAAATAAAAACTGCTTGAGATGAATGAAAAAGAAGTACAATATACCAAAACTAGTGGAATGTAGCAAAAGCAGTTCTAAAGGGGAAATTTATAGTGACAAACAACTCCATTAAGAAAAAGAAAGATCTCAAGTAAATAACCTAACTGTATATATTAAGGAACTAGAAAAAGAACAAACTAAGCCCAAAGTTAGCAAAAGGAAGGAAATAAGAAAGAATGGATAAGAAATAATGAAACAGAGACTAGAAAAGTAATTGAAAGAAAGAGTTGTTTTTGAAAAGATAAACAAAAACAAAATCTTAGCCAGACTAAGAAAATAAGAACAAAGACTCAAATAAAATTATAAATGAAAGAGGAGACAGTACAACTGATAACAGAGAAATAAAAATGACCATAAGAGACTACTATACACAATTATATGCCAACAGATTGAATAATGTAGAAGAAATAGACAAATTCCTGGAAACATATAACTTATGAGGTTGAGTCTGAAGAAACAAAATCTGAAGAGACCAGTAACAGATAAGGAGATTGAGGCTGGATTAAAAAAAAACTCTTTACAAAGAAAAGCCAAATACTGGACAGATTCATTGGTGAGTTCTACCAAGCATTTTTAAGATGCATACCAATGCATTTAAAACTCTTCCAAAAAGCTGAAGAGGAAGGAACACTTCTAAATTCATTTTACAAGGCCAGCTCTACCCTGATACCATAGTCAGACAAGAACGTCACAAGCAAAGAAAATTATAGGAAAATATCATCAAAGAGCATAGATACAAAAATCCTACAGAATCCTAGCAGACTGAATTCAATAGCACATTACAAGGATCATACACCACAATCAAGTGGGGTTTATCTTTGGAATGCAAATACAGGTCAACACACACAAATCAATGTAATACACCATACTAACAGAATGAAAAATAAAAATCATATGACTATCTCAAAAGGTGCACTAAAAACATTTGACAAAATTCAACATTCATTCCTGACCAAAAAACTCTCAATATATTAGGTATATAAGTTGTGCACGTCAATGTAATAAAAGCCATGTATGACAAGCCCACAGCTAACATCATGGCCAAAAGTGAAAAGTTGAAAGTTCTGCCTTGTCAGGAACAAGACAAGAATGCCTAGTCTCATCATTTCTGTTTACTATAGTACTGGAAATTCTGGCCAGAGGAGTTAGGCAGGAAAATAAATGAAAAGCATCCCAATCAGAAAGAAAAAAGGAAAGTCACTTGAAGAGGACATGATCTTATACATAGAAAACCCTGAAGACTCACCAAAAAACCTGTTCTAACCACTAAATGAATTCAGTAAAGTTGGAGGATTCAAAATCAACATACAAAAATCACTTGTGTTTTTATATATGAACAACACACTATCTGAAAAAGGAACTAAGGAAACAATCTCATTTACAATAACATCGAAAGAGAATAAAATACTTAGGAATAAATTTGAACAAAGAGATGAAAGATCCATATATTGATAACTATAAAACACTGATAAAAGACACAAATACATAGAAAGATATCCTGTGTTCATGGATTGGCAGAATTAATATTGCAAAAAAATGTTCATAACACACAGAACAATCTGTAAATTCAGTGTAACCCCTATCAAAATTCATTGGCAATCTTAAAATTCATATGGACCCACAAAAGACCTCTCAAAAGCCAAGAACAAAGCTGGAGGTATCACACTTCCTGATTTCAAATTATACTGCAAAGCTATAGTAATCAAAACAGAATGGTGCTGGCATAAAAATAGACACATATTCCAATGAAGTAGAAATAGAAATAAATCCGCACATATAAGAACTTAATCTTCAATAAGGGTGCCAATAATGCAAAATGGGGAAAAGATAAACAGTGTTGGGAAAACTGGACATGCATATGCTAAAGAATGACATCAGACCCACAGCTTACATCATACACAAACCATGAAACTCCTAGAAGAAAACATAAGAAAAGAGCTCTTTGTTATTGACCTTAGCAGTGATTTGGGGGGGGGGGTGGATATGACACCAAAAGCAACAAAAACAAAAATTAACAAGTGAGAATACATCAAACGAGTCCAAATTTTAAAAACTGCTGCAATGCAGAAAACATAAGAAAACGAAAAACCACCCTACAGAATGGGAGAAAATATTTGCAAGCCATAGATTGATAAGGGGTTAAAATCTAAAATATATAGATAAGTGTTGCCAAGGACATGGAGAAAAGGGGACACTTTTTGGTGGAAATGTAAATTGGTGCAGTCACTATGGAAAACAGTATTGGCATGGGATTTTCTCAAAAAATTAAAAATAGGGATTTCCTCCTGTGGTGCAACAGGATCAGTGGCATCTCTGCAGTGCCAGGACACAGGTTCAATCCCCTGCCCAGGATGATGGGTTACAGGATCCAGCCTTGCTGCACCTTGGGTTGCGACTGCAGCTTGGATACCATCCCTGGCCCAGGAACTCCATGTGCCATGGGGGGTACAAAAAAGAAAAAAAAAAAATAGAACTACCACATGATCTAGCACTCCCACTTCTGGTATTTACCTAAAGGAATGAAATCAGAATCTCAAAAGGTACCTGCACGCCCATGTTTCCTGCAGCATTTTTCTTAACAGCCAAGATATGGAAATAAATGTCCATGGATTGATGAACGGATAAAGAAAATGTATGTGTGTGTGTATATAGTTACATTTATATTTGATGTATCCAGCCATAAAAAAAAGGAACTCCTGCCATTTTCAACACCATGAATGGATCTGATGGACACTATTCTAAAAGTGACATAAGACAGACATAGACAGGCAAATACGGCTTGATCTCACATGTGGAATCGAAAATAGTCTACCTCATAGAAACAGAGACTAGAATGGTGGTTTTCAGAAATGGGATGCAATGGGCCGAGTAAAAAGTTTCAATTATACAAGTAAACAGGTTCTGGAAATTGCTATGCAGCATAGGTCCAATAGCTAACCGTTCTGTATTACATCTTAAAATATGCTAAATTTACTGAATACTAAAATCTTACGTTAAATGTTCTTACTACACGAGCAAAAATAGTACGAGTGCAGGAGGGAACTTTGGGAGGTGACAGATATATCTATGGTCTTCTTGGGGTGACAGTTTCACAGGTTGTACACATTAAATACAGTGCTTTACATGTCAATCATAACTCAATAATGAGCTTTTAAAAGACATCTTTCATTTACTTTTATATTAATACTAGAGGGTCACAGCTTTCTTTGGTATATATTCTGATGTCTCATGGCTGTTGTGAGTAGAGTTAGCTCTGTTATTGTAATTGGGAAGAACAAATCTGACTCTGTATTGGGTTTGTTCCTTTATTTCTTTCCTTTTTTTTTTTTTTAAGGGCTGCACCCATGGCATGTGCAAGTTCCCAGGCCAGGGGTCAGATGGGAGCCGCAGCTGCTGGCCTTCACCACAGCCACAGCAACACCAGATCCTTAACCTGATGACCGAGGCCAGGTATGGAAACCTATCCTCATGGATCCTAGTGGGGTTCGTTCTGGCTGAGCCACTCTATTTCTTTTACTTTAACCTCTGTATTCTATTGCTTTGCTACAGGTTAAGAATGTCGCCTGTAGCCTGAAATATACATGATCACCCATTCTCAAGGCTCTGATCTTTAAAGATATACCACTTTTCCATTCATAGAGAGAGAAAAAGTTACAGAACAGAGAATAGCATTTGACTTGTTGGAGGTTTACAGGAACATCGTGACCTGACCTGAACAGCTGCAAAATCAAAAGATTCTGACCCAAGAAGTTTGCAACAACTAGCCACATCCCTTCCCTTTAAGTATAAAAGAAGTCTAAATTCTAACTCTGCTAAATCTGTTCTTTAGGAAGTTAGTCCACCATCTTGGTCTGCTGGCTTTCTGAATCAAGTGGCTATTCCTTGCCCCAAGAACTCATCTCTCGATGTACTGGAGCTTAGACTCAGTAACATTACCTAAAGTTTTCCTTGTGCATATTCCTTTTGTTAAGAACAATTCTATTTCTGTTTGTAGCTATTACAATAATTTCGCTGTTACAATCACAGTAGTAGAGAAACTATGAATTCCTGACATAAATAGTACATGTATGTATAATATGTAAAATGTTGTATTTAACATCTTATTGCCCCTAAAATGAAACGTCTGCTGAGAGTTCCCATTGTGGCTCAGTGGTTAATGAATCCAACTAGGAACCATGAGGTTGCGAGTTCGATCCCTGCCCTTGCTCAGTGGGTTAAGAATATTGCGTTGCCGTGAGCTGTGGTGTAGGTTGCAGACGCAGCTCGGATCCTGCGTTGCTGTGGCTCTGGTGTAGGCCAGCGGCTACAGCTCCAATTTGACCCCTGGCCTTGAAATCTCCATATGCTGCAGGAGCGGTCCAAGAAATGGCAAAAAAAAAAAAAAGTCTGCTGTACACAAGAGTCCTCAACACTGACTGAACACCCTGCAGACGTCAATAAGCATAAGCAGTAATGCAGGGCTTGGTAAAATCATTATGTTGATGATTTTGATGATTATGCTGTTAACATTTTTCTGGTGTTTTCTACATACTGGCCACTGCTTTACCAGCTCTCCAGGGATCGACTCCTCAGATGTGCAAACACCCTAGGAGGCAGGTGCCATTATTACCCCCATTTGACAGATGAGGAAATTGAGGGACAGAGGTCTGAGTAACCCAGGGGACAGGGCCCATAAATAGTAAAGTCGGGATTCAATCCAGGCGGTCTGCTTCCAGAATCTGGGTTCTTAACCAGAAAGAAATACTGTCAACACAGAAACATTCGTTGAGATTCCTTATCCAGGTGGAAGTGTTTTAATGCACTGATACTGATTCATTTCGGTGAGCCTTCTCCACAATCGTGACTCTGTGACCCACAGAGGCCAGTCAGCCCTGATCGGTCTATAGAGAGCACCTCCAGGACTCAGAGCCGTGCAGTGTGATGCCGGCACCCCAAAATGAGGACAAGAACTGGTCTGGAGACCATCTTTCATCACACAACACAAACAAGTCCGCTTTAGAAAATAAAAGACACACAGAAAGAATGGAGCCTCCCACGAGACTACTTCAATTTTCCCCCATTTTCTCCTCCCTCTGCCACACGAATTAATCTTCTGCCGACACTAGTGGGTCTTTTCTTCCACTGCATCTGTACACATTCATTTGCAGCAACCCCTTCCTGGAAAACCCACATCTATCTTCATTTCCTCTTGCAAAAGCCTAATTGAAATCCGTTCCTTCTAGGATGTCATTTTCCGACAACGATTAGAAGAGTGTGGTTAAGTCTACAAGTATAACATGAAATGTAAAAATCAATTCTTTCTTTGCCCTGAGAAAAATCATCCATCTTCTTTTATTATTGAGCCCATTCTTCTCACCCTTATGGTGTACATCCAGCATCTGCTCTTATTACGCATCAACACCTATGGCCTGGAGGGGTTTCTTGCAATATTTTTTTATGTGTTGGACGCACACAAAAAAACAAAATCCTGTGTGTAATTAATAATATTTTAAAATGTTTCTCTGATAAAGTTTGGCATTTCTTAAAATTTACCAAGTATCATAGCTTAATACCTGCAGTGCTTATGGTGAAAATTCATTTTATAGTTTAAGCGGGGGAAGATTACGCTTCATTTAAAAATGTGTACCATGCAAGAAAAGCTGTGATTTTAGCAGCTGCCCCTTCACTATGCCCTGGAAAGTCCCTACTTATCTGTACATCCACGTATCATGAAGCCCCTAATAAACCGGGCATTTAGACAATTGCTAAACAATAGATACAGCACTTGCAAAGTCAAAGAGATTGTTCTGCTCCCCTCCCCTCAATGAATTTCTATTAAGACCAAAGATATTTTCACAGCTTTACATTTGAATAGTGAAGCAAAACTCCTAGAGTCATAGTTCTCTCCTTGGCTGCAGGTCAGAGTCACCTGGGGACATCTGAAAAATTTTTGACACCTGGACTGTCCAGGGGTAGGACCCAGGCAGCAGTACTTTCTAAAGTACCCAGGTGATTGATTCCAAAACACACCCCAGGGTAAGAACTACTGTCCTAGAAATACAGGGAAAACATTACGTATCCTGTTCACCAGCTCAGCAGTGATGGGTCCAAAGTCTGATGGTTCTGCTCATCCTTCTGTGAACCTGACTTTGAACAGCCTACAGCCAAATGAAGCAGGGAGGGAGGGAGATTAACCCCTAAGGAAAAAGAATAAAGAGCCAGCATACGACCTTACTGATTTAGGGCCCTTTGTAGGGAGAACGAAGAGCGAGGAGATGTATCTTAGAACAGCCAGGATGCAACGGATTTGTATTTTAAAAATCCACCTCCCTGTGGTTCCATCCTTCAGCCCCAACCCTCCAGATTCCAATGAGCGCTTTCTGAATAGGAGGTAGGTTGGGTTCTGTGTTCCAGCCATGCCATTAGCCCATCCTGTGTTTGTTTATTTTTTTTTCTTTTTAGGGCCACACCTGCAACATATGGAAGTTAACAGGCTAGGGGTCGAATAAGAGCTGCAGCTGCCCGCCTACACCAGAGCCACAGCAACACATGTTCTGAGCTGCATCTGCAACCTATAGCTTGCAGCAATAGGATCTCCTTCCCCACTGAGTGAGGCCAGAGATTGAACCTGAAATCTCATAGATACTAGTCAGGTTCTTAACCGGCTGCCACCACAGGAACTCCTATCCCATCCTGTGTTTAGATGTGGAAAGAAACAGCATTGCTCTATTTCATGTTATCTTTCCATTGGCCTTTGGCTTTTCTTCTAGATGAGTGTCCTACTCGCTCCCAAATTAAGAGTTTGTATACTTAGAAGTTCCGTTCTAAAAAAGGAAATGTTATAACAAAATCGCTTTGCTGTACACCCAAAACTAACACAGCATTGGAAATCAACTATACTTTAATAACAATATACTTCTTTTATGAACAGTGACAAAATAACTTTTTTTTCGGGCAAGGAAAACAGCTTCCCTTACCTTCCCTGACTTTGGTTCCTCCCAGGACTATGGCAGAGATGCCGACAGATGACGACAGGATCCAAATACAGATGTTGATGATCTTTGCCTTCAAGGGCGTGCGGAAGTCAAGCGCCTTGACGGGGTGGCACACGGCGATGTAGCGGTCCACGCTCATCATGGTCAGGGTGAAGATGCTGGTGAACATGTTGTAGTAGTCGATGGAGATGACGATCTTGCACAGCACGTCCCCAAAGGGCCAGGAGTTCATCAGGTAGACGGTGCTCTGGAAGGGCATGGTGGTGGTCACCAGAGCATCCGCCAGCGCCAGGTTGAATATGTAGATGTTGGTTGCGGTCTTCATCTTGGTGTATCTAAAAGACAAGCAAGGTTGCTCCTCTCCGTCTTCATGCCATATGCCCATGAGGCAGATGTGCCCTTGGGCTGCTGAATTTGGTTTTTGGTTTGTGTTTTGTTTTTTGTTTTTGTCTTTTTGACTTTTTCTAGGGCCGCTTCCATAGCATATGGAGGTTCCCAGGCTAGGGGTCCAATCGGAGCTGTAGCTGCCAGCCTACGCCAGAGCCACAGCAACTGTGGGATCCAAGCCACGTCTGCGACCTACACCACAGCTCACGGCAACGCCGGATCCTTAACCCACTGAGCGAGGCCAGGGACCGAACCCACAACCTTGTGGTTCCTAGTCGGATTTGTTAACCACTGAGCCACGAGGGGAACTCCTGAATTTTTTATTCACTTATTCTTTACGTCCACATCATCTAATATGCAAAAGGACTATCCAGACACCAGGGGTAGAAGAAAAATGGGCAAACTTTTCTGAGTTTATTTAGCTTTGATTCTAGTGCTTTGTTCCAAAATAGATTTAATTTGAAAAGGGTAAAGAAACAAGTGCTAATAAACAGATGGATGTACATATAGATCTTTGCAATATGTAATACAGATCTTTACTGTGACCGTGATTCATTTTAATCCTACCCAGGATTGCTCGGCTCTGATCATTTTTTAATGCTTTGTTTTTCTCACTGTGTAAAACAAAGATAAGACAGACACAACTTCTCCTCAAGGTTACTTTGAGAAATCAATCATTGTAATTACGTCTTTTGAAAGTGCAAAATGGTTTTCATTTTGAAAATATATTCCATTTCAATGACTAAAACACAGTGTTAATTTTTTTTTTTGGCTGTGCTCGTACCATGCAGAAGTTCCCCAGCTAGGGAGCAAATCTGTGCCATGGCAGTGACAATGCCAGATCCTTCACCTGCTGAGCCACCAGGGAACTCCTAATGGTAGATTTTTGTTCATCCTTGTCCCACTAGCTTTTCATTTTAGATGTGGCATGTATTAAAGCAGGCTGAATTCTTCTTTTACACATGGCACAGCATAATCTAGCACACTAGGTGAGAAAGAATTCTGTTTTCCTCTACTCTCATCTTGAGAGATTTAGAAAGCACACAATGTGTTTCATCTTCCAACTGAGGGAACAGAAATTTTCAAAATAGGTGAGAAAGACTGCCTTTAAGCTTAAATTATTTCTTGCCATTTTAACATGAAGTTTAGAACAATTCCGTTTTCTACTAAAACAGAATTAAGAAGATTGTTTTACTTAGAGAATGTTTCCCTGGGGATCTTTCGGGTGTGAAATGTTCCAAACTACATCAGCAGGTTTTCTGAGGCCAAATGCTAAGCTATGTTGGGAAAATCTATATGTTAATTACTTGCTACACAGCTCAGATTTTCAGACCTAACTGCAATTAATCAAGCCATGCCCCATGGACCTCCAAGAAGCCAGAGTTTTTTTGATGTCAGGGATTCGACTTTTATTAAAGGTTATTTATAAGGAGCAGATTATGGAAAACTACTTCTGCTTTAGCTGTAAGGTCAATATCAATACCATCTCTTGATTGCTATGTCGGTGCTGTGCAATCCATCAATGTCCACATGAGAAACTTATGTTCACGTGTGGTGACAGGACAGCCTTGGCTCCCCTTGGGGGTACTGTGGTCTGATGGGAAGACAGACAGCTCTGCATCTGAACTCAGCACAGCTTTTTTGAGTTTCAGGTCCCGGGGAACAAGGAGAACAAAACTGAACACCAGGACAGGAGTCAAAGGCAGTAGATGATCTGACCCCGGGTCACACCGCACTGTCAGGGCCCCAGCCCCACCCAAGGCCCCCCACCTCGCCCTCTCCCCGCCTGCGCTTGGATGAAGTTCCTAGTGAACACTGGTACCCAAGGTAGCATCTCCTGGTTTCAGGCTTGATGCTCTTTAACTCAACAGTGCTTTAATCTGGAGAGTGAGGAGTCTGTTTTAAAATAGGTCTTGCCTTTATAGCTTTTACTCAAATATTACTAAGTGGCTCGTAGGTTTTAGAAAGTGATTGAACGTGTACGACCAAGGCTTCAAACATAAGCTTTTAAAGGCACAGATAACTGAGCAAGTGCATTTCCTGAGACAGAGCTCAAGGTTTCTAATGAACAAGACTGAAATGCTACCTGCTCAAATAATGCCTTGTTTGAAAAATGCATCTTACAAGCTCGCCTCTTACTCTTTCAATTTTCTCCCCAGGGTCCGTGATATGAGCAGAGACTGGAGCTGGCTGTACCTCTGACTTTTGCTGTGCTGTGACCTGACCTCCTCCTCTTTCTTGCCCAAGTTAGACTGATGTTCTCTGCCTTGTACAATCAGGTGGACCTAAGTTTTCCCTCCAACTGATAGATTTTGGAGAGGCCACTAAAAGCCCTGCTGTATAGCATAGGGAACTGTGCCCTGCATTCTTACATTATACTTTATGGTACTTTATATTTTATAAGTCCAGTATTTTGACTCCTGTGTGTCTTGTTTGAATCTCACAAGGACTGTCCTTTGAGTTTCCCAGGAGATCTATGTCTTTTCCCTAATATAGCTGAAGAAAGTAGACCAAGTGAATAAAATGATTTTTCTAGTGTTGGCAGAAGTGGGAGCTCAGGGGGAGGACAGGGAGGGGGCAGCAGAGCATGGCCCCTCCTCTAGGGTTCTGGAAGACACATGCTTACAACCCTACAGTGCTGCAAGGGAGAGCTAGGCAGGTATAATTAAGAGTAACGAATAGGAATTCCCACTATGGCATAGCGAGTTGAGGATCCAGCATTGCTGCAGCTGCTGTGTAGGTCAAAGCTGTAGCTCAGATTCAATCCCTGGCCAGGGAACTTCCATATGCTGTGGATACAGCCAAAAAATTAAAAAATAAAATAACAGACAGATTGTGAGTTCAACAAATATTTGTTGGCAATCTTTATGGGCTACGCTGAACTGGACCTGGCAAACACAAGCCTATAAGATCCCCCACCACCACTGCCACCGCCACCACAGGCCAGTCTGCCTGTTAGCATTTAACCAAAACAAACGAGCAGTGAAGTTCTTCCAGTTACTGGATATCTGCTGGTGGAAACAAGCAAGCTTTCTCATTATGATCAGATAGGAAATGATTTTTCATTTCATCCACACTGCTTTACAGAAAGGCACAAGTATTTGAAGTAAAATGACACCATCTGAGTGGGAATTCTTGGCTTGTGCAGAGCAGCTGGAGGTGGGCTGGTGGCGGGTGGCTGCACTTTTCAGCGAACACACCCCAGGAGCACATGGCATTAAAAGAGCAAAGTCTGCGGGTTGTCCCCGTGAAACTTATCAGCGTTACAACCCTGGAAACAACAGTGGGATACAGGGAGCAGGCCAGGAAGAGGGGTCAGGAGGGAGCTCTGGGAGCCAGCCCTAAGGAAGGTCATCACCAGGCAAGGGCATGGACGGTGTCCCCGTGAGCGAACAATGCCCCCATCACATACTAACTCAAGACCTTCCTAGTGTAGCTCTTGCCACAGAAGTGAGGTGTGGCTTCTAAATCTGCACCCAGACATGTGAGGGGAACAAAGTCACCTGCGGAACCATCAGGAACCAATGTCACCAGGTAGAGTTTCTCGGGAAGTGTGGTGCTTGCACAGGAAAAGTGAGGCATCTGCGGGAGGAACACAGACCCTGCGACACTGCAGCTTCAGGACTTCCTGCCCATCCCCGCAGCTGCCCCGCACGGACAGTGCAGGTAATGGGTCATTCGTGGACCATCACCGCCCATTGCTAGCGAGGAGCACTGCTGCCCCAGTGCTTTTCTTTCATTTAAATGAGCTTCTTTAGTCAGGAGCTCCCTTTGAGCTCTAATGCAGCATAATAAGTCCATAATCTTGATGGCCAGTCACCATGTATCTTTGAACACAAACACAGTTTTGGTTTTACTGATTCCAGTTATTTATGGCTCTTCCCTGCAACCGCCCGCCACGGTGACATCCTTTCTCCCTTTCAGCCATGCTCACGCTCCTTCCCCATCGTCATCTTTTCACACTTTCAACATGTCTCAAGCGCCTACTCCATACCCATCAATATACAGGACATGGAAGACAACTGCAAACCCTGCCCTAGGATCTTTTCAACTAACTGACTCAGGACTGCACCGTGAATCAACTCTACTTTAATTAGAAAATAAATGTGAAAAATGTCCAACATTGTAAATCAACTATACTTTAATAAAAAAATATAAAAAATTAAAATTAGAGCAAAGAATTTTAAAAAAGGATTGTACTGTGAAGTAAAGGGGTAGACAGAGAGAAAGATCAGTGTGTGGTGACTAGATGGTGACACGTGTCAGGAAGGGAGAACCTGGACAGGTCTCACACTTCGAGAAGGACCTGGACACAGGGCTTTGTGGGCTAGTCTCCTTCAGGGACCACAGGTCCTGTGGGAGGGTGGGTGGGAGGCTGGTTGGGATGGGAAAAGGGGTGTCAGGTCACAACAAACCTGAAGACCAGCAGGAAAAGCCATTTTAAGTATTCAGGACTTGTCCCTTGACAGATACCGTTTTAGGAACTTTCTTCGATCTGGCAATGTTGTCAGGATGATTAAGTGAGCTGGTGTCTCACATTACTTAGCACAGGGCTTGGTTCTTGATAACTGCTCAGTGAATGCCAGCCCGCGTCATCACTGCCACTCCTGTTACGATACCGCCACTATTACTATTAATTACCTACTATTGTTCCAGGAACTGTATTACAGTCCCCCAAGATACCAACACCCCCACTTTTTCTGAAGAGTAAGCAGCCTTAGAGATGATTCTCGGGGCTTCTCAGGGCCCATCCCTAACAAGTAAAGGAATTCAGGATGGGGTTCCAAAGTTTCTCAAGGAGTCAGAAATTACATCAACGAAATAATGTGCTTCTGTGAATTCTGCTACTTCTAGTGGCTGAAGATTGAAGGACATTCTGATCAGTGGGGGTGAATCTGCACCACCAGGGCAGAAGACATCCAACGAAAGGAAACAGGCCTGATCCAGAAGAGGATGCAGACATTAAACATGGCCTGCTGCCTGCCCTCCACGGTCCAGGGCTGTCACGCACATCATGGTCTTTCAGGTTTCATAAACACCCATCTTTTTCAGTAAAGAGGAAGCAAGTGGCTTTTCCTCAAATCTGTGAGACAGTGGGAAGTGGCACAGCCTCTGAGCAGTCATCAAACTACAGCTCCAACAAAATGAAAGAACACACACCCTGATGGCCATTCATATGAGTAGATGCCTTTAATACTGCAAATACCTAACAGCCAACAGAAGGCACCTGCACCAACACTGGCCTGGTGAAAACACGAGTGTGAGCAAAGCCTCCTTCCCCCCCACCCCCACCCCAGGAAGCTGGCCGCTATCCCACCTCCCTGGACCTACAGCAGGGGTCTGAGGGCCTGAACACCAAGGAGGCAGAATGTTCTCCAGCACCTGGCAAAGCCCAGCCCAGCGGTGGAGCCAATTGTCCCGAGAGCCGGGTTTCAGCGCTCTTTCCTCCGCATGATTCATTTGTCCTCCTGGGCGTGCTGTCCAGACACAGAGTGCTCCAGATTTTATGTTTAAAAAACCAGAGGTGATGGTGGCACTGATGTGAATTCTCAGGAGAACTTATTTGAAAACATGATGAGTGTACTTCATTAAATTCTCCAGATGCTTTCAGTTCATCTCAATGAAATGAATTTGCTAGACATCCTTTTAGATTATTTACTGGTTGAAATTACGGTTCTTTATGAAAGGGCAGTAGCTTGTTAATTTCTTTAAAAAGGGAGATTCAGCCATTGTCTCCCCACTGACCTGACTTTGAAATGCCTCAATCTACAGTTCTCTGAAGGAGTCACGTTCAGGTAGGCGTCAGGCCCTGAGACTCTCCCATGTGCACAGAACGAAAGCGATCGGGAGAAGAGAGGGGGTGGGGCATGTCCCCCAGCCCCCACTCTTGAGACTGCAGGGTGGACAGGTATCACTGGCTGTCCCTGCGTGGTAGTCAGGGAGGGAAGAGAGGGCGGAGAGGTAATGATTTCACTGCAATGGCCAGGGTCCCGGGAACTGCTCAGCCTTCCTGCAGTCCCGGCCCAGACCCCCGCCCCCCAAGGAATGTTCTGGTGTGTTCTGCAGTGTGCAAGGAGTCTTCATCACACCCAAAAACACCCACTGGAAAACTATAAATCTCAAATGACTGTCCTTTTGTTTCCGAGTGGAGAACTGTCTGGACATCTAGAAACATGTCTTCAATTATTTTTTCCTTTTTATACAGAAAGCCGACCTAGCTAAGGCGAACCACAGGTGCCGGAGCCGGCCACATGGTGACCTCCTGCTCTGCCTTCTGTCGGAAGGAAGTGCCCCCTTCCCTTGGTGAAAAGCAACACAGTAAAGCGAGAGAGTTTAGAGTTTTGTTGTGAATTAAAAGAGCTCAGAATATCGCTCTTACTGTTACAGCCGTTCTCTAAAGCTCCCAGCTCCAGCCGCTCTTGGTCTGAAGGCTCCCCTGTCCAACCTCAGGCCAGTTCCTTTGGGATATCTCAATTTCATCCCACGTTTTATGTTTTCCTCATTTTTCGTTTAAATTATGACTTGTTTCGTTTAAGTTATGACTTGTTGCTGAGTTGGGCAGTAGGATAAGGAGGTACTGCAGCAGACACTCTGACGGGGTCACCCCATTCCTCCCCCCACTTCCCCAATTCGGTGACAGCCAGCAGTTTGGGTGGGACTGGCACAAGGTCAATCGTGGGGTGAACTTGACCCAAGGCTGGCCTGAGTTGGGCAGTAGGGAGAGGATGAGGGTTAAAAAAAAAAGGCATAAGACCTTTACAATATTATTCCTACTCCTAAAATCTATTCTTACCTCAATCTTCCTAATCTAAGACATAAGCCAGCCTCCCCTTCAAAGAAAGAAAGAAACAAAACAAAAAACTATTGGCCGGTTTTCTGTTGAGGGATAAGTGACTGCTATTCTGAAACCATCCTTTGTTAAGGCCGTATTTCATGAAGCCTGTTTACCTGCACCACTGAAACCACGTAAGCCAAACCTTAGAAAGGAACCCACAGAGCCGCCGCACAATTTTCAGTTTTTAGCTGAGTGCGGAACCGGCTGCGGCAGCGACAGCTGGGTGTGCCCACAGGATACCCTGGAGAGAAGGTGGTGCCCAGCGCAGAGCGCACACCAGGGCAGGGCCAAAGGTAAGCAGAGAGAGGGGCCACCTCCCCCCGCAAAAATTAAGGTCCTTCCGAAACCAACTCTAAGACTGGCCCCAGGAAAAACCAACGAAACACAATCCAAAAGTGATTTGGTGGATTTGAAGGCTATAGTTCTGCCAGAATGTGTGAAAGCGTAAGAGCTCTGTATGTGATCATCAAATTGGGATTCCTCTTTCTTTTTTTCTTTTTTCTTGTTTTTTTTTTTGTTTGTTTGTTTGTTTTTGTTTGTTTTGGTTTTTTTTTTTTTTTGGCAGCTGTTTAACCTCTCTGATCTGTGAAACAGTTCCATAAGGATTTGGACTCCTGGGATCTTATGTCCCACAGGGAAGAAAATCACCCTGTTTAGCTAATCCACATCAACAGTGGCACTGAAGCCAATTCTCCCTTTTAAGAGCTTGTCAAATAACACAATTACTTGGAGAAATTCAAGATAGGCTCTTCTGAAGATAATTTTTGAAGTTACTTTTACTGTGCTTGCTTTATTTTTATTATATTTTAAATAAATGGACTTTACTTATTTATTTATTTTTGGCCGTGGTGCGCTTGACGTGGGACCTCAGTTCCCAGCCTTGGAACTCAACCCAGGTCACAGCGGTGAGAGTGCTGGGTCCTAACCGTTAGACCGCCAGGGAACTCCTCCACCATGCTGGCTTTACAGGAAATGTTGAATGTTGGTTCCAAGAGAGGATTCAGGATAAATTTGAACATATTTTAAAAATCAAACCCTATGGTAAGACTGCTGCTGGAAAGGAGCAACAATGGTTAACTACACCCAGGCACCTCTGCCTCTCCTCCAACGCCTCCCTGGGTGTAGCCTGGTGACCTCATCTGAGGTCAGCTCTGCTGACGTTTGAGAGAATAAGCAAGACGCATGAAGGGATTCTGAGCCACACCTTCCGGAGGAGGACGAAGACACGGGGATGGAGAAGAGGTACTGCAGCAGACACTCTGACGGGGTCACCCCATTCCTCCCCCCACTTCCCCAATTCGGTGACAGCCAGCAGTTTGGGTGGGACTGGCACAAGGTCAATCGTGGGGTGAACTTGACCCAAGGCTGGCCTAAGTTGGGCAGTATATGCAGGTGACCTGAGATGGCCTCCAGCAGGGCGGGCGTGGGACCTCTGCCGCGCTTGGGGAAGAAACTGCCCGCTTTTTCTGAGCAAGAGAAGAGGTACCTTCATGAGAACAATCTCCATGCCCAGCAAGCTTGGGAGGGTTAGCTGCCTTTGCTGAAGAAACCTGAGTTCAGAAAACGGAACCATTTCCAGAGTATTTTTGTGGTTCTGTTTTCTTCTAAGCTTCTGATAAAGGTACCTCTCTTAGGAAATTTCAGCACTGCCCAGGCTAAATGATAGGGAAGCCAACATCTTCTACGCCCGGAGCAAGGTCGGCAAGAGCCTGATCCCTAGCGGTCTTTATTGTGGTGGCAAAGAATTAATGAAAGCTAATGAGAAAAGGAAAAGGCAACACTTAAGACCAAGAACCAAATCATTTTCTGATTCCTGTTATTTTTTTCCTAATAATTTCTTCCTTGTTTATCCTTATGTTGAATTTAGAAAGAAACATACCTTTATAAGAATAAGGCTTTTCATTCAAACAAGAGAATATATACATAACGTCATAAAGACTGAAGCTTGAACAGTGTTTTCTTTTTTTTTTTTTTTTTTTCGTCTTTTTGCCATTTCTTGGGCCACTCCCGCAGCATATTGAGGTTCCCAGGCTAGGGGTTGAATCGGAGCTGTAGCCACCGGCCTACACCAGAGCCACAGCAATGCGGGATCCGAGCCATGTCTTCGACCTACACCACAGCTCATGGCAACACTGGATCCTTAACCCGCTGAGCAAGGCCAGGGATAGAACCCGAAACCTCATGGTTCCTAGTCGGATTCGTTAACCACTGCGCCACAACGGGAACTCCTTGAACAGTGTTTCCTTAAAGCGAACAGAAAATGGCTAAGCAGTGTTTAGAGCTGAACGGTGTCCTCATTCATATGTTTAAGTCCTAACCCTCTAGACCTCAGAATGTGGCTGATTTTGAAAACAGGGCCTTGAAAGAGGTGCCATGAGGTAAAATGGGGTCATTAGGGTGCCTGACCCCACATGCCTGGCATCCTCAGAAGCAGAGCCCATCAGGACCCAGGAACCAGGGAGGTCCACCCAGAGGAGGACCACATGGGGACACAGGGAGAAGGCAGCCACCTGCAAGCCAAGGAGAGGACTTCAGAAGAAGCCAATCCTGCCAACACCTTGATCTCGGACTTCCAGTCTCCAGACTGTGAGACCAGCCACCCTGTCTGTGGTACTTTGTTGCCGCAGCTCCATCCAACAAACTACTGCAGGCAGATTCTCTAGAAACCAAGGTGCCTGCAAGATCATTACCCAGAGGGCAGGAGGCCAGCCAAGCCTGCAGCTGGGGATGAGTGTGTGGGAGAGAGAGGCAGAGCGTTAGGCCTGCTCCGTATTTGCCCTGACAGTTTCAGCCACAAGAATGGATGAGACCATTGAGAGCCTTGAAAGAGGCTACATCTTGGCCAGGCTACAGTCCCCAAATATTCAAACACTCACCAAGGCGCAGCTATGAAGGTGTTTGGTAGATGTGGTTAAAGTCCAGAGCCAGGCGACCTTAAACAAAGGCGATGACAGCCGAGGTCTGGAAGACCTGGTCCAAGCAGCTCAAAGACCTTCGGAGCAGAGCCTCGCTTCCCGAGAAAGCAGAGGTCCCATGTGGGCACAGCAACCCGGCCCGCCAGCCGCATATCATGTGGCCACGGCATAACCCCCTTCGCCTGTACATCCGCTATGGGTTCTGCTTCTCTGGTTGAATTCTGACTGATACGGGGAGGGTGCAGTGAGGACAGGGAGCTGAGAGGCTTGGGAAAGAGGATGATTTGGGAAACATCGGGGAAGAGGAGAATGTGATGCAGATGGAAGAGAAAGGCAGTGGCCGAAGACGGCAGTCAAGGAGAAGGTGAGACTGGCCCAGCGTCGGAATCCCCCTGACGTCAAGGGATGGCCCGCCCCAACAAGCGACTGGGACCCTCTGGGAGGAGCATGGGTGGGAGGAAGCGCCAGTGCATACATAGACCAAGGAGGGGGCAAAAGACACCACAGTGACCAGCCCTGGTCACTCCTCCAAGATGATCAGGAGGAGGAAGGGACGTTAGCCAAGGGAATTCAGAAAGCGGAAGGGTGGGATATGGCTGTCTGTGAGATGACAGACGATGAGCACGTCCAGGTGGCCAGAGCAGTGGACAGGGCAGGTGACAGACAGGAGAAAGGAGATGATTCAAAACCCAAGAGCCAGGGCCTGCCTGGGACAGAAGGAGGGAAACCCTCTGCAGAGATGGGTGGGATGAGGGGAGGTGGCCCCAGGTCCCAGGGGACCCCGTGAGCCCACTCACCAACCACGAGGGGACTACAGCCAGGCAGAGGGCTTGAGAATTAGTGGCAATTACATTAGATTTTTTTTTAATAGGAAAAGGAATTGGCTCTGTTTGGAAAATAGGAGAGAGACGCAGAAAAACAAGGCAGAACTGAGGTCGGATGACTCAGAACCGAGGTAGTGACTTTTCCTTGACGAAGATAAAATGGATTTGATTCAGCAGCATTCAGTTTTCTGGGAATGGGAACAAGGAAGACAGGGCACCGCCCTGATCTAGGGTTAGTGTTTGGTGAAGGACAGTGTCGGAAGAACAAGATGGCAAGGGGGTCGAGCGAAACCGTCAAGGGAGGAGGGCTCATGGGGTCCAGGCACAGTCCCGGGAGAAGGCAGAGTCTGGGAGAGAGTGAGACAAGAATGGATCCATCCACATGCCTGGAGAATGAAGAGCTCGGTGGATCACAGCCCAGGATCTGGGGTCAGACTGCTGGGATCATTCTGATCCCACAAGACAGTAGGGTGCGACCTTTCTTTGCCTTAGTTTCACCACCTGTGAAATGGGTGCAGGAGTATACCTATGGTGGTGATGAGGAAATAATTCACATGAAGTAAGTGGCTCTACCAGCCCAGCGCATATTAAGTGCTCATTAGGTTTTGATCATTTTCGCTAAGGGAGGAGACAGCCGTTTGTGCAGGAAGCTGTGCTTAGGGTGGAGAAGGACCTTTAAGGTATCAGAGGCGGGGCTGCCTGGCAAGGTCCAGGGGTGGGGACGGGTGGGAACCATGACATTCGCTGCAGGTGGCCTGCACAGGAAGAGGTGAAGATGTCATAGGCTTAGAACCCTGAATGTCCCCGTGGGCACCCCATGATGTTGCTAGGACCCAAGGACGTGGATAGGGGCTGAGCTGAGAAATTCCTATGCCAGGACCACAAACCCCAAAGCCTGGGGAGAGGGAGGCCGGAGGGCTTCAAATTGAAGGTTTTCACAGTGAAAGGTTAAAATACCTTAGTATTAGGCAAGGATAGCAGTTGCTCTACATTAAATGATAAAAATCCTTGAAACAGTAAATTATCTTCGGAAGATACTGGACAGCATTCCAGGAGCCCAGGGTGAGAAAAGCTATTAGTAAGGCAGGTCTCAATGCAGTCAAAGCTTTTTCCACAACCCTTACCTTCCCCCCAGAATGATCTCCTAGATGACCGAACAGGACTCTTTTGCATGTATACTATGCTAAAAAAAGGTCCTTCTCAACAGTGATCCTCCATCTTTTCAGCAATGCTGCTCAGCCCTCGAGGTCAATTGCAGAAGCTATGCTTAAATTCCACACCCTGGTTCTGCTCTGACTTCCGACTCATGTCTGATGCCACCGTCGCTGGAATCTTCAGTCCTTTCCTCTCCTGAGTGAAATAAGCCCGAGTCTGTCAACTTTTCTTCTGAGGTTTTATTTTTCAGCTCTGTGACCATGTATCAGACTGAAAAATCCTGAACGCTCCTAATGCTCTTAACAATAGATTTAAGCCAACTACTGGTTCAGTAGGCTGGCATTCCAGGACCATAACAGAACACCTTCTTCATTTAGCATCAAACTCGATCTCCGGGGAGGGTGGATGATGTCCTATGGGAACTCTTTAACTCCTTTTGTTTTTTTAGCCGAATTTATCCCCTTCTCACAAATTTTGGTCTCGGATATCTTTGGGATATGTATTTAGTTCATATTTACATTTCTTTATATTTGCCATTAAAAATCCTAGCCAATCTACAAAGATTCTTCCTTCTTTGCCACATGTCTAAAGCTCCCCGCGGAGTTGTCTTTGCACATATGTTAGGATTCTTCATTCTCTTTGACCCTGACTTCAGGGCAATAGGAAAAGTTGTAGACCAACTAAGAAGCCTTATTCAAGTGAAAAGAAGTTACATCTGTTTCACTCAAGCATTTAAACAGGATATGAGTAGGAACAGGAGTGGGTTTTTTCTTAGCATCCTCTTTTTCGGTAACAAAGTTTTAGAACAAAACAATGGCCTCTGTGGCAAAGAGCTCCTAAAATTTTTAATTACAGATTAGAATAAGGCTGTCTTTTCCTTGGTTACTATAATCTTTCTAATGGAGAGCAGCCTCGAAATCACTAATGTCTTGGAAAAACAATTTGCTTTTAAAAATTCCTCCTTCTGGAGCCTGTACTCATCACTGATAGAAGTCCTGTAAAATGCAGTAAGCAATTATGGAAGCCAAGGGTATCAAGCTAGCAATTGTAGATGAAAAGAGCTTTTTAATTTGTAATCGGGGGCTTAAATGATAGTTTTCAGTTCCAGAGCGGGGAGAGGTGGTATTTGAAAGAATCTTTGTGCTATTGCAGATACTGTTCTTTTTTTTTAAATATATACACTTTTTTTGTTTTTGTTTTTGTGGCACCTGTGGCATGCAAAAGTTCCAGGGCCAGGGATCAAACCTGCACCACAGCAGTGACCTGAGCCATAGCAGTGACAAACGCCAGATCCTTAACCTGCTGAGCCACCTAGGAATTCCTACAGATATTGTTCCCTAAGTTCATAATAAAGAGCCTATTTCAAAACTAAAGTCAGGAAGAAAAAATAAATAAAGTAAGAATTTAGTTCTTCATCCTTTCAATGCCCCTGAACAGAGTGATTTGCATCCTTCCTTTATTTCACAGGAACTTCTCAAAGGAATTTCACTCTCAAAGTTGCAGCTCCAAAAAATTCATTCTCCCAGACAGTGAAACTTCTCTAAGGGCATTCTGACAACGTTGGGATTTTTGTTTTTCTTTTCTTGTTTTCTTTGTTGCAAGAGGCCAAAATACAAATCACTTCACTTACCAGAAAATTAGCATGCATGTGCGTTTGGCTATATATTATTAGAAGCTGATGTCAATGTAATTCCACAAAAGGACAATAAAATAAAACCATCAGTTCTCACGATGCGAAATAAAACGCAAAGCAATTTTTGAAAACCTCCAGCACCCACACTTTAGAAGATAAATATTGGATGGCTTATGTAAAAAGAGCCACCGGTATTCTAAACAAATAAGATGGCATTTCAGTGTTAAAAAGGTTCACGTATGGATACCAACAACCCTAAAGAGTGTGCTGGCTTTGCTTCATAAACCCTAACACCTATCTGATGAGTCACAGGAAATTCTGAATTATCTTCAGCGTTCTAGGTGGGCATGAATTTTATCTAAAGAAATATTTGCAAAGGGTGAAACAAAGTGCTCTAAACTGGCACAGGCAACTAGGCACAAGGCCAGTCTCCTTCCCAGGAGACACCGACCTTGTTCCACTCCCCAGCACTTTGCGTGTCCGTGGGGTTTTCGCCAGGGGCTTGACGGGCAGAGGAGGATGAGACTCTTAAATCCTCAAGACACTTGAGGTCGCTTGGATTCGACCTCGCAGACCTGTACCCAGAACTCCTCCAAGAAATCTCTCTTCTAAGGGACCACCCTCTGAGACTCTCTGGAGCTCGGGGAGCGGGGTCCCCACCACCCAGTCTGCATCCTGAAGGCAGGCCCGACCTTCCCTCCCGGCGGTGGCCACTGCGGCGCCAGGACCCGCGCTCACCGGATGATCACGAACATGACCAGCGAGTTGCCCACCAGGCCCACGACGAACACCACGGAGTAGACCGCCGTGATGATGACAGGGATGACAGGGGAGATGTGAGCGGACTCCAGCGGCGCGTCCTCGGAGCCCGCGCTGCTGTTGCCGTCCGGCTCAGCCCAGCCCGGGAACCAGCCGCTGCCGTTGGGGGGCAGGCAGGTGCTTGGGGAGCAGGTGGGGCCCGGCTCGCCGCGGAAGATCTGGACCGGGGGCTCCATGTTCGGAGGCTGCAGCCGCCGGGCGAAGACAGGCGGCACCTGCGGGCTGCGGGGGCGAGAGAATGGGCTGGACCGGGGTGGCAAACTTTGGCCGCGCCCGAGCCAGCGCGCGAGGCCGGCGGCTCTGGGGGCCCAGGGCCCGCTGACGCCCACCCGAGCCGCACGTCCCTGGGGCGGGACAGGGAGGACGGACCTCTGCCTAGCACCTCCGCCGGCAGTGCCCAGGGGGACAGCGCGCGCCCCCCTTTCACCTGGCTCCTGAAATCCCCTCACCCTTTCCTAGGCGCGGTTCCCAGGTGGAACTGTCCCCAAACTGCCGCTCGGAGCCCCTAGAGACAAGACACCCCTGGAGCACAGAGCCCTCGCTCCCAAGGACTGCGCCTTGAAAGCCCACAGCTCACCTCTGCCTCCTGGAGACGTGCGGAGCGGTGCCAGGGGTCCTGGCCGGCGGGGAGCCGCGCGCTCCCGGATCCCGCTCAGCCCTGAATCGCCGCGCACCCGCAGCCCCGCGCCGCCGACTCGCAGACCCCGGCCCCGCGCTCTGACCGCAGACGCCTTCCCCCGAGCGCGTCCCCGCCGCTGAGTGCGCGGCTCCCACGACCGGTGCGGCTCAGCCGGGCGGGACGCGGCGGGGACGCGCGGGCGCCAGGGACCCGCGCGGGGAGAGCGGCCGCCCCGCCTCGCCCCGCCCACCCGTCCCCCGCGCCCCCGCCCGCGCCTGCTCGCCCTGCGCGTGAACCTGCCCCAGCCCGCGCGCCTGGGTCGTCTGGCCCCCCAGCCTCCCCCGCCGAGGACAGAGATCCGCTGTGCCGGTCAGGTCTCGGCGTCCTGAAGGAAGGGTGTGCCGTCCAGTGCGACAGGCATCTGTGTCCAGAGCTGCTATCGGCCTAGTTCCCAGGACACGTCTGCTTTAAGGTGAGGAGGAAAATCGTAGTTTTATTTCAATGACCCAGCCAAAGACATAATGCAATTAGAATAAGACCAAACCACAGCATTTTAATGATCGCATGTACATAAATAGAGCATTCTGTCCCTTTCAGCCTTCTTCGCCCGTCTGACAGAGACTGCTCACAGACCACCCCTTATTCTTTCCCGGTTTTTCCTGGTATTAACTGCAGAAGACACTCCCTGTCCCAGGCCTCAGTGTTGGTCCAGGTAGGTGACAGTGTCTCTTTCTCCCGTATTAATGTCTGCAGCTGTCACATTCGTTCTGTCACGACGGCACTTGTTCTCTGAAGCTTCCAATAACCTGAGCCCCAAGAGAAATTCAGTCACCATTCCTTCTCCTAGCTCTGCCAGTCGCAGGATCAGATTCTGCTGGTCAAAGAGGCCCTCTACGATGACCAAAAGGCAGGAAAGCAAAGGTCAGCTGGGGGAGGGAAGCCAGGACTCAGAGGCTGAGATGCACCCTGAAGGACGCCAGGGATGTTCCGCTTGGTGGGTGGGGTTGGAGGCAGGATGTTGGGAGACCGCAGACCTGAGTCTCCAGGGTGGACGCCTGTCTAGGAGTGGCTGACTTCTTGAGACAAACAGCCCTGTGCTGCTGCCCGCAGCTCACATCCTCTGCTGCAGCTGGGCACTGTAATGGCCCATAGAGCCATTGTATCCGTCACTGGCAGCAGACAAGAGCACCTGCCCCTTCCAAGATACCGTGATGCCCAAAGGGGACACCAGAGTCTCGACCCACCGGGAAATGGGCAGCACTGGGCACCTTAGGAGGTCTTTCTTTTTTTTTTTTTTTTTTTTTTTGATCACGCCCTTGCATGTGGAAGTTCCAGGGCAGGGATCAAACCTGCGCCACAACAGTGACAATGCCAGATCCTTAACCCACTGAATCACCAGGGAATTCCATCCTTAGGAGTTTTGAAAATAAATATTATCAAATCTTATGTGAAAGTCTGATGGCAGATTTTCATTAGAAGAATGCAAATGTGGGAGTCCGTCTCTGTCAGGAAGACGGCAGACAGATCTCCAGATGTCTGGAGGCTCACTTCCCGCCACTGTGATCCCAGGCTCTGCAGCACCAGCCCCGCAAGATGCTTTGTTTGAAGTTCACAAAAACTGAGCAGTATCCAAGTCAGCAAAAAAGTAGAAATAATACTTCTGTTCAAGGGAAGTAATTGAGAAGGGCATAATTATCCATCTATCAGCCTTTTTTACCTATCTGTCTGTCTCCAAATTCAGCACTGAGGCACAATCGCTGCTGTGCCACACACTTTTGAAGGGGTGTCAACAGTTTTGCACTTATTTGCCACATAGGGGTTTTTTTTGGTTTGGGGGCACATAGGTGGCTTGCACAGCTGGTAAGGAGCTGTGTTCAAATGGAGGTGTTTCTGCCTCTTACCATCTGCTGATTGAACAGAATGATTTCATGTAAGGGGACAAGAGTAGAGCCACTTTTCCCCAAAAGACAAAACAACACGCGAGGAGGTATTTCCCAGAAACAAAACAGAAGACAAGGAAAGGTATTATTTGAAAAGATAGGAGTTCCCAATGTGGCGCAGCAGAAGCGAATCCAACTAGGAACCATGCATGAGGTTGCAGGTTCAATCTCTGACCTTGCTCAGTGGGTTGAAGATCTGGTATTGCCGTGAGCTGTGGCGTAGGCCAGCAGCTGTAGCTCTGATTCAACCCCTAGCCTGGAAACTTCCATATGCCAAGAGTGTGGCCCTGAAAAGCAAAAAGAAAGGAAGGAAGAAGGAGAGAGAAAGAAAGAAGTTTTAAAAGACGTGAAAACTTTAAAGAAGTGTCCAAAAGTTGGTACAATTCCAATAATTCAAACTCTTGCTCGCTCTCTCTCTCTCACACATATACATGTAGTATGTGGAGGGATTTTGCTGGAAAAATACTTCTATATTGAAAGCAGAATGCAGAACTTAGCCTGGGGCGTTCAGACTATCAGATGATGTTCTAAGTCTGATCACGGGTAAGGAAATTCTCCTAGTTAAGACAGTCTTGGTGGTGCAGTGGGTTAAGGATCTCGTGTTGCTGCAGCTGTGGTGTAGTTCGAAGCTGCAGGCTCAGATTCGATCCCTGGCCCAGGAACTTCTATACGCCAAGGGTGTGGCAAAAAAGACACTTTTTAAGCTAAAAAAAAAAAATAGTAATTATGATTAAAGTAATTTTGTTTCATTTCAGGTTTTTTTTTTTTTCCAATTTAATGGCCAAAAATAAAGTGAAGCCAGAACATGCAGAGCATTAAGAAGCCTTCAGGTGGCTGTAGTTGCCAGGAGAACCTGGCTTGTGTCTCCAAACACAGTGAGGAGAGCTGCTTATGAGGTCAGGTTGTCATGAAATGTTATCATGATATTGGAGTAAAGCTTATAGAGAGGGAAAAAAGCTGCCAGGATGCTGTACCCTGTTCTACGCTGATATAAAACACATATTATTAAACTTCGTAGCATTTTCTCACCACCTGCCATTCTGCTTCATACAAACACTACGCTTGCCACTACAAGTCAAGCACTTGGAAAGCTGTGAAAATGTGTTTTCAGTCATTTTTTTAATGGTTAATGCTGCGAGCATCTTGGGTTGTGGATGCTTTGGCATTTCTGTCGTATAGAGTAGGAAGCCCATCAGCACGTGGTGATCGGTTTGCTTTCTTGAGTCTCCAGCACTAGACACAAACCTGCGATGCGGTAGAGCTGAAGGGAGCAGTTTCACTTGCGTAGGATCGTGGATGCAGCCATGGCAGCCCTGAGAAAGCCAGGATGCAGCCAGCTCCAGATGGCTTCACTCGTCGGACTTTGCTCCGTGTCTTCTCGTGGAAGATGAGGCAGGATTCTGAGGGTGCAAAAGTAAACAAGGCAGAGGCAATCCCTTCCCAAAGAGGAAGTGCAGTCTTGCGTGAGACAGAACTGAATTATTAAAATTTTATGAATAATTAATAATAGATACAGTTAACTCTGGTAAGTGCTCCATAGGAAAAGTGTTTAATAAAACGAGAGGCCGAGAGCCAAGGTAGCATGTTTGTATGAGATGAAAAATGGCTCCCCTTCCTCGAGACACTTAAGTAATGAGTATCTGTCAGCCAGTCACCACATTCAAGATTCAAGTCCCCTTCACGTCTTTGGCATGGAGGAACCCTGTGAGCTGTTGCAGGTGTACCAGTTGCTCATGTCCATAGGGGTCCTGGAGACAGATGTCAGGAGACCTGACTCGGTACCAAGTGGCACTGGAGCTAACATCTGAGGCTGCGTGGGAGTTCGCCAGGTGAAGGTGGAGAGACCCTGGGGAGGAGAGGACACACCTGTGGACCTGAGGAAGGGCAAGGAGCCTGGGTCTGGGGGTCCAGGGAGATGTGGCACCAGGTCAAAGGGCAGCCAAGGCTCAGAGCCCACTAGGCTCCAGCCAGTGGGGGTGGATGTCAGCCTCAGAGAAGCAGACGCTGAAGGATGGCAGGCAGGGAAGCGGCAATCTCAGACCTAGGCCTCTTGAAGTATCACTCTTCTTTCGTCAGTGCATTGCGTTGGAGAGGATGAGAGCAGATGTGGAGCACCGAGCTGAATCAGAATCACTCACTGTTATGATGAAAAGGCATCTTATTGTGCCCCATACACAAAGGGGGATGTCCCCGTGCCCCCGGGGTTGGGGTTTAAATCTGAAACTTCTTGCACGTAAACACTTTTTTTTTTTCTTTCTGTGGGCACACCTGCAGCATATGGAAGTTCTTGGGCTGAGGACTGAATTGGAGCTGCAGCTTCAATCTACACCCACAGCCAAGACAACACTGGATCTGAACCTCATCTGCACCCTACACAGCAGCTTGCGGCAATGCAGGGTCCTTCACCCACTGGGCAAGGCCAGGGATGGAACCTGCATCCTCACAGAGACAACGACAGGTCCTTAACCTGCTGAGCCACTATGGGAACTCTTGTACTGAAACTCTTGATTAGACCAAATCCATGGATTTCAAACTTCCATGCCAATTCTTTGTCTGGTGCCAGGTTATGGAGGAGAGAAAGTATGGGAACTCAAAGCAGTAAATTGCATAAAGACATGTGCGTCCAAAGGCGGCTGGATTATCTCTGATGGTAGAGGCAAGGTGGGTGTCCAGGTAGGGCTTGGAGTTTGAGTAAGATGTACCAGGAAAAAGGCACCGAAGCACCTGTGCAAAGGTGTGAACTCTGGACGGGAGATGTGTTTGCAGTGTTGTCAGCAGCCACGGTGCTAAGGTGAGAGCCGTGGAGTTAGGAGGGAAATAGAAGCAAAGAACCAGAAGGTCAGCCAGCGCGCAGAGGGAGGAGCTGCGCTGGGGCACCGCGCGAACTGCGTGGTGGGGGCGGAGGTGCGGGTCTGAGGAGGCCGGGTTGGGAGAGTAAGTGCTAAAGCCATCGTCACGGTCGAGGTGAGAGCTGATTCAACCTGAATGCCTGGCAGTTGCTGAGAAAACAGAGAGATGATCATTTTGAGAACCGTTTAGAAAATTAAATTGGCAATACTTGTGGTTTGAATGAACCTGGAAGTTAGGAAGGAGGACGAGCCTAGAATTACTTTAGGCTGATGCTTGAGTGACCAAGAGGATGACGGTGCCATTAACTGAAGCAGGAAAGAGAGGAGAATTCACAGCAAAGTCGGGGAGAACATGGTGAGCTTGGGTTCCGCGAGGCTGTTTGAGGCATCTGTGAGGCACTTGCGTGTGTGTGCCCATGCGCGAGCTCGCGTGCTGCGGGCGCATCCGCCAGGCGTTGGCGTTGCAGAGACCAAGAGCAGTGAGATCTCGGGAAGGGAATGAGGGCGCCCCGGTGGGAATGCAGGAACACCAGGCCAATGAGAAAATGTGCTGGAGCCCCGCCATCTCACAAGGAGCCGGCAAAGGGGACAGATGATGATGGGCATAAAGGGAGGAGAAAAAAAGAGGACCAGACTCTGCGGAAGCAAGAGCACAGAGACTTAAGGAAGCAGAGGTCACCCACTGGTGCCACAGGCAGGGAATGTAAAATACAACCTTGGACCAGGAGAACTGCCCTGGGGTCTGTATGGGCCTTATACATAGAATCAGACTTGTGATTCACATTTGAACAGGAGAACAGACATCCACACATGGAGGTCCATACTGAGTTCTCTGATGATGGAACCCTTACCTGGGAGGCAGGGTGACGTCAGGTGGCTGGTGTGGAAGACACCTGCCTCTTTCTGCCTGGATCCAGGCTGTTCCTCCCTGATATTGCACCTTGGGAAGGGAGACGCCCACCCATCTGGGTGGCTGCGGGGTGGGACACTCTGAAGGTGGGGCCCTGTCTGTATTAGACAAGGTCCCTGGCTTTCAGCTCCCATGATGTTTAGGGTCAAGGATGCAGCGGGGCCTGAGGATGCCAGCTTTCCCTTCTCCCCAGAGCCACATGGGTGTTCTCTGTGCCCGGGCACATCTCCAGCTGTGGAGTCTGGAGCGTTCTGTTGGGTGCAGTAAGGGAGGCGCCTGCAGAAATCAGAGGGCAGGGCGGCGGGGGGGAGTCCTGCTGTTGCCCAGCTCCCTCTTGCCAGGGCTGTGCTCAGCCTCTTTCCCTGGTCCCCTGTAACCCTGGCTGGAGGCTCAGCTCCACTGAGGACCTCCCTCAGAAGGCAGAAACCCCTCCTTCCTCTGCCCCTCCAGGCAGAGGGGTGGCTGGGCACCCTATCCCCTGAATTTTTGTTGGGGTGTCAAATCCATCCTTCGCTGGTCCCTCAGTTCATCCCACACCTTCTGCATAGGCTTTTATTAAAGCCTCTGTTGCAGAGTGTGAGGTACAGGTCCATTTCATCTCAGAACCATGTTTTCTGGTCCATGAGGGACCTCCTGGCCGGGAGAAGGGTGCCGGGCATGGCCTTCCCAACCATCCATTTAACTGATATCCACGGGCACAGAGTCACTTGTGGCTTTTCCTTAGGCTGTTTTGAAAGCTTATGTGCTTGTGTTTGTCTTCTGAATGGTCTTGCCTGGCCTTGGCCTTGGCGTGCTTGGGAAGAACTTGCTTGTGAGTTGTCTCTGAAAGATGAAACCATGCATCATGACAGCGGTGCCCCAGGCAGAGGCACCCACCCCCTCTAATCAGCACGGGTAGGTTTCCACTGAAGTCAGAACAGTCAGCTTCACATGCTATAGAGGCCCGGATGCAGCCAGATGTTGTCTCAGGGTGGCCTTGCTGGCTGTAGAGAGAGATGGCCGCTGACCCAGCCTTGCCAGGCCAGGAGGTCACATGCCACCCACGTGTGTCAGCTCCTTAGACTCTGTCCATGATCCCCACGAGGGTCCTGGCGGTACCACAACTCATGTAACTGCATCTGTCTCAGTCTTGCAGAAACATGAACATGTCAAGGGATTCTTGTATTTTTTCTTTCTTAGATTTTGTTGTTGTTGTTGTTTGTCTTTTTAGGGCCACACCCGAGGCACATGGAGGTTCCCAGGCTAGGGTCGAATTAGAGCTGCAGCTGCTGGTCTACACCACAGCCACAGTATCTTAGACCTACACCACCGCTCACAGCAATGCTGGATCCTTAACCCACTGAGCAAGGCCGTGGATGGAACCCGCATCCTCATGGATACTACGCAGATTCGTTAACTACTGAGCCACGATGGGACTCTTCTTTTTTCTGTCTGTCTGTCTGGCCTGTTTTCCCTTGAAGCAGCGGGCTCCCGTCCTAGCTCTGCCATTGCACATGCTCCCTTCACGCTAATCCCAAGGCGCCTTTCTAGAATTCCACCCCCCCCCTGCCCCGTGGCTCAGCGGAGGCTCAGCGAGAGGGGTTCCCCTGAGGAGCCTTCCCACAGACGTTTTCTGAAGCCACCCCTCCCTCCTGGATAGGGCACCCCCGTGGGTCTGGGGGAGAGGACCCCACCTTCAGTGCCCTGCCCTGCTTGAAAACACGGGCTGGCCTCTAGCTGAAGGCACTTGATCTTCGGCTTCTGAGAAAAGCCATTTGAAGAACATGAGTGCATTTGAAGTGTTGCTCATAGTTCATATGATTGTCTTAGGATTTCACTTTATCTGTAAAAACATGAGTTTCAGGGGAGAACAAAAGGTCAGGAGGCTTGAGTCTTCAGGTGTCGCCGTGAGTGCTGATGCCCAGCCTCGCAAGCAGGGATGTGACAGAGGCGCTGTCCACTGAGCAGGTGATAGGTCCTGATTTGGAGGATAACTGGTTTACCTGGGAACTGAGGGCTCCTGGTCCCTGAACAGCTTTCTTCTGCCTCGTTCTTGAGTGGCGGGGGGAGTAGGAGGGGCTGCAGAACCTCCAGGGTGAGACCAGGGCCTCTCACACAATTTGACTTAATAAATATTCATAATGATATGGTTACTGATCATCCCAATACAGTATCTGGAATCTATGAAACATATGTTTGACTTACTGAGCGAAGAATAATGGCAGATCATATGGTACATTTCACAGGAAAGAAGCAAATGCATTCTATCAGATGTGATAGAATGTTAGCGTGTGTTTGAAAGGCAGCATTAACTTGAGACAGGAGTTATGTTTAATTCACCAACTTTAATAGCATTTTCTTTCCCCTTTTCTTATATACATCTTAAAGCAACATTATGAGCAAAGTGGCAGGACTAAAGGGATAATAAATCTAGAGAAAATGAGCTGGTGCATTCCTTTGAATCCTGGTAGCACTGTGCACTTTTAAGATCAATAAACTCACGGAGCTTAACAAAACTTAGCAGTTCATGACTCCAAAAGTTCAGACCCAGAACAAGCTTTGTATCTGCAGGCACTGCTTTGCCAAAAATGTCTCTTGTTTTGCAATAAATCTCACAGTTATTCAGTTAGCACTCAGAGTCTAGAAACAAAAATCCCCTGAGTGGAGAAGCCACAATAGCTCCTGACATCTAATAATACCATCTCTGACTGACTCCTTTGTCTTATAAGACCTCCTCCAATTTCTGGCATTTTTAAAGCCTGTGCCATTAAGATTAAAAGCTTTTAGACTGTACCCAGAGAGTGATGTTTTAAAAGAAGATCAAAGCCTAGTCCTACAAACTACCCCCCAAAATACAGAATGTTTGAATAATCTACCTTTAGAAATAGATAATTACAAGAATATTTCCGGTGACACAGAGGTGACTTCTGTTTGATATTATTCCTGACCTCCAGCCCTTGCCTCCCAGTTTGACAGACTAGGAAAACAATGCCAGTCAAACAGCAGAGGGAGTAGGTGAAGAGATAAAAGTAAATAAAATTAGAACCGACATACAGATATTTTCAATAATACAGCAAAATTTGAACCCAGCTTTATTTCAAAGGTATAGGGTTTATTTTTTTTCTGATTTCAGAATCAATGTAGCATATCTTTGTACTGATGATAACAATAAAATTTGTGGGAGCCTTTGATTTTTGTCCAAGTGCTTTCTATGATAATATCTCATTCGATCATAGTAACCTCTTCATTTATACAGAGTAACTTTATTTCAAAAGTAAAAACAGTCTTTGAGGGGTTAAGTTGCATAATCACGATCATCTAACAACTGGAAGAACTGGGAATTGACTTCTTTCTTTGAATCCTATCGTGTGATCTTTTCACCTTCCCGGGTTGCACAGAAATTTTCATTTGAATGAAAGCAGAGATGAGTCATACAAGTAAAATTAAAGTGTGAGGAAAATGTCAAGTGTTCACTTTGACATTGAAGCCTGATATGTGCCTTCGTTGTCTACCGTGCAGGAGCTGGTTAATCTATTTTATGAAACAGAGGCAAATGGTCATAATGGAAATGATTTGGAAAATGACATCAGGGCTAGTATGCAAACTCCCCTGTAAATGGGGTATGTTCAGACAACTAAAGCAGGAAGAAAGAAAGACTGTAATTGCAATGTATACATCTAAGGATAACCTGACCCCCTTGCTGTACAGTGGGAAAATAAAATAAAAAAAAAAAGAAAGAAAGACTGATCAATGCCACAGTCAATTGAAAGAGATGGAATAAACAAATTCTGCAAATATGTTAATTCTGGGAAAAATAACTGATTGAGCAGGATTATATAACACATGTGAAGGTAATACAATTTTATAAATACAGTACAATTTATCAAGTTTAGTTGGTATATACAGGTCTTTTTGCACCCAGACCTCCTACTGGGAACCATGACTTTCTTCCTCAAGTTCCTTCAAAAAAGTTCTCTCACTGAGAGTCTGATGGTTACAAATGTCTTCAGTTAGGAATGTTCATTTGACAGGGTCTTCATTTTGTATTTATTTTGTAATGAAAGGCTGATTACATACTTTTAGAGTGATTGTTATTTTCCCTGAGTCTGAAGTGTAGATGCTATTACACTTCTTTTGGGGTTCCATTGTCTTTCTTTTTTCTTTCATTTTTTAAAGTTTTATTGATGTATGGTTGATTTACAATGTTGTGACCACTTCTGCTGTACAGCAAAGTGATTCAGCTACAGATGTAAGCATCCATTCTTTTTCAGGTTCTTTCCCCATTGTCCTTGAATCAAGTCAGCCGGTAGTCTAAGTACCACCTCTTTGTGACAACTTGTCTTTGCTCTTCCTCTGCTTTTAAGAGCTTTGTCTTTGCTCTTTCAGCTCAGCTCTTTAACTGCAATTATCTGAGAGCTTTTTTTTTTTTTTGAAAAAAAAGTATCCTGCTGAGAATACTGTGTCCCTCTTGACTATGAGTTTATATGCCTTTTGACAATTTTTTAACTTCTCAGCCCCCCTTTCCTTAAATATTCCATCTTCACTCTCTGCATTCTTTTCTTCTGGAATGTGGAGTACCCATTAGACCACAATTCTCTAGGTCTCTTTGCTTCTCCCACATATTTTATAGTCCCTCATCTCTTAGTGCTGTATTAGAAGTACTTTCAAGTCATCTTTCTGGTTTCTGAATTTCCTCTAAGCTGTGTCTACTCTGCTGTTTGCACTATCCACTAGGTATTTAATTTCAGTGATTTCAGGTTTTGTTTTTCAAGTTTCTATTCTTTTTCAAATCTGCCTTTTCTTATTTGATAGCATCTTGTTTCTTGCCAATGTTGTAACTTCCTCCTTCATTTCTTTGGAGATTTCAAATACTGCCTCATTTAAGTTCACTGACTGATCATTCCTGTGTTTGTGTCCATCGGAGCCCTTCTACCACTGTGGTCTCCACTGTGGATGTTTTGTGATTTTGACTGTGAGGCCATGCCCAGCAGAGCTTTACTGCAGGTAATTCTTGTTTTACTATTTTTTATATCTTTTTAAAGAGTTTTATTGAAGGATAGTTAATTTACAAGGTTCTGATCGTGTCTGCTGTACAAGAAAGTGATTCAGTTATCCGTGTACACACATCCTTTCTCTTTCAGATTCTTTTCCCACATAGATGATCACAGAATACTGGGTAGAGTTCTATGTGCCCTATAGCAGGTCCCTGTTGGCCAATCATTCCATAGACCTCAGTGTGCATAAGCCAATCCCAAACCCTCAGTCCCTCCCTCACCTCCACCTGGCCCCTTTGGTAACCATACGTTTGTTTTCAAAGTCTGTGAGTCTGTTTCTAGTCTATCGCAGGTAATTCTGAAGGAGGTTTGATTGAGAATATTTTCATCACGTGATTTTTTTCTACAAGAATCCAGGACATGGTTATTCAGAGGGCATTTTAATTTAATTCTGAGCTTGTGATTAACCAGACTACAAAAGTAACATAAATTAAATGCTAAAGGACTTCTTCAGAGTTACAAATTCTCTAGAGAAAAAGGTATCTTTCAGTCTAGAGCTATAGGCTAGATGGGCAGGTTATTCTGTTACTTCCTTTTGCCAGATAGCAGGTTTCCTCTGACCCAAAGCCTGGTTCTGTCCCTCTGCCCTGAGTCCACACGCGTCCTGGGGGCAGCAGTTCGGTTGCAGCCAGTTGGGCAGCTGGGCTGAGTGCGTAGGCAGGAGTCAAACAGTCCAGCTGCTCCAGCGTTAGTGCCCAAGCAATCACCCTATTAGGGTCTGTGGCCCTTCTCCTCGCTGTTCTGTGTCCTGGGCGCTGACTCTCTGAGCAGCACCCCCACACTGGTGGCCACACTCTCCTGTCTCACCCAATCCCACCATGTCACTATTTCCAAGGTGAAAGTCTCTTTCCATCTTTCACATGAAAATGTCTTTTTTTTTTTTTTTTTTTGTCTTTTGTCCTTTTAGGGCCACACCCGTGGTATATGGAGGTTCCCAGGCTAGGAGTCTAATCAGAGCTACAGCCACCGGCCTACGCCAGAGACACAGCAATATGGGATCTGAGCTGAGTCTGAGACCTACACCACAGCTCACAGCAATGCCGGATCCTCAACCCACTGAGCAAGGCCAGGGATCGAACCCACAACCTCATCGTTCCTAGTTGGATTTGTTAACCACTGAGCCACAAGGGGAACCCTTTTTTTTTTGAAAATGTCTGTTTTTGAGGAAAGCTTGTATCTGCCATCTGCAAAGCAAGCATTTATTGCTTTGTTTAGAGAGGGAAGACCAGCTCATGCTCAGCTAAGTAATATTCTTACATAACTGATAAATTATGTTCAGTGTACACCGCTGAAAAAGTCTAGGAACTAACATACACATTTGGTCACAATTAGGAGGAAAAAGATGGAGAAAAATGTTGTGTGGGAGGAAATAAAGTCTTGGGTGGAAAAAATACTGAACTGCAGTCAAGAAACCTGAGTTCTAGTCTTTGGTTCCTAATTGACAGTGTGCCACTGCCAAGGTGATTTATCCCACGCTGGCATCAGTTCATCCTGCCAGAAATAAGGTGAATTTTATTAGATGCTCTCAAATATGACACTACTTTCTAAGACTCTATAAATTTGAGTTACTTGGAAAATTTATATATGTACCATGCATCCTGAGGATGCTAAGTGAGGAAGCACGTGCTACCAGACTTTTCATGATAAAGACCAACATAAAAGCCTGAATACCTCTCCCTAAATCTCTTTTGCTCCAAAGGAGGTAAATATTCAAGTTCTTAGACTGTTTTCAACACTGTTCCAAAGATTTTCATCTTGCTTGCCTAAATGTGACAGATTATTTTTGGTGGTACTTCTTTAGTGGAAAGACGCAATAAATATTGAATAAAGCCAGTAAATATTGAACTCCCAGGTATGAGTTCGCCAGCTAAGCAAGAAAGAGTGACAATCTTATGTCAAGTAGTTATTAAGAACAGAAAAGGCCAAGCTCCGATGATGTACTGGCTCTCTGAGCCCCTCCCAGCCCCCTGTTTTGCTCTGGCCCTGCTCTAGCAGCGAGGTGTAGCACGTGGTGTGGCCTGAGAGCTCCTCATGCCAGGTGACTGGGTGGCCCTTGCTTTCTGCCACAGAGTCCTGGCCGCAGTAATGTGTGTGTCCTCTAGCAGTCCGCTCAGCTCTCTGGGCACAAGCATGACCTGAAAGTGTCAGGGAGTAACTGGCCTGGAGCAGCCCTTGTCCCCTGGGGAATGAAGCCAGTCCGTGAAAGCTCCAGTTTCCCAGGTCTCCAATGGGCGTTTCTGTGCATTCTGCGAAGTTCCTTGGGGGCTTCTCACCAAGAGCCCCAGCTGTGCACAGCAGGGACCAGCAACTTGTGAACTAATCCTCCTGAGTTGAGTCCTTCCTCCTCGCCTTTCACCGCTCCCCCCCCCACCCCGGTCCTCCCAAAGCTATCTTTTTCCTTGTGATCACTTCCCAAAACAGTCTACTTCATTGCAAGCCGTGGACGATGCTGGGGGGCCGGGTTGGAGTGCACTCGTGCCCCGGGTTTAGAAGCCTGTGTGCTGCCAGCTGTCCAAGAATTTCTTGTCACTAAAGGCGCTGCATTACCTAAGGCTATGCTACATTCCCAGCACCAGGTAACCCTCAATGATGGGTCAGTGTTGGAGTGCAGAGGTTTGACCCCCAATGTGAGACAGCTGTGCAGATTCAGAGCTCACAGAGGGACTGGCTGGGCCTCTGTTGCAAGCGCATCACTGTCCAGCTTCTCTGTTAGGCCAGAGCCCTGTCTCTACTCCCTTACATGTTGACACAGAGAGCAATTTACTGATAAACCTACTCAGCTCAAATCACCATCACAGGCTCTGCTTCGAAGTTTCCGAAGACGTAGCTCTTGTCCCAGCCTTGGTTTGGGGCGGTGACTCAAGGTAAGACCATTGCGTGACCTCTCCTTCTCTCTCTCCCTCTCTTGCTGCCTCTTTCCCCATCCTGAGTGTGTGTGTGTGTGTGTGTGTGTGTGTGTGTGTGTGTGTGTGTGTTGATGGGGGGGTTGGTAATCACTTACTTTCAACAATATTTTTTTAAGTTTCAAATTACAGTATCTTTGGTATAGGAATCAGTCATAAGAAAAAAGAGAATAATTCCTTTTTTAAGACAAAAATCAGGACTAGTAACTAAAGCATCCCAGTTAGTTACTGGATAGATGAGTGACTGTGGAAAGAACACGATTCTCAGTACATGGGTTTTTCTATCTTATTGGAAAATTATATTTATTTATCATTATTTTGGAACATTACAATGAGTAAAATCATAAATTTATGTTTTTTTCAATTTTTTTCTAAGCAGTGGAGATCAGTAATTAACTTGCTTCTTTTTATGCTGTGTAAACATTTCTCCCTCTAGATATGCCTAGAAATTCTTGGCACTTTTGCAATTTAGCTGCTCTCAACTCTTGTTTTATTGCCACCTGACTACTGTTTTTTTGTTTGTTTGTTTTTGTTTTTGTTTTACGCTTTTTAGGAACACATCCGCGGCACATGGAGGTTCCCAGGCTAGGGGTCGAATTGGAGCTACAGCTGCAGGCCTAAACCACAGCCACAGCAATGCAGGATCTAAGCCACGCCTGGGACCTACACCACAGCTCATGGCAACACCGGATCTCTGACCCACTGAGCAAGGCCAGGGATTGAACCTGCCTCCTCATGGATCTTAGGTTCATTACCGCTGAGCCACGACAGGAACTCCCTTGACTACTGTTTTTAATTGAAATTTCAACATTAGCAGGTAATCCACACTTATCCAAGATAACCAATTAATTGATAGGGTTGTTAACTTCAAGGCCACAGCCGCTTCCTGCAGGGCCGTTCATCTTCAGCATTTAACACCACCTGCCTGGGCAGGAAATTAAGTGCTATCCTTCCCTTGACTGTGAATGTTGTCTTTTAATAGTGATATAAATCAAGTAATTGCAGAGAAACAATAAATTACAAAGAAAAGGGAAATGGGACTAAATACATAGCTGTTTGTGACTAAATGGCTTTTTTCAACCAGGCCTGATGAAATGAAGGATTAATCAATGATGTAATTTCTTTTATGAATATGGGCAATGGTCTAGTGTGCTCAGGTTTCTGAGACAATACTTTTCTCTTTACTGGTAATAAATGTACACTGTATAACTGAATACTTCCAAGAGTCATTTTATTTTGCTTTTTCACTAATCTGGGTGATGTCAAAGAAAAATAAGAAGGTTTTTTGGGTTTTATTTTCCTTAAGCCTTTACATTTCCAGTGAGGTACCAGCGTCACATTTCACTGTGATGAATTTTGTGCTCTTTGAGTGATGCTCCTGGAGTGAAGCTCAGGGTTCACTCCCCGGGTCCTGGAGGATGCAAACACGCATGGAGCTTGTCAACAAGCAGACATGCCATTTGCCCCTGTCCTGCTCGCCTGTGCAGAGATGATGCTTCTGTGAAGTGAGAGGACAGCGGAACAAGTCTGACCGAGGCCAAGTTCCAACACAAAGCATGAATTTCTTTTCCTGCATGTTCTCTGCTGGGGCTCGTGGCTGCACGCACCTGCCTCTTTCTAAGTCCCTGGCCCAGGTGGCCCAGGGCTCTTCGTAGTCTAATTATTCACTCCGTTTCCTCTGTCTCTTCGTTAATTCACAGATCTTGCTTTCCCAGCACTCAGCTGAGACATCTCTCAAAGGTAAGATGGATCCGAGTCTCTAGGACGTAATCTGATGGACACCTGCTTTCGAGTCCTGACTTGTCATAAGAAAGAGCATCTTGGAGTTCCTGTCGTGGCTCAGTGGTTAACGGGTCCAACTAGGAACCATGAGGTTGAGGGTTCAATCCCTGGCCTTGCTCAGTGGGTTAAGGCTCTGGCATTGCCATGAGCTGTGGTGTAAGTCACAGACGTGGCTCGGATCCCGCATGGCTGTGGCTCTGGCATAGGCTGGTGGCTACAGCTCTGATTAGACCCCTAGCCTGGGAACTGCCATATGCCATGGGAGTGGCCCTAGAAAAGACAAAAATAAAATAAAATAAAATAAAGTAAAAAAAATAAAATAAACTCCAACAGACTTGGAGTTCCCTGGTGGCTTTGTGGTTAAGGACCAAGTATTGTCACTGCTGTGGCTTGGGTTCCATCCCCATGCCTCAGAACTCCGTGTGCCGTGGGCACAGCCAAAAATAGTTATAAATACCAGAACTGTGGTACTTTATTATGTCAGGTCGGACTGTGAAAACAAAGTCTGATGAAATCTGCTTGATGGCACCAGTCTGCTGGCACTTGTTCCTCTGCCACAACTGGGTGATTTCCATGCACTCCTGTCGGTAGTACCCTATGTGCTCATAAAGTGGCTGCCCAGGAAACTGTCAGAAAGAAAAATTGCGGCCAGAGAAGTGGCTCTGAAGAGAGTGAAGAATCACTCAATTTTAGGAGCTGGTCCTTTGCCAAGAAAATTAAAATCCACCTTAAAGGAGAATTCTAACTCTATTTACACCACTAACTTGCAGTTAGGAGTCAAAGAAATTACTCAGTTTAGATGAAGACTTTAGCCCAAGTGACCAAAAACCAATAATCTATTTGGTTCAAATTCAACACCTGCTACAGATGTTTTGCTTGTTCAGACACCCCGAGTTTAACCTTACTGTGGGCTAATGTTGGTTCTATCTGTAATAACAAGCTCTGTGTTGCTAGTCATGTGTTAAAGTGTTTGAATCCAGGGTGCTCCTGAAGCTCAGGAGCTCTGCAAAATCCCCCCCTTAAATTGTGTGCAGAGTATTTTCTAAATGTGTTTTCTTTCTGAGAATAGAGTGCAGAGCTTTAATTAAATTGTGGAAGGAATTAAGAAAATATCAGTCATCACTAACCTCCAGTTTCCTTCTAATCCTGAAATTTCTGTGATTATTTCAGGAAGTCACGCAAATGAATGAATATGACTGTGGGAATAACTAAAATTTGTATAAATATCTTATTAGAATAATAAATTATTCAACTTATAAATGGAAAATGGCTGGGGTTTTTAGTGTGTCTTTTGAGATTGTTTTCTATCATTGTAAAATGCAAAACCGATCCTCAGTATACAAAGAGCTTTAACAAGTTAATAAGAAATGAATGAACTCCTCAATGGAAAAAAGAATGTTATATGTAAATATACTCTGGATATATTTATTCTAATGAACTATATCTAGTTATATATTAAAATATAACAAACCACCTCAAACTAAGTGACTTAATACAATGATTGTCATTTTTGCATCATGCCTCTATGGGTTGGCTACAGGTTGGTAGAAATCACCTGTAGTTATGTATCTGCGGGTCAGCTAAGGATTCTTCTCTCTATTGGGATTGGCAAAGCAGCTTGGCCTCTGCGGCTCTGCTCCCTCTTCCTCCTGGGACCAGTGTCCTGCCAGTGGTGATGGCAGATGAGCAAAAGAAAGCAGAAATTTTGAAGACTCTTAAGGTCTAGGTTGGAAAAACCACATCATCATCTCTGCCTCATTCTGTTGCCCAAAGCAAGTCCAAATCCATATGGGAAGATCTGAAAATCACATGGAAGAGGATGTGGAGAGAGAGAGAGGGAGAGACAGAGACTGAGGCAGGTCAGAGAGAGAGAATTGAGGCCATTTGTTCCATCTATCACGTGGGCCAAACTTTGCAAGAATCCAGCAGGAAGCAGTGTTATTTTTCTCCAATTGCCTTAAAATACATCCTGCTGAATCTGCGTCCTCCTATCCCTTCACCGGGGCTCTAATTCAGCTCTAACTGCAATCTCATTTGGGCAACGAAGTGTCACTTTCAGGCAAGTCTGCGTTCAGCACACCCATACCCAAATTTCAGTTTCACACCCAACACAGAACCTCTCCATGGTCAGGGTTCAGGAACGATAGAGACCTGTGGTGAAGATGAGTGTGACAGAGGTGGACACACACTGCCCAGACTCCACCCAAGCTGCAGGGTGTGGACAGCAGAGTGGCCGCCAGGAGCCTCCGCATGGCCCGAGGCCGCCACATCCGGGGATGGAGAGGAGGAGGAGAGAGGCCTGGCCAGCTGGCCCAGACCTGGACACACCACCAGGCAGCTCTTGCTTCCAAAGCTCCTACAAGGTTGGTTGAGATCCTTTGACCTGCCTAAGACCACCTCCTCCCCCTTCAGAGGGGTTGGTCACCCCCAAAAGCTTGCACCCCAAACTCCACCTCTGTGCCTGCCTTCTGAAAACCCTGCCTGTGACAGGTTTGTTCTTTCCTCTCCTTCTGCCTCCTCCAGGGGCTACTTTGGGGATAAGCCGCAGCAACACTAGATCCTTAACCCACTGTGAGGGGCCGGGGATCGAACCCATGTCTCCACAGCAACCCGAACTGCTGCAGTTGGGTTCTGAACCCACTGCACCACAGTGGAAACTCCCTCAAAAACTGCTTTGAAATCCATGTTCCCTTCCTGGCGTATATCCAGAAGTTGACTTGAGTTCATAAAGCAAAAGATGTGGAGAAAAGACCAATTATCTCCATCACTCAAGTAAAACTATCTTAATGCCATTTTCCAGAAAGTGTAGGCAAAGGATTATTTGTTGGTTTAAATTACCCTATTCCTTGGAGTTCCCGTCGTGGCTCAGTGGTTAACGAATCCGACTAGGAACCTTGAGGTTTCAGGTTCGATTCCTGGCCTTGCTCAGTGGGTTAAGGATCCGGCATTGCGGTGCGCTGTGGTGTAGGCTGGTGACTACAGCTCCAATTAGACCCCTAGCCTGGGAACCTCCATGTGCCAGGAAGACAAAAAACACACAAACAAACAAAAATAAATAAAAAATAAAAAAATAAATTACCCTATTCCTACCTCCAAAAAAATCATCTCAGTTCCATGTTCCTCTGCTCAGTTCTGTCCTGTCTCTGACCTTCCCCCAACTAAGACCCCTGCCTCCTGCCTACACACAGGTTCTCATTGACAAGCTCCCTACTGAAGGAACATAACTTGTAAATAAACCCTTGCCCATGTTAGCACGTATGAGAAATATGTATTTCGGAGTTCCCGTCATGGCACAGTGGTTAACGAATCCGACTAGGAACCATGAGGTTGCGGGTTCAGTCCCTGTCCTTGCTCAGTGGGTTGACGATCCGGCGTTGCCGTGAGCTGTGGTGTAGGTTGCAGACGCGGCTCAGACCCTGCGTTGCTGTGGCTCTGGCGTAGGCCGGTGGCTACAGCTCCGATTCGACCCCTAGCCTGGGAACCCCCATATGCCATGGGAGTGGCCCAAAGAAATAGCAAAAAGACAAAAAAGAAAAAGAAAAAGAAATACGTATTTTATCCAAGTTTCTATGCACTATGCATTTTAAATGCCTTAAGAACTGCTAGAATACAACCAATGCAAAGCTTTGACACTTGAAAGCAACCAGACCTCGGCCAGTTGAATGAGTGACAGCTGACTTTAGTTTCCATTGAGACAGTGAGGTCAGATTATTTAGGACACCTTAAAACAGTTCTTCAGCGTTCTCTTGTGGCTCCTTGGGTTAAGGATTCGGTGTTGTCACTGCAGTGGCTTGGGTCAGATCCCTGGCCTAGGAACTTCCACACACCATGGGTATGGCCAAAAACAAAACAATAACAGCAAAACAGTTTTTCCCCATGACTGTAGCACGGTTCCCACGAAGAAGATAGTGTCTTCCTCCGTCTTATGCACCTGCTCGTGATGACAATGAAGCTCCCAGTTCAATAAAGCAGATACAGTGAAGAGCATCCCTGCTGCTAAGATGAGGGAGCGTCTTTCCAACAGTAGTGCCATTTCTTACTGGACACGCACAGATGTCTGTCCCTAGAACATTCACATGCCAGCTAATTCCAACAGGTGACACATATGCATCCACAGTTCATATTGTAATACAAAGTGTTTTTAAGGCACAGGGTATTTTGTACGTGTTTCCTTGCACATATAAGACTTCCAGCATAGTTTAATGTGCAAAGCTCACACAGGACCCGGAGTCTGTCTCCATCTCTCCTCCCCCAACCCCGTTTTCCCCTCCACTCCCCCTCACACGCTGCCCACCCAGTGTTCTGCCAGCTAATGGTCCCAGGCACCAAGCTGAACCCCGCTCAGTCCTTGGGGGAATGTGGGTGAGGAATGCGAACCTGGGATTTTACCAGGAAGTGACTGTCGCCTCTCGTAGTTCATCACAGAGAAATCCTGGCTCTGAATTCTGATGCCTCTGAATTCCCTCTCCTGTGCTCTTTGGTTTTTTAAGCTTGTTCGTTTCTAATGCATTTATTATCCCCACTGTGTACAAGCACTGCAAACTCCCCAAATCCCTCTTAATCCTCTTGTGGTTCTGGCCCCATCTTACCTCGCTGGCACATTTTCTCTGGTGAGTAGATCTCAATTTTTTATCATAATGCAAGAGAGTAAACAAGGATTGGATCCTGACAGGACTTTGGCAAGAATGATGGCAGGATGCTAAAATGATAACTGAAAATGGAGATCAAATTTGCTTTGTTCTAATGACCCTCCTTATTTCGTAAAGCCAACACACAGAAGGTACCTCCATGGCTCTCCTGGTAACCAGGTTGGAGATACTCATTACTCATTAGCAGCAGAGAAGAAAAGCAATTTGAGTATATGAAAGAGGCGTATTCCCAACTCTACTCCATGTGCACACACAGATATTCAAGACTGCTGGTTGATGAGCAGCATTTTATTTTTTATTTTTATTTTTTGTCTTATTAGGCCCACACCTGGGGCACATGGAGTTTCCCCGGCGAGGGGTTGAATCAGAGCTACAGCTGCTGGCCTCCACCACAGCCACAGCCACACAGGATCTGAGCCGCATCTGTGACCTACACCACAGCTCATGGCAACGCTGGATCCTTAACCCACTGCGCAAGGCCAGGGATAGGATTGAACTTCATCCTCATGGATACTAGTCAGATTTGATTCCACTGAGCCACGATGGGAACTCCAGATGAGCCGCATTTTAGTTAGAAACAGTCGGTATGTGCCTCTGTGCCTCATATTGAAGAACCCAGGTTTCGGATGAGGACACAGGCTGAGGAAAGACCAGGGCCCCACACTGGCCCCTCTAACAAGAGCGTATCAGGCAGTTCACACATCCGGGGCTGGGCGCAGATGTCACAAGGCATCTCGATGCAGGAGGCGCTGGGCACGACTGCCCCTACACACCCAGGAGAGGAGCGGGGACTCAGGATGCAAGCAGTCTGCCAGGCAACTAGCGGGAGTGGCAGGAAAATCCTGTCTCCTGTGTGTCTTTTACAGCAAATTGGAGGAGCAGAGTGGCATTTCTGATTTGTGGAAAATCACAAATAGATCGCAGAAGTCCCTCCACTGCCATAGAATAAATACATCTTGGAAAACAGGGAACATGGAGTCAAAGAAATGCCTTCCAGTCATCACTGCTGGGATCCTGAAGTTCCTTCCTGCTGAGATTTGAGGGTCTGCTGAGTATCTAAAACATGCTCCCATCCTGCTCCTGAAAATTGAGGCTTAAGGAAGGCAGATATTTCCACCCCCACCAGCCTTGATTCATGCTGTTCATTTACCCGCAAGGTTGCTCATCCCAGCTTTCACCCTTTACGTGCCAGAAGCCGTGGCGCCTCCTGGGCAAAGATCAGCAGGTGGCAGGAAATAAGCGTATAGGTTGCAGGTCAAGGAGACAGGGCATCAAAACACTGCCCAGGCCCTGGCGGGGTGTTCACCTGCTGCAGGGAGGGGTGAGGAGGGGAGGGCAGAGGCCCTGAGAGGTGCTGCCGGTATAGCTGCTTCTGGAAGGAAGAGGAGGAGAGCTTTGTTCAGGGAGAACTCAGGAGGAAAGCTTGCGGGGAGCAAAGCCCCAGGAAGGGTTCTGGGGGTGAGTGGAGCCAGGCCAGGGTAGGGTCGGGGGGTGGCTGGTGAGAGGTGCGGGGAGGATGGCTGAGGCCCCAGCCGAGTGGGGTCCAGGCCCCAGCACCACCGCTGACTGCCAGCAGACCACTACCCGCAGCTTGCTGGTCTCAAACCGGGGTCAGAAGCCTCTCTGAGCAGCAGGCTGTGCGGTCTGAGCTCAGCAAATGTCAGCTCTGCCTGAATGTCCAGTGCTCCCGATCTTCCTCCACAGCTGTTTGTTTGGTGTGGCTTTGCTTTGGGGGGTTGGAGCCCATTCAAACAGCAAGGGGTTATTAGGGCAAAGGTCAGAAGGCAAACCCAAGCCGGACAAGTGCTGGGCCAGGCCTGTGCAGACAGTTGGTCAGAAGGCAAGGCCACCCTGCCTGCTCCCTTTGGAGCCAGAGGACCAAGCTCCTGTTCTCGTCCCTGGGTTTCCGCCTGCATATCCTCCCTGTGAACTTAACTTCCAGACCCATCCTCCAAAAAGCCGAAGAGGAGTCTCCACAACAGAAACCTGAACACAACAAGCCTTCGTTGGCTTCACATCCTGGCGTGGCGCTGCCCTGCCCACAAGACTGAGAGTCCCAACTCTGGTTTTCCATGAAATGCCATCCACGGGATTCTGATCAGTCCGTCCACCCTTCCCATTGGATGTGGAGGAGTTTGTCATGGATCCGTCTCCCCCACTATTCCAAAGGCGTTCTCAGGCCAGAACTGGACACAGTCACCACTGTGTTATTAGTGACTGGCTCGGGGAAGGGCACAGTCAGCTTATTGGAGCATCCCAGTGGTTTGGGGCTGTTGTAAGTGAGAGGGAGAAGCCTGGTCATGGCTATGTTTGGGGGATGATAATTTTGGCCACAAAGAAAGGAAGGATTGAAACAAGAACGTAGTTACAGAAAGGTCACCTAGACGACTTTCAGCCTAATCCCCATTGTGACAGGTGAGGATGAACCCCAGGTGATAAACATACTGCTCTGTGCCCCTCTCATCTCCATCCAGCTTCACAATAATGTTATGCGGGGTGCTCTTCTTAGGGGACCAGAGTCCAGAGTTTTGAGCAGTAAGACAACTCGTCCAAAGTCCCACAGCTGATATGGAAAGAGCAGCTCATTGGAGAGGATGGAAGGAATTTAGAAGATGTTCATAGGTTTAAAAACTCAATGAATAAATCCTGGTGTTCAGAGAAAAAAAAAAATCAAGGGATCTAATTTGTATAGTTGAATGACAAGGTTTTTTTCCATGCTAGGTATAGAGGAAAAGGAGCCGAGTCTGAGGAGTAAGGTAACATCCATGCATCGTCACTGCTATGAAATTATGGTTTCTTATTAAATCATTCAGATACAAATCCTTTTTGAAACGCACAAGTGATAGTTGCAGAGGTGGCTTATGATAATGAAACATTCATGAACTATTTGGAGTTCTTTGCTTCGTCCTCTGTCTAAAGTATAGAAGGTCTGACAGTTTCTTTGCTGTAATACATGCGCCGCCTTTTCTGTGACAACAGACACAGTTCCACCCAGCAAAAGGGCCACGTGACCACGTCACAACCAGTTGGCAGAGTCCTGCCTGGAATTTCATGAAGGCAGACAGCTTAGCTACTTTAGTCGTCTCTGTTTTCTAAATGCCACCAGCAATACCTAGGACACTGTGGGTCTGCAATCACCTTTTGGTGATTTGAATCCTTACGCTCCCTGCTTTTTCGAAAAGCATTGTTCCTATGTGTGCAGATGGATAGATAGATGATAGACAGACAGGCAGACAGACAGAAGGATAGTCTCTATCTGTATATAGGGCGAAATGGATGTTATAGGAAGGTAGTGAGGATAGAGTTTCTTCTGGAGAAATATTTCATTTAGGGCGCCTTTATCAGCGAGGGGCCAGCTACCTAATTCAGGCGGAAATGCTTATATGATAAGGTTATTCGCTGGCTCACAAGGAATCAGAAGTTCGAAGATTGGAGTCTCTCCGCCTCTTTGCTCTGCCATCCAGGGCATCCGTTTCTGCTCAGGCAGCCTCCCGAGTGATCTCAGGATGCTGCCCTTGGCAACAGCGGTGGTTATGTGCTTTCTTCTCCACCATCCCCCCACCCCCGCCCCCAGCAGCCGACAGAGAGCACAGGAAGGCCTCTCCCAGGAGCTTCAGCCAAGCCCGCCACACTCCCCCTTCGCCAGGATTGGGCTGCCTCCCATTCTGGAGTCAGCCCTGCTGCAGAGATGGGATTCCCCTGGGGTGTGGGGGGCCCTAGAGGATCACAAAAAATAACGACCCCTTCTTGGGAAGGAGAAAATAGGAAAATATGAGAGAGAGCTGCAGGCTACAGGGGAACCCACCCAGAGAAACAGGAAGTCACTTCCAGCGAGGATCCCGTTCCACTTGCACGGTTAAAGATAATTAAAGGTACAGGCTGGGAGTTCCCCTTGTGGCTCAGAGAGTTAAGAACAAGGCATAGTGTCTATGAGGCTGCAGGTTTCATCCCTGGCCTTGCTCAGTGGGTTAAGGATCTGGCATTGCCATGAGCGGTGGTGTAGATCGCAGATATGGCTCGGATCCCGTGTTGCTCTGTCTGTGGTGTAGGCCGGCAGCTGCAGCTCCCATTCAATCCCTAGCCTGAGAACTTCCATATGCTGCACGTGCAGTCCTGAAAAGAAAAAAAGAAAGATGCAATCTGAATTTGATCCAAGGACTGGAAGCAGCTTTCTCTTCATAGCTTTGTATGAAAAGTAAATGCAGAGAGTAAAGGCATCATTTATCATCTGAACCAGAACATTTTGAGCACAGAAGCAGGTACAAAAATCATTAAAATCATGACAATATGTACATGTAGATATTTGTATATGTAGATACAGCTTAACAAGTAGGTTTAGTTTACTAGCAGAACTGTGATTCTCTTCAAAACCTATTCTCAAGAATAAAATTAAGATGGGAAAGATGATCTCTACATGCAATAAAGGAAATTTTCAAATGCTTTATATTTATTACCTAATATCCAAAAGTAATATAAGCATAATAGCTCTTCCTGTGTTAGGTTCAGGGGTGTCCATCAATTTCTTGGTATCATCTGCCTCAACACTGTGTGTCTGGTATTTTTCTCAGGATGCTTTGGATATTTTTTAGCTTTTTCAGAAAATTGCAATTTCTCAAGGTTATGTTTCATGGTTAATGAGTTCTGCGTCACTGATACTGTCTCTCTTCTCTATGCAGACTAGAATTTTTTTTTCCTTTTTTCCTTTTTTTTTTCTTTTTTAGCCATGCCCACACCATGCAGAAGTTCCCAGGCAAGGGACTGAACCCGAGCCACAGCTGTAACCAGAGCCACAGCAGTGACAATGCTAAATCCTTAACCCACTAGGCCACAAGGGAATTCCCAGAATATTTTTAAATGACAAAATACTCTTTACCGAGGACTAGAGGTACATGCTAGGCTCAGAGCAAAGTCTGCTTTAAAGAGTTTCTAATTTAATTTCTTTCTGGTTGAAATGTAAAAATATTTCAGCACAGTTATTTTCAATAGATACTGCCTTTTTAACCTTCATTCAATCAAAAATTGTTTTCTTGCCAGAAGTTAAGCTATTCAGCACAAATTATATGACTTCAAATTAATTTTGTATACATTTAAGGTGTTACTGTTCAATTTTTAAAATTCTTCCCTTGCTTTTGTGCAGAAAATTTTCACTCTCTTCCTCTCTGCAAGTTTTGTTTTCAATAATTACAAATTGCTAAAAGCCTCCAAGGCTAAGTTTTTGGTGCTCTGCAAGTTGAACATGTTGATTAAAAATTTCCAAACATTTTGAAAAATACCATAACCGTAATTTAGAGGACTCAGTCACAATAAATTCACTTTCATTGTAAGACCTATTGCAAGACATCATTGTAAATTTACAAAGTAGTTTTCCAGTGACTCAAACTTTTCTAAACTAAGGGCGGCAAAAAGGAAAAGCCCAGATAGCACTGGCCTGAATTGTTATTTGTGTTCTAACATTAGTTATGTCATCACGATTTTGTAGCTGGACTACTTGCTATGTATACACAATATTTATAAACTTAGACAATTATGATACCTTTTGTAATAGGTAGAATACCTCGTATTTTATGAGTGCAATTATATATTATGTGCTTAACACTATCAATTCTAAATATAATTTCTTTCCCACAGGTCTTAATCCACTAAGGGTATTGTTTTACCATGAAGCTGTGTGTCACCAAAATTTGTTTATATTATCACAGCAAAAATTAGTTCAGTGTTGAATTTCTAAACTGAACTTTTGACAGTTCTCACAAAAAAAAAATCACAATTTTAAACCAACAGAATAAATTTCCAAATGCTCTACTTCGGGGAGTTCCCACAGTGGCTCAGTGGAAATGAGTCTGACTAGTATGCATGAGGATGTGGGTTCCATTCCTGGCCTTACTCAGCAGGTTAAGGATCCAGCATTGCCATGAGCTGTGGTACAGGTTGCAGACAAGGCTCAGATCATGCGTTGCTGTGGCTGTGGTGTAGGCCGGCAGCTGCAGCTCTGAGTTGACTCCTGGCCTGGAAAACTTCCATACGCTGCAAGCGCAACTCTAAAAAGCAAAAAAAAAAAATGCTCTACTTCAATTTCAGGAACTGGATGAAACAAATCACAATTTAGAATTTAGTAGAATTAACTGATTTTCTTTGCAGAGCTTCTTATAACACTAACAGAAACCTAGCTTCATTTGACTCTTGCAAAATTCTCCTCCTGCAATTGGAGCCAACACATTAGCAGTCTTTGTTGCACATTTGTATATTCATTTAAAATGCTTGAAGGGCAGTAATGAAGTTTCCTGAGAACACACTGATCTAAGTGATGAGTCCTGCTTCCCAGTGTGCTGTGGCAGCAGGCTGACTGCAGCTGCACGCCACGTCCTTGTGCGGCGGCCTGAGAGCTTTGGGACAGGAGCCTCTCTGTACCCGCTACACAGCTCCTCTCAAACGCTGGCCTTTATGAAGCCCCTATGCAAATTGTTTTCCCAGCTACTCTTTCAAAGACAAAAGTTGGAAAACATTTTGTCTTTTCATTTAGAAATGTATTCATCCTTTTCTTTTAGCTGGTTTTCTTATTTAGTGGAGATCAACTAAGTTCAACCCTCCTTCCAGCTGAGTATGTATATGTGTGTCTGTGTGTGTCTCTGTGTATGTGTGTCTGTGTGTCTCTGTCTGTACACATGTGTCTCTGTGTGTGGGTCTGTGTGTGTCTCTGTATACGTCTGTGTCTCTGTGTGTATGTACATGTGTGTCTCTGTGGTATGCGTCTCTGTATGTACATGTGTGTGTCTGTGTGTAAATGTGTGTCTCTGTGGTGTGTGTCTCTGTGTGTATATGTGTGTCTGTATGTGTCCATGGAACATTCCACCTTGGAACAAGTCGAATTCATGACGCAAAGGGCCCTGGAAATGGAAGGGGAGCTGATTTGGGGAAAACACAGGCTGAAATATTCAAGCAGCGACATCATTAAGAGGAAATGACTAAGCCTGCTTATTGGCTTGAAACACAGAGCAGCTCTTGAATGAATACATCAAGATCTTAAACAATCTTCCCTAATGAACATGGGCTATTAACAGAAATTGCAAAGTTCCATTCACATTCCACACAAATAGATTTTTTTTTTTTTTTTTGTCTTTTTACCTTTTCTAGGGCCTCTCCCCGAGGCATATGGAGGTTCCCAGGCTAGGGGTCGAATGGAGCCTCAGCCACTGGCCTATGCCACAGCCACAGCAAGGCAGGATCCGAGCTGTGTCTGCGACCTACACCACAGCCCACAGCAATGCCGGATCCTTAACCCACTGAGCAAGGCCAGGGATTGAACCTGCAACCTCATGGTTCCTAGTCAAATTCATTAACCACTGTGCCACAACGGGAACTGCTAACACAAATATATTTTTAACTTGCTTCTCTCATTATCCTCCTTGACAAGGCTATGTGTCACATCAAGCAGGAAACGGAGCCAAAAGAGAGAAGACCACGAGTAAAGGTCATGAGTGTGGGAGGCAGCCCAAGACCACAACAGAGGGGCCTGGGGTTCTTTTTCCTCTGGAGGAATTTGTTGCTACTTCTGAAGACTTTTGGATGATTTACAAGTAGCTTAAATCAAGTATGTTGTTAATAATAAAACTTTGTTTTAAAAGCAAGGATCTCTATTAATTTAAATGAATATTACTAAATTTTATGAATAATTGAATACTTCCTATAATAAAAGCATTTTAAGGTACTGAATTCATTTTCTTGGGTCTTTCTGAAATTCTTTAGGTAGATACAATTATCAATACTATTTTTATTAGAACTGTGTATGTATATAAATTATTTCAGGAGTTGCCATCCTGGCTCAGCGGTAATTAACTGGACTGGTATCCATGAGGATGCAGGTTCGATCCCTGGCCTCACTCAGTGGGTTAAGGATCAAGTGTTGCCATGAGCTGTGGTATAGGTCGCAGACACATCTTGGATCTGGCGTTGCTGTAACTGTGGCTGTGGTACAGACCGGCAGCTGCAGCTCTGATTTGATGTCCAGCCTGGGAACCTCCACATGCGGCAGAGGAGCCCCTAAAAAGACAAAAGACAAAAAAATAATGAGATGACATCCCAGAGCTTGTGTGAGGGTTAAGCACACACAAAGCATTTATTATGGTGACTGAACCATTACAGGTGGTCAGGAAATCAGACTCATGATGGAAAGGACTCATGATGGTAGAAAGGAACAGCGGTACAATCAGGGCTCTGTTTGGGCGTTTGGGTGTTTGAGAGACCATTTACAGAAATGAAAGTCTGCCAGTAACTGTGCTTTAAGAGCTAGGAAATCTTGAAAATCAGAATAGGATTGACTATCCCCAGAAAACACATAGAGTTGTGGTATAATTACATAAATGCAGTAACAAGTATAATACTATGACTAGATAGAAAAGTCTGTAAGGGAAGGAGATTACAAGATATGTTTAAATAGGACAAAAAAGGAGTTCCCATCGTGGCGCATTGGTTAACGAATCTGACTAGGAACCATGAGGTTGCGGGTTCGGTCCCTGCCCTTGCTCAGTGGGTTAACGATCCGGCGTTGCCGTGAGCTGTGGTGTAGGTTGCAGACTCGGCTCGGATCCCGCGTTGCTGTGGCTCTGGCGTAGGCCAGTGGCTACAGCTCCGATTCGACCCCTAGCCTGGGAACCTCCATATGCCGTGGGAGCGGCCCAAGAAATAGCAACAACAACAACAACAACAAAAAAAAGTCAAAAGACAAAAAAAAAAAAAAGAGACAATAGGACAAAAAAGGAATCATTTGGTATGCATGATTATATGGTTTTTATACATTTTATATTCATATTCATAGGGTTTTGCAATCAACAATAGCGCCTGGAAAAATTCTAAAATTTTACTTCATCGGAATTAAACTGTTTTCAGAGTTCCTGTCGTGGCTCAGTGGTTAACAAATTCTATTAGGAACCATGAGGTTGCATGTTCGATCCCTGGCCTTGCTCAGTGGGTTAAGGATTCAGTGTTGCTGAGAGCTGTGGTGTAGGTCGCAGATGTGGCCCGGATCTGGCCTTGCTGTGGCTGCGGCTTTGATTAGACCCCTAGCCTGGGAATGTCCATATGCCTCGGGTGTGGCCCTAAAAAGACAAAAAAAAAAAAAAAAAAAAATTAATCTCTTTTCTCTATTAGGAAATAAAATATCTTAGGAGACTGCTTCTTGGTAAATAAAGCAGGAAAGGATTTTGCAACCAAAACCTCCATCTGTGCTTCAAGGCATTAAACCAACTCTGTAAACATACATTTCCAGACTGGATTTTGTAGCAGTGATCAAGTGTGTAGTAATTCTTCATAGACGTGTTGCTGAGAACTCCTATTCTAGTTTTTCTTTCTTTCTTTCTTTCTTTCTTTCTTTCTTTCTTTCTTTCTTTCTTTCTTTCTTTCTTTCTTTCTTTCTTTTTTTCTTTCTTTCTTTCTTTCATTTGTCTATTTAGGGCCGCACCCATGGCATATGGAGTTTCCCAAGCTAGGGGTTTAATCAGAGCCACAGCCACAGCAATGCCAGAACTGAGCCACGTCTGTGACCTACACCGCAGCTCACAGCAACGCCGGATCCTTAACCCACTGTGCGAGGCCAGGGATTGAACCTGCAATCTCATGGTTCCTAGTCGGGTTCATTACCCATTGAGCCAGATGGGAACTCCTATTCTAGTTTTCTATTCAACAGCAACATTGCTAAACATGGCAGATGAAGGCTGCCTAATTGATGGGTATGTCAAGAAAGTCCACAGAGAAGATAAAACTCTGTGTGTCTTTTCCAAGTTCTGTGGGACCAGGTCACATCACTTAGTGAATGAATGTCTGTCGAAGACATAAAAAGAACCAAAATAGTCAGTATAGGAAGCCCTTCAAAAAAGAGCCCATGGCAGCATTTAATAAAACATTGGGCTTCAATACAAATTATAAAATGTATTTCAATAAAAGAATACATTTTATTACCAGGTCGTTATATTTTAACATCTTAATTTTACATGCAAAATATTTTAAAGGATGCATTTTACAAGTTATAAGATGATCCAAATATAAGGCAGGAAATAAAATGGACTTCACTTTAGAGCATGGCTATGACATGGTTTTTCTTTGCCTTCCTCCCCCCAGAAAAGAATCAGGGGGCACATTTGCCACACAGGCTGCAACCCTCTTGTTTCTGAAGAACCTCACATGGACAAGAGTCTAGCACAGCACAGATCAGATCCGGCCTCTCCACCAGGAACTACAAGCAGCAAAGATGAGACGCGGCTTAATCAGCCCCTCGACTGGATGCAAATCACGTTCTTGATCTTCTGTCTCTGAGTTATGAAGAGGAAAGACTGCTGCTCGTTCAGCCTCATGCCATCTCAATCACGGAAAGGAAGAAAACATCATTACACTCATTTTCTGGGTTAAAAAATGAGGCACCAGACAAATTAAAGGCCTGACCTTGGGTCATAAAGTGAATCCATGTGGCGAATATCTCGGCTATTCTGACACTCGAGTGATGCCACTTTTTGTCAACCCATCATTGCTGTTTTCTAACATGTCTGATCTGGGGCTAAGTTTTTTGGGTTTTTTTTTTTTGTCTTTTTGCCATTTTCTTGGGCCGCTCTCGCGGCATACAGAGTTCCTAGGCTAGGAGTCCAATTGGAGCTGTAGCCACTGGCCTACGCCACAGCCACAGCAACGCGGGATCCGAGCCTCGTCTGCAACCTACACCACAGCACACCACAGCATGGCAATGCCGGATCCTTAACCCCCTGAGCAAGGGCAGGGATTGATCCCACAATCTCATGGTTCCTAGTTGGATTCATTAACCACTGCACCATGATGGGAACTCCTGGGGCTAAGTTCGTTTAAGCACATGGTTAGAAGCCGGAGAATGAAAAGCGAGGTGCTTGTTCCCCTCTGCCCTCTTCTGAAGCGGGTACGTCAGACCCAGCAGTGGATCGGGAAAGGACTGTCCTCCGGCTGCTCGTAGTTCCCGCTTGTCTCTGACCCAATGGTGGGAGACCGGGCACCTCCTTGCCATGTTAGTCCTGCACTCTCATTTCTTACCTAGGACATGACGGTAGGGTAGTCTTCTTAGCCCACTGACAGGCGGGCTTGAGGAAACAGCTGATAATGTGTTCCAACGTGCTTTGTAAAGTACAAAGTATCTCAGAAACGTCAAGGCTTGTGTGTTGGTAGCATTGTCTGTGCAACTGTTCCTACCAACCATGCCCTTTTCTGCCTTTTCTGAACGCCCATAGCACCACCTATACCTTTCTTAAGATGCTCATCAGGAGCTCCCAGTGTGGTGGCGTAGGTCAAAGATGCTGCTCGGATCCAGTGTTGCTGTGGCTGTGGTGTAGGCTGGCAACTGCAACTCTGATTCAACCCCTGGCCTGCAAACCTCCATATGCTGCAGGTGCAACCCTAAAAAGCCAAAAAAAAAAAAAAAAAAAAAAAAAAGATGCTGATCATTGTTCGCCTCATTCTGTAAAGCAATTGGTGTTTGTTATGCACAATATATTCTTTGATGACAAGACTCGTGAGATTTTATACCCTTATCCCTCTGAAGGGTACCTATTGCAATTAATGAAAATTTTGCCCCAAGGATCAAATTATGACTGAGACCATTTTTACCTCTAACACAAACCATGACCTTCCCAGCAAGGTCGTGCTTCAGACAAATCAAGGGCACACGGACAGTGACCCAGGGGGACACCAAGGTCTCTGCAGGACAGTTTTTCAAAGATATAGATATAACCAACCCTTCTGTTATCGCCTGTTTGGAAACAGCTGCTCCCCTATTGCCCCTTAATAGTCGGAGTGAGTTAAGGCCCATAGCATAGGGAAAAAACAAGAATTAGTTTTAGGTGACGGTTCCTGTTTCAAACAGTTTTTAAAAGAGGCAGCTTGCTTGTCGACAGCCATTGACGACTATATATAAGTAAGAATGTGCTTGAATGGCCCCGGATGGGCTTTAATATTCAAGGTATTTTACATCGGAACCTCTGTGTCAGCCTACACCTTCGTATAAGGATGTGTATTGTGAGCTCACATTTATTAAAAATGAGTAACATTCACAATGGGAAAGTAGATAGGAGCTTCCATTCTCTGTTACTTGTTCTTTGATATGGACGTGTGTGTGTGTGTGTGTGTGTGTGTGTGTGTGTGTGAGAGAGAGAGAGAGAGAGAGAGAGACCATATCTGTGTGTGTGAACGTGGGCACACACCACCAGGGTGATCAGACTTTGAGTTGTGCTTCTAGGGACAAAAAAAAAAATTTACATTAATATATTCATTCTACTAAGCCCTTTAATAATTTAGGGACATGCATTTTCTAGACAGCTGACCTGGGTCAGATTGCAACACGTGACCACTGAAACACTCGAAACTAATTGACCCTAGGGTCAAAGTCCTTGATTTCAGCCAAGAAGGCCAAATCTCCTATGAGCAATGCTATTCAGCCAGGCAGCAGTGGACCACTCTATGCAACCTTGGTCTTACTTTACATCTTCCTTTTAATTCAGTTTCATTTTTGAAAATTTAATCATCGTCCCTTTAGGAAAGAGCCCTGTTAATACCTGCAATCATTCCTTTCAATTAACATGTTTGGTCTTCAGAAGGAGGGAGTTCCAATTTCATGGTCCACACAGGATGCAATTTTACACTTGACAATAATGGCAACAGCTTTTCTGTAATAGGCCTGGAGACAGCATTTTAGCCACAGATGACCTCTCACTTTACTGGCTGGAAAAAAATGAAGCATTTGAGATGCACTCCAGAATTTCTAGGAAATTTTGGAACTGGATCTTGCAGATTGGTACATTTAAATAATTATTGCCTTTGGTCTGACAGATGCAGCAATTGATGCATTGACTTCTTAGGAATAAATGCTGCTGACAGGAATAATTAAAATAGTGATCTCTACTCCTTTTCCTTCCTAAAGAGTTAATAAAACATATCCTATCTGCTTTCACAGGAATAACGTTATTGATGAAACGAAGATCCTGAGGTTGCATTGGTGTCCGTGGGCACGGACGGACGGCTGGACTTCTTTAGTATGAAGCTTTAACCAGAAAATAGATATAAGGTGTGTTGAGATCAAAATTTACGCTTTAAGAGTTCCCATTGTGGAGCAGTGGAAACGAATCCGACTAGTATCCATGAGGATGCAGGTTTGATCCCTGCCCTCGCTCAGTGGGTTAAGGATCCTGTGTTGCCATGAGCTGTGGTGTAGGTGGCAGACATGGCTCAGATCCTGAAAATCCTGCATTGGTGACAACATGGATAGACCTTGAGGACATTGTGCTCAGTGACATAAGTTTGACAGAGAAAGACAAACACCATATGATCTCACTGACATGTGGGCCCTAAAAAAACAACACACAGATACAGAGGACAAGGTGGTGGTGGCCAGAGGCGGGGTTGGGCAAACTGGGTGAAGGCCGTCACAGGCTTCTGATTTCATGTCAGTTGTATCTCGGTTTTTTGAAGCTGTGTCTGGCAAGCCCTCCCTGTGGGAAGGGTCCCCCACCTCCTTGAAGACAGCAATGTTCCCTGACTGATTGTCACATTTCTCCTGCACATCCCACTCCCTGTCCCCAGTACTTTGAACAGTTCTACTCACCATAGCAAGTTTTCAACACAAATTTCCATCTGATTTAGTCATGAGATGATCAACTACCCAGTCTCACTTCCTGTTTATCAGCACGGTCCAAAACGGTGAGGTTTGAAGGGCCACCGATCTCATTATGGCTGTTCCTGTCCAGGCTGTTTACATAAGAGACAGAAGTGAGCAAATCTAGGTCAAAAGCACCTAAAAGCACTGTGTGAAGCACCCACATGTGCACGGGACTGCGCGGAGAGAGGCACAATTTGGGTGCAGGCACTAACCGAAGCTCCGTGACGTGCTCCTGGCCCATCCACTGAGCATCTTATAAAAACAAGCTCCAGGTAAAGTAAGACGCCTTTTAATTTTCTAACGGACAAGCTTTCAGTGCTTGGCTCACAGAGTGCACACAGGACGCTAAACTGTGCGACCAGAGCTTTTAAAATGAAGGCAGTGGCACTGATTAGCCAGATGTCTTGAAATCTGGAGGAAAGGCACTTCCATCATATAAAGCACGTTCACACACAGGCCTTGGCAACCATTTACAACGATGCTCCCCAATCAGAGGTAAATCAAAGGCCAAAGGGAAGAGGACAACCTGCTGTGTCACAGGTGGGGCAGAGCAGAAAAGGGGCTCTACTTCATCGTTCTGAGGTTCCTTCCTGGTCACAACCCAAGTGCAATCAGTGTAAAAGTACCTCCTAGTTCATGGGCAGAACTGCCTTCCGCCCGAGAGAAACGAGAAACGGTGGCTGATTTCCCCAGTTAAGCCCTGGAAGGAGGATCCCCATTTGTATATAGACAGACAGCTGTACTTTCTTTACGCATATATGTGTAAGTCATTCACACTTTATTTATTCATTAAGTGAGCCAATTTGTATTAAGTGACTGAAATGGGCGACACTGTTTTAGCTCCCAGAGTACAGAAAAGAATTTTTAAAAAGTTCCCACCCTGCAAAGCTGACCTTCTTACGAAAAGAGACAGTGACCGAACAAACAAATGCATAAATCCATCACCCATCAGGTGGTCCTAAGTTCATTGGAGAAAAACACTGTAGACGAAAGAACGCTGAGTGCTGGGGTGGGGGCAGGTTGCTCTTATTTGTAGAGCAGCCAAGACAGGCCGGCCTGAGAGTGCGGGGGCCCAGAGGTGAGGAGGTGAGAGTCCGAGGAGCACAGAATCCTGGAGGAAAGGCATTCTGGTCTCAGGAGCAGCAAGTGCAAAGGACCTGGGGCAGGATCATGGCTGGTATTAGGAAAACTGGCAAAGAGGCTCCAGAGCTGGAAGGGAGGAGGAGACTGGGGGGAATGGGCCTTCCTGCTTTGGTTGTCTCTCTTTTTTTCTCTTCCCCGCTTCTTCCCTTCCTCACATCATTACCATCATCCCAGTGTAACTTCTATAATGAACCCAGAATGTACCTTTCCAACCCTTTCTCTCAACACCTAGAAAGTCGACCATAATCAATGAGAAGAAGATGAAGAAGAAGGGGGTAGGGCGGTGGGGGGGGAAAGGGGAGGAGGAAGGAGACTAACATTCACACTAAAGAAAGTCCCCCCCCCACCATTGTTAACTCTGCAATCATCCAATTATGCAAAAGACCAGTAACTAAAAAGAAACAATGGACATCTAGCTAAACATACCTCATTTATACTCACAGGAGAAAAGCATCTGGCAGCTATGTAACTAGAAAATGTAAGCACAGGAGAAACTGGCAAATGCTTTTGTCCTTGGGAACTGGCATTTTGAAGCCAACTTAAGAAGCAAAGTCAAGTAAATCAACAAACTCTCCTCATTTGATTAGACATCATCTGAGTCTGACCAAAACATAAAGAACTTCCATACGTGAATCCTGCAATAAAACCTTGGTGAGAATCAAAAGAGTTGTCATTTAAATAATCAATCCGCACAGAAAATGTTCAAATGATTCACATTTACTTCTCCACTTCACTTTGTATCGTCTTGAAATTAAATCTTTTATCTGCATCAGGAGATACCGCAAGCAGAAGAGTCGCTGCTAAAGCCTTCCATCATTAAGTCCAAAGGCATGTGTGGCCAGAGGGGGTCCCTTCTAGGTCCTCAAACATCCCGCCTCCTTCTGGGCTTGGGTAGCAAAGATGAGGAGACTGGGACGGAAAGAGCAGTGAGGAGCATCAATCCTGACTGTGACGCAGATGGAAGAAAATGTTCAGGGTGTGAATGAGATGCGGACACAGAGGCCACTTCCTGAAGCAAGGACCCAGCCACTCCAGTAAGTTTTCAGTACAAACACTGGGCTTCTTGGCAGGTTGGCGGATGTACAGGAAAAGGCAGCTCACTCCCTTCCTGCCACCCCACAGAAGCTACATCGAAGTGTTTCTGTGGGTGGGGGTCTCAGGGACAGTCACCTGAGCTGCGGCTTTGCAACCTCAGAGCCGTGTGTGTGTGTGTGTGTGTGTGTGTGTGTGTGTGTGTGTGTGTGTCTGTCTGTCTGTCTGTCTGTCTTAACAGTTCACCTGCAGGGCAGGGCTCAGGCTGTGAGAAGTGCAAACAGAAAAGTGGCCTGAAGAACAAGTGAAGATAATTACTTGGAGCAGACTGAGAAATATACTGATTTTTAAAATCTTTTCACTCACTTCAATGTTTATGATAATTTTGGTTTTTTTACAGCCGAACCTGGGGCATATGGAAGTTCCTGAGTTAGGGGTCTAATCAGAGCTGCAGCTTCAGGTCTACACCACAGCCATAGCAACACTGGATCTGAGCTGCATCTGTGAACTACACCTCAGCTTGTGGCAACACCAGATACTTAACTCACTGAGGGAGGCCTTAGATTGAACCCATGTCCTCATGGAGACTATGTCAGGTTCTTAACCCCCTGAGCCACAATGGGAGCTCCAGACAAATTATTTTTAATAATAATTCAATATAATTCAAACCAGTATTTTGAAAGCTAAAAAAAAAAAGAAAACCCTAAATAAAATTCTCAGGCACACTTCCCATATCAAAATATGACAAACAAGCATAAAATAATAATAATCATAATTCAGACATTAAAACCTATCCACATGGAAAATTTTAAGTTCCTCTTTTTAAATTTTGTGGTTCCTTCTTAGGATGATGTACTATTAGGCTAATTCAAAGCAAAAGGGCTATAAAATTCAAAGCAGTCACCATAAAAGACAGTTAAATAACTGATTTATTATCCACTGGTTGGGAAATTATATATATAAACATATTTGTCAGAGTTATGACAGTTTAAAAAGCATTTCCCTTTGGAAGGCAGAATTCAATTATCAGTTATTTTCCACTTACATTTTTAGATTTTTAATTCAAAGAAAAAGAGTGAAGGCCTATACTTAATTTTAGATCATCAAGTGTACAGCTGTGAAATAAACACCTTTCAGCAATACATGAAGATGAAAACTGGGTCTCATGGGTTTGGACAGCCACAAAATTGCACTTTTCCCTTGCACCTCAAATTTTCAGATGGTCCTCATTTTGTGAGAAGACAATCCTCTTCTTAACGGTGTGCTTTTAGCCTCAAATCCAAAGCCCTGTCTCCACAATGGAGTCAGAAACCCCAAGCCACAAAGCCACTACTCGGGTTATGAGTTCTGCATAAGCAAGAACTGTTTGTTTAAAATGACCGAGGGATTCTGATGCAAGAATCACTTTGCACATCAGGAAAGGGAGGGGCCTGATGGGGCGGGGCCGCGACCGTAACTCCCCCCAAAGTCAAGAACCCTGCTCCCTTGTGTGTTTCCGGATGCGCCAGCCTTCAGGCACTGAGAATTAGAACAGAAGATTTTCAAAAAAGAGGTAGTCGATCATGCAGAATGGCTGTTCAGGGACCCGCCAGCACCGATAAGGTGATTTTTGTTCTGTTTTAGGTTTTTGTTGCTGGAATGAAAGGTAGGGGCGTGGGGACAGCAGGCCCCTGGGACAGGCACCCAGCACATCCAGGAGTGCAGGGAGCCTCAGAGCTCTAATGTTGGGACATGCAAGCCCTGGAGGGCCCGGAGAGAGGCCACAAAGGCCAAGGAGCAACACCAGAGAGCAGACGGAGGTTCTCCACGCACAGACCATGTCTTTGCCGACAGTTTAAGAATACGGGCCTTGCTTTTCCTGCTCACCGATTCTTTTCTCATTGGTTTAGATACAGACTTCCGTGTTTTCATAATCCAAACTAATTATTTGTTTGTGGATTACAGCCCATATGTGCTTGATTGGAGGGGAGGCATCCATCATCCACTCACAGTCCTGTGATCTAATAAATATCATAATTTCCTATAGGACAAAGTCTCCCTTTCTATAACTCAGGACCTGCACCTCACCTTTTTTCAAATATTGTTTTTATTACATGTTGTGTCAAATGCTGCTGTACAGCATAGTGAGTGACCCAGTCATACAGATGTATGGATGTACATACTCTTTTTTACATTATCTTCCATCATGTTCTATCCCAGGAGATCTATCCCTGTGCGGTACAGCAGGAGCTCATTGCTTATCCATTCTGAATGTCATCATTTGCGTCTACTAACTAACCCCAAACTCCCCGTCCATCCCACTCACTCCCCCCCTACCCCCGGCAACCACAGGTCTGTTCCCCATGTCTATGAGTCTGTTTCTGTTTTGTAATAGGTTCATTTGTGCCACATTTTAGAGTCTACATTTAAGTGATATCATGTGGTATTTGTCTTTCTCTTTCTGACTTACTTTGCTTAGTATGAGAATCTCTAGTTGTAGCCATGTTGCTGCAAATAGCATTATTTCTCCCTTTTTTATGTCCGAGTAGTATTCTATTGTGTAAATGTATCACCTCTTAATCCATTCATCTGGCAATGGATATTTAAGTTGTTTTCAGGTCTTGGCTATTGTGAATAGTGCTGCTATGAGCACACAGGTGACTGTATCTTTTAAAATTGTAGTTTTCTTCAGATATATGCCCAGGAGTGGGAATGCCAGATCATACAGTAGTTCTAGATTTAGTTCTCTGAGGAACCACCATACTGTTTTCACATCACGTGTTATATACCGTGTGTAGAAAATTTACAGTAATGGTTAAATTCTGATACATAAGCAGCTTTGGACATCAAAGATTATCCAATATTTCAGCTTGATTTCTTCTCCAAGTCTGAGTTCCAACACAAACAAGCCATGTGGTTTTGGATAAGCAATCCACTTGTCAGAGACAATGAAAAGTGAGGGCATTAGAGTATATAAAGTTATTTTTTTCCTACTCTAAATTCTATGATTTTATACAGGACATAAATAAAATGAATGGTATTGCAAAGACCGCAGTTTCCATGCTAAGGTACTTCACTGAACATAGGCATACAATTGTACTTCCTCCCAAAACCTTTAAACTACATTCACACACAAATTAGCGCATGTAGGGAGTTCCCTGGTGGTTCAGTAGGTTAAGGATCCAGTGTTGTCACTGCTGTGGCTCAGGTGGCTGCTGTGGCGTGAGTTTGATCCCTGGCCCTGGAACTTCCACATGCCATGGGCACAGCAACAACAACAACAACAAGAAAAATCCAAACTGGGACACATGCCCCGAAGAAGGGGAGAACACAATAAGAGCCAACAGACACACAGTACCTTGCTGAGCAGCCAGACAGAGCTAAGTGCAAGGTCTCCAGATCTAATCCAATCTAAATATCGGAGCTGAAAGATGCAGGAATTGATGGCACTTGCTCCCTCTGGAACAAGGATGGGGGGTTAAATAAGGAGGGGGCGGTTCTTTGCTAGTCCAGCAGCTCCTGGATCACCTTCCGTTTAGTGCCCTAGGGAGACCAGCCTGACCTCACCCAATAAGACTGAAGTGCTCCATTGCCTAGAGAGGGTTAAACAAGACTATCTGAAATGGTCACACCTCACAGATGCAAAGGGTTGAGTCTAATAAAGAAAACGAGGAGATTAAAGGACCACCTGGGTATTGAAAGCTGAATGAAAGTGCCCAGCCCTCTTTCCCCTTCTGCTCCTAGTTCACTAGAAACCAGACCATTAGGCTTTTAGACACTAGAGTTGAAGAGCCGTTTCTGCAGGAAAGATCTAGCCAGTGGCCCATCCAAATGGCACTGTAATAAGCTTAAAATCAGAATGTCACCTGCTTACGGGCAAAGCTTCCAATGAGCTTTTCAGCTCCCTTTTAGTCATGAACAGAAAGGCAAAAGCTACCAGATTCATGAGAAAAACTTGTTCCATGGAAAGTGGAGATAGAAATAAGAAGAGAAAAGGAATTGGGTGAAACAAGAACGTTCAGGGGAAAGGAAACCTGGATCACAAATGACAACACAACACTGTTAATCAACTGGACTTTAATTGAAAATTTTTAAATAACAACTATCATCAGAGACGCAAAATAAGATATGACACTCATGAAACAAAAACGGATATAAATGGAACTATTCAGAGAACAATAAAGAGCGTTTTGAAAAACACTTGAAAAGTAAAAGCACAAAATGAAAAAACCATTTCATTTTACTCTTAGAGTTGGAGGATAAAGGTGAAGCTCTCACCCGGAAAGTAGAACAAAGTGGGAAATTGGAGAGAAAAAAAAAAAAAGGAAGTGAGAAAACCAGAGGACCAGGTCAGGCAGCTCAACAACTCAAACACTGGGTGTTCCAGAAAGAGAAAAAAGAGACTGCATTGGAAGGAAAGATGGATGAAGTAATTCGAGTGCTTCCTGTGACCAAAAGGGCCAAGCAAATAACCAGCCAGGGAGTTCCCGTCAGTGACTCAGTGGTTGGCGAATTCGACTAGGAACCATGAGGTTGTGGGTTCGATCCCTGCCCTTGCTCAGTGGGTTAAGGATCCGGCGTTGCCGTGAGCTGTGGTGTAGGTCGCAGACGCAGCTCAGATACCGTGTTGCTGTGGCTCTGGTGTAGGCTGGCGGCTACAGTTGCGATTGAACCCCTAGCCTGGGAACCTCCATATGCCGAGGGAGTGGCCCAAGAAATGGCAAAAAGACAAAAAAAAAAAAAAAGACCAGCCAGGAATGGCCTCCTCCTGCTGCTGTCATCAGATCCTGTCAAATTGCCTCTGGCTTACAAAGCTCCATTTGTGAGTATTACCCACCTCTTTTTAAAGGCACGCTATTGTTCGAAGATCACACATGGTGTTAAACATGTTTCTTAAAAAGTAAAGGATTAATTCAAGCCAGAGCAGAGCCAGGCAGTAGCCGCCGTGCTGGGGGCCAGAAGGGAAAACCACAAGGAGGAGCCCAGAGAGATCTAAGTCTGTGGCACTGATGCGTCTACCCTGGAGGGTGGACACTCCGATGTTTGCTTTATTTCAGCTTATGTGCTCTTCTTTATTGTGACAATTTTGCAATTTAAATGTTTTAAAGACTGTATGTTCTATAGAGTCAGAGAGTGAAATTGGTGTCTAATAACGAATTAGATAGCTGCCAAATGGGAGTCAAAACTCCGGGTGGTTTCCTCCAGTACCTCCACAGGAAAAAATTCCATTAGGATTCGGCACCGAAGCAATGTTCTACTTTGAGTTCATCGTTAAGAAACTGGCTGGCCTGTCTTTCCCCATGAAACGTATCATGCGGCTCATCCCCTTAATTACTGTAAAACTAATTCAAAACAAAACAAAAACAACAAAACAAAACAAACGAGAAAACCTCTCAGGAAAGGTTTGCATTAGGTAATTGCATTTGCTCAATATGAAAAGATTTGTAGAAAGATTGAGTGGGAGGCTTAATAGTGCAAGGAAATCTATCCACTTAATTTATGGCCCTTAATTTATTTATAATGGCAATGCAACTAATGTCCATTTGTAATGTTGATTTTTCATCAACAAAGAAACATCAGTGAACTCTTTATCTTCTTCAAATGGCTTAAGTGTCGTAAAAAAGACTACCAAAATAGTTTTATATTATGCTCGCCAATCAACAGAATGCCTCTTTAAAATAATCCATAACTTTAATATAAAGTATATAATGTAGTTATATATTGTATATAAGTATAGATACACATAATGTGGATATGTACATATATTTCATGTGTATGTATATCTTTCTGTACTCTGTGTGTGTGTGTATAGTGCAATACTTTCAGAGATGTATAACCAAAGCTAGCCATGGGTGTAGACATTTCCACAGAGTTCCATCACACTGGAGATTAGCTTTCAAAATATGAATTTTGGGGGAATACAATCACACAGTCTATGGAAACTCATGTTTAGCTTAGTGGAGATACAGGTGGTTACACACAAAAATGTGATATGTGTATACACACAGATGAGTATACCCACATATATTTCCCTCCTCTCTTAGCGCTAACAGCAGTGACACTCTACTAGCAGCAAACACGCTTAGAGCTTATACCTTGGTTTCTAACACCACTTTCCAGTATAGTTATTTTAGACTCCATGGAGCAATGGCTGGTTCTAAAACAAGGGCAGAAAACACACAAGATGAGCCTGTAGCATTTTCTAGTGTCAGAAAGTAAGAGTGCCTGAACACGCAGGCACACATACACACACAATGATGGAGATACGTCAAAGGGACACAGGAGCCATTTGAAAGAGTGCCCAATGTCCAGAACTGGAATAGTTTAAACCGCAAGATAAAGTTGTATTTGATTATTTCCCAATGTAGGAAATTAGTATCTATGGGTCCAAACTGATATAAATGATTGAATAAATAATAAATAAGGGGGAGACCTCCATGCAAAGGAACTCCAAGAATTCCAATTAATTTAGGATACACGCAGCCCTCAAGATGGTAGAACATAACTTCCCACATCTTAAGGGTGGGTTCTGTGCGGACACTTTCATCTAAAGAAGACAGTATGGAAACAGGGAGGGTCCGTGTGATCAAGGTCAGCCTTGGAAGTGCTGAGTCCTATTGATGGCATGTACCCTTGCTAAGACGTGGTGGAAACAGCTCTGTCGTCTTCCTCCCACAAGCCCATAACCACAGTGTGCACACAGACTCCTCAAAGCCACTAAGGCCATCAGACACAAGGACAGCCTGAGAAATCATCGCAGCCAAGAGGAGCCTAAGGAGATAGGACGGCTGCTCTAGAGTGAGTGTCTGTGTCGCCCCCCTCCCCTCTCCTCACTGTTCACATTTTAAAACCTAGTTCCCAATGTGAAGGGGTTTGGGGTGGGGTCCCTGGAAGGTGGGTAGGTAGGGAGTGCGGAGCCCTCACCAATGGGCTTCGCGCTCTTGGAAAGAAATCCAGCGAATTCTCCTGCCCCTCACAGGTGAGGACACAGAGGACAGCTGTCCACGCAGCAGGAGGCGGCTCTCTGCAGATACCGAGTCTGCCAGTGCCTTGATCCTGGACTTTCCAGCCTCCAGAACTGTGAGGGGAAAAAAGTTTGTTGTTTAAGCACTGCGGCCCCACCCCCAGTCTAAAGTACTCTGTTCTAGCAGTAACCACCCCCCCAAGACTACGATCATGACCCCATGTAATGTGGGATCCTGGAGGGAATCCTGGAACAGAACAAAGACACTGAGTAAAAACTGAACAATCTGAACAATCTGTGGATTTTAGTTCATATGAACGACTTACTCGTTACTGTGATGCAAATGTAGCATCATATGTGAGATAATAACAAGGAAAACCAAGCATGGGGCGCATGGGAACTCCCTAAACTATCTTTACAATTTTTTGGCAATCCAAAACCGCTCTGAAAAATCAAGTTTATTTAAAAAAACAGTCTGTGTCATTGCTTCACTTAAAACTCACGGGTGACACCTGATTACAATGCTTTCTTCTCCACATGCTCACCAGGCCTTCCTGCACAGGGTCCACCTCCTTCTAAAGCCCAGCTGCAGCCCTGGGCCTGCGTGGCCCCCTGCGCTGGCCCTGGGGATCGGGAGAAGAGCAGCCTCCTCCTCCCGCAATACACAGTCTCCCTGCCCTCCCCACTCTTACCCCAGTTTCGATGAAGGGGCCAGACCAGTTCACATGGTCAGTCGCTTTATGTAGGCAGTGGCTGCAGGGGACTTAGGGTAAATAACCAGCCCGGAGCTGCGGTGCCCCTGACAGAGCTGGGCCTCTGGGTGACATCTTCCCTCTGTGGCTGCATCCTCCTCACACCCCCCACTGCCAAATTGGTCAATGCCTTAAATAGCATCTTCTTGTTTCCACACGGCCTTTATGCAACCAGATACACAGTTACGGCTTAAATACTCCAGGAGAGCCTGGCCTTTTTCACAGTCATCACACATTCACGCTCCAACGGTACCCTTCCCCTTCCTGGTGGAAGTGGGCCAGAGGAGCCCAGCTGCAGCGCAGCAGCAGGAGAGGCCTCTGCAAACTCATCCCACTAAGACCAGCTGCCTGTACAGCGCGCCTGCTGCAGCCAGAGACCGTGTTCTCCGCGCCCTGTCTGCTCAGAGGTGCCACTGACTTTGCAGAGGCTGCTTCTGTTCTTTTCCTTTCCTGTGGCAAAACCCACACGCTTTCCAATTTCTTTCTAAACAAAAAACTCCACAGTGAAAAATGGGGCAAATCGTTCACTGTGATCTTTTGCGTTAGGATGCTTGAATGTCACTATCAGGACCTGGTAAAAGTGTAAATGATATATCCTTTCTCGCAGCCCCCAGAAGACAAGAAAACATAATAAACTCCTTAGTAGACCTGCCCAGTATCCCTAATAAAGGATCCCTTAAAATTTTCTATTTCTTCTTCAGGAATCCTACTGAATTTGCAGTAACTCATAATGACCTTAATTGGCTGTAAATTTCTAAATTATTTTCACGCTACTCTGTGTTCCATGATATTTTTGTTGTTGCTCTTAATGGAAGCTATTTTCTCCAATGGGCCTTAATGTCTCTAGTCTAGTTCAAAGTCAGTAAAATTGATCTTTTAAAAAAACATTCATTATGTGGCAGTAAATAGGATAGTCAAGCCATGTTAAGCTGGCTTTTTATGTTACAGTGTTTCTAAGCAAATGGTTTGAAGTCTGCCACATAAACCATAATTTTAAATGGGCCTCCCTTTAGTGAAAATGTTGGTCTGTCCTCAGCTCCTTGCTTTTCCACACTGAGCACTGAGTAACATTCTGTAAGAAGCTTTGAATAGTTTATATATTTTTAAAAAGCCAAGGATGTGTGCAAATATCATCCTAGAATTAGAGAATATGGTTTCAAAAGGTTAAACAATTCACCATCAGTATCAGTAAATATAGCGGCTATGGGAAAGAATATCTAGACAAAAGAAGGGGTGTTGAATTACGTGGTTTCAGGAGGTTTTTAACAAGAAAGGATTTGAAATTATTGTTTATAATAAACCTCGGTTAACCAAAATCCGAAGCCTGTCAATACTTGCAGACTCATGGCAACTCTACTATCCTTAGAGAGAATTTTTTCAATAGCAACTATTGAAACAAAAACTGGTTTTCAACTATTCCTGATAGCCATAAATTTCAATTAACCAGAAATACTATTCCAGTTAATTTCCCTTCCCGATAAATTCCTCTAAGATGAGTAACTGTAATAACAAAGGGGTCTTTGATGATGACTGTTTTTCCAGAGAAATTCAGAAGACAGCTTCATCCATTAGGTCCAGAACCCCAGTTCATACCCCAGTTAAACAATACAGATAATTTATTAGCTCACATCCTTGGAAGTCTGGAAGCAAATATGCTGTTTCAGATTAGCCTTCATACAGCCCTGAAATGATGTCCCCAGCAGCCCAGGGCTTCGCCCTCTCTATGCCCTGCCCTCCCATGTCAGCTTTGTCCCACACAGCCCTGGGACTTGGGAATGGCTGCAGCAGCTTTGAGCCTCACGTGCGCAAGTCACAGCATCCAAAACAAAAATAACTCTAGCCAACGACTGCCCCAGAGTAGGACACAGAACCCCTATCCTGAGGCCAACTGGGCATCACATTCACGTATCTGCAATTCTGATTGGCTCACTTGCCCATCTCTGAGCCAGTCCTCTGCTGGGGAGGTTGAATCGCCAGCAGGTTTAAGCCAATCACAGACCGTCTTGGAATTGCAGTTGGCCTGGGACGTTGAGGTTGGCAGGAGAAAAAAGACGCGGGAATTACTGGTAGGGGATAGCAGACAAACGTCTACTCTAGCAGCAAATGATGACCTATCAAACTTCCAAAAACAGGGAGAGCCCATTGCGATCAGAAGATGGAAAGGCAAGCAGGGTCAAAGCAAGACATCAGCCAGCTCCCATTTTAAAACAGATTTACCCCAGGCGGATAGTTTTTGCCATATTTTTCCAAGCACTCAAGTTGAGTTAAAAATACTTGAACGCTTGAAGACTGAGTGGTAGAAAGGCCACATAGAAATAGATCAAAAAAGTTTAAAAATTGAGAAGACTCATCTTTAAAGCTCCCAGGAAAAAACAAAAAGTATGTTTACTGAGATGTCAGTTCAGGCTTTGGAGGCAGTCAGAGCTGCGTTATTTACACGCTGTGTGGTTTATGGAAGGTTACTTTCCTTCCTGGAGGTTCAGTTTTTTTCACCAGAATAATTGGGATAGTATATAAGACACTTAATAATACCTCGTTCATGTAATGTGTGAGAATCAAAATAAGGTCTCGTAGGCAAAACATCTAAATGCCCAACACGGAGCAAGAAGTCAGTATGTGGGAGGGTTGGGTCTAGGAGTCCCAAATCTCCGTGCTGTTTAACTGGCATGAAGTGAACTGGCAGCCATCAAGCCATTCCAATGAGTGATGGAACCACTTCTCCCCTCCCAACCACCATGAGTTTGAATTTGGTGACAAAACTAGAGCTGGGCGCCAAAGTCCCTCTTTTTGCTCTTTTTGTTTTTCTTGTTACTTTTTCTGATCCTTGCTTTTTTCCTTACATCTTCTTGAGTAGCAAGTTTCTCATGTATGGGGACATGTCCGGAATCATATCTGTGTCCAAAATAAGTGTCTTTATACAGAAACTATTTCTGTGATGATAAAGAGGATGCAAAAGAAAAGAAGTTGCGGGGATCAAAAAAGTAATTATTTCTGTAAAATAGTCACAGCATTTTCGAGCAGTTAGTTCATGTATCCAGCTCCTCTGTCCTTTATAGATTCTCTTTTCAGAGAAAAGTAAATGCCCTTTTTCTTTCCTAAGCCTTTATTTCATTCTCATCACACAGCAATTACGATCAAAGCAGAGCAGCAATTTGCAAAGTACCTTGATATTTTGATGGGAAGTATTATGCCTGGACTAGGTAACAGGAACAATGACAGGAAAGGTAAAAATAGACAAGGCTAAATGTGGTGCAGCCTTTCTGTCGCAATAGGATTCACACTGAGTGCCCCGGGAGTGAATGTGAGTGTATCTGACACGTTACCTTGGTTCTCTCCTGCTCCTGAGGCTTGTCAATAGGTGAACACTCCTATTGAGTGACTAATGAGATCTGTCCTACTCTCATTTCCATGGGCTCTTGGATGCCTTGCTGAGGGCAAAGGAGATGACCGTGTAATCTGTCTAACTACTCAGTGCTCGATGCTAAGAGTTAGAGGGAGGGAGCTGTCCTGCATTTTCTACAACCTCAATTAGCCTCCTTCTCCTAGATGACAAATGTCTAATTCCACTGTGACCATTTAGACCTCGATTATAATTCTAATGGGAAACTTTTCACGCCAGTTGGAAGAGACGGGTCATTAGACAGGATTTCTAAATGCTCTACAAACTCTGCTCTGACATGGTCAAATCCCTACTCTGGCTGTTGGCTGTGATAGGACCTGATGGTTCATTAAAGAAGGTGGGACGTATTTCTGTTATATACACTCAATGCTCTGCTGCTGAATGATTTTTGAATGTGTTACTTTTTATGTATCTCCAATGTATTCAAATATAATCTCTAGGGGAAAATCCAGTCTTGCAGTTCGTTTATTTCCCCCCCCCCCTTTTTTTTTTCTTTCTAGGGCCACCCGAAGCATATGGAGTTTCCCAGGCTAGGGGTCAATCAGAAGTACAGCTGCTGGCCTACACCACAGCCACAGCAACGCAGGATCCAAGCAGCATCTGAGAACTACACCACAGCTCACAGCAATGTCGGATCCTTAACCCACTGAGTAAGGCCAGGGATCGAACCCACAACCTCATGGTTCCTAGTCAGATTCGTTTCCACTGCGCCATCACGGAAACTCCGTATTTCCCTTTCTTTAATGTACAGACTTTTGTTTCAGAGGCATAAGTCAATGGAACAACAGTTCATGATAGAATCAGTAAAGAAGATTCATTATCACCTGCCCTCAGCTTAACCTAAAACTCATGGCTATGGATAGGTAATGCCTATAGTCACTGGCCTATAGTCCAGCAAACCTGTGCTCAAAATCAGATGTTTGCTGTGTGCTAATTCCCAGTACTTCCATTTTTGTTTTATGTAAATTTAAAAAAATATAATTTCTAAAAGACAGCTAAGCCACAGTTATGCCTTTTTCCTCCTCTTATCTGAACTGTGGGCTCACTCTAAATGTTGGAGCCGATGTGATGTACTAAGTTCCACATGGTAACTATTAAAATATAAGTAAGTGGCGTTCCTGTTGTGGCACAGTGGTTAACGAATCTGACTAGGAACCATGAGGTTGCGGGTTTGATCCCTGGACTTGCTCAGTGGGTTAAGGATCCGGCGTTGCCGTGAGCTGTGGTGTAGGTCACAGACGCGGCTTGGATCCTGCATTGCTGTGGCTGTGGTGTAGGCCAGCAGCTACAGCTCTGATTAGACCCCTAGCCTGGGAACCTCCATATGCCGCAGGAGCGGCCCTAGAAATGGTAAAAAGACAAAAAATAAAATAAAATAAAATAATAAAGTAAAATAAAAATAAGATAGTGGTTGAGGGTGTTGAAAGGTCAATGTTGAAATATTTTTGTGAACCCAGATTATCTGTGTCGTGAAAGTTCTTTTAAGGAATTAAATTTAAGATTAACAAAAGAATAAGCTGACAAATTCTATCTTATCTCCAGTATTTTATGGTGACGATGTTTACTTCTATGCATCATCTTTGAAGAGTATTTGTCAGAAATAACACAAAATTTTAATGTTTTGACACTAAATATGCCCTAGAAAAATTCGGAGAGGTATTATTCAAATTACTAAAATTACCACAAAATATATCAACAATAAGACATTTTATTTGTTCAGAAATATGTTCTTCATATTGAAAACAAAACGCCTGAAATGTTGGTAAAGATAGAAATGTTACAGCTCACCATCATTTATCTTCTGGTCTACAAAAATCTTGTAAAATTATTAAGAAGATGTTCAAAATTAAAGAAATATCTACTTATGATAGAAAATGAGAAAGAGTATTATCAATGAATCAGAAATTATGAAGCATCCCTAGAGGACAGATAACAGATGGGAATTTAATATAAACACAAAGAAAAATGTACACAGTCAAAAATATGCATAGACCAAAACTCCTGTGAAGAGACAATCAACTGCCTATGACGTTTAAGGAAACTCCACAGCATTAAGGCCCGACCTAGAAAAATAACCTTGGAAGAAGAGAAATCACCAGGATATTGAAGACAAAGTATAGGTGTTCTAATTAGTAGGTTCTGAGAGATTTAAGAGAATGGTATATCGATAAAAATATTCTATAAAAACAGAAGAAAATACAGGCACAAGAAAGTGTTCTTAATCCTTCAAATAAATAAGATCACAAAATGAAAATCTCAACAGAAGCACTGAATAATCAAATGAACACGGCTGATGATCAAACCGGTGGTAAAGTGTAAGAAATCTAAAATGTAAGATGAAAAGACAAAGAGATTAAAAAATAAAATAAGGGGGAGGGGACAGGGAAAGGGGTGGGGACAGGGGATGGGGAGTTTGGGGTTAGTAGACGCAAACTATTCCATTTAGAAAGGATAAGCAGTGAGGTCCTGCTGTACAGCACAGGGGACTATATCCAGTCTCTTGGGATAGAACATGATGGAGCATAATAAGTACAGCAGAAATTGGCACAACATTGTAAATCAACTATACTTTAATAAAAAAATTTAAATAAAACGAGTAAAGTTAAAAGCATGGAGGACCAATATGTATCCTGCTACATAAATGTGATAAGAGTGGGTCAGAAGGAGGGAGATCGATGGAGGGAAGGAGGGAGGGAGAGAGAAAAAAATGAGAAAGGGAACAGAAGCGAAGAATAATGGGGAAAATCACAAAAGTGCATTTTCTCAAGGTGAAGAGCCACTGAGTGTCAAGGAAATTAAAAATTTTAACACACAGACACACATCCCCCCAAGATACTCACCCAGATCATCCTGGAAGACAATCTGAGAATTGAATTAAAAGGCAAATTTGAAAACACTTGCCTTAAAGGACAAGGATCAGATTGGCAGAAAAGGTATAGTGCAGATGCTGTCCTGAATACCAGCAGAGCAAACATCTAATGGACAGCCCACTGGAAGGCAAGCTTTCATGATCAGCTCTAGACAGACAGGGAGTCTTATCTGTTTTGGTCACTGCTGTGGTTCCAGCACCTAGGACAGCTTCTGGAAGGTACCATGGCCTCTGTAGGGATCTGCTGAATGAAGAAGAAGGAAATCATTCTGAAAACAGAATGGTATACTCAGCTCAACTAGTATTTGAAAATTTTAAAACATGCAAAATCAAGAATAACCAAGAGAGGGAGTTCCCGTCGTGGTGCAGTGATTAATGAATTCGACTAGAAACCATGACGTTGAGGGTTCAGTCCCTGGCCTTGCTCAGTGGGTTAAGGATCCGGCATTGCTGTGAGCTGTGGTGTAGGTCGCAGACTCGGCTCGGATCCCGCATTGTTGTGGCTATGGTGTAGGCCGGCGGCTACAGCTTCGATTTGACCCCTTGCCTGGGAACCTCCATATGCCGAGGGAGCAGCCCTAGAAAAGACAAAAAGCCAAAAAAAAAAAAAAAAAAAGAATAACCAAGAGGAGTAGGAGAAGCAGTCAATGAAGAGGAAGGCATCGAACACAATGAAGGGGGAGGAAGCTTCGAAATGCAGAGTTGAGGACTCTCACGCCACATTCCATCAAGAAGACAAGAGATGGATGACAGAAAAACTGGTGGAAACTCAGGAAGAAATCAACAAGTTGAACCATAATCACTAGCGCTAAGGAGAATTTAACTGCCTTGCCAGCCGTTCTCTAATCAGGATTTAAAGTTGGTTCTTCCAAAATGTCTAGCAGATAGATGAGGTTATCCTGCTGGTGTTGAAAGAGAATGCCATCCAGAAACGCTTGCAATGTTGCTGGTGAAAAAATTTGTACCATATAATGCAATGCAATTTGTTTGCACTCAAATAAATAAATAATAAAATGCATTCAAGTAATTAAAATAAATTCACAGAAATGTTGGCAGTGATATCTGTTCATCTGTTAACTTTTGAGACAAAAAGTGAGACTGCCAAGGGCAGGAAAAGGTGTGGTAAAGAATTCTTACCCCCACACATTGGGTATTTTGTGCTGGTTGATAAACTTACAAGCAGATTGCTTTATTCTATTCCTTGTGTAATACATAGTGAACAAATATTGTTTAAATGTCATACACATATACACACAAAGAATTAAAAAGCTCTAACCCAGATTTTTCAGGTAATAGAATGTTATAAAATCAGTAAAATAAGGAGTTCCTGCTGTTGGGCAGTAGGTTAAGAATCTGACTGGAGTGGCTTGGCTCCTGTTGCTCCAGAAGCTGCGTGGATTCGTTCCCCAGCCCCACAAAGTGGCTTAAAGGATCCGGCATTGCCACAGGTGCATCTCAGATTCAATCCCTGGCCCTGGAGCTTCCATATGCCGAGGGTGCAGCCATAAAAAACAAAAAACAGTAAAATTTTAAAGTTAATATTTCTAGTACTGTTATTTTAAAACATGATAATATAAATAAATTAAAATATGCATCTCTTCCCTTTTATTTTGGTGGCACCCATGGAATGTGGAGATGCATTGAACCTGCATTGAACCTGCAGCCGAGTCACAGCAGTGGCAATGTTGGAAGCTTAACTAGCCAGGCCACCAGGGAACTCCATTTTATTTTATTTTATTTTTTCATTGTGTATATATACATCTTAATCCATTCATCTGTCAATGGACATTTAGGGTGTTTCCATGTCTTGGCATTTTATTTTTTAAGATAAACTAAATTGTAGATATTTTGGAAATTAGGAGAAAACTGTTTATTGTTAGCACGCTAGAATAATCAGTTACTGATTTAAAACTTTTTTTCCTGCAACACTTTCCCAATATCTCATATACTTTTAATAAACCAGTAACAAAAATGTAGCATGCTTTTTCCTTTTTCAAGCATACTTATAAGCATCAATTTTTAATAATCGGATTACAGTCATATATATATATACAGTCATGTATATTACAGTCATATATATATATACATATATTCCACCACATTTTGCTTAATTATTCCTGTACTACTGAGAATTTTGATAATTTCTTATTTTACTCTTGGGAAACTAAAAACTAAAAACTTCTGTATATAACGTGTCCTACATTTTGGATTATTACATAAGGGCACATTTCCACATGTAAAATTGGTATAATAAGTGGGCATGAATATTTTAATGACTCTCAATATAAATTGCAAAACTGCTGCCTCAAAGAGTTTACATCACTTTGCAGGGTCTCCGTGTCGCACTGCTCTCCATAGGCTTCCTGGAACGCCCGCCCTGCCCACAGTAATTAATACCCAAGGAATCTAGAGGCCATCAAGTTTATGCCACGTACTTCAGGTATTGTAGCTACATTGACCTGTATCTTGCAAATTTTTGTTAGGTTTTCTAGTTAGTCATTCTTGACGTACAGGAATGCTTTTTTTTTTTTTTTTTTTTTTTGCTTTTTTCTTCTAGAGCCGCACCTGCGGCATATGGAAGTTCCCAGGCTAGAGGGCTAATCAGAGCTACAGCTGCTGGCCTATGCCATAGCCACAGCAACTCAGGATCCAAGCCATGTTTTCAACCTACATACACTACAGCTCACGGCAATGCCGGATCCTTAACCCACCGATCAAGGCCAGGGATCGAACCTGCAACCTCATGGATTTGCTTCTGCTGGCCATGACGGGAACTCCTGCATTTGATTTTTATGTGTTACTTAACCACTTTAGTCACATCTTTTTTTCATTTTCAAATGATTGCTTTGATGTTTCGGTGATAAAAAAAAAAATAGCTACAAAGTGATCAGTTTTCTTCCTTGCCAATATTTCATACTTCTCTCTGTTCCATGCCTTATTATAGATGACAGAACTTCCAAGCTAATGTCTAAATAACAGTGATGATACCAATCATTCTTAATTTGATGCTAATTATAATGGTCTCTACAGACTCAGCATTTAATCTTGACTGTTGACTGTCTCTGTTATCTTTCTCAGGATGGGTGTTGAGTAGAAGTTAATGTCTCCATGTTTCATTTATATTGAATTATCATCATGTTACCAAACCAAAGCTGGTCTGGTCGCCCAATGCACAGCAAAGCCATCTAATTTGCCAGACTGTGGTGAAGGAAAGCATTTATTTCAAGGCACCAAACGAGGATTACAGGCAGCTAATGCTCAAAAGACCCAAACTCCCCAGTGGCGTTGGGGGAGGGATCTTTAAGACCAGGTGAGGGAGGGGTGGTAGGTGGGGGATCAGCTCATGGACATTCTTCTGATTGGTCGGTGTGAGGTCAGCATTCAGTCGTCATCTGACTTGACTTAGCAGTGATGTTTACGGCAGTTAATCACTCCCCACCCCTCCTTGAAACACTTCCCTGGCCCCCACCACACAACTATGTCTTGTTCTTATCCTATCTCAGCTTCCTTTGCTGGATTTCTCTCCTCTTCCGGATCCTGACTAGTACAGTGCTGCGGAATTCTGCCCAATCCACCTATGATCCGCCTACTTGCAACATTCTATCTTTAGCCCTGAACCCTCCTCTTGACTAAATTAACTAAGGCATTTCAAATGGAATGTTATAAAATCAAATCATTTTCCCTCCAAAATTTGTTCATCCCATGTTTTTGTCATATTAGTGTATGAACCTCTATTCTTACAATTACTCAAAGCTAAAAAAGCTTTTAGAAAGCATATCCAAATCCGATTACTAACCACTGCCTACACTGTTACTATTCTGGTCCAAGCCATAGTTATATGTTCTCTGACCCATTGCAACAGCCTCCTAACTGGCCTGTTAAAATTTTAAATCCCATCCTTATACAGTTTATTCTGTAGTAGCAAAAATGTTCACGAAAAATAAAATCATCTCACATCATTTTACTACCAAAAAAATTATTGTTCAAATAAAAGACAAAGTCTTTAGGAAGTTCCCACTGTGGCTCACTGGTAGCAAGCCTGACTAGTATCCGTGAGGATGTGGGTTCGATCCCCGGCCCTGCTCAGTGGGTCAAGGATCTGGTGTTGCCACGAGCTGTGATGTAGGTCACAGACGCAGCTCACATCCCACATTTCTGCAGGTCCCATTTGACCCCTAGCCCAGGAATTTCCATATGCCAAAGGCACAGCCCTAGAAAGCAAGAAACAAAAACAAAGTCTTTAAAATGACCTGGGAGACTCTATAGTTTGTTATCAACTTCACCTACCACATCCTCTCTGGTCGTATTTCCTTCCATGCTTTTCTTTCTCTTTTCTATCCTAAGACCATTGGCCTCCTTTCCTTTCCCTGAACAGGAAGGCTCCAGATATACATGCAGCTCATTTCATTCAGACCTCTAACAAAATCTCACCTTATCCTGAAGAACCTCTCTGCATCCTAAAAAATATACCCTGTTTTTGTCACTATCTACTTCTCTCAAATTCTTTCAGTTCTTCTTTTCAAAATAGCACATGCCAGTACTCATGTCTTATTTGTTTGCTTGCTAATTATATAGGAAAACAACACACATACACACACTCACACAGACGCATAAACCTCAACAGAGCAGGGACTTTGTTATCTTGTTTGCTGGATTATCCCAAATAACTAGATAAGGTCCTGGCCCCAGGCAGACCCACCATAAATATTTCTTGAGTGAGTGCATGAAGCCCATCTTTTGTGAAGCATTAACTGAATTTCTATTAGGTATCAAACTGTCCCTAAATATAATAACAGCTCTTTCAACTTTTCTTGCAGGTCTAATAATCTAAAAATTAAGTACAAGTATCCTTATTTTATTGATGAGGTTCTGAAAGATTAAGGACCTGCTTAAAGGTTACAGAGCATATTAGTAATAGACTGGGTTGCAGTCTTTCAACTTCAAGGATTTATCTGTATTACACCAGTTATCAGTAACATTGGGCGCCTTGGGTCACCACAGAATAGAATCCATGGAGATAAGATTAAAAGCCAGACACCACTAAGAACCATTCCAAGCGGCCTTCAACATCTAGATTTATAATCTTTTGTCAAATTATAATGGCCAGTATTCAGATTAGAATATTGAACTTCTGCAGGAAATGTGTTTTTCTGTTGTGCAGAACTATGAAACAGCACCCTTTCCATCAAAGAAACAGGCTGACCACCAGTCTAATCTCCTGGGATTTCTATACAGTTTTGTCACATTTATTGAAATAATAAATACGAAGAATGGTTTAAAGCAAAATTATTGGTGCAAAAAAAAGTGTATGTCTATAGATAAGTCACATGATTTGCCCCAATGATGCATTTTCTAACTAAAAAATGCCTCCACAGCCATACCACCCTGAATGTGCCTGGACCTTGTCTAATTAAGAAATAAACATGTATCTGATAAGCTCCAGATACAATTTTTTCGTTTCTGTTCATTCCTAATTTGGCAGCTGGGCTTCCAGAGCAAACCAAGAGAGTACACTGCTCTAAGGAAAGCTGTTTTCTTACACTGCATACGAGTCTCAAACAATCCAACTCTAAGGAAAGTTTTTGCTAAAACTCATTCCCTTACCCTTTGGCTTAGAGGTTGTTCAGGAGGAGACTCAGCGAGCACAGAACAGAAGGTTAAGCAGGTAACAAATGTTCACTTTCCCTCATTTCAGGGCCAAATATGGAAAATGAAGTTCATATTTGGCCAGGTGTTGGAAAACTCTAGACACATAACTTTAATATGTGGCAAAGACTATGCATTCCATACACTTAAAGGAGGCCATACACCACATGATTTGTCTTGTTAGAAGCTCTCCTAGTTTCTGGAAGCACTGGGGGTACATAAGGCCACTGTTTGAAGAAGATTTTAGAAGAAAGACATTCCACTAAAAGTAGGAAAGAGAAGATCATCAGACAGGCTCGCAACGTACAGGCACCAAACAGAGTTTCTGCTTCTATTTAGTGTGTGACTGTAGAGTAAATGACAACGACAAGAAATGTATGACATTTGCTTAATCAGGAGTGGCTTAAATGAGGAAAAATTTTGTTTAATCTCATTGTAATGACATGAAGAAAAGAGAGGTAAAGATTAAGGATAAATTTTATTTATTTATTATTTTGTCTCTTTGCCTCTTCTAGGGCCGCTCCCGCAGCACATGGAGGTTCCCAGGCTAGGGGTCTAATGGGAGCTGTAGCCGCCGGCCTACACCACAGCCACAACAAACCCTCAACCTCATGGTTCCTAGCTGGATTCGTTAACCACTGAGCCACAACGGGAACTCCAAGGATAAATTTTAATGTCCAATTATTAAGGGTATAGTTGTTTTCATATTAGCTTGATGTACAGTGACAATAAACTAAATTTGTATTGTTCATCAGCTGATTATTACTGGTTTGGATTTCCCAGATTTTCCTTCAGGAGCTCATTTTTCTTTTGCTTTCCATGGATCCTAAAATAGCTAATGAATCCGCATGCCTAATTGGAGAGTAAGCGACATAATGGTAAAGATGAAACACAAATGAGATCAAGCTGGCCCATGACTAGACATAGATCAAAATGTTTTTGAAGAAAAAAGCAAACACAAACATTATAGAAAGACTAAGGAAGGCCTGAAATCTACTGGGAACATACAGAAACACAAATGTTTGTCCTGATTTCCTTAGACAACAATGTTTGGAAACATATTTGCTAGTGAATGAAACTGATATAAGATTTTCATCTCAGGAGTTCCCACTGTGGCTCAGCGATAACAAACCCGACTAGCATCCATGAGGATGCAGGTTCGATCCCTGGCCTCGTTCAGTGGGTTAAGAATCCAGCATTGCCGTGAGCTGTGGGGTAGGTCACAGATGCAGCTCGGATCCTGCATTGCTGTGGCTGTGGTGTAGGCAGGCAGCTATAGCTCCTATTCGACCCCTAGCCTGGGAACTTCTATATGCCGTGGGTGTGGCCCTAAAAAGACAGGGGGAAAAAAGTGTTGCTCTTTCAGATGGTGACATAACTCAAACTCGGAACCTCTCCCTGGCCTGAGATAAACTAAGAAGCTGTTCTGCAGCTCCAGAGTGTTTTTAACAACATATAAAGTCCGGCTGATATGAAATGTCTCCTAAATAGCATGATGCAAAAACTGACATCTGTTAACCCTTGGAAAGCTGGCCCTGCCAAGCCCCAACTTCACAGCTCAGCTCGTGGGTGTGCTGACGGGTGGATGGCAAGTGAGGACAGCCTCCTTTTAGAAATTTTTCATTTCAATAAAAAAAATCAATCCAGGAGTTCCCATCGTGGCTCAGTGGTTAACGAATCTGACTAGGAACCATGAGGATTCCGGTTCAATCTCCGGCCTTGCTCGGTGGGTTAAGGATCTGGCGTTGCTATGAGCTGTGGTGTAGGTTGCAGATGCGGCTCGGATCCCGTGTTGCTGTGGCCCTGGCGTAGGCTGGCGGCTACAGCTCCAATTGGACCCCTGGCCTGGGAACCTCCATATGCCGCAGGAGCAGGAGTGGCCCTAGAAAAGGCAAAAAGGAAAAAAAAAATCAATCCAATTTTCTAAAATAAAGGAAGCTCAGAAGGGCTGAACTGCTCTGCTGTCCACCATGAACGTGGACAAGCCAACCATGGCTCTGACCACCGCATCCTCATCAGGTAAGTTAGGATGTTATAATTGGATGGAGGAAATAACAGGCCAGACACTGCAGGAATGGACCTGCGCCCAGGGTTGCAGAGGCAGACCAACTGCTCCTGCCACGGTCGGTCTCAGTGGCCTTGGGTTGCTTTGCTGTCATTGTCATCCCCTGGGTGCGGAGCACAGGTCAGAGTCACAGGCACAACAAGAAAGGTGAGTGGGGGACACTGGCCCTGGGGTGGTCCTGCATCCAGACACCTCTTCCACCACCACCGGGGCTCAGGGGACAGCAGCTTCACAGCAACATCCTGTGCTAGTTTCCACCTTACCCTTCCATTTCCCTGAGCCTGCCCACATCTTCTACCCCTTCTTGCCCATTTCTCTGACACAGCCTGGCTGTCTGGGCGCCTGGGAGTCCAGAACAGAGAGAAAAGACTCAGTGTGGACACGACAGCAGCCGTGTATGTTCCACGTCTAAAGAAAGTTAGGGAGTTCCCGTCATGGTGCAGTGGTTAACAAATCTGACTAGGAACCATGAGGTTGCGGGTTCGATCCCTGCCCTTGCTCAGTGGGTTAATGGTCCGGTATTGCTGTGAGCTGTGGTGTAGGTCGCAGACAGGGCTCAGATCCTGCGTTGCTGTGGCTCAGGCGTAGGCCGGCAGCTACAGCTCTGATTAGACCCCTAGCCTGGGAATCTCCATATGCCGCGGGAGCAGCCCAAGAAATGGCAAAAAGACCAAAAAAAAAAAGAAAGTTAGGTAACTTCTTTATGGGAATAAAAATTTATTCACAACCGTCATCATAACAATACGGTACTGGCACAAAACAGTGCTAGAGAGCAATGGAACAGAATAGAGAACCCCAAAATAAACCCATACATTTATGGTCAATTAATCTATGACAAAGTATGTAAGCACATAGGGTGGAGAAAAGAGAGTCTCATTTAGGTGGCACTGGGAAATGTGGAAAGGTATATGTGAAAAAGTAAATTAGAACATTTTCTAACACGATGTACAAAAATAAAATGGATTCAAGATTTTGTTAAGTTTATAAAAAAAATTTACTCAATATAAGAAAGGCATTTCAAACCTTCAGGCAAGTTCACTCTGAACTATTTTATTCTGCTTAAAGTGGGGAGACAGAGATCTTTTAAATCTTTGAGTCTTAAAACGTAAAAAAAAAAAAAGGAAAAGAAAAGAATAAAAGGACGTAAAGGGAGAGAAAGAAAGAAAAGGAAGGAAGGAAGGAAGAAGGATGGAGGGAGGGAGGGAGGAGGGAAGGAGGGAAGGGAGGGAGGGCAGGAGAAGAAAAGCCAAGAAAAAATTGACCATAAAAAATGAGCCAACGCCCAGCAAGGAGAAATTTGCCAAAAGAGCCAAGTGAAGAGATTGTGTGTATTTGCTTGCCATTGGCTTTTGTTTGCTTCTCTTTACCATTTTTAATTTAATTTAATTTTTATACAATTCTTAAAGGTTATCCTCCCTCTACAGTTCCTAGAAAATACTGGCTAGGTTCCCAGCGTTATACCACACATCCTTGGAGCCTATCCCACACCAAAGAGTCTGCACGTCCCACCTTCCCGCCCTTCCCCCACCACCGTGACCTCTCACTTGTTGTCTGCGTCTGTGAGTCTGGCTCGCCACTGGCTTTTGGAAACAGAGTGGCCACTTGCGATCTGGGCGGAGGTGGAACCGCAGAGCACGCCCCCGCCCCCACTCCCACCAAAAGGAGAACGAAGGCTGCGCCTTCCCCTGCCTGCGGGCATCTTCCTAAGTCTTCCTCACCCATCAGACTGGCACAGTCAGAGCTCAGCAATCTTTCCAATTAAAAAAAAAAACCTAGTGTACCATGTTTTTGCCAAACTAGCATCTGTTCCCATGGAAACCTACAAGACTGGAGTCGGTATAGCAGAAAACGCCGGGGTCCGGATCCACTTTGCCTTTGGTGTCACCTGATGTCATCACAGGGTCTGGACGTGTCTGGACCACTGGGCCCTGCTTGTTATTAGACAGAAACAGTTCACGACTTTTATACTTGGATCTAGAAAAGCCAACACGTTTGTTTAGGCTGAATGCCAAGCACACGGGGTTCTAACATAGAACAGGCAGGGAAAGGGAGCCAGGACAGACTTGTGGTTGCCAAGGAGGTGGGGGGAGAGGGGAAGGAGAGAGATGGACGGGTAGTTTGGGGTGAGTACATGCAAATGATGACATTGAGAATTGATAAGCAATGAGGTCCTGCTGTACAGCACAGGGAACTATGTCCAGTCTCCTGGAATAGACCATGATAGAAAAGAATATAGAAGAATGTATATATACATACTAAAAATTGAAGTGTGGTTTCTATTAAATACTTATGACTCCCACACTATGTCAAAAATGCTGAGTCAAAGCACGTCAATTGGGGCATCTGTGCAAGTCTCTTCTTGTCCTGCTCCTGTGGCTCCGGGGATGGTCCCCTCCACCCCTTTCAGCTTGTTGGCCCTCCTCTGAGCTCTCTTCCTGGGCGAGATGAGGTCTCACGTGTGCACAGCTGTCTCCTTAGAACGTGGTCCATCCTGGTCCCTCCCGAGACTCCCCAGGCACCCTCCCGAGACACCTGTGCCCCCAGTGGTTTGCCTGCCCTCACCTACCAAACCCCCCAACCCCCCCTCGCCTGAGGGCTTCCCCCAACGCAGCTCCTCCCTGCTCTAATCCATCTGCCAGAATGATTTCTCCAAAGTGAAATCTAATGACTGCTACACGTCGGCTTAAAATCTTTCAATGGCTTTAAAATTTTTGAGTCTGTTTCTGTTACCAAAGGGGAAACTCAGGGGGAGGGATAAACGAGGAGGCTGGGACTGACATATACACGACGACATACAAGCTAGATAAGGAAAAAGGACCCGCTGCCTAGCACGGGGGACCATTCTCACTACTCCGTAATAATCTGTATGGGAAAGGAATCTGAAAAGGAATAGATATATGTGTATGTATAACTGATCACTTTGCTGTATGCCTGACATGACATTGTTAAGTCAACTATACTCTCATAAAACTTTAAAAAAAAATCTTTCAGGAGTTCCCATTGTGGTGCAACAGAAAAGAATCCCACTAGTAACCATGAGGTTGCAGGTTCGATCCCTGACCTCACTCAGTGGGGTAAAGGGGCTCAGGTCACAGATATGGCTCCAGTCCCTCGTTGCTGGGCTGTGGCATAGGCCTGCAGCTACAGCCCCAATTCAACCCCTAGCCTGGGAACTTCCATGTGCCATAAGTATGGCCCTAAAACAACAACAACAACAAAATATTAAATCCAAATCCAAGCTTGAAACACAAAGAATTTCATATCTCATCTCAAGCTGCTGACATCTCTGGGCTCATTCTTGATCATGACCTTTACAAAGTCTCAGCTTTAAAGAATTCTCGCTGCCCCAGAACTGCCCAGGCCTCACCTGTGTTCAAGGTGCCTCCATACTAATCACACTGCCTTAATTACACATCAATCTCTACCGCCAAGTTCTTACCCTCCTGTGGACAGAGGGCGTTATGCTATTCACCTTCCAACCTCCAAGGCCTGTAACAGCATCTGCTACTTAGCAACCCCTCCCTGAGTGTTAACTAAATGAGGGGGGAAATCAAGTATTTGTTTTTGAACCTTTATAGAAGAGGAAAGTGGTATCTTGGAAAAGGATCTTGAACAGAAAAGATAATCCCTATTTCATCACAGTCTCAGGAAACAAACTTGTGTTTCCATTAAAACACCAACACAAGTAATGACACTTTCTTAATGGCTTTACTAGACAGCTTATGTGGCTCAGAAATATTCAAGGTCCTACTGTCCCTCAGACCTCTTCCTATATTTCCCCTGAATAACGTAAAATAAATAAACTTCTCCCCATGCACCAGGTACTTCCAGAGCATAATCACTGAGATGCTCTAAAAACAGCATCTGGCTTTTCCATCCACTGAGATGTTATTTAGAACTTTGACATTGCTGAGGGTCCTCAGCCCTGAAAAACACCTCCTTACTTCCAAAAGACACCACCATTCTTCGGGATTTGCCTGTGAGTCGGGATAACTTGGTCTATTCTGTACAGCCAACCAAGAACAGCTTGGTCTGTAAAATTTCCATCACAGGCTGAATTTGACTCTGTTCCAGTTGACCTCAAAGTTGACTTTAATTTAGATGGTGCAGAAACAACGTATTGACCAGCCGGGCACTCGGTTGGACAGGACTCACCAGGAGACATCCGTTAAACCTGGCACTGTCTCCAGCAGATTATGAATTGAATGGAGCTTATTAAAGAGGAAGAATAACTGGAATGAGAAATTGAATCGAAGGTGTTTTGGGCGCAAGACAGGAACACAAATCCTACAAATGGATATTTCGGCACAGCACGAAAGTCATTTAGTTCGGAGACTCTAGTTTGCTAGAAAGGTTGCAGGCGGAACACGCAGCTCACCCGTCTCAGCCTGACGCTAAGAGCTAGAGCGATCCTGGTGGGTACCACGTTCAGACCCAGAAAACAAGCCCAATTGCGCGGCGATGCTCAAAAGGCCCACAGACACCTCCAGTTGGATAAAGAAGAAAAGGGGAAAAGAACATCAAGTCAAATGATTTGATCTAAAACTTAAAACTTAGGTGTAGAAAGTGCATTTTTTAAGTGAAGAGGGCCCATCCCACTGTAATTCCTGATGAGCTACATACACCACGTCAGAAACGCAGGAAGCAGGTGATAACCAGCTCTGCTCGATGCCAGCGGGTAGGACGCGGGGTCCGTGGGCACATGGTGCTGAGAAGAGGTGCACGTGTGCCTCGAAGCTGGGGTGGGGGGGGGCACCGGGAGGGCACAGAGCTGCAGTACCCCAGTGTTCCAAGACTGGGCAGGTGGTACCCCCCACCAGGCAGGTGCATAGGGCTGAGAGGGGTGAAGGGGGCGGGGTGAGGCGGTGGGAGGTGGTGGCCAGCGATGCAGTAGGGCAGGAAGGGTGCCAGCTCCAGGATTTCTCCTATCCCAGCAGGGTACCATTGGTGCTGTGGGGGAGGGGCAGCCCAGGCCCGCAGAGGAGGAAGCAGCCAGGCAGGGCCAGGAGAGTTCTGGCAGGACTGGGAATTCAGGGATTGAGACGCTCTCTGCTGCACAGGCCCCCAGGGCTTCCTCCTGCCCGCGGGGGACCAGGTCTGCTTCCTGGCCAGGCCAAAGAGCTGCCTTCTCATCCAGGCAGGCAGCCAGGCAGGACCCTCAGGAGCCTGGAGGACTGATGAGGGGGACACACCAGGCATGGCTGGCCCGCACCAGGAAGAGTGGATGTCACTTGGGGAGAGAGAAAGGCCCCCGCAGAGCTGAGCCAGGACTGCGTTCAAAGAAGCTTTCTGACTGGGCCAGAGGTTTGGTTGGTAAGGAGAGGGGAGGCTTGGGAAGACTGAAAGCATCAGAAATACAACATCCAAGAGTTCCTGTTGTGGCTCAGAGGTAAAGAACCCCACTAGTATCCGTGAGGATATGGGTTCAATCCCTAGCCTCGCTCAGTGAGTTAAGGATCCAGCGTTGCTGAGAGCTGTGGTGTAGATCTCATTTTGAGGACAGAGTCACCAGACGGAGCCACCGAGGGGTCCCGCCCAAATCTGGTATCGCTGTGGCTGTGGTGTAGGCCAGCAGCAGATGCAGCTCCGATTCAGCCCCTAGCTTGGGAACTTCCATATGCCACAGGTGTGGCCCTAAAAATGAAGCATAAAATAAAATACAGCATCCGATCATAGTTTTGAAAGATCATTTCAATATGGGTCATGGATTGTAAGGAGGAGAAAGCCATTGCTAACTCTCAGAGCAATTGTTACACAAGAAATAGTCGGAGGTAGTCTATCTGTTGGGGAAGTTGGGTAATAATTCGTCGAGTGTGTTTCAAGCCTCATGACCGTGCACTGCTAGGTGTTACCCTGACGAAACAAAGGAAGGAGATCAACTGAAGTTTCCTTTGTGCTGGAAAGTGTCATGATGAGCACAGTGGAGTCCACAGCAGGTCGCAGAAATGGCCCCATCCTCTGAAATGGCCCCATCTGGGAAGATTGGCTTTGTTTACTTAAGGCTCTTGAGGCTGCATGTGTTCAGTGAAACAGGCAGTAGGAAGCAAGACAGCAAACTCCCAGCGCTTGGGGTTTTGATTCTTTGCAAAATGTAGAAAATTCATCTGAGAGTAGAATTAAAAGCATACAACAAATGTCATCCAAACTCCACAAAGGCCTGAGTGGGGCAAAAATATGGGGGTGGGGGGGTGTAAGGAAGGATTGTGTGTCCTCCTAAAACCACAGCACTTTCACTATAAATAAAACCATAAATAGGCTTACCTAATTTTTGGTTGTCTGTATCACTTCCGGTTGTCCTGCAAGTCCTTTCTGTTTCATGAGCATGCTCAGAAGTCCTCACACCCTGCACCCCATCGCTTGATTTTGGGCTGAACCCAGGCCCAGGGTGAGCGTGCGGGGCCCCGTCAGTGAGGCATTGGTGCTCCGTGAGGTCTGGAGAGAGGGGTCCGCCTCCAGCACCACTGGACATTTTCACAGGATCGCATACTCAGGCGTCGCTTAGTAAAGGGCACAAACAAATACGACGCTGGGTTACTCTTCATGCTGCTGAAGCACTTGAGGCAGCTGTTATTTGCTGACCTAGAGGGTGAGCTTTCTAAAGACAGGGATGGGAGCCTTCATGTCCACATCTCCGGGTCCAGTGCAAGCAGGCACCCAGCAACGCCTGATGACTGGATAAAGGAATTCTCTCAACAATGTCTCAGATCCATCTCTGCAAACCTAGCTTAGAAATCCTTTTCGGACCTGTCAGTGGCTACCAGGGATTCCACAGGAGTCAGAGTTCACTGTATCAATGAATATATTCTATATATTTATAAATGTTTTATTTAAATGGCCAGGTTTATAGCTGACGATTATGCAGGCAGAAAGTGAATTAGAGCCTTTTTTAAAAGATATCATTATGTTCTTGGAGTTCCCATCGTGGTGCAGTGGTTAATGAATCCGACTAGGAACCATGAGAATGTGGGTTCAATCCCTGGCCTTGCTCAGTGGGTTAAGGATCCGGCGTTGCCGTGAGCTGTGGTGTAGGTTGAAGACATGGCTCGGATCCAGCGTTGCTGTGGCTCTGGCGTAGGCCGGTGGCTACAGCTCCAATTCGATCCCTAGCCTGGGAACCTCCATATGCTGCCGGAGCAGCCCAAGAAAAGCCAAAAAAAAACAAAAAAAAAACAAAAAAAAAAAGAAAGAAAGAAAAAAAGATATCATTCTGTTCTAGCTTGACACTAATCAAAAAGGCTTTTAAAGTGAACATTTTTATTTTCCTGAAGTTTCTTTTGAATATCTTTTTAGTGACAGTCTCATTTATATGTCAACTGATTCAACCTCTTCCTGACATTGTCATTAAACCAATTTGGATTCTCCCTTTCTTTCTCTGTAGACAGAATATATACTTAAAACTTAAAGAGAACGAATCCTTAAGCTAGGTTTATGTGGAATCTATGAGCTCTGATCAGTGGACCCTTCTCTAGCATCATAGTAAGCACAGATCATATATTTTGTTTTCTAACCATATGCTGAAGATATATATAAATGTTAAAAAAATTATATATCAGATCGGCCTTTATGATTTCACTGCCATTCATTGTTATTCATTAGAAATCTAGGTTTTCATGCAAATTAATGCAGAAATTCCAAAGGTTAGTTCTCCTGTTCCCCACTCAGATAAACAGAAAGGATGGCATTCTGGACTAGAGGCAAACTTTAAAGCCCTTTCTAATAAGCCAGGCACCGTGTAACAAGAATCTAACCCTTAGAGGCTCAGGTGGTAATGATGAAAGAGCCCTTAGAAACAGACAAAGCACTATGCAAATGCCAGTCCCAGGAAAACCCAGTTCTCCTGGGCTGTTCCCTGGAGTGCTTGTCTTGCTGGTTTACATGGCTGCCTTCGTGTCCTAGATGTTACCCCCAGAGAGTTCTACCCTGACCCCCAGTCTACCCCCTTATTTTACCCTCTGCATTGTTTGGGTCACTCTCTGGGATTTTGTTCATCAGTTACTAGCTGGTGCCAAGCTTCCGCATTGGAATGTCAGCAGGGTCACCAGATTCCCATTTTCTGAAGGATCATCTCCAACTGTGAAGTCTTTCCAGAAATATCTGCCGGGTGACTGAATACACCCACCAAATAGCTGATGTTGAAGAGGTTTTTTTTTTTTATCGAGCCACTCCCTGCACTTGTTGATTCTTCAATAAATATTTATTGAGTGTCTAACCCCCAAGAACCATTCTAGGTTTTACATTAAACAAAATGGAAAACCGAAATCCCTTCTCTCATAGGATTTGCATTTTGGTGCAGCGACAGACAATAAATTAACGCAATGAGTAAATAAAGAATGTTAGCAGACGAGGTCTCCAGAGAGCAAGAGAGCAGAATAAAGAGCCAGGGACCGAGACAGAGCACGATGGTCCAGCTCTGATGTTATAAGCTTATTTTATGTCTTGCTTTCAGCTTCCTGAGGGATGTTTAAACTTACCTCATTTGAATCTCAGTGACTCTGTGTCTTCACGAAGTTTATGAGAAGAGTCCTGAGTGTCAGGAACCCTCCGGCCTGGGTTGTCCTTGACTTTTTTTTTTTTTTTTTTTTTTTGTCTTTTTGCCTCTTCTAGGGCCGCTTCCTGCGGCATATGGAGGTTCCCAGCCTAGGGGTCCAATCGGAGCTGTAGCCACTGGCCTACGCCAGAGCCACAGCAACTCGGGATCCGAGCCACATCTGCAACCTACACCACAGCTCACGGCAACGCCAGATCCTTAACCCACTGAGCAAGGCCAGGGACTGAACCCGCAACCTCATGGTTCCTAGTCGGATTCCTTAACCACTGCGCCACGACGGGAACTCCCTTTTTTTTTTTTTTTTTTTTTTGCGCTTGACTTAATCACTCTTATGAGTTTGGTGGAAAGATCTTTCTGGGCCCTAGTGTCTTCATTTGTAAAAATGAGAGCGTGAAACCAAACTCTCAAGTCCTTTCATGCCTGGAAGTATTTTGATGACAAGGTGCAGCTTTACTTGGGTCCTGTGATCCTGGAAAACAAAGTCCGCCTCTTTTGTGTTCCTCTTTTGGGGAAAGGGCTTTACCTCAAAGACCCCCCCACCCATGTGACTTCGATAAGATTCGTAAATGCCGGCCTTGTTTTCCTATGATGGACACGGCCAGACAGACCCTCCAAATGCCCATCTTTGCCTCATAAATGATTAGCTGAACATTTGTCCTCCCTGATCCATCAGAACAGAATGCCTGTTGACCAAACTTGGGTTCAGACCCTCTCCCCCTGGACTCTGGTTCGTCCACAGCCTGAGCAGCAGGCAGACCCTGTAAAAATGGGCTGGGCTCCAGAGAAGACCCCCTCTCTGTTATCCAACCAAGCCCCCCCACCCACATGCCCCGAGACTGGCTCTGTCTAGCCTTGTTTCCTCCCTCTTATGAAAGAAAAATCCCCTGTCTAACCCTCGAGACGCTTGCAGACTCATGCTCAGAGCGTTGCCCCTGCTGCAACAGCCCCCTCCTGCAATTGCAGCAGCCCCCTCCCCTGTTACAGCGCCCACCCCTCCCCCTGCCCAAAGCAGATGGGAAATAGAGGGGCCGTTCACATCGCAAGACACAGAGCAACGTGTCCTAAAATCCTCCTCCCCAGATTCGCTCCCCAGATCGCACTTTCCAGGTCTCTCATCCCCCCAACAAACGCCCAGTCCTCTGTCTACTGTTCTCTTACGAAAATCAATTCCTGCCTTTTATAAAGTCAGATATTTGTTCCACCTGAGCTTCTTCTCCACATGCCTCTCCACCCCTTACCCATCAGCTGAACTAAGACTCAGTGAAGGAAAGCGTCCTGGGAGCCAAGCAGCAAAACCCGGAAGCTCCCAGGAAGGTGGGGAGGGAGGAGGGGCCGTGAGGCTGTGTGAGGGGCAGGTGCAGCTGCTTCAGCTCTCACCTGGGTGAAGGGGCTGCCTGTTCACCCACTGAACATAGACCCCCCCCCAGACCCTCCCACAACTTCAGCTCCTCGACTGTGATTCTGCTGTTGGAAGACCTGTTGTTCTGTCAACATCCTACATAATCACGAGACGAGTCCATCAGACGATCATTGGATTAAAAGATACAAAAACCCCCAAAGGGCTGGGCCTTGAGAGGCAGCATTGGTCCCCAACACAGCTCTTCCTCAGAGATTTCAAGGGCATTTTGTCTCCTGAGACTTTGAGTAATTTTATGTGCAGATTTGAGGATCTAACCTCCAAATGAGAAGATAGGACATCTTTGTAAATTAACTGAAATTTCTGTTCTATCACTATAATATACAGAAATCGCCAGGTGGGCTTTTTGGATTTGAGGGGTATTTTTAAACTAAATTTGGAGGGTTCCTTTGCATCAACGAGGGTGTGGCAGAGGGCTCTGAGGGTGTCATTACCCTCAAAGCAGAAGCCAGCACAAGTAGGGGGAACATGGCATAAGCATTAAGAAGTTACAGCCAAAGACAAGCCACAGGGGCTTTCAATACTAAGCTCAAGTCCAAAGTCACAAGAGCTGATGGTCTGTGTTGCAGGTGTTAGTTTGCTTCTGGGCAGCTTTCACCGTAGTGACCACACAGTGACCCGCGCCCCTGCCTTGGAGCAGAGGCATTTATCTGTGTGCAGACAGCCCCTGAGTGTCCCAGCAACCCAGCCAGGACAGCCACCAAGGCAGCGTCACACCAGGACCACCTGGGAATTGTTGCAGACCTGTGAGTGGCCGTTTGCCTTGAACTTCACAGCTCATAGAGCATCGAAAGCTCCATTAAGCTCCAGGAAGGCAGAAACTGTGTCCATTTTTTCCAATGTCATATCTCCAGTGCCTAGAACAGAAACCAACATGAGAGGTGATGCTCCATAAATGTGCTGAGGGACTCTCAGCCCAGTCCACTGAGACAATGTCCCTACTCCAGAGTCAGGAACATACGGAGCTTTGGGACTTGGTGCTGCTGGTCCCAGGCGACTGTAGCAGAGACGGACAAGTTTGGAGGGCTGTGGATGGGTCACTTTGGGTCATGTGGAATTCAGGGTACCTTGGACACTTCCGGTTGGAGATAGGCTTCCCTGTATCCAGGAGGGGATTTTCCTCTCTCACCAAGTCCTAAAAGCCTTTTTGATATCATTTTCCCACTTTGGGCAATTAACACGTAGTGCCTGCTTTCAGGATGATCTCTGTGTGGGTCCTCTTCTACCTAGCTTGTAAACGTGGTGATCAGATGAATAGTGTGGAATTCTTTTTGTTACCATTACAGGACCTGCCCCACACAAAGGCTATCGCAAGTGGCAGGTGCTTAACCCAGGCAACTGACCCAAGACCCCTCTAGCAGTGACCATCCGTATACTTGCCAACCCACAAGCACAGCACAGATACTTCCTAATCTCCTTGGATGTTAGCTGTGATCATGGGACTGAGTTTGGGATAGAAAGTGGGCAGAAGAGACACTCAGATCTCCCGGCCATAAAAGTCCTGCTTAATCCTCTATGTTCAGTTTTCCCTTGTCCTCCCCAAACAGATTCAGTGCATCCAGGGGTGAACTTCAAGGCCTGGAGGGATGGCAGAGACTGAAGAAGCGCAGCCTTGCCAGGAGCATATCTGAGCCTCTGTGGATTATAACATGAACAAAAAAATACATCTTTCATTGTTAAGTCAGCGAGATTTGGGGATTGTTTGTTACAGCAGCTAGGCTTTCCTCACTAATACGGTTACCAAACCAGGAAATCCCAGATCTGGGTTCATATTTTGTGATTCCTGGGCAAGTGTTACTTCCTCTCTTTTTTTTTTTTTTTTGTCTTTTTGCCTTTTCTAGGGCCGCTTCTGCAGCAAATGGAGGTTCTCAGGCTAAGGGTCTAATCGGAGCTGTAGCTACCAGCCTACACCAGAGCCACAGCAACACGGAATCCAAGCCGCATCTGCAACCTACACCACAGCTGACGGCAATGCCGGATCCTTAACCCACTGAGTGAGGCCAGGGATTGAACCTGCAACCTCATGATTCCTAATGGGATTCATTAGCCACTGAGCCACGACGGAAACTCCCAAGTGTCCCTTTCTATCAGTTGTCGTGGCAGCTTTGCATGTAAGTGGAGACCCCGCTGGTTGCATACGCAGTTGGAGCAGGAAGGACTTGACATTAGGAGCTGGACTCCTAAGGCACACGCAGCTCTGCTTGTAAACAGCCTTTTCAGTCACGTTAGATGGTAAACACCTTAACGCAGGATCCTTCCCTGCTTCCTCTTGTACTTTAGCTCTGGAACAGTGGAGTCAAGAGATGTGTGTTGGATCAGTTAACCCACCTTTACTGTCTTCCAACCCATTATTTAGAATAACTGGAAATTTAAAGCAGTTTGGAAAAAAAACACGCTTTGTTCCCTCCCTCCAAGTAGCAACAGCACTTACATTTAGGGAAAAAAAAATCTTCATGCACCTGATGAAAATGAATTTTCCAAGAGTCTTTTTTTTTTTTTTTTTTTAAGGCTGCACCCACAGCACATGGAAGTTTCTGGGCCAGGGTTTGAATCCGAGCCGCATATGTGACCCACGCCGCAGCTATAGCAATGACGGCCCTTTGAGCCACTGTGCCTGGCTGGAGATTGAACTCATCTCCTCCACAGCAACCTGAGCCACTGCAGTCTCATTCTTAACCCATGCACCACATCAGGAACTCCAATTTTCCAAGTCTTCCGTGTGCCTTGGCCAGCAGAGGGTCCAGCCCTGCTTCCATCTGCAAGCTCTCCCCCCGCCCAGTGGCAGAGGCTCTAGCTGCAGTGTCTGATCTGCATTCCACTGCGCAAAGCCAAGAGTGGTTTTGGTCCCCAAGCGAAGCCAAACAATTAAGACTTAAGAATAAAATTGATCAGTTAGCATCAGTGTCTGTGAGTTTCATTATCAGCCCAAACCAGGCATGTGTGTGAACAGGAAAACATTTCAGTCCCTGAGACCAGAAAAGAACTCTCAGTGGCCACTTGATCACTCCCTCCGGAAATGAGGTGGTGGGAACACAGCTGAGAAGGTGAGGACTATTTGAGGGGCTGTCTGCTGGCACCTCAGCTCCATCGGAGACTGCCTTTAGCACAAGGCACTGTCCTCACTCTGAGAAACGTCAGAAAAACACCATTATCCCCTAAAGGGAAGGAAGCGCTGCCCCCATGGTCTGCATAGCCACGCAGCCTGGCCCCCTCCTGAGGTCAAGTGGCTCACGATACCTTCTGATGTGAACGTCCTGCCTCATTGTCACACTGCCCGTCCTAAGATCCAAAGGAGCAGCAACGTTATCACCTCTCCAGCACGTAGATCAGTGCCAATAGGTACTCAATAAATACATTTTGAGTGAACCAGTTCATAAGTGAATGAATTTGCTCATCAGCCTTTGACACTCTGGCTCAGAGCTGAAGGGGCCGGTTTCTGACGTCTGCCCTCCCGGTTTTACTCCCTGGTGTTGTTATCCCACAACACATTAAGCAACTGTGTCACAATCCACGACTTTATTAGGCAGCTGGAATCCACCACCCTATTTCAACACACTGCCCAGCTTTGAAACTGTCATCACCAAAAGATGTTGGAACTCTAGGGAGAGGGGAAGAAACGATTAGGTCCTTAGTCTGTACAGCGTGTGAGGTTGTCTGTGAAGCGCCCCAGAACTCCAAGGAGCCCAGATCATGCTGATGGAGCCATAGGGGGGATGGTCCCCCAAGCCCCCAACCCGATGCATGATCAGGACAGGAACACATACTCCGGATGAGGCGGATGTTTTTAAGATTTGGGGGCCGCTGTTTTAATTCTGCCCACACCCAGGAGAGACGTCTCATGAATGACAAAGATTTCTCTATCACAAGACTTTAAAACAAAACTCTCCTGTGATGTTCTAAGACAGATAGGAGAAATTAAAGGATCAAATAGTCTTGGGGAAACTGCAGTTCCGTTAAGCTCATTGTTCTTTTGTTCCTGTTTTTAGCAGCCCTGTGACTCTAGATGTTTTATGATAAGTTACTGATTTCTCTCCAGGTCAAGTCCTTACCGAACAGAGGGCCCGTCCGTACCCCGGGAGCCCCTGGGGAGGGGTTGAATACAGACCACATTCCCAGTTCCATCAAAACGGAATGATCCTGGTGTCCACATCTATCAGCCCCAGTGCAGTTGGAAGAGGCAGAGAAGAGGGTGATCAGGAGAAAGAAACGCCTGCCCCCTTGTGTGGGAAGTGCTCTGAGGTCCATCCTAAATCCCGCTGCCACCTGGCACTATCACTAGGACCCATCATCACCTGCACCTTTGGCTCAAGGATTCTTCCCCAGGACCTGAGACTGACATCAGCAAAGATGCAGTATTAACTGAAACAGAAAAAGAAGGAGACAACCTGAACATCCGTCACCATGGGAACGGTTAGGTTAGATGGTGTGCCCACCTTAGGCCATATCATTCGGTCACAAATATCTACAATCATGGGAGTTTATTTTAATCGTGTTGAAGAGCTTGTGGGAGAAAAACTCTGGTGTAGGTGTGTGTGTTTGGAGAAACACAAATCAGATTGTGATTTCCTTCTGAGAGTGAAAGGTTGGGGATGAAATTAAAATGGAGAACTTTTATTTTTCACTTTAAATAAACCTATATTGTCAGAATTTTTCACATGGGTATATATCATTTATTATTAAATTAAAATTAAAATGTAGGAGTTCCCGTCGTGGCGCAGTGGTTAACGAATCCGACTAGGAACCATGAGGTTGCAGGTTTGGTCCCTGGCCTTGCTCAGTGGATTGAGGATCTGGCGTTTCAGTGAGCTGTGGTGTAGGTTGCAGATGCGGCTCGGATCCAGCGTTGCTGTGGCTCTGGCGTAGGCTGGTGGCTACAGCTCCGATTCGACCCCTAGCCTGGGAACCTCCATATGCCGCGGGATTGGCCTTAGAAGAGGCCCTAGAAGAGGCAAAAAGACAAAAAAAAAATGAAAAAATTAAAATTAAAATGTAAAACTATGTAAGTGGTAAGTGTTCAAAAGAAAAAAAATCCCTAAATGTAGATAGATAGACAGATGGATGGATAGGTAGATAGATAGATAGATAATAGATAATAGATAGATAACTTTGTATTCATTCCTAAGATAAATCTACTGAGAGCTGGAAGTTCAGGATTTGACTGTCATCACAAGGACTCAAAGAAAACTGTTCCCTTAGGATTAAAAGAAAAAAGCCACTGGTTCTACCTCCTCTGGGGTACAGTGACCTAATACACCCAGTGGAAGCCTTCTCCAATGTTACATTGACCCAGGGTTTAGCTCCCCTCTAATTAAAAACGTACAAGCCTTTTAGCGACAGAGAAATTTTGCAGAGCCTGGATTTCAAGAACAGCTGGGACAAAATTTCAGCATCAAGCAATCGCTCCCTGCCGCCTCTGGACACATGGATGCGAAAGGCGATCAATAGTCTCAAGGCACAAAACTCTGCCCTTTGTTCAAAACTGAGTCTGAGCTGGGAAACGTCTAGACTGGGACCTCAGGCTGCAGCTTTCGGCACCACAAGACTGTTTCTCCCGGGGTCTTGCCTCCTCCTCGGGACTCAATTTCCACACGCCCTCCACAGACCAGGCAGACAACTCCTGGTTGCACCTCTTCTCTCTTTCTCTCTTTTTGTCTTTTTAGGGCCACACCCTCAGCACTTGATCTGATCTGTGTCCCAGGCTAGGGGTCCAATCGGAGCTATAGCTGCTGGCTTACACCACAGCCACAGCAACACCAGATCTGAGGCACATCTGCAACCTACACCACAGCTCACGGCAATGCCGGATCCTTAACCCACGGAGTGAGGTCAGGGATCGAACCCACAACCTCATGGCCACTAGTCAGATTCGTTTCTGCTGCGCCATGACGTGAACTCCAAAAGTGATTTTCAATTTCAGAAATTCTAACTTATACAAAGGCTTGAATGAAGAAATCCAGGAGTTATCAAAATAGAGCATAACTTTACATGCAATAAGTTTTGCGTATTTATTGTTATAACACCACTGTATTCTAAAGGACAATTTATGAAAAAGAACAAGAAGTTCCCATTGTAGCAAAGTGGTTAACGAATCTGACTGGGAACCATGAGGTTTCGGGTTCGATCCCTGGCTTTGCTCAGTGGGTTAAGGATCCGGTGTTGCCGTGAGCTGTGGTGTAGGTTGCAGACTCGGCTCGGATCCTGCATTGCTGTGGCTCCGGTATAGGCTGGCAGCTACAGCTCTGATTAGACCCCTAGCCTGGGAATCTCCATATGCCACGGGAGCGGCCCTAGAGAAGGCAAAAAGATTTAAAAAATTAAAAGAAATAAAAAATAAATAAATAAAAAAGAAGTAAATCTGGCCAGCCCTTCAAAGGCTGGGATGCATTCATCTATGTCATTCTCCTTCTTTCCCCTCAGAAATGGCACTTTGGGTCCTTCGCTATGAACGTGCTCCTATTTCTTGAGGAGTGACTGGCATCAGGTCCTTACTCCTTGTCATTCTCCAGCACAGACATTTCCAGTGGATCCACAGTGTCATCAGGCTTCATGCCTAGTCTGTAGCGCTGGGGAGCACCAGTCATGCTACTGAAATGTCCCCTGCTACCTATTCAATTAAAACCGTAAGCAGGAGTTCCCGTCGTGGCGCAGTGGTTAACGAATCCGACTAGGAACCATGAGGTTGCGGGTTCGGTCCCTGCCCTTGCTCAGTGGGTTAACGATCCGGCGTTGCCGTGAGCTGTGGTGTAGGTTGCAGATGTGGCTCGGATCCTGCGTTGCTGTGGCTCTGGCGTAGGTTGGCAGCTACAGCTCCGATTCGACCCCTAGCCTGGGAACCTCCATATGCCGCGGGAGCGGCCCAAGAAATAGCAACAACAACAACAACAAAAGACAAAAGACAAAAAAATAAATAAATAAATAAAAAATTAAAAAAAAAAAAAAACCGTAAGCAACGTGGTAGAATTATTTTCATATGGTCTGAGGTTAAAATTCTTTCGGAGGTCAGATGTCATTCTGGTTCTCAGGGCTGCTGCCCTAACAAGGACCACAGGCTGCTTGGTCAACGGCAGATACTTAACTTTCTCACAATTCCGGAGGCTCCAAGTGAGCAGTTAGGACGCGGGCAGGGCCGGTTTCTTCCGGGGCTGCTCCCTTTGGCTTGAAGATGTTCCTCACAGGATCTTCCCTCTGTGGGTTTCAGGTCCGAATTCCTCTTCTTATAAGGACACCAGTCCTGTTGGATTAGGATGCACCCTAGTGACCTCATTTTAACATAGCGACCTCTTTGGGTCTTCAAATACAGTCACATTCTCAGTTCCCGTGTTAAAGACGTCAGTGTGGACTTGGGGGGAGAGGGGATGCAGTTCCCATCATAACAGACGGAATATAGTTCATGAGTGTTGGGGTTAAAATTCAAAAGATGAGGGTTCTGATCCAGCTCAGACACTTAAAACGATGTCAGCTTGGACAAGTCCCTTTGCTTCCCAGGGTTTGGGTTTCTGTTTGGCTTTCCTTTGTGCTGAGAAAAGCCCATACCAGCCTCCAGGGGGTGAAGGGAGCCACGGAACCCTGAGGCCACCACCACCTGCTCCAGGGGAGCTTTTCTCCCCCCTCCCCCGGCCCAGCCCGGGAGGGGCGGGGGAGGAAGACAACCTCATAGAGTCCCTTCCAGGACTTGCCCACCTGATCCCTTTGAGATTCCGGCTGGTCAGCATTCCCAGGAGCAGTGGTGTGGCTGGACTCAGAGAGACTGACGTATAAAAACCAGAAGAGGCCCTGGGCACAGGGAGGCCAGCTCACTGGGCACACTCACCCAGTGCTCAGCTCCACGCAGAATCAGTGAGCCATGAGGAAGACCTGCGGGGTGTTAATGTCAGAGCAAAGGGACGTTGCAGGAGCTGCCAGAGTGCCCCTCAGCTCTGCTGTTGGACACACTCCTATTCATAATATGGATGCTCTTGCTAAGGAGGTAAGGAGTTAGTGCTCTGGCTAGAAAACCCCAGCGAACAGGTCCAGGACACAGGGAGCAAATTCAGCACATCACAGGACATTTAAGCCGGTCATAATTCAACACAATTTAAAAGTCAGTTCATCACTCACACTGGGCACGTTTCAATTGTTCAGTGACCACGTGTGGCTGGTGGCTACCATTTTGGACATTTCCATCACTGTCGAAAGTTCCGTTGGGCAGAGCTATTATAGCCTATACAGAAGTCCAGTTGTTAGAGCTTCTACTTTTTCTTTGCCATGACTTTGAACATGACCATTGACTAATAATCATATTTCCCTAAAACACATCTTTGTCACTCATGTATTAAGTTAATGAGCAGATAACATTAGCATTAACTTCCATAGTACTTAGAAACACTTCATATATGCAATTCATTTCTTTATTACAAAGGCATTCGTGTTATTACTGTCTCAGGTTTACGGAGAAGTGAATGGATGCTCAGAGAGGTTAGACATCTCTCCACAAGAGGTCACATAGCTATTAAGAGACAGAGTTGGGGGTTCCCATGGTGGCTCAGCAGTAATAAACCTGACTAGCATCCATGAGGACACAGGTTCAATCCCTGGCCTCACTCAGTGCATTAAGGATCCAGCATTGCCATGAGCTGTGGTGTAGGTTGCATCCAAGACTCAGATCCCACGTTGCTGTGGCTGTGGTGTAGGCTGGCAGCTGCAACTCCTATTGGACCCCTAGCCTGGGAACTTCCATATGCTGTAGGTGTGGCCCTAAAAAGAAAAAAAAGAAAAAAGAAAAGAAAGAGTTGGTTTGAAACCCAGGATCTCTCCGCTGCTCTTACTGTGCTTAAGCAGACCAACAGCTGGGCAAGTGCACAATGACTCAGTTTCTTTAGTTAACAGTCACCTCCATAATCCTTCACTGCCACCTACAAGTATGCAGCAACGTAAGCTGAAAATGCTGCAGAACTTGGTTGGACTCTCTCAGACCAGGGCTGATAGCTACACAGCGTCATGAAATCTACCACAGACACCTGGAGTCAGATCATAGAACTTAGAAAATCGGATTCTGGATTTGCAGATTCACTTTCTTTTTTTTTTTTTTTTTTTTTTTTTTTTGGCTTTTTGGCTTTTTGGCTTTTTAGGGCCACACCCACAACATATGGATGTTCCCAGGCTAGGGGTCTATTTGGAGCTGTAGATGCCGGCTTACACCACAGCCACAGCAATGCCAGATCTGAGCCTCATCTGCAACCTACACCACAGCTCACAGCAACACCGGATCCTCAACTGGCTGAGTGAGGTCAGGAATCAAACCCACAACCTCATGGTTCTTAGCCAGATTCATTTCTGCTGCACCACGATGGGAACTCCCCAGATTCACCTTCTTGCTAACGTCTGTTTGTCCCTCCAACATCAGCCCTCCCAGAGCCCTCAAGTTCTTTAGCAGACATGCCCAGATAGGGGAAGAATTTGTCACTCCTATAGCGTGTGCTCCCAGCAGAGGAGGAGCAAGGCGACACTGCCTTCCCAGTTCAGCTCCTATACTGTCAACAAGTGTCTTTTCCAAGCTCTCTTTAGCCCTCTTTTCACATGTTTGTGTTTCTTGCTGATGTCACTGTTAAAAAGGCCTCCAGCGCAGTGCCCAAGGCTGTCTCAAGTTTCTCTGTGCCAGATGGCAGTGACCGCCACGACCATAGATAATGCCGAGGCTTTACCTTTTCCCTGTTAAGTATGACACATCCAGGCGGAATTGCTGGCATCTGTCCAGTAGTGATTTCTTTCTCTCAATAAACATTTTACATATATACTCTTGTGGTAGTTACCAAAAACTTGCATCTGTTTCATACTTACACATAGTGTATATGTTATCTTTGTTTTATTGCTAGATTGCAAACTTGCAAACTTGATGATAGGAGGTATAGTTTGTAATTTATTTTTATAAGCCCTATAGTGCCTGTTGAGCACAAAGCCTTGTGTGTAGTTGGTGCTTAATTCATGCAGTGCATTAAAGAATGCATGGATGGATAGATGGATGGATGGACAGAAAACATGGGTTCTGCTATGTTTTATGTTTGCTTAAACATACAAGCTGAGTGTCTTTCAGAGAATTTACTTTATCAAAGACATAGAAAAGGAGTTCCCGTTATGGCTCATCGGTTAACGAGTCTGACTAGGAACCATGAGGTTGCGGGTTCGATCCTGGCCTTGCTCAGTGGGTTAAGAATCCAGCATTGCCGTGACTCTGGCGTAGGCGGGTGGCTACAGCTCCGATTGGACCCCTAGCCTGGGAACTTCCATAGGCCATGGGAGCGGCCCTAGAAAAGGCAAAAAAGCCAAAAAAAAAAAAAAAAAAAAGACATAGAAAGAAGAAAAGGAGTCAAATCATGAAGTAACATAGATTAATGTTGCTGCTAGGAAACATTTCTACTTGTGAAACACGTTAAAGCCGATGTAACATAATTAGCAGTGGTAACAGGGCTAAAGGTGATTTCTATGGAAACTCAGCACATCAATTCTGTGCACATGATTAATTCAGGAGATAAATTTTTCAAACTAAAAACCCATAGCTTGTAAAACTTAAAATATCAATGAAGCAAGTCCATTGCCTGTGCTGTGTAATCAGTAGCCAGGCATCCTGAAGGCTGGATGTCCACCTCGCTCTTCCTGACGGCCCTCCTCTTGCCCTTCACCCTTCCAGCAGCTTCAGGTCACACCCAGGATGAGCCCCTCCCCCATATGCATCTACATTTCATCCTAAGGATCTTTACAGACATGCTGTTTGAGCTGATTGATCTGTAGGAAATGAATTGCTCATCTTTGGGAATCAAGCACCACTTAATACATCAGACAAGCAATTAACCAAATAGCAGCCTAATAGCCTGTGACTGCTCATCCACCTCTAAAAGGCAGGTAATTTCTTCCTTTTGACTAATGAAATGAGCCCTAGGGTTATTGCTAAGTATTATTTACAAAGAGAAACACTTAAATTAAATACAATTAAATTAATTAAATGCAATTGTCCCACCAATTAAATACAACTTGCTGCCCTTGAGTGTCAAAGATAATATTTCAAATTAAAATGTTCCTCCCCAATCCCAGACTCCCTTCTCCACACACCACATTCAGAACAACTGGGCTTGAATTTTTCAGTCTTTGATCTTAAAAAATTCCCTAACTTCTCTGAACCTCTATTCACATTAATAAAATAAGCATCCCAGGATATTGTGTGTCAATGAGGCAATACGTGCAAAGGCCAACATGTAGGTTATCAATAAATGTTACCTCGCTAACAGATTATGAGATTAAATATATGATTTGGCTTGGTTTGGGCTTGGTTTGGGGATTTTGGTTTTTTATTTAAAATTTTTATCAAAGTACAGTTTATTTACAACATTTCAGGTGTCCATCAAAGTGATTCGGGTTTTTCCGATTCTTTTCCACTATAGGTTATTACAAGGTATTGAATATAGTTCCCTGTGCTATGCAGTACGTCCTTGCTATTTATCTATTTTATGTATGACAGTCTGTATATGTTAATCCCAAACTCCTAATTTATCCCTCCACCCCCCCTCCTCTTTAGTAACTATATGTTTGTTTTCTATGTCTGTGGGTCTATTTCTGTTTTGTATATAAGCTCGTTTGTATCATTTTTCAGATTCCCATGTAAGTGATATTATATGATATTTGTCTTTCTCTGTCTGACTGACTTCACTTCATATGATAATCTCTAGTTGCATCCGTGTTGCTTCAAATGGCATTATTTCCTTCTTTATGGCTGAGTAATACTCCATTGTGTATATGTACCACATCTTCTTTATCCATTCTTCTGTTGATGGACACCTAGGTTGCTTCTTGTCTTGGCTATTGGAAGCAGTTCTGCAATGAACATTGGGGTGCAGGTATCTTTTCAAATTAGAGTCAGATGTTCCTTCATGGATGCTATGCCATATGATTTTTCCACATGGAGCACAATTTCTACATGAAGCACAAAAATGAAGTCTTCAAGCATCCGTTGGTTCTCTGAGGATCAACTAGATTTCCTCATTTGGAATCAACAGCCCCCCTCCCTCCAACGGTGAACACGTAAAACACCAAGTCAGCTATAAAGGGTGAGAAAACTGCAGGCAGTGGCCCAGGAAATGGGCTGAGGGAAGGTCAGAAGGTGGGAGCTGCTCTGCGGGACCCCTTTGCAGATGCTGCATTGCCAGTCTCTGCCAGAACCTAGTCTACTTCATTATTCTTTAATATCCAGTCCCGTGACTCTGGTCTTATCACATTTTCTTTTTTTTTTTTTTTTTTTTTTTTTTTGTCTTTTTGCTATTTCTTGGGCTGCTCCCGCGGCATATGGAGGTTCCCATGCTAGGGGTCCAATCGGAGCTGTAGCTGCCGGCCTACGCCAGAGCCACAGCAACGCAGGATCCGAGCCACGTCTGCAACCTACACCACAGCTCACGGCAACGCCAGATCCTTAACCCACTGAGCAAGGCCAGGGACTGAACCCGCAACCTCATGGTTCCTAGTCGGATTTGTTAACCACTGCGTCACGACGGGAACTCCACATTTTCTAATAAACCATGTTGTGTTTATCGCTCTGAAAATGTTTAGCAAGCAGCTGCTTTGGGCCAGGCCCTGAGTAGCTCTGATCCTGCCCTCCAGCGGCTCCCTGTCAGAGGGAGGAACATCTGAGTAAATAGATCAACAGCACACAGTCTAGACTGCCAGAGGTGCTTCCGGCTGAGGGCTCACGCATCCCCAACCTGAATTACTAGCCAGCTTCATAAGTAATCTTGCCTGTCCCCACCCAGCTTGTCCTCACGGAGCTCTGCCCTCCTCGACACCCGAAGCCTCTTGCATCAGCTCGTCAGGGGCCCCTCTCAGCTGTACCACCAGGCCTGGACCACACGGCCTGCTTGTGCTGTCAGTGCCAGTGCTCGGGTCACAGTTCAGAGCCCTCCTCTCGAGCATCCCCACATGTCTCTTCCCCACCCCCCGCCCCCGACCCTTTCCTCTGGGTGGAGGGTCTCAAAGATAGCCCACAAACACTGAGGGGTCCCAGAGACCCTTCCAGGTGGGCACCAGATCAAAACGTTTCATGGTAACGCTTAGCCCTTTCCCACGCACGGCGTGAGCATCCACAGTGACAGTGCAAAGCCATGCTGGGCAAAATTGCAGTGTTTAGCATGATCCAGGCAGAGGAATCAAACTCTACCGGGAGCCTCATCACCGCAGCTTTTTTAAAAAGCTAGCTTCACTTAAGCACTTTGCTTCACTAATGAAGCAGTAACAGTGATGAACTTTATTAAAGCTCAACCCTTGGGTACACACACATCTTTTTACTATTCAGTAGGCTAGAGCTAGGAAGTAGAAAAAGAAACTTGTGCTGCTTCCCAAGTATGATGATTGCCTTAAGGACAAACACTCGTGCAATCATTTGAGTTCTATGCCGAACTAACTGGCTTCGTCACAGAAGAGCATTCTTACTGAGAGAAAGCTGGCACATCTTACCGAGAAAGCTGGCACATCAACTGTGGTGATGCAGAACTATTTGAGAGATTTTTTTTCCCCAAATGAGCCAACTGGGCTTGTCACTTCAAGGAAAACAACTGGCAGTATTTGTTGCCAATGTAAAATCCGAGCTTTCAAGTGAAAATTAAAATTTTCAAACTTCCCAATACTTAAAAGATTTTTTTGATGAGGTCAGTAGTAATAGTAACAAATATAACTTTTTTTTTTTTTTGTCTTTTTGCCACTTCTTGGGCCGCTCCCTCGGCATATGGAGGTTCCCAGGTTAGGGGTCTAATCCGAGCTGTAGCCACTGGCCTACACCAGAGCCACAGCAACGCAGGATCCAAGCCGCATCTGCAACCTACACCACAGCTCACGGCAACGTCGGATCCTTAACCCACTGAGCAAGGCCAGGGATCGAACCCTCAACCTCATGGTTCCTAGTCGGATACGTTAACCACTGAGCCATGATGGGAACTCCAACAAATATAATTTTTATATTGTGTCATGAAATGTGTCAACATTTGAAAGATCTGCATAACATTACTCTCCATAAACCAATGCATAGATGGGTCATTTGGGAACTTACAATTACTTAAGCATCTGTAGTTATTGTCATTTAAGAAAATTTAATAAATGTACATTTTAAATTTTCTTGGGTTTAATTCCTGATCTGGAAAATATGAATAGAGATAACTCACATAAATAAAAGCTATTTGGGCCTCAACCATTTTTTGTTTTTGTTGTTGTTTTTATGGCTGTATCCGAGGCATATGAAGATTTCCAGGTCAGAGATTGAATCTGAGCCGCAGTTGCAGCAACACCAAATCCTTTTTTTTTTTTTTTTTCCCCACTGTACAGCATGGGGACCAAGTTACACATACATATATACACAATTTTTCCTCCCATTGTTGGCAACACCTTTAACCCACTGTGCTGGGCCGGGGATTGAACCGGTGCCTCTACAGTGACCCAGGCCACTGTGGTTGGATTCTTAACCCACTGTGCCACAGGGCAACTCCCGTCTCAACCATTTTTAAGAATATAAATTGTTTTAAGAAACACTTTTAATGAGTATAAAGAGACTGTGCAAGCAGGCAGGTTGAGAACAGCTGTGCCATGTGTTTCAAGTTTACCCCACCTGTGAAAAGAGGACACGAGCCTTAATGGGAGCCCGAAGGATGCTGGAGCCTCACAGGAGTCAGGGGAGCCTTTCTAAAGGAGGCCACTTACGAGCTGTCCCCCAAAGGATGTGAAGGAGCTCATCAGTGTCCTCCTGGGAGGGACAGCTCTCTAAGACAGTATAAGGCATGAGAGTAGTGCAGTGGGAGAACCCTGACCCAAGAATCAGGAAACACAATTTAACTATTTTGTGATATTAAGTCATTGATTTATCATCTACGGACCTCACTTTCCTGACCTAAATGTGGACGTTAGGTAGGTCCACCCCTGACATCCCTTTTACACATAGGTTGTACTAGTCAGCACTTAACAATGAATGGCTAAGCCTCACTTTCAATGTATAGGAAAGTAAAAAGATTTTTTAAAGATTATTTTTAAAAAAACAAACCTTGGGAGTTCTCATTGTGGTGCAGCAGAAACAAATCCCACTAGCATCCATGAGGGCACAGGTTCAATCCCTGGCCTCACTCAGTGGGTTAAGGATCCAGTGTTGCCATGAGCTGTGGTGTATGTAGGTTGCAGACACGTCTCAGATCCCAGATTGCTGTGGCTGTGGCTGTAGCTCCAACTGGACCCCTAGCCAGGAAATTTCCATATGCCACAGGTGCAGCCCTAAAAAGCAAAAATATTAAAAAATTTTTAAAAATGGAAAACATTTATATTGAGTGTCACTAAGAAAATCATATTTTCATAGAATTTCTCATGGTATGAATGAAGTTTATAACACAATATTAATGGAAAATGATATACAAAGTTGTAGGCATTGTATGATCTTCAATGTACTAGGAGACATACATGTAAACATGTTTTTATTAAGGCTGTAAAATAAGCTACCATTTTCAACCCCTGGGCAAGCATGTTTGATGACAGCAGAACAAACTGCCCATTTTTCTAGCATGTTTCTAGCAGTTAGGGACAGAAGTCTAACTTTCTACGTTCAGCCCACCGAGGCACATCACCTTTCCTGGTTGTTCAGCCTCTGAACTCCCAGTATCAGGATCCTCACAGCCTTTCTTAACTGTAAGAAAACAAATTACTTTTTTTTTTTTTTTTTTTTTGGCCGCATCAGCAGCATGCAGAAGTTCCCAGGCTAGGACTCCAGCCCTACACCACAGCAGTGACCTAAGCCACAGCAGTGACAACGCCAGCTCCTTAGGCCACCAGGAAATCCTTTTTCTCTTTCTCTGTTTCTCTCTTCCTTCTTCCTTCCCTTCCTTCCTTCCCTCTGTTTTTTTTTTTTTTTTTTAATTCTTTTTTTTTTTGTCTTTTTGCCTTTTCTAGGGCCGCTCCCAAGGCATATGGAGGTTCCCAGACTAGGGGCCTAATCGGAGCCGTAGCCACCAGCCTACACCAGAGCCACAGCAACGCAGGATCCGAGCCATGTCTGCAACCTACACCACAGCTCACGGCAGCGCCGGATCCTTAACCCACCGAGCAAGGCCAGGGATCGAACCCACAACCTCATGGTTTCTAGTCGGATTCGTTAACCGCTGCTCAAAGACGGGAACTCCCCCTCTGTTTGTTTTTTAGGTCCGCACCTGCAGCATATGGAAGTTCCCAGGCTAGGGGTAGAAATGGACCTACACCACAATTCATGGCAACACCAGATCCTTAAACCACTGAGCAGGGCCAGAGATTGAACCCACAATGTCTCGGATACTGGTCCGGTTCTCTTCCGCGGAGCCAAGCCGCAACGGGAGGTCCCATACATCCTTTCTTGATCAAGTTCTCAAAACGCTGTCCAGCTGCAGCAGAGCCTGGTCCCCTCGAGATGCACGTTCCCTTTGTGGGCACTGAGATGTGCAGTTAGGGATGGGTTTTCCAGGTCTGCGTGGAGGTGGGTGTGGCCGAGTGACTCATTTAGCGAGTGGAAGTCAGGCAGTAAGGCCGCCTGCCGCCCACCATTGGGCGCATCACACCAGGAAGCCACTCCCCGCCCCCTTCCCACTTCCTCCCCTGGAAATTGGCAACCTGAAGAAGGCGGCGGCTCTGCCCGGCCCGGCGGTGATATCTGTCAGCTGAGGATGCAGAGCCACCTCAGGAGCCTGGGTACTAAGACGGCCTCTTGGAGCAAAGCCACTTAATTTTTCCAGGGCCAACGGGCTAGGTCCGGACTGTTAAGTGGGAGAAAAAGAAACTTCTAGGTGAGTGAAACAACTCTCCCTGTGTCTTTTGTTACAATGTTCCTTGTACCAAAGCTAATGCATGGCTGAGGACAGTTTCTTAATAGCTGCATACTGTTTCTACTGTATTCTCAGGTAGGGCTTTCAGAATTTCGAGGGCTAATTCATCATCAGGAAGCAAAATCAATGACTCATTATACCCCATCTCAAAGTCCTGGGAGGCTGTGATCTGCCATTATTCTTCCCCAAGTTGGGAGTGTCAAGGCTCTGAGCCCACTATGTCTGCCATAAATAGACGGTTGCCAGGAGACCGCCGGCAAGCCTCTCCCTGGCATCTTCCTGCCAGTTTACCAAGTGCCTCAGGGAAGGTGAAATGGGAGTAAAAAGCTTTAGGAAGTCCTCAGAGTGTATCACAGTGAAGATATCCGCAATGTTTTATCCATTTCTAAAACACCAAATTTGGGGCTTTGATTTAAGGAATTACATAATTGTTTTTTGTTTTTTTAGTGCCACACCTGCAGCACATGGAAGTTCCCAGGCTAGGGGTCAAATAGGAGTTGCAGCTGCCAGCCTATACCACAGCCACAGCAATGCGGGATCTGAGCCACGCCTGCAACTACACCACAACTCATGGCAACACCAACCCACTGAGCGAGATCAGGGATCAAACCTGAGTCCTCATGGATACTAGTCGGATTCGTTATCACTGAGACACAATGGGAACTCCCAGGAATTACATAATTTTAAAAGTGGAGAAATTCTTTTACAGATACCTATATGCTATTTTATTTATTTTTTATTTTTTTACTTTTTTTTTTTTTTTTGCCTTTTTGCCTTTTTGCCTTTTCTAGGGCCGCTCTCACAGCACATGGAGGTTCCCAGGCTAGGGGTCGAATCGGAGCTGTAGCCACCGGCCTACGCCACAGCCACAGCAACACAGGATCCGAGCCACATCTGCAACCTACACCACAGCTCACTGAAATGCCAGATCCTCAATCCACTGAGCAAGGCCAGGGACCAAACCTGCAACCCCATGGTTCCCAGTCGGACTCGTCAAACACTGTGCCATGAAGGGAACTCCCACTATTTTATTTTTTTAAATAAAATATTTTTATTTAACTATATTTAACAGGGACAATCACGATTTATGGGAATAGCATCAGCTTGCTGTACCACCCCTGTGGCCCCACACCCCCCTTCCCATCATCCCTTGCCTGGAGACCAGTCCACAGCCAGGTGGGACCATTCCAGGGCTCTCTCCATGTCCCCACAGTCAAAGCTCACCAGAGTCACATGCTAGGGAAGCTTTGTGGTTGGTATTAGTTCTTATACAAAAGGAAAAACACTCGATGATAACTGGATCACTTGCTATGTGTTTTTCTCACTTAAAGGCACATTCTTGATATCTCTGTAAAGCACTCATCTTTTAATAGCTGTAGAGTCATGTATTGACATTTTGGAACAAAAATAAAAGAAAGGCATTGCCCTCCAATTACTCTTTTTGTCCCCTCACCCCTGCCACTGGCATCTTGAGCAAATTCCCCAAAGTGCACAGTCTCTTGACCTGCTCATGAACTTGGCAGTAATCACATCAGTAGTTTCATGCAGCTGGAGGACCGGGGTAACCAAGCGGGAATATCCAGCCCAGACATTGCGAGACTAAGGGCAGATTTTCCTTCTCCAGACCCCAGGGAGGGACATCCGAAAAATGTCCTCACATGCTAACAAACTGTCGCTCTTCGCTGTGACAGTTCTGCAGTAGCAGCATGCCGGCTGCCGACTGCATCTCTAGGACATCAGCATCATGTCACAGGCCTGCAGAGAATTTTCAAGGCATCAAAACTTCTTTCTCTTTTATTCTTCCAGGTTAAGTAAAGGCCTTTGATAATCTGTGAACGGCAGGCAGTCCTTTAATCAAAATCAAATCATTCTCAAATCCAACTTTACAAACAGGTGACATGAGGTCATTAAAGAAAAATGAGATTCAGTTAATGCTTTTGACAGCTCAAACTTGGCCATCTCTAAAGATTTGCAATAGCTTTAGGAAATGACTCAAAAGATGGTCTCTCAAGAATTTCACTTATGGGAGGTTTTGTCCTTCTCCATCCCCTCGTCCATCGAAATTTATCAAGTCTTCAAACACACCTCCTCTGAACATTGCGCCTCCGTAGGATTATTTCCTTAGCCAGTAAAATAGCTGATTGGATTATAAAACACTTCTTGTTCTTCTTGCTATCATCTATCCTTCTGAATTGATAGGATATGAGTTGATTGACTGGATAGATGTAAAGATGAGAGCCCAGAGAATTTAGACAATAGAGTAACCATTTTTTTTACAATTGGTTCACAAACTCAAAGGCTCTGGATAATGTATCTCGTGAAGTCACTCTCCTGAGACCAATATGAACAGAGGCAAGGCTGGAGAAGTAGGACGGGGTACACGTACACCATCCAGTCCCAAAGTAGAAAAAGGCACAAAAGTTCAAAAGTTTTGACTAAAGGCTTTAAATTGCCTGGGCATGAACATCGATACTTTGAGATGTCACTGTGCCAGAAGAGAACTGACAGAGAATACAGAAGATTACAGAGTGTCCACGCAGTACAAGGAGATACAGAGAACTATCTGGTTCATTGGATCCGCAGAGAACTCCACATAAGGAAAATCTAAGGGTTTTGGCTTTGGGAGGGGGGTGGCCCTTTAGCTTGCTTCTAACAAAAAGCACATGGCAAAGGGGAAGGGTTTTTACAGCTATATTTAAAACCATTAATCGGAGATTGCTGTCGTGGTGCAGCGGAAACAAATCCGACTAGGAACCATGAGGGTTCAATCCCTGGCCTCGCTCAGTGTGTTAAGGATCCAGCATTGCTGTGAGCTGTGGTGTAGGTCGCAGATGCAGCTCGGATCTGGCATTGCTGTCACTGCGGTGTAGGCCGGCAGCTGTAGCTCTGATTAGACCCCTAGTCTGGGAACATCCATACACCATGGGAGAGGCCCTAAAAAGACAAAAAAAAAAAAAAAAAAAAAAAAAAAAGCACTAATCAGTTGACCAAGTTAATGAGAAGGGAGGTGATTACCCTGGGTGGGCCTGAACTAATCAAGCGAGGAAGAGATTGCAGGGTGGGTAGTCACCTTCACCATCTTGATTGTGGGTTGAGATGATGCTGTAACAAGTGGTTACATATGTTAAGATGTAGCTCCTTGTAAACTTCAAATGCGTGCAGTTTGTTTATGTCAAGTATACCTCCAGAAGGGTGCTTTAAAAATTCTCCAGTGAGACCCCATCACACTCAGAATAAAATCCAGTCTCTTTCACTTGGCCCACAAAGACTACACAATGTTGTTCTCAAAGCTCATCTCCTGGGGTTCCCTAGTGGCTCAGCATTATTAAGGATCTGGCATTTCACTGCTGTGGTGCAGGTTCAATCCCTGGCCTGGGAATTTTTGCATGCTGCAGGCGCAGCCAAAAAAAAAAAAAAAAAAAAGCTCAACCCCTACCACTTTCATCTTTGCTTATGCTTTTACAGCACAACAAAGAGTCCTTCTTCCAGTTATTCAGTAGATGAAATTATTCTCCCTTTTTTTTTTTGCATTTGATTTTCTTTTGCCGGGATCACTCTGCCCCTGGCTCTGCTCCTTTCATTGTTCAAATCTCAGCTCAAATGTCCGCTTCTCAGAGAAGGCGTCTCTCCATCTCATCTAAAGCAGCCTCCTAAACCACCCTCACTGTTTATCTCCTTTGCAACATGTGGTCCTACCTGTTCCGGTGGCTATAACATTGCCTTTAAGAGTGTTTAGGGAAGGGATCCACTGAGAGGAGTCTGGAGGGATTATTAGATTAAGCGTTAGCTGTGGAGGAGGTAAGGAGCAGAGGAACTCCTTTTATTTACTTTTTTTTTTTAGGGCCACACCCATGGCATGTGGAAATTCCCAAGCTAGGAGTCAGATCAGTGCTGCAGCTGATGGCCTACGCCACAGCAACACCAGATCCGAGTGGGGTCTGTGACCTACGCCACAGCTCACAGTGATGCCAGATCCTGAACCCACTGAGCGAGGCCAGGGATCAAACTCACAGCCTCATGGATACTAGTTGGGTTCATTACCGTTGAACCACCACAGGAACTCCTTTTCGGTAGAAAGAGCATAAGCAGAAAGGAACAAGAAGATCTGTATGGTGAATTTCTGGGACTAAAAGCATTATTTGCATTTGGGAAGCAATAAACATCCAACCTGGGGTGACAGGCATGAAGCAGCCACCAGATCATGCAAACTCTTGTGGACTGTGCTTGGGAAACAAGTCTTAACACTGCAGAGGGTGAAGCAGGACAGCGACAGACTAACTCTGGTTTTCAGTTATGTGCTGTGATGGCAGACAAAACAAGAACCCTGCCAGGCAGGACAGAGAAAAGTGGAATATTTCAAGATGTATTTTTAAGAGATGAAGTAAACAGCACACAGAGATGAACGTTATGAGAAAACGTCAAATCAGTTCCCCACGCGGTTAGATGGCTTGTCTAGACAGAGGCGGGAACAACCCAGCTGACAGACAGAGGAGCTGGTTTGGACAAGTTGTAGGCGTGTGTAATTTGAGGGTTGCCTGTCGTGGCCAGGAAGGGGTCCAGCAGTCAGAACGCACATGAAACAGGAAGCTTGGGGGAGCAGCTGATGTGAAATCACCAACTTGTGAGAGGCAGTTCCCCACACTATGAGGACAACTGAAATTATCCCAAGAGAGTTTGAGCAGAGGGGCAGTGAGCCAAGAGGGAACCACTGAGAACCCCACTGCCACCCCTAGTATTTATTGCCACTTACTGCATGACACGTACTGTGCTATGTACAAGTTTTAACTGTGTTACCTCATCTAATCTGATGTCATAAATCTGCCTGTCCATACTTCTTACTGGAACCTTCTGCAACAAATTCATAATTTAAAAAAAAGAAAAACTGAAGAATCCTGAAATAAGTTAAAAGATGTAAGGATTGTTATAATTCTCTTATTTCTCAATGGCATGTTTCTCCTATATGTAAGCATTGAGGGTTTTCATAGGAAGGAACATAAGGATGAAAATATTTGATATTTTAAAAGTAAAGACAAGAGAGAATGTGGGAAAGGAGACTGTCTAAAACACGAAGGAGATGGGCTGGAAGGTCAGCAGCGAATAATTTGGAACAGAGCCTCCAGGGGCTGTGTGGGTAGTGCCGCTGTCCAAGGTACTGACTGAAAGTGGGCTTATGGAATCTGACGCTTAAGGGACTGGGCAGGAAAGAAAAGAATGTTTTGAATTAAGAGCATAACCTGGGGGTTTCAGTGTCAAGAAAATCACTATGATAACAGATCATTTTAATGAAAGAGTATGCAATTACAAAGAGATCCAATAAAACGAGAACTAGGAGGGAATGTTCATTGGAACGAGCAAGTTACCTAAGCAAATTTTAGTAGAAGAGTGGGTATGGTTTTATTTATGTAAAAAAGTATGAAATGTGTGCATAAAAGATGCATACCAGCTCAGGGCAGTGGCTCTCTGTGGAGAAAGTGGAACAGGATGGGGAATGGATGTTTTGGCTATACTTAGATAAACTTTTCCTTTCAAAAAACTTGAATCAAGTTTCCCACTGTGGCACAGTGGGTTAATGACCCAGCTTATCTCTGTGGCATTGCCATTCAATCCTCAGCCCACACAATGGGCTAAGGATCCCACATGGCTGCTGGCGTAGGTCACAGATGCAGCTTGAATTGGATCCCTGGCTCAAGAACTTCCCTATGCCATGGATGTGGCCAAAAAGAAAAGAGAAAGAAAAGAAGAAGAAGAAATGATGGTGAGAATAAATGATAGTGGATTTTGTTACTAAGTCCATATGGTGGGTACACAGATGCCTGGATTATGGTTTTCTACACATTTCTGTACTTTAAATATTTCACAATTTTAATAGTGAACAGGAAATAGGTACATTGAGTTTGAAATACTCCTGCGAGATGACTACTGGAACATTTCCCCAGAGAGAACAGGGAAAGAAAAGGAAGTCCTTGAAGAGCAGGCATCAGGTCACAGAACTGGATCCTAGATAAATCTAGGGCAACCGTGATTACATCAACATATACATCAGAGAGCATGATATTCAGGCTCTAAAATGGGGCTCTATTCATCCCACAGTCTCCCCCGCTTCCAAAGCTTCCAAAGACATCCACTAACATGACAGTGTAGTAATCGGAGCCCCCCGCCTGCATGTGTTCAATAGCAGCCTGGTCCTGAAGATGAAGCAGTGGTTATCTCCATGGCAACACACTCTGCAATACCCAAACTTTGTTCCATCGCCTGAGCTCACACTCGTATCTGGTTAGGAACCGGCAGCTGCATCTTCTCAGAAGATCCTTCTGGGCCTCTTGGCACCAGACCAAGCCAAACAAATGGAAATCTGCTCTACTTCTGACAGCCTGAGCTGGTGATTCCCTTTTTGAAGCCAACACTAAAGCCCTTGAAGAGACAGGTATTACAGTTAGTGGTCCGTGTACGTGACCCACGTACACCCTGAGCTGAGTGAGAGCAGATCTCTTAGATCTTGGATCCAGGGGCCTGACACATGCCTGGTGTGTTCTAGGCTCTCAGGAGTATTCACTAAACTAACCAAGGAAAAAATGAAAGTACTTAGATTTCCATGAACATCGAGCTTTTATATTTAGTAAGGCAATTTAGGATTGGAATTTCTCCGAATCTTTTAAGCTCTGCAATATGATGCCCATCTTCTAGGATCAGAAATATGATGCAGTATTAAAGAAATCTATCTTCTTTTTCAGCAACTGTATACATGTAATGAATCAAAACTCACCTTTGAAAATAAGTCTGCCTAGCCATGCTTCTTCTCTAAAAATACGATTTTCTTTCAGTGAGTAACCAGTTTTTAAGTCAACTACTCTATTAAATGATACACATTACAAGGGTTCCTGGGGCTCTGAAATTATGAAACTCATTCTAGTTGGCCTTCTTACTTGAAGAGAGTTATTTTCTTTGAGGGAGAAATTTATTTATACAAACTTAATATTTTACCATAATATTGAGCCTAATTCTGGAAATAGGAAATACTCTGTTCCACTTACATGCATTTGTTTCTAGATCTAATTGTTCAGTGTTTAAAGAAGAACTGTTAATTGTATGGTAAGGACTGTTTTTTTCCTCTCAAATCATGACTTAATGAATTTAATTAAGAATGTTATGGAGGCCTGCTGCTTACAAGGACTTTTACAAATTACTCTGAGCTTTAACAAATTAAGAATTTGTTCCGTGAAGTCAGGTTATTACAGAAACATCAAATTAAATTTTGGATGGGTCTGTAGCTTAATCATTCAGGCTGAGTTTCATGATGCTTCTTTTCTCCCAAGTTTGTTTAATTATGAACTTCCAATGCATTTATAATCACCCTGAATCTTAACTTGGCAATTGTGCATATGCTGATTTCTTAAAATACATCGTCACAAGACTGTAGCAGACACCCCCATATATAGCCGTGCTCCCCTAATGGACTTTGTTGCTTCTTACATCTCAACCACTCTCTACAAAACTATACAAGGACTGGCTAGGTTCTACATTCCACTTTATTAGCACTGATCAAAAACATAAACTAACCAAAATGTCCCTCGGTAAATGGATGGATGAACAAATGGTGGAATCTCCATACCATGGAATAAAAAGAAACCAAATTTTCTAATATACCAGCTTGGGTATATTTCAAGAACGTTATGCTGTTAAAGGAAAAAACTAAAAGCCAGTCCAAAAGGTCCTAAAAGGTATAAATCCATTTGTACAGCATTCTCAAAATAAAAAAATTCTAGAGCTAGAAAGAAGATCAGTGGTTGTCAGGGGGTAGGCACGGGGGCTGGGGGCAGTTAGGGTAGGGGGTATAATTATAAAGGGGTGGTGTGAGGGAGAGCTTTATGGATGAAATCATTCTGTACATTGTGGTGATGGTTATACAAATCTATCTATGTGATAAAATAACCTTTACCAATGTCATATTCCTGCCTTTGATATTGTACTATGATTACATACAATGAAACTATTGGAGGAAACTGAATGATGGGTATATGAAACCTCCTTATATGATGTTTGTAAATTCCTGTGAATCTGTAATTATTTCAAAATAAAAATGTTTTAAAAACTAAAGGGAAAAAAGAAGATTTCTAAAAACTTAAAGCAAAATGAAATAAATGAACCTAGTTGCATGGCAAGTAAGTGACATAATCACACGCAGAGATTTTATTTCAAAGGACTTTACAATCATTCATTTGCATAGTCAAGGATACATCCTAAAGGTAAAAAGATTAGCCAAACAAAATCTCCAATTGTTTCCAATAATCATATTGTTGGTGATAAAGTTATTAAATAATAACTTTAATTATTTTAAAATTTCTGAGACAGAAATTATTTTAAAAATAATTATTTTAAATTATTTAAAAATTGAAAATTTCTGAGACAGTTCTGTTTGTATTGTGAAAAAAAAAGCAAATGTTATACCAGTAATGTCTTTGGGAATTGATATTTTTGGCATAGGAGAAGAGAAACGGACATTTAATATCAATGAGGTTGAATTAAAATATGTAGTTCTAAATTTGGGTTGGAAACATTTTGTCTTTGATATTATGCTAATAAAGGCATAGAAACAATGAATGAGTCAGTAGCAATAATCACCCCTAGATGCTATTGTGAGCATGAATTTTGGAAGCACTCTCTTCTTTTGGAGATATACCCTTAATTATTTATGGATGAAATGACATGATGGCTGGGATTTGTTTCAAAAGCACATAGAGGAGGGAGGGGTGGAAGTAGGTAGGAAGGTAAGGGCAGAAGTGGGCGAGGGTATGAAAGAAACAGGCTTGACCAGGTGTTACTGGTTATTGAAGCTCATTTCCAGGTACATAAGGGTTCATGATGCTATTTTTTTCTTTTATATGCATATTTTTAATTTTATATGATGAAAAAAATTGAAAATAAATTGGGTCAATTTCAAAACTTTTTGGTAATAATTGTGTTACCAAAAGTGGAATCCAGCTGCTCGCTGTTCTAAAGGCAATAAAGAGGCAAAGTTGGTGGAAAGTCTGCCTTGTTTTGGATGTCAGCACCCAGGGGGGTGGGAGGTGGAGGGCGGACTCCTGTCCAAAGAGAGGACTCCCCCACTGACAACCAGGGGGCAAGAGCTTTACGGGGGGTGGGGGGGGGGCGGCTACCTGAAGAAACAGCACGGTCAGCGCTGATCGTCGTCTTGAAATTGGTCATGGGTGGTTTGACCAGTGTCACCTCGATTGTTTTAAGTACAGATGGTTTCGTTCCAAGGTTGGTTTGTTCCCATTTCCTTGACGCCAGTTTGCAGAACTGTGGCAGCTGATGTCACACCTACAGTCTCTTCGTGATGTCATTAACTTCTTCCACCTGGCTGGGGTTTCAGTATCGATAACAGCTCAGAGGACATGGCTCAGAATACCATCTATAGCTCTTGAGGAGGACCTGAAGGTCCCTGACTTTTAATTCTTAAAAATGTAAACTGGACACCTGCCTTGTCTTCTACTGTGTAGAAGAGTCTAGCCTGGGGTCATTTAGTATTCCTGTCCTTGACTCAGCCGGTACTCTGTGCCAGAGGGAACAGCAGCACCTAGACCTTCAAAGCCCTGCTCGCCCACAGCATGTGTTCTGGCGATTAGAGCACAGACAAGTATGTCAAACTCTACATTGGCAAAATAACAGTTATGCAACTTAAGGACTGAGACCCTTAGTTCGCAGACTACAGTGTGTGGGAGACATCACACAGATTTGTTTCTCAATAAAAGCATTTCATGTCTACTTTGACCCCCATCCCTACCAAACAGGCAAAAGAAACTAACCTCGGTCACATGGGGGACTTTCCTTTCATCCCTCTGCCCGCCTGGATCAGGGGGCCATGAGCTGTCAGCCCCCTGCAGGCCCCCCCACACGATTCTTCCATCCTTATAAGTCCCCACTGGTGCACCCAGTGGTCCTGTTTCTTCACATGGATTCTGATTTTTTAAACACTGCATTAAAACAGGATTTATCTTGTGATGGGCGGGGCTTTCCTTAGGTTTCGGCCCTCAAGGCAAGTGCCTCACTCACCTCCCCGCAACCCGACCCTGGGGGGTGGGGAGCAGGCAAGCCAACCTTGGAAGCCCCCTCTGGCTTTGTGGGTGGCAGTGTCTCAGGCTCCCCAAGGCGCTGGTGGGGGAGCTGGGGTCATGAATTTCTGAGAGTTGTTATTTATTCCCACAGGAGAGTTCCTTTCCTTCCAACGGAGCAGACTATTGTCTTCTTTTTCTCCACTATATGACAGTGACTTACAAAATCACTCCTCCTGAGACAGTGTTTTCTAATTTTTGATGAGGCATCTGGAGGCAGGCTGTCTAGATTCTGGGGAGTCTGCCTGCGCCGGGCTCCTCCCCTGCTGAGCGGATCCTGGGCGTCTGGCAGAGTCCAGGGCAACTTCATACTTTTCTGGCAAACTGAGTCCAGGGAGTAGCTTAGAGCCAAAATCAGCTGTGAATGACAATTTATTTTCATTCCTGATAAACTGCTAACTCCAATTAACTTCTTCATCCAGAAAATGCTTTTCTCCCAACTAACAGCTTCCTGACAGCAATAAAAAACGTTAGAGCCCATCGGCTACACTGGCTGCCATTCAGGGTCACTGTTACTTGAAGTTTATGTTTAAAAGGCTCATGGGGGAAAAAAAATCACTCAAAAAGCACTTGGCCCTTCAAATGTGTTCCAGCCTAAGAGGGCACTGCCTCTCATTACTCTGGCAACAGCTTCGCAAATAAAAACTTTTAAAACTCACAAACAGAAAATAAAAACAGGAAAGAGAACAGACAATAGCTTCTGCCATTCAATAGATGAAGCTAAAGAAATGATATGTTTAGAGTAGGATATATTCAAATACTGTATATTTGAAGGGAAAAAAATACCCTTAATGAAGCAAGCTTTTTCTTAAGTGACCTGTCTTTTTTTTTTTTTTTTTTTCTGCAAGAAACTTGGAAACATCCTTCCTAAACCCCTCTCTCAGGGGCATAAACATCCATGGCAGCAAGAGTGTGCGACAATACAATTAGCTTCAGAAACAGAAGAAATAAGAGGCCATTCAAGTACAGAGAGAGAGGTTAGGTGATGATTCAAGACACCGGGATCCCTACAAAACTTTTTAAAAATTATCACTTGCCAGAAAGGATTGAAGATGACCTTAAAAGGATGCATAAAATCTAACCAGTATAAATCAAAACAGGAGTCAAAAAGAGAAAGAAAAATAACATTCCAGACATAAACTAGAGGTAGGAAAGGAGCTAAAACAGGCCCATGGAGTAACGGGTCATGAGCACAATTGTGTGTCGTGTGTGCATCGGATCCCTGGTGGCAGAAATGTTGACACAGACTCTGAATGTGAGAGTTTGGGAGCCCGGGTGGCCACTGCACCGGCGGGGACAGATGAGAACCCTGGCGAGGCACCAGAGGAAGAGCCAGGTAAGAGCTGATCTTTCCTTCAAGCATCACCTCCTTTCTGCTTTTGCTGCTTCAACCTGAGACCTTGTCTCTTCTTCCTCTGCCGGAATCCCAGATGGATGACCAGAGACGAAGAAGATGGAGATTCAGACGCAAAACACTCACAGGTGCTGACAGAAGCTAGTTAACTGACTGTTCACCCGTCCCCGGCTGCGGGCCGGAATTCAAACAATGCAAAGCATGTGAGCAGGAAAGTCAGACGCACCTTCACTTCGCTGCTGACTCCCATCTCACCAAACACACCAAATTTGTAAATCCTTACAGATCTATTGGTGTTTTTTAAATGCCATTAAGTGTTTCTTTTATAACCCTGGTAAGAAAACTAAAGGCTCGATCTAAGCATTAAAACTTTATCATCAGAACACATGTGTGCTTAGCACATTTAGAAAGAGACTTTGCTGGATCTAGAAAAGGATGTTAACGTAATTTGCTCAAGCAGACCCCCTGACCATATCACATGATCCCCACCTGATGAAGGGGTGATGAAAATGCATTTTTTAAAGTTTCTTACTCTTTCCTTTGCACACATAGTCCCCAAATTGTGTGTTGGGGGTGTATCTTGCCTGTTTGTAGAAGAGGCAGCAGCCACCCATAAAAAAACAACCCCACTGTTACCATAGTGATCAAGAATAATGGAGCCATTCTGCCAGGAATCTCATTCACTTGAAAATTGAAGTCCCTAGGTGACAATGAGCTGAGGACACTGTCATATCAGGTGGGATGAGAAGAAAGCCGCACAGTCTAAGACACAGCAAGGCACCCAGACAAGAAGTGAAGTCCTCCATTCACTTCACCACCAGTCACAGGAAGGGCGGCTGTGGACACAGCCCCAGTAATCTAGTGATAGAGGTCAGATAGTCTCCGCAGCTGAAAAGGACACCCGCTACCTTAAAAAAAAAAAAAAAAAAAAAAAACTGAAAGAGAAACTAGGAGTTCCCATCGTGGCTCAGCATAACAAACCCACCTAGTATCCATGAGGACTCGGTTTTGATCCCTGGCCTCCCTCAGTGGATTAAGGAACTGGTGTTGCGCAGGTGAGCTGCAGTGGAGGTCACAGATGTGGCTCGGATCTGATGTGGCTGTGGCTGTGGTGTAAGCTGGCAGCTGTAGCTCTGATTCAATCCCTAGCCTGGGAACCTCCATATGCCATGGGTGTGGCCCTGAAGACAAAAAAGAATAAAAGAAAAACTGTATATATATATACATATATAGAGAGAGAATATATAGTTTGTATATATATATATATAAGTGTACACACACACTTCTAGGACTGTGACGAAACCATAAAGACATGAAGACAAAGGCATGTTGCCAAGACAATGAAGTTGATCTTCCATAGAATTGACCGGCTTACTCAAATGACTTTACCCCAAAAAAGCGATCTACTTAAGGTGGTTAATTGTATATTGATTTAAACCCATACGTCTGTAGATAAAGAGGCAGCGTTACACTCAGGAGGCACATGAGCAGGCCTCGATGGAGTGGTCCTTTCCACACAGCACATCTCCTCTAAGCCCTGGGGTTGGTTTCTCTCCACCATGTTGCTCTCCTGTGACTTCCACGCCCTTGGTGACTGCCTGGACTGAGAGAAGAATGTGAGAGTCACCAGCACGTGGCCATGGGAGCTGCTGTTGGCCGCCTTCCTTCATCAAGTCAGCTGAAAAGAGGAGGCCTTTCTGCTGCCTGAGCATCCTGAACAAAAGCAGAGAGAGGCGCAGACCAGAGACAGAGAAAGCCACCCCCCACCGCCCCATCCCCTGTCGCGGCCTCCTGAGATGCAGCTGGATTCCCACCCTTGGGCTTCACAAGTCGTCCCCAATTTTTATAGTTGATTCCCTGTTTCATCTACACTAGCTGACACTTGAACTAAAACAACCATAAATAACAAACTCCATCATCACGGAGACAAGGGACGCCCCCAGCCTTTGTCAACTTCATCGTGCTCTGAAGCCACCATCTCTTCCTCCTCCTTCCCTGGCACCCAGGAAAGTTCCATCAATACTGGCATTTTCTGTCACCTGGTCACATCTCATGATGGTTCCTGCCCTACAGAATACATGCCATCCCCTTTGATGTTAAGCTGGTCGTCGGCTTTAAGCTTTGTCTCTTTGTACCACCTGCCTGATCTTTCTCAGTAAAAATAATACTGTTAGCTTTTCATTCTGAGCACTAACTGTATGCCGCACACTGTATAAATACTTCATACTCATTAATGGATGCAGTCAATTAGTCCTCACAACAACCCTATTGGGGAGGTACTATAACATGCCCATTTGACATCTGGGAGAAGCGAGAAAGCAGGAGGATGAGCCATCTTCCCAAGGTCACAGTGCAAGTAGGTTGGTACCCGCTGGAGCGGGTGTGCAATTCCGGGCAGTCCGGCTCCCACACCCACCGGCCAGCAGCCTCCCTGGAAGATTCAAGTCCATAAGTACAATGAAACACAATCAGCCACAGGAGGTGCCACAGTTTGAAAGTGTCCCTAGCTTTTTGGGGAGGCAGCTTTGGGCATCCACACACATAAATATACAAACACACATGTGCATGCAGGCAAAGACACACACACGTATACACGGCTCAACTCGAGGCCAGAACTGAATTGGATGATAGCGTCAGCCTGAGGACACTGGTAAAGGACCAGAGGGGAGGGGTGCCAGGGAAGCGGGGAGGGGCGGGAGGGATGGACTGGGGGTTCTGGGGCTGGCACGTGCACACGCTGATCTCTGGAATGGAGGGTCAGCGGGGAGCTGCTGTCTAGCAGGGGGACTCTATTCAGTATTCTGGGATAACCTATATGAGAATGTGTATATGACTGAATGAGTTCGCCGCACAGCAGAAATTAACACAACATCGTCAATCAACTCTACTGCAATACAATTCAATTTAAAAAATAATCATAGGGAAAAAAAAGAGCTCTGAGTCAGGAAAAAGAGGTTTGCAGCCAGAAATGTGCAGCATTTATGGGAGCAGTTGAGGCATGGATGGAGCCGTGGTAGATTTTCTTCTTAGAATCACTGGAAATAAACAGCTTCCCATCTAATCAGCCCCAGCCTCTCTACCATTACAGATGCTCCCCCATGACCCCCACCCCTCCCCGGGCTCTCTTTTAGGTCAAAGCTGTTAACAGGCTAATTTTCGTATATTGTACAATCCTGAAAATAAGAACAAAATGTTTATCACCCACAAATTCTTCCTCTCTCTTGGCCTAAATACAGAGAGTTAGAGAAATGAAATATATGGGAGCTCCTGTTGTGGTTCAGTGGGTTAAGAACCCAACATAGTGTCTGTGAGGATGCAGGTTTGATCCCTAGCCTTGCTCTGTGGGTTAAGGATCCAGCATTGCTGTGGCTGTGGTGTAGGTCAGCAGCTGCAGCTCTGATTTGACCCCTAGCCTGGGATCTTCTATATGCCTTTGGTGTGGCCCTAAAAAGAAAAAAAAAAAATTAATCCTTAACCCACTGAGTGAGGCCAGGGATCAAACCCAAATCCTCACAGACACTATGTCGGGTTCTTAACCACTGAGCCACAAAGAAAGATTCACCCGGGGCCACAGCCTCAGCCTCACGGACTGTATTGTTTCAGAAGAACCCTTCTCAGCTCCTGGGGGTGGTCAGGAGGGTATCTGGTCACGTGTGGTCACCACGTAGTCATGTCACATGTCTCATCCAGATGCCTTTGTCAGCTTATGGCTTCCTGATCCCTGGGCCAAGACTGTCTTTGGTCATCACCCCTGCTCTCCATGAAACAGCCTTAAACAGCTAAGCTCTCCTTGTGAGGATTTTGCAATAAAAGCACTACAGCTGCATTTTTAAATGATTATTATTAAAGTGTAGTTGATTTATAATGTTTTGCCAATTTCTCCTATACAGCAAAATGACCCATTCATACATATACATACATTCCTTTTTTTTTTTTTTTTAGGGCTGCACCCGAGGCATATGGAGGTTCCCAGGCTAGAGGTCTAGTCGGAGCTACAGTTGCCAACCTACACCACAGCCACAGCCACGCCAGATCCGAGCCACGTCTGCGACCTACACCACAGCTCACGGCAATGTTGGATCCTTAACCCACTGAGCAAGCTCAGGGATCGAACCTGCAACCTCATGGTTCCTAGTCGGATTCATTTCCGCTGCACCACGACGGAAACTCCTACATTCCTTTCTTATATTATCTTCCATCATGTTCTATCCCAAGAGATTGGATATAGTTCCCTGTGCTATACAGCAGGACCTCATTGCTTATCCATTCTAAATGGAATAGTTTGCATCTACTAACCCCAAATTCCCTGTCCATCCCACTCCCTCCCCCTTGGAAACCCCCAGTCTATTATCAAGGTGTCTGTTTCTTTTTTTTTTTTTTTTTTTTTTTTTTTGTCTTTTTGCCATTTCTTGGGCTGCTCCCGTGGCACATGGAGGTTCCAGGTCAGAGGTCCAATTGGAGCTACAGCCGCCGGCCCACACCAGAGCCACAGCAACGTGGGATCCGAGCCACGTCTGCAACCTACACCACAGCCCATGGCAACACCGGATTGTCAACCCACTGAGCAAGGGCAGGGACCGAACCCGCAACCTCATGGTTCCTAGTCGGATTCCTTAACCACTGCGCCACGATGGGAACTCCCAAGGTGTCTGTTTCTGTTGTGTACAGATAGGTCCATCTGTGCCATATTTTAGATTCCACCTATAAGTGATGTCATATGGTATTTGTCTCTCTCTGACTTTCTAACTTCTACTACAGCCACTGTAAAAGGAGAAACAGTTGGAAAATAGTAATTTAGAGAAGATTTTTTAAGTTTAGAGGCTGTTTTGCACTTGGAGATGTTGGGGAAAGGAGGGCAGTGGGACGAGGAGAGGACCTGTGGGAAAGGAACCCCCCCCAAGCCCTTTGTTTCTAACTCAGACACACATGTGAGCTGTCCTGGGCACCCTGTCCTTCAGGGCACGTGGCGATGCTGCAGAATGCCATCGCAGCTACACAAAGTCAAGCATGTAAAGGCCATCCATTCATTTTACTGATAGGGAAACTGAGGCCCAGTGAGGCCAGGGGACTTGTCCAAGGTCATAGAAGTAATTAGTACAGACCATGGACATGGTTCCATCTGTACCAGAGTTGTTGGCAGTAGCTTCTAGCTGTCTAATCTTTGCCAAGTGGAGTTAATTTCAGTTGAGCGTCAGCCCAGCTAGACCTTTAGCAGCAATACAGTAGCACCAGGGAGAAATGGAGGGAAATGGGCAGAGACTCCAGTCACACCCTCGCCTGCCAAGGTCAGCCAGATTCTCAGAAAGCCAGAGGAGAACAGAGCCCAGAAGATGGCACCTGTTTCTTTTTTTTTCGGACACCCACTGTTTGGCCTGCTGCTTTCCCGCTCTGTGCTGTATTTCACCTCTGTCCTGTTTGATTCTGCACAGTGGGGTCACGGAGGCATCACCTGGATCACAGCATCTTTTTCCTGGACCAGTCAGTGTATGGGGGGAGGAAGGGGGCCATGGCATCTGGGGCTCTGAGGCACCCTCGTGAGACCGGGAATCCAGAAGGCAGTGCCACCTGAGGCTTGCAGTGGCCCAGGAGAGGGATAGCCAGGACTGGAAAGAAGGGGCCAGGGACACGGGGCTGGGGGAGCGCTGGGCTGTGCTGAGATATGGGGACTGAGGAGAGCCCAGAAAGCTCTCCAAGACGCTGCAGGTGCCTACGAGAAGCTCCCTCCACAGAGAGAGATAACAGGAAATATACCCGTCTCACTGGATGGCAGTCGGTTAAACATGGGATCCAAAGAAAGGGCTTGGAACAGAGTCTGGGTCATTGAAAGTGCTGGAGGCGGGTAGCTGAGGCTTGGTGGACATGTCAGCGGAACAACCAGGAAGGAGGGGCTCTGAGCAGCACATGGAAGGTCCCAGGCTAGGGGTCAAATCAGAGCTGCAGCTGCAGGCCTACACCACAGCCCTGGCAACACCAGATCTGAGCTGCATCTGTGACATACAGGGCAGCTTTCAGCAACACTAGATCCCACTGAGCAAGGCCAGGGATGGAACCCGCATCCTCACAGACATTATGTTGGGTTCATAACCTTCTGAGCCACAAGGAGAACTCCTCAACCAATATCTCGACACTGATGGAATCCATGACCTTATTCCCCAGATTTATCTGTTTGCCGTGTGTGGACTGAGCTCTATGTAGTTGTATCACCAGTGTATCAACAGTCCAGGTCAGGGTACCAGCTCCACAAGCATCCTTCCCATTGTGCTTTAACAACCGCTGATCTGGTTTCCATTTCTAAAACTCTGCGATTCAGGTTCTCTGGTGGTCTAGTGGTTGGGATTCTGCGCTTTCACCCCTGCAGACTGAGTTCAATCCCTGGTCTGGGAACTGAGATCCCATATCAAGCTGCTGCACACCATGGCCAAAAATGAAAACAAAATAAAATTCAGCCATCTCAAAAAAGTTATATAAATGGACTGTTACAGTAGGTAACTTTTGGAGACTGGACTTTTGCTCTCTGTAATTCCGGGTGGGTCATCCGTGCCGTTTAATGTATCTGCACTTTTTCCCTTTTCCCTGTGGGACAATATCCCATGGTGTGGCTGTACCACCAGGCACCTAGACATTCCCCCGCTGAAGGACATCCAGGTTAATTCCAGTTTAAGCGCTTACAAATAAAGCTGCTGTAAACACGCGTGTGTAGGCTTTTGTGTAAAAAATGGGCTTCCTTTCTCTGCAATAGAAGCCCAGACGTGTAATCTCTGAGTCAGATGGTAGTTGCATGTCTAGTTTGTCAAGAAGCTGCCAAATTGTTTTCCAGGGTGGCTTACCATTTCACACGCCCCGCCCCCCGAGCAGCGGGGGTGACCCAGTTCCTCCTGCTACTGATTTTTATTACCCAGATTCCCGTTTTGACTGACTGAAGACAGTCCTTACAAGACACCTCCAAGCCATGTTACACATCTTGACAACTTGCCTAAGTGGTTAGAAATCTGCCTCTAAAGAGGTTAAACTCCATTGAAAGCACACTATAGTCTTTCTCCCTCCTTGCCTGGTACAAACACCATCTGCCCATCTCCTGTCCACAAAGCTTCAACCATTGCCTCCTACAGGGAGCTGCCCAGGACCCCCACCCCCGCCCCCACCGCAGTCCCCTGCCCACCCCTGTCCTCCCACAGTGCTGCCATGCCCACTGGAATCGAGGCTCTGACTCCCTCACTAGGCTCTCAGTTCCCCAAGACAGGAACGGGGACAGTCTTACCTGCCATCCTATCCTCAGTATCTGACACACTACCTGCCCATAGTGCAGATGCTCAATTCAACACTTGCTGTTAAACAAGCAATTCTAGTCTCAAAAGCCCATCCAATACAGTAGTCCATGCAGCCTTTCCCAGTCTGTTCAGGTTGAAGGAGTAGCTGAAATCTCTCTACCACTGGGAGTTAGGAAGCCTAAGTCAATGAGGAGGCAGCCCTCACTAACTGTGCTTGACGGAAATTTACATCTTTTAAGTATTTCCAAATACACATGCTGATGAATTCACTTGTTCTAGAAGAGTAAATGGTTTACTGTCCATCTCATTTTGCTTGCCATGAGAAAACCAACTCTTTTTTTTTTTTTTTTCTTTTTATGGCTGCACCTACAGCATATGGAAGTTCCCAGACTGGGGGTCGAATCAGAGCTGCAGCTGCTGGCCTACACCATAGCCACAGACACACCAGATCCAAGCCGCATCTGTGACCTACAGCATCTTGCTGCAACACTGGATTCTTAACCCACTGATCGAGGCTAGGGATCAAATTCTCATCCTCATGGATACTAGTTGGGTTCTTAACCCATTGAGCCACAACAGGAACTCCCAGGAAACCCACTCTTTATTACAGTTGTAGATGCAGAGATAAGGTAAATACATTCACAGTTCCCCTGTAATAATTAACCACCAGACACAGGTTCTAACTCATAACCTGGTTTAACGGCTTAATAAGAGTGTCTAGAATTACTAATTTCTAATACAAGGACTGCCTGGACTTTCAAATCCTGCTTTATGCTATTAAGTTCCTTTAAATGCTAGGAGACATTTTCATATTTCCAAAGAAAAAATTCAATACTACCATCTAGCCAATACCACTCCATACATACTCGTGGAGGAAGGTGGACTTAAAAATTATTCAAATTTGGGGGAGGGGCTGACTGGGGGCTGGGATCGGCACATGCGCACTGGGGTCTATAGGATGACTGGCCAACCAGGCCCTGCTGTATCGCACAGGGACCTCTACTTGATATTCTGTGATCACTTATATGGGAAAAGAATCTGAGAGCAAATGCATGTGTGTGCATGTATAACTGAACCACTTCCACAGCAGAAATGATCGCAACATTGTAAACCAACTCTCCTTCCATAAAACTTTTTTAAATGGTTAAAATGGTAAATTTAAAATTATTCGCCTCAAGGAAAAAAGCAGACTCTGGGCAGAAGAGTTCAGCATCCGTTCAGTCTGCCTTGTTGCCTAAATCGGAGTCCAGCCCTGTGAAAACCTAGAGCCTCTGTTCCTTCCTCGGTAAGCCGCTCACCCTCGTGCCAGACTCACAGCTGAGGGGAGATTATGTAATTGGATGCGCGATCTGATTTTTGCCCAGGGACTTGGGCTTCTGATGAATCTGGCGGCTCCTCCCAGGGCCAGGAATTCCTCTAAGACGGGAGCGTCCCAGCAGGCTGCGTCCTCCAGTTCCCCACCTGTCCCGGGTTTCAGAGCCCCTTGAAAGTAACATGAGTTAGTAGGCAGAAACCCCTTAGGAAAATGCCTGGAAAATAGTCCACCTGTGCATTAGTCAGGGTTCCCAAGAAAAACAGAACCTATAGGTTGTATTTCCAGGTAAATACAGGCGCTGGGGGGGGGGGGGGCAGACTTTAAGGAGAGGATTCAGGAGATCACAGGGTCTAAGTCTGAAATCTACAAGGCAGGCCAGCGGGCGGGGACCCAGGACAGCGCTGAGTCCAAGGGCTGGCTGAATTCCTTCCTCCTCAGGCACCTCTGTCTTTGCCCTTAAGGCTTCAACGCATGGGACGGGGCTCACACTCGCTGTGAAGGGCCATCTGTTTTACTAAAAAATCTACTGATTTAAGAGTGAATCTCATCCAAAAATTATCTTCCCGGTGACACCAAGACTGATGTTTGACCAAAAGCTGGGTGCCACAGCCTGGCTAAGTTAACATAAGCTTGACTGTCCCCACATGGTACAGGTGGAGGCAGCTGCTATGAGTCCTGGTGGGATTCACTGGACCTAAGCTTTGCTATGGGGCTCAGAAATCCTGACACTTATCCCACTAACTCAGCCTCCCCCAGTCCCTTCATCTCCAAGACCCTTCCACTGAGCTCTGCCCTGCTCCATGGCAAACAAACCTCAATAAATCTGTTCTCCGGACTCTGGTATCCACACTCTGTTTCTACCAGACCAGTCTTCTGGGGCTTCACTCCAGCTGGGACACTCTTGAGTCACTTTTGCTTGTGCTCTGGCACCCTGTACACCTCGGGGAGTCAGGGGGAGGGTGCAAGCCTGGGTCCCTTCTCCCTGATTCCTGTCCCAAATATAGCTCCCCACCCTCAGGGGAAAACTTCATTTCTTTTAGGTCCCTGCCCTTCAGCAATGCCACCTCTGGTCTCACCCCAAAGACAGAGACACTTTCTGTCCACCCCAGCCCCACCATCACCCTGGTGTGTGGCGTGGGCGTGAGGCTGGCCACCCAACACACTGGTTTCTCAGAACCTAACCTCCTACTTCCCATGCCTTTCGCCCTTCCTCCCCACTCACCTTCACACCTGTGCAGGTGCCTGAGCACTGCACGGCTTGAAGCCTAAGTTGGACCATGCCTCCCTCTGACTGTGTGGACCCTCCATTATTTCCACTCCCCCACTGGATTATCACCTTCCAACCTGCAGGCTGTTGAGTGCTTTGACTTGATTCACGCTATGAACCCCCTCCCAGCTCTGCCTCCTTCTCAGGCTGTCTGCATCCATATCTCCATCCTTCTGTGGAACCTCCTCCCACTCCTCCCCCCCTCCTTTCCTCACCACTGCTGGAGAAAACCACAGCTGCCTGCCTCCTCCACCTGACAAGATGGAGCCATGACAGTGACACCTGCTCACCTCACTGGACCAAAACACTGCCTGTTGGGGCTGCTATGATGCCCCTGTTTTCATAATGACTTGTTCAAACACTTGCCTTCTGGCTTCGTTCTCCATTTGCAAAGACTCCTTGTTGATGTATTGTTTAAAAGTCCTGTTATTCTCATTCTTAAAAGTTTGATTTATCTGGTTATCAGTGTCTATTGTTTATTGATGGGTTTTGTGCCTAACAGAAACAGTTGACAATTCTAAGTTAATTATCAATCCCACGTGAGAGGTGACAAATGTCTGCCACGCTCCGTGGGCAAGTTTTCATTTTAATGCAGGATTGAGTTACCACGTAGGCTTGGACAGCTGGCACTTTCTCTGATTGACCCCACTTGTGAAAAATGAAGTTCTCTATGGAAATTGGAAGGAAGAGAGAGAAAAATGCATTGCAAAGTTGCATGAGATACAAAGCACGAGGCTGTCCCAAGCGTTATAGTTATTCTTCTGCTGTTGTCTCCATTGACCTCGCTGTGGTCTTTGGAGAAATAATTAACCTTGTGAACTCAGATAACTCACAAAAGATGGAATAGCTCACAGTTGGTATATCAAGCAGCACGAGTATTTAAAGATAAGCACTGCAGAACTATTGTAACTACAGCTATCAAAAGAGAAAACCATCTGCAGGGAGAAAGAATGATCCTGTATGCTTCAAGTGCGCTGGAAATATTCAGCTAATCGATTGTAAGAGGAGCCCCTCACCCTGGATTTTTCAGCCTAAAATCACATCTTCTTTGTGCAGAAGCCATAGGAACTTGCACCTGCTAAAGTTTTCTCGCCACTCTTTCTGTTAAAATGGGTGCACAATTTACTCCCAGTGTAGAAAGTCACCTGTCCTGAATCAAGAGTTTCCTGAGAGGATGCAGAATTCTCTTGTGTCCCCCTAACTGGAGACCAGACTCCTGCCTTTACATTTCAGTCATAAATCACTCCCAGTAGCCAGGCTCTCTTCTCCAAAACCACATTCACCCCCCTCTGTGTGGCTCCCCAGCTGCATTTCCATCAGCTCATACTTCTGTCTTTGTCTATGGGTTCTGTGTCTAATACACAGACACCCATAGAAGCAAGTTCAATATATCACCAACAATTTTCAGGCTCACTTTCATATGACCTCCTGAATCAGTTGGAAATTATGGAAATAAATGTTCACTAATTCAGTGGGAATTTAGCAAACGATATTGAGTTATTTGAAGTTATCTCTTGGGGCTGGAGAACCAGTGGTTGAGGTCACACAGCTGAACAGTTCAAAATTATGCCACAAACTGGTCCTGTAGACACCTCCCCTCTGCCACTGCCTTCCTAGCTGCTCTGGACCCTCTGCTGGGACCACCCCGCCTCCCGTATCACCACTGCCCATGCTGATGCCCTCACCAGGAAGAAGTCTGTTGACCCTGCTTCTTTGGGACACCAGATTCGGAACCAAATGTTGGCCCAAGTGTTTGTGATGCAAAGAGCCAACGTAATGCGATGGTTAATTTTGTTTGTAACTTAGGTAGGCAACAGTGCCAAGTTGAATCCTGCCTAAGTTTCTAGCCTTTGGGCTCAAGACTGTAACATCAACTCTTACGTGAATCTCTGACCAGCCTGAGAATTTGGAGCTCACCAACCTCCACCATCCCATGAACCAATCACCTAAATTAATGACTTTCTGCTTCTCTCTCTTTCTTTCCCCTTCCTTTTCTCCCTCCCTCTCTTTCTATCTCTTTATCTCTCTATCTCCTCCCTCTCTCTCTCCCTCTTGCCCCACCTGCAGCATGTGGAAGCTCCTGGGCCAGGGATCAAACCTGCGCCAAAGCAGCAACCAGTTGTTGTCAATTACTGCAGTGACAACATCAGACCCTTAACCCACTGTGCCACCAGATAACTCTTCCCTTCTATTTTCCTCTTTTCTCTCTCTCTTTCTTCCTCTCTCTTCATCATTTCTCTCTCCCCCCTCTGTGTACACATGCATATGTATATACGGATTCTCCCACCAAGATTCTAGAAGAATGTGCTAAGCAGCCAGAGGAAATAGCAAATTACATTTTTATTTCTCATATATATTTTATAGCAAAAAAAGAACTAATTATCTTCCACTTTGAAAAGTTTGCAGCTGTAACTATTTTTTAATTTTGTATTGAATAATATAGTTGATTTACAGTGTTGTGTTAGTTTCAGATGTATAGCAAAGTGACTGAGTTCCTTTTAAGATTATATATATATATATATATATATAATCTTTTTAAGGTTTTGAATATGGCTCCCTGTGCTGTGTCATAGGCCTTATTGTGCATCTATTTTATATATAGTAGAATGTATGTATTAGTCCCAAATTCCTAATTTACCTCTCCCCTCTTTTTCCCTTTGGTAACCATAAGGTTTTTTTCTACATCTGTGAGTCTAATTCTGTTTTTTAAATTAGTTCATTTATATCATTTTTTTTTAGATTCCACCAATAAGTGATATTATATATTCATCTTTGTCTGACTTCACTTAGTGTGATGATTTCTAGGCTGCAGCTGTAACTATTAACAAAGCTTCCTGAGTATCCAAAAATGGCGAATTGTCATCTTTTTTGAAGCTGGGTTTAAACTGCCACAAGGCTGCAGGACTCACTCCTCTGGTGACAGCACGGACCTGGCCCATGAGGACACCCCCATCGCTCTTTGCAAGTCACCAGATTTAGCAATTTTTGTGAAGGGAGATTTGGTTTCCTTGAGAAATAGCCTCCAAAGAAAGTCAGCTTTTAGGTCGTTGATGAAAAAGATGAGGTCTAGTAGTGAGATGACTCATAGTTTGGAGCCAAAACATGGAAGGCTTAGTTTAAAAAAAAAATTGTTTATTCAAAAAAATCACTGCTATCCAAGTTAACATCAAAGCTAATTAGTTGAGCTTTGATCCCAAGTCATGTGTGGTTTCTGCAGAACATCTCAGCATGTGACAAAGCATACTCTGCCGCCAAAGGTTTCTACTGTTATAGGTAGAGCTTATTATTTACAGAGAGATATGCCTTCACTACATGGATGGATAGATGGGAGGCAGATAAACATTCCCTCCGAAATGGGCTATTTTTAAAATGCCACTCATTTGTGTATCAGGATAGAAGATGCAATTTATCCCTGAGGGGACTTGACCCTGGAAGAGGCCATTTTTCTCTACAGATACAGGCTGGGTCTTGAACGTTGGTGAAGGGATCCAAACACAGATGCTTCCAATTATGGTCACTTTATTATAATTAAATGTGGGAAAAGTGAGCTCTGTGGTGGTGGACTGCATCTCTGTAGGAATGATGACAAGCTAAGAGATTGGGTTCCCACTGCCAGGCCTGTAATCAGGGATCCGGGGCCCTGGTGGTCTGTGGGGGGAAGACATGGTTAGGAGAGCTGTCACCATCCCTGCCACCCCTGAGGAGGTGTTGGAGGAACTGGGGGGGTGGGGGGGTGCGTAGGGAAGGATTCCAAGATGCAGCAGTGACTGAGGGGACAGAAGCATACACTGCCTCCTGTTCCGGGTTATTGTTGAGCTGTGTCCCTCCCAGCTCCACACAGGCCTGATGCTCACCTGCTCTGTTTTGGGGACTAAGAGGGTGGGACCAGTTCAGCATTTGGGGTGGGGTGGGTATAAAATGCATGGAGGATTCAGAGATAGTGACCAGAGATGGAAGGCAAACAACCACAAGCCACCAGAAGTAAGAGGCAATAGGTAACAAATAGGAAAAATCCCAACAACTAGGAAAAATCCCAGCAAATAGGTTAACGACTAGGAAAAATCCCAGCCGCAACCCAGGACCTTCGGTGACACACCCACCAGGACCTCGGAATGGAGCTTGCTGCCATCGTGTTAGACAAAGGTTCAGTCATTTCGTGTGGACACTAAAGGCGAAAGTCCCTCCCGAGGGCTGAAGAGGCCAAGGACAGAGACACCAGGTATGTAAGAAGCACACATTTTAGGGAGAAGGCCAATAATGGCAATAATTAAAAGCTGATGACCAAATTGGAGAATAAAAGCAATAAGGATAAACATATTTTCAGATATGTGAATGGGAAATAAGATTTTTAGAACTGAATTTTCTCTAAAGCAATAATACTACACCAAAATTCAGCGCCGTAACAAATGCTCATAAGTTACTGCTTCATTAAAGCATCGTGTGTACCCCCGAGGAACTCAACAATGGGATTATGTTGAAAATCCCCATTTAGCCCTCATTTCATTTGGCATTAATGACTACAGCTATGAGATATATACTTTATAACGTGCAAAGATTATGATTCGTCACTCTGGACTGGTTTATTGACGTGCCAGGACGCTGGGTCCTTGAAGCCGATTGGCTCTTTGCCTTATCTCCTCCCAACCCCAGATCCCTCAAGGACCTGGGCTTTGCCAGAAAGAGCACGATTTAAATGATGGACAGCTCACCCCACATCCTCCTAGAGCCAGAGGCTGTGAGTATGAAAGCACAGCAAAGGGAGAAAAAAAGAATCCGAAGCCAACACCACGTTTTCAGATGGCAAGGCATGAATGCCTGAGAAAACAGACAAATGTCCCTCACACTGTGACCGTGCAGTCACTTGGAACATACCATATGGCTTTTGGAAAAGTGCTAAATCTTCATTCAGGAAGGTCTTTGAAGCCAGGACAGGAAAGGTCTTGGAGGATGACTGATCTAGGATTTTAAATGGAAGAAGATGGCGTTGCCATTTTCCTGTTTGCTGCTCATCTGCACATCAGTCTCTGAGGCCCCTGTTCTCCTGGTCTCTCCCGCTCTGCCTGCCCTGCTGAAGGCAGACATGCTGAAGGCCCCTGGTCCAAGCCCTAGTTTAAAACAGTTCTCCCCCAGGAGTTCCTGTTGTGGCTCATTGGGTTAAAAACCCAACGTGATCTCCCTGAGGATGCGGGTTTGATCCCTGACTTCACTCAGAGGGTTAAGTATCCAGTAGAGGGGTTCTGTTGGTTCTCAGCATTTTGGCTACATTATTGGGAAGGCAGAAACCTTGACTGTGGATATTTCTGGCCGCTAGTTCACAGGAGAGGGACGGGTCAGGCGGGGCTCCAAAAACAAGGTCAGCCCTGGGGATGCAAACCCATCTTCCCTGGAACCGAGGATGCTGAGTGAGTGCCGGGGGGAGCTCCTGATAGGGAAGACAAACCTTAGAACAGTTCTGACCTCTAGCAGCCTGTTTTGGCAGAAAGGCAGTCCTGCCATGTCCTGGAAGGAGAAGCTGGCTCGCCTGCAGGTGGAAGCTGGCGAGTGCAGGATGGGAGGCTCAGAGCTGGGGCAGAACCAGGAGGAAATGATTGTCTTGAGGTATCTGAGCTGAGGCCACACCAGTTCCCGGGGCCAAAAAGCTTTTTACACATTAATCAAATGACCCTTACCTCACTCGCAACTAGGGCCCAGGACAGGAGAGGAGGTGGTGGAGGGGACGGACGGATGGACGGAGAGGGGCTACGACAGCTGTGGGCATCGCAGGGCGACGGGCAGCTGTCCGCCTGGGCATCCTCAGCTGGATGTTGTCTGGACACGCAGAAGCTCAGGGCCTCCCAGTGGGGCCTGCACAGCTCACTCCCCGGCCTCTTTTATTTGCTTTTGTGAATGAACTTTGCTGTACTAGGTTCAGAGCTCCTTACAGAGGCTGATGGGGAGGAACAGAAAGGACATAGGGAAGCGTTGCCTAGCAGCAAGAATCCAAACTGGCCCTGTGATGAGAATAAATTCCCAGGGAGAAAGCGGAGCATCCTTCCGAGATTAAGGAGGCAGATAACGGTGTGGACCCCGGCGGAGGCAGGCAGGCTTAAAAGCAGGGGACTGAATGAAATGGCTGATGAGAATTGAGCCCTGTGTCCTGGGACTGAATGAAAAAAGAACAGAGCCTTATCTCCTGGTTCAAGTCCTCAGATTTTCAGTCCCAGGCTCTCCACGACAAGCATGATGCAAGTGACAGAATATTCAGGACCTTGTGTGTTTGGTGATACTTCAAAGGACCCCCAAATTGGCAGGGGCATCAAGCACTAATGGAAGGGGTTTAACACAGGCTCTATGGAGGGGCACGTGACTGTCATTGCACATGTTCCCAATAATAGCCCTGTCAGCTGTTCTTAACACCGTTTTGCAGAAACAGGGACACCGAGAAGTTAAGTCACTTGCCCAAGGTCCCAGAGCTCGAGAGGGGCAGATCCAGGACACAGGTCCAGGCTGCCAGACTCCACGCCCACTTCGGGAAAGGATAGAAAGTGTGAGGGGGGACGGGGAGAAAATTCCCTGTGCAACAGCCCTGGGGTTGTTACTATTGTGGGAATTCAGCCTCTGTCCACCGGTGCCCAGTAGAAATGCAGAGGCAGAATTTTTTTTTTTTTTTTTTTTTTGTCTTTTGTCTTTTGTTGTTGTTGTTGTTGTTGTTGCTATTTCTTGGGCCGCTCCTGCGGCATATGGAGGTTCCCAGGCTAGGGGTCCAATCGGAGCTGTAGCCACCAGCCTACGCCAGAGCCACAGCAACGCGGGATCCGAGCCGCGTCTGCAACCTACACCACAGCTCACGGCAACGCCGGATCGTTAACCCACTGAGCAAGGGCAGGGACCGAACCCGCAACCTCATGGTTCCTAGTCGGATTCGTTAACCACTGCGCCATGACGGGAACTCCCAGAGACAGAATTTTGGGCAAGGGAGGAAAACAGTGTTACTGCTTTGCCAGGTAAAGGGAATTACAGCAGGCTAATGCCCTACAGGCTGTGTCCTCCCTTGGCAGAGAACAGGAGGTGGTTTCATAGCTTGGGGAGTGGAAACCAGAGCCACAGATAAGGATCAAGGTAGAGGCAAGCTTGCATTCTTTTTCAAAGCTGGTGTCCGGTGGTCCCCTTGAGGCTATGACACCGAGCCCTCCCTAAGTCATTTTAACATCTTCCCATGTATGGGGCGGGGAGGGGGTTAGTTCAGCAGAAGAGCTAAAAGATTTTGTTCTGTGTGTCTCTGAGGGGGGACCTGTTCCCAGGCTGCCCTGTGGTCTCCTGCCGGCTCCTCCCTGGTCTCTGCATCCCCTCCCTTTCCTGATCCGCACCTGTTTGAACCTACCCTTTGGAAATCAGGGAAGGTCATGGAGGCTGAATGAGGCCTATTTCCTGAAAACAATAAATAGATGGAGTTCCCGTCATGGCTCAGTGGTTAACGAATCTGACTAGGAACCATGAGGTTGTGAGTTCCATCCCTGGCCTCGCTTATTGGGTTAAGGCCCCACCCTGGCTTTGACCATAGCACACTCACCCCACCCCCCTCGCTGCTGGGAGCCTGAAGCAACCCCCACAGGCAACGCCAGATCCCAGGCTCCTGTGTCTCCATCCTGGTTTTCACTCAGTCTCTTGGCTTCAGAACTTGAATTTTCTTTTCTTTCTTTTTTTTTTTTTTTTTTTTTTCGTTGTTGTTGCTATTTCTTGGGCCGCTCCCGCGGCATATGGAGGTTCCCAGGCTAGGGGTTGAATCGGAGCTGTAGCCACCGGCCTACACCAGAGCCACAGCAACGCGGGATCCGAGCCGCATCTGCAACCTACACCACAGCTCATGGCAACACCGGATTGTTAACCCACTGAGCAAGGGCAGGGACCGAACCCGCAACCTCATGGTTCCTAGTCGGATTCGTCAACCACTGCGCCACGACGGGAACTCCAGAACTTGAATTTTCTATATGTCCTCCTGGCCTTTTATTTTAAAGATCCATTTAGACTCCCTTCCCTTTTGTGATCTGTCTCCCTCCACACACACACACACACACACACACACACACACACACACACCCCAACTTTAGATAATCTTCTGACCGAGGCAGCACCTACCAAACCAGGTAGCACACACGCATCCACACCTCCAGCTCAGCCACCGCTGGCCTGGGCTCCCCACCCAAGGGAGCAGGTAGGAGGACCACCAGCTACCAGTGACATGTCATCCAGACTGCCCAGTGTCAAGCATGGGTGTGATGGCCTAGTTTTGCTTAGGCTAGAAATTGTCACTAAAATGCAATGTGTGCTTACTGATTGGCCCTAAGTATTTACCAGCACAACTCATTTGTCTCCATGAGTGGTTTGTTTATTTGTGAAACTGAAGAATGGGGAGTGGTAAGAACTTCAGTCAAGAGTCACAAGCCAGGGATGGAAGTTCCCATCCTGGCTCAGTGGTAACAAACCCAATGAGCATCCAGGAGGACTCGGGTTCGATCCCTGGCCTCGCTCACTGGGTTAAGGATCTGGTGATGCCGTGGGCTGTGGTGTAGGTCGCAGATGCAGCTCGGATCTGGTGTTGCTGTGGCTGTGGTATGGGCCGGCAATGTGGTGCAGCTCAGCTCTGATTCGACCCCTAGTCTGGGAACTTCCATGTGCCTCAGGTGTGGCCCTAAAAAGACCAAAAAAAAAAAAAAAAAAAAAAAGTCACAAGCCAGAAACTCAGGATTGGACCCAGAACCTGCGGTCTTTACCTCCACTTTGTCTGCCCTCGTGCTTTTCACATGAGAACCCGGAAGCGGAGACAGGACTCAGCCACACACACACGCTCTCGTCTGTTTGCCCCAGCTTTCCCCCTGCACTGCTCACAATTTCTCTCCCTCTATGTGAAGACTGACTTGACAATCCAAATGCCGTGTATCTTCACTGCACCTTTGAAAAGCCTAAGAAAGTGCTGCTTCCTGCTTTCCATTTGACTAGACATGCACAAAAAAGCAAGCAAGCAGGAGCACAGAGTGTCACTCCTATTGTCGCCCTCCCTGAAAGGAAGAGCAGCAGCTTCGCTATGGGCCAAGGTTCCAGAAAAAAAAAAAAAATCTGCTATTAGAAAGGACACTTCACCACATTAGCCCGTGAACCGGTGACCAAAACAAGGCCATGATACTCACCTTGCAAAGGGACCTATTTGCATTAATGGAAATTTTTAAGAGAATCCATCTGTTTTATTCATCTAAATTCGTGTAGCCGTGGTAATTGCTGAGTGATATTGAAACAGCAGATATTGGCAGGTAACTAGAAAAATAACCACTCAGCTTGAAAATTTAGGTCATGAGAAACTATAGGATGGACAATTACAGGCCAGTGAGTGCTTCAGATAAAGTGCAATTCTAAACTGGATTGTACAGTGGTGGAGGGCATCCAACATGTCAAGCCTCGCTCTTACCAGGAGTCCATCCCACAGACTTGTTCCCAGTTACCGGAGTAAGTAATTAGCATCAACTCTGTGTCAGGACCCATCATAAGCCCTTAGCGCAAATCCCTGGCCTCGAGCCAGCCTCATAACAACACTATCAAACAGGCGCTATTTTTTTATTTTTATTTTTTTAATTTTTAAAAAATTTTTTTATTTTTTTGTCCTTTTGCCTTTTCTAGGGCCACTTCCCGCAGCACATGGAGGTTTCCAGGCTAGGGGTCTAATCAGAGCTGTAAGCCACCGGCCTACACCACAGCCACAGCAATGCCAAATCCAAGCCTCAGCTCATGGCAACACCGGATCCTTAACCCACTAAGCAAGGTCAGGGATCGAACCCGCAACCACATGGTTCCTAGTCGGATTCGTTAACCACTGCGCCACGACGGGAACTCCTCGAACAGGCACTATTAACATCACGCTATTGACAGAAAACTGCTGCTCTAAAAAGCGCTGTGCCCCTCGACATGCAAGGCCAACTATTACTTTTACAGGAGGCCCCCACCCCCCAGCCCTCCTCAGGCACCCCCAGCCCTCCTGCCTGAGGAAGGAAGACAGCCACTCATTTCCAACCTCTGGACCACTTAAAAAAGAGGCTGATTTCATCCTGAAATGTCCCTTCTTTTCACGGCTCAAATTCTGCCATTCAACAGCTGAACACAACCTGCTCACCAAGGCCAAGGGCTGGGGCCAGCGAGGTGGCCCAGCACAGCCCCTCGTGTCACCCCACACTGCACCTTCAAGTCTCACCCTCCAGGGACCCGCCCCCACCAAGGCCTTTCCCTGTCCCCTCAAGTAAACGCTGCGGAACATGGGTTTCTTTTACTGGATATTATTCCACTTGCAAATTGAGCACCTCTTGTTTACTGGGCGCTGCTGCGTGAGGGGCTGAGTGCAGGGCAGTGAGTCAGACGCCCTCTGCTTTGGGGAGAGGCCAGCAAAGACCACAACAAAAACATGATTATAAACTGGCCTCATGTTCCTGAAGGAAAGCAGACATTCTGGGAACGAGAGCAAAGAGGGGATCCTAATGCGTCTGAGTCAGGGAGCCTCTTGGAGGAAACCCCGAGGCACTGAGGAGTCAGGAGCCGAGGGACACAGCAGTTGTCAAGCGGGGAAGACAGAGCACCGGGGGAAGCTCTGGGGACTGGGCTGGGAAGGGAGGCCAGTGTCAGGCCGACTCAGCTTTGGAACTGGACCCCGTGAAGCAGGGGATGGGCGTGGCCTCAGGAGAGGCTAGGATCCGGGATGCGCTGTTTAGGTAAAGGCGGGAGAGACGCAGACCTGTGTACCGATGGGGGGCATGGCCACTACACCCTTATTCGGCCTTCAAGTCATCATTTAAACCTGTAAATTAATCAAAAAAAGGAGCCATCAGATTTGAAGAGGTGCTAGTGCCCTAGCGGCCTAGGAAAGCAAACCCAGAACTAGGCCTGCCATACCTCATAGGAAATCACACCTAAGGACCAGCAGGTTGAGCTCCCACCAGTGAACAGCGTCTGTTCTCTGCTGCTGCTGCAGACCATGAAACCTCCATGGTCTTTTTGCCATTTCTTGGGCAGTTCCTGCAGCATATGGAGGTTCCCAGGCTAGGGGTCCTATCAGAGCTGTGGCCGCCTGCCTACGCCACAGCCACAGCAACGTGGGATCTGAGCCACGTCTGCAACCTACACCACAGCTCACGGCAAGGCCGGATCCTCAACCCACTGAGCAAGGCCAGGGATCAAACCCGCAACCTCATGGTTCCTAGTCGGATTCGTTAACCACTGAGCCACGAGGGGAACTTCTCCAGGTGCGATTTTTAACAGGTGCATCCTGGCAAGATGCTCTCAAGCTCGGGGGTGTGTGGCCACACCCTGAGACGGTGACTCTCTCTCTCCTGAGTGGGTGGGAAAGGTCTCACACCGCGGGAACAAGCCAGCGCTGAGAACCAATCATTCTCAGAGACAGCAGCGCTGGCTAAGAACCACCTGTGCAGTGAAGTGGGCTAGGTAAGAACGGACAGGTGCCTCTCCATCCAGCGACAAGGATGTCAGCAGTAAGGTGAGTGGATTGAGAGCAGTCACTCTGGGGGTGGGGAGGGAGCCAAGAGGCTGTGAGCCGAGAAAAGGAAAAGCTGCACAGACCTCAAGTCTCATCTTTTCCTCTGCAATTCTTTTTCCCTTTAATACATCACTCCCACAACCAGAGGAAACATTTATCTTATAGTACACATCACATGTGCCTTACATTAAAGCTGTGATTCCACTCTCTCCCTACGTTACAAACTCTTCAAAGACAGGAAGTGGCATCTCTTACACAGTCCCTTATATGCACACCTGGGCACACATACCTAGACACACACTCACACCTGGACACAATAAGTTCTTAGGTCAGTCTTACACACAATAGTTTTTTTTAATAACTTAGTTGATTTGAATTGAATTAGTTTATTATACATCAAAACATTTGCTAAGATTATTTAAAATAAATATTCTATTTCACTGATGGATGGTCAGATTATAGGGCAATGATACAGGAACTCTGTTAATCATTTGATTTATTTCCATCTCAGTGTCCTATTTTCACTTCAAAATAAAACTCCATTGGAGTAAATCTGCACAGACATTAATCATATGTTTATTAAATATCCCTTTGAAGCTTGGCTATGCATGACATGTCTTTTATAGCTCCGCACTTGGGTTAGTTTTCACTCGGGACGTCGGCTGAATTTTAATATGCTTGGCAGAGAGAGCTTCCAGATGCAACAGAAGATTCATCCTGCGTGGCTTGGCTCAAAGCTGTGCTGGTCCAGGCAGAAGGGAGAAGGCACAGCCATAGCCCAAAGGAGCGCCTCTCAGGCCCCATGTTTCAAACCCCTCCTAGACCTTTCAGCACAGACCCCAACTTTTTACCAAAATGGAGGAAGCTGTTCAGTCTATGGATACTCGGCAAACAGAGAACCGCCTGCAGGCAGATGACTAAATCGCCAGGGGGAGGCCCAGGGTGGTGTCCAGGGCCCAGATGTCTCAGTGCCTGAGCAGACTCTGGTGTGACTTGAACTCAGACTCCAGGATGATCAACCCAGCAGCAAGCACCCCCTGAACTTAGAGGGGGCTGAGGGCCCTGTCAGCAGACACCCCTGAAGGCAGAGGGGCTGGAGTCCCCATCAGCAGACTGCAAAAATGGACCAGTGTCCAGCCGGCTGGTGAAGCCTCACCTCCCTGGCTGTGCAGGAAAGAGACCAGACAGAGGGCATCCATTGCTTCAGACGTTGCTAGGAGGGTCCTGTCTCGGTGCCCCTGTCTGTCTAGCCTTCCCCTGGATGCCTTTGAGGACCCTGATGAGTAGGGACCCTACTCCCTTTCCCCACCGATTCTAGAGAGGCCATGTGGAGTCTTTATGACAAACACAGCTGCTCCTGGATGGTTCTGCAACATGAGCCCAGCCCCTGGCAGACCCACCCATCCACCCGCACGGTGGGGACAATGACGGGCACCGGCTAGGTGCCCCCCAACCCCCTCGACCACGCAGACCTCCTGCACTCCCTGCGGAAACAGAGGAGGGACAGTGATCCTCATCCCCAGGTCACCGCCAGCACTGTCACTCCCCATCCTGGACAAAGTGAGAGAGGGCCCGAGAGGCCAGGTGGGCTGCATGCCGGGGATCTCTGCACCTAAGGGCACATGGGGACACAGAGGGAACGTGCAGGACACACTCCTTCCATCTTCCTCCAGCGCTTGGCAAAACTAGCACCAACCTTCACCCAACGCAGGCTCTCATCTCTCCCTGAACTGAGAGCAGTGTGAAGACGGGGCCCGCTGTCCAGTACAGGACACGCGGGGCAGAGGTTGGTAAAAATGGGCTGAGTGGACTCACTCCCTGTGAGAAGGTCCACCCTCAACTCACAGACACCCACTGACCAGGGACATAAGCCCGGGACCCTGGGTTTTACATTTAGGTCTATGATCCAGTTTGCAATCCCCTTTTTTTTTTTTTATTTTCCCACTGTACAGCAAGGGGGTCAGGTTATCCTTACATGTATACATTACAATTACATTTTCCCCCCACCCTTTCTTCTGTTGCAACATGAGTATCTAGACATAGTTCTCAATGCTATTCAGCAGGATCTCCTTGTAAATCTATTCTAGGTTGTGTCTGATAAGCCCAAGCTCCCGATCCCTCCCACTCCCTCCCCCTCCCATCAGGCAGCCACAAGTCTTTTCTCCAAGTCCATGATTTTCTTTTCTGAGGAGATGTTCATTTGTGCTGGATATTAGATTCCAGTTATAAGTGATATCATATGGTATTTGTCTTTGTCTTTCTGGCTCATTTCACTCAGGATGAGATTCTCTAGTTCCATCCATGTTGCTGCAAATGGCATTATGTCATTCTTTTTTTTTTTTTTTTTTCCCACTGTACAGCAAGGGGGTCAGGTTATCCTTACATGTATACATTACAATTACATTTTCCCCCCACCCTTTCTTCTGTTGCAACATGAGTATCTAGACATAGTTCTCAATGCTATTCAGCAGGATCTCCTTGTAAATCTAGTCTAAATTGTGTCTGATAAGCATATCATTCTTTTTATGGCTGAGTAGTATTCCATTGTGTATATATACCACATCTTCCGAATCCAATCATCTGTCGATGGAAATTTAGGTTGTTTCCATGTCCTGGCTATTGTGAATAGTGCTGCAATGAAAATGCGGGTGCATGTGTCTCTTTTAAGTAGAGTTTTGTCCGGATAGATGCCCAAGAGTGGGATTGCGGGGTCATATGGAAGTTCTATGTATAGATTTCTAAGGTATCTCCAAACTGTTCTCCATAGTGGCTGTACCAGTTTCCATTCCCACCAACAGTGCAGGAGGGTTCCCTTTTCTCCACAGCCCCTCCAGCACTTGTTATTTGTGGATTTATTAATGATGGCCATTCTGACTGGTGTGAGGTGATATCTCATGGTAGTTTTGATTTGCATTTCTCTTATAATCAGTGATGTTGAGCATTTTTTCATGTGTTTGTTGGCCATCTGTATATCTTCTTTGGAGAAATGTCTATTCAGGTCTTTTGCCCATTTTTCCATTGATTGATTGGTTTTTTTGCTGTTCGGTTGTATAAGTTGCTTATATATTCTAGAGATTAAGCCCTTGTCAGTTGCATCATTTGAAACTATTTTCTCCCATTCTGTAAGTTGTCTTTTTGTTTTCTTTTGGGTTTCCTTTGCTGTGCAAAAGCTTTTCAGTTTGATGAGGTCCCATGGGTTTATTTTTGTTCCTAATTTCTATTGCTTTGGGAGACTGAGCTGAGAAAATATTCATGATGTTGATGTCAGAGAGTGTTTTGCCTATGTTTTCTTCTAGGAGTTTGATGGTGTCCTGTCGTATATTTAAGTCTTTCAGCCATTTGGAGTTTATTTTTGTGCATGGTGTGAGGGTGTGTTCTAGTTTCATTGCTTTGCATGCAGCTGTCCAGGTTTCTCAGCAATGCTTGCTGAATAGACTTTCCTTTTCCCATTTTATGTTCTTGCCTCCCTTGTCAAAGATTAATTGACCATAGGTGTCAGGGTTTATTTCCGGGTTCTCTATTCTGTTCCATTGGTCTGTCTCTCTGTTTTGGTACCAGTACCACACTGTTTTGATGACTGTGGCTTTGTAGTATTTCTTGAAGTCTGGGAGAGTTATGCCTCCTGCTTGGTTTTTGTTTCTCGGGATTGCTTTGGCGGCAATCCCCTTTTAATATGGTGCAGGCTGTAGACAGACGTCTGTTTTCCGCACATGGAAATCCAGTTGCTCCGGTAACGGTTGCTGAAAGGACGATTCTTTCTCCACTGAACTGCCTTTGCACGTTGACATATCAGGAACCAGTTGTTACAGATGTGGAGTTAGTTTTGAACTTGAAGGACAGAGATTTGTACACCCATTGATTTACATGTTTGTTCTTACACCAGCACCAGCCTGACTTGATTATGGCATCTTTAGAGCGACTCTTTAAACCGGGAGCTGGAAGTCTCCAACTCTGTGCTTTCTTTTCAAAACGGCTTGGACTGTGCGAGAGCCTCTGCATTTTCATATAAATTTTAGAATCTGGTAGTCACGAGTTTACTGGAATTCTTTTCCTAACCTCACCTATTGTGTGTGAGCCCTGCCTTTCTCACGGTCTGCAGGTTCATTGATTGCTAGGACATTGGCATTGACGGCTCAGATGTTGTCATGAGTTATGTCAAGGAGCTGATGAACTCCAAGGCCACGTGCCATGATTCAAGATGCTGCAAGCACAATATTTATCTTTTAAATGCCTGGTATTCAAAATCCAATTCGCCAAGCATGTATCAGGGATCGATTCTATGCCGGACATTCTGCATATACTTTATCTCCTCAATCTTCAGAATAACCTTGAGAAGCTAGCTTGATGGACTGTTGTTCAGAGGTTATGCCACAAATCTACCTGCAGCATGGCTGTGGCAGTGACTGGTTCAGAGCCAGTGTCTGCAGTTATCCTTGTGCTCAAGGCAGAGCCGGCTTGCGCTCTGTGACTACACTCACAGCCCCACGTCTCTTCTTGTGCCCCTGAAACTGCTGCCAGTCATGACCAGCCAGGACATTTTAAAAAACAAAACAAAACAAACCCCCACGATTTCGTAGGCCTCAGGCAAAATCTACTAAATCTGCATTTCTGAAGATGGGATCTGGGACTGTTTTTTAAAGCCCAGAAAGTCCTTCAAGAATGACTGTTCTAATCACAGTGCCATAGAGAATCACACCTGTCACTCTTTTCATCACCTGCAAGCTTGTTTTCTCATATTCTAATCCCTTTTTAGGCCAAACAGCACATTTCAGAGAGGTCTCACTGCCCCCAAACTGATTATCAGGGATGCAATTTTTAAATCAAACACCAACACCACTCATCTGGTTCCTTCCATGACTTTTTAACATTACATGTTGACGTGACAACTAAGGTGTAATTCCTGATCTAATCTAGATCCTGTACCAAAGGGGGAAATGTTGCTATAAAGGACAGTAAACCAACTAGAAAAAGCTGGAATATGAATAATAAATCAGATAAAAGTAAATGCACCCCTATGTGGGTGATAATTGTACTGAGGCTATATAAGAACGTCTCCATTAGGGAGTTCCCATCATGGTGCAGCAAAAACGAATCCGACTAGGATCCATGAGGATGCAGGTTCCATCCCTGGCCTCACTCAGGGGGTCAGGGATCTGGCATTGCCATGAGCTGTGGTGTAGGTCACAGATGTGGTTCAGATCTGGCATTGCTGTGGCTGTGGTGTAGGCCGGCAGCTGTAGCTCCAATTCAACCCCTAGCCTGGAAACTTCCATATGCTGTGGGTGTGACTCTAAAAAGGAAAAAAAAGGGGGGGGTAAAATATCAGCAAAAGGTGAATTTGTCTATACATTTTTTTTTACCATTTTTGTTTTTGCAAATTTTTGTAAATAAGAAATTATTTACAAACTAAAATTAAGGGGAAACGTTTTAAGCATACGTTGACTTTTCACAGCCTTTGCATCAGACAGGCTGACGCAGACTGGTCGCCCGGCACTTTCGAGGCCCCAAAGGATACGACTGACCCGTGGATTCCTGCACAACTTGCCAGGTACACGAACAGTGCGAGGTTACCAGCAACCCCGGGGCCTTTGCAGACTCTATTTAAAGAGTCAGATATTCCTTTTTAAAACCTATTTAAAGAGAAATGGAACTGCTTCACGCACTTTCATTCCTTTTTTTCTTTTCTACTTCTTAGCCGGGTGCTGTGCTGCCTGTGACCCGGGGCAGCTCGATGCCTCCTCCAGCGGGGTGTATTCTGAGTTCCAGCCTAATCCTTACAAGAGACCACCCCTCCAGGATCTATAGTGGGGAGGAGGCAGGGCCCTCAAAGGGAAGGCAACACACACTGGTGGCATCTGTGCGCCAATGCGCAGTTCTGCAGTAATGTAGCATAACCTACATCCATGGACGGAGGCGCATCTATAGCTGTCTGTTCAAAATTTATAGTGTACCTGATAAGAGGGACAAAGAAACTTAGATGTAGCAGGAAAACAAGTGGGATGTGTAAGGCAGAGGCCCGCTGCGTCCGGGGCTCAGCCTCCGGATACTAATCCGCTAAGCCAGTGCTGTCCCGAATAAACGCTGCTTCCTGGTAAAAAGCCTTGGTGTCCACACATTTGTTCTGTGCTGAGTCCTGCAACAGAACGAGAACACAGACAATGCCAGAGCAATCACTGCCACTGAGAGGGAGAGAGGTAAATGACCAGAGAAGAAGGTCGCACAGTGATTTCAAGGAGCAGGATTATTAATCTGGTGCAGAGCTAACAGATGGAATCCGTGTGAAAGTACATTTGCTCTCTTCTTTGAAACCAAGTCCATTGACCTTGAGCTTGAGAAACTGATGAGTCTTACCTGATTAAATGAATCTCCTTGACAACAAACAACCCAAGATCCTTCAACTCTTTTTCTTACATTCAAATCCTCCAAAATCCTTAGCGAGGGTTGATTTACAGAGAAGCATCTCAAAAAAGCCACCAGTACTTACCCAGTGACTACTCTGTAGGAGGCAGCTAGGCACTGGGAACAGAGGCCTGTTGGTGGTACCACTGCGCCAAGGGGTTGGGAGCGCAGGCTGCTGCCTGCAGAAGGCACCCGTCCCACCTGGAGGACAGGAGCATGCATGTGCACATGCACACACACACACATGCACACACACATTGCATCTGAGAGCACACTTGTGTGCTCTCCTTTCTTTCACTAAAGATCCTGGAAGGAACTTGGCAACTCAGAAAGCAGCCCTGGGCCTGTGCAGAAAATAGCAGGTGACATGGGGACACTGCCTGGTGATCTGTCTTCACTGAGCCTGAGCCAGGTTCTGAGCCACTCTTGTTGATCTCACTGACCCTTTCAACAACCTCAAAACAGGCATCATTACACTTCTGGAAACTAAGCACAAGCTGTGAGTGGTGGACCTGAGATGGCAGCTGCTGATCTGAACAGTCAGTCAGTCAGACAGTCATTTGTCCAGCAAAGATGGGTGTACTTGGGATTAGCAGAGAATTGCAATTCTAGGTCTGCAACCACGGCAGCCACAGCCTGTCCCCACAGGGCAAGAGGAGCCGCTTTTATAGATGGAAAAGGAAGTGGGAGGCATGTAGTGATAGAGCCCAAGGCTTGTCATTGGCTAAGTCCTTGCCTGGGGACAAGGGGCTGTCATTCCTGGAAAGCTTGGGAGCGCCTTCTGCTGGCCTCCTGGCTCTACTGCATGGGATTTGTGTTCATAAATTTTTTTAGTTTATGTCTCACCTCTACAGCCATGGCTTGTTGCTAATATAATTTTAAGAGTTATCCTTAAATATATCACCATGAATATTTGACTTATAAAACTTGAAAGTTGGAGTTCCCGTCGTGGCTCAGTGGTTAACGAACCCGACTAGGAACCATGAGGTTGTGGGTTCGATCCCTGGCCTTGCTCAGTGGGTTAAGGATCTGGTGTTGCTCTGAGCTGTGGTGTACGTCGCAGACACGGCTCAGATCCCGCGTTGCTGTGGCTCTGGCGTAGGCCAGCGGCTACAGCTCTGATTCAACCCCTAGCCTGGGAACCTCCATATGCCACGAGTGCGGTCCTAAAAAGCAAAGAAAAAATAAAAATAAAAAACTTGAAAGTTAAGCAATATATTTTTCCTCCTCCCAAGTAAAGCAAGGACCTCAGAACACAAACTCTGATCACAATTCTGACAAATCACATGCTCTTATGTACAATATTTTTGTTCTATTTTGTTTTCATTTTAACCCCTCAAATTAGGCCACATTTGTTGAGTTTTATTCCAACAAGCTCTATTTCTGGACGATCTTCTGTCCTGGTTTATACACTGATTTGTATACCAGTACACCCTGGCTCTATTTATGGCCAAGTACTGTTAAGGCCTCCAGCTTGCTTGCTTGCTTTCCTTCTTTCTTTTCTTTCTTTCTTTCCTTCTTTCCTTTCTTTCATTTTTTGGCTCTTTAGGGCTGTACCTGCAGCATATGAAGTTCTCAGGCTAGGAGTTGAATCTGAGCTGCAGCTACCGACCTACACCACAGCTCACAGGAATGCCGGACCCTTAACTCACCGATTGAGGCCAGGTATCCAACCTGCATCTTCATGGATACTAGTCAGCTTCATTACTGCTGAGCCACAATGGGAACTCCAAGGCCTCCAACTTCCAATTCTCTGAATATTGTTTCAGCTCTGGGAGTTTCCTGTTGGCTCAGAGGGTTAAGGACCTAGTGTTGTTGCTGCTGTGGCTGAGGTTTGATTCCTGGCCTGGGAAATTCCACATGTCGTGGGCATAGCCAAAAAAAAAAAAAAAAAAAATCATTTCAGTTCTTCTAGATCTTTTGCATTCCCACAGTAAGGCCTGCTGGTGCTGCTGTTGGGACTATATGGATGCTATGGACCTAGTGGGGAGAAGTGACACTGTAAGCAGAGATCATGACCATCTCCGCATTAAGTTTATCTGCCTTCATTTGTCTCAGTGCTGTCATGGTTTTCAGTGAGCAGATCTTACACATTCTTTGTTAAATGTTTAAAGTAATTTTTGTAGTTTTTATTATTTTTTTTATGGCCACACCATGGTATATAGAAGTTCTCAAGCCAGGAACTGAACCTGAGCTGCAGGTGAGGCCCTGCCAAATCCTTTAACCCACTATGTCGGGCTGGGATTGAGCCCGTGCTTCAGCAGTGACATGAACTGCTACAGTCAGATTCTTAACCCACTGGGCCACGGCGGGAACTCCATACACTATTTTAAATTTCAATTTCCAGTTGTTGGTTGCTAGCACAGAAATTTTTTTTTTTTTTTTTTTTTGGTCTTTTGTCTTTTTTAGGGCCATGCCTGTGGGATATGGAGTTTCCCAGGCCAGGGCCCAATCAGAGCTATAGCCATCGGTCTACACCACAGCCACAGCAACATGGGATCTGAGCCACATCTGCAACCTACTCCACAGCTCATGGCAATGCCAGATCCTTAACCCACTGAGCAAGGCCAAGGATCAAACCGGAGTCCTCATGAATACTAGTCGGGTTTGTTAACCACTGAGCCATGATGGGAACTCCAAAAAATGTTTTTATATATGGACCTTGTATTCTGTGATCACCCGGAACTCCCCACCTATTTGATTGTGGCAGCTTTGATCCTGGGCGGCCCGGTCCTCAGGGATGCTGGCCTCCCACAGGGCTGACAACTGCGCTCGGCTGGCCCAGCTCTTCCCCCACTGCCGTCACCGGACTCGCGCCCCCTCTCCCCTGCTTCAGGGGTTCTTGCTGAGGGTTTATGACCTCTTCATCTCTCTAGGTATCTCTTCCAAGGGTTGTCATCTAAGCCTCATGCCAGCATCTCATCATCTCAAATGGGAGCTCTGGGTCAGCGTGACTGTCCTGCACCCACACCTGGACTGGGCCTCCCCACCCAGGACTGGCCACCCCTGCGGTGCTGCCTGCGGGTCAGACCCCCATGCCAGTTGCCAGCCGTGCTGCTGCAGAGGGTCACAGGGCGCCATGCAGGCAACTCCCTGCCCAAAGCCAAAGTAAGGACCTCTGCTTTGAGAGGGTCAAGGGCACGGCTGCCTCTTTTTTTTTTTTTTTTTTTTTTTTTTTTTGTCTTTTTGCTATTTCTTTGGGGCCGCTCCCACGGCATATGGAGGTTCCCAGGCTAGGGGTCGAATCAGAGCTGTAGCCACTAGCCTATACCAGAGCCACAGCAACGCAGGATCCGAGCCGCGTCTGCAATCTACACCACAGCTCACGGCAACGCCGGATCGTTAACCCACTGAGCAAGGGCAGGGACCGAACCCGCAACCTCATGGTTCCGAGTCGGATTCGTTAACCACTGCGCCACGACGGGAACTCCTGCCTTCTTTTAAAGCGGTTTTGTGACAACCAACCAACTTAAAACCTCACTTCTGCAATCCTTTCTCCCAACAGCTTCTCCTGACGGCTGGGCCACCAGCGAGGAGGGTCACAGCCTCACTGCTAACACATCACATGACACACTGGCTTCACCTTGCTCTAGCAAAACGTGCTCTGAGACGTTCAGCATTCAAACAGAAACATTTTCAATGACAAAAATAAGGAAGCATTATTCTAAAATAAACTTTCTTTTTTTTTGGTCTTTTCAGGACCACACCTGTGGCACACATAAGTTCCCAGGCTAGGGGTTGAATCAGAGCTGCACCACGGGGCTGACAACTGCGCCTACACCACAGCCACTTGGGATCCAAGCCACCTCTGGGAACTACACCCCAGCTCAGGGCAACACCAGATCCTTAACCCGCCCTGACCAAGGCCAGGGATCAAACCCGCGTCTTCACTGATGCTAGTCGCATTTGTAACCTGCTGAGCCACAGTGGGAACTCCCTAGACCAAACATTTGTAAAAGAAAGTGGAATCTTAAGGATAAGATTTGTTCTGCATGATTCCAAAAGCAGATCTTGGCCCCGCTATTGAAAATTACTAGAAACTGATACTGGCTCAAAGCAAGTAAATACTCTAACTAGAGCTGTTTGCAATAAAACAGGTAGCCAGTTCCTGGCATAAAGTGAGAAGAGGCAGGATATCTATCACACTACCTAAAATAATCACATGTAATAATTACAATCTGTTCTCAATCCTTCACATATACTAATTTCAATTCTCAAAACTTTAAACATTTGAATGGACAGACCCTAAAATCCTCCCAAGTTTCCTGATATTTTCTTTTTTCCTTTGAGAGGGTAAAGAGACAAAAACATACACAGTTACTGGAAGGTAAAATCATCTTAGACCCAGCATTCCTTCACTCACAGACGTGCTTCTTCCATTTTTATTCTATTTTTGGAAGAGTAATCAACACTTTTTCTAAGAACAGAAAGAGAGGAATTCCCGTCATGGCACAGCGGAAACGAATCAGACTAGGAACCATGAGGTTGTGGGTTCGATCTCTGGCCTTGCTCAGTGGGTCAAGGATCGGGCGTTGCTCTGAGCTGTGGTGTAGGCTGGTTGCTGCAGCTCCGATTAGACCCCTAGCCTGGAAACCTCCATATGGCATGGGTGTGGCCCTCAAAAGACAAAAATGACAAAAAAAAAAAAAAAAGACAAAAAAGAACAGAAAGAGAATGTGACCTCGGTGTTGGATTTGCAGAAATGTTTAAGTAACATAACATTTGCAGCTCAGTCTTCTTTCCAACTGAATTTTCCACTGGAAACTTGCTCAGAAAGCCATTAAAGGAGCCATATTTTTAACCAGAACAGAACATTCTATAACAGTAAAGTAAGGGAGAAATTTCTAACTAAAAGTGACTTCATCACAAGGTTCAGATTTGGAAAGTAACTTTGACAACTACTAATGTCAGTGGTTTCAAATTTTAGTCTCAAATATTCTCAATTTCCAAAGGCAAAGACCGAGAACAGAGAACTTTCTAAGCAATTAGCAAATAAATCCAAAGCATCAAAACTGGGCTCTGTGTTTTCCAAGATTCGACAGCAAGAAGGTATGAAGTTATTTAAATTATATTAAAAAATAACCTCAATTACTCTGATGTGACTAAATAAGAAGTGAGTTTTTTTTCAATTGGATATATTCTGTAAATCTAGTATTTGTTTCCAGCCAGTTGCAATGCGTGGGAACAAGCTTTACCTGCCAGTGGGAAAACCCAGTTCACACATCTTTTAAAATATGAGGGTCAATAGACTCAAAAAAGTTTTCCCCAAAAGCAAAATATGATTTCATTCTCCCTTTAATGTGAATGTATGTGCCACCCCATATTTGAAAATCAGAATTTGGTAGGTTTGGTTTGTTTGTTTTTGTAAAATTACTGGGCATACCAACTCAGGTTAATTTGACTACAAGTGATTAACAGATATTTTAGAAATCGGTTTGTTTAGTTGGGTTTTCTGTCCAACTTTGCAGAATCTATTATGCCCTCAACAAGAAAACCAATGAAGCAATACCTAAATTCTATACTGTTTTTTTCTAATATATTTCATTGTTTAGTGAAATTACTTCTGACAAATTGAGAACAGACTGAATGTCAGAGGGTTTTTTAAAAGAAATATATAAAAATAAGTACAGAAAAAATGAGGAAGTTATTCAGTCCTATAGTGTTGATTTTGTGTAAATTGTTTATGTAGGTGCAGTAGAAAATTTTGTAATCATTGTGCTTTGTTTAGGCTGCTTTTTAAGATGCTTAAAATGCTTAACAAGATTTGTTCTACTAAATGCATGCTTGATTATATTTAAAAGTATTTACTTAGAATTTGTCAGATTTATAAGTTTACTCTGATAGTGTCAATCAATGTGGTACCCATATTAACAAACTGAGAATAAAAATCCTATGATCATAGCAATAGATGTAAAAAAAGCTCTTTAGGAGTTCCCATCGTGGCTCAGTGGTTAACGAATCCGACTAGGAACCATGAGGTTGCGGGTTCGATCCCTGGCCTTGCTCAGTGGGTTGAGAATCTGGCATTGCCATTAGCTGTGGTGTAGGTTGCAGATGCGGCTCGGATCCCCTGTTGCTGTGGCTGTGGTGTAGGCCGGCGGCTACAGCTTCGATTAGACCCCTAGCCTGGGAACCTCCATATGCCACGGAAGTGGCCCTAGAAAAGGCAAAAAGAGAAAAAAAAAAAAAAAAAAAAAAGCTCTTTACAAAATTTAGCATCCATTTACAATTATAAACACTCAACAAAGTGGGCATGAAGGGAACATACCTCAACTAATAAGGGCCACATATGATGTGCCCATAGCTAACATCATACTCAATGGTGAAAAGCTGAAAGCATTTCCTCTACATTCAGGAACAAGGCAAGGATGACCACTCTCACCACTTTCATTCAACACAGTATTAGAAGTCCTTGCCAGAGCAATCAGACAAGAAAAAAGAAATAAGAGAAATCCAAATTGGAAAGAAAGAAGTAAAACTGTCACTGTTTGCAGGTGACATGACCCTATATAGAGAAAATTCTGAAGATCTCAAACACTGATGAATTTGGTAAAGTTTCAGGACACAAAATTAATATATGTAAATCTGTTACACTGCCATACACTAACAATGAACTATCAGAAAGAGAACTTAAGAAAACAATCTCATTTACAATTGCATCAAAAAGAATGAAATACCTAGGAACAAACCTAATTAATTTTTAACTGACTTTTCCCACAGGGTCTCCATACTGAAAATGAGACAATCTTTGATCCGTATGCAGGTGAAGGACCCTATGAGAAGAAAAACTTATCAAATACATTGTTTATTAGCTTTACCACCTTGACTCAACAACTCAAACTTGGGAACTTCTAGGAATGAAAAGGGAAAATAAAAAAGTGAATGAGGAGTTCCCGTCGTGGCGCAGTGGTTAACGAATCCGACTAGGAACCATGAGGTTGCAGGTTCGGTCCCTGCCCTTGCTCGGCGGGTTAACGATCCGGCGTTGCCGTGAGCTGTGGTGTAGGTTGCAGATGCGGCTCGGATCCCGCGTTGCTGTGGCTCTGGCGTAGGCCGGTGGCTACAGCTCCGATTCAACCCCTAGCCTGGGAACCTCCATATGCCGTGGGAGCGGCCCAAGAAATAGCAACAACAACAACAACAACAAAGACAAAAGACCAAAAAAAAAAAAAAAAAAAAAGTGAATGAAAAATGAGACTTAGATCAGGCAATGAGGTTAAAAACAAAAGGCTCAGATCTGAAGGTACGGGGTGAACCTAGATGGCTGAAGGCCTGGGTTCCAGCATAAAGGGAGGGGGAGGAAATATAATATCTACTGACAACAGTTAAACCAAAAACTATTAAAAGAAAATAGACTTGAGGTGCTAAAAAGCCAATGAAAATAATCTAAAGCTAAATTTCTTCAGCAAACCTTCTGGGCCATAGGATCACGTGAAAGGTAATTTAACAATCTTAAGTTCTCTAAATACTAGCAGGAGAAAGCTGCAATGCATACGTGTGGATGAAGGGATGGAGGGATGGAAGATAGATACAGATATACATATAATTTCAAAACACTTATTTACCATTTGCTACTTTGCAAATACAATTCTCCCAATTTGTTGGGGACAACAGGTATTTTTGACAAAGTTCCAGTAAGGAACAAGGAAAGAGAAAAAAGTATTGGGAGTGAGAACCCTTTAATAACTCTATATTCATTTCCAGAGAACAATAAATAAGAAATTACAAGCAGCATATGTAACAGTATTATTTTCTTTAGATACGGAAAGCATCTATTTTAATACAACTTAACAGGCAAACACTTGTATGGGAAATCAGTACTAGGAAAAGCTACACAACAGAAGAAAATGACACGTAACATGAGAAATCATTTGTTCTCGACCCCAACTGCTGAGATTCACACTCCAGGTTTTCAGCCACAGGGAGGGGAGGGCTGGGGGGCCCATTCAGCTCCGGGCAGCTGCTGTCTGAGGTTGCTCGGATTGGAGCTGTTTACCGAGATACTCCCTAAAAAACAGGAATGCAAAAGCAAGGGAGTTAGAATTTAATCAACAAAGAATCCCTTTCAAAAATGAAGCACAAAACAGTCATTTATACTTAACTTTTTAAAAACTAGTAAGAGAGCCTCAGAAGAGTCCTCTTGTTCCAATTTCCAAAGTACCTGTACTGTATGAATTTCAAACACTCCATTTACCTCGTACAAACGGGACATGACATATAAATGAGCAGTTCTGCGTCTGATCACGGGCAAGGTCTGCTTCCGCATTTAAATAAAAGTCTTTGCTGTGGTTGCACTTCTGCAACCTAAGACGTTCAAACCCAACCTATGTATGATTCCCAGGAAGTGGATGCGTAAGTGGTGCTGGAGAAACAAAGTCCGTGACGTTCCTGAGGAGGAGTGTCTCTATCCCTAGGCGTGAACACGTGACCTTGAAAACTATCCCTGACACGAACATCACAACACTGAACTGGGGTCACGTGTTCTGCGGCACCTGTTCTGGCTGCACTGGTGCAGTCTGAAACCTTCACCAAGACGCTCCCACCAAATCCAGAACTTCACAAGAGCCGAGGAGCAGTGTCCTCATCCTACAGATGCGGCAACTGGGGCCTGGAGCCGTGGTCGCAAAAGGTTTTAGATGATGTGCTCCTTCAGAAAGTTACCTAAACGGGGACCAAGGTCTGTGTGTACTTGGCTCCAGATGGAATGCAGGCACCACTGCTGATTCCAGGACAGAAAAAAAAAACCCTGTCCCTATTTTCCGATGAAGGATTTGCCTAAACTTTTGTTTCTGAACTACCTAATAAGGACAAGAAAAAGAGATCTGTACAGAATATTTAAAAGATTGCCTCCTATAAAAAGGGAAAAGCTTGAATCTGGGAACAGACTTGGGTTCACATTCCAGCTGCACCACATGGCAGATGTGTGAGTTCAGGCTGTTACCTCAAGGGCTGATGGGACCGAGCGTGAAGGCATCTGGCTGGGGCGGAGCAGAGGGGGCATGGGCAGGTCCTCTCCTGCCTGGTCCTGGCACCTAATGAAAGGGCCGGCAAATGTGCCCTGCCTTTCTGCCCCCGCAGAAGCCAGGGCAGAGGGATGAGCTCAGGGCTTCACTGCCCTGCTCTCCACCACCATCGCAGCCTTGGCCCAAAGCCATCAAGCTCGTGAAGAAGCCTGAGAAACAACACAGCACCTGCAAGAGGAAAGTGGCCCAGGAACCAGTCGGTGAGGCTCAGGTGTGCAATGGTTTAAACACCGTGAGACTGACCGAGCTCCCTGCGGAATGAGAAACTTATCCTGCAAGGAAAGTTCTGGTCACTGACTCATTTGTCTTGGGTGTCACATTAAAGCATATGACATGTTCCTGTGTTAATGACGAACTACTCTGGGGTCTTATTTTCAATTTTCAGTAAGTGAATAGTTCTAACGTATGCAGAGGCCAAAACAGAAGCCTATGAATTTTATTAGACAGAAAAAGAAGAGTTCATGGCCACTGCCAAGGCCACCACTCTGGGGAGGCCACCGACTAGGGAGCATTTATGACGGCGCAGCTGTGTTCCATCTGGGTGGAGGGGGGTGGGGAGTACGAGGTCTGTCACCAAATTTCCATCCTCATCTGCAGAGTCAACCACCTGCGAAGGAAAGCACATGGTCGGCAATCCTCACTGGCTGAACCCCAGATGCGGGCCTGCGTGGAAGCACCAGGGATTTCTTAACCACTGTGGGTCCTATGACCGACACCCTGAGACACAGAGGAGCCACTGTGTGTGTGTTTCCCACACACCTAAGAAATCAAGCCTGAAGGGGGATGTGCTTCTGTCCATCAGGCCTTGAAATACTCCCACTGCGAGTGCTCGACTGCTTAGCGTCAAGGGCAGTGGAATGTGCCACCTCGACAATGTCCCTGCAGCGTACTATTCTGAGCTGCAGGCACTTGAGAAACAGCAAATGCAGGGAGAGGATTTCCCTGAAGTCATTTACCTAAAGACAGACCGTCCAAAAAAGAGCCCAGCTGTCACACATCCCACGTCATGCATCCCCTCACCGGCATCCAGGTGGGCACTCTTGCTCCGGTAAAAAGCCATGTGCCCGGAGTCCCCCCCGACTCCTATGGACCCCAGAAGAGTTGTCTATTCTTCAGGCTGTTCAGCTTTTTACTTGTTATTTGGATGGAGTGGCAACTTCCAAGCTCCTTACATGCAGAACCGGAACAAGAAGTCCCCTTTCTCCTTTTAAATTCTGGTTCCAGATCAGCAAGCAGTGACGCCACAGCCATCCGCACAAGGCAGAGCACACCCCGAAAGCCCACAGCACCACCAACCAGCACATAACCTGCTGTGTGGGAGAAACGTCTGGGCTATTACGAGGACTCTTAAGAAGAAAGTTTATTTTTTTATTAGTTACAAAGACAGCACGTAAGCAAAGTTCACTATGGACTCCTTTCTTTGAATTATATTTGGAACGTAAGATTTTTACGTGAGAATTCCTCCACTAAAAATGTCATAAGAATAACGTGGAAAACTCCAAGCACCCAAAGAGACTGTAATCTTCTACACTAATTTTGGAAAATGTTAAATCTGGAAATGTGTTTACTTTTAATCACATGGAATGTTTTAGAAACATGATAATGCTAAAAAGTTAAAATTACATAGGAGTTTTTTTTCCTTCAACTCTGTTTATGAGTCACTGTTTTAATCACTACACTCACTGCTGGGCCCTCCCAGAAGCGCTAAAACATCCCAGGCAGACACAAACATCAGAGGGAGGAGAACGCAGTGTCACCCGCACCCTTGCCTTGGTGAGCTCCTCTCTGTAACCTTATCACCTCCACATAAAAGATCTAGAGACGCGAGCACGCATAACTTATTATTCTGCTGGAAAATAGGTTGAAAAAGAGTCTAGAAACAAAGAGAAAATTCTACACGAGATCCTCTACCTACAAAATTCAGTGTTTCTTTCCTGAAGTCCTGAGCTGTCCACATGCACATTTTGCTGCTTCTGAATTAGAGGCTGACTACATTCAAAGTCATTCTGTAGGAGAAAAATGATGACATCTTATGATGTTAAACTATAAACTGAGGGTCTATATAAAAGTTCTCTAGAATAAGTTGTCATTGTTTATACATTTTGCCAAGTTAATGTATGTAAAAGTCCAGCCCTGCTCAAGAGAACAAGGGACACAGCAGGAATGGCCCAGAGGGTCTGGGGAGGTCAGAGGCCGCACAGGCTGTCAGGAGGCTGCAGGGGGGACCCGAGGCCCCTGAACTGCAGAAACCCCAGTGTGTGGCCACTGGCCTCTCACCCCAGCAACTCCAACATGCCCCCCATCCCTGCCCACATCAGCCAGGGTTCCAGATAAACACAGGTGTCAAGAAGAGGAAGAAACACCAGCTAATCCAAGTCCTGCAATTCATGGAAATAATTCTGCAATCAGTCATAAAACCATGAGAAAGAATGAAGCAGTATTTGCACATGATACATAACTCTATACTCCATGTTACATAAACCAGGGATAAATCCATCTCTGCATTAACAAGCATTGTAATGTTTAAGTCCTTGGAGCAGAATCTAAATCAAGACCTGCAGACAATCCAGTCCATGATTTTGTACGCATGCAATTTACACTTAAAATGTAATTTTAAACTTAAAACCCATTCCCTGCAACTTTACTATATCCAAAATTATGATTTAGTCTAATCAACAGAAACCTTGGGATTAATGCCACACCAAAAAAGCTAAAAATCACTTGTGGTGGAAAAGTAAAAGAAAACCAAGAGTGTGCTGGCAATCTGGAGCAGGGCCTTGGAGCGAAACGGTGACAGAGAAGATGAGCAAACTGTCAGGAAACGGTGCTGCTGCTGCTCGGACTGTTACTCTACTTCCACCCAGGGCTGTATTTGAATGATTTTCAATGATTTGTTTCACTGTGTAGTAATAAAATAGACCAATTCTAAAAATTCATTTTAGTTAAATCAAAACAAAATGCTGAAAGGAAACCAAGTCAACTGTGTTTGCAGGTTTTCTCTGGTGTGAAACATCTTTTGGAACCAGTACCATAGTTTAGGTTAAAAAACCTCTATTTTAAGGAAAAAGAAAGGCAAAGTTTACCAGCATGATTTACTAAAGACGACTTGGTTACCTATATAAATATACTGATTTAAAATCCTTTTACATTTAGGGATAACTCTGCTGAAGACTTACTTGCCAAACGGCATTCTAGTTGGTCTCACACTAATCTGATGGTGAAATAAAGTGCGACTACTTGAGCAATTTTCATTCTCTGGCACAAACAGCCACGGAAATGAATATGCCACAACAAAAAGATATAGGTCACATATGAAATCTAACCTGTCTTCACACAAAAATTCCTTTATAAAGACAGGGCAGGAAAAGAATGACAGCATGAGTCTCCAGTAAAGAGGGCTTATCATAATTAGATATTAAAGCTGAAACACCTTGGCACATAATTAGACCAGGGGAGGAAAAGATCTTCTTTCGTGCTGGTCAGTGATAAAGAGCAAATAACCCTTTTCTGGCGATACAGACACCACTGACTTTTCCTTTTGTAATCATACACCCAACAATTTACTCTGAAACTAAATCCAAGGGAAATTTTTCAAATTTTAAATGTTTCATCTTTAATGCATGATCATTTGAATAACAGAAATTCTCAACCAAAAAATTTTCTCCACTGACAAAGGGAAAATTCCAGGTCAACCTCCTATTCCATAGCCAGCTTTTTTTGGTTCACATGAGAAATACACATAAAAAAAAAAAAAAAAGCTACACCCAACAATAAATTCTTCAAGAGAAAGAACTATTAAGATGAAACTGTTTTCTATTAACAAAACAAAAACTATAGTTCAGTAACCCGACTTTTAACAAAAGGAGAAAATAAAACCGTTTAATAGAAACTTTACAAAAACATCTGTCACATAAAAGCTCATTGATTGCAACAGCTTCAAGCTCTATTAAATGCCCATGTTCTATAAACTAATTTCATGCAAGAGACAGAAACAAACCAGGAGATATAAAATTACTAAGTAATTCATTTTTGCTGAAAAACACGGCTCAGGGGTAAAGGGAAACAAGGAGGGAGGGGCATGGGGTGCTAGCTCCTGACAGACCTGAAGACCCCTCTGCTGAGGGAGAGAAGACACCCCGAGGGCCCCCTGCCTGACCCTGTTCTTCTCGCACTGACAACAGGAACACAGGAAAACTGCCTTTGGTCCATCACGGGCTGTGGGCACCACTCTGAAATCTGCCCCAAGTCTGTCTGCTTCTGGCATCTCTACTGTAACCTTTGTCATCTGCGCCGTGAGCGCCTTCCTCGAGGCCACCAGGAGAAGCTATGGAGATGGTCCTCCTGCTGCCCCACGCACCCTGAGCAGCCATTCTCCGGAGTCGCCTACGAGACCTTCTCAGATCATGAATCCAATCCAGCCAGCCCCGTAAACCCACAACATTCTCAGCTCCTCTTGTGAGAGGAAGAGCCCTCGGTGATCAGACCCTCAGTGATCAGAGGCCACCAACCTCTCCTGGTCCATCTCCTCACGCTGCCCTCATGTTATCCTCCAACCCTGGCACTGCCGACACGTCGGGTAGAATGGCCCTTGGTTGTGGGGACCATCTGTGCACTGTGGGGTGTTCAGCAGCATCCCTGACCTTGACTCACCAAGGGCTGGTAACACCCCTGCTCCCCCCGAGACATCACAGCCAAGGACGTCTCCAGACACTGCTTTTAAAGAAGCCAAGCTCACTCCACCTCCTGGGCCTTTCCCACCTCGTTCCCTCCACCCGAAACGCTAAAGTGGGTGCTGGAGCTGCAGGACGGGTTCCTGGCTGGGGGCCTGCTCAGAGAGGCCACTTCCCATGGCCCATTTCCGTCACAACTGTCGTTCCGCACCTAACGTAAGTGCTCAGAGGGCAGCTGGTGAAAGGATGCACAAGTGTCAGTATTTATGAGCAAAGTGCGTACGTGGAGGTAAGACCGTGACATTTAACAGAGGCCCAAAGGCCACCACAGTGGATCCTGGGTACCACGCCCACCTGCCGCTTCGGAGGCAAGCTCTCCAATGCACCATAAACTTCCTCCTCTCCAACTACTGCTCTAGCATTACCTTCAGCTACAGACAAAGAGCCTTAGCAAAAACGGTCCAACAGCAGAGCGTCCTTCCAGAGGGTGGGGAGGAGGGAGGCATCTGAGCTGTTCAGAAGAGCACTGAACACACCCCCCCCAAAACCCCGCTGAAACCGCCTCTGCACAGGGAATCCAGGGCTGTCCAGGCATGTACACAGATGGGTCACCATTACTTCTAAGCAATCACTTTAACCTCTCTTGTTTTAAGTTAGTACAAAAAGGACAGTCATTTTCATTTAAAAAATAAAAGCAAGAGAAAAATCTGACTTTGGTTACTGTTTCAAAAGCAAAAGGCTCTCATGAATGAAATGTGAGAACTAGATCCTTCTTGGAGCGGGGCGGGGTGAGGCTCACCCATGGCATGCAGAAGTTCCAGGGCGAGGGATCAAACTCAAGCCACAGCAGTGACAGCGCCGGATCCTTAACCCCCTGCACCAACAGGGAACTCCCTGAGAGCTGAAACTTAATTGATCAGTCAGCTTCCAGTGTTTTTGGGTGAAATGGTAAAAATCCATTCCCGTTAACCAGATGCTGAATAGTTAAAACCTTGCAAAACTGTAGCGTCTCTAATCAACAGTCCAGCTGAATTCCATCCAACTCTCAAAATACAGATTCATCTATGCTACACTGGTCCTTGTGGTTATTTCTGGAGTTATTTTTGATACTAGTACTTTGAATATACATTTCTTCAGAACATTCATGCAGCTGTTTTTTCTAAATTATCATGTCACTGCTCTGAACTGCTAAAATCTATTTCTAGGTATTAATCAAAACCAGCACTTTTAAAAACTACCACTCATGGGAGCCTTTCCATAAGAGCCTTTAAATGGGAACAGGAGGCCTGCGGGGGTCGGGGGTGTGCGAGGGGCGCGGGCACCTACCAGTTGTGCACCATGAGCTTCTGCACAGCCAGGAGGGCGTTGTAGCGCACCTGCTGGTCCTCGTGGTGCATGTGGTTCATCACCAGCTGCTTCCCGCCCAGTTGCTCGATGACCCTGCAGAACAGAAGCCACGTGGTGAAGACATGGCAGGCACTTTCAAACTCATGCTATTCCTACCAAAAGCCCCAACTCCAAGTGTCCAGAGCCTTTAATTCGAGTTACCATTCAAGTAAGGAAATCGACTCACTTGCCTTTTTTTAATATCACTTTCTCCAAATCACAGATTTAAAGTATTCATAGACTTTCTCTAGAATTCCTAATGATAAATCTGTTAGTGCCATCTGCTAACCAGGAAATGTCATCCACCTGGACTGCTGCAGTAATCTAGATCACAGTGCTCCAGGTGGTTGAGTATTAACGTCTTTATTACCAGTATTTGCAGCTTGCTGCAAATCAGTAGACTGAACACCATCTAACATCTGAAATAATATCAGATCAGTATCAACTCCAGCAGTTGCCAGGCTGTGAGACAGATGGGGCTCAGAGGCAGACAGCAGGAAACACAAGGTTAAATATCACCTAACAGGAGTCATGTTAATTTCCCAGAAAAGACCTGTTTTTAAGATACCTGCCCTTTTTTTTTTTTTTTTTTGTCTTTTTTGTCTTTTTGTCTTTTCTAGGGCTGCACCCACAGCATATGGAGGTTCCCAGGCTAGGGATCTAATCGGAGCTGTGGCCGCCAGCCTATGCCAGAGCCATAGCAACGCGGGATCCGAGCTGCAACTGAGACCTACACCACAGCTCATGGCAACGCTGGATCCTTAACCCACTGAGCGAGGCCAGGGATTGAACCTGCAACCTCATGGTTCCTAGTCAGATTTGTTAACCACTGAGCCATGACAGGAACTCCATGCCCTTTCTTGTACTGATGGAATAGCCACATGACCTCCTAGGCAGTGAACCAGAGGAAAAAAACCTGTTTTCAAGAGTGCCAAGAGGACAGATGCCTGGCACTGCTTTCTGTCACTGCCCCCTACACACACTGCCCCCAGCACTCCCCCCATCACTGTACCTCCAACACTGTCCCCTAACATGGCCCCTCAACAATGCCCCCCATGCTGCCTCCAGCACTGTACCCTTTAACACTGCACCCCAACAATGCCCCAACAAAGCCCCCAACACTCTGAAAAATTCAGCTACCACAGACACAAAAGCAAAGTGCAAATGGTTATTTGTGTGGCCAACGGAAAGTGGGTCTCTGTTCCTCGGTGAGTGAGGGCATGTGTGCAAAGAGCTGGGGAGCCTCTAACTCCAGCCCCACAGCGCGGATGCTCTGCCTGGATTACATACTGGACCCCATGGGTACTGACCTCCAATACAAAAGTAAAGCCAAGGTAATTCTTAAGTTTTGCTATTAATAATTTACTATTATATTTATTTATTAAGCATCCATTTTCAAACTATACAGGCTACCTCCTTCCACACCAGAGATGCCAGCAGTTCTCACCGAAGGTCAGACAAGTTCCACACACTGAAACTCACGGCTCTAAAATAAACAGTCATTTCCCATCTTCTAAACTTAAGATGCAACTGAGCCACTGATTACTTTCGGATTATAAAGATGTCCAAAATCACACACACTTGAAAAAAAAAAGGTGAGAATAGATTCTTTCCATTGGCAGATTAACTCATCATCAAAAAAAGACAGGCTATTTGGACAGTTTAACTTAGATTTAAGTACTCTGTTTATTACCTACTGTCTAACAAGGAAACCACACTAACCGCATCTCAAGATCAGTTGGGTCAGTAGTGCTTTAGGCATTAAAAACTTGGAATATTAACACACGATTAACAAACAATACTGTGAGGACATCCAAGCAACGTACCAGCTGGTAAAACAGGGAGATTTATCTTTAGGGTAAACTTCAAATGTCCTAAAAAACACGGCACTATCTTTGCTTGTTCTAAAGGTTTTCTTATCTCTTAATGTAGTTCTTTACTAGAATATAAAATAAAATTACTTAAACAGCTGGATAAAGATGTTACTATTTAGCATTCTATTCATGGCTAAGGAAATGACATCACAGTGTAATACACTGTTTCCACACCTATGGCTAAAGTTACAAGTTTATGTGTAAATCCATTCCTAGTAGACTCTTTCACAGCTACGTAGCAATATACCCTCTAGAGTCTATAAGTTCAATAAATACAAAAATCATGTCAATTTTGTTTCCCTTATAATTAGGAAGAAGGTCACTAACATTTTGCAAAACAAAAAGATAATTTAGGATAATATTTATCGGATTTCTAAATGGGAAAGTTCTTTCTAAGCATAAAAGTAGTGGAAGAAACCACAAACACTTTCGCTGGAATGCAGCTCCACAGGGCAACACTCAGGATGGTGCCGGGCACACAGTAGGTGCTCAATAAAACACTAAGGCCTAGTGAATGAGTGAATTTCACTACACATGAAACTTAGTATGATAACAACTCCATAAACAAAATAATGATGTAAATAGTCAGCATTTAAGAGGTCTTAAAGGTCCCACTGTGTGTGACGGGATCGGCCATGTCTTGGCAGCTCTGGGACACAGGTTCCATCCCTGGCCCAGCACAGTAGCTTAAGGATCCCACATTGTCACAGATGCAGCTTAGGCTCTGACTACAGCTTGGATCTGATCCCTGGCCCAGGAACTCCATATGCAGCCAAGAAAGAAAAAAAAAAAAAAAAATGTGTATCTTAAAAATGGCAACTAACATTCCTAATAAACCATGTAAGCAATCAAAACACAAATTAAAAGTGCCAGATGCCTTTTCCCTGGTGAGACATTAGAGAGAAACAGCAGCACCCGGGCAGCTGAGAGGGCAGTGGGGTCTGAGCTGGGCTGCACTCAGTGCTTTCAGAGCCTCAGAGCACTGCACACTCCATCTCATTAAACCTATTTCAGGGGACCAGCAAAGAGAAAACAAGCAGAAGTGTCTGCAAGGTGTCTGTTCTGTTTCCATAATAATGAGAAACTGGGACGCACAAGATACCCACTGGTGAGGTTTACGGAACTGGGTTATTACATTTATCTCTAGGGAGCATGAAATTATATTCTAAAAAAAAATTATAGATGAGCAGGTAACCATACATAGGAGATATCATATGATCACAGTTTTGGAAGAAAAATCTATATACCTGCATTGAGGGGAAAAACTGAAAATAAATAAGCTGTCATTTTATCTCAGAGGTGCAGTATAACGGGTCTTGTTTTTTCTTCCTTATTCTTTGCTGTGTTTTTCAAGCTGTCTGTATTCATGTTTGTTATGTTTCACCATAACTGTAATTTAGAAAAGGGAACTGAGTTTGGTTGATAGAAGATTTGTGCCACCATCAAAACTATTTACTACTTTTTATTTGCATATGCTGGGTTAGGCTTTTGTACAAAGGAAAATAAAAATGTTTACCTTACGTCAAAGTCTGTGGCAGTGCCAGACGCTTTAACCCACTGTGCTGGGCCACGGATGGAACCAGAGTCGCCGCAGTCAGAGTCCTAACCCACTGTGCACGGCAGGGACTCCTCACTTTCTAAATACTTCATTTCCTCATTTTTAGAATAGAACCCCTGGGGCCAATTCCTGTTGTGTTATGACCCTGTGTGTTCCCGAAGCCTGAGGTGTTTCTGCAGGTGCTGAAGCTCTTCTTAACCATCCATGGCTACAGAATCAGTGTGTCCTGTTCCAGAATGTCCCTCATACGCGTGGTGCACGGATGTGCAGGAAGCACGCGTTAATTCTTCACTTGTGTTCGGATAGGGAAGCAACAAGAGATCTCAGAAGTGGCCTGAAGGACCCCACCCACCGGACAAGAGCCTCCCTCCCCCACTTATGATAAGGAAATGAGGCATCTATAGAGAAAAATCCAGAAATCATCTCTAATCCTACAAACCAGAAAGGGGCACTGTTAATACTCCTATTGATCTGTTTCATGCAGTACATGTATGCGCCTATCTAATGCCTGAGGTTGTACCGGGCTCAGCTTATAATAAGCATTTGCTCATGTCATCTTCCAAAATTCCCATTAACATTATATATGAATGTACCACAGTGTCTACCGATGTCATTAACACTGCATGTTTTCAGTTATTTTCCATTTTTTTGCCATTATAAACAATGCTGCAAGAAATGATGTTGAATATTTAAATGCTTTCTTCGGAGTTCCCGTCGTGGCGCAGTGGTTAACGAATCCGACTAGGAACCATGAGGTTGCGGGTTCGGTCCCTGCCCTTGCTCAGTGGGTTAAAGATCTGGCGTTGCCGTGAGCTGTGGTGTAGGTTGCAGACACGGCTTGGATCCCGCGTTGCTGTGGCTCTGGCGTAGGCCGGTGGCTACAGCTCCAATTCAACCCCTAGCCTGGGAACCTCCATATGCCGCGGGAGCAGCCCAAGAAATAACAACAACAAAAGACAAAAAGACAAAAATAAATAAATAAATAAATAAATGCTTTCTTCTATGGAGTGAGGCATGAATCTAATTTTTCGTTACTTTTGTTAGATAACAAAATTCATTTTCTAGTTGTTTCTGAAGCTTCTTCTGAGGTACTCCGCTATTCTTCACACGCGGACTTAGGTATCTGTATCTCTGCCAGCTGCCTTCTGAAATGCACCCCAAGCAGAGTTTTCTGGAGACCAGGAACAGGGTTTGCTGGGCAGAAGCAAAACAGCCCATAGTTCACCTACCGATGATTCAGCGCCTGAACTAAATCTCTACTCTCCCTAAAGCAGGAGCCAGGATCCCAGGGAGTTTCCCATACGCCACTTGCCCCCAGTTTCTTCTCACTGGACCTCAACTAGAGCTCCAAGTGTGGAGCGCCCCCCCCCCGCTCCCCCCATGCTCCCACCAAGCCTGGAGGTTACCAGGCTGCACTTGGCCCACTTACCCATCGCGGGGGTCCACAGACGTGCACGGTCATCATTTCAGCCCAGAAGGAATACGAGACGAACAGCCCCCTGAACTCAAGAGGATGTATGCCCCATTGTATCTGAACCCCACATGGCTGCATCTTTGTTCTCCAAGCCCAGGTCTCCACACAAAAGTGTTGCCCCTGACAGCTCAGCGTGTGTGCCCCACATGACACTCCCCAGCACTGACCAGTTCTGCCCCACGTGAAACAGCCGTGATTCTGGAGTCGGGGCAAAGCCACCAACACAAGGCAGCCTCAGCTACTACAAGTCAGGCACGAAAAACAAGGTAGCCATCAAAGGCAACACAACCCAGAGACATGGGGGTAGAAAATAATTTCTTTGCCTGTAGGGAGCGTCTCTCTGCAGGCACAGGCAGGAGGCTCCACAATGTTCAAGATTTGTGCACAACAAACTCAAAGCAGTCACTGTAGACTGTTTGTGTGTGCAACCACGACTGTGGCCCTGCTCATGTCCCCACATTCTAAGAGGTTCTGGGTTTACAGGACACGATTTCATGATAAATAAGATAAATACTCTTGTGTCTTTCTTAAAAACAGCTTTGATGAATAGACTATAAAATGATGACATGATAATAAGTAGCCAATACTGTTATCATCCCAATTATGAGATTACGAAACCAGTTAGCATGTGGAACAGCAACAACTCAAACAAGGCTTTTCTGCTTTTCCAGACGACCTTCCCCAGCACTCAGGCTCATGTAGCGCTTGCTCCCTCCGTCAGCCTGTCTGTTCACTGTTAATGGATCTAAGCAACTCGGGCTATGTGGTGGCGCTGCTCCCTGTAAAGCCTCCCTGTTTCCTCCAGGGAGCCCCATGCCTCTTCCACAACACACAACCCCACCACTATATGGCCACTGGAACTTCCCCTATAGTTGTCACCGCTCCTTTTCCACTTGGAAACTGCCCACTTCAGTAACAATGGAACCACAAATAATAACTGGAAAATCACCAGTGCGAACAAAATGGCTTTTGAATTAAATCATACAAACCAAAGAAAATGCTGAAGGTGACAATCCTAGCATGATCCCTACTGGCTACTGCACAGCTGTGCTTATATTTTTATACCACCCATTTAATCAGGCTTATCAGTTATCATAATTCCCAATATCACAATCACCCTGGTTCCGCTCACACATCGCTTCCTCAGCTAAAAGCCTCTACCTGAGAGAAATACACAGGCCAGAGCTGCGCTGGACACCCAGAAACCCCAGGTGAGAGCAATACCCGCCCTGCCCGCTTACCGCTTGCCTCGGGGGTAATGTCGCACATACTCGCCAACGTCGTGAGCAGCGACAGCTAAGACTTGCGGGTCATCCGACACCTCCAGGAGTTTTGTCAAAATTCTGAAATAAATTTAAACGAAGAGAGATTGATTTCTGATTCCTCTGGAGAGCACGGCAGACCAAGGTACAATGCCAATATCTTCCTGAAAACAGACATTTATGAATAGAACCGTACTTTCTGCAGGTTGCACTACGACACACCATACACTACACAGAATTTATCGCATGTTAAGTTAGCAGCTTTCAAACCGTGGTGCATCCCTAACAGGTCACTTTCAGATTCCCACGTCGATTCCCACAACAGCAGGGGCTCCGTCAACTGTGGTCCCAAGAAAGACAACCAGAAGGTGAGCGAATGTGATTTTCATGTGTTTTAACAACTCCCTGTGGATCCTCCGCAGCCCTCTTGTGAGTAGCAGTAACAAAGCCCCCTCACTGTGGCCGAGATGGAGCCAAGTGCCCCCATCCCTCCAGCGAGTCCTCGGGAGGGAAGCCCCGTCAGCTGCGAAAGGACGGCCCCTCTCAAGGGCAGGTGGAGATCATTCAAGGAAGAGAAAACGATGTTACTGAAGCTGCTCAGGGGCACAGACATGGATAGAAAACTCAACTCATTCTACAAACAGAGCATAACTGTGATACCCAAGCGGGATGCATGGTGTTTTTAACTGGCTAGGCAGAAGACGAACGTGAAAAACTGCCCTCTAACAGGCCAGAAACCGCCCCTGGCTTCACAGGGTCACATGAATACCTTACAGAATTACATTTAGTTGTCTGTTTACATCCAAACTAGTCATTACAAAATCTATCTATTCTTACAATCTTTACTAGAAAGCAACTTGAATCACAACTAGCTTTGTTTTGCTCATTGCATTAAAGCAAATGCTTAATGTGACAAAACTGCACTTCGTTCAATGTCTGTAGGTGTGTGTCTGGAAGCTTCCTACCTTAGTTTCTGGAGCACATTTATGCTCAAGCTTTCCCTGCCTTTTCTAGCACCACTGCAGCCCGTCAACAAGCTAAACTCTATAAACAGCAATGAGTGCTGATAAGGAATCATTTCAGTAGGAAATAATTACACCTATTTTCTGAATACTGTGATACTCAAATGTGGTAGAGGGAAAAATGAACTAATATCACATAATGGCTAAGTTTGGAATTACCTGGAAAACAGGTCAGAGCCTGACAGAAGTGCAGAGATAAAAAGCCAGTATGCGCTATGCTTGTTTAATAGCAGAATAAAAGAGAGAAGAAGAAAAGGTTCTATCTGTATCTATTTTGTCAGCTGGTTTAAAGGGCAGCACTAGCAGCCCCTTCCAAAAATCCCCATGGAGATAATTAATAGGAATAAAACTAAAAACAATGACTTCAAATTTCTTCTTACATAAGCATAAACTAAAGTACCACAGGCCAATGTTTCTGGTTATTCCAAAAAATCACAGGGGCCATAGGGAGGTCAGGGGAGTAACGAGAAGGAGCCATAAACATTGAAACCTAATGTCAGAAACAGAGCACTTCAAAGGCTCTTGAAGTGTATCTTAATAAAAATATACGTAAGTCCTTAGCAATAACTTGTAAAAGCTCCCTCCATCGTATTCAAGTTTTCCAAAAACTAGATTTTTCAAAAAACATTGTTTTACCTCATTTTGTTGTTAAAAACGCAGAGTGGAAAACAATGCTGAAAAGATAAGCCACTCTTTCCCTTACTTATTCTCCATCAGTCCTACCAGTAAATTTTTGTAAAATAAAGTCGAAGCAACAGAAATAGATCTCCCTAAAAATGACTGTTGAACACTTATGTATTCCTCCTCTTCTCCTTCTACAAGCATCTTATTTAAAGGACAGTAAAAGGGAATTCCCATCATGGCTCAGTGGTTAACAAATCCGAATGGGAACCATGGGGTTGCAGGTTCAATCCCTGGCCTTGCTCAGTGGGTTGGGGATCCAGCGTCGCCATGGGCTGTGGTGTAGGTCGCAGACACAGCTCAGATCCCACATTGCTGTGGCTGTGGTGTAGGCCAGCAGCTACAGCTCCAATGAGACCCCTAGCCTGGGAACCTCCATATGACGCAGGTACAGCCCTAGAAAAGACAAAATGAATGAATAAATAAAGGACAGTAAAAGGATTTTTCTCTTTTTAAAACATATACCTGTAAGAAAAAACAATGTGTCAATGGTAACAAAATAACAAAGGAACAAACACTAATGACTTAAGAAAAATAGCAAGCTGAAGGTGAAGGTGAGGCTGAGCAGCAACCTGATCTGTAACATGGAACTGTCTCTTACCAGTATTTCTACAGCCAGACTCAAACTGTGCTGTCCAATATGACAGCCACTACCCACATTGCTATTTAAAGTTAGGTTGACTGAAATTAAATTAAAATTTAGTCTCTCGGTCACATCAGCAAGAAACATTTCAGCCACTGACTACAGTACTGAAGAGCATTATTTCTATCATTAAAAAAAAAGTTCTATTGGAGTTCCCATTGCGGCTCAGTGGGTTAAGAACCTGACTAGTATCCATGAGGATGTGGGTTCAATCCCTGACCTTGCTCAGAGGGTTAAGGATCCATCATTGCTGAAAGCTGTGGTGTAGGTCACAGACACAGCTGAATCTTGCAATACAGTGGCTGTGGTGTAGGCCAGTGGCTGTGGCTCAGATTTGACCCCTAGCCTGGGACCCTCCATATGCTGCAGGTGTGACCCTAAAAAAAGACCCCAAAGAAAAGTTCTATTGCAGCTGAAAGAGAAAACAAAAAAAAATTTTAATGGCACATGGAAACAACCCAAATGTCCATTGACAGATGACTGGATTAGAAAGATGAGGTATATATACACAATGAAATACTACTCAGCCATAAAAAAGAACAAAATAATGCCATTTGCAGCAACACGGAAGGAGCTAGAGGCTCTCATACTGGGTAAAGTAAGTCAGAGAGAGAAAGACAAATACCATATGATATCATATATCTGGAATCTAATATATGGCAAAAAAGGAACTTTCCACAGAAAAGAAATTCATGGACTTGGAGAACAGACTTGTCGTTGCCAAGGGGGAGGGAGTGGGATGGATTGGGAGCTTGGGGTTAATAGATGCAAACTACTGCCTTTGGAATGGATTAGCAATGAGATCCTGCTGTGTAGCAATGAGATTCTGCAGTGTAGCACTGGGAACTATGTTTAGTCACTTACGATGGAGCATGATAATGTGAGAAAAAAAAAATGTATACATGTATGTGTAACTGGGTCACCATGCTGTATAGTAGAAAAAAAGACTAAGGATGGAACAGAATAAAGAATTCAGTAGGACATTTCTACAGCAGAGATTCTAGGCACAGTAATTAGGCAAAAAAGGAAAAAAATGGTATCCAGACTGGAAAATCAGAAGTAAAACTATCTCTATTCAGATAACATGATCTTGTATATAGAAAATGGAAAATTCACACACAAAAAAAAAAAAAAAAAAAAAAACCTATCAGAACTAATAAAAATAGTTCAGAATAACTACAGAATATAGGAGCAATATACAAAAACCGAAGGTATTTCTATAAACTTAAACAACTGAAAACTAAGAAAACAATTCCATTTATAACCGTATGAAAAGAAAAAACTTTTTAATAAATTTGGCAAAAAATGTAAAACTTAGACTCTGAAAACTACAAAACACTGTTTCAAAGAAATTAAATATGATCTAATAAAGGGTAAAGTATCCCATGTTCATGCATCTGAACAATAAATGTTGTTAAGATGCAATACTCCCCAAATTGATTTACAGCTTCGACACAATCCCTAATAGAATTCCAACTGGCTTCTTTGTAGAATTTAATAAAGTGATTCTAAAATTCATATGAAATGGCAAGGGATCCAGAATAGCCAAAACCATCTTGAAAAAGAAAAAACAGACTTCCAGTTTCCAGTTCAACATGTAAAGAGCTTGGAAGTTATCACAAGAAGAAACTACTGAACAAATTGAAAATCAACACCTCTTCTTAGATCCAAAAGAGAATAAGGTCCCAGGGCAAACCACTGCCCCAGAAGCTAGAGAGAAGGACAACACAGAGATGCAGAACTAGGTGCAGGCAGAGAGAGGATGGGAGAACCACAGGTAGAGCACAAGGACTTGTTAGAGCAGTGAAACTATTCTGCACGATACCGTAAAAGAGAAGGAACTGCACCACACAACACTGTGAACCCTAATAAAAACTATGGACTTTAGTTTAAATAATATATAAATATTGGTTCATAAACATACCACACTTAGGCAAAATGCTAAAAATAGGGGAAATTATGCTGGTGGGGGAAGGCACAGGAGGGTATATCAGTACTCTCTGTGCTTCTGCTTCAATTTTTCTGTAAACCTGAAATTATTCTAAAAATTAAAGTCTACCAATTTTAACAGTTACAGTAAGATATTGATATATATTCTCGTGTCGCTTATAACAGCAACATCTGGCCACAGTATTAAATATCCATCAACCAGAGACTAAGGTACACCTCGCCCAAAAGAAAAAAGAAAGCTGAAGACACACGTTCGGAGTTCAAAACACACTCTGAAGTCAGAGTCGTCAAGGCTGTGTGGTCCTGGGGTCAGGACAGTCATACAGATCAACAGAACAGGATTGAGAGACCAGAAATAAGCCCATGTGTCTAGAGTCAAATGACTTTCATTAAGAATACCAAGGAGTTCCTGCTGTGGCACAGTGTGTTAAGAGCCTGACTGCAGCAGTTTGGCTGTGGAGGTGCAGGTTCAAATTTCCCTGGCACGTTAAAGGATCCACACTGCCACAGCTGCACTTCGGATTCAATCTCTGGCCCAGGAACTTCCAGATGCCATTAATGTGTGTGGCCATTAAAAAAAAAAAAAAAAAAAAAAAAAAGAATACAAGCGCCCTTAATGAGTAAAGAATAGTCTTTTCAACAAACGCTGAAGTCTACTGGGACACTGCATGACCCATGCCGAAGAATGAACAGTGACCCTTACCTCACATCAGAAATGAACTCACAGTGGATCAAACATAAAAGGAGGTGCTAAAGCTACAAAAAAACTTTAGGGAACACACAGGAATACATCTTCATAACCTTGGATTTTGCCATGGATTCTTAGGAATGACACCAAAAGCAAAGGGAACCAAAGAAAAAATAAATTAAACTTCCTCAAAATTTTTAAATGTTTGTGCTTCAGAGGACATGATCAAAAAGGTGAGAAGATAACCTGGGAGATAATATTTGCAAATCATATTATCTGATCAGGGACTTATATCCAAAATATATAAAGAATTCTTTCACTAACAATAAAAAGACAACTCACTTAAAAAATGAACTAAGAATCTGCATAGACATTTCTCCAAAGATATAAAGCGGCCAATAAGCACATGCAAAGGTGCCTGACTCATCAGCCATCAAGGAAATACAAAGCAAAACCACAAAGCTACATCACTTCACACTCACAAAGATGGCTAGAATGAAAAAGTCAGACAGTGCTGACACAGATGTGGAGAAATTAGAACCCTCTTACACAGCTGGAGGGAATATAAAATTGCGCAGCCACTTTGGAAAAGCCTAGCAGTTTCTCAAATGGTTAAACACAGTTACCATGGGACTCAGCAATTCTACTCCTAGATATTATCTACCCCAGCAAAAGAAACATATGTCCACATAAGACTTTAGACACAAATGCTTATTACCAACATTTTCCATAATAACCCAAATGCCCATCAACTAATGAGCAGAAAGTGTAATATATCCATATAATAAAATAATACATGACTGAAAAAAGGAAAATACTAATAAATGCTGCAACATGAATGAACCTTGAACTCATTATGGTAAATGAAAGAAGCCAGTCACAAAAGGACAAATGTTATATGATTCCACTTACAAGAAATTATCCTCGTAAGCAAATCCATTGAGACAGGTTGCTTAGGGATGGGCAGATGGGTAGACAGAGAAGTGATGGCCAAAGGATATGGGGTTTCCTTGTGAAGTGATGAAAAGGCCCTACAATTGTCTGTGTTGATGGTTACAAATCTTTGTGAAGGTACTAAAACCCACTGATTGTAAATTTTAAGTGAGTAAATTATGTGGAATGTGATTTATATCTCTACTAAAAAAGAAAGAAAGACACTTACACATTTTAGGTCATCTTATATAACAAAGGAAGCCCTGCAAAGCAGGGGGGGGGGAATGTCATTTTCAATATATGGTGTTAATTCAATTCGATATCTATGTAATGAAAAAAAAATCCTGACCTACTTGTTACCTTACCCTAAAATCATGTCTACACAGAGTGGAAATCTAGATGTGGGATGTTAAACAATAAAGTTTCTATCGGGTAAGAGAGAAGCCTATCTTCATGATCTTGGGCAAGCAGAAACTTCTTAACCAGACACAAGAAAGCAACAGCTATAAAGTAGAAGACGGGTAAACTGAGCTACATTAAAATTAAAGAGTAAAACAGCATGTGACACAGAAGAATAGTTGTGATGAATATATATGACAAAAAGAATACATATACAACTCCCACATACACATACAGAACTATATATATGTGTGTATACATATATACACACACACATATATACCTATATATACCTATAGAACTCCAATATATAGAATACATATAGAACTCCTATAAAATGGGAAGAAAAAAAAAACTTGAACAAGCACTTCTCCCAGAAAAAAACCAAAATGGCCAATAAGCATATGAAAGATATTCAACGACATTAGTACGCAAGAAAATACAAATTGAGGAGTTCCTGTTGTGGCTCAGTGGTTAATGAACCCAACTAGCATCCATGAGGATGCAGTTTCGATCCCTGGCCTTGCTCAGTGGGTTAAGGATCTGGCATTGCAGTGAGCTGTGGTGTGGGCCACAGGAGTGGCTCGGATCCCACATTGCTATGGCTGTGGTGTAGGTCAGCGGCTACAGCTCCGATTGGACCCCTAGCCTGGGGACCTCCATACTGCAGGTGCAGCCCTAAAAAAAAGACAAAAAAAAAGACAAAAAAAAAAAAAAAAAAGAAGAAGAAGAGAAAATACAAATTGAAACCATGGAAAATCTAAAATTTTTAAGCGTGACAAAAACGTGTTCTTGAGTGTGCTGATAATGGGTTTATACAGTGTAAACTGGAATTTAAAACTTACTTCAAGAGCTCATAGTTTTTCTCATTCAGCCTCACAGCATTCTCTCTCCAAAACTTCTCAGATTTGTGCACAGGACTCCATTCCAATCTTCCAGATTTAAGTTCTGAACTATACTCATCAAATGAGCTATAAAAATGTTTAAAAATTCAAAGTTTATAAGAATCCAAGAGATAGTCCAAAATTTTAAAAAACAAAACATCTTAACTGATGGTTTAACTGCAAAGACTGATGATCTTTTGTACGTTCACAAATTACCTCTAAACAGTGTAAACAGCTTAAATAATCTTCAATAAATCATGTGAAGTTTATTTAGGATAATAAGGTCCTGTCAAATCTGAATGTTCATCGTGAGACATTAAAAGGAGCACCTGCTTTCAAAATCCTTACACTAATATATACATATATGTGCATCACTAAAATTCTAATAATATAGCATTGTTTTTACCATGCCACTTAAAATATTGTTATTTGCCAGACCACTAGACACATTAATGTAAACTTACGTAAAAGTATATTTCTTTAACACAAAATAGAACAGTATATTCTATTATAATATAAAAATCATAAACTATGATACCACACTACAAAAATAAAAACACATATATCAGTACAATATTTTTAAATATGATTACCAACAATGTTGGGGTAATTCATTATTTGAATTCATTATGAATAAATTAAAAACAAAAACCTCTGTACCTGTAACAAACTACAATGTACTTCAATTCAAAAATTATTCACTATTGGAGTTCCCGTCGTGGTGCAGTGGTTAACGAATCCGACTAGGAACCATGAGGTCGCGGGTTCGATCCCTGGCCTTGCTCAGTGGGTTAAGGATCTGGCGTTGCCATGAGCTGTGGTGTAGGTCACAGATGCGGCTTGGATCCTGTGCTGCTGTGGCTGTGGTGTAGGCCGGCGGCTACACCTCCGATTAGAGCCTTAGCCTGGGAACCTCCATATGCCGCAGGAGCAGCCCTAGAAAAGGCAAAAAGACAACAACAACAAAAAAATTATTTGCTATATATCGAATAACAATTACACAAAGCTTCATAATACAAAAGTGTTCTAATGTAGTTAGCCAGTGGACAAACATAGTGACAGGACAGGCTTCTACTTTCTTCCAAGTAAAATTTTTAAAAAGAAGTCGCCATTTAAATATTGATTGGTCATTCAGTATAACAAGGATTCACTGACTAAGTTGATCAGAGTATCCTGTTAAAGTAGTGATTTACTTTAATGTAAGGCTAGTCAGCATAAGTTAACTAATATTGTTCAACATGAATATCCTAATAGAGACAAATCTATTTCAACTGCACCTAGCACCTTATTAGTTTTATATAAATAGTAATATTTTTCAAATTACCAAATTCAAAACATGAAAAAATCGGTAAGTAATAACAACTGGCTAACATGGATTAAATAATTAGAAAGTTATCGCTAATCCTATTTATTTTTAAAAAGGCCCTGGGAGTTTCCTGGTGGCCTATGGTTAAAAATATGCCATTGTCACTGCTGTGGTGCAGGTTCAATCCCTGGCCTGGTCACAGCAGTGACAAGGGCATATTTTTAACCACAGGGAACTTCCACATGCTGTGGGTACAACCGATAAATAAATAAATACATAAATAGAAGGGTCTCAAGTCATTAGTACAGAAGAACTAATGATAGATTTTTTTTAAATAAACATCATAAAACATAATCTGTACAAAGTGCAAGTGTACTACTGACCTACTGTATTACAATCATCACACTCACATTTGAAATTATAGGAAAGGACAAAACTCATTTGCCTTCCTCCACAAAACTCACACAAACTACAGATAAGGGTGACACCTCCCATCTCTAAAAAAGCTTCTAGGCCTTTCGATTATGGGCTGCACTGAATCACATAATAAATACATCTCTGGAACACGGGCTATACTGAAGGCATTTGCCAGACACCTCAGAGCAAACCCTACACGGTTAGAACTTTTATCACTATTTCACCAAAAGGAAATAGTGAGACTTTTTTTTTTTCTTTTTATGCCTGCACCCGCAGCATATGGAAGTTCCCAGGCTAGGGGTTGAATCAGAGCTACAGCTGCTGGCCTGCACCACAGCCACAGCAACGCCAGATCTGGGCCATGTCTGCGACCTACACCACAGGTCAAGGCAATGCTGGATCCTTAACCCAGTGAGCAAAGCCAAGGATCGAACCCACATCCTTATGGATACTAGTTGGGTTCATTACCACTGAGCTACAATGGGAACTCCCAGAAAACTGAGCCTTTAAAACATTAAGAAGCTTGTCCAAGGCCACACGTGGAGGAAATAGCCAAACAATTCCCACTAGAGTGAGCCTAGCTCCCAAACCCAATCCATCCAAAAGAGAACAAGATCCAGGAGAACACATAGAGCCCCATTTGTGTGTGTCTGTGTGTGTCGGTGGGTGTGTGCGTGTGTGCAAGTGCGTGCAGAGGGGTGGGAGGTTTTTGGGAAGTAAACACAAGAAACCAGGGGGTGGGGGGGTGCAAGGAAGGAGTGGGGAAGACAGGGTAGCCTGGAGTCGCTTCTGCACTGCCAAAGGGATTGTCGTCTTTACTGTGTGTACGTCATTTGCATAATTTTAAATATGAAAAATAAAGCCAACAGAAACTTCAAAGAAGCAGGAAAAAAATACTCTTTCCAAATATGAGCAAATCTCCTCCACTGATTAATGACTCCTGCCTAAAAATATTTTAAAATAGGGGGAGACCCTCAAAGGCATCCATAACCTACGTAGAACAGGGGGTCGGATTTCAGACAACACTGAACGGGGGGTGGGGGGGCTCCCCTCAAAAGAGAAACACCACACAGCTCTAGCCAACTGTTGCCATGGTGATGAGCCAATTTTTCCATATCCCCTAATTGTTAATAGAAGATAGAATGTTTCAGTACAATCCTTTGAGTGTATAGTTAGTAACAAATTTAGATTTCCTTAAAACATGAGGCAAGGCAAACAAGGCCCACTGTACGCAGTCTCTGAGAACTATAAAGAACACCTTACCTAAGATCCTGGACACTCTCACCAAGTTTTTCCAAAAGAAACTTTATATCCTCACTGATATCTTCATCGTCATACTTCTGCTGCTCCAAGTTCTCCAGCTGTTTGAGGACTTTGCACTGAATCAGAGCCAAGGCATACTCCTGGCGAGTTTCTCTTTCAGTTGATTTTTCTAAGAAGTTCTGGGTTAGACAAAGACACGATGAGGAATGAGGTAACTTGTTCTGTGATGTTCTCGGCACCTGCTTTCACTCCCTCTCCCCTCCTAGTCCCGGGTTAACTACCATCTGTAAGTGGAGGCCTGTGTCGCAAATCCTTACTTCTTCCCGAGCATCGGCCCCATATCAGAAGCGGCCTGCTGATTCCTTGCTTACTAGTCCACTAGGCATTTTACTGAGCCAGACAAGCCTCAAAACACTGAGCACACTTACAACCACAATCCCTCTCACAGCCCTGCTCCTGAGCACACCACGTGAATGCCCCTCTAGCTGGCCAGAGAGGGCACTTAGGATGCTATGAAAGGCTGTTTCTGCAAATCTCTATCTAATTCCTACTCAGTGACCCCTTTCCCCTCCAAGCAACCTAAAAGTGCACAAAGGAGAGAGAGCAATTAAAAAAACTCTTTTGCTTCAAAAATTATCAGGAAAAAAAATAAGTAAAAATAAAAAACCCAATTATCAGAAAAGTTGTGTGACATTCGAGCAAAGTCCTTAGTTTTCTTCTGTGATTTCTGTTTTTAACAGTACTTATGAAAAGAGCAAAAGAGGGAGTGCCTGTTGCGGCACAGCAGAAACAAAGCCGACTAGTATTCATGAGGATGTGGGTTCAATCCCTGGCCTCACTATGTGAGTTAGGGAACCAGTGTTGCTGTAAGCTGTGGTGTAGGTCGCAGATGCAGCTCAGATCCTATGTTGCTGTGGCCGTGGCATAGGCCAGCAGCTGTAGCTCTGACTGGACCCCTAGCCTGGGAACCTCCATATGCCGTGGGTGCAGCCCTAAAAAGACAAAAAAAAAAAAAAAAAAAAGAGCCAAAGAATCTAAGTATTTCTAAAGATAAACTGTTCACTCAATTAACTAGTATTTATGAGCAGTGCTCAGAATGCTCACACTCGGGTCCAGAACAAGAACAATGAAGGTCTCAAGAAAGCCACCCTCACGAAGCTGGTGAGAAAGGCCCGTCAATGCCCCCACCTCAACAAATCCTGGAATATTTAGAATAAGAATTCCATGGAGTTCCCGTTGTGGCGCAGTGGTTAACGAATCCAACTAGGAACCATGAGGTTGCGGGTTCGGTCCCTGCCCTTGCTCAGTGGGTTAACGATCCGGCGTTGCCGTGAGCTGTGGTGTAGGTTGCAGACGTGGCTTGGATCCCACGTTGCTGTGGCTCTGGCGTAGACTGGCAGCTACAGCTCTGATTAGACCCCTAGCCTGAGAACCTCCATATGCCGCAGGAGCGGCCCAAGAAATGGCAAAAAGACAAAAAAAAAAAAAATTCCAAGTCATTTCTTTACTTTTGCAAGAAGTTATATTTCTTATAATTCCACTAAATAAATGCATAAAGACACTTAGCATATGGAAATTAGTGAGATCAATCTCTACTGAAATTCCAGTGACATTTTCCACAGAAATAAAAAAGCAATCCTAATGTTTGCACAGAAATACAAAAGAGCCCAAATATCCAAAGCAATCTTGAGAAAGAAGAACAAAGCTGGAGACATCACACTTCCTGGTTTCAAACTGAAGTACAAAGCTACAGTGATCAAAACAGCTTGGTAATGGCATAAGACAGACACAAAGACCAATGTAAAAGAACTGAGAGCACAGAAATAAGCCCACACATACATGGTCACCTAGTATTTGACAAGGGAGCCAAAAATCCCCAGTGGGGAAAGGACAGTCTCTTCAATAATGCCATTAGGGACACTTGATAACCACATACAGAAAAATGAAAGTGGATCCCTAACTTATACCAATCACAAAAACTATTAAAACTATCAAAATGGATAGACACTTAATCTTAAGACCTGAAACTGTCCCTGACTTAGCCAACATTTATATAAAATGAAACAAACCTCCAACACTCACATTCCTTTCAAATACACATGGTACAGTGTCACCATGTGGGACCATAAGATGAAGATAAAACAAATCTCTAATCTCAAAGAATTGGAACTGTACAGGACATGTTCTCTGACCATAATGGAATTCCATTAAAGACCTTAAACTACGCGAGCCCTGAATTCTGACATCTTCCTTGATGAAACTCCTCCCTTCACCCCTCTTTGTGAGATTTTCCTTAAAATTTTACTCAGTTTTTCTCTGTTACCTTTTCCAGTTACTTTTCTTACTGTAACTCCTCTGGTTTATCAAAGATATCAACTCTCTTCCTCTCATATGGTCCTTTGTTATTGTTATTTTCACTACATATCTGTCGAATGGAGAGTGACACTTCATATTTAAGATGCTATCATAACTAATGGTTCCAACTAAAACCTCAACCGAGTCAAGAGAACGAGTCAAGAAGAGCCTGATGGTGTTGTGAAATCACCTCTCCTCTCAACTTTCTAAGGGAACAGCACTTCCAAACCCAGTCATACCTGACTCTCCCCTTTCCTTCAACCCTGCGTCAACTCAATTGATAAGACCCATGTATTTTTCCCACAAAACATCATCTCTCTTTCTCATTATAAAAAATAAAAAGGTTATGAAAAATCCTTGAGAAAGTGAATTTGCCAGAAGCAAATCTAGATAATGTGACAGCAGCATACTCTTTAAAGATACTAAGCCTCAGTGGCATCTTCACCTTTACGAAATGAAAAGCACAAATATCACTCTGGCCTTTGTCCAAGTAACGGTGCAAAGCGGTCCTGACTTCCTCAGCACGAGGTGGACCAAAGCGACAATTCAGATCCTTCCTCCACCATGACCACCGTGAAATGCATGGTGAAGCAGTGCTTCTCCAACCATCTGAGGTGAAGACCAGTTCCGTCAGATTTTTAATTTCCAATTAGTCATGAACACATACTTTTAATACTAGACAATAAAAAAGAATTTTTAGAAAAGTCAATTTAAACAACATGAAAAACATAGGCTCAAATTTTATGTTATTAAATTTGACAGACATGTCAAGTTACTGTAAGTTGCTAAATGTTAACCCTCACTTTTCCATCGCAGGCTGCTAGCCTGTAGCTGACAGCATTGCCCTGACACGCAGACCACAGTGGGAGTGGCACTGTGTCACAGGATGCGCCCAGAGATTAAAAATGTCTCCGTCTTACCTGACCTCATCTAAACCTAGGATCTAATGAGCAAGAAAAGAAATTCCTGAAACAAGGATTGAGGGACAGACGTAGAAGTAAAACTCCTCCATGGCAAGACTTCTATGTCACAGCAGAGGGCAAACAGTCCCCACACACCCAAACCAGAGTCAGCCTCTGTCACAGGGTTATGACTGAAGTGCCTGCAGAGGAAGATGCAGGTCTGTACACATCTGTGTCTGTGTGTGCAAATGTGTGCGGGTGTGATCTAAACATCACGGTTAGCACAGCTAATGTAAAGCCAAATTCAATTTGGTGGTTATTTCTTCCTAAGCCTTTCTGCTGAAAACCATGCAGCTGTAAAATACAATTTATCTTATTATCTGACATATTATGTGGGCTCCTGACTAAGCAGAGCCAAAAAGAGAAATAAAAGTCACAACAGATGTAAGACTCTAGACAACAAATATGGTCTTGAATGTCTTTCTCAGTCACAGCCTCCTAACACCCTAATTTATTTTAGAAACTGAAGACTGACACATCAAGTTAACCAACGGAATAACATTTATGGAGACCTGGGGTCCAGCACCTGCTATGAATAAGTGAGACTGACATTTTCAAAAATAAAATTCCCCAGCCAAATGGAAAGAAAAGAATTAACAGCTGCTAGATTTCTTCGGCTCACAGCAGCTCAGCAAGCTTCCTAAAGCCTTCAGCACAAAAATTTCCTTCTAAGTTTCAAGATGTGGGAAAAAAATGCATAACTAGATGATCCTCAAACAACCTCATTGGTGAAATCTTTATGAAAGGTTACCGGAATTTGAGAATGATAGAGGAGGAAGAGGACACATTATTTTTTCATCTACTGATTGGTCTAAACCAAATGGCTTTATCATTCCTTACTCATGGCTCAACTTGTAACTCAACTGTGGACATCAAAGTTGTGGATGTCTAGAGATATTCTCCTGATATTATTCATGTAATGATTATACTGTCCCAACTTAGCACAAGAGGAGTCCAAAAAACAAATATACCTGTCAACAGATGGGGTCTATTTCGAATAATCCAAAATCCAAATTAGACAACAGAAGTCTAGAAATAAGTTCCATGCCTTGTGGGTAAAAATTTGAAACTGCAAATAAAGTTTAGACAAGATTTTTAAACCTTGAAGAACATCAGTAAAATGTTCATGGCGTCTCTTCTAAATCAAATAGAACAGCCCTCAACCTCTGCTGGCTTCCCCGTTAACCGACAAGGATACAGTTTACAGCAGTGGTGGGTAAAGAGGCAAAGGGCTGTACTTTTTGATGTGCTTTTACGAAATAAATGGATTATGTATTCGCTACTGCGGGACGCTTTGTCAGGCACCTGGAGGAATCCTTACCCAATCCTGAAGTGAGTGAAGTCTCAAAAACCATCTTTCACAGATGGAGAAACAGGCTGAGAGTTCAAGCCACCCAGGTCCAAGATTCACCCGAGCCCTGTCCACTCTGCACTGCTCAATCTTCCATAAAAAACAGATGATCAATCTGCAGAGCTCCCAAATCAGGTCAAAGGAAAACTAAGAATCTCAGTATGGCTCTACACATCTTGTGACTTTTTAAACTTTGTATAGTGTAAACATTCTTCATGGTGACATCATGGAGTCACTCCCTCAAAGACAAAGATTCAAACAAAATACAAGCTTCTGAGAAAGAGAATTCTGTCATATTCGTCCTTCCATACCCTCAGTGACTAAAAACACACTGCCTGTCACATGACTGGTCTTTGGTAAACGTCCCACACATTGAGAGGTGATCAGATAACCCATGAAATGGGGGCTGGGGGAAGAACAGGAGCAGGAAGAAGAAAGGATAGGATAGGACAGGAAAGGGGGAGAGAGAGCAAAGGAAGAGCTTGAAGGTAGGATCCAACCAGTATCAGCTACCTCCTGTCATCTGTTATACATGATATTAGGGATACCTGCCTGTATTTGACATAACAATGATCTAAAATGAAAACCTATGGGAGTTCGTGGCAGAGACAACATGCTCAGAAGGGTCTGGGGATGTTCAGTTAGAACAGCTCCACATACATTATATTCAAAGCAGCTTATGCTGGTGGAGGCAGGGCAGCAAGAGGGGAGGGACTAACAGATAGAAGCTACTATGCCCAGAACAGACGAGCGACAACGGTCTACTGCACGGCACAGAGAAATACAGCCACTGTCTTGCAGTACCTTTAAATGGAGCCTGTAAAAACACTGCATCAATATGTTGCTCACCTGAAACTAATGTAATATTATAAATAAACTTTACTGCAACAGTAAATTAATTAATTGTTTTGATAAAATAAATGTCCTAAGTTTCTAAAAAATAAAATAAAGCAGCTTATGCTGAGCTTTAGATTAAACCTCAAGTCATTACTATAAATTATTAGCATTGTCATTTCTCCCTAAAATTCACAGCACTTACTATATTATCTAAATAACACTTCAAAAAATCCAGGTAGGTCTAGAGAAGCTGAAGGAGAAAGATCAAGTTAGAAATGCAGTCTTTGAGACAACAAGTGAAATAAGACTCTGCCGTCTGCAGCATCTCTCCCACACCCATATTTTATCTTAAACAAGTTGCATTATTAACAAGTTATCCAAAGAAATAACTTTTTGATAAATGTTTATGATCTTCAATATTTGGAAAGATTGATATTTTAATGTAAAAAATATGTAACAGACAAAGACAGGTAGATATAAGCAGAAAAAATCCTCTTCACCTCCAAGTTCATTACTTTGGCAACTGTTGATCATTCTATTACCCAGAAGTGAAAGGCATACAAAGGGAAAAACGATATCTTCCCAGGATAATCTAATTGCAAGACGGAATCAAGGGTGACGGCATGGAAATCAGTCAATAAATTACAACATTTCCATTCTCAGCATCAAAGACAGGTCAGCATGGGGGTTATTAGAACATGAGTCATCAAGCCTGGTCTGAATTCCTCCTCTGCCACTTCCTGGCTCTTTGGGCAAATTACTTAACCTCTTGTGGCCTAACACCCACTGCCTGGAGTTCTTGGGATATTTAATGCAGAACACATTAAAAACAATTAGGACAGTGGCTGACATAGAATAAGCTTCCAATAAACATTAGTTATGATTATTATTAACTACAAACATCAGGAAGAATTCCTTCATGTCAAATATCAAAATTTAAAAGGTGACAAATGCTATGAATAAGCAATGTATGCAAGGTATATAAATGGATGATAAAATATTAAAAGATGCTCAGCTTCATTCATTATTAACAAAAATTTTCAATAATGAGTTCATCTTCACATAATTATCTGTAACAATGAAGAGATAATATAAAATGCAAGAGAAAGAATGGAAAAATACGCATTCCCAACATAATTAATGGAAGTGTACGTTTGCACATTTTGAAAGGTAATTTGATACTATCTATCAAAACTGTAAACAAGTATGTTCTTTGACTCACCAACTTCGTCTCAAAAACTCATCCAACAGAAATGCTCATCCAAGAGGGCAGAGATATGTAAAAGAAATGGGAATGGCCTCCCATTTCCATCAACAGAACACGGGTTAAATAAACCACCTCACATCCACACAGTAGAATAGAGACATTAAAAAGAATATTGAAGATCTTCTGCATGAAAATGAAACTACTGGTCACTTATGATGGAGCAGGACAATGTGAAAAAAAAGAATGTATACATGTATGTGTAACTGGGTCAGCATGCTGTACAGCAGAAAATTGACAGAACACTGTGAACCAGCTATGATGAAAAAAATAAAAATCATTATAGAAAAAAAAGAATATGAAACTATATTCATTATGTGTTAAGGATAAAGTTATAGAACAGAATTTATATATGATACCACTTTTATTTTTAAATACAAAACAAAATTATACACCTATTTAGATATTTCCCTCTATTTGCTTAAAAAATCCAAAAGATGTTAATGACTCTATTTGGCCAATGTGATGTTTATACTATTCACATTTTTGTAATCCATCTGCAGTATTTGGCATTTTTGATTTGTCCCTGTTGTTTACTTAAAGAAAGTCTAAGAACAAACAACAGTGACAAGCACAAATTCCAAAGCCAGTAACTTGGATTTGTATGTTGACCATCTACCAGCAATGTGCCATTTGCCCCAGTACCCCTGTTCATAAAACGAGAGAAGCCCAACCCTGAACCGGAGATACCCACAGGCTGGCACCAACCATGTGACTGCCAGGAGCGGGGGGGGGGAGGGGCACCAGGGAGCCCTGAGCACAGAGCACAGAGCCAAGTCCACCATCGCTGCTGCCCTACCTGAATCCTTGCCACACACAGATGCCGCCCGGCAGGCCTGCAGGGGCCCATTCAGATGCTAAGGCACCCCAAATTATGAGCAGACAGTTATGACAGCAAATACCCTGGCCCTGGGCAACCACATGTCAATAGTCTGGGCTACAACTGCCTGGCAACCAGAAGGCTGGGGTTGAGATTCCAGCTTGGCTTCCCCTTGTCTTCAATCTTCTCTGTTCGCAGGAACGTGCTGACTTAAGTAATCGCCAAATTCTAATATCCTACCAGGATAACTTTCCTGCTCAAAATAATTACACACCATTAATAGTATACTGCTCAGAGGTACACTGCTGGTCCATAGACCCAGGATCTGGACCACAGGCCCATCCTAAAATAAGGGACCTGTGAGGAAACACCTCAGTAACAGCCTCTTGGAACACGAGGCAACAAAAAGGGCCCCCTCCATCTGAATTTAATACAGTCACACTCCCTACAAGGGCCTGCGGCTCTCACATGGCCCCTCCCTGCCATCAACACAAACTGTGGGGGTTTAAGTTCACCAGGATCCACCCATCATAACTACATGGAGAAGAAAGAACTTTTGCCTACTTCCCATCTGCTAAAGGACCTCAACAGTAAAAATGCTACATACTCATACACCCACACACACTCACTCACACCCACTCACACACACCCCCACAGAAAGACAGCACAAATGCTTACCCGGAATGCTGCGAGAATGATTCTCGTCACTTTCTCTTTGACGGATTCTTGCAGAATGTCGGACAGTACGGGAATGATGTTGTAGCGTCGCAGGTGTTCACACATCTGAGGACTGAAGGCCAGGAGCCATATGGAAAAGATCATCTGATACTGGAGCTGAAAGCCACACTTGTTGCTCAGAACCCCCATGATGCTGAAAAGAAGCACGCATTGGGAATACACTTAGTAGGACAGCAAGAAAGAACAAATAACTGACGGTCCTTCTCACGCTAATGGAACAGTCTCTCTGCATCTCACTCTGCCTGCAGGAACAGGCAAGCTGCCCCTGCTCACCGAGGTCAGGCCTGCATAGCTGCTCGTGAGCCTCTTCCCAGAGTCTCAGGACTCAGCCCCTGCTGCAGGGAGCACAGCCCGTGGAGGGACGGCAGCAGCCTGACTTCACCTGCAGCGGCACTGCCCCCAAGATCTCTGAGCACAGGGACACGGGCCGGGCTGAGCCGTATGCTCTCCAAGGTCTGAGTTTCACTCCAGGCAGGCCTCTTCTAATCTGTCAATCTCAGTGACTCCAGCCTCTTACCCCCACCCCCCAGCCGCAGCTGCTGGGGTAGCACCTCAGACATTGAGAGCCTTTTGTTTCCACAAACCTAGTTTGCAAATTTATGGAGGACATGCTGTCAGCTGAAACCAAGACAGAAAGGTTTCAAGGGAGGAGTGCTTAGCAGCGAGGATGCTGCAGAGAAGCTGAAGGGTTTGACTCTGTCCACACCACACAGGATTCCAGGATAAGGCAATCTTTAAACCCAAATACCTACCCAGAAATAGGACTGAAGAAAAGCTAAGTCAAGTAAGGCCCTTGTTGAGGGGAACAGACAAGGACTCTTCCTTAAGGACAAGAACTGATCCAGCGGGCAGGAAGCACATGCTCAGGGCAAAGGGACAGAGAGGCCCCCCTAAACCCCAGCATCCTCATGAAACAATATCTGTGATGGCCTATGTGTGGCAGGTCTACAGAGCAAGGCACAGGGACATCATGGGCAAAACCAGCCACTGTTCACACTCTCAAGGACACAGAGCAGATCTGAGCCGCATCTGCGACCTACAGCACAGCTCATGGCAACGCTGGATCCTCAACCCACTGAGCGAGGCGAGAGATCGAACCCGCATCCTCATGGATACTAGTTGGGTTCTTAACTCTCTGAGCCATAACAGGAACTCCTACTGTTACTTTTTTTTTTTTTTTTTTTTTTTTTTTTAGTCTTTTTTTGCTATTTCTTGGGCCGCTCCTGCGGCATATGGAGGTTCCCAGGCTAGGGGTTGAATCGGAGCTGTAGCCACCGGCCTACGCCAGAGCCACAGCAACGCGGGATCCGAGCCGCATCTGCAACCTACACCACAGCTCACAGCAACGCCGGATGGTTAACCCACTAAGCAAGGGCAGGGACCGAACCCGCAACCTCATAGTTCCTAGTCGGATTCGTTAACCACTGCACTATGACGGGAACTCCCCTACTGCTACTTTTAAAGTCACTGGAAAAGTTACTGAAAGATGCTGTGAGACCCTAAGTGCTACTTTTGTTAGCTATTTAATATTTTCCAGTTAGGGTGTACATTTCTTAAAGGAAAGGACCATATGTGTTTCTTTTACTCCCCATAATATACAGTACAGGAGTTCCCACTGTGGCACAGTGGGTTAAGAATCCTGACTGCTGCAGATCAGGTCACTGAGGAGGCACAGGTTCAATCCCTGGCCTGGGAATTTTCCATAGGCCACAGGTACAACCATAAACATACACGCACACACACAATGTCACACATACACACAACGTCACACAAAGAGCATGACAAACACAAACAACTGTCAAAACCAAGATGAGAAAGGAGGTCCGTGGCACCAAAGTGACTACTTGATGTTCTGTTCTGTTTTTTAACCCTGACTTTTTCTTAAAAATCAAGCCAGTGCAGGGAAGTAAGGAGACAAACAGCTGGTCACAGGCTCACATGCACACCACCGGCTCCTTGTCAGACCTACGAACCTCTCACAGCTCATCATGCAATGTTTCTTTACAAAAAGATCTTACCTTTCATGTGTACATACTGCTTTATACTTTGAAAATACTTCAAATATGGGTAGGAATGTTCCTAAATGGCGACTGAATTTGTGGAGACTATCACCCCAGCAAAACCCCTTCAGCTCCAGTATTTTAAAAATCAGTGCTAAACTTCCAAGTTTCTAGTAAAGTCAAAGTACACAGTATCTGTACAAAATGCTGTTTCACGACTTTTAGTCTCTCTTCTAGGTCTCCCAAGAACACAGAAAAAAAAAAATCTACTTTTTGTTTAATAGGGTAAAATTAAATTTCTCATGCAATTACCACACAGATCTATAGGACCATTTATAAACCTAAGCTTTGATTCTGGTAACTATAATTTGAAGAATCACACTATTTCATCATCCCAGATCTTCTTTCATCATTATTCATTCATTATTCTCAACCAAGCTAAAAAATGTTATAGATCAAGATTATAAGAAAATTGGAGAATGATGGAGTCACCTAAGAAGATGACAGAATAGTGAAATAAATCATCCTTTCTCACTGTACTGCCAAAAATATTTCATCACACTTAAAAAGGTGAAAAGCCTGGAAACACCATCTGTGTAGTCAGAAAAGAGTGAACCTCTTGGTCCTGAGACGTCTGTCCTGAGAAGGGCTGCTTGCAAAGCTGGCCCTTGGCTGACTTGCGGGAACTTGACCAGTGAATGGTTCCCTCATGGGAACAACTTTCCCTAAACAACAGGGTGGCTCACTGGCCCTGAGCATGTGCACAGATCACATGCATGTGTGTATGCGGGACCCCTGCTCCCTGGGGTCTAGGATGTGCTGCTCGCCAGGCAGAGGGGCCCACCTGCCACGCCGCCAGTGAAAACAGGGGTCTCTAGGGAGTTTCCTACGCAGAAATCCCACACAAGACATTTTTTTAAAAAAACCTTCCTTTGGATGATTAAGTGTATTGATTTCTTTGAGAACATCAAGGAGAGACCTTTCAAATGCTACTCTACGTCACAAGCAAAGGGCTCACCAGTTGACTCCGTCTGCTTCCACCCAGGCGAAGCGGTACTCGTTGACCCGGAGCATCAGCTGCAGACACCCGGCCACACACTGCACGTACTGGGAGCTCTGCGGGGACAAGCACAGGCTGACACCGGAAGCACTTCGCGCCACGAGGTCATTTTCTTTACTAGAGTTTCTTATCATCTGAACATCCAAAAGTCTCGATTATTTTTTTCAAAAGTCAATCCTCCTATTTGTTTCTCTCTCCTCCTCTTAAAAACAAAGCTGACTTCTGCCCAATTAGGCCAACACAGTTCAAGCCCACTGGACATGCCCAGTCAGGGAAGTCAAGGAACAAAGTAGTTCTGTCTTGGATAAGGTTTGATAAACAGCTTATTATCTTACAATGTTTCACTTACCCTTTGAGCAGAGGCACTACACAGAGAATACTGCTCTTTAGAATTACACAGACATCAAAGAGCAACAATAAAATGAAAACAACACAAGTGTACGCTTTGAGATAGGCCTATATTTGAATGGCCTTGAGCACGTTTCTGAACGTTTTCAATACTCACTTCATCCTTAATGAGGATGATCCCTCCCCAGCACCCTGAAAGGGTGTTGTTAGGATTAACTAAGATAATTCATTCGGCATAGAGCTAGACATTCCATAGAAACTTGACAAATAAGAAGTTTAAAAAAACTATACAGCATATAAAAGTCTAATTAAACACTTGAGAAAGATGATGATTTTTGTCAATCAGTTCAATGGCACTGTCTTAGAGAAGTTGAGGTTAAATCTGAAGGTTGAAACCGGAATAACAACTGCCAGGATGTTGCAGGCACCACAGGGTTAGCAGAGCTGGTAACCCACAGCTGGCCTGGGATCCTCCTCCCTAAACATCTGCCACGAGCCTTACATCTCTAAGAAATGGAAGGACAAGAGGAAATTTCACACTCCAGCCTTAAAGACGACACTAACACCAAGAGAAAAGAAAGGCGAGGACCATGGAGGTTACATAAATTCACAAAACCTAATATACACGATGCTACTTAAACTTTATGTTTTAATCTAAACTAGGTTTGCCAAATTCCAGGCCTCAAATACAAAAACACAATGATATAAGTATATTTGGTGGAATAATACAAAGTTATCCTACAAAGGTTATCTTAGTAAATTTTACCTAGAAAGGAGTGAACACAGTTGCCCAAAAGCACAATATATGTCCAGTGATATAATTTGCTGGAAAACGCAAAACATGAGCAGAAATTAATGACCAAAAAAAGGTGAGTTTTCAGCTCTAAAACAAACTTCCACGATGGGAAATATACATGGACTTTTCCAATCAGGTCGACAGGTAAGCATCCCCTGTCAAGGAAGGTCTCCACCCTTCTTGTTTAGAAGAGTGTAAGCCTTGTCCCTGAGGGTACTGAACGGAGGCACCCAGGGCAAGCCCTCCTCTGCTACTGATCGTCAGCTTCCTCAACGCAAACACTTCTCGGTTCTCCGTCTTTTTCTGACCATGTCTGTTTACCATACTAGGCTGAAATACGTGACACATTCTAACAATGAATTCTTCCTTGCTAGTTATGGCTCAGGATTCGTGTTAGAAATGTGCATGTGAAAGATGTTCTTCTAAACCTGGGCTCTCTCCTATGACACGGGAGGCGACCCAAGACCAGAGCACCCAGGGACGGCGACACTGGCACAAGACGGAATGGTTGCCTTCAATTAAACGGGATCAACTGGACATCTCCTTGTCTTTCACTCACACTGTGCTCTGGGTCTCACTATAAAACTCAATGATTTTTTTTTTTAATGTCTTGTCTTTTTAGGACCCCATATGTGGCACATGGAGGTTGCCAGGCTAGGGATCGAATCGGAGCTGTAGCCACCAGCCTACACCAGAGCCACAGCAATGCAGGATCCGAGCTGCGTCTGCGACCTACACCACAGCTCATGGTAACACCAGATCCTTAACCCACTGAGCGAGGCCAGGGATCGAACCCACAATCTCATTGTTCATAGTGGGATTCATTTCTGCTGTGCCACGATGGGAACTCCCTCGATGATTTTTTTTTTTTTTTCCTATTTCTTGGGCCGCTCCAGCAGCATATGGAGGTTCCCAGGCTAGGGGTCGAATCGGAGCTGTAGCTGCCAGAGCCACAGCAACTCGGGATCCGAGCCACATCTGCAACCTACACCACAGCTCATGGCAACGCTGGATCGTTAACCCACTGAGCAAGGGCAGGGACCAAACCCGCAACCTCATGGTTCCCAGTCGGATTCGTTAACCACTGCGCCACGACAGGAACTCCTCGATGATTTTTTTAAAAAATAGATAAGCAAGCCTTTGAATTCAACCAGCTCTAACCCCACCCAGAGAACACGCACAGTCACACAGAACCATCCAACAGCTCTGCTCGGTCCTCCCCGCCACCTCGGAGCCACGCTCCACGGCCATCCTCCAGGCCAACGCACCTCCCCCTCTCTCTCCAGAGTATGAGGGCAATGGAGACCATGAGTGAGTCACTCAGCCACCCTGACACCTCATCCCCATGCTGACGCCATCTGCCCCCCTCACCTCTCTCACTGAGCAGACGCAGCTCTTCCTGGCCAGGACCCCAGCCCTGGCAAGGTCTGAATCCCACTCCCACACAGAGCGCCTTCACTCTGCAACTCTCTCTCCAATCTCTGACTGGCTTCCTCTGCTCAGCCCCTAAACAGACTCAATCTTTCCAGTCTTAAAATGATCCTCACACCTTGTCCCAACGTCCGCGTCCTCCTTCCTCCCAGCACGTGGAGGTTTCCTGCACCCTCTCACACCCGATCAGGCCCCCCACACAGCCAGCACTGGATCACCAGCCCCCCACATGGCCAGCACTGGGGTCATCGCCCACCCCTCCCCCACGGCCAGCGCTGGGGTCACCAGGCTGCAGTCACCTGCTTACGGCAAAACCAGGCCTCTCCCCAGCTACTCCCTGGGAGGCTCTCTCCCCCGCTCTCTCTCGCTGAACTGACCCACCAGCCACAAGTCCAAGGCCGAATGTCAACTCCTCACCAGGAAAGAAAGGCAGTGACATAGCATCATGGTTGCAGACAAGGGCCCTGAAACCAGCCTGCCAGGCTCAGCCACTTCCAAGCTAAGTGACCTTGAGTGAGCCTCCTACCTCCAGAATGGGGATTAACAGGACAAATTCCAGGGTTGTGGGGATAATTCCATCAGCGAATACATAAGTTCTCAGCACTACATGTCATAAAGAATATTCAACAAATGTCTGCCGCTGCAGGCGCCATTGTATTCTGATTCCTCCAGGTGGAATTAACGGCTTCCACATATAAATTTCTATCCTTGTTGTGTGTGTGTGTGAGTGATCCCCATTACATCAGAGAGTAAAAGATGAATCTTTTTTTTTTTTTTTACTTTATTTAAAAAAAAAAATTTTTAGGGCCACACCCCCAGCACGTGGAAGTTTCCAGACTGGGGGTAGAATCAGAGCTGTAGCCGCTGGCCTATACCACAGCCATGCAGGATCTGAGTCGCACCTGCGACCTACACCATAGCTCACGGCAGCAACGCCGGGTACTTAACCCAGTGAGTGAGATCAGGGCTTGAACCCGCGTCCTCATGGATGCTAGTCAGGTTCGTTACCACTGAGCCATGACGAGAACTCCGAACATGAAGTCTTAAGACATATTTTGTTCAAACGAAGTCTTTTTTTATTTTTATTTTTTTTACCTCACTCAGCAGGAAAGGACAAAATATAGCAGCCCTCATATTCCATGCTATCATTTCTCTTAAGCTGATTTCCATGCAGATAACACAGAAATGAACTCCCATCCTCCACACTGTTCAGTGCAAACAATGAACTTGATCTTTTCTTGCTGTATACATTTTCCTCTTTGCTACAATTTCCTATTCTATTAGCAGACATTAGGACATCTGAAAATTAGTCCTGAAATAGCTGTAACTACTAAAAGAAAATCCTGAAATCTTTCGAGATTTCCAACAAAGGCAAAGTGAGCAAGAACTGAAAAGCAGAGAAACGGTCCCTCCTACAAGACGAGGCTGAGAATCACCACCACAGACGAGGTGGTATCTGCAGAAGTCAAGCACTGCTCCTTCCAAACAGAAAAGCCACGAGGAGGAAGGAAGGGCACAGAAGGAAGGGAATCTCGGGGCCCAGAGCTGCACATACCTCACCACTCCCAGTGCCCCCCAGCTCCCCGACCCCTCTGCTCAAAGCACCCCACAAGCGGCTGACATGATCAGCATCCAAGTGTTAAGAACAATTATAAATCAGAAGTATGGCTTGTGAGTAGGAAGGAGCCTTTATTGTTAACAGTTGTGTGCATGACTTTTACTGACCTGAGTTCTACAGGAGATGCTCCATACATGTTTATGATAAAATAGCCAATCAGTGTAAGACGGCACAAAAACAGGTCACTCTTCCCACCCCAGTACCCCTCCTAGATTACCCACTATTAATAGATCCCTACGTTACCTTGCTGAAATTTTCTACATGTTCTATGTATGTCTTTAAAAAACAAAACAAAACAAGAAAAACTTTGATTTGCAACTTTGTTTTCCTTTAATAAATCTTATAGAGGTCTACTGCACTTTTAACAACTCAATCTATATAAAGGTTTTAAGTCCATGATGCTCTTCACTTCAAAGAAGTATTCCTTAATGCTACACCATTCACTGGGCTGGTTACGCCGCCTGGAATGCAGAAGACACTCCACCTTACTTTCAAATCCATTGCACCTGCTATCCAATCCAGGCCGCAGAAGCCATCTGTCCTTGCAGTGCTGGGAAGCAGCCGGACAGCACCACCCTAGACCACCTGCACTGTCAGAAAGGAACCTTGGCTCTCACTGTACCTCAAAGGCTCCACAAATCTATGCTCAATATTCATTCCACTGGTGTTCATGCTTGCATACAAGCTTCAACAAGGCAGACCTCGGTTCCTGCCACCAGGGCCACTGTGCATGTGCATGAGTGAAGCTGGACCGAGGGAAGAGAATGCCCAGATTCTCCCACATCCTCCAAAGTTTGGGAGCACAGTATGCCTGCTGAGGTCAGGGCAGCAACACAACAATCAACTTGTAAGGCTGCGCGGCTTCCACGAAAGAACAGGAATGATAATTCCCACGCAAGAGCCAACAGAGAACTGAGCAGTCTGAGGTGCGAGAGGGTTAGTACATGTACTCTGATGTTCGTTATTTTTACATCTGGGTAAAAACAACACAATGCGTTTCAAGAAAATTTAATTTACATACAATCCTCTAAAGCAGAACAACTGAAATGACCCACTCATAACGGATCCCGAAGCAGTCATGCCATCTGAAAAGTCAAGACTGTGGCATGAAGGCTGATTTCTCATTCTGCAGCCTCCAACTTGTTTCATCCGTTTTACAGTGACCCCAAGTGGCGACAACATGGAATGCAGTTTACCAACTGCTTGTCTGCTCTGAAGACCCGAAGGGATCTGAAGACCCGATGCTGGTACATTTTAACAGTCTGGGGAGCCTAAGCAAAATGGAGGACCCCTGAGGGTCCCGGTCCCAGCCACGTGCCTCGGTGTGCACCTGGGGTGGGGCAGGTTTGGCTGCTCACGAGCCTGTGTGCCCCTCCTGTGGCCTCTGCTCAGCCCTGAAGCATGGCTTCTGCAAAGACCTACATCAAAGACGGAGTGTGGTTACTCGAGGAGAGGTGACAAAGTGAGCAAACAGGGCCCACACATGGCGAGGGCTCCAAAACCACCCGGTACCGATTCAGAGCCCTGCTGAAATGTGGCGTCAAAGGAAGGGCTGATGCCCACTCTCAACATGTTAAAAGTCTGCTTCCGAGTTGTAGCCTTCCAGAAATGCAGGCATCTTCCGGAAGAGACAGACTATGTTCAGGTTTGAGGAGCACTAAAAAGCCCTTCAAAGGCCAAACGCCAAACTACCCCGATGCTAATTCCGGTTGAGGTGCAGGGGTCTGTGTCTACCAGACAAACCCCTTCATGAACCCCTGCCAAGTCAACAGATCAGTTCTGCTTTTCCCACACACTGGACGGAAAAGAGCCAATGACAAATGTCACATCACCAAAGCCTGTACCTCATGACTGAGCTTTAATAACTTACAAGCACCTTAACAACTGCTTACATGTACAAGACATATGTTGCTGAAAATACCTTTTTAAAAATTTACAAACAAGCCTACAACTTTTCGAATAAATGATTTTTCAAAATTCAAACTGGTAGAAATAAAAAGTCATATAAAGATTCCCAATTAAACACCTGCTCATAGCTGAATGTCTAAACTCCCTGCCTACCACCTCCTTCCCCACCCTGACCCCAAGATCACCTGCTTCTACACCTCATTCTGTCCCATTTCAGAAGGCTGATGGCCATCTTCTGGCCTAACACACCACTTGGCAAATCCTTCACTCCATGCCCCACAAAAAGCCCCATTATCTATTCTGAAATGGACTCAACACACACAGGGATGTTCCCTGCAGGTTACAGAAGCACCAGTGATGAAGGCAGACACTGAAAGGCTTTGATGGAGCTCTGTTTAGGTGTGTTACAGGCAGGTAGGAGACACCATCCCCTAAAGATGCTTTCCAGTTTCCCAGAAATATTTCAGCAAAGGAAGCCAGGCAGACCTCACCTACATTTTTTTTTTTTTTGGTCTTTTTTGTCTTTTCAGGGCCACACCCGCGGCACAGGGAGATTCCCAGGCTACGGGTCCAATAGGAGCTGTAGCCGCCGGCCTACACCACAGCCACAGTAATGCGGGATCTGAGACGTGTCTGAGACCCACACCACAGCTCATGGCAACACTGGATCCTTAACCCACTGAATGAGGCCAGGGATTGAACCTGCAGCCTCATGGTTCCTAGTCTGATTCGTTTCCACTGTGCCACGATGGGAACTCCTTCACCTACACTTTGAGCTTTTACCCCTACCTCTCTCAACTGGCACCAATCACGCCAACCTCTACATGTCCAAATTTATTGCCAATTCCTGAACTATTTTGAATACAGCAATGTTAAACCACTCCCAATTCGGGGAGATAACTCTAACCAGGAAAGGGACTTGAAGAGACATGATTAGTTTTAACCTTTAATCTTCTGACTCTACATAAATACTGGGTGAAATTGGCCCAAAAAGTGGTGGGGGGATGGGGTGGCTCTGGCTACTACTAAAGCCTGAGCAACACAGGCAAGTAACAGGTTTCAGGGCCGCGGGCAACTGGACTGTCTTCAGCTTCCCGGCCCAGTGCTTACGCATCTGGCAGACGGTATTAGAGAGGTTATCAGACGGCTGAAGTCTGAGGTGAGTAACCGATTATTCACTGACTTGAGCATCTGAGTTCAGACACTCGCTCTGGGTCTCAGGCTGAGATTCAGCTTCCTGAAGAGAAGAGCAGAAGGACAAGGACGCCCCACATCACCGAGAGCAGGAAGGGACCGCACAGCCCAGAAAGCGCCTCCACACAGCTTCCACACCATTAACCAACCAGAGGAGACACCAAATCCAAGCACTTACACCCGGCCCCCAGTGGACATCTTGAAAATGTTAAATGTCTATGACTCAAAATAACTTATATTCAGGGTGTTAGAGGCCAGTGAATGAAGAAGGAATGTACTTACATCGCTTGAAGAGACTGTTCCTGTTTCAACAGCGACACCGCTACCACGCAGTTTCTATTACGAAATAAATAACTTATTACTTAGTTTTGTTTTTAATTTTATCTTAATTTATCAGCTTATGAAAGGGAGCTAAGCAAATTTTATAACTGTTCTAATCCTACTTAACAGTGTAACATCAACTAATAAAAAGCACAGGGACGACATAACATTCTAAATACCATTACACTCTTCCAGATAATACTGTAATCAATAAATTCTTTAAAATGGAATAATAATAATCTGAATATACTAAGTTCCAACTAAATTTCGTAAGTGAAGCTACTACAAGTTTCCAGGCCTCAGGATTTACTTCCTGGGCTGTTTATCGGATACGACAACTCTCTTAAGCTGAACTATTTATTCTACACAATACGCTGTGGCAAAGCTTTCACAACAGGTGCCTGATGGTGGGAAGATACTACACGGAACTTAAAAATTAGGTTATTCACAGCAATGCCAACGGGTTATGATGACAATCAAATCCTCACATGTTATACAGAAATGACCAAACAAAATTTAAGGTAGAAAGTCAGAAACTGAAGATGCGAGAGAACAGAGATGGTGAATTTCTAAAAGGAAATTTTTATTTTGTTTTATTCACTAACTATTATCTAAGTGCCAGGCATGAGCCCCTATAACCCAGATATAATGCTTAAACTACCCAAAAAAGGCTCCCAGATGTCACTATAAAGTCGAAGAACAAAATAACCAAATTTGCAACTAATCTGGACTTTTGAAAGTTTATTTCTATGAGAATCATGAAAATGTGCTCCTTTCTATGAGGAATAAAACAGCTACAACAGAGAAAAAGAGCTCTTCCAGATAAAGTGCTATCACATGACATTTCAGCAAATCAGAAAATAAAATCCCCCAAACAAAACTATCATTCATTCCTTAAACAAAAAATGGTGATATAATCCTGACCAAAGGCATGGAAGAAGTGTCTGTCCACAGCGAGAGAGGCAGCAGAAGCAGAGACAGACTGAGGCAAGGCAGAGGCCCGGGGGGGGCCTGAGGTACAGCACTTGCAGAGCAGAAAGGCCAGGCCATACCTGAACACGGCACGGACTTGGTGATAAAGAGAACGTGCTGGAAAGACACAGAAAGGTCTTTAAGAGCATTTATCTCACACCAAGAAGCTCAATCCTAATGAAAACTGTTCTAGACATTGGAAGATCCACTTCCACTAATGACCAGAGAAATATCCCAACTGCTAGATATGGTCACCACCCCAGTTCCCCATTCTACAAGTGACCGATCACCCATGAGGCACAACCTAACGTTACTGCTACAAGGAAAAGCCTACAATGAAACAACCCAAAATGTCAGTGGCACACTGCAGCGTGCACTTTCCTGCCTGCAGCGTGCACTTTCCTGCCAGCTCTGGGTTTTAGGACCCCGGCTACCATAGAGCCTCATTTCCACTAGACCATAGCTAACACCAAAGCAGAGCAAGGTCTGCGCAAAGGGAGAACTAATCTCAAAATTGGGAAAAAAAGGGAGATGACCCATTTAACTAAAGCATTCTGATCCCAAACGACACACATTTAGGAATTTAAAATCTCATTTCCACATACCCATTTTCACATTCTAAATATCTTATTTTTTAAATAACCCACAAGCTCAGCAAAATCTGCAAACTTGTGGCTCTTGTAAAAATAACCTTAAAATCTAAGCCAATGCAGGGGAAATTGACCCAACATTGTAAATCAACTACACTTTAATTTTTTAAAAAATTTACAGGGGTTCCTGCTATGGTGTAATGGGATCAGGTGGCACCTTGGGAGCGCTGGGATACAGGTTCGATCCTAGGCCCAGCACAGTGGGTTAAAGAGCCAGCACTGCCACAGCTGTGGCTTAGGTCACAACTGTGGCTCAGATCGGATCCCTGGCCATGTGCCTTGGGAGGGCAAAAAAAAAAAAACAAATAAAATAAAATAAAATAGAACTATGCCAAAAATAGTGTTAAAATGTAAACAGTTGACAGAAAAAAATAATTAGTTTTGTTCACAACACTTCAAAATCTCTCTATCCAAATATAAAAGGCCATTAGGCTCCCCTCAAAGGCAGGCAACGATAAGACAAAAAATAAACCTAAACAAAAATATCATGGTATCTATCTCACACTTCAAATTAAAATCTATCAAAAATAATAAAGTCACCTGAAGTCTAAATTATAACTTCCTATCAATGTATTTCCCATAGACACTCATCTGTAATCTAACACGACAACACCGGAAACACCAACACAGTACCTCCCACCCCCATGCCAAAGCCACTCTCTCCTGCCTTTGTTCTGCTAGCTCCCCCTCAGCCTCTGCGGAGGCTCCTTCCCTCTGAGGCCCCTCAGCACCTCACACATGGTTACTGAGAGCCTAAAGGAAAGACCCCGGCTGGGCCATCAGAAGGGCCGGGCCATCAGAAGCTTCACCTGGACTGCTCTGGGGAACCTGGCACCTGGCAGCCATCACCACCCCCTCACCCCCCAGGGAGAGATGCCCAGATAGCCGGCTTCATGTCTCACGAGGACATGGTGACACCCTGAGGAGGGGTCACTGGGGGAGACATCCCCTTGTAGCTGCAATGGCAGCCCCAGGCCTGGCACAGAGCCCAGGCAAGGACTGGACAAAGCAGGCTGGCTAACAGTCCCGAATGTTCTGTTTGAAGGTCTCCAGGTGGCAGCCAGAGAGGGCCAGTCTGTTTACTGGTGCAACTGGTTAGACCATCTGGCCTGGTTATGTGAGCAGAGGGCATGAGGGTCCCACTGGAAAAACTCAGAGAATACCCCCCCAACTGCCCCACAAGATTCTGGCCCAGGTCTGGGTGGCGCAGGGACCCAGGCAGCTGGGGAGCTGCACTCAGAGGCTGGTGGCCTGAGGCCGCCCACACGCTGGGCCTGCAGCACTGGCCCTCCTTCCCACTCAAGACTGTGTGTCCCTCCGATCCTCCAACCCGTGGGCTCCAGCAGCGCCCTCCTGGAAGGAAAAGATGACCTGCCGCAGAAATGCGCGGAAGGAGAGAGCAAAGTGGCAGCAGAGACAGGAAAGTCCAGCTGAAGCGTCAGAGGATCAGAGGAAGAAGGGTGGAGCCCTGCCCGGCCCCGAGCAGCGAATGCGGCTGTCTTCTCAAGTGCAAAAGCACCACTGTTGCACAGCAGCTTCAAAATTTCACATAATTACCATAAACAGCTTAAGAGAACATGGGTGTTACCTTCCTTTCAGAGACATTAAAGGAAGGTCTTACCTGGGAGCTCAGCTGGGTTTTTATCCAGTTGAAATAGTAATTTAGGTCGCTGCCTTCCATCAGCTCTTTTCCCCAAGCTGCTAACTTGGCAATGATCCTTGCTGCCTGAAAAATAAGAAACTCAGGTGAGTATAACACCAATCCTAAAAATCATATCATGTGCCTTAAAACCCAGAACCATAACCATTTTCTTGCATGATTTTTTTCAACACTCAACTCCTCCAAAAATAACAGATCATATTTCATTTTTTAAAAGATTTTAATAGGGTCAATATGTAGCTTTAAATATTTCCATTAAACTGAACCAAAATTAGTTGTGTTTTAAGAATTTCAGGACATTCCCTGCATTATTCTGAGTTTCAAAAGGCTGGGATTCATTAGAAGACCAGCAAAAATCACCTGCCAGAGTTCTGAACAATCTCTACAACAAACTGCCCACAGCTAACTCGCTCAGCCAAGGCCTGTGAGTCCTCATACCTAACGCCTGTATCTTGCTATGAAATATAGCCTGGGGATTAAATAGCCATTTCTCTAGATGGAAACAAATATTCATTGCTCCTCATTCAAAAACTTCTCAATTTTCTTCAAGCTATAAAACAATCATGATTTTTATTAAATAGGCAGCATATGTTTATCAAATCATCATGTACATTTTAAATATCTTCCAAGTTTGTCAATTACACTGCAATAAATCTGGAAGAGTGTATGAGAGAGAGAGAGAGAGAGTGTGTGTGTGTGTGTGTGTGTGTGTCTGTGTGTGTAGAGAGAGACAGACATATGGGGGAAAGGCAGTATAAAATACTGACTCTCCACACATAATCCCAATTTAATAAATATTCTTCTAGTACTTTCTGTTAGCAAGTGTGTGGAGAGAGAGACAGACATATGGGGGAAAGGCAGTATAAAATACTGATTCTCCACACATAATCCCAATTTAATAAATATTCTTTTAGTACTTTCTGTTAGCAAGTGAGTGTTTCAAATGTGCAATCATTCAGCACGAGTTAATCCTAGTAGAGACGGAAGGCTGAGGTTAACTAAGCCCACAAACACGGACTTTGTTCCCACACGTGCACACAGCTGAGCCAGTAACAGAAGGTGGCACCTGCCATGGCACATGTGGGACCCTGCCCGTGGGAACCACGGCCCAGCACCTCAATCACTGGCTGCCTACTGGCTGGCAGACGCTTTCATGTGCCTAGCTGAGGGAGTTTACAGCCACCTCATCTAGCTCACACTGACCTAACTCTCCCCACATACATAAATGACACGAAAGGGCTCCTGTAAGGAAACCAGGGTTGGAAAGCTGACCAGAGGTGCAGGCACAGGCAAAGGGGAAGGACAGAGGAGCACAGGCCTGGCGTCGCCTCTCCCAACACGAGCTCTTCATCAGCACAGGGCACACCACTGACAATCTGACCCTCCAAATCTCAAAGGTTAACCAAAAGTAACTAAAATCACAAATAAATTAGAACATGGCTTAGGCAACAGGATGAATAATGATGACTCTTACCCTAAATGTCTATGTGTCAATTGTCTTATGAAACCATCAAAATTAGGAAGATATTTAAACTATGTTTCTAGACAATGAAAATAAGCCTCTACAATTTGAAAGGAGAAAATACATTATTGGCTTTTTTTAAAGTATTCCTTAAACTATTATTTCTTTCATAAGACCTCCTTTCTTATTTCCTTTCATAAATGCTTTATAATATATACAACACACAAAGGCACTGGCACATAAATGCAGAAAAATCTACATGGAAAGAAAGAGCACATGCTCAATGCTGTCACTGGGTGGCTCCTGATGTAAAAATGCAGCCTCGGGGGCTCCCTCACAAGCCTCCAACTGCTGGGGTCAGAAAAGGCCTGAGGAGTTCCCATTGTGGCACAGTGGTTAACGAATCCAACTAGGAACCATGAGGTTGCAGGTTCGGTCCCTGCCCTTGCTCAGTGGGTTAACAATCCGGCGTTGCCGTGAGCTGTGGTGTAGGTTGCAGATGCAGCTCGGATCCTGCATTGCTGTGGCTCTGGCATAGGCTGGCAGCTACAGCTCCGATTAGACCCCTAACCTGGGAACCTCCATATGCCCCCCTAGCCTGGGAACCTCCATATGCCACGGCAGCGGCCCAAGAAATAGCAAAAAGCAGCGGCCCAAGAAATAGCAAAAAAGACAAAAAAAAAGAGGCCTGAACTAAGATTTTTCTTCTCCGAACCATCCTCTCATACCTTCTCTAAACTCCATCAAAGACTCTGCTCAGTGTTAAGCCTTCCAAAGACAGCCTTTCAGGTATCAGAGTGGCCCCACTTCCTCTGACTTCCCAACCCCCCCACGTGACTAAAGGCCAATAAGCAAGCACTGCTTTGAAAAGTCAGCATCAGAGCAGGGACAGCTAGGGGAACAGGGAGGCTGGTGTATCATCGTCAATGGCCCAGGCGCCCTTTCTTCCCTAAATCAGAAACATAATCAATGCAAAACTTACCATATGAACAGTGAAGAGATCCTGGCGATTCAACATTGGCAGAAAGTAGGACCAGGCAGTATTCTTGCTACGTTTTGCATAGTCAAAGAAAATGCTAACACGCTGGTGATTTTCCTAAAAGGGGAAAAAAAAAAGAAATATCACTCATCAGAATGCATTTTCCTGTCCTGCCATACAGCACAGGGAACTACATATTCACTATTCTGTCATAACCATAATGGAAAAGAATATAAAAAAAGAAGGTATATAGGTAAAACAATCACTTTCCTGTATAGCAGAAATTAACACTGCAAATCAACAGTACTCCAAGAAAATAGTTTTTTAAAAGAATGCATTTACCTGACTATTTTTGCAATAAGACAGACAGAAAGAACAAACCAGAAATCCTTGACATTGTGACCTAAAAGGGTGGGTGGCAGCGGGTGCAGGGGGTGGGGTGAGGGCTGGGGACATTTCTCAGTGTGTACCTTTCTGTGCAGTTCAAACTTCTGGAAGCATGTTAATGCTTTACATAATCAAAAACAAAAATGAAATCAACAGGGATGAGGAAAAAACTAAATATTACACACAAAAATAAATGAGTCTAGCTATATCTCAGGAAAAATAATATTACCACACCAAAAGAAACTTGAACACAATACTCTGACTACACAGCCCCGCTTAAAGCCAACGTACTGCAGCAAATCCTGAACTCCAGGCAAAGGGTTCTTCTCCAGGCCTATGGGCCAGCAATTCTGAAATGAGTTCCTGGGTGTTAAGGTGGCGTAAGTGCATTAACAGGCAGAGGAGGAGAGGACTTGCCGCCTCAATGTCCAGCGCAAAGCTGGGGCTCCAGGGAACTGTGGGGCGTGGCAGAAGCCAACCAGAGACAGTGCTTGTGAACCGAGGTTTGTAATAGATGAGTGTGTATGTCTGTATAAAATCTGAGGGTATCTGTGCATGTGTGAGTGGAGTGTGTGTGTGGGGGGGGGGGGTGCATATAAGTTAAGCCAGGGTCTGCAGCGGGCTCATAGCTCCTCGCTGTAACAACACGATGACCCAGGCAGACACAGCCTGCCCCGCGCTCCAAGGCTCACTCCTCAGGGAAGAAAAAGCTCCGCCCAGGCGGGACAGCAACCGTCCCATGAGTAAAAGCACAACATCCTGATAAAGGACATGGTGGCCCCCAGACAGCACCATTCCCCAACCCTGGGATCCTCCACACCAGGTGACTCGGGGCTGCGCACAGCAGGCCACTGATGAGCTGCCTCCCTGTAAACAGGCGAGATGCCCTCCAGGCAGTTGGACCAGCTCTTTTCCCTGAGACGTGCGGACAGGCCCTGGATTTAGCAGCCAGATGGCCTGTGTCAAAAGGACTGCTCTCTATACCAACAACTGCAACCTGGATGACACTTGGGTGTGAAACACAAAACTGTGAGGCGGGGGGGCCTCCGTGTTTAGGGACAATAAAGTAGTAAACAGAAACTTGACACCACTTTGTTCTCTTATGGCTCAGGTTCAATCCCTGGCCCGGGAACTTCTGCATGCCACCAAAAAAAAAAATTTTTTTAATTTTTTAAAAAAAGGAACTTTATGCCATTCCAAGTCTCAGATGATAAGCAAAATGTTCTCAAAAGACATTATGCTTTTGTGGGCAAGCAGCTCACCCAGTCAGCACTGAGCCTCCAGTGCTCTGAGATCTGCTGAAAGACTGAAAGAGAAGGAGTCGTGTCATCTGTTGAGTACGCAGCCATCCGGAACCCCTTCGGGACGCACCACGCATGGCTGGTGGCGCTGCAGGAGATACACACTCGAGTCCTTGTCATCCTGAGAGCAGACACAGCCCGTACGGCAGCACTCCTGTCAGTATCACTATGAGCAAATGACACCTCATGTGATGGAGGAAGGTGGACTGTCACACTATGGAAAAGACCCACTGCCCCATGTGAAACGGCACAGAAATGTTACCGTGAGAACCCAAAACGACGAGGCTGACCACCGTGAGACCCCTGAGGCTGAATACACCCACCTGCAGCGTGTCGTCCACCATGGTGAGTATGTACTGAACTGTCTGCTCTTTGGAGATATGAGTCATCAGATTTATAAACGTCTTGGCACACTAGGAAAATGAAATCAATGTTAATCATTGCTGTCGACTGCAAACACACCATTTTAATGAAACTGCAGTAAAACATTATTTCTTTCGCCTACCTTAGGATGCAATTATAGAAAATGCTTGTCTTTTACAAACACTGTGATGAAGTCTGGGAGGACCATACAATGACTTGCATCGGATTTTTTTAATCATTTCTAGTAATAAATGCCAAAATGTTTTCCTTTTTTCTGGCTGCACCTGAGGTATGTGGAAGGTCCCAGGCCAGGGATTGAACCTGCACCACAGCAGTGATCTGAGCTGCTGCGATGGCAATGCCAGATCCTTAACCCACTGTGCCACAAGGGAACTTCAGTGTTTACTATTTTTAAATAGACAGATCTAGACAGACCTACACAACTCCTGATTACCCATGATAACATAAACACTAAATGACATGGGAGTTCCCATCATGGCTCAGCAGTTAACGAACCTGACTAGTATCAATGAGGATGCAGATATGACCCCTGGCCTCACTCAGTGGGTTAAGGATCTGGCATTGCCATGAGCTGTGATGTAGGCGGGCAGCTGCAGCTCTGATTTGAACCCTAGCCTGGGAATTTCCACATGCCACATGCGTGGCCCTAAAAAAGCAAAACAAGCAAAAAAAAAAAAAAAAAAAAAAAAAAAAAAAGGACTACATTGCTTATGGACAATCAAATACAATCATTGTTCATTGTTTTGTTTTTGTTTTTGCTTTCGCTCAGAAGCAGAACACCAAAGCAGTAAAAGCGCAGGGCCTGGTACAGACACTGGAGTCAGAAGGCTCTGACCAGCACCGCTCCTGCACGTGAACACCTCTGTCACAGTCTCTGCGGCATGTTCAGCAGAACAGGCGCCCACAACACTTTTCATCTCACATTTCCCAGGACTGTTGGGAGACTCAGGCTGAGTTTGCACACAGCACCTTCAGCCCCTCGGGGCCTCACATCAAGAAATCTGAGGGGCAACATAACTGCACACTATTATAGGGAGAATACAAAGTAGAAAAGTTTTGCTTAAAAAAAAAAGTTAAGCCACTTTTGGAGTTCCCGTCATGGCTCAGTGGTTAACGAACCCGACTAGGAACCATGAGGTTATGGGTTCGATCCCTGTCCTCGCTCAGTGGGTTAAGGATCCGGCGTTGCTGTGAGCTGTGGTGTAGGCCAGCAGATACAGCTCTGATTCAACCCCTAGCCTGGAAACCTCCATAAGCCTCAGGTACAGCCCTAAAAAGACAAAAGACAAAAAAAAAAAAAAAAAGTTAAGCCACGTTGAGAATAGCTTATACTCTGAAACATACTGCAAATCTGTTCTAATTCAAAAAAGCTTTGCATAAATGCAGACAAGGATGGAGGAATAAACATACTCAATACAACATCTTTTCTAAAATTAACAAAGAAAACTAGAAATCGCTCAAATGTCTTCCAATAAAACGAGACTTTTGTGTTAAAGTATGCCGCCTACCTACACAGAATATCACAGTCATTGAGAAATGCCTAGAATGTCTAATGACTCAGGGCAGGGTTCATGGTCTCATATCTGAACGGATCACCTGACTGCCTTCAGTTTGAAGCATCTCCTGCTTCTCCTCGGGACTTCTCTTCATTTCAAATCTTTGAATGAATTCACAGTCTTCAGAAGAGATCATCTGCCCCCTGGAAAGTAAGAATAAGGTTTTTGTTCAGTAAGAGCCGCACAGGCCTGTGAGCAAGCGATGCAGAATGCCCCTCTCCTGCGTCCACAGCAGAAAACCCCTGGGGGGACACTCAGGCCCTGGCATCAGGCCACACCACCTACTGCTCAGGCCCTCCCTGGACCTGGTAGAATTTATCTGCAAAAGGGAACAATAACCACTTGGATTTAAGGGACTGAACTGAGGAGGAAATTAAGCAGTTCATATGAGGTGTTCAGCACCATGCCTGGTTCATAGTAAACAACAAAATGCCACCTCTGGGCACCAAACACTTCTCAGCCCATCCCCCCTCCCAAGCCAAACTATTTACCCGGTCAGTGAATTTACCATGTTTATAGGACCTTCTATACAATCATTTTCTCCAGCACATTCTTTCCCTTCAGACTCAGAAAAATGTGATCCTCACCCTCTTTGGAAATACAACCTCTCCACCCTGAGCTCCATCCTCCAGCAGGCACCTACTCATTCGTGATTTAATCACCAGCATTCACGGGCAGCCTCCTGCATGCCAGACACCTTTAAGAACAGGTAACAGAGGCATTCCCTTGTGGTACAGTGGGTTAAGGATCCAGCATTGTCACTGCAGCAGCTTGGGTCTCTGCTGTGGTTTAGGTTCGATCCCTAGCCCAGGAACTTCCTCACGCTCCATGGAGGAAAACAAAATACACAAACACAAAAATATTTTTTAATACACACATGCATACATAATGCCAGGATTCTAAAAGCTTCAAAAAAAAAAACAAAAACAAAAACAAAAAACTAAAGCCAGGTAAAGAGACAAGGAATTATCTAATTGGCTTAGAGACGACCTCCTGCGGTCACCTGCACAAACACCTGAATAAGTCAAGTGACAGGCAGGAACCCGAGAGACAGACAAGTCCAGGGACCCAGGGCGGCAGTGAGCCGGCTTCGCGGCAAGAGCAAGAGGCCAGAGCAGCTGGGGGCTGCGAGCAGTGTGGCGTGATCTGATCTGTGTTTTGCAATGATTCTCAGAGCCTGCAAAGAACTGCTCCTTCGGAGAGACAGTGACAACAGGGCTGTGAGGCCAGAGGCCGGAACCGAGGGCACGTGAGACCCTGGCAGCCTGCCCAGTGCAGTGGCGTCCGCCCCAGGACACACACCGTGGGTGGCTGAGAGGACCCGTGGATGGGCTGGAGGTGGACTACAAGGGACAGAAAGAGTCCAGGCTCTGAGTGTGTGGCCTGCAAAGCTGGTGCCACGCCCAGCCTGCCGCAGCCTGGAGGGGCCACCACTGGCCGGGGCTCCCAAAGCCCTGCATGTTCTCCCAGCTCTTAGCTCTGCCTGTAGGCTCCTTCCTGGAGGTTACCCCGGACAGCCCCGCTCCTCTGCCCCAACTCCTGCTGGCATCTTCCGGAAGGCGTCCCAGTGCTCCCGGGTAATTATTTGTTACCTGGGAAAACTTAAAGTCTGTCTCCATTTTAACGCGTACTACAATTTATTGTTTAATTTTTTACTTAAAGGTCTGTTCCTTCGTTAAACTTTATTTATTTATTTATTTTGTCTTTTTGCCGTTTCTTGGGCCGCTCCTGCGGCATATGGAGGTTCCCAGGCTAGGGGTTGAATCGGAGCTGCACCACCAGCCTACACCAGAGCCACAGCAAAGCGGGATCCAAGCCGCGTCTGTGACCTACACCACAGCTCACGGCAACGCCGGATCCTTAACCCACTGAGCAAGGGTAGGGACCAAACCCGCAACCCCATGGTTCCTAGTCGGATTCGTTAACCACTGTGCTGCAACGGGAACTCCTCCTTCGTTAAACTTTAAACTCAAAAGTCAGGGCACTCTTTCATGACCCTAGTATCTGCAGGCAGCTTTACTGGATTCCAGTTTGACCAGAACAGTGACGCCCATTCATTTATGGTGGGTCTAGCTGAATTACTGAACAAGGGTTTAAGCAAATGTAAACAGGCCTAAAAGGCCAGCAGTACCATGTTACAGAGAGGGGACTGGCCTCGGACACCTGGACACTCGCCCGCAGCTCCTACCCTCTCAGAACACGATGTGCCATCAGATCCACTGAGGACTCACGGTCCCGTCCAGCCCCCAACAACCTGTGAGCTCTTTGTGGGGAGGGGCTCATCTCACACCCACCCACATCCCCACAACCACCTGCTCAGCAACAGGTGCACCACTAACAGGTGGTGAACATCTGTATGTAGACACACACAGAGTAGACGGGTTTTATAAAAGAAACCCATGAGCTGGACAACAGCACAAAGGGCAGAAATAGACAAAAAAGGGAAACCATGACTTAACTAGTGTGGGGGCCTGGGAACAGGAGGAAGAGAAGAGAAAGCAATGAAAAATCTCCATGTAACTACAAGTGTTCCAAACGCCAGTGCTGGGGAATGCCTGCCGATCAGCTGGCACATTGTGACCAATTTCAAAATTATCCCATTTAGGTTATAAACAGTGAGGCTTATAGCCATGAAACTCCTTGTCTTCCAATCTAAATTCACTGTGGACTAAAATTAGGAAACAGAGCTCAAAATCCTAATTTTGCAGGGGATTTAAGCAATTACACAGATAGAGACAACCAGAAAAGACATCAAAAAGTCCCTCTTCCTCCTGCCCTTGCATCTGGGGGCTCACCACAATCCAGACCCTTAATCTGGGAACTGAAAGTCACCACACATCAAATCAATCACTAAGACTTTCTCAAACTTCTCCAGTTCTACCTATTCCGGCCACCTGAATGTGGCTGTAATTGTCCCAGCTCTAGGCTTATTATCCACATGTCTGCCCTCTACACTGAGGGAAGAACAATGAGGCAAATCTGATCGAACTCCCACACAGAAACATCAGTCATTTCCAATTCCTACAACAGTCATTTTAAAACTGCTCCTCGGGCCCAGAAATGGACCTACATACATGGTCCACTGGGCTTCAAATGATGTGTTTATATACCTGACTTCCCTACTAGATTGAGTTATCTTTCTGTAGCCTCGAAGGCTGGGGAAACGCCTCAGACTTGGCAAGTGGTCATTAAATGTCTGATGAGTAACACAGTTAACCGCAATAAATGGCATCATTTTTGTACACTGCAGATCCCTCCTAGGTCAAAGCAAACTGCAAACTAAAGATACCTCAATTTGTTTTTCAAAATATGTATGCAAATCCTACCTGAATTTCCAAATAACTGTTATAAACATACATGTTATAAACATACATGTTATATACATGCCATGTTATAAACAGACCTGAAGTCAAGTCAACACAGCCAAGTGTGGTCAAGAGTAAATGAACACTCGCTTTACAGATAAACACAGAACACCTACAGGCTAAATCTTCATACACACAAGGAGGGAGAAAGAACTAAAATTTATTGAGAGGGTATTCAACATACTACTGCTTTTTTTTTTCTTTTTACAGCCGCACCTGCAGTATAATGGAACTTCCCGGGCTTGGGTTCAAATCAGAGCTGCAGGGTTGGCCTACACCACAGCCATGCCAATACTGGATCTGAGCCACATCTGCAACCTACACCACAGCCTGTGGCAACACCAGATCCTTAACCCACCGAGCGAGGCCAGGGATTGAACCCGTATCCTCACGGATACTAGTCCGGTTCTTAAGCCACTGAGCCACAATGGGAACTCCCAACATACTAGCGCTTTTAATCAACTGTGCTAATGCTTTAAATACACAATTTCAGCAAGGACCCTGTGGGATATGTATAACCATTTTACATTTACTTTAATGAACCTCAGAGAAGTTAAGGGATTTGCTAAGATCAGCAGACTAGGAGAACCAGAATTCAAACCCAGGTCTTGAAACTCAAACAGCCACACTCTTTCCTGGTTGTCTGAGCCCTTCTGCAACACCAACTGTGCCCATACTGATGGCCAAGGCACCCTAACCGGGTCAGGCAGCCTCTAGCACCCCCCCCCCATAGTGCATGAACACTCTTCCTGCGTTTCCCACTCCTCCAACTTTCCAGAAAGTACAACCTTCCAGACAGAGAAGGTCAAAAGTACTGTGAGCAGCGTCACCTCCCCACCAGAGCCCCAAGCTGCTTCCACCGCACTACGCAGTTTTCCTTAGAACAGCTAATTATTCTCAGGAGGAAGTGTTTTCTTCCACATTTATTAGTATTTTTCCAGTATTTCTCTCATGGAAGCATGACCATGAAACAGTCTGATGCAAAGGCACATGATCACCCATGATTCACAGCAAACGGGTACTCACTGAAGGTAGGACTGCCAGTTCACTTTGTTTGCCCGAACCTCCGCAGCCTTGGCGGCAATGATGTTGGTTGGAACGGCAGCATCCACGGCACCCCGGATATCCATTTTGGTCATCTAAATGTTATGGTCTTGAATGCTTTTCTACAGATCTTCAATTATGATGCAAGGTAAACCAGAATACCAAGTGTTATTGTTTTAACAACAACTATTACTATTATCATTATCAACCTGTCCAGGCATTCAACTCAAATATTAAATACCCTAAATATTAAATACTAATAGCATCAGATCTCAAATCTTGCCCACTTATGTATGCCCTGCTCCATAAAGTGTTCTCTATAAGTTTTCACTTTTCCAGGAAAGGGTTTTTAATTATTGGCACTAATACTGCAGCAAGATTTTTAAAGTAACTAATTAAGGTGTCGACACCACAAATCATGCTTAAATAGAAGAGGCATACAAAATAGGAAAAATATTTTAGATATATACAATTGAGATCAACTTTCCTCTTCTGACAGAGAAAAAATAAGAACCTGTACAGCACAGCTAGGACCAATTATTTTATCTACATTTGCCAAGCAGTGTTTTAAAGTGACATATGAAAAACCTACACGTCCTTTCTAACATTATTCATTCAAATTAAAATATTCCAAGTGGAAATGTAATATCTTACAGGACGGAGCTTTCTTTTTTCAATCAAAATTCATGGTGTTTTCAAAATTAATTACTGAGAGAATGTTTTGGAACAAACAGAGATTATAATTTAAACTCAGCCAACAATGAGAGTCTGGTCGGATGATAATGAACCTATCGTGATAGACTTTAAGTAATTCTCACTCCTAAACTTAAAGACAAAAGCTTAAGCCTGGTTTCGTCACGACAAAAAATACAGGGTACGGTTTACAAACTACAATAAGGTCATAGTTATGACCACAAAGAAGCTAAAACCACCTCTCTGATTCTATTTCAGGATACCAATGACCTTAGTCAGTTTGGAACGTAATCGCCACATCTGAGGATTTGTTGTCTAATCAAACAAGGGCAATGCGGACTGGCTGGGTCCAGGTAGCAACAGACTCCGACCGGGCCAAGCTGGAACCTGGAATCAAGCGGACAGCCCCAGCGGCCCCTCCTGCAGCAGCTGAAAGGACCTCGGGTCGTCACCTAGGTCCCTGAACAACTCGAGCCCCAACGGCCAGGGCCGTGGCGCAGTCCTGGAAAAGCACACTTTTTACGCGTCCACCCTCCCTCCCCTGCCCTTCCCTGCGGGGAAGGCACGGCAGTTTCGCAAACCCCGCTGCGGCCCGGAAGGAAAGAAATCTGGGGACCCGGGGCCGGAGTGGGGTCAGGAGGACCCTGGACGGCGAGAATCAAGCACGCGCCAGGGAAGCGGAGAAACCGCGGGGTCGCCTGGCTGGGGCCGGGGCCGGGTCCGGGGTCCGGGGTCCGGGCAGGGGCCCGGGCAGGAACGACCCAAGTGCGGCCTCACCCCGCGAACCCGCCGGGCCCTCCAACGCACCCAAGGCGGCGGGGAGATACGGCGGTCCGGACAGCGGGGCCCCGCCGCGCTGGAGCGCCGAGGCAGAGCCAAGTCGGGTCTCCTGCCCGGTTGGGAGGCCGGGGCGGCGGCGAGGACGCGGCGCCAGAGAGCGAGCCTGTTTCGGAACGGAGGAGATGTCGAGGGCGGCTCAGGCAGGAGAAAGCCGGAGCGGCCGCGGTGGAATGACAGGAGCCCCGGTCACGTGAGCCAAGACACGTGACCGCCCGGAAGGCGGAAGCCGGGAGGGGCCAAAACAGTCCGCGGAGCGCCCTGCGCCTGCGCTCACGACGGTGGGTCCGCAATGAGCAGGGGGCACGGCGGCCGCTGCTGGAGACTCCCAGCCGCGCTCCCGGTCTCCAGCTCCTTCACCTCAATCACATGGGCAACCTTAGTCCTTTTGCACCCAGTCAGTTACGATATTCACAGGACATGGGCCTCTTGGAGGGACTAATATTCTGCACATCACATATAGAGAGATAAAGACACCCCACTAATTTAAGGTGAGTGGTGGAGTAGAAATACAAAGAGGTCCTAATAGTATCTCATGTTCCTGTTCTAAAGTAAAAATTTTGCAAGAACTCCCCCTAATATTGCACATGTTAACCTTTTAAAATCTGAGTCATGGATGCATAGATGTTCCTTATATTCTGTCTCTCCAGGGTCTTAGATATGTGTCTGTAGCCATCAGCAGTCCATCAAGGGGTGTGAGTTCGGAGAAGCAGAAACAGGCTAAACAATGAGAAAAGCAGCGAAACCCATCCAGGAACCTGACATCATAGCCACGGAGTTTCACAGGGAGGCAAAAGAAATTTCACCCTGGTGGTGACAGAGACAGACACTCCTACCAATTTCTGGTCTGTCTCTCGTGTTTGAGAATTGTTAGTAACACGAGAGAAAGTGGGGATTGTTAGCGACTAAGGAGACTGTTAGTGGCTCTGATGGCTGGGTAGCCCTTGGAACCTAGAGTCAGTTCCTGCAAATGCACTTGCACTCCAGAGGATGAAATTAAGGAGTTCCCTTGTGGCACAGTGGGTTAGAGATCCTGCATTGTCACTGCTCCGGTCACTGCTGTGACTTGGGCTCAATCCCTGGCCTGGGAACTTCTATATGCCATGAAAAAGGCCAAAAAAATAAATGAAGGTGGAGTTCCTATTGTGGCTCAGTAGGTTAAAGAACCCCACATAGTGTCTTTGAGGATGCAGATTCAATCCCTGGCCTCGATTCTGTGTTGCGGAAAGCTGTGGCATAGATCACAGATGAGGCTTGATCTGGCGTTGCTGCCGCTGTGGCGTAGGCAGGCATCTCAGATTCGTCTCCTATGCCAGGAACTTCCGTATGCTGCAGGTGCGGCTGTAAAAAGAGAAAGAAAAAGAAGAGACCCCAGGGACAGCCCTCTCCCTGGACACGCACAGGCCACAAAAGGACACAGCAGGAAGGCAGGTGTGCAAGCCAGGAAGAGGGCTCTCCGCAGGGCCCCACCATGCGGCACTCAGATTTCTAGACACCAGAACTGTGAGAAAATAAATTTCTTGTTCAGCGACCCAGTCCACGGTATTTTGTTCTGGCAGCCGGAGCAGATGAGTACACAGTGCAAATGAAGCCGCTCAGTCACAGCACCAGCACAAAGTATGAGCAAACATCACTGACAACAGAGAGAGACTCGAGCCCCTGTGGGCAGGTGCAAAATGCAGGGCACGTTTATTGAGTGTCCCAGGTTTGCCAGGCACCCCACTTGTTTCATGGTTTCTTTGGACTTGCTCAGAGTCAAGCTCAGAAGCACAGTTATAGTCAGATAACTTCGGCAAGTGAAATAACAGGTGCATCTTCGACTACTTTGGGGACCTAGAAGAGGAAGCCAAGACTGCCCATCACAGGAGATGGGGGCATTTAAGGCCAACACGGGCACTAATCCCAAATAAGACAGGCATGTCGGGAAACAGGCAGAGGGCCTCCCAGGCAAGAGGGTGTGGAGCCCAAGGTTGTCAAGCATCACACACTGTGAGTGCAGAATTCTGCCACAAAGCCGATTTTCTTCATCATTATACACTACACAGTGTATCACTTGAATCATTTCTAATCATTTCTCCATCATTTTGATTTAGGATTAAATTTAAATGAGGACTACGTTGCTACCTGTAGAGGGCAGTCATAACAAACCTGGACACTCTGAGTCAAAGGCTCTTTCTGGATGAGAGCACTAAGGGTCTGTGGATAAACTGCCCATCCACAGCACAGATAATCCTTTTGCTTTGACTGGTGTAACTGCAGGAAGCACTGATCTGATCAAGGACCCAGCACCGGCCAAAGGTAGAGAAACAGAGTGGACCCGGGACTGGTGTTAAAATCAGGCCTCTGGACTCATTTGGAGCCTTTCTTGTAAAAACATGCCCAGGCTTTCCCAAGACAACCAGGAGTGCCTGCAGAAGCACTCCTCCAGGCCATCTATGTGGATGCACTCTCTGCCCCCGCCCGGGGCTGTGGAACATCACACCAGCCTTCACCAAATGGTGAAAAATGAAGGAGGCACCACGGCCATGCACGATGTCAAGGTAAGACCTGACTTTTCTTTTGTTTCATTTGGGCCGCGCCCACAGCATGTGGAAGTTCCTGGGCCAGGGACTGAACCCGAGCCACAGCAGTAACCCAAGCTGCTAGAGTGACAATGCTGGACCCTTTTTTTTTTTTTAAGTTTTATTGAAGTATAGTTGATTTAGAAGGTTGTGATCATTTCTGCTATATGACAGTGTGATTCAGTTATACATGTACACACATCCATTCTCACTCAGATTCTTCTTTCACATAGATGATCAGAGAACATTGGGTAGAGTTCCCTGTGCTGTACAGCAGGTCCCTGTTGGCCAGTCATTCTTTATACCTGAGTGTGCATACAGTAGTCCCAACCTGCAGCTGACAGTGCCAGATCCTTAACCTGCTGCACCACACAGGATCTCCCTTTTTGGTTGTTTTTTGTTTTTGTTTTTGTTTTTCTGTGACTTTTCTTGACAAGCAAAGGCTTTATCCAGAAAGAATATAAAATTGCAAGCAAACTTTAGCACTGTTTCTCACTTTATCTTATTGATGATTTATTGACAGAAGCTCCCAGTGTGGCTCAGCGGGTTACAAACCCAACTAGTATCCATGAGGATGCAGGTTCAATCCATGGCCTGGATCAGTGGATTAAGGATCTGGTGTTGCCACAAGCTATGGTGTAGGTCTCAGCTTCAGCTCCAATTAGACCCCTACCCTGGAAACCTTCATATGCCGAGGGTGTGGCTGGCAAGCAAGCAAGGAAGAAAGAGAAAGAAGGAAGGGAGGAAGGGAGGAAGGGAATGCTTTCAAATCAAACCCAAGAGAAAACTAGGACCATCCAGTTTTCTCCAACTTAAACAGCTGTCCCTTACCACGGTGAACGATTATATTTTGTTTGTTTCTGTTTCAGGAGGTAAAAAAATTTTTTAATTGTACAGTTGTATTATTTAATTATAATTATCATAAATTCTTTGATGGAGAGGAAATCAGAATCAGATGTAAGAAGACTTCAGCATTCCAAGAATGATGTCAGATGACCCCCTTCATGGTGGATTATGCACTTATTTACTATGAGATATATTTCTTTTCCAGAGATTCCTTGTTTGTGTATCAATTTTGCAGTTATTCTGGTTTGCAGTTATTCTGAAGTTTTGATATAAAAGTCTATATGTATACGAGATTGTTTTAAATTGTGTTCTCTTAATTGCAAGTTCATCTCCAGTGTCCTGCATTTGTACCCACCTCTTCTCATGATTTCTGATTTTGGTGGTATAATCGTGCATGGATGATTTCGTATCTTTAGTGCATATATGCCTTTACTGGTGAGCCTCAGGAGGTAAAATTTTTAAAAACAGAAAACCTAGACATAGATTTTTGTGGCTATCGATATTAACCCTTAGGTATCTTTCTCTGACATAAAAGTTATATCCCATATAGTTATAAAAAATTATAGATTGCTTTCTACAAAATTTCTTGAGAAAAAAGTTGATAACTAACATGGGCATGTGTGGACATGAGGAGCAATGAGATGTTTTTCCTAAATTCCTAGTTTCCTGGGTGGAGTTCTACCACCCAGATAACATTATTTCCCCAGAGTGACCACTTGTTTGCTCAGTGTTGTGTCTCTCTGCGGAAAGTACAGCTTATGTCTCCAAATCCTCTTAACTATAAATAGAACCACCTCTTAAAAGGTTATTTGGTGTGGAGGAGGGATGGGTATGTGTTCACGCCGACGAATGAGGATCAGAGCTCAGAATTAAATGCTGCAAAATCACACAACGGCAAACCTGGCTGAAGACTGTAGCGCTAGAAAATGTGTCTGCCCCAATGCTCAGGTCCTTGCAGGAATCATTGTCTATTTGCAGACTCTGCTTAATTATCTGGATCCGTCCCTTCTCCGATGTCATTTTAACTAGTTGGCACAAGGAGAAGAAAAGTTGTTTATTTTTAAGTCATGAGGAAGCTTTTTCTGTCAGAATGTACTCAGCTTTACTTTTGAGCCCTCAGACGATATGCGGACAAATAATACAGGAGTGTCCATACCCCTCTTATCACCTAAGCACTAGGTCTTTAGGAAACTAGAATAAAATGGGGTAGAATGACCGAAAGTCCTTAATTAATGAGCATCAAAATAGAGGCCACACAGAGGAGAGATTTCTAAAGGAAAAAATTTGGAGAATGTTCTGAGGAAAAAGAAAACAACAATGAAGTACATGTGTTGTATATGTGCATATGGAATATATACGTATTATGTATATATATAGATATAATATGTGCATACACACATATGACTTCCGTGGTTACACAGACCATCAGGTGTGATTGAGAGTGCATAGAACCCCACTCACCTACACAACACACACACACACACACAAGTGCATGTAGACTTATGAAATCTAGATAAGCTCTTAGAATTGTCCCAGTGTTGGAGTTCCCTGGTGGCCCAGCAGGTTAAGGATCCAGCATTGTCGCTGCTATGCCTCAGGTTTGATCCTGGGCCCAGGAACTTCCGCATGCTGTGGGCAAGACCAAAAAGAAAAAAAAAGAACTGTGCCCATGTCAGCCTGCTGAGGAAGTCTCCACTGGGGAAAACTGGGTGGAGAGTGCATGGGACAGCTCTGGACCTTCTTTTTTGGAACTTCCTATGAATTTGTAATTATTTCAAAATTAAAAAAAAAAAAACCCTCCCAAAACAGACTGGTAGTAATAACCCAGCATTGCCCACGTTTATCATGGGTCTTCCTGCTGTTCTTTTCATTTAGATACTTAGCCGGTTTCATTAGGTCGGTAGCACTGATGTCCCTACATCTGTTTTAGAGATGAGAAAACGAGTTCGGAAACACTGTGGGTTCCATGTGTGACGTCAGCCGAGCAGTGATTTGAACCCAGGCTTTTCTGACACTGGTTTCACTGATCTCGTGACTAATGCGATGGCTTCTGGCAGTGCTTTGGAAAGCAGGCTGTAACTTCGTGGGCTTGAAGCCAGTCTCTTCACTAGTGTTTTCTCTCTGCATTCTGCCCAGAGCACCCCAACATGGCCACTAATTTACTACAAAACAAATTCATATCCCCTCGTATATACATGCACACACACTCAGGAGCCTGGTTTCATCAGAATTTGTTTTTTCCACAAGGATTTTTTCCTCCTTCTATTCAGGGCACAGGGTGCACGTGGGAGGCGGGCTGTTCCCTGGACTCGTCACTCTTCTCATAATAAATGTGAGAGAGAGAGAGAGAACTGCACAGCCAGGCTGGCAAGAAGGCAAACGACCTGCCCAGCCATCCGTCCATCCACCAGGTGTATATGTGTGTGCCTTCTTTCTTGGCAATAAAAGTGGCCAGAGCCTAGACCAGAAAGCTTTCTACACAAAACCATGACTCACATCCTTGCAATGTCGAGGCCCCTCTAAGAGTGCAAACAGCCAAGTGCTCCTCTGTTCCAAGTGTTTGATCCCTTGAGCAGTTGGTCAAAGCACTTGTGTGGAGACATGACACACTGAGAGGAGAAACATGAACCCCAAGGCCCCAAAGATGATGGAGATTTGTGAGGTGAGATGGTTCATGAAAGGAATTCTGCCTCTAGTATCCAGCACGTTAACATTAATGTGTTTAGAAGACAAAACTATTCTGCCCTGCCTCCAGTTGTGAAAGAGCAAGTTCACTAGTAAGGACGACGTTGGTTCTTATCTTTTCGGAGGCCCTCTGAAAAGAATTCTCTAGTCATTAGCTTAACACCTGAGAGGCTCACTACCTGTGTCCAGAAAGGCTCGTTGGAAAGTTGTTGTGGTTCCATCCCCTGTCCTGAGCATCAGGTACCTACTGAAGTTGTTTCCAGGTGAGCAAAGCGGGGAGGGCCACCAGGCTGCAGACTCAGGGGCTTTGAGTCTCAAGGACTGTAGGTACATTGTCTTCCTTGGATGGTTGACCATATGAAGGCCATGGTGTGATCTTTGGAAAGATGTAAAAAATTCTTCAGTGAATCAGTCTCTGCCTCACAGAACCCAGGACAATCATGTGACATTAAGAGCCAAACTAGGAGTTCCCGTCGTGGCGCAGTGGTTAACGAATCCGACTAGGAACCATGAGGTTGCGGGTTCGGTCCCTGCCCTTGCTCAGTGGGTTAACGATCCGGCGTTGCCGTGAGCTGTGGTGTAGGTTGCAGACGCGGCTCGGATCCCACGTTGCTGTGGCTCTGGCGTAGGCCGGTGGCTACAGCTCCGATTCAACCCCTAGCCTGGGAACCTCCATATGCCGCGGGAGCGGCCCAAGAAATAACAACAACAAAAAGACAAAAAAAAAAAAAAAAAAAAAGAGCCAAACTATTTTCAGCTCATCGTAAAGAGTTCCAGCATCATCCTAGAGTTTCACTTAGGTAGCAGATTTGGGCTTGCTCTTAAGTTGGTGAAGTATCTAAGATACCAGCTAATGCCTTTCAGAGCAATCAGTGAAATGATGATCAATGGTGAATGGCGAAAGGAAACTGCCAGAATCCCCCATACAATTTTCATACAACTTAAGAAATGAATGATGTTCTTATGATCAACAAATGTTTTACCTTGACTGAGCAAAATACCAGCCACCAAACGTTTGGTCCTCAGCTGTGGACCAGCTGAAACTGCATCAGGAGGGTGGGCAGCTCGTGCTGCAGTAACAAATAAACCCCCATACTTTCAGCGGTTTACAAACAAAAGTGGGTTTTTGGCTCAGGCCACGGTAGATCAGGCCGTTTTCTCTAAGCAGTGTCCCAAGATCAGTGTTCTGTTGTGTTGGGGATCCCCAGTCGCCCTGGGGGCCTTCTCAGGATAGGAAGAGGCAGAAAGGGTGGACAGAAGGTGAACCCGTGACTTCGCTCATGTTCACGTTTCTGCACCAGGCCTGGCACGTGGCCAGTCTACTCGCAGAGGATCCTGAGAAACATGGAGAAGCCCACGGTGCTGACTCCCACAAGCGCCCCCTGCTCAGCTCTAATCTCTACTTTCTGATAGGACACTCAGATGACTCCCAAAAAGAGAGAGAGAGTGTGTGTGAAGCATCCTTTATACGTCAGAAAAGAACACATCCCTTTAAGAAGATGTGTATATGGGCTCTCTGGTGGCTCAGCCGGTTAAAGATGCAGCGTTGTCACTGTAAATACAAGTTTTCATCATGCACGCCAATTTTTAAAATACTTAAATAATTGTCTTTCAGGGTTTTACATTAAAGATTGGGTTTTCGCCACTGGATTCTATTTTTAGTGGCAAATGTCTCCACCTGTAGCATAAGTGGTTTATTTTAGCAAAGAAACTGTATTTCAATGGGTTTCTTTGTTCTTCTGAAGTTTTTCTGAAGGAGAACGGGTTAAAGAATATACAGCATTATATAATTTTCCTTCTTTTTGGCCACTATTTTAGTTATGTTAGCTTCAGTCATTTTTTTTTTTTTTTGGTCTTTTGTCTTTTTGTTGTTGTTGTTGTTGTTATTGTTGCTATTTCTTGGGCCGCTCCCGCGGCATATGGAGGTTCCCAGGCTAGGGGTTGAATCGGAGCTGTAGCCACCCGCCTACGCCAGAGCCACAGCAACGCGGGATCCGAGCCGCGTCTGCAACCTACACCACAGCTCACGGCAACGCCGGATCGTTAACCCACTGAGCAAGGGCAGGGACCGAACCCGCAACCTCATGGTTCTTAGTCGGATTCGTTAACCACTGCGCCACGACGGGAACTCCTTCAGTCATTTTTACCATGTATGATTAAATAAAGGCTTTTTAACTTCAACTCAAAAAAAAAAATAAAGCAAAACACAAGCTCCTGGGCCAGGAATGAACCCAAGCCACAGCAGTGACAACACTGAATCCATAACTGCTAGGCCACCAGAGAACTCCCAGTGTGAAATTTTCTAACTTAGCCTAGGTTTGCTTTTGTTTTTGAGAATGTAAACTTAGAACTTCTGAGCATAAACAAATGGTAGTGGTTCTAGAATTGATGACTCCATAGGGTGTCGTGTATGTTACCAGCCACGCCATGCCAAGGGCATTGGGTAAGAAGCCAGTTGTTGTCCCAGGATTCTCAGACACGTCTTAATTTCCGGACTCTGTGGCAGGAGCCTCCTGCGGCTACTCTGCAGCCCAGGTCAGCATCACTGCCTGGAGGTTCTGCCTACAGAGCCAGGAGCCTTCTGCTGCCACAGAGCTTTGTGGAAGGTTGCTGACTGAGCCCCTGAGACACATTCCTGGAGGAAACAGAGGCGTGTCTGAATAACTCAGGCCTGTGTTATAGGCTTTATGTTATTCCAGCAGATGTTGCATCTCTGAAATATTGAGGTGTTGTCCCCCTAAATGAAAAACTCTAGAAAATGAAGTTTTAAATGGAAATAAGACATTCTGTTATCAATTTTAAGGGGGGAGGGGCTTTTAATGGCAGGTTGGATGGACACCATGAAAATTAAAATTATCAAAATAGAAAAATATGTTTGACGGGAGTATCTGTTGTGGCTCAGTGTGTTAAGAACTCGACTAGTAACCATGAGGTTGCGGGTTCCATCCCTGGCCTTGCTCAGTGGGTTAAGGACCTGGCGTTGCCGTGAGCTGTGGTGTAGGTTGCAGACGCGGCTCAGATCCCGCATTGCTGTGGCTCTGGCGTAGGCCGGTGGCTACAGCTCCGATTAGACCCCTGGCCTGGGAACCTCCACATGCCATAGGTGCGGGCACAAAGAGACAAAAAAGAAAAGAAGAGAAAAAAGAAAAATATGTTTGAGAAAGTCTATCAGAATGTAGAGGAGAAAGTTAAGGAAATTTAAATCAGGAGATGAAGTAAGAGGTATGGAGAACAGATCTTGAAAACTCACCTTAGGGATGGATAAAAGGAATAGGTAAAAAGGGGGATCTGACCAGATAAAATAGAAATAATTACTTTTTGTGTGTGTGTTTTTTTTTTTTTTTTTTTTTTTTGTCTTTTTGCTATTTCGTGGGCCGCTCTTGCGGCATATGGAGGTTCCCAGGCTAGGGGTCTAATCGGAGCTATAAGCTGCCAGCCTATGCCAGAGCCACAGCAACGCAGGATCCGAGCCACGTCTGCGACCTACACCACAGCTCACGGCAACGCCGGATCGTTAACCCACCGAGCAAGGGCAGGGACCGAACCCGCAACCTCATGGTTCCTAGTCGGATTCGTTAACCACTGCGCCACGACGGGAACTCCATAATTACTTTTTGAAAAAACCCAACTTTATATTCCTATTATAAAAAGATTTCAGATAATAATTCAAGAATACATATTGTATTCCACGAAAATGGTGAAAATAGAACTAAACCTAGGAATATCTTCAGAGAATGTTCAAACTTCAAAAATTAAGATGCTCTTTCTATAAGTATCCCCAAAGGGAAAAATGAGATTACCTACAAGGAAACAAAAATAGAACCTTCAGGAGTTCCTGCTGTGGCAGATCAGATTAAGGATCCCGCATTGCTGCATCTGTGGCATATGTCACAGCTTTTAGCTCAGATTTGATCCCTGGCCTGAGAATTTCCATATGCCACAAGTGTGGTCAAAAAAAGAAAAAAATTAAATAACAAATTAAATACATCCATAAAGAAAACTTTCCATGTTCTATTTATATACCACAGTGGGAGCAGCTCCTATCGGCTTTAGACCTTGATTGGATAGCATGATTGGACTTGACCTTTCAGAAAAGCATTTTTAAATGGCAAAAGATCCTTCCTGGAAGTCTAAAAAGAATACTGTAAAAATCCTGGTTGGCTTCAGTGTACCATTTGGATTTTTGTTCAGAAATTTTATCACTCTCAGATTTTAAATTTATGGTTAGGATGAAACATATCTAAGTCTCATTTCCACTGGGCAAAGGTTTCATAAAATCATCTTGGCTTTCTAGCCTTCACAAAACCATAAAACCACTGCAGACACTTGGAAGACTGAAGGTTTTGCCTTCTTGCAGGATAAAGACATAGATGAACTTTACTGGGATCCTTAGCTACGAAACCTGAGTTACAGGTTCAGTATGAACCATTTATTTCTGTTCTGGGCATAAAGCAATTCTGATCAGGCTTGTATCATTTCAGCATTTATTGTTGAAACTTCCAGGATTTCTCGTCATGGTGCAGCAGAAATGCATCCAACTATGTCGCTGTGGCTGTGACATAGGCCGGCAGCTGTAGCTCCGATTAGACCCCTAGCCTGGGAACCTCCATATGCCCTGGTTGTGGCCCCAAAAAGACAAAAAAGAAGAAAGAAAGAAAGAAACTTCTACAGAATGGTTTTATAGGTACTGCATCTAGAATAACTGAAAAAAGTAAATGAAGCAAATATGTTGAAAGATAACAGTGTAAGCCATGTGGTGACAATTGGAATATATATTCAAGTATTCAAGAATAAAACCCAAATCACAGACTACCTGAGTAATTTACTTTAAATCGATGGTGTAACCAAACCTGTTTTTCCATAAGGATGTATTTCGCTTCTGTGATTTTGAATTCTCAGCACTAACAATTATAAGGACTCCTTTTCAAGTTAGAGACCACTCCAAGGACTGATATTCAAGGCCAGACTGAACAGGAACTAAGTATGATAAGCAGAGTCTCAAGAATTTTGTAGCTGCCTGTTCAAATTGCATCTGATGCAAGGTGACAGGAGACAGCTTGGGAGGAGCCCGGCAGCCCAGAACCGGAGCCTGGGGTCCATGGAAGGTGCTGGAAAAGGTTCAGAACCACAAGTCTGCCGTCACTGCATCTCCACATCCTGCCAGCCAGTTCCCAGGAGAGAGTCCGGCCCAGTGGTGGCTGGTACCTACCTCTGGTCACCCAGCCCTAGCTGTTCTGTGAGACAACCTTAGACGTTGTCCAGTGTGCATTTTGAGCAAACTGAACCCATGCACCTCTGAACCTGTGTGTGCACCTCCCAAAGTGACCACATGGCCAAAGGAGACAGCTCTGATGCCATGTTCAAGTTTGGGCGTCTTGACGTCTGTCACTCATAAGCCTTATACCTACAGTTCCAGTAATTTCGCCCATCTCCTCTGTTTCCCCCCATTTAGCAAAGATCCATGGAGGGGGAGGTGGGGGGCTCAGCAACCGAAGTACAGTCCCCAAACACCCCCCTCCCCAGGGACATGGGTGGACGGTGACATTTTTGTGTGACCCTCTCTGCTCTCTGAGTCGGACAAGGTTAATCCCGAGTGGGTCACCTGATAATCCAGACACACGGCAACATGACTATTTTCGCCTGGAAGTTATCAGTAAAGGATGCTCGAGGTTATGTAAAAGCTGGTGGAGCAAACTGTGACCGAGTGGAGTGAATAAAGTGTCGCTAGAAAGCAGTGATCAGAGCACTCGAGACCCCCAATTTCACCCACATTTCCCAAGTCTGTAATAACTGCTCCACCCTCCACTTCTGCAAGTTGGATTTAGCCCCGTTTACTTAAGTCTTTCATCTGTGGCCATTTGCCCAGAAGGTCACATGTTCTGAAGGAGGTATTGCAGGAAGTTTGCAGCTGAAGAGCAAGTTTGGTGGCCATCCGCACGGTTGGATGCTTGTGTGGCAGAACAAGTTTGTTTGCTGGACTGAAAAATAACCATGTCATGAGCTAATAAAAGCCAAGTCTCTCACGGCCTTTTTTCTGTTTTTGTCTTCCCCTAAGAATGACTGCAAATTGACTTTGTAACAACCCACTGGTGTCAGGTCTGAAGGCTTCTCCTTTCCCAGAGCTGCGTCTCAGAGAAGGAAGCTAGGCGTCTCCATCATTTGTCGGTCCCTGGGGGAGCCCAGACTCCGGGGGCCCGACATTGGCCCACGTGATTCTGACAACACTGAGGGAGCCAGGCGAAGATGGGAGTGTTCGAGGGCAGGAAGCCCACGGTGGCCCCCAGCCTGGGCCCCCCGGGGGATGAGAACTGCCTGCCTCTCCCTCCTCTCCCTCCTCCCCCTCAGACCCTTCCCCAGCATCCCCTGGGCACCCCATCCTCTTGTTCTGTCCTGGTTTCTCCTGTTAGGAAAAAATTAAGTTCAAGTTAATTTGCACTTAAATGTAAATGAGCTAATATTCTGTTACAACTCACAAAATCTGCCAGCAGTGCTAGTATTAGATCCGTGAGCACAAATGCTCAGTGCTGTAACCTGGGGCATAGCAAATGTGAACAGGGGAGAGCCCTGGCACTGGGGCTACTTGCGGCTCCTCCCCAGAAGCCACCCTGCAGCCTGGTCCAAGCCCCAGCCCCTCCTGGCTCTGGCTTCCACGGACCACCGATGCAGAGAAGAGTGGCGTCCTGGCCCCCTTCACTCCAGGATAATGCTGCTTAGTGGGCTGGTTTTAGATACATGAAATCCCACCAGGGGGAGAGAAAAAGTCAAGGGCCTTTGGATTTTAGGAAGTCGGGGATGCAGAAGGCTCAGGACGTTCTCAAATTCCTTCTCACTGAGTCAGGATTCAACTCTGGGCTGCCTCCTGGCACACAGTCCTCCAGCTCCAGCTCCGACGACACAGTAACCCCTCTGAAGATTGGCTTTTAAAAGACTGCAGGGGAGTTCCCGTCGTGGCGCAGTGGTTAACGAATCCGACTAGGAACTATGAGGTTGCGGGTTCGATCCCTGCCCTTGCTCAGTGGGTTAACGATCCGGCGTTGCCGTGAGCTGTGGTGTAGGTTGCAGACTCGGCTCGTATCCCGCGTTGCTGTGGCTCTGGTGTAGGCCGGTGGCAACAGCTCCGATTCGACTCCTAGCCTGGGAACCTCCATATGCCACGGGAGCGGCCCAAGAAATAGCTAAAAAGACAAAAAAAAAAAAAAAAAAGACTGCAGGCAGTGAGGATCGGTAAATGGTGACATCTGGTGGAAGTTCAAGCACCGCAGGATTTCCAACTGAAGGCGCTGCTTGACGTGTTTATGCAGGTGCTGGCGTTCCGTTATGTGCATCCTTCTGGGGACCCCAGGTACAAACTGACACCAGGCAGTATGAGACACAAAGTGATGTCTTTGGAATGGCAAGAATAGTTTTTGAATTCAGGTCTAAGTTGGGTTTAATTCTGAGTCTTGGTTTCATCATCTATAACATCAAGACAGTAATACCTGTGACATATAATTTCATAGGGTTGGTTTGTTAAAAAAAAAAAAAAGTCAAGAGTTCCCATCATGGCACAGTGGTTAATGAATCCAACTAGGAACCATAAGGTTGCGGGTTCGATCCCTGGCCTTGCTCAGTGGGTTAAGCTGTGGTGTAGGTTGCAGACACGGCTTGGATCCTGCATTGCTGTGGCTCTGGTGTAAGCTGGTGGCTACAGCTCCGATTCGACCCCTAGCCTGGGAACCTCCATATGCCGCAGGAGTGGCCCAAGAAATGGCAAAAAGACAAAAAAAAAAAAAATCAGATACTTTTTTTTCTTTCTGGCCATGCCCATGGCATGCAGAAGTTCCTGGATCAGGGATCAAACCTGCCCCACAGCAGCAATCTGAGCTGCAGCAGTGAAAATGCTGGATCCTTAATTCACCGAGCCACACGGGAACTCAGATATCAGATACTTTGAATTTTATTTTTTTTTATTTTTTTTATTTTTATTTTTTTGTCTTTTTGCCATTTTCTTGGGCCGCTCTCGCGGCATATGGAAGTTCCCAGGCTAGGGGTCCAATCGGAGCTGTAGCCACCGGCCTACACCAGAGCCACAGCAACGGGATCCGAGCCGTGTCTGCAACCTACACCACAGCTCATGGCAACGCCGGATCATTAACCCACTGAGCAAGGGCAGGGATCGAACCCACAACCTCATGGTTCCTGGTCGGATTCGTTAACCACTGCGCCACGACGGGAACTCCTTTATTTTATTTTATTTTTTTTTTTTGTCTTTTTGCCATTTTCTTGGGAGATACTTTGAATTTTAAAAAACGATCTGCACCCAAGGATCCTGCTTCCCGTTAGCCCATTCACTGTCATCCTGGGAAACCCCCAGGCCCACAAGCTTGATTTGTAGCCAGTTTCTCCCAGCGCAGTTGCTAAGGAGTTATCTCCTTGCATGGGTGGGGCCTCACAGCTGCGGGGCGCAAGGCAAGAGCCCAGTCAGCACCAATGGGCTGATTGATTAGCAGGTAGAAATGCATTATTGCTCTGCTTCCTTCCCACCGCATATGGGTGAAACCCTAGTCAGAGGTATTAAATTTTCTCTTGATCTCTTTAGGCCAAGGTCATGGTTAAAATCTTTCTTCAGCCAAATATCTCACATCCCAAAGGAAATTAATGATAGTTACGAATCCCGAATGGCCCCCAAAATGTCATTTCAAATCGATGCCAACCTCCAGCTTCCTCAAAAACCACTCCTCTTGGAGTTCCTCTTGTGGCTCAGTGGGTTAAGAACCCAACTAGCATCCATGAGGACGTGGGTTCAATCCCTGGCCTTGCTCAGTAGGTTAAGGATCCAGCGGTGCCATGAGCTGTGGTGTATGTCACAGACCCAGCTTGATCGCATGTTGCTATGGCTGTGGTGTAGGCCTGCAGCTCTGATTCGACCCCTAGCCTGCGAACTTCCATATGCCATGGGTGTGACCCTAAAATTTTTTTAAAGTTTAAAAACAGTAAAACAAACAAAAAAACCCACTCCTCTTAAAATGCCGAGCAAAACAGTCCAATTTATTTGCATCCAACTCAAAAAATCAGTGACCGCTGACAAGTTCTTGGGCAGCCAGGCAGAGAGGGAGGAAGTGCCATTCGGCCTGTGTGAGGCTCACACAAAGCCAGGTTATACGGAACCACTGAAAAGCACAAAGCCCACACAGCCTTCCCAGGCCTGGCACAGACCACCTCTTCGGAGGGAACAGTGGCTTTCCTTGTTCTTGCCATCCTGTGTGTGGATTTTCTGTGCTCCTCGTGTGACGTTGGTGGATCCCGCCCAGCGATGGGGGGAGCGGGACCCCAGGCTCGTGCCCTGTTCCTTCTGCATCAGGTATCCTGAAAATATTCATTTTTGTTTAGTTGGTTTGGTTTGTGGGGTGTTGGGTCACACCTCTGGCATACAGAAGGTCCTTGGCCAGGGATCAAATTCACATCACAGCAGCAACTGGAGTCAAGGCAGTGACAAGGCTGGATCCTTAACCCACTGCACCACCATGGAACTCCTACAAACGCCCATTTTAATAAGCCCATACCCTCGAGGCTTGTATGGAATTGGGGCAGCTTCTACCCCACTGTTTCTTGTCTTTTTTGCAATTTAAGAAGAGATGAGACACATGATCTAGAAGTTAAAAACCACATCTTTTGAAAAATCTTTTTATTAGAGAAAATGTCAAATATACATAAAAGCAAAGAAGATAGCACCATAAACCCACATCTACCCATTACCAAGTTTTACAGTCAACTCCAGGTCATGTCATTTCTAAGTTCATTCAGTTAACAAATGTTGATTGAATACACAGTACGTTCCAGGACTGCTTTAGGCTTTTGAGGCCCAGGTCTGAATAAGGCCAAAGTCCTGACACACGCCGGGCTGGGCATCTCATGGGTGATGGACTGTCACAGCACAGGGCATAAGTGCTGCAGGAGAAAGCGGGCAGGCAGCTAGTCCAACCTGCCAGTTCCCAAGGGAAATGACATCTGAGCAGAGACTGAAGGCCAAGTGGGAGGTTGTCCTGTGAAGGCCAGGCTGGGAAAGGGGCATGATTCCCACAGACCGAGCCGTTGATACAACGAGCAGGGAAGAGACTGAAAAGGGGGATGTTAGGAATTGAAGGAACCCTAATATGACTGGAGATATGGGTACCAAGGAATACTGAGGAGGAAAGTTGGCTGAGACAAATCACGAAAGGCCTTTTGTGTCACATTAAGTCACGTGGAGACGCGAGGAGCCCCGGAATGGCTGGAGGGAGGGAGGTAACAAGTGCACAATTGCCTTTTAGAAAGATCAGCCCCTCTGCAGGGTGGGGACCCAATTAGCCTGGAGTGGAGCAGTGTAGGCTCCAAGGTGAGCCCTGTTTGGGAGGCAGCCTGAATTAATTAACAAGCCAGGCAGTCTATGGGGGATGCTGGTAAGTGCACACTGAGGAAGCCGCCAGCTCGGAGGCTCTCTGTGGATTCTGCTGCCTCTGCTCTAAGGAAAGGCCAGAGTTAGATGTACTTGTGCATGTTCAAGATTTAAACGACAGTGGCTTTGGAAATGTTTATATGCACGTGCACAACTTTGAAAGAGAAGCCTTTGATTACTGTGAGCGGCTCTGTCCCCTGCAGTTTCAAACTCACGCTTGCTTCCACGGCGCTTTAGATCTTGATGAAAGGGTCTCTCATTTCTTGTACTTACTGACATCAAGCCTTGAAAAGCTGTGGGATGAAATATCACCGTATAAAGCCTTGTTGACCTGTTCCTTTATCTTCCTAAGAGAAACTGTATATGAAGTGAAAAATAGATGCATGATTTATTTATTTTTTTTAATTTTTTTTTTTTTATTTCATGGCCGCACCTGCGGCATATGGAGGTTCCCAGGCTAGGGGTTGAATCAGAGCTACAGCTGCTGGCCTACACCACAGGTGTAGCAACTCAGGATCTCAGCTGCGTCTGCGACCTACACCACAGCTCATGGCAATGCTGGATCCTTAACCCACAGAGCAAGGCCAGGGATCGAACCTGTGTCCTCATGGATCCTAGTCAGATTTGTCAACCACTGAGCCACAAAGGGAACGCCCAGATGCATGATTTATAATTAGACTATGGCTCTCAATCATTTTGGAAAGCTTTGCTGCACTAAGATTGCAAGCTTTCTGCAGAAAATAATACTACTTTAATAGAAACTTTGGACATTACACAGATGTTCAGGTGTATTGCAATTTCATTTCAGAACATGGAAAGGGGAGTTCCCGTTGTGGCGCAGTGGTTAACAAATCCGACAAGGAACCATGAGGTTGCGGGTTCGATCCCTGGCCTTGCTCAGTGGGTTAAGGATCCGGTGTTGCTGTGAGCTGTGGTGTAGGCCAGCAGCTACAGCTCCGATTCGACCCTTAGCCTGGGAACCTCCATATGCCGTGGGAGAGGTCCTCAAAAAGGCAAAAAGACAAAAAAAAAAAAAAAAAAAGAACATGGAAAGGACTCCCTGGATCTACTTTACCAAAGGTGACTGACGTTATGAGGCAGATCCTTCTAAAGCCTTCTCTTGGATGTATATCCCTCACCATCTAAAATGGGGGGGGGGGGGCTACTCTGTTAGTGCCTAAAATACTATTCCTTAGGTTTATGTGAGTAGGCTATTCTGGAAGCTGTGTTATTCTTTTAGGACCTCAGAAAACGAACCAGTTTACTAAGGAAATGGAGAATTAACAGCTGTGTGAATTACTGACCTAGTACCTATAGAATTGAACTCTGTAATTCAGTCCCTGTGGATGCTGGAAGCATAACTAGTCCTGGAATTCTCCTGACTCACTGAATGTGAGAAGAATGAGAAATTGAAATTTTGGCCTGAGAATCTGTGTGGTCACAGGTACTGAATTACAACAGCAAACTATCCTAGGCATTCCAGGCATATAAATCAACACTGTCACTGTCCAAGCTCCCGTCGTGGTTCAGGGGGTTAAGACCCTGACATGGTATCTATGACATGGTTTTTTGAATTTTATTTATCCATGATTAAAAAAAAAAACTATACTAGTTTAGTCAAATGTAATTTTTGTAGAGCTGAAGATCCCAGAAAAACATCACTAGAACTTCAAAATGAGTTTTGAGGAGTTCCCTGGTGGCCTAGTGGTTAAGGATCCAGCATTGTCACTGCAGTGGCTCAGGCCACTGCTGTGGCATGGGTTCAGTCCCTGGCCTGGAAATTTTCACATGCCACGGGAACAGCCAAAAAAATATATTTTAGTTTTCTTTTTAATTTTCTGATATTTTATGTAATAAGAATTCCCCTCTTGGAGTTCCCGTTGTGGCGCAGCAGAAACGCATCCGACTAGGAACCATGAGTTTGCCAGTACAATCCCTGGCCTCACCCAGTGGGTTAAGGATCTGGCGTTGCTGTGGCTGTGGTGTAGGCTGGCAGCAACAGCTCCAATTGGACCCTTAGCCTGGGAATCTCCATATGCCACGGGTTCGGTCCTAAAAACACACACACACAAAAAGAATTCCCTTCCTGATTTCTGGAGATATAGAATTTCACGGAAGAAAAAGCATAGGTTTTAGTTTAATTTTCCTTTCCTTTCTTTGTTTTTAGTGAACTAACAAATAAGAAAAGTGAGGGAGAAAAAGCCCAGGTAGATTTTGAAATCTTAGCACTTTGGTACATGGATCTTTTTTATTCCTACTGGTTAAAAATGTTTTTGGAGTTCCTATTGTGGCTTGGCAGGTTGTGCACCCGACCAGTATCTGTGAGGATGTGGGTTCGATCCCTGTCCTTGATCAGTGGGTTAAGAATCTGGTGTTGCCGTGAGCTGTGGTGTAGGTCGCAGATGTGGCTCAGATCTGGCACTGCTGTGGTTGTGGTGTAGGCCGGCAGCTGTAGCTCCAATTCAACATCTAGCCTGGGAACATCCACATGCTGCAGGTATGGCCCTAAAAAGACAAAAAAAAAAAAAAAAAAGAAAGGAAAAAAGAAAAAATTGCTGTAGTTCGGACTTCCCTGTGGCTCACAGCATAACCACTTGGCGTTGCTTCTACAGTGGTTCTGGTTCGATCCCTGGCCTGGGAACTTCCATATGCCTCAGGCTTAGCCACATGTTCAAAAAAAAAAAAAAAGTTTTAGTTAATTTACATTTTTCAGTTAGAATATTTGAAATCAGAATGGTCCAGCCCTACAGTTATGACTTAATACAATTGCTGTGGTCACCCCACAGAGGCAGGCTGGACCCCACCCACCCAGAATGTGGTTCTGATGTCCAGACCAGTGAGATCACACACAGGCCAGAGGGCAAGAAAGGTTGTTGTTCATGCCTGCAGCCTCTGGGGAGGGTGGGGTATGAGCAAATCCAGGAAGGGCTCAGGGGACAGAGAAAGGGCCTGTTTGAGGTTTCCATGGTGGGGCCAGTAGAGCGTTCTTCTCGCCAAGGGCCAGCGCTTACGTGGTTTGACCTTCCCGCAGGGATGGAGAGGCAGCTGGGCTTTCGAATTGGCTGCCCAGATGTGGGGCAGAAGCAGGGGACGGTGCTGGAGCCTGGAAGCTGGTGGCTGTCAAGCATTAGAAATGGAGTCACGCTCCTTATTACAGACCTTTATTACAATAATAGAAAGCATAGCAGTGTGCAATACGCCAAGTCTTCAGGTGGCCATTGGCCAAGACACCCAAGGCACACTCTGCACTCCTAGGCGCTTCTACGCATCCTGCAGAGATGGTCTTATGCCTACACACACATACACACACACACACACACACACACACACACACACACACACACACACACACACACACCCTACCTTATTCTTTTTACTAAAGGATGAAAGCCAGATACCCCAGGGGTTGCCAAAATTCCTTCCAACTTAATCTGTTACTGTCCAGGTAAGAGTCTCTGGTGAAGTCATTGCACCTTCCTGAGTCTCAGTGCAGCCTCTGCCACTGGGAGAGGAGACTGACTCCCGCTCACTGGTTGGAAAGAATGAGTGCACGGCCTATGACCACTGTCTGGAGCGGAACAGATGGCGTCCCTCCTACCTGCTTTCCTTCTGCTCCTCTGGCCATTCTTGTTCAGCCTCTCTCACAAATTCCTCTCCCTCCAATGACTCTGAAGTGTCGGAAATTCCCTAAGTTTTTATCCTGGGCCTTTTCCCACTCAACTCATTCTCCCTGGTGAATCCTGGCTGTGCTGCAGCTTGGAGGCAGCTTAGGGGCGATGACTCAGCACCTGCTCCTGCAGTCCGCACATGCGTGTACACGTGTCTCCTCATAGTCTAGACTGGAATGTCCAGGCATGTCAAGATTAGCAACATGTCGGACTTCCTGTAGAGGCTCAGAGGAAATTAACCTGACTAGCATCCATGAGGACATGGGTTCGATCCCTGGCCTCACTTAGTGGGTTAGGGATCCAGAATTGCCATGAGCTGTGGTGTAGGTCACAGACTCGGCTCAGATCCCAAGTTGCTGGCAGCTGTAGCTCTGATTCAACCCCTAGCCTGGGAACCTCTATATGTCAGGTGTTCGGCCCTAAAAAAAAAAAAAAAAAAGTACAAAAAGGGTTAGCAACATGCCTTCACTGTTCCCCAAACTCTTCCATGATGGCAAAATGGTACCCATCATCTACCTGGATTTGAAGAGACATTTAAAGGCATAACTCTTGACCTTGCTCTAGTCCTCATTTCACCTAACCAGTCTTCAGGTTTTGTCCGGCAGCTGCAGCTCCAATTAGACCCCTAGACCGGGAACTTCTGTATGCCACAGGTGTGGCCCTAAAAAACAAAAACGAAAATAAAATCCCAAACCCTTGCTATGACGTGCTTGCCCAGTCAGTCTACCTAGACTCTTACACCCCCTCACCCAGCGCATGAGGTCATTTTCTTCCCACTTTCAGGGAATCCACAGCATCTAGGACATTGCCTGGTACTTAAGAGACAGGTAATACATCTTTGTTGAAAGAAGGAATACATGAGTGGTTTACAAGGCACTTCTTGGTCTGAGCCCTGCTTCTGCTCTCCCTTTCTACTTCCCCAAATCACAGTCTAAGTCCCACCAAATGCTAGGAATGGGATGAGAGATGGAAGTGTCTGTCCTGCACACACTTTTTTTTTACTTGGTGGTAGCAGAAATCAAAATGAAAATTCTATGGCAGAACCAGGAATGATGAACTCCCTCCCTAGAGAGACCTTCTCAGGCTCCTCTCAGCTCACACCATGAAGAGTTTTGAGTGTTTTTTCACCATCGTTTGTTAAACATTGTTAAGTGCATAATTCAGTAGTACTAAATACACTCACAAAGTTGTGGAACCATCACTGCCATCTATTGCCAAAGCTTTTTCATTAACCCAAACACTCTGCACCCATAAACAATAGCGCCCATTACCCTCCAACTTCAGCTCCGGGGAATGTCTGTTCTACTTTCTATTTGCGTGTTTGCCTGGTTTTGGCTCCTCATATCAATGGAATCCTTCTCTGCCCTTTTGTGTCCAGCTTCTTTCACTGAGCATGTTTTCAAGGTTCATCCATATTGCAGTGTGTGTCAGAATTCCATTTCTGTTTATGGCTGAATAATATTTGAGTTTGCCTTTCCATTTATTTGTCCAATAAATATTTGTTAAGGGCCAGGAACTATTCTAGTCACTATTGATACAACAAAGCACAAGGAGGGGAAGTTACTACCTATGTTGTACTAATAAGCATGTGAATACATGGTATGTCAGGTGGTAGTGGGTGCTGTTGAGAAGCAGTATTGCAGGGAGAGCCCTCCAGAAAGAGGCGATCTGAGAGGTGAGGCAGGACCAGCCATGAAGAGCCTTGAGAGGGAGTGCAAGGACTTTGGATTTTACTCTGAAAAGAGCAGTCAGTAGAAAGTTTGGTGTTCCAGAGTGACATAATCTGACTGACATTTTAAAGGATAACTGGTTTCAGTATTAAGACTAGATGATGAGGAAAAATGAGGCCAAGTGGAAGTAAAAGTACCAGTTAGGGGCTATCCCAATAGTCCAGGTGAAAGATGCCAAGACCTGTACTGGGGTGTATTCATCAAAGTTCTCCAGAGAATCAGAACCAACAGGGTATACATGTGATAGATAGATAGATAGATAGATAGATAGATAGATAGATAGATAGATAGATAGTTAGAGAGATTGTAAAGAATTGACTCATGTGATTATGGCGTTTGGGAAGCCAGCCCTGCAGACTGGAAATTAGGTAAGAGTTGATGGTTTGGTCTTGATCTGAAATCCGCAGCGCAGTCCAAGCAGGCTGGAACCTCAGAGAGAGTTTCTATGGTTCAGTCTTCTGGCCAAACTCCTTCTGCAGGAAACTCTGTTGCCTACTTCATCCTAGAACCTGGTTTTCTGGCAATCACTGGCATTCTCTTGCCTGTAAATGCATCACCCTGATCTCTGCTGTCATTACCACATAGTTTTCTCCCTATGTACACATCTGGGTCCAAACTCTCCCCTTTTATAAGGACACCAGTCAGACTGGGTTAGGGGCCCACCCTACTCCGGCAAGACCTCATCTTTACTTAAGTACATCTGCAACAACTCTATTCCAAATACTGTCATATTCTGAAGTCTTGAGGGTTGGGACTTCAACATACAATTTTTTTTTTTTTTGGTCTTTTTGCCATTTCTTGGGCCGCTCCTGCAGCATATGGAGATTCCCAGGCTAGGGGTCAAATCAGAGCTGTAGCTGCCGGCCTACGCCACAGCCACAGCAGTGCAGGATCTGAGCCGTGTCTGCGACCTATAGCACAGCTCACAGCAGTGCTGGATCCTTAACCCACTAAGCAACGCCAGGGATTGAACCTGAAACCTCAAGGTTCCTAGTCAGATTCGTTAACCACTGAGCCACGACAGGAACTTTCTCAACATACAAATTTTGGGGGGACCCAATTCAGCCTGCAACACAGTGATAGTTGTGTTTGGAGAATATGGGAAGCAGTTGAGTTTTGGGTTTTTCTGTTTTTTGTTGTTGTTGTTGTTGTTTGTTTTTTTGCCTCCTCTGCAACATATAGAAGTTCCTGGGCCAGGGATCAAACTTGGCCACAGCAGTGACAATGCAGATCCTTAACTGCTAGGCTACCAGGGAACTCCAGAATTTTTTTTTTTTTTGTCTTTTTTTGCTATTTCTTTGGGCCGCTCCTGCGGCATATGGAGGTTCCCAGGCTAGGGGTCCAATCGGAGCTGTAGCTGCCAGCCTACGCCGGAGCCACAGCAACGGGGGATCCGAGCCGCATCTGCAACCTACACCACAGCTCACGGCAACGCCAGATCGTTAACCCACTGAGCAAGGCCAGGGATCGAACCCGCAACCTCATGGTTCCTAGTCGGATTCGTTAACCACTGCGCCATAACAGGAACTCCCAGAATTTTTTTTTAAATAAAGGTGAGGGCAAATGAGTTATCTCATAAAATTAAATCTAATTTCAAATTCTAACTGTGATTTTAATTCTAAAGGCTCTGATTTTTGCTGTTGTTGCTATTAAGAACGGAGGTTAATTCTGCCATAAATGCTTCCTTTATGAAACAGTACTATTTAGGGATGAATGAAACTTTTTGATTTGCCTTTTAAGGGGTGAGACTCTGTTTATATAGATTAGGGATGTGGTGCTGTTCAATAAAACATGATTAGGGAAATGGATGCTCATCAGAACAAGGTGTTCCCAGAGTCTTCTGCTTCCCTAAAGGGAACAGTGCTTCCAGGAATACGGATTCTGTGATGATTCCATTTGGCGCCTAATGTTTTTGAAACCCTCAGCATGCCATCTAGAATCTGGCCTAAAAGGAAGACAGCTTTCTGGAATGATCAGCACCAACGGCAGCTGAAGGTCTCTCAGATAACTTTTCCCAGACCGAATTTTGTGGCTACAAGGATACTCGGCGCTCTGTCCTAGCCAGAACGACCGAAGGAGCCGGATTTCAGGGCCCGGCCCTTGTCACGCCTCGCGCCCCCACTGGCGAGCTGCCGGGGTCCCTGGGCAGAAAAAAGGTAGAACTGGGGAGGGCAAAAGACCACCCCAGGGAAGAGAGAAAGGTGGAAGTCTCCAGAGGCCCAAAGGAGCCAGGCTCTGCGTTTCTGGGGCTGAGTTTGGGACTTTTATTCTGCCTCAAAACATTTCCACTATTTCGCTCACAAGCGTCTCTGTCTGGAAGCACAGGAGCGGAGCAGAAAGCCTAATGAAGCGTGCGGAGGAAGGGGCGGCCGGCGCCCGGGGAAGGAGGGCTCGGGCTGAAGGAGCAGAGAAGTGTCAGGTTACAGGATCACGCGTTCTCAAAAAACCATTTGAAAACTTGAGCTGGAGACCCAAATCCTGGAACCTGCAAAAGGCGAGTGGAGCGGCCTCCGGGCCCCCAGCAGTCTGCCGAGCGCCGAAGGGCGCCTACCGCTGGCTGTCTGCGTCCCCGGCTGGTTCCAGCCCCGCCTGAAGCCCGGCGGGAAGGCCGCGGGTGGGCTCGTCGAGCTCCCGGGAATAAGCCGGTTCTCTCTTAATGTTCTCAGCATGGGGTCCTTCCGGCCCGTGGCCTGCGTCCCCCGAGGTGCCTGCGGTCACCCGGGAGCAGACTTGGCCGATGGCCCGCCGCCCCCGCAGGTGCGCGCGGAGTTCCGAGCCCCCGCCCCCGCCCAGGACTGGGCCCCTTCCCCCTTTCTCCCCCCAGACCCATGCTGGGCGCCCTGGCCGGCTCAGAGAGTCTTCTGAATTGCTCATTTTCCCCCTCGAGTAAGCCGTTGGCGCTTACCCAGAAGCCTCCCGGGCTCCTAGCTCCAAACCCTAAAATAAACGCGGCGCAGCTCCAGAAAGCGGGGGAGGAGAGAGAAGCATCCACACGCGGAGAATGGAAATACTAGAACGACCCTGTTCTCCAGGAAAAGGTAACGAAGGGAAGTGAAACAGTGAGAACTTACTCCGAAATGTAAACCGCGCTCTGCTCAGGCCGGGCGCGGACAAACGCCCGAAGGACGAATCCGCCTGCACTCACGGCGGCTTCCCAGAAAGGGCCTCATGAATGAGAATGGGTTGCTAGGTTTCCTCGCTCCCTCCCGACACCCGCTTCCCACAAGACTTCCACCGGTGAAAGAAAGCAGGCCGAGCCTGGCATCTGCACAGCGAGGGAGCCGCGCCAAGCCCACGCGCTCCCGCCTTCAGGACCCTGGAGAGCGGCCGCCGCGCCCTGGGGACCCGCACCTTGCCCCCTCCAACGCCTCGCCGCCCGGTCCCTTGTATTCGCTGCTTCCCGCCTCCACCTTCGTTTTTCTTGGCAATCACCACTCTTGTTTTTCACAAACAGATTAAATTGTCTTTTTGTTTTGCTTAAGGGGACTGTTTGGATTGGCTGAGTGAAGTTCCAGTTAGTAACTTCACTAAACGTTAGTGGACCAAGAAGCCCTGAGACCTCCAAAATGAGAGCCTGAACAAGACAGGAGACCTTAAAAAGCCACGGAGTTCCATCCCTTTACCTCATAAACTAATCAGATAATCTCAAAAAATAAAGAGAATTTACTGTTTCTTTAGTTGCAAGAACTAGACCCTCTAGAGCCCTGGGCCTCTGACTTAAATTTTTCTGTTTCCCTATACTTTCTAAGATAAAAGTAACTTCATGTTCACCTGGGCCGCTTAGGTCTCTCAAGCAGCAAGTGCAGGGTGGAAAGGCCTGTGTTCAGGGGAATGAGATGGACACACGAGTGTGGAAGGAGGGCCTACAGAACATGCACACAAGTCCTGACCTTCCCCCAATGCCAGCACCCGGCACAACCAAAGCCAAATCGCCGGGGCCTTTTCCTCTAGCCTGAGGGACCCTCTGGCTCTTGCCAGTATCCAAGCCTCCCCGGACACCTAGTAACCTCATCCAGCTTCCGTGCCTCTGGCGGTAGGGCCCTCCACACCTTGGAAGAGGGGAAAGGCAGGATGAGAGAAGGTTGAGGCAGAGCAAGAATTGCCAAAGGAAACTGGGAGATGTTCATCCAAAGTCTAAAGAACCGAGAGAGGTGAACACAGACCTCGCATTTAACCACGTGCCTACGAATTCCCTGAGAAGGTTAACATTGTGATTCTGAAGCAGTGGTTCAGATAGGGTAGGAGATTCTGCATTTCCGACAGGCTTCTGGGTACTCCCCAGGGTGCAGGTTCAAGGACCACACTTTGAATAGCAAGGAAGTAGAAAGGGGTGGGGGGAGGAAGGAGAGACGGTGGGAGGGTCAAAGAAGAGGTCTCACTTTTGCTCTCACTCACCTTCCCTGGCGCCCCCAAAGTAAGGCCTCAAAATGCCGCAGTAAGCGCGGCCCTCTGCACATTTTCTTCAGTCTGTAGCCGGACCCAACAGTGACCGTGTGCTGGTTTTGTTTCTCTCCTCCCCCTCTCGCCCTTCCCGCCGCCCGCCTTGCACAGCTTGCAGACTCACCCGCTGTCCCGAAGCTGCTCAGCATCCTTTCCGGCACGCTCTCCGGCCTCGCGCGCTTCTTCTCTCACCTTCTCCGGCGATCCCCTCCAGAGGCTCCCCAGAGGCGTCCGGACTTCTCCCTTCTTCTTCCTGCCCTGCCAGTTGCTGGGCTTGCGCGGAGGCCCGAGGAGCGGCCGGGCCGCCTCTCGCTCCTGCTCAGGGTAGCTCTGGCACTGCCCGGCCGACCCCCCGGGAGACGCCTGCCCCGGGATGAGGAAGCCAGCGCTGGGCAGAGCTCGCCCGTGCCGGTGAGTACTGTGGTCTCCACCACCCCATCCGCGGCCTCACCCGGCGCCAGCATTTCTAGTTTCTCCCCATCCCAGACTGACCCACTCCACGTGCGGCCAGCAGGGGCTCCGGTCAGCAAGCAGTGGGGGAGGGGGCGGATGGAAAGATCGTGACCGGGCTGAGTACAATCAAAGAAAAGGCGCCAGCCTGACCCTCCCTCCCCCCTAGAGACCCTCGAAGCTACTTTTCCCGGGCCATTTCCTTCCAGGGTCAACGGAAGAGGGAGGGAGCCCGCGCCCTCCCCAAAGCTCTTCTTAAAGTCTTCTTCTCTACCCGGCTCTCCTCCCCCTCCCCCCAGCCTCCCCCAGACCGGCCTCCGCCCCCTCCTCGCGCTCCCACTCCCCAGCCCAGGCTATGTCTCCGGAGGCCAGGGAGGAAATGACGTGACGTTCTTTTAGTGTGCTGTCAGCTTCCAGCCTCAGTTCGGCCCTCCGAGCTCGGGCGCATGGCCCCGGCGGCCTGACTCTCTCGCTCCCGAGGGCACACAGGGGGTTGTCGCGATACGAGTCTCTGCGCCCGCAGAGCTGGGCATCCGGGTTCCCGCCACCCTTCGAGTCTCATCCTTCCCCCGACTCCGGAGTCGAGAGTTAGCTACCTCCTCGCCGCCCAGCCCAGTGGGGCTCTCGGCTCGGGCTGGCCGGGAGGGGCGAGGAGCCACTTTCAAGGGCGGGACCGCGGGAAGCAGAGGCTGCACCAGAGTGCGCCGGGGGCAGAGCGGGGAGCAGCGCTCTGGGTAAAGGGAGATGGTGGGGGCTGCCCCCGAGAGGCGGACAGTCTGCTGCCAGACTCCCCGCGAACCAGCACCCCCGAGCGCGGCGCACCCCCGCACACACACCGGCCCCTCCCACCACCCGCTTCATTCACTGGGTTCGAGCACGCTTTCCCGCAAGCTGGAGGCTCGCTCCGCCCCCAGCGCTCCCCAGATCAGGAACAGCAAAGGGGCGCCCACACTCTCGGCACTTCCCAACCCCGGGCTGGAGAAATGGACTATGGTCCAGGGGCGGATTGCCCCCCACCCCACCCCTCCGCAGAGGAGCTCGCGGCCGCGGGAAGGAGGCGAGCCCAGGGAATGCCCGGCAGGGGGGCGGGGGGTGAGGGGCGGGGAGACGTAGAGCAGAGGGAGGGAGAGGGCAGAGAAGAGGGCGACAGGAAAGACCGAGAGTCTGAGGAAGAAGAAAGCCTGGGAAAGCGATCGCGGGCGCAGTGAGAGCTGCACTTAGAATTATAATAAAAATAAGGCGCTCGCGGGACGCATGCGCACGGCCAACGGAGGCGAGCCGGCCGCAGCTTCCCTTCGGATTCGCGGGGCGGACGGACGAACCGTGAGTAACCAGCTGGCTCAACTCCCCCGTCCCCTCCTGGACTCGCCCCTAGGCCTCAGGCGGGGAGGTGGCCGGGGCCAGGCGGGACGCGCACGCTGGGCAGGGCTCGGCGCTCAGGTCGTGGCCGGGGTGGCGGGAGCGGGTCCGGCCCCTACATCAGTCCGTGCGTGGAGGGTGCGGGGCTTGGGGTGTGGCCGTGTCTCCGGGGCGCTCCGTCCCGGCGTCCACACGACTGACCTCTGTGGCCGGGCGTCCGGGAGTGAGCGGTCGTATTGACACTCTAGCAGATTTGAGAAATTCCCGGCGCGGGGGCGGGCAGCCCGAGCGCAGGCGAGAGGGAAGCGGGGACACTCGCCGAACCGCAGAACCTCTCTTTAGAGGCGCGCCACTCAGGTGGGGACCCAAGGAGCGAGGCGGGAAGCGGGCGCCCGCCGCGGACCCCGGAGGACTCTGGAAACCGAATGGACAGAACTGTCCTGCCTTCCTCGGACGCCAAGGAAGTGGAGGCGGGCGCCTCGGGCATTTTGCTTTTGCGGGAACCTGGCGACTGAGTCTTCCGCGCGCTCGACGCTGCGCTTGGAACTTAGAAGGCGTGTGGCGCCGGGGCGCGGAGACCCGAGGGGGCAGTGGTGGGACCTGGGGGCTGCGGCACCGCAGGTGCTGGGCTACTCCCCCCACCTCCCTTGCGGGAGTGGGCGGGGGAGAGGTCGCTGAGGCAGCAGGGCGCCCGCGGCTGACGGGCGGCGCGGGGAGGGCCAGGGTCCGGTGCTGCTGGAGCCGGCGCGGGAAGAACCTGGGAAGAGGCAGTGCCCGGGGATCGGAGCGGTTTGCGAGCCTCCGGGACTTATGGTCCTCCGAGGAAAGCCCGGGCGGGCGTGGGGCGGCCCGAAGCTAGGCCCGCGGCGGTGAAGGCGGCTAGTGCCGGGAGCAGAGTGAGCGCGATGGCAGAGTGTCTTTCCTGGAGGAGGAGAGAGCTACAAGGCAGATCTCTCCCACTTCGCTGCTTCGGGACAATCCCGCGGAGGCCGGACGCTCTTTGTCCACCCCCTCCACGCGGATTAGCCGCAGGGCACGGGTGGCCCCAACTTGCAGTGGGCGCGGGCGCCACAGACGAGACTCTGCTTGCCTGCCGGGGAGCATATGCAGTCACTCGCCCGCAGGGGCTCGCCTTGCTCCGCAGAGCGGGGAGCTCCTGCACGGTCTCATTACCCTCCTGGTCAGCCCCGCTCTGCTGGAGCGCGGGTTGCAGGGCCCCTGCTTGGCTTGGCTTCATTTCACTTATGGCGGTTCCAGATTATGGAATTGGGCAAACAAGGGTCCGAGTTCACAAAACGGTCTGACTTCCTCCCCAGACTTGGCAATGGCAGTTTATAATGAAAAGACTCCATCTTGTAAACTCTTAGTTTTTGTTTACAACTTAATTTTCTAGTGGGCCTCGTCTTGTTTATCTTCTGTTCATTAAGTGGCATCTTTGGTATTATGCATCAGTAACGCATGAGTGGCAATATTGCCTAATGAGTAAGAGTCCTGGATTCTGTAACTGTCTGGATTCAAATTCCTGTGTGGCCTCGGGCAAGTTGCTTAACCTCTCTGTGCCTTAGTTTTGTCATCTGTAAAATGGGGACAAGAAAAGTACCTGACTCACGGGTTGGCTGCCAGCATTCAGTAAGGTAATGCAGTAGAGTTCTGGCACAGACCTAACATAAAGGTATTATTATTTATTACTATTGTTATTATACTGGTGCTAAATTGGCTAAGTAGACTATAAAAAGATCAGGAACAAAACACGTATTTTGTTATAAAGAGTAAATGTAATGAAATACATGATGTCCATCAAAATTAGAAAAAAAAATGCTTTCGATATCTTTTTCTTTTCTTTTTTGGCCACCATGGGACACATGGAGTTCCCCACCCAGGGATCAGATCCGAGCCCAGGGATCTGTTAACCCACTGTGCGGGGCCGAAATCGAACCTGTGTCCCAGCACTCTAAAGAGGCTGCTGATCCCGTTGCAACACAGTGGGAACTCCCTATGTCAATATCTAAACTTAAATACATTTCTACATCATCTGGAGCCTTTTATTTCAAATTATGAAATATGTATATACAGTCTTCAAACAGCACTTTAAGAAAATTATCCCTAACCGTCAAAACATTTCACTTTGTGAAATGGATATACATCAAATAGGTCATGGTATACACAGAATATAGAATGTTAAAAGGCAGATTACTTGTTTACCTCCTTCACTTTACAGGTGAGGAAATATTCAGAGAGGCTGAGGGCCTGGGTCAGACATGTCCAGCTATAGAGGCCAGAATGGGATTAGAATTAGGTCTTCTGACTCCCTGCCCAGGGCTCCTACACACCACACGGATGACTTCCTCTTTGCTACAAATTTATGAACCTTTACCAAACAGGAAACCAGGATGCATTATATAAAGAAAAATATGCAAGCACGTGTTATCTCTAACATAGAAAAGGCTGGGCGGTAATACGGCTGCTGCTGTTCGACCGCTTTATCACAGCCTCTCGCAGCAGAAGACATGGCCATGGGCTGGCCTGAGGTCAGGGAAGCTCACCCAGTCAGAGTTAGAATTTAAGGTCCAACCCCGGGCTGCATGTTCTAGTCATCCCTTGTAATGCTTGCTTTTGCATTAGACATCATTGTTGAGAAGTTCTTGTTGTTGCTCAGCAGGTTATGAACCCGAGTAGTCTCCATGAGGATGCAGGTTCCATCCCTGGCCTCACTCAGTGGCTTAAGAATCTGATGCTGCCGTGAGCTGTGATGTTAGTCACAGACGAAGCTCAGATTCTGTTTGGCTGTAGGCAGGCAGTTGCAGCTCCGATTCATCCCCTAGCCTGGGAACTTCTATATGCTGCATGTGCAGCCCTCAAAAGCAAAAATAAAAATTAAAAATTTTTTTAAATTTTAAAAGAAATCATTTTTGAGCTTTTCTTAAATTTTTAAAAATCTCCCTCCTGCTGACTTTGAAGGTCTTTCCTGTAAGAGACCTTCTTTTTACAAAAGTATTTCAGGATTACATACAAAGGAGTTCCCATCGTGGCTCAGCAGAAATGAATCTGCTTCCATGAGGACATAGGTTCGATCCCTGGCCTCACTCAGTGGGTTAAGGATCCGGCGTTTCGGTGAACTGTCGTATAGGTCGAAGACGTGGCTTGGATCTGGCGTTGCTGTGACTGTGACATAGGCCAGCGGCTACAGCTCCGGTTTGACCCCTAGCCTGGGAACCTCCATATGCCACAGGTGTGGTCCTAAAAAGAGAAAAAAGAAAAAAAAAAAGATTACATACAAGGAGCTTTTATTATTCCAGATTTTGTAGAAAAGCAAGGGTGAAAGAGGAAAAAGACTTTCTTATTTTAATGTGATTGCCAGGACACTGGTTTCATCACAGTTACTTCAGCATCAGTTCCTAGGGTCCTACTGTTCTTTCATTTCTCCACATGGCCGTCTAATGACATTCACCTTCCGGGGACAGATGCATCTGGTGGCTTAGAGGTCCAGCCCTCACATAAGCAGTTTGGAAATTACGTGGCAAAGCTTTTCAGGTGGGTGTCTGGCCTTGCAAAGTTATTTATGGGGCTGGTGTGTCTTCCAGGGAAGGCACTTCTAGGAACGGTTGCCTGTATCCTTGAAGAAGAAAACTGGTTCTCTGCAGTGATTTTGCGTCCCTGAATACCTAACACGTGTTCTTAGCCAGAAATCCAGGGCATTAAGCAGGGAGTGACTTTCTAGCATGCTCCCAAGCCAGTTCAGCAGAAATGAGTTTTGAAATCACCTGTGTCAAATCAGATCTCATTCATGATTAGGAGGTGACTCACTGTCCCACTGGGAATACTGGTGCCGGGTTTTCTGCGCACCACCAGGTGACTCACAGCATGAACCTTATTCACATACCTACTGTGTCAGCCGGCAACTGATAGGGGTCACACTGAGTCAGAGCCGAGCACGGAGTACGGTACCCGTGAGTCACTGACTACCCGGCACTTCTGAGATGGTCCCAGAATGTTACTTTGAGCAGCCAGCTCCAGAGTTTAGACACTGCCATACAGGGCAAGTCATAGTATGATTGCATGGGCTTCTGTCACAACTGTTCCTGGCAAAGTCCCGATGTGCCCGAGTGCTCATGGTGATAGTCCCTGCTTGTGAATTCATAGAGTCCAGCGGGTTAGATTCTAGCTATTTGCATGAGAAGTCATTTGCAAAATATGACTGCTTTGTTCTGTTGCCCAGCGGTGATAGTTTCCTGGAGTTGTTTCAATGACTGATACAGCCAGTTGACCTTTCTGGTTGCAGAATGCTCAGTTTCTAGTTATTAATTAATTTTACTCTAAACCTTTCTGAAGTACATATTAACGTTTGGATCTTAGACAATAGCAACTCAACCAGTGTTGCTTCCTGAGGTCCTGGGTTGACCACATGCAGCTCAGCTCAACAGTGAAGTAGAGGGAAACCTCTTGTTTTCTGGTTTGTCTCTGCCTGTGCCCCTGTCACCTCTGATGCCAGCTGGACCGTGCTTGCTCCAGAGCTAGAACACGAGTTTGTGGTGCCCGTTGCTCTAAGGCTGCAACACCGAGCACTTCCAGGCCTTCTGAGGCTGTTGACTCAATCAACGCAGGCTTATAGAGCTGTTCCACGTGCACGGGACAGTGGAAAGGACCGTGCAAGCCACCCCCTGCCCAACCCTGAAAGACTTTTACATCTCCGGGTGGGGTGATAATGAGATTTAAGGGACCAGGAGATTTCTTCATTTGTGTAGAAGTCTTGAAGATAATTACTGGCAAGAAGTTATTATCCTTGGAATCAGGATTAGACTACTGTTTTAAAAATTGCATGTGTGTCTTTCTCTATTTGTGCCCTGATGAATGCAAGAGACTCCCAGATGCATAGACTTCACCATGTTCCTTTATTGTATGTCTCCAAGTATCCATTTCCAGTGATAACATGGGCACTAATCCGTGTACTTCCTGCTGTATAGAAAAGTGACAGATACTTCTTTGCATTTAATGGGGGCTGCCGGTAAGAAGTCCAGTTCTTCCAGGCTTAAGGTAATTCCTGGCAAATTTGGGTCATTAGGACTCTCTAATAAGTAGACATTTTTTTTTTTTACTTCTTAGGGCCACAGGCACAGCATGTGCAAGTTCCCAGGCTATGGGTCGAATCAGAGCTGCAGCTGCTGGCCTACACCACAGCCGCAGCAATGCCAGATCCCAGCTGTGGTGCAACCTACACTGAAGCTCTCACAGCAGTGCCAGATCCTTAACCCAGTGACCGAAGCCAGGGGTCAAACCTGCATTCTTATGGATACTAGTCGGGTTCGTTACCACTGAGCCACAACAGGAACTCCTAAATAGACTATTTTATAAAAGAGAAACAATGCTTCATATACGTTTGCTAAATTTCATGAGGAGCTGTAGCTATTTTGTGAGAATCATGCTTTTTAGACTTTGTTATAGTTTATAAAGTGTACACTTTTAAAATTAATTTTTATTTTGTATTGGAGTATAATTGACTTGCAATGTTGTGTTAATTTCAGGTGTACAGCAAAGCGATTCAGTTATGCATATACACATATCCATGCTTTTCCAGATTGTTTTCCTATATAGGTAAAAGTGTAGATGTTTTAAGTTAAAACCAGTATGAATTGTGTCTGGTTTTGCACTTCTTACAGAATTACGTAGTGCATGGAGTTCCTGCTGTGGCACAGCAGGTTAAGGATCTGGTGTTGCCACAGCTGTAGCATAGGTCGCAGCTGAGGCTGAGATTCGATCCCTGGCCTGGGAACTTCCACATACCACAGGTGTGGCCAAAAAAGAAAAAAAAAAAATCACACTGTATATAGTCTTTGCATCTGGTCCTTTAGCTCAGCATTATGTTTTTGAGATTCCTTTACTGTTGTTGCCTGTGTTGTTATTTTTCAATGCCTTCTTCCTTTGTGTGAATACACCAGCATTCAGGTATCCATTCCACTCTTGAAGGACATCTGAGTTGTTTCCAGTGTGAGCAATTGTGAATAATGCTAATATGAACATTTTTATTCATGTCTTTTGATAAACATAAGCCCTTATTTCCATTGGATATTCAGGAAGGAATTTTCTGGGTGATAGGTCCAGTGTATGTTTAGCTTCATTAGATGCTATCAGTTTATCAAACCCTTTTTACACTCCAAGCCAATTTACACTCCTACCAGCAACATACACATTGCTTTGCATCCTCATCATCACTTAGTGTTGTCCCCTGATGTAATGGTAGCCATTCTAGTGCTGGAGAGGTATAGCATTGTGGTTTTAATTAGTATTTCCCTGATTACTAATGTTGAGCACTTTTTTTTTTTTAAGCAATTTGTGTATCTTCTCTTGTAAACTGCCTCTGTAAGTTTTCTGGTCTGTTGCATTGTCTGTCTTTTTCTCAATGATTTGTACTACTTTTTTATGTATTCTGGATATGTTATTGTCAAAAATGTATGTATCTGTGTCTGTGTGTGAGTATTTTGCAGATCCCATCCATGCCTCACCTTTATACTCTCATTCCATTATCTTTGGACTGCTATGGTTTCTGTTGAAAAGTCACATGTCTATGAAGGTAAGATGTCTTCTTCCTCTGGCTGATATAAAGTTTCTTTCTTTTTTTTGGTTTGGATACAGTGTGCCTAGGTGTGTTTTATATTTGTCCTGCTTTAGATTCACTGGGCTTCTTGTATCTGTGGATTGATATCTTCCATCCGCTTTGGAAATTTTGCATTTGCTATCTCTTCAGATATTGCTTCCTGTTTTGTTTCCTGCTTCTGAGATTCAAATCATAACATATGTTAGACTTTTTCCTTTTTCCTTTTTCTCCTCATGTCTTTTATTCTATCCTAGGTTTTGTCCTTTTTTGTCTCCCTTCAACCTGAATACTTTCTTTTAACCTGTGTTTCTATTCTCTTAAACTATCTTCTGCTGTGCCCAGTCTTCTGTCAAACCACTTAGTGATTGTTAATTTCAAAAACTGTTTTGGAGTTCTCTTGTGGTGTAGCAGGTTAAGGATCAGCATTGCCACTGCAGTGGCTTGTGTTGCTGCTGTAGCACAGGTTTGATCCCTGGCCCAGGAAGTTCTACATGCCTTGGGTATGGGCAAAACAAAAAACAAAACCTGTTTTATTCTAAATATAGTATGTCCATTTGATACTTTTCAATGCATTTCAGTTCACTAATGACATCCTCGATCTTTTCATTAGTTTTTATGTATAAATCCTGTGTACTAAATCCAATATGGAGATGTTTGTGAGCCTGTGTCTGTTGTTTGGTTTTTATCATTGGTCACATTTTTCTATCTCTTCACCTGTCTAGTAATTTCTATTTTATGTGGACATCATCTATAAAGAATCTGTGTGGTTTCAGATAATATCTTCCACCAGTAAGGACTCTCCTTTAGAGAGATTTCCTCTGTGAGCACGAGGAACTGACCACATCAGCCATAATATGAATTAGTAATTTTAGTAAAACTTAAGTAACTTGGTTATTTCCCATCCCTCAGGTATTTTCTCCTGGGCTTTGAATTTAGAGCCTAACGAGTTTCTATCTTTTTAGTCTTGAAAGTCTTGAAAGACTGAGAGACTCGGCCTCATCTTCAGAGGCTTCGAGCTTCTTTCTGCCCCCGCCTTCCCCGGGTGGCTTCCCCCACTGGGAAGTGTGTGGAGGTTGGCCGGCCACATGTCTGAGGAAGACCTTGTTCAGGGAAGATGTGCTCTCCTGCGACTCTAAGTCCCTTTAGAGCCTCCAATCCACAAATGCCCTCAGGGGAGGAGACTTTTGTGCTCGCTCCCAGAAGCTCACTCAAGGTGATTTAGTCTCTCTGCTTCCACAGGCTCTGATGTCTTTAGAAATGGGATTTCAGCTCTTCCGTTGTTGCTCAGGAACTGACCTACTGCCATTTTTTCTGGAAGAGATTTTTCTTGAGTTAAGTTTCTGTTTCTTCTATCTTTGCATCACATTTTTATCTTCTATGATATCATCTGTTTGCAGTGCAGTTTAGAAAATGAACATTGAAAAGTTCACTGTAAACAAATATAAAATGAATACATGTTCTGTGAGTTTAGAAATGTTAGAAGGAAAAGAAGTGAGTTGTAATCCCTGCAGTCCCTCAGGCTTCGAGTTGTGGTTGTGTGATGTAAAAAGTGTGAGCAGGGGAATGAAGGACAACTGGGCTTGAATTTTGACTTTGCTCACTGGTTCTGTGAACCTCTGATTCCACATCAGTACCATGGGGATAATCACATTGACTTCATAGCAAGAACTGTACAGCCCAGGGTTTAAGAGAGTATTCAGTAAGTGATGGCTATTAGCATTGTTCCCCTAATCTTTATCCATCATTATGTTAGGCACCTGAACATAGATAATCTGATTTCAAACACGTATTTTGATATACTTATATCTGGTACAGAGTCTAAAATTTTTACCATTCAAACAGGGCGCTGTAAAAGTCTTTTTAATATGAAAGACCTGTACCTATGATTTAATATCTGTGAAAATATTATGAAATAAGTTTATACATTCGTATTTTGCCAGAATCTTTGTCCTTTTAGACCAGAAAATAAATAAATAAAATTTAGCAGCAGAAAGAATTACCTCCAAAGTCGTGTGCTCTCAGTAAAACTCACATCTGACTATTTGGCATTATAGCCAATAGAGTTGTTGTTAGGTTTTTTTGTTTGTTTGTTTTTTTGTTTTTTTGGTTTTTTTTGTAAGATATTGGCAACGAGAAAACAAGAAATATGAAGAAAAAGCTAAAGGTATTTTCTAGAAAGGATACTGGTTGACCTTTGCAGAGGAGAGCCTGCGTGGGATCTGTGAGTAATTTTAATATTACCTCCATAAATTATTTAAATGGACTTAATTTTCATATTGCATTCCCTGTAACTGATCTACTCTTTAATTTTGACTTCTGCATTTGTTTCTTTAAAAAAATAAAGACCTCAATAATATCTGGAAACAATTAGGTTCTACTCTAAATATAAGATGGAAATAGTAGTCCTAGAGGCAGCTGGGTGGTTCTGGGGAACACGGGCCTCTCCTGCCCCCGCCAGTGGGACAGCGCTTCAGGCCTGGCCGATTGAACGTGGGTTAAGGGAGAATGAATAAAGTGGTACAAAGTGGTGTGAAGAAGGTATGCAAAGTCTAATAAAGGGAACAACTCACCTTCATGTTAAATCTCATCAACTAGCTCCCCAGAGACGTGTTTTTCCTCTTATTTTCTAGGAATGTGTTCAAAATCATGAAGGTGGTGCAACTATAATGACTAATTTAGGTAGAGCATATGTTTGCTAAAATATGTTAAATGTAGTTCTAGAATCAGAAGACTACATAGAAGGGTTTTATTTATTTATTTAATCTCTTTAGGGCTACACATGCGGCACATGGAAATTCCCGGCCTAGGGTTCCCGGCCTAGGGGTCGAATCCAAGCTGCAGCTGCTGGCCTATGCCACAGCCACAGCAACACCAGATCCGAGCCAAGTCTGCGACAGCTCACCACAAAGCCGGATCCTTAACCTGCTGAGCAAGGCCAGGGATTGAACCCACATCCTTAAGGATACTAGTCAGGTTTGTTTCTGCTGAGCCACAACAGGGACTCCTATAAATACTAATTTAGATAGAGCATATAATTGTTAAAATATATCAAATGTAGTCTGAGAATCAGAAGACTACATAGAGTTTTGGTGTTTTTTCTTAATGGAACTGGGTCCTTTACCAGCCTTTTAATGCATCCTTTAGGATGGGGGTTTTATTCCTAAGTCTCTGTCTAAATGCCTTATGTTGTCTCACAAAAAGAATTAAATGGCTCTGGTTCCCTACGAAGAGTCCAGAATGCATAAACACATGTGTGTAATACATTTCAGTTCACTGAGATTTTTTTTTAATGTTAGATCTGCTTGGTCAGCATACCTAGTTATTGGTCACTTCATGCCAAAGCGGTGGGGACCTAAAAGTTAGGAGATATTTTAGTGCAAACTGTAGAAAAGCAACGCCTTGAGGAGTAGAGGTTCTCACACACACCCTAGCAACAGCAGACTATCATGCCCTGAACTCGGCCCCCAGAGAACCGTCTTGGGCTCATGAAGCAGTGTGGAACCCAGGTAACCATGTGCCCAAGTGTCTATTAGCCTCTTCTAATGAGCAGCAGACCTGCTGGAAAAAGGACTCCAGAGGCCCCCACTGATGGGTGTCCCAAAACAGCGGCAGCCTGTCTAACTTTGGCAGCGCACAGCTGGGGCCCCAGCGCTCTGCAGGGAGCGGGATGGACCCCCGACTGGAGCGGGATGGTGCAGACTCCAGTCTGCGTGGGCACGGCCCCGCAGGTGCATATAAGTAAGGTGTGATTTCTGCTGCATTTGCCCTTCCAAACGGAGGGGAATTTGTACATCCTTGGCAATTGGGAGAAGGCAGGCTCCGATTTGGGGTGTGGATTGTGTTCTGGTGTCATGGATTGCTGCTGCAGGCCACAGGAGGAGACTCCCCTGGTCTGGATTCTGTTTTATTTATTTATTTAATCTGTTTGTCTTTTTTTTTTTTTTTTTTGGTCTTTTTGCCATTTCTTAGGCTGCTCCTGCAGCATATGGAGGTTCCCAGGCTAGGGGTTGAATCGGAGCTGTAGCCACCAGCCTACACCAGAGCCACAGCAACTCGAGATCCGAGCTGCATCTGCAACCTACACCACAGCTCATAGCAACACCGGATCCTTAACCCACTGAGCGAGGCCAGGGATCGAACCCACAACCTCATGGTTCCTAGTCAGATTCGTTAACCACTGACCCATGATGGGAACTCCTGGATTCTGTTTTAAAACTGCCCCTGTGGTGGAGATCTGGGGGGGAGAGTGGGGGAGGATGGGGTGGATTTGGAGAGAAGTCAGCAAGCTTAGCAATGAGTGAGGGGCAGAGAGGAATCCAGGTGACTCCTCGGATGGGTGGAGGGGGTGCTGTGGACCGATGGACTGAAGCCAACTGGAGAGCCAGAGTGGGGCCTGAGTGGGGACAGGCATCCCTTTAGACACCAAATCTGAGGCCTCTGCAAGGGCTCCGGTTGTGGCACAAGGAGTCTGCTGGGTGAGTAGGTTCGGAAATGAGGGAAGCGGGCTGGGCTGGAGGCAGACGTGCAGTCTGTGCTGTGGTGTACTCAGCTCTCAGGGCTTGTGGCAGGAAATTGCTGAGCCCCTTCAGTGGGATGTAAATGCCACAGAGACCTGCACCTCTTTTTCTCGCAGTAAACAACCTCCTGCGCTTTTCTGTATATTTACCACAGCTAAGGCACCAGCCCCAATCCAGACCACTGCCCATTTTTCTATGACCTGTCACTTGGAAACGTTTTTATATTTTTAAAAATTGCTTATTATTTATTTTATATAGAGATTTATTTATTTATTTATTTATTTATTTATTTATTTTTGTCTTTTCTTGAGCCGCTCCCTCAGCATCTGGAGGTTCCCAGGCTAGGGGTCTAATTAGAGTTATAGCTGCGGGCCTACACCACAGTCACAGCAACGCAGCATCCCAGCCACATCTTCGACCCACACCACAGCTCACGGCAATGCCGAATCGTTAACCCACTGAGCAAGGGCAGGGATCGAACCTGCAACCTCATGGTTCCTAGTCAGATTCGTTAACCACCGCTCCACGACGGGAACTCCATAGAGAGATTTATTTTGAGGAATTGGCTCTCACAGCTGGGAAGCTTGACAAGTCAGAAATCTCCATGGAGGAAGCTGGCAGGTTGGGGCCAAGGGGACAATTGCAGTTCTGGCTCCATCCCTTCTAGCGGGGCAGGGAGGAGGGGGGAGGGAGGAGGGGAAGGGCAGTAACTCCAGAACTGCAAAAGGGAAGGAGGCCTGGAGGGCAAGGTGTGGGGGAGGGGAAGAGCTTCCCTCCCTCTCTGGGTGCCCCACCCCCAGCTCCTCTAATGCAGAAGCTCAGCTCTTACCTTCTTTAATTGTTAGGGGGAGGGAAGCAAAAGAAGAATAACATTTCATGACACAAAAGTTTTAGGAAATTCTCATTTCATTGTCCCTAAATAAAGTTTTTATTGGACCCACACCCCAAGCGTTCACATACAGCAGGATGCCAGTAACAGCTTTTGCACTGATGGAGACAGAGTTGACAGCGGCAAGGAGCCCAGAAAAAGCTACCGTATTATCTGTGGTCCTATAGGGAAGGACCTCTGATCCATAACCGAAGTGTCAGTGTGGAGTATTACCAGGTTCTTGCAGAAAACAATCTAAATGAAAGTAAGTTCAACCCATAGCAATGTCATTTCTTACAGAAATAGTGCACTCTCAAGAAAAAAAATCCAGAAGGCCAGACCAAAAATCCAATTAAAGACAATCTCCCACAGGAAACAAAATCAAAGGATCTAACTTGTTTTCCTTTTGGCAGCCACCATTTCAGCATCTAGCAATTTTGTACTAAGGGAAACTTAATGACAATTAATAAGCCCCAAAAGTCCTAATGAAGACGGGCCAGAGGGAAATGATACGCAAAGCTTTGATGAGCTCAGATGCTGGAGGCTTTTAGGGATTCAAGTTACTCAGAGCCAAAAAGCTTTACATAGGATGGGAGCTTGATATTTCTTATCATTTATAAGAGGAGCATCATCACAGGTGAAAATTCTAGCTAATAATGGACAGCGCAAAGTCTGAATAGCCAACACTACTATCCAGTAAGGGATCATGGAGAAATTTCTATGGGGAAAAGTAAAATTTGTGAAAAAAGAGAGAAAATTAGCCCAGACAGACCTGTAAGGAGTAGAAAAATCTAACGAAACTTTTTGTTCCTGGGGCCAGGGATGGAACCCACACCATAGCAGCAACCCAGGCCACTACAGTGGCAATGACAGGTCCTTAACCCATCGTGCCACAAGGGAACGCCAAGTTAGTTACTTACGAACATGCCTTTTTGTACCTTTTTATCATCCCTAATTTGCATGTACATTAATACAGTTCAGGAGTTCCCATCATGGCTCAGCAGGTTAAGAACCTGACTAGTATCCATGAGGATGCGGGATCAATCCCTGGCCTCACTCAGTGGGTTAAGGATCTGATGTTGCTGTGGCTGGGGTGTAGGCTGGCAGCTGCAGCTGCAGCTCCAATTTGACTCCTAGCCTGGGAATCTCCATATGCACCACCTGTGGCCCTAAAAATAAATACATAAAAAAATTTTTTAAAGTAAGGCTCATTTGCTCTTATCAGTATTTCAGGCACGTTTATAGACGTGTGAATTTGTAGAGGATTTAAATCCACATGAAATTTCAGTTCACATTCTTAGGGTTTCACTGAAGCATGCATAGTTCACAATACCCTCCAAGCTCTAGTTTTATTTACATTTTTCAAGCCCAAGGTAGAGACGAAATATGAATGAGACGGAACACACTCAGAGCTTGTGCAGCCTTAAGTGCACGTAGCCAGTCTTCTCTATGAAATAAAACCTGAAATATAATTAGTTACGTTTTATGCATATTTGTTTCTCGGGAGGTACTCTGGGAACCCACTTCTCCACTGTTGATTGTACAGAGGACAGAATACAGTAATTCTCTGCGCCAGAGAGCACTCGAGTGCTTTGAGCCAGGGAGAGAGCTTGCATTCCAGACCTGATGCTAACCTGTGTCATGAGGGAGAGCTGAGACGCTCCGCCTGGTGTGGTCGCCTGGAGTCTCCACTGCAAGGTGACGTGCAGGGAAAGGACTTCTGTGGCGCTCTTTCCCTACACACTTTCACGCTTCCAGTAAATACCCTGGTTCTCGGCTCTGATGTAGCATTTCCTCCAGGGGCTGGGCACTGTCCCCACACAGACCACACCCCAGGGCTGTAGAACACTCTTGTCTCAGCTCCTAGCATCACCTCCCTGCTCTGCACACACGTCGCCACCCCCACTGCAGCAGCCTAGCCTCAGGTCCCTCCTCCTGCTCCCTCGAGTATGTTTCTTTCTTTTTCTGATGCGGCTTGGCTTTCAGCCACGGAATACCTTTGTCACGCCCAACAAAATGAAGATCCCAACTAAAATGAACTTAATGAAGCAGGAAGCCCAGCACAGGCAAGTGACTTAGGTAAGGTCGCTGAGCCCACCTTACTTAAGCATTGCCGTCCCTTCAGCATTCCTCTCAGTCTACCATACTGCTTTAAGGTAAAATAACAGTGGAATTCCCTAGTGCTCAGCAGGTAAGGATCCGGCATTGTCGCTGCTGCGGCTTGGATCATTGCTGTGGCATAGGTTCAGTTCCTGGCCAGGGAACTTCACATTTGGAGGACATGGCTAAATTTTTTTAAAAATTTAAAAATAAAGTGAATCAAAATAATGGTGTTTTAAAATAGATTGACAGAAATAGACTCATAGAGATAGAATTCAGACTTGTGGTTCCCAAGGGGGGGTTGTGAGGAGGGACCCACTGAGCAGATACAAACTACTCTATTTAGGATGAATAAACAACAAGGACCTACTGGAGAGCACGGGGACTACTGTCAACAAAAGCTGTCCATGTAACTCTCCAGCCAGGTTTATGACCGCGGCGTTGCTTACCTGCCCTCCTCGTGAGTCCCTGAGTAAAAGCTTGGCATTTTTTTTCAGCATTTGGGAAACCAGGAGACTAAGCACCAGGAAGGGTGTTGAGAAGGCCCCCTTCTACCATTTCTCACAGTGTGGTGTTGACACTGCCCAGGGCACAGGGACTGTGCGAAGCCTTTGCAGTGACACCTTGTGCCTACTGGACACCAGATTTAGTCAAAGACCCCTGCAGGAAATGCATGCCATCTCAGCCACTGGTTTTTGGTTTTTTTTGGGGGGGGTTGTCTTTTTGCCTTTTCTGGGGCGGCTCCCGAGGCATATGGAGGTTCTCAGGCTAGGGGCCTAATCAGAGCTGTAGCCGCCGGCCAACACCAGAGCCACAGGATCTGAGCCAAGTCTACGACCTACACCACAGCTCATGGCAACACCGGATCCTTAACTCACTGATTGAGGCCAGGGATCGAACCCACGTCCTCATGGAGACTAGTCGGGTTCGTTACTGCTGAGCTACAATGGGAACTCAGCCTCAACTTTTCAACTGTCCAAAATGAAAACGTTTGCCGAAGCACCTTCATCCGGAGGTCAGGTTCCTCCCCACCAAGACGCACCACTTAAATGCGCTTCAGAAGGAGGACTGAAAGAGCAACCACACAGGGGGTGGGGGTGGGGAGGCATTTATAACTTTTTCTAGGGCCCAGAGTAAGCGCAGAGGCAGAGTGATGGACATGGCCTTTCCTGCATGATGCAGGGCCTGAGATGGGGACAGGGCCGTGCACCTGGAAAGAGAACAGGGCATAGGCTGTAGACACCTGGGAGGCAGGAGTTGCTTTGCCAGGAGGTGGAAGTTGAAAAGTCACTTCAGGCTTTCTCAGGGGGCTGGAAAGATGTCACACCGCTCCCAAGGCCCAGGAAGCAGGAGGATGGGCAGGTGTGTCCGGGGGAAAAAATTTTGATTTTAGACATTAACTTTTCCACATTGCAAATATTTCATCCTGTTTTTTCTGTGATTTGCAGCGATTGCTCTGAAATTCTTCTTAGAGAGCCTGTTCCCTGCTGTGATGCACTGAAAAGCTAGCAAAAAGTCTCACCCAAACCTGGCCCGTTCTTTAATGACTTGAAGATTGCCTAAGACAACCCCACAGACAAAGATTAAGTGTTCGGTCCTTTCAGAGGTGCCCCAGGCTGTGTAATCACGGACGGCCTTTCTATGGTTTCCTTGAGAAACTCCCGTGGCTTCTTGGGGTAAGGAAAGCCTTGAGGTCAGGGTTTCAATCAGTACTTCTTTAATTGTTGACTGGTATGAAGAAAGGACAAGGAGACGCATGCATCATTTATGAATTTCCTTCAGATCATAATTTCTTACTATTCTTAATATTTCCTGAAGGCAATTGCAAAACTTGAGTTATACAGTATGTTCATTTAGGAACAGCAGAAGAAAAAGACATTTATATCATAGTTTTAAAACCTTGGGTGGCTTAAGTTACAAATTTGGCAACAGTTAGATAAACAACAGTAAAGATTTCCATTCAACATCACTGAAAAACAGATGGTAATATACTTAAATAGTTCTCTTAAAGGTAAGGGTACGCGTAAGCATCCATCTGGAAGTCATTATAATACTAAAAAGTCTATTATTAAGTTTTAGTTGACTTCCCCTACTGGAACAGTGTACCAGCTTCTTCCGTAAATAGTTCCGAATTTGTTCAGACAGTAAAACCAAAAGACCGAAAACTGTGAAAACTCAGTTTTACACAGAGGAAGAATTTAGATCTCCCACGAAAACCCACTAGTTACTAAAAACTGTTAGCTTTCTGGGTCCTATAAAGTGGAAGTTACAGCTTTGATTTGATTTGTGCTGAAGTCAATGCAAGGACTCCATTAATATTTCATGAACCAGAGTGAGCTGGACTTTCTTCTGGTGGTGACTCTGCCACAGGGTAACGTGCCAGCATTCTCGGACTTAAAATCGGCTTACTCCAGGATCCAGCGGAACAGTGGAAAGAAACGTCGCTGTTGACTGGATTCAATTTACTTCCCAGCCGCTAATAACAGCTGGGAGCAGCAGGCAGGCAGAGGGCCTGTTTGTGACTTAACTGGCATCAGGTGACCAGTGTTTATGCTTAGAGTGGGATTCAGAGAGCTGTGTTCACTTGCTGCTATTTTCAGAGCTAAACCCAGGGAGAGTCCGAAGTGAAAGCCGCCCTTCTGCTTTCAGTTGGTCTGTTTTTCACACTTCATTGTTTCTTGAATGAAAGAGAAAAAGCAGCCAAAAAAGACTTCCTGTCGAGTCACCAGCCTCAAAGCCCCACCTCCTCAGAAACCTCGCTCCAGGGTCTGGACACCAGCTTTAGCATCCCTCCAGCCTAGTACCTCCCTCCCTTTAACCGGTCCTTTCCCTACTGGGTACTGATTTCTCCCAGTTCTGGGGAGGGGGAGGCTGGGCTGAGAGGCTCCTGGGTCACAGCTTCCTCTAGCCTCAGCCCTGGCTGAGCACCAGGCTTCAAGCCAAGCCTGCAGGAGTCCCCTTTTTCTCCACCAGCTCCCACGCAGCACCCCCTGGATGTGATCACAGGCAGGTGGAGTGGGCGCAGAACATGTAACTAACGGGAACCTGAGAAAAATCATCTTGCATCCAGGCAAAAGAAGGTTAGTGAGAGCTTTCCCAGGCTGAGGAAATTTAGAAGCTGAAGGACCCAAAGGAGACTAGAATTAGGGGGCCATGGTGCTAAATACTCAGAAATGATACTGCAGTTAACAAGGAAATGACAGCGTCTGCGGATGCAGCCTAACACAGGATGTCCGTGGAGTAGGGCCCATCTTAGCTGCATGTTGCTCCTGAGGCCAGGGGAAGCTCAGAAGGCGGTGAAAGAAAAATGAACAGATGTGGCCCAGGAAGAAAGGAACTTTGTTCGTAATACAGAGCAGCAACAAAGAACTGGTCTTTTCAACAGACTCCAAAAAACACTGGGCGAGGTCTTTATAGAGGACTGAGTAAAACGAACGCCCTCGCACAGGGTGAGAGGGAGCCGGCCACTTACTGTCCAGGAGAAGGTTCCTTTTCATTTATTGGCTAGGAAACTTGTGCAAAGAGAAACTTCTCCTTACCAACCATGGGTCACCATGAAGTAACATCTGTGTAGGAAAGATGGGATGAAAACCCAATTCTCATATACGCATGACCAGGTCCCTTTGCTGTACAGCAGAAATTGACAAAACATTGTAAATCAACTCTAATTTTAAAAATGATTTTAGGAGTTCCCATCATGGCTCAGTGGTTAACGAATCTGACTAGGAACCATGAGGACACAGGTTTGATCCCTGGCCTCGCTCAGTGGGTTAAGGATCCGGCGTTGCCGTGAGCTGTGGTGTAGGTTGCAGATGTGGCTCGGATCTCGAGTTGCTATGGCTCTGGCGTAGGCCAGTGGCTACAGCTCCAATTAGACCCCTAGCCTGGGAACCTCCATATGCTGCGGGTGCAGCCCTAGAAAAAGACAAAAAATAATAAAATAAAATAGATGTAAAAAATTATTTTAAAAAACCCCTCAATTCTCTGTCCTTGTTTACCAGTTTTCAAAATAAGTTGGTTGCCTACCATTTTCTAAAAGTAACAGTGGGCATTTTAGCATCCCTGTGAAGTCCTGGATTTACACACATCCCGTGTTTCAGAGCTTTGCAATTAATGTTCCTGTTGATCCTTAAACATTCCCATGCTTGGCAGGGGGCAGCCTGCCGGATCCTTAACCCACTGAGGGAGGCCAGGGATCGAACCCACATCCTCTTGGATCCTAGTCGGGTACTTGGAACCTCCCCAATCTTGCTGCCAAGATTGGGCTGTGGCTAGAGCCTGGGAAATTGCTTCTCAAAGTATTTTCAATGAACAGGTCATTGCAAACCGTGGTTCTCTGGGCCTAGAGTGTTCACATGAACACTCTGCTTTATGGTGGGTACCTGCTTTCCTTCCGGAAGTCTGGAACATTCTAGCCAGAATATGCCTATGTAACCAGCCTGGACAGAAATCCTGTATGATGAGTCTCTAAGGGGCTTCCTGGGCAGACATGTCACCCACCTGTTGCTGAGTTTTTGTTGCTGGGAGGAAAATAAATGTAGCTGTGTATGGACTTTGACTATTGAGTTTAAGTTTACCAGAAAATAAGTCACTTTTCTGAGCTAATTATGGTTATGGTAACATGTTTTCTGACTAGTTACTGCTTTCCACTCCCTATTACGCAAAGATTGAGATCAAAATTAGGAATTCGCCTTGGCTTTTACTTGAACTTTGAAAGAATTTTCTTCAGCGCTGGGTTCCTAGGAACGGAAAAGCCATGTCTGTGTAGGATTATCTCTTAGTTAAGATCTGAATATTTAATAAACTGCCAACCTGTTGTTCCCATTTCCTCAAACTGCCATAAATCATAGATCGAAGCTTCCAAGGTCACAGACACCGTTGTCACGTTCATCTAACTTCTGAGCCTCAGGATCCTCAAGCAAAGGCAGCCAGTTTCTGGTGCATCTCTCATGCATCAGGCGTGAGTCACCCCAAAGACCCTGATACTGTGCCCAGCAGCCTGAGCCAGATACACACCCAAGGAATAGGAGATAAGTGTCAAAGGAGCGCCGATTCCGTGTCACGTAGAAAGAGCAAATGGGAAGGGAATGTGGGTGGAGTTCTCCCACACGTGTGATGGAGACATAGGAAGAGATGCATGCAGCTTGTTTGGCTAATCAGACCCCATATCAGTGTCTGAAAAGCCAGCTGAACTAATATACACGACAGTGGCATATTTTTTAAAGCTTGCAAATAGCATTCATTTAATGTTATTAGTCTTCATATTAATTAGCTATTACATTTAAAAAATTAATTTTCAAGAGTTCCCTGGTGGCTCAGGCGTTAAAGATCCAGTGTTGTCACTGCAGCACTTTGGATCACTCCTGTCACTCGGGTTTGATCCCTGACCCAGAAACTTTTGCATGCCATAGGCGTGGCCAAAAAAATTAGTTCTTTACAAATATTTAGTGAGACTAAGTATGCAAGCCTTCCATAAGCAACTATATATTTGCTTTTTGAACATGCCTGCACTAATTTAAAGCATCTTGATCTGACAATTAAGACGACTAACCCAAAATACAAAAGAAAAAAAAAAACTAACCATGATAAGTTTCAATAAATTTGAAAACGATGAAATGAATGGTTGTTTTTTTTTTTTTCAGAAAATGAAAAATACCATCTTGACTCAGAGAGAGGAAGAAACTGAGAACAGAAATCAAAGAATAAGTTGAGGGAGTTGCCATTATGGCTTAGCAAGCTAAGAACCTGATATAGTGTCCATGAGGATGCAGATTCGATCCCTGGCCTCACTCAAGGATCATAGGTTGCAGATGCGGCTCAGATCCTGTGTTGCTATGCCTGTGGTGTAGGCTAGCAGCTAGGGGTCTGATTCCACCCCTAGCCTGGGACCTTCCATATGCTGCAGGTGTGGCCATAAAAAGAAAAAAAAGAGTAAGTTGAAAACACAGTCAACAGGCCACTCCTGAAATGTTCTGGTAACTTCACTGGCAAATTCTAAATATCTTCAGGGGAAAATTCCTTAGAAGAAAAGAAAGAAAGATAGATTTTAAAGTTCTCATAAAATGCTGCAAAATCAACTTCAGCAGTATAATAAAAGAATAATCATCTTTTTTTTTTTTTTTTAAAGGGCTGCACCTGCGGCATATGGAAGTTCCTGGACTAGAGGTGAAATTGGAACTGCAGCTGCAGGTCTACAGCACAGCCACAGCCACGCAGATCTGAACCAAATCTTCAGCCTACACCACAGTTCAGGGCAACACTGGATCCTTAGCTCACTGAGTGAGGCCAGGGATCGAACCTGCCTCCTTATGGATACTAGTCAGGTTTGAAACCCGCTGAGCCACAACAGGAACTCCAAAAATAATCATCTTTTTAAACCTAGTAAGAGTTTCCTTAGTAAGTTAAGGGTGATTCAGCATTAAGAAATGCATTAAGTGTGATTCCCTTCATTAACTGTTCAAAGGAGGTGAGTCATACGATCGTTTCAGTAGATCTTTTTTAATGTGATACAATTCAACATTTTAGAAACTTTATTAAGGAAAATTTTCAAGCACAGATAAATGTAGAGCAGAAAGTATAATGAATGCCATGTGCTAATGACAAAACTTCAACCATTGTAAACACTTTGCATATCTCTATAGTCATGTTTTATTAACACTTTTACCTTCCTCTCAATCACTCCCATTTCACCACAGCTCAGCAAGGCCTGGGTATTGGTGACCACTCCCACCGCTAAACACCCCAACACTAGTCACCGAGTAAAAGCCATGCCTGTTGACTTAGAATTATGGTAACTGAGAAATGATAGCTTGTTAGTAAATTTTGTAGGAATGGCATATATTTTGTATCCTTGCTTATTCAAAGCATTAAGATTCTAAATGGTTTAAGATGTCAAAGTTAAGGAACCATGTGTAAGAATTTCAAGGAAAGGGAGTTCCCATCATGGCGCAGTGGTTAACAAATCTAAGAACCATGAGATTGCAGGTTCAATTCCTGGCCTTGCTCAGCAGGTTGGGGATCCAGCGTTGCCGTGAGCTGTGGTGTAGGTTGCAGACTCGGCTCGGATCCCGAGTTGCTGTGGCTCTGGTGTAGGGCAGTGGCTACAGCTCCAATTGGACCCCTAGCCTGGGAACCTCCATGTGCCTAAGGAGCGGCCCAAGAAATGGCAAAAAGACAAAAAAAAAAAAAATTCCAAGGAAACATACAAGAAATTGTAATGATATTTAGGAGGATAATTAAATAGATTATAGGTCCAAGTTGAGACTCCACAAAGATGAGCTGAGACATAGAAAACTGAGAAAAGAAATGAGGAATTATAAATTAGGACAATGGTTACATCCCAGGATTAATCCAGTACAAACAGCAGAAGATCGTAATCCTTGAACAGTATTCAATGCGGAAGAACACACTGGAGAAACATGTTACAACCGTATGCAGTGCTGCAAATTTCAACACAGTCTCAGCAACATACACGTCTGGTTTTATCTAATAAAAGACTTTCATATTCAAAAGAAGACAGTGATTATATATATATATATTTATATATATAATCTTTTCCAGCAACCATCAAAAAGGTATAGGGTCATCAAAAAAGTGAATGGATAAGCACATTGTGGTACATCTATATGCAAAGGAAAACTGCTCAGAAATGCAAAGGAACGAACTGCTAGTTCACACAACAATCACAAAATTAATTATCCTGAGTGACTGAGTGAAGGAAGCCAGACCAAAAAAGAGTAGGTATTGTGTGATCCGGTGCTTCTAAAATTAGAAGATGCAAATTGATAATTAATAGGAAAGAGCAGACCAGTGATTGGGGGAGGCAGATGCAGGAAGGAGGGGAGGACACGGGTCCCCAAGGGACGCGAGGAGACGTGACCTTGAGGATGTGGTCCCGACCAGGGTGGCGTTTTCGCAAGTACATACATGTGCAGTTTACTGCATGTCATAGACCTCGATAAAGCTGTTTTCCAACGTGTGTAAGAACAGATTTGGATGGGGTTTTCCTCTGATTTCTGAAGTCTGTTTTGAGTCGTGAGCAACCTTATGATGCTCTCTAAGAATTTGCTCACCAAATCATTAAGATTCTTCCAGGTATAGTCAGCCCTCCACATCCTCAGATTCTGCATCTGTGGATTCAACCAAGCTCAGATTTAAAACACTCGAAAAAACATTACAGAAAGTTCCAAAAATCAAAACTTGAATTTACAACTATTGCATGTGCAATGATTTACGTGGCATTGACCTTGTATTTACAGCCTTTTAATTACCATTTACATTGTGTTAGGTATTACAAGAAATCTAGAAATGAGTTAACGTGTACGGGAGGGTTGTGTAGGTTACATGCAAACACCACACCATTTTACGTAGGGACTTGAGCATCTGTGAATTTTGACATCCTGGGGGTCCTGGATGAGTACGGAGGGACGACTATATTTACAAAGAAATAGGTAAACACAAACAAAATCTGCTAACTAATAAAATAGGCTGGAACGACTTCTACCATGTATATAAGAAAACTTGTTTAACTTGGTAAAGTTATCTTCTCCTAGAACCCTCCAACACATATCACACATATGTGCAAACTTTTGCCAGTTTTCTCATGAAAGTCATGAAGAAAAATGTTCTTTTTAAAAAAAAAAAAATGTGTATGGCCCTATGCACTGATATGGAAGTGCCTTGGCCAGGGATTGAATCCAACCTACCCCAGATCCTTTAACCCACTGTGCCAGGCCAGGGATTGGACCTGCACCTCCGCAGCAACCTGAGCCGCTACAGTTGGATTCTTAACCCGCTGTGCCACAGCAGGAACTCCAAAAAGGAAAGCTCTTGCTAGTGTTTCTATTTTCAATATTTACTGAACTTCCTGGCCAATGAAATAAGACCAAAGAGAAGATGTTTGTACCTAGGAAAGGGACAGAAGGTAAACAGGTAGTGTAATTATTTAGCCACAGTATGGCCCTCTAATTAGAAAATGAGATTCTGGGAGTTCCCGTTGTGGCGCAGTGGTTAACGAATCCGACTAGGAACCGTGAGGTTGCGGGTTCGGTCCCTGCCCTTGCTCAGTGGGTTAACGATTCGGCATTTCCGTGAGCTGTGGTGTAGGCTGCAGATGCGGCTCGGATCCTGCGTTGCTGTGGCTCTGGCGTAGGCGGGCAGCTGCAGCTCCGATTGGACCCCTAGCCTGGGAACCTCCGTATGCCGCGGGAGCGGCCCAAGAAATAGCAAAAAGACAAAAAAAAAAAAAGAGATTCTAACAAGAGAATTAACAAAAAGACTGCTGGAACTAGTAAGAGAATTCAACAGAGAGGCCGGAGAGAGTGTCCTTAGCTTCCTGGATTCCAAAAGAACTCTTTTGAAACATGGAGGTGGGAGGGGGTATTTACAACAGCAGCAAAAATTGATCTACAAAATGTTCAGGAAGAGACCTATTGGAATATACAAGTCCTGTTTTAAGAGCACTCTTAAATTATACACAAGACAGGGTTTAAATGAATAGATATTTCATGTCATGCTTGGGGAGACCCAGACTTGCAAAGATGCTGGAATAGGAGTCCCTTGACATTACCTCGTCACGATCCTTCCTTCTTTGGAGAAGCAACTGGGATTTTGTTTTTAATGAGGCAAGTTGCATCAGTACCTCGTAGAAAATGAGTTACCTGGAGCATCTTCTGCTGAAAGTCTTTTTGTTTGGAGATGGGTGTTTGGAGATGGGGCTGGCTTGTCCTTGGCCCTCCGTGTCCTGAATGAAGTGAAACCAGACTCTGGCTCCACTAAAATGCCAGTGAGAATGTGATGCCCAGGGGAGCTGGTCTTTGACCCCACCCGGGGACATTAAATGGGGTCCATTTGGAAGGCTGGACCACTCTGGCCAAACACTGTGGATGAGCATTCTGAGTGTTATTCTGGCTGTGGATGAGGGACGTCCCTCCGACAAGGCTCCCACTCTGTCCTGGGATGCGGGGGGATCAGTGGTGTCTCTGTAGCACCAGGACGCAGGTTCAATCCCTGCCCAGCACAGTGGCAGTGTAGGTCACAACTGCAGCTAAGATCTGATCCCTGGCCCAGAAACTCCATATGCCGAGGGGGGGAAAGAAAAGGGCCATCAGCCCTGATAGGTACCGTGAAACAGGTGTCATTTCTCATAAATATTTCCAATAAATCCAAAGTGCTCCTAATCAAAATTCCCACGCAGTACTGACTGGCTGATTCCAAAATTCAACTGGAAGAACAAACAGGCCAGAACAATTAAAAAAACTGGGGGGGGGGTTTTACTTGGTAAAGAGAATTTAACCTACCTGATGTGAAAACATACAATAAAACTATGATAATTAGGGAGTTCCCGTCATGGCGCAGTGGTTAACGAATCCGACTAGGAACCATGAGGTTGCGGGTTCGGTCCCTGCCCTTGCTCAGTGGGTTAACGATCCGGCGTTGCCGTGAGCTGTGGTGTAGCTTGCAGACGCGGCTCGGATCCCGCGTTGCTGTGGCCCTGGCGTAGGCCGGTGGCTACAGCTCCGATTCAACCCCTAGCCTGGGAACCTCCATATGCTGCGGGAGCGGCCCAAGAAATAGCAACAACAACAACAACAACAACAACAAAAAGACAAAAAAAAAAAAAAAAAAAAAAACTATGATAATTAAAAGTTCAGTAGCATATAAGTAGGAATTGATAAATTTAATGTTGGAATAGAATAAAACATTCAGAATGTAATCCCAAAGGCCTATTTAAAGTTCTTTCACGTGGCTTTGAGATATATATATATCTTAAATATATATACATTTTTTGCTTTTACTCCAGTAACAAATTCAATGAAAGAATCAAAGGTAAAAGTGGACTCGGTAATTTCTTGTTTCTTGTGCTGTGTTTATATTTCTTTCAGTCGTTCCTGTAGTTCTCAGGAAAGGGTAGGACTGAAAGGGTTTCTGATGGTGCATTGTCCTCCAAAGTGGGCCAGGGCACTGTCCCTACAGGTGGCAGGACAGGTCTGGGCCACTGTCCACCTTGGTTTTCTGGCCTCGGGCAGCCACGGCCCAGTGGTCACTGCAACTGCCCTGGGGACTTGAGCTGTTGGGGAAATATACTTATTGTAGGTCCCTGACAGCTGAGGGATGTGAAGTCAGCGTCTGTCTCCTGCACTGAACTGTGTGCCTTAGGGACCTGCTGTGCGTCATTTACTCCTAGAATTTATCACAGTGCTTGGCAGATTCTAGCCAGTGAACATCGTTTGGCAAATGAATGGATTTGAAGCACCAGCTTTTACCAGAATTAGCAGAAATGACCCGGATGGAGTCACACTGCATTTTCTCAAAGAGCCTAAAAACGGATGGGGGGTATCTCGTCGTGGTTCTGCAGGTTAGAAACTGACTAGCATCCATGAGGACACAGGTTCGATCCCTGGCCTCGCTCAGTGGGTTAAGGACCCAGCGTTGCGGTGAGCTGTGGTGTAGGTTGCAGTCGCGGCTGGGATCCTGTGTTGGCTGTGGCTGTAGTGTAGACCGGCAGCTGCAGCTCCAATTGGACCCCTAGCCTGGGAGTTTCCACGTGCCACGAGTGGGGCCCTAAAAAGACAAAAATATAGAGAGCCTAAGACGGACTCTGGGCCTTTCGTGGCGCTAACTCTGCCCCCTTTTCTTTCCCTCGTGCAGCCGATGGGGTCGGAGCGGATGGAGATGCGGAAGCGGCAGATGGCCGCATCCGCAAAGCCCTCATCCCCGGGCCCAGGCCAGCCCCGCGGGGGGAGCCGGGGCTCCAATGCCTGCTGCTTCTGCTGGTGCTGCTGCTGTAGCTGTTCGTGGTAAGGTTTGCAGCTTTTTTATGAATGCTCTCCCGGTTGGCAAAGGGTACCCCCGAAGCGCCAGCCTGTGATGAATGCCACAAGTGCTTTTTGAGCAAACTGCTGTATGCCCGACTCTGATTTGGGTTCTGTGAAGGCCAATATCGATAAAAACAAAAACAAAATTAAAAAATGTAAAAAACAGGAAGAGGCTGCATCCTAGCTCTGGGGAGGCTAATAGTCAAATCCCTGAAAGCAGGCTAACACATGTCAAGGAACTGAAGAACCATCTAAGGCAGCTGGTGATCGAATATTAATATTTGGGCACAATGGATGGTCAAAAAGGAGTGCCTTGAGGCCCGAGTTGGTGATGAAGACTTTGTGAAGGACTTAGAATTTAATCTGAGTCTTAAAGTTTAGGATGATGGGGAAGGAGCCAGGATTTTATCTTCTGCTGCTGCTGTTTTGTTAATTTTATTTTTTAATAAAGATGCCAAAATATATGCTTGACAGAGAAAAAACCTAAAGATATAAGCTAACTTACTAATAGGAGAAGAGTCACAATCATTGCTTAAAAAAAGAGATAGAGGAGTTCCTGTCGTTATGCAGCGGAAACGAATCCAATTAGGACCCATGAGGTTGCTGGTTCAATCCCTGGCCTCACTCAGTGGGTTCAGACTCCAGCATTGCCGTGAGCTGTGGTGTGGGTCACAGACGCAGCTCGGATATGGTGTGTGGCTGTGGTGTAGGGCCAGTGGCTACAGCTCCAATTTGACCCATAGCCTGGAAACCTCCATATGCCATGGGTGTGGCCCTAAAAAGACAAAAAAAAAAAAAAAAAAAGAGAGAGCCAGGGCTTGACCATTTGCCTCACTGTTGAAAGTCTGGAGAAATGTCTGTGACTTACACCCCAAAATCACAGGACCGTTGGGGTGGCTTTCTGAAATCTTGGCTATGAAATGTGCTTGGTGCCAACCAAATGTGTGCATAGTTTTAGGCAATTAAATTATGAAGTCGTTTAGTCTTGGCTGCCAGTGGGATTAAGAGCCCACCCTCCAGTGAAAATTGTAAAGCAGTATATAATTCAAAGATTCTGGAGTTTCCGTCGTGGTGCAGCGGAAATGAATCCAACTAGGATCCGTGAGGTTGCAGGTTCGATCCTTGGCCTCGCTCAGTGGGTTAAGGATCCGGCGTTGCTGTGGCTTTGGCTTAGGCCGGCAGCAACAGCTCTGCTTAGACCCCTAGCCTGGGAACCTCCACATGCCGCTAGTGAGGCCCTAAAAAGACAAAAAAAAAAAAAAAAATTTCAGTTATTTAAAAAAGAATAGACATATCTATAGAGACAGGAAGTGGGTTAGTGTATGTCAAGGCCTGGGATACTCGGGAGATAGCGTATAATGAGGGGTGACTGCCGCAGGTGTGGGGGGCTTCTTTTTTATTTTGGCCACACCTGCAACACGTTGAAGTTCCTGGGCCTGGGATCGAACCCTCACCACAGCCGTGACCCAAGCCCCTGCAGTGATAATACTGGATCCCCAACCTATTGTGCCTCAAGAGAGCTCTGGTATGGGACTTCTCGGGGTGATGAAAACGTTCTGAAATTCATAGCGAGGGTTGTACAACCTTGTGATTTTGCTAGAAACCACTGAATGGCTCACTTTAAACAGGTAACTTAATGATGTGTAAATGATGGTTCAATAAAGCTATTAAGAAATTAATAGCCCTTGCTATGGGTGTGGCCCTAAAAAGACAAAAAAAAAAAAGTTCTTATAAAAAAAAGAAATTAATGGCCTTCATAAGTACAAATAAAGTTAGAAGTTAGAAGATGAGATGGAAGTAAAAATTCCACTTATACAACCACAAAAATACTTGGAATAAATTTACAAAGAAAGGCACACAAGGTGTAAGAGGAAACCAACTCTTGAGAGATATCATACACAGACATTGAAAAACTTATGGTCTCCAGAGGAGACAGTTTGGGGGATGGGGGGGATGTGCTTGGGTTATGGGATGGAAATCCTGTGAAACTGGATTGTTATGATCATTATACAACTACAGATGTGATAAATTCATTTGAGTAATTTTAAAAAATAATAATAAAAAAATAAAAATAAATTAATTTAAAAAAGAGAGAGATATCATAGAGGTTTTGCTGGTACGCTTTCCTGGTTTTCTCTCATACTTTTGTGTGTGTGCCTGTAAATATGTAAAACCTCCATTTTCACTGGAAAACAATGTCTGGAGAATGCATACCTTTTGCAAGGGGTGGGAAATGAAACCCCAAATTCCTGAAAACCTTACCTTTTTACTACTTCCTCATGGACATGTTTTATGAAAATTATTATTCTCAGTGTAAACTTTCAATTAGCATAGACCACAGCATTATAAATAGAATTTATTTTGCGAACACTTGGTTTTCTTAAAAAAACAATGCAGTGTCATTCTTTTCAAGAAAAGAAAGGAGTTCCCATCATGGCACAGTGGTTAACGAATCTGACTAGGAACCATGAGGTTGCAGGTTCGATCTCTGGCCTCCCTCAGTGGGTTAAGGATCTGACGTTGCCGTGAGCTGTGGTGTAGGTCAAAGACTCGGCTCGGATCCCGCATTGCTGTGGCTGTGGCTCTGGCGTAGGCGGGCAGCTGCAGCTCCGATTCAACCCCTAGCCTGGGAACCTCCATATGCCGCAGGAGCGGCCCAAGAAATAGCAAAAAGACAAAAAAAAAAAAAAAAAAAAAGGAAAGAAATATTCTTTTTTTTTCTTCCATTTTAGGGCTGCATCCACAGCAATGGAGGTTCCCAGGCTAGGGATCCGATCAGAGCTTTAGCCGCTGGCCTACGCCACAGCCACAGCCACAGCAATGCGGGATCCGAGCCGAGTCTTTGACCTACACCAAAGCTCACGGCAACGTCGGATCCTTAAGGCACTGAGCGAGGCCAGGGATCAAACCTGCATCCTCCAGGATCCTAGATCCTAGTTGGGTTCATTAACTGCTGAACCATGACGGGAACTCCCGAAATAATTTTTTTCTTACTTTTTTTTTTTTTTTTTTTTTTGCTTCTTAGGGTCGCACCCACACCATGTGGAAGTTCTCAGGCTAGGGGTCACATTGGAGCTGCAGCCATAGCCACACCAATGCGTGATCCAAGCTGCATCTTCGACCTCCACCACAGCTCAGGGCAACCCTGGATCCTTAACCCACTGAGCGAGGCCAGAGATTGAACCCGCATCCTCATGAATGCTATTCGGCTTTGTTACCACTGAGCCACAACAGGAACTCCACGAAAGAAATTCTACTTGCTAAGCTGAGTTCCCTGAAGTCCTTGTGAAAACACCCTCCTTGATGCAGAATGATCTCCACTGACACATGTGTCCTGTTTCACGCAGCCTCACCGTTAGAAGCCAAGAGGAACAGAGGCTCCGGCCGGCTTCCTATGAACTCAGAAGGGCGGATCTTCCCACCTGTGAAGAAAGGTAGACTCTCACATTGTTGAGCTCAGTAAATGGACAGAAATGCCAACCTTACTATTTTTTTCTACCAGCTCTATTGAGATATAATTGACGTCCAGCACCATGTAAATTTAAGGTGCGGAGGACAATGACCTGACTTACATCCACCATGAAATTATGCCCACGATAAATTTAGTGAACACCCATCATCTCAGAATTCCTGACCTGATTTTTTTTTTTTTTTTGGCATTATATGTTTCAATAGAACACAGAGTTTCACAGTTTCTCTAACTGCAGTTTTATCCTATCAAATCCTAATGTGGCATCACATTTTCACTCTGTAGAGTTCTTTTGAATTCACTGTGTGGCCAGGAGAGAGATCAGTTCCATTATTCATCTCTTGCCTGTTAATTGCAAATATAAATTGATGCCTCTTGGCAAAACAGATGACATCATTGTATTTTTATGTGATGTCCTTTTTAAAATCAAACAACATAATGACACACAAGTTGAGTTTTCAAGATGATTTTAAGTCTATTTTTTTCTCAACTATAAATTGGTACTTTAGCTAATGTACTATTTTTATGCATTTTGAAAACAAAGTTGGGAAAAATACAAATTACTTTCCATAATGCCAGATTTCAAAACTGTCTTTTTTCCTTCCTGTATTGTCAATGGATTCATTTTCACTTACCTATTCTTATACCTCTTCTTTGTATTATGTCTATATAATTGCAGATACTGGACAAATATAGTAAAAACATTGTTTAAATAGATCTTGTACTGAACTTATTTTCTTTCTTCCTTTTTTTTTTTTTTTTTTTGTCTTTTTGCCATTTCTAGGGCCACACCCGTGGCATATGGAGGTTCCCAGGCTAGGGATCGAATTGGAGCTGTAGCCACCTGCCTACGCCCAGAGCCACAGCAACTCGGGATCCAAGCCAAGTCTGCAACCTACACCACAGCTCACGGCAACGCCGGATCCTTAACCCACTGAGCAAGGCCAGGGATCGAACCTGCAACCTCATGGTTCCTAGTCGGATTCGTTAACCACAGCGCCATGACGGGAAATCCTGAATTGCTTATTTTCGAAGGGGGAAAAAACAAGAAACCTAAAAGTGTACTGAGGATATTTTCTTCATTCTTTATTTATTCTTACCCAAACATTGAGGTCTGGGTATTAAAATCTTCCACAGTTCATGAGTCTGTTCAGCACAGCTTTTATCTTACTTCTTGCAGCTCTGGGTCCTTCTGGAGCCTGAAAGCTCACATCTGTTTGCATCCACCATCTGCCACGGGCACTTAGCAGGCACATTCTGCCTCTGTCTGCCTCCAAGTAAAACGGGGATGATAATAGTTTGTTGTGATTCAGCCAAAGAAGGTTGTAGTGGACACTGAGGAACCGTGAAGCACTGAGAAGAGAGATGAGAGGGAAGGGTTGCAGGTGTATATTGGCCACTGTTCGTTCTCGGTCATGTCCAGTGATATAAAATGACTTTCTCCAATCTGACCCCCTTTGCTTCCAGTTGTTTGTTTGTTTTTTTTTAGGGCCACACCTGCCGCATATGGAGGTTCCCAGACCAGGGGTCCAATCAGACCTGTAGCCTCCGGTCTACACCAGAGCCACAGCAACGCAGCATCCGAGCTGTGTCTGTGACCTACACCACGCTCTCGGCAACGCTGGATCCTTAACCCACTGAGGGAGGCCAGGGGTCGAACCTGCAACCTCATGGTCACCAGTTGGGTTTGATAACCACTGAGCCACGACCAGAACTCCCTCTTCCCGTTCTATTTGATGTTAATTTTATTCTTATTTGCATCTGCCTCACGTATCTTTGCCTGTTTTTTTTTTTTTAATTTGGGGTAGTATTTTGTATGTTTCTGGAAAATAGAATTGTGTTGGGTTTTGGAGCATTTTGAGTCTGTGTCACTCAACCAGGAATTGGAAGTAGATCTGTTCTCGCTTTTTAATGTGCTCCTGAGTACCCTTAACTTTTTCGAAGTTACTCTTTAATACATATTTCTTAAATTCGAAGGAATAAAAAGGTATCTTTTAAATCTCCATTTTAAGGAACATAATTTATCATACTTTTCTAAGCCTAAGTAACCTTTCTAAAAAGAATTCAGGATGTTTATGTAGATTACTGTGAATTACCATTTAAACATCTTTTAAAATATTTCTTTCAAAATTAATTTTCCAAGTTATGGTAGATATTGATGTTTTCATGCAGAATAATCTTCGTGATGAAAAATGTAAATACCCACTATAAAAACAGAAATCAAACAATACAAAAGTTTTACGATAAAAGCACAGTTGTCCTCCTACCCGGACCTCATCCCCATCCCCAGCCGTCAACAGTTTTTCGCATATTATCCTCAGGGAAACTTCCTGTTTCTTCCCACACGTCTGTACTCACATGGGACCCACCATACCCACCAGATCTAACTTTGAAACTAATCTTGTAATGATGTTTAGCCATCTTTGCCTCACTGTTGACTCAGCAGGCTACCCTCTTTTACGACCCCCTCTCTCTGGTGCTCCCGCTTTTCATGGATGTTTCACTGCTGGGTCAGGTGTAATCCATCTTCAAGATATGATTTCAAGAAAAGGACACAGAATTCACACTGTGAGTTTGTATATGGCAGAGTGTCTTCTACCATCATCATACAACTAGGACACGTTTGTGGGCGCCAGCACCTTGGTTGTAGACCCTTCATCCCCAAAGTGAACGGAGAGCCTTTGGCTGTGAGAGTGGGTCATCAGAGGGCCCCCTCTGAAGCAGAATGGATCCTGCCCAGGCCTACATGTTTGGGCTCAGAGGCAGTAAGGAAAGGGACAAGGTATCTGCAAAACAAGCAGCCCTGAGCAGTGACTGCTAAGCACCGGACAGAAGGGTTTCCTTGAAGGGCCAGTGCAGGGTAAGGGGTGGCTTACGAGGGGGGGCAAGGGCTGAAAGCCCTGAGCCATGGAAGCGGCGGAAGTGGTCCCCTGACAGTAAGGAGCGAACATACGTCCTCTCTGGAGGAAAGGAAGTATCGTCAGCTTGGACTCTCAGTTTCCTAAAGATGAAAACCAACCAAAAATTACAAAATCAGAAGAAGAGAACCTACCACAAGTGAGAACTAGTAGAAACCACACTTGGATTTAGAGCTCACAGGACTTCAGCTGTTAGAATTATCTGATATAAAATATAAACTAATGGTCTCTGAAATATTTAAACCAATTCAACACAGAATCACAAAAATGAGCAAATATGCTCCCGTTGTGGGGCGGTGGAAATGAATCCGGCTAGAATCTGTGAGGATGTGGGTTTAACCCCTGGCCTCGCTCAAAGGTCTGGTGTTGCCGTGTGCTGTGGTGTAGGTCATAGACGTGCTTCAGATCCAGAGTGGCTGTGGCTGTGGCTGTGGCTGTAGTGTGGGCCGGCAGCTGTAGCTCCCATTGGACCCCTAGCCTGGGAACCTCCATGTGCCATGGATGCAGCCCTTAAAAGCAAAATAAATAAGAAATTTATATATAATTTTTTTTTTTCCCAGGAGGACTGTGACATTGTCCTATCATTTTGCAAGATGTGGCTTACCACAGGGGAGACAGGCAGAGAGTACGTGGGATCCCTCTGTTTTTTTTTTTTTTTTTTTTTTTTTGTTTGTTTTTTTGTCTTTTTGCCATTTCTTGGGCCGCTTCCGTGGCATATGGAGGTTCCCAGGCTAGGGGGTCAAATCGGAGCTGTAGCCACCGGCCTATGCCACAGCCACAGCAACGCAGGATCCAAGCCGCGTCTGCAACCCACACCACAACTCACAGCAACACCAGATCCTTAACCCCCTGAGCAAGGGCAGAGATCGAACCTACAACCTCATGGTTCCTAGTTGGATTCGTTAACCACCGAGCCACAACGGGAACTCCTGTATTATTTTTTTCTTAAATCATTTATATATTAATTTTTGAGGCAAGAAGCCCCAAATCCAGGTGTCAGCAGGGCCATGTTCTCTGACAGCTCTGGGGGAGAAGCCTTCCTTGCCTCTGCAAGCTTCCCTGGGAGTGTCCAGCAATCCTTGGCGTCCCTTGGCTTGTAGAGGCACCGAGCCCGCCATGTGACGTCTTCCCTCTGCATGTGTCTGTCTCTGTGTCCAAACTCCCCTTTATAAAAAGGACATCAGTTATAGGGGATTACCACCCCCATGACCTCCTAACTTGGTTAAATTTGCAAAGATCCTGTTTCCAAATGAGGTTACAGCCTGAGGTGCTGAGGGCTCAACTTCTGCTTAGCTTTTTTTTTTTTTTTTTTTTAAGTCTTTTGTCTTTTTAGGGCCGTACTTGCAGCACATGGAGGTTCCCAGGCTAGGGGTCGACTCGGAACTGTAGCTGCCCACCTACACCACAGCCCCAGCAACACAGGATCCTCAACCCACTGAGTGAGGCCAGGGATCGAACCTACATCCTCATGAATACTAGTCAGATTGTCTGCTGAGCCACAACAAAATGCCCCACATAGCTTTTTTAGGAGACACAGTTCACTCCTCAGCAGCTTCCTGCAAAATAAACACTGGCTGCAATTGGTTTTGCAGATTAGTTCCACAAAGCATTTCAGGAATTGATCATTGCAAGGTTATATGAGTCTTGAAAAACTGCCCAGATGTCTAAGAGACTCCGTAACTGTGATACCAGAGCCGGAAGAGGATAGCCCAGGAACGCAGAATTAGAGATGAGTCCTACCCAGGAACTCTGGCCACATATAGCAGCCAGGGCGACACCTGGACACTTAGCATTGGGTGAAAAAAGCAAGTTGCAGAAGACATAATACAGTAAGCCACTTTTATAAAGAAAAAAAAAAAAAACCCTAAAGAATACATTCTTCATTCCTCAGGATACATGCAGCACTAGTCACAACAGCTAAGACATGGAAGCAACCCAAATGTCCATCAACAGATGGATGGATAAAGAAGATGTGGTACATATATACACAATGGAATATTATTCAGCCATAAAAAAGAACAAAATAATGCCATTTGCAGGAACAGGGATACAACTAGAGATTCTCATACTAAGTGAAGTAAGTCAGACAGAGAAAGACAAATACCACGTGATATCACATATGTGGGATCTAAAATATGGCACAAATGAACCTGTATACAGAACAGAAACAGACTCAGACATGGAAAACAGGACTGTGGTTGCCAAGCCGGAGGGAGAAGGGGTGGAAGGGGGATGGACTGGGAGTTTGGGGTTAATAGATGCGAACTGGATATATATGTAAGAATGTGTATATATGTATATATGACTGGGTTACTTTGCTTTACAGAAGAAATTTGCACATCATAAACCAACTATAATAAAATTTTTTAAAAGAATACATTCTTCAAGGATGTAGCTTAAAAATTATGGGAAAAAGGTAAGACAAAAGAAAAAATAAAAATCATTGTTAAACAGATTGTGTTTTCTGACCTCAATACAATTAGAACATAAGTAAAAATAAACTACAACAGGGTAAGCCCCAAATCAAGGAGAGCGGTTCCAACAGGGATGGAGGGGGCATCTGGAGAGCAGCGCGTGGCCCTGGCACCAAGGGAGGTGGGGTGGTGGCTGTGGCCTGGGTCTCATGGCAGATGGTGAATTCCTAAGTGTTCATGTCCTCATCACCCTTCATAACTTGCAATTCCATAATTTACCTTCTTTTCTCTTTTGCTTTAAAATTCCCTTTTGAATTTTTAAGATCCCTGAGCAGACACTGGCCACGGCTGTTCTGGAAGCAGTTGGTCAGGTCTGACCCTGGGTCTGGGAATTTTTTGGTGGAACAGTTGCAGGATTTTTTTTTTTTTTTTTTTTTTTTTTTTTTGGCTCTTTAGGGCCACACCCACGGCTTATGGAAATTCTCAGGCTAGGGGTCAATAGGAACTGTGCCTGCTGGCCTACACTGCAGCCACAGCAACGCTGGATCTGAGCCACACCTGCAACCTACACCACAGTTCACGGCAGCACTGGATCCTTAACCCGCTGAGTGAGGCCTAGGATGGAGCCCACATCCTCACAGATCCTAGTCGGGTTTGTTACTACTAAGCCACAACAGGAACCCCTAAACTTTTATAATTTAAAGTGGTCGCCAGGGAGTTCCTGTCGTGACTCGCAGTTAACGAACCCAACTAGGATCCATGAGGACGCGGGTTCAATCCCTGGCCTCGCTCAGTGGGTTAAGGATCTGGCATTGCTGTGGCTGTGGTGTAGGCCGGCAGCTAGACTCCTAGCCTGGGGACCTCCGTATGCCATGGGTGCAGCCCTAAAAAGACAAAAGACTGAAAAATCAAAATAAAACGGTCGCCAGGATGTGCCTAAATGTACACAATCGTGTTCTTAGCAGCTCTTTCTAGCGACCAGGTTTGCAAGGCCTTTGGCAGTGGCTGCGCCGTCCAGCAAGCCAGTCGGAAAGCGCCAGGCTTGTTTGTGCCAGAGGCCCCAGGACGAGAAGAGCACTCTGCCTGAGGGGCCCAAGTGCACATTCTCCATCTCAGAGGGACAAAGACGTGTTTCTAGGGACGAAACGCACCTCAGCCTCCAATAACTCAGCCCCCGGCCCTTCCTTCTGCCCCACGCAGCCCGAGTCCCACGCTGGAGGAGGCCAGCGCCTGGGCCCGGTCCTTCGAGCAGCTCATGCTCACGGCCGCCGGCAGGAATGCCTTCCGGGAGTTTCTCCGCACGGAGTTCAGCGAGGAAAACCTGCTCTTCTGGATGGCCTGTGAGGAACTGAAAAAGGAGGCGAACAAAACCATTATTGAAGAGAAAGCCAGGATAATATACGAAGACTACATTTCCATCCTTTCTCCCAAAGAGGTACGTTTGCCCCCAGGAGGCCGGGTCTGGTCACCCGGCCCCATCACTGCTGCTCCAAAATAGGGAAAACGACCCCACCCCTCCATTCATAGTGTTCAGATGCCTTGGGTCCCAGCAATAGATGCCAAGTGCCCCCGAAAATCTGTGAAAGATTGTGTGCATTTTCCTAGAAAAACGTGTCCATAACTTTGATCAGATTCTCCAGAAGTAGGCGTCTATGCATTTTGCCGTAAACATGGTTTTGAAATACCACACCCCAGAAGCATCCCTTTAAACAAAATTATCCCTTTATTCTGCGCCAAATCTCACGTGCAGGTATCCTGACTTGGGACGGTAACAGCATCATTAATATGATACTGCTGTTTCGGAAGTTTGCCCTGAAGTATCCCTTGGTTAAATCAGAGAAATGATGAAATGAGGGAAATAACCAAGTTTCCATCTCCGTTTTCGTTCCTCCAAATCTGAAATCTAGGAGGATTAGTTGGTCTCAAACCAAAGCACCTTGTAGTTCCAGTGCCCCTTCGTTGTTTGCTACACGTGCCTGTAGGATATGAAGCTATTAAGACAGGACCTCCCCTGTCAGGAAGCTCACAGACAATGGGCAGCAGACACGGAGCCTGGGTGGGACACCTCGGGGTCCAAATAGGCAGTGGAATGGGCCAGCACCCAGGGGGGCAAGGAGGAGGCACCATGAGAGGCCATCAGTGGAGCAAGGACGATGAGGAGATCACCCAAAACACAGGGAATGAAGGCTATGCCAGGCAGGACCAGACGGCCAAGGATAAAAGCATCGGTCACAGGACAGTCAGCGTGTCTGCAGTTGGGTAGCTGAAAACTGGGGCTGGTGGCAGGCAGCAGCAGGGCAGTTTAGGAACAGAGGGTGGTCTGAGAGCCTAGGGAGATGTTGGGGACCATGCTGGGGTCTTCTGAGGTTTATCCTGGAAAGCCCTTGATTTAGCTTGGAGCTTGGCACTATCATCACACGTGGGTTTTTGAAGACCAATGTGGCTGCAGAGTAGATTAGGAAAAGAAGAGGCAGAGGCTGGAGAAACCAAATTCAGTAGTCCAGCCCAGGCACAACGAGGGCCTCACCAGGCCAGCTGAAGAGAAACTCAGAGCATGGCCTTGACCTGAAGTAACTTCCGAGTCTGAAATGACTGCACATCTGCTTTGGGCAGAGAGCAGGGTGGTGAGCTTGGGAGAAGGGCAGGGGGCCTCGGCTTTGCTCACTTACGTTTGTGTTAAGTTGAAGATACTCACAGCTGACAGATGTGCAAATATTAAGTTCAGAAAGTTCTTTCCACTTCAGTAAACAAAAACCAAGAGAATTTTTGTCCTTTAATTTATGGCTTCCACTTTTTTTTTTTTTTTTTTTTTTTTTTTTTTTTTTTTTTTTTTTTTTTTTTTTGGCTGCACCCACAGCATATGGAAGCTCTCTGACCAGGGGTCAGACCCATGCCACAGCTGCAACCTATACCACAGACAATGCTGGATCCTTGACCTACTGTGTGGGCCAGGGATGGAACCTGTGCTGCCACAGAAACATCCGATCCCACTGTTTTTTTTGGGTTTTTTTGTCTTGACTTTCCTTTTTATTTTTATTTTATTTTTTGTCTTTTTGCCTTTTGTACGGCTGCACCCACGGCATATGGAGGTTCCCAGGCTAGGGGTCTAATCAGAGCTGTAGCTGCTGGCCTACGCCAGAGCCGCAGCAACACTGGATCCGAGCCTCGCCTGTGACCTACACCACAGCTCATGGCAGCGGATGATCCTTAACCCACTGATCGAAGCCAGGGATCGAATCCACAACGTCATGGTTCCTAGTCGGATTCGTTAACCACTGAGCCACGATGGGAACTCCTCCATTTTATTTTTTAATGCACGAGTTTTCATGACTGTCTTTCAAAGCATTATACAACTGGAGTTCCCTGGTGGCTCAGCAGTTAAGGCTCTGGAGTTGTCACTGCTGTAGCTTGGGTTCAGTCCCTGGCCCAGGGAACTTTCACATGCCACTGGCACAGCCAAAAAATAAAAATAAATAAAGATCTGGGATCAGCAGGAGTTTGCAACTGAACGGAGAGCCAGAGGGAGAATGAAGGCTGAGCAGGGTGCTGAACCTGCTGGGAATAAAGGGTTCTGAGCTGCAGAGGAGCGATCCGGAGGTGCGGGGAGTCCATTCCCAGTGAGCCGGGGGTGAGCAGGAGGGCAGCGCAGGGCCTTTCCGAGAAGGCGGATTCATGCACCTGGGAGGACGGTCACGGAAGACCTTGTCAGTGATTTGGAGACAGTTTCAGTTTTACATTAAGCAGCAGCAGGCGCATTGCACATCATCCTGCCGTCGGTGCAGAGATGGTCCAGCCAAGCTTCCATCTGACTCAGGAGAGACGTGAGCTCAGCCTGGGGTTGGCTATGCTCTGCAGTCCCAGGTCCCGGGAGAAGAGCCCGCCCAGAGGGCTGCTCTGGCCGGTGATGAGCCCCGCCCCGAGAGCGGAGCGAGCCTCGGCGCGGACTTACCTGAAGCCGCCGCTCTAAGGACGTTGGCGTCAACCCCTCCCCAGCTTCCTCCCCTGTCACCCCGCTGGACCGGGAGGAGTTCGCTGGTGCGGGCGGCGCCGCAACTAAACAGTGACAAAGCCGGGAGCTAAGTCGGGGCTCGTGATGTTGACCGGGCCCGGGGCCTGGGTGGGTCCTGGCTGACCGAAGCCAGGAGCTCCAGGTTTTAGCCCCAGGCTTCTTCGGAAGCTAGCGGATTCGCCGAAGCGCGCTCCCTTCTTCCCGCAAAGGCACGGCAGGTGCGTGTTAAAGAAGTAGCGCAGCGCTGTTTTCTAAAGCAGCGTGATCCCCACCAGCATTGCGGAGAAACATCGGTCCGCACCCAACTCCCAGGTCCACAGTGTCAGACGCTCTGCGGGGGCCCAGCCCCCGGATTCACGAGCCGTTCAGTGGCTTCGGAAGCCTCTAGAGTTTGAGACCCCTGGTCATTGTGCGTAGCTTCTCTTTACGCAGCTTCGGAGCGCTCGCTGTGGAGAGACCGAAAGCCTCTTGGGAGCGCTGGGTTCGATCCCCGGCCCGACAAGGATCGGGGATAGAAGGTGGGTTAAGGATGCGGCGTTGCCACAGCTGTGGCTTAGGTCGCAGCCGTGGCTCAGATTTGATCCCTGGCCTGGGAGTGCCATGTGCCACAGGGCAGCCAAAAAAGAAAACAACATAAAAACTTATTTCCTCCCTTTAGGAGGCTGGGATTTTTGGATGACCTTGTATGGTTTGGGATTTTTGTTTTGTTTTTTGACCACACCCAAGGCATGTGGAAGTGCCCAGGCCAGGGATGGAATCCACGCCACAGCAGCAACCCGAGCCTCTCCAGTGACAACGCTGGCTCCTTAACCACTAGGCCATCGGGGAACTCCTGGTCTGGGATTTTGAGAAACCAACAGTGGTGGTGGGCGTTTGGGGCAGATTTCCAAAGAGAAAGGTGTCTAACAGCTCCCTCCGGTCTGTCCTGTGGGCAGGTCAGCCTGGACTCGCGCGTGCGGGAGCTCATCGACAGGAACATGGCCGAGCCGTCCCCGCACATCTTCGACGACGCCCAGCTCCAGATCTACACGCTGATGCACAGAGACTCATACCCCCGCTTCCTGAGCTCTACCCTCTATAAAGACCTACTGCGGGCTTTATCTGAGAGGTCCGTGGAAGCGTAGGGTGTTAGGTATTTATTATGCGTCAAGGGAACAAAGAGCTCGTGGACTCTGCCTAGTACAGGGATTTAGAGGCAGTAGGACCTTCTGTGGGTAGTTCTCGGGCTATTTTAACAACAGACACCGCCTCTGCAGAAGACTGTAGATGAGCCAAGTAAATGGCAGCCACCTTTTGTGATACTTATGGAAAAAATGGGGTACGGCTGTGGTAGAAACATAGTGTATGGGCGTTTACAGTAGCAGCAGCGTGTTCTCAACGGCAGGCGACACACAAGACACCACAGCACCTGGAGCAGCTGCATCCAGTGGAACAAACAGGACCCAAACCCTTTATATGAAGACGTAACCACTACTCGTGAAAACGCTTTATCCTAGGGACATGTCTGTAGATGCATCTGTGTGTGTGTGTATCTTACATGGTTCGCGTAAAGCTCTGTACACACAGTGGGCTGGCCTCCAACGTTTGGCAAAAGAGGTAGTGCTCAGGAAATTCTTTTGTTGAAAAGTTACCATGATATTATCCCCTGGATCTCCTAGGCTAAAGGATAAATTTGTAGGTTCACAACTTGGTGTTCATCACAGAACATTCAAATAAGCATATCTCCATTTTTAGGATTTAAAGACATTTTAGGATTAAAAGACCAATGGGCATTTTCACTCTTAAAAAAAAAATAAAGCACAAGAGTTTTATCTCAATGTGTTTTTTCCCATGTAAACACTTGGGAAGCAAGATTAATTAAGTAAGTGGGGGTACAGGTTCACTTCTAGCTCCCAGACTAGGACTTCCTATATGGATCGCACTGTTTTAGTCACAAGTGAATGGAATAACCTCAGCTTACAGGTAAAAACACTGAATCTTCCTGAAGAAACCCCTCAGGACAATGACTGGGAAAGAAAGGCATCCCAAATCTGGAACGGCTGGGGAGTAACGGCACGAGGCGCCCCCCATGCCTAGGCCCTGATGGGGGCCCTCTTGGTCCTACAGCCTAATTCCTTCGTTACTCTCTGCAGGCCCCAAACCAAGACCCCTTGTCCTCATTCTCAGCAAAAGACCTCGCCTGCCACTTGACTGCGAGGATCATGTTCCTGACCCTGCACCTTCCCATGTAGCCTGTAATCTGCACAGATCAGCATCTATTTGCCTCCTTCAGCCCTGGCCCAGAGAAGTGCCCCTTCCTCCTTTTCCTGCATATGCTGCTTCTGATTCGTCTCCTGTGGTCTCTGTAGGCAAAGGGGATGTCACTGGGATGAAGGCGTAAACGCTGCCCCTACCTGTTTACCTGCAGGTAAGGACAACAGATCTGCCAGGGCGACAACAACACGCCTAAACTGTGTCTGGTGCTGTCCTTTAGAATTCTAGGAATATCCATCACAAACACTTATCATCCAAGCTATTACAAGTTATCTGTTTACTACGACTGCCTTTCCCGTTAGACAGGAAGCTCCAGAGACATTGAAAACACACCTTGTCTCTCAGTTAATAGACACTGTCTCACAAAGAGCAGTATTCTATAATGTTTGTAGAACATGAGAAATACAGCATGAAAACCTCCCATGGTGATAAAATAAAATTCCATCCCAAGTTTGTTTCACAACATGTCACCTTTCAGAAGGACAGCATCACAGCCCATGTGACTCCTGACCTCACTACCACTAGCGACCCATCCAGGGAGTTTGTATGTAGTACCACCCATGGATGTGGGTGGATGAATCCTGAAGCCCGTGCCCAGAGAAGCCTACAGATTCTGTGCAATTCCAAGCTGATTTTGTTGAGACGGATGCCTCTCCACTTGGAAATATGTAAATACATACACACAAACGTCAATTCCAAATATGCCCACTTCCCAGGAAAAGAGGACAAGACAGCCCAGTGTGAGCAAGTACACACAGACGCAAAACAAAACTACAGAGCCAGGGACATCATTTTCTCTAGTTCATGACTTTGACCTAAAAGATGAAGGTAATCCAGCCAGTTTCCTGAGGTGGCATCTGAGAACAGCCTTCCAGCCACCTTTGGCTTAAAACTCTCAAAGTCTTGGGTGGCCAGTTTTTCATACTGAATATAACACGACGAAATAAACATTTATAAAAAAGTTAGCCCCTGGAGTTCCCTTGTGGTGCAGTGGGTTAAGGATCTGGTGGTGTTGCTGCTGTGGCTTGGGTGTGGCTGTGGCACGGGTTCAATCCCTGGCCCAGGAACTTCCACATGCTGCAGACACAGTCAAAATAAATAAATAAATAAATAAATAAATAATAAAAGCAGGCTTCATATATAAAAATGATACTACTATTTTACACAAGTCAGGTTTTGTTTTTTGTTTTTTGTTTTTTTTTCCTATTAGATACTGATTTGGAGCTAAACCATTAAGCTTCTTTCCTGACATGTCTATAATCAAAATTTTCTATTTTGAATCATCAAAAGTACAGCAGCCACCAAACAGGGTGTTTCCTGAATAATGCCAACTTCATCTCATGGGAGATGAATTTGTGGCCATGACATTATAATCTATCCATTTGAATTAACTGTCCCAGTGGAATATTTGGGAAAAACAAATAATCAAAATATTAACTGTGAGAAAACCAGGAGTTAAAACTTGAGTTGCCTCAGAAGCCAGTCTGAAGAAAAAATTATCTACTTAATCACAAAAAGTTTTAAAAATTAACAGCATGGTAACTTCAGTTATCTGTGTGTATCTGAAAATTGCTAAAAGAGATCTTAAAGGTTTTCATCACTTATATGTGGTGTTGGATATACTGTGACAGTCATCATGCAACAGACACATGTGTCAAACCATTGGGTGGTACCCCTACAGCAAATACAATGTTTTAGGTCAATCACAGTTCCCCCCAAATGACATGAGGGGTGGGCGAGCCACCCATCCACCAGGTTGGGAATCTGCATAGAATTCCAGTCAGCCATCCACATCTTAGGTCCCCATCTGTGGATTCCACCACTTGCGGATCTGTGGCATGACAGTAGGTATTCACAAAATCCACATATAAGTGGACCCATGCAATGCAGATCTGAGTTGCTCAAGGGTCAATCTCAATTTCTAAAGTTTTTAACAGGGAGAGGATTAACGAGCATTTGATCTTATGGGTATGTTTTATTGAATTTAAGGATGAAACTTGCAATTATTAAGATCCATCCCCGAGACAATCCTGAGATAAATCAGCCTGATATTGACCCGTGACTTCAATGCTGCTTCCAGATCAAAAATGCTTCTGCAAGTCAACTGGAAATCTTATTACTGCTCCCATGGGTTTTGATGTTCTGTTATCAGCGCTTTTATTTAGAATCACACATTTACTTAACTCAAATACTCATCCAAATCTATTGAGGATTAAAACACTTTTTTCAGCTGCATGTTACAGAAATCTATCTCAAATTAGCTTTAACACAAAAGAAAATTGACTGGCTTTCATCAGCAGAAAGCCCAGAGTAGCTCCAGTGTCTGCACGGCTGGGTTAGATGCTCAACGATGCCCAGACCTTCCCCCGGCTGGTCACACAGGCTCTGCACACTGTGGGTGAAAGGGCACAGGGAGCCCCAGGGGCAGCACCGTGCAAACAGCGTCTCTCCCATCTTTCATGAAGCAGTCCCAGGGAAGGACATGGAACCACAGACTCGCCAGGATCACATGGAGTTTAGATGTGCCCTAAATGGCTCAGAAAAGATGCCTGGGAACTAGCGCCAAAAAGACAGATGATACGGCCACGCCCTCCCTTTCCAGGGCTCTCACAGCTTGGTTTTTTTCTCTCAGCCATACTTTCTAATGGCACTACTACAAAGATGGCCTGGATATACCTTATAAACCACATAAAAGTGTAAAAAAGCCCCTTCATGTCAAAGCAGCTCAGTCTTCCAATCATGGAAATACTTCAGCTAATTTAAATGGATGGTATAGAACATCCCACGAGAAATGTTTCTCTTTGCAGCCAGGGCCATTAAGGAGAAAATAATCATAGCTGTCTTTTTACAGCAACCAGAGGAACCAGAGCAGGTCATCGGAGGCAGCGGGTGGTGCTTTCATTTTCCGCCCACCAGGTGGATAAACAAGTGCAAGAGCACACAGGCCGATTTGAAAGTCTTTTTAATTATGAGTAAAAAAGCTGCTGCATCACTTTGCAGACCTGAGGTATCAGAAGACCTCCTGGGAACGGAGCTCAGTACTTCTGCCTCTGGGGCTGGAGGCTGAAGCACTGCCGGCCACCAGTCACCGCCCTAGGCCTGTGGAACAATCTTTATGGCTCAGCTCCCACAGTTAACAAGAAATGCAAGCAAGAAAACCTATAACCAGGCAAACAATTTCATGAGCGCCTCTCGCATGAGTGCCCTCCAGGAGCCCAGTATAGCAGGGACGTTCCACTCCCCTTCCCTGGGCTACAGCCGATCACGTGACTTTCCCCCAACTCCTGTGTTACTCTGGGCTGATTCTACTTGACCTAAGCTTCCCGCGGCCAAATTCTTCCATTACTACCCAGAAACTTGTCCTGCAGTGACTGTTCTATTAACTGTGAAGTGACAACATCAATGCTGGTACTCTGCTTATTCTTGCAACTTAGAGAAATATGTGATTTTGTCAGTAAACATTCAACTGCATTTCCCAGTGGGATAACTGATTCTTCAATGGCCGGTTTTCCATAGCTAGATGGGGAGGTGGGTACACGACGGCACGAGAGAGTAACTGGTGATTAATACCCCTTAAATCACAACATTTTAACTGTAGTTTTTACTTTGATAATTCAATGCAAATCCCCAAATTACACTTTGAGTGCTGTAGGCAAGCACTGTCAGAGTCTAGCCTGTACTTCTCTTGCTGTGTTGGTAACGCTGTAAACGTGATTCATCTATAGGCGGACAGGTTGTGATGCCTGTGTGTATGTCAGCATCTCAGAACTCATGCCACGGCTCCTAAGCCCTAACGCCAACGCTCAGCCCCACTCCTCGCTCATTTTCTGCCTTCCTAAGACAGTCCTTCAGTAACTGCCCCACATCCCACTCAGGTCTCGGTATGTACTTCCACGTAACACAGTTCCTTTGTCCTCCCAACAACTTATCGAGTAGCGCCCCTGAGAACAGTTTCCAGGCTCCTTGCAGCTGGCTGGTGTTTTCCAACCTGAGACTCACACTTGGTCTCACACTTGGGAGGCAGTCACGTGCTCTGCCCACAAGCACCTGCACCCTCACCAGGGCCAGGACGGAAGAAGCAGGCAGGCTCCGCACCATGCTCGGCACCAGCCGCCACTCACTTCACCACAACTGCATTTGAAAACACCTTCCAGAGTTCCCATCGTGGCTCAGTGATTAGTGAACCTGACTAGCATCCATGAAAATTCGGGTTTGATCCCTGGCCTCACTCAGTGGGTTAAGGATCTGGTGTTGCTGTGAGCTGTAGTGTAGGTTGCAGATGCGGCTCGGATCCTGCATTGCTGTGGCTGTGGTGTAGGCCGGCAGCCGTAGCTCTGATTGGACCCCTAGCCTGGGAACCTCCGTATGCTGCGGGTACGGCCCTAAAAAGACAAAAAGACCAAAAAAAAGAAAGGAAGGAAGAAAAGAAAAGAAAAGAGAAGAAAAGAAAAGAAAAGAAAAGAAAAGAAAAGAAAAGAAAAGAAAAGAAAAGAAAAGAAAAGAAAAAGAAAACACCTTCCTAGTTGGGAAAGGAAAACTTTTTAAACAAAAGATAAAGCAAATGCCAGTGTCTAAATAAAATGACAAAATGTGACACATGTTAATAACAAGAAACTTTATTGAATTACAAATTTTTAAATGGATCACTTAATTTAAAGGTGGGACTATTTTATTCTCCTTAAACTCATTTTCTTCAAAACTGCATGTTATTTTTCAAATGATAAAAGGTTAATCTGTGACTTGACAAAGCAGAGGTGGGACGGTACTACCGGGCCCATTCTTATAGATGGGATCTTAACATGGACTTTGGGATGCTATTTTCTGTATTACATCAAAGCAAAGGGGAGTGTACAGCATGTACCGAGGTCCTTCTCCAGGTGCTGAGCACAGAGATGGAGCCGATGAAGTGTGGACTTTGTAACAGTGGTCTAAGACGTGCTAGAACAAGTGTGCTCTAAGGAACCTCTGTGGAAACCATCCTTTCCTAGTTCTAACACAGCAGATGGCACACACAATTGCAAACGAGCTGCGTCGGAGCCCACACATTAGTTTGTTCCACAACCTCACTCTTGTGTAACAGAAGGAGAGTCAGCAAATTAGTCAGGACAGAAACGTCTCTATTGATCTCTGTGAGGAAAGACCCAGCTATGGTCATTTACAGAAACCCTGAAGTCCTTGGTCAGCAGACTCCAAGTCGAAGTTAAGTCGTAACTGTTCGTGGTGACTATGCTATCCTAAAACGCCAGCATCTGCTTCCCAGGATGTCCTCCCACACGGGGAAAAAATGGTCAATCGCTCTCATCCTTTGCCTATGCCGGGTTTTATGAAAAGCCTACTAAACTACGACAGAGTTCCGCCTCAAACTAAAATACACTGCAAAGTCAATCAGGGAAATAAACAGCAAGCCAAACTGATTTCCACAAAGTCAAGTCATGTTTCCAAAAGTAAAATCTATTAAGAACAAGTAATAAACATGTACAAGAAATTACAAGAAATGAGGATCACAGTTAGTTACAAATGCAAAATAATAGCTAATTATCCCAGACTTGTGAACATAATAATTAAAATCAATTTCATATGCTAGTTCAAATATTATATACAATTTAGATAAGCTGGTCAAGTATTATTTGAATACACACCATGTTTGATAAACTTATAATTACATTACCTCTTCTCCTCTTAATATTTGCAAGTACATGCCAATATAGGAAAAAATGTAATTTCCATTTGTGCATTAAATGAGAAGAATAGCACTTCTACTGTGTATGTTTTAGATTGTAAAAAAGTTAAGGTACATTTTCATTTAAGAAGAAAAAAAAGGTAAAAATAAACTGCCAAAAGTTTAATATCAACTTACTTACAAAAATGAAAAAAACAAAAACCAAAAAAAAAAAACCTGTTTTGAGACAGATGCCATACAATCATTATGTGGCCTCCCTACTGGTCTGAAGCTACAGAAGGTAAAAGGAAGGGACGCTATGTCAGAAACAAAGACTCACCCAAGGGACTCATGTTACTTTAAAAATCTGATTTGCAGGAAAACTAGTTGGTTGGCCTAATCTTAAAGCTAATTACAAAATCCATTTTCTTAATGGTCCAGACATTTTGCCAATTCTTCCAACTCAACAGAACTGTCAAAAAAGAAGAAATATTGTGTGAGACTTTTAAATACAGACAAGGCATGCACCCTCTCCCCCACTGAAAGAAGCGTGCACTTCACACTGCTGAAAAAGACGCTACGTTTTTTAGACCTGAATGTTTACCTACGTTAAGGGTTTGGCTCTTCCAACTTAGAATTACCAGGAATACATAAATAACAGAACAGTATAAAATACTCTTTATTAAGTTAGGTTAAAAAAATCAATTCCAAGTTTGAACTTCTAGAGTAAGCCACTGTAAGCATCAGTGTCCTACATTAAATTGAACTTTCTTAAGTCCAATAGTAACTACATCAGAACACAGCAAACTGCCTGTATTCAACACAAACTGCAAATACCCATTGGCCATCATTATCATCATAATCACCGAGTAACACAAATCTACGAGAGCTCCGGAAAAGCCAGATCTGCTCTACAGGACTGGAAAAAAAAACAACAACATCCCTCTTTTAGACCAACTAAAAATTAACCTGCCAGCTTAGGACAGGAGACACGGTTTCAAGCCATGAAGACACTCTCAATGCCGTTAGTCCCCCAGCTGAGACCTACATCTCTGTGGGTCACAAATGGTAAGTGGCCTCAACTCCTCAACGGTGACTGACTAGAGCCAAAGTCTCACACTACACTGGTGAAGGATGTCCTCCCTTGTCGGGCTTTTAATTCACTTCTGATATTCAGAAAATGCTTTAACCTAAGTGAATAATTCAAAATAAGCATTAGATTAAAAGTCTAATGTAAGATGAAAAAAATCTTGTACGAATTCCACAACAATTAAAAAGAGCCAGCCTTTCTGCAGTACCAACAATTACCAGGCAGTTTAAATATACCATTTCTACTACTCACCACCGCATCTAACAGAGGTCTCACTCACATTCACTTCGTGAGGAAATTATGGCTCGGTAACAAGGGGCAAAGGCTCCCAAGACTCAACCCCCAGCCTATGAGCCTCCCCAAGTCCTCATCCTCACACCCCGCCTCTACCTCAGGTCACGTGTAATTCTTCTCCCAGCATTCAATTCTGTTTCTGTGGCTCACAAAAATCGCTTAACTAACATAACTTGCCCGTGTGGGGCTAATTCAAGAGAACATGGGCAGCACACATGGAGGCTTGCTGAAAAGCCTACCAGACCACAGCAGTGCTTGTCAGAGTTCCTAAAATAAACACTGAAACCTTCAGGCTGGATCTCAACAAGGTCAAGTAGTTTCTTCTTGTTTTTCAACTAGGTCAACAGTTTTTAAAAATCTACGAAGACAAGTCATACAAGGTAGAGGCTTTCTGGAAGAACAAGAATGCAAGCAGTGCGCTGAATGGACACAGTAAACACTGGCCTGTGCACATTTAAGATTTAAGCCCCTCCTGCCTGCACCAAGACGCCATGAAGGTGGGCGCCGGAAGTTAACATGCCTCATTCCCAGCAGGGCAGCAAACAGTATGTCCCAGGACGCGACGGCCGCGCTCTCCCCAGCAGCGGGCAGTGGGAGCACGCATGCACGCACGCACGCACGCACTGGGTCCAGGCTGCCCGAGGCCGCTGCAGAAACCACCCCACGCAAATGGGGGAAACGGGAATCCCAGGAAGTGTCGTACCTTCCATCGGTTTCCACACTCATTGCAGACAACAAACGTCGTCATGGGCTCGTCAGCACTCCGAGTCTGCACCTGAGCAAAGTCAGGAAAACACAGCTTTTTATAAAACTATACAAAGTCAATCCTAAATAAGAACATTCTACATGAAGATATATAATAACTACAATGGTGCCACAATAAAATGTCTAAGAGCTCGAAACAAGTTCAAAGCTAAATAATGTTGAACGGACACAAATTTCCAAACCTCATTTTTCTAAGTCACTTCTCTTTGTCTTTTCATGTTTAATTTATCCCAGATAAGTGGGGAAATCCTCTAAAGTCACATATTATACTTCTGATAAATGGCTAATAGGAAAATTTTTTATAAAGCACTGAAATGTTGATTAAAAGATATGTCAATTTTCTCTTATAAATTAGCAAAGATGTAAAAATTACAGGGAGTTCCCGTCGTGGCGCAGTGGTTAATGAATCCGACTAGGAACCATGAGGTTGCGGGTTCGATCCCTGCCCTTGCTCAGTGGGTTAACGATCTGGCGTTGCCGTGAGCTGTGGTGTAGGTTGCAGACGCGGCTCGGATCCCGCGTTGCTGTGGCTCTGGCGTGGGCTGGTGGCTACAGCTCCGATTCGACCCCTAGCCTGGGAACCTCCATATGCCACAAGAGCGGCCCAAGAAATAGCGAAAAGACAAAAAATAAATAAATAAATAAATAAAAAATAAAAATAAAAATTACAAATATTTCACTCTGATAAATATAAACTGCCAGGATCCTTCCAAAAGTTAGGCAGCAACAAGGTAAGAGCTTTAATCATCTATTCTCTGTGGCCTAGGAACTTGGTATCTGATCTATTGTAAGACAGTAAAAGGAAACCCAAAAATCTGTGTCCAGCTCAGCATCACTCATCATGGGAGAGGCACAAATCAAACTCACAGGAAACAGCGCCTCACACCTGTCAGAATGGCTAGGATCTAAAAGACAAGCAGCAGCAGGTGCTGGTGAGGATGTGGAGAAAAGGGAGCCCTTTCGCACTGTTGTGAGAACGTAAGCTGGTGCAGCCGCTGTGGAAAAGAGTATGGAGATTTGGCAAAAAATTAAAAATAGGAGTTCCCAATGTGACAATGAATCCAACTGAAATGGTCTGGGTCACTGCAAAGGCACAGTTTCAATCCCCAGCCCAGCATAATGGTTTTAAGAATCCAGTGTTGCCACAGCTTCAGCACAGGTTGCAGCTGAGGCTCAAATTCAATCCCTGGCCCAGGAACTGCCATATGACATGGGTGCAGTCATTAAAAAAATAATAATAAATTAAAAAGTTAAAAACAGAACTACCATATGATCCAGCAATTCCACACCTTGGTACATATCGGAAAGAAATGAAATCAGTATCTCAGAGATTATCTGTACACATGTCCTTTGCAGCATAACTCACAATAGCCAAGACATGGAAGCTTAAATGTCCTTCAACAGACAAATGGATAAAGAAAAAAATGGCATATATACACGATGGACTATTACTCAGCCATAAAAGAGAAGGAAATCCTGCCATTTGAGACAACATGGATTAACCTAGAGGGCATTATGCTACATGAAATACGCTAAGAGAGAAATACAGATACTGTATGACATCACTTATGTGTGGCATCTAAAACAAAAAAAGCTGCCTTCATAGCACAGAACAGATGTGGTTGCCAGGGGCTGGAGGTGGGAGGAAATGGGAAATGGAAGATGTAGATTAAAGGCTAGCACCTGCAGTTGTAAGAAGAGTAAGTCCTGAGGATCTGATGTACAGCATGGGGACTATTGTTAGAGTAGATCTTAAGCATCCTCACCACACAACAAGAAAAGGAAAAGAGTAACTGTGAGGTATCTTGATCGTGGTACTCCTTCCAGGATGCCTATGTGCATCACATCATCACACTGTACACTTTAAGTGCATACAACTATACGTGCTAATTATTTTTCAATAATGATGGGGGAATCTGTGCACAAACAAAGATAAAAGTCGTCAATAATGCTGCAAAAGGAATACCTGGAAACCACTTAAGCTAAAAGTACCCAGGCTCCAAGAGAGAGAGCAAAGAACTTTCCCTCAATTACATGATCCAGCCAAATACAAAGAGCTACAGCATGTCTACAGACTTACCAGTAGTCAACTGCTTACTAGCTCTTCAAGACAGAACATGGCCACTTTATTAAATTCTGTAATATTTTATCACTTTAATGTATACAGATTTCCAAGCAGCTATTTCTACGAACATATAACTGTATCAACTTATTTTCAACTAACTGGACATCTCCTTTGGCAAACATCAAAGTGCTGGTAATTATCTTCACTGCTTGTTTTAAAACAGGAGTGGAGCACATCCTAACTCTGAAAATACGACGCTATGGGCATCACAGACCTGTGTGTAAGTGCAGTTCTTCTTCTTGCATTTGCCGCACGTGAACAAGTCCGTCTGGGTCCCACCTGTCTTGGCCATCTGATGCTCTCTGATGGCTTCTTTGGTTAGGTTTTTCCGCATCTCTTTGAGCTCATCACTAGCCATTTCCTGTCAGGGAGACAGCAGTACCACTCAACCACTCGCCTCTGGCACATATATGCTGAATGCTTTTCATGTTCATCAATTTTATCATTTTTATCCATGAAGAGAGCTTAGAGGTTACAAAGTCTGTTTGCAATTAACTCTTTGATTCTATGTGAATCCACAGTAAGTAAAAACTCCTTTGTTTTTAGATGATAATTTGAGGCAATCACCCAAAGATCATGGTACAGCATGAAAGGGACAAAGTATTGATGCTAAGAGCCAATCACCCTAAGTATTTGTTTTGTATACTGCACACGTGTCAGAACAGCTCATAACAATTTATTATATATGTAATATTTATATGGCACCACACACTGAATCCCATCACAGAAACATTACATGCAGATGCACTCACCTCTGCTGTCATTCTAGCAAATAAGTCAGGAGGAATATTCCCACACAGCACATTTTTTCTTAAATTTGGATTCTTAGCATCCTTAAGATTTGATATCCTACTTCGTACTCTATTTTTATATTTCATGTCTGTATTCCTTATTTCTTGATATATAGGTACTAGGTCGTTAAGGAAAAAAGGTTAAATTATAAAGGTAAGATCATTTTTTTCCTATTCTGCCACAATAAGAATTTCTGGAATTTCTAAGCAGTGCTTCCAACTGATGCTAAAAATAAGGCGTTGTTTCTGCCTGATATCTTGATCTCTAACTGGCAAGTAACAGTGAGCATCCTTTTATGCTGTGAGTGCGCAGTGCTTTCTCCATGTTTAATGCCAGCAGCACACAAAGTAAGAGCTTCATTTAAAATGTAACACAGGGAGTTCCCGTCGTGGCGCAGTGGTTAACGAATCTGACTGGGAACCATGAGGTTGCGGGTTCGGTCCCTGCCCTTGCTCAGTGGGTTAACGATCCGGCGTTGCCGTGAGCTGTGGTGTAGGTTGCAGACGCGGCTCAGATCCTGCATTGCTGTGGCTCTGGCGTAGGCCGGTGGCTACAGCTCCGATTCGACCCCTAGCCTGGGAACCTCCATATGCCGTGGGAGCGGCCCACGAAATAGCAAAAAGACAAAATAATAATAATAATAATAAAATAAAATAAAATGTAACACAGGTGTGAAAAAAGAGCTTGAACTCATATATGCTTTGCCTCCCACAAATCTACATTCTACCAAGGATCCTAAAAACTCAAAAAGACTACAGAGCTCCCTCAAGGGCCTAAGGCCATTCACAGAGGCCCCGAGGGTTCATTTCCTCCCTGGCTCAGCCAGGAGCTAGTTTAGCTGCTGTTTTTTCTCAACAGAAGAGGCTACAGGAGGCCAAGCCCCAGAGGAGCTCCTTTCTAATAAGGCCATTTCTCAGCCAGGACAGTGCCACCATCACTGTCACTGAGATGTTTCCTGCTCCCCTTCCCCCATGCTAGACTCCTCTCCCAGCAGGAACATGCTTCCCTCAGGGGGCTGCATATGCTGGGCTCGGCACCCTCTTCCCAAACATAAAACTCCACTTCACACTTACTAGCAGGTCTGTTTCCATGTCCTTCTGCACAACTTTAATTGAGATGCTACATTCTCAAGTTGCAAGGCAGAAAAATAAAAATACTATCAAATACTACGTGTTTTACTTTTGAATGACAGGGAAACAAGAAGAATAAAATGACATGGATGGTCCTACCCATTTCTGGCAAAACAATCGAGATAGAAACTGAAGACTGAGTTTCCATCATGGCTCAGTGGTTAACGAGCCATGACTAGGAACATGAGGTTGCGGGTTCGATCCCTGGCCTCGCTCAGTGGGTTAAGGATCCGGCATTGCCATGAGCTGTGGCATAGATTGCAGACGCGGCTTGGATCTGGCGTTGCTGTGGCTGTGGTGTAGGCCAGCAGCTGCAGCTCTGATTCAACCCCTAGCCTGGGAACCTCCATATGCCGCAGGAGCGGCCCTAGAAAAGGCAAAAAGACCAAAAAAAAAAAAAAAAGAAAAAAGAAAAGAAACTGAAGAATATAACTCTGAATTCCTTACAGGAAGGAAAAATTGTAATTAATCTAGCAGATTACTTAAAACAGTTATGAATATACAGGCAAAGGATATCTTCCTCGATTTGAGATCCCAATTCTTCCTCATCAGCTCCAATGGCGATGTAATCCTCTAAACACAGGCACAGAGAAGCGTCAAGAACAAGCAATGGTCATACATTATAAGAAAACGTCGAGACAGCCAATCACACTGTGCTCCAATCCCCCAACCCCACCTGCCCTGTGCAAGACCCTTGAAGGTGGGTTTCGTGAGCACCTGGTCTCTTCACTACCCCTAGGCTCCTCCTCTGGATTCACCTAAAGTCCACAGGGCTCTGCCTGGAGGACGCCTCATCCTCAGCAGGGGAGTGATTCATCTAGCGGCAACCCCGCACTTCACAACGCCATACACTCTGGCTGTTCCAGCAGAGGACAGAGTTATACAAAGAACTGTCTTGTCTCCTGGGACTCAGGCTTCAATGCAAAGAAATCACTCATTTCATCTGCCAATCACATCTACGGACACACTCAGAAGACTCCTATGCAAATATTCAAAGGGATAGAAGGAAGTAAAAAGAAACTAGGAAGAAAAAAGAAAAAAGATATAAAGAGACAGTATAGGAATCAGAATAGAAGGGGCAAAGGAAGGAGACACACAGGTCATATGAACTACAGTTCAGTGTAACCGAAAAGAAAAAGGATGAATTCATATAAGATGATAAACATTCCATATATGATAAAGCCAAAATAATAAGAATAAATGGTTCCAAATTAAACTAAAGCTCCCACATATAAATCAAGACCTCTTTTCCACTTTAAGAAAGGTAGGAAATGAAATTAGGAATAGAAAACTGACATACTATAGGCACACTAATATTTAACAATGGGACCCAAACAGAGCATGGCTAACTCTTAATCCAAGGAGTGGAGCGATCAGTTTGTAGGTTAAATGTGAGGAAAAAAAGGTGGTGAAGAACCATATAAACAGCACAAACCAGGGGAAACACCCACGTTTCTGGGAGGAAGCTGTTTCTGGAAGGCCCAAGTTGCCTACACCTCTGCCCCCAGCCCCCTAAACCAGGCAGCTCCAGTGGCTCCCACGGGGGGACCACACTAAGGAGGGGGTCAGGGTGGGGTGACGGACACAGAACAGAGGGCACAGAACTCACCTCCCGTCCTCAGGGCGGCAGCGAGCATCTCCCTGCACTTTAACCGCACAGAGTCGGAAGTGCTCGGGGCCCGAGGGAAGGAGGAAACGTAGCTGTCTCGTGCATTGGGCTCATCCTTCCTGCTGCTGCCATGGCCGCTGGAGCTGCTGCAACAGAGACAGGCACGCGCCCCAAAGAGAGGTCAGGAAAAGGCTCTCAGGTGAGAGCCTCCCTGTGCCCGTGCCCTCCTCCCCACACCTATCTGCTCCCTCTTCTCTTGAAAGAAACCCATATCTGCCTGACTAAAAAGAAGGAGCAACATTACTATCACTCTTCAAAAACAAACGTTTTTGGCCTAAATAAATGAGACAGTATTTCAGTGACTCTTACATGAAAAAAAAAATTTTGCCTGCATATAGATTAAAAAGAAGTTGGAGTTCCCGTCGTGGCATCGGAAATGAATCCGATTAGGAACCATGAGGCTACGGGTTCAATCCCTGGCCTCGCTCAGCCATCAAGGCTCCTGTGTGGCTGTGAGCTGTGATGTAGGTCGCAGACGCGGCTCGGATCCTGCGTTGCTGTGGCTCTGGCATAGGCTGGCGGCTACAGCTCTGATTAGACCCCTAGCCTGGGAACCTCCACATACTGCGGATGTGGCCCTAAAGAGACAAAAAAAAACAAAAGTTAAAATTTTAGTAAAGATAAGAGACAAGTCTCCTGACTTTTTTTTTAAACCTTGATTAGCCTTTAAAATATTAAACAATACTTTTAATACATAAAATGCACATCACAGCTCAATACAACAAGTGCAAAGCGAGGACTCTGGCTGTGAAGCGCTGGCGCCGGCAAGTGCAATGCATCAAACAAAAACGGGGGAAATGTCAGAAACCTGCTCCAGTCAGACAGCCGGTGTGGTTGACACGGATAAAAACCACGTGTAGTGAAGAGTCGAGGAAATATAAAAGCGTCTCTTAATTTCTTCCCAGAAACATCAATTCAATCAGGACTGTTCAGTAACTTTTTCAGTCAGCAGCTACAGCTCCGATTCAACCCCTAGCCTGAGAACTTCCATATGCTGCAGGTGTGGCCGTACAAAGACATCAAACAAACAAACAAATACAATGTGGTAAATAAAGAAAGCCACCATGGTTCTGAGCCCCTGTCAGAACTGTCACTGCCAGGTCTCCCAGGCTACCCACGCCGGGCTGGTCAAGTGCAATGTGAGTAAGTCCTCCCTGGGTAAGGTCTAACTCTGAGTTTCCAGAACAATCTCAGAAGAAACCCCAGACTATTTTGCTAATTACATCTACACTAACGCTGTGCAATGAGAGCACAGAAAGGGGAGTACAGATGTGGGATCCAGTACGGATGTGGGATCCAGTACGGATGTGGGGAAACGATCACTTTCAACATAAATGAGTGTCCAAAAGGCGAAATACCTTTCTTCTCGTGCCTCAGGGCTATTCTGTGATGTAATTGCAGTATCTTTTTTCTTTTCTTCAGAGTCTTTATCTGTTGATGGTCCATCTGAAAATTGATGAAATTCCTAATTGTTAGAATTTTTTTAAAAAACCCACAGAATTACTTCATGTTATCAGGCTATTTATGCAACAACCACCACCAAAAAAAAAAAAAACCCACTAAAATCCAAAGATTTTAACAAGTAAAGTCAATGCAAGCTGTTCTATCAGCAGATACACATGGGTGTTTTTCATAATGTACATCCCCAAAAAAACCCTCTCATCTGGTGGGGAGCACAACTTTAGATTCCAGTGGCAGCACAAAAGGGGGGCAAGCTTGCAGAACAAGGGAAGGAAAAAGTATGGAAAAACCACTAGCACTGCACTTAAAAAGTGAAAGTGCAAAGCAAATATAGCAATACTGCTTTGGTAACTTTTCGCAAAGTCAAGAAATTTGAGGTAGGGAATTCCACTATAGCGCAGCAGATTAAGGATCCAGCATTGTCACTGTAGTGGCTCTGGCTGCTGCTGTGGCGCAGCTTCTTCAATCCTTGGCCTGGGAACTTCTACATGCTGTGGGCTCAGGGGAAAAAAAAAATTGAGGTGATAATCAAAATATAAATATTTCAGGGACAGTACACAAAGAACATTTTCATAGAACGTACTTTAAGATTATCAGTTAGGCCTACACAGTACCTCCTCTATTTTAAATAATCTGTAAACTAACACAGATTATTACTACTAATAAAGCACAAGTTTTAAGACTTAAGGAGGTGAGCAATGAGACATGGGGAAATAAAGTACATAAGAGGACTAATTACTCTAGAATGTGGAATTAGACTTAAAATTTAAGGTGAGGAGTTCCCGTTGTGGTGCAGAGGAAACGAATCTGACTAGGAACCATAAGGTTGCAGGTTTGACCTGTGACCTCACTCATTGGGTTAAAGATCCGTCGTTGCCGTGAGCTGAGGTGTAGGTCACAGACGACGCTCAGATCCTGCCTTGCTGTGGCTGTGGTATAGGTCGGCAGCTGTAGCTCTGATTCGACCCCTAGCCTGGGAACCTCCATGTGCTGCGGGTGCAGCCCTAAAAAGAAAAAAATAAAATAAAATTTAAGTGAACTGTAAACATAGAGCTTATCTTTAAAGATTAGCCTTGTAAAAAAGGTTTTTATTTTGAAATAATTTGAAACTTGCACAAATGTTGTAAGAATGGTACAAAGAACTTCACCCAGACCCCCCCACTGTTAACATTCTGGCACACAGCCTTCTCATTCTCCACTTCACATATGGATATGTGTGTATGGACACACACACACAAACACTGTGTGCACACCTCCTTCTCATTCATTCTCCACTCCACGTACAGATACGTGTGTGTGGACACATACACAGTGGGCACACCGGCATTTTTTTTTTTTTTTTGGCTGCACCCACAGTATGTTTCTGGCCAGGGATTGAACCCGCACCACAGCAGAGACCTGAGCTGCTGCAGTGACAATGCCGGATTCCTAACCTGTTGTGCCACAAGGGAACTCAGACATACTTCTTTTAAACCATTTGGAAATAAGCAGCATATATCATGTCCCTTGATCCCTAAATACTTCACTAGGTATTTCCTAAGAATAAGGAAGTTCATGTATATAACCACAGCAGTGGATTTAAACAGTAACTGTTTAGTTACCCACAGAACTTATAAAATTCTGCCAATTATCCTAATAATCATCTTTACAGCAATGTTTCTTTCTTGTTCAGAATCCTAATATAAGATCATACACTGCACATCGGTTTTCTTAAGACTAGACTTCTGTAATTTTATAGACTTCACAATTTTTGATTCTTGGTTTCAAAGCTCTTGTAAGTAATAAGTCTTTTCCTATTGCTATCTAAGAAATTTAAAAAGCTTCACCTTTTCTATTTTCTCTTCCATGTAAGGCCAATAGCTGCTAGGGAAATAGCTAATTCTAGGGCTGGGGCAGGGAAGATAGATAAACCCAACACACTTTGCAGCGTCAGAATGTAAGAAAGAGATAAAAAGGCGGAGGAGGCTTGTCACAGGGACACAGGAGCCAGTTTGAAGGGTACCCAGTGGTCAGAGCTGGAACAGTGGAAATATCAAAATCAACAGGAACAGTAGTGGGTTATAATCGATTGCATAGGGATCCACACGTGCACACTAACAGGAGATAGTAAATGGGAGGTAAAAGGAGGGTTCTTTCTTACCGAACAATGATGTATAAATACTAAAGAAGTGCAAGAAGTGGAAAAACACAATTTTACAATCGTCACCGTGCAGGGTGCTTTGGAAAAGACTCAGTGGACACTAAAGGGGATGGGGGAAGGTCAGAGGTGGAACCAGACAGTTTCAGGGTCTCAGCATCTCCTACTAGGCACGAGAGGAAAAATTATAAACAATGCAGAGTGCACCCCACCTGGGTCTCGACACCAACACCCTCCTGCCCCTTTCTTGGACGCAGCACTTGAGGAAGGACACAGCACACGTGCGCGATGTCCCAACCGTGCAGGCTCAACCAGATCTCTTCACAAGAGGATGCCAGATAAACCCAAATAAGGAACATGTTATTAAAAACTAAGGGGAAAGGGGTGTGTGTATTCTTCAAAAGTCAAATGTCCTAGAAATTCCTTCACGGCACAGTGGATTAAAGACCCAGCGTTGCTGTAGCTGTGGCACAGGTCGCAACTGCAGTACAGGTTTGATCCCTAACCTGGGAATTTCCACATGCTGTGGATGCGGCCAAAAAAAAAGGTCAACGTCCTAAAAGACATAAGAAGGCTTGAAAACTACGCCACATTAGCAGACTAGATACTTGATCCTAGAATGGACATCTTCTGGAGGAGAAAAAAAGCTGTAAAGGACGCTATTAAGACAACTGACAAAACTGCAATATGCACTACAGATTAAAGTATTGCACCAATGCATTTCCTGTAAGTACATAAAAAAATGAACTTGTTCCAAGACAACACACACTTAAGTATTAAAGAGTAAATAATGCATTGTAGACGCAATCTACTCTCAAATGGTTCAGGAAAAATAGTATGTATTTGAGTTATACATAAAGAGAAAAAGGGGGAGAATGTGACAAACATGCAAATATTAAAAATTAATGATCTAGAAAGAAGACGTGTGAGTTATTTTTATTATTCTTACAAACTTTATGTAAGTTAGAAACCTATTTCAAAAACCTTTTCAAAAGTGTGAAACCTTCTCCTTGAAGGATTATTTTCTTCTTAAAGAGGCAATCCCAGTTATAAATTACATGACTAGCTTAAAAAGCAGAACCCTCAAGGAGGTCAGACTTAAGTCCCCGTCTCATATCATAAGGCACTGATTTCAAAACATCTATATTCATTAAGACAAAAAATTGCAACGGCCCTGTCTGAATAAACCAGGACATATGTAAGGTAAGATGGACTATACCTAATAACTTTTTCCAGGATTTGATGAGGGACTTTGCTAAAGATGTAACTTCTTCATCTGTGCTCTGTTTGCGAATAGCATTTACTGACATTCCAATTCTTGTGGACTGCAAGACAAAGACAAAAAAATGTGTTCAAGCAATTTTATTTTGGGCAATTCAGTGTTTCATTTTCTTTCTTTCCCAGATGCCTATTTCCACTTTAGAACAGAAAAAAAGCTTCAATTATATGAATTATTTTAATAGCAGACGACAGACTTAAGACACATACCTCTTCAGCTCAAACATTAGACACATCAAGGTTGCTATCACCGAGATCTGCAAGCACGAAACCTGCTCCTGGACTAGGGCTGCGGAACTAGTACAATGAAACCAGTCTTCCCCACCAGAGGAGAATAAACACAAAGTGTCTGCGTTTGTACCTGAGGCAGGCTGACAACGCACACTGTGCTTCTCCACCTCCCTCTAACAACAGTCTGCTGACACCTGCTGCAACCTGGAGGGAGGACACCCAGACAAACACCACCAGCCATGATCACAGACACTAAAAATGGACCTCACAGAGCTTGTAACCTGTGGTGTCCTAGGTGCCCTGGGTTATGCTGTGAGCATCCGTGCTTGTTAACCTTCCTTTATTTTATTTTATTTTATTTTATTTTATTTTATTTTATTTTATTTTTTGTCTTTTTGCCTTTTCTAGGGCTGCACCCTCAGCATATGGAGGATCCCAGGCTAGGGGTCGAATCGGAGCGGTAGCCACTGGCCTACACCACAGTCAGAGCAATGCGGGATCCAAGCCACGTCTTCGACAAACCACAACTCACGGCAACGCCGGATCCTTAACCCACTGAGCGAGGCCAGGGATCGAACCCGAATCCTCATGCATACTAGTCGGATTTGTCAACCACTGAGCCACGACAAGAACTCCTTTACCTTCCTTTAAAGTCAAGATCACTATCCCTATGGTTAAAGAGGAAGAGACTACAGGTACCGATAAATAACTTGCCCAGCTACTAACTGGCCAGACTGGGGTTTTAATCCAATTCTGTCATCTCCGAAGTCCACGCTCTTTCCAACTGCACTCAGAGAACACTACAGCTAGGACAGGCCAATCATGGATGATAAATGAAAAATGCTAAATTATCTGAAACCCCCAAACAGGGTGAAAGTAATGTTTGGGTTTTCCCCACAGAAAGTAGTTCCTTTTAGGTAATAAGAACACTTTTAGTGAAGAAGCTTTTAGAACACGACAATGTTTCAGAACTTCTCTGAAACACTAGTTTATCAGCTGATGCAACAGGCACGTCAGGACAGAAAACCTTCCAGAGCCAGGTGCCGAGGCGGACGGCACAGGTCCCTGAGCTGCCCCACAGGCCTGTGGCGCCCTCCTTCCCCAGCTCCCAGTCGTGGCTCCTTCTCACTGGCACCCCAACCTCCGTCTAAAAGAAAACCTATCTTTGTAACAAGTGGAGGAAATAACTTGAGTTACTAGCATAGTTCTGGCGTTTGGAATTGACATGAATTGGCAAAGAAAATCGGATTTTAGGAGGTGTCAGAGGTGAGCAAAGATATACAGAGATCACAAACTGTGTACTGAGGGGTGACCTCTTGTTAATTATCACAGAATATTCTGATCACTAAAGAGACCAAACCTAAGTTCTGCTTAAAACCTAAGAAAGCCCCTATGGAGACACAGCCATCTGGAAAAACCTGCTTACCCAAGAAGAGACTGTCTTGCCAAGAACAGAAAGAAATGAGGCAAAGCACTAAGATCATTTGAGTAAGTTTTCTTCCTTTTAGAGGCTATTTTGGGAATACTAGAAGAAAGTCGACAAAGGAAAGGATTATGAAGCTATTTTACTTGGGTAACCAAGTTGAGGTTTGCCTCTAAGAATTCCCTAGACTCCGAATTTTTCCTCCAACTGGTGGACTGGGATTTACAGGATGTAACAGGTGGGCTACAAAAAAGGTGTTTTGTGCTCAAGTGACATTAGGAATTGTAGACTTAAACAGGCTTCTTGATTGCAGGACTAATAAGTTTCTGAGATAAACCATACGTAGTAAAATGTGTGGCTCCGCCCGTGGTTGACATTGGTTTCAAGGCATACAGTTAGAAAGATTGTACACCTTGGAAAAACAGAGCACTAAGCTGCATTCTGAGGTAAGGCTGAAAGGAATGAGTGGTTATAACAAGAGACACTGTCAGTCACTATCACAGGAAACAAGCAGACTTTCAGAAAAACAGAAGACCACCTTCCTTTCTGATCACTCGTGGGTTTTCACCAAGATGATTTAAGATAGCCACTAAACCTTACAGTAAAAAACAGCTACTACTGAACACTACTGAAAACATTTTACATGATCCAAGAAAATGGAAAGGCCTCCATATTCATAAATTAGAAGACTAATTAAGATTCTAATACTAATCAAATCAAATTACAAATACAATGCAATTCCCATCAAAATTACAGCTGCCTTTTGCACAGAAATTTGTAAGCTTATCCTAAAGTTTATATGCAAATGGAAGGGAACTAAAATAGACAAGATAATCTTGAAAAAGAACAAAATTAGAGGACTCACAATTGCCAATTTCAAAACTTAATACAAAGCTACAATAATCAAGACAATATGGTCCTACACAAAGAGAAACATGAAAATTAATGAACAGAGTTTAGAATCCAAAAATAAACCCCTAGGAGTTTCCATTGTGGCTCAGAAGAAATGAACTCAACTAGTATTCATGAGGATTCGGGTTTGATCCCTGACCCCAACTCCGTGGGTTAAGGATATGGCATTGCTGAGAGCTGCAATTTAGGTTGCAGACATGGCTCAGATCCGGCGTTGCTGTGGCTATGGTGTAGGCTGGCAGTTATAGCTCTGATTCGACCCCTAGCCTGGGAAATTCCATATGCTGCACCTTTGGCCCTTGGGCCCTAAGAAAAAAAAAAGCCAATTAATTCAAAATGAATTATAGAACTAAATGAAAGGGCTAAAACCATTAAAACTTCTAAAAGAACTTTTTCCTTTTTTTGTCTTTTTGTTTTTTAGGGCCACACCTGAGGCACATGGAGGTTCCCAGGCTAGGGGTCCATTTGGAGCTGTAGCCACCGGCCTACAACACAGCCACAGCAATGCGGGATCTGAGCTGCGTCTGCTACCTACACCACAGCTCATGGCAACACCAGATCCTTAACCCACTGAGCAAGGCCAGGGATTGAACCCATGTCCTCATGGATACTAGTTGGGTTTGTTAACTGCTGAGCCACAATGGGAACTCCTTTTTTTTTGTTAGAAGAAAATTTAAGAATAAGTCTTTGTATCCTTGAATTAGGCAATGCCTTCTTAGATATGACACCTAAAGCACTAGCTACCAAAGACAACAGGTAAGTTACCCTACAACAACACTTTAAGCTTTTGTGCTTCAAAGAATACTACCAAGATGGAGTTCCTGTTGTGGCTCAGTGGTTAACGAATCCAACTAGGAACCATGACATTGTGGTTCAATCCCCGGCCTCGCTCAGTGGCTTAAGGATCCGGCGTTGCCATGAGCTGTGGTGTAGGTCGCAGACGTGGCTCAGATCCTGCGTTGCTGTGGCTCTGGCACAGGCCAGTGGCTACAGCTCCGATTCAACCCTTAGCCTGGGAACCTTCATATGCTGTGGGAGCGGCCCTAGAAAAGACCAAAAAAAAAAAAAAGAAAAAAAAGATACTACCAAGAGAGTAAAGATAATCCACAGAATGGGAAACAACATTTGCAAATCCTGTAACTCATAAGGGACTTAAATTCTAGAATATATAAAGAACTATTGTATCTCAAAAATAAAAGAAGACCAATTATCCAAGTTAAAAATAAGCAAAGGAGCTGTAAAGACACTTCTCCAAAGAAGTTAACACAAATGGTCAACAGGCACATGAAACACTGTTCAACATCATTAGTCATGAGGGAAATGGAAACCAACACCACAATAAACAATCACTTCACACCCACTAGGATGGCTATAATCAAAGACAGATAATGACAAGTGAGGACAGGAATCTGGGTAGACTGGAAGCCTCATTTGCTCAGCAAGTCAGTGCCAAGTCCACGCCAAGTCCAACCTCCTTTCACAATGAGACTTGACTCCCACTGTCACCTTGGAGATGCAGGGTTTACTCTTCCCAAGGAAGGCAACACTTCTCTACAATGGTAACTTAGGAGATTACTGATCTATACGACCATCTTTAAAAATACAAGATAATAACAGTTTACACTATAACAGGAAAATACAAAAGACTTTACTGATACTGAAGATGTTTTGGTATTTCATGACAATTATCTAACACTTATGACACATATTAGCACATACCTGCAATAATTCCAGCGTCATGGGAATATTCTTAAGCTCCTTCAGTAAATCCAATGCTCCAGCCTATAAAACAAAATAATACTGAATTCCCAGAGAGAATGTCAAGGAAAATTTAAATTTATATTATATTTATATTGTTCCCGTCCACAATTCACTATGGCTCATGTATTCATGTAAGGAGAATGGTAGATAGATGTATAGATCTATAGATCTAAAGATATGAGGAAGAGAACAAGACAGAAAGAGACAGTTTTCAAGTAGGGGTTTCAACTCATTGGAGGATGACAAAAACTATTTACTGGGTTATGACCAGCACTGGTTAAATACTGCTTTGTGGAGAGGATGTGAAGAAAAGGGAACCCTCCTTCACTATTGCTGGGAATAGAAATTGGTACAGCCACTATGGAAAACAGCATGGAGTTTCCTCAGAAAACTAAAAATAGAACTACCATATGACCCAGCAATCCCACTCCCGGGCATATATCTGGACAAAACTTTCATTCAAAAAGATACGTGCACCCCTATGTTCACTGCAGCACCATTCACAATAGCCAAGACATGGAAACAACCCAAATGTCCATCAACAGAAGATGCAGTACATATATACAATGGACTACTACTCAGCCATAAAAAAGGACGAAATAATGTCATTTGCAACAACATGGATGGAACCTAAAGACTCTTATACTAAGTGAAGTAAGAAAGAGAAAGACAAACCACAGGATATCAGTTCTATGTGGAGTCTAAAATATGGCACAACTGATCTCTATCTACAGAAGAGAAGCAGATCACAGACGTGGAGATCAGACTTGTGTTTGAGATTGGGGGGGAGAAGAGGATGGACGGGGAGTTTGGGATTGGTAGATGCAAACTACCACATTTAGAATGGATAAGTAATGGGGTCCTACTGTATATAGCACAGGGAACTGTGCCCAGTCTCTTGGGTTAGAACATGATGGAAGATAGTATGAAAAAAAAAAAACGACAAGAAAAGAATGTATGCATAGTGTGGCTGGTTACTTTGCTTTATTATACAGCAGAAATTGAAAGAACACAGTAAATCAACTACACTTCAAAAAAACAGTGATGAGGAGTTCCCCTCATGGCTCAGCAGTTAACAAATCTGACTAGCATCCATGAGGACACAGGTTCCATCCCTGGCCTTGCTCAGTTGGTTAAGGATCTGGCATTGCCATGAGCTGTGGTGTAGGTCACAGACACGGCTCATCCCGAATTGCTGTGGCTGTGGTGTACGCCAGCAGCTACAGCTCTGATTTGACCCCTAGCCTGGGAACCTCCATATGATGCAGATGTGGCCCTAAAAAGCAAAAAAAAAAAAAAGAAAAAAAAAAAAAAAGTTATGGAAAAAAAGTTGTTTTGTAAAGGTTTTATTTTCAGTAGTATTTGTTTATACACGTCCCATTTATAAATAAAGTCAGTCTCTCACTAAGGTGGTATCACACTTCACTGTTAGTCTAACAGTCACTTAGTGAATGTACTATTTTTGGACACATCATATACCACCAATAAAAGTCTATTAAACCATAGTAAGAAACTTTTCTTATCACTTCTATTAACTTTTGCAATTCCTTTAGGTTTGGAATTTTTATCATATATCACCTTTTACATATAGAAAATACAAGCAAAACTAGCTAAGGTGTTTCTAAAACTACTTCACATCCAGAGTTTAACGCTTATGAATCACTTATTAATTCAGATTGAGTGATTATCCATTTTTAGCCCACAAAAAGTTGTATCAAAACAATAGTAATGAAGCATTTCACAAAAGAATCCATAAGTGGAGTTCCCACTGTGGCTCAGTGGGTTAAAAACCCAACACAGTGTCTGTGAAGATGTGAGTTCAATCCCTGGTCTCGCTCAGTGGGTTAAGGATCAGGCACTGTCACAAGCTGCGGTGTTAAGTTGCAGATGTGGCTCAGATCCGGTGTTGCCATGGCTGTGGTGTAGGGCAGTAGCTGCAGCTCCGACTCCACCACTAGCCCAGGATCTTCCATGTGCCACAGAAGCAGCCCTAAAAAAAAAGAAGTCATAAAAGAGCTCAAAGCCGTCAGCTCTCTGGACACTGAGGTGTGCAGAACCCGCTGCCTTCGCCCTATGGCTCTTCTACTGTTTGGCTCCTCAGGCTCAAAAATCATTCCACTAACATCTCTCAGAATGGCTTCCAAGCCACTGACACCCGTTCTGCGAATGTCGATGCAGGGCTTGATATTCTGCCTGTGAAAGGACATCCCAACAGCCATCTGGCCAGTGACATGTGTAACTCCTTCTGATATATTCAGATATGAAAAGTAGGCACCCTACAAATCAGTGAAACTCAGCATACCCTGGGAAAGCAGAAAGCCCCAGATGCACCCCCAAAGGAAGAAACAAGGATGGAGTCTCACAGCATCGTTAGTATTTCCGCAATTTAAAATCAAGCAAAGGTTTCCAGTCATATAACTTTTCCATTTAAAGTTGACAGACTTTAGATTTAGCTGTGGAGAATAAAACAGTATTAACTCTTCTTCTGGAAACAAATTAATACATTTTAATTTAATCCAGTACCTTATAAATAAAAACTTAAGTTCAACAGAAATTATAAAACAGGTTATTATAAAGGATTTTAATGTTCACTGCTTAAAGATCCCTTCTAATGATAAAATTCCGTATTTTTTTTACTTAGAGGCAATTAAAAACAATAAATTATAGATATTAAAAAATAAAACACTAACTTTAAGTTTACTATTCATCAAGAATTTCTATTTATTGTAGGCAAAAATTATCATAACATTGTAAATCAACTATACTTTAGTCAAACTTAAAAAAAAAAAAAAGAATTTCTATAGGCATGACATTTTTGTGAGCAAGCGTCTTTAATCTCTCATCTGTGAGTGCCCAAACCAAAATCCTTTGAAAACTGAAAGATTTTTCATAGATTTTCAATAAACTCATTTGGCAGCAATATCTAATCTCAACAGATATACAAAGCTATTTATGTTGTACTTATCCACTTCATGTGAGAATGCCGCATTTCACTACAGAAATGCTCATATCTGGAAACTGACACTGGAAACTACCCAGATCTCACTGAGGATATTATAAAACATATGATGTATATACCATATTATCTTTATAAAATCTGAAAAAAATTGGAATTCTCAAATATACCAGACTACAAAGGTTTTGATTAAGAGGTTGTGGACCAATATCCCATATCTACCATAGATGTTTTTCTTCTAACCATGTCTCCATGTTCTTTTAATCAATTTCTGACCTGGGATCAACTAGAAAGGAAGAAAAAGAATCACAAGTCCCTTAAAAAGTAGGGTCTCTAGGTTTACATAAAGTTGTCTGTCACATGCAAAGTTGATTCTTCTAACACATCAGCAACGTGGCATAAGGTTTCAGATGTTTTCCAAGTGGAAGCAATAGATTTGCATCAATTTCATCACACTCTCTTTTTTTCACTCAGATCTCTCTGGTGAGACTGCTAGAGATACAGGGTATGAAGGAAAGAAAAAGTTAAATACACTCATGGGATGAAACTATGACCATTCTCAGAATTAGAGCATGTGCTAACCAAATAAGATGAATCTGTCAATCAAAGTTCTTGCAGAAAAAACAACTATAATGATCTGAATGAGTGAAAAGGACAAAAAACATACAATCATGTGAATTCAGTGACAAAAAAATTCTTTGAGTCATCACTCTGTTAAAACTTTACATATATTGTCTCATTTCATCTTTACAATAAACCCTAGGGAAGCAGGTAACCTTATTATCCCTATTTTTACAGACAAGGAAATCAAAGCCCACATAAGTTAAGAAACTTGCACAAAGTCTCATGATTAGTAACTAGAAAAGATGAGATTTTCCCCATTCTGTCAAATTACACTTACTGCCTCTCAACAAATACCCATTAACATCATCATGTGCCAAACTCTGCTCTGTGCTGACGACACAGAAAGGAGAAAGACAGAAGCCCTTTCTGAATTCAGGGAATTCAAAAATAAGCAGACATCTTTGACTATCTACTCCAAAGCCTAACAAAACTCAGAAAAGCTAAGTGACCTGTCCACCGCCATAGTGATGGGACAAGAACCTGGTCTTCTGGCCCTCACACCACTGCTGCTTCCATTCCACAGGCTCCCTGGCAGTTCTGCTCTGTGGACTCGGGTGAAGAGCATTACTAAGCAAGGAATTGCATTCTGTTGTTCCCGGAACATTTGCCTGCCTCTAAAAGTCAAGTCTATTAGATTGCAGCATCTCCTGCAGATAATGATGCAAGAGAAAGAAAGATTCCACCTTAATTTAAAGTCAAATTTAGTTCACAGTACTGGCTAAAAAGTAAACAACAGCTACCACACAACTTTATTACATCATTGATACAACTACCTGTCATTGGAAACAAGCACTTTTACAAAATATGATATTCAAACCTGTATTTAGGAGTTCCCTTGTGGTGCAGTTGTCACTCAGTGGCTGCAGCTGCTGCTGTGGTGCAGGTTTGATCTCCGGCCCAGGAACTTCCATACATCTTGGATGCAGCAAAAAAAACCAAAAAACAAAAAACTTGTATTGAGAACCCAACATAGAAGAGACTCTACAGGATTCAACCTTCTCTTCAAGGGGAGTAAGAGGAAAGAAGCAACATGGAATATACTGTTAAGAACACAGGCATCTGGGAGTTCCCACTGTGGCATGATGGGTTAAGGATCTGGCATTGCCATATAAAAGATATAAAAATTACCTATTTCTACCATAATATCCTCAAAGAGCCATAACGCCAACATTTTAAGGAAGCATTATTCAAAGCTCAATCAACTAAAACACTTAGTAAGAATTGTGACGAGATTTCAAAATCTAAAAAATTAAGATGCCATTTATTTTTTTAAAAAGGAAACACAAATATTTGAATTACAGCTAAGCAATATCACTATAAACTAGGAAATTCAATTTTACTATTTCATCTCAAATATGTACTTATTCTACAGCAAAAGCACAACAAAAAAATATATATATATAAATTTGACTTCATAAAAATTAAAAGCTTTTGGGAGTTCCCTAGTGCCTCAGAGGGTTGAGGATCCAGAGTTCTCACTGCTGTGGCTTTAGTTACTGCTGTGGTATGAGTCTGATCCTCAGCTCTGGAATTTCCTTTTGCTGCCAGCCAAGAAAAAAAAAAAAAGAAAACTTAAAAGCTTTTGTATTTCAAAAGACATTATCAAGAGAGTGAAGACAACCCACAGAATGGGAGACAATATACGCAAATCCTGTCTCTGATAAGGGTCTAGTATTCAAAAGGAAAACAATTCTTACAACTCAACAATACAAATACTCAATTTTAAAATGGGCAAAGGATCTAAACAGACATTTCTCCAAAGATATGCAAATGGACAACAATCAATGACAAAAGTTCACCCTACTGGTCTTCAGAGACATGCATCTCACTGTGCTAAGATCCACTTTACACTCCCTAGGATGGCTATAATCAAAAAGACATAACAACAAGTGCTGATAAAGATGTGGTGAAACTGGAACACTCAATATCCTACTGCTAAAGATGTAAAACGGTGTAGCAACCCTGGAACCCAGTCTGGCAGCTCCTCAAAAGGCTAGATGTGGTTATCAGATGGTCCAGGAATTCTACAATGTATATAACCAACAGGAATGAAACCTGTGCCCTCACAAAGACTTGCTGAAAAATGTTTTTAGCACATAATTCATAATAGGCAGGTAAATAGTGCAAAATGCCCAAAATGTCCATCAAATGAATGAATGAATAAAATGCAGTATATATCAATGGAGTGCTACTCAACAATACCATGGAATGAAGTACTGACTCATGCTGTAACACAGATGAACACTGAAAACACCAAGTCAAGGACACCAGACACAAAAGGCCACACATTGTATGATTCCATTTGTAAGAAATGTCTGGGACAGGTGCTTAGGGAGCAGATATGGTGACTACTTGATGGACTACTTAGATACAGTTTCTATGTGGAATGATAAAAACATTCTAAAATTTAATAATGGTAATAGTTGCACAAATCTGTGAATATATTAAAAACCACTGAACTGTTTACTTTAAAAGCGTGACCTGTATCCTACACCTCAATAGAGCTGTTACAAAAAACTGTGTAGTCATTCTAAATTTCCATTTATGCTAATTAATCTAGCCCTGATACTGAAACTAAAGGTTTTTCCCCCCCAACTCAGGTACGATTAAGACTTAGAAATGTACACATTTCAGGTATCCAGGCTCCTAAGAAATACAAACATCTAATTTCAATTTCTATCTCTGTCATTTAAGCCTACTCAGCCCTGAGCCTTCAATAAAGAAAAAATAAACAATCCTCAACACCACTCACAAAATGTGTCCATGCTTTGAAGATTCTAAGTTCTTACCTGACTCCTCTTTCTACAATGTAGTGTTATAAATCCCTTACAAAAATAATCCAGGATTTTTAGCCCTTAACCATATCCCAAGCACTGCCAAGATTTTATATTCATCTAATCTTCACTAAACTACCTCCAATTTACCACCAAGAAAGATATTTTAGAGATGTTAAGGGACCTGCCTAAGATCAACGGCTAAAGTTTCAAAAGAGCCAGGATTTGAACCCAAATTAGGAATCAGACTTGCTTGTTGACATCAAGTCAAAATAACAAGGAAAAAAACTAAGAAAATAAATAGCTGATACCTGAAAATTTGGAACTAATTTATGTGGTTCATCATGACCTCAATGTGTATACTTATAAAATTGCTAATACTGTTTAAAATCAAGTACACACATGGAGCAACGTTCTGATTAGTACCAGAGTGAAGATAACTGTTGGGATATTTAGGGAAATCTGTTTGCCCAGAACAGCAAATACCCTTACTTCCTGAGTGTATATGCACTGAACTGCAGAGATGCTGTAGCTGAACAGAGTAGTGCTGGCTTTGAAGCAAAACGGATTTAGAGTCACATTCTCATTTGGCCTCTTTCTAGCTCTTTAACTGAAGACAATTCACTTTTTTTTTTTTTTTTAATTTTATGGCTGCACCCACTGGAAGTTCCCTGGCCAGGGACTGAATCCTAGCCACAGATGTGACCTAACCACAGCTGTGGCAAAGCCAGATCCTTTAGTCCACTGTGTTGGGACGGGATCGAAACCGCACCTCCACAGCAACCCAAGTTGCTGCAGTTGGATTCTTAACCCACTTCTACACAGCAGGAACTCCTCAGTTAACTTTCTAAATACTTCATTCCCTCATTTATAGAACAGAAATAATACTTAATAAACTGTCCAAGGGATAAATGAGACAAGGTAGAAAGCCTGGCTCAGAGTAATAGCTCAGTTATTACTTAAAAGTGACAGCTGTGGTTTTACTAAAACGAAGCAATATCTAACAACAGCATTGAAACATCAATTCATGAAAACTATTACATTTAGAAAGGATAAGCAATAAGGTCCTACTGTAGAGCATAGGGAACTATATCCAATCTCTTGGGATAGAACATGATGGAAGAGAGTATGAGAAAAAGAATATATACATATATATATGAATGACTGGATCACTTTTCTGCACATCAGAAATTGGCACAACATAGTAAATCAAATATATTTATTTTTATCTTTTTTTTTTGTCTTTTTAGGGCCAGACCCGCAGCAGATGGAGGCTCCCAGCCTAGGGGTTCAACTGGAGCTGTAGCCATCAGCCTACACCACAGCCACAGCAAAACGGGATCAATACATGTCTGTGACCTACACCACAGCTCACGACAACGCCAGATCCTTACTGAACAAGGTCAGGGATAGAACCCACAACCTCATAGTTCCTAGTCGGATTCATTTCTGCTGCGCCACGATGGGAACTCCTATACTTACAATTTTTTTTTAATGAAAAAGACCCTCAATTCAGAGAACAGCTATTATTCGTAAAGCATATTTTTCACAGTATAAAAATATAAAAAATAGCTCAAAGAGAAAATGTGGAAACCATACACAAAAGAGAGAAGTAAATTTACCCTAATCCTACAGCCCCCAAAACAACTTCTGTTAAATTGCTGAACACCTGAAAAGCTATTTTTATGGGGGCTGATGTGCTTCAGAGGCAGGGACTGAGTCATGCAGACCATTTCCCTTTCTCTACTTCATTTGCTTATTTGAAACAACAGACAGAAAAAGAGAGAATATAAAAAGATAAAAAGCCAGTCCATTTTATCACCTTTCCTATTTGGGGGGAAGGAGGAGGCAAGTTTTTATATTGGTAAAGTTTTGTACTACCAGAAAAATAAGATTTGAGCAGAAAAATGTGGAGCTTATTCTCATTCTCCACGGATGAGTTACATTTTTACTATTTGAGAATTGCAGATAAACACAGGCTGGTCTTCTCCATAATTGCCCACTAAAGTATTCCTCATTTTTAGGAAACATCTATTCCAAGAAATGGGAACAAACAAAACAAATATCTAATGCACCAGATGATTAAAAGGTACACATTATATAGTCTGGGTTAGAGAAAAAAATACCCAACAAACAGCCTTTTTCAGGAATTAGCTTCTATTGTGGGAGTCTAGGGTTCACTAAGCAAAGGAAAAAACTTCCAGTTTAAACAAAATAACAAATGTTTGGCCTATCACATATCCAGAACTCATCGCTTGCAGTGCGTAATGAAATAGGAAATATAAATGGTACAGGTTGGAGTTCCTGTTATGGCTCAGCAGCTTATGAAGCCGACTAGTATCCAAGAGGATGCGGGTTTGACCCCTGGCCTCACTCAGTGGGTTAAGGATCCAGGTAAGTCGCTGTGGTGTAGATCACAGATGTGACTTGGATTTGGCATTGCTATGGCTGCAGCATAGGTTGGCAGTTGCAGCTCTGATGTGACCCCTAGCCTGGGAACTTCCAAATATGCCTTGGAAGCAGCCCTTAAAAAAAAAAAAAAAAAAGGATGAAATAAACAATTGGCGCAGATAATGTCTGAAACAGAAAACAAACAGGAAATACTTTAATAGTTCAAAATTGCAAATACAGATTAACAGGGTATGAAATTACATGCTGGACAATGCACCTGTTAAAGGAAAAGAGGAACAGGCTATGCTTGAAGTCTTAAGAATTCAGTGTTGTTTTTCATTTTTTTGTTTTTTTAAAGAATTCAGTGCTTAACACTACTTCCTGCTCTGGCGTGCTGTCCAGCAGCAAACCTGGGTCCTGGTTTAATCCACGTTGCACACACTCAATTTAAATACACCAACTACTGGCTCTCTGACTCAGTTTTTTATTCTGTAAAATACACGGAGCACAGCTGTGTCTTGAGTCTCAAAAGAATCTTGCACAGATGCTTTGTATCTCTAAAGCGGTGTACAAATCAGTGCATCCCCTTTGACCTTCGCTTTGGTCTGACACAGAATTTTACAAGTTTAGCTGAAAACAGATGACTATGAAGTAAGGGACTAAAAGTAGCACACAGGTGGACGGAAATGCAGAAACTGCCACACTTCATACAAACCACAAGAGAACATGAACACGTTATCAATAACAGATAACTCCGCTGGTATTAACCGTAAACCACCTAGTACCAGCAACGGACATTTGCCAATTCCAGCCGGCAGCACACCGTAGTCAGTGAACGTGCCTTAAATGAGCTCTTCCGCACGGTATGCCCAACAAGATCCACTTTTTTTAAATGTTTAGCAACTTGTCAAGTACACTGGCATATGTTTTTAATTGCTAAACAAACGCGTAGGGTGGGTGAGATAATCAAGGGGCAGTTTAGCCTTCTTCAGAAATAGGATCCAAGAATTTCACATAGAAGTTTTATCAGCTTGATGTCTAAAAGAGACCTCAGACCTCTATGTTGATGCTCTTTCTCGCTATTAGCTTGCAAACAGTGGGGACTTTCTGTGCTCTTAAGCTAAATCAGCGAGGCTTTACCACCACCGAGTTTAAAATAAGGGAGGACGCCTGGATTAAGTTTGCTACGCTGCACAAACACCAGGGAACTAGGGCAACCAGAAGGAGTCCCCACGCCTGCTGCCGCGGGACAGGACCCCCCCTCCCGCGACCCCGTCCCAAGGACGCGGGTCAGGACCGCTCTCCCAAGACCCCCTCCCCAAGACGCCCCCATAACCTCCCCCTGGGGGCCCCTTTTCAGGGAGAGGAAACAGGACGCCCTCCCCCCAGGATCCCTCCCACGACTCCTTCCCAAGACGCGGGACAGGACGCCCCCTAAAAGACTCCCGCCCGGGACCCCTCCCCAGGACGCGGGGCCAGACGCCCCCCGGATTCCCTCCCCAGAGCGCGGGCCTTGCCCCGTCGCGCGGGTAGGGCGGCGGGCGGGTAGACAGGCGGCAAGGGCCAGGAGCCCCCTCAGGCCGACGGGCCCCCGCGTCCGGCTCCCGCCCGCCGCCCGGCCTCCCTCCGGCCCACGCCGCCCGCCGCGCTCACCGCGTTCTTCTTCTGCACCATCTTGTCCATCTTCTTGGCAATTCGGACCACCTCGTCGTCCATGGCTCCGGCAGACCTTCCCCGCGCCAGTCGCGCGGGACGGGAAGTGCGCGAAGCTGACAGGGGCTGCGCGCGAGCCCGGGCGTCGGCGAGGCCGCTCGGCAGGCCAGGCCCAGGCGCTTCCTCACGGACCCAGGCCACCGCGGCGGCGGCGGCGGCTCGCTCCTCCCCCGCAGGCACCGCCAATCGAGCTCCGCGCGCGCCAAGCAGGCACCGCCAATCGAGAGCGGATGGGAGGGGAGCGCGAGCCACGGCGCAGCCAGCTGGCTGCGGTGAAAGTTGGGCGGGCGGCACCACTGAACTTTGCGCGCGCTCGCGCCGGCCCCGCCCCTGTTCCTGTCCCAGGTTCCCCGGTTCCCCGGCCCCGGTCCACTGTCCTTGGTTCCCGGCCCCAACTCCCAGCAGAGACCCATGCGGCGCGCAGCTCGGGCGGCTTTGGAGGACCGCGCGTGGGTCAGGAGGCCCCAGCTTTTTCCCACCTGGGCGCTGCCTGGAAGTCAGACCCCATCTCCTAAGAGGCCCCTTATCGTAGGGATCTGATGGTTGTAAGCATTTCCTTTTTAAAGTCAAGTCCTTTGTAAGCGCCTTAAGAACGGAGACCCAGGACTTCTCTGGGGGCGCGGCAAGTCGAGGACCCTGCGTGTCACCTCTGTGGCGCGAGTTCCATCCTTGGCACGGGAAATTCCGCGTGCGCAGATGCCGCCAAAAAAAAAAAAAAGAAGAAGAAAAAGAAAAAAGACACAATCTCGTTTTCCGACTCGGAACTTTGAACGGAATGCCTTGAATACAGCTGAATAGTGGTTGACAAAAACGTTCTCATCTAAGAAATTAAGGTGTCTCACCTGCTCTGAAGATCAGTGAGGACGGTGGACACAAAAGCAAGGTAGAAAATGGAAATTATCAGTACTGAAGAGTGGGCTCCTTCAATAGGTCTTTGCCCAGTCAGCGCCCTTTGCTGCTTGGATGGAACTTCCGTATGCCCCCAGGTGCCACTGGGGGAAGAAAAGAAAATTCCCTAATAATTGTTTTTCTACACCAAGATGTAAGATTTTGTTCTAGCTCAGTTATTTGGGGGAAAGGGTAATTTAAGCCGTGTCTCTATTTCATTTGTTTTAAATTATCTTTTTATTGATTCCCAACATAAGTTATAGTGAGACCTATTATATGATTGCACATCTACTGGTTCTCAGGTATTTCTCAGATTTGGTTTATCAATTTTTATAAACATTCTCTGGGCCCCCAATTGTGTAGTGGCAAATGTGAAGTTCTGTACAGGCCTGTTAGCCTGAAATTAATTTTATTTATTGCTCAAATACTTATATCCCAGTTTCTTGTCTGCTTGAGGAATCAATTAGTGAGTATGTACATAGCTCCACTTGTGATTGTAGATGTGTGTGCATTTACGTTAATAATTGTCATTTTTATTATCAGTTTAATATTCTTTCATTGTGGTAAAATGCATAAAACATTGTCAAATGACAAAACGAAAACAATTTGAGGAGTTCCTTTGTGGTACAGGGGGTTAAGGACATGGCATCATTGCTGTGGTTCCGGTCATGGGTTCAGTCCCTGGCCTAGGAATTTCCACATGCCTCAGAGCATGGCTAAAAAGAAAAAGAGGAGTTCCTATTGTGGTGCAGCAGAAATGAATCTGACTAGGAACCATGAGGTTTCGCGTTGATCCCGGCCTTGCTCAGTGGGTTAAGGATCCAGTGTTGCCATGAGCGATGGTGTAGGTCGAAGATGTGGCTCACATCTGGGGTTGCTGTGGCTGCGGTGTAGGCTGGCAGCTGTGGTTCTGATTTGACCCCTAGCCTGGAAACCTCCATGCACCCTCAGCCCTAAAAAAACAGAAAAGAAAACAATTTGAATGATGTCTTTGATGTCCTTTATCCACAGAAAAACAATTCATGAATTGGGAAGTATAGCATCTCACAAGCAGTGGGCACTATTCTGAACAGAATGAGGGCAAGAGTTATATACGCTGTCACATGAGACAACCTGGAAACAGGGCAAGATTGGCTAGGAGCTGGGCTTTTCTCACAGGGCTGAAAAGTCCCATTTTCTAGGGTGAGTGAGCTCAGTAAAGCTGGGATTGTGGCTGGTAGTAGGATTCCCTGACAGGTATCTCCCATAAGTGCAGACTGACTTGGTTTAGATCTGTGATGTGGACAGAGCCACTACGGCTCCATTTGTTGGTTCTTCATATAGGAATTAACTTTCTCAACATAAAACTTAACCATTTTACCAAGTTTCAAATGTACAATTTAGTAGCATTTAGTACACTCACAATGTTACTCAACTATTACCACTATCTAGTTTCAAAAAGATTTCCAAAAATTTTCATCACCTCAAAAAAACAAAAAACAAAAGAGTTCCCATTGTGGCTCAGCGGGTTACAAGGCCAACTCGTATCTATGAGCACGCAGGTTCAATTTCTGGCCCCTCTCAATGGGTTAAGGATCTGGCATTGCTGTGAACTGTGGTGTAGGTTGCAGACACAGCTGGGATTTGACCCCTATCCTGGGAATTTCCACATGCCATAGGTGCAGCCCTAAAAAGCAAAAAAACAAACAACAACAACAACAAAAACCAAACAAGCTGTAACCTTTAAGAAATCACTACTGACTCCCCCAGCCCCACAACCCTTGGCAACCACTAATCTGCTTTCTGTCTCTATGGGCCCAAATAGTCTGATCATTCATATAAATAGAATCATACAATATGTGACCTTTGTCTTTCAACAGTTTGTTTCCATAGACTTAGTGTGGGTATCTTTGACTTTATCCTACTTGGAATTCATTAAGTTTCTTGGATATGTAGATTCATGTCTTTTATCAATTTTGGGCCAGTGGGGAGGTTTGCCATTATTCCTTTAAATGTTCTTTCTGTCCCCTCCCTCGTCTCTCTTTCCAGGACTCCCATGATATGTATGCTGTACACTTGATGGTTTCCCACAGATTTCTTAGGTTCTCTTTACTGTTCTACTTTTTTTTTTTTTTTTTTTGCTTTCTGCTCCTCAGACTGGATAATGCCAATGGTTCTATCTTTAAGTATGCTGATTCTTGGGAGTTCCTGTGGCTCAGCAGAAATGAACTAGTATCCATGAGAATCTGGGTTCGATCCCTGGTCCTGCTCAGTGGGTTAAGGGTCTGGTATTGCCATGAGCTGTGGTATAGTTCACAGACATGGCTTGGATCTGGTATTGCTGTGGTTTTGGTGTAGGCTGGCAGCTGCAGCTCGGATTCCACCCCTACCCTGGGAACCCCCATAAAGTTTAGGGTGCAGCCCTAAAAAGAAAAAAAGTATGCCAATTCTTCTACCTGCTCCAATGTGCTGTCCCTCTAGTGAATTTTCAATTATTGTTCTTTCAGCTCCAGATATCTTTTTCTAATTATTCTCTCTTTAATAATGTTCTGAGTACTGAGATGTTCTCCTGCTTTAATTCTTTGTCCATGGTTTACTTTAGTTCTTTGAGCATATTTAAGGCAGTTGATTCAACGTCTTTGTCTAGTGAGTCCAATTTCTGGACTTCTTCAGGGGGAGTTTTTGGTTTTTTTTTTCCCCCCTGCAAATGGGCTAAACTGTTTCTTTGCATGCCTGTAAATTTTTTGTTGGACACTGGGCATTTTGAGGGTTATAATGTAATAACTATGGAAGCCAGATTTGTTACCATTTTTTCAGGTTTATAGTTTTTTGTTTTAATTTAGTGACTTTTCTAAAGTCTTTTTGTAAAGATATATTCATTGTCATGTGATGTTAGTAAGTCTCTTGTTAGCTTAGTGTCCATCTAGTAATTTGACAGATTTCCTTTAAAAAAAGAAAGGCAAAAAAAAAAAAAAAAAAAAAAGGGAGTTCCCGTCGTGGCGCAGTGGTTAACAAATCCGACTAGGAACCATGAGGTTGTGGGTTCGGTCCCTGGCCTTGCTCAGTGGGTTAACGATCCGGCGTTGCCGTGAGCTGTGGTGTAGGTTGCAGATGTGGCTCGGATCCCGAGTTGCTGTGCCTCTGGTGTAGGCTGGTGGCTACAGCTCCGATTCGACCCCTAGCCTGGGAACCTCCATGTGCTGCGGGAGCGGCCCAAGAAATGGCAAAAAGACCAAAAAAAAAAAAAAAAAAAAAAGAAAGGCAGTTAGGAAGGAAAAAGAAAGACGGAGGTAAGAAAGAAAAAAGAAAAGAGGATTTCCCGTTGTGGCTCAGTGGTAATTAACCTGACTAGTACCTGACTATGAGGATGTGGGTTTGATCCCTGGCCTCGCTCAGTGGGTTGAAGATCCTGTGTTGCTACAAGCTGTGGTGTAGGTCACAGATGTGGCTTGGATCCCCCGTGGCTGCGGCTTCACTGTAAGTTGGCAGCTACGGCTCCAATTCAACTCCTAGTCTGGAAACCTCCATATGCCTCGGGTGTGGCCCTAAAAAGACAAAAAAAAAAAAAAAAAAAAAAAAAAAAAGCATCACCATGCTGGAAGGGGGGGATTAAGTAAGGGCAAATTAAAATGGCACAAAGCTTTCTTACTGGGTTCCATTCAACTTTTTCTTGATTTACTCATTCACTTGGTTGCTGTCTACTTTGACTATTTTCCTGAGTTCCATGAAGTTGATTCTGCCAGTTTTTGGGGTGTTTCAGTGGAGAAACAGACCCTTTGAATTCCCTACCCTGCCTCTTTCACTAATGTCACTGTCATTTTTGTTTTGCATATTTGGGGCACATGTGTGTTTAGAATTAGCCTATCTTCCTGGAGAATTATCACTTATTATAAGGTAGTGATCATTTTTATCCCTAATATTACCCTTGGGGTTAAAGTCTATTTTGAAAAACAGCTTTGTCTAAATACAACTAACACACATGATTCACCCCATTTAAAGTGTACAATTCATGGGTTTTCTGTAAAGGCTCAGGGTTGTTCATCTGTCCTCACACTCTAACCTTAGGACATCTTTGTTCCTCTAGAAGGAACCCCAGACTCATTACGAGCACATGCCATGTCCACCTCCGCTACCTCCTCAGCCCCAAGCAATCCACTCTCTCTTGCTAGAGGCCCTTCTACTCTGGTCTTTCCTATAAGAGCTATCATACCATAGGAAATTACATTCCCACCAGCCACGTATGAGAAATCCAAATTTTCTGCATCCTTACCAGCATGTGGCATTAACATTTTTCATTTTAGAGCTACACCTGTGGCATATAGAAGTTCCTGGGCCGGGGTCGAGTCAGAGCTGCAGCCAGTGTCATACGCCGCAGCCATGGCAACCCCACATTTGACCATATCTGCAACCCATGCCAAAGCTGTGGCAACACTGGATCCTTAACCCACCGAGTGAGGCCAGGGTTTCGAACCCACCTCCTCATGGACACTATGTTGGGTTCTTAACCCACTGAACCACAATGAGAACTCCTGGCATTAACTTTTTTTTGTTAGCTGTTCTAATAGCTGATGTCTCATTTTGGTTTTAATTTTTCATTTTCCTAAAGGTTTAGTGCTGTTGAATGTAGGTCAGTGTGCTTATTTACCAACCATATATAGCCTCTTGAGTGAAATAGCATCACGTTTTTTGCCTATATTCTGACTGGATTTTTTTTTTCTGTTGAGTTTTGAGACTTCTTTATATATTCTAAATACTGGATATGTGATTCATAGATATTGTCCCCCAGTCTTAGCTTAACAGAGTCTTTGAAAGTGCAAAAGTTTTATTTATTATTTATTAATTAATCTGGCCACACCCAAGGCATGAAGTTCCCAGGCCACAGACTGAAACTTTGCCACAGCAATGACCCAAGGAACAGCAGTGACAATACCAGATCCTTAACCCAGTGCATTACAAAGCAAAAGGTTTAAATCGGGATTATACTTCTGCTGTCTCATTTAGAAACACTTCAAGCCTGGAATGTATCAAGTACTTAAATTACTTTTTTTTTTCTCAATGAATTACATATAGTTGTACAATGATCACTTTTTTCACTTTTTTTTTCTCAATGAATTTATTACATATAGTTGTACAATGATCATCACAATCCAGTTTTATAGGATTTCCATCCTACACTCGCAGCACATCCCCCCACCCCCCAAACTGTCTCCTTTGGAGAACATAAGTTTTTCAAAGTCTGTGAATCAGTATTTGTTCTGCAAAGAAGTTCAGTCTGTCCTTTTTTCAGGTCCCACATGTCAGTGAATGCATTTGATGCCTGTGTCTCATTGTATGGCTGACTTCACTTAGCATAATTTCTAGGTCCATCCATGTTGCTAAAAATGCCGGTATTTCGTTCCTTTTAATGGCTGAGTAACATTCCATTGTGTATATGTACCACATCTTCTTGATCTACTCCTCTGTTGAAGGACATTTAGGTTGTTTCCATGTCTTGGCTATTGCAAATAGTGCTGCAATGAACATTGGAGTACATGTCTTTGCAAGCCATGGTTTTCTCTGGATAGATGCCCAGGAGTGGGATTGCTGGATCAAATGGTAGTTTCTGAGGCATCTCCATACTGTTTTCCACAGTGGTTGCATCAATATACAATCCCCTAGCCTGGGAACCTGCATAGGCCATGGGTGTAGCCCTAAAAAAGACAAAATAAATAAATAAATAAAAGTCAGTAGTGAAATAAAAGGGGGCAAAACTATTAGCATAACTGATTCATGACACTAATTAAAAACCCCATGAAGGAGTTCCCATCATGGCTCAGCGGTTCACGAACCTGACTAGCATCAAAGAGTTTGCAGGTTCGATCCCTGGCCTTGCTCAGTGGGTTAAGGATCCGGCTACTGCTCTGATTTGACCCCTAGCCTGGGAACCTCCATATGCTGCGGATGTGGCCCTGAAGAGACAAAAAGATAAAAAGTAAAAAAAAAAAATACACCCCCCCCCATGAATACTACATAAAAGGAAAAGATGAAGAGAAACAGAAAACAAACCTTCTGAAATGGGTTAGGAACACTGGCAATCAAAGTAAAGAGGGTTTTTAGCTTGTTGACACTGAGGAACAAGAGAAGTTGGGCTCCACTCCAACCCCATCACAAACCTCTTTTTGTGTGTGTCTTTTTAGGGCCTCACCCACGGCATATGGAAGTTGCCAGGCTAGGGGTTGTATTGGAGCTGTAGCCACTGGCCTACACCACAGCCATAGCAACTCGGGATCCAAGCCATGTCTGCAACCTACACCACAGTCCACTTGCAACACTGGATCCTTAACCCACTGACCAAGGCCAGGGATTGAAACTGCATCCTCATGGATGTCAGTCAGGTTTGTTAACCACTGAGCCACGATGGGAACTCCCTCAAAGTATATTCTTGTTATCACACTGTGGCTCTCCTCTTTTTCATTACAGACAGCCATTCCAAGGCAAATCTAAATGTTAACAAATGATATTCGAAAAAGCCAGTCATGGAAAAGTCAGAATTAAATTTTATTTCACATTGATAGAAACCGTGAAAAAGATTTACATTTTCCCACATTACAGCACATTTCAACAGAATAGTTCTTGCCATAAATTAGATCTTGCTGATTTGTGAAGTGAAACAACCATTTTTGTTCTCCAAGGTAAAGCGAAATGACATAGTAAGTGATTGTTTAAAAATTGTAAATCCAGACATAAACATATGGCTTCATTATTAACACCCTAAATAGTCCACGCCAAGTTATCGCTATTATTGAGTAGCACCCATTCCTGGAGCTGTTCTGGTCAGCTGGAGTACAGCAGAAAGACTAATAAGAGTTTGGAAATATCAGGCATATGTTTCTGCTATGTATGAAACTGTGTGGTAACTAGATTATATGTACTGAGTTCTGACTTTTATTACCCAAAATTTGTTTTCAAATTTTAACCAATAATCTGAAAATTTTGACTATTTAAAATCAAGTAATTGCTACTTTAATGTTTGCACAAAAACTAACCTAAAAAGATCATCTGATTAAAGTGAACATTTCCAAAATGTCTGCTGGCAGATAAAAGTAAAGCATAGTTTTCAAGTGGATTGTTCATTTCCTACAGCAGTTGGTTTCAAACATACGTGCAAAATAAATAAACTAAAACTCTATGCTATGAGGAGAATCTACTTAGAGCAAATCATCCTAGAAATTAACAGTTTTTAAGATCAGCCTTAAATATTCCAGAACATACTAGAATATGACCTAATTATTCTTTCAGTTAATAACAGAATAATCCAACCACAGAATTATTCTCGTTATCTGGACTAAAGATTCTGATGATTCTGTAGGTCTAAACTGTGGACTAAGGTCCAGTTTAAGAAGTAGTGTAGAAAATTTGAAGGGATGTCTGTGATTCCTTTCTGTAAGTACATTTTAAACACCATCATGTCTGTGATTCAGAACGTCAAATTACAGCACAAACTGCCAGCAGATGTCTAGGGCAAGGAGACATATTTGGTCTGTTATGAAGGATACAAAAGAAGAAAGAACGTATCTTTTTTCTAGAGAAGAAAAAAACAATATTAAATAGAAATTACGTTCAGGAAAGAAAAACCTGGTCCCCAAAATAAAAGGGCCATTAATTGAAGAGAGAACTATCACTCTTTATTGACACTTAGAGGTATTATCCCTATCATTAGGAATAATTTAATAACACTTCATTCCTACTATGATTTATAACCATTAAGTGTATATGAACACATATCTAAAAATACAGATCCTGCATGGTGACTAGGGAACGGTGGAAAAGTCCATAGTCGAAGTCACAGCACGCATAAACTGTTGATGACCCGACTGCTCATTTACACCTGAACAAGTTTTCATTAAGCATACTAATGGTTTTCAAATGATATAATAAAAAAAATCTGGTTGCAGTATTTTATTATTTTGCTGAATTACATTTGGGAAAAAGAAGCTAGCTGCTTCACCTATTTAATACTAGTATATTCCGGATCATTTTATACAAACACATATAGTGAAACTTAAGAGATCCTAAATGTCCCACAAGGAGATTTATTTAGTCTGTGTCATTGGTGTGTCTTTGCAAAATATTTTAACACTGCAAACATTAGAGGTTTCAGGATGGGGCGCAGGAAAAGGTTGATATTCTACTACGAAGGTGCTGGTGTGACATCCACGCAGGCCTCGGTGACGTCAATCAATGGGAGGCAGCAGTTTTTCAATGAACTGCTTGACATCCAGCATCTCCTGTTTGGAATAAAGGGACTTAATAAATGGTCACATAGATTAGAACCGAAATCCCCACTGAGACACCAAAGACTGAATCCAAGGTGTGCACATGTAAGATGAAACCACATTTTTTGGGGGGGGAAGTTTCCAGGCGGGGGATCAATTGAGCCACAGTAGCAACAATGCTGGATCCTTAACCACTAGGCCACCAGGGAACTCCAAAAACACATTTTTGCTGCTACAATTAAATTTTTTTTTGTCTTTTTAGGGCCGCACCTGCAGTATACAGAAGTTCCCAGGCGAGGGGTCGAATCAGAGCTGCAGCTGCTGGCCTACATCACAGCCACAGTGACTCCAGATCTGAGCTTCATCTGCGACCTACACCACTGCTCAAGGCAATGCTGATCCTCAACCCACTGAGCGAGGCCAGGGATCGAACCCGCATCCTCATGGATACTAGTTGGGTTCATTACTGCTGAGCCATGACAGGGACTCCCTCCCCTTTAAAAATTTTTTATTAAATCTACTTTGAAAAAAAATTTATTTTGACCATGCCACACACTTGTGGTACCTCAGTTCCCGGAGGAGGGACTGAACCCAGGCCCTGGCAGTCAAAGTACTAAGTCCTAACCCTTAGACCACCAGGGAACTCCCTAATTAAGCTACTTTAGATCTTAATAAAGGAATGTTTTTCATTTCTCTTTGAATCATGGACAGTGTTTGCATACAACAGAAAATCAGTGAATGTCTGCTGAATTAAACTGAATAAACTTTGATCTAAGTAAGACCTACTAATTTGTGATTTGATGTGAATTAACTGCTTTAAACCCCTAAGCAGTCAAATGTTATCTTAAAAAAAAGCACACATAGGAAGTTGCAAATCCACCTCTATAATCACTGTTCCCCAAGGTTTACCTGTTGGCAGGAACTGTGCATCATGCCTTCGTAGGTTTTGAAAGTCACATTGGCTGGATTTACCAGCGTTTTTAGCCTTTCAACAGTTAGAGAGCCAAACATTAGGGGAACTAAAGGATCCAGCACTCCGTGGCACTGAAGGATGGGGATGTCTCTATTCACACCACTGATAGGACACTGCAAAAAACACAAGAGCATTATTGAGTCCAACGTGGGGAGCATCATGGGGACGTTCAGCCATGGGCTCAGCTGAAGGCACAGCACTGCCTTCCGCACATAAGGGGAGCATCAGGCCACAGAAACAAGGGCCCTTTCATCTTCCACCCTCCGCATCTCCTTACCTAAACCTGTACAGGACACATGATTCCCCTGTACTGTATACCTGCTCTCTTGGACGTGCACTATATCCTACTTACGTGTTCACAGTGTCCTGACACAAGAAGTAGGTTTGGGGAATTCCGATTGTAGCTCAGCAGGTTTAGAACCTGACACAGTGTCTGTGAGGATGTGGGTTTGATCCCTGGCCTTGCTCAATGGGTTAAGGATCCGGCATCACCGTGAGCTGTGGTGTAGGCCGGCAGCTGCAGCTCCAATTCAACCCAGAGCCCGGGAACTTCCATATGCTGCAGGTGTGGCCATAAGAAAAAGAAAAAAAAAAAGGTAGGTTTTAGCTGAATTATGTTCTTCTCAGTTTTTATTTGATTTAAATAAGGAGCTTAATAAATAGCAATTATGTGCAAAACACCAAAAACTAACTATAAAGTGACAAAAAATCCTAAACTTAAACATGAATTTGAAAATAACATCCATTTCCCCCATGTGTTCTACAATTGTGGAGTATTTAGAAATTATATTCTACAGCAAAATTCTACTAAGTAGTGAACATACTAAGCATTCAAAAATGTTATTTCTATGTGTAAAAAAAAAAGGTCTAATCTTGATATGTATCTTAAAATGTATCAAACACTTCAAACATAGGATCTTCTTTCTTTCCATTTGGCCTGGACTACAGCTGCCGCCCTGGATCCTTAGCCCACTGCGCCACGAGGCAACTTCCTCATTTTAAGGACTCATATGTCTTATTCCAGCCTATGCACCCTGCTGTAAAGACAGCGTAGTGTACAGATAAAGCCTAGCCCACATCGCAAAGGTCTAAGACAAGTCTTTTGAAAAGGTGACTGATGGAAACTACGGGCTTTGGGTGCCAATGATGTGCCCATGCAGGTTCACTGGCTATAACAGCTGTACTCTGGGCTGTGGGATGTCACTGGGGAGGCTGTGCCTGGAAGGGGATGGGGATATATAAACACTTTCTGCTCAATCTGTTGTGAACCCAAAACTGCTCTGAAAAAATTAAGTTTATTAATACTACTTTAAAAAAAATGACCCTGTCCCCAACATTATCTGCAATCTCTTAGCTCTGGAATGCAGCGCTTGGCATCGGTCAGGCACCTCTGGAAACGAAGATCGCAGTGGGAGCCAGCAGCTGAGAGCGGTGACGCCGGCCAGCTTCTGATGGGTGGTGAGCGCTGTGTACAAGGACAGGGCTCCTCCCTGGAATAGAAGCAGGGCTCAGGGGGCTCACCACCAACAGCCATGCAAGTGCTTCTTGTTATTGATGCTGTCCCTAAAAACCCAACTGAGTGGCTGACGTCAAATAAAACAGGCCAACTGGCAAACACACACACACACCCTGGCATGTCCTAAAGGACTCCTCTCTCTACGCTGAAGACATGAGAACATGGCAACCACCAGCCAAGACAGAGTTAACACGGAGGTTGCTGCTGCCCTGACAGTGCCTTAGGGATGCTCTGAACTCATAGTTACTATTTTCTCTGCAAAGTCTCAGGCAGAAAAATCAAACCTGGTCTTAAGCTGGCATATTTTCTAAAACGAGGCTTCAAGGTGACAAGGACGGCGTGGCGGATACCTTGGGACCTCACGGCACCTGCGGCCCTCCGAGTGCACTGGGCCCCCAGCACGAGAGGTTCTCTCCCACCCAAGTCATGAAAGGTGATGTTCAGTGACTGTCAGTCTCTCTGTACAGCTGGAACTATAATATGTACAGTCAAGAATTGGAAAACCCGCAGGCAGCAGCGAGCCCAGTGGAGGCAGACAGGGAGGTGAAGCTGGTGGGCAGAGGAAGAAGAGCAGAGAAGCCCTGGCTGCTTCCTGGGGCCACGCTGCTCCTCATCCTCAGCTTCCTGGATGCGATGCCAGACTCAGGACTCACTCTCTCTTAACATACTAGGACTCGAATACAACGCATCTCACATACAGACTCCTGTCTGAATCAAGCATCCATTTCTGTGCCCACACTCAGGTCACAACGTGTAGAGCAATGTACATCACCTGTGTCAACAGGTACTACATCAATGATACTCCCTCCCTGTACTGTATCTATACTCTAGCCTTCTACCGAGTTCTAACTTCTAAATGATTCCATAATCCCATCCCTCCCTGACCCAGTGATGCGGACGCTGAAGCGCTGACCTAGAGGACAGAGGGGTCAGGATCAAGGGCAGCGGGGTGGTCGATACTAAGACGGAAAGTCATACGCTGTAACTGCCTGCAGGAAAAGCACAGAAGGCAGAAGGAAATGCAGGGAAGAGAAGAAAGGTGCCAAAAATAAACACCATATCTTTTATCCAAAACCTCTCTTCCACGACAAGAGGAGGGAAGAGGACAGAGTGATGTCACCAAGATGGTGACACGGGCCCCTCTTGACTCTGCTCCCCCCACAAGGACGCCTATCACCCATTCCAGACAGAACCCCTGAGGGGTTCCCAGAGGCCAGGACAGACTCAGCACAAGACTGGCCCAGAGCCCCGCAGAGGCCTCCCTCAGCCCCCACGCAGATCCTGACTCCTAGGAATCTGACTGTCACAGAAGGGGAAGGGAGTCTTGTCCTCAACCTCATTATCCCCTCAGTCATCTGCCCTGGACAGGGGACAAACACCCTCCCTTAAGCAGCGTTTTGTCCAGAGGGGTTCGTGGTGTGCACTTCAGACTTAACCACATGAGGGCCTTAGAAAAACACAGTCCAGGTCCCATTCAGTTCCCCTGCAAATCAATTTTCAGGACACACCCGATAAAAGTGGAAACTATCACTGGAGAGAGAAAACTAGACAAGAGTGTGACATACCCCCCCAGTTCATTAGCAATCACTTCTGGTTCACGCAAACTTAATTCAGCACTAAAGGTCAGTAGTAGATCAGATTCTATATCATATTCTAAAAAAAGGACTCCTCCACAGAAAAAGGACTGGAACCCCAGACTTCGTTTTCTAGATAAACACACTGGCGACGCTGAGGGACCACGCAAACTTTTATCTTACCTGAGAAAATCCTCCCAAAATAATTCTGTTAGATGGAATGCCATTCTTCACCTCCTGCTCTATCAAAGATTTTACTGAAAATAACATAAACGTTAAATCATCAATATTTTCAAAGATAAGCCCATTGATACAATTTACATAGGAAAAAAATTAAGAACAAGAAAGCACATTATTAAAGGTTATAACAAGTGAAAACCTTGAAGCGCTCCATTAGAATACAAAATTAGAATATATTTTCAAAAACTCAGATTTTGTGGGTGCTGCTTAAAGTGTTCAATTATTTGTTACACAATTTGTCAACAATTTTTCTCTCATCAACAGATGGCTATGAATTTTTTATCTACGGTTGATCCGCTTACATACATTTTATATTTCTTTCTCTTCGATGAACCATAAGCATTTGTACCAAAAAGCTGTTATTTTAAATTATAAGTAGTTAAGTAGCTTATGCATGATTTATGATTTAGTGTTTAAACTGATCATTCTGTTATTAAAAACAAAACCAAAAAGTATTAGTTTTCCCTATAGCCCAGTAAACAATGCAGGAAAAAAATCATACGAATTCTTCTGTTTCTGCAAAAGACTCTGATACACATCATTAAATATATTATTTGATAACTCCTAGAATTTCCTTTTTCTTCATAATACTATGTTTTTGGAATAACTACACCTTTTACAAATTTATCTCCTCTCACTTTTTGACATAGGTGTAAGTGTTTCACCTCTTTTTTTTTGGCTGTGCCCGCAGCATACAGAGATTCCTGGGCCGAGGACCAAACCTGTGCTACAGAAGCGACCCGAGCCACTGCAGTGACAACGTCAGATCGGTAACCTGCTGCACCAACCGAAAAACTCTGAGTTTCATGTTAAGATTTAAATGTCCAACTTTATATTTCCTTCTTACCAAAAATGAAACTTGCTTTTATTGCAAAAATCCCAAATGCCCGAATTAAAAATTATTTCTTTTTCCATAAATGCAGTTCTTAGCTAAAGGAGCCTGAAGAGCAGGAGGTGCCCTGATGAGTGCGTGGTGGAGAGGGGGCTACAGGTCAGGGCAGGACCAAGGAAGGGAATGGGCTGGTGAGAAACAGCGGGGACCCCCCCCACCCCCAGAACGTCACTCCTCTGCTCACACCTGATGACACAACATCAAGCCACTTACGGGGACCGCAGTCCGCTGTGGAGGGACGAGTTGTAGCCCCCCACCCCTGGGCCCACCCTGAGCCCTCTCCCCTTTATTCTCTGCACACCCTCTCAGCCCCAAACCCGACACCCCTTTCCTGGCCGCGAGTCTGAACCTCATTCTCTCCAACACACATTAGGTCAGAGAATGTTACAAGCCCAGTTACCTTGGGGTGGAAGGCTTCACTCTGGGCCCACCAGGTCCAGCTGTCTGACGCACAGGGTCCCCTCCCCCTCCCCCCAGATCTGACCACTCACCCCCAGACCCAATACCTGCTGTCCCTTTTTTTTTTAAGGCTGCACCCGAGGCATATGGAGGTTCCCAGGCTAGGGGTCTAATCGGAGCTGCATCTGCGACCTACACCACAGCCACAGCAACACCAAATCCTTAACCCACTGAGCGAGGCCAGGGATCGAACCTGCATCCTCAAGGATACTAGTTGGGCTTGTTAACTAACCACTGAGCCACAACAGGAACTCCTACCACCTTCTATTTTTTGACAAAACTCTAGCTCTAGGATTACAGCTTTGACCGACTTTTTGATGATCCTGGTCAGTGTTCTTGGTCTGACATTTTTTCCAATATGTTTTGAATGCACTTTCCTGCTGTAAAGTTAAGAGTTCTTTAAAAAAAAAAAAAAAAAAGACTTAAAAAACAGATTTAAAAATGATCCTATTGGTTTTGTTTTTTTAACAGCCTTAGAAAATTTGAAGCACACAACAAAGGAAACCAAAAAGAAAAAGAGAACTTACAGAACGGGAGAAAATAGTTTCAAATGATGCAACGGACAAGGGCTTAATCTCTAAAATATACAAGCAACTTATACAACTCAACAGCAAAAAAGCCAACAATCCAGTTGAAAAATGGGCAAAAGACCTGAATAAACCATTCTCCAAGGAAGATATACAGATGGCCAACAAGCACATGGAAAAATGCTCAACATCACTGATTATTAGAGAAATGCAAATCAAAACTACCATGAGATATCACCTCACACCAGTAAGAATGGCCATCATTAATAAGTCCACAAATAACAAATGCTGGAGGGGGTGTGGAGAAAAGGGAACCCTCCTGCACTGTTGGTGGGAATGGAAGCTGGCACAGCCACTGTGGAGAACAGTATAGAGGTACCTTAGAAATCTATACGTAGAACTACCATATGACCCAGCAGTCCCACTCTTGGGCATATATCCAGACAAAACTTACCTTAAAGAAGATACATGCACCTGCATGTTCATTGCAGTCCTATTCCCAATAGCCAAGACATGGAAACAACCCAAATGTCCATCGACAGATGACTGGATTAGGAAGATGTGGTATATACACACAATGGAATACTACTCAGCCATAAAAAAAACGACATAATGCCATTTGCAGCAACATGGATGGAACTAGAGATTCTCATATTGAGTGAAGTAAGTCAGAAAGAGAAAGACAAATACCATATGATATCACTTATAACTGGAATCTAATACACAGCACAAATGAATGTTTCACAGAAAAGAAAATCATAGACTTGGAGGATAGACTTGCAGCTGCCCCCGGGGGTGGGAGTAGGAGGGGGAGAGATCAGGAGCATGGGGTTAATGGATGCAAACTATTGCTCTTGGAATGGATTTACAAAGAGATCCTGCTGTGTAGCATTGAGAACTATGTCTAGATACTTACATCACAACACAACAATGGGAGGAAAAATTATGTATACATGTATGTGTAACTTGGTCCCCATGCTGTACAGTGGAAAAAAATAAATAAAAAATAATAATAAAAAAAATAAAATAAATTACAAGAAAATTTGAAGCAAATGTGAAACAGAAAGACAATGACTTCCGGGGTACAGGTCACCTCACTCTGTCCCCACCACCTCACAGCAGGGCACACCTCACCAAGGCCACCTCGTCACCACCCAGACGATGCTGACGGCCACTCCAGCCACCACGCTGTCTACTTGTCGCTGTTTCAGTACGCACGTGTAAAAGAAACACATGCTCCTGTGCATGTGCTAAAAGCAGACTTCTCCAAGTGAGTGCTCTTCATGCTTTCACCCCAAACACAAGCGGTGTTACTGCGTTCATGAAGGAGAATGGGACTGCAGAGTCTGTGGAGCTCACACTTTACTACTGCCGGAGTGTCGGATGAGACAACTCACCAGAATTACCTAGTGTGTTCAGTAGTCTTCAACAGGGGCACCACACTAAAACTAACCTTTCCTGTATAATTTTCATGACATGCCATCACATCATTACATCATCATTTCATCCCTGTCAGGAAATTCCATATGACATGGTGTGGCCAAAAACAGCAAAAAAATTATGTATCCGACAGAGCTGAAGTGTGACAAACCCCACCCCCTGGTCATGGACCAGGGTCAACGAGTCCAGCAAGACTGAGAGCGACGAGAACAGAGGAGCAGCTCCAGCACCCCAACCCGCGTTTAGGTAACGGCACTATTTCATCAGCATCAACACAGCTACTCGGAAACCTTTCTTACTTACCATTTTCTGCTGCCTGTTTGATTCCAGTTTCATCTTCCAGTGAATCTGGCGAAAGCCCAATAATGTTAAACCTGGAAAACAAGGCAAAGTCCTAGAAGAATTACTCAATTCTAAGATTATCTACTTTCGAAAGAAGACAGTAGTTTTAGAGAAAAAAAAAGGCTAACCAAAGACATTCTATAGCATGAAACTCAAGTAAACTGTCTTTGGAGGCCAGTCAGCTCCACTGCATGAAGCTGATACCTGCATGTTCCTTTCACTCCAGTTAGACACAGACTCCATTCACGGGTCATGGTGCCACACAATCTTAAGGTAGAAACACCTAGAGAACTACCTGGTCCAATCTGAGATGCATGCAGGAACCTCAAACCCCAGCACGAGGAAGTGTGCCAGGACCTCCAGTCACCCTTCTGTCCTACCTCGTCCTAAGTCTGCGCTCCAGAATGGACCTGCCCGACCATGCCACCCCCTGCATGCACTGCCTGCACCTGCTCACACAAGTATTTGCACAACCTCGAAACCTCTCACCACACCCCGCAGTGACCCCAAACCAGGGTCTGGGCAGCCCTTCCTCAGCCTGTCCATGCTTCTATCTGCCACGTGAGGCAGGAGTTTGATTGTGGACAGGAATTCTGCCGGAGAGGGAAGAGGGGCGAATCAAAGGCCAAGAGAGGCAGGAGCCTGTAAAAGTTTCCAAGGAACCTCAAGTGCATAACAAAGGAGGTGTTTGGCTGAGCCCATGGGGCATCCGCTCTGGTGAGGCCACAGCCTCTCCTCCCACCTTCCACCTGGGGGTGGGGGTGAGGGGATAGGTAGAGAGGACAAGGTGGAGACAGGCTGGGGTCCACACTCAAAGGATGAACAGCTCTGCTTGACAGTCAGGTCTGAATCCAGTGACTTCCAAGGAGGGACAGTTCCAGATGACAAAACCCAAGGAATGTCTATGGATGACTGAACCTGAGACAAGATAAAGCCACCAGGAAGAGAAGGGTCGAGGCAGTAACAAGCCAGTCCAGGCTGCAAACGGGCCGTTTACACTGCATTCTGCAGTCACCCGAAAGAGGGCCGGTGCCAGGAGGTACAGGGGAAAGGAAAACAGGAATCAGGTGTCAAGGTCATCACTCGTGAACAGACCTGACCGCCCTGGTCTTGGAGCAGCAGGAAGCAAGCGTGGCCTGAAGTGGCTCAGAGAACAAAGCCCTGACTCCACCTCCAGCCTGTGAAGCCCATGGGGAACGCCTGACATCCTCAAGGTCTTGTGATTACACTGCAGGAAGTGGTCTCCCGCAATACCCGCCAGCTCTCCTCGGAGGTGGAAGGTGGGAGGAGAGGCTGTGGCTTCACCGGAGTGGACGTCCCATGGGCTCAGCCAAACACCCGGCTACCGAACCCACAGTGGCTTATCAAGCACTGAGAGATGCTTTCTACCATCTTTCTATCCACTCATTCTCTACTCTTTCTCCACCCGTTGGTGCAGCTCCTCAAGTTTGTCCCTGGATCTAAAATATGAAAACTGGGAATTCCCATCGTGGCTCAGTGGAAATTAACATGACGAGCATCCCTGAGGACGAACGTTCGATCCCTGGCCTTGCTCCATGGGTTAAGGATCCAGCATGGCCATGAGCTGTGGTGTAGGTTGCAGATGTGGCTCGGATCCTGCATTGCTGTGGCTGTAGTGTAGGCTGGAAGCTATAGCTCCAATTAGACCCCTATCCTGGGAACCTCCATATGCCTCGGGTGTGGCCCTAAAAAGCAAATAAATAAATAAATAAAATATAAAAACTGAAATAGTCAAATAAAGGTTAAATTTAATTATATAATTTTTCACCTTGAAATAGTTAATTAAAAATTGCAATATACAAAAGCACCTCTGATTAAAAAAAAAAAAAAAAAAAAAAAAAAACTAGGTAAAAAGTTCTTACTGAAGAAGTCAAGTCTTACTTACCAAGAAGGCATGGCCATGTTCATATTTAATGTTACAGGCATAACTGGTCTGTAGGAGGGAAAAAAAGCAAGATAAAAATAATATAACAAAGCTGTATGTAAAACCTAATAAATCCCACAGATGGTTCCTTTAGGCTTACACAAAACTGAATGTTCCAACTTTATGGAGGAGCCACTTCAATGCACCCACACCTGCCCCGTTCTGCTCCCACGACTCCACACAGTTCTTAGGATGGAGCCACAGCTGGAAGGGGCTAAGCTGGCAAATAAAATCATCTCCCCTTCCAACACCTTTACTTAACACTTTCGAACCCGATGTGAGAAGAAAAACCAGTAACCAAGACACCTGGAAACATATAAAGTAGGAGACTCTGGCTAAATGACAAAGGATATGAGCCACTTACTGCACAGAAACGTGGCATTAATCCCTGTGGTCTCAAATTACATCGAGGTCTGAGCTATGTACCTGCTTGTTTAAGCCACCCCTAAATAAATAAGGGACACACGTGCGTGTGTTACACCCAGCTCAAGTCTGTGATCAGACATTTGCTGGACGACCAGAAGGCAGCTGAGTATGAAGGGAGACAAAGACACTGTAACTACATCCCACCACCATCCTCCTGCCTCATGAAGCAAGTCTACTCAGAAGTCACAAAATCTTAATAACATTTCCTTGAGAACAGAAACTTCCCTTGGCTGGGAAATAGCCTTAAACCAAATTCACTAATAACAATGCAGCAGAAATTCTAATACAACTGAGAGTTCTGTCTTGCATGAGTCAGAGAAGGAGGACAGAGCATGGGCTGCAGCCACGACAGTGAGATAACCAGAGAAGGACAGAGCAGCCTGGCCACAGAGCTAGCACACAGCCTCTGCTCAGGACAAGTGGGGACATTTTCTTACCTAACCTCAGATACATTCCTCATTCGTATGGATCCACTGTTGCTGCCACCACTTCTGAGGGTGAACTACAACCTATCAGCCTGTATCTGGTCCCATCTGTCTCTTCTCCATGGCCACTGCTTCTCAGCACCCTTTGACCTGACATATGCTCATCTCATGTATTTTCTGAGTTTGTTCAAAACCTAACTAGCTTCTTGTTGACACCTACAAACATTTTCAGAATTTAAAACCCAATTGAACAGACTCCAAAGTCTGTTTTTTCCATGCTCCATCTCAAGGTACTAAAGATTTCTCACAAACCGGATAGGTAAGCTCCTTCAGAGATGGCTCATGGATGTCCTTAGAACTTAAAAGATATTTGTATACCTACAAGACCTTTTCTGGCTGTGAGTTCAACTGATCTCCCAGAGAGAATTATTTTACATTTCTCAACAAAAAAAGAAAAAAAATTCAGTGTAACCAAGACACCATTTTTGTTTTAAAGAACTTACTAATCTTTATTTTGAAGCTGAATATTTAAAAGATAAAAACATTAATTATATTGTATGCACATACTTTTCTGGAAAAGTAAAGCTAATAGAATTGTTCTTTTCCAGATGCTGAGTCCCAAGCCTGAAAATTAAAAATATTTACGGGAGTTCCCGTCGTGGCTCAGCAGTTAATGAACCCGACTAGTATCTGTGAGGATGAAGGTTCCATCCCTGGCCTTGCTCATGTGGGTTAAGCATCCAGCATTGCCGTGAGCTGCGGTGTAGGTAGCAGACATGCTGGGATCCTGTGTTGCTGTGGCTGTGGTGTAGGCCAGCAGCTACAGCTCCAATTAGACCCCTAGCCTGGGAACCTCCATATGCTGTGGGTGCGGCACTAAAAATTCAAAGGACAAAAAAATAAAATAAAAATACTTACGCATGAGGGCAGATATATTTGATATGAGCACTTCTGATACCTGCAAAGGCTTCTGCCCATCCGTGCCTGGTAGAGAAATCATTTGAATAATGCCATTAGATACTGTTTTAAATTCCAGTAAGTTAGTAACAGAAAAGTATTTAAATTTGTGAGGCTAAATTTTAACTCCTTATAACACCACTGACCAACCTAAAAACAAAACAAAGTTCATTATTTAAGCTTTATCTGTGGATAAGGACGACTTCTGACGAACAGTGTTTTTTCTTTCATATGCTTCCACCGGGCTTTAAAGTTTACAAAATACAGTTTTTATCTCCTTATAACTTGCCAACAACATGCATAACAAACTCTGAGAGAAGTCAAGTCAATCGGGTGTCTGCTATCTTCACACGCTTCCTACACTGTCAAAAATAACAACTTTAATTAACATTTGCCCCAGTGTACATGTGTTCAAAACAGAAGATGAGCAACTACCTCTTAACTTTCAAAAGATCATTATTTGGCAACCATGACAATAGTTGATTCAGATATCGATCATTAATGGATGCTAAATCCATAGATGAAAAAGTGGTGAGAAACAGATATTTTCATAAAATCAAAGTATCTCCCCACAAATACTAAGTGTAATCACACATTAATTTATTGCGGAGAAATCTGGCGGACACTACAGACCGGCCAATGACATGTAACATCCCCACACAGCAAAGGCACGAAGACGGACACCGTGTGGGTCCCGACCAGCACGGCGACACCTGTGTGGCATCCCTCCCTTCTGGCAGCAAGATTCATGTCCCCCACACTGAGGGCCATCCTACTGGGCAACCAGCCCGTTTGGAGAAGTGTCAAGGTCACAAGAGACCAGAAAATGGACTGCTCTGGACCGAAGAAGACACGGGAGTCGTGACAACTCAACCAACCAACCCTGTGTGATCCTGGACCCACAGAGGACGTTACTGAGTCAAGCCAGGGAGACGCGAATGGGGCTGGTGGACGTGGTGATGGTGGCGTGAGGTCAATGCTGAGATCAGTGTTAGCTTCTCAACTGGGGGTTCTACTGTGGGGTGGGCAGGGGAGTGTGTCCAGGTACATACAAAGCACACAATGAAGCTTTCTGGAGTAAGGAGGCAACATGCCTGCAACTTACTCTCAAATGCCTAAGAAATGGTAACAATTTGAAGTTCTTTTCTTTCTTTCTTTTTTTTTTTTTCCTTTTTATGACTGCATATGCTCAGGCTAGGGGTCGAATTGGAGCTGCAGCTGCCGACCTGCAGCACAGCCACAGAAATGTAGGATCTAACCCCTATATTGCGGCATCACCAGATCCTTAACCCACTGAGCAAGGCCATGGATACTAGTCGGGTTCCTAACCTGCTGAGGTAGAACGGGAACTCTGATTTGAAGTTGTTTTAAAAGAAGTAGTTAAAAATTTTACATAGTAACAATGTAACTTAGTGAGTCCATATAACACAGATGGGGGCAAATTAATAAACAGAAAAGGAGCAACAGCATGGGTGCTAAAAACACTGGGTGACGGTCTGACGTGCTCCCGGCATCTCACCACAACAAGCTCTGAGCACAGGGAAATAAGTGCGGGAGACACACCTGACGGAGGATGGCACCTGCGTCAAGTGACCGGGGCAGCACCAGGGGAAGGGCAGGCAGCGCACTTGTCCCCTGAAGGGATGCAATGCACAGGACACCCCATCTCCATGGTATTTGTCTCAAAATGCACAAACTGAACCTCATCACGAGGAGATGTCAAACCAACCTACGTGGAGGGACCAGCCTGATCCCTGCAGAAACGTCAGTGTCATGAAGGCCCAAGAGGAGCTGAGGGACAGGTCTAGATTAGAGAGACTGAAGAGCTGTAGCAGCTCAGGGCTGAGCACAGCTGTGACTGGACTGTGAGTGAGAGCATTTACTACAAAGGACATTACTGGGGCAGCTGCCAAGGTATGTTAGATAATAGAGCATATCAGATAATGATATTAAATAAGTGCTAAGTTTCCTGAATTCGATCATTTCCTGTGGTTGTATAAGAGTCTCTGATTGTTCTTAGGAGATACATGCTAAAGTCTGCAAATAAAGAATCATGATATTGATAACTTACTCTCCCAGGTTTTAGCAAACATAGCAACATATTCCAAAGAGATTAGTGAATCTGAGTAAGAGTTATTGAGGAATCTGCCTTATTCTTGCAACTCCTCTACAAATTCAAAAGCACTTCAAAACAAAACATTTAAAAAATGCTGTCAAAAATAAATACATATCTCTGGGTTGTAGGATTTCAACTGAATTTCACTGACTTCTCAAGCATATTTGAATTTTTTTATAATACAAATGTAACATTTTCATAATTATAACAAAAGGTATTTTTATTTTGGAGGGAAAACTGATCTCATGCAATACAGTTTGGTTTAAAATGTATTTCTTTGAATATGTTTCATATTTTATTATACACATTATGAATATTATACACACATGAACACTATGGTGGTCAGATGAGTTTCTGGCAAAACTTTTCAGAGCTTTAAACATGTTGGTGCATACACTATAAATCTTCAAAGGGAGAAATGCCACATCATATTTCCTAAACACTAAGATGTAATCTAAGTGACATCACTGAAAAAAAAAAAGCTTATTAAAAAAAAAATCACAACTACCATAAACACACATATAATAAGATGAATATCAATCTCAGAAACATAAAAACGTGGGGAAAATGACATATTAGAATTGAGAAAATATGGAATTATATAAAGTCTCCCAATCTTATTTGACCCGCAAACACTTTTCATGAGGCAGCTAAAGGAAACGCAGGTTACCAGACAGCACATTTCAGCTGGTCCTGCAAAAAAGAACCTTAACCAAAAAAGGCTAAAAACCTACCCATTTTTTTTTTTTTTTTTTTTTTTTTTGCTATTTCTTGGGCCGCTCCCGCGGCATATGGAGGTTCGCAGGCTAGGGGTCGAATCGGAGCCGTGGCCACCGGCCTACACCAGAGCCACAGCAACGCAGGATCCGAGCCGCGTCTGCGACCTACACCACAGCTCACGGCAACGCCGGATCGTTAACCCACTGAGCAAGGGCAGGGACCGAACCCGCAACCTCATGGTTCCTAGTCGGATTCGTTAACCACTGCGCCACGACGGGAACTCCAAACCTACCCATTTTTATAGCAGCAAACTGAAGGGTTAATCCCCAACCTCTTCCGAGGTAACTAGACAAATGAACTTTAACTAGTTCTCCAAAAAGTATTTTGAACATTAAATAACAATCTGCCTGGCTGGTTCTGAACTTGGTCACGCATTCATAGAACCAACCTAGTGCCAGGCCAGCCTTCTTTACTGTCATCTTGCCAAGTCTGTCCAGGAGTGGAAGCTTTAATTTTTTATACAATCTGAACTCTTAGTCAAGGTGTCATGGCTGCTGTGGGTATACGTAATCTCACTGGTCATTTTCTTCACCATTTTCACTCTTAACTTCAGTCTAAAAAATCTGGCTAAACTGGGGTCCACAGAAAACCTTCCTACAATGGAAGCTTTCTTCTCTTGGTCTGATTCTTCAAGCCTTGAAGCTCTCTTTTGGGAGGTTAGTAAGATCCTTCCTCTGGCTCTCAGCATCAAGAAGGGTTTGGTGATAAAACAGAGCTGCTAAACTTTGTTTAGTAAAACAAATAAACAGTGCAATAAGCCTGACCTTTTCACAGCACTACCTGATGGCCAGAAAGAGCCCCAAAACCTTTCCCATCCTAACTCCATGCAAGGCATGTACCTCTACTTGGGAGCATAAAACAATATTAGGAATCACTTTTAAGAATTAATCTAGCCCAATGCCTCCTTGTAAAGATGTAATAGTTTCTTCATTATTTTATCAAATTTATTTATCTTCACTTTTCCTCCAAGTCTGCAATTGTAAAATTTTTTATCTTTTTTTTTTGATGCAATTGTAAAATTTTGTAACAATTTTATAACCACAATTTTGCTGACGTTTCAAAGAGATAATCACCGGTTTAAATTTTTAAAAGCTCTCAAAACAGAAAAAGCTGAGCAACAAAAGGCATTTGATAAGCCTCCAGGCAAATCTTTGAGCTGCACTTCCTGCCCTTCAACAGATTTTTTTTTTCATTTAAGGGAACATCTAAGCTTTCATTCAGAAGGTTGTATACCTCACACCGCTATTACTTCTCTTATCAAAATCAGCTAGTTCTTCTCAGCCTGCCCGGAAATGTTAACCTCCTCCTGAAAGCTCTCGGTGGCAGTCCCCACGAACATACATACCCCCTGGTCTGGTATCCCATATCCACAGCAACTCAAAGAGGAGTTCGCATTTTTAATATGTGCCAGAAGCAGAAGTTGAAAACTAACACGTTAAGATGATGAGGGGGAAATTCTGGGGGACGGGGGTGGGGGGGGGTGGCAAAAAAGAAAGGATTCTATCTTCGGTCTGCACTGTAAGAAATGCGACCAGCAATCTTTTTTTATACAATCCTACAGTTCTTGGTAACCCTTGATCGCACAGAGTTGCATGACCCCATTTCGTCATGGTACAAACAAGGGTACCTACCCTGTATCTCCCAATCCATGAAGGAAAATGACCTAGAAGAGAAAAGAACAAAGGATAAGCCATGTCCAAACAGACCCACCAGAACTGTCAAGCATGGAAGCTCCGGTTAAGGTGCCCGCCAGAAGCCCAGAACACTGCCTTCAGTCAGTTAATTAATCTCCACGGACCTCTCTTAAGTGGCCAAAATCCTTAACGTCTCTCCTTGCAGCTCCAAAGATAATTACCGCGGAGTTTCAGCACTTAAAGAGGTCCCGGCTAGACATTCTTCGGGGCAAAGGACTACATTCTACAAAAAATACTTCCCTCAAGTCAACCACGAGAGTCTCACTTAGACGGGAGAATTTTTCCAGTACAAAAAGGGGCTTCCGGGGATAAAAGTAAGTCTGAGATCCTCAGGCACAAGTTTCCTAAAGACCAAAACCTCTGATCGAAAAAGACACTAAGTCTACAAACTTCTCTAATTGAGGACAGGCGAACAGCGGGAGAAAAGAAAGGCATTTTCCTGCAGACCTAAGACCTGGCTCATGCGCCGACCGGACAGAAACCCACCTGCTCCAAAGGCACCCAAGTAGGGGCGCCCTCCACTCCCGCGGGGTCTTGGGGGCGGGGTCCCGGCTGGGGACGGGGTCCCGGGTCTGGGTGGGGGGCGCTGAGCCCCCACCCCCGGCCCACCCCGCACAGCCCCGCCGGGCCGCGCCCACCACCCGCCCGACCCCCGGCCCCGGCCCGGCCCGGCCCGTTACCCACCCGCCGGCCGCGCGGCCCCGGGCGCCGCCCTACTCACCGCGGCGGTGGCCTTCCGGGCGGCGGGCACGACGGCGGGCAGAGGCGCCGACATGTTATTGCCGCACATACACCGGCTCGACAGACAGCGCGTCGGAAGCGGAAGGCAGAGCGGGAGCCGGCCGCAGCCCAAGGACGTGCGAACGGCGAGTGCGACCCGCGCACGGGCGCGCGCTCAGGCGCGTGCGCGCCCCCGCCGCGCCGCCCTCCGGGCCCCCGTGCCCGCGCCTCCCCGTCCGCTCCACAGGCCGCGCGCGTCACAATGTCCGGCCACCCGGCGCCCGGCGGCCCCGGCTGACCTCGTGGCCCGCGGGCGCGCATGCTCCGTGCGCCGCCCAGAACGCGCCCTCAGGCCGGGCCGCGCGGTCTGGCCAGGCCTCTCCCGCCCAGGTGACTCCCGGAAGGGCCCAGAAGGACTGGGCTTGGGAAGCTTCGGCATCTTTCCACTGGGGGCCACACCAGGGTGCGGTGGATGGTTATTCGCCTCCGTCTTTAAACTTCAGCTGGGGCAGGAAACACTCAGCTGTCACCGAGCTTCCGCAATTTACTGATGGACGGATATTGTACAGATTTAGCTTCCAGACAGCACGACCCCTTTTCTACAGCGGCCGCTCCTTGCTGATCAACACATGGTAGGACCTGGGAGAGGAAAGACGGAAACACAAAGGCCAAATGCCCTGCCCTTCCGAGGTGGCAAGCTTCCACTGGAAAACCCGCAGTCTGAGCGCTGCTTTATCTGGGGAGTGGCTGTGGCCCATAGCCTGGGAGATGGCCCCTCAGCCGGCCCTCGCGGACCGCCCTGAAAAGTTGCGGGGGGGTGGGTGTCATTATACCTATGATTTTGGCCCAGGTTTACCTGCCATCAAGCACACATCTTGGTACAAGTTTGCTGCCAGTCAGGGGGAGAAGATAATCTTATTTAATGGTTCTAGTGTTTCTCTAAACATCGGAAGATGCAAGAGTTTGGGTTCACGGAGTTCCCTTGTGGCTCAGTGGTTAGCAAACCCGACTAGCCTCCACGAGGACGTGGGTTGGATCCCTGGCCTCGCTCAGTGGGTTAAGGATCCTGCATTGCTGGTGAGCTGTGGTGTAGGTCGCAGATGAAGCTGGGATCCCGATTTGCTGTGGCTGAGATGTAGGCTGGTGCCTACTGCTCCGACTGGACTCCTAGCCTGGGAAACTACATACCGCAGGTTCCGCCCTAAAAAGACAAAAGAACCCCCCCCCCCCAAAAAAAGAGTTTGGGTTCATAAACATTTTTACCTGAAAAGTATCTATCTGAAGGCCATGCTGCCTGTTTTCCCAGAGCCCAGAGGGTCTCATTCCTGATCTCCACCCTGAATTCCTTGGTGCCTAATGACTTCATTCTTGTAGAACCAGAAGGCAAAGGGACAGTTTTCAGTTAGAATGGAAAACCTTAGAGGATATATACAATCCGTTAAAAGAGAGATAACAGGCCCCAAATGGAGTCACTTGTGCTAAGGCCACATCGTAATCTAACCAAAGCTTACCACCTAACCTTATCCCAGTTTCAATCTCTGCTAGGAATGCAAATTTAAAGTCAGTCTGGAATTTCCCCATCAGCACTATTGAGGAGATCAACCTGATAAGACCTCTTCCATCCCTTAAAAAAATGAGGTAATTTGCTCTTTACAGGTCTTCCATTGGCACTGCTCCTCAGAGCTGGATGGGCAGCTTCCTGATTCATAAAAGTTGAATAAAGCCAATTCAATCTTTAAATTTACTCTGTTGACTTTTTTTTTTTTTTTTTCTAAATAATCCTTAGGGAGTTTAGTGTAAGATAGGGAAGGAAGCTAGTGAACAAAGATCTTTAAAAACCCAGTTTAGGAGTTCATGTTGTGGCTCAGCGGAAATGAATCTGAGTAGTATCCATGAGGACGCAGGTTCGATCCCTGGCCTCGCTCGGTGGGTTAAGGATCCGGTGTTGCTGTGGCTGTGGAGTAGGCCAGCAGCTACAGTTACGAGTAGACCCCTAGCCTGGGAACCTCCATATGCTGTACCTGTGGCCCTAAAAAGAAAAAAATAAGTTTAATTCACATGATAACCAGAATACTGAAGGTAGGGGTCTTATTCATACTGGGTTGTTTTTTGTATTAATAGCCGCACCAGGCATGTTCCCAGGCCTGGGGTTGAACTTGAGCCACAGGTATGACATGCATGCAGCTGCAGCCAGTGACACCAGATCTTTTAACCCACTGCACCAGGCCTGGGATCAAACCTGCACCTCTGCAATGGCCCCAGGCACTGCAGTCAGGTTTTTAACCTATGTGCTACAGCAGGAACTCCTAGCCATTTTAAAAGTATGCAATTCAGTAGCATTAATTGTTTTTTAAAATGTTGTGCAATCTTTACCACTATTTCCAAAACTTTTTCTTCACCCCAAACAGAAACTCTTTATTTATTAAGCAAGAACTCTCCATTCTACCCTCTCCTTAGCCTCTAGTAATGTCTAATCTACCGTCTTCATGAATTTGGTTATTCTAGGTATTTTAGATAAGAGGGTTCATACAGTATTTGTCCTTTTGTGTCTCACTTATTTTCTTTAGCATAATATTTTCAGGGGTCATCCATGTTGTGGCATGCATCAGATCTTCGTTCCCTTCTATGATTGAATAATATATAAATTTGCAGGTATACACTCAATTTTATTTAGCCAGTCATCCATTAATGGACACTTGGGTTGTTTTCACCTTTTGGTTTTTGTGAATGATGCTGCAGTGAACATTGGCATACAAATATCTGAGTCCCTGCTCTCAATTCCTTGGATACATACCTTTAGTTTTCAATATTTGACCATGGGTCTAAGTATAAACGTCCTTTCAAACACCCTGAACTTTTTGAGCTTCTTGGATATGAAAAGTCTTTTATAGTATTTGGGAAGTTTTCAGTCACTACAGAGTCAATATTTTTCTGCTCCTCTTTCTCCTGTCCTTCTATTACTTCCATTACACAAATGCTGGTATTTCTAATGGTGTCCCACAGTTTTCTAAGGCCCTGCTCATTGTTCTTCTTTCTTGTTTTCCCTTTGCTTTTCAGATTGCATAAACTCCATCAATCTATATTTCACTTCTCTGATTCTTCCATCTTTCGGCTCACACATATTGTTGTGCCCCTCTACTGAGTAATCATCTAGTCACATCTTTGATGGTCTCTCCAGAAATCTGTTTCATTTTTTTGCAATATAGATAGGCTGAGAAATTTCAAAGTCTTCAATTTTGTTTCCTTTTCTAACATGTACCTCAAAACTCTTCCAGCCTCGATCAATTAGCCAGTTCTAAAGCCATTTCTACAATTTTAGATGCTTGTTTGAGCAGCACCAAATTCCTGGTTCCAAAGTTGGTACCATTTTTCACCATTTAAACAGTTGTTTTAGAGTTCCCACTGTGGCGCAGTGGGTTGAAGACCTGGCACTGTGTCTGCAGTTGCTGCTGAGGCTTGGGGTTGATCCCTGGCCTGGCACAGTAGGTTAAGGAGGACCAGTGTTGCTGCAGCCATGGCATGGGTTTCAGCTGTGGCTCAGATTTGATCCCTGGCCCGGGAACTTCCATATGCCCACGCTTCCATGTGACCTGGGTGCAGTCAAAAAGAAAAGAAAAGATTGTTTCATTGGAGAAATGTTCTTCCAGGCTCCTTACCACACCATTCTGAAAGTCCTATCTTTATTATTTTTGAGTCAGCTTGGGTAGTTTATGTCTTTCAAAAAATTTTTGTATTTCTCTGAGTTTACTGGCATAAAGGTGTCCACTAGATTCCATATCACTTTTAATGTTCAAAGGATCTGTAGTGATGTCTCCTCTCTCTTTTGACACAGCAGTTTGTGTCTTTTTTCTTTTTATCCTTATGGTCTTACTCGAGTTTATCAGTTTTATTTATTTCAAACAAACCATTCTGGTTTAACTGGTTTTCTTTTTTTGGTTATTTTCTTTTAAAAATTATTTTGATTGCTTCCATTTCTTTTTCTTGCTTATTTGGATTTATTTTGCTCTTCTTTTTTTGGCCATGTCCCCAGAATGCAGAACTTCCCAGGTCAGGGGGTCAAGCCTGAGCCACAGCAGTGACCAGAGTCATAGCAGTAACAACGCAGATCCTTAACTGCTAGGCCACCAGGGAACGCATATTTTGCTCTTCTTCTAGCTTCTTGAGCTTTAACCATTGATTTGAGAACTCTCTTTTCCAATATGAGAGTTTAATGTTGCAAATTTCCCTCTAAGAACTGCTTAGCTACATTTTACAAATTTTGATGTCATGCTTTCATTTTCACTCTGTTCAAAATATATACCTTCAAAAGATATCTATGTTCAAAAGATATATATAGTCTTTTTAGGGCCTCACCTGCAGCATATGGAGGTTCCCAGGCTAGGGGTCGAATCAGAGCTGTAACTGCTGGCCTACGCCACAGCCACAGCAATGCAGGATGAACCGTGTCTGCAACCTACACCGCAGCTCATGGCAATGCTGGCGCCTTAACCCACTCAGTGAGGCTAGGGATTGAAACTGTGTCCTCATGGATGCTAATCAGATTTGTTTCCACTGAGCCACAACAGGAACTCCCAAAATATTTTAAAATCTATTGTGTAATTTCTTCTTCATCTCCTAGATTATTTGGAAATATGTTTAGATTCCACATATACGGAGTTTTTCAGATATCTTTGTTACTATTTTCTAATTCAATTTTGCTGTGATTAGAGATCACAGTTTGTGCTACTTCAATTCTTGATCCTTGGTGGGGTTATAATATAATCATGAAATAAACTTTCACTTAGAAAATGCTAAAAATTCCTTTGTATCATTCAGCTCAAATGTCCCTTCAGAGACAATCCTGAGGCACTCTCTAAAAGCCCCCACAAATACCAATCACTAACACAATCCCTTGTTTGTCTTCATGGAGCTCCTTACTCTCAGAAATGGCCTTATTTATTTGTACTTGTTTATTGTATTCCCCCCTCCTACCCCCCAAAAAAAGACCCCAGGAAACCCCATGGGAAGACCTGCCTATTTCATTCACAGCAGTATCCCAGCATTTTGAGGACAGAGAGACAGGAAGGAATCAGTTCTAATTCTTACAGGCCACGGCAAGAAGTTCGTATGTTATTCTCAGTGCGATGTGGAGTCACTGAAGGGTAATGAGACTCTGCCTACTTTTGGAGGATGGACTGGAAGGGAGCAACAGTGGAGATGAAAACAGATCAGTCAGTGGACTGTAGCACTGTTCTAGGCAAGATGAAGATGGATTGAACCAGCATGGTGTTTGTGGATCAGAGAGACAGGTCTCGTTGTTGTGGGCAATAGGGAAAGAGAGGCACCAGAAATCAATCTGTATTGAGAGACTGTCAAGGCACCGAGACAGGTGGGGAAGTTGATTTGGGAGTGTAGGAGAAAGAGGCCCTGCCCAAAGGACTTGAAGTTACACCACCTTTATAGGGTTCACCTCATTCCTTTATAATGAGGAGTCGCTACTGACCAGGGCTGGAGTCAGGATGCATAATAAGTAGTTGCTGAGATGTCTTCTTATTACAGGGTTTTCTTAGTGTGATTTAAACAGGGGCTAGCACAACCCTTCAAGCATGCGGATGCTTAATAAATATTATCCTGGAGTTCCCATTGTGGTTTGATTAAGAACCCGAACCTGAATAGTATCCAATACCAGCCTTAGTGGGCTAAGGATCCAGTGTTGCTACAAGCTGGTGGAGTAGGTCGAAGATGCAGCTTGGATTCGACCCCTAGCCTGGGAACTTCCATATGCTACAAGCGTGGCCCTAAAAAATAAAATTATCCTGCATTAATAACAATGATGTAAAACTTCTATAGGCTTAAAGGTCGATGACTTACTCACCACACACCCTTAATTTACATTCTTACAACAGAGATGAGACTCACCAAATTATTTTGACTGCTTTATAAGCTAGGGCAACATGCTGCATTACTGGATAAACAAACAGGTAGCCTACAATTAACTGCGAACTATTATTATTCCCACTATTAACCTGTGCCCACCAATAACATTATACAACCTAGCCAACAAAGAAAATCTACTTCCTGGAAGTCAGCACGCTGTTTTATATATCCTGTATCTCTTTTATCCAATAAAATTTTTCAATGATACAAAAATTATTGGCATTAACACTCACCCAGGAGCTCATTACTTAGTACAATGATTTTCTGATTAAGGGGAAATATGGTGTGTCTTTCTGTAGGCAGTATTTTGCAACATGTTTTGCAATTTTCTTCCCAGAAGTATGAAATTTTTAACAAAAAGATGATGAAATATATTGAATTGAAAACACTTAAAGGCAGGAACTAGCTTCTATTTTTTTCCACCATATTTTTTCTACACTTTTAAATAGAGTCTGGACTTTATCTTCATATGGTTTTATAGAACTCACATATCTGTATTTTTCTTGATTTGTGTTATTAGAGCTATAAGAGGCTTACTTTTTTTTTTAACTTTTAAAAAATACTCAATTTTGGAAAGTCTCCTCTACCTCATTTCAAACAATCTGGGAGCAAGATCTTGTTTGACTTTATCTTTGTACGTTTTTCAGTAACAAGTTCAGTATCTTGCTCATAAATATTGCTTAAATAAAGGAGAGAATGCAAACTCTTCTTTTTTGGCAGTTTTTTTATACTTGATTTAAAAGGACTTCTTAAAGGTTTAAAAATAGATGTAGTGGAGTTCCTGTTGTGGCAATGAATCCAACTAATATCCATGAGGACGCAGTTCGATCCCTGGCCTCACTCAGTGGGTTAAGGATCTGGTGTTGCTGTGAGCTGTAGTGCAGGTTGCAGACTCAGCTTGGATCTGGTGTTGCTGTGGCTGTGGTATAGGCTGGCAGCTATAACTCCAATTTGACCCCTAGCCTGAGAACTTCCATATGCCATAGATGCGGCCTTAAAAAAAAAAAAAGGAAGTAGCTGTGCTCCACAAAGTTATTTCTTACTTACACTAACAGGAACAGCAGGAACAACACCCCAGACAGTGAAACAAAAAACAAAACAAAAAAAAACATTAGAAGAAAAAGAAAGAAGCATGGTCTATATTACACTCACTTAAGACAAAAATAGGGAAGCTCATATTTTATTCAGTGAAAATGTTATGTATTTTGTGCTGCAGATATTCAGCTTCATGTTATAAAAAAATATTACTTATGTAATAGGAGCCAAAGTACAAATCTTGTCTCTGCGGCTTGCTGAGATCTTAGTCCAACTACCAACCCTGCCAAGTCTGTCAAAGGTGATAAAACATCTACCCCACGAGGAGTTGTTTAGTTGAACAAAATGAGGCTGAATCAGCACGTGACTGACATACCAAGCACTCAGCCTGGCTCCTTCATTATTAACAGCTTTTGAGTTAGTATCTCAGTGACTCAGTCAAAGCATAACAGAGGCACTCAGACTGGATGCAGGGTTTTGAGTCTTTTTCACAGTTGCTACTAGCCAGCCATTGCAATACCTAGACCTCAGGTATTCTTATCTCACTGGTGCCAACTAAAAATTGGCACTAGCCATCTGTCTCTCCTAGGATTGTTAGTAGCCACTGCAGCTGCTGAGCTTCAACACATACTGAAAGCATGGAGATCAGAAATGTGCTCTGGGAAAAACTGGCAGAACAACTTTCACATAGATATTTTCGGGGGATTTTATGAACCCAAATTTTTACATCTCCTGTCTAGAAAAGCCGTAAAGTCATTAACCATGGTATTTGTTCCTGATGACTAGCAGGAAACGTCTGCCAAAACGTGTGCTTGATTGCACGTACCCCCTTCACTAAAATCGTATACACTGACCTTCCCCCTACCTCTTCAAAGCAGTTCCTCAGAGGTCCCTGAAACGCTGTTTCCCAGACTTTAGAGTCATTTTGCCCCAAATAAAACTTATCTCCCAACCTTTACATTGCACAACTTTTTTTCAGGCCATAGTGTATACAACTGGCCCAGCGCAAGCTAGTGCTTCAGCGTCCAGGTGATCTTATTATGCACTCCACCTGGAGCTCAGAGACAGCCCTGCTTCTAAGGACCAGACGTTGTGACAGCACAGGCCAGGGACTCCTACACACAGCGTTTTCAGTGCCTGCCTGGTGCAGCGCAAGAGAACGCTGCACATTCAGAGCCGGGGTCGGGGCACGACCTCTCGAAATAGCCCAGCCCCAACCAACTGAAAACAAAGCCGGATCACGCCGCTACGAGGTAGACATGGGGAGACACGTGCTGCCTCCAACGCGGAGCCGGCTCCCGGTGTGCCCCGCGGCAAGCGGCGCAGCGGACTGACAGCACGACAGGGGCGGTGCCGCGGCCGTAAAGCAGCGTCCCAGATCACGTGGATCGGCGCCCTTGCGGCTTTTCCGGCACGGGTTATGGGCGGCCCGGTGCAGGGCGGTGGGCCCCGGGCCCTGGACCTGCTGCGAGCCCTTCCCCGTGTGAGTCTGGCCAACCTGAAGCCGAACCCGGGCTCCAGGAAACCGGTAAGGCTGCGGACGTCGGCGCGGTGGCGGGGTCCTGAGGGTTGTGAGTCCATAGGCTCTGGGAGGAGGGAGGGGCTGCCGGGCCCCAGGTCTCCTTGAGTGACGTGGGAAAACCCGACCACTTGGTTTCAGTTCTCTGCAAGGTTCGGGTTTAAGAGCATAATTATTTTACTATCGAGGAGCGAAATCGCAGGAGTTAAAAACGACTGTCTCGTTAAGACGGGTTTTAATGAAGTTTTTTCCATTGTGTCTTTATCTTTATAGGAAAGATACTATGTTCGATGTTTCTTCTGTAAATCTCTGAGCTGTTAGTGGACGTACTGTCACTTTAAGAACTTGATTTCGTGAAGTGACAGGAAATTAAGTTAAATAAAATACTATATATGGGTAACAGTGGCATATTTACAATTAATTTCAAAATAAATGCACTTGAATATTACATAAATTTTGCTAGTCGTGGATATTTAATTCTAGAATTTTCTTCAATTCCCGCCTGTCATAGAATCCTTTTTCTCATCTCATTCTTGGAACTTTGCCTTTGAAACACAACTTGGTTGCAAGAATCAGCTACGTCTTCAGAGGCAAAGCTGTTAGTGTTGAGTATTTGGATTTCAGGGCAGCCAGGATGGTGTCTGGAACCTTGTAAATTTGGCTATTGCTAGCTGGTTGGATGAATGAAGGGCATAACCAAAAGATACAGCACAAAGGTGAAGTATGATTTAAACAGATGCGTGTGTGGATCATAAAACATTCCTCTTTCCTTGTAGGAAAGACGACCAAGAGGTCGGAGAAGAGGCAGAAAATGTGGCAGAGGCCACAAGGGAGAACGGCAGAGAGGAACCCGGCCCCGATTGGGCTTTGAGGGAGGCCAGACTCCATTCTACCTTCGAATCCCAAAATATGGCTTTAATGAAGGACATAGGTAACTTTGCTTTGCTTCTCAACCTGAAAATCTCTAATTCTTACTGAGAATCACCTAAAAATAGCTTGGTAGAAATTTAAATCCACTTGAAGCAAACTTGCTCCTGTTGCTGTGACCCACTTTTGGTAATGAAACTTAGCCTGATTTAGTAGGGAAAAAAAAGCCAGACTTTGCACTCAGACCTGCCAAATGGAGATACTTACAGAGCCTCCTCTTGAGGTTGTTTAGCACAACAATATATATAAAAATCTGGTCCTCTATCATCACCCAATACATGATAACTACCATTACTTTGAGTTCTTTTTTTTTTTTTTGTCCTTTCTAGGGCCGCTCCCACAGCATGTGGATGTTCCCAGGCTAGGGGTCAAATCGGAGCCGTAGCTGCCAGCCAGAGCCACAGCAACTCGGGATCCGAGCCACATCTGTGACCTACACCACAGCTCATGGCAATGCCGGATCCTCAACCCACTTGAGCAAGGACAGGGATCGAACCCGAAACCCCATGGTTCCTAGTCGGATTCGTCAACCACTGAGCCACGACGGGAACTCCCCTAGCCTTGTCTTTGACCTATACCACAGCTTATGGCAATGCTGGATCCTTGACACACCGATCAAGGCCAGGGATCAAATCTGTGTCCTCATGGATACTAGTTAGGTTTATTACCTTTGAACTGACGGGAACTCCCTGAATTCCTTTAGTGAATAATTCAGATAGTGTGTTAAATTTTTCAGTATTTGTTTAATTGTGTGAGTGAAGTAAATGCTTAGGCCAGTAATTTTTAAGGAAACAAAGTAAGTACTTAATGGTTTTGTTTTGTTGCCAAAATTCAAGGAGTATTACATGTTTATAGTATTCTCAGGAGTTTCATTAAACCATCTAAATTGAGGGAGGAAAACATAGGACAAAGCCTTGGATCTCACAGGAAGATAAGTCTGACTGCGTTTTCAACTTTCTTGTTCTGCAGCTTCCGACACCAGTATCAGCCTTTGAGTCTCAATAGACTGCAGTATCTTATTGACTTGGGTCGAGTTGATCCTACACAACCTATTGACTTAACCCAGCTTGTCAATGGCAGGGGTGTGACCATCCAGCCATCTAAGAGGGATTATGGTGTCCAGCTGGTAGAGGAGGTAAGTCTGGATTCAAGTTTTTGGAATTACATAGAAGCCTATTTCTGATTTCCATTCAGTCCACATGCTGCTGCCTTTATTTTGATCCCTTTTGAGTTGTGATAACCATTATGTGGTGGCGCTTGTGCTCTGCTCAGTTGTGGTTTTAGAAAGCTGCTGGCTCTCTCCGGTGGGACAGTGGCAGGCCATTCCCTGGTCCTGGAATGCTCTTCTCTGTGTCTGTTCTCCTTGCTCTCTCCCTCCCTTTGACCTCCATTCAGATGTCATCCCAATAGGAAGATCTTTCTGACATCCTTTATAAAGCAGCCATAAGCAGCAGCCTTACTATGCCCAGGGGGCTTTTCTTTGAACATATGAACACCTGCCACTTATGAATGAGTAATGCATTTACTTTTCATTGCTTTCCTCACAGCTATATCCGTTCTTTGAGAGCAGGTGCTGTATTTTCAGTATTAGAACTATTGGCCATGATAATCACTTAATATTTATGGAAGAAAGGAACGTTCTTTTTATTTTATTTTATTTTTTATTTTTTTGAAGGGCCGCATCTGCAGCATATGGAGGTGTCCAGGCTAGGGGTCAAATTGGAGCTGTAGCTCCCGGCCTATACCATAGCCACAGCAACACCAGAACGTCTGTAACCTACGCCACAGCTCATGGCAACACTGGATCTTTTAACCTACTGAGCGAGGCGGGATCAAACCCACATCCTCATGGATACTAGTAGTCAGGTTCTTAACCTGCTAAGCCACCATGGGAACTCCCTCAAATCCAGTTCTAATTGTACTGAAGAGTTTTCTATTCATAGAAAATGGCCAGGAGTTTTATAAGCAAGTGAACCTGTACATTGTTAATGAGTTGGTAGCGTAATATAAGGAAGTGTGTGTAAGTAACTTCGTGCCCACTAGAGGGAAGCCTGTGTTTACAGGAAAAGAGCAGATTCCTTCAGAAGAGTAAACTTATGGATAAAACCTTTCCAAATAAAATGATTTGGGAGTTCCTGCTATGGCACAATGGGATCAGCAGTGTCTCTGCAGTGCCAGGATGCAGGTTTGATTGCCTGCCCAGCACAGTGGGTTAAAGGATCTGGCATTGCTGCGGCTATGGCCTGGAGTATCTGCAGCTTGGATCTGGTTCATGGCCAGGGAACTCCATATGCCTTGGGTCAGCCAAAAAAAAAAAAAAAAAAAAAATTATTTGAAGAGAGAATACCAAGTACACAATTAAGCCCCAGTATTCTGCTTCGGTGTCTAAGGTGTAGGTTAACATGGAAAAACCCATGACCTCACCAGACATTAAACTGCACACCCCATCAGCTTTCAGGCAAGTGTCTATTAAACTAGCAAAACTCATTCTGAAATCCACACTGGGGTGGTGGTTGAATAAGTATTACACATCATTTATAGCTCTGTAAATTGGTTGACCTTTTTTGGATTTCAGGTTTGCAGTAAGTAGTGGATAATAAAACTGTTTTGATCTCTCAGCATAAAATTACCAATTTTGGAAAATATGTTCTCAAAACAACAGAATAAGACATTCCTAAAAATACTCCTGATGCTGAGAATATAGAAACTAACTCCAGTGCCCTATGATAGGGAATTGGTTAAAGAGCCCACTAAAACAGACATTGGCAATCTAGAATAATAAAACAAGGGAGTTCCCGTTGCTGCGAGCTGTGGTGTAGGTCGAAGGTGTGGCTTGGATCTGATGTGGCTGTGGCGTAGGCCGGCAGCTACAGCTCTGATTAGACTCCTAGCCTGGGAACCTCCATATGCCCCAGGTGTGGCCCTAAAAAGCAAAATAAATAAATAAATAATAAATAAAATAATATGACAAGACCTTAGTTTATTGAGTTCAAGGCATTGATTATAAAATGCCTGCCGGTATCATAGATGGGAAAATGTGAGAAAATGTGTCTTAGAATTGGTGGAATATTTTGAAATTGGGAGCCAGCTTGTTTCAGCCACACTAAAATAGCAAAAAAATTTTTTATCACTACCAAAAAACCGGTAGTGCCACTGCCTTTCTATTTTTGTCAGAATCTCTTTTGAAATTAAAGTAAAATATTGTATGTTCTAACTAAAGTGATCAAAGCCAGGACTTTAAAAAGTTCAGTAGGTTTTTATTGTTACCCTCTCTGCCTCTTTCCCTGGAGGGACTGAGCTGCCCAAGTTCAGCTGTTTCGTCTTGTGCTAGTCCTTGCCCGCTTGCCCCCTTCTTTCACCGTCTGTCCCTTGGCCTCTCGCCTTCTTATGGATCAGGAAGGTGAGTTTGTATCTATAGCACACGCATAATGTTACGGTTAGGAACGCAGGTGCTGCACCAGACTCCTTGGCTTTGCGATCTCGGGCAAGTTGCTTCACCTCTCTGTTCTTCAGTGTCTGTGATGGTGTAGCATTGATTCTGTCAGTTGAGGGTTGTTTGAGGATTAAACAGTCTAATAAAGTGGTGGGAATGGGTGCTTGTGTTGGTGTCTGCCGAATACATAAAATCTATTAATCACCCCTGCTCAGGGAGTGAATATTGGTAAAACACGTTGGCCTCAGTGTGGAAGAATTTGGTGTTTGATAGGACCTGGAAGCAGAGGTATTTAAGGGAGGAACAGCTGTTACATTGGGGGCGCCCTGGAGGAGAAAAGAAGCCTGCCCTCCAAGCCAGGTGCTCACAGACCTTGTTTTGATGGGTGACAGGGTGCCGACACCTTTAAGGCGAAAGTCAATATTGAAGTACAGATGGCTTCAGAGCTGGCCATCGCTGCAATCGAGAAGAATGGGGGTGTTGTCACGACGGCCTTCTACGACCCGAGAAGCTTGGGTAAGCTTGTCCTCTCTGGGTCCTGAGCTGACAGCCACACGAGGGTTTAAATGCTCTCACGGCTCTTGGACTTGCTGTTCAGACACCTTGGTTTTCTGCTGTGGGATTTTCTGTTAGCAGTGTGGCTGGTGGGGCTGTCTTCTAACATGAAGTCATGTTAGCCAGTATGTCATAAAAAGGAGTTGGGTTAAAAAAAAAAAAACCCACCAAATATGGGGTTTAAATATAACATTCTTCATGCTTAGAAATTCACCAGTTGTTGATAACCCAGGAGTAACTTTGACTTTTAAGAGCAGATGTTTGAAAATCAAGTGTTTCTGTTTGCTTACTTAAGACTATTTAATAAAAAAAAAATTTTTAGAATTAAGTTCTTCTCAGAAATATTAAAAATTAATAATTAAAAGAACATCATTATTAAAAGAAAACTGTTGGAGTTCCCGTCGTGGCGCAGTGGTTAACGAATCCGACTAGGAACCATGAGGTTGCGGGTTCGGTCCCTGCCCTTGCTCAGTGGGTTAACGATCCGGCGTTGCCGTGAGCTGTGGTGTAGCTTGCAGACGCGGCTCGGATTCCACGTTGCTGTGGCTCTGGCGTAGGCCGGTGGCTACAGCTCCGATTAGACCCCTAGCCTGGGAACCTCCATATGCCGCGGGAGCGGCCCAAGAAATAGCAACAACAACAACAACAACAACAACAAAAAGACAAAAAGACAAAAAAAAAAAAAAAAAAAAAAAAAAGAAAGAAAACTGTTAAGTATATAGCCAATATTTGCATCTCTCTCTTTTTTTAAAAGATTTTTATTTTTTTCTGTTATAGCTGGTTTACAGTGTTCTGTCAGTTTTCTCTGTACAGCAAGGTGACCCAATCACACATACATACAAACATTCTTTTTTTCTCACATTATCATGCTCCATCATAAGTGACTAGATATAGTTCCCAGTGCTATACAGCATGCATCTCTCTTTTTTAATTTAAAATTTTTTTTAGAAATTCTGTGCAAACCTGTTCCGTTCTTTCTCCGGGGACAACCCATCCCGAAGCGCATGCTCCCCCCCGAGGCGCTGGTGCCATACTACACTGATGCAAAGAACCGCGGGTACCTGGCGGATCCTGCCCGATTTCCTGAAGCAAGGCTTGAGCTCGCCAGGAAGTACGGTTATGTTTTGCCTGATATCACTAAAGACGAACTCTTCAAAATGCTCAGTACTCGAAAGGATCCAAGGCAGATTTTCTTTGGTCTTGCTCCCGGATGGGTGGTGAATATGGCAGATAAGAAAATCCTAAAACCTACAGATGAGAATCTCCTCAAGTACTACAGCTCGTGAGCTCCTTCCAAGAGAGATTGTCAGAGCACTGGGGAGTGGCCGGAACACACGTCTTTCCCGTGGCATGTGCTTAACTGTAATTCTGCAGAGGTTGGTGTGTTTGGTATAATCCTCTCTCTCTTTTTTTTTTTAACCTAAATTAAAATAAATGTACGGTACTCCAGGAACTGGATCTGTGTGCGTTCTGTCTCAAAGGTATAAGCTTCCTGGTACTCTGCCCAAGGAAGGTTGGAACTCTTAGAATGTTTCTGGCTGAGTTTTCCATCTTCCCATCCGGATCTTGTCATACCTGATGCAGCTCAGGGTGCATGGGCAGGTGGGATTGCGGGGCAGGCCGCAGGGTCCAGCTGGGGAGCCTTGTAATCAGCAGCCACGAGGAAGCTCTGCCACCCAGTGTCCAGACATCAGGCCTTCACCTCGGGATGATGGCGATGTGGGACGTGAATGTAAGACCAGGACTGGTCGGTAGCTTCTCAGTAGTTCAGAATTTGCTAGCAGAGTTGAAAGAAGAATCCCACGTGAATTCAGTTTCTCAGTTGTGATGGAATAGGCAAAAATGATCAAGCCATTAATGTTTTTTCTTGAAGGGGGCAATGTTCTAATTCTAACTGATAGAATTTCTGTTACTTCTTAGACTTTGCAAACATTCGTCTTTCAGTCATTTTAAATGATTTTGAAAAAATGTTCAATTATTACATAAGCCATAAAAGCAGTTGATCATGTGAAAATTAAACTCATTTAACAGAAAAGGTTCAGCAGTCAGTAAGGTCCTTGGCTTTGCAGAAGTCTATTGTATGTGAGCCATACAAAAGCTTAATTTATCTTGATGAAATTAAATGTCAAATAATTGATGATAATTCTTCTGTAGTAGAAATAAAATGATTCCTCCTTGTTTATTAAAATAAAATTTTAAACGCTAAACATTGTTTTGTACTTCAAATATTGCTGAGCTAAGGTCCAGTTTATTATGTAATTTATGGACCAAGAGATACTTGGTTTTTAACCAGGATTATTTAGTTTAGCTTGTTATTAAACCATTTCTTAGTACCTAGAACTTGAAAAGAATCACTACCAGGGCCCACTGAGGGACAGTCAAGCCTGGAGCTTGAAGTCTGAGACCCTGTAGGCATTGGAGCTGCTGCACCAGTCCTGGGCTGAATACCTCAGATTCCTTATCTCAGCATTACTATTTAAGCCTCAGGTTTTTGGGTTTTTCTGATACTGCTTGTTTGTTTTTGCTGAATGCATCGAGCCTAATCCCAACCAATATGTAATTAAAAAAAAAAAATCTAGAATCCATTCTGTATTTATGATGAACAAGCAATTCCAAGTTCTAATTAAAATTTTATACTAAGCATTAATATTTTTATTCAGAACATACCCTGTCATTCTGCATCATTGGATATCATCCATTTTTTTTTCATGTCCTATTTACCAAGGTGTTTACCAAAATAAGAAATGGTACACTGCAACACTTTGTCATTATTAATAGTCTTTAAAATCGAAAGTTTTGGGAGTTCCCGTCGTGGCGCAGTGGTTAACGAATCCGACTAGGAACCATGAGGTTGCGGGTTCGGTCCCTGCCCTTGCTCAGTGGGTTAACGATCCGGTGTTGCTGTGAGCTGTGGTGTAGGTTGCAGACGCGGCTCGGATCCCGCGTTGCTGTGGCTCTGGCGTAGGCCGGTGGCTACAGCTCCGATTCAACCCCTAGCCTGGGAACCTCCATATGCTGCGGGAGCGGCCCAAGAAATAGCAACAACAACAACAACAACAACAACAAAAAAGACAAAAAGACAAAAAAAAAAAAAAAAAAAAAATCGAAAGTTTTGGAGTTGCCGTCGTGGCGCAGTGATTAACGAACCTGACTAGGAACCCTGAGGTTGCGGGCTCGGTCCTTGCCCTTGCCCAGTGGGTTAACAATCCGGCGTTGTTGTGAGCTGTGGTGTAGGTTGCAGATGCGGCTCGGATCCCGAGTTGCTGTGGCTCTGGCATAGGCTAGTGGCTACAGCTCTGATTAGAGCCCTAGCCTGGGAACCTCCATATGCCACGGGAGTGGCCCAAAGAAATAGGAAAAAGACAAAAAAAAAAAAAAAAAAAGAAAATCGAAAGTTTTGAAAGTAAAAAAAAGTATCACTCCCAGGGCCATCATGTTCAATGATAGTCGCCTATGAATTTCAGAGGATAGGCAATAGGCAACAATTTAAAAAACACACTTTTATTTTTCAGACACCAAGTGACAGAGCTGGGGTTGTTAGTATTAGTTTTGGCCCCAAGTCACAGTGGCTTGAATGAGGTTGTTTTTTTTTGTCTTTTTGCCATTTCTAGGGCCGCTCCCGCGGCATATGGAGGGTCCCAGGCTAGGGGTCGAATGGGAGCTGTAGCCGCCAGCCTGTGCCAGAGGCACAGCAGCGGGATCTGAGCCGAGTCTCTGACCCACACTACAGTTCACAGCAACGCCGGATCCTTAACCCACTGAGCGAGGCCAGGGGTGGAACCCACAACCTCATGGTTCCTAGTCGGATTCACTAACCACTGCGCCATGATGGGAACTCCTGAGATTCTTTTTCTTATTCCGACTGCTGCCTTGCATTCTCCAAGCCTGTCCCAGCTTTTCCCATCCCCAGAGTGAGATGTGCTTCCTGATCTGAGAAGGGTCCAGGAGGAGCCAGCTTTTCCTATGATGGAGGAAACCTAAGTGTCTATTCCCTAGGCCAGGGGTTGGGTACTGCCCTCCTGCACAGGGGCTAAAGGCTTTCCTCCGCAGCTGGTGTAAATGCTATGTGATGGGTGGATCAGAGTGAATATGCTGGACCACCAGCAGGGGGATTGCCCAAACTTCAGCCCTGAGGCTAATTGACTTAGACCAGATAAACATCCGAAAAAGCGCAGAATTCTGTATTTCTGTGCTTAACTCTACATGCACCATTCTGGGATGCTGGGTTCAGTGAGTTATAAAACTAAGTTGGCTGATGCATCAGTCTCAGTGAGCACGGTGTTTATGAAGGAGAGATGATAAAACTCTGGGTGGAAAGCATCTTTTTTTTTTTAAAATAAGTTGGAAGTTCCCGAGCAGGAATTGAACCCTTGCCATAACATTGACCAGAGCCACTGCCGGATCCTTAACCTGATGTGCCACAATAGAACTCCTCTGGAAACCATCTCCTTTTTCTGTATCTGCCTTTTCTAAACATTTTGGCCGTAAACTGTTGCAGTCTTCCTATCTTAGGTATTTAAAAAGTTACATTTGAGTACTGTTTATGGAAGAAGAGAGATGGTAAGTTACAAAGAAAAAATACCAGAGTACAAAAAAATGTGTTTTTATGGAGTTACCCTGGTGGCTCATTGGAAACGAATCTGACTAATATCCATGAGGATGCAGGTTGGATCCCTGGCCTCTATCAGTGGGTTAAGGATCTGGTGTTGCCATGATCTGTGGTGTAGGTTACAGATGCGGCTCAGATCCTGTGTTGCTTTGGCTGTGGCAAAAGCCAGTGGCCACAGCTCCAATTTTACGCCTAACCTGGGAACCTCAGTATGCCGTGGGTGCAGCCCTAAAAAGCCAAAAAAAAAAAAAAAAAATCGTGTTTTTATTGACCATCATAGCGACTCACTAAGTCAGGAGCAGAATACATTTTCATTTTTTAAAATCATGGGGATGGGAGTTCCTGTTGTGGCACAGTGGAAGCAAATCCAACTAGGATCCATGAGGACTCAGGTTCTATCGGTGGATCGGGAATCCGGTGTTGCTGTGAGCTATGGTGTAGTTTGCAGATGTGTGCAAGTTGTGCATTGCTGTGGCTGTGGTGTAGGCTGGCAGCTGTGGCTCTGATTTGACCCCTAGCCTGGAACCTCCATATGCTGGGGATGCAGCCCTAAAAAACAAACAAAAAATAGAATCATGGGGACAAGTCGTCCCAGTCTATCTTTATAACAGTAGTCTGTGCTTGTTTTGGAATTACATAATACGGAAGTCTTAAAAACTAAAGCCTTTATTCTCGTACTGTTGCCCATCCTGACTTATATCCCAGAGATAACTAAACCACTGTTCAATTTGCGGTCTTTTTTTTTTTTTTAAATCAAAAAGCTGCAGGTATACAGAAATTATCACAACACTGTAGATCAACTATACTTCAATAAAACTTTAAAAATTTGGGAGAGGAGTTCACATCGTGGTGCAGCGGAAACGAACCTGACTAGCATCCATGAGGACACAGGTTTGATCCCTGGCCTCGCTCAGTGGGTTGAGGATCTGGCGCTGCCGTGAGCTGTGGTGTAGGTCGCAGATGCAGCTCGGATCTGGTGTTGCTGTGGCTGTGGTGTAGGCTGGCAGCTGCAGCTCTGATTGGACCCCTAGCCTGGGAACCTCCATATGCCTCGGGTGTGGCCCTAAAAAGCAAAAATAACAATAAAAAATTTCTTTAAAATGGAGGGAAAAAGGCTGCAAGTGAAGGCAATGACTTACTCATTACATGTAATATTTCAAAGATACTTTCCATGAGGGTAAACTCTGGGCCATTGAAATCAGGTCCATTAGACAAGTCAGTTCACCTTTCTTCACTGTAAACCAGTGATGTAATCTTTGTGTGAGACAAGAGTTGTGTCAAGTGACCTTCGAAGTCCCTTTCTGCTCTAACAGGACTGAGGTGTTGCCTTAGATTAAGGAAAACTGTTTGCATAGAAATGAACTTCCTTACATTTAAACGCATCCTGTTCTGTGTCCGCCTGGAGGAGGAGAGAACCCTGTGCCAATGTGGGCATTGCTCTGGGGGAGTTTCCGCCCCACAGAGACTGTCCTGTGCCTCAGCTCACAGTTGTGCTTTGCGGGACTGGGATGGCCCCACGGGACCGCGGAATGGCGGAGGGGGCAGGGTGGGGGGGGTCGGTCAGGCAAAGGTAGGGGAAGGGCCCCACCTGGTCCCAGAAAGTAGTCCTGAGGCTGTATGAGGGCCCCCCATCCCCTGTAAAGGACTCGGCTCCCTAGCAGCAGCCGAGGGTGGCAAGGAGATGGGCGAAGAGCAGATTGGCTGAGCTGGGCTGTCCTGGGGAGGGGGGAGCTCCAGGTGAAAGGAAATCAGGGTAGGAAGATACGGGGAAGGAGGTAAACAGGAAACAGCTGTCTGGTGACATGTCCGCTCAGGCAGCGGGTCTTAGTCACAAGCAGCTGTATCCTGGGCTTAATACCATGATAGTGCAGATGGTTCTTTGCCAAACAGGCACGTTCCACCAACCCCATGCATTCTGCTCGAAAGGCAGTGCTTGGTGGCTGCGCAGCAGGGAAACACAGGTTGAGCTCTCCAAGGGCACTTCCAGGGACCAGGACTTCACATCACCCCAAGGCCCAAGAGAAAGCTGCCCTCGGACTAGACCCAGGCCCTTTCCTGGTCTGTGGCTTCAGCTTGTTTTCAGTGCATGTGGCCTGTGTGTGTCCAAGACCAGAGATGCTTGAGTTGATATGCGTTAGAAAAGATCTTTAATGCCTGGACGTGATGACAGTGGATTCCAGGGGTTCACTTTCCTTTGTATAATGTTACTTTATCCTTTCGAACATGGAGCAGCTCTGTGACAGCAGAGACACCAGCAGAGGAACCAGCTCAGTGTATCAGAGAACCGTGTGCACGGATCCCAGAATGCTGAGTCTGGAAGCTTTGTTGCAGGCAGCAGGGCGGGCAGGGCTCTGATTTGCAGGTGCTGATTCAGGCACCGGCGGAGTTTAACTGCAACTGAAGTTAACTGCAACACCCCTGTGATTGGAGACTCACCAGGTCACGTGGGCAGAGGCCTGTTTGAGAGCTTCTCACTGTGTGACTGGTACGACTGGTACCTGACCTCTCTGTGCCACAATGCCACTGTCTGGAGAAGGCAGATGCTGGTAGATCCAAAAGCATCCGGTGATGCTCGGACTGAACGAAGTCAGGTTTTTGATTGTTTTTTTGGCTGCACCTCGGATGTGGAAGTTCCCAGGTCAGGAATTGAATCCATGCACCGCAGTTACCTGAGCCACTGCAGTGACAACACCACATCCTTAACCTGCTGAGCCACAAGAGAGCTCCTAAACTTTATTATTTTAATCAGGACCTGGTGAGAAAGGACATATTATTATTATCATTATGTTTTATTTTAGGGCTGCACCCAAGGCATATGGAGGTTCCCAGGCTAGGGGTCGAATTGGAACTACAGGTGCTGGCCTACACCACAGCCACAGCAATGCAGGATCTGAGTCTTGTCTGTGAGCTACACCACAGCTCACGGCAACACTGGATCCTTGTCCCACTGAGCAAGGCCAGGGATCGAACCTGCGTCCTCATGGATACTAGTCAGATTCGTTTCCGCTGAGCCACAATAGGAATGCTGAGAAAGAACATTTTGAAGATGCTGTAGGAATTTGACCTAGAACCAGGAGAATAAAGTTGAATCTCAGTGACTAAGTCACTGATTTGTTTGCAAAATTATTAGGTTCCCTTAGTTTATAAAAGGAATCCTCCATCTGAAGAAAGTATGGAAACTTCAGGGAAACATTTTAAAATAGTTAATATTATCTCATTACAAAAATTCTATGTAGTGAAAAAAAAAAAAGCTGGAAATTACAAAAAGGGAAGAAAAAAGCCTGTTAATCACATGCTTTTTGGCCATGTAATGCTCTGGTCTTTTATTTTTCTGTATAGATTTACTTGATTTTTTTTTTCATTTCACCAATTAAGGTTATTGTGTATATCTTACAGGATAGGTTTATAAGCATCAACATAGTTTAAATTTCCTATATATGAATAACACGTTTTAAAATTTATTGTTTGAAAGATTTAAATGGAAGCATCAAGTCAAGAACTCACTAATATGAACCGAAAAGCTTTAAATTCTGCTTTCAATAATGAGTTCCCATTGTGGTTCAGTGGGTTAAGGACCCAACACTGTCTCCATGAGGATGTAGGTTTGATCCCTGGCCTCCTTCAATGGGTTAAGTTTCCAGCATTGCTGCAGCTGCAGCTGCAGCTCCAACTCAGCCCCCAGCCCAGGAATTTACATATGCCGAAGGTGTGACATAAAAAGAAAAAATAAATGAAAGTAATCATTAAAAAATCAGGAGTTCCCGTCGTGGCTCAGTGGTTGACAAACCAGACTACTATCCATGAGGACTTGGGTTTGATCGCTGGCCTCACTCAGTGGGTTAAGGATCTAGCATTGCTGTGAGCTGTGGTGTAGGTTGCAGACATGGCTCGGATCCCACATTGCTGTGGCTATGGTGTAGGCTGGCAGCTACAGTTCCGATTTGACCCCTAGCCTGGCAACTTCCATATGCCATGGGTGTGGCCCTAAAAAGACCAAAGACAAAGACAAAAAAAAAAAAAAATCAACATCGTAATTCTGACACTAACATTAAAATTGAATTATAGTTAACATTAAAATTAAATTATAGTTAACATTAAAATTTATTTATAAAACATAAGAACTGGAGTTCCCGTTGTGATGCAGTGGTTAACGAATCCAACTAGGAACCATGAGGTTTCGGGTTCGATCCCTGGCCTTGCTCAGTGGGTTAAGGATCTGGCATTGCTGTGAGCTGTGGTGTAGGCTCTGATTCGAGCCCTAGCCTGGGAACCTCCATATGCCGAGGGAGTGGCCCTAGTAAAGGCAAAACAAACAAACGAACCAAAAGGGCAAAACCTAATATTTCTTGATTTCTTCTGACTGCGAAGATTATTCTGGTAACTCACTGGGAACAGAAATCCCTCATCCAGAGCCAGAAACCCTCACAACAGCTCTACGAGGTGAACGTGTCCATTTTACATCCAGGGAAGCTGAAGTCTGTTTTCGGGTGGTGACACCTCAGAGTAGAGAGTGGCTGGAAGGTTAAGTGCAGTCTGATCTGGGCCCTTTGGTAATCGGGTTAGGATAAGCCTCGGCCTTCAGCTTGTGCTTTCTTCAGAGGACTGGCGCTGCTCGGAATCAATCACAGAAGTAGCCACGACCTTGATAATCCTTCAAGTCCAGATTCAAAGTCAAGTTCCTTTGCAGGAAAGGAGCTCATTTCCTATGGGGAGAAGCATGTGAGGGGCTCCTGTGAATTGTGCCAGCCTCTTCAGGTTTCCTTTGAAAAACACGCAGCTTTGGGGACTGGGCCTGCCTTCCCCCACCTGCCTGCACCACGTCTGTGGACCTTCTGGCAAACCCTCCCCTGTAAGGACAACTCTGTCCTCCTCCCGAGGCTGTGCTTCCGTGGCCTGGCTGAAGCCTGGGTCTCCCGTGAACACTGATGTCCTCTTTTCCCAGAAGGTCAAGGTTCCTGGTAGTTACACTCAGTAAACGTGTTCGGGTCTACAGCTGAGTCATAACACACAGCCTCCACCTCTGAAGTTGCCTCTGGTCCTTTGCAGTTAGTCTCCTCCCCCAAATCCCAGCACTTGGCCACCAGTGGACTAGTTTCTGTCCCCACAGAATTTCCTCTAGACAGACTCCTACAGTTTGTGACAAGAGTGTGGCTCTCTTATCACAGTGCCCACGAAAGGCTCAGCCTTGTTAAGGGCCAATCCACCACCCAGGCCAGTCATTTTGTGGATGTACATGGCGTGTGCATTATTTTAGGTTCAGGTCATTTTCCAGTTTTTAGTGATTATTGGTAAAGTGACTATAATTAAATTTCAGGTCTACCCATGCTAATGTGTGTATAAATAGTGTATTCCTTTTTTTTATTGCAAAGCATGTGTTCCATTAAACAATCTATTTACTCATCGCCTATTGGTGGGCATCTGCCCATTTATAGTTTTGTCTACTATGGATAAAGCTGCTGCAAACATTTGTGTACAAGCCTTTGTGGGCATAGGCTTTCTTTTCTCACAGATATCTGTCTACATCATGTACCACATTCTTTTCTAGTATGGCTGTGCCATTTCACATTCCCCCCGCCGCCAAGGGAGAATTCCAGATGCTTCCAGTGCACTTGCTGGACCATCTTGTTCAATTTCAGCTATTATAATAGGTGTCGTAGAATGAATGAAAGAAACCTCAGCTAAAACAAGTGTTGGACCAGGCTTGAGGGGGGCACCCTCACCCTGGCTATGGATCGTTAATTCCTCCCACCAAGTAAGAGACACCTTCCTGCATCCCAAATGTTGTGGGACCACCACCTCCATTTATTTCCATTTTCATCTCTCCAGAAGGAATGTGTTCCCACTAAGCAGTCATCCATTGTTCATCCTCTCCAGTTCCCTGGCAAACGCTAATGTGCTTTTCTATCTCTGGAATTATCTGTTCTGAATGTGGCATGTAAATGGAATCACCCAGTATGTCATCTTTTGTATCTGGCTTCTTTCGCTCAGCATAATATGTTCCAAGGTCATCCATGTGTCAGAATGTCCTTCCTCTTCGTGGCTGAGTAATATGCCATTGTGAGTAAACCATGCCCTCTTTGTCATCCATCTGTTGGTGAGTCTTTGGGCTGTTTCTGCCCCTCGGCCATTGTGAATAGGGCTGCATGAACATTCACATACAAGGATTTGTTGGAGTATCTGTTTTCCTTTTTCTTGGGTCTGTACCTAGGAGTGGAATTGCTGGATCATGCGTAGAGCTGTTTTTCTCTGTGAGGAACTGCCCAACTCTTGTCTGCAGTGGCCATGCTCACTTACAGTCCCACCAGCCTCGTGCCCAGGGCTCCAGTTTTTCTACATCCTCTGCCAAGATGGTTATTGCCTGTGTTTTTTGTTGTAGCCTCTCTGCTCAGTATGACCTCATATCTCTGGTCGTTTTGATTTGCATTTCCCTACTATTTAAAGATGCTGGCCATCACCGTCATGGGCTTTCTTGCCGCTTACGTGTTTTCTTTGGAGAAATGTCTATTCCTGTCCTTAATCTCTTTTAAAATTGGATTGTCTTTTTATTGCTGTGTTGTAATAGTTCTTTATATAGTCAAGATACTCTTATTAGATATATGATTTGCAAATATTTTCTTCCATCTTCACTTTGATGCTCAGAAGTTTCTAATTTTGTTGAAATCCACATTATCTATTTTTTTTTCCGTTGTGTTTTGGTGTCATATCTAACAATTACCTCATACAAGGTACCTCATAAATCATGAAGATTTACTCCTAGGTTTTCTTCTGTGGATTTTATAGTTTTGGTTTTTACATTTAGGCATTTGATTTGAGTTAATGTTTGAATATGAATTGGGGGTCCAACTTTATTTTTTTGTACGTGGATATCCAGATATCCCAGCAACATTCATTGAAGAAAGTATTCTTTTTCCGTTTTTCGGTTTTATTCCACTGAGCTGTATATTTAATAATATGCTAATACCGGAGTTCCCATCGTGGTTCAGTGGTTAACGAATCCAACTGGGAACCATGAGGTTTCGGGTTTGATCCCTGGCCTTGCTCAGTGGGTTGAGGATCCGGCGTTGCTGTGAGCTGTAGTGTAGGTTGCAGATGTGGCTCGAATCCCTTGTTGCTGTGGCTCTGGTGTAGGCTGGCAGCTATAGCTCCGATTCGACCCCTAGCCTGGGAACCTCCATATGTTGCGGGTGCGACCCTAGAAAAGGCAAAAAGACCAAAAAAAAAAAAAAAAAAAAAAGCTAATACCATACAGTCTTGATTACTCTAGTTTTGTTGAAATTAAGAAATTTTAAGATTTTTTTCCAATCTTTTTTTTGGGTGGGGAGGGGCCTCCCCATGACCATCCAGTGTTCCTGGGCCAGGGAAGGAACACTTGCCACAGCAGTGTCCCAGAGCCACAGCAGTGACATTGCCAGATCCTTACCACTAGGTTGCAAGAGAACTCAATTATCCTTTCCAGATTATTTTGGCTCTTCTGCGTTTTTTTAGAACAGTTGTATTAAATTTGCAGATCAATTTGGGAAATATTTTCAACTTAGTAATATTAAGTCTTCTAATCCATGAACACGGGAAGTCTTTTATTTAGGTCTTTTAATGATATTTTGTACAAGCTTTGCACTTTTTTTGTGAAATTTATTCCTAAGTATCTTATTTTTACTGCCATTGTAATTTAAATAATTTTCTTGATTTCATTTTTGAATTGTTTATTGGTGGTGTATAGAAATACACCTGACTTATGTATATTGATCTTATATCTTCCAAGCTTGCTGAATTCGTTCCTTAGCTTTGATTTGTTGATGTTGTGGATTCCTTTGGATTTAGATAATCTACAAGATCACGTCATTTATGAGTAGAGATGGTATATCTTCTCTTTACAATCTGGGTGCCTTTTATTTCTTTTTCTTGCATAATGTTCTTGCTGTAAACAGGTCACTTCAGTCATCCCTTGTTCCTATTCTTGACTGTAAAGCTTTTCTTTCTTCACTGGTGTCAACTGTGCATTTTTTTTTGTAGATGACTTTCATCAGGTTGAGGACATTTTCTCTGCTCTTATTGAGTTTTTAAATCATAAATGGATATTGATTTTTGTTAAATACTTTGTCTATGTCTTTGAGATGATCTTGTGGCTTTTGTCTTTTATTCTATTATTAATTTTCAGATATATTAAGCCAATCTTGCATATTGTGGATAAACTCCACTTGGTCATGACAGATACTCTTTTTTACATGGTCTTGGATTTGGTTTGCTAGGACTGTTCATGATTTTCTAAAAGATGTCTATCAAGTAAAGAGATTGAACGAATAATCAAAAAATGTTCCACAGGAGCTCCCACTGTGGTACAACGGGATCAGCAGCATCTGGGGAGCACTGGGACTCGGGTTCGATTCCTGGTTGGGCACAGTGGGTTAAGGAGCTGATGGGAACCTCTATGTGCCGTGGATGAGGCCCTAAAAAAAACAAACAAAAAAAGAAAAACAAAACCAGAAAAGAATATTTTAAGGAGTTCTCTTTCGGAACAATGGGTTAAGAATCCAGCATTGTCCTACAGCAGCTTGGGTCACTGGCCTGGGAATTTCCACATGCTGTGGGCACGGCCAAAAAAAAAAAAAAAAAAAAAAGAATATTTTAAAACCAGACATTTTACAATATAAGACATGTTTAAAATTAAAATGATAGTGGTATGGAGTTCCTGTCGTGGTGCAGCGGAAATGAATCCGACTAGGAACTATGAGGTTGCGGGTTTGATCCCTGGCCTCACTCAGTGGGTTAAGGATCCAGCATTGCTGTGAGCTGTAGTGTAGGCCATCAGCTACGGCTTGAATTAGACCCCTAGTCTGGGAGCTTCCATATGCCACAGGTGCGGCCCTAAAAAGCAAAAAATAAAAAATAAAATAAAATAAAATAAATGGTAGTGGTAGATACCCTACATGCAGTGTAATAAAATTATGTCCAGTTTATTGGTGGAAGAAATCTACACTTCCCTCCTCTGCCTTCTTCACATCTTCAACCTTCTTCTTAACCGCGCCTTCTCATATCAACCAGAGGTTTATAGTTCTTTCTTTTCGCTGCTTCCAATATTATGTCAGCACCATGTCATCACTCAAAGATGATTGTATAACAATTAAATTCCCTCTTTTGAGAGGGAGGAATTCCAGAGAAAGCTTCAATGCTGCTGGAAGTTGTTGGAGAGGCTGTGGTCATGGCTTTCCCCACACCTCCCGGCTGCTCCCAGGCATGGACCCCAGCTGTGACACCTGTGACAGGTGTGTATCCAGGACCTGGGACAGGTCTGCAGTGGCCACCGGGCTGAGCAGGCAGTCCTTGTCTGTCTTCTCCTTTATCTATACACCTCTTGGCTGCTGTATGCAGTGGCTTTCCAGAGCTATCCAGAGTGAAATGCGGGCCCTCTGCCTGATAAGCTGGACTGAAGGGCCCACAGAAGAGATGGGCAGTGACCTCTGAGACTCCTTCCAACTTTAAGAGCTGCAGGGGGTTCCCCGGTGTGGTCTAGTTGTTAGGACTTGGCACTTTCACTGCTGTGGCCTAGGTTCAATCCCTGGTCTGGGAACTGAGGTCCCACATCCTACGTGAAGCTGCTACATGCCATGGCCCAAAAAGGCTCCAGGGAATTCTTTCTTCTACAAGCTTCTTCTACAAGCTTTCTTCTATGAGAGGAATCTTTCACCCTCACAAAAACAGTCAGAAATGAGACAAGACTGCCACCTAGTGACCAAATGTGAACACTTCACAGGGGTTTCCAGGTAGGACCTTGGTCCTACTTAGTTAGGATCCTTAATTGTGCATGATTTAGACTTTCAACAAGCCCAAAGTGCAGGGAGTTCCCGTTGTGGTGCAGTAGATCAAGGATCCAGCATTGCCACAGCTGTGGCATAGGTCACAACTGCAGCTCAGATTCAGTCCCAGCCCAGGGAACGTCCATACACCACAGGTGTGGCCAAAAAACAAAAATGAATAAACCTGAAGGGCCCACACTCCAGGCACAGTGTTAGGCACTGGGGCTACTAAAGTCAGAAAGGCAGAGTGACTGCCTTACACAGACCAGTTGAAGGGGAACTAAGTTTGAAGAAGTAATGAAAACACAGAGCTGTAAATTCTCACCTGCATTTAGAAGGAATTGGAGTCTGTCTGAGCAAATCCAAGTCTTTATTGGCTGTAGCTGGTGACAGAGGAGGAGGAAGAAACCAAACCCAAAGCAGCAACAATGTTTTACACAGATTTTCACTTAACCTGCCCAGAAACCCTGTAAAGTTGTTTAGATATCAGCGTCTCCTAGAACCGTTGGCAGAAGGCAGGGGCAAAGGAGTATGTGGACATATTCTTAGCTGTTGTAGTTCAAAATAAGGGTTGAGGAGTTCCCATCGTGGTGCAGCGGAAGTGAATCTGACTAGGAACCATGAGGTTGAAGGTTTGATCCTGGGCCTTGCTCAGTGGGTTAAGGATCCAGTGTTGCTGTGAGCTATGGTGTAGGTTGCAGGCGCGGCTCAGATCTGGTGTTGCTGTGGCTCTGGTGTAGGCTGGCAGCAACAGCTCCAATTAGACCCCTAGCCTGGGAACCTCCATAGGCCATGAGTGCGGCCCTAAAAAGACAAAAAAAAAAAAAGGACAAAGTAAGGGTTGAGCATTCAAGGAAATTCACTTAGGGCGGTTAGTTTTTCTGCAGTTGGTAATCAACATCAACAATGCAGCTCATACGGTGCCTCTTGCAGAAAGGGGGGAAAACGAGTCTGATGTGAATTTTTAACATCGAAAAAGATCTTCATATATAATTACAACCTTCTATTAGACAACCAGACTTATCATCAAACTCACTGAAATTCCATGAACCACTGGGATTTGCATCCTTGAGGGATCTTAGCAGCGCAGAATCTCAGTCCTCACCCCTCACCATCTGAACAAGAATCTGCATTTTAACAAGATCCCAGATAATTTCTGTACCGGTTAAAGTTGGAGAAGCTCTGATAGTTATGGAGCCGGCATGTTGCAGTACCTCATTCGAACACTAGAGGGAGCCATTTCCTCAAATTTCTTATTCCTAAAGGTGAATTTAGAACCACAGGCTGTAAATCACTTTTTTTTTTTTTTTTTTTGCAATCAGGTTTTTTTTTCCCCCTCCATTGGAATAACATTTTTTCTCTTTAAACAAAGAGAAAAAAAGATAATACCAAAAAAGTTACACGTATGATCTACAAGTTAAGGAATGTTTTAAATTTCTCCATTAAAATCTAAAACATTTTAGAAAGACTAAGACAATTATTATTCTAAAGGTCCAGGTAAGTATTTGAAAATGACATGACATTATTTATATTATAGGTTGGGATGGAGCTACAAAAAAAATAGATCTATTAAATTAATTTTGCTTTGAACTACAGGTGTGTGTGTGTGTGTGTGTGCGCAGTTTATTTCAAGAAGTACATCCATTAAAGAAATGTGAAAAAATGTAAGAACAAGGATGCGTCATCTTACAATGACATAAATAAACCATGATGAACCTTTAACCCATGGAACCTCATCATCAAAGACTTCTAGTCAAGGTCACTGGTAAAAATGAACTTCCTGCTTCTTTCCTTGAGAACAAACAAAGACATCTACAAACTGAGACTCCAGGCTTGGGGAACTCCGAGGCTGGGCTGAGTGACAGCTGCCACGGGCATGCAGGGGCGGAGCTCAGCCTTGTGGGGAGGACGAGACCCACCGGGTCCAGGAGCCGGCTTCTTGGAGGAGAGTTTCCCAGCTGGTGTGGGGCCCAACTGCCCTGGAGAAGCAGCATCCTTTCCTTCCCTCCTGGCCCTCCTTCAGTCTGCCTGGACCGTCAGCTCATGTTGTAGGACGCAAATGAGGACCGATAAAACGACCCGATAGAGAAATGAGAGATTCAGAGAAATAGTTGGTAGTGTAGGAAATCAGGCCACCTCACCCATGATGAAATAAAACCTGCAGGACCCGGGTCGGAGTGTGCATGGAGCTGGTCTCTCGCCGCCTCCCTGCTGAGGGGGCAGCCTGATGGTGTCTGTAGACTTGAAAACCTGCTCACACTTCCAGGCTCAGCCACATTCTAGGCCAGAAAGGGTGTTGAAAGGCCATCAGCCCGACGCCCTGAAGAGGCAGAGGGAAAGCAAGTGCCCTCACCCGCTTTCTCTCCCTGGGCACTGCCACCCAGGCCATGCTGTTTATTCTCATTTTACAGAGAAAACCAAAGAACAGAACTTTGGCCCCTGTGGCCCATGACTTGTCAAATCAGAATTTCAAGGTATTCTTCAGATATTTCCCTTAGAAAACACCAAATTGCACCCCAAGCAAATGCAACCCAGAGGGGTAGCGGGTGGCTGAGGGTTAAAGGGCTTCTATTTTTCAAAAGGAGTGTGAATTAAGCCTTTCCAGTGGGGCTGGGACACCGATTGGCCGCCTCCCTGCGCACCCAGGTCACTCCAGCGGCAGTGGTGGGGGGGAAAGAGGGTGTCCTGGCCGGTGTCTGAGGCTCCTCCACAGAGAGGCCTCTCCCATCGCCCGCCCCGCTCTCATGCGGCCAGAGAGGTGTGGGGACCGTCACGGTCAGAAGTAGAGTTCAGTGTTCCAGTCTCTCATCACACAAAAGAAATCCACCGAGGCTGTTCTGGGCTCCCGAGTACACTGTGTAATCGCGAGCTGAGCTGGAATAATTAGAGGTGGAAAAATAATAATAATTAGAGGTGTGGGGGGGTATTTTGGCGTCTGCGCTGAACCATAAGGAACACCCTCCCTTGGTGGGACTTCGAGTGCCGGCTGCTGGTGACGCACGTGTCATTTCATCTCCAGGACAGGGACCTCCCACTCCTGCTCCCAACCACCCCCACCCCAATTTCACATTTCTTTTGAAAGCGAGCAAATAGTGGCGTAGTTAGTAGACAGCACCTTTATCTCGTCTTCCAGGTGCCCTGTTTGTCTGCAAGAGTCAAGTTAAAGGCTCGTCTTTGTAAAGCACTCATAATTTGCTACAAGTATTTCTTTCTTTCTTTATTTAATTGCCTCCCCCCTCCCTCCCCCTTTCCCCCCCCGCCCCCGCTTTCAAATTGACTTTGTTTTTTTTGGCTGTGCCCATGCCATGTGGAAATTCCCAGGCCGGGTATCGAACCCGCCACTGCAACAACCCCAGCTGCTGTAGTGACAACACTTCGTTCTTAACCCACTGCACCACGAGGGGACTCCATCTTTCTTTCTTTTTTAATTGAGGTCTAGTTGATTTATAATGTTGTGTTTGTTTCAGGTGTACGGCAAAGTGACTCAGTTATACATACATATATATTCTTTTTCAATAATTTTCCCATATAGCGTATTACAAAATATTGAGTATATTTTCCTATTGCTGCAAGTATGTCTTTTTTTTTTTTCATTTTTAAAGTTTTATTGACGTTTAGTTGACTTACAAAGTTGTGGTCATTTCTGCTGTATAACATAGTGATTCGGCTTCAAGTGTTTCCTAAAAGCAGAAGAGAGCTGACGCTTCCTGAGTGCTGACAGTGTTCTCAGACTAGGTTCCTACAGAAATGAGCTCAGGCCCATCTGGAGGGCTCGGCAGGAACTCGATCCCTCCTGGGCACTGAGGAATCACCTGCCCGGCATCTAGAATCTGCCTGTGGTCTCCGGGCAGGTCTGGCTGCACACGCTTGGCTGTCTTCCTGGTGGCAGAAGATACACAGTCTGCCATGTCTCAGGTGACAAATGTGAAGATCACTTGGAAAGGACTGTGGCTGTGGTCCGGAGGCTCGACACCTCTCCACCCCCCACCCCCTCCCTGCAGTGAGAAAGCAGCCCTGGAGGAGCGCTGTCTGAGGCTTGATGCAAGGCCAGGAGACGGTGGCTCTGTCTTTGCAGAAACACTGGTGGCTGTGGTGACCTGGGAACCACGGCCAACACAGCGCTTGGAGAGCAAGGGACAGGCTGTTCAGAAGGAGAGCTGGGCTCTGAGTTGAGGAAGGTCTGGAAGTACCCTCCTTTATTTTTCCTTTTTATGAGTGTATACGAGTGACAGGGTAAAAACTTGTATCTGAATAGATCCAAGAAGGGTCTTTTGTGAAAGAGAAAATAAAAAATTGGAGTGATGAAAAAGCAATGCGTCATAGTCTAACTGGCTTCTTTGTGGTTCATCAAACAGCAGCACCTCAGGGTTCCCATCATGGCACAGCAGAAACGAATCTGACTAGGAACCATGAGGTTGCGGGTTCGATCCCTGGCCTTGCTCAGTGGGTTAAGGGTGTAGGTTGCATTGCTGTGAGCTGTGGTGTAGGTTGCAGACTCAGCTCGGATCCCAAGTTGCTGTTGCTGTGGCTGTGGTGCAGGCCAGCAGCTGTAGCTCCTATTAGACCCCTAGCCTGGGAACCTCCATATGCCGTGGGTGAGGCCCTAAAAAAGCAAACAAACAAACAAACAAACAAAAAACCCAAAAAAAGTAGCAGCGCCTCTTACAATGGACAGCATTTTAAACTTGCTGAAGTATGGCTTTTTAGATCTATTTTACATACAAGGAACAAGGCACGGAGAGGTTAAACAGCGAGTTGAGGTGGCACAGCTAGTTGGTGTAAGACGTGGACAAAGCCGGCTGTCCCGGGCCATGTTCCCTGCATGCTGGGGGCAGTGTGTGTGTGTGGTGGGTCTGGGCTGTGTTTTGGTGACTTCCTCCTGACGGCTGGCCTTTTGTTCCTGCCCGTTTTCTGAACCCGGTTCTCTAGGCAGCCTGGGCGGTTCAGTGCTCGAATGCACCTGGGTCAGCTTCTCCTGCTGGTGGGCAGGCCATGAAGTGACGGCCGCTGTGGCCTCCCGGGACTGACTGAGCCCGGGGGCCGCAGGGAGTGAGGCCTGGCCCCCCAGGCTCCTTTGCTTTGTCTTGTCCTCGTCTAGTTCTGCGCCCTGGCGATGCCGGTGGTCCTCCGTACTTCCCCTGAAATGCAGGCCTGTGTTTTCCATGCATTTCCTCCATGTGTGCATGGACGCCATTTGCTTAAATGAGTGGGTGCTGCTGGATTGTCGCAGGAATTCACCCTGTCACAGCACCCAGACTGGGTTGTTCACCTTAGAACACGCTGATCGTCCCTCTGTCATGATTTAGACCCTTGCGACTTCGTTGATGATTTTCGTTTGCTATCTGCCGTCTCTATTAGGCTAAGGGCACAGGGAGAGGGGTCCAGGCTGTCCTGGGCCCGGACAGCGCTCAGAAGCCACGTGACCCAGCTGACGTTTTAGGGCCTGTGGGCCTCAGAGGCCTCTGTCACGTGCTGCTGGTGCCCGGGGGGCAGGCCGAGGTCGGGGAGCCCATGCTCGAGGTGAGGTACCTTGCTCCCCATCACCTCGGGGCCTGGGTCTCACTCCCGGGTCCTGGGTCTCTGTCTGGGTCCTGTTGTCTATGTCCTTCCTGAAGGCTCAAGAGAGGATCAGTCAGTGTCAGTTTACTGGACCTCAGCAGATGTGTTTGTAAAGGTTAATTTGCAGCGGTTCAGCCTCGGGGAGGAGAGGGCCCAGGAGGAGGCTGAACAGTGGCCCAGAGCCAGGGTTGAACTGGGCGCCTTGGGAAGAGGGGCCTTGATGAGTAAGGAGAGACATACGGCCGCACGGAGCTGGCTGATCCAGCACTGAGAAGCCGGAAGCGGGTGCCCCTCCTGGCTGCTCCCAAACCTTCCAGCTGTGCTTTGACCCCTGAGCAGGGCTGGCGGGGCTGCGGATGGGAACCTGGCCCTAAGACCTCGCTGCTTCAGCTGCTGTTTGGATAAGCCTGGAACTGGAACCCTGACGGGAACCCGCCAGCTCCTTTTCCCAGACCACCCCTGGGTCACTGCCCTGGGCAGGATGTGCCCACTGCACAGCAGCTGACCGGAGGGCCCTGGGCGGGGAGCCCGGCTGTCCTACTGGGGTCTCTGCAGGAGCCGCCGCCCAGGCCTAGAATGGAAGTGAGTCAAAGGCAAACGGCACTTTGCCTCCAAAAAGGTGTGAGAGGTGCCAGCACTTGGCGACAGCGTTCCGCCTGTCGTTCCATTTCATAGGGACAGAGAAGGAAAAGAAAGAGGGTGCCTGGAGCAGTTCTTCCTACCCCAGGAAACTATGGGAGAACCCACAAACCCACAAGCCCAGCCCCAAGAAGATAAAGGCTTGTAATGAGAGTCAGTGTTTGCCGATGGTCACACTTTCTACTTGACCTTCGTTGAGTGGGGCCTGGGGCGCTCAGGGCAGGAACTCCAGGACATGGTGACCGCTGCCCACCTCACCTGCAGCTCAGCCAGCTGCTGGCACCTTCTTACCGAGATACGGAAGGAGCCTAGGGGCGTATGTGTCGGGGGGGAGATGGAGACTGCCCCCCCGGAGATGTACCCAGGCTTCTGGTGGGCACCAGCCATGCATGTGCCATTGAGGCCGTTCCTCTCCCCTCCAGATGCTAAAGGGCCTTAGGGTGATTGGCGGCCTCCATCTCCCACTCAGGAGCTGCAAACCGTGCTCTTTATAAAAGCCCTGCATTCTCCTCAACTCCTTTTCTTTTTTTAATTTTTTTTTTTTTTTTTTTTTGTCTTTTTGTCATTTCTTGGGCTGCTCCCACGGCATATGGAATTTCCCAGGCTAAGGGTCTAATCGGAGCTGTAGCTGCCAGCCTACACTAGAGCCACAGCAACACGGGATCCGAGCTGCATCTGCAACCTACACCACAGCTCACGGCAACGCTGGAGCCTTAACCCACTGAGCAAGGGCAGGGATCGAACCCACAACCTCATGGTTCCTAGTCGGATTCATTAACCACTGCGCCACAACGGGAACTCCCTCCTTTTCAGGTCAGCTCTTCCTTCACTGGTTTCCATGAGGATGTCTGTGTCCTCAGAACCCACGGTTGCCGTTACAAAGGTAACCTCTTAGAAACGCGACCCTCTGTCTCTCGGGCGGGCTGATGTCTAGATGACAAGCGCGTAGGTGTGGGGTCTGTATAGGAAGTCCTGGCCACACCGAGAGTGTTTATTATAGAAAGGGAACTTTTGCCCTGTGAGGTCACCTCCTCCGAGTCAGCAGTAACTTTCTGACATTCTATCACAGGAAATTCCTGATGGGCCACAATCACTCTTCCCCCAGCAGCTGCAGAGGGGACGCTTGCTGAACTGGATGGTAAGGCCTGGGGACCTGAGAGCAGGCTGGCCAGCCCCTGGGCCCTGTCACTTGCCGACCCAGAGCCACTTTGTACAACCTCAAAATAACACAAGGAACACAGCTCAGCTGCCTTCGCATTGTCACACGTTTCATGCAGGGACAAAGTGCTAAAGGATGTCTTTTGTGTCCCATCCCTGAGATGGGGGTTGGATTCACGTTTGGCTTCTTTGAAGCCCTGGTAACTGCTCCCTCTCCATCTCTCAGCGAACCCTTGTGGTTAATGATCAAAATCTCAGATGCAAAGTGTGGGTAAGACCGTGGCATGTTTGAAGCATCAGAGTTCGGATGGAAAACTGCTTCCATCAGTGATCTTTGACTTGGAACGTGCACGTGCCCCACACACTTGACGATCTTTCTCCAGCACCTGAGTCCCGGTGGGATGCAGGCCAGACCCTCCCCTCTGGGCCTCAGTTGCCTTGTCTGTGAATGAGGCCGAGTCGAGAGTCTCCGAGCCCTTCCTGTTGGATCTGGGATTCTGGGCTTTCCCTGGCCTCCCTGGGTGGGGGGTGGGGGTGCAGACAGCCTCTGCCGTGCTGGTGGTCACCTGTCCTTTCCTGGCACACCCGCAGCTCCCACCACATGCACGCGTCAGCATGAGCACCGACAGCCCTAGAGACAGCCAGGTCCAACTGGAGATTGACTTCTCTGAAATAATCACAACCCTTGTTTCAGGCTCTTTCTGGGCTCTCTCAGGACCACTTCCATAGTGGTTTTTTTCTGGGCCTCATGGAACAAAGAAGTGTAGGCTTTGCATTCAGTCTTTTTTTTTTTTTTCTTTTAAGAGCATATGGAAGTTCCGGGGCTAGGGGTCGAATCAGAGCTGCAACTGCCAGCCTATGCCACAGCCATGGCAACGCCAGATTCAAGCTGCATTTGCAACCTGCACCACAGCCCACAGAATAGCAACACCAGATCTTTGACCTCCTGAGTGAGGCCAGGGATCAAACCCGCATCCCCACAGGCTCTATGTCAAATCCTTAACCTGCTGAGCCACAGTGGGAACCCCCTGCATTCAGTCTTTACTGCTCTCTGTGAGAGGGTTGGAGTGCCCTCCGTGGGCCAGATAGCTTAGTGGGTTCACCTTGACGACAAACAGTTCACTTGCTGTTTTTGAGGTGCTGTCCTGGGACTGGCCCGGAGAACAAGTCAATGTGCCCGTGCTTCTCTCTGCGGGAAGGCGGGAGGCCGGGCCGAGGCAGGCGGACACGGTGGGGGCCGAGGCCGCAATGGAGTCAGAAGGAGCGCGTCCCTGGTCCTTGCGGCCTTCTGCTGGCAGCCTGGGCTTCCTCGCCACAACTGGCGGCTGCTGCTCACCTCCCACCAGCCACAACAATTCATGGAAATTAATAAATGCACTTATTGGGAGAGGTCATGGGTAAAACAGGAAAATCAGCCCCCAGCCTCCCAGACAAATACTCTGGGATCGAGTTTCAATAGAAACCAGTGGCCTCCTTCACGGCACTGGGTATTTATAGCAAACAGAAGTGGTTCAAGTTCTTAGGTAGTTCAGCAAAGGTTAAGCACGCTTCTTGTCTTTGTTTAGTTAACAAGCACGTCTGGAAGAGGTTTGTCTCACAAAGTACTAGTATGAGAAATTCTGGAAGGTGAGAGGACTCCGTTAATGAGACTGATGGTTCTCTTAGACGCTGGTCAGAGAGACACCGGATCATTTTTGCTTAAACTTGACATAGTGTTCAAACGGGTAAGAAGGGTCTTTTAAATAAATGGTGCCAGAAGAATGGATATCCACACACAGAAGAGAGAAATCAAACCCCTTCCTTGGAGCGGACATAAAACTAACTCCAACTACATCATAGACCTAAATACAAGAGGTAAAGCTGTTACATTTTTCAGAAGAAAACAGGACAGTAAATGTCTATGACCTTGGATTAGTCAATGGCTGTTTAGATATGACACCAAAAGCATAGGCAACCAAAGAAAAAATAGATTTGACAATGTCAAAATTTAAACTTTTTGGAGATCCCTGGGGTTTAAGGATCCATCAGTGTCAGTGTAGCATCTGGGGTCACTGCTGTGGCTCGGGTTCGACACCTGGACTGGGAACTTCCACATGCCATGTGGCCAAAACATATTTAAACTTTTCGTGCTGCAAATGATGTATTGAGAAAGTGAAGGAGTTCCCGTTGTAGCTCAGTGGATTAAGAACCTAACCAGTACCCATGAGGACTCGGGTTCAATCCCTGGCCTTGCTCAGTGGATTAAAGGATCCAGTGTTGCTGTGAGCTGCAGTGTAGGTCAGAGATATGGCTTGGATCCGCTATTGCTCTGGTTGTGTCTGTGGCTGTGGTGTAGGCTGGCAGCTGCAGTTCTGATTTGACCGCTAGTCCTGGAACTTCCATATGCCGCAGGTGTGACCATTAAAAAAAAAAAAAAAAAGTGGAAAGACAATCCACAAAATGGGAGAAAACATTTAGAAATCACACATCTGGTAAGAAACTGGTATTCAGAACATATAAAGAACTCTTCCAGGAATTCCCGGTGTGGCTCGGTGGGTTAAGAACCCGACTAATATCCATGAGGACGCAGGTTCGATCCCTGGCCTTGCTCAGTGGGTTGAGGATCCAGCATTGCCATGAGCTGTGGTATAGGTCACAGACAAAGTTTGGATCCCCTGTTGCCGTGGCTGTGGTGTAGGCTGGCAGCTGCAGCTCTGATTTGACCCCTAGCCTGGGAACTTCCAAAAGCTACAGGTGCAGCCCTAGAAAGACAAAAAAAAAAAAAAAAAAAAAAGGCCAAACAAACAACCCCCAAAACTCTTCCAACAAAGAGACAAGAATTTGAAAACAGGCAGAGGATTTGAAGGATTTCTCTAGAGAAGATACAGATGGGCCCTAAGCATGTGGAAAGGTGTCCAATGTCATTAGCTTTCCACTAGGGAATGCACCTGCTGCCCTTGGATCTGGGGAGACGTTACCTTGACCTCCAAGACCTTATACTGGACCACCTTCTGGAAAGAGAGCCAGTGCCTTTGCTCACAAGAGGTATAGAGAGACACCCTGAGGAATTGTGCCCCGATACCGGTATATAGGTCTATTTAGAAAATCTGGGATCCTTCTGGGACTGGCTATGGTCCTTTCTTGACCGAAAGGCAGCTGGAGGCTGGCCTGGAGGCCATTCTGTGGGGGCAGCGCAGGCAAAGGGAAGCCTTTTTTTTTTTTTGGCCTTGCTTGCAGCATGCAGTAGTTCCTGGGCCAGGCACTACTGGGATGTGTTCCTGAGGGCCACATCCCTAACCTGCTGAGCCACTGGGGAACTCCCAGGAGGACTTAAACTCCCTTCCGGTTCAGCCACTCGGATTCTCTTGTTGGAATAACTTGGGCCTGAATCAGAAAGACAATGACTGCCTGGTCGAGGTGTTGCCTACGCTTCTCTCATGGAGGGCTGGATGGGGGCAAGGCTGATGTGGGCTGAACTTGGCACGCACACACACACACACATATATAGACACACACAGACACACACATGCACAGAGACATGGACACACACACAGACACACACGCACACCCCTCATTCATATGCTGAAGTTCTTACCTCCCCAGTGGGACTGTGTTTGTTTGTTTGTCTTTTTAGAGCCACACCCATGGCATACGGAGGTTCCCAGGCTAGGGGTCAAATCAGAGCTGCAGCTCCCAGCCTACACAATGCCAGATCCAAGCCGTGTCTGCAACCTATACCACAGTTCACAGCAACGCCGGATCCTTAACCCACTGAGCAAGGCCAGGGATCAAACTGTGTCCTCATGGAGCCTAGCTGGGTTCTTAACCCGCTGAGCCACAACGGGAACTCCCTGGGGCAGCTTCTTTACACAGCTGGGAGTGACTCAAGTTGAGAGGCTGGTCTGCCATCCTCCCCATGGCTGATCCCCTCCCCTCACTGTGAAATCCACCGGAAGCAGCAGAGGGGCCTGGCAAGTCTCCCGCTGGCTCTATCATCATTGTCATTGTGCCACCCGCATGGTACAAGAAGGAGGGGCTGCCCTTCAGGCTGTTATTCTACAAACCAGGACCGAGACTCGGTGTTTCAGACTGGACTGGGTCCCACAGGCCTAGCAGCGGGCCGGGATGCCACACTGCTGGCACTGCCCAGTGTGAGAGGTCTCATCTTCCACTGCGTACACTTGTCTAGTCTGGCGCCAAGGGTTAATCGCCTATCTCGTGAAGACACAGGGACTTGACCCCTGGGTGGTCCTATGAGACCGAAAGCACTTAAGGAAATTCCTCCAGGGGGTCACACAGCCCCTGGAGGCCTGTGGAGCCCTCCCGCCTTGTCATTTCTCTGTCCCTCTCTGTGGGCAATGTCTCCTGTGATGGGGAACATCTAGTTGGAAAAGGCGGTGAGGAATCTGGCCCCGTTTTTGGCTGACGTGGTCAGTGCCATGACCTCATCTCTGAAGGCCTGTCAGGTCAGTCTGAACCCACTGGGCAGCGTTGTTACAGCTGGTAGAGGGCCCAGACCTCCTCCTGGGCCTGGGTTAATGCCTCGGGACACTTTAAAAGGGTAATACAGAGGAGTTCCCATCATGGCTCAGGGGTTAACCAACCCAACTAGTATCCACGAGGACACGGGTTCGATCCCTGGCCTCTCTCAGTGGGTTAAGGATCCAATGTTGCCGTGAGCCGTGGTGTAAGTCGCAGACATGGCTTGGATCCTGTTGCTGTGGCTGTGGTGTAGGCTGGCAGCTACAGCTCTGATTCAGCCTGTAGCCTGGGAACCTCCATATGCTGCAGGTACAGCCCTAAAAAGACAAAAAAAAAAAAAAAAAAAAAAAAGGATCGATATAGAAAGTTAAGGCGAAATCCACTTGGATTTCCCTGGTGTTTTGTGGGATTTGTTCAGCTGGCTGGGCTCAGGACATGGGAGGCTGGTTGGGGTCTGTCCTGCCCTGCATGCTGGCCTCTCCCTGCTGCTCCAAGTCTTGTAGGCATTGGCCATAACGCAGTGCCACGGGAGACTGATACAGGGTTGGTTCCAGCCTCTGCAGGTCAGATAAATTGGAGGATATGACAGAGAGGTGTATTTATGTTTGTAGGGAAGTCTACTAGAAACCCAGATGCCTGGAGTTCCCGTCGTGGCTCAACAGAAATGAATCTGACTAGCATCCATGAGGACGCAGGTTCTATCCCTGACCTCATTCAGTGGGTTAAGAATCCGGCATTGCTGTGAGCTGTGGCTACAGCTCCAATTCCACCCCTAGCCTGGGAACTTCCATATGCCACCGGTGTGGCCCCAAAAGGACAAAAAACAAACAAACAAACAAAAAAACCCCAAACCTAGATGCTGCAGAAATATTGTGTGGAAATAATTCTCCTGAGTTCCTGCAGATCACACAAGCACAAGTAGTGACTTCTATGCTTTACTCTGAGTAACAGTGAGAAGCTGCTGGAAGGTTTAGATGTGATCAGATTTATGACTTAAGGGATTGACTCTGGCACCAGCCCTGAGAAATGTCTGAGGAGGACAAAGGAGGCCAGGTGGGCCTTTAGGGGCTCAGCCTCGGGGCGGAGTGCGCTTGTCACTAGGTAGCTGGACTATGTATTGGAGATGGAACCGACAGAATTCGTCGGGGGTTGGATGGGAGTGTTGGAACACCCTATCCTACAGGGTGTTCCAAGCGCTCAGCGCTGTGGCGACTGTGCTGGGCCAGCTGCTCTAAATGCTCAGAAACCACAGCCGCTCTGGACTCGCGTGTCTCCTGTGCCTGGCGCCCTGCCCCCGCTGTTTGGTAAGCTGAGGTGTCACCTTCCTGATGCCCTCAGTCAGGCTTAGGTGCCTCCCCTCTGCATGCATCTGCTTGTGGCCAATCCCCTCGGGCTTGTACTGCCCCACTGGCTTCTGTCCCCTGCAGACTCTGCTGGTGACAGCATCCCTCCCGTGTTTATTACTGGCCCCTCTGTACCCGGGACGGAGTCTGCGCCATGGCCAGCATTCAGCCCAGGTCCGATGACTGTTAGTAACAACTAAATAGTAATAATCTGTCATGGGGAAAAGGTAGCTCCTTTATCTCAAGAATGGAGTCTGGGGTTCACGCACAGGGGTTCCACTTACATGGAAAAACCACCCACAGGGAGTTTCCTGGTGGCCTATTGGTTAAGGATCTGCCAATGTTACTGCCGTGGCTCGGGTTGCTGCCGTGGTGTGGGTTCAATCCCTGGCCAAGGAATTTCTGCATGCCGTAGACACGGCAAAAAAAAGAGAGAGAGAAGCCAGGGGCAGACAGCTCTTAACCATGCTGCCTGTGGGCGGTAGCCAAAGCCCCATGGATATTTGGGTATTAATTTTTATCTAAAAAGTATTTGAATAAAGTGTTGTGTATCTTCATTACTGTTTTTTGGTGCCTTACCCCCCTCACGGGGGCCCTGCAGGAGAGGTGGGTCGGTGATAGGGAGGTGACGTGGGGGTCAGTTTAGGGCTGATGATCTTCTGTGTGTTACATGGTGACTTTTGAAGAGTCTTGAAAGCCCCAAGCTGGTGTCTGCATCCGCAGGTACTGCCACAGCAAAGCGTGGTGGCCTGAACGGTGTCACAGGAGCCATGTCTGTTCTCGTGGTTCTCAGGCTGGAGGTTGTCACCAAGGTGCCTGGAGTGCTGGACTCTTCCTGGCTTGAGATAACTGTCTTGTCTCTATGTCCACATGGCTTCTTGGGTATGGAAGGAGAGACATCTCAGTGGTCTCTGCCTCTGCTTAATAACTTCAGTCTGGAGTTCCCATCGCAGCCAAGTGGAAACAAATCTGCCTAGCATCCATGAGGACGTGGGTTTGATACCCGGCCTCGCTCAGTGGGTCAAGGATCCAGCATTACCGTGAGCTGTGGTGTAGGTCACAGAGGTGGCTGGGATCCCATGTTGCTGTGGCTGTGGCTGTGATGTAGGCTGGCAGCTCCAGCTCCCATCTGACCCCTAGCCTGGGAACCTCCATATGCCACGGGTGTGACCCTTAAAAAAAAAAGAAGTACTTCAGTCCACACCATCACGACCTCATGGAACCTTAAATACGTCCTGAAAGACCATCTCCTGATACAGTCACAGGGGGCAAGCTCCCATGGAACCTCGGAGGACACAGTTTGGTCAGTGGGGACCCTGCTTCCATTCTGATCCTGCTGCCAGAGGGGCAGCTTGGCGCCAGAGATGGGCGGGCCAGGGCGTGGCTCCTCTGCCATTAGCTGTGTGATCTTGGGCCCGTCACCCTCTCTGAACCTCAGCTCTCCCATCTCTGAAATTAGTTACTGTTTCTTATCTCACAGGAAAATCGCGAGGCTTATCTGTTAATATACATACTGATGTAAAGATCTTGAACGTAATTCTAAGTATGTTAGGTCTCTTCCCCTTGGCAACCAACCGGAACTCGGGACGAGAAGCTGGTGTCTTTTAAGTTAAGAGGCGGGTCTGCCCGGAGGCTGGACGGCGGCCTGACACACGGACTGGCTACTCCTTTTCTGAGTTTCCGGGGCTGCCCGCCCTCATCCCGCAGACCCCGAGCAGGCGTCCCAGGTCCCACCACTCTCCTAGGGCCCCAGAGGAAACGTTCACGGGCTGCAGCCACGGAGGGAAAAGTGCTGAGTCATGACTTGGTTTCCTTCGGATTCTGAGTGGTTCTTATCATGTTCTGCAGGAAGCGCCAGCACTCCCAGCTATTAATAATAATGATGAAATGTCATTTCGGACCAAATCCGGGTGGCGGTGGAGGGTCACCTGTCGGGCTAACCTCCCCGTCTATCTGTCCAGGAAGGAAGGGACCTGTCCGAAGACAAGCTGCGCCGATAGCCAAGTGCTGGCCCAGAGGCCCAGGGCTTCCCGCAGCCCAGTGACAGGAGGCTCCCGGAGGTCGCGGCCGGCTGGAAGTGTGGATGTTGTCATTGGCCAGTTTTCTCAACCGTTTCCAAGATCCCTTCGAGGGCAGAGAGCCAGATAAAGAAACAGTATCCATGGCCCTCCAGAGCCTGAGATGGTGACCCCTTCCTACTGCAGGACAAAACGTTCAATCAGTAGGGAGCTCTGCTCTCACCCTCCCAAGGTGGCGAAGGTTTTCTAGCCCTGAATCCACCTGGCCCCCTTTTCCGTTGAAGCCTGGGATTTCACGGATGCAAACCCTTCCCTTCCTGCTCCCCCCCACATCCCCTCGACGGGCCTGACCAGGGTTGACAAGTGGGGAAGAGTCTGAGATAACGATTTCTGCTTGGAGCCTAGAACTTTCCAGAAACCGTGGTCACCAGAGTGAATCACCAGAGAGACTCTAATTCTGTTTTCTCTCTCAAAGAGGGAAGGATAGTTCTGGCCCAGCCCTCGGTGACTAGGTTGTGGGTGGAAAAATGAGCTTCTAAACCTGTTCATGCCGACAGTTGCCTGAGAAAACCTAGTCACTGGGGGCAGGGCCATAGCTGTCCTTCCCCACCACCCGTGGGGACAACCTCACTCAAGTGGTGGGCTAGATATTTGCTGTCATTGCCCAACAGATTCAGACCGACTGACCTAAGAGAAAGTTCCTTTCCACTCTTTTTGGGCCTTTGCCCTTATCAAATTCATACTCAAGAAGATTCTGCAACAGAATTTAATTTCCAGCCTTGAGACCGGGTTGATGATTAACTCGAGGAATCCAGGAAGGACCTCTGTTGCAATGGGTTACCACGCAGAGGAGCCAGGCTTACTAGAGCAGAGAACCTGCCACGCTTGGCACCCACACCTGCAACGCTCACTACGGTCCTGAGAGCCTTAGGTGGATCTTTAACTTTAAACTAAAAGCAGTTAAGGTGACAGAGGCAGTTCCTTGGTGACCAGCTCCATGCGGCTTTGCAGTTGCTGTGTGAGGCCGGCAGACTCAGAATGATTCCCTGGTCATGGAAAGTTCCCCGGACACCGATGGTTGGGCTGTTTCATCACTGATGTCAGATGAAACCCTGAGGAGGGGACCCTGCCCGTGGTGCAGGGCAGCACATGCTGTGTCACTCGCCACTGGGGTGGCTGCAGAGCAGATTCCCAGCTTCCTAAAGAGAAGTGTTAGGAAGGAATCTCATTCTCGGCGTGTCCATCTGACAGTTTTACAAGTCCACTCTCTTTCTCCCTCTGTGATCAGCAGTGTGGAGCGTCCACCTTTCCTGGGCAGAAAGGGGAGGAAGCCCCCCTCACTCGAGCTCCGATTCCCAGTGGTCTGCAAAAAATCCCGCACACCCCCCCAGGGCTCCTGGGCTCCCCCGCCACTCCCTCAGGCTTCGGGGTCTCCCTCACCACCCCCAGGCCTCCCAGACTCCCCCACCCCAACCCTCAGACTCCCCCACCCCAACCCTCAGCCTCCCCATGCAGAGGCAGCCCTGAACCCCATCACTCAGTGGAGACAGACCCTGGCTCCCATGCTGTCACCGCTTAGCTCTGAGACTCTGGCAAGTGACCTTTCCTCCTGGAAGCAAAACTTTTGGTTTTGTTTTCTTTAATTTGCGCAAATGCAGGCAAGAGATCCCCTTGGCAGGACTGAGGTAAGATGTGAAGGAGGTGGCACATGGGGTGCCTCTGCACAGGTGGGGGCTGCGGGAGCAGCGGCTTCACCAACCCAAGGGCTTCCAGGGACATGGTGGTTTTCTTTCTGCTGTGAAGCAGTGGGAGCCCCACAGCTACCTTGCTGTCCGGGCTGGGTCTGTCTGAAGGTCTGTGGGAACAGCATCGGAGTCCCTGTGTTTCTACGACCACCCCCATCCTGCCCCCACACCCGCCTCGTTGATCATCCACCCGACACTGTCCGCCTCCCCCACTCCTCCCTCGATGACAGAACCCAGATTTTGCTTCAGTGCTTAGTGTCCAGGGCTCCCTCTCCAGCCCAGGACATTGCCTCTTGACTGGTCCAAACACCAGGTTAATATTATTTGTCTTGCCGGTGACATAATTCTGAGAAGTGAGACACGGGGTGGGGGGGGTCCCAGGATGACTTTCTGCCCGTGAAAATAAGGAAAGACAAATGGGGACACTGAGTCCTGAGCTTCCACTGCGTATGCATGTGTAATGGCCTGAGCTATTGGGGGGGAGGGGACCAGCTGGAGGACAAGGCCAGAGGGACTGCACAGCAGAGGGGAGAGGAGAGACCCCTAGTCAGGGTGACACTCTGTTCCATGAGCCATTCCCAGTCACTCACTTTCTAGACTTTTTCATTTTGTTTGTTAAACCAGATTAAAAGTTGGAATTTTCTATTATTTGCTGTGGACAATGTCCTAAATGACCCGTCATACAAATAACCAACACAGTTGCATTTTTACTTACTTTCCCATGTCTCATGTTCCCGACTCGCACTCGTGCTTCTGGGGTGGGGGCTGTGTCCTTCATCCTTGTACCGCTTAGAGCACCCCTCTCAGGGCCCCCCACACTGTAAGCCCCAACCACCTAGTTGTTACGTGAACGTGGATGTGCATACAGCCCCAGAAGCTCTGGAGTTCCCTGAGCAGCCCCTTCACGGCGAGGCAGGGACACACAGGGGCGGTAGGGCGAGAAGGCTGGGGATCATTACGGGGACAAATTCTACCCTGTCCTAATCTATGTGACGTGTCACCCTTCTAGGAACCCTGACTTGAGCATTCCATGCTGCCTTTGACTCTTTTCACATCAAAGTTTACTCCTCAAATCCCAACTGTGCCAAGCTCTCACCAAATTACTCTGACTTTTCAGCTTATCCAGGAAAATCAGGTTTTAGGGCAAACCTGACTTATCCTGTCCAAGCAAATGAATTGGTCTGAGATGGAGAAGTCTTGTATTTTTTTTTTTGTCTTTTTGTTGTTGTTGTTGCTATTTCTTGGGCCGCTCTTGCGGCATATGGAAGTTCCCAGGCTAGGGGTTGAATCGGAGCTGTAGCCACCGGCCTACGCCAGAGCCACAGCAACTCGGGATCCGAGCCGCGTCTGCAACCTACACCACAGCTCACGGCAACGCCGGATCCTTAACCCACTGAGCAAGGGCAGGGACTGAACCCGCAACCTCATGGTTCCTAGTCGGATTCATTAACCACTGCGCCACGACGGGAACTCCAGCCTTGTATTTTTTTCTAGTGGGAGCTGTGTCTTTCTTTGAGGCGGAGGGCTAGGTCTGGCTTCTTTATTTTCAGTATTGCATAATTTACAGCATTTCGAGTGTGCAACATAGTGGTTCAGTCATATATACATATAAGATTTCAAATTCTTTCCCATTCTAGGTTATTATAAGATACTGAGTAGAGGTCCCGGTGCTGTGCAGCAGGTCCTTCCTGTTTATCTCTCTTGTATGTGGTGATGTGCGACTGTTAATCCCAAATGCCTCATTTATCCCTCCTCCTCCTTTCCCCTTTGGTAACCATAAGTTTATTGTCTATGTCTGTAAGTCTATTTCTGTTTTGTAAATAAGTTCATTTGTATCATTTATTTTTAGATTCCGCATATACGTGATATCATATGGTATTTTTCTTTGTCTGACTGACTTCACCTAGTGTGATAATCCCTAGTTGCATCCATGTGGCTGCAAATGGCATTAGTTCATTCTTCTTTATGGCTGAATAGTATTCCATTGTGTACATGACCACATTTTCTTTATCCATTCCTCTGTAGATGGACATTGAGGTTGCTTCCATGTTTTGACTATTTTAAGTAGAGGGAGCTGAGTCTCTTAGGAGGGAAATCTACTCAGGAAGGGAGATGAGGATAAAAAGGCTGCCTGGCAGATGGGTGGGGACAGAAAGCATGGATGGCCCCTTGGATGCCAGCTCCTGGTCTGGGTGGCCCCTGTGCTCCCCACTGCTGGCAATGCACTGTCCCCCTCTCCCCACACCCCCCACAGCTGCCCTTTAGTGCCCTCACTGTGGCAGAGGCTAAAAAATGTTAAGAGCCCCCGGTAGACCCCAGGCTTTCTTTTCAATTAGTGATCCTTTCTGATGGTCTGAAAGTCCATCATCTCTCTTCTCACAGTGTAAGCATCTCAAGGCTCTGCTTTGGCTGCACTACAGGCGCCCCTCTGGGCTCTATCACCCCATCCATCACTCTTCCCAGCAGGCTCCTGGGTGGTAGTGCCCCGTCAGCTGAGCTTCCTAGTAGAGCTGTCCCTGGGAAGAAGTGCTTACAGGGACAGATGGCTTTCTGTCGGGTGTGAGGCAGAGGGTTTTCATGAAGCCGTGAAAGGCTGGGCTGTGGTTCAGTGTTGAGCCCTCGTCTTCATCTCCAGCCAGGTGGCGTTCCAGGTCACTGCTCTCATCTGAAAAAGATAAGTAGATTTTTCAGGATGAAATATCGCTGGGCTGTTGTAAGTGATTCCAGCTTTGTACGAAGAAATTTTGACGCTTTCATCCAGATTAGAGAAGAAAGAAATGAGGATGAGAAAAAAGGAAAATGTACTGAGCAGAGTAGAAGAAAACAAGCCAGGAAGGAGAGCTTAGTGGTGAAACAATGGACACGGAAGACAAGGAAAACAGTTAGAAGCTTAAAAACAAGAAAGAAGTAACCATAAACAACACTGAGAGCAAAGAAAATCCACATATAAAAAGAAAATAAAGGAGTTCCCGTCATGGTGCAGTGGTTAACGAATCCGACTAGGAACCATGAGGTTGCGGGTTCAATCCCTGCCCTTGCTCAGTGGGTTAAGGATCTGGCGTTGCCGTGAGCTGTGGTATAGGTCACAGACACGGCTCGGATCCTGAGTTGCTGTGGTTCTGGTGTAGGCTGGTGGCTATGGCTCTGATTAGACCCCTAGCCTGGGAACCTCCATATGCCTCGGGAGTGGCCCAAGAAATGGCAAAAAGACAAAAAAAAAAAAGACAAAAAAAAAGAAAAAAAAGAAAGAAATTCTCTGTTGGCTTAGTGGCTTAAAGACCCAGCATTGTCATTGTTGTGGCAAGGGTTTGATCGCGACCTAGGAACTTCTACATGCCCTGTCATGACCAAAAAATAAAAAAAGAAAAGAAAAGAAAAATGGTCCATGAAATAGAGAAAAAAAAACAACAAACAAAAAAACAACTAGGGATAAACCAAAGTGAAGAAGACTCTGGTATAAAACAAGGCTCATGTATGTCAACTTGACTGCTTTCACTAAAATAATTTTTCCCAGTACATTTTAAGAATGATCTATTGCCTAATAACTGGTCACTTTTGGATACTGCTACAAATAGAGTGAAATAGCTTTCTCAATGTTGTAAATGACAGTTGCCTGTTACACCGATCACCATCCTTTTCCTTATAGAACCTAGAATTTCAAAAATGAAAGGGGACTTGCAGAATATCTAATGTTTGTTCACTTTAGAGAGAAGGAACCCTCAGTCAGAAGAAGCAACTTGTCTGGGAGCTTTGGCTGGTGACACAAGGGAGCCAGGACCTGACCCTCCCCAGTGGGGGCTCCCAGCTGCTCTGGGGGCCACAAGGCTCCCCCTTCACCTCTAGTCTCCCAATTTCCAGACCTTTTCCTGTGCCTGACCCGTGAACATTTACTTGGCCTGTGGCTCATCTTATTGAGTCTTATACATTTAAATTAGTATTAAAAAGGACTAAAGAAATAATGTTCTAACATGAATATAAATTGGTACTAAAAACAATTACTAAATAAGTAACAGTGTAACACATCACAACTGCAGAGCTAATATTTATAGAAATTTCCCTACTTGCTAGGTAATTGTGTTCAATGTTTTACATGTATCGACTCATTAAACCTTAAATGAGTAACAATATAACATGGTAATGATGGAATTATTGACAACCTAGATAATATTTATAGAAATTTTACAGTGTGCCAGGTATTGTGCTGTTCTGGATTGAACTGGGTCCCCACAAAAATGCATATGTTCAAGTCCTGATCCCCAATATCTCAGAATTGACCTTATTGGGGTATAGGGTTGTTGAAGACGTGATTAATTAATGTGCTGTCCTTAGGGTAGCTCCCCGTCCAGTAGGACTGGTGTCCTAATAGGAGGGGAAGTTTGGACCCAGAGGAGACTTAGGTAGAGGGGAGAGGAGGTGAGAGACACCGGGAGAAGGGCTTCCACAAGCCAAGGAGAGGAGGCTGGAAGTCATCCTTCCCTCACGGTCCTCAGACGGAACCAGCCTTGTGGATACATGGACTATGGTCATCTGGCCTCCAGAACTGCTCCAGAAACATCTGTGGTTTAAGCTGCCCAGCTTGTGATGCTTTGCTATGGCAGCGTTGCCAACTAATACAGTACCAAGCGTTTTATAGGCATTAACGTGTGTCATTCTTACCATCAAACCTTGGACAAAACCCACACTGAAGATGGAGGAGGAAAAAATTAAATACCAGGAGAAGGAAGCATCAACCAGATTCAGAATGTGCAGTGTCCACAAGCGAAATGACAGGGTTTCTCCGACAAAACAATGTTGTGATTTAAAAAGAGAGAGAGGGGAAGTTCCCATTGCGGTGCAGTGGACGTGAATCCAACTAGTATCCATGAGGATGCGGGTTCAATCCTGGCCTTGCTCAGTGGGTTAAGGATCCAGCGTTGCTGTGAGCTGTGGTGTAGGTCGCAGACGCAGCTCAGATCTGGCGTTGCTGTGGCTGTGGTGTAGGGCGGCCGCTGCAGTTCTGATTCCACCCCTAGCCTGGGAACCTCCATATGCTGTAGGTTCGGCCCTAAAAAGACAAAAAATAAAAATAAAATAAAACTATTAACATTTAATGACAACATGACACTATTTTCTTCTCAGCTCCGCACGAGTCTTCTGGGACACGCACTCGGTGGGGACACGGGCACCATCACCCAAGCTGGAAGCAGACGTTCATGATTTGTGAAGGCTCACATTTTCTTTACAGAAAGCAGGGATGGAACCCAGATTTTTTGACTGCCGGTCACATGTGGAAGACCAGATTGAATGGCTTCACAGGTCAGAGGAAGGCTTTAGGGCTGGGCTTCTGGGTTGGGGTCCCCTGTAGATGCTGGCCCTTGCTCAGCTCACTCACCTCTGCTCTGGGCCTCAGGTGTCCAGCATGTGGAGCAGAATGCCCCCACGCCCACCCCTGCCCACGGTGCCACCTGCCAGGCGCTGTGACCGGCAGATGTGTGGATAGAGTGACCTCCGGCAAAGACACTGGCCTTGGCTCTCTGAGCAGAGTCATTCCTCAGTTGACTGCAGAGAAGGCCATGTGGGGGACCAGGTGGGGCCGAGGAGGCTCCCCCAGTCACCCAAGCTTCAGGGCGACACTCACTGAGCTTCAGCAGCGTGAGATAAGAGGCTGGGCAGAGGCCGGGGGTGCTCAGGCCGCCCTGGGAGGCGGCGCCGCTCTCCTGACCTGGCACTTGGGTTGTGGATGGTACCCTTTTAGCCCCCACTTCTCAGAAGCAGCCCCTGTTATCCATCAGGGCCTGTCCATCCAGTTCAAGTTCACAGTGATAAATCTCGAGACCTCTGAGGGTCCTCACAAAGGTGGGTGTGGCCGCTGATAGCATGCGTGATTAAGTGCCTTCCTGTGTCAACTAGGGCTGGAATAGACCACAAACAGGCAGGCGGCTTTTATACAAACTGATCTGGCTGCTATCAGCTGCTCTGACATTTTATACTAATACTTAAAATAAATCTAGAAACAGGAAAGAAAGTACAGAATTATTGTTTCAAGCAGGCTGTGCGAGCTTATCTTCAAAGTGGCAGAGGTCCCATTGTGTTAAGAGGGACGGCTCACTCCACTGGCGTAAAGGTTAGTGGCGGGAGGGCCACCGCGGCCCAGACGGGTTCCCACGTGAGAGCCGGCCAAGGGCACTGTTTCCATTGTCTTCCCGCTCACCTGGGGACCTCTCAGTGCACCTGGAAGCCACAAATACCTTTTAGAAGCTATTGAGAATGACTCCTTAGAACCCGATGAAGCATCTGATGCTGAGGGTCATGCTTAAACCTTGGTCTCAACCTCCACATGGAGTGTCTTTGCATGAGTGTGTTTCCTGGCAGCAAAAGGAAGCGGGTGCTGTTCTGGATTTTCTGGTTGGAATGAGAGCCTGAGGGAGAAGAGTCACATGAAATTAGGCTTAAAAAACCTTATTTCAAAAAAAGAACATAGAAATTGTCTAGGTCGTCTAGTTGTTCTCAACTCTGGTGACGCATTAGAACCACTCCGGGAGCTTTTTAAAAATACTGATGCCAGGCGTTCTTGCTGTGGTGCAATGGGATTGGCAGCATCTCTGCAGCCCTGGGACACAGGTTTGATTCCTGGCTTGGGAACTCCATATGCTGTGGGGTGGGCAAAAATAAAAAGAAGAAGAAAAAAAGAAAAAAAAAAATGAATGCCAGGAGTTCCCGTTGTGGCTCAGTGGGTTGAGAGCCAGACTAATATCCATGAAGATGTGGGTTCAATTCTTGGCCTCACTCAGTGGCTTAAGGATCCGGTGTTGCTGTGAGCTGTGGTGTAGGTCGCAGATGCGGCTCAGATCTGTAGTTGCTATGGCTGTGGTGTAGGCCGGCAGCTGTAGCTCCGATGTGACCCCTAGCCTGGGAACTTCATATGCCATGGGTGCGGCCCTAAAAAGAGAAAAAAATATATTGATGCCAGAATCCAATTTAAGAGATCTGGGAATTTCTCAGGGCGTTGATATGTTTAAAAATCTCCCCAGGGGATTCTAATGGGCAAAAGGGTGGAGAAACACTCCTTCTGCCAATGCCTCAGAGACAGCACAGCATCTAAGGCCCAGAGAGGGGGCTGCTGGGCCAGCGAAAGCACGAGGGCACAGCCAGGCTGGGACCCCGCAGTCTGCTCTTTTGTTCTGTGCTGTGAGTTGTCCGCACCCTTAACTGAAATAAATCTAAGAATGGCTCGAGAGCTAAATACTTAAATTTGCAAACGCGGGGCTGGGTGTCTTTCTCATAGCTTTATTTCATAATTCGCTTTTCTTTTTTACTATAGACATAATCAGAGGACTTTATTTTTATAAATACACTGTATTGAAATGTAATTGATTTACAATGTGTGTTAATTTCTAGTGTACAGCACAGTGGTTCAGTTATATATATATATATACACACATATATATACACATTCTTTTTCGTATTCTTTTCCACGATGGTTTATCTCAGGATATTGAATATAGGTCCCTGAGCTGTATGGTGGGACCTTGTTGTTTATCCAGCCTATAGATAATCGTTTGCATCTGCTAATCCCCAACTCCCCATCCTTCCCTCTCCTACCTCCGCCCCCTTAGCAATCACAGGCCTATTCGCTATGTCTGTCTGTTTCTGTTCAATGGATTTAAATTAATTTTTTTTTTGTTTTTTGTCTTTTTGCCATTTCTTGGGCCGCTCCCGCAGCATATGGAGGTTCCCAGGCTAGTGGTCTAATCAGAGCTGTAGCCACCAGCCTACGCCACAGCCACAGCAACGCAGGATCGTTAACCCACTGAGCAAGGGCAGGGATCGAACCCGCAACCTCATGGTTGCTAGTCGGATTTGTTAACCACTGTGCCATGATGGGAACTCCTTAAATAATTTTTTTGACTGCACCATGGCATAAAGAAGTTCCTGGGCCTGGGACTAAGCCTGAGCCACAGCAGTGACACCCCTTAACCCCCCGAGTGAGCAGGAAGCTCCACATGCTTTCCTTTTGTCATTTCTGGAAGGTCCTTTGTTTCTTGGCTCCTCCCTCCTCTCAAAGAAGAACCTTCGTGAATGGTGAGAGGCTTCAGAAGACTGATGCTCATGTTCACTCTGTTAAATCAAACAGTAATTAAAATAACATGGCAGAGAGCACAGAGTAGAGCTGAATTAATTATTAATTGGGTGGTGATGTAAGTACTGCTTCTGATTTTATTTGTGAGAATAAGAAAGCTTATTACTACTTTTGCACATTTGGGTGTCCTCATATTTGGTGAGGATTTTTTTTTTTTTTTTTTTTTTTTTTTAACAATCCTACCTGCAGCACATGGAAGTTCCCAGCCTAGGGGTTGGAATCAGAGCTGCAGCTGCAGCCTATGACACAGCTGTGGCAACACTGGATCTTAGCCACAGCTGCCACCTATGCCGCAGCTTATGGCAACGCTGGATCATTAACCCACTGAGCGAAGCCAGTGGGTGAGACCCACATCCTCCTGGAGACTATCCTGGTCCTTAACCAGCTGAACCACAATGGGAACTCTTTGGTGAACATTTTCAAAATTATTTTCTAGCAAGTAAACAATACTTAGTAAACAAAACACAGTAGTATTTGATTACGGAAATTATACTCCCAAGATTTTCTGGGATTGTCCTATTTTAAATATTCTATCCATAGTCACATAAAAAGTAAAAAGGACCTGGACATTTGAATATTTTGGTATCCAAGTGATGTCTCTGTGATTATACTTGAAGAATTCATGGTCAGCTCCTGTGTTGCAGTTTTTGGCATGGAGAAGATGGGTCACTCTGTGGACACTTCCATGATGCTGATGGGATCTGTATGGGGCCCTAAGATGCTGGCCTGGAGATGCTGACTCCTGCAGCCATGGCGACAGCACAGTGCACAGCCTAGAGCGGCTGGTCCCCCCGGGCCTGTTGAGCAGGCACATCCTGGAAAGCCCAGGAGGCAGCTTTAGGGACATGAGCCGTCCTCGTTCCCTGCCTGCTTTGGGCCTGTGGCTGGCCTCACTCCCTGACTCTTGTCTATCTCAGCCCCTCCGGTGTGCTCTGCATCCTTAGCCATGCAGAGTTGGGCCTGACCCCCCCATCGTTGTTGCCTGTCCGGCCATCGCAATGGCCTCTGCATAGCCGCTCCTGCCTCACTCTTGTCCTCTTCCTGTTCCTTCTTCACCCTCAGCGCCTGGTCGGGGTCCCCTCAGAGTTAAGAAACAGGAGACCCACCATACCCTCACGCGCTTCCCAACTCCAGCCCTCGCCTTTCTGTGGGCTCACCCCGTGTGCCCCAGATTTTCAGACGTGGCTGCACTCGGGTTCATGGATGTCTGTGTCCTGACCCCAGAGGTCCTGTTTGTTAATCTGGGGTCAAAGGTGAGCCTGGGGTCCGACCAAAGCTCCCCAGAGGTGAGAGCCTCTGCTCCCCGCTCCCCAGCCTGGTCCCCGCTCCCCGACCTGCCTGTCACAGCTCCTCAGGGTGAGCTGCAGTGGCTGGCAGCCAGCAGGAGATTCCCTCTGTGTGTGAGAATTGGGAGTAAGGGCTTCCATGAAGAAAAAGGCCCTCCCTCCTGGAAAGGGGCTTTGTGTTTGCCTTCTGGGCCTTCCAGACCCTGTTGGATAATTAGAGGAAGAAAGGAGAGCTCGGAGGCCACTCCATTCTGAAACTTCTGTGTCCTCTGCAAATTCTTTGCATAGCTTGCTTGCTTACTATGTGTGTTGCAGAGAGGCCTCCAGGTCCCAGCTGCCTCTTTGGGGGCAGGGGTGGGGGGGTGGGGGGTGGTAGACAGGGAGGAGTTGTCAGAACATCTCCAGGAACCGTACCAGTCACAACGGTCACTCCCCAGAGGTGAGGGCACATTGGCTTGGGTCACCCCTTCTATTTGTACAAACGGGGAGCCACGCAGCTCATTCAAGCAGCTGGAGACGGCTCATTTCCTCCCATCTAATGCTATTTCAGGCTCTCCCTCCCCCCACAAGCATCGTGGAATCTCCTTCTCCTGCCTCACGCAAGAACTTGCAGACAGATCTTTAGGGGACTAGCAAGGAAATGTAAATGAAAACCCAAGTTCATGGAAATAAAGGGGGATTTTTAGGTCGGTCCAGCCCCAGGCCCTACACACATCAATTGCTGTGCGCGCACCTCACATTCAGACCAGATGCTATTTGAGGGGCTGTGAGTTTAGACGGTAAAGGGCACAGGGTCTGGATTCATTCGCCCCAACTGCACTGGGACCCTAGCACATCCCTAACCTCTCTACCCCTGGTTGCGCCTCTCAGAAATGGGTATAATGCTGTGAGGTTTAACCCTGTGGTGCCTTGGGAAGAGTTTAGCTGGCTCTTGGTAATAAATGTAACTTTATAATTTTTTCAGTTCTGCCTTGCCTGACATTAGAATTTGCTTATTTATTTATAAAAATTTTATTGGAATATAGTTGACTTACAGTGTTGTGTGATTTTCAGGTATACAGCAAAGTGATTCAGTTACACACACACACACACACACACATACACACACACACACATTCTTTTTCAGATTCTTTGCCCATGTAAGTTATTACAGAATATTGAGTGGAGTTCCCTGTGCCATATAGCAGGTCCTTGCTGTTTATCTACAATAGATGTAACTTTAAAAGAGGGGTTAGGATTTTTTTTTTTTTTTTTCTGGCAGAGTCTTCATCTTGGGATCCTTGCCCCTCCTAGATAGAAGCAGTGGTTCTCATGAGTTAAAGGTGGTACAAGAGAGAAAGAAGGCCCCCTGCCCAAGGTCAGGTCCCGGCATTACAAGTGACCATCTGTGTTTAACCAATACCATTCTCAAAACCTGCCTTTTACATACACCTAGAAAAAACTTTTTTGAAAAGGACACATGCACCCATATGTTCATTGCAGCACTATTTACGATAGCCAAGACATGGAAACAACCTAAATGTCCATTGACAGATGATTAGATTAGGAAGATGTGGTATATATACACAATAGAATACTACTCAGCCATAAAAAGAACAAAATAATGCCATTTGCAGCAACATGGATAGAACTGGAGACTCTCATACTGAGTGAAGTTAAGTCAGAAAAAGACAAATACCATATGATATCACTCATATCTGGGATCTAATATATGGCACAAATGAACCTTTCCACAGAAAAGAAAATCACAGACTTGGAGAATAGACTTATGGTTGCCAAGGGGGAGGGAGAAGGAGTGGGATGGACTGGGAGTTTGGGGTTAATAGATACAAACTATTGCCTTTGGAATGGATTAGTGATGAGATCCTCCCATTTATGATGGAGCATGATAATGAGAAAAAGAATGTATATGTGTGTGTGTGACTGGGTCACCTTGCTGTACATTAGAAAATTGATAGAACACTGTAAACCTGCTATAATGGAAAAAATAAAAATCAGTAAAAAAAATGACAACCCCCACCTCCCACCCCCCGCCACTGCCTTTTAGCACAGTGGCACAGTTTCCCCACAAGAAGATAGATTTCAGCTACAGAGATGCCCCGGGTCGCAGAGCTGGTTTTGTGGCAGAGACTTGATGAGCTTTCCGCTACCCTGATCCCCTAGTCGGGTCCCAGATCCTTGAGATCCTTGCCTCTGACCAGGGACTACTTCACCCCATGGCGCCCTTTACCATCTCATGGTTCCCAAATTAACTGGATACCAAAGCACTTCTCTCTTCTGAAAGGGCAAACTGGAAAGGAAACTAAGGAGAACTTCATCAGGACTTCTTAGCTGTCCCACGTCTTAATAGCGCCCCCTGAAGGTCGGGTGTGACCTACTGAGGGAAAGGGTGGGGCTACATGGCAGGGCTACATGGCAGGGTAGGGACCTCTCCTACGTGCCTGGGGAATGAAAGGGTTACACGCTCATTTCCACGGAACTGCCGGCAAGGATTTAACCAAACAGGTTAAGGTTCTAACTTGACAAGAGAGACATACTGAGCCATAGAACGTTGAGGCTTTACATGTGGAGGAGGGTGACGTCTATACTGTTTACTGAGAGGGAGAAGGGCTTGTCGTCAAATCAGTACTTGGCCAGCAGCATGCTCAGAGCTGGAGAAATCGCAAGTTACTAGGAAAAATATCTCCAAAAAAAAAAGAAAGAAAAGAATTCACCAAAAGAAAGGCTGGAATGGAGTTCCCTTCAAGGCTCAGGGGTTAACGAATCCAACTAGGAACCATGAGGTTGCGGGTTCCATCCCTGGCCTTGCTCAGTGGGTTAAGGATCCAGCGTTGCCGCGAGCTGTGGTGTAGGTTGCAGATGCAGCTCGGATCCCGTGTTGCTGTGGCTCTGGCATAGGCCAGCAGCAATAGCTCCAATTAGACCCCTAGCCTGGGAACCTCCTTATGTCGTGGGAACGGCCCTAGAAAAGGCAAAAAGACACACACACACATACAAAAAAAAAAAAAAAAAAAAAAAAAGAAAGGCTCGAGTAACTCTAGGACATTTAATTTATGATGTATATACAGACTAGTCCCTCCCACCCCCCACTCCAAGTCTCTCTTCTCTTTCCTCAACTCACAAAGGAGAAGCCCTGGACGCTAAATGAGCAGGTAAGAAACTGTCAGGTGAGCTGCAGGCTTCTGCCCCAGGTCTCTGCTCCTTGTAACCATCTCCTGAAATCAGGAAGAGCAGCTCCAAGAACTGGGCAAAGGATGCCAATGACCAGTGTCGGGGACCTGACGGAAAAGGACCAAGTCAGGATGGAAATTGACCAGCTCAAGAAAGAAGTGACACTGGAAAGGAGGCTAGTGTCCAGGTGTCAGGACAAAGAAATTGATTATGTTGAGAAAGATCTGTGGTGGAGGTGGCACTCGTGAACGGTGTCCAGAGGACAAAATCCCTTCAGGGAGCTACAAGGAGGCTGTGTGATTAAAAAAGAAAGAAAAACTGTGTCAGTTGTCTCCCTCTGATTTTTAACACAATCTCAGATCAGGTTTAACGGCACTTGTCTTTCATCGTCTCATCACACCGACAGTCCCTTGCACGTGAATTCTTGGGATCTGGTGGAGTCCAGACCTCTGCTGGGAGGTGAGCTCACTCAGGTGGGTTGCACTGAACAAACCAGGCTCCTCCTTGTTCCGAATTTCACCAAATGCTTTTTTTTTTTTTTTTTTTTAAATGCACTTTATTTTTTTATTTTTTTTTTGTCTTTTTGTCTTTTGTTGTTGTTGTTTGTTGTTGTTGTTGTTGCTATTTCTTGGGCCGCTCCCGCGGCATATGGAGGTTCCCAGGCTAGGGGTTGAATCGGAGCTGTAGCCACCGGCCTACGCCAGAGCCACAGCAACGCGGGATCCGAGCCACGTCTGCAACCTACACCACAGCTCACGGCAACGCCGGATCCTTAACCCACTGAGCAAGGGCAGGGACCGAACCCGCTACCTCATGGTTCCTAGTCGGATTCGTTAACCACTGCGCCACGACGGGAACTCCCAAATGCTTTTTTTTAAAAAAAAATTTTAGGGGAGTTACCGTTGTGGCTCAGGGGTTAACGAATCCGACTAGGAACCATGAGGTTGCGGGTTCAATCCCTGGCCTTGCTCAGTGGGTTAAGGATCCGGCGTTGCTGTGAGCTGTGATGTAGGTCGCAGATGTGGCTTGGATCTGGAGTTGCTATTGCTGTGGTATAGACCAGCACCTACAGCTCTGATTAGATCCCGAGGCATATGGAACCTCCATATGCCTCGGGGGCGGCCCTAGAAAAAACAACAACAAAAATTTTTTCATTAGAGTATAGTTGATTTGAAATGTTGTGCCAATTCCTGCTGTACAGCAAAGTGACATATACACATACATTCTTTTTCTCATACTATCTTCCATCATGGTCTATTCTAGGAGACTGGACGTAGTTCCCTGTCCTGTACAGCAGGACTTCATTGCTTATCCTTTCTAAATGTCATGGTTTGCATCTACCAACCCCTCACCAAATGCTTTTGAGGTCACGTCAGTCTCAGGCTTCTCAAGCAGAAGGGAGGGGCCTGGGTGGCCTTGTGATGACATTGTTCGGAGATTAGAAGACCCCTAGCCCTGGGGGTCAGTCTGTCCAGGTTTAGTGATTGCTTTGCTGTGACACCACCTGGAGGGCCAGGACAATGCTTAATAAAGCTTAGACCCAGAGCCTTAAACTGGACAGAACCTAAGAGATAACCTTTGGGAAGATCCTTAACCTGGGTGTCTTGCTACCTGCAAGGAAATCACTGTAAGATTAGAAAATGTAATTACATCTGATAAAGTGATTGCCAAGACCTTGTTTGAAGAGGGGGCTTATCAGCCCTATTGTGTGAAGGTTAAAGGAGACGCGAATCACCGAATCTCCCCACTGGTCTCTCACCTCCAGCAGGTGAAATCCGATTAGAGCAGAATGTTTGGAAAGCAGTCCAGGGTCCTGAGAGACCCAGCACTTGGCGGTCTATTCCACTGCGTCTGAGGTGGCGCCCAGATCGGAACCCGCGTTACTGTGAGATCCATGTCCGGACCTGCGTACGGACCGGCATGTCCTCTCCCCGCCCTGTGTGCCCCTCCCTGACCCCGGCCTGTGCCTTGCAGGGCCCTGCTGTCATTATCTTACAGTTCTGCATCTCCGACTCTGCCCCACTAAGACACATGGAAGGACCCCTAACAGCCAGCCGATCACTGCTCTGTGTTCCCAGAGCCCAGCCCAGGTTTTGTTTTGTAAGAGCCCCCCGCTCCACCGCCTCCCCCCTGCCCCCGGTTATTGCTGACCTGAACTCTGGAGACCATAGGAAAGGTGGGTGAGGGCTGGGTGGACCAGGGGATTCAGGCGGAGCCCTCCCTGTGCCTGTGGAGGAAGGACTATTTACTGAGCCCTGGAGGGGCGGGGGTCAAAGCAGAAGAGGAAATACGGGGTGAATGGATGCTCCTTACTCCATCTGACTGCCCGGGGTCCCCCCATCCAAACCCCTCGTTTCACAGGCGGGGAAATAGCACCAACAGGTCACAGGAAGGACGATCACCTCACTGCTTTCCTTCTGTGATGACTTTCATGACGAAGGTCCCATGTGACATTCGGTCACCCACAGCCCCTAAGTAGTCACTGAGGCTGGGTAAGAGGGCGCAGGCTTACCTGGATGGAATACATCTTTCTCTTCTGTCACAATCGAACAGGAAAAAGGATAGGACTGCTGAATCAGGGGATCGGCTATGGATCTAGAGAATTGGGACCCAAAGAGTCTTAAAAATACACAGCAGAGCTAAACAGACGATTTAAGAAGAGCGTAACACCATTCCAACCCAAATTAGGTTTGATCAGCTGTCCTGACAGGAGAAATGTGGATTATGGTTTGTCTCCCAACAAGTCTCCCCACGTCCCCAGCCTATTTCCACCTTTCCACTGAGTTGAGAACTAATGGGCTCCCTGCTAAGCCTGAGTTATCTGGCGTCTGGACGCCCTGACCCCTCAGAGGAAAGGAAGACATACAGCTTCTGCAAATACAGAAAGCAGTCCTCAGCTAGGCAGTGTGCAGGGTGGGCGGCTCAGCAGAGGTATGCCTGCTACTAAAGGCTCCTGAAGGATGCATGCCTTGGGTGCGAGTCCATTCCAGCCATCCTAGAATGGTTGCGCAACACAAAAGACACATAACTTACTTTCTCTCTCTCTACATATATATATGTATATATATATATGTATATATATATATTTTTTTCAGTGTGCAGCGGCTTGATTTGGGATCTCAGTTCCTAGACCAGGGACCGAACCTGGGCCACAGCAGTGAAAGTGCCCAGTCCTAACCCCTAGGCCACCAGGGAACTCGCACACATAACTTACATTTATAAAGCACCTCCACCTGCATTGGGTCCCTCAACAGTATCCTAACGAGGCAGGTAGGACACGCCTCACTCTCAGGTCATTGTTTGGGCAGCCAGCCTGGGGAACCCAGAGCAGCCAGCATCCCCGTTCCACATCCCGGTCATAGGCTCCCTGACCCAATAGAGAAGTACAGATTAGACTCTGCACTCATCCATTTGCAAGGGAAGCAGCCTGGGTGACCCCATCCCAGCCTCTGCTTTCTGGGTACCACCACCTCCAGCAGGCATTCTTGTCCTGAGGTCTCCTGGACCCAGATCCTCCGACCTGGGAGGAAGGAAAAGACAAAGGCACGACTGTGGGGCCCCATGGCAATGATAACCCTTCCTGGAAGTATCTGGGTTTTAATTTCCTCGCTCCTCTGTAGACACCATCAGTAAGGCATGTAAACCTCCCCATTAGAAGTCACCACCTTCTCCGGCTGGGAGGTGAGGTAGGAAGTCGATGATTGCCAGGCAATTTTCCATCATCCCAGTGCCTCCTGAGGAAGCATTTCCAGTTGGCTGGTCACTTGGTCCTTGGGTGTTTGCGGCAAAGATGTCACGTGACCCAGAAATCTGGAGCTGTGAGAACACTTGGTGGCCATATAGTTGTTGTTTCAGTCCAGGGAGTTTAAAATCCACTTGGTACCAGTGGCCATTCCAGGCTTATTTAAAGCCAAACAGTCTCTTGGGGAGTTCTCATGGCATAGAGAGCAGGTTAAGGATCCAGTGCTGCTGCTCACTGGATCCCTGGCCTGAGAACTTCTGCCGGCTGTGGGCATAGCCAAAAAGAAAGAAAGAACAAACAAAAAACATTCTCTTGCCATCAAAGTTGGTCTTGAAATTCCCTTTAAGATGAAAACCTCAAACCATCCACTGATTTGTATAAAACCTTTAAGTGCAGCTTCCATCTGTATGAAGCATCTTCTTTGTTTCCAAGGTAGCTTTGTAGACAGGCAGTAGCACTGGGTCGGCGATTCCAGAGACAGTTTTGCCTTTGTCATCGCTCTGGAAATATGTGCTGTGGTCTTTACACTTAGTAAAGTGTAAAGCAGGCAAGGCCCAGGGGTTGGCAGGGTCCTCAGAGCAGATCGAGGAGCCTGCAAACCGTCCTTACTTCCGTGGCCAGCAGGGTAGCTGCCCAGGCGCTGGGAGCAGAACCAGCCTCAGGGGTACAGGTCTGGAGCTGGAAAATGAACGCAGAGAGCTGGAAACCTCGGATTTAACCAACCTGTCTTTGCATGGCCACAATGGGACATTGTTGGGCCCGGGCTCCGTAAAACAATAGGCTCCGATAGCACCCTTGACCCGTCAGAAGGACAGCGGTAAATCCCACTTCTCCAGCGGGCCCAGCACCCTCTCAGCCCATTCTGGCTGCACACGCTGTATGTGTAACCAACTCTTTGTCCCAAGTCTCTTCCTGCCTCCCTCCCCCACTGCTTTTCCTCTGCTCCAGACCTGCAGTGAGCCCAGGCTTGTCTGAAATAGGCAGCATTGCTTTTCTCAGTCATTTAAAAATTAGATCAGCGTATCACATGGCTGGGTTCTCAGGACAGGTCTGTGAGAATGTATTTGTACCCCGATCTCTCCAAGTATGAAATCAGCCCCCAGATTGAATTCCTGGCTGTATTCGTTAAGCATCTACTATTTGCTCACCAAGGGCCGTCTCATTTTCATAGGGGAATACATTGCAAATATAAGGCATCAAAGCCTTCCTAATTTTTGCTAAGAATCTATAATCTACTAAAGAGGAATATTGAAAAAGAATAAAATTATGGTCATAATGAGGACTGCTACAGCATAAAACCGAATATAATATTCATGTCCAATATTACAAAACTGTTACGAGGTGGTCTGTCCTGGAGCTGTTTTACAGGCTAATGTGAGAGCTGTGCTAGTACATGAACAATGTCGCAATAACAAGTAGATTATAAATAGTTTACTCCCCGACAGAAACTGAGCAGCCATGCCTGAGTGTGGCCGAGACGGTGAGGTAACAGCTACAAACAAAAACAGATGCCGTGGGAAGGAGAATTATGGCTCTTTAAAATCTTTATTTTTAACATGTTCTTGTCTTTTTTTTTTTTTTTTTTTTTTTTGTTCAGGACCACACCTGCAGCATATGGAAGTTCCCAGGCGAGGGGTCGAATTAGACGAATTAGAGCTGCAGCTGCTGGCCTACACCAGAGCCACAGCAATGCCAGATCCGAGCCGCGTCTGCGACCTACACCACAGCTCAGGGCAACGCCGGATCCTTAACCCACTGAGTGAGGCGAGGGATCAAACCTGTGTCCTCATGGATACTGGTCAGGTTCTTAAGCTGTGATCCATAGGAACTCTTATTTTTAACATTTAAATCATTGGGTCAAGATAAACAGTTCCTGTGGGAATGAGACTTGCTCAGTGGGTCTGGAGTCTGGTTCACAGCAAGGATACTTTGCTGTACTACTGCAGATGACATTCTTCTCTGTCCTATTCCTAGCGGGGGCCAGAACTGTTGGCCACACCCTGACTTTGAACCAGCACCCAGCACGTCTGGAAGGCGCAGTAAGGAGCCCTGGAGCAGGGCAGTGGGGTAGGGGGGGTCGCCTCGTCTCTATCCCTTGAAGTCCTTCCCGGGGGAGAGGAGACCATTAAGGGGAGCCAGTTCCCCCCCCCCCATAAAGGCAAAGCCATGTCCAAGCCTGTGGGTATCAGGTAAGTCCTTGGTGAGAAGGAGAAACCCCGATTCAGATGTTAATTAAGGTCTTCAAGGTCACTCAGTGAACAAACAAGGCGAGAGTCTGAGCTCAAGTCTGAGCTCCAAAGGCTACAGTCTTCCCACTGTACGGGGATCTGCCCCGAATATGCCTACCAAGAGCACACTTCCTGTGCCCCTTGTGCCCGCAGCTCCACTAGACCCGAGAGGACTCTGAACAGCATGTGTCCTGGCCAGGAGGACTCAAGGCTGCTACTGTGCTCAGCGCTTTTCCTGTGTCTTCCCACCGAATCTTTCCCACAGAGCCGTCCCCACCTTACAGTGGGAACTCAGGCACAGAGAGGTTGGCAACTGGCGCTGGGTCACACAGCATGTAACCAGCAGAGCCAGGACTTGAGGATCTGGTCCCAGAATATCAGAGCTGCTAACGGGAAATATCTGTGAAATGCATTTTCTGCATTTCTCGGCTCTGAGGCAAATCGGGGGAGAAAGATATAATCAAGAAACATAAAGTAGGGGTTCTCTTGTGGTGCTGTAGGTTAAGGATCCAGCAGTTGTCACTGCCTGGTGAGGGTTCAGTCCCTGGCTGGGAGCTTCCACATGCCACAGGCATGGCCAAAAAAAGAAAAAGCAAAAAAGAAACATAAACGAATGAAAAATGAATGAAAAGACTTCCTCATTTTTAGCTCTAGTTCATCCAAGAAAGTGTCAAAGGGTGGATTCTGGGAGGGAAGTGCCTGAAACTTATCGGGGAGATAAGCTAATTGTGGCTTTCCTTGGGATTTGAGCTCACCTCCCCCAGTTCTCCCAGTAACTGCTAGAAATGCAAGCTTAGCACCCCCATCTTTCCCCTAGGGAAACCCAATTCCCTTACTTCTATCCTCATGCAGATCTTGCTCCTTTAAAGCAGAACGCTTTGTTTTAATTTATATCTAAAAATTTATCTTATTGAAGTATAATTGATTTACAATGTTGTGTCAATTTCTGCTATATAGCAAAGTGATTCAGTTATATGTGTGTGTGTGTGTATAAAAATATACATTATTTTTCCTATTCTTTTTCATTATGGTTTATCACAGAATATTGAATATATTTCCCTGTGCTATACGGTACGACCTTGTTGCTTATTCATTCTATATGCAACAGTTTGCATCTGCTAACCCTAACCTCCCACTCCACCCTTCCCTGCCAACCCCTTGGCAACTGCGAGTCTGTTCTCTATGTCTGTGAGTCTGTTTCTGTTGCAGATAGGTTCATTTGTGTCATATTTTAGATCCCACACGTAAGCGATATCATATGATGTTTGTCTTTCTCTGACTGACTTCACTTAGTATGATAATCTCTAGATCCATCCATGTTGCTGCAAATGGCTTTACTGCATTCTTTTTTATGGCCGAGTAATATTCTACTGTCGGGTTTTCCTCTTAAATGAAAAAAGCACTGGCCATCCTGAGTGTCCTCTGGTCAGCCAGCTCTCCCGGTTCTCAGAGGCAGATGACAGCTGCCCAGGATATCTGGAGCGTGAGGGCTGACCACCCAGCTCCCCTGCTTCCAGGCTTTGTGGGAAGGAAGCCTTTCCTAAGGGCTCACCAAAGGACGTTCAGGAGATAAACACCTTGGGCAAAGCAAGAAATGTTCTCATCACATCTCGTGTGAACAAAATCACTCCAGGGACCCATGACATTCCAGCGATTTTGAGCAAACTGAGTTCTGGGTCAAATTTTTGTAAATGGAATTTTATTGAAACACAGCTGTCCTCACTCTCTCAGGTACTGCCCGTGACTGCTTTCCTGCCACGAGGGCAGAGATATAATGGCAGCAGACTCTGTGACCCACAAGGAGAAAATACTTCCTCTCTGGCCCTTTCCTGCAAAGCTTGCAGGCTTCTGCTGGATGGACTTCATTTGGGGCCTTCTGGTTGTTGGTACGAATCCATCAGAAACGTCCTAATCTGTGTGTGAAGCACAGACCTGGCAGGGACCTAGCCTTGGGGGCCTCTCTGAAGGATGCTGGTGACAAGCTTCACTGTTGTTAGTCTGTCTTCACACAAAGATGGGCAGTGTCTAAACCTTACAAATTTTTTTTGGTGATACAATGCACCTAACATGAAAGTTACACTTTAGCCATGTTTAAGCGTACAGTTTGGGAGCAGTACATACACTCACGCTGCTGTGGGGGCATCACCTCCATCCACCTCCAGAAGGTTTTTCGTCTTCCCAGAGGCCCTTGAGGATGGGGACATGAGAAGAACAGGGTGTGTGTTTTCATGCTGTGGATGGGTCGGGGGCTGGGGGATTGATGGATGAGGGAAGGGAAGCAGGAACGACTCACCTCCCACTCAGGAGCCAGTGCCTAGAAGAGGCTCAAAGCCACCGGGATGGACATCCCCCAGGACAGGTGGAGAGACCTAGGCCAGGAGGAGCTACGGGGTGTGCAGAGGTGCGTGGGGCGGCAGCCACACACTCATGAGGTCCTCCTCTCCACACCTGCGGCTAGAACGCTGCTGGCACTGGATGTTGACTTGGCCTGGATGGGCTGTGGTTAAAATAAAAAGGAAGACGTGAGTAGAAAGCAGCTTCTCTAGCTGAGGTTTCATCAGGGTGTTGGAAGCTGGAAGGGACTGGGGGAACTAGTGGGATGCGCTGGTCTGGGGCCACTGGAAGGACATTGTGTATAAACATGGGTCAACAGACGGCCTCTGCTCTGGCAGCCTCCCACCTTTCCTTGGCAGCCTCTTGGGTCCTGCTGGGCAACTTCTTTAACCGCGGTGTTCACCAGGGACTTGGGGCTCGCAGCTTCCTGTCTTCCATCCGGACCCTGGGAGGACAGCGAATGCTTTTGATGTGAGTTAATTTGGGATGTGCCTTGTCTCCAGTGTTTGACCCTCTGGGCTACAGCTGGTTCCTGGACTAGCCTGTCCGCACCTGCCGGGGTGCTGGGAGATTTGGACTCACACAATGGCCCCCTCTCCACCCTCTGGTATCCACCTTACATCTTTCCCTCCCTTTGGCTTAAGCTGGGGAGAAGAGACAGGGTGAGAGAGAGGGAGGATGGCTCTGTGGTTGGACAGAGTTATCTTGGCACATCAATTTTTTGGCCAAGCTCTCGGCATGCAGAAGTTCCCTGGCCAGGGATCAAACCTGAGCCACAGCGGTGATGCAGGCTGCTACGGTGACAGTGCCAGATCCTTACCTGCTAGGCCTTCAGGGATATCTCTTTATTATTATTATTATTATTATTATTATTATTATTTGTCTTTCAGGGCCGCGCCTGCGGCATATGGAGGTTTCCAGGCTAGGGGTCTGATTGGAGCTGCAGCTGCCGGCCTATACCACGGCCAGAGCAACATAGAATCTGAGCCAAGTCTGAGATCTACACCACAGCTCATGGCAACGCCGGATCCTTAACCCGAGCGAGGCCAGGGATCGAACCTGGGTCCTCATGGTTGCTAGTCGGGTTCGTTAACCACTGAGCCATGACGAGAACTCCAGGCATACTTCTAAAATCAAGGTGAATACGAACAATTAACTTTGGACATGGAAGTATTTATATTAATTATGATATTAAAATTAATGGCTAATCATAACTTTTTTGTTTCTGAAAGCTAGAAACAAGCTGACGAGACTGTTCGGGCATGTTTATATTATAATTGTCCTTCGGGCAGTCAGTGTTACAGATCAGTGAGCTAAACCAGCTAGGTCAGCTGATCTTTTTTTTTTTTTTTTTTTTTAATTTTTCCTTTTTTAAAAAGTAAAAGCTGGAGAAAACTGCTGGCTACCTCTGAGGCTGTTGAGGTTGTGTGCGTTTGTCTGGAAAACGTCTTCATTGTTCAGGGTGAGAAGTTGAAGGTTTATTTTTGTGCATCTCCGTTTTTAGCTGCCGGTCAGCATTACTGGCTCATGGTGGAAGCCTCTTTGTCGAAACATCCTTACTGCATCTGTCCCTTGAGCATAGCACGTGCCAAAGCCTCTTTCCTAATAGGCCGCTTGATTGTCTGGGGAGAGGAAACATCTTGCTACGTCCCTGAGTGTGTCATGTCAGAGAAAGTGTGTCGTGGATCCTCGACAGCCCACACTGGGGCACTGCCGGGGGTGGGATGGCAGGTGCCAGGCGGTTCAGCTCACCTGCCTGGGGCCCATGGCCCAGCACATCTCATTACCCAACTCTGTACACTTGGCTGCCATTTTCTCAAAGACACTTACGCAGTGGTGTTTTGTAACGACGTCAATTCTTTTCCTGTCTGACCTAGGAGATTACGATGACTCAATGCTGGCCGGTCAACCTTAAAGATTAAATCGAGGACATTGGCTTAATGATTTTAACAGCCAGTGTAAAGGGTTTCCCAAGTGTGAGAATCATGATATCACATATGATTGGGAACGTTATTCAATCTTAAAGACAAAGTAAGGCAGCTGAAGTCACGCGTTATGACTATATTTCTTAAAGAATACGCTTCCAGAACATTGTAAATCAACTATAAAAAAATTACAAAAATAGGGAATTCCTCTTGTGGTTCAGGGGTAACAAACACCACTAGTAACCATGAGGATGAGGGTTCAACCTCTGGCCTCACTCAGCCGGGTAGGGGTGGTGCCGTGAGCTGTGGTGCAGGTCGCAGACCCTGCTGGGAGCCCGCATTGCTGTGGCTGTGGTGTGGGCCACTGGCTGCAGCTCCAATTCAACCACTAGCCCTGGAACTTCCACATGCGGCCCTTAAAACAATTTTACTAAATAAATAAATAAATTATTAAAAACGAATATGCTTTCCATTTTCAACGATTTAAACAGAAATAAGGGCACGAGAGTCTTAGAGAGAATCCATATATGCTAAACTTGTAAAGTGCTCTACTATGTGAATCAGTATCCGAGTGTGGGTTGACAACTATGCAAGAATCACTACTCTTAGCTGATTATGGTAATTATTTTCTACATTGAAGTCCTTTGGGTAAAACTTTTATTTGCTCTGGTCCAGGGTTTTTCATATATTCATGTGCTTAGGAATCTCTGGGGAGTGTGTTCATAACACAAATCCCGGGGCCACGGCCTCAGACCTCAGTAGGTCTGGGCAGCTGGTTGCCTGGCCTCAAGCCACCTGGCCGAGTTGTATCCAGGCCCCGGTGTAGCAGTCAGGTCAGAGGGAAAACAGGTGAAATTAGCCTCCCCCTTGCCTTGTGGAGTGTGATCTCCCTAAATACAGCCCCACCTTATCTTTTCTCCTGGAGGACAAGCAGGTCAAATGATTTTATTTTTAAGATACTGTGTATTGGAGTTCCTGTTGTGGCTCAGCAGGTAAAGAACCCAACTAAACACAAAAAGACCAAAAAAAAAAAAAAAAAAAAAAAAAAAGAACCCAACTAATATCCACGAGGACTCAGGTTTGATCCCTGGCCTCGCTCAGTGGGTTAAGGATCTGGTGTTGCTGTGAGCTGTGGTATAGGTTGCAGAAGCAGCTCAGATCTGGTGTTGCCATAGCTATACCAGCAGCTTCAACTCCAATTTGACCCCTAGCCTGGGAAAATCCAAATGCCACTGGTGTGGCCCTAAAAAGAAAAAAAAAATTACTGAGTATAGACTCTATCAATGAGGAGAGAAGCAAGACAAATGTCAACAATACCAAAGCTCCTTTTCCTTTGGGATTTATTTTTCCTGCTGCTTTTCTGAAAGGCAACAGTCATCTGAAGCTTGTTGGGAACACTCTGTAAGGTGGCCATTCCATCTCCTGTAGCTTCTGAGTCCTAAACCAGCTGCCTGAACTTGGATACCCCATAGGAGCTACAGACTTGATGAGTATAAAAGTAGGGTTTTTATTTTTTGCAGAAAAAAAAAACCAAACCAAATACATATGAAATCTCAGGTGATCTTGAATACCAAAAAAATTTCTGAAAAAGAAGAACAAAGTTGGAGGATTCACAAGTCCTGTTTTAAAATGTATCACAAAGCCATAGGAATCAAAACAGCGTGGTTCTGGCATAAACACAGACACATAGACCGAAACACTAGAATAGAGCCCAGAAATGAACCCTTGCATGTGGTCAAATGGTCATTGGCAAAGGGGCCAACATCATCAAATTGGGAAAGGATGATCCCTCCAAAAAATGGTGATGGGAAAACTGGACGTCCTTGTGCAAAAGAATTCAGCTGGATCCTTTTCTTACATTGAATAAAAAGATTAGCTCAAAAGAGATTATAAAGACCTAAACATAAGACCCAAAACTCTTAAACTTCTAGAAGAAACCATCAGGGAAAGATCTTAATAACACTAGATTTGACAATGCTTTCTTAGATATGATACCAAAAGGACAGACAACAAAAGCAAAGTAGGCAAATGGGACTACATCAAACTTAAAAACTTTTGGGGAATCAAAGGACACTCTTAACAGAGTACAAAGGTTGCCTATGGGCTGGGAGAGACATTTGTGTTTTGTATTCTTTTGTGAGCTGGTCAATCAAGTTTGGCCACAAAAAGGGATGCAGGAAAGATGCTGGAAGATGAAGTTTATTGTACTCACAGGTCCTGGATTCAGGGAGGCGTCCACATGAGAGGGGTGTCAAGTGGAGGCTGAGACACAGTGCCTTTACTGGGTCAGCATCTAGTACACAAGAAAAAGGGTTTGGTGCATGTGAAGGTCATTGGGTCAGTTAAGGAGGATAAGAAAGGAACCGAGGCAGGGACCAGCCTTGTCATCCTGAGGCACCTGGTCTCCTGCGCTGAGGGTTCCCAGCCTGTTGGTGGGGTGGTTGAGGCAGCAGGAAAGTATGAAGTTTAAGACTTTATAATAAAATTTGCAAATCATATACTAGATAATGAGTTAACATCCAAAATATATAAAGGACTCCTACAACTCAACAACAACAACAAAAATCAAATAACCTGATTAAAAATGGGCACAGAGGAGTTCCCTTCTTGGGAACCCGACTAGGATCCATGAGGATGCAGGTTCGATCCCTGGCCTTACTCAGTGGGTTAAGGATCCAGGGTTGCTGTGAGTTGTGGTGTAGGTCACAGATGCAGCTTGGATCCCGCGTCGCTATGGTTGTGGTGTGGGAAGCTATGATTCGACCCCTAGCCTGGGAACATCCAGGTTCCACCCTAAAAAGCAAATAAAATAAAATAAAATAAAAAAAGCCAAAGGACTTGAATAGATATTTTTCCAAAGATATACAAATGGCAAAAAAAAATGTATAAAGATGCTCGATATCACTAATCATCAGAAAAATGCAAATAAAAATTACAATGAGCTATCATCTCACACCAATTAGAATGACTACTATTAAAAATAACCCAGAAAACAGCAACGTTGGTAAGGATGTGGAGAAATCGGAAAACTTGTATACCATTAGTGGGATTGTAAAATGGTGCGACTACGGGAAAAAGTGTGGCAGCTTCTCGAAATGTTAAAATACAACTGCCACATGATCCAGCTATCTTTTTTTTTTTTTTTTTTGCTTTTTTTTTAGGGCCGCCCCTTTGGCATATGGAGGTTCCCAGGCTAGGGGTCGAATGGGAGCTACAGCTGCTGGCCTACATCACAGCCACAGCAATAAAAGATCCGGGCCACGTCTGCGACTGACACCACAGCTCACGGCAACGCTGGATCCTTAACCCACTGAGCGAGTCAGGGATTGAATCCACATCCTCCTGGATACTAGTTGGGTTCATTACCACTGTGCCACAATGGGAACTCCAATGAAATATATATTTAAAAATGATAAGATGTAAAAAAACCTAGGTGTGTCATTTTTCCTCTGTGTCCTCTTTCTACGCTGCATTATGAGGGTTCCTTGTGGCTGGTCACCAAGACTAACATTAAATGAGGGCAGCAGGAAAGGAATCGATTACATGTGTACCATAGTTAAGCAGTTTGAAGATGCCAGTTTCTCACATCCTAACGTGTCACATCAGAAGTCATTTCACGGTGGATGCTTGGAGTGGAGGAGGTAAGCTGCTCAGATCCCCCCCTCCCCCGTCAACTTCATCTCTTGGGGCATTGACCGAGGACATCTCTCAGCAGGGTGCCCTTCTGGGGTCTGCCTGCTGTCAGAGGGCACTGCCTCGCCCCACGTACACCCACACTCAGTGACTAGCCAAGGGCAGTTCAAAGCCCTGCTCCCTCACCTTCCTTGGGGATGGCTCTGCAGGGCCGCCAGCTCCAGGGTCCCCTCTGGGGCTGCCCAGGCCTCCATTTGTGTTCACCCAGCCTCTCGGTCCCCTGCCCTCATCACCTGCCCTAGTGTCCAGGGGAGCCTTCTGGTCACCCTTCTGCCCTCAAACCTCCTCCGAGGCTTTTTTCCCAGGGAACCTGGCCCGAGACAGCATCTGATTTAAGAGTCTCTTTTTCTTTCTTAATGTTCCATAAAATAAAGGTGTCACTTAGCACCGATGGCGTCTTAATTCTATGAAATAAACAGGGCATGGCCAAGTGCAGGTGTGCTGGCGGCAGGAAACAGGCCGTGGCAGAGCCTGGCTCTCAAAAGGCCCTGGATGCTGTGCTGCTGAGTTTAGAGCTTTGTCGTGAAGGAAAGTAACCTGAGCAAATTTGGTTTGAAAAGACCTGTCTGGTTGAGGGATGGAGAGACGGTGGGGAAGGATGAGGTCTGGCTCAGAGGAAGCCGAACCAGCTGCTGAAGCCGGCCTCTGCAGGGGTGGTGAAGAGCATGAGCACAAGTGTCCTCACAGAGGCAGAAGCCTACACATTTCTGGGAAGGGAAGCCTCTGGCTTGGGGACCCCGTGCAACAAGCCCAAGATGTGATGGAGGAGCTCCCTGGTGGCTCAGCAGGTTAAGGATCTAGTGTTGTCCCTGCTGTGGCTTCGTTACTGAGATGGTGTGGGCTGGATCCTTGCTGGAATGGAAACTTCTGCCTGTTGCAGGCGTGGCTAAAAAACAAAAAACTGCATGATTTTATATGCTTCTGACAAAGAAAAACAATGTTCCCAACTGCACTCTGACCTGCTCTGGACTGTGAGACCCCAGTACCCCAACCTCAGGTACGCCAAAAAGTGAAGAAGTGGACACATCTGAACTGAAAACCACAGTGCCTCTCTCTCAAGGCAGTTTAAGCCACTCTGGGACATTTTCTTGAACCCTAAGCTTGAGTGGGGTGCCCTCCAGTGCTGATAGGAAGCAGAGGGCTCAGTCTTGTGTTAGTCCCATTATCCTTTTTGAACTTCAAGAACAAACATCCAGGAAAGCCTAACATGTGACTGACTCTTCTAGAGTCAGGGATTCAGCAAATGGAAACAGGAAAAAATCTGGCCAGACGGCCCGTGGCTATCCTGTCATCTCTTGCTGGGTCCCTGTGGGTTCCTCAGCAGAGCACACGGCTGCCCCAGCAGCTGGTATAAGTCTGTTGTGAGAACGAATGAGTACATTAAAGGGCTTTTCTCTTGTAGCAGCTGGTCCAGCGACACAGTGATGTGCCCTGGACCAGACCCTTAGAACTTGGGTCATTCTGAGAGCCCACCTCATTTCTCTGCTCCTCTGACCCTTTTTTTTTTCTTGTCTTTTGTCTTTTTAGGGCTGCACCTGCAGCATATGGAGGTTCCCAGCCTAGGGATCTAATTGGAGGTACAGCTGCTGGCCTAAGGCAGAGCCACAGCAACACCAGATCCGAGCCACGTCTGTGACCTATACCACAGCTCACGGCAACACCGGATCCTAACCCACTGTGCAAAGGCAAGGATCGAACCTGCATCCTCATGGTTCCTAGTCGGATTTGTTTCCACTGTGCCACATCTGGAACTCCTCGTCTGACCATTTTAAGCTTTGTTTCCAGATTCCTCTGCCCAAAGCACTGCTGTTGTTTAACCAGGGTCATCATTCTTTTGAGGCTCCTGGTCCCCCATGGCGCGTCCACTGGCCTTACCAACTTACACTCAAGGTCTTAGAGGTCATCCCTTTGCTTTTTGCCGCGAAGACTGCATCGCCAGTTTCCTTTGTCCTGGAGCTTCGGTTTGGGTTTGACCCTGGGTGCGTGAGTGGAGGGTATGACTCCCCGGACTCTCCTCTTAGCTTCTCCTCCCAAGGCCACAGTCCCAGGGCAGTGGCCTCTCCAAACAGGTCCCGCCTCTGGATCTTGGCACCCCCTCCCTCCTCATGACCTACCCTTGGGTTCAGCCTACTTTTGTCAATCGTCCCTCTGTTAAATCACCTTTACATTCCCAAGCTTGAGCGTGCCATGCGTTTTTCCTTCCAGGACAGGAACTGGTACGATCTTTTTCATGAAGAAGTTTTCTTGATGCTTTTTGGGTCCCTTCCCAGCTGAGCGTGAGGCTGTGAGAGGCTGCTGGGAAGTTCTGCTCTCATCAAGAAATGTCATACCTCCTGCCATTGGGTCCTCGCAAACTGCCGGGATCTCTTGACTGCTCTTGTCTCCTCTCCCCTTATAATTTTGGGTCTATACTTACAAAATTCCTTTACTGTCATTTTGACAGGGTTTTAGAAAAGAGAAGAGATACATGTGTACAAATGGAACAACCAAAAAAGTAAATCTTTTTCTACATAAGCAAAAGTCAGAGGCAGGACAGCGGGCTGCTCAGAGCCTGGGTCTTGCCCTGTGACTTCACCTCCCCTCCTGTGAAAGGGGAGGTGGGTAGGAAAAATCTTTGGGGAATGAGGTGCAGCCCCGGCAGCCCTGGTCCCTGACCTGGGATCCCTCTTCCTCCAGCCCTTTCCTTCTGGCTGGGTGCTACCTATCTCAGCCTCAAGTGGCAGCTCTGACCCCCGTGTTTTGCTAAGAAACGTTGCCGTCCTTCCTATGATGATCAAACATATGCCAACAAATGCAAAAAGTATTTGCATTTTTTTTTCAATTCAATTCCAACAGACGTGCAAGGTATATAGTATGTAGCAGTCACTGTACACACACGGTTTTAGGCAAGGCGGTCATTCTGGACACGCTGCTCACTCTCAACTTGGTAGACGGTGATGGTGCCAGGAGGGCACAGATTAACAGTCTCCTAGATGGAAGGGGCAGTTTGTTTTTGTTTTGTTTTTAGATGTTTTTCTAGTTTCTCTCCTCACCTCCACCTCGCGTGGCTGCATCACAACCAGAGAGTTCTCCCTGGATCGTGGGCTCCATGTTGCAGGTCTGGTTCACAGCCGTGGTTCCAGAGCCGTGTGCCGGACACAGATGGAGCCGCGGGCGCGCAGGGAGCGAGCACCTCCGAGGAAATGCGCACGCGCCTGTGTGCATGTGCGCATGTGTCTGTGCGTTTATGCGCATGTGCGCATGTGCGCATGTGTCTGCGTGTGTGCGGGGAAACCGGTCGAGACCAGACCTGTCACTCCCTCACCCCGCGCAGTGAGCATCCGAGCTGAGGGGTCACGACAGAGCCGCGACCGTGGCAAGTGAGCAGGGACAGCACCCCACAGACCAAGGTGGCTACGTGCGTGGGCTTTAAAGGGCTCCCACCTCCGTTCTTGTGGAGCGCGCGGCCTGGGGACCAGAGGCGGCAGCATCTCCGAGCTTGTTGCAGACCTGCTTCTTCACATGCTCCCCAGGGGATCCGCGGGCACCACCCTCTCGGTTCCACTGACTTTACATTTTGTCCGGCCACTCCTGACTTCAACACTCCCAACTTTTTCATAGGCTGACGTTTTTTCTTAGCCTCTTGCAAATTGTCGAAAAAGAGAAAAGGCCGAGAACAAGAAAAGAACTTCTGGGCAGAGGGCAGAGACCATTCCCAACAGGCTGTGTTCTTGAGATGGGTTGCATGGTGTCAAGTCTACTTCAGGGTCTGGATGGGCAGCAGTTGGTGACACCCAGCCTTGTTTTGAGGTGCTTTCCTGCTCCTTGAGTTGTTTGCATTAGCCTCAGTTCAGGTCAGAATCTTTCCTCCTGAGGATGAAATGGGGTTTATTTAGTGGTAAACATTTTGACCTTTTCTTTAATAAACTGTAGATTTACAGAAATGCTGAGAAGGGAGCACGGGGAATTCCTGTCCACCCCCTCCCTGGGTCCCTGTGTGAACATCTTCAGGCCAGTGGACTTTGTCACTGTTGGGATCTGAGTGACCCTGTACTGATGCACTGCTCTTAACTAAAGTCTGTACTTTATTCACATTTCCTTAGTTTTCTTCGGATGCCCTGTTCTGTTCCAGGGTCCCATTTAGTTGTCACGTGTCCTGAGGCTCTCTTGGCTGTGACAGTTTCTCAGGCTTTCCTTATTTGGGGACATGTTAATTTTAAGGACTTTCTTTTCTTTTCCTTTTCTTTCTCTCCCTCCCTCTCTCCCTTTCGTTCTTCCTTTCTCTTTCTCTCTCTCTCTTTCTTTCTCCCTTCCTCCCTTCCTTCCTTCCTGGTGGCATACAGAGTTCCCAGGCCAGAAATCAGATCCGAGCTGCAGTTTTGACCTAAGCCACATCACCAGATCCTTCAACCCACTGTGCTGGCCTGGGCTTGAACCTACCTCCTGACACGGCAGAGTGCCTCAATTCAGTGGGGAAGCTCCAAGAACTCTTTTCTTTTCAGACTGCTCCTTATTCCTCTAGCAGGGCAGAGTCCTATTGAGTCCATATAATGCTTTAAATCAGTTTTAGGTAAGCAAATACCTGCTTATGAGCTCCTGGAGGGTGTGACTGGCTTCTGGTAGTCAAGCCACAGCTCCAGAATCCAGCCTGTTCCTGTCCCTGTCACCAGTGGGTATCCAGCACATGATGTAAACAGCACCTTGGTTCCCTTTTGATTATGTCCTTCCTGGAGCTGCGCAGACTGGGCTTGTCATGACCCCTGGACCAATGTACCTGCTCTTAAGGGGCTAGAGGCAGAGATGGAAACAGCTAAGTAGAAAAAGTACTTTTGAATTTGGGCGCCTTGCTGGACCATGTACAGTGTTCTGTGAGGGGGACAGAGATAATTTTTTTCAGAGGCCCTTGGGGGCTGAGCTGAGGCAGGAAAGCCTTTCTGGGAGGGATCAGTCTTGAGAGATGGCTTGATGTTCGACCAGCAGAAGTGGGCAGGGAGGTCTTGTATTAGTTTACTGTTTTCATTTGCTTTGGCGACTGATTTTTGGAATTATTTTGGTTGAGATTTTTGAGACCGGATCTGCAGTTTCAAACTATGTGGTAACCTCCAGCTTTTGGAAAATTCATTTACTTTATGCCAACATGCAACTTCCTGGTTAAAAGAAGAAGGAAAAAATTAAAAGTCGCCTTCTGAGCAGTGCCGTTGAATGGAACTTCTGTGATGATGGATATTTGTGCTGTGTTAAATAGTAACCATTAGCTACATGTGGCTACTGGGCACTTTTAATGTAACCAGCGTGACTGAGGAACACAATTTTAAATCTTGTTAAATTTTAAGTAATTTGAGTTTAAATAGCTACATATAGGCAGTATCTATTGCATTGGGCAGTGCAGCCTCCAGACACTAACGAAGATCTGCTGGGCATCACTGTTTACCTACACGACTGACTTCAGGGGAAAAAATGGGTTAAGGATTGGGTGTTGACACTGCAGCAGCTCAGCTTCGATTCCTGGCCTGGGAACTTCCACATGCTGCAGGAGTGGCCAAAAAAAAAAGAGAGAGAGAGAGATGAGGTATAATTTCTTTGAAATATTGAAGATTTTTAATATCAAGGGGAATATGACCTGGAAAAATATTATTTTTTATGTTCCCCAAGGCATTTTTACCTAAGTGCCTGGAAACCCGCCAACTGTTGTATAAAAGATTGTTTTATGAACAACCTGTAATCAGTTGGGAGATATTGTTTATACTGGACAACTTCATTTGTTTTCCACTGAGGCATTTTATTGGCACATATGTGTTGCCTCCCTAGAAAAAGAATTCCAGGATCTTCCCTCCTGTATATTTTCGTCTCGCTTCTTTATGGTCCATGATGCCAGCTGGGTTTATTGGTGCCAAGAGACCCCAGGGACGAGGTAGGAGCAGGTATTTCTGCCATTTTTCTAGATCTGTGTGTTGCACATCAAATCTGGGGCTGATCATGACACACTTGTGTGGCTTGTGGCCTGTGAGGGTCACAACAGTTTTCCCAGCTCTGAGGTCGTCATCATCCTGAGTGGTTTCAAAGTTGCCACTGTAACCACCCTTCACCATCATAGTTAGCAGCTGGACGATGGCGCTGGAGCTCAGCCTGAAGAGAACCTGGTGTTTGCTTCTCTTTTAGGAACTGTTGGTGCCCTTGAGAACATCAGCCAGGGCGACCCTGCCCGCTATGTTGGCAACATGGAAAGATGGCAGAGAGAGCGCAGGACAGTTCTGATGTCCATCTGCACCAAGAGGTTTGCAACTTATACATACTTGGCAGTTGTAAAACATAGATGTGGATTCACATTCCCCAGCAGATGTTCTTGAATGGCAGTATAAAATGCCTACGTAATAGGAAATAAGGAAAAGGGACACACATACTTGCTTTTTAATGGTTTAAGGGGTTCACAAGTCTCTTAACAAGAGAGTAACAATTCTCAAGTCTTCCAGGCCTTTTAATAGGGTTTGCAATTTTCAGTCTTGTTCAGATTTCAGATCAGATTTCAGCCCGCTGATTTTGGCTGAAATCTTAGCAACCGTGGAGACTTCAGTGATTGTATGTTGTCATGTGTGGTGTGCTTTATCCATTCCCATTTCTCACCTTAACAAATGATGGTCCCTTGGTTAATTTAACTCAGTGGCCTCAACGTTGTTTTAAGTTCTGTGTACTGGGAGGAGCCAGGAGTGCTTCTCTTCAGGTAAGACACACCCTCTAGGGCAGGTGTGGGGGGAGAGGGGACCTTTGGGAGGGGATCTGAGTGAGAAGGGAGGGTTCTCTCGAGGAGGAGAGGGATGGAGTTTATGTGGGCAGTTTCTTCAATGTTAAAAAGAATGAACTTTTACTTTTATGGCCCTGTAGACACAGGCAGAAGAGGTTGCTTTGGGAAGAACTGTGTGGTTGGGCAGGTTGGATAGGAAGCGGAGCTGAATTTTCAGTGTATCTTGAAACACTCTACCTTCCCTCTGACTTTTATTCTATGTGCAAGTAGTATCTTTTAAAAACTCATTACATTTAAAGTAATTCAGTTTAAAACAGATGAAAACATGGAAAGCTCTCCCGTTGTTAGCATCTCTTGAATCACTCGGCACGTATTCCAATATCTGGTCCTTATTTCGTTACTTGGTTAGTATAGACTTACTCCATAAAATGGATTTCTCTTTGAGCCCTGTCGTGCACACTCACATCTCTGCAAAGCTAGAAGATGCCACGAGAAGAATCTTCTCTCCTTCCATCTGGCTCCCTGTGAACTCTCCCCATCTTCTCAGCTATTGTGCTCTCAGTCTCATTTCCATAGCTATCTGATCCTGCTGGTGGTTTCCCAGCTGAGGTATAGCTGAGCTTGAACAACGGGGCTGGCCCCCTCTGTTGTCACTGCATCTTCATACAATGTCCCCCCTTGGGGTGTGGGAAATTTTATAGCAGGATCCTCAGCAGGTGCTCCTGACTCTAGCGACCATCATACATACCAAGTCTGCGAACAACACACACGTTTCCAAATACTACATTTTCTAGTTCTCAGTTTTTAATTTCTCAGAACTATAGTCAATGCAACAATATTTCAATAAAAGTGAGAGTATTTGGATAGTCCTCTATTTTCTGTGCCAACTTTGTGTACACTTGAAGTCGTCTTTGTTAGATTTTGCACTTTGTGTTAATTAACTAAACGTGAGCTAGCCACCTTCAGTGAAGGGCGTTAAGATTTTAGAGTCTTGTGAAGAAAACAGTCACTTCACTAGACATAATTATGACATCAACATAATAAGGCTTGACTTTAGCAAAGAAATAATTTCAAACATCAAAATAAAAAGGTTTGACTTTGGCAAAGAAATAATTTCCCCCAAACATGGGAACTTTCTAATGAATAGTTTATGAGGAACCCAAACTGTGAATTTATACATAAAGACTATATTCGAAAAATATCTCAGCTACATAAACATTGCCTTTACTAAAATTTCACTTTTCACAAGGGTCAGGAAATCAGGGAGCAAGAAGAAAAAGGGCTTCTAGAGGTCTGACTTCAGATTTACTGGCCATAGATAAACCAGTGGGTAGAAATGGAGGGAGGGAATGAATAAGCTTGGAGGTGAGTTGGGACAGTTCTGAAAAGTTAACTTTGAAAACCGTAAATTGCCCAAAAGTTTTAGGAGCAATCAAAAAGCAGATCCAGATTCTCCAGTTGTTAATTCTTGGCTGCGTTGGCTTCCACTCCCCTCTTGCCGCCCTCAGTGTTAGCATTCATCTCCGAGGAATGCACCTTTCCCTGCAAATCCCAGTACGGGCATTACACCCAGGAGACAGAGTTCAGTAGTATAATCGAATGTATGGTCCGTATTTCACAATGCTCCACTCGTCTCCAAAAGGGTTTTTAAAGAAGTATATTTAGAATCGAAGATCCACATCTTTGCTGAACGAGGTGTGCTTCTTGCTAAAGAGGTGCCATTGTTTTCAGGCTGTTTCAGTCTAGAGAGCTAGGAAATATTAGGGGTTTGTGCACACACACCACATACACACTTCTAGCTTCTGATATCACAGTGTTTTTCCCAGTTTCACCCACTAAATATTTGTATCTCTCCTCCCGTGTGATGAAAACCCTGGTCCTCAGTAACAGCATCTGTCTATTCCTTTGTTCTGTCCTTTACTCTGCAGAAAATATTTTCAGAATCACAACACGTATTCCGCTACCAATAGCAAACCTGTTAGATCAAGTTCAGTATCTTTTTGCAAATTATTTTGTCCTAAATATACGTATTTCATTGAGTATATAATCAGAGTACTGTGATCAAAAGTTATTTGAATTAATTATTTTTAATCTGTGTGGTGATGTGAATTGTTTACTATCCAGCTGGGTTCGTGGGTTTCTATTTGCATTTGATTTTAGTATTCCATTTAATCCTTTTTTGTAATTTAAATTTGTTTGAATATAAAAGTATGTATTTGGAGGAGTCTCACTTCCAGCCTCATCACCTCCATCTTTCACTTAACTGCTTCCCATAGAAAAATTATTCTTATCTATTTCTGCTTTCTCTTTCATCTGTTTCTTTTTGAAAAATAAGCCAATGCTTATATGTAGTTTTACAACTTTCTTGCCAAAAATATGTCCTATTATATGCATTATTTTATACCCTGCCCTTTTTGTTTAAAATTATGTCCTGAAATTTCTCCAAATTTGTTCCTAGAGATCTTCCACATTACTTTTTAAAGGCTGCATAGTATTTCATTATGTGACTGCATTATAATTTTCAATATCCTAAAGACAGGCATTTAGGTTTTTTGTTTTTTGTTTTTGGTAAATTATGAATTAAAAATAATGCCACAATGGGCAAAATGTCTTATTTTATATTTGGGATGTTATCTTTCAGGGTGAATTCATAGTAGACAGAAGTGGGCTAAAATAACGTAGTATCTTGGTGTTTTAATTTTATAAGATAAGCAGATCTGCTGAGTATATTTTTTTGGCTGTGCCCTTGGCATATGGAAGTTCCTGAGCCAGGGATTGAACCTGAGCCATAGCGGCAACCCCAGCTGCTGCAGTGACAACACCAGATCCTTAACTCACTGCACCACAAGGTAACTTTGCTATTTTTTTTGGGGGGGGAGGGGCTGCCTGTGTGGCATATGGAAGTTCCCGGCTAGGGGTTGAAATGGAGCTGCAGCTGCTGGCCTACAGCACAGCCACAGCAATGTGGGATCCAAGCTGAATCTTCAACCTACACCACAGCTCATGGCAATGCTGGATCCTTAACCCACTAAATGAGTCCAAGGGTCTAACCCACATCCTCACAAATACTATTTGGGTTCTTAACCTATAGAGCCACAGTGGGAACTCCCAGTCTCCAAATTTTTTTTTTTTGGTTTTTTGTTTTTAATAAAAAAGTGAAAAAAGGCAAAGCAAAACACAAAACTTTATAGATGAATTACTTATGATCCATGTGTATTTTTGAATAGAGAACTGGGGAAAGATACAACTCCTGCTGCTTCACTGGATGCAGAGTTCTGGTTCCAGGTATGCATTGGTCTGAGTCCCAGGCTGTCTCAGTTGCAAGCCTAAGGTCTGGTCTTGTGTCCCTGTCATAGACGGAAAGCTCAGGTAATCAAAGGTCACAAACTATGAAGCTGGAAATAATAATGACTAACATGCATCATACGAGGCATGGTTCTTGGTATATATTAACTTAACCTATGGGGCAGGTACCTCATAGGTGTTTAGTTCCTCACTTTATAGATGGGGGGCTGTGGCACAATGACAAAGTGACATGTCATCATTCACAGCCTCTTCTTCCTCCGTCCAGCTGCAGGGCTGCAGGACCGGACTTGAACCCAGGTAGCCTGCCTACTGCCCCTCCTCACTGCTCTCTGTCATCTGTAGAAGGCAAAGCTCTGGGGTTTGCAATTTGCCTTTATTCTCTCAGAGCCATTTTCAAGCTTCCCTTTGGCTTCCCGGTTTGGCCAGTATCACCTGTGTTTGAGGGCCCAGGTCTCCAGGCTGCCGTGGGGTGTGGCTCTGAGTGTCCTGGATTTAAGCAACACTCCTCCTTGGCCTCCTAGTCATCGCCTGGTTTGCAGCTCCTGGTTGATTCTCATTCATTCAGAAACCAGGCTTGAGATGCACTGAATCATCAAGCGAGCAGGATGGGAAAAGAGTGTTTGGAGGGTTTGAAAACTCAGCCTGGGGCTCCCCTCTGAGTTTCTCACCCCCTCCCCAGCCCCCTTTGGAAAGCAGGTGCTCTCAGCCGGGGGCCCAATCAGATGCAAATTTCTGGTTGGAGTTAAGACATTGTCTTCTTTCGCACATTATCTACCACCCAGCCTTGAGCTGTATCGAGGGACCCTCTGCCCTCACTTCATTTTCATACCCACCCGGCCAGTGATGAAGGCTGGATAAGGGGCCCATTGAGGAGCAGATCTCAGTTGACACCTTTAGAACCAGCATTTATGGAGGCCTTACTTTGTAGAAGGCAGTTGCAAAGAGCAGTCTCCTCCCAGTGAAGGGTGGTAGACTTCTGCAGTTAAGGATGAGGACTAGGGGGAGGGGGAGGGGCTGGCCAGAGCTCAGTCAATGTGCCCTGATTCCAAGCAAACTTAGAATCGTCCAGAAGGAATTGCCCCACTCTCCTCAGCCCAGATGTCTGTAACCTGGCTGGTGGCATTCAGGTCATCCAGACGAATATGAATAATCTAAGACTTCTGTTTGGAGCCCACAAATTCTTCTAAAGAAGTTTCCATCCAGGGCCTGGTTTCCCCAAGCCCTTGACAACATGGTGAGAACTCAGGTTTTAAAAAGTCTCTGGTTAAAGAAGTCATTCATCATGCTTGGGAACGTTGGCACCGGGTCCAGGAAGACAGCCAGGGACCTGCCCTCTCCCGCTGCCACTGCCCCAGGCCTGGCAAGCTGGTTGCCACCTGCACACGTCAGGAAATTGGAGCGATTACAATTCAGACCTGGAGGAATGGTCCTGGGGTCTGACTCACTCTGGGTGACTTGTTTTGGTGGTGGTTCCCATGGAAACCTGTCATACCTGTTCCAGCTCCTGATCTTTCTGCCCTGTCCCAGCTCTTGGGCAGCAGGACGGCCACCCCTGGCTGGAGTGAGACCTGGGGCTCCGGTGGTGTGCAGAGCAGAGGTCCAGGGTCTTGCTTTTAGTTGGCTCTGGTGAGATGTTTCTTAGCTGTGTGGGGATTTGGGTGTTTGCTATACAAGAACTGCAGTCACATTGAGTGAACAAGTGTGCGTGTGTAGCACACGCAAGAGAAAGTTCTGGTTTTCATGGCCCTGTGGTTCTCCCCCAGCACCTCTTACTCACTCTCCCCCCTGGATTTGCGTGGTTATCATTCTGCTAGCTGAGGTCCATTTTTTCTCCTCTGCGTTGACTTACCACCTACTTTCAATAGTAAGGCAAAGATGGCATTTTGAAACAGTAAATCCTGAAACTGCTTTCAAGGAGAGGTTTTTCAGGGGAGTTCCCTGGCGGCCTAGTAGATAGGACTCAGCACATTCACTGAGGCTGGGTTCAATCCCTTGTCTGGGAACTGAGACCCTTATATTAAGCCATTGCACGTGGGGGTTGGGGAGGGTGGGGGGGATTTCATATTGACCGCAAATAGTAATAGGACTTCCTTAGGTGGGAAGGAAGTACAGCTTTCAGTCTCCCAAATGTTTAGAATCACTGAATCATGGAATTTTCTTTTCTCCCTTTCTGTTATTTAGTAAAAATAGGAAGAAAACTTACTGACAGTGAATTTTGGAATTATCCCAACCAATGTTCAATCCCTTTTCAATAAATTATTCTCATGTTTGCTTTTTCTCTTGGGAGATGCTGAGTCTGCCTTCTTGGGAGGCAGGAAGGGAACCTCAGCAGACAGCAGTGTGTATTATTTTCTTGAAAAATCAAAATCGAGTCTCCTAGAAAACAATTCTTGTAGCTGGAGCTACACATGATAAAATTAGTAGGTTTAAAAAATGCTTTTATGGGAGTTCCCATCATGGCTCAGTGGAAATGAATCTGACTAGCATTCATGAGGATTCAGGTTCAATCCCTGGCCTCAGTCAGTGGGTTAAGGATCCGGCGTCTCTCAGAGCAGTGGTGCAGGTTGTAGATGTGGCTCAGATCCCGAGTTGCTGTGGCTGTGGTGTAGGCTGGCAGCGGTAGTTCCTAGCCTGGGCACCTCTATATGCCATGGGTGCAGCCCTCAAAAGACCAAAAAAAAAAAAAAAAAAAAAAAAGCTGTTGTGGTTCACAGTCGTAGGAAGAAAATTATGTGGAGGGCAGGCGGAGAGCAGGAGCTGGACACCTCTGCCTCCTCGAAGGTGCGTCTAGTTTGCATTTTGGATATGCAAAACCTTTTCACATCACTTTTGGAGTCTTTTTTTGGGGGGGAGCTCAGGAAAAACATTCTTCTAGGTTCTGGACCTCCTTGTGAGGGCAGTGTCTAAATCTATGATGACATCAGAATCTGGACACTTGATCAATTTAGTTTTATTATTTAATTTATTTTTTTGATTCTTCTATTCTATTCTATCCTATACTATACTATTCTAATTTTATTTTATTTTATTTTGTCTTTTTAGGGCTGCACCCCTATGGAAGTTCCCAGGCTAGGGGTCGAATCAGAGCTGCACCTGCTGGCCTACAGCAACACCAGATCCTTAACCCACTGAGAGAGGCCAGGGATCGAACCTGCGTCCTCATGGATAGCAGTCAGATTCATTTCTGCTGAGCTATGACGGGAACTCCTGGTTCAGCATTTTAAGCAATATCTGACAAAGCCCTTTGCCTCTGACAGTTTATTTTGTTTGGTGTTTAGCCAGTATCAAAGGCTCTGAGGAGTACCTCTGTGGCTCAGTGTATCCTGTGGTTAAATATCCGGGGTTGTCACTGCTATGGCTTGGGTTACCATTCTGGTGTGGGTTCGATCCCTGGGTGGGGAACTTCCATATGCCGCAGGTACAGCCAAAAAAAAAAAAAAAAAAAAAAAAAAAGCCAAAACAAACCAAAAAAACAAGTCTCTGGAACAAAAGACACACTAATTGCTTCAGTAAGTGAACAGCATTCCCTATATCTCTTCTTTTAACGTGTGTTTGCTTTGGTGCTTACTGTCAACTCTCTCAGCAACAGTTTGAGTGTTCCCTCCACTGCCGAACTTTCAAGAAGGACAGAGATGTTTACATTATTCTCGGGATAATTTTTTTTTTTTGTCTTTGTTGTTGTTGTTATTGTTGTTGTTGTTGTTGTTGCTATTTCTTGGGCCGCTCCCTCGGCTTATGGAGGTTCCCAGGCTAGGGGTCGAATCGGAGCTGTAGCCACCGGCCTACGCCAGAGCCACAGCAACTCGGGATCCGAGCCGCGTCTGCGACCTACACCACAGCTCACGGCAACGCCGGATCGTTAACCCACTGAGCAAGGGCAGGGACCGAACCCGCAACCTCATGGTTCCTAGTCGGATTTGTTAACCACTGCGCCACGACGGGAACTCCCTCGGGATAATTTTTGATGTGATGACAGCTTACACTTAACTCTTCTACTTTTTTCCTTCTGGATAAGAGAGATGTCATGTTGCCTTTTTTGGGTAGCCTAGGATTGCTTGAATTTTGTCTCGTATTTTGTTTTTTAGGGCCACACCCTCAGCACATGGAAGTTCCCAGGCTAGGGGTCGAATAGGAGCTACAGCTGCTGGCCTATACCACAGCCACGGCAATGCCGGATCCTTAACCCACTGAGTGAGGCCAGGGATCAAACCCGAATCCTCATGGATACTAGTTGGATTCATTTCTGCTGTGCCACGAAGGGAACTTTGCTTGAATTTTTGAAAAATAAAATTTTGAACTCTTTTTGAACAGTTTTGATTTACAGAGACAATTGTGAAAATCGCGCAGAGTTCCCTCATACCCTGCATCCAGTTCCCCCATTACTGACCTGGTAGGTTAGCAGGGGCTGCTTGTTACCATTCATGAACCAATGCATCATCATTATTATTATTTTTGTCTCTTTAGGGCTGCACCTGCGGCATATGGAAGTTCCCAGGCTAGGGGTCGAACTGGAGCTGCAGCTGCTGGTCTGCATCACAGCTTGTGGCAACTCCGGATCCTTAACCCACTGATTGAGGCCAGGGATTGAATCCTCATTCTCACGGATACAAGTTGGATTCTTAGCCTGCTGAGCCACAACGGGAGCTCCTCCCAATGCATTATTATTAACTAAAGTCAGTGCTTTATGCTGATTCCTTAGTTATCCCCTAACGTCCTTTTTCTGTTCCGGGATCCTATCCAGGGTCCCATGTTACATTTAGCCATTCTTTCTCCTTGGGCTCCCCTTGGTGGCGGCCATCCCTGTTTGGGTGACCCCCGCAGTTTTGAGGAATGCTAGGCAGGTATTTGGAGAATACTCCTCCATTGCTCCTTTCCTGCTAGGGTTCTCGTGATTAGCTTATAGTTTAAAGGAAGTCCCTGGAGGGAGAGTGCTGTTTTCACCACATGACATCTTGGGCGCCCAGTCTCGTGTGACACGGCTGTTGGTGTTGGCGTTGACCTCCTGCGGAAGTCTTGCTGCTCAGATGTCTCCACTGTCAATTTACTCTCCCCACTGGCCGTGCTGGGCTCTTTGAAATTAAGCTCCATGGTGCAGAGAGCACGTCAGGAGAGAAGAGTCATGCCTCACCTCCTTCAGGGTAGGTGTTTACCTGCAGGGTCTGGAGTTCTTCTGCTCTGGAGACGGGTCCTCCTCCCCCATTTGTTATTCATTCGGGGTTCGTGGGTGTTCATTTTATGCCTCGGGTTATTATCCAATAGTAACTGTTTTATTTGGTGGTGAAATTTTTCCAGCTTTTGCCATCAAGAGGTCTTTCATTGGGCTTCTTTGGCATAGTCCCATCAATGGGGGGTTTGTTTCTGTTGTTTGGCATTTCCTTATTTACTACAAAATACTCCAGACTTATCCTGTATACTCCCTGCCCCAGTCCTAGAATCAGCCGTTTCCCCAAGAAGCTCTGGTTCCTTGTGTTGGTGAAGGGTGTTAGAAACCAAGATCTGGATGCTTGGTGTGCTCATTAGTCTTGCAGTATCGTTGCTTCTAGGCCCTTTTAGCTGAGAGCACGAGGAAGAATGTGTGTACACAAACCTGTGTACATACATATGTCTGCAAATACTTCTGTATGTGACCACCTGTATCTAATTAAATGAGTTCATCCTGAAACCTCCAGCTTCAGTATTATCACCACCTCAGTTACTCTGATTCCTGCCTCTTGCATCTCTGTAAAATCTCACTCTAGCCATGAGAAATATGACTCCTTCACCTGCCATGTGTTTGTTTAATTGCTCAGTTCTGCAGGCACGTGTAGTGGTATCAGGATTGTTAATTTGCACTCCCATGGGGAACCCTTGTCTACACAGTTCTATTTGCCTTGTGTCTTATAGGCTCCACTCCTTTCCAAAGCTACTAAGTCAGTACCTTACGCCCTCACCCCCATCCCCCTACCCCTTCAGTGAGGTGGTTTCATTCATTTGTAACACAGTTCAGGTCTCTTGTCATGCCTGTATTCCATTCTGGGCTATTCCACCTCCTAAATGATTTTTTTAAATGTGTGTACATTAGGGATCACACGATGCCATAAAGCTCTATAGGTTTTGAAAAATGTGAAGTGTTATGTATGCACAGTTATGATATCATACGGAATAAATGTGTCACCACTTTGAAAAACAAACCAACCAACCCAGTGTTTCAGCTATTCAAAGCCTCCCTGAACCCTTGCAAGCACTCATTTTTTACCATTGTTACACTTTTGCCTTTTCCAGAATACCGAATAATTGGAAGGAGAGCATTTTCAGACTGGATTCTCTCACTAGTTATATGTATTAAGATGCACCCACGTCTGTGTGTGTCTTGTTAGCTCATTTCTTTTCATCTCTGTATGATATTCCATTGCCTGGAGGGACTATGGTTTGTTTATCCATGCAGCTGCTGAAGCACATTTATTGGCTGTTTCCTTTATTTGGTGAATGATGAATAAAGGTGCCATAAACATTTGCATGCAGGTATTTATCATGGACCTGTGTTTTCAAATGAGCCGGACACATGGTAACAGAGTCATAAGATAAGAGTATGTTTAGCTTTGTGAGAAACTGCCCGACTGTCTTCCAAATGGCTGTACTATTTTGCATTCCCACCAGCAATGAAAGAGAGCCTCTTGCTGCCGCCCCCTGCTCCCAACCAGTTGGCAGCTGGTATGGTCAGTTCTGGGGACTTTAGCTGTTCTCATAAGTATGTTGTAGCATCTCATCATTGGGGATCTTCTGCTTTTAACTTTCCCTTGAGGGAATACCTAAATGGCTTCACTGAGTGAGTTGAAAGCTGATGTATGGCTGTTTTTTGTCAGAATGTTTGGAGAGTTATATTGACACAAAATAAAAACTGCACAATTAAGTTCTAAAATAAAACACATATTTCAGAAAAACGCTCTAAAATCAAAACTATTGTGTAAGTATGTATGATTTGGCAAAAGTCACATCTTCACGGTGGAAGTTTATTTCATTGGTGCATAGCCTCTCTATGACCTGAAGATTCTAAAGGATAAATTATTAGAGAAGCAATGGAAAGCGATTAATTAAGCATTTACTGAACACTTACTGTGGAAATGGGTAGAGAAAACGAATATACAAGTTCTTGTCGTCCACGTGGATCATCTAATAAGTGTATGTGTTGCTTGCCTTGTAAGTGGAAACAGCCTTGAAGTAATAACCCTAGGTACAGTTGATGGAGAAGATACCATTTTTTGGTTAGAAATTTGGGGGAAAAACTTATATAACTATGTATCAGTACCTTTGAAAAAGCCCAAATTGGTCTGAAGGATATCAATTTTTATATTCCATCTTATTTCTCAAGCTTACACGCAACACAAGCATGCTTTCAGTGGGGCATTTTGGACGGTTCGGAGCTCCCATGTCACTGCGGGAGCCCGGGTTGAGCTTTGCGGCTCCTGCTGGGAGCCTGGGACCTCGTCTCTCTGGTTGTCCTCAGTCCTTCCGGGACTGGGACTGGGTGAGAGTGATTTATGCTCGTAGGTAATTTTATTCGCATTTCTTCATTGTTTCCGAAGGCTGAAGCTGAGTAATGAAGTAATCTTTCACATCGGCAGGCCTATTTAACCCCACATTTGGTTTATTTAAGTTAACACCATCCGGTACTTGCCTATTTTGATTTTCCCGAATCTTTGAACTTTGCCCCCTCTTTATTCTTGATAAACCTGGGGTCTGCCCTTACCATCCTGCTTGGTCTCCGGGGATTTGCAAATTACGAGACTGCTTTGGATTAGAAAAGACATTCCTGTGCATTTTTTAAAATCTCCACCCAATTGTCACTGATACAGTCACGGAATAGGCTTGAAATCACCACTTACAGGATAAAGGAAAGATAAATCAGTGGGAGTTGTGTCTCCCTGTCATGAAAACTAGTTTTTGACCCCGAGCATTAGGAAGCCTGACAGCCACCTACCGCTTTGTGCTGGGTCTTTAACTCCCGTGCTGGTGTCAGCGCCCGAGCTGTTCCGTGAGAGTGGCTGGATCGCTTTGGCCCGAGAATGACCGCACAGATGCCGACCTTCCAGGTATTCATGTGGGTGATGTGACGACCTGGACATGTTCCCAAAATGTTCTTAGTTCCACGATCACCCTCAGATCTGACTCATTCGGGGCTGTCACACAGTGAGGCCAGAGCTGTGGATTTGAGACAAAAACCCATCAGGTCTCGGGCGTTAGGGTGTCATTTCTGTCTGTCTGGAAGCCACTGTAATCTCAGAGCACAATTCTGTTTTAGATCCTCAGGGGAGAGAAAAGTGAACTCATTATGTTGCATCCATCCACAACAAGAACTTTTTATTACAACAGGAACAGCAGGTGGTCATGGTGGAAAATCGGAAGATAGGTCAAAAAGAAAAATTAAAACCTAGTTACTTCCTTCACCTCAACTTGCTACTCTAACACCTGTGCGTATCCTTCTGGGTATTTTTCTATAAGAACCTATAATATTATTACACATATAATAATATAATATTACATACATATTACAATGTACATATACATATTAATGTACATACATTATTTTGATTAACAAATGATATCACACTGTACACAGTTTTATGATCTGTTTTGCCAGCCAATCGTTTCCATTTCAATAGCGTTTCCTCTCATGGACTATCCAAGCCGTATTCAGATTTCCCATAAATGTCCTGATTGCTGTTTGTTTTTTTCTGGCTGCACCTGCTGCACATAGAAATTCCCAGGCCAGGGATCAAACCTGAGCCATAGCAGCAATCAGAGCCTGTGTAGTGACAATGGCACCGCCAGGGAACTCCTCTGACTGCTGGTTTTGCAAAGAAGTATCTAATCTGGTGTCTCCCTTGCCTGTGGTTGTTATCAACTGACTTGGGTAAAACACCATGAACTTTGAGGGACTCTGTCCATCAGACCCCACCTGGGCTTCACTGAAGACTGTTTCTCAACCAGTGGACACTGGGGCTGGTTTTCAGCATCTTTGACTGTGGACTGCACTCCCCTCTGAGTACTGGCTTCCATTGCTTAGCTAACCACCACCTTCACACCTGGACCATCACCTTCACACCTGAACCATCACCTTCATGCCTGCACCATCATCTTCACACCTGGACCACACCTTCACATCTGGATCATCTTCACACCTGGACCATCACCTTTACACCTGGACCATCACCTTCATGCCTGCACCATCACCTTCACACCTGGACCACACCTTCACATCTGGATCATCTTCTTCACACCTGGACCATCACCTTTATGCCAACTTGCCCTGGGAGAACCACCCAGTGGGTATCTTTACTGCTGTGTGTTTCCTTGCCTGGCCAGGAAATAGTAACTTGACATTGTATTTTCTTTGATCTCTGGTGGCCTTTGCTTTATTCTCCAAACTTGCAATAGTAAAGAGATTAATTGGTAAGCTCTTCATGCCAGTATCAGAACTGTTGGGCTCCAGGAGGTGATTGCTGCACAGGTACATTAAGCTGGGCCATTCAAAGACCCAACTGGAGAAATGGCACAGGCCAGGTGCCTGGCTTCCCTGTTCTGGGGCTCCCCTGGCCCTGGCTTACCTGTTGGTCCCTCCCCCAGGGCTGCCTTTTCTCCTGGGTCCATTTTATCACACGTTCAACATGGGGGATTCTAGATCTGTTTGCTCTGTGTCTCTGAGGTTGGACAGAGTCTGTCTTAGAAATAAATCTCCTGAAGTTTGTTGATTTCCTGGGGCTGTGAGTTTGCTGGATTTCTTAGACAAATAGCTGGGTTTTGGAGCCAGCCATAGCAATGAGTAGACTTCACCAGGCTTACCCTGGGCCACATATGATGTATAGTTTTCTGAACTCATCGAAGCCCAGGGTCTCAAATTTTGTCTTACAAGTACTTCATTTTAGTTTGACAAAACAGTGTCTTGTTTCCTCTTGCCTTCCAAGTAGATTTGTTTCTAATTTGTGAAGTGCTTGGAGCCCTGAGTTGGGGCGCTGCGTGTCCTCTGCCTCTTCAGGGATATGCTGTGTCTCACCCAGCAAGGTGTTTACGCGCTCCGGGGTTTAGTTTCCTCCCTGGGAAGGATGCTAACATGCCTGTCCAGAATTATTCCTAGGATTGAAAAATAGAGCTGCCTGGACGTGTTTATCTGGGGGTCATAAATATTTTGTGGACTGAAAATAATTTATTATTTTAACTTGCATTTTCTGTTATCTTTTAAAGAGAGTTGTTATAAATTATCCAGGAAAGCACTGGCACGGCCCCAGACATGGGGAGATGGAAAGTGGAGCCAGAACTTGCTCTGGTTCCGGGCTCCTTGGCGCAGGCTCTGTGGGGCTTTGCAAACTCTGGAGTCTGCCCTGCAACAGGGCCATCTCGGTTCCCTGGAGGAAGGTGCTGGAGCCAGGGGGCCACCTATTGAGATCACTTTTCATTACACCCAGAACATTTCATGTGTAAAGTACTGAAACTCTGGAGTGAAACATGCCAGGAAGAGAGGATTGCATTAGTAACCACGCTGGCTGATTAGGCTGGGGATGGCGAGTTCTGCCCGTGTACTAACCATGGCTCCAACGGAGTTATTTATGTTAACTCTTAATTCTTCACAACACTCTTGGAATCATCTAAGCTAGCACCTCTTTTTTCTGTATATATAGTTTTTAATGGCTGCACCAGCGACACATAAAAGTTCTCAGGCCAGGGATTGAATCTGAGCCACAGCTGCGACGTATACAGCAGCGGCCACACCAGATCCTTTAACCCCCTGTGCTGGGGATGGAAGCCACGCCTCTGCAGCGAACTGAGCTGCTGCAGTCAGATCCTTAACCTGTTGTGCCACAGCGGGAACTCCTATTTTTTTCCTCTGTTTTTAGTTTATCTTTTTTATTGTGGAAAAATACACACAGCAGGAGTTTGCTGGAGGCTCAGCAGGTTAAGGATCCCAAGTTGTCACTGCTGTGGGTCCAGTTACAGCTGTGGTGTGGGTTTGATCCCTGGAACTTCTGCATACTGTGGGCTTGGCCAAAAAATACACATAACATAAAATTTATCATCTTTAACCATTTTTAAGTGTACAGTTCTGTGGCAGTAAGTATATATCCTTTGTTGTACAGCCATCACCTCCAGAAGGGCTCATCTCCCCAAACTGACACTCGAGACCCATTAAGCACTAACCACTTTCCCTGCCCTGCCCGAAACCGTGGTTCCACGTACTGACTCTATGAATCTGACCACTCTGGGACCTCATGTAAGTGGAATCATACAGTATTTGTCCTTTTGTGTCTGACTTGTTTCACTCAGCATAATGTCCTCAAATTTTGTAATGTGTCAGAATTTCATTCCCTTCTAGATGAATAATACTCTGTTATGTGTATAAACCACATTTTGTTTATCCATTCATGCATCAGTGGACATTTCCAGTTGTTTCCACTTCTTGGCTGTTGTGAGTAGTGCTGCTGTGAACATGCGTGTGCAAATACTTCTTCTGTTTTTTTAGGGATATACTCAGAAGTGGAATTTCTGGGTTATTTGGCAATTCTATATTTGATTTTTTGAGGAGTCGCTGTTCTATTTTCCACAGTGGCTGTACCATTTTACATTTCCATATGCAGTGCACAAGGGGTTCAATTTCTCCATATACTTGTCAACACTTGTTATTATGTTTCTCACATGTATTTACTTTTATTGAAGTATAGTTGATTTACAATGTTGTGTTAGTTTCAGGTGTACAGCAAAGTGATTCAGTTACACACACACATGCATGTATTCTTTTTCAGATTATTTTCCATTACAGTTTATTACAAGATATTGAATATAGTTCTTTGTGCTATACCGTAGGTCCTTTTTGTTTATCTATTTTATATGTAGTAGTTTGCATCTGCTAATCCCAAATGCCTAATTTATTCTTCTCCCACCTTCCCCTTTAGCAACCCTAAATTTATTTTCTGTGTCTTTGACCACTTTTTTTTTTTTGGCGTTTTTAGGGCTGTACCCACGGCATATGGAAGTTCCCAGGCTAGGGGTCGAATCAGAGCTGCAGCTGCCAGCCTATGTCACAGCCACAGTAACATCAGATCCTTAACCCCCTGAGCGGGGCCAGGGATTGAACCCTTGTCCTCATGGATACTAGTTGGGTTCATTTCCACTGACCTACAGCAGAAACTCCCAACACTTGTTATTTTCCAGGCTGGTAATACTTTTTTTCATTTCTTAAAAGTTTTATTGAAGTATAGTTGATTTACAGTGTTATAATTTCTGTACAACAAAATGAGTCAGTTACACATATACACTCATCCATTCTCTTTCAGATTCTTTGATAAATGATTAATAGATGTCTAGGAGTTCCCCTCATGGCTCAGCAGAAATGAATTGGACTAGGAACCATGAGGTTGTGGGTTCGATCCCTGGCCTTGCTCCGTGGGTTAAGGATCCGGCATTGCCGTGAGCTGTGGTGTAGGTTGCAGATGCAGCTCGGATCCGGCGTTGCTGTGGCTCTGGCGTAGGCCAGTGGCTACAGTTCCGATTAGACCCCGAGCCTGGGAACCTCCATATTCCGCGGGTGCGGTCCTAAAAAGACAAAAAGACAAAAAAAAAAGATGTCTAGAAACTTGATGGAAATGGAACAGAATCGAAGCAATATGATATTCTTAAACACAAATCCTTACATTATCATACTTTGTCAAGGCACACCTGATGGCTGATTCTTAGGAAAAATTTTACTTGCTTTAAATATTTGCTGATTGCTATGACCATTGTCTTTAATTAATTTAAAAAAAACCCTTCAGTATGCTTGGGAAAAAGGGATGAGGTTTTTCAGCTAAAAATGACTTAGATTAATTTAATTTTCACTCCTCCATAGGGCTGAAGAGAGCCTGGTGACCTCAGGCTGGGAGCTGATCTCATTATGTGAGAAATTATTTTGAAATCAGAGCTGAATGTAGTTTTACAAAAATGAAAATTTTAATGAGAAAGGCATTCAAAATTTTGGAAGAAGAGCCAAAAGGGCTTTTTGGACATCAAATAACTCTCACAAGTCATTTGACCTAAATGAAATAGCCATTATGTCATTACTCATGGATTAAAGAGCAAGGAGAGTGACACTTCATGAGCAGAGGCTGTTTCAGGAAGTTGGCTCTCCTGGATGCTTGGTGGGTTTTTTTTTGTTTTTTGTTTTTTTTTTTTTGTTTTTGTCTTTTTAGGGCTGCACTTGCGGCGTATGGAAATTTCCAGGCTGGGGCTGAATCAGAGCTGCAGCTGCCAACCTGCACCACAACCACAACAACGTGGGATCCGAGCCTCATCTGCAACCTACACCACAGCTCATGGCAATGCCGGATCCTTAATCCCCTGATCAGTGCCAGGGATCAAACCCACATCCGCATGGATACTCATCAGGTTCTTAACCTGCTGAGCTACGATGGGAACTCCAATATTTTTAAGGCATTTGATTTTACTTAATTCTGTCTGTGGTATTTAATCCCCTCGGAGATGGGGATCTCTATTATGAATTATTTCAAATCATTCTGCGACTCATTTTTGACTCTCTAATTCAGAAGTGCCTGTCAGACACCTGGTCCGTTTTCTTACTGAGTTATCTTTATTTTTCTTATTGATTTGAATTCTTACGTCTTGACACAGGCACTTTGCTGTTTATGTATGTTGCAGGTATCTCCTCCTCTCTGGCTTATATTTTCATTCACTGATTCATATCTGTGATAAGCAGAAATTCTTATTTTTTTAATTTTTATTTTTTGTCTTTTCTAGGGCCCCACCTGCGGCATATGGAGGTTCCCGGGCTAGGGGTCTAATCGGAGCTGTTGCTGCCAGCCTACGCCACAGCCACAGCAACAAGGGATCCGAACTGAATCTGAGACCTACACCACAGCTCACGGCAATGCTGGATCCTTAACCCACTGAGCAAGGCCAGGGATCGAACCTGTAACCTCGTGGTTCCTAGTCGGATTCGTTAACCACTGAGCCATGACGGGAACTCCCAGAAATACTTATTTTTAATGTAGTCCAACTTTTAAAATCTTTTTTTATGTTTGTGCTCTTTGTGTGTTTAACAGCATGTTTCCTTAGCACAGTCCATGAAGCTGTTGTCCTGTGCTCTCTTCAAGACATTTTATGGTTTTTCTTTAACATTTTGATCTAAAAGTCTTTTTGGAATTTAGGAGTTTTTTTGGCTATGCCTGCATCATGCAAAAGTTCCGGGACCAGTGATCAAACCCCTGCGACAGTAGTGACCTGAGCCATAGCAGTGACAACACCAGATCCTTAACCTAACGAGTCACCAGGAAACAATTTCTGGTACTTAGTTTTAGATCTGGGTGAGATGGGTTGAGCATAATTCTTCCCAAATGGATGTACCATTGCCCTGGCACAATCCAGGGGGCAGGCTGTTCTCTCCTCATTGCTCTGCAGTACTTGCCTTCCCAAACATCAGTCAGAGGCTGGTTCCAAGAGGGTCTCTCTTTGGCTATTGATTCTGTTCCATGGGTCTCTTTTCTTATTTTTGTGCCAGCATCACACTGTCTTGATTATTGTGGTTTCATAATGAGTCTTCATATCTGGTAGAACAAGTCTTTACACCTTGTACCTCTCCTTTGAGATCTTGACTTTTCTGAGTCCTTAGCCCTCTATTTTAATTAGTTTCTCAAGCTACACACACAGACTCACAGACACACATACCCCATTGGGATTTTAACAGGCATTGCATTTAATCTCTGGATGACTTGGAGAAGAACTGGCATTTTTACAGCATTGATCTTTCAATCTATGAACATAGTATACCCCTTTTCTCTAATTTCCCTGACTAATGTTTACAGTCTTATGTGTAGAAGTCTTGTGTATTTTATTAGAAATGTACCGTGTTTTTATGCTATTGTAAGTGGTATATTAAAACTATTTTCTAGCTTCTTTTACTGATTTAGAGAACTATAATTGACTTTTATCTACCGACCTTGTATCCAGTAACTGATCTCAACTCTCTTTAAAAATCTTTTCATTATAAAAACTTCCAAACATAGACAAAATAGATAGAATAGTATAGCAGACTCCCTAGACCTACCACCCAGCTTAAACCATTTTCAAATCATACAGTCTTATTTAACTTCCCATCTCCCCTTTCCAAAATAAAAAATATTTTCTGGGTTGTGCCCCCTTGATGTCCAATTACTTCATTTGTATCTATGTCAGTGCTAATTGAACTTATTATTTCTAAAAGTGTATATGTAAATCCCTTTGGATTTTCTTCAGCCAAAGTCATTATTTATAAATGAGATCGGTATTTCCTACTTCCATTACATACACAATTTACTTTTTTTCCTTGCCTTGCCATCTAGGTTAGACCACCATTACTGTGGAAGTAGTGAGAGCAGGCATCTTTGTCTTGTTCCAGTGCCGGAAGGCAAGCTTTCAACATTTCGCCACCACGTCTGGTGTTTGCTGAAGGGTTTTTGTCAGTACCTTTTGGTTGGTGAAGGAAATTCTTCTCTATTTTTAGTTTGCAAAGAGTTTTTAATCAAAAATGAATGTTGCATGTCTTCAGCTGCTTTTTCTCTGTATGTATTGAGATGTTCATATGATTTTTCTTCTTTATTCGGTTAACTTAATCATTAATTACTTAATTTAGTGAGTACCTGGTTGACTAATTGATTTTTTTTTTTTCTGTTTTGGCTGACCCGAGGCATATGGAATTCCCCGGCTAGGAATCAGATCCGAGCCATAGTTGCCACCTAAGCCAAAGCTGCGGCAATGCTGGATCCTTAACCCACTGTACTGGGCTGGAGGTTGAACCTGCGTCCTGGTGCTCCCAGCACACCACTGATCCTGTTGTGCCACAGTAGGAACTCCAACTAACTAATTTTTGAATATTGAACAAACCTTGCATTCATGGGCCATTCTTTGTGAAATGTAGAGTATTATCTTTTCTCCACGTTGTTGGGATGAAAGTATTAGTATTTGGTATGGAAAGGTATGAGTGAGATGGATCCATAATTTTTCTACTTTTAATAATGTCTCTGTCATTTTTTTTTGGAATCGAAGTTATACCCGCTTCCCAAAAGAGAGTTAGGCTAATGAAAGAGTTTACATTTCTAATTTTTTAAGATATGAAAGGGCACAATTCAAAACCTTTTCATGTCTCTCTGAAAAGTTTGCTAGTGTTGCATAGAAAGGCAAAGCAAATTTTTGTTTTTCTTTTTTACATCACACCTTAAGAAGTCATGGCTGACTGTGTCTGCCTATGAAATAGCCTCTTAGGGAAGCTCTGAAATCCTCAGAAAAAAGAGATCTGCCAAACTCCTAATGCCAGGGTCCTAGGCTGCCCTGTAAAGCTCAGGTCTAGTGATGAGAGCAGGTCGAATAACCCGTTATTGCTAGTGGAAGACTCTAGCAGGGCACAAACCCTGGGGAAGATGTCAGCCTAATTTAGTATTTTTCTCTCCCTTGGTCAGGACTGAATACAGATGTATTAGATGCCTCAACATTGATCTTTCTTTAAAAAAATTATGGTGAAATGTGCATAACGTAAAATTTGCTGTCCTGGCCATTTTTAGGTGTATAGTGCGTGGTGTTCAGAGTTTGTGCAACCATCACCATCATCCATCCCCAGACGCTTTCATCTTCCCAGAGGGAAACTCTGTCCCCATTAAGTACGGACTCCCATTCCCTCCTCACCAGCCCCTGGCAAGCACCACTCACCTTTGTGACTCGACTCTAGGGACCTTGTTGAAGTGGAATCATTCAGTATTTGTCCTCACGAGTGGCCATTTTCCTTGGCATTTTGTCCACAAAGGTTCACTGCGTTGTACCATGGGTCAGGACGTTCTTCCTTTGAAGGCTGAGTAATATTCCCTTGTGGGTATAAACAACATTTGTTTATCCGGCCATGCAGCCTCGGCTTGTGGTTGCTTCCACCGTTTGCCTGTTGTGAATCATGCTAGAATATAGGTGTGTAAACACCTCTCTGAATCCCCGCTTTCGGTTGTTTGGGGTATATATCAATATTCTTTCTTCAGTGTAGAAAAAATTATATTCAGTTTAGTTCAACCCACTCACTGCAGACTTTTGTACTTTACCATGGCAAGTCAGTGAAAAATAGAGCAGATTCTGGCTGGTGGAGGGATTCAAGTTTGAAGAAGACACATTACTCAAAATAATAATAATAGTTCATGCTACTGTTTAATCATAACGCCAGTTTTCCATTAATGACTTGTAGCATCTTGGGAAATGGGTCCAACAATAGCATGCATTCGGAATTCTCATTTTTCTCTCTCTCTTTTTTTTTTTTAACTGTAGCCAAAAAAATAAAAGTGGGAGCTGTGGAGTCAGATACCGTGGAGAATGAATACAGTTCTTGCTTTTTTTGCTGTGTTACCCGAAGCCATTGACTGCCCTCTCTGTGGTGCGGGCTTGATGCTGCGGCATTGATGTGTTGTGGGGCCATTGTGGGATCTGGGACGGGCTTGCACAGGTGACCTCAGAGGGAACAACGTGGTGGCTGCCACATTCCCCTCTCCCCAGGCTCCTGAGCTGGGGCTCCACCCCACCCCCACCCCCTTGGAGCAGCACCCCCCCCCCCACTCACGGCCTGGCTGGGGGTGGAGAGCCCAGCACTTTCAGTATCAGCCCTCCACAAGGGTTGTTATTTTTCCTGTCATGTTTGTTGGGGTCCAGCTCAAGTTTGTTTTTCTTGCAGAAAGGCAGGAAGGCCAATTTGGAACACACACAACTCACATGTCATCGGGGGTGGCTCGCCCAGCGCCTGGCATTGGCTCCCTGACAGTTAAAAGGCGCAGGGCGGCCAGCCCAGGGCCAGCCCCGGGAACAAGGAAAAGGAGGGAGAAGGCGAGATGCTTATCTGCCCAGGCCTGGGGGGCGGGGGCCCATTCTTCTCCCTCCGCTGCTCCTCCCGGGGGACCCCTGGCCTCAGCGACAAGCCTCCGGCCCCAGGCCCGCGGCTGGGCGCCTCCACGCTCTGTCCACCCCTTCCTCTTACTGAATGCGTGAGGAAGCAGCCGCCCTGAGGAGGGAAAGTCTGCATCAGCAGAGATCCAGGCTGCAGCCTTGAGGGAGGCAGAAGCAGGAAGAGGGAGAGAGCATTTTCCATTTTGGACCCAAGACAATTGTGCGGTTATTGGAGAAGAGTGCGGTGTTTTTCCACCCTGGCTTGAGGGGTGTTGGGAGTTTCCTTACAGAAGCTTTCAGTGGTTTAGATGTTAGGGTGTCGGATGAAATGATGCTCTCCAGTGTGTGTGGAGGCTGATGGGTGCCATGTGGTGAAGTGGGAAATTAAATTAAAATATACACAAACAGGAGTTCCCATCATGGCTCAGTGGTAAGGAACCCAACTAGTATCCATGAGAACTCGGGTTCAATCCCCGGCCTCCCTCAGTGAGGTAAAGGATTGCCGGCAAAGAATCCGGTGTTGCCATGAGCTGTGGTGTAGGTTGCAGACGAGGCTCGGATCCCACATTGCTGTGGCTGTAGTGTAGGCCAGCAGCTGTAGCTCCGATTCAGCCCTCTAGCCTGGGAACCTCTGTATGCTGTAGGTACGGCCCCAAAAAGATAAAAACAAAGCTAAAGCAAAAACCATAAACAATAACATTTCTTAAATATATTCTGATCTTGGTAACTAAAGTTTCCTCAGTCAATTTATTAATGAAAATTTGGGGGATTCAGTGTTGCCTTGAAGGTATTTAGTCCCTGGAAGCATTATTGTTCTCATCTGTAAAACTGAGGTGGTAGGTAGGATTTGCTTTGCAAGGTTTAGAAAGGATTCAGAGATGGTACTTAGGGCATAATTTCTAACACCTAATGGCCTCCACCAAAATGACAGCTGTTATTGTGATTCCTACCTGTGCTCATCATTTTTTTTTTTTTTAAATGCTAATGGTTAGAGTTAGAAGAGAAGCTGGAACCATGGTTTTAGAGGATCTTCTTTGTGTTGACGTTTCTGTTTAGATGGGTTCCCCACTGTCCTTTAAGAAAGACATTTCACGTGCTTATCAAGCCCTTTGAAAATCCTTCGCCGCCTGTGGTGGATCAGGGGTCCAAAGAGGCCCAGCACGTCCCCCGCCCCCTCCCCATGGGCTCTTGTTTGGTGTCATGGCCACTCGTCGGGGTGGTGTACTTTCTCATCCCCCAGAATCTGGGCTGGCCCTGGGCCTTCGTGGACTGTGTGGAAGTTGTGGTCAGGGGCTGCAATGCCAGGTGTGAAGGAGGAAGGACGGCTTCTGTCTTTCTGTTCCTGGACGTCTGGAAGGTGCAGTCTGGCTCCTGGGGAGATCGAGGGGCCCAGAGAGGGACAGGGCCTGAAACTGTATAGAAAGGGAAACTCGGCATTTCACATCCAGCTGAGCCTGGACGCTGGGGAACCTGCCAGGCACATGTACCCAGGTCTGTGGCAGGACCACAAAGACTAGCAGAAGAAACCACCAGCCCATCCCCGGCTGCAGGATCAAGAGCAACTAAATGGTGACTATTTCAAGCTACTAAGTTGTGGAGTTTGTTTTTGTCATTTTGGGGCTGCACCTGCTGCATATGGAGGTTCCCAGGCTAGGGGTCAAGTTGGAGCTGCAGCCACTGGCCTACACCACAGCTCATCGCAACACCGGATTCTTAACCCACTGAGCGAGGCCAGGGATCGAACCTGCATCCTCACAGATACTGGTCAGATTCGTTTTCTCTGAGCCATGACAAGAACTCCTTTGGTGTGGTTTGTGATGTACACTGGATTATCAAAACATTGGGTCAACTAATGTTGAATCTCAGTTGCATTATTTTCAAATGTTGAGCGAGAATGGTTTTTGACTCATACAACTTGAGTTCCTAAGTATGATCTTGTGAAGACTGTATACTTGACGATTTTGTATTTTTCTAGATATACCAACTAGATCATTCTCCTGTTATAATTCTCCATTTCTTCTTCCTGGTCACTTTACCTTAAAATACAAGGTATTTTCAAAGTGTTGGTCTCGGTTGATCATAGTGAATATTAGTCATACTGAGAATTTTTAATGATTATTTCCTTCATTTAAATTGACGGGATTATCTTTAAACTCTCAAAGTAGAAGATGAAATTGCTGTGTAATTTTTCTGCAGAAGGTAGAAGTGAATTTGAATTATTAATTTAGTAAATGGTGCATTTTTAATTTTGATGAAAATATTCACGATAAAAAGAAAATAAAGGTTAAAAAATCATCTGAGAGTATTTTGAGCGCCCAAGAAGCAAAACAAATATAAATGCAACATAAAATAGAGTTATCATTGTTTTCCTCTTTGTTTTATTTTTTGTGCTTGTGGTAAAATGTACGTAAAATTTACCATCTTAGCCAGTTTTAATACTGGCTTTATAAAATGAGTTTAAACCCTTACTGGTTTTTGACCTTGATGGAGTATTCCTTTTTCTTTTTTTTTTTTTTCTTTTTGCCTTTTCTAGGGCCGCACCTGTGGCATATGGAGGTTCCCAGGCTAGGGGTCTACTCGGAGCTGTAACCGCCGGCCTACACCACAGCCAGAGCAACGCCAGATCCAAGCCAAGTCTGTGACCTACACCACAGCTCACGGCAATGCCAGTTCCTTAAGCCACTGAGCAAGGGCAGGGATCAAACCCACAACCTCATGGTTCCTTGTTGGATTCGTTAACCACTGCACTACGACGGGAACTCCAGTATTCCTTTTAAAAAAAAAAAAATAATTTTCCCTTTCTAAGTCCAGAAATGCCATTTAACTTAACTCACAGTTTACAGAATTTTTCTTTATATTTATGAATTAGTTTCCATTTCATTTGTGGACAATCTATTTACTTCCTCTTAGTTCTTATTAAATCATGATTCATCTCTCAATTTTAATTAGTTTCCTTCTCTCCTGTAAAAAGTTGATTGTGAAATTGAGACTCTTGATACAGTGGGAGATAATAGGTGAAACTTATGGAAAGCCCTAAAAAGCAAAAAAAAAAAAAAAAAAAAAAGTTATGGAAAGACTTGTCTGTGGCAGTGACAGTGAAGTTCACTATCCCTCAAACCATCACTTTAGCAAATTCTCCTTTTCATCTTGGAGAAGGGGGGCCATGTCATTTTTTGGGGGGGGGTTGGGGACGTGATGACTGTGGCTGTGGGGCAGGTGCTCCCTGGGATGGGAGGGAAACTGGGTGGCGTGGTACCTGGCAGACTGTAGGCTCACAGCAGGGGCTTGATAGCGTCCTGGTGTTTGCCCTGGTGGCCTTATTGGTCTTCGAACTTTCTCCCTCAGGTTCGACCTCCAGTATCATGCTTCTTCCACCTTGTCCTGAGGGGTCCCCTGTAAAACTTGCAGTCATGCAGACATCAGAACCTATTTACCACAGAAAGATGTGTGCTTGGGAGCCGTCTCTGAGGGTTCTCTGAGATACTGTGTCCTGGGTTTAAGTCTTCAGTTTTGTTGGCCAAATAAAACAGAATTCTCAAAAAAAAAAAAAAAAAAAAGGAAAAAAGGAAAAAGAAAAGAGATGTAAAATTGCCAGGTTCCTAAGGTAAGTTTTATGGTCATGCCCTTTATTTAGAATTCTTAGCAAGGAATTTGTGTATGTATGTATTTATTTTTTGCTTTTTAGGGCCGCGCCTTCGGCATATGGAGATTCCCAAGCTAGGGGTTGAATCGGAGCTACAGCTGCCGGCCTACACCACAACCACAGCAACTTGAGATCCCAGCCGTGTCTTTGACCTACACCACAGCTCACGGCAACACTGATCCTTTACCCACTGAGCGAGGCTGGGGATCGAACACACGACATCATGGTTCCTAATTGGATTTGTTTCCGCTGAGCCACAACAGGAACTCTAAGAATTTATCCATAGGAAGGAAAAAAAACGTATAAGACCTTAAAGTCACATTGATGTTCAATTACTCCTCCTAGAGTAAGATGCAGTTGGTTTCAAGTTTGTAAATGATTGGTAGGTTAGAACCCGTTAGTATCGTGTTGAACATTTGTAATGGCTGTAATTAACGGGTTAAAGGCAGCGTTTACTGTGGAAGATGAGCATGTAGTAGGTTACCGCAACGTCTTTTTCAGGAGGCACCCTGGCTATTTGCTGTCTCTCACATCTCTTGAGTCTTACTGCAAAGGATATTCATGAGGAGAAGGTGGAATTTCTACATCATGGTCCCATTTTCTTGGTTCTTTGCGTATCAGAGGTTTTCCCTGCGTGCCGAGCATTAAGGAGGATGTATGCTCAGGGCTGGTGGATGCTGTCACCTTCCTTTAGAAATGATGGCATTCTGTTCTAGCAAAGTGGTGATTAGGGGGCCTCTTGACCCTGCCGGGTTGGTGTGTTTGTGTTTGGCCTCAGTCCCAGTGTCTGGCTGCTATTCTGGGGCCCGGCGTCTCCCAGTGTCTGCTGCCTGGGGGCCCGTGGACCCCTCCTCTGCAGGACCTCTGAGGATTTGCTCTGTGCTGTGCGGTCCAGCCTTCAGCCCAGTACCATGGGGACACCTGCTCAGATTTCTGCCACCCCTTCTCCCTCGTCCCTGTCTCCACATCTCAGGGCTTCTCCCACTGCCCCGAATGCCTGCATCTGCTCCTGCGAGCGGTAGAGGTCAGGGCTCTGTGCTTGGGGTCTATGTGACCCTGGGCTGAAAGCCAGGGTGATTTGGGGCTCATTTTAAGTATTGCCCTTTTCTCCAGGATTACCAGCCTCTGCTTCCTGTTGTCCAGGGCTGGAAACCATTTGGTTCCTATATCAAGTACTGCCTAATAGTTGTCCGCAGTAGGAGGTGATGGTTGGTTCAAGTTGCTCAGTCAGAATCGGAAGCTGAAAGTCTGGGTTTTGGCAGAAGTAGCAAAGCTCTTAGAATAGGACAACCCAAGTTTGATTCAGTCCTGTGGTGTATATGATTTTTACACTCTCCTGTATAGATTTCTCATCTTCTCTTCATGTAAACAGAAGCCTTTTATAACTTAAGGAATTTAAAAAATCTTTTCAGCCTGTTCTTTTATTTATTTACTTTTCATTTTTAAGAAATTGAAGTAGAGTTGATTTACAATGTTGTGTTAATTTCTGCTATAAAGCTGATTCAGTCATACATATACCCACATCCATTCCCAGATAGGCTATCACAGTAATAACTATGAGTAGAGTTCCCTGTGCTGTACAGCAGGTCCCTATTGACCATCCATTCTATATTCAAGAGTGTGCGTATGCCAATCCCAAACTCCTAATCCATCCTCCCCCACCACCTTTCCCCTTTGGTAACCATAGTTTATTTTTGAGATCTATTAAGTCTGTTTCTGTTTTGTAAATAAGTTCATTTGTATCATTTTAAAAATTAGATTCCACATATAAGTGATATCATATGATATTTGTCTATCTGTGTCTGACTCACTTAGTGTGATCATCTCTAGGTCCACACATGTTACTTTTTTATGGCTGAGTAATATTCCATTGTATATATGTACCGCATTTTCTTTTTTTTTTTACTTTTTATTTTTATTTCTATCTTTTTATATAATGATTTTTATTTTTTTCCATTATAGCTGGTTTACAGTGTTCTGTCAATTTTCTACTGTACAGCAAGGTGACCCAGTTACACATACATGTATACATTCTTTTTTCTCACATTATCATGCTCCATCATAAGTGACTAGACATAGTTCCCAGTGCTACACAGCAGGATCTCATTGCTAATCCATTCCAAAGGCAATAGTCCACATCTGTTAACCCCAAGCTCCCAATCCATCCCACTCCCTCCCTCTCCTCCTTGACAATCCCAAGTCTATTCTCTAAGTCCATGATATTCTTTTCTGTGAAAAGGTTCATTTGTGCCATATATTAGATTCCAGATATAAGTAATATCATATGGTATTTGTCTGTCTCTCTCTGTCTTACTTCACTCAGTATGAGAGTCTCTAGTTCCATCCATGTTGCTGCAAATGGCATTATTTTGTTCTTTTTTATGGCTGAGTAGTATTCCATTGTGTGTATATACCACATCTTCCTAATCCAATCATCTGTCAATGGACATTTAGGTTGTTTGCATGTCTTGGCTATTGTGAATAGTGCTGCGATGAACATGCAGGTGCATGTGTCTTTTTCAAGGAAAGTTTTGTCTGGATATATGCCCAAGAGTGGGATTGCTGGGTCATATGGTAGTTCTATGTATAGATTTCTAAAATACCTCCATACTGTTCTCCACAGTGGTTGTACCAGCTTCCATTCCCACCAACAGTGCAGGAGGGTTCCCTTTTCTCTACACCCCCTCCAGCACTTGTTATTTGAGGACTTATTAATGATGGCCATTCTTACTGGTGTGAGGTGGTACCTCATGGTAGTTTTGATTTGCATTTCTCTAATAATCAGTGATGTTGAGCATTTTTTTCATGTGCTTGTTGGCCATCTGTATATCTTTCTTGGAGAATGGTCTATTCAGGTCTTTTGCCCATTTTTCAACTGGATTGTTGGCTTTTTTGCTGTTGAGTTGTATATGTTGTTTATATATTTTAGAGATTAAGCCCTTGTCCGTTGCATCATTTGAAACTATTTTCTCCCATTCTGTAAGTTGTCTTTTTGTTTTCTTTTTGGTTTCCTTTGCTGTGCAAGAGCTTGTCAGTTTGATTAGGTCCCACTGGTTTATTTTTGCTTTATTTCTGTTGCTTTGGGAGACTGACCTGAGAAAATATTTGTAAGGTTGATGTCAGAGAATGTTTTTTGCCTATGTTCTCTTCCAGGAGTTTGATGATGTCTTGTCTTATATTTACGTCTTTCAGCAATTTTGAGTTTATTTTGGTACATGGTGTGAAGGTGTGTTCCAGTTTCATTGATTTGCATGCAGCTGTCCAGATTTCCCAGCAATACTTACTGAAAAGACTGTCTTTTTCCCATTTTATGTTTTTGCCTCCTTTGTGAAAGATTAATGGACCATAGGTGTCTGGGTATGTACCACATTTTCTTGATCCACATCATCTGTCAATGGACATTTAGGTTTTAGCTCTTGCATTTTTTTTTTCTTTTTAGGGCCACACCTGCAACATATTGAAGGTCCTAGGCTAGGGGTCGAATCAGAGCTACAGCTGCTAGCCTATACCACAGCCATAGCAATGCTGGGTCCAAGCCACATCCGCAACTTACATCACAGCTCATGGCAATGCCAGATCCTTAACCCACTGAGTGAGGCCAGGGATTGAACCCACGACCTCATGGATACTGGTCAGGTTCATTAACCATTGAGCCACAACAGGAACCTCCCTCAGCTCTTACTTTTTGAGATGAAAAACCTGGGACCCAAAAGGGTAGAGATTTGTCAAAGTCAAAGGCCAGGGGTGGGGCAAGGTCAAAGGCTGAGGGAGGGTCAAGGTCAAAAGCTGAGGGAGGACAATCTGGGTTTCTTTTGGTTCTTTTCTTGGACATGGTGCTTCCTCTGCTCACTCTCTCTTCTTACCTTCCAGTTTCTTGACTTTGACTCTTGTTGGTAGAAAGTGATGAAAAGCCAGCTGGTGCTGGAGGTGGAGGGATGTGGTTTTCAGAGGTCCAGCCATCCTCAGAATCACAGAGCAGCATGGCACTTCCTCAAAACAAATGAAACAGAACTACCATCCGAGCCAGTATTCTACTTCTGAGTATATTCCCAAAAGAATTGAAAGCAGGGATTTGACCAGATTCTTGTACCTCCATGTTCAGGGTAGCATTATTCACAACAGCCAAAGGGTGGACGTGATCCAGGTGCCCACTGATGGACTTTGGATGAGCGAACGTGGTCCATCCATACTAGGTGATATCATTAAACCTTGCAGAGGAAGGAAGTCCTGACACAGGCTACAACATGGATGAAACTTGAGGACTTGAAGCCAAGTGAAACAAGCCAGTCACAGAAAGGGAAATACCACACGGGTCCACTGTTGTTTGGTTCCTGGAGTCGTCACATTTATAGAGACGGAAGGGAGGACCAGGGTTTCCAGGGACTGAGGCGAGGGAAGTGGGGAGTTATTGGTGATTGGGTACAGAGTTCCAGCATGGGAAGAGGAGAAGGTTCTAGAGATGATGGTGGTGATGGTACAACACTGGGAAGTTATGTAACACTGCTGAGCTGTGCACCTAAAAATGGTGAAGATGGTGCATTTTATGTTATATGTATTTTGCCACAATTAAAAGAATGACAGAGCAGGAGGTCCCATTGTGGCTCAGCGGTAACAAACCCAACTAGTCTGCATGAGGATGTGGGTTCGATCCCTGGCCTTGCTTAATGGGTGAAGGATCTGGCATTGCTGTGAGCTGTGGTGTAGGTTGCAGATGCGGCTGGAATTTGGTGGTGTTGTGGCTGTGGTATAGGCCAGCAGCTGCAGCTCCAATTTGGCTCCTAACCTGGGAACTTCTATATGCTGCAGGTGCAGCCCTAACAAAGAAAAGAAAAGAAAAAAGAATGACAGATCAGAATATTAGGGACAGGGGCTTGGAGCTTAGGACTGTTGGTCAATGAGAAGCATACTTGCTAATAAGCATAAATCTGGCCTAAGCCTGGTGTAGCTTAGGATGGAATCGCTTTCTGCAGCTTTGCCAATGTTGATCTGATACAGTTTCCTAGTTCTGTGGCCCTTTGTGCGTCAGGCATTGTACTCAGTAAGCTGTGGAGCACCAGGCATAGGCCAGGAGCTATATCTCTGATTCGACTCCTAGCCCCCTAGCCTGGGAACTTCCGTATGCCAAAGATGTGGCCCTAAAAAGACAAACAACAACAAACAAACAAACAATAAAAAGAATTGGAGCCATCAGAGGAGGGGAGTTTTGACATTTTTGTTGGTCTTTCTTTGGTCATTGATTTTATGAATGTGCATTGGTTATAGGCTGAACTGTGCAGGCTGAAAAATGTGCAGCTGGTATTTAATCTTGTACCTTATTACTACTGTCAGACTCAGAATGGACTGGACTGACTCCCAACAGGTTAGAAATGTCCCCATGGAATATGACTGAAACATAAATCAAACAGAGAATAAGCACTATGAAAAGAAAAAATATACCATTAGTGGAGTTCCTGCTGTGGTGCAGTGGGTTAAGAACCTGACTGCAGTGGCTCAGATTGCTGCGGAGGCACGGGTTCCATCCCCAGTCTGGTGCAGCAGGTTAAAGGACCCTGTGTTTCCACTGTGGCTCGGATTCAATTCCTGACCTGGGAACTTCCACATGCCGTGAAATATGGCCATCAAAAATATATCGTTAGAGTTAATGCCAAGATATTCATGAACAAGTATTTATTCAGTGCTTGCTCCACTCCAGGGAAGAGAGAAAGCCGTCTCCGTCGCTGAGCCTCTCTCTGTCCGCTGCGTGGGACACCTTCCTGGTCATCCTTGCGCATGTGGGGTGGGTAAGCGACCTGGTGGAGCAGCTGGCGCCCAAGCTCTAGGGAAGGAAAGGGCAAAGTAGGGGATCAGTCAGACAGGAGGCAGGCCAAGTGCGGGTGAGGCAGTTTTAAGGAGCGGGGAGACCTCACTGAGTGACAGTCTAGCCAGGACTTGGAGGGGGGCACATCGGAGCGTGGAGCCCCCGGGGTCCCCATGCATTGAGGGGGGCAGGAAGGCGTGAGACCAGGTGGGGGGTGGCTTCTGGAGCTCCTGGAAGGGTTTTGGCTTCACCTGGGTGAGATGGGAGAGCAGACTGCAGGCAGGGGTGGGGGCAGCAGGGTCAGGTTCTGGCTGCTCCCAAAGGTGAAAAAGCAGGAGTCCTGCCTTGGATGGACCCGGGACGGGGGCAGTGGTTAAAGAGGATTCTCAGAGGTTGAGATTCGTGGCCTGTCCACTGTCTGGACCTCTGTTTCCGGAGAAAGGCACCTGGCGGGAGGGTAGGAAGCTAGTGAGGCCAGTAATCAGCAGACAGGCAGGTCCTCATGCAAAGAAGTTGAGAACTGGGACCGGATGCGGGTCAGGGATGGATGGAGGGTTTTGCTGAAAAGGCGAGGCCTGAGGTTTGACAGCCCCGGTTGCTGGTGCCCGGCGTGCCGCCGGGAGATGGGCTGGACCTTCGGCTTGGGGCCCTGGCACATGGCCAGCTCGTTGACTCTCCGCTTCCATCTATAAGGTGATGGAACCTGTTAGGGACACTGCTTAGTGCTGCTCAGTTCCTGTCTCTCTGCTCCTGGCCCACAGGGCCCTTTGGAAGCCTAACCAAAAGCAGCCCCTATGAGAAGCCTGGAAAAACTCCCAAGGAGAACTTCGCCTGGCTTTGCTGCTCCCTTTCTGAGCCTTGCACTTTGCTGTTCTCCGAGGCTGGTCATCTTTCAGAGACAGCTGGTGGCCTACGGTCCCTTCCCTTCCCCCTTTTCAAAACTAGCTGAGTTTCTGTTCCAGCTTTGCAAACACCATTCTCACCTAGGTGCCAAGATAAACCAGCCAGAGGGAGGGCTAACGTGTTAATGGTGCTGGGGTCTTTGGTTAACCTTCCATGATCTTTGGTCAGCAGGACCCACCACCAACCCACCCCGCCTCCTCTAAGGTAGTTGCTGCTTGAAAACCTGCTGTTTTCCTTCGAGGGAGGAGGATGCATGGGGTGGGTGCAGGTGAGAAGCCAGGAAGCCGGGGTTTCTGAGATCTTCTGTGTGCTGTGAAGTGGTTTTCACACAGAACTGATAAAATCATGCTGTTCTTGAAATTAAGATGTTGGCGTAGAACAAACACAAATGTAGACTAAATATGTGATTGTCTCATCCTGATTAACCCCTGGCCTGCAACAGTCCTCTCTGCCTGATCCTGCCTCCCTGCCGCTGTAGGAGTGGGACCCTTGTGAGAGGCGGTCAGCTGGTGCAAGAGAAATAGCTGGAAGGTGAAGTGCCTTCTGATAGGATTTGAAATGTTCTTCCAAAATACACAGATTTAATGAAAAGAGGAAAAATTTAGTGAAGATAACACCATCATTTGAAAACAAAGCCTGTTTCTAGGGAAGCAGCAATATTTTCCTTTATAATAGCAGCAGAAAGTAACAGTGAACTTGAGAATTCCAGTCCTTGAGCTGGAGTCAGGAGTTGAGTAAATTCCATTATTTTTGCAGATTTAACACATTAATGCAGATGTCTGTCCTTGGAGAAGCTTGGGCATGCTGAAATAAGTAGATTTTCTGCCACTCAACCGCTTGGATTTCCTAAATTACTTTTCTATGAGGCCTCTTTGGTTTTCATGATTATTATTAAAGAGAAGAAACTCATGCCACCCAAATTTTAGAAAACACAGAGAAATAAAACCCAAACCAAAAAAGACAGACAGCCCCACCCCCTTAGTGAGTAGGTTGACTATGAACTTGAGACATTTGCAGTGAGCATGTTGGTGTTTGTCCTTGGAGAACTTTCTCTGAGAATGTTTTCTTCTGCACATGGGGTACCGCCCTCGCATGACGGGGACCCTGCTCTTCTCACTGCGTGGGGCACCCCTGCACGTTTCCAGGGCAGCCAGGTGTTCCCACCGTGGTCTCAGGTGCTGCCCGGCCTTTGGGCTGGTCCACCAGCATCAGCAGGGGGAGGGCCCCCCAGGTGTAAGATGAACAAGGGCTGGGAAGCACCGTCCTAGTGGGTGTGTGCAGCGTGTGCGGTGCTGAAGAGAGCGTGACAGTGACACCAGGGAAGAGGCCTCTGGCAGCCTGCAGGATGGAAACAGAGCAGTTGGATTCAAGGAGTATTTGGGAGGTGGACAGGGAAGGACTTTGAGTGCGTTGGCCGTGGGCCTGGAGGTGCGGGCACAGCTCCTTCAGGAGGGCCTTGCTCCCCTGCTTGCCGGGCTCTCAGCTGCTCCTGACCCAGGTGGCCCTGGAGGCCATTTCCAGGCCTAAGCCACAGCCACCCTCTCTGCCCCGCCTGCCTTCATCTCCCGCCCCAGGGCACCAGGAGGGCCACAGACAGAGGAACTGCTTGTGGCCCCTGGGCTGCTGGCAGCTTGTTCACTGTGACTCAGAGCGCACACGGAGGACCCGGCTAGGCAGGAGGGGTGCAGACGGTGAGTTCAGGGTGGGCTATGACCTTGGGGAGCTTGTGGCCTCTTCCTGAGGAGACACCAGTGGGTGAGTCACCCGGCCCTTGGTCTTGAGATTGAGGGGGGCTTGAAGCTGTGTGGTCACAGGTGTATCTCTTGCTCTCTTTTCCTAGCATCTCCATGCTCAGGCTGTTCTGAAATATTCCCAGTTTCTTTTTTTTAAATTCTTTTGTTATTTTCTTTTCTTGGCCACATACCAGAGCCACACCAGGGCCACATCAAGGCCCCTGGGCGACCAGCCTAGAGGCCAGCCCAGGCTAGGGGTCAAATCAGAGCTGCAGCTGCCGGCCTACACCACAGCCGCAGCAACACTGGATCTGAGCCGCATCTGCAACCTACACCACAGCTCATGACAACGCCAGATCCTTAACCCACTGAGTAAGGCCATGGATCGAACCCGCATCCTCACGGATACTAGTTGAGTTCTTAACCTGCTGAGCCACAGCGGGAACTCCCCTGTGTCTTGAATATACTTTGCTCTCCTTTAACCTCTGGGCCTCATTGCTGCCTGCATGGAAACGTTCTTTTCCCTTCACATTCTTCCCCTACTTGGTTTCTGCTCATTCTCATGATGATGTGACCTCTTCCAGAAAGTCCTCTCAGACGTACGCAGAACTGGTTTAGGGGCTTGACTTACCCTGACTTACACTGACTTACCCTCTTATCCAGAGCCTGCCGCAGCCTAGCAGTCATCGTATGATGTTATAATTGCCAATGTCCTTCCTCGTATTCTCCCCAAAATTTATAAACTTCAGGAGGAGGGACTTTGTCTGATTTGGTGCAGTCTTTGTCCCCAGCCCCTCCCATGGTCCTGACACAGGAGGCGTCAATAAGTCATTGCTGAGTGAACAGTGATAATTGAAGGAAAGACTCAGATAGAAGAGGAGGAGGAATGCCCAGACCGAGAGCTGAGGCTGAGGCAGAGGTTAAGCAGAGATACTGGGGAGGTGTGGCCCCAGGATAGGGGTAATTCATTGACTGAGTTAACCAGGACTATTAGACCAGTGTTGTTGGACATTTGGGTCCCCACACCATTTTCTTAAAGGTTGTTTTTATAAACAATGCTACTGCAACTGCTCGTCTCCATACAGATTTTGTGCGCATCTTACACTATACTCTTAGGATGACTTAAGTGGAATTTCTGCGTCAAAAATTTTCATGTCATTAGATTTTTGATATCTATTAGTGACAGTTTATCCACTGGGAACATTGTTTTCTTTTGGGGTTTAGTCCCAGTCCTGAATTATTTGACATTTTTAATATGAAGATCTCATTTATTTATTAAATTTCAAAAATATAGTAACATAAAACTGACGCTTTAAGCCATTTTTTTTTTTTTTTGTCTTTTTGTCTTTTTGTTGTTGTTGTTGTTGTTGTTGCTATCTCTTGGGCCGCTTCCGCGGCATATAGAGGTTCCCAGGCTAGGGGTTGAATCGGAGCTGTAGCCACCGGCCTACGCCAGAGCCACAGCAACTCGGAATCCGAGCCGTGTCTGCAACCTACACCACAGCTCATGGCAACGCCAGATCGTTAACCCACTGAGCAAGGGCAGGGACTGAACCCGCGACCCCATGGTTCCCAGTCGGATTCGTTAACCACTGCACCACGACGGGAACTCCTAAGCCATTTTAAGTGTACAAATCAGAGGCATTAAATACATTCATGATGTTGTATAACCATTTCCACTGTCCATTTCCAGAACTTCTCTTCATCATCCCAGACAAAGCCTGGGCATTTTAAGTGGTAACGCCCCATTCCTGTCTTATTTTTTTTGGGAGAATTTGGGGTTTAACTGCATTTTCATGCAGCAACCAAAATGTTGATTGATTCTTAGAAGTGCCTGACTCAGCATTTAGCTATAACCACTGGGAACATGTTTGAATCAAGCCTTGAGAAAATAACGTTCAGGCCCTCATGCCGTTAAGTAAATAGCCTTTAGGGTTCTTTAGACCTAGAGTGTATCCTTTTGAGAAATTCAAGAGCTCTTCAACCTGAGAGATTTTTCATCGAATAACTTGAAACAAGCAAAGACCAGCATGTTCGGGATTTTGGAAGCTAGATCTAAACTAGAAATAAGACACAGGAGGGGTCTCTCTGTTTGCAGGTGTTGTTCTTGATCCCAAGTATTGATGGGGTGGGGCTTACCCAAGTGGCAGCGATTTTAAAGAAAATGCTGCATCTGTTCTGAAATGATCTCCCAAAGAAGAGAGCTTTATGTCCTTTTCACAGCCTGGGGCACCTTCTGAGGTCTTCTGCGAAAGGTCAGAACAACCCGAGGATGACAGCCAGGGCTGGAGGAGCATCTCTCCAGGGCCTGGTGGGGATCCTGAGGTTAAGGTGTGTCTGGAGCCTACCTGAAACAATGGCAGTTTGCAGCTCTGCCAGTGGTGCTTGGGCCTATCTCATACTGTGAGAATTACTAAGCAAAAAGGAATTGTATTGAAACTCAGGGCAGAACAGGGGGAGGATTTATGGAGGATTAACTTTCTTTCATCTTCTTACCTTTCAAATAGGGAAACAAGCCCAACAAACTGAGTTAAGGGGAGGGGCCTCCCGAGAGCCTTTGAAGTTTTTCTTTGCAAACACTTATCTGGACCTTTTCCCTTCAAAGTAAAAGCCTTATAAGCACCGGTTTTCTTTGTGCATTCCTCGCTCTTCACGGATTAACAGAGGTTATACAGTAAAAGGAGGCTCTGATAACGGACTGGGGCATGCCGACCCATTTAGAATATTAATAAATGATGATGAGCTCATACAAATGACTGAAGAGTTTTTTTTTTTGTTTAAATGATTAAACATTTCTTTTGGAGTTCCTGTTGCGGCTCAGCAGAAGCAAACCCACTAATATCCATGAGGATGCGGGTTTGATCCTTGCCTTGCTCAGTGGGTTAAGGATCTGGTGTCACCATGAGCTGTGGTGTAGGTCGCAGACATGGCTCGGATCCCGTGTTGCTGTGGCTCTGGTGTAGACCGGTAGCTGCAGCTCCGATTTGATCTCTAGCCTGGGAACTTCCATATGCTGCAGGAGTGGCCATAAAATAAATAAATAAATAAATAAATAAAAATAAAAAGTCTCCTTCTGCACTCTGGGAGCACCATTTAAACCTTAGGAAAGTGATAAGATGAACAAGGGGAAAAAGTCCAAATAATAATATGGCCCTAACATGTATGCATCTCACTCAATTTAAATTCAGCCAAGTCTGGCCCCTTGGTGGGGCTTTCTGTGTTAAAGTCTCTGAAAAAATAAACAACAAAGTCAGGTGTAGAATGTTTCAAAATAGGCAAAATTGATATCTTACATAGGTCATCATTTTTTAAAAACTGAATAATTTTTTTTTTTCTTTTTAGGGCTGCACTCAGGGCATATGGAAGTTCCCAGGCCAGGGGTGGAATCGGAGCTGCAGCTGCCAGCCTACACCACAGCCACAGCAACACCACATCCAAGCCACATCTGTGACTTAACGCTACAGCTTGTTGCAACTCCACTGAGTGAGGCCAGGGATTGAACGCATATCTGCATGGAGACTATGTCTGGTTCTTAACCTGCTGAGCCACAATAGGAACTCCATTGAAAGACTCTCTAAAATCTATAGTGCTTTACAATTTTCAGAAGTTTCACACATGTGATTTCGTATAATCCCATAATAACCCTTTTATCCTGCCCCCGCATTACCCCCATATACTGCCCCTCCCCTCTTCCCTCTCTCCAACGGTAACCACTAGTTTGTTCTCTATGTCTGTGAGTGTGCTTGTTTTTGGTTTTATTCACTAGTTTTTGTGTTTTTTAGATTCCACATATAAGTAATATCATACAGCAATCTCTTTCTCTGTCTGACTTATTTCACTAAGCATAATGCCCTCCAAGTCCATCTGTATTGCTGCAAATGGCAAAATTTCATCCTTTTTTATGACTGAGTAGCATTCCATTATATATATGTACCACATCTTCTTTTTTTGTTTTTTGGTTTTTTTTACTCGATGAATTTATTACATTTATAGTTGTACAATGATCGTCACAATCCACTTTTATAGGATTTCCATCCCACACCCCCAGTGCATCCCCCCACCCCCCAAACTGTCTCCTTTGGAAACCATAAGTTTTTCAAAGTCTGTGAGTCAGTATCTGTTCTGCAAAGAGGTTCATTGTGTCCTTTTTCAGATTCTACATGTCGGTGATAGCATTTGATGTTGGTGTCTCATTATCTGACTGACTTCACTTAGCATGGTAATTTCTAGGTCCAATGATGTTGCTGCAAATGCTGTTATTTCTTTCCTTTTAATGGCTGAGTAATATTCCGTTGTGTATATGTACCACATCTTCTTTATCCATTCATTTGTTGATGGATACTTAGGTTGCTTCCAAATCTTGGCAACTGTAAATAGCACTGCTGTGAACATTGGGGTGCATGTATCTTTTTAAATATTTTTTTTTTCAGATATGTGCCTAGGAGTGGGATTGCTGGATCATATGGTAGTTCTATTTTTAGTTTTTTGAGGAGCCACCATACTCTTTTCCACAGTGGCTGCACCAATTTTTCATTCCCACCAAAAATGTAGAGGGTTCCCTTTCTCCACATCCTTGCCAACACTTGTTATGTGTGTTCTTTTTGATGATGGCCATTCTGACCAGTATGAGGTGATAGCTCCTTGTGGTCTTGTTTGCACCTCATAGGTCACCAGTTTTGATGGCTACAGGCCAGCCTGCCTTCAGAATATTTTCTCCACTCAGTGTGCCTGCTGCAGCCAGCTCAGAGCCCACTGATGCTGGGCTGTCTGAGGCCATTCTGACCACAGTCCTTCATGTGGGTCTGTTTGTGCTTTGTTTACTCTTTCTTTCTGAATGTGTACAGGATCCTTTCTTTGCCCCCAGTCTTTTCCCATATATATTCCTTTTTCTCTGCTACATGTTCATGTTCCACAGTTGCAATCTTCTCTTAGTTCATATTTGTTTTCTGGGGGGGAGGGCAGGATCGCTTCCCCTTGAATAATCGAATAATCTCTTTTTTCCATGTAACTTTTTTCTGTTTGTTTGGTCTTTTTCTTTCACTCCTTCTCAGTCCCTTGAAGTCTCTCTCTCTCATTCTTTGACAATAAACCATTTCTTCATATATTTGGTGACCTGGCTGTGTACTCATATGGGGAGACTCAAAAACAGGTTGGACCAAACAGTGGGTTGGGTGCTCTGATCCTGAAAGGCTGCTGTCTGTCGGGTGATGGGTCTGGGCGGATGAGCTGGGCAGTCTCTCATGTATGTATTTTAGGTGTTTCCTCCTGGGCAGGCTGTGTCCTCCAGGGAAGACCTCCCATCCTCACTGGAGGCAGAGGCCTGCTGCCTGCACAGAGACACTGAGTCGGGGAGACCCCGGTCTCCGTGTTGGGACCTGCCTGGTGCCTGCTTTAACGGTCCTTCGAGAATGACCCCCGAGTTTTACTCTGGTGTGGAGGCAGCGGGTGATCAGATCGTACTCATGAAACTTTCCATCAGACCTCTTTTTTGGGTGCCTCCCCCCCCCCTCCTCCCAGAGGTCCCTGCGGGCAGTTCTGGAGGCTTCGTTTGATAGGTTACGAATCCTCATGGTAGGGTTGTGTCGTCTTAGGTCTGCTGATTCATTTCCACCCCTCCGTCTGCTTCCCGGCATCAAGCTCACAGCTATTTCCCCCATCTGTTTTCTCCTTTCTGGTGGCTTTCTGCTGTAACAAACGCTTACTTCTGTCACAGTAGGGGGGTCAGCAGAGCCAGAAGCAGATGTGCACCTTCTGCTTGCTGTCTCTGTCGGCGAAAGACTTCGTTTTTACCATCATTAGAATTGTCACAAAAAAAAAAAAAAGAATAGGAGTTCCCGTCGTGGCGCAGTGGTTAACGAATCCGACTAGGAACCATGAGGTTGCGGGTTCGGTCCCTGCCCTTGCTCAGTGGGTTAACGATCCGGTGTTGCCGTGAGCTGTGGTGTAGGTCGCAGACGCGGCTCGGATCCCGCGTTGCTGTGGCTCTGGCGTACTCCGGTGGCTACAGCTCCGATTCAACCCCTGGCCTGGGAACCTCCATATGCCGCGGGAGCGGCCCAAGAAATAGCAACAACAACAACAAAAGATAAAAGACAAAAAGACAAAAAAAAAAAAAAAAAAGAATTGTCACGACCGTTTCTTCTCTCATCTTTTCCTTTCATCACTTGGCTATCCTGTAACAAAGCAGTTAGGAGAGAGTTTGCCTGACATTTTATTTTATTTATTTAATTTTTTTTTAGGGCCACACGTGCGGCATATGGAAATTCCCAGGCCAGGGGTTGAATCGGCCTGCACCCACAGCCACAGCAACGCCAGATCCGAGCCTCGTCTGTGACCCACGCCACAGCTCATAACCACCCAGATCCTTAACCTGCCGAGTGGGGCCAGGGCTGGAACCTGCATCCTCATGGATACTAGTTGTGTTCGTTACCTCTGAGCCCAACATTTTAGATAAACCGTCTTTTATGGATACATTTCAAACCATTCATCTGACAAACATTATTCTGATTTCTTCATTTTGATGACACAGAGACCAAGGCAAAGAATGATTCAGTGACAGAGAAGGTGGCAGGTCAAGTGTGTTATGCTGTTCAGGGAACTTCCACTCCAAGGGCAAGTTTTTGGCACAGTTGCATTCTCAAGTAGCAGTGCTGCTGTCAACAGGGTCAAAATCCTTCATAATAGAACCGCACAGCAGAAATGCTGGTTGGCCTAATGGAATAATACAGCCTAATACAGTGCAGGCAAAAGTCTGCTGGAGCTTGTTGACTTGTGTGTCCAACACCTTCCTCCTGAGAGTGGCGGCGAGGTGGTGATAAAGACTGTGTTTGGAGCGTTGTTATGAAAGATGAGATCACTTCATAGTCTTAACCATTGGAATACTACTTTAACCTGGTCATTCATTCTCTACGGTACAAGCGGAAACCTGTAAATAACTCAGTGTTCCTTGATGCTGGGAACTGCTATTTACTTTTTAGCACTTAAAAAAAAAATCACTCAATTTATGTAAAGCTTATGGTTTCCATGGTTTTCACTGGAAGCGTAGAAACCTTTTGAGCACACTGAGGAAAAGTAAAGGTAGTACCCAAATTTAGAGCGAAGCATCCTCAGTGAGGTCATAGCAGCATCAGACATTGAAACAGAAGTTCCTGCCTTGGCACTGATTCATATGCTGGATACGAGTTCTCTTAAGGATACTTTAAGGACCTGGTGTTGTCTCTGCAACAGCTCAGGTTGCTGCTGCAGCGTGAGTTCAGTCCCTGGCCCGGGGAACTTCCATATGCTGTAGGCACGGCCAAAGAAATTCAAAAACTGGATAATTAAGCCATTAAAATGAAAGGAAATAAGAAAAATAGGAAAGAATATGAACCAGGAAACAATGAAAAGTATTTAACATTTGTTGAGAACCTGTTATTTGCAAGGCATTTTCATGTGCCTCAGTGCGGGGGCTGGAGGAACCACGTTGACATTGAAACCTTTGTCATTGGGTTTTCTTGGTGAGCAAAAGCCAAAAAAGGACCTATAATTGAGAACTTAATGTAGGCTGAGTTCTAAACCCGGAGTTTTCTGAGACGAGCACTATTAATGAGTTAGGTAGCCACTCTCTTCAAGGAGCACACGCCTGTCTGTGCACTGACTGAGGCCACGTTCTCTGTTGGGAGCTTGCTGTGAGCAGGTGCACATTCTTGCCCCATCCTCACACATTCTGTGCTTGGCGACTGGCACCACTGCCGACGTTTCTTCATCACCTCCAGATCGGCGCTGGCTGCCGCCTCCCAGCCATTCTCAGACATGCGCAGAGCAGCCTGTCCCAGCCGAGGTGGAACCAGGAGATGCTGGCTTCTCACTCCAGTTCACACAGTCAAGTGTCCTTTCCCCGGTCTATTTAGTGCCACATTTTTCGCATCTTTGTTGGTGAGTCCACTGTTTAATATGTCCCGTAAGCATTGGCTGCAGTGCTGTCTGGTGGCCTAAGTGCAAGAATTCTGTGATGTGCCTTCAGGAGAAGCTTCACTCAGGCAGCAGTTACGTTGCTGTGGTCCACGAGTTCAAGTTCATGCATCAGTGATGTCCATTACATCCAGGTCTTTACACAAGCACACATCAAACAAGGTGATGTATTGATCCAGAGACAGGGAAAGACCTGTATTTCCCCAAGGAGCCATTACAGTGTTTGCTAATGCAGTGGTTACAGTGACTTTATAGAACACAGCTACCATGAACAATGAGAACAATGCATGCGCGCACACACACATTAACATACTTATGTGCGGACACGCATATATATGGGACACACCCATTTACATTCATCCATTTACATAAAGCCCTCTTCAAGGAAAGTAAATCTATCTGAGAAGGTAAAATATAGACATAAAAGAGGCAATAGAAATGGAAGCATTTGAGTAACAACTTCAAGAAACTGAATAGAGCTGACAGCTGACTGGAGAATGAATTGATGCAGTGAACTAATTCTTGGAATCCAAGGAAAAGCCCTGCCAACAGAAGGGAGCAGAGACACAGCTTGGCTGCTCTCTGTTGATTTTTCAGTGCAAACAAGGTTGTATTCAAGATAAGAACAAACGCATGGTGTCCATGCTCGTGTTATATAAGACTTTGCCTCGGAGAGACTTTGCTTGTTTTCCTCTGCAGCAAAGGGCAGACGTCTTTGATCTTGTTTTGCCATCTAAGCAGTGTGATTAGAACTGCTACTTACTGACTCCTGGGCTGGCTTCTGTTCTCAGAAAGTGACAGGTCGTTCTGTGGGTGATCTACGTCTGTTCTGTCTCGCTGCCAAGCTTCAGTTCTTGCTTTTCCTATTTAGCAGTAGACCGGAGTGTTCAGGTGAAGAGTTTAATGCTGGTTGGTAACTATTGGATGAAAAAGTTCACCCACAATGGCTTTTCTTGGAGGAGGGTGACGGGCCCCAGCGTGACTTTGTCATTAACATGGTGCCAAATGCTTAAGCAACTTCAGAAATTCTGGCCGAACTTTAGCCAAGGGCTGGATCCCTCCAAGTCCTTCCTGAATTTTCTGAGACTCACAGGAGAGAGTTTATAGCTTAGAGATGATGACGCACTGAGTCCATTTATTCATGTTTCTAGAACTTGGTCACTGACTTGCAGGCTTTGTTCTTGGGGGAGCTCTAAAGTGTTTATTCTTTTTCTTTCCTTCTTCTTGCACATCCGGTGCTCTTATGTCATTTCTATGGGGGCACATCCTAGCTCCCTTTGGCTGGCTCTCTCTCCTCCTCCCACCCCCTCCGGTGGGTTGGCTAATCGATCCAGTACCTTTACGCTGGAACAATTGAGCCCAGGTTTCCTCTGCGTCCCCAAGTTCTCTGCCCAGACTCCTCAGCTCTTTCCAGTCAGTTCCTAAAGTCATTTTTCTAGATGAGACTCTGTCCCCCATCCAGCATCACCTTAGCTTTTCCAGGGGATTTTGTCCTGCCAGACCCCCAGGTAGTATAAAGAGAACTTAGAACAGCTTATCTAAGTGTGGTCATTGTTAAATGCCCTTGGCCTCTGTGGGCAGGACGGAGAAGAGGAAGTCCCTAGGCCACAGAACAATGAGCAGGTGGCCTTGGCAAGAACAGCCTCCACAATGGTACATTTTCTTGGTGGTTGGCTGCCATTATGTGAATTGAGCATTACAACAGAAGACTGATTCAGTTACTCTAAAAAACACCAAAAATCTGTAAAAATAGTCTATAGGAGGAAAAAAAAGGGATCCTTAAAGGTATTAAGGATTGATAGCATTAGATGCAACTCTCACATTTCACAATTAAATTAAGTCACTTACAGCGACTGATTCTAGGAGAACCAGGACCATAACTCAGGCCCACAGACTTCTAGTTGCCAACTAATTAGACAGTGATGGGCGAATGCGTATTTGAGCTTCATTATTAAACACAGTCCTCTTCTTTCATGAGTCAATATGGTGGATTACTGTAATTACTTTTTTTTTGCAATTATGTTCAATTTTCTTGCCATTTTTTTTTAACGTTTTATCAAGGTATAATTAACACAATGAACCACATATTAAGAACCTGACCAGTATCTATGAGGATGCAGGTTCGATCCCTGGCCTCTCTCCGTGGGTTAAGGATCCAGTTTTGCTTTGCGCTGTGGTGTAGGTCATAGATGCAGCTCGGATCTGGCATTGCTGTGGCTGTGGTGAAGCTCAGATTCGACCCCTAGCCTGGGAACTTCCATAGCCGCGTGTGGGGCCCAAACTAAATAGAGTGTCCAATTTGATAAATTTTGATGTATGAGTACATTCATGAATCCGTCACCACAAGTAAGAAAACGAACGTCTTCAGAAGCATTGCGTGTCCTTGAGCCCCTCTGTCATCTCTTCCTCCCACCCTTTTTTGATCCCTCAATGTACCCTGTTTTGGCAGCCACTGATTTGTTTCTGTCACCAGCGATTAGCTTATGTTTCCTAGAATTTTATCTCAGAGACTTATTTCTGCCCCTTTTTTTTCTGCACAGCACAGTGCTTTTGAGGGTTGCAGCCTGAGTCAGTACTTGGTTCCACCTCATGGCTGGGCAGTGGTTCACGGTATGGCTGTATAACAGTTTGTTCCTTCTCTCATTAATGGACATTTGGGTTGATCTCTTTTGGGGCTGTACACGGTATGGCTGTATAACAGTTTGTTCCTTCTCTCATTAATGGACATTTGGGTTGATCTCTTTTGGGGCTGTACACATAGTTTTAATCGTGGCACCTTTGACATTTGGCGCTGGGTAATTCTTTGTTGTGGGGTTTGTCCTGTGTGCTGTTGGATGTTTAGCAGCATATCTGGTCTTTACCCCGTTATAGGCCCAGAGCATCCAGACACAGCCAGATATTCCCTGAAAAACAAAACCACCTCTGCCTGGGATCCACCAGGCAGCAAATAGGGCTGCTGTGAACATTCGAGCCAGAGGTTTTGTGTTAAGCATATGCTCTCTTTTCTCTTGGGGGAATGTGGGAGTGAAATGGATGGGTCTTATCTGTGTATGTTTAACTGTAAGCAACCTGCTGGATGGGAGTTCCCAGTCTTGGCTGAGCAGGAATGAATCCGACTAGAATCCATGAGGATGCAGGTTCGATCCCTGGTCTCAATCAGTGGGTTAAGGATCTGACATTGCCACGAGCTGTGGTGTAGGTTGCAGATGTGGCTTGGATCCTGTGTTGCTGTGGCTATGGTGTAAACCCGCAGCTGTAACTCTGATTTGATCTCCAGCCTGGGAACCTCCATATGCTGCAGGAATGGTCCTAAAAAGCAAAATAAAGAAAGAGAAAGAGAGAGAGAGAAACAAAGAAACAAAGAAAGAAAAAACCTGCCAGGTAGTTTTCAAAAGTAGTTGGTTCCCGCCAGCAGCGTCTGAGGGTTCCAGTTCCTCGGCACCTTTGTCAAGACCTGATATGGACTGTCTTTAAATTGTGGACATTCTCATAGGAGTGGTGGTTTAAGCAGTATCCCCCTGATGCCTCACACTCTTGAGCATCTTTGCCACTTCTCTTCCTTTGTCGGGTCTCTCTGGGAGCATCGCCCTCCATCTCCTGACGGCCGGGGTCTTGAAAACCATTGTTGCATATATTTTGCCCAGTTTTCCAGCTGTTTCTGGTCGAAGGTGGATCTGATCCCTGTTACTTGGTCTTGGCTGGAAGCAGTGGTCTCAAAACCTGCCCTTACATGTGTTTCTAGCAGTTGCTCACAGTTGCAGAACCCCTGCTGTTGTCATCCTCTCTTTTCCTTCAATGTCACATCCTTGGACCTTTGATTCTCTTGCTTTGGGCTTTGAAAGTTAGTTCGCTTGATGAAGAGCTTATCTTATATCTTATGTTTTTTTCCCCATCCTTCTGCAGTAGCCTTTGCTACTACATCCTGAAAAGGTACCAGGTTACCTAAGTGATGTTCACAAATTTTAGTTTAGCAGTCAGGGTAGCCAAAAGGATTAAGAGGACAAATGGGAAGGATGGGTAGAGATTGCAAATCCCATCTTATTCCAGGTAGTTTTACTTCTGGTGTCTCTACAAGTTAACTGACATAAAGCAAAACAATTGATAAAATGGGTTTTATCAACATTAAAAACTTTTATTCTTCTAAAGAGTAAATGCTAAGAAAACAATATGAAAGCCACGGATTGGGAAAAATATTTGCAACCCATGAAACTTTATACAAGTTATGTAACTTGATAATAAAACGGTCAAGGATTTGAAAAGCATTTCACAAAAGATGTATGAGTGGCCACTCAGTGCATAAAAGATGCTCGTCATCGAGCGTCACCGGGGAATGAAAACGAAAACCACAGTGACACACTGCACATCCCCAAGAATGGCTGTCACTGGGAGACTGACAGTGTCGCTTGTCAGTACAGGTGTGGAGGAACCAGGACTCCTGTAGGTTGCTGGTGGGAATGCAAACTGTAAAGCCACTTTGGAAAACATAATGTATGGCTTAATTTACATGAAATCCCCCCAAGTGCAAAAGCTAGAGGGGCTGAAGGCTGGGTACTCTCTGTTGGTAGTTATACAGCTATATATGATTGCCAGAATTCATCAGATTTTACACTGAAAAAAAGAGGAACTCTTTTTTTTTTTTGTCTTTTTAGGGCTTTTTAGAACTTCCACGGCATATGGAGGTTCTTAGGCTAGGGGTCCAGTTGGAGCTGCAGCCGCTGGCCTACACCACAGCCACAGCAATGCCAGATCATTTCACCCCCTGAGCAAGGCCAGGGATGGAACCTGCATCCTCATGAATGCTAGTCAGGTTCCTTTCCACTGAGCCGGAACTTCCTCAGATTCCAAGAGGAATTTTTTATGTGTAAATGACAACTCAATGACACTTTGAGGAAAAGTAAACTGATGATATTTATTTATTAAAATTTAAAAATTTACATACGGTTGATTTACAATGTTGTGTTAATTTCTCCTGTACAGCAAAGTGACATATATGAAAAGAATATATATGTATGAAAAGAATATTCTTTTAATATTCTTTTCCATTATGGTTTATCCCAGGATACTGAATGTAGTTCCCTGTGCTGTAGAGTAGGACCTCGTTGCTTAGCCTTTCTATATGTACTAGTTCACATCTGCTAACCCCAAACTCCCAGTCCATTCCTCCCTTCCCCTAATCCACCTTGGCAACCACGAGGCTGTTCTCCATGTCTGTGAGATTGTTTCTGTTCTGTAGGTAGGTTCATTTGTGCCATATTTAAATTCCACATGAAAATAATATCATAGTATTTGTCTTTCTCTTTTTGATTCACTTAGTATAAGAATCTTCAGTTGCATCCATGTTGCTGCAAATGGCATAATTTTGTTCTTTTTTATGGCTGAGTAGCATTCCATGGTGTATATGTACCAAATCTTCTTATTCCGTCCATCTGTCGATGGACACTTGGGTTGTTTCCATGTCATGGCTATTGGGAGTAGTGTACAATGAACACAGGGGTATGTGTATTTTTTTTTTTTTTTTTTGTCTTTTTGTCTTTTGTTGTTGTTGTTGTTGCTATTTCTTGGGCCGCTCCCGCGGCATATGGAGGTTCCCAGGCTAGGGGTTGAATAGGAGCTGTAGCCACCGGCCTACGCCAGAGCCACAGCAACTCGGGATCCGAGCCCCGTCTGCAACCTACACCACAGCTCACGGCAACGCCGGATCCTTAACCCACTGAGCAAGGGCAGGGACCGAACCCGCAACCTCATGGTTCCTAGTCGGATTTGTTAACCACTGCGCCACGACGGGAACTCCTGTGTATTTTTTTGAATTACAGTTTTGTATGAACTGATGTTATTTACCCTAGGAAGACAAATGGGGAATATCTGTTTTCCGTAGTAAGTGGTGTAGCAGTGCAGCTTTTTTTAGGAAAGTTTTGAATAAAATGATATAAAGCCTTTGAAGTACATTCAGTTTCTAAATGAGAACCTCAACATAAATACTACATAAATCACTCTGAACGTGCTATCAAGCAACACCAAACTTGCAAATACATGATTAACAGTTTAGGCTGAGAATTGAAACAGGCCACCAACTACAGACTCTTTACTGCTTTTGCTTTTTACAAACATGTGCTGGTGGACTGTGATTTGGTTGCTTGGGTAAAGTGCTGAAAACATGCTGGAAGCAAGAACTCTACTAAAAACAAGTGCTCTCCCCACTGAGGAATATTAAAATCAAAGCCCAAGTTGACAGCTAATGTTGTTGGTCCAGCAATAAATAGTGGCATGTTCAGGAGTGACCTCTCATTTTCCCTCAGGTCTTTGAAACCTGAGATCTGCTTTGATTTTCTGTGCCAACATGTCCACGGATGGAAATATTGCCAGAATTATGCTTAAAAACCTAGGCAGAAGGACCATGGAAACTGATAAGGAAAGAAGGGCCTTGAGTCGTAAGTTGTAAACATTCTACATTGTATGTCGCAGAGGGTTTTTTAAAACACAGTTTCTGGAAGCTTCCTTGCCTCTCTAATCTGAAGCGTGGGGCCTGGAGCAGGTGGAGATCTGATGTTGTCATGGTTCCCATGGGAACAGGGCATGTACCTGCCTTTGGATTCAGAGTCCCCACCTTCAGCCTGCGTGGCCCCTGCAGAGATGGCTTGTATCCACGTCCTAGTCCCTGGAGGGAGGGATCTCCTGTCTGCTACCAGGGGCACGTCTTCCCGGTCCCCATCTGCTTGGAGGCCCAGCCTTTGCTCCTCTTCAGCCAGGAGACTCAGGCTCTGCTCTTCCTTCACCTCTCCCTCCTCCCTGGCTCCTGGTCTCTCAGAATGACCTGTGCATGTGGGGCCCCCAGGGCAGACACTTCCACGTGTGTGAGTTCCCGGGCTTCCTGTAAAGATGGGGACTGAACCAGACGTGCTCAGGTGTTTGTCCTTCAGCAGATGCTTCTCCCTCCCTGAGAGCTGAGGAGTCCGGAGTGGACAGAATAGATGTGAGAAATACCCTTCCAGGGAGTTCCTGCTGTGGCTCAGTGGTAATGAACCCAAATAGTATCCATGAGGACTTGGATTCGATCCCTGGCCACACTCAATGGGTTAAGGATCCGGCATTGCTGTGGCTGTGGTGTAGGCAGGCAGCTACAGCTCTGATTCGACCCCTAGACCGGGCACCTCCATCTGCTGCATGCGTGGTCCTGAAAAGCAAGTTAAGCAAACAAACAGAAAAACACAAGCAGTCCAGAACATGCAGCCTAATGGCAGAAAATGCAGTTCATGGGTAATTAACCAGGCAAATAAGGTCACGTTCTAAGTGTGGCCAGCAGGGAGCTAGGACATCTAGGTAGAGGGGTGGCTGTGAGGGAGGGCTCCCTGCTGAGGGTGGTGTTGGCCCTGAGGGCAGAATGGGTGCGAGGTGTGTGTGTGTGTGTGTGTGTGTGTGTGTGTGTGTGTGTGTGTAGGGGGTGGGTAGCTTCCTGGGGAAGTGGGGCTGGGGACATGCAGGCAGGGGGAGCAGCCTGCATGGGCCTGAGAGCTGGGAAACGTGTATTTGCTGAGCAGGAGAAGTCCCGGAGAAGGGGCAAGGGTTGAGGCGCGTGTACCAAGAGGAGTGGAAGTTGGAGCCTTGAGCCGGGGATGGAGGTGAAGTGCCCTGGGCCAGTAGCCCAGCCCCTGCCTGATCGTGACAGTGACCGCTGGCCTTGGGGTCCTGGGGGCTCTCTGTGGCCTAGCCCTGTCTGGAACTGGGGCTTGCAGGTGGAGCAGAGGCAGCCACCCAGCACAGGACAGCAGCCGCCAGGGCCAGGTTGTGGGGACACTGTGAAATGGGCCTCTGTATCTCCCTAGGCAAAGCCTGCCTTCTAGTCTAGACCCAGGGAGCCCGCTGTCCTTGTCACCGTGTTGGGTGGCTGGCTGCACAGTCGCCCACCTGGAGCCCGTCCTGCGGAGGCAGTGGGGCTCCGTGACTGCTCACCCTCTGCGCCTTCGCCTTCCTCTCTGAAGCCGTGGTAGGTGGAGGTGTCCTCTGCTCTCACAGGCTCTCCTGCTGGACCTCCTGCTGCTCAGAGCCCTGGGCTGGAAAGTTCTAACAAAAGCACGAGCAGAAGAAGCTGGAACCTTCTGATGCCTTTGCATTTCCTGCCTCAGGCCAATGGGGTGCTTCTGGATGCAGAGACTTTGACTCAAACAGTAAAACAGATGAACACCTGGAACAGAAGGGGCGATGGCTCTACCTACCCGGCCCTGGTGTTTCAGGGACAGATGGCACACTCATCCGGCCAGTGACGTCTTTTCTGGGTTTTGACCTTGAGAGCAATTGCTTTTCATTTGGCACCCATAACTTTAAGACCAATTGCAGTTTTATTGAAAAAAAAAACATTTCATTTGTAAAATAGAACATAAATATTACAACTGCATAAAACATCCATGTGCAGTTTGGCACATGGTTACACAGCACCCACGCGAAGACCACCCAGCATCCACGCGGTGTGTCATCAGCTCCCAGAATCCCCACAACTCTACTCTCCCCCAGGAGAGGCCAAGCCTCAGTTGTCTGGTTCCTGTTTTTCTTTATCATTTTTTACTACTTAGGGTTGTAGCTGTAAGTATTACAGCTGAGTTTGGCTACTGAGAAGTTCAAGTGAATGGGACGACTGTGTCTGTGTTCGTTTATGCGCTCGCCCCTGTTGCTCACTCTGTGTTAGGAGCAGTCACCTCGTCACAAGCTGCTGTGCCTGTTCATTCCATTGCCACCTTTGCTCCTCTGCCATGGAGCCTGTGGTATTGGGCTTGTTTCTGAATTTTGATGATTAGAAGTGAGGCTGGGATGACCACTTGTGTCTGGCCTCGTGCTTGTCTGCAGGTTTCCCAGCTGCATCTGCAAGAACAGCACTGATGGGTTACCCTGCATGAATATCTCCTACCTTAGAGGGTGACACTGAACTTCCTCCCAAAGAGCTTTTACCAACTTACACTCCCAGTAAATTAATCAACATTCATTGATCGCCTACTGTATGATTCAGGTCTTGAAGGAAAACAATCAGTGAACAAAACAGACAAAATCCACGACCTCATTTTGTTAACATTTCAGCAGATGGTGATAAACAAAAAACAATGATATACTATTTCATATTATTCATAGTATTTCATAGAAAAATGGAACGGTAATGCCTAGTAAGGGGCGAGGATGATGGTGGGTTGCTGCTTTAAATGTGGTAACTGGGGTGGACTTTCTCCCTCTTTGAGAAGGTCAGGGTCAGACTTGAAGAATTGTGCCTTTGGGAGTTCCCACTGTGGTACAGCAGGTTAAGGATCTGGCATTGTCACTGCTGTGGTGTGGGTTCTGTCCCTGGCCTGGGAACTTCTACATGCCACAGGTGCAACAACAGCAACAACAAAAAATCAATTGTACCCTTTGTGTTGGTTTAAATTTCCATTTCCTTGGTTACTAATGATGAGCATATTTTCACATATCTTCTTGGCTATTTGGATTTTGGATTTCTCCTTTTGTGAAGTGCCTCTTCAAGTCTTTTGTCCATTTTTTTTTAATATTTTTTTTTATTTTCCCACTGTACAGCAAGGGGGTCAGGTTATCCTTACATGTATACATTACAGTTACATTTTTTTTTTATTTTCCCACTGTACAGCAAGGGGGTCAGGTTATCCTTACATGTATACATTGCAATTACAGTTTTTCCCCCACCCTTTCTTCTGTTGCAACATGAGTATCTAGACATAGTTCTCAATGCTATTCAGCAGGATCTCCTTGTAAATCTATTCTAAGTTGTGTCTGATAAGCCCAAGCTCCCAATCCCTCCCACTCCCTCCCCCTCCCATCAGGCAACCACAAGTCTCTTCTCCAAGTCCATGATTTTCTTTTCTGAGGAGATGTTCATTTGTGCTGGATATTAGATTCCAGTTATAAGTGATATCATATGGTATTTGTCTTTGTCTTTCTGGCTCATTTCACTCAGTATGAGATTCTCTAGTTCCATCCATGTTGCTGCAAATGGCATTATGTCATTCTTTTTTATGGCTGAGTAGTATTCCATTGTGTATATATACCACATCTTCCGAATCCAATCCTCTGTCGATGGACATTTAGGTTGTTTCCCATTTTTTTTTTAATCTTCCTTCTTTTTTTGTGTGTGTATGTGTCTTTTTGACATTTCTTGGGCCGCTCCTGTGGCATATAGGGGTTCCCAGGCTGGGGGTCCAATCGGAGCTGTAGCCGCCGGCCTACGCCAGAGCCACAATAACAGGGGATCCAAGCCACGTCTGCAACCTACACCACAGCTCATGGCAACGTCGGATCCTTAAACCACTGAGCAAGGCCAGGGATCAAACCCGCAACCTCATGGTTCCTAGCTGGATTCATTAACCACTGAGCCACGAAGGGAACTCCATTGGTCTTCCTTTTTTAAAAAAATTAAAGCATAGTTTATTTACAATGTTGTATTAGTTTCCGGTGTACAACAATGTGATTCACTTATATGTATACATAAATCCATTCTTTTTCAGATTCATTTCCCATATAGGTTATTACAGAATATTGAGCATAGTTCCCTGAGCTATAGAGTAGGTCCTTGTTGTTTATCTACTTTATATACAGTAGTGTCTATCTGTTAATCCCAACCTCCTCATTCATCCTTCCCTGAAACTTTGCCCCTTTGGTAACCATAAATTTGTTTTCAAAGTCTCTGAGTCTGTTTCTATTTTGTAAATAAGTTAATTTGTATCATTTTTCTTAGATTCCACATATCAGTGATATCATAGGATATTTATCTTCTTTTGTCTATGTTTGTATCAATCTCTTATTTTCTTTTTGATTCCTTAGGAGTGTTTCATTGTCTTACTGGTATCTCATGATGAACACAATTGCAATTATGTAGTCAGATGACCAGCCTTTTCTGTGAAAAGCTGAGCTAATTGTTGGGTTAATTTCTCTGGCTTGGTTTCCTGTTTGTACCCCAGACTGATGCACCAGCTCTGTCTAGTGGGCAGCCTACCCTTAAGATGCTCAACTGTGGCTTCCAGTGATGGAAGTCATGCTGCGCTACGACTGGCTCTTGCTCCCCCTGGGGAAAATGCCAAATGGCCCCTTCTTGCTTTTGGGGGCCACCGCTGCCCGCCTCTGTGCCCCGGAGGATGCCACCCTCCGCCTGTGAATACACTTCCCTTCTGCTCCTTTGGGAAATACCCACCCTTCTGGAGCCCTTCCTGGTCCCCTCCCCAAGTGGAGCTTGGGTTAAGACCCCCATGGGTCTTCCTCTTGCGCCCTCTGTTCCAGTATCATGTCCCTACCACAATGCACACAAAGAGTTAGCATCTTAAAAAAGGAGTAAATGTGCCAGCAGGTGAGCTGGGTCCTCATGAGGCCGCCGATTAATCCTCAGGAGTCCAGCCCCCAGCACAAAGCTTAGCATCTGATGGGCAACCTAAGGGGTGATGACTGGGAACTAACTCTGAAAAGCATGGTCAGGGTCAAGGCCTAACTTGTTCCTTAGGGAGATCTTTCTCTCACCACCATTAACTCATACTAGGGTTCTCTCCCGGCATAGAGGGGTGAGGGGTAGGTCAAGGGTGGGTGGGAGGAAGGAGCTGGGGAGCCTGCCGGGAGAGCCAGAGGTCCTCGAAGCCAACTCAGATGCGGGGACGAAGGCCACGATCAAATCCTCAGGAGCGGTTTCTGCCCCGGGTCCTGGAAGAAACAGCTGCTTCCCGTTTTGGGGGAGACCTGTGGAGGCTGACAGAAGCTGGGTGAGCTCCACGGGCAGTGTGGATGAACTTGAAGCAGCCACCGTGCAGACAGGGTGCTGTTCATGCTGCTTATTTTTTAAAAAGCGGGCAGCCGGTGCGCGGCTGAAGCCTGGAGCCTGCTCCGCTGCCGCTGGCCGGACATCACTTCCTTCCTGGCCCCGGGCTTCCTGCCCGGCCTTATCGCGCCACCACTGGACACTGTGCTGGAATGCGCTGAAGAGCCATACATGGACATCTCTTGCTTTCTGCATCTCCAGACAGCTGTCATCGACAACACGCTGTCCGTTTCCAGGCCTGGCGCTTTCTTTCCTCAGGTGGGAGTAACACAGCTCGGAAGGAGCGAGGAAAAAACCCCACTCTCCCTCCCCAGGCCTTGCTTTCCCCCCACATTTTAGTCTTTTGTTGTCGACTCAAAGGCATAAACGATTAAGTGTGGCATACAGGTATGCATGAGCAAGAGAGAGCGACTTTGGGACACGGCTTCCCACGCACAGTGATGAAACTTTCTTCAATTTCCTTCACTTTCTGCTGTCTCCACCTCGAAGAAGGGAGGGGGGGGGTTTGCTTGTGAATGTTGTCATACGAACAAGTCAACTTTTATCCTGCCATCCTGGCTGTCCTTGCAAATTTTCAGTGGTTTAGCAGCGACAGAGGCTTTTCTGTTCTCATCATCTGAGATCTCCTGATGTACCACTTTTCTCCCATAAAATTTCAAGGTGGAGAAGGAGATGGTCTTCATGTTGAAAATTAAGATTGGGAATGCCAAATCCATCCGAGAAAAATAGGGTTTGCACCACTTTTAAAGGTTCATTTTTTGAGCTGTTTAAGGTTGACAAAGATAGTGCAGCAGAAAGCGTTTCAGGGGAATAGAGCACGAGCAGCTCTCTGCTTTGCTGTGCAGTAAATAAAAGCCATTTTGAAAATAATTTAAGGAGTTCCCATCGTGGCACAGTGGTTAACGAATCCAACTAGGAACCATGAGGTTGTGGGTTCGATCCCTGGCCTTGCTCAGTGGGTTAAGGATCCGGCGTTGCCGTGAGCTGTGGTGTAGGTCACAGATGCGGCTCGGATCCCATGTTGCTGTGGCTCTGGTGTAAGCCGGTAGCTATAGCTCTAATACGACCCCTAGCCTGGGAACCTCCATATGCCGCAGGAGTGGCTCAAGAAATGGCAAAAAGACAAAATAATAATAATAATAATTTAAAATTTGGTGTTGTGCTGGTCTGGAAAATTCAAGGGGTTCACGGAGGAGGAAGGCAGCATAGTGGAGGTTTCTGGGAGTGTCTTGGCTTTTTCTGAATTCAATGGCTTTTCATGAGTTCATCAGCCTTCTTAAGATATCATGATGTTTTGCCGAGGCTGGGGGAATTTCCTCAGATGTGAGCAAAGGGAGGGCTGGGCTGTGTCCTCTGAAGTCAGAAGACTTCATGTTGGAAATATGAACTCCCTTGGAGCCTTTCCCAGTTTTAATTCAGAGGAATTCCCCCTTGAAGAACAGCTCCCGGGATGGAAGGCAGGGGACAGAGGAAGCCTTTTGAAATCTATTTATTTTGTCATTGGAAAGTTGAAGCATTTCCCCCCCACGGCCCCCACCTCCTTTGGAAACCTCTTAAGTAAGAGGCAGGGAAAACAGTTGGAAGTCTTTTTTTCAGGATGAGTAAGCTAAACAAGCCAAGGCTACTCGAAATTTCTCCTTAAAGGTGCCCAACGATCTGAATCATTATTTCCAAGTGGACGTGACCCCATCAGGCAGAGTGGCCGGAGGGGTCACGACCAGAGCCCAGGGCTCACGCTGACTCCTAAAGAGCGAGGCAGCTCTAAGCAAGCTGCTGCCTGAGCATCAGCTCCCCTGGGCCACGTCCGGAATGGAGGAGGCGCTGACAGAGCCTGCGGTGCGAGCTGCACCTGAGTGCAGGGACAGAGGGAGACAGCAGGGCCCAAATGGTGCAAGGCCTCCGAGGTCACGGCAGGAGTTTTGTGTTTTCTTCAGCTGTCTTCAGTGGTGGTGAATACACATCGACGTGCTTTGCCATTGGAGCGTTTGCAGGTGTGCGTGCAGGAGCCTTAGGCACAAGCACACCGCTGTCCCCACCACCTGCCTCCAGAACCCTTTTCATCTTGGGAAACTCGCTGTCCTCCCCTCCACCCCAGGCCCCCGGAATCACCCTCTCCTTTCTGTCTCCCCGAGTCTGAGGACTCGGTGTGAGACGTGTGAGTGGAGATTCGCCTTGTGTGGCTTGGCTTATTTCCCTGAACGTGCCGTCCTCAAGCCTCATCTGTGCTGTGGGCTCAAGTTCCTTGCTTCTTAGAGCTGAGTAATAGTCCCTCTTCTGTACCCACCACATCTTGTTTGCCTGTTCATCTGTCAGTGGACGTGTGGCCCGTGGGAATATTGCTGCTGAGGACAGCACATCAGTGTGAGGCTGTGGAATGGGGACAATAGGGTACAAAGAGCCGTTTTGAACACTGCTTTCTGTTCTTCGGGGCATATTCCCAGAAGTGGAGTTGCCAGATGGCGCGGTAATTCTCTGTTTAATTTTCTGAGAGGTTGCAGCTCCACTTTCCACCCAAGCTGCACTGTTTTATGTTCCCACCAGCAGCAGGAAAGCGCCTTGTTGCTCCACTTCCTCGCCAACACTTGTTATTTTCCGTTTTTGTTTCATAGGTTTTGTTTTATGAAAGTCATGTTAATGAGTGTGAAGGAGAGATTGGGATTCTTAAATTAGAAGCCAACAAGAGAGTAAGGGAACCCTCTTTCTTTTTAAAATAATTTCTGGCTGCTTGCAGAGGGGAGGTTGAGGGCAACCGGGCTGTCTAATTATGAGAGTAATTTGCTGTCTGGAAATGGATGATGGTGGCATAGACCAGGGAGTAGTTTGGGAGAAGGTGTGCAGGTTCAAGATAGATGCTATTTTTCTTTTTTTTTTTTTCTAGGGCCGCACCTGTGGCATCTGGAGGTTCCCAGGCTAGGGGTCTAATTAGAGTTATAGCTGCGGGCCTACACCACAGTCACAGCAACAACAGATCCAAACCACATCTGCAACCCACACCATGGCTCATGGCAATGCTGGATCCTTAACCCACTGAGCGAGGCCAGGGATCAAACCTGCATCCTCATGGATACCAGTTGGGTTCTTAACCCACTGAACCACAATGGGAATTCCTAACATCATAGTTTTAAAGGCCTAGAATTATTTAGTAAGGACAGGAGGCGTTTCGGGAGGGGAACACTCTTTCTGGTGGTGGTAGAAGCGTACAGGGCAAAAGAGCACTGGAGGAGGAGTTCCCGTCGTGGCGCAGTGGTTAACGAATCTGACTAGGAACCACGAGGTTGCGGGTTCGGTCCCTGCTCTTGCTCGGCGGGTTAACGATCCGGCGTTGCCGTGAGCTGTGGTGTAGGTTGCAGACGCGGCTCGGATCCTGTGTTGCTGTGGCGCTGGCGTAGGCCGGTGGCTACAGCTCCAATTCGACCCCTAGCCTGGGAACCTCCATATGCCTCGGGAGCGGCCCAAGAAATAGCAACAACAACAACAACAACAGCAAAAAAAGACAAAAGGAAAAAAAAAAAAAAAAAAAAAAAAAGAGCACTGGACTTAGCCCCAAGTAGATCTTGGTTTGAAGCCTAGCTCTGCTGTGGGACTTGAGAGAAGTTACTTAACCTCTCTGCACCTTTTTCATTTGTAGATGGGGATGATAGTATTTCTCTCTCAGGAGGCATTTAAAGTGCTTAGTTACAGCTGAGTTCATTTTAGTCTATCACTAATGATAGCTGTCTTTTTTGTGTGTGTCTTTTTTTCCTCTTAAACTATAAATATATATTCAGAGTCCCTGAGCGATCTTCAGGCAGTTGGAAATAGGGAGTGGGGCTTGTGGAAGGTTCTGAAACTGGACTTCTGGACTAGAATGGAGTGGTGGTCTTTGCATGGAGGTAGACAGGGATGGCTTGGGGAGGGGGTGCCACGTGGGGAGGCAGAATGTAGGCCTATTAGGCAGGTTGTGGAGGAAGAATTTGAGACTGGCTGCATTTTGGAGGTCAGAGAAGAAAAAGGAGCCAAGAACAGTTTTGGAGGGATGTAGGAATCCAGCCAGGAAAGAGCACAGGGTTGCCGCTGTAAGAGAGGCCTGTGCCCGAGGTGCCAGGTGGATGGCAGGGGGTGGATGGCAGGTCACGGCGCCTGGGGGCTCCCAGGACCCGGTGACACTTGAAGGACCCTTTTTCAGAGACCAATAGAGTTTCATCTTCACATTAGAGGGAAAAGTGTATTAACTTGGGTTGGAGATGGGAAGGAAGCCTTTAGAAGACTCTTATTTTTAGCCTTTAGAGAAGGATCTGCAGCAAATTAAACTTAATCAAATCATAATTTTCTTGACAAGCGCCTAACATGTAGGCACTCCCTTGAGCAGATTATGCAAATATAGAGTTTTTATAAATTGCAGAGATATACAGAACACTGCTTCACCAAAAGGGCTTCAAACTACTACAATGTTGAAAAAACAATATTAAATTTTCTCCTTATGTTTTAACTTGACCTGATACCCCCAAACTGAAATGCTTTTCAACTCTTCTCAACCAACTTTCAGAGGTTTATTTATTTATTTATTTCTTGCTTTAAAACTTATTTTTTAGGAGTTCCCGTCCTGGCGCAGTGGTTAACGAATCCGACTAGGAACCATGAGGTTTCGGGTTCGGTCCCTGCCCTTGCTCAGTGGGTTAAGGATCTGGCGTAGCCGTGAGCTGTGGTGTAGGTTGCAGACGTGGCTCGGATCCCACGTTGCTGTGGCTCTGGCATAGGCTGGTGGCTACGGCTCAGATTCGACCCCCAGCCTGGGAACCTCCATATGCCACGGGAGTGGCCCCCCCAAAAAAAAAAAGAAGACAAAAAGTAAATAAATAAAGTTTATTTACTGAGTTTGTAGCACTCTTAATTTTGCTGCATCCAATGCATGTTGGCTTTCCTGCATCCTTTAATTAACCTTTCCCTGGCTTGTTATGAGGTTTATGGAGACAGCCAGGGAAAATTCCCTGTGTACATGGAGATTCCATCAGAATAAGTTTACTCTTTGATAGAAACACTTAATAATTATATGCCCTGTATATATTAAAAGTTAAAAGGTAATGATTTGAAATTTATTTTATTATTAACCTTTATTTTCTGGTTCTTAGACTCTCAAGTCTAAATTTCTATCACTAAAGAACCCAATACTTTAATCCATTAGATTTCATGAATCAGTAAAATTAAAATATGCTGAGTGGTGGAGTGAGTTTGGGTGGTGGCCTGTATTGTGCACAAGCAGAGACAGGGTGGCTGACTTTTAATTTTGCCAAGTGAGAGCACTTTTTGTTTTTGAAAACTCCATTTATTATGACCAATATTGGGTCAAAGAAAGGGCATAATAATACGAACATGTTTAGCCTTATGGAATGGGGCAGCACTGTATCTGCTGGTAAAAATCCCCAGGATAAATAAAGTTTTTTTAAAAAGGCAAGATGATACAGAATAATATGTAGAATATATGTAAAAAAAATATATGTTCTCGAGAAACTAGTTCAATGAAAAACCAATAGTATTGGAGACTTGCCCCAACTGGGAGAGAAGACTTACTTTTCACGCATCCTCTTTTGCCCTTTTTGAAATTTGTACCATGTGCATTCAAAAATAAATAAATAGAATTTTAAAAACTAGCTTGGAAAAAATGTATTCTCAGGTGGTTTTTCTTGTTTTGCCTTGGATCAGTAAAAACTTTGCCCGGAGACTGGGGGTAGGTTGCAGTCTGGTTTTTGAGAGCTTCCATTTAATGCGCTTTCCAATTACCTTGATTTTCTTTCTTTCTTTATTTTTATCTTTATCTTTTTTTAATTTTATTTATTTATGTATTTTGTCTTTTCGCCTTTTCTACGGCCGCACCCGCAGCATATGGAAGTTCCCAGGCTAGGGGTCTAATTGGAACCGTAGCCGCTGGCCTGCACCAGAGCCACAGCAACCCCAGATCCGAGCTGTGACTGCCCTATACCACAGCTCACGGCAATGCCGGATCCTTAACCCACCGAGTGAGGCCGGGGATCGAACCTGCAACCTCACGGTTCCTAGTTGGATTCGTTAACCACTGAGCCACGACGGGAATGCCTATCTTCATCTTTTATTTTATTGACGTGTATTTGATTTACAATGTCATATTAGTTTCAGGTGTACAGCACAGCGATTCAGTTGTTCATATATATATATATACCTTTTCCTTTATTGATTATTACAAAAATGTTGAGTATGGTTCCTTCCAATTACCTTTAAATAAGATCCCAGGCAGGAAGGCAAGTGTCTTGCTGTCCTTTTGTCCCCTCCCTTTGAGAAAATGACATACTACGGAAACTATTAGTTCTTAAGAGAGGAGCTGTTATTTCCAAGATGGAAGAGATACACGGTTTCAAAAGATTCACCTCTCTGCCTTTTATCTGTCTTGTTTATATGGATGGTCAGGTTCGTATAAGGAAACGTAGCCTCGCAGTGCTTTCCTTTCCAGGGTGTTTGTGATGTCCCTGTGTGCCCGAGTGCCCGAGTTTATTAATACGCACGACGCATTGTGTTTATTTCTGTTTCATCAAGGTTTTGCCGGCATCTGGCCTGTCTGTGCCTGATAGTGGCTGTGTTTGTGTTTAAGCACAGGGTCATCTGATAACAAGTTGTCGCATCATGCGATTAAGTGATGTTTAGAATGGGTGTCAGCCAGAAGAAGCTGACTCCCAGCTCACTTTTATAGAAGGTCTGATCAACAAAAGAAAGTTCAAGGTATCTTGGAAGAGGTCATTGAGTACAACCAATGTCTTGATCATTCTGCTCTCGTTCCTTCCTGCAGAGACACAATTAAAAATAATGTTGTACAGTAGAAATGTTTCATTGTTGGAGGAAAGACATTCCCCCCCACACACATGTAAATCAATGTAAAATCTGTCAGGATGATAAAAGCAAATCGTTTTAGAAACCCACACAGTGAGCTGTAGCGGAGTTGATGCTTTAATACCTGTGTGGATTCCCAGAGGCGTTTATCACAATCTTCCCTAAAAAACAAGGCCATATGGGCAGACTGTGAGCGTGGTGGGGGCGGGGATTCTGTCTCATTCACTTTTGTGCCCCGCTTTGTGCCCTCGTAAATTCTGTTATAGGACGGGTTGAATGGTACAAGTAGATGCAGTGACTTGGCAGGAATATTAGCTAAGACTCAGACTTTTACTTGTAAACTTCTACCATATTTTTTGTACTGCTCACTCATCTCTCTGATTTGTTGGTGCTGTAATCAGCAATACAACTGAATTAGTCTGGAAAGTATCGGGAGAAATTTCCGACTGAGAGCTGGCGCTCAGGAACCGATGCCACTATTGATTTTGTGCTTCGGGAAAAATTCCGTAGTTGAAAGTTTTTCCTTATTATTTTCCTGGCCTTGAGCTTTCCTCCTCAATCCTATGGGCATGTCAACTTATTATAAGTCCGTTAAAACCTAGAAAATGTGCAAAAGAAATGATGTCTGTTCTTTTCCGTGAGGACTGGTAATTTTAGCAGTCTGTTACTCTACAAGATACAAGGCAACTCTGCTTCCTCTGTAGTCTGTTTTTTCTTCCTTTCTTTCAAAATAACCTGCTATCTTTCCAAAATAAACATGAAGGGGAAATACATTAGTGGGTATGTAATCACCCAGATATCTGTAGTGGCGTGCCTTGAAAAAAAAAAAACAGTAAAAATAAAAGAGTCATCAGAAATTTATTCTGATTTTACAAGAGTGAGTGTTCCTGTCTTTATAAGACTTTTTAAGAGACATTTATATGCACATCAAAATTTACTAATGTGAAAATTCAATATCTATCTGCTGAGAACTTGATAACTATGTTATTGTATAATTACCTTGTTGTATGTCTTAATCATAAAAATGTGTTTAACATTCATTTTTTAGCTAACCTTGGATCTAAACATATCCTTACAATTCCCTTTAATCTTGAAGAGTCAATGAGATTTAAGAAAGGGGCTTGCTCAAAAGACTTCATCCCATCCAAGGTATCTGGTGAATAATTTTATTCCTTTCAATTTTTGGTCCAGAAACTGCAAGGATCCCTCCCCTCTTCTGGCCCTTCTCTCCCTCATCTGCATCCTTTCCATCATCAAGTATTTTTTTTTTTTTTTTGCTATTTTTTTTTGGGGGGGGGCGCTCCCGCGGCATATGGAGGTTCCCAGGCTAGGGGTCTAATCGGAGCTGTAGCCACCGGCCTACGCCAGAGCCACAGCAACGCAGGATCCGAGCCGTGTCTGCAACCTACACCACAGCTCACAGCAACGCTGGATCCTTAACCCACGGAGCGAGGCCAGGGACCGAACCCACAACCTCATGGTTCCTAGTCGGATTCGTTAACCACTGAGCCACAACGGGAACTCCTCCATTATCAAGTATTTAACATCTATTCTCCATGTAGTGCAACTGGGATACAGAGGTTTCTGCATCTGCCCTTAGACGTCAGAGCAAGAAGCTGACCTGAGAGTCAGATCCTGATTCGCTCTCTGTTGTTACCAGGATCAGGACGGACTGTTAGAAGCAGAATGTCTGTTTATTAATAAAGATCCCGTTCTCTTGGACTCTGTGCTGGTTTGCAGAGCTATGTGTGCGCAGCATACCAAGCTGAGGAGAGGAGGGTTGCCGAGCCATTTCACTGCGTCCGGAGTATTTACTCCTGAGGCAGGTCAGCTGCTTTTGCCCAGACACGTGCTTATGAGGCCTGAAGATGCCAATTAAAAATCATTCTCATCTTGTCGCTGAAGTCACAAGGAGGCTTATTTGCAAGCTGACCTTAGTAACTATGGAGGAATCTTTTATTTTTTGATTTTTTGGGGGGATTTTTAGCACCACATATGGAAGTTTCTAGCTAGGGATCCAGTAGGAACTACAGCTGCCCGGCCTACACCACAGCCACATCAACATGGGGTCGGAGCCGCATTTGTGACCTACACCGCAGCAACGCTGGATGCTTTACCCACTGGGCGAGGCCAGCGATAGAACCCGCGTCCTCATGGATACTAGTTGGGTTTGTTACCGCTGAGCCATAACAGGAACTCCCATGGTAGAATCTTAAAGCTAAAAACAAATTCTAAAAAAAAAAAAAAAAGTTTAATTTAGACCAGCAGCACCCCAGATTTTGTGTTACTCTGAGAGTAACTCAGGGAGGGTGTAAACCTTGGCATCCCTTTGAATGTTGATTTATTATGATTCCATCTGCCAGCAAGGGCCATCTGGCTAGGACTCTGCAGGGAGAGCCAGAGGGAGTGAGATCCTGGCTAAGCCCATGCTGGCAGGGGGAAGCTGGAGGGCTTGACCATGGGGAGAGGTGGCGTTGGCCTCATTCCTAGTGGCTCTCTGTCTAAAATGGGCACTCTTCCCCATGACGGGGCTAGAGATGGGGTGAGGGGGGACAAGGAGTCTCTGCCCAGGACCCAGGAATTCTGAGTCAGAGCCCTTTCTTGGGACAGGTCCAGGGCTCACCTGGCCCAGCATGGAGGGGGCACAAGCTAGAGCCAAAACAAGGAAGAAAGCATGGTCGCAGGTGCCTGCAGTGTTTCTGTGTGTGAACCAGGGCTGACCTGGGTCTGGATGCTTTTTTGAATTTTTTTTTTTTTCCTTTTTTGGCTGTACCCACAGCTTATGGAATTTTGCAGGCCAGGGATCAAATCCGAGCACAGCAACGCTGGATCCTTAACCCACTGCACCACAGGGGGAACTCTTGGATGCTTTCTTGTCTTTTTCTTTTTTTTTTTTTTTTTATTTTTTAACGTTTTATTGAAGTTTAGTCAATTTACAAGGTTGTGATAATTTCTGCCACACAATAAAGTGATTCAGTTATACATCCATTTTCGGAGTCTTTCCCCACATGGATTGGCACAGTATATTGGGTAGTGTTCTCTGTATTATACAGCAGGTCCCCACTGGCCAGTCGTTCCACGTACCTCAGTGTATGTATGCCAGTCCCACCCCCCTACCTGACCTCTTTGGTAACCATAAGTTTTTCAAAGTCCATGAGTCTGTTTCTCTTCTGCAGATGAGTTCATTTGTGTCCCTTTGAGATCCCGTGTGTAAGTGCTTTCCTTTGCTGGATGACCAGTGGCTGCCAGCTCTTGGACCGGGGCTCCTTGCCTGCCCCATGGGCTGTCAGCCTCACTCCCTTGGAAACAAACTCATCCACAATTCAGAGCTTTAGTCCATGGACCATGACTAACGCTCTCAGCCATAAAGAGGAAAGTTCAATCCAGATACACAGCCACGCTTCCTGAGGGCAGAGCTGTGAGCATTGCTGACCGACGGCATCTTGGAACTGGGCAAACCAAGATGCCTGCTTTTAACTGGAGAAGGAGGGGTTGGTACAGCGGGAGCTCATCTTCCCCAAATCGCCGCGTAGGGGAGTTTGGCGTTGGAATGGAAATCCCAGGCCCAGGGTCCGCCTGCCTGCACCCAGCCAGCCTGGCCTGGAGCCTCGCGCAGGTGCCTAGACCCATGAGAAGAGGCCAAGAGCGGTGATGTCGGGAAACGAAGCGGGTTAAATGGAAATGCTTACAACAGCACCCGTTGCAAGACTCCACACTAAACAGGTTTAGCTATGTAGACATAGACATAGACTATGATCACGGATTCATGTTAGAATTTAAAGACTGAAATAATGGAAAGGAAAAAATAGGAAAGCAGAGGACAGGAGAATTTCTAGCAAGGAATAAAGATAACTTCATATATATTACCTAAGAGCTATGTCTTTCGATTCTTACAATAATTTTGTGAAATAACCGAATAGCCGATATTTTATAGGACCTGGGAAGATAACTAATTTTTTCTAGCTTTATTGAGGTACGATTAACAGATTGTATATATTTAGGTTGTACAATGTGATTTTTTAAAGGGGTACAATGTGGAGTTCCTTGGTGGCTCAGTGGATTAAGGATCTGTTGGTGTCACTGCTATGGCTCTGGTTACTACTGTGGCAAGGCTTCAGTCCCCAGCCCAGGGACTTCCGTGTGCCATGGGCACTGCCAAAATAAATAAACGAATGAATAAAGGTGTACAATGCATTTGATATATATATATTGTGAAATGATGACCACAATCAAGTTAATTAACACATTTATCACCTCTCATAGTTACCATTTTGTGTGTGTGTGTGGTGAGAACACTTAGAATCTGCTCTTTTAACATATTTCAAATATACAATACAGCATCATTAACCAGGCACCATGCCTCAAAACTTATATGTCTTATAATTGAAAATTTCTACCCTTTGACCAACATCTCCTTCCCCTACCCCCCAACCTGCAACCCCTGGTAACCATTGTTCTGCTCTCTGCTTCTATGAGTTCAACATCTTTAGAACCTACAAATAAATGAGTATTTATCTTTCTGTGTCTGGTTTATTTCACTTATCACAGTGCCCTCCAGGTTCATCCATGTTGTCACAAATGCCAGGGTTTTCTTCTTTTTCGTGGCTGAATACTATTCCATTCTGTATATTTACCACATCTTCCACTGTGGTATATATATTTATCCAGTCATCCACTGACAGACATGTACATTGTTTCTATATTTTAGCTCTCGTGACTTGTAAACATAGGAGTTTGCAGTAAACACAGGAGTGTGTTTATCTCATTGAGATCCTGATTTCATTTCCTTTGGATGTAAACCCAGAATTGGGATTGCTGGATCATACGTGGTTTTTATTTTTAATTTTTGAGGAAACTCCATATTATTTTCCTTAATGACTGGGCAGTTTACATCATCACCAATATGCACAAGGGATCCCTTCTGGAAGAGAATTAATATTGCAAGTGAACTGGAGTTCTCATTGTGGCTCAGCAGGTTAAGGGCCTGACAGAATGTCTGCGAGGATGTGGGTCCAATCCCTGGCTTCTCTCAGTGAGTTAAGGATCTAGCATTGCCATGAGCTGTGGTGTAGGTCCCAGATGTGGCTTGGATCTGGTGTTGCTGTGGCTGTGGTGTAGGCTGGCAGCTCTGATTGGGAACCTACATATGCCGTAGGTGTGCCCCCCCCCCCACAAAAAAAAGAGAGAGAGAGAGAGAGAATGAACTAACATTTGCCAGGCACTGTGCTAAATCCATTACAGATTTATCTGGCTAACTCTTTGTAACTCTTATTTTGTGGGGTTTTTTGGTTGTTGTTGTTTTTTGTTTTTTGTCCTTTTGCCTTTTCTAGGACCGCTCCCGCGGCATATGGAGGTTCCCGGGCTAGGGGTCCAATTAGAGCTGTAGCCGCCAGGCCCACACCAGAGCCACAGCAATGCGGGATCTAAGCCATGTCTGCAACCTACACCACAGCTCATGGCAACGCCGGAGCCTAACCCACTGAGCAAGGCCAGGGATTGAACCCGCAACCTCATGGTTCCTAGTCGGATTTGTTAACCACTGCATCACCAAGGGAACTCCTTATTTTGTGTAGATAATTATCTCATTGAAAAGGTATTTGAGTAGCTCACATATATTCATGACATGAAATCTGAGTGAATAGGTGTTCCCGTGGTTGCTCAGTGGTTAACAAATGAATCCAGCTAGGAACCATGAGGTTGCGGGTTTGGTCCCTGGCCTTGCTCAGCGAGTTAAGGATCCGGCATTGTCCTGAGCTGTGGTGTAGGTTTCAGACTCGGCTCGGATCCTGTTTTGCTGTGGTTACAGTGTAGGCTGGAGGCTACAGCTCCGATTAAACCCCTAGCCTGGGAATCTCCATATGCCACAGGAGCAGTCCTAGAAAAGGCAAAAGGACAAAAAAAAAAAAAAAAAAAAAAAAGAAAAATCTGAGTGAATATAAAGAAATAAGGACCAAGAAAAAGGCAAACTCAGAGGAGTAGGATGAACACATCAAGGACGTGGTACCCTCTTCATGGTAAGGATGCTGAGGCTCTGGGCAGGTGTGTGCTCCAGGGTGTCTAGCTGGTGAGGGCTCAGGCTCGGGTGGATGTCCCTTCTTGGAGTTCTGATGCCCTTTAGAGTGACTTTACCCACTTGGGGCTCAGAGAAGGGAAGACTGAGAGCAGGGCCACGTGGAGCAAAACCACAGAAAGGCTGGAAAAGGGCAGGAAAAGTACGTGGTTCGAAAGAGAGAAAGGAGGGGAAGACACAAGGAGGAGGGGACTCTGTCCACTTGGTTGTGGGTTTGTCACATGAGGGGCGGGGGGGGGGCACGGGGGCTGCCTGCGGGGACGTGATGGGCAGATGAGAAAAGCAACAGGGGTACTGGCCGTTCCATGTCAGCCACTGGGTGCATCTTTTCCTTAGAGAAGTTGCCACCACGTCCTAGGATTTAGCCCTGACACTCTCAGACCAGCGATCAGCCGTCAAGTACTGGAAGGTGAAATCCTGGGCCTCTTGGGAAATATTATTTTGAAATAAAGGATGACGAGACTGTGCCCAAAGCACAGATGCACCCCACAGACATCCGCTTCTAGAGAAGCTCCTTCCGCTTCTAGAGAAGCTCCTTCCGCTTCTAGAGAAGCTGGATTCTAGGTTTCAGAGATCATGTTGTCTTCATCGCCAAACACACCTTGGACTTATTGGGTGCCAAGTCCCTGCACCTGGGTGAAAGGTTAATAAGGTCACTTCAGAAGCCACAGCTGGGAGGGGAGCAGACATGACATTGCTCCAAATGCAGTGTTGTGAGTGCTCTTTGGGAACGTGCTTCGGGGGTCTAGGGTTGGAGCACCCCCCTGCCTGGGGGCGCATGCCAAGGTTTCAGTGGGGAGAGCATCCTTATCTGACCCGTGAGGGACCAGCAGGCATGAGCAGGGCAGGGAAAGAGAAGGAGACCCCAGGCAGAGAGTGGCATGGGCCCCAAGGTGGGTGGTGAGAACTGTCTGCCAAGTGGAGAGGGGAGGCTGGCCGACGGGGGAGGCAGAGAGACGGAGATGAGCTGGGAGGCGGAGCCTGGGCAGGTGGGCAGCGAGCTTCTCTGTGAAATTCTTACTCCAGCCCTGTGTGCTCCTAGGGGGGTCCAGGCGGCCTGTCCCGGTTCAGTGTGGACCACAGGACCCAGGAGAGGCTCGGAGCAGCAGCGTGACCTGTGGCCTGGTGGGTAGGTGTCAGGGCCAGACCTGAGCAGGCCAGATATGCGCATGGAGACTGAGGGCGTGGGGGTGGGGAGACCACTGGGGAGACCTTTAGGCTTTGGTGACAGGCCGGGGGCGTAGAGAGCTGGGGAGCTGAATGACTTGGAGGCTTGTGGTCTGGGGTGGTGACCCTATAGTGATGGCTTGCATTTCTGTTTAATGTGAGGGAATTGAAGCTTAGCATAAGCATGAAAACTGCTCCATAAGAACTCCAGATGGGGAGTTCCCGTCATGGTGCAGTGGGTAACGAATCCGACTAGGAACCATGAGGTTGCAGGTTCGATCCCTGGCCTCGCTCAGTGGGTTAACGATCCGGCGTTGCCGTGAGCTGTGGTGTAGGTTGCAGACACGGCTCTGATCCTGCGTTGCTGTGGCTCTGGCGTAGGCCGGTGGCTACAGCTCCGATTCAACCCCTAGCCTGGGAACCTCCATATGCCATGGGAGCGGCCCAAAGAAATAGCAAAAAGCCAAAAAAAAAAAAAAAAAAGAACTCCAGATGGGTTTGTGTGTGCGTGTGTTTTCTAGGGCTGCACTCACAGCATGTGCAAGTTCCCAGCCAGGGAACTCACTGTGAATCTGAGCTGCAGCTGCCCCCTGAAGTGGATCTTTTAAGCCACAGCATGGAGCTGAAGATGGAACCCCCAATGCCTTGGCCACCAGAGCCAGTGCAGTTGGATTCTAAACCCACTGTGCCACAATGGGAATTCCCCTGTTTTAAAGTCATCCCCCTTAGCCAGTTCTCTAGAGCATCTGTGCACCAACGAGCTGATGGCGTGTGGCTTCTGTCACTTATAAGCTGTGTCCTCTTGGGCAAATTGTTCCCTTTCTGAACACTTATTTCTTGATCTATCAAATCTGGATAATAGCTACCCCTGTAAGACTGGGGAATTCGATGGATAATTTATGGGAGTTACCCTGTCATGACCCTAGAGTTGGACTCAAGATAGGTCATGTCCCCTTGAGGGAGGCGAGAGTGCTGGCTGATGGACGGGTGATGCCGTCAGTGAGGGGGCGGGGGCCGAGGTGGGAGGGGTGGGGGTGCCTTGTCTGCCCCTAGCCCTCTTCACTGCTCTTCAGCCTCCCCACCTCCTCCCTGCTCTTCTTTCCTCTCCCCCTTCAGCTTCCTCTTCTTTTCCACAGTCGGATTCTGCAATTTGGGGAAACTAAATATTTGTTTTCTTGTAAATAAAAAAATAGGCCATGCCTGGACTTTCATTTGTGGGTCCAGAATTTAGCTTACTGAACAAATACTTGCTTTTAATATTTAAAAGGGCTGTTTAAAGAAAATTCACTCTTAAACTGGTTCTTTGTCTCCGTGGATCCCGGTGTTTCTAGTTTCTGTCATCTGGTCAGTTTCATCTCATCAGGTGTCCCTGAGAAGCCACAAGTGGTATCTGGGAGGACCCCAGTGTGAGCGCCGTAGAGGGACCCAGGGAGCCTGTGCCTGGCTCCATCCTGCAGGAAGCTGTGGAATGCAGAAGCTGGAACCCAGGTCCCCATGGGCCTCACTGCATGTGTTGAGTTTGGGTGGGGGGTAGGTGGGCTCCCCTGGGTCTTTGGACTCCCATGTACTTCTGGACTGTGACCCACATATTGTCGTATCATCTAATGTCCCCTTTGCCTGTCTCTCTCCCATACGGAACCTTGGACCTTAAAAGCAGGAGCTTATTCTATTCATGGTTTCATTGTAGCACCAGACAAAAGGGCAGGCAGAAAACAGTGAGTCGGGAGATGAGGAGTGTGTGTGTTCGTGCGTACGCACGTGTGTGTGTGTGTGTGTGAGAGAGAGAGAGAGAGAGAGAGAGAGAGAGAGAGAGATGGGTGTGGGCCCAGGACATGGAAGATGTGTTCCTGGGCCTCTGATTTTCCCGGCTGGTCTCCCAAGCCCTTTTTGGTAAAACTTCTGGACAGATAATGTGTTATGAGAATGGAATGGAACACTTTTTTAAATTTTTAAATTTTTTTTATTTTTTTGTCTTCTTAGGGCCGCACTCACGGTATGTGGAGGTTCCCATGCTAGGGGTCGAATTGGAGCTATAGCTGCTGGCCTATACCACAGCCACAGCAACATCAGATCCCAGCCACATCTGCAACCTACACCACAGCTCATGGCAACAGCGATCCTTAACCCACTGAGAGAGGCCAGGGATCGAACCCACCACCTCATGTTTCTAGTCGGATTCGTTAACTACTGAGCCATGATGGAAACTCCGGAACCCTTTTTTTTTTTAATTGAAGAGTAGTTGATTTGCAATATTGTGTTAGTTTCAGGTGTACAGCAGTGGGATGCAGTTATACATATATGTAACATATATACATATATATTCTTTTCAGATTATTTTCCATTATAGGGTATTACAAGATATTGACTTTACTTCCCTGGGCTGTACAGTAGGTCCTTGTTGCTTATCTATTTTATATGTAATGGTGCATATTTGTTAATCCAAATTTCCTAATTTATCTCTCCCCTGCTTTCCCCTTTAGAAACCATAAGCTTGTTTTCTGTGTCTATTTCTGTTTGTAAATAAGCTCCTTTGTATCCTTTTCTTTTAGAGTCCACATATAAGTGACATCACATGATGTTCGTCTTTCTCTCTGACTTACTTGGCTTGGTATGATCATCCCTAGGTCCATCCACGCTGCTGCAAATGGCATTATTTCGAGAATGGAGCTCTTTTACAGCGGAAGGAGCATCAGGCTGGATGGTCCCCCACCGTCAACCTGGATTCAGCAGCGTCCTCTTCTTTGCCTACGTGATGGGTAAGGAGCCGGAGCCCCAGGCTACCACCCTTTAGCAGGTACACACTGAAGGCATGTTTGGGGCTGTGTGGGGTGGGGATCCTTTGTGGAGGATCCTTCCGTGGGGGCAGAAATTTGAATCTCTCCAGCTGTGTGGCCAAAGCTCAAACTGCCCCCCTTTCTGCCAGCTTCTGCTCACCCTGGGTGTCCTGTGAGAAGCGAGAGAGGAGGGCACCTCTGCGCTGAGGTCGCCTCCTGGGAACAGCTTTATCTGTGTCCTTTCCAGCACGTACACTTTGTAAATAGACTGGAGTCCTCACTTCCCTGCTTTGTTAGCTCGGGCTGTCGTCAGGACCTGGAGCCACTTGGCCTTTCTGTCAAAGACACTTGTTTATGTGTCGTCTAGAGAGCCAGAGGGGAGGCCGGTCTGCTGGGGAGGTGGCTTGTCCCCCGCTTTGGTTTGCCAGCCCAATGGGAGCACAGTGTAAAGCAGAGTCAAGGTTAAAAGCCGAATTTCCACAAACAGAGAGAAGCTAAACCGCTCCCAGTCTTCTGGTAAATTGCCATGTTTCCTGTTCCTCTGGGAAGACCCGCTAAGCTGTGTCTTACAGTTAGGATTTAAATTAGGTGCTGTCCACCTCAGACCAGATACCACTGCCAGAAAAAAAAAAAAAAAAGGAAGATAAACATTGACGAAAAGAGAGAGAGAAAGAGAGAGACTGTGATGCTGAACAGGGGTGTCCTCTGCAAGGGGGACGGAATAAAATACCCTCTCTTCTTATTGTGAGAAAACACACAGAACATCAAATTCATCATCTCAACTACTTCAGAGTGGTACCTGCTAAATTCACAATTTTGCAACCACCACAGTGTTCTAGGGCTTTTTCACCCACCTGCCTCCCCTCTCCTTTTTAAAAGTCAAAATTCCATCTGCCTAATAAAGAAACCAGACAATTTTAATCAATTAGTGATCATAGCGATCCGTTCATAGAGTATCGACATTATATATAGGCCATCCACAAAGACTGTGATCTGATTGAATTCCTTGCTGTGGACCATTATGAAGAGATTTAGCAAAGTATGTATTGTATAGCTTTAGACATGGACAGATATCTGGATACTTTTTAAATCTATGAGAGACATTTTTATGTGAGTGAAACATATTTGCAATGATATTTGTGCAAAGATGGGTAGGTTTTATTGACTCTATTAAAATTTTCCTTAGTTGGATGGCAGGTCATTTGACAAGTGGAATATTTTGAAATCTAGTTTTATTGCTCTTACGTTCATGGAGCCTCTCTACTAACAGAAAAGGGAAGGTTGGGGTACATTTGATTATTTGACGGCATAGATAGACATACTAAATTTAGTGAAAGAAGTCAGGCAAAGAAAGACAGATACTGTATGTTTTCACTTATGTGTGGACTCTAAAAAAAAATGGACAAATATAACAAAACTGGAACAGACTCATAGAAACAGAGATAGAGAGACATGGAGAGAGATATAGGTAACAGACCAGTGGTTACTGGAGGGGAAAGGGCTGAGGAGAGGGGTGAAATCACTGAATTAAGAGGCACAAACTACTAGGTATAAAATAAATAAGTTACAAGGATGTATTGTTCACCACAAGGAATATAGTCAATGTGTTACAGTAACTTTGGTGCATAATCTATGAAAATAGAGAATTACTATGTGGTACACCTGAGATTAATATCATGTTGTAAGCCTACCATACTTGAAGAGAAGTGAAAATAAAGATGTAGCTAGGTAGCTGGGTAGCTATAGATATATAATATGTTAACAATATTATAATATTTATATATATATATATTTACTATTAGCCAAGAATGACAAGATGGAGAATCAATGTGATTATCACAGTGATGGTTTGACAGCAGAATTTGCATGTTTTGATTTTCCAGGAGCTCTTCCTTCTCATTTATGCCACTTTTAAGCAGCCCACATCTTCTCTTTGGTCACGTTAAAACATTGCCCTACATACTGTCACGGGAAGTGCAAAGTTAAATTTCAGTGAGTCACGGCAAATTCCAAGTTAGGAGAGCCCCGAAGTCACCTATCAGCAAATGCTCTGCAGGCTCTCACTAATGAGCAGCTTTGAAGCAAGATGATCTCATTTGCTAGAAACCACAGTTATTTCCTTTTTACAGGCTAGTCACAGAGTTTTAGTTGTAACGTGAGTCAGTATTTCTATCAAAGTGACATACAAAGGGATTTTGTGCACAGTAAATTCTGGTTTCTGCAGAGTAGTGGGTTTGCCTTTGCAAATGCACCTTGCACCCCACCCCCCACCCCAGGGGTCATCCTTTTAGAATTCATGGACCACCTCAACCACCTTTTCCTTCCATATCCCGATTTTCTGAGTGGTAGGATTCTTCTTCAAGTTTGGGACCCTAAATCTGCCCCTTCTTTCATTTGTTACTTATAAGCTCTGATGCAATTGAACTGCAGCATCATTTTTTCCCGAGGGTATTGTCTACAACACAGTCTATTAAACAGATAGACATAGAGATTTATTTACAACCGAAGCAAATACAAGAGTTGACTGAACTAGGTGATGGATTCAGGAGTGTTTCTTATGTTATTCTGTTTGGATTTCTCTGTGTTTATATTTTTTCATTATTTTAAGAAAATATGGAAGAATGCACTTATCTAGGTCCATGAGGCGGCAGCTTCGGATTTTTGAGATTAGAGTTAGAACTCAGCTCCGTTCTTGCTGAAGTTGAGGTAGTACCGTCTTCCATGTGCTTAGCTTACTGGCTCTAATCACACAGCATGGTCTTCCCCAGGACTCATGATGGGTGAGGTTGTCACTCTTGAGTGGGCTGAATATACCCGAGCTCTTGTCTGCTCCCATTTCTTCTCAGAGATGACACCTGCCCCTCGCAGCCCCCCACCCTGCCCCCAGGGAGGACTTCCGTCCTGCCTTCCTCTTCTTTCTACGGCAGCTTCAGCGATGACTTGTTCTGCAAGTTCTTAAATTTTCTAAGATGGGCCTTGAGTGCAAAGTGGAGGCAACAGGAGAACCAAGCTCCCAGAATTCTTCTGAGGATTAAAGGAACTAATGTAAGTAAAATGTAAGGCACAGTTTCTGTCCAACGGCCGGTGCTTCCAGCGTTGGCTCCTCTTAATCATTCTCCGCCTTAGAGAGCGCTTCTTTGCCATAGGCTGTCAAACTGCTTGAGGGCGATTTGCTAGCTTAATGGGTACAGAGATCCACAAACCGGATTCTCAGGAGACTGAGAGAGTATTAGTAGATAAAAAAATCTATGGTTCTCGGAGTTCCTGTCGTGGGTCAGTGGTTAACAAATCCAACTAGGAACTATGAGGTTGTGGGTTCGATCCCTGACCTTGCTCAGTGGGTTAAGGATCCAGCGTTGCTATGAGCTGTGGTGTAAGTCACAGACGTGGCTTGGATCCAGCGTTGCTGTGGTCCTGGTGTAGGCTGGAACCTCCATATACCGCTGCAGGAGCGGCCCTAGAAAAGGCAAAAAACAAACAAACAATATCTATGGTTCTCAAGTTTTCACCCTGCAACAGCCCTGAAAAGACAGAAGTCTTGAGAGCTCCTGTTGTGGCTCAGCGAGTTAAGAACCTGACTAGTATTCATGAGGACTCGATCGCTGGCCTCACTCAGTGGGTTAAGGCAGTGCCGTGAGCTGTGGTGTAGGTTGCAGATGCTGCTCAGATCTGCCGTGCCTGTGGCTGTGGTGTAGGCCTGTAGCTTTGGTTCCAATTCAGCTCCTAGCCTGGGAACTTCCATATGCCATAGGTGTGGCTCTAAAAAGAAAAAAGAAAAGACAGAAAATTTTAGTGAGAGGTGACTGAATCTCTGCAACAAGGTGCTAAGATTTGGGCAAGTTAATTTATTTATTTTAATTGTGCTAAAAATAAGATTTACCGTTTTAACCATTTGTAAGCGTCCAATTCAGTAGCATTAGGTACATTCATGTTGTTGTGCAGCAGCTGCTGGCTGTCACCAGAACGGTCTCATCTTTCGACTGACACTCTGACTGACACTCTCTACCCTTCAAACTCGCACCCCCCGCCCCCCGCTCCGGTCCCCTGGCACCCACCGTCCTACACTCTTTCCTATGCTCTGTCCTTAAGAATCTGGCTTCTCTGCAGACTCAGTGAGGGGAAGCATTCAGAGCTGCCCTCTTCCTGGCTGTCTGGTTTCACGTAGCATGACCTCCTCACGTGCCATCCATGTTCTAGCATGAGTCAGAAGGTCATGCCTCCCTAAGGCTGAATAATGTCCCATCGTGTGTGGATGGACCTCATTTGGGGACATCCATGGATCCAGTCGTGGACCCTTGAGCCACCTCCACCTTTTGGTTAATGTGAATAATGCTGCTTTGAACATTGCTGGACAAGTATCTCTTCCAAACAAGGCTTTCAGTTCTTTGGGGAGGGCCCACGCGTGCCTTGCTAGATCTTCTGGTGACTCCGTGGTAACATTTGAGGAACCACCACACAGCAGCTGCACCCTCTCACGGAGTGTGCGTTCCCCTTGCCTCATGGTCACTGTTCCTTCTCATGTCTTTGAGCAATTAACAGAGAACAGCCATCTCTCTATGGAGACATAGATGTAAAACCTGAATTCTCTCTCCAAACGGCGCATTGGAGAGCTGGCAAAAGAAATAAAATTTCTAATTTCTAGTGTAAATGTGGTCTCCATTTTGCTATTGTCCTTTGATCTGGGACAAGCAGGTAGTTTTTTCTTTAACTTGGTCATTTTATATAACACACATGAATTTTTTTCTGTTAGTAAGACAAAATTCTGTTTTCTACCTTAGGTAGTATTGGGGAGAATGACTGTGGTGCTCTAGTGGGAATTTTCTTAAAAAGTCTTCCAGGTAGGCATTCTTTGATACAGTCAAACACGTATGTGTCTGCACACATATGCTTTAGCCTTCAGAAAAGAAATGCAGGTAATAACATCTCTATAATGTTTACGTTTCATCTGGAATTTTGGAAGTGATGTTTCAAAGAACCCTTGTCTTCTCCACTTTCTATTTCTGTTTGGACCAATAAAAGTATAAAAACTTTTTGTAAGCATTTTTTAAAGGAAGCTGGAAGAGGCTCTTCTTTAGGAGAAGTAGAGCTTGAACCTGAACTACTAGACCTGACCTTTTTGGGTTTGTTTGTTTGGTTTTTTTGGTTTTTGTTTTTTTTGTTTTTAAAGCAGGATTGTCAGCTCTAAGAGTTACCTGAACTTACTCGAGAAAGATCAGGACAGGGAATTTTGGTGAAATTCCTGAAAGGCACTTGAGGCAGACTCGCCACCCAACCCTGGGGGACGTGAAGCACAGCTCCCACAAGCCGAGGTCTCACTGACCCAACTAAAAACTACATGCGGATGCTCTTTTGTTGAGCAACCTGCGATTTCATTAATTTCATTGACAGTTATTCTGACGGCAATTTATGAAGGCCGCAGAGGAGAGTCAGTGACCCGTGTGAAATGTCAGCTTGCCCACTTGGGACTCCGCAGCCTGTGGCCCCCCTCCCAGACATGCTGTTTGCTTTGGCAGCGTGTTCTGGGCTCATTCAGCAGGCAGCACATGGACCGTGACCTGGCCTCAGCCTCAGCGCCCACGGCCCCGCGGGAACTCCCGACCCACCGGGCACCCAGTGTTTCCCTGCCCATATTGTGTTTCCTGTGTGGGCACCACACTCACACACACACACACACACACACCCCTCACATACACCATCTATACCACACACCCACACACAGACCACACACACACACACACCATCCACATACACACACACACACACACACACACACACACACACACCCCTGGCATACACCTCACACACGCCGTACACCACACACATCACCCACACACCACACTAGACACACCACAAACACACCACCACTCCTTAATATCTTTCTGAGATTGAGTACACAGTATTCCTCCAGGGCCAACATCAGTAATCTGTATGTTTCATAAACACCTTTTTTTTCCCCAATAGTAAAATTTGTATTTACAAGCCAAGTGGCATAAACTTGAATTAGAGAAATTATAACCAAGAGTGTTTATGATGCCCTGGTATTAATAATAAATAGAATTTTATTTTATTTCGCTTTTTAGAGCCGCACCTGTGGCATACGGAGGTTCCCCAGCTAGGGATCGAATTGGAGCTGTGGCTGCTGGCCTACACCACAGCCACAGCGACGCAGGATCCGAGCCAAATCTGCGACCTACACCACAGCTCACAGCAACGCCCGATCTTTAACCCACTGAGCAAGGACAGGGATCAAATCTGCATCCTCATGGATACTAGTCGGATTCATTTCCAATGTGCCATAACAGGAACTCCCCAAATATTTTTGTTTTGATGAATATAATTTTTGGTTAAGCATTTTAGGTGGTATGGATAGATACAAAGATAAGAAATAGCCGTTAATGAAAAATCTTGAGGGAAATATTTAGATTTTTTTTTTCTTTTTTATGGCTGTATCCCAGCATATGGAAGTTCCTGGCCTAGGTGTCTAATCAGAGCTGCAGCTGCAGGTCTACACCTCAGCCACAACAATGCTGGATCCTTAATCCACTGAGTGAGGCCAGGGATCGAACTGGAATCCTCACGGACACTATGTTGGATTCTTAATCTGCTGAGCCACAACAGGAACTCCAGTATATTTTAAATCAGAAAGATGATTAAAGACAAGAGATAAATGCTCCTAACTATAAATTAACAAATCAGATTTATTAAAATAACACTAAGGGCTCAAAAATGAGAAAAATAAAATATTTAACCTCTCAAAAATTTTTAAAAGAGCAATAATTACAATAAATAACTACCACATATTTCAGTCACTACCTAATGTTACTACATCTGTACTTTTAGTATTTTACTGCTCTGGGTGTTATGTATAAATGTTTCTTTTGAATAAGAAATTTTAAAATTACACATTTTGAAAAGTTACCAATAAATCACGAAAATCACCGCATTCAAAAACAACTCCCACATGGCTTATTAACTAACTGTTTGGCTTATCATTATGATGCCTTTCTATTTTTGTTTGGTGACATGCTCATTAACTGCCTCTCAATATAACATTTTTTTTTTTTTTTTTTGTCTTTTTGCTATTTCTTGGGCCGCTCCCGCGGCATATGGAGGTTCCCAGGCTAGGGGTCTAATTGGAGCTGTAGCCACCAGCCTACGCCAGAGCCACAGCAACGCGGGATCCGAGCCGCGTCTGCAACCTACACCACAGCTCACGGCAACGCTGGATCTTTAACCCACTGAGCAAGGGCAGGGACCGAACCCGCAACCTCATGGTTCCTAGTCGGATTCGTTAACCACTGCGCCACGACGGGAACTCCTCAATATAACATTTTAAAAATGTTCACCAACTTTATTGACAGATACATCACATAATCCAACTGACCCTTTTGTAGTGCACAATTCAATAACTTTTCATATATCCACAGAGTTATAAATGGATTTTTAAAAATCATGGTAAAATAAATGTAACATAAGATTTACAATCTCAGCTATTTTTTTTTTTTTGTCTTTTTTGTCTTTTTAGGGCTGCACCCTTGGCATATGGAGGTTCCCAGGCTAGGGGTCTCATTGGAGCTGCAGCTGCTGGCCTACACCACAGCCACAGCAATGTGGGACCCGAGCTGCCTCTGCAACCTACACCACGCTCATGGCAACACCGGATCCTTAACCCACTGAGCGAGGCCAGGGATCGAACCTGCAACCTCATGGTTCCCAGCGGGATTCGTTTCTGCCTTGCCACAGTGAGAACTCCCCATCTTAACTATTTTTTAGCTCAATGAATCTTATTATGTGTATAGCTGTACAATGATTGTCAGCGCCCAGTTTTGTAGCATTTGCATCCCAAACCCTTACCCCATCTCCTACCCGCAACCTGTCTCCTTTGGAAACCATATGTTTTTCAAAGTCTGTGAGTCAGTATCTGTTCTGCGAAGAAGTTCATTGTGTCCTCTTTTTAGATCCCACATGTCAGTGATAGCATTTGATGTTGGTGTCTCATTGTCTGACTGACTTCACTTAGCATGGTAATTTCTAGGTCCATCCATGTTGCTGCAGATGCCGTTATTTCTTTCCTTTTAATGGCTGAGTGATAGTCCACTGTGTCTGTGCACCACATCTTCTTTATCCACTCCTCTGTCGATGGACACTTAGTAGTGTGTGTATGTGTATAACTGATTTACTTTGTTGTACACCTGAAACTAACGCAACTTTGTCAGTCAACTCCAATAACATTTATTGAAAAAATTTAAAAATTAACGAAGTAGAATTTCTGTGGCTGAGTAGTTTTCCATAGTATGTTATTGGCCCACCTGCACTTTCACAGGAACCTGTCCCCAGTCGACCAGAGAGAATCCACTGGGATACACTGCTTTGAGAGGCAATAGTTTCCTCAGCACTAGAGAAGAAACCATCAAAACATCATCTCCTTTAATCAGCTTAACATCTCCACCTCTGCGTTCCATGAAGAGATGCTGCCAACAACATTTTATCTTCCTATATAATAATTATTTTATCAAGAGATGTGTTGTTTGGCTCAGCTATATGCTAGCAAAATTTGTATCAATTATTCCATCCAGGATAAATTTTTTAACACTCAATACCACCAGGTCACGTGAAATATTTTAAAATATCAGGTTTTTTTTTTTAATCAAAGCATAGTTGACTTACAATATTGTATTAGTTTTGGGTTACTGCAAAGTGATTCAGTTATACATACATTATATATAATGAATTATATTCCATTATAGGTTATTATAAGACACTGAATATAGTTCCCTCTGCTAGACATTAATTCTTGTTGTTTATCTATTTTACATACAGTAACAGTTATCTGTTAATCCCATGCTCCCAATTTGGCCCTTCCCTTTTCACTTTGATAACCACAAGTGTGTTGTCTAGGTCTGTGAGTCTGTTTCTGTTTTTTTCTGGGTCTGTGAGTCTGTTTCTGTTTTTTATTTTTTATTTTATTTATTTATTTATTTATTTTTTTACTGCAAGGTATTTCTTTTTTTGTCTTTTTTTTTACTACAAGATATTTCTTTTTTTGTCTTTTTTTTACTGCAAGGTATTTCTTTTTTTCATCTTTTTTTACTGCAAGATATTTCTCTTTTTTTTGTCTTTTTTTTAACTGCAAGATATTTATTTTTTCTTTTTTGTCTTTTTTTTTTTTACTTGTTTCTGTTTTTTAAATAAATCCGCTTGTGTTACTTTTTAGATTCCACATACAAGTGATAGCATATGATATTTGTCTTTCTCTGTCTGACTTACATCACCTAGTATGACCATCTCTAGGTCCATCCATGTTGTTGCAAATGGCAGTGTTTCATCCATTCTTTTTTATGGCTGAGTAGTATTCCATTGCATATATGTACCACATCTTCTCTATTCATTCCTCTGTTGATAAACACTTAGGTTGCTCCCGTGTCTTGGCTCTTGTAAGTAGTGTGCTGTGAACATTGAGGTGCAAGTATCTTTTCGAATTAGAGTTTTTGTCTTTTCTGGATATATGCCTGGGAGTGGGTATGCTGGCTCATATGGTAGCTCTATTCGAAATATCAGGTTTTGGGGATCCCACTGCCATGAGCCATGGTGTAGGTTACAGATGCGGCCTGGATTTGGCATTGCTGCGGCTGTGGTGTAGGCCAGCAGCTACAGTTCCAATTCGACCCCTAGCCTGGAAACTTCCATATGCCACAGGTGCGGCCATAAAAAGACCAAAAAAAAATCCAGTTTTGGAATTCCCTTGTGGCACAATGGGTTAAAGATCTGGTGTTGTCACTGCAGTGGCTCCAGTCTCAGGTTTCGTCCCTTGCCCTGGAACTTCCACAGGCCCTGGGTGAAACCCCAAAATAAGTACAATAAAATGTTTGCATGGCAATGAATCCATCTATAAGAGTGGAAGGTCGTTTCTCACAGTTCTTAAGGGGGGTGGGTGTCGTCATCACTCTGTAGGTGAAGCCATCCTATTAATGAGAGGAAACATCCCTGGACGTTTGGTTTAACGTAAACCAGGGAAGCTGGGCCCGAAGACCTGCAAACAGAATCGACCCTGTGGTCGTGCGGCCGGAGCCGGGTGATACTGAGAGCCAGGAAAAGTGAAGCTGGCCGCCATACAAAAGGCCTGCCGATTGTGTATTGCTTACTTCCTCACATTGTGGGCCTCCAGGATCTGCTGGCAAGGAGGGGGCGGTGAGTCAGGCCGAGTGCCTGATCCCTCGGCCTAGATAAGGCATCTGGAAATCTCCCCGTGAGCCTGAGCAAATGGTCAGGCTGCCGCCCACTTTATCAAGGTTGCTCAGGTGGTCCTGCTGGGTCCTGGGTGCCTCGGTGAAGGCGGGTCTGGACGGGGCTGCAGTGGCCTTGCAGAGCCTGAGACCAGGACTCAGCCCAGGGAGGAGCGTGTCTCCAGGGATGGAAAATCCAGGGCTGTGCCCGGCACCTAGAAGGAACCAGTCCATTCTGGCTCGTGCACGTTCCTTCAATGCAGCCTTAAAGATACGCCCCAAAGGGCGCAACCCAGACCACAGCTTTTATAAAAATTAATTTTTTTTAATTTTTAAAAGTTTTATTGAAGTAGAGTTGATTTACAATGTTGTGATACTTTCTGTTCTACAACAAAGTGATTCGGTTATACATATATACACATCCGTTCTTTTCCAGACAGCATCTTAAGAGCCTACTGTGTCCCCTAGAAATATGCCAGCAGTGAGTAACTGAGCTGACCCCCTCCCGTTGCCTGTCCAGCCTGACCTCTCCCTGAATTCCTCCCTCACCTGAGGGCCAGGTGATGGTGACAATCGCCTGCTGGAGGCACCTTCACACCTGCATCTTGGCTACTGTCCCCACCTCTCGGGTCATCTGTCCCCGCTCTCCAGTCCAGGGTGCAGAACCTTCTTCTCCCCTCGCTTTTCTCTGTCCCACATCTAATAGTTTATGCATGCATTTATTTGTAGTGTGGTAAAATATACAGAACATAAAATGTACCACTTTGAAGTATACAGATCTGTGGCATTGAGTGAATTCATTTTCTCGTATGACCACCACCACTGTCCATTTCCAGGATTTTAAAAAAATCATCCCAAGCAGAAACTCTGTGCCACTTAAACAACAATGCCCCATCCCTCCCCACTCCCTCCAGCCCCTGGGACCTCTATTCCACTTTCTGTGTTTATGACTTTGACTTCTCCAGGTACCCCTGAGAAGCTGAATTGTGGTGTTTGTCCTTTGCGGTCTGGCTTAGGTCACTCGGCATCATGTTTTCCAGGCTCATCCACATGGACGCGTGTGTGAGAACTTCCTTCCTTTTCAAGGTTGAATAATATTCTATTGCTTGTTTAGACCCTATTTATCCCTCATGTCCATCCCTTCATCCGTTGGTGGACATTTTTAGTAGTGTATTCATCTTGTTTATATACTATTTTATCATCACTCTGTTATTAGGGTCGACACAGAAGTTCCTTAATTTCCCGGTTTGTTTTTAGTCTTAAAATTCTCTTTCCAATCCGTCCTGTGCAGCATCGGAAAAATTTACCTAAAATGTCTACTAATTTCTCTGTTCTTCTCTGCTTCCCAAATCCTTGCCCCTCAGTGGCCTAGGCTCACTCAACCCTTCTTACCTCATTTTACTACTTTCTTTTTCTCGGCCACAACGGAGGCATGCATAAGTTTCAGCACCAGGGATCAAACCTGTGCCACAGCAGTGACAACTCTGGATCCTCAACCTGCTGATCCACCAGGGAACCCCTGTCTCCCTACTTTCACTAGCTGTCTCCTACTTATCAGGTCAAGAGCCATCTATTGGATCAAGCCTGAGTGTTGGACACACAAACAGTAAGTCAGGCAAGGTCTCCCTGGACAGCACCCCCCGGAAGTCTGGAGTGGGCTGCGCCGGCTCTCCCTTCCCCCTCTCCACCTGCCACCTGCTCTCTGGACCGTTCTTCATGGCCCTCGGTGAGCCTTGTCTCCCTGTGGGATCCCACCCCATCGGTGACTGGGTGCCCGTTCTTAGGAGCGTGGACCCTGGGGCTGGACAGTGTCCTCAGACCTGGCCCTGCCACTCAGTGGCTTCCGTCAGGGGACAAATACCTGGTGCTTTCGGTTCCACCTTTGTACCCGCAGCTGACTCCGGGCTGCCTGTCCTTGGGTTGTTGCAAGGATTAGTCCAGTCCTGATTCTGTAAGACTCAGAGCAGGACTCAGAGCAGGACCTCGCTGTTTCTGCCCGTGACCTTCCTGGGATCATCCTCCCGGGACTGTAAATTTCAGCCCTTTCATTAAGTTTCTCTTCTCAAATATCTTCATTTGCTGAGTTATCTGCTAAACACAAGGCGGGGGCTGGTAACAAAAAGACGTTGCCTCTGCTCTTCAGGACCCCTAGCGTGTCCGCCCAGGATGCTGCAGTCGTGGCTCCTGTCCCTGCCTGCTTCCTTCTTTTTCCTTCCCTCCTCATCCCTCTTTCTCGCAGGGTCCCTCTTCCATGGCATGAACTAACAGATGGAGAAGACAAATAATACATCCATAAGTGAATAAATAAAATGACTCAGAAAAACAGTAAATACTCTGCAGAAATCAAGGTGTGACCGGACGCTATGTGCTGGGAGACCATAGCTGGGCCAGGGGCGCCCCTCAGAGACCTGGGAAGGGAAGGGTGGGCTCTGCCGGGGTCTGTGGGAAGAGCCCTCAGACAGAGAGCGAGCTAGGACCAGAGTGGAGACTGCCGCTCTGTCGGGTGCAGCATCCAGGGCATGCGGAAGGGGTGCCTTCAGAAGGGAAGTCAGAGAGTGGGGCGGCAGGAGATCCCAGTCGGGTTTATTCCCAAAGGTGTGGTTTGTATTTGGCTTTGACCCCAGTGCGATGGGAAACCTCTAGGAGGCAAGTGACACTATCCAAGGAGTACTTATCAAAGCCTCTTCTGCCTGCGAGAAGCATGTGGAGAAGAGTCAGAGGAGGAAGCGGGGGGCCAGGTTGGCGGCACCGCAACGAGCCACAGGTGCAGGTGCTGACTGGGTAGCTGCAGGCCCCTCAATGCTGGTCCTGACCCTGCAAAGCAGCTTCTGAGCTCGGGCTTCTAGCTTATGCCTTTTACTTTTTTTAAACCAAATAAGCGCCAAGTAGATACTGTTTTGTATGAATGAGATCCCCCCAATCTTAATCTTGTACTAATTAGAAGGGCGAGTTTATTAAATGTTGCAGTTCCATAGGAAAATGTTAAGAAAATTTTAAAACCTGTTTCCCACAAGAATTTTCATATTCCAGAAGTGAAAGAGACAAATTCAGCCCTTTCATCTCTGTCTGATACGACATGGTGTTGATGTAATTTCCAATATCTCCTGGAGTGCGTTTTTATTGTTTCTTACAGGCAATTGTTTTCATATTTCAAACATCCTTCTATTAATGATTTAAATTGTAACTTTTTCTATTTTAAACTAACGAAGAGCCAGTGAATATATATTCAGTTGTAAGAAGTAATTAGAGAGCTGACTGGGGGGCGGGGACTAAAAAAAAGTTGTGACACTGTACTTTTTAGAGTTAATCTTTTAGATCTATTAAATTATGTTGGACAATTTAAAAGGAATTCCTGTGTCTCCTGTCAAATTATTTATTTCAGGTATCTGTAGGTTACTAATCTTAATTCTTTACTCATCTCTTGTCCCTTAATCCTTGTCAAAAAGGGGGCAAAAAAAAAGAATCATTGATTAGCCAAGCTCAACATCAAAGGCCTGTTTTTTCCCACAAATCAATCACTCCATTCTCTTAATTGCTCTGTTGATTTCTCCCAAATGTTCCCATTTATCTACTGAACTGCTCATTCCTCAAGCCTCAGGTTTGTTTTCAGAAATTCTTCCCTTTTGTGTTTTTGGCTACAAGTTATTGTCTAGCTAGTCGTTCTTGGAAAATTGAATATTGTTGTCCTCTGCACAGTACCGGGAATATCAGATCTCAGAAACTCAGCTCCCCCACCCCCCAGTTTGGGCATCACACTGACTAAAACCCCAGGACCTCATTTCTTTAGAAAGCACCCTCCCTCCCCAGGGGACACAAACATAATCGCTCTGCCTTTGCTGTTTCTTCTTTTTGGGGAAGGAAATTAGCATGATGATAACCTCCTCCTTCCCAGACCTGGGAATCGATCTCTGCTTCATTTTCTGGCCCCTCTTCTAAGTTCTGAACACAGTACCAAAGGGGGGTATTGATCAGCAGGCTGCCTGTCACTTCCTTGGCCACAAAGGACACAAGCCCTGTCACCTCCATGCCCCAGAATAGACCTAAAGGTAAAGGGTCAGAGATGAAAGGCTTCTGATTAGTCCTTCTTTGTAATCAGCCTCTCAGGAAGCGCTGAGCCTCTGTTTACACCTGTCCTTGGAGGTTAAGATGGAAAACTTTTACTCCCAGGTCCATGTGTGGATGCAGGTGAAGCAGAACCCTTATCTCTCTTGGTTTCTTATGGGGACAGATGGATTGTTTGTGGTTAAGGCGGTTTGCCTTTTTAGGTCACAAGCTTATATTTCCTGGCTCTTTCATTTGTTGCTTGCACCGCGGCACCTTCATCTCTTAGAGAAATCTTAACACCTTAGGCATAGACTAAAGAACACCCCAATTCATTTCCTCCGAGAAGAAGAATGTGCAAACCCTGAGACCCTTTTTCTTTCCTCAAGTTGCAACAATGCCATCGATTTCATTGTTAAACCAGAGCAGAGAGGGTTGAGGGAGTTCCGTGAAGCTGAGAGAAAGAATGCAAGGAAAAGGTCATTCCCCTTTCACGTGCACAGAGTGTCTGATGAAAATTCGGGAGGGCAACTCTGACCCATCACCTAGAGAGGAGAAATTCCCTAAAGTGACCTTGGCTTATGCCCCCCCTCCATGGTTAACTCGGTGACTACTAACCCTTAAAGACAAGGTCATGTCATGAAATTCTGGTAATCCTTTGTTAGCATTTTATAGATGCCCGTCCCTCCCAGACCTAGATTATTGCTTTAAAGCAGGTGTGCATTTCTCATTTGGATTTTACCCATCTTCTCCTTCACTCTCCCTTCCCTGCTCTGCCCTGGTCATTTATAGACTCACTCATCAGAGCCTCCTAAATTCTCCCTTCTTGGTAGAGCTGTGAACACGTGACTAGGCAACATGTCCAGTAAACTATGAAGAAGGGGAAACGCACAGAGTTGTGTTTAATGATGCAGGTGGCTCTTGGGCTTCGTGCTTGTCATGGTGGGGCTCGTGGGGTGGGCATCGTGCCTTGTATTTTGGGCCAAGAACAGCCCCCTTCGTCTCTCACCTCTCTTCCTCCCCCTTTCCCTTGGGGAGGGGGAAGGAGAAGAAGGTCTCTCTGGGCTTGGAGCAATAGCATTCAGCCCCTGTCCCTTGCTGCAAGCTGCCAAGCCTCCGGACCCCACGAGAGGCCCTGCTTCTTGGCCTCTCCCATCCCAGCTCGGGAGCCAGGGAGCAGGTGTGTTTGGGGCCATGTAGCCACCCCTGCACCGCATTTAGGAGGGGAACAGTCACTGCATTTCTTTGCCCTCTAGTTAGAACTCTTGTGTTTGGAGAACAGAATTGGAGATTGTTTTCACCACCGACTGAGTATAACTAATTGCAGTTATGAGGCACCTCTTTTTTCCAAGGCTTAGATGTGGTCAACTCCATAGACCCCTGGTTTACTCAGAAACAAATTCACATTTGCTCCATCTCCCTAAACATGTATTTTTTCATGTGTCCATCCAACTTTCCTGAGTATTACAATCATGAATCAAATGTAACATTTGGGGGAAAGTCTGTAGTAAAGATAAATTGTTTGTCCATAGTTTAGGTTGTGACAGTCAACATTTGTCAAGAAAAGTCCCCAGACATGTGACTCCCAGAGGAGGTGTTTCCTTCTTCTCACTGCTCCAGTGTCTGTGTGAATCCATCATGAAAGAACTAGGGTGACTTTCAGGGACCTATCTGCAAATACTAATCTTAGTGTGATAAGCAAGAAACCTGTGTTGTTTGTCTTAGCGTATTTTCCATCAACCTCAAGCCCAGTGGGTAACTCAACTTGTGTCGTAAAACAATTTATCTGAATGCGGGGATTAGGAGACCTTTGAAGACAGTGTCAGTCAAGATATGGTCCCTTTGTACCTATGCCCCGAAGTTCTGCTTGTCTCCTCCTGGTTATCCAGTGGTTTGCGATCACTAATTAACAAAACCGAGGATGTCCGTGATGCTTGCCCAACAAGCCCCTGATGAAATTTCAACTCTTTGCATTAAACCATGTCACCAGCCAGTACAAGGTGCCCTTCAGAATTAACCTGGTGTGGGTGGGTTAAGTCAATGCAGTCTCTATTGTTTGCTTGTTTAATTCACTGGCGTTATCATTCTCTATCTCACCCTGTATATCATGTTTATATATATATACACACACATGTATGTTTTCGTTGAACCATTTATGTATGGGTGCCTGTATCACACCCAGCACTGTGTATTTTCTACACACATTTCCCAAAGTGGGAATATTCTCTTACAGATCTGCAGATTAATCATCACATGTGGGAAACTGTATGTTATTTCAAAACTTTTATCCAATTTGTATCTCATATTGCAATTTCTTAATTATGCCAAGAATGTGCTTTATAGCTATTTTTAAAAATGGATGTAGGATCCAGATCAAGGTTATTTGTTATGCTTAGTTGTTGTCTCTTGTGAGTTTGCTAAAATTTAGGACAGTTCCTTAGTATTTGTCTTTTACCATCAGTATCTTTGCAGAGTGCAGGCCAGTTACTTTTTGGAGTGTTCTCCAACTTGTTTCTCTGATTTTTTTTTCTCCCCGCCCCCAGCTTTATTGAGGTGTAATTGTGTAAGCTTTTAAATTTTTCTAGGCTTTGGTTTCTTTGGCTACAAAAAAGAGGATAGTAGTACTAACTTCTTAAGGTAGTTTTTAAGGATTCAATGAATATAGGTAAATAGTAAGTGTTCATTAAGTTATCAGCTATTTTTATGTTTTGAAAGTATTATTCCCCAAAAAATGTGATATATCCATACAGCGGCATATTATTCAGCCTTAAAAAGGAAGGAAGTTCTGTCACATGGTGTGGCGTGGAGGGATCTTGATGTCCCATGATTGGCATGGATTATGGCCCTTCATTCTCATAGCTACTCTATGGGGGACGTGCTATTACTCTTACACATGGGGAAACCGAGGCACAGAGAGATTAAGAAGCTTGCCCAGAGTCACACAGCTGGTGAGTGGCAAAGTGGCAGAGCTAGTGTTCTAACCCATGTGGTCTGACCTCACAGCCCATGGACTTAATCATGATTCTGAAAGCTTCCCTCATGTTGTGCTACCTTCCAAGAATGCTTGGTGAGTCCTCAAGCCAAAATCTCAAAAGATCATCATACACATTGCTAATTATGAACAAAACAGATCCTTATCATACTGCATCATTGGGTTGGGCGAAGCATTTTTATTTTATTTTAAGATTCTAGCTTTTATTTATATATCCATTCATTTATTTATTTTTTTTGTCTTATTTTTTTTTTTTTCCTAGGGCTGCACCCTCAGCACATGGAAGTTCCCAGGCTAGGGGTCGAATCAGAGCTGCAGCTGCCGGCCTACACCACAGCCACAGCAATGCTGGATCTGGGCCATGTCTGTGACCTACACCACAGCTCATGGCAACGCTGGATCCTTAACCCACTGAGTGAGGCCAGGGGTTGAACCTGAAACCTCATGGATACTAGTCCTGTCTGTTACCACTGAGCCACAACAGGAATTCCTCCAAGCACTGTTATTTTAAATTTTATGTTATTTTTGCCTTGTTGGAATGTATTTTCACTAGCAATTCCTAGTAACGGTGACTTCTTTTTTCTTTTTTTGTGGGAAGTCATTTACTGTAGATTAATCCTATGATATCCTGAAAACCTTCATCAGCCTGAAATCGGCACCTCAGGAGCTCCCTGAGACGTGTAGGTTGTCAGTTCCATTTCTACTTTGAGACACTTCATCCAAACTGAAAAGGACAGTGGAACAAAAATCTGGGTAGTTAATCAAGGAAGCTACTGGTTCCCTTTTTCTTTGGGGAGCAGAGTTCCCATCTGCCTCAGGCTTTAGGGGCATTTGCTAAATTCTGCACCAGTCACTTCTGGTTTTGCCAGCAGCCCGGTCCTGCTTCTTCCTGGCCTGTTTGTTTCTTTCTGGGTTCATCTGAGCACGTCTTCCACCCCCCGCCTTTCTCTGCTTTTCGGCAGAGAGTGATGGATAGCAGTGGCCAGCAGACGGAGCATGAGGGGAAAACCCTGGACACGCGTGATTCTGGAACCCTCGGGAATGTCAGCGAAGTGTCCCTGCTGGGGTGTCTGAGTTTGGCCCTCTGGGAGTATGAGCTGACACCAGGGCAGACGCAGTCTGCTCTGAGCTGGCCCCTCGCAAGGGCCGAGATGGAGTCTGGAGGTCACGGTCGTCGGTAGCCCCCTTCCTGAGCCTGGCGGAGAGCAGGCCCTCGCTGCCCGTGGCCGCTGTTTGTTTCACCCTATTGACACAGCGGGATGAGCTGCCTGGTCACCTACCTGTGCAGCGGTCACCACCCACCTCCCGCACAGGCAAATATTTACCGGCTCCGAGCTGTCCAGGGATCAGCACTGAGGGGGCGGAGGTGCCGGGCGGCCCAGTGGGCTGAGGCCCAGAGCCTGGGCACAAGGGCCTGGCTTCTGCGGGGGTGGCTGCAGAGTTAGAGAGGGTCCAGCTCACTAGGATGCCATGCTGACTCCTGTGCACACTGACAACCTGTTGTATTTGACCCGAGGTGGTGTCTTGAAAATTATCTTGGTCTCAGGTTCCAGTCTGTAGACTCTGTGAGTTTCCTCACTGTCAACATGAAGGCCCAGCAGTGAGAAAAGAAGGGAAAACAAGGAAGAGAGGAGACGAAGGGCAGAGAGAGGAGAGGAGGGAAGGTCCTTGCAGCCAGGGTGATGGTGGTTCTTCCTTTCCCAGTGTCCCAGGCGGCCATGGCCTGGATGCAGACTGAGGGGGAAAGGTGAGTTCCCTGGGGAAGACCAGATACCTGGCAACGTGGGTACTGTCTGTCTTTGGAAGCATAGACAGACTTTTCTTTTCTTTTTTTTTTTTTTGTCTTTTTGCCTTTTCTAGGGCCGCTCCTGCGGCATATGGAGGTTCCCAGGCTAGGGGTCTAATCGGAGCTGTGGCCGTTGGCCTATGACACAGCCACAGCAACGTGAGACCCGAGCCGCGTCTGCGACCTACACCACAGCTCACGGGAACGCTGGATCCTTAACCCACTGAGCGAGTGGGTTTGAACCCGCAACCTCATGGTTCCTAGTCGGATTCATTAACCAGTGAGCCACGACAGGAACTCCGACAGACTTTTCAATAAGGATCTAGAACCCTAGTAGAGTCCGGAGCTGGGAAAGACGTGAGATCAACAGTGAGGAATAAATAAAACAGGCACTGACACGGGCATCATGGAGTCCTTGATTTTTAATCCTCACCGTAATCATGAAAGGGGGTTATTTTGATCCCCACTGGATAAGAGAGCCTACCACCGTCTGAAAGCCTCGTTGATCCTCCGGGTCCACAGTAGTAACCGATGGGCAGGTAGCTGTCATTGTTCTGTTCTGACTCCAAATCCCATCCTCATTTTTCTGCAGAACCCTTACTGCCACTTCAACCCAGAAAACAGCAGACGTGGGCTAGAAACAAATCTAAGAGCAAACAGCGGCGAGAGTGGGCCCTGGGCGGAGCAGCCGGCTGCCAGGTGGTCAGGGAGAAGGGCCCGGGGCTGGGAGGGCCGAGGAGGAAGGGGCCTGGGCGCCCGCAGGCCCGGCTCCCACGCAGCCAGCCGCCTGCGAGCAGATGCTGGGCCGGTTTCCTCCGATTCCACATCCATTGTTCTGCCTTTATTACAGGGTCTCACTGTCCATCACAGACGGAAGTGAAATTGGTCTGCAATGGTTTCCTCTCCCACAGTCTTCTTGATTGTGTATTGATAGATGGCTTTTAAATATAATATCCTTACAGACAGGAAAATTAAGCTGATCTATCCATTTAATGGCCAGCACTGGTTTTTTTCTTTTCTATTCTAACATGAGAGACAATGTCTTTGCCTCTTCAGCCCCCCAAGACTTCCTTATTGTGTCCTAGTCTAAAAAAAGGCAGCTTAATTCCCAGGGTCACATCCTCCTGGTCAGTTAGTGGGGGGGACACTCTGGGTGCTATGGGGCATGGCCTCCCTTCTCCCAGGTCTCAGGCTGCAGCCAAGTGGCCACAGGTTTATGCAGGTGGGTGGGGAGGAGCCAGACCCCTGCTTTTCCCCAGGGCTTCCCTGCTGCTCGTCTAGGACCTGGAGCTCTTTTCTCTCCACTTTTGTGTCTCCAGAAGGCCTGTCTCTTTCTGCATGTACATTTTTGCCCGTGACTTGGAAACCACATGCTGTTTCTTTTTGTTTTCTTTCTCCACAGCCCACTGGGGTCCTTCGGATACTGGACAGAGCAGGCTGATGGTTGGCTTTTGTCCCTGTCTTTCTTTGGTAGTATTATTAGTTATTTCTGTGGCCCTGGAAATGTCTGTTGAAAGTACATTCCATTTTTCTTATAAAATTTTATCCTTAAGCCAAGAAATGGAAGCATTCTAAATACCCCATCATCAGATGAATGGATAAAGAAGATGTGGTACATATATACAATGGAATATTACTCGGCTATAAAAAAGAAGGGAATTTTGCCATTTGCCACAACACGGATGGATCTTGAGGGCGTTATGCTCAATGAAATAAGTCACCGAAAGACAAATACTGTATGATATTGCTTGTATGTAGAATCTAAAAAATACAACAAACTAGTGTATGTAACATAAAAAAAGACTCACAGATACGGAGAACAAACTAATGATTACCAGTGGGGAGAGGGAAGGGTCGGGGGCAGGGGTGGGAAATTTGGGGATACAAACTATACGATAAGCTATGAAGATACATTGTACAACATGGGGAACATAGCCAGTATTTTATAATAACTATAAATGGAGTATAACCTTAAAAATTGTGCATCACTCTTTTGTACACCTGTAATTTATGGATTATTGTACATCAACTGTACATCAAAAAAAAAACCTTTATCCTTAAGATTTTCTTCCGTTCTCTCTGCTCAGATCTAAACTGTATTCAGGGGTGCTTTTCTGACACCCATGCCCGCAGTGCTTATTTTTCTTAACATCACAAATACTATTGTTAGATGATTGTTAGTTTCACTAATGTTTATGGAGGAATTTTTAGAAGCACTTTCTTAGGCTACCATCTTCTCATTCAATCTCAAATAACTCATGAGGTAGTTACTGTGCTCATGCTCCATTTGGTAGATGAGGAAACTGAGACACGCCAAATAATATGCTCTCATCTGAGGCTCGCTTGTGGTGGTGCTGGGGTCGGGCCAATCCTGTCCCCCTGGGAGGCTGAGCCACTGCCCGGGATGTTCTGCTTGGGGCTGACGGAAACTTTGAGAGTGGACTGACTGACTGGGTGGTCCAGAAAGGCCCCCTGGGCGACACCTGTTCTCATTCCCACTTTGAGAACTGCTTCCACCATTAAACAGAATTCCCTTCAATTTGTAGAAATTAAAATCAAGGAGCCAACCCATCTGAGAACTCATTTAGAAAAATTATTATCCTAAAAGCTTATATTTACCTCTTAAAAGGCATTCTTTCTTGTCCTGAAGCACCTTTTAGCCAGGATCTGGCAACCTGAGTCGTATTTGGAACCTTTGAATTGGAACAGAATTTTTACACTGTTTATCATCTTGTGAGGGTTTTAAGGGGAAAGTGTCAACATAAATTTGGAATTTCCTGACTTGTGCAGATTTGAGTTATAATCTTGACATGACTAGAAAGGAAATCTTAAAAAAATATTTTAGAGTGCTTTATTGTGGAAACGTCCCGACCATTTTCATCCCATTTTCCCAGAGAAACCTGACAGCCTGGGGAGGGAGGAGGGGGGAGGGGGGCAGAAGAACAAAACGCCGCTGGCCACATCCTTGAACTCTTTTGTGTGTTTAGAACAATGTCCAGTTAAAATCAAACAATATCGCTGCTAAATCGGTCTAAAATAGTCCTTGGTGAGGAGGGCTCCTGGAGGGGTGGCGAGCTCCAGGGTCTCTCGTAGAGGAGGGGTCAGAGTGTGACTGGGGCGGGGAGGGCTGGCAGGACGCGGCCTCCTCCCCAGGGCCAGGGCGATCGTGGGCTCCTGGACGGCCTGGGACCTCAACTCCCGCTCAAAGCAGCGCCGACCCCAGCGCTGCGCCCAAGTGGAACACAAACAAAAGCCGGGCAGGGCTGGGGCGGGCAAGGCTGCTCCGGGCGGCGAAGTCACCGAGTCTGGCTTTCTGGCCAGATTTCCTCGGGAAGGCGAGGCGTGGCCGGCGCTGGGTGTGCAGCGCCGGGGAGGGGACGCGCAGGCCGCCTTCAGACGGCAAGACCCGGCTGGCCCGCGGCCAGGGCGCCCGACGCCAGCCCCGGCTCTGGGCGGTGGGAGCGGTCGCGGCCGGTCACACAATGGCATTATCTGGGGCCAAGCGCGCTGCGGAGGCGCGCGCGGCTTCCTGCCCCCGCACCGCGGCACAGACTGTCCCGGCCCCCAGCGCCTGCGACGCGCTCCCGGGCGCTCGGTCGCCAGGCTCGGCAGGGAAACGTCTAAGCCACTCTTCCTTGGGAACTGCAGACGCTGCAATGCTGTCATCCATTGTATTTTTATCCGCGCTGGAGGCCCACGATCATGAGCCACCTGGGGAAAGGGAAGGACTTTCCAGTTTATGTCATGCAGGGATCGCTGGGGCGTCTCTGGCGGGCGGGGAGGCAGAACTACCTTCCCTGTAACGGGAGCTCTGCATACAGCGCATCATCTCATCACCAACCCGGGCTCCCCGCCCCGCTCCTGAATCCCTGAGCATCTTCTTCACCAGGAAAGCCAAGAGGCTGCGACCCAAGCAGGGAACCTGGCGAGGGTACTGGGGCGAGCTTGCTTTTAATGCCTAGTCATTACTGGCAGTGTATTTTGACTGAATTGGCTCTAAACTTTCAAACATAGCCTTTCGATTAAACTATCTTAACTTTTAAAGTCGTTAAACCCCAGTCCTACTACTGTGTCAAAAAGGACAAGAAACACTAGGTTTTGTTTGGTTGGTGTCCTTGGCTTTGGAATATTGTGATTAGATTATTAAACAACAGCCTAGGTCTTTCTAACTAGATGCCTACTGCCAGAACGTTTAAGACTCTAAGCAGCCGGCTCCCAGAAATCAGGGGTTCGATCCAACAGTTACCAGAAATGCTCTTAAACCTTCTGCTTCCGGGTCAGGAAGTTTTTGGCAGTGGGACTCTGCTCCTTGAGGAGTGTTGGGCCAGGCTGGTTTGGGGCGCTGGGGTAGCCCAGCCCTCTGCTCTGTGCTCAATGACAGTTCCCGCTCTTGCAGGGCAAAGCTGATTTCAGCAGACCTGGACGGCAGCTCCTGGTTTGCCCTCAATACCTAAACCAGCTTTGCCCCTCACTCTTACCCACGAATATCCCTCCCAGCCTTGCTTTTGTGGAAAAGAAAAAAAAAAAAAAGGCTTTTTTTGGCTTGGACTCAGCAGAATGCTGGCAAATGTTTAACAACCAGCAGCAAACCGCCCTGATCATACATTTGTCATGGCTTTCAGGGGGACGGGTCTAAAAGTGCAGAATTTTGTAAACTATAAAACCTTTGCATGGAGTTCCCTGGTAGCTCAGTGGGTTAAGGATCTGGCATTGTCACTGCTGTGGCATGGGTTTGATCCCTGGCCTGGGAACCTCCACATGCCATGGTGTGGCCAAGAAAACTCTTTGCAGCATGCAGAAAGATAAAGGGAATCCTACAAAAATGTTCAGGTACTTACTGGCCACCTTTGATAAAATCTGAACACTTTGATGTTTACCTGGGAGATTCTTTTAAAGAGAGAGTTGAGGAGAGTGCGGCTGCCTCTCCTCCCTCCTCCCCCATCCCTGCACAGGGATGGCTGCTGTCTGACCTTTGTGTTTTCCCACCTGCTGGACTCAGGTTCTCTGCGGGCTCACTGCTAGGTAAAGGCTGGCATTGATTCTGATGAGCCAGCACAAACTTTTCAATATTTTTGGGTGCCACCTTTGCCTGCATGTTTCCAGATATGTGTGTGTATGTACAATATGTAATGCTATCCTGCGTGTCTTAAAATTTGAAGATAAGTTGTGTCATAATGCATGTAACTTTTTAGATAAACTTTAGTGAGATATAGTGCACATCCACTGCAATTCATCTATTTAAAGTATATAATTCAGTTGTTTTTAATATGGTCTCATTATTGTGCAGACATCAGCATAGGTAATTGTAAGACGTTTTCATTACCTGACTCCAAAACAATCAGCAGTCACTCTCCTTAGTCCCGCCTCCTAGACCAAGGTGACCAGCAGTCTGCTTTCTTTTTTAAAAAATTTTAAAAAATCAACAACAACAACAAAAAGACAAAAAGACAAAAAAAATTTTTAAAAATCACTCAATGAATTTTATTACATTTAGAGTCGTACAGTGATGATCAGCACCCAATTTTATAGCATTCCCATCCCAAACCGTCAGTACAACCCCCACACCCAAACCTGTCTCATTTGGAAACCATAAGTTTTTCCAAGTCTGTGAGTCAGTATCTGTTCTGCAAAGAAGTTCATTGTGTCCTTCATTTATTTATTTATTATTTTATTGTCTTTTGTCTTTATAGGGCCACACCCTTGGCATATGGAGATTCCCAGGCTAGGGATCTAATCAGAATTATTGCTGCCGGCCTATACCACAGCCACAGCAACATCAGATCCCAGCTGCATCTGCTACTTACACCATAGCTCACGGCTACGCCGGATCCTTAACCCACTAAGTGAGGCCAAGGATGGAACTGGCAATGTCATGGTTCCTAGTTGGATTTGTTTCCACTACACTGAGACGGGAACTCCATTGTGTCCTTTTTTTAGATTCCACATGTAAGTGATAGTATTTGATGTTGGTGTCTCACTGTCTGACTGACTTCACTTAGCATGGTAATTTCTAGGTCCATCCATGTTGCTGCAAATGCCGTTATTTCTTTCCTTTTAATGGCTGAGTAATATTCCATTGTGTATATGTACCACATCCTCTTTATCCATTCCTCTGTCAGTGGGCATTTAGATTGTTTCCATGTCTTGGCTGTTGTATATAGTGCTGCAATGAACATTGGCGTACATGTGTCTTTTCAAGTCATGGTGGTCTGCTTTCTATCTCTGTGGACTTGCCTGTTCCGGTCATTGCATACAAATGTAATCATATAATATGTGTCTGACTTCTTTCACTTAATGTAGCTTTTTTTTTTTTTTGTCTTTTGTCTTTTTAGGGACGCACCCATGGCATATGGAGGTTCCCAGGCTAGGGATCAAATTGGAGCTGGAGCTGCTGGCCTACCTCACAGCCACAGCAACTCTAGGATCTTAGCCACGTCTAGGACCTACACCACAGCTCATGGCAACGCTGGATCCTTGACCCAATGAGCGAGGCCAGGGATCAAACTGGCATCCTCATGGATGCTAGTCAGGTTCATTAACCACTGAGCCACCATAGGAACTCCAATGTAGCATTTTTATGGTTCATCTGTGTTGTAACATATGTGTTGGTACTTCATTCCTTCTTATTGTCTAATATTCCTTGTATGAAAGTAGAATATTTTATTTGCTTATTCATCTATTGATGGATATTTGGGTTGCTTCCATTTTTTGGCTATTAGAAATAATGCTGCTGTGACTATTTCTGAACGAGTTTTTGTGTGAACACACATTTCATTTTGGGGTATACTTCTAGAGTGGAATTGCTGGGTCATAGGCTACCTCTATGTTTAATCTTTGGAGGACCTGCAAGAGTGTTTTCCAGAGAAGCTCATGATTTTCCATTCCCATCAGTGGTCATGTGAGGGTTCCCACTTCTCCATATCCTCCTTCATGCTTATTCTCTGACCTGTTGATTCTAGCTTTCCTGGTAGGTATGAGCTGGTATCTTGTAGTTTTGATTTGCATTTCCCTAACGACTAGTGGTACTGAGCGTCTCTTCATGTGCTTGTTGGCTATCGGTACATCTTTTCTGGTGAAATGTTTATTCAGATGCTTTGACTATTTAAAACGTTTAATCACTTGGTCTTTTAAAGATTATTGAGGTGAGTATAAGAACATGTTATATATTCCAGATATAAGATTTGTAATTATTTTCTTCCATCTTGTGGGCCATTTTTTTCACCTTCCTGATGTTGTCTGGAAGATATATGATTTGTAATTATTTATATGATATATGATTTGTAATTATTTTCTTCCATCTTGTGGGCCATTTTTTCACCTTCCTGATGATGTCTGCTCTACATAACCCTCTGAAAGTGTCTTAAGTTAATAAATGTGGATAAAACAGAACTATCCAATTAGAAACATGGAATGCTCATACAAATGTTAACCAATTTTAACTTCCGTGTAATACTCAACAGTATGAGTATTGTGTGTTAAGCTATTGATCCATTTTCTCATCAGTGGATGTCTGGGCCATCTCTAGTATTTGGCTCTGACACATGACACCACCATGGCCATACTTGTCCCCATCTCCTGAGGCAGGCTTCCAGGTGTTTGCTGGGGAAGTGCAATGCCAAGTCTTTCCCAGGTATTAAATAAAGCGTTAGGGTTAGGGAAGACTAACCTGGGGAAGACCTGGCATTGCCTGTCTTCAGATTCATTGGATATTGTTGAATTATTTTTCTTTTCCACCACAATGTATTAGAGATCTCAGTGTGGGACGTCTTTGCTAATGCTACTGTTTGACAATTAAATTGTAGGTATTGAAATTGAATCTCGTTACTGTTTAAAATGTGGCCCTGGAGTTTTCCTGGGGTGCAGTGGGTTAAGAATCCAGCATTAGGGTTCCTGTTGTGGTGCAGTGGAAACAAATCTGACTAGTAACCATGAGGTTGCAGGTTCGATCCCTGGCCTTGCTCAGTGGGTTAAGGATCCAGCATTGCCGTGAGCTATGGTGTAGCTCTGAGATGTGGCTCAGATCCTGCATTGCTGTGGCTGTGGTATAGGCTGGCAGCTGTAGCTCCGACCCGTAGACTGGGAACTTCCGTATCTGGCATTGTCACTGCTGTGGCTGTTGCTGCCGTGGTGCAGCTTCGATCCCTGACCTGGGAACTTGAACTTGGCGTGGGCACAGCCTACCCGCCCACATAAAATATGGCCTTACGGGCTGTCAGACTTGACGTTGGCTGCTGGTGCTGTTTTTTAAATTGGTAACACATTGTTAAGAAACTGTGGCATTAATATTTTCTTATGTATTGACAGCTCTGGAGACCCTGGTATAAATAGGCAAATATGAATGATTGTATAGACTATTTCTATGGTTCTTCTGCATAACCTTAGCTGGCTGTGTTACGCCCCTGATCATGTAGATGGTATATAGTGTGGAACATATTTTAAATCTGCAATATGAACTTTTGCTATCGACTAGCATCAAGTTCTAGAGTTTATTAGCATAAATTGTTTGCAAATTCATTAGCCCCTGGAAGTCCTGTAAAAGCAGAGTGCATTTCATTCCCGTTCATGGTCCCTCGCCTTCCTTTAGTCCTGTTGCTAGTAATTCCAGTCCTGTCAGCATTTTCTCATGTAGTTCAATTCAGCTCTTTAGTCTTTCAAAAGTGAATTGTGAGTGCACTAAAATTTTTATAGAGAATGTTTTTTGGCTGAGTTTCTTTTTGAGCGTTGATCTGTTGTTAATGTACACAGATAGAACCCACAGAGTAAAATAAGCAAACGAAAACCTAATAAAAAGGGAGAAACTTTCTAATGGAGGAAGCTTCGTCAATGTTGTAATCCATAATTTACATGAAAGGCCTTTTTAAGGTGTATTTTAACAGACCTGCGGCAGGTGGACGTTCCCGGGCCAGGGATTGAACTTGCGCCACAGCAGTGACAATGCCTGATCCTTAACTCCCAGACTGGTTTTCAGAAGGGTCCTGGTACACTCAGCCTTTCACATACTCGTTTTATCACTCACTCCTCACGGAAAACCTAGGAGACAGACACTACCTCCCTCATTCTGGCTTTCACCATCTGCCAGAATCCTCCCCAGATCTAACTGGTGATATTAGCTGTGGCTCTGAAAATAAACGAAATGTTAGATATTTGGATATTTCCCTCTAGTAAGTTTTCCAAAGCCAAGAAAGCTCAAGAGTTTAAAGGTAGTTGGTCCTTGCAGCTGTATGGTGAGGGTTATCCTTCAGAGGGAAGGTCAGGAAATCCTGAGATGTTCTGTCTAAATTCTGCTAAAGTGGGGAAAGAGTAAAGTTCAGCCTCAACGTTATTTTTCGTTGAAAATTGGGTAGATTCCAGCTTGCACCAGGTTTTCTTGGCCAGACTCTCATCTCTCTGGGTAGTGGCTGAAACTGCCCTCGAAGGCTGTAGAAGGGAGAGGTCTGACCCCTGTCCCCAAGCCAGTGACTGTCCAGTGGTTACATAGGCTTTGTATCAAGATGACTGCGGATGTGCTGTTGGTCAGACAGGGAACCGTCACACCACACAGAACGGATCCAGAGCTAGGCTGAGGATGCCAATGTCCTACTTCCCAGCCCTGTGGTGTTCAACCTCTGCATGTGTTCTCTGCCTCTTAGCTATTGTCACACATGAGCTCTGTGTTGCTTAACTTCTCTGTGCTGTGCGTCCCTCCTCTGTAAACCAGGGATAATTCCTAGGGCTAATGTGAGGATTAAATGAGATATAAATGTCAAGATTATATATGAGATAAAAGGTGTAGAAATAGTCCCTGGAAAAAATGAAAACTGCTCAGTAAATGTGAGATAGGATTAGGACTGTATAATTTCTTCCTTTCTGTTTTATTGAGATATTATTGACATACAGCACTCGATAGTCATCATCACAGCATAACGATTTGCTTGACATATGATGGTATAGCTTTAATGATGCATCCAATAAAGTGAGGGAAATAAATTAATTCTTGATGCACACACAAAATTGTTTGGCTAATAAACCTTTTTTTTAAAGTTTTATTGAAGTATCGTTGATTTACAATGCTGTTATAATTTCTGCTGTACAACAAAGTGATACAGTTATTATACATACACACACATCCATTCTTTTTCAAATTCTTTTCCCATAGAGATTATCACAGAGTATTGGGTAGAGTTCCCTATGCTGTATAGCAGGTTCCTGTTGGCCATTCATTCCATATACCTCAGAGTGCATGTGCCAGTCCCAGACCCCCAATGCATCCCTCCCCCATCACCTGTCCCCTTTGGTAACCATACATTTTTCAAAGTCTGGGAGTCTCTTTCTGTTCTGTAAATAAATTCATTTGTATTCTTTTTTTAGATTCCACATGTTAAGTGATACCACATGATGTTTGTTTGACTTCACTTAGTATGATAATCTCTAAGTCCATCCATGTTGCTACAAATAGTATTATTTCATTCTTTTTTATGGCTAATATCCCATTGTATATATGTACCACATCTTCTTGATCCAGTCCTTGTCGATTGACATTCAGGTTGCTTCCGTATCTTGGCTATTATAAATAGCCCTGTAGTGAACATTGGGGTGCATGTACCTTTTCGAATTATGTTTTTTCCCAGATATATGCCCAGGAGTGGGATTGTTGGATCATATGGTAGTTCCGTTTTCAATCTTCTCAAGAACCTCCATACTGTTTTCCATTGTGGTTGTACCAATTTACTTTCCCACCAACAGTGTTACAAGCTTCCCTTTTCTCTGCACCCTCTCTAGCATTTACTGTTTGTAGCCTTTTTGATGATGGCCCTTCTGACAGGTGTAAGGTGGTACCTTACTGTAGCTTTGATTTGCATTTCTCTAATAATTAGCAATGTTGTGTACCTTTCCATGTGTTTTGTGGCATCTGTATGTCTTTTTTGGAGAAATGTCTAGTTACATCTTCTGCCCATTTTTTGATTGGGTTGTTTGTTTTTGATATTGAGCTGCATGAGATGTAATAAATGTCTAAACTTTTTAGGGATCGTCTAAGTACACTCAGTTAGATGCAGAATCAGAAGTTCCCGTTGTGGTGCCATGGTTAACGAATCCAACTAGGAAACATGAGGTTGCGGGTTCAGTCCCTGGCTTCGATCAGTGGTCAAGGATCCAGCATTGCCATGGGCTGTGGTGCAGGTCACAGACCCGCTTCGGATCCAGCGTTGCTGTGGCTGTGGTGTAGGCTGGCGGCAACAGCTCTGATTCGACCCCTAGCCTGGGAACCTCCATATGCCGTGGGTGCAGCCCTAAAAATACAAAAGACCAAAAAAAAAAAAAAAGAATCAAACTACATGGTGAAATTGAACTTAAAAATAAAGAAAAAGTAATTTTACATGCCAGGTAAAAATGTAGCTTTTGTATAAGACCTTGTAAATCTGAATAGTTCCTATGGTTTCAGGACATATACCTTGACACAGAAATAGTCTGAATTCATTTTCATATTAAAAACTCAGGAAGCATGTAATGATACTGTATCAACATGGCAAATACTTTTAAATATCATAAAAGTTAAATGTTATTTTACTGAATACAGACTACAAAGGGAGTTCATCTTTAAAACAGTCTGGATTTGGAATTCTCTTGTGGTGCAGTGGGTTACAGATCCAGAGTTGTCATTACAGCGGCTCAGGTTGCTGCTGTGTCTCGAGTTTGATCCCTGGCCCTGGAACTTCCACATGCTGCAGCCAAAAAAATAGTAATAAAAATAAAGTAGGCGTTCCCATTGTGGCTCAGCAGGTTAAGAACCCAACATAATGTCTGTGAAGATTCGGATCTAATCCCTGGCCTTGCTCAGTGGGTTAAGGATCCTAGGTGGTGCAACCTGTGACATAGGTCATGGATGCGGCTCAGATCCCAAGTTGTTATGGCTGTGGTGTAGCCCCACAGCTGCAGCTCCTATTTGACCCCTAGCCTCGATGTGACTGTAAAATATAATAATAGTAAAAAAGTCTGGATTTTAACTTCCTGACTTTTGTATATATAAATATATATATATTTACAATTAAGAAACATCCAAGTCAACATTTAAGTAAGCAAGATTTTTAACAACTCACAACTAATTTTTTCCTGTATTTATCAACCAGGAGAATTAAGCATACATACATACATGCAATTCTCCCTAATTAAAATCTGTTTGGATAGTGCCATTTCTGATCATAATTGTAGCAAATTTAAGTTTTAGCTAAATAAATACTTCTTTATAATTAGTGTAACTCTTTTTTTGGGGGGAGCATACCCAAGGCACATGGAGTTTCCCAGGCTAGGGGGTCTAATTGGAGCTGTAGCTGCTGGCCTACACCACAGCCACAGCAATGCCAGATTAGAGTCAAGTCTGTGACCTACACCACAGCAAGGCCAGAGACTGAACCGGCATCCTCATGGTTCCTAGTCAGGTTCGTTAACTGCTGAGTCATGACGGGAACTCCTCTAATTAGTGTAACTCTTCTGTAATTATGAGCCTTCATTAAAACTTACATGGTTCAAGAGCAAGAGACTTTTCATTTCAAGTAGTGGCTCATGATTGTTTTCCTAAGTAAATTATAATGATAAATCAGCAGTACTATCTTAAATAAATATCTTCTAACATTTTCCCTTGATTTCCATGCCCAAAGTGAATAATTTATTTCAGAAGGATTTTTTCTTTTCTGCTGACAGGGAAGTTTAAAAAAATTATTCGGCTGGGGAAGGTTTCCTGATAATCACGGAATCTTTGAAAGCTTGGCCCTGGGCATCACTAGCGGACGGTCTAACCCTGGGGTCCCCTCATGGGGAGGAAGCCGGGTGAAAACTCAGGCTCCTCCTGACTGCAGGGCACGCCTGCCGGCTGCTCTGACCATTTTGGAAGAGGGAAATCTCAACAGCAGCATAAATAGCCACTGACAAACTTCAGGAAATAGCAGTGGGGGAGGGTCACCGAGGTTGTCCAGTCTTGGGGTTTTTGATTTGGGAGCTGAGATGAAAAAGCAGGAACTCTCCTTTAGTCCTCCATGACATAGAAATATTTGCCAGTCTGACAAATGGAAAAACACCAAAAGCTTCAAAGCTTCCCGAGATAATGAATACAACCATGATTTGGGGAGGTTTTTAAAAACCAACCACCAAAAATTTTACGTATAGAAAGGTATGCAAGCCATAAACATACAGCTTGGTTAATATTTTTCTCTTTTAAAATGAAATTGTGGTAAAAAGTGTACATAGCACAAAATTCACCATTTTATTAACCCTCTGGGGGCGAACATGCCGACGGCATTACATACATTGATATTGCGGGGCCACCAGCACCGCCATCCCACCCCAGAAGGTTTTCATCTTCCCGCATTGGAAGCCCACACCCATGAAATGCTCACTCCCTCCTCGGGCCCCAGGTCTGGACAGCCAACCCATATCCAACCAGCATCTGAGCCCCTTGTGCCATCATAGGGGTAGCATGTCCACAGTGGATGAAAGGACGGAGGCAGGAGAAGGAAGACGAGGGGTCTGCCCCTCTCCTCCCTGCACTTCTGGCCAGTTTTTGTGTGTGTGTGTGTGTGTGTGTGTGTGTTTGCCATTTCTTGGGCCGCTCCAGCGGCATGTGGAGGTTCCCAGGCTAGGGGTCCAATCGGAGCTGTAGCCGCCGGCCTACGCCAGAGCCACAGCAACACGGGATCCGAGCCGAGTCTGCAACCTACACCACAGCTCACGGCAATGCCGGATCGTTAACCCACTGAGCAAGGGCAGAGATTGAACCCGCAACCTCATGGTTCCTAGTCGGATTCATTAACCACTGCGCCACGACGGGAACTCCCCACGTCTGGTCAGTTTTACACCCTGAGCTTTTGGGAAGAACTTGGAAAGCGTTGGTTTCGGAAAGGTTCACTCTTCACCCTGAGATGGTCTGGGGCACGGTCTTTCGTCTGCCCTTCCTCCCTGGACTCCCCGTGTTGAGACTGTTTAGGTAGCATCTCCTGCAGGAAGCCTGGTCCAACTGATCTTAGTGCCTTCCCACCAGAAAGTGGTCCATCCACACAATGGAGTAGTATGACCTTAAACAGAGAAAGATTTCTGACACTTGCTCCAACAGGGAAGACCCTTGAGAAGAGGATGCTGGAATCAGCCTCTCATAGCACGGATAGGACTCCTCTCATCGGAGGTTTTTCTAAAATAGTCAGACTCTGAGAAAGAAGAGGGAGGGGTGACTGCCAGGGGCTGTGGGGTGGGAAGATGAGGGGCAGTTTAACAGGGGCGGAGCTTCAGTTTTGTAAGACGAGAAAGTCCTGCTGCACGACACCGCAAATAAACGTAACAATGCATTGTGAACACTAATTCTGTTTCAATCCCAAAGTGATTACAATGCTTTCCAAAATGAAATAGGGAAATTCATGATACATTTTTTTTTTCTCAAACACTAGAGTGGGTTTGTTTTGGTGTGATATTTATTTATTTATTTATTTGGGCCGCACCTGTAGCATATGGAAGTTCCCAGGCGAGGGATGGAATCGGAACTGCAGCTGCCAGCCTACACCACAGCTCATGGCAACACTGGATCCTTAACCCACTGAGCGAGAACAAGGATCAAACCCTTATCCTCATGGAGACTTAGTTGGGTTCTTAACCGGCTGAGCCACAACGGGAACTCCCAGGTTTTTTTTTTTTAACTAATAAATATTAAAAAAAAAGGAAAGAAATATGTACATTTTAAAAAGTAGTATAGAATTTTTTTTAACCCTTCTGTTCAGTAGTGAGAATCTAATCGCCTTATTGACCAAGTAAAAGGAGAAAACACCCTTAGACGGCCATATTAAATTCAGGGATTCTGAAGTTCTCTCGTGGTGCAGTGAGTTAAGGATCCCACATTGTTGCTGCTGTGGCTCAGGTTATTGCTATGGTATGGATTCTATCCCTGGCCAGAGAACTTCGACATGCCTCGGACACAGCCAAAAATAAAGAAAAATACATGATCAGGATTAGATTCCCTGCAGCGTAATCAGAGACATGTTTAATCCAAGTCTGTCTTTCCACCCCGGGTGAGGCCCACTGGTTGGCAGAGTTTGGGAAGTTAAGCCTCCTCCTATCAGAATGCTCTATTGATAAGAGGTAGTTTTTTGTTTTCCTCTGAAGGAATGAATAACTAAGAACCTTAGGCAAACCTAGATGCTCACACGTGTAAACAGGAGAAAAACACAGATGTCACAGGAGCCTCAGCACAGGAGACTGATGAGCACAGCCCAGATGTTGGGCTTGGTGGTCCCCACAGAGGAGCTGGACCAGGAGGAGGTCAGGCCACCAATAAGGAAAGACTGGGGGGGAGCACCACCGGGGGACCAGCCTCCTGGAGGGGAGAGTGCCAGAGAAGGAGAGAGCCCATGGGCAGGGTGGTGGCAGGGGGCATTTTTTGTTGAGTGGCTCCTGTGTCCTGTGTGTCGTGCTCCGTTCTTTGCACCTGTCGCTGCCTGTCCTTCTTACAAAACACTGAATAGAGCTTTTCCACGGGCAGGAGTACTGTGTACTCTAATGGCAAAACTTGGCATTGAAATTGCTTTCCATAGATACTATAAGGCTGCTTTCCTTTTGTCTCAGGTTATTAGCAGGACCTAGAAGTTTAATAGCTGAGACCTGGGATGCCTGATTTGTCCAGCTCGGTCCTGGACCTGACTCACTGGACGGCCTTGGTGAAATCATTTTCCATCTGTGAGTGAGTTTCCTTGCTGTTAGGACAAAACTAAAAATACATTTTGTCTTCATGGGTTATGGTAAGGACTAGCTGAGTAATCTTTACTAAGAAATTGCAACTTTTTTTAAGGATAAAGATGTATTTCATCATAGAGGAAATCTGTTTGGGAGTTGTCTGATCCTAAAGTGATATGATACAAAATAAAAAACTTCAGCCTCCTCCATTGGACTAGGAGACAAAACCTGGCTCAATTCCAGGGTCCTTGATGTCCCTGAGAAAGGCACAGCGCAGGGAGCAGCTCCATCCCTCCCGCCGGCTTCCAGGCAATGTGCTGTGCATGCTCAGGAGGAAGCAGTCTTCTGTGCCGCCCTGTGGTGCTGACCAGCCCCCATCCCGCCAGCGCCAGCGAGCATCTCTCTCCTCGCGTTCCCCAAGCTCACTCTCCCAGCTCCTAAGTCCTCCAGCAATTTTTCTTTGGAATTTCTATGACCCCATTTTTTCAGCTGCATACAAACGTTCTATAAGCAGGGAGATTTCTAATTTTAAACAGGACATGGTGCCCCATTTGCATGACTTTTGTTGTTTTGATTTTTTTTTAATTTTATTACAAGGTTGTGATAATTTCTGCTATACAACGAAGTGGCTCAGTTATACATGTATACATGTCCATTCTCTTTCAGATTCTTTTCCCATGTAGATGACCACAGAATATTGGGTAGAGTTGCCCTGTGCTATACAGCAGGTCCCTGTCGGCCAGTCATTCCATAGACCTCAGTGTGCATGTGCCAATCGTAACCCCTCATTGACTGTGGTTTTCATTTTATTTCATAAAAAATAGACATTGCAGACAAGACTTTTATGGACTTTGTGCCTTCAAATGTATGCCATCATCGCATGTGCCCTGCTTTCCTCTCCTCTTCTTCTTCTTTTTTTTTTTTTTTTTTGGCTTTTTAGGGCCGCACGTGCGGCATATGGAGGTTCTCAGGCTAGGGAGCAAATCTGAGCTGCAGCCGCCAGCCTGCTACCACAACCACAGCAACGCTGGATCCAGGCCCTGTCTGCAACCTACACCACAGCTCATGGCAACGCCGGATCCTTGACCCACCGAGCGAGGCCAGGGATTGAACCCACAACCTCATGGTTCCTAGTCAGATTCATTTCCGCTGCACCATGACAGGAACTCCTTTCCTCTCCTCTTGATACAGCAGAGTGGCCCTTCCTCCTCTAAAAAAGACTTATTTTCCATCCTGCTCTGGACCTGAAGGTACTGGGGAGTGGTTTAGGGTTGCAGCGATGGGGGGGTCATTGGTGACCCCGAGGAAGCCTGGAAGGAGCTGGGTGGTGAAGAAGGCAACAGGACAGCCACGGACCATCTAGTGGGAAGTCTGAGTATGAAAGGAGGCAGTTCCTGCCTTCTCCCCAGTCTCGGGCTCTCAGCTTGTGCCTCCAGCGTTCCTTCCTTCTGTCTGTGCCCTCCATCTGTCCTCTGCACAGCAGTAGCGGCAGCTGGACAAGCAAGAAACAAAAACCACCCCTCAGCCTGGAATCTCTCAGTTGAGGGCATTTCGGTTGCTCCTCTTCTTGATCCAGTTCTCCAGAGTCTTTCGGGTTTGGAGAAAGTAGCTTCCACAGGTGATGTGGTCCATTGAGCAGCTGAGCTCAGCATTGCCTGACCCTAACCCTAACCCTAACCCTAACTAACCCTCTGTGGCAGGCCCTGACAGAAGCAGGGGAACCTCACAGCTGCCAAAATGCAGCTCCGTTCTCCGGAGCCTGCAGGCTGGCACTGTGGAGAGGCTGGCGGGGCCCGGGGAACACAAGGGAAGCAGGAACGTGATCCCTCTTTGCAGGGCTCAGGAACGGCGATGCCTAAGCTGGGGTCTGTGAGGTGACTCAAGTAGCCGAAAGGCGGGGGCGGGGGGGGTGCATTCCAGCCAGTGACAACGCGGGCACAGAAACACGCAGGGAACCTCATGTGAAACCTAGGCAGGATGGGATGGCGGAGGTGGGGGATGGGGCTGGAGCGATGGCGAGACCTCTGACCAGGGATGCTGGGGGGTGGGGGGGGGTCTCACGATGGGTTCGCTGGCCTCTCCTCCTCTTCCTCTAGTCCCAAGAACATCAGAATCACTGCACTTGATCTGGGTGTTGTCCTAGGTGTTAGCAGGTGCTGAATAAATGGGGAATGGTTGAATACTTTCTCTCATGAAATCTGCCACATTATTTGCGTTGTTTAGGTTAAAACTGCTGATGCATCTAAACGGCTTAGAACCCGGTTAGAAACAGAATATGCAAAGCAGTGGAGTGTAAGGGTCTGTGAGACCAGCTGCCTCGGGTTTCTGACTTGGCTTCATTGCCTACCGTGACTTTAATCTAGTTATTTAGCCTTCATGTCATAGTGTGTAATTCGCAAGGTTATCCTGAGGGTTAAATGAGTTTGTATGTGTAAAGCACTTACTTAACTCAAGGCTTTCTAACAATTCATAATAATTGTTCATAGTTACCATTAATAGTAAATATGGTTATCAATTATTTTAAATAATTTAAATTATGATTAAGTAATGATTGACCATTATGATGAAATCCCCTAAGAGTTCTGATTCCTAAAGCGCCCCTCCCCTGGCACATCCTTATCTTCTGCTGAATTCTGGGACTCCGATCAGTCATCCAGTGTGTCTGTTAGCTAATGGAAGGGGATTGACAGCCTAGACACCAGCATGGGAGGTTGGTAACAACCATCAAAACTAAACATGAAACATTTCAGGAGTTTCCCTGTGGCACAGTGAGTTAAGGATCCAGCGTTGTCACTGTAGCCGCTGGGGTTGCTGATGTGGCCAGGGTTCGATCCCTGACCTGGGAATGTCCACACACCGTGGGCATGGCCTAAATAAATACATACATAAATATGTAAGTAACCACATCATGATATTTCGAAGTCCAAGCAGCCTTTCTTTCTCAGTTATCGTTGATTGACTAATAATGTATAAACCTGACTGTCTGCATGGAACGATGTTCTGGAAGAAATAACTGCCCCAAGTGTGTACTCTGCAAGCTTCATATGACATTCTCCCCATATGTTTTATTTTACTGTCATGTCAGCTTTCAGATTTACTGTTCCACTCGTCCACAGCGTATGTGTTTTTATATTCTGAAAAACCATCAACCCACAGGGGAAAACAACAGAAACCGGTTGCAAAGCTTTCACTTTTACAGCGTTTCCAAGGAGCCCGCCTTCCCCCTAAAGGGCTCTGTTCCCTTTTATGGCTGGGCACCAGGCTCCAGGACAGTGTAAAGCGTTTCCTGTTCCAGGGAAGTGCTGGCTCCTGCAGGAGCCGGGGCCCCTTGGGGAGAAGTTGATAGGAACCGGGAGCAGTGTGTGACCTGAGGCCGGCGTCAGCTGAGCCAGCAGGGAGGGAAACACATTTGATGGCCCCTTTGTGCAGACCGAGGTCCCAGAAGCACTTCTGGGAAAGTGAGTCTGGTGCGGTACACACAGTCCTCTGAAGAATGGCAGGGAAGCCAGCTGAGCTGGAGAAGGACGTTCCCAGATTAGACGCCCAAACCTTGGACCTGGCCGCCGTGGAGACCTGGGAGATGTCAGGAATGCCTACACTCCGGTGATCCTGAGCTCCACGGGAGTGGAGAGTTAAAAATTGGAAAATACAAATTGATTCTGCACAACCTAACGCTATCCCCACTAGGAAATATTTCTCAGGGGACTTACTGTTAACACACTGAGGACATGGAAATTAAAATCTACTTTCCTTCTTTCTTGACCTTAAGATTTTCCTATGTTTTTAAATGATAATAATAAGAGTTATTTATTTATGGTTGAGTTGATGTGTCATTCAGTCTGATAATTTTGATCTTTGATCTTTGTGCATTTCACAATCTCATCAATGGTGGCAAGAAAATAAACCAAAATAGTGCGACTAGTCCTTTTAGATTTACTCATAATGATAATATGACCATTCTAAATATTACTTTGATGATAGCTAACATTTGCTGAGCACTGGCTATGTGTTAAAAGCAACAAATTAGGCCAAAGGTTCCCACTAGTAAAAAACTGAGAATGAACCAACAAATTGTGTTTGCTAATTCAGTGTAAAGTATGCAGATATACCACGATACTGTTAGAGTACGTACATTTATGTGCACTTCTAAAGCTCAAATAAAGATACACATTTAAGGAGGAATGTGAATAAACAAATAGAAATTCTTAGATTTCCTTTTTGTATGAGAGTAGTTTGTATAGTAATGGAGTATATGGACAGCCCAGTTTGGGGATCATTCTGCCATCCTCGTACAAAGTGTTATTTCCATTGTAAAGATGCACACACTGATGTGGACAGGGGTGAAGCCCTTGCCCAAGGTCACTGGGGTATCACTGTGGGAAAGCGCCATCCCTGTGGCCTCACGACCGCGCTCATGTCTGTGGCTCCACCAGCTGAACTTCTGGGAGGCTGGACCATCATACCAGTGTATTCATATTTCTACTCCTTCTTAATCTAAATTATTAGATACATGTACTTAGAGTGTCCAGATGTGTTCTAGTCTTATCAGCCAAGATTTGTGATTGTTAAAACACATTGGGGAGTTCCCGTCTTGGCGCAGTGGTTAACCAATCCGACTAGGAACCATGAGGTTGCGGGTTCGATCCCTGCCCTTGCTCAGTGGGTTAAGGATGTGACGTTGCCGTGAGCTGTGGTGTAGGTCACAGACGAGACTCGGATCCTGTGTTGCTATGGCTCTGGCGTAGGCCGGTGGCTACAGCTCCGATTCAACCCCTAGCCTGGGAACCTCCCATATGCCGCGGGAGTGGCCCAAGAAATGGCAAACACACACACACACACAAAACCACATTGGCTCAATTTGTAACTTTATCCTTAAGTCCAGACATAAGAATTTCTAAATGAATTGAGATTTTTCATCTGAAGCTTTCTTAATCAAGAAATGAAACCCAGTTATTTGTTTGCTGTGGTTAAAAGTAGCAAGGGACTAAAATTGGAATTAAGAAAATGATTCCATTTAGAATAGCCTCAAGAAAAGAATGAAATATTTAGAAATAATGAAGGCAGTACAAAACTTGTACCCTGAAAACTACAAAAATGGTTGAAAAAAATTAAAGTTCTAAATAAATGAAAAGATATCCCATGTTCATGGATTGGAAGACTTACTCTTGCTAAAAGAGCAATACTCCTCAAATTAACCTACAGATTCAACTCATTTCCTATTAAATCCCAACTGGTGTATTAGAAAAAATTTATGAGCTGATCCTCAAATTCATATGGAAATTCAAGAGACCAAGAAAAGCCAAAACATCTGGTTATTGCTGTAACACAGATCCCTGACCCTGGAACTTCTGCATGCCACAGGTGGGGGGAAAAAAAAAAGAAAAGAAAAGCCAAAACAATCTTGGAAAAAGAAGAAAGTTGGAGGATTCATGTGTCTCAATTTCAAAACTTACTAGAGAACAACAGTAATCAAGACAGTGTGGTACTGGCATAAGGCTAGATGTAATAAGTCAGTAGACTAAAACTGAGAGTCCAGAAATATGCCCTAATTTATAGTCAATTTTTATAGTCAATTATTTTGACAAGTGTGCAAATCAGTGGGGAAGTTACAGTATTTTCAACAACAAATGGTGCTGGGACAACTGGATGCCAAAAAGTCAAGTTGGACCCTTACCACATACCATATAAAAAATTAATTCAGGAGTTCCCATCATGGCACAGTGGAAATGAATCCGACTAGGAACTATGAGGTTTCAGTTTCAATCCCTGGCCTTGCTCAGTGGGTTAAGGAACTGGCGTTGCTGTGAGCTGTGGCGTAGGTATGATATGGTATGTATGTAGGTATGATATGGTATGTATGTAGGTATGTATGTAGATATGGTGTTGCTATGGCTCTGGCATAGGCTGGCAGCTGTAGCTCTGATCAGACCCCTAGCCTGGGAACCTCCATATGCCGAGGGTGTGGCTCTAAAAAGACAAAAAGACAAATAAATAAATAAATAAATAATTCAAAATTGATCAAAGACCTAAATGCAAGAACTAAAATTATAAACACTTAGAAGATAATAGATATAAATCTTTGTGACCTTGGACTATGCAATAGTTTTTATACATTGCACCAAAAGCATAAGCATCCAATAGGAAAAAAGATAAATTGGACTTTATAAATATTAAAAATGTTTTAACTTCACAGGACACTTTGAGCAAAGGACACAGAGAATAAAAAGGCAACTGAAGAGTTCCCGTCATGGCTCAGCATTTAATGATACCCACTAATATCCATGAGGATGAGGATTTATCCCTGGCCCCACTCAGTGGGTTAAGGATCCGGCATTGCCATGAGCTGTGGTGTAGGTCACAGATGCGGCTCGGATCCTGCATTGCTGTGGCTGTGGTATAGGCTGGCAGCTATAGCTCCGATTCGACCCCTAGCTTGGGAACTTCCATATGCCTCAGGTGCAGCCCTAAAAAAAAAAAAAAAAAAAGACAAAAGGCAAAAAAAAGGCAAAGAAAGAATGGAAGAAAACTTTTGCAAAGCACATATCTGATAAAGGGTTTGACTCTAGAATATAAGAACTCTTACAACTTAATAATAAAAAGACGACAGTAAAAAAAATCCAAGTGACACAATTTTATAATTGGACAAAGGATTTCAGTAGCTGTTTCTCAAAAAAAAAAAAATACACAAATGGCCAATAAGCATATGGAAATTTCCTCAGTATTACTAATCATTAGGAAATGGAAATCAAAAGTGCAACGAGATTCCAACCCATACGCATTAGGATGGCTATTACAGAAAACAAACAAAACCAAACCAGAAAACAACAAGTGTTGATGAGGATGTGGAAAAATTGGAACACTAGTGCATTGCTGGGGGAATATAAAATGGTGTAGCCACTGTGGAAAATGGTATGGTGGGTCCTCAAAAGTTTAAGAAAAGATTACATTTACACTATAGTCTAGCAATTCCATCCAGACTTGTACACAAATGTTCATAGAAGTTTTATTCATAATAACCAAAACCTAGAAAACACTCAAATGTCTACCTACTAGTGAATCAATAAATGAAGTGTGTATATTCATTCAAAGAAATGTTACTTGGCAATAAAAATGAAAGATCTATTAATATATACAACAGCATGGATGAATCTCAGAAACATTGTGCCAAGGGAAAGAAGCTGGACTGAAAAGACAATATCATCTGATAACATTTTTTTGGCCACACCACAGCCTGCAGAATTCCCGGGCCAGGGATTGAACCCACACCACAGCAGTGACAATGCCAGATCCTTAACCTGCTGAGCCACCAGGAAACTCCTGTCTGATACCATTTATATGAAATGTTTTTAAAAAGTAAAAGTATAGAGACAAAAAATGATGCGTGGGTTTGGAGTAGGCAAAGGGACTGGTCACCATGGAACATTTCTGGGTGAAGTTCAACGCTAAAACTGAACTGCGAGGAACTGAATAACTGTATTAACTTACACAAATCATGGACTTATAAAAGTGAAATGGACAGATTTTATGGTGTGTAAATCATACCTCCATGAACTTATTTAAAAAAAAAAGGAAAAGGTAGCAAAATCCTATAATATTATTTGTTTTCAAGAGGAAAATATGCCATCTCTCTTTTTCCAGTGGCCCACACTCAACCCCAAGAAAAATAGCCTCATAAAATTTTTTTGTGGTGTCTGTGTGTTTGAGAGGAGAGTGATTCAGTTTTACTAAAATTTTTCAATACGTGTTTACAACTTGGTACTTTAATCACATATATTTATATTATTTATAAATATAATTATAAATGTATAAGTAATATATATTCTTTATAAATATAATTATAAATATTATAATATTTATAGTATATAAATATATTAAGCACCCTGTGATCACTTTTTTAAACTGTTTTATTATTAAATATAATTCACAGGCTGTACAAATTTGCCTATTTAAAATGTACAATTCAGTGGTCTTTAGTATGTTCACATAGTTGTGTTACCACAGTCCATTTTATTTTATGTACTTATTTTTATTGAAGTATAGTTGATTTATAATGTTGGGTTAATTTCTGCTGTACAGCAAAGTGACTCAGTTTTTTATACATATATATCCACTCTTTATAATCTTCTCCATCATGGTTCATCACAGGATATAGAATATAGTTTCGTGTGCTATACACACAGCTTGTTGTTGATCCATTCTGTATGTGATAGTTTGCATCTGCTAATCCCATCCTCCCGGGCCATCCTTCCACCTTGGCAACCACAAGTCTGTTCTCTGTGAGTCTGTTTCTGTTTCATAGATAAGTTCATTCACCACAGTCCATCTTAGAATATTTTCATTAACCCCAAAAGACACTCCTGTTTTGAAAACACAAGTATTTTTCACAAAAAGGCATGTGGTGTGTTGCCTAGAGTAGATTGCTTATTTTTAGTGAATGTGCAACTATTTGGAAAAGTGCTCAGTTTTGGAGTTCCCGTCGTGGCGCAGCAGAAACAAATCCAACTAGGAACCATGAGGTTGTAGGTTCGATCCCTGGCCTCGCTCAGTGGGTTAAGGATCTGGCGTTGCCGTGAGCTGTGGTGTGGGTGGCAGACTCGGCTCAGACCTGGTGTTGCTGTGGCTGTGGTGTAGGCCCGCAGCTGCAGCTCTGATTAGACCCCTAGCCTGGGAACCTCCATATGCTGCAGGTTCGGCCCTAAAAAGATAAAAAGACAAAAAAAAAAAGGGGGGGGGGCCTCAGTTTTAATATCTAATATGGTTACTGCTGTGGATGGAATCCACCCACACAAAAGCTTTTGAGGATTTTTGATAATCAGTGCAAAGGGTTTTGCAGACCCTAGGTCTGTCTACCCGTTACCTTGACTTTCTCAAGTCCCACGCATTTCCCGGCTCTCTGGTAACGCTGCTTTCTCTCCTGAAGCTCTTCATGGTAGGATTACCAGTAAATCCTCAATTTCAAGATCCAGTTCAGATTTTGCTTCTTATCTTATTCGAGCACGCTTAAGCCTCTGACATCTTGTCCTCTCCCTTCTAGAAACCTCCCTGGCTCCCTTGTTTGCCACGGCTACCCTCTCACTCTCCCTCCTTCCTGCCCCTCCCTGCCTCTTTACTCACCCCTTGCCCTCATGACCAACCCAGACTTCTCAGGCTTCCAACCCAGGTCCCCCGGCTCACTCCCCGGCCCTCCCTGGGGTGCCTCCTTGTCACTGCCAATGTATCCCAAGATTTCCAAATCTGCAGACCTTTCCCGGGCTGGGCGGCCCCACTTCTAAATGCGCCGTCCTGGCCCTCGAGCATCTCCAGCTGAACATGTCCAGCTGAAACTCATCAACTTCCTTTTCCCAAACTCAATTTTTTTCACTCGGGTTAATAATATTATTATCCATTCATTTGGAAACAATAAAAAAGGAAATGCAGAACAATAATTTGTTAAAACTTGTGAAGTTCTGGTCGAGCCCTTCTCTTCCCAGCCACCTCCCACGTGCACTAGGCCCTCAGATCCAGTTCTGGCCCCGCACAGCCCTCAGCTCTGTTCCTTGCTTCTCCTCCCCTCCTTCATGCTCATGCCATCCTTTTCCTAAACAACCACAACTGTTCTATCGGTCAGCCAGCCTGGCCTTTCAGAGGATTTTATATATCTCTCTCTGAAACCAAATATTAGTCATCCAATTGCAGAGATGTTTAAATGAAGAAAGACTGGGATATTTCAGGTGTGATTCCCAGGAGTTGATGGGGACAAACATGCTGGCTTTTCTGGTGCTAAATGGGAGTGTTGTAAGGCAGGCTGGGTCCAAGTTTAGTGAGGTTGACATTTGGCATCAAAAGCAATTCAGGGAGTTCCCGTCGTGACGCAGCGGAAACAAATCTGACTAGGAACCATGAGGTTTCAGGTTCGATCTCTGGCCTCGCTCCGTGGGTTAAGGATACAGCATTGCCGTGAGCTGTGGTGTATGTCTCAGATGAGGCTCAGATCTGATGCTGCTGTGGCTGTGGCGTAGGCCGGCAGCTGTAGCTCCGATTAGTCCCTAGCCTGGGAACCTCCATGTGCCGCAGGTGCGGCCCTAAAGAGGAAAAAAAAAAAAGTAATTCGCATCTCTCTGGTGATACCCTGAGAGACTTGGGGTGGTGTCTTCCATCTGAAAGATGAGCAATTTGAAATGTACAAAGTCGAACGTGCTCGTGTCTGTTGTTACTTTGGATTTGAAAATTCTTCCATGCTTCCTTCTCGCCTGTGGGATAAGCTCATGGACTTTCACCAGGCTTGTGCACAAAATTCTTCACCATTTGGCCCCCTGACCTTTCCAGCTGTGCCTCTCGCCACCCCCAGGTTCTGCCCTGTTTCTGGGTAACGTTCTGCTGCACGGTGCCTCTGCTCTCTGTCTGGCGTGGCTGTACCCTCTGCCAGCAGAGCCCATCCTGGGGGCCTTTTGGCTTTCCTAGGTCTCTTCTTTTTTTTTTGCCTGCACTTGCAGCACATGGAAGTTCTCAGGCCAGGGATCGAAGATCGAATCTGAGCCACAGCTGCAACAACGCAGGATCCTCAACCCACTACACCGGGGCCTGGGATCAAACCTGCACTGCAGAGAGAAGGCCAGGTCCTTAACCCACTGCACTACAGTGGGAACTCCCTCCCAGGTCTCTTCCTAAGGGTCACATCCTCTCTGAGACCTTCCTGGCCTCTCAGCCCAAGGCACCTCTTGCCTATTTATCCTGCAAACTCAGAGATGCATTTGAATTACCCTTTGCACACCTGACCACACTGCAGGTAACAGTCTGGTCTCTCTTTCGCCAGCAGACAGTGAGCGTGGGCTGTCTCTCCTCTGCCCCCAGCGCGTCAAGCTCATAGTGGCTGTGGATTATTTGGGCTGGGGGTGGGTGGTGGCATCAGAATGGACCCACAGCAGAGGACCTCATCTCTCTTCACAGTTCAGTCAAGGTGTGAATATTGAACTGCATCATCCTCGAGGAAATAGGCACAAAATAAACAATTCTAGCCAGAGAGATGACACGACATCAACCTCCCTCTGAGGGATCAAGGAACGTTCCTTGTGGTTTGTCTGCATCTTCTCCAAGGTCAGAGAGACGGAGAAGGATGCGGAGAGAGAAGGGGATGCTGAGGTGAAAGAAGTGATGGGCCAAGCAAAGGAAAGCCAGGCATGTTACCTGGAGGGAGGTCCTGAAGGGGACAAGGGGTAGAAAAACAAAAAGAGAAAGGATTGTGGGAAAGAGTGGACAGAAACAAGGGCAAGAGAATAGCCAATTTGCTGCCAATAAGGAGCTCCAGGGAAAAAGAAATACAGGAATGAGAGGAAACCTGACAGGATGCAGCTTCACAATTCTTTGCAGAGCTGGAGCTCACGCCGGCTTCTCTATATTGTCTCTGGTGTGTGTGCCCACCCCCACCCCACCCCCCGACCCCACATCCACACGGCACCTCTCTAAGAGGCACTTCTGGGTCAAAAGGCCAGAGGGGCCACCCCGCCCCCCGCTGGGATGGCGAGCTGTCTTTTCTGGAGGTGTGTGCCACTGTGAGAACAAAGCCAGCTGCCCGCCCCCAGGCGTTTGATACAATGGTTCCAATAATTATGAGTTTGGTTTGATGCTGTTGAGACGCCTATAGAACCCCAGTTGCTGCAGTCAATTTCTTCCTTCTGTGTTTTAATAAGATCCGATGACAAATCGGAGAATCAGAAAGAACTCCTGTTCAAAAAACATACAAGACATCAAGGCAACAGTTGGTAATCGCTTTGGTTGGAGACCAACCAACAGAGCAATACGTTTAATCATAATTTTTATTTTTATTTATTTATTTATTTTGTCTTTTGTCTTTTTAGGGCTGCACCTGCAGCATATGGAGGTCCCCAGGCTAGGGGTCAAATCAGAGCTGTAGCTGCTGGCCTACGCCAGAGCCACAGCATCGCGGGATCCGAGCCACATCTGCGACCTATACCAACAGCTCACAGCAAGTCTGGATCCTTAGTCCAACTGATCGAGGCCAGGGATCGAACCTGCATCCTCATGGATGCTAATCAGATTCATTTCTTCTAAGGCCATGATGGGACCTCCTAATCATAACTTTTTAAATTGTAGCAGAACATGAGCTTATAAATTCCTCATTTTATTAACAAAAATAATTTTTTCTCCAGAATTGGAACTTTATTTATAGGCTACATATGGAATGGAATATATCCAATCTGGAGGCAAACATTTGTGATCATGTTTTAAAAGTAAAATATGCTTTCTCATTGAACTCACCAGAAATACTTGCCTGGTTTTCAAAGACGACACCACATCTAATCATTTTAAAGTCAGCAGAAGAGATGGGAAACCAAATATTTTGTAAAGACATGATTATAAGAACTTTCATTTTCTTTGTGTTGGTTGGTTTGTTTTGTGACCACACCTGTGGCACATGGAAGTTCCCGGGCCAGGAACTGAACTCCTGAATGCCGGATCCTTTGACCCACTGTGCCACAGGGGGACGTCCTAACGTGCATTTTTAAAGGATGCTCCACCTTTCATTCAGACCTGCAGAGAAATCTGGAATGTTAGGCTCCATTTCTCTTTTTTGGCCCTCTGCACACCACACTGTTAACTAAGCGTTTAGCAACAAGCAGCTTCACAAGTTTCATCACTGACGTAAGGCTTCACCTGTGATTGTCCTCAGTGACATCTATCACCAGCAGCCCTGCCTATCGGTTAAGAGCAAGGACTGGCCTCCACTGCCCGGGCGCCCCCTCCAGCTGTGCCTGCTGTGTAGCTGTGGCCGGCGGCTGGGTCTCTCTGGCCAGTCGCAGGGTTTCTGTGCCAGTTGAGGGAGCTGCCGCACCCACAGCAGGCCTGCCACATGGTGAGCCCTACACGTGAGCTGTTACAGAAAGTGCTAGACTGAGCCGCTTCCTATTCGGAGGCGCCCAGAACAACTGGGGGGCACCTGGAGGTGCCCTGGACAGTCGCTGCCCTGCAGGGACCTGTGGTCTTTCCAGCAGCTCCTCCCCCATCAGGGCTCTGCTTGGCGAACACGGAAGGTCCCTGCTGGGTCCGTCACACGCTGCTTAGCTGCAGTTTGCAGTGTGACCCTAAGAGCTCCACAGCCTCAATCTTGCAGGGCAGCACACCAGCCCACAGACCTACACGTTCTCTGGGATGAGCCACCACTGCCCTGTAAGAGCCGGAGGTTCCTCACCCTCGTCCTATTCCACACAGGCATCAGTTGAACCTGAGAACGAGAGCCAGGCTTCACATTGGCTGGAAGCAGGACCCCAAGGTCAAGAAGAATAACTACTTAAATCTTCCAAAGATCTCCCCCTTTCTCTCCGTCGCCGACGACAGCATTTCAGGTTTATTAGACAGTTTGTCTATTCACGTTATTCATGTGAAACAAACCCTGGGTGTGTCCCTTTTGGAGAAGCCCATAAATCAACAAAGCTATACATAGAAAGAGCGATTTGCTCAGAGCCAGCAGCTCCCCGCAGATAGCGCTCGGCCAGATATCGGCCAAGAAAGGAAACGCTGTGCTTCCTTAGTTTTCTCACACCCGAAGCTTCCAAGTCAATACACGTTCTCCATACAGTTGACTATCCAAATAAATATCCACAAACCACCCGGATTTTTATCAGGGCTTAGCTTTGTGTCATTACAATGTTGGTAATGGTGGAGCCCATTCCTTTGAAATACCAGTATTGCATGTATTTATTTTTTTAGTCTTAACATTAGAGGTAATTTAGGAATGGCATCTTTAAATAAGAGTTATCACATACTGCAATGAATGGGGAAAAGCAAAATATTGTTTACACGTGCTTCGAAAAATTATACATGCAATTGAGGTTTAATCTGTTGGACCAGCCCTTAAAAACAGATGGCATTCGTGTCATGCTGCAGTTTGTCCCGTCTCCTTACTGAGGTCATGATCACCTGTGAAAATACAGAAAGCATCCCTCCTAGTCTGTTTCCTCATGGGGACATGCAGCATTTCTCCTCTGGTTTTCCACAGTTTTCTGTCTTGAAGGAAAGGTGGTTAGGAGTTCCCTGGCGGCCTAGTGGGGTAAGGATCTGATGTTGTCTCAGCAGCGACTCTCTAGTTACTGCTGTGTGGGTTCCATCCCTGGCCCCAGAACTTCTGTGCGCCTCAGCCGTGGCCCAAAAAAAACAAAAAACAAAAAAACTGGATATAAGCCTAAATTTTGTGGGATAAAGAGCTGTGATCCAGAGTTCTACCCCCGTCTCTCCAGTGACACAGGCCCTTTTTGGTTTAAATCCACCTGAGCTGACATCTTTTTCACAAAAGAGACTGGGCCATCACATCACAGTTGGCCCACAGAACCGTGTGACAACTGGCTTCTCCTTGCCTTTTGAAGATTCCGTAAGAGATCTCTCACTCCACACTTTGGCACAAGGTAACGCCTTGTCTGGAATTTCCTTCCCTTTTCTTTGCTTGAATAATACCTATTCATTCTCCAAGAATCAGCCAAGACTACACCACTCCTGAGAACCCTCACCCCCCCACCCCGACCCCATCCCGGCTCCCTGACCCTGGCCCTCTAACAGCTGTCAGCACAATACGCCCCAGCTGCCTGCACACTGGGGGGCTCCCTCTAAACCACAGGCTACGGAGGCTGGGATCAGGCCTTCTCCTTGCTGGAGCTCCAGAATCATTTACTCACATGTGTGAAAGAAAAAGCCTCAAAGGAGACAGAAGAGAACTTGTTATCTTAGTTTAATTGAAAATGTGCTCATGTATTTTAGAAAGCTCACTCCCTTCGGCTCAGTAGCAGGGAGTGAATTGGGCGAGGCCAGGCTTGGATGCACAGAGACCAGTCGCAGTCATTAGGCAAGAAATGATGACATCATGAATCACGAGAGTGGGGGTGGGGCGGGGGGAAGTGACAGGTTCAAGCCACTCAGAAGACAGGACGGAGTTGGAGGGAGTGTGGGCACAGAGGGGAAAGAAGTCCGGGTGACTCAAAGTGTGACTCGAGGTAAGGGAAACCCACAAGGAAAATGAGTTTGGAGTTAAAGAAGTTAGGTTTTTTTCCCTTTTCTGAATTAAAAAAAAAAAATTGAAATACAATTCATGTACCATAATATTCACCCTTTTAAAATACACAGTTTGGGTTGTTTTCACTTCTTGTCTCTTAAGAATAACGCTGCTGTGGACGTGGGTGTATAAGCTGTTGTGTACACATGTATTTTCAGTTCTCTTGAGTATCTACCTAAGACTGGAATTGCTGGGTTATACGGTAACCCTGTGTTTAACATTTTGAGAAACTGCCAAATTGTCTTCCAAAGTGGCTGCATCATTTTCCACTCCAACCAGTAGTGGAGGAGGTGCCAGTTTCTCTCTATCCTTGCCAACACTTGTTATTGTCTGGCGTTTTGACTGTAGCCAGGCTGGTAGTTGTGAACTGGTATCTCATTGTGGTTAATATTTGCATCTTCCTAATGACTAATGATGTTGAGCATTTTGGCCATCTGTATATCTTCTTTGGATAAGTGTCTATAGAGATCATAAGCTCATTTTATTTTATTTTTTTTTTAGATGGAGAACAAAATTTTATTCTAAAATTACATTTGGAGTTCCCGTTGTGGTTCAGTGGTTAATGAATCTGACTAGGAACCATGAAGTTGCGGGTTCGATCCCTGGCATCACTCAGTGGGTTAAGGATCTGGCATTGCCGTGAGCTGTGGTTGGATCCCGCGTTGCTGTAGCTGTGGCGTAGGCTGGCAGCTGTAGCTCCGATTAGACTCCTAGCCTGGGAACCTCCATATGCCGCAGGTGTGGCCCTTAAAAGCAAAAAAAAAAAAAGGAAAAAGAAAAAAAGAAAATCACAGGTTGGCTACTGCTGAATATTTAGATATACATGTAGATTGCTTTTAACCTAAAGGTAAATTCATTATCAAGGAATACAAACAAATTTAAACCTTCCTATGGCCTACTTTACATGGGTTTATTTGTCCTTTTTTATGAGTTGTAGGAGGTCTTTACATATTCTGGATACTAAACTTTTATCAGATACATGATTTACGAAGATTTCCTTCCATTCTGTGTGTTGCCTTTTTACTCACTTTATAATGTCCTTTTTTGAATGGATATTATTTTATTTTGCCTGCACCTCCCCCCCATAATGTCCTTTTAAACAGTTTAATTTTGATGAAGTCTGACTGATCTATTTTTCTTTTGTTGTTGTGCTTTTGGTGTTACAACTAAGAAATCATTGCCTAAATCCAAGATCATGAAGATTTAAGCACACATTTTATGGCTAAGAGTTTATAGGTTTAACCCACATTTGGAGTTGACTTTATCCGTGGTGTGAGAAAGAGGCTCAGCGTCATTCTGGGGGATGGATGCAGAGATGTTCAGCAGCATTTGTGGAAAACACTGTTCTTTCCCCAACTGGATGGTCTCGGTACCCTTGTCCAAAACCAGTTGACCATAAATGTATGGATTCAATTCTGGACTCTCAATTTTATTTATTTTTTATTTATTTATTTATTTTTGGTCTTTTTAGGGCCGCATCCTTGTCCTATGGAAATTCCCAGGCTAGGGGTCTAATCAGAACCACAGCTGCTGGCCTACACCACAGCCACAGCAACGCCAGATCCGAGCCACGTCTGCAACCTTCACCACAGCTCATGGCAACACCAGATCCTTAACCCACTGAGCGAGGCCAGGGATCAAACCCGTGTCCTCATGGATACTAATCGGGTTCATTAACTGCTGAGCCACAATGGGAATGCCTCAGTTTTATTATATTTATCCACATGTCTTCATGCCAATACTGCACAATCTTATTTACTGTAGTGTTTCAGAAAGTTTTTCTTTTTTTAGTTTTTGTTTTTATTTTTTGTTTTTTAGGGCTGCAGGTAGAGCATATGGAAGTTCCCAGGCTAGGCGTTGAATAGGAGCAAAAGCCACAGCCACAGCAACATAGGATCCTTAACCCACTGACTGAGGCCAGGAGTAGGACCTGCATCCTCAGGGGTACTAGTCAGATTCATTACCGCTGAGCCCAATGGGAACTCCCAAAGAAACCGGCACAACATTTTAAATCAACTATACATTAATTGTAAAGAAATTTTTAAAAGGAACGGATAGTTACTATGAACATTTTAGGCCAAAGTTAGAGTTGAGATCATACACCTATTGATCGTTTAAACCATCTATCACCAGACTTTGATTTATAGGAATGGAAACCTGAAGCGACCACCTTAGAATGGTTTTTGAGGCCACATTTTAAGAAAATTAACCTAATTAATGGCATGTTTACAGAGAGGCAGAAGAATTTGGAAGTGCCTATCCCTTTCCTCTTGATTTTTTTCATACTTGACATTCCACGTACCCCCCCAGAGCAGGCTCACATCTGCTCTGTGTTTTACTGCTGTTGATACGGGCGCTCCAAAGTCAACAGGTGTTTTCTGATGTCAGAGTCTTTCGTGTTTCCTTTGGATGCATTCCAGTGCTGGAGAGAGACAAGTTTGCTGAAGTGGCTTATCTCTTTCGTAGGACCCACTGGCTAGGAGATGCCTGAGGCCCTGTTGCCAGGGAATCCAGACAGTTCTTCAAGTTTCCAGGTCTGAGTTCCAGGTAGCGTGTGTGGTGTGATGGGCACCAGGCCGTGTCCACATGGAAACCGACAGAAACATTTTGACTCACGACTTTGGTCTCTGGCAATATCTAGAAATTGTTTTTCAAGAGGAAATAGATATAGCGCGTGGTGGTCCTTCTTCCTTGATTTCTTACAAAACTTTCGGTCCAGAGATCCACTGAGAATTTGAACTTTGAACATCTATCATTATGTTTAAGCACACAGCACAAAGCACAAGACTTTGTCCATTCTGATTAAAAAAAGCCATCTTGCAGGCCAGCCAACTTATTTATTTCTACTAGGAACCAGGCATATTAAAAGAAAAATTCCTAGATCCATCAGAAAAATAATTAAGATACGTAGCTAGGTTAAGACCTTTATGTCCACCGAAGTATCTCCTGTGCTTAGCTACCTCTTTATTGCAAAGACATGCTTGGCTTTCACTAGATGAAGCTTAATTGCTCTAACTTCTTAATTTAAGTTGTAGATTATATTATTCTCCTTCTCAGCATCATTAAAGAAGACCTTCCCAAAGCAGGAAAATATTTTTTGGTGTATTGTTTTGTTTTGTTTTGTTTTTTGCTTTTTAAGGCTGCACCCACGGCATATGGAAGTTCCCAGGCTAGGGGTCCAATAGGAGCTGCACTTGCCAGCCTCCATCACATCCACAGCAATGCAGGATCTGAGCTGCATCTGTGACCTATGCCACAGCTCACGGCAACGCTGGATCCTTAACCCACTGAGCGAGGCCAGGGATTGAACCCAAGTCCTCATGGATCCCAGTTGGGCTTGTTACTGCTGAACCACAGCAGGAACTCCTGGTATATTGTTAAAAGTAAAACACAGCCTACATACAGAACTGATTTGGGGACTGTGAGCATTTTTCTCCTCTTCTAAGTGGCCCTGCTCCTTGTCAGCTGGGAACGCTTTTCACATCTGGAGTTGTTCTATTGGGAGTTCTCTGGTGGCCTAGCGGTTAAGGATTGGGTATTGTCACTGCTGTGGCAAAGGTTCGATCCAAGACCCGGAATTTTTGCGTGCCGTGGTTGTGGCCAAAAAAAGAATCATTTTACTGAATTGCTCAGTGACAATCACACTGGTTTTCCTCTCATAATCATAAGCTTACACTGTTGTCATAAATATCAAAATTCGAACATACTTAAAGGCCTGATTTCACAGGCTTGAGTAGAGAGAAGGGCCCATCTTCCTGGGTGTTTGAGTTGAACCAGTGCGCCTATACAGGTGAGCTGCAGAGAACAAAGCTGGGAAGGCCAGGACATCAACCCGCTTGTAATGTCCACAGATCACATCAAAGGGCACTTGTAAAGGGCACCATTTACAGACTAACTGGAAGGAAAGCACTATTCCTGAGCTTTCAGGTTGCCTGCTATGAGATTTCTGGCAGAGGCAGGCCAGGCTTCCAGATTTCTGGTTTATTCCTGGCTGTGCTTGGTACCCTGGGCGGGACTAGCTCTACCTGGGCTGCCTTAGAGCAAGTCAGCAGAGAGAAAGCCCTGCACTCAACGGGCTCTGGGTGACACCCCTTCTCCTGGCAGGCCTTCCCCTGCACAGCCCCCCACATTATCATCTCCTATGGGGTGGGGTGCAGGCCCTCTGACCACCCGCTTCCTTGGGGGACTTGGCCCCCACCCACCATCCCCTCTCCCTCCCTCCCTGCCTGTGGTGGTTTTAAACAGTGTCTCTAGCCCTGTCATCTCTCAGTTTTAGTGACTCTTTCGTCCCTACTGACCTGCGCTGTCACCACTTGTGCCAAAATCTGACAGACAGTCTGTGTCTCTTGGACCTTTAAACATTCCTCAGACCTACTCTGGGAGTAAGGAGAAGGTCTTCCACCGGCGTGATAATGGATTGTTGGGAGAAGGTCTGTTTGGGCCAATTCATTATCACGCCGGTGGAATAGGGCAATATGGCTGGTTTGGGGCGGGGCTTACTTGATGCTTATTTTAGAGAAAGCCTGTCACAGAATGGTAGAAAGGCCATCCTTCTGGGGTGGATGTGGAGATGCCAGATTCCAGGGCTGCTCCTAGTTAAGGGCATCTTGGCTGAAAGCCACCAAACACTGTGAACACCAGGATGAGGTGGCAGGTGCACCTCACTGTAGCACAGCTCCCCACGGGGTGTGTTTCTAGCATGTTTGCACTGGGGACAACATCCCGTGTTTTACGTCACAGACATGGCCCAGAGGGCTTCTTCCTCGGGGTCACGTCGGTTGCGTCTCTGCTTCCAGGGACAGGAGGCTCCACCCCACTCCCCTTCCTTCTGCGGGGAGAGCAGAGGTGCACTTATTTCCACTATTTCAGACAACATCGGCAAGGAGAACACGCCATCCGGCTGGTCTTCCCTTCACTGATGCCTGATGGGCAACGGGACCCCTGGACGCAGCGGAATTGCTGTTCTTGGAGAATCCGGCATTTTCTGCCTTTCTTCTTCCAAACTCCTCGATCCAGCACGCCTAGCTTATGTGGTACTCTCCAGGTCCTTCCCTGTACAGCCTTCTGAGAGAGAGCGAAGATGCCGGGAGCCTGCTGAGATGCTGGGACTGCATCTCCTTACTGCTGATGCTCAGCAGCTCACAGGTACCGCTGCTCTCCTGAGTAATCTGCGCTTTCAGAACACGCCTTTTCTCTTTCGTCTTGAAGTGTAGGTTTTTTCATTGTTATTATTTAGTATATAGGAGCAGGTACTTAAATACATGTCTTTAGCCAGGTTATTTTATTTTGGCGAGATAAACGAAACAGTAATCAAAGGAGGGCACTGATTAGTGTTATCTTAAAACAGATCTGGAATCTACTTCTAAGTCCCAAGTGTCCCCGGCATTGCTGAGCCCTCTCAGCCCTCCGCAGTGGAGTGGACGGAAGGAAGATAGCCACACTGTGCCCTCCAAGAGCCTCTACTGACACGTTAACCAGCCCTGTCACAGACCACCTTCCTGGCAATGGCACTGGGTGGGGGGGCAGTTCATCCTCCAGCTGTGCATTTACCTCTGTCAACCAGGTTCCCGTCTGCGGGGTGGGTACCATAGAATGGAGCGAAAACGTACCAAGTTTAGTTAAAGGTTTCGTGTGAACTCTGCCAGGGTCAACCCTGGGGTCAGTGTAAGCGCATCAAATTACTGCTAAGGGGTCCACCACTGCACTGCCCACAGCCACCAGACCACCGGCTGCTGGCACTGTTATGACGTGCTTTAGACAGGAGGCTCCGAGCGACTGCCCAAGGTCACACACATAAATGGCAGGCCAAGCTTTGAAATCAGGCTATTAAACATTGGATGTAGGTGACACTTGCTTCTCTCCCGAGTGTGTAGTGTGTGACTTACTGTAATGCGAATGCACAGGGTCTGAGCTGCTTCTCACAGGACGTGGTCTTGGTGCAGGAATTGTGGGTACAGCGGCGGCTGCTCGCCCCCAAGTTTCTTTTTCTTCTAACGATGAAAGTCGTACTGTTTGGTACCTCTGTAGGCGAACACCAAGCCAGCCTGACAACTGAAACTGAAGCAGTGTCAGTGATTGGTTACCCTTGTGACCCAGGAAAAAATTATAGATATAGTTATATGTTAAGTATAATATAAACTATAAATTTATTATTATATATATAAAATAATATGAAATCATGTTATATATAAAATTATATATATCCCAATCTAAAAACAAAAACTACTAAATTTCATAGAAAACCCACAGATCTCCAAGTATGTCTCAGATTTCCAAAGGTCCATAGATGCTACTCTGAAAAACACCAGACAATCATATGAATTTACTCTGTTTACCAAAAGCTCTCTTGCCTTCAAGGAGTTCACTGGGGTGTGATAAAAATATACCTGTTACCCAATGGAGTCCTGCCAGGAAGGGCAATATTTTCTTATAAATGTTAAATAAATGACCAAACCTATATTGCTAAAGATGAGTGGAAGTAAATTAAAAATGAGCCAATACAGTTTTCAAATGAACCAAGAAATCTCAATGTTTTCGATTGGAATTGAATTCGTGTGAATTTTTTTCGTTTGTTTGTGTGTTTGGCTTCTTGGAGCCGCACCTGCGGCATATGAAATTTCCCACGCTAAGGGTGGAATAGGAGCTACGGCCGCTGACCTATGCCACAGCCACAGCTGCAGGGATCCGAGCCGCATCTGCAGCCTACACCGCAACTCATGGCAACTCGGGATCCTTCACCCATTGAGCGAGGCTGGAATTGAACATGCATCCTCATGGATACTAGTCGGGTTGGTTACTGCTGAGCCACAATGGGAACGCCTCATGTGAAATTTTAAATGCCTGGCTTTTATCACTGGAAGGAAAAATCTGTGGAGAAGCTTCATGTACTGCATTATTTTGCTCATCCTCTCCGGTATTTTTCATTTCATGGTGGTAAACATTGTAGATCACTTCCACTACAGGAGCGCTATGCCTGATATTATTCCAAATGGTGTGTGTGACGTGAGTGGCGGCGCAAATACCTAGTTTGGTAGTAAGTTGTACTCCAGGAAAGGCAAAGAATGCCGGAACGCACTGAGGATGCTGAAAAATGGATGAAGAGAGTTTTCACGTTTCAGAGAATCCTCAAACGTTTCACCTTGTGCTAGGTCACCTGCAAAGCTAGACGAATCAAGGGCTAAGGTGAGGACGTAGGACTAAAGATCCAAGACGGTCATTAGGTGCAGCTTTTGGTTCAAGATTTGAGGACCATTCTCAAACTGTCCCTCATTTATCCAAAGCCAATCAGTCTATAGAAAGAGCTGGACCTACTCTCGGGATGGGCTGGAGGGTACAGGGTTTTTTGTTTTATGCTTTTCTCTTCTTTAGTAGACTTATATTCCCTAGGGTACATTAACTGATGGTTTAAAAAAATACAATCCCTCAATGGCAGGAGGTCACAAACAAAAATGAAGTTGATTCAAAACACTATGCTCAGTCTTGCCATAATGTGTAGGTTTAGGTTTTTAATGTAAAATCACTTTTAAAATTACTTCTGTGTGTTTATAAATGTATATATATAATGTTTAATATACCAGTGATCAAATTGACAACTATTGCAATAATAAAGGATATACACACAAATGATTGAATTCTGTTCTGTTCTCTATCATGTGTTTGGTTCTGTAACTGTCTACCTGGAGTCAAATATAGATTCTTCTCTGCTGCAGTTGCATTTCTTTTCTTTCAAGAAAAACAAAGAACAATACCTCCAAAGTTTCCCTGACTACTTCCCAGTAGGTTCTAGAGGGACCGACTGCATCCCTGACCTGAAGAGCTGTCTGAGTTGTAGTAAGGACTTTTCTCATTGGATGTTGTGGCTCAAATCTATAAACCTGCCCCCCTTGGTATCAGTTTAATTGAAAGCCACCTTCACTTAACGGTCATTTTGAATGTAACTATGAGGCAGAGATTCCATTTTTTCCCAGGGGTTTTATATTCTCAGTAGAGATGGTTTCAGTTTTTTATGTTATGGACAACACGAAATGAGTGAAATACTGACTAAATGTCTAGTGCCACCTATTGGTAGTCAAGTATACATTGATTCTTGGTGACTTTTTTTTTTTTTGTCTTTTTGCCTTTTCTAGGGCCCCTCCTGCGGCATATGGAGGCTCCCAGGCTAGGGGTCGAAACAGAGCTGTTGCTGCCGGCCTACACCACAGCCAGAGCAGCGCCAGATCCGAGCCACGTCTGCGACCTACACTACAGCTCATGGCAACACCGGATCCTTAACCCACTGAGCAAGGCCAGAGATCGAACCCAAAACCTCATGGTTCCTAGTCGGATTCGTTAACCACTGAGCCACAACGGGAACTCAGACATTTCTATTAAAGAGTAAGTAGGGGTGATTTCGACTCCTTTTTTCCAGTTTCTATGCCCATGTGCACACTTTATGATAACCTGTATATTTAGATATTGATCATAATAATTATTACTTTAAATAATTTAATAATTAATACTTTAAAGTTATTATTAATACTTTAAAATTATTCAGTTTCACCATTCCCTTAAAGTGACAAGCTGCTTTTCAATAGTAAAATGAAAAAGGCAGAAAGACTCTGGAGTCCAAGGAGGAAACCTGACTTTTTCACATTAAAACAATGCCTTGTCTTGAAACCCACATTGCCCACAACACAAAGTAACCTGATCATGCACTACTACTTTGAAAACAGCCTTTAGATTTTCTCACTGACATTTAAGAGTTTGAAATAACAGTCATTTAAATTCAGTTATTCATCTGTACTAAGAATAAATAAGCCACAAATTGTGCTGAGCCAACTGGATTTCCACATACAAAGGAATGAATAAAACCGAACCCTACCTCACACCATAAACAACAATAATGAACTCAAAATGGATTGAACACTTAACTAAATATAGTCTATACATACAATAAAATATTATTCAGCCTTTAAAAGGAAGGAAATTTTGACCCATACTTCAACAGATAGACTTTGAGAGCACTATGCTAAGTGATACAAGCCAGTCACGAAAAGACAAATATTCTACTTTTAGGAGGTAGTCAAATTCATGGAACAAAAAGCAGAAGGATGGTTGACAGAGGCTTCCGGGGGCCTGGGGGTGGTGTTGTTCTAAAATTTCTGTTTTGAAACTTGAGGAGAGTTCTGGATATTTAGTTGCACAGCAGTGTGAATATACTTCCACTCAACTCTACACTTAAAAATAGTCAAAATGGTAAATTGTATGTTATGTGTTTTATCGCAGTTAAAAATAAATAAATTCTAAGAAATGGAGCAAGTGTAAATGTAAGAGCTAAAATTATAAAATTCATGAAAGAAAACATAGGTCTAAACCACCATGATTTGGATTTTGGGAAATAGCTTCTTAAAGTGACACCAAAAGCTCAAGCAGCCAATGAGAAAAGAGACAAAAATGGACTTCATCAAAATTAACCAATTTTTTGTGCTACCAAGGATTCCATCAAGTGAGGGAAAGACAACCTGGGAAGAACTATTTGCAAATCATCTATTTGCTAAGGGACTTGCCTCTAGGATATAAAAGGAATGCTTACCTCTCAATAATAAAGACAAGTCATTTTCAAATTGAGCTTCAGAGTCCAAACAGGGATCTTTGTCCAAGGCAGATCACCACTAAACATGAAAAGATGCTCAACCTCATTAGCCATTAGGGAAATTCAAATCAGAACCGCTAAGATATACCAGTTCATACCCACTAGGACGCCGTGATCAAAAAGACTGATGATAACAAGTACTGGTGAGGATGTAGAGAAACTGAAACACTCACCTGTTGGTGGTAGGATTTTAAAACGGTGCAGCCACTGTGGAAGACAGTCTGGGAGTTCCTCAAATGGTTAAACATAAAGTCACTGTAGGGTCTAGCCGTTCCTCTCCAAGAGAAGGGCAAGCATGAGTCTATACAAAAAGTTGTATACAGATGTTTATAACAGCCCCAAAGTAGAAACCACCCAAATGTCTATCAACTGATGAAAGGATGCACCAGATGCAGCATATCTGTTCAATGGAATATTACTCAGCCAGAGAGAAGCCCTGACACACTGCCACCACAAGGATGAGCTTTGAAAGCCTCTTGCCAGGTAAGCGAAGCCAGTCACAAAAGACCTACACAGCATGTGATTCCAATTCTGTGAAGTGTCCAAAATAGGCAAAACTACAAGAGACAGAGAGTCCATTCATGATTTCCTGGGGCCCCAGAGGTCTGGGGGGAGGGAGTGGTGGTGACTAAAATTGAATGTGGCTATGGTTGCTGATATCTGTGAAAATACTAAAGCCATTGAATTGGACACTTTAAAAAGATGACTTGTATGATATGTGAACTATATCCCCCAAAGAGCTGTTACTTAAAAAGAGAGTGTGGATGTGTGAACATTCAATTCAGCATCATTAACTTGTGACATTGATTAAACTAGTTTAGAATCGCTAGAAATAGAAATTCTGAACACCCCGAAAGGTATTGAGGCATTTAAAATGTGTGGAGTTTCGACTGAATGAATGTGAGGTTTACAGTGACTTACTGTTTAAACTTCATTCTGTGACAGGAAATAATTCCCACTAAAATGGAAAATGGAGACATTCTTTCTCTCTCAGATGCATTCTTCACAACCAACAACAGTGACCGGTGAAGCTTAAATCTAGAAACTGTCCCCCAGCTACTGCCCCTTTTCCTGGGATTGTCTTGTATATATGTTAATTTCCTAAATGCACAAGCTGTTATTTTCATTCAGAAGCTTAAAGATACCCCTAGGTAAACTCATTTAAAAAGTCTTGATTTTCACAGACTTCCTCCCGCAGTCGAAGCTTAAAGAATCCTTAGGGCAAGACTTCACCAGGCCTCAGAACCATGTGGGTGAGAATTTCCTCGGCTACTTGGTAAAAATGCAGATTCAAGGAAGTTGCCTCCCACCTCCCACAGCCCCAGGTGATTTTTCTGCATTCTGTAACGGGTCAATTTAGAAATATTCTACTTCCCAACTTCTTCAGAGACTGGGACTTTTGCAATCTTATTGCCTTCGGGAGACGCCCCAGATCCTAGAAGAGAAAGACTGAGAGGCACCCAACAGACATCCTAAGCAACCCTCTCAGTTATGGGAGAAAAATCGAGATGGTTAGCCTGAAGCCACACTGCTGGATAGACAGGGGCACGACCAGGACCAGGCAGAGCGTGTCCTGATGCCAGGAGAGAGTTCTGGCTGCGATGGGGCAGAACTAGGTAGACGGGCACCACGGAAGGACACGTTCCACCCCAGCCACCGTCAGGTGGGACCATGAATCTTACCTCTAACTCTAAATAGGGAGCTCTAGAGAAGAGGGACTGAGGTAGCATGAGGAAAGGGGAGGGAAGTCCCCGTAGAGATAATATTTTTTATTTTTTCTCTGCCGTAGCTTTTCTACATTCACCCATTCTTAGTCTTTAGAAAACATTTCATGCTGTCTCTTCAATATTACGTGTGTATGTAAGTGAAAGCTTACTCCTGTGTTTATAGACGTGGCGATTTCCCCCCTTTAGTTGGTGTTTGTGGCTGCCTAGGAAGGATTTTCTACACATCGAGGTTCCTCAGCAAAAACAATTTCACGAGATGGTGTTCTCTCTCTTTCTCGCTCTCTCTCCTTCTCCATCTTTCCTTCCTTCTTCTGCCCTGGAAGGTGGCCAGCAGGATTATTTATGGCTCCTGGTTCATATCACACCTTAATAATAAACAGGAGCAGTTTCCCTTTGTTTTCAAATTTCAACAGCACGGTAGTTAAAAATTGGCTCCCATCAGAAAACTCTTTCTCCAAATCTAATGTGCTCTGCTGTGTATATACATGATTAACCAGTACAATACGTACAGCAAAGAAACCAGGCAAGAGATTTATTGATTCTGGCTGAAACAAATTGAAAAGTAACCTTGAACGCTTTGTGAAGTCCATAATGCGTGCCACAGAGCAGCCTGGGAGCCAGTGTTGCTTGTCCATGTAGTTGAGGCCAAGAGCCCGTGTTTGATCTCACTCAGTAAAGTCATTCCGGTGTAAGAAGTAGGTCAAAAAAGTCAGATGAAATGCTAAAATTTAAAGTTTTTTTTTTTTTTTTAACTGAAAGAAATGCATTTATTTTAAATGGGATTCATGATTTTGGTAAAAGATGGTATTTCGGGAATTATTTTGAAGGTCACTTTTACTAAAAAAACGAACTTTGTGACTGATGCGTGGGATGAGCGTCTCCAGGTTCAGAGCCAATTCCAAGCAACACTCAATGACTCGGACCTTCTAGAAAATGTTCCTGCCTCTGACAAGTCAAAATTCACACTGGGACTGTCAACTAGAATATAGAGTTATCGTGTATAGTTGATATTATGAAACAGAATTCCCTTCTACTGACATTCACTCTGTTTGGGTTAAATGTTATCTGACACTGTGGAGAAGTCATGTCTTCTGAAATCAAGTATAATCTTTAAAAAAATCTGAATAATCAGAATAGTATAGATAGCAAGAATTATTAAACCCTCCTCCACCAGTTAACTTTCTGAAGTCAGAAATGGAGATACTGTGTATATAACCACAGGTGTATGATTAGGATATTGGACTTCTAACTTAATTTTCAAACGCAAAGTTTTCATTGTTGAATTTTTTTTTTTTTTTGGTTTAGTTTGTTTTAGAGCCACAAAAGGCATATGTCTTTCCTTGGATCTTAAATTTTATTCATAATGTTTTTCTGTTTATGTTAGAAATTACCTGGTTCTATAAAAGTAGAGAATTCCCCTCCCCCCCCTTTTTTTGGCCGTGACCAAAGCATGTCAAAGTTCCTGGGTCTGGGATGGAACCTGCACCACAGCAGCAACCTGAGCTGCTTCAGTGACAACACTGGGTCCTTAACCTGCTATGCCACCAGGGAACTCCAATAATTCCATTTTTATAGGATGAGGAGAACTGGGTTAAAGTGGGTGAAGGTAAATCATCTACTTGGTTACTGAGAAATCTTGATTCTTTTAAAGGTGGCAGCCCCCCTTTTTTTCCCGGCCCAAAATAAAAGTGACTAAGTTCCCCAAATTATGGGGTAATAAAAGAACCAAAAATGAGTAAACGTTTTCATTCTGACTACAGTATACTACTTGTTTTGGTAGAAAAAAACCCCGCTGATTTCAAAACTGAACAGTAAGCTCTTGGTTTGTTTACCAAGAGAACTCTTATTTTCTCTTCTAACAAGTGTTTCCAAACAGAGAACTCAGCACTATCAATTTTAGAAAAATATTTCTCTCCGAGACAATAAGGACAAATAAGATGTTTAAACAGCAGCTGTACAGACCCTGGGTGTGGGTGAAGCCTCCCAGCCTTCCCACATCTGGGGCGGGGGGAAGGGGGTCTCGCTTCACAAAGAAAGAGTGTTCTTGCACCCAAGGAGAACCTCTAGAACTTTCCATGGTAGGCCATGTTCCCACAGACCCTCGTGCTTAAATCTGAGAACACTCTGGTTAATACAGAGCTTGATTTTCAGAGAAATAATTATTTCCTTTGTCATTTTGAGTCCTCAGGCACCTAAAGAAAGCATTTTCACCCAGAAAACGGGCGTGAGCCTTTCAAATCCATTTGTACAATGATTTTGCTTCGTATGTAAAAAGATGAAATACTGGCTCCTGAGGAAAATTTCTTCCTATACAAATATTTTTCAAGCTCATACAGCCCCCGATCTTACTTAAAAGCACTAAACATAAAGCAATTTTTTTTTCTGGAATATTTCAGCAAGTCCCCAAATGAACAAATGAGACTGGGGGAGATCACTAACCAGCAAGTATCAGGGACTCGGAGGAAGGTTGTGCGTTAACGTTTTCTTCCCATTTCTGCAAGTGCAAGTGTCATTTTTAGCTTGATTAACTTCAAGGTAAACTTAGCTTTTTTTTTTTTCTTTTCTTTTTTTTAAGCTCATCAGTGTTCCCACCACAAAACCTAATTGCCATTTAATCTTTGCAAGACTGAGAAAGAGAGGGTGAAAACTCATTTTACTCAATCCAGACAGGAAGTGGGGAAGACAGGAACCACTTGGGATTCTGAAGCAGATCTGTAGAAAGCTTTAAGAAAGCTCTTTCCAAGTATCTCTGAATTCAAGCTGAAAATGAGACATTAAAGAGAAAGGTTTAAAAACAAACTTGTCAGATGATAACAGTATCCCATGACTAATCATAAATCAATTAGTTGATGTGTTGGAACACTTTTCTGTCAACTAACTACCCTGGGAGAGAGGATAATCCCTTTAGTGCCAAGTGGAAATGGGCCTGGGAGACGGTGGTGGGGTGGGGTGGGGGGACTCCATCCTGATTGGTGTCCTTTTTCCAAAGTTCCAACCAGGTTCCGTGTCAAACCAAACATTGAATATCTGGATCTTTTCCACACTGTCTCTGATTTCTAATTTCTTTAATAAAGGCTTCGTGGAGCTAGAAGTTACGTGCTACACAGTTCAACCCTTTAAAGTGTACAATTCAGTGGTTTTTAGTAAATTGAGAGTGGTGCAGTCATCACCACGATCAAGTTTATAACACCTGCATCACCCCCAAACCCTGATACCTTTTAGTTATCACCCCCTGCCTCCCAGCTCCCTTTGGCCGCCCCTGCCCCCCCGCCCCCCAGCCCCAAGCAACTGAGTTGCCTGCTCTGCACATTTCACATACATGGAATCATGGAATATGTGGTCTTTTGTGACTGGCTTCTTCACTCAGCATAATGTCTTTGCAAGGTTTAATGTCTAATTAAAAAACCAACTTTCATTTAGGAAGATTTTCAAACTTAGAGAAGAGTTGCTAGAATAAAACTTGTACAAAAAAAAATCCAGCTATCCCTTTTCCAGATTCATCTAGTGTTGTGAGATGTCCAAAGGCTTTCCATTGTCTTTGTTACCATGGCAATAAAACATTTTTTTAATTAGGTTTATTTAATGAATGCATATAAAGAATTTGGGTTGCCATCTTGAACCTTCTTAAAATGACTTGAAATCCAGGGGCTGACTCAGTGGTAAACACGTATTTGATACCGGCCAAGTGATTTTCGTATGTGCCCAGAAGTACACAAGGTTGTAAGACTCTAAAACTGAAGTGAACTGAAATGAACACAGAGGAAACAGGATTTAAAAAGGCCAAGAAGATACCAAGTCCTTTTCCACAATTCTCATCGAGCTGGACTTAGAATCAATTGGCATTTATTAAGCACCTTGTTCTGGGTCCCAAAGTGGTATAAAGAGGAATAGGACAGGTGGTCAATTTTAACAAAAATAACCAACCGTGGCAAAATTACAAAAAATAGCTATGGAAAGCATAAATAATTAATCCTTTTCTGGGAGGAAGATGCTGTAGGAGTCACAGAAGGGGAGGTACCCTGAGAAAGCTTTGAGACAATTTTTTTCCTACCTGCCAAAGGCACTACAGATGTCCCAGGCCACGTCTTCTTATGGAAAAAGTGCTAAAATGAAGTTGAGAAGATCCTTTCCTCTGAAGCTTGATTCTTTTACAAATAATCAGGAAGCCAAGAACCTAGGGTAGCTCTTTTAGTTTGTGTTTTCGGAAAAATAGTACTCAGGGTACCCACAATTATAGGGCACATCATTCACAGTTGACCACTTTTAATATGTTAAATCGATATCTCCCAGCCCTGGGCCACTAGGATGAGTAATGCAAAATCCCAGGCCTTCGCCAGGGTAAAAAGAATCTCTGTGGGGAGAAGTCTGGGACGTTGTTTGAGGCATGTTCCCCTAGGAATTTAGGATGGTAAAGCTCAATGGAGAATACTGTGCTACTCTCTTGGTTATCAAGGCTTTGTTTATGGACAAAGAAAGTGTTCCTGCAAAAACACTGAATAAAAGCATGCTGTCCTAAGACTTCAAGGCAGGTTGCTCTAGGGATCTAAGGAAACTGGAAACCTTCACGCAGTGGAGGGCTCATCTGTGCCTGATAGGAAGGTGGCAGGATGGCGCTTTTGCGTGTGTGAAGCCATGGTAACTGTGTGGAACCGTGGAAAAAGCAGAGCTTGTGGAATCAAAGTCTGACCCATCCTAGATCTGTGACCTTGTGGGTCATTTCACTTCTCTGAACCTCATTTTCTGGCTGTGAAAAAAAAAAAAAAAAAAAAAGAAAGAAGTAAGACTATCTAACCAGTAGGGTTACTTTGAAGGTTAAAGTACATATGTAAAAATACTTTGCAAAGTACTGTATAACTATGAATTCTTAGATTTTGTAAAACAGCAAATCACTTTTCCACTTTTCATATCCTTTAAAAAGCAATACCAACTTTTTTTTTTTGAAGGAACCAACATACCACTTTAAATGTATGATGCAAGTCCATTATATCTGAGAGCGAATCTACAAAAGAAACAATTTTTCTCCTTGGTGTACTATTCCCTGTTGTAGCAATTTTGATAGTGTCACAATTTTAGATCTCCTCTAGAAAGCTCTTACTCTAAAAGACTTGAGGATATCTTTGGATGCCTGGTTTAGGGAAAACCTACAGATATATGAAATAGTAAAATAAGATTATTCGAAGATGATTTGAATTCAAGAAAGTTACTTATGAAAACATTGAAAACTGAGGGCATATGACCAGACAATTCAAGCACCTTTGAAAACACAGCTAAATGGAAGGAATTTTGAACAGTAAGTGTCTTCCTGGAAAATACAAATTCACATCAATTAATGATTTAAAATCCCCTGCCTGAACAAAGGCCTTAGTGTGGTAATAACATATCAGTGATACCAAAATAGTATTTTTTATACAGAAACATTTTCCACATGCGGAAACTTGCAATCACAGCTCCTTTTTGATGGTGATGGGAATGAAAGGAAGATGGGCATTGAGATTTGTGAAGCCAGAATTCCTAGCGGACAAGTCAAGTTAGAAGTCAGAATGAGCTGGGGGATGGATGAGCAGAGTTTGGCCCTCAAAACCTGATCCCATTAAAAGACAAAGAGAGCCCAACTAGTCCGGGAGGGAGCCCACCAGTCAGGAAGGGAGCCCATACCATCGACTGGAACAGCTAGGCTTCTAGTACCAGATGCCCCAAACTGACTATTGGAAATAGCACTTGAGTTTCTTCATGGGTAAAACAGTATATATATATATACGTACGTATATACGTATATATATGTGTGTGTATATAAACATAAGTTATATTACAAATATTATATCATGTATATTATATATGTGAGGTGTAGGACTAGCTACAGTTAATAATATAGTTTTACGTATTGGGCAGCAGAAGGAAGAATTCCAATCGGAGTCCTAGAAGCAGGTCAGTGGAACTGCTTCTCCTCTCTGCCCGCTCTCCTCTCTGCCCTTTGCCGGCCAGGCTTCCCCTCCCGCCCCCCAACCAGCCCCGCCATCGAGCTGACTCCATCCCCGCTCCCCACCGCAGCCTCAGATCTGACTCTCCAGGCAAACAATCCCGTTGTTCAGCAGTGAATAATGTCGGTAAGCGGCTTATTGCCGAGTTGGTGCTTATCAGTGATCGAAGGTCTCATCTAACGTCACTCTTCCAATCAACTGGACATCTCCTTTAAAAAATAAATAAGGAACTAGGGGCCTGAAACTGCAAAGTGAGGAAAGACCTGCGGGTTCATGGCCAGTCTCTCTGGAGCTAGGTTCTGGGGTCCGCGCCCGGTCGGGGTGGGTTGGCGGAGGCAGAGCTGGTGCCCGCCCGCGGGGAAGCACAGGAACGGCAGGAAGCAGCTTGGACCCTGGGGGGCAATTTGAGAGAAGGCTGAAGTCTTGTAACAAAAGAATGTGAGCTTGTATTTTACAGGACTTCGTTATTTTATTTTTCTGGTGGTTGATCTCTGTTGCATTTTAAAAGAATCAATGGGCGACCGATTGGGGAGAAAGGGAATCCGGATCCTTGGGCACAGCTACTCTGGGAAACCCTGCTTTAAAGAGCGCTTCGTTTTGATCGTTTTGAGTCATTTTCTCCGCAGAAATAGTGCCGGGGCGTGGGGGGAGGGCGGGAAGGGGCGCCCGCCTCGGAGCTCCGGGCGGCTTGCGGTGGGCGGGGGCGGGGGCATCTTTCTCCGCCAGCCTGCAGGTGGCTGGGCAGATGCCTTCCTCCCAGCTCCTGGCTCCAGGTGATCGCCGGGGTCTCATTCCCTGGGCAAACAGCTTCAAAGGGCCGGCTGCAGATACGGAGTGGGGGGAAGGTTGGCCGTCCCCAAACACCGGGAGATTGGGGAGGGGGGGGAGTTGCAAATCATATTCCTAATCACAAACAAACACAATTAACTGGCAACTGGATTAAGATACCTAATCAGTCGCAATTATTTAGAAGCTCTTATAACCATCACCCTTCTTTTGAAAGTTCTTAGTTACTCTGGGAGATAATACTCTGTTAATGAAATACATGTCCATAGATGACATTCCTCTTCTTAAAGTGACAGGGTGAGGCTTCAGTAAAAGCAAGACAGGCCACCAAGGGAAAAGAGTGTTTTCAAGAGAAAGGCATGACATGACCATGCACAGTAAAACACCAGCCAGCAGTCAGAGCGTCCACGGTTTGGGTCCCACTGAGGGCAGAGGAAAGTCCTCTGACGAGCTGTCTTGGGCCATCTTTCATTCATTCAACAGATCTTGTTGAGGTCCCCTTATGTGCCTGTCGCCAGCTGTTCTGGGCACCAGGATACAGCAGTGCACAGCACAGATCGTGTCTCAGGGAGCTGGCGTGTTAATGGGGAGAAAGAGAGCCAATATACAAAACATGATGCTGCTAATAACCTGTGCTTTAGGAAATTATAAACCGAGTGGGAGAAGAGAGTGTGACAAATTTGTGGGGGGCGGTGACAGACGTGGCCACCTTAGGTAGGGTGGTCTCCCAGAGTAGGTGTCCCTCAATAAGGGAGGATTCTGGTCCACAGGAAAACACGAGGGGACTCTGGTCCGTGCAGAGAACAGAGGCTTCAAGGAGGAAAGAGCCTGGCATGTTTTAGAAGCGGCAAGGGGCCAGCTGGCTAGAACACAGAGAGGGAGGCAGAAGGCAGTGAGATGGTGGGGATAGGGAAGAGCCCCACGAGGGTGTGTGTGGGGCCGCATAGACCAGCCTGACCACCAGCATGGATGGCTCGCTTACGCAGTGACCTGACCACTGCTCTGTTACCCACAAGCATGGGGAAAGCCCCCTATTAAAATGTCCCCAAATCAAAGGCTAGGCGAAGGTGTGGGAAAGTATTTACTAATTAACTTTATAAATAGGCTATTATAATCTGTTTGTCAATAGAGTAAGTATTGGAAAAATCAAGTTAGCAGAGGTCCTTCAACTGCTGAAGCCTTAAACTGCTCAAGAATGGCCCCTTCAGTTTGAACCACCCTCCTTATACCGAACTGGTACGTTAGCTGTGTTTTGTTCGTCTCACGACATACAATGACCAAACCAGTTAATACATACACATATGATTAATATTTGTTAAATCATTCACGCTTAGAGTCTTTGCTTAACCTATGGCTATGCCTTCTGGCTCTGGGATGTTTTATCATCACCCTTTCTGTAGCAATGACCCAGTAAAATTTTCCTCCTGTAATTTTGGAAAGGGACGGAAGATTTGCCAAGGAGAGAGGTGGTGGCTAGGTGCCCTTGGCAGTCAACTGAACTTGGACCTGCTCACCTGCAGGGTTGCAGGCTGCCAGCCGTGCACCCTACGAGCTCTGCAGCCTTGCAAGGGGCTGTGTACAGAGGGGCTGAGCCTCATGCGGAGGGTCCATGGTTGGTCTTCATATTAATACAGTTCCACTGAACTCTCCCTCTCATGCTGAAGATGGAATGACTCATGGAACCCAGTCATGCATAGAAGCAGTGTAAATTAGATTGGCCAACCTCTGAACTTGGGGCAAGGCATGAAACCCGACTTGTTAGGCATTATTTTCTTCGTTTCAGAACATGGAAAGTAATGTGTGTAGGTGTGGCTGACAAGAGGGGCGAGGCAGTGTATTTACCAAGTATTTCCTCAAGGCTGCCACAAATGCTATCAACACTTCTGGAAAATATTATTTAATTCTTATTCCTCTCTCTTCCTGATAATTTTTAGTAAAAGAAATCCTGCGAGGTCAAGCCAATCTCTAGTTTGGCTCTAGCCCTGACCCAGAGCCCAAGGAACATTTTTTTTTTGGGGGGGGGGTTTCAAGGAACAATCTTGTATTTTAAAAAGTATGGGTGAGGCCACCCCAAACAAACAAAACTAGCGCCTTGTAACTTTGTTTTTCATTTACTCCTGAGGCAATTGCCAGCAAGGAAAGAGAGTAAAGAAGGAAATTTTGATATTATAGCTTATGGTCACATTTTGTACTTAAAATAATTTTTAAAATAAATGTAAACAAGTCATTATTATTTCTTTCCCTTGCTTCTGAACATGAAAACGGGGGAGTGCTGGGGCAGATGTGCACAGGGGCGCTGGCAGGCCTGGAAGCCGGGAGCAGGAGGGCAGGTGGCCCAGAGATGGATTTACAGTGAGCAAATACGCAGGTGTATCAAGGGCAGTGGGAGACACATTTCTCACCATTGGAAAGGGGGTTTATAAATATGGAAAAGGAGCAGGTTAGCGAGAACCCTGAGATGCTAAATTGGAACTGGAGGTATCTTTACTCATGGTTTTCATCATTTTTGGAGGTAGATATAGAAATAGCTGTAGAGCTGTGTGCGGGCGTACACACGTATGCCTGTTTCCTAGCCCTCTCTGCTGAGTCTAGAAGCCATGATACCCCAGTACCAATGAGAACCCAGATCTTGGTTTCTCAATGCCATCCTTCACTGAAAGATGCTCTTGACTCCCTGCAGAAATGGCTGAATCAGGGTTAAGGCAGGAAAAGTACAAGGATGAACCTGGACTATCTTGTGATGCCAGAAAATAAGGAAACAGTCGGAGGATGATACGAACACATCAAAAGGACACAGGAGCCAGACTGAAGGGGCCCCATGGGCCAAACCGGTGACAACCGGAGCTTCCAAATAAATAGTATTCGTTAAGGATGACAAACAACTGAATAAAGAAGGACTCCATGAGCCCACATTCATATAAGTAAATGAATAAATAAGAAAGAAGGGAAAACTTCCTTATAGTAGAAGGAATGTAGAGGGATGATGGGAACTCAAAACCACCATTCATCACCCACCCAAGCAGATGCTAAGGCAGGTGGGTGGAGGCTTGATGAGGATTTTAGACTAAGGACAGAGTTCCCCCTACAAAGGGTACTTGTTGGTTGCATAGGGGGACATGGTGACTTGAAAGCAGAGAAACTGGGCAGATACCAAGCTGATCAGGTGGTCAAGGTTAACTCGCAGTGATGATAGGGCTGATGGATAGCCTCCTTCAGCATGCCCTGGGAAGGGCCCACACCGTTTCTGTAGTTTTCCTGCCAAGAATGCAGGAGCCCATACCAGACAGACTAGGTGTGGGACCCCCCCTGGAGTGAACGCCTTGCTGTCTTTAAAACCATAAAGGAACTGTTCCAGAAGGAAGCCCAAAGAGACATGATGACAAAAGGCAACTGTGATCGTCCACTGAATGCTGGACCAGAAAGAAACAGGACTGTTGGAGCCGTCTGCAACATTTGAAGTGCGCGGGTGGCTTAGATGGTAGACATGGATGGGAGTGACGTTAATTTCCAGATTTGTTTGGTTATTTGCTGGCCGGTTACATGGGCAAGGGTCCACTGGAGTATTGAGAGTAAGTGAGACGTCATGTCGCAGCTTGCTCTTAAATGGTTCAGAAAAAGGCTAATGACACACATACACACATACATACACATGTTTTAATGTATAAGATATACTAGATGGGGTATTATATGTTTCTGAAGTATCTAAAATATATTGGCACATATTAATACATTTTATAATAATATATGTATTATAAATTAATGTATTCTGTATTTTATATTGTTCTATGCATTTATTTGTATTTTAGGGAGAGAGAGAGCAAATGTGGGGAAATGTTTTTGTTTAGATGGAGATGGAGCAGAAGCGATAAAATACCAACAAATTGAAGAGTCTCAGTGAAGCTGATACAATTTTTTATACTCTTCTTGCAACTTCTCTGCAAGTTTGAAATTATCTGAAAATAAATGGTTTTAAAAGAATGCAATGTGTTTACACAGTGGTCCGAGGAACAAGTGCTTTCATATATTAGTGTCATGTGTGATATTTCCTCCGTAAGACATTCATGTTTCCAAATTCTCACTAGGATAATTTTACAGAACTTGAGGAGCAAGGATGGATCCTGCAGTCCTTTTCAGCCCTAGGATTCCATATATGTCAAGCGACTTTCAAGGAAATGTTACATAGTAAGAAAATGTCAAAAAGCAGGGTTGTCTGTCTCCAAATTTAGGTTTTAAATTAACCACTGAGATAATCTATATTTACTAAAATAATTGCTGTCCAGTAAATCCATAGCCTTAGTTCATAAAACAGCATCTGGTTTGCTCTGGATCAAAAGTGGGACCCTTTGTGCAGTAATTAGTTTCTTAAAAAGGTTTTGCTCTAAAAACAGCAGCATTCCATTATAACTCAAAGCAATGCAGTCTTGTTTACAATCTCTATTTCCATTTTCTCTCAGTTTGCAATTATTTCTTTTTTCTGTACAAAGAACCTTCTTAAACACATTCACCCAGACATCTGCAGACACGCACCCCAGCCCAGTTCCACTAGGCACTTTTACTTTGCAAAACATTGTGATTATTTGTTCTCTTCTTTATCTGGAACAATTAGGGAACAGATTGGGTATTTTCTCCTTCCTCTTTTGAGAAAACCGACCATGAGGCAGTTTAAGTGACTTGCAGTTTACCTGGCTTCAAGTTATTGAACAACCAAGACTAGAATTTGCGGTCTTTCACACCAAAAGATCGAGGTGAGGTTTGCACATCTGTGGATTATTTTTCCTTTAAACACTTGGGTCCTGGGCATAGTTACCAAAATTGGACTTTGTCTCTCTGCCTTTAGGAGAAAAATCTAGTCTTATCCATGTTAAATGCTGATTACTAGGTATCTCATTGCATTAAAAGATCTTCTAATGGAATACTGAATGTTTTACAATTCTATGTATTTTTTTTCCCGGCCAGTCTTAATAGAGTTTTAGGAGCTTGACGTGCATATAACAAAGATTTTTAAAAATATTTTACCACCAAAATAAAAATATTGACATTCAAATATAATTAGAAAATGCACAATAGTTTGTAGACCTGTTGTAATGCTTTTGCTGATGGAACAGACAATTTTGACTAGAGCATGATAATGTTAGTTATTCCTAGTTATAATGGATATCAAGGTATTTTGAAAGTCCATTAATTTTTTTCTTGAAAACATATGTTTAGCTGTTACAATGCATTTACTTCCAGGATGATGGCAGCCTTTTCTTATGTATTCTCCTATCATGTCTTCATATGCTAACATGCATTAATTTAAATTTTATTTTATTATTAAATACCTGTGCAGCCCTTACTATGTACCAGGCCCTATTCTAAGTAGTTTATGAACAATTAACTCATTTCATCCTCATACAACTCTCTGAGATCATTATTATAATTACCCTTCACTTTACAGAGGAGGTACAGAGAGGTTCAGCAACATGTCCAAGGCTGCACAGCTGGAAGGCCATAGAACTATGATTCAACCCCACACAGTTTGACTCCCAAATTTGTGCTCATAACCAGCATACTGTGTGGTTCTGAGCTGAGCCTCAGACTTATGGGTGCTGGGGAAATATTGGGATTAAATGAACAGATGATTCTCTTGTCTCTTAGACTGATTTGAAAACATTAAGCAAATTATTCAATTGCTCTGTGCCTTAATTTTCCACTTCATAAAATGGAATGGATAATATTTGCATCCATTTCTCGCCCAAACAACAGTAAGAATGCAGGAAATTTACTTTACCTATAGCTGCTATGTGTATGGTTTTATGCCCCAAAGACTCGGTCAGTGGTAGGTCTAGAGGAGACCAACAGAGTCTCCTCTGCGACAACAACAAGACCACACAATTCAGTGTCATTAATTACATCTCTTTCCGTCTGAATTGAGCATGAAGTACAGGGGCAGAGCTTCAGAGACCCCACCTTCCTTATATCTCAACTTTATCCCCGTATAACTTTGAACTGTTTTCACTTTTTCAGCTGAATTAGAATTTGTTTGTATAATATAATACTCAAAATAAATGACATGTCATCTAGGGCTTGGGTGATTATTAATAAATATTTACTTTATAATATTTTTACTTTAATATAGTATTATTTTGTGTATTTTATATTTTTAGATTATAGGTATTTATTATATACTAATAAACATTATTAATAAAAATAGTTACAGATTTTCTAAATGAAAATGCTTTCTTGTTACAGCCCTGCATCTCTGATATTTAAGAAAAAGTATGGTGACATGGTCAGGAACAACACTGGAAGTTTCTGTGCCGAGAGTGGGTAATCTGCCCCTGCCTCCAGAGGAGTCAGGGAAAGAAATTCAAGACAAAACCCACCACAGTTAACAGCAAAGGCAAACACATAAGCCAAGCATCCTGTCATGTGACCTGGAGCAGGTCACCTGTTCTTTCTCAGTCTCAACCTCCTCTTCTGAAACATGAGGAGAATAACAAAGCTGCTCTGCCTCCCTTAAGGGCTGTCACGAAGCTCAGATGAGTTCACATGCAAGACACTGCTTGGTAAACTGTTCAATTAGGCAGAAATTAATACTAAAGGTTTTGGGTTTGAAAAGTCCCCCAAAGATAGAAATTTACTGATGCATCTATCCATGTGCAAAATTTTCCATGTACATTCTTGGCTTGGGCTTTCATGTTGAATGGGTTCAGAAAAGCCATAGGGCTTGAGTCAAATTCTGGAAGAGGTGAGGTTTCAGGTGCTTAGTGCCTGGAAATGACACTGGTGAAGGAGAGGGTGAGAGAGAACAGTGCTGACCTGAAGTCTGACCATGTGATCTACGCAGATGTGTCTTAGATGCCAAGAGAGTCTTTGCTGAGGATTACAGAGATAGTGTTTAGTGCCTTTCTTTAAAAGGTGACCCTGTGACTGCATTAAGGACAACCATCACAGTACCTGGAGCATTTATTCCGTACCAATGACGGTCTATGCTCTAGGGATATAGGAGGCCAATAAAGGGTCCTGACAAAGGTGTTGGCAAGGTCAGGAAATGGGCAGAGAAGGCAATTCAGGGAACAGAAGTCAAATGAACGTGACCACAGAGGAATCCAGCAAGGATTCCTAATATTTTCTCTCCATTGGAAGCCAACAGGTACAGTTTCAAAACCTGATAGGCTTGTGGCTCAAGCTGCATAGAAGAGTGGATAATGAGCGTGTCAGGAGTGGCCTGTCCTATGACCTATTCACTTTGATCTCTTTCATGATTACAGAATGCACACCGTTGCCCTAACCAACCAGTTGGCAAGACCCAGCCCTGCTGACTGGGGAAACTTGGCAAGCCAGCGCTGCCAGGATAGAAAAGCCACCTATTACAGTACCTCTACTAGAAAAAATAGCTCAAAGCGCCTGGCCTACTGATGTCAGCATCACCTTTACATGCCAGGAACAAATTACCGCAGTGGAGAGAGGGCCTAGAACCCCCTGCTGGACGCAAATCAATCAGAGAAGAAGACTAATGGTAGCTCTGCGCATTCCTCCGAGGCAGGGGCCGTGTCTGCTCTCCTCTGGGTGGGAGTGCAAGCTTTCTGCTCACAGTGGACATGCTGCTGATAAGACTGCCTGGTCAGCTGACTCCACAACTGGACAAGCAAGCCCCGGCCTCTTCCGGGGGGCGAGGAAGGTGGGCGTGGGGAGGTCAGCAGAAGCGGGTGCAGAGAAGCCACGCCGCTATCGAGACTCGCTTTAGAGCTGAGAGGCAGAGAGGAAGGGGAGCGTGTGTGTGTGCGATGTGTCCAGGGGCCGGAGGTGTGCAGTGGCAGGGAATAAAGGAAAGGCGCCAACTCTCCAGCCCGGGACCAGAGCTGGGGCGGGGGGAGGGGGTGGAGAATATAAGAAACACTCCCGCGGACGAGTTTCTGAGCAGGGAAGTGGACCGGGAACAGCGCATTTCCTGCTTCGCCTGTGCAAACCCCAGGCGGGGCCAAACGGGAACAGGGTTACGGTCGAGGAGTCGGCCGCTGCCAGGGCGGGGTTCGGGGCGGCCTCGACGGGGTCCGCCGACCAGGGCGGAATGCGGGAGGGGGCGGTGGGAGCGGAACGCACGCCTCCCATCCTCGAGTCGAGCGAGCGGCCCCAAAGCCCGCACTTTTTCGGCCCCGCGGCAGAGGCGGGCTCACCAAGGGGCAGGGGCGCGCGCAAGGTGCGGAGTCCTTGGGGGTCCGACATTTGGGGGCCTCTCGGGTCGGGGTCGGGGGCTGCGCGACGCCAGAGCGGGTGGCCGCTCTCTCCCGGGTCCCTCCTTCCTCCCCACGTCTCCCATCCCACCTTCGACCTGGCATCCTGGGCCCGCGGGGACTGGCCCGGGGACGGGGAGAAGGAGCGCGGCCCTACCTGGGAGGTGCGGAGCCCCGAGCGCACTGCGTGCCGCGCGCCGCCTTCCGCTCGATTCCCGGAGGCCCCGCGGGTGCGCGGCTTATAAACGCTAAGGCCTTATTGTTGTTCTTTGTTCCGGGGATACCATTGTCTCGTAGCTGGCGGGCCGGCCCGGCGTGTTCCCAGCGTTCGGGCGCGCACCCCCTCCCCGCCCCCACGGACTTGCTCTGCGGTGTCCACGGCCTGCTCTGACGGCCGGCTCCCGCTTCCCGAGCATCCAAACACAAAAGCCTGCAGGACATCACCCAGCCTGTGCCTGGGCACTCAAGGTCCGAGCCGCGGCTCGCCACCTACCCGAGTTAATTTCTGCGCCCGCCGGCCTGGGGCCCAGAGGGGTAACGGGCACAACTTCGTGCCGCGCTAGGAGCTTCCTTGCCCAGTCTTTGGAACCTCGGGTCTGGCCAGGGGGCCGTGCATGCAGTTAATAGCCAGGAACCCAGAGATCCGTGTCTGTGCACTGCGGGAGTTCCAAGCGGGCTACGCGAGCGGGTGTACACGGCTCTTACCCGCGAACTTGTTTGCCCCCCCCCCCCCCGCGTAAATCTCTCGTGATGAGAAAAGCAAGGCTCGCAGGAAGCCACTCCGGATGTTTGCTGCTTTTCATGTGGCATTTGTGGCTGGCTCTGATAACGTCCAGAGCTTGACTTCCAACACCGCGTTTAGTAAAGAGACCGAAATAGAAGGGTCCACACACACCGCGGCCGGGTCTGCGGCGCCACCGTCCCCAACACGTTCCTCCAAATTTATGAAAAGTGAAGGATCAGAAGAGATTAGATACAGGTAAACGATATGTAGAAGGGACTCGTCTTGTAAAGACACCACGATTCTGTCCTTGTAAATATAAGTCAATTGCTCCTTTCTAACGCCCACGGAGGGTGTTACAAGAAGGCGGGCGGGAGGGGGGGATAAAATCTGAGGCTCCAGCTCCATCCTATGAATCCTGGGCTTTCCTTTGATTTTTAAGTATCTTAGCCAACAAAAATCAGTACTCCGTCTCCAGGAACAACTGCAATTAGTAACAGGGACCCCCAGGTTTCTTCCCCATCAGTTTCTGACCCTCTTGGCCCCTCTCCCTGTACAGAGGTGGAAAGGAGGGAAAAGGATGAAGAAAGCATAAAGGCTAATCCGAGTATATGCAATTTTTTTTTTTTGCACTCGCCCCTGGATTGTATTTCCTATGCACTGTTTTTATTTTATTTTATTTTTACAAAATTAGTCAAATAGATTCATTTAGGCAGATAAAATGTATTCTGGAAGGGACATTATTTTTGTTTGGTTTTCAATCTCTAGTTAAGACAACTCCTCTTAGTTCATAAAAGCTTTTGAGCTAGTAGTAAATTCTGCTTCGAGATCTTTGAAAAGATACTTACTACTATCCAGAAAAATTAGAGAAGATCACCAAGAAAACATCAAGGAGCTGCAGGATTAATCTGTTCTCTCTACTCCCCAAATTCCCTTACTTATATAACCAGTTGCAATGCAGTCATGCTTAATTTTCAAGCCCATTATTTTTTTTTCCAGAAAAATACACTCTGAAAGGAAAAGTACATCATCAGTTTAATTTGTTTATCAATTGCTTCAGAACCACCCATTAAAAATAACACCTCTATTATTTCCTTAAGCGGACTAAAATTTTCTCTTGTCTGAACTCCAGAGACCCAGGAACTAAAACCACTTTCTTCCTGCAGAAGGTGAGAGGGTAGCCAAGGAGTCACAGATCCTCAAGGAGTTAAAGTTGGCTTGAAACTAGTGAGCAGAAGTCCTTTGGAGAAATAACAATGCCAGAGAAATCTCAGGCCAGGGGTTTCCCAAAGGCTCTGTTTCTTTATTTTTCCAAATGCCACTAATAAGTAGACTGGATAGATTATTTTGTAGTTGTAATATCACCCAAGAAGCTGCAGCACATACTTCCCAGATCCCGGATGTAAGCCATAGGGTTTTTTGTTTGTTTGTTTGTTTTGTTTTATCACCCCCCACAGTAAACAAAGAAAATCTGTTGTGAAAATTGATGTATTGATTTTTTTTTTTGCAAAATTATGCAGGAATAGCCGTGTTCCTTGCTGTAGAAAACTACAGTACACAAACACAACAGCTTGGCTTAGTGGTTAAGAGCTCCAAGTCTGAAAGCAGACTGTTGGGAGAGGAATTCCACTGGCCAATACTATGGTCTTGAGTGAGTTCTTTAACCCCTCTGTGCCTCATTTCCTCTCCTGTAGGGTATAATAGCAACTACCTTATGGCGTTGTAAGGATAAACTAGTTTGCTGATGTTTGGAAGGAGCTCAGCACTGTGCCAAGCATTTGCTGTGCCATGTTTAAGTGTGAGAGAAGGGCCTGTTTACAAATCCCGCTCAAAAGGTTTCTCAGATTTACGCAGACGTTTAAAGGTTACTCACATTCTCATTCCAGCCAGGGAAATGTATAGGAATTCCCTGATCAATGCGTCAGGGTAGCCACCTTAAGCTGACCCTTAGAGCTACAGTTATTTTGCTGCTCAAGGGTTTCTTACTTTAATTGAAGAATATTTAGAGTAAAATCCCCGCCTCTTTTTTTTAACCTCGTTTTAGATATCAAAACTGAGTTTTGTCTCTTCTAGTGAACACATATGAGAAAATTTTGCTATATTTATTTTACATTTCATGTACAAATGATCAAAGGTTGATTTGTCTTTTGGGAAAAAGGCTTTAAATTCTTCAGGATGACGGGATATTGGCTACAGAACGTCATTCCATTGGTAATCTTGTTTTAGAAAATAAAACGTACCGCGGACATGGCATTCTGAATATAACACAACAAGCACAGTGAGTCCTTGGAAAGAAGTATTTTTGCTTATTTATTAATCAATTTGAAGACGACATCCTTGGGGCCCCTTGGAAGAAAGCTAGGTCACCCACCGCTGAACCCTCTGCTCCTGGATTAGTGAATGCTTCGTGTGTTGATGTGGCCAAGTACTTCTATCCAGTAGAGCTCTCAGCACCCCGGAAGGGTTTTTCAGGAGTACCCCTTCCCGGCTCGCAGAGGACGCGGCGCCAAAGCCCGGCTTCAGCCGGTTTTCCCGGGGGCAGGTGTAGCCTGGGTGCGGGGCCGGGGGAGGGGAAAGAGCGGGCGTGGGGTTGAGCTGGAACTTGGGACCTGGGCGGCGGGCTGGGCGTGGGCCTAACGACGCCCGCCCGGCCCGCCCCCGCTGCTCCATTGGCCACCTCGGTGCAGAAAAGGCCCCGCGGCCGGGGGGCTCCCGCATTGCCACTGGGCCGGCGGGGGCGCTGGTTGCACCGGTCGCTGGGATCCGCCAGGGACGCCGGCGGCGGGGTCGGCCCGGGCAACGCGAGCCGCCCGCGGGGCATCTCCCTCTCTCGTTCCCCACCCCCTCCCCCCGGTCGGGGGAGGCGGCGTGTCCGGCGGAGGGTTGCGGGGCAGGGCTGGAGCGCCATGAGCAGCCCGGATGCGGGGTACGCCAGTGACGAGCAGAGCCAGCCTCGGAGCGCGCTGCCCGCCGTGATGGCCGGGCTGGGCCCCTGTCCCTGGGCCGAGTCGCTGAGTCCCCTCGGGGACATGAAGATGAAGGGCGAGGCGGCGGCGACCAGCGGGGCACCGGCCGGGACCGCGGGCCGAGCCAAGGGCGAGTCTCGCATCCGGCGGCCGATGAACGCCTTCATGGTGTGGGCTAAGGACGAGCGCAAGCGCCTGGCGCAGCAGAACCCGGACCTGCACAACGCCGAGCTGAGCAAGATGCTGGGTAAGTCCGAGCTCCGGACCCACATAGTGCGAATCGTGGAGCCTCAAAGAGCGCGGGGCCTTGCGCTGGCGGCCCGGGGCGCGCTGCTGCCCCTCCTTCCCCGGGGCCCTCGGTTCCTTCCCGCTTTCCGCTCTTCGAGGCTCCACTAGTCGGCTTTGGGCCTCGGGCGTCGGCGTCAGGTTCCCCGGGTGGCCGGGGCGCGGGTCCAGCGGCTTCCCCGCGCCTCCGAGCGGTGGCGAGGACACCCTGGCGCGGAGCTGGGTTTGTCGTGCCCGTCCCCCGACTCCTTTCCCGGGTGGGGACGTTTTCAGTTGCTCGAACGACCGCGAGTGGGTGAGCGGAAAGCCGCTTCCAGGAGGCTGGAGAAGGAGGGACGCCTTAGCCTAGACCTTACGTCTTCCCCAAGTGCTTGGACGTCCCTCGGCCTCTGCAGTGCCAGCGTTCACCTTTACCTTGACCCCTTCTCCCACTAGTTGCACAGTCCAAGGTGGCGGGGTGGGGGGGCAGGCGGGGCCCGGGAGCAGGAGCGCACACAGCTGAGCCCGCGCCCCTCTCCACCTTCCGCGCCCCTGCAGGCAAGTCTTGGAAGGCGCTGACGCTGGCGGAGAAGCGGCCGTTCGTGGAGGAGGCCGAGCGGCTGCGCGTGCAGCACATGCAGGACCACCCCAACTACAAGTACCGGCCGCGGCGACGCAAGCAGGTGAAGCGGCTGAAGCGGGTGGAGGGCGGCTTCCTGCACGGCCTCGCGGAGCCCCCCGCGACCGCGCTGGGCCCCGACGGCGGCCGCGTGGCCATGGACGGCCTGGGCCTGCCCTTCCCCGAGCAGGGCTTCCCCGCGGGCCCGCCGCTGCTGCCCCCGCATATGGGCGGCCACTACCGCGACTGCCAGGGCCTGGGCGCGCCCCCGCTCGACGGCTACCCGCTGCCCACTCCCGACACGTCCCCGCTCGACGGCGTGGAGCCTGATCCGGCCTTCTTCGCCGCGCCGCTACCCGGGGACTGTCCGGCCGCCGGGCCCTACAACTACGCACAGGCCGCGGACTACGCAGGGCCCCCGGAGCCGCCCGCCGGGCCCCTGCACCCCCGGCTCGGCCCGGAGCCCGCGGGCCCCGCGATGCCGGGCCTCCTGGCGCCCCCCAGCGCCCTGCACATGTACTACGGCGCGATGGGCTCGCCAGCGGCGGCAGGCGCCGGGCGCGGCTTCCAGATGCCGCCGCAGCCGCCCCCGCCGGGCCCCGGGCAACCGTCGCCCCCGCCCGAGGCGCTGCCCTGCCGGGACAGCGCGGACCCGAGCCAGCCGGCCGAGCTTCTCGGGGAGGTGGACCGCACGGAGTTTGAACAATATCTGCACTTTGTGTGCAAGCCCGACATGGGGCTCCCCTACCAGGGCCATGACTCGGGCGTGAACCTCGCGGACAGCCACGGGGCCCTCTCGTCGGTGGTGTCCGATGCCAGCTCCGCAGTGTATTACTGTAACTACCCCGACGTCTGACGGGTGCCCATCCGACCCAGCCTGCAGGCCAGAAGCACAAACAGTGTTAGACACTTCCTGGAGGAGCGGAGCAAATCCTCAGCCTCGCGTTGTGTTGTGTTGTTTTTAAGTTGCCTTGGCGTATAATTTATGGTAATTTATTTTGTCTGCCACTTGAACAGCTGGGGGGAGAGGAATGTGAGGTTGTGTTTGAAGACTGGCTCAGACAGTGGTTTCCCACAGTTGCCCTGTCAGAACCCCATTTCCATGTTCAAGTTCACCAGTTTTCAATGGGTCCTGGAATAACCTGCTCCATTTCCCGAAACTTTATTGATCAAAGAAATTTTTATCCTGGGTGTCTTTTTTTTTTTAAATCTTAAAAAAAAAAATAAAAGCTAGAATCCTACTTTTCCACTCTGCTAGTGCCTCTGTCACAAAAGCCAACTTTTGAGATCGATGTTAAGCAATTAATAGAATTAGGAATGTTTTAATGATGACATTTAATGTATAGTATTGTAAATTACTGTAAGTTTCTCATTCTCTGGTACTAGTCTTAACTGACTTGAAGGAGAAGCCCTCAAATGAACATTAGGGCATCCCCAGTTTTTTTCTAGGGAAAAAACTCACAGAATGAGCCTACTTTATACATCTCAAGTGACCCTAGTCTTTACAAGGTAATGGTTTATCTGAACACTCTAAATAGTTTCAATTTTATCACTTTCAAAATCAGAGGAGAATATCCATGTCATTTTGGTTTTCTGGTTGAATCTTGAGGTCTGCCTAAAGAGACTTTGGTTTTTGGTTTTTTTTTTTCACCAAGAGTCTTTAAAACTCCCTCTCAGCACTGAACTCGCCAATCATCACACACCTACACCCTGGGAAGAAGCATTGCTGGGTTAAAAATAATTTGAAGGAGTCAGGACCAAATCAAAATAAAGTGTATTGTGACCTTGACTATTAATGAAACTTAGCATTCATCATTTCAATGGGATACTTTGCTATAAGCTGCATAAAGGGCCCTTTGTTGTTCCAGATACCTGAAGTTCTTAAGATTTGAGTGATCCAGGGACCATTTGTGGGAAGTGTGCTTTACAAATGCAACCATAGTGACGTTGGAGGGCAGCAACTGCCTGGCTCTTCCGGGGAAGAAACCGAGTCAGGCTGTGAGGCAGGTCAGCCTTGCTGGTTGCTGCAGCACTAGGAACCAGGGCCCTCCCCCTCACATTTTGCAGATGAGACATAAATGGATACAGATGACTTGTAATGGGCATTTCCTGTGCCAGGTGTTGCATCAATGCCATTTTGTACAATTTGAGCCTGATCAAGCCTCAGGTGCACTTAGGTGCGATTCTCCTCATTTTGCAAATGAGGCACGGAGGCACCTGCCGTGTATATGGTGAAAGCTTGGTGTTTCAAGTTCTGACGACATACTTGTTCATATTTGTTTCTCCTTGGGCAAGGTGTATCCATGGCACTGGGGAATTTGCATTTGGGTGGTGAGAAATTGTATCGTTCTCCAGACTGATAAATGCTGTAGAGAAATGGAAGAGGTGGAAGGTTGGCTTAAAACATTTATTCTCAGGGTTTTCTGAGCTGATGTGGTTGGTAGGACTCTCTTGATAAATGGCTGGGCATGTGTTTTTTTATTTACAAAGGGTTCCTTGGTGCTAGGAATGTTCAGTTTGAAGGTTTCAGCGAGGAAAGGTAAGTCTATTCCATTAGGAATAACAGAGGTTATCTTAAACATCTGAAATGAAAAAAGTCCATCCCAGGGTTCTAGCTATCATCCAATGCAATTTCTTTGCCTCTAAGACCCTTTTTCTGCCCTTTTCATTCTTTCTTCCTCTGATCCCAGGCAGGTTCTGTTTCCAGCCTGGGTTTCTTCTCCAGGATTCTACATTCCTGGTAGAAAAGTGAGTAGGGGTGCCCTACTTGCTCAAGTTCAAGGCCATGTCATCAGGTCAAATCACTCCAGGTATTTTAGTGCATATTTTGGTGGCCCAAGGAGACTCAGTTGCTGCTACTTTTCCACAAAATGAAGATAAACAGGGGAAAGGGGAAAAGAAAGAGCTCTGGGAAGAACCAAAAGTTCTGTGAAGTTACATTCTTAACTCCTCATCAGGGACAGGTCAAATAATAATAGGGAAAATGAGTGCTGAAATTGTCCAGCATTTCCAATACCTTTAACCCCAAATGGAAGGCAATTAACGTCCTCACACTTGGGGCTTGTGGCCAGAGGCATCTCACCCCTTCCTTGTCTCTCCTTAAGCAACCTCAGATGAAGTGAACTTAGATGCCGCCTAGTGACTGGTTTTTGTTTACTTTGGAAAGAGATACTAAAAGATCTGTTGCTTTTCCCCATCTCTGCTTGTATGCCAGGAGGTAGGAAGCAGGGCAGCTCTCCTCCGCTGTAAGCACTCTCAGGTGGCTATTTGAACTCACCTTAGATGATGGTCTAAGGGAAGCTAGGAAGGCCCTCCCTGGACGCATGCGCACATGGGCAGGTGCAATATTTTAGGCAATTCATGACTCCCCGTAACTCACCCAAAGGTTGTGGGAATCCAAAACCCTCAGGTTCAGAAGCCCTGATGGTGAAGCTTTGTTGGGAAGCCCGGCACCCCAAGCAGGGAAGCGGAAAGGCCAATTCCCTTTATTTGAAAACACAAAGGAACATCTCAAGAATTCTCTCATGTTATACGGAGTTTTCCTTTCTTGAGACTGCATCAAGGAACTTCGGGGAGTACATCCCTCTCTTAAACCTGTGATGCTCAGTGAAGATAGGGGCTTCTTCCTTTGTGCCCCATGGTAGGTGGTGGCTTATCTCCGCACCTTGGGTATTTAATCCTTGTATCAACTCCTCCCACATTTAATCTGGGTTGGACTTGCTACTTGAAACCAATTGAATGCAGCAGAAGTGAGGCTGTGCCAGCTCTGGGACCAACCCTCAGGAAGGCTTGGCAGTGTCTCTTATCATAATCCCTAGAGCCCTGAGCTGCTCAGTAGGGAGTCCAGTTACAGGGTTCGGAGACCCATGTGCGGAGACCGCGAGGCTGCCTGCAGATGGAGGGCTCTACCTGCCCAGCAGCTGACCCCCATCTCCTGCCACCATCCTGCCCACTGGAACTTGCCAGAAGAGCAAGCACCCGGATGCACCCAGGTAACCCACAGGCGGGAGAGATTTTTTTTTTTTTTTTTAAGATGGTTGTTGTAAACTGTAGAGTTCAGGGAGTTTTGTTACTAGGCAACAGATTGAGACAGCTTTTATCCTTAAATGACCCTTTCTCATTGTTAAGTATAGAGATGTGGACACTGGTGGAAAAACCAGGGAAAAAGTTTTAGGTCAGAGACACCAATATAGGTTTTTTAAAATTATATTTTATTATTAAAGCATAGTTGATTTACAACGTTGTGCCGATGACACCAATAGAGTGTGAAGGGGCAGGACAGGATGTAAAATTTGATCCAGGTTGGACCTCTTGGGGGGAGGCAGCCCTAGAGGCACAGACTCCTCTTTCCTCAAGCAGATGCTGATGAGGTATCTGCACAGATATCAGCTAGTGACTGGTTTTTAAAACATTACATTTGTGTCAATTTTTAAAATTGGTTTTCCTTTGGAAACAAACACACACTCTTTCCTGCCCCATCTGCCCTCTGAGATGCTTTAGTGTGTCAGGAGGTAGGAATCCAACCCTTTCATGGGCTGAGATGTCTTGATTTGATGCCAGCATAGTCTACACAGCCTTGAGGGACTCAGAAAAAGAAGCCAGCCAGTGTTTTCTAGCCTACCTAGACACTACCTCCACCTCTATTAAAGCTACCAGGGCAGATCTGATAAATTACAAGTAAACTTGTAAACTTCTTATACAAGCAGCTATGAGATAATAGCACAATGAAATGAATTCTTTTACTTACTGTTCTTACCTCAGAAGATAATTTCACCTTTAATCTGAATTGCACTGCGAAAGACTCTGGCTTCTTCTGTAACTTTGTGCTGATGTCAAGAAAAGCACACACAAGAGCAGGGAATTCATTGAAAATGGAGTGGGGGGGGGTGCCATGAACCAAAATATATCATCGCCGTCTAACATTCTGTCCACTTTGTTTGGCTTTTAATACTCAGAACAGTGCTGGGCACATGATAGAGGTCCAGCCTTTCCTTCTCTGCCTATTCCGCTCCCATTCGTTGTGACAACCCTGGACAGTCGAGAGATTTCACAGCCATTATTTCAGCATGGAATTATTCTTTCTGCTCACAAGGTGCTTCCTTCTGAATATTCATCTGAGGAAGAGTGGGATTTCATCCCTACCTGTCCCCAACCCCATTGGGAGTGGGATGAGGAATGTTCAGCTTCTTTCTCCACGTGATCAGCCTGTGGCTGCCAGAACTTTCCCTCAGGTCCTCTGACTTGGAAGCAAGCTTCTTCTCCTTAATGTGTCACTGTACCACCTACCCTAACCTTCCCTCTGGTGAGAAAGCCCTGTGCTTGCTCCTGAATTATTAGGCAGCTTCATGGCAATTAATTTGCCCTGCGCCTCTTACACAAGCACTAAACCCTCACCATTGGCGATTCTCCTGGCTTTGTTATTCAAGATTCTGGATATTAAAAATTCTTAGTGCAGTACAAAATATTATTCAAATAGTAAAACTGTACTTCTTAGTGAAATGTAAAATTTCTTAGCACTAATATACAGCAAGGGCTCAATAAGTTGTTGCTATGATATTAATGATGTTCTTTATTTTCAATGTTCTCTGTAGCTCAGGTCCAAACAATTTGGCCGAATAAAGAAAAATAATTTTGAATCTTATTCTTGCTGAAGACAGTTTAGCTTTGAGGATCTCCTTTCTGTTTGGGCCACAGTCTCAAACACTTTGCCAAAGTGAAACTCACAAGTATTCCCCAAAGCGATGTTGCTCGAAGAGGTGACGTGCGAGGTTTGCTTCTGCGTGGGGATTCGGATGGGTCATGCGGAGGAATAACTGCAGTAGCTGTAGTCCGACCCCCTTTTCTCCAGGATTCTAGGAGTTGTGCCCTCCCACTGACCCATCTCTTGGACAAGCCGGCCAGAGGAGGCTGAGCGGTGTTCTTGTCGATCTGGTTTCCTCCGGCTACAAGGAGAGCAGGGTGAGGGGATGTGGGGTGGCGGGGTCCGGGGGAAGGACTGTCGATGTTCACTCTGTGGAGCGTGGCACCTCGGAAACGGATGACCAGGGGCTCGGTCGTTGGTACCTCCCTCGGTTTTCCATTGGGAGTTCCTGCTTTGCTGAGGCTGGAGACAGTCTCCAGGGGCTCAATCAACTCCTTTCTCCTGCATCCAGTTCAGGGCAGCAAACTTAACAGCACAGGGCCTACATGGGCTGTTGGAACAGAGCAGAGAATGGCTGAATGTGTGATGGATCCCAAAGGAGAAGAGTCTCTACATTTTGGGTTAGAAGTTCCCCGGGCTCAGCACCTAAGCTTTGTGAGTTTAGAAAAGGCACTAATTCTTTCTGGTTTCTGGTTGGCTAATCTGTAAAAAGTAAGGGTGGTGGCCTAGCAGTTAAGGATCCAGCATTGTCACTGCTGTGGCTCAGGTCGCTGCTGTGGTTTGGGTTTGAGCCCCCCCCCCCCAAAAAAAAGGAGGGATAATGCTAAAAACCCTGTCCCCTCACTGACTGTTGTAGGGATCAATGGGAGGATGCTTAAAGGATAGCTTTAGTGTGGCAGAAAACACTCTCTCCCCTTCTCTGCCTGCTGATTATTCTCCGTCTTACCCAGCCGACTTGGGGAATTTAATTTCCTTGTTCCACTGGGAGGACAAGACTAACTCACCTCCCCTGGTGCTTTGCTTAGTGGATTGAGATTTTTCCCTGTCTTGTAAGCTTGTGCATACAAGCTGGAAACACAGACCATCTGTGTTTCATGCTGAGATTTGGCAGTTCAGCCTCTTGATTATAAAATGAAAATAGAAATCATTGTCACTTGGAGAAGAGCTTCATATAGAATGCCTCACTTCGTAGGAACTCCCATGTTGCATGAAAATCTCAAGGTCTTTACAAAGGGACAGTTCAGTGGGACACACTGAGTGCAGTGGTAAGTCTGCTAAATTAACACTCACCTTGCAGTCCAGCCCCTTCCCCCACCAATCATAGTTTCTCAAGTCCTGAATCACATTTCCATGTCATTTACTTTTTAAAGACTGAACTGAGCTGGAATTCTTGAGGGCACAGGAGCAGAATGGAATGGGGGAGGGCAGCAAATGAAGAAATAAATTCTGGCTTCTGGCAGTTCTAAGCGATGTTGAAACTTCATACCCGGGTTTTTGAATCACTCAGCCCTCGCAAGTTATTTCGCCAGAGGGGTGTGGATGGGGTGAAGGGAAGAAAATTCTGACTTATCCACGAAATGAAGGGGACAGGATCATTGTTGTTTCCTAAGCAGTGGATTCTTCTGCTTATTTTAATAAATCCATTTGGATGTTTGAAAACAATACTTGGGATTGTAGGTGCCCCCTACACACACCTCAAAAATATTACACTGAAAAGGGAGATTACAGGAGGGAGAAATACCATAAAAATTCAAGTTTGTAATTTCAGAACAGAGACTGCACATGGAGAGTGAATAGTTGTCTTTATTCATTTAAAACTAAGTTAAACATTTAAAATGATGCACAGGCTTACAGGGGAAAAAAAAAGCAACATTACAAACGGGCTTGTAATACAAAGAGCTGTGGGAAGATTCCATCCCTCCTCAAGTGTTAGTCAATCCTCCTGCCCCCCTTTTGGGTCTACTGGGCTTTACCGGCATTAATAACGAAGCTCCTCTGGCAGTTAATTAATTAATATGCCTGCGAGGCTAATTCCATGTTTATCAGTTTTTGACATTGACTTCCTGCTATAACAGCCAAGCACGTCCTGCGCCCCTCCATCCACCGTAGTTACAGCCTTATTTCCATTTCTTCTGTGGATTACAATTGCCTTCTAGAGTACTGGGCAAACACACCCTTCTTGTTTCATCGCCCAGCCGGGAGGTTTTGACTCCCCACTGCGGAAAGTGTGGATATCTGTGTCCGCAGCTTTTCCAGCAGCTACTGGTCTCAGCGAAGGCGGCTATTTTGGGATAAGTGTGTGCTGGCGGGGGGGGGGGGGGGGGTGGGGGAGGGGGGAAAGAGGCAGATGGACGAGAGATGCGCGTGTTATGCGGAAAGGTATCCGTTTTCACAGACTGCTTCCCGCCGTGGTTAAGATTTTGGACTTTGTCACTTATACCTACTAGGAAAGAGAAGTAGTGTCCCTAAAGCTTTACTCAAAGAAAAAAATAAATAAAATCCTGTAAAGGGGCAAACCCTACGCTCGGCGGTCGGTTTCCACGCCCACCCATCCTCCCCCGCGCGGGTCCGGGTCCCGGGAGGCGTTTGCGAGTCCCTCCCGCGCGGGTGTCTCGGGGCTGAGAAGCGCTGGAAGCCGAAGGCGCCGCGCTCCCCTCGCCTCCGGGAACGCGCGCCGGCTGCTCCTAATTCAGGGCAGCATTTCACCGAGACTCTGCAATGACTTCAACTTAAAAGGTAAAAAAAGCTCTTAGGTTCTGTGTGGGTCAAGGAGAGCACGGCCATCCTGGTGACCGGGCCCCCAAAACCGTGACGTCGTGTGCCCCTTCCAGGCGTTTGGCTCCGTGGCCTTGCGCCCCGGTGCCGACAACGCGGGTGGACGTGGTCTGAAGCGAGGCGGACTCGAAGGTTAGGCCAGTGCTTCCCTTTTGTGTCGTTGAGGAACGAGTCTCCCAGGCGAGGACCTCAGAAGTCGCAAACGTGACATCCGGGACCGACTCCTCCTCCGAGGGGACGATTGGGGTCTCGCCTGTGACTTTCGGCCGAGGGGAAAATTAACCCCAGTGAGCGCCGCGCTCAGTGAGCAAGGGGCCGCGCGTCACGGTGCTCGGTGTCCAGTTCTCCGCAGCGCAGGTGCAGCGGACGGCTGGAACGTGCGGTGCCGGAGGGCCGGTCGGTGCCGAAAAGGCTTGGCGGCCCGGGGCGCCTGCAGTGTCAGTGGGCCGGCGGGGGCGTTGGCTGCACCGGGGGCTGACCGGGGGACGGGGTCGGGCGTGGGGAAGAGAGCGGCCCGCGGGGAATCTCCCTCCCTCGCTCCCCGCCCCATCCCGGCGGTCAGCGGAGGCTTCGAGTCTGGCTGGGGGGTTGCGGAGCGCGGTGCGGGAGGTAACGGCGGGGCCGGTCCCTCTCCAGGATGTGAAGGTGAAGGGCGAGGGGGCGGCGAGCCCCGGGGAGCCAGCCCCGGCTTTGGGCGAGTCTCCATCCGGCGTTTTCAAGGTGTGGCTAAGGCGGAGCGCGGGCGGCTCGCGCGGGGACCCGGGCTGGCAGGATGCGGAGCTGCGCCGCACTCCGGGGCAGGCGCCGCGAACCCTGGAGGGAGTGAGAGGAGTGGGCTTCTGCAGGGCGGGCGCCGGGCTTGGGGACATCCGCGCGGGCTTACCACCCCGTGGCTCGGTGGCTCTGCCTCTGAGACCTCTCTTCTACCAGGAGTTTTACCGGAAGGGAAACAGTTGACTGGCAGGTGCAGAATCATCTTGGGGGCACGAGATAAAATTAGGATCGAGACCACATTGTTAACCATCTCCAGGTGTAAATGATAAAACACTACGAAAATTTGCCATCATGTGAAAGGTTTTTTAAGGTGTCCTCTAATCAGGCAAGATTCTATTAAAAAGAGAAAACCCGAGAGCTCTTATTATAACTTTTTAGAAAAGAACCATTTCTTCTTTATTTCTCAGGTAAGAATTTGAGAGACTTAAATGCCGATTAAACTGCTGATCGCTGATAAAGCTGGAAATGCATTAAGGGCATCTTTCAGGAAAATGTGTAAGGCTTTAGGATTTCAAGTGGTACAGGCTGCTGTCCTGAGCTTTCCTTTCTATGCTGAAGTTTGTGTGGGAAAAGCCAGGAGACCTGGCCTCTGGTTGTGAAGAGTTCAAGCTCATTCTGCTTTGTCTTTCTAAGGTGAGGAAGAGTCGGGGGTTTTGTTTTGTTTTAGAAAGAATAAAATGGCCAGGCTTTATTTTCCTACCAACGTGAAAACATTCCTCTTCTGCATAAATAACTTCATTACACTTTAAAATTTTCTTTTTTTCTAAAAAAATAAGCAAAACATCAGGAGAAAACTAGTGACCGCTTACCAGTGCTACCAGTGCTGTTTTACCTTGCGCTCATTTTCTCTGCATGTAAAATCATAAAGAACTTGTAGGGTTTCTCTAACCGCCACCCGCAATAATGGGATCCCGTTTTTCCCTACCGTTCTGCAGCTTGCCTTTCCAGTTAATTTTATCTATTTGGCGTTCCTGCTTCCTAGAAGCTTAACCTCTGTTTACTGGTTGGTGGTCTTGTCTACTCTTCCGTGGGGTCGGCCCTACTTGACCTGTCTCCAGTCCCATTTAAATTTGTGTGTTGACTTAATCCTTTCCTGCACAATGAGAGTCCTAAGAGCCTCGCACTCACGCAGACGTTGTGAACGTGAACGGAGAGTACCTGCATTTACAATATAGGGGACCCAGCGGGGAGCTCCCAGGAAGTAAAGAGGCAGAAACATTTCAAGTACAACTTTTTCACAAGACTGGTTCTCACTGTATCCGACCTCAGGGGTGCTTGCAGCCGGGTGGTGGGTTGAAAACTCCGCTGGCGGTCCTTGCTCCTGGACACCGTCCCTAAGTTGCGGGCCTCAGTGGGGCAGGGGTTGGCCTGCCAAGGGCTGGGGGCTTCGTGGACACTTCGGGGACCCTCAGGTCTCTAGATGAGCCGGCGTCCCGAGAAGCCGATTTGGTCGCGGAAGGTGAAATCTGCGCCATACTCATTGGCTGGCGGAAACCTGGCGTTCCTGTTCCCGCGAAATGGTTAATTTTAACCCCCACGCTGTCCGCACTTGGACTGTGGAGTGTGTGGCGCGCCGCTTTCCGGGTCTCTCTCGAGCCGGCGGGAGGCCCGAGCGCTGACAGTCGGGAGCCACTCGGTCCCCAGCGAGGCGGGCACGGGCGGAGGAGCGGCCTTGCTGGAGTAGGCGGTGCTGCGCTGGGCCCTGCAGGACCTGCCGGATGACAGGACCGATGTCCCCGCCCTTGCCAGCTTCTTGGCGCGCCCTCGCTAGACCCCGCCTTCTTCGCTGCGCCGCGGCAGCGCGGGGGGCGTGGGGGAGCGGCTGGCGGGCCCCCGGGCCCCTGCACCCCTGGCTCGGCCCGGAGCCCGCGGGCCCCGCGATGCCGGGCCTCCTGGCGCCCCCCAGCGCCTTGCGCGGGAACTACGGCGCGCTGGGCTCCAGAGGCCGCCCCAGCCCATGGGATACCCCGCCAGGAGCGCGCGGGACTCCGTCGCAAAGCAGGCGGTGCAGAGGGCTCTCTGCTTCAATAAATGCACAGTTCATCTTTTCCTCTTTTCTCTATATGCGCCTAAATCTGTCACTGAAGTTTAATTATTTTTATAGAGTGGAAAATTCATGAACCGGGATAGAAAGCACTTTTATCTTTCAAAGTTTTTTTTTTTTTTTTTTTTTTTTTTTTTTTTTTTTTTTTTTTTTTGTCTTTTTGCCATATCTTGGGCCGCTCCCGCGGCATATGGAGTTTCCCAGGCTAGGGGTCTAATCAGAGCTGTAGCTGCCAGCCTATGCCAGAGCCACAGCAACGTGGGATCCGAGCCGCGTCTGCAACCTACACCACAGCTCATGGCAACGCCGGATCGTTAACCCACTGAGCAAGGGCAGGGATCGAACCCGCAACCTCATGGTCCCTAGTCGGATTCGTTAACCACTGCGCCACGACGGGAACTCCTATCTTTCAAAGTTATCTCATCCCATCTGGTTTTCAACATTTAAGTAATGTTTATTGTGTATCTTCTGCATTTCACATCAGGTTTTCTAAATCTTTTGGGTATTGACATTTGTAAGTTTATAAATAAAGCTTGAAAAAATTCTCTGTATATGGAGATTTTTTTTTTTTTAATAGCCCTACAGGAGGTGTATGAGCCAGGGATTGAATCTGAACGGCAGCTGTGACCTATGTGGGATTCTTTAACCCACTGCTCCCTCTGGGGATCAAACCCCCTATCCAAAGGGACCCAAACCGCTGCACCTTGGTTCTTAACCCACTGTGCCACAGTGGGAACTCCACATATAACTTTGGCAAACCTAAGTTACGGTGTCCCTCGGGAAGCAGACAGTAGGATTAAAGTGGTGGATGAAGAAAGATTAAGGAGAAACAGAGCAGTTATAAAGGGGACTCAGCAGAAGGACCCGCAGCTCCAAAGCAAAAGCAGGTAGCTCAGACCATCATCCATGAGCCAGTGTTGGGAAGAGGGAGCAGCAGGTACTGGAGCTCAGGTGGTGGTGGTCTTAGGGCTGCTGCCCGCCAGGGGCTCTGGCTTGGAGAAGAGGAGTGAAGCCATGCTGGTTATAGCCCAGCAGGATGGGGCCAGGAAATAGATTCTGGGGAGAAAAAAAAAAAGCCCGTGCTCTCCCTACTTTCCAAAAGTGCCTCTTGTTGGCCAGACCTAACTGCAAAACCAGAGGACAGGGAGAGCGAGGTGGGGACCACGTGGACTGGGGGAGAATCAGCTCCACAGGAGGCAGGTGGACATAGCCCTTCAGACTACACTGGGTACACTGACTACCTGGCTGTGTGTGTGACACATAGATCCTGGTAGGAGGAAACCTCAGCTGCTCTCACCTATGGAATCCTGCTCATGAGGGGAGAGCCTGGAGACACCCAGTGGAGCATGGGCGTGACCCCCACCAGAGACCCTGCGTTCCAGGTCCAGGCTTCTGGACTCTTCACTTTCGTGAGCAGATGCAGGCCGGCCACTGTTTAAACCCCTTGGTGTTGGTCTTCCTCTCACTTGAAACACAGGGACTCAGATAGCCAGGGGAGAGCCAGCGGGAGTGTGACGGCTGTTCCCCTGGTTGTCGGAGCCACCAAATGCGGGGTCCCCTCAGCAGCATTGCCTCCCTGAGCGGCTGTTAGCGATGCTGTGTCTCAGGCCAGGATAGCACTTCTGCGTCAGATTCTGGTTCAGAACATGGCTTCTCAAACTTGAATCTGCCCACATCTTGCTCAATAAAGTTCGAGTTCAGACTGAGTAGGGCTGAGACTCTGCATTTCCAACAAGTTCTCAGACATGGCTGACACACCACATGTGGGGTGTCAGACCCTAGACCCAATATCCACACTGACTTAGGGACCCTTTATGACCTAAAACATGTCAAGTTCAGGATCACCATAGGGTCATCTCAGAAGATCCACCAAACAGTTCTGGGTCATTTTTGCCTGCTGGCTCTTCACCCCCACATGCTCACTGTGGTTGGTTATCTTGCTTTTTTTTCCAAAGTCCTGTAAATGTTCAACTTAGGACATAGGTGTGACAGCACCGGCAGTCATGATGCTCATGGAGAGGAGGAACCAGGAAGGTGACCAGGGAGTGTCTGACCTCCAGGGCTGAGAACCTGCTGGACTTGAGCTGGCACAGCCCTGGTGTTGGTGTCACCCCCTCCCCCCCACCCACTGGGTATGTCCACTGATCTCACCCCAACTTCCTTATTGTTGAACATTTCATGAATCTATTTCTCATTTGTTGGTTTCTTACTAGATTACCGTCGGGCATTTTCTGTGGTACAGCATATTAGAGTTTGGCACTTTCTAAATCTTCTCAGTCCTACGACCTTCCATAAGCCAGTGAGTCTCCTCTGTTCTCAAGGAACCTGTGGATGTATATGAGGAAAAGCACGTGGATAAATAATGGTTACTGTGTGGTCAGGGCAGTAAAGTAGGGTTCTGGCAGAGAGCAGGGTGATGGATTCCGAGTGAAGGGGCCCAGATTAAAGATAATACTGGCTGACCTGTACCGAGCACTTACTCCAGATGGAGGAACCCCTGGGGAAGGCCCGATGCTTCCCTGTGGCCCCCGAAGGGGGAGGGAGCCCAGCGGGGAAGGTGGTGGGGGTGGGGAAGGCATTTCTGAGTGGAGTCTGGACCTGAGGGAGAAGGTAGCTGCTGGAGGGGGTGGGGATGGAGCTGGGGGGAGTGGAGCCCCGACTTGAGAAGAGCAGCTCCAGGCAGAGAGCTTCCGGTGCACTGTCCAAGGCCCAGGTGAGACTGGACGTCGTGGACTGGGCTCTGTTCTTCAGGCCCATGTGCTCAGAACCGCAGTGTAGAAACAGACGACTGAGACTGTGGGATTTTTGCAAAGCAGAGCGTTTGGAAGCCGTGGGCAAGAGAAACAACAAGACAGGGAGTGTTGGTGAGATTTTTACCTCCAGGGTTTGATGGAAATGGTCATGGAGGAAATGAGGTTGGAGAGCTGTTAGCTGTGTGGGGTTGGAGGAGAAACAACTAGAGAGCGAGCGGAATGATAGGTGCGTGCATCAGAGCGGACTTCCACCACAATCCACCGATAATAAGCCAGGTGTGGCTGGGGTGGGGCTGCTGGAGGGGAGGTGCAGGTGCTGAGGTTGTGCAGCTGGGGAGGGCGGGGGATTGGAATCTTCCCTGTGCAGATTTCATGAGCCACCCACCAGTGGGAGCGGGTTTAATCAGGCTGTCCAAGAGTCCAGGGGTGGGTAGAGGAGGTAGACCAGAAGGCCAGGAGCATGCCACTGAGATGCAAAAGGGAGCCGTGGGGACACAGAAAAACCCCACTCAGATGGAAGAATATGGAGGAAGAAGTGGCAGACATTCCGAGGGATAAAAGGAAGTTGTACCATCCCTCTGGACCTCCAGAGGTAGATGTTTTTAGTTGAGGGGTAAAAGATCTGGAGTTCAGAAATGCCGACGGCGACAGCAGCTCAAGGCCGGAGAAGCCAGCATGTCTCTTATTCACTTTGTAATCGGTGGTGGGGTTTCCAGATAAGTGTTATGAGCAATTCCTTGCCTCTGAGAATTTCCTGTGCGAAATAATTGTTCTTGATCACTAAGTCCTCAGGTTTAAAAATCATTCTTAGCAGCACCGAGTTCTCCTCTCTTGATACCTGAGGCAAAGCCGCATTCACCTGGATGGGTTAGGGTTCTGGAAGGTGCCTGACTTCCCACACCTGACCCCCAGAGAGATCTTTTTATCCCAATAGTGAGCACCCTGACCAGGCTCCTTGTGCCTGTGCGACAGACACAAAGATGGTGCTCCACGTTAGGAGGGGCACTCTGACGGGAGGTCTCACTGCAGGTCCCCGAGGTCGTGGCTCCCTTGGAACTTCCCAGCAGAGAGGAGGGCTGCGTGGACATGGAGCCGTGCGTGCCCCAGGACCTCTTCCTCCAGAGAAGTTTCACCATCTCCAAAAATACTGCAGAGACCCCGGCTGCACCCCGGGGAGAGAGACAGCCCCCCTAGGGCCCTCACGGCCAGGGGCCAAGTCCACTCAACCCGGGCGGGAGCATCCCCCAAGCCTCCCAGGCCTCAGTCAGGGGTTCGAAGCTCAGGGCTGAGTGGTCCAGGGGCCAAAGGAAGGGAGGCCTTCCTCTTCCCCCGTGGGCCCAGCATCCTGAGACTCCGAAGGAGAGAGCGAGTCCCTGGCTGTCCCCTGCTGGGTCCCTGGCTGGGTCACTGGTGCTCCCTTGGCCCCTGGCATCACTCAGCCCACTTGGCCCGGCTTGAAAGCGTGAACAGGCTCTTCTAGGCACTCCCTGTTTGTTCTTCCCTTGGCCAGAGGGCCCCTCCCACGTCTGACCCCGGGGTGGGGTTGACATCCTCTCTGCACCCACCCGCTTCCTCCCTGAGGCCGCCTCCAGCCAGGGCTTTCTGATGCGGGTTCCCAGGGTTCCTCTGCCTCCTCCTTTATCACATTAGACACACTGGGTTCAGGGTCTTGGGATGTTGGAGATTTGAAAGCACAGAGATCGGGCAACTGTGGAAAGAAATGTTCTGGGAGAGGCGGGAGCTGAAAGTCCACCAGCAGGGCAGGCCAAAGGTGGGGCGGGGAGTGCCCCCCCCCTCTGGGGTGGGGTGCGGGGAGGGGTTGGGAGGGGCTCTGAGGAGAGTTAGGGCCAAGGGCTGCTGCACTGGGCAGGGTGCAGGCAGAGAGAGGGCTCCCATTCCAGAGAGAGCCAGCTGCTCAGAACGTCTGTTTCCTTGTTATAAAATGCGGGGTAATAGTAATTACCCACAGAGTCAGGAGCCGAATTATGTGTGCCATGCCCCGCTGAGTGATGGTCTTAGTGATGGTTCCTCTGGCCCAGATTATTCATCCATGTGGGTTAGGGGAGAGCTTCTGCACCTCGCCGTGTGGCCTGAGCCTCTGGTGACAAGGTGGTCTTACTTCGTGGGACGTCAGCACAGAATGGTTTTGTGTTTCTCTCCACATATGGCATCCACGATGCTCTCTCCATCCTCCCTGTGTCTTGCTCTTTAATGAATTCTTGGGAAGAGGTCATTGCTTTCTAGTTACTTTTGGTTGTTAAAATCTAACACATTTTCTTTATTTTGAAAACGAAGACTGTAACAAGTCAATTCACTGTAAAGCCTCGAGCTCAGCTTCAATCTTATCCCTTCCCCTCTGCTCCCGGAGGGCTTCAGCAGGGCCCTATCTCTGGGTCCTGGAGGAGGGCCTGGCCACCTCTCAGATATGCCCTCCAGAAGGCCAGCTCCTGCTGTGCTGAGGGGAGGAGGGGAAGGAAGGTGGGGACAGGGACAAATGCCTTTTTACTTACCTGGCCACTGTCATAGTTCTCTCTCTGGTGCTCCTCTGGAAATCATTTACGGCTTTAAAAGTCCCAGGGTGATGAGGTCTGGCTCCCTTGTGGGCCATGGTGAGGGCATGGGGGGGCCTCCACTCTGCTTCCTTCCCTGAAGGTGCCACATCCACTCATCTGTATCCACTCCCTTCTCAACCTCTGCCCTGGGCAGGGCAGTGAACCCACAGCCCCTCCTGGAAGGTGACTTTCTTGATGGTGTGCCAATAAGGCGGCTGAGGCCTGGCCACTCTCATGGTGCCCGCTCGGCTCCCAGGGAAACTCACACATCTTTGGAGGTCCTGAGATTACGGTGGGCTGTCCCAGCTGTCCCCAGTCCCCACCGCTTCCTGCCATTTCCCCTCGAATTCTCTTGCCCTTTGCTAAGGTAAGATCTCAAGTCTGATTCTAAGCCAGGTGTCAAGCCAGGAAGGAGAATTTAACTCTCCTTCACAGCATCCCTTTGCTATCTCTGTGTTTCTTTTAAAAATATATTTTACCAAACGTTATTTATTTTGTAAAAGGTCAGACATCCAAAACTACATGACACACCAGCACGCGTCAGATAACAGGTGCTTGCTCACCACCACGCACCATGAGAATCAAGACAAGACAGACAGTCCCATCACCTGAGTACTTCTCAGGCCTGTGTTTGGGTAACACTGCACATTGCCTTGTTTGCTTTAAAAATAACTGGAATTCAAATTGGAATTCTGGTAGTTTGGTACCTTGCTTTTGGAAAGATTTATATTTTTTAATGATGTGTTTCTATTCAGCATTGCCCAGACGGAATCTACAGATTCAATGTAGCTCCTCTCAGAATTCCAACTGTTATTTGAATCGACAATTTCATTGTCAATTGACAAAGGACAGATGAATTCCAATTTCATTTCTTTATGCAGAAATGAATGACTTGACCCTAATATTCCTATGGAAATGCAGAGGCTCCCAAAGAGCCAAAACAACCTTGAAGAACAAAAGCGAAATTAGAGGAATGCCATTTCCTGACTTCAAAACCTTACTACAGTCATCTTGAAGTGTCTGTGGGGGAGGGGTTTCAGGAACACCCTCAGGTGTTCAGGTACCTCAGGTGTTCAGGTACCAAAGTCTCGGGAGGCTCAAGTCCCTTATAAAATGACACAGTGCTACAAATGAACATCTCCACAGAAAAGAAAATCATGGACTTGGAAAATAGACTTGTGGCTGCCCGATGGGAGAGGGAGGGAGTGGGAGGGATCAGGAGTATGGGGTTATCAGACACAACTTAGAATAGATTTACAAGGAGATCCTGCTGAATAGCATTGAGAACTTTGTCTAGATACTCATGTTGCAACAGAACAAAGGGTGGGGAAAAAAATGTATACATGTAAGGATAACTTGATCCCCTTGCTATACAGTGGGAAAAAATAAAATAAGCACACACACACAAAAATAAAATAAATAAATAAACAAAATGACACAGTGCTTGTGTATAACCTACATAAGCTGAGCCTCCCGTATACTCTGCCATATGTTCTAGATTACTCATAATACCAATACAGTGTAAGTGCTCTGTAAACAGTTACAAATGCTATGTAAATGCTGTGTAAACAGTTGCTAGCACACAGCAAATTCAAGTATTGCTCTTTTTGGAATCTTCTGGAAATTTTTTTCTTTTAACATTTTCATTTTGAGGTTGGTTGAATCAGATTCAATGCAATGATGTGACTCCCAGGGATACAGAGAGCCAACTGCACAAGACTGTAGTCTGGTGCTGGCATAAAGATAGACCTATGGATCAATGCATAGAATGAAAAGCCCCGCGATAACCCCTGGCATCTATTGCCGGATGACTTTTGGCAAGAGTGCCGAGACCATTTACCGATGAAAGAATAGTCTCTTCAGTAAATGTGCCGGAACAGGAGATCATCTCCATGCCAAGGAATGAAGTTGAACCCTTGCCTCACATCATATACAAAAACTTACTCAAAAGGGACCAAAGACCTAAGGGAGAGACCTGCAATTATAAACTCTTAGAAGGAAATACAGGAGGAAATCTCTAGGACCTTTGAATCGGCAATGATTTCTTAGCTAGGACATGAGAAGCTCCTTGTGATGGAGCGTTGGGCTGCTGCTGACCTCCTGACCATAGGTCAGAAGGAAGGTCATCTGCTCCCAGTGACTCTGGATCATTGAGCTGGGACGATGTCCACAGCTGGATGTCAGGAGCTGATGCTGTGATGATTGAGGATTCTGAGCAGGACGAAACACGAAAACTCAAGGTTTCATCATGTTGCTCGGGATGATACGTGGTTTAAAACTGAGGACTTGCTTATGCTGGAAGCGTCCATGAGATATTTTCAGACCTCGGTTGACCATGGGCAACAGAAACGGTGGTGGAAAGTAAAACCACAGAGAAGAGGGGGCTTCTGTATTGCTAATTCGTATCTTCTGTCTTTGTCAGTCTTGTTAGAAGTTTGTTTATTTTATACATCTTTTTTGTTTTGTTTTTCGTTTTTGGCTGCCCCATGGCGTATGGACTTCCCGGGCCAGGGATCAGATCCGAGCCAAAGTTGCATCCTCTTCTCTAACATGTTTGTACTATGGTGCATCCCTGCCACTAATGATTAATAGCTCGAGTTGGTTCAAATCCACTGGATCCTTTAACCCATGGTGCCAAACCAGGCATTGAACCTGCATTCTGGCACTGCAGAGATGCCACCGATCCCCTTGTACCAGAGTGGGAACTCTCTGATGAATGACTTTCCATTAAAACCTGGGCATTTCATATTATATCATGAGACTGGACTTTATTTAACCCTCTGTTGCAGCCAGCTTTCTTGGATACTGCTCTGGGAGGAGAAACGACAGGTCCCTCCTCAGAGCCTGGTGGGGACATACGTCCACATTCCCCACCTGGCCTCTGTTGATACTGAGCTGGAACCATGGCTGCTGACTGGGGCGTGAGAGTTCTGGCAGCCCGCGTGGACCCTACTGGCACTGCGGTGGGAAAGTTGGCTTCATTACAGCGGGCAGCTAAGAAAGTCCTGCCTCCCCGGGGAGGCTTCCTCCCACACCACTCCAGTGCGAGAGGGGGTGCTTTGTCCCTGTCGGGGGTGAGATGGGGGTGGAGTCCAGGCCCCCCATGCTGTGTCCACTGACACTGTGGGGATTGGTTTGATACCAGCTGGTAGGGGTGAGAGCTGCAGCTTCCTGCTTGGCCTTTTTGACATCGGTGGGTGTGAGCCCTTCTTGCTTCTGCCTTGAGTGGTTAGGAGTGGAGCCGTCCCACCTGACCTTCCCTTGTGGGGCTGCAGAGGGCCATGCCTTTGGTTTGTTTGTTTTGTGGTGTTTCACTGGAGAGCCCTGGTTAACACTTAAAAGCTGTCTGTCTGGCTCAGCCGTCCCTTCTTGGTCTTCGGCTGAGGAGGGCAGGTTTTTGCTACGGTGTCTGTACCTGTCAACACCTCCGTGCTGTTGCCTCTTCACTTTGAAGTCTGGGGGATAGAGGCAAAAAAGAAAAGCCAGGGAGCTCCCCACTGCATTGTTCCTTGGGTGCCTGGCCAGTCTGCCTTCTTCTTGCCACCTTTCTCTTCTATGTCATGTCCAGAGTTGTTGGTTTTATTTTGCAGGAGGAATAAGGAAATGATGGCTGCCTCCAGCCTATGTATAGAATCATGTTACATTTACTCATTTAAGTCTGGCTTTGCTCATCCTTGTTGTTGCGTATGTCAGTTGTCCTTTTTATTGAATTGCTAAGTACTTAGTAATCCATTGTATAGATATACCTCGATTTGTCTATCAGTTGATAGACGTGGCGAATTTGACTGTGATGAAGAGAGCTGTAATAAACATAATCATTATCTGGATCTATGGTTTTGTCTCTCTTGGATAAACACTGAGAGTGGAACTGTACGGATTGTGTGGTGAGTTTATATGCTTAACATTTTAAGAAACCGCCAAACTATTCTCTGACATGTTTGTACCATAGTGCATTCCTGCCACTGATGAATAAGAGCTCAAGTTTGTTCAAATGCACGTGAGCAGATGCTATAGTGCTTCAAAAATTTTAGCCTTCTAGTAGGTGTGTAGTGGTATCTTATTGGGATCTAATTTGCATTTCACTGATGATGCAATGTTGAGCATTTTTCATGAGCTTATTTGTCGCCCAGGTATCATTCCTTTCTATGTTTCTGTTCACATTTCTTGTATCTTTTTTAATTGGCTTGTTTTTTTCTTAGCGAGTTGAGAGTATTTTTGTACATTTTGGGTACAAGTCTTTTGTCAGGTATTTATACTGCATATATTTTCTCCTAGTATGCAGCTTGCATTTTTATTTCTTAACGTGTCTTTTGAAGAAGATACATTTTTAATTTTGACGATGTCCAATTTATCAAATTTTTAGAGTCTGAGTTATTTTCCACCAAAGAAATCTTTGCCTAACCAAAACTCACAAATACTTTCTCCTCTATATCCTTCTAGAACATTTTATTTTACTGTTTTATTTTATTTTATTTTATTTGCTTTTTAGGGCTGCACTCGTGGCATATGAAGGTTCTCAGGCGAGGGATCCAATCAGAGCTGTTACCTCCAGCCTACCCCAGAGTCATGGCAACACGGGATCCGAGCCACACCTGAGACCTACACCAGAGCTCACGGCAATGCCAGATCCTTAACCCACTGAAGGAGGCCAGGGATCAAACCCCCAACCTCCTGGTTCCTAGTCGGATTCGTTAACCACTGTGCCACGACGGGAACTCCACGTTATTTATTTATTTATTTATTTTAGAACATTTTTAATTTTAGGCTTTACCTTTAGGCTTATGATTTATTTTGAGTTAATTCTTACGTATGGATTGAGTTTACTGTTTTACCTATTAATATTGCATTGTCCCAGCACTATCTGTTGAAAGGACTGTCTTTTCTCCATTTAATTATATTGGCACCTTTGCAAAGCACGCACACACACACACACACACACACACACACACACACACACAGTTTTTTGACTATACATTTGTGGGTCTACTTCTGGACATTTTTGCATTCCAATGATCTGTAATGAACCAATTACACACTGTCTTACATGCTGTAGGATTATAGTAAGTATTGAAATTGGGTAGTATGAGTCCTTCAACTTTGTTATACTTTATACAAAATTGTATTGGCTACTCTAGGTCTTTTGCTTTTTCTGAATAAATTGTAGAATCCAGTTGGTCAATTTCATCTATAATTCAATTTGGGGAGAGTTGACATTCTGCTAATATTGAGTCTTCCAATCCATGAACATATCTCTCCATGTGTGTAGTTTTCTTTGATGTCTCTCATCAGTATTTTGTAATTTTAAGTACTTAAATATCACACATTTTGCTAGACTCATCTGCAAAATATTTCATGTTTTCTAATGCTGTTACCAATATCACTATTCTAAATTTCAATTTCTGACTATTTGTTGCTAGTTTATAGAAATACAGGTGCTCTTAAAAAATTAATCTGTCTTGTGACTTTTCTAACTCCCTTATCAGTTCTAGTAGTTTTTTTTTTTTTTTGGTATATTGAGACTTTGTTCATAGACAGTTATGACTTCTGTGAATAAAGACAGTTTTATTTTTTTCCTTTCAAATTTGTGTGCCTTCTGTTTCTTTTTCTTGCTTTATTGCACTGACTAGAACATTCTGAACAGTGTTGGAAAGGAGAAGGCCCTAAGAGACTTTTTTATTTCTCTTGTGACACAACTCATTGGTAGATGATCTCTCCAGAAGGTAAATGAACATTCTGTTCTGGGATCTGCCTCTATTACACCCCACATTTCGAAGCAATGAAAGAGTGCAGCGTGAGAAGGGAATAGGATGAATTCGGTGGTTTGGGAGCTGAAAAGAAGGGTGATTGGGCAGTGGTGTTGGCTCTTCACCCTGGGAATAGACCTCTAGTGATTAGGGGTCCCTAGGGGGTAGATCCTAAACTGTCTTTGGAGCAGCTGGGCTCAGAGAAGCATGGCCTTTCTTGTAACCAGGAAGGCTAGATGCTTGGGTTATGGGATGGTAAATAGAAAGAGAAACTCTTTGGGAAATGAAGGCGTACAGGGGCATCAGGTATCTTCAAAAATCCCTGCCAGCCTGTGCAGGAAACAGGGCAAGTCAGCCTCTGCTTTGGGACAGAGGAGGGACAGTGTTTGCGGGCATTCCTGGACAGCAGAGGTGTGGTAGTCCCAGTGGTGATTTGAGAGACCCCAGGGCTCTTTTTGCCCACTTGGTAGTGCACATCCAGGGATCTTTCTGGGGATCATGTGGGAGCTTGGAGTCTATGGATGATCCAAAAGAAGAGAAGAGAGGCCCCGAAGAGGGAGAACTTGTATTTCCTGCGACTCACACACACACAGGGAGTCAAATCGGTTTTCTTTTCTTTTCTTTTCTTTTCTTTTTTTTCCTATTTTGGGCCAAGCCCATGCCGTGCCGAAGTTTCCAGGCCAGGGATCGAACCTGTGCCACAGCGGTGGGCAGAGCTATACCAATAACAATGCCAGGTCCTTTAAAGTTGAGGCCACCAGGGAACTCCCAGTTTTAATTTAATTGGGGGAAATGAAATAAATGAAAAGTACTTGAATTCCAAGAATTTAGCATTTGTTTATACGGATGACAGTGAGTCGAGGTCAGATTATAGAAGCTTTTGAAAATCAGGCAGCTGTGTTGGGATTTGAATCCTATAGGCAAAGCAGTGTCAATAAATGTTTTTGAAAAGGGAAACAACGGGCATGGGGAGAATCCCATGAGCATCTGGCTATAGTGGCATAGTGTCCTCACAGGTGACGGAGCTTAGTGTGTCAGGCAGGTGGCCAGCCAGTCTGTGCAGAGTGGAGGAGACCTCATAAAGCACTGAGAAAGGGAAAGCCCTTCTCAAAAAGAACTTCTCCACAATGAGTTAAAAACAATTCCGTGCTGTGAGCATATTTCCACTCTCTTTCTTATCAGACCAAACTGCATTTCAGTGGCGGTTTCTTGGAGTTATCAAGGGAATAGACTTATTGTTCATGAAGAGGGTGGCAGCGCCATTTACAGGGAGAACTTATTTAAGAACCCACAGTCTTGGGCTCTTTCCAAGGCATTGTCAAAGTACTTTACAGTGTCTCATTTACTTGAAACCTCCTTCTGATTGCAGGTGAGAAACAAAATGTATCCTGCACACACATCCTCTTCAAAACAGAATTTTCTCCTCTGATAAACATAGATAACCAACGCAAGGATATATGATGAATATGTGTCATAGCATGAGTTCACCTTGACGTTGAGTGAAAATGCAACCTGCTGCTTTTCACCCTCAGGTTCATGGCAGAATGGGGCAAAGATGAAATATAAATGTATATACATTTGAAAGTGTGATTTTGGGGGTGTCTGTTCTTAAGACTATAAAATGGGAGTTCCCATCATGGCTCAGTGGTGAATGAACCCATCTAGTTTTCATGATGTTGTGGGTTCGATCCCTGGTCACACTCCGTGGGTTAAGGATCTGGTATTGTTGTGGCTGTGGTGGAGGCCGGCAGCTGCACCTCAGATTTGACCCCTAGCCTGGGAACCTCCATATGCCATGGGTGCGGCCCTAAAAAGACAAAAGGCAAAATATATTTATATATATATATATATATATATATGAAAGGAAGGAAAATCCCTTTCTTTTCCGTCTCTTCTCCTTCCCCTCCTGTCTTCCCTAGAAGGGCTGCGTGTACAAGTATTTACATGGAGCATCACGACACTACTCAGCCCGTTAGAAACTCTTTCCCCTTTGAAGATACCACCTCACTCCCCAGGCTGCTCAGGTGTCCTTGAGGCTTTTGCCATTCCCTGGCTGGTATGGTGACATCAGCAGTGGACCCATGTCCACTTGGGAAGCAGCTCAAGTGCTACTGGGACACCTGTGGGACACACAGTTTTTTCTTTTGCCATTTCGAAGCAGATTGACCTCCTTCTGAAAGAGTGCACCTATCGCAATATACACTCATGCGACCTCGTGGGTTCTGTACCTGGGACCACGGCGTCACCAGGAGACTGAGGCAGGGTGTTACTGCTCTGCACGCCCTTCCCTCTTTGAAGGGGCCCCAGGCATTGGGCCCACCTTCCCTGTTTCCAAGACTGCTTGTGGAGCTGTCAGGTTCCCCAACTTGTGGCTTCTGAAAGGAGCATATCCGCTCGCATATGCTTGTTCTGGAGATGGAGCTGGTCCGCAGTGGTTAACCTTGGCAAAGGGTGAAAAACCTAAGGGAATAACGTTTTCTTGGGAATCTCAAGGTGTTTTAACATAGCCTTGACTGTGGTCCACTAAAGCAATGAGAACTGAATTTGCTTGCTTTTGCGGTCTTTCCCCAATGTCCTGGTTTAGGTAATCCCTAGGGAAGGATAATCTTGTGCTGAGAGTTCAGCCTACTTCTTGGTCTGGGAATGGGACTTGCCGGACAGAGTGACTTCTCCAACTTGTCCCCACCAATTTCTCCCTGGAACGTCATGAGAAATTCCCAAATTCACTGTCACCCTTTCGCTTCTCTGGGACGTCTCTAAAGACTGACTTGGAAATGTCTTTCCTCTTCCCAGTGCATCTGCCTCTGCTGGTCATCACAACCACTGGTCAGTTGCTAGGAATGGTCTGTTCTTCAATAAACCTTGGAATCGATTTTGTTTTGTGCTAATTCTGTGGTTTCAGAACAGAGGCTATGGGCCCCACATCAGTTTCCTTTAAAACCAGCAACCAGAATTGTGTCACTAGCTGTTTCAAAGCCTTAAGGACTCTTCTTCCCTGCTTCTCTCCCCTCCATCTACCACCCCAGCTAAGGTCTTCTACAGTATTAAAAAAGTCCCAATTTATAATTTGGTAGCAATTTCAGCTCCATATAAACAGAAAAGCCACCCCAATTTTTCTCAGGTAACAGTGATCTTATTGATTTATAGAACTGATTTTTTTTTTTTTTTGTCTTTTGTTGTTTTCAGGGCTGCACCCACGGCATATGGAGGTTCCCAGGTTAGGGGTCTAATCAGAGCTATAGCCACCTCCGCTTCTGGTCCCCACTACCCGCCCTTCCTTCCCACCTGAAGAAACGCAGAGACAGGCATGTGCCTCAGTTGGAGCCTCCACAAGTTGAAATTTTTTTTTTTGTCTTTTTGTCTTTCCTAGGGCCACTCCCACGGCATATGGAAGTCCCCAGGCTAGGGGTCGAATCGGAGCTGAAGCCACCAGCCTAAGCCAGAGCCATAGCAACGCAGGATCCGAGCCGTGTCTGCAACCTACACCACAGCTCATGGCAACGCCGGATCATTAACCCCCTGAGCAAGGGCAGGGATCAAACCCGCAACCTCATGGTTCCTAGTTGGATTCATTAACCACTGCGCCACAATGGGAACTCCTGGAATAATAAATTTTGAGATTCATACATACATTTGTATGTGTCATTTGCCCATTCCCCTTTTTATTGTTGAGTAGTATTCCATTGATTGGATAAACCACAGTTTGTTTATCCAGTCATCTATTGTTGGACATTTGAGTTGTTTCTAATTTTTGGTTGCTACAAATAAAGCTGCTATAAGCATTCCTGTTCAGGTCTTTGTATAGACATACATATATTTTTCTCTAGGGTAGATATGTGGGAGTGGAGTGCAGAATCACAAAATAGCATATATTTAATTTTGTAGGAAACTGATGAGCTTTTCTAAAGGGGTTACAGACTTTTTACTTTCCATCAGCAGCATATGAGAAGTCTAGTTCCTCCACATTCTCACCAACAGTTAGTATGTTTAGTTGTTTTAGTTTTAGTCATTCTGATAGGTATGTACTAGTACCTCATGTTTTTATTTTTGTTTATTTATTTAATTTTATTTTTTTGGTCATGCCAGAGACATGCAGAAGTTCCTGGGCCAGGGATCAAACCTGTGCCACAGCAGCGACAATGCAGATTCTTAACCTGCTGAGAACTCCCTGGTGTCTCACATTTTTAATTTGAATATCCTCAGTGGCTAATGGTGATGTTGAGTATCTTTTTGTGTACTTGTGTGTGACCTATATGTATGTGTTCTTTGGTGAAGCATTTGTTCAAATCTTTCTTCATTTTTTTTTGATTATTTGCTTTCTTTTGTTTGTTGTTATTAGAGTTCTTATATATTCTATAAACAGGCCCTTTATCAGATATATGCTTTATAAAGGTTGTCTTCCTGTCTGTGGATTATCTTTTCATTCTCTTAACAGCGTCTTTTTTTTTTTCCCAGTGGCTGAACTCATGGCATATGAAGTTCCCAGGCCAAGGGTGGAATCTGAGACCAGCTGTGACCTACGCCACAGCTGTGGCAACGCTGTATCTTTAATCCACTGTGCTGGGCCAGGGATTGAACTTGTACCTCCGCAGTGGCTCAGAGCCGATAGAGTAGGATTCTTGACCCACTGTGACACAGCAGGAACCTCCTAAGGGTTTATTTATAGGTGCTGCATTCTTTCCCATTTGTCTACACGTCTGTCTTTGTATCAGTACCGGAGTATTTTGTTTACTGTGGTTTTGTAGTAAGTTTTGAAATCAGGAAGTGTGAATCTTCCAGTTTTTTTTTCTCCCAACATTGTTTTGTCTATTTGGGGGTCTAAGGTTCCTTTAAATTTCCTATGCCTTTTAGGATGGGTTGTACTATTTTTGCAAAAAACATCATTGGGGTTTTGATAGGGCTTGCATTGAACCTGTAGATTGCTTTGGGCAGTACCAACATGTTAATAATATTGTCTTCCAATCCGTGAACAGGAATGTGTTTTCATTTCTTTGTGTCTTCTTTAATTTCTTTAAGCAATATATATATATATATATATATATATATAGTTTTCATTGTACATGTCTTTCACTTCCTTGATTAATTCCTACATATTGATTCTTTTTGATGCAATCGTAAATGGAATTTGTTTCTGTAATTGCCTTTTCAGATCGTTGTTCATGTATAGACGTTTGTATTCTGCTGAATTTGTTTATTCTAACAGTTTTGTTGTTGTCTGTAAGGTTTTCTGCATGTAGGAACATGTCACCTGTAAGCAGAGATAATTTTACTTTTTCCTTTCTTGTCTGAATGCCTTTGATTGCTTTTTCTTTCCTAATTGTTCCGCCTGGAACGTCCAGTACTGTGTTGAATAGAAGTGGTGACAATAGGCACCCTTGCTTTGCTCCTGATCTCAGAGGAAAAGCTCTCAGTCTTTTACCATAAAGTTTGCTGTGAGTTTTTAACATAAACTTTTCATTTTGTTGAGGTCCTTTCCTTTTATTTCTATTTTGTTGAGTGTTTTTACCATGAAAGTGTGCTGAATTTTGTCAAATGCTTTTTCATCGAGATGACCATGTGTTTCTTTCCTTTTATTTTGTTAAAGGGGCATATTCCATTGATTGGTTTTCATATGTTGAGTCACCCTTGCATTCCAGAAATAATCCCACTTGGTTATGATGTATAATCTTTTTACTATGCTGCTGAATTCTATGTGCTAATATTATGTTGATTTTTCCATCTATGTTCATAAGGGGTAAGGCCTGTAGTTTTCTTATGGTGTCTTTGTCTGGCTTTGGTATCAAGGTTATGCTGGCCTAATGGAATGAGTTTTCCTCCTTTTAATTTTTATAAAAGCTTGAGAAAGATTGGTGTTAGTTTTTCTTTAAATGTTTGATAAATTCACCAGCTCTCAGGTCCAGGACTTTTCTTTGTTGGGAGATTTTGCTTGCTGATTTAATAGCCTTATTAGTTTCAGGTCTATTCAGATTTTCTCTTTCTTCATCATTTAGTCTTGCTGGGTTTTGTGTTTCTGGGAGCTGGTCCGTTGCATCTAAGTTATCCAATGTTTCGGTGTGCTATTGTTCATAGTACTCTCTAATAATTCTTTTTATATCTGTAGAATCAATAGTAGTGTTTCCAGTTTCATTTCTAATTTTAATATCATGAGTCGCCTTCTCTCTTTTTTGCTTAGTCCGCCTAGCTAAAGGTTTGTCAATTTCATTGATTTATTTTTGAAAACGAACTTTTGCTTTTGTTGATTTTCTTTCTTGTTTTTCTATTCTCTCTTTCATTATCTCTGCTCTAGTCCATATTATTTCCATCCTTCTGGGATCTTTGGGTTTAGTTTGTTCTTCTTTTTCTAGTTCTTTAAGTTATAGCACTGGGCTCTTGCTTTGGGATTTTTCTTTCTTTCTTTTTATTTAATGTAAACATTCATGGCTTAAATTTTCCCCTTAACACTGCTTTTGCTCTCACCCATAAGTTTTGTTATATTGTGTTGTCATTTTCATTTGTCTCTAAGAATTTTCTAATTTCCCTGTGATTTCTTTTTTGATTCATTGGTTGTTGAGAAGCGTATTGTTTAATGTATACAATTTTGTGAATTTTCCAGTTTTACTTTTGTACTGATTTCTAACTATGCTGCTGTGCTCAGATAAGATATATCTTTTGAAACCTATAGAAGCTCAGTCTGTTAGTCGGCTAACATATCGTCCACCTTGGAAAATGTCCCGTCAGCGTTTGAGAAGAAGGCATGTGCCGTTGTGCTGGGTAGAGTGCTCTGCGTATGTCTGTCAGGTGTTGTTGGGTTTTGTGTTAAGTGCTCTGTTTCCTCACTTGCTTTCTGTCTGATTGTTCTCTCCATATGAGTGGGGGTATTGAAGCTCCCCTCGCTGTTGTAGAACCATCTATTTCTCTTTAAAGTTCTGTCCGTTTTTGTCTCATCTCTTTTAATGGTCTGCTAATAGGTGTGTACATTTTTTTTCATTGATGTATAGGCAATGTACAATACTACACAAGTTATGGGTGTACAATACAGTGCTTCACAATCTTTAAAGGTTGTATTCCATTTAGAGTTACTATAAAATACTGTGTTGTAAAGTACCTCCTTGTAGCTTATTTTATACATAATAAATGTATAAAATACCTCTTCCTCTTCTACCCCTATCTTGTCTCTCCCTCGTCCCTTCTTTCCACTGGTAACCAACAGTTTGTTTCTTCTCTGTATCTGTATCTTTTTCCTTTTTGTTACATTCACTAGTTTGTTGGAATTTTTAGATTGCATATATAAGTGATATTATCCAGATTTGTCTCACATCTTCTTTATCCATTCATCTGTTAATGGACAGCTTGCTTCCTTATTTTGGCTATTGTAAATAATGTTGCTGTGAACATCGGGATGCAGGTATCTTTTCAAATTAGTGCTTTCTTTTTTAAAAATATATACCCAGAAGTGAAATTGCTGGGTGATGTGGAGGTGTGTAAATGTTTTAACTGTTGCATCTTCTTGCTGTGTTGAGTGTTTTTTAAGTACATAATGTTCTTTTTCCCGTTTAACCTTCTTTGATTGAATATACTTGTCCTGATATTAGTATAGCCACTCTTAACCTCTTTTGGTTACGACTTGCATGGAATGTCTTTGGCTATCCTTTCACTTTCAACCCGTTTGTGCCTTTGGATTTTTTTTTTTTTGGCTACACTGCAGCATATGGAGGTTCCCGGGCCAGGGATTGAACCTGAGCCACAGTTGCAACAACATTGACTCCTTAACCTGCTGTGCCACAAGGGAACTTCCTGTATCTTTGAATCTAAGTGAATCTCTTGTAGACAGAAACTAGGGTCATGTCTTTTTATCCATTCTGCCAATCCTCTCTTTTGATTAAAGAGTTGAACCCATTGACATTTGAATTAATTACTGATAAGGAAAGACTTAACTTCTGTCACTGTGCTGTTTGTTTTATATCTGCCCTGTAGCTTTTTTTTTTTGTTTCTTATTTCTTGCATTACTCTTTTGTGTGTAGTTATTATTTTTTTGCACTAGAGTGCTTAAGTTCCTTTGTCATTTCCTTTTGTGTATATTCTGTAGCGATTTTCTTTGTGGTTAACTCTTTAGGATTTACCATCCTAAAGTTATAACATTCTAATTTGAGTTTATGCGAGGTTAACTTGAATACCACACAAAACTTTACTCCTTTACAGCTTTGTTTCCACCCCTTTCGGTTATCACAAGATGATATCTTTAGACATTGTGTGCCCCCAAGCATAAACTAATAGCTCTTTTACATGCATTTAAATTATGTAGAAAACAAGGTTTGAAATTACAAACCAAAGTTTCTGTAATACCAACTTTTTCACCAACAATTTTTTCCTTTACATATATTGACTCAAATCGTGTAGAACAAAAAAAAGCAGTTACGAACTATTGTTACAATAACACCATCTTTTATAATTGCTCATGTATTTGCCTTTATCAAGATCTGTATTTCTCCTTGTGGTTTTGAGTTACCGTCTAGTATCCGCCCCCCCTTTTTCCAACTGCAGGACACCCTTGAGTATTTTTGTTTGTTTATTTGTTTGTTACAGAGCAGGTCTAGTGGTCAAAAACTCACTCATACAATTTTTGTTTGTCTGGGAATGTCTTCATTTGTTCATTTTTGAAGAATATTTTCATTGGATAAGAGGAGTTTTGGTGGACAGTTTTATCTTTTAGCACTTTGAATATGTTGGCCTCCTGTCTTCTGGCTTCCAGAGTTTCTGATGAGAAATATTCTCATAATTTTGAGGATCACTTGTATGTATTTATTTCTCTTTCTGCTTTCAAGATTCTTTTTTTGTTTTTGGCTTTTAAAAGTTTGATTCCAGGAGTTCCCATTGTGGCTCAGTGGTAACGAACCTGACTAATATCCATGAGGGTGCAGGTACAATGCCTGGCCCTGCTCAGTGGGTTAAGGATCCAGCAGTGCTGTGAACTGGGGCATAGGCGGGCAGCTGCAGCTCTGATGTGAACCCTGGCCTGGGAACTTCCATATGCAGGTGCAGCCCTAAAAAGAAAAAAAGAAAAGTCTCAGTGTGAGTTTCTTTGAGTTTATCTTCTTTGGTGTTGGGCTTCTTAGATGTTTATAGTCATGTATTTGGTCAAATTTGGGAAGTTTTCAGCCATAATTTCTTCATATATTCTCTCTGTCGCTTTCTCTTTCTCTCTTCCTTCTGGGACTTCCAAGATGCATATATTGGTCTGCTTGATGCTGACACAAGTTCCTAGAGCTCTTTCACTTTTCTTTAATCTTTTTGCTTTCTGTTCTTCAGCCTTGATAATTTCCCTTATCCTTAAGTTTACTGATTTTTTGCCTGCTCAGTTCTGCCTTTGAATCCATCTAGTATATTTTTCATGTTATTGTGTTTTTCAGACCCAGAATTTCTTTTTTTTTCTTTTCTTTAGGTTTTATATCTCTTTATTGATATTTCCATTTTATTCACACATCATTTTTCTGGACTGTTTCCAGGTTTTCTTTTGATTTGGGGGCATCTTTAAGACAGTCGTTTTAGAGTCTTTGTCCAGTATATCTGTCATTAGGCCTTTTTCAGGGACAGTTTCTGTTAATTTATTTTTTTCCTTCGAATGGATCATAATCTGCTCATCTTTGTATGCCTTGTGATTTTCTCTTTTTAGAAATTTATTTATTTTTATTTATTTTTGGCCATGCCCATAGTATATTGAAGTTCCTGGGCCAGGGATTGAACCCGTGCCACAGCAGCAACCTAAGCTGCTTCAGGGATAAGCCAGCTCCTTAGCCAGCTATGCCACAAGAGAACTTCATGTGCCTGGTGATTTTTGTTGAACTCTAGACATTTGAGTAACATGGTAGCTCTAGAAATGATTCTCCCCCCCCAGGTTTTTTTTTTTAATTAAAAATTATTATTATTTTGTAGTTATTGTTTTGATCATTGCAGGCTGCCTCTGTGCTGAGAATCAGCCTGAGGTGCAAACTGAATGTCTTCTCAGGTCTTTTCTGAGCCTTTCCCTGGGCATGTGTTTTCACTTTCTAATTTTCCATGTACACGCAGTTGCTTTTGATGATTCTATTCACTCAGGTCTGGCTCCCAAAAGGAAAAAGCAAAAAATAAAGAGGAGGAAGGGGCATTGCTAGATTAAATCTCTTGGAAGTAATTTCAGCCAGAGGCGGAGGGGCTTTCTCCACTGAGGGAGGTGCAGCAACAATGGGTTGCCTGCATGGTTGTCTGTGCTCTGTGATCAGAGGGAGCAATCCAGGATCAGAACACAGATCCGCAATCTCTAGGGAAGAATCCCTTTGTCCATCCTGATCCCACAAGCAGTGTGTAAGCTGCTCCAGGAACACGTACACAGCTGTGCCATGGTGGGGGGGGGCAGCCACCAGTGTGCCAAGAAGCAAAACTGACTGATATTAATAGCAATTTACTGTCCAAGTGTTCCCCTGGAAGTAGCATGCTTTTAATGGACTCCAGAGAGTTCAAAACTAGTGACATCAAACACTAGTTACCCTAACTGTTTAGTGGAGAGATAGATTACTGGTGCGTCCCACTCTGCATCTTCCCAGAACCCTCCCTTCAGTTTGTTTGTTTGGTTTGTTTGTTTGTTAGTTTTTGGCTGCATCTGTGGCATGTGGAATTCCCAGAGCCAGAGATCGAACCCTTGCTATAGTAATGACCTGAGCCACAGCAGTGACAACACTGGGTCCTTAACCTGCTGAGCCACCAGGGAACTCCCTGGTTTATTTTTCATTTTTTTAATGTATTATGCTTTTAGTGTTGTAGCTAAGAAATCTTTGATGTGGGTCATGCAGATTTTCTCTATTGCTTTCTTCTGGAAGTTTTATAGTATTAGGTATTACATTTATGTTAATGGTCCATTTTATGTTAATTTTTTGTATATATATGAAGGAAAGATAACATTTTTTAATGTGGATATCAAATTGTTCCAGCACCATCAGTTGAAAATGTTTTTCTTTTCCCACAGCATTGCCTTTGCATATTTATAAAACGTCAGTCTTCTACATTTGTGTGAATTTATTCCTGGATTCTCTCTTTGTTCCATTGATCTATTTACAACAATACCATGCTGTTTTGATTAATGTAGCTTTGCACTGTTTTGAAACTAGATTGTGTTAATCTTCAAATTTTTTTTTTTTCAGAAATGTTTTAGCCATTCTAGATTCTTTGCATTTCCATGTGGATTTTAGAATGGGCTGGTAAATTTCTATGAACTAGTCATCTGGCATTTTGATTGGGATTGCATTGAATCTATGGGTCAATTGGGGGAGAACTGATATTTAACAGTATTGAGTCTTCCAAACTCAGAAATGATAAAGCTCTCAATTGATTTGTCTTAATTTCTGTCAGCAACATCTTCCAGTGTGCAGAGTACAGGTCTTTGATATGTTTTATCAGATTAATCTCCAAATATTTCATATTTTTGGTCTATTATAAATAATATGTTTTAAAACTTAAGTATCTTATTTCCATTGCTAGTATGTAAGAATACAATAGGTTTTTGTACATTGATATTGTAAACCGAAATCTTGCTAAATTCTCTTACTAGTTCTCTCATCTTTTCTGTAAATTCTGTCAGATTTTCTGCATCAATAATTATGTCATCTGTGAGTAAATGTAAATTGTACTTCTTTTTTTTTCTAATCTGGATAGCTTTTATTTCTTTTTCTTGCACTGTTACTCGGCTAGAACTTCGAATATCATGTTGAGTGAAAGTAGTGAGAGCGAACATTCCTGCCTTGTTTCTTATCTTAAGGGGAAAGCATTCCGATTTTCACCACTAAGCGTGATGTTAGCTATAGGTTTTCTGTTTTTCTTTTTGTTTGGCTATGCCTGCGACATGTGGAAGTTCCCAGGCCAGGGATCTAACTTGTGCCACAGCAGTAACCTGAGCCACTGTGGTGGCCTTGCAGGATCCTTAACCTGCTGCACCACAAGGAAGCTCCAGCTGTAGATTTTTGTTTTTTTTGTTTGTTTGTTTGTTTTTATTTTTTGTTTTTTTTTGGTCTTTTTAGGGCCGCACCCATGGCATATGGAAGTTCCCGGGCTAGGGGTTGAATTGGAGCTGTAGCTGCCGGCCTACACCACAGCCCCAGAATCTCGGGATCCTTAATCCACTGAGCAAGGCCAGGGACCAAACCCACCCATGTCTTCATGGACATTAGTTGGGTTTGTTATTGCTGAGCACCCAGCTGTAGGTTTTATTAATGTGTTCTTCATCAGGTTAAGAATGTTCTCTTGTAACCCTAATTTGTGAGTGTTTATATCAGGAATGGATATGGAATTTCAGCAATTGCCTTTTTTTTAAAAAATATGTGAGATAGTTATATAGTTTTTCTTTTTTAGTTTGATATCATGAATTACATGAAATGATTTTTAAATGTTACGATATCCCTGTGTAAATGGAATAAACCCCACTTAGTCCAATCTACTACATTGTTAAATTCAACTTGCTAAAATTTTTGTTTTAAATATTTGCATCTACATCCAATATGGATATTCATTTGCAGTTTTCCTTTCTTATAATGCAATTTGTATGATTTTGGTATTGAGTAACAGTGACTCCATAGACTGAATTGAAAAAAATTTTTTCTTCAATTTTTTTGGAGGAATTTGTTTAGAATTTGTATTATTTCTCCTTAAATGTTTTTGGATAGAATTCACCAATGAAATTATTTGATTATGTAGTTTCCTTTGGGGGAAGGTTTTAAACTGTAATTTCAATTTCTGTAACATATTTAGGCTATTTAGGTAGTCTGTTCCTTCTTGAGTGAACTTTGGTAATTTGTGTCTTTCAGAAATTGTGTGTTTCATCTAACTTGTCAAATGTATTGGCATAGAGTTGTTTGTAATATTTTCCTATCTTTTTGGTAGTACCTATAACGATAACACTTGTCTTGTAGTACTGGTGATTTATGGTCTCTTTCTCATTCTCTCATTTTCTCTTCTTTCTTTTTTTCTTTCTCTTTCTTTCTTTCTTTCTTTCTTTCTTTTTTCTTTTCTTTTTGTTTTTGCTTTGCTTTTTAGGGCCACACCTGTGGCATATGACAGTTTCCAGGCTAGTGGTAGAATTGGAGTGACATTTGCCAGCCTACATCACAGCCACAGCAACACCAGATCTGAGCTACATCTGCGACCTACACCATAGCTCATGGCCACGCTGGATCCTTAACCAGTTGAGTGAGGCCAGGGATCGAACCTGCGTCCTCATGGATACTAGTCGGATTTATTTCTGCTGAGCCACGACAGGAACTCCCTCTCTCATTTTCTTCTGATCAGTCTGGCTGGTGGTTCATCCATTTTATTGATCTTAAAGAACCAGTGTTTGGTTTAATTGTTTTTTCTTATTGTTTTCAGTTTTCTATTTCATCAGTATCCATTTCGCTCTTTATTATTTCCTTTCTTCTGCTTACTTTAAAGCAAGTGACTCTTCTTCGAGTTTTCTAGTTCTTTCCTGGTGTTAGAAAACTTCCTTCCGGAAGGAATTGAGCCTTGTTTTCTGACTTGGAAATTCTCCACCATCTTAGCCTTCAAGAGAGCCTACATTCTGTTGCCTTCAAGTAGGAATGTTGTTGCCAGCATACCTTGTCTGTGATCACTAGGAGTGGATGCCCTAACTCTTCTCTTTCCACACCTAAGGCTTCAGGTATTTGAGGAGTTTCCATGTCTTGGGAAGGAGAATCCGAATGAAACCTCCAGATGCTGCAGAGTGATGGAGATGCTTGCTTACAGCAAAAGTGTCCACAAAAGAGAAAGTTCTGCTCTTGTCGATGACCAGAAGCTCCAGCAGCCCCACCTTGCTGCCATGGTGGAAGCAGATGGATAGATGGACACCTTTTGCTTGTTTCTGGCCAGAGCCAGGCCTCTTTTAGGCATATAAACCCATATTCACTTAGCTGTTGGTGGGTATCTCATTAAACAGGCTGATGGTAATGGAAGAGGATTTGAATCAAAAAAAATATTCTGAAAACTACTGTTTGCCAGGTTTTATGAGCGATGAGGGAATCTTGCAGAAAATTTCCAACCTAGGTTCATTTTTATGTCATCAGCCTTTCTAATTCTGAAGCTTCAATTCACAGGTGTCAGCTGGTGGTCCCTTCTGAGCCCTGCCTGGGGACAAGAGGGTGAGTGAGTCAACAGGCAGGCCTTCGAGCTTCACTCCAGCACTCTGACTTTTGCCTCTGGGTACTAGGAGTTGTGCCCTGGTTTCTAACACTGCTCTACCATGGAACCGCTGTGAGATAGGAAGGGAGAAAGCAGGTAATCTGGTTTTAAGAACAAGAGTTTAGGAGATTTTTAGCTGTTTCCAGATGTGGCTGCTTATTCAAAATACCTGATGATCCTGGGAGTTCCTGTCATGGCTCAGTGGTAACTAAGCTGACTAGTATCCATGAGGATTCAGGTTTGATCCTTGGCCTCGCCTGGTGGGTTAAGGATCCGGTGTTGCCATGAGCTGTGGTATGGGTCGCAGATGCAGCTCAGATAGGGCGTTGCTGTGGCTGTGGTATAGGCTGGGCAGCTGTAGCTCTGATTTGACCCCTAGCCTGGGAACTTCCATGTGCTTTGGGTGTGGCCCTAAAAAGCAAACAAACAAATGAACAAAAAAACCTGATGATCCTGTAAAAAAAATACAGATGCTTGAGATTTATCCTTCTCCTACTGTTTCCGCAGGTCCAAGGCTACTGAGGGAAACCAGGCATATGTATATGTATGTGTAAGTGTGTGTGTTTGTGTGGGCATATATTTGTACTAGTGGTGTACACTAATTATTCATCATGATTATTGTTACTATCATTATCATTATCTCTTCACAGCTCTGTGGGTGGATTGAGCCCAGCTAGTCTCGTGTGATGGTTGAAGCTCAAGTCATTCTGAAGACTTCCTTTCTTGCTTGTCTGGACTGTGGCTCAGAGCATCCACACTCAGCTTCTTCTTGTGGCCAGGAAGGGTGATTCTTGGTAAGATAGGCAGGGATTTATGATTACTTTGGGGAACAACTGGACCATAGGAACTTTTTAGTGCCTTAAAGTTGTAAAACTCTAGAACCTGAGCCATCACTTTTGACATAAAGAGTATCTTCTAAGAGAACACCAATATACATATTTCCAAATATAGGATTATCAGAAATTCTAACAAAAAGCTGGTAGAATGCTGCCTGATGGAATGCTGCTTACCCAGTTGCACGTGTGTTTATTGGACATGGGCAAGGGCCTGTTCTGGGAGGGGTCCAGTCTTCTATTGATTTTCATAGCTGCTGACAAAGACTCCACGTTATCTAGAGTGTGGATACACCGAATCTGGGTCTGTATTTCCTTGAGACTCCCACTCCCGCTGCCCGTGGGAACTGAGAGTCTGGGGCAGGAGAGGAAGCCAGAGCCTTCACAGAGAGTGGCACTTCCTGTGCGGCTCCCTGCCAGGCTTGGCTCTTAGCCTGCCTGGAATATCGGGCCAAGGCTGGGGACAACTCTAGAATCATGCAGTCCTGGGGAAGTTTTACTTGCCAACATTGTGGGGTGGGGTCCACACAAACACTGCATTGGCCGGTTTGCGTCACCCTCCAACAGGCATCTGATTCACTATGACATGACGGTAACTGCTTTTTGCCTTTGGATCCAGCTGATATCTTCACTGGATAGGCATTTTGGACCTTTCTAGAAAACATTTGTAATGAGTCCCTAATTAACATACTGTAAGGCAACATTTGGTTCTTCACTGGGTGCTCTGATCATTTTAAGCACGAAAAAGAAAGTGTAGTTAAGTATAGTAGTCACTTGTTACTTCTCATCTCATTAATTTAGAGACGTAAGTTGACAGTAGATGTCATAACCTTTTTTTAACAAGGTGGAGAGTCTCCAGACTGACTCCTAATAAAATGAGTTTTTAAAAAGAGAACCTAGACTGGGGGTTTGGGATTGGCACATGCACACGGAGGTATAGGGAATGATTGGCCCATGGGGACCTGCTGTCGAGCACAGGGACCTCTACCCAGTACTCTCTGATCATCTAGGTAGGAAAAGAGTCTGAAAGAGAATGGATGTGTGTGTGTGTGTGTGTGTGTATAACTGAATCACTTTGTTGTAGAGCAGAAATTATCCCGGCATTATCAATCAGCTATGCGTCAACAAAGCTTTAAAAAATGAAAGAGAGAGAGAGAGAGAGAAACTCGAGCTTTCCTTATAGTAAATGGAAACAGGTCAACTGAGTCAAGTGTGAGTAAGGCTGAGTGATGAATAATTAATAATACTGTGATATTTCAGGTAAACAAACTGCTCTGTTGTTTAATGATTCTTATTTCCTAATTTAGAATTGCCACAATATCTAGGAATTGTCACCTTCTGGTGTAGAATGAGACAATGTTATGGGTTTCCATGATTCAGTTTAAAGCAAAAGGAAACACACATTCTCCTTCTGGGCAGGAAATTGACAGTGTCCTCTGAAAATGTGACCATCAGATGGAGGAAAACGGGCCAGTGAGACAAAACATCCACCTCACCTGCTTGATGGGCTTTCATCTTGGATGTTTCTAATTTAAAACTCAACCAAAGCTCAGTGGTTCTTCAGTATCAGGAGAAAGAGGTTAAACTGCAGCTGAAGGTGATGGGGGGCCGGGGACCGAGTGCACAGGACTAGACCGAGCCCTTCTTACTGACATGAGACCTTCCGGGGCTGCCCTCTTTGCAGAAACTAAAGAGTCTCACCGCCAGGAGCAGAGGTGAAATAACAGCCACGCTCTGAGCTGTGCTCACTGGGCGCCTTTAGGTAAACTTCTTTGGAATTCTTCCATCTTTAAAATGCAGATAACAACACTGACATTTCTGTTAATGCTGAAATGGGATCATTTATTCATTAAAATGCTCAAAAAGTACTGTACACACCTAAGACAGTGGTACTAAAACCAACCTAATAAAATCATTTCAATTTTATTTGGTAACAACACTCATATTTGCAAATAATTCTCCATAAAATTGGGGTCCCTGAAAGCAATGCAATACCAGAGGAGCTCAGTTTGAGTGTTTAATTTGCATTTCTTGGCATTCTTTTTTCCTTTTCTTTTCTTTCACCCTTCCTCCCTGCTTCCTTTCTTCTCTCTCTCTCTTTCTTTCTCTTGCTTCACCCAGGCATGTGGACATGCCTAGGCCAGGGATCAAACCTGCCCCATAGCAGTGACCTGAGCTGCTGCAATGATAGCATCAGATCCTTAACTGGCTGAACCCCAGGAGAGCTCCTCTGTGTATTCTTAATTCTGATTTTTCATGAGTTTCTTTTCCTTGTGTTTTCATTAAATGAATAATTATTGTTGACTCTTTACGTGTAGGGCTCCATACAGTTCCCTGTGGGACCCATAAACATGACAAAACACTCTTTCCATCTTCACAAAACTGTTCCCGTGATCTTGGAGCTGTACGTTTTGTATCATTAAACTGATTTGCGGGTGCTGGAGGTGTGCTTCCTGAATTCCTTCCCGGGTAATGAACAGAATTGATCGTCGCCGGAGCGTCAGCAGAGGCTGTCCGTGTTAACAGCTTTCATCAGATAATGTTTCTTCGAAAGGAAGTTCAAAAGGACCAGTCCTGTTAGAGTGCGGACCTTGACCTCCTGTGGCCAAAAATCCTGTTTCCCTGTGTTTTTAAAGGAAACACGTTTGCGAAGAGCTCCCAATCCCAGATTCAGTGGTTTTCCTTAAAGAGAGACAACAATGGAATTCTGGGAGAGGTCTGACACAAGCGGATTCATCTGAGGCCTCTCCGGAGAGAGCCGTGTTTGTTTACTCTGCTCAGAGGCCTGTACTTCTATGTACGTGCTATTCTTAGAGCCCTTTGAAGTATTCAAGTCATATGTCATAGACCTCCTCTTGATAAAAAACTTGAGGCTGTTTATCGGAGGGGTCCGAAGAGAACAGAGAAAAGGAGAAACACCTGTTTGTTGAGAGTGGACTCCGAGGAATCCCGGAGCAGACGTTTGGAAATTTGGATCCTATGTACACAGCGTCCCATTTTGTTTATTGTACATCCTGGGCTGCTCTTCAGATAGCCGCTTTTAAAGCAGAAAATAGGATTGCATCTGGAAGGCCAGAGATGCACCCAGACAATTGTGTGGTATCTAGAAACTGTCTTGGTCTGGAAGTTAACCAGGAATAAGGCTACCCTGATGCTATATGTTGTGAGTATCTAAGGAGAGACGCCGTATGAACTTGCTTTCTGAACACAGCGATTGAAAAACTGACATATTTTACTTCTCTGGCTCAATCATCAGTTATTTATTTTTAAGGCCCTTTATTTTTTTAACTCAGTTAATTTTTTTTTTTTTTTTGTCTTTTTGCCATTTCTTGGGCCGCTCCAGTGGCATATGGAGATTCCCAGGCTAGGGGTCCAATCAGAGCTGTAGCCACCGGCCTACGCCAGAGCCACAGCAGTGCGGGATCCGAGCCGCGTCTGCAACCTACACCACAGCTCACGGCAACGCCAGATCCCCAACCCACTGAGCAAGGCCAGGGACTGAACCTGCAACCCCACGGTTCCCAGTCGGACTCGTCAACCACTGCGCCATGACGGGAACTCCTTAACTCAGTTAATTTTACTATGTTTGTAGTTGTACAACCATCATCACAACCCAATTTTACATTTCATCCCACTCCTTTTTAAAGAGTAAAGCTCTTTAAAAAATTCAAAATAGAAAAGCACAAAATGTTTTTAAAATGATATGCAGTTTGTTTTAACCTTATAGCAATATTCCTTAAACTTCTTTACACATAAATTTATATCTTAACTTCAAAGAGTTAACTTCAAATTTCTACATACTGCTTCCTTGTGTGAAAGTAAAAATCCATGTCCTGTGTTGATAGATAATTGTTTATTTATTTATTTTGGGGGGCTTCACCCATAGCATCTGGAGGTTCCTGGGCCAGGGATCAAATCTGCATCACAGCAGCAACCTGAGCTACTGCAGTAACAACACCAGATCCTTAACCCACTGCACCACAAGGGAACTTCCAATAGATATTTAAATAATTTTGTTGAACTACTAAAAAGTAAAAATCACAATGAGCACTTATGTTACATATATTTTCAGTCATTCTCAAACATCCCTTATTGAAGGTAAAGTGTGTGAAAAGACGGGAAAGACTCACTCAAGATAATATGCTATTAAAGATGTGGGCTAGGAGTTCCTGTCGTAGCTCAGCAGAAACGAATCTGACTAGCATCCATGAGGATGCAGGTTCGATCCCTGGCCTCACCCAGTGTGTTAAGGATGCTGCATTGCCATGAGCTATGGTGTAGGTCACAAACGCGGCTTGGATCCAGTGTTGCTGTGGCTGTGGTGTAGGCCAGCAGATGTAGCTCTGATTAGACCCCTAGCCTGGGAACTTCCATATGCCTCAGGTGTGGCCCTAAAAAAGACAAAAAAAAAAAAAAAAAAAAGATGTGGGCTAATTCTGTTTATAGTTATGGAATAAATTTTTGTATCAGGTGATGAGTGAGTCAACCCTAAGGGTAAAGGCATTTCAGAATTGTTAAAGACAATCCATGTCCGATTTGACCCCTGGCCCAGGAACTTCCGTATGTCACAGGTATGGCCCTGAAAAGAAAAAAACAAAAAACCCCCCAAAAAACAAACCTCCAGAGAGACCCACAGGTTCCTGATATTTACCTCCAGGAGCTCAGTCAGATCCCCACAGCATCAAAGGCAAATCTCCCTGTGCTTCCAGCAGGGGAAGGCGAAGAGGAACTGTTCTCAACGACTTCAGAGCATTCTGTTCTTTGAACAAGACCTGCCGTCGGGGGAAACTAGTTAACTAGAACCTAACCTGAGGAGATATTACCAGAGGTGAGCTGACGGGAGGGGAAATACCCAACTCCAGTCTACTCTAGCCATCCTGTCCCATCTAAGGGAACTTTTGAGAATTCATGGTCCAGAGGCCTAGGCTCACTAACAGACAGAAACCTAATCATAAAACCACAGAGCACTGCTCTTCTTCCCACAGCGCGCCACCCCGTCACTAAAGGTCTATTTGCAGCCAGTACATCACCCAGCTATCAAGAAAAAAATTGCAAGGCATATTAAAAGGCAAAAATAGGAACAAAGAATAAGGGCCACAAATAGAAAACAATGATAAATATGGTAGCTTTTTCTTTTTTTTTTGTCTTTTTTGCTATTTCTTGGGCCGCTGCCACGGCATGTGAAGGTTCCCAGGCTAGGGGTTGAATCGGAGCTGAAGCCACCGGCCTACACCAGAGCCACAGCAACGCGGGATCCGAGCCCCGTCTGCCATCTATACCACAGCTCACGGCAACGCTGGATCGTTAACCCACTGAGCAAGGGCAGGGACCGAACCCGCTACCTCATGGTTCCTAGTGGGATTCGTTAACCACTGCGCTACTACGGGAACTCCAATGGTAGCTATTAATGTCACTATATCAGTAATCACTTTGAACATCAATGGTCTCAATATACCAATTAAAAGAGGTGATCAGAGTGGATATATGTTCTCTATAAGAAGCCCATTTCATTTTATTTTCAATTAAAGTATTCTTGATTTACAATGTCATGCCAATTTCTGCTGTACAGCAAAGTGACTCAGTCATCATATATGTAGATTCTTTTTTAAATATTATTTTCTATCACGGCTTATCCCAGGAGTTTTGATATAGTTCCCTGTGCTGTACAGTAGCCATACATATTGTCTATCCAAGTAATAGTTTGCATCTATTAATCCCCAAATCCCATCAATCCAGCTCCCTCCTCCTCCCCTTGGTAATCACAAGTCTGTTCTCCATGTCTGTGAGTCTGAAGAAACCTATTTTAAATATAAAAATAAATGTACATTAAAAGTAAATGGATGGAGAAAAATATACCATGCTAACATCAATCAGAGGAAAGCAGGAGTAGCTATATTAATTTCCATCAGAATGTAGACTTCAAAGTGAGGAAAGTTACCAAGGATAAAGAAGGGCATTTATAATGACAAAGGTGTCAATTCTCTAGGAAGACATAATACACCTTAACACGTGTGCACCTAACAACAGAGTGTCAAACTATGTGAGACAAAATCGATAGAATTGCAAAAAGAAACAGATGAATTTATGACCGTATATGAAGAATTTAATACCCTTCAATTAGAAATGGATAGATCCAGCAGGCAGAAAACCAGGAGGGACATAGCTGAATTCAACAATACTATCAATCAGCTGAATATAATTGACATTTATAGATTACCTCATCCCACAACAGCCAAATATACATTCTTCCTAACTTCACATCGAACATTCACCAAGTTAGACCAAATTCTGTGCAATAAACCACAGCTTCCCCAAGTTTAAAAGAACAGAAACCATGCAAAGTCTTCCCTGAGAAGGAATTAAATTAGAAAGCAGAAAATCCATAGAAATAATCAATGAAACTAAAAACTGCCTCTTTGAAAAGATTGATAAAACTGATAAGCTAGCCCAGGCTAATCAAGGAAAAAAAAACACAGATTACCAGTATCAGAAATGAAAGATCACTACAGATCTCATGGAAATTAAAGGAGTATAAAGGAATACTACGAACAACTCTATGTTCACAAATTTGACAATCTAGATGTAGCAAATTCCTTGAAAGACAAAATCCACTAAAACACACACAAGAAGAAATAGGAAATCTGAATAGGCATATATCTGTTAAATAAACTTAAGCAATAACTAATAACTGTTCAAAACAGAAAGCTCTAGGCCCAAATGTGTTTGCTGGTAAATTTTAGTTATACCAACTCTCTACACTTTTTTATAGAACAGAAGCAGAGGTTATATTTTGTAATTCATTCTGTGAGCTCCATATGACCCTACTACCAAAACCAAGCAAAGGCATTGCAAGAAAAGAAAACTAAAGACCAATATCTCTTATGAACATAGAAAAGAATACCATCAAAATATTAGCAAATCTAATCCAATGATCTATAAAAAAAAATTATATGCTATGACCAAGTGGGATTTACCAGGCATGCAAGTCTGGTTCAATACTCAAAAATCAATGTAATCTGCATGTCAACAAGCTAAAAATGAAAAATTACATGATCAAAGCAATAGATGCAAAAAGGGGCTTGACAATACCCGAAACTCATTCATCTTAAAAACTCAGGAGTAGAAGAAAATTTTCTCAACTTGATAAGGAATATCTAAAAAAACCCTACAGCTAATATCATACTTAATGGTGAAAAACAGAGAGGTTTCCCACTAAGACAAAGGAATTTTCAAGGCAAGGAAGTCCTCTCTCACCACTCCTTTAAACACCGCACTGGAAATCTTTGCTGATGCAAAAAGGCAAGAAAAGGAAATAGAACATGTGCAGATTGGAAGGAAGAAATAAGAAAGTCTGCCTTTGCAACCTTTTCTTTTTTTGGAAAAATAAATGAGGGGAATATTCACTTTCTAATTCATATAGTTTTCTAAGGGGTAACTTTGATCTTTTTGAATTTTTCTGCATTGTTTAAATAAGAGTCCATCAATGGTATTAAACCACGCATTCATTTATTCTTCCACTCATGTACCCAATCCACCCACCCATCTATCCATCCATCCACTCATCATTCCATTCATTCCTTCTGTCGTCGCCAAGCATGAGTTAATAAGGACCTATTTCCAGACCCTGTGTTTGCTACGCGTATTGCAAGGCACACTGAGTTGAGCTCAGCTTGGAATAAGAAAGAGGATGCCCAAATGTTGTTTCCTCTTTCTTGTTGACCATTATTTTGAAAACAAACCAACAAAACATGAAGAGTCTGGTCCTGGGCTTGTTGAGCGCACCATCTGGCGTGGCTTCCCTCGCCTCTAACCTTTGTCTGCCCTGTAGATGACAGATTAGTGGGGAACATCCTTTATAGTAGGAAATGGAGGTCAATAAAATTTGCACCAGGCTTTCCAATTTAGTATCATCCCAGTCAGGACATCCCAAAATAAAATTTGTTTCAAAAATAGACCTAGGAGGAGAAAAAGTCAGCACTGAAAACAAACAATTAATCCTCTTATGTCATTGATTCTGTGAGAAAACCAGATTTAAAAAAAAGAATCAGTTCCTTGTTCAGGTGCAGTGATTTTGTTGGTAGAAGAAAAGCAGAACAAGAATAGTGCAGAGGGTGGTGGGTGTGGTGAAGGATTCCATAGAACAAAACAGGAAGTTGGTTCCTGAAAGAGACTAACTGACCTCAGAGCCTGAGCTGTGAATGGCCCCTTGGAGGCAAGATTCTTGCATTTGCAGAGTGGTGTATTGATGCTTTATTGATCAGAATTGAGTTGTACACCACGTGTTCTTTTGTGGCAACTCGTTGACTTTTCAATCAGGTGAAGAGGTAGAACATCGATGATGCTGAATAATAAAACATCCCTGGGCTGTTACATAGGAACAGAAACACATCAGTCTCTATCCTAATACATGTACTTCCATACACATGTGTTTGGGTGTTGTGTGTGCATGTATGTGTGCATGTGATTTTGTACTGTAGGGATTTTTACAAATTGAAATATAGTTGATTTGCAATGTTGTGTTAGTTTCAGGTGTACAGCAAAGTGAATCGGTTATACACATCTATATCTATGTATCTGTATCCTTTTTTTTTTTTTTGATTTTGCTTTATAGGGCTGCTTCCGTGACATATGGAAGTTCCCAGGCTAGGGGACAAATCAGAGCTGTGACTGTTGGCCTACACCACAGCTCACAGCAACGCCAGATCCCCGATGCACTGAGCGAGGCCAGGGATCGAACCTGCATCCTCATGATACTAGTTGAGTTCGTTTCCACCGCGTCTCAAGGGGAATTCCCTTTCCATTCCTTTTCAGATTCTTTTCCATTGTAGTTTATTATGAAATAGTGCCTATATCCCCTGTGTTATATAGTAGGTCCTTGTTGCTTATATGTTTTATATATAGTAGTGTGTATTTATTAATTCCAAACCCTTAAGTTACCCCTACCCCCTTCTTTCCCCTTTGGTAACCATAAGTTTGTTTTCAAAATCTGTGAGTCTGTTTCTGTTTTATAAATAAATTCATTTGTGCCGTATTTTAGATTTCACATATAAATGATCTCATATGGTATTTGTCTTTCTGACTTACTTCACTTAGTTTGATAATCTCTAGTTGCATTCTTGTTGCTGCAAATGGCTTTATTTCCTTCTTTTTTATGGCTGAGTAATATTCCATTGTGTCTATATACTACATCTTCTTTATGCACTCCTCTGTTGATGAACATTTAGGTTGTTCCCATGTCTTGGCTGTTGTAAATAGGGCTGCAGTGAACATTGGGGTGAATCCTACTGTAGGGATCTTAACTAATTTTATGTGTGATTGGACAGACATCCCAAAACAACTTACTTTTTTTCCCTTGTTATAATCTTAAAAAGAATAGTTTCAGGAGTTCCCATTGTAGCACAGCGGAAACGAATCTGACCAGGAACGATGAGATTGTGGGTTCCATCCCTGGCCTCGCTCAGTGGGTTAAGGATCTGGCGTTGTTGGGAGCTGTGGTGTAGGTCGCAGACGCGGCTCAGATCTGGCACTGCTGTGGCTGGGGTGTAGGCTGGCAGCTGTAGCGCCAATTGGATCCCTAGCCTGGGAACCTCCGTATGCCCCAGGTGTGGACCTAGGAAAAAACAATAGTTTCATTATAGAAATAAATATACTTTGCTATTTTTTTCGAACTGTTGGGGAATGTATGTTCAAAGGGTACAGGCTTGAAAGGGAGACAAATATTTCTTCCTAATATTCCATATGGCTGGTTCTTCTTATGGTGCTCATCTGGGAAAATAGCCTCTAGAGCAGTTTCCTGTCAGAGAGCTTGTCTCAATGCCAAGAAAAACTGTCACTCTTAAAAATTCTCCTCATACAACAAAGAGAATTGGATATTTTAAGTCCATACTCTGATAGTTCAGGCAAAACCTCTCCTTACATGAAGTGGAGGAAAGTCCGGGAGCTGCTAGGAGAGGTCTTATTTGTGTCTCCTTGCCCGTTTTCCAGGGAAGAAGGAATGCTCCAGGAGGTGCTGTAACTGGTTCAGGATAAAGCCCGGTAGTCGCAGGGCTGGTCTCAGGTCAGGTAACACCCCTCCCCCCACAACCCACCCACTGCCCAGACTCTGGCCAAATGGGCTTTCAACTAAGATCCAAAAAGTTGATTTATAAGATGTTGACCTCTGTCTGATGTGATATTAGCTGTTGGTAGTGACAGACTCATGTGTAACCTGAGCTCACATAGAAGGCAGGGAAGTGACTCCAGGATTGAAGATTTAGGATCCTGTGTGTGAGTTCATGTGTGCGCATGCGCAAATAAATTTTTTTTTTCCCACTTTTTAAAGATTTTTTTTTTTTGCACCTGCAGCATGTGGAAATTCCCAGGCTAGGGGTCAAATCTGAGCTGTAGCCACTGGCCTACACCAGAGCCACAGCAGCGCCAAATCTGAGCTGAGACTGTGACGTACATCAAGCAGCTCGAGGCAATGCCAGATCCTTAACCCACTGAGCGAGGCCAGGGATGGAACCTGCGTCCTCATGGATACTAGTCAGATTCGTTTCCTCTGAGCCATGATGGGAACTCCCATTTTTAAAAATTTTATTAGATTTGGTTGTTTTACAAGGTTGTGATAATTTCTGCTGTGCAGTAAAGTGATTCAGTTGTACATAGACACACATCCATTCTTTTTCAGATGAGGACTTAAGATCCTCGGAAGAGAAGAGGGTTATTTTATTAGTCGTTGTTTTCCTGGGTAGCCCCTTGTCACCACTTTCAAATACACAGAGGCTGTTTCCTCTAAGTTGGTCCCCGAGCAAGACTTTTTTCCTTCTAGCCTGTGTCTCTGGGGTTGTGGATGGAGCCTTTGCCGGAGCAGGAGGGGTTGGGGAGGGGGTGGACATCCCTGAGGACCTGCCCTGTGCTAGGAGAGAAAGCTGAACAGATGGCAGCTGACACGTAGAGGGCCCTTGGTAGGAACACGGGCCCCGGGCAGGCTTCCTGAGCTGCAGCTTGGGGTCCCTCCCTTGCAGGAAGCCTAGAGGAGGCTGATGACTTGGAAGGGAGCCAGAGGGCTGGCAGCCAAAGGGCAGTAAATCAAAGTGAAAAAGAGGCAATGTTTTAAAAGAAAAGGACACTTTTGTTTGTTTGTTTTAGATGGCCAAGTAAAAGAAGTTATTGTGATGGAAAAAGGGTAGGAGCTATCAAACAACACTGCTGTAGAGTAATTCGAGGTTGTTTTTTGCTAAAAGCCCTTTCTGTAATGAGGATGCTCTAATCTTATGAAGCAAGGGTCCCAAGATTTCTTTTCATGGGGATGGGGAGTGTGTAAACTGTGATTTTACCTAGAAATCTTCAGGTGACCAAGTGTTGATGAGGTTCTTACCATGTTAAAATAAACAGAATACTCCAGTTCATAATCTCCACAGGAGTGTGAAACTGTGTTTTGTGTAAAATTTCTGGGGCACAAATCCTTCTTTTCTTCTTCTTCTTTTTTTTTTTTTTCTTTTTAGGGCTGTACCTGCAGCATATGGAAGTTTCCAGGCTAGGGGTTGAATCAGGGCTGCAGCTACCAGCCTGCATCACAGCCACAGCATTGTGGCAACGTGGGATCCCAGCCACATGAGTCTAAATTGCAGCTTGTGGCAACATCAGATGCTTAACCTACTAAGCGAGGCCAGGGATCAAACCTGCATCCTCATGGATACTAGCCAGGTTCTTAACCTACTGAACCACAGCAGGAACTCTCAAATCTTTCTTTGTTATTCTAGTTCAAGTTCCCTTTCTTTCTTTCTCTTTCTCTCTCTTTCTCTCTTTCTTTCTCTCTCTTTCTTCCTTTCTTTCCTTCCTTCCTTCTTTCCTTTCTTTCTTTCTTTCTTTCTTTCTTTCTTTCTTTCTTTCTTTCTTTCTTTCTTTCCTTTCTTTCTTTCTTTCTTTCTTTTTCTTTCTTTCTTTCTTTCTTTCTTTCTTTCTTTCTTTCTTTCTTTCTTTCTTTCTTTCTTTCCTCTCTCTCTCTCTCTCTCTCTCTCTCTCTCTCTCTCTCTCTTTCCTTCTTTGTCTTTTTAGGACTGCACCTGCCACATATGGAGGTTCCCAGAATAGGGGTTGAATCAGAGCTGTACCTGCCTGCCTATACCACAGCCACAGCAACTCGGAATTCAAGCCATGTCTGTGACCTACACCACAGCTCATGGCAACTCCAGATCCTTAACCCACTGAGCAAGGTCAGGGATTGAACCTGAGTCCTCATGGATACTAGTCAGATTCATTTCTGCTGAGCCACAATGGGAACTCTCTCTGTTTCTTTTTTTTTCTTTTTTAAAATTTTTTATTACTCAAATGAATTTATCACATCTGTAGTTGTATAATGATCATAACAATCTGATTTCACAGGATTTCCATCCCACAGCCCAGGCACATCCCCCCACCCCCCAAACTGTCTCCTCCGGAGACCATACATTTTTCAATGTCTGTGAGTCAGCATCTGTTCTGCAAAGAAGTTCCATCTGTCCTTTTTTCAGATTCCACATGTCAGTGAAAGCATTGGATGTTGGTGTCTCATTGTACGGCTGATTTCACTTAGCATGATAGTTTCTAGGTCCATCCATGTTGCAAAAAATGCTGGTATTTCGTTCTTTTTAATGGCTAAGTAATATTCCATTGTGTATATGTACCACATCTTCTGGATCCACTCCTCTGTTGATGGACATTTAGGTTGTTTCCATGTCTTGGCTATTGCAAATAGTGCTGCAATGAACATCAGAGTACATGTGTCTTTGCAAGTCATGGTTTTCTCTGGATAGATGCCCAGGAGTGGGATTGCTGGATCAAATGGTAGTTCTATGTTTAGTTTTCCAAGGAATCTCCATACTGCTTTCCACAGTGGTTGCACCAATTGACAATCCCACCAACAGTGTACTAGGGTTCCTTTTTCTCCACACCCTCTCCAGCACTTATTGTTTGTAGACTTTTGGATGGTGGCCATTCTGGCTGGTGTAAGGTGGTACCTCAGAGTGGTTTTGGTTTGCATTTCTCTAATAATGAGTGATGTTGAATATCTTTTCATGTGTTTTTTGGCCATCTGTATGTCTTCTTTGGAGAACTGTCTGTTTAGATCTTCTGCCCATTTTTTGATGGGGTTGTTTGTTTTTTTGGTATGGAGCTGCAGAAGGTGTTTATAAATTTTGGAGATTAATCCCTTGTCAGTTGATTCACTTGCAAAGATTTTCTCCCATTCTGTGGGTTGTCTTTTTGTGTTGTTTAGGGTTTCCTTTGCTGTGCAGAAACTTTGAAGTTTGAGTAGGTCCCATTTGTTTATTTTTGTTTTTGTTGTCAATACTCTGAGAGGTGGATCTGAGAAGATGTTGCGATGTTGCTGTCGTTTATGTCAGAGAGTGTTTGGCCTATGTTTTCCTCTAGGAGTTTGATAGTGTCTGGTTTTATATATAGGTCTTTAATCCATTTGGAGTTTATTTTTGTGTATGGTGTTAGGGAGTGTTCTAATTTCATTCTTTTCCATGTGGCTGTCCAGTTTTCCCAGCACCACTGATTGAACAAGCTGTCCTTTCTCCATTGTGTATTCTTGTCTCCTTTGTCATAGATGAATTGGCTGTAGGTGCGTGGGTTTAATTCTGGGCTTTCTATCCTGTTCCACTGATCTATATTTCTTTCTTAATGAGTTTTTTTCACTTGGACACTCAAACTTGGAAAACTCTTTCTAAATTCTCACCTCCTGCAACCAGCTGGGGTTGCCTCTGCATCCAGGGGAAGCCTCGTGGGGAAATGAGACCTGGGTCTCCAGAAGCCTTATCACAGGAACGTGAATCTGGGGGTGCATTTGCACAGAACCCAGGAGACGCCTGTACGGTCCCTTGTTTATCATGATGATATCTTTAATAGTTTTTGTTTACAAGTGTAAAATATTTACAGAATATAAAAAAGTATAAAGAATAATATCAGCAACACACAGACACTCACCACACTGATGAAGAAATAAGACATTAGGAGTTCCTGTTATGGAACAATGGAAATGAATCTGACTAGTAATCATGAGGTGGCGGCTTCGATCCCTGGCCTCACTCCTTGGGTTAAGGATCCTGAGTTGCCGTGAGCTGTGGTGTAGGTCGAAGATATGGCTCGGATCTGGCGTTGCTGTGGCTGTGGTGTAGGCTGGCATCTGCAGCTCCAATTTGACCCCTAGCCTGGGAATCCCCATGTGCTGCGGGTTTAACCCTAAAAAGCAAGCAAACAAACAAAAAACCCCAAAAAACGAAAACAACAACAAAAAACCTTTAAAAAGTGAAAAAAAAATTAAACTCTAATTTTAAGGGAAAAATACCAATTCATCAAGGGAGAAGTTGAAAACAGTAAATGACAGAGTAAAAAGCACGCTGGCATCGTTTTTGCTCTTTTCCGTTTTTACTGGGACCTTTCCGAAGGCCTGTTAGTCCAGGCTTGGCGGCTGCAGAGTTGAAGGATACGTTCACCGACCTGGATGGGACGGGTAATTAACAGGACAAAAGAAAACCCACAACATGATACCCTCCAGGAAGGGGATGCCAGAAGGTGCTCTGGCAATGGAGGGGACCCAGAGAAGGAGACTTGAAGGTGGAGTGAAGGTGGGGTGGGCGTGAGTGGTCGGGAAGGGTCCCCAGGGAAAGTGATCCTCGAGCTGCCTCTGGATGGAGAGGGCTGAGCCAGCCCCCAGCAGGAAGGCTGTGTCAGGAGGGGAAGCAGCACCCGCAGGCTCTAGGTGCGACCCTTGGCGCAGTGTACCAGGGCAGCGGCTAAGGCTTCGTGTGGCTGGAGGGGCTGTGCTGAGAGCTGGGGCTTTCAGGAGGCAAGTCATACATCGCACCTGCACGTTGGGATGGCTATCTGCTCCAAGATATGGTGGAGTTCTTACCTGGAAGTGTCTCAGGAGGGCTTCAGGGCTTTCAGAGTTTCCGGGAACCCTTTGAAATTGTTCGAAGTACTGTAGGAGTTCGTGCGTAAGCGTGTGTGTGTGTGTGTGTGTGTGTTGTGTGTGTGTGTGTTTTCCCCTGGAAAGGTCCAGCACTTTCCTTCTGTCTTGCATTGTTTCATCACTCAAAAAGGGTAAAGATTTCTAGTCGGATGGAAGAAGGTGGTGTGATTGGGAGGTTATTGCAAAAGATGACATGACAAGTGACAAAGTCCTGGACTGGGAGGGTGACCCTAGGGTGGAAGGGAGGACAGTTTCTGAGATGATTAAGAGACCTATTGACAAGATTTGTTATCTGATTGGATTTGCTGCGGGAGGGGGAGAGGGAGGGCCCGGGGGGGTGGGGGTGGGGGGCAAGGCTTCTCAGACTTTAGGGGGGATCCTAGGAGTTTCTGACCACTAGATCTGGGGAGGAGCCGCAGACCAAGCATCCACCGCAAAGTCCCCAGTGCAGGTGGGGTGCTGGGTGGGGGGGCCACCTTGTGAGGAGGGAGGGTGCAGGTAACAGCCTCCACGTCTGGGGTCCAGGGTTCTCAGCCTCGTTGACGTTTGGGGCCACAGTATTTGTTGTTATGGGGCGGGGTGCATCCTGTGCATTGTAGGCTGTTCAGCAACCTAGCTGCTGCCCCAAGTGCACTCTAATGAAACAACTGCAGATATCTCGGCATCACCAGCTGGGGGGCGCGGTGGAGGGAATCATGGGGTGGTGGGAGCACAGCTTCGGGGTTCACAGCCCTGATAAATATTGAAATCGTCTGGGGAGCTTCAGGAGCTATTGGATGCCTGGCCTCACCCAGACGGATTGTGTTCTAATCATGGAGGGGGTGGGGAGGACGCCCAGGTGGCTCTTGGAAAACAGTGTTCAACCAGCCCTGCGGTTTGACGCTGCAGCCCTGGCCCCTGTTCCCTGCACTGGGCGGGGAGGTGGGGGAAGGGTAAAGATAAGATTCCAGATTTAAATGCTGAGGAATTTGATGTGTCTGAAAGTCATCTCTTCCAAGGCGCTCACTTGGATTTTCTTGGTCACAGACAAGCTCTGTGTCCTTGGGCCAGTCAAATATTTCTTTTTCCCTCATCTATCAACTCTGATATTATCACTCTATCTTAAGAGTTGAGAAAGGTAAAGTGCATTAATGGATGTGGAAGAAAGTAAAAGCCATCTCTCCCTTACACACGCGCACACACACACACACACTCAGCTTGAGATGGATCTTCAGAATTTTATTTGAAAAACACATGAGACAGCATTTTATAGTATCAGAGAAAGGAGTGATTTGAGTGGTGGGGAGAACAAGCACAAAAAGCACAAATCGTAATTGATAAATTCAAGTCAGTTAAAAATTAAAATTTCAGTACATCAAGAGGCACTATCAGCAAAGTTAAAAAAACAAACTAAAACCTGGAAGGATAATTTGTATTGCACAAGGTGACAAAACTTCATAAGTGAAAGAAATGCAGGTTGCTGGTGGAGGTATAAACTGGTAGTACTGCTTTCTTAATAAAATTAAAATGCCTGATAACCTACAGGGATACTAGAGCTCTAAGTATTAACAGATAAATATCAAAGGTGACGTTGGGCAAAATGGTAAGTTACAGAAGTGTTCAGAGTCTCCTGTTTAAAGTGTAAAAAATACAAAACAGTACTATATTTTACTCACAATTATATACATTCTTCCTTTAAAAAAAATGCATGCTGAGTTTCCAATGTGGCCAGTGGGTTAAGAATCCAACTGCAGCAGCTCGGGTCTCCTGGGAGGTGCAGGTTTGATACCTGGCTTGGAAGAGTGGGTTAAAGGATCAGGGGTTGCTGCTGCTGTGGCGTAGGTTGCACCTGCGGCTCGGATTTGATCCTTGGGCCAGGAACTTCCATATGCCTTGGGTGCAGCCTTAAAAAAAAAAATAAAAAAGTTAAAAATGCATGCATGGGAATATTTACAGCCAAATATTAGGTCTCTGCAGGGGAGGGAGAGAAATGGGACTGGGGAGTTACGCAAGGTGAGGAAGTTGAATAATTTGTCCATGTCCAACAGTGAGAGAAGGGCAGAGCCTGGATTCCACTCTAGTATCTGGCCTATGCGCCTGTCCGCCTAAGGGCTGTATCTCTTTGCTCTGTGGTGCAGCCTGAGTTTAAGCTATGGCCCCATATTTGAGAGAAGTTTTTTCTTTTTTTTTTAATAATTTTTTTTATTTTCCCACTGTACAGCAAGGGGGTCAGGTTATCCTTACATGTGAGAGAAGTTTTTTCTGGAGGAGCTGTTATGCTCAATCTGTTTACAGTGATTTAATTGGGAGAAATGACTGGTTTTGCCAAGTAATCTTTTAAATTCTCGTAACTTAATTTAAAAATATTTAAATATTTAAAAGACTTCAGGCACAGCAGTGAGACTAGCACATGGCGTAACTATTAAATCTATGTTTGATGTAGAACATATTGACAAAAATATAATGCCTTGTCATCATAAGTTAAAGACTCAGTACAATCATGCTTCTTAATTTTGTTTTTGTCTCTTGTCCCTTTTGGGGCCCCACCCAGGGCATATGGAGGTTCCCATGCTAGGGGTCAAATTGGAGCTGCAGTTGCCGGCCTACACCACAGCCACAGCAATGCCGGATCTGAGCCGTATCTGCGACCTACACCACAGATCACAGCAACGCCAGATCCTTAACCCACTGAGTGGGGCCGGGGATTGAACCCTCATCCTCATGGATACTAGTTGGGTTCGTTAACCTCTGAGCCATGACGGGAACTCCTGCTTCATAATTTTTAAAAAATCATCTATTTATCCTTTTTTCATACTCATTTTTTCCTACTTTAAAAAATATTCTAGTCTAACGAGATTACATTGTGTGAGCTTTACAACATTTCTTTATACTAGAGGCAAGAAAGTTATCCTCATTCTTCAATCTTAGCCCATGATATGGTTTTTTGGCCCCTAAAAGTTTTTGAAATAGGAACCAACATTGACATGGAGCTTCACTATTTTGAAAATTTTCTCGTATAATTCTAGCCCTTGAACCCAAGGACTCTTTAGGGTTGATAGGTGCATATCTTATCAACTTGTGGTTGAGGCTAAAGAGCAGTGGTTTTCAGTTATTTGCTCTGAGACTCATTGACCTTGTGGTCAGAATTCCCATATTCTGACACTGCACGGGTGCTGGGGCTTGGTCTGCTAGGACTGGCTGCTTGTCCTGCACGGACCTGGGGCCCTCCTCTCCACGGGTGGCCTTGCCTGCAGGCTGTCCTCCTTTGTTGAGCAGCTGCAGTTCCTGGGACAGCTGATCATTCCCCTGTAATACTCTCCCACTTCTGGGATCCTCTCCTGCCCTTTCTCAGTCTCTTCGCTGTTTCCAAACTTCTAAATATTGCGCATCTCAGGGTGTTGTCTTTGAAGGGCTCTTGGCCTACCTGCATTTGAGTTTAAAACATCGCAGGTAAATACACAAATCATCGGAGAAGTGAATTATCTGACAAATCTTGGTTTTTTTTGGTTTGCTTTAGAATTTATTTTATGGAAGCATAGTTGGTTTACAGTGTTGTTTGAAAGATTTGGGCTTTTGATCTGTGACTCTTCCTACTACTATAATGTTGAGAGCTAAATTATTCTCAGAGAACAGTTAATGGCTGGTTTTTTATTATGCCCCAGATGATGTCAATGCTAGAAGTAGCCATGTCAGAACTAGACTTAGACAGCAAAGTCTGCAGAAAACCATTGTTTCTGTCCTCAACTGATCCCAATCTGAAATTACAGTGCAGATTAGGAGCCAGAATAGCAATAGGCAGAGTTTGAAGTGCTGTAAGTCAGCAATTTTCCCTATGAGGTAGTGTTTGGGGACGAAAGAGATTAGTAAAGGAGGCCTTTTCTGAATCTTTGGGATACTCTGTGCTCAAAACTCCAATTCAAAAGGATACATGCACCTGTATGTTCATAGCAGCACTATTCACAATAGCCAAGACATGGAAATAACCTAAATGTCTGTGAGCAGATGAATGGATTAAGAAGATGTGGTACATATACACAATGGAATACTACTCAGCCATAAAAAAGACAAAATGCCATTTGCAGCAACATGGATGCAACTAGAGATTCTCAAACCAAGTGAAGTAAGTCAGAAAGAGAAAGACAAATACCATATGATATCACTTACATGTGGAATCTAAAGTGTGGCACAGTGAACCTATTACAAAACAGAAACAGATTCACAGACATGGAGAGCAGACTTGCGGTTTTGGGGGGGTAGTTTGTAGATGCAGATGATTACATTTATTTTTTTCCTGTTTTGTTGTTGTTATTTGTTTGTTTTTTAGGGCTGCACCCATGGCATCTGGAAGTTCCCAGGCTAGGGGTCAAATCAGAGCTGTAGCTGCTGGTCTACACCATAGCCACAGCCACTCGTGGGCTCTGAGCTGCATCTATGACCTACACCACAGCTTATGGCAATGCCCAATCCTTAGCCCACTGAGCGAGGCCAAGGATCAAACCCTCATGGATACTAGTTGGGTTCATTACCACTGAGCCACAATGGGAACTCTGACTATTACATTTAGAATGGATGGGCTATGATGTCCTACTGTATAGCACAGGGAACTTTATCCAGTCTCTAATGATGTATATATATGTGTGTATGTATGTATATATGACTGGGTCACTTTGCTTTACAGCAGATGTTGACACAACACTGTAAATCAACTCTAATAAAAGTTTAAGTCTTTGGGATACTCTTGTCTTAACTCTCAAATCAGCAGCAGATAAGCCTGAAATAAATTAAGCACAATTCTTTTTTTTTTTTTTTTTTTTGTCTTCTTAGGACCACACTCATGGCACATGGAAGTTCCCAGGCTAGGGGTTGAATCAGAGCTACAGCTGCCGGTGTACACCACAGCCACAGCCACACCAGATCTGAGCTGTATCTTCCACCTACACCACAGCTCATGGCAACGCCAGATCCTTAACCCCCTGAGTGAGGCCAGGGATCGATCCCACAACCTCATGGATACTAGTCGGGTTTGTTATCACCACGCTACCACAGGAACTCCAAATAAAGCACAATTCTAGATGCTGGGGATCCATAGCCAACAAAATAGGTCAGGTTGGAAGAGACAGACAAGAAAATCTACCTGTACTATATCAATTGGTGATTAGTGCTGAGAAAAGGAAGAGTCATGGATAGAGTGTATGATGGTGTGAAAGTGCTACCTTTTTTTTTTTTTTGTCTTTTTGTCTTTTTCCAGGGCCGCACCTGTGGCACATGGAGGTTCCCAGGCTAGGGGTCTACTCGGAGCTGTAGCCGCTGGCCTACGCCAGAGCCACAGCAATGCAAGATCCAAGCTGCGTCTGCAACCTACACCACAGCTCACGGCAACGGCAGATCCTTAACCCACTGAGCGAGCCCAGGGATCAAACCCAGAACCTCATGGTTCCTAGTTGGATTTGTTAACCACAGAGCCACGACGGGAACTCGGAAAGTGCTACTTTTTAATAGCGCCCAGGAAAGGACTAGGGGAAAATCTGACAACAGGGCCACTGAGCAGCCAGGTCTGAGATGCCCGTTAGACACTGTGGCTCAGTAGGCAGTTTAACATGTACACATGGGTGGCAGGGAGGGGTCTGAGCTGGACCTACAGATTCAGGGAGTGTTGGTAAATTGACAGCTGTGGGGCAAGATGTGGTTGCTCAGTGAGTGTGCAGAGGCCAAGAAAAGATCGAGGTGTCTGAGAGAAACAGCTGGGAAATGCAGTTGGAGCGTCAAGGAATGCAAAAGAAGAAAGCATTGCAAGGGGAGTTTCCACTGTGACTCAGCGGGTTAAGGACCCAACGTTGTCTCTGTGAGGATGTGGCTTTGATTCCTGGCCTCACTTAATGGGTTAAGGATCTGGTGTTGCTGTGAGCTGTGGTGTAGGTTGAAGACTCGACTCAGATCTGGTGTTGCTGTGGCTGTGGTGTAGGCCAGTGGCTACAGCTCAGATTCAACCCATCCTGGGAATTTCCATATGACGAAAGTGCGGACCTAAAAAGCCAAAAAAAAAAAAAAGAAAGAAAAAAAGAAATTTTCACATGGAAGCACTTGTCATTCATGTTTGGTCACTGGGATCCTCATCCCTACTACTCTCCATTTTGGAAAGAGAAGTGAAAACTATTTTAGTGGGTTTTAGGATGAGATTTTCATGAGAGCCAATGTGATGGTTACACTTATTTATGGACAAGTTTGAAGTGTGTGAAAGAAAACTCCGTCGATCATTAGGATTTGAAAAATTCACGTGTGTTGGGACCCCACTGCTGAGTTAACTGAGATATTCTGGAGGCTGTTAAGTGGGTCTCATAGTATTGTTTTCTCCTTTTTGTGTGTGTGGGATTTGAGATGTAGAGTTTTGTTTGATCACCTGTAAGTGGTGGTCAGTGTATAAAAATGTTGCGGTAACGATGAAGATAGTCTTGAAACAGAATACATTCAGGACCTTGTAACTTAAAAAAAAAATTTATTAAGGAGTTTCCGTCGTGGCTCAGTGATTAACAAATCCGACTAGGAACCATGAGGTTGAGGGTTTGATCCCTGGCCTCGCTCAGTGAGTTAATCCGGTGTTGCCGTGAGCTGTGGTGTAGGTCGCAGACGCAGCTTGGATCCCGTGTTGCTGTGGCTCTGGCGTAGGCCGGTGGCTACAGCTCTGATTGGACCCCTAACCTGGGAACCTCCATATGCCATGGGAGCAGCCCTAGAAAAGGCAAAAAGACAAAAAAAAAAAAAAATTATTAATAGTGATGAGGCAGTTAACAGGCTTGTTTGGGAAGGAGGACAAACAGAACAAATCAGTTTGGTTTCAATTAGGGGTCGCAGTGAGGGAGCGTTTTCTGTGGGCAATTCCATACTTACGTCACCACATGAGCTGCTCGGCGACGGGCTGCAGCTGTGTGAGCCGGGAGCCTGGTCCCCCGCGAGCATCCTGTTGTTTTTAATCCACCTGGCAGAGCCTTGAGGAAATCAGATTGGTCACAAGTGCTCTGAACAGCTCTTACACGGCTAGCTGTTCTAAATGCACGAAAGCTTGTTTTCCTTGGAGTTAATGTTTTGGGGAAGAGGCGGGTAGGGCTCTAGTGCTGACCCTGAATGTGATGTCACTGAAACCCCTTTGTGGCACCGGGGGCTGTGTCTCTTCCAGTTCTGTGATCCCAAGCCTGTAGAAATTAAATTCCATCTGTGTCACCCACTCTGCCAAAGGTAGTCTGCATTCGCCAACCTGACTTTAATAAAGTCACACTAAAATATGAAAAACTGAGTGTGGTTGAGTGAGTGAAGCACTTGGAATAGAGACTGGCTTGAGAGGGGAGAGGGTCTTGAACAGGTTCATTAGGGGAGGTGCAGGGCATGTATAAAGTGCTGTCTCATTGATATTGTCTCTTGTTAGCCTGAATTAGCCAAATCAAGGAGGGACCCAGGTGTCTGACAGTTTGAGTCCAAACCCGGCATCTAATAAAGTTGCTGTTTGAGAGAAACATGGTCTGTGGAGGCCCAGCCCTCACCAGGCACATGTGCAGAATTTAGATTTTACAGACTCACAAACCTGAGGGAGACCCTGAGTCTTATATTATCCCTGTCTTAACACTGCATTTAGGAAGATTTCCTAGTATCTTGCTTAATCATGTCTGTTTTCTCATCTGAAAAGATACAATCATACCTGCTTCACTGGACTATTTCGAAGATTAACAGAATATGTTTGTACTATAGGTAAAGTTTTTTAGTATCTCTGTTATTTATTATTATTATTGATCCTTCTCCAATACTATTTCCTTCCTTTTCAAAATATTGTGTATCACTGCATCATTCTTGTACAGGTTTTTGGATCCCCGTAGACTATAGTATATATGTGCTTTAGGAATTTATATCAGGAGTTCCTGTTTTGTGGCTCAGTGAGTTAAGGACTCAGTGGGTTGCCTCTGTGAGGATGTGAGTTTGACCCCTGGTCTCGATCAGTGGGTTAAAGATCTGGCAAGGCTATAACCAGCAGTGTAGTTTGAAGATGTGGCTGGGATCCGGCATTGCTGTGGCCATGGTGTAGCCCTCAGCTGCAGCTCCAATTCCACCCATAGCCCAGGAACTTCCATATGCTGCAGGTGTGGCAGTAAAAAGAAACAAAAAAAGAAATTTATATCATTTATATATGTCATAATACATATTTTTATAATGTTATCTGCAAAATGTTTCTGAGACTTGTTTATGTTCATATATGTACATCAAAGGTCACTGATTTTCATTAGAGTTTTCTTACTCCTTGCCATATTGACACATATTTAGACCCACCAACTTTTTTGAACTCAAAGTATCAACGGTTATCCTGTATGGTTTGCATCAGGCTCTCTATGCTGTCTATCTAGAGGTGGATTTGTTGGGTCATAGGAATTGCATGTTTTCATCCATCATAGAAACTGCCACATTGCCCTCCAAATTAATCGAAGTCACAATTCCAGCAACAATGCATGCTTGAGAGTTCTCCTCTCTCCTGCTCTTTGTCAGTGTTAACATTGTGCTTTTGCTGATTTGATAGCTGTGAGAAGACACCGCGTGGTTTTGTTTTGCATTCTCCTTATGGATGGAGAAGCCGAACATCCTTTCATACATACTTGCCTCCAGGTGTCCTCTGTACCTGGCCTCTTGGTCTGCTTTGCCATTTTCGTGTCAGGTTGTTTTTCTTTTCCATCTTACTTGTAGATCTTTATGTTCATGAAAGCGCAGTTGATTCTCATTATTCTCATTGGTCTAGAAAGTCACTTTGAACACTGAATTAGTGAAGACAGAACCATTGCTTCCAGGAGAAATACAAGGTCAGGTTCTTGTGAGTCTCTGGCAGCTACATTTTTGTCAATGAATCAATACATAACTTGGTTTTATGTGTGTTTCTATTTAAAGACACCTAATTTAATATATATTGTTGACTCATTAACATTGAGCTCAAGACTAGCAGCCCCATAACTCATGCCTGAACAAAGTTTCTCTAACTCATGTGTTACATATATTTTCTCCTTAAGGGACATCACAGTGCTTTTGCACTTAGGACACTAGATAGTAATTCAGCTCTATGCTTGGGGGACATTCAAATTACAAATCACCAACAAAAGTCACAAAAATGGAAATTATGGCACTAAATAGACTTCAAAAAAGATTCTTGTTTACAGTAAGAGTTGAAACAAGATTGCAGCCTTGTTTGGCCTCAGCTGGGTGATTCACAATTTCCACTTCTCTGTGCATGGCTGGAATGGCTATGAAAGTGCCCAAAATGTGGATTTTCATCTACAAAGAAATATTTGCAAGTAGGTTGATTTCAAAAACATGGAATTTTCAAATAGCAAGGAATGACTAATTCTTTGCCCTTGTACACAATTCAAATATTTTCTTCCAATCTATAATGTCTTTTAACAATGTTGATGATGTCTTTTTTTCATTCAGAAGATTTTATTTTAACTTTGTCAATTTTACTATTTTTTTTTTTTGTCACATCTGTGGCATATGGAAGTTCCTGGGCCAGGGATCAAATTTGAGCTGCATCTGCAACCTACAACATAGCTGCGGCAATGCTGGATCCTTAACCCACTGCACCACAGCAGAAACTCCTAAATGAGAGTTTTAAAAGATGAGACATTCCTACTGGGTTTTTGTAGGTATTTGGTAAATCATGAACTTTATTTAACAATATTAAAGAACTCATTAATTCTAGTAGTTTGTCTATAGATCATTCTGGATTTTTACATAGATAATTACAGAATCTTTTTTTTCGGACCACACCTGAGGCATACTGAAAGTTCCCAAGCTAGGGGTTGAACTGGAGCTACAGCTGCTGTCCTATGCCAAAGCCACAGCAATGCTAGATCCAAGCTGCTTTTGCGACCTACACCACAGCTCACAGCAACACCAGATCCTTAACCCACTGAGAGAGGCCAGGGATTGAAGCAGCATCCTCAGGCTCTTTACCACCAAGCCACAATGGGAGCTCCCTACATCATTTATTAATAAAAATACTTTTGTTTCCTTTTCATTACCGAGTATTATTTCTTATTCTTGTTTTATTGTGTTGGCTAGTACTTCTTGGTCCAGTTGTGCACCTGCACTACACCAGCTCTGTGTTCTCAAATGTTCTAGAACTAGGTTTCTCCCCCACTGATAGTCTTCACTAAGCTTGACTGCGACAGAACTCTGGAGGACTGCTTGAGTTCATGTCATGGCGAATTACCTAACTACCTGTGCTTCAGTACCCTGATGGATAAAATAGGCACAATCATAGTATCCACTTGATGAAGCTGTTTTTTGAAGATTAAATAAGTTAGTACTTATGCTCTTATAGCAGGGAAAATGGGGAGTTGCTATTCTATGGGTATAGTTTCAATTATGCCACATACATTCTAGAGATCTGCTCTTCAATATGGTGCCTGCGGAATTCTCGTCGTAGCTCTGTGGGTAAGGAATCCGACTAGGAACCATGAGGTTGAGGGTTCAATACCTGCCCTTGCTCAGTGGGTTAAGGATTTGGCATTGCTGTGAGCTGTGGCGTAGGTTGCAGACGTGGCTCGGAACCTGTGTTGCTATGGCTCTGGTGTAGGCCGGCAGCTACAGCTCCAATTCGACCCCTAGCCTGGGACCCTCCATGTGCCGTGGGAGCAGCCCAAGAAATGGCAAAAAAAAAAAAAAAAAAAAAAAAAAAGGCAATATGGTGCCTGCAATTCACAATATGGTGTTGTGCAGTTGAAATGTGTTAAGAGTGCAGTCCTCATGTTAATTGTTCTTACCACACACATACACACATACAATTTTAAAAAACCCACAGAGGGACACAAGAAAACTAGAAGGTGATGGTTTATTACCTTGATTGTGGTGATGGGATCATGGGTGTTTGCCTGTGTACAAACTCATCAAATTTTAAAAATTAAACATGTGCAGTTCTTTATATGCATATCAGTTATATCTCAATATAAATACAACCAGAAAACCTTTACACCTGACATAGTAAGAGCTCCATAGATCTTATCCCTTAGGACTGTTCCAACTACCAGTACATAAATGAGATAGAGTGACAAGCTTCCTTTGTCATACTAGTCTATTTTTTTTCCTCTCTCTCTTTTTTTTTTGGCTGCACCAATGGCATGTAGAAGTCCCAGGGCCAGGATCAGTCCCGTGCCTGTGCCACGGAAGTGACACTGCTGGGTCCTTAACCTGCTGGGTCACCAGGAACTCCTATTCCATCTGTTTGTTTTGTTTTGTTTTAGGGCCATACCTGAGGCAAATAGAAGTTCTCAGGCCAAGGATTGAATCCAAGCCACAGCTATGACCTACACTGCAGCTGCGTCAATGCTGGATCCTTTAACCCACTTCAGGGGTCAGGGATCAAACCTATACCTCTGTAGGGACCCAAGCCACCACAGTCGGATTCTTAACCCACGACGTGGCAGTGGGAATTCCCTATTCCACCTGTATTTGATACCAAGGTTTATAAACATCAAAAAAAAAAAAAGTTTTCATTCTCTTCGTATTTTCTTGAGTGGGTTAATGTAAAAGTAGGAATTACCTATTCCTTAAAGTTTTGGTAAAACTCACCTTTAAAACTGCTTAAGCCTGGAGATTTTCTGATATGGATGACTCATTCAGTTTATTTAATGTTTTATGTCTACTCATATTTTCAGTTTCTTTTTGAGTTCATTTTGGTAATTCATATTTTCCACTCCCTTTAAGTTGTCAAGTTTATAAGCGTAAAGTTGTTTGGAGTATTCTTTTATGATGTCTTAAAGTTTTACTGTATCTCTTAGGACCTATTTTTTTCATGGAAAGAGTAAAATCTGTTCTGTTGGTTCATTTTAAAAAATTCAGCTTTTGCTTTTATCTATCCCTCTTTTAGTTCTTTAATTTCCTTGTTTGTCGTTTTGCATTATTCATTTCATTATACTTTCTTTGGGTTAGATGTGTTCTTTACTAACTCCTAGAATTGTACGCTGAGCTCATTAATTTCCCTTTTTTCCCCCTAGTATATATGCATCCTAATTTGATTTTGTGGGAGCCCACAGAGCTCTACAAGTATTTTGCTTAAAGAATCACCAAAACTAACAATAAAAGCAGCATTCCCTTCCCACCCTCATCCCCACTCCACAAGGACAACTAGTTTTTAACTTTTAAAACGGTTCCTTTGTGTCTCTCTCTTTGTTTCTCATTTACATGAGGTGTCCTCTTTGCTTGATATTTCAGTTTAGTATCTCCTGACTTCCTGCGGTGGAGATAAGGAGCTCCCACATCCTTCCTGTCCCTTCTCCCTGTAGATCAATGTCACATTTCATGTTCAATTGATATTCAGTGTTTGCACTACTGTATGGATATATAACCCTTATTCACAGAAGAACTATGTCCTAGACTGTGATTACATTTCCTGTTTTGCAATCTTTTTCCTCCCTCAAGTTAATAATAGGCCTTTGGGTTTTTTTTTTCCCCCCTTCGTTTTCTATTTTCTTCTCCTTTTTTCCTTCCCAGGGTCTCCTCCATAAGTTTAAATCTATGGTCACGTGCATCAGATAGTTGGCTGATTTGATCTCGTTCTCAGAGATAACCCTCCTAAAGCTTCCAGTCTAGGTTTCCAGGCTTGCCCTGGGGCTCCGGGCCAGGGGCTTCTCTTCGCGCTTGGGCTGGGGACCAGTGGCCGGAGCACTGGTGAAGGGCACAGGGGATTTTCTCCAGCGTCCTGCCCGCCTTCCCCGTCTGGTATGTCCCTCTGTTTCTCCTGTTGTTTTGGTGGAGCGCGTCTCTGCAGTGGCTGCCCAGGAAGGGCACATGCTCTTCCTCATCATTTTGTGTAATTCTTAAACGTTTCTGAAATATCTGTAGTGTTTGTCTGTCTCTATTAACCTGGATCTTCACCGCCATGTGCCTGGGTGTGGGTCTTTTTCTTTTATTGTCCCAGGAACTTAGCCCATTCATTTTGGAAACTGATTTTGTTCAGTAGTAGGGAAATGTCTATAATTATTTCTAGGGTCAAACTGTCACTTTTATTTTATTTTTATGTCTTTATGGAAAAACCACCCATCAGATGTTAGAGCTCTTGAACGTACCCTGTTTTTTTCCCTACGTTTCCTATCCTTACTCTTATTTTCCATCCCCCTATGTGTATGTATGCACACAAATATCTATTTGCAAGTTTATCAGTATATACTTCAATTTATATAACACCTTTATATGTATGTTATGTATAGTTATATTTGTATGTTGATACACAGATGGGGTGATGGAAAATATATATTTCATGTTCATCTTCACTTAAATCTAAAGATTTAATACTTTTTGTTATGTTTTTTCTTTGACCCAGGAATTGTTTAGAAGTGTGCTTCGTAGTTTCTGAAGTAAAGTATGTGTGTTGAGGAGGCACTGGCCATCTTTTTGTTCCTGATTTTTAATATTGCTGAAATTTGATCTGATCATGTATGTGGTCAGTATATAATTTTAAAAATATGTACTGAATTTCCTTTTGACTTACTGCGTGTTTATGTGTAAGTTTCCCCGTGTCTCATGTATACTTGAGCCAGAGAAATATCGCCTATGTGCCACATGCAGTATTTCACACGTCCTCCCCAGAGGTCAAGCCTATCAGTGGGAAAAGCACTTTCCTGAAGTTCTGTCGTCTTGATGGGCCATTTTCCAGGAGACCTGTGTTCAGTGACCCCTAGGGTCCCTGTGAGCCCATCAGGCAGCCACTCCTTCTACCTTTAACTCCTGGAAACCAATCACATGATGTCTGTCTCACAGTTTTGCCAGAATGGCACAGCTACGGAATCCTACTGGGTGAAGTCTTATGGGTCCAGCTTCTTTCACTGAGAAAAATTCAGTCAAGGTGGATCCCTGTCGTGGCCCAGGACCACAGTTTGTCCTTTGTGTTGCCGAGCGGTGTGCTGTTGTGTTTGCTTATGCAGCCACCGGTTGAAGCACATTTGGGTTGTCTCCAGTTTGGGGATATGATAAAGCTGATACAAACATCTGCTTGAGGTGGACACTTGTCTCCAGGTCACTTGGGTGAAAATACCCAAGGCTGGGATTTCTGGGTCACGTGTTAAGCATATTTAACCCTGTAAGAAAGTGTGCAACTGTTTTCCAAAATGGCTGTGTCATTTGTGTTCCCTAACCGAGGGATCCCTTCAGTGACCCTTGCTGAGTGAGGTTCCTCTTGCTCTGTGCTGGTTAGTTTTTAAATTGTAGCCGTCCCAATTTGTGGTTTTAATTTCAATTTATTAATGCATCATTTCACATCTTTATTTGCCATCTGTATATTATCTCTGGAGAAGCATCTTTTCATATATTTTTCTCATTTTAAAGGTTTTTTTTTTTGTTGTTGTTTCATATTGTTGAGCTTTAAGAGTTCCTTATATATTCTACGCAGTTTTTTTTAAACCTACATGGAGGTTTTTTTTTGTTTTTTTTGTTTTTAATCAGATATAGGATATATAAATATTTTTCTCCAAGTCTATGGCTTGACTTTTCGTTCTTTTAACAGTGTCTTTTACAGAGCAAAAGCGTAAAATTGTTTAAGAGTACAATTTATCAAATTTTCTGTTATGACTCATGCTTTTAGTGTACATCTAAAAACATCACCACACCCAAGTTCACATAGATTTTCTCCTCTGTTTCTTTTAGCACTTTTCAAGTTTTAGATTTAGAATCATGTCAATGATTCATTGGGTTAATTTTTGTACATGGTATGAGATATGTGTCAAGGTTCTTTTTTCTCCCCTTTTTTTGCACATGGATATTCAGTTGTTCCAGGAACGTTTGTTGAAAAGATAAAACTTTCTTCATTGAATTATCTTTGTACCTTTGCCAAAAATGAATAGACTATGTTTGTGTGGGTCTATTTCTGGGCTCTTTATTCTATTCCATTGTTAAGTGCACACACTCTGTCACCAGTATGACACTGCCTAGATAACCGTAGCTTTATCATGACATGCGAAGTCAGGTAGAGTAAGTCCTCCAGCTTTGTTTTTCTTTTTCAGAGTTGTTTTGGAGTTCCTTTTTCCTTTGTCTTTCCATATGCATGTGCAAGTTAACTTGTCTATATTTACAAAACATCTTCCTGAAATTTTGATTTGGATTGTACCAAATCTATCAATTGACAAGATGGATATCTTCTTCTTATTATTATTATTTTGTCTTTTGTCTTTTTAGGGCCACACTCGAAGCATATGGAGGTTCCCAGGCTAGGGGTCTCATCGGAGCTGTTGCTGCCGGCTTACACTAGAGCCTCAGCAATGCCAGGTCCGATCCGCGTCTGCGACCTACACCACAGCTCATGGCAATGCCAGATCCTTAATCCACTGAGCAAGGCCAGGGGTCAAACCCTCAACCTCATGGGTCCTTGTCAGATTCGTTTCCATTGTGCCAGGACGGGAACTCCAGATGGATATCTTAAAGTATTGAGTTTTCTAATCCATGAACATGGTAGATCTCTTTGTTTATTTAGCTCTTCTCTAATTTCTTTCATTAGTGTTCATAATTTTTAGCATACAGACTCGTTAGATTTATACCTAAGTGAAGTTCCCGTTGTGGCTGGGCGGTTAATGAACTAATATCCATGCGATGCAGGTTTGATCCCTGGTCTTGCTCAGTGGGTTAAGGATCTGGCATTGCCATGAGCTGTGGTGTAGGGCACAGATATGGCTCAGACACTACATTGTGGCTGTGGTGTAGACTAGCAGCTGCAGCTCTGATTCGACCCCTAGCCTGGGAACCTCCACATGCCACAGGTGTGGCTCTAAAAAAAATACAAAAAAAAAAAAAGATTTATACCTAAGTATTTCATTTTTGGTGTGATTTTAAATGGTACTGTTTGGGGAATTTTATTTTATTTTATTTTGCTTTTTTTTAGGGCCACATCTAAGGCATATGTAGGTTCCCAGGTAGGGGTCAAATCAGAGCTGCAGATACCAGTCTACACCACAGCCACAGCAACACCAGGTCTAAGCTGCATCTGCGACCTACACCACAGCTCATGACAACACCAGATCCTTAACCTGCTGAGCAAGGTCAGGGACCAGAACTGTGTCCTCATGGATGCTAGTCAGATTAATTTCTGCTGAGCCACGACTGGAACTCCTGTTTGGGGAATTTTAAATTCCAATTCTTTATTATATATAGGAAGAAAATTGACTTTTATATGTTGGCATGTATCCTATGACCTTGTTAAATTCACTTTTTAGTTCTAAGTCATGATTTTGTAGATTGATGGGATTTTCCTTATAGACCAGCATGTCATCCGAGAATAGAGGCCGTTTTCCTTCTTTCTTTCCTATTTGTATGCCTTTCCTTTTTCTTGCCTATTGTAAAGGCTAAAACTTCTAGCCTTTGAACAAGATATTTATCTTTAACAAGAGTGGTAAAGGAAGACATCCTGCCTTTGTTCCCATCTTAGCGAGAAAAAATCTCAGGTTTTCTTTTCTTTTCTTTTTTTTTAAACCTTTGGGGTTAGTTGTAAGTTTTATGTAGCTATGTAAATGCTTTTCATAAGTTTAAGGAAGTTTTTTTCCTACTTCTAGTTTTTATCAGTGAGAGTTTTTATTATGACTGGATGGCGAATTTTGTCCAATACTGTTTTTGGAATCTACTGAGATATTCATAAGGTTTTTCATTTTCAGTGTCTTAATAACATGAATTACATTAATTGATTTAAAAATGTTGAACCAGCCTTGTATTCCTGGGATAAATTGATTGGCATGTGTAATCTTTTTTTTTTAATACATTTCTGGATTCAATTTTTCTGATGTTTTATTGAAAAGATTTACATCTATGTTGACAATGAATATGGGTTTGCTATTTTCTTTTCTTATAATGTCTGTGGTTTTAATATTAGGTCAATTCTGGCCTCATAAAATGAGTCGAACATTGTTTGCTCCTCTTTTATTTTCTGGAGGAGATTGTGCACTTGGTACTATTTTTCTCTAAATGATAGTAGAATTTATCAAGAAAGACATCTATGCTTAGTGTTTTCTGTGGGGGAAGATTTTCAGTGACAAATTCAATTTCCTTAATAAATGTGATACTGTTCAGAGTTGCTACTTTTTCAGTGAATTTTGGTAGTTTGTCTTTCAAGGAACTGGTCTATTTCATCTAAGTTGCCAAACTTATGGGGTTTACAGTTGTATGTTTTATTCTCCAATTCTTTATTGTCATTGGGGTCTCGAGAGTGACGTTCCCTTTTTCACTACTGGCTTTATCATCTCTGTCTTCTCTCTTTTTTTTCTTGGTCAGGCTCATCCGAGAGGCTTACTAATTTTACTGACTTTTTTGAAGAATCACCTTTTGGTTTCCTTGGTTTTCTCTATTTGGTCTTCTGTTTTTAATTTTATCGATTTCTGTTTTCATCATTGTTCTTTTATTCCTTCTGCTTGTTTTGGGTTTAATTCACTTTTTCAAATTTCTTAAGGTGAAAATTTAGGTCAGATCTTTGTTCTTCCTTAATATAAGCATTTGATGCTATAATTTTCCTCTGAGCCCTGTTTTAGCTGCATCTCACAAATTTTGATGTGTTTTAGTTTTCATTCAAAGTACCGTTCCATTGGTTGAGGCTTCCTCTTAGACCCATTTGCCCTAAATATTTGGAGTATTGCCCCAATTTATTTGTTATTAATTTTATTTTGTGATGCTCTGAAAACATACTTTCTGTAATTTCTGTCCTTTCAAATTTGTCAGGGTTTATTTTATGGCGCAGAATATGGTCCATCCTGGTGAATGTCCCATGTGCTATGGTGAAGAATGCGTATTCTGCTGTTATTGGGCCAGGTGTTTCCTAAATGTCCGCTAGGTCAGCGAGGTTAACAGCTGTTCGAGTATCTTTTTACTCTTAGTCATTTTCTGTCCATTCGCTTTATCAGTCTCTAAAGACAAGTCTTGGTTTCTCCAACTGTGGTCGTGGACTTGCCTATTTCTCCCTTCAGACCCATCGGGTTCTTCCTTTTATTTTGAAGCTCTGTGGTTAGGTACATACTCATTTAGGATTGTTATTTGTCTTGAAAAATTTCCTTGAAAGCTTCATACCTTTATCATGAATTGATTTTCCACTCTTCCAATAATACTCCTTGTTCTGAAGTCTACTTTGTCTGCAGTCAGTATCACTCTAGCTTTCTTTTTGTTAGTTTTGCATGATGTATATATTTTCCCTACTTTCCTTTTTTTTTTTTCTTTTTAGGGCCGCATCCACGGCATATGGAAGTTCCCAGGCTAGGGATCTAATAGGAGCTATATAGCTGCTGGCCTACACCATAGCCACAGCAACGCAGGACTTGAGCTGTGTCTGCAACCTACACCACAGCTCATGGCAACACCAGATCCTTAACCCACTAAGTGAGGCCAGGGACCAAACCCACGTTCTCATGGTTCCTAGTCAGGTTCCTTTCCACTGAGCCACATCGGGAACTCCTTCCATACTTTCGCTTTTAACATATCTATGTCTTACTATTTAAAGTAGGATTCTTGTAATCAACATAAAGTAGGGCCTTAATTTTTTTACCATAAGACAGTCTATTTCTCTAAACTGATTTGTTGAGATCACATTTGAATTAGAGTCAGCATTTACCATCTTCTTATCTATTTTCTGTTTGTTCCGTTTATAAGTTGCTTATCCCCTACCTCCTTTTTATGCCTCTCTGGGTTTGTTTGAGCATTTTAAAATTATTCCATTTTTATCTTTTTTATCAAAGTCACTTATATCTCTAAAAATTTCATTTAGTTGTTGCCCTAGGGTTTAGAATATACATTTTCAAATAATTTGAGTCTCTCCTCATATAATGCTGTAGCACTTATATGTTGTGTAAGGGGCTTATGGCAATATAATCTCAGTTCCTCTCATGACAATACAATCTCAACCAGCCTTTGTGCTGTTGTCATAGTCTAGTTTTTTTTTTAACTTAAACTATCAATGCAGAGTATGCTGTTACTATTTTCTTAAGCATGCAATCATCTTTAAGGGCAATTAAAATAAGAAAAATATTTTATTTTAAATTCATATTTTCCATTTCTAATGCTCTTCATTTCTTTATGTAGATCCAAGTTTCTGGCCTATATTACATTACTTCTGACTGAAGAACTTCTTTTACCCTTTTGGGGAGAGTTGGACAGCTGCCAACCCCCCCCCCCCCGGTCTGCTGCCTACATAGTTTCAGACTCTCCCCCATACCCACACTCAGCCTTTAGCCCTTCATTGAAAATATCTAGCTTTGGGAGTTCCCTGGTGGCTCAGCAGGTTAAGGATCTGGCATTGTCATTATTGTGGCTCTGGTCCCTTCTGTGGCGTGGGTTTGATCCCTGGCTGGGAACTTCCACATGCTGTGGGTGCACACCCCCCCCCCAATAAAAATCTAGCTGAATCTTCTTACTGGCTCTCTGGCACCTGACAACATCTGCCCCAGGTGAGGAAGGGTATGGGCTGCATTTCTCTCTGCAGACACCTATCTCTTTGAAGATTTCCTGTTAGTTATTTTCTCCTGTGACCTTCGTTTTCTGAGGGTTGTGAGAAAAGTAATTGTCAGTTTGTCCAGCAGCTTTTTCATTGTCCTGGTGGGAGTCACACTCTTTCCAGCTCTCTCCATGGCTGTCCTGAGTCTAGAAATCCAAAGAACCATTTTTTGAATTCCCGTGTTCCTTATTTTTTTCAAATATTCTCGATCTTTTAAAATGCCGCTCTGCCTTTTGTTATTGTTTGCATTCTTTTGTTAATCTCTGTAAGCTTAAATGTCTATTTTAATGGTGTCTTTTGGGTTTTTCCATTTCCTCTCATTCCTGAGGACTAATTCTTCCTGTGTCAATTCTGCCCGCCTCCCTGCCACCTCTCCTTCGTGGTGGCTCCTCACACACTTTCAGTGGCATTGGCATGTGTAGTTTTGATTGTGTCACTTGGCATTTTGACTTGTCAGCGAGGGCTATCCTTTCCACGGAAGGTCACAATGCTATGTGGCGTGTGTGTTTCCCTTTCTATTTGTTTTTGCCGGGATTTCACTCTCCTGGAACCCATCTTCAAATTAATTAATGAATTTCCTTTTCTTTCTTTTTAAAATTTTGCTTTTTTTTTTTTTTAAGGGGTGCACCTGTGCGTATGGAAGTTCCCAGGCTAGCATTCAAATAGGAGCTACAGCTGCCAGCCTATACCACAGGCACAGCAATGCATGATCCCAGCTGCATCTGTGACCTACACCACAGCTCACGGCAATGCCGGATCCTTAACCCACTGAATGAGGTCAGGGATGGAACCTGCATCCTCATGGATACTAGTCGGGTTTTTAACCTGCTGAGCCACAACAGAAACTCCCTTAAATTTTGTTTAATTTTTTAATTTTCCTTTTTCTTTTTTACGGCCATACCTGTGGCATATGGAAGTTCCCAGGCTAGGGGTTAAATTGGAGCTGCAGCCCCAGCCTACACCATAGCCACAGCAACATGGGATCTGAGCCGTATCTGTGACATACACCATAGCTCATGGCAATGTGGATCCTTAACCCACTGAGTGAGTCCAGGGATTGAACCCGTGTCCTCAAGGATATTAGTCGGGTTCGTTAACCACTGAGCCATGACAGGAACTCCTATCTTTCTTTTTTCTAAATTAAATTTTGTTGGAATATATTGGCTTACAGAGTTATGTTAGTTTCAGGTGTATAGCCGAGTGACTCAGTTATACACATACATGCATCCATTCCTTTTCAGATTCTTTTCCCATATAGGTTATGACACAGTATTTTTTTTTTTTATTTTCCCACTGTACAGCAAGGGGGTCAGGTTATCCTTACATGTATACATTATATTACATTTTTCCCCCCACCCTTTCTTCTGTTGCAATATGAGTATCTAGACAAAGTTCTCAATGCTATTCAGCAGGATCTCCTTGTAAATCTATTCTAAGTTGTGTCTGATAAGCCCAAGCTCCTGATCCCTCCCACTCCTTCCCCCTCCCATCAGGCAGCCACAAGTCTCTTCTCCAAGTCCATGATTTTCTTTTCTGAGGAGAGGCTCATTTGTGCTGGATATTAGATTCCAGTTATAAGTGATATCATATGGTATTTGTCTTTGTCTTTCTGGCTCATTTCACTCAGGATGAGATTCTCTAGTTCCATCCATGTTGCTGCAAATGGCATTATGTCATTCTTTTTTATGGCTGAGTAGTATTCCATTGTGTATATATACCACATCTTCCGAATCCAATCATCTGTCGATGGACATTTGGGTTGTTTCCCTGTCCTGGCTATTGTGAATAGTATTGCAATGAACATGCGGGTGCATGTGGTTATGACACAGTATTGAGTAGAGTTCCCTGTGTTATACAGTAGACCCTTGTTCCTTATCTGTTTTATATTTAGTATTGTGTATATGTTAATCCCAACCTCCTCATATATCCCTCCCCAGAACGTTTCCTCTTTGGTAAGAGTAAGTTTGGTTTCCAAACCTTTGAGTCTGTTTCTGTTTTGTGAATAAGTGCTCTTGAATTATTTTTATTAGATTCCAGATATTAGTGTTCTCACATGATATTTGTCTTTCTCTGTCTTACTTTCTTCATTTAGTATGAGAAGCACTAGGTCCCTAACCCTAACCCTAACCATATTGCTGCAAAAGGCATTAATTCATTCTTTTTTATGGCTGAGTAATATTCCATTGAATATATGACCACATCTTTTTTATCCACTCCTCTGTCAATGGACATTTAGGTTGCTTCCGTGTCTTGGCTATTGTATATAGTGCTGCAATGAATGTTGGGGTGCATGTGTCTTTTAGAGTCATGGTTTTATCCAGATATATGCCCAGGAGTGGGACTGCTGGATCATACAGTAGTTCCATATTTATTTTCTTAAGGAACCTCCATACTGTTTCCCATAGTGGTTGCACCAATTTATATTCCCACCAACAGTGTAGGAGGGTTCCCTTTTCTTCACAGCCACTCCAACATTTATTGTTTGTAGACTTTTTGATGATGGCCATTCTGACTGATATGAGGTGATATCTTGTAGTTTTGATTTGCTTTTTTGTAATAATTAGCGATGCTGAGCATCTTTTCATATGCTTTTTGGCCATCTGTCTATCTTCTTTGGAGAAATGTCTATTTAGATCTTCTAACAATTTTTTAATTGGGTTGCTTGTTTTTTTTTGATATAAAACTGTATGAGATGTTTGTACATTTTGGAGATTAATCCCTTGTCCGTCACTTCGTTTGCAAAGATTTTCTAGTCTTCATGTTTAAATCTTGGGTTTAAGTGGTATAAATTCATGTCTGCATAGGCTATAGTCAGAGGTTTTGATTTCTTGCAAGTCATTTTTTATTTTTTATTTATTTATTTTTTTGGCCATGCCTGTGGCATGTGGAAGTTCCCAGGCCAGGGATTGAACCCATGCTACAGCAGTGACAGTGCCGGATTGTTAACTGCCAGGCCACTGGGGAACTTTGCAAGTCATTTTTTTTTTTTTTAATACAAGATACCAGTAGACTAAAAGTTTCGTTGCTGCTTCCCCAGCCACGTGCACAGGAATCTCTGTCTGCTCTGCAGTCTGGCCAGCCTTTGGCACATAATGGGTCTTGAGCAGGTGGTTCAGGCCCAGCTCCCTCCTTCTTCTCCAGCCTTCCCCTTGGAATTAAAACTGCAGCCTTCTGGCTAAGTCTGAAATTCTGAAATCCATGGTAACAGCTTCTGCACTTTGTTCTGAGTTGTCTCTTCATTTCTTGAGTCCAGGAATTTCCACCATCCAAGGACAATGTTAATGGAATGTGATATCATACCAGACATTTCTATTAGTTTGTTTCTGGAGGGTCCTTCTCCCCATCAACCCCAGCTGTGCCTTGGTCAGCCCCGTGGCTGGAATTGGACTGAGCAGATCTCATGTGAGTAGAATCTGGGTGAAGCCAGAATGTAGTGTCTCCCCCAGCTTCCTTAAGAAAGAGAGATTCAGGTCCAAGTCCATCTGAATCCCTATCCTCCTTAGTCCTTGGGACTGTAGGATTAAGTGATATCCTATTTCCCTTCTTGACCACTTGAATGATTTGTAAATCTGAGGGCTACCTGTGATTTTTATTGTCTTTATGACAGTGAAGCTAAGGCATTTTGTTTTAGACCCAGGAAATTCAGGTTCAGTCCTTTGTTGTTTGTACTGCTCATACTTACCGAAATCAACTAGCTTGCTACTTATTTTATTTTTGTCTTTTGTCTTTTTCAGGGCTGCACCCGTGACATATGGAGGTTCCCAGGCTAGGGGTCTAATCGGAACCACATCTGTGACCTATACTACAGCTCATGGCAACACCGGATCCTTAACCCACCGAGCGAGGCCAGGAATCAAACCCACAACCTCATGGTTCCTAGTTGGATTTGTTTCTGCTGTGCCATGATGGGAACTCCAACTAGCTTGCCACTTATACACGTCACTTTCTCAATACCAAAAGCAATTATTTGCAAATTCCCAAATAGCCACCATAGCGGAACACTCTGAATTAAGCATCTCAAGCTTCTGCACTTGGTCTGACTTTCATGAAGAACTCTTCTAGCCCTGGATGAAGTCCTCGGTAGGGATCGCCAGTGGAAGATGAAATGGGTGAGAGTCTTAAGCTGTTCCTAGATCATTAACGTTTGTTTCCCAGTGAAATAAAAAGCGGTGTGTTCAGTGAAAACGTTCTCCGTAGTAGGGATTGCTTTTCTTGTTATTTCATCAATTACTAAGATACTGACTGTATGCACACTTTTTACTTGAATAACTTTCCTCTGGGAAAGGGCAGACCTCCAAACGGCATTTACCAGTGAAAGCAGCCTGTCTTGAACATGCAAGACATGCTTTATTTGGACTTCATAGTGTATTTCTACATCCCTTTGGAGCAGTTCGGTGGAGCATCACAGCCTGCTGGTGTAAGAGGTGGAAAGACTTTGCATGAAGGCGCAGTCTTTTTCTCATCGGTACATTTATGGTGCTCTCTTAAATTAGGGCTGACACTGTGATGAAAGAACTGTCCTCAAAATTCCAGAGGTGTGATGGGGTTAGGATGCTTCAATCTGCGAGGTTATAAATTGAGAGCAAAGAGAACTATCAGATAAAAATGCTTCTCCTTGGTTCCTGAGAGGAGGTCACACCAGGGGGAGTTTGACAGATCTCGCTTCTGCCTGCTCTTCTTCCAAAGCATTTCAGGAACCTGTACAGTTACCTATTCACACATCAGCCTTCTTCCCAGACAGAGAATCTCTGGGCAGAATTCTGTTCTCACTGTTTTGAAAACATACCACTGCTGCATGTGTGTTGACTGAATAAACAACAGCATTGTTTTCCTGTATTTGCCCTTTTGGGTTTTTTTTTTTTTTTTTGGTGTGTGTGTCTTTTTAGGCCCGCACCCATGGCATATGGAAGTTCCCAGGGTAGGAGTCGAATTGGAGCTGCAGGTGCCAGCCTACACCACAGCCACAGCAATGCAGGATCTGAGCCTCGTCTGTGACCCACGCTGCAGCTCATGGCAACATTGGATCCTTAACCCGCTGAGCGGGGCCAGGGATTGAACCTACATCCCCATGGATACTAGCTGGGTTCTTAACCCAGTGAGCCACAACAGGAGCTGCTCCTTCCAGGTTTTGAGGTCTGAGTTGGGTTTGGAGACACCCTCCTGACATCGCGATCCCAGGTGATGACTGCTCATTTTTCTTATTGCAGCTTTCAGCCCTGTCTTACCATCCTCAACCCTGACAGGCCCTACGGGTGCACCCCAGTGGAATCCCCCTCCAACTCAGATTTAGTCGGGACGTTTAAACGCACACTGAAGACTCATGCCTGATTGTAGGGAGTTCCTGATGTGGCTCAGTGGTTTATGAACTCAACTAGTATCCATGAGGATGCAGGTTCCATCCCTGGTCTCGCTCAGAGGGTTAAGGATCTGGTGTTGTCGTGAGCTGTGGTGTAGGTCAGAGACGCAGCTCAGATCTGGAGCTGTAGGCCAGCAGCTGTAGCTCTGAGTCGACCTCTAGCCTGGGAACTTCCATATGCTGTGGGTGTGGCTCTAAAAAGACCAAAAAAAAAAAAAAAAAAGAAAAAAAAAGAAGACTCATGTCTGATTATGTGTTTTGAAACACCTCCTTCATCCTGGCTGTCCCATATTCTGGAAGGAAATAGAAATCTGAGTAGCTTGGGGAAGGCAGCATCACTCACACCTGAAGGAGTGAGATCCAGGTACAGCAGGCCAGATTGACTGCGACGTCAGTGCTGGTGTCAGTCCTGGCATCATGAGGAAACTGCCTGGCTAGGACAGCACTGCCTTCCTCTAGAGTTGCCCACGTTAAATGTAGGATTCCTTAAAGATAATTTCCAAATCATGAGCGAAGGAAAAGAGAACTTACATTTCAAATTAAGAACTGTGGATGGAAGGTAAATTTTGTCTCTTTACCTAAGTGGCTTTTTAAACTTTTTTTTTTTTTTTTTCTGGGCCATTCATTGAATAGTGGTGTTACATGTATTGAATTCACAGTGGTGAGAAAAAGGAATAGGGCCCGTCGGATTTACTCTGAGACATTATGAGAAAAAAAGAATTCGCTGTTCAGATCCAAAGAGAGATGCAGATGCCCTCAGCTCCCAGGCGGTGGCATCTGCCTTAACCGTCCGTCCAGCCTTCCTTCGGTTCCGCATCTCAGCGCTCGAGGTGCACCTACGCGCGTTCGCCACAAGATGGAGCCTTCACAGCGGTTTATCTCCCGGGGCTTCCTCTGCCTCCCGCTGGGCAACCTGAAGCCAGCACGCGCACAGGCCTGGAGTGGATTAGAGCCTGTTCTCGTCATTGTCCCTGAGAGCAGATCTGTCCTTGGCCCTATCTCGATGAACAGCCTTATCAGCATCTTGCGCGAAGACACACAAGACAAGCTTAGCAGGGGTGCGGGTGACGCAAAGCCAGAGAGGAGCCTGGGTGCCTCTGGACGTCAAGATTCCAAGGGCTTCCTAGGGGCTGAGACGGGGACGAACGTGCAAGTTCGCCTTCGGTGGAGCAGCAGAAAGAGCTTTGGGCGGTGAAAGGGAACATCTGAATATGTGTGTGGGATGACACTAACCACAATCCTGGCAGCTGTGGTGCTGATAACCGTGCCATGGCTGATGATGTATTTTGCTCAGAGTTTGGGCCACAGGCTTCAGTCCTGGACCAGGGCGGGAGCGCTGGCCAGGTGTCAGTGAGGCTTGTCACAAAGCACATTGCTCAGGAGGGCCAAACGGGTAACAATTCCCTGGTGAAGGAAGCAGGGCATCAACCTGCCTCCAGCATGACTCTTCATCTTGGGAGGTTTGAGGAGCACCGAGTGTAAAGGCTCCTTGGTGTCAGCACTGAGTACTTAGTACTGCTGGTGCTAAGTACTTTATATGCACCATTGCACTTGGATAGAAGCAGAGTGGACTGAGGACAGGGGTGGTGGTCTGTGTCAGTAGGGAAGCCTGGACCCGACTGCCTCACTTTCCTCATCTGATGGAACATAAGTTCTGATGGAAGGGCTGTCTGGGGAAGGACAGAAGTACAATCGGGGTTCACATTGGGGTTCTCGGCATGTGGTACAAATGTGCTTTCTCCACGGGGGGTGCTTCTCCTTAACACCTCTTGGAGTAATAGAAATAGACTGTTGTTACCCCATTTCATAGATGAGGGAATGAGCTGAGTTTCAAAGAAGCTACCTAGCGTCCTGTGGTCATGCAGTTCCTACGTGTCAGGGCTCAGGCTTAAAGCCAGGGCTTTTCTTTTTTTAATTTTTAAAAAATTTTATTGGTATAGGGTTGACTAAAGAAGTTGTGCTAGTTTTAGGTGTACAGCCGAGTGACTCAGTTATACACATACATGCATCCATTCCTTTTCAGATTCTTTTCCCATATAGGTAATGACACTGTATTGAGTAGAGTTCCCTGTGTTATACAGTAGACCCTTGTTCCTTATCTGTTTTATATTTAGTATTGTGTATATGTTAATCCCAACCTCCTCATATATTCCTCCCCAGAACGTTTCCTCTTTGGTAAGAGTAAGTTTGGTTTCCAAACCTTTGAGTCTGTTTCTGTTTTGTGAATAAGTGCTCTTGAATTATTTTTATTAGATTCCAGATATTAGTGTTCTCACATGATATTTGTCTTTCTCTGTCTGACTTTCTTCATTTAGTATGAGAATCTCTAGGTCCATCCATGTTGCTGCAAAAGGCATTAATTCATTCTTTTTTATGGCGGAGTAATATTCCATTGTGTATATGATCACATCTTCTTTATCCATTCCTCTGTTGAGGCTGCTTCCATGTCCTGAAGCCAAAGCTTTTCTGACTCCGTTTCACTCAGGTGCTTATCCATCGTAGCACACTGCTAGCCCAGGGCTGGACTAGGCCAGTGGTTTTTACTTTTTTTTTTTTTTTTTTTGTCTTTTTGCCTTTTCTAGGGCTGCTCCTGTGGCATATAGAAGTTCCCAGGCTAGGGGGTCTAATCGGAGCTATAGCTGCTGGCCTATGCCAGAGCCACAGCAACTCAGGATCCGAGCCACGTCTGCAACCTACACCACAGCTCGTGGCAACGCCGGATCCTTAACCCACTGAGCAAGGCCAGGGATCAAACCTGCAACCTCATGGTTCCTAGTCGGATTCGTTAACCACTGAGCCACAATGGGAACTCTGGCTTTTACATTTTTTGACCAGAGTTCCATTGTGATCATAACCTAGTACACATCCACCCGTCCCTCCCACTCACACACTTGTATTCTCATGCAAAAGTTAATACTTGCCCTTCATAAATGCAGTGCACTTTGATATCTTCTACTCCATTTTATTTCATTTCTAAAGAAAAAGCTGGTGGTGACCTGTTGAATTGATTTCATGGCCCACAAATGGGCTTAAACCCTCATGGTGAAAACACTGGCATAGCAATTTCTAGGAATTCTTCAGTTCTCATTGTCTCTAATTCTCCTAAAGAATACAAATGCAAACAAAAGCCTGCAAACTCAATTCCTTCAACCCAGAACAGAAGGCCTGGGCGTGGGAACAGCTCATGTGGAAGAGAGTGAGAATTTTAGCCACAGCAAGGGGAAGCAGTGCCAGCCACATCCCTCTGGGGAGCCGTGTTGTAAGAGAAATCAACCCCTGACCACGTTGTGAGAAGGACCGAGGGGGGCAGGCTCTGAAACTGCTCAAGGAGCTGGGCGTGTTTAATCTGATTTTGATGGGACAGCCTGTACGCCCTTAAAAACAATAAGCGCATTATGATACTAGGTCTGGAGGGTAATGGATTACGTCTTGGCCTGTCTGATACCCTCTCCCACACGCAGCTTATTTTTATTGGGTTTTTAGATTTTGGTGTCTAAAGTGAGAATCCTGCACTGTGATTGTTCCTGCACTTCCGTCCTGTGAGAGGCCGCCAGGAAACTGCCCCTCCCAGGCTAAGTGGAGGAGCTCTCAAGCTTGCCTTGGGGGGACCTTTGCCCGGCTTCAAAGGGGTTTCGAAGGGCGGTGACCGACTCCCGCCCCGGCTGCGCCCTGGGACGCAGACAGTCCTGGCCTGGAGCCGCCGCCGCCCGGTGGGAAAGCCCCCTGCTCCCGATGCTCTGGGTGATGGGAAGCGTGTGCCCGTTGGTTTCCCGTCCTCTGGGCTCCAGCCCGGAGCCGATTCCGAGTCCTCCGATTCTCCCCCGGGAGTCAGGAAAGGAGGGAGTGAGGGGCCAAGGGGTCCCTCCCGGGCTTCGTGGGGCCTCGGGATCGCCGGGGGCTGGAAACCCCCCTGGAAGGAGGCTCGCGCTGTGCCGCCGCCGGCAGGACGTGCCCCTTGAAGAAGTAACCGCGGATTTGGCGGGAATGTATTAACTTCAGGAAGGAAACGGGAGAGGACTCAGGAGTGACTCAAAGGCCATGTGGGTGGGAAATCTCGGTGCAAAATCGGGCCACCCGAGGCTGAAGTGGCACGAATCATGGGGACAGAGAGTGAAACGTGGGGTGGCGCCGCGGTTGCGGCTTAGAGTCAGCTGTGTTCGCGAAAAAGTCCGGGTCCATGAAAGTGGTTGAGGTGCATTGACCTTGCTGCCCAGCCGTCTACCATCCAAGGTTCAATCCTGATCCTTGGGGTGAAATGTCATCGTTGAAAGTCGAGTGGGCCTTAAGAACGTTAGAATCGGACTGTTGTCCTGGATGACATCCTCGTTGGTTCATTCATGAGCTGGCTTCCCTGATTGAGCTACACTTTTAGAATAGAATTAACACATTCATTTTTTTTGGCCGTTCTTTCAGGAGACTTATACTGAACAGGTTAATGAAGTGCTGCCGTCTGAAAATATTTGCTTATATTTTTGCTCTGACCTCTCCAGGGCTCCTGGTTGTTGGAGGTGAAGTGAAGGGAGGGGCTGCTGAGGTGGAGGGAGTTGCACAGGAGCCTGGTGGGCGGAGTCGGAGGGTTGATGGTTAAAGCATCGGTTAACTCTTGCCAGTGTGCGCTGTGCGCCGAGCGGGGTTCTAAGAGCAGCATGGAATGATCTCATATGATGTAAGCAATCCAATGAAATGATGACTATCAATACCCTTCTTTGATAATTGAAGGCTCTGAAGCACAGAGAGGGTGGTGGATTTGCGCAAGGTTGTGGAGCTGGGCGGTCCTGACCACCCAGCCGCAGCGGGAACGCTTCCCAGCGAGGTACCGCCCTCGCCTGGCTGGAGTAGAGGCCTGAGCGGCAGAGACTGTTCTCTAGTGACCGTGGTGTTTCGAGGGCCCAGGTGTAAAGGTGACCCGATCTGGGTAAAAACGCACTGCTCCGCTCATTTTCCGAAGGCTGTGGCTTCCGTGCTCCACACTTGCTCAGGGCCATGGATTTCCATGGGGAAGATGCATGGACGGATTCAGCCAGTGTAGCCCTGCCTAGGGCCCTCCTCAGGGAGAGGGCGGGAGGAGGCAGGGCGAGGGCATTGAGAAGCTGGCTAAGGGCAAGGCTCTGCAGCAGCTCAAGGGACACCTCCTTAGCTGGCCATGGGCAGGTGAGGTCTGGAGATGTGATGGCTGAAGGAAAGAAAACTGCCCACTCTAAAAACAAGTCTTTTTTTTGGGCTTTTTTAGGGCCACATTTGCAGCATATGGAAGTTCCCACGCTAGAAGTCGAATTGGAGCTGTAGCTGCCTCCCAGGCCATAGCCACAACTTGGGATCCAAGCCACATCTTGGACCTACACCACAGCTCAGGGCAACACTGGATCCTTAACCCACTGAGCGGGGCCAGGGATCAAACCCACATTCTCATCGATCCTAGTTGGGTTTGTTAACTGCTGAGCCACAAAGGGAACTCCTAAAAACAAGTCTTTATTCAGTTCTACTCTGTAAGTTCCCAGAACCTGTTCCAAAGTGCAAAGGAAGGGCATTTCTATCAGGAAAATACGCTCACCTTAGTTAGTTGTGCTTTGGGAGGGGCAGGGACTCTTTAGAGCCTGTTTCTTGGCCACCCCTGTGTGCCCAAAGTCAATGGCATGGAATAGACGCTCAACCGGTATCCATCAGCCTGAGCATTTCACAGGTGAGAGGAACATGGATGTCCGGTTTTTAGGGGGCAGATGTAGGGCTCTTCCCTGATGCTTCTCAGATGCTACAGGAGGAAATGCAAATATGAAGCATCTGACAGTAACCCAGCAAGCAGTTATTACATAAAGATGAAAGATTCAGTCTCTGTAATAAAAAGAGCAAATAGAGACGAGACACAAAACTTAAAGCCACAAGAAGGGGAAGAGAAGCAACAGCATATTCAAATTCTGCAAAGAAATATCCTTGGGAGAGAATTCAGATTTTACAGGCTTCATCAAAAATTCTAATTTATGGGGGAAAAAAATCAATTAACTAGGATCTCCCAACTCCAACACAGTAGCTACTCATCGTGTTTTGTTATTGGCCAGGTGCCATCCAGCATTTGCCTGGGGCCCCTGGCTAAGCTGGAGTGGCCACTCTTGAGACCTGCCTCCCCTGCCCCTCCCCCCAACAGCAGAGCATCTTTGGAAGGTGCTGCAGGTGGAGGAGCCCTGTCTTGGCCAAGGGGAGGCGGCCACGTCCTTAACCTCCCGCTCTGCATTGCTGGCAGCTGTCCGAGGTCCCAAAGGAAGGAGTGGAGAAGAGACACCCATCGATTTAATTGACTGGAAAAGATTCTCTCCTTGAGCTCAGATTAAATTCGTCCAGAAGTGACTCAAGTGAGCATCTTGTAAAAAATTGTGGTAAATTATATATAGCATAAAATGATAAAATGAACCATCTTAACCATTTTTTAGAGTCCAGTGCCATTAAGTCCATTCACACCATTGTGACACCGTCACCCCTGTCCATACACGAGATGCTTCTCATCTTGCAAAACCGGAACTGTCCAAAAGAGCCTCTGGTATTCCTCTCTTAAACTTTTTCTTTCAAGCAAACTTTGCTTTCTTGTTGCTTACAAGTTTCTAGCAAAATATAGGAAGGTAGCAGTATGAAAGGTACTGGTTGTCATGGATACGGTTGCCGTCTTTGGAACAAATGTATGTGTTAGGATCTGTTTTAAGCCTGCCCCCTTGCAGGTGGAACATGACCTCCAAAAAGCCTCAAGGACACCCTTTCTTAGAGCCATTCAAACCCAACCGTGGCCTCATTGATAAAGGCAGATGCAGTATTTCCTGTGAAAAGAACTGTGGTAGAACAGCGTTTGATTGGTCTTGTCCTGGTTTCAAGCTGGTCGGGACACCTTTGTTGTGCTGATGAGGTGATGCTAACTGGGCTGGGGACTGGTCACCAGGGGACACACCATGATTAGAGGGTTGGGACTGTCAGCTTCCTGACCTCCAGAGAGTGGGGAGGAGGCTGGAGATTGCCTTGCATCCCATGGCCAGTCATTTAATCACTTGTGCCCACACCACGAAACCCCAGTGAACACTCTGGACGCCAAGCTCAGCGGGGTTTCCTGGTTGGTGACTGTGGATGACAGGGAGGATGTCAGGCTCTGACCCGCAGGGAGGCCTTGTTCTCCCTCCTGGACCTCGCCTTGTGTGTCTCATCATTTGGTCGGTCCTCCTGGCTACTATCCTTTTATAATAAAACTCTAGTTATAACTATAGAGCTTTCCTGGGGTCTGTGAATTTTTCTAGCAAATTGCTGAACTGCAGGGGGTCATCACAACCCCTGAATTTACCACCAGTTGGTAAGAAGTGGGGGGCCCTAGGAACTCTGAAGTGCCCCTGGCATCCGACATGATGGCAGCCTTGTTGGGCGCTGTTCCCTTTGATTTGTGGGGTTTGTGCCAACTCCTGGTGGTTAGTGCCAGAACGGAGCTTTGGTACGAGACTGAACAGAGCTCAGCTAGTGAAAGGGTAGACCAGCTTTTCATCCAGCTGTGCCCCCCCGGAGACAGCCCTCCATGGATCTGTTGCTTTGCTGAACATCTTGCCATCAAGACATCGGCTTCCGGAGTTCCTGTCGTGGCACAGCAGAAATGAACCCAACTAGCATCCATGAGGACGCAGGTTTGATCCCTGGCCTCGCTCAGTGGGTTAAAGATGTGGTGTAGCCTGCAGATGCAGCACGAATCTGGAGTGACAGTGGCTGTGGCTGTGGCCAGCAGCTACAGCTCCCATTTGATTCAGTCCCTAGCCTGGGAATCTCCATATGCTTCAGGTGCAGCCCTAAAAAAAAAAAAAAAAAAAAAAAAAAGGCATTGGTTGACAACTGTTCTGACTCTTTCCAAGGATGTTTATATGGTGAACAGCCTAGGAAGAGAGATCTGTGTCTCCCTACAGAGTACAAGGCAGGCATGTTCAATGTTTGTTAGAAGGACTTGGGAGAATTCCCGTTGTGGCTCAGTGGGTTAAGAACTCGACGAGTATCCATGAGGATTTGGGTTTGATCTCAGGCCTCACTCAGTGGGTTAAGGATCTGGCATTGCAATGAGCTGTGGTGTAGGTCACAGACTCGGCTCTGATCTGGCGCTGCTGTGGCTAGGGTGTGGGCCGGCAGCTCCAGATCGCATTCGACCCCTAGCCTGGGAACCTCCATATGCCGCAGGTTTGGGCCTAAAAAACAAACAGACAAGAAAGCCTTGGGTTTCCTAGAAGTTCCCACTGTGGTGCAGTGGGTTAAGGACCCAGCATTGCTGTGGCAGTGATGTAGGTTGCAGCTGTGGCATGGATTTGATCCCTGGCCTGGGGACCTCTATATTCCTTGGGTTCAGGGAAAAAAAAAAAAAAAAAAAGACTTGAATTTCCTAAACCCAGGGTTCCTTTTTGATGACATAATACACGGCATGTACAGGAATTGCCTGGCCTCTTGGCATCACTCTGTGAGATGGGGGCCCAGGGAACTGACATAAAAATGCCCACCCTCTGGCCATTTCATGAGTGAGTCAGTGGTAAGCTGCTTTTCGTGTCTGACCCAGGAGTGTCGCGATTTTTACCAGCAGCTGTGAAACTGATGCAGGCTGGCTCACGCACAGGAAGAGCTCAGACCCTTTGGAGTTCTGGCCAATTCAGTTAGAACCTTGGAAAAGTGAAACATTTAACATTTTTCTACCTGAATTTTAACACCTGTTATCATGATAGACTTTTTTTTTTTCCCCTAGATGTTCTCTAAGATTCAAAGAGGCACTTTAGTTGACCCGTTCCTTTAGGTTACAGTACTTCATAATCGCCTGTATCAAGTTTTCCTTCCTGCGTGTGACTCACAGAAGTAGGCAGGAGGAGGAAACTGGTCCAGGGTGGAAGGGGAGGAGGAAGGATGTGGAATGAGAGATCAGAGGCACGGAGGAAGGCGAGAAAACTCACTCAGAGAGGTTTGGACGTTGTTTCCAAAGCCTTACGTGTCAGGTCTGGGAAGGCTGCTTCCAGGGTATTTCCCCCAGGAAAGAGAAGAATCCCTCCAACAAAATTTATCTTTAGCAACTAGTTAAACTCTAGGTTAGTTTTTTAAAAAGTTCAAATTATGTACATTATTTTAACCAGTTAAATCGAAGTAATAAATTATTGACTTGTTTCCCTTTCGAAATTAAACTGGTGGCCCCACCATCCATCTGCCCCCCAGGGTAGAAGTGGGGGGGGCGCGGGGATTTTGAGAGTCTCCCCTCGCCCCCCCTGCAGACCTGCTTTATCAGTTGTGGCTTCATAACCTCCCTCGGTAGAGACCCCTCTGTCCATCCCCACTGCCTTCCTTGGGTCAAGCCTGCGGGGCTGGCAGCCTCTGACTCCCCCGCACCACCCTGCCCCCTGCTGCTCAACTTGTCAAAAACAGTCAGTGTTTCTAAGGGCCCAGGTTCTGGACAGAATTTCTCGCTCCATGGAACTGACATTCTGAGTCACATTCAAAGGACCTTTGCTTCTTGTTTGTTCCACTTCACAAAAGTGATATTTTCTGATCAAGGAGAAAAGCAGACAGCTTGCGCCTTTGCTTTGACCATGAAAGCGAATATGAGACTACAACTCAATAGCCAAACACCCCAGATGACCCGACCGTAAAGCAGGTAAAGGACTTGAACAGACCCTTCCCTGAAAAAGAGGTACAGGGACCAGTCAGGCTATGAAGAGATGCTCCCATCGTGAGTCATCAAGGAGATGCAAATAGAAGCTTCGAGACGTCACTGCACCCATGTTAGGATGGCTATTCTTTCTTTAAAGAGTATAGGTGAGGTTGTGGAGACGTTCCGACCCTTGTACTCCCTGTGGATGTAAACTGGGGAGCTTGCTGTGGAAAATAGTGTGGAGACTCCTCAAAAAGTTAACAACTACAACCACCGATTGATCCAGCCGCCCACTCTCAGCCTGGCCCAAGGAGGTACCTACCTGGGTGTTGAGAGCAGAAGTGAAAAGATAATACTTGCGTCGTGTTAGTCTAGCACAGAAGATGACTGACTTGTGAATCGTTAGAAGTCAGAGTTGTGGAGTTTCCATTGTGGCTCAGCGGGTTAGGAACCCAACTAGTATCCTCGAGGCTGTAGGTTCGATCCCTGGCCTCACTCAGTGGGTTAAGGATCCCACATTGCCGTGAGCTGTGGTATAGGCTGGCTGGCAGCTGCAGCTCTGATTCATCCTGTAGCCTGGGAACCTCCATATGCCATAGGTGTGGGCCTGAAAAAAAAGAAAAAAAAAAAAAAGAAAAAAAAAAAAAAGAAATCAGATTTTTTTTTTTTTTTTTTTTTTTTTTTAAGCAGGCCCACATCTTAACTAGAGCATGGACTAGCAAATGTTGGAATGTTGGTTGAATTTAAGCAATTTACTTGCGATGGGGACTTGACTTCACTTCATGATGTCTTACTAAATAAAAATACCTTTTTTTTTTTTGTCTTTTTGCCATTTTCTTGGGCCGCTTTCGTGGCATATGGAGGTTCCCAGGCTAGGGGTCGAATCGGAGCTGTAGCCACCAACCTATGCCAGAGCCACAGCAACGCTGGATCCGAGCCGTGTCTGCAACCTACACCACAGCTCACGGCAACGCCGGATCGTTAACGCACTGAGCAAGGGCAGGGATTGAACCTGCAACCTCATGGTTCCTAGTAGGGTTTGTTAACCACTGCGCCACGACGGGAACTCCTTTTTTTTTTTTTTTTTTTTGAAAAATATTTTTCAATATAAATATTCAAAACATCAACTGCAAAATAAGGTGAAAAGCTCACATGTTCCCATGCCATTATATCTGTATTCCACAAAAGATCTAGTGAATAAACTAGATTATTCGGTTGGCCACTTAATGAAGTTTTATTTCAAGTAGGTTATTTTGCTGGTTGTTTTGCTTTACAGGCAGCTGGAAAGACGAGGTCAGGCAGTTGTCTGTGCTGTGGTGTGGATGTTTATTTGAATAAAAAGGAGGCGCTCATGGATATAGCCTAATAGTCACAGCTCTGTCCTTTGCTAGCGTGTGGTTTGTGAGTTACATGCTGTGTTTGCTGTTGCTACAGGCCATCAGGTGACAATGCTGTTCCCTCAGACCAGCCCAGACCAGCCACTTGGCTCCCAAGCAGAGTCTGAGCCACAGGCCCCTGGGCTGCTGGGCCCCGAGTGCTGATTCCTCCCAACTCCAGCCATCCTGATAAGACAGTCATTCTGGAAGCAGCTGAGGAATTTCATTTTGGAAATTACTGGTAAGATATATGCTTTTTACCTCCTTGCCTTTTTTTAAAAACAGGAAATGGTAATGAAAATTTTAAGTTTTGTAATTAGGTTTTTAAAAGGGAGGATATCTTACACTTTTATTTAAAGGTGGAAAGTTGCTAGATGGTGTGGAAACTATGCCCAAGACGGTACAGAACGCAGGAAAGGCCTGAGCGAAACCATTTTTAGTGTTGGTTGCTATGGGAAAGGTGAATGAACTTATTTTCCCTGTGGGGCATTTTTGCAGATGTTTCTCAGCTATTCTAGCTTTCAGAGCTGGTTTGGACAACTGCCCTCAAGGTCAAGAGCCTGTGGGCCATGCACGGGACTTGGAATGGATCCTGAAGTCTCTCAGGTAACACTGGAGGGTGTTTGGCAGAGGAATACTATGGTAAGTCTTAGGTTTTAGAAAGGATAACTGACATTTTAACATTTTTAATTTTTTATTTTATTTTTCTTTTTACAGCCGCACTTGAGGCATATGGAAGTTCCCAGGCCAGGGGTTGAATCTGAACAGTAGCTGCTGGTCTACACCCACTGAATGAGATGAGGGATCGAACTTTCATCCTCACGAACAGTATGCTGGGTTCTTACCCACTGAACCACAATAGGAACTCCTGACATTTTTTTAAACTCTGGAGGCAGAGAGGAGAGTAGAGAGAGTAAGTCACAGTGGTCGAGGCCAGGTGATGCCTGAAGACCAGTGAGGTGGCCAGAGGACCGTCTAAAGGGGGTGACCACCAGGGCTTAGAAGGGCCAGATGGGAGAATGTGAAAAGAACGTTCAGACCACGGTGTGGGGTGTGTGTAGGGACTTCCAGTGGGAAAAGGGGAGTTGAACGGCGCTCTCTTGGCCTCTAACCTGGATGACATTCAGCTCTCATAACCTCGCCAGGTGTTCAATTCATAACATTCAAGCAGCAAAGCCTATTTCCGATCTGCAGAAGAGGTAAATTGAGAGGAGAATCTTTGAGGGCATCATGACAAGAACAGGGGTGTGTAGTGGGGGGCACTGAGTCCTCTCGGATGAGCACCTGCAGGCAACTGAATCCTCACACCATAAACCAAGGAGACACGTGAATGGTGGTCCTCAGTGGAAGTTTCTTTTTGTTTTTGTCTTTTTAGGGCCGCACCCGTGCCATATGGAGGTTCCCAGGCTAGGGGTGGAATCAGCTGCAGCAGCCAGCCTACACCACAGGCACAGCAATGCCAGATCTGAGCCATATCTTCGACCTACACCACAGCTCATGGCAATGCTGGATCCTTAACCCACTGAGCGGGGCCAGGGATCAAACTGGCATCCTCATGGATGCCAATCAGATTTGTTTCCCCTGAGTCACGACGGGAACCCCAGGAAGTTTGTTTTTATTTTGATTAAGCTGCTAGCCCTCTAGAAGGAGCATGAGTGCCCCCCTCCCCCAGCTCTCTACCCTCACCTCCCCATCCACCTGGCTCATTTCAGATGTGAACAGGCCAGAGTTCTGGCCACAGGATGCTGGCAAGAAGCACCCCCCATCTCGCCACCTGCCCCCCCCCCCCCACCCCGCCCCGCTGGGGCTGAGTTCACAGGACATGGGCCCAAGAGAGGATGTGGCTGGTGCAGTTTCTCATGGGGCAGCAACGCAACATGGTCCAGAATGTTTGCCCAGCCCTGACCCCGTGTGGCTCACTCCTCCTCCTCTGCCTTTTCCAGACCCGTCGCTTGGGCAGGGGTATGTAGGGTACGTAGCGCACCATGCACAGTGCTTCGCGCAGGTGCAGAGACCAATCCATCTCGTTTTTTCTGGGTCTGACGTGCTGAGGTTTTCCAAGCAGGGAAACCTGCACGGCCCGTGGCACCTTTGGTGCCGTCGCTGTGGGACTAGCACCAGGTGGCTTTAGGTGGGTTGTCTCGTGAGGCCGCAGGCATGCGGCTCTGGTACCCTCTCAGCCCTGGGGACAGGGCCACTCTGCTGCCTCAGGTGTGAGGCAGGATCTGGATGCTGGAGAGACCAGAGCTGCCTCAGGGAGCGCCCTGCAGGGAAACTGGGCCCATTACCCCAGGACCTGAGTCCTCGGAAGACAGTTTTGCCAAATGGGCCTTGGAACAGAGCAAAAGCTCCTTCTTCTAAACTTCCTCATGCATCCCCAGCCTCCTTATTTCATTTGGTACCTTTAGAACGAATGGCTTAGACTTTCACAAGGATACACCATGACCTTTCTTCCTTCCTCTGGCCAACCAGAATTTCTGCACTGCAAGTTTGTAAGGGTGGATGCAGAGCAAGCCCAGCGTGGTTCTTCAGGGCACCTGCCATCAGCACCACAGCAGTAGGTGCTTAGTTTCTGTTTACACTTCCTTTATTTAGTCTCTTAGAATCGCTTAATAGCAACGTAACACAAAGGCCAAACGGTGCCCTTAGAAACTTGTAAACACAGTGAAGGCCTGGGCATTGCTGCAGTTGAAGGATCCCTCAGGACAAGGAAGAGAAGTTACCTGGAAGAGAAGGTACCTGGAAAGGGAACGGCACAGGTGGACGGTCAGTTTCAGCAAAATAAGTTGTGGCTTTTCAGGCAGTGTGTCAGCAGAGTGTGTAGACTCTGGCCCTTGGATGAGCTTATTTCAGGTTAAATTACTTAATCACAAAATAATTTTAACAATTATCAAGCAGTAAAAAGATCAGCAACAACTATCATTGTTAGAACATTTTACAAGTAATGCCATATTCCAATTGTTTATATTTCCTGATAATATCTGAATTAATACCACGATGTTATATATATAATAACTATACTCGAATAATGAAAATACTTTCAGATATAAATGAAAACAATCTTTGTTTTTCTTTGAGAAAGTATTTCGTATATTTATGAGCTGGTTTTGTGGTCAGTGCAGTGGGGCCAACGGCATCACAGGCCCCCCGCCCACCTCCATCCTCATCAGAGGAAGGTGCACCTTTCCGCTGGGCCCCCTGAAGACGGCAGAGCACCTCCCCGGGAAAGGAGTCCTGATCCCAGGAAGGACTGGCCCGAGCAGAAACTCAGATTAAAGCAGGTCACTTTTTTTTTGTCTTTTTTTTTTTTTTTTTTTTTTTTTTCCTCTTTTTAGGGCCACACCTGTAGCATATGGAAGTTCCCAGGCTAGGGATCGAATCAGAGCTGTAGCTGCTGGCCTTTGCCACAGCCATAGCAGTGCTGGATTCTTAACCCACTGAGTGAGGCCAGGGATCAAACCTGTGTCCTCATGGTTGCTAGTCAGGTTCACTTCCACCGGGCCACAACAGGAACTCCAAAGCGTGTCCTTTGGAGCATCTCCGCTGGACTGCTGCCTGTGCCCGCCTTCCTTCCTAAGAGCTGCCATTGTTCAGTCGGCTACTCTCCCCATCTGAGCTGTGGTTTTGTGACCTAGGCTGGCCCAGGAGAGCTGCAGTGGCCACGCGGTAGAAAGGGTCATCCCTGAGCGCCTTCCATCACCCCAGACCCTACCCTCCACCCCTTGTTCCAAAGTGAAAGGGAAAAGTTAAGAGATTAGACGCCAACAAGTTATTTACAAAGGGCTCCAACCAGCAACGCAAGAAGCACAAAACCTCACAGGACCAGGAAAGTGCTGAGGGGGTGGAAGTAATGGAGAAGGAGGGTCCTCGGGTCTGAGGGCTGGGGGAACAGTGCCGAGTCCCATGACGGAAGCTCTGAGGCTCAGGTGGGGGACAGCAGAGAGCTGCCCGGTCCCCTGCAAGCCCCGGTGTTCCCTGATTTTCTTACAGTTGATCTGAATACTTAAATCCCTGTAGCTCAAAAGACAGTCTGACTTCTGCTTTCCCAAAGACACATCTTAAAGGGAAACTCATCGACATAGGCTATTATTTTGTCTCCTTACATCTACGCGCCTGTTTGACATATTTTGTCCAACTTCCCTTTAGTCACAGAAGGTACTGTTGTTATTCATCAGTTAAGGTCTTTAGACAAACAGAGAGATGCCTATTCTTGTCAAAGTGAGTAGAGAACTTGATTATATTCTGGTAAAAGGGCCAATTTAATATGGGCATCAGTATCTAAGCAATTATTTTTACAGTCTCAGATCCAAATACCTTTCAGGAAACCACAAAAGCCTTTATTTTTACAGCTTAATTCAAAGCTTATCAAGGTCACAGGCATTTCACTTATTATCAGGAGGCTTCCTGAGGAAAAGTGGAGTAAAAATATAGGCATGTAGGTTCCAGAACTTCACTTTTGAACAGGTGGGATGGAGAAGGAAAACTGTTCCTACTGGTTCGAGGTAATTGTTTTCAGTGTAAGGCTCTTTGAATGCAGTAAGCCACGGGAAGCAAAATGACCTCACTTTGCAGATTCAGGAAAAAAAATCACACTGTGTGGGAGAAGAATCTATTATCGAGTCATGGATTTGGGAATGTTTCACACAAATTCAGGGTCCTCCGAAGCATTTCTGTAAAAGCTTTAGGAGTACCGCTTGTGGTTGGTGTGACATATTTGTGATGACTGCGTTAGATCAGGCATTGCCCACACATCCAAACTATTTATTTTACCATCTGAGTGTGTGTACTGGGGTGGGTGAGGTGCTGGGAGACTTGTTTCAAGCCTAATGCCTGGCACACAGCTTATCTCATATAATTCTGGCTGCACATAAATGAAACAGGACAAGTAGACAGAAATCAATTTCTTTCTGATTAAAGCACCTGAATCCACAGTTCAGGGCCAGTGTGGTGGGTCGACACTGTGAAGCTGAGGATTCCTCTATCTCTTCATTCTATTGTGACTTGCTACCATTCCCAAGGTCACCTCGTGATCCAAGGTGGCTGCTGGAGCTCCAGCCATTGAACTACATTCTAGAGCAAAAAGGAGGAAGAAGGATGGGAAAACGAGCCCCTCCCTATTCAGGGGTCTTTCTGAAAGAACCGTACAATACCACTGCTTCCAGCTGAGGGGTTAGAACAGTGACATGGTTGCAAGTAGCTGTGACAGACACTGGGGAATGTGCTTGGCTTAAAAAAAGTTAGAATCCTTTTATTAAAAAGAGAGAAAAATGGGAGTTCCCTGGTGGCTCAGTGAGTTAAGGATCCTGCCTTTGGCTCAGGTTTGATCCTTGGCCCTGAAACTTACATGGGTTTGGCAAAAAAAAAAAAAAAAAAAAAGAGGAAATAAAGGATTTGAGATAATGGCTAGCAAAACGATCCTGCTATAAGTTCAGAAACCACTTGTTGCCTTGAATTGGATCCACTGGCCACCACAGGTGTATGCAGGCTGTTTGGGGATTGGTCTTCTTGCCTGAGAAACAGGGAAGCTTCCAGACCTCACGGTGTGACCACTGGGGACTTGGGAGAGAGGATGCTGGTCCTGGACACATCTCCGAGGACTGACTCCTGGGGGCAAGGATGTTAAAGACATGGGGCTCCTCCGTTCTTCAGGAAGCGGGTGTGAACATGGAAGTGGGAGACTAATGCTTTCAAGCACCATAAAACGCAAATCAAATGCTCTGATAACCACCAGGACCCTCTGAGGACTATTCCCATTCTCAACACACGACTATACTCAGGGCAGCATCTCGGGAGGACTCCAGGGTCCTCATGAATTCAGAAACAGCTCACTTTATCTTTTACTTACTTATTTTTTTGGCTGCACCCATAGCAGGCGGAAATTCCTTGGCCAGGGATTGAACCCTCGCCACTGCAGTGACAATGTGGGATCCTTAACCTGCTGAGTCACCAGGGAACTCCAGAAACTGTTCATTTCACAAGTGGCTCCATCACTTAGTGTCTATGTAACCGAGGATAAGTTATTTAACAGGGCTAAGCCTCAGTTTCTACATCTTTAAAATGAAGATAATGTGTAAGTCCTTACTTTCCTGGGCTGGTGTATTCAAGGAAAAAAAATGGAATCTAAAGAGCTCTGCTCAGCATCCGGCATGTAGGAGGAAGTACTCGATATATATTAATTATAATTTTTAGTAATGCAGCGAGCAGAACCCAAATCTTAAGAGTTTCGTGGAAAATCCTGCGGCCCTAGTGCCTTTGTTCCTGCCTGGGTGGTGAGTGAAGCGTGGACAGAGAGCAGCTAGCGTCAAAATATTAACCTCGCCCTGTGGTCACCCTTTTTCAGAAACCAGTTTAATGGGTTTTCAATGTTTTGTGTCTCTTTCCTTCTGTACAGCTTGCAGCGTTTGTCAAACTGTCCTTAGCTATTTTCAAATAAGCAAACACAGAACACACGCTTCCTCACAGGCACCCAGGACCAAGCTTGTGCAAAAGGAAAACCGGCTTCTCGGAGGAGAGGAAATAGTCCTGGCTTAGTCGTCGTTTCTCTTTGGCCCGCTGGGCTCCTCTTGAAATAGCAAACAGAGAGGATGCAATTAGGCCCAACAGGAGTCCAGAGAGAACCGAGGTTTGCAGGGACTCCCCCTGGGAGTCTTGGAGCAGAGACACTGCCTCGGCCGCCTCGTGTGGCCCTTGCAGGGCTGTGTCGCGGGAGCTCTCCATCTTCCCTTTCTGCTCGGCTGGGCTGTCCCCTCTCTGGACACGCTCGTGCTGGTCCTGCTGGAACGGGACCCCCACTCCTGACCGGCTGTGCTGAGTTTCTGACTCCATTCCTGTCGCCCCCGAGCATCCTTTCCTGTGAGCCTCTTCTGCCCCAAGGACTAGTCCATTTTCCCGGGGCCTCCTCTGTGTCTGCGCAGCCCACCCTGAACTTGTAATGACTTGTTTGCGGCGGATCTTGCCTGGGAGGCGTGAAGTGCGTCCCAGGGACTGTGTCTTGTTCACAGCTGTGTCCCATGCCTGGTGTGCCCTCCTGTGGCCACAGGCAGGTTCCAGCCCCAGGCGTGGACTTGGCCTCTGCGCAGCCCAGCCACAGGGAACCACGGGGGTTTGGACGGAAATACTGAGGACAGCGATTGGTTCACTGTCATTTTTCAGATGAGGCGAAGGTCACATCTGAAAAAGTAGGGTCCTGTGAGCTGGGTGGTTTAGACAACAGAAGTCTATTGTCTCAGGGTTCATGGCCACTAGAAGTCCAAGGCCACAGGGTTGTGGGGGCATCTCCTTCCTCCTGAGGCTCCGAGCAGGATCTGTCCCCCGTCTCTCTCCTGGCTTCTGGGGTTTGCTGGCATCTCTGGGGCTCCTTGACGGTAGAAGCATCACCCGAACCCTGCCCTCATCTTCACGAGGTGTCCTCCTTGAGGGCCTGTCAGTGTCCACATTTCCCTTGTATGGGGTCACCAGTCATACTGGGGTAGGGCCCACCCTGGTGACCTCATTTTAACCGGATCCTCTGCAAAGACCCTGCTTCCCAAGCAGGTGCCCTCCATAGGCACTGGGGGTCAGGACCCAGTGTCTTTCGGGGGGACACAGTTCAGCCCAGAACAGTGACTAAGCTCATCACACGTTGTTGAAGGATGATGTCCTTTACCCACTGTTTTTAGGACACTGGGCTTATGTTATTTCCTTAGGTTTAGTCTAATTTGTTGCATTTTGTGTGTGTGTGTGAGCAAGAACCAGAAGGCAGAGAAAAACTTGGGTTATAAGTTAAGAGCTTGGTTTGCTCAGGGAGTGGAGCCTGTTTGCAAAGTTGGGGAAGTTGTCTTTAGATCAGGCTCTCGACTGGCCTCAGACCCATGTGGATGCGTATCCGCCAAGAAGGGCAGCCGCGGGAGTTCATTCGTCCTCATGGATCAATAAACAATTATTTAGAGAAAGTGACTTTGTCAACAACTTAATGAAAGTTGCCCAACCTTTGAAATTAGAAGCGATTCAAGTTTTGCCGCATATTAGCTGTGAGCCCCTGGCAAGTCTTTTAATTGCCTGGACATCAGCACACCATCTGGAAAGTTCTGGCCCTGGATTAGGTGACCTCTGAGGACCCCTCTGGCTGGAACCTCCTTTGTTCTGGGAGAACAGGGCTGTGTGAGCATCAGAGGGAGTCTGCCGAGCCCCTTTCCTAGCCATGCTCAACAGTGCACAGGAGAGGGTTCCACCCTCAGAGGGCAGAACCTTGGTGCCTTCCTTTGGCTCCTTCTGTGGGCTCCACCCTTACTCCCTGCAGGGGACCACGCAGCCCAAGGGACACCTGGCCTTTGCTAACGCACAGCCTCTGTGAGTCCCCTGCTCTGGAGGGTTTGCAGTGGCAGAATTCACAGGGGTTGAAGGTATCATTTCCATCCTCACAATCGCCAACTTTTCAGAGTTCTTTCTGTGAGGATCTGATAACAGGTTCAGGAACCCAAGCTGAGTTTTTCCTTGTACGGAGTTTTCATGTATAAACAACAGGACCTTCAGGGTGTCCAAGCTCACTCTTGATAATCTCGGCGTAACAACCCCTGCTAATAATAGCGACTCTCCTATAAATAGAGGGTTTTAGACACCCTCTCCTTCCATTGTGCTGCCTCCTAGAATGCTCAATGGATCTTAACCCTTGTTCTTTCTTTTGTCATAAATCGGTGACCTTGATTGTGGGGAGGAGACACAATAGACCAGATGTCTTAACTGTGCTGGGATAAATCAGTCATCACCTTCGTTTTCCAAGAAGAATGAGGCACAGCAGCCTGAGTGAGGCGGAGACTCTGCTTTCCACCCAGTCTTTCCAAAGCAAACAGCACCAAGATGCGGGTGTCGGCTGCCTGTGCTAGGTCAGTCGTAGGGACTCAGGTTTAAGGATGTGACCATCGTTGTTGTGAAAAGAGCGAGAGGCCATGCTGTCGGGGTTTCTTCTCATTTAAAATTGAGACTTGGAGGAGTTCCCGAAGTGGCACAGTGGTTAACGAATCTGACTAGGAACCATGAGGTTGCGGGTTCGACCCCTGGCCTTGCTCAGTGGGTTAAGGATCTGGCGTTGCTGTGAGCTGTGGTGTAGGCTGGCGGCTATAGCTGTGATTAGACCTCTAGCCTGGGAACCTCCATGTGCTGCAGGAAGCGGCCCTAGAAAAGACAAAAAGACAAAAAAATAAAAAAATAAAAATAAAATTAAGACTTGGAGTTCCTGTTGTGGCTCAGCGGTGACAAACCCAACTAGTATCCATGAGTTGGAGGAGGGATGAAGGCAGGTGCTCAGGGCGTGGAGGGTGAGGGAAACACAGGTCCTGAGTCCCTGTAGGAGGATAATACACAGTCATGATGATAAGACCTTTTATGAAACACTGCTCCTGGGGGCCTGATGGGGGAGAGATGCTGGTGTCAAGCCGTTCTGAGCTTACATCCACAGATGACTGTTGATTGAAGGGGGGCTGTATCTGGGGGAGAGGGGGAGGAAAGACTGTTAGGAGAAGGGGCACCAGCGGGGCCTGAAGGACACTTAGGGTTTGGGTGAGAAGGAATTTGGGTGGGAGATGACATTCCATGTGGAAGGACGACAGCGAGAGGCATGAATGTGGGAGCCTTTTCTGTAGAGACGCATCGCTTGGGACAAGAGTTGGGAAGGCAGCCTCGTGCTTGTAAGCTCTGGGCCTGAGAGTGCTGGCGTCCAGGAGTTTCCAGCTTGGGCTCCCCGCTCACTAAGAAGCCTAGGAATGGACTTCAGTTCGTCTATGAGGTTCTATTGAAACTTTGAGAACATGCTCATGTTTGGTTATTTATTGCTCAAAGCTAACTAAAACACTGACTTAAAACAGCAACAGCTCTTTGTTTCCTCTGATTTTGCGATCTGAGATTACTCAGCCCGGAACTAGAAGTGTGCCCTTGAACGCCAGGCTGGTGTTTGGGGCCCTGTCACCCCCTGCGGAGACTTTGAAGTAACGAACTCATCAGGAGGTTCCCCATCCAAGGCTGCCTTTGGGGGTATTTCCACCACTCACATAGAAACGCTCTTCTGTCCAGCACAGGAGCTAGAGCAAAGCATGAGCATCTCGAGGACCAGTTTGACTCAACATCAGGAAGTACTTTCTTATATCTGGTGCTGTCTGATCCTGGGCTTTGTCCTAAGTGGACACTCCTCCACTTTGAGACGAATTGAAGTAGCCGATTCTGTGACACAGGGATTCTGCAAACTCCAGTTCTTTCATTCTAAAACTCGATTCCATTCAACGAAGGTTTGCTGATGACTTGGAATCTGAGGGTCCTGGATCAGTTGTCCCTTAATGGATCAAAGCTATGGAGATGGAGAAAAGCCAGTAGGTGACAGGAAAGAGAAGTGTGCTTGATAACTGGAAGCGAGGGAGGTGTCAATGTCCATGGCGCTGTGATGGGTGAGAGCGGAGTTCTTTCTAGCCCGAGGGTATGAACAGAGAGAGAGAAGACACCACTTTCTCAGTCACTCTTTGCTGCGGTGGAAAGTTCCCAGCCTGTGTGCTATTTACATGTCCTAAGGAGAAAAAGAGTGAATAACTGTCAGACGCTCACCCCGCTCAATGCTGGTGCTCAGCCCGCAATAGCTGCTTGCTTAGCACCTTCATCAGCTGCTGGGGGAGTCTACGTTTCCGAGTTTCTTGCATTGCTTAGTGGCAGCCTAATTTACCATGGGCCTCTCCTCATGCTTCAAAGACATTCTTCAAAGGTATGTTAGATAACAGAAAAGTCATTGTCAGCTATGGTGAGAAAATGATGCCACATGGGTATCGATGCAGAGCATTCTAACCTAGAGGCTCCCATTTTTAAAAAATTTATTTATTTTATTTTTTATTTTGTCTTTTTAGGGCCGCACCTGCGGCATATGGAGGTTCCCAGCCTAGGGGGTCCAATCAGAGCTGCAGCTGCTGGCCTACACCACAGCCACAGCCATGCCAGATCCGGGCCGCACCTGGGACCTACACCACAGCTCACGGCAATGCCGGATCCTTAACCCACTGAATGAGGACAGGGATCGAACCCGCAACCTCATGGTTCCTAGTCGGATTAGTTTCTGCTGTGCGCCATGATGGGAACTCCACGGCTCACATTTTTATTTCAGATCAGAGTGTAGTTGATTATCTTTGTGATTGACATGTAACAGTTCTGGTCATACCCAAAAGTGCAGGGAAAACGTTAGAAGGCTGGACGTGAAAAAACACTGGAAAGTGAGTTATTTCAGAGCAAGAGTTAATCTCTTCCCACTTGAGTCCGGAAATTCATGGGCTTTGTCTCCTTGATAAGACTCCCTGCAGCACTGGCCAACAGGGATGTGATGCTGAGGCAGTCTTAGGTGGGGGCACTGTTATCCACAGCCCCAGGTTACACGCGATGCACTGTTCTGCAAACCTGGCTTCATTAAAGTGATCAGAACACGTTTTAGATTTTTTCGTCATGCTGTAGTTTCTAGTTGCTCTATTTACTCTTCTACAATTTTAAATATGAAATGAAAACTTCTTTAAATAAGAAAAGGCTGACTGGATGGGAAGAAATTGTCATTTTTATTGTAAAAAACATTTATATGTGATTTCCATGGAAAGGGGAAAATGTTACTGTCATTACATTAACTAAAATATAAAAGCTAGCAGTGAATCTGCTTTCAAAATTTATAGTCCTTGTGGTTTTCCCTATATGAAAAAAATACTTTTTTGCTTGCGCAATGCTGAGAATAGTGTATCATTAAATTCATGTTCACATCTTACCTAGTATGTATGTTATGGGGCAGGTACATATGTTATAAATTGCTTATTAATAATAATTATGGCTGGAGTTCCCATCTGGGCTCAGTGGTTAACGAATCTAAGTAGGAACCGTGGGGTTGCAGGTTCGATCCCTGGCCTTGCTTGGTGGGTTAAGGATCCGGTGCTGCCTTGGGCTGTGGTGTAGGTTGCAGACATGGCTCAGATCCTGCATTGCTGTGGCTCTGGCGTAGGCCGGCAGCTACAGTTCCGATTAGACCCCTAGCCTGGGAACCTCCATATGCCTCGAGCGCGGCCCTAGAAAAGGCAAAAAAAAAAAAAAAAAAAAAAAAAGCACACGAAAAAATAATAATTATGGTTGACATGATTTCTTACTAGCTACCATGCTGCTTTAACTCATTTCATCTCAAAATGATACTATATGGAGTTCCCGTCGTGGCTCAGAAGTAATGAACCGACTAGTATCCATGAGGATGCAGGTTCAATCCCTGGCCTCACTCAGTGGGTTAAGGATTCGGTGTTGCCGTGAGCTGTGGTATAGACCAGTGGCTACAGTTCCCTTTGGACCCCTAGTCTGGGGACGTCCATATGCTGTGGGTGTGGCCCTAAAAAGACAAAAAAAAAAAGAAAGAAAGAAAAGGCACTATAATACATCTACCACGATGACCTGTCCATATTGTAGATGAGGAAACGGAGGCTTACACTGTGTAATTCCCTAGGTCACACTGCCTGCTGGAAGGTGTACAGGGGCCCAAGAGCAGGCGTGGGCGTTGTCAAATCATGCCTTTAATCAACATGTACCAGCTGTACACCCGGTGCCCGGGTGACCTCAGACTTGGATGAATTCCACTGATGAGGAGCTCGGTAGAAATTTCCGGAAAAGAGAAGAAGCCAGCATTTTCTAATCATAGAGTGAGAAATGACTCAGGGGAATCAACTAATTCCTTAAAGCATATGAGTTGACAGAAATTAGTTGAAATTTGACAAAAGCAATTCCATATGCCCTTTCTTTTTACCGTTGACTTTTGCTGTGAAAGTGAAATATTTTGGAATTTCTAACAAGGATCCTGGAACGGTGCTGTACCTTTCAATTCATGGCTTCATCTATCCTTCACGTAAGCCCAGTTCGTCAAAGGAGGACTCCAGTTTGGGAAGCACGAGACACAGTGCTGGAAGTGATCCTGTCATTCTCATGTGTGCTGCGTGGGCTGGGTCTGAGCGTGGCGGTGTTTTAGTGGCGGCAAGTCTCAGGAGGCCTAAATGCCTCAAGAGAAGTTGTGTGTACTGTAAGCCTCGGGCTGGGGATCCCGACCCAAGCTGGCCACACGTCCTGCTTAACAGATTTACTGTCCCTTGCAAAGTGAGGGAAAAACAAGTATGTCCCCCAATAAGCGGATTCTTAATGAACCTCCCAACTCTCTGTTTCAGTGCTTCATCGCTGCGGTCGGGTTATAGGGTCAACGCAGTTTCCATATCGAAATCTGCAAAGCTGTGTCGTGTGTTGTTTCAAGAACTTCCGATCTAATCAGCATGGCTTTGGTCTAGGAAACTGAAACCAGGGACTGGGGTGTCCAGATTTCCACTGTGTTATCCTGGTCAACATGCAGCTGCTGGTCATTAGCTCCAGGCAGGCTCCTCTGATGATTGACAACCTCTCCCCACCTCACCCCTCGCCCACCCAGTCTGGTGAGCAGGTTTAACCCGTAAAGATTGGAGTTCCCGTCATGGCGCAATGGAAGGGAATCCTACTAGGAACCATGACTTTGCGGGTTCAATCCCTGGCCTTGATCCGTGGGTCAGGGATCCAGCGTTGCCATGAGCTGTGGTGTAGGTCAGTGGCTACAGCTCTGATTTGACCTGGGAACGTCCATATGCTGCAGGTGTGACCCTAAAAAGCCAAACAAACCCCCCACAAAACCCCATAAAGATTCCAGAAGCTGGAAGATAGGCTCAGTTCTGGAGGCTGGGGAGCAGGGAGGTGGCCCCGGCTCGCCTTCCTGCAGACCTGCTCCTATGTGTCCCTGTGTTAACAGAGGTGGGTGGGCTTCTGGGGCATTCCCCTGCTCCATTAGGTCGACCCCTAGCGTGGGAACTTCCATATACTGCGGTGTGGCCTTAAAAAGCAAAATAAAAACAAAAATAAATAAATGAGCAAATAAAAAAAAATAAAATAAAATTAGACCAGACAAACACTCGTGAGTGAACTCTACCGGTGGGGAAATGAACAAGGTGGCCGGGGGACTTTCTCCACTTCAAATTTTTGTGAGTCTTTGCAAAAAGCTCTTTCTTTTTTGTATTTTCTAATACATGTAGATTTTTTTCTTTTAGCCTTCTTGGCACTTTTCTCCCCCTCACATATATTTATAGATTCTACTTACAAAGCTTAAAATTACAACAAAAATGCCATTTCGTACAGCATGTTTAGTCCGTTTTAAATCCTGTCTTGCAAATTTCTCCTCCTACAAAGCAAAGCTGTCCCATCCTGTTGCCTTATGTCTGTTACTATTTTTGAATTACATTTTCAGAAGAGTTCATCCACCTTTGATAAGGTATTTAATACCTTATCAAAGGTATTAAATTCCTTGTGACTTTATCTTGTGAACATAGTTCCGAATTATGGCACCTCTTTCCATTTAAGTTATGCCCCGGGTTGGAAAGCCAGTCCACAGGCAGAAGAATCCTCTTGTGTTCTAAGGATTCAAGAAGCGCTTTTCTAGGAACGCGGTTCCCATGGGGGAGCATGCTTCCGGGATGGTGTGTCCCAGGAGAGGCTGCCTGTGAGCGTGTGGAAGGAGGCGGGGTGTCAATGAGCAAGGACAGAATCAGAGGAGCAATAGGAGAGACCAGAGGGCATGGAGAAGGGCCCAGAGGAAGCCAGTTGTGGTCAGGGTCAGGCTCAGAACCTGGGCGGTACAGGAAGCATGGTTTTTTTTTAGGACCATGGCATGATATGCATGCAGCTTGATATGAGATCTCAGTTCCCAGACCAGGGATTGAACCCGGGCTGTAATGCCAAGCCCTACACCATAGGCCACCAGGGAACTCCCAGGAAGCACATTTGGAAGGCTCGAGCAGACAGATGGGCTGGAGTCTGGGAAAGTGTTTGCAGTATTAGGGTCTCACCAATGTAGGAAGCAGGGCCCAAGAAGGAGCTGGACAGCAGGCTTTGGCAACAGAAATGGCCTTGGCTGCTAAACTGACATTTCAGTTTAGCCCGAAGCTTTATGATGGGGTATTAGGTCTGAAGCTGGTGTGGCAGCTGGAAGGTGAGACCACTGAGGAAATGTCCTGGAGGGAGACTTACAGGAGAGAGACAGGTGCTTCTCTGACAGCATCTCCAGGGGTAGGTGTACCTTGATTTCAGTATCCCTTAATTTTCGGGACCTTTAATTTGGGTAGTGGCTCTTCTCTCTGGGAAGGACAGTGAAAAGGGGATGAGATAAAACTCGCTGGAATGTAGTTGGCTTCAGGGAGTTCCCTGGTGGCTTAGCAGGTTAAGGATCTGGCGTTATCAGTGCTATAGCTCAGATCACTGCTTTGGTGCAGGTTCAATCCTTGGCCTGGGGACTTCCACATGCTGTAGGAGGGGCAAACCCTTCCCCACAAAACCTGGCTGCATTTTGCAGATGCTCCTCATGGAACTGTCTGTGAGATACCTATTTTTACCTGTATTTCATAGAAGATGCAGAGGCTCAGGTAGGTGAGTGAGTCACCACAGTGCACGCCAGCAGTCAGTGGTGGCCTTGGACTCACCACCAGGTCCATGTGATTCTAAAGCCTCCACTCTTCTCACCATCCCTGCCCCTCAGCCCAGGGATGCCCCCACACAGCAGTTCTCACTCAGCATCCCTGCTGTGGACCTCCTGCCCCTCTGCACCTCTTTCCCCAGTTAATCTCTAAAAATCCATGTTTTGCAATTAGACTTTTTTGGAGTTCCCATTGTAGCTCAGCGGGTTACGAATGTGACTAGTATCCATGAGGATGCCGGTTTGATCCCTGGTCTTGCCCAGTGGGTTAAGGATCTGGCATTGCCCTGAGCTGCAGTGTAGGTAGCAGACTCAGCTCAGATACCAAGTTGCTGTGGCTGTGGTATAGGCCGGCTGCTGCAGCTCTGATTCAACCCCTAACCTGGGAACTTCCGTGTGCTGCAGGTGTGGCCCTAAAAGAAATTTATTTATTTTTTAAAATTATAGTTGATTTTCAAAGTGCCAATTTCTGCTGTACAGCATAGTGACCCAGCCATACATACGTACACATTTTTTTTCTTGTATTATCTTCCATCAGGTCTATCCCAAGAGACTGGACATAGTTCCCTGTGCTGTCCAGCAGGACCTCAATTCTTTTCCATTCTAAATGTCATAGTTTGCATCTACTAACCTCAATTCCCTGTCCATCCACTTTCCTCCTGCCTTGGCAACCACACATCTGTTCTCTATAAAATAGACTTTATTTTTCAGAGCAGGTTCACGTCCACGGTACAGTTGAGCAGAGGAACAGAGACTTCTCACTCCTGTTCCAGTACTGCCTCAGTGAGTTTCTGGCCTCTGCTGTGCTATTTCAGCATCGTTCTCATGGCAGCCAGGGTGGTCTCTCCACGTGCAAATGGGACTTCTCACCAGAACAAAACCCCAGCCCCACCACCCCAAGCAGCCTGGGTACCTCTCACTCCTCCGATGTTACCTATCTTTGCTCTCTGCTTGGCTCACGTTTTCCAGCCTCTCTGGCCTCATTCCTGTCTCAGGGCCTTTGCACGGCCTGTCCCTTCTGTTTGGAATATGTTTCTTCTACACCTTGGAATAGTTTTCTCTTCTTGAGATTTAGTTGCACCTGAGATGTTTCCTTCTCAGAGAGGACTTCTCTGGGAAATCAACTGGCCTTTATCACTTTCTGCCAAATTACCCTACTTTATATTTTTCAAATCTTTTCTGTATCTGACATTATTTCACTTAATATTTTTTCCTTCCCCCCCTTTTGTTCTGTCTGTAGTTCCATCAACTTTTGTGGCAAAAAAAAAAAAAAATCACTCCAAACTTAGTGGCTAAAACAAGCATTGGTTGAGTTTACAGTTCTTTGGCTGAGCCAGGTGGACTGGGCTGGGCCGGGGGTCTCTGGGTTAGAAAGGGCTCAGTTATGTGTCTGAAGTCAGGGCAGTGGTTCTGGTTTCGAGAGCCAGCTGGTCGTTGGCTGCACTAACTGGGGCACCTGGCCTAGGCTTCTCTTGCTGTCCGGCAAGGCTTATTCATATGGATAACACAGGATTCTCAGGAGAGCTGAGGGGATTAGTTTTGCTGCTGCCATGATGTCCCTCAGCTTCATTCTATTGGTCAAAGAAGCCTAAGTTCAAGGTGTGAGGAAACAGGCACTGTCTCTTGATGGAAGATGACACTGTAAAGGGGTGTAGGCACAGGACTATGGCTGTAAATATACTCAGTGTTGCACACAATCTGCTGTAAGAATGTATGTGTATTCATTTTATTTTATTAAAAATTTTTATTATTATTTCTGGCCATGTCCATAGCATGCAAAAATTCCTGGGTTTGGGTTCCAACCCGCCACACAGCAGTGAGCTGAGCCACAGCAGTGACAATGCCAGCTCCTTAGCCCACTGAGCCACCAGGGAACTCCTGCAGTTCAATTCAGATTCTTTGCATCTGCACCTCTTCTGAGTTTCGGAGATGACCCACTTTACAAATCCTCTTAGGGAAAAGAATATTTCTTCCTGTAGGAGCCAAAGGAGCTGTGTGTTTTCTGTTTTGTGCATTAAAGGCAGAGGTACTTGTGCAGGTGGGAAGTGAGAAAGGTGGGACAGCACGCTCGCTGGGGACCTGACATTCTGACTAAGGTGACAGCAGAGGTGCCTGTCCTAGGTTGGTCTCCCTTGCAGTATGACTGTGTTCCTGATGGGAAGGTGGCAAAGGTGCAGACCCTGGCACCTTGGACCCTGTGGCGTCCAGCTGGTCTCTTTACCAGGCCAGTGCTACGAGAGGCTTTGTGTATTTGCTCCTAAAATCTTAAGGTTGAGCCTTATTCTTTAGAGCTCTCGAAGATTCTGTGAGCCACTCAGTATTCTTTCAGTAGATTCCTTTTCTGTGTAAGCCCAGGGTCAGATTTGATTGTTTGTCACCGAGAGGTCTGTTCGGGCAGCTGGTGTCAGGAACAGGGTTAGTCTTTCTCATAGGATGAGAAGGGTTGGGGGTGGGGTACCAGCCTAGCCCAGCTGCCTACCCTGGACCCCCTGCCTCCTTGCTCATCCTCAGGGTGTTAATATCATCACGTGGGTTGCCTCTCAGTGTTTTCTTGTCTGACTCCCCAGTTCTGGCCGGGAAGAGGGAAAAGGCTGTGTGGCACCAGCCGCGTCTGTTTCTTTTATCAAGAAAGCAGAAGTTTCGGAGTTCCCAGTGAGGCTTAGCAGGTTCCTGTGAGGATGCAGTTTCGACCCCTGGCCTCAATCAGTGGTTAAGGATCCTGCATTGCAGCAAGCTGCTGCTCAGGTCACAGATGCGGCTTGGATCTGGTGTTGCCATGGCTGTGGTGTCGGCCTCAGCTGCAGCTCTGCTTGGACCCCTGGTCAGGGAACTTCCATCCATACGTTACACGTGCAGCAGTAAAAAGAAAAAAAAAAAACAAAACAGAGAAAGCAAAAGTTTGCAGAAATGCTGCCACAGCTCTTCGATTGCACTGTCTTGGCCTAAATGAGGTCACCTAGAGGAGCCCCGTGAGGGCTGGGGAGTGAGGGTCTGGCTTTCTGCCCTCCATGAAGAAGGCGTGCCAGGGTGAGCTCGGTAAGTATGCTGAACACGACGAAGGCCATTGGCTACTGTGTGTTGGATTCCCTCTTTAGAAGGATGGTTCCTGCCAGGCAAGGGTTGAACTTGTTCATTGCTCTCGCCCATGCTTAGAACAAAGCTTGGCAAACATGGAGCCTCAAAATTCGTTGACGGAGTGATTTTGTTTTGTTTTGTTTTGTTTGCTTTTTAGGGCCGTCCCTGCGGCAGGCATATGGAAGTTCCCAGGTTAGGGGTTGAATTGGAGCTGCAGCTGCTGGCCTACACCACAGTCACAGCAACTAGGGATCGGAGCCGCATCTGCGACCTACACCACAGCTCACGGCAACGCTGGATTCTTGACCCACTGAATGAGGCCAGGGATTGAACCTGAGCCCTCATGGAGACTGTGTCGGGTTTGCTTCTGCTGAGCCACAAGGACTGACTGATTTTTAATCCACTATCAACAGTTGGAGATTTTCTTTAAAATTTGTCTTTTCTTTTGCTTTCATTACAGAACCACTTCTGTCCCAGGCCAGTTATTAACGATTTCTTCCTTAAAGATGTGTTTCCTTTGCTATATTTTCTCTTTCCAGTCTTGCCCATCCTCTCGATGTGTTACCTTCTGCCTCTAGAGTGTCATCTTGAACATACCATTTTTGCCTTAGCCTTTCCTTTCTCAAAAATCTGTATTAGTTCTGTCCTAGCCAATCTCCGTGTCTCAGCCTGGGATTGAGCTCTGGGCATGGGCTGCTACTTCTCACATCAGCACTTGGCTGGTAATCACTCACAAATCCAGCTAATCTCACGGCCATCTGGCGCACCCTGCAATAGCTGGCGTGTGCAGAGGGCAGCCCGTTGGGCTCACTGGGACAGGCAGAAGTCTGTACTGGGAAGGGAATAAGTGAGGTCAGATTTAGGGAAGACCCTCAGTGGAGAGTGGGCTGCCAGGCTGCCCCATTGGAACGGGTGGGGTAGGAGTTCCTGGCCTCGCTCAGTGCGTCAAGGATCCAGCATTGCCATGAGCTGTGCTGTAGGTCCCAGACCTGGCTCGGATCCCGTGTTGCTATGGATGTGGTGTAGGCCAGCAGCTGCAGCTCTGTTTGGACCCCTAGCATGGGAACCTCCATGTGCCATGGGTGCGGACCTAAAAAGACAAAAAAAAAAAAAAAAAAAAAAAAAAGGAAAAGACATGAGAAAGGTGGGGCAGTCACCATCCACTGTGACCTTGTGTTCAGTCTGCAGTCTTATTGGTAGAACTCCTATCAGCCAGGGATCTGACTGGGCTGGAGCGGGTATGGGTCCAATCTCAGTGCAGTCAGTAGGGTCCACCACGGTCTTTCCACTGAGAAGGGGAGCATTAATGAGAACAGCAGACTGAAACCTAGTCTGGCCCACAGGGAAGGCTGAAGTTCAGGGCCATCAGCCATCCTTAAACCTCTGCAGAGGATGGGACCCAGGACAGTCAGCCTGGGGAGGCGGAGTCTGCCCTCTGCAGGACCTCAGGGCTGTCGGTCCCCCCCCAGACCACGTAGGGTTGGGGGGGACCGACAGCCCAGCGGCGTGTCTTCTTCTCTCGACTTTTGCACGTGTTCCACTAGTCAGAAACACATTCTTTACTGGTGCGCTTCGAGGGAGACTTTGAAAAGCCACGAGGGACAATTATGATACAGCTCTATTTATTTGATAAAAAACCCAAAATATGAACCCTTTTTACAACGAAACAGGATAGGCATATATAAAACTGGCCTGCTATTTTTCAGGCCCCAAACTGATGCTTCCATTTCAAGCTTTGGCTTAAACTCCAGTCTAGGAGTATGTATTCATTTTCATCTTTCCTTAGAGGCAGTAGGATGGAAAGGATGGAGAAACACAGTTTTAAGCAAATAGGGGCCACTAGAGGCACTGTAATTATGAAAGTTGTTAGTTACAGATGTATGTTTTCACTTGTATATGGCATTGAAGAAGCAAAACAAACAAATAAAACAAATATAACAGACTCACAGATACAGAGAACAATCTAGTGGCTGCAAAGGGGAGAGGGGTCGGCGGAGGGATGAAGTAGAGGAAGGCACCAACTCTCGGTTATAAAATAAGTAAGTCACAGGGAGATGAGGTATGGGGCAGAGAATGTCATCAATAATCTACAGTAACTTTGCATGGTGGGTGGTCTATAAAATACTGAACCACTACATGGTACATCTGAAACTGGTATAATATTGTAAGTCAACTATACTCTGATTAAAAAATTACACGTTCTTGAGTTCCTGCTGTGGTGCCATGGGTTAGGAATCCAACGACAGTGGCTTGGGTCACTGAGGAGGCTCAGGTTCAATCCCTGGGCCAGTGCAGTGGGTTAAAGGATCCAGAGCTGCTGCAGCTGTGGTGTAGGTAGGTCGTCCCTACAGCTTGGATTTAATCCCTGGCCCAGGAACTCCGTATGTCTCAGGTGTGGACATAAAAAAAAAAAAAAAAATACACAAGCAAATAAATAAATAAATAATACCTGTGCTAAGAATTTTAAGTAGAATTCAGAAATTTCCACTTTCAGGATGAATTAAAAGTGCTTGAAATTTTTAAAAATACCCTTTAACAGGAAAGGAAAGCTCTCGATGACAGCATTAGTGGTAAGGATTAGACTAAACTGATCTTTGGGGAGAAGTGCCCATTGGCTTCTTTTTTAATGTAAAAATATCAAGTCAGTCTAAAAGAATTTCAAGGTATTTTCCTCACTTTTTAAAAATAACCAACATCTGTCTTAAAATAAGTAAATGCTTCTGCATAGTGCGATTTTATTCAGGAATGTCGATTTCCTCTAGGCAACAAAGATCGTCCAAACATTTAAAAATAACAACTTAATCTAGTTGCATGGACAGAATGAAATTTCTCCTGTCATCTCTTTACAGCAAGTTGGACTCTTTGAGCATCTAAATATTTCCTGGTGGCAGTGTGCTAAGAACACACCAGGGGAGATTTACCAAAAATCACTTTTTTTTTTTTTTTTTTTCCTACTGGCTGTGTCCAATAGTGTGAAATTGCCAGAGCCTCTTATCAACTGAGAGAGAAGAATAAACTGAGGATCTACTTACCTGATTTCTCTAAGCAGAAACTTTGCTTTATCGTTCTGTCAAGATATTAGGAATAATTTTTTGAATGGACTTATCTCTAAACTTAGCTTGGTTATATCTAGTTCGAAGATAGCTGCGTTTTCTTTCACGAATAGTGAAGTTATTCCTTTTTCGGGTAGAGTAAAATATACTCCTTTACAGTATTTTGAACCCTCTTGAAGACTTTATGGAAAATGTGATTTATCCTTGCAGGTTAATTTTTTAGAGTAATCCATTTTTTTTCAGTCTTTCATTTAGTAGATAGTACTTATCAAATTCTGACCAAGTGATTACAGCTCATTACTTTGTCCTGAATTAAAAATAAATATTAGTCACAGAAATGATAAATTTCAGTTTAGTAGGGTTTAAGACATTCTTGAGATACATAAAGTTCTGCTTCAGTAAGACTATTTCTCCATAAGACTATACTTGACCTCAGGATGTTTTAAGCAGGATCATTTTGAATTTGAATTCGTGGTACATCAGAACAGTTTCATCTGACCAGCCTATGATGGAAATTCAAAATTCCACTGTGAACTTGGGGTCTTTTTGTTATTTCATCTTAAACTATCAGGTCCACTTTAGGCTCTATCCATGTCACAACTGTAAATACTATACAACTTCTAGAGTCGGCTCGTTTCATTACGTGAACAGTAATATTCACTGCTTTCACAAATTCTCTCAGTGATTCCAAGACCCACATTACAGCCCCTATGTGAATGCCTCTTCAACCTCTTATTCTCATGTCTCTCTCAATCTTCAGTGTCATTAACAGCTGCTTTTTGGGCATCACTACCTGGATGTCTTTTGTGACCTCAAACTAAGCATGTTCAAAATGGAATGGATTTAAACAGTTCCTGACTTAACTGTATCTCCTAATTGTTGTTAATGACACTACGATTTTCCCAGGCTGGAAAAACTCAAGTTACCCATTTAAAGGAGGACATAGCAAGTGCTTAACAAAAGCCAGTTTCTGTGGTCATCTTTGTTCCGCCTGCTTCACGCCGCAGCTCTTCATGAACTATGCTCTGTGCGGGCTGCTTCAGCTACAGTCGATTATGCATTTGAAGGATTAAATAATAAATTACCTCTCTCTCTGCCTTCCACAATCCACCTATTGTTACGTTATTTCGGGTCTACCTCTGACATTCTTTGGGAACCGTTTCCTTCCTCTCTATTTCTATTCTTATTACTCTATGTCAGGCCCTCAAGAGTACTTGATTTAACTATTTTTAGGGCCACCTCACCGGTTTCTGTCACCACAGTCTCCTCCCTCCAAGTCACCTGACATAGATGTCAGTGACACATTCGGCTCTGATGTTGTCATTTTCCTGCTCGGAAACCTTCAGCGCATTTCCGTGTCCTATAGAATAGCTCAGATCTCTGATGATCATTATACAACTATAGATGTGATAAAATCATTTGAGTAATAAAAAAAATTTAATTAAAAAAAAAAGAGGAATAGCTCAGATCTCTGCAGCCGGGCGGTCTGGATCCTCCAGACCCTGCCCTCTCCACACACAGACTTCAAACAGGAGATGGAGAACATCACTGCAGCATGGTTGAGAGGTTCCACTTGCTGCTAATTGTGTGTCCTTCCTTCCTCGACCCCCGTACTCCTAGCCCAAAGTAGGCTTAATAATTGCACGTACCTCATAGAGTTCTTGTGGGGATTACATGAAATAATTAAAGCATTAAGCAAGGTGCTTGGCATAAAGTCAGTAATTGATACATTTTATTATTATTACAGCACTATGAGGTGGGCACATAAATACATGCTATTTATTCATGAGACTTGGTATCCGTTCAGGTCTCCTCTTGAAGTTTTAGAAGTGGGAACACTGCGTCTGCTACAGCACTGGGAATTACAGCTCGTGTGTCATTTGGTTTCCATGTATTTCTCATTAGCAGTTATTTCCAGATGAAGGGCTATGCCTGTTGCATTGTCTTGAGCCCATTTAAAATTGCTGTGACCACTTGCCTTTACAGGATTAGTCATAAAACCCAAACTGGTGAATAAGCAAAATATGGTATAGTCATATACCACAACACTACTCAGCAACAGAAAGGAATGAGGTACTAATATATGCCAAAACATAGTTGAACCTCAAAAACATGCTAAATAAATGAAGCCAGATGCGAAAGACTCCATATTGTATGATTCTGTCAATGGGTATGAAATATCCAGAACTGGCAAATCTGTAGAGACTGAAGGTAGATTAGTGGCTGTTTTGTCCTATGGGTGGAAATGAGAAGTGACTGCAAAAGGGGACAAAGGGTCCTTTGGGGTTGATGGAAATGTGTGTGTGTAGTTCTGTTATTTCATCACATGTGTAACCACTCATACAATCGAGATACACAACTGTCACATCACCACAAAGACCTCCATCATTCTACCCTGTGGGGCCACACTCCCCGCTCCCCGCCACCAGCCCCAGTGGACCCACCAGTTTCTTCTCCATCTCTATCATTTTGTCATTTAAAGAAAGTTTTTTTTTTTTTTCTCTTTTAGGGCTGCACCTGCGGCATATGGACATTCCCAGGCTAGGGGTCCAATTGGAGCTGCAAGCTGCAGGCCTACACCACAGCAACAGCAATTCCGGATCCAAGCCACATCTTTGGCCTACACTATAGCTCACAGCAATGCTGGATCCTTAACCCAGTGAGTGAGGCCAGGGATCGAACCCATATCCTCATGGATACTAGTCAGGCTCGTAAACCAAGTCACAATAGAAATTCCCTAAAGAATTTTATATAAACAAATCATACAATATGTGAGACTGTTTATGTTTAATGTAATTATTGATCTCTTAGGGCTTAAGTCTGCCTTGTTACTTTTAATTTTTTCTCTTTTTTTTTTCATTTTCCTGTTTTCTTTCTTTCATGCCTTCCTGTGGGATATGTGAATAGTTTTTAGAGTTTCATTTTAGTTTTTCTATCTTGTTTTTGAGCATATCTCTTTGTGTATGTTGGGGTAACTTTAGGTATTATATTGTACATACAGAAAATTATCAGTTTACGGATGTAGACATTTTACCAGTTTAAGTGTAAAAAACTTAGATTCCCTTAACATCCTCCATTTATATTAAATGTTTCCTCTACATACACTGAGAAACATATAAGACAGTATTACACTTTTTGCCTTAACTGTCAAACATAATTTAGAAAATTCCAGAGAAGCCGAGTCTTTGTTGTTTATTCATATGTTCGGTTTTTCTGTTCTTCTTTCTTCCTTCCTGATATTCCAAGTTTTCTTCTTTTATAATTTCCTTCCTATTAGTTAACATTCTTTATAAATTCTTTTATTTATTTATTATTTTCCAGCTGCACCCGAATCGCATGGAAGTTCCTGGTCAGGGATTGAAGCTGAGCCACAGCTGTGGCAATGCTGGATCCTTAACCCGCTGTACCATGGTGAGAACTCCTATAAATTCTTTTAGAACAAATCTACTGGTGACAAATTTGCTTAGCTTTCCTTCATCTGAGCACGTGTGTGTTACTCTTCATTCCTCAAGGTATTTTCTCTGGGTAGAGACTCTAGCGGACAGCTCTTTTATTTTAGCACTTGAAAAATGGTTATAATGCCCTTTTGGCCTCTGTGGTTTCTGATGAGAAATCTACTATTATTCAAAGTGTCCTTATTTGTAATGTGTCATCTCTGGTTGCTTTTATACATTTTTGGTGGTCTTTAATTTTCTGAAGTTTGATTATGATGTGTCTTTGTGTGAATTTCTTTGAGTTTATTGTCTTTGGGATTCAGTCAGCTTCTTGAATCAGTTTGTCTGTTTCAAGATTTGGGAAATTTTCAGCTATTATTTCTGGGACCATTTCAGCCCCACAGTACTTTCTCTTTTTGTTCTGCAAATTTGATGACCCAAATGTTAGCTCTTCTGTTATAGGCCTAGAGGTCCTTGAGGTTCTGGAATAAAAAAAAATTTTTTTCCCCTGTCAAAACCACATAGTCTAGGGCATTGAAAGAGCCTGAGCAAAGACAGATGTCAGTTTTCAAGTCCAGGAGATCTGTAATGTGAGAAATTGTTTCCAAAGCAGAGATCATCCAGGTGTAACACCCAGTAATTTCGCTCAGTCGGAATGGACCGTCCACCGAATTCCATGTGGTTGGTTGGAAATGACAGAGGGCATGCTGGGTACTAATGGCTCCAAATGATTGTGCTTCCTGATGAAGTCTGATCTCTGCCCTACTCCCTTGGATATGCCTGGAGAGGTAAATTCTAGCAGTTAAATGAGGCAGGGCTGTGTCTCTGTGCTATATTAAACATATTAATATATTAAAAATTAATGTATTAAACATATCAATATATTAGATATATCAATGTATTAAACATATTAATATATTAGACATATCAATATATTAGACCTATTAATATATTAAACATATAATATATTAAATATAATTATATTATATTATAGTGTTTAACTATATTAAACACAAGTGGAGCCTCATTCCTCTAGCAGATACTGAACGAGGATCTGCTGTGGACAGGGCACTGAGCTGTTTCTGGAAATTCTGAAGGAATAAATTAGTTATACATTTGGTGCTTAATGTGTTTATTCATGAAGAAGCCACGGATGGCAGCGTGGTAAGCCGTGTGAGAGAGCATACACCTGTCCGGATGAGCGAGCCCAGCGGAGGGTCTCTACTTCAGCAGAGAATGAGTAGTGGGGAGGTGGGGGTTTGAGGAAGGGTTCTGGGAGGCCCTGCGTCCTGAAGGACGCGTGGAAGGGTGGAGCGTGACAGAGGGCAGGGCGTCAGGGCTGAGAGAGGGCCATCCAGGCGAAAGCCACAGGGCGTGCACAAGCTTGGAGCCACAGCTAAGAAATGTCACGGAATTCAAGCTGAGGAGTAGGACACACGGGTTGAGATGAAATGGCACAAGTCAGCTGGAGTCGGAGCGTAAGCGGTGTGGCACAGCAGGGGGTGAGGACCTTCACCAAAGCTGGTGAGAACCAGGAAGATGTTTTCTTTTCTTTTCTTTGTTTTTTTAAATTTTTATCTTTTTTAAAATTTATTTATTACTCACATGAATTTATCACGTCTATAGTTGTATAATGATCATCACAGTCCATTTTCACAGGATTTCCATCCCACAACCCAAGCACATTCCCCCACCCCCCAACCCATGGTTTTTTTTTTGTTTGTTTGTTTTTTTGTCTTTTTGCCTTTTCTAGGGCCGCTCCCATGGCATATGGAGGTTCCCAGGCTAGGGGTCCAATCAGAGCTGTAGCCACCGGCCTACGCCAGAGCCACAGCAACGTGGGATCAGAGCCATGTCTGCAACCTACACCACAGCTCACAGCAACGCTGGATCCTTAACCCGCTGAGCAAGGCCAGGGATCGAACCCGCAACCTCATGGTTTCTAGTCGGGTTTGCTAACCACTGAGCCACGACGGGAACTCCCAGGAAGGTGTTTTAAAGGAAGATTAACACGGCTAAAATAATAATTTCCATTTGTTGAACACTTATTAGGACATTAAGGCATGTCATCAAACACGTATATTGTCTTATTTGGTATTCACAATGCACCTTTAAGCTAGATGTTCTCTGATGTTCTACTGCCCAGGAGATAGTCATAGAAAAATTAAGTGAATGGCCTGAGACCACATGGCCAAGTGGAAGGAGGGGACGGGATTTGAACTGAGGTCTGACTTCAAAGCACTTCACCTCTGTGTGCTGGCTCCGGTGGTCTGGCTCCCTGGTCAGTGGTGACCAGACAGAATTGAATAGAGATGGCCAGGTGATCTGTGTGCAAGTTCAAGCTTGAGAAATGGTAACTGTGGTTTAGACTTCCTACAATGGCATCTGCCAGAGACATTGATGCCAGGAAGAAGGCATGGTGGCACCACGGGTCTCCGTTCCTGACTGGAGTCGTGGGAGTGGACCACATGTTCGGAGCAATGCTTAGAAGGGCAGGCAGAGCTCTTCATGCGGATATATTTATCACACACATATTTGAAACCTTGCTTTTCGTACAAGTGCCCCAAAGGAATTCCTTCAGTTGAAATTCCTTCAGTGTTGAAATAGACCCAATGGATGTGAATTGTTTATCAGGCTTGGATTAGAGGATCCAAGATAAAATCAACAGAAATGCCTCAGGCGCCCTTAGCTATTAAGAGCCGCTTACACGTAACTCCAAACTTATTAAAATTTACACTTCAATTTCGAATGGTGATGATGCCGTTCCTGCCTCCTGCCGCCCTGTAAGCATACGTTTCTTTATTGATTCCGTTGCTGTGTCTTTGTGTGGATGGCATGGTTATGAAGGGGGTTTGGGTCAAGTTAAACGCTGTGGTTTCTCTAATCTATGCCTCCCCTCCGCATATCCCTCTGTTATTCCTTCTCATCCAGGGTTTCTGTCTTCCCCTCCTCCCTCCTTTTCTTATCCTTTTTACTTTTTAACTGTCACTTGTTATGAGTCAGTATTTACAGGCAAATTCTGCGGCTTCACTGCTTTTCCTTTTGTGACCTGCTTGGAGGCCACCTTCGGGAGCACGGCTGTGAAACAGCTCCTTCCTCCCCAGAGGGGACCCCTCCCCTCCTGTGGTTCAGAGCTGAGGCGGGAAGCCTGGTAAATCCCATCGGGTGAGGGACTGTCGCATCAGATTAGACGGCAGGTGCCCATCAGAGGCAGCGCGTGTCATCCAGGGACTGCGTGTGTGACAAAGTCCTGAACGTGTGCAAACCCCATCACGATTAAGCAAAGAAGGGGGGAGGGCTGTGGGTGCAGAAGAATCACCTCACTTGTGTGGCACCGGTCTCATCTGTCTCCTCACGTTGAGGAGACACACAGTTACACTCACAGCCATTCTCCTAGACCTACACTGATGCCATAATAAGCAGGAGCGCTTAAATGAAAAACAAAAGGCTTAAGCCCTTTTCTTTTTGAGTGACTGCCACGAGGAAATACTGACTCAGGGGTTCTTGTAAAAGAATGACAAAATGTTGACATTTTTAGCAGGATTACAACCTTTTCTCTTTAATGCAAATAAATGAGGACTGAAGGCTGCCTAGAAGGGAAACAGTTATGAATTGGTGAAGTATTTTCTGCTGATGCTACTAGGAAAGCAAGATGATGCAAGGGAGACGCTCATTAGGAAGATTTCAGAGCTGTGGAGCATGCCGGGAACTGGCTTGTTTCTGGCAGTGGCCCCCATAAGGTGAATTCTGTCTGGTGATTAGCATCACCTCGGATTAAACTAATTGGCTGTACACAGTCCCTGAGTAGATACACTAAGAATAAATCCAGTGACATTAGTTTTCTTTGCACGAAATGAGCAGGTTACACATCCAATTGTTTAAACAACTCAAACCATCGTTTTCTTTATAAGAGAAGTTTCAAGTTGTGGTAAGTACAAACCTTTATTTTGAAAATAATCTGTTTTAGCTACTTGCACTTTGTTTTATATCTAGACTACATATTTGTGTTCTATCTGTAACCATTCGAAAAGGAGGAAATATTGCCAATACTCTCTTTACCCAAATATGCTGATATTGAGGTAGAAAGGAACTTCAGTATCAGGAAATCAAGAAATTCTAGTGTATTCAAATAGGAGTAAAATTTCTTTTTCTGATTACAAAAACACTATTTACTTCGAGAAATTTGGGCTGTACATTACAGAAGGAGGGAGCTGCTGGATTCCACAGTGCTGTGACTGCCATAGGAATAACTGTTCTATTTCCTTTCTGAACACCCACCCCCAGCCCTACCCCATAGAGTTATGATCTGTGAAATGAACTGATTTTTCCTGAAATAGCAGATCTCTGAACTGCTACAGGATATTATGAATATACCAGGTTTTTTCTATTTCATTTTCCTTTCTGCATTGCTTGAATTCCTATTATGTGGTAAATTAAAAATATCATCAGTGAGATGATGTGCTTGCGTCTTGTAAATCTGTCATGTTTGGTCCAGTGCATGGTGGAGAGAAGGCACAGCACTCTAGGAAAAGGCAAGTGTTTTGCTCTGAGCAGCACAGACAGTTGAGACCAGTGATGGCACAGATTAAGCACAACTGTGGTTGAACCTAGGGAAACCAAGGATGGTAAAACAAATCTGCTTAATCTTAAAAAGCAATACAAATATTGATGACAGTTCTCTGGTCTGCCTCTAGGCAATGAAGAGCATGGCAAGAAGAGGGGAAGATATTGATGGCAAATGGTCAAGTCTTTAGAAGTAGATTTCAATATAATATAGGCTAGAGGCAAGAGATTTTGTTAACTGGGTCCTTCGCTACCTGGGGAAGTCAGTGGTGAGGAAGGTGGCTTCAGAAATTCCCAGGCTAGGGCTAGGGGTCCAGTCAGAGCTACAGCTGCCGCCCTCTGCCATAGCATTGGCAATGTGGGATCTGAGCCACATCTGCGACCTACACTGCAGCTCATGGCAACGCTGGGTCCTTAACCCACTGAGCAAGGCCAGGGATTGAACCTGCATCCTCATGGATCCTAGTTGGGTTCATTAACCACTGAGCATAAAGGGAACTCCCTGGAGGGGCACTCGTTTCCTGGATTTACCTCCATGACCTGCTGGGAGAAGAGTGAGACCACTTTAGGTACTTTGTTCCCTAGACAGCCTGAGTATACTACTGCCTTACCCCAGCTCTAGAGGGCATAGAATAAACCTTATTATCTAAAATTTATGTAAAGAAACAGTAACAAAATTTCCCTCCAAATTCTGATTAGTCTTTAAAGTTGATTAAGAAATTGCCCAACTAAGGCAGGGTGGCTAAAAGCCATGGAGGGCTGAAAGCTGTTTCACAAAAGGGCACACTGCAGTCAGGCAAGACTGACACGTCCCTGGTCTGTTCACACGTGCTGGCAGATGCTATGCTAAGCCCTGCCTTCTTCCCAGAGGCTCTTAAACCTCTCCCACATGTATGCAAAACGCCACATTCTCTCCAAAACGTCCCCCAGGGACGTCCAGGATCCCAGAGATCTGCTTTGTATGCAGCTAAGACCATGGGGACTGGCATTTTTGTTTTTGCTACAGCCTCCTCACCACAGTGCCTGGCAACAACCACCCTGCTCTGCAAATGCCCCTCTGCTGCTGGGCACGTCCCCAGGATGTGGTAACCTCAGCTTCTTCCTCTCTTGCATCAGGCCATTAGGCTCAAAACCATTGATCGGGGTGTGGCAGCGGTGGGCTAGGGGCAATGGGCCATTCTTCCCTCCAGCTGTCCCAGTCTACCATGGTCTCTGTCTCTCTCTTTTTTGTTACTAACACAAAATCTCCTCTTATTTTAGCCCCAAACACACACACACACACACACTCAAAAAACCTCAAACAAAACCCTTAGCACATCAGCCCACATAAGTGTGTTCCCCACATGACTACCAGGTCCACAGCTCTCCAAATATTGAGATCCAGGATGAAAACTACTGGAATTAAAAGCCTCACTATGGGAATTCCCATCGTGGCTCAGTGGAAATGAATCTGAATAGGATTCATGAGGACACAGGTTTGATCCCTGGCCTTGCTTAGTAGGTCAAGGATCTCGTGTTGCTGTGTCTGTGATGTAGGCCAGTGGCTACAGCTCCAATTAGACCCCTAGCCTGGGAATCTCCATATGCTGCAGGTGCAGCCCTAAAAGGACCGAAAAAAAAAAAAAAAAAAAGCCTTACTATGCACTTCCATGTAGATAAATTTTCCAAAATCAGGTGAGAAATGAGTCTCAAACACTATTGGTGTAAAATCTTTTCAAATAAATATGTAAGTAAACAAACCTAAAAAGTAACTGGAGGCACAGAGTTCTGAAGTTTTTTGTTTAAACACTGAAGGAATCCACCCTCCTACAGCTGGTGTGGGTGGGAGATTCCGTGTGTGCCCTAGGTCAGAGCAGGGCTTATCAGCCAAGCATGAGAAGTGACGGAGGTTTTGCTGATTCCACTGTAGAATGGGGCTGCCCAGCCCCTATGCGCTTGCCTGCTACAGCTACCTCTGTCCTAAGTATTATACTTGCTTCAAACTGCTGGAGGAGAGAGGGGGAGACACAGCTGATTTCTAGGCTGATCCCTGAATGCATTTTCCTAGGTTACATATAAATAGGATTTGCAAATTGTATTGGAGATATAATGAAGAGTCTTAGATAACAGCTTGCAAACATTTAAGTAGGTGATTTGGGCCAGATTTATAGCTGATTTATAATGACAAATAATGCCTTTTTCATCTCTATAAAACCAATCACATTTATTTAGTTTGTTCAGTTTGTCTTCAAGGCTGCAGGGCATTCTTACTCTGTCAAAAGACACTAATAATTACATTGATTTAAAACAAGAGAAAATAGTTACAATATGCTACAAATGAAATACAGCACAGAATCAGATAAACCCTCCTACAAGCTGTTCACCTGTCAGTCAGACTGGAAAGTGAAAGAGGAAAACCTCCATGATTTGGTTGAAATGGCTCTTAAATTTTCTCCTGAAGTTTTCACTTTAGAACCACTAGGGGGAGCAGTATTAGGTTGCACTATTTTTAGCCCATGGCAATGTTGTCATTCATTCTGAAAATATCTGGTTAGTGCAGTGTTTACCTAAAGTAGGATTAGCAGTGTATTAAATAATTTGCTTGCATTTTCTACCATCTGTAACAGAAACATCTTACACTACCTCAACATGTCCCTTATTTAAGGACATATGCGACACATTCCTTGCAGAATTTTTTTATTTTTTTTTATTTTTTTAAGGGCCCCACCGGTGGCATATGGAAGTTCCCAGGCTAGGGGTCAAATTGGAGCTACAGCTACCAGCCTACACCACGGAAACAGCAATGCCAGATCTGAGCTGCTTCTGCGACCTACACTGCAGCTCATGGCAACACCGGATCCTTAACCCACTGAGCAAGGCCAGGGATTGAACCTATGTCCGCATGGATACTAGTCAGGTTCGTTACTGATGAGCCATGAGAGGAACTCCCCCTTCTAAAATTTAATGTTAGGAAACAGTTTCCTCTAGATGAGTTCATTTGATTCCATCCAACAGACAATATTGAACTTTATAAACTTTTCCTGCTTTTCTCCATTTTCCTTGACTGCCAGGCCATGTAGAACTAAATCGATCAACTGTAGAACTCTTTTCTAACTGGTTTCTGATTTGCGTTCCTCTTGTAATCTTTTTATTGTTCAGTAATACCTGTTAATTTTAAAGATTTGCAAAACTTGGCAATGGATAAAAAACACAAATATTATCTCCAGATCTGCCATCAGGGATAACCACCAACACCCGGCTGTATATACTTTGGACTTTCATCTGCTGGTATGATAAATACCAGATACATTGGCAGTGGCATAGCATGTGTATTCTATAAGCTGCTTTTCCGTTTACTAATAGGTCATGATCACTTTTCTGTGCCAATAAATACCTATTTATAAAGCCATTTATAATGGTTGCATAATTTGCCAAGGGTTTATATATTATAGTTTATCTATCTAGGCCCTTAGCAATGTCTTTAGATTGTCTTTAATCTTTCAATTATAAACACTCTTAGGGTGGAAGCTCCTGCAGTGGCTCAGTGGTTAACAAATCTGACTAGGAATCATGAGGTTGCGGGTTTGATCCCTGGCCTCGCTCACTGGGTTAAGAATCCGGCATTGCTGCAAGCTGCAGTGTAGGTCGCAGATGTGGCTCGGATCTGGAATTACTGTGGCTCTGGCTTAGGCCCGCGGCTACAGTACCGATTAGACCCCTAGCCTGGGAACCTCCATATGCCGCGGGTGCGGCCCTAGAAAAGACCAAAACAAAACAAAACACTCATGTAACTTTCTTTTATGTCTTTGTATTGTAAGCTCCTGAAAATTATCTTTCAAAATCGGTAGGTACAATGAGTGAATAAATGAATGAATGAAGTTCTAGAACAGCCTGAGTGCCTACAGCTCTAAGTAGCTGGCATTTGCATTAGTCTGTATTCTTCATGATTCTGCTACTGTGAAGATGAATGATTTGCTTCCCTCGCTAGGTATCGACCAAAATGATCGAAACTGCTTCCACCAGTTTTTCCGTGATCCGCCGGACTTCTTCCCAAGGTCAGGTTCCTTCCTCTCGCCAGCTGGGCGTCATGCAGCCTGTGGTAGCCAAAAGGATCAGCTTCTATAAGAGCGGAGACCCGCAATTCGGCGGGGTCCGGGTGGTGCTGAACCCTCGTTCTTTCAAGACATTTGATGCTCTACTGGATAACTTGTCAGGGAAGGTGCCCCTACCCTTCGGGGTGAGGAACATCAGCACCCCTCGCGGAAGGCACAGCATCACGCGTCTGGAGGAGCTGGAGGACGGCCAGTCGTACTTGTGCTCCCACGGCCGGAAGGTGCAGCCTGTGGACCTGGACAAGGCCCGCCGGCCCCCGCGGCCCTGGCTCAGCAGCCGAGCCCTCAGCGCGCACGCGCATCGATCCCCCACCGCCCCTGCTTCCGCCATGCTGCGCGCGCAGCGGCGGCTCGTGGTCTTCAAGAACGGCGACCCCAAGACGAGGCGTGCGGTGGTCCTGAACAAGAGGGTCACGCAGAGCTTCGAGGTATTTCTGCAGCACCTGTCAGAGGTCATGCAGCGCCCGGTGACCAAGCTGTACGCCACGGATGGAAGAAAGGTGAGCGTTTGGGGAGCAGAAGGGGTTTCCTCCCGTCTGACCTCCCGTAGTGTGGGACAAAACGGCAGCCCCAACAAGGAAGGGTTTGGACGTACCTGCGTTCCCGTACGTGTCTGTGCGTGCGCGCGTCCACGCTCGCGAGAGGGCGCTAGCTCACCTGGGTGGATGTTCTGTTCATTTCCGGGCGAGAATCTTACCAGGCGTTGTCCGCGAGGGGAGCTTATTTCTTATCCACTTCGTCCCCAGAGTCCCGAGTCATAGGATGTGTGGGCGCCGAATCTGATCTCAGTATTTGCTGAAAAGACGTGGCTGAGTGATACTCTGTTGGGGGCAGAAAGCATTTTCCTGGGACGTGCTCACGGGCAGGGAGAGGGTCCCCTGCAGCTGACTGGTGCACACTGGCTCATCTTCCCTGCCCTGGCGTGTCCCGCGGGCCCTTTCCCAGGGGGATCCTTGGGTGGGAGAACAGAGGCGGTACTGCGTACCCTTTAAAGATTCACAAAGTTACGGTGGCAGTAGACCGGTCTGTCTGCCAGCTGCAGCCTGAGTAAGGCTGTTGGTCTAATAGCCCCCTCTCCCCGCACTTTGACACTTTCGTACTTTATTTTGTAGACATCATTGTGCCTAACAAATAGTTGGTGATTATCTCTTTCAAACCCAGGAGGTTGTCGAATTAATTCAATCAGTTTAAAACTCACCATGTGGAAAAGGACAAAACTTCATATTGTGCATGTAAGGACTGTAACTTTGATTTTTTTCTAGGTTCCCAGTATCCAGGCTGTGATCCTGAGCTCTGGAGCTGTGGTGGCAGCAGGAAGGGAGCCATTTAAACCAGGAAATTATGACATCCAAAAGTACTTGCTTCCTGCTAGATTACCAGGGATCTCTCATCGTGTGTACCCCAAGGGAAGTGCTAGGTCAGAAAGCAGAAAAAGTAAGTCACTTAAATATATAGCCCTTATTTTTAGTCCTGAGATTTTTTTTTTACCCTGATGACAACAACAAAAATTGATCTTAAATAACCAATTTCCTTCATCACAGAAAAGGAGAGAATCAAAATATTGAAAACTGAAATTGGTTACATTTATAGCTGGAAAGAGTCATAGACTATCTAATAATTAAAATTTTTTTCCAAATCAATGATGTGTCTTTAAATTGATAAGATTTTTTTTGTTTTTGCATGTAATACCTAGATAAAAATATTAAGGTGCCATCATTTCTTTTTTTTTGAAGGGAATGTCATACCTGTGGCATGCAGAAGTTCCCCAGGCCAGGGATTGAACCTGCGCTACAGCAGCGACCTGAGCCACTGTAGTGACAAGGGCATATTCTTAACCTGCTGAGGTACTCCCATCGTTTCTTGATTTAGGGCGGAATTCTAAATTCTGTGGAATATGTGTGAGTGATACTGGTAGTTGCAGAGATTTCTCTAAGTAATGCCATGCAATATCTCAACTGAGCTCAGGCTAGTTGTTTTATATATTAAAAGAAATCTACTACTGCATACATGCTCCACTTTCTGAAGTTATTCCAGTAAAACTCACAGGCCCCAAGATCTACTTTTATTTATTTATTTTTTAAAAAAGGGTTCATATAGCCCATTTGTGCTGGCTAACAGCTCTTTAGGTTGATGATTCCTTAGGAAATGTCATACAGTGTGACATTATTCTTTGCATAGGGAGGAGAAGAGCCTCTTGCCACCCAAGGCTGTAGGATAGGCTGTAAATTCACTTTGCAGGCATAGCTAATCTCCTTCTTCATTGTGCTCTGTATTTTAATCTCATTCTTCATTGTTCACAGTATTTTAGTTCTATGCTAAAATATTGATTGCCATTTATACTTAAATTTTAGTTTAAATTTTATTTAAACATGGAAAAATACACATTTTAAATAGTATTAGTTTTGCTACTTATTGCTAAAAAGGGTGAAACAACTATAATTTATAGTTACTTTAGTTATTTTATGGATATTTTTAATAAAGAATTAGTATTTCTTTTTGTAGAAATTAAGTGGTAAATATCTGTTATGCATAGAGTAATACTGTTTAACCTTGGTCATTTTATTAAAATGGTTTTATTATCTTCTATCTCATGTGGGATGCTGAGTATTTTTTTTTTTTTTTTGTCTTTTCTAGGGCTGCACCCGTTGCATATGGAGGTTCCCAGGCTAGGGGTCTAATCAGAGCTGTAGCCGCCGGCCTACGCCAGAGCCACAGCAACACTGGATCTGAGCTGAGTCTGCGACCTACACCACAGCTCACGGCAACACTAGATCCTTAACCCACTGAGCAAGGCCAGGGATGGAACCCGAAACCTCATGGTTCCTAGTTGGATTCGTTAATAACTGAGCCACGAGGGACCTCCTGAGTATGATTTTTAATGGCTTCAGGAAATCCAAGGGCTTTGTTAAGATTTACTTTAAAAAGTTATGAGTGAGTCAGTTTCATTTATAATTTTGGTGAAAGTTGACTTGAAATAAGAGAGAGTATCTTTAGGCTTATACCCTGAAACTTTAAAGTTATTTAATTGATGGTAAGCATGTATACATCTATACAAATTACTACTAATAGGAATTTGATTGAGCTTAGGTAGAATGAATGCCAAGTTAACTCTAGAGATAGACATTAAAAAAAATACCTAGATACCTTGGTCTATAGCTCTGTTCTCTTTTGTGACTTACGTTAAATCAAATATACTGATTTCTACAAAGTGAATGTTAAATTAATAATTATTGCTAGATTATTAGCTTTTAAAATAAACTCTTAAAATGTTTTAACTTTTATAATGCTGTAGATATCTCTTTGATATACACAGGAAAATGAATAGCACTATAAATTCTTACTTGCTTGTTTGACTAGATAAGCAGCACTTGGTTAGACCCTAATTTCAGTAATGGTAAACAAAGTAAAACAACAACAAAACCCCACAAAAATCTCTTCATTTTTGCTACAATCCATAGTAATTTTTATACTTTCCTTATTAAAAGTGTCTTACTGGAGTTCCTGTCATGGCTCAGTGGTTAATGAATCTGACTAGGAACCATGAGGTTTCAGGTTCAGTCCCTGGCCTTGCTCAGTGGGTTAAGGATCCAGTCTTGTTGTGAGCTGTGGTGTAGGTCGCAAATGCGGCTTGGATCCCATGTTGCTGTGGCTGTGGTGTAGGCTGGCAGCTGCAGATCCAATTCAATACCCCTAGCCTGGAAACCTCCATATGCTGCAAATGCGGCCCTAGGAAAAGTCAAAAAAACAAAAAAACAAACAAAAAAAAGAAAAAAAAAGTATCTTATTAAACTCGTTAAAAAAAGTTCTGTGAATTTCCTCACCGAAGTAGAATTATAAGTTCTCTTTTAAAGAGTAGTTTGAGGTGAGAAGTGAAAATGTATTTGCTCCATATGTAGCATTAGAGAAAGTCAATTATATGGTATAAAATTGAAATTTGTAACTGAAAAAAATAAATGTACTTCATTCTCAAAAAAATAAGTGTTTATTACATTGTTTTTCAATAAAAAAATTAAGAGTAGTTTGTAGAAATGTACCAGATTTTATAGTGAACTAAAATAATCAATGAGTATGTAGAGGTGAGAAACTTACCAACATCTTACTGTGAAAATTAGAAAAATATGATATTTTTATATTAATTATTTTTTTCTTTTCTCTCTTTGCTGCCTCTTCTATTGGATATTTATAACTTCTCTATCTTCCACATTTATATTTTGATGTGGGGCATTCTTTTACTTTTAAAATCTGAAAGTGAGCACACATGCGCCTTCAAGCCCAAGGTCCCAGATTTATTCTGTTTCTTCTGACAAAATGCAGAGTAATGATTGCTACTCAGACCATTTTTTTCCTTCTGAAAACTACTTAGCCTTAGAAAAAAATGATTCTCAGAATTTATTGATACATCCTTCTGAAGATGATGTTGAGAAATCAATTATTTTTAATCAAGATGGCACTATGACAGTTGAGATGAAAGTTCGATTCAAGATAAAAGAGGAGGAAACCATAAAATGGACAACCACTGTCTGTAGAGCTGGTCTTTCTAATAATGATGAAAAGAGTGCGATAAGCAGTTTTCCAGGAAGAACAGATGATCGATCATCTGGTTTAAAGCTTACAGCATGTTCATTGTCTGCAGATGTCTCACCTCTGGAGAAAGACAATAATCAAGAGAGCAGTTTGGCAGAGGAGATAAACCCTCAAATGACAGACCAAGAGTCTGAAGCTTGCAGTACTGCTAGTTGGGAGAATGCTCTTATGAACACAAACACCATTCAGGGAACTCAGGATCAAGCGAAGCACCATTTTTATAGGCCCCCTACACCTGGACCAAGGAGAGTGAGACAAAAGAAATCTGTGATAGGGAGTGTGACTTTAGTGTCTGAGACTGAAGTTCAAGAGAAAATGATTGGACAGTTTTCCTATAGTGAAGAAAGGAAAGATGGTGAGAACAAATCTCAGTATCACATGTTCACACATGCTTGCAGTAAGATGTCATCAGTATCTAACAGACCAGTACTTGTTCAGGTTGATAACAATGAACCGGTAGAGTCATCTTTAGAAAGAAAAAAAGAAAGCAGACTGCTCAAGTCAAGTGCAATAAGTGCTGGTGTTGTAGAAATTACAAGTCAGAAGATGTTAGAGATGTCTCATAATAATGGCTTGCCACAGATTACATCAGAAAACTCAATTGTAGAGGAAGATATAGTTGATAGTGTAACAGCAGACAGTAAAAATAGGGTCAAGAATTTAAGGGCTTATGGTAACACTAGTGATAGATTCAGTCCCTTTTTAGCAGATACAACTCATTCTTCAAGTGACAACTCTGGACCTGACAAAACCATTTCAGAGACCCCAGCTTCAGTAGGATACTCCCCTGTCGCCACAGGAATTGACAAACTAATTAGTGAATTTGCTCAGTGTGGTTTAACACAACTTCCAGAAAAGGAAAAGCAAATTTCATCACCTGTTGTCAACAAAAAGAGGATGAAATCTCAGCAGCATGTGAGAAATTCCAGGCCTCAGGATGAGATTGCATCTAAAGCAATCCCCAGTAAGGGTAAGAGAATAAATACAAGAGGTAGAAGTGCACAGGAAGCCATACTGAAAGAGTCACATCGTCCCCTTCAAGGACAGATACTTTGTGAGAAAGACCTCCATGCAAGTGATATGGTAATTGAATCAAATTATTTTTCTTCCCAAAGTAATAATCCTGTGAATTCTAAGAGTGTCCATAGAAATAAATTAAATACTATTCATAATCCTAAGGTTCAGGGACTTTTAACCAAAAGAAAATTCAGACCACTAAACAAAGCAAGCTTAGGAAGATCTACAAAAAGAGAAGTGAATCAAGGAGAAGAAATATTTTCCCATAATGAATTTAGATATTGCAAAAATACTTTTGAAAATCAAAATTTATTTCATGTATTTAATTTCCTTGAGCAAAACCCCAATGCTTTTTGTGGACCACAAGCTCAAGCAGAAATAGCATCTTGGTATTTGAGAGGAACAGCAAAAAAGAGCTTAGTTTCAAAGGTTAATAATTCACCCATAACTTTAAGAAGCCAGAAAAAACAAAAAGGGAATAAGTTGAAATCTGATGCTATTGTAAGTAAGCAACATGTCACAACAAGGGCAAATTCCTTAACTTCCTGGAAAAAAGCTGTTTTTCCTGAGGATATTACCCATCATTCAGTTCAAAATTATGTACAGAAATGGTTGCAGAACATAAATCCACATTCAGCTTTGCAACCTAGGACATCAGCTCCAATCTGCAGAAATGAAAGGAGTGTGGTAAACTGTAACAACAGTGGTTTTCCAGGAAATAATTCCCATATAAGTTCTGGAAAAGGAAGTAATTTTGAAAGTAATAGGCACAAAACTAAAAATGCCAGTTTGACGGGACATAATCTAGATAAAGAGTTAGGTACATCTTTTGACAAAGGTAACAGTGAAGAACTTACAGATGTTCTTTATGAGAACCAGGTTGAATCTCTGCGTGATGCTTACTTGCTTTCCTTTAATGGATGTTGTCCTCTGTCACAGTCAACTCTTGGTGGTCATAATACTAAAAATCAGGCTTCTGCTGAAAAGTTAGGACCAGAGGTAAGCCTTGTTTACAGAGACGTAAACTTAGCTACAAAAGGGCAAAGTGTAGAGGCTGCCATTCAAGTTGATCTTATGGAAGAGGACACTCCAAAAGACCTCTTACCAGTCCGATTGCTTCACCAACTGCAAGCTTCAGTTCTTGGTATTCACAAGACTCAGAATGGAGTTGTTCCAATGTCAGGTCTACTTACAGATGTTCCCTTCCCTTCTCCAATATGTAATTCCTCCACTAATGTTCTTCTAGCTTGGCTCCTGGTGCTAAACCTAAAGGGAGGTATGAATACCTTCTGTCAAGGTGATGCTCACAAGACTACCAGTAGAACTTCAGAAACACTGGCACTGCTGGAGGTTCTGAAGCATATTGCTGTCACAGAGGAAGCTGATGACTTGAAGGCTGCTGTTGCCAGTTTAGTGGAGTCAACCACAAGTGATTTTGGATTCACTGAGAAAGAACAGGACATGGTTCCAGTAGGTCTTTCTGCAAGTTGTTCTACACCCAGCGTTCAGCTAGTTCCTAAGTGCGTTGAAAATGAGAAAACACAGAAAATCTCCTCTTTAGATGGAGACTGTTCTGCCAGTGGAGACTGTGTCTCTAAAGTCTCTGTTTCAGAGGTGACTTGCTCTCCATGTAAGATGTGCACTGTGAATAAGACTTCTCCCCCAAAAGAGGCTTATCCCCTCAGTGATGATTCTTTCCCTAGTGATGGCTGTACCATGGATGAGGCCTCCATGCGTAAGGCTTGTTTTCTAGGAGAGGTCTGTTCACTTAGTGATGCCATGTCTTCTCATAAGGCTTGTGCTTATGAGGAAAAGCATCCCTGTGAGACAGCTTGCCCAGTTGATGAGCCCTACATTCCCATCAAAGTCTGCAACACCAGTGACTTTTTAAATTCCAAAGAAAACACATATGCTGATAATTTAGAATTAACTGAAAAGTTAGAAAGTATTGGTGAAGTTCAGAAAGACCTAAATATTTTGGCAGACCATGGGTGTAAACATGGCTTTAATCCATGGATATCAGACCAAAATATCAGTAAGTTAAGCCATTGTGACTTTTTCCAAAATGCAGCTGAACCAGAACTCAATAGGGAGCATAGTTCTCTAGATGAATTTAAAAATTGTTCTTTAAAGAAATTTCAGGATAAAAATGCATATACATCTTTTGATAATGAAGAATCAAAGACTTCTGAAGAACCAGGCTCAATAACCAACAGCATGACATCAAATGAAAGAAATATTTCAGAATTAGAATCTTTTGAAGAATTAGAAAACCAGAACACTGATATCTTTAATACAAAGATAAATTCAGGAGAGCAAACTACTGAAGAATCAATCCAAAAGGAATTAGAGACTAGTAAAAATCTGGATTTGATCAAAGTCAGTAGCAAGAGCCTTACAGAAGAAGGAAGATGGAATGGTGTAATTTGTGAGACAATCAGTAGGAGGCTGGCAACACCATCATCTTTAGTATTTTGCTATGATTCTAAGCAAAATACTGAAAAGGAAGTCAGTGAAGGAGAAGCTAAAATGAGAGAAAAAAATATGGTGGAACGCATGGATACTGGAAGTTTTGCAGAGTCCCCTCTTCGTTTTAAAAACTGCTTCAGAAGCTCAGTGACTTCTGATTGGTCAGATTACAGACAAGACAGTGAGAATGAACAGTCATATAAAACATCCAGTGGTGGCCCCAGTGACAGTGGTCAGGAGATTGCCCAAGAGAAAGAATATAACAAAGGATTTGTTAAAAGAACAATAGAAAAACTCTATGGTAAAGCAGAGCTGATAAAACCGTCTTTTTTTCCTGGGTCTGCACGTACATCTCAGGTCTATCCTTCTAATTCTGTGGAATTTCAGTGCGCTGGGAAAGGAGGTCTTTATGATTCTCAAAGTCAGTCATTTGGCTCTTCTGAACAGGCATCCAGTAATTCATCTGTGTTGCAGAAATTTCAGGAGGAAAGGCAAGATAAATGTGATTTTGATGTGAGAGCCAGTTGTCATGGAGAAGACATTGTGGAGCATTGCACAGAACAAAATGATCAAAACAGAGTCCTCAGGGACAGAGAAGAGGGAGTACTGATTGACAAAGGCAAGTGGCTCCTGAGAGAAAATCATTTGCTAAGAGTATCATCTTTTGAAAATTCTGGCACATGTGGCAGTGGGGACACCACATCAGTGGATACTCTACTTGATAATAACAGCAATGAGGCACCATATTCACATTTTGGAAATTTGGCCCCAGGCTCAAACATGGCTGAACTGTCCTCTTCAGAATTGGAGGAACTGACTCAACCCCCTGAACTGAGATGCAATTATTTTCACATGCCTCATTGTAGTGACTCTGAGCCTTTTTGTGAGGATTTCCTAGATGTTGAGAATAAAACTTGCGCTAAGGAGAGAATACCAAATCACCATGCAGAGAAAGATAATAATAGGTCAGGAAGAGTATGTGCATCTGTCACTCATGTCTTTACATCTGCTGATAACAAAGTCCATCCTGTCCCTGATGATACTATTAAAAATCAGCCACTGCCTGGTAACAGTGGGTTTCATGGTGCACTTCAGGAGGGCGACTCTTTGGATAAACTCTATACTATTTGTGGTCAGCACTGCCCAATCCTAACTGTGATGATTGAGCCTTTAAATGAGGAACACCGAGGATTTGCATATTGCAAAGATTCTGATATTGAAAATTCCTTGAGTCTCAAATTATGGATGAAAATACACCCATATTTACTACGGTCAAACAAAAGCATGTTCAGAGATGAGGACAATAAAGCAAGTAATAGAGAAGCATTTATTGATAATACCATTAGCAGTGTATTTGATTGGCTTTATTTCAGTAACACATTTGACTTAATGGATAAAAGAAGAAAAAGATCTAACTTCGTGGATTTAGAGGAAGACACTAATTTAAATGAATTTCGATCATATTTAGGGAATTTCTTGCACACATTATTGTTAGTCATGGGTGATGTGAATTCAAATACACAAGACCTCAGTAATCAGACAAAGGAAATCTTTGAAGTAGTTGATGAGAATAACAACTTTTTAAACAACAGTTTCCAGAGCTCAAGAACAAATCTCAATCAAGTAGTAAGAGAAAATAGCTATCATTTCCCCTTTGAAATGCTTGACCAAACTTGCCTATTTTGCCAAGTTAAGACATCCTCAGATACTAGCAACAGAAATATATTAGGAATATTTTATATTTTTAAAGATGAGAATCTTTTCATTTGGGAGGAAGCGAACCAGTTAAATTGAAGTGATCCTGAAAGCTGTGATGAACACCATTTGTGATTTCAGTGTCAGCATAACATTTCTTCATCAGTGTTTTTTCCTTACGAGAAAGTAGAGCATGTGGGATGGATGTGTATTAGATAACCTCAAAGAATTTCCCGCTTCTTCTAAATAAGCTAACCCTAGAAATCTTGCCACTGGGTAATCCAGTTTGACTTTCATCCTCCCTGTGTTCTTTATTTTTTCAACGAATGCAGACTCGGTTTCTATTCTATTATTTTTGACGTTTCTGTGTTTTTTTCTTGAACATGTATAACTTTCTGTTTCTGTTATTTTTCTCCTGGGGCCTCATAAATGTCCTGAGGACAGGAGTTATATCTCCCCCCCCTTTACAAATGTTGTCAGCTTAATGCAAAATGTATATTAAATGATTGGTGAATTAGTGGAATAGATATAGCCTCAAATTATTTCATGTATTAATTTAACTGCTCTTTGATAAAAATATAAGACCTACACAGCAATATCACAAATTGTTTTTGTGTGTGTGCCAAATGTGTTGAATCCAGTTTCCTCAGAACATCTGTCTAATGAACTTGCAAGCATTTCCCTGAGGCAGGATCACCATTTTCCCTCATAGCTAGAAAAAGATGCTCTGCTACTAGGCTGGCTCTCCAGTACTTTGCCTAGAAATTATAGTCTTAAACATTAGTAGAATATCAAGAAATTCAGATAGGTCAGAAAAAAATGGAAAATTTTAAGGCATGCTCTGTGAAGAAAAATGAAAGGAACTGGAGTGATTTAACTTGGACAAGAAAAGGACGAGGGGACTGTAATATTCTTAAAATTGAAAAAGGACTCTGAAGAGGAACTCGGCAGATTTCTTTCTGTGTTCACCTGCATTAATACAAATTTAATTAGATGTAAATAAAAACATACTGCTTAGAAGGATAAATAAATTCAATTAGACTATGAACCATAAATTGTCTCTTGAATACTTGTATTTTGCCTGGGACTTCATCAGGGAATCTTTTAAGATTCCTTGTTCTTCACAACTATATGATGGTGCAGAAACAAGTCTTATAAAACATTGAAATCTATGTCTCTTGTCTGGAACTGGCTCAAAGTAGAAAAATTAATGTTTTTGGAGCCACACGTTGAGGTGGTAAAATAATATAAATTTGGCATTGGGGAACTAAAAGTAATTACATCAAGAATACCTTTGGTTTCATTTCAGCCTGAGTCATAAATCCATAAAAAATCGTGAGTTGTTCTTTACCCAGTGGAAGACGACCTCTGCATAGAGTATGGTTTTTCTACATTAAGTGGTACACTCTTCTAATGAAAGTCTGGAAAATGTTATATAAGCTTCTGGAGTGAGCAGTTTTTGTGAAAGAAAAGGGTCAAAATTGTAGAGAAATACACATGTTTAACTTTGTTGCACTTTACAGATAATGCATTTTCCCCAAATTTCAGGTTTATGGCAAAGTCTCTCAGCCACATTTTCCCAACTCATTTGCTCATTTTGTTTCTCTGTGTCCTATTTAGGTAATTCTTGGCCAATGTTTCAAACTTTTTCATTATTAGTGTTTGTTATGGTAATTTGTGATCAGTGATCTTTGATGTTACTATTGCAGTAGGTTTTTTTGTTTATATTTTAAAATTATGGCACGTACATTTTTAAAAAAGATGTAAATCTATTACGTACTTAATAGACTATGGTGTAAATATAACTCTGATTGTGCTCTGAGAAACCAAAAAATGTCTGTGATTCACTTTATTGTGATATTCGCTTTATTGCGGTGGTCTAGAACCGATCCTGCAGTATCTCCTAGGTATGCCTGTAATAGAAGGGGAGAAGAATTAACATTAATTTTGTGCCTGCTGTTTACCAGGGAGGAACTATATGTAATCCTTCCTCAGAGACACTGCAGGTTTAGCTTTGCTCCTCCCTTTTTGTTGATGAGAGGACCTAGAAGCTGGGAAGTCAAGTACTCTAGTCAGTCAGTGGTGCACAGTAGGTGTCGTGGCAGTACCGGAATCCCATCCTTTGTGCTTGAAAAATCAGTGCCACTTTTACTCTTTCACATGAGGAAGGAGGAGTGAAAGGTTGTAAAAGTTATTAGCACTCTCTGTAGGGCAGAGAGACAAGGAAATTATTATTTTTTTTAATTTGGAGGGAGTGATATTTAGAAGTTCCAAGAAGACTGGAGAAATAACTCCTAACCAGGAGTTTTTAGAAAAATGTGGCATGCAGCATATAGTTTTTAGTAATAGTACATCAGTGTTGTAGGTGGCCCACGACCCTGGGAGAGAAAGAAATTGGGAGTGGCATACACGAATGAGTAAGGCACGACTGTGCAACGTACTCGTTTAAAGTGGGCAGTTCAGATGTGTTGAATCTGAGGTTTGGAGCCATGTCTTACTCCTGTTACATCCCTAGCTCATTACCTGGGGCGTGGTAACACATACAGGACGTGTGTCTGGATGGATGAGAAGTGCTTTTGAGTGCTCACTCTTTATTCACTTTGAATCCATGCATGTAGAAGGATATGCAAAGATGCTGAGGAATAGAATTAAATTTCTTTTTTTTGTGTGTGTGTGTCTTTTTTCCTTTTCTAGGGCTGCTCCCACAGTATATGGAGGTTTCCAGGCTAGGGGTCTAATCGGAGCTGTAGCTGCCGGCCTACGCCAGAGCCATAGCAACGCGAGATCGGAGCCGCTTTTGCAACCTACACCACAGCTCACGGCAATACCAGATCCTTAACCCACTGAGCAAGGGCAGGGATCGAACCCGCAACTTCATGGTTCCTAGTTGGATTCGTTAACCACTGAGCCACGATGGGAACTCCCAGAATTAAATTTCTTGTATTTTATTAAGCGATATTTCAATCATCTTTGAAAACATCTGTGAAAATGGTTTTTTTTTAAACATTCAAAGGATTTTTTAAAAATTTTCCTAAGGCTTACATTAAAAAAAGTATTGAACCACTGTGAACTTTAGGAGACTTAATGAGGCAGAGGACATTTAAGAACACTGCACAGACCTGGCTCTTGCCTTAGAGATGAAGTGCTGGAGGGCAGAGATATGAATCCAGCAGCCAGGTTCCCAGGAATAGACCTGAAGCTGGGTGATGCAGTTACTCTTTATGCCACCAGGTGGCAGCAGAGCTGCGTGCTGCCCCGCAGGAGGCCCGTCTGACCAGCAGGGGTGCCTGGAGCCCTGGAACTGTCTTCCTTCTGCTTCAAGAAAGCTGAGGACCTGGGTGCAGGTCAACCCCGGAGGTAGGCAGTGTTCAGAGTGAAAGGAAATTCACTGTTAGAGCAAGGTGCTTACGGTCACAGGTCCAGGGTGTATGAAGGAAAATGCCAGCTGCCAGGATCATCAGAGCTGGTCCCAAGGCAAGACTGGGGAGTGGGGGAGCAACCCACAATCTGATTCGTGTTGGAAGTAAGTGAGTTCTTGGCCTTGCGGGTAGGGGTATTTTTCACATGAAGCTATCAGATGTTTTACCTCTTCACCTTGCAGTGACGCAAAACACATGTCCCATTTTCAAGGTTGAAACTGAGGTGTTGAAGCATTTTGCCACTTTGCTCATCCCTGAGACAGGGCCGCTACTGTAAAGTCCTCCTGAGGAGCTGCCTTTTGGGGTTATGAGGGCTTCCTAGGGGAGGGGCATGCTAGAGCTTGTACTTGGAGCTTGGCCCTCAGTGCTGAGTGTGGTTTAGCTGTCCGTGGACACAGTCCAGCCCGCTAACTGTCCCTACTCTGTCTGTCTGGCATGCACCGGGACCGTGGCCGGGGACCCAGGTGCTGGGCCTTGAGCAGGTGGGTTTGTGCACAAGCTCTTCAAGAGCAGAGTCATGTGCTCGCCTGGCTCTCACGCATCATGAGAGCTCATCTTCCAGTGGCCGCTCTGGGCTAGGGGCTGGACATGGGTCCCCATGCCCTCAGGGGACCCTGTGGCTATGATCCCCCCCTTCGGGATCCAACTAGCCTGCACCCCTGCCCCTCCTTCCCGGCTTCAGGTGGCTTTTTCTCATACCCTCAGTTGCAGCAAATTGGTTCTCCAGTCTTTATGTCTTCCTCAGAGGTCACTGTGTGTGTAGTTTTAGTTTTGGTGAGTCTGTGGGAGGACATGGGCTCTGCTGCCTTGGTCTGGAACCCTAATTCCACATCTTTGTATGATTTGGGGAATTCTCTTAGAGTCCCATTTAAACATAGGACTATAAGTGGAGATTCTCAGTCTGAAAGGTAAAGCTATTATGTGAAGCATGACTTGGACCAACAGGAAGCCCTCTGGATGTGTCATCTTCTGCCTGTACCTGCTTTCTCCCCATCCACCGTTACTGAGCGCCAATTTGCACATGTGCCCTGCCCTGGGTTTCAGAGAATGTATGCTCCCTGTCCCCCCCTTGCACAAACTGTGGCCTAGTGTGGGGCTATGGGGATTCAGGGCGGTGCTCCCTTCCTTCTGGAGGTTAGTTTTGAACTTAGCCTGATTATGCCTTAGTTCAGGCATTATTATAATACAGACCCTGACCTGCATCAAGAAATTGGGTTAAGCTGATTGTTCTGAAGTGTGTGGAATGTGTTGATAGGATGGACTTAAGTCTGGGGTGGTCTTGAGCAGAGTGGGAACGGGGTCCACGGTGATGGCCCCTTTGCAGACAGTGTGGAATGCTGGCTGGGGGATTAAGAACTGAAACCAGGGAGTGGGCTTGCAGTGGTGGGTAGCTGGTCAGAAGTTTTACTTTCTTCAGATGGTGAATACTTCTCCTTGCATTTTAATGTTTTTCATTAGTATTATACGTGTATAAATAGTTTTAAAAAGTCAGATGTACAAGGTTCAAAATAAAAAAAATTTTAGACCACTCTCTGACCCTTTACAGCTGTAATTTTCATTTCACGGGGACATTTACCTTTAGAATTTTTAGCTCTTTATTCTATTTATGTATTTTTAAAAATATCAGGTTTTTTTTTTTTTTTTTTTTGCTCCTTAGGGCCATACTCAGTCATATGGAGGTTCCCAGTCTACTTGGAGCTGCAGCTGCTGGCCTACACCACAGCCACAGCAACACGGATCCGAGCCGTGTCAGCGACCCAAATCACAGCTCGTGGCAACACCGGATCCTTAACCCACTGAGTGAGGCCAGGGATCGAACCTGCATTTTCATGAATACTAGTTGGGTTTGTTACCACTGAGCCACAAAGGAAACTCCTAGGTCTTAGTTTTGTTGGAACAAAATTTCTGATAGTTGAAGAGTGCATGGAAGAAAACTTTTTGGTATCTTAAATGTTTGAAATTGCCTTTATTCTACGCTCCTTCTTAACTGATAAAAATGGCATAGCATTATATGTTGAACATAACATTTTAAAAGCTCCCTTCATTTGTCTTTAATTTTCTAACCCCAGTGTGACAAGTGCTAAGCACATTGGGAGTTCCCCAGTGGCCTAGCAGGTTAAGTATTTGGTGCTGCCACTGTTATGGATCAGGTTCAGTCTCTGGCCTGGGAACTTCCTCCTACTGCAGACACGGCCAGAAAAAAACCAAAACAACAAAAAAAGACATAAAAGCACATTCATTTAGACATTTTTTTTCATTTGTTATACTAAGCACTTAATACGCATATTCTTTAGTTCTGGAAATTTATTTTATATTATTTCTTTGATTTTCCCTCCTTGTTTCTTTATTCTTTCATTTTAAAAATCCTAAATGAAATCCTTTGAAGATGATGAATCTCTGAATTATTCCATTAATTTTCCTTTGTATTTCCTCTTTAATCTCTCAAAAAACCTTATTCAGATATAATTTACATTCAATAAAATGCTCAATTTCAAGTCTACAGTTTAATAGGTTTTGACAAATATATGTGCTATGTAACTATCATTATTATCAAGATATGGTATGTGTCTGTCACTCTTTTGTGCCCTTTTGCAGTCAGTCCCCTTCCCCCTTTCCTTGGCCCTTGGAAATCACTGATTTGTTTTCTGTTGCTCCAATATTTTCCTTGGAATTCATGTAAATCATCATATGGTACATCATCTTTGATGTTTGCTTCTATCACTTAGCAAAATGCTTTTGGGATTCATTAATGTTGTTGCCTGAATCAGCAGTTGGTTTTTCTTCTTTGTTGAGTAGTATGGCATTGTATGGGCATACCACAATTTGTTTATGCATTCACCAATTCAACATTTGAGTCATTTCTGTTTTTTTTTTAATAAAATACAATCAATACATTTTATTCTTTTTTTTAATATATATTTTTTTATTTTCCCACTGTACAGCAAGGGGGTCAGGTTATCCTTACATGTATACATTACAATTACATTTTTTCCCCCACCCTTTCTTCTGTTGCAACATGAGTATCTAGACAAAGTTCTCAATGCTATTCAGCAGGATCTCCTTGTAAATCTATTCTAAGTTGTGTCTGATAAGCCCAAGCTCCCGATCCCTCCCACTCCCTCCCCCTCCCATCAGGCAGCCACAAGTCTCTTCTCCAAGTCCATGATTTTCTTTTCTGAGGAGATGTTCATTTGTGCTAGATATTAGATTCCAGTTATAAGTGATATCATATGGTATTTGTCTTTGTCTTTCTGGCTCATTTCACTCAGGATGAGATTCTCTAGTTCCATCCATGTTGCTGCACATGGCATTATGTCATTCTTTTTTATGGCTGAGTAGTATTCCATTGTGTATATATACCACTTCTTCCGAATCCAATCATCTGTCGATGGACATTTGGGTTGTTTCCATGTCCTGGCTATTGTGAATAGTGCTGCAATGAACATGTGGGTGCGTTTGTCTCTTTTAAGTAGAGTTTTGTCCGGATAGATGCCCAAGAGTGGGATTGCAGGGTCATATGGAAGTTCTATGTATAGATTTCAAAGGTATCTCCAGACTGTTCTCCATAGTGGCTGTACCAGTTTACATTCCCACCAACAGTGCAGGAGGGTTCCCTTTTCTCCACAGCCCCTCCAGCACTTGTTATTTGTGGATTTATTAGTGATGGCCATTCTGACTGGTGTGAGGTGGTATCTCATGGTAGTTTTGATTTGCATTTCTCTTATAATCAGCGATGTTGAGCATTTTTTCATGTGTTTGCTGGCCATCTGTATATCTTCTTTGGAGAAATGTCTGTTCAGGTCTTTTGCCCATTTTTCCATTGATTGATTGGTTTTTTTGCTTTTGGGTTGTATAAGTTGTTTATATATTCTAGAGATTAAGCCCTTGTCAGTTGCATCATTTGAAACTGTTTTCTCCCATTCTGTAAGTTGTCTTTTTGTTTTCTTTTGGGTTTCCTTTGCTGTGCAAAAGCTTTTCCGTTTGATGAGGTCCCATGGGTTTATTTTTGCTCTAATTTCTATTGCTTTGGGAGACTGAGCTGAGAAAATATTCATGATGTTGATGTCAGAGAGTGTTTTGCCTCTGTTTTCTTCTAGGAGTTTGATGGTGTCCTGTCGTATATTTAAGTCTTTCAGCCATTTGGAGTTTATTTTTGTGCATGGTGTGAGGGTGTGTTCTCGTTTCATTGCTTTGCATGCAGCTGTCCAGGTTTCCCAGCAATGCTTGCTGAATAGACTTGCTTTTTCCCATTTGATGTTCTTGCCTCCCTTGTCAAAGATTAATTGACTGTAGGTGTCAGGGTTTATTCCCGGGTTCTCTGTGCTGTTCCATTGGTCTGTCTGTCTGTTTTGATACCAGTACCACACTGTTTTGATGACTGTGGCTTTGTAGTATTTCTTGAAGTCTGGGAGAGTTATGCCTCCTGCTTGGTTTTTGTTTCTCAGGATTGCTTTGGCAATTCTGGGTCTTTTGTGGTTCCATATAAATGTTTGGATTGTTTGTTCTAGTTCTGTGAAAAATGTCATGGGTAATTTGATAGGGATTGCATTGCATCTGTAGATTGCTTTGGGTAGTATGGCCATGTTTACAATATTGATTTTCCCAATCCAGGAACATGGAATATCTTTCCATTTCTTTACATCTTCTTTGATTTCTTTGATTAAACTTTTATAGTTCTCGGCATATAGGTCCTTCACCTCTTTGGTCAGGTGTATTCCGAGGTATTTGATTTTGTGAGGTAGAATTTTAAAAGGTATCGTATTTTTGTATTCCTTTTCTAATGTTTCCTTGCTGGTATACAGGAATGCAACTGACTTCTGAATGTTAATCTTATATCCTGCTACTTTGCTGAATTTATTAATCAGTTCAAGGAGTTTTTGGCTTGAGTCCTTAGGGTTTTCTAGGTATAGTGTCATGTCATCTGCATACAGTGACAGTTTGATCTCTTCTCTTCCTATATGGATGCCTTTTATTTCTTTTGTTTGCCTAATTGCTGTGGCTAGGACTTCCAAAACTATGTTGAAGAGCAGTGGTGAGAGTGGGCATCCCTGTCTTGTTCCAGATTTGAGTGAGAAGGCTTTCAGTTTTTCCCCATTGAGGATTATATTTGCTGTGGGTTTGTCATAAATGGCTTTGATTATGTTCAGGAATGTTCCCTCTCTGCCCACTTTGGTGAGGGTCTTGATCAGGAATGGATGTTGGACTTTGTCAAATGCTTTTTCTGCGTCTATTGAGATGATCATATGATTTTTGACTTTTCTTTTGTTAATGTGGTGTATGATGCTGATTGATTTGCGTATGTTGAACCATCCTTGTGAACCTGGGATGAACCCAACCTGGTCATGTTGTATGATTTTTTTGATATGTTGTTGGATTCGGTTGGCTAAGCTTTTGTTGAGGATTTTTGCATCTATATTCATCAAAGATTTTGGCTGATAGTTTTCTTTTTTGGTGGTATCTTTGTCTGGTTTTGGAATGAGGGTGATGGTGGCATCATAGAATGTCTTTGGGAGTATTTCTCCTTCTTCAACCTTTTGAAAGAGTTTAAGGAGGATGGGCACCAGTTCCTCTTTATATGTTTGGTAGAATTTGCCTGTGAAGCCATCTGGTCCTGAACTTTTATTTGTAGGGAGTGTTTTCATGACCTCTTCAATTTCATTTCTAGTGATTGGTCTGTTCAGTTGGTCTGTTTCTACTTGATTCAGTTTTTGCAGGCTGTAAGATTCTAGAAAATTGTCCATTTCTTCCAGGTTGTCAAATTTGTTGGCATATAGTTGTTCATAGTATTCTCTTATGGTTTTTTGTATTTCTGCTGTATCCGTTGTGATTTCTCCTTTTTCATTTATAATTTTGGTTATTTGGATTCTTTCTCTCCTCTTTTTAGTGAGTCTGGCCAGGGGTTTGTCAATTTTGTTCACTTTTTCAAAGAGCCAGCTCTTGGTTTTATTAATTTTCTGTATTGTTTTTTGAGTCTCTATTTTATTGATTTCTTCTTTGATCTTTATAATTTCCTTCCTTCTGCTGACTTTAGGACTTTTTTGTTCTTCTTTTTCTAATTCATTTAGGTGGAGGGTTAAGTTGTCAATTTGGGATCTTTCTTCTTTTTTGAGAAAGGCCTGTATTGCTATAAATTTCCCTCTGAGCACTGCTTTTGCAGCATCCCATAGATTTTGAGAGGTTGTGTCTTCATTATCGTTTGTTTCAAGGTATTTTTTAATTTCATTCTTGATTTTCTCATTGACCCATTGGTTTTTTAGTAGCATGTGGTTTAGTCTCCATGTAGTAGGTTTTTTCTCTTTGCTTTTCCCATGGTTGATTTCTAATTTCATGGCATTGTGGTCAGAGAAGATACTTGAGATAATTTCTATGCTCCTAGATTTATTGAGATTCGCTTTGTGTCCCAATATGTGGTTGATTCTTGAGAATGTTCCATGTGCATTTGAGAAGAATGTGTATTCTGATTATTTTGGATGTAGTGTCCTGAAGATATCAATTAAATCTAATCTTTCTATTGTTTCCTTTAGGATCTTTGTTGCTTTATTGGTTTTCTGTCTAGAGGATCTGTCCATTGATGTGATTGGGGTATTAAAGTCTCCTGCTATGATTGCATTCTCATCAATATCTCCCTTTATGTCTGTTAATATTTGTTGTATGTATCTGGGTGCTCCTATATTTGGGGCATATATGTTGATGATAGTAACATCCTCTCCTTGGATGGACCCCTTAATCATTAAATAGTGTCCTTCTTTGTCTTTCTTTATGTCTTTTGTTTTAAAGTCTATTTTGTCTGATATGAGCGTTGCAACTCCTGCTTTTCTGTCATGTCTATTGGCGTGAAATATATTCCCCCACCCTTTCACTTTCAATCTATATGTATCTTTTGTCCTAAGGTGAGTTTCTTGTAGGCAGCATATTGAAGGTTTTTGCCTTTTTATCCACTCAGCCACTCTGTGTCTTTTGATTGGGGCATTCAGTCCATTGACATTTAAGGTGATAATTGATAGATGATTATTTATTGCCATTTGAACCTCATGTTCCAGTTGTTTCTATGTTTCTCCATTCTTCCTTTCTTTTTTTTTTTTTTTTGGATGGTCTCCTGTTGTTATCTGCTTGAGTGTATTTTTTTTTTCATTTTTTGCAAATGCAATATTTGGTTTTGACTTGTGGTTGCCCTGTTTTTTAAGTATGCTAACCCCTTCCCATAATTGTGTGTTTTAGCCTGATGGTCCTGTAAGTTCAAACACTTCATTAGTATATTAAAATTAAGAAGAGAAACATACAAACAAACAAAAAGTGTTATTTACTTCCTAACATCCCTTGCCCACATTTTATGGTTTTGATGCCTCTTTTTTATTTTTTTCCTTTTTAATTTTATTTTGTTTGAAACATGTTCATGATTAAATCTGTATGCTGGCTTATTTGAGTGACTGCTCTCTGATTGCGGTTTCCTCAGTCCTAGTTCTTCCTCTTCTTCTTCTTTTTTTTTAATTTTCTTTTTTCTTCCCTTTCCTTCCTTTATTTTTGGTTTAGAGAAGCCCTTTCAATATTTCCTTTAACCTGGATTTTGTGTTGCTGTATTCTTTAAGTTTTTGTTTGTTGGGAAAAATTTTTATTTCCCCTTCTATTTTAAATGATATTCTTGCTGGATAGAGTATTCTAGGTTGCATATTTTTTCCTTTGAGCACTTTAAATATCTCTTGCCATTCTCTCCTGGCCTGTAGTGTTTCTGTAGAGAAATCAGCTGATATTCTTATGGGGGTTCCCTTGTAGGTAACATTCTGTTTTTCTCTTGCTGCCTTTAGGATCCTCTCTTTATCACTAACTTTTGCCATTTTTATTATGATGTGTCTTGGTGTGGGTCTGTTTGGGTTCAGTTTGTTTGGGGCCCTCTGTGCTTCTTGTACCTTGAACCCAGTATCCTTTAGATTTGGGAAGTTTCTAGCGATAATTTCTTCAAATATATTTTCCATCCCCTCATCTTTTTCTACTCCTTCTGGAATTCCTATTATGTGTAGATTGGCCCGCTTTATATTATCCCATAGGTCTCTTATATTGCTTTCCAGTTTTTTGATTCGGTTTTCTGTCTGTTGACCGGATTGAGTGATTTCCATTCTTCTATCTTCCATATCACTGATTCGTTCTTCTGCATTATTCATTCTGGTTTTTACTGCCCCTAGTTCAGTTTGCATCTCTGCAAATGAATGTTCTAGTTTTTCTTGGCTCCTCCTTATATTTTCTAGTTCCTTTCTGAGGGTATCTGCATTACTGTTCATATCTTCTCTTAATTCCTTCAGTATTTTCACTATTTCTCTTTTGAACTCCAGGTCTGTCTGACTGCAGAGATCTGTTTCATTGTTGACTGTTTTAGGTGAGTTCTCCTGTTGGTTTGACTGGGGGTGGTTTCTCAGCTTCTTCATCTTGCTTGTTGTTTTCTTTCTCCTGAGGGAGTTGTACTCTCCGTTATCGGGCAGTGTTTGCCTTGTCACTGCCGTGGAATATTTCCTGAGGGCTGGCGTTGTTGGTCAATCTTTTTTGAGGCAGTGCGGCTTTTCTGGAGTGTTGATGGGGCTAACAGTGTTTCTTTGAAGCAAAGGAGGGCTTCCTGAGGGCAGACAGGACTGGGAGGTCCACACCACAATGGTAGCAGATTTCACTTGGTCATGCAGAGCTTGCTCTGGTGTTTTGAGGCTGTGGGGTTCTTGCAGGGGGTTGGCGGTGTTGGGCAGCTGTTCCTCAGGAGTGCAGCACCCCCTGGGGGCTGGAGCAGCTATCTGGGTCACTGAGAACCTAAGAGGCTCTTCCCTAGGGCAGCCGAAGTCAGAAGGACAGCCTGAGAATGTAGGCGGATCTTTTCACAGTCTGGCCGAGCTTGTTGCAGCTTTTCTGGGCTGCAGGGGCTCTTCCAGGGGTCTGGTGGTGCTGAGCAGCTATTCCGCGGGAGTGGGGCACCCCCTGGGGGCTTGGGTGGGTGGCAGGGCCACTGGAAACCTAAGCAGCTCTTCCCCAGGGCAGCCCGACTCAGAAAGACCGTCTGAGATGTTTTCCTGACTCGGCCAGTCTTGTTGCAGCTTTTCTGGGCTGCAGGGGGTCCTGCCTGGAGCTGGCAGTCCTATGCAGCTGGTCCACTAGGTCTCACCACCCCCTGGGGGCTTGGGCGGGTAGCAGGGCCGTTGGAGACCCAAGAGGCTCCTCCCCAGGGCAGCCTGACTCAGAAAAACTGTCTGAGATCTTTTCCCGACTCGGCCAGGCTTATTGCAGCTTTTCTGGGCTGCAGGGGATCCTGCCTGGAACTGGCAGTCCTATGCAGCTGATCCACTAGGGCACCCCCTGGGGGCTTGGGCGGGTAGCAGGGCCGTTGGAAACCCAAGAGGCTCCTCCCTGGGGCAGCCCGACTCAGAAAAACCGTCGGAGAATTAGGCCGATCTATTCACGGCCTGGCTAGGCTTGTTCTAGCTTTTCTGGGCTGCAGGCCTTTTCTCGGGGGCTGGTGGTGTTTGGTGCTGCTCTGTGGAAGTGTAGCCCCTCCAAAGGGCAAGTGGGCCTGTGCAGGGACAGCCACTGCGGTGGTAGGCTTCAGGCAATTGTTGAGGCCAGCCCTCCTGGATGGCAGGCAGTCCCAGGTCCGGTGAGAGCATAGGGGGTGGCGGGGGTGGGGGGAGGGGATGCACTGGGAAGCACAGCTTTCTGCTAGCTAGCGGGCCTGTAAGCTTGCTGTGGCGTGGGGGGTATTCTATGGGGACCCACCCCTTCTTCTCTCCCCTCCCCAGCACGGGCGCAGACCAGGCTCTTCTCCCAGGTTCCCTCTGATGCGGCTTTCCACTTCCCCGCCCCTAGAGTATTGTTCCCTTCCTCTGCGACAGCTTTGTTTTCTAGTCTCCCAGGCAGTCTCTGCCCCGTCAAATGGTTTCTAGACCTCCCAAGCAGTTTCCGCTCCGCCCTGCCCCCCCAGCCCGTTCTCAGGGTCTGACCTCTGCAGCCGGGATCTCGGTGCCCAGCCCCCATCCAGGCATCCCCCGTCCCTTTCCCGGGGACTAACCTCTGGAGCCGAGGTCTCGGTGCCCAGCCCCCACTCAGGCGTCTCAATTTTTGGTGACTGTGCCCGTAGTTCAGATGGTCTGTTGGGTTCTTGATTGGCTTTTCCGTACTCCAACTTACTGCTATACTCTTCTCTGCATCTGGAGATTCCTCCGGTTTGTTTGATCTTTCCCCCGGTAGGTGACTTTCCAGGGTGCGGGAACCCTTTCTCCTCCGCAGCTCCCTTTCGGGAGCGCCTGTCCCGCTCGGATTCACCTTCTCTCACTCTCCTCTTTTCTCCCGTTCTGCCCAGTAATGTCACAAACTTCTTGCCATTATTGGAGTTTAGGTTCCTCTGCCAGCGATTGGTTGCTGTTCTGTGCGAGTCATTTATTCTGTAGATGTGCTTTTTTTGTTGTGTTTGTGGAAGAGGGTGAGCGTGTCTCCCTACTCCTCCGCCATCTTGTCCTCTCCCCATTTCTGGTTTTTGACTGTTATGAATGTAAGTTATATAAACAGTCATGTACAAGTCTTTTACAGGATATATGTTTTTATTTCTCCTTGATAAACACCTAGGAGTGAAATTGCCAGGTTGTGTGGCGATTGTGTAATTGCTGGCTGCTTTCGCCAGCAGCTGTGCCATTTCACATCCCCATGAGCAATGTGTAGGAATTCTAGTTACTCTGTTTTCTTGTTTACACTTGGCATTATCAGCCTTTTAAATTTTACCCTTCTGGTGTGTGTAGTGATCTTTCTTTGTGGTTTTAGTTTTCATTTCCCTAATGACTATTGATATTTTCCATTCATATATCTTTTGCGGCATGGTGTCTTTTCAAATCTCATTTTCTATTGGGTGTTTGCAGTCCTAGAATGATAGGAGTTTTTTTTGTATATATCCTGGGCATAATGTATTCATATATATATTTTCTCCCAGTCTGTAGCTTGCCTTTTCGTTTTCTTAATGGTGAGACTTTCAACAGGCAGAAATTTTTAATTTGATGAAGTTCTATTTTTTTTATGACAAATATTTCAAGTGCTATCTAAGAAATCTCTGCCTAGCCCAATGATAAAACTTTTTATGTTTTCTTTTAGGAGTTTATAGTTTTAGTTCTTACCTTGGGTCTATTTGACATATTTAAAGTTATTTTTTGTGTATGGTAGTAGGTAAGGGCTAAAGTTCACTTTGTATGGATAGCCAATTATTCCATCACCCTTTGTTGAAAAGTCTACCCTTTTCCCATTGAAATACTTTGAATTGAAAAGGCTAGACTTTTGTTGAAAATCATTCAGTCATATATGTGTGGGAGTATTTCTGCACTCTCTATTTTCTTTCATCGACCTCTGTGTCTATTTGTATGCCAAACACACTGTCTTGATTACTGTAGCTTCATAATAAGCCTTGAAACCAGAAAGTACCAGATCTTCCAGCTTTGTTCTTTTTCAAAATTGCTCTGGTTAATCTAAGTTCTTTTTCCTCCTCTTCTTCAAACTCTGCTCAACCAGCTGGAGATCAAAACTCTGAGTGCCTCGCTTGGAATTTTCCACTTTCCACCATTATGGAGCATGCAGCCAGGGAAGTAGCCTTGGGGCTTGTACTCCTGTGTGTAAAGAGAACCATGAAAGATGCAGGCGTCGAGATTCAGCTTAGTGCTCAGAGGTATAGAGCAGAGAGTGCCACAGAGACATGCGCAGCGGCCCTGCCGTCCATCACTCCAGCATCATCTTGAGTCTCACTTTGGTATTTTGCTACTGCAGGGGGCAGAAAGCAAAAAGAAAGGCTTTTCTGGCAAGATTAGAAAAGCCGTTCTCTTCCATTAGTTCCGTGTCTCTACCACTCAGTTATTTTATGGCTACTTCTGATTTCACACAATCCATCTTCTTCACACAGTAGTAGCTGCGATGCAGCAGCCTTTGCTGGTTGCCCTGCTTGAAATAAGATTTCCAGTGGTTTACTCCCAAATGTTTGTGATTTATATTGGGCCGACACCTACCAGTATAAATTTCCTCATAGGCACTACTGTCATCAGTGGCTGCATAACTACGTCCCGAGGCTGATTCCCTTTCTCTTGTGCATGGATTGCCACCATTCAGGTGTGTAGATAGGAACAGGCACCATTTCTCTAATTTTGTACCTTGGGAGATCAGTTTCCATTCATGAAATTTGCAAAATTGATAACAGCATTTTCATGTAATCCTTAAGTGAGTTATTAGCCTAATTCATTCTTCCTCAACCTTTTTTCCTCATTGCCATCTACTAATGAGAGAAATTAAGTACTGAGGAATGATATTTTGTTGGATAGTGTTGAATTTAGAAGAGCCATGAACCATTGTAATGTTTAAGCCTTTTGCCCTCCAAGAACCAATTTCCTCCTTTGGGAGTGCTGTTGCCCTTGTTGAGAATGTGTGGTCTACTTTGTAGAAAATAGGTAATTCTATAACAGTTGCAACGGCAGTTATAACTTTCCTTCGTTAAGTGATTCTTATATACCGGACATTGTACTATGTACTTGATTAGGTTTATCTTGTATAGCCCTTATAAAAGCCATGTGTATAATTTCCATTTTCTGAATGAAGAAACTGCTATGGAGAGGTTGTTACCTTATCTGAAACATAGGTTCAAAGTGTAGATCTCAGGAAGCTTCTCTGTGGACCTCAGAGATCTCATTCTACTGCTTTCTTCTCCTCACAATGAATTAATCGAAAAGTGTCATTCTACGGCCAGTGATGCACAATTTATTGTGGGGCTTAAAGTCCCAACATATCGACTCCTAGGAATGCTTCTGTTCTTCCTGTTTGACATTTCTTATAGGTCTTCAAATGTATGTATGTATGAATGTATGTATGTATATGTATGTGTGTATGTATGTATGTATGTATTTTTGGTCTATGAGTTGCTAATAGTTTACTGGGAAGAACAATTGGCAAGTGATTATAAGGAACTCTGAAAGTATAAAGGGTGATAATTCTAGAGAGGATTATTATAGCCACAACTTGAAAACATTTTGTTTTGGAAGAATTCAGGCACAATTTACCTATATCCTGATCCTATGAAAGAGCTCCTCATCTATAATATGCAATTATCCATTTAAAGTTTTACTATTTTTCCTTTTACATGTTTGCCTATTTAAGATGGTAAAAGTAATATAACACATGATAAAAATCAAATACACTAGACAAAAATAAGATGAAAAGTTAACTTTTCTTAGCTCCAACTTCTAAATTCTACTCAGATAGTTTCAGTTTTTCCCTGAATTTAAAATGCATTTATCAGCATGTGTAGATATATCTATGGATATTCCTTTTATTTAAAAACTTGAGAGTATAGCATTAAAATTGCATTATATCTTGTCTAAGTCATTCTTTAAAAATTGTTGTGTAGCATTTCATCATGGCTGTTTCATTATTTCTTTGACTCACTTTGTAGTAAAAGATATATGGCTAGGTCCAACTATTCACTATTCTAGGGAGTCTTTTGAAGAATGTTCTAAGTACACATAGTTTGGCGTTTTTGTGAGTATACTTATACAGTAAAGTAGAGGAATAAGACTGTTAGATCAAAGGGTGTATAAATTTTCATTGCTAAATTGCCCTCCAAAAAGGATACAGGAAACTACCCTGATACCAAACAGTGTTTGAGAAGGTCCACTCTCACAGCACTAGATATTCTAAAACTAAAGATTTTGCCAATCTGATACATGAAAAGCAATGTCTTGTTTTGATTTGCCTTTCTTTAGTTATAAGAGGTTGAGTATGTGTGTGTATGTGTTTTCATGAACTGCTTATTCATATTCTTGCTCATTTTTCTATTGTGAAATCCCTGTTTAGTTTTGTTTCATTGATTGTATGAGCTATTTGCAAATGAAAGAAATTAGTCCTTTTCATTTGTATGGCAGTTCAACTTAACCAGTTTAGTTATGGCTTTTACAGATTTTTGATAATTTGATGTTTAAAACAGTCCATTGTATTGAGGTATAATTTACATAAAAAATGCATACCTTATAAGTTTGCAGTGTGTTTACCTGTATGACCACCACTTTGATCAAGACATAGATTGCTTTTATCATTCCAAAAGTTGCCTCATGTGTTTTGGAGAAAATCCCACCATCCCTGGCCCTAGGAAAGAAGTTTTTGCTTTTTGTTTCTACAAATGCATTTGCATTTCTTAGGACATCGTGTGGCATCATAAGGTACACACTGCTTCGTGACTAGGATTTTGATTTGCATTGAGCTGGATATACTGGAAATTTTCTATTTTTCTGAGGTGCATTCATTTACATTACAAAGTTTGCTTATATAGTCACCTTTTGTATCAGCTTCTGAGGACTGCTATAACAAATTAACATAGAGTGGCTTGAAACAAAAGAATTTCTTCTGTCATAATTTTGGATGCTGGAAGTCTGAGCTTTTTGGCTTGCAGCTGTGTATTTCCTATCTCTGGTCAGCATTCTTTCCTCTGTCTCCCCGTCTCTTCTCTTTTTAAAAGACACCAGTCATTGGGAGTTCCCCTCATGGCTCAGTGGTAGCGAATCTGACTAGGATCCATGAGACCATGGTTTCGATCCCTGGCTTTGCTCAGTGGATTAAGGATCCAGCATTGTTGTGAGCTGTGGTGTAGGTCGCAGACAAGCTCGGATTCCACGTTGCTGTGGCTATGGTGTAGGATGGCAGAGCCCTAGCCTGGGAACTTCCATATGCTGCACTTGTATTCCTAAAAAGCAAATTAAATAAATAAAATAAAATAAAACAAAATAGAATAAAGTAAAATAAAATAAGATACCAGTCATGGTTGAGTAAGCCCAGCCTACTCAGGTGTGACTTCGTCCTAACTAATGACATTTCTAGAGGTCCTGTTTCTAGATAAGTTCATATTCACGAAGGAGGGGACAACCCACCACTGTTCTTCTGGCCCCAGAAAATGCATGCCCTTCTCGTGTGTGAAATGTATTTATCACATCCCAACATTCTCCAAAGTCTTCATCATTCCAGCATCAACTTTAAGTCTAAAATATCATTTAAACATAATCACCTCAAAAAGTTTGGAATCTGGAGTTCCCGTCGTGGCACAGTGGTTAATGAATCCGACGAGGAACCATGAGGTTGCGGGTTCGGTCCCTGCCCTTGCTCAGTGGGTTAACGATCCGGCGTTGCCATGAGCTGTGGTGTAGGTTGCAGACGCGGCTCAGATCCCGCGTTGCTGTGGCTCTGGCGTAGGCCGGAGACTACAGCTCCGATTCAACTCCTAGCCTGGAAACCTCCATATGCCGCGGGAGCGACCCAAGAAATAGCAAAAAGACAAAAAAAAAAAAAAAAGTTTGGAATCCCATATTTGGTATCCTCTAAATCAGGTGTGGGTGAGACACTAGTTATAATCCATCCTGGGCCCAGATTCCTCTCCATCCACAGACCTGTGCAGCCCGAACACAGGTTACCTGCTTCCACAACACAGTGCCGGGACAGGTGATCCCTTTCCAGAAGGGAGAAACTGGAAGGAAAAAAGGAGTCACACGTCCCAAGCAGGTCTGAAACCCCACAGGGCAATTCCATTCCATTTCAGGGCCTGAGAATGCATCTGTTGTTCCCTGCTTTGTTCTTGGGCCTTGGCGGGGCAGCTGTAGCCCCCTCCTTACTGCCCACCACAGCAGGGACTCCACTGTCTCTGAGCCTTGGAATCCTTCTTCCTTCATTTCATCCCTTCTCCGTCCATATCATCTACTGGAAAAAAATTCTTGAAAAGCTCACTGGTCTTCTGTGGATGATGTGGGGGTCCAGTCATCAGATGCACAGTTCTTCACAGGGCTGTCCTGGCTGACTCCACCTCTGCTGCTGGCTTCTGCTGGATGGCGATTGGATGCCTCGGTCATGTGCCCTTGGCTCTTTGCCAGATCAAGGCATCTGGGGAGACTGAGAATATTTCAAATCATCATGCGCTGGTTCCTTTTTACTTAACAATTCCTTCCTCAGTCTACTCTTGACTTTTGTTTTTTTTTTCTTCTTTTTTTTTCTATTTGGCCGTATCCATGGCATGTGGAATTTCCTGGACCAGGGGTGGAACCCACGCCACACGCCACGGTATCAACATAATGCCAGATCCTTAACCTGCTATGCCTCATGGGAACCCCTTCCTCTTGAGTGTTTACCATAAGCAGAAAAAACAGGACACACCTTCCACACTTTGACTGGGAATCTCATTAAGCAGACATCTAAGTTCACCACCTGTAAGTTTTATTTCCACCACCAAGTAATGGTGCACAGTTCAGCCAAGTTCTCTTCCATTTTGTAACAGGAATAGCCTTTACTCTAGTTTAAGCTAAGGGTATTTCTCATTTTTATCATTTCCAATAATGAGTTTCTATCATGAATGTGTATTTAATTTTGCCAAATGCGCTTTTTTTTTTTTGAATCAGACACTGTTCTTGGGATAAGCCTGAAGGTTGTGGTTGACTTGATTTGGTAGTACTTTTGCTGAGAGTATTTTCATTTTGACATCAGAGTGTGCTCGTCTTACATGATGAATTGGGAATTATTCTGAAGGGTTTGTGTAGGATTGGCATTGGTTGTTTCTTAGAGGTTTGGTAGAAAATTCACCATCTGGGTCTGCAGTTCTTTGTGAAAAAGAGTGAACTATATGATTTTTATTTATTTTTTATTTATTTATTTTTATTTATTTTATTTTATTTTATTTTTTTGTCTTTTTTTGCTATTTCTTGGGCCGCTGCTGCGGCATATGGAGGTTCCCGGCTAGGGGTCTAATCGGAGCTCTAGCTGCCAGCCTATGCCAGAGCCACAGCAACGCAGGATCCGAGACGTATCTGCAACCTACACCACAGCTCACGGCAACGCCGGATCATTAACCCACTGAGCAAGGCCAGGGATCGAACCCGCAACCTCATGGTTCCTAGTCGGATTCATTAACCACTGCGCCACGACGGGAACTCCTGATTTTTTTTTTAAAAGATAAAGAGCTATTCAGATTTCTTAGTTATTTTGTGTAGTTATTTTTATGGTAATTTGAATCTTTCATCAAGCTATTCGTCCACTCCCTGCATCCTGCTTTTTTCTAGTCCATTGATTCAACTCTTCAACACACTCATTCAAATTGGGACCTAATACAGTATGAATGTTAAGAATGCTTTTAGGGAGTTCCCTGGTGGTGCAGCAGATTAAGGATCCGATGGTTTGGGTTGTTGCTGTGGTATAGTTTTGATCCCTGGCCCAGGAACTTGCACATGCTGCAGTGAGGCCAAAAAAGAAAGAAAAGAAAGACTTTTAAAATTTTATCTACCCATCTCCATTCTCCTATAATGTTGCTGAGCAAGCTGGGTTAGGTGCCCTATAAATTTCTGAAATCATCTGTCTCATTCTTTTCTTGGCTTCTATTTTACAAAGATGATGGCACAAAGTTTTGTACAGTCTTTGTTTAATTTTTATTGTTTTTTTAAAGCCAGTTCTTTTTTTAAAAGTTAAAATATAAAGAAAAATTTATTTTGTTAACTTTTCTGTGACCTTGCCTCACTTCCCCCAAATCTTACATTAAGAATGTTCTGATTTTTCTTCCCTTTTGGTGTGTTGGCCTTCCGATCTCATAGATTACAGGCCAATGGAGGACAAAAATGTCACTCTGTGACTTCCAGCCACTCCTCCCCATGGCACTGGACACCCAGCAATGACTCAGTGACTTACTGGCTATCAATTGATCTAAGTTATAAACTAAAAGATGAATCTTGGTTCAGGATCTTTAGAATCTACTCCAGTTTTTACAACACTCTCTTCCAAGATTAAAGTTTTAATGATTTAAAGAGGTGCAAAACCTATGGTAAACAGACATCATATTTCATTATTTTCATTTTATTTCTATTCTTGTACTTTTCATCCTTTTCCATAGTAGTTGTTAGAAAATGCAATTTCTTTCTCTATTGATTTGGTCCTTGTACGTTTAGTAAGTATTGATTCTCCCCTGAACTCTTTTGCTACATTTCTAAGAGAGCAAAATCTTAAAAGCTTTATTTCATTTTATTCAAACAGGCACTAACATACCAGTTATTCTACAGAGTCTAGGATTTTCCCAGCTCTATAGTTTGTAACTGCAATTTAGCGCCTTCTGCCATTGTTAAAGATAGCCTATCCATCTGTTTCAATTTTTAAAAATGATGTTTTTATTTACTAACTGGTTGTCTACCAAGATGAAACTTATTGTGACTTTTGCCATGTGTTGGAAAGATAAAGTACAGTTTCCTGTTTTAAAGTAGATTAAAAAATGGACATTCATTTAACATGTGTTTATTGTACCAGATAAGTAAAATTTATACCTAGAATTTGAATAATATTTAGTTCAAATATGGGAGAGAGAAAAATCAGCCTAAAGAGTAGAATGTTATTTAAGTCTGTAGTTCTGAATTATACTGCCTCATTTCTTCATTCTTTAAAAAAACTTGAGTTTGTTCTTCTAATTTCTCATTACTTCAATTTTATTATTGATCAACTCTTGATGTTTACTCCAAAGCAAGCTGGCAAAATTAAATTGACATCCTAGGAAGTAATGTCACACCACTATCAGTGTGTTATGATATTTAGTTAATCTCAGTTATATTTACCAGGAACCATATACTTTATAGTGCTGTTTTTATTTGCTTCTGGGTGATACCACATTTGCTTAACATTTGTGGAACTCAGTTACTTTATTAATTTGGAATATTTAAAACAATAGGTTAAGCAAATATACCAGAATACTTTTGAAATTCCTTCTAACTTATCTGATTACAATTTTTACATTTATATAAATAATTACACATTTTTTTATTTTGGAAAATAAACATCTAAGCTTAAAGGATATTGAAAGGTATAATTCTGAATGTACATGTTATATGTCAGAGCTAAGAAATTGGAGATGTTTTGTCAAAATGCTAGGAACTTAAGATAATTATTATAGCAATTCTCTCCGAGTCCAGGCAGGACCAACTATTACAGAATAATGGTATCTCTCTAACCTTGTTAAAGATCTTCTGCATATATTCTCATGATTACATTGTAGGACATGATCATTTTATTAAGTATTTTAAAACCCAAATCTAAATCTTGGGTTATAGCCCTTTGCCAGAGGAGATGGAGAAGAGTAAGTTATGTCCATCCTGACCTCTCCTGGCTCTATGATGACCTGTTCTTCTGAGTCTTCCACTGTTATGAGTTGCTGCAATGCTGTGTGTCATTTTTGTTTCTATAGGTGGTAACTGGAAGGTTTCCATAATCACCAGTGACTTGCCAAATGCAGGGACCAGCTCACAGGTTTATATTATACTCTATGGACGACTTAGGACTTCAGCTCCCATATATCTGTATGGAACAGATGGAGTTCGATTTCAGGATGGCCAGGAAGACGTATTTACTGTAAGTAGTAAAACTGAGTAAAACCTGGTAATGTAAGCTGGTAGGTACTTTGCAATGGATGCAGTCTATCAAATTGGGCACATCCTGTTATAACAACATGTGTCCTGTAGAAGATCAATCAAAAGTGATTCATAGAGGATTTTGCTCAGGCAGGTTATACACAAGCAAAACTGCAGTACAATAAGAGACAACAGCTAGAGAGAAACACTAGATGACAACATTTGTTGTTTCTGTACTTGTGGCTGTCAGGAGCAAGGGCTGTGCCTTTCTGTCTGAGGCTCTAACAGATTAGTCTCAAAGTCAAGGTCAAAAAGGGAAAATAAATGATCAAATAAAGGAAGGCAAAGAAGCTTTCATCGAGTTATTGGGTCATGACATATGAGATGATCCATTGAGATCAAGATCGAGACCTGGGGAGAAATAGAGGTAGCCAAGATGCTCCAGTGTCATGTTGTTAAACCTGAGTCAGGAAGGTCAGCAGTCACAGGCGAGGTTTGGAATGAGTCAGCATCAGGCACCACAGGTGCTTAGTAATGTCTTTTGAACCAATGACTGGATGCACAGAGGGATTGTTCTGAACTGGGTAGAGACAGAAAATAAAATCACAATCAGAAAAAAGTGTCCTTTGTGGCAGTGAGGGATGGACTGGGGGTTGGGATCAGCACATTCACACTGAGGTCTATGGAATAATTAGCCAATGGGGTCCTGCTGTACAGCACAGGGAACTCTACCCAATATTCTGTGATCATCTATATGGGAAAAGAATCAGAAAGAGAATGGATGTGTGTACATGTATAGCTGAATCACTGTGTTGTACAGCAGAAATTATCTGCTTGTACATCAACTATACTTCAATAAAACTTTAAAAAATGAAAAAAAAAAAGAAGAAAGAAGTGTCCATAAGTATCCAAAATCTTTGCAGGATACCGTTACATGTGATCCCGGGTGTGTGGTTTACCATAGCCTGTGTACTCAGCCCATGTATATCACAGGAGAGGCTGAACTGTTTGGTACCAAACTAATAGTTTAATTTGAACTATCCTTTCCATGCTTTCTATGTGAGTCAGTATGTATGTATGTATGTATTTGTCTTTTTGCCTTTTCTAGGGCCGCTCCTGCGGCATATGGAGGTTCCCAGGCTAGGGGTTGAATCAGAGCTGTAGCCACCGGCGTACACCAGAGCCACAGCAATATGGGATCCAAGCCACGTCTGCAACCTACACCACAGCTCACAGCAACGCTGGATCCTTAACCTGCTGAGCAAGGCCAGGGATTGAACCCGCAACCTCATGGTTCCTAGTCAGATCTGTTAACCACTGAGCCACGACGGGAACTCTTGTGAGTCAGTATTTAAAGAAACTCTTTTGTTGATGGCCAATAATATATAAAAATTAACAACAAAGATTTTGATATTTTGCATGTGTAGGAAATAATTTTAGAGATGAATGTACTACAAGAGTCTGAACTGTTTTTGTTGCTGTTTTGCTATTTTATTGTTTCAAATTTACTTTTAAATCCAATTATACTTTCACACAGTGAATATATTTTGAATATTCTTTATAAGAAAGGAGCACCTATACCCTCCCAGTCACTTTTCCTTCTCTCACAGGAAACTGTTTTAAGTTTGATGCTTTTTTTTCTGAGCACTGTTATCTACATTTCAGCTCTTTCTGTTGGTTTGGCCTTTTTTTGTTTTTTGGTCTCTTTGTCTTTTTAGGGCTACGCCTGAGGCATGTGGAGGTTCCCAGGCTGGGGGTCCAATTGGAGCTGCAGCCGCTGGCCTGTGCCACAGCCACATCAACACAGGATCTGAGCCATGTCTGCGACCTACACCACAGCTTACACCAATGCTGTATTCTTTACCTATGGAGCAAGGCCAGGTATCAAAGCCGCATCCTCATGGATGCTAGTCTGGTTTGTTAACTACTGAGCCGTGATGGGAACTCAGGTTTGGCCTATTTTTTAATTGGGTTGTTTTTCTTTTTGTTATTGCATTGTAAGGCTACTTTATACGTTCTAAATACTAGACCCTTACCAGAAATATGATTTGCAGGAGTTCCTGCTGTGGTGCAACAGGATCAGCAGTGTCTTGGGAGCACTGGGACACCCAGCCTGGTATAGTGGGCTCAGGATGAAGCGTTGCCGCACTTGTGGCTTGGATCTGATCCCTGGCTCAGGAACTCCATATGCTGCAGGGTGGCCAAAAATGGGAAAAAAAATATGAATTGCAGATATTTTCTCCTATTTTGTGGGTTATCTTTTCACTCTTTTGATAGTATCTTTTAATGTACAGGAATTTTTAGTTTTGTTAATGTCCAGTTTATCTATTTTTTCCTTTTGTTCCCTGTGTTTTTGCTGTCATATCTAAGAAATTATTGCCAAAGCCAAGGTCATGAACACTTAGCCCTTTGTTTTCTTCTGTATTAGTTCTTTGATCCATTTTGAGTTAAATTTTATACATGGTCTATGAGGTAAAATTCCAATTCCATTCTTTTTTGTGATACCTAGTCCTTGCTCTGCTTTTTGAGTCCATTTTGATAGTTTGTGTGATTCTAAAGATTTGTCCATTTCATCTAGGTTATCTAATTTGCTGGCACACAATTGTTCATGATATTCCTTTATAATTCTTTTTGTTTGAATAAGGTTAGTAGTAATGTCCGTATTTTCACTTATGCTTTTGGTAATTTGAGTTTGCCTTCTTTTTTTCCTTAGGCTAGCTAAATGTTTGTTAATTTGGTTCTCCTTTTCAAAGAACCAGTGTTTGGTTTAGTAGATTGTATTGTTTTTCTATTCTCTGTTTCATCTCCATTCTAATCTGTTATTTCCTTTCTTCTGCTAGCTTTGCACTTAGCTTACTCCTCTTTTATCCTAGTTCTGTAAGTTGCAAAGCTAGGTTATTTATTTGAGAACCTCCTTCTTCCTCCTCTTCCCACTTTCTTCCTACTCCCCTCCCCTTCTTCTTCCTTCATTCTCTTCCTCCTATTTCCTCCCCCTTCCTTCATTCTCTCCCTCCTATCTCCTCCCCCTTCTCCCTCTCCACAGAGTCTCTGAATTTATTAGATCAGAATCTCTAAGGAAGTTTTCTCTCACAGCCAGCTTGCCAGTCTAGTCGATGAATGTTCACCTGACGTGATTTCTTCCTTTTAAGTATTTCATATTTCACATATTTTATAGAATTACAGCTAAAATTTCCCTCTGAACTCTAGTATGAGTCCATACTAATGTGAATCACTAGTTTTTCATATGTTTTTTATTCTTCTCAAGGTATTTTAAAGTTTCCCTTGCAGTTTCTTTGACTCATTCACTACTTAAGTGTATATAATTTAATTTACACATATTTGTAGATTTTTCAGTTTTCTTTCTTGTATTTATTTCTATTTTCTCATTCCATTGTAGTTAGAAAAGATACTCAGTATGACTTCACACCTATTCAATTTTCAAAACCTGTTTTGTGATATAGCATATATTCTATCCTTGAGAATGTTCTAAGTACATTTGAGAAAACTGTATTCTGCTGCTGTTGAGTGGAATGCTTTATAAATGGCTCTAGTTGGTATATGATGTTGTTCAGTTCCTCTATTTCCTTACTGATATTCTGTTTAGTTGTTCTACTGAAGTCTCCAATGACTATTGTAGACTATTTCTCTATTCAATTATGTACATTTTTGCTTCATGTATTTTGGCACTCTGTCGTTAGGTGTGTACATTTTTATAAATATAAAATCTTCTTAATGGATTGATCACTTTATTAACATACAATGCCCTAGTATAAGGTTTTAACAATCGATTTTGTGAAATTACATTGAAAGAAGTTCTCTTGGTTTTTTTTATAGATCACAGTTGGGGAGCTTGGCACACTCTTTAAGATTCGTATTGGTCATACTAACTCTGGACTTTCCCCCTCCTGGCACTGTAAAGAGGTAAAAGCATATCAATACTCCCATCCTTTGTAAGGTCCTCTGCCAATTCTGTTTAGGAATCAAACCTCAGAGGGGCATTTCACACCTGCTGTGAGTTGATGGAGTAAAACCTGGACTTTTTAGTCAGAGCTTTCCTCAGGGCAGCAGTATCATATGCCCTTAATAATAATTTAATTCCTAATTAACTGAGGGAAGCACCTCAACCAAACAATCCTCTCACCTCTGCAAAGAAAAGAAAATACTTCAGACTCTACATAAACTCTCATTGCTTCTTGATATAGTTGCAATAGAAAAGATGACCGGGGGGGTGTTATCAGCTTCAGAAGGTTGTGAAAATAGTCCATTTGCATTGGTAAAATAATCATCTACTAGATTTGAGCACCAGCCATCAAATTTAGGCTATTCATGCTAAGCAAGAGGACGTCCCCTGAGTAATTGCAGGAGAAATGAGAGGCTTATGTTTTCTATATTACTCAGAATTAAAATTTTTTTTTTTGTCTTTTGTCTTTTTGTTGTTGTTATTGTTGTTGTTGTTGTTGTTGCTATCTCTTGGGCTGCTTCCACGGCATATGGAGGTTCCCAGGCCAGGGGTTGAATCAGAGCTGTAGCCACCGACCTATGCCAGAGCCACAGCAACGCGGGATCCGAGCCGCGTCTGCAACCTACACCACAGCTCACGGCAACGCTGGATCCTTAACCCACTGAGCAAGGCCAGGGACCGAACCCGCAACCTCATGGTTCCTAGTCGGATTCGTTAACCACTGCGCCACGACGGGAACTCCAGAATTAAAAAATTTTTACTTATTTTCATGATTGCCAATAAATGCACATCTTGAATATTGGAAATCACCCAGTGTTATTCATTTTTGTGTATGGCATATTTCCAGGATAAATGATCTTTAACTGAACAAGTTCTCAAAATGCAAAGAATACCTAGTCAAACTCCTCATATTCTTGGAAAAATTGTTCTACAGTTTTTTAATACACGAGAAAATTAATGAAAAATTCATAGAAGATGAGCAATCCCTTAAAAACATATTTTTATTTTATTAGAATAAACATATAGTTGTTAATAATCCCATCTTTACATTAAAGTCGCAAAAGATACTGAAGCAGAATGAGAAAATGAAATTCACTTTATGAAAATACAGAACGTAGAAGTTAGATTTCAAAGTTCAAGATTACTGCCTGGCTTCTATGTGAAATAATTTCCTCTTTTATGCTATATAGAGCTTTTGAAATATGGTCTTCAGATTGATATGTAAATGATCATGTATGATAATAATGACATCTTTTACTTTTTCTCTCTTAGTAAGCTAAACTAATTTATGAAAATTATCCTTGGGAATTCTCATTGTGGCTCACCAGTAATGAACCTGACTAGTATCCATGAGGATGTGAGGATGTGGGTTCTATCCCTGGCCTCAATCAGTGGGTTAAGGATCTAGCGTTGCCGTGAGCTGTGGTGTAGGTCACAGATGTGGCTCGGATCCAGTGTGGTTGTGGCCGGCAGCTGCAGCTTCGATTTGACCCATAGCCTGGGAACTTCCGTATGCCATAGGTACAGCCCTAAAAAGCAAAAAAAAAAAAAAAAAAAAAAAAAAAGAGAAAAGAAAGAAAGAAATGGAAAAAGGAAATTACCACTAATCACTAATCTCATTTGATTGGTAACTAGTAGGCAATGTTACATTCACTGTGGAGCTGAGATGCTGAGACAATGGTTAAATGATCTGAAAATATATAATATTGCAGAGGAAAGAAAAAAAAATCAGGCTGAAAGTTGTTAGTGACTGTCTGTCCATGGCCAGTCCTCTCTCCATGCGAGGCAGTGAGTTTGCCTGAGGTTTACCTCACCTGCCCTTTAGAACCAGTGAGGAAGAGATGCTCTTGCTTCAGAGTTTTTTTCTGAGTTTATAACACCCTTTATATGATTTACCTATTTGGCCAAATTAAGATGCTAGATAATGGGTTGAGGATTTTCTGATTAATTCCTATAATACAGCTTAGAAGTTGGAAATTTAAAATTTTAAGTAAGCCAACTTGTGCCTATAATGTGAAGGGATTTGAATTAACACACTATAGCACTAATGATACAACATTTCCACAGCCTGTAAAATAATCAGACTGTTTTTGTGAGCTTAAACTTGATTCTTTAAGTTTAGTTAAGGAAGATTACAAAAAAAAAAAAAAACCCACTTCAAGTGATGATTTACTTTGTATTTCTCAAATGATCTGCCTTGGACTGTAATTAAAAAACCAGGTCAAATGGTGGCAGCAATGGCAGTCTTGTAAACCAGTGATAATTCTCTGTGGTTCTCAGGGAGCCTTTCTAAAAGTGTGATTGCTCCAGAGTGCACGTGATGTGAATTGATGAATGAAAATTTCTGGACCTTACCACACTTCACAGACGTAGTACTTTAGGGATTGAAAATCTACCATTATAACAACATGACTCACATGAAAGTTGAAAATCTCTGATTTAAGGCATTATAAAGACAATAAGATTAATTTAACAGATAAAGCAACACCTCACTGAAACTTTTAAAAGAGTAATAGTGCCCTACCCATGAAAGGCTGTATTTTAGAATCAGAGGACACATTGCTACTTTTTGATGATTTTTGGCATTCAACTGATCCCACCAGAATTTATTTATTTATTTATTTTTTAGGGCCACACCTCCAGTGGCATATGGAGGTTCCCAGGCTAGGGGTCAAATTGGAGCTGCAGCTGCCAGCCTAGGCTACAGCCATAGCAACGCCAGATCTGAGCTGTGTCTTCGACCTACACCACAGCTCATGGCAACGCCTGATCCTTAACCCACTGATGGAGGCAAGGGAGTGAACCTACATCCTCATGGATGCTAGTTGGGTTTGTTAACTCCTGAGCCATGACCGAAACTCCTACCAGAATTTAGCATCTTTGTTTAACTCAAGGATGAATGGATTTATATAATATGGTATAACAGGTACTCCCCCCAAAATCACTGCTTGAATGTCGTTCATTGCCAAGGGCCTACGAAGAAAACTCTTATCAGTTTGAATCTGTAGTGAATGAAATCTAAGCTCATGCTGATATTTTGTAACATCACTTTTTTTTTTTTTTTTTGTCTTTTCTAGGGCCACACCCTCGGAAGATGGAGGTTCCCAGGCTAGGGATCTAATTGGAGCTGTAGCTGCTGGCCTACACCACAGCCACAGCATCAAAGGATCTGAACCGCATCTTCGACCTACATCACAGCTCACAGCAATGCCGGATCCTTAACCCACTGAGCGAGGCCAAGGATGGAACCTGCAACCTCATGGTTCCTAGTTGGATTTGTCAACCTTTGAGCCACAACAGGAACTCCAACATCACTTTAAAATAAAAAAATTAATTACTAAGAAGTTGCAACAGGGAAGTAATTATATTTTTAGAAAATTATAAATATTTCTTTCTAGGTGGAAAATATTGAAACTTAGAAAATTTGAGAGGAAATTGGCAGGCTTAACATTTCAACGTAGAGGAATTAGAAAGAGAAGAATTTCAAAATAGAGAAAAGAAACGCCATTGTACTCAAGATAGTGCTAACTGAAAAATTAGCACTTTTCTTATTGAGTATTCAACAACTTCTTTTACTGAAAAAAAGTAAAAGTTCTTAAGTGTCAGGGTTGGGTAAAATCTTTTATTTGACTCTTTGATAAAGTATTCTTACCTTTTTTACAAGCAACAATGTTGCTATTGTAGATACGATTGTGGAACATGAAATCTGGAAGACAGTTTTATATACCTGTTCAACGATGGCTGGCACGAGATCAAGAGGATGGGGAAATCTGTCGAGAATTTCCTGTTTTAAACAAGGGGCAACCCATCCTTCCAGGTAGCACACATAAAACTTGTTTGCCTAAAAGCGGAAGGATGGGGAGTTTAGTACGTGTCGAGTAAGTGAATAAATGAGCGAATGAGTGCTCAAGGAACCTCTCAGTTCTTACCAGTTGCCTCTGCCGGTGTGACAGCTACATCTAAATAATTTTTAGTTGTTTTCTGCACTGGCATTCTGGAATATGTTCTTGTCAACAGTTAACCCTGTAAGGAGGTTAGCCAGAATGCTCTTAATGAAAAAGAGAATGAATTCTTAGAAGGTCATGAGAAAATTGAATGTCCAATGAAATTATTCCTGGGCTAAAAAACGCAAGTCGATGTAAGCTTTTCTTATCAGGCTCAGCTTTAGTTTTGAAAATGTGTCTCATCAGCCCGTCCCCTTCACGGGGGAGGTGTCCTGTTCCTACCCAGTTAGTAATGATGCAGTTTTAGGAAACATAAACAGAACTGCTTTATGACTTTCTAAGCATTTTGGCAAGAGCAGAGATCTGTTCAAGACATTCATGAGTGTGGCCGAGAGCTAGGCTGTGCTCAGAGTTATACAGTCACTGCTCACAGCCACGAAAATTCAGGGTGACTCTGTCCAGAAGAGCTGTCTGCTCCTGTGTCTGCTGGTTTCTGCTTTGGAAGAGACTAGGAAAAGGGTGTATGAAAATTATTAAATGGGAAATTGATAAAAAATAAATCTTGTCCAGTTCAGCACTTTTTCTATTAAATATGTGATATTTTAGTTTTCTAAAGAGATGAATAATATTAAATATTATGGGAAGATTAAGAAGATCTCCGCAATGTCATATACTGTAGTATTAGGTTCATGACAACTTGTGTAACTTAACAGGGAACTTAAATTTGCTAAAAGGATTGCGGAGATGGATGATTCCTTTGTTGTGGTTGTTAAACAAGGTGTAGTAAACTCTTAAATTTTTAAGTTAAACTATTTTTGAAAAGCTATGAATAGTTCCACTTACTGAAAAGTGAAGGCTTGTATAAACATTGTTGTCAGGTTCCTCAGCATTTTTAAGTGTTCTCAACACTCTCCCTCATTAGCCTGTCCCCTTCACGGCGGACGTGTTCTGTTCCTACCCAGTTAGTAATGGTGCAGTTTTGCTTCTTCATCTCTCATTTTAATTGTAAAATTTGCTCAAAGGAGTCATATTCTGCAAATACGTACTGATTTTTACTTGTCTTCCCTGCGGCAGTTGGTACTGGTGGTTTAATAGAAACTTTCATTTTCAGTTTCAACAAGAATGGAGAAGCTGCTCTTGTGTATTTCTCATGTGCTCTATGTACCCTCTCATGTGCTATTTGTAAACTTGGGCAAGCCTTTAGTTATCTAGGTCAGTGGTAGATATAGCAAAAGATACCTGACTTCAGCCATATTTTGCCTAATTTACTAATGAAGATTGATGCTATATGTGGAATGATGTCATTGCAGACAAGCAACAGCTTTGACCAGAGATAAAGACATCAGTTCCAGGTGGTATAAACAAGGGAGGTTGGATTAGTGTCCTTTTTACTATATTGCATACCTCTCAGGCCATGAAGAATTAGGGTGGTATTGGTCATTTAAGGCAAAAAGAAGTCAAAAAGTGTTTGCCTGGTTAACCAGCCTACAATCATATGTACCTGAAAAAAAATACGTTTTTTAATTATAGAACTGTTTTTCTACATAGGATAAAGTTGCTAAGCAAACCAGAGCAAAAGTGAACTTTCTCAGTCTGTGTGAGATATGTGTATATTTAATTTTAATTTTCAATTGTGGTAATAAATAGAAAACATTAAATTTACTGCCTTAAAAATTTTAAGTGTACATTTCATTTAAGTATATTCACACTGTTGTACAACAGATCTCTAGAACTTTCTCCATCTTACAAAGCTGAAATTCTTTTCTTCTTATGTGAGTTTTAGCAGATTGTGTCTTTCGGTCAATTGATACACTTCATCTAGGTTGTCAGATTTGTGGACACAGGGTTTTTCATGGTATTCTTTTATTATCATTTAAATTTTCCATGGGATCGGGAGTGGTTTTTCCTGTTTCATTTCTGATATTAGTAATTTGTGTCCTCTCTCTTTTTTCTTATTTAGCCTGGCTATAGGCTTATCAATTTTATTGATTTTTTCAAAGAACTAGCTTTAGGTTTCATTGGTTTTTCTCTGTTGATCTCCGCTTTTCAGTTTCATTGATTTCTGTTCTAAGTCTTATTTCTTTTATTCTTACTTACTTTGGATTTAATTTGCTCTCTTTTTTCTGGTTTCCTAAGGTAGAAACTTAGATAATTGATTTTAAATCTTTTTCTTTTCTGATGTATGTATTCACTGCGATAAATTTTCTAAGCATTGTTTTTTTCTGCAATCCACAAATTTTGCTAAGTTGTATTTTCATTTAGTTCAAAATATTTTAAAATTTCTCTTGAGATTTCTTCTTTGACCCATGTGTTATTTAGAAGTATGTTATTTACTCTCCATGTGTTATGGTATTTTCCGGTGATCTTTCTGTTATTGATTTCTAGTTTAATTCCACTATGGTCTGAGAGCAGACATTGTATGATTTCTGTTCTATTAAATTTATTAAGGTGTGTTTTATGGCTTAGACTCCGGTCTGTCTTGCTGACTATCCCAAGTGAGCTTGGGAAGAATGTGTATTCTGTGGTTGTTGGATGAAGTAATCTATTGATGTATATTATAAACGGTTGATCAATAGTGCTATTGAGTTCACCTAAGTCCTTATTAGTTTTCTGCCTACTGGATCTATCCATTTGACACCTCTACTATGATAGTGGATTCTTCTGTTTCTCCCTGCAGTTCTGTCAGTTTTGCCTCACATAGTCTGGTGCTCTGTTAGGTACACACACATTAAGGATTATTATGTCTTGAATTGACCCTTTTATTATTATGTAATGGGTCTCTTTATTCCTGATAACTTTTCTTGTTTGACATCTGCTCAGTCTGAAATTTATATAGCTATTTCTGCTTTCTTTTGATTGGTATTAGCGGGTTATATTTTTCTCCATAAATTTACTTTTAATCTATCTGTATATTTATTTTTAAACTGGGTTTTTGTAGACAACATATAGTTGGGTCTTATTTTTTTTTATTTTATTTTTTCCCACTGTACAGCATTGGGATCAAGTTATTCTTACATGTATACATTTTTCTCCCCCACCCTTTGTTCTGTTGCAATATGAGTATCTAGACATAGTTCTCAATGCTACTCAGCAGGATCTCCTTGTAAATCTATTCTAAGTTGTGTCTGATAACCCCAAGCTCCCGATCCCTCCCACTCCCTCCCTCTCCCGTCGGGCAGCCACAAATCTATTCTCCAAGTCCATGATTTTCTTTTCTGAGGAGATGTTCATTTGTGCTGTATATTAGATTCCAGTTATAAGTGATATCATGTGGTATTTGTCTTTGTCTCTCTGACTCATTTCACTCAGTATGAGAGTCTCTAGTTCCATCCATGTTGCTGAAAATGGCATTATGTCATTCTTTTTTATGGCTGAGTAGTATTCCATTGTGTATATATACCACCTCTTCCGAATCCAATCCTCTGTCGATGGACATTTGGATTGTTTCCATGTCCTGGCTATTGTGAATAGTGCTGCAATGAACATGCGGGTGAATGTGTCTCTTTTAAGTAGAGTTTTGTCCGGATAGATGCCCAAGAGTGGGATTGCAGGGTCATATGGCAGTTCTATGTATAGATTTCTAAGGTATCTCCAAACTGTTCTCCATAGTGGCTGTACCAGTTGACATTCCCACCAACAGTGCAGGAGGGTTCCCTTTTCTCCACAGCCCCTCCAGCACTTGTTATTTGTGGACTTATTAATGATGGCCATTCTGACTGGTGTGAGGTGGTATCTCATGGTAGTTTTGATTTGCATTTCTCTTATAATCAGCGATGTTGAGCATTTTTTTCATGTGTTTGTTGGCCATCTGTATATCTTCTTTGGAGAAATGTCTATTCAGGTCTTTTGCCCATTTTTCTGTTGGTTGATTGATTTTTTTTGCTTTTGGGTTGTATAAGTTGTTTATATATTCTAGAGATTAAGCCCTTGTCGGTTGCATCATTTGAAACTATTTTCTCCCATTCTGTAAGTTGTCTTTTTGTTTTCTTTTGGGTTTCCTTTGCTGTGCAAAAGCTTTTCCGTTTGATGAGGTCCCATGGGTTTATTTTTGCTCTAATTTCTATTGCTTTGGGAGACTGAGCTGAGAAAATATTCATGATGTTGATGTCAGAGAGTGTTTTGCCTATGTTTTCTTCTAGGAGTTTGATGGTGTCCTGTCTTTCAGCCATTTGGAGTTTATTTTTGTGCATGGTGTGAGGGTGTGTTCTCGTTTCATTGCTTTGCATGCAGCTGTCCAGGTTTCCCAGCAATGCTTGCTGAATAGACTTGCTTTTTCCCATTTGATGTTCTTGCCTCCCTTGTCAAAGATTAATTGACTGTAGGTGTCAGGGTTTATTCCCGGGTTCTCTGTGCTGTTCCATTGGTCTGTCTGTCTGTTTTGATACCAGTACCACACTGTTTTGATGACTGTGGCTTTGTAGTATTTCTTGAAGTCTGGGAGAGTTATGCCTCCTGCTTGGTTTTTGTTTCTCAGGATTGCTTTGGCAATTCTGGGTCTTTTGTGGTTCCATATAAATGTTTGGATTGTTTGTTCTAGTTCTGTGAAAAATGTCATGGGTAATTTGATAGGGATTGCATTGCATCTGTAGATTGCTTTGGGTAGTATGGCCATGTTTACAATATTGATTTTCCCAATCCAGGAACATGGAATATCTTTCCATTTCTTTACATCTTCTTTGATTTCTTTGATTAAACTTTTATAGTTCTCGGCATATAGGTCCTTCACCTCCTTGGTCAGGTGTATTCCGAGGTATTTGATTTTGTGAGGTGCAATTTTAAAAGGTATCGTATTTTTGTATTCCTTTTCTAATGTTTCATTGCTGGTATACAGAAATGTGACTGACTTCTGAATGTTAATCTTATATCCTGCTACTTTGCTGAATTTATTAATCAGTTCAAGGAGTTTTTGGCTTGAGTCCTTAGGGTTTTCTAGGTATAGTGTCATGTCATCTGCATACAGTGACAGTTTGATCTCTTCTCTTCCTATATGGATGCCTTTTATTTCTTTTGTTTGCCTAATTGCTGTGGCTAGGACTTCCAAAACTATGTTGAATGGCAGTGGTGAGAGTGGGCATCCCTGTCTTGTTCCAGATTTGAGTGAGAAGGCTTTCAGTTTTTCCCCATTGAGGATTATACTTGCTGTGGGTTTGTCATAAATGGCTTTGATTATGTTCAGGAATGTTCCCTCTCTGCCCACTTTGGCGAGGGTCTTGATCAGGAATGGATGTTGGACTTTGTCAAATGCTTTTTCTGCGTCTATTGAGATGATCATATGATTTTTGACTTTTCTTTTGTTAATGTGGTGTATGATGCTGATTGATTTGCGTATGTTGAACCATCCTTGTGAACCTGGGATGAACCCAACCTGGTCATGTTGTATGATTTTTTTGATATGTTGTTGGATTCGGTTGGCTAAGCTTTTGTTGAGGATTTTTGCATCTATATTCATCAATGATATTGGGCGATAGTTTTCTTTTTTGGTGGTATCTTTGTCTGGTTTTGGAATGAGGGTGATGGTGGCATCATAGAATGTCTTTGGGAGTATTTCTCCTTCTTCAACCTTTTGAAAGAGTTTAAGGAGGATGGGCACCAGTTCCTCTTTATATGTTTGGTAGAATTTGCCTGTGAAGCCATCTGGTCCTGAACTTTTATTTGTAGGGAGTGTTTTCATGACCTCTTCAATTTCATTTCTAGTGATTGGTCTGTTCAGTTGGTCTGTTTCTACTTGATTCAGTTTTTGCAGGCTGTAAGATTCTAGAAAATTGTCCATTTCTTCCAGGTTGTCAAATTTGTTGGCATATAGTTGTTCATAGTATTCTCTTATGGTTTTTTGTATTTCTGCTGTATCCGTTGTGATTTCTCCTTTTTCATTTATAATTTTGGTTATTTGGATTCTTTCTCTCCTCTTTTTAGTGAGTCTGGCCAGGGGTTTGTCAATTTTGTTCACCTTTTCAAAGAACCAGCTCTTAGTTTTATTAATTTTATCTATTGTTTTTTGAATCTATATTTTATTGATTTCTTCTTTGATCTTTATAATTTCCTTCCTTCTGCTGACTTTAGGTCTTTTTTGTTCTTTTTATAATTCATTTAGGTGGAGGGCTAAGTTGTCAGTTTGGGATCTTTCTTCTTTTTTGAGAAAGGCCTGTATTGCTATAAATTTCCCTCTGAGCACTGCTCTTGCAGCATCCCATAGATTTTGAGAGGTTGTGTCTTCATTATCGTTTGTTTCAAGGTATTTTTTAATTTCATTCTTGATTTCCTCATTGACCCATTGGTTTTTTAGTAGCATGTGGTTTAGTCTCCATGTAGTAGGTTTTTTCTCTTTGCTTTTCCCATGGTTGATTTCTAGTTTAATGGCATTGTGGTCAGAGAAGATACTTGAAATAATTTCTATGCTCCTAGATTTATTGAGATTCGCTTTGTGTCCCAATATGTGGTTGATTCTTGAGAATGTTCCATGTGCATTTGAGAAGAATGTGTATTCTGATTTTTTTGGATGTAGTGTCCTGAAGATATCAATTAAATCTAACCTTTCTATTGTTTCCTTTAGGATCTCTGTTGCTTTATTGGTTTTCTGTCTAGAGGATCTGTCCATTGGTGTGAGTGGGGTATTAAAGTCTCCTACTATGATTGTATTCCCACCAATTTCTCCCTTTATGTCTGTTAATATTTGTTGTATATATTTGGGTGCTCCTGTATTTGGGGCATATATGTTGATGATAGTACATCCTCTCCTTGGATGGATCCCTTAATCATTAAATAGTGTCCTTCGTCTTTATGTCTTTTGTTTTAAAGTCAATTTTGTCTTATATGAGTATTGCAACTCCTGCTTTTCTGTCATGTCTATTGGCATGAAGTATTTTTTCCTACCCCTTCACTTTCAATCTGTATGTATCCTTTGTCTTAAGGTGAGTTTCTTGTAGGCAGCATATTGAAGGTTTTTGTCTTTTTATCCACTCAGCCACTCTGTGTCTTTTGATTGGGGCATTCAGTCCATTGACATTTAAGGTGATAATTGATAGATGATTATTTATTGCCATTTTGAACCTCGTGTTCCAGTTGATTCTATGCTTCTCCATTCTTACTTTCTTTTTTTGGTTGGATGGTCTCCTGTTATTATCTGCTTGAGTGTTTTTTTTTTTCTTTTTTTGCGAATGCAGTGTTTGGTTTTGACTTGTGGTAGCCCAGTGTTTTAAGTATGCTAACCCCTTCCTATAATTGTGTGTTTTAGCCTGATGGTCCTGTAGGTTCAAACACTTCATTACTATATTAAAATTGAGAAGAGAAACAAACCAAAAAAAAGGGTCTGTTTATTTCCTAACATCCCTTGACCACATTTTATGATTTTGATGACTCTTTTTTCTTCTTTTTAATTTTATTTTGTTTGAAACATGTTCATGATTAAATCTGTATGCTGGCTTATTTGAGTGACTGCTCTCTGATTGTGGTTTCCTCAGTCCTAGTTCTTCCTCTTTTTTTTTTTTCTTTTTCCTCCCTTTGGGTCTTATTTTTTGATCCACTCTCACAATCTCTGTCTTTTAATTGGTTCATTTATACCAGTGATGTTCAAAGTGATTATTGATATAATTGGATTAATATATACTGTATTTGCTACTGTTTTCTTTTCATTGCTCTTATTGTTTATGCCTATATTTATATTTTACTCTTTTTCTGCCTTTTGTGCTTTCAGTTGAGAAAAGACAAAATCATTCTATTTCTCTCCTCTTTTAGCATATCAGTTACACCTTTTTAAAAAAACTTTATTTAGTGGTTGCCCTAGAGTTTGAAAATATACATTTACAGCTAATCCAAGACCACTTTCAAATTACACTATACCTCTTTATGAGTAATGTGAGTACCTTATAACAAAATCATCTATTCTTCCCCTCTTATTTCTTGTATCATTGCTGTAATTAAGTTCTTTTATATATAAGCATATATCTTATATACATAAACATACATAATCAAATACATTGTTGCTATTATTATTTTTGAACCAACTTAACTGTTAAAACAGTTAAGAACAAGAAAGGTGAGTTCCCTTTGTGGCTCAGTGGTAATGAACCCTCCTGGTATCTATGAGGTTGCGGATTCAATCCCTGGCCCTGCTCAGTGGGTAATGGATCCAGTGTTGTTGCGAGCTGGTGAGCTGTGGTGTAGGTCACAGACACAGCTCAGACCTGGCATTGCTGTGGCTATGGCTGTGGCTGGCAGCTGTAGCTCCTATTTGGCCCCTGGCCTCGAAACTTCCATATGCTGAAGGTATGGCCCTTAAAAGCAAAAAAAAAAAATTAAGTTTTAATTGTATCTTCACTTATTGTATCTTTGATACTCTTCCTTTCTTTCTATAGATACGAGTTTCTGACCTATTTATAATTTTCTTTCTCCCTGATGAACTTCTTTTAATGTTTCCTATAAGGCAGGTCTACTGGCAGCAGATTCCCTCAATTTTTGTTTGTCTAAGAAAATTTTTATTTCTCCTTCACTTTTGATGGGTAATTTTGCAGGGTACAGACTTCTAGGTTGGTGGGTTTTTTTTTCTCTCAATATGTTTAACATTTCACTCCACTCTTCTTGCTGACATGGTTTTTGAGAGGTCAGATGTAATTCTTGTCTTTGTTCCTCTCTAGGTAACTTTTTTTTCCTCCATATTCCTTCAGAATTTTTAATTTATCTTTGATTTTATTTAGTTTGGAAATGATATGACTAATGTAGATTTTTTTTTCATTTTATTTGATGTTTATCCTGCTTGATGTTCTCTGAGCTTCCTGAATCTGTGGTTTGATGTCTGACATTAATTTGGAAAAATTTCAGTTGTTACTGTTTCAAATATTTCTTTTGTTCCTTTCTCTTCCAGTTGTGTGTATGTTACACCTTTTATGCTTGTTCAGTGTCCTTGGTTTTTAGTTTTCTTCTTTTGCTTTTCAGTTTTGGAGGGGTCTTTTGATGGATTGTCAAAGCTTAGCAGTGAAGCATCTACCAATAAGCCCATCAAAGGCAGTTTTTGCTTCTGTTGCAATGTTTTTGATCTCTTATATTTATTTTTGGTTATTTCTTAAGATTTCCATATCTCTGTTTACATTGCCTATCTCTTCTTGCATTTTGTATGTATTATCTATTAGTGTTCTTAGCATATTAATCATAATTGTCTTAAACTCCTAGTCTTATCATTTCAACACCCCTGCCATTTCTGCTTCTGATGCTTTGTCTCTTCAAACTGTTGTCTTTTGGTGTACATGGTAATTTTTTCTAGATGCTGGACATTATGTACCAGCTAAGAGAGACTGTACTTAATAAGCCTTTAGTATGTGGTGGTGAGCTATGAGGGGGGGCCATGGAAGTGTTCCATAGTCCTATGATTAGGCGTCAGTCTTTTAGTGAGCCTCTGCCTCTAAATTGTAAACTTTACAACTGTTTCTCAGTTTTTTTTCTCCCTTTCTAGGTTGGACAGGATGGTTGGAGTGGACTGGAGTTTGATATTTTGCTGGCATCACTCCTCCTCCTTTAACATATCCATGCCCCATGAGATGGCTAAACCCAGTTTCAGTTTGTTCCATTTGTTTCTCTGCACATTCATTTTTGTTCTCTTCCTTCATTCTTGGAGTTCCAGGTTTCCTTCTGGTTTCATTTTCCTTCTCTCTGAAAAATTTCATTCAATAATTCTTTTATGGCAGGTCTTCTGGCAACGAATTCTCTTAGTTTCCCTTCACCTCGGAATGTTTTTATGTTTCCTTTATTCACGAGGGATGTTTTTGCTGGATATAGAATTCTGCCTTGGCAGCTCTTTGCTTTCAGCCCTTTAAAACTGTTGTGCCAGAGTTCCTGTCGTGGCTCAGTGGTTAACGAATCTGACTAGGAACTATGAGGTTGCAGGTTCAATCCCTGGCCTTGCTCATTGGGTTAAAGGATCTGGCATTGCTGTGGCTGTGGTGTAGGCCAGTGGCTGCAGCTCTGATTGGACCCCTAGCCCAGGAACCTCCATATGCCGTGGGAGCGGCCCTAGAAAAGGCAAAAAAAAAAAAAAAAAAAAGACAAAAAAAACCCCCCAAAAAACTGTTGTGCCACTTCTTTTGGGTCTCTATGGTTTCTAATGAGAAATTCGCTATCATTAGAATCAATATTCCCTTATAGTAAGGTACCATTTTCTTTGGCTCTTTTTAATATTTTTACTTTTTTTTTGGAAGTTTGAATATGATGTCTCTGGACATGAACTGCTTTGGATTCATTTTGTTTAGACTTTACTGAGCTTTTTGAATCTGTGTGCATATATGTCTTTGCCAAATTTGGGAAGTTTTTAGTCATTATTTCTTAAAATATTTTTTCAGCTTCCCACTTTTCCTCTTCTCTTTCAGTTACTGCATAATATGAATATTAGATTTTTTAACTATTGCCTAATTGGTCCCTGAGGCTCTGTTCATTAAAAATATTCTCTTGTTAGATTGGGTAATTTATTTTTCTTTTTTCTTTTGACCAGGTTTGTGGTATATGGAAGCTTCCAGGCTGGGGATCAAACCCATACTATAGCACTATAGCAGTAACTAGAACCATGGCAGTGACAACACCAGATCTTTAAACCACTGAGCCACCAAGGAACTCCATAAATTAGGTAATTTCTATTTATCTTCAAGTTTGCTAATACTTTCTTCTGTCTTCTGTCTTCTTTATTTTTCTCCTGATCCTATTCAGTGGTTTTAAAATTTGCTTATGGTGTTTTTTTAGGTAAAAAATTTCCATTAGCTTCTTCTTTAAGCTTTCTTTCTTTCTTTTTTTTGCTGAGACTTTATATTTTTCCATTAGTTTCATGAGTGTTCTTGATTGTTTAAGGTAACATTTATTTATTTATTTATTTGTCTTTTTTTGTCTTTTTCTAGGGCTGCACCTGTGGCATATGGAGGTTCCCAGGCTAGGGGTCCAGTTGGAGCTGCAGCTCCTGGCCTATGCCAGAGCCACAGCAATGCCAGATCTGAGCTGTGTCTGCAACCTACACCACAGCTCACGACAATGCTAGATCCCTAACCCACTGAGCAAGGCCAGGGATCGAACCCGCAACCTCGTGGTTCCTAGTAGGATTTGTTAACCACTGAGCCACGATGGGAACTCCTAAGGTAACATTTATATCATAGTTACTCTAAAGGTTTTGTCAGATCATTCCAATATCATCTCAAAGTTGGTGTCTCTTCATTGTCTTTTCCCATATAAATTGAAATTTTCCTGGTTCTTCATTTTCTGAATAATTTTGAATTATGTCCTACATATTTATGTATTCTTATTTGAGACATTGGATGCTATTCATATTTTATGGAGAATGTTCATATTTTTGTTTTAACAGGTAGTTGACCACTGGTTAAATTCAGGGCACACATTCCAACCTGTCATCTCTGAGCTGTGGTTCTCATATCAGTTCAACTTAAAAAGCTTATGCAGTGCTATTCAGATCTGTCCCATGTATGTCTGCTATTTTAGATCTGTCTTTGGTATTCTGAATGGGATCAGATCATGTGTCTTCAGTTTAGGAGTGAGCCCAGGAGTGCATAAACAAATTTATGGATCTCTTTTTCTTCCCTCTCGTAAGGTCTTTGGTTCTTTTCAGTTCCCTGGCTCCTGTGTTTGGCGGGTTAACTGGTCCTTTGGTTTTTCTGTTTTGCTGTGCACTTCTGCAGTCTTGCTGTATCCAGGGCTAAGCAATGGTTGGACAGAGGGAGGAATGAAGGCAGTGGAGATTGGCCCTACTTTATTGAAGCCCAGCTCCTCTAAACAGAACAAAAGATCTTCTCGCTCAGAGTATCAGCACCTGTTTGCTTCTGTGCCCTGGCATGGGATGTGAGAGAATGGAGAAATGAAAGAGATGCAGATTATCTGCACTTTATCTTGTGTTAGCAGTTTCCTTTCCTGCTTCTTCTTCTTTTTTTTTTTTTTGCCTTTTCTAGGGCCGCTCCCATGGCATATGGAGGTTCCCAGGCTAGGGGTTGAATTGGAGCTATAGCCACCGGCCTACACCAGAGCAACGCAGGATCCGAGCCACGTCTGCAACCTACACCACAGCTCACGGCAACACCGGATCCTTAACCCACTGAGCAAGGCCAGGGATCGAACCCGCAACCTCCTGGTTCCTAGTCAGATTCATTAACCACTGCTCCACAATGGGAACTCTGTCCTTTCCTGCTTCTTAAAACAAAGAAAGAGGGCTTCTCCTAAGCTCCCTGTCTGGGCTACAGTGCCTACTTCCAGGTTCCTCGTGCACTGAGCTCATGCAGCAAGATACCAGGGGATGGAAAATGGTAAGCTCACTCACACTTGTTGGTCCTGTACATTTTGATGTTATTCCTGAATTCTGCTACTATTTACTTTTCAGAGCCTTCATATAGAGCTGCTCCACACAGTCTGTCAAGGTTTTATAGTTATATTCAGTTAGAGAGACCAGGTGGAGTGTGTGCCTCCTGTTACCTGGACCAGGAGCTCTGGATTAGATATCTGTAACTTTTCTATCATATGAGTAGTACTTGAAATATAAAGCTTATTTTTCTTTTATTTTCAGTGACAGTATATGAAGTGCATGTGGCAACAGGTGAGCTTTGGAATGCTGGAACAGCAGCAAATGTCTACATTTCTGTCTATGGGGAAAAGGGAGATACAGGATCCAGACAGCTGTTTCGATCAAAGAGTTCCCTCAATTTTTTAAGGGGACAAGTAAGTGACCAAAAAATTCTTTGTTTGATTTTTAAAAGTTGATGGTAAAAAAGATAAAATTTATGTCTTAACTATAGCTCGTCATTGAACAAACTAGGGGTTAGAGGCGCTGGTCCTCCACAGTCAAAAATCCACATATAATTTAGAGTCATCTCTCCATATCCACAGATCCACATCCAGAGATTTAACTAACTGTGAATTGTGGAGTAATGTAGTATTTACTATTGAAAAAGGTATGAATATAAGCACCTGTGCAGTTCAAACCCATGTTGTTCAAGGGTCAGCTGTCCTTTTAAGCGTATGGTTCAGTTGTGTTAAGTATATTCACTTTGTTGTGCAACAGATCTCCATAAAATTTTTACCTCGTAAAACTGAAACTCTGTACTCATTAAACAACAGCTCCTCATTCCTTTCTTCTCCTAACAACCATTCTATATTCTGTCTCTCTGAATTTGACTACTTTAGATATATAATTGAAATCATACAATGATTGTCTTTTTGTGAGCTGACTTACTTCACTTAGCATAATGTCCTCAAGGTTAATTCATGTTGTGGAGTATTACAGGATTTCCTTCCTTTATAAGACTGAATAACCTTCCACTGTGTGTATATATCACATTTTCTTTATTCATTCACCCATTAATGGATAGTTTGTTTGTTGTTTCAAAATTTTGACTGTTGTGAATAATGCAGTGGATGTACAAATATCTTGGTACCCTCCATTCAATCCTTTTGAATATATACTCAGAGGCAGAAATGCTGGATCATAGGGAAGTTCTATTTTTAATATTTCAAGAAACTAGTATACTATTTTCCATAGTGATTGCACTATTTTACAGTCCCACCAACAATGCACAAGGGTTCCAGTTTTCTCATATCTTTTGGCAACACTTGTTTTCTCTTTTTAGGATCCTAATGGGTATGAGGTGATATCTCATTGTGTTATTTATTTATTCTTAAAAGTTAAAGTATACTTGATTTACAGTGTTGCATCAATTTCTCATTATGGTTTTGATTTACATTTCTCTAAAGTTAAATTATGTTGACATCATTTCATATATTTATGGCCATTTGTATACAGTTTTTGTAGAAATGTTTAGTCAAGTCTTTTGCTATTTTACCTTTTTTTTGAAATTTTATTTTTACTTTACAGAATAAAATACATACTTTTAAACATAATTAAATTCACACAGATTATTATATCACGGATCTTAAGAAACAGATTAAGTGACTCCCTCTGGAGAAGTGGAATGGAAAATATGCTGAGACAAATAGGAAATTTATTCTATACTTTATCCCATTTTTATGACTTTCATCTTTACTACTTAGTTTTATCTATTACATTTCAATTTTTCTTTAAAAATTAGCATTATATTAAAATTGTTATATTATGCATCTAAAATTTATAAAGAAGAAAGCCTTATATACCATTAAATATTTTATATAGCATAATAAAAAGAATAACTTAACTGGTAAGAATAACAAAAATAATACACCCTCTGCAAATAAGTAAAATATAAAATGCATAAATTGGTTAAAAAACGATGTAACTATATAAATATGTCCTCAACAATTTGTTACATCTTATTGATTCTTCAATATAGGAATTACACCATTCTAGGTGATGTGATAAACAAGACATTATAGACCTTACATTGTACCATGGAGAGAAATGGTTATTAATAATACAATTGTAGAACTGTTTTGTACAGTGGCATTGTTTAATTATAATTATCATAAATTCTTTGATGGAGAGGAAATCAGAATCAGATGTAAGACTTCACCATTCCAAGAATGATGTCAAATGACCCCCTTCATGGTGGATTATGCACTTATTTACTATGAGATATATTTCTTCTCCAGAGATTCCTTGTATTGTGCATCAATTGTAGATTTTTGGTTTGCAATTATTCTGAAGTTTTGATGTAAGAGTCTATATGTATATGAGATTGTTTTAAGTTGTTGGTCTCTTAATTGCAAGTTCATCTCCAGTATCCCGCATTTGTACCCACCTCTTCTCATGATTTCTGATTTTGATGGTATAATTGTGCATGGATGATTTCATATCTTTACTATATATATACCTTTACTGGTGATCCTTGTCATTTGCGGAATTTTTGTTTCCTGTTGCTGTCTTTTCTTTCCTGCCTAGAGAAGTTCCTTTAGTATTTGTTGTAAGGCTGGTTTAGTGTTGCTGAATTCTCTCAGCTTTTGCTTATCTGAGAAGGTTTTTATTTCTCCTTCAAATCTGAATGAGAGCCTTGCTGGGTAGAGTGATCTTGGTTGGAGGTTTTTTCCTTTCATCATGTTAAGTATATCATGCCACTCCCTTCTGGCCTGCAGAGTTTCTGCTGAAAAATCTGCTGATAACCTTATTGGGGTTCCCTTGTATGTTACTTGTTTCTTTTCCCTAGCTGCTTTCAAGATTTTCTCTTTGTCTTTAATTTTGGTCAGTTTGATTAATATGTGTCTCGGTGTATTCCTCCTTGGGTTTATTTTATATGGTACTCGTGCTTCCTGGATTTGAGTGAGTGATTCCTTTCCCATGTTAGGGAAGTTTTCGGCTATTATCTCTTGGAATATTTTTTCTGTCCCCTTCTCTCTTTCTTCTGCTTCTGGCACCGCTATGATACGGATGTTGGTGCCTTTAACATTGTCCCAGAATTCTCTGAGACTCTCTTCATTTTTTTTCAATCTTTTTTCTCTTTTCTGTTCTGCATCTGTAATTTCTTCTAATCTGTCCTCCACCTCGCTTATTTGTTCTTCTGCCTCCTGTATTCTGCTGTTAGCTGCTTCTAGTGCATTTTTTATTTCCATTATTGTATTTTGCATCTCTTCTTGTTTAAGTTTTGTATCTTGTATCTCTTTGGTCAGTGTTTCCTGTAAGTTATCCATCTTTGCCTCCAGTTTATTTCCAATGTCTTGCATCATCTTCAGCATCAACAGTCTAAAGTCTTTTTTCTGGAGGCTGAGAATCTCCTGAACACTTAGCTGATTTTCTGGGGTTTTTCCTTTCTCCCTCATCTGAGTTATAGTCCTCTGTCTTTTCATTTTTATAGGTTTTTGGTGTGGTGACTTTTTACAGATAATAGAGCTGTAGCCTCTCTTACTTCTGGTGTCTGCCCCCCCTTGTGGCTGAAGTCGGTATGGGGGCTTGCTTTAGGCTTCTTGATGGGAGGGGCTGATGCCTGCCCACTGGTAGGTGGAGCCGATTCTAATCCCTCTGGTGGGTGGGGCTTAGTCTCTGGATGGGATTAGGGGCAGCTGTGTGCCTGAGGCTCTTTAGGTAGCCTGTTTACTGAGGGGTGGGGCTGTGATCCCACCTGGATTGTTGTTTGCCCTGTGGCTTCTCAGGCTGACTGACAGGTGGGGCCAGATTTTCCCAAAATGGCCACCTCCAGAGAAAGGCAACTGCTGAATATTCCCGAGAGCTTTGCCTTCAAAGCCCTTCCCTCACAACAAGCTACATTCACCCCTGTTTTCCCAGGATGTCCTCCAAGAACTCCAGTCAGGTTTGACCTAGGTTCCTGTGGAGACCTCGCTCTGCCCTGGGACCTAGTGCACGTGAAAGTCTGTGTGCACCTTTTAAGAATGGGGTCTTTCTTTCCCCCAGTCCTGTGGAGCTCCTGCGCACAAGCCCCGCTGGCCTTCAATGCCAGATGCTCCAGGGGCTCTTTCTCCCAGTGACAGATCCCAGCATGTGAGGGTTTGATGTGGGGCTCAGAACTCTCACTCCTGTAGGTGAGTCTCTGTGAACCAGTTAGTTTTCAGACTGTGGAGCTTCCCACCCGGGAGGTATGGGGTTGTTTATACCACAAAATCACCCCTCCTACCTCTTGATGTGGCATCCTCTTTTTCTTCTGGAGTAGGGTATGGGTTTCCAGTCCATTTGGGTGGAGATTGCTCAGTCTTTAGTTGTGGATTTTGTTGTTTTTAGGAGAGAAGTTGAGCTCCAGTCCTTCTATTCCACCATGTTAATCCCATCTCCATCTTTTGCTATTTTAAAATCAACTTTGTTTACTTGTTGAGTTGTAGGAGTTCTTTACATATTGTAGATATTAATCTCATCACATATATGGTTTGCAAATATTTTCCCCAATTCATGCAGCTTTGTGTTGCTATTTACTATCTTTTTTTTTTCAAGTTGATGGACTCCCTTTGGCACACGTATGGGGCAATCTACTAGTAATGAACTCCCTCAGCTTTTGTTTTATCTGGGAAAGTTTGTGTGTGTGTGTGTGTGTGTGTGTGTGTGTGTGTGTGTGTGTGTGTGTGTGTTTTCTAGGGCTGCACCCACAGCATATGGAGGTTCCCAGGCTAGGGGTCCAATTGGAGCTGTAGCTACCTGCCTATGCCAGAGCCACAGCAATGCAGGATTCAAGCCAAGTCTTTGACCTACACAACAGCTCATGGCAACACAGGATCCTTAACTCACTGAATGAGGCCAGGGATCAAACCCGCAACCTTGTGGTTCCTAGTTGGATTCGTTAACCACTGAGCCATGACAGGAACTCCTATTTGGGAAAGTTCTTAATTTCTCCTTCTTCTTTAAAAAAAATTTTTTTTTTTTTGGTCCTTTTAGGGCCGCACCTGCGGCACATGGAGGTTCCCAAGCTCTGGGGGTCTAATCAGAGCTGTAGCTGCTGGTCTGTGCCACAGCTACAGCAATGCCAGATCCAAGCCGCATCTGCAATCTACACCATAGCTCAAGGCAACGCCAGATCCTTCACTCCCTGAGCAAGGCCAGGGATCAAACCTGCAACCTCGTGGTTCCTAGTCAGATTTGTTTCTGCTGTGCCGCGATGGGAACTCCTCTCCTTCATTTTTGAAGGACATTTACATCTGATATAGAATTATTGGTTGACAGGTTTTTCTTCCAGTGGTTTGAATATATTATCCCATTACCTTATAGCCTTGCATTATTTCTGCTCAGCAATTCACTTATAAACTCATAGAAGCTCACTGGTAGATGATAAGTCACTTTTCCCTTGCTGCTTTCAAGATTCTGTCTGTCTTTGACTTTTGACAGTTTGATTATAATGTGTCTTGGTTTGGGGCTCTTTAGGTTTATCTTAGTTCAAGTTCATTGATCTTGAATTTGTTATGACCATTAAAAACTCTTTGCCCTGTTCTCTCTCTTCTTTCGGTGACTACCACAGTGCTGATCCATTTGAGGGTATTCCATAAGTCCCTTAGGGTCTTTTTATTTTTCTTCATTTTGTTTTTTTCCTCCCATTTTTGATGATTTAAGATGAGCTGTTTTCAAGTTTCCTTTATTCCTTTTGCCTTCTACAGCCATCTACTGAATTTTTCAATTTAGTTACTGTAATTAGTCAGCTCCATAATTTCTGTTTAGTGTTTTTCCCATTATTTCTTTTTGTTGATATTCTCATTTCATTCTTGCATCAGTTTCCTGATTTTGTTTAGTTTACTTTCTGTCTTATATTTCAGCTTATTAAACATACTTTAATACTTTTTTATCACAAAGTTCAGATGTCTACATTTCTTTAGCGTGGCTTCTGGAATTTTATTTTATTCCTTTGATGTTTCACTTTTTCTTTATATGCCTTATGATCTTTTGTTGAGATTTGGGCATTTGAAAAAATGACTGTCTCACCCAGTCTTAAAGGACTGACTCAGTGAGCCTGGTTAGAGTTTCTGGGGTCTCTCGAACTGTTTCTGGCTATGTGTCTTCTCTGAGCTTTTATATGTGCTTTTAAGTGTCTTAATTTCCATAAATTGCTCATTCCTGTTCCTTCTGCAGTGCCCATAATCTCTTGCACGTTGCTCCCCTGCTGCCCCATCATGTCTGCCTGCTGTACTGCAGAATCACTGTAGCTATAACATGCACAGAACTGTCTTCTGTTTTCGTTGGTTTCCAACTATGCTGCCATGACTATCAGTACTCTGAGTTATGTGAGGGAGAAATCAGTCCCCTGGGTGGTCACCAGAGAACTCAGAACTGTATGCCTGGTCTCCTTTTTGTTTGTGTCCCAAGAGATGATCAGGGTGTGGTATGTTTCCTCCCCACTGTGCTGCAGTAGCCAAGTAGGGGGAGAGGCATGGGCATGGAAAAAAATCACACTCTCTTACCTCTTTTGGTGGAGTTCCATCTTCATTAGGCACTGGACTGGGTGTTGAAGCTTCTTATCTGGTGTGTAGAGTTTTCACAGTCCATGTGCTGTAGTTAAAATGACATCTCCATGAGGAAGCCAGGGCTCAGTTCTCCCTATCCACCCTCTCACTGAAGTTGTTCCCAGTTGTTTGACTTTTATACCTACCTTTATATTGTTAAATGAGAAGTACTGTATACTGTGTAATGTTAAGGGCATTGACCCCATACAGTTGAAAATCTGAATTTAGCTTTACAGTTGGTCCCCCATCTCCATGGTTCTGCATCTGAGGATTCATCCAACTACACGGATTGTGTAGCCCTATAGTATGTGTTTATTGAAAAAAAATCCGTGTGTAATGGACCCTGAAGTTCAAACCTGTATTGTTCAAGGCTTGACTGTATAACAGCTTTCGTTGTTGAATGTAGAAACTGACTGTATTACATCATTTTTACTATTGCAGACATTAATATGTAATACTTAACTTTAAAAACCTAATAAATCATACAGGGCCTGTTATATTTTAGTTACCTCAGCTTTTTTTGATGACCCAAATAGTCTTTAAGTGACTATGTCAGCATATTTTCATTATATGCTTCCTCTTTTCTTCTTAGCATTCTCGACATCAATCATCATTAATATTACAACTCATAATTTTCTTTGCTAGTAGTTTCTGCTACTGTGTAGAAAGTTCACCTTTTCTCGATCTCTTTCGTGAATAAAGGGACAGCAGTGTTATTCATTAACCTTTACCAGACATTGACAGTATTTTTAATTTTTGTAAATAAATGCTAATGGCTTTTTATGTTGTTTATAATTTTATAGTCCACTTATGCAGAGGCAGAGTGATTGCAAAAGAAGGTACTGCTATTACATATCAGAGGGACCGAGCTCAAATATTGGTTCTGTGCCTCACTGTTCTTATCTGTGGAGTGGATATGTTTTTTCTCAGTGAGTGACTTTTAAGGATAAAATATATGAAAATATTTCAGAATTATGATACTGCATAAATGCAAAAGTTATTTTTTGTTTTTAAATTATTTTTTCAACTGCTATGCTACAGCGTATATTTTTCTTGAATTTTAACTTGTATCATTTTCATAAATTTTATCAAAGGAATTCTGGGATCCTCACTTTTACCCATATTCTGAATACACAAACTATTAGAGCACAAACATGCAGAGTTTTGATTATAGCAGTGCATCAGATCTCAGATAAATGATATAAATTTTCACTAGTTTTTGCATCAGTATTCTACAGTTAACTTAGAAACATTTTTGTGAATGGCCGGCAAAAATTGCTAAAAAATTCCATTCAGGACAGATAAGAATTTGTTGTATTCAAATGAACAGAAACTTCTAGTGTATTTTATACTGATTACATGTATAATATCATTATTTGAAAACATTTTTGGAGAGTCAAACTTAAATGCTTTCATAATGAAAAATTCAAAAGCAAGAAGAGTTAGAGAACTTGTTATTATGTTCTATAAATTAATTTTTATTGAATGATTGTGTATTTATTGAATGAACATAATTCCTTTCACAGTCATTTTTAGCTTATCTTTGTTTATACCTTATTAGAAATCAGACGCATAGTCTGGAACTGGTAATAGTTCTTTGATCTGTTACAGACCGACACCTTCTCTCTTGAAGCCGTGCACCTTGGGGGCTTATACAAGATTGTCATAGGACATGATGGGCTTGGACCAGGTAAGAATCTTCCGTAGGGAGACATGCAAGGGCTCATTCCACTCTGTTCATGTAAAACCCTGTACAAATCTAGAAAATCATTGTGGAAAACTTGTGATAAACTGATCTCTGAGTATTAACTGTCTAATTAATTTACGTATTAGATAAATATCTAATAATTTAACAAAATTAAAATATTGTCCCATATATTTTAACTAGATGTATTTTTTCTTCAAAATTATGTAGGCATAAAAATTGGAGAGATATGGAATTTATATGTGGCAGCATGTGGCAGTGTTCCAGCATCCTGCTGGTGGACACGGTGGCAGTGCCCAGTGGTAGTGACCATCCATGAAGTGTTAATGATGCCAACAGTGGCACCTTAGGAACTCTTCTGGCAGCCTTGCTGTGTTTTCTGCCGTGTCCTGGCTCAGCTGAGTTTTCTGCTGCCATCTTGTTGCTGCTTCTTCCTCAGTTTTCCCATCATTTTTGTGAGATCTTCATTTTCTGCCACTATGTAAGATCACCATAAGATTAATCACCAAAAGAAAAAATCCTTTAACACAAGACAGGAGAAGTAAAGTGCACATATCACGAAAACATTTTTAAAAAGCATCAGACATGACAAACTCTTTTATGTAAAAGTGTCAACATGTAACTTTCACAGTGTTAAGAACAAAGTTCTCAAACCAAGAGAAAGCGGATTTGTGTTTAAATAATTAGTGAGGAATTAGCTGAGCGACAAAGCTACTTCAAAGGAGGTTACACACAAGTGAAAAATATATACTTATAATCAGTGAAAACAAAAAGAATGATAAATAAGATTGAAGAGTTAAATTAAAAAATACGGCTAATATCCTAAGATAATAAAAATGTACCTTTGAGGTTATTTTCTCTCTTGGACAAAATTCATTTCTATTTTGATCAGACCCAAATCTTTTGCATCTTCGTTGTCTGTCAGTTGACAACTACTTTTGAGAGTTGGCTTATGATCTACGGTAAATGCTAAGTCAGGTAGTGTCTGCTTCTGCAGGGAGTCAGATGGTTCTCAGGCAGGCTTGCTAGATAGCAAATGCTCTGGTACAACACTGAAAGCGCGTGTTAATGTGCCCAGCTAACACACACATGCTAACTTGTTCAATTTTGTAAATATTTTTGGTGTACCTACTGTGTATAAAGTGCTGTACTGGGTATTTTCTGTGGTAAATATGGAAATAGTTTTCTATTGTTTATCAGCTACTCAGTGTGTGGTATTTTGTTAGAGCAGCCCAAGTGGACTAAGACAATATTTAAATTTGACAGTTAACATTTCTCATTTTGCCCTACCCTAAATGTTCAAATAAAAAAGAATTTGCATTACTTCTGAGAATTCTTGCAGTTGCTGGCACAATGCGTATTCCATGGAGTCTGACTTCTCTGGGAGAACTGATAAATGTGCGTGCAGGTACTCAAAGGTATCCCGGCATTGCCTGGGATCTGGTTAAACAGGTAATTCCTGTGGGCTCTTCTAGGATGACCAGGCACTCTGGTTTGCCCGAGGCTGTCCTGGTTTTAGTGCTGGAAACCCTGCACCCTGGGAAGCTCCTCTCTCTGGGGCAAGCTGGCACCAGCTGGTCACCTTGGGTGCCTAGGCCAGGCCTCCTGAGTCAGAAACTTGGTATAGGGCCCAGTTCTGATGGGTGCTAAGGCTGGAGAGCTGAGGGTCCAGGGCGAGTGCGAGGAGGTTGGCTTGGCTCACGATGGGAGTGTTGTGAGGGACCAAGTCCAAGAGCAAGCAGAGACCTGGCAGTAACGGTGCTCGTGGGGTCTTTTAGAGCTTGTAACTGGTAAGTATTAACCATCAAGTTGGCACCTTTAATTAAAGGAGGATATGTTTCGATCTGGCTCTTTGTATAGATAAAACTATGATGACTAGTTAAAAGATTCCACTTTATCTATAAATAAAATTAAATTGTATTTTAACCAACTCCAGTTTGCAACTTAATAAAATTAAATACTTAAAAGAGATTATTAGCTTCATGTCAACCAGCTCATTTTCTGTGTGCTTGGACAGAGTTTCTGAATGACTGTTCTTCTAGCTTGTATAAGTGTGTGTGTGTGTGTGTGTGTGTGTGTATCTATCTATCCATCTATCTGTTAATATAGACTTGGTCCAAATTTGAACATTAATAACGTTCTATGTGGATGTGTTTTGGAAACCAACAGTGATACTAACTCATCAGATATATATTCTTCGGAAGACCTCAGGTCTAGGATTATAAATGCAGTTTATAAAATCGAGCAATTGCAAAATTTTTCTCTTTTCACTGTTTGGATAATCATGTTCAAGTGTATGATATAATACACAAAGCCTTGAATATGCTATACTTTTGTTCCATGTATAAGAAATATTTTTAAATGCCTCTTACAGTTTACTTCTCTTGTATTTTGCTTTATTTGAAGTTTTAAAGCCTAAAGGTGCATGAGGCCTTTAAAGATTTGGAATCCAGAGCCTCTTTTTCCAAAACTTCCAGTAATACCTGGTCCATGCATATACACATCATGCTTTTCTTTTTGTGATTTGTGTTTAGGAAATGGATGGTTTCTTGATGAAGTTGTAATCAAGGATCCCACAGTGAACCACGAATATACCTTTTTCTGCCACAGGTTTGTAGATGTGCTTTGCATTGAACAAATTGGTTTCATATTAGTTCTAAGTTCATGTATTTTGGAGAAATGGATGGCTTATTCCATTATTCCTGGTCATTAATACTTTATTGGGTAACTTTTTAAACATTAATTTTAGGGATTGCTTCTTCTATTTAGAAAGATATCCATTATGTTCATCATCATTCCTGATGATACAAATTAAAATTTTTTTTTCATAAACTAATGTAGATTTAAAAAGTATAACTTCTCCTTATACATCAATAAGGAGATTGAAAGCCTCTGGCAAGAAAACTTATTCCCTTTGGACTGAGTCCCAAATAGCTTCAAAAATAGTAATTGTACAAAATAAATGTTGCATGTGCCTTTTTATATGATTGCGGCATTGCTGACCCACTGTCACTAGGACTTGATTTTTGGGTTCTCTTCCCAATGCTAGTGATAGACTTGCTCTTTCTTTCAACACTCTCCTGCCTCTTTTCCCATGGAACCAATAATTGTCATTTGTGAAACAATTGACTATAGGTTGAACTGTAGTTGGTGGATAAAATGATTAATTCAGTGGATATAAAATCTCTGACCTTGGCAGGCTAACTGATTGAGTGATTCACTTGTGAATAAGGAAAAACACATTTCATCCTTACTTGATAACAGCTTCTCCCACCTCCTTTGCACGCTCATGATCATCTTTTTCATTTCCTTTTCTAATTTCTAGTCTACTTTTACCAATTAAGTATCTGTGGCTCTTTCTTAATTCCCGTTATTCATTATTTCTGACTTGGCTAGATAATTGCCAGTGGTTAGTGTAAGTATAAATTCAGAACATACTTGATACACTTTTCTTTTTCTTTTTTTTCTTTGTAGGGCGGCATTCTGCATCATATGGAAGTTTCCAGGCTAGGGGTCGAATCAGAGTAACAGCTCCGGCCTACACCACAGCCACAGCAATGCTGGATCCTTGACCCACTAAGCAAGACAGGGGATCGAATTTGTGTCCTCATGGATACGAGTTGGGTTCATTTCCACTGCACCACAGCGGGAACTCCTTGGTGCACTTTTCTTCCCACAGATGGCTGGATCAAGGGGAAGACGATGGCAACATTGTCAGAGAGCTGTGTGGCAGGGCTAACAGTATCACCTCTGCAAGTGAGTGCTCCGCATTTTCTGGAAAATTCCGTTTTATGATTGAGGAAGGCATGACACTGCTGAAAGTAACCGTCTTCTTTCGTTTATATCCTCAGGGCATAAGCTGGAAGTTAAGAGAAATGAAACAGTAAGATTTTACTTGTGGCTTTAAATTACTTGATACAAAACAACTTTCAAATATCTGTTTGATATGTTAAAAATGATGTTTAGTAATTTCTTTATCTTCTCATATTGCTGGTGTATTTTTCTCATTTTTCTTTGTGTATTTATATTTAGTGGGCTGCAGAAAGCTGGAAGTTTGTGAAAGGAAACACGCTTCAGTTCTACAACAGGCTGACTGGTGGATTTGTCCGTCTGCATCCAGATGGCACAGTTGATGCAGTTGGAAAGAAGACAGACAAATATGGTAAAAATCATTGGGCAAAATGTGGTTCTGTGGCAGTTTTGGGAGCTAGAGGAAAGCAGACTTTTAGACCCAGTTTAAGTTTTTCTTCTTATTTTTCAGATGGCTTTATATCAGTATTTGACCATTTAAATAATTCATGATCCACATTAATACAAATGATCAATAAATGACAGGCTTTAAATTTGGGCAGACAATGCAATTATGCAGACAGTACACCACGAAAAAAACCTTCTATTTGGTATTACTTACTTAAAGAGTAAAATATAGGCAATTAACATAAACTGTTTCAAAGAACTATAGCTTTGAATGGTATCACTATTTAAGGAATTAGGTTGGTTCTACTAAACACCAGGTGCCTGTTATGTCAAAACACCACATTAAATCATTTAAGGGCCATAGAAATAACTGAGACCTTATTCTTAATTCCAGAGATTCATAATCTGATAATGAAGACAAACACGTATAGCAATTCTAATAATGTTTTTTTGCAACTAGTGTCATAATAAAAGCACAAAGGAAAAACAAGGCAAAGAAAAACTGGCTTTGATATTTAATATCAGTGTGTCATGAAGCCATGACCATAAGAATTAGTGAAGAAGGAATAAACTGATAATGGTAGACTTTTGACTATAAACCCAAACATCCAGCTCGTCTTGAAATTTTGACCTTTGCTATTTAAACAAAATTTGCCCGTTTCATCTATGAATTTAACTTTACTGGAGATACTAACCCATCGCATTTCCTAAGAATGTGAGGTCACAGAGGATAATCCAGCTTTCTCATCTGGGAAAATATGTGGGAGTCTAAGAATAAGTTCTAGAAGCTTCTTTTTCCAAAATTAGTCTGTTCCATAGACATTGCTCTTACCTATTGGTTCCCGTTTGGGATCACTTTCTACTTAGATCAGTCAAAAGTTACCTCATATCCTGCTCCCTGGGGCCCCTGCTTCCAAGGCTGGAGCTCTGTTCCCTTAGTGAACATAGCAGGTTGTGTTTCCAAGTGTGGCCTCAACTGTGGCATCCCACTGTTAAGTGAGACACTGAAGGACCTCATTTTACTCCACCTGCAGGAACATGAGAGCACAGTCCAGGACCAAGCCTGTTACTGCTCAGAGCAGACGCAGCAGCCAGAGCAGCATCCTGCCTTGGTTCCCCAACGCCCAGCACCTACACATGTGGGTGGGGGTGCTAAGGGAAAGAAACCCCCAAGTTAGGAAACTCTGGACTTGTACAGGGTTGCCCATTCTCCCTTCCAGAGGAAGAAAAGCAGAGCGAGAGACAGAGACAGAGAGAAGCCATCATTATTCTGGAATGTAAGCAGGTCTTCTCCAGGGAAGGGGAGGAAAGGTCTTTATCTTTACTTCCTGGGACGCTGAGAGAGAAATAGATGACTAGCTAGGCCTGACTGTGCTGGCCCATTTCCTTATACAAACATTTTGTAAATGCCTTGATTCAGAAGGACTGGACCATGCAGACAATGGCAAATGCAGGGAGAATTACCTTCTAACACCCATTCCAACAAGCTGGTTTATAAGAGAACTGGCCACACCCACACCAAGAAAGGCAGTGACTTCCTTACACCTTGCTGGGTCAGCCCTTTCCACATGTTTAGACTAACAGAATGCAGAGGGGGCCACACTGGAACTGTCTGCATCTCAGCCTCCACTTCTTGGATTAATCCTTGGAAGCCAGCTTCATGATGCGCACACACCCCAGGAGTTGAGCATAGAGGCTTCCCAGGAACGAAGTGTTGTTCTGACATCAGCCAGCACCGACTGTCAGGCATGTGAGCCTGTACAGACCACAATAACTGGTAGATGAAGAAAGTAGAGAAACTTTTGCTCTTAAATGTTCCCAGCATCTGAGTGCCAGTTCTCTAACATAGAGAGTAGAGCGAGCAGTTGCAGGATAGTATGAGTAATTCTCCTCTGTGTAACTGGCACTTTTGCAATAAGAGGTCTTTTATGTGTGATAATTACTTGCAGATTATTTCCTGATGTTATGCACAGTGTCCCATAAATTCACACTTGAGAATCCATATTCACATGCCTGGAAAGTGTTATGATGCACACTGCTGACCCATGAACATCTTTCCAAGAAAATATTTTAAGAATATGTCTCAGAATATTGGCTTACAATTTTCACTCCACACACACACACACAAAAATGTTTTATCACCATGCACCAATCCTTCTATTTCGTTATCAAGCTGGTTGTGAATTTATCTATTTCCATACTCAGAGAATTAGAATGCTCATTTCTCTGAGAGCTGCCGAACCATTTCTTGCCAAAAATGGACCTAAAAGCAGATACACAGCATGAGATGATCTTTGAAATACCACAGGGAGCTTCATTTTATGATCATAAGCTCTTAGGTATTAAAAACAACACTGTGCCAACATTGACAATGACAGTCAAAACAAGTCTTCTCCAGATGCCAAAAAGCACATGGAAAGATGCTTAACATCACTAATTATTAGAGAAGTGCTGTATCTGACTTTCTGACGATGGCCATTCTAACTGATGTGAGATGATACCTCATTATAGTTTTGATTTGCATTTTTCTAATAATTAATGATGTGAGGACCAGTCAGTTGGGGAAAGAATAGTCTCTTTAATAAATGGTGCTAAGGCAACTGGATATCCAGATGCAAAAGAATGTACACATTGTGTATAAAATTTAACTCCAGATGGACCAAAGACCTAGATATAAGAGCTAAAGCTATCAAACTCTTAGAGGAAAACAGAGGTGTAATTCTGTGCATCCTTAGAATAGTCAAAGATTTCTTAGATATGGTATAAAAAGCACAGCAACAAAGAAGTAGATAAATTGGACATTATCCAATTAGAAACTTTTGTGCATCAAAGGACACTATCAATATATGACAAGGTAACCCATAAAATGGGAGAAAATATTTGAAAATCAAATATCTGATAAGGACCTAGTATCTAGAATGTATAAAAAGCCCTTAAAATTCAACAACAAAAAGATAAACAACCCAGTTTAAAATGGGCAAATAACTTGAATAGACATTTATCCAGAGAAGATATACAAATCATCAACAAATAAGTACATGAAAATTTGTTCAGTGTCATTAGTATTAAGAAAATGCAAATCAGAACCACAGTGAGATACCACTTCATACCCATTAGGATGGCTATAGTAAAAAAAATAGGAAATAACAAGTGTTGGTGAGGATGTGGAGAAATTAGAACCTTCATACATTGCTAGTGGGAATTTAAAGTGGTTCACCTGCTTTGCAAAGCAATTTGGAATTCATGAAGAAGTTAAACACAGAATTATCATGTGACCTAGCAGTTTTACTCTGAGGTATATACCCAAGAGAAATGAAAATAAAAACTTGTATATGAATGTCTGTATCACTCTTCACAACAGCCAGAAATGAAAACAACCCAAATGTCCATCAGCTGGTGAATGGATAAACAGATGTGACAGCTATCTACACAATGGAATACTACGCAGCCACAAAAAGGAGTGAAGTACTGACACAGGCTATGACATAAGTGAACCATGGAAACATTATGCTGAGTGAAAAAAGCCAACACAAAAAGCCGCATATTAGATGATTCCATTCTTATGAAATATCAGATGATATTGTATGGTTCCATTTTTATGGAAATATTGAGAAGCAGCAGACTCATGGAGACAGGAAGTAGATTCCTGGTTGCTGGCAGAGAAGGGAGGAGGGAATAGGGATTGAGTGCTTAATAGGCACAGGATTTCTTTGGGGGTGATTGAAATGCTGTGGAACTAGATAGAGGTGATATTGTACAGCATTTTGAATGTATCACATGGCACAGAATTTTACAATTTACAGTGGTTAAAATGGTGAATTTTCTGTTATGTTAATTTACCATGATTTTAAAAAATAGCATCATAAGCCATTGAGTATGTACTGCAGCAGGGGTACAGCTCACATTTGTAATTGTTATGGATTTTATATGTGAACATTTTTTAACAAAAAGGCAGTGACAGGTTTTGAGGAAGGGACAGGTCTTTCCAGTTCTCATTATTTTACTTGGTTGCATAGTACTTGATACAAACAGACAAACAGATAAATGCGTATAACAGGAATATGTAAACAAAGTAGTAAGCTGAGCCCTTCCTGCCCTGAATCCACTGTTTTCATCCCGACTTGAACTGGTTCTATATGAAGGGACTGAGGACTGGGGAATAGGACTGCCACTCGGTCCTTTCCCGTTTCCCTGCGGAGTGGAAGGCGCGGTGTTCCCAGGGAGTCTGGGCTGTGCACTTGGAGAGAGTGGTTGCCGGGACACAGTTCTTTCTGTAGCTCTCGAATTTCTCCATGATTTGGGTCTCCTGCGCAGAGCTATATCTACAGCTACTTTTAAATGGACATATAAGGAGACATCGCAAGATAAAGCACTTCTTCCTCCCTAAAGACCTGCAAGGGGAGTGAAGTCTGTCTTCTCCCCAGAGAACATTTGTTGTGTAATTAAGGTGACAAAGATAATATCTCCCTGTGTGCAAAGACTGGGCAGGTTTGCTAGCAGCCCCCAATAAGGTGGGGAGTTTCTAAAACTGAATGTCCTCAGCTGTGACCCAGCTGCATTGCCGCATGGGGCTCGGGGTCAGGGCCTGATACAACTGGCAGCACCTGCTGCCTTCCCCCCTGGCTCTAATGGATTCTAACTCCAGCTGGGCTTGCTGTGTCCTTCTGACGCAGTTTAGGCAAGTGTGGCTAGCTGAGCGCTGCTTAGGGACTGCTTGTCTGTGTGGAACCCAGGGGTCTTCTCTCGAGCCAGCTGTTGCTGGATGGCAAGAGAAGCGCGGACCTAGGACTGCTAGGGCTCCAGGAAGGATGGTGGGAAGGCAGAGCAAGTAAGCGTGTGGGGGTTGGAGATTGACTTGAGCTCCTCATTCTCCTGAACCTGAGGCTTGGCTTCCTGGGTTTCCCGTGAGTGTAGACCAAGCACAGACAGAACTGGTAAGCAGGTGCATCTGGCCACGCCAAACGGCGGCCAGGGCAAAAGCGACCTGCCTTGATGGGATCCACGGTATCAGGAGACTGCTGATGGCTTAGAAGAGTTGATGAGGAGTGGCAGTGACCCCTGAGGGGCTGCAGTGCTGCCTCCGTGGTCTCTCCCAGGAGCAGTGAATCACCTGCCAAGCTCACCTGGTAGAGGAAGGTGATGAAGGTGAGGGGCAGGGAAAAGGGAAGGCAGGCAGGGCACGCTGTCCCCTCCTATCTGCTTCTCACAGCTGCGCCTAAGCTGAGGGTGGAAGGTGCTTTGACATTTCAGACACGGAGGCGGGTTTAATCCTCAATTACAGCACAGAGCCTTTATCAGAGAGTTTATGGTTTTTCTTTCCAACCGACTTTAAATTATTTCACTGTTCCAAAGAAATCCTGAAGGAAATTTTGCTAAAATTGTGTTAAATCTATATATTAAGTTGGGAGGAATTGTTTTCACAGTAATCAGTCTTTTATTTGAGGATTTTGTTCTCTGTTAACTCAGGGCTGCGTGGGTGTGTGTGTGTGCGTGCATTTTTTTTCTCTCCTCATATAGGTAGTACATTATCTTGTTAGTGTTATTCCAAGGCTTTTGGTTCCTATTGCGAATAAAGTCTTTTCCCATTTTAACATATGTATAAATATATGGCAATCTGTAGTTTTATGTTTTATTTATTCAGTATTTATTAAATGCCTATGACAGGCACTGTTCTAGATACATATTATCTTGAACTGTACAACTCTTTTCTTCTAATTAATTTAAAGAGTTTTTTTCAGGTTTTACAAACATAATAAATTTACTACTTCCCAGTAGTTCTACCTATTGATTTGGTTTCAAGCACTTTTCCATTGGCAAGAACATCCTTCAGAAAGTGAAATAATGTTGATGATATTGGCATTCTCATTTTGTAATTAATTTTAATGGGATGTCTTTATTGTTTTTTAAGAGGTGGGTCTTTGAAAAGGTGTCGATAAATAATACCATGTTCTTCTGCTTCTGAGTACAGAATCAATTAAGAAATAAGGTACAGAACACAGACAAATGGAAATCAAAATCTCAGCTTTATTACTGATGGGGTCAAGTTGGGTCCTGGCTCTATCTATGAGCTCACAGGACCTGCTGACTCTCCCAGAATGAGACGAGATGACCTGCCAGAGCAGAGGCATTGTTGGCAATCACAGGCTTCCAGTGGAGACTGCCCTTCCCAGGGACAGAGGACACAAGAGAGAGGACCTCTGTGAAGGTGGCTCCTCTGGGGATAGGCAGGGCCCAGGTGGGAACACCTGGCTCCTTTCAGAGTCACCAGTCTCGGGGCTGCACCCTGTCCTGGTTGCTGTGGGAGGGGCTGTGGGCGGCATGGGGAAAAGAGGTTTCCCCCTTGTGTTATATATGATGTACTTGTTGATTTTTAAATACTTGCCCTGTAGGGTGAGAAGAAAGTAATCTCTTTCTAATTTTACTAAGAACCCTATTAAAATGATTTAAAAATGAAAAATGACCGTTAAATGTTAAGACATTCCTTTTTGGCATCTATTGGATTCATAACAGTGTGTTTTCATGTTGAACTTAGAGTTATATTACTTGAATACATATATTTTCTTAAAATGAAATAATCTTTTTCTTGTTTTGAACTGCCTTCTTATGGTGGATAACTCATTAACTCTGTAATTTATTTATTTATTTATTTATTTTGTCTTTTTGCTATTTCTTTGGGCTGCTCCCTCGGCATATGGCGGTTCCCAGGCTAGGGGTTGAATCGGAGCTGTAGCCCCCGGTCTACGCCAGAGCCACAGCAATGCAGGATCTGAGCCGCGTCTTCGACCTACACCACAGCTCATGGCAACGCCGGATTGTTAACCCACTGAGCGAGGGCAGGGACCGAACCAGCAACCTCATGGTTCCTAGTCGGATTCGTTAACCACTGTGCCACGACGGGAACTCCTAACTCTGTAATTTAAATGAGATTTCTGATTTTTTTTTTTTTTTTTTGGTTTTCAACAAGTTTTAAACATGTCTATTTTTTAATTTTTTATATTGAAATCAAGTTGACATTCAGTATTACGTCAGCTGACATTTGCAAACATTATGTAGTGATAATGTGAGAAGTTCGGTCATCATCTGTCACCACACACAGTTATTACAGTAGTTATTGACCATATTCCTTATGCTGTATATGATATCCCTCTAACTTAATCATCATGTACCTGGAGGTCTGTACCTCTTAATTCCCTTCACCTATTTTTCCACTCCCTCCCTCCTGGAAGCCACCCATTTTATTTTCTGTATCTATGAGTTTTTTTCTATTCTGTTTTGTTTGTCTTTTTAGATTTCCCTTAGAAGTGAGATCATGAAGTATTTGTATTCGTATTTGAGGATCTAATTAGTGATCACTGTTTCCCGATCATCTGCTATGCTCTAGGCCCTGTTCTAAGTTGCTATTATATGGCTATGCGTAAAGTAGACAAAAATTCATGCCCTCCAGAAGCATGAATTCCAAGATAAAGTGACATGTAAAAGTACACTGAAAACTGAAAACAAATACATGACGACAAAATCTTTATCATCATAATCACACAAACTAGTCACTCATACCCAAATGGTATATATTTAATTTTGTAATGCATCACTTTATTTTACCAAAGTCTCCGAGATTTATAGAATGGAAATGGGTTTTCACACTAGGATAATTTATCTTCCTGGAATCAATTCTATTGAGTGTTATTTGGGGGGAGGGGTGTTGTCTCAGGGGCTTACTGATTAGCATGGGAAGGCATTAGAGGTTTTCCATGGAAATTCCACCAAATTGCCAAGCAACATGTCGTTTTGGTTACTGGTTACTGGTTATCAAAGGTTACTGGCATTCTACCTTTTGACTGATGAAAAACATTTAACTAAGAGATATCATAAAGTATATTAGTAGAAGGTTTCAATGTATAATTGAATAAGAAAAAAGCTTTAAAAGCATGAATTACTTGCTAATACTTAAAATGTTTTATAGGTCTATTTGATGTTATTTTCAATAAAGGAAATATATGCATTTTCCAAAGTCAGGAACTACGGCATCTTTCTCTGGCTCTTGATGACGATGGCTCTGTCATGGGAATGGTATGTGGTAATTTTTCTTTTTGCCGTATGTCAATCATATCCATATGTAATACGTTTTTACGTAAGGGACTTTTATAAGATTACCAAATCATATTTTCCTCTGGCTTTTACTTTCACTTTTTCACTGTTCTCACTAATTTTTGAGATTCTGATGAGTAAATGGTCCTAAATTTCAGCAATTAGAATTTAGACGAGGAGTTCTCGTCACAGCTCAGCTGAAACGATTCCGACTAGGAGCCATGAGGATTCGGATTTGATCCCTCGCCTCACTCAGTGGATTAAGGATCCGGTGTTGCCGTGAGCTGTGGTGTAGGTCACAGATGTGGCTTGGATCTGGTGTTGTTGTAGCTGTGGTGTAGGCTGGCAGCTGCAGCTCTGATTCGACCCCTAGCCCGGAAACTTCCTGTGCCACGGATTCGACCCTGAAAAGCATAAATAAATAAATAAATAAATAAAGTAAAAATAGAATTTAGATAAGGAGAAGTAGACCACTTATCTGATAACATCCAAAATTCTAATGAGCCTCTGAAAGGGGACACTCTTGACTTCTCAAAGGCCCCTTCAGGGACCATATTGTTAGGAAAAAAACAAGAATTTTACATAATTATATTTTGTATTGGTTAGTAAAGGTTTGTTTAGTGTTTTGAAAGCAAAACCTAGTAAAATGCACATCTGTTAATTTCAGCTTTTGGTCCCAAATAGTCTTGAGTTAGAAAGACACAAATGAAGAAATGGAAAAAAAAGTGATAAATACATTACCACCTCACTAAACTGCCCTGCCCTTAGGGTTATTTTTACTGTTACCACCCTCCACACGGCTTCTGGGAAATCGCCTTGGAGCCGGACACTGGGGTATCAATCAGGCCTGGGAATCATAGGCACTGAGTCACAGAAGCCTGCCTGACACGGTGGTTCTGCAGAGTGTGGACCTGTGCACGCGTAAACGCCCACACATGTTCGGTTTAATTATTTTGTCTTGCCCATTCAGAGGCTTGGCTTTGTTCTGTTTTCCCTCTTTCCTTTAGGCTGGTGGTGGAACCTCCACTGAGATGAGGGTGCTTTATCAGCCCAACCGCTGTGCACTTCTGGAGTCAGCTTTGGTTCCCGGACATGCAGTTATTTTTGATCGTCATGGCAAAGTAACTAGCGAATCGTCAGCAGGCTACGCAGACCTTTCAAAAGAGTTTGTGGTTTTTGTTAAGGTAAAGTGGAGGAAAGTAGTTAAAAAGTTTATGTTGCTAAATTGTATTTCCTTTCCCATGTTGAGGAAAACTCTTGAATTGCGTCATGACAAGTAATGGGCTCTCTTCCCACGAGGTGTCGTTGAGGCCGGTTGTTTTTCTGTTTACCCAACTTTGAAAGCCACAGGGGCCCAGCCTCAGCAGTACTAAGCTGGCCCAGCTGAAGCTGCAGGTTCAAACTATGATAGTGGGGATTTTAAATAAAAACTTAGAGAATCTTACATTAGGGAGCCAAACAAATATATATATAACTTTCTTAACAATTAGTGTATTTATGCCCTTTGAGTGTTGTGTGTGTGTTGTCATTTCATGCTTTATGCTTCTTTCTTTATAGTATGTGTTTGTGAGTGTATCTTAAAAATAATATCATATTAATATAAGAGAGTGTTGTGTGTGTGTTGTCATTTCATAATGCTTTATGCTTCTTTCTTTATAGTATGTGTTTGTGAGTGTATCTTAAAAATAATATTATTGTATTAATATAAGAGCTATCTTTTATGAGATTGCCTGTTTTATGCCACACACTTTACTGAGAGTGTTACCCCCTCTAAGATGAAATTAATCATCATGAAAATTCTGACAGATATTGTTATCTATATTTTAAATGTGAAGAAAAGATTTTTAGAGAAGTTGCCTCTTGACTAGTATAGCATAGCTAGTAAATGATAAATTAGGGAGCAAATCAAGGTCAATTTGTCTTCAAAACTTTTTATATCTACTATGTAATAAATACTTCATCACATTATTTTATTCCAAACGTGGTTTTTAATGGGTTGCATAATATCGAAACATTAGGAATAAATATGTATGTGTATATATATTTACAAATATGTATATTTATTATTGGATATTTAATCTTAAAATCTTTATTTTATTGCCTCTACAGAAGTTACTGCAAAAAATATACTTTGATTTATATCTTTGACAATATATTTTATTATTTTCTTAGCTTAGATAATTCAAAATTGAATTGAAAGGTCGGAATATGAAAACTTTAAGACTTAGAACATACTGACAGGGTTCTTTCCAGAATGTCCCAGTATTTAATCCTGGGACAGTTAAACCAGCTGTGCGGTTAGAGGAATGGTTGACCTGACCACCCTCACTTCTGACACAATCTTCAGGGTCAAGTGTCCTTGGGGTCACCATCAAGTTTTGATAATGCACTAGAATGACTCAGAACTCACTTAGTGCTCTTATACTCACGGTCATGGTTTATTATTGAGAAAGGATACAGATGAAACATAGCTCAGGGGAGGGACACAAAGGGCAGAGTCTAGGAGTAGCACCCAGTGTGGAAACTGTGGCTGTCCTCTCCCCAGGCGCCAGGACAGTGCTGCTTTCTCAGCATTAATATGTGACAATATGCGTGGGGTCTCGCCCACCAGGGAAGCCCACCGGGGCCTTGGGGACAGAGCCTTTACTGGGATTCCCTCATGTAGGGGGTCCCTGGGGCCAACCTTGTCTCCAGCCTCTCAGAGGCCAGCTGGCAGCTTACTAGGCCAAGTTCCCAGCCTAAATCACAGTTTCACTATCTGGCTGGCCCAAAGCCCCCAGGAAACAATGATACTCCTATTAGACGTGGCATTCCAAGGGTTTAGAGGTTACCTCAAAGGCTGGGTTACGTTTGCCCTAGGCTGGGCAAAGGCTATACCTCTCTGGGTAAAATCACATTCTTGGAGTTCCCATCGTGGCTCAGTGGTAACGAACTTGACTAGTATCCATGAGGACTTGAGTTTGATCCCTGGCCCCACTCAGTGGGCTAAGGATCTGGTATTGCTCTGGCTGTGTCTGTGGCTGTGGTGTAGGCCGGCAGCTACAGATCCAATTTGACCCCTAGCCTGAGAACTTCCATATGTCACAGGTGCGGCCCTAAAACAAAAATTGCATTCTTTACTATAAGGTCCCTTTGGCAGACAGCCTAAGAGGATATTTATTTCATTGACCTTGGTATTAAGTATGGTCCTTAAAAGAAACTTTTGACAGTTTTCTGGAGAAGTAAATACCTAATTTTAGCTTTATTATTATTTTTTATTGCTAGTATAGATTACTTTTCCTTATGTGTATTCATCATTTGTCTTTTGTGACTTGTGTATCTGTGTCTTTTATTCATTTCTGTACAGTGTTAGTATATTTCCAATTAACCTTCAAGAACTTTTTATATCATCTTTCTTAAGCTATTGATTATAAAGGATTTTCTTAAATATGCCTTAGTTGTGTTTGATACATTCTTTTTTTCATTGAATCATTTATTCTTATGTGTATACATTTAACTAATATCCATAGATTACATTTCAAAATTCAGGCCTCTTATAGTACACTATCTTTATTCTGCTTCGTGTTTGTGCTAAAACTATTTGCTTGGAGTGATTGTAAATTTCTTAAAAGAAGTGTTTGTGTTTTTATATCTTTTAAAAATCTCTGTAGCATCTGATGCAGACTCTTACACTCTCAATGAATATTGATTAATGTAAATTCTCATGAGTCAACCAGACAACCTTCTTTAGTTTTGTTTAATTTGCATAGCAGTTCAATTATTTCCTTTCTTTGCTCACTTTTTTTCCCACCAAGCTTCTGGTAAGATCCCAATCACCGTAGCTTCTCTAGGAGAATGGGCCCTATTGCCGTCTTTTTGTAGCAAAACATGAGCTTGTCATTCACTGCCTTTCTGTCCTGTTTGTTGCTCCGAAGGGTGTGTTCCTCCACAGTGCTGTGGTACTACTGGCTACCAGCCTGTGCCAGGCCCTGTGTCTCCAGCCGGATGGGAGCTGCACTGGCGTGGGCAAACTGTCTGAAAAATCCTACTGGAGAGTGCATAAAATCACTTCTGGGATTTGCATGTTTGAAAGCATGAGAAACGCACGGATGTTTCTGAGGATTAAGGATGGCCGCTGTGACGGAATAGTAAGCATCTGCTCGTCTTTTTCTCAGCAAATGTTTAAGACATTTGCCATTAATAGATATGAGCATGATACTCGCTCAGTGTTCTGTTTTTTCGTTTTAACCTATGACCATTCTGGAAATTGGATGTTGTATATGGTGGCCCCCTTGACTGGTTTTTAGTAAGTGGGGAGGGCAGCTGAAGGCTTGGTAAGGTCAGAGGAGGATCCTGACCCTTCAGACACTGCTTCTGAAATGTGACCTGCATACACACCACCTGGCCACTGTGTTAGAAATCAGATTCTGACCCAGGGAGACTGTGGTGGGACCCGTGTGTCTGTGTTTCTAGGAAGCACCCAGCTGTTGTGCTGAGTTGGTCCACAAACTACACTCTGAAAAGCAAGGCTCTGGAAAGTCCCAGGTCAACAATATTTCCTTAACTGCTTCCTTTGGTGCCTGAATTTCCACCGATGGAAACCCTGTTCCTTGAGTAAGGAAGTGCTTTCAGATTCTAAGTACTGGGAGCTCTTCTTTAACGTCTGAGACTTGGGAGGGGCACGGAAGGGACAGCATAACCTTGTGTGTGTGTGTTCCTGATTCTCCTGGGTGGGGGTAGGGGATGGGCGAGGCCACGTTGGCTTGCCTCTGAGTGCTCTGCTCAGCTCTTCGTGCTTGGAAGACTTTGGTTTGAACCATCCCTTTGGGATAAACTCGGAGGCACTCCCCTCCCCTTTCTCCTTACCACAGTGGTATCGGCCCTTTGGGGAGATGCTGGGGTGGGAGGAGGGAAGGCCTCGTCCTGGGGTCCCTGTGCCCCTGACGGGGCTGCAAACGGCTGGTCTGTGTGGTGGGCTGCACTTGTGCGCTGTGCAGAGGAGAAGGGCCATTCTTGACCCACTGGAAGGAGCCTTGTGAAGGCAGTAACATCCCACTTCACAGAAGAGGAAGCCGTGCTTTGGGACAGAGCGCCACATTTATGGCCTGGAAACTGGTTAAGTGTGCTAATTGAGATGAGAACAGGTGATGTTGCTGCCAGGCTGAGAGAGTGACCGCACGAGGTCCAGTGTCAGTCAGGAGGAGCCCCCGGAATCTGCCTCCCTTCCCCAGTGGCCCAAAGCCTGCCCAGCTTTCCTTCTGGGGCTCGCAGGCCTGCTCCGAACCAGGGGGTGTTGCTACATGACACCTGTTTTGGGGAGAGCTTGTGCGGCCTGGATGTGTCACTTCAGCTCGGGAGTGGGACGACACTGGAAGCTGCACCTGCCGTTGACAGCAGCCACAGGCCGCTCAGTGCTCAGTCGCCCGCTGTCCACTGGGCTGCTGCATCCTCAGGTCCAGTGGGGAATTTTCATGGTCCTTCTGTCCCACGCTCTCCTTCTGGTGCATGGGGTCTCTCTGTCACTTCCGTTTCTTTCTCAGTGTGATGTTCACTTTGTCCCCCCTGAGCAAGGACATGTGTGTCCTCTGCGAGCGTGTGGCAGACTCTTGGGTGTTGGGGCCATATTGAACCTTTGTGCTCGCCTCCTTCCTTGGCTCTATGGGGACTGGCTGAGAAGTGGAAGGAAGTCCTTGGCGTTCACCCAGGAGTGCTGAGCACGGGAAGATGAGTAGAAACGCCCCACTGGGTACATGCCAGTGCTGTCCCGCTGGCTCTGTGGTGGAGGAAGCCAAGTGCGAACCTGGCTGAGGGATTGCCCAGGGCCTGTGTGGCATCACGGCCCAGAGGCAGGGTCACCAGGCCACTCTAAGCACTGTTGTGGAGGGCACCTGAAAACAGGATGGGGCGGCTGGGCCGACTTCAGTGGCCAGGGCAGGACTCCCAGCAGGGAGGTGATTCCAAAACAGTTTCCACTTCCACAGTTTCCTAGAACCAGTCGTGTGGACAGCTTGTTAGGTGTGTGACTGGGTCTGAAATCACGTGCCCTGGGCCTGTGCCGTGCTTCACCCAACACTAGGAACCCTGCCCCGCCCCCACCTCCTTCTTCCTTCCCTTCCGGATGGACCTCTCAGGGTGAGAAGCCAGGTTGAGGATTTCCTCCACAGGCTGGCACGGAGGCCCGCAGACATGTATTGGAGTTTCATATTCAGGTATCACTTCTCAAGTATCAAGATTTTTAATATGTTGGAAAAAACAGAGGCATCTGTTCAGTTTGCTTTTGGACAGAGAGAGCCAAAGTAGAGAATCCAGTGAGATCTAATGATAAAGCTTTGACTGCATGGCATATGATATTTAGAGCATTAAAATAGGCATCCGGCTATCCCAGGGCCCATGCAGGGTTCCGTGGGCCTTTTGGAAACGGACCTGCCACGTGACCACTGCCTGTGGTTTGTCCCGAGGGCTGAGGCCTTTCTTTTGAGGCCTGTGAGGGACAGGTGTGTGTGTGGAGGGGTGGTGTAGAGACTCAAAGGGCAAAGCAGAAATCAGTCAGGCAGAGTCTTGCCTGTCATTGTCTTTCCCAAGTGGGGAGCCACGCTCAGATGTGGGTCCTTTCTTTGGACAGTAAATGGTGCTGTGACCCTTGTAAGCAGACTCCCGCATTGAACATAAGTTCAGTCCACGGCACCTCCTACCAGTACAGCTGAGGGGCCGAGCAAGGAGCACAGGAGGCTGGGGTCTGATATGGGAGGAAACACTGGCTCCCTGTTATCAGGGTCTGGTTTTTCCTGCTGGACTTCAGTCCCCACCTCCCGCCAGCCATGGGCTGTGACCTCCTGAGGCTGTCCCAGGCTGGAGCAGCCAGCGTGCTAGGTGTAGGGGGGCAGACTTCAGCTACGTACCCTCTAAAATGGAAGTGTTGCTGTTCAACATCAGTCCCCTACCCAGGGTCAAGCAGCTGTGCTCCTGGAGGGCCGCACAGAAAATCTTTAAATATTGGTAGAAATCTTCAGTTTAAAGTATGGTTTTTGTTTGTTTGTTTGTCTTTTTTTTCTTTTTAGGGCCTCACCCGCGGCATATGGAGGTTCCTAGGCTAGGGGTCTAATTGGAGCTGTAGCCGCCGGCCTACACCAGAGCCACAGCAACGCAGGATCCGAGCCGCGTCTTCGACCTACACCACAGCTCCCAACAACGCTGGATCCTTAACCCACTGAGCGAGGCCAGGGATCGAACCTGCAACCTTATAGTTCCCAGTCGGATTCGTTTCCTCTGCGCCATGATGGGAACTCCTGAAGTATGGTTTTAGAGGGCTTCCTGACTTATGGCATACTTAAAGGTCAGTTACTTTTGTCCGCCTGCCTCCTAAGATCAGAGGCTCAAACATTTTATAGACATCTCTAGCTTTTTGGTGTTTCTGTTAAAAATTCAAAGTCTGGTCTTGGAAAAATTACTGCATTGGGAAGTTATTGCTAAAAGATTTGAAATTTTAAAGAGCGTTTCCAAGAAGCCATAAATACTTTGTAAATCATAGGAAAATGTGATGTTATTTTGGCCAAAGGTGAATTTCCTGATTTTGTAACAAGATCTGCGAGGAAAGCTAGGAGAGGAGGTGGGCTAATATGTTTGGGCGTCTAGTGTGTGGAAGAGGCCGAACTAGCTTCCTTGTGTTTGTAATTGGACATTCCCTAACCCCGGAGCTTCCACAGCAGAACAGTCAGGCAAGCAAACAATAGTAGCGTGTCTTTTTAAACAAGTTTTATTGATCTGGTGTTGCTGTGGCTCTGGTGTAGGCCGGTAGCTGTAGCTCCAATTAGACCCCCTAGCCTGGGAACCTCCATATACCGCGGGCGGGGCCCTGAAAAGACAAAAGACAAAAAAAAAAAAAAAAGTTTTATTGAAGTCGAGTTGATTTACAAGGTCGTCATCGTTGCTGCTGTACAACAAAGTGATTCAGTTACACATGTACACACATCCATTCTCTTTTGGGTTCTTTTCCCACATAGATGATCACAGAATATGGGGTAGAGTTCTCCGAGCTCTATAGCAGGTCCCCATTGGCCAGTTATGCCATATACCTCAGTGTGCATATGCCAATCCCACCCTCCATTCCGTCCTTCCCCCACCTGTCCCCTTTGGTAACCTTAAGTTTTCAAAGTCTTTTAGTTTTTTGAGAAACCTCCATACTTTTTTCCATAATGGTTGTACCAATTTACATTCTCCAAAATGTCTTTACCTAAAACTGTCACATGTAAATAACCTAATGGCTCCTTTGGTGTAGTTATGAAAAGGCTAGCCAGGGTTGCAGAGCTTCTGTTCCAAATTTAATGCTTTATTCTCCAGGCAGTCTGGATCAGTCCCTAGCTTCTCACTAGGGTTGGCCCCTGGTTGTGGCTCCCAGGTGCTGCCATGGGACAGTGAAGCTGGTGAGGGCACCTCCTGTGGAGCCCGTGAAGCCTCTTGTTTTGTGCACACAGACCTGTGTAATCAGCGTAGGCCTGGAGGGCTCTGTGGCTCCTCACGATGGTGTCAACCATTTAAACAGCATTAGTGTTTAACCTTTATTTTGATGTTATTGAAAAAAAGACCACGGGCCCAAAATAGTCACGTGTGCTGGGCCATGTCACCAAACCCTGCTTATACCTAATGGAACAAAGTTTTACCCTTCCACGGAAATGTAGGCTTCTCTGGTCTGTCTCAGAACTAGTGACTAATATGTTGCCTGGGCTCCACCCCAACCCGGAGGAAGATGAGGTAACCCACCTAAGAAGACCCTTTTGTCCCCTAAGGGAGCCGACTTAATCTGAAAGAATCTGTTTGTTTGTTGATGACTCCCTTATCTTGCCTTTGAAACACCTCCCTGCCCCCACTGCCGCTGCAGCCCTTTGGGGCTCCCCTCTGCTTGCCACACGGGATGTGGCCTGATTCTTGAATCATTCAGTAAAGCCAGTTAGATCTTTATGATGTACTCAGTTGGTTTTCTGTTGGTGTTCCTTCTAGAGAAGAGCCTCCACAGAGTCCTCATTGTTTTCATTTTACTTCTGCTACTTCCACTGCAGTGATTTTTTATGTTTATAACTTGTTTAGTGACTCACTGACATGATTGTCTGATGAAAATTCTCCATCTGAAATTTTGGTAGTGGGTCTTTTTAGTCAAAATGTCCTTTTTGGCCCTTAAGAAATAGTGTTGATGCCTAACAATGAGGCATGTCATTTTGCACTTTCATGGTATCTGGCCAGAAATCAGTGGGCTAGAATGGCTTTACATTTGAAAAAGGAACGGTCACAAGGATCTTAGTTACCCTTGTTTGAGCAGAGGCTGTGATGAGGCGTGTTGGTGATCTGCAGAGGGATTGCAGACGCCTCCCTTGTCGCTGTCCCTTACATGCCTACCTGCCTTTGTCCTGGCAGTACTCAGCCGATGCCCGTTGTGATTATAGACACTGCATGGAATACAGCATTAGTGTCTGCCATGGCGTATTTGAAAACCCTTTTTATAGGCAAACATGCTTATGTTTAAACCAAATGATGCTGATCCTGTCACAAATGTTTCTATTTCTATTACTATAAAATTGTTATGCCCTGGAGTAACTCCCTTTAATAGGTTTGGATGCAGTAGCGATTCCAGGTAGCGTGGATGCAAACCGCATGCAGCTCTCTAGGGACAACGGTAAGGTTTAAAGAAGGAAACTGAGCCTCCCAACAACGTGGGTGGAACTCATCACTGAACATAGGTATGAAGGAGAAAAAGGTGTAGGATTTGTAGAAAGACAGCTGAAGAGTGACCAGTATACCAAGGACGTGGGACGCAAGGTCAGGACATCTCAATAAAGTGCTAGTTGATCCCAACATGTCAGCACTTGTCTGTTAATGGTGACACGTTACACTAACGTGATGTGTGAATAACAGGAGGAAGTGGTGTGGGTGTATGGAACGCTGTACTCTATTCTCAGGTTTTCTGTAGATCTAAAACTGTTCAAAAATTAAGCCTATTTGAAAAAAAATAAGAGGGCACTCCAGTGCTACATACCTGAAGAGCAAGAGAGAACTGAGACTCTCTGGACTATTATTAGAAAACCGTAAAGAGATGCATAACGGGCTGGATGGTGAGCTGTTTGTTTCCTGTAGGTATTGGGGGCATTGAGGAAACTTCATGAAGACAATTTGAGGTCTGTCCACATCACACTTCTGATTCAGATCTTTCAGTGGCTCCCATGGTCTGAGATCAGGCCAGGCCCCCAGGTGGCAAACGGGCTGACCCTCTCTTTCCATCTCACCTTCTTCTCTCTGCTGTTCAACCACATCAAGACACATGTTGGTCCACACACCAGGCTGCCTTTGCTTCTCTGCCTTTCTTCATGCTGCCCTCTGCCCACAACTCCCTACCTCCCACCGCCACTTCCCTCTGCTTAGCTTAATGGTCATTTGACACTGAACTCAGCTTCACCTCCTCCAGGAAGCCCTTCCTGATTCTCCTGAGTTTAGGGCCTTCTCTCTCTCCCAACCCAAGGAAATTAGCTCTATCCTGCTGGCCTTAAAACTGTATGATTATTTGTATGTGGTTGTGTTCTCTACTGGGCCATGAACAAACCAAAGCCAGAGCTTTAGTGTGTCCATAACAAGAAAAAAAGGTAGAAGTTACTTAATTCATATTTATATTACCAAAGAGAGATAGGCAACAGACAATTGATCCTTATCTACAAGAAGCTCGTAGTAGAGGGCAGAGATAAATTATCTTTTACAAATCAAGTAGTGGATGCTATTGGAAATTTTAATTCATTCTCATTAAACTTATTTTCTGAAACTCCTAAATCTTATAAGAACACTTTTTAAAGCAAACAAAAGGTGAGAATAGTGAAATGTTCTCTGAGATTATAAATGCCATAAAAAAGAGGTGATTTTGCTGATCTGAAAGGTGTAGTAGGTTTCTCCTGGGCATCTAGTTCTTGAATGTTTTGTTTCATTATCTTTGAGTAATTTATGTAGACTCTGTTTACTGCCGAAAATTGGTTTCTGTTTGAATGTAAAGGGACTCGTAAGAATCGCCCTCTTCTCCATCACTCTTTCAGTGTGTTTTCCTGCTTCGGCCTAGTCCCTTTTCACTTACAGAGGAGGGCGGTTCAGAGAGCACTCAGCACACATGCACTTGGCTTTGTGGCTCAGGGCCCTTGGTCCACTTGCTCAGCGGGTCACATGGTCTCTGTTTTTGGATCTTAGGGAATAAAGGGGGAAGCACATGGTGCAATTAACGCAAAAAGCTTCTAGATTTGTCAGGAGGACTTGGAAATGAAACAAAATTGTATTCTTGTGAAATGACTGGTTTTAAAGTCTGTCTGTCGGTGTTTGCTCATATTTATGAAATAACATTTTGTTGATTGTAGGGTACAGGAGATACTGACTGTCATTTCAAAATTAAGAAGAATTTGGAAAATGCATGTATAAGCCTGGAATCTGTGAAGAGCCCAGGGTTGTTTGTTGGACTTCAGCCAGATGGACAGGCAGAACCAGTTGTTTATACCAAAAATGGCAACATTTTCTTCTATCCGCAAGTCATCAAATGTAAGTTTACCCTGGATGTTCCATTTTGGTTTTGCTTTGGATGGTTTGTGTACAGTGTCTCATAATCTCGTGTTTTCCTATTTGTGATTCCAGAAGCAGTGAAAGAAACCATAATGAAGACACTTACCTCAACTGCTCAGATATTTAATGTTAGCTGTGGAATTTTTGCTACATTAAGCTCCTTTACAGCTTTTAAAATTGAGTGTGCATGTGCATGTGCGTGTGTGCGTGTGTGTGTGTGTGTGTGTGTGCGTGCGCGCGCGCACACATGCACTTGTATTTTGTTAAGGCTGTTTCCACATGTATGGAGGGGATGGGCTGTTAGAAACATGCTCAGCTTCATTGCTATTAATTTTTAATGTTCACAATATAAAAGGAAATTAAAAAGACCAACACCAATGAGGTTTGAATTAAAAATAGAATTTGGGGGAAAAAAGGCTAAGGATAGGACAGAAATGTGAATATTTTGAAACTAGTTTCTCTCATATTTAGGTTTAGGTTCTCTAGCAAATTGACATTAGAATCTGAGGACTTTATTTAAATAATGTAAGCTTAGAATATATTTGTTTGAACAAAGGTTAGTGAGGGAATTCTACTGTGTTCTGAAACTATCTCAAAATTTAGTTTGCTGTCTAATTTTCACCTCTTTTAGTCTTACGGATTTTTGGTTTAATCAAACTGGATGATTTTCTTAGTCTGACTCTTATTTAACTTCTCCTTTCTTAACGAGGTCTACTTATGCTTTATATGGAGATATATATACAATTCTGCAGGTTTTAAAATATATATCCTATAGGATTGTGACACATATAAATATGATATATCTTTAGCATAATACAGCTTTATCTCTGTAATATAGAAGACAGTTTGGAATAAGAACATAATGAGCTTGCTTTGACATGATGCTGTATCTGGCCCTGATTGTGCTGTCTACACCGCTTCCTTCTCAGCTTGAGGTGCGTATTGAAAGCTTTGCAGGTTGCTGGGCTAGTGCATCTTCACTTAACGCTCTCTGTCGCCCCACCCCTCCCTGCTCTATTCTCCCCTGGCTGGCACTCCAGTGGCACGCCTACTCAACAAAATGGGCTGGCCATCTGCCTCTGGAGCTCCGAAAGGAAATAGATGACTTGAGAGAAAACAGAAAGACACAGGGTGGAGGAGAAGGAAAAGCAGCGAGAAATAGCCAGCAGGGAACAGCAACCATGTGGGAAGAGCACGGGGGAAGGAGAACCGGCACAGAGGCGGGGAGTGGGGAGAGGTGAGAAAGAAGAGATGATAGCAGCACTTTGGAAAAGGACAGTGGAGGGAAGTAGCTTCCTCCCTAAGCACAATCCTGCCTCGCTTTTAATTTAAAGTGAGAGGCCTACGACTCTTCTTTTCACTTGAACAAGTAGAGGCCAATGTAGGGTTATTGTTGTAATGTCAATATTGCTGTGTCTCGAGGAATAAGGAGAACAGAGAGAGACTGGGGAATGGGTCCGTGGAGCAGGTGGAACATGTACACCATTTATCATTTAAGTTATTAAGTCTTTTATGGGCATAGTTTGTGATGCCCCAGACAATTACATAGGAACATCTAAAGATCACTGATCACAGATCACCATAACTAACATCATAATAACGAAAAAGTTTGAAATGTTTGTGAGAATGACCAAAACGTTCCACAGAGATAGGAAGTGAGCAGATACTCTTGGGAAAATGGCACCAACAGAGCTTCTCAATGCAGGGGCTGCCACAGACTTCAGCTTTTTAAAAAATGCAGTGGAGTTCCCGTTGTGGCGCAGTGGAAACAAATCCAACTAGGAACCATGAGGTTGTGGGTTCAATCTCTGGCTTCGATCAGTGGGTTAAGGATCCGGCCTTGCCATGAGCTGTGGTGTAGGTCACAGACGTGGCTCAGATCTGGCGTTGCTGTGGCTGTGGTGTAGGCTGGTAGCTGTAGTTGTGATTGGACCCCTAGCCTGGGAACCTCCATATGCTGCAGATGCAGTCCTCAAAAGACAAAAAGACAAAAAAATAAAAATAAAAAAATAAAAATAAATAAAATTTAAAAATGCGGTATCTTTGAAGTGCGATAAAGTGAAGTGCAACAAAGTGAGGTATGCTTGGATTTTTTTAGAACAATTTAAGATTCACAGAAATATTAAGGGAGGATACAGAGATTTCTGGTGCACTTTCAGCCCCTCGTGTGCACAGCCTTTCCGTCAGCCTCCACCAGTGGACAGCACACATCATCGTCACTCAGAGCCCATAGTTAACACTCTGGTTCACTCTTGGGGTTGAACATCCTATGGATTTGGACAAATGTATAATTCCCTGCCTCAGTCATTGTGATATTACAGAATGTTTTCACTGACCTAGGAATCCTTATATTAATTGATTTTTGAATGTTAAATCAGTCTTGCATACCTGGGATAAATGCCACTTGATGTATTAATATTTTTATAGATTGTTGGATTCAATTTCCTAATATTTTGTTGAGGACTTTTACACCTGTGTTCATCGGAAGTATTGGTCTGTAGTTTTATTTCCTTGTGAAGTCTTTGTCTGGTTTTGGTGTTGGGGTAATCTTGCCTTCATAGAATGAGTTATGCCTTTATCCTCTGAAAGAAATTTTGGATAATTGGAATTGGTGTCATTTCTTCCTTAAATGTTTGACAGAATTCTCCAGTGAACCATCGGGGCCTTGGTGCTTTCTGTTTTGGAAGATTATTAAGTATTGGTTCAATTGCTTTACTAGATAGAGGCCTATTCAGATTGTGGAATTTTAGCAAATTGTGTTTTTCAAGGCACCGGCCTGTTTCATCTAGGTTATCAAATTTGTGGGCATGGAGTTGTTCATGACCTTCCTTTATTATCCTTTCATATCCTTATTGGAAATGTAGTGATGCTCCCTCTTTCATTTCTGATGTTAGGAATTTGTGTTTTTTCACTTTTTTCTTAGTTAGCCTGACCAGAGATTTATTGATCTTATTCATCTTTTGCAAGAGCCTGCTTTTGGCCCCGTTGATTGGCTCTGTTGACTTTCTGTTTTCAGTTTGCATTGGTTTCTGCTCTCCTTCATTGTGGTGTACCTTTTACAGCTTAAATAGAATTGATAGGTTCCTCAAGACAAGAGATACCTCTCATTCCTTCTTTTAATCTCTTCTTGACATACCACTCACCTTCTCTCTGACCTAGTCTCGTCATCTACAATATGGTTAGGATTTGATGTAATTAATTAACCGTGTATTGAGAATTTATAATGAAAGGCACTTTCCCACTACTCTTCAGCTGAGCTGGCTAGCTTGTGCAGCAGACTCTCTTCATTTGATCTTTCATGAATTTGCACTTGTAATACCAGGAACCTGAGATACAGGAGAAGATGTGGTGAGGTCTGACGTTGGTGCTTACATGATCAGTAACTACACTGCACACAAGGAGAAGGTTCTCAAAGGGTTTCCTGCATGGACAGAAGATTTGAAAGTTCTGTTCATTCTTATTGTTCCAGATAATAAGTCCATCCTTCTACTTCCTTATAGTAAGACCACACTATGACAGGTATTATTTAAAGAAATGAGTATAACTTGTGACTTTGTTAACTCTAATGTTCTCTGACTTTTTTTAGACCATCTAGGCAATAGTGAACATATCCAAGTTTTATAATCATCATAACAGAGACAAATTGTGCACAATAATTACACACAATAATCTTCTTGCTCTAATTCCAGTTCAGTCTTATGGTATTAGCCACCCTCTGTATACAAACTGTGAAGCTCTGAGTATTAATAATCTGAAAAAATGCAGCACCAAAGATAACATTCAGATGTTACATTTTTTTATTACACTAAGAAGGATTTCTTTTAGGTTCAAGACTTAAGGAAACTTTTATTAAAATAATGTTTGGAAGATTCGTTTTTACTTCATGCTAGTCTCCTAAGATCATTCAAGTTTTAAAATCTAAATGAAATTCTGTCATATATTCAGTTAATCGGATCTTGAGTATGTATATTATGTTCTTATTTAGAAAAATATGTTTCAGATAATAAAATAGACTTTATGGATTTAAAATGTACATGCCGTAATAACCTGACACATTGCTATTTTGTAAGTTTTAGCTGTTTTGATTTTTAAATAGCTGGTATTCAATAAAATAAGTGTTTTTGTTTCTTTTTTAACTAGTTCACATTATAGGGTTGCAACCCTTCTGTCCGGTGGATCCTAAACTTTTGGATATACTGAGACATGAGCTGAAGTGAATAGATTGATCATTTATTTCCAGCTATCTGTGTAATACATACCTTTTGATATATTTTCAGCTAGACAATTCTGGTTTTTTTTGACCTTCATCACAGGTTTTCTTTTATGCTGTGGTTGATGTATTTTCACATTGCTTTTTAAATTGTAAAAGTGAAACAAAGCACACTGAAAAGAGTTGCTCCGGTTCAGAGTCAGCTTTGAATCCACTGGAGGGCCACTTGGTCCTTAGGTTTGGACCTCTATCCATGACCCACCTGGCCCAGCGTCAGGGTACACATACAGAGGGGCAGGAGCACCCCAAATGACCTTCCCAGAAAATCTCTTCCAGGCCCTGAATTTCCCTCCATTAAGGCTGCTGTTGTATTTATAATAAAATATTGACACTGCTTTTGAGGATGAGGTAGGATCTTGAGAAGCCAGTGCAGGGGCCGGTATAGAGAAATGAGAGATGCTCATTCCATTTCATAGTCTGCTGAGGTGGACTCTGCGGTACAGCCCTTTGTGCACCTGCTTCTCACTTCTAGATGGGCAGGTTGGCTGTTTTCTCCCCTGTGGTCCCTTGGCACTCTGCATGTGCCTGTTGTAGCTCATCAGAATATCCTAGAGGTCATTGTTCATGTCTTCTCCTCAGTGGCAACCCTGCCAGTGTCAAAGCCACGTCTTGTGCATTAGTTTATTCTTATGCTTATGGCAGAGACTGGAAGGATTTATCTTATCTTTGTAAATCCTGGGCTTCTACATTATTTATAAATATGACAATTATGTCACATTAATAATGTAGACAATTATGAATTCCTTCACTGGACAATAATAAAAGGAATCCTATGTTATATTTAGGAATCTTTTTGATTGTTTTCCTCTCCAAGTGTTCTTTTCCCTCTGTGGACATATTTCTAGTTATTTCTGATCATTTTTGTAGTTCCTTTATTAGCCTCAAGGTCCACTGTCTATGTGTTGCATTGTAAATAAACCGTATGTAAAAACTTAAGTTTTATAGGGTTTGATGTTGAAAAGCTTATTATTGTCTGTGGTGATATAGTACTAAAGGATATCAATGACAGTGTGGTCGCAGGCGGTTCTTCAGACAGTGGTATTGTACAGTCTGTGCCAGCATTCCGCATGACCCAGTGTCACTGATTCCCCTGAGCCATGCCTGTGAGGTTGCTATGCCTTCTCATGCTAAGGCATATTTCATGGGTCATCTTAAATTTATTGACTGAAATCGTGGCATTAAGAAGTAGCTGCTATTATTTATTATTATGTAGAATAAGACATCTATAGAATTTTTTGTTATTTAGGAGGTCTCTAAAATCTGACATAGTGTGAATTACTGCCATTTAAAAATGGCTCCATTGGAGTTCCCTGGTGGCCTAGCAGGTTAAGGATATGGCATGGTCACTGCTGTTTTCCTGTTGCTACTGTGGTGGGGGTTTGATCCCTGGCCACAGCATGCCATGGGTGCAGCCAGGAAAAAATGGCTATACTCTGCCTGATCCTGAAAAGTGAGACACAGACAACTTCAGCTTTGAAATCCTAAATACAAATAGCACTTGTGAACATATACTGTAGAACTGGCGTCATTATTCAGCTAGGGTGGGAATATCTATTTCTGAATAAGACAACACTAAAACAATTTGTTTCTAAATACAAGACAGGAAAATAGCTAATTTTCTTCATTTATAGATATATGTATACTTCTTTGATTCACAGATTTCAGTAAAGTCACATAAAGTATTATTTGAATGACATTTTAGTCAGTTTTCCCTTTCAGTGAAGGCAATGTACCAGATTATCAAAGGAATTCCCATTTAGAATCTGTAAGAAAAATATCTTGCATAAGTCCTTTGATTCATACTCTGGCGTTAAATTATTGCTTGATTTACAAAGCAGTGAATAGTTGCAATAGGAATGCCATTCATGTGTGACTTGCTGCTAAGAATAAAAAGCATTTTCTGATAACTCCGTAATGCAGAGTAAAATGATTTGCCTGGCGTTGAAGTGGAAACAACATCAAAACTTAAACTTGCAGAGCTGAACATAGGGTGAGTTTTCTGAGAAGAAACAAGTGATTTTTGAGAGGATAGCATCTTTTAAAATCTTAATTTCAGTTGGCAGAGAAAACCCGATGGGAATGTCTGCAACACCCAGCCAAGAGGAGAAGATCCTTGAGTCAGAAAGCCAGCAAGAAACGCCACCGGGACCTGAGTCTGGCCTTGCCTTGCTTTCTTCAGCTGCAAGTAAGGCACAGCTGGTTCTTCTTCTTTGGTTTGTTTGTCTGTACTGCTGTTTTTTTGTGTGGCTTCCTCAGGAAGAAAAGCAAATTATTTTTATAATATAGGTTACATTATACCACATGAATGTGCTTTTAAGATGTTGTCTTGCTTTTTGATGCTTTGGTTTTTATATTGCAAAGAATATGTGTATTTTAAAATGTGTTTATTTCTTTCTCTTGAATTCACTGTTCACTCCAGAACAACACTTGACAGGAAGGTAGTATTAAATTATGACATCGTCTTGGCCTATCACCTATGAGATACTTTATGGATATATTTTATGAATAACAGCAAATTCTCACCAATGTCTAAGCAACAACAAAAATAATCTCTATTTCCCTGACACAGTAACCGAAGCATGAATAAAGCACTCTAGGCCTCAGAAGTTTTATTCGTTTCTCTCTCTCACTATGTTTGATTATTTTTCTTGCTTTTAAATGTATTACCTTCCAAAAAAAAAAAATGTACTACCTTCCGTCTGACTGAGAGGTAGAAAGAATGCTATCTGTCAAATTCTCTGCATCAGAATCTCATCATCTTTGGGCAAAGTGAAATAGTGACCACTGTCTCTGAACCATTTGTTAAAAAAAATCCATCTTGAGAGACAGATGTATTGTTATCTTTTGAAGAAAATCCTTTTTGAAGATGACTTATTGGGTGTGCTCCCTTTTCTTTCAGAGAATAACAGCAAATAGATGTCTTGCTGACAACCCTCTGATGCTGTCACATCAGCCTTGGGGAGAGCTTAGCCTCCTGAGTCCTGTTGCACTGGTCCAGGCCCAGCTTTTCGTTTCCACGCCACATCATGAATCCAGGGAGCAACGTGACACATCATACTGCGGGAGAAACATGTGCTAAACTAGATTTTTTTCACAGAGGAGAAGTTAATCTCATGTCAGGAAGTAATGGCATCTAAATCTGGGGTGGCCACCTCAAGTAACATTTTCCTTGGTTGAAAATAGCATGCCAGCTGAAACTTCTAGGAATATTTTTGTAGGAGTAGCAAAATGCTTAAAGAGAAAAATCTTCCACATATTTTAAGAAAATTTCTAATTTGGTTAAATTTTGTCCTAGCAAAAACATTAAAAAATGTTACCATTACTAAAAATATTTTTTAAGGTTAAAGTGCACAACATATTGACGCATTTATGTATTGCAGGATGATTGCTGTTGTAGCGCTAGCTAGCAGCTCTATCACATCATATATTTATTTCTTCTTCATGATGGGAATAATTAAGAGCTAGTCCCTTAGTAAGTTTGATTATAATATAATATAATTGTCTATAATCACTATGCATTACATCAGGTCTTATTTGCAAGTTGGCACCATAAACATCTCTCCTATTTCTCCCCCTTACACACCTACCTTTGTCCTTAGTAACCACCATTTTACTTTCTGTTTTCACAAATTCAGCTTTTGTTAGGTTCTACACAACAAGTGATATCATATTTGTCTCTGTCTGAGCTATCTTTCTCAGCATAATGTCCTTGAGTTCCATCCATGTTGTTGCAAGTAGCAGGATTGCCTTTTTTTCTCATGGGTGAATAATGTTATCTATATCTATATATCATTTTCTTTCTCCATTCATCTGTTTAGAGGCACTTAGGTTTTTTCTGCATGTTGGTTACTGTGAATAATGCTGCAGGAAATACAGGAGCACAGATAGCTCCTTGACATCCTGTTTTTCATCTCATCCTCAGAAGAGGAATTGCTGGATCAAATGGTAGCTCTGTTTTTAACCTTTGGAGGACCCTCCATACTGTTTTCTATAGTAGCTGCACCAGCTTACATTCCCACCAGCAGCACACAGGGTCCCCTTTTCTCTATAGCCTCACCAACACGTGCTGTTTCTTGTCTTTTGGATAATAGTCATTCTAACCGATGTGAGGTGATATCTCATTGTGGTTTTATCTTGCAGTTTCCTGCTGATTAGTGATGTGGAACGTCTTTGCATGTGACTGTTGGCTATTTGGATGTATTCTTTGGAAAATGTCTATTTAGTTCTTTTATCCTTTTTAAAATTGATTTTTTTGTTATTGAGTTGTTCTTTATATGTTTTGGATATTAATCCCTTGTCTGATATGATTGTTAATTTTTTTAGGATTGGAAAGTATAAGTTTTATATTGAAGCAGGGAAGACCAAGTAATTTTCAAAAATAATAAAATTAGGCATCATGATAAATATACACCTTTCAAATAATCCTTTCATTTAATAAATCATCAAATATGTGTTTTACGTCTACTAAATGTCAGCTGTGAGGAAACACAGTGATGGGCACAGCAGACTTGATCTCTGACCTCTAGAAGTTTAGTCTGGTGAACCAGATAAGCATTAAACATGTACACAAAAATATAAGGTTAAAAATGGACAATTGAGACGAAGAAACTATCTAGGGCAGGCTAGACACAAAATACAATTTAAATCATTAATTCATTGCACAAAGTCTCATAAGGTCTTTATTCTAGTTAATGACAATGCAGTAGAAGTGGAGCGTGTGCCAGAAATTGAAAAAAGAGGCTGAGCTTAGTCTACGAAGCCATTCAAAGCATTGACATGGTGCAGGCTTTGGATTTGGACATAAAATCCTGGAAGTTCGGATGATAGAGTTCTCCTGTACAAATGCCATCCTCGAAACGCCCTTGACTTGCTGCAACTCTGCCTTCTCTGGTTGTGGTAGAAATGCTTTATCAGCATTCATGACTTAAGTGGGGAAAGTGCCTTTACCTGTGACCAAGACCTGAAAGACTCTCACTCATTACTGAGGAATTAGGTCATGACTCTCGTTGTCTTCTTTCCACCTCTATCAAATAGTAGTTAAAAGGCATTTCTCACAAGAAGTACCTTCTTCTTGGTTTTGTAATTTAGCTGTCATGCTAGATAGATTTGGGTTATATCAGCCATTCATGTTAAAATAATGTTCATTGAAAAATACTTCAGAAAACTTACTCATGCTTTCAAAGACATCAGAACAACTGTCAGTTTCCGAAGAATAAGATTGTCATCGTGCCTTCAGGTTGAGGCATGATGTTCATCCTCAGGGCGTTGGGTGTTAACGAGGAAACAAACCTGTCCTCCAAATACTCATTTATCAAAAATGGAAAGTGGAACTTTCCTCATCTACATCAAAGGGAGACAAACGGAGTTACCAGGTAATGAGTTCTATTAATTGTTCTTCTTCTTGTGATCTTGGTGTTTGTTACCCATTAATATTTAAAAAATAGCACTCAGCATCTAGAGTGAAGTGCAGGTTTATTGTGTGTGTATGTGTGTGTGTGTTCAAAGCTGTTGCAGTAAGTTTCAGTGTGAAGGTGGTATAAGTCTTCTTTATCATAGATCAGGGACTTGAGGGGACCTTTTTAAAAATCGTTTTTAAAATGTTTTTGCTTTTTTTTAAGGGCCGCACCCATGGCATATGGAAGTTCCCAGGCTAGGGGGCAAATCGGAGATAGAGTTGCTAGTCTACACCACAGCCACAGCAACGCCAGATCCGAGCCGTGTCTGCGATCTACACCACAGCTCATGGCAACGCCAGATCCTTAACTCACTGAGTGAGGCCAGGAATTGAACCTGAATCCTCATGGATGCTAGTCAGGTTCATTTTGGCTGAGCCACAATGGGAACTCTGGGACTTGAGGGGACCTTTGACCTGTGTTGCAAAAGCAACATAGACATTCCATGAAGAGTGCAAACCTAAGCCATTCCATTTCAAGCAATCCTCGTCACTTAAAGTACTGCTCTATGTTGAGTAGAAAACTTACTCCTTATAAAATCTTTCAGCCTGTAAAAAGTCAATATCCTTTCCTATAAAATAAACTTTTGTTGGTTTTTCTTAGTTTACCCTCATTTCTTAATACATCCTTCTTGTATATAAATATACTAAAAAGTGGATAATTAGTGTCTTTTTTAAAAATATTTTCTTCTATTTCATATATATTTTTATGGTTCCTCTGAATGTTTATTTTCTAAGTTCTTTACCTTTGTGACTATTTCTTTTAAATGGTGATTCTCCAAATAGGTGTCTGTCTTCTTACATAATTGGGACAGTTAGAATAATGGCATTCCTTTAATGTGCTTTCCATACAGCTGTTACCATAGTCTCAGCTTGGAAGACATGTATTAAGCATCTTTATTATATTCTCCATCTATTTGGGGACCATTGGGATACTGAGCTTATAATATCCTTTCACTGAAAAATACATAGCTTATTTTTTGAACCAAAATGCAGACTTCACCTTGATACCAGTGAGTTTTCTCTCTTCTTAGTGTCAGTCTAACATTTTCGAGTGTTGTGGTAGCTTTGGTTGCTTGATCTTCTTTTCTGGTTGTTACCTACCCTGCCAGCTTTGTGCTTCATGTGTTTTGTATAAAAGCCTACTATCCCTTAAATCAAGAAACACGTAAATTTGTGACTAAAACAAGATTATTCATGTTAATTTTATAGACGTATATATTTTTACATGGAAAGATACCTATAGAGAAAAAACTTTAACTTATTTTTTTCCCCAGTGATTTTATATTTTTAAATATTAGGGCTAATAACCGTTTTCCTGATATTGTACTATCAAATATTATGGGGCATTTGTTTTCAATTTCTGCTTTACATTTTAGGATAGATCAGCTTTCTCAAGCCCTGTCTTGAAAAAGTGCACAAAGATTTATACAGCTTGTCTTTTTGCACCCACACTCTGTGATGGTGATGTATGCCTTTAGCTGACCTCAAATTTGATCAGCCATGAACTATGAGAATCAGCTTATTTGTTTTTTATTTCTGGAAGTCATTTTTTTCTTTCTTCAGAGCTTCAGGAGAAGCACAAAGGTAGTATAGCTTAAGGTGTTTTGGTTTTGTTTTTGTTTTTGTTTTTTTGGCCCAAGTCCATCTGATTGGTGATTGCTTAAATATTCTGTCACCCTCATGGACATTTTTGAGTCATCTGAATACATTTTAGGACCATAGATTTTATTCAGGAACACCCTGAAGGAGTCTGTAGATTAATCCAGAGTCCCCATCAAATATTCTTTTGGCTTAGAATATTTTAAATCTCTAGTCAACAAAAGCAAGTACTTTTATGGATAAATTTATGGTCTGAGACTAATGGACTTTGGTTCATTTCCAAAAGATCAGGGCATTAGATTGAATTCATATTTAATTGATAACAGCATAAACTTTAATACATTGTTCTTCTGTATTATAGCTTATGCCATATTAAATCATCAGTTTTTGTGACATGAGTGTACTCTGATGATGTGTTATGTTTGTGCAGATGTTAGAGCAGAAAGAAGAACAGCAGGCTTTAGAGACTATCAGCTTGTTTGCAGATTAAATCAAACTAAAAAGCTAGTGTGTGTGTGTGTGTGTGTGTGTGCGTGTGCACACCACCAATGCTAAAACCAAGTAACTGTGGTCTCAGGACCCTGTTTCAGGGTTTGTTTGTTCACTGCTCACCAGCCTCCTCCTTGGTCTCTCTCTGCTCTATGCAGCTCGCCCATTTCAGAGGGATCTTTCTAACCCTCTGATCTTATCACCAGCAGGCTTGAGCACAGAGTGCCCTCACCACAGCTCCCTCCCATCCTGCCTGGTACCTTCCAGGTGCTCCCTGTTTCTCCTTTTCCCAGGTCACAGCTCTGTGATGACCTGGTCAGTGCAGGTCACCGAGTGTGGTCCTTCCACCATGCCGTCTGTGTGAAGCCTCTGTGTGTGCGCAGGTGTCCTGACCCTCCACCGGAATGCCTTCCCTTCTTTCTGCAAAACTCAGATTCATCCTTGTACATCCCGCACGTGGTTCCCTCTGCCCTCCCTCCCTCCGCAGTTACTCACCCCCGCTCTCTGCTGTAACTAGGAACCACACAGATTGCTTTTCTTTCTGTGAGTGTGTCTGCTGTGTTGAAATCAATTATCTTTGCATCTGTGTTTCCCACTGGACAGTGTGTCTCTCCAGGGTGAGAGTTCCATTATTTTTCAAAATTTCAGTCTCTGCCATTAGTATTTAGAGAGCAGTGAACCTAACACTGTGCCCAGAAAAAGAAGAGGAACTATATGAAGTTTTCCTGAATTGAGTAAAAACAGTCCTTTCGATGAATAAGAGAATGAGTAAATGCTTAGCTTCCTAGAGCATCTTCTGCTGACCTGGACCACTGGCCTCCCTGGGACCCACTGCATGCTGAGGGCTTTCTGCTCTAGAATTCTGACCACACTGTTGTCTCCAATCTGAAGTTCTCTCAGAGAGTTCACAGGTTCCTGATGGTGCTTGGCTAGAAATGGTGTGTCCACACCTGACATGTGGGCTTTGAAGGTTAGACTGGGTCAGAAAATTGTGGTGAACCAATTTTTGTGATCTTTCCCTGGTCAGCTGGCTTTGATAGTTCATCCAGAACAGCATGGGGCTAATGCTTGCCTGCCTGGGTTTCAGGATTAGTTCTTGGTCGCTGCCCATATAGCTGTGGGTCGAGATCGTAGCCTCTGTATCCAGCGTGTCCACCGTTCAAGTGAGCACAGAGCCTCTTAGGAAAGCGAGACGGGGGAGTGAGGCTGATGTGACGATGCTCGCTTAGTGTCCAGGATAGCACTCAGCACAGACGAGAAGGCTGTGACCTGGGACTGTGTCCCGGTGAAGCCTAGTGCCCATCTGGCTTGTTTAAGTGCTGAGGGTTCAGAGTTCTACATCCACACCCCGTCGTTGACTCACTGTGAGATTTGGGAATGTTATTTAACCTCTGACTCTTTCTCACCTTAAAGTGGACCTCATGATTTGACTTACTTCGTGGAATGAGAAGCAAATATTCATTAAACACAGAGCCTCCTATCTAGTAGGAGCTTAATAAATGGTGATTGTTATTATAATTGAAGGACAGAATGGCCTGTTTTTATAATGACAGAGGATACCTAGGACAGTAAAGAAGGAGTAATTTTTTTTTTTTGTCTTTTTGCCATTTTCTTGGGCTGCTCTCACGGCATATGGAGGTTCCCAGGCTAGGGATCTAATCGGAGCTATAGCCACCAGCCTATGCCAGAGCCACAGCAACGCTGGATCTGAGCCACGTCTGCAACCTACACCACAGCTCATGGCAGCGCCAGATCGTTAACCCACTGAGCAAGGCCAGGGATCGAAACCCACAACCTCATGGTTCCTAGTCGGATTCGTTAACCACTGTGCCATGATGGGAACTCCGGGAGTAATTTTTAAAAATGAGATTTTAAAATTTCTGTCCTAGGGTTTACGTGTGTGTGTTTAGTTTTTATCTAACCCTTCTTCACCATGGCAGGAAAGAGCTAGTTATTTGCTGGATTTGTTGTTATCATTGATGGCGCCTCGATGGTGAGACCCAAGGTGCTAACTGGAGTTGCCTATAGTTTCAAGCCACAGAATTAAAGGTTGGAAGAGTCTTGGTTTCCTTTTCACCATTTGACAGGAGGAAATTTCTCAATTCCTCAGTTTGTAGTATTTGTACTGGGAGGCATCAGTGCAGACCTAACATGAGGTGGTTGAGGCAGTCCAGACCACCAGCGCCAGGGGGCTTGGCACCCAGGGTCTAGTCAGACGAGGCAGCCAGTTCTGGAGAGTGAGTGCAAAGCAGGCAGCAGATTGGAGTGGGGGCCTCGCTTCCTAAGCAGCTCTGCCAAACCAGGAGAGGCTGCTTGGTGCCCGCTGGCCGATGTGGCTGCTGCTTGACAGGAGTTGCCCTCACTTGCCTGCTCCGAGTAGCTATAAAACCTGCATTTGTGACAATTCTGACTTTGGCTCCCAATCCCCTCACTGCCCCCTCTGCTAGGGTATTTTTTTTAGAATATATTTCAGCAAAATTTTCTCTCTTCAATTTGTCATTTTTACATTTCATTTGAAAACATGTTTTAATTTCAGTTTTTAAATTTATACTGTAGTAGTTTTGTCTAAATATGTATAAGTCAGGTGGACAGTGTTACGGAAAAAAACCAAAACAAAACAAAAAAACCCCATGAATTCTAGCACGCATCGTAGGGCAGTGCTTAGGACAAGTGAAAGATTGCCGGGCATGTCAGCTGTTCAGTGTCTGATTTAATTTATGCCAGTAACTCAGTCTCAGGTGAGCAGACCTGCAGTGAGGAGACAAGCACAAACCAGCCCCCTGCAGGTGTGGCAGTTCAGTGTCTCCCTGCCCTGCCCAACCCTCCCAGCTCCGTGTGCTGTCCTTGGGCTCACGTGACAAAGGATTCCGTCAGCCTGATGTTGCATCTGATGTGCTGCCAATGCTTTCCCTTATAGAAGAAATCAGCCCTTCCTGAAGCCTCGAGACCCCCGTCAGGAGATGAATGGGAGGTGTTGGTGCCGACGGGCGACACAGGGACTTGAGCCAGTGTCACCCTCTGGGTGTACTGAGATGAGGGAGTCGCTGGACCAGTTGGTCTCATCAAGGACTGCCCCAAGCAACTCTTCCTTCCAGGACAGGAGGATACCTTTCAGGTGAGCAACCTTGGTGGCCAGATGGCTTTTTGAACCTCTCAAAGGAATTTCTATACTACAGAAGGGTGTGAGTGCATGGGTGTGTTCTAGATGAAATAAATCTCTGGTCCATTAGAGTCCCTGTAAATGATCCCAATGCCTGTTGTCATCATCTGAAGAGGCATTTTTTTCTTATATAAGCCAGAAAAACTGTAGAAGAAAATTGCTTTCTTTAAAAACAGCTCATGTGAGGCCAGTGGTTAAAACTGGCCCCATAAACTATCAACTCAACTGGAATTATAACCAGACTATAAACCAGTTGGAGATTCTTCTGGTGATGAAAACCCTTCTTTTATATGCTGGCGTAGGTTTTCCTGGAAAGTTCATCCAGGGTCCCCTTGTGGAGGGGTGGCATCGATGCTCAGTCCTGACTGCACATTGGTTCATGGGGAAGCTCTAAAAACCACCTCCAGAGGTTCACGTTTATTTGTCTAGGGTGCAGCCTGCGCACTGATGTTTTTAGAAGCTTTCCAAATGATTCAAAAGTGCAGCCAAGGTTGAGAATCCCAGTTGTAGCGTCTGTTGCAAACCAGGTGAGCTGGATTGGAGCCCACCTTCTGGTGGATTCACAGTATGACGTCGAATGGATCATTTATATTCTCCAGGCCAGGATTATTTTTACATATAGAATAGAGGAAATGATATCTGGGCTTTCCCCGTAAATTCCAGGGTATTTTTATGACAAAAGGAGAAAATACGTACACATTAAAAAATTCTATTGAGGAGTTCCCGTCATGGCGCAGTGGTTAACGAATCCAACTAGGAACCATGAGGTTGCGGGTTCGGTCCCTACCCTTGCTCAGTGGGTTAACGATCCGGCGTTGCCGTGAGCTGTGGTGTAGGTTGCAGTCGTGGCTCGGATTCAGTGTTGCTGTGGCTCTGGCGTAGGCCGGAGGCTACAGCTCCAATTCGACCTGGGAACCTCCATATGCTGCAGGAGCGGCCCAAAGAAATAGCAAAAAGACAAAAAAAAAAAAAAATTCTATTGACACATAGGGAATGTGGCAAATTGGTTAAGGACAGAGGTCTTGGCGTTATAGAGACCAGGTTCAAGTCCACTTTGAACACTCATTAGTTGTGACCTTGAATAGACTGCTTCTCCTCACTAATCTTTGATTTCCTTCCTAGTAAAGAGGGAGAGGCAGGTAATGAAAGGCTTGTGAGGTTTAAAGGCTGTTTGGTTACGTGTGCGACATGCAGTGTCCTTGGTGGGTAGGTAGTGCTCTGAGAACAACAGATACCATCACAGCTACTGAGGACTCTCTCCTGGCCAATGGCACCAGCACATGCTCCTGTTTATTGTGACATGAGAGCGGGAACTGACCCAGCTCCGAGCTGCCACCTCACTTGTGGAGATGAGGGCTTGCGTGAAAGTCCCCCTGGAGTCCAGCAGCACAGACATCACCCGGGAGCTTGTTAGATGTGTAGGCTTTTGGGCCCCACATCAGGTAAATATACTGAATAAGAATCCATGTTTTTGGACTTGGAGAAGAGACTTGTGGCTGCCTGATGGGAGGGGGAGGGAGTAGGAGGGATCGGGAGCTTGGGCTTATCAGACACAACTTAGAATAGCTTTACAAGGAGATCCTGCTGAATAGCATTGAGAACTTTGTCTAGATACTCATGTTGCAACAGAAGAAAGGCTGGGGGAAAAATGTAATTGTAATGTATACATGTAAGGATAACCTGACCCCCTTGCTGTGCAGTGGAAAAAAAAAAAAAGAATCCATGTTTTAATAAGATCTTCAGGCATCTATTAATTTGTGCATATATTAATGAGGTTTTTTGCATCCTCCCTTTCTTTTTATTGACGTATGGTTGATTTACAATGTTATGTTAGTTTCAGGTGTACAGCATAGTGATTCAGTATTTTTGCAGATTATACTCCGTTATAGGTTATTACAAGATAATGAGCATAATTCCCTGTACTATGCAATATACCCTTGGGACTTATCTATTCTATGTATAGGAGTCTGTGTCTGTTAATCCCATGCTCCTCATTTGCCCCTCCTCCCTGCCCTCTCCCCTGTGGTCACCACTAGTCTCTGTTTTCCATGCCAAACCCATGGCACCTGGAAGTTCCCAGGCTAGAGGTCAAATTGCAGCTGCAGCTGCTGGCCACCACACTACAGCCATAGCACCATGGGATCTGAGCCACATCTGTGACCTACACCACAGCTCATGGCAGCGATGGATCCTTAACCCACGGAGTGAGGCCAGGGATTAAACCTGCATCCTCATGGATACTAGTTGGGTTCGTTACTGCTGAGCCACGATGGGAACTCCGAGTCTGACTTATTTCACTAAGTGTGATATTCTCTAGGTCCATCCATGTGGCTGCAAATGGCAGCATTTCATTTTTTTATGGCGAATATTCCATTGTATATGTGCCACATCTTCTTAATCCAGTCGTCTATTGATGGGCACTTGTGTTGTTTCCATGTCTTGGCTATTGTAAATAGTGCTGCTATGAACACTGGGGTGCAAGTATCTTTTTGAATTAGTGTTTTCATTCTTTTCTGGTGACATGCCCAGAAGTGGGATTGCTGGATCACATAGTAGCTCTATTTTTAGTTTTTTAAGGAACCTCCATACGGTTTTCCTTAGTGTCTGCACCAATTTGCATTCCTATCAACAGTGTATGAGGGTTCCCCTTTCTCCACACTCTCTCCAGCATTTGTTACTTAGAGACTTTTTGAAGATAGCCGTTCTGACTCATTGTGGGTTCAATTTGGATTTCTCTAATAATTAGTGATGTTGAGCATCTTTTCATGTGCCTGTTAGCTCTCTTTATGTCTTCTTGGGATAAATATTTATTCAAGTCTTCTGCCAACTTTTTTTGATTGAATTTTTTGGTGTTTTTATATTGAGTTATATGAGCTGTTTGTATATTTTGAACATTAACCTCTTGTTGGTCACACCATTTGCAGATATTTTCCCCATTCTGTGGGTTGTCTTCATTTTGTCAGTAGCTTCTTTTGCTGTGCAAAAGCTTTTAAATTTAATTGAGTTCCATTTGTTTATTTTGGCTTTTGTTCCTTTGGCCTTAGGAGACTAATCCAAGAAAATACTGCTTTGATTTATGTTAAAGAATGTTCTGCCTGTGTTCTCTCTATGAGTTTTATGGTGTCATGTCTTATATTTAGGCTTTAAACCATTTGTTTAATTTTGTGTATGGTGTGAGGGAATGTTCTAATCTCATTGTTTTATATGCAGCTGTTGTTTTCCCAGCACCTCTTATTGAAGGGACTGTCTTTTCTGCACTGTGTATTCTTGCCTCTTTTGTCATAGATTAACTATAGGTGTGCAGGTTTATTTCTGAGCTATTCTGTTCCATTCATCTATGTGTCTGTTTTGTGCCAGTACCACACTGTTTTGATTACTATAGCTTTGTAGTATAGTCTGAAGTCTGGGAATGTTATATCTCCAGCTTTGCTCTTTTTTCTTAGGGTTGCTTTGGCCACTTGGGGTCTTGCAGCTGCTGGCCTAAAATCAATATGGATCAATTTTAAGATTATTTGTTCTGGTTCTGTGAAAATTGTCTGGGTATTCTGATAGGAATCACATTAAATCTGTAGATTGCTTTGGATAGTATGGCCATTTTAATAATACTTAATTCTTCCAATCCAAGGGCATGAGATATCTTTCCATTTCTTTGAATCCTCTTTCAATTTCATCAATTGTCTTATAGTTTTCAGAATGTAAGTCTTTCACCTTCTTGGTTAAGTTTAGTCCTGGGTATTTTATTTTTTTGGTACTATTTTAAATGGAATTGTTTAACCTTTCTCTTTCTGACATTTCATTATTAGTATATGTTAATATTTGAGAAGGACTGGTCTAGGGTGTAAGGGGCCGTGGAACTGGGGCCTCTTGACAGTTTGAGCACCCAACTTAGGGCTAGCCAGCTCATTCCTATTTGCCCTTTCTCTGTGGGTATTACTCCCTTGCTCTTTTTCACTGGCTTCATTTGCCACTCCTGAGTTAGACTCACATTCTCCTTTCCTTCATTCTAATCCTTGAGTGAATGTATAGTTGTTTTTGAGGACAGTATGGGACTTCTTTTTTCTTATTTTATAGCCACACCCATGGCATATGGACATTCCCAGGTTAGGGGACAAATTGGAGCTGCAGCTGCCCACCTACACCATAGCCACAGCAATGCCAGATCTGAACTACATCTGTGACCTATGCTGCGGCTTGTGGTAATGCCAGATCCTTAACCCACTGAGTGAGGCCAGGGACCAAACCCATGTACTCATGGATACTAGTTGGGTTCTTAACCTCCTGAGGCACAATGGCAACTCATGTATGGGACTTCTGATCAAACAGGCTTGAGTTTGAATTTTACTTTTGGAACTTACTAGCTGAATATCCAGCGATGTATCTTCAGACAAATTGCTTCACCTCTAAGTTTCTTTATTCTTTACTAGACTCCCGAGGGAGCCTTACTCTTCACAGGGTTGCTGGGCAGAATGGAAGAGACCATGCAGGGCCAGCACTTGGCCCCTGGCTGGCACGCAGCTGAAGTCACTACATGGCACATCCTTTCTCCAGAAGTGACAGGCAGACAGGCATGAAGTCACATCTGCTTGGTGACCTGACTGTCCAGTTATCCCTTCTTGGGACAATGAGATGTCTGTAGTGTGGAATGTGGCTTGCCTTTCAGAGAAAAGCCAGGCCCAGACCGAGAAAATGTTCTACATCCTGTGGGAGGAAGAGCTAGCTCCTGAGTTCTGCTACTGAGCCCAGCTCTGGGCATGAGAAAGAGGAAGTTGGCTTGGGGGCTTAAAGCCCTCTTCCACCCACCCCACCCCCAGCCAATGCCAGCATTTCCTTCCTGACCTGGTTGTTTTTAACAGTCCCAGGGCTGGTCTAGCCCTGCTGTCTATGGGTCATGGTGATGGGCTCTTAAAAAGAGAATTTCTAAGTGTGGGAAGTGGTATGAAAGAGGAGTTCCTATGGTTTCTGGGTCCCTTGACTGTCCCCGCTCTTTCAGTTCTTATGGAGGCAGTGATGTGAGCCCTATAAGATCCAAGGGCTTCCCTGTGCATAGCTCCAGCTGTGGAGGTAGATGAATGATGTCGGTTATCTCAATTACTAGATAATAAAGTGGAGTGTTGCCCTTTTGAATTCTGCAGTTCATTGTCCTAGACGCATCTTTGTACTCTGAAAGTGCCTTCTGGTAGATCTGTCTTCCTCACTGGACTAGGTGCCTCTCTGAGCTAGGAACTGTGCCATCACTTTTGTTTTTGTGCATCTCTGGTCTTTTTGCACAGTTACTACATTACTGTGTTAAGTAAATAGTAACTTAGTTGAACTGAAAATTGCCTGCGGTAGGTATTATGTCCATTCAACGGATGAAGAAATTGAGGACTAGAGATGTAAAACAACATATTTTACCAGATCTCAACACCCAGGTACCAACCAAGCCCAAAGCCAGCTCTCCACGGTGCCCCCTGGCTAACACATACTCCTAGACCACGTCAGACACTAGGCTGGTGCACCTGCTCGGTGAACAAGTTTGTTTCTCTTCCTTGAACTTTAAACATTATTTCTTTGCCTTTGGGTCTAACCAAGAGGATTTTCAGAGTAGAAGAAAGTTCTAGACTCACTGATATTTTTCCTTAAGCTTGTAGAGGCAGCTATATTTATCTTTGATGAAAACTGCTTTTTTTTCTTCTTAAAATAAGAGCCTATCTTTCTGTCATTGGAACTGAGCTCAGAAGATGTTGGCTTCCAGTGGGAAATGTGTGGTAGTCAGAGAACTGAGCATATGTATCTCTTTATCCTATTCTTTCATCTGACTCCTTCTGCATATTTTTTGTCAAGTCTCATGATATTTCTGTCTCATATTCTGTGTCTGTGCTGTCCACTGATTGCTTCTGGAGAGGGCTTAATCTCTAGACTCTGAAAGGGTCCCCGAGAGCCATTCAACTACTAGGAACAAAAGATGCTTTTAGTAAAAAAGAAAGAATTTTATAATGTCCTTAATTTTCAAAATTTTTCTAATTTTTTTCTTTGCATTTCATTCAGGTTGAAATAAGAAGCGTTGGAAAGATGTGTAAGATCAGGATAGGACATGCTGGGACCGAGTAGAGCTTACAGAGGGTAACATTTTTGATTTTGTACTTCATAGCTATTCTGTTATGAAAAGAAACAAGCAGGATTCTTAAAGCAATGAGAAAGATAACATATTTTCCTAATTGTTGTGCATAACATGAACAAAATTTTTGTAGATATTACACTTCAAACAAATATGGTTCATCCTCGAGAGTCTTTTAAAAATAGTGTTTTTATAGTTGTATTTACAGAGGCAATCTGCATTCATGGAAGATCTGAAGAATGCAGTGAAGCATGAGAATAAAAAGACGTTGTTGTCCATTGATCATTAGATGACCACTGGGGCAGTTAATTGTCTTCACATCTTTTTTCTATGACTCTCTCCCTACACACACACGCACACACACACACATGCACACCTAAATATATAAATGTGTATCTTTATATAAGTATATATTATTTACTTTATGTAAGTATATAAGTATTACATATATTTTGTTTACTTGTAATGTATTACATGTATATATTTATACATATCTTACCCTTTTAATGAAACTGAATCATGCTGTGTGTACACTTTGGAATCCTGCCTTCAGTAGTAACAATAATAACAATACCAGTAATAGTGTTTGCTGAGGGCTTACCCTGTGCCAGCGGCTTACAAATAGTATCTTATTTCTGTCACCTAGCAGCTACTCTTTGATTTATGTACCACTGAAATTCCTATTTTATAGATAAGAAAACTGAGGCTCAGTAAAGTTAAATAATTTGTAATATTTAAAATAATTTGAACCGAGGCCACTTAAAAATAGTCTTATTGGAGTTCATGTTGTGTCTCAGTGGTTAACGAATCCTACTAGGAACCATGAGGTTGAGGGTTCGATCCCTGGCTTCGCTCAGTGGGTTAAGGATCCGGCGTTGCCGTGAGCTGTGGTATAGGTCGCAGACACCGCCCGAAGCCCTGTTACTGTGGCTGTGACATAGACCGGCAGCCACAGCTCTGATTCCCTAGCCTGGGAACCTCCATCTGCCATGAGTGCGGCCCTAGAAAAAGACAAAAAGACAAAAAAAAAAAAAAAATAGTCTTATTGTGTGTTGGGCTCTGGGACTGAGGTCCGAGGCATTATCATAGGCCTTAACTTTGTTTTCTAAATTAGAGAGCCATTAAATACTTGAAACCGTGAAATTTCTGTATGGAAGTGGTAATTATTGTAGAGTCAGAAACTGGTTTGTATCAAAGAACATCTCTGCTTTGTAGCTTTGAATGCTGTGTCTGTCACTGATTCCTTTACAGGAATGTGGTGATATGTTATTTTAAAAAATTGAGGTTTAAAACTTTGAAAACCACTGATAGAATCTAGGAAATTAATTTTTCTATTTAAAATAGTTATTAATCTGTGATTTTTATTGTTTTATCTTTGATTGTACAATGAAAGTAAGTAAGGCTATGTGAAATTTGCTGAAATGTTTACTGCAGCATTTCTTAGCACATAACCAATATAGTGAAACCTGGAGTTCTTATAGCATAGGAGCAGATAAATGTGTTCCAATCGGTTAGGCAACAAGTCTTTTCTGAGCACCTCCTATATGCCCTGAATTGTGCCAAATGCTGGAGAGAAGGGGAGGAAACCTTAGGGAGGCTCTAAAGTTTTTCTATTCAGAAGCATTCAGAGGTTACAAAGCAGAGATGAAAAATGACCTTTTAAGAAGAAGAGGCAAAACCCGTAGTACCTGCAAAATTCAGCAAAGTTAAATTCTGTACTTGTGAGTTACTGGGAAAGACAAGGGAGAACATTGTAGAAAAGACCTATCCATTTGTCATGAGCATGGCTTGTGTTTTCTCTGGGGCCCTTGCGTGAGATGAGTGTTCAGGGCTCCGGCAGCCTGACCATGTGCTGAACCTCCAGCGCAGGGGAGAGCATCCCTGAGCAGGCACGGAGGGGAGGGCCACTCAGACCTGGCCAGGCCTCTGCTTGCCCAGGTGCTCCGGGTGAATAGTTCCGTGATGAAACCCAGAGCTTTTCATTCCTCTCTTGTTGATCTGCAATGCATGTTAATATGGTTAAGGCTCTGTGATGCCCCGAGGTAAAGAAATCTGTTTCCACTGGACCATATTTTGCTGGTAAAATCTATTAACATCCCTTGAAATGAATATTGAGTTTCGTGCATTATTCTAGGGGTTTGGGGTATTTGGGGTCCAATTGAGGAAAAGCATGAGGCGGCAGCAGCAGCACAGGTTGCCACGCAGGGGTGCCTCATAGCAGGAGTCTGTCCAGAGGCCAAGGCAGGGGTGTCTGCGCAGATGGAGGAGGGCAGCAGAGGGGCTCCCAGGGGTGAGGCAGATCGGGGGAGGGCTTCACATGTCTAGGTGATGGCTCTGAGCAGCACAGTGGGGAGTCTCTGAGTCAGAGTCCAGAGGCCAGCAGGCAGGGACTTGGGCCTTGTACTTTCTCACAGTAACAGCTGTCAGGTGAGGTTGTTGTGGGAGAAGAGGGCAGGTTCTAAATGGCTGCAGATTTGCTGTTTGGGCTATTCTTTTTTATTGTGGGAAATATCATTTGGGCTCTTTTTAAAGTTATAAAATTTGGGTTTGCTGCCAGTAGGCTTTTGAGCTAATGGGTTTCAGTCTGCAGTAAGAAATAATCAACCCACAGGCCCGTATACGAGGCTGTCCTTGACTCATCCATATAACAGTTCCACACTGGGAAACAAGACGTGTTTGTATGAATCCAATCTCAGTTAACCGTGTATAGGGGATTTGTAATTTATATGATTTGGAAAACGACTAGCTAATGTCCAGTCCACTCTTTGGAGCTCTCTGTGCCTGCGGAGGGTGCTGGGGGGTGGGGGTGATCAGAATGATCCCCAGGAAGCAGTTTTAGCCTGGAAACAGCTCGGGGAGTCACTAGGCTATGATGGTGTATCTATGGGAGAATGTGAGGCTCACCGTGAGTCTGGCCTGAGCCATTGCAGTGATGCACATCTGAGTCAACTGTGGTTTCTTATATTCTCTTAAAACAAAGGAAATAGATACAAAAGATATCATAAAAATACTCATTATTTTAGATATTTCGTATGACAAAAAGTCACATAAATATACACCCTACTTTAATAAAAATGACCCCATTTACAAAAAAAGGATATTGTCTCCACTTTTTATTCCTAGAGAATTATATCCTCATTTGTTATTGTCCCACGAAAATTTATATTTCATATTATCACCTTTTTTATTGGTTCTGCCCCAAGAGACAAAAACTCCAAAGGTATATTTGGTGATATCTATTAAATTTCCATTCTGGAATTATTAGGATTATTTTGCAAGTATTTTCCCCCAAATTATCTTTGTTTTCATATATGTTGAATACATTTTAAATTTAAAAATGGATGAAATTTTGATAGGATAAAGAGGTAGTAAAGTTGAATAATTAACAAAAAAAGGATCAGCCCTGGTTTCTGCTTTCGGTCTGGGGGAGAAAGCAGAAGCAGCAGCAGACATGCGGGAAGTGGCCCTTAAGGGCCAACCTGCATGTTCAGGCCCTGGTCGTGGTGGGTTTGCACTAAGAAAGAGAAGTGTGGCGTCGGGGAGCTGGGAGGACTCGGAACCAGGAGGACCTTGAAGGGTGGAGAGGCAAGAGCAGGGCAGAGCAGGGAGATGTGGCAGCGAAGGCCTCTGGAGAGAGCCTGTTTCAGTCCTTGGTGCTGCACACGGCTTGTCATGAAATGTTGTCTAACTCCGGGTGTAAAATGGCTCGTTCCCCAGTGAGAGGGACAGTGTGTACCCAAAGTAGCTTCCTTGTGTTTGAGTGGCATTTAAACGGCCTAGAGCTTGTCAGACCCAGGCTGCTGGCCCTGCTGGGGAAGAGTCAGCGGTTAAAGACATTGACTTACAGACCTTGCAGCCCATGACCCGCATTCTTGCTCGAGCGTGTAGGAAGGATTCTGGCTGTGGCCACCTCTTCTGTCCGCTCCCTACACGCCAGCCGTCATCGCGTTGCTCAGTGTTTCCTAACTGCACTGGGAGTTTAGGCAATAACAAGTTTTAGTCATCTCTCTGCTTTGCCCAGTGGAATAATGCAGTGATCTTTATATTTTCTACGTAGTCTTAATATTTCCCTTTTCTTACAGAACTCCCTCACTCCGCTCTTTTTTTTTTTTTTTTGACTAGGACTACCATAGTCTTACTTAAATTAGCTCTATATTTTAGGACAAAACAGGACCAAGATAACTTTCCTGTTGTATTTCAGTGTGTCGGGTGGGAGGAAGAGAGCAACAGATCTCTCGGTTTTGTACTTTGGTGGCGCGTGATGGCACATGTCATTGTGCTCATCCTGAGAGTATTTCACCATGTTCTGCTGGAGCCCCCATGCGTGAAAGGGCTCTTCCAGGGGCTGAGCCTTCTGCATGGCTAAGATGTAGCTCTTGTCTTTGATGAGTTCATTCCATAGTTAACCCAACTATAAACCAGATTGCGGTTTAGTTCTCCTTAGAGTTTTAATTTTAAACACCATATCTCAGTGACAATGCCTGTCTTGCTACATCTGTCTTCCAAAAGATTTATTGATGGAACTAAATTGATTTCTTGCATTGTCTCAGGTTCTAAGCAGAAAGGTTAGGTGACCTGACTGAGGTGTTAAAAACCTCAGTGTTGAACCCTGATGTGTTAATTCAGGCATTTTAAGTGGTACTTTATGGCCATTCTGGTTAGCTATTTTTATTTTTTTTTAATTTATTTTTATTTTTATTTTTATTTTTTTGTCTTTTTGCTATTTCTTTGGCCGCTCCTGCGGCATATGGAGGTTCCCCGGCTAGGGGTCTAATCGGAGCTGTGGCCGGCAGCCTACGCCAGAGCCACAGCAACGCAGGATCTGAGCCGCATCTGTGACCTGCACCACAGCTCACGGCAACGCCGGATCGTTAACCCACTGAGCAAGGGCAGGGACCGAACCCGAAACCTCATGGTTCCTAGTCGGATTCGTTAACCACTGTGCCACGACGGAAACTCCAAGGTTAGCTATTTTTAGGACATGTATTTAACAACTTGGTTGAAATTTCTTAAAGTAATCCAGGAATTTTGGGTTTCTAGGAAAGCAAGAGTGAATTTTTATGGTAATATCTTCTTGTAAAAAGACTAATTTTTTTGCTGCTGTAAATCAGCAGGGGGAGCTCAGCAAATAAGCTTTCATTTCTATTGAAGCCACTTCTAAAATTGTTCCTATTCATTCAGGAACTTAAAACAAATGGTGAAGATGTCATATAATAAGGACACTGATGTACCTTAAGCATTTTATTTGTTTTAAAGGGAAGACGAATGTATGTTTCAATGAAAACTCAACTTCGATTGGAAACTCACTCTTGTTCTTTTTCCACATCTATCCAAACAGAAGATTCAGCTTTGAAGCTTGATATCCTTGCATTTTTTTCTCAGCCACACTGACTTTTTTATAGCACTCACATTTGGTAGCTTTGTGTCCGAGCTAAAGCAGAAGTCAAGGCCTTGGGTTTCTTAGTGTAGAAGTGTACTAGGTGATACCTCAATCCAAAAGCCAAAAGGAAATACTCTTCTCAAAAAGAGAATGCTTGGTTGTGTAATGATCAAAGACTACCTTCTGTGGACCAAGAAAATCCATAAAGTCTGCCATTATTAGATGTATGCCATGAGGGTTTTTCGCTCATTGATAGTGATGACTGTTGATAGCCAATCATTTCTTGTGATGAGTAAAGTAATGAGAGTACTACAGGACATTACTTTTTGGGGGGAGCCAGTGCTTCTGACACATGTTTGTTGAAATTATTCCTGGTATGCCAAGTTAAACATGGGTGAAAACATGCTTTCTTGCCTAACATTTAGATTTTTAAGAGGGAATAGCTTCTCCATTTTATGATGCTTTGGCAGTTTAGAATCAAGTGGTAGATTTTTATGTCATTCAGAGTTTTGTGTTTTTTCTTTTTAGGGCTGCACTTGTGGCATGTGTCAACCCAGGCTAGGGGTTGAATGGAGCTACAACTGCCAGCTTTCAACACAGCCACAGCAATGTGGGATCTGAGCTATGTCTGTGATGTACACCACAGCTCACAGCAATGCCAGAATACTGAGTGAGGCCGGGGATCGAACCCACATCCTCATGGGCTCGTTACCGCTGAGCCACAATGGAAACTTCCTCATTCAAAGTTTTAAAGATTTTTTTCCCTTTGATCATACTTTAGGTAGAGGTCTGACTTGCTATTTCAGACAAGTAATACACATTAATCAATTGTGCTAGCTAGCTTCAAAAATGCTGATATAATTTGTTAATCCCAGTCACCAAATTGGTTCCAGGTAACAGATAACTTGGACCCCAAATAAAATGGCTAAGACTGAAACACTGTTATATAGTGATTAATCTTGAATTTTGAAGAGAGAAGGAGGATGGTCCAAGGCGGCAGAGTAGGAAGATCCTGAATGCACCTACATCACATCTACAGCTACCTTTCAGAGGATCAGCACCCTCTGAAAAAGAACTGAAAGCCAGCCAAATTGTTCTCTATAACAAAAGGACGGCAGCGAGATGGGCAGCAGAGTCAGGGGTGCAGCCAGCCAAGAGCCCTGCCCCACTGCGGCAGTTCCCACACTAGGGAAGAGCCTCCCAAGTCTGGAGCTTCTCCCAGAAGAGTGAGGGTGTGAGCCCACTTCAGGCGCTTCAGCCTGAGACCTGCACCACAGAGATGAGGCCACATGACCTCTGGCTTAGAAAACAAATGGGGCTGGTTCTCCTTTTCAGGGGATTGCATGTGATGCCATTTGCCTCAAGACCAGCACAAAAGCAGCATTTGAAGAGCACCTGGACTGTATGTGAAGGGGATTCTTTTGCTAAACTTAAAACATCTACTAAAGGGGCAGGGAACAGCTGGAACCCTCTGGGGATGCAGGTGCTCGTGGACAATGTTTGTGGCACAGGCAGAGTGTGTCCATGGGCACCTCCTGATTTCCTGCTGAGGCCTGTGGGAACGAGGGGTCACAGCACCATCTGCCTTGCTGAAGCAGGCAGACATGGCAGTTACAACTCCCTCCTCTCCCTGGTTAGGGCTGGTGTACACACGCAATTATGGCATTGTTCTGATCCTTTGCTAAAGCTGATGGGCATCTGCAGACAAGGCATTTTCATACTGCCTGCTGAAGCCATGGAGGGTGCCCTACCCCCTGTGCTCTTCAACTGCCTTGGTAAAGCTGGCAGGCACATGCAGTTCACAAAGGGGACAGCCTTTGATCACCTGGCCCTGGTGGCCAATGGGGTTGCATTTCTGGGCTCTGAGGGATTGCAGCAATTGGAAAGACAGTGGTCGGGCACCACTCCCAGGGCACTGCACAGACAGCCAGCTGAAACACCCCCCTGGCCTCCAGTGAAAGAGACCTATTTACATATCTTGGAGCTTCAGCCTGAGGTCTGCCACACATCTAGAGGCTACAGAAGTGCTTTCAGGGAATGTAAGAGTTTTGTTTAGGCCTTAAGTGACACTTTGGTCCAGATGGACTTTATAGATATATGCAGAACATTCCATCCAAAAACAAGAGGATACTCATTCTTCTCAGGTGCACATAAAACCTTCTCTAGGATAGGTCACGTGTGAGTCCACACATGTGACAAAACAAGTATCAGTAAATTTAAGAAGGTAATTGAAATCATATCAAGCATTTTTTCCAATCACATTGGGATGAAACAAGAAATCAGTTACCAGAATAAAACTGAACAAAATCACAACTATGTGGAGATTAAGCAACATGCTACTGAACAACCATTGAATTGATAAAGAAATCAAAGGAGACGTAAAAAAATACCTAGAGACAAATGAAAATGAAAATATGACACACTAAAATCTGTGGAATGCAGCAAAAGTGGTTCTGAGAAGGAAGTTCATAACAATGCAGTACTGCTTCGAGAAACAAGAAAAATCTTATGTAAATAATCTAACCTTAGGCCTAAAAGAACTAGAAAAAGAACATCAGAGCCCAAAGTTTGTAGAAGGAAGGAAATAATAAAGATAACAGAAATAAATGATATAAGAGACTAAGAAAACATTAGAAAAGACCAATAAATCTAAGAGCTGGTTCTTTGGAAAGATAAAATTGAGAAACCTTTAGCTAGACTCACCAAGGGAAAAAGAGTACTTAAATAAATATAATCATAAATGAAAGAAAAGTTAAAACTGATATCATAGAAATATAAATGATCATAAGAGACTACTGTGAACAATTATATGTCAACAAATTAGAAAAACTAGAAGAAATGAATAAATTTTTAGAACCATACAATATTCCAAGACTGAATCAAGAAGAAATAGAAAAATCTAAATCAACTGAATACTCATGAGGAAATTGAATCTGTAATCAAAAACCTCCCAAAAAACAAAAGTCCAAGAACAAACACCTTCATTGGTGAATTCTACTAAACATTCAGAGAAATTCTTATCCTTCTCAAACTCTTCCAAGAAATCAAAGAAGAGGAAAATGCTGCCAAGGTCACTTTACAGGGCCAGCATTATCCTGAAAACAAAACCAGAGAGAACATCACAAAACAAGAAAATTACAGGCCAATATCACTGATGAACATAGATGGAAAAATCCTCAACAAAATATTAGCAAGCCTAATTCAATAATACATTGAAGGGATCATACACCATAATTGGGTGGAATTTATTCTAGGGTTGTGAGACTGTTTTAACATCTGAAAACCAATCAGTGTGACATACCAGATTAATGAAATGAAGGAAAATCATATCATCCTAATAGATGCAGAAGAATCATGTGATAAAATGCACATCCATTTATGATAAAAAACTCTCAACAAAGTGAGTATAGAAGGAACATAACCACAACATGATAAAGCCACGTATGCCAAACCCTTAGCTAACATACTCAGCAGTACAAAGCCAGATGCTTTTCCTCTAAGATCAGGAATAGGGGAGCCCACCCTCTTCACTTGTATTCACATAGTATTGGAAGTCCTTGTCATAGCTATTAGGCAAGAAAAAAAAGACATGAGATTGGAGAGAAAGAAATAAAACTATTACTATTTGAGGATGACATCATTTTATATATAGAAAACCCTAAAGACTATACACACACATGCACACACAAACAACTACTAGAATAAAGGAATTCAGTAAAGTGGCAGGGTACAAAATCAATATACACAAATTGGTTATTCTCTTTTCTAATAATATGCTACAAAGAGAAATTAAGAATGCAATCCCGGGAGTTCCCATTGTGGCTCAGTGGTTAATGAACCCGACTAGTATCCCTGTCCCTGAGAATTTGGGTTTGATCTCTGGCCTCACTTAGTGGGTTAAGGATCCAGCATTGCTGTGAGCTGTGGTATAGGTTGCAGAGTTGGCTTGGGTCCTGAGTTGCTGTGGCTGTGGTGTAGGCCAGCAGCTGCAGCTGCTGGACCTCTAGACTGGGAACTCCCATATGCCTCAGATGTGGCCCTAAAAAAAAAAAAAAAAAAATACAATCCCCATTTACAGTTGCATCAAAAAGAATAAATACCTAGGAGTAAATTTAACTGAAGATGTGAAAGACCTGTACACTGAAAACTATGTCATTGATGAAGGAATTTTAAGAAAACATAAATAAATGGAAAGATAGTCCATGCTTATGGATTGGAGGAATTAATATTGTTAAAATGATCATACTATTTAAAGAAATCTACAGATTCAATGCAATTTGTGTCAAAATTCCAATGACATTTTTCACATTATTCGTTTTCACAGAAACAGAACAAACAATCCTAAAATTTGCATGGAGCTTCAAAAGATCCAGAATAGCTAAAGAAATCTTGAGAAAGAAGAACAAAGCTAGAGAGTCGTCCTCCCTGATTTCAAACTATGGTATGAAGCTGTAGTGATCAAAATAGTATGATATTAGTATTAGAAACAGACATGTGTAAAACAATATAACAGAACAGAGAAACCAGAAATAAGCCCACACATATATGGCCAATTAATTTATGACAAAGGAGCCAAAAATATGTGATGAAGAGAGGACAGACTTTTTAATGGTGCTGAGAAAAGTGGGCAGCTTCATGCAAAAGAATGGAACTACATCACTGTCTTAGGCTATACACAAAATTTAACTCAAAATGGATTATACACTTGCATGAAGGACCTGTAACCATAAAACTCCTAGAAGAGAACATCGGTGGTAAGCTGTCTTGGTGATGAATTTTTGAATCTGACTCCAAACACAAAATAAAAGCAAAAATAAACAAGTGGGGCTATATCAAACTAAAAAAATATCTACACCATAAAGGAAACCATTGGCAAAATGAAAAGACAAACTACTGAACAGGAGAAAATATTTACAGGCCATATATCTGATAAGGGGTTAATGTCTAAAATATAAGTAGCTTATAAAACTCCATAGCAAAAAAACAAACAAACAAACAAAAAAACACAACAACCAAAATAATCTGATTTAAAAAAATAGGCAGAAGCAGAGGATCTAAATAGATATTTCCCCACAGAAGGTACACAGATGGCCAACAGGCACGTGAGAAGATGCTCAACATCACTAATCATCAGGAAAATGCAGATCAAAACCACAGTGAGATAGCACCTCGTGCCTTTTAGAATGGCTGTTATTTAAAAAAGTAAAGAAATAGGAAGTATTGGCGAGGATTTGGAGAAAAGGAGACCCCTGTACCTCAATTAAAAAAAAAAAAAAACTGAAAAAAAAAGAAAGAAAATAGAAATCTATTTTAGAAAACACTGTCATGTAAATCTGATAATTGTTTTTGGACTTTAGAGTTTCTATTTTTTCTTCTCTGGAATTTACTTTGACTATTTCAAGTTGAGCTAAGAAACGAGATTTAGAGTAAAGAGACTTAACAGATGTTTACTTTCTAAGTCATTTAATCACATTCTAAGTTTTTCCTGTTATATAGTGCTCAGTAGTGCTTACCCTATCTTATAAGATGTGAATATCAAGTTTCAAAGTTAAGTCACGCTTTATCAGAACTCCTGATTTTCTCACCCGACCTGCCCTCGCCCTCGGTCTTACTCTCTTACTCTCCTGCGTAGTAGTAGTGTCACCACACACCCAACCATCCAAGCCAGGACGCTGCAGGTGCTTCTGACTTGCTTTATCTCCTTGGCCTCCAGAATCTGGCCCTCCAGAAATCTGGCCCTTTTTAACTCTGTCACTGGAACATCCTGAGTTTGTCTTTCTCCATCGACTTTATCGCTTGTCTGAGCTGCCTCTTTGCTATAAGTTTCCCAACATGGCCTTCCAGCTTCTTTCCCCCTTAGCATCCAGTCTCCAAAGAGCAGCTAGAGTGATCTTTTAAAAGTATCAGTCAGACCTGTCTTCCCCTTGTTTAATCTGTCCTCTGCTCACTTCTCTGACCTCTTTTCAAACCACTCTACCCTTGTTCACCGTGTGAAAGCCACACTGGTCTTCTCCTGTGTCCCGGTGGCCTTTGCCACAATCTAAAGTAAGCTCCCAGTTGTTCCCAACCACATCAGCCTGGTTTATTTTCTTTATAACACCTCGTTGATCATGTATTATTCATGTATTTGTTTACGCTCTATCCACTAGAAACTTAGCAACAACAGAACAAGAACTCTGTGTTATTCAGTGTTCTGACCCCAGCTCCTAAATAGTAACCACTGCATAGTTGATGTTGGATAACATTTGTAAAATGAATGAATGAATAGAATACTTTGTTTATTTAACAAATATTTATAATATATGTGCAAGGTGTGCAAATTAATATATGAGCAATGTGTACAAAATGAAGGTAAATCATGGAGTCTTGCTTAGTGGTAGGCAATGGGGGATAATCTCGTATGGCTGAGTGTAGGGGGGCAGATGCAGAAGCAAAGCCTGGAGAGTCTCAGGGGCTTGACCCAGTCACATGGCCTTAGTAAGCTCCTCCTCCTCCAAGGGTGTGGCTCCTTCTGGGGCCTGTACTACATGTGATTTAGAGAAATTAACCCATGTGGAATAGGAACTCTCTAGTAATGTCTGATTCTTCTGAGCCTTTGAATTGATGTGAGACATAGGCTTTGGTGCATTTGTTACTATTTTCAAATTACTACTGCTTGATACGCGATCCAGGCAGTCTTGAGATGAGCTAAACTAGGTAAGAAACTGCCTATTTATTTTTTCAAAGTGTTAAAGCATCTTGCAAACATTTCCTGTTCCTTTTCATATTCAGTTACTTTTTCACTTCAGGGTTCTAGAAAGTACCATGGAAGAGAAAGAAGAGAAAGAGCAGGTTCTGAAATGGAAGAAAAATAGTTCGTTTTTAAGGATTTTCTAGTTCAGTGAACAGCAGGAAGTACCAGGTTCCTCTTCTCATGAAATCTCGTCAAATGTTTAATCTCAAAAGACTCCAGCAGTTTATAGAAACGTTCCAAAAGTTGTGCCAGCTTATTTGAACGGAAGATAAATTCATGCATTTAACAGTCCCTCAGTCAATTGCAATTACCACCCTTGATCTTCCTCGTACAGTTCTTGTAACAAACTGGCTGTTGTCACGAGGAACAGCACCAGAAATGATGGGACTTGGAGGCAGGCTTTGGCTTGGCATCTGATTTGCAAGAATGCTTAGCATGTCCTTATTCTGTTTCTATGTCTCCAACTCCAAAATGTAAGCACCAGTGCCTGTGTTAATACCTTCTCTGTCATGCTGAGCACCCGGTCGTGTATGACACCCTAAACTCTTGAAGTGCCCCCCAGTGTATCGGTGACTATTCGCCTTTATTACTTGTTTTTAAAGAGACATTGGATAAATTCAATACATAGTAAGAATAGAATTTTTTTTTTGTTTTATACAACAAAATTTTATGATACTTCAGTGCAGGATTTCTCAAAACATTTTCCTCAACTTTTCTCATCCTAATACCTTCTTTATGCTACAGCCAAAGTCCAGCAGACAACTAACCTCAAGAAAGCATTTGTTGACTTTGACTGTATATCATTTTCCTCCAAGAAAAGATAAGATTAAATTTAGGAGTAAATAATACATGTACCAGAGGAGTCCTGTGGTGCAATTGGTTGAGAATCCAACTGCAGCGGCTTGGGATGCTGCATAGGTTTGATCCCCAGCCTGGCCCAGCCGGTTAAAGGATCTGGTCTTGGTGAAGCTGTGGTGTAGGTTGCAGCTGTGGCTCAGATTCAGTCCCTGCCCTGGTAAAAAGAAAAAAAAAATACATATGAAGAATGTTTCATAAAACAAAGTAGGACATAAATATAGATGGTGGTAATTACTGTTGGTTATTAATTGCACTTAGTCTTAATCCTAACAGGCAGGAAAGAAGGAGGTGGAGTGTGAGCCAGAGAGGAGGGTGGTGAGCTCGCCCTGCCCCCCGATCAGGTGCGCCCCTGCCACAGAGGCGGCCCTCACTCCCACCCTGGGACTGCTCCTCACTCAATCGGAGACTTGGTGGCATTAAAGACCGACACTGAGAACGGAGGCAAAGGACGGGGTGCCTCTGAGCTGTGCAGGTAGGGACGGGCAGCTCGGCATGGGAATGAGTCAGACGAGAGAGAGCTGGGGGCAGAGACCGCAGTGTGTGTGAAGGATCTCGTGACTGTGAACTTCCTTCAGGACATCCTCCCCTGGGACACGAAGGGAAGGGCGTCTTCTCGTGAAGCCGTTCCAACGGAGGAGAGCTGTGGAGGGTCTGTTGAGGGTCCCTGAGGGGAAGCGAAGGGGCTCCGCGCGCTGAGCAGCGCCCGCGCTCTGGCTGCGTGGCACAGGCCTGCTGCGCCACCTCCAGGTACTGTAAACACACATGGAGCCTTAAGACATTTAACACCCCTGCTGACACCAGCTTTGGTGATGACCATGAACACAGAATCTCCTCGGGTCCTTCCTGTCAATTGCTTCATTAGCAACCACCGTAAGTGAAACCAGAGCTTTCAGAGTCCATTTCAAACCTCCAAGCCTCTTTCTTATCTGTAAAGTGATAGTCTCATTGGTGATGGCTAAAAGATAGAATTAAAACAAATCACTTAGCCAGTACCTGGTGAATAGCACCTGCCTGATAAGCAGCAGCCATTGCAGGTGCTGGGAACCCCCGAGTGGGCAGTGCATCCTGGCCCAGTGGGGCAGGTGTCCTGAGCTCTGGGCTCTGTGGGAAATTGGAAACCACACGGCTTGGTCCTTGGTCTCTACTCCCTGGTGGCCATGCAGCACATGAAGAGCAAGAAGACCCTTGGTCTTGTGGCAAATGAGCGCTTGTCTCGCATGCAGGGGGATGAGGATGTGCTCCGTGAGCTGCATGTGGTCGAAGGAGGACAAGCCATCTTCCCATGTGTGTCCTGAGTCGTCAGGAGCCTGCACTGCACCTCAGTTGTCTCACGGTTCTTACCTTCACTTCTGAACTGCTTAGTTACAGGACGTTTTATTCTGCTTCTCAGAGTTGTTTGACCCATTGAGAGCTGCTTTTTCAGCATCACAGCACAAGCCCTGGTGGACCTGGGCTTAAATGTAATCTCAGAGAGATCCCTGTGGCCTGGCTACGGTCGTGGCCCTGAGGCTATGAGAGAGTCATGTCTGTGCCCCGCCTGGCTTTGCCCGGGCATGTCGCTGCTTCCCTCTTGATGTATTTCCTCATCAAACCTTACATCATTTTAAACTTTAAGCATCAAGCACAATAACACCATCACCTTTCCCGATAAAATACTAAACATGAAATGTCAAACATAGAAGAACAGTTTTTTTTAAAAAATATATATTTTTTGATTTGCCTTTCTGAGAAAGCTATCTGCTTTGTCAGAGTATTGGTTCATGGTATAAAAATTCCCGTTTATAATTAAAATTAATAATTGAGGAGTTCCCTGGTAGCCTAGTGGTTAAGGATTTGGCATTATCACTGCTGTGGCTCGGGTTCAGTCCTTGGCCTGGGAACCTCCACATGCTGTGGGTGCCACCATAAAAAAATTAATGATTGAAATATCAAAAATACTTCCAGATGGAGTTCCCGTTGTGGCTCAGTGGGTTAAGACCCCACTAGTATCAGTGAGGATGCAGGTTCTATCCTGGCCTCACTCAGTGGGTTAAGGATCCAGTGTTGCTATGAGCTGCAGTGTGGGTGGCAGACCCAGCTTGGATCTGGCATTGCTGGGACTGTGGTGTAGACTGGCAGCTGCAGCTCCAATTCAGTACCTGGCCTGGGAACCTCCATATGCTGCAGGTATAGCCCCAAAAAGAAAAAAAAAAAACCTCTCCATAGATAGAGACAGCGAAGAATTCTCACATAGCGATTCCTGTTGTAGCCTGGCCTGTGGATCTGGGTCTGACCACAGATTCACAGGTAATGGGTTTCCTTGCTTCTCCCCCTTTGCTTTGCCAGTGGTGAGGTGCCTTGTCCACGTGCACACTGGGGCCAGTGGTGAGGTGCCTTGTCCACGTGCACACTGGGCGACTGAAGCGAGCAGAAACAGTCTGAAGTGTCCCTGTGTCTCCACGGGGGGAGGGGGGACTCTGGCCTGAAACCACTACACAAATCCAACCAGCCAGTCAAATTTCAGAGGGGCAGGTGTGTCTGCACAGATACTTTCCCGTGTTCTCAGGGGCCTCTCCAAGGTGGCCGTGTGATTCAAAGTTGGGGCGTGCTTGATGCCACTCACGTTTTATTGTAGAACGTCTTTAGCACACGTCTTCCTGACCTGACTTCCTAATGTGCTTTGTTTTAGAAGTTTTCTTGAGAGAAAAATGGGACACACTATCGTAGCAATGAATAATAGAACAAAGAAAAAGACATTAAAAATTAGTGATTGTGTAAGAAAAAGAAAAAGTGAGATGCTATCAGGAGAAGTGTCTGCGAACATGTCCTATCAGGACTGTGAAGTACAAAGGCTTATGCTAAAAGGTCAAGTCACAGAAGGGCCATTAGAGGGCCTTTCACAGAACCACACGACGGCCTTTCTTCAAGACATCTTGGATGGAGGGGCTCTGTTCTTCTCACACGTCTTTAAACCCTTTCATAGTCCCTTTGTCCTTTATACACATGCGAGTCTTTCTGTGTAGTAGATGTTTGAGGGGTTGCAGTGACATAGATGATTAGTCCAGTTAATTTTTAATGTTATTTTGTGTATAGGGGGAAAAAGGACTGTTGGGGGTGCTGAGATTAAAAATAGGAATTATGTAAGGCAAGGGTATATTTCTAAGAAAGAAGACTCCCAAACCAGTTTGAGAGTACCATTTCTCAGATGTTTTTGTGGTTGTAGTTCATGAAGTATTTTGAAACATCGGAGATCTTAAAGCTCACCTAAGCCTTGTATTTCTTACTGCAGATTACACAGACGCTTTCATCACAGTGAAGGGAGAAAACAAAATTATACCAAACTTTTTATTTTTATTTTTATTTTTTTAGGGTGACACCCAAGGCATATGGAGGTTCCAAGGCTAGGGGCTGAATCAGCTGCCAGACTACACCACAGCTCACAGCAGCACCAGATCCTTAATCCACTGCGCGAGGCCAGGGATTAAACCTGCGTCCTCATGGTTAGTGGTCAGATTCATTTCCAGTGAGTCACGACTGGAACTCCAAATTGTGCTTAACTTTTGCATTTTAAATTAAATGCATTTTAATTTTGAGCAGAACTGAGTTTAGATGCCACGATGATGTTATTGATATCATAGCAAATGATCAGTGATATTTTCCCGTGAAGGATCCTCCTAGTGTTCCTTCATTCTGAAAGGCTCCCCGCTCCTCCATATGGAGGTCCTTCATTCTCAGAGGCTTCCCCCAACATGGGGGCCCTTGGTGAAGGCCCCATATCTCCTGGCCGCCTGCCGGTGGGTCTGCCACATGGCATCCTGTGAAGTTGCAGACTAAGGTTTTGAGAATCATCTTCATGGTGGGTCTTCTTGAGTTCATCACTGTGACTACCATTTTCCAGAGGGTAGGAAGGGCATATTATAGATTGAGATTAAAGCTGGACAGGAAGTACAATTGCAATCAGTGTATAAAAAGAGTAAAAAAAAATGCAGGTTTCATGGCATGTTTTAAAGTTTAGAATCAGAGATATAAAAGTGTTTTTTTTTCTCCTAGTTCGATTTACTTATTTTTTTTTAATTTTTAATTTTTTTGTCTTTTTCTAGAGCCACACCCACGGCATATGGAGGTTCCCAGGCTAGGGGTCTAATCGGAGCTGTAGCCACCGGCCTACACCACAGCCACAGCAACGTGGGATTCGAGCCATGTCTGTGACCTACACCACAGTTCATGGCAACACTGGATCCTTAACCCACTGACAAGGCCAGGGATTGAACCCACAGCCTCGTGGTTCCTAGTCGGATTCGTTAACCACTGAGCTACGACGCGAACTCCCCTCCTAGTTCGATTTAGATTTCTGTGTTGTTTTCCTCAATGGATAGAATGTAATGGAAATGCCAGATAATTTCAAGAGTTCTGCAGTGGAGAAACTGTGGCAAAAATCTTTTAGTTTATTACCAGGATAAGTCCATCCCAGCCACAGCGGACATCCTTACTGCTGCTTGGGTTTCTCTACAAAGTGTCCAGCAGTTGAATCAGAAGGCAGCAACACACGATAGACCTAGTTTAGTTCTGTCTTGAAAACCAAAGATACTTTAAGAAACAAGAAGCAGCCAGGAAGCCGACTCTGACAGTCCTGCCTGACCTTGTGGCATCGTCGTTCAGATTTGCTTCGTGGCAGAACAAATTCTGAGCACAGGCGGTTTGTCTGGGAGGGGACCCCAGCGTGTACCTTTGAAGTGAAGGAGCTGGGAGAGCAAAGCAGGAAGGGAGAAAAGTCAGCGCAGACCCGGCTGTGCTGTAAGACTCCTCGCTAGGAATCCTAGCCAGAGACCTCAGGGCAACCCTGGGGACATCCCTTAGAACTGTCCCCAAGGGGAGCCTCTGGCAGAGGAGCAGGAAAAAGAAGGCCGGCAGCACCTGCGCTTGTGCCGGGGCAGCAGATAAACCGGGAGCAGCCCTAGAGGACAGGGCTGGGCCACCTGTCATTTCTGCCACCACAGGTGACCTGTGTCAGGAAATGTCCCATGTGAAGGCACACTGGGGACGCAGGAGAGTGACACTGAGACTGTGTAGGGACACCGAGAACATGCAGAGTCATAATCTGGTGACGGAAATATCACAGGACTAGCAAGGGTTCAGGGTTTGGCCTAAGCAAGAGAAGATTTCTATCGATGGTGTGGAACCAAGAGTTGACACACCAGGTGGCATCTATCTTCAAATCTGAAATGGAAATTGAAGCTGGTAACAATGCAGGCAGCTGTCAAGGCAGCCCTTCCTCTATAGGAAGTGCAGGCTGTACTGGGCCTGCACCTTTACCTCAAGGTGGGGAGCAGAAGTTCAAAGTCAGCTGCCATTTTGGGGAATGTCTGGGACTTGATTATGTCCGTGACCCTTCCTCAGGCAGTCTTAGGGTGGCTGTCTAGCAGCATCTCTGTGAAGAGGTGAGACATGAGGAGCTCTTCTTATGTCAACCCCAGGACAGCACATGCATTAGGTCTTGCGTCTCTGGAAACCTCAGGGAGTTTTTGACATGATAAGGTGACTATTGGGGAATGAAGGTCCCAGGATGGGCTTTCCCAACAAACCCAAGAATGTGCTTCCTGTTATTTACAGAAGAAGGTAGAGGACAGGGTTTACTGGAGAGAGACAGGAGGGAAGGAGGGAGAGGAAGGGAGGGAGGGAGGAAGGAGGAGGAGGGAGAGAGGGGAAGAGAGGAGCTCCTCTGCGCCTCCAGGAAAGTCAGAATTCAGGGAAGTAACTGTGGCATCGGCCCGCGGCCCGACCCGAGCCCCTAATAAACTGCCTCCTGAGGTCAGGATCCAAGCAAGAGAGAAGCTGGCAGCCTTTGTATTAGGGTTTTTTTTTTTTTTTTTGGCTTTTTTAGCTATTTCTTTGGGCCGCTCCCGTGGCATATGGAGGTTCCCAGGCTAGGGGTCGAATCGGAGCTGTCGCCACTGGCCTACGCCAGAGCCACAGCAACGTGGGATCTGAGCCGTGTCTGCAACCTACACCACAGCTCACAGCAATGCCGGATTGTTAACCCACTGAGCAAGGGCAGGGACCGAACCCGCAACCTTATGGTTCCTAGTCGGATTCGTTAACCACTGCGCCACGACGGGAACTCCAGGGTTCGTTTTTTTGTTACACTGGATGCTACTCTAAGACGGACATAAAACTCCAGGAGAGCAAAAAACAGAGCCAAGATACACTTTTAATAGATAACAAAGTAATTTGCTTGCTTTCCTTTCCTTCTCATCCCTGACTGTAGTGAGAGGGCCTCCTGCAGCCCCATGCTGCTCCCAGTCGACCCATGGTCTGTCCTTACTGCTGCGTTGGTCTCGTGCTGACTCACGCCATCGGGGGCACCAGGTCGTATGTTTCCAGTAGACACGTTGTTGCTTGGAAAACTGCAGAAGGTGCTGCTGCACTGTGAGGCCAGGGACCGTCACAGTGCTGGGCTGCGAGACAGCGGTGGTCTGCCAGCCGGGCCGCGTCTGGTCCGTCTTCACCTGGGAGAAAGTAGTGCTGGGCCCCGGCTGCCTCCCAGGAGTGTGTGCGTGGGGGGACTGCTGTCATTTCCTCGGTATTGTGTGTGTGTGCTGGGGGCGGGGGGAGCAGGTGTCATTTCCTCAGTATTGCACGTCGTCGAGCATCACTCCCTTGAGCGTTTCAGTGAAACGGTCTAGTGCTAAGCATTGCGAGGAAATCTTGTCTTGTCATCTCTTATAGTTTCAACATGCTGTGTGTCACAAAAAGACCGGAAGCTTAACACTGCAGATTACTATGTCACTTGTGAGAACATTTGTTTAAATGTTGGTTTCTTTACTAAAATTGTGATGTTATAACAATTCCACACCGGATTAAACAAAGGGAATTTGAGAGAGAACTCTCGGAACAGAACCTAAGAGAGAAAAAGGTGGAAACCTGGATAACTCAGGCTTTCCCTGAGCCTCACGAGGAAAACTCCACCAGCCACTCCCTGGGCTTCTGCCCTGACCCACAGCCTGAGGGCTCAGCCTGCTCCCTCGACCCTTGCTGGGTCCAGTTTTCTCAGGAAAACTCCGTTTCAGCCGGCTGGGGCACAGGACAGTCCAGGCCCTTGGGTGCGGCTGTGCAAGGACCGCTTTCCACGTGAGAGCCCAGCTAGTTGTGGATGTGGGCTCCATTTTGACCCGTTGGGTCCTCAGCATCGGGGACGCCTCACAGCCTTCTCTCCACCCTGCTCATCCACAGCAAGTGAAGTGTGGACGGGCATCGGGTGGGGATTTGGGGGTGCCCAACCACGACGGCTTTAATTGCTGAGCAAAAGGTGGGCAAAAAAGAATGAGCCAGTCCCACTGAGAATACTGACCAGACACCACTGCCCACTGCCAGCACGGAGAGGGTCAGAACGGCTCCCGGGCTGGAGGCCGGAAACCACGGCCTCTACCTCTCTGTTGCATGCTTGATCATTAAGCTCAGCGGTTCCTTTCTCAGGGAGCCTGTTGAATTCAGCCCCTCTCTGTGGCTCCCGCCTCGACCCTGATCGCCGCCCTGTCCCCTCCCTGGTTACTCAGTGGTCCTCTGATCCTGCTGTTCTCTGCGCGGTCGACCGGCTTCCAGCGTCCGAGCTGACGGTGCTCCGTGTTCACCAGCTTCCTTAGGACTCTGGCTTATCACTTTCTCTTTCATTTTACTTTGCTCTATTATGAATATCACTCTCAGCATTTATTGTATAGTTTTGCCCAAAGTTTTTCAAGAAAAAAATGTGGGGGAAAATACTGTCCTTAAAGCGCTGTTTTAATTACCTTATCCCCTGTTCAAAAATCTTTAATTCTCATTGCCAGTCCCAAAGTAAAACCAAAAAACCTCCACAATCTTTTGATTCAAGACTTCATACCACCTAACTCCATTTATCTCCCCATTTTTTTTATGGCCACAAATGGAAGTTTCCAGTCCAGAGATTGAATCTGAGCTGCAGCCATGACCTACGACATAGCTGTGGCAACACCAGATTCTTTAACCCACTGTGCCACAGCCAGAACTCCTTCAATTAGTTTTTTTTTTATGTTTGTCCCACTTTCATTTCATTTTTTATTTGAATTGCATTTTTTCTTTTTTCTTTTATTATGATATTTATTTTTTTCCATTATAGTTGATTTACAGTGTTCTGTCAATTTCAGCAAAGTGACCTAGTCATACACACACACACACACACACACATATACACACACTTTTTCTCACATTATCCTCCATCATGTTCCATCACAGGAGACTAGATTAGTTCCCTGTTCTATACAGCAGGATGTCATTGCTTATCCACTCCAAATGCCATAGTTTGCATCTATTAACCCCAAGCTCCCAGTCCATCTACTCCGTCCTCCCTTGGCAACCACAAGTCTGTTCTCCGAGTCCACAAGTTTCTTTTCTATGGAAAGGTTCTTTTTTGCCGTGTATTAGATTCCTGATATAAGTGATGTCATGTGGTATTTGTCTTTCTCTTTCTGACTTACGTCACTTAGTATGAGAGTCTCTAGTTCCATCCATGTTGCTGCAAATGGCATTATTTTTAAATTTTTTATGGCTGATTAGTATTCCATTGTGAACATGTACCACATTTTCTTAATCCATTCATCTGTCAGTGGACATATAGGTTTTTCCATGTTTTGGCTGTTGTGAATAGTGCTACAATGAATATACTGGTGCAGGTATCTTTTTGAATGAAAGTTTTGTCTGGATATATGCCCAAGAGTGGGATTGCTGGGTCATATGGAAGTTCTATGTATAGTTATCTGAGGTACCTCCATACTGTTTTCCATAGTGGTTGTACCAATTACATTCCCACCAACAGTGCAGCAAGATTCCCTTTTCTCTACCCCACCTCCGGCATTTATTTGTGGACTTAATAATGATGGCCATTCTGACCAGTGTGAGGTGATACCTCATAGTAGTTTTGATTTGCATTTCTCTAGTAATTAGTGATGTTGAGCATGTTTTTCATCTGCTTGTTGGCCATCTGTATGTCTTCTTTGGAGAAATATCTATTCAGGTCTTTTGCCCATTTTTCAATTGGGTTGTTGGGGTTTTTTGCTGTTGAGTTGTATAAGTTGTTTGTGTATTTTAGAGATTAAGCCCTTGTCAGTTGAATCGTTTGAAACTATTTTCTCCCATTGTGTAGGTTGTCTTTTTTTTTTTTTTTTTTTTTTTATGGTTTCCTTTTCTGTGCGAAAGCTTGTCAGTTTGATTAGGTCCCTTTGGTTTATTTGTGCTTTTATTTCTGTTGCCTTGGGAGACTGACCTAAGAAAACATTTGTACAGTTGATGTCAGAGAATGTTTTGCCGATGTTCTGTTCTAGAAGTTTTATGGTGTCTTGTCTTACATTTAAGTCTTTAATACATTTTGAGTTTATTTTTGTGCATGGTGTGAGGGTATATTCCAGTTTCATTGATTTACATGCAGCTGTCCCAGCACCACATGCTAAAAAGACTTTTTCCCATTTTATGTTCTTGCCTTCTTTGTTGAAAATTAATTGACTGTAGGTGCCTATGCTTATTTCTGGTTCTCTCTTCTGTTCTGTTGATCTGTATGTCTGTTTTGGTACCAGTACCACACTGTCTTGATTACCGTAGCTTTGTAATTGCCTGAAATCTGGGAAAGTTATGCCTTCTGCTTGGTTTTTGTTCCTGAGGATTGCTTTGGCAATTCTGGGTCATTTATGGTTCCATATAAATTTTTGGTTTGTTTATTCTAGTTCTGTGAAAAATGTCATGGGTAATTTGATAGGGATTACATTGAATCTATAGATTGCTTTGGAGAGTATGGCCATTTTTACCATGTTAATTCTTCCAACCCAGGAGCATGGAATATCTTTCCATATCTTTGAATCCTCTTTAATTTCCTTGATTAATGTTTTGTAGTTCTCAGCATATAAGTCTTTCACCTCCTTGGGCAGGTTTATTCCTAGGTATTTAATTTTTTAAGGGTGTGATTTTAAAAGGCATTGTGTTTTTATATTCCTTTTCTAATATTTCATTGTTAGTATACAGAAATGCAACCGATTTCTGAATGTTAATCTTGTATCCTGCTACTTTGCTGAATTTGTCGATTGGTTTGAGTACTTTTTGGAGTCTTTAGGGTTTTCTATGTATAGTATCATGTTATCTGCAAACAGTGACAATTTTACCTTTTCTCTTTCTATTTGGATGCCTTTTATTTCTTTTGTTTGTCTGATTGCTGTGGCCAGGACTTCCAGTGCTATGTTTAATAAAAATGGTGAGAATGGGCATCCTTGTCTTGTTCCAGATTTTAGGGGTAAGTCTTTCAGCTTTTCTCCATTGAGTATTATATTTGCTGTAGGTTTGTCATAAATGGCTTTTATTATGTTAATATGTTCCCTCTATACCCACTTTGGTAAGAGTTTTTATCATGAATGGATATTGGACTTTGTCAAATGCTTTTTCTGCATCTATTGAGATGATCATGTGGTTTTGACTTTTCATTTATTAATGTGGTGTGTGATGTTGATTGATTCAAAGATATTGAACCATCCTTGTGAACCTGGGATGAATCCTGCTTGGTTGTGGCGTATGATCTTTTTTATTTATTGTTGGATTCAGTTGGCTAAAATTTTGTTGAGAATTTTTGCGTCTATAGTCATTAAAGATATTGGTCTATAATTTTCTTTTTTGGTAGTATCTTTGTCTGGTTTTAGTATTAGGGTGATGGTGACTCCATAGAATGTCTTTGGGAGTGTTCCTTCTTCTTCAACCTTTTGTAAAAGTTTAAGGAAGATGGGTGTAAGTTCTTCTTTGTTTGGTAGAATTCACCTGTGAAGCTGTCTGGTCCTGGACTTTTGTTTTTAGGGAGTCTTTTATATTACATATTCAATTTCATTTCTAGTGATCAGTCTGTTCAGTTGATATATTTCTTCTTGATGCAGTTTTGGAGGGCTATATGTCTCTAGAAAGTTGTCCATTTCTTCTAGGTTGTCAGATTTATTGACATATAATTGCTCATAGTATTCTCTTATGGTTTTTTGTATTTCTGCAGTATCCACTGAGATTTCTCCTTTTTCATTGTTTTTTGTTTGTTTTTTTTTTGTTTTTGTTTTTAATTTGAGTTCTTTCTTTCCTCTTCTTGGTGAGTCTGGCCAGAGTTTCATCAATTTCTTTTACCCTTTCAAAGAGCCAGCTCTTGGTTTTATTGATTTTTTTTTTTTTTGTCTTTTGAGGGCTGCACTCGCGGCATATGGAGGTTCCCAGGCTAGGGGTTGAATCAGAGCTGTAGCCGCCGGCCTACACCACAGTCACAGCAACTTGGGATCCGAGCTGTGTCTGTGACCTATACCACATCTCACAGCAACGCCAGATCCTTAACCCACTGAGCAAGGCCAGGGATTGAACCTGCAACCTCATGGTTACTAGTCGGGTTCATTAACCACTGAGTCATGATGGGAACTCCTATGTTGTTTTTTGAATCTCTAGTTTATTGATTTCCTGTATGATCTTTATGATTTTCTTCCCTTTGCTGACTTTGGGTTTTGTTTGTTCTTTTTCTAATTCATTTAGGTAGTGGGTTAAGTTGTCGATTTGAGATTTTTCTCCTTTTTTGAGGCAGGTCTGTATTGCTATGAAGTTCCCTCTAAGCACTGATCTTGAAGCATCCCATAGATTTTGAATGGTTGTGTTTTCATTATCATTTGTTTTGATATTTTTAAATTTCCCTCTTGATTTCCTCATTGTCCCATTGGTTTTTTTTAGTAGCATGTTGTTTAGTCTCCATGTAGTCAGTTTTTCCTCATTTCTTTTCCTTTAGTTGATTTCTAATTTTATGCCATTGTGGTCAGAGAAGATAAGTGAATTAATTTCTATACTCTTAAAATTTGTTGAGGTTAGTTTTGTGCCCCAGCATGTGGTCAGTCCTTGAGAATATTCCATGTGCACTTGAAAAAAAATGTATATTCTGATTTTTTTTGGATGTAATGTCCTGAAAACAATTAGTTTTTATAATCATTCTCTTGCAGCATCTCAGTGAAGGTGGACTATTTTTTTTTAATTTTTTTTTTTAATTTTCCCACTGTACAGCAAGGGGGTCAGGTTATCCTTACATGTATACATTACAATTACAGTTTTCCCCCCACCCTTTCTTCTGTTGCAACGTGAGTATCCAGACGTAGTTCTCAATGCTATTCAGCAGGATCTCCTTGTAAATCTACTCTAAGTTGTGTCTGATAAGCCCAAGCTCTCGATCCCTCCCACTCCCTCCCCCTCCCATCAGGCAACCGCAAGTCTCTTCTCCAAGTCCATGATTTTCTTTTCTGAGGAGATGTTCATTTGTGCTGGATATTAGATTCCAGTTATAAGTCATATCATATGGTATTTGTCTTTGTCTTTCTGGCTCATTTCACTCAGTATGAGATTCTCTAGTTCCATCCATGTTGCTGCAAATGGCATTATGTCATTCTTTTTTATGGCTGAGTAGTATTCCATTGTGTATATATACCACATCTTCTGAATCCAATCATCTGTCGATAAGGTGGACTATTTACCATTACCTTTTTACATCTATCCCTCAGAGTGAGCTGTCTCTGCTCGGGAATGCCCTTCCTTACTCTGTTTTGCATGTCCTTCTCCTGTCTGCCCTTTACTTCCCATTCAGATTTTTATAAGTTTTTTTTTTCATTTTTAAAAAGTTTTATTCATGTATAGTTGGTTTACAGTGTTGTGATAATTTCTTCTGTACAGCACAGTGAGTCAATTATACATATGTACACATATCCATTCTTTTTCAGATTCTTTTTCCATGTAGGTTATCACAGAGTATTGAGTAGATTTCTCTGTGCTGCACAACAGGCCCCCATTGACCATTCATTCCACATACAGTAGCATGTACATGCCAGGCCCACCCCCCGGGCACCCCTACCCCAAGGTGATTTCTTTTAAACGTGCTTTTCTTTCTCTTGAAGATAGTTTATTTTTTAAATTTTATTTTATTTTATTTTGCTTTTTAGGGCCTCACCTGTACCTGCAGCATATGGAAATTCCCAGGCTAAGGGTCTAATTGGAACTACAGCTGCTGGCCTATACCACAGCCATAGCAACGTGGGATCCAAGCCATGGTTTTCAGCCTACACACATCTCACAGCAGTGTTGGTTCCTTAACCCACTGAGTGAGGCCAGGGATGGAACCTGCATCCTTATGGATACTAGTCAGGTTCGTTTCCACCAAGCCACACAGGAGCAACTTGAAGGTAGTTTAGATTTGTTCATCGCACTGTCATGCCTACTGTCTCTCTCACACACACGCATTCTCCACTGGGGCTGCTTACTGCTGTCACCTCCACTACCCCCATGCATCACTTCCTGAGCTCCCTTATTTCCTGTCTGTACTCTGCCAGCGTGGCCTTGTCTGCAAGGAAGAGACCTATGTGATAGCTTAGCTTAGTTTCAATGGATTATAGATGAAAAAATTTTAATTATAAAATATAGTAAGTAATGCAAAGTAATATCACATATATGCACTGCCCTGACATCACAAATGCTGGCATTTGATGTTCTGTTGGAGAAATGGCAGCCAGGGCTCACTCATAAACACCCTAATGAGAAAGGGAGCTATAGAATCCCTTCCTTCCTATCTGCAGGGCCAACGAGATGAGGTCGATCCCAATTCCTAACTCTTAGAGAAGCAGAAGGGCAGCAGCACCAGCAATAGCTGGCAGGTACAGCAGGCCTGCACCAGAAACAGGCTGCTCGGAAGCCACTCTGCTCACTCCTGCGCCATCAGAGCCTTTTCTCTGTGTAGAGAAGGTCAAGGACAGCGTCCCCCAAGGCAAGTGACAGACTGGAAGGCTGCCTGGATGGGAGAGGAGACTAGTGCTGCCCGCGGGAGCTGGATGGCCTGGTTGCCTCCCAGAGCTGGGGACGCTGGCTAGGCTGGGCTGCTGGGCATGCCCGTGCTGGGCAGTGAGTCCTGGGCGCAGGCAGCAGAACTGTTCAGGGATGCACATCACAAAGTGTGAAAGAAGGAAAATCTCCGTCTGCACCTTGAGAGTTGCTCGTGGGAGAGGCTGAATTAGGGTGGACCGAAAGCCCACCAAGTGCTTGCTCCTTTCATAAGCCAGGGGAGAGGGATGCTCAGCTGAGGTACAGAGGAGAGGAGAGAGGGACACTCAGCTGAGATACAGATCGCGGCCACGGGCAGAGGGCACTTCTGAGCATCACAGATGCTCCTGTGAGAATCCACGTCTGCTTTTCCTTTTCCCTCTTCAGTTGAATACCCACACCCTTATGGTTTTATTTATTTCTATACATGAAGATTTTACGTTTCTGCCATTTGTGCATTTAATATAGATAGAATATATACCACTGAATTTCTACCGTTTACACATAAGACTTGGCTATTTGAGGGTGAGAGCAAGCAGAATTTGCATTTGCATTGGGCAGGCATTCAATTGACTATGAATCAAAGTCAGTATTCTTACTTACTGTTTGTATTAGTTTGCTGTGAGTGCAGTAACAAAATGCTGCAAAGTCGTAGCTTAAAGTGGCCTCTATTCTGGAGGCCCAAGTCAGAAATCTTGGTCAGCACGCCCTGGGGACTCCGGGGGGCGCTCTTTCCCTGCCTCCTCCAGGGCTCCTGCTGAGGGGTGGCTGCCCACTGTCTTCCGGGTTCCTTGGTTGCAGCTGTGTGACTCTGTCTCTGCCTCTGCTGTTACACGGCAGTTTTCCTACTTTCCTGTCGCTCCTCCTCTGCCCCTGGAGCCGAGGGCTGACCTCGCTCCAGTATGGCCTCATCTTAGTCAGTTACATCTGCAGATGTGATCATGTTCTGAGGTTCTGAGTGTTTGTGAGTTTGGTGGGGGGACAGTGTTTCATCCGGTGTATATACTGTTTGAGTGGGTCCCACCTTGTATTATCCACTTCAGCTTTATTAGCATTAAATTAGGGAGCTTTCGACTTTTCTGTTTGTCACCAAACTTGTAGTAGTGTATATATATGCCGTGTGTGTGTGTGTGTGTGTGTGTGTGTGTGTACCTTTAATAACAAAAATCAGTAAAAAGAAGTTCATGTCTACCTTTTAACAGAAACAATGTCATTTATGACTGTATTTGTTAACCCTTCTGCCCTAGGTGGGCCTAGATATGCAGACAGTTAATGGCAGAGGGCTTCAGCCTCAAGACAGGAGGCTCAGCATCACCCTCCATAACCCTCACTGGTTTGGAAGTGGTGTTGATGTGAGCTTGTGGGAACCGGTTATTTGAACTAAAGGCCTGCCTTGGGCAGTTCTGCATAGGGGGAGATTTATGGATGGATATAGGGATCGAAAAGTTAAATACAAATAAATAAAGTTTAAGCAAGCTATCTAACTTGACTTGTCAAGGCAAGCAGTGCAACCAGCTCTGTGCTCACAAAACCAAGTTGTTGTGGTCATGTCCGTGGTGTGATCAGAGGCTCACTGTCCTGGGCGGGGCGGGGCGGGGCGCGCTGGGACGCTGCACAGGGTCCTAGGGCCGAGGTGCCGAGAGCATTCAGGAACTTTTCCACCTCCTCCTTTCTAGCCAGGTTTTTAGTTTTTTTTGTTGTTAGTTTTTTTGTTTTTGTTTTTGTTTTTTTTGGAAAGATTGAGATCATTTCCTTTGTGTAAAAGTGGCAGAAAGGAGTTCCCGTTGTGGCACAGTGGTTAACGAATCCGACTAGGAACCATGAGGTTGCGGCTTCGGTCCCTGCGCTTGCTCAGTGGGTTAAAGATCCGGCGTTGCCGTGAGCTGTGGTGTAGGTTGCAGACGCGGCTCGGATCCCGCGTTGCTGTGGCTCTGGCGTAGGCGGGCAGCTACAGCTCCGATTCGACCCCTAGCCTGGGAACCTCCATATGCCGTGGGAAGCGGCCCTAGGAAAGGCAAAAAAGACAAAAAAAAAAAAAAAAAAAAAAAAAAAAAAGTGGCAGAAAAGAAGACTTGAAAAGGTTGGACAGAAGGGACTAATCCTGGAGACTTTCTGGAGGTGCAGTGCCACCCCCACTTCAGGCCACACTCACCCTTTCATAACCTTCATCCTGTCTTACTGATTGTTGAGAAGAAGGTCTGTGGCCCCATCGGAATAAACCACCTCCCTGCAGGCCCATGAGGCAGGCCTTTGAGCAGAGGGCGGGGAGGCCCCAATCAGGGTCCTGCTCAGGTTCTGTCCTACACGCGGGTTGCTGCCCGTCACAGGGCTGAGACTCGGCTCTCTGCTCCTGGGCGGCCTCCTGTGCTCTTCCCGGCTGCTGCTGCTTCATGGGCACTCGCCCGGTCCTGCTCCTTCTGGCAGGAGCCTCGTGGGCTCTCTCTGGGGTATTTACGTTAATTGACAAAAGGGGTGACTCCTCTGCCAGGGAGCCTTTCCGGGGCCTCAGGTGGGCCCAGTGCTGCTTCCCTGTCTCTTGTACCAAAGCACAGGATATTAACCTGGTACTTCCCACATTCAGTTATATTTCTTTGTTTATGTCTAGCCTACCTCCTCCAGCTCTTAGAACACTGCCTCAAGGTCAGGTCAGTTGTCTCCTGTTTTTACTCTCAGGCCCCACCATGTTTCTAGGAATAGAAGAGGTTAAAATTGCACGTGTGCTCAATGCAGCTGAGGGGCATGTGTTCATTCATCCCCGATAGGCCCTAGAGGAAGTCCCCTTGAAGGAAGGACTGTAAATTAGAACATGGAACCTAACAGGTTTAAACATGGCTTAATCTCCCTAAGACATGTGTAAACAAAAGTATCACTTACTATTCATCTGTAAGTATTAATACAGTACCAAAGAGTGACTCTTCGAATTAGCACAGGAGTTAAAAAAAGAAGCCTGATGTCGCCCTGGTATAGACATTTAAGCAAAATCTGCTTTATAATAGCCACTTCAGGGCCTCTGGGTCCGGAGCACTGATGTCGCTGGCTGGTCAGCCATGCAGAGACCTCTCTGCCTTCACCGTCTGGCAGGGAAGGTGGGTTTTCCCTGGCTCCGTCTCTGCAGCTTCAAGCACTGGCAGGGCTGCATCTTCTTAAACTGAAGCCAGCCTGAAGGTCCCCTCCCCCCTCCCACCGTTATTAGTCACAGACATTTTCCTGCCTTGACTGCTTGGTGCCAGCTCCCGTGGTTATTCTCCAAAACCACACATGAAGGTCCACGGCCTTAAAAGGTTGTATTCAGAGACCTTCAGTGTCCACAGGCCAAACCTCGAGCAGCACACAGTATGTGCTCCGTTGGCAGTTTGTGAATAAATGATGACCGGGGTGACGTACAGATGGGGGCTGAATGCCTCGTTTGCGGAGTGGGGCAGGGAAGAACCCGGGCTGCCCTGTGTAAACAGCACCTTCTTTACACGATAGCAGTTGACAGGGCAGCTTGTCCCCGTGCCAGCCATGTGGGAAGCTGAGGATGTGGTGTCAGGCTGAAGATGCCTGCACCCCTGCTGCCTCCCCAACAGCCTCTCTGGGTGTCCTGTCCCCTCCTGAGGCAACCTCCAGGGACGTGCAATACCCTGGCCTCACTCATCTTAGCTCCTTTTCATCTTTCCTCTGCTTATTGAAACCCTTGTCCTTCAAAGCCTAGGGTAAAATGCTGTCCATGCCATGGGGCTTCCCCCACTTGTCCAGCCAAAGGGAGCTGTCTTTACTCTCTTGAAAGCCCTCCAGCCCTTACTGAGGCCTCCCTGTGGTGCAGACTCAGGGTGGAAGCCACTGTCCTCATGGAGGGTTAGATGATAAGCTTCCTAAGGGTAGGGTCAGGTACACTTGTTCTTATGGTTCAGCGTGGTTTCTTCCACCAGGTAGGGACATGGCCATTATTTAAAGAAAGAGGAAGACAGGGAGGGGCTGATAAAAACACAGCAGGATCCCAGTTAGAAGAAGGCTGAGAGGCTCAGTTGCCTCTGTGACAGCCTCAGTTGTGACATTAAAAATTGTTTATATCTTTATTTACTTTCAAAATAATTCAGCCCATGTGCAAATGGTTTTATTTTATGTTTCTGTGAAAGAGGAGGAAATGATGAATAACATGGATAAGAAAGGATGTTGAAATTTTGATAAAGTACAGAAATATAAAATACTATTTTTATAGGAAAGAGAGAATAATAAAAATTATCACGAGATAGTGAGCAAGTATCTAACTTTACTTTTTTTTCTTTTGCTGAAAGAGGCCACTATTAATCATTTCTTGCTATTCTGAGCATGTATTTGTGCTGCTGCAGATCTCTATGCTCCTTTTTGTCAGTTTGAGCCCTTCCTCGGTCTGGAAGTGACAAGTGGTGACGGTGGGAAGCTGACAGAATGAGGCGCAGGCAGGAGAGTCTTGCTCATTTTTCGGGGGGTGGGGGTGGAGACACGGAGTCTTCTTACAGGCATTTAGTGTTTCCTCTGTCGTTTTCAATATGAATGAGTGCTTGCTGTATCTGAAAATGTTTCTCAGACAAAATCTAATCTCCACCACCTTCTTAAGCCCTTTCCTTACCAGAAACAGCCCACATGTCTTAGGGCAAGATCTCGCAAATGCATTCCGTGGCTGTCTGCTTTAATCTCAGAAGACTAGGGAAATGGTGTTTGTTTCTGGGTTGCTCTTCCCCAGTTACCCCAGTGAAGGAACCTCCCGGTGATCCAGAGGTCTGTGAGCGTGCTTTTGCGTGGCCGCATGATGTGCGCAGTGGTCTTGAGCAAGCAGGCTCTTCCTGTTTGTTTTTTATTCCATTCCTTTATCATCACCAAGCTGCTGTAAAAGTTTACGGCTCCAATACGCCCATCTGTTCACTGGCTTTGGGGGCTCTTCATGTTCTGATGTAAAAACATGGTTCACCGCCCTCAACGACTGGCCTGGGCTAGTTCTCTTAGTTCCTTCTGCCGCACATTATAGGATGGAAGTTGAAGGATGGGTGTGGACACAGGCCTAGGCAGCTAGATAGAGGCATATGCAGAAGACGATGTAAGCAACTAAAATCCTGTCCTGTTCTCTTCATTAGAAATGATCTATGAACTGGGACTTTGGGGTCAGTAGATGCAAACTATTACATTTAGAATGGATAAGTGATGAGGTCCTGCTGTACAGCACAGGGAACTATAGCCAGTCCCTTGGGATAGATCATGATGGAAGATAGTATGAGAAAGGGAATGTAGAGATTTCCAATTGTGGGTCAGCAGGTTAAGAATCCGACCAGTATCCATGCAGATGGAGTTCGATCCCTGGCCCTGCTCAGTGGGTTAAGGATCTGGTGTTGCCCCAAACTGCAGTGTAGGTCGCAGAGACAGCTCAGATCTGGCATGCTGTGGCTGTGGCTGTGACATAGGCAGCTACCGCTCCGATTTGACCCCTAGCCTGGGAACTTCCATATGCTGTGGATGGTGCCCTAAAAAGATACAAAACAAAAACAAAAACAAAACAAAACAAAAAAAAAACCAAGGAAAAGGAATGTGTATGTATGTATGACTGGGTCACTTTGCTGTACAGCAGAAATGGGCACAGTATTATAAATCAACTACACTTTAATTTAAAAAAGTGTATAAAAATATGTTAAGGAAGCAAAATTGTGTGCCAAGCAAATCTTTATCTTAGCTACTAGAACATAAAGAAAAGAAATGGTGCATGAGTGAAGATCTGATGGCAATATAAAGCTATTTTTGAAAAATTCCACAGAAATGATGACCATTGATGAGAATGAAGAGTTTTGATGATTTTGAGTGTTTGAGAATCTAACCCTCAACCATGCAGAAGGAGTTATTTTCAGTAGGTCTCTAGTGCTCAAATGTCTCTGCGGCCTTCGGAGACTTAGCATTTCTTTTGTCCTGTAGTTCCTGAAAAAAGAGAAACCATGGAAGAGACTTTCTGTAAGTGGACTAAACAACAGCCAGGTCTAGAGGATGGTTTTTAAAGGGTTAACTGGTCAGTCAGTAAACCCTACTTTGGTTGCCAGGATGAGAAACTCATTAAAGCTGATTTTAGAAATGGCACTGTTGGAAGTGACTCTCATGGAAAGCAGCTTTAAGAAATAAAGCCTGACATTAAAAGCCAGAAAGTCACGAGAGCGCCAGTCACTCTCTTTGGATTTTCAAGGTGTCTCTGGTTGAAAATTTTCATTCTCCTCTCTGGAGACCAGCCTCTTCTGGAAAGCCCTTCTCCCTTATCTTGCCAGCTTGTAGCCAACTTGGGGTCCAGGCAGCAAAGGGCCTTAACAGTACCTGTACCGCCAAGCCTCCTTGGGTAGTGTCATCGGATCACAATTTCTGTATCTCTTACATCAGAATATTGAGAAAAATCTGATTAACTCATCTCTCCTCCAGTCAGCTAGGATGGGAGGTAGGTCTTCTGTACAGACCTTGCCCTCCAAGACATATCTCTTTATGGAACATCTGAGAAGAGGGGTGGGGGGGTGGGGGGGAAGGGTGGCAACCACCTGAACTATGTTTGCAGTGATACCAGCTGTGTACGAGGTTCTGTGTTTGGCGATAAGAAAGAACAGTAGTAAATGGTATTTACTGACCATTTATTGCCATCAGATAGCATATGTCCAATGATACATTTAAATATGTTTAATCCTGCATCCTTGTGGCCGAGGTATGATTATGATGCACAGCAAGGTAGCATGACGAGGGGCTAAATAAGTGCGTAAGATAAATGGTATGTGGTTAGATTCTAGAAGAGGAAGGGCAAGGACACTGAGCTGAGATGGTCAGGAGACCCTCCCATCTGGGGAGGGTCTTTTTCTTTTTGAAAAGAGATGAGTTGAATGGTCCTGAGACTGAGCAGAGTGTGTGAGCTCACGTTTACCTTTAAACACACCTGTTAACACTGCCTATCGACTTCAAAGTCAAGGTGGGAGAGTAAGTCCCCCAGTTCAGCCTCTGAGCTCCCAGACATTCTCAGCTCCCCCCTCCCCGGCCCCCGTTCAAAGACCCCCACACACACCTCACCCTGTCTCTCCCAGCAGCCTCCTGCCTTCAGCCACACGGGAGCTCAGCTCGAGCCTGGACGATGCCTTTCTCCCCCCGCAGTGCCCCCTGACCTCTTGCTGCCTGTCAAGTGGCTGCTCACTGTGCACCTTTCAGCTTGGCCATCGTGTTTGTTCTTCATACTTTGTCCTCCCCATTCTTGCCTTTCAGAGGTGGCCAATCTCCTCTCCACTCCTGCAACACCTGTAAGTATTCCTTACATGGCCTATGACACCCTGTGCAGCCACATCGTACACATCCATTCTTCTTTTACTCGGCAACCTCCTTCCGCCCAGGCTCCTGTCTCGTTCTTCTCGAATCTCCAGCACTTGGCAGAGCACCTGGCACACAGAAGGTGCTTCCTGAGTGCTCTGGCCCGGCTGGATGATGGAAGGGGTATGTGATGTTAACCATGACGGTGGTTCCTGCGGGATTACAGTCACGTTTGGGTACCACCTACTAGGACAGGCTGCGTTACCATGTGACTCTTCATTGCAGCTTCGCAACAGCTCTGCCAGGCAGGTGTTCTAGGCAAGGAGGCTGAGCTCAGGAGGGCAATGCGACAAGGCGAAGTTGGCCTTCTGAGTGCAGACTTCTGCACAAGCTGCTTCTAACACATACGCTTGGCTGGGTCCGAGGGACACTGCCAGGATGAGCTGCTGTTCACCACAAGCCCTTTCCAAAGTGGGAACATTTTCACTGACTTCTACGGCAATGTGAGTCCTTCTGCAGACGCTGAGGAAAAGCTATGAAGGGGACACCTCTGAGAGAAGACAAGCCCCCACGCAGGATGAATTTAAATGGTGGCACTGTTTTTTCTGTACCAGAGTCCCTCAACCAGGCAGAGAGGGCGGCTGCTCTCTGGTCTAGCCCAGAGTCAGGCTCCGGGCTTGGCCTGCTCTCACCCTCATTTGGGCCTTACCTGAGCAGTGACCGGCTGGTGGCCCAGTTGCACTTAGCAGTGTGGTGAGTGGAGACTGAGGGGCAGGCTTAGCCACTTGCACGTTTTATTCCTCAAGCCACAGCTATGGTGTCTTCCTTCCCACGAGGGTAAGGACACAGTGGACTGGAATATGTTTGACTTTAGAAAAAGCTATTTCTATAGTTACCTTTTAGTCTTCAGAATTAATGTGGAATCAACCTTGTAAAAATAGAGGAAAACAGTTAATTTTCTCTCCTTTTTTCTTCTCTTTTTTCCTTTTTCCTCCGATGGCTTCCCTTTATGTCTCGGGGATAATTCACTCAGAAGCTGAGCTTTACCTTCCAGGTGAGGATTAACGACAGCTTCAGTAGAAGGAAGCACAACATGCTCTTGATACGGCCGATGTCATGCAGTGATCCCTAGTGGGCTTCCCCCCGCCCCCAATGGCCCCTTGGCTCATTCATGCTTCACATCAGACTTGCAGTGCTTTCTTGCGCTGAAGGTAGAGGACGTGTAAGCCGTGCCTCGGTAGTTAATGCACGTGCCCTCTTGTGTGTGAAAATCAGCCCAAGGATTTGCTCCCGTTAAAGAGTTAAACTCACTTTTCGCCACTCATTTATGATATCATTATAACTGCACTTCCCTTTTATTTTTGCAGAAATGCAAATAAATCATCAACCTAAAATACGAGAGGAAGCAAATGGTAAATGTTGCCACTTTTTGTCTTTTTAGTCATTTGAAATAATTTATTTCTGTTTTAAGATCACCTGCCCTATACAATTTTTAGTATATTCTAGTTGAGTTTAAAATATTGATTAAAAAATACTGAAAATGAACCTAGAAACAGGTATTAAATTATAGTTTGACTTATAAAGAAACTGATATTTATAAAGAAACTAACTAGCAACTTTGGCCACTAACACTTTTCCCCTCTAATAATTTAAATGTATGGGGGGAAAAACTATTTTTCAAATAATAAATAATTTTTATTATTTATATTTTTTTAAATCACTAACTTTGCATACTGGTTTGTCAGTTTTATATTTAAGTCTGTTGAGATTAACTTTTTCTATTAGCTCCTCTTAAAATCAACTTGCAACCTATTGACATGTCCACTTTAAAGCTGATCTGAGTGAGATCTATAAATGCATATTCTAATATGCATATCAAAACAAACCTCTGTATTTTCAAAAATGTTTTTACAGTGTGCGGTAATTTGAAACTAGGCAAGTTTTAATGCCAATATTGTTATATTCATAAAGTCCTGTATGGATTAGGATGGCCGCTGAAATGCAAACATCATGTCCACCTGATAATTAGCATTTGCATTTATTGATAGTAGAAATTGCATTTTGGCTTACATTTTACTTTTTGTTTTTTTAGTTATTTATAGAGGAAAGGCTGTGCATGTGTTAACATGGACAGAATTTTACTAATGTTTAAGAACCTCTTAGTAATTTTAAGGGGTCTCAAAAGGTCTGTGTCTTACAATAAGCCCCTAAGTAATAAAGCTTGAAATGACATTCTAAGTAGAAAATTATCCATTAATTCCAGAACTTGGCAGGGCATACATGAATAATGGAGGCTAATAGTTTTAAACTGAAGATTCTCATTAAGGATGAAAATGTTGAAAGTCCTTTGTTAACAGTATTAGCCATGTAATCAATGTAAGTGACACCAGATATAGTGAAGTGAGTTACATTATACAGCAGAATTGTTTACCTAGGAATTTGGTAGATACAGGGGTTTTTTTTGTTTGTTTGTTTTTTGTTTTTAGTAGATATAGTTTATCAGTGTAGTTTTGATTAAAATAAACTATTATAAAATTTTTGGTTATTTCTCTGGTTTTAGTTTATTCTTATGGTCTCACTTAAATGTTTTTGTTTTTTTAATACAGATGTAGATTAATCACAGACCTTATCTTGTTAGAGACCATCATTATTTTTCTGTGAACGGTCCCCTCTTATTTTATTTCATTCTTAAATTCTGAAGAATATGATCCAAATGTCTTGAAATATGATTCTAAAATTATGTTGGTCGCCTTAGAGTTATATGAATAAGCTAATTTGTGATGTGGAGAAGTTCAATAGTCTAATGTGATGAGGCTGTGTTACATTGTGAGTAAGTGTTGACGAGCAAACCCGAGTCTCAGATCTTAAAAGTACATGAAGCACGTTTACATAATTCCTAGCTTTTTATGTGGCTGCGGTAGGCGGAGAGTAGACCAAGATGCTACTTACGTGTAAGGCTAAAAGGAAGGCTAAAGGAAGGAATCAGCTGAGTTCATTTCATTTCATTCTGAGGTGATGAGCAGCAAGTGCAGTTGTGTAGCCTCGCTAACTCTGGGCCATGTTTACTGAACTCCCACAATGACCTAGCACGTGTTTCCCAAATCTTGACACCTTATAAATATTTATCATTCTATGGGGAAAATCATTTCTGAGTTAGACTGGACATGGTCATGACATAATATTTTTAGTATACATTGCTGGATTGAGTTTTCTACCTCGTCGGTGTCCTTTGTATAATGCCCTTATTGCTAGCCACTATGCTAAACCCTCTTATCAGTGCCAGTACATTTGTATTAGTTCTATAGTAATAAATACAGTTAAATTAATTCTAATTCTAATAAATTTTCTCAAGATACTTTTGAATGATCTGGAAAAACAGCCATCTTGTATGTGAATAATGATGCACCTTTTCTTGTCCTAAGATGCTGTCTAGGCTCCTGTACAACGTGGAGAAGCAGCAGTGCTAACGTTGTAGAGACACACAGAGTGTTTGCTATGTACGGGCCCAATGTTGTAGATATATTCATTTCTTTAATCCTCACAATAACCCATGAAGTAGGTGGTATCATTGTTCCGTTTTACAGGTGATGAAACTAAAGGACAGGGAAGTTTTTTTTTTTTTTAACTTGCCTAAAATCACACTGATGGCAAATAGATTTAGAATATGAACCCAAATGGTTTGACTCCATAGTTTACCATTTTGCTTTAAAGGAACTTCTGCCCCCAGACATTAAGAATGTGTGTGCTTATGCTTGTGTATATATCGTCTCTATCTTTGGGTTTATTTTGTTGTGTTATTTTTCTAACTTATTAGGCCATATTTCTAGGTCTTTAGCTTTCAACCTTACTTCAGACTCAAGTGAAAGGAGGTTTTTAACTGTCAAGGGAGATTATTGTTGTCAGTGTTATCCTTATTAATCGCTTTTTCACGTAGAACTTCCGTGGAGATAAATTGTGTTTCCGCTAAGCTTCCTTTGCTGACAGTTATTTTCTGCCCAGCCTTTCACTAAGGGTGCAGCCCCATTGGGCTCGCTTCCAAAGTCCCGGGTGGTCCGGCTCCCACCTCCCTTGGCCGCCCCCCCACCGTCATTGATCTTCCCACAAGGGCAGCCCCAGCCTTCCTGACTGCTGACTGCTCACCACTCTGTTCTGCTGGTGCCCCTTCGATTGTTATTATTATTATTTGGCATTAGGAGATTTTTCTTAGCTTTCTTGAGAATGAAATAATGTACAAAACATTTGGAGTTTTGAGTTTGTTATATGTGTTCTTTGTTTTAGTTTTTGCAATTTATTTGGAATCTAGTTGTGTTATAGTGCAAGGGCTTTAAAAATATCCTCCCAAGAAACAGAGTCAGACGTGTCAGAAACTTAAGTCAAGCAATTGGTAAATGAAAGACCTCAGCTCTTGACCATTGCACAAACTGCTGCTTTACTTTTACATGGCTCCACTTTGCATATGTTCTCAAGGGTTTCTGGCTTGAGGGGCCGGAACCTGCCTGGAGCATTTCTTTATTTACAGCTAATGCTGACTCTTTGTAGAATGTTTAGCAGCGTCCCTGAGCTCTAGTCACTGGATGCCAATAACATTCAACTCCGGGTCGTGACCGTAAAAAATGTCTCCAGGCCTCACCAAATGCTCCCTGGAAGCAAGATCACCCCCGTTGGGAACCACTGACCTGGAGAACAGTGTTATGTGGGAAAAGGGGCTGAGGAGTGTCTGGAAACATAGATGGGTTAGACCGTATTTGCTAAAAATGTTTGCAGTTGTAACACTTCCTATCCCGTGTTCTCTTCCAGAACCTTGCAGATTCTTCCTCAAATGGTGGAAGCTTCCTGGGGAGGCCTTTAGACCCTTCAGCTGAGGGCACAGCAGCCACGCTCCGTGACATCTCTGCCATGCACTGGAGGCCACAAAAGGCGGTATGGCTTCTGCATGGCTCTATCTGGGGTATCTGTTCATGAAACCAGCCCCACACTCTGGGGGGGGGGGCGCCTAGGCCACATGGGGAGGCCTGCACGGAGAGGCACAAAGGCTGTTGCCCTGACCCCCAGCTGAGCTTCCACCAGCGGCCACACCAGCTTGCTAGTCACGTGAGAGAGCCGTCCTGGGTGCAGAACCTCTGGGCTGCAGTGGACCAACCCAGCCAATGGTGTGTGGGCCAGGGATGGTCCTTCTCTGCCAAGTCTGCCCTGACTGTAGACTCATTGGCAAGAGCCGTAATTATTGCTGTCTCAAGCCGTTACGTTTTAGTATGGTTTGTTACACAGCAGTGGATGAACAGGGCAGAGGGATTGGTATAGGGTCACTTGTGTGGACGTGCATACACCAGTCAAGACTTGAATTCTAGGTAAAATAAAGACCATGGGTTGCTAATCTAAGTCCTGTCATACAGTGGTGGCTTGGACTAAATACATGGAGATGAAAACGTGGAGTGTGTGAGAACTGTTAGCGAACACTCAGAGGAGGCAAGTTGAGGTTTCTCTGTTAGCCAGGTAAGGTGGGGGGTTAGCAGGTGCAGGGGGACGTGGGGAGGTTCAGCAGCACTTGTAAGTTTGAGGGGGATTTGGGATAAGGACACGGCAGAAATGCCATGGATGAATTGCTGGAATCCAGGCTCAGGATGGTCCCAGGAACCTGGGTGTCTGGTAGCAACTTGCCACTTAACTGTCATGCCGGCTTCCCTGCTAAGGATCAAGTTTGGAAGTGGAGCTGAGTATCCTAACCAGAGAGGCAGGGATTTGTGGTAAACGGCACTAAACACAGTCATTCTACCTTCATCGTGATGTAGTACAAGCTGCAGCGTGCAGAAAAGCTGCTGAGCGTCTTGGTTAATGGTGCAGATTCTAAATCTCGATGGCACCACTTCCTCACTGCGTGGCTTGAAGAAATCAATGTCTTTCTCTGTGAGCCTCTGTTCTTTCTTATAACGTGGAGACAATGATAGAAACCATCAGGGTGCTGTGAGGATTAGGTACAGCACTTAAACAGACCCTGGTGCGTCTGATCTACCCAGTAGATGTTCGCTGTTAAACTCTGCTTTCCCTCAAGATGAGATGTGTCTCGGGTCTTGAGCATCTGGTGGAAGCCTCGCTGGACCAGCATCTGGGCTGGACCTAGGAGCCCACTGTGGTGCTGTCCACGGTCTCTGGTGCTGATTCTTTATGTAGCCTGTATGCTGGGTGTCCTTCACCACAGCAATGCATAATAAACAGAGTCAGAGAAATAACAAGACTCACCCTAAACCAATTCAATGTGAAATATATAATAGATTCATTGCTGGTAGTGTTTTATGGTTGTTTTCCAGATTTAAGGTGGATAAAATGAAGCATTGTTTGAAACCATATTCTAGGAAGCATAACTGTTTCTAATTCAGTTCAAATTTATCCCATCTCCTATGGTAGTAAGCTCATAATTTCCCTGTTGCTTTATATTTATAGTAGGATTAATGATATTTGACTCTTGGAAGCACAAAAATATTTGTAAAGTACTTTAAATTTTCGAAAAAAAATCTCATGATCCTCTTACGAGGTTGCATTTTGAAGGACTTGTGAGTTTATATTCAAAGGACTGTTTAGAGATAAAATTATCAAAATTAGAATAAAGTAATAATTTGTCTTGTTTATAATATCTTTGCCAATCTCATTGAAATATATTTACACACCCTTCAAAATTTGGGTGATACAAGGTCAATATTGTTTCTATTATCTTTGTGCAAATAACAAGACCAATTATGAGATAAATAACAATGTCCTTGTCCTTTGTACAAAGAACCACAGTAATGGCATATCATCAGAAAGACTCGTTCTTTGTTAATTGAGAAATATTTTTATATTGTGCTGAAATGTTCCTAGTAATACCTTGAAAGTCCTTCCTCACATATGAGGTCTTTCTTTTCAAAAAATGTCTTAACAGATCCCCAATCTTTCCATCATTCTTCTTTTGAGAAGCTTCCATGTGTCAAGTGTACTAGGCCCTGAGGACACAGGGACATTTAAGGGAGGGAGGTGCATAGTGATGACGTTCATTTGCATGTCCAAGGGCGGGCGGAAGTGCACACAGGGTCCCGGAGAGGCCGGGGGAGAAGGGTTCATTCCAGTGACTGGGAAGGGGCCCTGGAGATGCTTCTCAGAGGAGGTGAACTTTGAGATGAGCCTGGGGTCAAAGGTGTTCACCAGATGGAGGAGAAGAGGTGGAGGAGGGACATCAGGGCCAGCTCTGGAGATGGGAAGGTGCCCTCTGGAGGCTGAAGCATGGAGCACAGCAAGGGGCTCCTGGGAGGAGGGGCCTCTGTGGCAGTGCTGTGGGCAGAGGGTGTCAGTGCTACGAGTGGCCTTGAGCTGAGCATTGGGCAGGCATGCCAGCCTATAAGGGAGGTGAAAATATCACCATGGAAGAAAGGATGGAGAGGATGTGATTTGTTCTGGCTTCTCTCATGGAACAGGGGGAATGTGGGTGGAAGGAAATCTTGGATTTACCACCTCAAGTCTGGGGGACCCTCACGGGGCTGTGGCTGAGGGGGTGGGTCTGGTTAACTTTAGGGCCTGCAGTTCTCCGTCTCTCCTGCCGCGATGCTCCCCCCTCCATCAAGGAGGAGCTGCACAGGCATCTCAAATGTGAGAGTACCTGTCTTCTTAGGCTGCCTCCACCTACCCGTCTGTAACCAGGCCTGCAGAGGTGCTGCCTGCAGAGGTGCAGCCCCAGAGGTGCCCCGTCTGTTACCCTCACTGCCTCCTCCGTGAGGCTGGGGCATGTGTCAGGGGCAAGTGCTGCTGTCTGTGCCAAGTGTGCCAGTCCCACGGTTTTACTGAGCCTCATGTGACTTCACGGCAGGCAGCTTTGAGAGTTTTCCCCTCAGTAGGTGAGCTAACGAGTCCAGGGTAAGAGCTTAATTTACATGCATCCTCCCTGCCTTTCTGTGAGTATTCATTCAGTGGATAGTTGCCAAGTAACAGAAAATGCGTCTAGCCTTAGATGTTTCTATGTTTAACCACAGGGTCATTTCTGAGCTACAAAGTCAAGTGCAGGAACCCCTGGAACAGAAGGCACAGAATAAGGTAAGGACAAAACGTTTGGCTCTAGGGGCTGGCGTGAACTCTGCCCGTGATGGGAACTTTGTTCACCAAAATAACTCATTCGTACCTTCCTAAAAATAGACCTCCAATTAGTTAAAAAAAATGTGGAGAGGAAAATGTTAACAGCAGGCCTGCAATCTATTTTTTCCCCTTTACCTGGGAAATGAAAGAAATGCCTCAGTCAAATCCCTTGCATACCTGCTAACATTCAGACCCCCTGGAAGAAATGGTAACGGCGTCTCTAGGTAAAGGATGATTGAGAGCTCCTGTCTGTGAGATGCTCTCCTCAGCTCTTCCAGTTTTCTCAGCCCAAGAAACTGCCCCAGACTCAGCGGCTCAAAACAGTAATTTGCAATACGGTAACCCCTTTCAGTGGGTTGACATGGCTCAGCTGTAGGTGAATTTGCCTGGACCCTCTCCTGTGATTTAGTCCGACAGGATGGCAGTGCAGGATCTGAAGGTACACGAGCCGGACGTCCCTGGGGGCTCAGCCACGCAGCCAGTTCCTGGGCTGGGCGCTCACCTGGAGTTGCCTGCCTCCCCGAGGCCTCTCTGTTGCCTTGGGTTTTCCCATCATGGCTCCTGGGGTCCACCAGGGAGGGCTCTCACAGAGCCAGGCTGACATAGACTCGGAAGTCCCAAAATGTCACTTTCTGCTGCATTGTATTGGCCAAGGGCAACCAAGTCCTGAGGGGAGGGAAATCGACTTCAGCCCTTCTTGGAACAGGAGAACTCACCCCTCCAAAGAGCAGGCAGGCTGGGAGGTACCAGCCAGACCTTCTTCAAATAAGGTCACACACACAGGGGGCCACACCTGATCTGTCCAGGTTGCCTACTGTAAGTAAAATAGGGCTTAATAACGCTGCATGCGTTGTTTATAGCTTGCATGTTAAATCTGAACCAGCAAGTGTTCTAATGTGGGCTGGAGGGGACAGTTTTGAATTATCTTGTTCATCTCAGGCAGGAGTCTGCAACCTTTTATGATAAGAGGCCATTGAATCTGCATCTTAGGCTTTGCAAAACAAGGAACCATGGACAATTCATGGACACACGAGGGTGCTGTGGTCAGTGACACTTTAATTACAAAAACAGATGGGGGCGGAGTTCCCGTCGTGGCTCAGTGGTTAACGAATCTGACTAGGAACCATGAGGTTGCAGGTTCGATCCCTGGCCTTGTTCAGTGGGTTAAGGATCCGGTGTTGCTATGAGCTGTGGTGTAGTTTGCAGATGAGGCTCGGATTCGGCGTTGCTGTGGCTCTGGAGTAGGCTGATGGCTACAGCTCCGATTAGACCCCTAGCCTGGGAATCTCCATAGGCTGCGGGAACAGCCCAAGAAATGGCAAAAAGACAAAAAACAAAACAAAACAAACAAACAAACAAGCAAAAAACAGGTGGTGGGCTGGATTTGGCCAGCAGGCCACAGTTTGCCAACCTGGGCCCACAATCTCTCCAAGAACACTTAGCCTGTGGTTTGCTAGCCAGTCATCAGTGAACTTGATATTAGGTAAGATCTATAAACTCTGTTGAGTCTGATTTAATAGTTTGACTCACATGGTCCCTTAGAGCCTCTTGAATGTCTATCACAAAGCTTTGACATAATAGGGATGCTTAATATCTGTAAATCATCTGGTCAGCAAGTATTACTGAATTCCAATGGTTGGCATAGCCTTAGGCCCTGAAGTTCAGGATTTTCTAGTTCAGTTGTATCCGTATTTATTGCGTTGAGCTGCATGAGAACATCCATTGAGAGAGCATATACTTTTCATTGGTTAAAGTGAAAGTGCCTGGTAAGCCTCACTTGTTATTGACAAGACATGCAGATCTGTGTGGGCTGTTTAGAGATCAGATAGTGTGTCTAGAAGACTTTTAAAATATTTTTAACATGAAAGAAAAAGTTCTGCGTCCTAAGATGTAGTCACCAAGAAAATTTTTCTTTGTTCTGCAGCAGGATTTCTTCAAGTGGTGGTTGCTGCTATAGTATCATCCCAGATTTAAGGTTGAAAGCCAACAAAAAGAGGATAAAATGGGACAGTCTGAGGTAGATTATCAGTAATCGTTTATTTCTTAGTCAACAGACTTTTTTTTAAGCCTTTCAAAACACTGGTAAAGACAAGATAAATATGTAGACTTGAATTACATGAAATTTTTTTCCTTTGAAAGCTTTGAGTTAATAGAAATGATTTCTAAAGGGGTTAACAGATGACAGTGTTTTCTGGTATGATTTCTTAGAGTCGAGTAGGTAGCAACTTTAAGGAAAGAAAAGGAGAGAAACATATATAGACAGAATATCTGAACTCATGTTCTTTTGATTTTTTTGGTGAAGAAATTTTCAGAAATTATAGGAAAAAAACCTTGTAACTGTGACACATGTTATAAGCAATACAAAAACTAAAAACATATTTTTAGGTCTGATACAAATAAACTTTCTCAGGACAGTGGAACTTTTAAATATAGATTCAGAGTGTTCCTCTATGTTATTTTCTACAAATATTCCTGTTTTGTATTTTTATTATTATTATTTTTGCCTTTTTAGGGCTGCACCCTAGGCAAGTTCCCAGGCTGGGGTCGAATTGGAGCTACAGGTGCCAGCCTATACCACAGCCACAGCAACGTGGGATCTGAGCTGCATCTATGACCTACACCACAGCTCGCGGCAACACCAAATCCTTAACCCACTGAGCAAGGCCAGGGATCGAACCCACATGTTCATGGAAACTAGTCGGGTTCATTACTGCTGAACCACAATGGGAACTCCAAGAAATTCTTTAACCTCTTTTTTTTTGTTCTCTTGTGATCACGCCTGTGGCATGTGGAAGTTCCTGGGAGAGGGATCAAACCTGTGCCACAATGGCGACCCAGAGCCGCTACACTGGCGAAGCCAGATCCTTAACTCGCTGAGCCACCGCGGGGGGGGGGGGGTCCCTTTACTTCTTGAATCATTCATCAAAGCAAGGGGGAGCTTTCTCTAAGAATTGGTATCATGATAGGATTCTCAGTGGAATTACAGTTTGAAATGTGCATGTTCCTGTCCTCCCACAGGAATTGCAGCCCCTTAGGGCCCACTTGCTCCAGGGTGGAAGGGCTTGGCCCCTTTTAGTCCTCTCCTCCTTGGCATTTTGGCACCAAGGATTAGGCTCCATCTTTATGGAGTGTAACATTTCTAAGTGTATCAAGTGTAACAGTATGTGAAAAATTTACCTGACACGGGTTTTGTTAAGCCAGTCAGGGGTACTGGAATGATGTCTGTGGGTATATTGGGGAGGGAGAGGAGCATTTGTATTAAAAGGGAAGTTAACACCTCGGGGGAGGCATTCCTGAGAACTCAGTGTCCAGAATGGTGGTAGGTCTTTGCCACATTTTGGAAACGTAAGCAGTGCTCACGAGGCAGGGTGTGTTTATGGAGCCTTTTGAAGTGACAGCAGAGACATCTTTCAATTGCCCCTGCAATCCAGAGGTGACCCGTGGTGAGTAGATTGCGTGCCTGCGTGGACTTCCCGCTGACAGGTCCTCAGCCTCTCTCTGTTCGCTTGACTGCCTGGTGTGGGCTCAGTGTCCGAGGCTTTCACTGTTGGGCAGTTGATGGTGTCGTTTTCCAAGGAGCACAGAGTGATCAAATAAATACCATCTCAATTTGTCTTTCCAACTAAATCAATCGTAAAGCAAGACATAGTTCTTTTTAAAAGATGTTTTCTGTCGTGCTCTGCTCGTTCAGCCTTCAGCTCCTCTCGTTCAGCTCCTCTCGTCGGCCCTGCAGGAAGCCTGGGCATCCATTTTGCCTACATGGTACATTGTCTCTGTTTCAAACGCATCTTTTCTTCATCCTCCCTCTCTCGAACCCAGATCCCTTTGCTGGGTCCTGCAGACAGCATTCTAATCCTGTATAATCCTCCCTGTCTTGTTGGTTCCTTCCAAACCTTTGGGCACTCCTGTATTTTTTCTTGAAAACCTTTTTAGCTCTTTTTGCTTTGTCTTTAGGTCTTCTGCATGCTCCCGGTGATTCTGGCATAGTCACCAAACTGTGTTACCTAGCTTGGCAGGACATTCCTAGTGTAGACCTGCCTTCACACCAGGCTACCCGTGTGTCTGTCTTCCAGTCCCACGCAAAGATTTGACAGAGATGCCTAAACACACTCCTAAATCTTCCAGCCAAGCACCTGGTACTAAATACTTCCAAAACATATACAGTTCTGAAAAGACCAAGGCTTATTTGCTTTGTAATGGAAATGCTATATTTCCAAAACTTTTCCACATGCTACCTTCCAAAAAGGAGCCCATGATTAGCAATTATGTTAATATTTCTTGATTTCACTAACTATTCACTTCATAACTAAGTAGATTAAATAGAATTCCTCATTTCCTAGTTTCAGTATGGTTCTCCTCCACAATTTCGTATTGATGTCCTTTTTCCTTTGCAGAAGGAGATTGGAAGGTTACTGTCGTCACTGGGGATCTTGAAAATGCTGGCACCACGGCAACAGTGTCCCTTTACGACTATGGAGAAACAAGATGTGCGGGTCCTATTATTTTGGGCTCTGGGAAACACCAACTGTTTAACGCCAACAGTGCAGATACCTTCAAGGTAAAATCTCATGCTGTAACTTTCTTACTAAGACATATTACAACATGCGTTCCCTAAGATGGAATAGAGGACATTTTCTTGGGGAACATGAAATCCTTTGTCCTAAGGGAGTTAGGAAATAGAATAATGACAAGGATATAAGATTTTTGTTTCTCCCCTACTTTTCATTTGTATAAAGCCATAGAGTATAGGAACTTAAGAAAGTTTAAAAATTAGAGGGAAAAAATTTACTCATAATCCTGCTGTCAAGTCAGATGTTTCCATTTGGAGTATCTTTTCTGGTACTCGTCCGCGTCCATGGAGCATGAGGCTCTGCTGGACAGAGGGTGCAGCCCCAGGGCCAGGACTTGGTCTGAGGGGTCAGATGGTCAAGATTCAGATGCTGACTTTACCACGCACTAACCCGGTGACTTCTGCCAGTCCCTCAACTGCCATGTGCCTCAATATCCCTCACCTCAAAGGGTTACCATGACGATTAAATGAATTAATTCTTGGAAAGTGTTTAAGGCAGTACCTGAAATGCTCCATAAATGTTTGCTTTTAATATTGTGTAATGCAAGAAACTTTGTGGTCCCTGATTTAAACAAGGAGCTGGTCTTTCTAGTTATAATTTTTATTGATTAAATACTGTGTATGGAAAGCTCCAGCTGACATGCCCAGCCTGGGTTGGGCCAGGCCAGGCCAGGGGCAGGCGGCCATGGAGCAGGATGGAGACTAGCTGTCCTGCGACTGGCTCTGAAAAAACAATACTGAGTATGTGAAATTTACCATTGTATTTACCATAGGTGAATGAAGCACTTTGTTGGACATTTATTTTTTTTAAATTTTTTACAAGGTATAGTTGATGTACAATGTTCCTTCAATTTCTACGGCACAGCAAAGGTGACCCAGCCACCCACACACCCGTTCTTTTATTTTTCTAACCCCAAAGACCAGACAACAGTTCCCTGTGCTGTGGAGCAGAAGCCCGCTGCTCTTTGTTGGACATTTAAATGGCTTTGAGGTCTTTACTATTGTACATTATGCTGCAACAAACACTTTTTTACCTTAATTTCTTTTTTTTCTAAGCAAAGCTCTTTTTTTTTTTTTTTTTTTTTTCCTAACCACTGCTGTCTTATTCCATTATGACAAATTCTGAGAAGTGGGATTACCCTTGAGCCATTCTAAAAGTACTTTGTAAAATGGTCTAATTTATAGCACAGTGCCCAGGGGAACATAGAAAGTAATTGGTAAATTTTAGTTGTTATTAAATCATTACTACCCAGCCCTAATCATGGTATCTATTTCTGCCGTACATAGTGTTTAATATCTTTTAATTAAGTTTCTCAGCACCTTATTGCAAGTGATAGTATGTGATCGTAGATCTATGTAAATTATCTTCACTTCTTACCTTTTTGTTCAAAGAGCTTTATGATGATCAGCTCACGTACCATAACACGCCCTCATTTAAAGTGTACAATTTATGGTGTTTAGTACATTCACAGAGTTGTCCAGCTATCACCATACTCTAATTTTAAAACATTTTCACAACCTCAAAAGAAAACCTATAGGCAGTAGCAGTAACTTCCCAACTCTCTATTCTCCAGCCTTTGGAAATCAGTAATTTACTTTTTATCCCCAGATGTTTGCCTCTTCTAGATAATTCATATAAATGGATTCATACAACATAGAGTATTTTGTGTGTGGCTTTTTAAAATTTAACAGGAGTTCCCAGTGCGCTTCAGTGTGTTAAGAGCCCAACTCAGTGTCCGCGAGGATGCAGGTTTGATCCCTGGCCTCGCTCAGTGGGTTAAGGATCCCGTATTGCCGAAAGCTGTGGCATAGGTTGCAGATGGTGAAAGGGATGGAGTAGACACAGGTAGTTGTAGGAGTCCCAATAAAGGACCACATTTAAAGAAGGAACCTTAGGGGACCTGGGGAGATCTCTGCAACAAGGCAGGTTTGCTTCATTAGTGGAGCCATGAGAATTGCCTCAGGTCATTGGGTGGGGGATGGGATGAGGTCTGCATTCATATTCAGACCAAGGACAAGAGTTTGAGGACCACCCTTCTGCAGATTTGGATACACCTTACCAGATATTAAGGAGGAGCTTACTCCCAGAAAGGAAGAGGCAGGCTTTTCCAACCCCCACTCGCCTTGGATGATAAACCTGTAGCTCACCGGATCCTCAGGGCAGAGTGTCCGTGCCTGCCTGCTTGCATCTCTCACGAGTGTCCTATCTTAATAAATCTATTTCTTGCCTATCACTCTGTCTCTCGCTGAATTCATTCTGCGCAGAGACATGAAGAACCTGAACTTCAGTGAGTCCAGACACAGGGTGAGTGATTCTAATTTAAAACCTCAGGTTCAAGTCCCAATCTGGGTTTTGGCCAGGTTCGAGTCCTGGCATATGGGTCCAAGTCCCAGTCTGTGTTCTGGCTAGGTTCAGGCTGTTAATACTGTCAGTTTCAGTAGGACTTGGATCCAGTGTCGCTGTGGCTGTAGTGTAGACCACAGTGGCAGCTCCAATTCCACCCTGGTCTGAAAACTTCCATATGCTCCAGGTGCAGGTGTGGCTGTAAAAAGAAAAACAAAACAAAAAAACCAAAACAAACAGCAAGCATCAGTATTTCATATTTTATGGCTAATACTTAGTTATATGGGTATATTGCATTTGGCAATTCATAATTGGTAGACATTTGGGTGTTTCTATTTTTTAGCCATGAATAGGAATAATTGTTATGAATAATGCTGCTGTGAACATCCAAGTTTTTCTGTGCTATTTCTCTTGGGTAGATACCTAGGAGTAGAATGGCTATATCATATAGGAACTCTGTGTTTAACCTTTTGAGGAACTTCCAAACTGTTTTTCAAAGTGGCTAAAACATTTTTACATTCTCGCCAGCAATGTCTGAGGACTCCTATTTCTCTGCCTTCTCACAGAAATTTGTTACTGTCTTTTGATCCTAGCCATCCTAGTGGGCGTGAAGTGATGTCTCATTGTGGTTTTGATATGCATTTCCCTAATGACTAATTATGTTGAGCATCTTTTCATGTGCTGGTTGGACATTTGTACCTTCGCTGGAGAAATGTCTACTCAGAGTCTTTGCTCATTTTAATTGGGTTATTTGTCTTTTCACTAATGAGTTCAAAAGTCCCTTAGATATTCTGGCTATGAGTCTCTTATCTCATAAATGACATATAAGTGTTTTCTCCCATTTTGTGGGTTGTTTTTACACTTTCTTGATGGTATGGGTTTGAATTACTTCTGGTGTCCTTTCAATTCAGCCCGAAGGAGTCCCTTAAGTTTTTCTTGTAAGGTTGTTCTATTAGTGATGAATTTCCTCAGTTTTCCTTTGTTTGAGAATGTCTTAATTTGCATATAGAATTCATGTTTGACAATTTTCCTTTTGGCTTTTTGTCATTGTAGTGTTTTCCACTGATTTCTGGTGAGAAGTCTGCTGTCGATTTTATTGCGCATCCTTAGACGTGAGAGTCTAAGAGTTGTTTTCTTTTGCTGCTTTCAATGTTCTCTCCTTATTGTCGGCTTTCAGTAGTTTGAGTTGCGTCTGGATGTACTGCCTGCCTGCTGGTCTTCCCAGCTGCCATAATGGCAGGGTCGCTGGTTTTTAAGGATACTGTGGAACTGGTAGGGGAGAAGTGAAAGCAGATCAAGTCACAATGCTCACAACCATCTGTTCTCACCCAGGTTTGTCGTGTTCATTGAGTTAGTGCTCTTCGGATTGTGACAAGCCTTCAGTTAATTTCGGGAGTCCTGGGCATTTTGACTTCAGTCGCCTTTGCCGTTGCATTTATGGAGGAGGCCCTAGCACCCCATTCCAGAAGTCCTGCTGGCCCCTCTTCACTTTTATCGTGTTTTGTTCCATTGTATTGGAACTTCTCTTCCTCTATGAAATCTTCTGTTTATGACTGTGATTTCTACCATCTGCTGAAGATAGGTAAGAACTGGCCAAATGTAAATGTGACTTTGTGCCTATACGACGTCATGTGACCAAATCCACAACATTTATGAGCCACCAGCCAAGTGGTGTTGAAGCACCGACCGTCTCTTTACTGTCCAAATGCTGAATGTCTTCCACTTGTGTAACTGGTCTGCGTGAGGCCACGTGGGCCGCTGCAGTGGTCTCCTAACCTGATCAGAGCTCCTGAAGGGGAACTCGACTGTAGGATGGTGGAGAGAGTAGCGCAGGCTCCTTCCTTCGGAAGACAGGCACAGGGATGTCAGGCTTTGCCACAGTCCTGACAGCTGCCCTCCACAGGCCACAGAGTCCCCAGAGGAGCACCTGCAGTGTCACGAAGAGCTAGGCTGAAAAAAAGGAGACCTTCTTCCAGAAATGACCAAGACAAGATCAGAGCAGAGTCCATTAGAGAGGAGTTTGAGGAGGGCAGGCAGAGCCGAGTCCCTAGACAGCGCAGGCACTGGACCTCACTCAGTGGCTGAGTCCCGAGTCCCTCCACTGCCTGACATGGACGAGACACTCACGACTCTCTGTTGAAAGCATGGAAGTTTAATGAAAGTGACTTGGCTGAAATTTCTTTAATGTTTGCTGGTTTCCCTTGAGGCATGCATTGTTAAATTCCCCTTGTGATCACTCTCACCTTGAGGGCATCGTAAAGAAATCCCATGTATCGTTAGTATTTACTTCGAAACCTGCCCAGAGATCGGCTAAGCTTTTTATGGCATTTTTGCAAATTGAAACACTAAATAGCACTCTATTGCTTGGGAAAAGTTGGTGGCTAAGCCATTCACTCCTAGAAAGTAGTTTCCTGCTTCTGGTTTACTGTTGTATGAAGGCAATTAATTTCGTAGATGAATCGCTTTAATATTTATTATGAGCTCCCAGGGCCCTTGCACAATCGTGTGCACATCCCTTATGCTCCTAGGATAGAGTGTGTGATACATTTTTGCCTTTTTAAAAACAATTTATAGCAGCAGGAGTTAGAGGACTCATATTTGAGTTCCTAGTCTGACCTGTACTATCTAGGAGATGAGGGCAAACCACCTGATGTTTCTAAGCTTTGAGTTCCTCCTTTTGTAAAATGGGTACAAAAATGCTTCTGTTCTAGAAACATCCAGTACCTTCCATGGTCATGGTACAGACTGAAAGAGTTCTGAATTAAAACACTTCATAAAAAGTATAAAACATCCCTGTCTTTATCTTCCTGAGGCAGATTCTTACAATCCTGCCCACAGACTTGAGGAGCCTTCCTGCTGGGGTGGGATTTAAGAGAGTTTTTCAGATGAATGAGGGCAGGGAGGCAGCTTGGCAGATGGCTGGTAGGTGGCTCTTGCTGGCGCGGGGAGTCTGTGTGGAGCCGTGGGGGCCGAAGTAGGAGGAGGCAGCAGAGGAGCCAGACGAGGCGGCGGCGGGGCCAGAGCAGGGCAGCCCGCGTGCAAGAAGCAGCAGGAACATTCATCTTGGGCCTTTTCAGTGTTTACAGGTTAGACATCCATGTGGACTCACAAGTTCTTGGCCATTAGCTAAATGGATGCCAGCGTGTCATCCTGGTTTTGGCACAACTCTGTACCACTTTATAGCTTTCTTTTCTCTCCTCCCCTCCATCTTCCTTCTTTCTCTTTTTCTTCTCCATTTGTTTGTTTGTTTGTTGGGAACTTGGAGTTGGGGTACACTCCAAGCTGACTTCACCTGGCGCGTAGGGATTACAGCCCTAAGCCAGTGTCCCACCCATGCAGCTGACTCTCCTGTGATGGCAGGTCTAGGGACAGTTTAACTTGATCCTTCTTCTCAGTGATAAGAGCTGAAGTATTTTTGAATGACATCTCCATTCTGACCACTGAACTGTCACAGGGGAATTCTCATCAAGAACAGCCTGTAGAGGAGTTCCTTCTTTGGCTCAGTGGGTTAAGGAATCCAGCGTTGCCGCAGCTGTGGTGTAGGTCACAGCTGCAGTTCAGAGTCAATCTCTGGCCATGGGTGTGGCCAAAAAAATGTTTTAAAAACCAAGAAAAAGAAAAGCCGGTAGAGTAGTTCTGCTTAAATATACAATAAACGTCAAAAACCAAAACCGCAACACAGAATAAATTACAGAAAGAAGGTAACCACTTTTCAGGGGGAAATCAATTTTTCTCAGAATGGCTAAATATTCAACGAAAAGATTATTGGCTGCAAATAGTAGTCAGTTTTTATTTCTTGGAGGAATGGCAGAAAAGAATGGCATGGCCCCCTCCTTAAGAAGCCAAGAAACCTCTGTGGAGAGAGAAGAAAAAGGGCGTTTGCTGAGCTCTCTCCGGGATGGGCGTTAGATGTTGAAGCTGAGACGCCAGAGAGAAACCGTCTTTCTGTGACCCTCTCCTTAGAGCTGGTGAAACGGTCTTTCCCAAGACCAGCACGTCTCCTCGTGGCCTTCATCCTCCTCTATATTTCAAGGTTGTGTTTCTTCAGCCATCCTCATTCTTTCTTGCCTCTTCAGGATGCTTCTGTTTAAACCTCGTCTCCGATCTCTTGTGTTGCCGAAACTCAGAGTTCTGAGTGAAGGAGAAAAGCACAACGCTATTGCTTTGCAGGCAGAGGGGGACACAGAGGGCTCAGGCCTTCAAAACCTGTGTGTTCTTCTCCCCCCTCCCTGCCCCCGAAGATTTGGTGAGGAGTTTTATAGCAATGCTTCAAGGGTGGGGTTGCTAAAGAGGATCAGGGTCTGTGCAGGGCCAGCCTCCTTTAATCTGGCCTCGGGGGCTCTCCTGCTGGGCTTCTGGGGTTCTGAGGTCCTCAAACTATGTGACCTTCTCTCTGGAATAAAGCAGCTTCGACAAGTAGTTAACATCTTCCTTTTGTTGGGGGTTTTGGTTCAGCAGAAGAACTCAAAATATTGTGCTGTGTGTATCCCTGAGGTGGGACCAGGACCTGCCCCCAGGCTGCACTCTGGTCTCCTGCCAGCTCCTCCCTGGTCTCCGAATCCCCTCCCTTCCCTGACCAGCACCTGTTTGAACCTGCCCTTTGGAACCCAGGGAAGGTCATGGAGGCTGAATGAGGCCTATTTCCTGAAAACAAGAAACGAGGGCCACAGAACGGCTTTTGGGCCCAGGGGTTGCAGGGCCCTGCTTGGTCTTGTTTCTGACATACTCATGTCTCTGGCTCTGGAGCTGCCCCTCACTCTGCTCATAAATTACTGGGCTTTCTCTTTCCTTTCTTCGCAAACCTTTGGAAATACTCATTTCCCCTGTTGCTTTGTCTCTTTCTCTTCCCTGTTCTCTCCTAAATCTTTGCAGTTTGGAGTTTTCTCCCTTCACTCTATTTCAGCCCTGTTGTCTAGGATCAGCAATGAAGTCCTCATTTTCCCAGTAGTTCTCCTGGGTTGCTGGTCAAAGAATTATGGGCCAGAGGGGCAGTGCACTGAGAGGTGTGGGGATCAGATCTCCCAGATTCAAACTCTAGCTGCTGGACCAGCTGTGTATCTGTGAGTAGTTATTTAAAATTTTATGCTCAGTAAATTGTGCAAAAAATCACTGCACCTGTCTAAGAGAGTAGTGAGGATTATATGGGATACGTAAAATGTTCAGCACAGAGTAAAACCTCAGAAATTTAAGAATATTTTTATTGCATTTGGAAAGCAAATGAACAAAATAATTTTGAGAAAGGGGAGGTGACAGTTATGGCTGTATGCTACCCCCTCCCCCCTTCGAGATGTTAAAATCTTAACCCTGGGGAATGTAATTTCAATGTAAAAACAAGAGGTCTTACTGGAGTAGAACTGATGCAATACTGGCATCCTAATAAGAGAGAAGAGCCACACACAGGGAGACCCTGTGTGATGACCAAGATGGGGACTGAGGGATGCAGCCATAAGCCGAGGAGTGCCAGGGACGGGGGTCACCACCAGAAGCTAGAAAGGACTCTGGCCAGAGTCTCAGGGGAGCATGGCCTTGCTGACACCTTGATTTGGGACTCACAGCCTCCACGATGGAGAGAGGACATGCATTTCGGTGGTTTTAAGCCACCCAGTCTCTGGTCCTTTGCTGTGGGAACCCAAGGAAAATCATATACCAATGAGCAATCCGATGCTTCACAGGGCTGGGAATGAGAATAGAAAGAGGATGTGGGCATCTACAGGCCGGGGGAGCTAAGGGGGCGAGTCTGCCATGGCTGCAGGTGGCCCAGGTCTGCAGCCTTTCCTGCAGCTGTGGGTTGAGGACAGGGTAGGAGGGTTAGCGGAGGACACAGCAGGGGAGGAGCAGGGCTTCAGGGAGGGAGAAGGGGGAGGAGAAGGTGTCAGGGAGAGATGCTGTTCACATCAGGCTGCGGCAGGCAGAGAGCTGGCCTAAGGGACATCAGGCCCTGGAAAGCAGCGGGACCCAAAGCTCTGTTGGGAGATGGGGCTTCGTAGAGGAGGAGGGCGCCTCTTCATCACCTTTGAGACCAGAAATGAGGATAAGAGGTAGATGTCATGACAACCGTGGGATAGAGATGCAGTACCATCAGTGTGGCTCTAACGCTTGTTTAGAGACTGTGAGCTTGTTCCCACGTGATTGACACCTCAAGGAACAAGGTGAGCGAAACAGGAATTTCCCATGTGTTTCTATGCACATGATGTCCCCATGAAACATGAGGTGAACACAGAAAACACCACCCAGTGGAATGAGGGCACACAAGAGCATACACCACACACGCGTGCACTCACTCACATTCACACACACACTCACCTACCAGCTGTCTCAGTCACATCTCTCCATACCTGGTGTATAAACTTTCCGATTTCTGATATAACCTTTCTTTTACTTCCTGACTATAACTCACAAGCTGCATTTGACCATTTAATCATCATGTTCAGTAGAAAGTACTGAACATTTACAAATATAGGCTTTTTGATGAGAAAAATACACAAAAAGAGAAATACCTTCAAATATCCATTTGGAGTAGGGGGACCAGAAAACCCCTATCAGACCTCTTAGGAAAAATAGGACAAAATGCAAACAAAGTGTTTCAAATAGTTTCTCACAAAGCATTTTAGGAAGACCAAATTGTTCCATCTTTCTAAAGATATAGTCTTCAAAGGATATTATTTATGTAAACATAGTTCAGCAGGTGCTTATAGAATTATTATATATATATATCACATATAATTTATATAATATTATGCACACAATATTTTTGATACTGTCCCAAGACCTCTGAAAAGTATAGAACTATTAAATAAGAAATAATCACATTGAAGAGAAAGGACATTTATATATGAAGCAGGTAAGAGGCCAGGAGTTTTATGAGTTAGTGCCCCATTAAGCAGTACAGATAAAAATGCCTTAGATGCTCAGAGAGAGGGTCTGCAGAGCTCTTGGGACTGGCTAAGGCACAGTTGTTTATAGCTGTTGACTAGGTGACCTTCAGCAGGGATCAGGCTATGCAGAGAGTGTCGTTCTGTGAGGGGACCGTAGCTCACTAAGCTCAGGAGGGAAGAGAGCTGTGCCTCTCTCTGGATGCATAGCTCATTTTTTTGTGTTTCTTTGCGCTTCCAAAATATAAACTTATCAGCACTAAACTCAGCTGTAATTATCCCTTTTCTAAGGGTCTCTGCATCTTTAATTTGCCAGGTGACCAAAACCACAAAATATTATTTTTTAAAAAATTGTGGCTTTTTTTTTTTTTTTTTTCGGTTTTTTCTAGGGCTGCACTCATGTCATATGGAAGTTCCAGGCTAAGGGTTGAATCGGAGCTTCAGCCACAGCAACACTAGATCTGAGCCACATCTGGGACCTACACCACAGCTCATGGCCACATCGGATTCTTAATCCACAGAGCGAGGCCAGGAATTGAACCTGTGTCCTCTTGGATACTAGTTGGGTTCATTACCACTGAGCCATAATGGGAACTCCTATTTTTTAGTGTAATCAGAGTTCAGTTTTCAAATCAGTTTTCATAGCTACCTTGGGCATCTATATAATACATGGACTGGGAGTTTGTGTCAGTATGTCCCTCATGGTCTCATGAAGAGAATCAGAGAGAGACACGTGGACAAAATTTTGAAACTGTTGATAAACCAATGAGGTATCAGAGGTGAGCACAGGGAAAAGATGATGAAGGGTACGTAGCCTGTAACACCAGCTTTATGAGGGGTCTCCTAAGGACTGTGAAAATTACCTGATTCTACTCAAAGTTACTGCATTTGATAGAACCGTGAGGACCTGCCCGAGAAAACTAAGGGCCCAGAAAAATGTGCGACAGACAATGGGATTACACAGTGCCATGTCCCTGATGCTATTCAGGGTAGGATATTTTGAGTAAGTTTCATGAGAGAATCACTTATTTCATTAAGGACTGTGATGTATTCCCACTACACTCTTATGAAATAATGTCTAGGCTGGTGAAAAATACTCTGTATGAAACAGGATGATGGATACATGTCACTATACTTTTGTCCAAAGCCATAGAAAGGGCAAGACCAAGAGGGACTGTATGTAAATGATGGTGATCACGATGAGTCAGTGCAGGTTCATTCATTGTAACCAGCGTACCACCCCGTGGGTTGTAGGTAACCGGGGGTGGGGGTGGGGGCGGGGGCGCTCTGTGTGTGGGGACAGCAGGTACATGGGAAATCCTCTCCCTCCCCTCAATTTTGCCCTGAATCTTAAGCTTCCCTGAAAAAAAATGAAGTCTTAATAGAAGAGGAAAACCAAGAAAACAGTGACATCTTTTATGCTTATGACTTGAATCTCATGCTGAATGGTTTTTACCTGTTGTATGTTATACCCTAGGAAGCTGCATCAAGTTAATTGAACTTGTTTTAAACTGTCACTAAGTTTATACACCTGGGAAATACAAGCAACCTGGTCGGACCCTCAGTGTCATTACCTTAGTTATGACATCACTGGCATGACCCCAGCTGTGTGCTCCTGTAGTGGAAATGATTTTCATTTCCCCAGACCCTTTCTGTGTCTGCAGGTGCCACACAGGCAAATGAACATTGTCTGTGATGTCTAGGCTGCTAGAGAATCCAACCAGCACCCAAGGCATCTGAAACTCTGTGGATGATGTCTCCTGTGGGTGCCTCAGCAAGAGTTCCCCAGCAGCCTCCAGGATGTATGCTAAGTGCTAACAGGCAAACACTGATTCTTCTGAGTGGAGACCACCACTCGTGTATAAAATGGTGTGTCTAATACAAAAGTTGAAGAAGGTAGTGAATTACTCTCTTTTTATTTTTCTTATCAGTTGGAGAGCTTAAAGATGGACATCTTCTCAACGTAAAATCAGAGACATTTATCTTAGATGTGGCTGATTAAAAAATGCTAAAAACCATCTCTCTTTACAAGATTTCCTTGGCTACATACCAGCAAAGAAGTGTAACTGCTTTTTGGCAAGCAACATGGCACTGGCTTTTAGGTTTAACATTTCAAACACAGTTTTCATTTTTTCACCTCCATGTTTGTTTCGTGAACACAATTCCTAAAGTTCCAGATCTTGCTATACATGAACATATGTGCTTGAAGAGCTCGTTGGTTATAGAATCAGGCTTACACTTCACTTGGTAATAGATTTGAAGATGGAATTGGAATATTAGCCGTCGTAGATACTTAGGGATGGGCTCAAAGATTCCTTCTCCATTTCAGTTCCTGTGTTTCTCCTAAAAATATCCCTTGCTTAAAAAAATGTTGCCAGTAATGGACGAGGAAGAACACTTGGCATCTCAAAGGGAGATGGATAGTTCTCACACTCAGACAATGCTGTTGTTAAGGTTACTTAATGCTGACTCTGTGGTACCCCAAGTAAGCTGGGGTGCATCCATTTGTTACCTTTGTCTTTAGAGTCTGATTTGCCACAAAATTAGGTTTTTGAAAGAAAATTGAACCAACCAAGCAAGTTCTCACCAGCAGAGACATCTCATTCTTGTTTGCGTGATAGAGTGTTGAAATTACTATTTATTGACCCCCTGCCAAGGGCCAGGTTTGTGTGGAATATTCTCTATACAACGTCTAATTGAATTTTCTCGACCCGCGATGATGCAGGCTGTAACATAATAGGTACCTTGAAAAGAGCAATGGGCACACGCCCTTGGGAGTCTAGGTCTGTCAAACTCTGTCAGTCTTTCACTATATCACACAGCCCATCAGGTAAGAGCCTGACGTACTTTAACAAATCTAAAGAGCAGGGCCAGAGGTATTACTCATTTTTCAAAGGGAAAACTCTTCTAAACTGGGAATGATAGTTTCTTCTTTTATTTGGATGTAATCATTGTCGTTGCATGGTTAGAGACTTCCCCACTAAAATATGCCACAGCCTAGGTCATCATCTCACAAATCCATTCATTCCTTTGACCACATGACTGACTATCACCCACGTGATAGAGGGGTGTGTTTTAAGTCATTGGGATGGAACATACAGCATGGCGACTATGTTTAATAAGTCTGAGATAGATATCTGAAAGTTACTAAGGATCACAAAGAAAAAAATTTCATCACGAGAAAGAGTTCTGTAATTCTGCATGGTGACAGATAACTTGGCGTATTGCGCTGGTCATTTTGTAATGTATACAAAGAGAAAATCATTATGTTGTATCCTTGAATCTAATATAATGTTATGTTTCAATTATACCTCAGTTCAAAAATTAACAGTCGGAGTTCCCTTTGTGACTCAGTGGTTAAGGAAACTGACTAGGAACCATGAGGATGTGGGTTCAATCCCTGGACTCACTCAGTGGATTAAGGATCTGGCATTGCCGTGAGCTGTGTTGCAGATGTGACTTGGCTCTGATGTTGCTGTGGCTGTGGTGTAGGCCAGTGGCTGTAGCTCCAGTTCAACCCCTAGCCTGGGAACTTCCACATGCTGAGGGTGCGGCCCTAAAAAGCAAAAAAAGAAAAGTTCTATCAAAAAAAATTAACTATCTATACTACAAAGCTACAGCCATCAAAGCAGTATGATACTGGTGCAAGAATAGAAATATAGGTCAGTGGAACAGGATAGAAAGCCCAGAAATAAACATATGCACCTGTGGCAAATTAATCTTTGACCAAGGAGACAAGAATATACAATGGAAAAAAGATAGTCTCTTTAGTAAGTGGTGCTAGGAAAACCAGATGGTTACGTGTGGAAAAATGAAATTAGAACATTCTCTAACACTGTACACAAAAAATAAACTCAAAATGGATTACAGACCTAAATATAAGGTCAAATACTATAAAACTCCTAGGGAAAAACATAGGCAGAACACTTTTTGACATAAATCACAGCAATGTCTCTTTTGATCCACCTCCCAGAGTAATAAAAATAAAAATAAAGAAAACCCAAATGGGGCCTAATTAAACTTAAAAACTTTCGCACAGCAAAGGAAACTGCAAAGACAACCCACAGAATGGGAGAAAAATCTTGGCAAACAAAGCAACCAACAAGGGATTAATCTTCAAAATATACAAATATGTCATACAGCTTTATATCAAAAACAAACAAACAGGAGTTCCTGTTGTGGCTCAGTGGTTAATGAATATGACTAGGAACCTAGGTTGTGGGTTTGTTCCCTGGCCTCACTCAGTGGGTTAAGGATCTGGCGTTGCCAAGAGCTGTGGTGTAAGTAGTAGGCACGGCTTGGATCCCACGTTGCTGTGGCTGTGCTGTAGGCCGGCCACTGCAGCTCCGATTCGACCCCTACTCTGGGAACCTCCATATGCCACAGGTGCAGCCCTAGAAAAGACAAAAAAAAAAAAAAAAACCCAAAACCCACGCAAACAACCCAATGAAAAAGTGGGCAGAAGATCTAAGTAGACATTTAGATGGCCAAAAAGCACATGATGGCCAAAAAGCACATGAAAAGGTGCTCAACATCACTAATTATTGGAAAAATGCAAATCAAAACTATGGTGAGGTATCACCTCACACCAATCAGAATGGCCATCATTGAATCTCCAAACAATACATGCTGGAGAGGGAGTGGAGAGAAGGGATCCCTCCTACACGGTCAATGGGAATGTCCGTTGATGCAACCACTATGGAAAACAGTATGGAAGATCCTTAAAAAATTAACTATAGAACTACCATATGATCCAGCAACCCCACACCAGGCATGTATCTGGAGAAAACCATAGTTTGAAAAGGCACATGCACCCCAGTGTTCACTGCAGCGTTATTCACAATCACCAAGACATGGAAACAACCTATATGTCCTTTGACAGAGAAATAGATATGGTACATATATACAATGGAATATTACTCAGCCATAAAAAATAATGAAATAATACCTTTTGCAGCAACATGGATGGACCTAAAGATTATCATACTGAAAGAAGTAAGTCAGACAGAGAAAGACAAATACCATATGATGTCATTTATATGTGTCGTTTAAATGATGCAAATGAACTTATTTACAGAATGGAAACAGACTCACAGACTTTGAAAACAAGCATATGGTTACCAAAGAGGAAGGGTGGGCGGGGGAGGGAGGGAGTCCAGGTTTGCCAGTGGCAAAGGCAACTTTTGTATATGGGATGGATGATCAATGTGGACCTGCTGTATAGCATGGGGAAATCTACTCAGAGTCTTGTGATCACCTGCATAGGAGTGGATATGTGTAGGCGTATGGCTGAACCACCTTGCTGTACAGTGGAAATTGCCACAACATTGTAAATCAACTAAACTTCAATAAAATTAAATTAGAAGTATTAACCATCATAGCCCTGAAACTTCATCAACCAAATGAAAAGGAGGTTATAGGATGTGAAGTTCATTGAGGTACAATAAAGCTCTCTCTTCTCCCAGAATTAGGGGTAGTGGACTGTTTGCTTCTTGGTGACCCTCCGAAGCCTTTGCCCTCAGTACAAAGACATCTACTGCTTGGAGGTCAATGCCATCCACTAAATAGGCCGCCTTGCCCGCAGCTGTCCGCAGGCGGTCTTAGGGTGCCTGATGCGAATGGGGGGACGTGGACTTGCTTCTGCTTCATATCCAGCATCCCTTCACTGCCATTGGTGTGAAGATGGACATGTTTGGATGCCCTCACCATCAGCCTGCGCTTTGAATGGTTTTGATTCGATACCAAGGTACGTAGCTTGGGGGGCTGTCATAATCCTGATCTGAGGTCACTTGGTTTTATCATGGATTAAGTCACCCAGTAGGTCATAATAGATCATGTTTCCAGCTTTCGGATTCTTAATAGATCAGGAAGATGTGAGCCAGGCTCTTTATCCTATTCTTATTTTTCACTTGGATTCATTCTTTTATCATTTCTTTCTTAAAAATCTTACTCATGCGGAAGTCTAACCCTCCAGGATTTGGGAGGTTCTAATGCACAGACGGTGACACACATTTGCTGCTCTAGCTGAAAACTCTGTCCTGGTGTCACTGGAGTACCCCCAATGGCCACACTCTAGATCAACCTAGATCAACTTCAGAGAGTCCACCAAAGTTTCAAGTTCTTTCTATGCCAGTATTTCTGTCCCATTGCCTAAATAATTAATAAATGTCATATTGTAATGCTAATGAAGAATACGAGCATTGTCCAGGAGGCTAAAAGCTCTAAAAACTATTTAAAGCAAATATTTGAGTAGTTTTCAGTTTATTCAAGTGATTTCACTCAGGACTTCAACCTTTGTTATTTAAGTTTGCTCGCATCTTCCCGTCTTTGTTTCTGAACTTCGGGCAGTAACATTTACTTCCTTCACTGCCTTTTCTGGGAAAGACTGTGTGTCTCTATAAGATTGAATTTGTTCTTATTAACTTGAAGACTTTTCTGAAGTTCAGAAGTATACACGGCTTGCTATCACCTTATGTGATCATAAGTAAACCTGTCGTCTTCCTCATACGTTCGCTTCCATTCTGCAGTGCAAAACTTGGATCTGGACCAGCGGCAGTTATGTACATGCTTCCAAGAGAGGCCACATTCTCACAGGACCTCAAAATAGCCCGCTAAGATAGTCTCAGCAACAGGGGGTCGGGGAAGAGATGGAGTTTGCTGCCATCATTTGAATTATGTAACAGATTCATGCCGTATGTAAGTAGCTGGTGACTGTGTTGTTCATACAAGCCTTAAATTCAGACACATTCTCTGTATTTATTTCAACCTTATGCCAGAAAGACATGATGTATATAAAGATGACTGTTTCTTTCACAGCCATTGTACTGTCAAAGAAATGAAAATCTATTTTGTGTGGTGTCTTTGCAAAGGAAAAAAGAGCACTCTCTCCTAGAGCAAATTGTGCAGCATACTTTGATGCTGCAAACCGCACGTGTGACATTTGCGGGCGCCAGGTGGATGCTGGAAATTAAGGAGCGACAGCAGCTCTGTTACTTCAGGTGGGAACAAGTCGCTAGTGATGCCGTGCGAGAGTGAAAGCACTTGCTCCTGAACTGCAGTGTGGAGGAGAAAGCTGAAAAACGCTTGACAGTGCTCCAGGTGGCAAACGCCAGCATTTTAATAAGTCAGTACTGCTGAGAGTTCAATGGAAGCGCTCATCTGAAAGGGAAATAAACTGATGGAATTGCAGAGTGGCCAGCATGGTCCCCGTCCTAAACAGAGGGCACATGTGAGCTGGGAGCGGCCTTTCCAAGTGCACTCGCCTGACCACATGCTCCGGTGGATGCCGGGAACATCCGCCAGGGTTTTCAGAGAGAACTAAACATCCTTTCCATTCGGCACCAGCATGAACTTGTAATTATCTGGGGATAAGCCACACGAAGTAGTATTTTATGATGACTTGTGTGCTGGAGTATGCGTGCTTCTCTTAAAGCAGCCTGGGAGCTGAGGGGGCAGTTGATGCAGCATCAGGATTTCCAGGAAGGGCATTTTCTGGAGTTCCCTGGTAGCTCAGCAGCTTAAGGACCCAGTGTTGCCACTGCAGTGGCCCCAGTCGCTGCTGAGGATTAGGTTGCATCCCTGGCCCAGGAACTTCTTTAGCGCCATCAAAGGGGGAACAAAAAGGAAGGGCATTTTCTAAAAATCTGTAACCCTTAGTTCTATCTGGGGGCAATGTTTCCTCACATCTAGTAGCTGATCACTTTTTGAATAGAGTTTTAAAGGCCCTGCCATTCTGTCTTTTGCCATTGCCATTATTGATTACTGTTATTATTAGATTTGATTGTCAGAATGTTGTTCCCAGAGGGCATTCCAGTCCCCTTCATAGGCATGAAGCCTCTAAAACTAACCGTATACTGAATTATTGTTTCCCTTGGAAAACAGTTGGAAATAAATTGACTGTTAACTCTTGTTCCCAAGTAGGTGCCACCAAGATCCCTGTGCTCTTCCCTCAGAAAGAGAAATTTCACGTTATTGTGACAAACGACGCATGTAATGCGTGCCCTGTTCCCGTGGAAAATGCCCGTTCAGACACTGTGCTGCTTACTGGTTAGAGTTGCTCCTGGAGAGGAGAGAGGCTCTGGCCAACGTGGCATTGAGGACCTACCCTGGGCATCCATGCTGCCCGTCACAGAGCTGGTGCGGAAGGTGGCTCCCCCACCCAGCTTCACAGCAGGACCCGTCGGCAGGCCAGGCCTTTGCTTCTGCCACTCATGATGGTGAGAGGGCCCAGGCTGTGCAGATGCAGGACGACAAGGATGAAGGCACCGCGGAGGCCATGCCGGGGGCCGGGGGGTAGAGGGGGTCCCTCCTAGTCCAGTCCTGCTCTGTAACAAGCACCACACAGCCGGTGGCTTCTGCACCACGGTCACAAATGTCTCACGATTCTGAAGCCTGGAGGTTTGAGAGGAGGGGCCACCCGGCGGGCTCTGGGGAGAGCCCTCTTCCAGGCTGCTGGCCACCAGCTTCCCGCTGCTCCCTTGCGCGGCCCAGCATATTCTCATCAACCCCTTCGTAGTTTTTTTTTTTGTCTTTCTAGGGCTGCAACCTGTGGCATATGGAGGGTCCCAGACTAGGGGTCGAATCGGAGTTGCAGCTGCCAACCTACACCACAGCCATAGCAATACGGTATCCTTAACCCATTGACCGAGGCCAGGGATTGAACCCAAATCCTCACAGATACTAGTCGGGTTCTTAACCCACTGAGCCACAACAGGAACTCCTCTTCATAGTCTAATAATCAAATGTGACGTTCTTCGAACTCTAGAGTCGCTGAGGTCAACCTGGGGTGTATCTGCACAGCCCTTCCCAAAGCATTCCCTGGTTCCTGCCTTGAGTCACCTGTTCCTGGGGGAGGGGTGGCCAAGGTCACATATCCTGCAGCTGCTTCAGTTCTCAGCCCCTGTCAGATGCAGGCCCTCAGACGTCTGTGATGTGGGTAAACTTGAGCGTAATACCCAGTTTAAACACATTTCAAAATTTCAATTTTCAATTTTCTTTTTTTGGCAGAGTCCACAGATTCGAAAGGTTGGGATGGGGAACACCCTCTAAAATTTCCAGGTTTTTAGCTGATTCCAGTTTATGGCTTGATCTCACAGTTTTTCATGGGGCCCAGGATGGTAGAGAGAAATCCAAATGGAAATCCCATTGACCACGTGCTCCCTCCCTCCCTGGCGTCCCCAGGGCCCTCCTCTTGCCATCCTGGGACGGGAGTCAGTTATAATCAAATCAAAGCAGTTTATATTAAAAAAAAATCTATGTAGTCAGTTTCAGGAACAGTTTGTATCCTCCTCTCTGAAACTAGTCTATATGTTACAGAGTGGGCACAAGCCTGTGCTAGAAGACCGAGAGAAAAACTCCCAGATGTCCCCAAAGCCATGAGAAATCTGAACATTTACCAGATTTTTGTTTCCCTATAAAATGCAAATATGGGGGCCAATCATAGGGTAATACACAGATTAATATTCAAACATCTCTTCCTCCAACCTGGCTTCTCCATAATCAACCTTAGAAAACACCTATAAGTTTATTTAATTTAAATCTTCATTTGCTTTCCTGTCTCATAAGTACACGTTCATTTTACATCTCAAACATGAGTCTTGTCTTTTACGTGACTCCAAGTTCTCTCTCTCCCTCTTTCATCCTCTCCCCTCCCCCCTTTTCAGCCGTGCCCTTGGCATGCAGAAGTTCCCAGGCCAGGGATCAAACCCCAGCCACAGCAGTGACTCAAGCCACAGCAGTAACAACACCAGATCCTCAACCTGCTAAGCCACCAGGGACCTTCCCCCCACTTCGTATCTGCCTGTCCATCTGTCTACCTGTCTCGCCATCTCTACCTACCTACCTACTCACTATCTATCTTCCTACCAAGCTGTCCATCACCTCTGACTCACCTAGCTGTCACCTGTCTGTTGAATTAGACAACGAGGGGGAGGGATGACATCCTCCATGATGCTCCGAAGACTCAAGCCGTCGTTATTTCAGTTTCTTCAATGCCGGTGGCAGCTCACTCTCACTGATCCATCTGGCCAGCAGATTTTATTGGCAGCAGCAGTTCTGTGCCACAAGTCAGCATTTAGTTTCAGCTCTCGTTTTCTATGAGAGTCACGGTGGGGGACGGGGAGGGGTATGTTGAGGGGGACCCCAGCCCACCGTGATAGCTTGCAGGCCAGGAGAATGAGTCACGTATCAAGCAGGAAAGTGCAGCCTTCGGCATGGAACTCTAATTACTCCCCCGTTGGCTCTGGCAGTATCCTGGGTCGATGAACAGTAGGCACCAAACGAGTATCCATATGGTTCCTGTGGAGTATTTTTCATTCTTCTTTAGCCGGACTCAGACACTGAGGTCCCTGAAAGCGGCCTGGCCTGTGAGGAGGGGACTCCAGACTTCGGGGTCGTCACCCTGTTGGAGGATGAATTCTAGAACAGCCTTTCCAAAGGCCCCAGGTGCATCTGACAGACCCTCCCTCTGCTTTCAGCTCCCGGAGGGTGGGGCTCTGGCTTCTGCATCCCTGTTCAGTCTCTTCTTCAGGTCATCGTGCCTGTGCTTTGCTGTTAAATTGGGCCACAGGAAGGTGTCAGCCTTCACAAAGAAAGTTACCCTTTGCCCCGAACTCAAATAGCAATTCAGCATCACGTAAACCAGGCCTCCGTCCTGCAGGCCCAGCAGCGGTGAGTGGACACTGTCAGCCGAGCCCACTTGGAGCAAAATGGGAAACCTCCTCCATCCAGCAGATGCAGACACTTTAAATGCCCTTGATTTGTTTGCTCTTTGCAAACCAAATATGATTTGATTCCCTGGAGAATACTGTCGTGTTCCGGGGGAGAGGGGCGGCTTTTGCTCACAGGTACAGTCACGCACACACATTCAGGCACTGCAGTTTGGTGGCACAGCTGTGTCCCCGGGGCCATGGGGAGGGAAGGTGTTGATACACGTGTTAAATGCCGGTTAGCTTTGCTGTTTCAGCTTTGTTTTGATTTCCTACGTGGACCAGGTTCACCTCCTGGGTCACAACTTCCAGCGGTTTTCGTGTGCCCAGGCTGCCAAGGCCCTGCACCAGGCAATCCAGCCATCCTGGTCCTGAGTCAAGTCCCTGCTCTGAATTTAGGGGCCTGGGGGCTTTGGGCAAATGACACAACCTCTCTGAAGCTCCGTGAAAGAGGAGGAGGAGAGAGAGGAGAGGAGAAAAGAGAGAGGGAGAGAGAGAAGGAGAGGGGGAGAGAGAATAACAAAGACTAGTTGGAATATTTTAAATCTAAAATTAGATACCTGCCTGGAAGTTCCTCTTGCTGATGTTAATATTTTTGAGAAAGATAGTTCATATTTGGTTCAGTTATAGCTAATTATTAAAATGGGGATTAACTTCTGTCTGGACATGAATATTTGCCTTTCCCTTTGCTTCTAGTGATGTTATTACTTCAGAAACCGTTATGCAACATGGACATCAGCCTGCCCACTGGTGGATCCCACTTTGGCCGTAGTACAGTCTGAGTGTGACAGATCGCTTGTCTGCTGCCTTTGGGACGACTGCCGGGTCTTAACTCTGTCTTTCATGGGAGTAAATGTGAAACTTTGGGGGATGTGACTTACAAGAAAGGGTAGATTCTTATAAATAAAAACGTTACTCTCCAATTATAAGCAATCCCAGTGAGAGAAGGGGAAATTATTTAATAAAGTCGCTGACTACATAGAGATTTCTTTGATGAACTAAATTTTGAAAGCATGTTCTGGAATGCATAAAGGGACAACCATTAAGAACACATTAAAAACAAAGAGCAGGAACTTTCAGAAAAGGTCTCTGTAAGCCTTAAGCCTTGGAGACCTGGAGACACGCAGAAAGGCCAGTGGCCATTTAAAGCCCAGATGAAGGGAGGAGGGATGTGACACAAAAGCCAGGACGAAGGCAGAGCTGCTGACCTCTGGCTGGACCTCAGTGAGAGAATTTCTAACCTGGAACCCGAGGTCAAATCAGGTGGAATTTCAGCCCAGGAAGTTGAGGACATAGTCAGATAAGGCACATGGCATTGGATGTACCTTCAGACACACTCTAAATCCTTCTTCCCCAAGGGTGCCTTTCATCCTGGTCCAGGTCAGCACGGTCTCTGCCCAGATTCATGCTCTGGGCTCTTCAGTGCCGCCCCTTCCCATTTCACTCTGCTCCCCTGAGCTCCTTCTTTGTACAGCGGTCAGGAGACTCTTTTAAAAACATGAACTGATCATATTGTCTCCTGCTGACAACCCCATCCCTGACGGATACCTGCCCACCTGCCCTCTGTCCGCCTGCACGTCTCCTGGCCAAACAGCCCAGGGAATTTCTTCCTGCGTCGCACACCACCCATCCAAGCCCACTCCCACAGTCGGGCTTACAGTAGCTGTTCCCTCTGCTGGCAGTGCTTTCTCCGCCAAGGTCCACCATCGGAATATCTTTTCGTCGTTCAGATCTTGGCCTGAACATCACCTTCTCGTAGGGCCCTTCCCTGGCCATCCTATGCAAGAGGGCGGCCCATCCAGCCTCTGCAGAGATGGAGCAGGTCCTTGCTGTTGTCCCCCCTGGTGTGTTTATTGTCTCTGTCACCCCACGAGGGGGTTGCACCACGGGGGTAGGTGCCCCGTCTGCTTGTCTACTTGACTCCATGCTAACTCTCCCCAGGGCCTGGAACGGGGCCTGATGCATGATGGATCCCAAGAAGAGCTTTTGCCTGAGTGGCTGAATGCTCGCAGGATTAAGAGCAGGGGAGAATGCGGGGGAGGGTGGTGACAGAAACAAAGGAGATCAATGCCCGTTAGGGCAGGGGTCCTGGGGATGTTTTTGGAAGAGGTGGAATCAAGCTAGAACTTTGCCCAGGGCTTGGAAAGGTGGAGGAAAGAGCTGGCTACGTGCTGTGGGCCAGGGGCTTAGGAGGGAAGATGCTGATGGAGCCCAGGAGGGACCGGCATGGTGGGAGTGGCGGGGAATGAGACGAAATGGTGAAATCTGAGTAATGACAGGCACTTTTGAACTCTCCAGACCAGCTGAGAGACGAAGTAGAAAACAGAATGTTTGTTCTCATGTGTGCGAAATAAAACTGTTCAATATAGAGGAGATTATGCTACAGTTAATTTTCTAAACAATTTCTCCACTTATACAGAAAAAATTATATGTCGAATGACTCCAGAACACCTCATTATTCCATCTAATTCTGTTGATGTTTACACAGACATAAAGAAAAACATTTTTCTTTAGAATAATACGCACTCGGAGTTACCCGTATGGCACAGCAGGTTAAGGATCTGGTGCTGTCACTGCTGTGGCAGGGGTTCCATCCTTGGCATGGCACGGGAACTTCCATATGCCGTGGGCGGGACCAGAAAAATACGTGCACGCTTCATTTTCACTTCTTAGAATGAGTTTAACATTAAAAAATCCCACTTAGAGAAAGTCATAATTAACATATGGCCTATTTTTTATTTTCACAGAAGAACTATAAGAGCCATTTCATAATTGGGAAATGTGACATTTCCTTATAGAGCTTATTTTTGCTATCATAAAGGTTGACCAACTTAAATCTCACACAATTAGAGCCTTTCTATAAAAATAAGAAAAAACCAAGAACGTACAGATAAAAATTCTCCATCCTTTTTAACACTGCAAAGATGGGGTGTGTTAATAACAACCACTTAGCTCATTTTCTCACACCAAGGTCATCCTCAGCTGCCTTGGTTCAGAATGAACTTGACTGGCAGTTTTGAACCCAATGTGCTGGAGGCTGGCGTATGAATTTGCATGCTCCCTGTGCAACTGTGGACTAGCTCCTTTAGCTCAATTTCCTCAACTGTGAAATGGATTCAATAAACAGTGTCTTTGCAAAAATGCAAACTGACTGAAATAAGCCTTATGCTAATGATGGCCCGTTCTGACGGAGAACTTGCCCTTCAACTTCTACCAGCCCCGGGAAATGCTATATTATAAAAATCCATCAGCTTGATTTGGGTTGAGACTTTTGGGGAATAGCATCTTTTTTTGCGAGGAACACATGAAGATTCATTAACAGGGAACGGTCTCAACGTGGAAAACTAAGGCCAACAAAGACATCTTGAAGCAGAAGCTCATCTAAGTGGTGCGGAGGCAGAATGCGGGGTTCAGTTCTGCGAGAGGAGGGTGTCTGCCTTAAGAGGAGGTGAGGGATCTCTGCCTGGTCCTCCCCCTGCCCTGTTCAGCAGGGGCTGTGCCTGCAGGGAGAGCTGTCCTCACCCCCACGGAACCACTGTAAGAGGCCGATTATCATTAGCTCTGCTTTTTCCTCCAACAGGAAGACCTTGACAGCCAGGATCTCTGAACAAGGCAGATACTGCAGATCTCAGAAACCTGTGACCAGAAAGTAGGAGGAAACTGGCGGTGACAGAGCGCATCTGTCAGGTGGCGTCTTTGGGAGTGAGCCCTGGAGCAGAGGCAGTGGGGAGTCAGGCAGCAGTGGGCTCTCTGCGCCCGGACATGGCAGGGAGGGGCTGGGCCGGCCAGGAGGGGGAGAGGTGACACGCACTGTGGGGCTGGACACAGTTAGGATAGCGGTGTCCTCTATGAGCAGGAAGCCGTGTCTCCAGGACTCCTCAGGGAGGATCCTAAGGAGAGAGATCCCGAGACAGCAGCGAGCTGAGGGTAAAGCCAGATGTGGCCTAGAAACAAAACTGCAGCCGCAGAATTAAAATGGATACTTAAACCTGGGGGTGAGAAACGGCGTGCGGGGGTAGAGGATAGAGAGTGAAGAGTAAACCAAGGTGTTTGGGGAAAAGAAACAATAGAATATAATAATAGCCATAAAAATAGAGTGGAACGAAATTTCTAGATTTACTGAAAGACAATCACGTATAAATGAAAAGGCTCATCAAGGTCCACGCAAACCAGTAGAAACAGCGCCGCATCCAGACACACCGTGGCATCTTTTGAGAGGGCTGAGGAAAATCCCATAAGTGTTCGTTTAAAAAAAAAGATGCTGCTAAACCATATACACAATTTACATTAACACATTTACACCGATTTCAATAGGCTTATATTTTCTGATTGTACTTATAGTTTGATTCCACGTTCTGCTTTCCTGGGCAACGAGAGCCAATTCAGTACTTTCCAAACTCTGCCTTTGGATCTGTAGAAAGAGGTCCAAATATTTACCTCTTATGTTGGTTATGAGGGTCAAACCATCAGCGCAGCTGGCCTCTATGGCTAATGAAATCTTACACACTACAAAAATTAGAGAATGCAATCTAATGTGTTAAACTGGAAAAATTAGTGTAAACTCAACCTTAAAAAGATTCGGATTTTTTTTTTTTTTCTTTTTAAGGCCACACCTTCAACATATGGAAGTTCCCGGGCTAGGGATTGAACCGCAGCCACAGTAACACTGCATCCATGCTGCATCTGTGATCTACACTGCAGCTTGTGGCAATGCCAGGTCCTTAACCATGGGTGAGGCTAATGGACCCTATGAACCCTATGTTATGTCTGGTTCTTAACCTCTGAGACACAGTGGGAACTCCACCAGGAAGATTTTTTTTAGACTGTGACCAGCAATTATCCAAACAGCAGCAGCACTTTGACCCACCCACTCTCATGGTCTCCTGTGCCCATGATTTGTCCCCAGGAAGGCAGAGCACACTAAACAGAACCAAGAAGCCTGGGTGGAAAATGGATTCTATGTGTTTCAGAGGGAAAAGCCAGAACTGGTCTGGAATATCCCTTTGTTGTTCAGAATCGGTGTAGCTTCAGAAATGTCAAGGGCAGTGCTGAAGGACAGAAGGGAAAATTTAAAGGGGGTTGCCCTGGTTAGGCTGGAAGTACCATCGTCCTAATATGATAATAATCATCATAGTTAATTGAAACCAGTGGAGGCAGTGAAAAGCCATGCATTAGTAATTGTATTCAAAAGAGAAAAGTGAATATAAAATGTACGCAGTGGAGTCGTAGTACAGGAAGGGTATATATCATAGTATATGTTTAATTATTTATTGATTTTAATAAATGAAGGAGTGTTAACGAATGGGGTTTGGTAAAGCCCTGCGCCATTTGAAATTTTAATACATTCACTTCTATAAAGGATGTAAACAATCTGCAAAATGCAACGGAAAAAACTACCCGCAGAGTATCATATTTGATTGAGGAAATCTTATCTTTCAGTGTATCCACCATGATTCTGGATAATTTTGATGTCCATTGGGAACACTGCAGTTTTTATTACCTGGGATGTGAAAGAAAGGAATTAGAAAAAAATGAATCATTAGCAATTTAATTTAAATAATGAGTAAATCCCATCTCTCCTATACTTTGCAAATTGTTTACATCTTCTATAGATGCAAATTTAAAATTTACATTTAAAAGCTGCCCATTTACTTTATGGATGTCTTGATTATATGAGTATTTTGGCTATTTTAATTATGTGTCTCTTTATAAGTACAAAAATGTATGTATTTCTATGTGTGTGGGAAGGAAAGAAAAAACACAGAGAATTGTAAGTAATTCAAGTAATCCGGGAAAAGTAAATACTACGCCACTGCAAGGCAGGACTGCCTCGGTCCAGGACGCCCCCAGCAGTCCACTGAAGGAGGGGTGACTGTGTGCTCTGAGATGGTGAATTAGATTGATGCCTAGAGCGCAGTTAACTATGCAGACAAAAATCTCTAGACCTCTAGATGGCCTTGCTAATCATGACAAAATGCTGCTAAGTATATGTTTTTATAGAAAAAAATCTTTAAAAATAAATATAGATTCACAGGAAGTTGCAAACATAGTTCTGAGAGTACACTGATTTTCAAATATTTAACCAGACTTCCTTGCATGACCATTCTCGGTCATGTTGTGAATGCTTTCTCTATATGTTGCTGAATTCTAGTTGCTAAAATTTTGTTATGGATTTTTGTGTTTACATCCATGAATGATTTTAGCCTATAGTTTTCTTTTCTTTGTTTTGTGACATTTTTATCTGATTTCTGTTATCAGCGTAACAGCAGTTTCATAGAATGAGAAAGTATTCCCCCCTCTTCTATCTTCTGGAAAAGACTGTGTAGAATCAACACTAATTCTTCTTTAAACATTTGGGAGAATTCTCCAGTGAAACCATCTCTGGGTCTGGAGATTTCTCTTCTTGGAGTTTTAAATTCAATCTCGGAGTTACCGTTGTGGTGCAGCAGAAATGAATCTGACGTGTATCAGTGAGGATGCAAGTTTGATCCCTGGCCTCGCTCAGTGGGACAAGGATCTGTTGTTGCCGTGAGCTGTGGTGTAGGTCACAGATGCAGCTTGGATCTGGCATTGCTACCTCTCCGATTCGACCCCTAGCCTGGGAACCTCCATATGCTGTGGGTTTAGCCCTAAAAAAGCAAAATAAGTGAATAAATTCAGTTTCCTTATTGTATAGCTAGTCAAATGATCTATTAAATTTTGTGTGAGTTGTGCAGGTCTGTGGGTTTTTTTTAATGAAGTGGTGTATTTCATGTAAGCGGTAAATATTTTTGTGTAGAATTGTTATAGTATTCCTTTATTATCTTTTTGATGTCTATAGAATATATACTGACATTCTCTGTTTTATTTCTGATATTTGAAATGTGTATTCTCTTTTTTTTCTTAATGTAGTTTTACTAGAAGTTTGTCATGTTTATCGATCTCTTCAAAAAACATCTTTGTTTCATCGATTTCTTTATTCCTCTGTTTCAATTCCATTGATTTCTGACATTTTTGTTATTTCTTTCTTTCTGCTTGCTTGGCTTCATTTAGATCTTATATTTCTAATTTCTTGAAGTAATTTTTTGTAGATGATTCACTTGAGTCTTTTCTTCTTTTCTAGTGTATTTGGTGCTATACATTTCCTTCTCAGAGCTTTAGTTGTGTTCTATAATTTTGACATCTTATGTTTTTCATTCAGTTCAATGCATTTTAAAAAATTTCGCTGAGACTCCTTTTTTGACTCATGGATTGTTTAGAACTGTGTTGTTTAGTTTCTAAGCATTTTGACATTTTCCTATTATCTTTTTATTATTGATGGCTAGTTTGATTCTCTTGTGGACAGAGAACATACTACATATAATTTCAGTTTTTAAAATTGGTCAAGGTTTATTTTATGCCCCCAAGATATGGTCTCTTTTGATATATGTTTCAAGGGCTCTTGAAATGCATATATATTTTGCTGTTATTAGATGGAATGTTCTACGAATGTCAATTAGTGGATAATAATTGTTCTTTTATAGACTTGATTTTTCTGTCTCACTATTCTATCACTTGTGGAAATCTCCAATTATACTTGCATATGGGTTCTACCAATTTTTGCTTTGTTTCTTTGGCTCTAGCTATGTGAAAGATGTAATAAGAGATGTTTGACTAGAGAAAGGAAGTTTGACTTGGGTTTGAAAGGCCGGGAAAAAAGTATCCATACTTGAGAAAGTGGCATTTGAGCAGAATCTTAAAGAGTGGGAGAGTCTGGGTCAGACAGAAAAGTGAGGGCAGGACCTCCTGGGCAGAGGGCCAAGTCGTCAATGAGAACCTGGAATAATTTGCATCCCTGTGTGCTCAGCATGCTCTCAGTCTCCACTGCCGGTCTTGTGGAGGGATGCTTTTGCTCTGCAGTGTTGACTTACCCTCTTGCTAAACACAGAGTTATGCATAATTAATTGTTCTACTTTTTAATTTTGGAAATTTAAGCAGCTGGATTTTTCTTCTAAATATAGAATTCCATATTTCTTCTTATTTTGAAGCTCTCTTATTTGGTGCTTCATATTTAAGATTGTTATATCTTGTCGAACTGACACTGTTGTCATCGTAAAGGGATCTCGATCTTCGGTAATATCCCTTGGACATAGTCCAGCACTGACAGAGCCACCCGGCTTTCTTATGCTTAGTGTTTTTATCTCATTGTCATCTCTTTCTATCAAACTGCCTGAGTGTTTATACAGTACATCTCCTGTACATAAAATATAGTTGGATTTTTCTTTTTTTCTATGGCATTTAGTTGGAATATTTAGTCGTTTTCTGTTTTCTGTTTTTGATATAAAATTCACCAAATTTCAAACCAGCTGTTTTAAAACATAGAAATCAGTGGTGTTTAGTACATTTACACTGTTGTGGAATCACTGTCTGTATCTGGTTCCAAAACATTTCCACCTCCCCCAAAGGAAACCCTGCACCCACTAAACGTTCCTCTTGTTCCTCCTGTCACCTGTCACGCAGACTCTAGCAACCATTAATCTGCTTTCTGCCTCTGTGGATTGACCTGTTCTGGATATCTCAGAGGTTCATCCGTATTGAAGAATGTATCAATACTTTATTTCTTTTTCATGAATGAATACTATCCCGCTGTTTGTATATCCCACATCTGTCTATTCATGCACTGATGCGCATTTGGATGGCTTCCGTCTCTGGGGTATGAGTAGTGCTGCTATGGACATTCGTTTACAAGTATTGCTTAAACATTTTTCTTACAATTCTGTAGAATGTACACCTAGGAGTGGAACTGCTGAGTGATATGATTATGATTTGTTTAAATTCATGAGGAACTGCCAGATTGTGTTCCATGCTGTACCCTGTTATTATTTTAATAGTTTTTTGAATATATATGCTCTAGATACTATAACCTTGTCAGAGATATGATTTGAAGTATTGCTTTATTCTTCCTTTCTTACCTTCTCTGGGGTTAATTTTTTTTTTTTTTTTTTTACTGTTCAACTTCTCTTTTGGCATTTTACTTGTGTCTCTTGCTTCTTTTTAATTTTTGTGGCTTATGTATGTATTATACATTCTTAACATATCACATGTAATACATTAAACTTTAAAAACTATCATTCTGTGGAGTTCCCATAGTGGCTCACCAGAAATGAATCTGACTAGCATCTGTGAGGATGCAGGTTCGATCCCTTGCCTTGCTCACTGGGTTAAGGATCCAGCATTGCCATGAATTGTGATGTAGGTTGCAGATGCGGCTTGGGTCCAGTGTTGCTGTGGCTATGGCATAGGTTGGCAGCTGCAGCTCTATTCTGACCCCAAGTTTGGAAACCTCCATATGCCATGGGTGTGGCCCTAAAAAGACCAAAAAAAGGTACCATTCCATTTATGTCCCTTCCATTCTTTGTACAATTATTGTCATATATATTTACCTCTATTATGTTATAAGCTGCCAAGTGCTGTTGTATTTGCTTTAAATGATCAACTTATGTGTATAAAATTTAATGAAAGTAGAAAAATTCTCTTCTATATATCCCCATATATTTACTAATTCCATGTTCTTCCTTGTTTACCATAAGTGTACATGTTAATCTGACATAATTTTCTTAAGCCTAGAGAATTTATTTTTGCTTTTTTTTGTACTGAAGTTGGCGGTTATGAATTTTATTAGTTTTTGTCTGAAATAAACTATATTCATATGTTTTCATTTTTGCTAGATATAAAATTCTAGGTTGACAGCTTTTTATTTCACTTAGCTTTTTATTTTATGTATAATTTACTTATATAAATACATGTAAATACACTGTTTCATTGTATTTTGTATTTCTAAAGAGAAATTAGCTATCATTCTTATTTTTATTCCCCTATGTATAAAATGTTTTTTTCTTTGGGTGCTTTTAATAATTTTTCTTTCATTTTCATCAATTGCACTATGGTTTGTTTAGGTATGGATATCTTTACATTTATCTTTCTTGAGTTTTATGGTGATTTCTGACTCTATGGGGTCTTGATCAAATTCGGAAACATTTTAATAAATATTTCTTTGTTTTTTCCTGCCTTATTTTCTCTATCTCCTTTCCTTCTAGGACTCCAGTTACATATATGCTACTTTATCTGATTGTGTCTCACAGGTCACCAATGCTTTCTTAAAATTTTTAATTCAGTTTTTTCCTGTTGTATACTTCATTATGGATAAATTCTTTTAATCTGTCTTCAATTTTATTGATCTCCTCTCTCTTTTTTTTGGAGAGAAGCTTTTTTTTAATTTTTTGATTTACATTGTTCTGTCAATTTCTGCTGTACAGCAAAGTGAATATATATATTCTTTTTCTCATATCATCCTCCATCATGTTCCATCACAAGTGACTAAATATAGCTCCTTGTGCTATACTAAAAATAGTCCCCTCATTGTTTATCCACTCCAAATGCAATAGTTTGCATCTGCTAACCCCAAACTCCCAGTCCATCCCATTCCCTCCCTATCCCAGTCTTTTCTTCTTTTGTATTTAAACTGTTATAAATTTCATTCTATTTTTTATTTCAGGTGTATTTTTTAGAGCTGAGATTTCCATTTGTTTCTTTTCACAATTTTCAGGTATTGCCCGAAAACCCCTGTCTCTTTATCCATTATGTTTACATTTTCCTGTAGGTTCTTTGTCATATCTATTATAGCTAAAGTTCTTGTCTCTTAAGCATCTGGGTTGATTGTGGGTCTGTTTTTATTAACTGATTTTTTCTGTTGACTCTGACTCACATTTTCCAACTTCTTCACACGTCTGTTGATTTTTGATTGCATACTAGAACTTGTGGATAATACTGTAGAGACTCTGGATTTGGTTATATACCTCTGAAGAGGGCTGAGTTTTGTTGAATTACTGGTGGATCACTTAAGCTGGTGGAGGTTTGCTTTGATGCCTTGTTAGGGCAGGTATCTCTCAGTTTTATCCCTAGCCACAGGAGAATCTCTTCAATAAAGAGACCTAGTTTTCATTCCTAATGCATGGCATTTCTGGGGATCTGCTAGAAAGCCCTGGCTATTCACCATGCTCTTACAACTTACTGGGACTCAGTCTCTGAAGTCTCTCACCTGTGACCAGCAGCAGCTGAAATTGCCACTCAGTTCTTTCACCTTCTGCCTGCTTTCCAGTCTCCTTGGAGCCTTACCTGCATGTGTGCAGTGCAGTGAGTGATCTAGAATGTGATTAGAATTTATGTGCATCTTTGGGGATTACCTATTTTTCTTTCCTCCCTACTAGGATTTCCAATTTCCAGCTACACTGGCAGTCCCCAATTTAATCTGCTCATTCTTTTTTTTTTATTATTACTCAAATGAATTTATCACATCTGTAGTTGTATAATGATCATAACAATCTGATTTCACAGGATTTCCATTACACAGCCCAAGCACATCCCCCCACCCCCCAAACTGTCTCCTCCAGAGACCATAAGTTTTTCAATGTCTTTGAGTCAGCATCTGTTCTACAAAGAAGTTCAGTCTGTCCTTTTTTCAGATCCCACATGTCAGTGAAAGCATTGGATGTTGGTGTCTCATTGTACAGCTGACTTCACTTAGCATGATAGTTTCTAGGTCCATCCATGTTGCAAAAAATGCTGGTATTTCGTTCTTTTTAATGGCTGAGTAATACTCCATTGTGTATATGTACCACATCTTCTGGATCCACTCCTCTGTCGATGGACATTTAGGTTGTTTCCATGTCTTGGCTATTGAAAAGAGTGCTGCAATGAACATTGGAGTACATGTGTCTTTACGAGTTGTGGTTTTCTCTGGATAGATGCCCAGGAGTGGGATTGCTGGATCAAATGGTAATCTGCTCATTCTTCAACAGATTATCCTATGGCCTTATGCTTGAGTTCTAACCTCTTTATGCCATGTAGACTTGGAAATGACCTCAGGGAAAAAGGGTAAGGTCTTTTATATACATCTTGCCCATTTTCAAGGATAAGGTCTCTCCCCTCCCCCCATAGTTCAAGGTCAAATCCCCTCTTTTTCTGCCTCCTCTGGTTGTTTCCCAGGGCCTTTACACAGTTCTTTGTATTTTATCCAGAGTTTGTCACTGTTATCGCTAGAGAATTAGGTCAATATAAGCTACTCTGTCATTAATTAAACTGGAACGCAATGCAGAATTGATTACAATCTGTTTATAATTATCCAAGATGTATCAAGATTTGTGAGAAAATCTGGAAAAAATATCTCTGCTCTGTTTGAAGAAATCAAAAACTCATGCTGTAGACATTGGTTTTTATCCTTTATCACACAACTGTTTTTAAAGATACCAGGTTTTGTTTTCCAATGCATCCACTATCAGCAATTTAGATGGCAAAATATGGTAAAAGCCACTTTTCATTCATTTGGGTGACATTAATTGGATTACAGATTATTACTGAGTTTAATGAAAAGCATCAAATGTGTCTAAGAAGGACTAAGACTTTTTCTTGGTTACTTGGTTTCTTGATGTACCTAGCAGCAGTACATCATAATAAGTCATTATAACTTACCATATTATCATCAAATGTTTTCATTCACCAAATTTTTTATAGAAATCAAAGAGGATGAAGGAACACATGGAAATGAAAAAATCAACAATTAAATTATTTATTCAACAAACGTTCACAACCACCCATTACACCACAAATACTGGTGAATACTAAGGGTACAGAAAAGAAGACGTAGCTCAGGTCCTCAAAAGGGTGGAGTCCAGCGGGGAAGGTAGCAAAGTAAGTCAACAAGAAAAGGCCAGAGACTGAGACGTCTCAAGTTTCATGAAGAAGTTGAGAGCACGGTGTGGAATTTACCCGAATGAGCTTAGAGCTAGTTGCTTGCAAGTCTTTAGACACATGGCTGGGTAATCAGATGTTTGAAAGGCCGTTCACTCTGAAAGTTATGATCAAATTCAGGGACTGGGGACTGCAGATGGGGGAAAACCTACCAGAATGTGAGATCATGGGGTTGTTGAAGTTTTTAGGATTGGTGAGAAAAGAGCATCTGAACCTAGCCTGGACTGTCAGTGAGGATAAAACATAAGGTATGCTTTAACGCAGAGTCTAGTTTCAGAAGGAAGTCTGAATATTCTAGGACACAAATATTTCCCCTTTAGAAATCTTATGTATTGCTTACTTCTTTGTCTTTTTTTTTTTTTTCCTTGTCTCTTTAGGGCCGCACCCGTGGCATATGGAAGTTCCCAGGCTAGGGGTCGAATCAGTGCTGCAGCTGCCAGCCTACACCAGAGCCACAACCACACCAGATCTGAGGCACGTCTGTGATCTACACCGTAGCTCATGGCAACGTGGGATCCTTAACTGAGCGAGGCCAGGGATCCAACCCATGTCCTCATGGATACTAGTTGGGTTCGTTACCACTGAGCCACAATGGGATCGCCTCGCTTACTCCTTAAACTGGGGAAAGTTTCTTTTCCAGCTCTTTCAAGAGCGGTGTCCTGGTTGGTATACTGAAAAGACCAGGAGGCAAAGCCCTTAGAAAATGCACACCAGTGGCAGCCTATGAAAAATTATGGAGGAGCTTCCTGCTTCCTGCTTCCTGGAAAGGCACATGGGAGCTGATTGACAAGAAGAGTATTTATCCAGGATGTGTATAAGACAAAAACATCTTATTTTCATTTCCATGTTGTACAGTATAACAAATTGCCTATGCTTATGGTTGCTTCTTGAATTTTGTGGGGGTTTTTAGGGAGGGGTAACTCCCTTTTAAAAATTTATCCTAATAATGTTCAGGGTTTCTAATATTAGAACCCTGTTTCCAGTCTTTACATCCACACTTCTGTCCTGAGCTTACAAGCTATAATTTTTTTTTTTGTCTTTTTGCCATTTCTTGGGCCGCTCCCTAGGCATATGGAGGTTCCCAGGCTAGGGGTCCAATCAGAGCTGTAGCCGCCGGCCTACACCAGAGCCACAGCAACGTGGGATCCGAGCCGCATCTGCAACCTACACCACAACTTATGGCAATGCTGGATCCTTAACCCACTGAGCAAGGCCAGGGATCGAACCTGCAACTTCATGGTTCCTAGTCGGATTCGTTAACCACTGAGCCACAACAGGAATGCCAACAAGCTATAATATTCTTTTGAAGGGCAATAAACATGTAAAATGAGCCATCCTGTATGAATTCAGATATTGAATTAAAATGAAACACCCCAGATGGGATTTTAGTGATCACAAAGCTAATTTGTGTTCCAATATGTTTTTCTAAAACACGAAAGCTTTCTTAAATAAGAATATAGGCTTTGTACAACATGAAATTTGCTTCTAGAATAGAATTTAAGTTTTTAAAAACATAACATGTACCATTTATTGAGAAAATTCTGAAGTTCTGCATGAAGAGATTTAGTGTCTACAAGATAAAAAAATCCAACTGGGTAATAATTATGTATGTGAAAATGGCTGGATTAAGAGTTACATCTTTTTTAGGGTCGAACTCACAGCATATGGAAGTCCCCCAGCTAGGGGTCAAATAGGAGCTGCAGCCACCAGCCTACACCACAGCCACAGTCACACCAGGTCCGAGCTGTATCTGTGACCTACCCCACAGCTCACAACAACGCCAGATCCTTAACCCACAGTGCAAGCCCAGGGCTGGAACCCACATCTTCATGGGTACTATGTCGGGTTCCTAACTTGCTGAGCCATGGTGGGAACTCCAGAAGTCTAGGGAGGAGATAGAACTTGCCCATGATTCCAGTGTCAGAAAGTTACAAGGTCGTGGTGCTTGGCTTTGCACAAGGTGCCTCTGATCCTAGCCTGTGCTCTCATGCCTCCCTCCAGGCTCCCACTGCCTGCTCCTGATGCATTTCCCTGAAGCTGTGTCTCCATTTGTTAAGAATCTGTTCATATCTGAAAGCATACTAAATTCTGTTCAAGTAAAATAAAACTTGGAATTTAAAACTTCAGAAACAACCATCACTTGCTCTGCCTGGTTTAACTTGCTCCACTTCCTGCCTCTTCTCCGACTTGCTGCTTATTCCTGAAGCCCAGGCCCCTCCCTGCCTGTCCTCCGTAACCCTTTCTTATTAATAACTTCAAGTACCCTAATCAGACACTCTTGGACAGCAATTTGTTTTTAATCTTCATGTTCTGATTATGCAGTAGGTTTCCTGGTATTATTGCAATTTTCACAATGTGACTTTAGAATTATAGGAGTGGACTATATTTGCACATTTCTTCTGCTTTTTTCTTTCTGACCCTGTGTCTCTCAACCCATAGGCCCTTTTGGTCCTCAGGTTGAAAACAATTTTGTTTTACTCTGCGACTATGTTATTATTTTATTAGATTACCTTATTATTCTTCAGGTTTAACTACTGAATAACTAGTGCATATTAATAATTACAAAAATGTAATAGATATAAATGTAACTATAGTTGCTAAAAACAGATATAGAGAAAACTAGCTGGATTTAATCTACTGGTTTGCCCGGGGTCAGTGGATTCTTGCTTCACCATGTGCATGAAACTAGTTCTTAGGGAAATTAGTAAGGAGTAGGTGGGGAGGGACAGGGTGGCCATTGAGTTCAAAATGGAATATGAATTTGCAGTTTGAAAAATCAAATTGGAGATGTGGGGGGGTTATTTACCTTTTTTCTTTTGCACTGCAGATTAACCTTAAAGATGTTGGTGAAATTTAGAAGATACGTGTTGGACGTGACAACAGTGGAAAGGATCCTAGGTGGAACCTGGAAGAAATGCGACTTGAGAAGATGAACACCCAGGAGCTGTTGTGTTTCGCTGTTGATCCCTGGGTAGCTGAGAATGAAAACGATGGAGACCTACGGGAGGACATGCCCGCCGTGAGAACGAACAGAGCGCCTTGGCCAGGTAGGAAAGCTCATTTCCTTTGCGATATATATGAAAAGTTAAAATGGTTGAGGTGAGTTAGAAGAGAGGTCAGCAACCTGTCTCTGTAAAGGACCAAACCGTAAATATTCTGCTTTGGGGGCCATGAAGTCCCTCAAAACCGCTTTGCCTGTTAGCTGCCATAGTGAATACAGAAATTAAGGGAATGGCTGTGTTCCAGTAAAGCTTCATTTGTGGGCACTGAATTTCATGTAATTTTCATTGGTCAAGAAATAGCATTCTGCTTTTGATTTTTTGAACCACTGAAAGCAGTAATAAGCAAGGTTAGCTCCTGGACTGCAGGAACCCAGCGCTGGCAGAGTCAGCCCAGAGGCTTCTGTCTGATTTAGAGCATTAGGGCCTTGGGCCTGACCCTCATCTGGCTGCCCAGAGCGGAGGGACAATGTCCGTAGAAGGAGGTGTGTGTGTCATCAGCCCATCTTTCTATAGACTCTTTTGCTGGCCATTTGGATGTGACTTGCTTCTTGGCTAGACTATGCTAACAGCAGCCAGCCACCAGGAACTTAGGAGCACCTGGATCAGTAACTGAGGTTTTGTTCTTGTTTTTGCCTGAAACTGGACTCACACGTTGCTTTAATTTTCTCTCTACCCGTTTCATTTGTCTCTGAAAACCACCTCATTATTGCCTCCACCACTGTAGCAAAAATGTACTCCCAGTGGATACCAGCGGCTTCTTTGTTCCAAACAAATGCCTCTGTGTGTGTGTGTGTGTGAGTGTGTGTGTTTGTGTGTGTGTGTGCATGTGCATTTCCTCCATGTCCAACACCCCTCTGCTGTACCTAACACAGTGGACCCCGCATGTGCAGAGGCAGAGATTTCGGGAGGCTCTGGAAGCACGCACACTGGGTGCGTCTGGCTCAGGATGTGTTTAGCTGTGTCACCCCAGGCCAGCTTCTTAGCCTCCCCTGGCCGGCATCGCCTCATCTCTAAAACGGGGATAAAAATAGTGCCTGTGTCATAGGACTGTTTTGAGTACATGAGCTCATGCACTTAGTCTTTAGGATAATGTACTCATGCTACTTAGTTCCTGGCACATCGTACTCAGGCAATAAGCCCCAGCTATTACCATCACCACGTTAAATCTCTCCCCATCCCTGACCTCCGTTACATGATGCCTGTTCTTGGATGTTTCCTCCAACCTTTTTGCTTCTGTTTTTATTCCTGGCTCACTTGGTCCTTGTCCTGACTTCTGGTTCCCTCTGCCCAGAGGGATAACAGCCTCCGCCCTCACACCCTCAGCTCTGTCCTTTGTCCTGCCTGGAGCCCTGATTCTGTCAGGCAGCTCATCATCTCATTGTCTTTTTTTTTTTTTTTTTTTTTTTGGTCTTTTTTCGTGCCGCGTGAGGTATATGGAGGTTCCCAGGCTGAGGGTTCAATTGGAGCTACAGCTGCCAGCCTACACCACAGTCACAGCAACGCAGGATCCAAGCTGCGTTTAAGACCTACACCACAGTTCATGGCACGGCCGGATCCTGAACCCACTGAGCGAGGCCAGGGATCAAACCCACATCTTCATGGATACTAATTCGTTTCCTTACTGCTGAGCCACAACCAGAACTCCAGTCTCACTGTCTTCTTTTTTTTTTTTTTTGTCTTTTTGCCATTTCTAGGGCCGCTCCTTCGGCATATGGAGGTTCCCAGGCTAGGGGTCGAATCGGAGCTGTAGCCGCCAGCCTATGCTAGAGCCACAGCAACGCCGGATCCGAACCACGTCTGCAACCTACACCACAGTTCACGGCAATGCCATATCCCTAACCCACTGAGCAAGGCCAGGGATTGAACGCACAACCTCATGGTTCCTAGTCGGATTCATTAACCACTGAGCCAGGATGGGAACCCCCCGTCTCACTGTCTTTAATGTGCATTCATGGTTGATTCACCCAACCGCTTCCCATGCAGAGGTAAACACATATGTGTATCTACAGGTATTAGGCACCTACTGTATGCCAGGACTAGAGAGCACCGTGCTGACCTGGCTCTGGGTCCTGGGCTCTTGTTATCATCGTCAGTCTAATGACCCTCTCCTTCCCTCCCATCATTCCCTTCCACTTCCCCCAGGAAGGCTTGGCTCTGAAGCTCACTGGCGCCTGGAACCCCTCATGTGCCTACCATCCTGCACTCAGCCTGTCTCCTCTACACCTACACCGAGCATCTGCTCCCCCTCCCACTTCCTGGGGAGGAGCCACTCCTCCCAGCAGGGGCCCTCTACCTGTTGAAATGACGAGGGGCCATGGGCCACAGACATACTTGGTTAATGCAGATATGATGAGATAGATTTAGGCTAAGACCAGACGAATGAATGGAGAAGTGTTTTATAATGTTAATTATTTGTATTTGTACGTATTTTGACAGCTTGCAAAAACTGCCTTTTCATATAAAACCTCATTCAGTACCCACAGCTCCCAATCCTAATGGTTTTAGTTGTCCTAGGGTCTTGTGAGGGTAGCAGTCATGTCCAGCGATGTCAGGAAGACTAAAGTGGAAAAGATAGAAGGGTCCTAAGAAATTTAGCATCCTGGTTTTCACCCCTCATCACCCTAGGACCTATCTAAACCCTTTACCCAGTTGCTAACAACTGTCAAGGATCCATTCTGCTTTTTTAAAATGATGTATAGAAGAATTTTGAAATCCATGGTGCCAATAAGAAAGAAGAAATCTAATTGGTCTGATTTATTCATTATTTTTCAATTCATAGCATCTTAAAATACTGCCTTATTTTATTTCATTTTATTTACTTTTTAGGGCTGCACCCACAGCATATGGAAGTTCCCAGGCTAGGGGTTGAATTGCAACTGCCGGCCTATGCCACAGCCACAGCAACGCCAGATCTGAGCCACACAGCTCACAGAAATGCTGGATCCTTAACCCACTGAGCAGGGCCAGGGATCGAACCTGTGTCCTCATGGATGCTAGTCAGATTCATTTCTGCTGAACCATGATGGGAACTCCCAAGACTGCCTTATTTTAAAATGAACTTTGGAGTTCCCGTCGTGGCGCAGTGATTAACGAATCCAACTAGGAACCATGAGGTTGTGGGTTCGGTCCCTGCCCTTGCTCAGTGGGTTAACGATCCGGCGTTGCCGTGAGCTGTGGTGTAGGTCTCAGACGCGGCTCGGATCCCGCGTTGCTGTGGCTCTGGCGTAGGCCGGTGGCTACAGCTCCGATTCAACCCCTAGCCTGGGAACCTCCATATGCCGCGGGAGCGGCCCAAGAAATAGCAACAACAGCAACAACAACAACAACAGACAAAAAGACAAAAGACAAAAAAAAAAAAAAAGAACTTTATTTGGAGTTCCCGTCGTGGTGCAGTGGTTAACGAATCCGACTAGGAACCATGAGGTTGTGGGTTCGATCCCTGGCCTTGCTCAGTGGGTTAACGATCCAGCGTTGCCATGAGCTGTGGTGTAGGTTGCAGACGCGGCTCGGATCCTGCGTTGCTGTGGCTCTGGTGTAGGCCGGCGGCTGCAGCTGTGATTTGACCCCTAGCCTGGGAACTTCCATATGCCGCGGGAGCAGCCCAAAGAAATAGCAAAAAGACAATAAAAAAAAAAAAGAACTTTATTTAAACTCTATTGGGCAACTATTTTGTGTTTCTTCCAGTTGCCTCCGAGTTGACATATTTGCACAATGTGTTACATGCAGAACAATGTGGAAGACAGTTGTGTGAGTTAAAAAAGATTCCAAGGTACAAAAGAAACTCCATTGTGCTTTAAATGAACTATTGATTTGGGGTTCATTTAACTTAGCAGCAATAACGGCTCAGCAGGCTTTCCCTGCTTCTTTCTGTTCATCCTTTCCCTAAACTAGCTAATGAAATTTTATCCATTAGCATTTCCCACTTAAAGCAGTAATCTCTTAGCTGAAACACACCAACCATTCCTTCAGATGCTTTCTTCTACAAAATAATACAACGTGATATGTGATACGGAGTGCTAATCTCATCCAGTCGTCTCATTTCTCTCTGGTTCCGACAAATCCATTCAGCTGCCCCAAACCCACGCTGAATACTTGCTTATTTAGCATAAAGTTATTAAAAGAAGAAAATGAAAAGGTAATGACACCCCCTTGTTGAGGCACTGAGCATGGAGCTGGCTCTGAGTCTCCCCTTTGGAAAGTCATTTTGCTGCATTTACTCTCCTGTGACAACACGAAAGCCACAGCAGATCCAAACCACTGAATCGAGGCTTCTCTGATTTAGGTTTGAAAGGAGGGGTAAGCTGGGGTTGACCTTCAATAGTTTGAGATTGTGCATCTGTCAAAACATTCCGAAGTCAGGGCAGGGAAGAACAAAGGGAGATGTGGTGGATTTTTTTTGTTTTTAATTAAGCTATTAATACTTGCCAGGCTGGATAGAGTCCTAGGGACACACTGGAGGTTTATATATATTTTTAATCTCGCAGCACAAAAAGAGTGCTCTCCTTTGCAGTTGGCACTTACACTCTGAACCAATTAATTTTGTGGCTTTGCTTCTTTTCAAAAGATCGCTGGAATGTTTTCAAAAGAAAAGAATTTTTGAGACTTAGTATCTAAATCATCTCTCTTTGGGGGCTGATGTAGATTTGCTGGTGGGTCTGGAGCTGGCTTCTTGGGAGACCCGGTTAGTGGGGCTTGTTCGTGCACGTGGCTTCCATACCTTCTGCTAGGTCCTCACTGCCTGCCATTCGTGGGGACAGGAACCGGGAGCTGTTCATGGCCCTGGATTGGTTCCTGGAGGATCTTTAGTTAAAGGCTAGATGGGATGCTCAGAGCTGATAAGAAGGCCAGCCCAGCTCACAGTGGCCTCTTCACACTCTGGCTCCAGGCTTCCTTTACGAGGGCTGGATGGTAGTGGGAGGTGAGGTTTGGGGCCACATCTGGGGATGAATAAATGTTCGATGCTAGATCTGGTCCTCCATCTCTAAACTGGGAGGCTACCTATATAGAAGAGCCTGGGTGGAGAGTCTTTCATGTAGAGCCCTGCTTAAGATAGAAGGTCCCATGGAGTATCAGTGTGTCTGCCCCCACGACAGGGTGTGTGTGTGTGTGTGTGTGTGTGTGTGTGTGTGTGTGTGTGTGTGTTTGCACATCTCTCTGGGGTAAGTGCCATAGGCCATTTCCCAATGGAAATTTGAACAATGGACCCTGGGTGGAGAATGGACGTCTGTAACACTAAGGACACAGCAGAAAGAATGGTATTTTTATTTGACTCTGTTTATTTGATAAGTGAAGGTTTTTCGGTGTTTTTTTTTGTTTGTTTTGTTTTGTTTTTGTTTTTGTTTTTTTGCAGCAGATTGAGAACTCTTGGAGGTTCAGACCCAGAGGGAATTGGTTACACCCCTGAGCTTACTGCATACAGATGGGGAGGCCTTTCTAGTGAGCTTCCCTGGGAGGAGCCATAGCACGTCGGGCTTGAGGGGTTGATGACACTGGTCTCTGCCTGCCTTCCCTTCTTCTTCTCTCTCTGGTGGATGGTGCTCCTTGGAGACGGTCGAGTCTGGGAAGCCACATCCTATTGTCCACTCCTGCTGGCACATGCAGGCCTAAGATTAGGAGACACACCAGAGGGCTGGAAGCCAGGGAATAAGAGCAAAGTTGGGAGTGAGAGAAGCTGAGGAAGGTAGGCATGGTTTAAGGCACAGACCTGCGTGAGGAGCAGCCATAGCACATTCTAGATGATTCATACTTGAGCAGAGCCATGGACAGCAGCAAAGAGCAAGACACAACATTTGATGGATGGATGGACAGGTGGATGGATGGATGGACAGATGGATTACTAGGCGTTCATTCATTCAGTAGTATTCAGCATTTACATGTGCTGGGAGCTAGAGCCACAAACCTAAAAGACCTAAACCCTGCCCTCAGGACACACGTGGTTTAGGGGAGGGAGTCCAAGGTGCCCTGGAGGCAGGTAGCTCAATTCTGCAGGAGGACAGTCAGTGAGGTGGGCAGGGTCCTGGGCAGTAGATAGTCTGTGACCACATCCTCTGTATGATGGATCATCAGTCATTTCAGATGATTTTAGTAACAGAGTTCACAAGCATTCTTTCATTGTTTATTCAAATCAGACCAAATTGAGAAGATTGCTTCACCTTAGAGCATTTCGCTCACAATTGCTAGATAAATCTAGGAGGAATATTTCCTGGTTCAACTAATTTTTATGCCTTTCTGGTCCTGGGCATGGTTGACTGTGGGGTAAGGCAGCCGCCAGCTCCTGTCCACGTTTGCTTCTGGGGGTGACTTTATCGAGTCGAACATGCTTCTTGTGTTACATCATGATGTCTTGGATGGGTTAGGGGGGTCCTTCACTCCCAAAACATACAGTGGCCCTTAATGATCCTGAACATAGAGACACATGAAAGCCTGATGGTGAAGGACATGATGCATTTCCACAGTTAATTCCTAGTGTCTAAATATTTAAAACACCCCATTTGTGAAGAGGCTGCCTTTAATGCCACGAATCTGACGCTTTGGGTCACCAAGAAATGGGCCACTGAGGGAATGAAAAACTCCTTGGCATGATAGGATATTAGAGGAGATCCTTCAAATGGAATTGGGTTAAAAATCACAGAACATCACCAGATGTATTTTATAAAAAGTTAATTGAACTCAATTCCTTGATATATTAATTGGACTCAATTCCTTGATACAAAAAATAAGGCAGGTATCATGTATGAGACGTTTCTAGATGTCATCCAGTTATTTCTGTATCTGCACTGATATTATCATCATGTGATAGATTCGAATCTTCACAATCCTAACTTGAGGAGTGCCAAAATAATAACTTTTTTTGGTCTTTATAACTGATTAAAATCACACACCTCATGAGGCAACTTCTTTGGGTGATGGAAATATCCTCTTGTCTTGATTATGGTGATAGTTACAGGACTTCTAAACATTTGCCAAAACTCATCAAACCATAAACCTTAAAAGAGGGCATTTTGCTACATGTAAATGTTTCTTTTTTTGCATTTTTAAAGATTTATTGGCGTATAGTTATTTATAACATTGCGGTAATTTCTGCTGTACAACAAAGTGACTCAGCCACACATATACACACACATCCATTCTCTTTCAGGTTCTTTTCCCACATCGATTATCACAGAAAACTGGGTAGAGTTCTCTGTGCTCTACAGCAGGTCCCTGTTGGCTGGTCACTCGTACACATCCGTGTGCAGATGCCAATCCCAACCCCTTCCCCCACGTGTCCACTTTGGTAACCACACACTTGTTTTCAAAGTCTGTGAGTCTGTTTCTGTTCTGCAGAGAAGTTCATTCGTATCCGTTTTTTAGATTCCACTATAGGTGACATCATATGATGTTTGTCTTTCTCTGTCTGTCTGACTTCACTTAGTATGGTATCCTTGTTGCTTCAAATGGCATTACTTCTTTTTTTTTAGTGGCTGAGCAATATTCCATTGTATCAAACTCTTATTTCCATTGATGATGGAAATCTTAATCATTTAAACTCAAAATAAACTCAGTAAATGCCAACATAAAGCTGAGTTTCTCCTGCTCAAAAGCTGGTCAGTTTAGGATTCTTCTCCTTCTGCTCCCTTTCTGACTCCGTGTGGACACCTCCGTTCCTGGAATTCGCCCTCAGGTGTGGCCAGGACCCTGTGTGAGCAGCACCTCTGCTCTGTCTGGCCATCACGGAGGCGTCTCACTCTGCCTCCTTTTTGGGCACTGCCTCTTCCCTCCTGACTCCTGCTGAAGGAAACCCAGAGTCCACCGTGCCTTTGGTTTTCACTCGTAAACCTCCAATGAAAAGGAAGTTTCGTACTTCAGTCTCCTCCTCAGCCGTGAGACATTTCAACATAGCCTTGTGACTAAGGAATTACACATCCCCATGAAGAGCAGACTGTATATAATGTAAATCCATATGTATATGGATGCTTGGACTTTTAACTCTGTGCATGCAGTAAGCAGCAAAAGAAGAGTCCTAGATTCTTTGAAAGGAAATCCTAAGAATGGTATGTGTGGAGACGTTAATGCTTGGAGGTGATGCTGGTGAATCATCATTAACAAACACGTGGCACAGACTCTGGCCTGAAATGATGTTTGGAAAAAACAAACCTGCAGGGGAAATTTGAAAGATGTTTGTGTCCCTAATGAGATGTGTTAAATCTTCTCAGCCACACGTTTATAAGCCCAAAGAATGCTGAGCTTTGCAATGAGACAGGTGCTATGTAATCCTTGAGAGATGGGAAATGCCTTGAAATGAGGGTAAATATAGGCGAATATGAGGATGAGCGTGTTGCCGATGATGACACTAAGAACACAAGTGAAAAAATGTCCCCAGATGGAGAAAGTAGGTAATAATGAACTGGATGACAGTTGTGGCAAAGAGAAGACAAGCATTTTCCTTTGTGCTGATGGCAGATGAAGATTTCAGAGCAGCTGAAGCTACTGACTAATTGTCAGAAAGAAAAATTCAACATCAACTGTGGTAAAAAGACCATTTTAAAATTTTTGGCAGAAGGGTCCAGTGTATACAGATAACCTAACTCAGCAAGCTGACGCCTTCGAATCCTTTTAGCTAGGGGGGTGATAGATACATTAGTAACCACTTAGAACCCAGTGCTTCAAGAATGGTAATTGGTGGTCAGAATGATTGATTAGTAATACTTGCCTTTGCGCATGTTCAGGCAGAATGGTCTCTTCCACTCTGTCTACAGTACTGACATCTAGATGCCCATCCTTGTATTTTTCAAGTATTTGAGCTTGTTGTAAGTTGTCTTCCAACCCCCAGTTTGCCCTTACACATCACATCACAGTGGGATCCCTCAGGAGTTCACGTCTCGTGTATGGGTGTCTCTCTCTTAAGAATAATTTGTCAGCCTCTACTTTTTCTGCAGCAGAATGAGGGTCTTTGAGCTAGAACATATGGCCCTGTCTTTAAACCAGTGACATCGAGCCCTGACTTTCCTGTCCAAGGACAGACACCCAGCAAAGGTTTCACTGGGATCTTCACTTGCTGTTTGAGGACACGGTGTTTTAAGGTGTGTCCAAACAACGCGGCGACTTTAAATTTTACTTCGCATCATTAGAGAAAGAAGAGTTTTATGTTGCTTTAAGGATCATGAAACAGTAAGGCGTTTTTAGAATCTCTTGGGATGTATTTAGAATTTAAAAAAAGAATCTACATGCTTTTGTTGCAGAACTGCATAGCCAATGCTTAGTGAATTATATTATCTAATACTATTAAAGTAGAGTAACTGTTACAGATTCCAGCAAAATGTCTGTTGCTCCTAATGGGATCATATTTTTTTCCCTTCACCTTCCAATTTAAACTATGTGACTCTTCTGGATGTAGTTTGAAAATAAAATTTAATGCTCATCTATGATAATCATCACTTTGTTCTAAATTTCTGGCACATTTATTTCTTTTTCTTTGTTTTGTTTTGTTTTTTTGATGCATGTTTTGATCCTTAATTTATAACAGCTTCTCAAAACAGTGTCGAGAAGTATCTGAGGCAGGTGCAGGGGCACAAGGCCCACAATGTGTGCGTGGCATGACGACCCCTGAGGGACATTGGAGCGTTGTTCCTGCTCTGAAATATAGTCTCCGTTCTAAATGAGTTCCCGTTGTGGCTCAGCGGGTTGAGAACCTGACATAGTCTCTGAGGATATGGGTTCGATCCCTGGCCTCGCTCAGTGGGTTGAGAATCCAGTGTAGCCACAACCTGTGGTGTAGGTCACAGATGCAGCTCAGATCCTGCATTGCTGTGGCCGTGGTGTAGTCTGGCAGCTGCAGCTCCGATTTGACCTTTAGCTTGGGAATTTCCATATGCCACAGGTGCAGCTATAAAACAGAAAAAAAAAATGTGTACTTTTAAAAGGCTTTAATATTCTTTTTTTTTTTTTTTTGTCTTTTTAGGGTTGCACACTGGTGGCATATGGAGGTTCCCAGGCTAGGGGTCGAATCGGAGCTGCAGCTGCCAGCCTACACCACATCCACAGCTATGTGGGGTCCAAGCCACATCTGTGACCTACACCACAGCTCATGGCAATGCCAGATCCTTAACCTATGGAGCAAAGCCAGGGATCGGACTGGTGTCCTCATGGATACTAGTCAGGTTCATCATCACTGACCCACAATAGGAGCTCCAATATATTATTTTCCTATACAGACTTCCAGTCATGCTTGTCCACGTAATTGTGTCCATGAAGAATTCTACCGCAAGTTCTGGCTTCATTCACGCAGTTACACATGTTATAAAACTAGATCGTTGTAACAGGTAGTTTATCAGATTTCTTCGGTTGTCCTAAATTCATAAGTGTTCTAATTTTCTGCTTAAGCTCAGCTGGGTTTCACTCTGGGGCATCTTAGAACACGTAAGACTGCACAGAGGAACGGATTTATCTTCTCTGCTCGCACCATTTCCCGGTACACCACATTTGTCTTCTTAAAGGTCAGGCCTGATGGAAACAGGCAATGTTTCTCACTTACCTTGTTTTCTTACTTGTTGGATTTTCATGTCTGAGTTCTTTGGAAAATGTTAATGTGAATTTCTATAAATGCAACTGTTCAGTGGCACACAGGATGATTTATAAAGAGTGCTAGGATCTTGGGATAAAAAGTGCTCATAGTATCCAAGTTATTATTCATATTAGTAGTATCAACAAGAGCGCTCTCTCTCCTAATTAGTGACTTCCCCCAGTGTCTCAGAAATCACCCCCCTTCCAAGGTCAAATATAGTGGATTGTAATTTGCTGGTACTCACTGAACTCTGTTTTAAAAAATCATATTTAAATTTGCATCTCTCTAGGATCTTTATATTCCCCCCTTCTCAGGAGGGCCATTAAAAATCTCCATTATTGGAGTAGTAAATCTCCTTGAAGTAGCAGCATGAGTGACCAGCTGTGATTAGAACAGCCAAACTTCAGGGGGAAAAATTGCCACTTTCATCTAATTAAGAGAGAGAAGAGGGGTTTTTAAATTTTTTTTTTAATTTTTTTAAATACAAGTTTCTCCTAATAACTGTGAAAGTGTAGTGGTTAATGAAAGTGTGTAATTGCTAACAATAATTATTTTGAAACAGTAGTTCTGGGAATAGCCAAGAGTCTGTGTGAATGAGGTAAACATGAAATAGCCAAGTTCGAAAAGGGGGACACTGAAGAAAACGGGGCCACGTGCCACGGAGAAACGCATGGCCGCTGGAATAAACATTCTGATTCCATTCCAGGCGGTCTGACCCCATTCAAAGGGAAACTAAACATGAGAAAGGCGATACCAGATCTCTGACGTTTCGGTGGTGGTTTCTGAGATCCAAGGTGGCCAGGGGCCAGACCGAGTCTAACGTATTTATCAACCTCAGTCCAAAAATAACAAAGTCAAGTTTTGGCATGGACAGGTAATAAAAAGATTCCTGTGAACTCATGCCCACGATTATTCCTCTAACTTCTAACTGAAAAGACGCACAAACACAATTATTGGGATGGTCTCTGGATACCAGTTAGGAAGGACGGTGGGCGTGGTCACGTCTCGGTGTGCCCTTGTTGTTCTGGAGGTGAGTCGAGGTGGGACTTGGCCAGGAACACTGCCACCATAATAAGCCCCAGTTTCTTCTTCTATTAAAAACAAGAAATAGGAGTTCCCATTGTGGTGCAGTGGTTAATGTATCTGACTAGGAACAATGAGGTTTCGGGTTCGATCCCTGGCCTCACTCTGTAGGTTAAGGATCCGGCGTTGTGAGCTGTGGTGTAGGTTGCAGATGCAGCTTGGATCTGGCATGGCTGTGGCTCTGGCGTAGGCCGGCAGCTACAGCTCCGATTAGACCCCTAGCCTGGGAACTTCCATGTGCTGAGGGTGTGGCCCTGGAAAATACAAAACAAAAAACAAGAAATACCCGCCCCCCACCAAATAAAAAAAACCCAAAAAAACAAAATACCAATCAAGATTCCACTTCTAGCTAGGGCAGTCTAGCTTGGACCAAAATGACCATCCTGCTGACAACCAGAAACGTTCGGTAAATGTCTTTTTTGAGTTTTGAAGACACTGGAGAGCTGCCAAGGCAGTTAGGACTTGAGGGTCCACAAGCCTGGGGGGGAAGGCAATTCCAAGGAGGACCTGGTGACATTCAGCAGCGCTATCCTTCCTGTCCTTCACAAGCGGAAGCTTGGGTCAGAAAACCCATCGGGGAGCCTGAGATGCTGTGCAGAGATTTTGGAGGCTGGGGGGCCAGGATGCAGCCCAGCAGTGGAGAGACGCCCTCAGTGGTAGACGCCCTCCTAAAGTGGTACCTTTGTGTGGTTCTCTCCAAGCAGAGCCTGAGCAGGTCTGGCAGGTCATCAATAGGGCAAGGGACCGCAGAAAGCAGCCAGAGAGGAGAAGGGGAGAGGAGAAGAGCCCATGTACGTGCGCGTTCCTGTGGTCGGAACCTCAGGGCGCTGACGGCCCTGTGGCTTCAGCAGCCTCAGGGGAGGGAGCGCAGGTCCCAGGCCACACAGTTAACCTCCACCCCCGCCAGCAGGCTCGCTCCATCCAGGAGCCCGTTTCACACAGGAACTTTGGGACCGTGGCCAGGCCTCTACCTGAAAAATTACAGAAGATTATTGGAAAAATATAAAAAGACACAAATTATTAGAGATGTACTTTGTTCCAGGATTGGAAGAATCAATCCTATAAAGGCCTCACGTGTCTAATTGATCTGCAGTTTCAGTGCAATAGCAATCAAAGTTCCAGAAGCATTTTTTAATGGAAATTGGCAATCTTATTGTAAAATTTATGTGGAAAATGCAAAGAGTCAAATACACCCCAAATAATCTTGAAGATTATTAATCTTGAGAAAAACAGTTAGAGGCCTCGCACTAATAGATATTAAGATTTATTTGAAAGTTAAAGCAATCAAAACAGGATTAATTGGTACAAGACAGATAGAGCAGAGGCACAGGAAAAACCCAGAAAAACATCTACACAGCCTTACAAGCAGCATCAAGGAAAGGGTAGTCTTTCAGTAAATTCTGGAGTTCCTGTCATGGCTTGGTGGTTAACAAACCCGACTGGGATCCATGGGGATGCAGGTTCAATCCCTGGCCTCATTCAGTGGGTTAAGGATCAGGCGTTGCCATGAGCTATGGTGTAGGTCGCAGACATGGCTTGGATCCCCCGTGGCGGTGGCTGTGGTGTAGGTAGACAGCTGCAACTCCGATTAGACCCCTAGCCTGAGAACTTCCATATGCCGCAGGGGCGGCCCTAAAAAGCAAATAAGTGAATAAATCAATGAATAAATTCTGAGAGTCAATTGGGTATCATTAAAGGAAAAAAAAATCATGAGCCCTATTTTACACTAAACCTAAAAATAGATCCCATAAAAATTTAGGTCCAAATGTGAAAGGTTGTTTCTTGGGTTTTTTCTTGGCTGCACCTGTGGCATGTGGCGGTTCCCAGGTGACATCACAGCTGCAGCATCCTGGATCCTGAACCCTCTGTGCCACATGGGTGCTTCTAAATAATAAAATATCTAGAGGATAACATAAGAGAAAATCTTCATGACCTTGGGAGTAGATGTGGATTTAAAATTTTTAAAAATTGTGCTAAAATATACATAATGTGAAATTTACCAGTTTATTATCATTTTTTCTTTTTCTTTAGGGCCACACCCACAGCACATGGAGGTTCCCAGGCAAGGGGTCAAATTGGAGCTGGGGCTGCCGGCCTGCACCACAGCTACAGCCATGCCAGATCCCAGCTGCATCCGAGACCTACACTGCAGCTTGTCAATGCTGGATCCTCAACCCACTGAGTGAGGCCAGGAATTGAACCTGCGTCCTCATGGATACTAGTCAGATTCTTAACCTGCTGAGCCACAATGGGAATTCCCTGAAATTGCCATTTTAACCATTTTCAGATGCACAGGCAGTGGCATTAAGTACAGTCACACTGTTGTGACCCAGTCACCACCATCTCCAGAACTCCTTCCTCTTGCAAAACTGACACTTGGAACCCATTAGACACGGCTGCCCCTTCTCCTTTCTCTGAATCCGGCTCCCCGGCACTTCTTCTATGCAGAATCATTCAGTATCTGTCTTTTTGTAACTGGTTTCTTCCAGGCAGCACAAGGTCTTCGAGATTCCTCTGTGTTGTAGCAAGTGTCAGAATATCCTTTTTAATAAGGCTGAATGGTATTCCCTTGTATATAGACACACATTTTGTTTAATCTGTTCATCCATCAATGGATTAAAGTGATTTCAGTGGCTGCTACCTTTTGGCCACTGTAAATAATGCTGCTGTGAACAAGGGTGTATATAAATATAGATGAAGAATTTAAAGACAAAACAGAGAAAACACTCAGAACAAAGGAAAAAAGGTAAATTATACGACTTTAATTCTAAAGACGTGTTCCTCAAGACACCATTAAAAGAGTAAAAAGGCAAGTCACCAAGGGTGAGAAGATATTGTAAAATAAATATAAGCTAAGGACTTGTTTCTATAGAATGCCCACAAATTAACCAGAAAAAGGAAGGGCACCCCGTTAAAACATAAACATGATACTTGCATATGTCCTTTGTAAAAGAGGTTATCCAAATAACCAATAAACATGAAAATGTATCCAACTTTATTAGTAACCATGAAAATACAATGAAAACCACAACAAAGTGTCTGTGCACTGTTAGATGGCATGAACTGGAAAGGAATGACAATATGAGGTTTTTTTTGTTTGTTTGTTTTTTGCCATTTTTTGGGCCGCTCCCGCGGCATACAGAGGTTCCCAGGCTGGGGGTCTAATTGGAGCTGTAGCTGCCAGTCTACACCAGAGCCAGAGCAACACAGGATCCGAACCGCATCTGCGATCTACACCACAGCTCACAGCAACACCGGATCCTTAACCCACGGAGCAAGGCCAGGGATCGAACCCACAACCTCGTGGTTGCTAGTCGGATTCCTTAACCACTGCGCCACGATGGGAACTCCAACAATATGAGGTATTGATGAGCCTCTGGAGTCCCATGGCCTCTTACACGCTGAGCCCAGGACATCAACATTTTGGAAAACTGAGGTCCATCTACCAAAGCTCTATAAGCCAATTCTCCAACAGAAATGTACACACGTGTGCAAAAAAAGACACGTGTGAGAGTGTTCTGAGCGGTGTTATTTGTAATGCCCCAAACCTAGAAACAACTACTGTCCACAAATATTACAGATACATAATTTGGAAGAATATCAGCAATGACAATGAAGCAAATTCGGTTCAACAAAACAGTACGGATGAGTTTCATGAAGGTGGAGTGAAACAAGCCAGGCAGAGAGAGGACACACTGTACATGCTTCTGCTTGTGGTCCCAGACTTGGCAAAGGTGTCTGAAAGTATAAAAGTCAGGGCAGTGGGTCCACTGAGGAGATAAAGACTGGGATGGGCCATGGCGGGGTGGGGGACTTGGGTGCTGCTAAGGTTTTATTGCTGGCATGGATGTGTGTGCACTGAGTGGGTTGTACACTTAGAATTTGTATACTTTATATCTAGTTAACAAATAGTCTGTTTACAAATTATGTGTATATATATATATATTTTATGTAATATATATATATATATACATACATGTATTTCAATACATAGTGTATTCAGAATTAAAGCTACTGGGAGGCAAACACCCATGGTGGAACTTGCACATTCTGGAGGCAGATGCTGGGGTCTGAGTCCTGGCTCAGTCGCTCACTAGGTGTTGTCCTTGGGTAACTCATTTAAGTCCGTATGTCTCATTCTCTTCAACTGTAAAGCAAGAAAACACGTAGTGCTTACCTCATGAATTATCATAAGAATTAAGTGAGTTAATGTATTAAAACCCTTAGGAGGGTTTGCACATATTAGGAACTTTTATTACCATTAGTAGTAATAGTAGACAAAATAAATGTCGTGATGAAAATTTTAAAATCTTTTTTACTAAGCCATATAATTGAGGAGGACAAGAATTACACATTACCTGTTTGTGCATGTCCCACAAGGCATAAGACATGGTAATTTTCACAGTGATAGTAATAATATAGTAGAAATATATAGCCATAGTGTAATGCACTAGTATAATACTAATAGCAGTGCTATTATTCCTAGAGAAAGGAAGCATCCTAATGGTAACTGAGTTTATTTTTTATTGTACAGGTTGATGTTTTTTCCATTGAGGCAGTGGCTCTTGGAGAATTGGAGAAAATTTGGATTAGTCATGATGGGACAGGTCCAGGTAAGATTTGCTTAGTAAGAAATTTGTTTTTCAAATTAATTAAAAGTGTACCCTTTGATAAGAATTTTTTTTAAGTAGCAGAAAAGGCAGATGAAAGAAAAGATGAATGTACAGCCCATGTAAAATTGAGATGAGAAAATAGTTCTCTTTTAAGAAATTATACTTAGATGAAGTTTCGTCAGGTTAGATGTACTGTATGATTTTTAAAACTCACTTCTGCGTTATTGGGAAGGAAATGTCCTAGGAATACAGGAGCTTTACTGTGGTGTGTGTGTGTGTGTGTGTGTGTGTGTGTGTGTGTGTGTGTGTGTGTAAAATCTCTAGACCTAATAGGCAGTATTCAAAATCACATCAGTGGAGCAGTCCTGTGCCACAGTGGGTTAAGGATCCGGTGTGGTCACTGCAGCTGCTGTGGTGCGGGTTCCATCCTCCATCCAGGAACCTTCACAAGTTGAGGGTGTGTCCCCCCCAACAAAAATCTCACCTCTCAGGTTTCTGGGCAGGTGTTTCTCCTGGGTCCCCCCGGCACCCCCAGCACATTCTTCAGCAAACTAGCACCTTGGGAATCATCTGTGATTCTGTCTCTCTCCCTGCTTCTGTCCCTTCCACAGCTGTTAACTAGGTCTTGTCAATTCTCTTTCATTAATGTCTTTTTTGTCTCCCTTAGAACTGCTGAATTCAAACCTAAGTTTGACTCCGGAACCTGTGTTCTCTACTGCTCAAATGCAGCTAGGTGTTTTAACATCTATCATATAATCTAAACCATTTCTACATGCCTTTTTCCCTTACTGCTAGATTTGGAGGTTTTTGAAGTCTGGTATTATACATCAGTAATCTTTATTCTCTCAGTGCCTAGTTTAGTGCTTACTAGAATAGAAGCATAATTAATGACAATTTAATGAATGTATTTAAATTAGTGACATGATTTTAAGTAAATCTCTTTAAAAGGCATGAAGCGAGCTTAAAATGGCTTTTGCAAGAAAGAAGCGTGTGCATTTGGGGCCAAACCAAAGAGAAAGGAAGAAGAAAGGGGTAGAGCGAGTGTACAGGCAGAAAAGAGACAGATAAAAGGAGCTGGGGATCACAGGGAGGAGACTACGAGAAAGATGCAGAATAAGACGCTGAGTAGAGGAGGGAAAACGCCCTGTGCTGCCGCGATGCCCGGTCCCTGCTGAGGGCTGCGGCCTCCCCATCATCTTCACGAAGGATGGGGGCTTTTGCACCGAGATTTCCTGCTTTTATCCTGAGTCTCCCCCAAAACAGTGCCAGATGTGCAGAGCAGCCGATTACAGATGAGGCTGCAGATGGATCAGAACAGAGCAGTGAGGAGAAATCTCTGGCTTAACCAGGCTCTAGTTTTAAGTTATTGTGAGACTCCTATGGCGATGAGGGAAGCAACAGCATTGGGAGATCGAACCCAGAGATTTCAGGGCCACCGTGGAAGCGGAGGCACAGGTGCTGTGGGAGTGGGGGCCCCTTCTCGACGAAAGGCAGGCGAGGGGATCACACCAAGGGGCAGGTTTCTGAAGAGTAAGCTGTTATTACTGTGGTTGGTTGATAAAAGAATAAAAATGACCAAGGGAAAATTAAAGGGACATTGTGATTTTTAAATATGTTTAAGGAGCTAAAATAACTCGTAGAAAAAGCTTTAGGTGGAGGAAGCAACAAACTTCTGATTATTGATTTTTTTCAATGAAACATTGATTACTCAAATCTGCTCAGGTGTGGGAAAAACTTCAATTAAACTCTCCAGACCCTTTTTTAACTTCTCATTGTAAATAGAGAAGCTACTAACATTATTCTTTTATCTTGAGTATGATTGTATCTGTGGGTATCTAACCTCAAATAGAATAGAAAACTTTAGGAAGTTCCCCTGTGACATGAAGGGTTAAGGATCCTGCATTCTTGCAGCCGTGGCACAGGTCGCAACTGCTTTGTGGGTTGGATCCCTGGCCCAGGAACTTCCACATGCCACAGTGTGGCCAAAAAAAAAAAAAAAAGAAAGAAAGAAAAAAGAAAAAAAAATTCAGTAAAGAGACTTATGTTTACAGCAAACTTTGTAAATCTTCAGAATATTTAGGAATCATCTGAGTTTTTTTTTTTTTTTTTTTTTTTTTGTCTTTTGTCTTTTGTTGTTGTTGCAATTTCTTGGGCCGCTCCCGCGGCATATGGAGGTTCCCAGGCTAGGGGTCGAATCGGAGCTGTAGCCACCGGCCTACGCCAGAGCCACAGCAACGCAGGATCCGAGCCGCATCTGCAACCTACACCACAGCTCACGGCAACGCCGGATCGTTAACCCACTGAGCAAGGGCAGGGACCGAACCCGCAACCTCATGGTTCCTAGTCGGATTCGTCAACCACTGCGCCACGACGGGAACTCCCATCTGAGTATTTTAAACACAATAGCCTCTTGGGCTCACCCTGAAGATTCTGATTCAGTAGAGGTTGAATCATCAGAAAAATGCCTTTTTTTGGGAGTTCCCTTCGTGGATCAGTAGTTAATCTGACCAGTATCTATGAGGATGTGGGTTTGATCCCTGGCCTCGCTCAGTGGGTTAAGGATGATCCAGGGTTGCTGTGATGTAGGATAAGGATCTGTGAGCTGTGGTGTAGGTGGCAGATGCGGCTCGGATCTGGCGTTGTTGTAGCTGTGGTGTAGGCTGGCAGCTGTAGCTCCGACTGGACCTCTAGCCTGGGAACTTCCATATGCTGCAGGTGCAGCCCTAAAAAAAAGCAAAAAAAAAAAAAAAAAAATTCCTTTTTTTTTTTTTTAGTGAGTATCTTAGGGGATCCTGATTCCTGTGGTCTCAGACCACGTGTTTAAAACCTCTGCTTTCTGACGTAGGAGTTCTTTGTTTCGAGCCTGCTTTGCACAGGCTGTCTGTCACAGGCTGGATGTTTAGATGGGAGCAAGGCAGGTGGTCTGTGCCTCACAGCTGTGCCGGGTGGGACGGACACGTATGAAGCATGACACCTGGTCTAAGAGTGATCCTTAGAGTGGCAAGGGGACCTCTCCTGACCCAAGAACATGAAGATCCCCCAGAGAAGATGAACAGTGATGGGGGGGAGGTGGGGTGGGGGGCTGGGTTTGGCGGGACACTCAGGGGTTCCCTGACCGAGGGATGGGGCTGGTGACACTCAGGCAAGGGACGTTGAAAGCTGTCACTCTAACTGGATTTTTAAATTCTTTGACTAAACCCTTCTTCCTACACTCTTCACACTCTTCACTAAAAGAAAAAAAAATTACCATGATGCAGTATCTAGGCTGTGTTTTTCTTTCTTTTCCTTTTCAAACTTTGTATGAAATCAGTTCTGATGACCCCACCCCCCAATCTGAGCCCAGATGTTGCCGTGCCCGTGACCGCCTGTTCTTTCCTCTCCCTCAAGGCAGCCAACGTCCTTTTTTTTATATATATCATTTTTTTATTTTTTTTCCCTTGTTTTAAAAAAGTCTTTACTAAATATGTAGGTATCTTTAAATATACTTTTGATGGTTTTTGTGCTTTGTAAAAATTGTGGCATGTTATATGAAGTCTGTTGCAACTTGATTTTTTTTCCACTCAAGATTGCGTTTCTAAGATTTATCCACTTCTTCTGTGGTGTTATAATTCACTTTCATGACTCTGTAACATTCTATTGCATTACTACATTCATTCATCTCATATGTGGATAATTGTGTTGGCTCCAGTTCAACAGTCACACACACGCTGAAATGAATGTTCTTATGTGTGCGTGGCTCTGAGAGATGCCTAGAGAGGTGGTTTCCAAAAGGGGGGTGACTTGGCCACTGCTGGGGACACTGGGACATTGTTTGGAGGTTGTTTGGGGGCTGTCACCCTGGGGAGGGGGAGCTACTAGTGTCTAGTGGGTAGAGGCCTAGGAAGCTGCTCAACATCCTACAACGCACAGGACGCCCCTAATAAGGAATTGTCAGGCCCCTGAATGTCAGTGGTGCTGAGGCCAGAAACCTACTCTAGGGTAAGTCCACGGAAGCCAGCTGCAGGATCAAAGAATATGATCATTTGCAGCTTTTTCAAAAGAGATTATACTGTTTTACTGTTACCTAGAGTGTATAAGAATTTATATTAGGAGTTCCCGTCATGGCGCAGTGGTTAATGAATCCGACTAGGAACCATGAGGTTGTGGGTTTTATCCCTGGCCTTGCTCAGTGGGTTAAGGATCTGGCGTAGCCGTGAGCTGTGGTGTAGGTTGCAGACGTGGCTCAGATCCTGCGTTGCTGTGGCTCTGGCGTAGGCCGGTGGCTACAGCTCCAATTCGACCCCTAGCCTGGGAACCTCCATATGCCGTGGGAGCAGCCCAAAGAAATACCAAAAAGAAAAAAAAAAAAAAAAGAATTTATATTATGTCATATTCTCGCAAACACCTAGTACATTTATACACTTAATTTTTGCCTTTATTAATTGGGTCTAAGGTGGTTTGTATTTATGGTCTTACTTTGCATTTCCCTGATTTCTTAGAAAAAGAGCGAGCATTTTTTTTTTTTTTTCCGGCCCATGGCATATGGAGTTCTGGGGCCAGGAATAAGATTCAAGCCACAGTTGCCACTAAGCTGTAGCTATGGCAATGCTGAATCTGTAATCCACTGTGGGAGGCTGGGGATCGAACCTGCATCCCAGCGCTTCCTAGTTTATCTCACACTCGGTAATAGTCCCAACGTGAGCAGTTGTGATGACAGCTTTCCTACCAGCCCTCAGGAGCCCAGGGGTTTCTCCTCTTGTTGTTGCACCATCACCTTGGTCAGAGCTGGTCATAGCACAAGGAGGATGGGAGAGTTCCCGGCAGCAATGCCTTTCAGGCCAGTGGGGTGGAAGCTGCCCACCCTCTCCTCTGGTCACACCTCCTTACTGAGAAGTTAGCCTTCGGGTTTTCTGTAGCTGCAAAGTCCCCTGGGAAATGTGGGCTGGAGCCTGGCAGTGACTGAAGAAGGGGGTCAACCAGCAGTTACCCCCACAGTACCTTGTCTGATTTGGGGTATATTTTGCTGAACTGAAATCCTTAATTTTAATGTGGTTGCATTTAACAACATGGTATTTTTTTCTGATGACCAGCACATTTCATACCTTAAGGAAGCCTTCTTTCTCTACCCCTAAGATATTCCAGGTAGATAGATGGATGGATAGATAGACAGACAGACAGATATGGGTAGATATATATAAAGAGACATTCCTCTAAGCATGTGTGTTTATACACACACGTACTCGTTCATGTCCTGCCTCTCTAAGACTTAGAGGTCTGTCCACCCCACCTGTAGTTGATGTGTGTGGGCGACAGGAGGGTAGAATCCACTTTCTCTCTTTTCCATGTGTGGACTCAGTGGTACCCACTGCCTATCACAGACTCCTCCTTCTCCCGAGGGTTCTGTGGAGTCTACTACCATCCTTCCATCCCATTCAGGTGGTCTTTGCTTTGCATGGCTTCTGTCTACACTAATTCCAGGTACAATGATTAGTTAAATGACAGACATCCCCCAACAACATTGTTCCAATTTCAGTTCCCACAGTATGATCATGATAAATGCATAAAGTAGGAACTCCACTGCTGGCTCTTCAGGTCACCAGTCATTACCTAGGTAACAGATGCCCATCTGGAGCCCTGACCAATCACTGCACTTCTCTCAGAGCCTATTGGTAACTCATCACTGCCTCGTTACCACGGTTCATGCACAGACAGCAAAGCATGTAGCTGTACTGATGCCTCATCTCCTGATGGTAAACCCAGGGGACACTTTACAAAGGTGAGTAATTCAGAGATGAAAGCACAGCAAAGAAACAAAAAGGGGTAATGCTGGAAGTGAAGTTCAAGTCCAACCTAAGAGGAGTTATAGAGGAAGTCTCTGACTCTGGGAATATTGACACCGTCACCATTGGAGAGACTTCAGATAATAGCCAGTGGAATTCAGTGATGGGAACTTGTGACCAGGAACGGGGGAAAGTGATTGTGACACATCCTGGAGGAAGTGATGTCTGTAAAAACTTCACATTAAAGGAGCTCTCGGAGACATTTGATGGCCTTAAAAGCACAGAGGATAAAATGTTAGAAGCTAATCGAACCTTAGAAAAGAGTTTGACAATTTGCTAAGGCATAAAAAGATGCCTGCTCTTTATAGTGAGTTATAAGCCGAGAAGGGAGGCAAGCACCATTCAAATTACTCTTGATAATTTTTTTAACAAAGAAATACACCTTTTAATATTAGCTGTTTCTAATGTTTTAAATTATGGTGTGCTAATATTACTGTTGATTTTCTTTCATTTCCTTACACATTTATCGCTAACAGTAAGAGAGTTTTTGATGTCTTGGATGGTCTCAGTGTGTGGTCTTTTCATAGCTCTGCACTACTGCTCAAAGCAGTTACTTAAATGTCCAGGTCAATTCCCAGTCCTTTTGTTTCTGTTCCATCAGTCAACTTATCTTTGCCAACCAGTTCTGTGTTGTCTTATTTAGTATAGATTTTCTTTTCTTTCTTTCTTTCTTTTTTTTTTTTTTTTGTTTGTTTGCCCCGAGGCATATGGATCCATGTTCCTGGGCCAGGGATCAGATCCGAGCCATAGAACCTAAACCGCGGTAGCTGTGGCAACACCGGATCCTTAGGCCACTATGCTGGGCTGGGGGGTCGAACCTGCCTCCCCGTCCACGTACATCTTGTAATGCACTCATCAAATCTCTTGTAAAACCCTAGGGTGAATCCGATTTAATTTTGTTCAAGTTTGAGAAAAACTGACATCTCTGTAATTTCTTCATGTTCACAAATGTAGGCCTGCTTTTTCTGTTTATGTCTTCTTTCCTGTCATTTCTTCCATTTAGGTAACTTTTCTATAAATTATACTACACCTGTTTTTGTTTTTTTTCTTTTTATGGCCACATCCGAGGCATATGGAAGTTCCCAGGCCAGGGGTCATCAGAGCTGCAGCTGAGGGCTATGCCACAGCCAGAGCAGCACTGGATTCGAGCCGCATCTGTGACCTACTCCACAGCTCATGGCAACTCCGGATCCTCTACCCACTGAGCAAAGCAAAGAATTGCACCTGCATCTTCACAGAGACAACATCAGGTTCTTAACCCACAGAGTCACAATTGGGCTCCATTCTTTTTTTTTTTTTTTTTTTTTTGTCTTTTTGCTATTTCTTTGGGCTGCTCCCGCGGCATATGGAGGTTCCCCGGCTAGGGGTCGAATCGGAGCTGTAGCCACCGGCCTACGCCAGAGCCACAGCAACGCAGGATCCGAGCCGCATCTGCAACCTACACCACAGCTCACGGCAACGCCGGATCGTTAACCCACTGAGCAAGGGCAGGGACCGAACCCGCAACCTCATGGTTCCTAGTCGGATTCGTTAACCACTGCACCACGACGGGAACTCCTGGGCTCCATTCTATGTCTGTTTTTAGATTTATCCTACATTCTTAAATTTTTACGGAAGTTGAATATTATTACTTTCATTGGGTTATGCTTCTCACCATTATTTTCAGGTCAAGAGAAATGTCAGGGATTTTTATAAATTTATTATATCTAATCATTTCCCTCTTCTCTCTTGATTCCACTATTTTCTGTAACTTCTTGGGGTGTTTAATTTAGAAAGTCAGGTTATACATGAATAATGACCATTCTGTTTCTTCTTTTCCAACAAATTACTTTTCATTCTTCTTTCTTCCTTTTTTCCCTTCTTTTTTCCCCCTTATTTAACTGCATGGACAGGTGCAATAACCAGTGATAACTTCGAAATGTTCACCATTAAGAATGATGATTTTGATGTTACATATTTAAACATATCAATCTTCTATAGATAATGCACTGAAATGCATTTTTGTGAATTTACTTCTTTCTCTATTTTTGGCTGTTAAGTCCTTTTTTTAGAATTTCAGGGTGAATTTGTGTCCCTGAGAGAAAGCCTTCTCTTTTCTTCTGCTTCCACTGCTCCGAGTAATTAGGAGGCTCATCCAGGCTTGCTTTCTCTGCTGGTATAATTTGGATGGCATATTTTTGTTCCCAAATTGCCTGACAAGTGTACTTAAAAAAAGAACATTTGGAGATTCTATGAATAAAAAAAAAATCACAACTACTAGTATATTTTATGCTGAGAGTCAACGTGATCTCCTTTGTCAGTTTTCACAGGAAATGGCTGGTTTCTTGAGTGCGTTGTTCTTAAATGTGAAGAGGAAGACGACAACCAGGAGGCACTGTTCCCGTGCAACAGGTGTGCTGTCACCGGTCCCTCACTGCGCGCGGTGATGCGCCCTTTGTCCAGGACTTCCAGCTGGACACCAGCCTGCCCCTCCATCTGTCTGGCCACATTGCACCCTCCTTTAAAACCTGAGTGGAAGGCTTGCACTCCCTAGGAAGCTGCTCCTTATCATGTTAGTAATTCTCTTTTTCTTTGTAACACTTAGTATTTTTCTCTTCTGGAATAGGCATGCTGCAATGAAAGGAAGCTGAATTAGGATTTCAAAAGCAGGTCTTTGAATCTCACACACTTGCTGTTTCCCACTAGTTCTGCAGACGTGGGTGCTGCTCTCAGCTTCTCTGAGGTTCAGTTTCCTCATATGTAAAGTGGGGATGATACTTGTTCCTCCTGGTTCATTGAATCATAAAATCAAATAAAGGAATATATAGGAACTGTGAACTCTAAGGCATTATCCAAATAATGGTGCAGATATAAGTTAAGAGAATTAAGTTGCAAGGGTAGCTCTGGAATTCATTGACCATTCATAGGTGTGTTACTTCAATTCTCCAATCCTCAATTTCAGAATTTTATGATAAGAATGATTAAGTAAGACCTACCTACTTTATAGGGTTGTTATAAGTAGACTATCAATATATCCTTAAACAAAGTGCCCTAAAAATGGAAATGATATAATTTCCCATCATTCTTCATTAGTCTGCAGAGTATGTTGATTCAGTCATTGTACAAATAGTAATTGACCACAAACCATAGCAGGAAGTGGGACAGTTGAGGAGTTTCAGCGATTCAGCAATATATGGTCCCTACCTGAAAGGAGTTTATGGAATCCCAGGTGAGAGCAGATGCTCCCATCCTAAGGGCCATGACAGAGACGTGTGTGAGAGCCCAGGTGCCAAGGTGGATGTCTCTGTGATTGCATGTTGCTGAATCCAGAGAACATGTGCGTTGCATTGTGTTGATTCATTTATTCCCCATCATTTATTCAAGCAGAACTTTGCACACCTCCTAGGTGTCAGGCAGGATACCACATCCTGGATATATAGAGATAAAAAAAAAAAAAAACCTGTCTTCAAGGAGTTCCCATTTTATGATGAGAGACGGGAGGAAGGATGTGGTCCTAACAAAGCTGGACAGCTGGGCAGCTGGATGTGCTCTGAGTTTAGCAGGCATCTGGGCATCTTTGACTCCTGAAGTGTTGTACACTTTTTCAGACACGCAGAGAAGCCCCTCAGTGGACTGAGTGGGTTTTACCTTACAATAGTTCTGATTCTAGGAAATACCCATTCTTCTGAAACTTATAAGGAGTTGCATTCTTACTTCTCTGAAGGAGATGTGTAACCCTTCGCAATCTTCTGTTTGTTTTCTTACTATACATCCATTTGACATGCAGGTGCATCACAGTCGTGATTGCCATTTTGTAACATTCAGGCTCTAGGAAGAGACCTTATATTTTTAGTTTATTCAAGAAATCTTTTCATTCCTTAATGGGGTGTGAAAAGAGCAAAGATTAAAGTTTTTCAGGGCTGGCTTTGAATTACAACTCTCACTGAGTAGCGCTAGGAGGCTCCGTTTCTTCTTACATAAAATAGCAATAATGACACCTAATTTGGCAAAGTTGTTTGAGGATTTCACACAATACACATAAATTACCTGCAGATATCTTGCAATGATTAGAAGCTCCATGATGATAAATGGTACTGCAGTAGAAACACTTTTAGATTAAAGAAATCTTTAGACACAATGCCATATGTGGAAAAGAGGTGAAAAATTTTATTTCTAGATTATATGTCAAGTATTTAGAACTCTCCAAATAATTACTTTTAAAACTCTAGGTCTGTACAGTCCAATACAGTAAGTAGATTTTGTAAATGATCCTCTGAGGACAGGCCCCTGCAAAAATCACTGCATTCACTACAAACTTGATTTGTTGGAAAATTCTACTGAGACTTTGGAGAGTTTAGAAGCAGGTTTTCCTAGTTTCCCCAGAATAACGTAGCCATTTAAACTCATGCCTCCTTCTACTAATGAGAAAAGAAAAAGTATCTGAAAAAGAAATTATTTAGGACTTTACTGCAGGGTCAGATGAAAATAGAGGGGGTTCTCTTCTGCCGTGGGGCCCTCTTAGGTTTGCAGCCCTGCCCTCTGTGTGCACAGGGTCTGGCACTTACCGCTCCCTGACCCTGTAGAGGCTCCCGGTGAAGCGAGAACTCTACGAAGCAACTCATCCCAGCCTCACCCGCGGCCTCAGAGGGGCTCCATGACACTTCTGTTCCACAGGTGAGGAAGCTGAGACGCCCAGAGGTCAGATTTCTTACCTAAACACGAACAGGGTTCAGGGCCGGGGGGTCTGACTCTTGAACTGAACTGTCCCATTGGGGATTAAAAGCTCGTGTCTGTTGAGCTCCTGAACTGCCCCTGTCCCAAATCAAGGTGTGAGGAGGTGTAAAAGGCATGTGCCAGCTGCCAGAGACGAGGAGTCAGTAAGACTGTGGTTGTGGAAGTCCATTCGGGCTGCTGTAACAGCACCCGGCAGTCCGGTGGCTTAGAAACGATGGACGTTTATTTCTCTTGGCTGCAGGGACTGCATGTCTGAGATCAGGGTGCCAGCCAGGCTGGGTCCCGCTGAAGGCTTCTTTCAAGCCGCCAGCTGCCAACTTGTTGCTGTGTCCTCCCTTGGAGGGTGGGGAGGGGCTCTGGAGCCCCCCGTAGACACTGATCCCACCCAGAAGTCCACCCTCCCAACTTTTACAGCATTTAGGGGAGACACAAAGATCCAGGGCCCGGCAGTCAGCTCAGTCATTTGTGGTATTGACTATATGTTGAAATGATTACAATTTCCATCATCAGTGGATTTTTTTTCTCCCACATGTGACTCATATTTTCTCTCGAAGAGTCCTGCTCTAGAGTCTGAGGGTTTAGCCACTGTATAGACCTACTGATCAGATGATGGGGAGAAATAAAGGCTTCCCTTATGGAAACTCCAAATGAGAAAGTTTACCGATTTTGAGATGTACTAGAATATTTGTGATGTTACCAGAGGATGAAAACTGCCCCCAAAAAGGATGAATCAGTGTAACTTTCAGCTTGGGTACCCGACAAAAGTCCATGGCAGTTGCCCTCCTAAAGTTCATTTGATGTGGCTTGAAATCTCCCATGCTTTTAAAAATTTCTCGGCTTCTCTCTGAAGGACTCTTTAAACCCTTTGTGTGTTTTATTTCCACTCTGAGCCACGTGCCCTCTCTGTGTCACTTCCCTTCCCCTCCCTCGGCAGGTGGCTGGGCGAACACCAAGATGACCTGCCAGACGGAGCGGGAGCTGCTCGCCGAAAGCCGCTTCGGTACAGGAGGAGGGATGGACCCCCTGCCTCCTGAGAGGGCCACTGCGCCTCCCACAGGCTGCTTACCTGCCTGTCACCGTGTGGCTGTCCTTTCCTGGACGGCAGCAGACACCTGCAGGGCCAGCCTGTGTGGAACACATCCGAGGCTCTTGGGAGAAGCTTCTGCCCGAGTTGGGTGCATCGCTTCCTCTTCTTCTCACTTCCTCCCCGAAACCTGGCACCTGCTAGGTCTACGAATAGGTGGCCTTAGTGGGAAGTGACTGAAGAGGCACAGAACGTTTGATTACGGTAAGATGTTTTCATACAACCTATGCTAATTTTCAAGCAGAAGTGCTATTCTTAGATAATGGTCTGTCTCTCTTAGTATTGGTGGTAAAATAAAGAAGCAAATGTGAAAAGAATACAGTTGATTGGGTTACATTTCATTCCTGCTGCGCTTCACGCTGATCTTCACCCTCCTAGTTTCTTGGAGCTGGTCCCTGGGTCTGCAGCCGGCAGCAGCCAAGAGGCCTGCCAGGCGCATGTCTTCCATCCATCCGTCACTCCCTCCATTAGCCTCATACACTTGTCGGTCTGATGCTTCGTCCAGCCCTTCCATCAGCACCTGACATAAAACCCAGTGGCCTGCACAGCAGCACCACAGCCTTGCCCTCAGGGCTGGAGTCTCAGTGCTGCCCTCTCAAGGTGGACGCTGTTATCAGCGCATCTGGTAGAGGAAGCGGAGGGAGAAGAGGCTCAGCCCCAGCTCAGTGTGTGACAGAAACAGGAGTGCAGAGCCTGAACCCGGTGGTCCTACTCCAGAGCCAGCACCACCTCCGCGTGTGTTTCAATGTCCCGGGAAATCACACAGCGGGTCCCCAACCGTCACATCTTCTCACCACCTGCATGTTCATGTCACATGCACGTTCCACCTGGACCACTTAGACTCAGCGGTTTTTTCCTTTAAACTAAATTGGATTATGTGGGAGTGGAGAGAGATTTGCCTCATTCTAAAGCATATCCATAATATCCTTTAAATCATTTATGTCATTACATTTTTTCCTTAAAACATGTTAAATGAATCTATAGCTAACACAAACTTTAGGTTATATATATGCTACCTAAATTTATAAACATCCAGTGAGTCTGACAAATCGTGATCAGTAAATAATGGTTCAACAAATAGAAGCTGTTGCTGTCATGGCTCACTTTTCACTGTTCCACGATTGAGGACCAATCTAGTCTTTAGAAATGGTACATTTTCCATCTGAGTTTGAAAACACATCAAAAGCAGAGCTTCAGGGAATTCCCATCGTGGTGCAGCGGAAATGAATCCGACTAGGAATCTTGAGGTTTGGGCTTGATTCCTGGCCTTGCTCGGTGGGTTAAGGATCCAGCATTGCCATGAGCTGTGGTGTAGGTCACAGATGAAGCTCAGATCTGCATCGCTGTGGCTGTGGCGTAGGCTGGCAGCTGTAGCTCCGATTCGACCCCTAGCCTGGGAACCTCCATATGCAGCCCTAAAAAGACAAAAAAAAAAAAAAATGTAGAGCTTCAGAGATTTATTTGAAGTTTAAAACAGTGTTTTGTTTTTATTTTTATTTTGAAGTGGTCAGCAGACCAAGTTAAAGGTAAGCACAATGGGTACCTCTCCCGCGGGCTGTGGGGACAAGTAGGGACCACTTCCAGGCTGGACTGAAATACCGCATGATCCCAGTACAAGGCAGGTACTGAGGAATTAAGCCGAAGTTTGCTCCACGTCTCTTGTGTGCTAGACACACAGTTACTGGGGATAAAAGGGCAAAGGGCTCAGTGGTTTTCTTGCCCGTGGGGGCTTCTGTGTGGTGGCAGCCACATGAGTTGCCTGTGTCTGCACCCCGGTGAGCTCCCCTGCTGCTGGCCCTGAGCCCTTGGGGGGTTGGCATCATTCTGTCCCCTGCAGGCTTGGTTCCCGGCAGGCTTCCTGACTCATAGTAAGTGCTCTGTGCCTGTTAATGTGTGAATCACCCTCCTACAGTACAACACACTGTTGAAGAGATTATCCCTGATTCAGCTCATACTTGTATGGAATCAGTACTCACAAGTAATTACACTCAAGTCCTCTATTTTTGCCAACTTACCTACAACAACGTATTTCAATGCTACACCTAATCCTGCCTTTGTACCCCCACCATGGAGATTGGAGTTGGCAGTTTCTCAGTTCTATCCAATGGCATTTTTACAGCCCTTCTCCTGTGGGAGGAGATGCTGTAGACACTGACGTCATCCATTGTGTGTTGATGCGGGTTTATTTTGTTATCACAGCACTCTTCTTAATCACTGGCTGGATTCTGGGACTAGCTGAGGCTTCCCCCATGTGTAGTGACTTTCCTCTGAAAACTGGGTAAAGGACAGAGAAGCCATATGTATTTCTGAATTTGCTGAGAAGGCAGAAGTTAACCTAATAGCAAATACGTAATATCAAGAAGGCAAATAGATTCTTAAAGTAAAAGTCGGCTGGAAAGAAGTGTCCTTTTCTTGTGGAGAGAACCACATAAACTCCTGAGCCAGGCACCTGCCTCGTGTCCTGTGGAGATGCCAGGGCTGCGATACAACCATAAAACTGTGGGTGGAGGCGAGGCTCTGTATTCAAAGCCCTGGCTTTACCTGGAAGGAAGATAAAGGTATTACATTCAAGGTGTGTGTTTGAATTTCTAGTGTAGCCAGAAGATGGAGGTTGGAGTAAGTCTTTTCATGCCAGTGGATTGTTTTGAATCACTGAGTTTATAGTCAATTTTAAAAATCAAGACTGAATGAATAATTGAATAAATGCCTGAAAAGGAAGGGTGGCGTCTTAACTACCATCTCAACTACCCGCATCAAGAAGGGTGGATTCTTGAAGGACTTGGGTCTTCCTCCCCAGAATTCTAGGCTCAGGTTTACCTTCCCCGACTCCTACTTGAAAGGAGGGAAGGGGCCACTGAGAGAAGTCAGGAGTGACCGGCACACATGTTCCTGTCACAGCCACGCATGGCCCCACTCCCACTGGACAGGATTCCTGAGAGCAGAGTTTCCATCTCGTTTTTCTGGGACCCTATAGCACCTGGGTCAGTGCAGACACAACACAGTCTTATGCTGTTCTAATGGAAAGTAAACATACTTAGGAATGGTAGCGATGAGTAGGAAGGCTGAGAAAATGGAAACATGCTAGGAAATTCATCTTTTTTTTTCCCGACAGTATTTGTGATTCTGTTTTAGCCCAGGAGGAGGGTCTCAGAAAAGAGATTGGAGAAGGCTCTTGTTTAGCCCATGTCATTGTCAGTAAATGCAAAGGGAAGGCTCCTCAGGAAGACTCAGGACGATACAAATGTACTGGGAAGTGACAGCCCCAGAAGTCGTGGGTCAGAGTGCATGGTGATGTCCCCGGCACACTGGGAAAGCTTCCAGTTGGTGATGGGCTGCCTAGCCCACCTCTCCCGAGGCATTTGCCTTCCAAACCATGGAAGCGCAGGCCCCTCCTTGAAATTACACACAGATTAGTAACTTCGCACTGGATACCCTATGGACAAAAGACTCAGCGGGAGCTCACAAGTGTCCCTTTTTGTAAGCTTCCGGGTCCTCTAAATTATTTCACCACCAGCCCCCCATCGTCATATCTCGTGTGACTCTCTAGTTAACGTCACGGCTAATCTCCTTGATGATTACTGGCTTCTTCAATTTTAACAGTAAAATTGGTGGTGGTTGGAGTTCCCACTGTGATGCAAGGGGATCAGCAGCATTTCTGCTGCGCCAGGATGCAGGTTCAATTCCTGCCTGGCACAGTGGGATAAAGGAGCCAGTGTTGCCATAGCTGTGGTGTCAGTCACAGCTGTGCCTCGGATCTGATCCCTGGCACGGGGAACTCCATATGCCAGGGGTGGCCAAAAAAAAATTTATGGTTGTTGAGGGAGGTCAAATTTAAACACGACAAGCATTTGAAAGTTTCATAGACATTGAATGTTTCAGCAGATTGCCTAACACTTAAAGATCCTTTTTTCTTTTTCTTTTTTCTTTTTGAGTTTAGCAGTAGGACTAAAGCATGGCATGCAAAGGTCAATGCCAGGAGTCCCGCCTTAGTACTGATGGTGTTTTGGCTGCCCAGCACCCACCCTCCCTTTCTAAGAACACCCCACTTTCCTTTGGAGAGATTAGCTCTTCCTAAGAACTATGTTCCTTGTGCTTCTGTCCTTACCTCAGTTGGGGACAGGCTGGTGACCCCAGCAAAGCTGATACTCGGATTTTGAGTCTTGAATGGCAGAGAGATCACAAAATGTTGGCGTTTCAGCCCCAGCCAGCAAGGGGCCTGAGACTTCTGCCCCTGGTCCAGGGTGCCCCCTGGGTCCCTCCCTCCTCCCCAGGCTGCCTCCCCGCCCTGGAGCTGGTCTCTCAAAGACACTCCAACAGCGGCTGAAGTTGGCATCATTTGTCTTTTCTGCAACCAAATTCAACACTTCCCCAGCCCGCTTTCATCCTCCCTTCCTTTCCCATCATCTGTCTGTGTGTCTGTCTGCCAGAAGGTCTTTCCTGCTTCCAGCTTCTGTCTTACAGACCCTCTCCCCACTGCTTCCCATGTCTTTAACTTTGGCCTTAGTGAATAGCCCGTGGCATGGATATCATTGTAGGACAGAGCCCTGGAGGAATAGGAGTAATAGGCTTTACCTGTTGTTGTCATTTTATGTTACTTTGATAATTGCATGCATGTAAACAAAGCCCATGCTAACGAGGAAAGCCAGGCTGCTTGCTCAAAGTTTGTGGACCAAGAGAGAGGGGCTGCCCTCACTCCCCTTGGCATTGGCTCAGTGGCCTTGAGAGAAACAGAAAGCTTGAGTGGAAGGAAGGGAGGGTTTCCAGTGGCACTGCCTAGAGGCTGCCACCCCGGAAGGGGAAGCTGGAGGTGCTGCTGGCAGCCGCGTTGCATCCCGAGGCTGTGCTGGGCCTGTGTGTCAGGCTCTTTACTGGTGGATCCTACGTTGTGAGAAGGGACAAAAGTCAGGGAAACTGCCAGTTATTGATCAAGTCCTGGTCTTTTGTGGCCATTGCCACTGAGTTGTGGTTTGGCTTCCAGGGCTGGTGGCTGCAGAAGTTGTGAGTCAAGTTCTTCTGTCATCATCAGTCTGCCTACTGGCTGCTTATTTAGCCTCTCAGTTAGCACTTGAGTCTGTGACTTAGGTTTTATTTATATTTAAGACACATTCTCTTGGCTTTTATTTCCATTCCAATGCAAAGGAAAGGAAATGTTAGGAAATAAAAGTATTTGCCCAAAGCCACCTCTTGCAACCCAGAAATTATAGTTTCTAACTGAAGGGTAATTTTTGCTTTTTTAAATTAAAATTTTTTTTATTTAATTTTATTGGAGTACATTTAATATACTGTGCTGTATTTGTTTCAGGTGTATAGCAAAGTCATCAGTCATATATATATAAATGTATTCATTCTTTTTTCTGGTATAGGTTACTGCAAACTATTGAGTAGATTTTCCTGTGCTATACAGTAGGCTTTTGTTACTCATCTGTTTTATGCAGTAGGGTGTGTATGTTAATCCCACCCTCTCAAGTCTTCCTCCCTCTCAACAGTTTCATCTGTGGTAACCATAAGATTGATTTTGAAATCAGTGAGTGTTTTTCTGTTTTTTATTTTATTTTATTTATTTTATTTTTCAGGCCACAGGTGCGGCATGTGGAAGTTCCCAGGGGTGGAATCAGAGCTACAGCTGCCAGCCTACACCACAGCCACAGTGACACCAGCTCTGAGCAGCACCTGCAGCCTACACTGCAGCTCACAGCAACGCCGGATCCTTAACCCACTGAGCAAGGCCAGGGATCGAACCTGGATCCTCGTGGATGCTAGTCAGGTTCATTTTCACTGAGCCAGGATAGGAAATCCTGTTTCTGTTTTTTATTTTGTTTTGTTTTGTTTTGGTTTTTTAGGGCTGCTTTTGTGGCATATGGAGGTTCCCAGGCTAGGGGTCGAATTGAAGCTACAGCCGCCGGCCTACACCACAGCCACAGCAATGCCAGATTCTTAACCCACTGAGGGAGGCCAGGGATCAAATCTGAGTCCTCATGGTTCCTAGTCAGATTCGTTTCCTCTGCACCACGACGGGAACTCCCTGTTTCTGTTTTCTTAAATAAGTCCTTTTGTATCATTTTTACTAGATTCCCCATATGAGTGACATCCTATGATATTTGTACCTTCTTTTTGTCTGACTTACTTCACTCAGTGTGATAATCTCCTGGTTCATCCATGTTGCTATAAATGGCATTATTTTGTTCTTTTTTATGGTTGAATAATATTCCATTGTATACATGTACCGCATCTTCCTTATCCATCCTGCTGTCGATGGCATACATGAAAACTATCTTCAGTTCCTCTTTGTAGTTTCTCAATGCAGGTGGTCAGGGTCTGATTATGAAGATCATTACAAATCACACCTTCTGCCTCTGAGTACCTGATAAAGAGCCTGCAAGGAAACTGGAGAGTTTTATTCCATGTGAATCTGGTGTGCAATGTATTATTCCCAAACATCATCCTATCAGAAAAAGCTGGGAGAGGCACTTCAAATGCAGACCCCCAGGGTCCCTGCAGGCTTCATGGGAGAGTGGTCTAGAGCATTTTGTTTCTTTTCTGCCCTACCCAGGGCATGTAGAAGTTCCCGGGACAGGAGTCGAATCTGAGCCACAACCTTGACCTAAGCCACAGCTATAGAAATGCTGGATCCTTTACCCACTGCAGGAATTCCTAGAGCATTTTTGCTGGTTCACCTGTTTGAGTACAAGAAGTGCCAGAGTGATAGATATTCTTATGCAGCTGGCAGGTGCTGGTCCTTGGGTTGGCAACTGTTGCATTAAGAGTTCCACTGTTGTGTGTTGGTGAGACGGAGGCTGTCACATCATTTATCCTTCATATAAATGTCACCCTGACTGCGTATGTACATCTACATTTGTGCTTCCTGAGGTTTGGAAACCGTGCAGCCTGGGATGCGTTTGAGTTACCATGCTTGTAACTTCCCACGATGCAGGGAGTGAAGATGGGTTTGGGCAGACCATGTCCGGCAGACGGGGGTCCTTTTGGCTTTAAACCTTGCCAACTTCCTGAACCCAGAATAGTTGTGAAGAACCAGTCTTCTCAATGTGACGAAGTTCAGGAAAGAGCCAACTTGCAGAACCCATGCAGGAATACAGGATGCAGACAACTAGGTGTGAGCACAGAAGGGGGCAGGGCCAGGTGGCAGGAAACCATGCATCATGCAAACAGCCAGGTCCACGGGCAGACAGAGAGAAGCAGGGACCTCCAGACTGACAGGAAACCACACATTTTAGGGTGATAAGTGCCCTAGAGGGAGACAAGGAAAGGTGGAAAAAGGGCAGGAATCTTCAGTGTCTGAATGTAACCTGTTGCTCATTATGCCCTCATTATAATAAAATTAGCCTTGCAGATAAGAACTATCATCATGCACCGAGGCCTTGACATTTCGGATCAAGGCTAAGTAAGGACAAAAATCCCTCCTCCCTTCAGGAAAGTGGAGCTGGAATGGAAATCAGGGAACGCAACCCCCAAACCCTTCCTTCCCAGTGAATATTCCGCTCACGCCATTGGATGTTCTTACAATCCATGTGCCAGAGAAACACAGGGCAACTGCTCTCCTGTCTGCCCACTTCTCTGTATTTCTCCCTTAAATCAATCCTCACTGTTCTTTCTCAATTTCCATCTTGTTTCTGAATTCCTTCTGCAATGAGACAAGAAGCTAACCTTTGGGAACACACAGACTGTTCTGTGTGGCCCCAAAGCTAAGAACAAGTCTTAGATTTTAAAGGGTAGTGAAATAGACAAGCATACAAAGAACAAGAAGCAAAGAATATTTGGCAGAGATCTCACATGCACTGCAAAGTCTAAAATAATCAGTTTTTCAAAATCAAATTCTGTAGTAGACATCAATTATCTACACAACTTAACATGCATGTTTCAGAAAAGGCAATATTTTGATGATGTATTTTTGCAAGACAACTGATTTACACATATTGTGCCAAGGTCTGCATGACAGACTTAAAAAAATATGAGCTTATATGTATTGATCAGAAAAATATGGAGGCTCTTTTGGATCCTCAAAGGCTTAGGTTGTCTTTTTTTTTTCCCATTTTTTTTAATTACTCAAATGAATTTATCACATCTGTAGTTGTATAATGATCACAACAATCTGATTTCACAGATTTCCATTCCACAGCCCAAGCACATCCCCCACCCCCCAAACTGTCTCCTCCGGAGACCATAAGTTTTTCAATGTCTTTGAGTCAGCATCTGTTCTGCAAAGAAGTTCAGTCTGTCCTTTTTTCAGATCCCACATGTCAGTGAAAGCATTTGATGTTGGTGTCTCATTGTATGGCTGACTTCACTTAGCATGATAATTTCTAGGTCCATCCATGTGCTAAAAATGCCAGTATTTCGTTCTTTTTAATGGCTGAATAATATTCCATTGTGTATATGTACCACATCTTCTGGATCCACTCCTCTGTCGATGGTCATTTAGGTTGTTTCCATGTCTTGGCTATTGAAAAGAGTGCTGCAATGAACATTGGAGTACATGTGTCTTTGTGAGTTGTGGTTTTCTCTGGATAGATGCCCAGGAGTAGGATTGCTGAATCAAATGGTAGTTCTTTGTTTAGTTTTCTGAGGAATCTCCATACTGCTTTCCACTGTGGTTGCACCAATTTACAATCCCACCAACAGTGTACTAGTGTTTAGGTTGTCTTTCAACATGACCCGTGAAAGGGCTTGCATTTGCTCATTTGTTCCTTTAACAAATAGTTATCAAATGCCTATCTTCAGATCTACATCCAGGAAAAGCTAAAAACAACATATTATCTATATGCAAGGAAACTACAATTTAATAAGAAATGTAATTTTATCTTCTACACAAGGTAAAATAAAGCACAAAAGCATTAAAAAACAATAAAATAATTGCTTTGTGGCCCCTTCCAGAAAAAGGTTGCTAACCCCTGATGTGAATTTTCTAAAACGAGTTAAAAATCTGTGTGTATTTTTATTTGGAATACTATTCAGAAAAGCTGTTGAAGAAGCAGTAAGGAGACACTGTGATACAGCAGAAGAGCTGGGAGTGCCTGGGGGGGACCTCGTTCTGGTCCCACCATGAACTCACTGGGAGTCTTAGACCAGGTACCTTGCTGGTCCTGCTGCAGCCAAAAATATCTTCTGCTAATACTGCATTCCTCCCCCTTTCCACATTTTAAAATAGCCGAGACAATCTGTTTTCAAATGTAAACACACATGCATTGTTCCTAATTTCTTTTTAATTGCTGCAACCGCCTTTCTACAGGTTTTCTGCCACACATAACCACTCGATCTGCTACATTCATCTGGAAATAACACGATGAAAAATCCACCCACTAATGACACTGATTCTGGTCCATTTGTGAGCATTACTGCCCCCGGGGAAGACTAAGCACTCTGTGACTTTTGAGAATAAACAAGAGTTTCCTGTAAATCACTCATAGGATAGACCACCAACCAAATTATATCCCTCTCTTCTTTAAATATTCCAAACTATATAGTTTCCAAGATTAATTAAATAAATTCAATTAGATTGGCATTCAATTAATTGAATGCCAAAAATGACATGGGAGAAATATCTTGTCCATGCACATTTCTGAAGTCACTTGTTTTTTTTATTGTTTTGTTTAACCTTGTTTTTTCTTTCTTTCTTTAATTAATGATTTGTATATTTTTTTTCATTATAGCTGGTTTACAGTGTTCTGTCATTTTTCTACTGTACAGTAAGATGACCAAGTCACACATACATACAAACATACATTCTTTTTTCTCACATTATCCTGCTCCATCATAAGTGACTAGATATAGTTCCTAGTGCTATACAGCAGGATCTCATTACTTAATTTATTTTTTTTAGGGCCGTGCCTGTGGCATATGAAAGGTCTCACCACAGCCACAGCAACTCCAGATCAGAGCTGCATCTGCAACCTACACCACAGCTCATGGCAACGCCACATCCTTCACCACTGAGCGATGCTTGGGATCAAACCCGAGTCCTCATGGATACTAGTTGGGTTTGTTTCTGCTGAGCCACAATGGGAACTCCCTTGTTTTAATGTTTTAAATTGGAACACAGTTGTTTTATAAGGTTCTGTTAGTTTCAGGTGTACGGCAAAGTGATTCAGTTATGCATATATATATATATATATATATATATATATATTTATTCAGTCTTTTTCAGATTCTTTTCCCATGTTGATTATTAGAGAGTACTGAGTTGAGTTTCCTGTGCTATACAGTAGATCACAGATTTTGAAAACAAACTTATGGTTTCTAAAGGGGAAATGTTGAGGGGGATAAATTAGGAGTGTAAGATAAACATATACTCACTACTCTATATAAAACAGATAACCAACAAGATTCTGAAGTCATTTCTTTCCCATAGTTTGTCCTACAAATGAATCGTAAATAAGAACCTGTATTCTGATTGGCCAACAGGGATGTGCTCTACAGCACAGAGAGCGCCATCCAATAGTGTGTGATCACCTATGTGCGAGAAGAATTGAAACGAGAATGGAAGGGTGTATATGTAAGCTTGTGAATCAACTCTACTTCAATAAAACTTTAAAAAAATGGAAAAAAAGTTAAAAAAAAAAAACCCTGCATTCTGGGACAGCTGGGGACAAATCTATCGAACCACACAGACTCTGACCATATTGCTGCCTGTTGTTGCATATTTATAGAAGGACCAGGGATTTTTGAAAGGATATAGAAAATCTGCAGGTTGAATGATAAATAAGGAGGTACACTGTGAATTACTGGGCAAAATCTGTAGCAAAAATAGGACGATTAAAATCAAGAAGCAGAGGAAGAGAGAAGATGGCAGAGTGAGAGGATGTGAGGCTCATCAACTCCCATAAACACTCAAGAATGCAGCTACATGTGGAACTATTTGCACAGAAAACTTGTGATAGCTGGCAAAATGAAGGAGCAAAAGTTGGGACGATAATTTATTTTTAAGATGTCCCATGAAAAATCTACTTCAAAACCTATCAACTCCATGTCATATTACTATCTGTAAAATACAGATGATTTTTCCCCTGAATTTGTCAAAATAAGAACACTAGTTTTATCTATCCATTGAAATATAGAATGAACATGTCTGCTTGCTTGTTCACTTGCAACCTGCTTCCAACTCACTCTCCCATTTCTTCTGCCCTCACCACCAACAAACTATAGTGTTTCATCTGATGAGGAGGGGGCTTTATTTTGTCAACTCAAAAGATTCTACTTCCTGTTAAAAGGTGGCTTGGTTGGCTTAAATAATGTTGCCTCAAATGCTCAAGACTCATTTTTTTTAAAGTCCTATTTGTTAAGATGTAACTTACATACAGTACAGTTAATTTTATTTGTTAAAGCAGACTGTTTTTTAGTGCATATAGAGAGTTCTCATGTACCCACTACCCCATCTACCTGACAGCCTCTTCCCTTATCACCCACCCACCAGACAGTACGTTTATAACAAGGGAACATAACGGGCACATCATCACCCAGAGTGCCTGGTGTACCTTAGGGCTTATTCTCAGAGTTGCAAATTCTGTGAATTTGGAAACCTGTACACCCTCTTGTATCCATGTATCCATCGTTTCACTGCCTTAAAACTCCTCTGGGCCCCACCTATATATCCTTTCCTCCCCCCACCCCCTCCCCAGCACCTTTTTATCTTTTACTGTCTCCATAGTGTTGCCTTTTCCAGAATGTCACATAGTTGGAATCATACAATATGTAACCTTTTCAGATTGGCTTACTTTACTTAGTGATATGCATTTGATTCGCTCAGATATGCATTTGATTCGCTCATGTCTTTTCATGACTTGATAGTTCATTTCTTTTCAGTGCTGAAAAATATTCTACTGTCTGGATGTAGCACAGTTTATTAATCCTACTGAAGGACAGCTTGCTTGGTCCAAGTTTTGGCAATAAGGAACAGAGCTTTTGGGGTTCCCGTCGTGGCTCAGTGGTTAACGAATCTGCCTAGGAACCATGAGTTGAGGGTTCAATCCCTGGCCTTGCTCAGTGGATTAAGGATCTGGTATTGCCGTGAGATGTGGTGTAGGTCACAGATGCAGCTCAGATCCCACGCTGCTGTGGCTCAGGCATAGGCCAGTGGCCACAGCTCTGATTAGACCTCTAGCCTGGGAACCTCCATATGCCACAGGAGTGGCCCTAGAAAAGGCAAAAAAAAGGGGGGGGGGATAAAGCTTTATGCCTCTGTGTGCAGGTTTTGCACAGACATAGGCTGAGATATATTTGGGTAAATACATTTGCTGGCTTGTATGGTAAGTGCATATTCAGTTCTATAAGAAACTGCTAAACTGTCTTCCAAAGTGGCTGTATCATTTTGCATTTCTAGCAAAAATGAATGACAGTGCCTCCAGCTCCACACCTCCACCAGCATCTGGTGCTGTCCGTGTTTGGAATTTTGACCATTCTCATAGGTGTGTAGTGTTGTCTCGTTGTTTCAATTTGCATTCCCCTGATGACATATGATATGGAGCATCTTTTCACATACTTATTTGCCATCTGTATGTCTTATTTGGTGAGGTGTCTGTTAAGGTCTTTGGCCCATTTTTCAACTGGGTTATTTGTTTTCTGATTGTGTATGAGTTGTATGAGTTCTTTGCATATTTTAGATAAGAGCCCATTATTAGAGATGTCTTTTTGCAATTTTTTTTCTCCCAGTTTGTGGCTTTTCTTCTTATTCTCTTGGCATTGTCTTTTGCAGACCAGAAATTTTTCATTTTAAGAAAATCCAGACTATCAAATAATTATTTGTTGGGTTGTGCCTTTGGTTTATTTCTAAAAAGTCATCATCAAGCCCAAAATTATTGAGATTTTCTTCTATGTTATCTTCTAGGAGTTTCATAGTTTTGTGTTTAAGTTTAGGTCAGTTATCCATTTTGAGTTAATTTTTGTGTAAGGTGTAAGGTTTATATTTAGTTTTTTTTTTTTTAATCATCTGTTGAAAAGAGTGTCTTTTTCTAAATTGACCCTTTTGGGTGTATAATTTGGATAGCTTTCGACAAATGTCAACACCATCACAACTGAGGTATAGAATATTTCTATCATTCCCAGATTTTTCTGTGTCTCTTTAGAGTCAACCCCCCCCCACTTTAATCTCCTGACCCTTTCAACTCCTCCTCTGATTTGTTTATATTCCTAAAGTTTTTCCCTGTTGTAAATGTATTATAAATGGAATCATGTGATATGAAACCTTTTATGTATGGCTTCTGTCACCCAGCACAATGGTTTTGTAATTCATTCATCCTGTTACATGTATCATAGTTTGCTTTTATTGTTGACTGTTACTACATTGTATAGATACACCACAATTTGTTTATCCATGTACCAGTTGATGGGATGTTTGATTTGTTTAACAATTTGAGACTACTGTTAATAAATCTTGTATAGACATGTGTGCACAGGTCTTTGTGTGGCCATCTGCTTTCACTTCTCTTGGGTATATGTCTAGGAGTGGATTGCTGGGTCGTATGATAAATGCATGTTTAACTTACAAGGAACTGTCAAACTGTTCTCAAATGCAGCTATACCATTTTACATTCCCAGCAGCTGTATATGAGGGTTCCAACTGCTCCATCTTCTTGTCAACCCTTGGTACTATCAATTTTTAAACTTTAGCCATTCTAGTATCTTATCGAGTTTTAATCTGCATTTTTCTAATGGTTAATAATTTCAACATCTCTCCAGGTATTTATTTTTCATCTGTCTCTTCTTTGGTGGTGTGTCTGTTCAGATATTTTCAGTTTCTCATTAGGTTAAGAGTCATTTAAAATACTCATTTCCCCAAAGCTGACCAGGAACAGGGGATACCTTTCCATCTCCAAGAGATTTCTTGTTGGCGCTTCCCCCTCTCCATCCTCATTTTTTTTTTCTTGCCAAGATAAGAAAAAAGGGGCTTGTTGGTAATGAGTCAGTGGTGCGAGGAACTATATTCCTTGTTACCTGCCCACGTGGCCACTTACAAATCCTCCTTGTCCACTGAGTCTTTCCCAGAGAGACAGGCTGATACGCCCCCTGGTGGGGCATGGGGTCAGGGGCTGGCCTTCCCTGCTCCTGCTCAGGCAGGTCTGGTGACCCAGTGGGCTTCCCTTTCTGGCCCAAACATGGGCTAAATGTTTTCACTGCCTTCCAGGTGAGTGGAAAATAGGGGCCTGCACTAGAGCCCACCTTGTAGGACCAGCCTCAGCCTCACCTCTGTCAGTCTCTGCTCTCATGGCTCAGCATGAGATGAGTTACTATGGGTTAATAGTGATGGGTTACTATGCCTGGGTTCAGCAGGGCCTGCGCTGGCCCGAGGGGCCCAGGGTGAGTTCCAGGATTTCATCTCATGCTGGCACCACGGTGAAGGCATGTTCTCCATCCAGTCTCACCAAATGCAAATGAAGTTCATATTTGGATGTCCACCTGATGCCTGTCTTCTTGATCTATTTGGAACCCACTGGAGTAAGAGGTGTTACTGGAGCTGATCATTTCCATACCGTTTCAAATGCATGTGCTATTAATGGAGTGTCTTCCTCACACCCTCACTTCCATCAATTCTGTTAAGTACTTGCCGAGTACTTAGCATGCTGCAGGTATTGAGGCTTTAGAGATGTTTAAGTTTCTGTGCCTGACCTTGGAGGACTGAAGTACACTCATATGGGAGAAAGGAAGGAGATATCTACCTTATCATTTCCTCAGAGCATCTTTATCTGTGTCACATCTATTTCCCTTACTCTGCCTGGGAGTGAAAATAGATGATTTTATTCAACTTTTCATCTCTTTAATGCTTCCTCTATGCTACTTCTCAAAAATGTATCCATCACAAAAAGCAACTGGATGTAGGAATAATTTTATCCCGAATATTTTACTGGTGATACAAGCTCATGATTGCAAACATTATCACCGCTGGATTTTAAGGTCTTATAGAGCCACCATTTTCGGTGCAGTAGCTAGCTGGCTCTTTCCTGGCATTGAGGCGATGCAAGCTTTGTAAACAAATGAGTTTAGAATGATCTTTCCCAATTAGAAATGTAAAATCTTTCAAATTAAATACTTCAGAGATTACATTTGGAATGGAAGAAGTTAACTTGGAATCCATGCACACTTGGGGTGTAATATTTCTCACCTTCAAAGTTTTTTCAAGTTTGTAAATCCTCATAAGTTAGAAGGATGGTAAATCATTCTGCCTCCAAGCCCTGGATGCTGACAGATACTCAACAGTATGTATCCCTGTCCGTGTACACAGATGGAGATGGACAGAGATGGACCGCGGGCGTTAGGACAGTTGAAGACTCTGCAGAAGCGCAAGATGGCAAGAGAACACAGGTGGTTAATGCTTCAAGAAAAAGCCATGACCCTCCCTCTTCAGCAGTCATCCCAGGACAGACTGTTCTTCCTGGAGTGACCGTGAATTCCTCAGAAGACAGTAGAAAGGTCTTTTGTATAATCAATTGTGGAAATCCAACAGAAGGACAGAGGCTGTCTGTCAGCAAGGATGGCCTGTGCCTTGGGTTCAGGCAGTTTGTGTGTCTACTGTGGATCCTGAGAAACTACAGCTTCTCAGGATTGTCACTGTGCCAGTGTTTTGCCGGGCTGTTTATAGAGCAGGGCAGCACGTTGGGGTCCCGCTCCAGGATCCCGGCGTCCTCCCCCGTGGCAGCCTCTTCTCACTCATAGGACCTCAGCTCTGGTGTCCCCCGCACATGCAGCCTCACCAGCTGCTCCCAGGGGCCCCGCTCCTCCTATCCCCCATTCACGGTCACTCCTTGTCCCATTTCCCTGCCGTATGTTCTGGGGAGAATGTCACGTCCTCCCCGAGAGTACAAGTGTATGGTGGGTTTGTTTACTGGCTCTCTCCCCCCACGGTAACATGGGCTCTAGAAGAGCAGTTCTTTTGTTCTGTGCATCACAGAGCCCTTAGGGCCTGCGGAGCCTGGCGCACAGTGGGAGCCCACAAAACTGTGATGAAGGATTGAATACTAGGTTACCAGCCATTAGAACTAATAGGCCAGGCAGCTGCCCGTTTAGCAACTAGGATATCTTTATCTTTAAATGGTGGGCATCTTTAAACTGAGCCTAATATTTGATCAAAAGAGAAGAATGAGGCTAAATCTCAGCACGGCGACCAGCGTAAAGGAGCAGACTCTGAGGGGCGGCCGTCCTAAAACCTCTGCCAGGCCATGCCTGCCGAGGCTGCCCACCGCCCTTGCTGAGACAGAGCACCAAGTTCAAAGGACCAACCTTTCCCTGTGTGGTGAATTTGGGTCCCTTCCGTCGCAGTCAGAGAAGGCTCTTCTTCTTCTTCTTCTTCTTCTTCTTTTTTGTCTTTTTGCCATTTCTTGGGCCGCTCCCGTGGCATATGGAGGTTCCCAGGCTAGGGGTCTAATCGGAGCTATAGCTGCCGGCCTACGCCAGAGCCACAGCAACGCAGGATCCGAGCCGCGTCTGCGACCCACACCACAGCTCACAGCAATGCCGGATCCTTAACCCACTGAGCAAGGGCAGAGATCGAACCCGCAACCTCATGGTTCCTAGTCGGATTTGTTAACCACTGCGCCACGACGGGAACTCCCGGCTCTCCTCTTCTGAGCTGACTGTACCTGGCTGTCAGGGAGGGTGGCTGCTGCAGGAGGGTGGCTTCAGCCCCTGCAGTGTGGCAGAGAGAAGCTGCTCCTGTCCACCCATTTGCCCCACCCCCCATGTCCATTCAGACCCCAGGGTGTAACTGGGGGCGGCGCAAGTCCCTGGCTCAGGATGCTGACACTCCTAAATAGCTGTGGGTTATTTCATGGTCTGCTTGTCTTATAAAAAGAGGAAGCCTGGGAGTTTCACGAAACAGAATGGACAGAAAACATGATTAGATTTCCCAGCCTCATAGTTTTCTGATCAGAAGCGTCTATGTCAGTTCACACCCTGAACCATCCTTCAGGGGAGACAGTTCGGCAAACTGTGATCATTTATTTAACTTGTGGCTTCACAGGGGTGTATTGACTTCACATTGTACTCGGGTAGGTAAATTCATCGGCCTCTTAGAAATAGAATTCCACACTTGCCATTGGTCAGCATCCATGAGGAAAAGAGACACACTTCATCCTGTTTACACATGATCTTGTCAGAACATTAACATCTTCGAGGAGATCATTCTTTTTTTAAATTTGAAGTTTTACCTCTGAATGGATTGTGATATTTCATGAATTTTTAAATACTACACAGTAATCAAAACAGCAGGGTATATCATTAGAAAGTGGATGTTTCATAGACAACATCCTAGTTAGAGAGAATTGAATGCCTGTGCTTCGTTGTCATCAGTCTTTTTTTTTTTTTTTTTGCTGCCTTTGTTGATACAGATTTTATGGGAATTAGAACATTCATTTCTGATGAGAACCAGCTGCACTCAGCATATCACAGGAAGAGAGGAGTTCCCATTGTGGCTCGGGGGTTAAGAACCCAACTAGGACCCACGGGGGTGCCAGTTTGATCCTTGCCCTCACTTACTGGGTTAAGGATCTGGCATCACTGTGCCTGTGATGTAGGCTAGCAACTGCAGACCCCACTTGACCCCTACCTAGCCTGGGAACTTCCATATGCCACCAGTGTGGCCCTAAAAAGCATGGTGAAGAATTCACTCAGTTGGAGAGTAAATCAAATCATCACCAGGATAAAATAAAATACATCCCTAAGATAGTAGTGATTAGAGGAGGGGTAAATTGGATAACATTTTTGGAAGCTCACATCTGAAATAAAAGTTTGATGAATTCTAAGGGGTAGGGAGGAAAAATATAGCAAAGAAAGGAAACTAATAACAACTAGCTAGAGGCCAAAATTCTGACTAAGTTAACTAAAATAGTAAAGCATTAAAAATCTGGTTCTCTAAGAACATGTTAAAATTAGTGAGTAGGAGGGAAATTTGGTTGCAAATGTATCTTCATGGTGTATGTACGCGGTGAACATCGCCAGGTAAGGGCAAACCATGACTTTGGGAAGGAAAGTTAAAAAAAAAATTAATTTGACAGCCATCTAAACCATCGACTACAACAGTATTCTTTTAAATAGCTTCCGGGTATTTTTCTATGTTTGCGTGCAATTCGTGGGACCTTGTGAAAAGGGAAAAACATACCTACGAAGACATTGCTGCTCAAAATCCCTGTGTCAGTAAGAATGGAAGCTGAAGGTGTCTGTTAGGAGGCAAGAGAGTCTCCCCGGGGAGGGGGCTGATATGCAAGCTTCTTTATCTTCCTGAACCAGGAGATTTCAAAAACATTTTTTTCCTGAAAGATCCCAGTGGGATAGGAAGACATAGTCTGGGAAGGAGTCTCACGCTATGGAAACCATGGCCATGAATGGTCCTGTGAAGGGGACGGTATTAATCCGCCGAAGGTTTGATCCTCCCCTGAAGCCACGTTTGCCTTCGAGTAAGAAACACGTGCTCTGGAGAGAAGATAGAGGGTTCACGCCTAGAAAATCTCCCCAGTCAGCTTTACTCCGTGCATAACTCCATACACGTTTGTCAAGCCACTTTTTCTATTTGCGTCTCTGTGGGAACAGCTACTTTGTTATTTTTCTATTTTCTCCTTAAATGTCCAGAACACTTTTAAGGTTTCCCAGTGGCAGAATCCCTCTTAACAGAGCACGTGGTCGCCCGTCAGAGAAAAGCAAGCAGGTGTCTAGTTAGACTTCTCCTTGGACTGCGTGAGCTCCGGGAACCCTCTCAATACATCCTGGTCCAGACTTCTCCGTACCTGGAGCAGCTCAGGGAGGCAGCATGAAGCAGGACAAACCCATCTCATTCTTTCTTAGGGAGTTATCACTCTTCCTGAAACTCCCCAAGATGGTGCTGAGCAAAATGACATTCTGATTTCAGCTCTTAACTTATTGGCCAAATGGCCTTGGGTGAACCAGTTTTTTTTTTTTTTCAAGACTACTGTTTTCCTCTATAAAATGTGAATAAGCAAGTTCCCATTGTGACTCAGCAGTAACGAAACTGACTAGTATCTGTGGCAACGTGGATTTGATCCCTGGCCTCGCTCGGTGGGTTAAGGATGTGATGTTGCCCTGAGCCATGGTGTAGATCACAGATGTGGCTGGGATCCCGTGTTGCTGTGGCTGTGGTGTAGGCTGGCAGCTGCAGCTTAGTTTCAGTCCCTAGCCTGGAGACTTCCATATGTGTGGAGTGTGGCCTTAAAAAAAAAAATTGTGAATAATATTGCCCACCTCTCTTCTGGCAAGGATGAAATGAGATAATGTATGTAAAATTGCTCTTAAATTATGGAAATCATGACAATGATGGTAACCATACCATGGTTCCTTTAGAGTTTTTGGTCTTGCCCTGTGAACAGGTGCATCCCTCCCTGCGTGTAACTAATGACAGCCTTGACTGACAATTGGAGGCTTCAGTAACTGTTTCCCTTTTGGGGGCAAATGGTTAACATTTGTTTTTCTTTCAGCTTTACTCTAGATTGCAAATGCTTCTGTAACATCAAAGAATAGGGGCTGCATCCTGGGTAGTCTAAATTGAGCTGGTTTATGGGAATGGTAATTCTGAGAATTAATTTTCTAAAGGCTTATGATGACTGGTATCTTATGTTACAGCCTCAGTAGAGTCACCATTGGCAGGGTGGAGTAGTATGAAGCTCTCCTCCTACAGAGGCCCAGACTTTTTTTTTTTTTTTTTTTTTTTTTTTTAATAATCAGCTAAAGGAGTTCCCTTGTGTCTTAGCAGGTTAAGGATCTGGCATTGTCACTGCTGTGGCTTGGATCGCTGCTGTGCTGCGGGCTCAATCCTTGGACTGGAAATTTCTGCATGATGCAGAAATGGCCAAAAAAAAAAAAAGAAAGAAAGAAAGAAAGAAAGAAAATAAACCACGATGAGTTAAAAAGGAGAGATCCAACTGTATATAATACATATAAATGTTTAATTGATCATAAAGGTATGACTAACAGTAGTCTGTTAATTATTTAATATATGGGTGGTCGGCAAAATTATAAAAGCAGACACTAAAGTGTTTAATAAACTTTTTTTCACAGAAGTGAGCAGTATCACCCCCAAAGGGGTCATGGAAACTTCAGTGACAAGACTAGAATTTCTTGTCTTGAAATAGCAGGGGTTGAGAGTGAATTTTATAGGCGACTCCATCACTAAAGATGGGTTCAGGAGAGACACTTCACTGGAGCTGGCTATTACTAAAACTCTCCAGTCTTAGCCACACTGCCAGCTCTCCAGGAGACATCTGGGGTTAATGGGCCCATCGCTGCTCTCCTAGAGACCCTCTGTCTTCTTGGTGGACACGCTGACATTGAGCCACAGGCAGGATGAATGATGACAGTTTAACAACACTTGGAGTCTGTGCTCCAGAGGCAGCCAGAGCAACTGAACCGCTTGCAAAAATGTGTTCCTGGAAGTTGTGACATCATTTCTGCCAACCAGCTCTGCAATTTCTCAAAATCCACCACTGCATCAGCGCATTCCTGTAACAGGGAAACCAAGGCAGCTGATGGTGGCTTTGGGCTCACGGCGTGTGTCCAGCCTGAGGCTGAAACCCTGGACTGTCTCTAGGAGCTGGTAGCCCTGTCTTGGTTTCTTTGCTGTGATCTAGGATTCAAAATCCAGATGGTGAGGAACTAAAATCTCGTGAACCATGTAACGTCTAACAAATCAGCTTTCTCTGAATTTTAATTTTAAAAAGTCCTTAATTAGATAAAATAGTTAAATACATCTCTTCAACAAGTTTCCACAATCTGCCATAAACGACAACATCAGCAACAATAACAAGCCCCACATTGGGAACCCACCGTCCTCTGGCTGACTTGTGTCAAGTGTCATCTTAACCAACAACAGTTAAGGCGCAAGTACAAAGAAAAGACTACAGCTGTATTTTCAGCGTCCTGCAGACAGGCAGAGACCAGCCCCGAACTCCTGGTGGTCAACGCTGTAGAAACCAGAAAAATGATTTTCTTTTTAACTTGAATGGTTCACTTACTTTATCTCTTCTGTTTTTTCATTGCTGGTGTCCTGAGGCAAGTGGACATTTGGGGGTGAGTCATCTTTTACAATGTCCTACATTTTTCATGGAATTTAATGGAAAGAGTTCAAAATAATATTATCTAGTTAAACTCATCCTCACAAATATTAACTAGGCTAAGCCCTGTCGTTTGGCAATTCGCAGTGGGCAGTTTCCGAATCGTGGTTAACAGGCCTCTTTTGGCGAATCAGTCTCCCCCACAAACTCTCCACAGGACATCCAGATGCTAGGTTCTCACCTTTAGATCATTCTGCTCATAAAAACACGTTATCCTGGAGATGTTCTTTGCTCTCTTGTCTTGCTAGCCTAATATATGTTCTTAAAGGCTGGTCTGGAGTCCCTCATGGTGCTGCAGGTTAAGAATCCAGTGTTGTCCCTGATGTGGCTCTGGTTGCAGCAGTGGCATGGGTTCGATCACTGGCCTGGGGAACATCTACATGCTGTTCGTGTGACCAAAGTAAATAAAAAATAAGTAAATAAAGGCTAGCCAATCACTAATCAGTAAAGAGAATCATTATGTTAAAATAATTCTAATTGGATGCAATCAACTACTGATATGAACTCTGTTATAAAGGTTGCAACTGAAAGCCAGGTTGACCTGCTGCTGGACTGGGGAATCGGAGGGACTGGGCGCAAATATTAATTCTTCTACTTATAACTGAGCCCCAATTTCCTCATTTGGAAGATGGTTTAATAATACCTAGTTTGCAGGGTGATTGTGAGGACCCTGTGAGGACCCCTGGAACCTATTTAGCACAATGTCTGATGCAGAAGATGGTACCCCCAAAGTTGGCTCTATTAATATAACTAAGCCTCTACAGCCTGGTTCCTGTGTCTTCTCTCATCTGCACTCTGTTGCAGGTTGCATCTTGCGGGCAGTGCACATGCACAGATTTGGGTCAGCCGTGAGGTCTCTGCAGCCCTTCAAATCTTTTTAAATAGAAAAGAAACATATAAAACATGAGATGAACTTTGACCACTGCAGCTGGTTCTCTCTTTAGAGAAAGGCAGGGAACTGGTCAAAGAATTCTCTCCAGAGAGAAAGGACCAAAACATTTTATCAGGTAAAAATAACGGTGAGGACAGAACTGTGCCTACAAAGCTTTGAGAGCAAGTCCACAGAGCATCGCATTTCATTTTGTTTCCCTCTTCTTGGTAACTGCTTACATGATGTGGTCATAATCACTTTGAATATGGGGCACTTTTCAATGTCAATGATGGGTCAAAGTTCAACGTTCACACAATTCCTAGAGTGTAAAATCCCACATGTCATCTTATTATTAAACGAGAGTACATATTGTTCAAAAGTATAAACCATTACCGTTAAACTTTGTATTTAATACTGCGTGCCCTGGTTGGAACATGAGACAAGTATTTTTTATAATCCAATGATGAGTTATTTTATTATCAAGCCCACAATGCTTCAATCTGTAGCCTTTTATCAGGAAATACACTGAACAAGAGAGGTAAGGTCTTTATTCACATAGGAGGGGTGGTTAACAAGTAGTAATTAACAAGTTCACAAAGAAAATAACTTCTGTTAATAATATGTATTAGAAAAAGATTTAAAAAGTATAATGTGATAAAGAATAATTAAGGTCTGTGACTATATTGGGTAGACTGTGAGGCTTGTCCTAAAACTGGGAGAGGGCTTCTTATGTAATTTGTTTCCATTGGTAAAATAACACAATTTAGTTTAAGAAAAACGTATAAAGCACAGAAAAGTCTTTTGAAAACTTGCCTGGGAGTTTGGGGTTAGTAGACGCAAATTATGACATTGAGAATGATAAGCAATGAGGTCCTGCTGTACAGCACAGGGAACTATAACCAGTCTCTTAGCATAGATCATAATGGAAGATTATATAAGAAAAAGAATGTGTGTGTGTGTGTGTATGGCTGGGTCATTTTGCTGTACAGGAGAATCGGCACAGCAGGAGTTCTGGTTGTGGCTCAGCGGGTTAAGAACCCGACATAGTGTGTGAAGATGCATGTTAGACCCTGGGCCCCGCTCAGCTGGTTAATTATTTGGCATTGCCCCAAGCTGCAGTGTAAGTCTCAGATGTGACTTGGATCCAATGCTGCTGTTGCTGTAGCTTAGGTCTGCAGCTGCAGGTATGATTCGACCCCTAGCCCAGAAACTTTCATATGCCACATGTATGGGCCTAAAAAGACAAAAGAAAGAAAGAAACTGGCAGAACATTGTAAATCAACTACAGTATAATAAAAAATAAATAAAATAAACAAAAACTTGCCTTCAATGGCTATTGAAGTATTTACTTAGTTGTTCTCATTAATGGGTCCAAATAGGTCCATTAATGCAAAGGTTGATGCCTTTTAAAATTTTATAAACATTTTTTAGAGCAGTTTTCGGTTCACAGCAAAACTGAGTGGAAGTACAGCGAATTCTCATCACCTCCCATCCTCAGTGTGTGCAGTCTCCCTGGATACTGACAACATCCCACCCCACAGAGGTTCATTTGTTGCAAGCCATGAGCCTACAATGACATGTCATCGTCATCCAAAGTCCACAGCTTATATGGGTTCACTCTCGCTGTTGTACGTTCTGTGGGTTTGAACAAATGTTTAAGGACACGCCCCCATCACTGTAGTGTCATGTAGAGCAATTTCGCTGCTCTGAGAATCCTGTTATCTGTCCATTCATTCCTCTTACTTTTCTAAGTCCTGGGAACCACTTACCGTGTCACCATCTCTGCAGCTTTGCCTTGGCCAGGATGTCACAGAGTTGGAATCTTATAGTATGTACCTGTCTCAAAGTGGCTTCTTTCACTAAGTACTATGCATTTAAGTTTCCTCTGTGTCTTTTTGTGGCTTTATTTCTTTTTAGCACTGGCTAATATTCCATTGTGTCCATATATCACAGTGAATGATCCACTCACCTGCTGAAGGACATCTCAGTTGCTTTTAAGTTTCGGCAAATCACAAATGAAACTGCTATAGACACCAATGGGCAGGGTGTTGTGTAGACATAAGCCTTAAATTCATTTGGGCAAATGCCAAAGAATGTGAATGCCGGACTGTCATATAATATTATCTTTAGTTTTGTAAGAGACCGCACCTGGAAAAAGCAACCTTAGAAGGGCTTACTTAATTTAAATTAAATTTAATTTAAATTAATTTAAGTTAATTTAACCTAAAACTCTACTGACTAATTAATACATACATTTGCCAACCAAGAATGAATGAAACCATTAATAAATTACCATATTATTTCTTTTAGGTTGAACTTAGAAACATTGGTTCAATCATTAAATCTCAGGTTTCTGGAATATAGTTCCTGGCTTCAGGAACTGGAATTGATCATGGGCAGCCTTCTAAACTCGAGTTGCATTGATCAATGAGTTTTTATAAATTGACAAGGTAGTGAGCTAATCCGGAATCTGTTATATATATATATATATATATATATATATATATATATATTTTTTTTTTTTTTCTTTTTACTTCAATGAGGTACTGGAACGTCGCTGGATTCTGTGACTCACACAAAGTTACTGTCACCTGGGAGTGACAGTCAAAATTGGTGTTCTTTGGAGGGAAGACAGCGAAAACTATTTGCCACCTTGCTGACATTGCTCCTGGGTTTTGCGTAAGTTTTAACCGTTGGACATTAGCACAAGCCGTTGCTCTTTGTCTCTGTCTCCGTGTCTCTGTCTCTCTTTTTCATTCTCTCTGCTCCCTGGAAACGGGATATTGTTTGCATAAAAAGTCAGGGCTTTCTCTCTGCTCTGTATATAGCCAGACCTGAATTGTCTGATACAGCAGCCACTAGCCAAGGGGGGCCATTTGCATTTAAATTAAGTAAATTAAACAATTCAGCTCTTCATTGCACTGGCCACAGTTCCATTTCTCAATAGCCACCGCGCACAGATATGTAACATCTCTATCATTGCAGAAACTTCTGTAGGGCAGTACTGTTCTCAAGTCACAATTCATACTTGGGTTCAACAAGTGTTTGGCATTTGAAGAAACTCAGAGTGAGAGCCTCTCAAACAGGCTGGGAAGAGTCCATTGGTAAATACCCAGGAATTTTGCAAGCTGATTGATAAGATATTGGTATTTTTCTTTCTTTTTACATCCGCACCTATGGCATATGGAGGTTCCCAGGCTAGGGGTCTAATCAGAGCTGTAGCTGCTGGCCTACACCACAGCCACGACAATGCCAGATCTGAGCTGCATCTTCCATCTATGCCAAAGTTTGTGGCAATGCTGGGTCCTTAACCCACTGATTGAGGCCAGGGGTTGGACCCACATCCTCACAGACGCTATGTTGGGTTCGTAACCTGATGAGCCACAGTGAGAATTCCAGCTATTGGTATCTTGAAATTGGCCATAGTGGTAGTAGCATTACATCATGGAAAAAGCCTCAAATCCGCTTTTCTTTTCTTTTCCTTCCTTCCTTCCTAGCAAGCTACTGCCTGACACTGTTTGTGTCAAGAACTTACTAGAGAGAAAAGACCAGACAGTTAACATTCTGACTATGGAGCTGCTTGGGTGATGATGCCTTTATCCAGCCAGAAGTGCCAGCCACTGTGGACCTCGTGCTGCTGCCACACGCCACCTGCAGTTACTCTGCCTTGACGATGTCTTCCCAGACCTGGCCCCCACTGCCGCCTGGAGCAGAATGGCACCGACACCCACCCAAACTGCCCGAGGGTCTTACCAGCTCCCAGCTAGTCACACTGTCTCCTCAGCTCGATCCCTTTCCTTCCTCCGTGGCAAGATGTCCTTCTAAATGTCATCACTGGTCACATGGCTACCGATCAGGTGGGAAATAAGATTGAACTTCACGTGACTTTTCCTGCCATCTCATTCCTAGGACACACAGCTCTGCTCACTCCTCTCCCGCCACACTGTCATCCTCTGCCTCAGCTCCTACAGTTCTCCTTGGGGGGTGCACTTGGCCGATCTACATCTTCTCATCTCTCTGCCTTTAACTGTCTGGTCCCCCAACTTCCAACCTTCCCATCGCTGTTCAAAATCTGCTTCTTCCCTTTGTGGCTCTGCTCATAATGTGCTCTCCCTTTAGGCTCATTTTTTGTTTTTCTTCCCTGATCCTGTCACCCAGCTCAAGCACCTCCTCTTTAGAAAGCCATCACTAGGAGTTCGCATCGTGGCTCAGTGGTAACGAACCTGACTGGAATCCATGAGGATGCAGGTTTGATCCCTGGCCTCGCTCAGTGGGTTAAGGATCCAGCATTGCTGTGGCTGTGGTGTGGGCTGCAACTCTGATTTAACCCCTGGCCTGGGAACTTCCAGATATCTTGGATGCAACCCTAAAAAACCAAAAGAAAAAAAGAGGAAAAAAAGTGAAAGAAAGCAAGCCATCACTAACTGTCCTTTCCCTTGGGGACTGGATACAGCAAGACCCAGGTGGCTCCCAAACCCACCTGCAGGTGACTGTACCACTTATCTTTCAAAAGGACGTGGTTACCTTTTCTATGTGTCCGTTTCCTCCGCTCCACTCCGGACACCAAGCTGAGTCCTGGCATGCTGTAGACAATTAGTGCATACTTGGTGCAGGAATCCCAGAGCAGAATCCAGGTCCTTTGGAAAGCTGTGCCAGGTTTTCCCAGGCAGATCTGATGCCACCTCTATTTTGACCTCTCCATCCTGCCCTGGGACATGTGTTTTGTGTACACCTTCTATGTGGTGTGAGTTCTGCTGTCTGTGAGGACAGAGATCTTTCTTGCACTGTAGACTCGACTTTGGTCTGCAGAGTCATTTGAAAGTTTGATATGCAAAAGACGGGATTGCTGGAGAAGACTTTCAGGATCACCAAGAATATTCAGTTTTAGGTCTGCCCATAATGACCCCTTGCCTGGACACAGCCAGCTACTCTGTCAGCTCCCATATCACCAAGAATGCACTGGAAAAAGACATTTCTCATTGGCTAGTCATTTTCCTCCATCCAACTCCAAATTGCTGCTCTTTTATCGACTCCTAGGAATATGCCTTACTCTTGAGCTGTTCTGGAAAAAAAAAAAAAAAAAGAAAGAAAAAAGCAAATGTTTTTCAAGCAAATATAAATTCCCAAAGGGGAATCTCATGTATTAAACAGGCTCCCTCCTGAAGAAACCAAAAATGATGGAGTTCTCACTGTGTCTCAGTGAGTTAAGAACCCAACACGGTGTCCATGACCATGTGGGTTCAATCCCTGGCCTCTCTCAGTGGGCTAAGGATCTGACATTGCCACAAGTTGCGGTTTAGGTCACAGAAGCAGCTCAGATCTGGTGTGGCTGTGGCTGTGGCTGTGGTGTAGGCTTGCAGCTGCAGTTCTAATTGGACCCCTAGCCCAGGAACTTCTATATGCCACAGGTGTGGCCGTAAAAAGTAAAAAATAAAATAAAATAATAAGACATCCAGGACGCTGTCTTAGGCACTCAAGGGGGGGGTTTCTGGAGCTCACAGGCCCTGTCAGCAAGCTCTAAAACCCTTGAAAACTTGTTATAAAAGGACCCCGTGCCCCTGAATGCAGCCTACATTGTCTGCACGCTGTTCCCTTGTCTGCATGTCAGATCACAAGTCACACAAGGTCTTGAAACTGACAGCAGAAGAGACTAACTTAAAGGAAAGATGTTTCCCTCAGTTCTAGAGCTATAAATAGCACAAGTTTCATCCTCTACTCAGAAAATCTTCAAGTACCTTTAATTGTTGACTGTGGCCCTTAAAACCTATATGGTTGGTGCTTTTTAATGCTCTGTTACTAGTTTAACTGATAGCATATTTAATAGCATATGAATAATGTTTGTACCTACTCTTGTACAAAAGCTAGAAAGGTGAAGTTTGCTGTGAACACAGACAATTTTTTTCTTCCCTTTTATGGGTTTTGTTCACTTTACAACTCATGGAAAATCTGAACATTATTTTTCTCGTGTAGAAGGACACCCTCCAGGTACCAGGCTTCATCAGGTGGGTAATCCAGATTTCACCTGCCCTCCCACTTGGGATTATCTTTTTCATTCGAACTTTGTCAAAACTATGCAAAATTGCCTTTTTCTCATTAGCACTTTGCTCCTTTTTGGCATTTTAGAAGTATTTTAAATAATGACTGCATAACATGTCATAATATTTGGAATTGAGCCCTTTCATTACATCATTCAATAGGAAAAGCTCATGAACAGAGCTGCAAGAAGACTTTTAGGAATAAATATCTCGGAGACATTCTTCCAGTCGCCTGTTGTCCGTAGCTCCTCCCCCATCATGCTGACTCCCCAGGTGGCCACCGCTTTTCACAGGGACCCTCATACCCCTGAACACCTGTTTTGTTTCAGAGCTTTGTTTGGACTGCGTTGATTGAAAAAAATCCCCTCGTGATCTTTGCTAATCGAAGAAGCCAAGGATGCCGTGCTGTGAATGTAGGTCCATGGTCACGTGATTCAAACAGCTGTCTCTCTTCAGGTGCCGCAGGATGGCCAGAAAAAGACCTGCCACAGAAAATAGGCTTGCCACTGTTTTTTTTTTTTTTTTTTCAATAGTGAATTACCGCTGTTTTTTTTTTTTTTTTCTTCAAAATGGTACCCAGACAGGAAGATGACCGAGTGTACTGTTCCAGAGCAATAGAATCACCTCAAGGCAGAGAAAATAACATTGTTTTTTTCCTACTGGCGTCCCTTCAATCTGCAGCGTTTTTCTAGTTCTGAAGGCTGTGGCAACTTCGAAGAGTCACAAATTAACATTCGTAACATCCACAGCATTACTGCTGATACATACATACATACGTATGTATACACACATATATATTTTGCTTTTTAGGGTCACTTGGCAAATGGAGGTCCCCAGGCTAGGGGTCCAGTCGGAGCTTCTGCTGGCCTATACCACAGCCACAGCAACACTGCATATGAGCTGGGTCTGCGACCTACACCACCTACACCGCAGCTTGAAGCAACACCGGATCCTTGACCCATTGAGCGAGGCCAGGGATTAAACCGCAATCCTCATGGACATGAGTCAGATTCATTTCCACTGAATCACAATGAATCACACCTCCAATATTTATTAATCAGATATTTATAAGGATACCACTGAGGTGTACAGAAGTAAAGCACGTGGCTCCTGTTTTCTGCGTGGCCTCAATCTTCCGGGGGAAAATAAGACATGGCCCCTTTGCTAACCAGTACTGTGATTTAGAAAACAGTCAATTCACAGTAAAAATATTTCCGTGTAGTTTTGACTTTTATTTTTTTATTGTCAGGAAGGCTGTCAGGAGCACCTTTTCATAGGGAGCATTTCCATTTTTTTAAACTGTACATATTTCAGTACATTTTCCTATAACACTATTGGCCTTCTTACAGGGCAGAGAGTGGGGCTTGGGGAAACAGGTGAAGTTGGTCAAAAGATACAGGCTTTCAGTTATAAGATCAGTAAGTCCTGCGCATGTAACTTAGACCGTGGCAACTATAGTTAAGAATACTGTCTTGCACATTTGAAAGTTGCTAAACAGTAGATCTTAAAAGTTCTCCTCACAAGGAAAAACCATTTGGAACGATGCGAGGTGACAGATGTTATAACTAAACTTATTGTGGTGATCACTTTGCAGCGGTTACAAAGAGCTGAGTATTATGTTGCACACCTGAAACTAATACAATGTCACATGCCAATTACAACTGAATAAAACTGGAGGGGGAAAAAAGAGAAACTACAAGTACTGTTTGGGCTGTTGCTTTGCATGCAGAACTATGGTTATTTTTATTTTAAACAATATTCAGGGACTTATGTTCCTGAGAATATGAAGACTTGCTGTTTCTCTTTTGTGCTAATGTTTCTTTTAAATTAAACTTAAAAAAAAAACTTGGCTTCAGCATAGATGATCTCAAAAATATGAGGCGAGATGTCCTTAGAAACGTAAAATTTGCTGTCATCATTGCAAAGCCCTTGAAGACATGGCCCAGGGTGGGGATGCGGGGAGGCTGAAGGGGCCTTGGGTGGGGGGAGGTTGGGAGCGAGTCCCCTTCTGAGGGCGCGGGCAGCTCCATGAAGGCCTTGATGTCCAGGGCTGGACAGGGGGCGCACCGCCAGCCCCACTACCTCTCAGGAGGCAGCACATGAGCTGGGTCACTGCCTCCACGGAAAAGAAGCAGCTTGGCCGTTATTGTGGAGCTGCCTGGAGCAAGGGGCTGTTGCTGAGGAGACCTGGGAGCTAACACTGAAGTGACCTTGGACCATCCAGGATGGGCCTGAGCACCAGTTCTGCTCTTCACAGCTGTGTCGTCTTGGAAAGTCATCTCACATCCCAGAATCTGATTTGTTTCTATCTGCAGAAGGAAATGATGCTCTTTGTCACATCATCTGGCAGGACTGTGGCTGTCGAGCTCGGCGACAAGTTGAAAGCCATGTGGATTCTAAGATGGTGTCTGGGAGTTCCCGTCGTGGCGCAGTGGTTAATGAATCCGACTAGGAACCATGAGGTTGCAAGTTCGATCCCTCGCCTTGCTCAGGGGATTAAGGATCCGGTGTAGGTTGCAGACGTGTTTCAGATCCCCAGTTGCTGTGGCTCTGGTGTAGGCCGGTGGCTACAGCTCAGATTAGATCCCTAGCCTGGGAACCTCCATATGTCGCGGGAGTGGCCCTAGAAAAGGCAAAGACAAAAAAAAAAAAAAAAAAAAAAAAGATGGTGTCTGACTCTGTGGCATGGTGGCTGAAGACCAGGCCCCTCATCCCTCAGGTCAAACCCCCTCCCCAGAATGATGGATGGAAGTGCTAAGGGAGTCGGGGCTGCCTCGTGTTCCTAATGAAAATGCTTCACCTGTAAATGAAAGTTCAGAAGAAGACGATGAAATCCAGGTAGGTTCCTTTTTCTGTGCAAATAGGAGGAGCTTGCTAAATATTTTTTGATGGTGGAGTGTGAGGATTCTGAAGTCATCCTGGGAAACTGGCATGAGATTTGAGAGCAATTTTGACCTGCAGAGGGAGAGGAGTGTGTGTTCGGATTCAAGGGGATGACCTGACTTTATAATACTTTTTTTTTTTTTTTCTGATGAGAATTTATCAGCTGGAAATAGATCCAGTGAAAGTGAAGCAAAGAGCCTGTTGTGCCCAGAAGCAGGGCCATTTTGATCTGTGTTTTTCTGAGTTGCCTCTAAGACGTGGCAAGTTACTAATTTTAAAAGGAGAAAAACTGAATACTAATACTAGAGATTGAGAAGAATTATAACTCCTATCAGTCCTATTGAACAACGTGACAGCAGAACTCAGAGGAAAGCTGGGTCTGCTTCATTAAATTCTCTTTGGCCTTAAAATGCATTATATAAATTAAAAGCTGTCTATGATATCCATTCCAATTAAAACAGCAGAGGCTTAAAAATAGCTCATAAAACAAATATTCATCCAAAAATTCAAGAGAGTTTCTATCTGTGAAATGATAACAATATTATTAGCTATAAAGATAAACATGATAATGTGTATACTGATAATTTTCAAACTCTTTCTAGTAGGAATTCTCATTTACCTTGTTTGGGCAGAATAAGTAAGACAAACATACACCGAAAAGCCAGTAATATTTCCTAAGAGTGAAAACTTAACTCTTCTTCCTGATTCATTCCTGGGTTTTGGCACCAAAACCAAAACAAGAAAGTTTGATCTCCTCGAATAGAGGAAACCATTTATTGGAATTTGAATCTCATTCTTAAGTCAAAATGCCCAGGCTTCTTGGACCTGACTTTCTGCACCTGCTCCAGGCTTGAATTTCAGCTAATGCCCCTTGAATCCACCTTTTGCAAATGTGACTAGCTGATGACTCTAATGACCCCCAGTACGGGTTCCACTCTTGGCCAGCCCTCCTCATCGGGTCTTGGGGAACCTCGGTCTGCTCATGTGGGCTCAGCCCTCAGTCGAGGGCTTGACTCACCATGCAGACGCTCTCAGCACGTACTGTTCTCTTCTCTCTGGGACCTGCTCTGTAGATGCAGGCTGCTGTCAGATGCTGAGGGAGGTCTCTGCAGCTGGCCGACCCCCTCAGTGTGCAGTCTGTGGTCTCTATTTGACCTTATTCTTCATACAAGATGGTGAATGGCGTGGTGGGAAGGGCAGTGTGCCAGAATTAACCTTGAGTCCCAGACCAGACACTCTGGAGATGTGGGCTCTTTTATCCCTCAGCAGGTAACAAGAAATGCCCCCCCGCCTCCACTCCACTGTCTCCAGCTGAAGTCCACCAGAATTATTTGTAAACTGTAAAGCACTGTGAAAATATCTCTGGCACCATTTTTATCAGGGCATTGTGATGACAGCAATGAATTCTTTCCTGGAAAGTTTTAAATGTTGGGCTTTACAAAGCTTTATTCCACATGGGATATTTAATATTTTGTGTTAACCTGCCCCTATACATGTAAAGCAATAAATTAGTCCATAGTCTCTTAAAGAGAGAAACATCTTCATGAAGTTTTTTGGTCCAAACTACCAAATATTGGCTGCACAACAGTTTATGTAACATAATGAAAAGAGATGCTGATGTGTGTTGGGTAGGGGAGCAAATAAGAACATTCAGAAGATTTCAGGGATTAAAAATAAAGACATTTGGACAGAATTAACACGAGTCCAGGGGAGGGGAGAAGATTATCAAGCAGATAAAAGTTAATATCCCAGACTTGTACGAATCGTGGCTGACATGATCTAACAGACAGATGTCTTTAACCGAACACCTAGGGACATCCAAATCCATCAGTACTAATGATGTCATTTATTACTTTGTGTCCAACAAACGTGTTCAAGCTCCTCAGAGTAGCCCTGCTTTTCTTGCAGTTTGGCGTGAGGTCCTCTGTCATGCTCCTTATGTAACCTGTCATTCAGAGATGATTGCAATATTTTTGGCCAAAAGATAGTGTCCCAAGGTTCTGGATTTCGAAGGCCCCATTCTTGGTTTACTAGTACCACATATGCAATGATTAAAAACAACTTTTCATTTTGTAACATTGATGAATATTTACTAGACAATCAAGGTACCTGGTTTTAACACCTGAACTTCACCAACATTCTAAGCACACACTGGGCAATGGGATACCTATCATAAAATTATTAACAAATAAACCATGAGGTCCTTAAAAAAAAAAACACAGAGAATAATGGGCACAAACATCTAGGAAAATATTTACAACATCACATGTTAAATTCAGTATTGGATAAATCATCTACATAGCACAATGGAAGAAAGGGATTCATTTTATTCAGGGCAAGCAGGGAAAGCTCCACTGAGATTTCTGAATTGGGTTTTGAAGCATGAATAGAAGTTTTCTGTTCAGATAAGAAAAGAACTGCATATGCAAACGCAAAGAAGCAGAAAGTAACATTTCATTTTCAAAGTTTTGCAGAATTCCTGGAGCTTTAAAGAACAGAACAAAGGCACAGAAGAGAATGAAGGGAGAAGGCCAGACAAAAAAAGCCTCTTTGGCCTTGTGAGAGGAGCTAGGTTTCTGTCTCTATCTCTGGTCCCCTACTGGGACTTCTACAACTGCCTGTGTCCCTATCCTTCTCCATCCCTATGGAGTGAGATAGAATATTGGAAGTAATTCAGCAACTCTCACCCTAAGATTAGTGGGTTTGATGCATTTTCTCTTCATCCTCTGCAAACGGCATGATTACTAACTGTTCTTCCAACTCTTTTCCAGTTCTGTTGCTTCTGAAGAAAAACACCTCCAAGAAAAACATTATCTTTCTTCCCCCCTCATTTATCCTCCTCATGATAAGATTCCATGGTTACCCAGGTGTTGGTTTTCTTCCATACCCTTTGCAGGCTTCTTCTCAGCTACTGAGACTTAAAGTCAATTCTAAATCATTCTCCATGGCCCTGCAAGCTCATGCAGGCTGCATGCTGAGCATTTAGAGGCTGTTATAATTGATGGGCGTCTGGTTCTCCTGTAAGATGCACTGCCTGTTTTCCTCTACAAGCTATCGTGTGTCATCCTCCCTGGTTCTGTGTGTCCCAACAGCTGACAAGCAATGATGTGCTTAGTGGAACTTTAAACAGAGCATGGAAGCTTCTGAAAACACTGTATATCATTGACAATGGCCCTGCTTAACATTCCTCGCCACAGTGGAGAACTTGAGAGCCTGCAACCAAGACTCAGGGCCCCGAAGTTCCCATCCTGGTCTGCACCCCAAGGCAACTCATTCAGAGGCCCTTGCTTTAGTTTATTCATCTCTAAAGGATTTTTTTTTTTTTTTTTTTTGGCAGGGGCGCACCCAGAGCACATGGAAGTTCCTGGGCCAGGGATAGAGCTTGAGCCACAGCTGTTGCCACACTTGATGCTTAAGCCACTGTACAGAGCTGGGAATTGTACCGTGCCTCGGCAGCAACCCAAGCCACTGCAGAGACAATGCTGGATCCTTGACCCACTTCGCCACAGTGGGAACTCCTCTAAAAGATTCTTAAAGGTCTCAAATATAATAGGATGATTTGATCTGTGCTGATCTATTTTTAGGAAATTAAGGAAATCAATACATGTTAAATGCACAGAAAATATTTACAAACTGCCAAAAAGAGGAGTGAAAGACATGTTTTAAGTCAGTTGGGCACTTGCAGTGTCACACCTCTTCCTCCAGGTGGGTGTTCTCAGAGCTGGAGCAGGGCAGGCTGAAGCAGGTGACGCGTTACTCCGGAGTTCATAAAAAGCTACCGTGTTTTGAAATATCGCTTGCCTCTAGGCTGACCGTACCACTTTGAGACATGTTGAATATATTTAGAGACATTTACTGAGGAATTACTGTTTTAACTTCATCTTTTAGATGAACTCCACTTGGTTCTCAGGTAATAACTCATGTTGTTCATAAAATTCTGTGTGACACACAGCGAAGCCCAAACACACCAGAACATCAGAGTTTGGAGCAGAGAAGGGTTTACTGGAGGCCATGCATGGAGATGGGTGGCTCGTACCCCCAAATATCCTCAACTCCCTGAACCAAAATTATAAAGCACGTTTAAAAGCCAGGTGGGGGAGGGCTGGCAGGGTGGGAGATGGGTTTGTGCACAGTTCTCTGACTGGCTGATGCTGAGGTCACAATTCTTAGGCTTCTGGCGACCTGGGGGCTCTGCTCAAGGTCATTGAGTGGTTAACACCTTCTATCTGGTGGGAGGGATTTTCACATTGAAACAGCTCAGGAATGTGATCTGGGTACTTGGAGAGGAGCTGGGGGGAGGGCCCCCCCACCGAGGCCCCACAGGGTCCTGCATGTTACAGTATGAACATTTTTTTAAGCAGAATTTAATTGTGCTCTCTATAAAATAATGAAATAAAAACGTGTTAAAATAGAACTGCATACCTTGGTATAATTTAATCTGCGTCTAATTATTATTGTTATTAATTTTAATTAGGAAATACTAACCCTCCCTTTTGAGAAAATAAAAAGGTAGGTTTTTATACAGTATTATTTCAGCTTATTACAATGAACCTCTGATTCTCAAAGCAAGCTGGGAGAATGGGTTCCCCAAAAGTGCATAGATTTCTGGGATCATTTAAATTGGGAGATTTGGAACATGCTCTTAGCCGGTGTTAGATTTCCGAGCGTGGGAATCCTACTTTCTTCCGTGTCAGTAAGCATCACTGTTCACTGAAGAAAGGAGACCAGACAGTCTTCGAATTCACTTTATTCAAAGCTGGAAGGAAATGGCTGCAGGGCCCAAGAGTGGGCTCTTGTCTCACACTCAGAAATGAATTGTCGGAGGAGACCAGGGGCTGACAAAGCAGGAGATGTTATTGGGAAGGGGCACCTGGGCGGAGAGCAGCAGGTGAGGGAACCCAGGAGGAGGCCTCTGCCATGTGGCTCGCAGTCTCAGGGTTTATGGGAATGGGGTTAGTTTCTGGGTTGTCTCTGGCCAATGGTCTTGCTAAGTTTGTACCTGGTCTGGCGCAGGGTCCTTCTTGGAGGTTCTCATGTCTCTCAGCCAAGGTGGATTCCAGCGCCAAGGATCCTGGGAGGTTGGTCATCTCCTCCCTCCTACTGGCCCCTCCCAAGCCCTCCTGTCAGTCTTTGGGGCAGCACCACAGTCCTTATCAGGGCCTTCTGCTACGAGACAGCTCATGCCAGCGGCTAAGTGCCTGGCCAAAGTGGGCAATTTCAGTCAATAGTCACCTAACAAAACCATTTGTTATACTTTCTAGAATCTTCTGCTTTGAGATTTGCCTGCATTTTTGAGGCATGAAATTTTTGAGGTATGAAAGAATGAACTCCCCCCAAACATTTTCCCATGTATTTGTATTTTATCTCAATTTATAAGTGGCTTAAAGTGCTGAGATTGGAGTTTAAATGTAGACAGGTTTATGAGCTCAACATCTGCCATTCATTTTGTGCAACTTCAAGATACACAGTTGGCGCCTCATCCTACTTGAATATTATAAAACATAAATCAAAATACTTTTTGAACTTAATAGCATTTCACAAAAATTCAAATTTGTCTGGAATCCAAACCTCAACAGTGAATTAAATAACTAATCCTGGGGAAAAAAAGAGAGAAGACTGAGAAATTAAGTTGCTTTTCTAAGTTATGTTTTTGAAATATGATATTCTAAAAGGCACAGAAATCCTTGAATTATCTAGTTCATTAGAATATTATAGTCAAAAATAAAGAAAATATTTAACATTGACATATTTTAGAAAAACCCAACAGAGATTGGAACACACCATGATTGAGACACATCCATTATGTCTGCCAATGTCTGGATTCTACTCAGCCCTCAGGAAGTTTGTTGCATGAATGAATCTGAACCTGCTACCTCATTACACAGCCACAGGTGAGGAACGCAGGGGAAATGAATTCTCATGGCCCAAGAGAGTTACCTTTCAATCACCTGGAAACCAAAAACACCACCTGCTGGAACCCAGCCAGAACCCAGATCAGGACTTGAACCCACAGTTTTATTTATTTATTTATTTATTTATATTTTTTAGAATTTAATTTAATTTAATTTTGTTTTTTAGGGCTGCACTCATGGCATATGGAAGTTCCCAGGCTAGGGGGCAAATCGGAGATAACAGTTGCTGGTCTACACCACAGCCACAGCAACGTGGGATCCAAGCTGCATCTTCGACCTACACCACAGCTCATGGCAATGCCGGATGCTTAACCCACTGAGCGAGGCCAGGGATTGAACCTGTGTCCTCATGGATACTAGTTGGATTCATTAACTGCTGAGCCACAAAGGAAACTCTGGAATCCACACCTAGTGTCTGGACTTACTGAGGCTCAGCTTCTTTGTGTCTCAGCACAGAAGGAATTCAGCTAGAGACAAAGTGATGGCTAAGAAATAGATTTATTAAGATAGGATGCTTGTGAGAGATGCAAGGGGCAGGCGAGGAGGCTCTGCCCTAAGGATCAGGTGGGCTAAGGAAAGTGGGGAGGGGGGAAAAGACCGCCTTCTTCCCAGATGTCAGGCTTACATCACTAGCTCCTCCTTCCTGTTGGGTAGGAGATTATTTGACCCTATAATGTCAGATTAGGACTGTTGTGCTTATTCGAATCAGCAGAAGGGCAGTGACATAGGCTAAAATATGTTGAATCATCTCTGGTTTCCTTATTTTGTGGGTATCCCACTTTGGAACGTCATCTTTCCCTTGAATGCCTCTCCTTGGTCCTAAGGGTCATTATCTTGCTGAACTTGAATGAGGGCCTCATTTTATCTTTCGCTCAATGACCTGAGGCATATCTCATGCTTTTACTCATGGTTTCATAGTTAAGCAAGCCTGCTTCTTTCCAAGATGTTCTGATGGCTTTCTTTTCTTTTCTCATCTTTTTTAATTAAAAAAATTTTTTTTGGTCTTTTTTTAGGGCCACACCCATGGCATATGGATGTTCCCAAGCTAGGGGTCTAATCGGAGCTGTTGCTGCTGGCCTACACAGAGCCGCAGCCACACCAGATCTGAGCTACATCTGCAACCTACACCATAGCTCACAGCAATGCTGGATCCTTAACCCACTGATCAAGGCCAGGGATCGAACCTGCAACCCCATGGTTCCTAGTCAGATTCACTTCTGCTGCACCAAAACAGGAACTCCTGATGGCTTTCTTGAGCAATCATTAACTTACAGAGGTCTCCCCAGTTTCCCTAGGCTTCCTTCTCTATCTGTGGTCCCCCTACTGGGACTTTTATTGCCTGTGTCACTACTCTATCCCTATCAACATCACATATGAAAGACAAATAAAACACTAGCTGGAGTTCTTTGTGGTTGTGACATGTGACACTCTTCTCCCAACACCCCTCAGACTGCAGCCACTCCCTATGGGATGCCCCCTCAGGATGTGAAAAGCACAAGATACTGGCCCCAGATGGCTGAGGTGCTTATCAAAGGAGTGATTTCAGCAAGCCCAGACACTTGCATCTTCTCCTACAAAGAAAAGTGTTAAATTCCTCAACTTGAGATGTCTGGTTTTCTTTCGCTAACAGGAAGGTTTGTTGCCACTACCTGCCCTTTGTTGCAAAACTCCTGTATACCCTAGCTCCCCCCCTCACCTCCTGGGAGCAGTTTCTCAGCTGTCTGAAACGAGATCTCCTGTGCTATAGTCCTCATTTGGCCCCACCTAAAACTTAACTGACCGTTCTCATGTTGTGCATATTTTTTAAGTTGATACATCTTGGGTATTAATATAAGAAGGTGCTTGGACAAAGGATTGATTCAATAGTTGAAGGAACTCTGAGACATTCCCATACTGATGTAAAGGTCCCGGAACATGAGGAGTAAAGTGGTCTATGAGCAGAGATTAGCAAATGATGCTTCTGGTTGTGGTCCTTGCATGGGTCAGAAAAAGAATTTCCAAACTCATAGCAGTGTGAGAAGAAAGTTTATTGAGATGAGAGATGCTGCTAGAACAGCTGGACAACTTCCTGATGATCAGGTGAGCCGATCCCAATCTCTGTCTTTATAGCCCAGGGAGAGGAGAGGTCTCGCGATACACCTGCTGACCTGCTGATTGGTTGGGGAAAGAGGGGTCTTAGAATACACTTGCTGGTAGTTTGGAGGCTGGTAGGGGCAGGAAGGAGTAGGCCAGGTTGCCCAAGGTGGGAGAGGGGGCATGATGATGAGGCAGGTGGAGTGATAATTCTTATCTTATTTTATTTATTTATTTGCCTTTTATAGGGCCGCACCCACGGCATATGGAGGTTCCCAGACTAGGGGTCTAATCAGAGCTGTAGTCGCTGGCCTACGCCAGAGCCACAGCAACTCAGGATCTGAGCTGCGTCTGCAACCTACACCACAGCTCACGGCAACGCCGGATCCTTAACCCACTGAGCAAGTCCAGGGATCGAACCCGCAACCTCATGGTTCCTAGTTGGATTTGTTAACCACTGCACCATGATGGGAACTCTGATAATTCTTATCTTGACCAGAGACTTTTTGAGTTTTATCTCCTTGATGAAGCCTTGGAGTCCCACATTCCTCTTGTAATCAATTTAAAATTTGCACCACAGCAGAGAATTTTGGTCAGTTTCTGTCTCCTGAGTGTGATTTTTTTGCCAGTTAAACAGTAAATAGAGAGTCTGTTTGCAGACACTGGTTACCCCCGAGGGGGTGCTGTCCCATGTGAGCAAATCGAATCACATGAATCCGGGCTGAAGTAACAAGGTGATTGTGCTTCTTTCCTTTGGGAACCTGGTAGATGTTGCCAGGCTGCAGGTGTTCTGAGTGGCTCTTGCCTTCAATAACAGTCATGCTGTTGCCAAAACTCGGCCTCTGTCCACCAGAGCCAAATAGAAATGTGGACACAGAGCTTTGGGTTGAAGGAGAAAAAAAAAATTGCTTTGCCAGGCAAAGGGGGGCACAGCAGGCTCATGCCCTAAAGACTGTGCCCCCATTAGGAGTGAATAGGAGATGGTCTTATAGTTTGGGGAGTGGAATATAGGGCCACAGATAAGGATCAGGGTAGGTGCGAGCTTGCATTTTTCTTCAAAGTTGGTGTTTAGTTTTGGCTGGTTCTGGCAGTCTTCCTTCCTTCTGGATTGAAAAATGCTTCATCAAGGAGTTCACTCTTCCATTTGTTGGGGGTTTTAGTTCTGCAGAAGAACTCAAAGGTATTGTTATGTGTATCCTCTGAGGAGGAACCACGACCCTGCCCCAAGCCTGTTCTCTTGTCTCTTGACTGCTCTCCCTGGTCTCTGTATCCCCTCCCTTCCCTGCCAGGCAACTGTTTGACCCTGTTCTTGGGAACTCAGGGCAGGTCGTGGAGGCTGAATGAGGGCTATTTCCTAAAAACAAGAAAAGGGGACACAGAAAAGCTTGTGCCCAGGAGCCCCACAGGGCCCTGCTTGGTTTCAATGCTCCCAGGGAACACAAACAGTAAGGGTATATCACAAGCATTTTTCAAAAATGTGATGAATTTTGAAATGTGTGCATTTATTTTTGCCAGCAAATTTTTGACTCATCCAGTTCTTGGCATTCACCTCCAGGATTTTGGCAGATAATGTTATTTTCTATCAAAAGAAGAGAAGTTTCTTTTTTCTGGCCATCCATATTTTGAAAATCAAGGATCTGATTGTTTACCGTCTAATGTAAAGAGCAGTTTTCCCTGTTAGGGTTTCCATCAGATGCAGACAATGATAGACCCTGACCGCCATCTGACTCCGTGGCAAACCCATAGAATTTTTAGTAAAGCCACCTAAAATCTGGCTTCTTACATGTTTTCATTTCATAAGCTGTGCTTCTTTGGTTTGGCTTCTCTCGAATTTGCCACAAAACATGTATTTGTGATATAACACCATCTTAACTTAAAAACATGAAAAGACCTTAAAGTCATGCTTAGTTTTTAATTTTTCCTGTTTGCTACATTTTCTAAATGTAGCACTGGCTCCAGTATTGATTTCAGACCTGATTTTTGACTTAACCAGAGAGTGGGTTGTTTTTCAATCACCAAGTGTCAGATCCTGGTTAGGTAACACAAGGATGATCTGGTGGGCTCCACAGTGTCCTTGGAAAAAGGTGTTGAGGAGTTCCCACTGTAGCTCAGCAGGTTAAGACCCCCAAATTGTGCCTGTGAGGACTCAGGTTCAATCCCTGGCCTCGCTAAGTGGGTTAAGGGTCTGGCATCGCCGTGAGGTATGGTGTAGGCTTGCAGATGCAGGTCTAAGTTCCCTAGCCTGGGAACTTCCATATGCTGCAGGTGCAGCCCTAAAAAGACAAAAACAAAAAGAAAAAAGAAAGAGGTGTCAAGCTCTTTCTCAGCTGTACCATCTCCAGGGTGAGACCCCCAATTTCATGGACTGTGAGGAGAATTGTACCAGTTACTGGCCGTCTTTGACACATCCAGAATCACTGAGTGCATTTAGAATGAGCAATCAATACAGAATATCAGTGGAAGCATCTTCATACACATTTCATCTTTTGGAATAAAGAAGATCTCGGTAAATAAAAGGTGAAGACAACAGTACTGTAGCTGTATAACAAACCTTTGGTTGACCAAGAAATTAAATATCCAACAGGGAGCGATGCCAGCCTCCATGTGTTCCTGTCCACCACCCTGCACCCTGGTGCCTCCGGTCAGCAGCAATGAGGGTCGGAGTTCCCGTCGAGGCTCAGTGGTTAATGAATCCAACTAGGAACCATGAGCTTGCGGGTTCGATCCCTGGCCTTTCTCAGTTGGGTTGAGGATCTGGCGTTGCCGTGAGCTGTGGCGTAGGTTGCAGACGCGGCTCGGATCCTGTGTTGCTGTGGCTCTGGCGTAGTCCGGTGGCTACAGCTCCGATTAGACACCTAGCCTGGGAACCTCCATATGCCGAGGGAGTGGCCTGAGAAAATGGCAAAAAGACAAAAAAAAAAAAAAAAAAAAAAAAAAAAAGCAACCTTGTGAAGTGCACAGATGTCAAAGCCACAAATTGAAATGTGACAATGACAGGCTACCCAGACCCACACTGCTGAGAGTTTCATCAAACCGAACGGCCTGCCTTGTTTGAAAAGATTGTGGTTCGGAGTTCCCGTCGTGGCGCAGTGGTTAATGAATCCGACTAGGAACCATGAGGTTGCGGGTTCGGTCCCTGCCCTTGCTCAGTGGGTTAACGATCCGGCGTTGCCGTGAGCTGTGGTGTAGGTTGCAGACGCGGCTCGGATCCCGCGTTGCTGTGGCTCTGGCGTAGGCCAGTGGCTACAGCTCCGATTCAACCCCTAGCCTGGGAACCTCCATATGCCGCGGGAGCGGCCCAAGAAATAGCAACAACAACAACAACAACAACAAAAGACAAAAAAAAGAAAAAAAAAAAGAAAAGATTGTGGTTCATTTATTTTGATTCTTTTGTAATTTCTGTGACTTGCTATTTCCATTGGAATGTTAAAGGTGTGTTTTGCACATTGAGCATCTTAATGCTTAACTCACCTCCTTCTTGAGTTTCAGCCAGTTAGACTGTTATAAAGAAAGGACACCTCTACCTTCTCTTATTTGTTTACTTCTAACTGGATCAGCAAGCACTCAGGAAAGATTTCCCTGAAGACATAAGTCCATTGAAAGGAGCATCAATCTTGTTTTTTGGATCTCTGTATTTCTTTGATTTATAGCTAGGCACAAAATTATCATGTCCATGATAAAAGCAAATTTTCAGGGATAGAAATTTTCCTAACTGTCCAGGCCCATCCAAAGCTTTCCAAACACATTTTTTTAACATCCACAAATTCAAATTTTACATGTTTCTTTTCCAGATCAGTGTGTCCCAATAGTCACACAAGTTAGTTTCAACCTATGACATCAAATTGTTTTATGAGATATTAATTTTTATTGTAGAAACTTCATCTTATAAAATTAAAACTTGTCCACCTCCTAAAGAAAATAAACTTATTTATCCTCAAAATGGAAAGCAGGAGTTCCCTCTGTGGTGCAGCAGGTTAGGGATTTGGCATTGTCTCTGCAGTGCTGCAGGTTTGATCCTCGGCCAGGGGCAGTTAGTACAGCTATAGCTCAGATTCGACCCCTGGCCCAGGAACTTCCATATGCCATGAGGATGATCTTAAACAAACAAACAAAAAACAGAAGGACTTCCCATTGTGGCTCAGCAGGTAAGAACCCTACCCTATATAGTGTCAGTGAGGATGCAAGTTTGAGCCTGAGCCGTTGGGTTGAGGATCTGTCACTGCCACAAACTGCGGTGTATGTTGCAGAGGCAGCTCAGATCCTACATTGCCGTGGCTGTGGTATAGGCTGGCAGTTGCAGCTCCAATTCAGCCCCTAGCCCTGGAACTTCCATATGCCACATATGAGGCCATAAAAAGGAAAAAAAAAAAAAGGAAAGCAAATTTCCATGTGTAAGATAACACTTTTTAGAATTGTTTCAGGGGATGAAGCAAAAGGAGTGAGAACGAGTGAACCATGTGATGCCAGGTAAGCTCCTCCTCTCTGCCCTTGGTTCCCTCCACCATCGTGCCTCCCTGGCAGGTGGACCCAAGAGGGGATGAAGATCTAGCAGGCTCTGCAGAGGGACTGCACCTGATGGGCCTTGGTGCCCTGATCCGTCCTCCAAAGCCCTTCTTAGTTTGCCCATCCTTTTGATCCCGGCCACACCTCCTTCCCACCAGCCAGCTTCCCCACCCCTCCTTGAGATGCCATGGTCATTGTCAAGGGCACTCCCATCTCTGGGTGTCCTTCACTCTCTGGGTCCAGAAGGCACTCATCTCTGAGGGCACCTACAAGTCCCACTGCTTCCACAAGTCCCTCCCTGGGTACCCCCCCCCACATCCATCTCACCTTTCCCTGAACTCCTCTGATACCAAAGGTCTTCTCTACTCACTTGACTCTCTTGTAGTGAGTGACAGCTGCTTTGAGCCGGGCAAACATTCTATGATGCAATATGGTGGGAAAACCTTTTCCAGGACATCCTTTCCTCTGCGCTGTCTACTACCAACTACATTTACATGTGAATAATGTGTATTTCAAAGCTTAGAAGTAAATAGTCATCCTGCTTTGATAAAAGGAGAGAATGGAGCAGGTGGGGTCCATGTGTCCCTCTGCCCAGGGAAGGTCGCCACCGTTGTGTGACTGTGCTGGAATGAGAGGAAAACCTGCTGCACAGAAAATTAAAAATTTGGAAAACAACCCAGGGAATTCCTGCTTCTGGTTCCACAGAGTCACAGGCTTGGAAGTCACCATTCTGTCTTAACGATGAGTAAAAAGTAGAACAAATTGAAAAATACTAGTTCTTAGATCTGTAAGGGTCACAGGTGAAGGGCAGCCCCCACAATAAGAGACAGAGCTCTGCAGGTGAGCAGGACAGCCACGCAGAAGCCAAGGCACCACAGGAACCAGCGCTGGGAAGGAAAGGCTAGGCTGTCCCGGAGGAAGTGCTGACAGCTCAGCGTAGACAATTCTAAGAGATAAGAACTCCAGGGGACCCAGTCATAGAGGGGGCTCCCCACACTTCTGAGAGTTTTACCTCCAGGATCTTGACCAGGTTCCCACAGTAAAGATTGGGGGGAAATCATGTTTCCAGCAGGGAGAGGGGACAAGGAACCATTCGGAAATGCAACCTCTGTTCTTCTGCACAAGATCAACTCTTGGGAGACACTAACCTCCCTTGTTGGGATTTGATCAGAGCCTAACTGACCTGGCAAAAAGGAAATGACCAGCTTCGGCTAGGTCTAGCCACATTTTCCCATTTAAGGGGTGAGGGAAGGACCGAGAAACACTTGCGAAGTTCACTCAATTAAAAAAGGAGCCAAAGGAGTTCCCAAGACGGCAGAGGGAAAAGTCCCTCAGCCATTTGCTGCAACATGGATGGATCTGGAGAGTATTATGACTAGAGAAATAAATCAGATAGAGAAAGACAAAGACTGTATTTAGTACTTACATGTGGAATCTAAAAAACACAACAAACCAGTGACTATAACAAAAAACGAACTAGTGACTATAGCAAAAATCCACATAGAAGACAAACTTGTGGTTACCAGTGGGGAGAGGGAAGGGAAAATGGGCAGGATAGGTGTAGGGGATTAAGAGGGGCTGCAAACTACTGTGTATAAAATAAATGAGCTATAAGGCCATATTGTGCAGCATAGGGAATATAGCCACTAGTTTCTAATAACTGTAGAAGGAGCATAATCTATAAAAATTTGAATCAGTATATTGTACACCTGAAACTAATATAATATCGCAAATCAACTCTACTTCAGTTTTTAACAAATGGGCCAAAATCTTAACAGCCACCTCACCAAAGAAGATAGACAGATGCCAAAGAAGCATATGAAAAGATGCTCCACATTACAGGTTATGAGGAGAGTGGAAATGAAAATAACACCAAGATACCACCACACACCTACTAGAAAGATCTAAATTGAAAATACTGACAACACCAGATGCTGGGGAGGCTGTGGAGCAACAGGAATATTGCTGGTGGGATCGCTAAATAGTACAGCCAATTTGGAAGACAGCTTGACAGCTTCTTACAAAACCAAACATACTTTTACCATACAAGCCAGCAATGGCACCCTTTAATATTTAACAAAAGGATTTGAAAACTTATATCCACACAACAACTGCACATGAATGCTGAGTACAGCTTTATTTGTAATTGGCGAAATTTGAAAGCAACCAAGATGCCTTCCAGTTGGTGAACTAACACATAAACTGGTACATCCAGACCACGGTGTATTATTTAGCCCACAGATAGAACTATCAACTATGAAAGGACATGGAGGAAACAAATGCATGGTACTACGTGACAGCCTTATCACTAATCTATAATTTACATTATTAACCTGAAAGTTTACATACTGTATGATTCCAACTATATGACACTTTGGAAAAGACAAATGGAAACAGTAAAAAGATCAGCATCTGCCAGGTATAAGGAGAGAGAAAGGCAGGACCCAGAGGGTTTTCAGAGTGGTGAAATTACTATGTATTTTCCCATATTGCTAGATACATTTCATTATACATGTGTCCAGACTCACAGAAGACACCAAGAGTGAACCATTTGTAAATGATGTACTTTGGGGGATAACGATGTGTCCATATAGATTCATCAACCATAGACAAAATATCACCTGGATGGAGATGCTGATGATGGAGAGGCACGCACGTGTGTAGTTAGGGGGTGTGTAGGAAACCTGGGTGCCTTGCTCTTCTTTTGGTCAGCAGCTGAAAACTGCTAGTCAAAAAAATAAAGTCGTCTAAGAAATGACCCACGTTGGGTAGTTTATTTTCAAAAGTGTTACTATTAATCACATTAGCTTTTAAAGAAAATTTGAAAGAGTTGATGGAAACAGAATAAGGAAGCATGACATCTGAGCCCATCCCAAGCTTGTCTGATTTGCTGTTTTAATCCAGGCAGATGAAAAAGTAATATAATCAAGAGACGTGGAGAGAAGTCTGCGGTCAGAGGAACATTTGAAATTGCTTCTCAGGCATTTGGGTATGTAGCAAAACCCAGAATTGTCTAAGAAAATTTATTTTGCAACATTCTGCCAAATCCCAAATGCCAGAGAATCTTGGCAGACTTCTTGATAATTCAGTCTAGCTGCTTTAAATCATTTTCCAGAGACGAGGCTTTGTGATGTTACATGCAACAGTGTTGAAAGGAAGCTAAACTGCTCAGATGCCATCCTATTTTAGAAAAAGCCAACAACCAAATATGCTTTGAGTTCTGCTGTGGGAGGGTTCTTGCTCAGAATGCCCTTCTAGTCAATTTCTTTTTCTTCTTTTTTTCATCATTTTACAGATGTATGTGGAGGGCAGAGTGCTCTAATTAAAGTTTCTTGTCTATTATTCAGCATTTAAAGATGAATTAGACTGTACAAGTCACTGTTTAGTATTACATATTAATTTGCTACATTTAAATGGATACACAGCTTATAACCAACAGATCAAAGCTTTTGTGTAATGCTGTGAATTTCATTCCTTTACAATATATATGTATTTTTTTTTCTGGCCATGCTCTTGACATGCAGACATTCCTGGGCCAGGGATCGAAGTCACACCACAGCAGTGACTGGAGCCACAGCAGAGACAACATCAGATCCTGAACCCACTGAGCCACCAGGGAACTCCTTTTATGATATTTCTTATAGACAGTGAAAAGAAGGTAATTTCTCTAGTTCAGGTAATAGATCCTCATGTAGATGAAAAATTATTTTTATAGGTAAGGAGTTAAAAATAAATAAGGAGTTCCCGTCGTGGCTCAGTGGTTAATGAATCTGACTAGGAACCATGAGGTTGCGGGGTTGATCCCTAGCCTTGCTCAGTGGGTTAAGGATCTGGCGTTGCCGTGAGCTGTGGTGTAGGTCACAGACGCGGCTCAGATTCCGTGTTGCTGTGGCTCTGGCGTAGGCTGGTGGCTGCACCTCCAATTCGACCCCTAGCCTGGGAATCTCCATATGCCGCTGAAGCAGCCCAAGAAATGGCAAAAAGACAAAAAAATAAAAAATAAAAATAATGTAGAAAGTTGCAGTTTTTATATTGGAATAAAAATCTTTAAAAGATATGATTTAATAATTTTAGAGTTAATTTGGAATTGTCATGTGAACTTGGGACCTAATATACATCTATATGATATAGATGAGGATCCAGTGTTGCCATGAGCTGTGGTGCAGGTCGAAGACAAAGCTCGGAAAAAAAAAAGCAAGTACAAAATTTTACTAATTTTCTAAAGAAACTCATGCCATAGAAAGACAATTTTGAAAGTGACTATCCAGAAATATTTCCTCTATTGTGCTATTAGTTGCTGAAAACAGCATATGGGCTACCTATAAAAATATTTGGGAATATATGCTTTAAAAAATTGGAAACAGAGTTTTCTAATCTGTGTAAAAACTCCAAATGAACAGTTTTAATGAATATTCATTCCATTTGTTAAATATAAACTGAACACCTTCCTATGAATCTTAAAGAATAACTAACTGACATAATTATATGCTGAACTTCAACAAAAAACACTTTGCAGTGGATGAACGGCACTGAAAAATCAGCAGCAAAATCCAGTTGGTACAAATAATGATGCACTTCCTCCTTTTGGGTTTACATATAATTTTATGAAGTGTCTTCCTCAGCTACCATGGTCTTTAAACCTGAATATCAAAATAAATCCAAATGAAAAGCAGCTCTTCAAATGATGTAAGAACAAGTATTGAACTAAATATATTATTTAGAGTAATTCTTGTTGCAGTTTCAAACAGACCCAAAATGTCAGCATCTTAGCAATGCAGAGGTTTATTTCTTGGGTGTTGTCCCTGAGCAGAAGTCCTGCATCACAGGTGGCCTTCTTCTACTTGGTGATTTAAGGAGCCAAGGCTTCTTCCATCCCTTGGCACCATCGCCCGCTGTGGTTTTGCATCACCTGTCTTTAGCCAGCGGAAACAGAGAGGAAGAAAGCACAGGTTTCTTAAAAGCTTTTCCCTAAAAGGAGAACATCCACTGGATGAAAAGTTATTGCTCCATGGGGCACACCTGTTTTCCAAAGCATCATCCCACCATTCAGGTGTTAACTGAGATGCTTTACGGTGGAGACATCTGGTAGACTCACTTTAACCGCAGGACTTCAGTTACCATCACCTATCATAGGACAAATGAGATACAAAAACACATATCCCTGCTACGATACTCTGGTCAGAAAGTCTAACCTGAATGTAATCGTGAGTGACAAAAATCAGGCAAATCCAGATGGTGGAACAGTCTACAATCAACTGGTCTGGATTCCAAAAACATGAGCTCTAATGAAGGCTAGGAAATCATACAGAGGATGATGGAACATGACGGAAGATTATGTGAGAAAAAGAACATATATGTCTATGTGCATGACCGGGTCACTTTGCTGTATAGCCAAAATTGACAGAACATGGTAAATCAACTGTAATAGAAAAAATGAAAATCTGAGAGAATTTTAAAAATAAACTTTTGCACAGTAAAAACAAACAAACAAAAAAACAACCCAAGAAACAGAAAATAGTGCAGAGGACCATTTTAGATTAAAAGAGACAAAAGCAGCCTGGCAGCCTGATGTAGCACCTAGGGCTTGATTGAACTCTGGATTTTAGAAAACAAAGAGTTGTAAAGAATGGTTTGGGGTAATTGCAACATTTAAGCATTTACTGTATGTTAAGTAATATTATTGTAGTGGGAATTCCCGTTGTGGCACAGTGGAGACAAATCCAACTAGGAACCATGAGGTTGCGGGTTCGATCCCTGGCCTCGCTCAATGAGTCGAGGATCCGGCTTTGCTGTGAGCTGTTGGTGTAGATCGAAGTCGCAGCTCAGATCTGGTGTTGCTGTGTCTGTGGCTTAGGCCGGCAGCTACGGCTCCAATTAGACCCCTAGCCTGGGAACCTCCATGTGCCATGGGTGTAGCCCTAAAAGGACAAAAGACCAAAAAAAAAAGTTATTGTAGCAATGCCAAATGTCTTGGGCATGACAGTGGAGTTTTTTGTGTAGGAAATATAAGAAGATATAGACTTAAATAGGAGAGGTCAACGGTCATGATGTCTACGATGTACGATGTATTTTTAAATGGTCACCAAAAAAATATATACGTAGGTTTGTATGTATGTATGAGGTGTGTACATACGGTGTTTTTTCTTTTCTTTTCTTTTTTCTTTTTTTGCCTTTTTAGGGCCACACCTGCTCATATGGAGGTTCCCAGGCTAGGGGTTGAATCCAAGCTGAAGCTGCTGGCCTACACCACAGCCACAGCAATGCCAGATCTGAGCCGCGTCTGCGACCTACACCACAGCTCATAGCAACATTGGATCCTTCATCCACTGAAAGAGACCAGGGATCGAACCTACCTCTTCATGGATGCTAGTCAGATTCCTTTCCACTGCACCACAACGGGAACTCCCTACATATGTATACATATCTGTGTATGTAGGTAGGTACTTCTCTATCTAGAGAAAAAGATGAAGCAAATGTTGCAAAATGATATAGTTGGTGAGTCTACGTAAAAGGCACACAGCTGTTCACAGTGCAGTAGTCTCATTGTAGTCATCTTTGCTTTTTCTATAGATCCGAAATTTCTTAAAATCTAAGAGTATACTCGCACTTACAGCTAAATCTTCTATTTACATATAGAAATTAATTTTAAAAGCCTTTGATGAGGAGGTTATCATATCAGAAAGAGAGAAAGAAAAAGAGAAGAAAAGAGGGTAATTTTAGCTAAGCTGGTAACTTTCAGGTAGGTATAAAAATATGTGAAAGGGAACAAATTACAACAAAGACAAAATAGCATTTCTAGGGGGTTTCAAGTCTCGACATTCAGTAGCTTGGCGGTGATTTCAAATCATGGTTTTTTGACTGAGGAATAAAGGAAACTTCCCCAAAGCAAGCAGTGTGTGGCATGTAAGCCAGACCACCAAAAAAGAGGCTAGGCACACCCAAGCTGGGGCCGATACAGAAAAAATTCCTTTGGAGTCATCAAAAGTAGCAGGAAAAGTCATCTTTATTTCATTTCATGTCATATCATTAAAAATGCATTTGCATATAGGAGTTCCTTCTGTGGCACAGTGGGTTACAAATCCGACTGCAGTGACTGGGGTCTCCGCAGAAGTGGGGGTTTGATCCCTGGCCCAGTGCAGTGGGTTCCAGGATCCAGTGTTGCTGCAGCTATGACTTAGATCGCAGCCGTGGCTCAGATTCAATCCCTTGCCTGCCTGGGGACTTCCGTGTGCTGGGGAAGCAGCCATAAAAAAAGTGAGTTTGCACATAGGCCTTCTTTTTCTTGTAGCTTCGGCTCAAAGACACAGACAAAGAATAAGAACTAGCCTTTCTGAGCTGTGTGTGATAAGGGAAATTGTGGCTGGGATCCTCCAGGGGAGGCTCCTTGAGAGAGGGGTGCCCCTGAGGCCGTGATAAGTTCTTTCTCCCCAGTCCTTTCTCAAATCAGGTAACTCACGTCAGGCTAAGCAAGCCCATCAAGCAGAAGGCTAGATGTTTTGTCATGGCTCTATTCTTGAGATGAGTTTCCATTTTATTTCTGTTTATTATTTTAGACAAATAGAATTTTTTATTGAAACCAATTTAAATGTAAGTGTGTAAGTTTTTACCACAAATGTCTATTATTTAATGATTATTTTAAAAATTCAATGCCCCCCCCCAAAAAAAAAGAAAAAGAAAAAAGAGGTGTTTGGGACCGTTCCAGGTACTTTTACTGGAAGCCTCTTTGCCACAAGCTGCATGACGAACCGGCTGTGAGGCAATTTTGTCACAAAAGATAAAGTAACTGGGTGACAGTTTTTGATTTGACAGTTGGATTTCAGCTGGTGGAAACACGTTAATATTTCTTCCGGTTAGTGGCGTGGTGGATGGCTTTAGCCAACTGACAGACGATAAAGCTGGTGTCTTGTTTTGAAACACACAACGTTGAAGGCAAAAGAGGTTGAGGGCCTGCTAGGAGCAGAGCTGAACCCACATCTCACGCAGACCTTTGGAATGTCTCTCCAGGAACACTGACAATAATCCCAGAACAAACAGCAGTGTAGATAGCTCGCGGCGCAACCCAGAGCTCAGTTGCAAATACGCATCCCAGTGTTTAGAAACTGACCCCACTCCTAGTGAAGGAAGAGATTTCAGTGAAAAAGATAAAGTGTGATGCTGAATGAGGAGATAAATCAACTAAGAAAAAACAAACAAACGAAAGAATGTGTAAGTGTATAAAATACCAAGGATGAAAAATATGTGCTTGGGGGCAACCCCACAAGCTAAGATCAGCTATTGGTGCGGTACTGCCATGAACCTACACATATTTTAAATGTATTCAAGTGTATTGTATTCCACAATAAAGCCTTCAGTTTTGTTATCCTTTCCTCGAGTTTCATTATGTCTTTTAAAATGTCCCTCTTTTATTTTCTTTGTTATTTTATCTTTTATGGCCAAATTGCCTGATGGCCAATCAGGTATGCAATGAAAAAGTCTACAGCTTAGAAAAAGAAACAGTACTTAAGGCAAAAATACTGGATGCAGTTTAGAACAAATAGAAGAAATTTTGACCTCCCAATTTGCAATACTTCGGGTGAGACCATCTGTACACGCACCAGTTTTTGCCGTGTAGACACAGAGGCGTCTTTGTGGTCTGTGGGGAATCTGCTTTTGAGTGTCTGCTTGGGAGAATGTTCATCAATAATCCTACACAGAGCGGATTGGTTAAGGTGCTTCAGATCCAGGGCACCGGTGGAATGGTCCAGTGAGGGGTTTCAGGCATTGATTTCCAAAAAGAGCTTGTGCAACCCTTGTTCACATGTTCCGACAGGCTGCCTAAGGGTGATATGCTAACTAACTACTCGTAGCTTCTAAAAAACATGCTAAAAGATCACGACTGACCTACATGGAAAATGTGAATGCGTCATGATGGGGGCATGGAGCCCTTTCCCCAGACCGTCTTAAGTGGAGGGGACAGTCTGCCTCTCGGACCAGTCATACTTACTACTCTGTGGAACAAAGAGTAGAAATTTTTCTGGTGAATTTTCCACTTTTCATTCATAAGCTTCTAGAGCTGGTAAGTAGGCTCTACGTAGCCAAACCAAAGGGGTGTATTTTGCTTTAGACAGAAAGCTGCTTAAGTCTATTAATTTTCGAATTTGGGTCCTGGGATGCATGTGAGAATTGACAGTCTGCGAGGCTGTAAAAGAGCACTTGATAGCATAGCTCAGTCTGTACATCCTCTCAGTACAGATTCTAACGTCTGTGTGCAAGTTGGCGGTGGGGGGGGGGCAAACACGATTGACTCCTCATCATATTTGAAGGAGAAGTTATCTTAACAAAATATTCCTCAATATTAATTCTGGACCGAGGAAAATACTACACATCTGTTCATAAGACGTCTTTCTCACTGTTTGCCTTTGTAAAGGCCTTTAGGCTATTTCCTATTCAGTTTATTCCCTAAACTGGTGATAAATGTACTTTTCCTTGGCCAGGGTCCATACGGACCTGCAGTCTGCATCAGAACCGAGAAAGACATGTCCACCGCTTATTTCAGGAAAACAATCACGCCTGAAAAATCAAACTCAAGTATTCCGGCAAAATGATGCATTTTTGAAAAGGAGAGCTTAGGAGAAAACCCAGAAGCCTATTATTGTAAGGGCATATTCTAATGTCCCAGCCTACTTAGCCTGCGGTTTCTTTAACAAAGATGATTCAAGTAATTGACTCAAAATTGTATTTTAAGATGTGCTCAAGAGTGACTTTTAAAAAATATTTTGTGAATGACATTTTAAGAGAAGATTTTAAAACTTGGTAGGGTGTTTCATTTTTTTATTTCTTTGTTGGTGGTTCCTGGATGTGGATGTTTGGACTGACTTTGTAGTAAAACTGGCAACGTGTTTGTTGCTTTACTGATGCATCAGATTTCAAAAAATTACAAACTACATAAAATACCTGTGAAGACACCGCAGTTTCTCTTTGAACAATTAAATCAACAGCTTAAAATAGCATAGCATAGACACAGTGGGAAAAGGAATTTAAAAAATTGTCCTGCTGACATAAAAGTAAAACCAGACATTCTTTTACAAGCATGAGCACAGAGATGCAAGAGACCTTGCGTGGTCTGACCCGATGGCTATTTCCTACTTCAGCTCCACAGTGTGCAAAATTCAGCCAGGCATTCAGAGGAATATATACGGACTCGCTTAATATTGGTTAAAATAGTATGTAAAGCATTATTGATACCATAGGAACGCAGGCAATATTGGTTAAATATCAGTTTGGTGTGTATAGTTTAGTAGTAAAAAATAAATTTCAAATAAATGATTTTAATCACCTTTATGACAATAAGAAATTGGATAAACTTTTTTTGAGTTTCTTAATAGCCACCTCTTTTGAAAATGACAATCCACCCCCCCAACTCTCAAAACAATGTTCCAGTCAAACAATGACCATGTCATAGATGAGTAATTTATTCTGCCTTAATGGTTAATTGCAGAAATTGCTGAGTTTTATACTTCTGTCTTACTATGAATTTAATATCAGAGTCTAGATTTAATTGTTTTTATCTTTGGCCTATATCCTTGGATTACCGGGAATGAGAATTTCAGTATTTACGTGAAAATATTCTATTTAAGGTAGGCTGACCATTTTAAACTATTCAGATTTGGAAATTTTCTATTATCAACAACTGTACCATAGAAATCAATCCTTGCCTACTGAGAAAATTTTAAAAACCAAGAAGGCAAGCATAATATGTAAAATATTGCTTTCATAAGAATGATATAATGGAAAATATGATGAGAATCCACTTAAAGCAGTGACTGATTGTGTCCATTGGTGTCTAATTATTATTCCAAAATCTGGTGCTAATGATGAGCTTCCATTTGAATTATGTTATTGGGAAAAATGTGAACAGAATTCACATACACTGTATTTTTCTAAGTGAAGCACCATTAAGACTAATAAATCAATTGTTTTTGTATTGGTTTAAAGAAAAGAAAATAGCTCTGGGGCACAAATGAAGTTATTTATACCACTCTGTTTTTTGCCTCCCTCCTTGAGATGCACTTGGAGAAGCTGGAGTTATGCAGAGGAATCTACTGTGATTAAAGTGTCCTCTTCTCATTCCACGTACCCTCTTTCTAAGATTCTGGGACCAGCAAACTTCATCCTGGACGGCGGCGTGGTGGTCCAGCCATGAGATGCCACTCCTGGAATCAGGTGATGCCTGGCAATGGGGAGCTGGACCTGCTTGTCCTTTACGCTACCCGCACATTCATCCTTGTGTCCATCTACACACATGCCAGGGGGATGGAGCATCGGCATGATTATCTGAAGAAGTTAGTCTAAAAACACGACAAGCACAGCATTCCATCTTAATCGGAAAATTGGAAAAAACAACCTTAAAGAAAGGAAAAGTAAGACCCTAACATACTGCATAAATTTCTTTCAGAATTTAAAGTTGTGTCAGTCGGGCCATGGCAGAATAAACCCAAGATGAAAAGATTTGAGTCTCGCTGTCATTTTACGATTACCATGCAAGAATCATGATCAGATTTTTCACAGTATTTGTAGAGCCTGACGAGTCAGATTCAACTAATCCTATAATTGTTATTAAACTTTCTCCATCTCCTCTCTGCCTTGGAGTGCATCTGTCTTAGTACCTCTGCTGTTCAGTCCTGAATAAGAGGAGCTTCTCTCATAGTTCTTGCCAAGTCCAATCTAACCTGCTGCTTCAGGGCCTCCTTGCCGGTGTCAGTTGTACTGAAAATGGTCACAGGATGCTGAGACCCGATCCCTTCGGCGTCCAGGGGGTGTGGGGCCCAAGTCTTTGGGCTGGAGCTCTGCAGGTGTGCGCAGTGACGTGCCTTTGTTCCCACGCGCTGCTGCCCAAATTCTGATGCACTACGAGGGAGAGACGTGGGAAGGAGTGTCCCAGACGCTCTCCTCCTCGCCTCCACTGGAAATGGGCCCATCTCCAGTGCTCAGTGTCCACACTGCCTCCTCTCTGGGCCATCACGGCACGGTCAGGACATCCAGGGCTAGCATCCCACACATAGAAGCTGCCACCTCTTCCTAACTTGGTACATTACCAACAATGAGAAGAAAGCAAAGCAGAGAGAAATGCCCAACTTCAATTGAAGGGAGCAAGCTCTGCAAATTCACATCTTGCTGATTGATTCCCACTGTGGCTCAGCGGGTTAAGAACTCAACACCGTGTCCCTGAGGATGCTGGCTTGATCCCTGGCCTTGCTCGGTGGGTTAAAGGATCTGATGTTGCTGCAAGCTTTGGTGTAGGCTGCAGATGTGGCTTGGATCTGGCATTGCTGTGGCTGTGGTGTAGGCTGGCAGCTGTAGCTCTGATTTGACCCCTAGCCTGGGAACATCCATATGCTGCAGGTGCAGCCTTAAAAAGAGAAAAATAAATAAATAAAAACACATTAAAAAACCACACTGATTGAGGAAGGTTGTCTGTCAGTAGGAAGTGAGACCAGCCGAGGTGGACAGGGAGGATGCTTGAGGCAAGGGATGGCAGAGAGGGCTCCCTGTTACTGTTGACACACCTGGGAGCCACCATATCACATGCTGTGAAATACTCCTTGAGAAGCTGCATGGAAAGAATAAAAGAATTAAGTGTGAAGTACTCTTTGTGAATTTTCATCAGTACAATAAGTCAAAACACCCTAGGCATTTATTTTATACCTGCACTTTCATGTGGGTAAAGTGACATATTTATCCAGATAAGCATTAAGTATTATTTGCAATGGCAAAAACTTGGAGCCCGTTTTTATGTATGTGGTAGATAGATAACCAGTAAATATAGAAATATTTATTTTTATTTATATAATTCATAAGTAAATATTTAATTATATAGTAAAAACAGGAGTTCCCATTGCAGCTCCGTGGGTTAAGGGCCCTATGTAGTCTCCTTGAGGATGCTGGTTCGAGCCCTTGCTTTGCTCAGTGGATTAAGGATCCAGTGTTGCCATGAGCTGCAGTGTACATCACAGATGCGGCTCAGATCTGGCGTTGCTGTGGCTGTGGCGTAGGGCCAGCAGCTGCAGCTCAGATTCAACCCTCTAGCCTGGGAGCTTCCATATACTGCCATGGGTGTGACTATAAAAGAAAAATATATATAGTAAATAAAGAAATATAAAAACCAGTAATATGTGTCATGATATATTCATAGTATAAATAATAATATGCAGTCGTTAAAAGAAAGAAATAGCTTTTTGTGTACTTTTTGTATACTGAGTGGTCTTTGAGATACCAAGTAAATGCAACGGTGAAATTAATTCGTGTTAAAAAAAAAAGACCTATCAGTATCTATAGGTGGTGCGCACCTTTGGATTTTCCATCCGCCTCTCCTGGTCGGCTCCCACCCTTCTCTGCCCTGCTGTCTCTTCTGGGGGTTGACCTGTGTCATTAGGGAGCCCCTTTGCCCTGGTCTCCTGTTGGCGTCCACAGGAGGCAGCACTGAGCACGGCTGAAGGGAGGAAGGGGCGGGAACCTAGGTTCTTTTCCCCCCACCCAGGATGGCTCCTTCCCTGTGGATCACAACGGGACTGGCTGTGGATTCGTGCCGCATATTTAACTCATGGATCTGACCGGCTCTTAGATATGAAGCTTCTGGCTGAGAGGCCCAGCGGAGGTAGGGGTCTGTATATGGGGAGACTTGTCCCAAGCCTTTTCTCGAGGGACCTTAGCCATGCATTAGGGTTCCTGCCCCAGGAAATAGAAAATACGCACATTTTCTAGGGATGATTACACTGGCATTAAATGGTTGCTGTTCCCAGAGACTAAAAGTACCCCTGAAGGACACGGTCAATGTGGGAGCTTGTGGAGTTGAGTGATGTCTGGAGGGCTGGCTCGAGTCCATCTCAGACAGTCCAGCAGGAGCACAGACCACGCTGTGGCCACTTGCCCAGCCCCGAATGCATAGTGGGACCAGATGTACTTGGCAACACCATAGTTTACAAAATAGTAAACCAAAGGCACTACCACATTCCTAAGGAAATGACAGGGGTTTTGCTACCTTCAACAAACCGAGAGGTGTGGGGGTGGTTATTCCTACCGTATCTCCATTTAATTTGTCTTTTCAGATAATACGAAGCCAGATGGACAGGGAAAAGAGTCGATCTGGCTGCAAACCTTATCAGCTGATGCTGAGTCCCATCTGTGGTTCCAGATGTTGTATCTTTATTGCAGAAATAGACACGGCCCCTGACACCTATTTACTATCAAACGCTATGTCCATCCCCCTGCCCCCCCCACCCCCACTCCATCAGCACAGATAACTACAAACAGTTTGCCTTCACCGGGCAAAGGCAAGAGAAAGAGCTTTAGCCACCCTTCTGCTCTTTGTTACAACACAGCCTAGAGCTGCGCTGGCCGGTCTGGAAGCCATGAGCCACATGTGGCTACTGACCCCTAGTCACGGAGCTGGTGCCCACATAGAGACGTGCCATGACATTAAAATCTATGCCAGGTTTTTCAGACTTAGTATGAATAAATGTAAAATAGGTTAATTTTTTATGTTGATCACATGTTGAAATGACAATATTTTTAATGCATTGGGCTAAACAAAATCTAATGGTAGGTTATATACATTTTTTAAATAGGAGCAGAATAAGCGGTCTGGCATCGGACAGGTGAGGTCGCAATGAGATTTGGGACCTTGAATAGGAGAGGGAGGGTGAAGGCAGGAAATACAATGTATCATTTTTTTAAGGTTGACTGTGAAGCCGAGAGCACCAGTTGTATCTGTATCTATTTCATTTTGGTCTTGAATGGAAGTACCAGAAAATTTAAAATGGCATATGTGGCTCTTGCATTTACGGTTCACATTACATTTCTATTGGACAACATCGGTCTAGAGTAAATTAGATTTTCTTGATTACCAACAGAATGTCATTGAGGTCCATCACGTCAATGAAACAAAACTCACAGGGCCCAGGAGGTAGGGCACACCTCTGCTGCTTTAGCAATGTCTGCAGAGGAACAAAGGACTCAGGGACCTACCACAACAGGGGAGAGTCTCGGGTTCCAGGGGTCTCTGACACATGGCAGTGTCCCTTCTCAAGGGAGAGTGAATTGCTGCACCTGGCAACTCACGCCACATATAAAGACATCCGTTTGGTGACCCTACTTGGACTTTAGAGAAAATATATTCGATTTGGGTGTGATGCTTTGACCTTTTAATCTGGTAACCAGAAAGCCTGATGATCTCGGTAGGGCTCAGAATAAACCCAACCAACGAAGCAACAGAGACATTTAATAAGGTTCAGAGGCAGGACCTGCTCCAGTGCTTCACAGGCCTGATGTCCCCAGGGACCCAATGACAGTAGGGAGTCTAAGGTCATCTAATCAGAGTGCAAGTCCCTTGGGCTTTGGGGGTAAAATCAGTCTGTTTTCCACTGGGAATTATTCTCCTTTTGGAAAGCATCTTGCAGCTGGCCACGCTCCCTGGTAGACAAATCTTGCTCAACTGTGGTAGCAGGAGCCTGGCTATCATGGGTGTTACACACCCTATCTAGTCATAACAGTGGGCGTACTCCAAACTTTCCAGTAATTCAGAGAACTGCCCAGTAATTCAGACTTGCAGAATATTTGTTCCAATTTCCCTTCCAACCCATTCCACGGCCTCATGGGCATCCCCCATGACTAATTAACCAGAGAGGACCGAGCTCGGACTGGCATCAGCTGCAGGAGTGTGGCCATGAGCTTCTGCCCACCCCACCCCCCCCCCGGGTGGCCCTGAAGGTGGTCATGAAGGGAAATGGTCTCAGTGGTGCTACAACCTCAGATGGAGAATCTGGTGTGAAATGAGAGGCAGCGTCACGCACAGATGGGCACGGATCCATGAGCCACCGCTAATGGGCTGGCAGGCTGCACGTGGACTTGAGAAAAAAACAAGATTGGGTCGTTGTTGCCCAGGGGCTCTAAAGGAGAGATACAAGGGTAGAATTTTTAGAATTGCCCTGGAATTGAAAAGGCTTGTGTCTCAGGGGAGCACCCACCCCAGCATCCTTCTCAGAGCTTGTCTGTTCAGTCAGCCCAGGTACCAAGGAGCAGGGTCGCAGGGATGGAGGTGTGTGTGTAGGCTTAAAAAAATGGACTGCTTCTCACCAACGTACCTGGCCATTGTGACTGCTGAGCACCCAGTGTGTAAACAGGCAAGGCCAATACGGGGACCCAGTACCAATCATCTTTTGCTGGTGTAGTCAGTTCCCCACTGGCAGGTTGACTGGGTCTGATCTGCTCCATTAACCACCAATTACCTTCCGCAGCCTCATGACTACTTAGAAATAGGGCTGTGATGGCTGTGGTCATAGTCGTTCTTCCTTCTTCTCCTTATCCCCCTAACTTCTAGGAAGTACTTTGGGGAGGGCTGATGTAAATGAGAGATAGAAATTGGTATCACTCCATGGTGATAACATAACTCTGTCCTCTGAGCATGGCCCCTGTTCAGGAGACACGAATCTTCCACTGGAAAGAAAGATAACTGCGGATGCCAATGGACAGAGTGTGGACGGAGCTGGATACGCTCTACCTGCGCCTCCACACCCACCCTCCGTGCTGCATGGTCCTCTCTGCCTACAAAGTCAGCCTGAATGGACCAGATCGATGGATTCACTTGCCCTCTTCAACTTGGGTTTGGTCTCTGAGCCTAGGATCCCCGCCTGTCTTATTCAGACATTTCCTCTCCACTGTGGCCAATGCAAAGCGGAGCAAGTGCTCCTTATGGCAGATCCTTCCTGCTTCCTGCTTACGGGGCATCTAATCTTTTCTCAGGATGGTGTCTTCTATCTCCCCAGTCTGCCCTTCATGTCACTGAAGCTGGTTGTATCTCTCTCCCTGGCCTGTCTTGCACCAGCAGGCAAAACACAGGCACATCCAGGAAACCTCGTCTCTCATTCTCAGCTTTCTCATGCCTATCGAACCGCAGGGTTGACTATGCTTTTGTGAGCTCTAGTCAAGCATTTGCAAAATTTTAAAATTAATCGATAGTACGCATCACACTTTGGTGATCTTTCTAAAATGTGTGGCAGATTACGTATTTTTTTCTTCCTTCCTTCCTTCCTTCCCTTCTTTCTTTTAGGGGTGCATGTGCAACATATGGAAATTCCCAGGCTAGAGGTCAAATTGGAGCTGCAGCTGCCGGCCTACACCACAGCCACAGCAATGCAGGATCCAAGCTGCATCTGTGACCTACACCACAACTCATGGCAACGCCAGATGCTTAACTCACTGAGAGACAAGGAATTGAACCCGCGTCCTCATAGATACTAGTTGGGTTCCTTTCTACTTGGGTTCGTTACCACTGAGCCACAATGGGAACTCCCAAATTATGTATTCTTGATTCTTTATAGACTTCAGAAATATCTGCATGACTTCAAATAATAAAAAATGATAATGTATAATGGGGAAGCCCTCATAACATAATATAACATAACATAGCCCAAATACCACACGCTGTGATATTTTGCATCTTGATTTAGTGATGGCAGCCTTTATTGGTGGTAACATGTTGCATAAAATAGGTTTGTGGAAGAATCAGGGACACGTGTGAGGCAAACAGGTTGAATCCTCATGAAGTTACAGTCGTTTCAAAGTGAAGGAATGATTTCTATGTGTCATTGCCTGGTCTTCCCCTTTAAAATATTTGCTAACCAACAGACTCCTTCTTTTAATGTCAGCAATTTCCCAAACAAAAACGACTTTTTATTCACCCACATAAAATACTAGGTTTTTGGAAACAACAGGAGAAAAACCCAAAGCCACAACAGTAGTTTCAAAGGCATCATTTGTAATGTTCCCTCCAATTACCTTGTCAGGCTCTTACACCGATCTGCCTCTAAAGTCACAGAAGTAAATACTTAGTTCGGTTTGAAATGGAAACAACCATAATTTCTCCTTTCTTTGTATTTGGTGAATGTGTGTAGTAGTCTACTGCAAAACACATGTCGAATGCTTGCGGTAAAATATTGTGGGTCTCGTGCAGAGCAGCAAGTTAAAGGGGAAAGCTTGGGCTGGATCCTCAAGCTGACATCTGAAGAGGTAAGGACCCCCAAACTGAAGGGTCTGCAAAGCCTGGACGTCCTTGCCTCCTACGGGATGAGTGGTACACAGATCTGCTGCTTGACTTTACCACTGAGCACAGGTGGGAACTAGGGCAGGTCAACCACGCTGCCTTTCTCATCTTTACCTGTGGCATAGCAGTAAGAATACCGGCCTTACAGGTGTGTGGATGATCACACTAGGGGAACTGCAAATAATTCAATGTGACTGGATCATGGGGTGGGATTAGGGGAGAGAGGAGCAAGGATCCGGAACAGAAGACAGAGACCAGTGACAAAAGGCACCAACACCACCGCAGGAACCTAGGACTTGATCCTGCAGGGTTTGCATTAGTCAGAAGTTTGTGGAGTTCCCGTCATGGTAGGGCGGAAACAAATCCGACTAGGAACCATGAGGTTGAACGTTTGATCCCTGACCTCGCTCAGTGAGTTAAGGATCCAGCGTTACCGTGAGCTGTGGTGTAGGTCGAAGACGTGGCTCGGATCTGGGGTTGCTGTGGCTGTGGTGTAGGCTGGCAGCTACAGCTCCGATTAGACCCCTAGCCTGGGAAACTCCATATGCCACGAGTGCAGCCCTAAAAATAAATAAATAAATAAATAATAGATTTAAAAAAAAATTGTAACTGACTTGTGTAATTTCTGTGTTCATATCTCCTTCTCAACTAATCTCTGATGTCTTTATTATATCCCCAAGCAGGCACCATCCTTAGGTATCCTTAAAGCACACCCCTTATTTCAAAGGGCCTGTTTCAATCAGAGTATGTGACCTCTTGTGACACTCCTGGATAACACTGCAACCAAGGAAATAAACTACCATGAGGAAGCAAAAACTTAAACGTAGTCAAAGATAAAAATAGTAACTCTGGGGTGAATAATGCATAAAATACATCTGATCAAATTTTCACATGCCTCAACAGAAATCCAATTTAGAATGGAGTTTAGAATGCAATATTTGCATTCTAAACTGCACCATTTAATGGCCTGGAGTCACATGATTGACCACTTGCTATAAGGCTATTTCAGACTGAGTTGTGCTGTAAGTGCTAACTCTATCAGAGATTCCAAGCACTTAATACGAAAAGAAGTAAAAATCTTTCATTAATATTTTTATACCAATTATAAGCTGAATCATAATATTTTAGCACAGTATTAAATGACATGTATTGTTAGAATTAATCTCACTGTTTTCCTCTTCCCTTTTTAATGAGGCTACTGGAAAACATAAAAATGCAAATAGGGCACACATCCATCCCACTTTCAATGGAAAGCATTGTTCTAGATCATTCTAGAGCAGGATGAGAGACAGGGGCAGCATCTGAGGACCATGATTTTCTTTTCAGCTACTCTCTGGAGAATGACTTAAGCTAGCGGAAAACAGGGGTTCTGTTTATCTTTAGAATTCCTGGAGCAGGTGCAGTGTTATCTCAAAGACCCTGCATGTATCTTTTTGTGTTTGTGCTTTAAAAAAAACCCAGAGAGTTGGGGAATCACCGTGGGGGCTTGTGATGTTCCTGCTGAAGCAGCCGTCCCCAAGATGACTCTGGGTTGGCTGTGAGCAGAGAGTCTGGGCCCCGATGTTGCTCCCACAAGCCTCTCAGAGAAAGGCGTGTAAGGCAGGCAGCCGTGGGAAGAGAAAGCAGTTGTGAAGAAAGTGGACCTCAAGTCAGAGGTGCCCCCTAGGGAGCCACCTGCCACTGCCATAAGTAAAGAACTAAATCATTTGCCTTCTCATATTTTTTGGGTTCATGTCTTGCCTTTGCTTGTAGGTTCCGGGAGGTCAGCGTCCACGGGCCTGGCCTCCTGTTCCACACGGGCAGGAATTGGCGGGACCTTTTCAGTGATAAAACCTCTGTGACCTCACGCTTTGCCTTGCTCTTTTCTGACTGTGCCAGTGACATGTGCTACCCCATTGGATTCTCTTTTAAAAAAATATTTTAGCTGCTACGTCTCAGCCTTCAAGATTTTATGTGTGATGGAAAAACATACCTCTCGGGTATTTTTATTAGATGATCTATGAATTGTAAAATTATTTCTAGCTGGAAGGGAGCAGGAGGTGGTTGCTGGTGCGGGTTCAATCCATTTTCCCTTTGGTGAGCGGGCAGAGATTGTTACCATAATTCCAAATTGGCTGTTATACGTTCCGGACATATAATCCCAAAGAGGTGATAAACTGAGCTTCTGGAAATGCCTTTGACAAAAATATCTGCCCCTTTGGTTGACGTTGCTACAAATGAAATGAATAGTTTAAGAGTCTGAGATGCTGAAGATAATCCTCTGATCCCATCAGCATCGCTATGCAAACACCACACAGTAAGCAGATTAGATCCTGATCTATTTGTCCTGGTAATAAAGAAAAAAGAGCGAGGATGAAAACTCTCCTTGGAAGGTTTAGGAGCCTGTCCCTAAGAATATCTTGTTGTTTTTCTTTGTAAGACTAGAAAGAAAACCTCTTTATCAGTTGTTAAGTGTTGAAACCAGTGGAATGATGAAACAAACAGCCAGCCTTAATTTGCAAGGCCACCTGCCAGTTTCACCTCCTCCTCCTGTGAAAGATGCACGCATCAGGCCAGTTGGCAAAGACAAAAGCGATTTTCAAGACCACACTCACCGGCTGGGGGCTCTCAGTAGCAGGCACAGACTCGGAGCTAGAACTTTGTAATCAGCTGCTGGCACAGGACCCTCAGTGGAAGCTGGTGATGATTCAAAGCCACGGTGAAAGAGAGTGGCTGGAGAGTAATGATAATACTTCAACCCGAAGGTTTGCCCAGCTGGCATGTCAGTCTGGCATTGCTGTTCACTTGAGCTGTTAAGTATGTCAGATTTCCTTGTGACAACCCCCGCCACCCGCCGGGGGAGAGGGAGGTCCCCACGCAGCATGCTCAGATCTGAAGGGCTCAATGATCATTGCACACTTTGGGCTCTGTGTCCGCCCCCCCCAGGAGCTATTAGCTAATTGCCCGGAAAGCCCTTTGTGAAGAAGACGCTGAGGGTCATACAGGCTTCAATTAGATGGCGTGTCAGGAATATTCAGTATCAGCCTTATAATTCCAGGCTTGCAATAACATATGTCTGTGAGTTAAGCATTTTGAAAAATGAGTATCCTTCACATTCACAAAAGTAGGGCTTTTTCTCCTCACCTAATTGACACAGGGGTGCTTGTCTTCCAGGCATCATTAATGTTGTCCTTGTATTTCCAGCAGAAGTACCATGTTTAGCAGTCTTTAATATTTGAATGTATACTTGCGAACTTGTTCTTCCTCTGACATAAGAAGCAGATGGTCTGGGTGGGGTCTGGAGGTTTTGTCTAACACCACCAGGCTGGGGAGCAGTTGGAGGGGGTGCAGAGGAGGTCCTGACCCCTAGTCTTCCGAGCCCCCCACAGTGCAGTGAAGACTTCAGCTGAGGGTTCCATCAGAGTGTCCCCCTGGCGGGCGCTTGTGAACCATGGATGCCAGGAAGCCCAGCGTGGCCTGGCTCAGTATTGACCTGTGGCCTGTCTGGGGACCATATCCTAATGGTTTGTGTGGCTCCAGTGGCATTTGGGGATGGAGGGTGTGTTCAGGGCTGCCTCGGCTACGGCATTTCATCGCCTCCCAAATAGAAGGAGCCCACCTGGGAGCAGCTGATGTCATGAAGAGCAAAGGGACAGGCACAGAATCATAATGGAACCACAGGGTTCTTGCCAGAGGCAGGCGGGCACTGCCAGGCTTACCTCTTGGACAAGCATAAAGGCGATTTGCTTCTTTGCCGCTTAGCAACCGCTGCCTTGTCTTTTCCAGCTCAGCTCTTCTTCAGAACAAACATCATGTAATTGAACCAGTGGGGGTTTTACCACAGCCCTTGGCTCCTACCTTGAATATTAGACCTTTAGCTTCAGGAGGTTTTCATCCTCATCTCTAGAGGGCCTTGGTCTCGGAGTACCAGAGACAGTACTCAGGCTGGTGACAACGGAGGTGTGATGGGTGATGGCAGAAGGGAAACTGATCCTCTTTGGTCCTGAGCCCCATGGCTCCAGGCCACACAGTGGGGGTGCAGCCTTGGGGATCTAAGGGCTGAATCTGAGATCTGTGCTCATCTTGGGTGGGACCCTCATCCTCCTGGGGCCTCAGTTTCCACACCTGTGACCGAGAGTTGTAATCATGCCTCTGTTATGGGACTGCTGTGGGGTCTTGTGAACCAGCAAACATCTCTCCAATGTTTTCTTCTTCTCCGTCTCTTTCTTCTTCTCATCATCATCCCAGTTCAAAGCTGTCAGTGGGGCCAGTCAGTGGGGGAGGCTACAGCTGATAAGTTCAGGGAGATCATGTATGTAGAGGACTCTATTGATACTCTGTTGATACCAACTCTCAAAATCGATCGTCAAGGATATTGTCACTTCTTTGGCACAGGATACCAAAGCAGATACATTTTTTTAACCAACTGAATTTTTTGAAAAACAATTTGACCTTTTTCAATAAAAGCTTTTCGATAGGTCCATCCATGTTGCTGCAAAATGGCATTATTTCATTCTTCTTTTTAGAAATTATCACACTAAGTGAAATTAGACAGTGAAAAACAAACATCATATGATATCACTTATATGTGGAATCTGAAGAAAAGGATACAAATGAACTTATTTGCAGAATATAAACAGACTCACAGACTTTGAAAAAGATATGATTACCAAAGGGGACAGGTGGTGGGGGCAGGGATGGACTGGGGGTTTGGGATTGGCATCTGTACACTGATGTATATGGAATAAATGGCCAATGGGGACCTGCTGTAGAGCACAGAGACCTCTACCCAATATTCTGTGATCATCTGTGTTGGAAAAACATACAAAACGTGTGTCCATGTATCTGAATCACTTTGCTGTACAGCAAAAATTATCACAACCTTACAAATCAACTGCATTTCAATAAAAGTTTTAAAAAACGGAAAAAAAAAACAGCTTTGTGACACAATTAAACTTCTTAATGGCCCAAGTGGTTTGGTCACCTGAAATAGAGGCATAGTGATTTTTGCTTGAATGGAATAGGCATTTTGATATGACAGGCAAAGACACATTTATCTGCAGTTTCTAATATGAGACAGTCCAATGCTATGCTCATGTTTGTTTTCATTCTACAAACCGTTGAAAGCAGAACCTCTGTGTTCTTTGAATTTTTTCCTGATCACATATTTGATTCATGTCATAGGTTTATTTAAGTTCATGTTAAATGGTTTACTGGCCTCTCTGTCCTCAGAATATACAACACGGAATCTGGGACGCTAGAGCTGCATAGAAACATTCTGCAGCCCACATCACGGTGATAACTGCATCTGAACCTTTCTGTCTGAGTTCTTTCCCTTCGAGCATGATGCTCTCAACATTTACCCGTGTTGTAGTCACTCGCACTAGAGTAGCAGCGCTATATCAATACTTCCTTTCCATTCCATGTCTATACAGAGGCCAGGAATCAAACCCACATCCTCATGGATACTAGCCTGGTTCTTAACCCACTGAGCCACCATGGAAACTCAAGGTGCTGTCATTCTGATAGAGGGCACCCAACTGGCTCATTAGCTCCCTAGACCTGGCCCATCTGTGAATTGACTTTTAAGGCTTGTGAGCAGCCAGGTTGTGGTGATTATATTAAACTTAACATCTATGCCGGTCAATTAATTAATGGCAAAAGCAAAAACAAGTCCTTTGAGACAGGGGGCAATATATTTTCTGTCCTCCTCACCAGAAGAATATCTGACTTATGGGTGGACGGTAAATGAGAAATTGTGGAACTGACAATCACTAAATAAAACTGATAATAAAACAAAATATAAGAGGGATTCCACACTCCTCGATTTGTGACTGAAAGAGATTTCTGGTGTGCGTAAAATATTTTTTCCAAAAATGTCGTCTTTTATACATTTATATTTATAGAAGAAGTTTTGAAGCCAGAGCCACTTGCTTTAGTGCCCGTCTTCCTAATTGCTCACTTAAAATTATCCTGCTCTTCCAGTCACGGAATCTCGTCTCTGAAATTTCTTAGGCCTGTAGAATTCGTGTGGAAGGAAGCCAGAATTATTAACTCAGCCACATTTCCTATTATGTTTTCAGATCTCCAAGGAGACTTAAAATTCTTCCCTCCGCTGGGTATCAAGTTTGTTCTTAAGAGGAAAAGGTGAGTCAGGGAAATGTTACTGGAAGAAAATGGTGTTGCAGAGCCAGGTGACCCCAGAGCAAGGTGCTCTTTTTCCGTGAGCCATGGTGGGCGCAGTCCCTCCATGGAGAGAGATGTTACCCCTGGAATCTCAGCGCTGGAAGAGCCTTAGGTGCTACTTCCCTTGGCTGAGAAAGCATCACCCCTTCCCTCTCCTTCCTACCTGTCTGTCCCCCCCACCCCCATATGGAGTGACCTGTCTGTCACCCCCACCCCCCCGCCTCCCCTTCCCCTCCCCCTCCTCTCCTCCCCTCTCCCTGCCCATCCATTCACCTACCCAAGGCCAAGTCCTGCCTCTAGTCCCGGTCCAGATTCTAGCCCCATGGCATGAAACCACTCTCTGCCACATTTCTTTCTAAATTTATAAAACAGAGATGAAAATAGCACCGCCCTCCCAGAGCTTCTGTGAGATGAACCCTATAAAACCTTCAGGACAGCATCTAGCACCACCCAGACATCTGTCGTGTTGGTTGTCAGGATCCCTGCACATGGTCACATCTGTGCCCACGTCTGAAACATAGACAGGGTCCTGAACATTTACCCAGAATCATTGTAATTTGGTGCCTCAGTGTCCCCCTTTGAAAAATAAGACTGGGAGTTCCCTGGTGGCTCAGTGGGTTAAGGATCTTGCATTGTCACTGCCGTGGCTGGGATCACTGGTGTGGTTGGGATTCAATCCCTGACCCAGGAACTTCCACCTGCCATGGGTGTGGCAAAAAATAAATAAAATAAAATAAAGTAAAATAAAATAGAAGAAAGAAAACTAAGGCTGAGAATGATTATCTCCAGGGGGAGCTCTTTGGACTCTGTGGGCTGCATCACCTTACATTCCTTCAACTTCTGGGACAGGGAAGGATTCAAATTGTTGGCATTTTCTCTAGGAAATAGTTCACTGCTCCATTAATCAAAATAGGAGCCCATAGGCCAAATGAGCCCAGACCCCTTCAAAAGGTAAGTGTCTTCCTCCTCCCTGATTCCCGGGAGGAGATTTGAAAATGACCTTGGGCTCCTTGAAAGCCTGTCCAAGCCTCAGAGGATGCTTCTGCTGGAGTTCAGTAGCCACCTTACCCCAAGGGCCCTGGTTCTTCTAAATTCAAAAAGGCCATGGCCCCCCACCAGTCCCCCCAAGCCCCTGCCTGCCCCCGCCCTGGTGCCAGGTGGTGGTTCCTGATGAAATACATGACTAAAATGGGAAAACAGGCTTTAGTTCGAAACCTGTGTCTTACAGAGTGCAGGAGCCCAGGAGACCTTGTCATCCAGGCCATCTGAGCCCTGGGGCTTTCAGATGCCACTTGACAGGTTTGAACCACAGACCTCTGCTTCCCAACAGGAACAGGACTCTCCTCACGCTGAAGTGACCCTCCCGGGCAAGACCGTGCCTCTAGGGGCAGAGCTGCACTTCTGGGCAGGTGGGCTCGGAGGCCTGCACCTCTCCTCTGAAACCTGGAAGGGAGGGCCAAAGGGCCCAAGCAGTCATTACAGAGACTTTAAAACAGTCATTTCTCTTGGAGAGATGACCAGTCCTAGCTTGGTCATTGGCTTTACATTCTACAGAAATGAAACTAATTGCACTGGGTTCCTTCTTGGCACCAGGTACTCTTCCTAGGACTCTGCATGTCTTAGGCGTTAAATCTGTAAAACAATTACACAAGTCAAGTACTATTCAGAGTCATTCTCTTTTGGTAATGTGGAAACTCATGTACAGTTAGGTACCTTGCTCTTGATGATAAAATATGACTAGAAGGTAAAAAACCAAAGTCTGAACCCTGCCACTCAATCTAACTCTAATCCAACCCTAACCCTAAATCTAAACATGACCCGAATCCTAACCCTAACCCAAACCTAACCCTAAACCATTGTCTCCAGAAACCTCCCTCTGAGCCACCACGCTGTAATGGACTATTGTTGGGGCACTGGTGAAATCACAATACAGAAAAATTGGTATATGTAGGGATTACTATGATGAAAAGGATAATATAATTCCTTAAATACAGTGATGGATTCATAAATAACTAAACAGTATGGCCTTGGGCTAGTGACTTAACATGTCTATTTAAAAGGTGTATTTGTCATTTATGCCTGCATTTCACATAGTTTTAGGGTAGACAAATGTCCCATTAGGACTAAAAGGTGATGCATTTGTGAGGATAACAGAAATAGGATTTTCATTTTTAAAGTTGCGTTGCCATTCTTAAAAGTTCTTTTTTCTTGTAATACTTCATCTTGCTAGTAAACAGTAAACTATATTTTATCATTGAAATAAAGTGCTGTCAAAATATTAAATTAGTTACATAGCAAGCCTGCTGCTGAGCATGCAAATATTAGGTCTGTTTCACCCCAAAGATTGGCAAGGTGCACAGGAGAGTGGAAAACATCAACATTCAAATGGATTTGCCATGAACTGAAAGCTCATTTAGAAAATGATAGACTCTTCCCCCTTGTGAGCCAAACACCAGCTGTGGGGTCAATGGAAATTAAATTTCATATTCAGTTTTATATTCAGACAGTAACAATGAAAATCAAAGTCAGGATCCACAAATAGACCAGGTAAATAAGGCAGAAAGACAACAGAAGAACACATTCCAGGGGGGAGGTCATCTCTAGAGCTTTGCCCCAACAATGATTAGAGGAGGTCCTTAAGCCCCAAATGTGTGCTGGTTATCTATTTGCTGATTGAACGAAGGAAGGAAGTCATTCCAGCTAATCTGTATGTTTGGATGGATTGAGAGAGAGAATTCAAGATACTGATGAACCACATCATATAATTTTAGTGAAGCTGAATCTTCCAAGAGCATATGGAGAGGGTAATACACTTTTAATGTGTTTGGGATTTTTTTTCCTCAGCCGACGGAGCCATACGTTGCTTCATCTTGTTAAGGAGTCTAAATGTGTTAAAAATCACTCTTTGATAACAAATTCTCTCCAGAGTAAGATTTATTGAGGAATAGGGACTGGACTCTAAATTTGGTGACTGCGGTCATCTGAGAAAGTTGATCAGATTGTGTGAGTTGATTAGACTCCTGGGGGAGGGGGAAAGGCATGCAAACAGCACCTTGTACCCTTTCCAGCCTTTGCTCCCTGTCTGGTCACCACTGAGCGTGTCCACCTAAGGCACTTGGGTGCAACCCATTTATCCCTGTTCCTTCTTTCATAGGAACTGAACCAGAAGCTTCGTGTGCAGGTGGGACTGGATGCTTCATAGACACACGTGACAGAATATGTAAGAGTTCCCGTTCCTTTCCTGCTCAGATCTTCTCGTGGGACTCCTTTGTCCTCAAGATAAACTCAGAGGCCCCCGAGAGTGACTTCCGAGACCCTCCTGGAATCGGCTCCCGACTGGGTGCTCCATCAGCTTCTCTTCATTTTTTCCTCCATTCCTAAGCTGCCAGCAATACTGTTTGTTAATCGTATTTGTTTCTTTTTCTGTTCACTTGTCACGATTTATAATCAGGCACCTGTATGTCTGTTTATTGTTTGGTGCCTCTTCTCCTCCTGGGTTGGGCAGGTGAGTGATTTGGGGTGAAATGAATGGAGGGATGATTCTTGTCATCCAGGACACTTGGGATGCAGTGGGGAAGCAGGTCTCAGCACAGGGGTCATTCGAGAGGAAGTCGTCGAATGTGCAATGTTCTCTGACTGTGAGCAGACCTGATGGCCGTCACGGAAATGGGTAATCTGAACAGGAGCATCTGGATGTGGTTGTGGGCAAAATGAAGCCTGAATGGATATAAGGAAACTAGTGCCAGCTAGGAGTCAGCCAGGGCAACGGCTCAGGGTGGGAAGGGGGACTGCCTCCCGGGGCCACGCCGTGAGCGCCATCCTCAGGGGAGGCGTTCCGGGAGCTCTGGGGATTGGCTGCACCTATACCCCATACACCTGTGTGTGGTTCCCACGCTGGGTAAGGGGGGGTGGGACTGAGGAACACCAGCACCAGCAGGGCTCTGGGAGACACAAGGTCGATGAGACCAAACACACGTCCTCTGTTTAGGGTGGCTCTTCTTCCCCACCAACTGGGGGCAAACTCCTGTTCATACTGCAAGTGGCGTTGTCTCTCCAGTGTGTCCCAAGGGTCCTTGAAGTCAGGGTCATGCCTTTGTTCACTTAACAAGCACATGTCCTCGCAGGGTCGGGGGGAAGAAGAGCTGACCACAGACATTGTATTTGGTCCAATCAAAAGGGTCAAAAGGAACACAAAGTACGCAGGAGGGGAGGTGTGACTCTACAGTGGAATAAAAGCTTAACTTTGTGTGCCAGACATCTTCCGTATAACCCCATGGTCTAGGTTAGAGACCGGAGGCCCTGCCTGCGCTCATCATGCAGTAAGTGTCTATTAAATGCTTACTCCGTGCCAACATGGTCCCCAGGGCTGAGCTTAGAGCCACGAGCAGGCTTCCTAAGGGGCTCAGAGGCTGAAACCAAGGGGTGTTCCCCCTCCTAAGACTCACGCGGACAGTCTTGGCCTGAGAGCTGACACCAAAGTAGAGAGAAAGCGACCAAGCCATGATAAATTTTGAAGGAAAAAGGAATTTTTACGTGCAAGTTAAAAATGGCAGTATGGACCCAACCATAAAAAAGAATGAAATAATGCCATTTGCAGCCACGCGGATGGGCCCAGAGATTATCATACTAAGTAAAGAAAATCAGAAAGACAAATGCCATATGAGATCACTGATGCGTAGACTCCGAAATATAGCACAAATGAACTTATTTACAAAACAGAAATCCAATCACAGACATAGAAAACAAATTAGGTCTATCAAAGGGTCAAGGGAGGGGGGGGGGATAAATCAGGGGTTGAGATTACCAGACGCAAACTACTATACAGCGAGCAGATAAACACAAGGTGCCACTGTAGAGCACAAGGAACTATACGCAGTATCTTGCAAGAAACTATAATGGAAAAGAATATGAAAAAGAATATAAATACATAGCCAATATACTATATATACACACACATAAATATCTATATCTATATATCTGAATCACTTTGCTGTAACCAGAAACTAACGCAATGTAAATCAACTATACTTCAATTTTAAAAAATGGTAGCATGCTCAGCATTGATGAAAATGATGATATTGGGAAGGGAGACATCTGGGCAAAATTACAGGTTAGGTTTGACGGTCACTTGGGTCGAGGGTGAAGGTGAAGCGGAGAAGTCGAAAACTACTCAAGGCCTTAAAAATGTGAAACTAGAGAATCATGGCCAGGCCTGGGCTGACGTTATCATGTGAGAGTGCTGGACAAGAAAATGACTGCAGGTGCCAAAAAAGGCAGCGAGGATAGATTTGGTAGGAGTCACAGGAAAACTCATGAGAAGATCAATGGGGTTTAGTTGATTTCAGATGCGCAGAATCATAAACCATGGGAAAAACTATGGTGTCAAAGATGATGTTCGTTTGCAGCCGTAACCAAGTTCAGCAGCTTCATTCCTCTCCTCTGATAGGCCTTCCCTCTGTCTGAAGCTGGCATGGCTGGTTCCTTCACACAGCCTTATGCCCACATGGAAGAGTTGAACTGACAGGTATCTGGGTATTTTGAGAAACAGAGTAGGGATTAGCAATTGAAGCCTTTGGATTACATTTTATCCTATTTCTTGATTTATCTTTTCGAAAGTAAATACCCCTTGATGTTGACATCTACTAGGTGATTAGCATCTTAGTGGAAATTAATTTTTCAGATTTCTTTTTCTGATGGTAGGAAGAAACAGTGCAGGACAGGGTGCTGATGCTTTGGCTTGTGTGGAGGAAATGGGGGCAACCCTAAGGAGTCTGGAGCGGAAGGCAAACATTGGCCCCCCGGCAAACACTGTGCCCACCAGCTCCCACCGCGCGGCCACCACTGTGACGGATGCTGTGCGACGAGAGCCCCCGTAGGGCAGTGCTTGGAGCGCGGGACACACACGCAGGACACTTGCGGGCACGGCTCCCCGTCCCAGACTCTGGGTGACTGCACCCAGGGACGCTATCCCTGCCCGGGTGGAACACCTGACAAGCAGCACCTTCTAAAACATCTTTCACACCTGCCCTGGGCATGCGCACTGCTCCCACCCGCGTTCCCTACCTCTGTGCGTTCATCTCCAAGGCTTGCGGGTTGGGTTCGCTGGGCAGCAGTCTGAGAACGCGATCCTCGGCAGGCAGATTTACTAACAGGAGAGCGGAGGTGGCCCTGAGACAGTCTTAGTCAAATCCTCTGAACTGTGGGGCACTAGCCTCGGGGGACCAGCGTGGAGGTTATCACCCCGCACGTGGTGACAGAGGCCCTTCCCAGAGCCAGGTGGGGGTAAAGGAGGGGCAGGCAGATCCCGCTTCTGCCGCCAGATGCAGTCGGGGTTCTGACCCAAGCCCCAGCACCTGTGCGAACCACGTCTGGAGGAAGAACCCCCCGAGGCAAAGTGGTCCCTGGGCTGGCACGAGCTATTCAGAGGGGCTGCTTTCAGAACAAATTAATCTGCTTGATGTGCACAAAACAGCAGCAGGGCCAAACTGGTCCTTTTAGGCCTTAATCCACTACTTTTCCTTTTCAAAAGCTTCTCGTCTTGTGCAGTTCTCTCAGAGTTCAAGTTGTTGCTTCCTAGCCTAGAAGAGGGAAGGAATGTACTTGTCTTATATTGTGATCAAGGGTCTCTTGATAAACGGGGCCACTGTAAAAGCTGGTCATCCTGACTCCTTCTCCTGAAGTGTCCTGTGATACCTAGACTCATTTTGTGTCCTTGAATCAACACAGTGTCCTCTTCGTCTTTCTCTGGGTTATGACTCTAGATGACAAGCCCCTCCCCCCATCTCTCCTTTAATATGTATTTTTTCCCTTCAGCCTAAAATGTTTTGAGCTAGCCCCTGGTGTTTCTCCTGGGCTATTTCCACAGATGCCATACCTACTTAAGAATTACTAACCTAGCCTTTCTAATATAGAATTGTTTGTTTATTCCTCTGCAACCTCCAAGAAAAAAAAATCTTAAAAAAATTAAATACAACCTCAATATGATAATGCAACAAATAACCTCTTAAGTATAAATAAAACCTGTAAATCACTCTTTTCCTTCCATCTGAAAAATGATAGATTAAAATGTATCCTTCTCCCTCAAGAAAAAAAAATAATGACTGAGGAACATTTATTTTTCTTTGCTCCTCAAATTTGTCTTTTAGTAGTTGAGAGCAGATGAAATCTTTTATCACTATATTTAGACGTCAACCAGGCAGGTCGGTGCCATGGCAACCGCTGCACAAAGAAATGTTAGCAGGAGAGATGCTGGAAGAGGTGCTTACTTAGTGCCGCCTCGAGTGGATTAAAGATATGGCCTGGTCAAGGCCACGGCCCCTGCTGCTCTTGTGCCCCTGTGGCAGGGGGAGGCGGCCCCCCTGAGCGCCCCTGTCACCCAGTATCACAGAAGTCCAAGAAACTGCTGAAAAGTGGGTGCTAATGAGCCTCTGTGCCCTTGACCCCTCACCTGATCCAGGCTCCTCTCTGATCCCCAGTAATGCTGCCTTGGCCTGAAAAAAATTCTATCGCCTTGAGTCCCAGGACTCTTCCAGATGCTCACTTTATAATAAGGTATGGATAAAATAAGTCCGTTTTCCTGCATTTGTACACCACATTATTCCCATACACCACCTGATGAAGAACGCACCCAGTCAGCAGTTCTTGTTGGGAGCTTGCCTTTTGCCCAACGCTGTTTCAGGCACTAGAGGTAGAGAAACGAACGAGCCAGACAGGCTACGTGTCTTTCCAGCTTCAATTTATTGACGATCCGGCGTTGCCGTGAGCTGTGGTGTAGATTGCAGACGCGGCTTGGATCCAGCGTTGCTGTGGCTCTGGCGTAGGCCAGTGGCTACAGCTCCGATTCGACCCCTAGCCTGGGAACCTCCATATGCCGTGGGAGCGGCCCAAAGAAATAGCAAGAAGACAAAAAAAAAAAAAAATTTATTGGGAGAGCGACAGATGACGAAATACAATAGGAAACAGCAATGAGGAATATTTGACATGCATTTTAAAATGCTACATATGTAAGATCTAAAACTACTGCACGCGAGCCTGTTTTCCTAGGCAGGGGCTCGGGTGGCGGATGGAGGAAGCGCTGCCACTGGAGTGGAGACGAGTGACGGGAAGACAAGCCACCCGGGACAGAGAAGGCGCATTTGCAGGCAGGACAGCAGGGCAAAGCCACGTTCCAGGAACAAGCAGAAATCGGGTGTAGCTGGAGAGCAGCAAGGACCAGCGCCAAAGCGGCTCCGCACGTCCATCCCCCACACCCTCCTTGGGCACATGGATGATTTTGAGCACCCCTCAAACGAGGACGTGCTCTCCCCTGACACCTAAAAGAAGAGTGCACATCTGCCAGCAAAAGAAATGGCCTGTTTACTCTTTCCCTTCTTTCTGGAGAGTTCAGCTCTCTGCGGCTGGGCTAAAGCGCAGAAGGCACTTACATCCTTGGCGTTGTAACAGGTCAAGGACGCAGCTGAAGCATCACAGGTCCTGCTAAGCAATGGGGTTGCTGTTTGCTCCAGGACTGTGCTCTGGGGTTGTAGCCCGCTCCAGGACAGCTGCTGTCTCCTCCGGGCCTCTGTCTTGTGTTCACAGGCACCCGGACAGCCCTATGCATCCTGGTTGGCTTTCCCCGGTGACTGCCTCCACCAGTGCCGGGGTGATTCTGGTAAAGCCCTTCTTGCATTCTTGCTGGGACTCAGTCAGGGCCCTTGGCGGACAGCCAGAGATGAGCTGAGCAGTGGGCAGCCAGACACCTGTCTTAAAATCATCCTTCACTCTTGAGAACCCTCAGCTCTGAGCACCTCAACTCCTTCTTCCCTTGAGGTCAATTCTTTCTTTTACAGGAGGCTTTCCAGTTTCTCATGCAATGTTACCACTCTTAGTCTTCCACAGGGGCAGACAGGCTCACACTGGAAAGTGAATCCAGATTGGCTTCAAGTTGGTTTGTTACTTAAGAGTATGTAAGTGTCACCTGTCTGGGACCCCTCTCTCTCCAGCTCAATTCTGAAACTCACATTATATGTGTGAGCTGTGTGGACTGGCCCTCAGAGTTCCAGCCTCCATCTCAGAAAGGAATAGAAGGGCACTGGTTCTCCCTTTCTGGACGCAAGGACTTTGTCTTGTTTGATTTCAGCAAGATTTACAGTGATCTGGACAGTTGTACATCATCATTCTAGCTCAGAGTGATATAAAGAGGAATAAAGAAATCTTAGAAAATAGGGTTTTACTGGCAAAAGAAAGGATCTCTTTTTTTTTTTTTTGTCTTTTTGCCATTTCTTGGGCCGCTCCCGCGGCATATGGAGGTTCCCAGGCTAGGGGTCTAATCGGAGCTGTAGCTGCCAGCCTATGCCAGAGCCACAGCAACGCGGGATCCGAGCCGCGTCTACAACCTACACCACAGCTCACAGCAACGCCGGATCGTTAACCCACTGAGCAAGGGCAGGGATCGAACCCGCAACCTCATGGTTCCTAGTCGGATTCGTTAACCACTGCGCCACGACGGGAACTCCGAAAGGATCTCTTTTGACTCTTTATCTAATTTCTTTCTTTCCTTTTTTTTCTGTCTTTTTGCCTTTTCTAGGGCTGCACCTGCGGCATATAGAGGTTCTCAGACTAGGGGTCCAATTGGAGCTGTAGCCGCCAGCCTATGCCAGAGCCACAGCAATGCAGGATCTGAGCCGTGTCTTCGACCTGCACCACAGCTCATAGCAATGCCGGATCCTTAAGCCACGGAGCAAGGTTAGGGATCAACCCCGCAACCTCATGGTTCCTAGTCGGATTCGTTAACCACTGCGCCACGACGGGAACTCCTCTAATTTCTTAAAAAAAAAAATTTTTTTTTTTATTAAAGCATAGTTGAGGGAGTCCCTGCCCTTGCTCAGTGGGTTAACGATCCGGCGTTGCTGTGGTTTAGGTTGCAGACGCGGCTCGGATCCCGCGTTGCTGTGGCTCTGGCGTAGGCCGGTGGCTACGGCTCTGATTCGACCCCTAGCCTGGGAACCTCCATATGCCTCGGGAGCGGCCCAAGAAATAGCAACAACAACAACAACAACAACAACAACAAAAGACAAAAGACAAAAAGACAAAAAAAAAAAAAAAAAGCATAGTTGATTTACAATGTTGTGTCCTTTAGCAAGTTTCTAGCTGATCTGCTCATAAACATTTGAGGAGGAAAGAGTACAGAATGCACAGGGCTATGGGAAGTGATACCAAAGACTGGCCTTTCCTGGACCAGCCATGTTGCTACCGTGTCCATGTCCTACTGAGGAATGTGAATTTAACACCAAAGAATTCATTCTCTGTAAAAAGAGGAGGGACCCCATAGGCAGGACATATATGGGGCCATAGTTTTTTGGGTTAAAATACAATGTGCTTTATGTAAACTTGCTATTAAAAAGGAGGAAATGGAGCTTCTCTTTGAGATACCCTTAAAGTAGTGAGGAAATGTATTATTTCTCACATTTAGTAGGAATGGCAGAGAGAGTCAGGACATCTAGCAGCTTTGCTCAGGAAATATTATGAGATGCCTACTAAGGGGAAAGCCCTGCTTGAAGACTTCGGAGTGGGTGAGCCCGAGCCAGGGCAGAGGAAATTCTTGTTCACTTGCTCCAGGGACATATATCGAGTGCCTGTGGGTAGATGAGTTCTGATGGCTGGTCTCCAGTTTTGAGCAGTGTTAATGACACTTTCCACAGGGTTTCTTTGAGGAATAAATGACCTTAAGTTGCTTAACATTATGTGTTGACTTGTCAACAGATAAGGGTAAATAATTCTTTTCCTGCCCCTTTCTACCCTTTTCGAGATAAAATGCCAACTTGATATTTCTGACTCTTAAAAAACAAACAAACAAATAAACCTTCTCAAACACACATTCAGTCTTATTTCCTATGACTTTCAAGTCTGGAGCACCTATTACAATGTGGTGTTTATGTGCCAGTGCTGCCATAAAGAAGATCACACACTGGGTGGCTTTGAGAAGAGGTTTATGTCTCACTGTTCCAGAGATTAAGTGTCCCAGATCTAGGGGTCAGCAAGGCCTGGTTCTTCTAAGAGAGAAGGATCTGTCCTAGGCATCTCTCCTTGGCTTGCAAATGGCTGTCTCCAAGTTCACAGGCCATTCTTTGCATCTCCTTGTTCAATTCCCCACCCCCCACCCGACCCCTGCCCCTTTATCCTTTTTCTTTTTGTTCACCCAAGCATGTGAAGTTCCCAGGCTCCAAATTGGAGCTACAGTCACTGGCCTACACCACATCCACAGCCACAGCCACACTAGATCTGAGGCCCATCTATGACCTATGCTGCAGCCTGTGGCAACGTCAGATCCTTAACCCACCGTGAGAGGCCAGGGATCAAACCTACATCCTCGTGGATACTAGTTGGGTTCTTTACCCTCTGAACCACAGTGAGAACTCCCAAATCTCCCTTTTAAAGGATACATCATGCTGATTAGGGCCCACCCTAATGACCACATCTTAAGTTGGGTGATCTTATTGTCAAGGACATTATTTCCAAATAAGGTCACATTCTAAGATTCTGGGGTTGGGACTTCAACCTGGGAATGTGTCAGGGGTAGAGGGGCATGGAGGGTAAGAAAGGGGAGCAGTTCAGCTCATAACAAGTGGAGTTTTGCTTGCAGTGTTTGGATACACTCTGTTCTCTCTCAACTCTCCTGCTCTCTCTGTCCTAAGATCTCTTCCTATTCAAATCACACTCATCCCTCAAGTCTAAGCCAGTGCTTACTTCCTCCCACAGAGCTTTCCTTGATTTCTCTAACTGGAGTGACTTAATTTTTTTTGACTTGTAAGTGGACATATTTTACTTTTTTCTTAAAATAATTTTAAGTATTCTAATACTGGTTTTCTATGTCATTTAACACATAGTACTATTCAGTCAATAAATATTTTGAATGAATGCAGGTATTTGTGAAAATGTTTCTTCTTCCTAAGTAGGCTATAAACTCCCAGAAAAAGGGACCATGTTTATACTTATTTTTATAACAAATGTTTTTTTAATACAGATCCTTTTATGCAGCACAGATGAACAGAGAAAATATCAAACGGGAAAGAAGAGGCTTATCTGAGAAAGAACCCCACTTAGATGGGACCCCAAAAGATGATCCTTTCTTGTAGAGTTTTTCAGTAGGAAGCTAGTTCTTAACCTTGCTTTGAAAACTGATTCCAACAGCAAATGGAAAGCGGTTTCGACTTTAAGATAAACGCATGCATGAGGTCAATGGGTAAAATCAGGAGATCGATTTATTAATTCACGGTGAGAAATGGACCGTCATAAACACTGAAGGGCAATGTCTCTTGGTGAGACCTATGTGGGAAAACAGACATAATCAGAAGTTTGCTGGGCGAGCATGGAGTCAAATCAAGGGAAAATCAATCAGTTACTTAAATATTTAAGGGCATCAGCCTAAGGTAGTTTGACGCATATATCACCATAGTCGTGATTATCCTGCCAATGGAATAACATTCTCGAGTCTATTGGCTAAACAAACAGGCACTGCTGCTGTTTGACTCTTGGGCCATTGTTTCTCTGTGGAAACTGGTTGTCTTGTTTTCTAATCTTCTTGAATCACACCTTCCTTTGAATATCCAAATACAATGCTTTACAGCTCCCATATGGCGTGACTATTAAAAAAAAAAAAAAGTCATTTCTCAAATATTTCTTTGAGAAGCTCTTGTCCCAGTTTTCTAGTTGTTATTTATTATCTCACCCCAACCCCCTGCTCCTAGAGCTTCCTCCCCATCACGCTTCCCATTGCACTACGACTTCTGGGTTATTTAATCTCTCATCGGTCTGCTTAGCCCCGGCACCTGCAGAGAATCTTCTCTTTACTCCCCAGCAAAAGTTCCCCCAGAACTTAAAAACTTCTAAGTTTTTTTCCTGTTACTCTTTATTTTTATTTTTTGTTAATAGCAACTTTGCCATTACTCTTTAAAGAGTTCTCCGTTTGAATGTTTTAAATTAACACGAAGAGACCTCCTTGGCTCATCTGGCAGAAGCAGCAGCCTCTGGGCAACCACAGACAAGCCCCTCGGGATAGAAGCCACGCATGGACCCACACTTTATTTTGAAATTCTTTAAGTAAAGTGTCAAATCATCGTGGTAAAAATGTTTCAGATTGACAAAGTGTCTTTGAGGTTCCTGCCTGAGGTCTTCAGAACATAAGTCATGGTCCTAGCTTTCCTTTTCACAGACCATCAGGCTTTTTTCATTTGGTTTCATGGATAGTGACATACTTAAAAAAATTGCTTTATTGTAGAGTCTTTAAAATTTGGGGAGGTCTTAGTTTTATCATTAAATCAGCTTTTATAACTTTGTAGATGAGAAAATTCGGCTCATTGAAACCAGGCTAGATCAGAGTTCAGGCGAGGCTGCTCTGAACCTGCATCTCCATCCTCTTCTCAGAATGTACACGCGATACCAACTCCCATGTCTCTACCTTATATTTTTCTAGCAAACTGCTCAAATGTTTTTTTCTGTGTGTCTGTTTATTAGGGCCACACCTGCAGCACATGGAAGTTCCCAGGCTAGGGGTCAAATTGGAGCTGTAGCCGCTGGCCTACACCACATCCACAGCAACACCAGATCCGAGCCCTGTCTGTGATCTACACCACAGCTCATGCCAATGCTAGATTCTTAACCCACTGAGTGAGGCCAGGGATCGAATCCACATCCTCATGGATACTAATTGGGTTCTTAATCTGCTGAGCCATGACGAGAACTCCTAAAATGCTTTTTTAATAGACGATGTGTGGCTTTCAAATTGAGCTGGTACGTAGAGCTCAAAGTTTCTACATTTGGTATCTTGATTGTGAGTATTTGCTGCTGGGAGGCATGTGAGGTAATGGCAGTAAGTGTGGCTTGAAGTCATGCAGACAGAAAGCAGTGGGACCTGGTGGATGATAATGAATGAGGCAGTCAGGCAGAGCATCTCTTAGGGTCCTGCCTTTGTAGCCGCAGGACACCGGGCGAGTAATTTACCACTCATGAGGCTTAACATACTTAACTGTCGAGTGAGAAATAACACAATTTATAGGGTTATATAAGGATTAAAAGTATAGTGTCTAGCATAGTAATCGATGCTTAATAATTAGAAACCCACATTGTTGTTTCTCAATTTTATGGGTCACTTATCAGATTTGTGAATTTGGGGAAATTATTTAACCTAAGTCTTTTTACACTCAATGGCAAAATGGAGAAATTAACCTTGACCTCCCAGAAATGTAATGAGAATTAAATGATAAAAATATGTACAGTGGCATTTGATACATAGCTAGTCATTTTCCCTCCCTCTTTTCTCCTACCAATAGTTTTTTTTCTGGTTACTCTGAACCAGTGACATTTAAGGTGAATTTAGATCGGAAGGGATTCATGGTAAGGATGTTTGCATCTTTGTTTTAGGTGGCATGTCACCTGCCTAGAGATTCCAAAAGTAAAAAAAACTCATGTATTGAATTGTGGTTTTATTTTTTCTTTTTTTGTTTTTTGTCCTTTTAGGGCTGCACCCGCAGCATATGGAGGTTCCCAGGCTACGGGTCCAATCAGAGCTGTAGCCGCCGGCCTACGCCAGAGCCACAGCAATGTGGGATCCGAGCTGTGTCTGTGACCTACACCAGAGCTCACGGCAATGCCAGATCCTTAACCCACTGAGCAAGACTAGGGATCTAACCCACAACCTCATGGTTCCCAGTCGGATTCTTTAACCACTGAGCCATGATGGGAACTCCCAGAGTTGTAGTCTTCTTGATGCTGAAAGCATCCCTTCCTTTCTGATTAGAGGTCCTTGCATTTAGACTTTCTCACACCATAGCAACTCTTGTTGTGGGCAGAGTTCATCAAGGATGCCTGTCTTGGAAAAGTTTACAAGCTCCCAAGTTTATTTCACAAAGCGAGGAGGTTGGCACTTATGCCTCATCTTCACCGGGAGTCAGCTGTTTATTCCTAGAATGAAAAAGTTGTTGCCTTCTCTCAGGGTACAGATGAGGAGTTCATCCTTACTAACCACGATGGGACCTCCAGCAAGTGGATGTGGAAGCAGTGGTCTCTGTTCTTTGGCAAACACTGGACATGGAAAAGGGCAAGGCATTGACTGGCACTGGAAAAAGGTGTCTATGGGGGAGGTGCCCATGAAAAGGAACTGCTCTTTCTGGCTCAGAAGCAGAAATGAACACTCAAACAATTACACTAAAGATCATAGGTGATTTGTTTTTCCTTTTATTAAAATAACATTATTCTTATAATAATGATCAAAATTTGCTAAAATTTAAAATTTGCTTTTCTAAAACTGTTTTGGGAGAGAAGTGACATAGCCGAGCATCTTTGTTGCTGTTATTAGAGGGCATCGTAAGTGTTTCAATTTTCAGCAAACATAAGAGGTCAGACTAGACTCAGCATAATGGCAGAGCTGGCGTCAGCAGAACTTGATGTTATTTCCAATTCTGAAATTTGCTTATTGGAAGGACTTGGAAAAAGGTAATAATATATTCGCTCCAACAACAACAAAACTTGGATTCTCTGAGCTATGGTCCCAGAGAGGGAATGTGAGGTTTAATTGAGATGATCCGTGCATGTTAAACTTAGCGCAAGACCCAGCAGTATGTACCAAACAGACCACTCCTGCATCTCCCCTTGGAAACACCATTGGAAGTTAAGTCTAGGAATGTGTTAGACCATATAATACTGCTCTCAAAGGTGATCCAGTTGTAGATAGCAAAGTGCTTTACCTCTTACAGATGTTATGATTTGAAAACAAAAGAAAACATCTTGACACTTAACTCTGCACTATTTCCATAGGGTGATAAGGGGACCTGCTAGTGTTGCTCAGTAGGTGCACTATTATCTAATTTTGAATTATCTAGCCTTAATTGTATTACTTTTTTGAAAGGAAGTGAATCATTGTCATCTGCTTTTAGCAAATTAACTTAGAATCAATGTGCTATTAAAAAATCCTGAATAAGTCTTGATAGTTCAATAAATAATTTTTTTTGTCTTTTTTTTTTTTTTTTTGTCTCTTTAGGGCTGCATCCACCACATATGGAGGTTCCCATGCTAGGGGTCTAATCAGAGCTGCATCTTCTGGCCTACACCACAGCCACAGTAACGCCAGATCTGAGCCACGTCTGCGACCTACACCACAGCTCACGGCAACGCCAGATCCTTAACCCAGCAAGTGAGACGAGACCAGGGATTGAACCTGCATCCTCATGGATGCTAGTTGGGTTTATTGACCGCTGAGCCACCACGGGAACTCCTAATAAATAATTCTTAAGGATGAAAGATATGGCCAGCTTTGATAGGAAGTATTCTGTGATCCACCAGAACAAAAAGGGCTTTTACTGACTTTACCACCAAATCATAAAAGAAAAAGTTGCATGTTATCGTATACAATTGAATCTTGTTATTGTTTAAGTAACTAGTTTGCCATTAGAAGTGTCTGATTCTTTCCGACACATCCACACCAGCAAGATGCAGTAATTATGTAAACGAAGTATAAATAATTAAGCATGAAAAATAGGGAGTAGCTAGATCTAAAGCTTTTCAAAGGATCGTGTGTCTTCTAGAACCAGCTCATTATGCAGAGCAGTGTCTAGAGGGTAAAGTTAAATAGAAAATCTCATTGTAGACCTTGCCGTTTAAGCTGAATCTAAATGATACTCAACTCCCAAACCACAAGTGAATTCATATGTCATTATCATTTAGATACTCTTTTGCCAAAACAGTCATATGGATTTCAATCTCCTTTTCAATTAGAAACCCAGGGAAACAGAAATGTAGACGGCTTGCCACTAAGACACCAATACTAGAAACCAGGTGAGACACGCCATGGCCACGGAGGTTGTGCCAGTCATTTTAAACCTGGTTGTATGTTAGCTGTCAATATGTGAGAATTCCCCTTTGCAGGAAAAGTTTTTTTACATTTTCCTTATGTTCCTTAAAAAATAGAGATATATTTAGAGTATATTATCCAGTGAAAATATACATTCTTATTTATTAGAGCAACTTCTTTGGGGTTTTTAAGATACTATCTGGTATAAGTTTAGCCCCCAAAGAAACATGAATTTTCTAAAACTTTCATTTCTCCTAAAAGGCCTGTCCTTCTGATTTAAAGTAGAAGCCATATAAGCAATGGAAGAAGACTTTGTTGGGGGTTTTGCTGCCCAGAGAAATGCTTGACTGAAAGAAAGCAAAATATATTTCCTTTTCCTAAGGGTTTTTTTTTTTTTGGTTGCCACAGTTTTTATAATGAAAACAATTTCATCTTATGTTTATTATATCCATATATAATTTGGTTAGAAAACACATGGAAGATATGCCTAAAGGTTCAGGAAGAATCAGGCCAAGAATGTGAAAATGTGGGGGCTAAATACATGTGATTTGAGAGGCAGATGTTTCCAGACAGATGGAGGACATAGACTTTTCTACACTAAATAAACTACCACCCTTGGACATTACATGCACGACAAACCTAAGAAGACTCTGAAAGGTGAGAGAAGAAAGAAGACAGACTGGGAACCTCAGGACCCAAGGAAGGACACGGACGTGGAGTCTCTGGTGTTCCTTTTACCCCATAAGCCTCAGACAGAAGGCTGGAGAAGCTAGCAGCCTGGAAATGCTGGTGGGCGCAGACGGAAAAAAAAAAAATGCACCCCCTGCCCTGCCGCCGCCCCCTGCCCAGCAATCCTGCTCTCTCTAGTCAAATAACCAACAAAGGATAAGTCTAGAAAGAGAGAAAATAATATAGGCAATAACCACTCCATTTGGACCACACAACACAGGGAAAAGTGTGGCTGCTTCAACCACCCTGCCACCAAAGCCCGAGAGGTGACCCAACCCTACATTGCCACCTCTGATAAGATGCTCAGGCTCATCAGGGCGACGGCTGGCAGCGACGGGACCAAACTAGGAATCAAAACCAGAAAGGAGCAGAGAAATCTTCCAATATTTAGAACCTAAACAACACACTTCTAGGTAAGTCATGGGTCATCAAGGAAGCCTGAGGGGAACACAGAAATAACAGGTAAGTGGATGAAAATGAAAACAGAATACCAAAATTTGTGGAACACCAATGAAACAATTGCTGGGAGGGAAATTGATAGCATTTGAATACTTAGAAATGAGGAAGGGTCCTAAATCAACCATTTAAGCTTTTACCTAAAAATCTAGACATAGAAGGTCAAAATGAAACCAAGCAAGCAGAAAGAAATAATAAAAAGCAGAAATCAATGAAGTTGAAAATAGAAAAAAAAAGAGAAAATCAATGAAACAAAAACCTGTTTATTGGAGTTCCCTTGTGGCACAGTGGGTTAAGCATCCTGTGTTGCCACTGCAGTGGCCCAGGGTTGTTGCTGTGGCCCAGGTTTGATCCCTCACCTGGGGAACTTCCCCATGCTGCAGGTGTGGCAAACACAAACACACACACACACACACACACACACACACACACACACACACACACCCCAAACAAAAAATAAAACTTGTTTCTTTCCTTCTTTCTTTTTTTAAAAAAATGTATGGCTGCACCCATGGCACATGTAATTTCACAGGCCAGAGATTGAATCTGAGCCACAGCTGCAAACTGTGTTGCAACTGTGGCAACACCAGGTCATTTAACCTACTCTGCCAGGCCAGGAATCAAACCCGAACCTCAACATTGACCCAAGTTGCTACAGTCGAATTCTTAAACTACTGCACCATGGTGGGAACTCCAAAATCTGTTTCTTTAAAAAGTCAATAAAATTAAAAATAAGAGTGATATAGAAGACACAAATTAATAAAGCCAGGAATGAAACATAGAGTATCACTGCAGATCCTACCCTAAAAATGTAATATGAGAGTATTATACACAAACAAGTTTGAAAGCTTAGCATGATTTACTATGACTTACCCAATATAAACTAGATAATTTGAGTCATCCTGCTACTAAAGAAATTGTATTTGTAATTAAAAACCTTTCAAAAAAGATATCTCCAGACCAGCTGTTTTCACTAGAGAATTCGATGAAACATTTAAAGGAAAATTAGCTCTAACGCTACACAACATCTTCTAGAAAATAAAAGAGGAAACACTTGCCAATTCATTTTATGAAGTGAGTCTTATCCTGATACCGAAACCATAGACAGTATACAACACAACAAAATAAGAACTACAGACCAGTAGCATTCATAAATATAGACTCAAAAATCTCTAATAAAACATTAGTAAATATAATTTAGCAATATATAGAAAGAATTTTATATCTTGATCAAATGAGATTTATTCCAGGAATGCTAGGTTGATTCAATATTTACAAGTTAGTAATGCAGTCCATCAATATTAACTCAAAAATCACATAATCCTATGTAATCCTATCAACTGATGCAGGAAAATTATTTGACAACATTCCACACTAATTCAGGATTAAAATCTCAGCAAACTAGGAACAGATAATAATTTTTTTCACCTTGACAAAGAACATCTACCAAAATGCTACAACTAACATGATATTTAATGGCAAAAAAATTGAATGCTTTCTTCCTAAAGTCAAGAAAAAGCAAGGGTGACCAGTTCTCATCACTGTTATTGAAGCTAGTATTAGAAGTTCTAACTCACTTCATAAGGCAAGAGAAAGAAATTAAGACATAAAATCGAAAAGGAAGTGAGTCAAACCTCCTCTATTCATGGATGGCATGAGTTTATATGTAAAAAACCCCAAGGAATATATTTTAAAAAGAGAGAGAGAGAGAGGAAAGAAAAAACATTTAGAACTAGTCATTGAATTCAGCAAGGTCACAGGATATAAGATCAACACACAAAATCAATCGTATTATACATACTCGCAATGAACATGTGAACACTGAAACTTAAAATATAACACCATTTGCAATACCCCCCAAAATAGTGGGAACACAATTATGTGTAAACCTAACAAAACATGTCTAAGACTTGTATACTGAAAACTACAAAAAGCTTATGAAAAAAATCAAAGAAGATATAAATAAATGGAGAGGAATACCTGTTCACACACTGGAAGACTCTGTGTAATGAACATATCAATTCTTCCCAAATTGATATACAGATTAAATGCAATTTCTATCAAATTCAAAGCAATATGTTTTGTAGGTGTAGAAAATATTATTCCAAAATAATATATGGGAAGTCAAAGGAACTAGAGTAGCTAAAGCCATTTTGAAAAAGAAGAAGAAAGTGTGAAGAATCAGTCTACACAGTTTTAATACTTATTAGTTACAATAATCAAGACTGAATGGTATTGGTGGAGGGGTAAATACATAGATCAACGAAAGCGATTAGAGTATGAAGAAATAGCCCCAAACAAACATGCTCAGCTGATTTTTAGTAAGGGTGCAAGAGGGGGTCAATGAAGGAAGTAAAGCCTTTTCTACCAATGGCATTGCAGCAATTGGATACCCATAAGCAAGCACTTCACAATCTAGAGTTGCAGTAAGAGATGTCACACATGCAAAACTGCTCCATAAAAAAAAAAAAAGTAAACTTTGCTTTGCAAAAGATCCTGTTAAGATATGATGAAAAAAACTATACACTGAAAAGATATTTGCAAACCCTATATCTGTTAAAGGATGCATATATAGACTCTACAGAGAACTCAAACTCAATAGTAAAACACAAACAAATCCGTTAGAAAATGCAAATCACCTGAAGAGACATTTTATTTTATTTTATTTTATTTATTTATTTATTTTGTCTTTTTGCCATTTCTTGGGCCACTCCTGCGGCATATGGAGGTTCCCAGGCTAGCGGTCTAATTGGAGCTGTAGCTGCCAGCCTATGCCAGAGCCACAGCAACGCAGGATCTGAGCCGCATCTGCGACCTACACCACAGCTCACGGCAACGCCAGATCCTTAACCCACTGAGCAAGGGCAGGGATCAAACCCGCAACCGCATGGTTCCTAGTCGGATTCGTTAACCACTGTTCCACGACGGGAACTCCCGAAGAGACATTTTATTGAAGAAGATATTTGCAGAGCCAACATGGACATAAAAGATGTTCAACATCACTAGCCATTAGGACTGCAACGAGATAGCACTACACATCTGCTGAAACAACTAAAATTAAGAAACAGTGACAATATTATTTTCAATAGTCAAGCCATGGAAACAACCTAAATGTCCATCGACAGAGGAGTGGATCAAGAAAATGTGGTACATATACACGATGGACTATTACTCAGCCTTTAAAAAGAACGAAATACTGAAATACTGGCATTTTTAGCAACATGGATGGACCTAGAAATTATCATGCTAAGTAAAGTCAGACAGGCAATGAGACACCAACATCAAATGCTTTCACTGACATGTGGAATCTGGAAAAAAGGACAGAATGAACTTCTTTGCAGAACAGATACTGACTCACAGACTTTGAAAAACTTATGGTTTCCAAAAGAGACAGTTTGGGGGGGTGGGGATATGCACTGAGGGTTTGGATGGAAATCCTATAAAATTGGAATGTGGTGATCATTGTACAACTATAAATGTAATAAATTCATTGAGTAATAATAATAATAACAAAAGAATTACAAGAAACAGTGACAATACCAAATGCTGGTGGAGATGCGGAGAAATTGGATCTCTTATACCTTGCCTCTGAGAAAGTAAAATGGTATAGCCATGTTGGGAATTAGTTTGACAGTTTGCTAAAAAACAAACAAACAAAAAACCAGACATGTACTTGCCTTATGACCCAGTAATTGCCCTTCTAGGCCTTTATTTATGAGAAATTAAAACTATTCCACACAAAAATCCATATGTGCTTGTTGATAGCAGCTTTATTTGAAATAGCTCCGAACCAGAAACCACACAAATGTCCCCTCCTAGGTGAGTAGTCAAACAAACCCATCCGTGGGATATGCCAACCAGCAGTGCAAAGACAAGCCCACACATACAAAGAAATGGAACCGCTGGGAGAGGTCTCTCAAGGACACTGTGCCAAACGAGAAAAATCCAATATAAAAAAGCCGCCATATAATTTCCTGTATGATTCTATTTGTAGGACGTTCTCACAGTGACAAAACCATAGAGCTGGAGAATAAATGAATGCCAGGGCTTAGGGATGCTGAGGAGAAGGGAGATGAGCATGGTGACACAGGGTCGAGCACGGGGAAACTGTGGTAATGCAAGAATTTTGCGGGTCCTGAATCTATACCAGTGATAACATGACAGGACCATCCATCCCCACACATCACACCAATGCCAGCTTCCTACTTTGGTATCACACTCTACACGGAGGTAACCAGGTGAGGGGGTGGTTGCTGGGTGAAGGTACACAACGTTTCCTTGTGCTACCTTGGCAATTCCCTCCAAATCTATAACAAATGAAAAAGCTTTAAAAAAAAAAAAATCCCAATTTGGCTCCGATGTTCTAAGGAACTCTCTATATGTTTGACACCCTGTGTTGCAGAATCAAGGAGCCTCAGATACATGTGATCTTTTTATTGATGAAGCGTGTCCAATCAGGTGGTAATTTGGGTCACGGCCTACTAGGTCCCTAAGCCCTTGACTTCGGGGTGAACAGTAAGATCCCACTTGCGCTGAAGAGTTTGAGAAGCAACCTCTACTTCTTCATCATTTAAAAAATGCAGAATAAAGCAACAACGGAAACTTTTAGTCTTCTATAAATAAAACACTTCCTCTTTCTTTTAATGGAGACGGATGGATTGAATCCCTGCTGAGTGGCCATTAAGGAAAGCGCTGTCTGGTATGTATATATCTAGCTTCTCAGAATATGATAAATGATTCTGGAGCTAATATGTGCTAGAAATGTTTCTCAAAGTGCTCCATTTTTTACATTTAAAAATTCCTGAAAAGCCTTGTATTAATCCTAGATTTAGTGTTAATTAAACTGAAATTAATTTAGTTTTTGTTCGGATTAGTTTAACTCCAGCAAGCTTACTTTTTACACACTTCAAGCTTTTCTCAGAATGCACAGCTCAGTGGTACTTGGCAAGTTGCTGTGGTTTCACATCCTTCAATATGCTTTGGTGCTACTTTCCGGTGCCAGGGCGGAGCGAATCATAAAACTGAACAAAGCCCTTACATGTCATCTGGCCTAGACAGCCAAGTATTCTTTCTTGGAACATGAGTTTTGTCTTTTTACAGCTGTACCTGAGGCGTATGGAGGTTCCCAGGCTAGGGGTCGAATGGGAGCTGCAGCTGCCGACCTATGCCACGGCCACAGCCACGACAGATCTGAGCTATGTCTTCCACCTACACGGCAACTTGCAACAATGCCAGATCCTTAACCCACTGAGCGAGGCCAGGGATGGAACCTGCATCCTCACAGAGACTGTGTCGGGTCCTTGCCTGGCTGAGCCACAACGGGAACTCTGCAACATGACTGTTTTTATTGGCGTTGAAATCTTTGATTGAGTACAGGATCTCCATCGGCCACAGTCCAAACCAGCTTCTCCGGGTCACCTCCGTTCCCCACAGTGCACACCAGCTTTGGCATCTGAGTGTGAAACCCTTCTTTGTTTAGCGCTCACATAGGTGAAGAAACCCAGCGCAGAGGTCGGACGATGAGACCTGATTGTTTAAGGTCACATGACTCACTCACTGCAGAGCTGGGTCCACACCTGCCTCAGTCTTTCTGTTCCTCACTCCACTGTCCTGCAGTGGACAGGCAGGCATTAAAAAAAAGGCAAGGTCCCTTAGACAGAGCCAGAAACCCCACAAGTACGGAAGAACTCCTCTGCATGTCCAGCAGCGCTCAAAAGGGCAGCCCAGAGGGAGCCCCAGGCCAAATTCTGAGTCACAGAACGTGGATCAGACTCTACTGCGAGAAACAGCCTGCCTCCCTCCCCACCCCCAGTCCCAATTGATTTTGTGCTTCCTGATTTTCTGTGCTTGACAAAGAAAGCAAAAGTAACATGCTGTCTATGGGCAGTTGCCAACAAAGCTGAGTGGCCTTTAAAAAAATCACTTGCTTCAGATTTCTAGCAGCGGTTCAAAGGCTCCTAAGCGGACACTGCGTTATGCTAATAATATGCTAAATCATTAAGGTCTTCCGATTGTCCATTGATTGTTTAAGTAGAACGTTAGGACAGGAAGACGTGGTGCTAGAAGCATCGACCCGCCTGCGGTGCTCACTCCTCAGCTGGCAGCTCTGGTATAGACGTTGCACTAGCTCCGTTATACTGCGCGTCATAAGCCATTTCTTCATGCACCGAGATGGGCTTTGGGGAACATCGATATTCTAAAAAAATTGAGAAAATATAGGCCAGATAAAAATAATAGGAATAATTATTGAGTGGATTCCTTGAGCCAGAACAGTGCTGGGAATTTTGTCTGTATCTCCTTTCACTCATCAACGCTGCCCACAGGGATTAGCATCTTCTTATACATTTGGTGGAATCGAGACGCAGAAAGGTGAAGCCATTCTGCTGCGCTCCCTTGGCTGGTAATGGCCCTCATCAGGACCAGCTGAGCGGCGGTCCATGTCTGCTTAAGGACGAGCTCAGACTTCCTGAATCAGTTCTCTCGGACCCCCAGAAATTAGCTCGGGGCTTTCATCTTCTAGTGAAGCCAGTGGTCCTCCCCTTAGGGACCTGGAGAGGGAACATTGGAGGCAGATCCGGGGCAGCATCCCTGTGCAGTGGTGACAAACAGGTGATTCGGATACATTCTTGGCACACCCAGAACCCGGTGTGCACTCCCTGGTGATGGGGGCACACCTACTGCTAGTGCAAGCCTCCTAGGCAGCCGCCGATGGAGGTCTGAGGGGGCAGAGAAAACAGGGACTAGGGACTCCTAGTAAATCGAGTTTTGAGCAATGCGGCTCATTGTTGAAAAGTCTGCATAAGTGACAGAGGGGTTCTCAAGTGGAGATTCCTGGAGATGCGCCCACCATCAGGAGGCTGAGGAAAGGGGCAGGCTGCAGAGGGGGGGACTCGAAATGATTACGCACTGGTTCCTCCACCAGCAGAGCTGGGCTGGTGCGCTTCGCACAACGCAGACCACAGACAAGCCTTGTCCTTGAAAGACAGTGGCCCTGGGGGAGAAACTCTGAAATTAACGTTGACTTGGCCAGAAAGAGTTGGAATCTGATCACAGCTTAAGTGAAGACCTATTCAGAATTTTCTCACTTATTTTGCTGTACCTTTAGCATTTTTGGAAGATTTGTCTTCTTGAACTGTTCGGCCCTCTCCCCATCGCCTCCTCCCCTCTGAGTGTGTTTCCCTCCCTTTCTCTGAGTCTCTCTGTCTCTCTCCCTCTCCTATTAATCTGATCCCGCCGCTCACCCAGCCTATGAACCTCCTTCCTCAGGCCGCCTTCTCATTCGAGAACAGCATGATGATGGAACCACTTACACATCCAGGGACCAGCTTTCTGTCAAAGGACGGCCACTGTATTCCACCCGGTCGTTAATAGCAACAACCCTGTCATCAGGGACTGATAGTTTTCTTACTGCCTTTTCTAGAATATTATGCCTGAGCTTCAAAGAGCCTCTCTCATTTAAAAATTTTTTTCGTCTTTAATACTTCTGTCTCATCCAGGTCTTCACCCATGAAGCCTCCTTCTGCAAAGTTCATTCTGCATGCAATTTGCTCTCCCTCCTGCTTCTGCCCCCACACTCTTCTGTTCCTGTGCTCCAGGCTCTGTTCAGGCTTTATAAATATTGGTGTCTTTTGTCTTTTTAGTGCCGCGCCCGTGGCACATGGAGGTTCCCAGGCCAGGGGTTGAATCGGAGCTGCAGCGGTTGGACTACACCACAGCCTCAGCAACGTGGGATCCGAACCACATCTGCAACCTACACCACAGCTCAAGGCAACACCAGATCCTTAACCCACTGAGAGAGGCCAGGGATTGAACCCACGTCCTCATGGATCCTAGATGGATTCGTTCACCACTGAGCCATGACAGAATTCCTGGCTTCCTCTTCTTTCCTTTTTTCTTTCCTCATGACATAATTTACCTAGAGTGTTCAGAAATAAAATTTCAAGACTTTTCCCCAGAGTTGACTCTCATGAGCTATTTTTCCTAGAGAAGAACAGAGTACCATCAAAATTAGACACAAAAAAACTAGCGTGCTTTTTTTTTCTCTTTCTTTTCTTTTTTGAAGTATGTGGTGGCTTAACGTGGGATCTCAGTTCCCAGACCAGGGATTGAACCCAGGCCACAGGGGTGAAAGTGTAGAGTCCTGACTACGAGGCCACCAGGGAATACCAAGCGTTGTTTTATTTCAGTTCAAGAAACCTTTGGTTGTGTGCTTCCTACTTGATAAATTGTGTGCATGGTATACAGAGCTGCACAACTCAACTGAACTCTTAAGTGCCAGAAAGTCTCCCGTCCGGCCTCTTCAGGATCACTTTCCAGAACCTTCTTCCTGACCCATGACCCCTCAGCACGTAAACTTCCTCTCTCACAGGAAAGAAAAACAAATACATCCCGCACCACACCTGTCCGCAGACACAACTGATGCTCTCGGCTTCACAGTCAACCTTTAAAAAATGAGACATTGCATTTCCCGCCTTCACCCTCCATCTCCTCTTCAAGGTCCAACGTGACCTCGCCTGTCATCGCCAGACCACTTACTCTGCTCCTATTTTAAAAAATATATCACCTTCCATTAAAAACCCACCTTAATGACTCAGCCTGCACTTGTGCACATCTGTTGATAAGGCTGTTTTCCGTACTAGACTGAACCTCATGAGAACAAGGATTATGTTTTACTTATTAAGTTAAATCATGTGAAATTGCTGTTTAAATTGCCATTAACTGTTGTTAATGTACAAAAACAGCAATTATGGTTCAATCTACTTCCATACCCTTAGCACCAAATATAGTATATGGTGCAAAATTTAGGTTCAATAAATATTCAATAACTGAATTAATACATAAGGTGTCTGCATTTTATGGACTTATTGAATCATTGCAAACTTTAACTGAGATTTCTTAGTATTTTCTCCTCTTAAATTATTTGTTCTCTAAAGCTTCAAGAATCAAGACATAATCTACCGAGATAAAAAGTTATCTACATACTTAAAAGGAGTTCCCACTGTGGCACAGCAGAAACAAATCCAACTAGTATCCATGAGGATTTGGGTTTGACCCCTGGCCTCACGCAATGGGTCAGGGATCTGGCTTTGCTATGAGCTGTGGTATAGGTCACAGATGTGGATCGGATCCCACGTTGCTCTGGCTGTGGTGTAGGCTGGCAGCTGTAGCTCCTATTTGATCTCTAGCCTGGAACTTCCATATGCTGCAGGTGTGGCCCTTAAAAAAAAAAGGCAAAAAATTTATCTATATACTTATAGAATCCAATATTTAATAAGTATAATATAATATATTATTATACACATACTGAAAGTGTGTATGAAGCCATGCTAAAGATCTCTGAGGTAAAACATATTGAATTTGAGTCGTTATTATAATTTCTAAAGTTGTAGTAAAAATTTGAAACTCATGTTGCTTCTTTGTCAAAATTATTTCAACTTTCATTTGAGTGTTACTTTAAAAAAAATGTTGCCATCTTTTAGGAGCAAATTTCTGAGTTACATTTAGTGTAGTAACCTGTTTTTTTCTTATCTCTTGCCAGTGGTTGTGTTAGGTGACACCAATTTCTAGCCATTTTCCTGACTTGGGGAATTGAGTTCACCTTAAAATTTTCATCTTCCAGGAGTTCCTGCTGTGGCACAGCAGGTTAAGGATCCCGTGTTGTCTCTATAGTGGCTTGGGTCACTGCTGAGGCGCAGGTTCTATCCCCAGCCCAGGAACTTCCATATGCTGCAAGTGCAGCCAAAAAAAAAATTTTTTTTTTCATCTTCGGAGATAGTAGGGACACAGGAACCTTCTCTCTAGTCGGAAACACATTCTGAAAAAGACAAGAAGCTATTCTACCTTTCATTATCTCTAGGAAATGCATTTCATTTGCTTTTGTCTTTGAATTTATAACCTTTTTTTCCCAGTTCTCTTTCCTGCCTTGGAAGCTTTTGCTATTGGTCTTGTGCTTTTGTCCTGGGAACACTGCATCACATTAGCTTGTATGTCAGCAAAGCAAGTGCATCCTTTAAGTAAAAGCAAGAAGAGTTGAAGGAAAAGCAGACAGCACAGATCTCTGGGGATGTGGGCAGCCTTTATCTTTTGCAGACAGGAAAATGACTGCCTGGCAAGGAAGCCAGGTCTCCTCATGGAATTCCACTCCCGTGCACCCAGAAAGCCCTGGAAGTGTAATGGAACAAACCCTCACTGCTGAGCACACGCCCAGACCAATGTGCTTGTCCTTCTGTGGAAGGGCGTGAGAAGCAGAGCATACAACAATCCTAGCAAAAGGAGCCTTGGGCTAAGAGGGAAGGAACTGCATCCTTATGACACAGATGCTCTGTCATATATGCTCTTCCATATCCACCTGTATGTAATGGTGGGTGAAACCAGGTCACCCAGGTAAAAGCAATGAGGTTACCCAGGTTCAAAGTTCTGCTTTGGCAAGAAAAGTCCAAATGGCTGGGCTACAGTTGAAAAATGCTTGTAATATGCGAATTTCACGTTCACGTATGGTACAGTGATTCTGATTCATTTCAAAGGAAAGAAAGAACACACCTTCCTAAAGGATGACATGTTTATGAGGAGTCCATGATGGAAAAGCCAGAGTCTGAAGCCAGAAGGATTAGAGGTGAATGCAATGTCATCGAACAAACAGCCTGAGCTTGGGCGTGGCGTCCTCCAATGGAAATGGGAATTCTTGCTTCTGAGAGTTGCTGAGAACAGTGAAGGCACCGAACACGTCAAAGTGCTTGTTAACATAAAATGTGAAACAAATGCTATCTTAGCTTTCACTTCCTGGGGAAGCAGTTAGCGGTCTATGTGTAGGTGTCTGCCTCTTAGCACTGCAAAAGCTGCCCCTTACTGGACCTTGAAAGGTGAGCTGAAGTGTGCAGTGTGGGAATGGAGAGTCAGAAAGACCCGAGTTCAAATCCTGGCTCCATAACTGGGGAGCTGGGGCATCCTGGGGCAGTTGCTTCCTGGAGAGGCTGGGTGACATTGTTTAAGTGACCTGGCTCTGTAGTTTAACTTTCATCTCTATTACGTAGCAGTCTTTGACTTTGGGCAAGTTGGCCAGCTTCAATGGATGCTTCTATCAAATGGGGATAATGAAGTGCCTCGTAGTACTGAGAAGAAGAAGAATGTCTGATATTTACCAGTTGGTGTTTTGGGAGTGTGAGACCTGGCCAGGCAGACTCTGAGGCTGAGATGGCCTAGGAATGCTGTTTGCTGAAAGGCAGCATGCAGAAAAGGAATGCAGAGAAGCCACCCACGCAACTGAATGCTACTTTCTTTGTCTTTGTGTTGTCTGATACAGGTATTAGAGCACTATGCTTGAAGCAAACTCATGAGAGAGAGCTTCTTTATGTTTTTAAAATGAGTAAATAAATTTGATCCTTAAACTCACCAGACAATCTGGTGTGTACTGAGATTGAGGGGAAGGACTTTCAGCAAATATGCAGACTTCTCAACCTCCCCTATATGAGAGAACAAGTTGTCACAAGAAGGGTCTCTTGTTTCCACAAAGAACAAATTCCACCAGGCTACTTCCCACACTACATGGCTGCCTGCAAAACAGACATCAAAAGGAATGAGGTTTTGTAAGTTATTTTGCATCATTTTTATTAGATTCTAAATGTTAGTGATACCATATATTTGTCTTTCTCTGTCTGACTTAGTATCCTCTTAGTATGAGAGTCCCTGGTTCCATCCATCTTGCTGCAAATGGCATTATTTTGTTCTTTCTTATGGCTGCGTACTATTCCATTGCATATATGTACCACATCTTCTTTATCCATTCATCTGTCAATAGGCATTGAGGTGGCTTCCATGTCTTAGCTGTTGTAAATAGAGCTGCAATGAATATTGGAGTGCATGTATCTTTTCAAATTATGGTTTTCTCTGGATATATGCCCACAATGGGTTTGCTGGATCATAGGTAGTTCTATTTTTAGTTTTTTAAGGAACCTCAATACTTTACTCCACAGTGGTTGCACCAATTTACATTCTCACCAACAGTGTGGGAGGGTTTCCTTTCCTCCATACCCTCTCCAGCATTTATTGTTTGTAGACTTTTTGATGATGGTCATTCTGACTGGTGTGAGGTGATACCTCATTGTAATTTTTTCCAAAACCAAACTTCCTAAAGGGGAAACATGGGGGGAAGGGTCAATGAGGGGCATGGGATTAATTTATACACTGCTCTATATAAATAGATAGGTAGTAAGGACCAGCTTATAGCACAGGGAAATCCACTCACTACTATGTGATAACCTATGTGGGAAAAAAATCGGAAAAAGGACAGATGTATATGTATATGCCTGATTCACTTTGGGGCACACCTGAAACTAACAGGTTTGTAAGTCAACTCTACTCCAATAAAATAAAATAAGGAATAAGGCTTTTAAAGATACTCACCTCTAGACCCCTGGTGTCAGGACACTAGGCAGAAATTTCAGCCGATTATAAACCCGGCTGATTCTTCTCAGTCCCCAAGAAAAAGGCAGATGAGGTTTTATTCATACCAAATGGGATTGAAAGCCAGTTAGCGTCATGGATCTCAGCTCTGCTCTCTGGGGTCCACAGGGCCTTTTTTACATTATTCATGAAGGAGACACGCTGTCACCTGCCAACCCAGGCTAGAGTGAGCCAGGCAGCAACACCCACTCTGATCCGGAAGGACGGTGCAGCCTGGCAAAGGGAACTTGAGCTGTGAGCCTTCTCCAGCCTGGAGGTTCAGTTCTCTTTCCACATCATCCAAGTCCACTGCTGCCAGTAAGTGGCTGGAGACAGGGCTGGAGCTGGAGCAATGGGGACAGAGCAAGAAACAAGGGAGGAGAGGAAAGAGAGATGCATTTCAGTCTCTGTTTACAGCAGCTATCAAGACTCGATCACCAGGGAAATGTTTTATTCCCCCCCCCCCCCACCACCAGGAGAAGTACTTTTGTTTATTTTATTCATATATTATTTCAGTACAATTTATGGTATTCTTTTTTTTGATTAAAATTGTTTTATTGGGAGTTCCTGTCATGGTTAAGGAATCTGAGTAGGAACCATGAGGGTTCAGGTTCGATCCCTGGCCTTGCTCAGTGGGTTGAGGATATGGCATTGCCATGAGCTGTGGTGTAGGTCGCAGATGCAGCTCGGATCTGATGTGGCTGCGGCTGGCAGCTGTAGCTCTGATTGGACCCCTAGCCTGGGACACTCTATATGCCGCAGGATCTGCCCTAGAAAAGACAAAAATAAAAAAAAATCATTTTATTGAAGTATAGTTGATTTACAATATGGTGTTAGTTTCAGGTGTACTGCAAAGTGATTCAGTGACACACACATGTGCAGCTATGTCTATGTCTGTATCTATATCCATATCTTCTTTTTTTTTGATTCGTTTCCATCACAGGTTATTACAAGACATTCATTAGGGTTCCCTGTGCTAAACAGTCAGTCCTTACTGTTCATCTGTTTTGTAGACAGTGGTGTGTAGCTGTGATTCCCGATTCCCAGTTTGTCCCTCCCCCTCCCCTTTGGCAACCATACACCTGTCTTCTACGTCTGTGAGTCTGTTTCTGTTTTGCAAAGTTGTTCATTTTAAATGCATTTGGGAGGACGTTTCTCCTAAGTAGGTGAACTGCGGAAGTATTCCCACGCCCGGCAGACCGCGTCCTCTGAGGAGACTGTCTTCAGAAAATGGTGATCCAATTTGAGAAACTGAAGTGCAGGCATTGCTAGCCCTCGGGTGTCCCCCAAGGCCTTCTTATTCTCTGTGGCATCCTAATAAATATTTAAAGAACAATTACTTAGTCTTTCTCTTTCACTTCTGCAGTCCTGATACCTGGATCCTGAATTGAGAATGAGCTCTGGTCCAGGACAGTCTTTTCTGTGGCCCCAGAAGGACACGTTGTCTCCCTCCTCCAACCAGGTGGGATGTGCAGCTCCATGGCCACTAGCCTGCAGCAGATTTTACAGCCTGGGGTCCCTGGATTAGCTGCCTTGTCCCACCTGTGAGCCAGCTCTCCCCCTAAGCTTTCCCCCCGTCTCTCTCTCCTCTCTCTTTTAGCCACACTCGGCACATGGAAGTTCTCAGGCCAGGAACTGAAACTGTGCCAAGGCAGTGACTGGAGCTGCAGCAGTAACAACTGCTAGTTCCTTAAACGCTAGGCCACCAGGGAACTCCCAAATCTTTCTTCTCTTGAATAAACGTGTCAGTGAGTCCGGCAGCCGCTCCACCGCTTGGGGCTCCTGAGGGACCCGGCCCCCATGAGCACACAGAACTGAGGTTTTCTGAGCAATGCAGGTTTTTCATTCAGAAGGAAAGGGGCCTTGGCAGGACCCCGCATCCCTGAGAGAACGGCTAACAATGCTGCATCAACTGGGCAGAATTAAAGTGATAGGACACAGACGCCAGCGCGTGTTCTGTGTTCCTAAGTAGAGTGTTAGCTCGGGTTTTCTATCTGGACTCGTACCCTGCGAGCCTGAGGGGTCTGAACCAGACCAGGGAGGGTGACTGTATGGCCTGTGTCCCCTTGAGACGTCATGAGATCCCGACGGTCACGCCCCAGAAGCCTTCCCCCCCGCACACCTGCTGACAGTCTTGCACTAGGATAAGAACAGACATTAGAAGCCTGTTCCTTGGGCTCTTTCTCCTTGTCTCTGTTCCTTGTCCTAAGATGGGCAGGAGCGGCAATGGAGATCTCTGCTTTCCAGATGATAGGCGTGCCAGGCCCCTTTACACCCTTGGAAGAGAAAATTTTTTTCTTTTTAGGGACACACCTGCAATATATGGAGGTTCCCAGGCCAGGGGTGGAATCAGAGCTGCCCCTGCCAGCCTATACCTCAGCCACAGCCACACCAGATCCGAGCCACCTGTGACCTACATCATGGCTCATGGCAATCAATGCCTGATCCTTAACCCACTGAGCAAGACCAGGGATCAAACCCACATCCTCATGGACACTATGTTGGGTTCTTAACCTGCTGAGCCACAACAGGAACTCCTCACTGGGCATTTTAAAAAGCCAAAATGCCGCTAAAAAAGAACAAGCTTCCTCCATCTCTCTGACCTTAGCCTTGCATCTGTCTGACAGTGGCTTGCCTCTGGCACAGCTGACCCCAGCTGCCAAAGGCACATGGTACCTGCTTGGAAAGGAAGGCAGTGTCTTCTGAGAAGCTAGAAGGGAGGTGGGCTTTGCAGCAGAGAGGAAAGAGCAGCCCCTCACTCCATGTGCCGAGAGTCTGCTCTGCCCTGGGGAAGTGTGTATCAGCAGCGGCAAAGATGGTTCGTGGGTCCTACTAGGTCAAGAAGCTCTTCTTCCCCAAGGCAGGGGAGCAGGTGGTCCTCCCAGAAAAAGAGGAGACTCAGAAGGCAGATTTCCAAGTTTCCTCCCTGAGTTTAACCTGATTTTTTTCTGATGCTTCCCAGTTAAAGTGCTAACAATTTTTATTTTTATATTGACTTACTTGGCAGTATTTTTATATTGATTTACTTGGCATAAAGTTCATTATAAATGCTGAAAAGCCTGAAATTCAAGAAAAAAAATCTCAGCATATACCATTATATATTGATGAAAGAAAGAGAGAGAGGGAAGATGGGGAAGGAAGGAGGGAAGGAAGGAAGGAAAGAAAGAAGGAAGGGAGAGAGGAAGAAACCAGAGCTGACTCTGGTGCTCAATTCATTCTTCATTCCCAGGAGGCAAAAGGCCAGGATGTGGTATAACTGGGTTTCCAATTAAGGTGCATACAAGTGGCGCTCAAGATACAGGTAAGGATGCTGATGTCTACAAGTCTGTGTGGAAAAGAGGACCTGTCTGAACCTCTGCTGCTCCCCAGTCTTAGGGCCATTCAGACCCTTTGAAAGGGGAAACGTGAGTTTTGATAAGTCTGTTTCGTGTAATAAATAAGCATTACTCAGACACCACTGTTCTCCTCATTTTCTGATATAAGAGAAATCTGTGTAATACTTGCTATTGATGTCAGCTCCTTTTTCCCCATTTAAGACTCAAGAGCTTGGGCTGTAGGTCAGGGAGCAGCTGGGTGAAAAGGATGAGACGTTGGCTGCCCAGTTAGGGTACTGTGGTGACTGGTGCTCGCTGACCCTGCTCCCTGGAGGTTAAACTCTCCTATCTTTCAATACCTGTCCCAGTTGCACCAGACCTGTTCTGTCTTTCTTACGGCACCATTGCTCTGGTGGTAATGCATGTCTATCCTGCATTGTCCAGCGTTGCCACAAGCTGCAGCCTAGGTCACAGATGCAGCTCGGATCTGGCATTGCTGTGGCTGTGGTACAGGCCGGCAGCTGCAGCTCCGATTTGACCCCTAGCCTGGGAACTTCCACATGCAGCAGGTGCGGCCCTAAAAAGAAAAAAGAAAAAAAAAAGAATTCATTATATTAATTATTATTACTGGGACAGCCTTCGGAACCATACTCCTTATCTGTATGTTTATAATGCTCTAGAATAAATATTTTAATTTGGCATTTATTGCCATCTTTTTTCTAAGAAATAATTTTACATTTTCAAACTCAAAAGAGGGAAGAGCTTTAGCCACATGACACAATCCCAAGCACTTAGCCTACTTTCTGCTTTTCTCCTACTGAGCTTCCTGTGCTCCAAGGGCAACAATAATAAGCAGGAAAATGTCTAAGTGTGTTGGACATTTCCTTTAACTGCAGTTCCAACCATGCCACTTTCCTGCCCTGACCGTTCAAGCTGAAGTTCAAAGCCTTCCTTTTTGGCTTCTTCTTTTATATCAGAATGAGATGACTTTATGGTTTCTCAGATTCACTCCTCCTCCCTCCCCCCAAAATCTTCATCCACTAAAATCCTTCTAATTCCTTTTTTTTTTTTTGCTCCAAAATCTTCATCCACTAAAATCCTTCTAATTCCTTTTTTTTTTTGCTTTTTAGGCTGCACCCGTGGCATTAAAATCCTGCTAATTCTTGAAGGCCCATCCCAAGTCACATCTTGATTCAGATGTAAACTCTTTCTATCCCCTTAAGCAGAGTTGCAGATGTGTGTGCCACATGCTCCATCCATCCTGCCCTGTTTCAGGAACCACATCACTCTGCCGTCCCTAGAGCTGAGGTGTAATGTCACACAGCTCCGGTGATACCAAAAGCCTGTTTGCTGAGGTCTTTTGTCAAATTATAACTGGATGGGGACCCCAACCCTCTTCAAAGTCAGGAATGGTCCGTTAATAATTTGGAAAGTACATTTCTCACATTTAAAGAAGAGCATATTAACTCTGAAGGGATACAGAAAGCATCCTTCATCCGTCTCTTTGGTGCAGTCACGAACCTGAACCAGCCAAGATCTCAATTTTTAATATTCTGACGTCTGCATATGTTAATAGCCCCATCTCTATTTTAAAGGCTGAAACATTCCACATTAAAACAAAGAATCTGGGACAGCCAGAGACGATGGAATTTGGGCAGAATAGGAAAAGACTTGGACAGCTCTCCTTAAGGAAAATTGAAGTGACTTGGAGTTGCCCTAGATATCTATCAGTGTCCTTTATATTCAAAGAGGCTGCCACTGGCCGTGTTGCTAAATGTGTGCAAGGAAGGCGGAAAAGACCAGAGTGACCAGCTGTCTCTTCTGCAGTGCATTCGAATGAAGCCTCTTCTTTCTTATTTAGCAGCTGTAGATACTGGTGGTTGAGCTTGTTGCTATTTTAGATGCTGCCTTCTTCATAAAGAAGAGAAAGAAAAAGGAAGGAGAAGTCAGGCCATCCCTGCGAGCCCCGAGTCCGGCTGCTCTCCGCTCTCCTTCCCTGGTTTGGATGGTTGAGCAGCATATGCTCACGTCTTTGCGTCCCCATTTCCGGTTCACGTCATTGGCAACCGCTACTTCCTGAATCCAACCCCGCACACTAACCTGTCCTCTAGAGCAGCAGAGAAATTGCAGACAATGTTTCAGGAGAGGTGGCTCATTGGCTACATTCCAAGGTTTCTTTTTCTCTCCCATCTAGAGGTTTATGGGTGGGTATTGGCTCCCGGTAACACTGGTGAAGCTGCCCAGAAGGATGCATGTGAAGTGTGAGATTAAACCCAAGCCTCCTCCCCGCAGGGCTCTCAACCAACACCCCCCCTCGCCCCAGTTCCTTCAGACTTAGACCGGCAGCCCAACCCTCCCTTCACCTGCAGCCGCACCATGGACGTGGTGCCATCTGGACTAGAGCGAGGGGACCTGCTCATGGAATATCTTGCCCCCGAGGAGTGTGTGATGACTGCTGTGGATCTTAATTGGTGAAGGAACGCTCTGGCTTTCTGCAGATGGATATGTAACATCCATTTCCCATGGGCTTACTCGCCCTCATTGCGTGACTGGCCATCTGAACACAATTTCTTGCATAAGCCTCCAGGCTCCAGGCTTTTATGCTTCTGGCCTACATTCGCTGACATTAAAGACCACATGCTCTTGGCCACCAGGGTCCCCTGGGTCACTAGACTACTTTGCTCCTTTGAGTCCCTTCCCTTTCAGTTAGGCAGCTTAAATGTCCCCTGCTGCGACCTCTGCAGACAGCTTCCACGTTTTGTCATCTCTCAGAGATGTCTGTGAACAAACAAGGACTTGCTAATGTTTCCCCCTAAACAATATCCAGTGGAAACCATCTTAAAATATTCATACAGTTTATAAACAGCCCGTGGTCTAACTGATGTAAACACACCAGATCCTCCAAAACCAACCCTCATCCTTCTCCTCCTCCTAGAGGGTAACGTGTGGTGCTGGAGACTTGTGCCCTGAGTCATCGCTTGGGCCTGTCCCTTGTGAGCTTGTGTCCTTTGTTAGCTATTCACCTTCTCTCTTCTTCAGGGAAATTACCTGTACAACAGGAGCAATAATAGTCTCTACATCATAGCATTGTTATGTACAAATTATACAAACACATAGAAATCAAGCTACGAAAAATTCCCATTCGTGTAAACAATAATGCGGATAGCTTAGAACAGCCTACAAAATCTTTGAAATCAAGTTTTCCAATTTTTTTTCCTTTTTTAAATGATTCTCTCTCTCTTTTTTTTTTTCTTTTTTTTTTTTTTCCCTTTCTTGGCCATCCCGTGGCATATGGAGTTCCCGGGCCAGGGATCAGATCCAAGCTGCAGTTGTGATGTCTCAGCAACACTGGATCCCTAACCCACTGTGCTGGGCCAGGGATTGAACCTGAAAACTAGCGACATCCAGAGACACCACCGATCCCATTGCACCACAGCAGGAACTCCTTTCAGAGTGTTTTAACTGGCCAGGATCTTGCCAGCAGTGGAGAGTTGGAGGTGAATCCCTTTAATTTTTCAATGATCCATTCCATTCCTGGTTGTGATCATGATAAGGATCTGAAATCTTGATCTTTCTTTAGCAGCTTAAAGGTCATGGAGAAACACATGTAGAATCTTTAGATGCCCCCGTCTACCCATAGTTTTAAAACATTAGAGGCTGACTAACTTTGGGAATCAATTTCTATGTATATAATAGTCTTTCCTAGAATATGAGCATATGCAGAAAACCATATATTTCAATCAACTTTCAGTGAACATTTATAACTATCCTTAAATATGCTCTACTCTTTTCTTCATGAGTTTTGTCAGAAGTCAAATCAGTGAATCACATATCAGCATGCTCCTTGGAATCGGGGTAGAAAAGTATATTTCTTTTTTTTTTTTTTTTTGTCTTTTTGCCATTTCTTGGGCCACTCCCATGGCATGTGGAGGTTTCCCCGGCTAGGGGTCGAATCAGAGCTGTAGCTGCTGGCCTACGCCAGAACCACAGCAACGCGGGATCCGAGCCACGTTTGCAACCTACACCACAGCTAACAGCAACGCCGGATGGTTAACCCACTGAGCAAGGCCGGGGATCGAACCCAGAACCTCATGGTTCCTAGTCGGATTCGTTAACCACTGAGCCACGATGGGAACTCCCTGTTTCTTATATTTTATGAACACAAATCAATGATATTGTCAGGATCACTTAGGCCAAGAACCCCAGTTCATGTTGAAGAAATGCCAGAACTAGGGAGAAATGTTAATGTAGAATGAGCTGATTCTGCTCAAGGGAGAGGAATGCACAACACTAGTCTTTGTGATTAGTATTGGTCCTTGTATTAGTAGAAAGTTACAGTTTGCTGGGCCTTATACATGACTTACCAACAGTCAGATTTACCAGCGATGTAACTGAAGAGGTGAAGATGACAAGGCCCTTTATCTTTTGACCAAGTTCACTGACCTTCCTCCTGCCCTGCTTTTTTTTTTTTTTTTTGCCTTTTCTTGGGCGCCACTCCCACGGCATATGGAGGTTCCCAGGCTAGGGGTCTAATGGGAGCTGTAGCCGCCAGAGCCACAGCAACTCGGGATCCGAGGCGCATTTGTGACCTACACCACAGCTCACGGCAACGCCAGATCCTTAACCCACTGAGCAAGGCTCAGGGATCGAACCCAGAATCTCACGGTTCCTAGTCGGATTCGTTAACCACTGAGCCACATCGGGAACTCCCCTCCTGCCCTGCTTAAACCAGCAAAATAGCCCCTGCACAGAAAATACAGCTGCTTTGAAGGTTCACCATGGAAATCGTAATTGTGGGGTTTTTTACCAAAATCTGTGATATAATGGATGCATAAATGCAGCTGATGCGCAAAGGTAAGGAAGTGAGGTCTTCCCTTTAAGTCTCATCTATTCAGAAATCTCTCTTTATGTCAGAAAAAAATGAAAGTCTCCAAGGACTGGCTGTCTTACCTGGCTGGGGAATTGAGATCTATATCATGAGGCTCCAGTAATATTCCTTATTAGTGCTTCACAGTGGGAGAAGACGCAAAACTAAAATGAAGAAATTGGTCTTATTGATAATTTGATCTGATTCTCTTTGTGGATGTTTGGACTGTACTTTATCTATTTAGTTACTTATATATACATTTTTGGCTGTGCCTGCCTCATATGGAAGTTCCCAGGCCAGGGATCGAATCTGTGCCACAGCAGCAACTTGGCCACTGCAGTGACAACACTGGTTAAGCCACTGAGCCACAAGGGAAGTTCCTGGACTGTCCCTTAAATGAGATCAAAACTCATTTTCAGAGTTTTGAGAATTGGCCTCACAACTGCTACCATCACCACTAACTTTCTTAAATGATCTGCAAGCTTTTTGTCACTGCTTTAGGTGTGGGGATAATAATAAATACCTCTTGGGCAGCATTTCTCTACAAGCCTCAGGCTAAGAGCAGTAAGAGTAAACATCCAGAGAATCTTCATCTCTATCTGGATGTTTAGCATATTAAACTATTTTGTCACTTGAGTATTTTACCCCTATGGCTTAGGACTGTATCCTTTTTTTAAAGGAGAAATTACAGAAATGTTCAGGAAGGAGATACAGTGCCTTCATTGCAGTGGGTCTGTATACAGATTTGTGTGTGGTCTTGGAGTAGAACCATCTTATAATGCGTATATTCTTCATCTAGCGGTGCCCTCTTTCGGAAGCGGGTCTTCCTCTATGGAACATCGCTTCACTATGTTAACCTGTCGGGATAAGATTCCTTTGAGCAGGAGATAGACTCTTGCTCTAATGAGCTCAATTTCCCCCTGAAAAGGAAATTTGTTGGCTTGGGTTCTTAGGCAGCTCAGAAGTGGATCTTGGCCTCAGGCAAGGCTGCATCTATGCCCTCAAACGTCACTGTCAGCTTTTCTCTTTTTTTTGTTCTCTATCTTCTTTCCCATCATTTCTTCTGATTCTCTCTTCCTGAAGAGGTGCCTAACTCTACTTGGGGGGCAGGGGGAGAAGGCAAGGCAGAACCTCAGATTTGCTTTCCAGCAGCTCCACGCAGCATCCTGCGTACAAAGGGATGGCCTCTCTGCAGTGCAGTCCAGGGACGGGCTCTCATGTCAAGTCCCCAACACGATTAATAACTGCTGCCAAAGGGATGGGTTACTGTTACAGGTCCAGCCCCAGTCCCACACCCAGCCTTCAGGATAAGGCTGAGATTGCAACATGATCTCAGGACCCCCAAGAATGAGAAGGAGTTCTGCAAACAGAAGGGGCTGCAAATCATAAGGAAGAAATGGAGAACGGGCGAGGCTGACTGAACAGCGGCCACCAGAGCTTGGCAGAGGCAGCATCGGCTATGTCAGCAGAGGAGCCTCAAAGCTGCTCCCAGGACTCCCACAGGCATGATTTGCTGCTGCTGCTGCTGACTACGCCCCAGTGAAGGAGACACCATCCCGACTTCAACACCCAGGGTGCTCTTTAGTCATTGTCCCCTATACCAGCCTCCCACACTCCCTGTGCTGTGAGGAAGGGTGGGCTCAGCTTTCCTGCGAAGGATAGAAACAGGCCTGAGGTGCTGGTGGGAGAAAATGGGATGGTTGAACAGGTGACATAATTATGAGACAGACGCTTTGGTATCTGAGATGACACAGGTTCAAATCCCAGCTTGGCACTTCAGTGACTTTGTCACCCTAACTTTTCTGAGCCTCAGGGTCAACCCCATTGGGGTCTTGTGAGGATGCATTGACATATATTTAAGCATATGTCATAACAGGTGGTGACAAGTAAGGTCTTAATAAGAGATGGTGGCCGGTATTCGCCAGAATATACTTTTATTAGTTCCTTCTCTCTGCTTCTCAAGCTGGGAACAAGAGTAGCAATTTGGGATGGTAGAACCTTCTTGAATGAAGATGTTACGGTGATGCAGGCATTGTTATAGCTGTGTGCACAAAGCCCGCTCAGACAATAGCTGTGTATGCTCTCATTTAGGCAAAGCCCCCACTGAGCTGGAGGTCGTTAATATCCAGGTTTCGGGTAAGAAAGACCGAGCTCAGTGGGATTGTGATTTTTATCAGGTCACATAACCGGTAAGTCACAGAGACAGGATTCAAACACAGCTTTTCTGGCTCCAGATTTGGTTCTCTCTGAATTATACCATACTGTAAAGACCTATTTTTCTGAGAGCTCAGTGTCGCCTAAATATGGCCTTGCTAATCAGGTGGCATCGTGGGGAATGAGAGTAGCCTAAGAAGACCCTGGCCGTTCTCACTAGGTCCCCGAGGTTTTGAAGGTTTTTGCCGGGGATTGTCTCCAGAGGTGATAATAGCTGGCAAGCTAGGACCTGTTTGAGAGGAAAGAGGGGAGGGAAGGTAAAAAGAAGGAAGCCCAGCTGAGTGAGAGGAAGAAAAGGGGGAAGATTGGGTGAGGAAAATTAAAGTCTGCCTTTTTAGAGTGAATAGGAAGCCAGAGTTATCTTTTAAACATGTTGCAGTTTTTGATAAAAGAAAATAACTGATCTTTGCCCCAAGGCAACAATTATTATTTAGAGAATATATGAAAGGAGGAAAAGAAACAATAATGCCCATTTGAAGAATAAACTGAACGATTTTCTCTCTGAATCTTTACAATTTTTGATGTTTCGAAAGGGCTATCCTTAGGAATTTCTGTAAATGCAAACTTATTTATTTATTTTTTATTCTCTTTCCCATACAAAGACCCCACATTTTAACTTTTATGTCCTATTACTCAAAATACCACCTAATAAAATACTCTCTCCAATCTCAACACAGGAATTTCATTTTTAATTCGTGCTCTAAACCCAGTGTTCCGCTGCCTCCAGTTTTCTCTGGTAGTCTCCCCGCCTTTTAGGAAAGAGTCTTAAAGCGCTCTTACAGAGAACAGCAAACACATGTAGTTGAGACATGTCGTATACATTTGAGCTTTGAAAAATGATAGAGGATGCATCCATGAACGGAAATTACAAATCTGAAATTCCTGCTGTTGCTCAGCAGGTTAAGAACCCCACATGGTCTCTGTGAGGATGGGCTCAGTGGGCTCAGTGGGTTAAAGATCCGGTGTGGCTGTGGCTGTGGTGTAGGCTGGCAACTGCAGCTCCAATTCAAGCCACAGATGTGGCCATAAAAAGACAAAGAAGAAAGAAAGAAAAAGAAATTACAAGTCTGTCATCTGGGCTCTCTTTCTTTCTTTCTTCTTTCTCATTTTATCTTTTTGTAACTAGCCATTCTCTTCCCAACATATACAAGCAAAAATGAGAGAATATAAATTATCAGCAAAAGAAATGTTATGTAGATTTCATATAGTCATTCCATTAAACAATATTGTGCCAAGAAAAGGAATGCAAACCTGATAGATATGATCTCCAAAATGGGGCAGTTCTACTCTAAATGGGAGAGAGGGATATTAAGACACAGAATTTTAAAACAAACAGAAAGTTAAAAATGAATGTCTGCTTTTATTTTCAAGAAAATGCTGACCTCAAAGAATAAATCAGGAATTGTTCTCCCTATTTTTTTTTTTTGCAAGAATGTGAGAGGTATTAGGGTTAATTCTTCTTTATTTTTTAAAATTTTATTGGGCTATACTATAGTTGATTTACAATGTTGTATTAGCTTTAGGTTTACAGCAAACTGAATCAATTATGTGTATACATGTATCTATTCTTGTTTCCCATATATCTTATGATAGAACAATGAGTAGACTTCCCTGTGCTAACAATAGGTCCCTGTTAGTGTTAATTCTTCTTTAAATGTTTGATAAAATTCACTTGTGGATCCATCAAATCCTGAGCTATTTCCCCCTCTTTTTTGGCTGTGACATGCAGCAGCTTCATGTAGGGTGTCAGTTCCCAGACCAGGAATTGAACCCAAGACTCGGCAGTGAAAACACCAAATCCTAACCACTAGGCTTCCAGAGAAACAGGGCTTTTATGTTATTTATTTTATTTTATTTTATTTTATTTTATTTTATTTTATTTTATTTTATTTTATTTTATTTTTGATTACTGATGTAGTCTGTTTATTGTCCATTTCACAGCTCTGTCAATCACACACAGCAAAAAAGCTGAACAAACCGGAAATCAACTACTTTCCTCAGATCCACCAGAGAACTGAAGTCACGGGGCAAACCCCTGCTCCTAGAATTGGAAAGACAGGACAGACGTGGAGAATCACAGCACAGGGGCAGACAGACGCCTCCAGGGAACCAGTTCCAGGGCAGGAAATCTCTGCTATAATTGACCCAGTGCTCTGAACCAGGGCTCAGAGGGAGAGTCCGAAGCTCAGGGAGTGCAGTCCCTGGAGACCCCCATGCTTTTGTGAGTTTGAGCTCCAGGAGCCCTATCAGATTATTACAGTAAAGATGGGAGAAAAGTCTCCTGGTGCCTCTGGCAAGGGGATGAGAAAAGGAACCATATTCTAAAATAGGCCAGAGCCCGCTGTTCTTCTTAACAAGGTCTGCCCTCAGGAGAAACTACTGAGCCAGAGCCTAAACCATAGGGGTTTGTCAGAGCCTAAGCAACCTGGATGGGGGTGGGGGGGCTGGGGGGGATACGCAGCTCCAATCCATCTGGCTCCCTGTCCTACCCACAGAGAGAGAGGCAAACGCAACTGAGAAGATGTATACAGACAATGCTACAAACATGCGGGCTCATTAAATGACCTAGAGACCTAACCACAGGACCATAGAAACAGAAAATGCCGGAAGAATATATGTTCCCACAAAAAGTGCTTTTGTTTCAAGGATCTAAAATCCATGCAAATCTAGTCAAATAAAATGGGAAATTCTTTTCTTTTCCTCCTACTCCTTTTCCTTCCTCTTCTTCTTCTTCTTCTTTTTTTTTTTTTTTTTTTTTTTTTTGCTTTTTAGGTTCACACATGTGGCATATGGAGGTTGAATCAGAGCTACAGCTGCCTGCCTATACCACAGCCACAGCCACACCAGATCTGAGCTACATCTATGACCTACACCACAGCTCATGGCAATGTTAGATCCTTAACCCACTGAGTGAGGCCAGGGATTGAACCTGCCTCCTCATGGATACTAGTTGGGTTTGTAACCTGCTGAGCCACAAAGAAGAAAGGAACTCCCCTTCTCTTCTTTTGAAAGAGGCAAACAGACCTTATAAGAATCCAGGAGCAAAAAAAAAAAAAAAAAAAAAAAAAAAAGAGACAAAACCAAAAAACTCTAAAGCCACGGGAAGGCTTTACCATCAAGTTCTATCCACTCTCCAACTCTGCAATCCTGGCCTCCCTCCCAATGTCTCCTTGCTCCTCCATCCCCACCACCTTGGCTCTCCAGCCCTCTGGGCTGTGCTAGGAACCTCCTGCCTCCAAGCATCTGTGCAGGAGGGTTCCTGCCTGAATATGAGCACAGCTGCTGCTTCTCCATCACCTGTCAGAAAGGCCCTCCTTGAAGACCTGATATGAAATGGCACATCCTGGCCCTGGTTCTGACTCTCCCTGCCCTGCGTTATCTTTTCTTGCAGCACTTGTCAGCACCCTGTATGTGCCTTTATGTTCACTTGTTATCTCCCTTCCCCCTGGACCGGCCCCAGTGCGTGTTTAGTAAATATTTGTGGAATAATTGGATAAATAAATGGCTGAGTGAAGAACAGATACCAGCTTGACTGTTGGGACCCCCTGTATCTCACCTCCCACCACCCGTTTCCTCTGCTTCTCTCTGTATATTTGCTTCAAACTTCTTTTTTGTCCAACTGGCTTCAGATCTCTGCTCCCTTGGAACACTGGGGACCCATCACCTGATGACAGGTACCCAAGCTTGCTCTGCTGACACCTCCCCTCTGTCTATTTCCAACCGTTACTGCTCTCCCTGATTCTTAGTTCTCAGCTCTTAATTCAGAGAAACTATTGGCCCCGCAGGAACTTTCCTTGTTTGTGTCACCTTTCTAGGGTTTTTTGGGGAGGGTGGAGGAGGGGGAGTTAGGTATTACAGACCCTGCTGTCTGCTCCTTGTAGGTTGGGATGCTCCTTGAAATAAAAAAGAAAGCAGGCACTTGAAAGATAAGATTTCAGTGGAAAGAAGAGAACAGAGGAATTAGTGTGCTTGTTGAGTTTCCGACAATCCTCCAGGACCGTGTGCTCAGCACGTGGGACGCCCAGCAGCCACACTTCCGACCAGCTTTTCGAGCAGGACAGTACTCTCACCATTTTCACCCAGAGGTTAACCCATCATGGGAGGATGTTAGGCTGGAGATTGCCAACCCTGCACAGCCGACTCCAAATCCAATGTTCTTTCCTCTCTTACATTTCACCTTGGAGTGGACTTTACTTTAGGGCGGCCACAGATGGGAGGAAGGGCTTTGTGAAGGAAGCAGGATTTGCGAGAAGTTAGGCGTGGAGTGGGCAGACAGGAGAGAAAGGCCCTGCTGATGGAGTGGACACTGTGAGCAAAGGGACAGACAGACAAGAAGGCGAGGGGAGTGCAGAGGGCAGGGAGGAAGAAATGGGGCTTGAAAGGCGTTGTTGGGGTCACCTCCTGGAGGGCCTTTAGTGCCAGGCTAGGGACTTTGGATCTAAAAGACCTCGGACAAGTGGTAGTTATACATTTCTGAGAAACAGAAAGTTTCAAATTTTGTATCATACATTTGAGACAGATTTTTTTCTATTCCTCTAATCTCTTATATAGGCTGCATTCGTCTGCTCAGGCAGCTACAACACAATGCCACAGACCGGGTGCCTTAAACAATAAGCATTCATTTCTTGCTGTTCGGGAGCCTGGGAGTCCAGGGTCAAGGTGTCAAGTGATTTGCACTTGGCGAGGGCTCCCTCCCAGGCTTGTAGAGCTGCATACTCGCTGTGCCTGCAGGTGGCCTTTCCTCGGTGTGTGTGCATGGAGAGAGGACTCTTGGTGTCTCTCCCTCCACTAATTCCCATCCTCATGACTCCTCTAAGTATTTTCAAGACCCCATCTTCAAATACCATCACGCTGGGGGCTCAGGTTCAACATATGAGTTTTAAGGAGACAAATGTTCATTCCATCACTCAGGCCTGTCTAAGTAAAATAAGCAGTATATATATATATATATATATTTGGCTTTTTAGGGCTGCATTTATGGCATATGAAGGTTCCCAAGCTAGGGGTCAAATCGGAGCTGTAGCTGGTGGTCTATACCACAGCCGCAGCATGGGATCTGAGCATCATCTGTGGCGCCTACACCACAGCTCACGGCAACGTAGGATCCTTAACCCACTGAGCAAAGCCAGGGATCAAACCCGAATCCTCATGGATACTAGCCGGGTTCTTAACCCGCTGAGCCACATCGGGAACTCCAGCTAGCAATATCATTAATACAAGGACAGCTTTTGTAGGATTGCTTACTTGATGAATGTCTATTTCCTGCATGAATCCACATGACCTTCAGAGCAGGGACTGGGCATCTGAAAAGGCAGACTGCAGAATTTACATTGAGAATCTAACACTGAGGTGCTCTGCTTAATACAGGCACCCTTTGGAGATACGGTGGGTTCGGTTCCAGACCACACCAATAAAGCAGTTACTACAGTCAAAGGAGTCACATTAACTTTTTGTTTCCCAGTACATATGAAATTATATTTTCACTATACTGGAGTAGTCTAGTAAGTATACAATAGCATCATGTCTTTAAAAATGTACATAACTTTAATTAAAAATATTTTATTGCTAAAAAAAAAATCTGAGCCCTCAGAGAGTTGAGATAGCAATATCAAAGATCAATAATCATGGATCACCAGCACAGATATAATAACAATGAAAAAGCTTGAAACATTGTGAGAATTACCAAAATGTGACACAGGGACAGAAATTGAGCAAAGGGTTGGGAAAATGGCGCTGATGGACTTCCTCAGTTCAGAGTGGCCACAAGCCTTCAGTGTGTAAAAATCAAAGCCCACTAAAACAAAGGGCCATGAGACAGCAGGTGTCTGCAGTAGTGCTTTTTACAAGTGCAAATCTCAAATGTCCCTCTTCGGCTGCGATCTTGCCCCAACGTGTCTGCAAACCCTCCCGCGGCCTCTCCTGACTGTTGCCCCAAAGATTTTGAACAGGAGGAAAGCCTGGAGGCCAAGAACCATCTGATTTGCAGGAAACATAAAGCACGGATTTCCTCTCGTCCTGAACTATGCAAATAATCCATCCACAAAAACCAGACGGTAAATCTCTCGCCTGGGCTCGACGCTTGCTTTCATCTTCAGCTTTACTTCTCAGTCACCTTGGCTGGGCACGACTAACTCAAAATCAGAAAATAATCTGTGTCTGGATGAAATAGAGGAGGAAGGGACGGGAACCAGGGTGTTCCAAACCCCCACCGCCCCCGGCCACCAGAGTGTGTCAGCCACTTTTATACGTATTTCGTTTCAAAACTCCAAAGACAGTATATTCTGCAGAGAGTATATTCACATCTTTCCTATATACAGATGAGGGAGCCGCCGCTCAGAGAGATTCAGTTATTTGCCTGAACATTCTCACTGCTACGTCAAGGAGTCAGATGAGAATCCAGGCTTTCACGTGTCAGCGTCGAGGTTTCTCAGGCTACTCCCTGTAAATCGCTATCGCTGAAAACTGCAGGTTTTAATCCTTGAAAATAGTTAAAAATCTCTCTTTGTTTTAAATTTAATTTTATTGGAGTGCAGTTGATTTACAATGTTGTCTTAGTTTCAGGTATACAGCAAAGTGAATCAGTCATACATATAAATATATCCCTTTTTTTCCCATAGAGGTTATTACAAACTATTGAGATTTCCCTCAAATCTATACAGTAGGAGCTATTAATACAGTAAGTGCTATACATTAGGTTCTTATTAATCATCTATTTTATACAATAGTGTGTTTCTGTTATTCCCGCCTTCTCAGGTCTTCCCTCCCCACAATGGTCCATAAGACTGGTTTTGAAATCTGTGAAGTTTGTTTTGGGAATCTCTTAACAAGCCTTAGAAAGGCTTTAAAATTCATCCTGGGTGGGCACAGCAAACACTGCTTGTGAAATCTCCCCAGAGGTGGAGGAGGGTGCTATGACGCTACATCAGGCCACTCCTCAGACCCCTCTTCATCATCAAGGTGTCCCCAGTACTCGTGAGCACGTGTGGCTCCTCCCAGAACCCGGCAACCCTCCAGCTAAGACCCCCTCTCCCTCTTGGGCTTGATGCTTCTGCATATGCATCTGGCTCTCTGCTGCCAGGCAGCCCAAGCCTGGCCTCCGACCTCACTGTATCTGAACCACATTTTCTTTTTTTATTTTGTCTTTTCTAGGGCTGCTCCTGAGGCATATGGAGGTTCCCAGACTAGGGGTCTAATTGGAGCTGTAGCCGCTGGCCTACACCACAGCCACAGCAATGCCAGATCTGAGCCAGGTCTGCGACCTACACCACAGCTCATGGCAACACCAGATCCTTAACCCACTGAGTGAGGCCAGGGATCGAACCCGCAACCTCATGGTTCCTAGTTGGATTCGTTAACCACTGAGCCACGATGGGAACTCCTGAACCACATTTTCAAAGGAAGGTATTTATTGTCCCTGGATTTCTAACAGCTGCTTCCCTATCCCACAGTCACTACCTGCCATTCACCTGTATAACAAGCCCAAATGATGTCTTAAAAGAGCCAGATATTTATTCCCGCAGCAGAACTTTATAGCAACAAATAATACTTGGAAAAAATAAATAAAGTTCTTCTCAAGAATCCCTAATCTTTCCCTTCTATCTTCTCAGAGCATCTAAGAGCAGGTTTCCCACGGGTATCTATTGCATGTACGGTTTGCAAAAAGTCTTGGATGGCGATCAATTATTTTTTCCAGTGTGTAGGATGGAAACTAGAAACGGTAACTTATTTCACTTGACGGACATGAGCAGGGTGGCTGGGTTTCAGATGAAGAGTCCATACAATCGGTCAGCAGAGTTACTAACTGCCTCTTGGATTTACATCGGGTTGTTGTTAAGGCTGGTGTGTTTTCTTTGTTCCTGCATCCAGGTGGTTGGTGAATGGTGAGAGCTACAGACTCCTTGTTATGAAGCTTTACCAGTGAATCTGCTTTTATTTTTTGCCAGCATTTATTCTCTACATCTTTTTCCAAATAAAGGCAATTTGATTTCCTAGATTTCTTCATGTGAAGTGATTAAGACTACCATCATTATTTATGAAGAATGTCAAAACAATGCACTCATAACATCATAGAGTTTAAAAGTCTTTAATACACAATCCATCCACGGGTGACACTTAAGTACTTTGCAAGAACCATGTGTCGATAAAAAGCCAATGACTCGAGCTGTGAGCCCTGGTTTCTGTATATTCCTGACACTCCAGCTAACTCATCCTCTGTTCTTTGAACAAACACCTGCCCTTCCACCTGGTAGCCGATTGTCCAGGTGGTTTTCATAAGATGACATGAGAGGCAATTATCATATGTGGACATATTTTTTTTTTCTTCCAAAGAATTTTTCCTAGGTCTGTTGCAGAATTGTAGCAATGCATTAAATTAATAAAAGTAACAGCTGAAATGAACATTTATTGGAAAGTCTTCCCTCCTTCTTGTTCTATAAATTCCCAGCCAGGTGCTTTGAGCAGGATTGCCTTCATGCCCACCCCCCGCCCCCGCCCCAACCCCAAGAAGTGAGCTCTGACTTAGCTCTGTCACTGGGTCCCATCCTTCTCGGATTTGTTGTGAATGAACACATGTTGCAATTGGGGCCAGTGATACTGAGAAGCTTCCTGAGGGGGCTCTGGAAAAGTTGCCTCTTTCTTCTTTGGGGGCTACCAGTAGATAGGTAGTTTCCTTCTCTGGACAGTGAGCTATGGATTTGAGGTCTGAACTGCTGCAGCCAGGACGCCACCAAAAGAGGAGTAGATGGGCCTAGAGATGATGAGCACACACAGAGGAAGCCAGTGAACGGCCTGGAGACATCTGAGCTAAGCCTCTCCTGTTCTACTATCATTTATTTATGTGATCAGTGTATCACCAGTTTTCTTCACACCAGTTTGCATCATGCTTTTCTATTTCCAAAGCACACTAATGAATGCAGCATTCCAGATGGCTAAGAAAGAGACACATAGCTACTTCCTATTGGTGGTAGTTTTCTTTGGGCCCTCTCTTTCTTTTGGATCTTTCTGTGTCAGAAAGGCTTTAACTATTGGAAATTTTGAAAGTAATTTAGCCAAGATGCTCGATGGAGTTTCTCATCTGTCTCTTAAAGGAGTTTAAGAGTCAATTGATCAACAAGTATTTATTGAACACATACTTTGTGGCAACTGCCCTCTTTTCTAAAACAGTACCTCCATATTTATCTGTCTTTATTATTTGATCGCCACACAATATTTATTTTAAAGATACCATTACACAATTAAATATATGAACTAACTGGCTTAATCTAGCCTTCTCATTTTAATACAAAATTGAACCTAAAGGAAGTTAGGTGATTTGTCCAAGGTCTTACGGTCAGTTTCAGAGTTAGAACAAGAATTCATGAATGCAAAAACTACAATGAGGAACCACTTCACACAGGTCAGAATGGCCACCATTAACAAGTCTACAAATAACAAATGCTGGAGGGGGTGTGGAGAAAAGGGAATCCTCCTGCACTGTTGGGGGGAATGTAAATTGGTAAAATCACTCTGGAAAACAGCATGGAGGTTCCTCAGAAAACTAAAACTAGAACTACCATAAGACCCAGCAGTCCCACTCCTGGGCTTATATCTGAACAAAACTATAATTAAAAAAGATACATGCACCTGCATATCCATAGTAGCACTATTCACAACATCCAAGACGTGGAAACAGCCCACATGTTCATCAACAGATGAATGGATTAAGATGCTGTATACATACAATGGAATACTACTCAGCCATGAAAAAGAATGGAATAATGCCATTTGCAGCAACTTGGATGGACCTAGAGATTAACATACTAAGCAAAGTAAGCCAGAAAGAGAAAGGCAGATACCACATGATATTACTCATATGTGGAATTTAAAATATAACGCAAACGAACCTATCTACAAACAGAAACAGGCTCATAGCCATAGAGAACAGGCGTATGGTTGCAAAGGGGGAGAAGAGGGAAAGGGATGGACTGGGAGGGTGGGGGTGGGCAGAGGTGAGCTATGCATGGATACATGGAAAGGTAATCAACAAGATCCTACTTTATAGCACAGAGAACTATGGTCAAACCATAAAAGAAAAGAATATTTAAAAAATAAGAATATGTGTGTATATTCAAATCACTTTGCCGTAGAGTGGAAATGAATACAACTATACAAATCTATAGTATTGTAGACCATCTATACTTCTATTAAAAAAGAAGTCCCGCTAACCTGATGCATGGTCCAGAGGTCTGTCATTATACTCTGCTGCCTGCTCACATCAATAGTCACTGCCTTTGATAATAATTATTTTATTATTTTTTCCCAGGCTTTAATTATCCAAGTCAGTTTGGTCTGTAAAAATTGAATCAGAAAGCTAACAAGAACTGACTTTCCTATGAAATTTCTAGCACTTCCTATTTTCAGACAGGCTAGAAATACCCTGTGAACAGCCTTTCTCAAAAGACTTGGCATCTGCCTCTCGCTATGATCAGAAATAAGAAGTGTAGAGGTTGGAAAACATTAACTGGAAAAATATACCTGAACTGGCACGTGTCAAACCCAGACCCTGCTATGTCCAGTCTCGCTTGATTTTTCCCTCTAGCCCAAGGCCTGTTTTCACAGCACCATTTGCTTAATACAAAGGCTAGATGTTGTGATAACACTGATTTCTAACTTGAGAGAAAAACATTTGTTTTTAAAAATCAGATTCAAGAATGCCGACTGCGTGACCATCTCCCATAGGCTCTGAACTTTCTCCCTGCAGAAAACCACAGGGTCTTCCTGGAAGCCGAGGTTTGTGTCTCTGTGTCCTATTAAGGAATAATTCAAGTGATTCCTGAGAGGCTCCAAGCAGACAAATAACAACATAACAATAGTTCTTCAGGAATGTAATTTCCTCGGGTACTGCTGCAGCAGGGCCTGGCGTGGATCTTAACCTCAGCCCCAGGAGTACAGTCTGCTGGCTTGGTATCAGTATTCATTACACTCAGCCACTCGGTTGTGACCAGCTAGGTGCTCTGTTTAATTACTGTGCCTTTTATTAATAGTGTGTCATATTAATTCTCTGCGATTCCATATTTGATTTTCATGTGTAAATAAGCCCTGCCTAATCTATTTGCTTTCCATCGTTAATAAAGAACACTTCCTACCAGTGGTGGTGTTTCTTCCCGGAAGAGGGAGCCAGCCTGTCCCATACCCGTTTGTCTGAGCGATGGGCCCATCCATGACCCGTCAGCTACACCGCAAATGTGTTCCGACCTTAACACTCACTCCGATGTGGTTTTTATTCTGTCAAGTAGTGAGAGTGGCAGCGTTATGCTCTAGTTTCATTTATTTATTTATTTATTTCTATTTTTTGCTTTTTTTAGGGCCTCCCTCACCTGCAGTGTAGGGAAGTTCCCAGCCTAGGGATCGAATTGGAGCTGCAGCCGCTGGTCTACACTACAGCCAGGGCAACGCCAGATCCGAGCTGCATCTGTGACCTACACTGCAGCTCATGGCAACCCTGGATCCTCAGCCTGCTAGGCAAGGCCAGGGATCGAACAGGCATCCTCATGGATTCTAGTTGGGTTCATTACTGCTGAGCCACAATGGGAACCCCTACTCCCTAATTTTAGACACTATCCTTAGGATTGTATTTCCAGCCTTTCAAAAAGGAGAGTGACTTCCAAGTTGCTTATATGAATTAAGTGTTGGGAAAATCAGCTTAGTGGATAACTAGAAAGGACATGTGTAAAAAGGCAATAGGAGGCACAAACTGAAGGGGAATTGAACTTTAACGAGGAAAAAGGATATCTCTCTTTCTACTTTCTAAACTTTCTGACACTTCACATAGATATTTCATGTAGGAGATTCCGGATCGGTAGGTAGGTAGGTAAATAAGATACACAGGTATGTATATGTTTAACTATGAAACATTACTGGGAAATAATCCCTCCAAAAAGTTCATCCAAGTCAGGAAACAAATAGGAAAAACTTAAAGCCATTGAAGGTAAACAGCTCTAGAGAGGAATCAAAATAGTGTTTTTATTTTATGTATTTTAAATACTCTTTAATACATTTATTGAGTTATTTCTAACAACCTTGACTCCATCTCCTGACCATCCTTTTCTACAAGAAAGTGGTTGCCACTGTCGTCTGTAACATTAAGATGATGGGTAGGATGCCATGGAATACTAGGTTTTGTTCCACTAAGATCTCTGCAACAACGCAGCCTTGACTATATCCACTCTAGATAGATTAGAGTTGTTACTATTGTAATAAAAAGGGAATCCCCCTCTCCAGGTTTCTTAGTGGTCAAATTATATCAGTAGTTGGATCTGTGATGTGGGCACATTTAGGGACACCCTACGGTGTGTTTCAGCACAAGCAGCTAAGAAGAACATCTGAGTATTTTGTTTTTACATCCTCACAATACAAATTCCTTTCGTTCATTGGTTTCACCTAAATCATTTACTTGACTTTGAAAAGCACAACCATGGCTAAATCCTGTTTTAAGAGCAGACATGCCCTTTCATTGGTATCCAAGAGCCAGAAGTTCTCTCTGATACCCCAGGGAACTGGGAGTAGCAGCTGGCTGTGTGGTCATCGATCCAGTTTCTGAGTGAAGGTCCTTGTCCTCTTTTCCACACTCCTCACCTCTTACAGGTCCTGAAACTTATATTTTTAACACACTTGGAAACATAGCCCTCTGCAAGCATGACTTGGCAGAATGCTTTGGTACAAGCAGGTAGCTCCAGGGCTATTTTGCATCTCAATGGGGTTATTGTCAGGGTTTAAGGGCAACTCAAGATTCAGGAGTCTAGAACTTCTTCCTGCTTCCCTGTGTTGAAATTAATACCATGGCAGTGACAGTTCTTGACTTCTTTCCCCCCAACCCTGGAACTTCCTCATTTTTCCCATGGAGTATCTCTTGTACTCGTACATGTCACCTATGAAAAAGCTTTCCTTGATTCAGGGACGTCAGTGGGGTTCCTCAAGCTCTGAAAGCAGGAAACTTGGTCCTACCTTTTGAAAAACAAAGTTCGGCTGAGCTTTGTGCCCTTGGGCTCAGTGACTCTGGGGCCCAACCGGAGCAAGACCCACCATCGGTGAATGAAGCCCATGCTATGGTTTGTAACTTGCCTGTTCAAAAACATACTCCAGGAGTTCCCATTGTGGTGCAGTGGTTAATGAATTCGACTCAGAACCATGAGGTTTCGAGTTCGATCACTGGCCTTGCTCCGTGGGTTAAGGATCTGGCGTTGCTGTGAGCTGTGTGTAGGTCGCAGACTCGGCTCGGATCCCACATTGCTGAGGCTCTGGCGTAGGCCGGTGGCTACGGCTCCGATTAGACCCCTAGCCTGGGAACTTCCATATGCCATGGGAGCGGCCCTAGAAAAGGCAAAAGGACACACACAAAAAAAGAAAAGAAAATACTCGTGTTGAATATATGATGTAACATTCGTGCAGTAATTAACTCCAGGGTTTTCAAGGCCTTGAAAGGCTGTGCTGGCGGGACAGTCCACACAACCTCCATCAACCAGCCCTCACATGCTTAACTGAGCCAAAGGTCTCATTGCAATCTACCTTCTGAGGCGTATTCTGTGGGAGACCACAGTTCTCTTTGCTTTCCTTCCTATGAGAATCAGAGAATGAGATCTAACCTTTGCAAATTTAGAAAACAAAAACTGCATTTGAGCAGAGAAAGTACTTGCTAGGCTTTTATGCTATTTAATTATTCACATTAATCCTCGGTACCTTTCTAATATATTTATGTAATTCCTTAGGATTTTCCCATTGTCCAAAAATAATACCTCTATATTTCGGTGGATGTTTTACTCACTAATGTCAGTTTATTATCACCTTTTAAAAAGGATCATGATTCAGTTGAATTCTGTTGAATTCAAATTCTCCTGAGATGGTTTATGCGAAAGACAATCACATCTTCATTCTTCCTGACAAGTGGTTTATTATATTTCCATAATTTATCTGTAACGCACACTGGAGTATTTTGGAAGCAGCAGAAACATTAAATACCTATTATAATCCTGGGCTGAGTGTTGCTGGGCGGTTTTGTTTTTTTGTTTGTTTTGATTTGTTTTCTGTGGTTTTTCTGAAAGTGCAGTACAAGAGAAAAGAGAATTCCTCCAACACTGCCCATTTTAATTGTTTAGGTTTAGTCATATCTTTTTTCTATTAGAATTACTAAAAACAATTTAAATCTACATCTAATTTATGAAGAAGTTAAGTTGAAATGTAAGGCCACCGGCTTTTTCAATTACTTCCAGTTTTATTAGACAAACAATAGGGTGTTTCTCTTTCCACCGCCTTCCTACCTTCCTATTTTGTGAGGCAGGCGTGAGTCACCTTGGTGTGCGGCAGTTCTTTCTCAAGGAACTTGGAAACTTAATTAGAAGAAGGTAGTTCAGCAGCTGCTGGAACCGGGCCCAGTCCTCTCCCAGACTTCAAAGGGAGCTCCCCCTGCAGAAGGGATTCAGGAGGAGAGGGGAGGTGAGCCCGGGGTCTCTGGGCCCTTGGAGAGCTGCTGGCTCTTCTCCCCATGGACAACGGAACCCGAGGGGGCCAATCTAGAGGAGGGTGAAGGGCTGGGGGATAGAATTTGCTCGTATCCATACTAAAATCATTTGTATTATAATTAGGATTTCAGGGGACCCACTTTTCACCAGTCATCCTGAGCATGTTGCATTTGGACTCCGAGTTTTGCAGATTCTCTTTTGCCTATGTGTCTCTCTTTCTGTGAAATATTATTGCACAAAGGTCAGTAAAACGCCAGGCTGTTTCATGCTTCTTTATTCTCAGAATTTTTTTTTTGCTCTGTACGGAACGCACTCCCCGCTCTGCCTGCCTGATGAATCCCTACTAATTCTTTGGGGATCTTCATCAAATATTGTCTCCCCTGCAGAGCCAGCCTTCTTCCAGAGGGTTACTGGTGCACAACTTTGAATCCTCATTCTACGGTACTGTTTTGTATTGTATTCTATTGTTTGTGAGTTGCTGATATAGTTTCCATACAATATTACTCATATTTGTGTCAATTTGCTACACTGGGCTAGAAGCTTTTTGAAGGAATGATTCCTCTCTTCTCTACTTTTCTCCTCCTCTATCAGGGGCCAGGTTTGTTGTCTATAAATAAGTATATCAAGTTATTGTCTATAACTGTCGATATTGTCTCTAATTTTTACTGCAGTTTCACAGCCATCACATGAAGAAGATGTAACAGCTCCAATTTCTTTTCAGGTGAGGAAACTGAGGCTCAGAGAATTTGTTCAGAGGCGCAACATTCCGAAGGGTAAACACCAGGAATTCCAGTCCAACAGGAAGTCACAGCCAATCGGACTTCAAAATCCTGGCTCACCTAAGGCATCACTCTGCCCACTTCCTGCAGATGGATACACGATGTCCATTTCAGACACTTTGAAGTTTCTGACCAACATTTGCTGAATTAATGAAATAATCAATTTTAAAAATTCACACTACTCTTGGTCCTTGTGATCTGCTCATGGTCAACAAGAGAGATGCCTGTCTCCGGAAATCATAGACCCTAGAAGGCCAAGCTGCTGCGCTTACTCCTCCTGGAGAAGGGGTTGTGTGAATACAGAGCCTAGGTCCTCTGAACAACTCAGAGTGCACCTCTGTTATGGTCATGTAAACAGACCAAGACCCAAGGTTAACCAGCTAATGAGGGCAGAGAAGAAACTAGTAAAGAGAGAGTTTGGATCTGGACATGGCAGTGTGGCTTGCCTGTATGGTGCAGAGATGTTTTAGTTACCCTGTTCTCCCTCCGCAATTTATCCCTGGGCCCCAGTTAGCCTCTTGTTTTCCTGTACTTCCTTCCTTCTGGACTAAGACTGACTGTTGATGACCTGTTGGCAATTCCCCTTTGTTGTAAGTCACCATGCTTTTACTTTCACATAACCTTTGGGTTTTGTGTGACTTTTTGATGCTGAGTGTGGGGATCAAGGGAGAAGATGTCTAGTGGAACTTCTCTTGGGTCTAAAGTGTGACCTGAGCCCAGATGCATTGACAACATGACTGTGCTCTGGGCGTGTGTTGATAGGGACTCGGGAGAATACGGGATGAGACTTCCGAAGCAGAGCAGGCAGTAGGAGTTACTCTTTCGATATTTCCTAATAGTGTCCCAGCTACTGGTTATGGGTTGTGGAGATGGGGTGCCACTCAGGGAGGGCAAGGACAGAGTAAACCTGGGAAAGGATTTGGAAATGCTGTGGTGGGAGGTCTTTGTGGCACATGAGCCTTGGCCAAAGGGCTGACTTGAGTGAGGTCAAACACCAGCAAAATCTTGTCCCTGTGATGCTGGCTAGAAGAATCATATCACAAAAATGTCCTATGGTTCTGTGACTCAGAACTCATATCTGTTTTGCTCTCTATTAACCATAAGCCTCAAATGCCATAGCTGCAGAAAGGAGGATCCTGGTATAGATGGCACTTAGAACCCAGATTTCTGGGCTCCCGATGGAATGGCTCTTCAGTCTCACTATACCACCTCTTTCTTTTTTTGACCATGCCCGAGGCATGTGGAAGTTCCTGGGCCAGGGATAGATTTGGCACCACAGCTGCAACCCGAGCCACAGCAGTGACCATGCCGAATCCTTAACCCACTGCACCACCAGGGAACTACTGACTCTTCATAAAGAAACTCAAGCTTCTGTATTTTTCTGAATGGCATAGAACAATGACTGGCCTCAAAAAGTAGAAACAGAATTTTAAGGAGATGATTTTGTTGAATATGAGTTCAATTGATCTGTATTTTTGTTTAATCATAACTCAGAGTCAACTTCATGGCAAACTTCAAAGTGAGTATCCTCTTTAAAAACCATTGAGGTCATTTCTTTATAGAAATCCCAAAGTTGTGTTTATAGTTTAAATGATTTTATTTATTTTAACAATAAAATTATTATTTATTATTAATATTATGTCCTATGTCTTACTTTTGAGCTTTAATAGCTTTTATACAAAAGAAAATATTGTTGGAGTGCAGAGATAGTTTTACTTGGCATCAAGACCATTAGAAGACAAAATTTCAAAACAAATTATTACCCCCACTGAGCTAGGTAAGCAGTACTGCAAATAACTTCACAGGATTACATGAAGGTGCAAAAAGAAAAAAAAAAAAAAAAAAAACCAAAAACAGAGAGGCAGAGAAGGAGGGAGGAGGAGAGCAAAGGCTATATTAAAAGCATATGAACAAAGTCTAAAATGCATTAAAGAAGGGCCATAATGTGTCTCTTTGGTTGACCTTAAAACTCTATCATATATGTTACTTTTTTTGTACAAACTTATTTCCAATAAGAATATGATTTCTTATCATTCTATAAAATCTATGTAGGAACAACTTCATATAAAAACATTTTCCCAACATTGAAGGACTTAGAAAACAGACCGGAAAAGTTTGCCCTCAGATAAAGATACTGTATCACTAATGCGGTTGGCCCTGAAAGAGTATCGTTCATCTAGAAACCCACCAACGAGGAAGTCACTTTATTTCCACTTCATATGTATGACCTCCATTCTCCCTCTTGGTCCTCTTCCAAACTGCAGCTGATCCATCCCCCAAATCTTGCCCCACTTCTTCCTCATTTCCTCTCTCTGTCTTTTATGAATTTTATGCATGTATGTATGTCTGTATGCTTTTTAAGGCCACAATCACAGCATATGGAAGTTCCCAGCCTAGGGGTCAAATCAGAGCTGCAGCTGCCAGCCTACGCCACAACCACAGCGATGCAGGATCTGAGCTGCCTTTGCGACCTACACCACAGCTCACGGCAATAACAGATCCTTAACCCACTGAGCAAGGCCAGGGATCAACCCCGCATGCTCGCAGATACTGGTCGTGTTTGTTACTGCTGAGTCATGATGGAAACCCCGCAAAGTTTATTCATTACCTTCCACATCCCCAAAGCCCTACAGGTAAAATGCTAGTGACATATCTGCGCCAAAGCAGGGGAAGTAAAGTAGAATAGAGAACCCTTCCTACCAGCTTCTAATGCTCTTGGAGTGGGAGGGTGATCTTCCGCATCTTTATAAATCTCTTATTCTTTCCAAGTTGTTAGGTTTATTAGCATAAAGTTGCTCCTCAGGTCCACTCCTCTCTACCCGAGGGCGTGTGTTCAGTCCTGTGTGGCTCATCTCCTGTTCACTCAGCCCCTTCCGCGGTCAAGATACAGAACAGCCCCATCACCAAAAGGATCTTTTAATAGCCATCACCTCCATCCTTAACCCCTGGCAACCACTCTTTGTCCTCCATTTCTCTATTTTCGTCATTTGAAGAATATTATATATACGTTTGATGGGTTCTCAGAAGAATGGAAGAAGCCCCCTCTGTTGGAATGTAGCCGTTTGAGTTGGACAGCAAGAAACGACGGCCTTTGGGAAACAACCCCCAGGAAAGATTAACCACCTACAAAGATGGCCTGCCCCCTGTATGTCAGTTCCTGTTGCTACACTTACCTGGTCATGAGACTCAGACCCCACCCATCTTCTCACATTGTGTCCTTTTTTCCATAACGATCTCTGCCACAATCACTGGGTCCTGTAACTTGACCCCCCACACTTTCCCTAAACTGTGGAACCTTCCTTTCATAGTCCTTGCCACAGGTTCCCACCATAGACCCTCACCACAGAGTCCCACCATGACCCTACGTAAGACTCACTTTTCCTGGCAGTCAGGGCTGATGCGATCTTAACTCAGCCCATCTATCACAGATGATCTGTGAATTTCTTGCTATACCAATTGGGCCTCAAGTGTTCCTCCTTCAGCGAATCTAACAACATGCAGAATGGATGAGTAATGAAGTCATGCTGTACAGCACAGGGAGCTATATCGAATCTCTTGGGATAGAACATGATGGAAGATAACATGAGAAAGAGACTGGATATATGACTGGGTCACTATGCCGTACAGCAGAAATTGGCACAACATTGTAAATCAACTATACTTTAATAAAAAATGAACTAAAATGAATCAATTCATTATTTTTTTAAAAGACTGTTGTATAAAGGGGACCCCATACTATTCATTCTCTTGAAATTGGCTTTTTCCCACTCAGCGTAGTCCTCTGCAGATCAGGTTGTTGTCTGATCACTAGTTTGTGTCTCTTAATTGCTGAGTAGTGTTCTACGGCGTGGAGGTGCCCCAGTTTGTTTAGCCATGTACCCACTGAAAGATGTCTGGATTGTTTCCAGTTTTGGGCTGTTATGAATAAAGCTTCCACAAGGATTCCTTTTGTGTGAACATAAATTTTCACTTCTCTGGGATAAATGCCCAGGACTACAATTGCTGGGCCATATGGTAGTTACATGTCTTATTACCCTTTTCACGTCTGGAGAATTTGAAGCGATGCCCCTCTTTCACACCTGATAGTGGGACACTTTTGTCTTCTCTTTCGATTGACCCGTCTTGCTTTTCACTTTATCGATTTTAACCATCTTTTCAAAGTGCTGATTTTTTCAACTTTTCCATAAACTTAACTTTAGAATAGCTCCAGATTTACAGAAATGTTATGAATGCGGCTCCGAGAGGTTCTACAAGCACCTCTTACCCTGTTTCCCTTATTGCTCACATCTTATATTCATGTCTTTATGTGTGTCACAACTAAGGAAACAACACAGGTCCATTATTATTAATCAAACTCGATTGTATTCCAATTGCACAGGCATATCCACGAAGGTCTATTCCAGGAGCCTGCCCAGGACTCCATTACATTCAGTCACCTCCTGAGCCTCCTCTTGGATGTGGTACTTTCTTGGATTTCCCTTGATGACCTTGACGGCCAAGGGGAGAAATGTCAGGTATTTTGTTGGATGCCCCTCAGTTGGGATTTGCCTGATGTTTTCCTCATAAGAAACCTCTTAGTTTTGGGGGAAAGAAGATGACAGAGGAGAAACTCTCATCCCATCTTATCAGGAGCCTCTGCTGTCGAGGTGACATCTCTGCTGACGCTGACCTAGACAACCTGGCCAACAGGACGTCCCCAAGTTTCTCTGCTAGAAAATTACTGCTCTTCCTTTCCTATACTCTCTTATTTGACAGTAAGTGCAGGCCACACAGGAAGGCACGGGTGGGGGGTGGGGGAGGTGGGGGTGGGGGTCGGGAAGTGGAAGTTCAGCTCCTTCTTCTGAAGGGGCTGATAAGTTTTTTTAATTCTCTTACTTTCTTTTCAAGCACCAGCATCTACTACGAATAAAACTCTTTCTTATTCAACAGCATAGCATTTTTTTTTTTTTTTTTTTTTAGCATTGTCAAAGTGCTAGTTTGGAAATGGTGTGTTTTCTGCCTTTTTTTTCTTGCAAATGGGCATTTCAGCTATGCCAGTGTTAAGCAGGTTTTAATTGTCTGGCTTGGGGACTTAATCACCATTTACCATTTTGTTCTTATGGGAAAATATGTTTTAAGACCTCAATGATTCACTAACATACTTCAGAAACAAAACACACTTCCCAGTCGGAGGCTATTTTGAAATTCAGAAAGAAATCTAGGGCCCCCTCTTTCTTTCTGCATCAGATCTAAGCCTGTGCACCCGGCACTGGAGACATTTCATTTCAGACCCTAAATTGCATGCCATTCTATTCCTCTTACTCTGCTCGGGTTGCTATGCCAATTTGGAAATTAAAATATTAAGGCAATTCAACCTTCTGAATTCCTCTCACCATTTTTGGCAGTTTTATCCCTCAGCACTCAGCTGCTGCTTCCCCAACTTACCTCCAAACTTTAAATTACCTGGTATTGCCCTAAATTTTGTTTAAAAGTCCTTTTTTTTTTTTTTTTTTTTTTTTAGCATTTCAGAAGTCTATGTTTTTGCAGCTCTAGCCCTTCGAAGGCCACAATTATAGTTCTAATGTCGTCAGAAGATGACATCTAATGTCATCTAATGCCTAATGTCATCATTTACCTGTTGGGGAAAATCTGTCCCAGAATATTTATCTAATGCCCCTTAACATGACCGACACAGCATTAGGCTCTGGGCACAGAGTACATGGAGGGTTGATGAACTATCACAAATCACGAAGGGTCTTGTACAAGCTCTCTGACTTCTCTGCTCTGCTACCGGAATGGTTATTCGAAAATAGAAAACCAGCCATGTCTTTTATTTTACATGCTAAAAGAGTATTTTGGAGAAAAAAAAAAAAGTAGAGCATTTTAACGCAATAAGAACTGTGATACCGGGCAGTCTTTCAAACTCTCAAAGTCTCATTTGATTCCCTTTTTAAATAAATGGTGGCGGGATGTCTGTCTGGGGTCTTTCACAAATGTGTCATGAGGTCTTAATAAGGCAAGTGTGTCTAAAAGACGTTAGCTGCTGTAAAACACTGGAGAACTTTGACTGGAAAATCAGAACGATGAGGGAGCAGGCCTCTTTCCGGGAGTTAGACTACCTGAGCCTTGCAGGCCAATAGGAAAATGTTCCTTCTTAGATGGAGCAAAACAATGAGCAGCTGCAGGATAAGCTGCAGGATAGGCTGCCGCAGGGACCTGTGACCAGAGCAGGTGTACAGAGCTCAGAGGACCCTCACACTGCCACGCTCTGCACTTGCCATCTTTTATCTTTGAGTTTGTGTTTTATGAGCAAAGTCTGATGGGACAGTGGAGTGAGTGCCAGGACTTCAGAGCCTCCCTAGGATGGTTCTCAGCACACCACCCACCACCTCCTTGTCCTCCAGCCCGGCCTGGCCTTCCCTTCATGCCCTCACCCCGTCCCACAGTCACTGTTGCCCTCCATCCCCCACGGGCATCTGGGCATAGAAGGGAGAGTGCTGGGGCTGGGGTGTGCCCCATGGCATTTCAGGGTGAGGCAAGGCTGGGGTCCTCCCCTCCTTGGACCGCAGCATCAGCTGCATCAGGCAGGTCACCTCCCACGCACCCTGCCAGGATCCAGGTACTAAGCATGTCCAGCAAGAGAACTGCCATCTCTGAGGAGCTGCTCGTCCACTGTAGGGTGGGGCAGAGACTGACTTTCCTGCCCCCAGCTGGGGTCCTGGAATATTATTTTACACGGGGCCCCACAAATATGTAGCCAACACTGATGTGCGTTGATGAATCTGACTTGTTTATCTAAAGGAGCTTTCAGACTGCTGCCTTGTTGGGAAGAGAGCAGGAGCAAAGACAGGAAGACCAGTTAGGAGGCGGCACTCCAGCAGGAGATAACTGAGAATCAAATCAGAGCAGTCTCAGGGAAGATGGTAAGAAACGAGCCAATAAAAATCTATTTTGATGTAGAGCCCGAAGTGTTTGCTGCAGATCAGATATGAGTCTAAGAGAAAACTGTGGTCAAGGGTGACTCCACTGTCTTTGGTTTGAGACACTTAAAGGACAGAGCTGTCATTAACTGAAACGAGGGAAAAGGAACAGATTTGGGGGGAAGATCTAAAGTTCAGTTTCAGATGACTTAAATTTGAGGTGTCTATTAGGCATCCAAGTACAGCTGTTGAGAAAGCAGTGGGGTGTATTCCAGGGCTCAGGGGACATATCCAGGCGGGAGAAGTAAACGTGGGAGTCCTCAGTGCATAAGCAGCATTTTGAAACCTAGGATTTCATGACATCATCGAGGGAGCAAGAGTACATGGAGGACGATTTGAGGACTGAGCCCTTTAAAGTCAGAGGAATTAGGGGAGTTCCCATCGTGGTGCAGTGGTTAATGAATCTGACTAGGAACCATGAAGTTGCGGGTTCGGTTCCGGGACTTGCTCAGTGGGTTAAGGATCTGGCGTTGCCATGAGCTGTGGTATAGGTCAAAGACACAGCTCAGATCCTGAGTTGCTGTGGTGTAGGCTGGCGGCTACAGCTCCAATTCGACCCCTAGCCTGGGAACCTCCATATGCTGCGGGAATGGCCCTAGAAAAGGAAAAAAGACAAAACAGAAAAAAAAAAAAAAAAGTCAGAGGAATTAGCAAGGACCTAGAATGAGCCGAGCAGCAGGCTTTGTTGTTGTTATTGCTTTTTATGGCCGCACCTGCAGCATACGGAGGTTCCCAGGCTAGGGGTCGAATCGGAGCTGCATCTGCTGGTCTACACCACAGCCACAGCAACGTGGGATCCGAGGCATGTGTGCGACCTATGCTGAACCTTGGTTGCAACAGCAGATCCTTAACCCACTGAGCCAGGCCAGGGATTGAACCTGCATTGTCTTGGATACTAGCTGAGTTCTTAACCTGCTGAGCCACAATGGGAATTCCAGAGCAGTAGGCTTTGAGAGAGGGAAAAAAACCAAGAGTACACGCTGAGGTAAAAGCTAAGCGAAGAGAGTATTTCAATGAGCAGGGAGCGATCAACTAGGTCAAATGCTGCTGACGGGTTCAAGCAAGATGCAGGCTGAGATGTCTGGTGAAGTGGAGCTAGATGCCAGGGGGCTTGGTGAGAGTGGTTTCGGTGGAGTGCTTGTTGGTTTCTTTGATTGCATTCAAGAGGTCAGGTGAATGGGAATTGAAGAAAGCCAGGTTAGGCAACTCTTGAAGGAGTTTGTTGTAAAGATTTCACAGAAATGTGGTGCTAGCTAGAAAGGGAACTGGAATCAAAGGAATTTTGTTGTTGTTGTTGTTCTGTTTCAGTGTTTTTTGGTTGGCTTTGTTTTTTAACTTGTGAAATAGGAGCATGTTTATACAGGATGGGGGGTAACCCAGCAGAGAGGGGAAATTGATGATTGTGGAAATTAGTGTTGACTGTGCTCCTGAGCTGTGAGGGGATGGGAGCTGGTGAACCAGTGGAGGGTCCCCCTGTAGCGACAGGAGCTCAGCACGGGTACAGATGCTCACTGGGGGGCAGGACAGGTGCCGAGAGCTTTGTGGGTTCTGTTCTGTTGTGCTTCATTTTTCTCAGTGAAATGGGAAGCAAGTCATCAACTGAGACTAAGGCTGTGGAAGGAGGTATCGAAAGTTTGAGATGGGAAAAGAAGAACAGAGAAAAGATCATTTAAAACAGTGGGAAAGTGGAGTTCCCATTGTGGCTCAGCGGGTTAAGAACCTGACATAGAGTCCATGAGGATGCGAGTTTGATCCCTGGCATCCCTCGGTGGGTTAAGAATCTGGTGTTGATATGAACTGTGGGGTAGGTTGCAGATGTAGCTCAGATCTGGCATTGCTGTGGCTGTGGTGTAGGCCGGCAGCTGTAGCTCTGATTCGACTCCTAGTCTGGGAACCTCCATATGCCGCCGGTGTGGCCCCCCCCCAAAAAAAATCCAAGTCCTGAGATGTAATAGGCTTATGGGATTAGAGACCTTTAAGAAAAATCTTGTATACAAAGCACAATAATAAGCATGATCTCAGCCAATCCTCATATTCATTCTCTTAATTAGCCAATGTGCCCAATCCTGGGCCCAGGACGTAGCAGAGCTTGGATGGGAATGCTCTTTCCCTGGCCTCCTGCTTCTGCACACCTCCCACTAACTCCCACTACTTTCCAGAGTAAAACTTTAAAAAGATGTCTGGATGGTTTTGCATAAATGTATTACTAAGGAAAGTATTACTGGTTATTTCTTTTTTAGAACCTAACAGGATAAGCCTAATAATTCCCGGTTCCATGGAAACATTAGTTAGTACAGAATGTAGCATTCCTTCTGTTGTGTAATGTTCTTTCTATAAATTCATACATTCATTCAACTAATATTTATTGAGCGAGTAGTCTGTGCAGGCAGGCACTGTGCTAGATGCAGGGGATACAATGGAATAAGAAAGTTTCCACTTTAAAGGAAACTTCAGGCAGCTCCAGGCCTCCAGAACCTCGGATCCTCTGCAGCCTTGTCATGCCTGGTGCACTGTAAGACACTTCACTTGACCGAGAATACACTCTATCCTCCAGCACCCAGTTACCTAAGAGATCATTCTTCTCCCCAGTGGTTTGGCACAAAGTGAGATCAGCTGTAGTGCCCTGGAGATGGAATCTTAGATTTGGACCTTGGGGAAAACCCCCCAGGTATCCACCCCCCCAAAAAAAAGGCTGATTCTACTCCAAGAGGGTGCAATTTTAAAGTTAGATTTAAAACACACCCTTGGGGAGGTCCCATCGTGGCACAGTGGTTAACGAATCTAAGAACCATGCGGTTGTGGGTTCGATCCCTGCCCTTGCTCAGTGGGTTAACGATCCAGTGTTGCCGTGAGCTGTGGTGTAGGTCACAGACGCAGCTCGGATCCTTCGTTGCTGTGGCTCTGGTGCAGGCCAGCAGCTACAGCTCCAATTCGACCCCTAGCCTGGGAACCTCCATATGCCTCAGGAGCGGCCCAAGAAATGGCAAAAAGACAAAAAAACAAACAAACAAAAAAAAAAACCCAAAAAACCACACCCTTGGCTCGGCAACATAACTGGTTCCATGGTCCTGCCATGACTCTTATTCACCATTTGGCCATGCCTTTTTAGAAATACTGGAGTTGTACATGTCAGGTAATATTTATGGGCTCCTTGGCCCAACAACCTCCTGTCAGGCTGACAGGGAAAGGCCAAGTAAGGCTGTCCAGGGAAGCAGTCCGTAAGAAGAAAGGATTGGGGGGATGGGGCAAGGCCCACCCTTCCAGGCTGGGTGCCAAAACAGTGGAGGAGCCATAGCATAAGATGTCTATGCTATGGGGCGGCTATGTCTACATGAGGAGAAATTCTACTCCATAATGCCAGGAATTAAGAATGGCTCAGACACACGTTGGAACAGAGCTTGAGGTCTACCCTTAAGCAGGAGGGTGTTAGGTTTTGCCTCCAGGTTTAGAAAACCACAATGGTGTTCTTCGTGGAGGTGAAATACCTGTTGCCTCACTTCCCTCTGGTCTTAAAACACGTGAGTCACAGTATAATTTAAGAATTACACTCCCTGTTTTTTACATTTGCAAAAGTTAAGTGAGACAAATCAAAGACTAAGATTATACGCACACACACACATACTCATACATATATAAAGGATCCTATAGCTATTGGATCTTTAAGTCTTTTCAGTCCGCAAAATGTTTCAGATTCTCTTTATATGTAATTTGGTGAACCACTTGGATCACTCATTTATTTTATTCGAGTCGTTTCTGGAGTTGCGGTACTAGGCAAGCCTGCAAATCCTATAGCTCTAAGCGCAGGTAATTCTCCTTTTGGATTCGGGGAGGTGGCGCCAGCTCCAGGCTCCGCCACTCCCCGCCTGTGGGCCGGGGCTCCGTTCCCGGTTCCCCGAGGCAGCCGGCCCCGCCCGACCGCCACCCGGAGCCGCCGCCTGGGGTGCTGCGCGTCCCACCTGCCGGAGGATGCGGCCGCGCGCCGCCGCCCCTCCAGGTTCAGCAGTCTTCCAGGCGCGGAGAGCGCGTGGGGGTCCCCGCCAGGCTGTAGGGGGACCAGGCTGCGGAGGGCTTCGGGCCGCCCTTTCTCCTCCCCGAGGTTGTCCCGGCCCGGCCCACCCAGGCGCCTGGAGGCTGCGCGTCCCTTCCCCCGAGGGCGCGGACTTGGGGCTCCTGGCGGGCCCGCCCGTCCTCCGCGGCCCCAGATCCACGCTGGGCGCCTTCGCGGCCCTGCGCGCCCTCTACCCCGCCGCTCTCCGAGGCCGGGCACACCCACGGCCGCTGCCAGCAGTCGGGGCCCTGGCGTCCGAGTTCAAGCCAGTCCCCCAACCCTCGCCGGCCCCGGATGCGCCCCCAGCCCTTCCCCACGCACCCGCGGCTCCGAGCGGAACACAAAGAGGCCTGCGCCCCGCAGCCCTTGCCGCTGCCACACCCGCGGTGTCCACCCTCCTTCGACCTCCGCCCCGGCTGGACGCGGGGACCACCCCCCCTCTCCGCGCGCTCCCGACCCTCCCCCAGGGTCGGTCCAAGCCAGCCGGCGCGCTCCGGAGTCCGGAGAGCTAGGGCCCGAGACGGCCTCCCCCGCCCTCCCCGGGCCCCGGGGACCGGCCGCCCCCACCCCGCATCCAGCCGCGCTTCCCGGTCCCCGCCCCTCCTCCGGGGCCCTCCTCCTCCTCCCTCGCCCCTCCCGAGCCGGGGTGGGAGCGGCGGCAGCTGGAAGAGAAGGGATGAGGTCATCCTCTCCCTCGGAGTCAGCTGGTGGAGGAGAGGAAGCGGGAGGAGGGAGCGCGCGCGAGGGGAGGAGAGGAATGTGCAGGTCTGAGGAGCGCGGCGGCGGCCGCTGCTGCTCCTGCTGCTGGCGGCGGCGGCGGCTCGGGCGGCAGCCGCGGGGCCGGGACAGCGAGCAGCGCGGGCGGCGGGCCGGGGCGCGCGCCGGGCGCCGCGAGCAGCTTGGCTCCGCGCAGGCAGCCAGGCGGCGCTCCTGCCGGCTCCGGGCGCGCCGCTAGCCCGGCCCAGCGCCCAGCCCGGCGGGCGGCGGGCGGCGGCGGGCGGCGGGCGGCAGGCGAGCCGGCGCAGGAGCAGAAGGAGGGGAGCCGCGCCGCCAGAGAGGGAAGCCAGGGCGAGGCGAGGAGGTGGCGGGAGGAGGAGACAGCGCGGAAAGGTGTCACATAAAGGAGGGCGCTCCTCCGCTTCGGAGGCATCATGGCCGCTAAATCAGACGGGAGGCTGAAAATGAAGAAGAGCAGCGACGTGGCGTTCACCCCGCTGCAGAACTCCGACCACTCGGGCTCGGTGCAGGGATTGGCTTCGGGCTTGCCGTCGGGGTCGGGAGCCGAGGACGAGGAGGCGGCGGGGGGCGGCTGCTGCCGGGACGGCGGCGGCTGCTCGCGCTGCTGTTGCTGCTGCTGCGCCGGGAGCGGCGGCTCGGGCGGCGGCTCCGGGGGCTCGGGCGGCCCCGGCGGCGGCGGCGGCGGCGGCGGGGCGGGCTCGGCGGCGCTGTGCCTGCGCCTGGGCAGGGAGCAGCGGCGCTACTCGCTGTGGGACTGCCTCTGGATCCTGGCCGCCGTGGCCGTGTACTTCGCGGACGTGGGCACGGACATCTGGCTCGCCGTGGACTACTACTTGCGCGGCCAGCGCTGGTGGTTCGGGCTTACGCTTTTCTTCGTGGTGCTCGGCTCGCTCTCGGTGCAAGTGTTTAGCTTCCGCTGGTTTGTGCACGATTTCAGCACCGAGGACAGCGCCACAGCCGCCGCCGCCTCCAGCTACCCGCAGCCTGGAGCGGATTGCAAGACAGTGGTCAGCAGCGGGTCTGCAGCCGCGGAAGGCGAGGCTCGTCCTTCCACGCCGCAAAGGCAAGCATCCAACGCCAGCAAGAGCAACATCACCGCCGCCAGCAGCCGGGCCGGCGGCAAACACAGGTCTGCGTCCTGCTCCTTCTGCATCTGGCTCCTGCAGTCACTCATCCACATCTTGCAGCTCGGGCAGATCTGGAGGTACTGTATCACGGGTGGGGATGTTGGAGGGAGATTTGCTGCTGCTGCTGCTATTACATCCCCACTGCTTTGCTGTTGCACGAAAATCGTTTAGGGGTGCTGTGGGAGTAACCCTAGTCACACTCTTTCCGTTTTTGTTTGTTTGCTAGTTTTTCAAAACTGGTTTGGCATTTTAAAATTGGTGATCACGACCAGGGGAGGGGGGGCGTGGGAGAAGTGAGAAGCAAGGAAGAGGCAGCAAAGTGGCTTTGAGCACCTCATCCCTTCTGTATTCCCACTCACTAGCTTCTCTATCTATATGCTATCCACCCCCCAGTGACACACACGTTTTTAGTGACACTGTTTCAGTGAGTACAGAGGATGCCTATCACATCTTCTAAAAATCTCCTTTAATTATGTTGAATTAGAGGTGTATATTGCAATTTGGATGGTGTCTTTTGGTTCCTGAGAAAAATCGCTATTGCTAGTTAGATGGGAGTTGTTGCTGCTCCAAAGTACTCGCCTTTTAATTATCACTAGAGAGAAGTCCTGTGCTTCGAATTAAGCTTAGTAGGGACACGCTTGCCTTTTTGGAAGGCTATCGATATTTTTATTTATGTTTCTCTCCAAATACGAGTAAGTGCACTTTATGGGTCCCAGACTTACTCTTATGTTGCGCTTTCTGATTATTTCGCCGTATCTGATTTCTCATATAACTAAGAACCCGTGGAAAAGGGTCGTGCATCTCGTAAACTTGGATCACACTTGGCGTCTTCATGGACTCGCTTTGTTGCTTGTCATCTGATCTTCCCAGTCTTTTTACACAGACATCACTCCCACTTACAACCTGAATACAGGGCTAAACTCTCTGGGCAGAGGGAACCATGGTTTGAGCCATCACTGGCTGGATTTAGGAATATAATGAAGCAGTGTGCTCAGAAACGCGTGGCTCTGCGTTGTGCTTTTTGAAGTGACATTTTACCTCTACAAAAATTCTTTGCATTGAAGTATTTGCATGCTAACATCCTGGAGTTTTGTTTTTTTGCTTTGTGGGGTTTATGTTTGTTTGTTTAAAATGACCTAGTTAAGTGTAAGTGAAATGAGGAAACTTCTCCACAAGTGCACTGATATGGGACTACTTTCTGCTATGCCAGTGTCCTTTTCAATTTCATTTGCAGTTATTTTTGTGATTAAAAAAATTTTAAGTCCTGAACTGTGATGAGTTTTCCCAAGTGGAAACAACTTGGAGAATTTGTGGAACAGAACTAAAAAGTTCTTTTTCTTTATGGTGAACTACAGTGTTTTTCACTGAGTAGAGTAAGTGTGCTTATTTTTCAACCTTTCCCAGGACCACTGCTTGTAAATCATTGCCTTAGACAGTGACCTTTCAAATGGTAAAAGCTTTTCTTTTTTTAAATAGATACTTTCTGGAAAAGTGCTACATTGTATGCGATCAGACAAACTGATGTTGGAAACCTCCATATTTTGGACTCCAGGGATTTTTGAAGTGTCACTGAAATGTGCTAGCTCCATTTCTTGTGGTTGACTGTTGCAAAGACAGGCTTGATGCTCTTCTTCAAGTTTGATGAAGAACTCAAATGCTGGGTTTAATTCCTGGAATTGTTTTGTGGCTAGGATTCATGATTAGCAGTTTTACTCTGGTAATGTGATAAATGACACAACTTTCTGTTTGTGAACTTCTGCAAACTTTATGCCAGCTTTAGAAATCACTCACTTTCACCTTTAAAATTTCTAGATTTATGTTAATGCAAACACTTCTCAGTTCTATTAACTTAAGAACTACCTATGCTTCTTACAGATTGATATGGCATGAAAAATCAGATCTCAAAGTCTAAGGCTGAAGAAGTCCTTTTCATTATGGTTTGTTTACTAGACCTGCTAAACCAAACATTTTCCCAGTTGAAAAATGATGTTGATATCTCAGGATAGAAAATGCAGAAAGTCAGAAATAATTAGGAAAAGACAAGGACCTAAACACATCTCAGTGAGACCACAGCCACTGGGTCAACTGGCCATATGGCAAAGCTGTCCAAGGGAAGGAGGGAAGCGGGGAGGGTTGGATGCCAAGGAAAACCCCAACCTCTCAGACAAATACATTAACCAGCCCAACCCTTGGAGAAACTGTAGTCATGTGGCTCCTTTTTGTTAAGCATTTCTACCCTGTTTTTCTTAAGGGCTTTGAAATTTATTCTGCTAATGCAAAGTCATCTGGGAGGAAGTATTGCTGGACATGTTTCCAGATGTTTGTCTACCTATGCGGAATAATGTATTTAATATGCATATCTGAGTTATCTAATCCTACTGTTCTTGGATTCTGGTTAAGTAGTTGAAGGATAATGGGGTAACTAGGTGGAAGCTTGGTCTAAGACTCAGCCTCATTTTCGCCTTAGGATGTTAAAGGCAAAGCAAAGCAGAACAAAAAACTTTAGCTGGATGTAGGAATTTGACATGGGATCAGAATTCATGGGGTTTGCCTCTCAGATGCACTCGGAACTGTTTCAACTTCTCTGAGTGTAGACTATTTGAAGGGAACTTGGGGGATGCATCTTTGGTGATAAGCTGGTGAGATGCAGTGCATCTCGGATCACTGTGTAAGAACATTATCTTTGAGCACTGTGGTTCTTTAAATGAGGAACATCCTTCTGCTTTTTCTAGCTTTTCTTTGCAATGCATTGTACACAAGGTTTGCAGAAAACACCAGGGTATGAATGGTTCAAAGCTCAGAGATCATTACTCATGTTTTTAACATGCTACTTTCTAAGATCAATAGAATAGATTTTAGCTAGGTTGGTAACTATCCATTGTATTTCCATAGCATTCTAGTCATTTTAGGTAAGAGCCAGATGCTAAAAGCTCTCTGCAGATAAAATCCTTTGAAAAGACATCAAAGTGTTTGCTTGTTCAGAAAAAGCTATTGGAAACATTTTGGACAAGATTTGCATGTATTCGGACATTTGTTACAAATGCAACCACCCAAAGCGTGATACATACTCATTTTAATTAAAGTTTACTAATGGGAAATTAATGTCAGCTTTTAAAGTCGCAAGAGTTGATACTAGAAAAGAGCCATTTGAAATAATGAAGTGAATATTTTCTACCATGTGAAAAAAGCAATCATGGCTTTAAAGGAATCGTACCTACAAATGAATGAGAAAGTACTTTGCTTTCTTGTTCATATCGTGTGATTCCAGAAGCTATGAAGAGGGCACTTCAGCCAATGGGAATCATAAATGCCCAGTTGAAACAGTGTTTGGTCTTCATACCCACAATCAATTATATCTAGATGTCTTCTTCCTTCAGGATTTAAGACGTTTCTTAAAATTCAAGCTAAATTTCTCCTCACATTTACATGTGTAGGTGCATACATATTTAGTTGTTTTCTAGCAAATAGGCACATGGCAAAGGGTAAGTCAACGGGTGATGGAATGGAGAGTATTTTTATCATTTTGGGTTTTGTTTCTAAATAGCTTATTGTGAGAGTCACCTGGTGAAAACACAGCTTTTCCTGCATCTCTCATGCTTGATCCCCACAAGCGTTAACATGTGTTCCAGGTTCAAGGACATGGGAAAATGACGGGATAAACAGTTAAGCAGATCTCCCCACAGCAGAACTTCTCAAAGCGTTTACTTACTAAGCTATTCTGCAGTTGCCGATAACTTTTTAAAGGCACACCTGTTAAATACTCTCGGAATTCAGTGGCACACGAAGCACTCCAAGAAACGTTGTTCTATGCCATTCTTCAACCTGGCCAAACAAGAATGATGATAACCAGGGTTTTATACGGCACTTGAAAAATCTGCAAGTATTTTTATACTCCTTATCTCATCTAATCATTAGTATGTCTGAGTATAAGAGAACTGGCTCAGAGAGATTAAGTAACTGGCACAAGTTTATCCATCTCTTATGTGATGTAGCTCAGAGTCAAAACAAGTCAAAACTGTCTTACCCTGGAGTCTGTGCTCTTTCTGGCTCAGTCAGCTACTTCCACATGCCAATTTGCATAATAAGGACAACAATGTATAAGAAATGACAATTTACCTTCACCGAGGTTGGCAGAATTGGAGAGAAAGCTGAGTTTAGACAAGTTAGGATGTTTCTCCAATAACACACCTGTAGTTTAATGGCAGAACAGGGGCTAGAGCCCCTGTCGTCTAAGTCCTGTGCTCTGCTTCCCATACCACTTGGATGAGCTGAGGCTGTTGCATTAAATCCCAGCTGGGTAACATGATCTTATAGTGGCATTAATGATTAAAGGGCACACAATGTATGTGAAGAAGCAGAAAGTGCTTTGTAAATGATAAAAAGTTCTAGCGATAAACAACCGGTAGGAAAATAGCATATAGGTTACGGCTTCAACTATTGAAAAAGTACCTTACTGATTCTGAGTTAGTTCTGCAGAATTGATCTAGGTCAGGCAAGATGGGTCTCCTTTTCTGAGTTTAGTGAATGGCTCTTTTCCATATATTTGTGGTCCATCTGCTGAATATTAATTTATCTATTCGTCTGAATTGAGCACCTGCAAAGCTCTGTGCTAGGTACTAATCATCCCCAAACGAATAAAATACACATCTTCTTTCAAGAAATCTGCTTTCTGATGAAGAAGACAGATAGTAAGCAGACAATTTCAATACAGGGAAATAAGCACGTGGTAGGAACAGGAAACTCAGACCACCTCAGGGGTTCAGGTAGGGCTCTCGAACAGGGGATGTCTGAGCAAAGGTTTGGCTGGTGGGAGATCTGCTGGCATTGGCTATGTAGCTGTGGTTGTGCCCATGTGTGAGGGCAGAGAGGCAAGAAGGAGCAAGGCAGGTTTAGGGTGTGCTTTGCGTTGAGGGTGAGGGAGAGATAGCACTAGAGGTTCAGATGGAGAATTAGTTGGGCTGGATAATGAAAGGAATGTAGATTTTATTCTGAAGGCACTGAGAAATCATCAAAAGATTATAAGAGGGAAGAGCATTGACAAAAGTGGTAAAACCTTGTTAGTTGAAGGAACGGCAAAACCAAAAAGTTGAAAGGTTCAGAGGGGGTATGTGTCATCAGTTCCTCTCTGACTTGTTCATGTCTCTTTCACTCATAAAAGTTCATTGATTTTAAACAAATTGAGCTTGGATGGAATGAATTGGACCATATAAATAGGCCCAACATGGTGGGAAAGTTTTCGTAAAGTAAATTCTTGGCAAAGTTTGTGTTACTGTTTGAAGATATTTTCCCCAGGATATGGTGGGCTTCACCTTATTGAAATTTAGATCTCCTGGTCCTTAGAAAATTGTTCCTTGTATTGGTACAGAACTTCAGTTTTCAGAGGGTTTCCATCTTTTCTTTCCTATGTGGTCCTCCGAATCATCTTTGAGGTGACACTTGCGTTTTGCCTATGTGGAAATTGAGATAGAGAATTTTAGATGTTTCCCTCTTTAGGTCATGTAGTTTTGTAGACTACATGACTTAAAAAAAGAAATATGGAAAATGGTTGCTGTAACTGAGGATTAGGTAGAAGAGAAACCTCTCAACTTGAAAGCTCTCTGGGAAGCCCTGAAGGATTATGGAAGAGACTTTTGCATTGACCCTCTGAGCAAAAAGGATGAGAACTACAGGAAGAGATTTTGAATTGACATAAAGAGAAAAATGTTGGAGTTCCAGTCGTGGTGCAGTGGTTAACGAATACGACTAGGAACCATGAGGTTGCGGGTTCGGTCCCTGCCCTTGCTCAGTGGGTTAACGATCCGGCGTTGCCTGAGCTGTGGTGTAGGTTGCAGACGCGGCTCGGATCCCGTGTTGCTATGGCTCTGGCGTAGGCCGGTGGCTACAGCTCCGATTCAACCCCTAGCCTGGGAACCTCCATATGCTGCGGGAGCAGCCCAAGAAATAGCAACAACAACAACAACAAAAAGACAAAAAGACAAAAAGACAAAAAAAAAAAAAAAAAGAGAAAAATGTTAAGTGGTCAAAGGGATCCCAAGATCAGCTAATCCTTCGAAGCACTGAGTTCCACATCACTGGCGTGTCTAGGCATAGGTTGGGAAACTATAGGCAGAATTGCGGTAGAAGAGACTTTATTACACAGAGGGTTGAACCTGACTATCTCCCAGCTCTGAGATTTTATGCAGTGGACATGTGCTGCTCCAAACGCAGTGGACTCACCTTTGCTTTTCGTGCATGAGAGAAGTAGGAGTTCGCTTGAAATACTGCAGTCGTGTCACTTTGAAACCTATGCATTGGTTTATGGACCCTGTGTCTTCCCCAGAGCATCACAAATCCACACCACTTCCTGAGTGCTGGGCTTGGTATTTAAATCTCTGAGTTAGCTAACGGATGTAAATCCACACACAATCTGACAGTCCTCTGTGCATTTACTTGGGCTTCTGTCTGAGCTGGAATCATTTATGCATAAATCTGTGTGGTGGATATACCTATTTCAGTATCTCTGTAATCAGCGCAAAAGTTTTCCTTTTTCCACTGACATAAACTGTACCCTGTTCACAGGGGAAAAAAAAGTTATTCTTATTTTACCCCATGAAATTGTAGACTATTCTGCAGTGGTGTCTGTACAAATAGATGCTGTCATTTTTGAACAGGTCCAAAATTCTTGGGTCAGTAGCTTTGAAGGTCTTTCCATAGTCACTTACAAAAAATATCCTTAATGTTTGAATATCCAGATATATGACTTGCCATTCAATGTGATCTCTTTGTGCACAGTTTGAGTGGAATGGTCTACCTGTAAATTTAAAGAGCCCCAGTCACTGAGGAACAGATAGAAAGATCCCCTTTCATATGGAATCGTGGGCTAATCTGGTTAGCACATTTCCTTGACTTGTTTTTAGAATTTGAAAGGCCCCCATTCTAGGCTTATGGAAGCAAGACCTGGAATCAGAATTGGCTTTATTACTCTTATGCATTATCAAACTTAAGGCTCAGTGTGGTGCTCGTCATGAGAACATGCTTAGCAGGTATAATCTTGTAAACTGGTTGAAATATGTCGATGGATTTCATAGAAAAAAAAATCAGTAATTCTCAGCAAGAGATAGTCTCTTGAATGGTATGTGTAATTCTGACCCACCCTCCAAGTAACTTCCATCTAGGTGTAAGATGGTGTCATTGGTAACTGTTGGCATGGCTGGTTGGGAAGGAAGGTCATGGGCAAAGCCTCATGGAATTGCTCTAGTAGTTGTGGAACTTCTGCTCACAAGAAGACATGTCCAGGGAATATTTGCTGGTCTGTGAATGATGCCCTGGTGTTATTCTTTCTTCTTTATAAGAGTGTCACTGTACTTGCTGCCTTGTTGCTTCTTGAGTTTCTAGTGGTACAGAAAATTGGAAAAGTGAGCCTTACCTGTAAAGGATACACCCAATCACACAGCTCTGTTTTAGGTTACTAGTGCTGGGGAGTGGGGATAAGTGTCACACAAGACCAGTTATTTTCCGAAAAAAATGAAGCAAGAAGCCCACCTTCACTTTCCTGTTCTTGCTGATGGAAAAGTCAGACTGAGGAAGCCTTGGGATCAATATTTTTCACTTCATTCTCACTTACACCTGACTTTCTAAGAATATAGTTGTATACAGAATGATTTTTTGTATTTCTGGCACTCCTCTTTGTCTACTCACACAGCAAGGCTATAGCTTCCACTATTACCACCACCAACACCAACATTCTTGCCTCCATGAAACATTGCTTCCATGTCTAGTATATGTACAGCACTAATCCAGATTATTATTGCAAGTGAAAAGAAAGATGAGTCAAAAACAGAAATGAATCAGTCCAAAACCTCCTAGAGGCCAGAGGTGGCTTGAGTGACACTGTTAGATCTTTTTAACCCTGAGATGAAGGGAGAGGGTCATAGGTGGAGTCTCAACAATGGACCTTTTTTTTTTTTTTTTGCTTTTGCTTTTGCTTTTGCTTTTTTAGGGCCACAGGTGCGGCATATGGAAGTTCCCAGGCTAGGGGTCAAATTGGAGCTGCAACACCCCCCCCAACCCCGGCCACAGCCACAGCCACAGCCATGCCAGATCCAAGCTGTCTTTGCAACCAACATCACAGCTCACGGCAACCCACTTTAACCCACTGAGTGAGGCCAGGGATCCAATCTGCATCTTCATGAATACTAGTAGGATTTTTTACTACATGACAGAAACTCCTCAACGATGGACCTTATTTAGAGAGGCAGCTGCCCTTTGGAGAAATGGACAAAATGGGGCGTCAGCAGAGAGTATTTGACTGCTTGGTGGCTCAGACCCCAGGTAGTCCCCTAACCAGGTTACAGGTGACAGCTGATGCAGCAGAGTCCCTGGGGCTCCCCAGGCTTAGAGCTTCTTTTGGTTTCTTCCTTCTGGGCTTAGTGTTCTGCCTGTATGATGTGACTGGTCAAAAATAATATTCACAGTTCTTTCTGGGTTTAACATTCTGATCCTACTCTTAGACATTTCTTTTTTGCTTGCCCAGACCCCTGAGTATGTGCACCAGAAAGTCTGTTCTTCTGAGGCCTTTGCTACCGTGTGTGTCATGCAGTCAAACGGGATCTACAAGGGATTTTCCAGAGTTGACAATATTAGTGTCTAAAACCCAGGAACTGGTATTATTTATGCATGGAGAGAGATTCTTAAGCTTCTTTGTATAATGCAACTTATTTTGTATCATTGCCAAATTTTAGTTATAATCAAATTAACCCATTTTCATGAAAACCCATATCTAAGTCTTTGAAGCTAATGTCCAAAATGTTCCAGACCACTCATTCCAGAAGAGGTGCTGTAGACACTTGGGAAGCCAGACTTGTCTTCTGCATTTCTCGTGATGACGTGTGCACAACTGGAGTGGTATGATTAGGAAACAGGAACTGTGCTTCCCAGGCTTAAAAAGAACTGTCCATTATGTCAACGAGAAGGCTGTTGTCAGAGCTGGATTTGCTTTTTAAATTAAAAGCTTGTCCTGGGTTACACTGTCACAGATTTAATATGCTGGAAATTGAATTGAACTCTATACAAAGATACTGTCCCCAGGCCTGCACTCGTTAGAGAACAGGCCCGGGTGACACTCTGCCAGCGGAGATCACTGCCCTGACCTTTCCTGAATGGGGGTTACCTGGATCTTGAGGAGGTTAGAGATCTCTCCTGATGCTGAACAGTATTCAACCCCATGGCAACACTTCAGACTTTTACCTTTTTCTTTTTTTCTTTTTTGGGCTGCCCCATGGCATATGGGGTTCCTGGGCCAGGGATCAGATCTGAACTGCAGTTGCAACCCAAGCCAGAGCTGTGACCATGAAGGATTCTTAACCCTCTGTGTCGGGCCGGGGATTGAACCTGCGTCCCAGGGCTCCCAGGACACCACCAATCCCGTTGTACCACAGCGGGAACTCTAGACTTCCACATTAAAAAAAATAGTAATAATTTAAGCATCTACTTAAAAAGTGTCTGAAGTATGTCGAACTGTTTTCTCCCCTTTATGATTCAGAGGTATGCTGTTTGAAGAAGTTCTACTTCTTTTGCTCAATTTATGCACATGCCCTGTTTTCCCGTCATGGGGACCCTTTCACACAAACAGAGCAGAGGGCGGTGTGTGGGCTGGCTGAGGATCAATCCATCAGAATCGCGTGTATGTAAAAAAAGTAGGATCTGTAGTGAACAGGAGTCTAAAGGGACTTGAGGTGACTTTGATTTGACTTTCCATCAAAAACATCAATTAAAAAGGACAAAAGTCACCTTTCTGAACCCCCAGCCTAGGAGATTCCATCCATGTAAATAGCAGTCTGACTTCCTCTTTCTGCAGCTCAGATAATAATTATGAATAAAGATGTCAGTTTTGGGTGGATTCTTTACTCTCCAGATCGTGTTTTCAGTAGCAGAGAGTCAATAAGACAAAGGCGGCCCCTGTTGCAGTGACAGTAACAAAATGGTCCCCCATCACCTCTGTCATTAATTCATGGCTTAATCACTCTGTCAAGGTAATCGTAACAATGAAGAAAGGATCCTTCAGGAAAGCAGGGAAAGGGTTCGCAAAGGCTTCTTTTGTCTTGATAGAGTCTCAGCTCATTAATTAATTTACTGTTTTACAACAGTAAAGTTAAGAGCAATCATTTTGAAAAATGTAGGTCAATTCTCGAAGACTCTCCAAAGTGGTTTCTGGTTCTCAGGTCTTTTATTATAACTGAAATGAGAAAGGAGGTCCCATGGGGTTTCACATTTCCAGGGGATGTACTACTATTAAGAGTGGCAGTCAGGAGTTCCCGTCTTGGCTCAGTGGTTAACGAATCCGACTAGGAACCGTGAGGTTGCGGGTTCAGTCCCTGCCCTTGCTCAGTGGGTTAAGGATCCGGCGTTGCCATGAGCTGTGGTGTAGGTCGCAGACGCGGCTCGGATCCTGCGTTGCTGTGGCTCTGGCGTAGGCCGGCAGCTACAGCTCCGATTCGACCCCTAGCCTGGGAACCTCCATATGCTGTAGGAGTGGCCCAAGAAATGGCAAAAAGCCAAAAAAAAAAAAAAAAAAAAAGAAAAGAAAAGAAAAGAAAAAAAAAGAGTGGCAGTCACAGCTATCCTATGGGATTTTTCCTCATTTGGTTGATGATGGTCAGGTTTGAAAATTGACTTCTAGATGGGAATAGGTAATATAACACCATCCCAATGAAAACGTAAATATTAGTTATGTTCCTACTTCTGAAAAAGAAAATCATTACAGTGACTGAAGGATATATTAATATCATCCGTATCTCTTATATGTGGAATCTAAAGTATGGTACAAATGAACTTATTTATAAAACAGAAACAGACTCACAGACATAGAAAAAAACTGACGGTTACCAAAGGGGATGGGGGAGGGTTAAATGAGGAGTTTGGGAATAGCAGATACACACTACTATATATAAAATAGACAGGGAGTTCCCGTTGTGGCTCAGCAGGTTATGAAACTGACTAGTATCCATGAGGATGGGGGTTCAATCCCTGGCCTTGCCCAGTGGGTTAAGGATCTGGCATTGCCGTGAGCTGTGGCATGGGTCGCAGATTTGGCTTGGATCCCACATTGCTATGGCTGTGGTATAGGCTGGCAGCTGCAGCTCTGATTCCACCCCCGGCCTGGGATCTTGCATATGCTGCAGGTGCAGCCCTGAAAAGCATTAATTAATTAAATAGACAAACAACAAGGTCCTGCTGTATAGCACAGGGAACTATATTCAACATTTTACAATAAACCAAAATAGGAGAGAGTATGAAAAAGAATATATATTTAAATGTATATGTATAAATACATATATTTATTTTTTGGACATCCCAAACCAACACAACATTGTAAATCAACTCTCCTTCAATTAAAAAATACGCGAAGTAAAATAAAATAAGATTGAAATCAAATGAGTAAGAGGAAGGAGAACTTCCATCAAGGAAGCATGTCCAGGTATCCTGGAAGCTCTCATTTCACCCCATTCTCTGATCTGCTAGTTGGAGAGGAATGTGTTGTAGACAAAAACGTGTATTTATTAGCTAGAGAAAGAAAAATGAGCTAGGAAAGAAATGAATGAAGAGGAAGAATTTTATCTTAAAATCAGAGGATGGATTTTTAATCCTTGGTAATAGGAATTGGGAACCGAAATGACCCCCATTATAAAACACATCCCAGCAAAGCTTAAAGCAAGGCTTTCCCTGCCAGGCCAAGCTTCCACGAGGTGCATTTGTTCCAGGGGCGAAGAAGGCAAAAGCTCCAGTTGTGATGATGGTCAGGTTTAGGGGCTCAACTTGAGACCGAAGGCACCATGGGTTCTGCAGCCAGAGGGGGTTTGACCTGAGTCCCACGTTAGGACGCAGGTCAGAAGTAGGCGGAAGTCCACTGGAGGAGGGTCCAGGCCAGGGCACATCATCGCAAAGGGGAAGATGTTAGGAACCAGAAGTCTAAGCAGGGACCAGGGGCAAACTTGATAATAGTAAAGGAAGGGGAGACTCTGAAATCAAGGAGATCATCAGGAAAGCAAACCGTGACAGCCAGGCTTCAAGTGAACACCTGACGGGAAATTTGTTTCATCCGTGTCCTCATTGTATGCCTTCTGGCTGGTGGGATATTGAGAGTAGGGCCTAAAACCGGAGGTTGAGTTTTAATCCCACTGAGGGGAGGCCAGAGAGCTGGGGTTGACAGCAGGTTCACTAAACCTCTGTTGACACCTACAAATTCATTAATAGCCCATTGCCTGAATCACTGCCTGAGCACTGTGGCTGGCTGCTGAGAATGAAATGCCCTTAAAATAAGTCACCAATGATAACTTTTCAATCATGGATTCCATAAGCATCTGCTTAAAATCACAGGAAGGAAAACGTGTTTAAAAAATATGCTCAATTGGTGCTTCTGCTGTGGCTCAGCAGGTTAAAAACCCGGCAAGTATCCATGAGGATGTGAGTTCCATCCCTGGCCTTGCTCAATGGGTTAAGGATCAGGCGTTGCTGTGGTTGTGGCGTAGGTCACGGATGTGGCTTGGATCTGGTGTTGCTGTGGCTGTGGTGTAGGCTGGCAGCTGCAGCTCTGTTTGGACCCCTGGGCTGGGAACTTACATGTGCCACAGGTGCGGCCCTGAAAAAGAAAAAAATAAATAAAGAATAGCTCTCAGAAGGGTTACCATCTAGGAAAGGAGGCAAGCTGGGTTCACACCTCCAAAATATGTCGTGACAATGCAATGACATTGCAACTCAAGGTAGGGCCAGCAACCAGCAGCCTCACCATCTCTTGGAAGAGTCTCAGAAATGCAGAACCTCAGGCTCACCCAAGTTTACTGAGTTGTCAAAGGGGAACCTTTGGGTTCTATTCCAAAGTATAAATGGTACATGATGGCCCATCTCTGGGAACCCGGCCTTCCAGGAATGAGCATTAAGCTAAAATACCTTTATTTTATTTTTATTTATTTATTTATTTGTCTTTTTGCCTTTTCTAGGGCTGCTCCTGAGGCATATGGAGGTTCCCAGGCTAGGGATCTAATCGGAGCTATAGCCGCCAGCCGACACCACAGCCACAGCAACACCAGATCTGAGCCGCGTCTGCGACCCACACCACAGCTCACAGCAACGTCGGATCCTCAACCCACTGAGCAAGGTCAGTGATCGAACCCGCAACCTCATGATTCCTAGTCAGATTCATTAACCACTGAGCCACAACGGGAACTCCAAATACCTTTGTTTAGCTTGCTGGAAACATCCTGACCAGGCTCACAGGTGAATGACTGCAGGAAGGAGGAAATTAACACTACCCCCTCTTGCCTCCCTCCCCACCACAGGCTGATCAGAACCAAGAAAGGCTGGACTTTATTTTCTCCTCTTTTAGTATAAAAGAAGCCTAAATTCTAACTCAGACAGGCTGGTTCTTTGGGACATGAGTCTACCATCTTCTTGGTCTGCTGGCCTTTTGAATGAAATCATGATTCCTTGTCCCAACAATGCGTCTCTCGATTTATTGGCCTGTCGTGCAGCGAGCGGTACCACCTTGGACTCGGTCACAGAATCATCCCTGCATTGGCACAGGATCCCAGGTTGGGGGGGAGGTGCATGCTTAAGTTTGAGAAGCGGAGCTGCATCTGTTCTGCCACAGAGGAGAGGGCTCCTTTTTACCTGAAGTGCTCTGGTAAAGCTCTTCTGAGCTGGACACTCATGGAAAACAGGCTTGATCCAGACTCCGTAACTGGCCTTCTCGCCAGTCCACTCACTCAGGACCACGGCTGATAAATTAACAGTGAAAAGCACCCAGGTACACACCAGGGAGCCTCCTATAGACAGGACGGTAAGCCACACATGCCAAAGAAACTGAAAGCTTGTAGTAAGACCGTCACTCAAAATCCATTATTTTATAATTTAAAAAAATTATTTTGGCCATACCCACAGCACAAGGAAGTTCCCAGGCAAGGGATCGAACCTGAGCCACAGTAGCGACAACACTGGATCCTTCACCTGCTGTGCCACCAGGGAATTCCCCATTATTTTGTGGTTTTATTGTTCACAGCTGGCCCCTGGGCAGATCATCCAGCACGTTGACCCCCTCCTTGCATAGTTTTACATTGTACTCAGGCCATTGCCATCTGGTCATTTGGGATGGAGTGGACAAGGGGCAGAGGAAGAGGGACCAGACCTTCCAATGGAGGTGGACACTGAAGACAGCATTGGGTTCAGAGTCACCAGATGGTGAGAATGAAAAGGGGGGCAGCAGCTCTTACCCAGAAAGACGTACTGCTGTCTCTGCTCAGAGAGGTGGAGCTGGGCTGGCTGTGGCATCCACAGTCACACTTTTCAGAAAAAGCAGCAGCCTTGAGGGTGATCAAGGACGTCCCACCACTGGGGTGTCAAGGACAGTGGACGGGAGGTGAGGTTCTGGGCCCTCCTTACCCTCAGCTCTTAGTCGGATGGACCAGGGAGCCTCTGTGTCTACACTGGAAGGAAGAACCAAAGGAGAAGTAAAGGAAATGCACAAGGCACCCAGGCCTGCAAGACCAGACCCTGGCCACGGGTTAGCAGGGTAGCTTCATCATGTGATATGGAAAGGTTTCTGATGACCCATCTGCTCTGTGCAGTTCAGCTCCTCACGGTGAGCCGCGGGGACCACCAGACAGGCTGTACCATGGAAATCGGCTCAGCCTGATTTCATGCTTTACTGTGTGTCTAAGTGAGAACTAGGAATACAATATGACCAAATACGTCAGCATCTGTGTTGCGGGATGAAGAGATAATGCGAATGGTGCCTTCTAAAGGGTATATTTGTGTAGATGGGTTATCCGTGTCCTTCCTTCACCTTAAACAAAAGAGAAAAAGATGACCTTCAAAGAGATGCTTATTTTCAAAGTCATGGTGTTGTAATTTCCCTTTCGTGCAACAGCTGGTGTTGCTAGGCTGTCACTCCTGTTGCTAGGGCTCCCTCCCCCATCTCTGTCCTAGGATGTGATTGTTTCTTCAGTGTTCTTCTTAAGTGTTTCCATGGAGAGTTTCCAAGTTCATTTGTCTCAGTCTGTTTTATCAGTAGGTGTGGTCACCCTGCCAGGCTGTACACCTGCGTGACTTTCCAATATGGTAGCTGTCACCGATACATGACTCGTGAAATGCAGTTATTCCCAGTTGAGGTGTGCAGTCGGTGTCAAATACCCAGGGGATTTCGAGGACTTAAGGGGAAAAAAAGCATGATCGCTATCTCATCCATAATTTTCGTATGGATTGTATGAGGAATTGATAACATTTTGGAGAGATTGGATTAAATAAAATATATTAAAATTAATTTCCCCCGGTGCTTTTTTTTGTTGTTGTTACTTTTTAAATGTGACTGCAAGAACATTAAAATGACAGCATGGCTTGCGTTGCACTTGTATTGGAGAGAGCTTCCCTAGACGATGTGAGGGCTCTGTGCTTAAGGAGTAAGAATATTTCAAAATACTAAGAGGAGAAATTACTAGAAGTTACCAGGGAAAGGGCCAGGGGTGGTTCACTGCCGAGGTAGGTTGACTTAATGAGCTTTGCAAATAAGATTACCTGCTGGTGAAAACTGGCTCCTTAGGAGATAAACCCCTAACATGGGTACAGTCCACTGTCTGCCCTGCTTCCTGCCTTGCTTAAGGCCCAGCGACCTGCTGCGCTTCTTTGGTGGTTTACTAAATGGTATTTGATGATCACGATAAGGACTGAATCTTTGTAAGGGCCGTTGTGGCTTGCCAAGTGTGTTCACTCCTATTAAACCATCCAGTCGTCTCACCAGCGTCCTGAGGTGGGAATGGCTATCATTCCCAGATAAAGATGAACCCACTAAGGTTCGGAGAAGGTAGGCGATTCGCCGGAGGCCACGCAGCCCGTCACCTGCACTCACATTCTCCACTTCAACTTCCTAGTCTTGCGATTTTCCCACCGTATCGTATAAGATCGATCCTAGAGAGCAATTTGGAGAGTCATTTCCTGGCAACTGTGCTAACAACGGCAGTGAGTTCAGTTGTGCTGTGCCATCAGTGGGGATTGCGTAAGACTGATTATGGGATGGTCCCCTGACTACAGGGAAAGGGAGAGACACAGCCAAGGAAGGGAAGTCAGATCTAAGTCTCAACTTTGCTGGAAACTTGTCAACTACTAAACAGTCGGTGGGAGGTACACCAGGTCATTTCTAAAAGTCTTTTTCAGCCCTGTAGCTCGAGGAAGCCTGGTCTAAATGAGGCACATCACCTCTTCTCATGTGCTATATTAAATATCCACTGGGGGAACAATATGCCTGTTATATTGACCTGGGTTAGATTTCTGATAAGCTATTCTTGGAGTTGATATTTCACACCAACTTCACACACAGAGACTATGGATCAATTTATTGTTTTTAACTTTAGAGCTGTACCCATGGCATATAACGTTCCCAGGCCAGGGGTTGAATCTGAGCCACAGCTGCAAACTACACCGTAGCTGTGGCAACCTGGATCCTTTTAATTCCCTGAGCTGGTAGGGGGATTGAACCCACACCTCTGCAGTGACCCAAGCTGCTGCAGTCAGATTCTTAACCCACTGTATCATGGCAGGAACACTTATGAATCAATGTTATCTGTACAATTGTGTCACTTTCGTTTGATACCTAGAGGTAAAATGCATGTTGTTTCCATTGGGAAATGCATGACACTAAAGAATGCCAAGGAGGCTCCAGTCCCATGTGAATATCATGTAATTAACCTGCATTTATATCCTCATTTCACTTGCAGTCATGCTTTGCAAATGCAGCATCCTACCCCACAATATGTTCATGAATTAAAAATTCAACTACAGCCACTCCAGGCAAGCCTCACTGTCAGTCACGTCTTTCTCTCTGAGACCAGCAGGATTTACATCTATGTGACACAACTTCAAATTCACCTCCAAAGACCTATACCTCAGTGGACCAAACTCGGTAGTCGTCCAACATATGCAAGTGCAAGAAAATTCATTCTCAGAGGCACCTAATTCAAAATTTTCAGAATCAGGCACAGGTAGTTTTTGTAAAGACAATTCCAAATATTCAGTTCTAAAAAGCAAAAGAGGAATTCCCAGGTGGTGCAGTGGGTTAGGATCCAGCATTGTCATTGCTGTGGCTCAGGTCGCTGCTGTGGCATTGGTTTGATTCCTGGTCCTAGCAATTGCTTTCCATATGCTGCAGGTACAGTCAAAAAAAAAATTAAAAGAAATAAAATAAAAATCAAAAGGACTCCCTCAAAAGATGCCTTCCTGAATTGGATCTGACTTGTTTTGAAAGGGCTTTCCATCGGCAAACTTCTCAATTATTATTTTGGGGGGTGGCATTTCATGAAAAACATGTAGTATCATTTTTCTTTTTGTTCAGTAACATCTTCAGAAAGTATAGTTTTTCCATAGAGGCAGATTTCCAGGTATGTTTTAAATGTCCATGACATTAAGTGGGTTCTGACTTACTGGGGTTTTTTTTAGTCCCAAGTAATGTATTCTAAGAAACATGTGTATCTATACCATAGTTCATTTTCTCATGGGTTTCTTCCACGTATACAGCTGATCAGTTAGGAAGTGCTGCAAAGAGCAGATGTGATTTAATTAAACTCAGATAGTTTGGAGTTCCTGTTGTGGCTTAATGGGTTAAGGACCCAATGTTGTCTCTTTGAGGATGCAAATTCGATCCCTGGCCTCACTCAGTGGATTAAGGATCTGTGTATTGCTGCAGGCTTCAGTGAAAGATGCAGACCCTGTGGATCTGGCATGGCTGTGGCTGTGACATAGGCCGGCAGGTGCAGTTCCAATTGGACCCCTAGCCTGGGAACTTCCATATGCTGCAGGTGCAGCCATAGGGGGAAAAAAAGAAACTCAGATTGGAGTGAAAATGCCTTTATTCATTCATTCATGCAATAAAAATTTCTCAAACCCTCACTGTGGGTAGGCTCTGGGTACTTGGACATAAGTGGAATGCACCCCCCTTCCCCAACTTGAAGGAGTTCACTGTCTGGCAGGAGAGCATCCCATTTGCAACTGTTTACACCTCAGAGGGTCCTGCAGCCTCCACAAGGGCAGGAGTAGGATTGTCTGGGGGAGTGATGCAGGGATGGGGGGCCTCTGTCTGCAAGGTTCCACAAGCGAGTAACACTTGTGGAATCTAAGTTCCCAGCAGAAAGCATTGAAGGGACAGAGATATCTCACGCCCTGTTGGTAAAGAGCTGCAACGGAAAGTGGGAAGGAAAGAAGCCAGCAGCTGAGTTGTGAGTTTGACGCCAAACTCACCAGAACCGTGGCTGCTTTCCTAAGGAACCGGGACTGGAATCTGTGGGTAAGGGGCGCTCAGGGGATGCATTCAGACTCGTATTTTCAAATAGTGATCTTTCAGCGGTGGGGAGGATTGTCTCGCAGTCTGGAACTATTGTGGAAGGAAGTCTCCCAGACCCTTCAGAGGCAGGAAAGAGACCAGGTGCGTGGACTGGTGGATGAAAAGTCTCCGGAGCTCCAAGATGCAAGGTAATGAGTGAGGAAAATGAAAGCATGGACGAGCTTGGCGATTCTCACTGAGGCTTCTGATAGCACTTAATGAGCTATTGGAAAAGGCATAAACATAAACAGAGTTAAATAGAGATGCTCTGTGATGTAGGCTGGGCAATTAAAAAAGATTTACCCGAGTAAAGCTAAACACAGTATAGGGGATAATTAATGGGCCTGTGACAACTCAGTAATAGCTACCCTGAACTTGTACTGGGTGCATTAATACATGTGTGTGTCAGGAGGAGGGTTTGCTTTTACAATCGACACCAGTTAGCTAGGAGACTTCCCCGCAGAAGTTAATTAGGGCTTCCTGGTAGTAGAGTCTGCTGACGAACCTCGGGACCAGCAGTGATGGGTATACTAAGGCATTCATGGGCTTCTGGTTGAACCTAAAGGGAGTCTGGTTGTAAATTCAGTTCTCCCTTCCCTCAATTCCTATGGCTGTAGAGGCTCTTTTAGTTTGCAGTGGGATTTTCCTTTCTGACTATAGGAAATGAACTTTTCTTCTCTGCATGAGTAGGTGAAACTCCAGCATGGCAAAGACTCCATAGGCGATCGAGCCTTCCCTGAACAGACAGCCCGAGCCATTGTAAGCCACTGGGATGTGGTGGGGGCTCATCTGAGCCGCTTAGCTCAGCAAAGAGTCCTCAGAGGAAGGTAGCTTCAGGTCCCAGCTGACCTCCTTTATTACCATAAAGCCTCATTTAACAACCTTTAAAATGTATTACTTTTTAGTTTGTAAGTAATAGATTTTTTTTTCAAGCAGTTTTGGGCTTTCAGAAGACATGGAATTGAAAAGACAGGGTTTCTCCTGTATGTTCCACCCCCAGGTTCCTCTCTTAGAAACGTCTTCTGTGAGTGTGGTACCTTTGTACAAATGATGGACCAAGGTTGATACATTATGATGGACTGAAGTCCAGGTTTGGAATTTCCTCTTTGTGGTGTGAATTCTAAGAGTTGTGATAAATGCCTCGAGACTTGGACCCCCCATTGCCATGTGAGACTCAGAATAGTTTACTGCCCTCAAGGCCTCTGCGTTCTCCCTGTTCATCTCCACCCCCCTTTGCCCTGGAGACCACCGATCTTCTCACTGTCGCTGTAATTCGCTTTTTCCAACATGTCGTATAGCTGGAGTCATATAGCACGTAGCCTCTTTAGACTGGCTTCTTTCACTTAGCAAGATGCATTTAGGGTTTCTCCATATGTTTCTGTGGCTTGGTAGCTCATTTCTTCTTAGTGCTGAATCAAATTCCAGTGTCTGGATGCACCACCGTTAATTTATCCATCACCTTCTGCAGGACATCTTGGTTGCTTCCACGTTTTGACAATTATGAATGAAGGTGTTATAAACATGTGTGTTCAGGTTTTGTATAGACGTTTTCGACTCATGTGGGTAAATACCAAGGAGTACAACTGCTTTGTTTATGGGATGAACATGTTTAGTTTTATAAGAAACTGCCCAATTGTATAATAAAGTGGCAGCACCAATTTCCATTCCCATACTTAACAACTTTGGAGTATCTACCACGTGCCAAACGCTCCTTGTTAGAGGGCACAAAATTAGTCAACCAGGATACAGAAGTTATTCTAGAAAGTGTTTAGGTACCATGAACCTGTTCCAGTTACAAGTTCTAAATTTACTCTAAAACGTTAGAGTGACTTACTGGTTAGGATCTATGCTTTCTAGTACAAATCACATAATTATTCTTAAATGAGAAATGGGTAAACTTATAAAAGTTTTTAAACTATAATAAAATATATCAGTGATGCATTTGAATGGTTTTATGAGATTATACCACTGGACGTCTAGACCCTAAGTTCTGGTCCAGCTCTCTGGTTTCACATGGATGAAAGAAAAACTGCTGGAACAAAAGCAGTCTTTTTTTTTTTTTAATGTATTTTTGAGATCAGTGATCTTCGTAGATTTATAAACTTTCTTGGTAATTATGGCTTTAAATAAGTACCATGGGGTAAATAATTTCTGGTTTTCAGGAAAAAAAAAATGCAAAGTGCATGCATGTGTGCATGTGTGCATGCGTGCATGTGGGGACACACACACCACACACACACACACACACACACATACTGCCCGCCACCCCCCATCACCTCGAACTGCTTTGGAGTCTGTCAGAGGCTTGAACAGTTGCCCTGGGGAGCAACAGCCTGATTCTCTCTCACTCTAGCTCAGCTTGAGCTTTGCCTCCAATGGACTTGAATGGAAATTATACACAGATGAATGGCAGAAAATTAGTTTTTCTACCTTTAAAAGGTCTTGTCAGAATCCTTAGTGGAAGCATGATAGTATTAGCTAAGCTTGGACTGAAATATTTTTGTAATTCCTAAAGCAGGTAATGAATTAAAAATTTTGTTCTTATCTGTTGGACTAAAGTGACAAAGGAGATGAGAAATGTAAACTTTTTTTTAGCCTAAATTATATCATCAGATCATTGTCCTGGTTCCTTTGTACTATATAGAAACAGTTTGAATATCGGTGTCAAACGGTTTGCATTCTGCATTAAGTGTTCATTTCAATCCACAGCTCCACATCTGTCGCCATATTTCCAACTTTTTTGGCTTTAAAATTGCATACAAATATTTGTGAAACTGGAATTTTTACATGGTGTAAAGTGACATTTCTAGTGAGGTTTATCTGGCTGGGAGGGCCAGTAAAACTTTACTAATTTCATGAAATAGAGTGTGTGGTGGAGGACTCAGCTTTGAAAGGGGTTGGGATGCTTGCTTCTCTGTCCTGAGGGTAAACATGCATTCATTTGTTGTAAAGGGATGGCTTGTGAACGGGCAGTCTGTGGGCACTTGATTTTGGAGGGGAAATTAATGAGGAAACGCTAAAGGATCCCTTTTCATATGCTTGAAAGATAGAACAGAGTTTTTATGTGGTGGAGACACAGAAGCCCTGAAGTCCGCCCAACCAGGGAGGAGATACAGTAACCACAGAAAAAGACACACAGTTCATAGTCGCTCTGCTGCATCTGCTGTGACTTGCAGCAAAGTGCTATCTGTCTTGTCTTCTCTCCCAGAAGTTATTGATTAAGCCCACCTCAGGCTTTTGCTGTGTCACCCCGGGCGGAGGGGGGGTGCTCCTAGGACTTGAGAGGAAGACATATGAATGGGAGGGATGGGAGAGGGGAGGGGAGGAAGGCTGGGGGTCAGGTGTGGGTAAAAACACCTTCATGAGCTGGCTTGGACCTGCCACTTGTGTGCTGGCTTGTGCTTCTTCAATAATATCTCTTGCTTACATTGAAATAAAGTTTTTGGATAAGATTGGTGCTTGGTTTTATCAGCCTCACACTGGCTAGTTTCATTTGTAAAATCTGTCCCTTTCTGGAATGTATGCTTCGTGAGAGCAGAAACTTTGTTTTGTTCACAGCAGTGTCCCCAGCCAGCATCTGGTACAGTATCTGTCACGTGGCTGTCATTTAATACATACTTGCTAATAAATGAATGAAATGCAAATTAGCAAGGCATCATTCCAATAAAATAAATGGGTGCATCCCTCATTTCTTTGTTTCATTTTACTGTGAATTTACTCTGTGGATTGAAAAAGCATACGATGCCCAGACATCACGTTAGAGCGTGCCTGCTGACTTCCCTGTTGAACTTGGCCATTGGCATCAGGCCAGTGGATGTTCAAGCTGGACTTCTGCAGAACCAGGACTGAGACTGCAGAGCATTGGCACCAGGTCTCCAGAGCTTCTGGCCTGAGAGGACACTGCAAAACCTAAGCATGCCTCACAGTTCCCTTTAAGAACGTCCTGGGAGTGGCACCTGCCAACATAATCATGTGCCTTCCATCCCAGACCCAGGATGAGCCTGGCCCTTCACATGTGGAGGCTTTGGTCCTGCTGGTGATGCTGCCTTTCCCAGAAGCAGCCACAGAAACCTGTCTCTGCATAATCCTCTCCTGTGGTGTGTGTCCCACAGAAGGTCCTCCGGGGCTTCCTAGTGATGATTTATTACTCCAGGTAGTGCCATGCTTATTTCATCTTAGGGAGGAAGAGTGAGCAAGAGATAACATTTGCACCATTTTCTTAGACCCTAAACCTACATTTTACATTGAGCAGTTCTGACTGGACCAAAAAATTTGGCAGCCGTAATCACAGCGTCATATCATTTTTATCTGCTGGCATGTCACCATAATGTCCATTGATAGCACTCCCTCCAAGTCTGCTTTTTTGACTTTGCCACCATGTGTAAAGCCAGATGAATTCTCATGTTTTAATCGTACCCCGTTTTCCTTCTCCTTCCCTGTCCCCCGTGCTAAAGAATCTTAACTTGCTGAAGGCAGGGCTCAAGGTGCTTTGACTGGTCCCTACGCCAGATTTCCTTTCAGTTTGTTTGTGAACACCAGGGCGACTAGAAGATTTGAAGCCCATGACTGTTAATGAATGTAGTAGTCGAAGAAGCTGTGATGTGCTGTCTTCTTGTATTACTGTGGTTTAACTTTAATCTTTCATGAAACATTCTCACAAGCTTTTAAAGCTAGTTGCATTTTTATTACAATTTCTTCCAAAGCATCGAAGTCAGTTCTGAGATTGGGAGGCGGTTTCAGCATCTGGATAACTTGGAAACTGGACTGTGGTTTTAAAGTTTCCTCTTCCTATTCATAGACACCGTCCAAACCATTTTAAGTGGGCTTATTTTTAACTGGAAACCCAGATTGAGGTTTCCAAGTGTAATATGAGGTCACCATCATTTTCTTCAATAGTAATCTATTCATACTTGAAATATTATGCTCAATAGTTCATTAGAAGTATTTAATAAGGTTCCACCAAATGCTAGGACATTTCATAACACCTCCCAGCCTCTGCTATCCTCTGGGGATATTTTTCAATCATAAATTATTGGTTTTAATATGAAGCTATTTTCTGGAAGATGGTGTTGGTATGACAAGTAAGGACATGTGATGTCATTTTTTTTTAAACACGGACTAGTTTATTTTATTTATTTTTATAATGATTTTTATTTTTTCCATTATAGCTGGTTTACAGTGTTCTTTCCGTTTCCTACTGTACAGCAAGGTGACCCAGTCACACATACATGTATACATTCTTTTTCCTCACATTATCACGCTCCATCATAAGTGACTAGATATGCAATTCCCAGTGCCACACAGCAGGATGATGTCATTCTAGAAAGACATTCTTCAACAGGCATTTTTCAGATGGCAACAGATTATGTCAGAGATGTAAGAAACTGTTTGCCAACCTATGTGAACTTGCTGATTTTTATTTCTCTACAAATAAGTTGGTTAGCTCACTAATTTGGTAAAATCCTTTTGCACACACACACGTGCCACAAAATATTGAAAGCTATGTGATAAACTGAATGAATATCATTGCAACACATATTACGTATCACAGACAAAGGGCTACTTCTAACATAAAAATCCTCATCAATCAATATGAAAAAAATGGCCAGTAACTGCTTCAACAATGGGCAAATACATAGGTAGACAATTCACAAAAAACATGTGAATACAAAATGCAAACAATTTTACTTCCAGTAGAAGAAATTCACTTCTGTTTTCAAGCTTGGTTTGCGTTTATCCAACATAGCCGATCTGCCTGTGTCTCTTAAAAACAAGTGCAGGGCCTTGTTTGTGGCCCAGGTTGTACATGGATGAAGTAGACCCTGTCTGTAGTTTTCACCTGGAAAACTGAGATTTGTTTATCCCTTTGTGTATGCAGCAGATATTTCAGATTGGCTCACCAAATATCCACTCCAGCCCCCTTCTAGTTAGTCTTATGTGATAGAAAAGCTTTTTAAAAAAGGTGGTGGTGGGGGTACAGGGAGGAAGGGAGGGAGGGACCAAGGAAGAAGAAGTTTTCAATCCTTTCATGCAGGGAGAAAACAGGGTTCTGCCAAAAAGTTATATTTGTGATAACTTGGAATGATGGTGTAAGCAAATGAAGGCAGTGGTTGTGTGCCGGGAAGTGTCTTGCTTTTCTGGGAAGCTGTGATAAAGATCATAGCGTCCTATCATGTGGTCCTCAGTGCTGGGCAGTAGGTGGCATCTATACCAAGATGGTGGAGGCAAAGTCTCAGGCTGTGGGCAGTCATTGTCCAGTAGCATGGCTCCTGGCCATGGAGCATCCCAGCACTTTGATAACTCCAGAAATTCTTTAGGTCATCTAATACATTGTAACAAACCTTCCTCTTCTTAAGCCTGCAGAGTGGAGTCAACAGATACATTTCAATAGTAAATTCTGTTTTGGGAACCAGAGGGTAGAGGCAGAGGATGGAGCAGAAAACAGAGACATAGAAATAAATAAACCAATCAAAACCAGGAGGAGTTCCATAAAAAAGTTCCTTTAGAGTTTCAGTTCTGGTATTTCACTGCTGAGGAATACTGTAAATTAAAACTAAATTTGCTTTTGGGCTCCCTGTAGAAATCTCATAAAATGTTATTTTCTAGACATTTACTCATGCATTTAGTCAAATAACATATCAATCAAGTGCTTCATCAAATTAACCACAATTACAGAATTCAGGCATACTTTGATTTAGAGGACATGTCTTTTCCCTAAAACCCAAGTAACAACATGCCATTTTCAAAAAATCTTAGTAGGAATCCTTTAAAAATATATAAAGAGGATGAAAAAAATGAACAAAATGTATCTCAGCCTCAGGTAAGTTTCATCCAGTTGGATAAACAGGTTAGAAAGCCCAGCAAAACAGGCGGCATAGGTTCTCCATTGGTAGGTTGCATGGAGTGGGGATGGGAACAGAGGAACATGAGAAACTGGTTGACAGATTCAGGATGTCTCCACTGTTAAACCCTTCTGAAGCTGCGGGCATGCCTTGAAGTGTTAAAACCTGTGAATGCCTATCGTTTCAGCTTAGGTGGCAGACCCTTAAAGAGAGAGGGTGCCAGAGTTCCCACTGTGGCTCAGTGGGTTAAGAACCCAACATAGTGTCCCTGAAGATGCGCATTCGATTCTTGACCTCGCTCGGAGAGGTGGGGGGCGGTTAAGGATAAGGCGTTGCTGTGAGCTGTGGTGTTGGTCAAAGATGCAGCTCGGATCCGATGTTGCTGTGGTGTAGACCAGCAGCTACAGCTCCAATTCGACCCCTAACCAGGAACTGACCCTAAAAAGAAAAAAAAGAAAAAGAAAAACATCCCTCCTTATAGTTCTGCACATGGATGTGTGGGTGTCCTCTGTGAGGGGCATCAGAGACACGCAGCCTGCAGGGCTGCCCTTGACTCTGCTTCAGCCCAGAGCTTTTGCTCCCACTTCTTTGGCTAGAGGTCTAGACAAACCTGCCTCGGAGGCAAGCCTTAGCAGCCAGGATTAAGTGGCTTCATTTTAAGAAGGCATTTTGCTCGTGGTAACAAAGTCAGCGCCACCATGATTGAGTCTGTCCTGGATGACTGCCTATACTTTTAGCTCATTTAAAACTTATCACATTGGAAAGGAAAAAAAAAAAAAAAAAAACAAGCTACTGATATGGCCCTGGAGCTTTTCTCTGCTGATAATCAAACCAAACACAACAATCCCTGATACTTCAGCTCTTTAGATTTGACTCGTGCAACAGAGATTCCCAGTTCCTCTTTCCTGAGAAATGTTATGGAAAAACGAATCTCTGCAACAAAAGGAACAGCAGAGTAGAGCAGAGCACAATGGCACCACCTGTTATTCCAGCAGCAGCGCCATGGGTTCAGGATTTGAAATGCAGGTGCTTAGTTGTGAGGGTGGGTTCAGGACCGGAATCAGGGGGAAATGTACCCAAGACTTTTGTTTGTTGGGTCCTCTCCGTGGGATGATAGGCTCTGAATCCTTCATCAGCCAACCCCGGGCAAACTGGAAGCTTCAGCAAAACACTCTCACATTCCAGCCGAACTTAGGAAGTGTTTGAATCAAAATAGGGAGATAATGACCTTACAGCAAGAAGAAATATTTTTCAGCAAAATCCTAGGAAGGGGTGAATATTGAGTTTTGAAAATAGACAAGGCAAAGGTGTCTGTTTTAAGGGCAAAATATATACATGTCTTTCTTTCTAGTTAAAAGACTGGCTACCCACATTATATTCTGAGAGCCTGCATTTTGAATCAAGACAAGAATTTTCCAGGATAAAGATGTGATGGCCTCAAGGGACTTCTCCCCTCTGGGCAAATCCCTCGAAAATAATTCTCTCAAACACTCTTGCACATCTGGTGCCGGGAGGCATGGTGGCGGGTTCTGAGAGTGCATCTCCACTGAAGTGAGATGGAATTCCAGGAAGATTTCAGTGTGCAAACTCGTCTCTTCACTGACTGTCGGGCCTATGTGGATCGGGCCTATGTGGATCTGAACAGTCAGGCCTATGGGGATCTGAACTCATTCCTCGACTGCAGAATGCTCATGAGATTGAGGGTATGGTACTTGGTCGTTGGCCACCCCAGCAAGAGCGTGGTGGGCAGAAGCCAGGTTCCTGTGGGTGGAGGATGGAATCTGAGATGAGCAAGGGATGAAGGGGCCTGAGGGCGATGCTAGAGAAGCCTGACCATGAGGACCAGGAGAGGGACTGGACAGGAGCCTGGCCCCAGGAAGGGAGTGACTTTAGCTTTTCTGGTCTTCTTTTCTGTTCTTCCATATTTACTTTTTGCCCCCTTGTTGTTATATTTTTTTTATTATCTTTTTTTTTGTCTTTTTGCCATTTCTTGGGCCGCTCCCTCGGCATATGGAGGTTCCCAGGCTAGGGGTCGAATCGGAGCCATAGCCGCTGGCCTACGCCAGAGCCACAGCAACGTGGGATCCGAGCAGTGTCTGCAACCTACACCACAGCTCACGGCAACACTGGATCCTTAACCCACTGAGCGAGGCCAGGGACTGAACCCACAACCTCATGGTTCCTAGTCGGATTTGTTAACCACTGCACCATGACAGGAACTCCTGTTGTTATATTTTAAATGGAAGCATCTAAAACATGTTGGACTGTGGTTGGATGGATCCGGGAGAGGGAGATAATGCCTGAGACCAACCTTCACTTTACAGGTAAGTTTTCTTAGAAGCATAGCACGGGGATCAGTGGGCTTTATCAGGTGGCAGAGGGAGGAGGGGGCCCGTGCCGTCAGGGATCACTGGCCTTCTCATAAGTTCTTCCTGTAAACTACGAGACAAGGCCATCTGCTGAGGGAGGCATGGGTAGTTGTTGGAGCAGGATTTATAAGTTCAAAGACAGAGTGACTTAAAAGGATGGAAAAATAACTGGACAAGAGAACTCTGGTAAGATGAGTTGGGTGCCCAGCTAAGCCTGATGCCCTTGATTTTGGAACATTACCAACCTACCTGATTTGTGATTTCTCTCTGAAGTCTTTGGATTCTCAGAAACAACCAGTTAGACATTTGCCAGCATTCAATCAGCTTTAAAAAAAAAAAAAAAATCAGATACTATTGTTGGCTCAAAACGTATGGCAACAAGCATTCCAAAGAGGAAATGTCACCAATAATTTAGAAGCTAATCAATGCATGTCAGGTGACATGTGCTATGAAGAAAAGTGAATCGGGGCGGGGTAAAGAGAGCTGGGGGCGGGGGCTTCTGATTTGTAGAAGGTGGTTGGGAGGGTGTTTCCAGGATGGTGACATTTGAGCAAATAACTGAAGGGAGGGAGGCAGCCATGCAGACACCTGAGACAGGAACATCCCAGGTAGAAGTGTCACACCTGGGAGGCTGCCCAAGGGAACAGGGACCAGGATGACAGGAGAACAGGGAACAGGTGGCTGAGGAGGATGAAGGGGAGGTGGGAGGGCCATGCGCCCAGGGGTCTTGGTGGCCACAGAAAGGTTTTAATTTGAATGAGTGGATGTAAGTTCCAAAAGGTCAACCTTGCCGTGGGGTTTGGCAGAGGTACTGAGCAGGGGACAGAGGAGCCCAGGTTGAGGGCCTTTGCAGGAGGGTGGTGCATCAGAGGAGGGGTCATGCTGAGAAGAGGGGGGAACTGACTGGGCAAGACGAGATGGCCCAGGAGCTTGAGGGGAAGCTGCATGGAGGGGGTTGAGGAAGCCCCTGGAGGGACAGGGGGCCGTGGCAGGTGGGGACAGTGCAGAGGAGGTGACTCCAGTCCTGCACACACTGTATTGCATTGGGCTGGAGCCCAGTGTGCTGCCGGGTGGGGTCAGTGGTGGAGGAGAAAGACCAGTGCATGCGTGGGGGCCCCAGGACCGAGGCTGAGTTAACTGGAGTGGCACGAGTGGGAAGGACAGCCTGGCCAGGGTCCCCCCGCCCCCAGTGTCTCTCTAGTTGCCTCCCTTTTGGACCGAGCCTCCGTTGGCAATGCCTGTGTGTATTGCTCTGGTTTTGCCCTGGACAGTGTTCCTATACTCCTCCTGAGGCGTGGATGACCAGATAACCAGGTTCCCGTCGTCTATGAGAGTTTATGTAATGTGTATGTGTGTGTGTGTGTGTGTGTGTGTGTGTGTGTGTGTGTGTGTGAACACACACAGGCTCCATGGCAGAGGGCAGGTGAAGTCAGCCCATGACACCCTGGACATGGCCAGCTGACCAGTAGTTTACTTTCATTGCCCCTGTTGGGACTCTGGGCTTTGATTCTCAAAGTTCAGCCCTCACCTGCTTGTTAAAAATTCAGTCTCTGGGGCCTTCAGTCTGATGAATTAAAATCAAAATTCACATTTAATAAGCTCCCCAGGTGAGTGGTGTACATAGTAAACTTTGGAAGTGCTGCTTTAGAAACCCTCAAAAACAAAATAAAATAAAACAAACAAAAACCCAAGAGTTTTTATTTTTCCTATTCAAGCTCATTTTCCCAAGAGCCTTCTTGTGTTAAGCACGTTCTAACAGGCCTTCTCTGAGTTCCTGAAACAAAGTAGAAACATTTGTAGGATCACTTAGCACACTTTGCCTAATTACTTGTGTAATGGGAAATCATGCCTTTTTCATCTTATCTTTTCTTTCAAGACCCAGATCCTTTTGTCTTTCTAGATAAGAGTCCTTTCACCTTGACGTTTGGACCACTTCAACTGCATCAGATGTCTCGCTTCAGCATCCCCTGAATGTAGTTGTGTTCAGTGACTCCTACTCATGATTAGTGTGCTTTTCAAAAGGATGTTGATAAAAACATTTTCAGTGTCTTCCTGGTATTAGTTGCAGGACGGGTGTTGTTAATGATTGGCTTGTGTGTGGCTTCATGAAAGTCATTCTAGGAAGAAACAATCCTGTTTTGGCCCTGATGGGACATGGCAAGGCAGTTTCATCTAGGAAGTAAAGCATAGGACCCAAGGGGGTGGCCCTGCCATGTCATCACTTGGGTCATGCAAACCCCAAGCAGCTGCCTATCCTCGTGGACAGGCAGAGCATGGCAGCTGGGGCTGGTAACATGGCTTTGACCTGCTCCAGGCAGTATGCTTTCCATAAATGATTTTTCATTCTCATAACGGCCACGATGTAAGCACTGTAACTTGTCCATTCTACAAAGAGATTGAGAGCTGAGTCAGAGGCTTATCCAAGGTCACATCATCAATAGGCAAAGTGAACCTTCAGATCCAGGTGTCCCCGACTCTGGGGACATGTTATTAACCTTTGTGCTCTAAGCACTTGTCAGAAGTTGGTGGGGGGGTTTCAGATCATTAACTTCAAGGAGATTGGTAGTAACGGGGACAGCATGCCTGCCTAAAGGGGAGCCTGTGGGGTTTTCAGAAGAGAAGTATACTAGAGGCATGAGGAAGAGTTGGGGACCCAGAAAAAAGGCATGTGGCCAGTTACCCACTCTGGGGTGCCCAGTGGTGTGACCTGAGATGGTGCCATTGAAGATTGGTAAGGAACCAGCCAGCCTTGGTTCAGCCTGGGGATGAAAAGTGACTCGGTAACCAGGCTGGTCCTTGGAAGATGATACGGCCTCACACATTTGGGAGGGGGAGCTGGGATGAAAGAGAGAAGCACAGGTTGCTTCAGCAAGAAAGGAGCCTGTCTTCCTGGCTCCTGTTTCTCCAAACAGAGTCATTAAAATGGGAATGGCTACTGGAAAATAGCCACAGATTTATGGAAAAAGGGGCAATGGGATAAGCAAGATATAGATACAGTTTTTGTTTTTTGTTTTTGGTTTTTTTTTTTTGGTTGCACCCATGGCATATGGAAGTTCCTGGGCCAGGGATTGAAACCAAACCATAGCTGTGGTGACACTGGATTCTTAACCCATGCTGCTTCAGAGATAACGCCGGCCCCTTACTTAACCTGCTGTGCCACAGCAGGAACTTCAAGAGATAAATGTTTTCAAAATCTGCCCTGAAGAGTAAGTGCTGGGGTGAAAGTACAACTTATTAAACTGCTCTGGCTGGAGCTGCCATGCTGAGCCCCGTGAGCAATAGACTCATTCTTTATCTTGCACAAAAGTGTGGATACACAGGCTTCAATGCCCAAGTCCCACACACACAGTTCCCATCCAGTGCACCAAAGTCACTTGTGGGGGAAATGAACCTGTGGTCTGTGTGATGCCATTCGTGGCTGGTGTGATGGGTTCGGGTGATAGAATGGTTCATGAAGAGAGGTCGAGCGCTGAGGAACCTGGCTCTGTGAGTAAGCAGGGGGACTGCTTCTTGCAGCAGCTCCTCCTGAAGATCACTGATAATAAGTTATCACCCCTGGGTAGAGGGAAACTGAGAATGTACTTACTCACCAAAGATGTCACAGTCTTGAATGAGGTATTTTGATATTTAATGGATGATGTTTGCCCCCCTCCGTAACTGCCATCAATTAAAACGAAGAGATGGATGGGGAGGATTATGTTTGCACTTAATTTTGTCTGAATATTTAAGCACAAATAATGGAGATGAAGACTTATAAGAGATATTTTGACATGTATCTGGGAGATACAGCACAGTTAAAATTGTTGGAGCCTTTTCAGTTATGGATTGCTTAGAAAGTGAGAAAGTCCGTAATACCTACGAAGACCTGAGACTTGGAAATTCAACCTTTTAGATGTTTTAGAAAAATTGCCCTCCCAGGTGGATTATTTTTCTCTAAAATCAATTTATGAAATAAGTTTCTTCAATTACTAAATTTGAAAGGAAACTGAAAGACTGTGTGAAACAACTGATTAGAGAAAAACACTTTCCCCACAGTGTAGTAATATATCCATATCTGCTATATATTAAAATTGTCTCCCGTTGCAGCTCAGAGGTTAACGAATCCGACCAGGAACTGTGAGGTTGCGTGTTTGATCCCTGGCCTCACTCAGTGGATTAAGGATCCAGTGTTGCCGTGAGCTGTGGTGTAGGTCGAAGATGCTGCTTGGATCCCGCTGGCTGTGGCTGTGGTGTAGGCCAGTGGCTACAGCTCCAATTAGACCCTTAGCCTGGAAACCTCCATATGCTGCAGGAGCGGCCCTAGAAAAGGCAAAAAGACCAAAAGAAAAAAGCTGTCTCCCAAATGGAAGCTATCAAGATCAGTTTACCAAATTCTAGCAGAGAAAGTGGGTGAACACTAGATTAGTGGATCCTCTCTGGAGCAGGACATTTCTTTGCCTCCTTCTGTCAAAATTAGTTGGATTTATTCAAAATCATTTCTGTGATTATGGGAAGCTACTTGTGTATGATCCGGATGACAGTAGCCAGTATGCACTTTGCGAAGGTAAAGAATGCAAAATTTAAAAAGAAAAAAGGGTAATACATTCACATGCAAATGCTGCTTTCACCTAAAACCTATGAAAGGACCAAAAGGAAGGAGGAGAAAAAGACAGTCAAAATAATGCTATCTACATTCATTTATTCCTTCCTTCCATGTTCAGACCTCCAGGCGTGGTTGCCTACCCCATTTTCTTGGTGCTCAAGACGATGTAAGGGAAAGTAATAGCCTGGAGTCTGCTTTCTCTCTGCCCTTTACTAGCTGCTTGATTTAGAGGAAATTACAGTCTCTGAGCTGCAGCTTCTTCATTTATGTGCAGTACTAGTATCTATAAGACTGTCTTGTACCAAATGAAGAAGTTTTGGAAAATCATCTTTTACCTTTTGTTAAAAGAACACACACACACACACACACACACACACACACACACACACACACACCCCGCGTTGAGCCCCGCAGGTGATTTATCTCATGTAATACTCACCACCCAAGCCCTAATTAACAGGCGAAGAATATAAGGTGCACAGAACTTTGAGGACACACAGCTACTAGGTGGAAAAACTGGTGTTGGGACCATAGCAACAGGGTCTAGAACAGTTTTTTTTTTTCTTTCTTTTTTACAACATGCGTAAGAAATACATTTTACCTTGTGAATCAGTACAGATCACCATGATACAGATATGTGTCTATTATATGTCTATCTACATGTGTGTGTATCTACACGTATGTATATGTGCATGCATGTGAATTTGAAACCAAAATGTCATGAAACAATGGTCACACTTCATGTGGTGCAAATGACACACACGTATACACACAAGGGATAGGTAGAATATAATCTTTTTTATTGTAATAATAATGTACTAAATTGAATATGCCAATCAATTGTGATACACAATTTGAAAAACTAAATCCCACTCTCTAACCCCTATGTTACAGTGCTTGTATTTGATAGAAGTTCTTGGTACATAGTAGGTACGCAATAAATATTTATTCAATGTTTTATGAATAGTAAATAGGAGTAATGAAGTTTTTGAAGATCCTCCAAAAATCTTATCTGACCCTGTAACTTCAGTCTTTCTCTACCTGTGATGTTAACTCTTTCCCTTCAATTGAGAAAAACTGCACAATCTCAGGATAGCATGCCTTCCTGTGTCCACCATATGTAAGTGATCTGTGAGGAGAAGCTGAGGACAGATGCATTGGCTGGCGGGAGAGTTGGGTTTTTAAAGAGCAGGAGAGTAAAACCACAGCTGAAGTTTGCCAGGAATCCCATTATGCCCAGAAATAACATCAGCTTCCGATTTTGCAACCTCGGAGTCAGGGTAGAGGACGTGGGCTGGTTGAGCCAGTGGACGGAATCTGGTCACACCCTCTCCTTGGAGCCTCCCTGAGGCCAGATCTGGGAGGCGGGACCCCTCATTCGCTTCCTGCCTGTTGGTTCCTCCCTCCCGCCTAGCTAACAGGTGGGAAGCCTCCTCAAAGAAGGGATCGGATGTAAATCTTCCATTGTTTGCCTAGATTTTCTTTCAACATGCTCAAGAGTTTGCCTTTCCTGTGTCAAATCACAATACAATTGCACATTTGTTTTAGAATTGGGGCATGTTATTGGATATGCCTGGGGTGAGTAGGGGATTGTTTGGGGAGTGGAAGATGTTTCTTCCTTCAGAGAGAACAATCTAAAATTTCTAAATATTCATTTGCCCAACCTTACAGATTGCAGATGAATGAATTCCCTGTCGAGTATCTCCTCAGTTTAACTACCAGTCTAGGGCTTTCTGTAAATATATGCATTTCACATAAAAACCATATCCTTTCATTTTCATTCTCACATGAGAAAGTGTTATATGTATGAGAGTTTTGAGTAATCGGTAATAGGGGGGTTAATAGTACCTTTAATATAATATTCATGCTTCGGAGAATAGTCTAAAAGCCGATCCTGGTTGTGTTATCAGAAAGGTTGCTGTTTCATAATAATGGGAGTGATTCAGATCTTTAGGTCTTAAAATTTTTGTTCCCTGATACTAAGTGAATTGAAGTTTCTCCTTTTACTTTGGATAATCTGGTGTGTTCTAACGAATGGATTATGTTTCTTTAATTAGAGATGAAGTCTTTAAAATGGTAGTTGTATGAAGAAATGAGAAAGCCTGTTAAATCATGTTAGCTCAAGTTTCAACAACTTCAGCTCCTAGTGGTTTCAAACAACCCCCTTGGGCTTATCCCCTGTGTTACAGTTGTAAGCAGCCCTACACACTGAAGAGAGGATAAAGCTAGACATTTCTGAGAACAAGGTTTTAGGTCCTGGAGCTGAACTTAGAGTGGGAGTGTTTCTATGTTTAGTGATCTTTACAACTAGACTTTCATGTCAACTGCTGGAAAGATATCCAGAGAATCTGCTAGAAAAAATGGTCAGAAGGATTTATATAAAGTCAAAAGAAAGTTGGGGGCAGTGGGGGATGAATGGGTAGGGAGAGAAAGGAGGAGAGAGGAAAGAAGAAGATAAGCAAGAGGATTTCTGAAATTCCTTCCAGGCTTCTTACCCTCTGCCTAGAGATGTTAAAATTTACCTTTAAGGTGATGGCTTCAATTGTCCATTATTATCCACTCAGGTTGTATCTTGAGGCACCTACTCTGATGAAAACATTCAGTTAAAGAGGAATCTAGAAAACAACAGAGATTCGCAAGCCCTTTAAGGGATTATTATGTAATTGGAGAGATAAAATATAAAAATACCCCAAAAGTCTGAATAATTAATAATTCAATGCTAAAAATGATAGGAGGCACAGAAACATCACAGGAAATTAAAGAAGCGTGAAAATCCAACCTTGGAATGAAAGAATAATTTGGATAGAGTATCAGTAATAGCTAGTTTAGAGAGCATGCATACTGGTGGTATTTGGATTCAGAAGAGGTGGCTGTTTTTGCATGTTTAATATAAAATCTTGCATAGCTGAGGAAGATCTTTAGGGGAGGTATTTTTCGAGTATTGGGGTGGCATAGGTGTCTATCATTGAAAAGACAGGCGGAGGGAGGCTGGCTCATTAACTCTTTAAAGCCCTGCGTTACTTTGTGTCCTAACCAAAGCAACTGTCTGTTTATGGCTCCTTGGTCCAAAGATGCTTTTATTTTTTTTGGACACTTAACTCTTTGAACAGTTACCGAGCTGTTTGTAAGTTCGTTAAAGAGATATGATGGGCGAGGAGGAGACTGGATCTGATAGACAGAACCAAGCTTTTCGATCATCTGCTGGTCTCAGAATTCCTTCAGTAGTGGGCAACCAAGACTGTGCTCCCGGGATGATGAGCAAGAGAAAGACTGTGGGTGACACCAAGAGATGAGAAAAGTTTGTAACATCAACTTACAGGAGAATATTCAGAGGGTCTTCTAGGGGGAAAAAAAGATACCATGTAAAAATGAAATCATCTTTCTTGGATGCTCTAGAAATATATTAAATTTATAATGACTGTTAGAGATACCTGGATATTTCTAAAACATGGTATCTAAGAATTGATGCTAAGCTCTGCAAAGAAAAGACCATGCACCTGATGGAAGAGAACTACCAGTTTGTGTTTTCTCCTATGAAATGAGGCTTACATTCAGCTCATCCATTTGTCCAACAAATATTATTAAGAATGTGCTGGCCCCTGTGCTGGGGGAAGTGATGGGAAAGTCTCCAGGTTACAATGCATGGCTGAGGGAGGGGATTCTTTTCTTTGTTTAGTTTTGCTCATTTTAATTAATTAATTTATTTTTTAATGAGAGAGAGTTGATCCCCTGGCTTGGGAGGCGTCCTATGAGAAGATAAGTTGAATGTGTAGGAAGGAGAGGAAACAATTGTCAAGAAAGTTCCAGAAGAGAGTGGAGGGATCAGCCCTAAGGGGACTCCCGTGGGTAAGAATGAGGAGCTCTTCTGCCTGAACCTTTTGAATCCTGTGCTTAATCTTTGCACAGCAGAGAGTGAAAGCTAAATGGTGCATGTGTACATTTTTCGTGTTGGGTCAAGATTCTAGAGACTCAAATTCCATCCCCCCACAGTTGTCTGAAGTTAAACTGTTCCATCTTTTCTGAAAAGAGGGTAGTCATATTAAATCCCTCTGTGTCCCAGGACGGTCCAGTGTGTCAGTGAGAAAGGACTTGTAGGAGGGTAAATTCAGAAGTGCTATTTAAGGAGTTCCCGTTGTGACTTAGTGGTATAGGTCAAAGACACAGCTCAGGTCTGGCATTGCTGTGGCTGTGGTGTAGATGGGCAGCTGTAGCTTCAGTTTGACCCCTAGCCTGGGAACTTCCATATGCCGCAGCTGTGGCCCTAAAAAGACAAACGAATAAATAAATAAATAAAGTAAAAAGAAGAAGTGCTATTTAAGTAACTTCGAGCCTTACTGAAATAGGATTCTACTGAAACAGGTTACTCAGAGGAAAAGATACTTGATATCAATGCTTTATTGTCAAAATTAGGATCCCAATAATCTTTTATTATCTTCTTTGAGAAATTACTGAACTAAAATATACAATTCCTCATTTGCAAAATGGAAATAATAATGGCTGCTACCTCAAAAGATTTGTATGAGCATTTCATGAGCTAATAGATTTAAAGTGGCCTGACATAGAAAGAGTACTCAGGAATGGTTAGCTATTATTTCTGTCATCCTTATCAATAAAAAATAATATTAAAACCTTTTTACTTAATTGAATATGTACACCTTTAAGCACAAGTCCTCAATTTATCAAATTATGCATAATTAAGGGTAATGTATTTCTAAATCATTGATTCCTTCCTACTTAAATTAGCTAACATTTGATTTTTAAGCTGGCAAAACTTGGGGAAGTCTACTGGAAAAGTTCACATCCTATTTTATTTATTAGATTGGAAACATGTCTTTAGACTTTTTCAAGGTAAATGCCTTAATGATGAAAATCCTAAATTATTCTGGATTGGTACCATCTTGACAGAGTATCTTTTTTTCCGTAAGCATCTCAAAGTTGAGTTTGAGCTGCAGTCTAATCAATAATTATTAGTTTCAAATCCTAGAGTTCATTTCAACTCTTAGGGAGAGAAGTGTAAAAATTCTGGAATGTCACCATGAAAGTCTGAAACAATTGGGAGCCATTGTTTTGATCACAGACTGTTATTACGACCAGATTATGATGCCACATGGGATGGAGAAATGTCTTCATTTTGCTTAAGAGACATTCCTTCCATGGGAACCCACGTCTCAGCACGGGAAGATCTCAGTCCGCAGAATGACTCCATCTCAAGGGTTCAGGCAGAGGTCCCCACACTCCCCTCCCAGCACCTCCACGCTGGTCGCTGGTCGCTGTCCTCCACCTCATGTCATCGTGTACCCTGAGGACCACTGATGCTGTGGCACTCTAGGGCGCTGGAAGGTGTGATGCTCTGAGGGTTTTCAACTTCTCCCTTCTTTTTTCCCCTTTCATATTGAAAGGTATGAGTATGTATCAGAGGACACATGGTCTGTATCCGCTTACGTGTTGCTGCCGTGCCCCCTGCTCTGAGGGTGCTGCCCTCTTGTATATGCTGGATGCGGGGGCGGCGGGGGGGGGTACCTCAGCTCACTTGGCAAAGGGTGGCCTGCCCATGGACAGAGAGAATCATCGAGAATCATCTCCATCAATCAGAAAAATAAAAACTAAAATCATAGGGCCATCTTGTGGGAGCTTTCAAGTGAATTGCAGGTGTTCATTTGTGAAATTTCACTCTGTACTGCGGTAAATATTTTATTTCTTTTCAGTAATGTGGAGAGTGGGCTGTTCTCTGCTCCACCTCCATCTCCCGGCAGGGTTTTCCTTCTCCCTGCACTGCCCCTTGTGCCCCACATTGAACCACCTTCTCTCTGTTGTCACTGCTCCGGCATCACTTGAGGTCCCTGCCCAGCTGGCTGGGGATGTCTGGTTTCTCTGCCCCTTCTCCTCCCCTTCAGGCTCCACTGGAGCCCCAAGTCCCATCTGCCTCAGCAATGCTGGCTCACACCAAGCAGAGATCTATTGAGACGAATCAGGGAGAGAGGTGTGGGGACAGCTTGGGAACGCATGTTTGGGGGCCTGGGTGGCCCGTGGGTGCCATTCTCATCACTCCCTCATCGGTGGAATGGCCCCTTCTGGTCCCCTTCCTCCTCGTCCATCAGCAACGGTCCCTAGAACAGCCTGCCCAGAGATCAGACTCCGTGGATCTCAGGCTCCCAGGAAAGAAAGCATTTGACTAAATGTGGTCTCCAGTGGATCAGGGAGGCAGGGCGGGGTCTCACGCCCACAGCACCCTCGGAGGGAGCTGGACCTCCAGACCCGGAGCCAGCACGGCCGAAAGCACCCTCTCCCCCAAGACTCCTCCAAGAGGCTTTCCGGCCCCTCCTCTCCAGGCCCAGGGGTGAAAACTGGAGCCCCAGCAGCAGAGGCTGGTCTCCTGGTTGCTCCCTCGCCCTGTCTGGTCTGCTAACCCCCTGGGGGAGCTCCTGCTTCTGAGAACTGCTAGCAAGTAAGCCCCCCCACCCGACCCCCTGCCGCCTTCCCTTCTTCCAGCCCAGGGAACCAGGGGTTGCTCTCCCGGGCACTCTGTCTTATCCTGTCCACCTGCTGGTCTCCTTAGAGAATTTCACGTCACTGAAAAAACTGCCTCTCCTTTCTCTCTCCATTGTTCTCTCAAGTGGAAGAGGCCACCATTCTCCTGGGGATGGAGCGGGTACAGGGGCCCTCTCAGGCTGCGGACGCTTGCCTTTTCCCACCGCCTTGTCCTCAGTGAGTCCATGCTGCCTCTCCCAGCCCCGCCCATCCTGGTTTCCTTCCCCTGCCCCTGAACTCATCAAAGGTCTACTCCATCCTCCTGGGTCTCCCTGAGGCTCAGGCCTCAGGGCCACAAACAGGCCAAGAACTAGGTCAATGTGAAAAGATCTCTACATCTTTCAAGATTCATTAAAATTTTTTTATTCAAGTATATTTTTTACTTAAGTATATTTTAAAACATTTTGGAGTTCCCTAGTGGTGTAGCCTTAAGGATCTGGCGTTGTTACTGCAATGGCTCTAGTTGTTGCTGGGGCCTGGGTTTGATCCCTGGCCCAGGAACTATCACAGCCCGTGGGCATGGTAAAAAAAAAAAAAAATTAAAAAAAAAAGATATATATATATATATATATATATATATATATATATATATATACACACACACACACACACATATATATATATTTCAAATGTTTCATAGTTAGATTTTTTTTGGCAACTTAGATTTGGAGAGTTGACTTACAGAGATTTAAATATAGAGGAATTTAAAAAGTGAGATCTGTAAGTGTATTCATTCTTTTTTAAAAATAAAGTGTGGAGCTCCCGTCCTGGTGCAGTGGAAATGAATCCGACTAGGAACCAGGAGGTTTCAGGTTTGATCCCTGGCCTTACTCAGTGGATTAAGGATCTGGCGTTGCCTTGAGCTTCGGTGTAGGTTGCAGATGCAGCTCAGATCCTGCGTTGCTGTGAACTGTGGTGTAGGCTGGCAGCTGTAGCTCCAATTAGACCCCTAGCCTGGGAACCTCCATATGCCATGGGTGCGGCCCTAAAAAGACAGAAGACCAGAAAATAAAAAAATTTTTAAAAAGCGTAGTTGATTAACAATGATGTGCCAATTTCTGCTGTACAGCAAAGTGACCTGGTCATACATATATATACATTCCTTTTCTTATATTATCTTCCATCATGTTCTATCCAAAGAGACTGGATGTAGTTCCCTGTGCTGTACAGCAGGACCTCATTGCTGGTCGATTCTAAATGTAATAGTTTGCTGTAAGTGTATTAATTCTTAGTATACCATCGACTTTACTGTTTCTTTGAAAGTTTTCAGTTTTAGTAAGTCAGTGCACCAGTCTTATGAATTTTGAAGTTAGAAACCCTGGGCTTACATTTTCTGTTTTTGTAAGCATTTCTTGCATGATTGCTTGAAGCATAACATACAGGTGCAAACATGCCCAATGAAATCAGCTCAAGGAAGACCCCCCAGAGCTCAGACATGGAACCAGCACCCCAGTGAAGAAGCAGAGCCCCCTCTCCCCCAGCAGTCCTTCCCGGGTCACCATTGGTAACAAACAACCCAAACCCCGACTGTATTTTTGGCTCTTGCTTGACTTTTATCTCTAAGAGCTCATCTGTCATTTATGCCAGATTGAGCCTTTTCCTTTCCCCACTGACGGCTTTTCCTCTAACTCAGATCCTCATCACACCAGGACTGAATTATTGCAACAACCCCTTGGCTGCTTTCTTCAATGGTATCTTCTGTCATCTCTAAATTATCTCGGCATATTACTGATAGGATTGGTCTTTATGACACAACAATACATTTCATTTCCATTTCTTCTGGTCAGTGCTCTTCAGCAGGAATTACACACTCATATATCTACAGGGCCAGGTAATGCAAATGTGTGATGAAGTCCAAGTGAGGACTTTGTACATTAAGCATCTAGTAATATTCTTGTAATATTCTTTAAGTCTTAGGGCCAGCTCTTTATATCTTTCCATCCATAAACTGTGTCTGCAGTAAGTGCCAAATGAGTGCAAGCTGGCTGGTTGGTTTACTCCAGTAGTCTCCTGGGGTCTTTTGAATAGTTTTATTATTGGAAACAGATCTATTTGTGAAACAAAGATGTTATCAGTTATTTAGATTGCGGGGGGGGGGGAGAGATTTTAAGCTCAGTTGGTAGTGTAGATATTATCTTGGGTTTATTTTTCTTGGTTGGGTAAAGCTGTGAAATAAAGCCGATGCTTTGAAATGAGAACAGCAGAACACTGTAACCTGAGTCACCGCAGAGCAGGAAAGGCTGTCTAAGGCCACGCTGCTTTTGCTCTGCCTCTTAGGTTCTGCAGAGTGCCTTGTCTTGGGATGTGCCATTCTCATGCACTCCAAAAACAGGATCGAAATTCCCAAGGAAAAGCTGCAGTGTTCCCCCACGCCACAGATTCCTAAGCCACTGCTGGAACTTAGAAGACAGCTGACAGAAAGGCTAGCCTAGAGTTGGGGATGAGAACAAAGAGACTTTCTGAAACAGTGTGAATAGGGGGTAATAATTACAATGACGTGTAAGGTAGTTCCTTAGGAGCTACCGAACTAAACTACCGTATTTTCTAGAGTAGCACTTCCCGCTGCAGATCTTGCCTCAGTGATGGAGATGTCCCCAGTCTGTGCTGTCCCAAATATGGCTGTTGAGCCCTTGAGCTGTAGCGCAAGTGGCAAGTGTGACTGAGAAACCGATTATTTGGGGGGGGGGCACGCGCATGGCATGTGGAACTTTCCGGGCCAGGGATCGAACCCGAGCCACAGCAGTGACAACACCAGATGCCTAACCTGCTGTGCCGCAAGGGAACTCTAAGAAACTGAATGTTTAGTTTTCATTAATTTGTGGGAATAGCTACTAGTAGTTACTATATTGGACAGCCCAGTTCTGGAGAAAAATAGATCTTTCTCATGTCTTTGAAACAATTTTTTATGTCTTCAAATATTTTTTCCCTTTGGTCCGGGTCAAGAACCTCGGATATCTCCAATGATAGTCTCTGCTTTTCAATTTCTCAAGGTGAGAGGCTTGAGGGAGAAAGGATGTGAGCAGTGTGAACCAGAGGCATGGCTGACACTGAAAAACGGACAAACGCCGGCACCTGCGGTGACCCTCTCCTCCGATGCCCTCTGGCTGAGGAGTCACCCAGGCTGGACCCCCTTCCACCCAGATAATCACCCCGTAGAAGGAGAAGCCATGATATCTATACCCAATACAATGAAATGCTGTCTTTAACAATAACCTGAGCACTTTATCAAGGTCAAGGGCAATATGATGTGATAGGTCTCAGCATTGAACATATTCATGCTTATCATTAAAGTAGGTTTTAGGCATCTTTAAAGTCAAGCATCTATTTTTCAGCATATGTGTCCCAGTAAATGTGAGAAGCAGGTATATTAAAAAAATCAATTCACATCTGCTTCATTTTATATCTTATAGTTTCAGTTAACATCTGTTTTCATTAGACACGGAGCGACTAAAGCTTTATTTGAAAAAAGAAATCACAGATCATGAAAAGAAGCAAACAAAGCAGCCCATCCAAGAGTAAAATGCCTTAAGTAAGAGGTTGGAGAGGTTGGCTGGACCAGCTTCAGGAATGAGCTGAGAACATTGAAAGGGCGGCATTTCTCTCCAATTTGTAAAGACCTGTAGGGGAGCAATCTCATAACCTCTTTTGTCTTTTAATTATGAGGAACATCCTCTTTTATGCTGAACCTCATGATTCAGAATCTAATTTTCATGCTTTACAGATTCTCTAGACTCTTAAATGACAAACTGAATTATTTCCAGTACATCAAGAGCAGAACGTGGGCTTCGTCACGTCTTGGATGCTGTGATGCGGGATGGGGGCTCTGCCCATTGCTGTGAAACTCCTGTTCAGAAGAGGCAGGAGGCTGGTGACTGCTTGTCCCTTTCTTGTTCTTTTCAACCTGTGCATTTGGCTTGAAATGCACTGTATCTTAGAGCATTGAGACCTAGACTTTGGAAGCACCTCTGAACATGTGACGGCACATCCCTAGATGCCCAGTGAATGGCAGGAAGTAAATCCACAAGTCCTTCAGGCTTTGGAAACTTGGTCCTATCTTGTATATTTTATGATTCCCTGTTATAAATATGAATTGTGCCCAAAGGGGAAAATATAACCAGATGAATGACATAAACTACGAAGACTAAAGCTACCACATTGGTGAGCTGAGACTTTGGACCTTTGTTGTATCATAGCTGTGTTGATTCTGGAGGATGCACTGGAGGAGGGACAGGGGCCAGGACTTCTGGGGGCTTTGGGCTCTCATTCCTCCCTCATCTAACCTGCTGAGTAAAGTGGGGCACACTGGGTCATGTAGCAGCATTATTGCTCAGACACCAACTCTTCCGGTGGTTTCATAAATAGGAGAGCTCTGATTATGAACTTTAAGAAGTTTGGACTGAAGAAGGAAACATTTCCCAGAGGCATATGACTTCTTTTTTCTTGAGAATTACCATAGCTTACTTAGCTTGACCAGGGGCCGATGATCTCGGCCTCCGTGGAGAGAAGTGTTTCTCATGTCCAGATCCCGAATGTGATGTGACTCTTGCTTTGAAATCACCGTCAAATCATCAGGTCAAATAATGTAAAATACATGATAGCATAACATTGAAATTCTGTCTTCTCCCATCCCCCACGCCAACCCAAACAAAACATGCTGCATTCTATCCAGTTTCATTGTCTAGAGGATTATCATTTATTATTTGTCTTTGAAATAACTAATTTTTTTTCTCTTTTTTCTTTATTTCCTTTCACAATCAGAACCCCAACCTAGACCCATGAGGTGGTTGATTAGCTTAAGGGAAAAGTAAAATTATGTGCAGCTACATTAAATCTGGTGACTTATTTCTCAAATCTGGTTTTACATTCCCCAGCTCTGACCCAGAAAGTGTTCTTAGCAGCAAGTGGGCTTTCCTTCTTGGTGATTTGCTTACCTACTATTAACATGTAAATTCTTGAGAAGTTCCTGTAGTGGTTCAGCGAGTTAAGAATCCAACTAGTATCCATGAGGACGAGGGTTCAATCCCTGGTCTCACTCAGTGGGTCGGGGATCCGGTGTTGCCATGAGCTGTGGTGTAGTTGGAAGAAGCGGCTCAGATCCTGTGCTGCTCTGGCTGTGGTGTAGGCCAGCAGCTGCAGCTCCCATTCAACCCCTAGCCTGGGAACTTCCATGTGCTGCCGGTGCAGCCCTAAAAATAAATAAATAAATAAATAAATAAATAAATTCTTGAGAACAAAGGTACTATGGAAGACACACATAAAAATAAGACAAAATCCCCCGTGGCTTAATTAGATAATGCTCAAAAACCACTACTCAGAAAATACTTCAATTTTTTGGGGGGGAGGGTGGTTTATGATCACACCAACAGCATATAGAAATTCATAAACTACAGCTGAATCGGAGTTATAGCTGCCGGCCTACACCACAGCCACAGCAACACCAAATCTGAGCTGCATCTGCAACCTGCAGCACAGCTCATGGCAACGCCAGATCTTTAACTCACTGAGTGAGACCAGGGATCGAACCCATGTCCTCATGGATACTAGTTGGGTTCATTACTGCTGAGCTACAACAGGAACTCTGCTTGGACTTTTTTTTTTTTTTTTTTTTTTACTTCTAAGACACAGTCCTCTTTAGCTTTTGTCTGGGAATAAGTCCATAAGTAATTATTTGGATAATGGGCAGCATCCCTGGTCCTGGATCTCAGGCAGGCCCTTTGCTGGCCATGTCCACACCACCCACATTTCTGCGGCTTCTTTGTACCGTGCTTGACCCACCCAAGCATTCTAATTGCCCATCAAGTCATCTCACACGTTGTCCCCTCCACTTCCTTCAGCCACAATTAGTTCTCTCTTTCAACTGAATTAAGTGCCAGTGAGGGAAAGCGTAACAGTGTCTTAAAAAACCGCCTTGAGTCTATGCAGGAGGAGAAAAACAGAGAGAGGCAGGAGTTCAGACAGGACTATAGAGGTGTTGCATTTGAAAAGTAGGAGAGAAAGAGAACGGAAGCAAAGAAGTGGGTCTGGATAGGGTGGTGGGGAGCCTTTGGAAAGGAGAAAAAGTTTAAATTTAGACATTACGTAATATTCCTTAGGGTTTCTAGGCAACGTGGGGATCGGTTTTGATAACTATCAGGACCATCATTCTCCTCCTGGTCATCAACTGAAAAGAGCATTGCAGAAGCTGCCACAGGCTCTGCCTTTCAGAGTATTTATAGCTTAGCTGAGGCCACCACGGGGCAGCAGCTGGCAGAAGGGGATGAGGAAGGAACTAGCTGTCATGTGTGAGCCTAGTTCTCTGCAACCCACTGTAGAGGCAGTGCTACCGCATGGGGCAGTTCACAAGCAGCCACACAAAAGCGTGTGGAGCTGGGTCTGGGCGGTGGGGACTGGCTTATCCAAACCCATGCTGGCTGTCTATTGGTAATAGTTCTATACAAAGGTTCTATCGATTTGCTCTTTACCTTGGCAATGCATGCCTTCTAACCACGCACCACAAGGAACCAAGAAGACCCTGAACTATGAACCTGGAGATTTAGACCTGGCATTGACCATTCCACCTCCTGCTGGATGTTCCTGGACTGTCAGCATAAAGCTCCAATTTTTCACCTGTAAACCGTGGAGCAGTATGACTTCAATTCTGCTGAGCATCCCTAAGATGATCTAAACACCCCTTCACGGGTTACCTGCTAATGGTCTTTGGGATTATCACTGAGTCGTGAAGTTAATCAGAGCAATACTTCCATCATCAAGCACTTTTTATGCCTGCACTCAAACACTTTGGGTTAGCTGTAACTGCAAGGCACGTTTTTCTGCCATTTCTTTTCTCTTTTTATTTTGGTTCAGTTTACATTCAAATCTGTGCTTGTAAGCTAAGCATGGCAGCAGATTTATTGCAAACTGATGCCAGTGTATTTTAGCATACTGTACGAGTTGCTGAAGAAGGAGGTGGGAGGGAGCAAGTTGCTAATAGAGGGTGAGATTTAGCTATTCCAGACGACATAGATAAAATATAACTTTAGCACCCCGCCATGCCGGGACACCCTTTGTAATGATATCAGTCATCCTCAGCAAGTCACGTGTGATCCCTCTTAACTCTCCCATCCCTCAGCCCAACCCACACAACCTTCCCGCTGGTACCTTCATCCCAGGCGCCACCCATCCCTCTTCCATCAGCAGACCCCATGTCTTCACAGTGCTGGGGCTGAGCCCCCTGCTCCACACGCTCTCTGCCCTCTTCCTGCTCAGCAAACTCCTCCTCATCCTGGAAATCCTTGTTCAGATGTTACCAGACAATTAAACATTTTCCCTCCTGGACTGGCACAGCCCATCATAAGTACCTCACATGTCACATCTATCTTATGTCGCAACTGCTTGTGTGTTTTTACACTCTGATACACTGTGAGATCCTGGGAAGAGGATGGCATTGTCTTCAGGGCGATCTCTGCAATGTCTGGGGCACAGTTGGTGCCAAAGAGCCATTGTGCAAGAGAATGAAGGAGTAGACGGATGAAGGGCGATTGAGCGAATGCATTTGTCTAAGTGCGTTTCAGTAAGTGAGATGGTTCGTAGCCCCCCCTCATTCCAGCTCTCTAAGGAACAAGTGCTTTGCCAAGGTATAATTGGTTGCAAATAACAGTGTTTGATTTAGTAATTACCAGACTTGCATTCAGTATTTAAAGGAAGTTTAATCATAGTAATGTGGTGCTTTTTATCTGTGCAAGACTGTCTTTTCCTTTGCTTAACATCTCCTGAGCTCTGCCAGGGCACCCCCAAATCCAATTGGACTGCCTCTCAACGGCCCGCCCCCACCCATCAGCATATTAATATTTGATGACCAAGAATAGCACTATCTTATTATATCTAGATATCTTATTATATCTCAATTTCTGATTTGCAAAAGTAAAATTCACCAGGAGGATTGAAAAGACAGTGTCTGACCTTAAGAAAAATTATCTAATCGGATACCAGATCTGAGAGTGAAAGAAGCTGAGGCGGAGGAGAAGAATGCCAGGCATGTGCGCTGAATTTCTATCACCCGCGTCATCTGAAACAAGAGACGTGCTGCCAATCACACTGCAAGCTCATGTCCCTCCTTGTCGCCAGCATGACAGGACCATCCAGTGATCGGTGGGGGAGCCACACAAAAATGCAGGCGTTCTGAGGTCTTTCCTGGTGCAGACCTCACTATAAGGCAAAAACAGGTGATTATCGTTTAAGGAGTTCCCTTATCGTTTAACACTGAAGGAGTTCCCGTTGTGGCTCAGCAGTAACGAACCTGACCAGGATCCATGAAGATGCAGGTTCGATCCCTGGGTTCAGGATCCAGCATTGCCATGAGCTGCAGGGTAGGTCAAAGCTGTGCCTCAGATCTGGTGTTGCTGTGGCTGTGGTGTAGGCTGGCAGCTGCAGCTCCCATTTGACCCCTGGCCTGGGGACTTCCATATGCCACAGGTATGGCCCTAAAAAGACAAACAAATAAATAAAAATAGAGTGAACTTAAAAAAACATTCAGACATTGTTTTTCAGAAATATAAAAGTAACATGTTTCTTATAAAAATGTAGAGAGGTATAAAAAAAGAAAACTTAAATCACTCTATGCCTTCCACTCACCCTCAATCCTTTTATGTATTTTTGTTGAACTGCAAAGACAGACAGTTGGATCCATAGATAGAATCATAGGTGATCAAGCTGTAAATATTTGTATTCTATTTTTATGTAACATTTCATGATGAGCATTTTCTCATGTCATTAAATGGTTTTCAAAAACATGACTTTAATGCCTTTATTAATATTCAGTGAGTGAATATACCATAATTTATTTAACCATTTCCCTCATGTTTTTATTGTTAAAATAGAATGAAGAATTTGTGAGTAATTTTTTGTGTGTGCATCTTTCTTTCTTTAAATTCCCAGAAATGTAATTGCTGGGTCAGCATATCAAGATTTGCTAGGATCCTGGTACAGTGGCAGCTTGCCCATCTTTATCTCAGATGTCTTATAATAGCAGCAAAATCTACTTAAAGTAATTCCTACTCTCACAATAGAAGAAAGTAGTTTTCAATGAACCTTAGCTAGAAAACTTGCCCGTAAAGGGGATAATAACAGAATAAGTTGCTTTCAACATGAACTATCCTTATGAAAGAGGACCCGAGATGTCAGATTTACCAGAGGTTATGAGGAAAGAGCTTTGATAGTTTAAACTCTGTTTAAAGCTAGATGATAGATATTAGGTAATTCTCGAGGGCTCTCCGGGGAGTTTTAAGGCCTGATCTAAAATCTGATAAGATGTTCATTATGTACCATTTATTGTTCCTTCACAGAAAAATGGCAGGTTTTATGCAGACTCTTTATTGAGGCAAAAATTAAAACAGTATTACATGGGCTGTGAAAATTCTGTTTGTCTTCAAGTAATGATAAATGAATGGTCAGTCATTTAGATTCCTAAGTTCTTTTTTTATTTGTCTTTTTAGGGCTGCACCTGCGGTGTATGGAAGTTTCCAGGCTAGGGATCTAATTGGAGCTATAGCTGCCAGCCTACACCACAGCCACAGCCATGCCGGATCTGAGCTGAGTCTGTGACTTACCCCACAGCTCTCAGCCATGCTGGATCCTGTAACACACTGAGTGAGATTAGGGATCAAACCCGAGTCCTCGTGGATCCTGGTCGGGTTTGTTACTGCTGAGCCACAGTGGGCACTCCTTTTTTTGCGGGGGGGGGGGGGTCTCGATTCCTAAGTTCTTAATACTTACGAAGTGTAGAGCACTTTTTAATTGATCCTTTCCAATTTTCATGTAAGTTAAGTGATATACTAACTCTGGCAATGGTAGTCACACAAATGAGAAGTTCTAAATGCTAATGACTTGCAAAATTAGGAACATCCAGACTATTGATTACCAAAGGAAGGGAAAAATCAACTGATTTATTTCACTGTGAGTTCAGTCCATTCAGCAGTCTGATCCCAATGAGACGTAATATTTGTCAGAGAAGTGGATGGATCACGTGACATTGGAGACTAGACACTGAGGTCCAATTCCAGCTCCTCTCTGAACTAGACTTGACCTACATAAGTGACATCAGGGTTTCCAGCCTCAATTACTCAGCTCTAAAGAGTGAGGACTGAATCAATGCAGCAGAGGCCTACCTTGCAGTGTGGGTACCTGTTCTTTACAAGCATGAGCCCAAGGCTCTAGGATGGACAAGGGGAAGAACTGGAGGTGATCACTCCTATTCCTGCAGGTGCCTTTTGACTAGTACTTTTCTGGGGCTCCCTTGGGAGAATCTAGGCTGGTGCTGGGTTGAGATTGGTGCACTTCCTTGACTAAGAATGATCGAGATTCTAAGTCCACGTTAGAGTTGACCTCACTGCCATAATTGCCACGTACATGATGCATCAGATTGGCCTTTCAAGGGTCTCCCGATTTTTACGTAGGGATAGATGAGTTGTGTTTACTCAGCTTCCATACAATCCTTGGTCCAAGTATGGCACGGAAAACCTTTTACTGGAAGAAACATTTAAAAAATCGACATTTTTTCAGTGCTTTCACCTTGTAGGTTTTTTCTCCAAGGGAAGATATAAGGGAGAAAGGGCCAGTTATTTCTTAAAGCTTTGGAGCCTTACTGGGAGAAACTATTCAAAGACTAGTCTATGACCTGTGGACCTTCAAAGAGCATATGCACCAGCACTTCAGCCTTCCAGCGAGAAGACCAGGAGGAAATTAGCACCACTGTTGCTAGGAGAACTGCCTTCAGAGGCGTGGATCTACTTTAATGATAAAAATAAAACGCATGCGATGTGGGTCAGTTGAATCACTTGTTTCTTCATACTTTATTGTCCATGGTGAGCTATGAGAACTTTCCATTGAGTTCCAATACAGAGATAAACGTTCTCAGATTAATAACAATTTCTTCCTGTTTGTAAGGCTTGTTTTAGGTGTCAAATCTTAACTAACTTGAAGTGCCTAGTTCTGCTGCCCTTCTGATCATGGAAACACAGACCAAGGGCTTGGCGCAGGCAGATCAGATATTTCCTCTGCCACTAAGTGAGAGGTTCAGTGCTGTCTTAAGTCTATGCAAGTCCAGTTGGAAAAAGGAAAGCTAGGCTTGTTAATTCACGAAGATATGAGACATACAGACAATTCAAAGATACTGGGGAATTGACAGCGTTATTTTGGCTCCGAGTCTGCTGTTGGTAAGCGGGTTTTCCCAGGAAGGGTAAACACATTGATAAACTTATTGCCCTTGATCTTCCAACACAGTTTCTATTGACATTTCTTAGAGCTCCAGGCACGGATTAGAGAGTATGTGGCCCATTGATTGCACGTTTCGGGCTCTTAATGACAGGAAAGATTTGATTCCTCTCCCTTATATACCCAGGGATGATTGTAACATTTCTTTTCTGGCCTTCACACCTTTTTGAATTTGAGAACCTATTTTCAGATTCTGTTTACTAATTCCTTCTTTTCTGGCCTTCACACCTTTTTGAATTTGAGAACCTATTTTCAGATTCTGTTTACTAATTCCATAATTAGGTTTCGAGGGATGTTTTTATTATCATTCCTAAAAGATTTTTAATAATATATTTTAAATATGACCATTCAAGTCCTTATTTTTGAATCTCTAGAGAAACGAAATTTTAAGCAAGTTGTATGGAAAGAATGACATCATTCTTGTGAGATTTCCTAAGTATAATATCCGTCATTTTGTATTGACACCTTGAAACCCAGAAAAGGTTGATGCTTTTAAATATTTGGGGGATTTTTTTTTTCCTATCTTAAAAAATAAAAGATGCCTGAAAAAAAAAGCGCTTAATGCTGGTGACATCAGATATTAGATTCCACCAAGCTACCTTCAGGACTGGATAGGAAGCGGTGAACCAGCTCCCTCTGCTTTGCCTGAGACCTCACAGCACCATCTCCCTGTTCATGGTACAGCAAAACCTCCTCCGAAAAGCTTTTGTAGAAGATACGCTGGGGCCAAAGTCCTGTTCGTCAGGATCCTGCACTTTAATAGAGATGAGAAACTATTCCCATCATTAGGTTATAAGCAGCTGCAGCTAAACTCACTTAAAATGCTTTGGTAGAAAGTAGTTGTAATTCATTAAAACAGCTTAGGAGTTCCCATTGTGGCTCAGCAGTTAACAAACCTGACTAGGATCCATGAGGACATGGGTTCGATCTCTGACCTCGCTCACTGGGTTAAGGATCTGGCGTTGCTGTGAGCTGTGGTGTAGTCGCAGACACGGCTCGAATTCCACGTTGCTGTGGCTCTGGCGTAGCTCCGATTCCACCCTTAGCCTGGGAACCTTCATATGTTGGGGGTTCAGCCCTAAAAGAGCAAAAAAAAAAAAAAACCCTATTTATTGAGGAAAGAAATAGGTCCCTTAAATGGAGATTTGGGGGTATGTACGGACCAGGCATATATATATTTTTTGCTGTAAGATTTATATTTACACGTTAGAAAATGTCTCTGGTGCACAGTGGGGGAGGAAGCAGGGAAACCAATGTTGACACACTGCCCAGGGCACTCAGGGGTCCTGGGGGCTCAGGGAGCTCCCCCTTCTGTCCGCGTGGACAGATGACCTTCCTTCTCCGGCCTGTCTGTGGAGCAGAAGCTGATTCTCTAGAGAAGTCAAGGCAGAGAGCCTCACCTTGGTCCCAGGTCCAGGGAAAAGGAGGGTGGGCATGTAACTACGAAAAAAGGTGGAACATAGCACTGCCCGTGGCTCTGAGACCCCAGCCCCCTCCACCTGGCTCCCCCTACAAAAAGTTTAACATAAGACTTGAAGTTCCAAAAAAAAAAAACAGAACAGATAAAAATGCAAGGGAAGTTATTGCTCCAGAAAGAACACATGCCATTTGAAAGAATATAAAGTTCTAACTTAACAGCGACCCTCCAACACTGAGTCTGATTCAAAAAGAAAGCACACAGATGCCTGTGCTAACCATTGCGAAATATCAGGGAGAAACCGTAAAGCTTAAAAATGAGACCACCCTTATATCAACACTAGATAATGGGAAACAGTGGAAATAGGGAAATATGACTTTCCATATGAAGTTATACTTCAGCCATCTGTCCATCAAGTGTAAGAACAGAATAAAGACACTTTCTTTATCATCATAAAAACAGCAGACATGCGAGGACTCATATACACACGCACACAAAATGACCTCTCAAACAGCCCACCTTACAAAGCTGCTGGAAGACGTGGATCAGGGAAAAGAAGAATTACCCCAGAATGCATAATTCATGAGCCACGGAGGGTGGGCTTTGGACATAGGAGAGTGACCTCCAGGACCAGCCAGGTTTGACTGGAGCTGAGACGTGGAAGAGGAACCCCCCAGGGCACACAGGGGTGGACTGCCTGTGACTGTTTCTGTACATTCACGAAACTATGACTCTTGGCAAATCTATTGGAATTTTTGGGAAGAAATTAGTGGTAGGTATTTAGGAAAACAAATGAAAAAAGGAGACAATTTTAAATTTAAATAAATGTATAACTATTTGTGAGTGAGGACTTGTAACCAAGTTCTTCGAACAGCAGACGACACTGACCTCGTCACAATGTGAAATGGAAAAGGGAGGCAGAAGTGAGATGGGACATAGGAGTTAAAACTTTTCCTTAATTACAGAGTTCCTATTGTGGCTTGGGATAATGAACCTGACTAGTATCCATTGAGCCCATGAGGACATGGGTTCAATCCCTGGCCTCAGTCAGTGGGTTAAGGATCTGACATTGCTGTGAGCTGTGGTGTAGGTCACAGACTCAGCTTGAATCTGGCATTGCTGTGGCTGTGGTGTAGGCCAGCAGGTGCAGCTCTGATTTGACCCCTAGCCTGGGAACCTCCATATGTGTGGCTGCGCCCCCCTGAAAAAACCCTTTTCCTTAATTAGTTCTGTAATCATGTCTAAAATGTGTAAGGAAACATATAGAAACAAAGAGATTGGGGATAAATGCTTGAAGAAACACCTAAAAAGTTTGAAAATACTGGTCTCTGGGGCATGGGATGGGGGATCCAAGCTAAAGAGGAATGGAGCCTGGGTTGCGTTTTTGGCCAACGTAAATTCTGAATACTATTTAATTTTTTAAAATGACATAGGTTTGAACGTTAGTAAAATTCTTAAAGGAATGAAGAGACAGGAAAAGGGATGTGCAGCATGCGTGCTCGGGGAGTTAAAAATCTCATCCCATCCCCCTAGGCTGGGATGTGGTCCATCTGTGGGAAGCCCCCGTTGTGGCACAGGGGGCTACTCCAACCAAGCATCTCCATAAACTTCAGGGTAAAGCCGTCCCTAAGGAGATCACTAGCAATGGAAATGGACTGGATATCCAGATTTCCAAGTGTGGTATCAGCCCATAAAATATAAAGCAGGTTTTCACAGGGGGACATCATGTCAGCTTCTAAATTGGTGCTCAGCCAGTACATAGAATCATTATTCATAGTGTTTGAAGGTGCATGCTGTTCCTGAAGAGAATTCATTGTTCTGTCCTCGTAACTCAAAATCCTGCTGTGTGGGGAACAGAAAAATTAAACCATCTCTTTGCCATTTAGTCAACTGACCTATTGGATTGTGCACTGCTGTCTGAAATGTCTTAGTTTTGGGGTTTTGGGAAGGTTTTTGTTTTACCCTACCTGAACTCTCAGCATGTCAGAATATGGTCCAAGATCTGTTTCCTAAGTTCTTTCCCACACTTGGCCTTCTCCCCAGTGGTCTATCCTAGCAAGCCTTTAGGTACATGCTACATAGCTCTGGATTCTGCCAGGGAAATTGCAGGAAAATAAAGACAAGTGGGATTAAGTAGCCTCACCCACCAAGGTCACCTTGATTTTACTCTTGGACAGTCTCATTCCATGTGATGCTGCATGGGCTCCTCTTTGTGGATAATATCCAGGTGTAATCTGACTTAGCAGGATCCTGACTTATCTTTCCTGCTACCTGTACCCTGCACCTGCTTCTCTTTCTGGTCAGAACTGATGCTCTTCTCACCACTTAGGTTGACGTTCCACCATTGGTCACCCGTCCCAACCAACTTTAGATATTAGTGTCTGCTTCCAGAATGTATTCGCAAATTTCCATGGGTCAGACATCCTATAGGATTCTAGAACCATCATCTACCTTGAGTGGCTTTGGGCAAGTCATGAACTTGACTGATTTTTTTTCATCTATTGACCGAACGTGGATCTACGCCCTCCATTTTTTAGAGAGATATTTATGGATGGGAAATATAGACACAGTAGAAAGCTAACAAGTGGAACTGATACGGAGATTGTGAAATTGGAATAATACAGAACATCAGTACAATCCAGGCAAAAGAGAAATGTAATTGGGAAATTCGTAAACATTTCTTGCCTTTATGCATCTGAGATTCAGATATTTCACGCAGCTCTGGGGTAGAATGTGGGTTTACCAACTCATGGTTGTTATCCTTTCTTTTTGTCCTCTTTCCTCTTAGCCACTAAGATGCTTTTGAGCTTGACACCACTCCTGGAGTGATGCAAAGGCCTCTTAGCTAGAAGGCCAGTAGCCATCACCTAGAACGGCCACCCTATGCATGAGTCTAACAAAGAAGTTGTGTTGGGTTCCCTCGGGCAGAGCTCATGTATGAGAGTACAAAGTTGGACTGAGCCACTCAGAAATGTCTTCTGGGCACCTTGTCCTAATCACACCCATTGGATAATAGCAAACTAAATCCAGGGAGTAACCAGGTGCTGCAGGGACCACTGGGCTACAAGAATTAGGGAGAGAGAACATAATGCGTAAAGCTGGGCAAAAACACCTGCTTGGACTGCTTCAAATCTAAGAGCCACTCCTTTTCCTTTCTTTCTTGAAGGAGCCAAGAACATCATTTGAACACATTTTAGTGCAAAGGGGATAGGGGAGGAAGAAGCCTTTGCATAGCGGAGGGTCTACATAAGCCTGGACCTAACTGACCTGAGGTTCTCTGTGAATATTTCTCAGTTGACCTCAGTCCCAGAAATGACCCTGCAGGTGACCACTTCGGCAGTGCTTATGCAAGAGGCAGCTGAAAATGCTCAGCTGATGGATGCATGAGTGGAAAGGAAATTGTTAAAGGGCCTATAAAATGGCATGAAAGTCAAATCAAATCTAGGAACTATTTTAAAAACTGAAATGTATCTCTTCTGTTTTAAATTCTATACACTATGACAAGCAAACTTAAAATAAAATAAAATTTAAATGAAAAAAATCATCCTTAGATGTACCATGTAGAACCAACTTCTCTCTCTCTTTTGCATTTATTACATGATTTTGATCCCACTGTGCATAGAGCTTTGGGGACTGATATATTTTTCATTTATCATAACAAGAAAGTATTTCCCCAGTTTTATAAGCTCTTTAGTAAATATCTTCAGTGCCTGCTCAAGATGCAATTGTATGGCCATATATATAGTGAATTTTACTTTGCAAGCCAGAAATCTAGGTAAGTAAAGTGGCACGAAAGCCAAAGCATATTTAGGGAAATACTTTAAAAGCTAAAATGTATCTCTTTTCTATTTTGAATTTATTGTGCCTTAATACATATGTGTACTTGCTGGAACATCTAAAGCTTCGTTTTGTTTTTGTTTTTGTTTTTGTTTTTAAACTTAAGGCTCCAAGCTCTGTTAACATGCAGATAAACCTGAGAAGAGACAACTTTAGTATTATAGCCCTTTGTGTTAAAGTGTGAGTGACTTTCAGATTCCTCCATTAAAACAGACTGTGGTTGGTGTTTCCGTTGTGGCTCAGCGGGTTCGTAAGAATGCAGGTTCGATCCCTGGCCTTGCTCAGTAGAGGTTAAGGACCCAGCATTGCTGTGAGCTGTGGTGAAGGCCTGTGGCTACAGCTCCAATTTGACCCCTAGCTTGGGAACTTCCATCCAAAAAAAAAAAAAAAAGACTGTGGTTAAGTTGGGGCTGCACTGAAGCTTGAGAGAGAAAACACAGGAGCAAATAGTAAAAAGGGGAATGGGACCTACCGTGCTTCCAAAAGGAATTTCCCTTCCACATAGACTTCCAAGTATTCTTATTTATACATCCCTGTGGATTCCATGACATCTGATTTCACAGCTCAGGCAACTATGTTAAATATTATAATAATTTAGGAGTCCTCTGGGGGCACAGAGCAGGCTGAGGATCCTGCGTTGTCACTGCTGTGGCTGGAATCACTGCTGTGGTGTGAGTTCAGTTTCTGGCCTGGGAGCTTCTGTCTGCTGTGGGTGTGGTCAAAAATGTATAATAATTTGGCATTATTATAATGCTCATAAATACTCTCTACATGCTCTTCAAAACAGAGCAAGGAAGCCAGCGGACACAGAGGGACCCAGCTCCCCAGGCCTGCAGGCCCCGTCTGTGACTGGGGGTTCACACACCCCTCAAAACATGCATGGCTTCGGGGCACCTTCACCCTTTTCTGTGACCCACTGAGATGTCTTTCCTCTCTTCCATCCAGGACACAGCCCCAAACCCACCCCACAGGAGCTCAGCGCAGGCCCCCTCAGCACCCCTCCTGCACTGGGGGCTTTGGGACCCACCCCTCTGTTTCTCCCCCCCCACCTCTTCTGTCCTCCTGATGGGCAGGTGGGGGAAAGGGCCCCTGGATGCAAAGAATTCCCATTTGTTCAAAGATCCAGCCCCTAACAAACAAAGATTCGATTTTATCTCTAAAAGAGTACATCCTTCGGGACAGAAGCTGATGCTTTCTGGCTGGGTGCGCTTCACAGCTGCCAGCACTGGGTCCAGAGCAGTCAGGCCTCAGAACACCCCCCACGGGCCGCCTCTGTGAAGACTGGACCCCGAGAAAAAGGAAAGGAGAGTGGGGGTCATTTTCTAACATGTTTTTGTTTAAAGTTACAGAGAGGAAAGGTGAGAAGATAAGACTGAGTCGAATCTGACCACATTTTTTTTTTTTTTAATTTTATGGCCACCCCCGAGGCATATGGAAGTTCCCGGGCCAGGGACTGAATTCAAGCCACAGCTGCAACAACGTGGAATCCTTTAATCCCCTGCACCAGGCTGGGGATCGAACCTGCACCTCTGCCATGACTTGAACTGCTGCAATCTGATTCTTAACCCACTGTGCCACAGCGGGAACTCCCTGGCCAAATTTTTTAAAATTTTGTGTTTTAGCCCAAATCTTGCTAACGAAAGTCAGTATATATCCCCAGGTGCTTGGGGTGGTAATTAGGGCCATTATTCTTACCCAGAAGGGGGATGTTCTGCTTTCCAAGTCCCCAGAGATGGTCCTTGACTCGCCCTGCCCTTCAGTGTCCTTGAGGCCTTGTGCTCAGGCTCAGTCCTTTGAATTCACTTGGAGGCAGGGTGTTCCTTTCTCGTCAAAGGCAGACTCTGTGAAACTGCGGCCTGGTAGCACAGAGGAAGGGGGACGGTCAGGGCTGGTGGAAGGTGAGACGATGCTAGTGCGCTGTGCTTATCTTTCCCAACAGTTCCTTTTTGGAAGAAGACACAGCGTTGCTTAAGTAGTCTTTATTTGAAATTAGAGAGCTGATTTGTAAGAACCTCTCCATGTGAGACTAATGACACGGTCGCGGTGTATTAATGAAGCCATGTACAGGAAGACAAAGGAGGAATCAGGGCTAATCAACAGGCCAGCTATTTTAAGATCTTTCCTTGACCTTCGTACATATTATGCACCATTAGTATGCATGACGATCACATATTTTTCATTTTTCAATGTTACAAAACATTAATCATCTGTACCAGCAAATAAGATATTTTTGCCTGAGTAGTTTATATATAAAATTTTGGCAGTACTAAACTTGCAAATAGCACGAAGTATTTTTTTTTTTTAAAGGGAAGCCCCAAAGTGAAAATAATCTACAAAACATTCACTACATCTAAACTCGACAATGAATTTGGGTCTATGTCAGCAAAGAAGCATTTCAAAGTCAAAGAGACCTAACTCTTCATCTCTTCTTCTGAAAGCTCATGAACTATGGCAGTTGAGTGTCAAAGAAATTTGTGGGAAAAGAGGCTATCAAGGCTTCTCTGTCTGGAAGAAAGTAATTACTTCTACGTATAAACAAAGTGAGTCGGGATATTTTTCCACCTTGGTTCTTGGTCTCTCTGTCCCACTCAGGGTCAAGTGTGATGTGTTCAGAAGTGACTTCGGGCGTTGCTTTGAACAAGGTAACGGGAGGCAGGGAAACATGTACCTGCAGCAAAGTGTGGAATGGGCGGCCTCCGTCAAACAAATGAATTGGGAACCGGAGAAAGGACAGTGTTAACGATGCCCCAGCTGAGGCCCAATTAACGTCATACTGTTAATAAATAACCAATCAATCCCACTTTCTCTGCAGTGTTGGCTGCAGAAGCTAACTTCTTTTCTTTGGCCAGGATGCATGGTGCAGTGGTCATTCTTAGGGATAATAGGAGCCTGAATCTGCAAGAGAAGTTCCAGCCCCATCATCCTGCTGGGGAAGACGGAGGGGACTGCCTGGTTGGTATATAGACAGGCATCTAACCTGAGTCTTTAAAGATAAATGTTTCATTCCTTCATTTAAAAAAATGTCTTTTTTTTTGGCCACAACATGCAGCAGCTTGATATGGGAGCTCAGTTCCCAAACCAGGAATTGAACCTGAGCCACAGTAGTGAAAGTGCCGAGTCCTAACCACTAGAACACCAGGGAATTCCCTAAAAATACGTCTTAAGCACCTACCATATGCCGAACATTTTCCCAGCATTACAGATACAGCTGCAAAAACAAACAAACAAATACACAAAATTCTCTGCCTTTATGGAGCTCGCATTTTAATGGAAGGAAACAGAATTAAATATTGTAGTAAGAAAAACACATAACATGGGTGATGATGATAAGTGCTCCGTGGATAAAATGATGCAGAGAATGGCCCAGGGAGTTCTTGGTGGGGTGGGATGTGAGTTAAATCTTGGAGAGGATGGTGTTTAGTGACATCCAGGGGGTGTGCAAGCAGAGGGGTCTAAGACGGCCTTGCACGGCACGTTCAAGGGCAGCAAGAGGGTCAACAGGTCTGAACTGGAGACAGCGAGGGGATGATGAGTGGAAATAAGGATGGACTCAAATCCAGCCTCACCTGGCAGACCAGAGCAAAGGTGATCTTTTGCTTTGAGTGAGACATGGAGCCATTGGAGAGTTTTAAGCAGGGAGTCATGATCAGATTTATATTTTATTATTTTATTTTATTTGTATTTTTAGGGCTGCACCTGCAGCATAGGGAAGCTCTAGGCTAGGGGTCAAATAGGAGCTGCAGCCGCCAGCCTGCACCACAGCCACAGCAACGCCGGATCCTTAACACACTGATGGAGACCAGGGATCAAACCCACATCCTTATGGATACTAGTCGGGTTTGTTTCCCCTGAGCCATGATGGGAACTCCCAGATTTACATTTTAAAAGGAACATTTAGGCTAAGAGTTGACAATAGGTGGCAAGAAGGCAAGGGTGGACATTTAAAGCATAGGTCACAATTTCCAGAGGGGAGGAAGGAAGCTGTGCTGGGATGGAAGGGGCAAAAGTGATGGGAAGCGACCTGCTTCTGGATGGAGTTTGAAGGCGAGTCCACAGATTTCCTCATGGACGGGCTGTGGGTCGGGAGAGGAAGATAAGGGTCCAGGATGACACCGTGTTGCCCTTGAATAGAAACGCTGTTTTCATCTGCACGGCTTTTTTCCTTTATCTGGGGTAGTATTTTCCTCGAGGACATAGAGGAAAGATGGGAAGTGGGAGGAAAGTGGCAAATACCGAATCCTTCATCCTGTGTTGTTTCATTCGAAACTACCCCAGGAGTTCCTTGGTGGCCTAGCCGTTAAGGATCTGGCGAGGTCACTGCAGTGGTGCCAGTCAGTGCTGTCATGCAAGTTCGATCCCTAGCCTGGGAACTCTGCATGTGGTGGGTACAGCCAAAAACATTAACTAATTAGAAAATGAATTTACACAACCTGCTGAGAGGTTATGTATTACTTTATAACAATTTCTAAACATATCCGTTTTTCTGCTACCCTTTCCTCCTTTCCTTTATTTTACAGAGGAAAGAAAATCACTCTGTAAATATTGCTCTGAGGTCATTAGAAAGAATGACCTTTACCGTGGGAAAAACAGATGCCCCGTGGACCATATGCCCCGTGTCATCTCATGTATTCATTTTAGTTCTTCTTTACTTTGTTGCTTTTAATTCATAAGCTTAGCCAGTGTATCTCCTCCTGTCAAAACCCTGGTAGAAATTCTCTCAGATCGTCCTAATATTTAGAAAGACTTTTCAAATCACCTCATCAGTATTTCCTTGCTGATCAAATTCTTCCTTCATAAGAGCAAGCAAGAAATTCCAGGGCTTTGGGCCTTTATTTTGCAAACAAGGATGTAGTGATTAATTCTGAAGTGTAGATGCTGAATACACACTCTGCATCTTCCAGTCTGTTTCCAGGGAGCGGATTAGCCAGCGCCTCTTGGGCAAACCGCAGCCCTATGGAAAATCTACTGTATATTTGATAGATTGTTTCTTAATAAGCATTTCAGAAACAAATTGTTTTTTTTTTAAATCTTGTGCCTTTAAAATGATTTCAATTCTCATTTTTTATTTTTTCAAGACATAAGTTGCATACTAAATTCTGAAGTGTAAGCAGTCAGATTATTAACATGTGCTCTTTGAAATAGTGACATGATTCAAAGTTCCTATACGTGGTGCTGTTTGCTAATGTCTTATGCATAGTTTAAAATGCAGGAGTTCCCATTGTGGTTCAGTGGCTTAAGAACCCAACATAATCTCTGCGAGGATGCAGGTTCAATCCCTGGCCTCCGTCAGTGGGTTAAGAATCCAGCATTGCCGTGAGCTGTGGTGTAGGTCACAGATGCGGCTCTAATCTGGTATGGCTGTGGCTGTGGTGTAGGTCGGCAGCTGCAGCTCCAATTTGACCCCAGCCTGCAAACTTCCATATGCCTCAGATGCAGTCATTAAAATAAAAAAAAAAAATGCAAAACTCACCTTACTTATGGCCTGGGTGCTGGGGTAGACTGTAGAGCCATGGTAGCCGGCAGTGGTTTCTAACCAGCCTGTTTCAACTGAACCTTCAGGGAGGAAGCCGTGAGGGCAGTGAGATGGCCGTGATGCCCCTCAGTGGTCTTCTCCCTTTGAGAAGATTGAATTTGAATAGTAAATGCCAACACCAATAAGAACGCCATCAATTCATGGTCACAGAAGGTACTGACTCGTTACTTTCTCAAGGCTCTGTGTGTTGTATGTCCCTGTTCCAACAGGATACCAGGAGGACGAGTCCAGGAGGCTTGGTCCTTCCACAAAACCATCATGACTGAATGGTTTTGATGGGTCAGGATGGGGACGATCTCTGTACTTTGTCAGAAATACCTGTGGGCAAAAATAACTTTTTCTGGAGTTCCCATTGTGGCTCAGCAGTTAACGAACAGGACTAATATCCATGAGGATGTGGGTTCGATCCCTGGCCTCGCTCAGTGGGTTAAGGATCCCGCATTGCTGTGGCTGTGGCATAAACTGGCAGCTGTAGCTCCAATTTGATCCCTAGCCTGGGAACAACCTCCATATACCACAGGTGTGGCCCTAAAAAGATAAAAGGCCAAAAAAAAATTTTTTTAACTTTTTTCTCCATGTTTCATCCATTTAAATTTTATTGATTTTAAATAAAGTGATATTATACTGTCTCTTAAATTAAACACAAACTAAAAATTGTAGAGCCGTGGTGGAAATAGCTACCATGCAGAAGTTACATTTTGGACCTTAAATAGGAATATTTACATACCCAAGAAATTCCAGATGAAAAGGAGTCTTTGGATGTAAGGGAGTTCTGACTCTCCTCCTAACCAATACTGATTCTGGGGAAAAATAATCAGAGTGAGCTAACATCTTCTTCAATCTAGTTTAACTTCCATGAATCTGCCATTTTATAATATTGTATGAATCTTGAGTTATGACAGTGACTCATTGTCTTCGACTCTAACAAAACAGGCAACTGGTGGCCTTCTCTAAATGCACTTCCACAGTCAGGGTCTGTCTTCACATCCTATATTCAACCACAAGTTTCCAGCATATTCCAAACGTGACACACTTGGATTACGCGTGATGAGCTTGCCACGTACATAAGGTCCTGCAGTGGCCTCCAAGGAGGTCCACATTCTAGGCCCTGAGGATGCGTTTGGCTGCAGACCTAAGGGGGCTCACGCGTGAAATTAAAGTTGCTCATCCACTGACATGAGAGAGAATCCTGGGTCGTTTATTCAGATGAGCCCACGGGAATCATGATGGCCCTGAAAAGTGGAAGAGGCGGGCAGAGAAAGAGTTGGAGGAAGATGCCACTATGGAGGAAGCTCAGAGAGGTGCAGCGATGGCTTTGGAGATGGAAAGACGGGGTTATGAGTCAGGGAAGGTGGGCAGCCTCTGGAAGCTGGCAAGGACAGGGAGCCTGTTCTTCCCCAAAGCCTCTGGAAGGACCATGTCCCTACTGCCACCTTGACTTGAACCCAGGGAGATCCTTTCCAGACTACTGACCTACAGAACTGTGGGAAAATAAGCAGTATTGCTTTAAGCCCCTACGTGTATGGTCATTTGTTACCATACAGCAGCGATAGGAGATGAGCGCAGACGCTCCTGAGACATGTGTCCATCACCTTCCAGAGCATCTGCGGGCGGCACTCCCTTTATTCTGGAAAGCACAGACACAGTGGGCTCCGTGGAAACATCACAGCCAGGTGACAGAAAACCAAGCCCCCACACTTAGCGTTTCTGGACTGAAATCTTCCTTTGACTCTTTGGTTATTGACAAGTGCGCGGCAATGGCAAACAGCTCTCCTGTCAGACCTCAGAAGGTCAAAGTGTCTCAATGTTTCCTTCTTTAGTGGTGACTTCTGCTTCCTCGCAGTGTCATCTAATAATTTTCTGTCAATTCTTCTATGGTATTTTTGGCACCAGGTTATCACGTACTTTCTAGAAATTAATATTAACTTAAAATAGCTTATCTATTTATATCACAGATTATATTTCTACAGTGAAGGGCAGAAAATGGATGAAAATACACACACACACACATATATAATATACAATGAAAAAAGAGCTCAGAACATAGTGAAGATGGTTTCTGGTCATTACGATGGGAAATGAAAATGCACATCTGAACATTAAAGACTATTTTCGAGGTGCTCATGCTGAATTTTATCTGTGAGGCATTTGCTAGAAAATGTCTCCTTACAGCATCTGTTCCAGCATCTGATGGAAGGCAGTGCGGGGAGAAAAGAGGGGCCAGACGAGCCCAAGCCTGGATCTCATCAGACACCAGGCTGTAGGTCTTCTGAAAGCCTCCGCAGAGCATAGGGTCTCCACGATTCCACCTACAGAATGGGACACCACAGGTCCGACGGCACAGGCGTGGGGCGCCCTTTCACCTCGTTGCCAAGGTCACTTTAGGAAGTCAGCGTTTGGCTCTCATCATTCTCAAATTCCGGCCCTGACGGGCGGCACAGTTGCCCAGTAGGGCTGAACTCTGAACGTTGTTGTCGTCTCCCTTCCCTGCTGGGGACACTGCAACCCCTTCTCTCTTCAGCCACAAACCCAGGAATTGCCCTCACTCTTCCTTCCATCACTTTGCCAATCAGGTAACCTCCGGCCGCCCCTGAGCTATAGTCCCTGTTCTCCATCCGGGTTCAGATCCCCACTGCCCCTCATCCGAACACCTGTCCCCAAACCACTGCCCTCACCCGCTGGCTGGCCTCCTGGTGTCCACTGCAGCCCATCCACTGTATCCTTCCCTCTGTCCCCACAGGGACCTTTAGAATATACACACGCCAGGTATTAGCATCCTTCACATGTCCCTTCTCGGATGGGATCAGGGTCTGAGGCAGTGACTCACTTTTTCTCTGCCTCAGTGTCTTCATCTCCAAAGTGGAAATAATACTATGCAAACTTAGAGGGTTTTTTAAAAAATTATTTTAAGTAGATAATATATTTCTATCCTTCAAAAGTCAAGCCAGTGTGACAAGTCTTAACCCCTTACTCACCCCACCCAAATAACTGCTCCTCAGCTCCAAATGGGCAATGGTGTCTATATTTTCTTCTGCATCTGTTCTGAGTTTCTCTATACAAACAAAACACTTACATATATTTTTTTTAAAACTTTCCCTTTCTGATCCGGCGTTGCCTTGGGCTGTGGTGTAGGTTGCAGATGCAGCTCGGATCCCTCGTTGCTGTGGCTCTGGCGTAGGCTGGCGGCTGCAGCTCCGTTTAGACCCCTAGCCTGGGAACCTCCATATATGCCTCGGGTGCAGCCCTAAAAAGACAAACAAAACAAAACAAGACAAAACTTTCCTCTTCTTACAACTAAAAAAAGAGACCCAGTGTCAGAAGATTTAGACGAGGAAAGAAACACACTTGTGCAGACTTCTGAGGGGCTATTACCAAACTTAAAATAACACAGGTAATACACACACACACACACTGTTGCCGAATTTGTCAGGTGTTCAGTTTGTTCATAAAGACAGTCATTTTCTCAGTGCTTAGCTATCCACAAAGTCTGGGACACATTTTCAGAGACCCCATGGAAAAGCTAGCATAGAACAGCTCTGCCAGGTATGGGCAATCATGGGAAATGTTCAAGGTGCCATTTACTTGGGGAACTAGAACTAAATGGGCGGACCCTGGGGGTTTTTTCGGTTTTGTTGTTGGGTGATCGGTTTGGTTTGGAATGGGTGCAAAAAGTGATTTTTTTCTTTTCCTACCCCCGACTGCGGAATGCGCTAATTCGTCAAGGTGGCCGGGAAGGAGGGCAGTGTTGCCTGCACGAAGTTCTGCAGCCGGACAGGTACTTCCATTACTTGGGTCACTGTGCTTGTCGGCTTCTCAAGCTCCCCTAGATCTTGGGCTTTGAACTGTAGAAATGCTCACTGCTCACACCCGTCCTTCAACTTCCCCAGCGCGGGGCTGATGGGTCCCTTCCAGCCCCGCCCTGAGGATGGGAAGGGGATGTGGTAGCACATGCGCACTAAGCTCAAACGCCTGGTGCTTCGCGTGGGCTCCTACACGTTTTGTTGCTGTGGTTGTTACGGGTATGATCTTGCCCCTCCTTCCTTCTCTAGCTGAATTTCTAAATATTCGCCTTCCTCCATTGTCCTGTACTTCATGCCCATCAATATAAAAACATGTGCAGCTTTAGAACACGTGACACTGTTTCAGGCTTTGCGACTTCCCTGAGCTGCCCTCTGTTTCGACTGCCCTTCTCCGTTGTTCTTACAACCCTTTTTCTGCTCTCCTCGGAGGAGCTGGCTTTTATTCTTTTAGTGTCTCACATCTCTACAACCCACTGCCGAACGGGATACCAAGCACATTGTAAAAAAAGTATCAGTTGAACTAACAGTTGGTTAAAGGGCGGGCACCATAGCCTTTCCCAAACATGCTTGCCTTGTAAGGTAATACCACCAATTAATTATACAGATATTTAATCCAATATAAGTTTTATTTTTCACATCAGAAAATGTCTGAAAACAAGACTTCTATATTGCTTGCATCAACCCATCACCCTAAGACAGCAAGCCCTAGGGTCAGTTTCTACTTATAGTCCAAGCCACAGCACCCGTGGATCTCACATCCACTGAAAGAAGTTTAAAGCAGGTGTCTCTGTATCCCGCCCTCAACTCCTTCCAAAGAACACAAGGCTGTCACTTGCACTAGAGCAAAGGCATGGAGACCACCTCTGTATCTTTGAGTGACCACTGCCTCACATGGCTCTAGCTGCAATATTTAGTAAAGCTTCCCCAGCATTGAATGTCTAACTGCACAATTTATTCAGAAAAAATAAAGCACCATTGTGCGACTTCAGGTTAATTCGTATTACTCCCCATCCATGATGGTTCCTTGTCCTAAGGGGTTGGGCAGAGTATGGTAAGGACTGGAGGACTCAGGACTTTGCCCCAACTCTGTCATCAGCTGGATGGAGCAGTAGCTGCATCTTTCCCAGTTGATGGGGTAATCATACACCTGGTACAAAAATTCAGACCTTGTTTGTCCTTCAAGAGTTTTGAGATGGGGCTGATCCCGCAGGGCCAGAAGCATCTCCCACAGGGCGGCCTGAGACAAGCTTGGTGACCCCACTAACGAGCCCACATCATGGCCTGTTTGTCTCAGGCTGTCCTCCAGGATCTAACAGGTGCCTTTGTTCCTCCTCAGATGAGAAAACAATCAAAGAGTTGTGACCAACGCAGTATATTTTTTAGTGGTGACCTGGAAGAAAGTAATTTCATTTGGAGACCAGGATATTTTATGCACATATACATTAATGTTAAATAGTATTATTCAAAATAAGTAATAAAATGCTGTTGCAGTTGGCTCAGCGTACACCCAAAGAGCGTTCTGAACGTGATCATGATCTATTTGACATCTGTCGAAAAACCCAGACAACGATGGTCTACTGTGTATAATTAGAGTTTTAAAACCAAAAGTTCACCTGATGGTTGAAGAGGCTTTTAAGACATTTTTATGAGAAGCTTAGGCTTGTAACTCAAAGCTATAATAGAAATTGGCTTTGTCAGAAAGCAGTTTTGTATCCAATATTTTGGTTTCCATGGAGTCAATTTAGGCAGATTATGAATGATGTAAGAATAATATAAGCACTAGTTCCCAAAGGCTAGGAACCATGGTTAAGAGATGTGGCTATCTGACCAAAGAAAGTTGACTATTTTTTTAAATATCTAGTTTTGTTATTAAAAATTTCTGCTGAAATAATCAAGATTTACGCTTGGTCATTTAATGACTTAAGAAGTCTTTTTAAAGCACTTTAGCACATGGTCAGTTATATCTGGATGCTAGGTCCATGAAAAAAACCATCAAATTCAGAACTTCATCTTTCTTTTTTTTTTGGTCTTTTTGTCATTTTTTAAGGCCCCACCTGTGGCATATGGAGGTTCCCAGGCTAGGGGTCTAATTGGAGCTGTAGCTGCTGGTCTACGCCAGAGCTATAGCAACGCCAGATCTGATCCGAGTCTGCGACCTACACCACAGCTCAGGACAACACTGGATCCTTAACCCACTGAGCGAGGCCAGGGATCAAACCCGAAACCTCATGGTTCCTAGTTGGATTCGCTAACCACTGAGCCACGACGGGAACTCCAGAACTTCAGCTTTCTTAATGGCTAGACCTTAGTTGCGGAAAGAGACATCAAAGCACATCAGTAGTGTCAGAATAGAAACAGAGCGTTGTGCTCGACTAAGCTTTATTTTAAGTTCTGTGTATAAAAGTGATCTGTCTTTGAATCACCTCCTTGTAGAGAAGAAACAACATACCACTGTGCACAAATATTTGAAACAAATAGTAAATAAATAAAATAAGCATACATACATTATCTGAGTGGTACATAAGTTGTAGGAAAAGTGTACATTTAGAAGTTTGGGGGTATGAGATCCCTTCCTATAAGTTACTATGATTAGCGGTAATAGGTTAAGTCACTTAAGAGTCACTTCATACTCTACAGAATGAAATCCTTAACATCCATAAAAATGTGAGATTTTTTTCTCTCTGAACTCAACAGATGTGAAGTTGAGGCTTCCTTGTAAACGTGAGATAAGCACACATCCTCTTCCTATGTTAGCTAATAACGTAAATCATGGAGATGCAGGTGGCCTGTGACAAAACACGGATCTGTAGTGACAAAATGAAAGAATAAATTATGCATGGCCGCTCATGTTTATTCTTGGCATATAAAATTTACATCCCATCATTTTTCAAGGAGCTCAGAAGTATGTATTCTAGAAACGTAGCCTCCTGAGTTGGGGATTGACATCTCTGCAGGCACAGACTAGGTCCCTCGTGACTGAGCGGGCCACACTGTCTCTGGCCCCGCCAGCTCTGCATTCCTGGATCACAGCCTCTGGAAGAGACAGATTTAAATGCAGTCCTTAGGGTTGGGGGCCAGTGCAAGAGCGTGTGCGTGTGCGTGTGCGTGTGCGTGTGTGTGTGTGTGTGTGTGTGTGCATACGTAGGAAAACCTAATTCTCTCTGATCTTCTGCTTGGGACACAGTGCAGAAAGCCTCTCCTTCTAAAAGAAATCCATTCAGTTTTTGGTAGGTGCCAGCATTCAGAAGGGTTTTCTCTCTAGACCTTTGTAAATACCTAAATGGTCAAATATTGGGTGGGCTTCTGACTTGGATCGGACCTTTTCTGTGGAGAATCCTGTGTTCCCTGTTCATGGCATATTTTAGTGTACTTTTGGCATTTATTACAATTGACTCCTACTGGATAGCCATTTTCTTTCTTTCTTTTTCTCACAAGTGTGATGATTTCATGGGAATCATGAGCCAAAGATGGTGGTAGTGGGACAGTATCTCCCTCCCAGCTCACTCCCATCCACAGGCCAGCATCCATCTCGGCATCCACAAGGCAAATTTGTGTTCAGCCAAATTACAAAATAACAGAAGTAATTGCTTAATAATTTTCAAAAAATCACAAGCAGAAATGTGAAATCTATAGCTGTCAGTGGTCTACCCGTCATAACTCTAAGACAGCATATGTCTTAATGGACCCTTACGTCTGAAAGGATGCCCAATAACACGGTTCGCTAAAGCTCCCACGCAGGGGCCACAGCCAGCATAGTGGATGCTGCAGAAAGCTGAGTGGGGCAGAGCAGACAAGTAGTAGGAAGAGGGTCTCTTGCCCACCTTGGAACCCCTTTCCTGCCAGACATGCTCCTTGTAAAGTTAACATGTGCCTAAACTTCTTGTGGCTGTGGAAGGTGTGCCTTGTGACTTGGGCTGGCTCTGGGGTCACAGGCCTGCGAGTGAGTGCTGGTGAGTCCCTCCTGCTGGGAAAGAGGCGTTCTCTTTGTCACCCCAGTAGGCAGTCTTCATGGACGCCAATCCAAGAGAGGTCATTGTTCTCAAGTTAGAAATGTCACACTGCTCTTTCCCAGAGGATCTGGTGTTCCAGCCTGGGCTGGGCATGTGCTGCTTCTGACTGGTTTTGCATTTCTCACTACTGTTCTTCATCCCCAGAATTTTAGCCACATGATGCCCACCGCTTCCCTGCTCAGCTCCAGACCCTCCTCTCAAATCCTATTGGCCAGAGCATCATAGGCAGCCAAGGACCAGTACCCTGTCCCCGGACACCCACTGCCCTGCAAAGGATTAACACAAGCCTTTTTTTTTTTTTTTCTTTTTTTTTGGTCTTTTTTCCTTTTCTTGGGCTGCTCCCACGGCATATGCAGGTTCCCAGGCTAGGGGTCTAATCAGAGCTGTAGCCACCGGCCTACACCACAGCCACAGCAACACGGGATCCGAGCTGTGTCTTCGACTTACACCACAGCTCATGGCAACGCCAGATCCTTAACCCACTGATCAAGGCCAGGGATTGAACATGCAACCTCATGGTTCCTAGTCAGATTCATTAACCACTGCACCACGACGGGAACTCCAACACAAGTCTTTGACAGCAGGAATTTCTCAGGAAGAGAAACCACTGTGAGCGACAGTGGCAGTGTCCTCTGGCTTCACCGAGGTTGCACAGACTGTACCTATGGACACAAAGGCACAGGTGAAGAGGCTTTGGGGGCCTTCTAGGGAAATGGCTAGAAAGCAGAGAGTGTTACCCCTGCATTTACTTCACAACCCATATCGCCTTAGTGTTCAATCTCCTCTTCGTCTTGACTCAGTAACAGCTGAGAGATGTAAGCGACCAGCTGGGTCACTTTCAAGGACAAGCTCTGCCAACTACTGCATGATCTCAGGCTCACCGTAGAAACTCTGTGCCTCAATTTCCTCATCTGTAAAATGGAAAGGATGCTATAACCTAACTCAGTGAGATGTTGTGAAGGTATAAAAGGTATCGATATATATATATTAAAAAAAGGTATCGAACACCAAGCATTTGGTGACATAACCATCCTACTTTTACAAGTGTTTTCTATGATAATCCCTGAGCATCATAACTAACACACATCCCCTGACCCCAACCAGCAGAGAACTGCTGCTGTCTTCCTCTCCGCTGCTCTCCTGGTAAAATATCCTGCCAGGGTCCATGTCCCGTGGTAGAAGACAGCCCTGCTAGCCATCAGAGAACCTGTGTTCTAGCACCAGCTGGACACTCCCTAGTCCAGGTGACTTTAGGGAATTCATGAATCCCCTTCCTTTTGCCCTTGGTTTCCTCCTAATCAGCATAAAGACTAGGAACTAGCAAAGCCTTTAAACACTGTCCAGTCTAACAGCTCTGGTCTGCAAACATGATAATAGCTCCTTGTATTGGTCCAGGGTACTGCTTATTTTCTTGGCCTCAATGGCCTCAGCTCCCTGCAAAGATTCCTCTTCTAAGAGCGAAACAGAATGTTCACTCGCTGTCTTGCTCCTTGTGAGCAGAGTGTGGTGAGGAAAGTGGATTTATCTGAGCAGCAGGGAGGGACGAGGATGGTGAGAGCATATTGTTTTCCCTGAAAAAATTAGAGGAGAGGAAATGAGTTAAATGCAGTGGAGTGAGCTAGAAATTGTGGAAATAGAGATTCATGTGGAGGAACAGGGTTTTGGGAATTTGTTAGTAAAAGAAATTCTGACAACAGTAACTATAATATCAGTTACCAAACACTATTGAGAATGCCGGCCCTAGAAACTTGAAAAGAAATTTGTTTTCCTGAGATGGTGTAAGGACAGCCCCATGTAGAGAGGAAGCAGGAGAGCACCTGCCTGTCTCTTACCTGCTCATCCTGAGTGAGCTCCAGGGACATGCATGGCATCTCAAAAATCCCTTTCCAGGAGTTCCCATTGTGGCTCATCTGGTTACGAATCCAACATAGTCTCCCTGAGGATGCAGGTTTGATCCCTGGCCTTGCTTAGTAGGTTAAGGTTTGGCGTTGCCATGAGCTGGGGTGTAGGTTGCAGATGCGGCTCCAATCCTGAGTTGCTGTGGCTATAGTGTAGGCCGGCAGCTGCAGCTCTGGTTCGACCCCTGGCCTGGGAACTTCCATATGCCCCCGGTGCGGCCCTAAAAATGAAAGGAAAAAAAAAATTCCCTTTCTGTCCTAAAGTTCTCCAGTTTTAGCAAAGAGAGGTATCATTTTGCCCCCAAACAGGTCCCTCTCACATTTTCAGGTTGCTGTCCACCTGTGGATTTCCACCACTGAATTGCTTTTGCACTGTGCTGCTGATCATTAGAAAATAATCTGGAGGCTAAAAATGATTGCTTTTTTTTTTTTTTTTTTGTCTTTTTAAGGCCACACCCACGGCGTATGGAGATTCCCAGGCTAGGAGTCAAATTGGAGCTACAACTGCTGGCCTACACCACAGCCACAGCAACTCAGGATCAGAGCCGTGTCTGCAACCTACACCACAGCTCACAGCAACGCCAGATCCTTAACCCACTGAGCGAGGCCAGGGATTGAACCCACATCCTCATGGATACTAGTTGGATTTGTTTCTGCTGTGCCGCAGCGGGAACTCTGAGATTGCGTTGTAAAAATCTGGTTGATTAATCAACTTTTTATAAAGATGGAGGGAGTAAGTTTCAGCTTCGCGTTCGAATCTACAAATGTCAAAGGCAGGGCCAGCTTGAGGTAGGGTGTTTATGCTCAACGTTTTTCACTAGAAATTGTGCAAGTCTATCTTTGTTGCCTAGGTGATCACACAGCATTGCTTCAGCTTCCTGGACCTGCGGCAGTGGTACAGAATGGACTGTAAGAAAGCAAAGAGGGGCTGGTGTAATGGGTTTATTGGAGGATGACTCAGCTTTACCGTTTCTTATTTGTCTTTTGTGCTCTTTCCATTAGTATCACAATAAAAATAACTTGTAACTTAAATATGATTATATTTTCTTTTCGACGACAATTGGAGATTTCTGAGAAGTGTTTATAGAACAGTTTTTCCCTCTTCTAGCAGAAACTAAAATTATCCAGTGCTATCCTAGAAGGCTTTGATTATAGTCATTCTTTTTGTGCAGTGATGTTTAAACACAGTGTTATTATAATTATATGCATAATGAACTATGTCTTGATGTCAACACACGGATTATAAACTTTTGTATTTGAATTAAATACTGATTCAAATGGACTAAATCATCTTAGAAGGGACAGTTGCAAAGATTTATGCGTTGAGAGTTACTTTATGAACGCCATTGATGGCATGACATGTGTTGGCATTTGTGGACCGTTAATCCATCAAAGATTATCTATACAGATTATCTACATAGGCAGGGCTGCTTGGAGCGGTGTGTGAATACACCTGTGTGCAAATGAAGCGAATTAGATGGATATGCAGCGGGTATGTTGAAGTCCTTAGCGAGGAAAATGAATATGCAGATTTCAGAGCTTTAATGGAGCCTCTACCTGCCTACCTGATTTCAGAGAGAAGTCATTTCCTAGCACCTCTTGTGCTAGAATAGCTCAGGGGTGTCAGTATGGACAAAGAAACTCAGGAGTCATTTTTAAAGTATGACTATGCATATTGGTACAAAAATATCATGTGTTTTTGTGTAATTGTTTCTACTTTTTCTGGCTTTTCTTTTTTTATGGCCACACGCACAGCATATGGAAAGTCCTGGGCCAGGGATTGAATCTGATCTGCTGCTGCAGCAATGCCAGATCCTTTAACCCATTGCTCTGGGACTGGGATTGAACCCCAGGCGCCTCTACAGGACCCAAGCAGCTGCGGTCAGATTCTTAACCCACTGCGCCACAGTGGGAGCTCCTCTTCAGACTTTCTTGTCTACAAAGAGATTACTTTTGCTCTCAAATAAGAAGACGCTACCTGACAGGGTCACAACAAACTTACTCCAGAGTCATGTTGATGAATGATGTTGATATTTGACCCTGTCAGGGCAAGCTGATTGATGGGCCCATTGAATCAAACCTTAAAGTAAATTTGAACTTAGGGTCCTATTGGCAGGTCTTCTATGAACAGATCCAAATTCCTACTATGTCTCAATGGAGTACATTTGCAAGTCCAGCACAATGGACCAAGTCTTATCATCCCTGCTCTGGCTTCCGGTGTTCTTCTAGTCCTTAGGCTGCACTGACAAATAAGCAGCTGTAGTCTGTGGATCGTTCTTTGTGGGCATTAATTCGTTGCGTTTAAGATTGTTTCTTTTGGATTTCCTGTTGTGGCTCAGCAGAAACGAACCCAAGTAGTATCCATGAAGATGCTGATTCCATCCCTAGCCTTGCTCAGTGGATCCCTAGCCTTGCTAAGGATCTGATGTTGCTGCCTCCTGTGCTGTAGTCTGCAGATGTGGCTCAGATCCCGCATTGCCGTGGCTGTGGTGTAGGCCGGCAGCTGCAGCTCTGATTCCACCTCTGGCCTGGGAACTTCCGTGTGCCATGGGTATGGCCCTTAAAAAAAAAAAAAAATGTTCCTTTCTCTGCATGGTTTCTTCTGGTCCTGGACCCTCCAGGAGCACCATCTCCTGGCGCCCACACACATCCTGTAGTGGGTCACCCTGATGGCTTTTCCGGGGGCCTCCCTCTGTACCTCCCTCCCTCCCCCTTAGCTTTTCATTTGCCCTCCTCCCTCCCCTTCTTCTCATTCTTTCATTCTTCCTTCCTTTCATTCTTCCAGGAACATTCGCTGGGGATTTTTACTGCAAGTTTTCACTCAAGCTCAAGGCCACTCCCTGATGTGCCGCAGGCATTTGATACGCATTTGTGGGTGAAATGAAAAAGGATTCTTGTCCATTTTAGAAAGGTCACTTGGGCAACAGCACAAGGTTGAAAGGCAGGGAGACTTCTCCCTTCTGGCAGAACGGGATAAGGGTGTGGGCTTTGGGGAGGGGCGTGTAGAAAGAGGAGAGGAGGCAGAATGGTGAGATGAAGGGACTTGAACTTGACTTGCTGGGGAGAAGGGGTGTGCATTAAACCATGGGCGCAGAGGGGAGGCTCAGTGGACAATTTAAGACCTGACCAGCTTAAAAGTCTTGCCCTCTCCTCCTCGAATCTTTTTTGAACTCCCTCAGCCAGACTTAATCACTCCTGCCTCTTACCACATTGTATTGAATTAAAATTATTTATTTTTCTTGATTTTAAACATCAAAGATTTGTCCATAACTCAGTATTGTATGTCCCACACACGGCACGGGAGCCCACGGATCACAAGTCCTCAGCAGATACCAGGAGACCGAATCCTTGATTAATCTTGTCTGTGCCTGTTATTCTTCTGGGCAATTTTCCTACATCTGAGGACACTCCAGTTCTGTGAAATTTTCAGGCTGCCGTACAACAGGGCTCAAAATTCCTCAAGGAACTTACAAATGTGTTTTAAAGTTTTTGTTGGAAAAATAATTTTAGGAGTTCCAACATCATCACTACTATGGCTTGGGTTAGATCCCGGGCCTGGGAACTGCTGCATGTTTCAGGCGAAGCCAAATAATAATAATAATAATAATAATAATAGACATGTGGAAGAGTTGCAAAGATAGTAAAGTACTTTCTGGTATCTTCTCCACCTAGAATCCTCTACTGCTAACACTTTACATAATTACAGTATAATTATCAACATTTAAAAAGTGATATTAATATATTAATATACTGATATCAATAATTAATGTAAATGCTATTAAGTAAACTACAGGCTTGAATCAGCGTTTTCAAGTTTTCCCATCAGAAATGCTGCTTTAGGAAATCTCCCACCAGAAATACCAAAGGAGTGTTTTCCTTTTTCCTTAATCGCCTCCTGTCTCTCGAATTCCTCCATCCGTTTTTAAATGCTCTTGATGCTTTTGAAGGGTGCTTGCCAGGTATTTTGTAGAAGGCACCTCAATTTGGCTTTGTCTGGTATTTTCTCCTTAGTAACTTGAGGTGATAGATTTGGGGGCACAATACCCCACACGAGATGTCCCCTTCTCTCCACACTGTCAGGGGCACGTGCCGTCCTGTGTAGTGAGGTTAACGGTGGGCAGGTGACGAAGGTGGCATCTGTCCTTCTCGGTGGTAAATCATGGCTTCCCCTTTACACGCCATATTCCTTGTAAGCCGGTCACTAAGTCCAGCCCATTCTCAAAGAAAGGGCACTTAGCCTGCCTCCTGGAGGAGGAACATCTAAGAACCCCCACAGGAGTTGATATTTTGGAGGAGATATTTTGAGGCTGTGCAAATATCCTGTGTTTCCTCAAAGTCTCACCCACCCACTAATTTTAGCACCTGTAAGGGGCTATTTGCCTGCAGCAGTTATTGACACAGAGATATAATGGTGCTTCTCTTTCTTTAAATTTTTCCTTTTTTTTTCTTCTAACAGTTTCTGCATTTATCGATTGGAATACTTCTGTAAGGAACACTGGCTCCTTCTCCTCCATAAATTTATTTATTCTATCACTATTTATATCTGCATAGACTCATGGATATTTACCTTATGTTTTATGCCGGAATCCAGAAAGATTGTTTTTTTCTTACTGCTGAAATTGTTCCATTGGGAGTGGGTTTTTGTTTGTTAGTTTGTTTTTTTTGACTAGCCTCTGTGTCCTTTACATAAGACCCATGGTTTGTTTGGGGTGGAGGGCAGAGGGGAGGTTATGCACGTTCCTACTTTCTGGCACAGAATGATGTCCCGGGTTCATCGAGGATTCTTCCAGCCCCAGTCCTGGAATCAGCAATTTCTCCAAGGAGTCCCAGTTCCTTTCAGATTTCAAGTTCTGGGCACAGGATGTGTTGGCTGGTACTGGGAGCGACTGCTTTTAGCCCTTTCAGCAGACAGTTAGGACATAAATGTGTGTATAATAAGGCACCGATTACATCTGTCCATATTTCCGCATATCTATTGTCTATCTATTTACTATCTATCATCTATCAAATATTTATCTATCATCATCTCTCTATCTCTGTTTAAATATACATGAATTCATACTGATGGATTCATTCTAGCATTCCCCTTTGCTTATTTTGTAGCTTCATTCTCCAAAACTGAGCCCCCGACTCTCATTACACACAGCGTATCTCCTTGTTTGCCCAACCCTAGTGTACATGTGAGGTAGTTCTAGAGTTTCTAGCCCAAACCCTGTGGGAAACAGGTTTCCAAGTGAGAATACCATGCTTGCATACAGTCCTGTTTGTCTTTGCCTGACAACACCTTGTCAGAACTCTCCTGTCCAAAGCTGCTGGGGTTAGAGACTTCTTCCCTAGGCCCGCAGCGTGGTGATTATGTATCACTTGTAATTTGATTCATTTGGCACAACCTGCCTTCCATCTTGGAGTCTCTCCACATCCTGGTTGATTTTTTTTCAACTAAGTAAAAACAGCTTCTTGCAGTCCACAGTTCTGTGGTTTTGATGCGTCCAGAGTCCTGTATCCACTCTACCATAGTAGCCTATATGATGTTCTATGAATCCAAAAATGCCCTCGGCCTGCCCGTTTGAAGTCAGCCTCTCATTCCACCCCCACCCTGGTGATGACTGATTGCTTTTCTGTCCCTATAATTTTGTCTTTTCCAGAACGTGGAATCACATCATATGTCCCTCTTTGGGTCTAACCTCTTTCACTTAGGAACCACATTTAGGATTATCCCTGTTGGTGCCTGAATGAATTGCCATTCCGTTTTATGGCCAAGGTGTATGCCATCACGTAGATGGCTCCACCACAGTCTATCCATTCACTTAATGAAGGACATTTAAGTTGTTTCTGGTTTGGGGAAATTGTGAATAAAGCTGCAATTATTTAAAAAGCTAATAGGCTTTTGTATGACTGTTCCTTTCTGACTCACTTGGATAAATACTTGGGAGTGGGTTTGCTGACATGGATGATGACTATGCAACATTATAAGAGACTCCAACCATCTTGGCAGTCACTGTGGCTGTAACATTCTCATATATTCCTACCAGTATTTTGTCCTCACCTGCATTTGGTACTGCCAGACCATTTGTCTTTCTGTTCTAATAGCTGTGGGGTAGCATCTCATTGTGGTTTTAATTCACATTTCCTAAATGACTAACGATGTTGAACATTTTCTATATGCTTATTTTCCACCCATAATTCTTCTTTGATGAAATGTCAACTCAGATCTTTCTCCTACTTTTTTTTCAAGAAACTTCTTATTGTTCAAGTTCAAGAATTCTTTACATATTATGGAAAGGAGTTCTTTATCAAATATGTGATTTGCAAATATTTTCTTCTGGTATGTAGCTTGTCTTTTGATTCTCCTAACATTCTGTTTCGCAGAGCAAAAACTCTAAATTTTGATCAAGTCCAGTGTTTCACCTTACTATTTTATGGATCATGCTTTTGGTGTGTTTTTTTTTTCTAACTCTGAAAAAATAAGGATCACAGATTTTCTTCTAGGAAGAAACATCTGTTATAGATTTATGTTTCATATTTAGCTATAATCCTTATTAATATTTGCATAAGTTATGAAGTAAGCATTGAGGTTTATTTTTTGTATGTGGACGTCTAACTTTACCATTTGTTGAAAAGATTTTTATCTTTTCGTTGAATTTCTTTTGTACCTTTGTCAAAAATCAATTGATTATCTTTGTGTCCATCTGTTTCTGGGCTCTGTATTCTGTCTCATAGAACTACATGTCTATGGTTTCACATAACACATCACCTAGTTTTAATTACTATAAATGTATAGTAAGTTATAAAATTGTATATTGTGAGTCCTTCAACTTAGTTCTTCTTTTTAAATATTGGTTTTGTTATTCTAGCTTTTTTTTTTTTTTTTTGACCATCCAAATAAATTTTGGATTCAACTTGTCAATATCTACAAGAATTAAAACCAAACTTGCTGGGATTTTGATTGGGGTTCTGTAGACTCTATAGATAAATTGGAGGAAAAACTGAGACATTAACAGTATAGAATCTCCCAACGTGTGTATATGGTATCTTTCTTCATTTACTCAAGACTTTACAAAACTTTAATGAGCGTTTTGTAGGTTTTCAGTAGAAAACTCTTGAACATATCTTCTTCTCACATGTGAGTGTTTGCTTTTGTGCATACTTTTCATTGCTATTGTGGATGTGCTTTCTTCCAGTCTCTCAATGCTGGCATTTAGAAATAAGATTTACTTTTGTATATTGACCTGATATCTTGTGACCTTGCCGAACTCTAGCTCTAGATCAGGGAAGCCATCTGGGACTGTATTTCTTTGAGGATGATTTTAAACTATCATCCTACTCCATTAATAGATGTAGGACTATCCATGCTATCTATTTCTTCTTGAATAACTTTTTGTAGCTTGTATCTCTCAGGAATTTATTGATTTTTTTACTTAAGTTGTCAAATCTGTAGTAGAGTAGGACAGTGTAGTTCACAGTGTGCTGATTATCATTTTAATGTCTCTGGGACCAAGATTCTCACCAAACTTGCTTGAGTGCCTGGGAGGGTTCATGGAGAGGAATCTTCCAAGGAGTGTGAACCCTCCTGTTCTGCCTCCCCAGGGACTTTACCTACCCCCCCAAGCCATAACCTCCATTTAGCTTTCAGTAGTTTGTTAAAAACATTGTAGTTGAAACTTCTTACCAGCTCCTAGGTGTTCAGCTGTGTTTACTCCAAGTCAGCAAATGCCTGGAACCCGTGGCTCCCTGTAGACGTCTTTCCCCAGATTGCACCTTGGTTGGTTGCTCCTCAAACTGATTTCTCAAAGACTTCAGAAAAGCTGTTAATTTGCTGTTTGTTCAGCATTTTCCTTGTTGGAAGAGTACAGGCAACATACTCTCCATGTTTCCAAGCCAGTGTCAGATGCCTCACAAAAATCTCAGAGAGCCAGAAATCTCTGCTCTTTTTATTTGCTGCTGCCACCACCTCGCTGATAGCAGTTTGTGCTATTTCGCCCTTTGGCTTTTCCTATTTATAGGAATCATTGTCCCCTGAAGCTCTCTGCTGGCAAAATGTTACTTACATCTTTCTGGGCACTTTCAAGCACTGACTTTTCATGTTGGCCATTGTCTATTTTTCCTCTGTTCTCTTTTATATTCATGTGTCTGTTCTGTGTGTCTGTACAATCACACTGGTGATTTTTTTTTTTTTTTTGGAAAAAAAGAACTACTTTCAAATCTTTGAGCCCTGTTAGATATCACTGCTGAGAAGGTGTTAAATGAGGGTGGTGATGATCTCAGCGATATCTATTCTGAACATCACTCACTTTTATCATCTCCAGAGCAAGGTCTCTCCAGCATCAGCCTTAACTCTCCTGTCCTCTAATCGGGCTGTATGTCATGTTTAGATAATAGAAATCTTCTCAGGAGTATTTCTGTTGTTCCTTTTTTAGGAATAAATCATTATTAGGAACAGACTGATAATATAAAACTGAAGGATTACTTAACTCCAAAAAGCTATGAATATCAATATCTTAATATTCAGTAATAAATGCCAATCATTAATTATAGTTCATCTAATCTTATATCATTTGAGATTCAATTTAGAATTGTAAAAAAAAAAAAAAAGCGCCGCAAACAATAGTTTTCGCGTGTAAGCTGACCTGAGACGTTGTGACACAGAGCGAATTTATTTTTTAATAGCTTCGCTTGATGAAAAGGGGTCAGAGAAATACGAGGATCCCGTTCTCACTGCTGGAGGCAAACTCATTTGCAAAACCATTTTAAACCAAAGCCCATCCATCACTATGTAAATGACCTAGAGTAATTTTTTTTCAGTATTGATACATTTGAGTTTAGAAATCCCCCTTCTACCTAGTGGTACTGACGCAGTAATTCCTATTGAAAGGTCACCTTCTACTGCTTTATCCTGCCTTTAACTTCTTTACACCTCCAGGGTACATGCACTTCCATTTATGAAGCTATTTTTTATATCTTCTGGGTTTTCCAGTGGACACAAACAGAACATATCCATCCTTTGAATTACCTTCTAATAATTGTAAGATGAGTTAGCAGCTAACAAAAGTCCTCGCTAGCATACCATTAGGTTCCTATTTAGAGTAAGAGGAATGGAAGTAGGTCAGGCTTTGATGAGAAGCAGTTGTAACTATTATTTGAGAGTTATTTGAAATTGCAGAACTCTGAACTCTTCAGGGTTGCCCATCACTTTCTATGATTTGGTGAAAAGTGCCTGGTTAAAATAGAGAGTTCCAGTTAGAGAACTACATGCATCATGGCTGCCACTGAAATGACGGATTATTAACTTATTCGTGGACAGTAGCGGTTGGTTTCCCAGAAGAAAGTGTGCGAGTCTGATTCTACCGGAGAAGCCGATGGTCAGAGACTGTCCTGCCCTCCCTCCGCCACTGCAAGGCCTTCATGCAGCCAAGTCATGTTCCGTTCTTGTGAATGTGAACTTCTCAGGCTCAAAAAAGCCAGTGAGGTCGTTCATGGAAACAAAGCATGGAACTGATCATCAAAAATGGTTGGTGATTACCAAACTCCTTATATTTCTTTTGGGGAAATGCTTCTTATTTACATCAAAAGGGTCTCTCTACTGTCCTAGACATTCCATTCACCTCAACGAGGAAGAGCATTTCCTTAAATAAAATCAGCCTCCCACTTTTTTCCAGTGTTTATAAACCCTGTCGAGTTTATCTGCCCACATGCACGGCTTGCTGACAAAAATGTGCATGGCTTTTGTCTCTATTTACGGACAGGCAAATAGACCCTACATTAGACAAAACTGCGGCATCTTAAGTTTGCCTTCTCCAGGCATCTAGATGCTTGCAAACTGCGAAGTCAGTACAGTGGACCCTGTACATGGGTTTGAACAGCAAGGGTCCACTTGTACCGGATTTTTTTCAGGAGTAGACACGACAGCACACCATCTGTGGTTGGTGGAACCCCCAGAGGCAGGACTGTGTATCCAGAGGAACTACCAAGAGCATGGGGGGCCGACTGAAATTTACACGTGGATTTTCCATGCTGGGCAGAGGGTCAGCACCCTCTAAGCGCCGCGCTGTTCAAGGGTCAACTGTAATCCAGTTTGCCCAGCCTCACTGGCAATGGACTGTTTCACCTCTTCTCAGAAAAATGCAAAACATCCAAGTAAGCACAAGCTTGACCCTCATAACAAAATTGCTAATTTGTGTTTACACGGACCCATTTACGTGAACCAAGTGCTTAATTAAGTCGAGGCCATGACAATATTCGTATGAATTTGAAAACAAGATTTGATTTTTAAAAATGGGGTGATCCATCAACGATAATGAACCATGAATTGTTTTATACAGAGTCTATACTTGTTTCACCCTCAAATATGCTTCAGGATCTATCCTCCTTTTCTTGAAGGAAATAATGCTCCCTAGATTAAGGTAATAATAGTAATGAAATAATAGACCGTTGTATGTGTAATCAGTAATTATGTAGTCATAAGTGGCCAGTATCTAGGGAACAAGCAAATTATACGAGCTATGATTACTAAAGAAGCAATTACAATGAAAGAAAAACCCTCCTGGTTGTGCTCCCACCCCCCTTTCTTAAGACTGTCATTTACATAACACAGTCCCTAATCCATAGAGAATGTTTGTTTGGGTCTAAAAGACTGTGTGTCTGTCATGCACAATTTAATACAGGAACCCTTGGTATTCATGAATTTGACATTCTCAGTTTCAGCCCAGAGATGAGCGGTTTGAAAGCTGGTGGCTTACCCGTAATTATTCTAGAGCCTGGATTTGAATCGCTGACTGCAGTGTTTCCGGGCAGGAACCTGCACAGCCTGGCATCGCAGCCCGGAGTCCTGACACTAAGGGTCTCTTGTCTAGTGGGAGAAGCTCTGTGTCAAGGACAGAAAGATAAAAATACCCGCTATCAATAGTGGTGAACTTAAGGATACATAGTTGCTGTGGTCTGAATGTTTGCAGCCCTCCCCCAATTCCTATGTTAAAATTCTAACATGTTGATGCCCCAAAGTGGGGCCCTTGGGAAGAGCATACATAGTGAGGATGGAGCCCTGGTGAATGGGATGAGTGCCTCGGGAAAGCCTCCAGAGAGCCCGCTAGCTCCTGGGGTCAAGTGAGGACAGAGAGAAGTTGGCTTGCAACCCACCGGACCTTGCTGACACCAAGACTAGGACTTGTGGCTTCCAGAACTGTGAGAGATCAGCTTCTGCTCTTCGTAAGCTGCGCTGGCTGTGGCCTTTTTGGTAGAGCAGCCAGACTGGACTAGAGCAGTAGCAAACACATGGGAACAGTAAACGGGGGAAATATAGATTGAAGTTGTTTAATGGCATTGAGGGATTCTCCAAGTCCTCAATGCAAGCCTGTGAATACGATGGGATTTTTGAGACCCTGTTAGATGTGTGTAGTTTTCTTTTCTCGGGAATCCAGGCCATCAGAATCTTATTTTTACTGTACAATGTGACATAAGAATTTTGCTTTAGAGGTGATAGCATTTTTTAAAAAAATTCTATTTATCAAAAACACAGCATTTCCAATGGACCTCAAGGTTGTCGTTTGCTGACTCTCTGTTTGGGGCTGTTTTGTGTTCCTCAGATTCTGGGTAATTCTGTGTGTGTCTTCATTCGATGGTCAGCACAGAGACGTGGAGACAAGGAAGGCCAGAGAGCCAACTGAGAAAATCCTGTGATGGATCAAAAGTTGCAAAGGCTGTTCCGTGAAACGTGTCCAGAAGCTTCATTTCCTATGAGCTGTAAACATCCCGTTGTGTTTTCAATTCAAATTAATTATAAAAGCCATCTCTTTCACAAACACAGAATGAATTTTCTCTGATCAGAAATTTAAGAGCTTTTTTCAGTGTGTATATGTGCTTTTTGCCTTTTCCAATGAAGACAAAAATCACGACTTTTTCCTGGTGCTTGAATAATTTTCTTAAAAGGTAGACATAATCTGTTAAAGGGATGGTATTAATTTTGTTTCAGAAATGCAGATGTTGAAGTAGACAATTGGGTCTGGATTCATAGGAACTTGCAGGACTGTGTGTATTTAAGTTACAACTAAAGTCAAAGCTTTGAAACACCTCTTGCGACCAACCCCCTTTTAAAGTTATTAAACAGCATTTAACAAGAAACAGTCACATGTGTTGTCTTGCATTTTTAGCTATTAACTGAAAAGTCAGTTTGATTTGGCTTATTCTTAATTTTACTGTATAATGGTAGGAATTGAAGTTATCAAGAAAGCAATGACTGAATTCCTTTAAAAGAAAAAGCAACCCTATGACTCTTAAGACCTTTTAATCCACTGCAATTTGTCCAAAGTAATCTTTAGTGATTAAAGGAAGCCAAATGGTAAGAATAAGACCCCAAATTCAGAACGTACCCTTTCCCAAGACAGTCCAGTAGTTCAAGAGATCCGGTCTCCTCAATCCCCTAAGTTTAAAGGAGGGGATATTTGGGGAAGTTTTTAAAAATGGAGAAATGAAATTCCTGATGTTGCCCAAGTGAGTTGACATGTACAAGGAGGAGAAAGAAATGGTCAGGAGTTTGGGGTCTAGGGGCAAAGCCCTAGGGCTTAAATCCTTGTTCCACCACTTCTCCGACAGGTGACACATAAGCGTCGATGCTTAGGAACTGTGGAAAGTTGAGTGTGTTCCTTAACTTCGCTAAGCCTCAGTTTTCCAATTTCCAAAAAGGAAATAACAATAATCCTACCAATTGATAGGGTTTGGGGGAGGATTAAATGAGATAACGTGGCTTAGAGTCCTTGGCACAGAACCCAGCTCTTCACAAGTGTGCAGTTAATGTCAGTGGATGGAGTGCTGCTCCATGCAGGTGGTAGGACACGCAGGTCTCTTCTGTCATCGTGACTGGGAATCAGAATTCTAAAGACACAATTGCAATTTATGTACAAGTTCAGAGACATAGGATCAAAATCTCCACTACTCTCTGTCCTGCCAGGTCCTCAACTCCTAAATGAATGAGTTATTTCTGCTTTCAATGGAATTTCAACCCCTGTTCAACTTATTTCAGTTTATTTCAGTTTTTATTCCCTTAAGAATGAGCATATTAGACTTCCCGTCGTGGCTCAGAGATAATAAACCCGACTAGTATCCATGAGGACGTGGGTTGAATCCTGACTTCACTCAGTGGGTTAAGGATCCAGCGTTGCGATGAGCTGTGGTGTAGGTTGCACTCGCCTGCTCAGATCCTGTGTTGCTGTTGCTGTGGTGTAGGCCAGCAGCTGCAGCTCTGATTCAGCCCTTAGCCTGGGAACCTGCATATGCCATGGGTGTGGCCCTAAAAAACAAGAAAAAAAAATCTATTCTGAGTTTCTATTGTTGGAATCTATTAGAAGAGAGAATTAGAAACGCAGTCCACATAGCCTAAAAATACACATGGCAGGCTGTCATAGGTCAATTCATGAAAATTAGATTTCTTTGCCTTTTTTTTTTTTTTTTTTTTTTTTTTTTTGCTTTTTAGGGCCTCACCTTAGGCATATGGAAGTTCCCAGGTCAGGGTCGAATCCGAGCAGTAGCAGGGCAGCAGTAGAGCCCCCACCCCACCTCCAATGCCCTCCTAATCTCTCCTCCTCCATCCTTCCCCTCCCATCCTCTTTGCTGTGGCCTTGAAGCACCCTCTGCAAGGAGACTGTAGGTCCTGGGATGAAGTCTGAGATAGCTGGGCTGGTTTAGAGCTCCACTCCCGTTTCCCCGATCGGCCATCAAACTGCTGCCCGAAACAGATACGCTGATTTATTTATGCTCCTTGTTCTCTTTTTAACTCCAATCATTCTATGGTGATTAATCTCACTGATGCTTTTTAAATGTCTATCTTCTCTCCCCTCTGGAGCCCATCCTCCTGCCCCATACAACCCCCTTCCAAGCTCATGGCCACTTCCTCCCTTTCTCATCTGACAGAACTTCTAGGACCATCCCTCTTGTGTCCAGACCTTGGCTTTGTTCCCTCACTGCGCCCCCTCTGGGCCCCTCAGCTGCATCTTGATCCTCCAGTACCTGACCCCCCACTCCCAGGAGCACGCTGCTAGGCTCCCTCCAACAGTGACAGCTGGACTGCGGAAACCAGGGCCCTGGGCTAGAAGATCCAGAGCCTAGGGATCCCTGGAGAAGATGCTCCGAGGAAGCGAATGTGTGATTTCTTAGAAGCCATGGGGCAGGAGGCCCCCTTCAGTCACCAGGGCTGGTCTGAGCGTGTCCCCCATGCTGGCGTTTGGGGGCTCAGGGTATGAAATAGCGGAGTGACAGACACAGTGCTTCTGGTCCGGGTGCTCGACCGCCTAACCGGCCACTCTCCCAACTCGGACACCAGGGCTGAGAAGGAGGCCTCGTTGGCTCCTTGCTGGCCTGCGTCCTCTCCCCGCAGGGTCTTGTCACCGCCTCCTGGTCAGGACCCTCCTCGCCTGCCTTCCAGCCTGCCCTGGATGCCCCGCAGCGCCCCCCCTGCCCTCAGGATCCTCAAAGTAACTAAACTTTCTACGTCGGATTTCCGGATGTCTCAGTATTTCTTTACTCCGGTTGAGTGATGTGCAGACGGAGCGTTTGGTGCCCCCAGCAGCCCCTGACATGATGTGTCATTCAGCCCTGCAGATGCTGTGGAATATTTTTAGTCATGACCAGGAGGTGCTGGCCGCTCCCTCTGGATGTTTCAGGGACATCCTACCTCTTTGAGGAGGGACATGGGTGCACCTTGGAGTCTCAGGGCTGATCACTTAGAGACCCTTACAAGCCAGGCAAGCAGGTGTCTCTCTGCAGTGATGATTCAGATTCCAGGTGCCAAAGACCCAGGTGTCACGTTTGTCTGGCACTGTTCTTTCTTAGCCACGCCCAGGCAGCAGTCTGCCACAAAGAGGCTGATCACACCCATGGTTAGGCAGCGTCTCTATAAATAAGCTATAACCCCCTGACACACACACAGAGGGCACGTGGGCTCTGAGGGTTTTCAGATCACCTTCTTGCGTCTGTGAAGCTCCCCCTTTCACAGTGGGTCTTTTCCAACTTTAAGAAGATGGACACACCCCCTGGGAGCCCTAGGGTGAGTCATAGCTGTGGGCTCCACCACCTTCTGGGTGTCAGGGTAATAACGCCAAGAATGGTATTGAAAGAAATCCATTGATACTGATGAATGGGGACAGTTACAGCCAACAGAACCCTTTTAGGAGCCAAGTGGCTTCCAATTCTTTGTTGTCAGGTGGTAGATGATTAAAAATTGTATTTCGTGACTGATGACTGTGCAACTGGGACACAGAACTCGGACGGAATACAATGAATTGTGTAGGTCACTACAAGGAACTACGTCTGTTCCCATCCTATTTGTGTGACCGTTTTCAGTACTCGATTCTAGAGGAAAGGCAAAGAGGAACAGAGTTGACTCTGACTCTTGTCCATTCCAGCAATAAACAATTTTCAGACACAAGTACGTGAATGCATTGAACAAAAGCATTATCCATCTCCATAACTAGAGGCATTCATCATCAAATTTGACTCAGTATTAATAATTATCTATCAAAACTATATCTACCTTTTTGATCTGACACTAATTTGTTAATTTATCAAGGTAATTATATGTTCTCATACACACTGTATTTACATTTTTGACCAATTGTACACTAAAATTGTAATGAAAACAAGAGGTTTTTTTTGACATATTGGAGATTACAGTCACATCAGTTTTTTTTCTTTTCATTTTCATGTAGATGCATATTTTTTGTGTCAGGAAAGTCTAATGGCATGGCCAATTAAAATTTCAAAATAAAAATATATTACCCTAAAGTGCAATACCAGTACTTAAGCTCCAGTCACACCCCCAAACCTGGTAAGTCAGAATCTCTACCCATGTGGCTTAGAATCTACGTTTTATAAATCTTTCCGCGTGTGTCACCCAAGCAGTTGGCTTAGCACCTGCTGCTTTACAGTTCCAAGGGGCACAGCCAAGCTCATCCAGAGCTTGGTGGAGCGCCTCTCTTTTCTGTTTCTTGAGCTGAGGGCAGTGTCCTTACGTTGCTGTCCAAGTTATCAGGGGAGCAGCAGGTGGGCGGGGAGAGCAGCCCAAGTACTGGAGAGCCCCGTGCCCGCTGACCGGGCAGCCCGAGGTGAAGCATGTCCCTCTCTGAGCCCCAAAAGGCCTTATTAGGCTTTTCCGGAGAACAGTATAAGGCCTGATCCGTGGTGGCCTCTTAACAAGAGTAGGTTTCCCTACTTCTTTGTAGTAAATGTATCAGCATTCACTTGAAGATGTGGTTATGCTTTCCTCAAGGATTTTTGTTTTATTTTATTTTATTTTATTTTTTTATTTTATTTTATTGCTTTTTTAGGGCTTCCCCCATGCCATATGGAAGTTCCCAGGCTAGGGGTCCAATCAGAGCTACAGCTGCTGGCCTACAGCTGTAGCCACAGCAATGCCAGATCTGAGCCATGCCTGTGACCTACACCGCACTTCACAGCAACACTGGATCCTTAACCCATTGGTGGAGGCCAGGGATCAAACCCGTGTCCTCGTGGATTCTAGTCGGTTTTGTTACCGCTGAGCCACAATGGGAAGTCCTCCCTAAGGATTTTAAATTTGTGTTTTCAAAGCTCATAACTGAGCATCTTATAGACGTTGCATTATTTTCCTACAACCTTAAAAATCTCAACCAGATTATGGGTTTGTAAAAGCAAATGTCATATGGGGATAAAGACGTAATTTACTTAAGTGATTTACCTGCTGGAAAAAGAATAGGAAACAATGGAATTTGTTGAATCAAAAAATCAGAAAAAATGGTAATATCTAGATTTCTATTTTAAAAAATCAAGAATGAATTGCAAAGTGTGCGAATGTGTTAGAATCTTTGAGATAGCCTAAAAGGGAAGGAGAGAGGGGCGGCTCTCTCTTTGCTGCTTCCCAGGCTGTGCCCTGGTAGATGTGGCTGGATGCTAGAATAGAAGCAGGCAGAAACTCTCTCTAAAGCAGGGTCAGTACACGATTTCTGGCTGCCTCTTCTGCAGCCCCTCCGGGTACAATGATGGATGCAAGATAAATAACTAGAAACCCAACCCTGAACGGAGCGAAGACTGTGGAGGGAAAAACGATCCGTACTCTCTTTCTATAATCTGTTAGTCATGGCTGTCCATGGGGAGAACCCTAGACTTGATAGTTGACCTTGCTTTTTAGTTGCTATGACAATGCTACTGATGTGTGGGGCTGATAAAGTTTAAGGCTGCCACAGCTCTTGATGATACTGTTTGCTCACTGCTGCAGTCATTTTCATGTTTGTAACCTGAGTGTCTTTTGCTCTGTGACTCTTGAAAGGGATGTAGCCACACACCTTCATAGTAGGTAATGCGTTGCTAGTGGATTCATGGCATTTAGTGAAAAACATCCTTGGCCACAGCATCCATTAATGAGCTTCTTGCAAAAACTGGATTTGTGTTACTTTATGGACAAAAGTGTTCACTTTGTGATTTTAATGTAATTAAATGAATAGAGACATTAAGCTCCTTATAAGCTTTATATTTTAAACTTTAAAATGGAATATGTCCCACACGAATACATGGGCTTCAGCCAGATTTTCACAAATGAAGTTTTATGAATAGGATCCCTGATTAAATGTACAGTAAGAAATTTTCACTGGAGCTCCACCTAATTTTATGGAGGCCCTAAGAATCCTGAGACTGAGAGAAAAAATAAATGTGTCATCTAAAAGTGTCTACATTGGCCAAATTAGGTGTTTTCTTGGAAATCAAAGCTCTTGCCTACTTGACAGTATCAGATTTTGGTTTTCCTTCTGTGTTGGTCACGAAGTCTTGGTGCATCTCTGTCATGGCTGCCGTTGACTCCAAAAAAGCAGCTAAAATTGAAGAGTAAAGATTCTCTGCCTGGGAGTTCTCTTGTGGAGCACTGGGTTAAGGATCCAGCATTGTCACTGCAGCGGCTCAGGTCACTATAATGGCGTGGGTTCAATTCCTGGCCTGGGAACTTTCACATGCCCTGGGAACTGCCCCCCCCAAAAAAAAAGAAAAAGAAAAAGAAAAAAGGATAAAAGAAAAAGCAGAAACTATCATGTGCATGTGTGAAGCTAATAAATACATTCAATAAAAGAAAACAATTCTCTTCCTGGATGTATCAACTAGACTGGGTCTCTGCTGGCATATATCTGTGCTGTCTTGCTAGTGACTTTATCATGTCCTGCCAGTCATGACAGTGATGTCAGCTCTCATCTGCTCGGCCCAGGTGACTTGGAGTTTGATGTCAAGTGTAAAATACAGTTTCTTGACCTTCAGTAAGCTTTGTTATGGAACACAGAAAGGATGATCAAAAATCAATAAAAATAGTAAAAGAACAGCTTAAAATTGATCATGAGGATTCAATCAGTGAGGGCTTAAATCAAGAATAGTTATAAATATAAAACTATACATATAAATATTTATTATAAATATTATATATAAATGTATGATATATAGGGAGTTCCCTTTGTTTCTCAGCAGTTAAAAAACCTGACTAGGATGCATGAGGACGTGGATTCACTCCCTGGTCTTGCTCGGTGGGTTAAGGATCTGGCGTTGCGTGAGCTGTGGTGTAGGTCGCAGATGTGGCTCAGATCTGGTGTTGGTGTGGCTCTGGCGGAGGCTGAGAGCTGTAACTCCAATTTGACCCCTAGCCTGGAAACTTCCATATGCCATAAGTGTGGCCCTAAAAAGTAAAAAATAATAAATAAATAAATAAATAATATATGAATATACATACTTACAGAAGTGGTATATACAGAAGGCCCATGTATAAGCCTTCCTGTAAATGAGAAGTGGATTCCAATTTTGAATATATATGTTATAAATTAGGAAATTCTAGTAAAATACTGATTTTTGTTAGAAAAAATATACTACGATCTGTGATAATAAACAAATAATCATTACAATGTGAACAGCACTTCTAAAGTTATACAAAACACCACCCCTGAAGGCAGGTGGTGGCCCAAAATCCTTTCGGAACCTTAGGACAGATATAACAAATGCACCTCAATTCTCTCTATTTCATGGTGAAAGCTATTATGTATTCTGATGTATGCAAAAGATATAATTTGACCTTAAATTTAGCAAATAGATGGTCTAGCCTTTGAACCAGCTGTAAACACCTCAGCTTCCTGCAGTCGGCAAGGGTATGTAAAGTAATTTTAAAAAGCAAGGAAAGTATTCAGCTCACGTATAGAGAAGCTATTAAAAACTTATCTCAATGGAGGCAACAAGATGAAGGCAATAAAGGCATTTGTAGTACTACTCCTTACATATTCATGTACATTGTAAAATGGTCCATTACAGAGCTAGAGGTAGTAGCCCAAGGAGAGAAGGTCAAAGGCATTTCTCAAAACTACAGCGGACTGGATCAGACTTTGATTTTTAAAAATAGTAATAAGGTAAAAGAAGAGAGGTTAAAATCAGCAATTTGGCAAATCATAGATTGCAAAACTCGATGTAAGCTCAGGTTGCACTTGGGGACAGGCAACGATGCATCTCAAGTGCTTTGCACTGTGTCTACCTCCTGGTAGGCCCTCCATAGTTTCTTATCACTAGTGACTCGTCATTATTTCCTTTTAGTTAAAACATCCTATAATGGTAACTCACATCTCCTGGGTGCCATACAATTTCCAAAGTACTTCTGCCTTCGGTTGCTTTATTCTGTCTTCATCATAAGCGTCTCCCTCCAAACTTCTACATGTCCCCATGATGCAGGTAAGGAAACAAGGTATCAGGACCGTGAGTGATCTGCCCATAGTTGCAGAGCTAACAGGGTCCAAGACGAGCACATATAGTCTTTGGATTCAGTTTCATGGACTTTAGAGTATGCCAGCTCTTCTGGTCAGAACTACGACCCCTTAATGCTGGAGAAAACAGACAAAAGACCCCCTCCAAATAGGTCAGTGGCTGACGTAGCATTGATCTAGATATAAAATAGCTGCTTATTTAACTTAACTGCTAGCATTCATGCCAGGCTTGCTGTGGGACAAGCGTTGCCCCAAACCCTCTACCTGCCCTATCCTTAACCCTCCTCTTATCCCCCTGAGGCAGTGCTAGCATCTTCTCCCCTTTCCCCATGAACACACTGAGGCAAAAGTAGACTGAGCTACTGCCTGAGGTCACGCAGCTGGCACATTTAGAACCTGTCAAACATAGTGACTGATGCCAGAATTTTCAACTCCTAACCATTTCCTGGCCTTAGTTCTGGAATACCATGTGGCTAAGTCTGTACCCTATTCATCAGTCCAATAAGAGGTGGTGGGCATAAAGGTAGCCAGAAAAATTATTACAGATAAAGTGAAATATTCAGAACTTTTGGTAAGTATTTTGCTTATCCTAAAATTTATATAGGGACTATTTGCCAGGAAAGTTAAATGTAAAAATGATACCAGTAAGATGATTTTGGAAAGAGAAGTGACTCTGGTTTTTCGCAATGTTATTTTTATTTATCCAATAAATCAGGTCATTCTCGAATCAGCTTTGCTGTAGTGTGTTGGCCCGGCTGTGTGAGTTAGCATCATTTTTACCATTGGAAAACAGAAAGCCTTGTTTAGAAAAGTTCTGATGGAGAGAAGCTGTTTGTGATGTGGTTGGGTCTGCACCAGAGTCTCCACCTCCTAACGTCTGGGGCGTGTGTCAGCAGAAACAACCGTGTTTTTAATGTTTTAATGATGGCTAAACAGGTTAAACAGAAGGCAACCCCCTAAGACAAACTGAGTATTTGTAAACAGTTGCTCTAAGCTGTACCAGTATTGAATCCTAGTTCATAGCAGACCAGCTAGAGCTAACTAAAATATCCTTTAAGTTTATATTAACTACCTGTTTGCGTCACATTTCCTTTCAATGGAATATCATAAGATACTCTCCAGGGATCTTGTCGTTGCTGTTGTTGTTTGCTTGTGATTTTAAGGGTAGATACTGGCTGCAGCACAGATACTGAAACAAATGAGAATCTACAAGTGAATCAAGAGAACAAGGTTGACGTTCTGTCTCCTGGTGGAAAGTCAGGAAGAAATCAAAATTAACCAGTACTTAGTCTTTTCAGTGACTGTCCGCAGAGCCTAGGACAGTACAGGCAAATCAAAGACATACAAAAATGTTTCTGTGGCTGCAGTTGATTGGAGCATACAGTGCATCTGAAACACTGTCACTTCACTGGGACATTTCTATGCCAACAGTTGGTGTGCGGCAGAGCTCACGCTGGTATAATGCAAACTTAGCTTCACCTGAACAGTAAGGAGAATGCTATGTTACAGTTATAGATCCCTGGTCCCTCTAGAGTTCTGGGTTATTTAAAACATGTCATTTTTGTCATTGCATTTCTGGGAAAATTGAGACACAGAGAATTTTTGTATTCCACCAGGGAGAATGCAGCTGCTGAGCTCTGGGCAGCCTCTCCTCCCTCCAGCCCCACCTCTGACCCCATCTGTAGGAGACCATGTGCGAGAGAGCTGTGGGGTAGCTCTGTAATCAGGAGAGAGAAAGAATGAGGCTTTAAGGTCTGATTCTAGAATTTTCCAGGGTTTCGTGACTTGAAGGATGACAACATGACCAAATGGAAAGTCACCATTCCGATGGCTCTGGAGAGGCCCTGAAAGGGCCCATTGAGCGGGTATGGCCCCTTGTTGCCTACACAGTCAAGCATTTACAAGAACAGAATGTTTCCAATTACTATCTCGTTGTCCAAACAGGGCCTCTCTTTATGTGGTTTGGGAAATGAGTTATTAATTCAGATGTCCACTTAATATTAGAAGCAAGCATCATTCCTTGGAGACATCTTACTTTATTTACCCAATGGGGGCTCCCATGTTAGTTTTTGCTCCATGTCGCTTTTGTTATAGCATAGAAACTGCTCAAGAAGGTTCTCAGGTAGGCAGATAGGGCAAAGAGGAAGCAACAGTGCCAAAGGGCACATTCCAATTCTAATAAGGACGGACCCTAACAAGGGAACTGGTCCCAAATTTGGACTGCCCCAATAGCTTGGACTTGCCTCTTAAAAGCTAGTGACTCTGTGATTGACCAGGGGCAGAAGGGATGCAGAGTTCAATACATCATCATTACAGCGATTGGCTCAGGGTCTTACAGGAAGTGAAATGATTTATAGAACCCAAGTGGGGTGGGGAGTTGCTTGAGGAAGTTTATAAGAAAGGGCTACCCAATGTACTTCCTAGACTGAGCCGCACCCTGAAAGGCTGCCCTCGCCCAGGCATCACCAGGAGGGATCCACAGACATTGAATTCATCTGCAGTGCCATCCAAGTGATTCTGGACCAACAATGAGCCTTTCCAGATTTAGCAGTGATGTGGTCCTTAGCTTCTCATGCAGGCTATGTTCACTCCTCAGCGTTGTGCTCACAGGGAAGGCTCCCCAGTCAGCACTTCCAATGTCTCAACCCCATGGTGCAACTGGAAATGACCAGCATTTATAGCTGGAGGCCAGGGGGGCTTGGGTTCGCCTGTGGCTCCAAGGCCTTCTCTGTTACTGAGTCCAAGCTTATATGGCTTGCTACATGGCAAGCCAATAAATCAAGAAATGAAGTGTTGGACAAGGACTAGCGACTTTATTTGGAAAGCCAACAGACCAAGCAGATGGTGGACAAGTGTCCTAAAGAACCATCTTACCTGAGTTAGAATTCAGGCTTCTGTTTTACCAAAAGGGGAGGGGTTGTGACTGGTTGTTGCAAACTTCTTGGTGCTGGGCTTCGTTCTTCTTGCAGCTGTCTAGGGAGATCTGGTCACCGTGTTCCCAGAGCCCCCCAACAAGGCAAATGGTATTCTCTGTTCTGCAACTTTTGATCTCTATATGAATGGAAAAGGGTTATATCTTTATAGGTCAGAGCCCTGAGAATAGGCTTTCCTGTACAGTTCAGGCTCTAGGCCACATCTTTTATAAAGAGGCTGAGCCAGCCTGACCAAGCACAGGCAAGAAAGCACAAAGTTAGAGCTGAAGGAATAGATTCAATATGGAGTCAGGTTTGTTCTTTGTTACGTGTCCAGGGATCTCGCCACCCCCATCATCCTTGGGAGGTCTGAGTGCCTCCATTGGGAAGATTTAATTCTGCTTCTAAGCCAAGGGCAGACTGAAATGTGTCATCATTGATGAAGATTTAAAGAAAGAAATGAAACTGTGTCTAGACTCAAATGCACACAACATACAAGGCCAAACAGAACAGCCACTACAGACTGATTTCCAAAATCAATGCAGAGTCTGCAGAGAGGTTTTGTCCGCTCACCCACCCAGACCTTTAGGGGGAGACCTTGAGTCCAGCCACAGCTGGAGGATGTCCTCAAGGTGCAGGCGCTTGAGGGATGAAACCACTTCACTGGGGACTTGTCCCATGTGTAGCAAAGTTCTAAGCTTACCAGAATGTGGAGCAAGAAGCTTGGTGTAGAACAGCTACCAGGGCGTTTGCTAAGACGACAGGCCTGTAGTGTGCTGGTCACCGTGGGCACCAGCCGTGACACTGTCAGTAACAGTGAAGCAGACACATGCCTGCCGGCTGTTGCCTCTGCTTCCAAAAGCTGCAGAGGTCATGGACCAATACCAGGCTGTCCTCTCTTTGCTGTGCCCCCTGCTGCCCAAACTTCACCATAGCATGCCCATGTCTGCACACGCTGGCCCCTGATGGCTGAGGCCACAATAGTGTGTGTACCTCTTAATCAGGGGACCCGTGAGCTGTCTTCTCTGTCTCTTCAAGTTCCCTGATGATGGAAATTTCTGGAGAGGAGTGTCTAGATTGCATCTCAGACCCACTGAATTAACTTCATATGATAGACTTGGCAAACTATCGTTCATAAGCTTCTAGGTTATTTTTGTGGGAAAGTGTCAGAAAGATTGCAGGTGGAGCAGCAAGTCTAAACCGTGGCTGGAGATGGGAGTTCCTATTGTGGCTCAGAAGGATAGGGACCCAGTGTTGTCTCTGAAAGAATGAGGGTTCGATCCCTGGCCTCACTCAGTGGGTTAAGGATCCTGCATTGTCACAAGCTGCGGTGCAGGTCATAGAAGCAGCTCTGATTGGTGTTGCCATGGCTGTGGTGTAAGCGTGCAGCTGCAGCTCCGATTCGACCCCTAGCCCTGGAAATTTCACATGCCTCAGGTGTGGCTGTAAAAAGAACAAAAAGAAAAACAAAACAAAAGCATGGCTGGAGATGATACACCCGGGAAAAGCCCCAGCATTCAGCCGCACCCACATTAGCTGACTCAGTCGTTGGATGGGCCCCAGGCATTGGTGTCCTTCAAACTCCCCAGGTCACTCAAACGTGTACCCAAGACCGAGGCCCACTGGACTGGAGGAGATGACTTACAAAGGCGTTTCCAGCTCTCAGAAAACCCATGTCCCAACAAGCCCTCATTTGGCTTTTGTATACAGAAAACTTCACTAGGTGTAGACTCTGTGAAGATGTGTGGCCTTATTTTAAGTGACAGCAAGATCTCCGTCTTTCTGGAGCTTTTGATTTGCTGGAGGAGATGTGTATACAGAATGAATTCAGTTCTTGAGCAACAAACCACAACATGAAGTGGTCTTAAAAAGTGAATAATACCCATCTGAGGGCATGGAGCCTAGAGAAAGAAAAGGCTGTGGAGAAGTAAAGAGGGGAACGAACATATATTCTGAGCTGGACTTTCAAGGATACAGCTTCTCACCTGCGAATACTTTATAAAAATGGAGAAGTATATTTTCTATGCTTAGTTTCTAATAGTGACAGAGATGACAAAATGGAAGATAACTGAAAGGTATCAGTGATGCATTTTATTGCTTTCAAAGGTAAATAGAAAACTTCGGGGACAACTTTCCACAGGGCCACCTCGGGGATGGGCTGGCAGGCTGGGCAGGTCGGCCCTGGGGGCCTCGTTAGGTGTGTGCTGGGACCAGGCTTTCATAATTGCCCCCTTGATGAGCTGTGAAGGCAGCTGCCTCGAAGGCTCTCAGAAGCTTTCTGCCAAATGCCAGCACAGCCGGAAAAGTGAAGAACAGTCCCTTGATACTATGCTCTCTTTTATTTAGTAAAACAGAAATAGCAAAAAACCAAAGGCATAACCAAAAAAACCTTAAACTTATTTTGAATGAAAGAGATGACTATTAGCACAACCTCTTTCCTTTTCTTTTTTCTTTCCTTCCTTCCTTCCTTCCTTCCTTCCTTTCTTTTCTTTCTTTCTTCCTTTCTTTCTTTCTTTCTTTCTTTCTTTCTTTCTTTCTTTCTTTCTTTCTTTCTTTCTTCCTTCCTTCCTTCCTTCCTTCCTTCCTTCCTTCCTTCCTTCCTTTTTTTTTAAGGAGCAAAAAGCTTTTCTGCCTAGTGCATCGTATTTCCGAATTTTCATGTCATGCCACATACACATTGCACTTTCAGATGTTTTAGTTTGTTGTGTACTTTAGCTTGTGTGACACTCATTTGTTGTCATAAAATTAGATTCATGTTCAGAGGCGGGGGATCGTCCTTCTATTGTATTTTCATGCTGAGAGGCTCAGTAAAGGAGTTCCTGTCGTGGCACAGTGGGAACGAATCTAACTAGCATCCATGAGGACACAGGTTCGATCCCTGGCCTCGCTCTGTGGATTAAGGATCTGGCTGTGAGCTGAGCTGTAGGTCGCAGATGCGGCTCGGATCCAGTGTTACTGTGGCTGTGGTGTAGGCCGGTGGCTACAGCTCCGATTTGACCCCTAGCCTGGGAACCTCCACAGGCTGTGGGAGTGGCCCTAGAAATGGCAAAAAGACAAAAAGACAAAAAAAAAAAAAAACCTGAATCAGTCCCCTTAGTCGGCATTTGGTTTTCGACATATTTGTGTTTTGGGGAACGTGTCTATTTCTAATGACAAATACGATTTTGGAGGCTGCTTTTTTCAAGGTCAGGAGTGAAGGTTAGATTGGAAGTGCTGAAGCCAATTCCACATAATCATCACAGGGAGATGGTACATGGTAGCAAGGAAACCGAGGCTCAGGCTGAGACTTTTCCTGCAGCAAGGAGATGCCAGTCTTGGTCCCCAGAGCGCCTAGCACAGATTAGAACTCGGTCCAGCCCCGTGAGAACCGTCTGCTTAATTAGGGAAATTCAGTTCTCTCAATCCTGTGTGCCCCGCAGCACTGCAACCCAGAACCAAGGCTTGGGAGGAAAATGTCACACTCCTGAAATGGCAGACCTGTGCTGAGGTTGCCCATTCTTTTCCAAAACCGCACAAAGCAGAGTGGGGAGGCCAAGCTATGATTAACTGGTCGGAGACAACTTCGTTCCAGGGGCCTGAAACGTCATTCACAGTAGGTCTACATGTACTTGTTCTGAAGCTCTGAGGAGCCCTGTTTGATTATTTGTGTATCTCTTTAAAAGAAGAGAAAAATGTGATTGCATCGTCCCCAATTTGCTTCGGGCTTGGAAGGTTCTTGCACAGATGACGCTTTGGCGTGTCATGCCTTTGACAGGTACCTGCCAGGACGGCCCGGGATAGGAAGGGAACAGGAACACTTCCCACCCGAGGGCTCTTTACCCCCTGACGTCACTATGTTCATTTCAGTCTCTAAAACAGCGTTCACAATAATGACCAACTAGGCAGTCTTATGGCTAACTCAAAGAATCTGGACTTCTGTCTTCAAAAGAATCAGTTCTATCTCATTAAAGCTGGGGGTGGAAAAGAGTTTGTGTCCCCTCACCCCCTGGAATATTTTATCTACGGTGCCTCCATAATGCTTAGCCCAATCCCTTGACTATAGTGAACACATCATAAATGTTGGTAAATAATAAATGAGTGAAAAGATTAATTGGCCCTGAATACACAGCTACCATTGATCGTATTCACACCAACATCTCCCAAATATATTGAGGTATGATGGGTTTTCATGTTAACGTATATATAGTATCATTAAATCATTTAAAATATATATAGTAGCATTTTGGCGGGTCCCTCATGCTCACTAAATTGAGGTGTTGCTTCCTTGAACTGACCATGAAACTCTGTAGTATATTCTCAGTATGGGGGTGGCGGGGGGTGGAGGTGGGGGGCAGGGTTGCACTGTCCCTGCCGTATTTCCTACTTATCTGTAGGTAAGTGGGTGGAGGAGGAAGAGGAAGACAGGCCACCTCTCCACTTCAATTTGGAAAGGAGTCCCCTGCTTGCCTCTGGGACTAACAGCAAAACAAAACATCATTTATTGAACAAGTTTCCTCTCTTGATGTCAGAGGATTCTGATTTATAAAATGCACATGTTTCAGAGCCGCGCACAAAAGTAAATAGACCAGAAATTATTCCTCCAGGCTATGTTTCTTTAGCAAAACAGGATAGTAAATTGTGCTTCTACTGTCAGTTACTACTTCCTGTATTGTGAATTCTAACATTTTTATCACGTGCCTCTTAAACCAATTTGAGTTCAGAGAATAAAAACAATTCCTAAAGCTTTTCTCTTACTCCTCATTCAGCTGGTGAGGAAGACCCCATCGACATGGGCTAGGGCAGAACTTCACCATTTGGGGCATGTATTAGGGCTCACTAGTGACCATAATTTACCCACACGCTTACATGCAGCTTAATCTGATCCAATGCAGTTCTTCAGGTACAGATAGCATAATACGGTTTTTTTCTGGATTAAACCAATAAGATTTATTTTAATCTTAATTTTCCCCAAAGAGTAGAAAAAAGGGAACACCTCCTCCTTTCTAGTATGATATTAAAACTAGAAAAGATTGGTGTGAAAAAGGAAAATAACCAATCAACCTCATTCATGGATACAGATGTGAAATTTCTACAAATACGAGCAAACTGAATTGAAGTCTATGTAGGGGAATTAGCTCTATGAACTCAGGGTAGGGAAAGATTTTTTTGAAACAAGACAAGAAAAAGTGTTAGCCATAAAAGGTTGATGAATTTTAAACAAAGCAATAGAAAACATTAGCCATAAAAGGTTGATGAGATTAGCAACATTAAAATTAGAAATTTCTGAAGCTCCCTGGTGGCCTAGCCACTAAGAATCTAACGTTGTCACTGCTTTGGCATGGGTTTGATCCCTGGCCCTAGAACTTCCATATGACACAGGCACATCCAAAAAAAAAATTTGGAAATTTCTGTTACTACAATTACGGTAAAGAAAATGGAAGAAGAAGCCTTGATCTGGAATACAGTATTTTTCATACATATAAACAAGAAAGCATTAGAATTGCAAATAGGTATCTTTGGCAAAGAAAAAAAAAAGTTCAAAAGAACTATGCACAAAAGACATTTACCTTTACAGAAACGTAAATTAAATTAAAGGTAAAAGGAAATTAAAGGTAAATTACTAAATGTACGAAACTGTACTAAACTATAGTAGCAACCTGAGAAATTCAAATCAAAACTGCAGTGGAAGCTCTCTTTGTAGCTCAGCAGTAACAAAACCACCTAGTATCCAAGAGGATGCAGGTCGGATCCCTGGCCTTGCTCAGTGGGTTAAGGATCCAGCGTTGCCTTGAGCTGTGGTGTAGGTTGAAGATGAGGCTCGGATTCCTCTTTGCTGTGGCTGTGGCTGTGGCTGTGGCTGTGGCTGTGGCTGTGATGTAGGCCAGCAGCTATAGCTCTAATTTGACCCCTAGCCTCCTGAGAACTTCCATATGCCATGGGTGTGGCCCTAAAAAGACAAAAACAAAAATTAAAAAAAAAACCCTGCAGTGATACCATTTTATATCATCTAGATTGACAAAAATTAGGGAGTCTGGTAATACCAAGTATTAGAGGAGATTTGAAAGCATAAATTCTGCTAGTGGGATTGTAAATTGTTAATGCTGTATTAGAAAATAATTTGGCATTATCTCATAAAATTGAACACATGTATGCTCTCTGACCCAGCCATTCCTGTCCTGAGTTTATAACCCAGAAATTCCCTTCCATTTGTGTGGGACCTTCAAATTATAGAGTGTTCCTGGAAATAAAAATGAATTGTCTACAACTATAAGCAAATGAATTATAGATACAAGCCAGTTGTAGAGTCTATATGATACTATTCTTTCCTAGAGATGAGAAGTACACAGGGCAAATTCTAGATAGACAGATAGATAGGAAGATAGATAGGAAGATAGATAGATAGATAGATAGATAGATAGATAGATAGATAGATAGATAGATAGATATGTAGCATTGTCTCAGAAGACTGTCTGCAAAGACAATAAAATCATAAACACAAACCTTAAGAGAGCACTTACCTCTGTGGGGGAAAGTAATGGATCAGTGGCAAACACATGAGAAGAAGACTTGGTTCTATTCACTACCTGAATGACAGAAACAAATGAAAATCATAATAGGGAGTTCCTGTTCTGGTGCAGTGGTAATGAACCCCAACTAGGATCCATGAGGACCCAGGTTCAATCCCTGGCCTCGATCAGTGGGCTAAGAATCCAGCGTTGCCATGAGCTGTAGTGTAGGTCACAGATGAGGCTCAGATCCAGCATTGCTGTGGCTGTGGTGTAGGCCAGCAGTTGTAGCTCCGATTCTACCCCTAGCCTGGGGGAAGTTCCATATGCCACAGGTGTGGCCCTAAAAAAAAAGAAAGAAAAGAAAATCATAACAGGTGATCTTTTCCAACTCTTCCCCTCCCCTTCTCCCTTCCTTTTACACAAGATGTTTTTAAAGCTTCCTCTCTCCAAAGGTAATAAGATGGGCCAGTGTTCAAAGACATATTTTTCTTTTCTTTATTTTTTAATTAAAGGATAGTTGATTTAGGAGTTCCCATTGTGGCTCAGTGGGTTAAGAATCTGACTAGTATCCATCAGGCTGTGGGTTCAATCCCCATGGATTAAGGATCTGGCATTGCCACAAGCTGTGGTGTAGGTTGCAGACATGGCTGGAAACCAGTGTTATTGTGGCTGTGGTATAGGCTGGCAGCTGTAGCTCCGATTGGACATCTAGCCTGGGAACCTCCATATGCTGTGGGCACGGCCCTAAAAGCAAAAGAAAAAAGTACAGCTGAGTTACAGTGTTGTGCCAATTTCTGCTGTACAGCCAAGTGAGCCAGTCATACATATATGATACATTCCCTTTCTTTTTTTTTTTTTTTATTTTCCCACTGTACAGCAAGGGGGTCAGGTTATCCTTAGATGTATACATTGCAGTTACAGTTTTTTCCCCCACCCTTTCTTCTGTTGCGACATGAGTATCTAGACATAGTTCTCAATGCTATTCAGCAGGATCTCCTTGTAAATCTATTCTAAGTTGTGTCTGATAAGCCCAAGCTCCCGATCCCTCCCATTCCCTCCCCCTCCCATCAGGCAGCCACAAGTCTCATCTCCAAGTCCACGATTTTCTTTTCTGAGGAGATGTTCATTTGTGCCCTTTCTTATATTATCTTCCATCATGGTCTATCCCAGGCGTCTGGATATAGTTTCCTGCGTGCCACAGCAGGACCTCATTGCCTATCCATTCTACACGTCATAGTTTGCATCTACTCACCTCATACTCCACGTCCATCCCCTGCCCCCTTGACAACAAGTCGGTTGTCCATGTGTGAGTCTGTTCTGTGGAAAGGTTCATTTGTACCATAGTTTAGATTCCACAAAAAAAAAAAGGTGGTATCATATGGTATTTGTCTTTCTCTTTCTGACTTATTGCACTTAGCATGAGAATCTCTAGTTGCACCCATGTTGTTGCAAATGGCGTTCCTGCATTTGTTTTTGTTTTGTTCCTGCGTTCTTTTTTGTGGCTGAATAGCTTAACAAACATTGTCATTTATACCGCATTAGAACTAGCGAGCTACCCATGACCTTACTTACTCTAGAGATAAGAAAACCAACACTGAGGAAGTGTAATTACCCACACGATGCCACATAGCTCCAAAGTGGTTGAGCTCGGTTTTGAATTCACATCTGAGTTGTGAAAGCCCATTTGTGTGACAGGTGATGCAATTATGTCACGTGACAGGTGGTTGTTCTCCTTTAAAACCAAAGGACACTTTGCCTAGGAAGAGGGGGGGCCTTCGATTTGCTTCTATCAAGAAACTAAACCCCTCTGTGGTAGATGGGCTGGCTGGCCAACGGGGACCAGCTGTACAGCACAAGGGACCTCTACCCAATATTCCATGCATCTGAAAAAGAATGGCTGTGTGTCCATGTGTAACTGAATCACTTTGTTGTACAGCAAAAATGATCACAGCCTCATAAATCAACTATACTTCAATAAAACTTTAAAAAAGAAAAAGAAAGAAAACCCCTTACGAACCATTGCGATAAGACGACCTAAAATCAAAGTGACTGTTATCCACATAGAGACTGAAATACCATCTCGCACACAGTTGTTCTGCCTAGATTTTGAATGATAAAAATACACAAAAATCAAAGGATAAATACTCATATCAAAAGCATGGCAACCTGGACCTTTTAAGTTATAGGAAATCAAAAGATTTAACCTCTCTTTTGAAAACTGGTTTTTAAAAAGTGCCAGTATTTGTGGGTCCATAGATCTTACTTTTACTTCATGACATAAACCTTCAGACAGAAGATTTTGGCCATTTGTCACGAGGCACCTTTAAAAACAAGTTATCAGGTTCTTTGAAACAGGCATACATTTGAACAGACGGTGGAGAACGATGCCGCGATCCTGGAGATGGTACATTTCTGTAAAAACGACCATCCCTCTGACCTGCTCAGAATTCTTGTTCTGGGGCTGTTTAGTGCCCCCAGGAATTTTCCCTGCATCTGAGACAAGAGTAGTTGTTCCAAACACCTCCAGGATCAGAAAGATTTAATCACCTTTAAAACACTAAGATCTCAACTGTGTTGTTGACTTTTAATTATTCTCGACCTCAGTTGATTGGGGCTATAAAATCCCTCCCAAAGTGTGCTCCAAGGAACTCTGTTTTCTTTCTTTTTTTGTCTTTTTAGGGCCACACCCCGAGGCATATGGAGGTTCCCAGGCCAGGGGTCTAATCGGAGCTGTTGCTTCTGGCCAACGCCACAGCCACAGCAACGTCAGATCTGAGCTGCGTTTGCCACCTACACCACAGCTCATGGCAACGCCAGATCCCCAACCCACTGAGCGAGGCCAGGGATCGAACCCGAAACCTCATGGTTCCTGGTCCGATTGGTTTCTGCTGCGCCACGACGGGAACTCCCAAGGAACTCTGTTTTCATGAAAATGTAACCTTCGGGATTGTGGGGAAAGGGAATGGGCTGGGGAAGTACTGGGTGAAACAAACGCGACAGTTTCATTTCTCAAGTTCATTTGAGTCACGGAGACAGGAACCAGCAAATGGTGCTCTTCCTAAACTTATTTATCCACATGTTCTCCCTCTTTCCCACAGAGAATTGTGAAGGTTTATTATTGCATGTCAAACCTTTTGGAAGGCCTTAGTTGTAGATGATCTAAATGGCTTTCTGGCCTTTCTTATTCTGTAGAAACACTGGCGTCTAGTGACGGCCTTGACTGTATCTGATTTCAGAGGTACTGAAGGGGCTCTAAACTCTTGTTTTTAAAAATAAGAATTAGGTCTTTCTGATACTAGTTAACTACTGGTGATGCTATTAAGAACAACACACATCTTGATTTTGGTATAAGTATCACACTCGTGAATTAAATAAAATAAAAAAATTAGGAAGTTATACATATTTAGAATAAAATACAGCGTAGAACTTGCTGTGCCCTCATCCTTGATGTTGAGCTTCCCCTGTGCTTCCCAGCATCTGTTAAGTGAGTACATCTGTCTCACGTAGTATTTGGGCAACAGGTGCATGTGACTGTGCCTGCTCTGGATCTCACAGGCTCGAAAGGCTATCTTACTTCCTTCTGTGGCTATTGTTGTTCTTTTTCTTCCTTTTTAGGGCTGCACCCACGCATATGGAAGTGCCAGGTGAGGGGGTCAAATCGGAGCTGCAGCTGCTGGCCTACACCACAGCCACAGCAACACCGGACACAAGCCACATTTGTGACTTACACCCCAGCTTGTGTCATTGGCTGGGTCCTTGACCCATGGAGCGAGTTCAAGTGGCTATTTTTGATTTTGGTAATGTAGAAAGTTCCTAACTTAATTTTTTTTTTAAAGATAATGATGAATTCTGCATGTTAAATGGTTATTTCCAGGGAAGCGTATATACTGCACAGCACAACTGTAATATTTAGAATTTGCACTTAGGTGGCATAGCCTGTATAATAAACTACATGGTGCTTTTTGCCTGTCAGCCTTGCAGCATCTCCTACAGCCTAAATGGGCTGTGTAATAGGATCACTGCTGCCATTGACCCCTCCACAGCAACAAATGGTCATACGAACAAAATTCCAGGCCTGGAAAGGGTCTATGGGACCCCCCCTTCCTGCAGAGATAGATGGTGGGTCTGGCTGTGACCCACAGTGCCAGCTCCTAGACTCTTGTTTTCATTCTAGCCATACTCTTCCAGCACCAAAGGCTGGACTATGCAGAGACCCACTGCATCTTCACAAAAGCCCACGTGAACGCCTGCACAGCTCTTGTTCCAGGGCAGGGACTGACCGTTTGCAATAAATGACACTGCATGGTGTGGTGCTGCCAATTGTCTTTGTTTTCTAGAGAAGAGTAGATGTAGGCACCAGCCAGAAAGGGAACCTAGATGCTCCACATGGAATATATTGTTACAAGTCTCAAGTGTTTCTGTTTTTTTCTCTCAAGTGTTTTCACTTCTTTTCTTTTTTAAAAAATAAGAAAGGTTGTTTGTTGCATAAGAGGTGAAGGCAGGAGGCACGTGGTGACCAGAGCTGGCAAGAGTGGAAGTGGCCAAAGCCTCAGGACCTGCGTATCCACATGAACCGGACAGTTCTAGCCTCTACCATGGTTCCCCACTTCGCATCCACTGGCGACCATGGTCCATCACTTTAAAAAGTCCTTCAAATTATAAGCAAACACCCTAGTGAAGATAGGTCAAAATCATCTTTATATACAATGATTACCAAGATGTAGCTTATTCACGGATTCATGAAACAAGACAGAAGTGTAGTTTAAGAAACTTCAAAATTTCGGCAAGAATATAAATCTTTTCTCAGATCTATAGGAATCATGCATTAACCTATGGAAGAGGGAAAACGCACACCCAGCAATGGAGCATGTGAAGGAGGCCGAAGGAAGCATCTTCTTAGGTGTAAGATTAAAAGACAGATAGGGGTTCCCATCATGGCTCAGCGGTTAACGAACCCAACTAGGATCCATGAGGACGCGGGTTTGATCCCTGGCATCGCTCAGTGGGTTAAGGATCGGTGTTGCCATGAGCTGTGGTGTAGGTCACAGACGTGGCTCAGATCTGGCATTGCTGTGGCTGTGGTGTAGGCTGGCAGCTACATCTTTGATTCAACCCCTAGCCTGGGGAGAAAAAAAAAAAAAAAAAAAGGAGGGCTTTCACACAGGCTGTGACCTGTGAAGTGACTGTCTACAGAATGGACCATTTAGACACTGAATGTCAAGACGAAAGGCTTTAGCATCGGGGCTGGAGAGGGAGGGAGGCCTCCTATTGGATAGAAAATAGGTCTTCCCAGCCCACTCTCTCAGGCTCCTCGTGGCCCCCTCTTCTCCCACCCCCCTGTGCCCTGTACACTGTCCAGTGTGACCTGTCCTCCCTCTGCCTTCCTCTCCATCTCAGTGTCCCCACCTTTCTTGCCTGGACTGCCAAGGCCACCTTCTAACAGATCTCACGCTTCAGTTGCCTTTCAATGTGTCCTGGTAGAAGAGTCGTGCTGTTCACGGAGAGGTCTTTCTAATACGCGCATTTAACCATGGCATCCTGTAATTCAGGCTCCTTTGCTGGTACGCATCACCTTCAATATGAAACCCAGAGAGTCTGGGGTTACTAGATGCACGCTATGACATTTAGAATGGATAAACAATGAGGTCCTGCTCTACAGCACAGGGAACTGTGTCCAATTCTTGTGATAGAACATGACAGAAGACAGTAGGAGAAAAAAACCATGTATATATATATATGACTGGGTCACTTTGCTAGACAGCAGAAATTTGCAGAACTTTGTAAATCAACTATACTCTAATTTAAAAAAAATTTTTAAATGAAACCCAGGAGCCTGAGCAGGACAGATGGGGACTTTATTACCTGCCTCTCCCACCTGCTGCTTTGTAAAATGCACCCGTGTGCCCGGCCCTCGCTTACTTCTCTGTGCTTGCTCTTAGGCACCAGCTCATTCAAGAACACATCTGGGGACACCCCAGTGCCACCAGCCTTCTGCTAGGGCACCCTGGGCATATCTTTGGGAATAATTTGCTATAAATAGTAGATGTCAAAAGAACCAAGGAGGAGTTCTCTTGTGGTGCAGTGGGTTAAGGACCTGGCATTGTGGCTCAGCAGCTTGGGTTGCTGGTGTGGCTCGAGTTCAATCCCTGGCCCAGGAACTTCCACATGCCGCAGGTGTGGCCAAAAAATAAATAAATAAATAAGCCAATGATAACTGCTCTTTATTAAAAGAGGATGAACCTACAGGAAATGGTAACTTTTAAGGAAAATCAAATTTTAATGGAAAACCATTCGAGAGTATGTTTTATTTATTATGTATTATTTATTTAACTTATTGCCAGTGCTCTCATTTCTCAGAAGCCTGGGGCACACGTGTGAAATATAAATGGAATAATTAAGTCCAATAGTTAAAATCCCCACAAAGGGGAAAAAAAATCAATGCAATATTATTGTTTACCATTTAATTGAAGAAATCACTTAAAACATGTAACAATTTAAAGAATTTAATAAAGCCTTCACCCTCATCTCCAGAATAAGGAGCTGGAATCTAACTTAATGTTGGTCCCCTCCTGTTATGCTTTATATAGCAGAACCGCATTGATATTCCTCATAGCTTACCACCGTTGTAATTATTTTATTTGTTTTCATTTTGTGTGCTTCATTGAATATTTGTGAACGGTATACATGCATATACGTATATATATATATGTGTGTGTATATATGTGTGTATACACACACACACACACATTTCTATTTCTATACTGTAATTCTAGATCCAGGAATTTATTAAGAGAAAAGGTTGTCTCTAAACACCACTGATCATGGGGCTTTCCTCCACTTGACTGATGTTTTGCTAAAAAGGAATCCTTTCCCTTCAGTCAGAGACTTCTATATCTTGCCAAAAAGGCATTTTTTCTGTCTAAAGAACTAAGTCAAGCCTTTGCAAAAGTGCAGAGCAGCACCTGCTGCCCCTGATGGGAGCGTGCTGTCAGACGTGCGTGGCCAGGTCCCCAAGCACCTGCCTATCTTGGATAGGGATCCTGATGGGTTTTGCTTAAATTTATTCTGCTTGTAACATAAGCAGCAGTGGAACTTCCCCACGTGCTAAATGGGCTGATACGTACGTTCTGTGGATTTGCCCTCAGCACTTTGACCAGTGCTTCTGGACACAACCAAGGTCATGAGCAAAAAGTATCATAAGGCCAAGGAGTTAGGGCTCTGGCTGAAGAGCTGGGGCTCTGGGCTGATGGGCCCTGTGGACCCGCCCTTCCTTGGAACCAATTGCTTCCTTCAACTGCTCAGCTGTCTCTACACCTGCAGCCTCTGGGTGATCAGGGAGCCAAGGTCAGAGTCTGGAACATAGTAAGTGCTCAATAAATAGTTGGATGGATGGAGGATGGATGGATGGTTGGAAAGAAGAAAGAGGAAGGAGAGAGAGGCAGGGAGGAAGGAAGGAAGGGATGGGACACTGTGTGTTACATGTTAAATCTCTCTTTCTTCCTGGGTTTCTTCTTTCTCGGGCTGATTGTCTCTGCCTCCGTCACTGTCTCTATATCCTTCCCTTCTGTGAAGGACCTATTAGCCTCTCCAGCCCTTGGTCTTCTGCATGTGTGTTTTCTCTCCATTCTTGTGACTGCCACATTTCTGTGGGTTTCCCGTGGGATTCCCTCAGGCTCCCTACAGAATCTTGGTCTTCACGTGGCCAAATTCCAATCGGACCATTATGTACCTGTCATATCCTCAAACCAAATACAGCCATCACCAAATCAATCAGGTGGTTTTTTTTTCCTAAGCTTTCCAGGCTTTTCTGGCCCCTGTGTAAATCATTGTCATTCGGGTCATCTTTGCCCCTTTCCTCTCCTTTGCCCTGTTCTGTTCATCTCAGTGCCCCCCTGCCCCCTGCAGTCCCCAAGCTCATTCCTCTGACTCTGTGCTGACTGTGTGGCAATTTTCTAAACAGGCTTCCTGACTCCATTTTCTTCCCACTAAAGTTGATACTATGCACTGAAGAACAATTAATTTTCCCAAATTACTTCTCTGTTCATGTTAACTCTCTGATTTAAAAATCTCCAGTTACTCGTTATAGCTTAAGGCAGTGGTTTCCTGGAATTTTAGATATGATAGAGCAGTAAATAAAGCTATTAGGAAAAAAAATCAAAACCAGAAAAAAATCAGAACTAGAAAAAAGTTAGGGAGGGCAAACACATATTCCCCCCATAAAGACATTTCTAAAATCCCCATGGGCAGTAACCATCATTACATTTTAACCCTAAGCGGAGGCATGACCATCTCAGAAGACAACCTTTCCCACTGGAAACAACACTTTTGTGAAAATCTCCAACTAGCGGTCACCTGATGTCCTTGCTCCTTAGCTGGGTGACACCAGCCTGTGGAGCCCAGGGAACACTGATGTCCTTTCTGTCCCCATCTCTTGTCCCGCCAGCAGCTCCCTGTCTGAGTGCACCTGGACACTGACAAGGCATAGGACATGTTGCCTGACCTCTTCATAGACCTCAGTTTTCTCCCCTTTAAAATGAAGACTCAGAAATGGAGAAGAGGTTTCTTCTAGTCCTAAAGACTGTATGGTTCATTAATCAGTTTACCTAATCAAGGTGATAGCTCTATTTCTTTAAATCTGGTTTTCTGTTGCATAAACTCCAGTTAAAGAATGGAGGATTATAAGCAAGGATTTTCCCATCAGAGGATGAGGAATACATCAGAAATGGAACTGTTCCTTGTTCACACCTGGGTATCTTGGCTCCTGTAAACTGGAGAAGCAGAGAACCTCCTGAGTGAACTGGACAGGGTGATGAAAATACACGTATCACGCCCATCACTTTAGTCCAGGGATGGGGGGATAAAACCATCGTGATATCCTGAGAGAATATTTACCCTCCCACCTCACTTAGCTTCAAAGAACCCATTGATTTCACTTACACGGTTGTTTTTAATCCCTTTGATTTTGCTTTGGTCTCCTCCAGCCCACCCTATCCTTCCCACCCTGACGGAGGCAGAGTTCAAATTGAGGTAGCCAGGAAAAGGGGCCATCCATCAACACAGCCGATTCATAATTTTTGGCAAAGGAATGACGAGGCTTGAGATCCCTGACCCTGGCAGATGGATGTGACGCCAGGAGCTGCTTTGAGGCCTTGCCGTGCTGTCTAGAAAGGGCTGAGGGAAGATGAATGCAAAGGAGCAGGGACACTGGGTCCCTGCGGCAAAAGCCACCTGCAGAGCAGGATAGTCCGCCCTAGAAACTCCGCCCGGTCGATCTAATTTGCAAGAGTTCCTATCAATCCCGGTCAGAGAGGAGCAGGGAGCTGAGACAGCTTGAGGTTCTTCACTCCAACAGATTCACCTGCAATATCCCAGCCCTGAGGACCAGTTGTTATTTCAGGTCCACTCAGTGTAACTGGGGATCCGCAAACATGTGGTGCTGACATCCCTCTAAAACTGAAGGATGGTCTCATAAAAGAAAGACATTGCGTCCTTTCCACTGTTGCTTCAGAATTGAATCCTGTCCCAAGCTTGTCACATTCCTGAGTTGATCACATCTGACGTCAGTCCCATCAGGCTGAACATCCAAGTCCCCTGGCTCCCGTGGCCAAAGGGAGGGACCTCTGGAGAGCTCTTGAATAGGAAGGTAGATTCTCACTTCGGGCGTGAGCAGGGAGCTTCCTGGTCCTTAGTGATGCTTGACGAGTGCCAGGAAGAGGCCATTAGTGGACTCACTGCTGGGAAGAGCCCATTAACGCCCAGCTGCCGCCGTGGTTTGCAATGTGGAGCCCGCTGTATGTTCACAGCGTGGAAACTGCGCTTTTCTCCTGGAAAGCATGCAAAGAGGAATCGTGCTTCACCATCATGTTGAGACTTTGTCCCTCAGACACCAAAAAGCCAGGAGAAAAATGCAAATTGCAGCCAATCCTCCATGCATTTGGTGTACATGAGGCTTGCTTGAAAACACCGTGTGAGTGACCCAATATTTTTATCTTTACGAAGAGGCAGAGAGCCATGTGTAAAGCTTGCCTTTTGATTTTGTTAAATGCAAACCCCATACTTTAAAAATTACTAAATGAAAAAATAACACTAATAATATTGTATCAAAATCCTGGGATGGTGGCTCCCTGGAGCCTCAAGAAAGCATCAGTTTGGGGCTCTGTGTCTCCTGTCTCATCGGCAGGCAGGTCCAACCAGGAGATGAGGGATTGTATTTGGCAGGGTTTCCAGAAAAAGAGAACCAACAGGGTTCATGCAGGAAGAAATTTACGATGAGAAACTGGTGCAGGCAGTTATGGAGCCCGAGAAACCCCCAATCTGGGAACTCAGGAACGCCCGTGGTGTAGCTCCAGCCTGAGTGCCAAGGCCTCCCCTGAGTCCAGGGCAGCCAGCGTGCATCACCATGCAGAGGGAGGCCTTCAGGGGACAGCGAAGACGGCACAGCTCTCCTCCCTCCATCGTTTCCCTTCCCTCAGGCCCCAGTGGACTGGAGGATGCCCACCTACACTAGGAGGGGAAAACCAGCTTTGCCGAGGCCACCAACAGACATGCTTAGTTCCTCCCAAACACCCTCCCAGACACGCCCAGAAATCAGGATTAACATGGGAACCTTTTGGGCCCGTCCAAGGAGCTGTCACAGGGCCCACCCCTGTGTGTTCATGAGCCGTCCACAGCCTGGTCACCTGCAGGGGCCTGGCTCTCAGGTTGGGGCACCTCGAGCCCCCGCCGTCAGACCACAGTGTGGTCCTGTGCCTCTCACAGCCGTCTCTGAGCTGCTTCCTCGGCAGGCGATGTCCTTCTATGTCTTTCCTGTTCACCGTGAGCAGGGCCCGAGCAGGGCCCAAGCAGGGAGCAGCCCAGGCATCTGCAGGAGAGGGAGGAGAGCTCTGCGGGGCTGGGCAGGCTGGTTGGGGACAGGTCTGCTCCCGGGTCACTTTTCACTGCGGGTTGAGCCAGGCAACTGAGTGTAAATTAAAGGCACTAACCTGGACAGGGAACCTCATTCTAAAGACGCTGAGATGTTTCACAGACCCGGCCTCAGAAAGGCAGGAAGTGGAGACAGCGTGTCCCCCCAGCTTCAGTGGAAAATAAAATTCATCTCTAGTCTTTCACATCTACGGGCTTTGGTCCTACTACTGACTTGGTCTCTTATTCCACCCGAAGCCCCAGTAGGAGTTCCAATCCAGCCCACGCCATTTTCACCAGGACAGGGTTCTCTGATGGCTCCCTCGCAGGTCAGGAAGGCCCTTGGTCCAGTCGGCTGAAGTGTGTGCCCTCAGGCCTACAATCCACAGGCTCTGGAAGAAAGCAGATTCTTTGAGCAGGTGTGAACATGCCATGTATGTAGGGCACGTCTGATCACGGCCAAGAGCTATGACCTTGGCCCCAGCAAGGTAGACCTGATTTCCTGGTCCTAGAGCTTAGCCATGGTGGTGGGTGGAAATACGCCCAAAGTGTGCAAATGCTGGAATTGTGATTCTAAAGGACCTGTAAACACTGTGAAGTCTGACTCATTTTCACCAGCTTTAGCCCCCAACTCCTAAACTCTGTCAAAACACTCTCCATTAATACTCGGTTAAGCAAATGCAATTATTGAATACCTGTTGCAAACGCTCTGAACAAACTGAAAAAAAACGCATAAGTGGAAGACAGTATCTCAGAGTTCCCAGTATGGTGCAGTGGGATCTGCAATATCTCTGCAGCGCCAGGACGCAGGTTCGATCCCCGGCCAGCAAGGTGGGTTAAGGATCCAGTGTTGCTTCAGCTGTGGTGTAGGTTGCAACTGCAGCTTAGATCTGATACTTGGTCTGGGACCCCCATATGCCCAGAGGTGGACAAAAAAAAAAAGAGGAAGACAGTATCTCAAAAGCTGTGATGATTACATTTGTGGACTTAGACATGAAAGGCAAAAATTGACTAAGAAAAATTGTTCTAATGGGAAACCCAGAAAACTGTGTCATGCCAGGAGTCTGTACCAGAGTCAGTGCCGTGATCAATTCCCTGAAATTCGAATTAATACCGCACGAAATTCAGGAAGCTGTGGTCAAGAAAGATATTAGCAAGATGCAATTCCCAGGGCCCAGCAATGGAGAGGCCTTCATTACCCACCCAGAAGCAGCTTTCAATTTCACACTGGTGTAATTTTAACAGCCTGGAGCTCCTCGGACCTAAAAATGCTGTCAGGCTTGGACATTCTTCTCAAAAAAAAAAAAAAAAATGTTTATTGTATTTAGAACAAGCAAAATCATATTTTTGGGAAAACACTTTGTTTTTCCATTCTTACCCATTTGTAGCTACTAGAAAATGTTTATCCTTGAAAACAAACATGAATGTTGAACAAAAATGGCTAATAAAAACAGAAGAGGCCCAGACTTTTAAGTCACCCCAAATTAAACACCTCTGTGGGCTGAGTCTGAAAACTGCCTCTGAACTTGAACTTCTTCAGTCTGAACCAGACAGTTCTAAATGTCTTCTCCTGAAATCACTCCACATTACACATATCACAAAACCTTATTACTTCCGAATCCATCTCTTATTAAAATGTGTATCACTCCGGTAGTTTTATATCAGTAGGAACACTGGCAATGTTGAGTGATTTTAAGGTAATTGAAGCATATTTATTTTAACAGGCATTGTAATCAGGTAGCCAGTGAAGCAAACACGGGAATATTGCAGCAAATGGGGATACTGAATGGCTTATCACCAAGAATATAATAATCAGATGCATTAAAGACACGGTGAAAACCAGGTATGACCTGGTCTCTAGGACCCTTTCAGGATGCCCACAGACCCCTGCTGTGGAGGCATCTCAGGTGATGAACAGGAGCAAAGACTCTGGGGCAGGACCACTCAGCCCCGTGCATCCTTGGACCAGGGGTTCACTGCTGTATTGGATTCCTGAGGCCGTCATAGCAAATGATATAAGCTGAGGGGCTTAAAACAACAGAAATTTATTCTCTCCCAGTCCAGGAGGCCAGAGGTCTGTATTCTTGTGTGGGCAGGGTTGTGTGGTCCGTTCTGGAGGCTCTGAAGGAGAGACTCTGTTCCCTTCCTCTCCTGGTTCCTGCGGCGGCCGGCAGTCCTTGGGCTCCTGGACCTGTCGATGCATCACTCCGCTGTTTGCCTCCGTCTCCCCATGACCTTTCCTCGGTGTCTCTGTGTGTTCTCTCCTTATGGCGCTGCTTGTCATCGGGCGCAGGGCCACCCTAACCCAGTACTCTCCCGTCTCCATCCTTACCTTTATCACAGCTGCAAAGATGCTATTTCCAAATAAGGTTATGTTCTGAGGTTCCTGGTGGATAGGAACTTGGTGGCTGGTGGGGAAGAAGTCGCTATTGAACCCACTGCAGGTGCCTCGACTGTCCCGGGTGGATGCTAAGAATACCTGCTCCATAGGTGACTGTACTGTGTCATATAATGGAAGAAGGGTGTTTAGCCCAGCCCTTTATCCTTGGCAAAAGCAGGGGGTGTGTTTCAGCTGTTCGTCACAGTAGTGAGCAAAAGGCTCACACATGCTACATAAACCTAAGTTCATTTTTATTTGTCATAGATTCCTTTGCAGGTATGTGGATCACATTTCCCCTGGGTACCTACTGTCCCCCTATTTCCCTCTTCTTGACCTACAAATTGTTAAAAAAAAAAAAAAAAAAACCGTACAACCTCCCCCAAAAAAAAACCCCATCCTGCTGTACAGTAAAAATTGGCACAACGTTGTAAATCAACTATACTTTAATAATAATAGAAACAAATTCAGGAAAAACCCACTCTGAAGGCAACCTTGGCAGGAAGCTGCCACAGCAATGGGAAGGGCAAAGAAAGCCAGGTCACACCACGGCCTCCTCCTGGGTGTCAGAGGACAAAGGATCCTCAAAACCACACATGGCTGCTGGTCGCCAAGTTACAAATTGGCGAGCCTCGTTGGGCCTAGATAACCAACTCGCTTTAATTAAATTGCCTCTGATTGAGCTGTGGGCTATGGTTTTTCATACTGAGTTTGGCTCCATGGTGAGCTGGCTCAGGCCTCTTGGCATAAAATTGTGGTCATCTGACCAGATTTCAAATCCTGGGGTTTGTTCCACCCAGGCCTGCCTGGCCAGAGTAACTGGTAGATTTAAATTAGAAAGTGCAGGGGATCCAGTCTGCAGGCCCCGGTTGCATCTGCAGGACACGGGAGCTGGGCACCCACAGGGGCAGAGACACCTCACATAACCACTCAGGTGCTGGCACAGTGGTTGGGGGGGTGCGAGCTAAACGGGAAGCCGGCTGCACTGCACTGCGGTCTGTGCTTCTCCTTCCCTTTGCATGGGAAGTGTCATGAAAGGAGGCCCGGGGGCTGCGTCCATCCACCCTGCCTGGATTCCCAGTGCCTTCTGCCCTGTGTCTTATGGTCCATAGGAAAGAGGACATTGTACTAAACCTCGGATGGTTTATCCCACCTGACTCCAGTGCAGTCCAGACGAGGCTGGAGATCTTCCCAAGCGCAGATGTTCAGCCTGCTTGTCCCAGGAGAGATCAGCACTAGGGGGGCACAGGGACACCTGGCCTTGAGTGTCCTTGTGCCCTCCCTGTTGATGCTCGCTGCATGACTAACAAATTTCATCCTCATGCTGTGGAGGACTAGCACCGATCAGCTAAAGTCCATAGCGTGCCCTGGATGGACCAGTAGCTCCCACTCATCCCTGCTGCTGCTTCTTCTTCTTTTGTCTTTTTAGAGCCACACCCATGGTGTATGGAGGTTCCCAGGCTAGGGTTCCAATCAGAGCTGCAGCTACTGGCCCACGCCACAGCCACAGCCACGACTGTGACCTACACCACAGGTCATGGCAATGCCAGATCTTTAACCCACTGAACTCGGCCAGGGATGGAACCTGTGTCCTCATGGATACTAGTCAGGTTCATTAACCACTGAGCCACGATGGGATCTCCCCCCCCCGCCACCGCTTCTTCTGTCACTCCCCCTTCTCTCTGGCCTGGCTCCTAAGTACCACAGCTGATCCCAGTGTCTGAACACCAGATTTTCCCCACTTCCCAGCTGGACAATTTCAACTTATCTTTAAAGCAGAAGCAACACCATTTTTTCATGGAGGAGAGTTAAGGGTTGTTGGGAAACCAAACCACCCTTAACCACCTGTCTGCCCCGCCCCCCTCCATCAGTCACTGCATTCTGGCTGCACCTTTAATGATAACGGTCTTCAAAACCATACTTGTGGCCACCTGTCGCCTATTTATGGTTGAAAAGCATGTGCTCAGGGCTGAGAATGAACTCGTTTCTTTTGTCCCCTCTCGTTACTCTTCTGTTTCAAGATCTTGGTCAGATGTCACTCTGAGTTGAAGCCTTCTTGAATTCACCAAGGTAGAGGTTGTTTTTTTGCCTTCTCGAACCCAAGCATGTGAAAGAAAACATTAAACCCATTTAGCTTTTTCTCTCTGAGCTGTCCTCTGAACTTTATTTGTTCATTCTTAACACGGAATCAGAATAGCCGTGTTGCTGGTTCGGCCACACTGTCTTCCAGCCAGCAGCAGGCAGGAAGCAGCAAGCATCCAGGGCAAGCCTGGCTGAGGGATGCTCTCGGGTCACCCACACCCTTTGCCTAGACTAAACATGGCAGCTGCAAGCCAGGGGGAGCCATGCGCCACCAGTCAGCTGACACCCCAGTGGAAGGGGCGGTTCTGTTATTAAAAGGAGATACAGAGAGGTCATGCCTGTGCCTAGACAGCATCAGTCACTCACGCGGAGAAACAAAACGACATAAATTAAAACCTCAAATATTGTCCAATTACGCTGGCAACACGGCTATTCTGATTCCATTTTTAAGGATGAACAAATAAGGTTCAGAGGACATGAATCATGGGTCTGGTTCTTACAGGAAGCAGACAAGTAGAAAGGGGTGGAGTTAAGACTCCATCCTAAACGTGTCTGACGTCAGAATCCATGCATGGCCCCTGTACCCTACTAGTTATTGATGTATTTGAGCAGAGGCATTGTAAGAGTAGCTTTCCATGTCTGTGGTTAACCAGCAGGTTTTTTTTTTCCCCATATTAACCCATATGAAACATAATTGGGGCTCCGTTTCCGTGTTCTTTGTTCTTTACGATTATATAATTTATTGTTAAAGGGGCCTGTGAAACACATGGTGATCTCTCTTCCCTGTTGGAGTTGGAAGAGCTGGTTAGCACCGCTGTGTTGGGTAGAGATGTCATGGATTCCTGTCACTTTGTACACGAGGTGTCTTGTTCTTTGGTCATGGGCGATAGCTCGGATTGTGTTCAGATTGAAAAAGATGGCAACAGATCAATAGCAATAAACGCTATGCTCTACCACACGAGGCTTTTTTTTTTTTTTAATATGCAGAAGACACACTGCCTGCAGCCCCAAGCAATTTAGAAAAGCCTCTGAGGGGTGAAAACTGAACAGCATCTTTGCCTACCAGCCCGGAGAATTGAGAATCCGGGGGAATCTCTGCGCACATGGCTTTCTGCACTGCCTCTGGTCTCCGTGCTTCTGTGCCCCTGCCCCTCCTCCTGGTCCCCGAGTCGTTTACTCTGCTGCTCTTCCTTCCAGCCTTTGACTCTTCTCGTGCTGGGCGTTCTGTTTCAGAGACCTATCCGTTCTCATGTTTCTTGAGTAATTTGGAAAACTACCAAATGTATATATCCTGACATGAGCCCTTCAGGGATAGCTTAATAATTTCCCAATATCCCCTCTCCAACTTTTTCACCCAAGTTCCCATTCCATCCTGCTCCTTTCAAAAGTGGTCTCCTTCATGGAGTTCCCGCTGTGGCACAAGAGGATCAGGGGCATCTCTGCAGCACCAGGATGCAGGTTAATCCAGCATAGTGGATTAAAAGGATCCAGCATGTCCACAGTTTAGGTGTAGGTCACAACTATGGCTCTGATTTGATCTCTGGCCCTGGAACTCCATATGCCACCCGGCTGCCGAAAAAGAAAAGGAAAATAATAATAATAATAATAATAATAATAATAATAATAATAAAAAGCGGTCTCCTTTACACAGGTTGCATGGCAGCTGACGCTTCAAAGCAGTTCCCGAGAGCAATGACTCTTGCAAACCATTTCCTCAAAGTACTTCTTATTCACACTTGACCTAATGCTCTCTCCCCAGATCTTGGCCTCCTCTGATACCACCGGGCTAATTTAAGCGCCCTATTCTATGAGCCCATACATCTTGCTTGCATTCTGTAGCCGCACTTGGAACATTTCACTGAGCTTGTTTCTGTCTCCTTTCTAAACTGTCAGATCCTTAAGGCAGGGCCATGCTCTCATCCCTAGCACCTGGTACAGGGCCTGGAAGCTACACTTTGCACAAACTTTGAGCTGAATGAAACAGATCCTTCTCTTCCAGTGATTTCTTGTGAGTTAGTCAGTAAGGCCATATTTATTGAAAAACCCCAGAGTTCCCGTTGTGGCACAGTGGTTAAGGAATCCGACTAGGAACCATGAGGTTTTGATCCCTGGCCTCGCTCAGTGAGTTAAGGATCCGGCATTGCTGAGCTGTGGTGTAGGCCGGTGGCTACAGCTCTGATTAGACCCCTAGCCTGGGAACTTCCATATGCCTCAGGTGTGGCCCTAGAAAAGACAAAAAGACAAATAAAATAAAATAAAATACCCCAGTAGTAAGGATCATGAGGAATTAAAATGTATGCATATACAATACAGCTCTAAAGACACAAAGAACTCTTAAACCTCAAGAAATCAGAAAGCAAACAAGCCAACTAAAAAAAAAAATGGGCTAAAGACTTTGACACGCACCTCACTAAGGAATAAATACAGATGGCAAATAAGCATGTGAAAAGATGCTCCCCTGCAGATGTCATTTGGGAAATGCAAATTAAAACAACAATGAGATACTGCTACACACCTATTAGAAGGGCCAAAATCCAAACCACTGACAGCATCCAATGTGGGTGAGGAATTCTCATTCATTGCTGGTGAGGATGCACAAATGGTGCAGCCACTTTAGAAGGCAGTCTGGTGGTGATTTTACAAACCTAAACATACTTACCATAGGACCCAGCCATGGTGCTTCTTGGTGTTAATCCCAATGAGTTGGAAATGTATATATCCACCCAAAAACTTACACAGGGATGTGTACTGCAACTGAACTCATAATTTCCAAAACTTGGAAGCAATCAAGATGTCCTTCAGCAGGTGAACGGACACATAAATACCTCCAGACAACAGAATGTTTTTCGGCACTAAAAAGAAATGCGCTTTCAAGCGATGACGAGACACGGAGGACACTTCATTGTGAATCACTAAGGGAGAGACAGCAGTTTAAAAAGGCCAGATTCTGTACGATTTCAACGGTATGGCATTCCAGAAAAGGCAAAACTATGGAGACGGTCAAAGGTCAGTGGTCACCAGGGGTTGGTGGGGGGAGGGGGCAGGACAGGAATAAGCAGGGCCCCGAGGACTTCCGGGGCAGTGAAACTCCTCAGCATGACATCCTGATGGATGGATGCGTGTCATTATACCTTTGTCTAAACCCACGCACTGCACAACACCACGAGTGGCGCCTAAGGGAACTCTAGACCATGGGTACTCATAATATGTCAGTGTAGATTCGTCACTTGCAGCAAATGCACCCCCTGGTGATGGGGAGGCTGTGCACGTGTGGTGCCGGAGCTATGTAAGAAATCCCTGTACTGCCCCTCACTTTAGCTATGAACCTAAAACTGCTCTAAAAACCCACATCTTAACAGAATGAGAAGTCAAATGAAAGGTCCTGGAGATCAAGGTTGCCATTCGCATACTAAGCAATCTACATGGTCTTAGATACATGAAAAAAATGTTAGAAGACAGGAGCTGGAGGGTTTGTGTTGGTGAATCTTGGGGCAGCGTGATTAGCATCAAAGGAGGCTGGCGTGGCCGTGACAAGAGAGGACCGGAAAGTTGGGAGGCTGCTTGATTTGGGGGTTTGAAGGCTGCCAAGGCTGATCCTCGAGTGAGGAAAATAAAAAATAAGACTTCAAGAGGAAGAGAGAACATTATTCAGTGGAGTGGAAGATTAAAACTTCAGGTGGCTGGGAATTATTTGAGCCGCATCGTACGAAAAAGGGTGACAGGAGGGAAATAAGCCCTCATCTTCCCCAGGGGATACTGAACCCAAAAGGCAGATTACTAGGTTCGAGGACATACAGGCAAGGGAACAGATTCCAGTCTCTGGAAGCCAATTGCTTTAAAAAAAAATCTTTTTCCAAATAAACTGTCATTTCACAAGATGACACACTCAGTTCAGTTTATGACCATGACATTTCCCAAGACGCACGCTGCTCAAAAACAAAACAATGACTGAGTTACACATGGTGAGGAAAACAAGTGCAATCGGAGAGGGTCTCCTTCTTCCCTCGCTGTACCCTGGCTTAAAGGAAAAGAGAACCCCCAAAGCCCTGACGAGGTCTACCTCGGGGACCCTCTTGTGGGAGAGGATTCTACCTTCTAACCAGGTTGAGGCTTTGGCCAGCAGGCACTGAGCATCCAGCCCCACTTCAGCATAAAGGCGTCTCATGTTCTTTCTTTCTTTTTTTGGTTTTTAGGGCCACACCCGAGGCATATGGAGGTTTCCAGGCAACACCAGATCCTCAACCCACTGAACAAGGGCAGGGATTGAACCTTCGTCCTCATGGATGCTAGTCAGATTCACTAACCACTGAGCCACGATGGGAACTCCGGCTTCTCATTTTCTATGCTGACATCTACTGCAAGAAGCAGAATTTATTCAGAAACAGGTGTGTTTGACATTGGTTTCACCTCAGACCATGAGCAGCGTGTTAGTCGATTTTGGCTCTGAGTCTGTCCTGTTTTTGTTACTAGAACTTCAAAACCCTTTATGCATCGACTCTTCATGCGTTCTATAGGCTAGTTCCCTAAAGACTGTGCCCTCCATTGGGAAGAATAAGAGGGGCCTTATAGTTTGGGAGTAGACAATAGGACCATAGATACGGATCAGGGTAGGTGCAAGCTTGCATTCTTCAAAGCCCAGCGCCCCCCGGGACTGGTTCTGGTGGTTGCTCCTTTCCGAATGAAGTATTTGTCACCAAGTAGTTAACAGCTTCCGTTTCTTGGGGGTTTGAGATCTATAGAAGAGCTCAAAGATATTGTTATGTGTCTCCCTTGAGGAAGAAGCAGGACCCTGCCCCAAGGCTGTACTATTGTTTCTTTTTTCTTTCTTCTTTTTTTAATGGCCACATCTTTGCCTCATGAAAGTTCCCTGGCCAGGGATTGAATCTGAGTTGAGACCTATGCTGCAGCTGCAGCAATGCTGGACCCTTAACCACTGTGCCAGGCTGGAGACCGATCCTTCACCTCTGCAACCCAAGCCACTGCATTCAGACTCCTAATCCACTGCTCCACAGTGGGAACTCCCGGCACTACTGTTTCTTGCGTGTTTCTCCCTGGTCTCTGTATCCCCTCCCTTCCCTGATTAGCAACTGTTTGAAACTTTGGAACTCAGGGAAGGTCACGGAGGCTGAATAAGGCTTAGTCCCTAAAAACAAGAAACAGGAGACACAGAAAGGCTTTTGTGCCCAGGAGCCCACAAGGGGCTCAGCTTGGTTTCAAATTCATTCAGCAGTCTCTGTTGACCGCTAAGTATGGTTCTTTTCATGGTCAAAACAGACAATATTCCTGCTTTCATGAAGCTTGTATTCTGGCCAGGAATTACTCATTATGAAAAATGAAACTCACTGAGGCTAACAAAGGGGTATGTCATGCCATTCGAGGACAGGAATGTCATCCGAACACATGAAGAATTGAATGAGATGGAGATTGGAGGTAAAGCACTAACCCTCTTTGACCCCTCTTCTGCTTCTTTTGCTCAAGCGTCATGGGTGTTTATGTCTTTGGCTGTGGTTCATGGCAGCATCACTCTTCCCTCTGCAGCTTTGTCTTCTCCTTTGAGATGTGTGTCGTGGTCAAGAGGGCTGCTGAGGCCTGACCTCCTGTGACCTCCCAATGGAATCTCTCAATTCCCAGTTCTCACGATGGGCCCTGTCCACCCCCGGGGGCTGACTCCACTCCTGAGCCAAGTGCCTCATACAGTCACAGGGTTTAGTGGGTTGACAGTTTCAAAGTTTCCATATGAGCTTTATACTCTGGGGACTTCTTTCATAAGTTCTTTCCAACTCCATCGCATGAAGCATCCTTAGAAACTGCATCCAAAAATGTCCTCAAAGACCTAATTGAGATGACATAGAAAGATTTTGTTTCCCTCAGCCAACGATGTGGCTGCATCATATTTGTGTCCTATTTAGACTTAGTGCCCCATAGAATTAATGTGTTAATTCTATGTGATTCTTACTTTATATCCATATTGACTATCTTTGTATGTAGAATCAAACATTGTTAAATAGCATCATTTGGCTCGAGGTATTCTCATGTATAAGAATGTGAGTAGTGGGAGGCCCCGTTGTGGCTCAGTGGGTTAAAGACTCAACATTGTCTCTATGAGGATGCAGGTTCGATCCCTGACCTCACTCAGCAGGTTAAGGATCTGGCGTTGCTGTCGCTGTGGTGTAGGCCAGCAGTTGCAGATCTGATTTGACCCCTAGTCCCGAAATTCCATATGCAGCAGGTGTGGCCATAAAAACATCACCCCCCTCCCAGAAAAAGAATGTGAGTAGGTGAGTAGGAAACTAAAAACTTCAATACCAAGGAAATATTTATTAGAGTTTTTTAAATACCTTCTGGATCAGAGAAATTATCAAAAAAGTTATGCCTTTTTTCCTAGCATTAGCAAGTTGCATGTACCTTCTCTCATCCACTAAAATCTAACGGCATTTGTTATACACATTTTTCAAGATCATTTTAAATTGTCATAATTCTGTTGGATAATGTGTCTTCAGTTTCTGATGGTTTGACTAGGAAGTTGTTATGGATATTTAAGAAATAGGAAGTTTAGAGACAGCTAAAGGATAGCTACATGTGAATCAAAGAACATATTTTTTTTTTTTTTGAGAAAGGATGTAGCAAGCTGGTTTTCACACTAAAATAAAAATTATCTCCGTGGAGTTCCTAGCAGTTAAGGATCTGATGTTGTTGCTGCTGTGGCACAGGTTCAATCCCTGGCAGGGGAACGTACGCATGTTGTGGGAAAGGCCAAAAACAAAAAACAAAAAAACCCCCAAAACTCTCTCTAAACAGTAATGTGACGGAATGATTCACATTTACTGTAAAAAAAAGGAAAAAGAAAGAAAAAAAAAAAAAGAGCTATAGATCCTGAGGACTGTGTACAAAAGCAGGTCACCAGACTCTCCTTCTGTTATTTTTTTTTTTTTTCCACGTTCTGGTTCTGGATGCCCTAATTCTGTATCTTTGGATGCCTAATTCACAGCTCCACAAGAAACTTTCCTAAGAGCAGTGGATGAGTTCTCTGATTCCTATGAGGACCCAGGACCTCTGTTCATCTGGTCCATGCTACAGGACCTAAATTTAGGCTATGTTTTCCCCAAATCACCATTTACACTTTCTAATATCAGTACATCCTTCGATTTGTGATCATCTGAAATGGAAAAAAAAATGTAGCATCAACCGTGAATATCCATTTTAGAATGTTCAACTGGCCTAGAAACGAAGACAGGATCCTGGCCGACCATTGGTACTTTTTGAGGAATTTGATGACTGATCCTTTACCTGCAAATGCTGTAAACCCTGTAATTAGGCACTTTGACCACAAGCTGGTATTCCGCCCCATTCACTGGTCATCCTGACTCATCCTTGACTCTGGGAGATTCCACAGTTTTCATTCAGCAAACTCTACTTCGGAGGCACTAAGGACCCAACAGAGGACAAGAGATATCTTCCAAAAGCTATGGAAATAGGACTAGGAATAAACACAGCTACAGCTATTGATAAGATCCTTTCTGCCTGCTCCCACCAATGACTCAACTTTCTGGTGTCATCCAGATCTCTGAAAAGAACCCACAATCATTTAAGGTCAAGATGAACAGGGTCAGCGACAGCTTTCAGCTGCTGAATCCGAAAGGGGTTGTTGAATGTCCAATCACACTTCAGCGGCCATGGCTGCTTCTGCAAGCTTGATGTGGAAGCTTGTCTTTGAGGCCCCTGTCCACCTATTGACTTTGTTTAGACAGAAAAACTATTGACCGGGATACTTAGTTATGGAGCTAGGAGAGATGGGGGTGCTGGGGACCTCATGGCTTTGGGAAATAGTGGGGGGCTGTTTCTTATCAACCATTTGCAAGCTTGATGAGTAAAAATATCCATGAAATTTCAAAACAAATCAAAATCTAAATCTCTAAACCCTGAAGGAAGTCCATTATCCTCTATTTCATTTTCATACAGTAGCCTGGGAGGACGAGAAAGAGTGTGAAGTCATTATTCTAGTATTTTCACCCCCTTATATCTCTTCTCAGACACGGTAACAATGGGAACATTTATTTTGTCTTTAGGGACTTCCCATATGCTTAGCTTGAACCACCAGTAAGAAAATATTCCAACGTAGTTAATCGGTCTCTAAAACAAAAGTACTAGCTTTCTCATTCCCCAGCAGGCCTGCTTTGCTCTGCTATCTGGCGAATTTGTATTTCGTGTACTAGTTCCGTTTGTCACTCTTGGTCAGGATGGTCATTTTTTTCACAGCATATTATGCTAACTGGCAATCCCATGAGTGCCCGAGGCTTGTATGTCTATAAAATATCAGTTTCCTCCCGGATAGAAAAATCCATATTTGTCCCATGTCGGATTCAAATGGATAAAACTTTGTAAAAATGTCGTTCCTCTTCCAACAGATTTAAATTGTGTGCGTGCGTGGAAAATTTCCCCAAGTAGATGCACTGTGTCCCAGTGGTTTAGGAAAGAGAGCTTCTCAGAGCAGCAGCAATTGCATAGGCTGAGGCTGCGAAAAACAAACTAGTCCTTGAACGTCTTCTTTTCAGCTGAGTCTTGGCATCAGGTTGGAGAAGTCTGCTGAAATTTCTTGTTAGGAAAAAAAAAAAAAAAAAAAAAAAAGGCAATGCAGAACTGGATAAGCTCTTCGCCTTGATTCTCCTGTTCTCCCCACGCTGGAAGGACCTCAACCCCACCCCCTGACTGGTGGGAGCTCCTTGTTTCACGGTTGGATTTTGACGGCCAAAGCTTGGAACAATGTAGACATTTAAGTGTCTGCTGAATACAGGAGTCGTTGGTCAGGGAGGAGGGCTAGAGCATGAGAGACTCCACAATGGGGACTCATTTTCCGCATATGGAAGATCGAGAGTTGCTACAAATAATAACCTGAACTCTGTAAGACTTCTCGGTCTGGTCTTATGCATAAAGCTCCACCGTCTCCCCTTCACCAGATGGGCGGTGCCCATGATGAGTTGCTCCGGGCTGTGGGGCGGGGAGGGTGTGTTGTGTGTGTCAGAAAATGCATTGGGTACTGACTGCTGATCAGTCAGTCTATGCGGAGGGCATTCCTGGAAGAAAGAGATCCGCCCGGAAGTCTCTGAGGAGACGGGAGAGATGAGGAGCTGGGATTTAGCCCACTCTGAGTCCAGCGGGAGGGTCAGAGGCAGGATCTATAGTGGACACAGAATGTGAGTCACAGCCAGAAAAGCAGAGACCAGACGAGACGTCAGAGGCTGTTCCCGGAGCTCACACCTGCAGCCTTCCTTGTGTTCTGTAACCACACGCAGGCAGGGGATGGAAAGGGCTTAATCTGCTGTCCAGATTTCCCAAACCCAGAGCCAGGGGATGCCAGTAGAGGAAAGCAGAAGGGAGTGGCAGAAACGCAGTCAGAGGAATCTGCCTAATTGTAACTGCTTTGTTAAAGAGTTTTGTGTGCAGAAACCATGTGCACGAACTGAGGGTTTGGGTGATTTGCGCCTATTATCTGCTAAGCTATGCCTTTTCCTTTCTATGTAAATATTCTATTCCTTCCTCAGCTCAATGGTAGTAAAAAGTTATCACTAATCTTTTACCCACCATGGAAGCCAAATGCAAACCAGTGGCAACCTACCACAATATTTTCTCCTTGAGATGCTTCTTCACAAAGACAATGGACTTATACCATTTACCATGTAGATGCTAGGGAATCACACTTTGGGGTAGCTTTCCTGGACACCTTTTTCTAGGTTTATTTCTATAGCAATAAAGGGCCAGTAGAATACTATTCAACCCCCTTAAGTTTTTAAGATTAACCTTTACGCCGAATGAAAGGCTAGCACAATTCTAGAACGTTCGTTCTCGGGCACTGCATGAATGCCATCTTGTTCCAAGAGTCTTATCTCAAGGAATTAGGATGACCTTGAGTGTGGGCAGCAAGTCACTTTTTATTCAGAAAAAAATCGCAGACAGGAAGGTCGAGGTCCGTGTCTTTGGGAAACACAGTCCTGTGCTCTGGGAGCGTCTCCGAAAGTTCCCCTCCGGTTCTCTTGTACACATTGCCTTCCTCTTCCCGTGCCTGGTCTTCTCTTCGTCACGTGAAAGTGCTTCCTGCAGAGGAGTTATTCCTTTGATACAGATTATCTCTTTCAGTTGAGTCTGTCTTCCTTCTTCCTGTGTTGTGCCAAATAAATAAATAAAATAAAGAAGAGAGATGAGGTGGGCTCTCTCGGCTCACAACCCGCCTCTTGTTCTCCAAACATGAAAAATGATTACCTTGTGTGGTCCCCAGGAGGATGGACCTGAACAAATCCTAAACACACTGGAACTGCTTCACCCAACCAAATAATCAGGGTATGTAATCCCATCACAACCGCACGCTTGTCTCCATTACACACGGTTGTCACAGATGGGGTTTCAAGCAGCTCAAAGTCCTGAGGAAAGTATGAACTTTAAATGCTTTTCTTCTTCCAAGAAAATCTACAAATGGCTCTCTTTCAATGCCTTGCTAAGCAATCTCATGGAACAAGTGATCCTTTTTAGAACTGAAAGAAACGTTCACACTTTGGTAAAGTCATACCAGGAACAGCCCTAGACCATCCTGTTCCCGATGCTGGCGAGCTCTGGTTGTGCTGGAAGCTTAGAGCCCCTGTGCTGACTTGTTTCCATTACTACGAGAATCCCGTGCCTTCTAAAATCGGTCCCCACGCTGTGGCCCCTGCTCCAGGGAGTGGAGTCCAGGCTTCAGTGATTCCTACACCTGCCAAATGCCCTATTCCCTGCTTACAAAAGTGCTGACTATGAAAGGCTACTCTTGCTTCTCCCCACAGACCCCCGGTATTGAAAGAGTTTATCCGCCAACAAATTATATTTCTGAAGCAGTAATACACTGTCTCTACTAGCCAGAGGCATGCCTGACAGCTGAGTGGAGCTTCTGGAGCCCAAGAAAGAACCGACACAGTCAGTTTGCAGAATGGAAGTGAAATCAAGCGCAACGAACAGGTTTTTAATTATTCTGCGCAACTTTCCTGAGTATAAATACTACATTTCCATTACGTAACTGCATGTCTCCACTACTTTTGAGAGAAAACTCTGATTTATGCGCACGTTTTCTTTTCTGGTTCCGGGTAGTGAAGGGCGTGTGTTTTGAATCTGACAGGTCTGGTTTTGTATTTTACTAGCAGATAAACTTAGGCAAGTTGCCTTGCTTCTCAGAGCCTAGAGTAAGGACGGAAGAGAAAATTGGTGCCTGCAATGATGCCTGGTACTAATGCATATTCTGTGGATGCAGCATTTTTCAAATTAGCTCCCCTATCACTTACATCAGGGACCATCATCATTTGTTCCGTATTTTCCAGTGTATATCCTAACAGCTTTTTATTTTCACCGAACTACCCAATTAATAAATAAATATTTTATCATAAACATCACGGAGGCCGAAACTGAGTCTTTGGTGTTTAGGTCCTCCCATTTGCAGCGCTGTTTAAGCACAGAGAAAGCACTCAGCATGTGCTTAGTGACAAATGAACAACAAAATTTAAAGCATGATGTCAAATAATAACGATAGTGATAACAATGATAATACACACCTGCATATGTAAAAGATTTAGAGTCAAACATTAAAGGAAACCCATAGGAATTCCCTGGTGGCTCAGTAGGTTAAGGATCCTGCACTATCACAGCTGTGGCATGGCTTCGATCCCTGGCCCTGGAATTTACACATACAGCCAAAAAAATAAACAAGTTAAGTTAAATTAAAATTTTAAAAATAAAAAATAAAAAATTAAGACCCTAGACCAAAACTACGTAAGTAGGAGATGTTGGTGAGCTTAAAGAGTGGTTGTGTTCTTAGGTGTGGGAGGTAAGGAATTGCGTGAGCTATGGTACACGAATTACTTGGAGTTGGAACCAGAGACATCAAAATGAGTTTGGGGAGGTCCCAGGTTAAGTTGTGGGAGCCGGAGATGAAAGCACAGGAAGGGTGAGTTTCCTGCCCCTTGCAAATAATGAAGACAAATGGAAGAGAGACAGACACAGTCTAATAATAACCATGCGGAGAGAGAAGAGGAGTGACAGGTGAGCTGGATGCTGTGGCTCGTGGAGCAGGGCTTGGAAGAGCATTTCCTGGAGGGGCTGTGCCAGGGGCGGGGATGGGGGTAGGGTGTCAGAGGTCGGCAGGGCAGCGCTGGGTAAAAGCATCCCGGAAAAAGAACATTTAGCAACATTAGGAGGAGACTTCGTGGAGCCTTAGCTGCTAGGAGGAGCAGTATGAGGCCAAGGGGAAAGTGAGAACCTGAACTCCATGGATCTTATTAAAGAGCTTGAACTTGATCCTGCAGGTAGTTAGGGCTCTGGAAAATTTCAAGCCAAGGAATGGTGTGGCCAGATTGCATTTTGAATGAATCTTGGGTAGCTTGTGGAGAATGGAGTCGAGGAAGACGGAACTGGGTCTCGGGCAACAGCTGAGGGGCTACGTTTGCGGTTAGTCTGAGAAGCTAGAAGCCAGGGCCAGACGCGTAGGGACGGAGAGTAGGGAGTCACTCGAGAAGCGTCCAGGCAATAGTATCAGCGGCAGCTGGTGACTGGTGGGAGGTCGGGTGGCGTTGAGGGGAGAGTTTAAGGCAATCTGAGATCTCTGGCTTGCACGGCTGATGCAGGATGACTTTGCCCACTGAGAAAGAGAACGCCAAGGAAGACATGGGATCTCAGAGGTAGAAATGATGGAACGAATCCGAGATGGCTGTTGATGCTAAGCATGTTTGAGGTTCCACTTCTGAGAAGAGATTTGGATTAGAGAGATGGGGTCATCTACCCTCAGAAGGCCAGGGATTTCACTCTGAGATGGCTCTGTGGCATTAACCGTGGCCGGCTGGCATGGTTACAGAGGCTGAGCAGGAAACCGATCCAATGTGGACAGGATAAAAGCCCATGTGTAATACTTTAAATTTCCTGGGGTTTCTCTAGGAATTAGGGGAAGCAGACCACCCACCAATTTTAAAATAAAGAATGGTATCAAAAGTGTTCATTCAATAGGTATGTATTCACGGTTTAATGTATTAAAAACAAATACTTTTAAAGAGAAAGAGTAGTAAGCATGAAAAAACTAAGGAAGAGAGGAGAGGAGAAAGAGAATACAGAGCAATTAAGAGGAAGAGAGAAAAGGAGGTGGGGGAGGGAAACACAGAGAAGGGGGGGCAGGGAGGAGGGAGGAGAGAGAGGAAGACACGAAGGAGAGGCTCCTGGGAGGAGAAAGTTCCGTCATGAGAATTTGAAGATGATCCTTCCTTAAGTGGAAACAACTTTTTTGCAAATATATACAGAATCAATATTCTACGCATACCCCAAATACCCATGGGTTTCCATTTTGAACTTTTAAGGATATGTTGGGTTTTTGACACTTTATTAAAATTGAATGGATACAGTGGCTGTTCACGCTCAAAGGGAAAACGTTTCCAGAGCTAAGAATGAGGAAAACTATTGATTTTTGCATATTCTGGTGCTTTCCTTGAGCCTCTCTGGCTTTTAAAACATTTTTCAGATCAGACTTTGCTTTCTTCCCCCACAAACCCTGCTCGGTCCACCCGTTGGTCACCAGGCCTCTTCCTGCCACCAGTGGACATGGGTGGGGGGGGGGGTTGTGGCAGGGGATGGGGGTGGGTGCAGTGAAATGGTTCAGGCCACAGGCTCTGAGCAGGAGTAGCTGGGCCTGGTTCAAGTCCTGACACTGGGTTCTGAGCTGGTGACCTTGGGCCAAGCACCTGACAGGTATGTCCCCGTGCTGTCTAGTCCAGAGTAAGGATAACGCTGTCTCTGTCTCAGAGCTGTGGATGGTGCAGTTAGGGAAATCGGAGAGCACTTAGCCCCCAGGTCTGGTAATGAGTAAACACTCCACACTGAGCCGTCATCACCATCATCATCATGATTAAATGAGTCCCGTTATTTATTTAATTAATACCAATCTTAATTTAATGGTCTCTTAATGATCGTTTGTATTTTATTGTCGTTTTAATGATCCAGTCTGCATCCCCCTTGGGAAGGGGCTTTCGTGTTCATATGGCTTCCTTGCTGCTCCTATGAATCACAGGGCATGCAGCCCAGGGACGGGCAGGCTGGTGAAGTCAAGGGGCAGCCAACGGGGAGTGGGCAGGCCAGAGCCAGACAGATTGCTTTAGGATCTGCCCAGATTTAAGGACACCACCTGCTCTTGGCCAGATGGCCAATTGAATGTCTTCATCACGAGGCTGAAATTTCAGGATACAGAAGAAAGATGCTGTCAGGGCACATTGGGAACCTCAGGTTTGGCTGGAGGCCTTGCCCCCTGGGCTGCCTGGTGCGGATGTGACCCTGTGACCCCAGAGGGGCTGCGTCACGGGTGGGGGGGGAGAAAGAGGAGCAGGCTGCCCGCTACACTTGAACCAGGGGAGCATGCAGTGACCCCCTGTCATTGCTTCCTCTGGGGCAAATGCTCCACTCTGATAACATTCAATTAGTACTGTTTTTACCCGTGAAGAAATCCCTTTAAACATGCTCTGCCTTTACCTGGGACAAAAAAAGAGCGGTTTCTCCCTCTTCTACTTAGGGGGACATCCACCTTTAAAAGGCCCTGCCCCCACCCCTGGGGCTGGCACTGGCTTGTCAGCCCCTCAGGGCCCTATGCTCTGGGGGCGGGATGTGGACCACGGTGGACAGGCCCCGTCTAAAGCACTGATCTCCTTGGCCTGGATTCCTGGGAGCAGAAAGGATTAGCCTGAGCGACCCCAGGCGCCTGGGGGTGGGGGTTCCAGGCTCTCCTGTAGCTGTAGGGAAGGCCCGGGGTGGGGGGGATGGGGGCTCGAGGGGGAGGACCGGCTGGGCCTTTCCTCCCTGGTCCTCCCTCTCCCTCCCTCCCCGCCCCTTTCCCGCCTCTGCCCCACCTTCCGGTGTCAAGGAGCGCTTTACCCTCAGCTTTCCCTCCTCGGAATATTTGCTGTTAGCGGAGTTTCGGTAGTTTCTCTCGCCCGGCCCTTTTCATTCAGGATTTGACAGGCAAGTGTTGGATCCCTACAGGCCTTTCTCGTCTTGACCTCAGTGATTTTTCTAGATCAGAGAGAATCATCGCAAACATTGAACAGAGCATTGATTGGCTCACTCAGGCCAAACACCACTTTACCGGCGCAGAATGTGCACGTGCCGATGGAGCAGCTCCTGCGTCGTGACTGGCCAGCTGTTCCCTCTTGTGGTGGCCGGTACTGGGACTGGTTCACCAGCATGTTACCCTCTGCTCATGAGGACACGGGAACGTTTGGAAACCACCTGAGATTCTTTAAGCCTCCAGATCCTAGGATGCATGAGGTGGGAGAAGATGAAGTAGGTGCTGGTCCAGCACCTGCAGCCCCAGAGGGGCCCCAGGTGGGGCAAGTGGCTGATGGTGAACACGCCTGCAGCTTCAGACCTGGGTTCAGGTCCTTTGGGAGCAAAGTCTTTAACCATCTACCTCTTGGCTTCCAGCTCGGTGAAATGGTGATGATTATGCCTGCTTTAATTGTGAGCATTAAATCAGATAATGTGTGGAAGGAATGTAACACTGGGTCTGGCATTTAACAAATGCTATGTGAATGGTAGCTCCTACTATTATATGAATTGATTGATTCCTTATTTCTCTGTTGTGGGTGGGGACGATGGGGTACAGAGAATGAATGACGCCTGTTCAAGGTTACAGAGCAGCTGGCGGAGGCGGACTTTCTACGTGCATCTGACCACAAGCCCTGCCCCTCCTGCCTTCCTGAGACCCTCAGATACCCCCGAGGGCCTCCTGAGGTGGGTAAGGGCCCTCCCTTTATGCGCGTAAGGATGAAGTGTGTTGAGAGAGTTGAAGGAGATGATTGCTTCTTTCAAGGCTCTTGCACTGTCATGGTGGAAATTATTAGCCCTATTGATCCACCTATCTGGTCATTTTGTGTACTCTTCAGTGGAGAATGTGAAGATTTATGTTAATTAATATCCTGAATTCTAACAGACTGTACTCCATGCAGAAATAAGAAATTCTTATTACACTTAATTAACCTAATTCTTTTCAGATGTTTTTCAAATAGCATCTCAGTGAGGGCTGCCCTAGCCGTCTTGTCTAAATTTCCCAGCACCACACAAGCACAGACACCCGCTCAGCTGATGGAGGAAACGCGTCCTGCCCTTCCGGCTCTCTGTGTCCTACCTGGCACGTACCAGGGTCTGGGATCCTCTGTTTCCCCATGTACCTTGTTTGCTTTCTATCTCCCCTCCCAGGGTGTGATCCTCAGTGGTTGGGGCTCAGCAAATTCTCGCAGAAGCGGTGGGTAACTGGAGCCCCGCCGCTTTTGTGACTGTGTCTCCCCACCAGCTGCCAGCCTGCTACTGCACAGCACCTTCTTTCTCCGCCAGTCAAGCTGCCTTCCCTCTTTTACAATTGGCCCCAAAAATTCTTCATGGTGTTTTATTTCTATTCCATTGCCTGCTGAGACCTCAGTTAAACTAGTAAATAGCTAATATGGATCTGTTTTTGCCTTCGAGATAAAGAATTTATTTTTCTGAAAGGGATGAGAAGACTGCTTAGTATATTCCTAACCTTATACCCACGGACGTGAGACTTCAAGGAAACCATATGCCATCAAAGGAGAAAAGGGAGAGGCAAGAAAAGATACAGCAGAAAAAAATGGTAGACCAGGAGTTAGGAACTTGGATTCTAACACTGGTGATCACTTCATGTGACTTTGGGAAATGGCTGCATTTCTCCAGAACTGAGGACCCCTCCCTGGAGGAGGAGTGGGTCAGCCCAGATGACCTCCAGCTTCTCCAAGAACCTGTCATTCTGGGTCTAACCATATACTCTAGATCTAACCAGCTCCAACATCCCAGACCTCAAACTGACATAAATGTGATTTCTTTTTTTTTTTTTTTTTATAAGTGTGATTTCTAATGTTAGGGATGTGTTACAGGTTTTACTTCTTTCCATGAGGCTGAAGAAATTGTTCTCCTTTCACAGGTCTAAGTATTGCTCCAACGAGGTTTAGCTTAAAGGGCTTCTATTTTGTATTCCTTTGCACCCCAGCCAACCCTTCATTTTCTGAAAGTAATAGAAACAAAACTGTCAGGATTTTCAAAACGAAGGGAAGATGGCCTTTGGCAACCTTTTAAATTTGTTCTCTAGGCTCATACAAAACATGCAAAACAAAGCTAGAAGCTTTCTTTGAAAATAAAATAGGTTTGAAACAAGTAGAGATTTGGCAATAGGCAGCTGCACAGATCTCGCTCTGCAAATATCACATTGACTGTCCACAGGGGGGTGGGAAATGCCAGGGATTTAAAAATAGGCTTTGGTCCTTAATAGGCTAAAGGGTCACTCTTCTGGAATATGAGACATTGCTGGTAAAATTAAGTTCTTGCTACTGAGGAATGGAAAACTTGGCTTAAAATATATATATATATATATATATATATATATATATATTCATACAAAGCATCTGTTAGATTGTAATCAATCTTTATCCATATCCTGGAAGAGATAGAGTTATTAGTTTTAATAAAATGAGAGATCATGAGAGCACTGAGTGGGAGAACTTTGGTGAACAAGGTCAAAACCAACATCTCGCAGATATCATCTAAAAACTGCCTTGGATAAGTTTTAAAATGAGTTTGACGTTACATAATATTCATGGAGAATGTACATGTAGATATTGTCTGGACATTAATAAATAGGCAGGATGTTGATAAGTAAATTCATTAATGAAAGATGTTAAGTAGCATGACACTGACATTTATTAAATGCCTTCTCTGAATGAGGCTTTCATATAAATTGCCAAAATTAATCCATGCAACGAATGTGTGAGGGAGATGTTATTTTCCCACGAAATGCTTGGGGAAACAGAAGAGTTTTTTAACTTGCCTGAGACCAAAGAGTTAAGAAGTTGTTATGAACTGAATGTTTGTGTTCCCCTAATTTATATGTTGAAGCCCTGACCGCCCCCCCTCCCGAGTGGGACAGTGTCAGGAGGTGGGGCCTTTAGGGGTGACTAGGGTTAGATGAGGTCATGCAGTGGAGCTCTCATAATGGGATGAGTTCCCTACAAGAAAGGAAGAGAGAGCAGAGTTTTCTTTCTCCCAGAGCAGACGAGGACCACCTGAGCACAGGCCAGAAGGCAGCGGTCTGAAAGCCAGGGAGCGTTATCGCCTGGGGAGCCGAATCCAGGGCATCTTGATCTCGGATTTCTCAGCATCCAGAACCCCAAGAAATAAATATCTGTTCTTAAGGATGCCCAGTCTGGGGTATTTGTTCCAGCAGCCTGAGCTAAGGCAGTGGTATTAAACCCCAGCTCTGCCTGATTTCCGAGTCCATGCAGGCAAGGACATGGGATCAAGGATACAGTTCGTGGGTGATGGCATAGATGGAGGGGAAGGATTGAGACCACTGTGGTCCAAGGAGGTAGAGACGGATGAGATGAACTCTCTCCCCAAATCAGAAACACTGGAAGCAGGAGAGCAGGTCTGCGTCTACCTCTCCAACGTGCCCGCAAGGCTGTCCTTTGGTCACCCTGCTCTTCCAGCCTTCGGGAAGTTCATTGGCACCTTCTCCCACGTGGGTCTCCCTGCAGGCAACCCTACCCTCTAGGCCGTCCTCACTCTGGAGTGATCTCTTTAAAACTACAAAGTATTTGTTACTTTCCTGCTTCAGACCCTTCAGTGGTACAAGGTACAATGGGGGTGTCAGTCAGGCACTGTGAGCGGAGCGTGTGGGGTGGGCGGTAGCGCGGCCCAAGGGGCCACTGTGGGAAACACGACCAGCAGGAGGCGGTGCTGAGCACTGCGCTTCGTGCATTGGCCCCTCCCCCTGACCTGATGCGGCCCCTCCTCTGCTCTCCTCCTCTCATCCGCCAGATCGAGGGGAGCAGGCAGGCTTTGCTGGGGATAAAGGCAGAAACAGACACAAAAATAGATAATTATGATTTTGAAGCTGAAATTGTATGCAAATGTAAATAATGCATATTTAAAGTAATCACTGTAGTGCTATGTATATAACACCTTCTTACCCAGGGATGGCTGAGCAGTTTACAGAGATTCTCTGTAATCCTCGCCATTCAACATTAAATTGTGCTGTAAATGCTATTTCAGGTCATTAATGTCGTCTCTCCCTTTCACCTTCCAAACCGTCACTGGATATATTTCGTTGATACGGATGCCGCCTTTGAGAATCCGTGTCCTTTCGAGCGCAGACTGAAATGCCGGGCTCAGCGGTAATGAACATCTGAGTCCGTGCCATCATCACACCACGCTCAGGTGTGCAGAAATGTGCCAAAGTTCCATTAGGAACACTTCTCATTTTCTTGGTTGAAATGAGGAAAATAGACATTATTAACGTGTTGAAGGCCAGAGCAGCGTCCAAGGGTGGATTGTTGTGTAAAGCTTGCTCTTTTCCCACTCGGAACAGGTGCTATGGCCAAGGTCGCCCTGGCCTCTGTAGGATCTTCCTCCCCACCTCGCTCGCTGCCTTTCACAGCTCTCTCCTTGCTCATCTCAGTCCTGTTCCTCTGGCCGCCTGCTCTGAGGCACCTTCTGCCTCAGGACCTTTGCACTGGCTGGAGGCTCCTTCCCCACATGTCTTACCAGCGCTCTCCTTGTTCTCTTTGTCCGGAACATGGCATCCCTATGCCAGCCTTAATTCCCTTAGCCTACTTTATATTTCTTCTTTGCCTTTATCAGCTCCTGGAAAACTTTGTCTTTCTTGGTTTATTGTTCTTTTCTCCTTTCTATATTATGAACTCCATGAGAGCAGCGACTTGAATTTTTCACTGTTGTGTTCCCTAGTGCCTAGCACTGTGCCCAAAACGTCGAGGCCCTCAACAGATACTTGGTGAATGAATAAGTGAATAGACAAATGGCCCTTGGCTTATATTTGTGGGGTAATGAAAACCATCAGTATATTTATGTATAGCCGTGTTTAGCTGTGCTTAAGGTAAGTCAAGGCTTCAGCCACAATTGGTATATGAAGCTATGTTTGAATGTCCATGAGATTTGTCATTTTAACTAGAAACCATGCAAGGGACGATAGTGCCTCATGGTCTACAGATGTCACGGAGGCAGATACTCTTACAGAGCAATTAACTACTGTGTGACTTGCAGTGCAAGGGTGTGAGCCTTATTCATCCCTCCTCTTGGGTGTCTCGTTGTCTCTGTCTATGCAGAATATGTGTATCACACATATACACACGTAGACACACATAAGCACATGCATACACACACACATATGCATTCATATACACACATATGCTTACATATGTATATACACAGGTATACAAAGCACTTATATAACTATATAGTTTTCATTTGCTTCTAAAGATATAATTTTGAGACCTGGTGATACATGTAAAAATCTCAAACTCCTTCCAAAAGGAAGCCTCTTCTGCTAGCTGCCAGCTGGGTCTGTCTGCTGCAGCTGTTTCCCAGAATTCTGCAGACCATCTGCATTGTCCTAAATTAGGACTTTGGGGCATTTCTTTGGCCACTCTGTTTGCACTGACCATGGATACCTGTTGTTCCCTTACAGTCCACTGGTGTCCACCCTGCTCCCACCAAGAGGCCACTGCAGCAGGTAAAGATGCGGTACAGGCACACAGACTCTGTTCCAGAATCTCAGTCCTTGGTGAGCCTGTCAGTTCTGGGACCCACATAGGAAAACTATTCAGAACAGAGACACCTGGTGTCACACAGACCCCTGGCAGACGGTCATCTCTGCTGAGGGTTTTCACTGGACTGGCCAGTGAGATCTGCAGTTGCTTCAAAACATGCATGAGACGTGTGCCTGATTCAGGGCTGAGCTCAGTGTCAGCTGGATGCTGTTTGGAGGCAGCTGTGAACTGCTTCAGAGGTTCTGTTCTCTCGCTCAGCCCTAGTGCGCCATCCGGGCAGCTGGTCCTGCAGCAGTGGAGTCCTGAAGGTCAGAGCTGGGTTTGAGGATGGAAAAGGAAGGAGGGAAAATAGTGAGAGGTGGGAAACCACGTTCCTTCTGAGAGCAGGGATGGAAAGTTACAGGTCTGAGGGTTGGTGGGATGGGGCAACCACAAGGCAAAGCTGACAGGAGCCGGTGTGTAGTCAGGAGTGAGGGATGGGGACAGATAGAGCAGGTGCCCGCATTCCTGAGAGCCCCTCTACTCCCCAGTGCATCCTTGGACCCTGGACAGGCCCAACTTAAGGATCCACAGAGCTCACCCACCAGCAGGAGGACAGAGCTGAAAGGATGCCCGTGACATTCACTGACAATAACTTGCCGAGAAAGGGGGAGTGTGCAGCCCTTTCGGAAGAAGATAGAAATTCAATACACCCTTCAACAAGTTGAAAACCACGGTCAGTTTCAACCAGTATCAAATACAAGGAGTACACAGGGAGGGAAAACAAATGGCTCAGACACAAGGGCAGAAATGAAAGGTGACGTTCTGGATGGCGCACCATGTTTTACTCTTAAAGGATCAGGAAACTGAGGTCCTCTGTTAGAACACTCCCCAGAGCAACCCCCTCACACGCAGAGCAACCCCTCACACTCAGGAGCCTCTTGCTGCCAGCCCCCTCCCTGCCCTGGGCCCATTTGATCCATTTAGAGAGACATGGCCTTTTTCTCTGAGCTGTTCTTATTCAGGCTAGGGAGAAAGCACAGGTAAAAAGTTGACACCATGTCTAAATATCATTAGCATCTCATGATTGTGAGATAAATCATGTATTGAGTGTGGGGAGAGGCCGAGAAAGGGGAATGCTAGGATTTGCACTCGCAATGGCATCGACGTACCTTTGCTCAGCTTCCTCCCACTGGCAGGGAAATGTCCACTGGAGGAGCAAAGAAGCTGGAGAACTTTGCTGGGAGTGGGGCAGGAAGCCCTTTGCAGGTTTTGGTACCAGGAGAGCCTGAGGATGGCCAGGGGAGAAGGGAGAGCCGAAGGCAGAGGGCTAATACAGAAGCTCAGACAAGAATCCAGTGTAACTGGGGTTAGTTCCACTAGAGAATAATTACTGGAGACCGTGCATCTGATCTCTATCAGGTATTACAAACACAATTTTAAGACAAAATTAGAGAACACATGGAGACTAATGCAGTAAGCGATGTTTCTGTGACTCTGTACAGATTACATAAGCACATCTGCATAGAACGTACACTTTTCTTTTTCCAGCCACCCTGCAGAAGTGAGAGCCAGGAAAACTTAAAGGACTGTCTGGGGTACAGATCCTGTCTTGGTTAGGGGGATGCACGCCAGTGGCGGAAACATAGGATTCCCAAAGTGAGGTGGCTTAACAACAGGATATATTTCTTGCTATTGATAGATACATACATACATACATCCAAATATACATACATAAAATTAGCTACAATGAACTAAGATTTCGGACATTAAGCTGCAACCAACATGCTAAAAAGGATTGTGATAGTGGAATGGGCCTTATGAATTTTATTTCTTGTATGTACTGTTTTCTCTCTTTCTAATACAGTTTCTTGATTTTTTGTCTTTTTGTGGCCTCACCCCAGTGCATATGGAAGTTCCCAGGTCAGGGATCAAATCCAAGGCGCAACTGCGACCTACACCACAGCTGTGGCAATGCCGGCTCCTTAACCCACTGCACCACAGTGGGAACTCAGTTTCATTATTTTTATAATGACTATAATAATTTAATAATTGACCAAAGATGATCCTTTTATCTCTCTTTGCACTTGGGAGGACGGACTCATTTAAGAGTCTGTTCTCCGCTTGGCATGATTTCTCTTACTAAAGAGAGACTGTGCTTTATACAGGAAGACGGGTGGGCTCAGAAAATGTTGGCCGAACCTGCTGAATAGTTCGTAGTCATGCGTAAACAGAGACAACCTTATTTCTCCTTTGAATGATGTTGATTAGAAAAAGAAAAATCTGGGCTGAGAAATAAAAGAGGGGGTAAATACATGGAAGTGAGGGGGAGAAAGAGACAGGGCAGTTTGGCTCTGCCCTATCTGAGATGTTCATCGCGTCAACTAATAGCCAGTATGTAATTATGAAAAGACATTGTGGGAACAGCACACAAGCCTATTGATTTTGCCTTCATGAGTACATTATCCTTTTACAACTTCAAGATTAAAATAAATAGGGAGAGTCATCAGATTGTCCATAAATTAGAGCTATTTGTTTTCATCTTTAGAAAGGAATGTATGTCATGTTTTTAGCACTTTAATTGAGATCTAGCAGAGGAGAACTTTACAAGATAATAATTTTTAAAGGAATGCATTTCTAGCCTAATGGTAAATAAGTATAGTGATAGCAGTGGTAGCCTCCAAGTAAAGTGCTGAAGACATTTGGCATGCAAAGGAAAGAGAGTTACAAATGACATTGATATTTTTAGATGCTATCATAGATACTTTTTTTTTTTTTTTTTGGCTGTGCCCACCAGATCCTTAACCTGCTGAACCACCAGGGAACTCCCTATCATAGATACATTAATAGGTAGTATGTAGACTACTGTATTATATAATCAGGTTTTCTGATTCAACAGATATTTATTACATACATATCAAAAGCAAGGCCCTAGTCTAAGAGGTATAGGAAATAAAGAGAATTTTAATATACAGTCCCTGTCAAAAAAGAAGCTGATTTACTTAGGGAGCCAATATTCACACCGGCAACAATCAGTAATAACCACAGCAACAGCTCCAATAACCCTCGAGCACTTATGATACGCCAGGATTGCGCTGTTTCCACCAGCATGTCGTGAACCTCACATTGACCTTGTAAGTGGCCCAAATTTCTACCTCCATTTTATACACCAGGAAATGGGGGCTCAGACTGTTTCTCCGGCTCTGCCAGGGAATAAGCAGTTCTCCATAAATCAAGTTCCAGTGGCACAAAGAAGTATTTAAAGCTCCCGCATTTGTCTTAGTCACTTTGGATGAACTTTGCTAAGAGGTATGCCCAGGTTCCACACAACGGAAGAATTTTGGAAACCTTTCCTGGATGATTTAGGAGGGTGCATGTCCAACAATTCATTTTTTTCCTTTTGTTTTCATGTCATGATTTTGGGGTTCCAGCCCCTGTTCTGATCGGTGTCCAGACTGGAAGGAATCAAAATAGTAAGAATTATGTGCCAAATATGAGTAAATTACCTCTGAATGAGGTCCAGATGAACTTTCTCTAAACAAGTTATTTCATTTTGCAATAAACATGTATTCTGGCTGCTCTTACACTTTCAGCTATTGGTTTGCTTGGTTTTTGGTCTCCTCTCTGATTCTGTGCTGTGATGTGAGCAGTTAGGCTGTAGAATAAATGAGATGCCATGATTGCAAGGAGGGAACATCAGCAATACTTGACTTCCTATGATTTTGATCTCTTGATGATCACTAAACCCTTAGCACAGTTCAGATTGTTCAATCTGAAATCATCAGTATGGCACCAAAACCTTCAGTTTTAGCTTCCATGATTTGAAAAAGGTACTTTTGAAGGCACATGATGTTTCCAAATGGCTGCCTATATTAATGGATAGAAAAAGATGAGGGTAGGAGGGCTTAGAACAAGACCCACCATCCAAGGTCATGTCGTGGTTAATGACGACCAGCTGAGCCAGGAGCAGCACCCAATCAGGGCTCCCACTCGCCTTCAAGAACTGATACCCCAAGGTACAGACCAAACTAACAAAGACCCAAAGAAACCTTGGATATGGAAACCACCGGATGCTCTGTCCATTGTGGGGTTTGCATCTTTTCTTGCTGATAATGCTGCTCAGGGGCCCCGCGTAGCTGGTAAATCAGTGAACCTGGAGACCCTTGTGATAGAAATGTCAGTAAGCTCTGAACGCATAAGCCATAGTTATAGAGGGTCACTATGGGGAGCTGATGGCACAAGTGCTGTGTTTCTGCAGGTATCGTTGGGAGCCATTGGCGTTGCTGTCATTATCTTTATGACCAATGGCCAAACATGAGTTAATCAGTCGAATGATGTCACTGGCTCCTTCCTTTAACTCATTATAAACAAAAATATCCTACACTGGGGCATGTTCCTCAAAGGATGAACTCTTTATTCTAGAAGGATTGGGCCCCCTGCCTGGGAGGCTGTATTGAAGGTTTGCGCATCAGGGGAAGTTTAGATGAAATCCCTTCTGAGGTCCCCGGGCTTCTGTGCAGGTCGCAGCTCTGCACTTTGCCCAGTGGTGGCTCAGCACCCAACCCCTTTGCCTTAGTCTGCACTTCCTCTTTTGCTTCTGCTGAGATCTTGGCCATTGGCAACCTCTTGGCCATCCTTCATGTAGCAGCTCCCCAACTTGGAGCTCGCTCCACTCCCGCAATAAGAGTTGGTGGCCCCTCCATGAACAGCCTCAGTGCTTCAGACCCACTTCTCTGGGGTGCTGGTGGTGCTGTATTGCTTGCCTATCAAATCATCCCACTGTGAGCACCACTCTTCTCCAGGCTTACACTCCTGAGGTCTCAAGTAATGCCCTGAGCGCTAGAGAAGTTCAAGTGATGGGATTCCAGTGAAATGACAGTTCTCAGAATATGTGATCCAAGTTGACATATATTAGAGGACAGAGGCTAAACTGCTTTAACACGATGTCCCCAAATTACAGGGTGTTGGATTTTGCAGCAGGTAACCAACCAGGACAGGTGTTCCAGTTTGCTGATGGTGATGTTTGCAAGGCCATTGAGTCCATCTTCAACCCATGGCTTCCAGGTCACTGTGCACACAGCCATCTTAGCCGAGAGAAGGCAGTGAAAAGGAAGTAGATCTCAGTGGGTTTTTTTGTGTTTTTTTTTTGTTTGTTTGGTTTTTTTTGATAGCACCCATGGCATGTGGAAGCTCCTGGGCCAGGGATCAAACCCATGCCACAACAGCCAGCTGGGCCGCTTCAGTGACAGTGCCGGATCCTTAACCCATTGTGCAGCACAAGAGCTCCAGAACTCAGTTTTTAAAGCTCTGGCCCAGCGTGGCCCACAGCATTTCTGCTGAGTGCTGTAGATCAGAGTGCTGTGGTTTGACCATTCCTCAGAGGGAGGGAGCTGGGGCGTGGGTTCTGTCTGTGCCTTCAAGAGGAGTGGAGAGCATGCGTTTGGGTGGACAGGTGGCATTCTCGGCCGCAAGCCCCTTCCTTCTTCCATGTTCACTTTTATAAGCATGACCATATCCCTATCATCGGGTTCCAAGATATCACAGTCCCTTTCAACATCTCACCTCCTTTCTCACCATCCCATCTAGAAAGTCATCAGGTCCCAGTCTTCATCTGGGAAGTGCTGTTCCTTTTCTACTGCTTCCTTCCTAGTTCCAGAAGGCATGATGTCTTGAAGTTAATCACTAATTAACACAGAGCTAAGGGAATGAAGGAGTTGGAAAGCAGCAGGAAGGTAGCAACGATTGCTAAGGGAAGGGCATTTCAAGCCTGCAGTGAAATAAACCCATGGTAGGCAAGGCTCGGGACACCGGTCTTTGATGGCTTGCTTTTGTTTTAAGGTCTCCAAAAAGTAGCAGTAAAGGGGGAAGGCAGAGAAGGAAAAGATTGCAGAAATAAAGGAAGACTCACCAAATGAGAAAAGCCAAGTCTGTTCTGACCTTGAGATAGCAAGGGCGTCCCCGTGTTACTGGCATTTTGGCAGAGACTCAGAGGCAGAGGAGTGGGAAAGCTTTATAGTGGGAGAAGGGAAGGCTTCCAGTATGTGCTGTTGAGTGGAGGCTGTTGGCCGGGGGAGGCCGTAGGCAGGCTGACCAGAAGCTGGGTGCCCTACTTAATGTTTTGGCTTCCTCTGGTTCATCCTAAATTGGAAGCAGGGACAAAAATTAGGAAAGCTGGCAGTTATTAATCACATCCTCACCATTTGGGGCTGATCATTACAGGAGTGATTGTCTAGCTTCCTGGATTGTCACTAGAGATAAGGAGCTCGCTTCCTGCACATCTGACTTATAGATGCTGGCATCCTGGGCTGTTTATCGTAGATAAATGGTTGGTTTACTGGGCCAGTTGCTCAGGTTGTGAGTGGTAGTTCTATTTTTAAATATGTCATCTGGCCATCCTCCATTTGTATATCTAATTTCCAAGACAGAGATGTAAATTTGGAGTTTGCTGTGTGATGTGTGGGACGGATGGGGGCAGGTAATGGGGAGAGAGATGGTCATAGAGGTGTCTAGGTGGGGATAGACCTTAAGAGAAGTGATTGTCAACAGAGCAAGCCAAGGATGTCATTCTCCGTAAGCCAAGCCATGCCAGGGAGGAGAGGGACATCTTTATATGAGCTTTGGTCCAGGGCTACCACCATTAGAGCCACTACAGAATTGCAGGCTTAGATTCAGAGTAAGTTAATATGAAAAAAAAAAAATAATAATAATAATTATTATTATTATTAAAAAGGGGAGTTCCCATCATGGCGCAGCAGAAATGAATCTGACTAGGAACCATAAGGTTTAGAGATCAATCCCTGGCCTTGCTCAGTGGGTTAAGGATCCGGGGTTGCCATGAGCCGTGGTGTAGGTTGCAGATGCAGCTCAGATCCTGCGTTGCTGTGGTTGAGGTATAGGCTGGCAGCCGTAGCTCTGATTAGACCCCTAGCCTGGGAACCTCTGTATGCCACAGGTGCGGCCCTAAAAAGAAAAAAAAAAAAAAAAAAAGCAAAAAGAAAAAAGAAAAAAAAAGAGAGAGAAAGTTAATATGTACTATGTAAAAAGTTAATAAGTAGAAAATAAAGTTTAGATTTGTGTGAGTAATGCCTTAAAGATGCTGCCAGGTGAAGCCGCTGTGTCATAGGTTAGCCCAGTAAAGGCAGCGGTGGCAGAATGGAAGCCATTCAAATGGATATGGGCCCTCCTTTTGTCACAGAGCTTAAACTACCCCCAGGCTTAGATGGGAGCCCGCTTCCTGGATTGCTGCTTTGGAAGATCCTTGACAGTGTCTTAGCCCTTCATGCCAGATTTCTGTTAACCATCCATCTGCCAGCCTCTGCGCTGCCTCCAGGATCTCTCACGGAATCTGTCTCTGGCACCTGCCTCACCCTCAGTTTGTGTCTCTACCACGCCTGAGTCACGCTAGATCAGTAAACACAAGTGCTACATTATATCTTTCCCTTAAAACCCAGGGCAGATGACATCTCTCTGTTGAGTGATCATTACAGTGAATAATTACTCTACTCTGTCCCCTAAAGAAGAATCCTAAGAATTATGTTTTAGACTCAAATTTAATTAGCTGTAGAATGACTTACTTTTCTCTATTAATTAATCGCATCTGGAGGTAGCTAAGCTATTGGACATAAACTCCCATGATATATACCACCACCGCCCACTTTAGGCCAGTTAACTGCAGTTCAACAAAAATCCCTGGAACGCCTCTGCCTGTCTCTAACGGGTGTGATGAGGTGATGTAATCGCACTGAATGGGAGGAAACATGATGGTATCTGTTAGCTAAATTTTTTCCCACAGGCATAATAAGAATAGAATTGAATGAAGGCAGTGATATCAGGAAAAGAGCTGTGTGTGTGTGTGTGTGTGTGTGTGTGTGTGTGCGTGCGCGCGCGCGCCTTTGCTGACAATGACGCCTGTGCGAGTAGATTTGTCAGGAGCCAGCATCATTTAGGGAAGCTCCAGGGAGGTGTGCAAGCCATGCTCGGGAATCCTGCATCCCTGCCCTGGAGGATGAGGAAGACGGGAGGAGAGCTTCTCTGCCTAGAGTCCTCTCTTTGGCTCTGTTTGTGCATAGGGATTTCAGCAAAGTGAAACGAGGGCCCTGAACAAGTTCAGGGTCGTACAAACTAGACAACGATAATGTAAAGATGATGACTATGGGGCATATGGGTGCAGAAATGTGAAACACAAAATAATAACCTTGTTACCACTGCTCATCACATGTCTAGTGCTGCGGGCTGTCATGAGCTTAAACAACAGACCCTGGGGCTTAAACAACAGAATCTATTTTCTCAGCCTTCTGGAGGCTGCAAGTCCAAGATCAAGGTGACAGGAGGGTTGGTGCATCCTGAGGTGAGGCCTCCCTCCTTAGCTGGCAGACAGCCGCCTGCTCCCTGTGTCTTCATGCCATCTTCCTTCCATGTGTGGTCTGTCCTAATTTCCTTTTCTTATAAGGACGCTGGTCATTTTGGACCAGGGCCCCCACGAAAGCCTCATTTTAACTTATCCATCTCTTTAAAGGCCCTGTCTTCAAATACAGTTACATTGTGAGGTCCTGGAGGCAGCTGGGACTTCAACATGTGAATTCTGAGGGGACACAATTCAGCCATAACAAGTGCCTCTTGCAGAAAAGACAGGCTCCCTTATTGTGTGCTTGGGGCAAAAAGCAGACTCCTGTATTGAAACTAAATTGGAATTACATCTTGTTTCCTAGGGAAATATTAGCATACTGGAATTCAAAAATCTTATTTTTTTCTTATTTTTTTTTTTTTTTTTGTCTTTTTTGTCTTTTGTCTTGTTGTTGTTGTTGTTGTTGCTATTTCTTGGGCCACTCCCGCGGCATATGGAGGTTCCCAGGCTAGGGGTTGAATCGGAGCTGTAGCCACCGGCCTACGCCAGAGCCACAGCAACGCGAGATCCGAGCCGAGTCTGCAACCTACACCACAGCTCACGGCAACGCCGGATCGTTAACCCACTGAGCAAGGGCAGGGACCGAACCTGCAACCTCATGGTTCCTAGTCAGATTCGTTAACCACTGCGCCACGACGGGAACTCCAAAAAAATCTTATTTTAAATTTAAGATCTTTATGTATTTTGCAAGAAATCTTTCTTGTAAAAATGAAACCTCTGTATAAAAATATTTGAAAGATAGGTATGTTTTAGTTTAAAAAAAATCATTTCAATTTTCAAAGTAAAAGTATTCATTATTTCGTATTTCTATTTTATTTATTTATTTATTTATTTGTCTTTTCTAGGGCTGCTCCCGTGGCATATGGAGGTTCCCAGGCTAGGGGTCTAATTGGAGGTGTAGCCACTGGCCTACACCAGAGCCACAGCAACGCGGGATCCGAGCTGCATCTGCGACCTACACCCTAGCTCATGGCAACGCCAGATTCCTAACCCACTGAGCAAGGCCAGGGATCGAACCCGCAACCTCATGGTTCCTACTCAGATTTATTAACCACTGAGCCATGACGGGAACTCCCTCATATTTCTATTTTAATAGCTACTTAGAATGAAATGACTAAAATTGGGGGGGAGGCGGTGTTTTTTTGTTTTCCTTTTTACCACCACACACCTGGGGCATTTGGAAGTTCCCGAGCAAGGGGTCGAATGGGAGCTGCAGCTGCAGCCTACACCACAACCACAGCAACATGGGATCTGAGCCACATGTGTGACCTACGCTGCAGTGTGTGGCAACACCAGATCCTTAACCCTCTGAGAGAGGCCAGGAATTGGACCCGCATCCTCAGGGGCTCTATGTCATGTTCTTAATGTTAACCCACTGAGCCATGACAGAAACTCCAGTTTTTTTTAAAGCGTGTGGTTTTAAAATAGAACTTTATCATACGGCTATCTTATATGCTATTATTACAGAAGATAGTAGGAATAGATTTTATAGTAATAAAGAATAATTCAGCTTAAATATTTGAAAAGGGGAATATAATAATAACATTTGATTTTTAATTACATAGGGAAAGAAATTTTTTTACATCACATGGATACCTTTGACTCCTCCAAGGTATTGTAAAATAAATGTATTCATTCTGGGCTGAACAATATAAACGGCATGGGTTTGGGTGTAATGGAGCTAGAGGATGTCAGGAAAGAGTTTTAGGAATATTAAACTGAACAATCTTTCTTCGTAATTGGGTCACCCTAAGAACAAATGGACCCCAGCCCAGAACTGAGATCTGCAGTGTGGATATTCTGCTATAAAAGAGCATGGGATATTACTTCCACCTCAAGCAATTTGCTCAGCTAGGAAAAAAATCACAAGTCCACCGGTTGATTGAGTTCATCCCAAGTTTAACTACTTTATTGAAATCACCTGGTGTGTAGGGCTGAACCCAGGTAAAATTGTGTACTTTTCTTTTGCCAAATTCCTCTCAAAATATGTCACCCTCCTTGGAGACCTTGGCCAGAACCACCCTACCTGGCCTTGTTTCCTAACACTTCCTCCTTTTCCAGATGCTTCCTCATCCTGTTAGAAGGTAAAACCTTGTTCACATTAACATTTTGATGGCTCATTTACATATTAATTCTTCCAAACCTCCCCTAACAGCGCTCCTAAGGGTAGGATTTTTAAGGCCTCTGGCAAATTGGTGAAAACAATTTCCTCTACTAGAAAGTCCAAAATCACTCCACACAGTGCACCCTGGGTAATTGAACTACGCTTCACACAGCATTTAAGATGCCAATATTTGCCTGGGTATCTGAGACTGTATTTAGCAGAATACCCTCAATCCTTAGTACCTTTGAAGACACTTGGTTTGGAGACAAATAGTAGGAAAGCGAAGGCTCTTTCACCTGGAGAAATCAATTTATTGTTTATCAGCAGTAAGCTTTATACTCTCTCCCAAAGGGCAGATAGGACCATTCTGCCCTGTGGTCTGATGGAGGCACAGGAGGTTGCTTGCCTTTCCAATTCCATTTGCTCAAGTAGTCATGGCACAGATGGCAAATAGGACAATAGTGACAACCAGTGAATCACTTCACGTGGAAATCAATAATCATCCTCATCTTCTCCCTTTTCCAGAGATGGCTTGAACTCCGGAAAAGCATAGTGCCACTCTTCACGCTGATTTGTAGCAAGAGATGCAAAGATAAAACCTTAAGTCTTGTCAATATCCTATTCATCCTTGGAACCCCACAATTTCTGAGAGCCCTGCTGTGAAATAGTCAACCATTTTTCTTAACTGTTTTCCAAACAAGCGATTACAGAAAAATTTGATTTATGTTACTTCAGTAAATATTGGACACATCAATTGTTTTTGAAATGTCAAGATAGAAACAAATCATTAACCATTACTCCAGTTTGCAATCACTTTTTTAGAGGCAACTTTATTTCTCTTGCAAATTCCGGTGATACATCAACATCTAGTAACTGAACTGGAAAGGAGAACAAAACTAATCCAATCAGGCAATAGGAAAAAAAAGAAATTAGGCAAAGCTGTGTCAACACAGTCCTACCACGGAATGTTTGTTTGGTGTAATTATTTATGGAGGATTTAACCTGAAGGACTAGATTTCATTGGCTGCCTTTGAATAGCTGAGGATGACAGTACTTGGAAAAGCCAATTAAAAGCCCAGTTGGATTACTGAGCAATGCTTGACCGAATGGCTGCCTCCTGGGGCTAAAGTCTAGATCCTGCCCTTGAGAACATTCTCTGGGCTCCATGGAGGTCACTGTGAACTGCGGATGTGTGACCCACCAAAGAGCTGGTCCAGTTATGGGCTGCTCTCAGACATCTGTGTTTACATCCTTTCTAAATCCCTGATGCTAATGGGCTAGAACAGTAGGTCACTGATACACTATTTGGTAACTGTTTTCCGAGTGTATACACGTTCCATTTTTTTTTTGTTTTAATGGCCACATTTACAGCGTATGGAATTTCCCCTGGCTAGGGGGAATTCAAATTGGAGCCGCAGCTGCCAGCCTACACCACAGCCAGAGCAACACCACATCTGCTACCTGTGCTGCAGCTTGCTGCAATGCTGGATCCTTAACCCACAGACCAAGGCCAGGGATTGAACTTGCATCCTCACAGAGACAACACCAGGTCCTTAACCATCTGAGCCACAATGGGAATTTCATGTTCTTACACACACATACCTCTTGAAACACTCCCAGATTTAGAGCAAGAAGACAGATGGAGACCCATATATCAAGTCTAAATACTTAAAAATAATAAATCAATATTACACACTGTTCAATGAACTATGTTCTATTGTGTTGATCCCCCTACCTTGATAAACATACCTTCAGAGGGTGAAAATCAAAAACTTGTAAATATTGTCTATATCAAATATTGTTTATACTGCTTTTATATGTCATCAAAATATCCATCATGACTGAGCTTAATTGTTAATGCGTAAATTGAAGTGTTAGGCTATGGATCAGCATGTATTTACTGAGCAATAAGTTAAAACATCTATAACTCACAAATTATTATGGATTTATTCCAAAGTATTATTTTTCTTGTTGACTATTTCAACAAAATCGCTAAGATGCTGCTGTAATCAATACCATCACAGAATTTTTATTCTTAAGCTACTAAACACCAAAGTAATTTTTCTTGGATTATGGCAGTTTTTTAAGATTGTTTTCATTTATTTCTATTGCAGTAACTTCATGCTAATAAAGTAGTGCCAACTGGGCTTAATAATGAAAATTTTAAAGCAACACTTAGATTCAGAAGTCATGCTTTTATCCAAATGCTATAATGGGTCATCTATGATAAATTGCCATTATTTTATAAAAAATTGTAAAATATTTTACTTTTATCATATGAAGTACCATCACAGCATACTGATGTCACCACTTCTATATGCAATAGTTGAATCCATAGAGTTAAGTGAGAATTGTCTGGGTACTTCTGTTACAGCTCTCAGGTTCGTCTGCTCAGTGCCATCTCTCTCCGTCCTTGCCTACACACAGCAAGGATTTGGAGGTGCAGGCCGAGGAGCACGGTAGCATTGCCAGGGTAGAACCAGCAGGCTTCATCCTGCACGGATGGAGGGCAGGGGGTATGGAGGGGGGGTTGTTCCTGCCAGGAGGGGCTCCAGCAGTGCCGAGATAGACCCAGCTGTCTTGCCATGCAGCCATGGAGGCAGGTGGTCTCTCCGGAGAGGAGCCATCAGCTGGGGATGGGAGCGGTTCTGGGTCAAAAGGAATTTCCCCTTGAACTGACACTGCAGTGTAACAGCCCTGACCTGGGCTCTTTTAATGAGCGGTCCTGGTCCATTGACCTGAGTGAAAAATGCTCCTGCCTGTTGCTTCCTCGGAGGTGGGGATCAGGAGTCAGGTAGCAGTGTACAGCAAGTTTTATTTACACCCTCAGAGAGATGGGGCCACCCTGGGGTAGGGGCTGGCCTTGGCTGCAACTGGGTCTCTCCTTCTATTCCTATATCACGGACCTGCTTGGGAACCCCTATTCTCTTGCCCCAGGCCCACTAATTTCCTGTCCCAACCCCCACACCCGGTGTTGTTTTGATCTCTGTATGAGGGGGTGTGTTTGGATCCCCTGATTGGTTTTGGGCAAAGATGCCTTATTTGCATGGGAAAAAGCTTATAAGAAGATGCTCTGAAGAGCATGCCTCTGGTACCTGCATGTGTCTTCATTGTTTGATCACAGGCCTCCTGTTTTTGGTAATGGATAAATGGCCAGTTTTAAATCACCCGGATCCCAGTCCCTATCCTATCCTATCCTACCTAACACAGCCTCACCTGCATGTATCCACCTTTAACTGTACTCATGTAATATTTCAAAATATTCTTTTGCTTCCATGGGCAACTCTTGAGATACTATGCTATTTCATGAGTATCTCAGGAACCACAAACTTGAAACACAAAGGGAAGCAGATAAAAAAAAAAGTGGATATTCAGCAGTTCTTGGGCAATAATTCTCTATTGTTCCGGAATCTATTGTGTCCACGCCTTCCGCAATAAAGCCTCAAAGATTAATTCATTTTTCTTTTCTCTCACCTGTGCTATTCCACTGCTTCAGTCCTCTCCATGCACCAAAGAACATCAGTTTTGGCAGCAAAGAACACAAAACTCACAGACATTCAGCCTTGGTCTTCTTTTGTCTAGAGACCATAGGCAAGGTGTGTAGAGAAGTATGTCTCTGAAGTGTGAAAAATCTGTTTGTGGAATGAAGGGCTTAACACAGGTGCCTCGCTCCCATGTCTAAAATGTTCTAGGTGCTGACTCTGTACCACTGATCTCCGGAACTCTGGACATTTTCAGTGGCTGTACTCAGCTTGGCAGACCTCGCTTCTGTTGCTTCAGTCTTGATTCTTACTTTTTAAGAATTTGCTGTTGAGGGGAACTTGTAACCCTCTTTTCTCCTACATTTTGCTGTATCAGAAGTGACAGAGGTAGCAAATGGTAAAGTTTAATAGACCGAATACCGTTTCAACCCAATGTCCAGGTTCCCTGGTTTGGAAGCTGAGAAGAGCCTTTATTTTCTGATCAGCCCCCTCTGCCGATGCTAATGGAGTGAGCCAGGCTCGTGGGCTGGGGACAGCTCTTCCTCTCAACATTGTCATGTCCAAGTCTTCCTCATGAAGTCACCCTCATTTCCTTCAGAGTGGTACCAATAGCGTGGGATACTGGTCCCCAAGAGCTATCATTTGGAGACCAATGCAGAAATGACTAGGCTATGGGTGGAATAGATGCAAGCAGTTGCTCTTTTTTGCAGAATCAAGCCATGCTTTTGCTTTTCTTTCAAATGAGAGTCAGTAGTAGTGAGAGCATATGGTGAAAAAGAGTAGACTAAACTTTCTCATGGTTTATAGAAAAGATGCATCAAATTTCTAAAGGTAGCAATGGTGTTTCTTTTGGCTTTGTATATTTGTGTTTCATTCAAATATCTGATTAGAGGAATGCCTACTATTGAAATAAAAAGAAAGCTATTTTAGGAGTTCCTGTCATGGCTCAGCAGTGATGAACCTAACTAGGATCCATGAGGACACAAGTTCGATCCCTGACCCCTCTCAGTGGGTTAAGGATCCGGGGTTGCCATGAACTCTGGTGAAGGTTGCAGACACAGCTGGGATCCCAAATTGCTATGGCTGAAGTTCTGATTCAACCCCTAGCCTGGGAACTTCCATATGCCTCAGGTGAGGTGCTAAACAAAACAAAACAAAACAAAACAAAAAAGAAAGCTACTTTATTAAGGTTTGTGCCAGGAGAGTGTAGAGAAGCATTCCCATATTCCTGCTGTATTTGGAGCCTAAAGTGTTTTTGTTTGTCAGAGTCACTCTTTCCATCTGGCACAAAAGAGGGCCTTACTCTCTGAGAACTGAGTCATCACACAGGAATTGAGAGTATTGTTAAGATTTAGTAACTGTGCAAATAGGCAAACCCACTAGGTAAGCTTATGTTGATTCAGGGTGTCCTGTCACTTGAACACAAACATTAGGTGGTGAACTCCTGGCATTAATCAGCTTATAAATAACCGCATCATTTTAAGAGTGGAAAGTTTTCTTTCTGTAGCCCCCAGTCATCTATACAACTCGCCTCTCTCTTTCTCCATGACATTGCTGAGGACATGGCTCAGATCGTCAGTGTTGGAAAATGAGACACATGAACACAGGGAGAGCTCAACAAGCCTCTTTCTTTACTTCTGCAGAAGGGCGCAGGTGCTCAAAAAGTGCCTTCAAAGAAGAAAAGACCCTCCCTATTTACCCCTAAGGCAGGTGATATACCTGTCCCCTCCCCATTGGTCAGGTCAGGGCCCACGTTCTTCTCGGTTGGCTAATTTGAAACAAATTGTTACCGGAAGAAGAGGGAAGTGAGGTGGGGTGGGGTTGCGGGAAGGCGTTTCAGCTGAACCCTGAGCAAAATGGAGTAACCAAGGTTTCCTTTGCTAGAAAAGACATTATGTTACTTTCCACAACATTGAAAATGAGACGATATAAATGAGAAGCATAGCTTAAGCCTACACTCTGCTGGATTATTTCTATCTCCTTTTAATCAGTGTATGTATAAGTATATCAACTCATGACTTTTTGCCATGACTCTTCATAATCATTCCAAAGGAGTTACAATCAATTTGAACTAGCAAGATCCTTGGGATTCTAAAATATTTTTTTGACTTTAGGTGTGAAAATGAAAGTTATTCAGAGACCATTCAGTGATAATGTGAGGCATCCATGCCTTTATTAAAAGGAATGAAAGTTTGGAAAGTAGGACTAAACAATGACCATCCTGTATGTTAAAATGTAGCACATATAGGTTTGAAGACTGAAAAATATTCATCCACTTTCCATTGCACATCAAAGCAAAATCTCCTATTTAACAGTTCTAAGAAGATTTTATTCTGCATTTGAATTGATGGTTTTGCTAAAATGTACTATATGAAAAACTGCATGTTCTATCACTTTCTGCTTTGTATCTGGGAGAAAAGACCCGTCTTTTATGGCGGTTCAGATTTCAAATGATAACAGGTACCAGTGGGGAAAAAAAAATCCTGACTTGCCTCTTGGAAAATCATAGAGCTTTTCTGGGTTTTAGCTTTTCTCTCTATAGGAGGTGGACAATGACTTTCCTAAGAGAATTTCAATATTAATTCTTCTTGGTTTGGGGAAAACAGGCTAGGTTCGTGATGATATTGCTGTGCCGTAAGTGCTCGTCCTCTGATCTCAGCTGAGCTGGATTGTCAAAAAGGAGTAGTTCATCCTATGGGTACACACAGGCATTCAATGAAGGCGGTTGCCTTATTCTATGAAAGTATTGGCTACTCAATGACATAGTTTATCTTGTATCTCCTCACTGTGTCTTCTGATAAAGGAACCCGTGTGATTAAGGAAAAGGGAGAGGAGGGATTCTTGAGGTTTAAAATAAGAACTGGGAACGGGAGAGATGTCCTGTCATGCATGGCTCAGTGGGTTAAGAACCTGACAGAGTATCCATGAGGTTGCGGGCTTGATCCCCGGCCTTGCTCAGTGGGTTAAGGATCCGGTGTTGCTGTGAGCTGTGTTGTGGGTCAAAAACGCGGCTCGGATCTGGTATTGCTGTGGCTGTGGTGTAGGCCAGCAGCTGTAGCTCCAACAGACCCCTAGCCTGGGAACTTCCATATGTCTCAGGTATGGGCCTAAAAGAAAAAAAAGAAAAAAGGAAAAAGGAAAAGTGAATCTCAAATAGGAAAAAAAATTTCAGATGAAGAATTTAGAAACATGTATGCCATTCTTATTGAACTTTGAACCTGCAGTCAGTGTTATATTTTGTTAACCTGTAAGAGAGGAGGACAATGTAGATGTCACAAAGACAAGTTCTTGGTGTGACCCACTCCTGATTTGAGACAGGTTGGGGCTAATGGGAGGGGAGTTGTTTAAGTCACTCCTCGCATTGTTTATATCCTGGGGCCCTGGCATGCTCTATCCAAAAATCCCCAAATGAACCCCTTCTATGATTTTTTTTCCAAGAAAAGACTACTTCCAAACTTTACACCCCAACATCTAGCAAGACCATCCGACTGCATACTGATGGGCAGGTGTGACTTTGCTCTTTCTTGGCTAAACCTGCAATATTCCGAAAGTAAACCGGCAGAGTAACTGGGACTCACTAAGCATCCTCTGTGACCATATGCTTCTTCCCAGGCGCTGGTCAGCAGCAGCTATGCCCCAGCCATCACTCCAAGAAGTGACTGGGTACCCAAGTGAGTGATCTGGTCGGATAGTCAGAAAAATTCATATCCCAAACTAATACTAGTGGAAGAACTCTAGCCACAGTTCTTAGAGAAGAGTATCATTTTTGTTCCTTTAATGACAATAATTATGTATTGTGCTATTATTATATACCTAGCACAGTGCTAAGTGTTTGTTTGTTTGTTTGTTTGTTTGTTTTTCTTCCTTTTTTTTTCCCCATTTTTGGCTGCCCCACAGTATATGGAGTTCCTGGGCCAGGGATCAGATCTGAGCCACAGTTGTGACCTACACTGCAGCTGTGGCAACCTGGATCCTTTAACCCACTGTGCCAGGCCAGGGATGGAACCTGTGTCCTGGTGCTGCAGAGATGCTACCAATCCCATTGCGCCACAGAGGGAATGCCAACTGCTTTACTTTTAATGACATCTGGATGGTCTGGAGAAGCAGCTATGGAGTAGTGGATCTAAAGTCAGAAGACCCATTTGGCAATATCATCTCTGCCGCCAGCAGCTCTGGGGGGGTTGGGGGGATGGGAGCGGCTCTCAGGAATCCTGCAGACCCTGGTTCTTCATCCTTTGCATGTAGGAATCTACCTTCCGAGGAGGCTGCACCTACCCTCCAGCACCTGGCTTGGGAATAAACAGTCATGTTTATTTCCTGCACGAAAAAGAAGAAAGACTAGTCATAGGTGTCATCAGAGTCACCCCCCCACCCCCACCCCTGTCCCTCCCCCATGCAAAAGAAAATTTCCCAGGGTCTTCTACCTCAAAGTGGCAATGTGAAGTGAGTGGTTCTGGCTCTGCAAATAAAAATGACAGAGAAAGAGAAAGGAGTCACACCACAGTGAGATTACCTGGGGAGGGCAGAAGATGTGGAGGCTACAGCTGGGCTGGGAAGGGAGATGTGAAATTTATGGAAATGGAGGCGAGAAGCCAGCCCAGAGAGAGAATTTAGTCTTCAGGGCTACTGTTGGACACTAGGCAGCATTGCCCGTCCCATGTCCCCATTATGAATGCAGAGGACAGCATCTTGCAAAGGCGCCGTGCCAAGTGGCAACCCTCTGCTCTGGGGGCCCTGGGTGGCAGGCTGTGTGGTCCGGCTTCACAGGGATGCAGGATGGTGAGGACGGTGTGAGTGGGGAGCCCGAGGGAAGGTGGGAGTGAGTTTCCTTGGGGAGGGACAGCCCCCAATAGCAGGGCTGGCACAGGTCCCTGGGCACCAGGCCAGCAGCCAGTGTTGTCCAGGAAACCGATCTGCAGCCTTTCTGGCAGGACGCCTGCAGCCAAAAGCTGATGACATGGGGGACGGGGCTCCTGCCTTCCTTCTGTGGGATCACTGAGTCTTTGCGTTTTATTCCTTCAGTGAATGTACATGATGCGGGGCTTCCTTAGATGGAATCAGTACCTACTGCCCATCAAACAGGAGATCCCTCCTTCAAAATACCAAGATTTTTAAATATTTAGAGCCAAATATTGAAGGATCTGTCTTGTAAGGAAAGATACATGAAGAGACTAGACATAGATTTATGTTCAGGACCAAATGCCCTCCAGAAATTGTCCTTAAATTACATTTTGGTCAACAAAGTTATTTAGTCTAAGGGTTTATTAATGTCCAGAAATGCGACATGGTTTTGTGATACTTTTTTTTTCTGGTTTATGGCCACACCTGCGGCATATGGAAGTTCTCCAGCCAGGGATAGAATCCCAGCCACAGCTGTGACCTACCTGTGACCTCCCCACAGCTGCAGCAATACCAGATCTCTCACCCACTGTGCCAGGCTGGGGACAGAACCCGAGCCTCCGCAGCCACCCAAGATGCTGCATTCAGATTCTTAACCCACTGCACCACAGGGGGACCTCCTGTCTTTTAACAATCCATCAGTTCTGGTGCATCCCGTACCTGTACTATGTGAAAGCTAAGTGAACAAAATCTTATTGGTTAGAGGCTTTCCGTTTTTGGTTTTCCGTAGACCACTGACATAGAGAAGAAAAAGCTATCATCTGAAGTTGGAAATTTAATTGTCAAAACAAGATATCTCAAATATTTCCGGGGAGGAGGGGCGGACTTTAGTAACCCAGGAAGCATTTTTTTTTTTTTTTGGTACAGAAAGTTTTTATTTACTACAGTTCAAAATGCCAGCATTATGAGATAAGCCATCATACTAGATGTTGACGACAGAAGTCAATACGCACTATCTCGTTTGCACTCCATAATTTTTCATACTATTTTTCATAGTTGGGGCATGCACTTATCATACACCTTCCTTCCAATCACCACCTTATTCCACTTATGCCTTCAAAGGCAATTTTCAAGGTTGAGAAATGAAAGAGATGAGACAGTGATACGGCAAATATATCCCATTGCCACTGGCCCCTTGTGCTAGTTCTTGATCTTGTTTTGGTGCCAACTTAACCAATGCATCCTTTTACCTAATTCTATACTCTGAAAACTCATTTGTCTCTTTTCCTTCCTCTGTCCCCAAAGGTACATGGGAATTACTTTTGTAATATGTACTTATAACCATTTTAACAAAAGACAAGTTCTCAGTTGCTTCCAAAATTATATCTAAAACACCTGTTTCTTGGAGTTCCCAATGTGGCTCAGCAGGTTGAGAATCTGACTAGTATCCATGAGGATGCGGGTTTGATCCCTGGCCTCGCTCAGTGGGTTAAGGATCCAGTGTTGCCAAGAGCTATGGTGTAGGTAGCAGACACAGCTTGGATCCTGTGTTGTTGTGGCTGTGGCATAGGCCAGCAGCTGCAACTCTGGTTCCACTCCTACCCAGGAACTTCCATATGCTATAGGTGCAGCCATAAAAAAACCAACGAAAAACACATATTTCAAAGTTTTTCATAATTTTTGTTTTAAAAAGTGAGATATAATTGACATATAACATTAGTTTCAGATATCCAACATGGTGATTAGGTATTTACATATATTGAGAAATTCTCACCACAGTAAGTCTAGTTAACATCAATCACCACACAGTTATACCATGTTTTTCATGTGATAAGGACTTTTAAGATCTACTCTGAGTAATTTTCAATGTTATTAACTATATCCATACACTAAAGCCCCATGATTTACTTATTTTCTAACCTTTAACCACCTTCACCCATTTCATCTAAGCCCTACCTCTGGCAAGGTCTTTTATGATTTGATGCTTCTTACTAGCTAAGTTAATACATTTCTACAAATAAACTTGGTAAATCTTACATATAAAGTTCATTTCCAGAGAGTAGTTTCACTATCAATTGTTGATACTGGGCATATGCTGAGTTCAGAATCTATTAGGGGAATGAAAACCAAATAAACTAATAATAGTCTTTTCCCATGGAGTCACCCATTCGGTACCTATCAGGCATATGTAGGATAAACACATATGAGATCATTCTCTCTTCTATCTCTTCTTTTCCTTTCTAAAGGTGACCTCAATCAGGGCCATGGGTCCATTCCAGGAGTTGTGACTTCAGATTCTTCAGAATGCAACATTTACAAGTCATCATCATATTTTTCTTCATGATGACAACTATATAGCTTCATTTTAATGTGCTGTTATACTAACAAAGTTCTCTCCTTGTTCTGTCTAACCAGTAAATGTGAATAACATCTTGCCACATTTATCCAAAAATAATCTTTTCTACTTGTTGGTATGGTCACCTCACCAGCAACTGAAGGCTTCAGGTTTATTCTTCTTTTATCGACTTAGCTCATGTGTTTTCTTTTCCAGGAGCCCTCTTCTGCACTTATTCCAGTCCTTCAGAGCCCGGCTCGACATTGGCCTTCAATGAACTTTCTGTTTCAATTATCTACCATTGCGTAACAATTTATCTCAAATTTAGTGCTATCAGATAACAATATTTATTTTGCTTGAGATTTTATGGGCCAGGAATTTGGGCAGGGATGACCAAAGACAGAGAGTTTTCATTCTACAATGACTGGGGTCTTGGCTGGGTGGTTTGAATGGCTAGAGATCATGCAGTGGCTCAATCTGGGTCCTATGTCTGAATGTCTGAAGTCTTGGTTCCGGCTGCTGACTGTCTTGTTCTTTTTTTTTTTTTTTTTTTCCTGTCTTTTTAGGGCCACACCCATAAGTTCCCAAGCTAGGGGTTGAATAGGAGCTGTACCTGTTGGCCTACACCACAGCCACAGCAATGCAGGATCCGAGCCACGTCTGCAACCTACATCACAGCTCACAGCAATGCTGGATCCTTAACCCACTGAGCGAGGCCAGGGATCGAACCTGTGTTCTCATGGGTGCTAGTCAGATTCGTTTTCCACTGAGCCAGGACGGGAACTCCTATCTTCCCTATTCTTCATATCATATTTGCTGGAGTGGCTAAGTCTAAAATGGCTTTTTCATTTTCGTGTCTGGTGTGTGTACTGGGATGGCTGGAATGCTGAGGCGAGCCAAATAGCTCTTCGTGTAGCCTTTCCATGTGGTTAGTTTGGACTCTCTCACAACATGGAAGTCTTAGGGTACTCAGTATTCTTTCATGCTTCTCCCAGAGCATTATGTGTAAAACAGCAATGAAAATAGTGGTCAAAGATATTTCTAAAAATGTAACTGACAAAGGCGCTGATCTTGAATATATTTTTAAAAACACTTTTAAGTCCCTGTGTTGCCAGGTGCTGCTTAATTACCGGAAAGTTTCTATTGAGGATTTTTAGCCATCTTTTGAGTCCATAGCTGTTGCAGAACTTTGGCTACCATGTTAGTTTTGGATTACGATTATTTCCTTTCTGGCCACGTCTCATTCATCCAGCACTGGGATGTTACTGCACCAGGTCTGTTTTGCCCGAAGGGCAGGCAGCAAGCCGAAAGCCTCAGTAGCTGATGTTTGACAAGATGGCGGAGCCCCCAGGAAGCATTTTAAATTAAAAAACATACAAGAGCAAATCAGCATTTTCAAGTTTCAGTTTATCCTTCTCAATCATTTCAATGTATCTTTTCAAAAAGTCAAAATATTCATAGGCACATGAGCAGTGCCAAACATTGGAGGGCAGTCTGTATACTCAGTGCTCAGGTACCGGTCACTGGCGATTTCCAAAGGACAATCTTGTGTAGGCTGCTAAGTCCGAGGCCATGTTTAGAAAATCAGTTGCAGTCTAAGCATATTTACGTGTTGGAGACTGCAGGTGCATCTGCTAAGGCTGAAGTGCTGGCGGGAAAAGGCATTAAGAACACCCAAGTACAGCTTCTCAACATCCAAGATGTTTCATCTTCTCTGAAGAGGCCTTAGGATTCCGGTCAGGAAACCCGGAGCAAAGAAAATCTACTTAATAAGCGAGGAGGCATCTCAGAAATGGATGCTGAAATGTGATAGGTGCTCACCAGATCCTACCGTTTCTAACAAAGCCAGGTGTGGTGGGCTCACCAGAAGGCTTGCTTTGCAGACTAACAGGTTGCTCACCTTTTGGGCGGAGGGGAACAGCCAGTCTGCTCTCTTTCCCAGCCTTGTTCTTCCTAAGGGCCTTATGCAGGAGCTATTGCTGGGGGGCTTTGCTTTGGGGTGTCCGAGGCCCTATTGAACAGAAGAGTTATTGTTCAAAACCTGCTAAGCTAAGGTTTTAAAAGAGGCTTTCCCTGAGCACTGCCGACCCAAGGTAGTTTGTAGGAAAAAGAGAAATTCTTACTTAGCATCAGAACCTGACCTGACTTCCTTCTTACCAGGCACATGCCCCCTCCTCTAATCTAAGCTCCTGGGGAAATTCTATCATTTACCAGGGGCACATTCAGTGCGCTGTCACACACAAAGACTGCAGTTCAGCTTTCAAGGACTCAGGGAAAAATCCTGTAGCTTGCAAAGACTACAATGCCTCCTGACTTAATTTTAGCCTTGCTTGTCTTGCCGTGGTTAAAAAATAATAGCGAGAGGTGGTGCCCAGAAAATTAAGGGATGTAAAACTCATCTAATTCACTTAAGAATCTTGTGCCTAAAACCTTCAAAGCAGTGGCTTCTACAGTGGATCCTGAAGGTGCTTTCAGGAAGGAAACTAGGTATTATTATTCACTTGTAAAAGCCATTTCATCTCATGCTCCTAGCACAGCTAATAATAATGAATTTTATACTCAGAGAGTAGTAAAGATCCATATGCAGCAAAACATTTTTAAAGCAGATGCCCCTTGTCTCCTCCAACTATGTTTTTTTGTGTTTTTTTTTTCTGTTGTATTTTTAATATGTTTTGTTGTGTTTTGTTTTGAGAAAATTGTAGATTGGTATGCAGTTGTAAGAAAGAATAAGGAACGATAGCTCCTTGCACCCTTTGTCCAAATCCCCCCAGTGGTGACATCTTGCAAAACTTGAGCACAAGGTCCTAAGTAGGATATCAGTGTTAATACAGTGGTGGGAGAAACTTCCCACCACCTCAAGGAGCCTCATGCTGTCCTTTTATAACTACGCTCACTTCTTCCCACTCCCCCAAATTTAAACCCTGGCAACCACCCTTCTGTTCTCTTGGTTGTATAAATGGAATCATACCGTATGTAGCCTTTGGAAATTAGCTTTCTTTCATTGAGCCTAGTGATGTGGCAATCCATCCAAGTGGTTCCATATGAGTAATTTGTTCTTTCTCATTGCTGAGCTGTGTTCCACAGCAAGGTCATTGTTTCCCACTCACCTGTTGAAAGACACTTAGGTGGTTTCCGGTTTTTTACTATTATGAATGCTGTTGCTATAAATATTTAGATACATGTGTATGTCCACAAAGTTTAATTTCCGTAGATTAAATCCCCAAGAGAGCAGTTGCTGGGTTTTAAGGAGGTTGCCTGTTTAGCTTTATAAGAAACTGCCAAATTATTTTCCAGAGTGACTAGGCCATTTTCCATTCCCACTTGTAATGAATGACTGATCACATTTCTCTGCATACTCACCAGCATTTGGTGTTATCGTTTTTTTTTTGTTTGTTTGTTTGTTTTTTTTTTTTTTTTTAGCCATTCTGATTGGTGTTTAGTGATTTCTCCTCATGGTTTTATTTGCATTTCCCTGATGGCTAATGATAATCAACACCTTTTTATGTGCTTATTTGCCTTCTGTATATTCTCACTGGTTAAAAAAAAAAAAATCTCTTCATGTTTTTGCCCAACTTCCAATTGGATTTTTATATATATGCTGTGTTTATATATTCTAGATACTAGGTTTTTATTAGATATGTGGTCTACAAATATCTCCTCCTAGACCAAAGTTTGTCTTTTCATCCTTTTAACTATCTTTTTTGGAGCAAAACTTTTACATTGTGATGTAGTCTATTAATCTTTATGGATAAAGATTTTGGTGTTAAATCATGCTTTTGGTGTCATATCTAAGAATCTTTTGCCTAGACCTACATCCTGGAAATTTCCCATGTTTTTCTAAATATTTCCTATGTTTATTCTAATAGTTTTATTGTTTTATGTTCTACATTTAAGACTGGAATTAATTTTGTGTTAAATTGTATATAAAGTGTATATAAAGGCTAAGATTGGGCATGTGTGTATGTGCCTATGCGTCCAGTTGTTCCAGTGCCACTCATTTATTGAAAAGGCTATCTTTCCTCCATGAACTGCTTTTGTAACTTTGTCAAAAATCAGTTGGGCACATTTGCGTAAATCTATTTCTAATATCTGTATTTTGCTTCATCACTATATGTGTTTACCCCTTGTAGATTCTTTTTATCTCCCTAATGTGGAGACTTAGTGCTATAAATGTCCCTCTTAGTGTAGCTTTGACTATGTCTCATAAATTTTGAAATGTATTTTCTTTTTTTTTCAATTCTATATTTTTCTCCTTGAAACTTTCTCCTTGACCCAAGGATTATGTTACAGTGCATTGTTTAGTTTCTTTGTGTTTGGATATCTTCCTACCCTGTCTTCCTGTTCTTAATTTCTAGTCTTCCTTATTGTGCTCAGAGAACATACTTATTACTATCACCAAATTTCATTTTTTCCATTGTATTTTAAAATCCAAATAGTTTGACAGAAACTCTTTTATAAAAAGAAACAATGTGAAATTATGAATTTAATTTTAAATATAAATATAAATTATAAGTGAAATTATAAATTGTAATACGTTTTTCAGTAGTTCTTGTAAGATAAAATTACAGTAAGAAGTTCTCTTATTTATTTTTTAACATAGCTAACTGGCTACGTTTTGGGGAAGAAAATGAAGAACATATACTTTTATCCTTATACTTGCTTAAAACTAAGGAGTAGTTTATATGTGATTAAAACAAACCCTTTATGTATTTATTAAAAATTACAGTATTTAGTATAGCTACAGATTTTTATTTATATCTTAGGAAGAAACTGGAAAAATTGTCCCCATTTTTTAGAAGAATATCATATTTTAACCTATTTTCCTAAAGAAATATTTTAAGTACTAAACATGGACTCTTTTTGTTTATTTATTTGCATGGATGGATACTTATAAAGTTGAATGAGAAAATCTGAGCTTAGGATACTGATTTGACTCATTCTGTCATAATCAACTTGATATAGCAAACCTGGACTAATTGTTGGGAAATTAAATACTCAGGGAAAAATATCAATCCATTCTTGACTTGTTTACATCAGAATTTAAGCTGTCCATTCCAGTTATCATTAGATTGACTTCTTGATGTCCCATCAACATCTAAATTTGATTTCTTGAAACATTTACTCATTAAAATCCTCCATATTCAGGACACTGGGAACTAATAATACAAACATTTGGACCCATAGAGACTCTTCAAAGCCTTCTATCAATTTACTTTGTTATAGCTTCAATATCATTTCTTATTCGCCACCATCATCACTATTTTCCAACACCAATCAAGGGTCTCCAGCCTCTTGGTTTCTTCAGTCCTGCTAGTTTACCTCTTATTCTTGGATTTGTCCCCAGACCTCTTCTACCGTCTTCATAAAGTTTTAATTTTAAACTTATTTTCTCTAAGAACCCCTTGAACAAGGAAAGGCATTTCCTGCAGGGCTGCTTCGTAGTAAATTTCAAACTAACTATTCCCGTGTTGGTCACGTGCATGTTTTTCCCTCATGCCATCATCACCCCACAATAGTCATGTCCCTGCCACCTCCCTGATGCACACTGACTTCTCCACTCACGAGCGGTGGTCTTCACTGGAACTTCTGTGTGCTAATAGCAGGAATGAAGAAGTAGCAACAATATATTAAGTGATTCTTGCATCAAACTGTAAGTAATTCAGTTTAGGCAGAGCAATGGGTTGTGTGAGAGGGTGGTAATAAATAAGGGGAAAGCTATAAATGTGTAAAATAGGATCACTGAGCTAATAACAGGCACTTATTAATTTATAGGATATGTTTACTTGTCACTCATGGGATTTCAAACTTCTTCTGGGGTAGAGAATTTTGTCTTCTAAGCTAATTGCCAAAAAAAAAGATAATTAAAATGCTCAGTAGAGTATAAATACTAATTATCTGCCTGTTCCTGATAGCTTATAGATGGGTTCGATTTATTGATCATACATAGTCACTTTATGTTCAAGTGGTTTTAATTAACGTTTTATTCCATTTTTATTATTTCACACTCCACAGATCTATTAAGACTTTGATTAGCATTAAATGAAGATTTTACTCCATAGGCTATCAGTTTGCCTGCTGTAACAAATTCAAAATACTAGTGATATAGAAAAGATAGAGGTTCATTTCTCTCCCAGACAAAGGAGGGTAAGTGGTTCAGGGCTAGTACGGGACTGGACGGTCTTCAGGGATCTGGGATCCTTATACCTTGTTACTCGGACGGCCTTGTCTCACATCATCTGTGCTGAACATGAGCGCCCCATGCCCCACTAATGTCCCAGGACTCCAGTCAGCACGAGGAAAAGAGGAAGGTGGGGGCATATCCTTTCCATTTAAAGGAATGAACCAGGAGTTCCTGTCGTGGCTCAGTGGTTAACGAATCCAATTAGGAACCATGAGGTTGCAGGTTCGATCCCTGGCCTTGCTCAGTGGGTTAAGGATCCGGTGTTGCCGTGAGCTGTGGTGTAGGTCGCAGACGTGGCTCGGATCCTGTGTGGCTGTGTCTCTGGAGTAGGCCGGCGGCTACAGCTGTGATTCAACCCCTAGTCTGGGAACCTCCATGTGCCTCGGAGTGGCCCTAGAAATGGCAAAAAGACTAAAAAATAAAAAAATAAATAAAGGAATGAACCAGATATTACATGTGTCACCTCCATTTTCATTCCACTGTTTAGAATATAGTCACAGGGCCACCCTCAGCTGCTGCTGTGAAGGAGACTGCAGACAAAGGCTCTGGCTACATGGCTGTATGACCAGCTACAAGGTGGCATTCTGTTATTCAAAGTGTGGATTGGATATCGGACTTCAACTAATGGTTTCTGTAGTAATTACTTGTTAAAATTATAAGCAAGTCATTCCGGTGATGAAGACCTTTTGTTCCTTCATCCTTCTGCCTAATGTGCCCTTACTATTTCTTTATCCTTATGGAGAAAGCAAATGCAGATACCACACGGAAACTCATCATTGGAAACCAAATCCCGCAAAAATTTAGAGAGTTTATGAGCAGAAATGAACCAAGCATGTACACATAGCAGGTCATAGCTGAGCTCCTATTGAGATCAGAAGATGGAAATAACAGTTGTAGATTTAAAGAAGTTGCCTAAGACTAGGCAGGATCGGAGGAGACCTGAAGATGGTGGAAATCATGCAAGACTGCAGAGATAAAATCAGGAATTATCACACTCACTACAACTCTTTATTTTGAACCAAACATGCATATGGTATGATGTTCAAAAGAAAGAACAGAATCATATTACTTTAAAAAAGGGCAGTGGTTTGTAAAGGATCATATTATAAAAAGAAAGAGCAACCACCCTAATGAGAAGTCTGGGTTCTTATTACTGTCTGAAGGTATTGCGTTGTGTGGTCCCAACGAAAGAAGATGTTTCACTGCCAAAGTCTCCATTTCTTCCTCTTAAAATTGGGATGTCAAATTAGATTTATCAACAACAGAAAATGCTCTCTGAAAACCTATTCTATGCTACACATCATTCTGGACATACGAATATATGCTTCAAGGAACTTATGTTCTCTTCGGCTGGGCCCAGAGGGTTGGTGCAGACTAGTAAACAGGCTGTTGCAATGCAGCCTTGCAAATGCAGTACGAAGGGAAGACCCATCAGGAGTTTGGGGAACATGCTTGGAAGGGGCTCCAAGTTCAGACTGGAACCATCAGATTCGATGAACGAGTGATATTGATTAATAATTTTATTATTCAAAAACCAAGAGCCAGTACTGAATTAAAAGCAACCAATCAGAAGGGGCAGAAAATGTCCAGTTAAGGCAAGATAGGTTAGAATGGTGCTATTGCTGCATAAATATTTGTTAAAAATCAATATATGCTGGATTCTCAACAGAGGTTGAAACAGGCAGGATCCCTGTCTTCAGAAAGCCTACAACACAACACACATTAGCACTTATAATCCAGAATTGGGGCAGATCTTTGAGATATGGCAGAAGATGTCCGTCATATAATCTGTCAAGATCTTGTAGGATACAAAAGTCCCTCCTAAGGGAAAAGGCTGAATTGACATTTTATTGGGAAAGGGATGGGGATGAGGAAAACTTAGAAAATTTGTATGCATATCTCTAAGAAAGATATAATTAGACCTCTCAGGTATACAGACAACCAAACAACCTAGTATGCTTCTCAAGAGGGCTCTGAATATGCTTTCCTCCCAGAACCCATTAGCCGAGGTCATGGGGTCATGGAGCCTATTTGCCTTCTTTTCTTTTTTCTGTTCACTGTTAAAGCACCACAACCAACTTAAACTTATTTACTCTTTTAAATTAGAAAAAGTAAACAATCATAATAAAGAAAAGAATGTAAAATTCCGTCAACTGTTCCATTGTCCAATGATATTATCCGTCTACACTCAGAATTGTCCAACATATTGTATCTGATTAACTGCACTTAGTCTATTCTTCTGGCATTCACTCAGCGATTTTTCTTAAATAAAATATTTTATACTGTGAGCATTTCTATGGCACCTTTTAGTTTTAGATCTTATATAACAAAAATAATGATAAGAACAGCATCTCTCACATTTGTTTGACAACATTTACAAAACTGGAAATCAAAAAATCCTTGGACTTTCTTTTTTTTAACTTTTTTTGGTAATTTCAAATGTACAGAAAAGTTGCAGGAATAATACGCAGATTTCCTTTACCTTTTACCCTAAAGTCACCAAGTGTAACATATCACCACGTTTGCTTTATCATTTTCTCCTCCCATGTGCATTTATAGTAGAGAAATCAAAACCTACCTTTGCACAAAACCCTGTACATGAATGATCATGGGATCTTTACTTGAAATAACCAACAACTGGAATCAGCCCAGATATTCTTCAGTAGGCGAATGGATAAACCAACTGTGGTGCACACATATTGCAGTGTATACTGATTTGTCCTTAGACATGGAAGAGGGTGGCCGAGAGGAGATTGGGGGGATGCGGTGTGAGACGACCCATTCTTGCTGATTTTGAGAATGGATATAGGGGACTATAAACCAATGAGTGCAGGCAAGGAAAAGGCAAGGAAATGGATTCTTCCTAGAAACTCCAGAAACTAACAGCCCTGTCACTACCTTAATTTTCACCCAGTGACACCCATGTGCGTCTTCTGACCTACAGAACGTGAGATGATATATTTGTGTTGGTTTGAGCCACCAAGTTTGGGGTGATGTGTTACAGCAGCAGTGATATAAAATGAGTACACACACCATGAATGCTGGTCAGTGATAAAGAATGAACTACTGATACATGCTAGCATTTGCATGAAACTCCAGAGAACGATACTGAGCGAGGTACCCAGCTGCTGAATTACAGGCTGTTTGATTCCATTTAGATACCATTTTCAGGGTGACAACATTTTAGAAAAGGAGGACAGATTTAATGGTTGTCAAGAATTGAAAAGGGGGGAGATGGGGCAGGTGGGAGGAAAGTTGGTGTGGTCATAACAGGGCAACCTGATGGGCATTGTCATAATGGGATTGTTCAGCATCTTGACTATAGCAGGGCACACGTGACCCGGTACATGTGGCCAAGTTGTAGAGGACTTGATACACACACAAACAAGTACAAGGGAAATGGGGAAAAATGAATAAGATTGGCAGATGTCAATATTCTGGCTGAGCTATTATACTTTAGTTTGGCAAAATGTTATCACCGGGGGAAACAGGGTGACAAAGTCTCTGTATTACTTCTTACAACTGCCTGTGAATCGACAATTCTCTCAATAAATTTTCAAGAAAAAACATCATAGAAAAATGTTATATTCTATAGCTATGACTGTGAACTGTCTCTGTTAAAATTTAGAAGAGAGAGGCAAGACTATGACCTTTGTACACTAGATCCCTCAGCGTTTTACGCCATTCATCATTCAGATGCTTTTTATTAATGATAATACATCTGAATGTACCTGCAAGCATGGAAGGTTAACCTGTTTCTGCAGATTCAGAAGGTCCTTAACTCACCTGGAAGTTGTCTTCAATACTTTGTGTGTATGTAGGTGCCTATTTCAAAAGAGCCTATGATTTTGCAAAGGGTTCCATTCTCCCCTTAAAAAAAAAAAAAAAAGAACCACTGACTCTTAACCTCACATGCATTTTTAATGTTTTGCATTTGTCCTCTCCTCTTCTAGTTTTGAAATCATATTTGTCAATGGATGATTTCCTACTTTTGTATTATCTTTGCCTTTGCCAGTGAACTTTCTCATTTGTAATTTTATTTCTAATTGTGACTTTTTCTTTTCTGCCTAGAGAAGACCCTTTAGTAGTTGTTGTAGAGCTGGTTTAGCAGTCTTGAATTCTCTTTGCTTTTGCATGTCTGAAAAGCTTTTCATCTCTCCATCAAATCTGAATACGAGTCTTGCTGGGTAAAGTATTCTTGGTTCTAGGTTCCTCACCTTCATTGCCTTAAATATACCTTGCCACTCCCTTCTAGCCTGCAGAGTTTCTGTTGAAAAATTAACTGTTATCCTCATGGGAGTTTTCTTGTATTTTATTTTTTTGCCTTTCCCTTGTGGCTTTTAATATTTTTTCTTTGGATGGGGAGTTTGGGGTTACAAAATGCAAACTATTACATTTAGAATGGATAAGCAGTGAGGTCCTGCTATACAGCACAGGGAACCATATCCAATCTCTTGAGATAGAACATGATGGAAGATAATATGAGAAAAAAATGTACATATATATATGCATAACTGGGTCACTATGCTATACAATAGAAATTAACACAACACTGTAAATCAGCTATACTCTAATAAAAATAAAATAAATAGAAAAGAAAGTAATTATTTAGAATACACGCAAACACACATAAAATGGTTTTATATATATAAAGACTCATTGCCTCAGGGCTTGGCAATCCTATAATTTAGAAATAAGGTCCTTAAAAACAAGCCATATCTGAACTTTAAAAATATATCTTTGGAACTATTTAAAGTAATGCTATGCATATGTGCATCAATTTTTTTAATGTGATAAAGTATGTATGATTTTTAGTGGAATGAGTTCTAGAGTCAGATTTCCAGGTTTCATAGTCCATATCTGCCACCTACTAGATGCATGATGTGCAGCAGGGTTATCATCCTTTTTAAGCCTCAGTTTTGTCATCTGTAAAATGGGGGTAACAATACTCTCTATTGCATAGGTTATTATGAGTTTCAAATGAGATAATGTATATAAATCTTTAGCATCATGCCGCACACATGGTAAGAACTCGATAAATACTAGCTCTTACCAGTATTGTTACTATTACATTTAAAATAGAAAGAACTAAAGGTTCTGATTGTTCTTTTCAAAGGAACAGAATAAAGTCAGAATAATTGAGTGGCAGGGACCCTGGGGTTGGTCAATTTGCTCTACCTCTGGCTGGTTGAGTTAAATTTCAACCAGTCATGTGCTCACTGAGCCTCAATTCGTAAAATAAGAGTAAAGCTTTGTGATTTGGAGTAATTCTGTCTGCAGCAGTTATCAAGGTGATATGATTCACTCAATAAGCATCAGTGGGGAGTCCCTTAGGTGCTCAGGTTGAGGTGCCCAGAAGTTTTCATGAACCCTGAGCAGGGTATTCATGAGGAAGGGTTTATTCTGAAGGGCCCCAGGAAAACTGGAGCAAAATGGAAGTGAGACAAAGAAAAAAGTCAAGAAAATCCCACAGAAAGTGGCTTAGAGGCACCCCTTCAGAGAGCACTAGACATAATGTGGATTATCCCAACATCATCCCTACCGGGGGACCCACCCCCCCACCCCTGTGCCCCATACTGGCTGGTCATTGTTCGTGGCAGTTCACACTCACATAAACCCCCGGGCACCACCTGCTCTGTGCCTGGACCCCGCAAGGCAAATTCTGACTGCCTGAGGACATCCCTTTGGCAAAAGGATGCAAGTGTTGGCTTTTAGAGGCATGAATACACCCTGGGGAGCTGTGTGCCTGAAACTGGAAAGGGCTCCAAAGAGACCTGGGTGAAGTGTTGACAGCATCTGCAAGGGGGAGCTTTACTCTCCATCAATGGCACTTATAATGTAGTGGGGAAGTGACAAAAAGCTCAACCACTAGACATGGGGAGGTACACACAGGTGGTGGAGAGCACAGAGGATGACCTCAGCTCACCTTGGGTGGCAGGAAGGGGCCTGGGAGCACTCTCGGGGGCAAATGAGGGAATGAAGGAGAAGGACTTTGCCGAGCAAAGAGGGAGGTGGTGAGAGATGAGCATGGTCCACCCAGCTAAGGAGAACTTCACATCCAAGGGATGAAAGAAGCCCAGGATAACGGATTAAAGGAGGGACGGGTGGCTGAAGATGGGGCTGGAAGGTGAGAAAAGCTGGAGACCCATGTGAGTTGACTTGCACGGTCTGAGGGCCATACCCATTTTGAGCAGAGGAGCGTATCTGCTGTGAGAAGAATCCACATGTCTTACTTCACCATGAGATGGATAACCTGTAGACGGGAGCCTATTTTTGCCGTAACATCCATGAATGATAGAGAAAGAAGTCACTGGGGACATAGAATCATTTCTAAAGAATTGAAACGAGGTAGGTTTAAAATTGTCTTCATATTCTTTGCTTGCTGGAAGATAAAAGAAATTTTATAGTGAGCCTAAAACAACTCAACGTGTATTTGGATTTAGTTTGGAAAAAAACAAAAAACAAAAAACTAAACACAAGAAGAGCTTCTATGGTTGATGATGTTAATAATGTAATGGATTTTCCTCATCTTGTGGTCCAGGGTAGTCTACCATCTCCTGAATTAAATTTGCAGATTCTCGTTTAGATTTGCTCTGAGACAGCCTGTTCTGGCACAATTTAATTTCATGGTCAAATGAGAATAATTATTCCAAAACACATTTAGCTGTGAGCCTCTTGTGGATTTTAGTTGCAAATGTAGCCTCTTCTAAACCTGTTTGGTGGTTTTAGGTATGAAGACAATACAGTTTTTGTCAGTGACCACTAGACTAAGTTTGGTTTTTGGTTTTTTTTTTTTTTTTTTTCCAAAAGGAAAAATTGGAGATTTCTGGCTGAATATGGGAAACCACCTTTGGGTATTTCTCTTGATACAGATTCTTAAACTATTTCCTCAAGTTGGTTAAAGGCAAGAGCCACAATTCACACCTTGTCAACCTACCATAAAAACCTTCGTCTTTTCCAAGGTTCCTTGCGTGACACTTTTAAGTAATACATTTGATGTAAGTTTCATTTATTTATATGACCAGTTACAACAGCATTAGAATGGCTTTGCATATTTATCAAGTTGAGAGAAACCCCCAAACTGTGACTGTATCTGCCACCTCCCAGACCTCTATCGTAGCATCACAGTTAGCCCTCTGGGTGGGATTTGAACAGTAGGAAGTCTTCAAACACAAAGCAGCAGGCACTTGAGCTTGGATCATTGGCATTTAACAGTGATACTGACATGCCTTCCCTTGTGATATTGGTGAAACAAAGAGTCCATCACCCATGGCATCGATGCCTATCAGGATCTTGGTTAGAAGTTATCTCTCTTCATGAATCTCATGAGTAGCTTGTTTTATAATGAAGGTAAAAGATTTTTGCAGTTTTCTGGAATGAAGGCAAATCATCCTGTTAAAACTCTGATCCCTAGAACCCAAAGGCCAGCTGCTGTCTAAGACCCCCCTCTGATCATCGTTGACTCACCGAGGGGATCAAGCCCAGGAGAAAGAGTCAGGACCCATGTTGTTCTGGTTGTTAGATGGAATCTTTCCGTCTCATCTCTCAGGGTGGGTTTGTATTTAGATTCTTTAAACAAGACAGAGCCTTTGATTAGTTTTTCTTAAGACCCTCACATGACACAGTTTTTGGTTACATTCTTCTCCTCCCTTTCCCTGGGTTTATAGCATTTTAATTGCTGTTTTAATAGTGTGCTTTACAGAAAGCATACATAATTCCCTTGGTGGCTGGAACCCGTGGAAGGAAAAAGCATCATTATTATGCATTTCCCAGTCTGTTCACACTTTGATAGATTCTCTAATTCACTCTTTGAAATAAAGTTGCTATATACGTTGTGTGCTTTTTACATTACTATCATGAGTAGGAGGAATATTTTAGGGTAGGATAAACAGTAATTGGCAAGGAGCTGTAACACTGACTTGCACAAGCTGAGTGTCCAACCCATTCTAGGGACACTATTGGCAGAATGGCTGACATGTAGGGAGGGCTCATTTGCTAAAACTTTCTTCTGGAAAAGATCAAAGGGGCTTGGGAGGCAGTCCCCTTGGCAGTTTCCCCAATGCTTTCTGGCTTTAGGAGGAATATAGCAGCCTGGTGTTTGGGCAGAAAAGAGGCCCATGATGCTGAGAGTGCTGGGTCTCTGGAAGCCACTCCATGGTGTTGTCTACATAGTCAGTCTGGTCAAATGCCCCAAAAGCCCACGGGCAGAAGAGAAATAAGGTTGATCTTCCATCCTCCTCAATGCCACTGCTCTGTGGGAAGGGAAACTGTGCAGAATATCAAGAGTGTAACTCAAGGCTGCATAGACCACCTGCTGCCTCCTGTGCTTTGAGTAGGAGGCACGCCATTTGCATCTTCTGATGCTTGGAGCTCCCAACTGAGACCCTCTGGGAAACTGATCGACACAGAATGACTAATTAGCACAGAACTAAGGAGCTTGTTTTGTTTTGGTTTTGCTGTTTTTATTTTTTAAAAACAATGAATTGTATTCTATTTAACATTATACAACCATCATCACAACCCAGTTTTATAACATTTCCATCCCAAACCTCCAACTTGTCCCTCCCCCACCAAGCTGTCTCCTTTGGTAATCATAGGTTTTTCAAAGTCTGTGGGTCAGTTTCTGTTCTGCAAAGAAGTTCATTCTATCCTTTTTTTAGATTCCACATATAAGTGATAGCATATGATGTTCATGTCTCACTGTCTAATTTCACTTAGCATGATAATTTCTAGGTCTATCCATGTTGCTGCAAGTGCCATTATTTCATTCCTTTTTATCGCTGAGTAATATTCCATTGTGTGTATGTCCCACATCTTCTTTATGCAGTCTTCTGTTGAGGGACATTTAGGTCACTTCCATGTCTTGGCTGTTATATACAGTGCTGCAATGCACACTGGAGTGTGTGTGTGTGTGTGTGTGTGTGTGTGTGTGTGTGTGTGTGTAGCTTTTTAGGGCTGCACCTGCGGCATATGGAGGTTCCCAGGCTAGGGGTCAAATCGGAGCTGCAGCTGCCAGCCTACACTACAACCATAGCAATGCAAAATCTGAGCCTCATCTGCAACCTACACCACAGCTCATGGCAACCCTGGATCCCTAACCCACTGATCGAGGCCAGGGATCAAACCCACAACCTCATGGTTCCTAATCAGATTCATTTCCTCTGCGCCATGACAGGAACTCCCATGTATATTTTTGAGCCATGGTTTTCTCTGGATAGATGCCCAGGAGGAGGATTTCTGGATCAGATGGTAGTTGTTGTTAGTTTTTTGAGGACTCTCCATATTGTTTTCCACAGGGGTTGCACCAATGTACATTCCCACCAGCAGTGTAGAGGGGTCCCTTTCTCCATACCCTCTCCAGCATTTATTGTTTGTAGACTTTTTGAATGTGGCCATTCTTGCGGTGTAAGTGTTTTGCTCAGTTTTTCTCCTGAGTTATAAGTGAATTCTGGCCTAATCGTTCACTCCCGATGCCTGCACTGTTCTGTTTCCAGCGGCAGGCACCGGTCTTGACGTTGACTTATCCTCCCGGTGAGCTCCGGCTGCGGTCCGTTCTCCATCAGTGAATCCCAGGAGCAGCAGCAGTGGAGTGATTTCAGGATGCAGCCAACACCAGATGGAAGTGCCCTCCTTGGGTTAAAATCCTTCTGAGACCTTGGCCGACTGGTGAACTTGGCAAATCCAATCATGATAGCAATTAAGATTTTAAAATGGGAGTCAATTTAGGAGCCAAACCTGCGCCAAAAGCTGACAGATGACATCCTGAATTCAGGTCAGGAATATTAATCCCTTTACCAGGGGTCCATCAATGACACCCCAGCCCCAGGCATGCAGGCTCTGACCCCAGGAGACCTGGTAGTTGTAATGGATCTTCCTGGGACGCCCTTCCTGCCCCAGGCCCATGGCTCTGGGACATTGACCTTGAAGAAGAGCAGGGAGCACCTTTTGTTCTGCCATTCGCCTCCTTGGGAAACTGCCAGGCTGATGGCCAAATTGCCTTTACTGCCCTTATTACAAAAAGATTCCTGGAGGATTGGTTAGTATTTGCCACAAGATCTTAAAGTAAAAATGTTTTTCTTAAGAAGTGGAATGTTTTGACCATAAAATTTTCTTTTCAGCATGAAATAGTCTGCTTTGAAAATACCGCTGCTGCTACTACTACTTATTATTATTATAGTATAATACATTATTATTTAGATGCTATGAACATGATAAAAATCATATATAGTAAAATCTTCCCACATATGTATATTAAAGAAAGGCATTTTTATACTACAGCAAGTACGTGGCCAGGATGGTAATTTATGAAGTGATATTGAGGCAGAGTTTAGAGTAAAACAATTTCAAGTTTCCATTTTTTAAGATTTAAAAATTTTTTATTAAAGTATGATTGCTTTACAGTGTGGTGCCAATTTGTGCTGTAAAGTTAAGTGACCCAGTCATACATACATATACTGCATACACATTCTTTTTCACATATCATTTTATTTTTTTTGTAAGTTTTTTTTTATTTTCCCACTGTTCACATATCATTTTAAAAGAATTTTTAAGTTAATTTGCCCTCGTGTTGCTCATGATAACAGAAAAAATAAATAAGAAAATGTGTATTTTTGCAAAGTTTGCCTTTTCTGTTCATCCTTACGTTTCCTATTCTTTCCCCCAAAAAGCAGCAACAAGAAAAGAGTTTTGCCAGATGGGGAAAGAGAGGGGGTGGGTGAGAGGGAGAGAAACAATGGTTCACAACGTGCTAAAGTCCGGGAGCTAGTCCCCCTCTCCCCCACCAACCGCTGGGAGCATCACCTCCTCTTCTCAGTTTCCCCTCCATAAAATGATGAGGATAAACTAGACCCAGGAGCGAAGGGGGGGGTTCTTCTGCAGGATAGACCCCTGTGGACAAGTAAAGTTGGCCACAAGGACAGGGAAGGAAAGAGAAAGCAAAAATGCCAAGCATTTGCTGTTCTTGAACTAAGTGATTTCACGGCATTGTTTTCATTAATAACAACTTTTAAGACTAAAACTGCATCTCCTGAGTGTTCCAGTAAAAAAAGCAGTTCAGGTTAGAGCGGTGTGTCCACTTGATGAGACGGGGAGGCCTATTGTAAGTCGCAGGGGCTAATTGTATTAGCAATTAGCTTTCGCACTTGTTCCTGGACCAGCTGCCATGTACCCAGCTCCATGCGGGGCTCCAAGGACACAGAGAGGAGTAAGCCAGGTGCTTAAAGTCAGGAGCCTACAGTCCAACGGCACCAGTGGAATTTGGGGAACTGCAGTAAACAGTTGGGTTTCCTCTCCAGCTTTGGTCAGTGTCCGAGGAGCATTGTCTAGGCAATGTCTCCAAATAAGTAAACAGAACTTTGCAAGGACCAGTGGAATTTGGGGAACTGCAGTAAACAGTTGGGTTTCCTCTCCAGCTTTGGTCAGTGTCTGAGGAGCATTGTCTGGGCAATGTTTCCAAATAAGTAGACAGGACTTTTGCAAGGACTGAGGGAGAACTTCTGGATAGTTTGCTGCTGGCAACCACAGCCCTGGGCTGTGCCATTCCCAGAAGGTCCCAGAGTTGCCTCCAACTCAAAGAACTCTTGATTCTACAGAACCACCTCATTATGCCTTCTCGGTCGAGAAAATCCCTAAGATGCGCTCAACCTTTGTGTGGAAAGGAAAAAGTGGCTATCCATGACTTTAGTCATTTAAAGACACACTGGAATTTTTCAAACAACCCAATCAAAAAATGAGCAGAAGATCTAAAGAGACATTTCTCCAAAGAAGACAGACAGATGGCCAAAAAAAAAACACATGAAAACATGCTCAACACTGCTAACTATTCGGGAAATGCAGATTGAAACTCCTGGGAAGTGCCACCTCACACCAGCCAGAATGGTCATCATCAAAAAGTCTACAAAGAACAAATGCTGGAGAGGGTGTAGAGAAAAAAGAGCCCTCCTACACCATTGGTGGGAGTGTAAATTGGTACAACCACTCTCAAAAATAATATGGAGATTCCTCAAAAAACTAAAAGTAGAGATAACAACACCTCCACTCCTGAGTATCTATCTGGAGAAAACTATAATTTGAAAAGATACATACACCCCCAATGTTCATTGCAGCACAATTCACAATAGCCAAGACATGGAAGCCACCTGAATGTCTACTGACAGATGAATGGATTAAGATGTGGTACATATACACAATGGAATATTACTCTGCCATCAAAAAGAACGAAATAATGCCATTTGCAGCAACATGAATGGACCTAGAAATTATCATCCTAAGTGAGGTTAGTTAAATAGAGAAAGACAATCATATGATATCACTTATGCATGGAATCTAAAGACAGGATACAAATGAACTTATTTGCAAAACAGAAACAGACTCACAGATTTTGAAAACAAACTGGTTGCCAAAGGGGACTGGCTGGGGAGGGGGTGGACTGGGTGTTTGGGATCTGCATATGCACACTGTGGAATAAGAATGACTCACCAATGTGGACCTGCTGTCGAACACAGAGAACTCTACCCAATATTCCGTGATCATCTATATGGGAAAAGAATCTGAAAATGAGTAGATGCACGTAGATGTGTAACTGAATCATTCTGTGCAGCAGAAATTATCACAACCTTGTAAATCAATCAGATGTCAATTAAACTTCTAAAAAACGAAAAAAAGGAATTCCCATCGTGGCACAGTGGAAACGAATCTGACGAGGAACCATAAGGTTGCGAGTTCGATCCCTGGCCTTGATCAGTGGGTTAAGGATCCAGTGTTGCTGTGAGCTGTGCTGTAGCTCGCAGATGCAGCTTGAATCTGGCGTTGCTGTGTGTGGTGTAGGCCGGCGGCTACAGCTCCGATTAGACCCCTCGCCTGGGAACCTCCATATGCTGCGGGTGCGGCCCTAAAAGGACAAAAGACAAAAATTAATTAATTAATTAAAAAACAAACAAAAAAAGGAAACACTGGAGTTTTTAATGCACGTCCCATATTTTCAATGGTCTTCGCTGAATAAAAACCTCAACACAGGAGTACTGCAGCATCTCTTAGAAAATCCTAAAAATTGGGTGGACCCTTACAGTTTAATGTGATTTCAACTAAAGGTGAGAAGACCCGTTGATTAGCCTCAAGGTGTCCTTGTCATCCTGGGACCTTGGAGCTTGGCTCATAGCTGCATGAAGCCAAAACAGTCAGCTAGAAAGCAAAGAAGTCATTCAAACTTGTTATTTGAATTAATAGAGTCTTTAAAACATAAGGACGTGCCTGTAGGCAGACTCCTTCCAGAATAACAATTTCACAAGGTCTAAAGCCTGTTCTCATCATTTTCTCCTATTTTTGAAAATCTGTGGATGGAAGTCCCTCATCCAAACAATGAATCTTTCCTTCCCGGCTCTTGTGACCAGCAGCAGCAGCACAGAATTCCAGGCTCAAAAGAAGGGAATAGTTGCAGGCCACGCAGGGCGCTGGCCACGCAGGGTCCAAACAAGACCCCTCGGCCCATGGCTCCTGATATGTGCCTATGACAAAACATATTCTTTTTATTCAGGGTGGAAGTCCTGACTTGTCTAAGAAACTCTTTAGGAGATTCATTTGAAACAGACACTCTGCTAAAGAGTTGATGGCACTGAAAGATAATCACGTTGACTTTGGTTTGGAAGGATGGTTTCAAAGCTCAGCCTTCCTGGGTTGTAGCTAAGCGGCTTAAATCCCCCACATCCTCCTCTTTTCCTTTATCTCCGCAGTGCACCTGCACTCACCTTTGCTCACCTCTCTCAATGCCCAGGTCCCCTTGCTCTGCTCCTGCTCCCCTCCACCCATTCCCTACCCCAACCTCCAAGCATGTTTGATGTGATGTAGTGGCCCAGGGGTTTGGACTGAATTAAAAGAATGGAAACATAAAGCAATTCTTCCACTCTTGGTAACGAATGAATTTCTCTCGTGCAGATTCAATATTAAGTGCAGATTGCAGCTAAAATGGTCCTTGAGGGAATAACAGAAGGATATCAGATCTTAAAGGGACTCCTAATTGAAAGGAATTGCTGGCTGAGAAGCTTTTAATAAACATTTACTTTCTGTGGCTTAAAAATAAGGCTGCCAGAGGGGGAGGGGAATGTGTAGCGATGACTCTGTGGCCTTTGTTGAAAATAGCCTGAGATTGATTTGTTTTGCTCATAATGGTTAAAGACTTGCCTTTCTTCCCTGACAGGTGAGAGGTACTTGGCCAATTAAATTCATAACAGAGTCTCGGATGAAATGATTGTTTTGGAAAACTGCAGTTAGTCGTGGATGGTGCTCTGGGCATAACTCATCCGCATTCTGTTTGTTTAAAGCACTGATTTATTATATTAACAAGTTTTCAGCTTTAAACAGCATTTGCATCCTATCCGTTATCCCACCCTTTACACTTTCCCTTTCCTTTATTTTTTTTTAATGGCCACACCCTTGGCACGTAGCAATTCCCGGGCCAGGGATTGAACTCATTCCTCCATAGCAACCAGAGCTGCTGCAGTCATAGTCTTAACCCACTGTGCCACAGGGAGAACTCCTCCCTCTCTTTTTTATGTCTATTCTTTTCTGGGCTATTTTCCCAGAAGAGAAATTTTGAGAAATTTTTCTGGGGAGTCCCCTTACCAAGTCTGTCCTACCTAGAGGCTGGACAGTCAACGTGTGATTTTTCAGAAGAGCAGGGTTTTGCCAACAAACCTTGAGGTCATTCCCCGAAAAGAGAGGGATCTGAATGCGTGTGCGTGTCAAGGTCTGAATGACGCTGGGGGATCTGCATGAAGGGATCGGACTTCCGGTTCTGGCTTCTTTTGCCCGAACTTACCCCACTGGTCCTGCTTGTCTTGTACAAAGTAAGGAGGTCACCTGTGTGAACTTCCTAAGGTCGTCCTTGGAGAAATATCTGTGGCTTGTTGTGCTAGATTCTTATATCCTAAGAGAGTTATTTTTCCTATACTGTGCAGGACTGAACAGGGCAATATTTGAAGAGAAAAAACATAACTCAGTTTATTGTGTTTAAACATTTTTTTGTCCCACTATTCCCCTCCCCCATCCACAGCAACCCCTCCCTTCTACCACCCCCACTACCCTCTAAAATAACAAAAATCTCTTTTATGCCAGAATAGATGAAGACATCTGTTCTGGAAAGTTACAAACAGGAAGAAATTCCAAGTTGAGATAATCTTTAGCTTGTTCTCTTCTGAAGGCTTTTATAGACACTCATTTCCAATATGTATCTGAATTACTTAGCTTGCTAATACAGATGGGAGTGGCCAAAACCATTGCTTATATCTAAAGTAGCATGGCATTAGTCTGTTTTGCATTGAAATGTCTCTGAAAGATTGATCACGAATAAACAAATTTTAAAAACCTATCCCCCTCCCCCGCCATGAGCCATCATTTTTTAACTTGTGGTTTATTGTGTCTCTTTGGGTCTGGAGTTTTGGTCTAAGTTCTTTGAGCAAGGCTTTGGTACAATATCCCCCATTGTTTCATTTACATCAGAAAAAAAAATGATTCATACCACCTCTGAGAGAGCAGGATTTATATTAGGTGGAATTTCCATGTTGACTGTTAATACTGGTTCTGACATCATTACGGACAGGAGATGGTCCTACAGGCTTTTCAGCTCCGAGTTTGCTGAGAGTCAGCCCCAGCTTTCCAGCAGCCAGTGATCATGACACACCCTGATCTGGTCCAGGCTGGACCCAGGTAGTGACAGAAGGCTTATGTAGAGGTCACTGCCCGGCTGTGGGTGACGGAGACCATGGTGGAGAGCCTGAGCAACAGGTGATCAGGACGACATGGTGGAAGTCACCCAGCAGTCAGAGTTGATGGGTAGCAAAAAGGTCTGTGGGAAGGAACTCAAGCCAGGGACCAGAGCAGGAGCCTGAGTCCACAGGTGATGGCTATGACCTAGAGTCAAACCGCTCCTCTCCAAAAAAGAGACAGGAAGGCATTTCCTAAAAGTGCAATACCAAGATGTAATTTATTCACAGGGACCAAGTCATAATCCCACGTACGAGAACCAGTGTTCAGGCTGGACTAAACCTAGGCCAAAGTTGGCTTCATGCTGAATTGTCTCAGTTGGCTTGAGTTTACGCCTCTGCTGACCCTGAATCCTTTTAGGTTTGGAGCTGGGAGGAGACGAGATGAGCATCCTCCTAAAAAATTACCCTGATTAGCTCAAATCATGGACTCATATCTTCCATCTAGTTGAATCATGACCAATAGGCACCAAAAACCCACAGATAATCGAGAGAATGGTTAAGCCAAAAGTTATATCATGAATATTTTGATTTTCAATAAATGGTTGTTCTCGCGTAAAGTAAAAATCCAATGAAGTTTTTCTATTCACATCAACTGTGTTTAATCGAGCACCTGCTATCCACTGGGGAAAATGCAGGCGGCTCTGATGGCGCTTCTCTCTTCTCTAACCTCAAACAGAAACCCCAGGATCTCTCTCCACGGCCTGGCCCCAAGCCAGGGAGTAAGCCAAGGGCACTTCTGACTTTTTGTGAAGTGAGCTGTCTCGGAAATGTGGGATTATGCTTGTTAACTGGAAACATTAATGACAGCCCGCGATGTGTCGAGCATGGTGCTGGACCCTGGGAATGCAAAGATGAGCACAGAACGGTCCCTGGCTTGCAAGAGCTTACAGTCCCAGGAGGAGGATCTCTGGGGCATTTCCCCGGAAATGAACAGCGCTGCTCCCACCAGACACTGAAGCTCAGCACCAGTGTCTCGTCCCAGACAGTGCTTCCCATTTTGCAGGAAGAATTGTTATAAGTGTCTCTATCATCAGATGTGACAAGTTAACAAATAGGACAATGCAGAACCACAGTCAGAAAGAGCATTTAGGGATAACAAAATTAGGTTTCAAGATTAAAATTGTACAATGAGAATGTTCTAGTACAGTACATATTGTCAAAACAGAAGAGCAGTGTCTCCCAAGAAATTGCAAATCATCTGACTTTTGTTCATTTTTGTCTTTGTGGCAGCTTGCTCTCTGTGCATCTCATTTTTCCCCAAGAAACTGTTAAGGCCATTGTGACATTCTATGTTTCTGAGTGAGAAAGAAAAGAGAAAAACACTAGGAAAAAATTCATCATCAGTTCAGATCAAAGGAATTCTTACATTGCCTGTTTTTTTCTGTGATTTTTTTTTCTACGAAAAATTCAAAAGAAAAGCAAAACCTAGATTCCTAAGTTTTCACTTGATCCTCAGAAGTACATTTTGCACTGTGTGGTTCTTTGGTGAATTCTAAATAGTTTTACTACCGAAAAGTAAGAGCTTTGTTCCTTAACCATTAGCGGAACATATGTGAAATATAAGTATCTAAATTCTTTTTGCAGGTCACATCTATCCCTCTTTTGGTTCATGCACTGTTAGGTACCAAAAGGTTAGTACCCTGAGGTCATTTGCTATGCTCCCTAAAGGCCATTCTGCTGCACAAGAATAAATGTTGGATAGTCATCATTCTCCAATTTACATTCATTTGTGGGCGAGAAACTCTAGTCTGAGTTTCATGTCTACAAAGGATGAGGAAGCTGTGATCCCTTCTCTTAAGGAGCCCTACTGTCTCCTGGAGGAAACAAATTAAAGGTGAAACTTAAGGCGTTTATGGAAAGTGCTATAAGATACATATAATATGCTACAATGATGCTGTAAGCAGCTACATTAGGCTAAAGGTATTTTCCTCTCCTAATCTTTACAATCCTAGAGAATAAGTTCTTATTTTTACTTGCGAGATAAATAGAAGTTATTTGGAAGAATGGAGTAAGTTTCCTGGTCAGGCAGTGGTAGATGAAGTTCATGGCTGCAGAACTGTACCACCCGTGATTGATACCCATCAGCAACGCAGAGTGATGAAGAAGGAGGTAACATTAGTTGAAGAAGCAAAATAAAAGTGAGCCTTAGCAGCAGTGGTTATGATCCCCTGCCCCCCAATTTCTTGCTGGAGAGTGAAACTGACTTTCCTTCCGCCCACTCTCATTTCTGCCCTCGATCCTGGGCTGTCCCTTGCAGAACAGGAGGAGGGCTTGACAACCCAGAAGCCAGTGCACTTCAGTGGGCTAGAGCAGACGAAGGAGGCTGGAAAGCGTTATGTATTGATCTCAACAAGTCCTTGAACAGCTGTACTTAGTACTTTAACAATGTGAAACAAAGAGCTATTGGTTGGTTCGAACAATGAATATTTTTACCAAGGGAAAAAAAGCGAAACCGCTTACTTGACTTTTCTATAACCTCCGCCCTTCCCCTTCGGACTCAGAAGCTGCCCTGGTAATTTGCAGGATTGAAGGGATGTCTCGAGCCCTGAGCTCACTTTCTGGGATGATGGAAAAGAGTTCAGTGTAAACTAGGTCACTTGCTGGAATATCAAAGAACAGCCTGCTGGTCCTGAAGCAACCTGCAGCTCGGATCAGGAGAAGGTGGTTGTTTTGGAAAAGGGGAGAGAAAGGAGAGGGCACTGCTTTTTGCACAAGGACTGTGAAAACTCAGAGCGGTTGGGCGCCTTTTCGCAAAAATAGAAATGGATTTGGATTTGAAACTCGGTTCCATTAATTGTTACATGAGGTCTGCCTAAAACCCTAATGCTCTTTTGGGAGAGCTGATGCTTTCTCCTTCCATCTCCTGCCTGATGCCGTCACATCTTATTCCGGCCGTCAACCACACTTAGTAGATACTGCAGCTTTTACCAAGACTTCACCCAACAGTAACCCTTCTCAACAGTAACTCAACTCAATGGTAACAGTCAAACGTGACCCCCTCCCCTACAACAGGCAGGTCCTTCTTTGGTCCTTGCAAACCTATCTCTTATCATAGTTGTTGACTTATTTGTGTGTTTCCTCTAATTTTAAGGTAACACAAACTCCTTGCATGAAACCACCATCCATCAGGCTCCTCCTTTTCCAAGTTGATGTAATACTCTCCCAGGAGTCTAGCCCCCGCCCCCGCTCCCCGTGTACCCTTCTTCTGTCACATGCATCCAGCAAAGTCCCATTCCCAGGGGAACCCAGCTCTTCAGCTGAACCAGAGCATCTGAGCGCCACTGCCAGCTGCCACATTGGTTCCCACAACTCTATGGGTTGGTGCTGTGAGAAATTCATGACTACCTGCCGATGCTGTCCCTGCTATTATGTGTCAACCCTACTCCCTTCCTTTGATCCACTTACTCTCTGTGTCCAAAAGGACTATTTCAAACTTTCTCCACCTTCTTCAAACCCAAGGCATCACCTCTTTACCTTCTTCGAATGCCCTTTGTTACAGAGAAAAGGAGAATCTGACCAGAGTGGCTTGGCTTCCCTCCATTAAATCTGCATCTTCACCCCCTTCTGCTTCCCCCGATAAAAACTAACCCTCCTTCTACCTGGGACCCATCCTTCCTCCTGGTTTTGTGGTCGATTACCGCCTTCTCCTGCTTTCTCATAAAACCTAAACTGCCCACGACGCCTTCTCTATTTTGTGGATTCAAGTTCTCTCTTTCAATGAGATGCTTCCTTGTGAGTTTTAAACCAGTGCCTCACTCTCTCATTAACATAAAGAAAACCAAATCTTCCTTCAACAACCTATCTAATCTCCAGCTACTCTACCCTCTCTGGTTGTCTTCCAAGCATAACTTGTCAAACGTATTGTCTGTACTCATGAGTTCCATTTCCTAACCTTGACTTACCACACAAGGCACCTTACCCATTAATTACTCCATGAGAATGGCCCTCCCGAGATCATCAGTGTGTTCCATTGAGTAACAAAGCTTTTTTGTCCTTATTTTCTTGGCTTTTCAGCTCCCTTTGAGACTATTGTCGGTGCCCTTGGCTGTGACATCACACTCTTTTTTTCTCTTCTTGATGGTCCCTGTCTTCCTTGTAAGGTCATCCGTCACTAACAAATCCTTCCCATCAGATTCTTTACCTTGCCAAGTGTTGAAAAAATGAAAAGAATATTTATAAAATACATGAGCGGTATAAAATAACTCTGAGCATTCATATACACATTGTCCTTTGCAAATAGGCAAACATTTCTTTCTAGGATAGGATTTTTGCTTGAAATTGGCAGGCCAGAGGAGGTGAGCATTTCTAAATTTGCCTGATATTATCAAATTGTTTTCCAAAGGATTTAAAAAAAAAAAAACAATTTGACTTCTATCATTACAGAATAAGAGCACCTTTTGCTCTATAATCTTACCAAACATGATATGGTTGGACTTTTTAAGTTTTGGCAATCAGATGAATGTAGAATCTTATCTCATTTAGGTCTCCATTTGCATTTCCCTGCTACAGAATATGTTGTCTTTTACAATTATTTCATGGGCGATCCCGTCATGGCACAGCAGTTAATAAACCCAACTAGTATCCTTGAGGACGTGGGTTCAATCTCTAGCCTTGATCAGTGAGCTGTGGTGCAGGTTGCAGATGCAGCTTGGATCCAGCGTTGCTGTGGCTGTGGTGTAGGCTGGCAGCTGTAGCTCCGATTTGACCCCTAGCCTGGGAATTTCCGTATGCCTTGGGTGTGGCCCTAAAAAGATGGAATGGAATGGAATGGATGGAATAGAATAGAACAGAATAGAATGATATTCACAATTTGTGCACTGATTTTGTGCAATTTGAACTTTCTAATCCTCGAATCATTTATTTCAATTTTTTTATGATAAGGCAGGAATAATTATATTCTCTCTCAAAAATGACAGCTTTGTTCTTCAGTGCCAATCTTTTCACATCACATTTATTTTTCTTGCTTCTTTCCTGCTCGGATCTCCCATGTAATGTTGAAAAGAAGTGTGAGAGTAGTCATTCTTGTATACTTTACTTTAGTATTTCAATGTTACATCATTCAGTATGTTTTCTAGGGTTTGGAACTTTCTCTTATGGCTCCGTTTTGCTAAAATATTTTAAATTATATCTTGAATGGTGTCACATTCTAACAAGCTTTTTTTCACTTATTGAGATAATCATATGATCTTGCTTATTTAATTTATTATTGTGACCAATGTTTATGATATTATTATTTTATTTACTGATGGTAAAATTCACTTCTTTGGTGGACAGTTGTATGAGTTTTGACAAATGTGTTCAGCCCCATACCCAGTACTAGAATCAGGATACAGAAGAGTTCCATCATTCCAACTGTTCACTAATTTTCCTCTCTACGGTCAACCCAGCCCCACTCTTGCCCTCGGCAGTCACTGATCTGTTTTCTCTCTCAATTTTACCTGTTCTGGAATGTCATGTAAATAGAATCATACATATGTAGCTCTTGAGGGAGGTCTCCTTCACTTGAGATTTGAGATCCGTCCCTTTGAGAGTCAGCCTTGTTGTCTCTACTGATACTTTATTCCTTTTTATTACTGAATAGTTTTCCATTGTCTCTCTGATCACCAGATGAAGGGCAGTTGTGTTGTTTCCAGGTTTTGGCAATTTCTAATAAAACCAAGATAAGTGTTCACCTACTGATTTTTTTGTCTGTGTAAACCCGGGTACCTCCCGCTTTCACTGCAGGAGAAAAGCATTGTTTACTGAGGTCCTGGTATGTGCTAGGAATCGATGCGCCAGTGAAGTGGATGTGTTTATGCCAGATTTACAGAGGAGGAGATTGAAACCAGAAGATAGGAAATATCTTTTCTAAAACCATATAACTAGTAAGAATCACCAGTATTTATGTTCAACAGGGTCTGATACAAAAACCTGTTATTTTCCCAGTATCTTTCACAGCCTCACGACACCTTCCCTTACCATATCAAACTTTAAAAGCCTTTAATCTGGGCTCCTTTATAAATATTTGACCACCTTTCTCAGCACATGATCATTGCCTAATGAATCATTGCCTGATGTATCTTATTTCTCCAATAAGAACGAAAGATTCCTGAGAGTGCAGATGGAGTCTTCTTCTATTTCTTTTCTGTGTCTCTCAAAATATGTACCACATCCTTTATGTGCTACATATTATACATGGCACAAAATAGATGCTAAATAAATGCACATTAAAGAGCTTTGGAAAGAAAGAAAGAAAGAAAGAAAGAAAGAAAGAAAGAAAGAAAGAAAGAAAGAAAGAAAGAAAGAAAGAGAAAGAAAGAAAGAAAGAAAGAGAAAGAAAGAAAGAAAGAAAGAAAGAAAGAAAGAAAGAAAGAAAGAAAGAAAGCAAGCCAGCCATAATCAAGGACAGCTATGAGGTATAATTCTAGCTATTCCCTGGCTGGCAGTCTCAAAGAGCATTCCATTTGGAAGATGTGAGTATTGCTATGCTACTGTCAGAAAACAAAAACAGAGAACATGTCTTAAGAACGTGTTTCCTCCAGATCTGCATACATCTTTGGGTTTGATGGATTAGGCCCATTTCAATATACTGGACTAACCTTTGAATCTGCTTCAGATCTTATGTGTTCTCTCCATTAATCTCTCTGTTTTGAGTATTCAGAGGATGAGTTCGAAAAGTCTGATTCTGATCCCAGGTCTTCCTGATTTTGTGAGTAACATGAGTAAAAATTTACTTTCTGGGGCCTTGAGTTTGTTTTTAGAAGAAAAAAAAAATTCTCCTTTGAATTTGAATATAAAGAAAATGTGTTGAAACCTAAAGGGTTTTTGAAGACTTTGTAAGAAAAGCTTTCTATAAACTGCTGTTTATATTAACTTTAAATTTTATTGTTCCTTCCTCGATTTCAGAAGGATTCAAGAAAAGGTGACAAAATACAAAAGCACTAGTAACTAAAATATTGTTCATTTTCCTCATCATGATTACACATAATTGCCCGTCTTCCTGGCCTACAATCTTATCACCATCAGGGGACAATTTTTCAGAAATTTTATATGTAAGAGACACTCTACATATAGATTCTATGGGGATTTTTTTTTTTTTAATTTTGTGGCCAGATCCTTTAACTCACTGTGCCAGGTCTCGGATCAAACCCACACCTCTGCAGCGACCTAGGCTGCTTTGGTTGAATTCTTAACCTATTGCACCAGGGTGGGAATTCCTACGGGAAAATTTTACAAAAGAATATGACAGAGATAGAGAATAGGTTTGTGGTTGCCAAGGGGAGGGGGAAGGGAGTGAGCTGAATTAATAGTTTGGGCTTGGTAGATGCAAACCATTACATTTAGAATGGATAAGCCATGAAGTCCTACTGTACAGCACAGGGAACTATATCTAATGTCTTGGGATAGAACATCATGGAAGATAATATAAGAAAAGTCATATATACATATGACGGGGTCACTTTGCTGTACAGCAGAAACTGGCACAACACTGTAGATCAACTGTACTTTAATAATAATTTAAAAAAAGATCTTTCTAGTCCTCAGAATGGTTGCCCACCCTCTTCATACATCTCGTAAATGAGATAACTCATTAAAGTGCCAAGTTCATAAATAAATAAATCTTAGTTTTCAGAAAAAAAAAAAGAGTAAGACATGGGTAATTCCTCTCTAGGAAATTCATACGTGGTTGGGGAGATCAGGCTTGTTCACAAGGGGAAAAGCTATGATACAAGGTGTGATTATGATAAATTTCAAATCAGTAGCATGAATATGCCAGGGTCTGGAGCAGAGGTAAGGATGAAATGTAGATCGTGTCGGATTGTGGAGCCTGTGATTTTGAAGGCCAAACCAAACATTTGGGGCTTGATCCTTTAGTCAACAGAAACCATTGACCACATCTGAGTTGCAAGATGACATGATGAGGGTGATGTTTAGGAAGATGAGTACAGAGGATAGAAAACTGGAGGCAGGAGGACCTGTTAGGGGTATAACAGGAAACTGTGTGCCCCTGGGTGAGGATATTGGTGAGAACAGTGACACTGATTGTTTAATTCTTACCACTCCAGGTCCTGTCACAGATAATGCTTAGCATATGTTCCTTCTAATGCCCCCAGTAGCCGAGCAAGATCTGTCCTATTGTTTCATCTTGCAGACCAAGAGTTTCATGGCAATCAGATCATTTGTTTAATGAGAGTAAAAGTCTGGAGTTCCCGTCGGGCTCAGCAGGTTAAGAATCCAAGCAGTATCCATGAGGACGCATGGATACTAGCCTGGCTCAGTGCAATAAGAATCCGGTGTTGGCACAAGCTGTGGTGTAGGCTGCAGATGTGGCTCAGATTTTGCATTGCTGTGGCTGTGATGTAGGCCAGCAGCTATAGCTCTAATTTGACCCCTGGCCTGGAAATGTCCATATGCCATGGGTGTGGACCTAAAAAGACAATAATAATAATCATCTCCCCACTGCATGATAATTAAGATCGTTATAGGTTTAAATTGCTTCCTGGTTGTACTTTGCCAAAGCCATTCTTAAAGGAGACCTTGCAGTCAAAGAGTATTTGTGTCCTTTAAGAAAAAAAGGATAGCACAGTATCTTTTTAATGATTGCCTCAAACTTTATTAACATTCTTTAGCTGTAAAGAACCGTATTTGACAAAGAACTCAGCAAAATATGGGAGTAAAAACAAATGTTCCCTATAATAACTTCGACTCTGTGACATTTTTAAAAGGGGGAAAATAAGTCTGCCTGACCTTTCTGCCAGAACAAATAAGATGCCAGTTGCCAAATAACTCTAGCAGAGGAAAATGAGATACAGCTTTGCAATCAAAACGCTGGTCTAGTTTGGCGATGGTATCAACCAAATCTGAGAAAAGGTCACACCCCAGTTTCTATGGATGGGATTTTTCACGTGTTGGCTTCAAGGGAAATATTGACAGTGTTATTGGAACGTGGTGAATACAGAGGGGACAGTCCCTGTCTTGAGGTAGGGACATAATATCCATGTCCCAGAGAATATCACAAATAACAAGATAATACTTGAAGAGTGGCTCAGATTTTCTAAGCTGCTTTGGGATCCATCTCCTTACTGTGCACATCAGGTCCTTTGGAAAAAGGCCACCAGCTAGGTCCCCAGCCCACCTAGTTCCTCTCAACCTCATCATACTGTCTCTTACCTGGAGAGCACAACAGCTTCCTCCATGCTCTCTGCAATCCTGTTTACACACCGAGCTCCCAGGTGGGTTCACTCTGCACAGTGATCCATCGAGAACCAGCCATCTACTGAGGCTGCCCAGTCCTTCCCAGCCTGACCCGGCTCCCTCCCCAGCTTCCTCTCATGTCACTCACAGTGACCTCACCATGTGGCCGTCTTTCTGCCCTTTGAAAGTGCTTACCCCAGGGCCTTTGCACATGCCATTCTCTTTCTGCTGTTCCCTTCCCTGGATCTTCTCAGGGCTAGCACTTCTGTGTCACTCAGATCTCAGTGGCAAGGTCACCCCCTTGCCAATGAGAATATACCCACCACTGCACACATGTTCTCTCTGTTTTGTTTCTTTTCTTTTCTTTTGTCTCTTTAGGGCCATACCCTCAGTATATGGAGGTTCCCAGGCTGGGGTCAAATCAGAGCTTCAGCAGCCAGCCTACACCACAGACACAGCAACGCCAGATCCGAGCCACATCTGTGACCTACACCACAGCTCATGTCAACTCTAGATCCTTAAGCCACTGAGCAAGGCCAGGGATCAAACCCCCATCCTCTTGGATACTAGTTGGGTTCATTACCGCTGAGCCCAATGGGAACTCCTGTTTTCTTTTCTTAATGGAAATTGTCCTCTGAAATGACCTTGTTTGTATATTTGTTCGTGGTGTCCTCTCCACAACCTATAGACCTCCTGAGACAGGGTATCCTGACCTTCTGGGTCCCAGCTGTGTCTCCAGTGTCCAGGTCACTGCCAGGAGTGAGGTGGACCCTCGATGAATAAGTGTGGAACCGTCACAGAACATCGACTTAATAGTACGGCATTTTCTCTTCGACAGGGAAAGCTGGCTTCCTAAACCTTCTTGTGTCTCTGCTTTTTGCCCCGGGAAGGTAGAATTCATCATTGATATATTTAAAATCAGGGAGAAAAATAGAATAGGGATAGAGTTGAAGAAAAGAGGGATCCATAGTCCCAAAATAGCCTGTAGCGTCTACATAAATATCCTACATGGACTAAATTTAAGCAATAAAATGAGTTCACCACATAAAAGGGAACAAAATTGCACTTGACAAGACTTAGTAATTAGGGATTCTAAAGATTTAATTTCTATTTACTAGTCTGTGCTTCCTAGACTTTTTACAGACTCTCTTTATCTTACTCTTTCTCTGAGATGCATTAAGGATTCCCAGGGCTCCACACAAAAGGTGACTATAAATGACAAAGCTTTCATCCGTCCACTCATATCACTAGGAATATTGCTTTGTACTTTAACGTCTGGCCCATTTTCCCTTCTCAAAAGCAAACTCATGTGAGGCCACATATGGTCTAATGAAAGACACTAGCTATAGAGAACAGAGGTTTGATTTACATGTGAGTTCTACCACTTTCTGGCTTTCATTTAACCCCACCAAACTGCAGGCTCCATCTGGAAAATGGGAAAAGTAACTAAATCACAGTTATTTTCAGGATAAAGCAGAGGAATGTGTGTAAAGGGGCTTTGTGAATTGGGGATGGTTATAAACAGTATACAGTCATCATCACCAATGTCATCATTATCTTTGAGCCAGATCAGACGTTACTGGTAGTTTTTTCATTGGCATATTGCATATCTCTTTTGCCAGAACCTGACACAAAAAATAAATGAGGCTGGAGTTCCTGTTGTGGCTCAGTGATTGACGAATCCAACTAGGAACCATGAGGTTGCGGGTTCAATCCCTGGCCTTGCTCAGTGGGTTGAGGACCCGGCATTGCCGTGAGCTGTGGTGTAGGTTGCAGACATGGCTCGGATCCCAAGTTGCTGTGGCTGCGGTGTAGGCTGGTGTCCACAGCTCCAATTCGACCCCTAGCCTGGGAACCTCCATATGCCTCTAGAGCGGCCCAAGAAATGGCAAAAAGACAAAAAAAAAAAAAAAAAAAAAAAAGCTTTCTGTGGAGATGCTAGACTTCCCGAACTCTCCCCCTCCATACCCCAAGCGGTGTGTACCAGGCATCTTCCACGCTCTCCCAAGCTAAGGCTCATCGCCTTCTCACCACAGTCACGAACATCCTCCCCCCAGAATGCTTCCTCCATCAGCCACTCACCCACCTGCTGACCAGACCGCCATGGCAGGGTGGGGGAAAGCCTGCAGCGGTACCCCATACCCCAAGGGCAAGGCAGAGGTGCCTTTGTGCAATCCGCATGCTAGACAACCTTTCTTACTTTGGTAAAATATGCATAACACAAAATGCACTCTTTTAACCATGTTTACGTGTACAGTTTGGTGGCACTAAGTTGTGCAGCCATCACCACCATCCATCTCCAGAATGTTTTCACCATCCTACACTGAAACCCCATGCCCATTAAACATGAAATCCCCAACCCCTCCTCCCAAGCCCCAGAAAACCACCATTCTTCTTCTGTCCATATGAATTTGACTGTTCTAGGTACCACATGTTAATAGAAGTATATGTTATTCATGGGTTTTTTGCAACTGGCTTATTTCATGTGGCATATCTTTAAGATTCCTCCATGTCATAACACACGTCAAAAGTTCCTTGCTTTTAAAGGCTGAATAATATTCTATGGTGTGTGTATGTAGTGTGTATACATGATAGATTTTGTTTATCTATCCATCCATTGATGGACATTTGTGTTACTTAGACTTTGGCTGTTGTGAATAATGCTCTTATAAATATGGGTGAACAAAGATCTGTTTGAGTCCCTGCTTTCAGTTAGTCTGGGGATATACCCAGAAGTGGAATTACTGGATCATATGATAATTCTATTTTTAAGTTCTTGAGAAACTGCCATAATGTTTTCCACAGCAGTGGCACCATTTTATACTCCTAACACAATGCTTTCAATTTCTTCACACCCTCTCCAACATGTACTATTTCCTTTTTTATAAAACTAATAGCTGTCCTTATCAGGGTGAAGGGGTAGCTCACTGTGGTTCTGGTTTGCATTTCTATAGTGATTAGTGATGTTGAGCATTTTCTCATGTGGGGGGACATTCGTACACTTTCTTTGGAGAAATAGCTATTCAAGTCACTTGCTCATTTTTAACCAAGTTTTTTTTAATTAAAAATTGTTGGGTTTTAGAAGTTTTTTAAAATATATTTTGGATATTAACCTCTTATCAGATGAATGCCTTGCAAATACTGGCTTTCATTTTGTGAGTTTCTGTTTCATTCTCTTCAGGGTTTCCTTTGATGCATGAAAATTTTTAATTTTAATAAAGTTCAACTTACCCGTTTTGTCTTTTGTTGCCTGTGATTTTGATGATGTATCTGAGAAATCGTCATGAAATCCAATGTTATGCAATGTTTCCTCTCTGTTTTTTCCTAAGAGTACTTTAGTTTTAGTTTTTCACATTTAGATCTTTGATCCATTTAGAGTTAATTTTGTATATGTTATAAAGTAATGGTCCAACTTCATTCTTTTTTATGTGGCTATCCAGTTTAACAAATACCATTTGTTGAAAATACTGTCCTTTCTCTTCAAATGATCTTGCTCTCTTGTTGAAAATCATTGTACTATAAATGAAAGGTTTTTTTTTTTCTCTCTAAGCATTCTATTTTATTCTGTTCTGTTCTGTTCTGATCTGTTCTGTTCCATTCCATTCCATTCTACTAATCTGCATGTCAGCCTGTATACTTGTACTACACTGTTTTGATTACTGTAGTTTTGTAGTAAATTTTGAAATCAAGAAGTGTAAGTCCTGGAGTTCCCGTCATGGCTCAGCAGTAATGAACCCTGATAGTATTCATGAGGATGTGGGTTTGATCCCTGGCCTTGCTCAGTGAGTTGAGGATCCAGCGTTGCTATGAGCTGTGGCATAGGTTGCAGACTTGGCTCAGATCCCACATTGCTGTGGCTGTGCCATAGGCCAGCAGCTATAGCTCTGATTTGACCCCTAGCCTGGGAACTTCCATATGCCACAGGTGTGGCCCTAAAAAACAAAAAATAAAAAAAGAAGTGTGAGATCTCCAGCTTTGTTTTTCCTTTTCAAGACTATCTTGCCTATTTAGGGTACCTGGAGATTTCACATGAATTTTAGGATAGAATTTTCTACTTCAAAAAAATATTTTTGGGATTTCAGTAGACATTAAATTGAATCTTTAAATTGCTTTGGGTAGTAATGACATCTTAACAAAATTAAGTCTTCTAATCCATGAACATGGGATGTCTTCCTGTTTAGATGTGTCTTCTCTAATTTCCTTCAGCAATATTTTATAGTTTTCAGTGTAAAAGTTGTTTATATCCTTCATTAGATTGATTCCTAAGTATTCTAATATTTTGGTGCTATTATAAATTGAATTCTTCTTAAGTTCTTTTTCAGATTGTTCATTGTCAGTGTATGCAAAGGCCTACATGCTTTTTTTACACTGTATGATTCCATTTATATGAAATTCTTAAAATGTCAGAAGTACAGTGATGGGGAACAGATCGGTGGTTATCAGGGTTAAGATTAGGGTTAGAATTGGGAGTGATTATAAATAGGTAGCACAAGGGGTTTATTTAGGATAACCTTAGCCTGATTGTGGTGACAGTTTAATGAATCTACACAGGTGATAAAATTTTATAGAGGTATACACCAAAAAAGGAAAAACAGCATGCTTGTAAAAACTGGTAAAAGCCAAAATAACGTGTGTAGCTTAGTTAATCGTATTGCACCAGTGTCAATGTCAGCGTCCATATTCTGATTGATAATTATAAGACGTTGTCATTGGGGGAAGGTCACTTGGGAACTCTTTATACTATCCTATCAGTTGCTATGTGAGTCTAAAATTATTCCTCAATGAAAAGTTAAGAACAAATGCCGATTAGAAGAACAGATATTAAACACATTTTAATGGTTGCCTGGGTGAAGAAAAGAATGAGAACTAGAGGGGAAGAGAGAAGACAATCCAGAATCTATTTAACTACTCTGTTTATAGTTTTAAGGGGTGACATCACAGTCCTCTATTACTAGATTATAAACATCATGAGGGTAAGAACTTTTTATTAGTCATTTGTGGATCTCAGTGACTAGTATAGGGACATGTATACCTTAGGTTCACAATGACCATTCATCTTACTATTAAACAAAGGAACTCGTGAGCATATGTAGTTCATAGCTGAACTCCATAAAGCGAGCAAGCCTAAATTTGCCAGTCTGTTTTGGTGAACATGTTGGTATTTCGTGAATACATACTTTACCCATTATGCTCTCTATTTGCGTGTGATGCAGTTACGCCATGTCTAGCTTTTCCCACAAAGTAGAGGTGGCTACCATGGAGAAACTCAGGAATTCAGTGGGAAATGGCAGCTGGGGAACCAAGGTGGTCTGAGAGGGGCCTTAGTGCCTCAGCCAATCAAGATTCTCCTTTCCACGGAAAAGAGAGTTTTTAGAAATGCCCACATGGAGGTTTCTGGAACCCAAGCCAGACTCCAGCAGGGATGTCCCATTAATCACATCACATTTTTGGTTTCACTCGTTTTGATTATTTTCTCATGCTCCGCTTTCACCGTAAGTGGGCCTACGTGTAATTTAATCTTCCTTTCAAGGCCATGTTTCTCAACTAGTAGTTGTGGTCTTTAACTGGGTGATGAAAGCTGCTCAGAAGCACGGAAGCTGAGTTTTCTTACTCTTCATGGCCAGTTGAAGCTGGAGAAGGGTGAGAACATCTAGGCAGGGCATCTCGTATTATATGATGAGGAGGAGAAAGAAGCTAGTGAAAGGGAAGAAGGCAGAGGTTAAGAGGCAGAGAATTGGAGTTCCCGTCGTGGCGCAGTGGTTAACGAATCCGACTAGGAACCATGAGGTTGCGGGTTCGATCCCTGCCCTTGCTCAGTGGGTTAACGATCCGGCGTTGCCGTGAGCTGTGGTGTAGGTTGCAGACGCGGCTCGGATCCCGCGTTGCTGTGGCTCTGGCGTAGGCCAGTGGCTACAGCTCCGATTCAACCCCTAGCCTGGGAACCTCCATATGCCGCGGGAGCGGCCCAAGAAATAGCAACAACAACAACAAAAAAGACAAAAAGACAAGAGGCAGAGAATTTATATGCTGCAGGAGAGTGGGGATGACAGAAATGGGTTTTTCAATAAATAGCTGGACATGAAGGTGGAGGCTCTGAAAAGTTCACATGATCCAGAAACATCACTAAAATACCTTGAAGAGGGTTTTTCTAAAAGAAGACCCATTGCTAGCTTTTCTCATCTCCAAATGCTGTGGTCCTTCTGAGGATAGGATAAATAGTTTTTTGTTCTTTTTTTTTTTTTTTTGGCTTTTCTAGGGCCGCACCCATGGCATATGGAGGTTCCCAGGCTAGGGGTCTAATCGAAGCTGGAGCTGCAGGCCTACACCACAGCCACAGCAATGTCAGATCTGAGCCACATCTGTGACCTACACCACAGCTCACAGCAATGCCGGATCCTTAACCCACTGAGCGAGGCCAGGGATTGAACCTGCAACCTGATGGTTCCTAGTCAGATTCGTTAACCACTGAGCCATGACGGGACCTCCAGTTTTTTGTTCCTGACAGAAGAGGCAGGGTATTTTCCTCACTGCATTACAAGAAAGTCAGCCCTGTGACATTTGATAACCCCACTGCCACATTCACTAGGAAGTGTCTTCTTCCTTTTGCTCTGAACAGAGCAGCATGTTCCCCTACTGTCGCTTGCCTGAGCCACTGGAAACAAAACTGATTACAGAAATAGGCTGGTTCAGCATATGCCCTGTAGGACAACCTTAATTGAGCAGTAAGTTAAAAATGTAAGAATTTTGTTGGGCATCATGAAAATGGAAAGCCACGTGGATTTGAAAGAGACCTGCTCTTAAAAATTAAAAAAAAAAAAAAGATCTGTTTTTAAAAATGCTAACTGTGCTCCCAAATTTTGTTTTTTAATTTGCATCTTTAATTTCGGCAACTTTCACTTACCTAGTTCCTCCTCCCACACAATCCTGGGCGACAGAAATAAAGCTCTAGACTCCCTTCTGGCAAAAACATCTAAGTCTGGATCCACCGGGAATCAGAGCCTGAGAAAGAGCCAGTGTGCATGTGGGTTATTTGGGAGAGGGGTTCCAGAGAGGGGGACACAAGAAGGGAGGGCCCACCAGCTCGGGGTGCACCACAGGGCTGGTCTCCACTGGGTGCCGTGGGCTGGACACCCCTGGGCGAGGGAAGAGGGGACTTCTGATCCAGTGACCCCTCTAATCTTCCCTGGTCAAGGGTGGCTACAGGAATGAGAAGTCCTGGGGCAAAGAGTAGGAGAAAGGACGGCAATTCCAGCAAAGCGTCACCCTGTCACCCTGTATGACACCAGTGAGGGGCAGCTGTAGGCGTGAAATTAGACATGAGGCTGGAAGGCAGGGCACCAGCAGCCCTGGCGTCCAGAGAGTCGGTCCTCAACATTCCCAAGCACTTTCACGCTTATTGGTGACCAAGGTCACTAATAAATAAATCGACCAGTCTCACCCAGCTGTTGACAAGCAGAGGGCTCTGTGCCAGGACCCAGGACAGGGATCTCACCCTCGCCTTCTAGAGAGCCACGCTTAAAGGCTGCTCTGAACCACACAGTGTATCAGATGCAACCCCGTTTTAAAGGAATGAGTTAGTTTTGACCCAAATGACATTTTTTTATTGAGGTATAGTTGATTTACAATATTATATTAGTTTTAGGTATACAGTTTAGTGAGTCAGTATTTTTGCAGATTATACGCCATTAAAAGCTCTTACCAGATAATGGCTCTGCTTCCCTCTGCTATATGGCATATCCTGGTTGCTTATCTACTTTATACCTAGCAGTTTGTCTCTGTTAATCCCACATCCCTAATTTGTCCCTGCCCTGCCCTCTGCCTTTGGTAACCAGTAGTTTGTTTTCTAGGTCTGAGTCTGTTTCTGCTGTGCAAATGTATTCATTTGTACTATTTTTTTAGATCCCACATATGAGCGATATCACACAGTGTTTGTCTTTCTCTGTTGAACTTAATTTCATTAAGCAGAATACTCTCTAGGTCCATCTACATTGTTGCCAGTGGCAGAATTGTGTTCTTGTTTATGCCTGAGTAACATTTCCAAATAACATTTCCATAAAGGGCAACCAAGGAGTGACTTGGGCATGGGCAGCTGACACATTTTCCTGGACTGGAAATGGGAGGCTATTTACAACTTGAGATGCCAAAGTGGGTCTGGATGTGTGTAGACAGCATGGCTTTCAGAGGCCAACGGAAATGGCATCTGTGTATGATCCGTTCACCTGCTGACTGGCTGTGTGACCTTCCTAAATGGCCTCTGATACCTAGGATTCCTTGTGGGTCAAAGGGAGCAGATAACACCACCTCCACCAAGCATCTGAGGAGACCAAGAAAGCATATATAAAGTGTTCTCTTCAGGGTCCCTGTGTTTTAGGTGCAAAGTTTTGGTTAATTCCCTTTGTCTGATGGTGTGTCTTCATTCCAGGAGGCTGAAAGACAAAAGCAAACCTTGAACCTGCTCAGACAGTCTTTCCTCCCTCAGATGGTTCCACGTACACCCCTTAGCCGCCACTCAAAACCAAGTTGGAAGTTCAAGTCAGCATGGCATGGCATGTCCTTTTTTCTTGAATCTCAACAAGTTTAATTTAATTCTGAGCTATGATAAAACAACAGAAGTCTGTAGGCAGTCTTTTGTCATTTATGCCATGTGCTAAAAATTACGCGATAGACAGTAAATTAAGTAAAGCTGCCCTATAAGTTTCAATTAAATCTTACATCGGTTTTAATATTTAATACATCACCATCAATCACATTCCCATGAGCCATAGCAGAAGTTCAGGAAAAGCCTATAAGAATGTGTCAGACTTCTATTAGTATGATTTTTCAACTAAAGCCATCCTCTAAATAAAGTTGAAATCAGTCGGATTTTCCTCTGTGATATAGAAGGCAAAATCAAATCTTATTGACCACTGATGTTGCTGCATTGAGTTCAAAGCATGATGTGCAACCTTAGTTAATAAATTACCAGAACAGCTCTAATTATATCCTGAAAGAATGTGTGTAGGTGTCCGTTCTCTTATTTTGTGAATTTTAAAGAAAATTGGCTGGGAGACACTAGTGGATAATAAAATATGATATGGCACAGGGGGAAGATGTGTGTAGTGGAATGCTCAAAGATGAGAACAGCAAAGGATTTAAAAAGGTTTTAAATCCTTTATCTCCTATTGCAATCCTACTGCATACCCAATATAATTGCCAACCAACAGAGCTGCACTTTCAGCTGAGCCCATGTGATGTATGGTGTGTGGGGTGACAGTGTTGGTTCTTTACACACCTGGGTGTGTGTATTGTATACATATATATGTGTATCTATGTTCGAACCTCATTATTGAGCTTTAAATTTAGATTAATGAGCCTACGTTTAGACTGACGAGCCGGATAGGAACAAAGAGAGAGAAAACATGTACCTTAAGGGACTTGTTATCTAGTGAGTCCAGATTAAATAGCCCATGAACCAACTGGAGCAAATATCTCTCACACTGGCTATTGCTCAGCCGATGGTGGAGGTCATTAACTGATACCAAGAGCTCAAAGGCCAAGTCAGAATGCTTCTCCAGTGGATCAGAGTCTGCACGCAAAACAAAAGCTTTTTTTTTTTTTCTTTTTCTTTTTTTTTTTTTTTGCCGCACCTGCTGCATATGGAAGTTCCCGGACTGGGGATCAAACCTGCACTGCCACAGAGACAACACTGAATTCTCGACCCATTTCCACCACAACGGGAACTCCACAACCTGTTTACCATTCATGAATAAGGGATCACTGATGCCAAGACTTGGTGCTGAGAGAGTTCCATGGACCCTCAGGGGATAAGAATTGCTGTGGCAGAAATAACTGTTAGGAAAAGCTTGAGCAAAGCCTGGAGGAATGGCTCTTGGAGGTGGCTGGATGCTTGGGGCAGGGAGCACAAATGTGAATAGACAGCAAGAGAGGACAGGAGGGGGCATGCAGGGCAGAGGGCAGTCCACACTGAGGTCCATGTAAGTAGCTACATTTGAGAATCGAGGCCTCAAAGGTGAACCTATTAAAGTCGAAAATGAGGAGTTCCTGTTGTGGCTCAGTGGGTTAAGAACCAGACTACTATCCATGAGAATGTGGGTTTGATCTCCGGACTCTCTCAGTGGGTTAAAGATCTGTCATGGTGTACGCTGGCAGCTGTAGCTTCGATTCGACCCCTAGCCTGGAAACTTCCATATGCCACAGGTGCAGTCTTAAAAAAGCAAAGTAAATAAATACTTAAGTACAAATAAAGACATACTTAAGTATAAATAAATACATACTTAATAAATAAATAAAGTTGAAAATGACCTATGGGCAAATCACAGAGTAATAAGTACAAGGGACCAGTAAATCTTTAAAAATCTAAAACCTCAGTAGTAATAAGAGAGTCACTGACTCAAACGTATGTTATTTTTCACCCATAAAATTAACAAGATTTTTTTTTTAGTGATAATTCGTAAAGGTTTAAGAAAGCAAAGACACTCATACATTGTCCACTGGCACAGTGTCTCTAGAGAGCAATTTTACAATATACAACAAAAGCTTTAAAATATTCAAGCTTTCTCAGCATTTAAACTTTAGCTATGCTGTATAGCACAGGGAACTATATCCAGTCACTTGTGATGGAACATGATGGAGGATAATGTGAGAAAAAGAATATATATATTGCTATACAATAGAAATTGACAGAACACTATAAATCAACTATAATGGAAAAAATAAAAATCATAAAATAAAAAGTAAAAAAAGTAATAAACTTTAGCTATGGGAAGTTCATCATGGTTGCGCATCAACCTCAAACATAATAAATCAGTAATCTGTAGCCCCACTCAGAGATCACCATGTTACTTTGTCGTTAAACTTTCTAACCTTTATTCTGCACCCTCAATACACACACATTTAAAACTATTAGTAGGGCACTTTGCATGTACTGTTTTTTAAAATTTTTTTGGATATACTGTTTTTTAAATTTTTGTTGTAATATAGTTGATTTACATTCTTACGTTAGTTTCAGGTATACAGTAAAGTGATTCAGTTACATATATATAAATATATATATAATATATATGTAACATGTATTCTTTTTAAGATTCTTTTCCATTATGTAGGCTATTGCAAAATATCGAGTATAGTTCCCTGTGCTACGCAGTAGGTCCTCGTTGTTTATCTACTTCATGTACAATAGTGTGTATATGTTAATCTCAAACTCCTAATTTATCCCTCCTCCTCCCCACTCCCATTCCCCTTTGAACATACGCCAGTTTTTTATGTGTGAATCTATTTCTGTGGTGTAAATAAGTTCATTTACATAATTTTTTAAGTGTGTGTGCTGTTTGAAGCTGCTTTTTGCCTTAATGATACACAATAAATGATTGCTAAAAATAATTAAACTTGAATCTGATCAAAATTCTAACACTAACGACCCGACTGAGGAAAACACAAAGGAAAGATGCTGACCGCTCCATGCAATGATCAAAATCAAGATAATGGAAAATACACAGGGAAAAAAAAAAAGAAATGGAAGGAGAATTCAAGGTATAAAAGAGACTAAGATACATAAATAATCATCACATGGGGCCTTGTTTGGATTGTATTTCAAACAAACTGTACAAAAATTATGACCATCAGAAGAATATGACTACTGAGTATTTGATAATATTAAGAAATTACCCTTAATGGTGTTCCCATTGTGGTGCACTGGAAATGACTCTGACTGGTATCCATGAGGTTACAGGTTCGATCCCCGGCCTCACTCAGTGGGACAGGGATCTGAGCTGCCCTGAGCTCAGACAGGTTGCAAACACGGCTCAGATCCCGTGTTGCTGTGGCTGTGGCGTAGGTCAGCAGTTACAGCTCCAGTTCGACCCCTAGCCTGGGAACTTTCATATGCCATGGGTGTGGCCCTAAAAAGTAAAAAAAAGGGAGTTCCCGTCGTGATGCAGTGGTTAACGAAGCCGACTAAGAATCATGCAGTAACCAACCTGACTAACATCCATGCGGTTGTGGGTTCGATCCCTGGCCTCGCTCAATGGGTTAATGATCCAGCGTTGCCGTGACCTGTGGTGTAGGTCGCAGACGCGGCTCGGATCCTGCGTTGCTGTGGCTGTGGCGTAGATCCGCAGCTACAGCTCCGATTAGACCCCTAGCCTGGGAACCTCCATATGCCGCAGCAGCGGCCCAAGAAATGGCAAAAAGACAAAAAAAAAAGTAAATAAATAAATAAATAAATTACCTTTATTTGTAAGTGTAATAATGATATTTCATTTATGTGTGTATCCCATATTACAGATGGGATAATATAATGCCTGAAATTTTCTTCCCAATAATGTGGGGACAAGGAGTAAGTGAAAGTATAAATAAAAAAAAGATTTTCAGTATATTAATAATTTCTTCACATAGAAGTAGGGTATTGTGGATTCAATACACTATTTTTTTCTTCTTTTGTATAGGTTTGAAAGTTTCAATAACAAAAAAAAAATTTAAGACATCAAGAGAGTTTACAAGCACGTACATCCTAGAACTTGATTGCTTTCGCCTGTGGAGACACGCTTCCCTTGAGTAGCTTTGGGCTATAGAGGAACTGATAAGAAAGAGTGTAGATAGATTTTCAAAGTAGTGAATCCTTTCTACACCTGCGTTTCCACTCCCGCTTCCTACTGCCATGCAATGGAATGCCTTTAGATAGGATAAAAATTTCTGTGACTCCTCGGAGTGAACATTTAAGAATAAGGGTTGGAGCTCCCGTTGTGGCTGAGCAGGTTAAGAACCTGACTAGTATCCATGAGGATACAGGTTCAATCCCTGGCCTCACTCAGTGGGTTAAGGATCTGAGCCGTGAACTGTGGTGTGGTTTGAAGATGTGGCTTGGATCTGGCATTGCTATGGCTGTGGCAGCTCCCATTGGACTCCTAGCCTGGGAACTTCCATATGCTGCAGGTGCTGCCCTAAAAAGCAGAAAAAAAAAAAAAAAAAAAAAAAAGAGAGAGAGAGAGAGAGAACAAAAAAAATTAGGGTTAATTCTAAGTCACTCACTAAGGCATCGCATGTACATGGTGGCTTGAAGAAAAGAAAACAGCCCTGGTGTTTGAAGGGGCTATTATCACGCACGTCTTTCTTATTCTCCCTGTCTCCTTCCTAGGTATTTCCACACAATATACTTGGGCATTCGAAGTCGGCAGAGCGGGGAGAATGACCGGTGGAGGTTCTACTGGAAGATGGTCTATGAGTACGCAGACGTGAGCATGCTGCACCTGCTGGCTACCTTCCTGGAGAGCGCCCCCCAGCTGGTGCTGCAGCTCTGCATCATCGTGCAGACCCACAGGCTCCAGGCCCTCCAAGGTAAGGCCTCGAGACGTGCTTTCTGCATCAGGGGACAGACTGACTCCTTTCATCCCGAACCCTTTGTTGACGTAGGTCGTGGTGAACTCTCTTAACGTAGGCTATTTGACGCGTGAATTTATGAACGATGTGTATTTTCATCTCTCCATCACTTATAGTGGGTAATTTGTAGAAAAACAATTCTCTTTTGCCCTTATGCTGCCCTCGGTGTAGGAACAAAAATCCTTTTGATTTTACACTTGGTCAGTATGAGAATAGAGTCAACTGAGGCTTTCTGGCTTGTATGATAATTTTCAAAAATTTGAAAAAAGAGCTATCTTTTTCATCACCTTCCCTATCATTTATATATATACATATATAATATTACATATATTTCATGTATATATAATATATGTATTATATATATTTTATGCATGTATATAATATATGTATTATATATATTTTATGCATGTATATAATATATGTATTATATATATTTTATGCATGTATATAATATATGTATTATATATATTTATGCATGTATATAATATATGTATTATATATATTTTATGCATATATATATTATATATATATATTTGAATATATATATATAAGGGTAGTCACTACCATTTCCTTTGGACAGAAAACAGAGAGAGATTAAAAGGAAGTGATAAAGATTACCGTAATATTTTTTTAAAAGGTTATATGGAAAAATGTCAATATTTAACAATGTATGGTTTATGCAATACTAAGTTTCCTACAGCGAACATTACTGTCAGATTAATATTTTTGTGTCTTGCCATCCTGTTTGATCCTCTCATCAGGAAGATGATTCCATGAGTAACAGATCTGCCCTGATGTTTCCTTAGGGCTTGCTGCTCAAAACTTTTTGAGAAGCAAGAAGATTAGACAGGCCAGTAGGTAGACAGGTGAACACTCGTGTGGAGGATGATGGATAGGTTGCCATCGTCTAACTAGTTTCCTGGTAACTTGTCAGTCCTGTAACTAAGTAGATTTTGTTAAGCGCGAAATGTTCTCCAACGTACTCATCTGTTTCCATCTCAGCAGAGCCTGGCAGTGACCTGCCCTGGGTGCTGGGCCACCCTCCCCCGAGACCCTGTCTGGTTGGTCCGGGGAATCTCTGCAACATCCTTGTAACTTTGTCTAGCCAGGAGCACATCAGACCAGGCTGAGGTCTTTACTCACTGGAGGGAGGAGAAGGAACAATACAGGACAAGAGAGATGGAGAGTGTGCCCACAGCCAGTGACCCGTGGACTTAGGAATTGTTGGTCCAGCCCTGGCTCCACACACTGGAAGAGCTTCAGTCCCAGATGTTTGAGGAAAGGGTCAGAGGGATCCATGGGGCATGAGTCCCACACGCCATAAAACAAACCGGAGGAGAAGATGGGTCTTAGCCCAGACACAGAAGAGGACAGCCTGGAGAAGGCTGAATTATCTGTGGACCACTGTGTTTAGAGGTGAAAGGCCACGAGTTGCAGAGGGAGGCTCTGGTTTTGCTCATCTCACTTCCTCCTCGTGAGACCCGGTGTCTCAAATGTAAAGGCCACAAACTAAACTAGATGCTCTCCAAACTCCTGGCAGTGCCCATCTACCGCTGCCTTCTTGCGTGCCCAGGAAAGCCGCAGGGCTGGGCAGATGCCTTAGCGGGTGGTCTGTGCGTGAGGACACACATTCAAAGGCAACAGCAAACTGAATCCCTGTCAAATAACTCACCTCCAGGACAACTGGGCAGCCCCTTGGTACAGCTGCACAGCTGAGGCCTCTCTAGAAGCAAACCCCAAACACAAAAGGGGAGGATTGCCAACCACCTCCTGTGGCCCAAGATTCCTGAGGGCCTCCACTCATTTCCTACGAGGTTTAGAAAATCACAGGGAGGTTTTTATCCTAAAGATGATGGAGATGGAGGAGAAAAGGAAGGGAGGGCGTAGAAAATGAGACCACCTTTTCAGTTTGTGTGTTGGATGTAGTTTTATAGGGAAAAAAAAAAAAGAGAGAGAGAGAGAGAGAAAAGGCAATTCTTGGAGCTCCTGTTGTGACGAAGTAACAAACCCAACTAGGAACGATGAGATTGCAGGTTCAATCCCTGGCCTTGCTCAGTGGGTTAAGGATCCGGTGTGGCTGTGGCTGTGGTGTAGGCTGGCAGCTACAGCTCAATTCCACCTCTAGCCTGGGAACCTCTGTATGCCTCAAGGGCAGCCCTTAGGAAAAAAAAAAAAAAAAGTAATAAATAAATAAATAAAGCCAACCTTCTGCTGATAGGTGATCCCGCTTACAAATGAACCAGCTTATAAATAAAATGGATGTGAATTATAAGAATGGAGCCTTTCCCTCTCCAAGAAAAGAAAAAAAAAATGTGACAGAACCTGGTCTGACATATATTTTCACACATATTTATGGTAAAAGAGTCCTAAGATTTATATGAAAAAGCACAGCATTCTGCAATGAATGCAAATAATCAATGGCAGGAAAGCTGTGAGGTATTTGCACATAACTCAATTAAAATCTTCAAAATATTTTTATTTAGCGGGTAGAGAGGAGCCCTAAGTCTGCAAGTTACTTCTATATATGACTATCTCTAAAATTATTGTTTTTAGGATAGAAAGAAAATTGCTTTTTTAACCTGACCTCACATCTACTGCTCTCTGACCAACACTCTTTGTACACCAGTTAAAAAAAGCATACAAGAAATAAGACATTTTAAAACTGATGCTTAAAAGTTGTATTCTCCGTATGGAAATTGGTGCAGCCCGAAAACACTGTCAACTGGGAAAATCCTTTCTCAGGGCTCCTGAATAATGCAGTCAGAGATGCCTCGTTGTGCTGGAGGCTGACAGGCTCAGTAGAGAACCGTTTCAGCAAAGCCTGATTGTTTCTCAGCTTGTCCTGTGCTGGGAAGAGCAGTTTGGCTTCCTTTCTGAGACCACAAGTCAGGGCACAGCAGAAACGTGAACGCGGGTTCTTTTCACACGGTCACCTTTGCCATAATTGCTGCTCTTCACTGAATCTAGAATTTCCCCAGGAACGTCTTCCCATGGAGTGGAAGAAATAGTGCATGCTGTCCAACTGTACACGCAGAGCTAAGAGGGCGTGTGATAGATAAGACAGCGGCGAGCACAGCAGCCTGTGCTTAGAGTTTCCAGGTTCCGATGTGTTCTGGTCTCCCATCCAATCCCACCTCCCCACCTGGCGGGGGCGGGGGAGGGTGGAGAAACAGCAAGGCAGGCAGGAAGGACAAAAGGATGGAGGGGGAGAGGGGAAGAAGGGCTCTGCCGGGTAAGCAGAGATGGAAAAAATCAGCCCTGTTTTCATGTAGAGGATGAGGCCCTCGGTGTTAAAGCTGTAAGGTGTTGGTCCAAGGCCTGTCGGTCCTATATTCCAGCAACATCTCAAACCGATCCAGGACCTTTGATTCTATCCAAACGGCGCAAGCCAAGGTAGAAGGTTAACCACCTCCCACAGACCAAGTTGCACCCTCCACCCCCAGCCTTTTGGGGGCCTAGAGAATCTGTAAAAGGGCGGGCTGGGCTGGAGGGTCGCTGATGTCACTTTTAGCTTTCGTGGACCCGGCCTCCAGTAGTTAGCAGACAGGATACCATCTCGTGCAGGTGCAGTTGTCCGTGCGTGCACAGGCCGTGCGTGGCCACAGTGCTCAGGGCTGAGCCACCTGGTCGTGGTCAAAGCGCAGGTTAGGCGGCGCAGCCCCAGGTTGCTTGGTGGCGTCGCCACATACACCGTGGGAAACCTTCCAGGCGTGGGCGGGGGCGTGTGAACCACAGCCCACGCTGTGAGCACACAGGTGTGCACGCCCCCGCCATGGTGCCGTCGTGCAGGAACAGCGCTTTCTGTAAGGAACCTTCTAGGTAAAATAAAGGAAATCAGGCCCTCAGCAGATGCCCGTGGATACCTACCTACCAGCCCAAATGTTCCCACTTTTTCCAGATGGCTCTACCTCTTCGTTTCCAGATTCTACCTTTACTTGCCGTTATTGGAAAATCTCATTTTACATCTTACCTGCATTTAGCTTAGAGGCCAGAGTGAGTTAGGAACAAATGTTTTTCCACCAGCCATGTGCCCAGGAAAGCTTTGCTGAGCAGGAAAAGACACCTACACCTACCTCATTTTTTTTTTTTTTTGCTTTTTCTTTTTAAAAACTTTTTAAATTTATACTTGATTCACAGTGTTGTGCCAATTTCTGCTATACAGCATAGTGACCCAGTCATATGTATGTATACATTATTTTTTCATATTATCTTCCATCATATTCTATCCCAAGAGATTGGATAGAGTTCTCTGTGCTGTACAGCAGAACCTCATTGCTTATGTGGTTCTAAATGTGATCGTTTGCATCTATTAATCACACCTACCTTGATTCTGATTTCTCCATACTCCAAACCCACAGGGGCTGGCTCTTCTGCCTACAGTTTATCCTGAATACTTTGTGAGAGCAAGAAAGGGAAGGGGGCTGGAAGAAGTTTCTAATTATTCTTTTCATATCTTGTACCCCGCGAGACTACATGGAAGTCAGAGGTTAAGGGGCTTTTCCTTAAACAAACAGTCCCTGGAGTTCCTGTTGTGATTCAGCGGTAATGAACCCAACTAGTATCCATTGAGGATGCTGGTTTGATCCCTGGCCTCACTCAGCGGTTAAGGTTCCAGTGTTGTCATGAGCTGTGGTGTAGGTCGCAGACTCAGCTTGAATCCCCTGTTGCTGTGGTTGTGGTGTAGACTGGCAGCTGCAGTTCTGATTTGATCCCTAGCCTGGGAACCTCCATATGCCACAGGTGTGGCCATTTAAAAAAAAAAAAAAAAGTTTCAACAAACAGTCCCCAGCCAACTAGGGTCAGAGAAATCCTAAAGTGTGATGTCACATTCTGAGTAGGGCTTTCCAGACCTAAATCATTGCATTTCCAGTTGCTTACCTTTATGAGAAAGCAGATAGAGCCATGCATGCCCACTGCATTCCAGAAAGAGCCTCGGGTTAGAGAAGAAACCCATCCACCCCCGGCCCAGGCCACTCCTTCTGCTGAGTGCCTGACTCTGTGCTCCTGCTCCACCTCTGGATTCCTGCGGGGGCAAGGAGAGCACCCACAAGAGTGTCACCCTTCAAGTGGGATTGTGTCCTGTCCCTTTAGATCTATCTACTTTGAAATTACTATTTTCGTTGGTTGTTAACACATTTATTGAATGTCTCTTGTGTGCATGATGGTGGGTGAAGCTCTGTAAAATTCGTCCTAAAAAAATTCACTTTTTATTAAAAAACCTTAAGAGACCTTATAAAAACCATGATGAAACCTATTTAGAAGCGGCTAATGTGTCTGGGTGTATTCCAGAAGGACTGCTGCATTTTCTAGATGCAAGTATATAAAACGAGAGGGGCCCAGAGCGAGGGTCTAGCTCACCTCCCCAGACAAGGAGTCACACAGCTACTGCCGGAGCCCATTGTTCCACGTGGGTCTCTGACCCTTCTGCCTCTGCTCACCACACCCAACCTCAGGGGCCACCATCCCACCAGGAAGCTGCTCATAATCCCAGTGCTGCTGTAGGGAAACCTCTTCTCTCGGGCGCTGGGCAAAGCAGTTCTCCGTTCCCTCTGCAGAGCGCTCTCCTGATGCCCAAGTGTGCTGGGTGTCCACGCCAAGCAGGTGCCCTTGAGTCCACAGGCACAGCTGTCTCTTCAAGTTGAGCTGAACACATAAAAGGAGTCAGTCCGGGTTTCTGAAGCTGTTTGTTCTTGTAACCACTTAGTTTAATTAGCATTTAAACGGATGGAAAACGAGTGTGGAAACAGAGTTGTTTCTATGAAATCTGTACTGACAGATTTGGAAAAAGTGGATCAGACCAGAGAGGAGGGCAGTGCATTTCCATTGAGGCCTGGCGTCTGGCCTGAGGAGGTGGGTTTGTGCTGTCCTGGGATGCTGCAGGTCATGAGGGCTGCTCCTGCCATTCAGCTCTCCTACAGCTGGGGTGTGCACCTCCAGCCACTGGCCCCTCCTTGCACAATGCTTGCCAGGAGCTCATGCACATCCATCCAATGTCCCCACACCACTTGGGGGGATGGGGGGTTGCTGTTGTATCTCTGATCATTACCTGCTGTATTTTGCTGTTGTGTCAATGAGAAGACCATCCCCAACCAAGAAAGCAGAACATTTAAGTATTTCACAGAGGAGGGATTTACATTGGAAAACCTACTTCACAGGAAGCTGAGAAGTCAAAAAGAGGATGCTCAGAAAAGTCCTTCGTTCTTAATTAAAGGAAGCAGCTCCCACCCTGGGGCCAGAGGAATGAGAGAGAGGTGCTCAGATCCCTGGGGAGGGGGCCCAGCCTGGCAAGTGCTGGGTGAGCAGAGGGGTCAGCCTAGCTGCTGCAGAGTCCATGCAGCGGAATGCCATGCAGGCAGGCATGGAGGCACTGGGCGTATTCTTACTGCTGGGGGCTCTGTGCCAGGAGCTGGCGCCCTCACCATGGTAGCACATGCCAAAAACCGAAGAGGGCTGAAGGCTGGAGAGGTCCAATGATAATAGGATGCTGATCTGAGCTGGAAGCCAGAAAAATACCTGCCTTCCTTGCCTCCTGCCTTCCATTCCCACCAGTGCCACCTCTTGGCAGAATCGAGTGGGAAGCCAGCGAAGGAGCTGGGAATGACCTGCCTTGGCAGCGCCGCCTGCCAGGTGACTGACACACACGCCTCGCTCACTCACTAGGTTCCTTTTCCCTGCTCACACCTAAGAGAACTGCCATCAAGTCTGAGTAGCCAGCTAAAGCTACTTACTTCTGAGCGAAAGCCGGAAAGACTATCGACAAGACAAAACTCAAGCGTTTCAGATCACGGAGACTGCGTCATGCTAAACATATCCCAGCAGCTGAATTTGGCAACCGATGCATCTTTCCTTAAATGTCTGACCATAGATCTCAAGAGGCCACTCAGCCCTGTCTAGCGCTCGGAACTTGTTCTCCTTAATCTGCACTTTCCTGCTCCAAAATTGACTGCTTCCTACTTTTTTCTGTGTTGTCACGCTTCCATCGCTCGGAACCACTGGTCTCACTTACTGTTTCAGTGGGAAAAGAGAATCACTGAAACCAGAACTGCTTTATTGTCCCACCACTAAGGCCACCGTAGTGTCCACCTCTTCCGCACCCACCGCCTGGCCTCCCTGGGTTACGGTTCCTGGGGATAAAGTGTGCGCGCTCCCGTCTCTCCACCCCTCCTCTTCTGTGCTGGATTCCATGCCCTCTCACCTATGCAAGCACCTTGTTCCTGAAATTATCCTCTCTCTCTCCTGCATCATCAAATTTTCCTTTCTCTACATTCTTGCCATCACATATGAAGGAGCACACTGCCACAGCTCTTATCTTCACTAAAGAGAAAAATTGACCCACAGCACCTACACCATATTACCGTCATCAACAATTATGTTGATTGCTTATTGAGTTCTTTCACGTTTAGTATATATTACATTAAAGTCGAATTAAACTACGGATACTGCTTTGTAACACTTTGTGACAATTTATCATGAACATGACGAGTTATGTGATCCGGCACCATTTCTAAGGACTGTGGAATTTACCAACATATGGATCATCTTTTTCCTTTCCGCTAATTCCCCGTTTTTCAAATTATCAGTTATCCTTACAGTTGCTATAACCAAGAGTCCTATGACAAATCTATGCTAAACACGTTAAGGAAATCTTTGCAGTCTTAATGATTTCTCAAAAATAAATTCCTAAAAGTGAAGTGGCTAGATTCGAGGGCAAGGCTGGGCTTGAAAACTTTTGATACATAATGTCACACTGGCAATTTTAAAGCACATTTCTTAAGCAGAATTTTGCAGCGTCTCAAGTTTCTGATGCAAATGCACAGGACATCAGTGAGGGGAATAAGTGGCACAAGGACTGGACTGGGGCAAATCTCTGGAGATTTGGGAAAGAGCTCTCTTCATAGTGCCCAATGGCTTGATTCCAAGAAGTGTCCTCATTTCTTCCCTCATTACTTCACTGTACCTACCATAGCAACTTTATTGCATCTATTCTATGAAGCACAGCAATTTATTATTGATGAAACAACATTGTAAGAACCGCTTCAATAGAGACTTTTGATTTGAACCAAAATTTTTAGGAAAGCGGACGTGAGTTTCTCCAAACACATAACAGAATTCTGACCCTAGAAAACTTGCAAAGAGCTGAGCCACACCAAAATCATAAAAGAGCAGCTTCCACACAGGACAGTTGTCATTTCTTTTGGCTTTATAAATATAGCACATGCATTTAGTAGTATTTAGTGCAAAGCCCCACCAAGTACTAAAAAGGGCAGCACAGCCTCCCTCCCCGGTGCTGCCGCAGTCAGTAGAGTCAGATGCTGAGGCTGAGGGAACATCAAAGGCTATTGCATGTTCCTTCCCCACAGCATGGAGCCACCACCAGCCCAGTGGAAACAGGGGATATTTGTTGCCTAGAAGGAGGAATGAATGTCTGCTGGGTGACAAAGCCCAATGCCAGGTGAGCTTGATGCAAAACCAAATGGCATAAGCCCTGCTGCCAAAGAAATCAACCTGATGGAAAAGGAATACCCCAAAATCATTATACTTCAATGTGCTCTACCTGTTGGTGGCCATGTGACAGCCCTTTGGTGATGCAGGGTGATCTCCTATGGAAGATGACACAGAGGAAATAGAAAGAACGTGCCGTCTGGGACATCAGGCAATGTTGGAAGGATCAAGGAAGCTTTTATAAAGAGTGGCCTTTGAGTTGGGTCACAAATGACGCCTAATATTTTGCTGTGTTTGGTAAAGAAAAGATAGCCTCATGAACAGAGTAAGAAGAGGGAGGCCAGTGGTTTTGTCTGCACCTGTCCGTACAGCGATGCTGGCGGTAACAGCCTCCTCAAGGTGATGGGATGTTGGTGCTGCTTGTAGCACATAATTAGATTTATTCCTCAAACTTGAAAGATATTTCTAGCAGCAAGGTTCATCCTGTGTACGTACTTCAGAAAAGGCACCCGTTTTTCTGTTCGTCTGGCTTCTCAGCCTGTGTTTTTACATTGTTTAGTACTTGGGATTGTCAATAAATTGATCAGTAAAATAGTAAGTTGCCAGTCTGCTCAATCGATACCTATAGGGAGCTGAGTCCTCAACAACGTTGTAAGGAGAGGTTCACACCGATGACGGGGGGTTGGCCACACCACCCCCGCTCTATTGGAAAGAATTGGCAGAATAGACCCATGGCTGTCGTGGGGGTAATGATATTATTGATCCCTTTAGTTCACATTCAACACCCTCTGAGTCATGGTACCACTCCAAGTTATACTTAGATGAACAGAGAGAAGCTTCATTTGCTGATCATTGATTCAAGTACTTGAAATCAACTCTGTATGGGAGAGCAGCCCCCAGCACAGCTGTGAATACTTTTGAATTTGAATCATTTTGAACATAATATGAAATAAGAGCCTGACTATTTTTAGGTTCTCCTTAATTATCTCCAATAATCAAGCACACATCTTGGTGTTTTTCCACTCAGTATTCCTTCTCTCGCGCGCGCTCTCCCCTGGTCGGCGAGAGGTGAGGGATGGTGCTCGCGTGTTCGGGCGTCGGTTGGATGTGGGGGTGAGGAGATGGTGTGAATAATTGCACACACTCATCTCGGGGGAGCAGAGACCTGGCAGGAAGTTGCTGGGCGGTTGGGGCAACAGAGGAGTAAAGGGAACAATGGTGTCCCATTCACTGTTCCTTTGCTTCTCTCATAGGGCCCTTGTTTGCCAGCCTCCAACCTCCCCCAGTTTCAGTTCCCACACTTCATACCTTCAAGGTGTCAACCTAAAGGAAAAGGCCCAACCTCAGACTTGGGAGTTTATGTTTTGTTCAGGGATCTCACTGAGGGTGAGAGGCCGGAAATCAGCCTCTCAGCAGCTCTGAGGAAACTGCTCCAAAGAAGCAGGGGTTGGGGGACGAGCCAGTATGGACCTGACTTTGGCTGGAGAACGCAGGCAGTCAAGCCCACATCCTGGTAAAAGCAATGCCGGTCACAGAGAACAGAGACCTCAGGTTAACGACTTTAGTGCTTTTCCATGGAAGATACAGGAATCTGGGTTCCTTAAAATTCTTCCTGAAAACACATCTAACTCTCTATGGGCCCTGTTTTTCCAAAGCACAGAGAACCTCATCTGTTGATCCCAGATCCCTCCAGGGTGCACCACCCTTGGCTCTGCAGAGACTGAAGACTTGATCCTTGTAGGACCGGGTGATGAGCAAAGCCCTTCGGGGTTTTTTTGTTTACAAAGGAAACAGCTGCCCACTCACCTGACCTTTAGCCCAATCTCAGAGCCTGATTTACACTGTCTGAATATCAATGCCCTGTAATTATTATTTCTAAAAACTGAAAACAACCACCGTGACTGGGCATCCGAATGCTTGCTGAGCAGGGTTGAGGTGAGGTCAACGTAATAAAAAATTCAAAAATGGCTACTATGATATTTTCCCAAATAGCTTTTTTTTTCCCTATGAAGCCACAGACACAGCTACACAATCAGGATTTTCTGCCCTAATCCTGCTGGCGGAGTGAAGGAGGGCTTCTCACCTCTGAAATGGTTTTCACCAGGAACCCCGCTGAACAGCAAACTTTGGCCATTCCAATGTGTGCGTCAGAGTCGAGAAATATTTGGCATTCAGCCGGGAGATTGAAGTTGGACTGAAATTTAAATCCGTCCTTAGACATGGCAGCCAATATTTTCTTCATGACTCTGCAGGAATAAAGAAGCGGGATCATTTCCTGTTGACTGATTTAAGGAAGGCCTTTTCTAAATTTTTTTTTGCTCATGCTCGGGAGCCTGTATGTCTGCAGTTGAGAGGGATAAGATTCCATCACACTTTCAGAGCCAGATGCAAGTGGGAGGAAAAAGGAGCAACTGATTCAATTGGTCTGTAAACGTTCCTTAGTATAAAACCACATGGCGATTCACTCCCCAAAGCTCACAATGAGCCTCTGATTGCAGAAGGACAGGGCCTGCGGAGAGCTGCCTGCGGAAGGTTTTGTCAGCACTTTCATTGTGATTCTAAATTTCTACGGCTTTCCTCTCAGCTGTAGAGAAAGTCTGAGAGTCTGTGAGACTAAGAAGACTCCAAACCTCCAAAACTTTTTAAACACCCATAATATTATTGCTTCCCACACTTGGATGATTCTACAGGGCCTGAGGTTCTCCAGTGTACAGTTGAGATGTAGGTATTTCCAGGGTGTAGGCTTTTGTGAAGGTAGGTACTACCAGATTGCTGTTAGCGAAAATAGTGGGTTAAAAAATCAAACTAAGGAGTTCCCACAATGGCTCAGCCATAACAAACCCTACTAGTATCCATGAGGACACGGGTTTGATCCCTGGCCTCACTCAGTGGGTTAAGGATCCAGCGTTGCTGTGAGTTGTGGTATAAGCGGCAGCTGTAGCTCTGATTCCACCCCTAGCCCAGGAACCTCCATATACCACATGTGTGGCCCTAAAAGGACCAAAAAAATAAAAAATAAAAAATAAAATAAAACTGAAACACATCTCTGAGGATTTAAAGAAGAAACACATATTTTTAATATAGACTTTTGGAATAAATGACTAAGTCAATAAATGCATAGATTTTAAATTTTAAATCACAGAGTTTTAGAAATCAACCTAAGTAAGTTGAAGCAGCTATCCAAAAAAAAAAAAAATTGAAATAAATTTCATTTTTGAAATGTTTTGAGAGCAGAGAAGGAGAGATTTATTCCAGATTTAAAGATGCTAGAGAAGTTTGTGAAAGAGGGTGTATTGGACCTGAAAGAATGAGTGAAATAATTTTTAATGTAGAAATGTTTGGGAAGTGGCTCTGCTGGGCCCTGAGGAGGAAGTCAGAGCACGAGGTGTGGTGACCCTGTCACGTCCCAGAAATAGGAAGGTGGTGATGTGAACTTGATACTGAAGCACAAGGGTCTGTCCATCGCTCTTTGTTCTTAAGGTCCAGCAACACATCTCTCAAAAATGGGCTAAAATGTCTTAATTAGGACATAAAAAAAATCTTCATTATTACATTATTTATGGAACAAATGGATGTTGAGTCCTTCTCCATGGCAGGCACTGGATACTAGAAAAATGAAGTTGACCGAGATCAGCCCATGAAGAAGATCAAGGCAGAGAGACATGGGACAAACAGAAGAACACAGAGATGCCATCACCAAGATGATTGTTTCAAAAGAGATGCTCAGGAGGCACCAGTCAAGATGAGAACTTAACAGTCTGTCAGATTTGGCTCTTAATGACGTCATGGGACACACACCAGGATATAGTAAAGAAGTAAAGATTGCAAATTGGAGGAGAAGAAATCATGGCAGCAAGGGTAGACTTCCTAGAGTATAAAAGGAAGAATAAAATGAGTGAAGTGGCTAAGAGGCCAAGTGTCAGGACAGAGACATATACATAAGGAGAAGGAACAGAGTGGTGAAGGGTAGACTCAAGGAGCAGAGCAAAAGCAAAGGCTTTATCTCATCCAGTTCCTGCTCCCCATCCTAGTAGTTCACAAAGCTTAGTGTGAGTTAACAAAGGTGACACCACCAGTAACAGGTGGAGTCAGGACCAGCTCCCTCTCATTGGTGGTCAAGGACCCCAATGTTAAGAAATTCCATCCTGAATGATCTTTTGTTTTCACTCGGCTTGTAGCCTTAAGCATGTCCACTTCTCTGGATGGAAAAGAATTTCATGATTGAAGTTGCACCACTGTGTTAGAATCACATACACAAGGTAAAGGGGCTGAACCTGTCCGGGTGTCAAGCAGTCCAAGTGGCCATCATTTTAGTTCCTTCCTGCCTCACATGGAGAAGGGGAAGAGACCCCTCAGCAAGTTCCTAAATTTGCCATGAAATGGGGTTTCAGAATTCACATTTTATTTCCGTATTAAATGGATATTGACCGATTTGAACTCATTTTTCCTAACCTTGAAGTTAAATCCAAGCCTGCTCCCACCCTGCAAAGGCTCCTTGTGGCCTTTGTCACTCTGGCCCTGCACAGACAATGCCCGCCGCATGTGTTGTGCTCTTGACTCTTAACCTCAGAGCTGTCCCCAAGGGTTTTGAAACCTCAGAAATCTTCCAGCAAATGCCACTTAGACTTTGATCTGCCCACTGACCTATATTTTAGCATGAAGTACTTTCAGCTTGTTTTTTTTTTTTTTGAAAGAATATACATTTATGAGGAAAACAGCATGTTTTTAAGATGGCCTAGGCACATCATCTTCAGCATTAGACCTCGAAACTAATCTTTTCCCCACAAGCTTTTTAGCATTCATATTTTATGTGCTGAGATATTTTTTACAGTCTAGGAAAGTATAGGACTCCCCAAATTATATTTTCTTCATTTTTAAATAGACTTTATTTTTAAAGCATTTTTAGGTTCACGTGAAACTTGAGGGACAGACACAGAGATTCCCCACCTGTACCCTGCCCACAGATGCACGGCTTTCCCCATCGTCAACACCCCCCATTAGAGGATACATTTGTTACCAGATATAAACCTGCGCTGACACATCATAATCACCCAAAGTCCATAGTTTACATGGGTTCACTCTTGATGTTTTACATTCTGTGGGTTTAGACAAATGTTTAATGACCTATGTCTATTTATACCATCCTAGAATATTTTCATTGCCCTAAAAATCCTCTGGACCCTTCTTGTTCATTGCTTTCTCCCCCAACCCCTGGCAGCTACTGATTTTTCCTACTACCTTCATAGTTTTGTCTTTCCCAGAATGTCATGTAGTTGGAATCATACAGTGCGTAGTCTTTTCAGATTGGCTTCTTTCACTTAGTACTATTTATTTAAGGCCCCTCTATATTTCTTCAAGGCTTGAGAGCTCATTTCTTTTTGTGCTGAATAACATTCCATTGCCTGGAATATTACCTATCCAGTCACCTATGAAAGGGCATCTTGGTTGCTTACGAGTTTTGGCAATTATGAATAAGCTGCTATATACATTTGTGTGCAGGTTTTTGTGTGGACTTAACTTTTCAATTCCATTGGGAGAATACCAAGGAACCCAATTTCTGGATTATATGATACAAGTGCATCTAGTTTCGTAAGAAACCACCAAATTGTCTTCCAAGGTAGTTGTACCATTTTACATCCCCACTAACAATGAATGGCAGTTCCTCACCATCCATTTAATGTGATCAGTGTTGGGGATTTGGAGCCATTCTAAGAGGCGTGTAGTGGTATCTCGTTGTTGTTTTAATTTGCATTTTCCTAATGACTTATGATCTGGAGTATCTTTTTATATGCTTATTGTTATCTGTATTTCTTTGGTGAAGTGTTTGTTAAGGTCTTGGACCCATTTTTTGAGTTGGGTTGTTGTATTTTTATTGTTGATTTTTAAGGCTTCTTTGTATATTTGGGATAATAATCCTTTAAAATATGTGTCTTCTGCAAATATTTTCTCTCATTCCATGGTTTGTCATTTGTTTTCTTGACACTGTTTCTCACAGAGAAGAATATTTTTTTATTATTTTAATGTAGTCCAGTTTATCCATTACTTCTTCCAGGGATCTTGCCTTTGTGTTGCATCTAAAAAGTCATGTTTATACTCAAGGTCATCTAAATTCTCTCCTAGGTCATCTTTTAAGAGTGTTCTACTTTTTCATTTGATATTTAGTGCAATGCATTTTGAGTTAATTTTTGTGAAGTTCATGTGGTTTGAGTCTAGATTCATTTTTTTTGCATGTCTTTTGGTCCACTTGTTGGAAAGACTCTTTTCACTGTTTCCTTTGCACCTTTGTCAAAGATCAGTTGACTACATTTATGTGGGTCTACTTCTAGACCATCTATTCTGGTCTATTTGTCCGTTTTCTCAAGTATCATGCTTCTTGATTACTGGAGCTTTATAGAAAAGTCTTGAAGTTGGGTCGTGTCAGACCCAACTTTGTTCTTCTCTTTCAATATTATATTGGTTGTACTGGATCTTTTGCATCATCACATAAACCTCAGAACTAGTTTACTGATATCCACAAAATGATTTGCTGGGATTTTCATTGTAACTGCATTGATTCTATAGATCAAGTGGGGAAGAACGGACATCTTGACCATATTGAGTCTCCTTCTCCATGAAAATGGACTACCTTTATTCCACTTATTTAGTTCCTTGACTTCTTTCAGCAGTTTTGTAGTTTTCTTCATACAGATCTTATACATATTTTCTTAGATGTATCGGGGGGTGCTACTGCATATGGTATTTAACGTAAATGGCATCCCAGACTGCTTCTCAAATTATAGCATCGTATTTGAAAGGTATAATGCCTAATGACAATGACACTTGTCTCCCACCTCCACCAACCAAAGAAAGAGAGAGAGATGTAGGCTGCCTCTTCACAGAGCAGGATGGAGACAGAGTCCATATTCAAAAGACCATGCTGTGCTCTTGGCTCCACCACCTCACACCTCTGAGCCAGGGCTCATTTCTCTACCTCTCTGCATTGAGTTCTTCACCAGAGAAGTGGGGAAAGTAAACTCTATCTCCTAGGTCAAGCACATGGCAGAATCTGCTGAGACACTGTGAAGGTCAGATGCCCCGAACCAGACCTGGTGTGTGACAGGTACTCAAGAGGCATCCTCTTCCATCACATGGGGAATATTTAACACTGATGTGTCAGTATCAACTACAAAAACACAGATCATTAATAACTAAGGTATCAGTCTTACCACCAAGACTATACCACTGATTTAGGGAATCAGCAGTACTACATCACTGCTTCTTCCAGGAAGGAAAGAAACAAGAAAATTCAACAAACTGAAATATCAAAAGTCAAAGAAAAACATCAGGACTCCATAAGTTTATGGATCCTATATTCTTCAGGGGTTCCACTTACCTGATGCTTGTTGAGGCATCTAATGCTGCACCTCTACCTCTTGGAACCGGTAAAAAAAATGTGAAACAGTGGTCTGATATTATCAGACCCCAGACAGGTACTTCAGGAAACACTAATTGGATTTTCTTCAGCTTTTTTTTTAATTTAGTGAGTTCTAGGAGAAGATCACACCTCTCCTAACACTTATAAAGAGAATTTGTGAGCGAGACTGTGCACCAGTAATACCTATTTGATGCTCAAGGCAATGTGTTGCCATGGTACCTATCAGATCTCATCTTCATCAGGGAATAGAAATTAAAACTGACAACGTTTGAGGGTAACTGTTTTTGTTCAGCCCCTTAAGCAGTGTTAGCGCTTGAAAAGGGAGGAGATCTGCTTTTGTTGTTGTTTTCTGGTTTTGAAACAGCAGTACATTAAAATGAGTAGGCTACAAAATAGTCCAATAAGTTTAGAAAAACAAAGAATCCCCCACAGGAGCTCATTATTCTTATAAATTTATGTTATCAAAGGACGTGGAAATGCCAAAAAGCACGTTCTTAATGGTCAGAAGTGGCAGGGTCTTCTCCCAGCCAGAGAGAGCGAAGCAGTGACTAATGGGGTTCAAATGCAGGTTTGATCTGGATGCCTAATTGGCTATTTTTATATCTTTAAAATTCTGATCTTATATTAGAGCTCTAAAATATCCATTGTGCTTCAGGGAACATCTGTGCATTTGGCTTTTATAATAAAAGAAAGATGGCAAATCGAGAGAGGTAGCCTGCTATGGAGAGGAACTAGAGGATGATTAACCTGAGATCCAGGAAAGTGGTTGCCCTGGGGATGAGAAGGGGTGACGAAGGGGCTTCCAAGACATCGGTAATGTTCAATTTCTTAAGTTGAAGGGTGTTTTCTTCTGCTTGGAGCTCCACATAGACATGGCACACACTCACCATAAAAAATGTACTTAACGAGGGAGAGAGAGAAGGGAATACGGGGAGTAAGTGAACTAGGGCCTGTGGACTCAACACTGGATTTCTAGTCAGTAGCTAAATGGCCAACGTGTCACCTAGGCTGACACTCAGTTTCCTCAGCTGTAAAGGCACCTTAAAGGATCGCTGGGTGCCCCTCCAGCCTGAAAACTCTCCAGCTCTATGTTTATCACATGGAATACAGATTGCCGAATCAATCATGTTGGGGAAATCGTATTCTTCAGCCTGCAAAAACAAAAAATCCAACAGTTACCACCCAATCCTCCACCCCAGGTTGACTAGCAGAGCAAAGTACCCTCTTATATTAGGGGAGCCCCTGTAAGTAGCTGCTATTCATGCAGCAGAGTTTTGGAGATTCTTTACACGGCGGGTTGGGGCTGACCGGGTGGGAGTCAGCAGTCCTGCCTGGCACCACGGTCCACCTTTCTCCCTCGGTCTGTCAATTCGTCTTGTCATTCCGAGCTTCTCTGGATGTAACATAGCCAGGGATTTAACTCAAGAGGCATCTAAGTATTCCGCATTCATGCTGTCACGTGCTTTGTATTTAACCCCTCAAACTACACCCCCCCCCCCAAATAACTATGCTTTTCAGGACTAGGCTAATCATCACGCCAACTAGGCTTCAAGGAAATGTTCCCTTTTGGTTTGTAGAAACAAAAACACAGAAATCTCTCCCTTCCTTATTCTTTGCACAAGTGCTTATCGAGTGCCTGGAATGGGCCCAGTCCGACGGCGGCTCCTGCTTCCTTCTGGATCCTCAGAGCGCAGAGAGGCGCGTGGTTACTATGCCTGTGCTCCGGGGCTTTGCAGCACGCGTCCCAGGCTCGACTGTTCCCTGGCACTCTAATGTCACAGGAAAATAGACAGATTTGGGCCGCGGTCTTCCGCTTCTGGTTTGTTTGAGGCTCCAGGGTCAACGAAATCAGGATCGTTTCTGCGGGCCGGCCTCTTCTGGCCTCCATCGTGAGGGTAGCACCGCCCAGCTCACATCCGGCGGTGGTCTCCGGGCAGAACCTGGCGGGGGCCTAAGGGGAGCCCACCCACCCACCGCCTGGGATCTGCAAAGTGGGGCAAAGGTCTTAACCTCTCCGAGGCTGGATTTCTTTCCCCAGAGATGGGGAGCTACCTCCAGTGTTACAATGAGCACTGCAAACGCTTTGGATGGCATAACGCACTGAAGCCCCTGAGCTCCGGGCCTGGCACTTAACAGGAACTCAGACAGCCTTGTGTGTGTTTTCTCCTGCTGTTGTGATTGACGTAATTAACCCCCCAGTCACGTTCCAACGGGAAAGCTCCTGTCGTCAGAACTGCCTGCTGCCTCTGCTCTAAAGTGCGGATGAAAGCCCGGCGGAGGGACTCTGGCCGCATCAGTTCTCAGATGTGCCCAGGCGGCCTCAGGGACGATCAAATTGAAGGCCGCACTTAAGGGAGGGGTGGGCTGGACGCGAAATGTGCCCTGGTGTCTTAGGAAACGGAAGCAGGGCTGACATTGTCACCAATGTCATCACGAGGCTACTTGGGAGGCAGTTTGGCACTTCCTGTCCCCAGCCCCTTCTGCAAGAGTTCGCTGTGAAGCTTTAACAGGAAATGCTGGCAAAGTGCTGTGATAACATGGAAACGTGGATAAGCCATTCCTGTGTCGACTTAAAAAAAAAAAAAAAAAAAAAAAAGCACAACCCAAAGTCTAGAGTTAAGTTTTATTTGGGGGCAACATTAGGACTTAAGTCCAGGAGACAGTGTCTCAGGTAGTCCTGAGAAACTGCTCCCAGGAGGGTGAGCGGGAAGCTAGGATACACGAGTTTTTGCAACAAAGGGAAGGTAATAGGAACAAAAGATTTACAGAAAACCAGATTGACGGAAGAAGATTTACGGAAAATCCATTTCTGTGGGAAGAAATAAAGGTCTGGGCTTCCTGGAATCACTCCTTTGACACACGCCTCAGCTGTGGGCCCGTCTTCTTTTGTTTGTTTCCTGAGTTCCTTTAGGGGCTCACCCTTGGGAGTGGCTGACTGTCACATCTTTTGTTCTGTCCACTTCACTACCGCCCAGAAGGCAGTATTTCTGAGAGCTTCCCCAAAGAGGAAAGGGACGTATCAAGACATAAATGATAAAGGTGAGGGGGAGGTGCCTGCTGCCAGGCGTACATTTTACAGATTTGCTGCTGATCGTGTGACCCGTCACCACTGGTCCTGAGGGGAACACAGCACCATGAAGGACTTTCGTGTTTTTCTAGATATGAGGAGTTGCAAGAAGTGGGCTCATAAAATCTTCTGAAAATATCTATCTGAAGACCTGTTCTTCCAGTTTTCAGAGCACAGAGCGCCTCACTCCTGGTCTCCACCCTGAGCTCCACTCAGGGGAACTGTGGGTCAGCAGCTGCGGTGGCTCATGATTTAATCCATGTAGAGGCAGATGGCAAGAGCCAAACTCCAGTTCACACCTCTAATAATCAACATTATCTGGAAAAGACATGTTCATTCTAAATGTTGAAAGAAAAAAGGAAACCCCTCAGGAAATTAAATCTGAGTCCTGTGACATTTTTCTGCCTAGGCAAACATCCAGATAGTAACGAAACACATGATTTAGGTGAATTTTCAACTACTGGATTTTTCTCATTTTATTCATTCCCAGTTAATCTACCTTTCTTTTCTTCCTTCCTTCCATCTTTCTTTCACTGTGCCCAAGCATGGGGAAGTTCCTGGGCCAGGGATCAAACCCATGGCACAGCAGCAACAATGCAGTGTCCTTAACCTGCTGAGCTACCAGGGAGCTCCTTTTCCCAGTTGTTTTTAATGTTTTCGATTTGTTTAGAGAACCAGTCAGTGAGTTCTTGGGGGGCACCACATGCATGCAAACAGAGAGATGGTTTTATCTGCTAACTTCCCCAAAGGAGAACCCAAGAGCCTGACTCAAGGGCTCCCAAGGCGCCCCTCCATGGTTTCCCCAGATGTGTCTTTGGTGTATCTGTTCTGCACTTGGCACCTCTGTTTATTAACACACTGACCTTCACAAGAATCCTGCAGAGATGATTTACACGTTCAGTGGAAAGATCCAGCTATAGCATCTCTACATCTAAGGCTCGAAATATTAAAACATATCTATTTCCATCTAAAAAGTGTTTTGCTAATATTCTGTTCATCTTTTTGGTGGATCTAATATTGCAATTACAACCATCCTTTAAAATTATTTCCCATACAAAAATAAATTAAATGCTGATATGTTGAACATCCAACACAAGAGATCAGGCCAGCCATATTTCATATAGTTAGCATGAAAACAAAATATTTTTTAAAAATCCAAATTTATTCATCATATTGAAAAAAGATAATTATTTTCATTTCAAGAAGAAAAAAATGAAAATTATTATGAAGACAATGTATTTCAGAGCTCAGCTTTCAAATTCTGCCATGTTATTGTTGGTTCCAAGTTGTTTTCCTTTGCCTCTTTCTCCTGAGAACTACTTTATTTTTGTGGCCAAGGCAAATGAGAATAAATTAGAATCCATTATAAGTCCTGCTGTATGGCACTGGGAACCATGTCTAGTCACTTATGATGGAGCATGATAATGTGAGAAAAAAGAATGTAAACATGTATGTGTGACTGGGTCACCATGCTGTACAGTAGAAAATTGATAGAGCACTGTAAACCAGCTATAATGGAAAAAATTAAAATCATTATTTAAAAAAGGAATCCATAATAATGCATTGGTCTCTAAATATGACTTCTTTGAGGGTACTCCATAGGTTCTGAATTTAAGGAGAAGTTCCAGTGGTAAACATTTATATGGCATCATTTCATCAAAGCACTTCCACCTCCATCATGCCTCTGCCCCTCCCCAAAGGTGAAATCTGTAGACTTATTCCTATTTTCCAGAAGGTCAAACACTAGGACTAAGAGGAGATGTCAAGTTAGAGTCAGAAAAAGACCTGTGTCTTGTAGTTCCTGTTGTGGCTCAGTAGTAACGAATCCATCTAGTATCCACGAGGATGCAGGCTCGATCCCTGGCCTTTGTTCAGTGGGTTAAGGATTTGGTGTTGCCATGAAATGAGGTGTAGGTTGCAGATGCAGCTTGGATCTGGTGTTGCTGTGGCTGTGGCTGTGGCCAGCAGATGCCCCTCCAATTCAACCCCTCACCTGGGAACTTCCATATGCAGCAAGGTACAGTCCTAAAAAAGAAAAAAAAAAAAAAAAAGACCTGTGTCTTATCTTCCAGCTATGCTGTGTTTTCCCCTTCAAGAATTGAATATTAGGCAAATTCAAAATACTACTATTAAAGAAAGGAATTATTCCTTAAGTCTTTATAGCATTATAATTGGAGATGCCTTTGTCAACTTTTCTCATCTTAAGTGGCTGAGGAAAGACATTATTATTTTTCTGATGCTGAGGTTTGATATCTTCGTGGAAGAGCTCAAAACGTGACTTGTATTTAACTCAGTTCCAACAAGAATATGCGGAGTCACGAATGGACGCGATCACTGACCAGGAACGAGATCACTCGGAACATGACACTATTATGCAAAGTGGCAGCATTTATTTTCAGAGAACCACTTTTTAAAAGCTGTTGTGAATATATTCCAGAGAATAAAATGCTAGCTACTAGGTCTTGAGAAGCAGAATAAAATGTGATATGGAGTTATTGAGGGGTGATATATTTTGGCGGATATGGCTGAGGTGGTTTGTTTTAGAGTTTATAGCCATAAAGGTAATCAGGTGATTCTTAATGCTGCCAAGAAAGCTGCAGTGGAGCCATTAAAGGAAGGAGAAAGGGAGGGCATTGGGAAGGTCAGAACTTCGATTCTGGAAGATTTCAATTAGGTATTGATTCCATTGACACTTACAGCAGCCTAAAGGTGGAAAATTACCTTGTAAAAAATTGCTCTGTTATACAGAATGTTGGGGGGATGCCCAACTAATACCAGGCTTTATCAGCTTGTATTCTGCAGGGAAGGGTCATTTGTTAACACTGGCTTTTTTTTTTTTTTTTTAGCATCTTTTCTTTTACCACTCAGGACTTTAGGTTCATGATGTCATTAATTCCCTAAATATTCTGGAGGGTAGCCTGGATTTGGTAGAGTCAGATGTGTTGGTGTAGGCAGCACACACTGAGGCAGAAGTTAAGGAGGTAAATGCAGGTCAGATGCTCAAAACTAAACAGACTGAAAGCAGTTGCTTTCCCCCAGCCCCCTGATCTGCCTAATTGCACCTCTGACCTGGAGGGCTTCTTACAAATCTCTAGTCTTTGGCTCAGGTTTTCATTCCCAGGACATGCAGCAAGAGCCACGGGAATTGCCAAAGTATCTAAGGAGGAGAGTATAGCACTTAATCAAGTGTAAAGGAAACCATTGAGATACCTTAGTTTGAATTTGGGGGTGGAGTTTTTTATTTTTTGGTGTGACTGATTTTTGTTTTAGGTGAATTGTTATGATTTGGAAGTTTCCGATAAGTTTTAAAATAGTTAACATTTCTGAAATGGTGACCATTTTCCAAATCATTGGAACAATGTTCTGATTGTTACTGTGTGAATTTCATGTAATCCCTGCCCCCACCCCCCCGTGATCTTTAAAATTCTAGCATTATTCCAGTCTTTCCTGAGAATATCATGAGACAATTGGGTTAGTTACTCTATCATCCTAATGCCACTTAAAGGGAAAGAGAGCTGCAGAAAAATAACTTGTCTAAGGTCATAGGAAAAAAAAACGGTAGAACCATGATTCAGATTTTGGAGAGACAGCAGGGCGTGATGACTTGAGGCGAGACCTTAATTCTCTGCTCAGGAACTGACCCTGGGCAGCTGGGATGAAAACCAGGAATCCTAGCCAGCAGACCAGCTAGAGGCTAGAAGCAGAATTGCCCTGATTCTTTCCCGCTGTTGAAAGCAAGACTGTTTCAAGGAGGCAACAACTGTGAAAACAGGTCTAAAGTTTATTGTTAGAAACACACAGTACAACGTGTGGGAGAGCGCACAGAGAATAGTGTTTTTATCTAAGGCAGAAGCAACGCAGTAATGCACACCCAAAGGAGAGCTGTTGTGAGTGTCCCCCTGAATGAGGAGCGTGCAGAGAGGTGATGTAAATCACTTATGTAGGACAGTTCCTCCAGGTCTTTGTCTACCTTTGGCCAATCATCTTCTTTTATCTTTCCCACCTGACCAGACCCAGGGCCCTCCCCCCATCTGCATGCACATCTTTTGGCCAAGATGGATTCCTAAGCAAAGCATGATGGGGAAGTCATCTAGACTTATTATGGTCTGGCACCCTTCCCTCTCTGACCCAGAAGGGTCTCTCTGTGCATGTGTAGTTGGGGTCGCTCTGATCTTGAGGATGGGGAGTACATGTCATCTTGGTCTTTTGCCCAAGCAGGGCTCAGCCTCTCTTCTTTTTTTTTGTCTTTTTGCTATTTCTTGGGCCGCTCCCGCGGCACATAGAGGTTCCCAGGCTAGGGGTTGAATGGGAGCTGTAGCCGCCAGTCTACACCAGAGCCACAGCAACGCTGGATCCGAGCCGTGTCTGCAACCTACACCACAGCTCACAACAACGCTGGATCATTAACCCACTGAGCAAGGGCAGGGATCGAACCCGCAACCTCATGGTTCCTAGTCAGATTTGTTAACCACTGCGCCACGATAGGAACTCCTCAGCCTCTCTTCTGATCCTGTCATCATCATTGTTTAACAAGTTCCCAGAAAATAAGTACCAATTATTTGCCGTGTGGCTGTTGTTATTTCTATCTTAAAGTATTGATAGGTGGCTGGTTGTAAATGTCTATCCCGGAGCCCACCTATCTCCTGCCTCAATCTGATTGCAGGAATAGCACACGTACCCTGAAAACAATATTTACCATGAATTGTCTCATGTTCCGCCTTATACTTAATATGTATTTAGTGAGGGGAGGAGTCAAGTTAGAACCCTGGGCCCCATTCTGTGAGTCTCCTCTGCAAATTGTCACTGGTGTTCCCACATCATTTGGGGCCATGCCTAGTGTGGCTGCAGAAAGTGTAGCACCAGAGGGGAGAAGTTAGGAGAAGAAATGGCAGATGTCAAAGCACGGGGCAGAAGGACATGTTTCAGGAGCAGCTACTTGCTCTGCGTGCCTGCAGGTGATGGGCGAGTTGATGATGGGAAGTTGGGGGCTAAGTTTGGAAGAGCCAGTTGAAGTCAGATCTTCAGGCAGAAAACCATTCCAGGAAAATACTTTTCCACTTCTGGGGTGTGGGGGGAGATACTCTACTTTGGGAAAATTGGGTAGGGTATCAAGTGTGTTATTTCATCTCATTTCATTGGTTGTGTTTAACTTGTCAGGTTAGAGTAAGAATAGCTATAGGGTCAGAGCAAAACTGTTCTAGAAATAGTGGCCTTGTAACTTACCATTTGACTGCTGAAATATTTTTACCAAGGGAGAAAATAATAGCCAAAAGACAGATGAGAAATGGCAATTCCCCGTGAGGACTCAGGCTTTCTACTTTGTCTTTAACTGAACCATTGGATTATAACTAAAGGAGTTAAGTTATCTATTCTGACTGGAAGAGAGAGATCCTTGAAAATAGGGAGGCAGAAAAACACCTTCAAGACATGTACCTGTGAATTAGTAAACAAGGAATTAAGTGTAATAACAGTAAATACAGGCTGTCAAGAAAACCAATCGGAGCCAATAGTAGAGTGACTGCCTCTGAAAGCATCTCTCAGCCACACAAGGTGTGTTGTAAGGTAGTAAGTCTGATTCTTTAGCAAATATTCCCAACACACAAATTTCAAGTGAATCTTGTCACCTCTGTGGGTAAGCTTAGTGGGCTGTTGTCATTGCTAAAAATACACCAGGGACTCCTCTTTGAGAATCATCATTGTTGTTGGCCATTCTTTTGAATATCTTTAATACAACAAACAGCATACTTTTTTTCTTTGAGAGTAGGTATGATTTTTGGAAAATGAGAAAAAAAAAATCACGGTATGAAGTCTGGTAAAGAAGGGTGCTCTAAGTTTGCAATCTGCTGTAGGATCAACCTGAAAGTGAGTATTAGAAAGAAAGAGGTAGGTGTTAGTGATGAAAAGCCTTCCAGTCTCGGTCGGAAGCCTTGCCTGCCGTCTGGCCAAGCCATCCCCGCTGCGAAGCCTTCTCCGACCCTCAGTGGGACTTGGACCACATATCCACCAGCAGGTGCCCTGCTTCTCCTTTCCTCACTACCTCCTGTAGTCAAAGATCATGTTTTAAGAACCCACCGTATAGCACAGGGAAACCTACTCAATAGTTTGTAATAACTTCTACGGGGAAAAAAGAATGGACATAGGTGTATCTATGACTAAGTCACTTTGCAGCACACTTGAAACAATTATAACATTGTACGTCAACTACACGCAAATACAATTTAAAAATAAATAAATACAGCAGGAGCGGCCCTAGAAAAGGCAAAAAGACAAAAATAAATAAATAAGTACCATCTATCTACTGGGGGGATGAGGGAGAATCATGGGGGTTTTTTTTGTCTTTGTATCTATAGCTTCTAGGGAACCTGGCACATAATAAGTACTCAATAGATACTTGTGGAGCAAGAATGAAAGAAGGCAATTCCAGAGAATGTTAAGCAGGGTAGCATCACGGAAGACAGGAAATAGAGCAGCCTTCTAAGAAAATTGCTTTGAAAAAATCAATAATTCTAGTTTGGATGGGTTCGTTTTAGTGTATCTGTTTGAATTTGGTTCGTCTTTAGCCTCACCTTTCAGAAAGACATATAATCTGACTCATGTGCGTATTATGCTTACCCCGTTAGATATAATCAAGACGAGAGAGAGTTTACATTTTATCCTCCAACTGAAAGAATCCGAAAAGAGCTGGTAGTGAGCGTGATAGAAACAAAACTGTATTCTGTGCCTTCAAGTCCCGCGTGCTGCCTGTTTTTCTCTATTAATTGCTTAGCTATTTCATCTGGACAATATTTAAAAATTATTCTAAGATCATTTTATTTTAACACATTTAAAGAGACTCTGAAAACCGAGCAGCTACTGTCTGAAATAGGCAGTACCTATACTTAATGAAATATCAAGACATCAAAATGCTCATCACTTGGGAGACTCCAAAAGAGCAAATCATCCCCAACAGGCTCAGAGGCATCCTCGATGCCAGATGTAGTAACATTGAGATCCTTGGGGACCCTTCCTAGGATCAAGGTGTGCCTTGCGTCTCCACTTGCTGGCCTGCCCCAGACAGCCCACTCCATGCATGACTTTTACATGATACTAGAGCCCCGCGCCCATCTGGCAGCTGGAGGTCGTGAGTGGCGCCCTGCCCTCCTAGGGTGAAACTAAAGGTCTAGACTGAGGGAGATAGAAGGAGGTGGAGCCCCATCCTCATGGCCATGCCTCAGAGTAGAGCTTCTATCACCCAGAGCTGGGAGAGGGGAGTGCTGCCGAAATCTTGGCAGCCTCTGTACACCGATGCCAAATAGAAACATTGAGAGAGAGTTGGAGGAAACAGGAAAAGCAGCTTTAATTGCTGCGGGAAGAGGGAACACAGCAGGCTAGTGCCTCGGGGGCTGTGGCCCCCCTGGAGGGGCAGTGAGGAGTCTTAAAGTGTTCAAGGAGCAGGACGTGATCGGCTTATGGACACTCTTCTGACTGGTGGGTGGTGAGGTCACTGGGAGTCAGTGTCATCAACCTTATAGTTCCAACAGGTCTGGGGTCTCCATGCTTGTGGGCAGCATAGTGTTAACCTCTTCCACTTGCTGGGGGGTTCAGTACCTGCAAAACAACTCCAAGGACATGCCTCAGAATATTCTCTATAGCCCTTGAGGAAGAACTAAAAGGCTGTTGGATGGGGAAACAGTTATTTTGTCTTGCTTGACTGTTTTCCTTTTCTCTGTATTTTCTCACTGTGCTTAAACTGATTCTTTGACTCAAGTTTTTCTATAGACAGAAAGGCAAGTGGAGGAAAGAGGAGGGGTCCACTCTGGGAAGGCTGCTCAGGGTCCTGCTCCATTCCAGGAGGAGTAACATGAGCAGGTCCCAGCTCATGGAACAATGTCTGGCTGCTCTTACAGAGGCTCAGCAGTTGCTCTTGAATAGAGGCTCCTCCATTTGATATAGTCCCTTGGGACAGTTTTCAGAGATTTTAAGTATCTTTTTTTCTAATAATTTTCAGCCATCAAAGGGTGGTTTCACTGGGAAGAGGGTCTACTTAGCTCCTAAGTCTTGCATTTAGGAAGCCAACCCTGCCTTCCTTTCAAAATTCTTACGAACATGGCCATTTAAATGTTTACCTTCTTTTCATGGTTGCATCAGAAGAGTGTCATTTACTACTAATCCATATGTCCCTTTATAAATTCTAATACATGTATTCAGGCATCTCAATGAAATCATTTCCTCTAAGACCAAGTGTAGATCTCTTAGTCTTATTGGCACGTTCTCAAAAGCCTCTGGTGTAAAAAAGGACAATTTTTCACTCATGCATGCTACATATTATCATGTTTGCTCCACCATGTCTAGCCCTTAGGACAATGGAGGGTAACAGGTTCCAGTAACCCCACAGTAAGGCCTATCAGCCTCAGGCACGTGTGATTGACATCCCCTGAGGATCTCACCACAAGCATCTCTGTGGTCAGTTGGCTTGTGATGCCCACTGTTCATATTCTGTAGTCCAAACCCCTAGTAACTCAGAATGTCATGACCTTATTTCAAAATAGGCTTAGAGTACAGCGGAAATGATCACAATATTGTAAATCAACTATACTTCAGTAAAACTTTAAAGAATCAAAATAAATGAATGAATGAATAACATAGGCTTGGAGTTCCTTGGTGGCTCAGCAAGTTAAAGATCTAGAGTTGCCACTGCAGTGGCGCAGGTTCACTTCCTGGCCTGGAACTTCTACCCGCCTCGGGCTCGGCCAAAAAAAAAAAAATGTTTAACAATTTCTACAAATAAAAAAATATTTTTAAAATAAAACATAAGCTTGTTGCAGATGTGATGAGTTAAGAGGGGGTCCTTAGGGTAAGCCTAAACCCAATATTCCTGGTCTACTTTTTCAAAGGGGAAATTTAGACATACACACACACACACACACACACACACACACACACACACACACACACACACGGAGAACACATGTGAAGCCTGGAGTTACGCTGTCACAAGCCAGGGAATTATCAGACGCTGGGAGGTCTGGGACAAATCCTTCTCTGGTATCTTTAGAGAGAGCACAGCCCTGCCAACACCTTTATCTGCAACATCCAGTTTCTAGAACTGTGAGACCAGAAAGATCTGTGGTTTAAGCCACTCAATTTGTGGTGCTTTGTTACAGAGGGCTTTGCGAACTAATAGACTTCCTGCTGATGGAAAATGATTCCTTGCTAGCTAGTGCATCGTGATGGTCACCTGCAACTTCCTCAGAATTTATATAGCAGTCAGAAGACCTGAGATTATTATAAAAATGACCCTCGAAAATAAAGAGCCCTGTAAGTGAAGACTGCACAGTGACTAATGAATGCATACGGTCTGTCTCAAGGAATAGGACAGAAAAAGTACTGGAAGAAGTGCCTTTTAACATGAAGTTTCCAAGGGCAAATGGAATTAATCAAGGGGCAAGTAGCAGAGAAAGAACATGAACACGCCGTCCAAGGGAGAAACATAAAGTCAATGCTAGATTTTATCTCCCGCTGAGGCTGCTCCAGGGTTTCACAACCATTTACTCATTTAACAAATATTTATTGAGTGCCTCTAGTTGGCCAGGCTCTTCTCATCCCAGTCCTTATTAAATATGTTTTGAAACTAAGTGAGGTTGGAAGCCTGTCTTCAAGTCCCCGGCAACCTGCTCTTGTCTCTGCGTAGTTCCCATTCTTTTTAGTTACCTGAAAACGCGACCATGTCCCCAGGTTCCCAGAGCCTGCTAGAACTCACACATCTAGTATTTCTCTTCTTCTCCATTGGCCCAAGGCTCACAGTCAAAGTCCCTGCCAGGGGCTGGTGTCTATGCTCTAATTGTTATGTGCAAGTTGTACAGGAGCGTCTGCAGTGATCCCTCACCCAGGGTAAAAGGCTAAGGGAAAGAACCAGATCCTGACAAATGGAAACTGGCCTGTGGTTATCTCAATTTCCAGGAAGGTTGCGCACGGGTCAGGAGATAAATTTAACAACCCATTTGTGAGCGTGTGGAGGCTTCCGGCTGAGGGACATTTAAAAACAAAATCTTTCTTCCTCTAGTTAATTTCTTGGCTTTGGGATTCTAGTGATGTTTGTGCAAATCACACTAAAAAAACCAAGGAAGTTTTAAATTAATGCTATCATGTGTCAATTTCAGTCTCAAGTTTCTGATTAGTGATGTAAGGCTTTAAATAATAAATTTTCATATCACGAAGAAATTTCTCCTTGACCTGTATCATTCCCTGTCATGTTAGAGAATTCCGAAAAGGATTCTTCACACAGCAGGCACTGCATTTTTGTTCCCCCAACTTATTAGACTTTACATGGCCTGATTTATTTTCCATAACATGTCAGAGAGCCTGATGTTGTCGCATTGAATCTTCAGAACTTTCTCCTTCCGTTTGAATAAATTTAGACTGTGGGAGCGGGGAGGGGTCTCCTGTTTCACTAGAGCTCCGTGCTCTGCACACAGGTTATTGTTTGAACCGCTTCCCCACATATTGATTTTCAACACAGTGCTTCTCTTTCTCCCTCTGGCATTCACACACCTACTTCTGGCCCTAAGCCACCTGGAGCTGGAGCTGGCGGCTTCCCCAGGACCATGACAGTGACCTTGACAATGAGTGGGCTTCTTGGGCATTGCCAGGGGCACCGAGAGATTTAATTATCTCAGGGAGCGCCCCACCCCACCCCCAGTAGATTATGGGAAAAAAAGGGGGAACTTGGAAATTTTTCTCATCTTTTTCTTTTCTTGCTACTAAATTTTTAAACCTAAAAATAAATTTGAGTTCCCAAACTGGCAGGTTACATGGTGAGTTTGATTAAGTGTCTTACTCTTAAAAACCCAAAAGTCTGACAACGTTCTCTGTTGGCCTATGAAATATGCAAAGATGGCTTGCCTCCCTTACAATATGAGCAACTGCACGGAAATATTTCTTTCCTATGATGTTGACAAGAATCCAAATATTTGTCAGTGCTCTCTGTTGGGGAGGCTCTGGAGAAATGGGAGCCCTGATGAGCGGATGATGAAGTGAACAACGATGCTACTCCAGGGACCAGGATTGAATAATAACTAACACAGTTTATCCCTGCACTGCCCTTGACCCGGCAAACCCACTTCTTAGTGTCTACCCTGGAGGTATACCTCCAAAATATGAAACACTGTTTAATAAGTTTATTTGTTACAGTATTAACTTATAATAACAAAACTAGAATCAGCCCAAATGTCCACTAATAAAGGACTGGTTGAATAAATTATGATATAGCTATACAATGAGTTCTTATTCAAAAAGAATTTCAGTTAATGAATCTGAAAAGCATGATAGAAAAATCATCCTTTTGAAACTCCAAAGGAAATGATGGATTCAGCAAGGATCATTAATGGATGAAGCCATGTGAGGAAGGTTGATGTGAAATCTCATAACGTAGAGATCAGACCATCTTAGCCTCATAGAACAAGACCTTGTGTACCTTCCTGAATGAAGCAACATGAAGGTTTCGCCACTACTTCCTCTCCAGAAAAGAAGAAAAATGCAGTTGAGTTCAATAACACCACAAGGAATCAAGCAGAACATTCTAAAACATGGGAATTCTAGAGCATAACTGATCTTCTGAAGTAAGGATGGAATGACAAATGAATGGGCATATATTTCTCCAGGAAGGAAGGAAGGTTGGTTTAACTGGTAACAGGACAAAGGCAAGAAATATACAAAAAAAAAGGACAAAAACAACATCTCAGTTTGGTAATCAAGATGCAAGACCAGACTACTTTTCTGAAGCCTAAAAGAATCCCCTTCTCATCACCCTTCTAGGCAAAAGAAAACCAACTTGGTTTTTACATTCACTGTTAATTTATTTTATTGAAGTCTCGTTGATTTACAATGTTGTGGTAATTTCTCTTACGGCAGTGATTCAGTTATACATACACAGATATCCATTCCCATAGAGGTCATTACAGGATATTGAGTGGATTTCCCTCTGCTGAACAGCAGGTCCCCATTGACCATCCAGTCCATGGACAACAATGTGCCACCCCCAAGCTCCCAATCCACTCCCCCCCCCACCCCGACGACACACACACACACACACACACACACCATTTGGGTTCCCTTTCATTCAATCTCCTTGAATGCTGACTGCATACTGTGGATGGAAGCATGAAGACATGGCTCAGGCCTGTAAGATGCTTACTACCTATGAGGTACTTAGACATTTGCATGACTAAATACGGAAGGTCTTTACTATTTGAAGAAAATTGATACCAGAAAAAGGTCATGTTAAAATAGCTTTCAAAAATGAGGGTCAAAACTTCACTAAAAGAAGTCCCCATTGTGGTGCACTGGAAATGAAGCTGACTAGTATCCATCCATCCAGTGGGTTAAGAATCCGGCATTGCTATGGTATAGGTCACAGATACCCCAATGCTGTGGCTGTGGTGTAGGCCTGCAGCTGTACTGTAGCTCTGAATCCTCCCCTAGCTCGGGAACTTCCATATGCCCCAGGAGCAGTCCTAAAAAGCAAAAAAAAAAAAAAAAAAAAAAAATGAAGATCTAAAAAATTATTTGAATCTTTAACTTAACAAAACAAACTAAACAAACTGAAAATAGATTTGCTTTATTGTATTTAAGAAGACATAGTTTATACTTACACCATGCATTTGTTCATAAAAGAGTTACACTGTTGATGGAGGGTATGGGCCTAAACTTACCAACAAATTGAACAATCTTATAATGTAATACCATTCACTTCCTGTTTGACTTTCACAGCAGGATCATAAAGAGAATTATTTTAAAACACACACATTGGGGTTCCTGTGGTGGCGCAGTGGTTAATGAATCTAAGACTAGGAACCATGAGTTTGCGGATTCGATCCCTGGCCTTGCTCAGTGGGTTAAGGATCCAGCGTTGCCGTGAGCTGTGGTGTAAGTTGCAGGCTCTGGTGTAGCCTGGTGGCTACAGCTCCGATTAGACCCCTAGCCTGGGAACCTCCACATGTTGTGGGAGCGGCACTAGGAAAGGCAAAAAGACAAAAATAAATAAATAAATAAATAAATCACACACACATTTCACCAGTTTTCCCCAAAGCATCTCCTAATCCATTCTCTTCAGATCATTCTCTTTTGAAGCATCTATCGTGCCAGTAATTATTATCTTTCAATTTTTCTTCAACTGTCTAGTCTTGCTTGTGATTTTGGATTCCCCATCATCAGTTTCATCAACTTCATGAAATTCTGTGTATGTTCACCTTCACTTGATGATCACTTGGCTTCTTGCCATCCAAAACCCAGCAAGACTGACCAAGAGATGCCACGAAGATAGATGTCAGCGTTAATGAGGGAGGCGCTATTAGCACCATTTTCCTTCTCTGTGAAGCAGTAGCGTTATCACGGTGCTCGGCTAATGGGCCCTCCTGTACACCCTGAAGTTGCCAGGTGCGCTGCTTCCACCTCAGGGAGGCCTCACATCACCTTGAGGAAGTGATCTGAGGGTTCTTTGAGTAACTATGACAAGTCCCCCTTTTCCTGGAGAACCACCGAAGGAGGGTGTGGTACACCGAGCACAGGAGGCTGGGTTGCCATGGAGAAGGGAGCAGGTGAGTGACACCTGAAATGGGACAGAACTGGAGAAGGGCCTGAGGAAAGGTGGCCCTGCTGCATGGCTGCACAGAAAGCCAGCCTCTCCCTGCCTCTCTCCTCTCGGCATCCCTGGCTCCTGGATGCCGGCTTCAGGATGACGGAGCCAAGCAGAAGTGAACACGTTTAGTTGCAATGTCTTTGAAGAAGAATGTACCCTGTCTGCATATCTTCTGCTTGAGTTTGGAAACTTGCGACCTGAAAGGAAGAGGTGGCTGAGTGGGATGGCCGGGCAGAACTGTGGTCAGTGCTGTACATTCAGTGGGGTGTGACTTTGTCATTCTCGGCACCCTGCTCTTAAGGAAGCTCAGATTTCTTTTTATCTCCTAGGATCCCCTTCCTGCTGTCCCATCCCACCACACACATGTGCACATATGCAGACATGTGTGCATACACAAAGGAGCACATACACACGCGTGCACAATGCTCCCCCGCCCAGGTGTGCATTTCAAGTCCATTATCACATCAGCTAGTTTTCAGCCAGGCCCCTGATTGGTCAGTGCTCTCCGGGCCTTGAGGATGTGATGCAGCTGATTCTCTGCAGGACTTGTGAGCGCTCAGCCCTGCCCCTGCTGCTCCTCTTCCCAGGAGCCATGCAAAGAGCACGCACCCCCCTGATTGTGCGAATTTCCCTGACAGCCTGAGGGGCTCCAAGCTGACTTCCTCTTTGGGGAGCCCCTGCGGACACACTGCAGCATTACTTGAACCAGGCCACCCCAAGCCATCACCCCATTTTAGTGAAAACCTAGGCAGTTCTTTTTCAAGTAATGTGATAATAAAAAACTAGATTTTATAGAGAGAAAAGGCATCTTTGTGCTTTGAAAGAATGGGGGTAGAAATGCCCCTCCCCCAAACCTTCCTCTCTGTCCCCCAAGGGGCCAGCCTGAGCCTCCGGCCGAAAGGTCTCCAGGAGTAAGCTGTCCCCACACCTGCTGGGTCTCAGCCAGCCCCCCACCAGAGTGGCTGCAGAGAAAGGGAGGGGACAATGATCCCACTGGCCACCACTCCCCTCCCCAAGCCCCACCTGGCCCAATTAGATACCAAATGAAAGCTGATCCATGACTGAGGTTCTTGTTTAGATATTGTTTGAATCTGGTCCAGCGCTGTCATTCGGCGGATCTCTTTTCCATCTCTGCAAATTTCCACATCAGTCCAAAATAGCACCATGTGAAAATGCACCAGGATATATGTGTTCTTTATTGGTAGGATTAAAAAATTAAGGTGAGGCAGCCTCCTGTGAGAAAAGAACAACAGTGGAAGTGGTGGGAGTGGGAGGCTTGTCTTTGCTTGCATGACAACAGGCTCTGTGGCCTTAGGCAAATCACTGTACCCCTCTGTGCTTCATCTTTAAAATGAACACACTGAAAAAAAAAAAATACAGCATCAGATTCATAACCATGAGGAGGAGACAAGGAGGAATTAGAAAGGAGTGAAAAGACAAGGTTAGAAGGAAATGGGGCTTGATGACACCCCCAAAGACATTTATATTTAAACATTTAAAGCCAAATAAAACAAGCTGGCAAATTCATTGTAAGAACATCCAGGTGACTCTTTCATAAGAGGGTTTTAACGTTCTTGTTGTCTTCAGATATTAAGAGCTGAGAAAAATAATGCTTTGGTTAAACATTTATTTTATTTGGGAAAAATAAAGCATTGGAAGCTTTATTGAAACAGAAACAGTTTTCTACAAAAGCTCATGCACCTGTTGAATTCCATTCTATTTCAAATTTCGGATTTTATTATGCATCTTGGCAAGACTGGAACCCACAAAGGCACTGGATTTCCCAGCCCTTTGTCCACCACCAACAAAGATTTTCTAGAATTAGGATGTTACTGAGTTGTCTTGATCTTCCTCAAGGAGAGAGACTTCTTCAGAGTGGGGTAAAGTCTGTCTTCTGCCCCCAACTTCACAGCAGGGAGCTTGGATTCCCCCAAAATGTGCATCCTGACACGATGACAGGGCATCACCACTTCAAACTCCCCAGGTCTGCATTTTCTACACCCATTATGTACAGAAGATGGATGTCTGATATGGAGGAAGGCAGAAAGAATCAAAGGAAAAGAGATAAAATTCAGCCAAAGTCCAGTGGCATTTATAGCCACTTTTTCTGGAACAAGCCAGTAGCTAAACAATAGGTTTGTGAGTTAACTTCTTCCGCGTGACAGCTCATAAGGTACCTGTTCACTCAATGAATGGAATGTGCTGTAATCTTGGTTTTTACCTGATTTTCTTTATTTCTGTCACTTAAAATGCATGTTTCTACTCCCACCCCCACTCATAACATGTGCAGAAATGCACAAGAGATCCTGAGACCTTAGACTAAAGGCACAGACAGGAATCCAAGTATGTAATCCTGGTTGTCCTTGAGAAGGAAACCCTTTGCCCAGCTCTGCCTTGACGTGGGTGCTGCTGCCACTCCGGGCTGCTTGGGAGGGTGGAGCTTGGCTGGTTGACAGCTTGGACCATACAGAAGGACCCAGTGCGGCTTCTTCCTAGGCAGAAGGGCTGGGCGAGCAGAGCAGGAGAGAGCAGAGCACCCTGTGCAGCCCTGGGGAGGCTGGAGCAGAGACAGGAGCAGCTGAGACCCAGGGCACTGGGGCGGGGGGGAGGGGGACTTCCAGGGGTATCGGGGCCCCAGTTGGCTCCTAACCTGTTGGGTTTTTCCCATTGTCCCCAGTGCGCCAAGTCTATTCTCTTCTCACATAAAAGCTCTAGGACAAACTTCACCTGCCCCTTTGTCCTGGAAGTCTTGAAGCTGAGTGCCATGTGAAGTCACCCAGAGAAAGACACTGAAGGAAAATGAAGAGAACATCACTTCAGAGAAGAGAGCCAACGCAGAAGTCAGCTTCCCGAGTTACAGATCCAGAGGACACCAACAGGACAGACAGAGTGCCTTCCTGGACCCAAAGCCCCGTAGCCTGTGGGAAGCTGTCTCAAATTGCCCTCCTGCTCCCTAGATTCAAAACCAACACCATCTTACTTCCATCCCAGAGCGGCGGTCTACCTAAATGCTGTGGCTCTAAGAAATGCCAAAAAAAATCTACGTCAGACCTAGATTCCCCACCTCTCTGCAGTTCCAGTTTGCAGCATCCTGTTCGTAAGCTAAGTTGCAACTCATTGCACCCCCCAGAGCATTCATTCCTTCCTCGGCCTGATTATCAGTGATATGTTTCTCTGGAAGCTTCTATGAAAACACTCCAAGAAGACCCCACCTATAGACTCAGGCAAGCGTGCTCCAGAAACTGCCTCTGCATTAAGGTCACAATGAGAAAATAGGTAATATCACCGTGCAATGAGGCTCACACTGAGGCTGTGCAAGAACCCCTCTTGGGGCCTCATAAATACAGCTCCCCTTGGCCCTCCTCGCCTGATCAGTCTGGAGCATCCTGCCTCAGTTGGGTCCAGGAAGGCAGGTGATGACTAGCCCACACTTGGAGAAATGTCGCCTAAGATACAGGAACCACAGGACACACTGTCCCCATGGGATCATCTTCTCTTCGACGTTCTCAGTTCAGGCGGCAGCAGAAAAGCTGGCTGGATGGTCCTGAGGGCCTGAGAGCAGGGCTGCTGCGGCAGAGCAGCGGCAGTGAGACATCAGGGACGCTGAACTGACACAGATTCTCCCCATGCATCCAAGTGCCCGCGGTTCCCACCCCAGCCCTGACTTGAACGTCTCGAGTTGTGCATCCTGGACGAGCAGGGGCTCCTAAAGCACACGGATGACATCGTGTTTCCTCTCCCGTGGCGTTCGCAAGTTCCCGGGGGGTGTTGGGCGGAGCGCGTTGGTGAGGCTCTTGCGAGGTCTCCTCTTCCACGGTGAAGGCGCCAACGCCGCACACCGTCACCCAAGAAAGACCACGAGGTCAGGGCCCTAACGGCCAGCAGTGGAAGGAACACAGATGGGCAGGGCATCGACTGGGCCTCTGTCACTCAGCTCCCACCAGCAGGTTGAGGCTGCCGGCTTCCAAAGGACAGAGCGCTCCTTAGGTCCGTCCCTGGTACCTGCGCAGTATCTGCATCAAGCCCCAACGGTCCCCGGAGGATGGAGATGCCGAGGAATGACGTGCGCTTTGCTCCTGAATAGACACCAGGCAGGTGCTTTGCGCTCAACTTGCTCTGTCTTGAACCAGGAGGGCGCCCCAGCTGCGTCGCGTTTCCTGGGGCTGCCCCGGTGGCTCCCTTGGTGAATGAATGGCCAGCTCCTTCCTTCGGGAGCCCTCAGCACGGAGTGAGCAGGCGGCATTGTCATTACCGTGAATCTTCAGGAGGAGGGGAGCCCACGTGAGTGAATCAGGTCCCTCAAGTTCACCCAAAGCAGCCTCCTCTTTGCATGGGGCTGAGGACCAGGGCCAACGAGGTAAGACTCCTTCCAGCCTCTAAGGGGCCCCAAGGCTGACTGTGGGCATCACTGCCCTGCTCTCACCTGAGAGCCACTTTCCCTCCGCTCTCCCGAACATTCAGGCCCACCTGGGGCATCATGTCACCGTCCTTCCAAAGCTGAATAAATCAATGTTCCAGGGAAAGTAGGAAACTTGCCCAAATGCTCAGCACCCAGGCCTGAAGCAGGACTCAGAGCTGGGTCTGTTTGACTCCAAAGTCTGTTTTCCCACTGGACAGCCAGCAGTTCACACTCCTTTTGTGATCAGGGCCCTTTATACTTTCGGTGATTATCCAAGACCCTAAAGGCCTTTAATATTTACCATTTTAGACATTAAAACAGAGGAAAAAGTAAATATTCATTTATTCATCAGTTTAAATTAACAATAATAAAATTAGCATTGCATGTTAAAAATAGCCTCTCATGAAAAACAACTTTGCTGAACAAGACAAAGTTAATGTGAGAAGGATATTTTACATTTTTGCAACTCTCTTTAATGTCGGACTAAGATTCTTGTATCTTCTGAATTCAGTTGGTTGCAATATCATCATGCAGCCTCTAGAAAATTCCACTGGTAACTCGTGAGTGAAAAATGTCTTAGCATTATTTTAAAAGCAGTTTTTACCTCAAAGACACCCTGAAAGCGTGTCAGGACCTCAGAGGTCTCCAGAGAACACTGTGAGACCCGCTGCACTGGAGCGGGGGCTGGGGCTGTCCCATGAAGGTCCCAAGGCTGCCTTGGCTCTGGAACCTCTTCCCCCACACAGGGCAGCTGCAGACCAGGAGCCACTGGGCAAAGAAGTCTTAGAAACATTGTTCTATGGGTCTCAGTGGAGCTCCCTGGTGCTGCAGCAGGTTAAGCAGCCCGCAGTGTCACTGCTGTGGCTCCAGTCACTTCTGTGGCTCGGGTTGGATCCTCAGCAAACTTTGGCATGCTGAGGGCATGGCAAAAAGAAAAGGAAGGAAGGAGGGAGGGAGGGAGGAAGGAGGAAGAGAAAGGAAGGATGGGAGGGAGGAAAGAAGGGAAGGAAGGAAGGAAGGAAGGAAAAGAAAGAAAGAAAAGGGAGAAAAGGAAAGAAAGAAAGAAAGAAAGAAAGAAAGAAAGAAAGAAAGAGAAGAAAGAAAGAAAGAAGAGAAAGAAAAAGAAGAAAGAGAAGAAAGAAAGAGAAAAGGGAGAAAAGGAAAGAAAGAAAGAGAGAGAGAGGAAGGAAGGAAAATAAAGAAAGAAGGAAGGAAGGAAAGAAGGAAAGAAAGGAGAGAAAAGGAAAGAAAGGAAGGAAGGAAGGAAGAGAGAGAGAGAGAGAGAAAGGAAGGAAGGAAGGAGGGATCTCAGGGTTGAGGTTTCCCGTGAGGATATAAGAGTTTCTCATTTACTCATATGGACCCAAAAGAGCTCATCATCATTCTCATGCTGCCTGCAAGGCTGTGCTCTTCGGAAGGGGGTCTCCTCACGCTGGTGCTGGGCATGTTTCCTCCCCTGCCAGACTCACCCAGCCAGAAGCCCCATCTTCTGAGTATCAGTTTCTGCAGCTCGTGTTCAAAAATGTTAGAGGCATTTACTACAAAGTGCTGGCTTTCATTTTCCCTGTGAAAATACAGACTTTGTATGTTATGGGGTAGACGGCAGGTGCTGCCTGTTTTCTCCTTCAGTGGGATTAAGCAGCCACAGTCATATTCCAGGTAATGATCATCAAACTGAAGCTTCAAGCAAGGGAACCAAATGGAATCCCGGGTCAGGCTAATAAGCTGGAGCAAGATGAATGGAGGTGAGGACCCAGTGGGGAAAGGCAGTAGACCTGCCTGTCAGAGCCCACTGCCCAGCCACGGTCAGGAAGACAGACCCCTGCCCACTCAGCTCAAGGTCAGGAGCATCACGAATCAGAACCAGAAAGGGCAAAGGCTTGGCTCCATCCTAAACACTGTGCTGGCAGCGAGTGTCTTCTCGGATATTGAGGTCCTGCTCTGCTCGTTGCCTCACCTGATGCCATATGGTGTCCCTACAGAATTCAGCTAGCATCATTTCTAGAATAGGATATTATCTACTTATAGTCAACTTTATCTGTGGCTAAATTTTGTTGATTTCTTAAAAATAGTAGTTCATGTCAGCTTTGAGCATTTAAAGGCTTCTCTGTACATCTTCTTTGAACTACCATTTCCATTAACCCTGCATTTTGCCTTTTGGGTCCAAAATGATCTCTTACCTATTGAAACTGACAGCACTTTTGGCTGGAACCTACCCAGAAGCCAAATTGGGACTTGACCCACAGTTTTTAAATTAGAATCACTCACCCCGTGTCCGAATGCACTGAGATTCAGGTTCTTTGTACCTCCGTGCAGAGGGAATTCAGCAAGAGACAAAGCTATAGGCGAGTGATAGATTTTTTAGGATAGGATGCTTGTGAGAGATGCAAGCAGGTGAGGAGGCTCTGCCCTGAGGATGAGGTTGGCTACAGTTTTATAATCCAAGGGAAATGAAGGGTGGGAAAAGCCTGCCTCTTCCTCTTTCTTCAAGTAGTAGTTCCTCCTTGATATATGGCAAGAGAGTATTTGACCCTATAAGATCAAACTAGGACTGTCATGGTCCTTATTCAAATCAGCAGAAGGGTGGTCCTTAAACTCCTGCCCTTGGTCTGAACTTGAATGCTGGCCTCATCCCATCCCCCATCCAATGACCTGAGGCATATCTTGTGCCTCCACTAGTCAAGCAAACCTGTCTAGTTCTGATGGCCTTCGAGAGTGATCACCAACGCACAGTGATCTTCCAAAGCTCCCCAGGCCCCCCTCTCCATCCATGGTCCCCCATTGGGACCCCCATAACCACCTGTGCAAATATCCTACCCCATCCCTGTCACTATGACTTGGGCTTTTAAATAGCTTTCCCAATTTGTTAACATTTTCTCATTTTACAGCTGGGCTACTTGTGCAGCAACAATTGTTAATTTAAGTAAGATAAGTAGATTAGAAGTAACTTCACTTCAGCTGCCTGTGAAGGACAAATAACTAAGTAGACTTACCTGTAAAAAAAAAAAAAAAAAAATGTCGGTCCTCTTGCAGACAAGTATGAGCCTGTTGGCAGTCAGCTGTCCCTTTATGGCCAGCAATTAAGTAATGAAAAGGTTGTAGTTCCATTTGTCTCATCGCCATGTGTTCATAGGGCAGGTCTGCATTGAATGACCACTATCAGCGAAACCATGGGAAGCAACTTGCTTTTTGAGCTGGTTTAACATCATCAGTCTTCTGAGGGCTCCAAGCAGACTCCATCAGCCTTTCCCCACCAGCTTTCTTCTCTTTCTCTTTTCTTCCTCTGCCTCTCACCCTCCTTCTTTCAGTAAACACGAGGCGAGAACCCACACATCGTCGGGAATTCTGCTCTTTCCGCAGTGAAGAGCTCGAAGGTGTTCCCTGCTGGGACCTGGCAGGTGTCACTTTGCAGACGTCCATAGGATGTCCTGAGCACAGCTGGCTGCCCCTGCTGGCTCAATGCCAACATCAGCCTTTATTGTTCCTGTCGCAGGACTCTTTTGTGCCCTTGATCAGCAACTGGCTACAGCCTTGGGGAAAGAGGAAAGCAGAGAGCGGGTCCTAGAGGTAGTTTCTGGAAGAGTGTGTGTGTGTGTGTGTGTGTGTGTGTGTGTGTACATGTGTGTGTATATATATATATATATAGATTTGATTACCTTAAACTCTGTTTTATAGTCTCTCTGTATTATTTCAAAGTTTTGACTCTGCTTCCATTGGTATCTATTAACATAAAGAAAGTTAAACTGTGTGTGTGTGTAAGTGGACGATAGGTAGATGGATAGATGATAGATACATAAATAGGTAGATAGGTAATAGGTATTGGGGGCACAATACTTTCCTGCCGTGACTAGGGCCCAGGAAGACTAACCTAGGCAACCATGATGAGCAGCAAACCAGTTTGTTGTCTTGTGTCTTGTGTGTTGGGAGGCGGGGGTGAAGTCTTTCCTCAAAGCTCCCCGTCTGAAGAAAGATCAAGTAAACAAGCCTCCATTTCCACGCTGAGCACAGACTGCCCACGTGTCCTTTCTCTTCCTCTTCCTCTTGCTGGTACTTTGTTTTGTGATCAATACACGATGAGATCCACAGTGCACAAGCCTGCAGCCCTCGGTCTCAGCACCCTCGCCTCTCCCAGCCTTAGTGTGGACAGGGCCTGACTCCCGTCCGGCTGGCTGGTGCCTTGTGGCTGAGAAGCAGTCAATACCTGGGTGCAGAGAGATCAGGAACTCCTGCAAGGCGTTCAGCTGCCCATCATGGCAGAGGCACACACTTTGTTTGGATCCACTTCACTCAAGGGGGTAGTAATGCCTGCTCACCTCCCGCCTCCCAAAGCGACAGCACAGATTATGCCTGTGAAGCTGTGTTGCTCGGCGGCTTTATGCGATTTGACATTTTCGCAAAATCTCCGTCTCTCCTCAACGAAAAAAAATGTCAGTTACAATTTGTGCAAGAATGTGATGCCTTAATACACCAGGTGGTTTTGACATTTCTTTTAAAATATTTCTCTGCTTCAGCCCTGTTTGCCTGAAATACTCGTGATATTCTGGTTCTCGGAACACTCTTTGGACCAGAGGAGAAACCCTCTCATCTTTTGAAGTCAAGCCATCAGAATCATGATGGTCAGATTAGACAGGTGTAGCGAAGAATTCGACATGACAGTTTGAATGGGCACACGGAGGGGGGGCCCGGAGGAAGGACCGGGAACTCTAATAGCAGCCGACAGGAAAGCCGATGCCTGTACTGGGGTTTGCTCCTGAAGAAAAGCTTAAATTACAGTCACAATGCCAGCTGCACATCAGGAAAGCATGGCTAGCTGGCTTTATTGTTTGCTTTGTGAAACTTCAGAAACCCTATCACCTTTTTCCTGGGGAGGAGAGCTGAGACATGCTGGCACATTAGCACCTCTTGGCTTCCAAGAGTCCATTGGTTGTAAAGCCACAAATTGAGATAGAGAAACATTACAACTCATGATCTGAGTAGCACTTGACTCTGAGAAAGACTCAGCAGCCCTGATGAGCCAATGGGGAGTCCACAGGCTGTACAGAGGCCCTTCAATTCCCCAATCTTGTCATTATGGCTTGTGGTGACCTCCAGGGTGACTGGGCAAGGAGGTCTGTTCAGAAACACACTCCAAGAAAGGTATGACTTACCCCAGTGGCGTAGTTTTACAATAATAATGTCACCACTGCCACTTCGGAGGTGTGTTCTGAGGGCCTCTGAAAGAAGGACATGTCAAGGGGAAACAGGCCTCTGTGAACTGATGCAGGGCCGGGGCGGGGGCGGGGGTGGTCCTTCTTTCTAAGTCCTTCCATGTGCACTCAGGATGCAGCAGCATCAGGACCCCACGGCACTGAGTATCATCAAGGCCAAGTGATGCCAAATCATCCTTAAAACACACATGGATTGTATGGTTTCCACTAACTCACCATCCATGAGTTGACCCTTGGCTCGGCAATGAGATGTCTCTTCCTTCTCAGGCTTAGGAATCTGGTGGGAGGCATGGCCTGTGGATGAGTGTGACTTGACGGTAATAAGACTTGTCAAATACATGTAACTAGTACTGTCATGAAGATGGTCATGTTTCCCTGATGGCGCCTTCTCTTCAGGCCTCTAGATTTAGTATCAGAAATAATGATAAAAATAAGAGTCACCAGCACTTGTGAGCATTACCTTGCAGACACAGTGCTCAGGGTGCATGTGCATCATTCAGCCTTTACAGGCAGTGTCTCTCTGGGGAGGGAGGTGCTGCATCCATCGCACTGCACAGGTGAGACTACACCTGAGAAACACTAAGTGCCTTGCCCATGAGGGCACATTATATATATACACACTGTCTGTCTAAGTTCTGCATGACCTCAGAACTAAGGTCTTACCTACCTGCTCTCCTCTCAAGGAATTTTGTTAGCATGTGTGCCAACACGCATTTGATCCCAGCCCAATCTTTTATGAGTATTGTGATTTAGGGAAAATTATTTAATGCTTCCACAGCTACTTTGCTCCAGCTGAAAAGTGGGGACAATAATACCTAGAGATGGTTGAGAAGGTAAAATGGGGAATCCAGTGTCTAATATGGTATCTGGTACATATAAATCTTTCATTGTCTGTTGAAGGAATAAATGAGAGAATGAATGAAAGAGAGAGACTGCTAGTATTCATTCCTTTTACTCTTTCAGAGAGTCAGTAAATACAGAGGACAGGGAGGAAGACAGGAAAGCCTTATTGATCAAAATATCCAATAGCACTTTGTTGGAAATATATAAATAGTCCATAGTAGGTTTTTAGCAAAAAAAAAAAAATCACATCTTTTTGTACTTGTTGCCCAGGAAACCAGAAGTTTGACAAATCACAGTTAGCCTTCTCCTGGCTTCTCTGGCCTGGAAATACCCTCATGACTTACCATGGGTTACCATGAGGTGCTGAGGCACCTGCAGAATCCTCACTGGAGTGTCTCCAGACCACAGGGCACCTGAGAGGCAGGGGGCACCCTGTGGCACCCTCCCCACATGGCCCATGGTCAGAAAGGACCACGTGGGGTCAGCCTACATGGAGAGTATTCAGTACTTATTCGGGGCAGAGGAGTCTTCAGGGAAAAGAGGAAACTGTCAGAATTCAAGCTGATCTCCTGATACTCATCCTCTTAAATCATTACCCTGTGGAGGGAAGGAAAGGAACTCCAGGCACCTGATTATGGGTTACAGTGGTCATTAAAACAACTTTCATTATCCTGCTGGAGAACTGCTGACTCAGAAGAGCGTCAATGTCATCTAAGGTCCCATTATCTTCGGCTCTTAGCCAGAGTGTCCTAGACCCTGTCTGGTGTTCATGGACCTGCTGGGAGAGGCAGCATCCTAAAGGGACCAGAGCGGACCTCTGAGTCAAGTACACCTGAGCTAAAAACCCAGCTCTATCACTTGCTCACTTCCTGGATCTTCATTAGGGAAGTTTCTCAGTTTCTCTGAAACTTCATTTTCCTTTTTGCAAAATGAGTTTTAAAATGCCCTCTTTCGGGGTTTTTTTACCAGGAATAGGTAAGAGGGGCAGGGCCCAGTAGATGCTTGAGAAACTCCTAAGAAGTTTCTAAGGACACAGAGCCCTGCAAGCCTCCTTCTTCTTGTTAAAGATTTCAGCTGAGAGGTCTCATTCTATTTTGTTCCACTTGGGTGTTTTCTGCTATTTTATATTTACTTTTACACTTTCATAAAGGAGTATGACAAGCCCATTCTTTCATGAAAGACAAAACACGGTTCAGGAAAGGCTTTGATGGGACCTTGAGGATAGCATCGACTGATTCCATTTCCTGATATATTTATTTGCTGCCCACGTGTAGCTTACCTGAAAATATGATACCAACATGCAAAAGCATTCCCACTACTGACCCAGTTAGGGGCTTAGTAGGTGAAGGCATGACTGAGTAGTTACTTCAGTAGGAAGCCAAGACAGAGATTAATCATACTACTGCTCCAACGCATATCCACAATGCAGATCTTAGCGCGGCGGTACACTCCTCACTGCATTATTTAGCACAGGGAGAAAACATGTGATGATATATAGAAAAGCTGAATGGTTTACAAAAAAAAAAAAAAAAAAAAAAAAAAAAGCCTTCAGTTGAGACAAAACATTTTTTTGAGGGCCAAGAATATACCGCAAACTTCTTTATCTCGTTTAATCCTCCTAGCGACCCTTGGAAGTTAATATTATGATCCTGCTTTTTCATCCAATGGAAAAGATGCCCCAAGGTGGACCAATTTGCCCAAAATTACACTGCTAGTAAGTGGCAGATCCAGGTCATACAGGAAATGGAAGGGAAGCGTGATTCAATTAAAACAAAAACAAAAACCGCTGGCTCAAGGGGTAGCAGCTCTGGCTTTGAGGCTCATTATTTCAGGGTAATATCTCAGAACAGAGAAGGAGGAGGAGAATCACGACGGGGCGGAACCCTGGGGCAGCCCCGCCCCTTCCTGCAGGTCGGGCCCTGTTTCATGACAGAACGGAAGTCCAGAGTTTGTGGGGAGCAGGGTACAGGGCCTCGAGGATCTCAGAGGATCCCAGAGGACCCCTGAGGTCTTCTGACTCGTGGTTAAATTGGGCAGCAGCGAAGCGAATGATCCACATCCCCCCAGAGGGTGCAGGACCCCAGGCACCCACCAGAGCTCGAGACAGAGCAACCCATCAGGAGGGGCCAGGCCCCCCCGGCCTCCAGAAAGGACTGAGATTCCAGACCTGGGGCCAGGATGGAACCGGAAGCACAGAAACAAGACAGCCATTGGGGTACCAGAACCGGGCTGCAGAGGGGACCCTCTCCCGGCGTCAGGCTGGCTGCGTGTCCAAGTCCAGTGGGAGAGACATCGCGGACCTGGCCGCCGTGGGGAGCCAGCGCTGCCTCAGGTGATGCCTGGACGTTTTCTGACCACTGGACCTCGGGAACGGCCTCAACCAGATGAGCTTCAGTCAGTACCAGGAGGAGATGGAATAAGATGCTTTCCCGGATACTTCCCAGTCTTAAGTCCACAAGAACATGAATTTTGACGCTGCCTAACCTACAGTGTTTAATTTTAGGAAAACCTTGAACTTCAGTTTGCTCAGCTATAAATTGGAGATAGAAGGATGAGTTCTTTAGGCATGCCAGCTCATTTCAACCAAGTAAAGCACTCCTATGCTTAGACCATGTACATAATATAAACACTGAGAATATGGAAATCTGTGACCCTAGGATCACTTTTAAAAAGAAAAAAAATAAGTAAATAAAACCTGTAGGAGAAAAAGAAGTATCTTCCATTCAAAGAGTGTTGGGTGGGGGAATTCTGATTGCTGAGAAGCGGAGAAAGCACAGCTGCACAAAAACTAAAACTTAAATACTTTTGCTGCAGTAGCTTTTCTGCCTTTAATCCCTTTAATTGACTGCTCCCGGCTACACTGGAACACATCTTCATCTGTTTGAAATAAATCGTGTTGAGCAGTCTGACTGGAGCTGGGAGATGATGGAGAATCGCTTCGTGTCTCTTTGCCATGGGGAGTCGATTCCTCTCTATCATTTGCCTTGAAGAAAAAAAAAATAATAAGGCCATTTGAAATGGAGATGGTGAAAGTTCTCTCTCTTCCTTGAAGGCCTCTCCTCCCGTCTCTGGTCTCACCCTCCTCATTTCATCTTGCAGACCTTCCTGGGCGTCCCTGGGGAAGGTGCTCACAGCCCTGTCCTGATCTCTCTCCTCCTCCAACGCCTTCCTTGACCATCTTCCCACTTCAGGGATTTTGCCAAGCACCTCTACACCAGGCACTCCAGCTCTGATCTCTTCCTGGTCTGAACCCCAACTCTGGGCTCCCATGGGTATGTCCACAGGAGTGAACTGCAGGGCTCTCACAGGTGTGCAGGAGGGGAGCCTATATCCTCACCTGGGACACCCTGTCTTGGCTCCTCCAGCCTCTCTGCTGCCCAGGCTGGTGACCAGAGCTCGTCCCCACCCCCCACTGCCCGTGTGCATGAGCTGCCTCCAGGCCTTCCAGCTCCTCGTCTCTATTTCTCTGGTTCAGCTCCACCTGTCCCTGCTCTATTTGGATGTCTCCCGCCTCTCACCTGGACCTGACAGGCTGTTCTGCTTCCATCTCTCCCGTCTGACCACCTGCTAATGCCAAAGTTATCTCCCGGTGACACAGGGTGGCTCACGGCATCCATCGCTAAGATTTAAAGTTGGTGCCTGTTGTCTGCAGGATAAAATCTACACAATTGCTTTGGATTCGGACCTACTCATGACTCTTCCCAACTGCATTCCCGCTGTACTCCCGTCCTAGACCTCCCAGGGCACACACGTCCCGCTCACCACGCCCTGGATTCCTGAGATGTGGCCCCTCCAGGTCATCACGGCTCAGCCAGCCTCTGCTCAGGTCTCAGCCAAGCTAGAATCAGCTCTCCTGCGTGCTCGTGCATTGCATTGCGTTTACTGCTATTGAAGAATTATTTCATTTTGTCTCTTACTAACGTTGGTTGTTTGCATCCCTAATGAGCCTCGAAGTTTCTTGAGTGCCATCCCCAAGATGGATCTGCACATTTCTTGAGTCCTGGGTGGTGGTTAAAGGGAAAAGCCCTGGAGAAAGGCCGCTTAGGCTGTGGCCTGAGTCTAGCACTAGTGGGCTCTGGGTAATTGGGTCGGTGACCGACTCCATCTCACTTCACTTTCCTGACATGCACAGCGACGCTCATAACTGACCCTCCGACCTCAGATTCTTGTGAGGACTGAATATTGTCCTACTTAGCACAGAGCCCGGCACGTAATACCTGCTCCCTAAGTGTGAACTTTGATTTCTTCGTTGTTATTATTATTCCATTCTGTACCTGGAACAGTAGAAAAGCCCTTGGGGAGTTTTTAAAATTGAATTCTTCCAAGGAAACGTTCTTAAATCCAGGGCCTCGGGGTCACATGCAGTTACTCTAGGACTAGTGTGAGGTTAGAATGTTTCTGCTCGTTCTCGGTCCATTGACCACTCACCTATCCAGCACTGATGCCCAGAACACAAAATGGAAAAGCAGGCTGGAAACGAGACCAGGATCCTCAGCGCCGCGGGGCTGAGGCCAACCTTCTGAAGTGGGTCAGCCTTCCTCCCTGTCCCTGCCATCAGTGTCCATCTTCCAGCCCAACGAGATGGGGTCTGAGAAAGGGAATGGCCTCCCATCCCTGTGCAGTGAAGTGGCCCAGGTGCGGTAATGGCCAGTCACAGTGGGCGCCTAAGTCCCCAGGCCCAGAACTGCCTGGCGACTCTTAGGCTGCACTCACCCATGAAGGACAGTGGCAAGACACTCTGTCAGCTCACGGCACAGAAGGGGCTTCCCTGACAAGCCCTGCTTCCCCGGAAGACTCTCGTCTTAGAGACTCACATGCAGTCTCCCCACATCCCACAGAGCCATGACTTGTGCCACATTTCAGCCTCGAAAATATGTCAAGGGGCTCCAGATGGCTGGGAGCTCCCCAGGGTATGGCTGGCAGCTGGGAGGGGGCAACAGGCTAGATGCCAGCTCAGGTGGGCTTATGCTCTTATCCCCGGACCAGTCACTGAGGGAAGGTGGAAAAGAGGTAGACGTGAGTGCTGGTACTGTGTGGGCTGCATCCCAGCCGCTCTCTCTCAAGCTCTGGCATCCACTGATCAGCCGTAGAAATGAGAATCCGACACTCTGTAAATGTGAGGAAGGAGGAGGCAGCCATACCACTAAGCTGTCATGTGGTGAACTCTGAGCCCAGCTCCCAGCTCCCAGAAAAGGGGAAAGTAACAATCTCTCTCTCTTTTTTTAAAGTATAGTTGATTTACAGTGTTTCTTCAATTTCTGTTGTACAGCAAAGTGACCCAGTCACACACAGATCCCTGTGCTGTACAGCAGGGGCCCCATTGCCCATCCATTCCAAATATTACCGTTTGTATCCACCAACCCCAAATGACCTCTCTTATTAAAAAAAAAAAAAAAAAGCAACATCCAGGAAGTTATTATGGCAGAGCAACAATAACTACCCTGGTCCCTTGTCCAATACTCATCTGTTTATAACTTTTGTGGCAGGTGCCCTTGGCTCACCCACTGCACACTGTCCCTTAGTCACAAGAGGCCATAATGCACCAATGAAATGGGAGCACTTTAAGCCCTCAAAGAATTTGCTTATATAAAGACAGCTGAAACAACTGAGAGTCACCGAGCTCCCTCTTGCTAGTTGGCCTGGCTTGACTCGGAGGCTTAGGAAGAGCCAACCGTGTTGAGTTCAGGATTCAAGACACCTTGGGACAGCCTCACACCTTGTCCCCACTGTGCACACACACAGCTCCCAGAGAACCTGACTGGATCGTGTGAACCAAACGATTTCCTGCCATGTGTGATGAACAACTGAGGAAGGAGAAGGACTTGTCCTTTAAGATGCCCTCGGAGGCAAAGAAAAAATTTCTGAAACTGTCCAAAGTGGCTTTGATGAGAAAATAATTAAAGCCACCAGCAGAACTCTCCTCGTGTTTGAGTCAGATAACAAAATCACTGACGGCAATGGTCTACCCAAAGGATGGGAATCGGAAGACAAACTAAACCAGATTCACCCTGGATGATTTTATCAACATCTCCAGCTCCTTTAGTTAGCAATATTTAGTCCAAAGTAATATGTGTGTGTGTGTGTGTGTGTGTGTGTGTGTGTGTGTGTGTAGAGAGAGAGAGAACCATGTATATATGTGACATTGTTTTACTGATTTTTTTCTTTATATGAGAAGAAATGAGGACATAGAAGCCAGTTGCTATATTGATCTTATGACAATGTACCTTCACTTTGTTCTGACAATCTTCACTTAATTAAAGTTTCTTTCCTTTATCACTTCCTTTTGTGATGGCAGAAAAAGAGCACACTTTAAATGTCCTGTGATATAGACAATTTTTTAAGAACTCTGTTCTAGTCCTTCAAAACTCAGGCTGAAGTCTACTAACCTACCTAACAACCAGAGCAGTGTGTTCTGTTACACAGGTGACATCTGTGTCTCCCAGGCCGACAGTCTCCACTCCTCAAATCAGTCTCAGTGGCCCGCTTCTCCTTCCTCTGCTAGTTATGTTTTATGTAAAAAGATAATAACAAATCAATACAGGACAAGAATATAAGAATACATTTTTAGGTGAAAATATTGCTTTGCTGCTTATTAGTAACAATTCTATGCATTGCTGATGAAGACAAGCTCATTTCCTATCTACTTTCAAATGACTACTCATTTTTATAAAAACTGTCCTTTTGATGGTAGAAGCAGAGATTATGCTTTGATTTTTTGATTGCACGTTATAATTTCCCCAAATCATACAGAAATAATGAAGCCATATCGTTGACTCAAGCCTTAATTGTGTTTTCTACCGTAGAAAGAGAAATCTCAGCAGACATTATGCTCACATGCCCGTTATTAACATATTAAGATGTGTGAAGAATCAAGGAAATGATTAGCAGGTCAAAGGGAAGTCTTGTCTGACCTCGAGTTATTCAACTGCTTCTGGTCCTTAAAGGCAGGATTTATTCACATACTTACTAATCAGATATTGATTCAGCATTTGCTATATGCAAGGCTCATTTCTTGGATTAAAACGCAATAGCAGTGAGTTCTTCAGAAGTTTACAGACAAACAGGAGAAATGACACTTACCTATGACATAGGTTAAAAGGGGGCAGATGTCACACATGAACATGTTAGCACTTTATCACAAAGCACAAGGGAGAGAAAACACAGGTGAAGCTTAGCAGAGGGGAAGATTTTCCATCTTCGATGGTACCTTAATTTTTTACTGCAGTTCCATACATTATCCCCAAACTTAGGGGCTTAAAACAACAAATGCGTGTTATCTCTCAGTTACTGTCACAGAGGAATCTGGGTGTGGCTGAGGCTGAGTTCCTCTGTCTCCGGGTTTCGCCTGAGCTGCAGTCAGACAGTCATGTGTGGCTGCGTTGTCATCTGAAGTTTCACCTGGTGGGGGCAGGGGAGGGGACTGCCCGCCTCCAAGCTCACTGACGTGGTTGTTGGCCACCCTCAGCCCCTGCCGTGGTTGTTGGCCACCCTCAGCCCCTGCCGTGTGGGCCACCCACAGCCCCTGCTGTGCTGACAGTGATGTGACCGCTGGTTTCCTCCATGGCAGATGGACTAAGAAACAGCAACTGTGATGGAAGCCACTGTCTTCCAGCAACCGAATCTCAGGCTGCTGTGCTCTGTTCCCTCATCCAGCCCACATCCATGGATAGGGTGTTCCATAAGCACAGGAAGGCAGGGTCACAGGGGCTGTCCTAGAAGCTGCCAACCCCAGAGACACTACTTTCCTACCTAAACACTAACACACTCAAATTCCCTATTTAAATGCCACTGTGTCTGGTGTTATGCACCCAATTTTGCAAACCCTTCTTGCATCAAAAGTCTAATAACGCTGGGAAGAGGACCGACGTCCTGTGTGTCTCCTCCTCCGCTTCTCTGTTATTCAGGAATCACAGTGTTTGTCTCCTGCAGTCTTCTCAAGGAAGGTGCTGGAAAGTACTGTGGCGTTTAGGTGCCTCCAGGACGGGAGACTAGGTGAGCAGGAGAGCTTTACACATCTCTTCTCCTTGTTTCTTGTTCAGAATGTTTAGTCCTGTCAGAACAGGCAGAGCACATCTTGCATAGCTAACAATAGCCTGTGATCACGCAGAAAAAGAACCGACATCTTAAAGACAGCTTAACAAAAAAATGCTTGACGACAACGCGTCCTGCCTTTTCAAAGTCATGATTTCATCTCAGATCACTTAGATGAGAAATAAGGGAGTTTCACCCTTTCTGATTGCCCTGTTTTCGTGATGCATGGAGGGAGGGCAGGCCCACACCAGGACAGGGGAGGGCCAGGCCTGCACAGTGGGGTTAACTGGAAAAAATAATGTATTAATGCATTGGAAAAAATAGTGTAAAAAGTCAAGAATACATCAGAAGCTAAATGCATAACAATGGGATTACCTTCACACAAGGTGAGAAAAAATCAGATTCTTAGTCCTTACCTTGGAGTCAACGACATTATACTTCAGTAAGTTCCTGTCACGCGTCAGGTGCTGAATTCATGGATGAAGAAGAAAAAATTTTTGAATTTATATCAACAATTTATTGCTTCAGGAAACTAGTATCCTCTTTTGTATTTGGAAAACATTAGACTTGTTCAAAGGGTCCTATTATAGAAGAATTCCTGGTCTGCAACACTTTTATTTTTTAATTTTCAAACAATTAGAACCTCATTAGAAAGTCCTTGTAAGGGGGAGTCCCCATCATGGCTCAGCAGTTAACAAATCTGATTAGCATCCATGAGGATGTAGGTTGGATCCCTGGCCTCGCTCAGTGGGTCAAGGATCCAGCATTGCCATGAGCTGTGGTGTAGGTCTCGGTCGTGGCTCAGATCCTGCGAGGCTGTGGCTGTGGTGTAGGCTGGCAGCCGTAGCTCCGATTCAACCCCTAGCCTGCAGCGGGTGTGGACCTAAAAAGAAAGAAAGAAAATTGTTGTAAAGACAGAGTGATTATGCGGTGGAAACTATCAATTCTGGAGTCAGAGAGACCTAGGTTTGAAAATTAAAAACTGTGGCTTTGGACGTACCTTAAATGCACTGTGGTAACTTGAAAATCCTGCAGTGCACTACTTAGAATAGAATAACTATATGATAAATGGAAGCCGGCATTACTACTACTAATAATCACACATAAAGAGAATTATAACCTCCAGGTTTAGAGTAATGTGGAAACAAAGCCAAGTGTTATAGAAACAAAGTGATACTGTCTGAGGAGCATACACAGCAATAAGCAATGTGAGGTCACTGTGTTCCCATCATTTTAAATTTGCAATTAAAGGTCTGGCCTGGAACCCTGCAGGTGGAAGGAATGGGTATGGCTAAGAGAGCTCTCTGGAGGAATGCACTGCTAGTGATGGAAGGGCTGGGGAATCAGGCCAATGAGAAAAGCCCAGAAGAAATGAAGCTTCAGAGTGTAGAAAAGAAAAGGCTCTGAAGGCTATGGCCAGGCCTGCAGCTGCAGCTCTCGTTGGACCCTTAGCGTGGCTATAAAAAGAAAGATGAAAAGTTGAGAAATATGTAACCCTTACCCCAAGTGCATTAGAGTGTGTGCACAGATTACACTAAAAGGGCATAATTTCATAAGTGCAAAACAAGACATATACTCATAGTTCTGTGCATGTGAATACAGTACTGGGAATTTAGAGCAAGATGAAAATACCGTCGTGGGAGCGAGCCGCTTGGGGAAGGACTTCACAGTCGTTGGAGCATTGGAGCTGATGCATCAAGGGGATATTTCAATGGGTACGGGGGCGAGGACGGGGAACACACAGCTGAAACCAAAGGATGTTACAAACATAGTTAATGAAGCAAGAGAGCCTTGCAACGAGCACATTGATTCCTAAGGAGCGGAGTAGCACAAAGGCAGCTGGGAAGGTGGGCGGGACTCAGAGGCAAAGCTCTGAATGTCAGGCTGACTGGCTCACAACGACCATCTCCGGTGGTGGGGACTCCGTGAGAAACTGCACACACAGGAGGGGTAAAGTCATAGCGTCACAGAAGAAATTTAATTTTGCTGCAAAGCGAAAAGGAATCGAAGTGAGAAAAAAACAGAAGTAAAGAAATCAATGAAGATGCGGTTGCACTGGGTTCTGTAAGAGAGAAGGTGTAGACCAGAAAGGTGGCAACGAGAGGAGGCTGGCTGAGTACCTGGGAGGAGGCTTGTCTTTCTCTGGAACATCGTTATCCACATGCAGACACCTTTGAGATCCACGACATGTGACCGTTTCAAAAGAGCAGTAAGTCCAAGAAGATGGTCCAAGTCTGTGCATACTTTGCTAATATAATCTATTCGATTAACAACACGTGCCTTGAAAAGTATCCTAAAACCAAAGCTTGAACATAATTAAGAAGTTGAGTCAAAAGATGCTTTATTTGACTTTGCAGTGTAATACATGCTCGTTCTTGCCCATCTTGGAGCTTCCAACATCTTCCCATGTCTGGCTGACTCTGTCTCTCAATTTTTTTTTTTTTTTTTGTCTTTTTAGGGCTGCACCCACAGCATATGGAGATTCCCAGGCTAGAGGTCAAATCGGAGCTGTAGCCGCTGGCCTACACCACAGCCACAGCAACGTAGGATCTGAAATGCGTCTTCGACCTACACCACAGCTCATGGCAACGCCTGATCCTTAACCCACTGAGCAAGGCCAGGGATCGAACCCGCAACCTCCTGGTTCCTAGTCGGATTCGTTTCCACTGCGCCACCATGGGAACTCCAGTCTCTCAATTTTAAATGCCAGTTTTCATACCCGTTCCTTTGGGAAACCCTCACTCACCCCTCCAATTAAGTGGGGCGCTCCTTCATGTGCTGTATTGGAGCTGGAACTTAAGCCATTTCTTGCCCAAAAGCCCAACTTCTTCATTAGACTGCAAACTCCATGAAGGCTGAGAATTTGTCCTTTTTGTTCTCATCCCCAGCACCTGGTTCAGCACCTGACACACTGGAAATGCGTCATTAATATCCACTGAAGATAAATGCTTTCTGCCGCAAGACAGACTCTTTGATGTGCACAATTCTTGGCAGACCCAATCCAACCCAAGCTTCTGTCTCATGAGGCTGGCTAGACCCCTAGACACAGAGGGTCAGGAACAGATTGTGTGTGAATCGATTGGCTTGAAGGACAAGAGGTGTCAGTTTGTGGTGATGAAAGCAAACTCCTTTGTCAAGAGCTTCTTCCAACTCCTACAGGATCCAAATGCCCATCTGTGCCCTTCCAGGAGCTCAGCACAGGGACGGTGCATGTGTTGGCATGTGCAACTGACTGTCAATTCATTTGAATTTGCACCTGCTTAGGGTGTCTGGGGCATGTTCCCTGTAGCCCAGGAATCAATTTCTCTAAAGTACAGCTTTCGAAAATATGAGTTGCCTCTCAAACTGCCACTCACACTTGAACGTGCGAAAGTCACACTTCGATCCTGTAAGCATCATAAAGTCACTGTTAAAGCTATGGGCAGGGTGCCAGGTTGGACATGGTAATTGTTATTACAGCCAACTTTTGCACAGTTAATAGGAGCCAGAACATGGGCCAACCACTTTGCAGACCCATCTCGCTTTATTCTTACAATCACTGTATGTCGGCTTTAACATGCACATTTTACAGGCAAGAAAACAGAAGCACAGAGAATTCAAGAACCTTTCCAGGGTCTGTTTCTAATAGTTGCAGAACTGAGTACAGGGCATCTGATAAGCTAAACAGGAACCTGTCTGACTCCAGCAGCCGAGGGCTGGCCCGCCTCCCGCATCACAGACACTTAGGTTTGTTTCAGTGGCAAGTCAGTGTCACAAAGAGAGTGACTACAGGGGAAAAAAAAAATCCTTCTATGTAATTTGCTTTTTGGGATTCTTGGCTCTCTCATTTAGTGCGAAACCCCCTGGAACCCGGCCCGGGTCAGTGTTACTCACTTAGGAAGTCAGTTGGTAAGTTCCTATTGATGGAATGGGACGTCACCACTTCCTGCCCCTCAGCGTTATCATCGGTCACTCCAGCCCAGGTGGCCTCCTGCAGAGAGCCCTCATGATAGGAGCCCTCATGATAGACCACAGACACTGTTATCTTCCCTGTGGCCCCCGCAGAATTTTACATTTTCATTAGCTTCCAAGATTTTTTTTTTTTTTTTTTTTTTGTCTTTTTGCCTTTTCTAGGGCTGCTCCTGCGGCATATGGAGGTTCCCAGGTTAGGGGTCTAATCAGAGCTGCAGCTGCCAGCCTACACCAGAGCCACAGCAACGCCAGATCCGAGCCACGTCTGCAACCCACACCATAGCTCACGGCAACGCCGGATCCTTAACTCACTGAGCAAGGCCAGGGATCGAACCCGTAACCTCATGGTTCCTAGTCGGATTCGTTAACCACTGAGCCACGACGGGATTGCCTAGCTTCCAAGATTTAAAAGTAGGATGTTTGACCTCGTCTCTGGATTTCTTCATTCTTAATTCTCCTTCCCTGGGGGCTCTCTGTGTGGGTGGCATCCTCATAGTCACCTTCACCAGAAATCTGGGTGTCCTGCTCTCCTCCTCTCATCTCATCATGGTCACTGAGACCACAAGACTATCTCGTAGGTTCTCTCACAGCCGTTTCTCTCCTCTGTCCATGCTGCCAGCTCCTTAGGTTGAGCCTCAGAGCAGTCAGCTGATCCTCTGTAACAGCTGCTGTCCTGTCCAAGGCTCCTCTAAGCCCTGCTGCCCGGAAACCTCAGGATGATGCAGCTAAAAATGCAATGTAATTGGGCAGCCCCAGCTGCTAAGAACTCCTAAGTGACTTTCCTTTTTCTCTCAGGGTAGCAAAAGGCCCTCACTGTTCAGTGGCCTCCACCCCACCCCATCCCCGGACCAAATCTCTGCCCTGTGGTTCTTCCTTCTAGGTTCCTCAGCAACACCCAGTGGCTTCGAGTTCCCTGGGTAAATAAGAGGTGAACGGCTGGAGCCATTGCTTAGGAGATGGAAATGTAAATGGGGGGGACCTTTGTTAAGTCAGAGCCTTTTTTAAATTGGAGTATGGTTGATTTACAATGATTCAAGTGGACAGCAAGGTGATGCAGTTATATAGACATAGATACAGAGATAGACTCTTTTACATATTCTTTTTCAGATTCTTTTCCATTACAGGTTGTTACAAGATATTGAATACAGCTCCCTAGGCTATGCAGTAGGTCCTTGCTGTTTTTCTATCTTAAATATAATGGTGTGTATCTGTTAATCCCAAATTCCTAATTTATCGCTCCCAGCCATCCCTCCCCACCCTTTTCCCCTTTGGTAACCATAAATTCGTTTTCTCTGTCTGTGAGTCTGTTTTTGTTTTGTAAATAAGTTCATTTGTATCATTTTTTAGATTCCACATGTAAGCCATACGGTATCATATTTGTCTTTGTCTAGCTTGCTTCACTTAACATGATAATCTCTAGGTCCATCCATGTTGCTGCAAATGGCAATATTTCATTCTTTTTTATGACTGAGTAAAGAGGTTCCTTTTTGAACATAGCAATGGAAATATTAAGTCAAAAAAACTTGACTTTTCAGAGTTTCTGTCATGGCACAGTGGTCAACGAATCTGACTAGGAACCATGAGGTTGCAGGTTCGATCCCTGACCTTGTTCAGTGGGTTAAGGATCTGGTGTTGCCGTGAGCTGTGGTGTAGGTCACAGATGCAGCTCTGATCTGGCCTTGCTGTGGCCCTGGCATAGGCCGGTGGCTACAGCTCTGATTTTTCCCCTAGCCTGGCAACCTCCATGTGCCGCAGGAGCGGCCCTAGAAAAGGCAAAAAGACAAAACAAAAAACAAAAAACAAACAAAAAAAACCTTGGCTTTTCAAGGTTTAATATGGACAAAATTCAGAGTTTATTTTGCTTCCGTAATAATAGCTCAATTGCTTTTCTTCTCTCTGTCTTTGCCTGGCTAATTTCTTCTCCATATTTAAGACTCTGCTGAGGTAGCTTCTCCCAGAAGCCTTTCCTAATACGCACAGCATCTCTCACCCCTACCTCTCTTTCTCTCTCTCTCTCCACCCTCCCCCCATCGACACACACACTCGGTTTGGTGTCCTTAATATATGTTTCCCTAAGGGTCTGTCCATACATCTGCCATGAAACTTAATGTCCTATTTTGATTATCTTTCCATGTGTACATCTCTCTTACTAACCCTGTACACACTTAAAAGCAAAGAATATATCTTCTTCTTCTTTGACTCTCAGACCCCTGCCCAGAGTAGTCCAAAACTGCTAACTGAATGAATGAGCAAACAAACAATGATGCCAGAAAACTTAAACATGTATCAGACACTAAGTTTACTTACGATAAATTGAACTGGAAGCAGCTCAAACTACTGGATTGAAAACCAATGACGTTTTTAAGCCCACTCCACCATAAACCCAACCCAAACTGGGCTACAAAGTTAAGCATTTTTCATATATTTTCTTTTGGTCCAAATGTCTTAATATTTGTAGACAAAGGAATAGGGTCCTCTACCACAGAGATAGATTGGTGTTTTAATATTGACTGACTTTCTGCAAATTCATAGATGATGTAAAAACATTTGCAGAATAACGATTTCCTACCACTGCCTACAGTGGCCATTCACAGCAGATAACTTACCAGAATTTCCAGGTAGTAAAAGCGAATTAGGTCAGTGCTCCATAAAATAATATGGTAATTGTTAGTAGTCGTCTTTTCGATTATTACTGTAAACTATATTTTGTACTCATATAAGCATATATTTGCATAATAGCAGCATTGTTGAATTTGATGTTCAGTAGTTATCTGAAAACAGTTACACACAATGCTCCACTCTGTATGGAATAGATGTCCGATAGCCAGAAGAGAGGTGCTCAAAGTAAGATATATTTGTAATTATTACCCAACTGGTTAAAAAAATAAAAGGATGGAGAACTCCAAAGTGTCTGTGGTTGGATATGAGTGAATATATTTTTATGGTATTAATTAGAATCAGTTCTTAACTACATCTTGAAATTTTGGTTACAGTATGTAACCCAAGGGGGAAAATTCCATTTCTCTATAAAATTAGCAGGATTGACAGGTCTACATGTATATACATTCTGTGTCATAAGCTCTGTGGAATTGTCCACACATAACCTTAGAAAGATTGTTACCCCCAGTTAGACAGTAGGCTTTCTGTGTACTTGCACAGAGGTCTTACTTTCAAAATCTCTACCTCCTTGAAGGTTATACCACCCCAGAGGTGTCACTTGCTTATTTCTCCAACGTATGTTCATTCAGTTCTTGGTATGTGCTCCAAGTCCAAGTCCACAATGGTGAAAACCAGGCAGGTTCTTCTGCTGCTTTGTCATTATCCTGATTTGGCAGATGAGCTAATAGACTTATAGTCAGATTCTCACAATGGGGCTGCTAGAGGCGGTCTCCACGTGCAGATGCTCGTGTGTGCTGAGACAAATAGAACGTTGCATAATGTTTTTCAGTCTATGGAAACAGGGTGTGGCTTATATACATTTTTGTGCCTTAAAAATATTAGGAATATGGATAAACAGATACACACCACTGTGTATAAAATAGGTAAACAACAAGGACTGACTTTACAGCTCAGGGAACTATGTTCAATATGTCATGATAACCCATAATGGAGGAGAATCTGAAAAAAACAGCAATCCTTAAAGAATTAATTATGTAAATCTCTAATGACCCAGCAGTGGCACTCCTGGGCATTCATCCTAGAGAAAGGAAAACTTATGTTCACATAAAAAGCTATATACAAATGTTCATAACAGATTTATCATAATACTCAAAAAAGAAACAACCCAGATTGCCTCCGACTGATGAATGGCTAAATAAATGTGCTTTTCCATCTATATGACATTCTTCACGTTACAAGATCATACAAGTAAAGAACAGCTTAATGGCAGCCTGGGGTTAAGCAGGGGGTAGAGACAGAGGGATGTAGGTGTAGCTTTAAAAGAGCACATGCAGGAATTCCCCTGTGGTGCAGCGGAAACGAATCTGACTAGGAAACATGAGGTTGCGAGTTCGATCCCTGGCCTCACTCAGTGGCTTGAGGATCTGGCGTTGCCATGAGCTGTGGTGTAGGTTGCAGATGCAGCTCGATCCCACATTGGTGTGGCTGTGGTATAGGCTGGCAGCTACAGCTCCGATTAGACCCCTCACCTGGGAACCTGTATATGCTGCGGTGTGGCCCTAAAAAGACAAAAAGGGGGGGCAAATGCGAGGGGACCCATCATTGACAGGATGTTCCGCATCTTGACAGTGTCAACAATATCTTGACTGTGATTTTGTGCTGAAGTTGATGCTACCATTGGGGTAAATTAAGTAAAGGATATACAAGATCCCTGTGTATAATTTCTTCAGCTGCATGTGAACCTACAGTTATGTCAAGAGGAAAAGTTTAATTGAAAAAGTATACAGGAGTTCCCATCGTGGCGCAGTGGTTAACAAATCCGACTAGGAACCATGAGGTTGCGGGTTCGGTCCCTGCTCTTGCTCAGTGGGTTAATGATCCGGCGTTGCCATGAGCTGTGGTGTAGGTTGCAGACGCGGCTCGGATCCCGCGTTGCTGTGGCTCTGGCGTAGGCCGGTGGCTACAGCTCCGATTCGACCCCTAGCCTGGGAACATCCATATGGGACGGGAGTGGCCCAAAGAAATAGCAAAAAGACAAAAAAAAAGAAAAAGTATACAGAAAAAGAAAAAAAGCATGCAGAAAAGTGTTGGGTTAAGTAGTAAACCACATGCAGCAGAGGTAACCCGACCTTGATTAAGTAGAGAAGTGACTAGGGTTCAGTCTTCTCCCTGAGATAAAGCAAGGAACATCTAAGACAGAAGGAACATCTAAGTGCCTCTGTTTGCTTTATCTACAGAGAGGAGCTTTTAAGGGATTTTAATTGACAGAATTTCTTTAATTCCCCAAACAGCATTAGGCTGTGTAACTTTACATATGGATTGAAGGTGAATGCATTTCAAGTTAAAAGGAAGTCAGAATCCTTTTCAAAAGTTCAAAATACTCTTAAATTCCCGTATTTAATAATATCGGTAACTGTAAGGATCCATTACCCTGGCCTGTGAACATTCAGGAACATTTGCTCTCTTTTAGCTGGAGGACGCCTCTGGTGGTTCCTGTTATTTCGAGCATGAAGCCCGCATACTTGCGTCTATGCCATCAAAGTGAATTCTTCATTGGCATTTATCAAATGCCTCTGATCTGTACTGGTGTCTGCAAATTCTCAACCCTCTGAGTGTTTTTGAGCACTAGCCCCACATATGACTAATCTGAAATTGTGCAGTTCAGCTCCTGGCATCAACACCTTTTGACTATATCTTCTTCCTCGTCATATACTTCCTTCTATATTTTCCCTTAACTGTCTTCTTGGAAAAGCTAGCAAACTCTTGAAGGAAAACTACTACTCTTGTCAGGTAAGATGCACTTCTTGGGGTGGCTCACCTGAACTATTTTGTCACCTGCTTCTTTCTTCATGCCTGCATAGTATTATGGATTTAGGTCTTTCTATGACTTAAAACGCCATCTCTTATGGTTGTAAGGGTTCAGTTTTGTCCACAAGGAGGATCCCTGCAATCTAAACAAGGACTTGTGTGTTGTGGGTGCTGGGGGCACGGTGAGGGGCAGGGGGAGGGTTGTCTTTGCAAAACGTGGTGTTTACAAGCATTGCCTCTGGAGCCCACCGGCGTGGTCGAAGTCCTAGCTTCACCACCTATTTGCTGTGTGACTTAGGGCAACTATTCCAACCTCTCTGCCCCTCAGTTTCTCCATCTGTAAGATGAAGACAATGACAGTTATGGCCTCCTAGGGCTTGGGCAAAGATTAAATATTTGTAAAGTTCTTAAAACAACACTGGCACAAAGTAAGCAACGTGTTAAGTGCACATTTTTTCATCCCTGAGCTGTTGTAAGCCACCTGCTCCTTGTGTTACCCTGGCACCTAGTCCAGCCTGGTCTCCAATAAGAAAAAGGCCAAATGGGGGATGGGGGGTGGGGGTCAGTGTGGGGAAGCTGTGCTGGCATTGGCAGTAAGTAATTTTAGAGTAAACTAAGTGGTTGGCAGTTGAACATGTATATATTTATATATTTTTTGAATATGAAAACATTGGTGGGGGGAAATCTGAAGTTCTGAGAACATTCCGCTTTCAGAGAATCATGGTCTGAACACCCTTGCTGTTCCCCTTTCTTTTGGAAAGCCTTCTTATCCCATGGCCTCCCTGGACCTGACTTTTATCAGCTTTTCAGTGAAAAGGCCATACTTGGCTCTCCAAAATCTAAGCTCCTTCCCACCTTGACTTTATCCCCCTCCTTTTTTTTTTTTAACATTTGGGAATTTTTAAAAATTTTCTTGGAGTGTATTTGATTTATAATGCTGTGTGAGTTTCAGGTACACAGCAAGGTGAATCCGTTATACACATATATATATCCATTCTGTTTCAGATTCTCAATACGTACAGAGTACAGAGTACTGAGCAGAGTTCGGTGTGCTGTAGGTCCTTATTGACTTTAGATGACATCAGAGGAGGGCATCGAAAAGGAGGACCACGGAGCCCATTTCTGTCCGGGTCCTCCTGTGGGCAGCCTCTCTCAGCAACATCCACTTCCTTCTTCCCGGTCACCATTGACCCACTGCTCACCCCCTGCACTCTCCCCAGGCTTGCAGGAGACAAAGTGGCTCCTAAGGAAGCATTGCTTCAGAGTTCCCCTCGAGGCTCAGTGGTTAACGAATCCGACTAGGAACCGTGAGGTTGAGGGTTTGATCCCTGGCTTTGCTCAGTGGGTTAAGGATCTGGCGTTGCCATGAACGGTAGTGTGGGTCGCAGACACGGCTCAGATCTGGTGTTGCTGTGGCTGTGGTGCCTAGCCTGGGAATCTCCCTGTGCCTCAGTTACGGCCCTAAAGAAGACAAAAAAAGCATTGCTTGGCAGTTTACTCAAAATATTTCAAAATTTAAATTTAAAACACAAATTTATTTTTCTAAGTATATGTGGCACTTTTCTTCCCCAATCCAAGAACTAATTTTTCTATTCAAAATATTGAGACAAAACTATATCCCAGAGGAAAAGAGCTAATTATCTATAAATGCAATCGCTTATAATTTCTTACGTATTAATTCACAAACAAACTTGGCCTTAGAATTCTAACACCCCACGGAGGAGGGTTTTTTTTTTTCATTAATGGCATAGAGTAATAGTGACTCTATAAAGAATTCACTAAATGATGGCATTTCACAGTTATTTGCCTAGAGAATCCTGAAGTTGCTTTTACTGTAACTGTGACTGAGAAATACTTAATATAGGAACAGAAAATACTAGCAAATCATTAGCTCAAGCTTTATTTACTTTTTTTGTACTTTTATGTTCAAGACGACTGATTTGTGCAAAGTTCTCTCTTTTTATGTGTTTATTGATGGTCATTTGTAAACGACGAGAAGTTTGAATTTCTATGAGTCAGTATTTCAACGCAAAGAAAAAGGCATTGTCTTCTCTACATAGGGAAAGATCTTCCTTAAATGACTGACATCCTATAAATATTTGTTAAATGAAGAATGGAATGGAGAGATAGTGAGCAAGGGTCCAGCTCTTTTTTAAAAAATATTGTTGAATTACAATGTTGTGTTAATTTCAGGTGTAGAGCAAAGTGATTCAGTTATACCTGTGTGTGTGTGTGTGTGTGTGTGTGTGTGTGTATTCAGATTCTTTTCCCTTATAGGTTATTGCAAGATGTTGAGTATATTCCCTGTGCTCTATGGTGGGACCTTGTTGTTTATTTACATTATATATAATAGTGTGTACCTGTTAATCCCAAACTCCTAATTTATCCTTCCTCCCCTTTCCACTTTGGTAACCATAAGTTTATTTTCTGTGTCTGTAAGTCTATTTCTGTTTTGTAAGCAAGTTCACTTGTATCATTTTTTTGTAGATTCCACCTTTGTTACATCATATGATATTTGTTTTTCTCACTCTGACTTCACTTAGTACGATAATCTCTGTGTGCATCTATGCTGCTGCAAATGGCAAGATTTCGTTCTTTTTTATGGCTGAGTAATATTCCATTGTATACCACATCTTTTGTATTCATTCATCAATGGATAGGCATTGTCTACTAGTTCTTTAGCTACCAGCGAAGAAAAACCTAACTCAGGATAATGTGCTTCCTCTTTTACTTTAAAATAGATTACTTACTTAAATATATGTATGTGTATACATTTATCATGTGGAATATGACCACCTTGTGTACACATTAGATAAGCTGAACAATGAAACACAGTATAAAACTACAGTATATTTTCTTGCGGTTCTCTAAAACTCATGGCATAATTGAATCAGCTCTGAAAGAAGTTTTCCTTGTTTAACGTTTGGCAGATTTGAGTAGTCCTACCAATGGAAAAGAGTGAAATGCGGTTTTGAGAATATCTCATAAAAGAACTTCATGTGACTTTGAAAGTCTTTATTTTGGTTGTTTTTGCTTGATACTAAGCTTTTTGTCTATAATCATATATATATATATATATATATATATATATGTATATATATATATATATATATGTATATATATATATATATGAGCAAATGGCATTCCAGACTGTTTAGGTATTAGTTAACTGGATAAAATCCCATCCTAGTTACAAGCCAGATTGAAAATGAGATTCCATCACGGGATTGGTGATGTGAAAACAGAAGCTTCACCTCATTAACATGCACAAAATAAACAGTCCTAAGATTTTACCTTTATCATTATTCTTCATCATACAATATTTGCAAACAGTCTCATGTGGGTGTGTTGGACTTACATGTATTAATCTCTTCATGGTAGTGGAATTTCCCCACTCAATGTGGTGAAGATTAACCCCACTGGGCTTCTACTGAACTGCTTTTCTATTTGTTCAGAAGGACAATTTAATTTGAAAATTCTTTGCACTGTGGCTGCTTATTTAAGCCCCAAGGCTGTCCTTGCTTGGCTTCAAAAACTCTGTGGGGATGCAAAAGGCCAGCTCTCCCTCCCCTGACATGCAAAGTGGGGTTCACCCTGCAGCCAATACCACCCCTTATCCCACAAACATCAATGTGGTCACTACACACACACACCTGAGTGTGCGCCCAGGCCCTTCCAAGTCTAAGGAACATTCATACTTTTGAAAATAGGGCCACTCACATGTGCACAAGGGTCTTAGCTGGTCCAACAGTCCCCATCAGGCTCCCAGATGATGGACAATCCCTCGCTCGAGGTTTTCAGAAGAGGCCTGCATCTTACCTGAGATAAAACATCATCCGGCCCTCTTACAGGCTTAATATACTGGCTTGACCACACATTAACCATGATTAGTTTAAGAACCGACTGGTTATTAGTCATTGTGCCCTAAACAGAAGGGTGGTCCTTCCTTAGAATGGAGAACAGCAGAGGAGAGCATTCAGGAGGAGAGGAAAGGAGACACCTGTGAAGTTTAGGGTATTTCTGGGATTCTGTGAGTCCCCCCGGGGCAGGGGGCGGGGTGGAGAACAGAGCAGCATAAGACTCTGCCTGGCAACAGCACGAGGAAAAGAACTTGCAGGCAAAGTCCACCCATTTCACAGCAGTCCCTAGAGCTGCACCTAACAGGCATCTTAACTTTTTAATTTTTTTTAATGGTCACACCCACAGCACCCTCAGAGATGAGTTGGCTGCCCCTGAAAGCTTATAGCTGATGCTTTTGTTTGAAGACCAAAAGACAAACGTCCTACAAAAGTTTTTGCACGATGAGCTGCTTTGCTATTTGTTCAGTGGAAGGACAGTTTCATTCCAACAAGCTGTTCTGTTACAAGTCACTTTTCAATACAACATATATATTTTTTCCAGATGCTACGGATTTAGCAAGTACACCACGCTCCTGACATACGCAAAGGCAGTATCTCTAAGCTAATCTTTAATGTACAAGCTATTTTGTGACTTGGTTTTGAAGTGAACCACAGAACATTTTCAAACACAAACATTTTTCTTATTGAGTCAGGTTAGCAGGTTCTTGATCCCCACAGAATACAAGGTGCTTGACATTGCAGTGCTTCTATTTTTAGAGACACTATGGAGCCACCAAAATTTAACCCCTGAGAGTATTCCTTCATTGCCACCATCAGTTAGAAATAAGTGTCAGTGATGTTACTGCTCTGCTAAGAATAGTCCGCAGATGTGCTTTTAAGTAAAGAGGGATTTAAAAATAAATGTATTTGACAAGTTGCTGATCAGAGCCTATATTTACCGCAACCAAATTAGAATGGTGTTGCATAGAAGTTGATGTGTATCCTGGAAAATTCCTGAGATGTGTTCGGATTTGACCTCAGAAGTCTTCTTCCATGACTTTGGAAAGCTATTTGGGCTCATCTGGGCCATACTTTTTTTCTTATATCGCAAAGAGGACTTCTCACCTCATGGTCTTTTGACCTCGGACCCCACGCAGTGCCAAGTCATTGACAAGTATGTCTCATCAGAAATGCCCGGTCCCTAACACAGCTCATATTCTTCCTACCACGGCTGTGTGTGGTATAAAGGAAATTTTTTTTTTTCTCAAAGCCAAATAGGGAACTCAACTCTAAAACACAATTTTGGAGTTTCCCTTGTGGCTCAGCATGTTAAGAACTCAACTGGTATCCATGAGGAGGCAAGTTCAATCCCTGGCCTTTTCCGTGGGTTAAGGACCTGGCATTGCTGTGGGCTCTGGTGTAGGTCACAAACACGGCTTGAATCCTGCATTGCTGTGGCTGTGGCTGTGCCCAGCTGCTGCAGCTCCAGTTCGACCCCTGGCCTGGGAACTTCCACATGCCACAAGGGCGGCTCTCAACAACAAAAGTTTAAAAAATATTTAAAAAGTAAATAAAACAGGGAGTTCCTATTGTGGCACAGCAGAAACAAATCCGACTATCATCCATGAGAATGTGGGTTCAATCCCTGGCCTCACTCAGTGTGTCAGGGATCCGGCATTGCCATGAGTTGTGGTGTAGGACACAGATGCTGCTCAGATCCTGAGTTGCTCTGGCTGTGCCATAGGTCAGCAGCTCTAGCTCAGATTTGACCCCTAGTCTGGGAACTTCCATATGCAGCCCTGAAAAGCAAAAAAAATAAAAATAAAAAATAAAAATAAAAAAATAAACCTACAATTTTTTTTTCAAATGAGATTAAATAATACAACTACAGCACGTTTAGTATTGCACACATTTAGTGGGTCAAATAATACTGTTTTAGATTTTAGCAGTTCTTCCAGGCCTCTGTAAAGGGAAACACTGTTAAAACTCCAGCATGAAGCAAGAGGCCTGGTTAAGACTCAGCATCAGAGGACATCCATGTTTCCCCGGAGATGCCTTTCTGAACGGCAGACAAGTGGGCAGTTCTTCTTACAAACTGTCATTCTTAATTACAGTTTTCAAAAGAATGGCCAAATTGAGTTTCCACTTTTAGGGCTAAATCTTCCATCTCTTGTGGGTCTTCATCCTGCAAGAAAAATAGAAATGCACAGACAGTGCAGACTTAGACAAATAGAAATAATACACAGTTTGTTATGCTGTCCTGTTCAACTGCAATGCTATTTATAAAGACAATTAGGTTAAATAAAAGTCCTCTATTCTGAACCACAGAGAAAGAAAAAAAGGAAAAGAAGGAAGGAAGAAAGGGAGGGAGGGAGGAAGGAAGAGGGAAGGAAAGAAGGAAGGAAGGGAGGGAAGAAGGAAGGAATGACTCAGACCCATGTTTCTGTGATTCAAAGCACGGGGATCACCGGTGACCACCCTGTCCGTCACCTTTCTTCTCCGAGATCCATTTCCTCTTTACAAAGTAAAGCTGTTGCCCCTGATAGTCTCATGGACCTTTCAAGAGTCAAGAGCTGAGAGCCAGACCCCGTGGAAGGTCCCACTGCTAGTGCACCTGAGGTCTCTGCAGGGTTTCTGATTCCTTTCATTACTATTTCTGCCATACCTAGTTTTCTAAACAAGGAAGAGAAGTCAGTGTTACAAAAATTGTGCAATTGTCTGCTTCTGCGCAGCATTCAACACAGAGGTTGAAGATTATGTGTTCTTCAGAGTAAAAAAAATTCTGTAGAGGAAGTAGTTGTGCATAAAGGTATTGATAGCAAGATCTGATATCCAACCTGAATCAAGAAATGGTTTTCACAAGCAGCTTATTCAGTTTACTGTATTGAGAAGAGAGGCTTCCAGCCCGAATCAGATTTAGAAGTTTACATCAAGGTTAAGTAGCCATACAGATGATGGTCTAAGGATGGTCTCATCTCAAGGGTTTATAACATAAGGTCCAAAGCTTCCTTTATTGTAATTAAAGGAACTAATTATATGGTCAATTTTAGAGCCTTGCTGTAAAGAAACCCCACAAGTCCCCTGAAATTACACATATCTGAAGACATGAATCATGTAAGGAGGAGGGACAGGCTACGTGTTAAGTTCCTGCTACGTGACACAAACAGTGCTAATGACTATACATATGATTGTTTTATTCATTGGAATGCAATGTTCATACTGGTAAAGACATAGGCTCTGAAATCAACTGTTTAAGTCAAATCTGTCTACATTGTTCGCTATCAATAAAACATAGACATGTTTGTTAATCTGTATATGCTTCAACTTTCTCATTTGTAAAATGGGGGTTTTAAGTACCTGCTTCTTGGGATGGTTGGGAAGATTAAATGAGATAATGCTACACAATGATAAATGGAAAACCTAAGGAAGATCCTCAGGTAAAGTTAGCAAATGCCTATGTTTATTAAAATTCATGACTGAGCAAGAACTGTTTGGCATGTGGTTTACAGACAGATCCAACTGGTGATATAGATCTGTGCGCAATAGGAGTGAGAAAGTTCTAAAAGGAAATACTGAGTTACAAAGAGCAAAAAAGCATACGTGTGAAGAATCATGAGACCTTTTTTAAAGAAACTAGGATGGGGCAGCGACAAGATGAGTTGATTAAGCCTGAAAATGTTCTGGTTGTACTCACAAGAGATGTGATAACTAGAGAAGCTGAAATGCAGAGAGAGGCTGGATCCAACATGACTCAGTGAGTGGGACCCCAGGGGCACGTTACCTGATAAAGAAAGTTAACTCAGGTCTGAACTTAATTCAAAGGGGAACAGCCGAAGCAATGCACCAAAATAGACTTGCATGTTCAGTGAGCAGTGACTCAGAACCGGCTCCTTCCTGGCCTGAAGGTGAATAAGATATGGAAATAGGAAGCCAAACACAAAGAGAAGATACAAAAGGGAGAGGCTTATAAAAAAGGGAGGCTAAGAAAGAAGTTTCCCCAAATCAATTTAAAGAAGGGACCAGTGGTCTTCTATGCCAGGCAACATGGTCTATTATAAAGCTAAAGAAAACCCTCCGGAACAAAAACTCATAAAATGCTGGATATAATGTATTTTAAAATATTGAGCTTGGCTGTGTAGGTAGGAATATAAAGACAAGAGAAGTTACAAACAGGGAAAGCATAACCAGAATTGTGAGTTTGAAGCCAGCTTTTGCTGAAAGCATCTGCCAATCCTTGAGTTTTATTGAGCCTCAGCAGTGAAGACGACGAATCAGAGATTCCCACTTGAAGCCAGAACCTCAAAGTGGGGGGAAACCAGAGCCGAGAAGAGGTGGGAAATGGAGGAAGTGATCTTGCTCAGAGGAACTTGAGTGGCTCAGCCTAGCTTCTGAGCAGAGAAGCAAAGATGATTAAACCATCCTGGACATATGCCTTAAATTCACATTACCTGCAGGGCCTGAAAATGCTAAAAATTTAATTGAAAGTGCGTGGATTGATTTTTCCCCCAAGCACTTGTCAGAAGGAAACACAAATGCACTTTGAATCCATGCTTTAAAAAATGTCCACATATAAAATCCCAAGAAATAAGAGCTCCCTCTCAGCCCAAATTCTTTAAACACACAAGGAAACAAGCCACCATGAGTGAGAGTCAGAAGACCTCAGAAATATATCTAAGTAAGCAAATTGCTGTCCTCAACCTACAGCTTCTGTGTTTCTGGACTTTGTCCTCCTGCCTCTCCCCATGCCAATGCCTGCTGTGAACTCCATCCTAAATCCACTTTTATCCCTAGGATTGTGTAGGACAGGATGCTGAAGGTCCAGCCCCCCCATCACATGGAGACACCTGGCTCAGTGCAACTTGATCTTGGGACTTGAATCTGCAGGCTGCAGAGGGCTGGTGGGGCTGAACTGGGCAGGCTCATCAATTCCTCCAGAATTTTGGCCCTGAGAGATTATCCAAGAGCTAGACAAATAAATCTGCTTAAATTTCAGCAAGGGTTCAGTAGTCATTCCATCGCAATAAACTTGCCCATTAAAGTCGTAGGACAGTGGCTTCACATATCTCCCATCAAATCCAACAAACCCAACAACTAACTATTCAGGGACAACCAAGCTCTTTTCCAAACAGTACCTTCTGGAAGAGAGTCCCTCAGCCATCAAGGAAATGGTCATAAGCTTAGATCAAGGGACACAATGAGGGACAAAATGAGGGACAGTGAGTCTCCAGGGAGCAGGGCCCTATGGAAAAAGATAATGTACTTCCCATTTATATGTTGTTGTCAAAAACCTCAATCCCTCTTCTATGAAAAATTGGATAGGAAAAAAAATCTAATTCCCATTACCTTCAGAGAAGAAACTTAGTCTTCTCTCTCACCCAATTTTTTGAAATAACGTTATAACCTATCTGGTTGAAAAAAAAATAAAGTAAGGGTTGAGGTGGTGAATTAAGTCCCAAACAATAAAAATGCCAAGATGGAGATCTATGTGGACCATTTATCTAGACAGGATCTGTGTGATCTGCCAGTTATGAGAGATCAAAGCAAAATCTAGGCATATTCTTGTAATTAGAAGGGCTAGAGACTCCAGGAGAATATTCGACACTATTGTCTACAGTAAGAGTGAAAAGAGGCTGTACCTTAACTCAGATCCGCAGTGAAAGCAAATCTGCACATCATGCCAAGATTGAAATCATACAAAGTATAGATGCAACATTCTTAGCCTCAGTGCTCTTGTTGTAAGCTGGAGAGAAAGGAGTGAAAAGAGCACATTGGACTAGTTTTCCAAGACGGTTAGCCAAAAAAGGAATGATCAGGGAAACAGCAGGGCTGGAAGCAAATCCTCCACTTGATAAGCCCTACCCATTCTTTTTACTTCTGTGTTAGTATCACTGTCTGCCATTGTGGCTGTTCTTTCATTGAGAGTTTGTGGAGTGCGGTGAAATGGCACCTGTCCTCCACCATCCAAAAGATAACCTCGGAGGCCTCCCTTCACGGAAGAGAGACTGCTTGTCCCAGGAAGTCATTTTGCAGCAGTCAGTATAATTCAGGCAAGGTAGGTAGCTTTTTTTTTCCTTAAGATCTTTATCTAACCTGTAGGGTTTTAAGGACCAGCCAATCATCTCCTTACGTTTCCATCTGTGTTTTCTCTCTAGCAGAGGAATTGGGACTTTGAGCCTGGGGAATTTGAGACTTCCGTAACTTTGTTTCCATAGTTAGTTTATTAAACTCTTCGTTTTTTGAAGGAGGATAGCATGAACCCCTCACGGTACATGGCGCATGTCTTTCAGATCCTCTTGTTGGGATCACCAGGACATTGGGAAGGGAATGACACCAAGGTGCCACCCTTGACCCTGAGATTGAGCCAGCCATGGGGACAAAGTTCCCTGGCGGGCAAGCTACCTGTCAATTTGGCTAAAAAGAAGAGTGAAAGTGGGAACAGCCAAGCTTGTACAATCTTTCTTTTTCAGTGTATTTTTAAGTTGGCAGAACTCCATTTCCTTTTCTATGCTTTATACGTTCCTATTCATCACCCCGTGTTACCAGATGAGTGTATAAGCTTTATCTCATTCACATAAAATAGGCACTTCTCTGGAAGAGGGTGACACTGTGACATGCTCTTGTCCCCAGACACCTAGCCAGAGAACAAAGTGCAACATAAACAATGAACAATCAGTGGAATGTGAACCATTCCAGGCGAAATAAAACAGTCCTGAAGACCTCATTTCTTTTCCACGCCCCTGATTGAAGGGATCTTTGCAAACAACATGAATCCAGGCAAACCCATGCTCCTGGAATTTGATTAATTAAACTAAAATCTGAGTAACGTCTAACTCATAAATGAGGTGCTTTTAATCAGTGGAGAGATTGTGGTTAGAGGAACAGGCTCCAGGTGGGGTTTACTAACTAGCACTTTTTATTTATTTTTCCCTTGAGACGCTGCTCTTCTATACGATGATTATAATTCTTGGTCTCCTGGTTTCTTGCCTACCTTTATATCTGCCCCGGAAGACTTCCATACTCCCTACCCATCGCGCCCTGACTGCTGGTGGGATGTAGTCAGCTTAGTCTGCTAGGGCTTTGCTTCACAGAGCAGGGATGAGCTAGCCACCTAACAGGGGTGTTATACATGGCTCGGGATGTTATAAGGATCCACGCTCAGGATGATATGGTGAACCAGCCAAGACAGCCCTGTGTACAGATCCGGAAATCCAAACGTGGCAATGGAAGAATTTGCAACATCGCGTGGGTTTGTGGTGAAGAGCCTTACAGACCCCGAAGCCGTGCTTTAACAATGGGCTCTCCCAACAGGCTTGAAATCTGATTTTGTGATTTTGTTTATTATAGAAACAACAGTTGACCTGAACATCCAACCACGGTGGTCTTGAGAACTCAGCAAATGCAGTCGGGGAAAAAAAATATATAAACGTGGAAAAATATTTGAGGATTCTGGAAACTGGCTAAAAGGCAGATAGCAAATTGAGATGCACTGACACTTGAAAATGTTGGGAGCTCCAGGCAAGGGCAGTGGGCATCTTCACTCAGACTTCTTCACTCAGACTATTCCTAGCCAGCCTTCCTCCCAGTCAGAAAGAACACCAGTGTTACCAGCCTGCGGTTGGAAACAGAAACCATGAGCTCTGGTGCCAAAGAGATCTGACTCAATTGTGTGCATTTCTTGATTAATTTTAAGATTATTATGGTCTTTGATAATTTTTACTTTTCCTTTGCAAAACATCTACCCATTTATTTCTTTTTTTGCTGGGATTAATTATCTGTTACTTGTTGCCTTATAATCCCTTTTTTTTTTTTTTTTTTTGTCTTTTCCAGGGCTGCACCCACGGCATATGGAGGTTCCCAGGCTAGGGGTCTAATTGGAGATGTAGCCGCCGGCCTACACTACACACAGCAATGCCAGATCGAAGCTGCATCTGCGACGTACACCAGAGCTCACGGCAACCCTGGATCCTTAACCCACTGAGCGAGGCCAGGGATCAAACTTGCAACCTCATGGTTCCTAGTCAGATTTGTTAACCACTGAGCCATGAAGGAAACTCCAATCCCATTTTGAATGTTAAAAATATTAACTTGCCCATATAGCAAGTTGATTTTCTCTGGATATATTTTCTCTTGATATAGTTTCCTTTTAACTTGGTTACAGTGCTTTGTACCAAGCCAAAAAATAATAATAATAATAATAATAACTTTCATAATCAGACCTCTAATTTTTATGGTTTCTTTTCTGTGTGTGTGCTTTTTTAATGTTCTGACATGTTTTCCCGAGCTATTAATCTCTAAAAAAGAGAAGAGTAAAGGAATTGGTTGGGACTTCCAGTTTCCATCTCAGATGATAGTCAGGGATTCTAAACTGGGAGAATTCTCTGCAAAGGAGAAGTTCCTAATAATGCAAATACCCATCAGACTTCTAATTGCACATAAACCAAGTCTTAACCAAGAAGTTCAGCCAGAGAGATGAATGCATCATTGCTTCAGATGGTGTGGCCGAGGGAAATAGAAGACATTTTTCACTTAACAGTTCAGGACACCCGGATGTCAGATTTGTTTGTTTTTTCATTTCTTGTCTTTGGGCTATCAAATTACAGCTCTGAGTATTTGAAAACAGAAGGATGAGATCAGCTTTTTTCTACAGCATTTCGTTTTAGTCTTGAATTTCATCCCCATGTCTAGGCACTAATTCCATATAATAGTCTCTATTCCCTTTTATTCTGACCACCCAGAACTGGTCTCGTCTGATTTTAAAAAAATAAAACACTTTGGATAACCAAGAAAGTAGGCTTCTTAGGCAAAGTCACTTCTTCTTGCTGAATTAAAAAAATAATAACGATGAAATATTTCCTTGGCGGAAACAAAATCACTTTATGATTTATTTGTTAAAAAGTAGCCTCAATCCCTCCTCCATTTATAGGGGAGTAAATCACAATATAAGGATCTAGGTAAGTCCCCGTAAGCCTTCTTTGAAGTCTGGGCATTCAATTTCCTTGTCTAGAAAATGAGAACATTAATCCAGCTGATCTCTGAGATCCTGGAAGATGAGAACATTAATCCAGCTGATCTCTGAGATCCTGGAAGATGAGAACATTAATCCAGCTGATCTCTGAGATCCTGGAAAATGAGAACATTAATCCAGCTGATCTCTGAGATCCTGGAAAATGAGAACATTAATCCAGCTGATCTCTGAGATCCTGGAAAATGAGAACATTAATCCAGCTGATCTCTGAGATCCCACCCAAATCTAACACTCCGATTCTCCCGATGCTCCACTCAAGGTCTTCTGTCTACACCATCTCTTTCACATTCCCAGTCATAGCCTTGCTGTCAGGTTCTCCCTGAATTCTCAGATCCCTGCTATGCTTTCATGTAAAACACCTCATTATTTTTTCAAAGTCAGTAGATCCCAAACCCTACTCTTACCATCCCTCTCAACTGCATTGGTTTCCATGCTCCTGGGCTTTGTACCACCCTCCTTCTAGTACACAGACATGAAATAAGGGCTCTTTTTTCATCATCTTTCTCTCCTCCCATATTTAATCAGTATCCAAGGCCAGAATATCTGTCTTCAGCTACGTTTGTCTTCTTAGCCTTCTCTTTTTTTTTTTTTTTTTTTTTTTTTTTTGAGCTGGAAGTAGGGTTTTTTTGTTTGTATGTTTGTTTTTTGTCTTCTTAGGCTTCTTTCAAGTCTTACCAACCTATTAGTTCAGGCTTCGAGTAGGTCATTTCAGGACTCAATCCTGACGTGAGTAAACACTGCATCAAGGGGCACAGTCCCATAGCTCCCTATTGTCTGATGCTTTTGGAACAAACCACAGAGCCTGGGTTTAGATGCAGCCCAGCATTCCAGTCTTCCTGCCTCCCCCTCTGCTTATGTCCAGAGTCTTACGCAGTCAGGATACTTGCTATTTCCCGAATGCTCTCTGAATATTTTGCCATTCCCTTGCCTCTTTGATTCGGTTCCGAATTCTTATTTTCTGTGTTTAAAACGTCTATAAATGCTTGGAGTATATAGACTTTAGCTAAAATAAGAAAGAACAATAAGTGATCATTTTAAATCTTATCCTCATCAAAAAACTCAGTATTTCTTTTTCACGGGGTCCCAAAATATGTTATATGTCAATGAAATCGAGCAGAATTTTCAAGTAAAATGTCTGTGCAGAAGGCACAGGGGGTCGAGTGTGTTAAAGTTGCCCTGACTTGTCTCCTCCGTTCCAACCTCCAGCCAGAAAGAGTCAGAGAAGTGAGGCACCCACGAAGGTCACACAGCTGTTCACAAATCTTGGGCCAAAGATTTGAATTTTTTTTATAGTTCAAGAAACTATCAAAACATACTTTTTTTTGTAGAACCTGGCCCATCGTCCCCATAACAATTAGATGTTTAGTGCCTGCAGTGGGTAATGCTCTGTGTCCCGGGAAAATAGAAATGAAAAGTTTTCTAGAAACCCAGTGGAGCAGGAGGAGATATGTGTGGGCAGATACATGTCATAAAGGTGACAGGTGCCTCCATGGAAGTTGCGTGTTGTTCAGACAGAAAGGAGGTGGTAGTCAGTGCCACCTGATATGACAGGTGAAAGCAGAAGGATTTTACAGATAAGATAACCCCTTGGGCTTAATATAAAAAGACAAGTTGTGTACATGGGGTAGACCAGCAAGGAAACAACACAACCAGAGACACAAAAGCATGAATGAGGTGAACTTACTTGGGGAAAATGCAAACAATTTAGAGTCTGAAAGTTAATGTCCAAGATAAGCCATATCAAAATGGATACTGGAAAACAAAGCAAGAATCTACATTGTAAAGAGACTTGTCATACCTTACAAAGGAGTTTGGAATCATTATTTTTGTTACTACCATTTTTATTCATGATAATCAGTTTGTCATTATAGTTAATGGGTTCTATGTGTTGATCACTTGCTATGATCACTCTCTCAGAATCCTCAGAGCAAATATAGCTGGGGCTTTAGAGCAGGACCTTCTCTATAAATATACCATGTGTATTGTTCCTTACAATTGAGCTGGCCTAAATTAACCCCCACAGCCCTCCAGGGAAGTAGGAAAGTACTACGTGCTTATTTTGCAGATGAAAATTGAGGTGGCTGTAATTTGCCCAGTATCTCCCCCATCTAAATCACAAAGCAACACTCCTGGCTTATTTGTTTTATCAATGTATTCATTCCTCATTTTTCCATGAAGGATTCCAGGTCTTGGTGTCTGAAAAATAATAAGAGTAGAATGTCAAAACCAGGTGCTAAAAGAACATAGCTATTCAGTTGTTAAGTCTCTGCATAATTGGCACAGCTCAGCTTTAAATTTAGCTCTGAGTTTTTGGCAACCAAACAAAAAAGCAGACACTGTCGATTATGCAGTTCCTATTTCCTAAAGGAGAAAGAGTGCCAGTTTCTCGGAGGAGCCAAAGTACCTCCTTGCCTAAGTGCTAAACAAAACTTCAGATCCACAGCTTCATGGAGAGGGCATTTCTACAGACAAATGTAGTGGGAGATTTCCCACGGGGCTTCTGATGATGTCCCTTCAGCAAGACTTCATTTAAACATTAAGTTAAAAACCACCTTTCTAACACAGGCAAACATACGAATTTCCTGAGCTCTGATAGGCAGTTACCATAAGGCCATAACACCTTACATCTTGGACAAGATCTCAGTTTTCATAATTGTAGCTAAATGCTATGCACTAATTGGTGCATATTAGTGGAATATGCTCTCATTAGAGCTAAAAATCTGGTAGCCTTGCTATAGGTTCCACACACGTGTATACATACTACATACACACAAACACACACACACTCACACAATCATCTTAGTAAGAAAAAATGATATAAAGTGTTTAGAAGAAGAAATTAAAGCATTCTTGGGTTTTTAGGAAATGCTAATTGGCTTGAGTGAAATGTCATCTATTATTCTAAGACGTTCCTGGAATAACTACACCTTGAGATGACTGGAATATAGGCTTTTGGGGAGGGGCATTGAAGTTATAATTAGAGCAGATGCTGAGTAACCGTCTCCCCTGACTCGCAGGCACTAATGATCACTAACATTTTTAATTAATCACAAACCCCCTCTGGATGCTAATAAGACTCTACCAATTTTGGCTGCTTCCCTCTCTCAAGGCGCAGACCCAGCCAGCTGTTAGCGCTGTATCCATGTATCTGGTTAAGTTTGCTGCGCATGGACATGACCACAGAGCTCCCAGGTCATACTTGTCCTTCTAAAATGGAATATGTGCATGAGGAAACCAGTCTCGTAAACTGCATTCAATGACACCTGATGGCCTCAGAGCTCTAAGCAAAGCACTGGCTGATAATACTAAGGAAACGAGCCGTTCTCTCCGTCTTCAAGGGTTTAAAGTCTGGTCAGGAAAACAAAATATACACAGAAGTTATGCAACTGAAGCAATAACCTAGAATCTATAAAACGTGTGAAATAATATAATACATAGTCAATCATCCACAGCAGTACCCAGATACGCGGTAGGTAAAAGTAATGACTGCTGACCGGAGGAAGAGTAAGACGCTGACCTCTGTCCCCCCGCTGGGGGGCGCCCAAACACAGAGCAGCATTCATAGAATTGAAGTCACTCTCTTACCTAAGGCTCCAGGGAAGTGGGCCAGTGAACCACGTTGTGCTGTGCAGAGAAATCCTGCGCTTGAGAATATGGATTGTCTTGTTTCGGACCAGTGATTCATAAATTTTAATGAGCTCTGACTTTGAGTGTTTTGTCTTTTTTTTTTAAAGGCGATTCCAGAATCACTTTTGTATATTTTGATTCTGTGGCAGCGGCTAGGGGGTAGAACCTGCATTTGCACAAATCTCCCAGGGATATTATGAGTTCAAGGACCCCAGTGTGAAGCCTCCTACCAAGGGCGCTCACTCAAGATCAGCCCACCTGTGACAGGGAGCCGGGGTGGAGTCGGTAACAGAGCTCACAGTGTCCCAGCCACCGTTAATAAGCAGTACCGAGCAAGGGATTGGAATTCTAGACTGATCCCTCCAACGGCCAGAATGCCACTCATAGCAAGAAACAGATAGCATTTTAACTGGTAGAATTTCATGTTAGAAATTATAAACACATACACAAACCTCACATAGAAAAAGTACTATCCCATGATTCATTCACTAACCAGCAGATTTCACAGGATGATTATATGTTCATTTAAATCATTCAATTAAATTCTTTGATTTTGGAAAGGAGTACAATGTAAATTCAAAGGGTTACAATAAAATGGAGTTGTTTGCATTAAATTTGCTACCTAATAATTTTCATTGAATGTATTTTGGGTTTCCAAAAAGAATTTTTTTATTCTCCCCTACTTAATAAGCTTCAATTAGATGTATTTGTTCTCTCAGATTAAATACTATAATAATATCCTGTGAAACCTCATGCCAGGCTGTTATTAATTACATTTTCAAAAAAAAATTTAAAAAAACCTTTGCAGATATGAAATCTTCTTTTCCAAGGCATTTTGCAAAGGAATCATTATTAGCCCTATTCAAAAGAAACTCAGAAAACATGAAGAATTTACTCACAGTCTCAAAGCAAATGAATGTGAGGAATTGGTTACAGAGTCATTCAATGAGATGGGAACAGACGTTCATGTTAAATTCTCAAAGCAGGTGTTCTGCACTATTTGGGAAAAAATTGGATATGCAGTTAGGAACCCAGACTCTGACACTAGCCTGATTAATCTGTAACTCTTCCACAGAATCATCACTCCTCAAGTTTCCATAATTGAAGTACAATTTTCTTCTAAACCAAGACATAGTATAGTGTTAAAATGATTTTGCAACCATTATTTGGAAAACTAAAAACAACGCCCCCACAAAAAAAAAAAAACCCTAATTATCAAAGAATTCTAAATATAAGCAAACATGCAAAACCAGCAGGGCCAAAGGTAATATTCAGAGAGTGTCATGAAACATTAAGTTAGTCTGGAAGTAGTTTGGGATGCAGGCAGTTAATGGGAAAAGGCGCTGTAAAACAGATTGAGCCAAGTCGAGGAGGACTTAAAAGCCGGTCCCTTCATTCCTGCATTGTCACTGGAGGCCAGGTGAAAACACCTGGAAAGAAAACGACACACTTCAAAATGGGTCAAAGATGAGGTCTCAAGGGAAAGTTTTATTTATTTATTTATTTATTTATTTATTTTGATCTTTTTGCCATTTCTTGGGCCGCTCCCTCAGCATATGGAGGTTCCCAGGCTAGGGGTCAAGTCGGAGCTACAGCCACCGGCCTATGCCAGAGCCACAGCAACGCGGGATCCGAGCCGCGTCTGCAACCTACACCACAGCTCACGGCAACACCGGATCGTTAACCCACTGAGCAAGGGCAGGGATGGAACCCGCAACCTCATGGTTCCTAGTCAGATTCGTTAACCACTGCGCCACGACGGGAACTCCTCAAGGGAAAGTTTTAAAACTGCATTAACAGAACCTCAGAACAAGGGGCAGACTTGCAGAGCAAGTTCGAAATCTCCAGTTGGAGGAGAGCCCCAGCACCAAGCAGAGGTTGGATAGGGCTCCAGGAAAGAGAGGGTGCCTGGTGTCCTGGGAGCACAGAGCATGGAGGGGCAGGAGGTGAGACAGGTGGCTGGCACCTGAGAGGGCGGGAAAATGGAGAATGCGATCCATGCACTTTGGGGAGTAGCCAATGTGGGGGAACCTCGGGAAGGCGTGCAGGTCTTGACCATCGCTGGCTGGGGTGGGCGATCGAATGCCGGAAGAAATGAGACATACTAGAGTTTGATACGCAATGGGAGGAATGTGCAAAAAGAATGGAAATAGCATATGTATTGATGAGGTGGCAAGATAAGTGAGAAAAAAGGTGTTCACTAAAAAACGTCTGAAGCAACCAGTAGGAGAGACCTGGCAAGTGTGTTGGCAGAAGGAAAAGCATCTGGAATAAAGGAACTGAAGATGGTTGTGGGAGAGAGGATGCAATTTCAAATGTGCAAAAAGCAGCATTTGTGAGAAGGAAGAAATTAACCTTACGAGGAGGGATATACATTTTCCCCAAAAAAGGAGAAAGGAAAGATAGGAGAGACGTTAGATCTCCAGCAGCCCCAGCGATGGGAAACAAAATTCTCCTTGGACCATTTTCATGACCTCTTTGGAACTGGGGCTCAAGGAGGGGAGAGTTCAGGGCTCGGGTCTACAAAGTGGGGCCCCAGGAGCCCCTGGAGAACAAGGCACAGATGCTTGAAGGCAACTGATTCGGGTCCTCCCATCCCTGTGACTTACTAAAAAGGAGCTAGGGCTGCTCTTGCCTCATACTCCCCACACCCCTCCATCCTCACTTCCTCCAACGCAGGTGAACCTCCGTGCCTTGCCCAGGTGTAAAAGCTCAGGTGCACAAAATGAAGGAAAAAATTCAACCATACCTTTCATTGACTGGAAACCCATTCCTAGCAGTCTAATTTAGAGATGACTTTCTAATAAAATGTGTGCTGGATAAATACTTCTCACTCTGACATACATTTAGAATGTCTTGAGCAACTCTATACTTAGGATAATTTTCATGATAACCCAGTCCAGGAAAAAAAAAATGTTTTAACATAGTCTTTTAGTCATCGTAAAAGTAAATCAATCAATCAATCAAACACACACACACACATATGCATTTTGTGGTATAGGATCTGATAGCGTGATGAACAAATGACATTAAACATCAAAGTGCATGGGGACAAAATGGAGGGGAAGCAGAATGGAATAATAAAAGGAATAACGTGAAATCTGTACTGTTAAAAAGGCTTTGTAGGTGTGTTTTTAATGGGCTGCATACTCATTTTAAGTAGATAATGCCAGGTGTCAAATTATCATGATATTTCTGTCACCACGGATTCATTTAAAGAAGCGATGCAACCCTTTTATTGTAAAATGTCAACATTTCAATAAGCCAGGCAGTACATGGTTTTTAACTATTTAAACTCTTGCTGAAAATTTCTGTAAGTCCATTTCAAAATGTGTGAAGGTGGACCTAGATTTTCAAAATTGTTTTAGGAGTTACCTCAGGAACAAAAAGACAGGAATGATGGAGCTGATGAGCAGAAATGCGTGCCCCGTTGAAGTGAACATGAACACGTAGGAGAGGAGGTGGGCAAAGTTCCAGCCTCTCCTTTGGCAATGATCAGTAGCTAGCCCAGAAGCAAAAGGGAAGGATGACTGATATGAAATGATAGAAAATTGGGCAGAGCAAGATGCTCAGAAAGCCTCAAGTAATGAAGACACGTTAAAATCGCTGACCCAGGTGTCAACATTGGACAGCAAAGCAAAGCAACCAGAAGCAGGTTACTGAATAGTGCAAGCTGGTTGAATCCCAGAGGCTGAACTGGAGTTTCAGAATGGGAAAGGGGGGTGGGGGGGCGTGCCGATAACCCACCTTTGAAAGCAGAGCGGCATAGTGGAACGAACCATAGAGTTATTTCTTTGTGGCTGTAATGAGATGGAGAATTTCACAAGAAGTCAAGGAATCAAGAGGCTAAAGGCAGTAACCAAGGACCAGTGCGGGGACTGAAATGGCCAGAGGTGCTGTCAGGGAATGAGGTAAAGCAGATGCCGAACCAGAGCTGGGCTCGGACAGGCTGTCACAGCAGCCAAACGAGGGAAGGATGGATACCATTGGGATGCTCTAATTAAACCGTATGGACTCTAAGAAAGTCCCAAGAAGGAGTTTCGTGTGCCAGCAGTAATGTGGGGACGTGTATAGAAGATGCAAAATCACATTAGTGTGCAGATATGGAACTTTATTTTCCATGTCTGACTTGCCCAAGAGCATGATTCATATCAAGGACAAGGGGACAGAGAAACCAAACAATCTTCACCCCAGCCCTTCATGGCAACTCTGTCTCTCCTGTTTTATGACTTGGTCTATGTGGGATAAATGTGTCGTCAAAGTCGGGTTTCTCCCAGGAGGTGATCTCAGTTTCTAGGGTTGATACCCAGTGCTGTCCAGGTATCTGGGAAGAGGCATCTGTTCAGGTGGTTAATTACAGCAGCTCTTTCTACTTCCCCTCCAAGCATCGGCTATTCATTGGTCCAAAGCTGAAGCCTGAGCGGGTCTCCCTACTGATGCCTTCTGAGGCTCAGACAAGCCCCCATCCAGAGGCTGAAGAACTGACAACACAAACTGGGTCTGCCCACGTGGCCAGGAGTAGTCCATGTGGCTCACCTGGGACACCATCCCCTCCTAAGGTTTCAGCCAGAAAGCCAAGCAGAAAAGCCACCCTTTTGGATGTCCTTGGGTCTTCTGCTGCCTTTCCACAAGTTGCATCTTCCTTCTTTGTGGCTGAAAAGCCAACAGTCCTCTGAGGCAAATCCCCTTGAGAAGCCAAATTAAACCATTTCTTTCTCACCTGCGAACTTGCAACAGCAAATCAGATTTCCCAGGCCCTTTTCGGGAATTCACTGCCCAGAATCTCTTGGTGTAAAGCCAAGCTCTCCCCTGACAACAGTGCCCAGAGGAAGCTTTGCTGCCTGATGGCAGAGACTGAAAATGGGCCCCAGAAAGCCAAGGGAACAACAGCTTTCCCTGTCTCTGGGCTCCGGCATTCTGCCTTTGAAGAGGAGGACTCCAAGGATGGCAAGAGTGGCCTTGAGGGAGCTTGACCCAGACACACGAGTGCTAGGGAGGAAGGTGGGAGAAAGCAGGATTCAGATCACCCCAAAGCCCCCCTCCTGGGGAGTGTATTATGACCAACTGGCCACCAGGGGGGCTCCTCACCGGCGTCCAAAGGGGCCTCAAAGCACCGAATTGAACTCCTCTTTCACTCAAACCTGTGTCTTCAACACCAAAAGCAAGATCTCTGAAAGAAATCGTTGATAGTCTGGACTTCACTGAAATGTAAAATTTCTGCTCTTTGGAAAATAATGTCAAATGAATGAGAAGAAAATTGCCACAGACTTGGAGAAAATATCAGAAAAGACACACACATATCTGATACAGGACTATTATCCAAAATAGGCAAAGAACTCATACAGCTCAAAAATAGGGCAGCAAACAACCTAAAAACAGACAAAGGACTTTAATAGATACTTCCTCAAAGGAGATACACAGATGGCAAATAAACCATGAAAAGATTCTCCACTTCATATGTCATCAGAGGATGCAAATTAAAATAACAATGAGATACCAGCACACCCCTGTTAGAAGGGCTGACATTCAGGACACTGACGGCACCAATGGCTGGAGCAACAGGAACGCACCTTCATTGCTGAAGGGAATGCAAAAAATACAGCCACTTTGGAAGACAGCTTGCCAGTTTCGCACAAAACTAAACACTCTAACCACACAATCCAGAAAGCACACTCCTAGATATTTATCCACATGAGTTGACAGGCTTATATTTACACAAAAAACCTGCACATCAATACTTACAGCAGCTTTATTCATAATTGCCAAAACTTAGAAAAAAACCGAGATGGCCTTCGGTAGGTGAGTAGATTGATAAATGATGATACATCCAGACAACGGAATACTATCTAGAGCTAAAAAGAACTGAGCCAACAAGCTCCAAAAAGACATGTAGGAAGTTTAAAGGCACATTTCTTTTTTTTTTTTTTTTTTTGTCTTTTTGCCATTTCTTTGGGCCGCTCCCGCGGCATATGGAGGTTCCCAGGCTAGGGGTCGAATCGGAGCTGTAGCCACTGGCCTCCGCCAGAGCCACAGCAACGCTGGATCCGAGCTGCATCTGCAACCTACACCACAGCTCACGGCAATGCCAGATCGTTAACCCACTGAGCAAAGGCAGGGACCGAACCCGCAACCTCATGGTTCCTAGTCGGATTCGTTAACCACTGCGCCACGATGGGAACTCCCTAAAGGCACATTTCTAAGTGAAAGAAGCCAATCTGAAGAGGTACATTCTGTGTGATTCCAACTATATGACATTCTGAGAAAGGCAAAACTATTGAGACAGTGAAAAGATTGGTGGTTACCTGGGGCTGGAGGCAGGGCTGAAATGCAGAATAGAGGGGATTTTTAGAGCAGTGAAACTATTCCAAATGAGGCTGCAATGGTGGATAGATGCCATTATACATTTACCATAACTCACAGAATATATAAAACCAAGACAACCATAATGTATACTATGGACTTCAGTGAATCATAATGTATCACCACTGGCTCATCAACTGTAACAAATGCCTATACGTCTCCAAGATGTTAACAATAAGGGAAACTTGGGGGCAGTGGCTGTTGGTGATGGGAACTCCCTGTACTTTCCACTCAACTTTTCTAGAAACCTAAAGCTGCGCTGGAAAATAAAATCTGTTATTTTTTTTAGAGATATAATTTAATGGTAACAGCCACCCTCTCAAAAACTGCTTATGGATTTTTCCCACAAAAGAGAGTTTCAAGTACTTATTATCTATTAAGAACAACATTTATAATAAAGACATGGAGATATTTTTGCAAATAAAAAGCCATGTTAGTTATGTTTAAAAATAAAACGAAGAGTGAAAAGATGCAGTCTTGGCTCTTCATATTGTGTTAATTAAGGAAAGTGAGTCAACCTCACTAAACCTCAGTCTAACACTTTTTTTGAAAGAAAGGAAAAAAATAAGATGATGATACATCAGATATTTTCAACTAGATCTATGCATTTAATGTATTCAATTTCTTTTTTAAGTATTTCGTGGATCCAACATATTCAGAATTTTTCAAATAATTCCTAGAAATGTACCATTGATAAATACAGTAATCTGTGTTTTTAAAACTGCATAAACTTAAGTTTTCAGCATGAAAATCAAGTGAAAATCAATTACACATTAAACTGGTTACATATGCATCTTTCACTTATTGCCACGTACTTTTAAATTGCTTTACACCACTCTACGTGCAAACTCCTTATAGTAGTGCCCTTTCATCTGACTTGCTCAGGCTTTGTGCTGTTATCATCATAGTTTACCTTCACGTGTGTTAGAAACACCACAATATTGTGTAATCTTTTGGCCAAACAGTCAGTTATCTTCAAATAAGTTTAAATGAGAAGTATTTTGTATTTACCCAAATATTGACCATTTCTGGCACTCTTCATTACTTTGTGTAGGCCCAAATTTGCATCTGATATTGTTTCTTTACAACCTAAACTTCCTTTAGTCTTTCTTATAGTGCCAAACTACTGGTGACAAGTTCTCTCACTTGTGCTTCTTTGAAATACCTTTATTTTGCCTTTTTTCTGGAAGGGCATTTTCTCTAGATACAGAATTCCTGTTTGTCAGGTGCTTTTTTCCTCTCTTGCAGCCCTTTAGAGATGCTGTTCCATTGTCTCCTGGCTTGTTTCCAATGTCAGCCGTCATTCTTATCTATGTTCCTGTTTATATAACCTGTCTTTGATCTCTGATAGCTTTTAGTAATATGGCTATGATGTGTTTTGGGGAATGTATATAATGCATGTGTGTGTTTATCCTACCTATAGTTTGTGATATTTTAGCTTACAGTTGAGTCAAATTTAGAAAATTTTCAGCCATTATACTTTCCACTATTTTTTCTGCTCTCTATTCCCTTCAGATATTTCAATTACACATATGACAGATAGGTTTATATTGTTTCATAAGTGACTGGGGCCCAGGGTTTGTTTGGTTTTTCTTTCCCAACCTTTTTTCTCTCTGTGCCTCAATCTAGATGTCCTGTTTTACTAGGTATTCAAGTTCACTAATTTTTATCTACTGAGTTCTAATATTCTGCTAATCCTAACCACTATATTTTTTTTTCTGGCATTGTGTTTTTCATCTCTAAAGTTTCATTTGAGGCTTTTTTTATATCTTCCATGTTTTTCCTTCATCTTGTTCATGTTTTCCTTTACTTTCTTGAGCAAATTTATAATAACAATTTTAAAGTTTTTGTCTTAATTTCATCTTCTTTGTCATCTCAGCTTCTGCTTCTATTGGATGATTTTCCTCCTGGTTATGGGCCCCATTCTTCTGCGTCTTTACATGGCCAGTGATTTTTTATTGGATTCTTGGTATTATGAATCTGAATTTTGTTACTTTCTTTGGAATAAAGTTGAATTTTGACCTGACAGGCAGTTAATTTACTTCTGGATGAGCTTGATGCTTTCAGAACTTGTTTTTAAGCAGAAAGCCAAGTCTGGAGTACCAGTACTCTAGGGCTAGTTTAGCCCTATTTTTTAAAGGCATGCTCTTTCCAGGTTATTTTCTGAATGCTCCAGGTATTTCATCAGGTATTTTACATCTGACTTGTCAGAATTTACAGCCTCCCAGCCCCATGTAAGCTCTGGGAATTGTTCAGCTTACAGCTCCCTAATAGATGATATTTTGCCTGTATACGTGGCTTAGTATTCAGGGGGAAAAAAGAGAAAAAAAACTCAAAGAAAAACTTATGCATATTTCTGGAGCTCTTTTTCTACATCTTTCCTTCTCTCTGTTATTTTCCCCATAAACTCCAGCCATCTAAGCTTTCCTGAATGTTAAAGTCTGCCTTTCAGAGCAGAGCTCTACTTCAGTTCCCCTTCCTGCACCACAGTTTAGAAAGTGTCTCCAGGAAGAAAGTCATGGCAATCATTGTTCTCCCCTGATTTGTCTCCTTTCTATCTAGGATGCAGCCTTGTGCTGCCTATGTTCAGAAACAGTTGTCTGATGTATTTTGTCCAGGTTTCTGGTTATTTATAGCAAGAGGGAAAAATCTAGTAATATGTAGTCTGTCAAAGTTTTATAAACTTACTTAAGATGTAAAATTGTCTTTTAAAAATCATGAGAACATTAGACACTAATTACATGCATAGTCTTTGTTAATCCCCACATTTCTAATGCCACAACTTTATTTCTCTTAACCATTGTTATACAAATCCTGTTTGAAAGATTCTCACCCAGTAAGGGAGATAGGTGTCATTCCAGTTAACTGAATAGATCTTAATCACAACACAATGCTATGTTCAACCTGGAAATGCTGAGAGGAGTCACTGAGTCCTATTTATAACTGCTACATCAATGATGCCATAACTCAGAAGAAGTGCTCCCTACTTAGCCCACATCCATGGATTCAAAATAAACGCATTACTGAAGCCCTCAGTCTATTTACAGAAGTCCACGACTCCTAGTGGGTTGCTCAATTAATCAGATTCTGCATATTTTGTTTTATATATACATATATTTGTGTATATATATATAATACATATATATTATATCATAGATATATATAATATCTTTGTTTTTGAAGACTTTTAAATTATATGGAACTCTGGATTTTTCAATCTCAAGACTTACAGATGATATGTTGATAGTCAGTTAGATTTTAGATACTTCACATGACTTTGCCAAACTTGCAGCTGTAACATCTGAAGTCATTCTGTTGACATAGGGCCATGTGAATATGGGCACACTGGGCCAGCACGGTTTTAAAGAGATGGATACACTGGATGGACTGTGAAAAGTGAGCTCAGGAAGATACTATAGGCCATCTTGATATGACCTTTATTCATTTGGGAATACACAAACACTTCTAAGTATCTCAAACATGAATTTATTTAAATTAGGAATTAAAAGATAAAATCTGTGGAGCTGAAGGAAAAAAAATGAAGAAGTTGGTGGTCTCCAGAAATCAGAAGTGGCAGAAAGCCTTATCAGCCTGTAAGAAGACAAAGCTTGTCTGAACCCACATTCTCTTGCCTTGATATGGTGTGCAGGCTCCAGAAGACCTGGGATTTTGCTAGCCATTGCCTCTCTAGGGGGTCCCTGCTCATCTTCCAGTGGTACTAGAACTGCTGACACCTGCTGCCATCATCTGCAGTCACCTGCCACTGCCAGAAACAGTGGTTTTCTTCTCATGGTTAATTTGTTATATATACACCTACCATTTCTCCTTCCCATTCACCCCAGCTAAGCAGGGAGCTTGGAAAATTAAATTTACATGTTTCCAGCCATAGCAATTTAGGAGAAAGTATAAAAGGCCAAGGAGTGGCCATTTCAACGGAAGACACTTGGCAGAGTTTATTGGGCCAGCTACTCCACTTACAAAGATCCTCTTCTCAGCCATAAAAGAGTGATGCTAGTAGTACCTACCTCATAGGGTGATTGCCAGAATTAAAGGAGCTATAGTGTCTAAAGCTCTTAGTAAAGTGTCTGGCATATAGGAAAGTCACACTAAAGGATGTGTGTTGGGTTATTATTAGTTAATACATAATTGAGTGAAAATGAAAACCGTGGAGTAAAAATCTGGGCTGACCACACAGAAATGGGCTGTAAAGGTGACTCTGTCCTTTCCCCCATAGCTCTAGCCCTCCGCACAGTTCTCATTTTCCCATTCAGGGAGGGAGAAAACAAAGACTGCATTGATTTTCTGCTCGCCATGAAATTAATTGCTTGTGGTCCCCAAACACCATGTAAGTTAATAACCTTTGTATCCATCCATTCACAGCAAAGGAAGTTCTTTACCAAATGCATACGTTCACATACCTCAAAAGCAGCATATGCGAAATATTTTAGAAAAATTGCTTCTAGGATAACAAAGAGGTCAAATTAACTTGAGAATACAAACTCAAAAATGTTTGCTTATAAATTAATTCAGTTGTTCAGTGAAGGCTCCCCTGCTGACCCTCTGAAAGCTTGATTGGCACTGGGTGGTAGGGCAGGGCAGGGGGGGGTGCTTTGATAACAGGTCCATAAGGAACCCAGGGCAGCAGTGAGTATTTGATGTATGCTATGTAGTGGCAATAAGAGCAGAAAATACTTGCTGTGTTGAATAGATGGAGCTGTTCAAGTTAAGGAGACTCCTTCTAAGAAATAACACTTAATGGATAGAGATTAAGATTCCAGAAACCTTTCCATATCCAGCAGAATCACTGTCTCTTATTCAGCATCTAAGCCAGTTCCTATACCAGGAACTGATAGCATGAATATCTCTTTAAACAGCACCCACCACTACCCCCCAAAAGCCATATTGTGTTTTTTAAAAGTATCAGCCTTTGAGTCATCCAGAGACCTGGGTTCAAATTCTGACCCTGTCCCTTAAAAAAGGGATCCTAAAACAGCTTCCTAAGCTTCAGATGATGCATCTAAAAATTAGGGGCCTTAGAGTTCTGTGGCACAGTGGATTAAGGATCTGACATTGCTGCAGCTGTGACTCAGGTTCAACCCCTGGCCTGGGAGCTTCCACAAACCACGGGCTCAGCCAAAAAGTAAATAAATAAATAATACAAAAATAAAAATTAGAGGCACTGATAAGAAATGTTTCAAGGCTGCAGAGTACTCACATAAGTAATGCATATTTTTATTATAAAACCAATCTGAAATCACAGGCAACTCTGGACCAATTATCCTCCTTAAAAACTAAAACTTAAAGCAAGACGGACCCCCAAAAGCAATCAGTTTGGCTTTTGAATTTGATTTTGAATTCAAATATCTCTGTGTCATATGTACTACAAATGCACCTCAAAAACCCCCACTAAATATATAATTCTGGATGAAGGGGAAAATGTATTTCCCTAGCATGATATTTCTCAAGTGTTTGAAGTATTTTCATAAATTATGACCCCATCATAATAAAGTCGCATTTGATACATTAGGATTTTTTTCAGTAGGTCTGAAGAGTTGTAAAGGAAAAAATTAAGTCATATTTTCCAGCCAGTTTACCCCAAATGCTCTTCCTTCAGCAGTGACCTTCAACTGAAAAATAAAGCCTGTTTGAGCTTGCTCAAGAACTCCCCAATCCCATAGCTAAAAGGTTTTGGTGTTTGTTTACAAATATTTTCTTTTGGGGGTTCCCGTTGTGGCTCAGTGGGTTAGGAACCCTACTAGTATCCATGAGGACGCGGGTTTGATCCCTGGCCTCACTTAGTGGGTTAAAGATCTGGCTTTGCCGTGAGCTGTGTTGTAGGTCACAGATGCAGCTCGGATCCTGCGTTGCTGTGGCTGTGGTGTAGGCCAGCAGCGACAGCTCCAATTTGACCCCTAGCCTGGAAACTTCCATATGCCGTTGGTGCAGCCCTAAAAAGACCAAAAAAATTTTCTTCTTTTTGCCATGCCCACAGCATGCTGAAGTTCTTGGGCCAGGGACTGAACCCAAGCCATAGCAGTGACAACACAGATCATTTAACCCACCGGGCCACCAGGGAACTCATCCTATACCTAAAAGTTAAATAAACACTTTCACCCCATTGGAATCAGGATCAGGAGTTTGACTTATCAATACGGTTTTGACCATGAAAGTGTCTCCCTTCCATTCAGTGACCAGTAAAAAATATTCTTGAGCTCTAAAATCAGAATTCTGAGCCTTATCTCTCAGATGTCCATTTATCAAATTGTCATTTCCTTGTTTTTCATACTGTATCTGAGAACTGAAAGACACGTGAGAGATTGAGTATAAATTTGTAGGTGCTGATCAAAATATAATTGTGAGGACGGTTCTGATAACAACTTGACAAAACTCCTGGGAGCAAATTCTTTGTTTTTATTATTTTAATTGTTTTTAAATGGACCATAGTAACAAATATGGAGCTTATCTATTCTGCTGGGTTTTCTTGTTTTGGGAGAAAATAACTAGTATTATTGAATGTTTATTGTATGTCACTGTGTAAACTTTTGCTTTATTGAGTTTTCTACCCTCAAAACAATCCAGTGAAGTAGGTCCCATTATGTCATCTTTATTTTGATCCCAAGAGGATCTGTCTCAGAAAACATAAACCCCCTTCTTCTACTTTTCTTTTTCCAGGCCAAAACTTTGGCATCCTCCTGATTCTTCCTGCTCATTCCACCCCACACCCAAACGGTTAGCAAGCTGCAAATTGAGAATTTCACATTTCCGTGCCTTCTATTCCAGGCCACCTGTCTTATTCTGGCGGCCGGCCCCTAACCTACAGCCCTGCTTCCATCTCTGTTCTTGCAGTGACTATGACTCAGCCACAGTCATCTTAGTCATCTTAGCCATTTTTTTATGGCCATACCTGCGGCATATGGAAGTTCGAGGCTAGAGGTTCGATCAAAGCTGCAGCTGCTGGCCTACGCCACAGCCACAGCCACACCAGATCTGAGCCACATCCACAACCTACACCACATCTCACAGCAATGCCAGATCATTTAACCAACACTAAGCCAGACCAGGGATCCAACCTGCATACTCCTGGATACCAGTCAGGTTCTTAGTCATTTTTCAAATCCAAGCCTGGGCTGGATAGACGGTGTCACCGTCTGCTCAAGACCCTCACAGGCCTTACCACTCCATACAGAGCGAACTCTGAAGACACTTGCTGTCCCACAAACTCCTCCAGGCCCTGGTGGGTCCTGTCCTCCTCACCCCTGATGCACACCCTGCCTCCCTGGCTCCCTCCTCAGCCATAGGCCCTCCTGGGCCTGCACAGCCCACCCAGCAGGGGCTCAGGGTCTGCTCCAAAGGGCCCCTGCTTGGTGTTTAATGCTTTGCTCTGTCTGGTATTTTTCAAATTTTTTTATTATAGTTGATGTTCTGTCGATTTCTGCTGTACAACAAAATGACCCAGATATATATATACATTTTTTTTTCACATTATCCTCCACCATGTTCCATCACAAGTGACTAGATGTAGTTCCCTGTGCTATACAACAGGACCTCATTGCTTATCCACTCCAAATGCAACAGTTTGCGTCTACTAACCACAAACTCCCCGGCCATCCCACTCCCTCCCCCTCCCCCTTGGCAACCACAAGTCTGTTCTCCATGTCCATGAGTTTGTTTCTTTTCTGTAGATGTCTTGTATCTTTAATAATTTTATTTCTGAATGGGTGCAAGGAAAGCACGGACCTGTGGGGTCTGCACCAGGTCCCGCTGGGTCCTGCGCTCTCGCCACCCTGCCCCCTGGGACCCGCCCCGCTGCTCCTTCTCAATTTGACCAACTGGGTCCCTCGCCCCAGCGCTGGATCCTGGTGGGAACTTGAGCGGGTCGCTAGGAGCCCCAGGGACCTCGTGCCCTTAGCACCTCCAGGCTCTGGCACCAGAGCGCATCCAGCACCATGCGCTCCCCGCGAGACCGTAGTCTCTGGGCTCTGTCATGTGCAGTGGGAAGCCATGGGAAGTGCAGGTGATACTCCGCTGGACCAGCAGCCCCCTTTTCATTCGGTTCTGTGCCCCACAGCTCAGCAGCCCTCCCGCAGGCCCCCTTTTGTTACCCTAACATGCAGGCAACCCCATCTTAGGACCTGGCAACAACCGCTTCCTCCCTCTGCACAGTTGCCCCCCCCCACCCCCCACCCCGCAGGGCCCTCCAGCGGCTCTTCCAAAAGCCATCCTGCGGGGCTTCCCACCCACCCATCCTTCTCCCCGTCCCCCTCCCGCGTTTAATTTCCTTCAGAACACTTCCACTCTCGTGGATGTGTGTTTACTGCATCCTCTGTCCATAAAATCTAAGTCTAGGCAAGCAGGACACGCTCACTGCTACCTCCCTAGCTGGCAACTTGCAAGTGGGAGTTCATGAAAATTTGCCAAATAACTGAATCCTCACTTTGTAGATGAAGAAATGGAGACTCAGAAATGGGATGTGACTTGCCCGATGTCACAGCACCAGGATTCCACCTGGCAGCGAGCATAGGAGACCCTGCTCGACCCATTGGACTGTTCCAGTGGCTTCTTAGGTGGCAAAGCTTAGGTGGGAAAGAAGACATCACTGGCCATTAAGCCTCCACAAATTAATCTGCTGATATTTGAATCAAACGTAAGATAAAATGCCATCTGTTTTCATTTGACCACCTTCTGTCTTCCTTCTGTCGAGGAAACTTTAATATCTTCAGAAACCACAAAGAGGGTTGACGGACTCCTAGATAGTCATCTTATAGAAACTATTAGGCATAAAGGTTAAACCCCACATGTGAAAACTGTCAAACCACAGTCTGCACTAAGATGGTATATGGAAAAAAAAAACCTTTGAAGAATACTATTACTTGACATCAAGGAGTCATTATCATTATTTTTATTCCTGGAGTATTGAGGTTCATTAAAGAAATGGGTTATTAACATCTTCTTTAAATTAATGCAACTTTCTCTCAAAATATTCTTCCTGCTATTTGAAAAGCATTTCCTGCCTCTCACGTGACGCACATGGGATAGTCCTTGGGACTCTGGGAGCAGTTTTTCAGCTCTGGAGGGGTTCACCTTTGAAAAAAAATAATGACTAGTAAGATTTTTTTTTCCGCTATTATTTTGGTAAATTTATGTGCTCCAGAAGGGTGGCCAGTTAACAAGTAGAGAGAGCTCCGACTCCACATCTGCACGACCTATTGTGGGGGAGCCCCTGGGACCAATCAGACCATGAGCTGACGCCAAGGTGACTGGGAGCATTCAAAGTGACTGATGGCAGCAGTTGGCAGGGAGAGCCATCCGGCACTAATGCTACTAATTTGGTCTCTAATTATGTATTTACACAGTGGTCGGCTAAATATCCAGCTGTTGCTCCTTCTCAAGCCTATAGTTCTCCTCTCTGAGTTTGGTTTGTTTTGTTTGGGCTACAGCTGGAATTCAGAATGGAGCCCAGGGACTTTCCTCCAGTTTATGAGTTTATCAGTCTCAGGGTGGGCCTTCCTCTTCTCTGTAGGAAACAGAGCATGCCTATCTTTTGAAAGTAGGAGGGAATCTATTCTAAGTTGTGTCTGATAAGATTTACAAGGAGATCCTGCTGAGTAGCATTGAGAACTTTGTCTAGATACTCATGTTGCAACAGAACAAAGGGTGGGGGAAAAAAATGTAATTGTAATGTATACATGTGAGGATAACTTGATCCCCTTGCTGTACAGTGGGAAAATAAAATAAAATAAAAAAGAAAGTATGAGGGAAGAGAAATAAATGCCGGCGTCGAACATTTGATGCCATTCATTTTCTTCTTGCGTATCTTCCATTCTACTTCTCCAGAATTTGAGGGTAGAGGTGAGAGGACATGCCGTCACTGCCCCAAAGGCACCCCCTGGGGGGCTCAGTGACCCACAGAGGAAGGGCAAGTTCTGGAGCAATCTGGTCAGAAGTTCTGGGGACTGAATCTGAAAACTGAAAACTGGGCCAAACAACTTAAAGAAATGAGAGCATTGCAGCAAGAAAGAAAAAATACATAATAAGTTCTTAGTCCTTGAGTTCCCTTTTTCTCCTAGGTTTAATGTTCCTCCAGATTTCTGCAAAGCATAAAGTATTATCTTCACCAGAATCGAAAGCCATAAGCTATTCTTAAAGGTCCAGGTGACCTACTTTTTTCCCCATCATCAAAGCTAGGTGAACGCCATTTTGGTGCTTATTTAACCACATTGACACATGCAACCATTAGTCTCTAAGCATTTATTAAGCAGCATGCATGATCTAGAGATGAAAGACAGAGATGCCTGGTCCATGTCATCCCTACAGACCTTATGGTTGAGCTGCCCACAGGAGATCCTTCTGCAAACCACTAGAACCACTGCGCTCATCCTCTCCCACCACAAACCTGTGAAAACTGCCTGTCAGGAGCACCACTTCCTTGCTTGGAAAGACTCAAAAAAGGACTTGAGGAAATAAAGGGAAGAAGGAAACCAACATTTGCGAACCCCCCCCCATACCTGAGGCACATACTAGGTGCCTTTGTGTTTACAGTCTCATCTAACACTCCCCAAACCCTACAGAATTACTGGTGTTAACCTTGTTTTACAAATAAGAAAATGGAAGCTCCCCCTGCCGTCAGGCAGATGAAAGCAGAGCTAGAATATTCAATTCTAGGTCTAAACAGAGGTTCCAAATCCAACATCTTGCCATTCTCCCCCACATTCCCATAAGTAACCGAGACCAGCTCATCACCCCACAGATCTGTGCTGGCAGGAGGATAGAAACAGGAGAGATCGAGGTGGAGTTACACGGGGTCCTGGCAGGTAGTGAGTTAAGTGAAATAGATTAGGTGTAAGACTCAGGGTGTTCCATGCAACTTCTGCTTTGATTGTTATGTTTAGCTAGGAACAGCACCTGGGTATTATGATGATGATGATGATAAAATTCACAAAGTTGATGATGATGATGATGAAATTCACAAAATATATGATTTATGATTTATACTGTGTACCCTAACCTTTTTTTTTTTTTTTTTTTTTTTTGGTGTTTTTAAGGCCAAACCTGTGGCATATGGAAGTTCCCAGGCTAGGAGTCGAATCAGAGTTGTAGCTGCCAGCCTACACCACAGCCACAGCAGCCAGATCCAAGCCACCTCTGTGACCTACACCACAGCTCATAGCAACGCTGGCTCCTTAAGCTACTGCACAAGGCCAGGGATCGAACCCGCATCCTCATGGATACTAGTCAAGTTCACTAACCACCGAGCCACGATGGGAACTCCTTAACCATTTTATAAGTGTAGGGTTCAGTGCTATTAAGTCCATTCACACTGTTGTACAACAGTCTGTCCTTCTCCTGAAATTTTTCGTCTTCCCAAACGGAAACTCAGAAACTCTGTACACATTAAAAAAATAACTCTCCATCCCTCCTGTGGGATTTCAGGGCCTCTCCAAGGAGATAAAACTCAAAAAGCCTCTGGCCAAGATAAGAATTGTCAGACCCTTATCAGCCCACCTGTCTCACTATAACTGTTACAATGTTCCTAAGGCCCTCCACACCCCGGCAACTTGGCCTGCTCCTTCCTGCCCCTACAAGGAAAGGTATATGGCCCACTTTCTCACCTCCTCCACTTGATCAACCTGGCCTTCTCCTACCTGTCCCCTACTAAAAAAGGTATATAGCCCACTCCTTACCCTGCCCTATAAGGGTAACATATGCCCCCAACCAACCAGCAAGTGTATCAGTAGACCCCATCTTTCCCCAGCCAACCAGCAGGTCAGCGGGTGTATGGCAAGACCACTCCTCACACTCCTTTGTCTTTGGGCTATAAAAACAGAGATGACCATGTGCCCAGAGTCAGCTCTCCCTGATTATCAGGAAGTCGACCCACTGTGTTACCGGTGTCTCTTGCTTCAGTAAACTTGTCTTTTCTACACCTTGCTTTAAATCCAGAAAATTCTTTTTCCACCCATGTGCAGCGACTACAACACCTCCTACCCTAATCCTTGGAAACTGCCCTTTTACTTTCTGTCACTATAAATTTGACTAATTCAGGTACCTAACAGAGCTAGAATCATGCAGTATTTGTCCTTTCGTGACTGGTTTGTTTCTCTTAACACAGTGTCTTCAACATTGATACATGTTGTAGCATATGTCAGAATTTCCTGGAGTTCCCATCGTGGCTCAGCAGAAACGAATCTGACTAGCATCCATGAGGATGCAGGTTCGATCCCTGTCCTTGCTCAGTGGGTTAAGGATCCAACGTTGCCATGAGTTGTGGTCACAGATGCAGCTCAGATCTGCAGCTCCAATTTGACCCCTAGCCTGGGAACTTCCATATGCTGTGGGCACAGCCCTCAAAAGGCAAAAAATAAATAAATAAATAAAAGACTGTCCTTCCTTTTTTAGGACAGAATAGTAGTCCATTGTATAGATACCACATTTATATCTGTTCATTCATCAGTAGCCATTGGAAAGTTGGCTTGTTCCCACCTTTTGATTATTGTGAATAATACTGCTCAGAACACTGGTGTACAAATGGCTGTTTGAGACCTGACCTTCAGTCCTTTGGGGCATATACCCAGAAGTGGAATTGCTAGATCAAATGGTAACTCCATGTTTAACTTTTTGAGGAATTGCCATTCTGGTTTTCAGAGCAGCTGCACCACTTAATGTTCTCACCAACAGTGTACAAGTATTCTTACTTCTCTACATTCTTGTCAACACTTATGATTTTCTGTCTTTTTGGTCACAGCCATCCTAATGGGTGAAGTGGTACCTCACTGTAGTTTTGATTTGTATTCCTTTAATCATTTGTAATGTTGAGTATCTCTTCATGTGCTTATTGACCATCTGTACATCTTCTTTGGGGAAATATCTGTTCAAGTTCTCTGCCCATTTTTAAATTGGTTTATTCGTGTGTTTTGCTGCGGTTCCTACTGAATGATAGGGGTTCTTTATATATTCTGGGTATTAATCTCTTACCACACATATGACTTGCAATTATTTTCTCCAAGTTTTTGGGTGCCTTTTCACTCAGTTGACAGTGTCCTTTGGTGTACAAATCTCTTAAATTTTAAGTTTGCTTTATCTATTTTTTTCTTTTTTTGCCTGTGCTTTGGTGTCATATCCAAGAAATCATTGCCAAATCCAGTTGTCATAAAATTTACCCCCCCATGTTTTCTTTCAAGAGTTTTCTAGTTCTTTAGCTCTAACATTGTCTTCAATCTTTTTTACCTAATTTTTTACATGGTGTGAAGTAAGGATCCAACCTCATTCCTTTGCACGTGGATATCCAATTTTCCCAACACTACTTGTTGAAAAGACCATTGAATGGTCTTGCCACCCTTGTCAAAAATGACTTGACCATATTTTTGAGGGTTTAAGTCTGGGCTCTTTGTTCCATTTCATTGGTCTAAATGTTTTTGCCTTTTATTTTGATTACTGTAGCTTTGTACTAGCTTCAAAAGCAGAAAGTGTGAGTCCTCTAACGTTATTATTTTTCAAGATTTTTTGGCTTTTCGGGGTCCTTTGAGATTTTGAATTTTAGGATGCTATTTCTAGTTCTATTAAAAAAAATATTGGGGTTTTGGTAAGTATTGCATTGAATCTGTAAATCACTTTGGGTGCCATTGACATGTTAAAAACATTAAATCTTCTATGTCTGATAAAAGGTTTCATGCCCTATTTGATTCAGATTTTAGGTCCATTACACCCTTTCTTTTTTCCTGAGGGGAAAAGTCCATGTAGAATAAACCTACTGTTTATATAACCCATCTTAGATTTTTGGTAAAACTTGTACTGAAAACCATAGACTATGAACCCAGCACTTATGCTATGAAAAGTGCAGTGTCTTTGCTGGTTCACCACTTTCAGAATATTTACTAGGACAAGTACTACTTGCTTTTACCCAACGGTGAGATTTTTTTTTTAACTTTGGCATCTTGGAAGCTCAGGCATAAAGTTAAGTGCTCAATTACAAGAATAATTATAGCCTAGGATAGTGGTGTCACTCTTTTTTTTTAATTCTCTATTAATCATTTACTTAGCTATACTTATAACTACCCACTTCAAGTCTTTTTTTTTTTACAAGTTTATTATGCAGAATAAACTGAAATAGATTTGTTTCAGAGTGAACGACTTGGCATAAATATTGGACCACTTATACCTCAATATCCTCAAATTGTAGTGTTCCTTGTATGGCACTAATTGAAAAATTCTGAGACACGTATCATCCAGACTTTTTGTTGAGAATTCAGACTTAAGTTTTCCTTAGTACAATCACAAGCTCCCCTATGTGCATTTCAGAAAGCTTAAAAGAGTTTCTCCTGGTCAATTTTAGAAGATTCAGAGATCGCTTTAAATCTGGAGTTGGTCATTTCCATTTAAAGCTCTCTGTCTTGGGAAATGACTGTTCTTGTACCTGCTTGCATACAATTAGCATAAAAAGTCTAATTGAAAAATCCTCACACCTGGCAATGGCGTGCATTTAATTTACTTCTGTCCTATTGGGAACGTGGGTGGGTCAGAGAAGCCACATGTACATTGGACTCTTAACCATTTGTGTTTTATACAGTCTGTCCTCCGGATTGGCTCAGCCCTAGAACACGAATAAACAGTCCCAGATCCAGGTCACTTGTATCTCTTTCTTACAGGCAAGAACAGCATCCATGCAATACCCCAACTTAGAGCATCTCCAAATTCAGTTCAGTTCAATTCAGTGCCATTTATCACGGAATTATCAAGCGTGCTGGGAATTTTCAGAGTCTCTGGGAGTATAACAATGATTAGGATTTAGTCCCTACCTTCGTGTTTCCTGCAAAAAGTGAAACGCTAATAAGCAGCTGGAAAATTGGAATCAAGGTGCACCCGAGGAGGTGCGAGAACACAGAGGGGGCCCCGCTGACCAGCGAGAAGAGTCAGGACAGGCTTTCCAAAGGGGATGGCACAAGCAGACCTCACGGGCACTCAGCCGGGGAAAGAAACCCAAAAGGGTCAAGAGAGGAGGACTAGGATCCCCTGAGACGGTCCCAACATCAGCCTAGGGCAGAATCAGGGGAGGCTAGAAGTTGCCCATAAAAGTGTGTGGACTTGAACAAGCAACGTGGGAAGGAATCTAAAAGGAAGCACAATAGCATGAAAGATGATCATGAAGGGGTGATTACAGCTTATTTACCTGGGCCTCTAAAGGTGTTCCAAAGTCAGGCTACAGACCGCACTGGGGATTCATGTATTGATCTGATTTTTTTTTTTTTTTTCTTTTGGTCACCCTACGGCATATGGAGTTCCCGGGCCAATGCTGGGCTGGTGATCGAACCAGCCAATCCTGTTATGCCACAGCAGGAACTCCTGTATTGACCTGATTTTGAAATGCTTCTTCATATAAAGTGATTCTCCACTTTTTTCAACCAAAGGACAAGATCTAAAATTGCTTTTTTTTTTTTCTTTTTCTTTTTCTTTTTCTTTTCTTTTCTTTATGCCTGCACCTGCGGCATATGGAAATTCTCGGACTAAGGGTCAAATTGAAGCTGCATTGGCAGGCCCACACCACAGCCACAGCAACACAGGATCCAAGCCGCATCTGTGACTTATGCTGCAGCTTGCAGTAAGCCGGATGCTTAACCCATGGAGCAAGGCCAGGGATCGAACCCACATCCTCACGGAGACGGTGCTGGGTTCTTCATCTGCTGAGCCACAACAGGACCTCCGAAAATAGTTCTGCAGCCAATTTAAATATATGAACTTTGTGGGGCAGAGATGAAATGGCTGAAAATCTGCTCCGACTATTTGACTCAATTTAGCCACACACACATATCAAATGTTATAGAAAGTGAGAAATTGTCGCTTTTCCTTTTGTCACCATTTGTCTTCTGGGACAGGTGCAGGAGCCCTGCCTCCCTTCTCTTCTGTCTAAGACACTAAAGATTCTAAACAGGTCTGCGAAGCTCTCACCAGAGACCTGTCACCTAATGCTGCTTCTTATTTGCTGTTAGTCCTCCTTCTACCCTCTCAGTTCTTGGCTGAGGCCCCATGACAATAGACAGATTAACAAGAGAAAAGCTCAGGAGTTCCCATCGTGGCACAGTGGTTAACAAACGAATCCAACTAGGAACCATGATGTTGCAGGTTCAATCCCTGGCCTCGCTCAGTGGGTTAAGGATCTGGCATTGCTGTGAGGTGTGGTGTTGATCACAGACAAGGCACGGATCCCGGGTTGCTGTGGCTGTGGCGTAGGCCGGTGGCTACGGCTCCGATTAGACCCCTAGCCTGGGAACCTCCATATGCCGAGGAAGTGGCCCTAGAAAAGGCAAAAGGACAAAAAAAAAAAAAAGAGAGAGAGAGAGAGAGAGAGAGAGAAAAGCTTAATGCGTTTATTTAGTATAAGTCTTAGGTGACACATGAGCTGACATAGGAAATGAAGATGAGAATAAACCGAAAAGACAGCGTTCTGATGCTGGGTTTGATGAAGATGGGAAAGTCGTGGGAAAAACGGCCAGGACAGGATAAATGGGGCATGAGCCCTGAGTCTGTGGTAAAGTGCGGCAGCTTAGCCAGGCCTGCTCAGCCAGCTTCCTCCCCGAAGCTCTCTCCATCTTTGGAGGTAAGGATGCTTCTTTCCTTTTGCGATGAGAAAGCACCTCTCACACGAGGGACTCATGACCAGCTTCAAGAAAAGGTCAGGAGAGCCTTTCAGTATCTGCTGTTTCACACATTTCTTTCAGCGCGAACCCTTCAGCAAGACTCTATTTGAGGACAGAGAGGGTCAAAGTCAAAATTTAATAGCGAACTCATATTTCCAGGAATAATTTCTAAATTGAGTCAAATGTTTTCCCTCGTTTTTTCCTTTTCTTTCTATTCCTTCCTTTCACCCTCCCTCCCTCTCTCCTCTCTTTATCTCTCTTTTTCTTTCTTTCTTCCTTTCTGTCTGTCTGTCTTTCTATCTGTCTCCCTCTCTCTCTTCCTTGAGTTCTTATATTTCTTTCCTGGGAACTCCACATGCTGAGGAGCAGCCAAAATAAATAAATAAATAAAACAAACAAACAAAAAGAAGCGCAGCTGTTCCATCCGCCGCTGGCCGTTGTCTCTCTTCTTCTGGGGAATCTAGGAAGCCCTCCTCTTCCTTTCTCAAAAGCACGAGGGCTCCACATGGGCCTGGCTGGGGAGGACCTTGACCCCAGGGAGGCAGAGCCCTGGGGAGGCAGCTGCAAGGCTGGGTGCCGTGACAACAGACAATGCTACCAACCCAAGTCCCTGGGGTATGGAGTCATTATTTTTTGCAAATCACCTAGAAAGGCCCTTCCGGGCTTGAAAGCACAAATCATTGCTGCATTATTAAATGGCCCCAGAGCAAGCTTCTGTCCTTTTTATTGACAAAGTTAAAAGGAAGCCACCCAACGGGCAGGGCACTGGGAAACTGGACAGAAGCTAGGGGGTTCCAGCCCCCACCCCACGCCCCAAAAAGGCCTCTTTCCTTGAATGCTGCAGGAACCCTCCAACTCCACATCGGCGATCCTTCAAGAAAGCTACGCCCTCATGTAAAAGGCCTTGGATTGTAAAGGGCATCCGTTTCTGCCAGGACCTGTTTGAGGAGTGAAGCCGGGGAAGGAGGCAAACGAACGCAGTCAACCAAGTATCCGCTGTCCTTCCCGCGGGTCTGGATGGCCTGGGGCGGCTGTTCCCAGAGCCCCGCATCTTCCCTGCTCGGCTGACTCCTCTGCGGCAGTGGGAGGCCCGCCTGGCACCGGCGGGGGAGGTTTGGGGGCTCCAGGGCTCCTGTGCTTCAGGCCGGGCCCTGCGCTCCTCTTTTGTACCCAATTCAGGGAGATCCTCTGACCAACACTGTCCCTGTCACCTGGCTTTTCTCAGGATGGGGCCACGGAGACCTCAGAGTGTCGGGCCATCCCTAAAACCCATCCCCACCTCCCTCCTCCCTTCTCCTGAGTGGCCTCTACCGTTATCCCCCTTAATCCAAATAAAATGAAGTACGACTCCACCCTCATAACTAAGGCCAACTATTTTTTCCTCCTATTTTCAAGTGATTTTTTTAGAAATAGTATCCTGTCAAAAGAATTACATCTGTAAGAGGGAAAATGTCTTTCCCTGTTGGCTGTCCCTCTTACTCTCTTCTTTCTCTGTCCTGTTATTCTGTGAAAGCCAATCTCCTCTGGTGACACTGCCTTTGCACCCAGGCAGGAAAGGGCTCCTGGGGAGGGACAGAGGGAGCAGAATGAAGAGAAAGGCTAGGCTTTGGACGGCAAACCATGTTTACATAGACAGTTTTCTGCTCAGAAAATGCTTTAATGAACACTTGTCCGTTGACGCTCACAGAACAGGTAAACTCGTGTGACGTGCACGGCGTCTCGGGGCCCCAGGTATGGCGTTCCCCCCACCTCACTGCTCTCTCCCCCGGATGTACTGCCAACCCCCCACTTCTACCTGGCGTGTCCCTCTGTCCCTCAGGGCCCCCAGGCACCTGGCCATGAGGGTCCCAAAGGTGCCCCGGTCCCCTGTCTGGTATGTCATGTCCACGGCCTCTGGCTTCGCTGGCCAGCTGTCTGCTCCCTTGACATGGGCCCTCCAGCCTCGGCTGCACCCCCAACTTTGGCAGGTGGCTGGGCTGCCTCCCCCCAATGCACAGGCTCTTTCTCTCCTGCACAACCTCACCAGGCTGGACCCAAATACAGGTCTGTTTCCCACTCCGGCATGCTGTTCCTCTAGGGAACTGCATGTGCGGTCTCAGCGCCTGGCACGTACTAGGTGTCCAATCAATATTTGCCAGACGAAAGAGTGGAGGGAGGGGTGGAGAGGAGGAGGGGGAAGGAGAGAAGGAGGAGGGCGGAGAGGAGGAGGGAGGCAGGGGAGGACTGAGGTCTGGGCCTTCAGGATGCAAACCTGTAATCCCTTCATGGTTGGAAAATAGCGCTTGACACCTGTTTCCACACTTGGCTGCTGCGGGCCCCCCTGGACTCTTCTTTGGACCCTCTTCTCTTTTGTCTTTTTAGGGTCTCTTGTGTGGCACATGGAGGTTCCCAGGCCAGGTGTGGAATTGGAGCTACAGCTGCTGGCCTACACCACAGCCACAGCCACGCCAGATCCCAGCCATATGTGTGACTTACACCACAGCTCACGGCAATGCTGGATACTTAACCCACTGAGCAAGGCCAGGGATCGAACCCATGTCCTCCGGGTCACTATGTGGGCTCTTAACCCACTGAGCCGCAGTAGGAACTCCCGGGTGTTCTTTACACCATCCTCTCTCATGTGGGCCAAGTCACACTTAAGCAGATTCTTAACTCTCCAACTAGAAGTCTTGGCTCTAACTGTCCATCAACACGAATTCTTATGCCACTCGACATCACCTAATGTCACCGTGAACATCACATGCCAGCAGCTCCTCCCCACACCCCACCCCCCGACAGATTCTTGGCTCTGCTCCACCCATGCCACCCCCCAAAATCGGCCACCTGCTGCCCCCAGGGAGCCTGGCTTTGTCGATTTTATTTACCTTGGGTCATGGTCACCAGTCTGCATCCTCTGGGCCCGCTTCCAAGCCCTCCAAGCATAAGAACGCTGCGCGTGGGTGAGCAGCCAGCACCTTCATCAGGATGAACACCTGATGGTAAACCCCGGGGACCCAGGCGCCGTCACTCTCCCATAAATGCTGTGACTCCAGATCCTTCTAAACAGGCCAGTGGCTGTCAATACCCGTGACAGCACAGGAGATTTGCGGCATGTGGGCCGTCCCATTTATCTGCCTGGCAGACTGCCGAGGCCTCCTGGGAACACAAGAAAAGAGAAACCACCAAGATTTGGACTCAGACGCTTCCCCTGGCGTGGGTGGGGCTTCGAACATGCACAGGGGCAGGGACCAGCCGGAACCACTGGGCTGCCTTGCCCTTCCGCTTTGCAAATGCCCAGCTGCTCTCCTTGAAATGATCTGCTTTATTGAGGGGTGGCATTGTGGTCCTTATCAGAGACTTTGCAGCCAACCTTCAAGAGGGGTCTTCACACCCAGACGTCTTCTGCGAACAGCACACGCTGCAACCGAGCTGCCCTGTCACTATGTCACTTTGGTTGGGTGGCTGGTGACGGGGCTTTAATTCAGACAGTAATCACACTGTAAGCACCTCCAAAGGTGTTCCCAAAGCTACGAGCTTTCCTCGTGGGCCCCAAATGCTGCCATGAGTTTAGCGGAGAAGGTACGGAGTTTAAAGTCAGGAAAATGTGGGTACAAACCCTGACTCTGATGCTTGTTGAAAATGAGTCTATGTGTCAGCTGAGGGGTCAGGACCCGACATTCCCTCCCTCGCACTCCTTGTCCTCTGCTTGCCTTTTGTCGGTTACCAACCGGACTAGTATCCATGGGTTCGATTCCTGGCCTCGCTCAGTGGGTTAAGGACCTGGCATTGCTATGGCTGTGGTGTAGGCCGGCAGCTGCAGCTCCCATTTGACTCCTAGCCTGGGAACTTACATATGCTGCAAATGTGGCCCTAAAATAAAATAAAATAAAATAAGTCTTTTGAGTAGTAATTTCTACCATCTTTTTATTTTCAATGTAAATCCCACCATGCAATTTGTAATATTTCACAAATATTGGTAACTACTTACCTTCTCCTAAGCACAGATTTTTTTTTTTTCTAGGAGAAAATGTATTAGATGTTTTCAAATTCCTACACACAGAATGTTTGCCTTCCTGGAGAATTTTAATAAAAATCTAAAAATAGTAAAATGGGCTAGAACTATGTGAGATCATCTAAGATTATTTTTTCCAGTGAGAAGGAAATCATGTTCCACGTTTCTTAAGAAGGGACACTTTGCTTCTCCCAACAACTTTCTTCAACTGCTTTCATATTAAAATATTTTTTAAATTTCCATTCAGTGTTTCCCTTATCAAGTCCTTCACAGCCTTACAATTTGCCTTGCAAAAAAGCTGAAATCCTCAGGATGGATTGCGAAGAGAATGCGTATCCTTACCAAAATTAAACATATTAAAGCATTTAAATATTTTTTAATCAGAACTATTACAAGGTTTAAAACAGAGATAAAATGGTTTCAATGCAAGAAGACTTAGAACATCTTAGACCCAGTGGGCTTTGTATTACTCTCCTCCCCCTCACCTCCCTCCACGAAGACCACAGCAATTTTTTTCAATTATTATGCTCTTTCATTGAGGTGAATTTGTTGAGTGTCCAGCCAAGTAGATCTCCTGCTTTTCTATCTGTAACTAAGAGACAAGCCCTAAACACGCTGAAGCAATGGAAAACCATTCTGGCTTCGCAACCCGCTACTTTCTGTTCCTGTAATCAGCTCGAATCGGCGACAGTTTTCCTCGGATGCAAAATTCAGGAAAACTAAGAGGGCAGAAAATGTAAAGATGATGAAAACAGGGGTTTTCCCCTAGGTGTTTGTGCTTTGATCTGCTCTGTGGAAAGAACCCAAGCTGGAGCCCCTTTTCTCCACATCCTCTCCAGCAAAACAGAAACAGATCAGGGACATGGAGAGCAGACTTGTGGTTGCCAGGAAGGAGGGACAGAGGTGGGCAGGGAGTTTGGGGTTAGTAGATGCTCGCTATGACATTTAGAATGGATAAGCAATGAGGTCCTATAGTACAGCACAGGGAACTATGTCCAATCTCTCGGGATAGAACATGATGGTAGATAGTATGGGAAAAAAAGAATACATATATATGTATGGCTGGGTCCCTTTGCTATACAGTAGAAATTGAAGGAACACTGTAAATCAACTATACTATCTAATACTAATAGTAATACTAATGATAAAAACACCCGGGTTGGGACCCCCTGGCCTGGGAACATGTATGATCATTGAACCTGAAGGAGCAGATGTAAAGGGAGCCCCCCAGGGAGTTAGGGCGCTGCTCTGGGGTCCCCTCCAGCTCACCTGGTTTTTATCCCACGAGTTCAGGTTGTGGCAGGTTCGAGAACTCGCACACTTGTCTACACCTCCTCTCGCCAGTCGTGAGTGCCCGATCCCATCATAGTCTGTGGCAGCGGTGAACAGTTTGGAATCTGAATTCGGATGCCTGCCATCCTTGCTGGTTATGTCAGCATGAGCAAGTTGTTTGAGCAAGTCGTTTAGCTCTTCAGACCTCTGTTTCCATGAGTGCAAAAAAGTGCTTGCCTCGAAGTGCCCTGACATTTAAATTGGACAAACGGCGCAGGTGCCCTGCTCATCCCCTTGCTCTTTCTTTAATTGTCTACGATTATGTGCCTTCCGTTCAGGAAGGAAACCATAAAGTTCTTTGACGACAGGCAATAAACATTATATTGTCATTTAAAATTCAATGTTTTGTCTGTTTAGCGACTGTACTTTTAGAGGGGAAAGTTGCCATGCTAGTGACCAAAAGATTACTTCTATTCTGAACCTTTGTGTGATAACCTCGGCTCCACCACGAGGGGGGTTGGGTCGTAAATCATTCGTTCCCAAACCATTTTTGAGAAAATACTTAACATGGTGTTCCTGTCGCGGCTCGTGGTTAACAAATCCGACTAGGAACCATGCGGTTGCGGGTTCGATCCCTGGCCTCGCTCAATGGGTTAAGGATCCGGTGTTGCCGTGACCTGTGGTGTAGGTCACAGACACGGCTCGGATCCCGCGTTGCTGTGGCTGTGGCGTAGGCCGGTGTCTACGGCTCCGATTGAACCCCTAGCCTGGGAACCTCCATATGCCGCGGGAGCTGCCCTAGAAAAAGGCAAAAAGACAAAAAAGAAAAAGAAAAAAAAAAAAGAAAATATTTAACATTTCTTCCCCAACATGGTGAAATAGGATGGAGAAATGGGGTGAAAAGAAAGGCAGTCAAGATGTTTGCCATTGAGAGGCGATGCAAGAGCAGCTACTGGATGGCAAAAGGACTCATTTCTGAAACTGGTACCCAAGCGGAGTGGCAGGTGCTGGGCGCCGAGGGGCGTGTGAAGAGCGCAGGGTGTGGTCCGCGCTGACAGCCGGGGACTGGACTTCAAGGCTGGGACAGGCCTCCCTAAGGAGAGAAACGGGGCTTAAACTGGGCACTGAAGGAAGAGAAGGGATTAACCGGAGCCAGATGGCTTTTCCTGCCCCTGGGAAGAAAGTATGTGCCTGAAGCGATAGGTGGCGAGATGGCTGGGGGACCAGATGAGCCAGGGGACGTCGGGCCGAGAGCTACCGGGTCAGGCTTCTCAGGATGAGCCAGAAAACATCAGCTATGTGCGAGTCCACTTTCAGCACAGCTCGCTGGTCTCTCAGCAAAGGCTGAGGAGCATCAGGGAGATTCAGGAAGGAGCGAGCCAGGCGCCCCCTGGTGACCAAACTCAGCTTCCTCGTGAGAATTTCAGAACCCAGTAAGGCCCCTGAGTTGATTCTGCATGGAGGCTCTGTCTGTAATATTATCCTCTCTGTGTTGTACATGTTTGAAATTTTACACAGTAGTATTTTTTAAAAGAGCCCTTTCTCATCAGCTGCATTTGGTTGTGAACATGAGCCAGTGGCCTAGTGTTTCCCTGAGACTAACCCTTGGCCGCCCTGAGGGCTGGGGGAAGGGCTGCGTGCAAGGAAAGAAACAGGCTCATTCTGTTCATTGAGGAATCAAAGAATGAGAGTACCTGGTTCAATTCTGCAAACCTCCTCCATCTAGGGCATTAGGCTATAACTCCTCTAAAGCACTCTCAGGGTTTTTCCAGGAATTAGTGTTTACATCCAGACCACAAACAACACAACAGAAGTACAGATTTTATTTTAGAGTGTTCTGGCATTTGCAGCTCAGACTGAAATTGCAAAGAAGCAGAATAGGAGAGCAATGGAGAATTGTGCGAATTTTTCTAACAGCTCATTCTCTCAGGGGTTCTGACGATATTTGTTTTTGTTTGTTGGTTTGTTTTTGCTTTTTAGGGCCGCACCCGAGGCATATGGCGGTTCCCAGGCTAGGGGTTTAATTGAAGCTACAGCCACAGCAACTGGGGATCCCAGCCTCGTCTGCAACCTACACCACAGCTCACGGCAACGCTGGATCGTTAACCCACTGAGCAAGGGCAGGGATCGAACCCGAAACCTCATGGTTCCTAGTCAGATTCGTTAACCACTGCGCCACGACGGGAACTCTTTTTTTCTTTCTTTCTTTCTATCTTTCTTCCTTCCTTTCTTTCTTTCTTTCTTTCTTTCTTTCTTTCTTTCTTTCTTTCTTTCTTCCTTCCTTCCTTCCTTCCTTCCTTCCTTCCTTCCTTTCTCTCTTTCTTTCTTTCAATTCTTAATATATGGCAGGCACAGTGCAAGGCACAATATGACAGAAAAGCGAATAAGCAGGTAATTATCCTTGTCTGAAATCCTTTCTAGTGAGAAACACAATAATTAAACAAGCACAAAATAAAACATAATGATAAACTGGGACAAGTGCTCTGAAGGATGAGAATGGAGAGAAACATGTTCCTGGAGAGACTTAATTTCATCCAGGGCCAGAAGTGGGCCCTTCTAGTATAGAGGTTTCAACATAAAAGGGTCTCTTGAAACGACAACTACCATATGATATCACTTTTATCTGGAATCTAATATACGGCACAAACGAACCTTTCCACAGAAAAGAAAATCATGGACTTGGAGAATAGACTTGTGGTTGCCTAGGGGGCGGAGAGGAAGTGGGGTGGACTGGGAGCTTGGGGTTAATAGATACAAACTATTGCCTTTGGAATGGATTAGCAATGAGATCCTGCTGTGCAGCACTTGGAACTATGTCTAGTCACTTATGATGGAGCATGATAACGTGAGAAAAAAGAATATATACATGTATGTGTAACTGGGTCACCATGCTGTACAGTAGAAAAAAAATTGTATTGGGGAAATAACAATAAAAAAAATTTTTAAGGGTCCCTTGGATAGTAATATATCAAGGGTCTTCTCTCCCATTCTAATTATCCAGTATTAAATAATTAAATAATTATCCATGATTTCTAAGAGGAAGTAATATTTAAATTAAGATTGTAGAATTTTTATCCACAATTTTCACTGGAGACAAGTTAGGGAGCGGAAGGAGGGAAGAGAACCCATGTACCTCCTAAAAGTGAGACTCAGTTTCTTTTCTTTAAAATGAGAGTGTTGCACTAGGTAAGCTCTGAGGTCTTAGCATCTTTTTAAAAAACATATTATTAAATAGTGTAATCCCATGGAGTCCTCGGGAGTGGTTTTTATTTTAGAGTGAAGTTTTCATGAGTAATCTGCTCTTCATTGCTTTGAAAGACAGCACTGTGAGGTATACAGCATCCTTCCCAGAGCTCCTGAAGGAATCCTTGTACTTTGGGATTTTAATGATATGAGGGGGAAAATATTGTTCGGTGTCACTTTTGCAGAATTCCAGTGAGATGCACAACCAGGAGGAAACCACAGACAAACCCCACGAGGAACGCTCTTTTTCTTTTTTTTCTTTTCTATTTTCTTATTCTTTTTTCTCTTTCTTTCCTTCTTTCTTTCTTGCTCTCTCTTTTTCTTTTTTAGATCCTGTACTCCTCAAAATATGCCAATTCATAAAAGGTAAAGAAAGTCTGTGGACACATTCCTGATTAAAGAAAACTAAATTGATAAGACAACTACATGCAATACCTGGTTCTAGACTCAGTCCAATCCCAGCGGGAAAATCATTTAGTGGACATTGTTTAAGTCAATTGGGGAAAAAATATTGATGGTGGATTAGAAGAAAAAGTCTGTATCTATGTTACATAGACTGAAGTTGATAAGCATACTGTGGTTACATAAGGGAATATTCCTCATCACAGGAAAGAGACACCGATGTATTTTTGGGTGGAAACTCTTTGTCTTAGTCCTTTCTAGCTTCTATAACAAAAGACCATGGGCCAGGTAGCTTATAAACAGCAGAAATGATGTGCTCACAGTTCTGCAAGCTGGAAGCTGGAGCTCACCAGACTCTCACAGTCTCGTGAGAGCCTCCTCTCTTCTGGTGGAAGACTCTTCATTGCATTTTTTTAAAAGTATCGTTAGTTTTCAGTGTGGTGCCAATTTCTACTGGACAGCATGGTGATCCAGTCGTTTATATACATGTATACATACGCGTGTATACATACGCGTATACATGCGCGTATACATACGCGTGTATACATGCGCTTATACATACGCGTGTATACATGCGTGTATACATACGCGTATACATACGCGCGTGTATACATACGCATGTATACATACGCATACACATGTATGCATATATGTATACACACATTCTTTTTCCCATATCATCTTCCATCACCTTCCATCATGTTCCATCCCAAGAGATGGGATAAAATTCCCTGTGCTGTACTGTAGGACCTCGTAGCTTATCCATTCTAAATGTCATAGTTTGCATCCACTAACCCCAAACTCCCCGTCCTCCCCCCCCCCCATCGCTTGGCAACCACAAGTCTGCTCTCTATGTCTGTGAGTCTGCTTCTGTTTTGTAGAAAGGTTCATTTGTGCCATATTCTAGATTCCACATTTAAGCAATATCATATGGTGTTTGTCTTTCTCTTTCTGATTTACTGCCCTTCGTATAAGAATCTCTAGTTGCATCCGTGTTGCCAGAAATGCCATTATGTCTTTCTTTTATGACTGCGTCGTATTCCTCTGTGTACATGCACCACATCTTCTTAATCCAGTCACCTGTGGATGGACATTTAGGCTGTAGTCTTAAAGACAGAAGGGCTGGAAATCTATCCAGAGATCCGGCTCATGAGATCTCCTGCCTCATAACACAAGCACCTCCCTAAGGCCCCACTTTCTCACACCATCACCTTTAGGGGTTAGGATTGCAGCATATGAATTCGAGAGGAACCCAAACATCCAGACCTTAGCAGCCATGGTGCAACATACTCTCAAATATTTCTGAGGGAGAGGAGTGGGTGGAGGATGGGAGAGAGAAGGCAGTGATAAAGCAAATGAGGCCAAATGACAAAGAATATAGGTGTCCAATTAATATGAAAATCACAAATTATTGCAATTTTTCTGTAAGTTTACAATTATCTTCAAATAAAACCGTTAAAATATACATTGTTGGCTCAAGAAGAGCTTAGAATTCTGTGTTCCAGCAGAGTGCCTCAGGGTTTCCAGAGAGTTCTACCCAATGAGAATGCAGTGCCTTGCTGGCATTTGAGAACAGCTGAGCTGACCTTATTTGCATAAAAGGCAAAAGAATTAAGCATTTCATGGCAGATGTGAATTTGTAATAAGGAGTAATTCTAAAATGACCCCCTGTTAATAGAGGCTTTTTAAGTTGTAAGATGCATAAAAAGCAAATCTGATAGAAAAGTTTTCATTTTTCTGCTGGCAGAATATTGTCATAACAAGTTTCTGGAGCGTCAAATGCAGGTTGAATTCCTTTCATAGGATACGATGATAAACGATTACAGGGACATTTGAATGATGCTAATTTTTCAGTTCTTTCAAATCTGACAACAGATAGTTTTACGATCTATATACTTAAGGTTTTTTATTTTTTGTTTTTGCTTTTTTGATTTTTGGGGGGTTCGTTTGCTTGCTTGTTTTTACTATTTTTCATTGCTTTGAAAAACAGACTTTAATGCCTGGGGCCCAATGGAATCACCTGCTCTTTCCCTCCTGGGCTGGAGCCTGACCAATACTGCGGCCATCCCCTGAAGGTGGCGCTGTGCTCCGCAGGGTCCTGAAGGATGTTGGCAGGTGGAAACCGGGAGGGCGTGCGGGCACCGCTCACGTGCATAAGGGGAACCCTGCATGCAAGAAGCAATCCGCGCCATCGAAAGCGGTGCAGATCAGGAGCGAGCTCGTGGGACTGCTGTGCCCTCCACGCAGGAGTTGAAATGAAAATGGCACTAGCCTTTGTTCTTAAACCCCAAACTGATCATAAGCATGTCCTTCGCATAATTACTCTATCACCTTTAATTTCCCATTCTCTCACCTCTTCTCTTCCTTCTGGACTTTTCCTCCTTCCCCCTCTTTTCATTCTTGCAGTTGCTTTCGAGTTGATGCCAGAATTTCCACTTCCTGGGAATGACGTTATTATCAACCCCTTTGTGTCCTAGTCCCTAACTGACCTAGAAACATCGCCAACACTGCCTGAGAGTTACCTAAGAAAGGGTTTTGTGCTGGCGGGGTTGTTGGGGGGAGGCCTGAAGGTCCTGTATATGATGTGGACGTTCTGCTGGCTCGTTTGGGAGTAAATATGAGAGGTGGCTGTTGGAAAATATTTTCCTTATCAATAATTTTTTTTTGGAGTTCCCCTTATTCAAGGAAGATGTGTAAGAAGTGATTATCGAGGCTGAATGTTTTTTCCTACCAATTAGTGTGGCTCTTTCCCACAAGAGCCATCTTTTAAAATTCACTTTTCAAGGACCATAGAAACAGCTTTTCTCTATCAGAGTATAAAGAGAATGAATTCCAGCATAAGTTCTTGGCAAGCTCCCTTCTATCATTCCACAGGGGGAGAAATATGAGTAGTTATAGATCTGGTGAAGAAAACTAGCTGGACTTAAAAATACCCCAAACCTTTGTTAGCCTGGGTAAGTCTTGTTACGGCTCGTTGGGTAAAGCAGCTGATGCAGACTGACCTGGCATTTCCGGGACACGGTGGAATTCTCCATAGCGCTCTGTCCTGAAGGAGGCTGGTGTTTCCTGTGAGCTTTCCCCACATCTGGACCACAGAGGTGATGTTTCCCACACAGTTGATGGAGCGAGGGTCGGGGGAAGCAGTACGAATAATTTTTTTTTTTTTAATTTGGAAACATACTTTTAGGGGCTAATCAGATGGGGCTCACTGCATACTAAGAAAAATGGTTGATGAGTGACTTTCGCACATTTAATTTATGAAAGAATCAGAGGTGGGTGACAATGAGCAGACATTTCTTCCAAGAAAAAGGAAGTACGAGGAAGGGTCTTGGATGCTATTAGGACAGACTGAACACCAGGGATGACAAGAAATATTGCCAAGGACATGCCGCGGACCCTTTTTCTTATTTTCAAGAAAGACTTCACTTTCTTTGGGGAATGGACTACCTCCACTCTTGTTTAGAAGCAGAAAGGTAAACCAACTATAGCCCCTTGGGTTTCCTGTAAATATTTGTCTCTTTAGTCACAGAATCTCCAAGCTGACAGGGAGCCTTGGAAATCACCCACTTTCTAAATGAGGACACCAATGTAAATGATTGTCCAAAGTCATGCAGGTTGAAAGCGGCAAGGTGGAAAAGCCACCCAATTCCCTTCGCCTCCCCAGCCATAGTTATACTCCCACTGAACAAAACTACCTCCCCCATCTCTTTACCCCAAATACACAGAAACGCACAGTCTCCCTGATTTTCAGCCCCCACAACCCATGCTGACCTTGAGTAGCATTCCCCTTAATTTCCTGGCTTCTCCCCATGGTTGGGGCCCATAGCGGGCAGATCCTAGAAGACCCCTGGGAGGGTTCAATTCAGCTGAAACCCCAAGAAACAAAGAGCTTTGCTGGCGGAGGCCAGCCTGTCCCAGGCCCGCTGCTGCGCCGGCCTGCTTTCCCTGGACCACACCGCTTCTCCCTGTTGACCTCGGGTCTTCCTCTTTGCCTTTGCAGGTTTCACAGCAGCCGCCTCCCTTGTGTCCTTGGCCTGGGCCTTGGCCTCCTACCAGAAGGCCCTCCGGGACTCCCGCGACGACAAGAAGCCCATCAGCTACATGGCCGTGGTCATCCAGTTCTGCTGGCACTTCTTCACCGTGGCGGCCAGGGTCATCACCTTCGCCCTCTTCGCCTCGGTGTTCCAGCTCTACTTTGGGGTCTTCATTGTCCTGCACTGGTGCATCATGACCTTCTGGATCGTGCACTGCGAGACCGAGTTCTGCATCACCAAGTGGGAGGAGATTGTGTTCGACATGGTCGTGGGCATCATCTACATCTTCAGCTGGTTCAACGTCAAGGAAGGGAGGACCCGCTGCCGCCTCTTCATCTACTACTTCGTGATCCTTTTGGAAAACACGGCCTTGAGCGCCCTCTGGTACCTCTACAAGGCGCCGCAGATCGCAGACGCCTTCGCCATCCCCGCGCTGTGTGTGGTGTTCAGCAGCTTTTTGACTGGCGTGGTTTTCATGCTGATGTATTATGCCTTCTTTCACCCCAACGGACCCCGATTCGGGCAGTCACCAAGTTGCGCTTGTGAGGACCCGGCCGCTGCCTTCACTCTGCCCCCAGAGGTGGCCACCAGCACCCTGCGGTCCATCTCCAACAACCGCAGCGTCGCCAGCGACCGCGACCAGAAATTCGCCGAGCGCGATGGGTGCGTACCTGTCTTTCAGGTGAGGCCCACGGCCCCGTCCACGCCCTCCTCCCGCCCGCCACGGATTGAAGAATCCGTCATTAAAATTGACCTGTTCAGGAATAGGTACCCGGCGTGGGAGAGACACGTTTTGGACCGAAGCCTCCGAAAGGCCATTTTAGCCTTTGAATGTTCCCCCGCTCCTCCGAGGCTGCAGTACAAAGACGATGCTCTGATTCAGGAGCGCCTGGAGTATGAGACCACTTTATAAAACGCCAAGATACGGAGGAGCCACAACCTCCACAGGAAGGGGTGACGGAGGGGCTGTGGCGCTAAGGAACTCCGCCCTGAGCGGGGCAGCGCGTGGGAGCTTCCCAGGCCGGCCGGGTTGGGCTCAGCCTTGGACCCTGGGTCAGCTGACTACCCGCCGCTGGCCTCCTTTCAAAAGCATCCCCGAGAGCCTGCGGCTGCCCCTGAAAAGCCAGGCCAGCCCAGCGGGGACTCCCTGTTGCTCCCAATCCCTCTGTCCCGTCTCTCAGCGTATCCACCCCAGGGGTACTTAGTATGGAAAGGGTGCCTCCAATCCGTAGGGTGTTCTGATGGAGTTAACTGATCTTTGCATAAAATCTGCTGAGTCATACACACACGTCCTCTGTCACAATAGCTTAGGTGATTTTTCTTGATGCAAAGCTCTGATTCCCACAGGAATAGAAAAACAGAGAGAGAGAGGAAAAACAAAAAACAAAAAAACAAAAAACACATCCCTCAAAGACTCCAGAAAGACAAAAACAAAAATTAGCACTGCTTAGAAAGAATTCATAAATCATTCTCACGTGGAAACCAATCCCCTATCTGAAAAGTCTCTCCAATGGACAGAAAACCCAAGTGGGTTGACACACGTATTAGAATGGATGGAATGGTTCATTTTCAACACGTTTTGGGATTTCTTTTTTCATTTTAAATTTTCAGTTGAGAACATCTTTTATGACAGAAATCCTATGCAGCCCATGGATGGCGTTTGACAAGAACAAGGAGCTCAGTGATGTAAGTTCAGTGATAATCAGGATTCAGTATTCAATGGCAACAGGTTAATCAATACACAAAGAGAAAGCAGAGGGGAACTAAAAAGGCAAAATGAGTGTCCGATTTCCCGGCCTGCGCAGCTCGCGTGGAAAGGGCAGGGCAGAGTGGCAGGAGCCAGGAGCTGGGGTCAGGTCTGGGAACAGAGGCTCTGTGGGATGGCGGGCAGGCGAGAATCCAGAACAGGCCATGCCACTCCCTTCTAGTGCCAAACACCATCCAGCCAGGACTGACCAGGAAGCTCTGACCGGCTGGGTTTGAGTGGCGCGAGCCCCACCAAAGCAGAAGAGAGCACGAACAATCAAGTTCTCCACTGTGTAGCTGCCCTCCCCCATCCAAGATCAAAGTGATGGGTCTTATAGAGGCTTTGGGACACGTTGTAGTAAGTCTGAGCAGACAGCTGCCGTGAGCATGCTATGAGAAAACCCTTCCGAACTGACTGAGGGCTTTACCACTAGATCCAGCTAAGATCTGTATTCGAATCACGTGTAAAGCTTCTGGGTTTTAAATACCTCCGTCCAGCAAGTAAACGTTCCCCACTTTCTGTTCCCAGTGTCCTTGGTCATGGTGCTTTTTGTTGCATTAAAAGTGCCGGTCAAACTTTGATAGTATTTTTTTATAGTTGGTGCAGAGTGGAATAACTCATGGATTATTTCAATATTTTTGTAATAAAAAAATATAGGGTATTCATATAGGCATCATTACTTTTTTTATAGACCTGGAATTGTTTAAAAGTACTTTAAGCATCGTCATTGCTTGGGATGTCAGAAAATGGTCCACAGATCCCATCAGCCTACCTTGGCAGATTGAGAATGCTTGTCTCTTGCAAAATCACCCTACTTTGTAATGCCGGTGCCCAACCTGGCCAGGGGTGCTATCAGAATATCAGGTGACAGGAGAAGCAGCTTAACTAGAAAGGGCTTGTCAAGACTGGCCAATGTTTCCCAGGAAATCAAAGATGTAAATGATTCCTTTTTTCCATCCATTATGACAAAGCTGACCACAGTGGAAGATGTCTTAAACTTCCTTCCCTGGTTTTATATTAACCCAAATATTATATTAACCTAAATATTAGTCAAGTCACTTTAAAAAAAAAAAAGTCAGTTTAAGTTAATTATACAGCTATTTGGACCATCCAGGTCACTTGAAACAGTCAAGTTCTAAAGTCACCACTCAGAATCGGTGTGTCATAAGGAGACGGCTAGTCTTATCATGACACCCATGGGTAGTGACAGAGGGCTCAACCTAGGACTTCTTTTGGTACAAAGCCCCAGAGCAATGTTTTAAATGTAGACCGTTTTTATCAGTAGATCTATTTTCCTAGTACTCCATGATTTGATCCTCCAAGCAAGAGTCCACTAAAGAAATAACAATCTTTTGTTTGGATGTAAAACCATTATCTGGTCACCAGTAAAGGCGCAGGGAGAGGCTCCTCTTGTCAACAAGTGGAGAAAAGATTCCACTCCACTGTAGAAGGAAAATAAACATGATTGTATGGGCAAATTCTTCAGTTGGGGGCAGAACCATGAGTTAGTTGTTATTCCTTCCAAGACAAGTTTGAATTGATGATCTTTGGAAATTGAATTGCTCAGTTGAATGATACGTTTGATCCCATGAGTAAGTAGCAGATTTTGGTAATGTCAGTCAACACAAACCCGACAGCCCCCATCACTCTTCGATCATGAAAGTCCTAAATGGTTTCTCGACTTGATCCTTCATTTAATGTGTGAAAAGTCAAAATGAGTGCTATGTGAATAAAAAAAAAAATGATGTATTGTGCTTTGTCTTGGAGGTGAGAATGCAGCAGGAGGATGCAAGAGGTTTGAATTTATCAATGATTTCCCAAATACTATAAATACTGTGTTACCCAACTTCCTTGGAGATTATGATGTGTTAGTCAAAAATTCTTACTAAAGCAAAGACATCTCCATGGGGTTATAAATCACAAACTTTCTCAACGTGACAAACAAGAAACAAAAATTATTTCTGAGGAAAATCAGGACTTAATCTTGCTTCCGTGATTCAGAAGGCACTGCTTTGCCAGCAGACCATGTCATAATAAGAACTTTTATTAGTTTCTAGATACACCAACAACAGAGAGTTTAAAGTATTAGGATTTAAAAAGACATCATCAATCTATAGGGAACAAAGTTTGACTTTTGTATTTATATTTAAGTTCTTCTTAAGATTTTATTTTCAATGTACCCGTAAACCCTCCATAGAGAGTAACTCAAGAATCCAAAAGGAATAAGCCGTGATCAGCAGACAAACTGGAAATGCTAGATTCTTTTTTTATCTGTGGTGAGTCTACTTGATTCCTTGTGGGGGGTGTGGAGGGTGCTCTTAGTACTTGATTTTTGCATCTGACCATGACATTTTCTAAAAGAAAATATTATAAAATTTTTTTCACTTTTAAATTAGCATTTCTAAATGATACCTTATTTAAGAGAAGAAACTTATGTATTTTAACCACATTGAGACTTTAAGTATTTGTGTGGAAGAAAAAAAAATTTCCATTGTAAGTCAAAATGTGGTCCCCCCAAATGACTATGTCCTTTAAATCTTTTCCCATTTCCACTGTCCTACTTAACTATGTACCGCCTAGTTCAGTAACCTTGACCTCGAAGACACTCTGTTACTATTCATTTAGGATGTTGCTGTGAACTCAACAAATGAAATAAATTCTCCTACTGACATGGCAAGAACTGGCAATTCAAGTATTAGCCAAAGATAAAACACAGAGATAATCTGAAGACAAAAGTATATTGAAGTATTTATACTTAATTTCTAAATGCCCAATTTTCTTGACTCTATGAATAAACGACGTAATAGCACTAGCCAATTAAGCAAATAGGAATAATTGACTCCCAATAACTTTTTAAAAAAACATCGTATATATGTGTGTGGGGTATAGATAACATACACGTTATATATAATACAAACACACACACACACAGCTAAAGTAGCAGGTAAAAAGAGTAAAGTATGTATTGCCCTTCCATGCCCTATTGACACATGAACTTCTAGATAAAAAGCCTTTTCCCCGCTCCTTTTCAGCGTCAGCCCAAGCTGATGAGTCCATGTCTCTAAGACATCAACACACTTCTGAGCTTCGGTTGGAAATACCTAGAATTAGGTTGGAATTGAGCACTTTTAGCTTGTACAAGCTTTCCCACTCCTCAAGGATCTCATCTTTTAAGCAGTTGACTAGAATAGTTTTGAATCATTTCAAAGTTTCTCTCTCTAAATAGACTGAATGGAGCAAAGAAAACCCCCAGTGTCCTTAGCAGGATTACATAAGGTTATTTAGTTGCCTTTAACTGAACCAAATGCCATTGAGTGGAAAAAAGTTCTGACACACTATTTGGCCAAGAATCCAGAATTTTTTCTTCCAACCAACCATTTTTCTAGACAAAATATCCGTTCCCCTGCATTCTCAGAAACTTTTGCCGTTAGCTGTTCCTGTTTCTATAGAAAGCCTGGCTGAGGTGCCTGCATCTTTATGTTTCTAAGCAGAATTCCTTTCAGCCTTTAAAAAAATAGCTCAGGCTGTCTTTCAGAAAAAAATAGCTCAGAAGATGGTGGATATGCAAGATGCAGACACAGCAGCACTGAGCTGGTCGTCCCTCTAATTTCAGTGATGGATGCAGATCAGCTCACGTTCACTTATCTTCAGCAACCCGATGTCACTTTTGAAAACAATCAAAATGATGGCTTCTGCCAGCTTGTGACACATAATACTTTTTCTCCCCATCTGAAGCAGAAGCAGTCAAAGTGGCTAAGGATGGTCCATTTCCCTCTTCCACCTCCACCCCACCCCCCATTTCCAAGTCTCTGGCCCCGACCTTCATCCCGCTGGGAAACCACCTTGACTGTTGGGTGGCACCCCCTCTCCTCACTCTGGCAGGTGGCACTGTCCACTGCAGAGTGCTCTCTGTGGACATGTGTCTTGTCCAGTAGCTGTCCTAAAAATGGGCCCATGGAAAGGTGCAGTAAGTGTCTGCGATCACCAGCCTCAAAGCTAAAACTCTGTGGAATGTGGATGGAATTGTATAAAAACACGATGAGCCATTTAATTTTGCTAATTGTAGCAATTAGGCGAGCTCCACACCGCCTGCTCTCACAGCAGAAAGCCAAATGGAAGAAGTGGCAAACAGCCATTTACTCACAGAAATGAGGGGTTCAGAAACTCTCCCTTGAGTGTTTGAGGCATCACATTGTTTCCCTATCCATCTGAAGCTCTTTCTCTAGATTCCATAAGAAAAAAAAAAAAAACAAAAAACAGACCTGTAATATTGCATGCAGTTATCTAGCTAAGAAATGTAAAACTGCAGCCTTACATTCTGCAAAACAAGGGGCATGTTAGTGTCTCTGAAACGTCTAGTTGCTTTGCTAAGATCACATCCATGTATGTGAACATAACTCAGAAACACTGATTGAATCAAGTTTTTGCTTTGGCTTCCCCACCCCATCCCCCTGCAAGACTTTATGCAGTTGACTCCCCATTTTGATGGTAGATTTCTATGCCTAAGAGCAGATTGTGTGCCCGGGCTGTGCAAATGAGCTTTATCTAATGATTCCATCCCATTCTCATAGCCATCTGTGCATTAGGTACCATGTACCGATGACAAAACTTAAGCTCAGAGGTATCAAACTATCCAGGAGTCCCACAGCTAAGAAACAGCAGAGCTGAGGATTGAATACACCTTGTAATGATGTCTAACAACTGCAAGTCCTTCTAGAAAACCAAGGAATGTTTTCCCACCAAAATCGCTTCCTGAGGTAGCAAGGGCTCAAGAGAAACAAAAACATGGTTTGACAATCAAATGTTTCAAAGAAAATTTCATTTAAAAGTCAAGGATGTTTTTCAAACAGCAAGTTAAAAATGCAAAAGGACGCATGGATTATTTTATAATCCAACCCAACCAATATTTGATAAGAAACAGAAGTCTCTTCCTCCAGGCACTGAATTTTATTGCAACTACCTAAGTCACAGTAGGCAGATGAATGCTTCCACGCCAGACAACTGTCACCCCATCCCCATGGCCCCACCTGGCACTGAGTGCAAGTGATAAATAAAAATTAACCTGACGTTTTTTTCCTTGTATTGTCTACATGTACACTAATCTCATCCAGTTACGCAGACTAAAAAAAATAGCTCAACCCCCACCATTGACCTTGACCCTCTGGCTGGAAAAAATAAATAAATAAATAAATATATAAAACACGGAGAGAGGAAGGAAGAAGGAAAGAAGGATCTAACAAATCTTTGAGTGACTATATTTCCATAGTATAAGGGAATTCTGTTCCATCACCATAATTTCCCCCTAGATTTTCTTTTCTTTTGTGTGTGTGTGTCTTTTTGCCTTTTCTAGGGCCATTCCCATGGCATATGGAGGTTCCCAGACTAGGGGTCTAATCGGAGCCATAGCTGCTGGCCTACGCCAGAGCCTCAGCATCTCGGGATCTGAGCCGCATCTGTGACCTACACCACAGCTCATGGCAACGCCAGGTCGTCAACCCACTGAACAAGGGCAGGGATCGAACCTGCAACCTCATGGTTCCTAGTCGGATTCGTTAACCACTGAGCCACGACGGGAACTCCTAAATTTTCTTTAATGTCTCACAAGTCACAAAATGTAATACCTGGGAGGATGTATTTACCACAAGCTGAGCCATCAGATAAATCTAGGCAGCTCATCTTAATGGAAAGTTTACCCTAACTGATAGAGCAAACGTTTACCAAATATTTGTTGAGTTGGATCATAAAATAATGTATGTGTCCTTTCTCTTCTCTGCTTAGGTGTCAAGTGTCCTGGTCTACAGGATGACAGGGTTGTGACCCATTCAGTGATGTTGCTGGGTACAAAGCTGTATGTGTGTGTGTGTGTGTGTGTTGGTTAAATTCATGCTCAAAAGGTAGCCAACAGTGAGCCCAAACTTTTCTCAACCTTGCTGTTTATTTTAAAAAGCGTATGTAGAGATCAATCTTAATATAACATATTAAAGATGCAAGCGATCATCTGTCTTCTCCTCCCTCAATATGATTTAAGCAGCTCTTTGTGAAGTGAGGTTAAATTCTGAGTCACTAGTTTCTATAAAAAAAAAAAATAGCATCTAAACAAGATTTTAGTGTCACTGCAGCCCACTTCTTTCAGAGACAAGTGCACCTAAGGTCCAAAGAGACCAGGGTTTTTTTTATCACCAGGATCTTTCAGCCACTCACCTATCAAGCATGAGCTCTAGGCCTCCACTGCCAGACAATACACAATCACGCCAGAGGGAATTCCATATTTCAACAGCTCACACTTTGGTTATCGGTTTCAGAAGAGCCTTTTGACTTCAGCTCTCAATCTTTCTACCCTACCACACTGCTTCTCTTTTAACATCTATATTTAACACTATACCAGGGCAATGAAGACACACAAGCTTTTCCAAGGTTGTATTATGTAAGCCTCACAATACACAATTAGCCCTCACAATGGCCAACATAAGAGAATGATGTAAATAGAAAGATAAGTCAACAACGGATGACTGCCTATAAAGAGAAAGCTATTTAATAATTTGTGTTTATGCCTCTCCAATACTAGATATCTTTAAATCAAGGCCACAAAGCAACAAAAGAAATTGGTATGCTCTTGTGGCACATGGCATTTCACTCGAAACCATCACCTCTGAATAAGCTTTGGAGAGATATTCCTGAGAATTTCTTTAAAGAAGAGATGTGAAAGTAGGATGACTCTGAAATATCTGAAAATTACTCTCGTTGGCACTTTTCTAACCTTCAGGAAACATCCTTTATGAGCAGGTATGATACTTCTTTGTCCCAGTCACCATTCTGGTTTTTAATGGAATGGCTCGTTCTGGCCACAGATGAATGGCAGAGGGACCGTCAGGTAGAGAGAATCAGGACCCAGAGGGAGGAGAGTGCACATGGGACATGCAGGCTTATAAAAGATCCCCCTTTCCTATGAGCATTAGAGAACCCTTGCAAAGATACCTCTCTGTATATAAGAGTTAGATGTCATGGTAGCTCCAGCATATACATTATTTAGAAACAACAGATTTGCAGACGTAAACCTCAGTTATGGCAAACTGAGGGCCATTCTGAAGCACTGGCCCAGATGATCAGAGGAGCAACACTGAACCTCATGGCCTTTCGGGAGTCAGGACAGCCAGCCCCAGCCCTTGCGGGCACCCATATCCCAGTCTTCTCTGCAATATGGCCTAGAGCAATTGGCTTCCCACAGACATTAAGAGCACGTTGCTTAAAGATAACCATGAACTTGCATAACTAATTTTCTCTGAGTGAAATCATTCTGGCCAGGGAATGCCATAAGCCCATAGGTCCTCTATGGGATAAAAGGAAAGAGAGAAGGAAGCGTATTCACTTAATGAGCACAGAGTCACTCCAAGAATTCCTTGGTGAATCCCATGAAGCATCCGTAGAATAGGCGACCTGATCATAGGGCTCTCAGAGCCCTGATTTCTAGGCTCCTGCCACCATCAGAAGTTCACTAAGATGATCACCGCCCTTTCAGCTCTTGCATTAGACAAGAGCATAGTTACCCTGACAGGAGGTTTGCAGAGAAATCTCATGTTCAACAAAACAGATTAACATCTAAACTAATTAACCGACTTGATAAGCCAATGCCACCCGCACAAAATTCCATCCTGTGCTATCATTGAAGCCTGTCATCTACTCTGTTATTAGAATTTCAGAAAATGTACGGTTTCGTGTTTTTATTTTACTTCCATCTACCAATTTAAGCTGGTGACCGGCTCCTCTGTTGCTTGATTTGCATTCAAATGGAACTAATCAAATTCTTACTTCATTTAAGTGCTGCAAATATTAACAAATGGAGATGTTGTGTTTAAGCTAATTTAATTGAACTGTTCTTGTGGCAGTCTGGTATAGAGTTGTATCAAATCAACACTTCATTATTTCAAATTAATTCATCTATCAGTACGTTCTCAAACACCCTGAAGTATGTCGAAGATACATGTTGGGGTTTCGATCATTGTGAGAAATTCCGATTTTGACTACAAGCTGGTGGAATGCATCTTCTGCAACACTGGTATTTCCATCTGTTTGCGGTTCTGGCAAATGAGCCCTTGAGTTTGGCATGTCAGGTCCCCACTACAATAACAGCAATTACCCTGCTACCTGTGGCTTTCTAGTTATGTTGCTGAGAGTTTTTATTCTATTCAAATCAATAACAATTACACGTCATCCTGTAACCAAAGGAGATCGGTCGGCTAGTCAAAGAACTGTCATTTCATAACCGTCTTTCAAAATATTCAGCTACCCTTATTAACCTGTCTAATATATTGTACACAGAAAAAGAAATGGACCTCTGAAGTGTGTCTCGAAAGCCTGAAGTGAAATGTTTCCCTCGGTCTGAATCAGAGTTTTAGTGTTCTGTGAACAGGGAGAGAATGCTTCTGCCTTGAGCAAGGGGCAGGGGGCTGGGACAAGCCAGCCACACCAGACACACGAGACTCGGCTGTCACAAGCTGCATATTTGCTGATGCTATTGAGTCCCTTCTTTTTTACGGAAACATTCTTGGAACTTGCCAAGCTTTACTGAAGGTGATTTGTGCTAATTCAACAGACCCTTTAATCTTGCCAATTCTTGACTTGTAATACTGTAGCCGAGCTACTTCCAGGGGCTTGAATCAGTTAGTGGAAAGGGGCATTGGTTCCATGCTGTGAGGCGCACAGGCCTGGGGAGGAAGTCTTCTGTGAAGCAGAGCTCTCAGGAATTCATGCTACCTGCTTCATCATTCCGTCATTCATGCCATGAGTATTCACCTGCTTCATTTGTTTTGGCCAGTAAGCGCGGATTTGGAAAAAAAAAAAAAATGAGGAAAAAGTTAATGGATTCCTAAGGGTTTGTATAGCTCAGAGAACAGCTACTAGGTTATAGAACCCACCCTAAATGGATACAAGTCTACTTGTGTTTGGAAATGAAAAAAAAAAAAAAAAGTCATTGTCACTGTCATCTTCTTATGATTGATCTGTCGGAGTCAAGTTGCTGCTCTACATTTCTTGAGGCTGCCGTTGTCAGCATTGTAATAACCATTTTACAAACATTGTATTGATAATTCAGAGGTAAAATCTGCATGGATGTAGCTGCTGAAGAATTTGATTCCTGCCTTCCTAGGTGGTGACACTGCCAGTTTCACACTGAGATACCTGTGTATGTGGAATTGCACCTCCTGTTGCTCTCAGAGTCCGCAAAACCTTGGTTTCAAGCTCTAGGATCACCCATCTGACTTCTTAGTGCGTTTTCAAAACTTCTTCAGTTTTGAGGGTTCACTTAAAACTAAATGGGTGGTCTCAAAATTAAAAAGCAGGGTTCAATTCCACTTGCTCCTCTGTTTTTAAAGAAAGTTCTGAGCTGCAAGGCAAGGAGAGATGTATTTCAGATTGTACTTTCTGAGTTCATAGAACGTCAGACATCCTTATGAACTTAAAAAGCTTTCTGTCCAAACTTTTGGTAGAACAGTTTTAGGAGTTAACACTAGAAGAATGAGTCAAAGTTTTCAGGTTTGACTAACCTAATAGGTAAAGAAGAAGAAGCAGGAATCCTTTCTGTGTGCATTTCAGCAGTCTTTCTCCTTTGACCATGTTGGTGACCTTCTCCAAGAGGTACCAAGAACCATGAGTGAGAGTACCTGTTACAGGAGCCAGGACTGTCCTGCATCCTCTACTTTGGCAAATAATTTCTCAGAACTAGTTTTGCTTGGCACAAGCATTGAAATGTAATGGTTTAAAAAAAAAAAAAAGAGGCCTACCACCACTTGGGTTACTTTCAATTGTAAGGCTATGAAAACTAACACATGGAAGAAAATGTTAATTTCCTGCTCTCCAAAGCCCCCAAAAATGCAGAGATATCCTGCATTGTTCAGTAAGTTGGTTGACCATGGGGACACAGAGGCAATCAGCCATGCTCTAAAATGAGGCTCTTGAGTAAGAGTGACTCTAGGCAGCGATGGGCAGAAGTTGGCTGTTGACACACAGGTGGGGGGTGTGTGGGTTGAAGAGGGAACCTACCAGTGACTCTTCATGGATATTTGCCTCTTTCATGGGAAGAGGTTGAAGGTGGGCCTGCTGCCCCATGACTATGACTGTAGTTGTGTCCACTCATGAAAGGCCAAGGCATGGCTGAGCACAAAGACAGAGAAGACATCAGTGGCTCTGTGTCTGATACTAACTCTGTCCTTAGGGAACTCTCCCCCTTGACAGTTGTCCTTGGTCATTGGTCCATTTGCTGCTGGATAGCTCAGCATGCCAAGGGTTTCTGATGAGTAATAAAATGAGATGTTTGAAGGTATAGTAAGTACCCTTGTGTGTAGAACATGACCACTGAATCATTTCTCACTTTAACAGCAGGGAGATTCAGGGTTACCATGGCCTTGCTCACCATCCTGTTGTAAAGACATCGTGACATCGCAAAAACCTCCTCATCCCATTGTAAAGACATCAAGATATTGCAAGAACATCACCATCTCATTGTAAAGACATCATGACATTGCAAGAACCTCATCATCCCATTGTAAAGACATCATGACATTGCAAGAACCTTTATGGTCAAACCCATGAACCCAGGTTTACAAGTGTGAGCTGAATCATTTCTACATGCTTTGGAACTTGATTCTGCCATCACCTAGTCTGTGTCTCTGTCCCCAAAAAGGAAAAAGGATTCTTGTGAGAATGATTTTTCAGAATAATGGACGTGAAAAGAGGTGGACAATTAAGCAATTTTCCAATGTAGATAAAACCACTGGACCATTGACAGCCCTAAAGCTCTGATTTTTCCTCATGACTAAGTTTCTTTTCATGTGGGGGCTTTCGACATCTGAATTTTCCAGATGATTGCAGAACCATCTTCACTACACAGAAGTAGACATTTTGGCATTATGAAAAAATAAAGGCTGTCCACAGGAATGCAAACAAAAAAGTCAAGAAGTAGGTCACTCAAGGAGCGAATTTGGTTCTTGTGATGGCAAACATCTGGTTATGTGGGGAAACCCGGGTGTTTGAATCCTTAGTTTTTCATTCTGTTGTCTGGTGTTGTGTAGACAGACAACAAATGCTCAGGTGTTGTAGGTAATGGAATTTAACTTTCTTGTGCATTAATCGATTGCCGGTGATATTCTGCTGCTAAAAATCTCTTTGTGGTGCAAAGAGAACTAAATAATACAGAGCAAATGCTATTGGATTTTGTGATTGACTTTCAGCAAACATGTGACCAGAAGAGGTTTGGGAGGCTGGCCCCTGTGTACTGAGAGGTGCTCATAGCACAGAGCCACTTCAGAGCAAAAGTTCTGGAGGCCTGCTTCCTGGTGCCTGCCTGGCCAAGAACCCTGTTATTTAGCCATTTTCCATCTTTTATGATTGTATAATTGCTCCTCTGCTCTTCATCCACTCTTAATAACTCACAAAGTCTACAGGGTAGAAACATTCAAGGGAAATAATCATATGTTAATGTTTTATTCTTCAAATAGGAAGTTTCGATTTTAAGGATTTATTTTACCTCTTTACACATAAAAATAGTTTCAATTACAGGCAGCCCGGTATCTAAGGGTTCCATGTCCACAGATACAGAGGGAAGGCCACTGAAAGGCACTTTAGCATCCTTGGATTTGGGTACCCCAGGGGGTCCTGGACCCAATCCCCCAAGTTATTTCCTGGTAAATTCCACAGTGTCAGGAGAAGTAAAAGCTGTTTTTACCAAATGAAAAAAAAAAAGATATAATTTTTTTTTTGACTTGCATTATTGATGACCAAGAACTAACTGGTTATCACACACACTGGAATATTTGGGTTTTTCTTTGTAGTCACGGGAATAAAAAGAAAAAGATGACATCAAAGAGAAATTCATCTGTCAGAAGGGAAGTCTGAGATAGTCTTAGGACTTTTGTATTCGTGATTATTGGGGGGGCGTGTCTTCCTCGTTTCGTCTGATTGGTGGATTGGTGATCATGTGTATTTCCGCCATTGTGTGCAATCCCTACTGGCAGCTCTGAAGCTGGTCCAAACTCAGGCCCCTCCCATTAAGCGTGCTTATGCTCCAGAATGAGCTTTGTGGTGCTGGTCAGCCCACACACGGAGCCCTGAAGGGGTTCAGCTATGCAAAGATCGTGAAAGGGTTTCCAGAGAAAATCTAAATGGTTTATAGATTCCTAGGTGGTGTTTGTGCCTATTTCTACACAAGGCGCCAAGTTAGAAGGCCTGTGTGGGCTCGGCGGCCCCGTCCTTGACCCATCCCCCCTCCCATCAGGTGCAGAAGTTTCCCGGAATCAGGTGGGCCGCCAGCCCTGCCACCTGACCCCGCGGGGCAGGCATTGCTCTCTGCTTTGGAAAAGCTCCTTGGAAGGTGTTCTTGGAGAGCTGCCCCACTGCTCCCAGCCCCCGGCCGCGGATGTGCACACCAATCCATCTTGAACTTGCTTTTCTTCTTCCCCGACCTGTGTATGAAGTCCTTTTCCAACGCTTGTACCTTCACGTTATTGTCAGGATGCTCAGCCCAAAGTTTAGGTGAATTGGCAACCAAGAGGTGACAATCGGTTGGCGACCGCAAAAGCATCAGCGTTTATCTTTTATCGTGTGATCATTAAATGGAATGTTTGGTTTAGTAGAAAACCAAAAACCTCTGTGTTGAATACAACGACTGTTTTAAACAGACAAGTGTATTCTATGAAACAGAATATGCATTCACACTATAGGAGATTCTTGATTCTGGAGGCGGAGATGAGGGTTGTCCGGTTGTCAGGGGTTATCACGGAACAGGAAGCCAACCTCATCCTCGTTTTTCCCTGGTGGGAAATTTATTTACCTGCCTCAGAGGGGTGCTGGGAAGACTAATTAGAGTGGGAGAAGTGATTTGTCCCTGGGTAACTGGTGCAGCCGGCGGGGATTGGGCTGCGGAGGCAGGTGGAGGCGGTTTAGGTACAAAACAGCAATAACCCGCCAGGCAAAGACCCTGACTTCTCTCGGTCACTTAAGTGAAACTTTTTCTTCAGAGGCCTCTGTAGAACTTTTCCTTCCTTCCTTTTAGTTATCACCTTTTTAATTAGAAAATTAACCCATTTCCTACAAACACAGAGAATGGCAAGTCTCCTCTTAGTCAAACTGAATTTCACTAAATGTTTATGAAATGTATCCTGAAAGCTTGGCTCCTGAAACGGTGGCGATCCTGAACCCAGGCTACCTTTTCCAGAAGTGTGCATGACATCCCGTTCAGCGCTCATGATTGCCAACTGGTGCTCGGACACCGCTACCAGGAGGGAGAATTTTAGTAGATATTGAGATCAGACTTTGTATTGTTTCCAGGGAGATTCACTCCCATTCCGACTACACATTTCTCCCTTTCCAACTCAAGAAAAAAATCTAAAGCCTTATTTCTTCTTGAACGCCTGAGTTGATTTGTTTTCAGATTACAAGCATATTTTAACTATTTCAGAGAAGCATTTGTTTACACAAGACTTCAGCCACAGGTGCATGTGTTTCATGCCTATGCAGATGTGGGGACCACTCCAGGACAGAGCAAGTGATGGAAAACCGTAACACAGAACGTCCTGTGCAACTTCCTGCCAAAGTAACATGTTTTCTCTTCAATATCTAGTCGGAATAAGAACCGGTGCTAAGTGATATGATTTGTTATTTTTGAGCCCAGGAGGCAATATCATAAAGTAAGAATATGCCCATGAAACTATACTAACAACGCAGGAAATGTTTTAGGGATGTGACTTTGTGAGACAAAGTTGTTGCACATAAATATTATCGTTCTGCCCTTATTTAATAACTACATTCCTTTGCAAAAAAAAAAATTGCATGCTCTCAAAAAGATGAAATACAGTTTCAGAAGGTTTATCAGGATTTGGTTGAAAATCATGTTATGCCTGGAGGTGATATACACATTCAACACAATCTCTTCTGAATTCTAAAACCTTTTTGCCAGTGGTATATTGAAGGCTTACATTTTTAGCCTGGTTAAACATTTCTAATGCATGTTAAGCTTTCTGAACCATGAATTTAACCTAGGCAATTATCTGACCCATTTAAAAAAATTATTTGCCACATCAGACTTAAGATAAGTACCGTTTTGTTGTTGTTGTTGTTGTGTTGGTTTGGAGAGTTTTTAAATTCAAAATATGAGTGTAAGTGAATCAAAATAATTTGGACTTCTCCAGCTTTTTTTTCCGTACCTAGCATCGATAACTTTCCAACACAAAGTACGGCAGAATATGCTTGTTGCTAAGAAGGGAAATATCCATGTCTTTTTTTTGCACAAGAAAACTGAGGTTGACTGGCCTCAGTGCAAGGGCCTGGAGATAAGACGAGATGAGGCAGATTTGCAGGTGGGTGGGCCAGAAGGAGAGGAGGTCAGGGGGGGAGACTATGTCATTGAGAGGGTTCGCCACGAAGACACAGAACTAAATCCAACTGGGTTAGGGCTAGACACCTCTTCAACATGGTAGAATCCAAATTCGAGATTTTAAAAAAGTGCAGGCGAGATGTCATTAGATATAAACTGCGTAGGTAATCTTTGGGGAAAAGGAGATTTGAGCCCCATACATTTTACTCTTTCTAAGACTTTCCAGCCACTTGGCATTCTCTGGCGTCCTTCCTGAAAATTAGAAAAGCTAGTTTTTAGCAAAGATAAATCCGATTACAATGCTGTGGACTGGTTATGTTCTCATCACATTCATCATACATTTTCGGTGTACTTGCCAACTTCCATGGCTTCTTCCAGGTAATGTTCTATCCCATAAACAAATGGTAGGAAACACGTGGGAAATTCTGTTTTGCTCAAAAGGAATGTCTCCCAACATGCCTTCTTATTCTTGGCAGATTATTATTACTCTTTTCATATCTAGATGGTGCGAGATTGCTGAAAAACAAAGCTTTGGGTCCACTGCTTTTTGAGGGTCCTACCTGAAGCCTCTCTTGAGGCAGGAAGAGACCCAACTGTGTCTGCTTTTCTTCTCAATTAGCAGACAGTTCAAGAGCCTGGAGAGAGACAGGCTGATGGACAGGCAAGGTAGGTTTTCCCATTCTCAGAATGAGGAGGGCAGCCAGTAAACCAGGCATTTCCTCCCCCTTTGAAACCAAATTGTACGTTGAATTTAGGGCTAAAGACAAAAACATCATAAGAGTAGAGTGAAATCATCCTTCCTATTGATTTTTCTCCGTTTTTACTAAATCCTTTTCACAGTTTAGATCAAAGAGTCTAGTGATGATAACCAATGCCATCTTATGTTACAGCTTCAATGCAGAAATAGGGAAAGCATGAATTCTAAAATGACTAGGGATATAGACTTCATCCGTACTGACATCCTAGCAAACCAATTGGAAATACATACTGCTACCACTAATATTTCGGTTTAATTAATGCCATCCGATAAGAAAATAGAAGCATTTTGCTTGGCATTAAATCATTGCACAATATAAACCTGCCTCCTGATGGCAAGGATTTTTGCTACTGACAAAAATGTGTTCTTCATTCTCCAGTTATTTTAAGTAAATCAGTTTCACATCGAACTACCTCAGCTACAGTTTTCTTTCGAAACATGAAAGCATGCACTTTGTAACCGAGTCGTTTATTTAAAATCTCAAAAGGATACTTGGTGCAAAAGCAATTTTCAAAAATTTTGTGTATAAGCAACCCCCCCTTAAGAGGTTGTACTTCATTTTGTTCGTTTCTAAGTTCGATTTGGGGTGCAATCCTCATTTCCACTCAACACCAAGAGAAGCTGCTCTCTCTTTGCTTAATTTGCCTTAAACATTCTGTGCTCCTTCCCCAGTTCAATTTTCGGTTGTGGTTGTTGTTTGAAATCTCTCTCTGAAAAGCAAATGTACCAGGCGGGAGGTGAATGGCCGGCTGAAGAGAATGGACCAATCATTTCTCAGTTCCCTGTTTGCCAACTCTCTGCATGACCTTCCACGTGTGTGCAAGGGCCATTCCTGTGCTTCTCTCTCCCGTGACCCATACAGAAATGAGGTCGGAGAGACCCCGTGTGGGTTTAGGGGATGGCATAGAAGTTCCCCCCCAGTACAAGCACAGTACCTGGACCCGAAAGAGAACCTTGGCAGTTCTTGTGCTTTTACTTTGTAAACACTGTACAAATGTATTTGGAATTTTATTTGAAAAGAATTAAACTAGTTATTAAATTTTTTTCCTTCCTGTAAATATATATATTCAAACTCCATGTATCCAAACATTCCTTTAGCGTGCGGATCGTAAGAGTGTCTTTATCGGCTGGAGGCCGCTGTCACTGGGCACGGCCCCACCTGCTGTAGTTGAAAGCACAGTGTGTGGAGTATTTGATGTACTGCAGTACCATCGTTATTTTGGTCTGTTAAGTAAGTTGCAATTTGTGATGAAACGACGTGGAAAGTAGTGCTTCACAATGAACAGATTTCCTTGGTTACATGATTTTTTCTTGTAAAACTTTAAAAAAAAAGAAACTTGAAATTTTATATATTTGGATTTTGTAGATTTTTTTTTTATTTTATTGCAACACAAGGTACCAAAATCATTAAATAAAGTACACTGTGGTCATTTTAACAGAAAACTGAGTTTCTGATTCTTTCTAAGTCTAGGAGGAAAGTGGGATCTCGATATTGTGGGTCTAAGATGCGAAAGTACAAGGCTATGTCCGTGGCCATGGTCTCCAGACAATGAGATTTCAACCTGAAAATAAACAGAACCGAGTTCTGTCAGCTCTGAAATAAATTTAAAATTAAATTATATCCATTTCTAGGCTATGTTTCACTTATTCATTTTATTTCTGAATAGTACAAAAGAACCACTCTAAAAGCAAAGAGATATTTCAGGTCACAAAGAGGCTTAAAAATCTAAAAAATGTGTTTAAATATTAATAAAAGGAAAAAATGCCAGTGAACAAAAGTACTTTTTAAAAAGCTGTTTCTAAGTGTCCAGTTTTTCTACAAAATTATAGTTTGTGCTTTACATAATTGTTTTTGTAAGATATTCTAATTTTTTAAAGAAATGTTCTATTTTCTACACAGTAACAGAGTTCTGCTGGTTTGTAGGAGACTTTTTTTGTAAAATGTTTAAAAGGAGCTGTGGCATAAGCTCTGACTCTGTGTATAGAAACTGCCATACACAAGAAACAGGAACAAATTTTAAAAACCATTACAAGGAACAAAGAAATGAAAAAAAAAAAAAACCTGTCAAGAATTCCCTTGTTTCTTTTTCAGAGTAATTTAATAGAGTTTTCGTTTTTTCCTGACTATAGCAGTAACACAGACTAAATCTGAAAATACTTGAAGCCCACCATTTTGAAGTACCTCTTTCCAGACTTTTGCTAAGGATTTATATTTTTCACATTGTGATTTTAACAAGTATTTTTGAAAATCACAACCATTTGACATGCATGGAATTGGGGTATAAATATGAGTAAAACACACTTTCTTCTTAAAGAATACAGTCTAGTGGGGAAGCGAATCCAAATAACTAGTTAATATATTATTTGGTGGTAAAAGCTGAAGTAGCAACCTGCACAGGCCCTTATGGGAGAATCTAACAGAGCCTGGGGTGTGTGTGGGGGGAATCACACCTCAGAAGGGGAGCCTGGGTGCTTGAATGAGCGGATGGAGCCGAGTCCCCACCCCAACCTGGCTGAACCAAAATGGACACGAGCAACACATAAACATCTACTGGGTTGAGCAACTGACATTTGGGGTTGTCTGTTACTCTCTGACTTTTAAAGGGACATGGACCAGTGATGTACAATTAGTTCAGCTGTGAGTATGCTTAATTCAACTCCCTCTACCTGAGGTCTGAAATCAAGGAGGAAAGGAAATGACTGTTTGTCTGTTTTTCTTTTCATATATATTTTTTTCTACAACAAATGAGTATTATTCTTATAGTTTGAAAACAAATAAAATTTACATTTAAGGGGAGATGTTTTTAAAAAGAAACACACACTACATTCCTGAGTTAGAAAACTTAATTTGGTAAGGAATGTAATTTGCCCCTAATTAATCTAGAAACATAATGCAAAGCCAAACAAACCTACCAAAGATATTTTATTAAACTTGACAAAATGACTGTAAAGTTTATATTGACAAATAAAAATACTAGAAGCACCAAATATTTTGTTTTTAAATGAGTGCCAATGGACGTTTGCCCTCCCAACCTGTTATAAGTTGCAGTAACCGTAAGAGTATACTATGAGCACAAGAATATATTTAAAAAGCCCAGAAGCAGAATATACGTATTATATAAATGAACTTAATGTATGATCATTTAAAATCAGTAGAAAAATGATGGCCTTTTCAACAGATGGTCTTAGGATAGCCATTTCACCACTAGGAACACCTGCCCAAAAATCAGATCAAAAGACTAAAGATACCATTGTGAAAAAAAAAAAACCACAATTGCAAAACTAGTATATTGGAGTTCCCTGGTGCCCTAGTAGTTAAGGACTCAGCTTTGTCACTGCCGTGGCTTGGGTTTGATCCCTGGACTGGGAATTTTTGCATGTCACAATCAAGGTTAAAAAAAAAAACGGTATATTAATATCAACTGAGATGGGAAATACTTTCTAAGTTTTATTCCAAATTCAAGAGAAAGAGAGCAGGGATTATAATCAATAAGAAAGCAGGCTGAAGAGATAGATAAATAAATAATAGACAGATTTCCATTACTTTCTTTAAAAGAGAAATACAGATGTCCAAAAAATCAACTGAAAAGCAATGTCAAACACACTAGATTGGATAAATAGCCTCCAGGGTATCTACAATGATATTTATAACAGGGAAAATTGGAGATAACAGAGAAACAAACAACAAGAAAGAAAATAAACTGTAGTACATTCTTAGAATGAGACACCCTGTAACAATCAAAAGTAAATACTCTAAAAGTATCTTTATCGTATGAAACAACAATATTCATTGTTAAAGTTCCATTTTGAGAGTAAAGAACACAGAAACGAGAGTCTTGACAAACCATGTGCAAAAGTTCAGTAGAACAGCAAGCAAATGTGGTTCGATGGAGCAAAGGACACTGCAGGGGAGACTGCTGGCCACAGCCGAACGTGCAGCCACCTGACCACAGTCTCGTCTGACACACCTATTGATCAGTGAGTGTGAAACTGTGACTATGTGAGTGTGAACTGAATTTATGCGACAGATTTTTGAAAAAGATAAAACCACAGAGGGGAGCAATTGAAAGTTTCTCTGAGGGATTTGTACCTGGAGCTGGTTTATAAAATGTGATTGGGTCCTCAGAGCTGCCTGGTCTTGCCGTGAGTTAAGGACCTGGTGTTGTCACTGCGGTGGCTCCAGTTGCTGCTATGGCTCAGGTCTGATCTCTGGCCCTAGAACGTCCACAAGTCAAAAAAAAAAAAAGATCAGATCTTCATTATAAGCAGAGGTGACAGCGCATGTGAGGCATTGAAACATGGGGGCCACAGCCCGCTCAGGAGGTTGCAGGCAGCTCATGATAAGGTCAACCAGGGCAACCCCAAAGCCCTTCAACGTGTAAGAGTCTCCAAAAGACCCCAAAGAGAGACGGAGACAGAGAGACAGAGACAGAATCAGACAGAGAAGTGAAACAGAGAGACAGAGAACCCACTGAGCAAGGCCAGGGATCGAACCCACATCCTCATGGTTCCTAGTTGGGTTTGTTTCTGCTGAGCCACAAGGGGAACTCCCCCAAAATACCACACTTAACTCTACTAGGTTAAGTGAGCCCAAGATGTTCATTAACAAAACTGAAATGAAAGGCATTTTCCTGTCTTCCATGATTTCCTTCTGGATGCATCTTGGTGCTTTCATTTGCTCTTTCTGGCCGCACTCCCTGGGGCAGGGCATCCCGGAGGCCAGTCATGACCATCCAGGCTCCGAGACCACCTGCGACTACCCCTGGGGGAACCTGAGCTGGCATCTCGCAGACCGCCCCCCCCCCACGCCCCTCTCCCCGCCCAAAGGCATTGCCTCTCTGCACCAGGGCGCCCAGGTCACCCGAAGGAGAGGTGGGCTGTGGATTCGTTTGCACCAAGGCTCACAGCGCAGCACCAGAGGGACAGCACCAGCCGGGCCCCAAGGCCAAGTGCGCTCAACCGGCTTCCCCCAGGTTCCCCATCCAGATCCGCGCTGGACCTAGGGCATCAGAGGTGGCTGAGCCGGGAGGGAGGGGTGCCAGGTAAAATACTGGAAGCCCAGTGAAACCTGAATTGCAGATCACCTTGTAGTATGTCTGGTGCCATATTTGGGACCTACGTAAAAAGGATTCATGGTTTATCTGAAAGTCAAATATAACTAAGCGTCCATTTTTGTTTTGATTTTGTGTGTTTGTTTTTGCTAACTCTGGTAACCCTAGAGTGGGCGGTGGGGAACACACCCAGGGAAGGCAGAGGCCTCCAAACCCCCACCCACCCACCCAAGCCTCTGACACATGCTCCTTTGCTCTGTCAGGTTTTACAAACGAAATACACATTCAAAGGTAAAATTATTAAGCATGTCACAGTGACAACCACAGAGCTGTAAACCCCTGGTGCATATAGGGCCCCGAGGCCCGCCTGGTCTCGGGCGCAGGAAGCTTCTGGATAAGCCCATCATTTCAGCTCATCTAGTCTGAGCTGATTTCTGCTACTTGCTTACAAGAGGATTCTGATTAATACACCAAGATTCATATGTGTAACCCAAAAAGCCCAGCTCATGCATTTACAATGGCAATGAAACGGATACAAGTTTCATGATACATTTTTATTCTCTGCTCTAGGGAAAATATTTCTCCCTAAGTCACCTGGAAGTGTACTGCACTCAAGAAATATTGCAAAAGGCTCACTCTTCCTTATTTCTTTTCCATTATCCATGCAGAATATCATCCTCCTGTCTTGACAATAATAAATGTCATTGTTAATTAGACTACTTTTATTAAATTAGATTCATATGACTTCCTTGAGAATGTTTTCAGGTGATTGAAAGGGTTTGCTTCCTAGTCTCATCAGGAACAAATTATCTCTGAAGGCGATTTCCCCATTTTCCTTTCAATCTCCAATCCTAGGGGTACATCCAATTTGTGGTTGACATCTCTCTCTCTCACAAATTATTGATTTTACAAAAATTTCATCCTCAGTAATTTGCGACTGGAGGGAGCTTCCTCCCCCATAGTTCATTCCTTCAGGGAGAAATGCTCGAATCAAAAAGGAAAAAAAAGGGGGAAATATTGGGCTGAAGTTATTTATCAACACAAACTTATAATGTTAAGTGGCAAATTCTGCAGTGAGCCAAGGGGGAATTTTTTCCCAGTTTGCTGTCAAAGGGAATGGCCTTATTGACTATTTAATAATTGCCTTTCATGGCTTATTTCCATTTTTAAGATGGATTTCCAGACTGTTGAAATCAATATGTGCCCTTCAAATTTATAAGGAAGTTCAATATTGCTGACCCAGAGCCTTACCAGTCCCATGGTAGTAATGACAGAAGAGGCCTCCTGGGACATGGAGAAGGAGGTGGGAGTTTCCTTGACTTCGTTCCCTGAGGCCTGAGGATTGATACTGAAATAATAAGAAAATAATGCCATGAGTTCATCAAATTAATAAACCATCTCCAACACATTGGCTAGCTCTATTTTTAAGATCAACAAAATCTGTGAATAACAGGAAAACAACAGATGTTCTCATTTGAAAGCTCATTAGTGTATCAAATACAACTTTAAAAAAGTTACTTGCAAAATTATGACATTAAGTAATGATACCATCAATCATAGAAAAACACTGAAATGACCATGGCTACAACGCTGCAACAATTGGATGACTCATTAATGCAGCTGAAATAAATGATTTTTAAAGAAAAACATTTTAATTGATCAATCTATGTAAAATTCATTAAGACAAATGCATTATATTAAAAAAATACCAAGTACTGTCTGGAATAGGGGAAGTTGTCTCATAGGAAACCAGTGATACGGTGCAGGATGCATGAGAAAGATACTCCAGGCACATCACTGAATTCTTCCTTCCAAAAATTTTCTAAAATATTTTTGATTCGATAGTCTCCTATCATTCCGAGTTGCAATGATTTCACAACATAAGCCCATATATGGATCGTTTAGTGATGGTTTAATTAGGGACCACTTCAATTGGGAAAAAAAAATCAGTGATGAGAAAAATGTATCAAAAAGCAGTTCCTCGATCCGGCGTTGCCGTGAGCTGTGGTGTAGGTTGCAGACGTGGTTCGGATCCTGCGTTGCTGTGGCTCTGGCTAGGCCGGTGGCTACAGCTCCGATTGGACCCCTAGCCTGGGAACCTCCATATGCCGCGGGAGCGGCCCAAGAAATAGCAACAACAACAACAAAAAAGACAAAAAAAAAAAAAAGGCAGTTCCTGGAAATGCAAATCTAAATGTGAAGAAAAAGCTAAACTATACACTAGGTAAAGTCCTTAAAGCTGTAGGAGGAGCAATAAAGGGGGATGAGATAACAGGGCTTCCCTGACTATGGGGTTACCGGACAAAGCACTTAGAGAGATGATTCCTTTAAAATGACTCTGAATTCCAACCAGTCCTAAGAATGCCGGGCTACTGTGCGATTTGGGTCTTATCCAACTATCAGCTTCAAGAGATGATGGAGCATAAAATCTTCCCAGTTGATTCTTCAATAAAAACTAAAAGAAAATCTAAAAATCATCATGGCATTGTTTTCCATACTGAAAGCACAGTGTTTTCTCTCACATGAGTGACACTGGGACCTCCTTCTGATTTTCTTACTTTCCAGCCACTGATAGGAAGGCACAGAGCAATTTTGTAGGTGAGCACTTAACCACCCAAGTCAGCAAATATAAGCTTTTAAGACACACTATTCTCATTTAGTGTTTCATATTTTTGCACCTAATAAATAGAGAACTGTGTTCTTGGCTTGGGGACTTGGCTAAGATTCTAAAAATAAGCTATTTTTAAAGTTTTTTTTTCCCCTACAATGAAAACTATTTTATCTAGTGTCACCAAAATGCTTCATGCTCAGTCTCCACACTTTAATATCACCATATGTGTACTCAAGGCCTGTATCTATTTTCCTAAGGATCCTTAATGCCCGTCGACAGGTGACACGCTGAGGGGAAGGGAAGGCAGGGAGTGTGCTTGGGGGAGAAGGTAGTTCCATTGATGTTATTTAATTTTCATTAAAACCACAAAGGGGAGATGTTGTTATAACCATCTTGCAAATGGTGACTCACAGACCCACGGAGGTTCAGCAGCTTGGCCAAGACCAGGCAGATAAGAAAGAGCAGAACCCAAGTTCACAGGCAGGGTCTTACTCTAAAGCCTACATTCAGTCTATTCCACCTTACTTCTTCCCGTGCACCTACTATTGGTCACAAAATCAGAGCTGATTGCATTAACTCATCCATAGGACACTGATTTGTATGAGGGCAGGTGTACATAATACTTGACAAAGAGGAAGTCACTGTTTTCAGCTGGGAGTCTCTGGGAGAACCTAATGAGCACCCCAAAACTGCCTAACAAGGGGATGCTTTGGATGAAATCCGGCATCTGTCCTGCCCTAGGACTCACCTGAGCCTGATCTGAGCCCCCTCAGTTGATGCTGGAGACATGTTGTCCTGAACTTCTTCCCAAGCATTCTGTGCCAGGAGCAGTCACCTCAGGGTCTGCTCTCCTAAGAAACACCTGCTTATGGGGCAGCCTAGTTGGACATGCTTATTTCCCCTACCAGTCTGCCTGGTCTACTCAGTCACATTCTCTTGGAGCAGGGGACCTCCTCCTGTAATGTTCCAGGCACTGTGCCTTTGGGTGGTGATGTGGTCATGAACTAGCCCCACGTGTCTTCTAACCTCCCCCCCAGCACTCACGTCTAATAGAACATAGACAATAAGCACCAAATGCATAAAAATACACAATGGAGACATCTAACCTGGAATGCGCTGGTGTGCAGTGGATGAGATGGATCAGCCTGTGCTAAGGGGCTGTGACCCTTCCCCCCACAGGGAACCCCTCTCAGTGGCCATGGTGTCTTACTCATTTGACTCTGGGATCAGCCACATGACTACTTTGGCCAACGGGACGCTAATGTGATGCAAGCAGAGATATTCGTGCCCATTAGAGCTTGTGTGCCTGGGATTTTCTCCCAGATTCTTAGATCCCTAGGAAGAGAAACTCAACCATGACTAGTTGTGAATTTCCTACCAACTCTGCCAAGTGGGGGCCTTGCCAAATTTACGTGACTTAAAGTAAAAAATAGTCATTTCCTTTCATCCCAGCATTGCGGAGACAATTCCTATTTGCACACTTAACAATCAACTTCCACTTAAAACAAATGTGTAATTCCATGAGCTAACCTGATTAAATCTTAAATCTGTGTTGTTTGCAGTCTAAGATCATCTACGAGAAAACCACACTCCTTTCTGAAAAGGTCAGACTGCCCCCTTTTGATCCTGTGATGACGTCGACAATTCTACCAAGAAGTTTATCACTATTTCAGGAGCAAAGCTTCTGATTAGCACCAAACAATTTTCCAGCAGCGGCTGGAGCATTCACATCAGAGATACAGGAAAAGCCTAACGGAAGGAAGGGATACAGACAAGACACTCAAAGGCTCTTTTCACACTTACTCAGCACGTTCTGTTCCCAGTGCTCCTCTGGTCTTTAAAAGAAACATGAAACTTCCTATATTCATATGCTTCCATTTTCCTAGGCTTTGCCCCATGAGCTCACCGCAGGGAAAAGTGACAGGGACTGTTATATACACATAACACCTCAGAAATTGTGGGCTTGGTTCCAGACCACTATAATAAATTAAGTCACATGAACATTTTTGGTTTCCCGATGCATGTAAAAGTTTTGTTTACATTACGCTGTGCTCCATGAAGTGTGCAACAGCATTACATCTAAAAAAAATGTACATAGCCAAATTTAAAAAAACTTTATTGCACAAAGAATGCTATCACCTGAGCCTCCCATAAGTCAATCTCTTTGGTGGCCGGAGGTTCTTGGTGCAATGTTAATGGCTGCTGACTGATGAGGGTGGTGGTTGCTGAAGGTTGGTTTGGTTAGATTCTGTACCGTGAACCAGCCCTACGGGGACTTGGGGGGTGAAGGGAGGGAACTGGAGGATCAGCTTCCTTGTTCAAGGTTCCAAGATGGAGCCAAGATGTAGGAGACAACGATTTCATCTCTTCGACTCCCAACTAACTGGAAAGGAAGCACATTTTGCAGGAGACTGACCGTGTGTCCCATCAAATGCAAAGCACTTTGATAGCTAACGTTCTGCTTTGGGCATAACTTTGGTTTGAAATCTCTGAGCAAACCCTCGGTAAGGTGACCCCATGGCCTCCAGACCTACCATAGACAGGAAAGTTGCTTAACCAGAAGGCAGTGATGTCTTGGAAGCAGGCTGCCCCCTCATCCCGACAGTATCATTTCCGATGCTCCCCCCAGATGCACTGTGGAAGTTTAAGACGTATCTCAGCCTGGTTCCAGTCAGCCACTCCATCCTTTTGTCCTATAGGGTGGGAAGGTAGTTGGAGATGATCTTCCCAAGTGAGTTAGAAAGCATCCCCTGTTTGATGACAGCCTGAGAGATAAACTGACCCTGAGGTGACAGGAACAGAAACTTACGGTCACCACTAACCTTTTTATAGGGTGCCCAGCCTACCTGGAGCCATTTTTTCCCCATCCAACATGACTAATGCAAAGATTGGAACACCTGTTCAAAAGTAAATATTTAAAATAAAGGGATGCACTGAGGGTTTGGATGGAAATGCTATAAAATTTGGTTGTGATGATCATTGTACATCTATACATGTAATAAAATTCACTGAGTAATAAAAAATAAAGTAGATTACTATTCATTTTAAAACTAAAAAAATTTAAATATTCTTCTTCCAGGACTCCCAGCCCTGACCAGGGTCTCCCCCTTGACATGCCCGTGACTTTGCTCAAGTTGATCACTCCAGGAAGTTCTCTGCTCTTCTCCCATCTCTGCTCTGAGTCTGAATGCTTCAGACTTTGCCTTAAGGACAAATTGTACCTACACAGATCCCTGCTCAGCCTCCTCACGCAGAATCATTGCTTTCCTTTTGAATTCAAATAATTGGGTGATGAGGATCAGGGCAGGTAACACATGTAACCCCGTCTCCCCAGGGAGCCTGGGACCCCACACCGATATTTGAACAGAACCAGATAACCAGACAAGGCTTATCCATTCTTGCCAAGCCTCTCCCTCTGCATAGTCTTCAAGGGAAAGTCCAAGGGCTACTTCTGGTCTCTACAACCTACGTGGATCTGCATCCCAACTGCAAGACCATCACATCAACTCAGATCACTAGCCCCTGCAGTGTTTTATGCCAGGAGCAGGCCCATTTTTGTAAACCTATCCTGTTTTAGGCAGAGCCCCAATCTACCTGTGATTATTGTATCGGCGAAGGCAACATTTCATAACATAATAAATGTCTCTTCTTTTCTGTAGAAGTTTCTGCAGGGGCAGGTATTTGTTTGCTCTTCAAATCCTTTTTAGAACGAAGTGTGCTGGCATTTCTCACTAATCAGCTGCAATTGTTTCTAAGGATTCGCGCACTATATTTACAAGTTTGCAGCTGCGGTAAAACCTGCATGCTCTGGGATTTTTCAGATTGCTTCCCATGCTTGATTATTGTGCAAGATATAAAAGCTGCACCTGGTTGAAGAATTGTAAATATCTTAGTGAATGTGGTTTTAGGAATGAGGGGAAAATATATTTGGGTTTAATGGAAGTACCTAGATGACATCATCACTGTAGATAAAACTGTCCTTAGTGAGGAGATCATCATTTCTCTAAGGTTAGAGACCCTGTAAAGCTGTCTGTGCTGGGGAAGCTTTTCTGCACCACTGTCCAGATCATCTTTCCCAGAAGAAGGCTGACAGGAGAGGCCAAGATCTGGATTTTAGTCCGGGCAGTGGCATATGGCATCTACCGTGGATTTAGACAGACAGCACTGGTCTGGGTCTAAAATTCCTCATAAACAAATCAGGAATTTGATTCTTTGACCCTTAAGGTTATGTGATAGTGTCTGTTCGAAGGTGTCTCAGTTTCGGAGTTCCCAATGTGGCACAACGGGATCAGTGGCATCTCTGCAGCGCCAGGATACAGGTTCAATCCCTAGCCCGGCGTGGTTGGTTAAAGGATCTGGCATTGCCACAAGCTGAGGCATAGGTTGCAGTGGTGGCTCAGATCTAATCCCTGGCCTGGGAACTCCTCATGCCATGGAGCAGCCCTAAAAGAGGGGGAGGGGTGGGGAAGAAGGTACCTAGGTTTCATTCAAAGGAGTGGAAGCCAACCACTGAAAGCAAAGAGAGAAAGAGACGACAACCCATTTTTCTAGACTTTAGTCATTAATGTTGAGACAGAGATTGCATTGACGCCTGCTGCGCTTTATTTTAGAAATGTAGTTATTAATGACACTCGTCACATCTATTCTCCCATCACTGGGCTTTCCATCACTAGGTCTATATTTTATTTGTAATACTGCAGTTAGTTGTTCAAGTGGGGACACAAAGGGATTACAACTTTATGCATTTATAAATGCATTTATAAATGCATTTTCTTATTTCTTCACTGAGAGACTGGAACTTTATGGCTGAAAAAGACTTTTATTTTAATGTTATAAAAAGATCCTGCTCTTGCCGTGGTATTTGTGCCCATGTGTTCATCTTGTTTTGAGCACACGTGTTAAGCAAAGGTTAAATCTGGGACCTCCCTTTTGCTGAAGGAAAGGCCTGGATTCTTCCTTCTGCAGTTTCACTGATGCTGTCTCACAGGGGTTCATCCAGCTGACAGTGACCATGAAAATTTAATTATAGCAGGCGCTGGCCAGCTGATTTTTCCTGTGGAAGATCTGTGGAAGTGAAGACAGCTATTTCTGTCCTAATGTGTTAAAGTGACAATTAAGAAGGGAGTTGACAGGCTTACGGCTGCATTCAAGCACAGGATGGCCAGTTATGATAAACCACAGCCTCCAAGACAGAAAACTATCCCTTGTGAAGCATTCAGCCGTTTGGTTGTGTTACTAAATTTCCTTGGGAAATGTTTTTCCAGATTCTAGAACTATTATAGGACCGTTTCCATTTCGTATGATAATAGACTACAAGAAACATCTATAAAACGAAGGTATAATCAAGTATTTTAGTGAACATTCTGGGATTAAAATTATTTACTCATACACCTTTCCTCTCAAATTTAATTGGCTGCAGCTGATCTAAGATTAAATGTTCCAAAGAAAAACTCGTCTCTAATTTGACTGTTTCCTCTATATTCTATTCCTCTCCATGCATGTCTCTGGTGACACGTGTGTGTTTACACATCCTGGGGGGGGACACGGACACCTGCTCTTCTCACACACGAAGAAGAACCAAATGGACTTGGAAGAAGTTACAGCAAATGTACAAAAACTGTCCTTTGTAAAACCACACCAAACAAAACACCCTTCTTTAGAGAAACTTATTCAAGCGAAGATGTTTAACATTATAATAGTGTCATTATGAGATATTTCCAAGCAAGACTCTGAGCACCACCAAACCTTCTCAGCAGGTTTTCTGAGGCCAGATTGTGTTCAGTCTTGGCTCTACCATGTATTTGCTGAGCAACTTTGGGCAAGTTACTTAACATCTCTGTGTCATCTTTTCATCACCAGTTAATGGGGATATTAAGAGTCCTGACCTTGGAGGATCTTTGGGGCTATATTGTGTCCCCTCAAAAAATTCACATGTTGGAGCTCTAGCCCCCAGTACTGCAGAATGTTACCCTATTTAGCGTAGAGCCTAAAGAGATGAGTGTATTAAAATAAGCCATTAAGGTGGGACTCCTCTTGATGTCCTTATGAGAAGAACTCTGCACACTTGGAGGACACCAGGGGAGAGTGGCCACAGAGGAAAGGCCCTGTGAGGACATCAGAAGAAGGCGGCATCTGCAAGCCAAGGAGAGAGGCCTCAGGAGAAACCCACCTGCCCACACCTTAGCAGTGGACTCCAGCCTCTAGGACTCTAGACATGAACCTCTGCGGCTGAGGCCCCCTGGTCTGCAGTATTTTGTTGTGACCACCCCAGCTAATGAATACATAAGGTTGTCATGATGGTTCAGAAGGGTTCATGAGTTTTACTAGTATCCTTTCATTTGTAAGATTTGTTCATTTTACTTCTAAAATGATGTTCCAAATCTGTCATAAACTTGGCGTAACACTCTACTAATTAACTTATTCTCCACTGCCAACACTTGTACCCTTTTGCAAGCTGCTCAATAACTCTGAGTTTCAGTTTCCACATCCATAAAAGAGGAGACTCGGGAGTTCCCGCTGTGGCACAGCAGAAACTGATTCATATACTTTATCAGACTGGTATCCATAACATGAGGAGACCGAGTTTGAAATTTCTAGGAAAGTAGTGTTCATCTACAATCAGTGATTTAGGTGTTCATTTGTGGTGCATTGGGTTAGGAATCTGGCAGTATCACTGTGGTAGTTTGGGTTGCTATTATGCTGTAGGTTCGATCCCTGACCCGGGGAACTTCTGCATGCCAGGGGTGCAGTGCAAAAAAAGAGAAAAGAAAATCAGTGATTTAATGGAGTTCCTATTGTGGCTCGGCAGGTTAAGAACCCGACTAGTATCCATGAGGATGCGGGTTCCATGCCTGGCCTCGCTCAGTAGGTTAAGGATCTAGTGTTACCATGAGCTGCGGTGTAGGTCACAGATGTGGCTCAGATCCTGCGTGTGTGGCTGTGGCTGTGGTATAGACCGGCAGCTGCAGCTCCGATTCCACCCCTAGCCTGGGAACCTCCATATGCCTCAAGTGTGGCCCTAAAAAGGGAAAAAAAAAATCAGTGATTTAAAAATGGATTTAGGTTTGATGAAAGAAGCTCCCCTGAGGAGTAGGGTTTGGCTCTGGCATCAAGCAGCTGGGCCTGGGCTGGGAGGAAGAGCAAGAAGGATATGGTTCTGCAGGCTCCCCAGCTGTGGGAGAGGACTCGGGACCCCTTCATAGGCTCCTGTCCACCCTGGGTCTAAGGGACCCAAAGGGAAGAAGCTGCACCACATTCCACCAAGCAGAAGGAAGAAGGAAAACAAAGAATAATGCTTGGGATTGGCAGAGTGGGTGACATTTCATTAGAAAAACCCTGAATGATACTGAATATTAAGAAGGAATCCTAGCCAAAAAAAGATAACAAAAAAGACTTGGAAATTAATTTAGGAGCCATAACTAGCATTTTAGGAAAAGAAGGACATAAAGAGACCAGGGAACGTGGGGAACAGATGGCAAAAATAGAGCATTTTATAAATAGCCACGTGCAACTCACAGACTTAATATCCAATATTCTTAACTCTGGCCTCATATCTCGACTTCTTCCTGGAATAAGATGTATTATTGGAAAATGGGGCATTAAAAAAAATGGCTCAAATGAGGGAACGCTGGAGGCATTCAGACTGCATTTTAGCACATTTTAGACTGCCTTTCACATAAATAGAAAATAATGAACATAGATCTATATCACCCAAGTCATCAGCATGACACGACAAGCAGAGATCAAACTTTTTTTATCCAAATTTAACCCTGGAAGATAAACCTGGGTTTGGCACTGCACGCTCAGCCATTCTTTGTCAGTGCTAATTTGGAAAGTATGTCTCCTCTGAGCTGCCTGAAGACAGCATATTCCATTTTTTTCTGTCAAGCGAGTCTGCACTTGGGAGGTCTTGCTCCCCGAGCAAACATGGGCAAACTTCAGCTCCATTACTGTAGAGAAGCAGATTGAGTCAGCTCTAGACCCGGCAGTCATGGGCTGGGGACACAATCGCCCGAGGAGGAGCTGCCACTCAACAGAAGTGAAGCCAAGTCCCAACTCTCTCCAGATGGCTGAGGACATTTTATCAATAGGAAAAGTGAAAAGCAGCGGTAAAGACGTGTACAGTTCATATAAAACGTGTGAGTTACCCTGACCAATCTGGGCAAAGAGAAAACATTCTAGTGTCCCATTTTTATGCTTCAACCCTTCTAACTTACTAAATAGGCTTTATATTATTTTATTTTATTTTATTTTTTCTTTTTACAGCCGCACCTGTGGCACATGGAAGTTCCCAGGCTAGGGGCTGAATCGGAGCTCCAGCTGCAGGCCTACACCACAGCCACAGCAATGCCAGGTTCTCAACCCACTGAGCAAGGCCAGGGATCGAACCCTCGTCCTCATGGAGACTACATAGAGTTCTTAACCCACCGAGCCCTAAGTATACTTTATTATTATTATTATTATTATTTTGTCTTTTTTGTCTTTTTAGGGCCACACCCGCGGCATATGGAGGTTTCCAGGCTTGGGGTCTAATTGGAGCTACAGCTGCCAGCCTACACCAGAGCCACTGAGCGCGTCCAGGGATCGAACCCACAACCTCATGGTTCCTAGTCAGATTCTTTTCCACTGCAGCATGACAGGAACTCCAGAGAACCCCTAAGTACACTTTAAATGAAGAAGAAGCCTAACTGAATCTTCAGAACTGGTATATTTTCTTTTCATATGTGCCTTTTGTGGGACGTTTAAAAGGAAGGGACTAGAATGAAATTGCCCACACTTTCATTTCAAAACAAACAAACAAACAAACAAACAAAAAACCCTCTGCTATGATTCCAGAAGGGGTGACGCATTGTGCTGTAGAAAGCAAAATCAACAGAGAGACAGGACACTGAGACACTCTCAACCTGATTTTGCCACCAACTAATTGTGTGAGCTCAGCCAAGTCACTTAAATTCCAAAACACTGTTTCTTCATCTACCAAGGGACACTTTGATCTCTAAATCCCTTCCCAACCTAATGTTCTTGAACCCTGGGCAACTGCAGACTGCCCTTTCCCTCTAACATCCCCTGCCTTGGTTAGCTGCCCTGAGCTCTGCACCTGTCGGTGCACAGCATTGCATTTTGTCTCCGTACAAGCAGATCACAGTCTAAGGGCAGCTCATGAGTCCTTGCATTCAGAGCGAGGTTATCAAGGCCTTTAATATGCACACATCAATGTCATCTGTGGAAGGTTACAGCTTAAGAAAGAACTGCGGGGAGTTCCCTGGTGGCTCAGAGGGTTAAGGATCTGGCATTGTCACTGTGGTGTGGCCGGTTTGATCCCTGGCCTGGGAACTTCTGCATGGCACAGGTATGGTCATACACACACACACACACACACACACACACACACACACACACAGGAAAAAAGGCAACTGTAAAAATACACTTAAAAAAATACAAAAACATGAGCGAGAATGGACACGTGTCTACATATGCCTGGGTCATTTTGTTGCACAGCAGATATTATTACCACCTTGTAAATTAACTACACTTCGATAAAACTTAAAAAAACACAAAAATGATAGGGAAAAATCCTCTAAAAACAAGAACAATCTAGACTTCCAAAGAGTTCAATATGTTCCAAAGCTACAATAATTAACAGAACTGGCATGGGCAACTGGAACAGAAGAGTCCAGAGATAAATCCACATACAGGGGAGACTTCAGTTGGGAACAAGGGCAGCTCTGCCACCTGCCGGGACAAGATGGCCCTTCCCGTCAACAAGTAGCTACTGGGGGGAAAATGAGGTGGATCTCTAACTCCCATTTTACACCAATATAAGCTACAGCTGTCCGACAACTTTTTAAAAACAACACCTTTATAAATATAACTGAATCACTTTGTTTACAGCAGAAATTATCACGACATGGTAAATCAACTCAACTTCAATAAAACTTTTAAAAATGAAAAAAAAAAATGACACCTTTATATGGGTTAGAGGAAATCTTGGGAGTATTCCATATTATCCCAAAGTGGAAAAGGTCTTTGTAATAAAGACTCAAAATCCAAAAACCACTTAAAAAGGAAGAAGGGACTCGACCACATTAAATTCTTTTCAAATATCTACATTGAAAAATAAAACATAAGGTTTCTTAAAAATGACATTTCTAAGTCTGCTAACTGCTACATAAGACAAAAACAACCTTGTCTGTGGCAGCGATGAAGCTCATGGAATTTAGCTCAAGACAGATCCAGGACCCCACTGCTTCTATTGCTCAGTTTCCTCATCTATTGAGTGGGGGTGACAGTGGTACTTTCTTGGGTGGTTGCTTAGGAGGGAGGAAAGGGAGAAATCACCTCCAGTTGGGAAATCAGGAAGGGCTCTTGAGCACAAAGCACAGGTGACAACTAGGGGAGGGATCCACGGCAGGCAAGGGAGGGCCCACCAGAGCGCCCACAAGAGTGTTGCATCTCCAAACAGGTGCCTGGGGCAGGAGGGAGCCCCCATGGATTAGCTGTCCAGACAGTCACCCAGGTCCAGCTGTTTGGCCCACCATGGCAAGTCTCCATTTGTAGATGGAAATTCTTTGGCCGTGCAGTCTATATTTGGTTTTTAAATTGTGCAATTTGTGGGTTCCTCACAGTATGATCAGTGCCAACCAGCTGCCAGCTATGCAATCAGTCTGTTTTCTATAATCCCAGGACATGAGAGCTGGAATAACAAGGAATCATCACTACTCTTCTCTGCCGGGCATTTCATATTCATGTTCAAGCCAACATTTATGAAGCTGGCCTGTGGGGGCCCAGATGCTGGGGATAACAGTCCCCGACACCATCCATCCCTGACCTTGGAGCCTCAGCGGGGTGCGTGGACCAGCAGACAGGCAACTGCAACGTCTTTTGTATGTTTACATGCATTACGACTTGTATTCACTGGGAACAGAACGGGCGGCTTTGGAAGGAAGTAGGCAGCCGCCGGGGCGTGGATGGAAGGGAAGCTGCGCTCCTGACCTTCAAATGTCTGTGGGTGGACCCGCTGCGCTTTGGAGGGGAACTGTGGGGGCTGGCGGCGGGGGGGGGGGGGCTGAAGGCCACCCCCGTCCACAACCCCTCAGCGTCCTGCCCACTCTCAGTCTTCCCACCCACGGCTCCACTAGGCTCTGATCAGGGACGCCTGGTCCCGCCTCTCCCTGGAAAGACCCGCTGGGGGCTGCGATTCTCTGCCGCTGCTCAGCACAGGCGCTGCACAGCCCAGTCCCCGCACCCCGCCATTTCCTCACTCTTCAGGCTTCTGATTCTTCATCCGCAATCAGAGCCAACAAGAACCTCACGAGACCCTGCTGAGTCCCAGCACCTTCTCCGCACCCACTGTGTCTTCAGCAGTCACTGGTCTTAATTCGAGCAGCTAATCCTGAACAGATGTGTGTTTCCGGAGACCAGAATGCACTGAGGTCTTATAATGCATTTCAAATAGGGAAATAACTTCTTGAGGCTTATATTATTTTCCTACCAGATGAAATAAAGGAATGTTCACTCCACATTTACTAGAACTTTCCACGTCTCGGGAAGCACCCTCCACCAAGCCAATACTCTGCAGCCTGCAGCAGAGCAGAGAGCCCAGGCGGCAGGGACCAGGGATGCACCCTGCTCTGTTCCAGCTAACAAATCTTAACTAACTTATTAACCTCTCTGGGGCTCCGTTTCTGCCATCTTCTAAGTGAGGAATGTGAACTAAAAGAGTGTCCGCTCTTTCTCTAAAGACTTAACCGTGAAGTTGGCCAAGGCCATACAGCCCTGCTCCCAATGGGGGCCTCATAAATACTTAAAGAATAAGCAAAGGACCTCAACATGTAGATTTAAAACAGAGAGACTCAGAGACGGACTGTTGAGCCAAGATCAAAGGTCTCTTTAGCAGCAAGGCCAGGACTGACATTCAGGATCCAGTATTTAGTTTCACGTTTGGCCCTGTCCCTGATGAACTCACCAATTCTTTGCTTCCAACCCCACGGTCGGAAGAAATTGGAAGCAGGACAAGGCATTTCCTTTAGCATCATTGCTTTGTTATCTCTGAGTGCTATTTAGTTCTGTTTCTACAGCTTCTGGAAAACACTAATGCTTTGATCTGAAGATCTTAATTCTCTCTGTCCTTTTGCAGAAACAGATGCAAAGTAACCATTTCATTGCCCTAGTACTGCTTTATCCCTGGGAATGAGCCCTTGGGAACCGCTTTAGGGAAGACGTGGTCTTTTATCATCATTGTTCAGTGATTTGAAAACTCCTCATGGGGACAGGTTTGCAATATTCGTGTTTTATTTCTCTGAGCTCTAACTTCGATCCCTTCCTCTCCTGGAGATTTTCCTCACTGTCTCAGGCCCCCTCTGCTGCTTCTTTTGTATTTTGTAAGCAGCCCGTGTGTGATCTGAGCTGTTCTTCATGTCTCTTCTTGACCAGATGGGCTTCCACGCTTCCTTCACACCGTGGTTATAAACCCTAGCGGTTCCCTTTCCATGCTTGGTGTCTCCCTAACTCCTTTTTATGTTTAGGCAGATGTGGCTTCACTTTGTCACCCTAAAATGATACATGGACCAGGATGAGCTGACACATCCCTAACAAGACAACTTATTTTTTTCCTGCATTAGTTTGGGAATCCATGAACCATATCCATGAGGCAATAAGAAGGAAATTGAATTAAGCAGTTCCACTATTAGGGCAATTTTTTCCCTTGGTCATATTTATGCTTATCTCTACCGAGCTAAAAATGAGCTGTTCACTTGTTACCAAAAACTAAATTATTTTCCTGGTTATACCAGATTCTTTTTCATTTAATTATTTTGTTTTGAATTCACAAGATCCCTCTTGAAATAGACAGGCGCTGAGGTCCACGTTTGTTCCTACTTGTAGCTACAACCACATGACACAGCGGACCAATGGCACCAGGCTTCCCCCCGCCCCAATACCTGGGCCCTCCACCAGGACCACATGCTGTGAGCCCAGGGCCATGGCCAATTTTTATGGCGTTCTGCCAGAGGCCCACAGCTTTTCTGGGAGACCATCCTGAGGGGAGTGGCTTTGTCAAGGGTCATCCCCAGGTTATTACAAACTCTTGAGTAGATTTTCCTGTGCCCTACAGTAGGTTCTTGTTAATCATCTATTTTATACCGTAATGTGTTATTCCCACCCTCCCAATTCTTCCCTCCCCCAACAATTTCACCTATGGTAACCATAAGATTGGTTTGTTTGTTTTTTATTTAGACAATTTTTAGAGCAGTTTTCAGTTCTTAGCAAAGTTGTGGGGAAGTTACAGATTTCCTATATACCCCTTGGCCCCCAGGCATAGCCTCCTCCACTGCCAGCGTCCCACAACAGGTGGCACATTTGTTATAACCAACGAGCCTACGTTGACATATAATTATCACCAAAGAGCCCAGAGTTTATATGAGGGTTCACTCTTGGAGTTGTGCATTTTACAGGTTTGGACAAATGTATAATTACATGTATCCATCATATGGCACCATACAGAGTATTTTCACTGCCCTAAAAGCCTGTGTTCTCACTCTTCATCTCCCCTCTGCACTGCCCCACCCCCTGCCGCCCTCAATCTTTACTCCATCTCCATAGTTTTGCCTTTGCTGGAGGTTGGAACTGGACAGTATGTGGCCTTTCTGATTGGCTTCTTTCGTTTTTCCTTTTATTTAATCTATCTGTCTTTCTATTCAAAATCCATTTCTTACGGATGGAGCATCTTTGGGTCTTTGTCATAGGTTAGACTCTTTGAAAGCAGATGCTGAGCTGGAGTTTTGCTGTGCAGAGCAGTTATTAAAATCAGCACCTATGGAAAGGAGGGGAAGTGAGCAGGACCGGGCAGAGGGAGAAGGCAAATTCACTGAAGTCCTGACAGAGCCTCAGCAACCCCACATGGAGCTCTCGTGCATGCGGAGCTTGTCACAGTTGTCCCGCTTTGGGCTGAAATGGCCAGGTCTTTTTTTTTTTTTTTTTTTTTTTGGCTTTTTTTGCTATTTCTTGGGCCGCTCCCGCGACATATGGAGGTTCCCAGGCTAGGGGTCTAATCGGAGCCGTAGCCACCAGCCTACGCCAGAGCCACAGCAATGCAGGATCCGAGCCGCGTCTGCAACCTACACCACAGCTCACGGCAACGCCGGATCCTTAACCCACTGAGCAAGGGCAGGGACCGAACCCGCAACCTTATGGTTCCTAGTCGGATTCATTAACCACTGCGCCACGACGGGAACTCCATGTAATGGCCAGGTCTTTATGCTCTTGCCTCCATCAGTGATTGAATGCAGACCACCCTGGGCAGGGGGTGGGCAAAAAGTCCTTCCCTGAAGAGGGGCTGATAAAGCAGCTTTATGTTCATTACAGTTTTGACTTTCATCTGGTCTGCCTTTAAGTGAAATGAAATGTTTGGTTCATTTACATTTAATGTCATTGTAATATGGTTGGGTTTTAATCCACCATCTCTCATGTTGCTCTCCTCCCGCTTCCACTTTGGGTAATCAAATAATTTTGAATATTCCATTTTATTTCTTGTACTGGCTTTTTAACTATGCTTCTTTTTTTTTTAATGGCCACACACACCCACACACATGACATATGGTAGTTTTCAGGCCAAAGACTGAATCCGAGCCTCAGCTGCAACCTACACCACAGCTGCAGCAATGCCAGATCCTTTGACCCACCTCGAGGGGGCTGTTGGGAATTGAAACTGCACCTGCACAGCAACTTGAGCCACTGTAATCAGATTCTTAACCCACTGAGCCACGGCAGGAACTCCTAGTTGTGCTTCTTATTATCACTGTTTAAGTAGGGGCATCTTTGATTCATTACAGGCCACTGGCAGTTGTCCACTTCCAGCCACAATGAAGTAACACGGACCGGATTTACCGTCCCATCTGAAGCAGTTAAAGACCAAACATAACATAAAAAACAAGTTTTCAGACATTGACACCAGGCAGTGCTTCCTATTGCCCAATATGTAAAAAGACTAGTCTCCTAGGCTGAATCTGGTTTTGGACATTTTAGTGGGAGAGAAAGTCTCTCGAGTGTTAAATTTTGTCATTAATAGTAACTGATATTGAAATTGCCTTTCCGTTGTTTCTCATTACTCAATATTTATTGATTCCACTGATAATCTGACTTGCCTCGTTTGCTCTGAGTCTCATATAAAGAATAGGGATTCATCAGGTTTATGAGGAGGGTGAACGGCCTGCACACCGGCTACCTCCAGTTGTTTTACTCAGAATATTTCTGTCTAATCCCTCATCACAATCCTGCAAGGACCTTGCTGTTATCCATGTCCATCACATGAGGAAATGGAGAGAGTTCCTGCCATGGTGCAGTGGCTTGGGCCACTTCCGAGTTGAGGGTTTGATCCCCGGCCTAGCACAGTGGATTAAAGATCTGGTGTTGCTGTGCGTGTAGGTAATAGCTGTGGCTCGGATTCAGTCCCTGCTCTGGGGAACATCCATATAATGTGGGTGTGGCCATAAAAAATGAGGAAATGGGACACAGGGAAGTTAGGTATCTGGACCAATGAAACTCAGTCATTGAGAAGTGAAGCTTGGGGTGGGATTCTAGGCCTGCTTTTCTGCGATGCCTTCCTCTGCAGCTCTCCCCTCCCAGCAGCCCCTCGAGGCAGGGTCCAAGGTTCAGGGAGGTTAACAAATGATGGATGTGCCCACGCAGCAGGTGTCTGAGGTCCCTGGGTCGTCAGATGGAGAGGAAATGAAAAGAATGATCATCAAATGAAACCCATTGCCATTACCTACTCTCTAGTCCAAAGAATTATTTGGTTCCACTTAAATTCATGAACCCACGTCCCCATCTGTGACTTGAGTGAGATTTCAGAAATTCTTTGCCGCCCTTGTCACTGACACATTATTAAGGCAAAATGTGTTCCTGGAGTGTTTTGTGAAGTCACATTGTTAATATTGTAGATGGATAAAATAATGCATCTGATGTCATTTCATTTTTTCCCCTTGATGATGTGTGATCATCTTGATGGTTTGGCAATAGAGAGTATAGTCTAGACAGCAGCTGCAACACACACACACACATACACACACACACACACACACGAGCACAGGGCTTGATTGAGGAAGCAGGCAGTACTCATCAGCATGCAGCATCCACTTATCACTCTGACATCTTCTAGGAAGGCAGGAATTCTATATCCTGCTTTCTCCATATCCATTTTTCCAGAGACTTCTTGCTAAGCACAGCAACCTAAGAAATATTACAGTAGTGTGGAAGGTCATGCTCGGTCTACGCACAGCATCAGGGTAGAAGATTCCCCGATGTGGGTAAAAGAAAAATAAATAAAGATGAGAGGCTTATGAATTGTCTCTCTTCTGGAATGCGAGTGCAACTGTCACTTGGTGATGAATTTGACTTCCTTGCCGCTGGGACCCTCCAAACAAAGACTGATTACTGGGTGTCACACTTGGCACTAAGTTTAAAGCAGACAGTAAACCTTGATTAACCAGAGCCATAAACCCATCCGAATGTTTTATAGCTTATGACTTTGGAAAGAAAAGCATGGGTCATAAGGAAACCAGATTATTTTCAGATTTATTCAAAAATGTACCGTGCCAGCCATGCCCTGGGGTCAGGGAAGAGTTGGCTATATTTCCTACACATTTTCCAGAAGAAACAAAGGCCAGGGTCTGGGGGTTATGATAGCCTCGAGGTGTTACCATAGCTTCAGCCCTCCAAGAAAGATTCCATTTTGTTCAGAGTATTGCACTTACTAAGTTCCTGAGACAGGCTGAAACACATTGTGGCAGACTTGACGGCAACAAAAACGGGGCTCAGGCTACCCCAGGAAGTAATGAGACGATTTCATCAAAATGTCTCAGGCCTTCCACCTTCTGCCCACTATTTTCCAAGGCAGAGGAAAAGAAAATTATCTGCAGGGATGGAAGGTCAGCTGTCCTCAGCAGGTGATGGTCCTTATTCCATTGGATGGGGCTTCTTCGAGGAAGGAGCCTGTCTCCTCTGTTATCACAGGGCATCAACTCTGCTACTGTTGCTGGTTTAGAGCCACCACTTCTGGTGTAGCTTTGGTAGAGGTGTGTGTGTTATAGATCATGCATTTACTCATGCATCTACAACAAGCATCTTTTGAGCAGCACTCTGGAGACAGCAAATGAGCAGAACACAGTCGAAATAGGAATCTCAGTTTACAGCCAGATGTCCCCTAGTCACTGGGCTGAGCAAGGACAGAGATCCTCGGGCTGGGAGCAGAGGTGATCGGGCAGAATTCCCTGGAGTCATTTGGGCTGGGTCTTGAACAACGGGGCAATCCTTTAGGCTTCCTGGAGGCCACCTCCTGCCCTCACCCCGGCCCCTCCCACCAGGCAAAGCCATCCCATCTTCCTGTTCCTGTTTCTTACCCCCAGGCAGATGGCACAGGCACAGTCACCAAGGTGCTCATTTTACCCTTCTCAGTGGAAATACCCTCTTGGAGCAGGAAGAATCACGGAGGTGATGACTGCAGGTGACATCACTGTGACAGATGGAGGGTCCCCCACAGCCCCAGTAGCACAGCCATTAGCAGCAGGCCTGCCTTGTTCCGAGCCCGGTAACTACCAAGCCACCAAGAGGCTTGGTCTGTGCCTCCCGTTAGACGGTAAACCCCTCGGGCGATGTCAGATTGCCCATCTTCACTGCTGGGCACACAGCGCCGAGGAGAGTGTCTGGCCCGCAGCTGGGATCCAGTGGATCCTGGAATCGTGGCACCAGTTCAAGGAAACAGAGGGCGGACTGGGGCCCTGCTGAGCCGGGAACTGGCCTTGCAGGTTGGGCGTTTCCCATGAATGAATTTCTGCCCAAACGTGGCTCCGTTGCTCTCTGCCCCTAATGCTCTGAGTAAAGATTCCTTGGATATTTACCAAGAGGGGTACAGTGAGACTTCATTCCAACATCGGACTTTGTGTGAAGGGGAGGTGAGGCCGTTTCTTAGTTCCCGTGTCATCTACGCCGGTGACTACCGCTCTGACGGCCGAGAGCTGTATTTTCGTAGAACATCTCAAGATACCTTCAGCTTGCTAAGCACAATAGAAATAGGAAATTGCCTTAATAGGAAATCGAAGGAATGAGAGGATCAGTATAATTTAAGAAGATGATAAAGTAAAATGACCATGGCAGGAAAGGGCTGAGACGCAAGTTCTTCAAGGGAGAAACCACTGGAGATGGACGGAGGTTAAACTTTAATTCGTTAGAAGCACAATTTTTGAAACCCTGGAGCCAGGACTTCTCTATTCATGCACATGTTGCCAAGGGGAATGAAATGGGAGGGAAAAGGTCCTTCCTGTAAGAAAATGCAAGTTTCATTCTTCTCTTGAAAAGAAGCACTTCCACCAAGTTCCTTTTCATCAGCCTCCTCCGTGGTGTGAGAACTCAGCTCCTATTTAGACAAATGAGAGTAACATCCATGCACCAAAGGAGGTCTGAGTCTCCGAGCATCACCTTTCCAGACAAGCTGCTTTTAAGCTGCCTTTTGTGAATGTTCCCTTAGGGATGAGATCTGGCATGTGGAGGGGAGCGGGGGGACTGTAATATATTCAGCTGATTCTGCAGCCTGGCAGTGATGAAGTGAACTGAAACTAATTCAGGGCTCTGCTTTACATGTTTGGCAAATGAGCAAATATGCAGATTTGTACCAAACAGATGTGTCTGCCAGTTACCCCAGTAGCAGTTGCAGAAGCTGAAGTTCGTTGAGCCAGTGCTCCAATTAGCGAGAACATCCTAACAAGGATATAATTATTCTGGAACCTGTTGAGCGTTCATCCGCTATCAATTCCATCTCATCTAAGCCCAATTCAGGCTGAACGTGCAGTGAACTCCATCATTTAAAACAGAGATCTTAGATGGTCACAACTTTCGTGTTCCGCGTGTGCTTTGAGATAGTGGCAGGAAATCGCCTCTGAGATGGTCACAATTTATATTCCAGTGGTCGCTCTGATTGATTGCAAAGCTTTCTTGGCACCGCAATCATGATTATTCACAGCACTCTCCAAGAATACCGTAGCAAAGTGTCTCCCACGAAAAATGTGAATCCTAAAAGGGACATGATGGTGGCTTGATGGATCTCGTGCTTTGTCATCCAGACCATCCACGCAGCTGGCCAGTCACTCACCATGCCCTGGGTCTGGTGCCAGGGATACAGAGCTGCTAAGACGGGACTCCTATGAATATGGAACTCGGATTGGGAGAGCCAGCTGAGTAATCCAGACAGATTGCAGTGCTGTAGCCCACTGGGGGCACTGGAGGGGAAAGATGGGCTGGATATTATGAGATGCTGAGATTTAGCAACTGATTACACATGGGGAGATCCAGGAAGGCTTCCCGTAGGAGGGGACATTTGAGTGGCGTCTCGAAGGGTAAAATAAAAAAATAAATAAATAAAGGGTTTTCCAGGGAAAAGAAGAATGAAAACAAGAGGGGAACTCCAAGTGGAAGAGACACCTGCAAGGTCATGAACTCATGAAAGGGCAGGAGATGTATTAGAAATAATGAGAGTTCAGTGCAGCAAAGATTAGAAATTCAGGGGAGGGGGGAGACTAGGAAAAACTTCCCAAACTTCTTGTTTTATTGCAACCCTAGTTTCGCAGTAATTTTTTTCACGGCATACCTGAAGCCAAAAGAAATTTCTCAGCATTTCATTTATTAAGTACTTGGGTTCAAATGACATTCATTTCCTTCTTAAATAACCACAGTCACTTATTTGGGAGGACTGTGCATCAGGTGGTCTATACAGAACTCCTCAAACCTTGGGATCACGTTAGACATAGCCACCTAGCTCCCTGCCTCACAATGATTTTCACGCTGTGTTTTCTTTTTATCAGAGCTACCACCTGCAGATGTAGGAAACAAACTTATGGTCACCAAAGGGAAAAGGGGATAGAGATAAATGATGAGCTTGGGATTAACATATTTGCACTGCTATATATAAAATAGATTAAAAGAAAAAGACTTACTGTATAAACATATTTCGTAATAACCTATAAGGGGAAAGAATCTGAAAAAGAATATATATATATATACGTATATGTATATATATATACACATATATATATACGTATATGTATATATATATACACACATATATATATACGTGTATATATATATACACATATATATATATACGTGTATATATATATATACATATATATATATACGTATACGTGTATATATATATACGTATACGTGTATATATATATATATATATATATATATAAAACTGAATCGCTTTGCTGTAAACCTGAAACTAACACACTGTAAATCAACTACACTTCAATTAAAAAAAAAAAAAACTAGAGTTCCCTTGAGGCTTAGTGTGTTAGGGTAGGTTACTGCTGTGGTGCAGGTTCAATCCCTGGCCCAGGAACTTCTGCATGCCTCAGGCATGGAGAATAAAATAAAATATTATACAAAAAAATAAAAAATAATAAAAACACCTCCAGCTCCACAAAGATATTACTCCAGCAGAATATGACATTGTCTATATTGAAACTGCAGCCTGTCCTTAACTACTAGTACCTAGTTCTGAGTATCCTGAACATGAAAATTTAAAATATTCCTACAGCACCCTAGCAATTTTCTTGTGGTACCCAAAAGTACTGCAGTACTCAGTTTGGGAACCACTTGGCTGTTGACTAGGTTGAAGACAAACCATGAAAGACCTTATATAACAGGAAACATTTCTGAAAAACAAAGGGACACAATAATGAAAATGAAGACATAAGCATCCAACTCCTTTGAAGCAAATGTCTAAAGGTGTTTTGAAAATAGGTAGATGACACAGGCAAATAACATTTCCTCTTCAGATCCCTGATGCATAATGAAGTAAGATTCTTTTATTTCTTTCTCCCCACCCAAAATGACTTCTGGACCAGCCAGATGAGTGTAAGATCTAGTGGAAATGAACCTTGACCAACCTATCAGCATTGTTCCACTAAAATTTAGAGTTTTCAATAACATGCACTTTAAAAAGTATTGAACTCATCCGCAGATGTTCATAGAAGCATGATTTGCAATCACCAAAAAGTGCGAACAATCCATTGACTGGTGAATGGAGGAAAAGATGGTGGCATATCCATACACTGGAATATTATTCAGCTGGTAAAAGGAGTGAAAGACTGAGACATGGGAGAAACTTGACAGCATATGCCGAGTAAAACAAACCAAACACAAAGTTCACGTGTTGTACGATTCTATTTGTATAAAATATCCATTAGAGGCCTATCGCACCAGTCCATAGAGACGGAAATGGTTACCAGGGGCTAAAGCAGGGAAGAAACAGGGAGTGACTGGCACTGGGGTGAGGTTTCTTCTTGAAGTGGTGAAAAAATTCTGGAATCAGATGGCGGTAATGGTTGCACAACTCTGAGCATGTACTAAAAAGCCCTGAATGGTATACTTTAAAAGAGTGCATTCTTGTGGTGTGTGAATTATATCTCAAGAGGAAAAAAATGGGAGCTGGCCTCACCTGCTGAGACCCACTCCCTACTCTAGCCCCCCTGAGTCACAGATTCCCTCCTGCCTCTGTGGGGCCACACAGCACTGATGTTCATTATTCCTTTTGGACAGAACAGGGTCTGGCCCCCAAATTTCAGGGGCACGTTTTGGGGGGATGTCATGAAGGGCCTAGACAGGATTCAAGGCATTATCTGAAGCAGCTGACCCTGTCCCCAAAAGAGCACCTTCCCAGAGCAGGGCTGCCAGCTTGCTTCTCACCTCAGCCCCAGCCCTGCCCAGTCGCCCTGCACTTCCCCTCACTTCTTCCATGGCATCTTCATGCTCACCTCACCTGAGCTCCTGGAAGTGAGGGAGCAGCCAGGACCACCCCTGAGCCTCTCCTCTGCTCTGCAGGTGGTAGCCGCCTGTGCCCTGACTTCCACATTACTGCTATAGTTAAATACAGTGTCACCTTTGGAGGAAGTGGGTGGAGGTGCATGTGACCCCCAGGGACAAACCCAATCAGGCAATTCTAGGAAGTGTCCAAAGAAAGAGCTTGGTCTTGAGCAGGTTGTTTTAACAGTTCGCCCTGCATGGAGATGCTAACATCCCCCAATGATGGGCCGCCCCTCACACCTACGGTCATAAATTACCGTCTAATAACCCTGGGATGAGGGCGTGAGGGGGAAGACATTCCTCTTTTGTCCACTTGTAGCATTTCAGAAAAGCTCCTTGCTATTTTTAGGTCTTTATTGCACCATCTGGGCGGAAGAGATAAGAAGCTTTTATTGGATAGCATTTGTAAAGCATTTTGTTTTTCAGTGCAGAGTAACTATATTGAAAAAAGAAAAACTAACTAATAACTACAAGGTCAGGGCACATAGAACATCCAGCCCGTGCTGGTTGATGCCTCGCACAGGTGCAGAGCCATGAATCATCCTCCCCCGCCACCACCCCCCCCAAAAAAACAAACAAACAAAAAAACAAAACCCTTCCTCGCGCATGCGGACTAGCTCCTGCAGCTGGATGGCGGTAGGACCCTCCCAGGTGGTTTGAATGCCTTTACACCAAGTCCAGGGCAAGATGATGCAGAGTTACAGGAAGCAAACACTGGACCTTCATTTATTTCTTTTTATGTCTGTTGATATTATTCTTTGTTTGTGTTTGTTTTGCTGTTAGGCTTGGATTTCCATTCTATGTCTGCCATCAAATTGTATTCAAATTTAATATACTTTTATGTTTGAAAGACTTTTTATTGATTACCCGAAATGAACGAAAGTTAAAATTTGAACTTGGTTGTTTCTTTCCTACGAATCCAAAGTTCTAAATGTTTAAAATGTGTGAATGAAATTACAATTATCAGTAGGACGCTGCTGAAGAGAATGATCAAATACATTATGTAAAAAGTTAAAAGAACAATCGGAAATATTCCTCTTAATAGATTTTGCACAATTATTTTTCTGGTAAGTTCTTATATCTGTTGGTGATGGCAACTTATTGCTAAAATGGCACAGGGCACAGCATTACTTCTATCCTTACTTTTCTATTTTCTTTTCTTTTTTTTTTTTAATGGCTGTACCTGAGGCATATGGAGGTTCCCAGGCCAGGGACTGAATCCCAGCCAAAGCCGCAAACCACACTGCCCCTGCAGCAGTGCAGGATCCTTTAACCCCCTGCACTGGTTGGGGATGAAAGCCCAGCCTCTACAGCAACCTGAGCTGCTGTGTCAGATTCTTAACCCACCGAGCCACAACGGGAACTCCTTTTTTTTTATTGATGAAAATTCTGAAAACTCCTCACTCATCTAATAAGGAGATGGGAACAAGGGCATTTCAGGGTAACAACATCACTCGACTGCTGAATTCTCCCTGAGTTGTCTTTCCCATAATTAGCATAGTTATGTATCCTCAAAATGTATTTTTATTTTTATTTATTTGACTGCACCCACAGCATATGGAAGTTCTGGGGGCTAGGGGTCAAATTGGAGGTGCAGCTCTCGGCCTATGCCACAGCCACAGCCACACCAGATCCACGATGCATCTGCAAACTACACTGCAACTTAAGACAACTCCAGATCCTTAACCCACTGAGCAAGGCCAGAGATCAAACTGGAGTCCTCAAGGATCCTAAATATGCCAAAATGTATTTTTAGATGACCTATTTTTAGATGGCACATGTTCTCCTTCCATTTTATTGTAATCCAAGAATTGGAAAACCCTTGACAGAAAAAGGAATAGCTATGCATTCTCTAGAGCTTATCACTTTCTCAGACCCACATCAGTATTTCAGAGGATCTCTTTGCATGAAGGTTTTCACACTCCACATCCGTATGCTTTAGTAAGATTTGGGGTCGGGTTCGGGGGCTGGGGGGAGGAGGTCTGCCTTTCTTCTGTTAAACAGGAAAGGGATCTTTATGAAAGAGAGGGTGGGCAAAAGAGGAAGAAAAACAGCTGGACCACGGAAGCTTTTCGGAGACATCAACTGGCCTGCACGTTGATGGCCTAAAGCGGATTTTCTTAAAGCTCTCCATGCTCACCCAACATGGAACACCTCTTGTACTCATAGCGCCAATGCCCAATTCCAGGTTGTGTGGCCACTGGCTGGGGAGAAGGGGCAATGCTGAGCTGCCAGCCTGGGACCTGATGGGGGAAGTGGCTGATGAACAAGGTCCCCAGACAAGCAGCCCAGGACAAGGAAGGACAGGTGCCCAGTGAGTGCACTAAACAGCTGAGATTTTGCTGTAAACACTCTCCGTCTCCCCAGACCTTCTTCACACCTGCCACAGACAAGCACTGTCACACGGCGGGGCTCGGGGAAATCAGCCCAAGAAACCGAGTTCCGCTTTGGGCCAGCACAGAGCCGAGGCAAGTTCAGGATGGGAGACAGGAGAGGTTCCAGAACCCACAAAGCAGGAGCTCTGGGCCAGAACTGGGTGTGGGAACAAAAGCCTCCAAGAACCCAGGAGGGAACGTGGGGGTGACGTGGGGCTTCATCCAGGAGGTAAGACATGTTTGTGCTAATCCTGTCTTGAGCTCAGAAAGCAGGTGCACCTCAGCCGGAGGCACAGTCAGGTTGGGCAAACTCACACCTGGAGCAAGGCGGGAAGACTCCAACCAAAGCACTGGATCCCTTGGGTTCTTACCGATACCTGAACTGAGGGTTTGACTGTAAGACACACTCTGCCACCTACCCTCGGGTGACCTGGGACAACATTGCCCTCTTGGTGGCTTCCCATCTTTACCTATGATAGTTATAACTTGCTTATCACTGCTTGTGAAGATTAAGTGACATTGTGTCTGCAGCAAACAGCTTGCAATCACTGTTGGCTATTATGACTATATGTTTTCCTTTTCTTTTCTTTTTCATTTTTGGCCACCCCTTGGCACATGGAATACCTGAGCCAGGGATCAGATCTGAGCCACAGTTGTGACCTGTGCCACAGCTGTGGTAATGCTGGACCCTTTGACCCATTGTGCCAAGCCCAGGATCAAACCCGCCTGCTGGTGCTGCAGAGATGCTGCCAATCTGTTTTGCCATGGCAGGAACTCCTACTGTGACTATTATTAGCTACTGGTTCTACTCTTGTATCCTCTGCAAAAACAGCTTATGTCAAAATTTTCTTTACACACCTTGTAGAATTCACCACTCACTCATTCATCAAATTTTTATTAAATGCCTTTTTTTTCTCTCTCTCTTAGGGCCACACCTGTGACATATGGAAGTTCCCAGGCTAGGGGTCAAATCAGAACTGCAGCTGCCAGCCTACACCATAGCCACAGTAAAAGATGGGAGCCATGTCTGCAGCCTATACCACCGCAACGCCGGATCCTAACCCACCAAGTGAGGCCAGGGATCAAACCCTCATCCTCATGGATCCTAGTCGGATTCACTACCACTGAGCCACAATGGGAACTCCCTTAAGTGTCTTTTATATGCAGAGGACAATGAAAACAAAAATTTAATTGTTCACATTTTGTTTATCGTTGAACTTATGTCTTCACTCCTGAAGAATTTAAAGAATCAAAAATATGTACTAGACAGTTAGAATTTTGTCCCAAGGATTTAAAAGATCATGGCCAAGGAAGAATTGGTGTCACATATGAAGATAAAAAAAGGAACCTTAACAATACAAAAATATGCGCCATAATGCCCTACAGTTAGTTATTAAAAGTTGGCCCCACGGAGTTCCTATGGTGGCTCAGTGGTTAACAAACCTGACTTGCATCCATGAGAAAGCTGCTTCCATCCCTGGCCTTGCTAAGGATCTGGCGTTGCTGTGAGCTCTGGTGTAGGTCGCAGCCACAGTTCAGATCTGGCGTTGCTGTGGCCATGGTGTAGGTCGGTAGCTGCAGCTGACTCCACCCCTAGCCTGGGAACCTCCATATGCCGAGGGTGCTGTGCTAAAAAGAAAACAAAAACAAAAGCAGGCCACATGGATATGCTGAATTGCCTCGTTACCAAAACAAAGCCAAAACCACAAAGAGTTGCAATATTCACATTGCCCAGAAGATGAAAGAATATTTATTTGAGAGGCTAAAGCTGTCAGGAGCAGAAAGAACTATGGAAAATTACCGTAGGTCACACTGAGTGACATTCTGTGTATGGAGGACCCATAAGACACATCCGCAGCCTGAGGACAATATTCCTGCAAGAGCCAGAGCGACCTTGCATCTCTATTTAGTGGTTAAAATACAAAAGAAACTGGAGACTTCTGAGACCCGATGGGGAAAAACAGGGGGTGGATCCTGGCCCAAAGAGCCGGATTCAGAGCTCCAGCTGCACCCACTCCAGGCGAGGTCCCATCCCCACTGACAGCGGAGAGCTGAGGGGCTCTGTGACGGCTGGCTCTTCCCTAGAAGAAGGAAGTAAATCTGTCTACTCGGTTCAGGAATTTTATCCACGACATTTCCAACTAGTGATTATTTATTCTGTTTGAATTCTTTCTGGCATTTACAAAAATTCCCTCCACTTTTGAACACTAATTATTAGAAAGATCTTCATCATAGCAAGGTAAACGCGACTTCTCCCTGAATTTCTCGGTGGGTCTTAGTCCTGCAAATGCATCTGCACAGAACAAATCCAACCCCCTTTCTCGAGAGCCCTGAACACTTGGGAGGGATTTCTTTCCATGGATGGCCTCCTTCCCACTACAGCCCTGGTCATCCTTTTCAGGATGCTCTCCAATTCATAAGGGGCTCTCTCGGAAAGTCAGGACCACGCTGGACGCAGAAGTACATGGTGATACAAAAGCGTCCACTGGCGAACAAGCAGATCCTTTGAGTCGCACGCTAACACTGCTTGTCCAGAACCCTATATTTATACTGTACTTTTTAGAGTCACCATGTCACATCCTACAACCTCTTTTTTTATGTGAACCATTTTAGAGCTACCAGCAAGCAGTTGATTTCTAAATACAGTTCTTTACACCTATTCTGTCCAACTTTCCTCGTTTGTGTTAGTGATGAATGGAAAGTGTCAAGATCGTTTTCAAACATGATATTGTGGAAGTTCCTGTTGTGGCTCAGTGGGTTACAAACCTGACCAGGACCCATGAGGATGCGAGTTCAATCCCTGGTCTTGCTCAGTGGGTTAAGGATCCAGCGTTGCCCTGAGCTGTGGTGTAGGTCAGAGACAAGGTTTGGATCTAGTGTGGCTGTGGCTGTGGTGTAGGCTGGCAGCTGCAGCTCCAATTCCACCCTGGCTTGGGAACTTCCATATGCCACAGTAAGAAAAAATAATAAGCTGCTATAAAACATGATATTGCCATCTAATGCCTAAGTGTGACCTTGCTACACCATACCTCTGGCAGTCACTTAGCCTTCGATCTGAGATTTTCCTCTTTGTCAAAAATATAGATTTCCAAGGCACACTCTAGATCCTCTGAGGTTCAGAACTTACAGGGAAGCAGGGCAGGAAGCGGTCTTCATCCAGCACCATCCAGCAGAGAGGTGAGATCGGTGGGTGGAACTCTCCCTGCCAATCAAGAGTTTTTCTCTACCCTGTAGGACCAAAGTCATTCATCTCATCTCATCCCAGCCAGAAAAGAGGCTCGAACGCTGCCAGGGTTTATGACCTTCAAAAAGATGTTTAAATTCTCTGAGTTTCAGCTCCTTCAACTGCAAAACAGAGATGATAATATCGTCTTTGCAAGATCGTGGTGAAGATTAACGAAAAGGAATATAAAGCACTTGGGCATGGCAAGTGTTTGATCATTATTCAGGTCATGTTTCAGCTGAATTTTGCAATCCATCTCTCTTGGCCCCATTTCTGTTTGAGGAAACATTATTTAGCACTGACACCATGATGAGAGCCCCCCTGCCCATCAGTCTGGTGACTCTGCATTCTCTTGCAAGTGAATAGATTAGCTTTCTGTTCTGCACACTGGACTTGCGACTTTGGTGAGTTAGGTCAGTCTGATCTATTCTAGAACACTAGGAAAACTAAGCTTGCATGTATGTGAAGTTGAGGATCAGACTCTGCAACATCATCCAAGAGTACTTCATCTGGGGAACTCTTCCTAAGGGGCTGGCCTCTGGCCTGCACTCATCCTGCCCTATCCTTAGAGCCCCAACCGAGGTCAAGGGTTTGAGCTAAAGCCATGTGTTCTCACCCTCCACCATGACACTCAGAATACTTGGTGAGGCCAGGTGAAGGAAGTTAGTATAATTGCTTGTATTTAAAAATACTCTTAAGTGGGAGTTCCTGTCCTGGCACAATGGAAATGAATCTGACTAGGAACCATGAGGTTGCAGGTTCCATCCCTGGCTTCGCTCTGTGGGTTAAGGACTTGGCCTTGCTGTGAGCTGTGGTGTATGCTGCAGACGTGGCTCGGATCTGATGTTGTGGCTATGGTGCAGGCCGGCAGCTGTAGTTCCAATTCGGCCCCTAGCCTGGGAACCTCCATGTGCCGTGGGTGTGGCCCTAAAAAAATTAAAAAAATAAAAAATAAAAATACTTTTAAGTGTAGCATATCATTGGAGTTCCTGTTGTGGCTCAGTAGTTAACAAATCTGACTAGGAACCATGAGTTTTTGGATTTGATTCCTGGCCTCGCTCAGTGGGTTGAGGATCCAGCATTGCCATGAGCTGTGGTGTAGGTCACAGACGCAGCTCAGATCTGGCGTTGCTATGGCTCTGGCATAGGCTTGGCAGCTACGGCTCTGATTAGACCCTTTGCCTGGGAACCTCCACATGCCGTGGGTGCAGCCCTAGAAAAGGCAAAAAGACCAAAAAAGAAAGTGTAGCATTTCATTTAATTTTAATATTAAATTTATGGATGTAGAGAGGGCAGTGAATCAATCTTTCTTTTATTAAAAGAAAAAATAACTTGGAGAAGTTAAAAGTCTTCCCCAAATTGTATAGTTGTCATCAGGTGCGAGCAGAACCTGCATTGATCATTCTCCCATCATCTCTTATGAAATATTATAGGATTACATTTATGCAAGATTTAGTCAGCTTTTTAGTATTCTCTTTTCAGAGGAAAACTTTCCCTGGCAAGTCATTTCTAATAATGCAATAAAATGTTTTAATGCCACTGACACTTCATATTGAAAAAAAAATAGGCTGAGGAGAGCAACATATATTGTGGTACGCTGGAACAATTTGGTTGAACCCTTGACCTGAAAAGGATGCTCTGGCAATGGCCAGCTAGTTCCTGTTGGACTGATCCACCCACAAATAACAACTGTAAACTCTGGATGGACTGTAAAAACAACTAGCAGAATATACTAAAGAACAAACAAGAGCAGGGAGATTCGGGGAGACTGACATCAGGAAGGAGGGTGAGTTTTCCATTTTGGGTTTTTGACCCAAGAGTAGGTCCCACTCTGGACCAAGTGCTTCCACCCAAGAGTTTCTTACAGTCTTGTTTGCTTGAAGAAGAAGAGAACTGAGATTGGATAGAACTAGCAGCTGGAAAGTGAGGAGGAAAAATCTCAGAAATGAGAGAGCCAGAGAGCCAAATTCTGTGTATAAACATGGCCCAGACCCCTTGCCAACCTCTGAATCACGCTTGTACAGCCCAGCTCCAGGCAGAGTGAAAAAGGGAAGACAGAGCTTGTGGCTTGAATTCACCAAGTTACCTGTCTGCCTGCACAAAACACCAGTGCTCTTTATAGTAATGCAATGGAAGCTGGATCCATGTGGGAGATCACTCAGAAGCTTCAGGATACATTCCAAAATTGTATGACATACAAGGAAACGGGAATATATGACCCATCCTTTTTAAAAAAAGACAAACAGTAGATACAAACTCTGAGATGATCCAGAAGTCGGAATGAATTGAGACAAAGTAGTTTTTGTTTTTGTTTGCCTTTTTAGGGCCGCACCCGAGGCATATGGAGTTTCCCAGGCTAGGGGTCGAATAGGAGCTGTAGCCACAGGCCTACACCACAGCCACAGCAATAGCAACATGGGATCCAAGCCAAGTCTGTGACCTACACCACAGCTCATGGCAATGCTGGATCCTTAACCCACTGAGCGAGGCCAGAGATCAAAACTGCATCCTCATGGATGCTAGTTGGGTTCATTAACCACTGAGCCATAACAGGAACTGCTGGGACAAAGATTTTAAAGCAAATATTAAGACTATGCTCTAGGATACAAAAGCAAATATGCCTATAACTAATGTAGAGAGAAAAAAATCTCAGCAGAAAAAAAAAATAGGAACCATAAAAAAGAACCAAGTCAAAATTCTATGACTGAAAATTTGATACTTGAAATTCAAATTTCATTGGATGAGGTTAAGAGCAGATTGGGGATGTCAGAATTTAAAAAAAAAAAAACAACACAATAAAAATGAAAAATTTCCAATATGGAAAACAGTTAGAAAAAGACTGTATTTTAAAAGTGAACAGCAACTCAGGGAACTATGAGATCCCCAGGTGGAAGCAGGCGGTCAATGCCAGTGGTCCATATACAGCTGTTCTGAGATAATGACTCAACCAAATGTCCCAAAGATGGAATTATCCCTCATTCACTTATAGACAAAAACCCTGAATAGCTTTATTAAATATAAGGCACTCAACCCATAAATTTCCAGTAATACTAAGAAATTGGGTCATAATGGCAAAATAAACTTAGTGTAAACCATGTGAAAGTTAAAGAATATATATCATTTCTTGGAAATGTATGAAGCTTCAAGAACTAAAAGCCTCTTAAAAGACATGGACTTAAAAGTCTCCACGATGTAAAAGAAAAATTGAGTTATAAGAAGAGACTTGGCCTTTTATAGAGGCTCACATTTAAAAGTCACGGATACCATAATAGGTGCTGGGTCCAGACCAAGAATCAGCTATTTGACAACCAAATTTTGCAGCCTCAGCTAGTTCAAGGGTATTCTTTTCCTCTTAGGCCTCGAGTAAAACTTTCTACAACTCTAAGAAGGCAATTCCAGAAAAATATAAGAAGTCAATCAATCAATCAATCAAGCCATGGCATTAGCACATTTGCAACTGGTATTAGCAAGTGTAATCAGTTTGGTAATTATTGCTATACTTCTGGACATTTTATTTTCTGCTTCTTAAGGTATTTGAAGCATTGGATGGATGAAATCTATGATTTTATTTAATGTTTAGAAGAGTTGATTAAAGAAATTTGCAATCAATGCTTAAGCACTTGGATACTTTAATTTGTTAAATGTGTAAGTTTTGATTTATTCTTCTTAAGCAGCATGTAAATGCATAGAGGAATATTCATCATTTATATTTAATGTTTGAAGGAAGGGTAAATAAATTATATTATTAATAAATGGATGTTAAATAAAATATAAATACTTGTTAGTGTTATTTACTGTTTGACCCGCACAGTGGGTTAAAGGATCCAGTGTTATTTACTGTTTGACCTGCATAGTGGGTTAAAGGATCCAGTGTTATTTACTGTTTGAAGTGAAGGTTTCTTTTTTTGCTTTCCTTTTTTTTCTTTTAGGGCCGCACCTGCGGCATATGGACGTTCCCAGGCTAAGGGTTGAATTGGAGCTACAGCTGCTGGCCTACACCACAGCCACAGCAATATGGGATCCAAGCCGTGTTTTTGACCTACACCACAGCTCACGGCAACGCCGGCTCCTTAACCCACTGAGCGAGGCCGGGGATCAAACTTGCATCCTCATGGTTGCCAGTCAGATTTGTTAACTGCTGAGCCACGAAGGGAACTCCTGAAGTGAAGTGTTCATTGAGAAGAATCCAGTCAACAAATTTCTATAAAGCTCTGTAGGAAATGTGAACAAAGCCTAGAAGCAAATTCATACTTTATGCCTATTTCCATAATATCATATTGCATACTACTCAAGAATTCCAACTTAAGAGATTTCTAGCTTTAGCATTTTAAGTTCCGTTTTCAACCGATGGGACTCTCTCCAATTCTGACAAAAGAATAGTGTCCTACTGTCTCAACGGTCAGAGGAACAGCTCAAGGAAAACTCATCTTTGCATTCCTGGCTGAGATCCACGCCCCACAAGAAATACGCCTGATGCTCCTTGGTTCTCCTTTGGAGGGTCTTTTCCAAGCTCCTCTGCCAGGCTAGCCAGGGGTCCACACACAAGGGGATTACCAGGTTTCAGGGCAAATAGATACCGAACGAGAGGCCAGAAAGCCGGGTCCGTCAAACTAACCGGCTGCCAATGTTATTTCTCCCTACACACATCTCTTTTCTCATAATTCTTTTACCTTTGTTGACTAGTTTGCAGAATAATGAGCCTTCAACATGGGACTGAACCCTAGGGGCTTCCAAGCTAAAGAGAAATTTTCTAGCTCAGAATTTGATCCGTGCTTCCTCTATTGAGGACTCAGAGTAATTAAACAATAAGTATAGTTTTTGCCTAACAGACTGGCAACATTTTAAGACAACTGAGAGCTGGTATTGGTAACCTGTGCAGCAGTGTGCTCTCATGCCTGGCGGTAGTGTAAATAAGATCAGCTTCCCCAGGGGGTACCATTTTACCTAGCCATCTTTCCGCTGAAGGCATCCTAAAGAAAGAGCTAGAAAGGCATACAAAGGTATCCGTACAAATGTGTTCATCACAGTGTTCTTCGTAATAATGAAACACTGAAAAGTGTGTTTTCTCAGCTCTCAATAGGAAAGTCATTAAATAAATTATGTGCAGCCACGCAATGGTTGTTGCTACGCAGATTTAAAATAATCGTGAAGATCAATATTCATTATAAAGAAAAATGCCCGTGTTGTGTTACGCTTCAGAAGAGAGCTTACAAAACAACGTTGTAAAATAATCACATTTTCTTCCACGCATAGAAAAAAATATAGAAAAGCGCATATCAAAATATTAATAAGATTTCTCTCTGGGTGGTGGTCATTTTCATTTTTACTTTACACCTTTTTGTATAGTCTGGGTTTATTTCTATTAATGTAATATTTCCATTACAAGAACAAATAAAGTTATGTTTATTTTATTTTATTTTATTGTCTTTTTGCCTTTTCTAGGGCCACTCCCTCAGCATATGGAGGTTCCCAGGCTAGGGGTCGAATCAGAGCTGTAGCCGCCAGCCTACACCACAGCCACAGCAACGCGAGATCCGAGCCGCGTCTGCAACCCACACCACAGCTCATGGCAACGCCGGAACCTTGACCCGCTGAGCGAGGCCAGGGATCAAACCTGCAGCCTCATGGTTCCTTGTTGGATTCGTTAACCACTGCGCCACGACGGGAACTCCAAGTTATGTTTATTTTGAGCAGCAGTCTAGTCAAGGAAAAATAAACATGAAAAAAAATTTAAACAAAAACCTCCAGGGCAAAGATATTGATGGAGTCAGCTGGGCTTGGAGTCTAGGCTGAATTGGTCTCAGGCACTGGATCCCCACCTGTGAATTAAGACTCTTCTTGGTCATCATGAGCCAGTCAGTGACCCAGTTTTTGTATACTATGCCAATTTCAGCGAGATTATCCGCACCCCGGAGGCAATCCTTAGGTCTCTAGGTTTAGACCGTGACTTCTAACTGCAGCTACACATTGAAAACACCTAGATTAGTGATGTGTCTGGAAGTTCCTGATGTGGCTCAGCAGGTTAAGAACCCGACTGGTACCCATGATGATGCAGGTTCCTGGCCTCACTCAGTGGGTTAAAGATCTGGCATTGCCACAAGCTGGGGCATAGGTTGCAGATGGGGCTCAGATCTGGTGTTGCCATGGCTGTGGCAGAGGCCAGCAGCTACAGCTCCAATTCCACTGCTAGCCCAGGAACTTCCATGTGCCAGCAGGTGGGACCCTACAAAACAAAAACAAAAACAAACAAAAAACAAAACAGGGCGTGTCTGTTCTGTGATGCAAAACCTCTCCAACCTTGAATCACCTGGAACACTGCTACACCCATTTCCTGTCCATTGGGTTTTGTGTGGTGTTTGTTTCTTTTTCAGCGATTGTAGAAAGTTCATCTGGGCGAAGGTATAATGCCATTGAAGGCAAGTCAGTAAACGAGCCTCCCTTCCTCTGTCAAGATGACTCCCACCACCTCTGCCCACAGCCCCTCTGTTTGTCCTTGAAGATACGCACTCCATCTGCCCTGCACTCAGCTGGGAAAGCCGCCCCCTCGAGCGCCCTCTGGCTTCTGCTAGAGCTGTGGGGACAGGCACCAGTGGGAGGAGGGCACAGTCCCCTGATTCCACACCCCGCCCCTGGGGTCCCTTCAGGCCCAGCCTTGATTTGACAGTGGTTGGCTGTGTCTGTCAAGTCACAGCAGCTTCTGGGTGGCCCTCTCTTAGAGCTGGGACAGGGGGCCTTCAAGTCCCAGAGCTCTGACCCCCTTGGGTCTTCCTTACCCCTCCCCTACTGTTCCTCTCTCTTCCATCAGCTCTTTGAGCCTGTCACCTCTTTCCTGCTTGGACCCTGACCAGATACAGATGCGCTTCTTTATTTGTTTGTTTCTTTCTTTTGGCTGCACCCGCGGAATGCAGACCTTCCTGGGCCAGAGATTGAACCCAGCCAGAGTGGCCACCTGGAGCCACAGCAGATCCTTAACCCACTGAGCCACCAGGGAACTCCCCAGATGCACTTTTTAGGCTTCTCTAGGGCAACTCTTTCTAGAAACTGCCATCCTCTGGTTCCTGATAATGCTGGTGACAAACCAACCATAATAACACAGCAACGGCTACGGCTTGCTGAGCCGTGGTGATGTTCTGGACGCCACAACAACAGCGCAACAGCGTGAGCTCACTCAATCCTCACATTGAAACTCCCACGATCTGCCAGCAATCCCCTTCCACAGGCAAGAGACCTGAGGTTTCCAGAGGTCACATTGGGAGGGGCAGAGCTGGAAGTGAGCCTGGAGGGACCCTGCTGTTAGGACCCACTCCTCGCCCTCTGTCCAGCCGGGCCGATCATGACCTCCCCGGAGCCAGAGCAGAGACCGGGGGAAGATCCCACATGGTCTGTGATGCTGTGCTGATGGTTTCTATTACTTTTAGGTTTTAAATTTGGTGCCTGAATCCCTTGGTTTAGGAGGAACGCAACCCTCAGAGTTCCCATTGTGGCTCAACGTTAATATATCCGACTAGTGTCCATGAGGATGCGGGTTTGATCCCTGGCCTCGCTCAGTGGGTTAAGGATCCGGTGTTGCTGTGAGCTGTGGTGTAGGTCATAGATGCAGCTCAGATCTGGCATTGCTGTGGCTGTGGTGTAGGCCGGCAGCTGCAGCTCTGATTTGACCCCCTAGCCTGGGAACTTCCATTTGCCTCAGGAGGGGCCCTAAAAAAAAAAAAAGAGGAATACAACCCGCCAGCTCTGGAGTGTGGCTTATTCTGTCCAAGTCCTCCTGGACTGGAGCTGGAGGGCAGGGATGAGGTGAAAGCTTGGTGGCCAGGAGCAAGAATGGGCAAGAGGACAACACACATGACAGAAGTGCAAACTCACCCCCCTTACTCCTCATTCCACTGAGAGACACACACGTGCACGCCACAGATCACTTATTTTAAGCCCTGCTCTGCCCTGACATGGGAGAAACTCAATGGCACTTCTGTGAGGTGTTTCCCTAATAAAGGGACCAGGTTACCACTCAAGAGGCAGCAGGGGCTTGTTTGATCCCAAGGCCTGAGACATGCATCGCCCAAGGCCCAGACACTCCATGAGCAAGTACTTGTGTAGTTTAAGAGTAAAATTAAAATAGTTTCCTCTTCCAAATTTATGTGTGATTTTTTTTTCAAATGACTAAGTTGTGTAGATATGAACACATATGACATTGTTTAGACCTAACTATTTAGTGAATGGAATTGTTAGGTATTTCTTTTGGCCCAAGTGCACCATAAAAAATTTATACAGACACTAAGGGCTTCATGACCTGAGAAAGTTTGGGAACCTCAGAGCTAATATGTGTTCAGCTACATCAGAAAATCCTTGGAGTTCCTGTTGCGGTGCAGTGGAAATGAATCCAACTAGTATCCATAAGGACGAAGCTTCGATCCCTGGCCTCACTCTGTGAGTTAAGGATCCGGTGTTGCCGTGAGCTGTGGTGTAGTTTACAGAAATGAACCTGAGGAGTTCCCGTCGTGGCACAGTGGTTAATGAATCCGACTAGGAACCATGAGGTTGTGGATTCGGTCCCTGCCCTTGCTCAGTGGGTTGACGATCCGGCGTTGCCGTGAGCTGTGGTGTAGGTTGCAGATGTGGCTCGGATCCCGCGTTGCTGTGGCTCTGGCATAGGCCAGTGGCTACAGCTCCGATGTGACCCCTAGCCTGGGAACCTCCATATGCCGTGGGAGTGGCCCAAAGAAATAGCAAAGAGACAAAAAAAAAAAAAAAAAAGAAAGAAAGAAAAAAGAAAGAAAGAAATGAACCTGACTAGCATGCATGAGGACATGGGTTTGATCTATGGCCTCGGTCAGTGGGTTAAAGATCTAGTGTGAGCTATGGTGTAGATCACAGACATAGTTCAGATCCTGTGTTGCTGTGGCCATGGTATAGGCCAGCAGCTGCAGATCCGTATCCACTCCTAGCCTGGGAACCTCCATATGCTACAGGTGTGGCCCTAAAAAGCAAAAGAAAGAAAGAAAGAAAGAAAGAGAGAGAGAGAGAAAGAGAGAGAGAGAAAGAAAGAAAGAAAGACAGACAGACAGACAGAAAGAAAGAGAGAGAAAAAAAAAGAAAAGAAATTCCTACTCTTTTCAACAAATGGTGCTGGAAAAAACGGATTGCCACATGCAGAAGAATGAAGCTGGACCTGCCTGTACCTTATGCCATGTGAGAAAACTAACTCAAAATGGATTAAAGACCAAAAAGTAGGAACTAAAACTATAAAACCTTTAGAAGAAAATGTAGGAGAAAACGTCCTTTGAACGTGGGGCTTGGTAATGATTTCTTGGATAGGACACTGAAATTATAGGCAACAAAAGAAAAAGAAAGTAAAATGAACACCTTCAAAATTAAAAACTTTTGTTCATGAAAGGACATTATCAAGAGAGTGAAAAGGCAACCCACAGAAAGGAGAAAATATTTGCAAATCACATGTCTGATAAAGAATTATATGTAGAAAGTATAAAGGCCCCTAAAACTCAGCAGCAAAACAAACAGTCCAACTCAGAAATGAGCAAAGGACTTGGTAGATGTGTCTCCAAAGAAGCCAGGCAGACAGCCAACAAGCACATGAGAAGATGCTGAGCATCACTGATCATTCAGGAAATGAAAATCAAAACCACAACTTCATACCACGTCACACCCATTAGATGGCTGCTATCGAAAAAGACAGAAATAAGTATTGGCACGGATTTGGAGAAACTGGAACCCTTGTGCACTGCTAGTGAGAATGTAAAATGCTACAACAACTGCGGGAAATAGTAGAGCAGCTCCTCAAAAAATTAAACAAAATTACCATAGGATCCCACGATTCCCCTTTTGGGTATATACCGAAAAGAAGTAAAAACAGGACCTCAGATAGATAATCATACATCGGTCATAGCAGCATCATTCACACTAGCTAAAAAGATGGAAGCAACTCAAATGTCCATTGACCAGTAAGTGGATAAACAAAATGTGGTATATACGTGCTTAGGCATATTATACAACTTTTAAAGGAAGGAAAATCTGCTACCTTTAAAAGGAATGATGAGTTACCACTGTGGTGCAGTGGGTCAAGAATCTGACTGCAGGGGCTTAGGTTCCTGCAGAGGCGTGGGTTTGGTTCCTGGCCCAGAGCAGTGGGTTAAAGCATCCAGTGGAGGTCTCAGCTGTTGCTCAGGTTCAATCCCTCGCCCCAGGAAATTCCACATGCTGCAAGTGTGGCCATAAAAAAATAAAATGAAAGGAATGAAATTCTGCTAGATGCTTCGACATGGATAAAACTTGAGGACATTTTGTTAAACGAAAAAAGCTAGACACGAAGGGGAAAATATTGTTTGATCTCACTTGTACGTGGAACCTATAGCAGTCAAACTCATAGGAACAGAAGATAGAACAGTGGTTACCTGGGGCTGATGGGAGGGAAAATGGATAGTTAGTGTTTAATGGGTGTAGAGTTCCCCAGTGGGATGATGAAAAAGTTCTAGAGATGGACAATGGTGATCTCTGCACACCAATGTGAATGCAGTTAACGCAGTGGACTGTACACTCAGAGAAGGGTCAAGTGTTCATTTGATATATTTTCCCACAATTTTTTTTTTTTTTTAGGGCCGCACCTGCAGCATATGGAAGTTCCCAGGCTAGGGGTCAAATCAGAGCTGCCTACACCACAACCACAGCAATGCCAGATCCTTAACCCCCTGAGAAAGGTCAGGTATGGAAACAGAATCCTCATGGATACTACTCAGGTTCATTACTACTGAGCCACAACGGTAACTCCCCACAATTAAAAAATTTTAAAAAGTCAATCATTTGGCCACATCATAGGAATAAATGATTTAGTCATCAGTGGATACTAATACTAGTGGGTAAAAGTTTAATGAACAGGAAACTTAAAGCATCAAAGCACCTCCCGACAAGATACTTATTAATTACAGAAGGAAACAGTGGAGAAGCCAGGCAGACCCTACCTTAACCAGGGGACCAGGTTAACCTCACCAATGTTAGGAGAAAAGGACCCTCTGTGCCTCCTGACAGCGGCACTGAGAAAAACACAGCAGCACTTCATTTCGGCAAAGCTCCTGCCAAAAATGCACAGCCTACATCTAATTATGAGAAAATATCAGGATAAAAAAATCACAAGAAAAAAAATGCATTCCTCATTTAACTGATTTACAGCAAGGGTGATTTTTTTCTTTTACAGTGAGGGCAGGTCCAGGTTTAGCTAATTTAGCATTTCATCATTGGTTTTCGTCTCTGTACTTTTTTTTTTTAGGGCCACACCTGCAGCCTATGAAAGTTCCCAGGCTAAGGGTAGAATCAAAGCGGCAGCTGTCGGCCTGCACCACAGCCACAGCAATGCTGGATCTGAGCCTCGTCTGCAAACCATACTGAAGCTCACAGCAGTGTTGGAGTCTTAACGCACTGAGTGAGGCCAGGGATCGAACCTGCTTCCTCATGGATACTAGTCATGTTTGAAACCCACTGAGCCGCAATGGGAACTCCACTTCTGTACAATCTCCTTCTCTCGCCCGTCCATTCACCTCCCTGTGTTTGCAAGACGGTGGCCCCTGTGCTACGGTCCAGACGTCCTGATGGGCAAGGCAGACAAGAAGCTAGTCCTTCTGATGTTAATCACTTTTAATCAGTGAGGAAAATGTTACCTAAGGCCCTCAATATAGGTACCCTCCTGGGTCTTTGGCCCAAAGTGGGTCACACGCCAACCCCTGAACCTCTGGTAAAGGGAAGGGGGTTCCCCAGACTGATCAGCACCTCCCTGGGGGCCTTGTGGGGAAGGTGGTCTCCCAAACCAAACTGTGGCTCTTTCAGCAAGGAAGAAACAGGAATGCTGCTTCAGGAAGGGAGGAGGGATTTCCCTTGTGGCTCAGGGGATTAAGGACCCATCCTGGTCACTGTAGCGGCTCCCATCACTGCTGTAGCGTGGAGTCGATCCCTGACCTAGAAACTTCCACAAGCTGCGGGCGAGGTCAAAAAATAAATAAAAAGAACCAGGATGGACAGCAGACCTTCAGTGTCAAGGCTGGTGCACTTCGACTGCCACACGGTCCATCCAAACAAGCATCGTGGGAGATCAGATCCAGGGTCTCCGTAGAGGGAGGTTTGGGGCGGGGATTGACAATGACATCAGGAGATCAAGTAGGCGGCAGTAGCAAAGACACGGGAATGAGGCTGAGGCCGAAGGGTATGCAAAGGGGCTTTTGTTTTGGCTTCTGTTTGGTTAAAACGGGCAAACAATGGCTTCCAAGTGGTGCCAGGCACAATTCAAAGTACATACAAGTCTTATCAGTCATCTTTTTCATAAAAACTAACATTGCCACATTAAGTGGGAACGAGAGATGAGAGAATGAACACGTGCTCAAATAACATGAGCGGGGGAGGAGGGAAAGGAGAATTTCTCCAGGAGAATCTGGATGGAATGTGTCTGTTATGTAGTATTAGCCTTTAAAATAAAAAGACAAGAAAACCACCTCTCCTGGCTTCACAACCTCCCCGTCCAGCCTATTCCATATAGCACTTCATCAGCTGGAGGCACAAGAAACTTAATCAATACCATACTTGCCTAAATTTAAGGCCAATTATTCTTTTTCGGTCTTGAACACAAGCGAAATACACTGTTCGTTTCCAAAAGTTATCCCACACAGCTTTCACAAAATCCATTTAATTGTATCCTGGAACACATAAAAGATCCTCTTTATAGCATTTTCTGATGGCAGTGCCAATCAATGAAAACCAACAATTCCTAGATTTGATTTGCAGAAAACTCAATATGATCCATTTTATGGGAAAGACTTGTTGTCTACATTCTAGGCTTAGTGTAGTCCTGAACATTCATCTTTAGGGAAATCAAGTTCTTTCGATTTATCAATGGAGCAGACTATTTTCAAACTGATCCTAATTTCCTCGCTAGTAGAAATTGTTGCTGGTGATTTAAATACATTGGTGCATTTGTACATATCAATGAATTTTTTTATATGGAGTCAGTCAAATGACTTTTTATCCCAAGAAAAAGTTTTAATTTTCAGATACGCTTTGCTCATTTATTCAGTAACTACTTACAATAGGCAAGTATTCTTCAAGGAACCCTGGTCACAACAGTCAGTGACCATAAAGAACAATAAATGAGTGTATGGGGGAAATTGAAAGTTTCTTCTTAGAGTAGAATGCCAGCTAATAAGTGGAAAATAATAGAGTTAGAAAACCACACTTTGAGAAGTTACCATTGTGGCTCAGCAGCAATGAACCCAACCATTATCCATGAGGATGCAGGTTCCATCCCTGGCCTCACTCAGTGGGTTAAGGATCTGGCGTTGCCGTGAGTTGTGGTGTAGGTCGCAGACGCAGCTCAGACCCCGTGTTGCTGTGGCTATGGTACAGGCCGGCAGCTGTAGCTCTGATTCAACTCCTAGCCTGAGAATTTCCATATGCCACCGGTGTGACCCTCAAAAGCAAAAAAAGAAAGGAAGAAAAAGAGAGAATGGAAGAAAGAAAAAAGAAAATCACACTCTGAAATCCTCATAGTAATAATTTAGTTAGGCCATAGTTAATTCAAAGATGCTGAATCTAGTTAAATGAAGGTTTGCTAAGGAGCAGATATTTACATAGTCTCTCCATAAATGAACTTACTCATTACCAAAGGAAAAAAAAAATAACTTTCCAGGGAAGAAACCTGGTGGGTGCCACTTGAACCAAGTGATCAAATTGCTAATTTGATCACGATTACAAATTACTAATTGCTAATGACACAAACCCCCGTTCTGACATGTCCTAGGTGTTCATCCTGGAGAGGGCACAGGATCATGTATGCAGTGTTTCTGGAACGATGTGTAACCTGCACTAAATCATGAGGAAGTAGCAGGAAAAAACAGACTGAAGTGTTACCTACAAAACAGATAATCTGTCTCCTCCAAAAATGTCAGCATCATTAAAGACAAAGAAGGTCTAGGATGTCGTTCTAGATTAAAAGTGACTGAAGAGATGAGAAAACTAAATGCAGTGTGTGACTCGAGCATCAAAAGGAGAAAGGGATGCAAAGGATATTATTGAGACAACTGGTGAGATTTGACTCTGGTCTTCAGATCAGATAATAGTAGTATCTCAATATGTAAATGTCCTCATTTGAATCACTGCTCTGTGGTGCCCTAAATGGATGGCCTCAGAGTAAGGGGCATGTGGTGCCTGCATTTACCATCCGACGATCCAGGAGAAAAACTTTATAGATGTATACGTGGGAGAGGAGGGGAGACCGACAGAGGAGGACGAGGTGCGTGAAGAAAATAAAACGAAGGTGCCGTAATGGTTGGGGAATCTGGGCGATGACCTGTGCATGGTCATCGCTACTTTTCTGTAAATTTGACATTGTTTCAAAATGAATTCGTTTTAAAAACGGTATGAAACATTTCCCATAAAAGTGGGCCATGTTTTAAGCTTCTGGATGGAGTCTTCGGCTTTCATCAGATTCTGAACTGACACACGTTTCCCAAAACTTCCAGAACACCCTCCTTTCCATTATTACTTATATTTCTATGTTTAGTCACATTCCCTTGTTCTTCTAAGTGGCATTTTTGTTTTTAATTTTTTTTTTTTTAGGGCCATACCTGTCACATATGGAGGTTCCCAGGCTAGGGGTTGAATCGGAGCTGCAGCTGCTGGCCTACACCACAGCCACAGCACAAGGGATCCGAGCCACATCTGCAACCTACACCGGATCCTTAGCCCACTGAGCAAGGCCAGGGATCGAACCCACAACCTCATGGATGTTAGTCAGGTTGGTTACTGCTGAGCCATGATGGGAACTCCTTAAATGGCATTTAAATTCAAACAGCAAAGATAAAGATTTTGTATCAAACAAGAGAAAGCCTTCCTGTTAATCTGAGTATAAGAGGGGAAAAAAAAAAGGTTTTAAGTTAAGCACTAAAACTTAAATACTGTAAAAAAAAAAAAAAAAAAGGTTTTGCTATATTAGCAATGAATGTTGTTCTATCCTTCCTCACTTTTTGAAACCCGATAGTTGCCAAAAAGCATTATTCTTTTCATAGTATGATCATTTATTCAGTCATTCTGGAAATATTTATCAATTTTAAACAAACATCACTTATTGCTAGAAGGGGAAAAAACTGCAAATGTCATTAGTTGACTCCATTGAAACTGGAATTAAAATCTGTTTATTACATTGGAAAGTAAGGCTTATTCATTGTGGCTGAGATTGATGAATATGATTGCAGGGGAGAAATGTAAAACAAAAACATCAGTTCAAAATAAGAAAATGTCACATAAGCAATTTCACAAGAAAATGAACTGCAATTCAGTTTTACTTTTATTTTCATGTTGCTTAACTTTATATACATTACACAAATCATCCATACATATTGTTATACAAAAGTCTATACAAAAATCCAAGTAATTTAATCTCTTAAAAAGGGAGAGGGAATACTGCATTTGATTTCTGGTACTACTCTGTTTAAATACTTTTAAAATTCAGATTGCAAAGAGACAACAAGTTGAAAGCCATTAATTTTTCAAGAAGTCTTATGTTCACATAAATTCATCATTCAAGTATATTTTCATTGAAACAATAAACTATCTGACAAGTGGCAAAGTCAAACTGGATAAGTCATGATGTTGAGCAAAAGCAGAGCTTCCTCTGTTTTCATCAGCCTGGAATCAGCTTCTAACACAGGAAATGCAGAGCAAGTGAACTCGAACCTTACACTATTAAAGGCCATATTATAGGGCCGACAATGCACAGCATACCCTAGACAGTGTGTCTACCGATTCCCATTAAAAATATAAGGAGAAAAACGAGAAATTTTACTTTTCCTCAGATCTTTTTCATTCTATTTGAACAAGCAGTACATCTTTTTCATTGTGCTTGGCAACTTGACATCATACCTGAAGGAATCATTTAACATCTTATGGACAAAATATGTACATAAATTTCTAAAATATCTTGGGATTGTTTAATTCAGTTATCATTTTGGTTCTACAGTTATCAATCACAGCAAGTATAAAAAATTTTAAACAATATTCCTCACCAAAGTATTAACATGTTTTTAAAAAGTGCACTGTTGAGGCACCAAAAAACGTTGCGTTACTTGCTTCAAGGTCATGAAAGGAATGAGGGGCAGGATAGGGCATTTTTTTTCCTAACTCAAGCGACGGTACTAAACCCTAGGTTACCCCATCTTGCAAAACTAGCTCAGTGCCAGAGATACGGAAATAGATGCCTTATTTAGGAATGTTTGTTCATAAAAACTTTAAGAATCTACATTTATGATACATTATTAGGAAATTATCACAAGAAACATGATCATTTTCTGAATCATTAGGCATGAATTACTGTTTAAATCTGACACAATTGATTGCAGAAACAAAACTGACAATAGAATTTTAAGTAAGTTCAGCAAAAGATGCTCATTCACCTGATTTAAAAAAAAAAAAAAACAATCATAGAACCTACAAAATTTAGGAGATAGGCCTGTGGACACAAACATATCAATATAAAGGTATTAAAGGGTCGTTTAGTTGATCTTTTGTTTTTTATGGAAACGTTCTAACAAAGCACTCATAATGTTTCCAGGTATTCTTTGGTGCTTATCAATCAAAGCTTGAACAGCATCCTTCGTCTAGCAAGAAAACAAAAGAAAAGTCGTTATTCTTTTAGTTCTCAATATAGAGATTTATTTTGTAAGGATTTTTAACATACTATAACTTTTAAAAAGTCCTCCCTAACTTAGCACCCATGGATCCTCAGCATTAATAATTTCCTTCTCAGGACATCAACGCCCACTGCATATTTTATTTTATTTTTTTAATATAATACTGTTTATTAACTTCAAAAACTTCAGCATTCTATTTTATTTTATTTTATTGTCTTTTTGCCATTTCTAGGGCCGCTCCCTCGGCATATGGAGATTCCCAGGCTAGGGGTCTAATCGGAGCTGTAGCTGCCGGCCTACACCAGAGCCACAGCAACTCGGGATCAGAGCCGGGTCTGCAACCCGCAACACAGCTCAAGGCAATGCTGGATCCTCAACCCACTGAGCAAGGCCAGAGATCGAACCCGCAACCTCATGGTTCCTAGTCAGGTTCGTTAACCACTGAGCCACAATGCAAACTCCAAAAACTCCAGCATTCTAAACATACCAGAAAGTAAGAGACATTGCAAGTTGTGTTTAGTGCGGAACTTAAAGTTTGGTGCACTGGCTCTTCACTTTCTATGGTATATCTCTTATATTTACTTTATTGAGCTTGAGTTACAGTTGTTATCTGCAAGGCAACTTTCTACACCAGCTTGTGAGCTCCTTAAAGATACATTTTAGCATTTGTCCAGCACTGAGAATGCCTTGCACACAATAAATACTAGAAAGAACTGAAGGAGGAGTTCCTGCTGTAGTGCAGCGGGTTGAGAATCTGACTACAGCAGCCTGAGTCTCCGCAGCAGTGGGGGTTTGATCCCTGGCCCTGCACAGTGGGTTAAAAGGATCCAGTGTTGTGATATAGATTACAGCTGTGGCTCAGATTCAATTCCTGGCGCAGGAACTTCTACATGTCACTAGTGTGGCCATTTGAAAGAGGAAAAAAATACTGAAGAAAAAAAGTCAAAAGACAAAAGGAGAAAAAAATGAGAAGAAAAAAAGAAAAATTTGGAGTTTCCATTGTGGCTCAGCAGTTAACAAACCCAACTAGGATCCATGAGGATGTGGGTTTGATCCCTGGCCTCTCTCATCGGGTTAAGGACCCGGTGTTGCTGTGAGCTGTGGTGTAGGTCACGGAGGCGGCCTGGATCCTGTGTTGCTGTGGCTGGGATGCAGGCCGGCAGCTGCAGTTCTGGTTTGACCCCTAGCCTGGGAGCCTCCATATGCCGTGGGTGTGGCCCTAAAAAAAAAAAAAGAAAAAAAAATTTCTGGTAAGCAAATGTAAGTTTCACTTCTTTCCAGCTCTTAATACACTTTCATGTATTTTCCTGTCCTCACCAGACACACCAATTATATCAGACAATGAAATAAAAAAAAGTGAGGAAAACTATGGATGACCTGGTATCCCTTAGTCTTTTACCCCAATTTCTAGACAGTTTAACAGAAATTTATATTAAGTCACAGCAATGGAAAAGTCAACTAGGGTATATTAAGAAATCTAAAACTACTTGCTTCCCATTAAATTCATGACAAAATTCAACAATTTTACTCTTTTTTTTGTTTTGTTTTGTCTTTTTGCCATTTCTTGGGCTGCTCCTGCAGCATATGGAGGTTCTCAGGCTAGGGATCTAATCGGAGCTATAGCCACTGGCCTACGCCAGAGCCACAGCAACACAGGATCTGAGCCGCGTCTGCGACCCACACCACAGCTCATGGCAACGCCATATCCTTAACCCACTGAGCAGGGCCAGGGATCGAACCCACAACCTCATGGTTCCTAGTCGGATTCGTTAACCACTGAGCCATGACGGGAACTCCTTACCCGTTTTTTTTTCTTTTTACATCTGCTCCTGCGGCATATGGATGTTCCCAGGCTAGGGGCCGAATTGGAGCCGTAGCTGCCGGCCTGCACCACAGCCACAGCCACACCAGATCTGAGCTGTGTCTGAGACCTACACTGCAGCTCGAGGCAATGCCAGATCCTTAACCCACTGAGTGAGACCAGGGCTCAAACCCACATCCTCACAGAGACTATGTCAGGTCCCTAACCTGCTGAGCCACAATGGGAACTCCAACAATTTTTACTTTTAAATCAGTTTGAGGTTATCTAAAAAAAAAGTTTTATGCATGTCCATGGTGCACGCAGACACATCCATACACAGCCTTCTTTTTTTTTTTTTTTTTTTTGTCTTTTGTCTTTTGTGCTTTTAGGGCCACACCTGCAACATATGGAGGTTCCCAAGCTAGGGGTCTAATCGGAGCTGTTGCTGCCAGCCTACACCAGAGCCACAGCAACACCAGATCCAAGCCACATCTGTGACCTACGCCATAGCTCACAGCAACACCAGATCCTTAACCCACTGAGCAAGGCCAGGAATCGAACCCACAACCACATGGTTCCTAGTTGGATTTGTTAACCACTGTGCCACGATGGGAGCTCCTGAGCCTTCTTTTTATAGATCTTGGACCTTGATCTCTTAAAATCCTAGGCCAAAAATTTATTTGAAAAATGTGCCTCTCTAAAGCACAAGTTTTCACATCTGTGAAATGAGAAAGATTTCATACACCTATAAGGATCATATGAAATTGAAACAAGTTGTGTTCTGTGCCGTATATTTTTAATTTTTATTTTTTTTTATTTTCATTTTTTTTTTTTTTTTTGTATTTTGTCTTTTTGTTGTTGTTGTTGTTGTTGCTAATTCTTGGGCCGCTCCCGCGGCATATGGAGGTTCCCAGGCTAGGGGTCGAATCGGAGCTGTAGCCACCGGCCTACACCAGAGCCACAGCAACGCGGGATCCGAGCCGCGTCTGCAACCTACACCACAGCTCACGGCAACGCCGGATCCTTAACCCACTGAGCAAGGGCAGGGACCGAACCCGCAACCTCATGGTTCCTAGTCGGATTCGTTAACCACTGCGCCACGACGGGAACTCCATATTTTTAATTTTTCATTCATTCATTCATTCATTCAGAAAATCCTAGATGCTTTGGGAGCTATAATGTTCGTGAAACAAGACCTCAAGAAGCACGTAACTTAAACAGAGCACAATCAAGTACGAAGCAGTTAAAATGTAAACTCATCCGTGAGCTGTGCCAGCTGAGATGTGAAAGGAAAGCATCAGGGAGTTCCCACTGTGGCGCAGCAGAAATGAATCTGACCAGCATCCATGAGGACACAAGGTCAATCCCTGGACGCTCAGTGGGGTAAGGATCCGGCATTGCCGGGGCTGTGGTGTAGGCCGGCAGCTGCAGTTCTGATTCAACCCCTAGCCTGGGAACCTCCATATGCCAAGGGTGCGGCCCTAAAAAGACAGACAGAAAGCAAGCATCTGGGGTTCACTGGTGGGCTGTGACCAGGGAAGTCTGGGTGAGCAAGGGGGTCCTGTGTGGTCTGGGTCTCCCAGGACCAGTAAGATTTCAGTAACAGTGCAGAAAGCAACAGGATGGGAAGGACCACAGGAAAACAACAAAGGAGCAGCGAGCTAGTGAGAGAGCCTGGAGTTTCAGGTGTGTGTTCATCAGCTGGGCCGTATAAGGCTTTAAAATTGGGTTTCAATGAAATCATGAAGGGAGTTAAATACCAAGTGAAAAAGTAGGAATATGAATTGAAGTGTCAAGGAAGGACTTCTGGATGAAGAAATATCCATGCTACACATTAAGAAAATACAACTCTGGTGTCCCACTATGGTGCAATGGGATCAGGATCGGTGGCATTTTTTGAAACTCTGGGACACAGGTTCAATCCCCAGCCCAGCACAATGGGTTAAGGATCTGGAGCTGCAGCTTATGGGTCACAGCCACAGCTGGAATCAACTTCTTTGCCGCAGGCGGCCCAAAAAGAAAGAAAATAAAGACAAGAAACTATGACTCTTACAACGATCATTAACGACCTCCCTTTTGTCACTAAGTCTCATGGACATTCTTTTCAGCCTATGTGACCTCTCAGTCACCATTGATCCTGCTTCTGGAATTCACACCAGAGGAAAAAGTGTGGAGAAAAAAAAAGCTAGCTTTTCAGGCTGCTCTCTTTCAGCCCCCTTTTGCAGATTTATAATCCCCAAACCAGGCAGTGATTTATTCTGCAAAGGTCCCGTAAACTTGTCCACTTCCACAGCTTAAATTACCAACCCTTTGCGGACGACTCCCCAGCCCACTCGGCCTCCAATAAGAATGTTCACTATGACCCCTCTTGACATGCTTCAAAGTCACATTCTTTCCCCCTCGTCCTTTCCTGAGGTCTCTCCCTATTTCAGCAAATGGCACCATCACACATCTAGCCCAGGGAGCCAACACCCAGGTCACCTGTTGCAGCTCCTGAGCTCATTCCTTGAGAATGAGCATCCACCAGCAGCAGGCGTTAGTTCACCTCCCCGGTACCACTCAGAGTACCACTTCTCCCGTCTCCCTTCCACCTCGGCAGGACGCACGTACCATCTAGACACATGTGTACAAATACATTTGCACTAATACATATATGTGGATGTGTGTACATGAATGCAGAAAGAGAGCAAGACGGATGGAAACAGAACCACAGGGAGATTTTAAGACTGAGAAAACTTTGGAATTCCCGTCGTGGCTCAGTGGTTAACGAATCCGACTAGGAACCATGAGGTTTCAGGTTTGATCCCTGGCCCCTCTCAGTGGGTTAAGGATCTGGCTACGGCTCTGATTAGACCCCTAGCCTGGGAACCTCCATATGCCATGGGTGTGGCTCTAGAAAAGACAAAAAAAAAAAAAAAAGACTGAGAAAACTTTAAGGAAATATCCCTGGTTTCCTCTTCATCATTAGCACAGTACGTTTTAATCGAGATTTAGGTAGTGTCACGAGATACATCTTCTCCACAATCAAAGGCTGGGACAGTCTACCTCCCATTTCCTAAGTGAGATTCCAGTTCCACATTAACCTGGATGCTGGTAATTTTGAATTTGCAATAATCCAAGGATCACTGAGCTACAGTTGATGCTTAGATTATAAACGATGAAAGGAATTCATGACCATGTATTCGCAAAAGGAAAAATTCAAGTATTCTTTATTTCAAGTACACTTTAGTTCAACAATGACAACTTGCCATTAAAAAGGTGGATGTGGCAACTCTAAATTTAAGTAAATTTCCTCAAGGAATTCCATGAAATGGTGCTTTCACAGCCAACTTCTATTACTTTAAAATACTGATAATAAAGTACATAACATAACTGAGACAATACCTGAGGCATTTCAATGATTCAGAGAGGGCTTGTCTTTTTACTAGCTTGAAGTGGTAAGGGTTTCATATATTTCTATATTTTAGCATATAAAATATCTAACCCTTAACAGTGCCATGAATATGTTTCTCCCTCATATGAAAAACTCTCATATGAAAAATCAAGTCACTGGGATTTAACTATCAGTAATACATTCTCCTTAACGGAGAAAAATGAGGGGTAGGCATCACTTAATTTCAGAACTGGGAGAAACCTCTGAGATTGTCTAGTTCAACCTCCTCATTCTACTCACAAGGAAACCGAGACCCAAGGAGGACCATACATTTATCCCAAGGGAATCTGCTGCCTCGTGGTAGAATTAGGATTAGAACTCTGACCCCTAGACTCCCAAGGCAGACTCCCCCCATCCATCACCTCCTATTTTCACCGTAAAAACAGGTGGTATTTGGAAGGAAGGAAGGCAAGAAGGAAGGAAGGAAGAAAGAAGGAGAGAAACAGAGAGAGAGAGAGAGAGAAAGGAAGGAAGGAAGAAGGAAAGAAAGAGTTCCGAAGTTCCCGTCGTGGCACAGTGGTTAACAAATCCGACTAGGAACCATGAAGTTGCAGGTTCGATCCCTGGCCTTGCTCAGTGAGTTAAGGATGCGGCGTTGCCGTGAGCTGTGGTGTAGGTCACAGATGCGGCTCGGATCCCGTGTTGCTCTGGCTCTGGTGCTGGCGGCTACAGCTCTGATTAGACCCCTAGCCTGGGAACCTCCATATGCTTCTGGCCCTAAAAAAGGCAAAAAAAAAAAAAAAAGAAAGAGTTCCTAACTAGCTCTGACCCAATTAAATCCTAATAGAAAGGCAGGGGAAAAAAAAAAAAAAAAAAGTTTACAAGAGCAAAACAGAATTCTGCTCTAACCTAAAGGAGAAGGCATTTGTCAGGGAGCTGCCAGAAGATGTTTCATGTCCACGGTAAGGTGTGTGCGAGGCTCTGAGCCGCCACAGTGAGGGTGAGAGGAGAGCCGAGTCCAGTGGCCTGACCCTGGAGACCAGGGCCCAGGGCTTACTTTCAGGAAAAGAAGAGCTGTGCACTGTGACCACACTTAAGGAATTAGGAGAAGAGCTAAGAGCTGGAGGGAAGTTTTCAAAGAATGAGTTTCACAGACAAGGGACAGGATGGTTCATTAACGTTCCCTTTGTGAAACTTCCTGCTTCAATTAAACAGTCCATCCAGTCTGACATTCTACCTGCTTCGGCAGCACATCCTTCTCTAAGCATCAGCCCTTGCTGAGGCCCAGGGAGGCAGAATGTATCACAGACATTCACTCCCTCTGCCGACCCATCCCCTCTTCCGGGCCAGCCTGGGGAAGCGCTCCAGGTCCTGCCCCATTAAGGTCCATGTGGCCGTGTGCCTGCTCTGACCAATGAAATGTCAGTGGGATTGGTGAGCCGACTCATGCCCTTTTGCCACACAAGTGACAACATCCATTTGCAGGGGGTTCTTGCAGGATGAATGCCAGAATAAAGGAGTCATGGGCCTTGGGGGAAACATAACATGAGCAGAAATAAGATTTCTTGTTCTAAGTCTCTGGGATTTTGTGGTTGTTTGTTATTGCAGCAGAGCCTTGCAGAGCTGACTGAATCATTCAGTTTCCTCACATGTAAAACAGCGATAACAAGGCCTCCCCTGAAGGGTTTATTGAGGATTAAATCAGACCATGCATGGTCTGTTCACAAAATGACTTGATTTTAAATCATCTCTGTTCACAAATGACTTGATTTCCTATGGAGAAAACCCTAAAGATTCAAGCATCACCTCCTCCAAGGAGGCATCCTTGACTTAATTTAGATGCCTTTCCTCTGTTTCCATCATATCCTAGGACAGCAGTTCTCAACCAGGGACAACATCTACAAAATGTCTAAAAAGACATTACTTTTTCCCCCTAATATATATATATATATTTACTGCTTTTTAGGGCTGTACCTGCAACATATGGAGGTTCCCAGGCTAGGGGTCAAATTGGAGCTCCAGCTGCAGGCCTACACCACAGCCACAGCAATGCCGGATCCTTAACCCACTGAGTGAGGCCAGGGATCAAACTCATGGTTACCAGTTGGATTTGTTTCCCAGCACCACAATGGGAACTCCTGGTTTTTATATATATATATTTTTTTTAAAGTTTTATTCAAGTAGTTGATTTACAAGGTTGTCATCATTGCTGCTGTACAACAAAGTGATTCAGTTATACATGTACACACATCCATTCTCTTTCAGATTCTTTTCCTATAAGATGATCACAGAATATTTGGTAGAGTTATCTGTGCTATACAGCAAGTCCCAGTTGGCCAGTTATTCCATAGACCTCAGCATGCATATGCCGATCCCAAACCCCCAGTCCATCCCTACCCCCCACCACCTGTCCCCTTTGGTAATCATATGTTTTTCAAAGTCTGTGAGTCTGTTTCTGTTCTGCAAATAAGTTTATTTGCATCCTTTATTAGATTCTGCATATAAGTGATATCATATGAAGTTTGTCTTTCACTGTCTAACTTCACTCAGTATGATAATCTCTAGGGCCATCCATGTTGCTGTGAATGGCATTATTTCATTCTTTTTATGGCTGAGTAATATTCCATTGTGTATATGGCCACATCATCCTTATCCAGTCCTCTGTCAATGGACAATGAGGTTACTTCCATGTCTTGGCTGTTCTAAACAGTGCTGCAATGAACACTGGGGTGCATGTATCTTTTTGAGTCATGGTTTTCTCCAGAGAGATAGCCAGGAGTGGAAGAGAACAACCATAAGAAGGAGACATTTCTAATTGTCATGATGAGGGAGGGAAAAGGGTGAAGAGTGCCAATGGCATCTGGTGAGTACACATCCTACAACATACAGGATGGGCCCCCAACCTCAACATCTCAGTACTGCCCAGTTGAGATATTTGCCACATGCACACCATGTGCAAAGACACATCTTACAAGCACTGATTTAGTTCCTTACCTCCCACCCTGGACCATGAGTCCCTAGGATGACAATGTACCCAGCATCTATTGAGCACTTGCTAGATGGCAGACACCCTTCTAAACCGTGAGATGCACAATCACACGGGACCTCAGGGGTAGCTCAGGGGGCGGGGGGGAGCGGTTCTCTCCCCTCCCCCTAGACGGGGAGATGGGGGTGGGGGGCTGCCTGACTCACACAGCAAACAACAGTGGCACTGGGAGCCACCTGACCTCGTAACCCACTCTCTTAAACGCTCTTCCATTTTCCCCCCAAGATATTTCTCTCCTTTCATGGAAGTCAAAGCTTTCTTCCTCTGAACATCACTTACAAAACGTTCCCATTATCAATCATAATGATAATGAATTATTAATAATAATTTCAATATCATTCAGTCACAAAAAAGAATGACATAATACCATTTGCAGCAACATGGATGGACCTAGAGATTATCATGATGAGTGAAGTAAATCAGACAGAGAAACATAAATATCATAGGAGAACACTACTATGTGGAATCTAATAAAAAAATGCTGCAGGGGAGCTTGTTTATAGAACAGAAATAGACTCAACAGATTGCAAAAGCAATCTTATGATCACCATAGGGGAAACCATGGAGGAGGGAGAAATTGAGAGGGTGGGAGTAACACAGACACCCTGCTGTAGAGATTAGGTGATTAGTGAGAACCTACTGTAGAGCACAGGAAAATCTACTCAAAAGTGTGTAATAACTTCTATGGGAAAAAAGGGTGCATATACATATATGCATAACTTATTCACTTTGCCGTCCACCTGAAACTAACAACACTGTAAGTCCACCATACTCGAATAAAATTAAAAAAAGAAAAATCATCAGCGCCAAGAACTTCAACCTCAACACTACTGCTGTTCTAGGAAGAATAGCTCTTTGTTGTGGAGGGGGTGTCCCGCGCAGAATGTTTATCAGCATCCTTGGCCTTGACCACGAGGGGCCAACAGCAGGACCACCTCCAGAGTCCTGCCTGTGATGACAATAAAAATGACTCTGGTCCCTGCCAGATATCCCGCAGGGGAAAAAATCACCCCTGATCCAGAACATGCTTGTAGAATTAAGTAACTAATTTTTCGGATAAAAATTCAAAGTAAAAATAGCTCCTAAAACTCAGAAAGGAAGAATCATCTACCTTTTCAGCTAATTCTTCTGCTGTTATCTTTGGATCGTACGGAATGGGATCACCTAGATAGGTGCGTAACTTCACTGGAAAACCTCCATACATTGGAGCAAATGGATAGCGGAACTTTTCATAAAGCCACCGAAATAACCCTGTTTTGAAAGAAACAAAATCATTTTAATTGGTTAAGCATTCTGAGCATATCGCTGTAAACTTCCAAACTACTAGTGTAAGACTAAGAGAAAGGAGTCAAACAGTATCACCTCCTGGAAATTAATACAATTTTTTTTAGAAAGATGAGCTTTTCAGGAGTTCCCATTGTAGCTCAGCAGGTTCAGGACATGACATAGTCTCCGTGAGGACACAGGTTCCATCCCTGGCCTCGCTCAGTGCATTAGGGATCCGGCATCGCCGTGAGCTGTGGTGTAGGTTGAAGATGAGGCTCAGATCTGGCATTGCTGTGGCTGTGGCGTAGGCCGGCAGCTGCAGCTTCGATTTGACTCCCAGCCTGGGAACTTCCATAAGCCCCAAGTGCAGCAATAAAAAGGGAAAAAAAAAAAAAGATGAGCTTTTCATCGATTATAGCAAATGTACTGTACTAACACAAGATGCTAATAACGGAAGAAACTGGGGGGTGGTGAGGTTTATGGGTGCTCTGTGCTTTCTGCTCAATTTTTCTGCAAACATAAAAATGCTCAAAAAAAAAACCCAAGGACTACTAATTTAATTAGGGAGGAAAGATGAGCTTTTAAAAATATAAAAATTTGGAATTCCTTTGTGGCACAGCAGGTTAAAAATCTGGCATTGTCACTGTAGCAGCTCTGGCTGATCCCTGGCCCAGGAACTTCCACATGGGGCCAGAAAAAAAAAAAAAAATAGAATTTAAAAACCACTTCACAATGAAAGAAAGAAAATTAGGAATAATTTCTGGCATGCAACTTAAATTCTAAAAAAAATGATCTGAGAGAAAATTAGAAGAAATAATTAACAAAAGTTAAACATCACATCAATCTGCCACTTCACTTCAAATTTGAAAAAAAAAGACCTGAAAACCATAATGGAATATCAATAATATACCAACATTAGACATTAAAGGAAAAACATAAAAGTTTTCAGGAGGGGATTTGCATGTGGATAGGAACACTAACAATATAGCCCTCGGAATACAAAACACAATTGAATATAATATATAAAGCATAGTGTAGAAAATAAACTATACAAAAATTTCAAAGTAAAAAACAACAGAGACATTGCAAGGAGAAAGTACATCTAATTATTATCACTCCTATAACTAGATTTAAAACTTATTTTGTTATCAATAAATTAAAGGTAGGCAAAAAGAACTCTTCAGATGCTACCTCCTTAGGTTGTTCATCTTAATTCAATGTTTCACTGCTATTTATCTATTTTGTGGGTGGTGACACTCATGGCATGTGGAAGTTCCCAGGCCAGGGATTGAACCTGCACCACAGCAGCAACTTGAGCCACTGCAGGGACCACACCTGATCCTTAACCCACTTGCCACCAGGGAACTCCATTGTCACCCATGTTTAAAGCTGTAACTTCTTCAGGGATGAGTTAGGAAGATAGTCTGGGTAATACATTAATTGGTTCCACACCAATGTCAACAACATAGTTTGACACAGTAAATTAGAAAATTCACTCTGTAATTTTAAAAAGTTCATGATAAAAAAGCTTCAGCACATATATGAAACTTAACAAAAATCTAACATCTAGAACTGCCATGACTTTGAACCACTTATCATTTAAATTTTAAATCGAAAGACATCTAAAGAATACATACATTATCAAAAGTAATAATTTGAAAAGTTTCCCTATAGTGCTCAACAGCCCAAATATTTAAAATGTCGCATTCTACATATTACATTATAATTAGAAAAACCATATGAATCAGAACTTACTTGTTCCTCCAAGTGATCTAAATCCTTCTCGAATATTTTGTGTAAACATAGGAATAATGGGCTAAAGGGAGAATTTGAAGTGAAGAGTAAATACATTAATCCATTTGATGTCTCCATTGAGTCACTAATGCAAACTTTTGAGGGCCTGTTTAAGATTACAAAACTAAGGTCTTTTAAAAATAAAGGCATACTTTTATCACTACTGTGATTTATCAGACTAAAATTAACACAATCATTTATAAAAAATAAAAATTGGAGACACTACCCTCTAGTGGTAATATATAATATTCCATTTACCAACTTCTCTATCATTCCCTATGTATTCTTGAAGCACAAAGATTAATCATTAATTTCATTAAGTATAATGAATGTGATAGTTAAATTGGTTTTAGTGGGTACTAAATAGTTTGCTCAGTGAAGGAAAAGTTACAGGACAGAAATTCTCTCTATGGAGAAACTTATATAAATTAAATGACAAGTTTTGGAGAGATGCTGTCATGGAATTAAATCTAAATATGTTTAACACCAAAGAAAAGATAAGCATATGACTCAACATCAAAAAAAAAAGGAAAGATAGATGATAGATAGATAGGGATGAACTCTTTATATCATTAATGTTGGAGGATACCTGCTCACAAGTTCATGGTTCTTCTTTCTCCATGAATATTCACGATTAAATATGATTTTTTAAATGGAGACCTTGTCTAAACATCATAAAACTATGGATAAAGTAGCAAAGGATCATATAAGGAAGTTATGCCACAGTGAAACTGAAGTAGATAGAAAATTGAATAAAACATTTTATTTTATTTTATTTTTTGTCTTTTTGCCTTTTCTAAGGCTGCTCCCGAGGCATATGGAGGTTCCCAGGCTAGGGGTTGAGTCGGAGCTGTAGCCACAGGCCTACATCACAGCCACAGCAATGCCAGATCTGAGCCGTGTCTGCGACCTACACCACAGCTCAAGGCAACGCCAGATCCTTAACCCACTGAGCGAGGCCAGGGACCGAACCCACAACCTCATGGTTCCTAGTCGGATTCATCCCACTGAACCACGATGAGAACTCCTTGAATAAAACATTTTAAAGTGTACACAGAATATACTGAATTAAATGATGTTTTAGAATAGATAAAATTGGAAAGGAGGGCTGATTATCACTTTACTTACAGCTGCCATCAGCAATGGCCTAAGACCAAATCATCTGCCTTGATAAGCAGGGTTTAGAACATCTAAGTAAGCGGACATTTAAAAAGCCCTTCCCATTCAGCCTTGGAAAGCAGTAAAACACAGTGGACTGAAGGAAAGGGACTGTAGGTTCAGCTTTCTTCATACAACTTCCTCCCTCACCTATACCTAACTCATCATTTCTTTATTAGCTCTCTTGCCTCACTGGACAAAGATCCCCAATAGCAGAGATGTTGTTTTGTTCCCTGCTGCATCCCTGGCACCTACAACAGTGCCTGGAATAAACCAGGAGCTAAAAGAAAGTGTGATGAATGAACTAAAGGCGGCAGGAACCATCTGAACAGAGAGAAAATGCTTCGAATGAATTAGCTTCTATTCTCTGAATACAAAGGGTAGGAACAAGGCAGCAGCCATCCTAAAACCAGTTAGGACAGAGAAAAGTCAGGTAAAGAAAAGCAATCAGATGAGGAATTTAAAAACTGATGGAATAAGTTCACAAAGCTAACACCCAAAACAAAGTAGACTGACTCTTTTTAAGAAAAATCAGACTATGATCTAGGAAACCACCACTAGTTTTGTAAAATAAAATGATGACTGGAATCCTAATGTTGTAAATAGTGATACAACGTCTTTAGAGTTGAGAACTTAAGATGCCCAAGAAGGAACAGAGACCCTGCAGCTCAGAAATAGATGACTTTGCTTTCTCTGACCAATACTTATAGATTTATGTCTATGACTGGCAGGAAGCCCAAAGTTTGTCCTGAAGAGTGCTCTTTATAAAGGCTCTTCAGGTTACAGAGCAGCCTGTAAATGCCTAACCCTCTAGAAGCTGGACATTTCTGAAAGACACTCAACAGGAGAGAGTGTGGAGTTCCTGCTGTGGCTCAGTGGGTTACAAGCCCGACTAGTATCCATGAGGATGCAGGTTCGGGCCCTGGCCTCGATCACTGGGTTAAAGATCTGGCATTGCCATGAGCTGTGGTGTAGGTCACAGACAAAGCTCAGATCCCAAGGTGCTGTGGCTGTGGTGTAGGCCAGCAGCTACAGCTCCAATTCAACCCCTAGCCCAGGAATTTCCATATGCCTCAGGAGTGGCCCTGCCCCTGCCAGAAAGAAAGAAGGAAGGAAGGGAGGGAGGGAGGAAGGGAGGAAGGGAGGAAGGAAGGAAGGAACGAAGGAACGAAGGAAGGAAGGAACGAAGGAAGGAAAGAAAAAGAAAGGAAGAGAAAACAAGCAAGCAAGCAAACAAGCAAGCTTACCCTAGCAAACTCAGTATTCCAGGCTGTCCTCTAGGCACAGAATTTCTAAATTTACCTTCAAGCTTGCGTCCTCACAGCTACAAGCATCACCTTATTATGGCTTCATACTGCAGTACAATTATTCAATGCTTTCTTTGTATAAGAAGGTAGTTGTGTAAGTAACCTAGAATCCAATTCTGTTTTCTCCGTACATGTGTATATCTGTGCACACATGTGCCAGAGAAAGAATGTGTATATTTGTGAAAACTATTCTTAGGCAAGTAGTTTAATATGGTCTTGGAGCCTTAACTTTGCCACAAAAATCTGAGTGGGAACTACTGGACAAGTGACATCAGTTTCTTCATGTATAAAATGGGGACAATCTTAATAATTATTCTATCTCAAGGTTTTTTACAGATTGAGATAATACTATATAAACAGCTTTACTGAAACACATGCTATTTTCTTTTCCATCGGTTGTTTTCCAATTAGAGTAAATGAGCCAATTTTTATCCAACTGATTTACCTAAAAATTCTTAACAAAGCCATAATTCTCAGGAATTCACAAAATAAGAGGGATTGATAGTCTAAAAGCCTGTAACTGTCAGATGAACCCTAAATATTTTTACCAATATTTTGTGAATTTCCATTGACAATCTCGGTTTTTTTCACTCGAATTTGTGTAACTTTGTGACAATTTTAATGGAGTTCATCCTGAGACAAGTCTTATTTTTTGACTCAAAGTTTATGATATTCTGTGAGACCTAAGAAGGGATTTTTCCAAAGAAGTTACTTGTGCCATTTACAGCTCTAGCCACGTACAACTGAAAGACCTGCCTGGTGCAGCTGGAAGGCCCCTCTGTCTCCGGGTGGGCAGCTCACTGCGCAATGCAGTCCTGAACTGTCAGCTCTGCTTTGCTTCTGCCTTGCTGTGTGACCTCATCTCTGTCCCTGAGTTTCCTCACCTGTAAGACGTCGGAATAGTTACATACGTCACCTACTTACAGGAGTACAGGAGTAGCCACATCAAGCCTTTAAAAGCGCTCTCGAAAAAGGTTGAAGTGGGAGTTCCCGTCGTGGCGCAGTGATTAACGAATCCAACTAGGAACCATGAGGTTGCGGGTTAGGTCCCTGCCCTTGCTCGGTGGGTAGGATCCGGCTTTGCCATGAGCTGTGGTGTAGGTTGCAGACGCCGCTCGGATCCCGCGTTGCTGTGGCTGTGGCTGTGGCGTAGTCCGGTGGCTACAGCTCCGATTCGACCCCTAGCTTGGGAACCTCCATATGCGGTGGGAGCGGCCCAAGAAATAGCAAAAAAATAAAAGACAAAAAAGAAAAAGGTTGAGGTGGTACAATTTTTATCACTCTTACAATGCTATTTTGTACATTGGCTGTTTGTTTATAGACTTGTAAAAGGCTGCTTATTTTCTCAAGTTTTGTAGAAAAACCTTAATTATTATGTAGATGATCATAATTAATTATCTAGAAACTCAGGCACTGATAAGAGAGCTTCTTTCTCTATACAGTTTCTTTCTTTCAAGGTCTCTTCCAGGCAGTATTCCTTAAAACTATAAACTTAAGGATGAGAAATTTTAATTCGATGATCAAATTAGGTGATTCCAAACCTATTTTTGTCATTTTTAGCTCAAGCTTTAGAGTAATTCTCTCAAAATAGAAACATGAAAATTGAACTATTTTTAAGTTGTTAGCTTTTCTCATTGCTCTAATGTAATTACATTGATTATCTTTAATCAATGTGTATATATCATCTTGTATTCTATATTGCTCGTATAGTCTAAGGTTTTGTTTTCTACCTTAATACACAAGACTTTCTGGAAAATGGTTATAAATTCATTTTGTATATCACTAATACTCTTAACATAGACTTAAATTCAAAAGGCTCCTTTCTTGTAGTATTTAATGTTGTGCTTTAAAAAAATCAATTTAACAGATACAGAGCACCTACTAAGTACTAGTCATTTTACTATGAAATCAGAATATAAAACAATGGCTTTATTCTCCCAGAGTTTATAATCTATTGTAGGACATTAGTGTTTAAATGTTTACATCCATTATTAAACCCGTGGGCAAGTACATTAACTTCTATCAAGATCACATTATTAAAGCTCTATAACAATAACTTAATTCTAGGAGTTATATATATAAATGTATACAGTAAAGAATAGAGCTCAATGTATTTTATGTTATTGTAATGCCACAAGTTAAAAAAAGAGAGGGAACATGTCCATTCTTTTTCAAATGCTGCTCTTGAGTTAGAATGAGTTATCCGTAACCTTTTCCTTTTTAATCAAGTCTGTATCTGCAAGATGAACAGGCACGTTCAGGGTGCACACTGGTCTCTATGTGACGGTAATGGAGCCACAAAAAAAATAAAAATAAATAGAGATGTAAAAATATTGGTAGCAGGCTCTACCTAATTGGCTTGGGAAAAGAAAACTACCTTGTGGAGTACTATGATTTCTTTCTCTGATAGACAATCTAAAACGAAAACAAACAGAAAACAAAGAAACATTCCATAAGTAATAAATAAGTGTTTCATAAGGATAAAGTAAAATACGGAGACCAAAAAGCTGTGAAGTACTTTTCATAGCAAAAGTAAAAGACAAAATGGCCTTCAGATAGTCCCATCTACTAAGGAGAATAATTACAGTGAATCCCGAGGAACACTTAATTTTACTGACAAGGTCATTTGCAAAGTCTTTTTTAAAAGATCTCAATTACAACAATATCCTGTTTCTCATCTTTACTCAGACTATTAGATAGTCATCACATTTGCTGATGAAAAATGATAGGAGTCATATGTTATGAGTCCTATTGTTATGTAAATCAGTCACAGAACAATTGTAATGCAACCAACCAACAACTATCAGTGAAATATGTCAACTCAATGGAACCAAAGGATTAAAATACACAGAACTGGACTGATTATACTTATAAGGAAAAGTATAACGGAAGGAATACACAAGATTTCATAAATCTGATTAAGAGAAGCTGGGTTTTGAAATGTAAAATAAAGTTTTACTGGATATTTGCAAATTTCCAGATGGATTTCTTTTGTGAAGATGGCTTCCCAAGCAAAGGACTATTTCTCTATTGTTACAAGAGTTATAGGCAGTCATTTTTAAAGTAGTGCAATGGAAGTATCTAAGTTCTTCTATACTTTGGCTATTTAAGCATTTATTTAAAAGCCGACCTAGCTTTCCTTTCATAATGAGTTTTATACAACTCACCACTTTTGCATCAATTGCGACCTGAGCGAAGCCTTTACGATTACCCCATACAATGTTGTAGGTCTCGTCGCTAAGTAGGGCTTCTCGAACTCCACCTGGTGAAATAGCTAGCAAGTGACCACTCCTCAGAATTTCAACACACTTTTTTCTTGGTCCATGTAGAGCACAAAATACATCAAGTAACAAACTAAATCCTGTAAGAAACATTAGCATGAGGTAGATAAGATCTTAAGTACTTCTTGTCCAATTCTTCAAGAGCAAAAATCTTCACAACCTACATAATGTACTATCTATACTTAAATCAGTACATTCTTTTTTTTTTTTTTTCCTTTTTGCAGCCACCCTTGGCGACATATGGAAGTTCCTGGGCTGGCAGTTGAATCGGAGCTGCAGCTGCTGGCCTACGACAAAGCCACAGCAACGCCAGATCCTTAACCCACTGGGAGAGGCCGGGGATCTAACTCGAAACCTCACACAGAAAAAGTCAGGTCTTTAACCCACTGAGCCACAACAGGAACCATACATTCTTTTTTTTTTAACTCGTTTTAAATCAATGAGAACTATTAAGGCTAATGTAAGATTAGTGTTGCTGATAAAGTTATCCTGTGCCTTATTGATCACCTACTGCTCTGGTTACATATTCAAACTGTTAATTAAAACTCCCAACAACAACAACAAAACAATAAATGAAAAATAAAACTCACAAAAACCTTGGAAAATAGGGATTCTCATCCCCCTTTTACAGGTGAGGAAAGTTGGCTCCAAGACTTAAGAGGCTTGCTCAAAGTCACACACTGAGCCAAGGGCAGGGCAGAGATTCCGGTCCAGCTATGTCTAATCCAAAGCTCCTTCCACTGCATCTCACAGCCAAATACTATCTTATAGTATTAAAGCAATCAAAAATGCTAGCCCGACAGCAGCCACACATCTAATCTTCCATTAACCCTCTAAGAGAGAGAGTCACTCAGGAGCACAAGAATCTAACCGGCCTCACCCCACCGACGTGGGCAAGCCAGAGTTAAGCCTGCTGAAATTAAAAGTTAAATAATGCTAATTCCACAATTAAACCTTTTAAATCCATAGTGGTAGCACTATCATTAAGAGTTTTTAATAAAGTGAGTGTTTGGCTCAGGAATGACTCATTCCAGTCTTAACATTCTCCAGTTTTTCAAATTACAACTATTCATGGATGAAAGAAAGAGCCCTATCGGTCATTGAATATTTTACCCAAATCCTAAGCTGAAACTTCAGAGGGCTCCCTTGAGATTGGGAAATATGAGGGTGCGTAGGGAAAACTACGAAGACTCACCAAACTCCTCATCGGTTTAAGGATCTGAAGCAAGATTATAAATATTATTGAGAAGAAATCATTTTCATCCTACACTGGATTAGAAGCTCACTGATTTAAGGAGATGCATTCTCATGTTAAATGAATAAACAGGGGGGCCTTAATGAAGTACAAGACCATAAAGATCATAAAGGGGAAATTGTTCAGTCAAAGGCTAAATAAAAATATTCACATTCCGTTTGTGTAAAAGGAAGAAAAAAAAATGGAATAAACCTAATGTCCCACCAGGGAAACCTAGGTAAGTAAATAGTTTAGTCATATAGTAAAAATAATCTTGGGAGTTCCCATTGTGGCGCAGAGGAAACGAATCCAACTAGTATCCATGAGGACTCGGGTTCGATGCCTGGCCTCACTCAGTGGGTCGGGGACCCGGCGTTGCCATGAGCTGGGGTGTAGGTCACAGATACCACGTGGATCCGTGTTGCTGCGGCTGTGGCCTGTGGCTGTAGCTCCAATGCGACCCCTAGCCTGGGAACTTCCATATGCCTCAGGTGTGGTCCTAAAAAGCAAAAAAAAAAAAAAAAAAAAAAAAAATTATTTATGAAACCGGGAAAATGTTAATGCTAAGACTAAAAGGAAAAAAAAGAGAGAGAATGCGAACTAGTTCGCACAACATGAAAACATGCAAATTAAAAATGAGGCAAAATAAAATAACTGGATATATCTTACAGTGGTGAGACCTTACGATGATGTTGTTCTTTTCTCTAGCTTCCAACTTTATTATAAAGTGATCATATTACTTTCTAAGGAAATACCTTTTACAGTCAACTCAGTTTCTACATGAAGTACAAATGGCCTCTAGTGACACAATACCAGAAACATCAGGCCTACGAAAGGCACTATGTTGACTGCTATTTCATTCACTTCCCAGGGTTCATCTGGTTGATGGGCAGCTTTTGCTTTTATTATTCCAGAGAACATATTATCGACTTTCTTGGCTTGTTTCTGGGGATTTAGTGACAGAAGAAAATAAGATTTAATATCCATGAGCTTAGTTTAGAATGTTTTTTTAAACTCTTTTCATGTTTGAAACCATTCAGTTAGTTAAATCTTTTTAAAAAGGCACCAAGCCTTTCTGAACATGAATATTAAAAAGAAGAAAGCCTTCAGTCTTAAGAGCTAGGTTCTACCAGGCAAGTCCAGTGTGATAGGAGGCATAATGGGCTCTTTAGGATAGGGTTTCTGAGGCAGTGTTATATTATTACATGAAGACAAAATATATACTGGCTAATTTTTTAACTAACTTTACTTTGCTATCCGACTGACAGTAATCATAACCTATTACTGTAAAATTAAACCCCCAAATCAGTAGCTCATGGAAAAATTCATTATATGAAAAATCAACTACCTTCTATACCAAAATATAAATTAATTAGTTTGGCAAAAGTTACAAGTTCTTTTAGGATTTAGCTTAAAAAAAATGAGTAAATAAATACCTGTTAATATAGGGAGAAATTAGATAACATTTTTGGCCATGATGTTTTTATATTTAGATCCATTACCTAAAACAGATACTCTCAAATTCGAGTGCCAAGGTTACCCTAAAAAGGCAAAAATCTTCTCCAAATAACGCTAGAGAACTCAAAGATACAGATTATCACATAATTTGATCCTGTTAATGAAACATTTTTATTTCACCAGCTACAGTGAACGTTTACCTGGAATTTTAAAGACAAAGTGATCAGCTACTACGCGGCAAGTTCTGCCTTTATGGATAAAAATCTTAGCCATGAAGTAGTAAAAATCTATAGGAATAGCTCCATGATAAAAAATTATCAGTGCTGGTCCTTCTTCCGGTATTTTTTCCATTCCATGAACTTCATAACCTATTAGAAAGACAAAATACAGATACATAAAATATATTTAATATTAGTCCACTTACGCTAAAGGATGGTTACTCGAAAAAAGCAAAACCTGGCACAGGGACAGGCACAGGGACAAGGACCAGAAATCCTTCCGCCCCTGGTAAAATAGGGTGCTGGCCAAAGTGATGCTGGAGAGGAGGGGCAGCCCCCACCCCCTAGGACTGAAGGAGTAAACTACTTGGTGATATTTCAGATGGACTAAAGAGAATGTTTCTGGATTTTGTTATGTTTCAGAATTCCTTTTATTCTTTATTTGGCCGCTCCTGAAGCATGCGGAAGTTCCAGCGCCAGGGATCTGAAATCTCAGCCAATATATGTTCTATGCTTTTAACACTTCTTCCTAATTACCTAATCCTTTTTTTCTTTTTGTCTTTCTAGGGCCACACCCGCGGCATATGGAAGTTTGCATGCTGGGAGTCTAATTGGAGCTGTAGCGGCTGACCTACACCACAGCTGCAGCAACGCTGGATTCGAGCTGCGTCTGCAACATACACCACAGCCAATGGCAACGCTGGATCCTTAACCCACTGAGCGAGGCAAGGGATCTAACCCACATCCTCATGGATACTAGTCAGATTTCTTTTCCCTGAGCTACTACCGGAACTCCCCAAAATTCATCTATCACTCCCTCTTCCCAACATTGGTTGTTGTTTTGTCTTTTTGCCTTTTCTAAGGCCGGTCCCGTGGCATATGGAGGTTTCCAGGCTAGGGGTCTAATCAGCTGTAGCCACCGGCCTACACCACAGCCACAGTAACGCCAGATCTGAGCAGTGTCTGCAACATACACCACAGCTCATTGCAACGCCAGATCCTTAACCCACTGAGTGAGGCCGGAGACCGAACCCGCAAGCTCATGGTTCCTAGTCGGATTTGTTAACCACTGAGCCAGGACGGGAACTCCGAACACTGGTTTTAAAGGGCGTCCCCGTCACTTCCAGCCTACGGTTCCCCAATCCTGGGGTCTGATGGGCAACGGCAGCTCAGAGAAAGCGGTCACGAGGGCGACTGCATCCCAGCGCTGTCCAGGGAGGGGAGCCTCAGTGTGCAGATTGCGAGTAATCGGCCCTGCTCTGTGGCAAAGGTGGCTCTTATTTTCTGCCCTGAAAGGCGAATTCATTTACTTGCCCTGCTGTGCCCCCGTTCTAAGCACTCTCCAGGCTCTCTGGCTTCGCGTGTAGCTCAGCCCCCGGGAGAGGAGGGGAAGGTCTCAGCGAAGTCAGGTAGCCCCATCTCCAGAGCAGCTGTTCATTATGCAAATGAGTTAACTGCCCACTGGCTTTAGAAGTCACGGATTCAGATACAGGTAATCGTCTCCCTAGAGGAAGAGCCCTTCTAACTTCGTCATCAAAACTCCTTTAAGGCCAGACACCAGAGTTCCCTGATGGCTCTTTGGGTTAAGGATCCGGTTGGGTCCTTGGCTGGGGAACTTCCGCATCCGGGGGCGTGGCCAGAAGGGGATGGGTGCTATACACCTACACACTACCGTAAAAGAACAATACTATCCTTTGGGGTCTTCCTCAGGAAAGCAAAGAGCTCAAGTATCTACAAAATAAAGTCAAACTCCTGAGCACAGCATTCAAGAGCCTTCCAAACCTAGCTTTGGTCTAGCTTTCCAGGTCCTTCTGCATGCTTCTCACCGATCAATGATCACCTTCTAGTCCCAAATATATCCTGTATTTTATTCAGTACTGGTGTGTGTGCGTGTTTTAACATAAGTGGTATCCTACTGTGACTGAAGTAATGAATCTTAGTTTTTCCATTCAACAATGCATTTGGACATCTACTTGACAGACACACACAATGCTCATTTTTTAGGATTTTTTAATGGTGATGAAGTATTCCATAATAAATTCCTATCACAGTTCATTTAGCCATTTTCCTATTTAGGGACAACTAGGTTGTTACCAAGTTTTCACAAATATTGCTATAATCAGCACTCGTTTATATGCATTCTTGTGCAATGGACGTGTATATCACTAGACTAGATACTAAGACAGGTAACTGCTGCTCAGCTCACATGCTCTACCCAGTTTAAATTATGGCAGAGACTACCTAAGCCTCCTCCCGACTGGCTGCCCTGCAATACCGCCTAACATGCTCTGAATAAGTGTTCCCAGGCCTCCACACCCTCATCCTTTCATGTCAATGAACTTTCATTTCTGCCCATCCTTTGAATATGACTGATACCTCAATGTGGTTTTAATGTGCAATTTCCTCATTACTAGTGGGTTTGTGAATCTGTTATAATTACTGGCATTTATGTTTAAACCATCTTTAGATCACATGCTTAGGCTATTTTTAAGTTGGACTTTTTTCTTACTAATCTGTTATTTTCTAAGATGTGTTGTAAATGACTTGTACTGATCTGCCCCATCTTTTGCTGTGTTTTTTAGTTAGGTCTTTTTTGAATACATTTGTTTTTTTGCATGTCCTTTAAGAACGCCTTCCATAGCTGGAGATCATCAAATATTTTCCTGTCTTTTCTTGCTGACTGGGAATGCCACTTTTATTATTTACTAAATACATGTTTCTTTTTTTTTTTTTTTTTTTTTTTTTTGTCTTTTTGTCTTTTCGAGGGCCACACCCACGGCATATGGAGGTTCCCAGGCTAGGGGTCCAACCGGAGCTGTAGCCTCTGGCCTACACCACAGCCACAGCCATGTGGGATCTGAGCCACATCTGAAACCTACACCGAAGTTCACAGCAATGCTGGATCCTTAACCCAGTGAACGAGGCCAGGGATCGAACCCGCAACCTCATGGTTCCTAGTCGGATTTGTTAACTACCGAGCCATGACAGGAACTCCATGTTTCTGACTTCTTAATGTTTGATCTATTTGTGATCATCCTTTCCCTGTACCAATACCATAATTTTATTTGTTGATTTTTTAAGGCCACTCCTGGGGCATATGGAGGTTCCCAGGCTAGGGGTTGAATTGGAGCTACAGCCGCCAGCCACAACCACAGCAACACAGGCTCAGAGCCATGTCTGTGAACTATACCCCAGCTCACAGCAACGCTGAATCCTTGACCCACTAAGTAAGGGCAGGGATTCAACCAGCAACCTCTCGGTTACTAGTCGGATATGTTTCCGCTGTGCCACAATGGGAACTCTCCAACACCATAATTTTAAACATTATAAATGTCAATAGTATTGACATGATAAGGAAAAACTTGTTTTGATTATTTTTTACTCTTCTATATGAATTTTAGAAGTTGATGAAAAGCCAATTACAATTGTATTGAATTAGTACATGGCCTGGGAGTGTGGGCTGTGGGGTGACATCTTTCTACCACACTGGGACTTTCTACCCACTCCAGTTCTGCTTTGAATTCCATTCGTAAAGTGGAGTTTCTGCATAAAGTTCTTACATGGTTTAGTCCCAAATAGAATTTTTCCTTTCTGTTTTAAAAGTGATTCTTGGTGATGTGGGTAGTTACTAATTTGGCGTTTATCACATGCCCATTTCCCTTGCTAACCAATCTTCTTAGCACCGAGAAGTAGATTCACTTGGTCCTTCCAGACACCTCTTCTAATCTTTATACTTATTTCTAGAACCTCCAGGACAGGGTTAAATAGCAGCAGTAAGAGCATCTTGTCCCGTCCCCTACTTAGGGGAACGGCTTTAATACTTGCCTGCTTCTCCACTGTGGATCATGTTTGTTGAAGATTTCTGGTACACCCCCCCCCCTTTTTTTCCCCTGTTCTATTCCATTGGTCTTTATTTTATTTCATGTGCCCATTAACACACACCCCATTGTTAGCATAACTTTATAGAAAATATTCACATTTTAGAGGTTAAATCCTATCACATTGATCTGGCCCTTTGCTCTATCATATACATTTTATTTTTTTCACAGAACCGTATACTTCATTTTTTTTCCCATTTACAGTGACTTTTATTTTTTCCATTATAGCTGGTTTACCATGTTCTGTCAATTTTCTACTGTACGGCAAGGTGACCCAGTCACACATACATGTATACATTCTTTTTTCATAGTGACTAGATATGGTTCCCAGTGCTACACAGCAGGATCCCATTGGTTATCCATTCCAGAACATTCCCTCTATTGAAATGGTAGCTCTTAGTCTTCACTTGCTAAGATTTTTTTTTTATCGTATTAGTATTGAATTTTATAAAATTACTTTCTATGAGACTGACGTGCAATCTCCTTTTTGCGTTCTTAGTTTTGATAGCAAAGCTATGCTCTCCTTGCAAAATAAGTTGTGTAGCTCCACATTTTTTCCCCACACTCTCAAACAGTTAGGATGGGCATTATTTGTTCCTTAAAAGTTTAGTATAATTGTGAGCTCCCATGAAGGACAATACAGGCTTTGACTACTGTTCTATTTCTCTTTCCTTCTTGAACAAATGTTGGGATTATTTCCTTTTTCCTGAAACACTATCTATTTCATTGTTAAATACAAATTGAGTGAAATACTCAATTCCCTCCCACACACACACATTCATTCTTCAAGGCCTTGTTCAAAAGTTACTTCCTCTGTGAACGGTGCTTTTACTTTTGTCCCCTAGAATAAAGAATGAACATTTATTGAGGATTCACATGTCAGGCACTATATCAGATCCGTAATTATCTCATCTGGTCCTCACAGAACCCTGCACTGATGAGGAAACCCAAGAAACCCACTCAATGTCACAGAGTAGTGGGGCTGGGAAGCAAGCTCACATCTGTTTAACTTCACAATCTGTGCCTTTGCCCCACCCCACACATTCTACAGGTGTGCCACAGGTAGTCTACACCTGTGATTTTCAAATGCTGATTGCCACCCATTCACTGAGTTGTGAAATCACTTCAGTGAGTTATAATCGGCATTTTCCTTTTTAAATACAAAAGAGTAAAACAGAAAATAGTGCAGATTGTATGAAGAAAGGACATACACTTTCGATGAAATAGTATATACTGTGCATATATAGTGCGTGGCAAATGCATTTCTTGCTAGCAGTAATAGTCAAAAGTCTGAAAGCCTAAAAATGTATCTTGAAAATACCAGGAGCCTTGAACACAGTAGGTATGTGAGGTTGAGCTTAATAATGACCAAGAGGCAAGTGATGCTGTTTTAGTGCCTTCCAAATTATTGAAGAAAAAGGCTCTAGAATTATGATAGCTAACATTTGCTGAGCTTTTACTATGTAACAGAAATGATTGAGTACTTTACATGAAGTTCCACTGAATCCTTACAACAACCCATTTTACATAAAGGAAAATGAAGTTCAGAAAAGTCAATTATCTCGTTTGAGGAGAAGGGTTATTCAAATAGTTTTAAAGGAGCTCTCCCAAGACACTTACCAATAACAAAGTAAAAACAATAGCGACTTTGTGGTGGAGAACCCAAGCAGGCATCTCCTTAACTAACCACATGATCAAAGTCACCGTCACCAGTCATAAGACACGTGAACATCATGAACCTTGGATACAATGCACTGAGAAGCACACGTCATCAGTGAGATTCTTGTCAAAAATGTGCAACTTCAATCTAATTATGGAAAACATCAGATCTAAATTAAGAGACAATTTACAAAACCACTGAGCACTACTCTTCAAAAGCGTGAAGGTCATACAAGACCAAAATACCGTCATAGACTGGAGGACATTTGACAGCTAAATGCAGGATGAGATCCTGGCATGTGGACACTGGCAGGAAAACTGGTAAGATGTGAATAAGGTCTGTATTTCAGTTGATAGTATTATACCACTGTTGACTGGATAACTGTACAAATGGTTGTGTAAGATGTCACCATTCGAGGAAGCTGAGTGAAAAATACACAGGAACTCTGTACTATTTTTGCAACTTTTCTATAATTCTAACTTGTTTTAAATGAAGTTTTTTAAAAAATCCTAACTACTGCAAAATGAAAGGAGAAGGAAGAGCAAGAAGCGTGGAGGGAGGGAAGAGGAAAGGAAAAAAGGGGAAAGGAAGTTAGGGAACTTGTCAAGGTCACCCAGCCAGCAACTGGGGAGAGCCTGGCTTTGAACTCAGTCTGACCGGGGAGTCCTTCACTGCATGAAAGACAGAGAGGTGGAAGGAAACTCACTCAACTAAAGCAGAGTGAGAATGTTTTCCTGACACCTCAGTTTAAAACCCTGTAAAAAAACCTTTGCTACGAACAGTTTAATTTATAGAACCCTTTTAGTGGATTAAAATAGGTCCATTTCTTTAAAAAATTAGAGTAAAATGTATTAAGTAAAAAAAGTCAAAATTTTTATAGTTTAAAGGCTGTAAGCAACTTGAGGATTGGCACCTCATTGACAGATTACCTAGAAATGCGCAGCTATTTAAGAAACATCAACTTCATGTTTCTTGAGGTAGAACTGGATAATTATTTGAAAAATGACAGAGCACTTACATAATACAGAAGGTAAAATTTAACGACCAAACAAGAAACATTGGCTAGATTCTTGTACAAAGTACTTATATTAAACCAACTACACATAAACAACAGTTCACTAGGTAACTAGTTAAGGATTTACAGAGTTCCATGTAGTCATTGCAAGTCATGTAAGAGGCTTAGTGACGTGAAAACACTAGTCTGCCACAAATAAAAATCAATAAACACACCAGAATTCAATTGTATGGTAAATTTTAGGCAACTACCATTTTCCTTTTTGATATTTATTTTTACTTGCCACATTTTCTACAATAAACATTTTTATTAATCAAAAAATTCCTTTGAGGGATTCTTTACAAAGCATAAATTAAAACTGACTTGACATCAATACACAATCCAAATATGCACACAAATGTCTTTTATATAGGTCACTAAGGAACAGAGTATAGACAATCATTTTAAAGAGCATCACCTATGCTAATATGTTATCATAATAAAACATTAAAACAGGGTAAGAACTACATATTTGACTCCCTCTGAGCCATAAGTGCCTATTTTAAAATACCTCAGAAAAATAAGTAAATAATAAATATCCCAAATTACATACTCTCCTACAAAATAAGTTTAATATCTGAATTTATCCAAAGTAAATCATGGCTCCTGAAATATAAATGAATTCAAATTCCCAACAATACATGTTATCCTGAACTACAGGGGTTACGAGTGGGAGGGGGCCATAGATTCCTGAGTACTGTGAATGAGGCCCCTGATTTTCTGTGTCACTGTTTTAAAGACAGTAAGCAACCATGGTCCACACAGATGCAGTCTCTGGCCAGGGGATGCTGAACATCTGCTGGCCTCGGGTAAGACAGCCCCGAGGGGGCAGGAGAGCCGAGCTGGCTGGCAAGGGCACTAGTATTAATGGGTAAACATCAGGAGTTCAGTATGTCAATGGCACGTGGTTCCTGTCTGCAAATGTACTGAAGACCACTACTTTGACCCTGAATCCCCAACCAGGGAAAACCAGCCACAGCAGGTCACAGCAGCACCGGCCTGGAACTGACATCTGAGGCTTCATCCTGGCTCTTCTTCCTGGCCTCCTAGTGTGTTCTGGGCAGTAACAAGCTCTCTCTTTCTCAGTTTCTTTGTGGGAAAACTGTAAAATGGAGATATCTGGATCCTAACTATTATGTTGCAAGATTTACAAGTGTCAAGGCATGTGGAGCACTTGACACTGTTTGGTATAGTTAAGGGCTCCAAAAAGATTTGCAGACATATGGTAGGTTTAAAATGACAACACATTAGCCTGATAAGTCACACAATGACTTCTGAAATGAATCAAAGAAGAAGTGGGTAAATTTTGGTATGAAATTATTAACATTTTTTTTTTTTTCCCCATGACCATGTCATGTGGAAGTTGCTGGCCCAGGGGTCAAACCCAAGCCATGGCAGAGACCCGAGCCATGCAGTGACAAAGCCAGAGGTGCCACAAAGGAACCCTCTGTATTTAATATTATTATTGTTTCATTTTTTTAAACTTTTTACACTGGAAAAGTCAAACTTACTTTGAACAAAATGGAAGTAAATGCTCAATAATTAAAGCATTTTCAAAACAGTTTTCTACAGTTTTAGCCTCTTATTCTTTTAGATGTCTTAAATGTTCATTTTTATTTTCGCTTCTAGTAACAGTCTACACCACTATGTGGTTCTTTGTTTAATGGAAACTGATGTGCTTAGAAAAAATCATCTCAAGAAAGGTATATATGTACAATGCATGCAAACAGGTAACAGGAAATATTAACTACTCCTCCGTTACATTTTTCAAAAGTTTCTCAATCAAGCAAATGGAATGAGAATAGAGTTTTAGCGCCATACACGTGAACAGGAGCACAGAGATTAAAGCCACTTTGCTTACCGTGCCAGACAGCTGCATGTCCATCCCACAGCGTTGCCACTGTCTTCCTCGCACCATCCCATAAATTATGAGAATAAGCTTCTCTCAATACATTCTTCCTCTTATAAATGTGTAAGAAAATAATAGTAAGGTAGAGAAGAAAAATAGTAAAGTAAGGAAGTATTAAGAGTATTAGTGGTGTAAAAACCCACAGGAGATAGTTTGCAAAATTCAAATAGTCCTCCAATTGCTCCACACCAAACCATCCTTCAAGTATGTGGACAAGACAAGTCATATAGGGCATGGAATCCTGTCCTGTACCACAGGTTTGGTTTTTGCCTATCATTTTTCTTTAGGTGAAAATGACAAATTCAGGCTTGCTCTTCATCATCATGGCAGGTCTTTAATTTTGCCACTAGAAGGGAAAAACAATCCAATGTTATTCTCTTCACAGGTGAAAGGTTATATGCTTCAGTCTACATGAATACTGTTAGTCTTTCTTAATACCAAAAATGAATAGATTGTTAACAGTTAACTTTGTTGCAGATTTAAATATGAAAATGGGTTTCATTTGTCCACACATGAAGTGGGTTGGGCTTAGCTTCTGAAATAATTCACAAGCTATAATTATGAGAGGAAAATAAAGCCGATGAATGAAATTTCAGATCAATCTTAGTAACCTGACTTATACCTTAAGTGGCTCATGCTGATCATTTGTATCTTAAACTAGGTTATGTTGAGATAACTGTTCTTCACAGAAGAAAACGTCAATATCTGATGTTTAGTATTCAGTTCCAATGAACAATCAATCAACAGCTGAAGTTTATCTAATATTTCAGTTAGGACCTCTGGTAAACAACCATTTTATCTCCAAAATGACACATTTTGGATTTCAAGCTTCAAGTTCTAGGTTCTGATATGCATTACCTGTCAAGGTTTTTGGTTTTGGTTTTTTCCAATTCTAGAATGTCCTTCAATTTCTAGCTAAAACCTTCCACTCTGATAATTACTGTTCTACACTAATTTGCTTAACTGCCCTCATCCTCCAAATGTCCCACATCTGTACTGGTTTATCTGTGACCGTGCAGCACCCTTATCTTCTTGAGTCACCAACATAAATAAGGCAGCAGTAAGGATTCGGGAACAAACATTTCATTCAAACATTAATCTATTTCCACCCACCAGTAAACGCAGCCCAAATATTAGGGACTCTTCCAAAAGTCTGGATTTTATCTCAGTTCGTATAATAATACGATAAAGCAATACCAAGCCAAGTCCGAAGTGGTCCGACAACCTGCAAGCCTGAACCGCTTCTTGGAGGAAGCTGCCCGGGGAATTTTCAACCAATGCCACGCAGCAAACACTGCTTTTTTCGAATCCAGCAGCTCTGCCCCAGTTTTCGACATTCTGGTTTGTGTCCAAGTACCTTTCGTGTTAATCGCAGTTAGAGGGCTGAGCCCTGTTTCGCAGGCTGCAAACCCCGGGGGGCCGACAGGGCCAGGTGCCTCCAGAGCGTGGACCCACGCAAACTAGTAACAGCGCTGGTGAGGCTTCATGCACACCGGTCGCTTCCGTCCTTCCCGAGGCCCCAGAAAGCAGGTGCTATGAACCAATCCCTATTTGCAAAAGATCCCAGCGAGGCCCGGGAAGGGTTGAGTCGCCCCCCTCACCCGGGTCACACAGGTGGTAAGGGGCTTCGGGCAGGCCTCCAGCCGCCACCGCCCCCCCCCCCGCCCCCGACCACTTTTGGCTCCACAACCAGTGGGTTCATTCGGGTCCCCAGGAGAGCGTCCCCGGGAAGCCCGCGGGCCTGCAGGGAGGTGGGGACACCTCGCCCCCACCCGAGTAAAGACGACACCCGCCGAACCAGAGCGCCTGAAGCGCGAGGGGAGGTGCGGGCCGCGGTGAACGGGGTCGTTGTGACCAGGTAGGGCCTCCCTTCCGGCCACTCCGGTGGCCCGAGCCGAACAGCGAGTCCAGTGGAGGCCGGGGACTCCGGGCGGCCAAGGGAGAGAAAACACGCAGCCTTGGCGCTCGGGCCCGAACCTATCCCGGCGCCGCGGAACGCGGGGAGGCGTAATTGGGGACCACGTACCTCATACCGGAGGGGGCAGAGGTGGTTTGGCTCGCCTTCACCTAGGAGCAGCGGCGGGAGCTCCTCCGTGATACACCCGGCGAAGCGGAGCAACTCAAGCGGCCGGGGAGGAAAACGCCAAACTGCGGGTGCAGCCCGGGAGGCCTTGAGTGTAACACCGCCTTCGCCCCGCCCCTTCCGGTAGCCTCCCGGAATCACTTCCGGTGGCTGCTCCCCGCTGGCTCCAGGCTCTGGGTAACCCAGGCCAAGTGATCACGCGCAGCCGATCCCTCTGGAGGCTTCCCCTCTGTGCCCGGGAGCGGAGCAGCGGCCGGGAGGTCTCCCCGCGCCTGTGCCACGCGGCCGCCTCCTCCGAGGCGCTGCGATGTGCTGCGAGAAGTGGAGTCGCGTGGCCGAAATGTGTCTCTTCCTGGAAGACCTGCAGGAGGGCTCCCGGATCCTATGCTTCTGCTCTCGGGCGTTCGTGGAGTAAGTCAGACGCGGGCCTCCAGGTTCCCGATGTGAGGGCTGCAAGACAGGGTGACCGATCGATCCCCGACACCGCGGCCGGGGTCCCTGACCCCGGGGAGAGGGATGCTTTAAGAAAGGAAAACGAGACCTCAGACTACGACGGGGTGTCGCCTGGGGCCCTTAAACGCGGGAGTAAATCTGCCCTGTGGGCGGTTGGGGAAAGATGCGGAGCTGATATTTGTCACTTTACACTGATCGACTGAGGGAACCGCCAAAAACTGGGGAAAGAAATTGAAATGAAAGCGCTCTAGGATGTGACATCACAGGGTGAAGGTTTAAGACGAATAACTTCTTGGGGTAACATCTTTTTTGAAACCTTAAGATTTGTTAAAGCGCAAGTGCACATAATGAGAACTTCTCGTTATCTGAAAGATTTAACTATAATTATGTCGGGTTTTGAGCTCTCCTGATTTTTGGAAAATAGCTGTTTTAGGTAAAAGTTGCCCTGCATGGGAGATAGTAGGTAAGAAAGAAACTGACTCAAGAATTGGATTTGGGGGCTTTTTTTTGTTTTTTTTAATTAGGTGTGTGAGTTTCTCATGCAATCCTTTTTTAAAAAATCTCAGAAATTGGTTTATCTGCCCTAATCCTTTCACTGGCTTTTTGTTAGTTAAGTTATTCAACTTGCAGAAGTGGATTTTATGTGATAGTCTTAATATATTTTAATATGGTAGAATTTAAATTTGAAGGAAATTTTACTATTCACCATGTGTTTTTGAGGCATAATTGGAAAATTAATCTGAAAAATTAAATTTCATGTAAAAAATATTGTCGCTGCTGTATTAATGCAGCTGCACATGCATTCAGATATTCATCCAGAATCACCATGCTCTGTGGACTGAGCAATCTCTCAAAAATTTGCGTTATAGAGAACCCTTTGCAAGGGTAATGGGATATTCTTCAAGTACCAGGCATCAGAAATATATCTTTCCTGGTGATGAGTGCTCTTAAAGATTCTTGCCCTAAATAGAAAACAGAATTTTCATAAAAATTTAAGCACTATCATTCTCTCTCGCTTACCTTTCTGCCTCAGAGTAGTTGTAGCCTTGGGATTCACTAGTGACAACCTTGGACACCTGTCTCTTGTGTCACCCCTGGAGAGGTGTCTTTCTGCTCAATCCTCTGGACATGGTGTAACCTGTCAGCCTGGCCCACTCCCCTCAAGGCACGCAGGTGGCACTGTGGCTGAGGCCACGGAGTTCACTGGAAAAGAGTACCTGGCTGATATGGGGTGTGAGGGCCAAGAAAGAGGAGTCAGCTTGCTCACGTACCAGCCACGGCACATACTCAGTTCTTAGCCTGCAGCCCTTTTAAGGTTTGATGTTGTCTTCATGAAGCTTCCTTTCCAAAAAAGAAGAGAAGGGTAGGGAATACAAGTTATAAAAAGTTGAGAAAAGTTCTTGTACTTTATCTATAGGAAACAGGACGCAACTGGAATAGGTCGCAAAATCGGTGAAGAGAAGAGAGCAAGGTGGCTTTTCCCTTTAGATCAGTTAATGGTCAGGTAAATTATAACCCTTTAGGGCAAAATAACTTGGAAATATAACCTCAGCATTGTTGCTGGTAGTCATTGAGAAGTCCTCAGGAGTGGGAGGAAAGATGCTGGGAGTTCAGAGGCTCCTAAGTGATTTTTCAAGTAGGGAAAAGGATTGTTTCAAAATCTAAAAACGACAAATTTGACTGTTGGCAAAGTTCTATTGGAGGATTAAAATGAAAGGTCAGTACCATGTAGCAAAAAACAGAAAATGAGCTTTAGCGTAGGTGCCAAATTGAGCTGATTCTTAGGCTAAATAAGATTATAGAACATAATATTGTAACTAATTTCCTTTTTCCTTTTTTACAGCTGCACCTGCCCATGTGGAAGTTCCCAGGCTAGGGGTGGAATCGGAGTGCAGTTGCCAGCCTACACCACAACCACAGCAACACAGGATCCAAGCCACGTCTGTGACCTAAGCTATAGCTTGAGGCCACACTGGAACCTTAACCCACTGAGTGAGGCCAAGGATCCAACCTGCATCCTCACAGAGATTAGTCCTATATCCTCAGAGGAGATTACTCAGGTTCTTAACCTGCTAAGCCACAATGGGAACTCCTTGTAACTAATTTTCAATTTCTGAGGACATTACATTAACATACTGTCTTAGGAACTCTATAATTGGAGTAATAATTATAATTCATCTACACATTTAACTTTCTATGTATTTTCTATGTGAAGTTCATATATATTTACAGTGTTATAGATCTCTTAGAAATGATCAGTACAATGGCTATATAGCAACATGAAAAAAATCTTTAATTTACATTTCAGAATATAAAATACTTAGACAATGGTTACAATTATGTAAAAAATTTTGTGCTTATGTACAAAACCTAGAATAGAAAATGCTGAAAGGATGGAGTAGTAGGTTTTTGCCTAAAAGTTGCCTGCACTGTCAATCACAAGCTTTAATTATTTTTCAAATAATTCATTTTGAAATAATTTCAAACTCATAAAAGTAGTTCAGAGAAGGATATGAAAGTACAAGTACACAAGAATTTTGTTTTGTTGAATTTATTGTAGCTCCATTAGGAAAGTAGTATTAGCTACTACTTGCAGTTATGATGGAATTTATTACAGCCTGATTTACCGGTAAGAAGATATAATAGCAGCCCTCCCCCCTTTATTAAGTTTTCTACTAGGTACATGTTGGATATAACTTCCCATCTTAGTAAAGAAAAAATGTAGATGGAGGTATATAAAGAAAAGTTTAACCATTCACTGTTTTAAGAGTCATTGACACTGAATTGTTTTATCTTATGTTTCAGTTTGACAAAATAAATAAGAACTTCATTTTATGTCAGGCCCTGAAACATCCTTAGCTCAGCCCATGAGTGTCGCATCCACTAGGCAATGGATTATGTGGCTTATTTGCAAATTGACTAGGGTCTGCATGTGGGCTTATAAATGTGTAAGACAGATCTTTTCACATTTATCCTCACTCCTTCAATCAAATTTAGAGAATATTTCACTGCTTGTGTGTCATAAGGAGGGTCAGATTCTTCCCCCAATATCCAGAACTGCCGCTTGATTTTAATAATTAATGATGGGTGTTATGATCTGCGTGCCGTGTAGTGTATAGCAAATGTTTTACATTTACAGTCTTTACACCAGCCCCCTGAGGTGTGTGTTATTACCTCTGTGTTACAGAGAAGGAAAATGTATTCGCATGTAGCTTTCCTGGTTTTCAGTCTTTTCATTAATTAATCTATGCCATCTTAAATTTTTTCTCTAAATTTATTGTGTAATTTTTTTCAGTCTTGGCTTTTAATTTGCTTTACAGAGATCGGAAATTGTACAATTTGGGATTAAAAGGCTACTATGTGAAAGACAATGGCAACAATGCAGGTAATACGGCAAGAAGCTACAGACCTTTTTTGCTGAAAATATTATAAATGACAAATGATTGTATCATCATAGATAGTTCATATTTTTTTCACTATAACATGGTCCTGGAATCGCTCAGAGCAGATCTTCCCATTGCCTGTAGCTAGCCCATGTTTGGACTTGAGGCAGCCTCTCTTGCCCTGTACAGCATTCCTTCCTGAGCTGTCACCATTAGGTAAGAGAGACCTGAACTTTGAAGCTTGGAAAAGCAGAAAACATAGTTTCTTCAGCAGAACTTTATTGTGTTAAAAAATAAACTGAGACACATTAAAACATTTTTTTTTTTTCAAGAATTTGAGCATGCCTGAATTCAGATCAGCACCAGACCAGCTCCAGGTGGTTATAGGGGTGCCCCACAGCAGAGGTAGGAGAGGAGTTTTTATAGAGAAGATGGAGATGCAAAGCAAGGAATTTGATTGGCCGTAGTTTAAGCAGCTGCCTTATTTGGGAAGGTGTGCTTGGCTGCTTGTGCCTCGTTGTTAAGTTTCATTGTCTCGGATTCCAGTGCACTGGCTGGGCCGAGGTGCTCTTTGTATGGTTAGGCGACTGAGGCGTTAGTGCCAGCTCAGTCTGACTGCCTCCTTGTTTGACTGCGTTAACAGTTCATAGATAAATGAATGATTGGGGATAAACTCCCAGTGAACATCCACCATCTTTTGTCACAAAGTAAAGAGGCCACAGTCTGGATTAACGTGCTTCCCAAATAAATAGACTCTGTTCTGTGCTTTGCACCTCACCTAGTTACCTGAAAGCTGTCGTGGACTCGGTGACACGTCTCTCTTGACCCCCTTTGAACTTTCTGCACAGACCTTGTATATTTCCCGAGATGCGGGGGGGAAAACTGCAACACAAGTTATCGCCTAAGTCAGCACGAGGCAGGATTTCTATTTCAATCCGTAACTCTCACCTAGCTCTCACCGAGATGGCACAAATCACTACTTCTTCATTTATGCACTGGATGAAATGGTTGGCTTGTGTTTCAGTATCACTTAGTACAAATAAGATTTCTTTAGAGACTAAGGTCCCATAGAACCCAAGAAAACATGAGAGAAACATGAGCCTAGCTAATTCATTTTCTCTGTCTGCTCTTCTGAGCTTTCTTGACAAGTTCGTTAAATGGATCTCCATGGTTGAGCTAGGCATTCCCCACCCCAGAGTGGGATTTGTGCCCATGAGATCTCTCTTCAGTCTCCATTTTTGCTGTGGTAAGATTCACTGTTTTGTTGCCTAAGATCACTTAGCTGGAGTGCAGCTCAACCTGAATTGCATGTGCTAATATATAAAGTGTTTTATCTCACATTTTAGAATGGAGTGCTCGCATAGCATTTGTCCAGTCTATGGCGTGAGCTACTTTTAGATTGCCATATTGGGATAAAGTAAAGCTTGTTGCCATAAAACAGGTTGCCTCTAAGACCTAGCATCAGGGAGTTTGAGAAGACCTCCCAGTTCAGTGCATTTCACGCCTTTAATAGCAGAATCCTTTCATTAAGTCAGCCTCCCACGGGGCCCCAGGGCGTGAATGAAGGACCCAGGAAGGGCCTGGAGAGGTAGCTCACAGCTCCTCAGATAACTCCGCAGTCCTCATTTTAAATCCACCGACTGAGTGCAGTGTCGCAGGCATGTGATCATGTGAGTGCTTTCCCTGTGGCTGTTCCGCTGTGTTCCCTCTCCATCCTTGCCTGGTGCCCAGCAGACGGGCTGGTCCACAGCGTTAGCCACGTGGGCAGCTGGGTGGGCGGCAGCCGGCAGAGCAGACTACACCTTGTCTCTTGATTCCTATTCGGCTGTTTTTTCACTAGTCCATATTCCTCTCAGATTCTTTTTTTTCCTTTTATTTTTCTTCCCCTCAAAAATTGTAACATTCGTACATCTTTACCTTGGGCAAGTCAGGAAATGTCTGAGTCTCAGGTGGTTTGTTTCTTTAAAATGAACGTGTCAACACCTGTATCTGAATTTTCTCTAAAACTAAGCTAACATAGCAAACGCTGTGTGTAGGAGACCAGCTGACAGAAGAGGAGGAGGAGAGTAGTCATTCCGAGGGCCCTGTGGAGTCACGCGACAGCAGAGCCCCAGGCCCAGATGAAAGTGAACTTGATTCTGAGGCTGAACTGATGAGAAGTATGGGGCTGCCACTGCAGTTTGGTGGGATGTCTGTGCATAAGAATTTCGAGGTAAGTATCAGTCTACTTTTATTGTTTATGTTTCTTAGTTTTCTTCATAAAATATCACATGGGATTTTTTTTATCCCAAGTCTAATGCATTCACAAATTAGGGCACCCCTTTTTAAATGTACATACATATTTATAAATTAACCAAAACTGCAAATTGTGATATGTCTTCCTCTTAGAAACGTAGTAAGATTCACTTCTTTGTGTGACTAAAACCCAGGATGCAAGGGTTGAGGCTATTTTGTGTGATGTCAAAATAGACTTAAATTCTACTCTTAGAGTTTATAAAGCACAGTTTATATGCAAGTTATTTACCTTTGTAGGTATCTATGAATACTAGAAACAGAGTTAAAATGAAAAAGAAAAAGAAAAAACACCAAAAGAAGTACTTCAGTGAAACTATGAGAGAATCTCGGAGCCAAGAATGTGAAGAAGATGACGTTTTGGCTTCAGATGATCCGTCTTCAGTTGAACAGAATAAGAAGACCAGAACATGTAACTGTCAAACCCCAAAAGACATGGAAACTGAAAAGCTTCCTGTTGAAAGAACATTACCTCCAAAGCTGGAGATTACAGAGAAATGGGAAACATATTGGAACGAATATGGTGGAGGACTGTTATGGCAGAGCTGGCAAGACAAACATTCAGGTCAAACCCTGTGTTCTGAACCTTGGAACATGCCTGATACAAAGGAGGAGTGGGAACAACATTATAGTCACGTTTATTGGTATTACTTGGAACAGTTTCAGTATTGGGAAGCTCAGGGGTGGACTTTTGAAGCCTCACAAAGCTGTGACACAGACGCCTGTGGGGCCGAAACAGAAGTTGACAAGAGAGATGAAAATTGCGTGAAAGCAAACGTCCTTTCTTTCCCGTCTTCATCAGTTGGTAGCGAAAGCTCTAGTTCAGGTGACAAAGATCACAGTGAAATCCTTGATGGAATTAGTAACATAAATCTGAATTCAGAGGAAGGAGAACAGAGCCAATTAGTGTCCTCTGGGAGCGGTGACGGACATCCGTGTCTAAGTGAAGTCCACGGCAGAAGAGAATGTCCCACCTCTGGCCAAAGGGAACCATGTCATGGCGGAGCCAAGGGGAGCGACCTGTCTGAGGCTGGGAGCACAGAGCATCCCGCTGAGGGTAAGACTGGCCAGATCTATCCTCCTGAGTAGTGACTGACAGAACCAGTCTGTTCACCAAAATAACTAACACGGATCCTTTGTGGTAGAGTTAAATAATGCCAGCTACCTTTTATGGTGCAATAATGAAATGATTTAATCCCTCTTTTTTTATGTCCCAGTTGCTCATCACATTTTTATAGAAATAAAAAGAGTATTTGCCTAGAGTTTAGGAGTATTGGTCCTTCCTCTTATACCTTGGTGGCCGGTGCGTTAAAACCTGGACATCCACTGAGAAGTCTGACTTAGAGTGAGCTTGGAATGGCCAAGTTTCTCTGGAGCAGCTGAGATGATAGGAGGCGTGGCAGAGTGATTGTCAGCACAGGTTTGCCGTCCGGCAACTCTGATGGGGTCGAGTCTGGAATTCCCTGGGGACAAGCAACATCTTGCTCTATCGAGGGTCTCAACAGGTCATGGTATTATAACTGGACGGGTTGATTGCAGGAGTCTCAGAAAATATCCAGGATAAGGAACTTGTCTGACTCCTGCCTGAGTGATTAAAACAGTTGTGCCAAAAAAAAAAGGAGTTCCCATCGTGGCTCAGCAGAAACAAATCTGACTAGTATCCATGAGGACGCAGATTCGATCCCTGGCCTTATTCAGTGGGTTAAGGATCTGGCGTTGCTGTGAGCTGTGGTGTAGGTCTCAGACAGGCTTGGATCTGGCCTTGCTGTGGCTGTGGTGTAGGCTAGCAGCTGCAGTTCCGATTTGACCCCTAGCCTGGGAACCTCCACATGCCTCAAGTATGACCCTGAAAAAGAAAAAAAAAGTTGTGCAGACTGGTGCCACTGTCAGGACTACAGAATGTGTGTTGGAGGGTTTTGAGAGACATTAGAGTAGGGTGGGATGGTTGGGAGAAGTTAGTGTAGGGCGGACTAGAAGGCGTCTGCTGGGGTGGATAAGCCACCAACTTATGCATCAGGAAGATGGGAGAGGCAGGCATCTTTAGAACTTGAATTTTTCCTGAAGCCCACTGAGATGGGGCCTCGTCATCCTTGAGGTTGGGTGCTGGGAAAGTCTGAGTTATAGCAACTCTCCTCTCAACCTCATTTATGCATAAAGCAAAAGGTTTTGGCTTTTTCCTTAACAAGGGCCTTTGCTTTGCTCCTCTCAGATTACTGATCTCACTTCATCCCCACAGTTTCCTTGAGGTTCTAAAGATCTCTGGCTCTTTTCTCTGTCCTCTTACAATGGAGCTGACTTCAGTGCAGTGTCCTCACTCCTTTCTGTTTTGCTATTATTTTCATCCTTTTTTAATGGGATTGTTTTTTATTATCAATCTTTTGATATTTTTGTTCTTATTTTGACCCTAAAACTTGAGGTCTGGACCTTGGTCAGCGACTGCTTCGTGTTCCTCCTTCCAGTTATCCCCCTTTATCTTCCATTGCCTGTCCCCGTAGGTGGATCATCAGCCATCTCTGCAATTAGCTCCAGCAGGCCTGCCTTCGGGATCAGTTTGAGGCCTCTAGGTTTTGCTTGTTGTAGATCCTCTTTGAGGTCAGAACATGAGGCAAGCATTGCATCTCTCTGTAAGTGTGTGCTCCTCTGTTGGTGTCAGAGTCCTCCTGACATAGTCTGTCTGTCCTCTGACAGTAAAGCCGCCACTGTGGGGCAGACACCTCCACTTCTGGTCCCCGCCACCTGCCCTTCCTTCCCATCTGAAGAAACACACAGCAGAGACAGGCATGTGCCTCAGCTGGAGCCTCCACGAGTTAAAAAGTGGTTTTGTTTTTTGTGGGTTTTTTTGTCTTTTTGCCATTTCTTGGGCCGCTCCCGCGGCATATGGAAGTTCCCAGGCTAGGGTTCTAATCGGAGCTGCAGCTGCCGGCCTGCACCACAGCCACAGCAACGCAGAATCTGAGTCGCGTCTGCAACCTACACCACAGCTCATTGCAACGCCAGATCCTTAACCCACTGAGTGAGGGGTTGAACCCGCAACCTCATGATTCCTAGACAGATTTGTTAACCACTGAGCCATGATGGGAACTCCCAACGAGTTAAAAACTCTTTCTAAATGGTAGTGCTTATCTTTCTGCAACTTCAGTTCTTAAAGAACTGTATGACAACTAAGTGTAATTGCTTTTTAATAAAGGAGGGGTTACTTTTAATCAAATGTGATCATGCCATCTTCAGAGTCATTTAGATTAAAATTCCATCAAGATGTGATAGCTGATAGCTGTCCCAAAGGTAACTTTGTGGATTGATTTGTATTGATTTGGAGAGCCCTGAGGAAAAGCAGTTTGAGTGCACTTTTTAAGTAGGTCGATCAGGGAAACGTGTAGACCTTAATAGGCGTAGCTCCAGGTTTTTACACTCAGACTGCGTGTCGATGCCCAGAGCAGAAGATGCGGCCTGACTCTGGGCCTGACACAGGCATATGGTTCATTGCAGGAATGTTTTGATTGCCTTTGCACATGGCAGGCAAGTGGTCAAATCAAGGGCAGAAATCCACAGCCATGTCTCCACCTCTTTAGATTCCCATAAGTCCTCAGAAGTAAACACCGCCGGAGACCGACCACGCACCAGCAGCACTGACGGAGACGAGAGCGGGGACGACCCGCCTGAACAGAAGCCAAGCAGACTTAAGAGGAGGCAAGTCGCACGTACCTCTCTCCAGCGCGGGTTTGTGTGAGCACGCGTGTTCTTGTGTCCATGAGCAGGTGGCCACAGGTGCCTGTCCTGTCACAGCCCTGCCATCCTGGGCCGAGAGGAGGCGAGACATGCCGTCCAGACCTGTGGTCAGACCCCTCCCCGCCGCTCATTCTGCCGTACTCGCTCCTCGGCAGAATGGACCTGGTGCCCCTTTTATGAGATGATCGGGAAGACTGGACCTATAGCATGTGGTGTACCTGACACTTACTCGGCTGTCGGGAGTGCTTGCTTTTATCTAATAATGTGTCAGTAGGTAGATCTCTCTCTTGAGGAAGTTCTGACTTTTTTTTTTTTTTTTTTTCAAAACTCTGGACTTATCACAGTTTTATTGCTAAAGTGGCCTCAGGTACGTTAGATCAGTGGTCTCATTCTGTAGGAATACTGAGCCAGAACAGGGATCAGTGCCACACCCAGGACTGTATAGCAACATGACAGCCCTGAAGCCAGGGTCCAGACCCCCTCTGAGGAAGGCAGTGCTCTCCCCAAGATAGTCGATGCATATATTTAAGCAGCTGGAAAGAAATGAAAAGTCAAATGCTGATGCTAAAAAATACAAGAAAAGGATGGACATCACAGAATTCGGACATTAGCTGGAAACATTTCATTTCTCTGACACTGTGTGAAGTGCTCTATGTAAGATTTTTATGTCTCATACTCCTTGTAAACAGTCAGCAAGCTTTGCTTTAGAGGCTCAGTAACTTAGGACATAAAAGTAAAAAGCATATTTCTCCTGCGTTCCTTCTCAGTGATACATGCTGCTTGTTAACTCGTCCTCTGCTTCCTACCAATTCTTAGAGGCAGGGACCACGAGTGTGCTTATTCTTGGGACCTAGTAGGTCCTCCATAATGTTCAGTGTGCTCAACTTAATTTGCAAGAATTATTTCGCATCACTTGCATTTGTTACATTTGCCCAGGTAGTAGGAACCACTCGAAAGTATCTCCAAAAAGTGGTCCTGACTTACTTAATATCACTTGTGTCACAACCTTATTTAGTGTTTTCTTTTCTTTTTTTTTTTTGCCATACCCAGGGCATATGGACATTCCCAGGCCAGAGATCAAGTTCAAGCCACAGCTGTGACCTGCACTGCTTTGGGGTAGGGGATCAAACCTGCATCCCCTCAGCAACCCAAGCCACTGCAATCAGATCTTTAACTCATGTGCCACAGTGGAAACTCCCTGTGACATCCTTATTCTTGGGGGTTTTTTTGTTGGGTTTTTTTTTTTTTTTTTTTTTGTCTCTTTCTAGGTTCCGCACACGAGGCATATGGAGGTTCCCAGGCTAGGGGTCTAATCAGAGCTATAGCCGCTGGCCTATGCCACAGCCACAGCAACGCCAGATCCGAGCCGCATCTGTGACCTACACCACAGTGTACCACAACTCGGGATCCTTAACCCACTGAGCAAGGCCAGGGATCGAACCCGCAACCTCGTGGTTCCTAGTCAGATTTTTTTCCACCGCGCCACAGCGGGAACTCCTACAACCTTATTCTTAACCATATTTTTTCTTTTGTCATTTTTTTTTTGGTGGCATTGATACTTCTCAAATGTTTCCTTGTTTGTTTTTAAGGAAAAGCTCTGAAGATCTCACCTATGAAATCAGTTCAACTGGCTGCAGGTTAACTGGTGTTTTTCCACGAGAAATTGGAGAAATTCGTATTAGTACCATGTTCAAGGATAGAGATAATCACCTGACATGGTTTAAAATTGGAGTGCTCATTACTGTGTTCCAAACTGCTAGATAATGTATCTCGTTTGGAAAAATCCTGATTCAAGTGTTCTGTTTCCTGTCTTCCTGAGTCTGTGGACCGTACTCAGTTGTTGTGATGGGTTGACTATAAGTACCTTTTGATATTTGCCCAACCCGGTGGCTTTGGAGGAAATGGCTTAACCTCTGTTTGCTTTGTTTGTTTAGCCATGAACTGGACCCCGATGAAAACCCAGATTCAGACGTGGACCACAGTGGTTCCCTTCTAGGATTCAAGCATGGCTCGGGACAAAAGTAATTATGCAGAAATGCCGTTGTCTTCCAGAAATTGTATCGTTTTCAGCTGTCTTACAGCTGTCTGATACTTACTCAGAGAGCTAATGATGGTTATATGCAGGATAGCATTTGAGACACTGCAGTTAAAGCACTAAGCTCTCTTGTTGGTGAGAACTATCGAGCTATCACATGTGTTTGATATATGCACACGTATTAACTCAGTTGCACTTCATAGCCATCCACTGTTTGTAGTCTACAAAATTGTAATCATTTCTGTGTACTTGAAGCTATATCATCATTTAAGGCTAGAGTTCATAAAAATTTCTAAAGGACTTTCCTGATACTGCCGCTTTTAAATTCTTGGCAGGATTTATTTCTGCCCACATGTCATTTTACTGAGAAATTGCATGGGTAGCTTTGCTCCCTAGTTGTGCTAAGACATCCACAGAGATTTATTCTGTTACCTGGGATTTAACTTGACTCTTCTCGTGCTGTAAGTGCTCAGTTGTACGTTACACTGTATGTCCCTCAGAGTCTCTAGGAGAATCAGTGAGGCTTAATAGAGTCAGAGAAGGCTTCATAGAAGACAGACATGTTTTAGGACAGGAAAGATTCAGATGGTTAGGGAGTTCCCGTCGTGGCTCAGTAGTAATGAACCCAACTGGCATCCATGAGGATGCCGGTTCGATCCCTGGCCTTGTTCAGTGGGTTAAGGATCCAGCATTGCCGTGAGCTGTGGTGTAGGTTGCAGATGAGGCTCAGATCTGGTGTTGCTATGGCTGTGGTGTAGGCCTGCAGCTGTAGCTCCAATTCAACCCCTAGCCTGGGAACATCATATGCTGTGGGTGTGGCCCTAAAAAGACAACAGCAACAACAACAGTGACAAGAAGATTCAGATGGTTACATCAGCAGATGTTCTCTAATTATTTTAGTCATGGGGGTTTGCTTCTGAGGTGAGTTCAGATTGATTTGGGTTAAGAATCTAGCGGCCCTTTTAAGGTTATTTGAACATATCCAGACAGGTGTGGAAGAGCTTCCGCATCACCTCACTGAGAAAAAATTACATTTTCCCAGTATGCATTGGGGCTGCAGTTTCCTGCTGTGTCGTCACTACATTTTACAGTGCAATTTCTCCTTTCTTTTATATGTAAGATATGTTGCTATTCCCAACTTTGGTGTTTCACATTTACTCGAGAATTAACATACAAGCTAGACTTTTAAAAAGTCCTCTGCATTTTTAACTTTATTCCATGATTTCTGTAATTTTAAAAAATGAAGTTAAAATTCTGGCTAGTAGAACAACCGTGAAAACTGTTTCATGTAAGGGATCGGATTCATAGACTCTAGAGTTTGAACCATTTCTTTCTGTTTGGTCACAGATACGGTGGGATTTCCCATTTCAGTCACCGGCGGGTCAAGTATCTGCAGAAGAATGTGAAGTACAAGTCCAAGTTCTTGGACATGAGAAAACAAATCAAAGTGAAAAATAAACACATCTTCTTTACTGAAGGGTCAGAAAAAACACTTTCCAAGAAAAGCAAAACTTTGACTAAGGTATATGTAAATTTTATTTTGTATTTACAAACCAACTCTCATTTTGTACCTTGATTCCTTAGCATTAATGTTTGCCAACGGGGACCCCGTTTCTACTGGATAGAAGGCCACCTAAAATTCTTTACTCTTTGCTGCTAAAGGCATATATTGTGTGAATTAAATTTGAAACAAGCATAAATGGGGGGGGGGGTGATGTGAAGGGGGTGTTGTGAAAGCCACAAAGTAGTAGAGTCTAGAATGATCAGTAGGTAAAATTGCCTTGTGTGGGTTAACATGTCATCTGTTGCAGGCTAAGTAGGATGCTGCAAGTTCAGTTTCAGACACAATATTTATTGTAGGCCTTAATCCTGAGGTCTTCGAGAGTGATGAATCACACTTTACAGTAACAAGTTCATCCTAAGGGCATGAGCCTGAAGGCTGGTGGAGTGATTCCCATTGGTAACCGGAATGTTCATATCCCTTTCTTGGGGACTTGCTGTACCTGCCTGCCGTCTAAGTACCTGGAAGAGAAAAGTAATGAGAATTCCTTTTGCTTGGTTTGATGAGTGATCCTTTTCCATTATTTAAAAAAAAAAAAAAAAAAAAAAAAGGCACCACCGAGTGAGCAGAAGTTTGTCTCTGTCACATGTCCAGCAGCTCTTTAGAGCAACAGAACAAAATCTCAGATCCCATGGTGACTTTATTTTATTCTTAGGGTACATTGGCCTTCCTTAACTTTAGCCTTTGTCCAAAACCCGCTGCAGTTATATAGCTGGTTTTATTTTTATTATATTTTAGATTGATTGGTTGCTGGTGATGCTTTAGTATTTTAGTGGCCCTGGTTATATCTGGGACATATTTCCTAATATCCAGTCAATCAGTCCTATAGGACTTTTTATACTGTATTGGGTATGATAGTCCCTGTACATTCATCCATAGACGAAGAGCGGAGACATAACTCTGTGCGTTGCTAAGGAAGGAAATAAATGTGGCTCTTGTGTCCATAGACAGCTGGCTGGTACATAGGCACAGTCCCTGAAAAGAAGAAGCTGGTTGCTTTCCAGGCCCAGCTTCTGTCTGTCACTCTTGTTCCAATTTCCTAACTCTTAGGAAGGTTGTGAAGATCTGTTATAAAGAAAATTCTGGTTATACAAGGTTGCAAGGAAGTGTGTATCCTCTGACCTTGAGCCTTGTTAACATTTCAAAGAAGAAACCTAGTTTTTAGGAATCATTTTACTGGCTCTACTCTTCAATAGAAGGCAACTCAAATTCTTTCCAAGACAGCACTGCTTTTATTCTTAGAGACAGATTGACACTAAATCTTTGCAGAGTTCATCTTCGATGCTGAGTACTCTTGAACATAGATTGTAGCCTGGGCCATTTCAGAAAGCCCTATGTAATTTGAAAAAAACTAAAATTAGTAACAATGGGTATGTACCTTTAGTAAGGTAATATTTAGTACCGTTACATTGCTAGAAGTCTTTGTGGAAAGTGACTGAAACAGTTCAGCCTTATCCCCTTAGTGTTAATTGATAAGAGGAAGGTCACAGTCCTGTGTTTAATCTGCTGGGGTTTTTTTCCTTTTAAGGAGATCTTTAATAAGGTTACGACAAGTCCAGATACAGAGTGCAGTCAGGTTGGAAACACTCACATTGGCTTGTGTGGTACAGTGTACCTACAGCTGGTACTGTGACCCAGCTTGTCACGTCCCAAATGCTAAAGCAAGTGGGAATAGTCTGTGTAATTGGGAATTAAGTCATGCTTGTAACATCTTAAAATTTCAGGTAGAAAAATTCCTAAAATGGGTTAATGAACCAATGGAAGAGGAAGCATCGCCACCGTTGGTTTCTGGTGACAATGTGCCAGACACCTGTGCCAGCAGCGATTCAGAGGAAAAAGAACCGTCCGTTAAAAATGGTGATGAGACGGGCGAGCCCGAGCCTGGGGAGTGTCCAGCCGTGTCTTCTGCAGCTGGGGGACCAGAAACAGAAAAAAATGACGGGGCCGGTCCAGGGGCAGCCAAGGCAGATGAGGAGGATGGCCCTGCTCAGGCTGCCCCAGACCCTCTTCAGGTGGAAGCTGAAGGTGAGGCTAAATGTGCTTCCGATTGCTAAGCGATTTAAATACGTTGTTTTAAATAGCTTTTCCCTCCTTCCCTGGCTAACAGTGGCCAGTCCCTTTGGTTCCTATTGAAGTCTAAAATTGCCGTGGTTTTCTTTTGGATAACTTTTTTTTTGTTCCTGTGTCTTGTGGAGATGGCTGTTGGTAGTGGTGTTTGTTTTTTGGATGGTACATTGACATAAAAAGGTGTTTACAGAAGTAGGCTATGATGAGGAAAACAGAGAAGCATTTTCACTTTATGCCCTTTTATTTTACATCAAGTGTTCTTTTATAATTAGAAATCATAGTTGTACTTGGTGGTACATTATGGCTTTTATAAGGTAGAAATTTTCTTTTGACATAGTATTCAGTTTTATTGATGAATTATTTCAGAGTTGCCTAATGAAACAATTACACTTATTGTGATAGTTTCTTTCTTAATTTAGTATTGAGGAAAATTCCTTATTGGAATCATGATTTTTTTTTCCCTTGTATGTGTGTGTATATGTAAACCTGTGATCTTCATACTACATAATTCTTTCCCTTTCTAAACAGCATATTTAAGGTAGTTTTTATTGTCAGTATACAACTGATGTTTATATGGTACTTGGAGATTCTGGAATGAGAGTGCTTTATTCTCGTTTAATATGTAAAGTAGCCCAGTAAAGGTAGGTGAAATTACCCCTGTCGTATAGATAAGTAAAGCTTAGAGAAATTAAGAATTTTTGCCCAAGGGAGTTCCCATTGTGGCTTGATGGGTTAAGGACTCGAATAGTATCCATGAGGATACAGGTTCTATCCCTGGCCCCACTCACTGGGTTAAGCATCCCGAGTTGCTATGGCTGTGGTATAGGCCGGCAGCTGCAGCTCCAGTTCAACCCCTAGCCTGGGAACTTCATATACTGCAGGTGTGGCCCTAAAAAGCAAAAAAAAAAAATTTGCCCGAGATCACCCAGCCGGTAGGTGGCATTGCTAGAACCCAGTACCAAGTGGTCTGATTACTGAATGCCATATTTCTGCCCTACCTCACGTCCCTGACCACTTGTCACGATGCTGGTATTCTCACCTGGGGTAATATAGCCGACCCAGGTATTGGAAGATGTTGGTCAGAATGACCTGGAGAATTCTGGCCTTCCCTATTTTGGATTACATTTGTTTGTTTGTTTGTTTGTTTATTTTATGATTTTTATTTTTTCCAGTATAGGTGATTTACCATGTTCTATCAATTTCTACTGTACAGCAAAGTGACCCAGTCAAATAAATATATAGATATAGATAGATAGACTTTTTGTCACATTATCCTCTATCATGTTCCATCACAAGTGACTAGATATAGTTCCCTGTGCTATACAACAGGATCTCACTGCAAATGCAACAGTTTGCTTCTATAAACCCCAGACTCCCAGTCCATCCCACTCCCTACCAGTGGCAACCACAAGTCTGTTCTCCTAGTCCATGATTTTCTTTTCTGTGGAAAGGTTCATTTGTGCCCTATATTAGGTTCCAGATATAAGTGATATCGTATGGTATTTGTCTTTCTAACTTACTTAGTGTGAGAGTCTGTAGTTCCATCCATGTCACTGCAAATGGCATTATTTTGTTTTTTTTAATGGCTGCGTAGCTTTCCATTGTGTGTATGTACTACATCTTCTTAATCCATTCACCTGTAGATGGACATTTAGGTTTCCATGTCTTGGCTATTGTGAATAATGCTGCAGTGAACATACAGGTGCATGTGTCTTTTTCAAGGAAAGTTTTGTCTGGATACATACCCAAGAGTGGGATTGCTGGGTCATATGGTAATACTGTATTTAGTTTTCCGAGGTACCTCCATACTGTTTTCCATAGCGGTTGTAGCAATTTATATTCCCGCCAACGGTGGAGGAAGGTTCCCTTTTCTCCACACCCTCTCAAGCATTCGTTATTTGTTGACTTGTTAATGATGCCCATTCTGACAGGTGTGAAGTGGTACCTCATAGTTTCGATTTGCATTTCTCTAATAATTAGTGATTTTAAGCATTTTTTCATGTGCTCGTTGGCCATCTATACATCTTCTTTGGAGAAATGGTCTATTCAGGTCTTCTGCCCATTTCTCAACTGGGTTGTTTTGTTGTTGTTGAGTTGTATACATTGTTTATATTTTATAGATTAAGCCTTTGTCAGTTGCATTTAGGTTGTCTTTTGGGGGGTTTCTTATGGTTTCCTTGGCTATGCAAAAGCTTGTCAGTTTGATTAGGTCCCGTTGGTTTATTTTTGCATTTATTTCTGTTACCTTAGGAGACTGACCTAAGAAAACATTTGTATGGTTGATGTCAGAGAATGTTTCTCCTATGTTCTCTTCTAGGAGTTTGATTGTGTCTTGTCTTGTGTTTAAGGCTTTAAGCCATTTTGAGTTTACTTGACGTGGGAAGCTGAGTCCTGTCCGGATGGTCTTGTACAATAAGGAGTTGTTCAGTCGAAATGCTAGTGCCCCCTCTCTTGAGAAACTCTTGGCACTCTTTGCCGTTGATGACACTTGCTCTTTGCCTGATCAGATGCCATATTAGGACACAGCCCTAGGTTTGAGGACCATGTCAGTGTCTAGAGTTTTGTCACCGTCAGTTCTCATCATCATACTTAGGTAGGACAGTTCTCTGTCTTCCTAAGTTGCTCCATCGAATCCATTCAGAACTGAAACCAAATAACCAAACTGATAAAAATCATTTATCTAAGAAAAAGTCAGTCTGAATGAATGAGATCCATTTCTGTTGAATGGAGCTAGTGGCCCCTGTTTCAGTTTCTCAGAGCCTGTAGGACTTCTAGGTCATGGCTAGGTTCAGAGGATTGATGTAGCTGATAGAGCTTAATCCGTTCGTGGGAGCTTTTGTTTTAAAGAAGGGAAATGTTTGCATTTCCTAATTCACCCACTAAAGTATGTAAAGTACTATCCATTCATTCATTCCTTTGGAGGAATTAAAAATTGGAGCTTAGAGAGCCTGGGTTACTTTTCCAAGTTCAGTAGAGAAATGGAGGCTGTTGTCTGAAGTCAGTGCTGCTCCCAGCGGGCCCGCCCTCCACCTGCCGAGGGGCGCTGTGCATGGTCAGTTTTTGATGGGGCCACACTTGAAGGTAAATTCACCTGTGATTTCCTTTTTTTATGGTGAGCATCTGTATTACTCCTGTTCTTTATTGTAGCTGAAAATAAAAAGAAGAAGAGGAAGAAAAACAAGAACAAGGGAGTTTGTCTGCCCCCTGAGATAGCGGCCGTGCCCGAGCTGGCGAAGTACTGGGCCCAGAGGTACAGGCTCTTCTCCCGTTTTGATGATGGGATTAAATTAGACAGAGGTAAGGCACACGTGTCTTCTTTAACTTTGAAATAATTTCAAACTTCTAGAAAAGTTGCAAGAATAGTAAGAAATTTTTTCCTATCCTCTTTACTCAGATGCAGCTATTCTCAAAATTTTGCCACCCTTCTCCCTGTGTGTGTGTGTGTGTGTGTGTGTGTGTGTGTGTGTGTGTGTGTGTTTCTGGTCCACTTGCCCTACCACGTAAAACGTTAGTGTGTGTTTGACAATATTTTTATGTAAGAATGATAAAGTTACAAATTTAACATTGTTACAATATATTAATCTATGAATCAATACTCTAGTTTCATCAATTATCCTAATATCCTTTATAGCATTTTTTTTATCTTCTAGTATAGGATCATGTATTGCATTTATTTTCATGTGTCTTTAGTTTCTTTTAATTTGGAATAGTTCCTCAGCCTTTCTTTGTCTTTCGTGACATATTTTCCAACAACAACTGCCAGTTACTTTCTATAATGTGTCTCAATTTGGGTAAAAAATGTGTTTTTTAAACTTCAGAGTCAGGTTTAATCTGTATTTTTAGCATCTTAGGAGAGAGAGCAAACGCAGTTGATAGATTATGAAACAGAACATCTAATGTGCGGAAAGATGTAAGTTAGTGAATTAACACTGGAAACTCTGAATTCTTTCTCGAGTTTTCCTACCATGACCTTGAACGGCTTACGTACACTTGGTCGTGCCAGCCAATGCTGATTTTCATGTTGAGGCTGCCCGAATATTGGTCTTTATTAACTGTCAAAATCAGAAGGTCTTAATCTGCAGTGGAGCTTCAGGGGTTCTGTGAGTCTCTTACAATTATTTATAAAATTGTCTTAGGGAAAGTACATAGTAGCCTGATAGGGAAATAAGACTGGATAAAAGCTTTTAAGTCTGTGAAAGAAGTTTATATTTTTATTCTACCAGCAATGACGAGTCATTTAAAATTTTGGTAAAGGACAGGTGGTGCATCATTTTGTTCAGGGAAGTGTCTTTCTGAAAAATATAAATCCCTTCTATTGGCAGAGAAGGAGAGCAGTGTGCTTTTTCTCTGGAATGGGCACAGGACCTCATTCCTGAAAGGGAGGCAGGCTCTGCTGTGCCTGCAGCTCTGCTGTCTTTCACTGTCACCTCCTTCTTTTCCCAGAGTGTCCAGTACAGATCTGATTCATTGCTTCCCCTTCAGTAATGAAGTTTGGGAAGTTGGTCACCTAGAAAAGCTGACTTTCCATTTGTTTAACGTCTAAGGCATATAGGAATGTTTGCTGTGTCTGTGTTTGGCTTCATGGCATTGAGCATCCTAACAGAAGCTCTCCCTTGGCAGAGGGCTGGTTTTCCGTCACACCTGAGAAGATCGCTGAGCACATCGCTGGCAGGGTCAGCCAGTCCTTCCAGTGTGACATTGTGGTCGATGCGTTTTGTGGAGTTGGGGGAAACACCATTCAGTTTGCCTTAACAGGAAAGAGAGGTAAGTAGTCGGCAGTGGAAGAGACGTCATTAATTTTGGTTTATTCAGCAAATGCTTCATTTTGCTTCAGTCTCTCTCTGCTGAGATTTAATAATTAATAATTTAATGCCAGGTATTTAAGCACACGTTTTGTATATCGGTGCAGGAATTAATTTAAGCATATTAAGTATTAATTTATTTAGTCAACAGCCTTGCGATGTGTGTCTTTTGCTCTCTGTGTTAAACCAAGAAATAAAAGATGAAGTATCTTGCCCAGCCTCACACAGACACAGGCTGATGAAGCCGAGATTGTAACATCACATGAAACTAAAAATATTAAATGGGAGACTATTCTTTAGACAGAGTGGACAAGGTGTCCCAGCTTTGTCCCTCACTGCCAGTAACGCCCGTGGGCATCCTTTAACCTTCATTGAAAGGAGATCTTAAATTGGGGGAACCTCTGTGATAACTTTCAGCTTTAACACTTTAAGACACTAAGAATCTTTTAACTGTGCTCCTGGTTGTTTGGAATCACAAGAAAGAAAACCTCTGTTACTCTCCATCTGCCGGGGACGTGTTGAGTGGGCAGTCCGGGTGCAGTGTCCTGGGGAAGCAGGCTTTATGAATCTGAAGTCTGTCCAAATTGGAGTAGCTGAGTTGTGAAGCCACGGCTTTTCCTCAGCTTTTTCTGAATCTGATATCCCTGTTCTTTCTCAATTCTATTTTTTAAGTGTAGTGTAATGTGATATTTTAAAGGTAACAACTGTTGTCATACTCCGAAGATGCCTTCTTTCTCAAGTATCTTTATATGTATAACTTCCATTTTAGTAAGTTGCAATTATCTCATTAATTTTTATACAGTTCTTTTTTTTTTTTTACTTTTTAGGGCCGGATCCAGGGCATATGGAGGCTCCCAGGCTAGGGGTTGAACTGGAGCTACAGCTGCCGGCCTACACCACAGCCACAGCAACGCCAGATCCGAGCCACATCTTTGACCTCCACCACAGCTCACGGCAACACCAGATCCTTAACCCACTGAACGAGGCCAGGGATCGAACCCGCAACCTCATGGTTCTTAGTCGGATTCATTTCCGCTTCGCCACAAAGGGAACTCCGTATACAGTTCTTAATATTAGTAGGAAAGCATGTAGTTCTGGAAGCATAATACAGGAGCTAGGAAATGATGGGGTGCAGCTTAACATGGGTTTTAAGCCCAGGGCTGGTGCACGTGGCCCTTGTTCAGTCCCACCCTGCTCCAGAGCAGGCTGATTGCCATCTTCATATGGTCCCTGACAGCCTGATGAAAGCTATTTTCTTATTTACTAGAAAATAAGAAGTTATTTTCTTGTTGTCCCTGAATTCACTATTTACTCTTAAAGTTCTTCTCTGCCTTTGCTAGATAAGCCATTTTTATGAGCTCAAATCAATGTTTATTGCACGGAAATGATTTTTCCTCAGAAATTGTAAAGTGTCTTCATTTGGCATTGTGTTGTACCCTTATTTAAAATATCTGCTTCTGATAAAACAACATATTGATCTGGAAGTTTTTTCAGAATATCCTGGGAATGGTCTGTATTTGTAGCTTTGTATTTCTGTGAAAACAGGTCTGTTGCCAGGGCTCTCTAGCTTGGTCCACATTTGGTGAAGGAAAGCCTGCGCCGCAGACCCCAGGCTGGAGGAGGTCACTTCTGCCCGAGCGCACAGCGCCCTCGCTCAGGCCCTCGGATTATCCGCGGGTCACCCGCCTCTGTGGGAGGGGGCGGTGCACACACCCTGCTGGAGCCTTGGCTGTCCCGCCCTGTCCTTGCAACCTGTGACCTGGACGCTCGGGCGTCCTCAGTGTCCTCGGGTCCTAGAGTGGGGTTCCGTGACCTTCCCCCCGAGCCAGGAGGAGCTCGAGTGCTCCAGTGTTGGCGGTGTGTGCTACCTGGTAGGGGTAGGCTGTCTGCTTTATATTCGGGAACTCAGAGGATAATTGTGCGTGTGTATGTGTGTGTGTGTGTGTGTGTTTATACGCACATATGCATATAATCAACTACTCTTGAACTGTATACACACTTATATACAGTTGGCCCTTGAACAACACATGGGTTGGGCATTGACCCCTTCCCACGCCACCCCCGTCAGAAACCTGAGGCCAGCTTTACGTCTGGCTGTCCATACCTGTGCTTCCGCGGCTGCATAGTCAACCGTGGATCACGTGGTCCTTCACATTTAGTCAGGGAAATCTGCCTAAAGAGGACCTGTGCAGTTCGAGCCTGTGTTGTTCAAGGGTCACTGCACACACACGTGTACACATATGAGAAAATGGCGTGTAATTGGCATGGTCCCTTTGTGCCAGACCGATTTCCATTCAGGTAGAAGCTCCCTGTGCACGTAGTCCACTGAATAGCTAGAGAATTTACAGAAGTTTGCATTTCACACTTAAGGGTTTTTTCCCCCTTTGTCTGAATTCCAGTAACTCCGTATCACTGCTACCCAGCGGGACTTGCTGTGATGGCAGAAATGGTAGGATGTGTACTGCCCAGTGTGTTCTTAAGGTTATTCCGTTTTATTCAGTTTTAATCCATTGGAAAGCAGTGCCCAGCTGTGGCTTGTGGCTGGAGGCCACCATTTGGGGCAGTGCGGTTCTGTGCAGTGTCCTCAGCCTTTGGCAGCACTTCACTCTCACAGGCTGGAGACCAGGATGGCGCTACAGGAAGTACGGATGAGAGCGTGAGAATTCACATGGTATTTCAGATTGCAAGTCATTTTTTTCCCACGGAATTTTTGCTGTTGTCAGTATATCTTTGCACGTGTCTCTGTGCTGTATAAAGGTAGCAAATCAAGCAGCTAATAGGGACATTTTTAAAACGTGAATATTATTTTACTGAGAACGGAGAAAATAGCATTACAAATGCTCTTTTGCAGACATATAATTGGTACTTGTATTCATTGTTCACATGATTTATTTAGCACCTTATTTCTCAAAAGCTTTAGCTAATTTTGAAACCAGCATTTTCTGGACAACAGCTTGACAATCATGGTGATATATATCAGGATTCCGCTTAGCCCTTCCAGATATAAAATAGTGCCCCAAATATACTGTTGCACGTATAGGTGTGCTTGAGTAATTTACTGCAGGACGTGAGGGAGCCTAAATTAACTTGTGTTTGCACTGCTGATTATGAAATTGCAATAAATTAAATGGAAGCTTGTGTGGTGAAAACATAACGTCTGTTCTCTACCTAAACTGTCTCATTAAACATCACCAGCAGATGTTTTTACATCTCTTAGGTTTGTCAAAAAGTGTTTTATTTTGTTATTCTGTAGAAGTTGTCAAATTTGTCTTCCTTTGGAAATTGCCTCATTTTGAAGCAACGGTCTAATCGGAAATCTCAGCATTTATAGGCTTTCCGTGCACCTGGTGACCTTCCCAAGTGTTTGCTGCTGGGCTGTGCGCTGTGCAGAGCAGGGGGCTCGCGACAGACTGGGTGCTGGGTGGACACTGGGCAGCCAGGTCCCCGCCTGCCTTGGCCCGGGCGGGGGGGGGGGGGTTGAGGGAGGCGGTGCTCAAGGCCTGACCCTGCGGTTCCTATTCCTGGCCCAGCAAAAGTGACTGTCTAACTGAGATTTAAATTTATGATGCTCTCGCCTCCATATGTGGCCAGATGACCTTCTTCTTCCCATTTTTAGTGATTGCCATTGATATTGATCCCGTCAAGATTGATCTGGCTCGAAATAATGCGGAAGTGTATGGGGTAGCAGACAAGATTGAGTTCATCCAAGGCGATTTCCTGCAGCTGGCTCCTCGCTTAAAGGCCGACGTCGTGTTCCTCAGCCCGCCCTGGGGAGGCCCCGACTACGCCACCGCGGAGACCTTCGACATTAGGACCATGATGGCTCCTGATGGATATCCTTGCGGAGTCCTGAGAGTGCTTTCAAACGCTGCTCGTGGGGAGGAGTGTGTGTGTGTGCGTGCGTATGTGTGAGTGAGAGAGAGAGAGTGGTAAAGAGGAGAGATAGTAGCTAATAGCACTTGATAGATTCCAGTTTGTTTTGCATGAAAAATAACTGGCAATCCATCTCCAAAAGTTATGGCAAATGTGGGGTTATATTTTCCATTGGTCATGTTCCAGTTTTACCATTACAAAATGGGAACTAAAAGACAGTAATTGTTTGGAATTCTTGTCTGGAAATTGGGGATTTCCTCAAGACCCGTCCCTAGAGTCTGGGTGCCTAGTCCCCAGCTCTTCAACTCACAGGGGCTTGTAATTCTCTATCTCCAAATTTTCCCTGTTAATGCTTCCAAGGTACCAAAGCAAGCCGTTATTTCAAATTTTTTTTTTTTTTTGCTGCACCTGTGGCATATGCAAGTTCTTGGGCCAGGGATCAAATCTGAGCCACAGCTACAACTTACACCAGACTGAGCCAGATCCTTAACCCACTGTGCCACAGCAGGAGCTCCGTATCCCCAGAGGAGTCATGTATGACTCTAACAGGAATTGTGCTTTAAATTGCTAGTTAAAATTTAGAAAAATACAGTGGACAGAGTTCCTTATCTTTTTACTGGAAAAGAGGTAGTATTGGGCTTTCCCGTTCTGTTTTCACAGTAACTAGGAAATGGCAGAAAGAATGGGTATTTCCGGCCCTTGCTCTCCTACCACTAGGATCATTGAATGAATAGGTTTGACCTCTAATCCCTGATGCATTGAGGACCATGTGCTTCCTAATTCTCTTTCCAGCCCTGTTAGCCTAAATGTCTGCCTGATTGGTACATAACAGGGTACATTTGGGTTATGATATAAGAAGTGAAGAACATAGCTCTGATAGAATTAACTGCTGTTTTGGTTACTTTTCCTTAACTACTATCCACCTTTGAAATTTTCAGACTTTCCCAGATGATCACCAATAATATTGTTTATTTTCTGCCAAGAAATGCTGATGTCGACCAGGTAAGCCATTACTGAAGAACTTCTATGAGTCACTGTTGTGAAGAATGGGCAGGAAAAGATGCAGGGCATTTCTTTATTTGAGAAGGTGTTTATGAAAAGTCCTTGGCTTTTTGACTATTACTAGAAAACTGAAAGTAGTTGGCAGTTAAATCCATGCCTGCTTCATCTCTTCATCTCCCGTTCTCCCCTCCATCTGCCCACCTGCCTCAGGTATCCACCGTTCTATCTTCTGGGTCTGTAAAGTTGACTCTGCTCGTATAAGCCGCATGGAAGTGGAATCATACAGAATTTGTCCTTTTGCATCTGGCCTGTTTCACTTAGTATAATGTCCTCGAGTTTCATCCAGACTAGAGCATATGTGTCAGAATTTCCTTTATTTTTAAAGCTAAACAATATTCTGTTGTATGAATATACTGTCCATTCATCTGTCCACGGGCACGTAGGGTGGTTTGCACCTTTTGACTGTTGTGGATGCTGCTGCTCGGAACATGAGGGTGCAGGTATCTGGTTGGACCCCTGCTTTTTGTTCACCTGGTTATGCATTCACAAGTGGAGTTGCTGGATTATATGGTAATTCTTTGTTGAGGTCTTTGAGGGGTCACCATACTGTCGTCCACAGCAACTGAACCATTTTGCTTTTCCCACTGGGAGTTCATGAGAGTTCTGATTTCCCCATTCTCACTAATATTTGTTACTTTCTGTTTGTTGTTGTTTGGTAGCAGGCATCCTGATGGAAGTGGATAGTTTCCCATTGTGCATTTGACTTGCATGTGCCTAATAACAAATGGCATTGACCATCTTTTCAAGAGTGCGTCTTCTGGATGTCAGCCCCTTATCAGACGTATGCTTTGCCTGTGTTTTCTTCCATCCCGTGGGTCATCTCTTTGCTCTCCTGATAGTGTCGTCTGATGCACAGAAGCTTTTAATTTTGATGCATTTCACCTCAACTAATTTTTTTGTGTATTACCTGTGCTTTTGATGTCATACCCAAGAAATTATTGCCAAGTTCAGCGTCTTGAAGATTTTTCCTGTTCTATGGCCTTAGCTGTAGACCTGGTTCTACTGGGAAAGAGTCTCTGATTTATTTTCTGGGATAAATTTGTGGCCCAGGCATAAATTTGTGCTGCCAGGGATATGATTGGGTTAGAGGAGTAAATAGATTAACACGTCTGAGCTCTCGCGCTGTGAGCTTAGAGGGAGACGAAGTCAGGTCTTGCTGCCTGTCGCCCCTTGATGACCATTGGGTCATAGGCATCTCAGGTACTGTATGTCTTACAAGAAAAGAAGAAAGCACTACCTCCGCGCTTTATGCATTTTCACATCAAATCGGACATTAAACCTCATAGCTGCTGCTCATGTGACTCGGATCTGCTTTCTAGGCTCCCGGATAGGGCTCAGCCTGCTCCAAATTCGTGGCTTTCTCATAGAAATATTATGCACATAATTAGTCTCAGGAGAGGCTATATTGGTGGACATGTTTGGGTATTTGAATGACAATAGGAAATTCACTCTTTGTTGCAGAAGTTAAAGTGAGAACATTTTTTCTAGTTAAAATGAACACATGCCCAAGGAGAAAGTTAACCTTTTGTCTTGAGTTTTGGTTTACTTCACACACCTGCCAAAATTAAGATTGGTGGTTTATTGGCATTTTCTACCTCTAGAGGGCGAAATGGCATCAGAGAATAATCTGAGTCCGAAAGGAACTGAGGAGTTCCTGCCATGGCTCAGTGGTAACAAAACCGACTAGTATCCATGAGGATGTGGGTTCGATCCCTGGCCCTGCTCCGTGGCTTATGGATCCAGCATTGCTGTGGCTGTGGTGTAGGCCGGAAGCTGCAGCTCCAAATCGACCCTGAGCCTAGGAACTTCTGTATGCTGCAGGTGTGGCCCTAAAAAGACAAAGAAAAAAGGAAAGTGTATTGAAGTGTTCTAAAAGAAACTTAGAGATTGAGACCTGTCAGTGGACATTAGCTTTCTAATCGCAGCCAGCGTTTCTGATGCTGGCTGCTCCTGTCACTGGAATTGGCGGAGATCTGTAGGCCCCACAAAAAAATGCTCTTCATATTCACGTGGTATATTTTGCCTCTAAGCAGGTTTTTGCATACTGCAGAAATAATCACTTCTCCAAAATAGTACTAGGGCATTTTTTTCAGTGTTCTAATTTTTCTGCATCTTTCTGTTAATAAAGTACTTAGTATGTATTTTTCCATAAGAATCCAGTTGGAAGTTTTCTCCTATTCATTGTTACCATGTTTTTTTTACTTTAAATCAGTTTTCTTTTTTAAAAAAATGCAGTTTTGAATCTTTAATTCCTAAATCTTCTCCACCTTTTCTTTTATTTCACTCAAGTCATTGCTGTGACCTTAACCCGTTTCTCTTCCTGTCCCCACAGAACAGCCTTATCGCCTGATGGGAAGTCTATGGCGAGGGTTCAGTCCTTAGTTCTAGCTCCAGTCCAAACGAACTGGGATTTCTTTTGGTGAATCTGGTGTATTTTGCCAAAAGGCTGGTGTACTCTCCAGAGCCACTGATCTTTCTCTCCCTCCCCCTCTTCCTCTTCCTCTGCCCCCAGTGCTCTCTCATTCTCACTCTCTCCTTCAGTCTTATTAAACTTTAAGAAAGGGGAAGGAACCAGATGACATTTTTTTCAGTTAACCCTGCTGGTGAAAAATAAAGACAGCTGGAAATTGATGGCATTAAGTTTGCTTGAAACAAAGTACTATTTATGGGCTTGAAATACATAATGTTTGGTCTTTTCAACTCCAGAACTCTAACCGTTAAAATATATGGTGTTTATGAAAATAATTAAAATGTACAAAACGGAAAAGTTAGAAATTACTTTTAATTAGAGCATTTGAAAGTCTGCTCTAATGAAAGTGATGTGTTACTCAATGAAAGTAACTGTTGGTTTTTTTGTTTTGGTTTTTTTTTTAATTTCTTTCTAAACACAAATAGAGAGGCATTTTTAGTACTTGCTTTGATTGTCCATCATCTGAGGCTCCAGCTAGAATGTAAGATTCCTAAAGGCAGAAGGGGATTTTTTGGCAGGGGAGGGTTGCTGCATTCCACTGCCTGGAACAAAACCTGTAAGTTATTTATTCAGTAGTTGTTGAATAAAATAATTTATTAGCCATTTTATAAGAGACCTCAAAAACTCCCATGTAAGACATCTTCATTCCTTTTTCTGTCCAAAGCACCCAAGTCCAGGCAGACTTTGAAAAAGTATGGAGAGGAAAAAGGAGCACCCCTGCTTTCTCAGAGATTTGTTTTAATGTAATTCTGTTTATGGCTCAGAGGGTGCTCTCTTTGGGGAGATTGACAGGATTCCTGTTTTTTAGATTTGAAAGCCAAAGCCTATCTTGATGGCTTTTTCTAAATGGGTACAGCAGGTATTAAACTTTGCTTCTGATTTTGCTGGGTTTTTTTCCCTCTGCCCTTCTTCTCCTGGGAGGCTTCTTGCTGGTGTTAAGCTCTCCTTTGTCTCCTCCTCTCTCACTCCCCCCCCTCCCCCGAGAAAAACCTCTGCTCACTTTCTTTAAATTGCAATTTAAAGGAACAGGAGAAATACTGCACTTCATTTATATCTTAACTCACAGAAAAATTACTGTGAAAGAATTATATTTTAAACATACTAATCAAAATGCCTTTGATTGGGTAAAGACAAAATTCTTCATTTTGGCTTCCCTCGTGAAAAATCAGACTGGCATAAAGATGTCAAAATACAAAATAGAACACGTATAATTGCCACTCTGAGACTACTTAGCTATTTTTCATTTCTAGTTTTACTTATATTATACTCCTTATTAGCAAAGAGTGGGATGTATATGTGCTTCTTACCTTTATAACAGACTCTGTGTTTGACTTCTGTTGGCACCTGTTCCTGTAGGTAAAAACACCCACCGTCTCTTTTTTTGGAGTCTCTTTGTGGGCAGGGTTGGTATTGAAGTTACCCCTGCCTTGGAGGGACAGCGTCTTTTTTATTTTTTTTTAAGAGTATACCATAGAATGACCTTTGTTGTCTTTCCTATTTCTGTATCTGTGACATTTTTCTAAGAGGAAGTTAAAACACTTTAAAAAAATACATACTTATTCACCGTCTGCTAGATGCTGGTGGGGCATGTGTAACACCACTGAGCTCAGATCTCTCAGCTCCAAACGCAGCTAGACCATCAGCACCTTGCTGCAAAATATACAACTAGAGTTGTGCGAGTTCCAGGGACAAAGTTATGCAAGTGCGTTGGCGTGGTCTGTGTGTTGGTGCGGGTCCCTCCAGCACTCAGTGTGGCCGGTCCTCTGACTGCCTTGCGCTCTCCTTAGTCCGCACTGCTGCCCCACAGACTGGTCTCTGCCGCTGTCATCGGGTTAGAAGGTAGTATGTGTGCTAATAATAGACCTGAGACGTTGCATGAAAAATGCTGGACTAAAGCAAAACTTAATGTGTGTAAGAACTTAGGGTAAAGCATTGCTAGTTTGAAGCATCGTTTTGAGGTGACTCTGGAGGTGGAGAGGGGTGATGCTCTCAGCTTCCAGGTGAAGGCGTTAATCACCATAGACTTCAAAAAGTGATATATTTTACCAAAATAAAAAGGGGGAGGGGCTTACACACACACACACACACGCACACCCAACAGCAGTAGGTGGAGGAGGTGATCAAGCTAGGAGAACTAAGCACAAGAGCCCCCCTGCAGAAGGAGGGCAGGGTGGAGGAGCAGAAGTCAGACCCGATCTGATCTGCCCACTCGCTGATGTCCTCCCAGGGTTGGGTAGCAGGTGGTCAGCAAATACTGCCGGATGGATGGCAGGGCAGGATGCAAAGACACGGTGAACCGGATAAAAGCTTTCAGGAAAGGGAGCTCTTCAAATTTCCATCTTAATCAACAAACCGGACGTTAGGGAAGAACACGTTCATCTTCTCGGGTTCAATCGCTTCTGTCATTAGAGAGCTGAGGTCCCATACAGTAGCATATAGCACTGAGGTCTTACCCACAACATCAAAGATGGGTTTCTGCCATCACATACTGCACTAATACCTGGGAAGGAGCAGTGAACGTCTGAGATGGCTCATTACTTGAAAGACTGACATAAAAACCAGACTCTTATCTGATAAAGCATATGAATGAAAGATTTGTTTTGAAATTGTGCTTCATTATATGTGACTTTCTTCTGCTCTGTTTTTAGGTGGCATCCTTGGCTGGGCCTGGAGGGCAAGTGGAAATAGAACAAAACTTTCTTAATAATAAACTGAAGACAATCACTGCGTATTTTGGGGATCTGATCCGCAGGTCAGCCCCAGAATCGTAACTGTGGTGGTTCAAAGACAAAAAGATCATGTGGGATGAGAACATGACTCACCTGAGACACTGCGCTTCTTCTCTGTCCTCGCTGACATTACGTCCCATTCACTCACCATCGTGTCCCCATGTGAAACAGAAACGTACAGAAGGTTGATGACTGCTAATGAAGTGTCCTGAGATCTTTGTGTAATATCCACTATGGGCGTTGGGCCTCAGTCTAGTACGGCAAAGGCAGGCTTTCCCTGTGCTTTGTGTCAGTCAGTGTATCTGTATTTTTTTTTTTTAATTTAACGTCTGCGTGTGTGTGTGTGTGTGTGTGTGTGTGTGTGTGTAAAAGCAATTATTGTGTTTCTTTTATAGAGATATAGGGAAAATGATGAATGAGTTATAATCTACCCACTGCTTCTGAAGTAAATAATGTTATTTACTTAACTGCTCCTGAAGTAAATAATCTTATCCTTTCCAGGTAGACAGACCAGCGGTACGGATGGTACAAAATGATGAGAACACGTTCCCTCCCCTCCCCAACCCCTGTTCCTCTCTCTAGAAACCACCACGGGTTAACAGGATCTTGCAGTACTTTGGAGGACAGAAAGGAATTCCAGTATACCCTAATACTCTGTTTTCTCCTCGTCAATGCCCTGTTCAGTGCCCCCACTTTTTTTACTCATCGTGTATATATTTTTTAAGTATATACTTTTTTATAAACGCGTGTGTCTTGGGAAACTCTCTGAGCCGGTACAGACTCACGGATCTACCTCACTCCTTCTCACAGCCACACACACTCCAACTTCTTTCTACCTAACGGGGCCGGTCCCCTCTTGCTGGACCCCTGCGCTGTTAGCGGGCTCGCAGTTACCAGCTGTTCTGTGCCGAACACACGATTCCGTCCATCACCCGACCCCAGCTCTGCACCTCCTCAAACCTTTGAATTTTTCACTATTTCAAGTGTGAAAAAATGCGCACTGCCTGGGTGTGTTTCCTGAATTATGAATGAGATGTGAAAAACTTTCGTATATTGTAATAGTTTTCCCCCTTTAAAATGACTATTGCCATCTTTCATCAGTTGCATTTCAGGGTGTTATCTTTTTAAATTAACACATATGAATTCTTTGTAAACTACGGACCTTTGTTTGGGAAATGTTTTTCCAGGTGGTTGTTGGCCTTATTGTTATAGGTAGACTTATTTGGTGATTTAAGTTTTTTGCCATATATAATATTTTTTTTAATTTTTATGTATTCAGATTTCGTCTTTTTTCTCTGTTGCTTGTGGGTTTATGTCCTTGTGAACGATCTTTTCCACTCAGCATAAAAAGACACTTACCCAAGGTTTTTTTAGAACTACCTTATTTCATGTCTTTGCTCTATCTGGAATTTGCTTTTTTTTTTTAGGGCCATACCCGCAGCATATGGAGGCTCCCATGTAGAGGCAAGGGATCGAATCAGAGCTGTAGCTGCCGGCCTACACCATGCCACAGCAACGTCAGATCCAAGCCAAGTCTGCGACCTACACCACAGTTCACGGCAGTGCCAGATCCTTAACCCACTGAACAAGATCAGGGATCGATCCTGCATCCTCAAGGATGTTAGATTCGTTTTCGCCGAGCCACGACAGGAACTCCCAGAATTTACTTTTAAACATCCATTTATTTTGTAAGGTTAGTGTCTTTTTAAACGTCCATTGGAAAAAATATAAAATATATTTTGTAATATAGAAGTTTATATTTTTTATTAAAATCGCCATGAAGGGCGGAAGACTGTGTGTTGCTTAATTATTCATCTGAAAGGTGTTTTCAGTCATTTTTACAAGTAGGTCAGACAACAGAGACATAGGGCTCTTTTAGCCATGGGGGGTTGGGAATCTTTTATCTCTTAATAATGTAAGCTTGTTAAACATTACACAAAACATGGTTTTGTCCAGGGTGGAGCTGGGGAATTGAACTAAATTGGGGAATTTCCAGTAAATATGAGAACACTATAACTGTTAAAGTAAAAACACCTTTGTTGGAGAATGGAGAAGCAGTGCTGACTTTAGTCTCTTGAAACTTTAAAAGGTTTGCCTATCTGCCTTGAAGTAATTCTGCAGCATTTGAGCTGATCTTAAGGACTGCTTTATTAGTGTGTGTACCACGAACCCGTCACTGTTTTAAATAGTGTTTAACAGTTGGTCTAAACTGTTGCCTACGAGGCCCTTAGCACTAGAATACGACCTGATCTAGCCACTCGGGGTGGGAGGTGGCGCAGGAAAAGCAGACTGATTGTTTTATTTTCGTCACTAAATGTTTACATGTACACTTTTTTCCACAGTATGTTTTCCTGTGTGTTCATTGCTAATATTAAAACTGTTTTGTCTTCCTGAACATACATGACCATGTATGAGTAGAACTGGAAGCCTAACCCAGGTAAAACTATTCCTCCCAATAGGGAGTGAATAGATCGCTCTGATTTATAAAATGGCTCATTTATAGATTAATAGTACTCAAAAGAGCTTAGTGTATTCAACTAAATGTGCAAATAAAATCTTCCTGAGAAGCCACATATGTAAGATGGGTGAAAAAGCCCCTGGAGCTGCTCAGGGTGAAGCAGAAGTGAGAGAGCTACACCCTGTTCTCTTCCAGTTTGGTTTTCTTAGCAGACTTTTCCATACAAGTGCAAGTGTGGTCCACCCTGCCCGGAGCCCTCTCTCCGATCCCTCATCGCCCCCATTTCCACCCCTCTTTCCCGAAGGCAGCCGCTGTTGCCCCCTGGGTGTCTGTGTTCCCTGTGCTGTGTGAGCAGGTGCACGCAGTGCAAGGGGATGGAATTGGATGATACTGTTTTGACATTTGATTTTGTTTTTAATTTAATGTCTTAAAATCTTTCCATAGCAATACATCGACATCTTCACGATCATGTTTTAATAGTCACTTAGTACAAATCTGGGAGAATGTCTTTGTTACCCAGCTGTGAACACTTAAATGGGTCTCAGTTTTTGCAATTGCAGATAGTACCACAGTGTCCTGAAGTAGGGTAGGTTCCAAGATGTGAAATTTTTACGTCAAAGGTCGTACTTTTTTTTTTTTTTTTTTTTTTTTTTTTGCTTTTTAGGGCCGCACCCACAGCATATGGATGATTCCCAGGCTAGGGATCGAATCAGAGCTACAGCTGCCAGCCTATGCCACAGCCACAGCCAGGCGAGATCCGAGCGACATCTGCAACCTACACCACAGCTCATGCAATGCCGAATCTTCAGCCCGCTGAGTGAGACTAGGGATTGAACCCGCCACTTCATATTTCCTAGTCGGATTTGTTTCCGCTGCGCCATGATGGAAACTCCCATACTTATTTTTTAAATCAGTGTATCATGTCAAGTTGCCCTCCAAAGATATGTATTCTCACCACTTATGCCTGAAAGGGCCCAGTTTTCCCCACACCCTCAAAAACATAGTGTTTGTACTTGGGGGGGTGTGGTTCTGTTTCTTGAAATCTTATTATTCCGTTGATCACTTGTGCATTCCTGTGTCTTATGTTTTTTTCCCTGTGTCATATATTTTTCATCACTGTGGACTTTATTAGATATGTTGATAATGGTAAATTCCCATTTCATTAGTCTCTTAAATTGTTCTTGGCTCTTCCTGAGCATTTTTGCTTTTTTAGATGAGCTTGAATTTATCAAGTTCTATTTTAAAGATACTTTGGGTTCTTAACCCACTGAGCGAGGCCAGGGATGGAACCCACTAGTTGGGTTCGTAACCCTCTGAGGCACAGTAGGAACCCCGTACTTTGGGATTTTCAATTTTTAGTTTAGGAAGAGTGATGTCTTCACAACATGGAAACTTCCTCTCCAGAAACTTGATGTGTCTCTCCATTCTCCTGATCATTTATATCGTTCAGTAAAGCATCATTTTAATTGTATAAATCTTGCATATTTTTGTCAAGTTTATTGCTTGACATTGATGTTTTAAACTTTCTGATTTTAAGTTTTTGTTTTGTATTGTTTGTATGTAACAGTGCTTTTTTTTTTTTTTTTTTCCTTCTCACACTCTTGGCTTGTGGAAGTTCCTGGGCCAGGGATCAAACCTGTGCCAAATCAGTAACCAGATTCACAGCAGTGACAACACCCAATCCTTAACCCACTGGGCCACCGGGGAACTCCTGTAATAGTGCTTTTAATTTCTTTCTTATATCCAGATCACCCTACAGAACTCTTTCTTTTCTTTCTTTCTTTCTTTTTTTTTTTTTTTTTTTTTTTTTTCTTTTTAGGGCTACAACTGTGGCATGTAGAAGTTCTCAGGCTAGGGGATGAATCTGAGCTGCAACTGCCAGCCTACAACACAGCCACAGCAACATGGCATCCAAGCCATGTCTGTGACCTACACCACAGCTCACAGCAATGCTGGATCCTTAACCCACTGAGCGAGGCCAGGGATAGAACCCACATCTTCATGCATACTAGTCATTCTCATGGATACTGGTCAGGTTCATGACCCACTAAGCCACAACCGGAACTCCCAGAACTCTATTTTAATGATCCAATAGATTTTCAGTTATTTCACTTTGATTTTCTAAATAGGCAGTGGTGTAGGAGTTCCCATCATGGCTCAGTGGTTAACAAACCCGACTAGTATCCATGAGGATGAGGGTTCAATCCCTGACCTCGCTCAGTGGGTCAAGGATCTGGTGTTGCCGTGAGCTGTGGTGTAGGTTGCAGATGTGCCTCGGATTTGGTGTTGCAGTGTCTGTGGCCTAGGCCAGCAGCTGTAGCTCCAATTCAATCCCTAGCCTGGGAACCTCCATATTCCGTCGGTGCAGCCCCAAAAAGACAAATAAATAAATAAATAGGCAGTGGTGGAGTTCCCGTCGTGGCGCAGCGGAAACGAATCCGACTAGGAACCATGAGGTTTCGGGTTCGATCCCTGGCCTCACTCAGTGGGTTAAGGATCTGGCATTGCTGTGAGCTTCGGTATAGGTTGCAGATGCGGCTCGGATCCCTCCTGTCTGACTGTGGTGTTGGCTCCAGCTGCAGCTCCAAGTCGACTCAAATGGGTGAGGAGTCCCGTGGTGTGGCAGGTTAAGGATTCAGCATTGTCACTGCACCGCCCCGGGTCACTGCTGTGCTTCAGGTTGGATCCATGGCCCAGGAACTTGTACGTGCCGTGGCCACCGCCAAAAACAAAAGCTTAAAATGGGTGGGAAAATGGAGGGGTGGGCAGACCCAAGGGACAGGGGCCCCTTTCTGCCCCTTGTTCACCGGGATGACCATGAGCTTCAGCGACCTGCCCTCCTTCCTGTTTTAGAGGCTCATCCCTCTTTGCCACCATTTTCCCATGTCAGAGCCTGTGTTCCTTAGGGTGTAGGGGCTTTTTGTCCAACAGAGAAAGATGGCTTGTTTTTAAAATGAAGGCGTTCCCATCGTGGGACAGCAGTTAACCAATCCGACTAGGAACCATGAGGTTGAGGGTTCGATACCTGGCCTCGCTCAGTGGGTTGAGGCTCTGGCATTGCCATGAGCTGTGGTGTAGGTTGCAGACGCAGCTCGGATCCTGAGTTGCTGTGGCTCTGGTGCAGGCCGGTGGCTACGGCTCCTATGAGACCCCCTAGCCTGGGAATCTCCATGTGCCGAGAGAGCAGCCCTAGAAAAGGCAGAAAGTCAGAAAAATAAAAATAAATAAATAAATAAAATAAAATGAAGGAGGAAAGGAAGACAATGTACTGGAGCCTGTGGCTGATTCTAGTTCATGTCCGGACTTCATGGTGCTCAGACTTTGTTTCTAAATGTAAAATGCTGTATAATTTCACCTACGAGCATTATCTAGAGCAGTCAGTTTCCTAGAGGAAAGTGGAGGGGTGGGTGCCAGGGGCTGGAGGGCGGGGGTTGGTGTGGACTGGGTACAGAGCTGATGTTGGGAAGATGACAAGGTTCGGGGAAGAACATTTGATTGCCAGCATATAATGCCCTTAAGGGCACTGAACTATACCTTTATAAATGGTAAATTGTATGTATCTTTACAATAAAAAAAAATGCAAAAATACCTATATAACAAATATACATTGTTACAGATGCTCTTATTCACTACATACACAATATACACCATCAGTTCTAACGTGGCCTTGCCCACATCACTACCTCCTTAATTCACCAGCCTGCACAGCTCTCTGTGGTCACTCGCAGCCACTAGAGAAAACACTGGAGTTCCCGTCGTGGCGCAGTGGTTAACGAATCCGACTAGGAACCATGAGGTTGCAGGTTCGGTCCCTGCCCTTGCTCAGTGGGTGAACTATCCGGCGTTGCCGTGAGCTGTGGTGTAGGTTGCAGACGCGGCTCGGATCCGGCGTTGCTGTGGCTCTGGCGTAGGCTGGTGGCTACAGCTCCGATTGGACCCCTAGCCTGGGAATCTCCATATGCCGCCGGAGCGGCCCAAGAAATAGCAACAACAACAACAAAAAAAAAAGACAAAAAAAAAAAAAAAAGAAAACACTGCATCAGCCCGGGTCATCCTCAGGCTGGGGCATGGCCTGGGAGCTGGCTCCAGTGCTGCCACCATGAAATAATGCAGGGCTCACGGTGGAGTCGGCTCTGAAGCCTCAGTGAGTATGAGGTCATCTAACACGCTGCACAACTCTGAGAGGTAGGCAGTATTTTGCTCATTTTTGCCAAGCAAGAGACTGAATTACTAGAAGACCTTAACTTGCCAGTTTGAATCATGTTGGCGGGCTTGGGGCCAGGGCTGTCTCTGGCTGTCTGGTACTTGTTCTGCACTGCAAAGCCCCTCCTTAGCCAGTCGTCTCTAGAAACCGGCTCCCTGTGTGGAGCAGGCCGTCGGGACTCAGCAGAGTCTCAGACGTTCAAGCATCAGAACACAAAAATAAAAGACATGGTCATTATAGACGGGACAGCGGGACAGCAGATCAGCAGCTTGGCTTAAACTGATGGAAGGAAAAGTCTTTGTCTATAGGACCTGCAACTTTTCTCTTAGTGTGTTTTTGTTTGTTTGTTTTTGTTTTTGTTTTTAGGGCCGCACCTGCGGCACATAGAGGTTCCCAGGCTAGGGGTCCAATCAGAGCTACAGCTGCCGGCCTACACCACAGCCACAGCAACATCAGATCCAAGCCACATCTGCAACCTACACCACAGCTCATGGCAACGCCGGATCCTTAACCCACTGGGAGAGGCCAAGGATCAAACCCGCATCCTCATGGATGCTAGTCAGATTCATTTCCACCGTGCCACAAAGGGAACTCCTAAGTTTATTTTGAAATTTAAAAAAAAAAATGATTTCAAGAGTTCCCATCGTGGCTCAGTAGTTAACGAATCCGACTAGTATCCATGAGGACTCATGTGCGATCCCTGACCTTGTTTAGTGGGTTAAGGATCCAGTGCTGCTGTGAGCTGTGGTGTAGGTCACAGACGCAGCTCAGAGCCCACGTTGCTGTGGTGCAGGCAGGCAGCTGTAGCTCCGATTTGATCCCTAGCCTGGGAACTTCCATGTGCTGTGGGTGTGGCCCTAAAAATACAAAACACACACACACACAAAATGATTTCAGTTGTGCCCACTTGCATTGCAACGGGGGTCCAGGAGGAAGGGGTATCTTACGGCATGGCATGTCCCTCAAGGTGTCCCGGACATTCTGCCCTCTGAGTGGATGTGGTAAGGAGCACACAGAAAGGTCTCGCTCTTTCCCTTTGTGAGGTGCCCTCCTCCGATGGTTCTGATGAGTTTCAGCGGGGCATGCTGGGTGACCGCCAGCAGGGTCCAGCCAGCTCGAGTCCTGCCTCCTTTGCTGTGCCCTTCATGTGTGACCAGCTGAAGCCTCTCCCAGAACCTTAGCAGACACTTTGCTCTGTACTGTGTTCCGGAAATGACACTATTGGCCACTTGGAAAAGAGACATCCATTATCAGGAACCATCTGTATTAGGGTGTTGCTGCCCATTTCCTCATGCCTCTACGATCAGGAACTGCCCCCAGACTGCTGCCTCATCAGCGGCTGGTGTAGACCCAGTATCCAACCGCCTTTTCCAATAACTATACACTTTCATAACCTACAACCATCTTTCTACCAGACCCAGACATTTGAATGAAGAGCTAAAACATTTAATCTGTTCTTCAGATTTTTTTGGCGTAAATGAAACTGACCCACCCAATGGCCTCAGGATCCAGCTGTTCAGCATCATGTAGACAAATCTTACGATCTTGTTATTTCTGTCTCTCATCACTCACCAGGATTGTATTTCCCCTAAAAGGAAGGAAGTCTTTAGCCATGGGCAAGTCATGGCAAAAGGATTCATTTTTATAGGCAGTGAAAAAAGATGAGGTTAATTTTCCTCCTTTATTGGCACCAAAGGAATGTGAATTAGATGGAAATCTAGGTGACATTAGAACCTTGGTTCCTGGGGTCTGCACTGTTTTCTCTGACCTCTGTCTGGGAGACAGCTGGATCACGAGACCTGAGATTCTTCCATGTAGGAGGGGCTGGATGCATTGGCTATCTCGGTAGGTAGGATGGGGCTCTTAGCTGGTCAGCAATAAGTAGCTGTCCTGGATGCTATATTTTCTTTGGGAAAGATGAATGTGGGTTTAGGGTGGGGGTGGATATTAGAATTCTGGCTGTAGGAGTTCCCATCATGGCGCAGTGATTAACGAATCTGACTAGGAACCATGAGGTTGCAGGTTCAATCCCTGGCCTTGCTCAGTGGTTTAAGGATCCGGCATTGCCATGAGCTGTGGTGTAGGTCTCAGACAAGGCTCAGATCCCGCATTGCTCTGGCTCTGGCGTAAGCCAGGGCTACAGCTTCGATTAGAGCCCTAGCCTGCCTGGGAAACTCCATATGCCGCAGGAGTGGCCCTAGAAAAGGCAAAAAGACAAAAAAAAAAGAATTCCGGCTATAGAGCCTGAGGATGACTGAGTGGTAAAGTCGGCCTGAAAGGGACCAGGCCATTCCTCCCAGGTGGAGAGACGGTCCCATCAAAAGGGGTCCCACCACCATGGTCTGTTTGGTTACCTGTGTCGTGACTGTCTCAGACTGAGGAGGAGAATTTAGTGGGAAGCTGTGAGAGGTGGGGAACATGATCAAGGAAATTTTGTCCCTGAAGGTTGCAAAGAAGGAGGCAGCCCAGTCCCTCGGACAAAGTTCCTGAGAGGCAGGAGATGAGGCCATTGTTGGGTATTCAGTGTTGAATGGAAGTAGAAGGCCAGCCACATGTATCATTGTTAATGTTCTCACAGCCACATGAAAGTAGGTGAAAAAGAAGCAGGTGAAATTAATCTAAACCATATATTTTATTTCCCCACCAAACATCCCAACTGTTATTAAACATGTAATTGATATAAAAATTATTAATATATTTTGCATCGTTTTTGGGTACTAGTCTTTGAAACCAGGTGCGTGCTTCCCACGTAGAGCACATCTCAACTGAGACTTGGCCCACGTCGCTGGTCCTCTGGAGCCATGTGCCCCGGAAGCTGCCTCCCGGACGGGCAAGGTGGCCTGCAGACTTGCAGGGACCCAAGTGGGTGGGCCCAGACCCCGGGCTCATTTTCTGGCAGCAGAGGTCCCTCATCGGCACCATCAGAAACCTCTTTCTTGTGGACCATGACAGCAGTTACTCTCCAAACAAGTAGTTCCTTCTTGGGTCTCCCATCTCTTGGCTTTATAAACACCAGGATACTGGGTCAGTCGCAGAGTAAATCCCAGGGTTCATTTGTTTGAGGCCCTCATCAGTATACTTAGAATAACATAAAGCAGGAGTGGCCTCGGACTGTGGGTGACAAGGAACCACAGAGAGATGCAGGTCCAGTGGTCCCTGTCCACTCCCAGCTCTTCATTCCAATGTTTTCTGTGCTGTGGCCGGAAGAGCAGTAGAACCAGAACCCTAATGGGGCTCAGATAATGGGGTCTGGGAACAATGGTGAGGCAGGAAGAGGGAATGAAAGAAGAGGAAATAAATGGAACAGATAAGAAAAGTCAGGCTGCTGCTTGTAACCCAAAGCCCTCAGGAGCCTACAGAAGCAGGGATTGCTCTCCAAGTAGTCCACACAAGAAGGGTGTGTTGCAAAACTTTGGACAGAAGAGGGGGGAGTAGGTCAATGATTGTTGTAGGAGAACCCTGCCCCTGCCCTTCAGGCTGGTGCAGGTGGATGGCTAGATCTGGGAGCCTCTCAGTGGTTATTTTCATCACTAGGAATAAAGAAAACAATTACACTCATCTGCTAGTTTGAGCGAAACTTTTGACGTTCCTACTAATCAAAACTAGTGTCATAGGTAATTGCATGTATTTTTTTTTAAAAATGACCAAATAACATCCTACTGAGAAAGAAAACCACCCCCACTTGACTGAAGATCAGGCATTTGAAAAGAATCCTGCGGAGCAGGCATTGGGATTAGAGCACCAACTGGATCCCCTGCAGTAGAGAATCCTGCAGCGGGCAGACCAGCTCAGGCGCCATCCAGCGCCAGGAGCGCCCCTGCGGACAGAGCTTTCTCCCGCCTGGGTTCCGCGGAACCCTCCAGAGTTCACATCCACGGGGAACCACAAGGCCGTCGTTCAGCGAGTCACAAGTTTGGGTGACCGTGACACCCTATGGAGGATTCCCTCTGGGATCGTCATAGGTGCGTGGCTGACGCTGGGAGCCAGGGGTGCTGTACGAAAGGCATCCGGAGGCCTCACTTATCTCGAGGGCCTCCACCCGGCCCTGTAGCCACAGAGGCTCCGGGGAGAGCGTGTGAGAGGCAGCTGGGCCTCCACCGCGCCCTCTCTTATCTCTGGCGAGCCCTGGATTCCTCCCAACTCAGCCCCAGGGCGTGCAGGCGAGAAGCTGGGCTGCGTAAGGACCCCGCCCTGAAGGTGCCTTTCTGCACCTTAGTCAGCGGTGCTTCCAGAGAGCTCACGCAATACCTCCCGCTTCTCTGCCTGCCGAACAGCCGACCTCCACGCGCGGATGCGGAGCAGGCGGGGGGAGCCCTTAGCCCCACCGCCACAGCTCACAGACGTCCTGCTCAAGGATACGCTTCATTCATTCCGCAACTTTTCATGAGACCGGCTTGGTGGCGGTCCTGGGCTGGGTCCTGGGGACACAGAGGCCACCCACCCTCCTCCCCACTCGGCTCTGCCTTGTAGGAAACCAGCTCTGCATGAAAATAAGGTCGCCAGGGGTTCCAGGGCTAAATGTACAGGTGTTCCAGGGGAAGGCAAAGATCAGGGCCGAGAGCCGCCCCACTTCACACACACCTGGAGAGCTGTGCCGGGTGGGTGACGCCTTAGGAAAAAAAGCATAGAGCTGTGGTTAGGGAGTAGAGTGAAAGCTCTTCCCTAGAAGTTGAAGAGCCGTGTTGGATTTGTTTTGGGGGGATTTTTTGCTTTTTTGGTTGGTGTTTTGGGGTTGGTTTGTTTTTGTTTGTTTGTTGTCTTTTTAGGGCCGCCCCCAGGGCATATGGAAGTTCCTAGGCTAGGGGTCAAATCAGAGCTGCAGCTGCCTCTGCCACAGCCATAGAAACGCGGGATCCGAGCTGCAACTGCGACCTGTAGCACAGCTCACAGCCACGCTGGACCCTTAATCCTCTGAGCCAGGCCAGGGATCGAACTCACGTCCTCATGGATTCATTACCACTGCGCCACAATGGGAACTCCTTGGAGTTGTGCTTTAAAGAAACTTACAAGATCCTTAATATCTGATCCTGGAGATTGAAGTTTGGAATCCAGGAAGTATTTAGTGATAACCTAAAATGGCTTCATCCCAACTAGGAACCAAACCAAACTGGGGGAGGGGCAATGAAGCTCCTATTCTCCGCAAGCAGGGACGTGGGGGCAACGCGGTCCTGGCTCCCCGCGTCCAGCTACGCTTTCACCCCATTCACCCCAAGGACGTCCTCTCCGCCCACCGCAGGGAGGGGCGTGGTCTTCCCTGGGTCCCAGGGGCGGCTTGCTCTCATTCCAGGACCTGCTCCAAGGATGCAGTTTTCATTCGTTTTCCCAAATAGCGAACTGATGTATTGGAGAGAGGAAGAAATCCCTTCCGTGAGCCTAAGAGGCCTTCCTGGCTGTAGAAGTGCAGCAGCAGCCCACGTGTTCAGCAGCTGCTGCCGCCACATCTGCCGAGTTTGCCAGGACAGGGAAAGCGGGCTTGCAGCCTCCAAGGACGGCGGGCCGCCCCCAGGAGAGGCGGCCTGGGTGCCCTCCGGCCTCCCCACCGATGGAGCCGAGTCAAATGGGGAAACAGCCCTCCTAGCCGGAGGGCCTTATCAGGGCCACAGAGCCCGGCCAGCTGGTAGCCAGCTGGGCAGCCGGGAGGAAGCCCGCGGAATGGAGAAGTGAGACCCGTTCAGCATCGGAGCTAAGCGCGCAGCCACCCCGACCGTGGCCGGAAACCGCAAATGGAAAAAGAAAAAAACTGTTCAGAGGAGCCTTTGAGAACTCGCACTAAGTGCTCTGTATCACCAGGCAGCTAACTCCATTCCCTCGTCCGAAGACACACACACACACACACACACACACACACTTTCCTTTTGAATTGCAGAGAGCCCCTCCCCCGGCCCGTCCAAAGTTCTGAATCCTAGTGCCAAGGGCTGAGCTGAGAAAGGCAAGACCTGCAGATGCTCTTGTTGGGCCGGGTGTCCCAGGAGGGGAGCTGGGCGAGGGCAGTCTAGCCAGGCCGGTGGGGGCGGGGGGGCCTGGGACCGCGGAGCGGGGACCCTGGAGCCCAGCTGACGCCTCTGGTCCTGCGTGAGCCAAGCCATGTGGTGACGACTGCGCGCTCCGGGTCCTCATTGGCAGCGCGCAGCCAGCGCTCAGCCGTGAGGAGCAAATGACATGAGGTCCAAGAAAATCACCTGGTAAAATCTTCAAGCACTATTTTGATCTGGGCTTAACTATCAGCTAAAAGAATTACTCACATAGAAATGTCCTGTCTCCCCCACACGAACTTTCCCCTCCTCCTTTCTCACTTCTTTTTTTCATAGAATTGTGTTACCCATTTTGTTATTAGGTTAAGTCTATAGACATCTGGTGAGTTCTACAAGGACCCTGAGCTCAACAGGTTTGGGTTGAAGTGCCCTCAAGAACTTAACCATCTAGTTGGGGGAAAAAACCTATAAACACATTAGAAACTTATAAATGATACTCATGTCAAATTACCCAAAAGTTGGGCAGAGACGTCTCTGCCTTGTGTGTGATCACTTACTGTCTTAGTTTGCTGAGGCTGTCATAGCCAGGTGCCACAGATCGGGGGACTTAAACAATAGAAGTGAATTTTCTCAGTTCCAGAGACTGGAGGTGCAAGATGAAAGATTTGGCAGGTTCTTCTGAGGCCTCTTTCCTTGCCTTGCGGGCGGCCAGCTCCTCCCTGTGTCCTCACTTGGACTTTCCTGTGTGTGTCTGTGTCCTGATGATCTCTTCATAAGGACCCTGGTCCTTCTGGATTCGGGTCCAGCCTCAGAGTCACATTTGACCTTCATCACCGCAGCCCATCACAATTACTAAATGGTGCTCAGTCACTAAAGAGGTGACATAGACTAGAGGTTTGAAGGCAGCCAAGGATGAGGCAGGGGGCGACTTGCAGAAGCATCAGCCCCATCCCAACTGCCGCATCTTTCTTTGGTTCTTTTGACAATAAGCTGCCTTACTGTCAGCTGTGCTATTTAATAAGTTGTTATCATCTCATCAAATAAGTTCATTAATTCCTGGTTTATTTTTCTGTCAACAGGATATTTTATCAACTATCCAAATCAAAATGTGAAACTTCAAATAAGCATTCGAATAAGTGCCTGTGAAAAAGAGCAAATAGGTTTATTGCAGTTTAATTATTTTTATCTTGTCTGGCTCTCCTACCTTATCCCTTTGGGAGTGGGGAGGGCCAGGCTGTGGAGACAGGACCGTCAGAGGACCTGATAACAGTGCTGAGCCTTGGGGCAGGAGACGTGTACAGAAATTTGGGGACATGGAGCCGCTTTGCAGAGGGGGTGGCCCTTCAGCTGGGGCCCTGAGATCCAGTTCTAACGGGTTGTCATAATGGCTGAGAAACCCTTCTCTGCTGAACTTCTCGTGGTGTGTTTACACTAGCTCCGCATAGTTCTGGTGTCTGTACTACAGTTGATTTAACAATTCAGGAGTCACAATTGTGGCTTAGCAGGTTAAGATTCCAACTAGTATCCATGAGCACTCAGGTTCGATCCCCGGCTAAGGATCTGTAGGTTTCAGATACAGCTCAGATCCCGCGTTGCTGTGGCTGTGGTGTGGGCCAGCGGCTGCAGCTCCAATTAGACCCCTAGCCTGGGAACGTCCATATGCCGCAAGTTGGGTAGTAAAAAAAAAAGCAAAAGCCAGTTCACTGTTTGGGGATCTCTAGGCTGTTTTCAATCTTTAAGGTCTCTGCAGGGAACATCTACATTGTGAGTTGTATTTTGTATTGAACTTCTTTCTGTCCTGAAGCCTGAGGCTCTCTAGACCTGCTCTAGCACTCCTGACTTGCTACTGGTGCTTAGCCATCAGAGCCAGGGTCTCTTACACTCTCTGTTTCTCTTCCAAGACGCACACACTGGCTGGTTTTCTCCTAGGGGGACACCAGGCAGAAGGAAAGAGCAGCAAAATCAAAGGCTCTTGCATCTCTGCCGTTCAGGAGGCGCAGAGAGCCTTCCAGAAAGCCTTTGAGAGTCCAGGCAGGGTTTAATCCCGTCGTCGTAATCTCGCCTGCCTTGCCACCAAAGCAAGACAGAGAAATGAGGTAATTATTTCAACAACTTTTGCTAAACTCTGGAATAATTTTACTGTAGACTTATTTTCATCTTCTGTGGGATCCGTTTCAGCTTCAGGCCTCTCCTCGAACGGTCGTTTCTTTCCTTCTTGAATAAATATTTCAGAGACCATCCTGGGGTAGGGAGTGCCTTTTTGGCATTCGGTTTACAAGATGAAGGCTATATTTTTTTCATGGTTTCCCCTTTGTTGGGTCAGTTCCTAAATATTTACAGATTAAATTCTGACAGCACTACTGGAAAATCAGAATTTGTCATATCAAAACAAAAGGATGTCTTGTTTTGTTTATGTTTGTTAAACTGAGCAGAACAGGAACCACCCCGCTTGACAGTGAACTGCAGCCCTTGCAGTGGGAAAGCTGCCAGAGGCAATGTGTCCATGCATTGTGTCCCAATAAAACTTTATTTATAGACACAAGAGTTCGAATTTCATCTTGACATGTTATGAAACAAAATGCTTTTCTTCTTTTTAAAAAACTATAAATGTAAAAAAAAATTCATCTATGACAGCCCTTCCAAAAAGGATGTTGAGCCAGATTCAGTCCCCTGGGCCATGGTTTGCTGGCCCCCATGCAGAAGCACTGAGAAATTTTCGGTGGTCACCAAGCACTTTGGTTAATGATGGGAGATGGAAGGCCAGTTGGTGCCAGGTAAGATGAGGTGTGTGGCCACGGAGTGGAGCTTTCTGGCTGTGTGTAGTGAGTTTAGAATTGGTGGATCCCGCTCCCTAGCCCCACCCCGAGCCCCACCCACCCCCACCCCGCTGCCCTGGCTGCCTGTTTCAGGATGGTTTTCAACAGGGGCCACAACATGTTTTGAATGAAAAAACACCTGCCTGCACCGCGAGCAGGCCCAAAGGCAGAAAGCATAGCAAATGAAATCTTTCCATCCTAGCAGGCTTTTCCGGTAGTGAAACTAAAAAAGCAGCAGCACAGACTGATGAATCTGTTTTCACATTTGGACTTGAGCGCACGACCTGGTGCCCACCTGGGACCCCCTCCCCTCCGAGATGCTGCCTTGGAGGAACCAGCAGGCAGGTAGCTGTGCCTGGACATCTCATGAGTGTCTCCCAAACTGTCTTTAAAGCTGAAGCTAGGATGGTAAGATCTTTTTGAAAGAGTTGGTTAGGAAGGAACAGAAATAATAACCTACATTTTCTCAGAACTTTCACAGCACGACAGCAAACCCTGTCACATCCTCACACTGGTTCTCCAGTTTGGAGGCCACGCAGTGGCCAGAGCAGCCCCGGTGCCCACAAGCCTGGCAGCAACCCTCAGCTATGCTCACATCCACCTTACAGTTAAATCAAAGGAGGGTGGGGGAGACACTGGGCTATAAACACAGGTATCTGTGACTCTAAGACCATATATATTTTGGGAGCCACGCCCACAGTATGCAGAAATTCCTGGCCCAGGGATTGAACCCTTGCCACAGCAGTGACCCAGCCATGCAGGGAAAACAACCACTAGACCACCCAGGAACTCCTCTAAGACCTTACATATTAATCATTCTACAGTCTCGTCATTTATCCTTCCAATTATTTTATGAAGCTGAAATTGACCTTATTTTACTGAGCAGAGTCAGAGACAATGAATGACTTGACCAAACTAGATCAAACTACCATATGATGCCCTGGAGCCCATTTTCACCATTTCTTCACCATTGAAACAAAGTGATCGGGAAGGTAAGCATTTTAGGTTTAAAAACAAGAAATTCTTGCCTCTAACTTCACTCATTTGCAAAGAGAAGAAAAATTATAAAATCTCAAGACATCAGGGTTTTTGTTTTTTGTTTTTTGTTTTTGTTTGTTTTTTTGTTTTTGTTTTTTTTGGTCTTTTTAGGGCCACACCCCCAGTATATGAAGGTTCCCAGGCTAGGGGTCAAACTGGAGCTGCAGCTGCCAGTCTACACCACAGCTCACAGCAACGCTGGATCCTTAATCCACTGAGTCAGGCCAGGGATCAAACCTGCAACCTCATGGACACTCATTGAGTTCATTAAACACTGAGCCATGACAGGAACTCCAGGAAAGCAGTTTTTATATAACAAAAATGAAAGGTTTCTAACACTCTGACAACTTTTTTTTTTTTTAAATTGAGGTAGTTAACATCTAACATTGTACTAGTTTTAGGTGCACCACATGAAAGATACATGTAGATATTGTGAAATGATTACCACGGTAAGTTCCATCAACTCACATAGATAGGAGTTATTATTTTCCCCCCTTTTTTCTTTTGCTTGTTAGGGCCACACCCACGGCATATGAAAATTCCCAGGCTAGGGGTTGAATTGGAGCTACTGCTGCCAGCCTACACCACAGCCACAGCAATGCAGGATCCAAGCCTCGTCTGCGACATACACCACAGCTCACGGCAACGCCAGATCCTTCACCAACTGAGCAAGGCCAGGGATCGAACCCGCATCCTCATAGATAGTAGTCGGATCCATTTCTGCTGTGCCACCACAGAAACTCCTGAGGTAGTTCTTATGTGTGCTGTAAGACAGGTGTCCAGTTTCGTTCTTTTGCACATGGCTGCCCAGTTTCCCCAGCACCATTTATTAAAGAGACTGTCCTTTGGCCCACTGTATGTTCTCAACTCCTTTGTTATAAATTAGTGACCACATATTTATGGGTGTATTTCTGGGCTCTTATTCGGTGCCATTGATCAGTTTTTCTGCCAGTACCATACTGGTTTTTGTTGGTGTGTTTATTTTGGCCACACTCGTGGCATGTAGAAATTCCAGGGCTAGGGATCAAACCCATACCACAGCAGTGACAACACTGGATCCTTAACCCACTCTACCCCCTGGGAACTCCCAATACCATACTGTTTTGTTTACAATAGCTTTGAAATATTGCTTGAAATCAGGAAGTGTGACACCTCCAGCCTTGTTTTTCTTTCTCAATATTTCTTTGGCTATTTGGAGTCTTCTGTGGCTCCATACAAATTTTAGGATTGTTCTATTTCTGTGGAAAATGGCACTGGAATTTTGTTAAGGATTGCATCGAATCTTCAGATTGTTCTGGATAGTATGGACATTTTAATAATGTTATTTCTTCCAACCCATGAGCCCGGGATATCTTTCTCTTTATTTGTGTCTTCAATTTATTTATTTATTTATTTACTTACTTATTTATTTATTTATTTTGTCTTTTGTTGTTGTTGTTGTTGTTGTTGTTGCTATTTCTTGGGCTGCTCCCGCGTCATATGGAGGTTCCCAGGCTAGGGGTTGAATTGGAGCTGTAGCCACCGGCCTACGCCAGAGCCACAGCAACGCGGGATCCTAGCCGCGTCTGCAACCTACACCACAGCTCACAGCAACGCTGGATCGTTAACCCACTGAGCAAGGGCAGGGACCGAACCCGCAACCTCATGGTCCCTAGTTGGATTCGTTAACCACTGCGCCACGACGGGAACTCCTATTTAATCAGTATCTTATTGTTTTCAGTATTTAGTTTTTTCACCTCCTTGGTTAAATTTATTTCTAGGCATTTTTGGACACAGTTGCAAATGGGATTATTTTCTTTTTTTTCTTTTTTTTTTTTTTTTGTCTTTTGTCTTTGTTGTTGTTGTTGCTATTTCTTGGGCCGCTCCCACGGCATATGGAGGTTCCCAGGCTAGGGGTTGAATCGGAGCTGTAGCCGCCGGCCTACGCCAGAGCTACAGCAACGCGTTATCCAAGCCGCGTCTGCAACCTACACCACAGCTCACGGCAACGCCGGATCGTTAACCCACTGAGCAAGGGCAGGGACCGAACCCGCAACCTCATGGTTCCTAGTCGGATTTGTTAACCACTGCGCCACGACGGGAACTCCAAGGGATTATTTTCTTGATTTCTCTTTCTGATAGTTTGCTATTAATGTATAGAGATGCAACAGGTTTTTCTAAATTGATTTTGCATCCTGTAGGTTTACTGAATTCATTTATTAGTTCTAACATGATTTTGGTGGAGTCTTCAGGGTTTTCTATATATGGTACCATGACATCTGCAAATAGAGAGAGTTTCACTTCTTCCTTTCTGATTTGGATGCCTGTTATTTCTTCTTCTTGCCTAGTTGCTCTGGATAGGATTTCCAGTACTATGCTGAATACAAGTGGTGACACCAAACATCCTTATGCTCTTTTTGATCTTAGAGGAAAGCCTTTCAAGCCTTTCACTGTTGAGTACTGTACCAGCTGTGCTCCACTGCTGTTTAGGGCCTTTCTTATATCGAGGTGCATTTCTTCTTCTCCCCCCTCCTCCTCCCCCTCCTCCTCCTCCTCCCCTTCCTCCTCCTCCTTGTCCTTCTTCTTCTTCTTCCTCTTCTTCTTCTTCTGTTAGGGCCTCACCCATGTCATATGGAAGTTCCCAGGCTAGGGGTTGAATCAGAGCTACAGCTGCCAGCCTACACCACAGCCACCGCAATGTGGGATCCAAACCACATCTGCAACCTACAGCACAGATCATGGCAGTGCCGGAGCCTTAACCCACTGAGCAAGGCCAAGGATCAAACCCACATCCTCCTGGATACTAGTCGAGTTCATGACCACTGAGCCATGACAGGAACACTGAGGTGCATTTCTTCTATACCCAGTTTGTTGAAAGTTTGTATCATGACAACCATCTTTGGTTCCTCATTTTTCCCTAAGAATAATAATGACTAGCTCATCCTTGCTGCATCCCAGACACACAGAGCACCTTATAAATATTAACTCATGTATCCTGGAGACCACCCTAGAGGACAGGTGTCATTATTAACCAAGGCACGGAGAGGGAGGCTCCATGTGCAGACCCACCTGTATTCTCATTGGGAGGTTCGGACATAGATGCTCCCCAGTTTGTTTAAGTCTTACTTGGGCAAAAGAGTCAGTAATTCCTGAGACAGGTTTCCTGGGTTAATCCTGGCTACCCCTCTTACTAGCTCTTTGACCTGGGACAAATTACTTAGTCTTCTAGTACTTCAGTTTCTCGCTCTGCAAAATTGAGCAAGATGCTACCCACCTCATAGAACTGTTCTGTGTGTCAGATGGGTTCTTGCACACCGAGCAGTTAGTGCCATCTGCTGAGCCTGCTGACCCTGCCGGTCCTATTCCTCCCATGGAAACCACAGTGAAGGCTCTGGTCCAGTTTTCCCCCTCGATCCTTCCACCACCTCACTGACCCTTGTGCTTCCCCCACGTGGCCCTGCAAGCTGTGGCCCCTTCTCTTAGGAACTGTGAATAACAAGCTATGTTTTCAATGACATGGCTTTTCATCTCCTGATCTGTTAGCCTTGCCATGCCTGAATATGAATAAAATCTATATTAAACCACAACCACCCCGACTCCTACTTCCTATAGAATTCCTATAGAACCACAAGCCACTGTTAAAATTAAAAATTCACATTGATCTTTTGTACCATCTAACCTTCAGGCCCTGTTTGAGTTTTGCCAATGTGCCCATAATGTCCTTTAGAGCAATAAGATTTGGACCAGAATCAGACATGACCTTTAGTTATCAGGTCTCTTTAGAGTCATTGACACCAGAGCAGTGTCTCGGCCTTTCCTTAACTTTCATGACCTTGACCCTTCTGAAGATTACAGGCCAGTTATTCCGTAGAACGTCCCTTGATTTGAGCCTGTCTGCTTTCTCTTCTCATGACTAAGCTCAGGCTCCACGTCTTGACAGAATGTCCAGAAGCAGCGCTTTGTCTTGCTAGCAAGACATGGTGAGGTCAGTTCATCTCATTACTCTGGTCAGTTGATGAAATTGGGGTCTGCCAGGCTTTTTCACCAAACAGTTACTCCGCATCCCTTTATAATTAATAAGTATTTTGTGGGAAGAAACTTTAAATCTATGTAAATATCCTATTCCTCATCAAAATTCAGTTTACATATGAGCATAAACTCATTGTTTCTATTTTTTTCAATAGGTGATAAGCTGTTACCTAAAATTCATTATAGTCTGTTACACTCACTAGTTTACGCTCAAATTGAGCCAGATTTGGTAAGTGGCTGCAGTGTCCTTGTGACATGTTTCCATCATTTTTTGAGTAGTCTCTTGCTTTCTGTCTCAACAAGATGTTCTGGCCTCGTCGTCCTTGCCCCAGCCACCAAACTGGCCATTTCTCCAAGGAGTCCTGGGACTTCTTAGAGGAGAATGGTATTTAGAAGTCAAGATCCAGACATGAGGTGTATTCATTTTTATGGGGGTGTTGCTGCCCCCAGGATCCCTTGGTGAGCAGAATGGGAGGATGTTGGTGTGTGCTCCCACACAGGCAGGTGTCCTCGAGTGTACGTTTGCATGCACACCTGCACACACACACACACACACACACACACACACACACACACACACACACACGTACACACACATTTCATGTTTATGTTTATTTCTCTATCTCCCTGGCATGTGGTTCTGTCTTTGGCGAAGGTGATGATGGGGGAATGTCGACACTGAACCTGAGGATGTGGTTTTTTCCTGGATTTTGTTTCTTTACTGGTTCCTGTATTGGTCTGCCAGGGCTACCATTACAAAATACCCCAGACTGGGTGGCCTAAAAACAAAATTTGTTTTGTCACAACCATGGAGATCAGAAGCCTGAGAGCAAGGTGTTGGCTGGGTTGGTTTCTCCTAAGGCCTCTCTCCTTCACCTGTGTCCCCACCTGGTCTTTCCTTGGTCCATGGGTTACATCCTAAACCACCACATCTGCAGCATGCAGACATTCCTGGGCCAGGGATCGAACCTGCCCCACAGCAATGACCTGAGCCACAGCAGTGACAATACCGGATCCTTAACCCACTGAGCCACCAGGGAACTCCCTAAACGCCTCTTCCTAAAGGACACCAGTCATATCAGATTGAGCCTGTCTCTATGACTTAATTTTAATTTAAATACATCTCTAAAAGCCCTGTCTTCAAATACAGTCACATTCCAAGGTATGTGAACTTTAGGGCTTCAATATATGAGTAGGGGGGTGGGCTGGGGTGAGGACACAATTGAGCCCATAACAGTTAGTTTACCAGAAAAGTCAGCATGCAATTTGGTTCTCAATCAAGAGAAGCAAGGCTTCAACAGAGCAAACAATAATGCGATTTTTAAAAAGCAACAAACAAGACCCTGACTCCCCCTCTTTGGAAGGGAAGCCACTCCCAGCCTTGTGTTCTTTCTTCTATAACATCTGTAATGGTGTTATTTTCATCTTATTATTTTAATGTCCAGCAAAATGCCCTTTTGGAATTTACTCATTTATTTAAAATTCATTATTTAAGATTGATGCTCACGCTAAGCAAAAACAATTTGAGGATTTCTATGTCTCAAGAATGCCATTCTTTGTTTCACAGTATTGTCCGTTCTGTGTTTAAGCAGAAGTTTCACTTTTCTTCTTAACATCTAACCTGGATTAGAACAGAAACAAATTTCTCCTTCATTTATTTCCATCTCACTTTTTGACAAATTTAGTGTTCATTGGACCGAAACTTGCCACCAACCTCAAAATCAACCAGAAAGCTATTTGTAGGAGAGAAAAGAGTGATTTCACCTTATAAAGAATTTAAAACTTAGTTTTATGGTTAACCAGAGACTGCGTTCCCTTTCTTCTGAGCCTCTCTTTTCTCCTTCATGTGGCACAATCTTTGACAAAGACCAAAGAGTATTCCCTCCCACCTGGGTTTCAGGGTTCTAACAGGGCAGCTGTGGGGTAGAGAATGTTCTGCAGGATCCTGAGGAGAAACTGCACACTGGAGAGCACAAGTGTGTTGCTGGAATTTTTTTTTCAGGGCTGCACCCACGGCATATGGAGGATCCCAGGCTAGGGGTCAAATTGGAGCTGTAGCTGCCGGCCTGCACCACAGCTCAAGGCAACGCCGGATCCTTAAGCCACTGGGCAAGGCCTGGGATCGAACCTGAGTCCACACTGTTCCTAGTCAGGTTCGTTAACCTTGGAGCCACCATGGGAGCTCCTGGATCGTCTGTCACCTTGGTTGTGCGGGCTTTTCACAGTGCCTCTCCCCTTGGGCTCCACCAAACAAGCCCCGGCTGCAGACCTGAGCTCCATCACTTTCTGGCTGGGCCCTTTGGGACACGACTCTTGATCTTGCTGAGATTCCATTTCTTCTGCTATAAAATGAAGGCACATGTTCAGCAATAATTTAATGATGTTGAATCATTGTGGAATGAAAAGGCAATGATCGCGCAAATGCTTCAGCACAAGGCCTGAAGAGTGCCAAACCTCCTGCCAAGGTCTTTATCAGTTCGGGAGAGGAGTCAAGGAAAGGGCAGTAGGAAGAGAGAAGTGAAGGGCAAGTTTCATGGTTCCTATTTATAGATGGACAGGGAGAGGATGGATTGATTGGTATAAGAGCCAAAGTTAAAAATGAGAGGCCCGGCAGTTCGCATGTGGCTCTGCGGAAACGAACCTGACTAGCACCCATGAGGTCACAGGTTGGATCCCTGGCCTCGCTCCGTGGGTTAAGGATCTGGCATTGCTGAGGCTGTGAGGTAGGCCGGCAGCTACAGCTCTAATTCGACCCCTAGCCTGGGAACTTCCACATGCCGCAGGTGCGGCCCTAAAAAGGAAAAAAAATGAGAGGCGCTGCCACCCATTTCCTGTGGACAGGCCAGCCCCCATCTTTATATCGGTACATTAATATGCAGATTACACAAATCATCATCCTTTCCTTTCACCGCATCTTGTGCCCTGGACTGACGTCCCATCTTCAAACCTTGATCTTTGTTCTGGAGACACCTTTGCAACTCCCCCTGGATCTCTTGTGAGCCACCGCTCCCTTGACTTCACAGTAAGAATCAGCCTGCGGAGGATGCCCTCTGTGGGAACAAGGTGCCCGGTACCTGCCCCCCACCCAGGGCTGCCCCCTCCCGCCTCCAGGGAGAGTGACCCCACACAGGCGGGAGGCGCTCAGACACAGACTCTGCTCTAGACTCTGGAGGAAGAGTTTGAGTCAAAAACACAAACAGTTCCTCTTCCTCTACCAAAACCAAGGGAGCCTTGCATTTCCCTGAATTTTCTTGTTTCTCTTCTTCTCTTTCTCCTTTTGTCATAACCACTGAGAATGTCCCAGGAAATCCATGCTCTGTTCTGCCCAATCCTTTACCAGCTGTGTCTCATCCAAGTCCCACACTGTGAGGTCCTGTTCTTCCCATTTGAAACTCAGAGGTTGAGTGAGCGCAGCTTGGGTTCTGGCTGAGGGTGAACCCAGCTCCCACGCCCCCAGATGTGATGGCTCTGTTGCTGACGATCAGTGTCGTCCTCGCAACTGACCCTGCATGTCCTGACCCCACCCTCAAATGCCAGCCCCTCGGTGGGCAAGAAGCACCGACTCCCTAGGCAGCTTCCCTTTGCTCCCCTCCCCACCCTGCTAACACTGGACAGCGACCCCTGTCCATTCAATGCAGTCAGGGCTCCAGGCATCCACATTCAAGCTACACCATCTGGCCTCAACCAACCTGCCGTTTATTTTCTAACCCTCCCCCAGCCCCTCCCCATGGCTGATCCATTTTTCAAAACTTCTTCCCCAGACATTACACACACACACACACCTATAATACAGACTTGTGACTGCCTGAATGCAAACCTATACACATGCATATAACACACCACACACCCCTGCATACCCACACTCCTGCATAAACACACACAGATGCACTTACACACAATACACTCCTACACACACATATCCTTACCCACACATACCCCGAGCACAAACACACATCCCCCCCCCCGACAAACATCTTTTCCTTTTTTAAAAAATTGAAGTATAGTTGATTTACAATGTTGCGTTAATTTCTGCTGTAGAGCAAAGTGATTCAATTATACATTTATATATACAGTCTTTTAAAAAAAAATATCCTTTTCCAAGAGTTCCCGTCATGGCTCAGCGGCAACAAGCCTGACTAGCATCCATGAGGACATGGGTTTGATCCCTGGCCTCGCTCAGTGGGTGAAGGATCTGGCGTTGCCGTGAGCTGTGGTGTAGGCGGGCAGCTACAGCTCCGATTGGACCCCTAGCCTGGGAACCTCCACATGCTTCGAGTTTGGCCCTAAAATATAAAATAAAAATAAATTAATAAATTAATAAAATAAAATATCCTTTTCCATTACAGTTTAATCACAGGACATTGAATATAGTTTCCTGTTGTTTATCCCTTCCACGTATAACAGTTTACCTCTGCTCACCCCAACTCCCGGTCCATCCCTCCCCCAACCCCCTTCTCCCTTGACAACCACAGTCTGCTCTCCTTGTCTATGAGCCTGTTTCTGTTTGTGTAGTTAGGGTCACTTGTGCCATCCCTTCTACATGATATCCCTTCCATGTAGAAGGGATATCATATGGTATCTGTCTCTCTCTTTCTGCTTTATTTCACTTAGTACAAGTGTCTAGTTGCATCCATGTTGCTGCAAGTGGCATTGTTTTGTTCTTTTTACAGCTCAGTAGTATTCCATCTTATTGATCGAGTCATCTTTTTTTTTTTTTTTTTTGTCTTTTTGCCATTTCTTGGGCCACTCCCATAGCATAGGGAGGTTCCCAGGCTAGAGGTCGAATCGGAGCTCCCGCCACCAGCCTATGCCACAGCCACAGCCACTGCAATGCAGGATCCGAGCCGCGTCTGCGACCCACACCACGCAGCTCACGGCAACGCCGGATCCTTAACCCACTGAGCAAGGCCAGGGATCAAACCCGCAGCCTCATGGTTCCTAGTCAGATTCGTTAACCACTGCGCCACGACGGGAACTCCTCCAGTCATCTTTTTGAATGACAAATGTCTTTCTCATGCTCACATCCTGCACACACAGTTGTGTACATACACCTCCCTGCACAAACACACCCCCCTACACACAGCACACACACACACACACACACACACACACACACACACACACTCACAACCAGGCTGATATCTGAACACGAATGAAAAATGGAGGAAACAAGGGCATTTCATCATTTATGATTCCATTGCGGGGACTGAGGGAAATTTTCTTTTTTAATTTTTTAAAAATAATATGACTTGGCCATAAATATAAGCTGAGGACACAGATCAGCTGAGGTCACAGCATCAAGAAGTCTTTGGGCAGAGGAGACATTTTAGGTCACATAAATAAGACACGTAAATGACTGAGAATGAGAAGGAGGAGGAGGAGGAGAAAGACACATCTGTGTCTCTTCATCCTGCACGTCTTTGTTTTTCTTTTTAAACGATGATGGAATTGAAAGCACGAACTTTGCTTCATGACAACGAGAGTGCTGGCGTCCCTTTTCTGTGAAGCTGCCATTATTATTGCTGTTCCTGGATGACTGGCGACTTTTTGCACCACATCCCTTTCATGTGGTTCAGGGGCTAATGGACCTTCTTCGGCTGAGCCAGTCCTATCCTAGCTTTGCTAATGATGGTAAAACATAGAGATTCAATCCGCAGATACCTTCCTCCCGTCATTTATTTGTCAATGACTTAAGAAGGGGGAGGAGGGACGTCTAGAGCTTTTGAGAGTTCAGAGAGAAGGGGGGCTCGGTGCTGCCTGTGGGCTCTGGGTCACCACCTGCTCTGAGTCCGAAGTGAGAGCCCTCTCACCTCAAAGAGAAATGCAGCAGATGCCTTCACAGGAGGGCCACCGTCGCTCGTTATCCTCGAATCTATGTGTTTCGTATTTATGAGGGGTAAAGTACCATGCACAATAAAACCATTTCCGATGTGTCAAGTTTTATAGTGAGTCATGGGTCTGTCTAAGCAGATAAATGTAACAGGACATCCTGTAGTCGCTGTGCAGTTTTTCCAACGCTACTAATTTTTTCTTCTCTCTCTCCCTCCGTCTCTCTCTCCTCTCTGGGCTCTGCATGAGCTGCAAAAGCAACCATATTTTAACCCAGCACCAAAACATGTTATAATTACAGTTGAAACTGTGTGCAAAAAAGAAATGGAGTGTTAGAGATATTATCAGAGGTAATGTATCTGATAACATCCCTGCAAAATGCATTTTCTTTCTTTCTCTTTTTTGGGGGGTGGGGGCTCGCCCAAGATGTGAGGAAGTTCCTGGGCCATGGACCAAGCCATTGCAGTGACAATGTCGGATCCTTAACCACTAGGCAACCAGGGAACTGTCCAAATACTTTTTCACTTAAGAACACAAATCCCTTTTTATTGATTTTTATTCCATTCATACTCTGCTCTCTCCTCTCTCCTCACTCTCCTTGTGTTGTGCTTGGTTTGAGCTGTTATTTTTCACTTTTACTGGGAATTAAGAAATTTCTCTGAAAGGTCAAAGGATGTAAATTTTTGTTTTGGCAACGTGCCGCCTTATTCAGAGTTCCCATACCTACTTTGAAGTGATTTTGCCTTTCTTCCCAGTGGAATGTAGGAAGACTCATCTATAGACAGCAGCAGAATGGGCCACTCGTTAAAATGGTTGAGGCTTCTGAAGAAGAGAACAAAAGTTAGCTACGGTGTTCCTGTTGTGGCTCAGCAGGTTAAAAACCCAACAGAGTCTCTGTGAGGATAAAGCTTTGATCCCTGGCCTCACTCAGTGGGTTAAGGATCTGGCATTGCTGAAAGCTGTCTGTGGCACAGGTTGAAGGTGCAGCTCGGATTCTGTGTGGCTATGGCTGTGGCATACTCTGGAAGCTGCAGCTGATTCAAGCCCTAGCCTGGGAACTTCCATATGCTGCAGGTACAGCCCTAAAAAGCAAAAAAAAAAAAAAAAAAAAAAAGTTAATACGTATATAAATATGAATAATTAAGAAATTAATCAATTATTGGAAGTTCCTTTGTAGTGCAGCAGGTTACAAATCCAGCATTGCTGCAGCTGTGGCACAGGTTGCAAGAACATCTGGGGTTTGATCCCTGGCTGGGGAACTTCCACATGCTGGAGGTACAGCCAAAAAAAACCCAATCATTATTTAGCTTCGACCTATGTCACAGCTGTGGCAATGCCAGACCCCCAACCCACTGCACCACAGTGGGAACTCTGACCCTTAGTAAACATCAACAAGTTAAGTCGTATTTGGTTCTCACAAATGTCCTTAAATTTCTTAAGCATTGTATTTCATACCATGAAATTACAGTCCAACTCAAGTTATAACAGAATTCAAGTTATAACCCAAAGGAGAAACATGGACTAATTAGTTGAACTTGATCAAACATTTCATTGCAGGTATTAGTATGCTTATACAAAGGTAAGGCACGGCTTTGATCGTGATTCTTTCCAGCCGTTTACTGGCTGTGTGATATTGGGCAAGTGATTTAGCCTCTCTGAGGCTTGCTTTCCTTATATGCACCTGGGGATCAACAATACGAACAGCAAATCACTGTTATGGCAGTAAATCTAACAGTGTACAGCCCCTGTCCTGCTTAGCACAGAAAGAAGACAAAGCCAATGTGAGTTGGGTTCCATCTCACAAGTAAACATCTTTTTACTAGTTGGCTATCAGACAAAGACTGTCTCTTTCCTCTCCTCCATCTCCTTGTAGAGAAATGGAACAGAAATCAGCCCCCTGGACCCTCCAGGTCATTGGTAGTAGCTACTATATCCCCTTTGCTGGCCCTCTGATCCTTTATGATGACATTAAATTGAAAAATAAGGAGTTCCTGTTGTGGCTCAGCAGTAAGGAACCCAACTAGTATCCACGAGGATGCAGGTTCGATCCCTAGCCTGGCTCAGTGGGTTAAGGGTCCTGTGTTACTGTGGCTGTGGTGTAGGCTGGCAGCTGCAGGGCCAAATTGGACCCTTAGTCCGGGAACCTCCATATGCCACACGTGCAGCCCCAAAAGGCAAAAAAAGAAAAAGAAAAAGAAAGAGGTTAATGATCCAGCTTGTCTCTGTGGTGCTGCCATTTCCACCCTCGGACTGGGCACAGTGGGTTAAGGATCTGCATTGCTGCAGCTGTGGCTCAGCTTCGATCCCTGGCCCCTGGGAATTTCCATACGCCGCCGATGTGGCTGAAAAAGAAAAAAAGAAAAATACCAATAAAACAATGGATTTTTATTGCGAAGAGAAATAAATATTTCATTACCAGCGAGAGATGATTTCAACCCATAAGAATGGCAGCATTCTCCCAGACAGATCATGGTTTTATCCTTGGAAGCATATATTAAAAAGAGGTGACCTCTGAGGTTTCGGGAGGCAAATATGGAATAGTCACATATAGAAAAGGGCAACAACACCATAGCTGTCATGTCTATTTTATCATTGATCCCACAGCCTGTTTAGTAACCAGTTCAACGTCGTGTATGTTGGCTGGGTCGCTGTTTCTTTCTTTCTTTGTTTTTTGGTTGTACCCATGGCAGATGGAAGCCCCCCAGCCAGGGATGGAACCCGAGACACAGCGGTGGCATAAGATGTGGTGCAGGGACAATGCCAGATGTTTAACCTGCTGCTCCACAAGCGAACCTGGGAGTCACTGTTTCTTGATGAGAGCAGTGCAAGGTGTGCAAGGTAGACACAGTGATGGAAGAATTGGAAGCAGAAGCCAGTCTCAGAAAGCGGGTTGCATCTTTGAATTCCCCTGCTTCTCAACACACGGACTCTGCCACAGCTGTTTGGGACTGAAAACCTGCCATTTAGCAACTTCAGCAGGGTCCTCCACTGGCTCCCTGTGGAGAACTTGGGGGGGATGGTCTGTTTTCTGTTTCCAAACTTTTGTCACCTGTGTGTCATAATACAGCTGTTCATACACATATCCTTGTGTATGTACAATTATGAACTGTTTAACTTCATTTCATAATTGTATTTGTCTAAATTGTAATTTTTTACAAAAAGTATATTTTTCATGATGACTGTTGTACACCTATAAATGTAATAAAATTCATTAAGAAAAAAATATATTTTCCAAAATTGTATTCTTCAAAATTGTAATTTTTTTTCCTTGAGCTGACTGCAGCCTACTCTATTTGATTTATATCGTTTAATTAGTTCTCAGTCATTTCCTGAGGGCCCCCGGCCCTTTTTTGAGCACTTTTCTCTTCAGGTTGAAACCCAGATGCTGCCAAAGGAATAAGTAGAAATTGACAGTGACCTCTGACGACAGCGTGCAGTCCATCAGAATGTGCCATATTGGAGTTCCCCTCATGGCTCAGCAGAAATGAAGTGACTAGTACCCATGAGGATGAAGGTTCAGTCCTGAGTCAGTGGGTTAAGGATCTGGTGTTGCCCTGAGCAGTGGTGTAGGTCGCAGACGCCACTTGGATCCTGCATTGCTGTGGCTGTGGCTGTGGCCGGCAGCTGTAGCTCCTATTAGGCCTCTAGCCTGGGAACCTCCATATGCCGCAGGTGTGGCCCTAAAAAGACCAAAAAAAAAAAAAAAAAAAATCAGAATGTGCCGATCCATGCACATCAGCAGTGTTCCAAACTCATGTTCAGATCACAAAATGTCCGTGGTAAAGACTTCAGAAGATGTGGTGTGGGTTTTCCAGTCGTTGTAAGGTGTTTTTTCTTTCTGCTTAACAGAAGCATCTAGCTGGTTTATAAATGTTCATGACAGTGGGTGACAGTTTAAGCTTCTGAATACTCACAATCATCCTAGTACTTCTTTTGTGTTAGATGCCCCTCAAATGATTTTTTTAAAATTAAAACAAAAAAACACTTCTAAACAGCCTCAACAAAAATATTGCTTTATTCTGCTCAATTAATTGATCCATCTCACAATGAACCATCTTCTTGGGTCAAATGCCCTGAACTGACAATGATAGTCTTTTTTTTTTCTCTCTTGCTTTCTTTCTTTTTTTTTTTTTTTAGGGCCACACCTGTGGCACATGGAGGCTCCCAGACTAGGGATCAAATCAGAGCTACTGCTGCCAGTCTACACCACAGCCACAGCAACGTGGGACCTGAGCTACGTCTGAGACCTACACCATAGCTCACGGCAACGCTGGATCCCAGATCCACTGAGTGAGGCCAGGGATCAAACCTGCATCCTCATGGATCCTAGTCAGGTTTATTATGGCTGAGCCATGACGGGAACTCCTGGAAGTTATTACAGACACCATGCAGACCAACCCCTATTAAAGATGTGGAAACTAGGTTTCATAGTTCATAAATAGTGGAGCTGGGGCCTAAGTGAGGTCTTATTAGAGTTCCCTGGTGACTCAGCGTGTTGGGAATCCCATGTTGTCACTGCTATGGTGGGGGCTCCATTCCTGGCCTAGGAGCTTCTGCATCCCAAGGGCTTGGGCAAAAAAAAACCCCAAAAAAACAAAAAAAAAAACAAAAAAAACACCAACTGAGATATTATCATTTCTATATAATGTTTTTCTATCAAAGAAAGGTAATTTTTACTGCCAGCTGATGTCCCAGAGACTTAGGCTTTATTGACGCATAAAAGTAAAACTTTTTTTTGGTTTATCAAATTGATCTGTAATGCCCTGAAAACTTACCATTCATCCACGAAGCTTTCACTGAGCTTTCACTCTGTCCTTCATCTGAAGCTGCCCAGGACCCTCCTGGCCCTGCCTGGGGGTGGGACCACGTGCCATGCGCTAAGGACGGACAGATGACGAGGTTCTGGCTCACTGAGCCTGCTTCTGGCTCAGAAGCCCTGAGCGGACCCCAGCTCCCCACTCACTAGTCATGGGACCAAGATCGAGTCTCTTCATTTTCCTGTGTTCCCTTCTCCTCATTTGTAGAGTGAGGGTCTCGTCGGACGTAAAAGAGAGCAGACAGCATGCGTGTGAGTGGATGACACTGTGAGAATTATCCAGATGGTGCAGAGAAGGGAGTGCCCAGCGGAAACAGACGTCAGCTCAAGGCCTCCCGTAACTTCTTAGGCTGCTGGCACAGAGCATCTGAATGGGGGGCTTAAACCACAGAGCTATTGTCCGAGATCACGGTGTTGTCAGGGCTGTTCCTCTCGAGGCAGTGAGGAGAGGCTGCTGTCTGCCTCTCCCAGAGCTTCTGGAGGTTTCCGGCAATAACTGACGCTCCTTGTCTGGTAGCCACATCACTCTGACCTCCGCCTTGGTCTTCCCACACCTTCACCCACGGTGCAGGAGTGTGTCTGTGTCTACACTCTCCTCTCCTGCAGGGACACAGTCATATGGAATTGGGGCCACCCTACAACCTCTCTTGACTGGATAACCTGCAAAGCCCCTGCTTCCAAATAAGGCTGTGACCACAGGTCCTGGAGATCTGGACATCAGTGTCTTTGCCGAACGTAGTTCTCCCGTAAGGATGACCCACTGTGGGTCTTCGCCACCAACCGCGGCTGGACATGCCCTCTCTGGGCTCCCCCGCATCACACACTGCCTCTGCATTTAGCAATTCACAAGCACTGTGCTTGGAACTTAGGATCACAGCCACCAACAAAAACCGAGCCGGGGAGGCGGCCTGGACCCTCCTCCTTCTGTTCACCTTGGGAGCAGGTGCACCACGTAGGTAAAACACATTAGAATAAAGGCGTAAAGGGACCAGTGTTAGCAGAACTAGAGGTAACTTTGCATGGGATTTCAAGGGAGGAAGACAGGAGTTGACTCTAAAGATAGCTTCTTTGAGGAGGTGACCCTTGAACTGGGCCTTGAAGGGTGGCTAAGAGTTGGCCACGGGAAGATGGAGGGAAAGCGGCCATGTGAACACAGGATGTAGGGTATCTGCGGTGTGGCCTAAGCCACACAGAAATAGCTCTGTGCCCTGCATCCTCAAAGCATTCCTCAGGTTTTTGTTCCTCCTCCCCCGCCTCAGGCCATCACTACTTTATCCAGAGATTAGGAAAACCGGTCACTTGGCTTCACAGTCCTTGTGTGAGCCACATGGGACTTACTTTATAGCCAAGCCAAGGGTCAAATTCGGTACAGCTTATGCAGTAATCACAGAAGAACCTCCTCTGCCATCCTTGGGTCATGGAAAGGAACAATTCAGGTTCAAAATCATATTTGTTCTCTCCAAGTTCTCCCCCTGGCTGGTGGGGTCAATGAATTCTCACTTTACTGATGTAACTTCTTCCCGCCTCCAACTTTGAATCCTACCTACAGTCAGATCTGAGGAATCCCTAAGGAAGAAGCCAAAAAGCTCATAGGACCCCTGTATTTTTAGGATCAAGGTATTCTCAGAGCTTAACAATCAATCAAAATAAACAGGGCTTCCGAGGAACAGACACACATAAACTATTTAGATGGACAAAAAGACACACTCAGCATCTGAGAAAACTGTGAGTCTGCCCTGCAAGGAACCTACCCTTAGACGGTGGTTGAGGTTTTCCTGAGCGACCTGGGGGGACACTCTGCATTTCCTGGGCTTTTCTGGAAGGGGGTTAAGGAGGATGGTTACAATGAGGCCACACAGCTCTCTCCTAACACCTGAGCTGAGCACAAGCAACTGGCTTGTTGGTGCCACGTGCTCTCTGATGACAAGCCAGTGGGTCTCAGATTAAAACCCCCTACCCTCTCTCCACAGGCAGATGGAATCCAGAGTGGCCCATGACACACTTCCCGCCTTACAGGGAAGGTGGCCCCAGGGTGTCGCAGAAGTGGTGCTAAGTAAACCATGCCAGCGGTCTGGCTCTGCAGAGACCTGAGGGATTCAGCCGCTGCCTCCTACCAGGGCAAACAAAAGAGGCTGAATTCATTTGAGGCTGAATACATTCGAAGGTCATGTAGACTGAGAAACACCCAAGACGGCCACCAAACTAAATACCCACCTCTGTGCAGAAAAATGATACAATGCTGGCCGATGTGGATAAAGACCATTCAGAATATAAGATAGGAGTTCCCTTTGTGGCTCAGCAGTAATGAACCCAACTAGTGTCCATGAGGATGTGGGTTCAATCCCTGGTCTCACTCAGTGGGTGAAGGATCCGGTGTTGCCGAGAGCTGTGGTGTAGGTCAAAGACGCAGCTTGGATCCCAAGTTCCCGTGGCTGTGGTGTAGGCCAGCAGCTGCAGCTCTGATTCGACCTCTAGCTTGGGAACCTCCATATGCCCTAAAAAGTACCCCCCCCCAAAAAAAAGACTATAGAGTAGTCGTCAACGTTACACACACATCCTCATCTGCAGGTCTTCCACCAACATCAGTGTTTCTGGAATTAAGTTCAGTGCACTGTCTCCCTTCTGGTTACAGGAGACAAGGGCTGACTGCTGGGTCGGTGGGTGAATGAGGGGGTGACACCCTCAGCCAGACACCCAGGTTGCTGGCAGTTCAGCATGAAGGGTCGTGGTGGAGAAATCTGTCAGCACAGAGTGATGTGAAGCCCTGGGAAGGAGGCTGGGTTTGTTTCACGCCGGGAAAGCTGTGCAGATGTCCACGTGCAACCCTTCCACGCTCAGGATTTTAACTGCTTGGCTGTCACATCCGCCGCAGAGGCCAAGGCAGCAGCCTGGTTCCAGGACCCCCGCCAGCTCTGAGCAGCAGGGAGGCTCTCCAGCCTCAGGAGCTGCTGCCTTTCCTCCACAGCAGCTGGGCCCAAGCCCATCTCTCTGACACCTGTCATTCACGTCCATGAAGGGGACACTCACACTGGAGCCCATTCAGGAGCCCCAGCGTCGGGGACTGGGGTCAACTAGAGACCCCAGACCAAGGCCACCAGCAGTACATTTCCAAGTAACAGCTACTAATACTTGATAGACACTTGGAGAAATTCTGCTTTGGGGTAATTTATGCATAAACGATATTTCATGGAAAAAATTTTTTGTAGCCTGGGAGAGCTTTTAGGATTATTCCTTTTTATTTATTCCCTGGTATCTATAACCATTTGTGCTGCAGTCACCTGTTTTTGCTGGTAACCTCCCGCACATGTACAAGTGATTTGCTTGAACATGGAGGGGGTCCCAGTTGGGGTGGGGAGGTGTTCCTGAACCCCTGGAGGGCACTGGGCACAGTCAAACCCATGGCAGTGGTGGGGAGTGGGGAAGGAAGAGCAGATGACGAGGATGATGGGCTGACCTGAGAATGTGGGCAGAGATGACCCATCTCAGCTGTAAGTGCCAAGATCAGGCATGTGAAACTGAAGGTCAAGGTGGAGGAGAATCTCCTTGAGGTCAGGCCTTTCATCTTCCTCCCACTGGAGGCTGGGCTGTTCCTACACTCAGTCAGTTCTCATTATTTGTAGAGTCCTGGTCTATGCAGTCACCAAAAACAATGAGTAGGGGCACACTGAACCACTGCTCCCAGGAGGAATACGGGGGCAGGTGGCTTCGAGCCTTTGGCCATCACGCTTTCATCAAATGATAGATAACCTCGTTTTGTGTGTGTTTTGTTTAAAGACACCTTATGTCACGTATACTGTCGACTCACTGCCACTGAACTCATATTCAACAGCGTAGCTCAGGTCCAAAGGCCACTCATCTGACCCGTGTTTCCTCTGTGAGGCACATCTGTTCCAGCGTCCGTGTGCTCAGGGCACCAGACAGCCCTTCAGCGCTGTGCACAGGGCCATTCTAAACAGGAAATCACCACCAAAATGCACCAAAAATCCAAGAATGTGGCACTAAGCTGATCACATAGGACACATTTTTATGGAATAAGAAACGCCTTGCTGAGCTCATTGGGAACAGCTGCACCAGGTGACTCAAAACTTTCGATGTGCTCACATCCACCATGACTGTGAAAGTGTGCAGGTATATTGATTTGGGGTTGCAAGTACATTTTGTCAAGGAGGAGATTTGCAAACATGGAATCTGAAAAAATGGGGATTGACTATACCCAGCTGATGCCATTTGCACTCGTCCCCCCGTGTCCTCATTCACAGCCTCCCCTCCTTACCTTGTCCTGGGGATCTCTGCTGATTTGCAACCTCATCATTCCACTCTGTGCTCCGTTCTCCGTAGAGGGTACTGTGGCGACAACCCAGACCTTCATCGGTGAAGTGATCAATCAACACCAAAGAAGTATTGCGAGCACCTGACTGAAACTTTGAGCGCAGCAGTAAGAAAGAGATACATTTAAAAACAATGGTTTCCAAAGGTACTGGTTTACTATTTACCAGTAGTTGAGAAAAGAAGGTTAACGTGTGAAACAAAAGTAAACAATGCTAAATAGAAGCCAATTCTGCTTTAAGGTGCCTGTTGCACACTCTCGGTGCTCTAACTGAACAGAGATGAGCTAAGCCCGTTTGCTCCTATGTGAGGAGTGACATAGTGGAGTTGGGGGAGGGGCATTACAGCGGTAAGGGATTTTAAAAAAGGGGGGTTATTATAAATATGTGAAATCTTGTGTGTGAAACTTGAAAACTGTGAAGTACAGTAGTCTTTTTTGGGCCGCAACTGTGGCATATGGAGGTTCCTGGGCTAGGGGTCGAATCGAAGCTGTAGCTGCTGGCCTACACCATAGCCACAGCAATGCAGGATCCTTAACCTACTGAGCGAAGCCAGGGATCGAACTCTTGTCTTCATGGATACTAGTCGGGTTCCCTACTGCTGAACCACAACAGGAACTCCTAAAGAATCTTTCATTCAATAATTTTTTTTTTCTTTTTAGGGGCGCACCCACGGCTTATGGAGTTTCCTAGGCTACGGGTCCAATCAGAACTGCAGCTGCCAGTCTACACCACAGCCACAGCAACACCAGAGCTGAGCTGTGTCTGTGACCTACACCACAGCTCACGGCAACGCCGGATCCTTCACCCACTGAGCGAGGCCAGGGATTGAATCTGCGACCTCATGGTTCCTGGTCGGATTCATTTCCGCTGCGCCATGACAGGTGCTCCCAAAAGAAATTTTTTAATTAATCAGTAAAAATACTAATGGGGATCTCTTTGGACAGCTTTATTTTTATCATACGCACAGAAAAAAACTGGTGGAGCTTGGTGCAAGCCCAGCTCTGTCTAGTGATGTTTTGTTTCTCACTCCAAGAGCCACTTTAGCAAAAACATTCTGAGGAGACCTTCTCGGTGGATTAGCCAACACCAAACCTTCTGTGTCCCTGTCTTTATTTGCCAGATGCCTTCAGCCAGGACCCCAAGGACTCATTGATAAGAGTAAATATTTTAAATTAGGGCCCAGATATTTGAGAGGTCATTCTGAGGAAAAGTCCTGGAAGTAGGTCCTCAGGTAGTGACTTACTCCACAGGGTCTGTGACAGATTTCACTCCCTTGCTGGACACATTCCAGCAGGTAACCCAACCCCTCCTCTTCGGCGGGAAACCAACAACTACATACCAGTGACCATCATAGGAACAAACCTACCCTGTTGTTGTTAAGGCAGTAGTTTGCAAACCTTTGTCCCCTGTTACCAGTAATACATGACTAGCTGCTTTATGGATTATGTTACAAGGTGGCACACTTGACTGCAGCCTCAAGCGGGGGCCAGCCTCTTAGGAACATTGTTAATAAAAAGTCATCAGTCTGCTGTAAATCAACCATAATTGAAAAAATAAAAATCATTAAAAAAAAGTCATTAGTCTGATAGGCTGGGATCCAATAGGCTCTATGCAGGTGTTTGCTTTTTTTTTTTTTTTTTTTTTTTGGCCATGCCTGAAGCATGCAGAAGTTCCCAGGCCAGGGATCCAACCCCCACCACAGCAGGGACAACATGGATCCTTAACCTGCTGAGCCACCAGGGAACCCCAAGTGTTTGCTCTTATTAATACAAAGTCCAAATATCCTACAGAGGACTGTTCATTTCCATGTAAATTTTACAATGGCGGCAATGCTGGGATCCCAGTACGTGGAATCTCGCTTAGAACAAGTGGGCATCCACGCGCCTGAGACTGATGTTCTGTCTTAAGTTTGTAAGTGACATATACGGAGCTGGACCACGAGCTTGAAGATAAAGTCATTCTTTCAGCAAACACTGGTCAGGAATCTGTTGTGATCCAGGTGGGGATGCAGAGATGGCAGGAAGAATGCAGAGACCATCCCCGTGTGCCTGGCAGTGTGCAATCCCTTTACAGACGGTGATTCATCCATTCTCCCGGTAGCCCTGCCTCCATTTTTTCCCAGTGGAAACTGACGTTTGGGGGAACCGAGTAACTGCCAGGCCTTTTAACCCCCACCCCCATCAATACCTTGAAGGCCCTCGCAATACATACTTAAGGAGCTCATCCATTGCTTAAGAACTCAAGGAGACCATCAGCTTGGCAAGTCTCATGCTCCCTCTAGAGAACTCCAAATGTTGGGGGGACCCGAGGGCGCCCCTCTGCTGCCAGAACCCCCACCCCACCGCGCTTCCTAACACTCTAGGGGGTAGCCTGGAAGGGAAGGAAAGGAGGCGCGAGAGGTTTCGTCGCCGTGCCCGGACGCCAGGCGCCAGGGGATCTCCTTTAAGATCCTTCTGTCTGTCTCCGCAGGAGAATGTCTGCCCGAGGCGGCTCCACGCTCCCAAGCTGCGCGCCGGGACGCAGGTTTCTCTGCCTTCAAAGCTCCGCGCGACAGCCACACCGAAGCCCCAAACCTTGGGCAGGGGCCAAACGGTCACTTCCCCGCCCTCCAGGCGCGGTATGCAAATCCGAGCACCAGGAAGTAGCTGGGACCTCCCGGCCGGGCTCGGCGACGGCCAGTTCCTCCGCCGCCGCTCCGGGCCTCCGCCGCCACTCGCTCCTGGCCGTGGCGCCTCCGGGCCGGACGCGCTCAGCCTCCAGCCCGCGGCAGGCGGGGCGGCCGCGCCACCCCGGGCCCCGAGCCCGCACTCTGAGCCGCGCGCCTCCGCTCCCGCCCCGCCGGGCCGCCCCGTCGCGCCCCCAGCTCTGACCGCGGCCACCGTGGAGCGCCGCCGCCGCCGCCCCGCGACTTGCACCCGGAGCTGGTGAGTCCCAGGCGCGAGGCGGAGGGAGGGTGGGCGCGGGCCGGGGGAGCGGGGGAGGGCGCGCGGCCGGACGCGGAGGCCACCCAGGTGCCTTCCGCTGGCGGGGCACCTAGGATCGAGGCCGCTGGCGCGGGCGGCTCCGCAGGTGTCTCCTCCGCCCCGGGCTCAGGGGCGTGGCGTGGGGTGCGGGCTGGCGCACCGCGGGTCCCTCCGGCGCCGCCCCGGGGGCCGGATGCTGTCCCCGCTCGGGCCGCTCCCGGCGCGCGGCGGGGGAGCCCCCCTCTCCGCACCAGGCGGGCGCGCGGCGGGGATCCCACGGGGAAGTCCTCGCAGGCACAGTCTGCCGTCCCCTCACATTCTCGGGTCCTCCGAGGTGAGCGATGCGACTCGGTCCAGGCCCTCTCCCAGGCCCGCGGGCGGCTGGCTCCCCGGTGCCTGGGCCTGAGCGTGACCTCCTGGGGCTGCGGGGGAGGCGGTGCGCACCCTCCCGCTGAGCCCGGCGCCTCCCGGCCAGCGGAGCCGCAGTCCCCAGCCTCTGGAGGCCGAGAGGAAGCGAGAGTTATTTTAAGAATTCAGGGGTTGCCTTTCCTTCGCCTTGGGGGAGGGGTGCGCGCGGCAGTTCCCTCTTTCCTGTGTTATCTAGGCTGCCTGCGGTGTCTTCGCGATACTGAGCGTTTGTCATATTCCATTTAATAGCCGGCGTGGTCGCGGGTGTGTGTGTGTGTGTGTGTGATCGTCTGTCTGTCTTAATTACCCAAATCCACCCAACTTCTTTGCCATCACATAAACTCGAGTGGAATAAGGGCTTCATAGTTTGCTAGCTACCTGTGAGCTTGGGCCTGTTATTAAAATTCTCGGCTTGGATTTTCTCATCTTTAGGAGAACATAGCCACCTTCTGCGCTATTTATTGCAGGTAAAGTCCCCAGGTATTCCATAGACGGTGCCGTTATTATTGCAAATAATTGTGTCCGTGAAAACGAGGTTCCCTGGTTCTTGGCAGATTGGTTGTTTTAAACCAAAGGCTGCTGGTCCCATTTAGCCCCACCTGACCTTACTAGTAAATCTGCATAATAAATGCACCAGAGATTTGCTGACCCAGGGCAGGGCCCAGGAGTCTGACTCACCCCAAGACCCAGCCAATGAGGATGTCTGACTTACTTGTAATGTCTTGGCTACCCCAGAGGGCGCCCAGGCAGAGGTTCCTGAGGGCCAGGGCATTCTCTCCCCACAGCGGAGCAGAGGGGAATAGGCACTGAAGTCCTCAGAGCCCTCCTGGATAAGGTGAGCTCTGCTGGGAAAAAGTGGGACCCACGTAGTTCCTGGTTCTCATTTAGAAGTAAGGACGTCAGCGCTTTGAGACTTGAAGAAATGTATCTTGATCACAAGGGGTTTTTGGTGCCTGAGTGTTTTTGGATGCAGAGTTGGGTAACCCTCTTCCCGAGTGAAGGATAGAGGGAAGCGGATGTAAAGGAAGAGAAAACGGAGCCAGGAAACCCGAGTCTGAGTCTCTTTCACCATTTACCGAAGCTGTGATTTGAGATAAATTACTCGGGCCATTTATTTTGCCACCATTTCCTTCACAGCAGTAACTAGAGTCATAGTATGATTTGCCCATGTCTGTATAGCTTGTATTTCACTACAGTGAACTCTCAGTGAAAACAGTTCTGTCTGGCTTGTCCAAAACACAAGCCCTGGTGCCTGTCACGAGGTCTAGATGGCTTGGAAGAAGGAATGAAGCTCTGCTCTGAGCCTGGCCCTGTGTGAGGCCAAGGAACACGGCTGGCCCCTGAGGCATCAGCAGCCTGCTGGCCCTCTCCATCCCAGATTCTGAAATGGGATTGGAAAGACTTCTTTGACCCTCCAGTTATCCCAGTGTCAACGTTTCCCTTGGGCATCTCCACTTAGGACTGGTAACTGTGCTGTATCAGTGGGAAAGAAGCCTTCATGTGGGGCACCAGGTACAGCCGCAAAGCCTACATCTGCGAAGTCCAAGATGTAGCCAGACTTTATCTTACAGTCATTGGTGTTGGAAAGGTTTGTGGAGAACATATAATACCTGTGCCCCGCCCTGGGCCATGACATACTCTTAGCAGAAAAGTGGTTGAGCAGTGTTGTGATTCAATGACTTTCACAGCCTTTTAGTTCCATCATATTTGTACTCAAAAAGGAATCACTGAAACATGAGATGCCTGTTGGTTCCTATGAATATATGGGGTTGTAATGGACAAAGTTAAACCGTATTATCCACACACAAGCCCATATTTAAATTTAAAATCTGTATAAATAGGAAGAGGTACATGTCCCCGGCAGGGTCCATGGATACGGCCCACTCAGAGTGCTGACCTCAGTGACCTGTGTCTTCAGGCATGGATAGTGTTGACATGGAAAGGTCATCACAGCCATTAGGTGGGACATTGATCAGTGACACACTGATGGCAGAGACTGCCTCAGCCCTTTTTCTTGGGCTCTTTCTGGCAGTGATGGTGTTGATACCCAGCTGCTTATGCAAAGCTCTGAAGCCTTCTGAAAGCTGCTTTCATTTGACCTTCTCATGACCACCGCCCCCCCCCCCCCCGCCCCAGGGTAGGCAGGGAAAGATACAAAAAAAAAGTTTTTGGCATGTCCAAGGTCACAGGTTAAATGGCATCATTGGGCAGAATAGATACCTTGTCTGGTTCTAACTTTGGTCTTTCCCACTTCTCTGCCTTTGGACCTGTAGGCGATACTCAATTGCCTACAAGTAAAGCTCCTAAGTTATTCAGTAAACATTTTTAAGACAGAGAATCACAAGGTAGTTTCCTTCCATCTTCCATCCCTTGGAAGTTGTCTGCCCTAAGTGGCTGACTGTCAGGGCAAATGAGCAGGTGCAACGTCAAGCAGGGTATTTGGGCTGGATTCGGGGGACCTGGGTTCCTGGGCCTCTCAGCTCAGCTTCCTGCTCAGGAAGGGAGGAGCTCTGATAACTGCCAAGGTGACACCTGTCCCGGCCGCTGTCAGAGCAGCTCTACTGACTGCCTGGGGTTGCTATTGCTTAGTGTAGAAGGGCCCAAGTGGTACCCTGCAAAGGGATTCCCTCTAGCCTCTTTGTAAACCCTACGAGCCTCCGTGTGCAGTTGTTACAACAGTGAGAGATGTCATTCAAGGGGAAAAATATAAAGGAAGGGGACAGGGTCTGTGCATGCACATGAAAACATGCGACTCCTTTCCTGGCTACCTGCTGTGAGCAAGGGTCACTCTCCTGCACTGGATAGACCTCGCCTCCCATCCTTTAAGACTGGTCATAGGAGATGGACAGGGAAGCAGAAGTTGGTCAGAAGTACTGAAAGATTTCTTACAGCTGCCTGGTTTCCTGCTACTTAAATTGTGAAACGTTGAGTTCACTCTCTCATCATTTATAACATTTATTTTGAGTAAGTTCCCATTTGGGGGAGAAGCCCAAGTGTAGAAAATAGTTTGGAAATCTGCCAATGGGGGGATGGGAATTTTGGGAACAGGCCAGTTTAAAGACTCAGACTCTTCTTTTAGATTATCCTTGGCTTCACTTTAGCTGGAAGGGCTGTCTCGTCATTTAGCAAAGCAAGTTTAAGTAATTACTTGGGATGCTGTGTTTCAAAGGCTCATCCATGCTGGCAAGTCGCCTGGGGCTGTAATAGCCTTGGTTCTTCCTTCTTGAGCTTTTTCTTCAACCTTGTTCTGAACTTCATTTTCCTTTTCTTCTTTTTTTTTTTTTTTTCCTTTTTAAGGCTGCACCCGAGGCATATGGAGGTTCCCGGGCTAGGGGGTGAATCGGAGCTACAGCTGTCGGCCTATACCACAGCCACAGCAACGCCGGATCCAAGCCTTGTCTGCGACCTACACCACAGCTAATGGTTACGCCGGATCCTTAACCCACTGATCGAGGCCAGGGATCGAACCTGCATCCTCATGGACATTAGTTGGATTCGCTTCTGCTGAGCCACGACGGGAACTCCCCATTTTCCTTTAGTACTGATTACGCATCAGCGTTCCTTATTTGCTGCCAAGCTATTTCGTGAAAATTATATTTGGAATCAGGACATAGTTTTCATTGGTATACAACTCTTCCAAAGTGTTGGTTATTTAACTGTGCCTTATTAACCCCAAACGTATTGCCAGTCTCTCTCCTCTAACTTCTTTCTTTAACGCTTCCCCCACTAGCCCACAGAGCCTTCAAGCCATGAATTGATGGGGGTTAACTATTAATGGTTCATCTCAATGTAACTTTGTTCATTCTTCATGATGTTAAGATGTATAAATGGTGCTCCGTAAAACTTCGCACTTGGGGATGGATTAACAGATCCTGACTGAGTGGGTGTTTTTCAATGCTGTAGGCTCTGCTCTTGGTGAGTTTTAGGACACAGGGAAGACGTCGTCCCTTAGGAGGCTCAGAGGGTCTTTAAGTGCGTCTCGCTTCCTTCTTCCAGTTTACACTTCTGACAGAGTCAGATATCAGATATTGCAGGGCCTGTCCACACTCCACCTTCTTGTGAGCATCTACCTTCACTCTCTTGATGGATCCCAAGTCCTGTTTGGAAGCTCCTTGTCTGCTCCTCCCCAGTTCTCCATCCTCCCTGTCTTGGTCCAGCATCCCGGCTGGGGGAGGAGGCGGGAGGGGTAACGTCACTCTCTTGAGGGATCCCAAGTCATGTTGGTTGCAAGTTGGTGGAAGCTCCTTGTCAGCTCCCCGAAGTTCTCCATCCTCCTCTCTGTCTTGGTTCAGCATCCGGGGGGGCTGGTGGGGGGGGAGCAGTGCTCTAGTGACTTTTCAGTGCTGCTGAGACAACACGGTGAGATGGGAGAGATGTGTCTAGATTTGTTTCATTTCCAGCCAGAGGCATGATGTCTCCTGGGTGTTTGGGCTTTTCCTGGGTGCTTCAGCTCTTCCAGTAAATGTTAGCCCCACAGGCGAGAGGGCGGAGGGGAAGCTGGTCTCAGAGGGCCCCGACTGGAGAGGGAGGCCCACTTCTGCTTTCCACGGGGAAGCTGTGTCACGGAGAGCAGAGCTGTGGCAGGAGGCCTGCGGGAGGAGGAGGCTGGCGAGGAAGTGACGCTTCCTCCTGCTGCCAAGGCCCCAGGCCCGTCATTTGCCTGCAGCCCCACCTTCCTCACCACCCAGCACTGCTTTTTCCTCGCTTCGTTCTAGCACCTTCTGCTCTGTTTTCATGTCCTGGTCGGAGTGGAGGGAGGGCCCTCTCGGCAGAGCCATGGCAGCCATGCTTGATTTTTCAGCCACAGGAACATGGATGTGTTGAAATTTTCCAACAAGGAAACTGTTCCAAAAATCTGAGGAGATGTTTGGAAATCTTTTAATGTTTGGGCATTATAATAATTTCTTAATCCTAACTACAAAGCTTTTTATTCATTTACTTTAATCCCCTCTTCTTGACTTTTTTTTTTTTTTCTGGCCTCACCCATGGCATATGGAGATTCCCAGGCCAGAGATTGAACCCATGCCACAAACAGTGGCCTGACCCACAGCAGTGACAATGCCAGCTCTTCAACTGCTGGGCCACCAGGGAACTCCAATGCTATTTTTAAAATTCCTTAAGCCATAGCCCCTTGTTAAATTTTTGGGATAGAGCAGTGACTTTTAAACTTCTTTGACTTTGATCCATTTCGAGAAACATCGTATTTTAGTTTGTGTCTGAACGCACATCCACCTGTATGCAAAAAAAAAAAAAAAAAAAAAAGGAAAAGCAAAGCAAAATTTGGTGAAAGAGCCCCTCTCCCCATTTGTTGGTGGAGTGTGACCGGCGTAGTTCTCTGAGGCCAGCTTGGTGAGACTGGGCAGAGTTTAAAGTGCCCAAAAGAGGGTCCAGCAGCTCCACAAGCTCCAGTCCCATAAGGAGGTTTATGTACAAACACACATTGCAGATACATCCATACAATGAACGGTGTATCTCTTCAATATCTTTAAAAATAGAATGAAATTACCCTAATATGAAAGTTGCTTTCAAAAAGCCGACCCCACGGGAAAGGTAAGATACAGTACCATTTCTGAAGTAACATATTCATAGGTGACACATCATTCTAAGCTATAGGCATAGCAAGCATTTTTTTTTATACCAGAGTTTTCAATACGATTATTTCTGAGTGATGAGTAAATACTGGGTTTTGTTTTGTTTTGTTTTTCCCCTTTTTTTCTCTTGTACATCTTTATTTTGCTACAAAGAGCATGACTCACCTGGTTTTAGAGCAGCAGGGTGGTGGCAGTGACATGTAATAAGGTGGTGGGACTGCAGAGGGAGGGTGGAGCCATCGGGAAACTTGGCAAAGGGGCCCTTCTGACTGTTGTCGGGGTGTCACTGCAGGCAGGCCTGGCCCTGGAGGAGCTAATGCACTGCAAATGTTGTTAGCAGAGGTAACCATTTCTTAAAGCAGCGTCAGCTTCTTATACTTATATTCAGTTCTGAGTTTCTCGAGAACCTACTGTGAGTCACACCCAGCACGGGAGAAGCCACCCAGGCGACAGGGAGCCGCGGGGGTAGAAATGACCGATTTACCGGCATCACTGATAAAGTGATGAGGCTGCGATGATGCTGGATGCGCAGGCGCAGAAGAGCTGTGTCCAGGGGACCGCGAGTTGGAATTCATTGTGTAGACGGAGGTGAATCCTCAGAGCCTTGTTGTGGGAAACCACTTTTTACCCCAGCACAAGCAGCGCCTTGCCTAGACTCTTCCATGATGAAATATTTATGATGTTGTGAAAAAAATGAGGAGATACTGAGACTCTCGTGGATTCATTGGCTGCCCTGAATTGGTGGATGATTAACCCAGGCAGGGATGGGAACTTCCACAGAGAATAATTTGGGGCTAGACGGTAGCATTTATTTCTGTTTTACGTGACATCAGACTACATCATGTGTAGTCACTAATGAGTAGATTTTGATAATTGCCCTGGATGGTCATGAGCTTGCCTAGACATTTATCTGATTTTTTTTGTTGTTTTTTCTTTTTTGGCTTCCCGAGGGCATATGAAATTACCAGGCCAGGGGTCAGATCTGGGCCACAGTTGTGACCTGGGCTACAGTTGTGACTTACACCGCACCTGCGGCAACACTGGATCCTTTAACCCGCTGTGCTGGCCCTGGGAGGCCTGGGGCTGGAACCTGCATCCTGATGCTGCAGAGGCGCCCAGATCCCCTTGGGCCACATCGGGAACTCCTATCTGAATCTTCTTGGTGAGGCAACACTGCTGAAGAAATAAGCAGATTGGAGTTGAGGTCTAGGTCTGTGGGGTTATCAGTATTTGCTTTTTTTTTGCTTTTTAGGGTCACACCTGTGGCATATGGAGGTTTCCAGGCTAGGGGTCGAATCGGAGCTGTAGCTGCTGGCTTACACCACAGCCCCAGCAACTCGGGATCCTTAACCCACTGAGCAAGGCCAGGGATCAAACCCGAGTCCTTATGGATACTGATTGGGTTTGTTACTGCTGAGCCACTACGGGAACTCCAGTATTTGCTGTTTGATTTCGGTGGAGACTGTTAAGCAGCAGTAGCCTGGCGTTGTCCTTGTTCTCAGCACATACGAATGAGTGTAGCAAAAGCGCCCTAAGGAAGAGTGGCAACATCTGGACAGAATGGTATCATTTGATGATTACATGCAGAGGGCCCTTCATCATGAGACGTGGCATATGGATTATACACTGTATCCAGTCTGATGAGGGCTTATTAATTTTAACCTTGAGGGAGGTGGAAGATGGGGCTGGGGGATGCTCTTGCAAGTCAGGCCTGAGCTCTAGTCTGGCTCCAGCCCCTGGGCACCTGGGCAGATCACCAGATCACACCCTTCTTTCCGTTTCCTCTTGTCTGAATCAAGGTAATAATACCGTTCCCGCTTCTCAAGTGTGTGCTGGTGATTAGCAGAGCTACTTTGTAATCTTTGACACTGTTTGGGGTACACAAGAGGTGTGTAATATAAGGGAGCTCTTGTTACTCCTAGTAAAAGCGAATAAGCTTATCAGTGGCCAAGGAAAGTTCAGTGTCTGGTGGGGAGTGAGTCATGAAAGGGCCCTCTCAGGACTGCCCTGGGGTGGAGGCTCTGGTGTTGGGCATTTGAACATCTCATCTGCCTGGGAGGTACCAGGAGTTGCCAGAGGCTACAGGGGTGAGCAGAATGGTCTCTGCATTGTAAGACGCCCTAAGAAGTGGGACATGGGGACTTAAATGTGGTTTGTTTGTTTTTTTTTTTACATTTAAATGATTTTTATTTTCTCCATTATAGTTGGTTTACACTGTTCTGTCAATTTCCTACTGTACAGCAAAGTGACCCAGTCACACATATCTCTATACATTCTTTTTCTCACATTATCCTCCATCGCGCTCTATCACAAGTGATTAGATATAGTTCTCAGTGCCATATAGCAGGATCTCATTGCTTATCTGTTCCAAAGGCAATAGTTTGCTTTTTTTTTTTTTTAAATAAATGTGGTTTTCAGAGTCGGATCAGGGCTGGCCTAGTCGTGTGTACAGAGTGCTCTGCAAACAGAAGAACAGGGCTCCCAGTGACAGTGAGGGCGCCATGCTCGAGCCGGGTCTGGTCTGGGAGAAGGAATTCACCAGTTGGAGGCCTTAAGGGAGCATCCTTAAATAAGGAGAGACTTTGTAATCTGGGGAGTGACAGGCACATGTGGTGGCAGGCACTGTCCTTGGCTTCAGAGGAATTTCTCATATAGAGTTTATGGCCATCAGTACAATCAAGCATGCATTGTAAGAGTTGGTTTTTGTCTCCCTGGACCACATTGACTGTTCCAGTGGTTTCAAACTTAACAGATGCCAAAGGTGTTTTAAAAAAGAAAGTTTGACAAGGTAAATGTCGTAACTGCTCTCTATATTTTACTTTATGGTTTGCCATTTATTTTTAAAGTTTTAAATAAATTAAGGATTTAATGATCATTTCCGTAAATTCTTTTACCAACGCGTAACCTTTCAATATTTTAGTAGAAATAACATTTCTGAACATTTTGGCGAATGACTCAAACGGTACCTTACGGCTATAGTTATGTCTTTAACTAAGGCAGCACTAGGTAGCCCAGGTTAACAAATGACTTGTCGCCTCTGGTGTCACGTGTCAACCGCCTGGCTCTCGACACCATGTTGCCTTGGTATCCAACACAGGAATCGCAGACTCTGCGAGAAGGAGAATGGTGGTGGTGAGTTTCACGGGTGGGCCTTACCAGGCTGTCACATCCCTTTGAACACTGGGTCTCAAAAGTTAGCGTCTGATAGAAAACAAACGTATGGTTACCAAAGGGGGGTGGGGAGAGGAATAGCAGATTATTGAGATGAACAGATATACACTGCTATATAAAACATAGATAAAGAACAAGGACCTACTGTATAATACAGGGAACTGCATTCAATATCTTATAATAACCTCTAATAGACAAGAAGCTGAAAAAGAATACCTATATAGATAACTGAATCGCTTCGCTGTGCCCTGGAAATGAATACAACATTGTCAGTCGACTATACTTCAATTAAAAGAAAGGAAATAGAGTTCCCCCTGTGGCACAGTGGGTTAAGAACCTGACTGCAGCAGTTCTGGTCGCTGTGGTGATAGAGGTTCGATCCCTGGCCCTGGGCAGTGGGTTAAAGGATCCATAGGTCACAGCTGTGGTTTGAATTCAGTCCCTGGCCTAGGCACTTCCATATGCCTTGGGTGCAGCCATAAGAAAAAAATTTTTTTTTTTTTGTCTTTTTTTTTTTGTTGTTGTTGTTGTTATTGTTGCTATTTCTTGGGCCGTTCCCGCGGCATATGGAGGTTCCCAGGCTAGGGGTTGAATCGGAGCTGTAGCCACCGGCCTACGCCAGAGCCACAGCAACGCGGGATCCGAGCCGCGTCTGCAACCTACACCACAGCTCACGGCAACGCCGGATCGTTAACCCACTGAGCAAGGGCAGGGACCGAACCCGCAACCTCATGGTTCCTAGTCGGATTCGTTAACCACTGCGCCACGACGGGAACTCCAAGAAAAAATTTTTAAAAGAAACAAAAACACATATAAACATGGTATGTGGTTGCCTCTTCTGTGTTTCTCCTCTGTCACACTGACTGATGTAGCTTTAGTGCTGATAATTGGGCTTCCACAGTCACAGTATGTTTGTTTGTTTATTTATTTATTTATTGTCTTTTTGTCTTTTCTAAGGGCCACACCCGAGGCATATGGAGATTCCCAGGCTAAGGGTCTAATCGGAGCTGTAGCTGCCAGCCTACGCCACAGCCACAGCAATGTGGGATCTGAGTTGTGTCTGTGACCTACACCACAGCTCACAGCAACACTAGATCCTTAACCCACTGAGTGAGGCCAGGGATCAAATCTGCAGCCTCATGGTTCCTAGTCGGATTCGTTAACCACCGCCCCGTGACAGGAACTCCTCACAGTTTATTTTTTAAGTGTGGATTTGTTGAGTATTGTGTGTTAGGCAGGGTAGAGGTTTCTTGGAGGAAACATAAACCTTAATAAGCCAGAGGTCCTGTCCTAACGGCTGTTCACACCCCAGAGGCTGACAAATGAACTGGCTGTGGTCAGGGTGGGACAGTCACCTCACTCAGGAAGCCTCTAGGCATCCGAGTCAGTGCTCAGAAACCGATAAATAGCGCTCTTAAGAAGGAAGGCCGTGTGAGAGCTGGGTAGAGTGCAGGATCCAGGATCCACATCTGGGCTCAGATTCCAGGTCTGCGTCTTCCAGGCACAAGTGGCCACCTTTGCTGGCCTGAGAGTCCTCACTCCCCAACCTCAGAGATGGCTTGTGAGGCTTCAGGAGGGAACAGATTTCGAGCTGGCCACAGAGGAAGCACCGAGCCCATGGTGGTCCCTGTTGTTGTACGTATCCAAAGAACGGTGCTTAGGAGAGCCACCAAATGACCAAACAACGACAAAAGCAAACCCCAAAATAACAGATGTTGGTGAGGGTGTGGAGACATTGGAACCCTCCTGCACTGTTGGTGGGCTTGTTAAATAGTGCAGACACTGGGGAAAACGGTATGGCAGTTCCCCCCAAATGAAACACCAAATGACCTGATGATTCAGCAGTTCCACTTCTGGGTGTAACCCCGCCCCCCTACATTGAAAGTAGCAGCATTATTCACAGCAGCCAAGGGTCCATCAGCAGATGAATGCATAAACCAAATGTGGTCTCTAGGCACAGGGGATACCATTCAGCCCTAGGAAAGGAAGGGGATCCTGACACGCACAACCGCATGGATGAACCTTGGGAACCAGTAGGTCAGGAGAAATAAGCCAGTCACAGAAGGACACATATTATATGATTTCACTATGTGAGGTACTTAGAGAAACCAATTCATAGAGACAGAAAGGAGAATGGTGGTTATTGTTTAATGGGTCTGGAGTTTCTTTTCTTTTCTTTGTCTTTTTAGGGCCGTACCCTCGGCCTATGGAGGTTCCCAGGCTAGGGGTCCAATCGGAGCTGTAGCTGCCAGCCTCCACCACAGCCACAGCCACGCCAGATCCAAGTCACGTCTGTGACCTACACCACAGCTCACGGCCACGCCGGATCCTTAACCCACTGAGCGAGGCCAGGGATCGAACCCATGTCCTCAAGGATACTACTCGGGTTCGCTACTGCTGAGCCACCGTGGGAACTCCAGTGGGTCTCGAATTCAGTGCCACAAAACGAAAAGGGTTCTGGGGATGGACGGTGATGGTGATGAACTTAATCCTACTGCCTTGAACACTTAGGGTTAAGATATAAATTTGGTTATGCGTATTTTATTACAATTAAAAGTTATTTTTTAAGAGGTTACTTGAGAAGCAGGAATGTACACAAATAGATGAGGACAGTCTGGAGGCTATTTCATGGAATTTGATGCGTTGCCCTCATTCTGACTGGGGTTTTGTCCACCTGGCTGATGGTGCTCAGTTGTTTGCGGGGGAGGGGACATGGTCTCTAACTCTGTTAATCCAGGGCCCCATGGGTGCATGGCTGATAGGATTTTGAGTGGCGGTGCTGTAAGATAATGGGGAATTTTGCAGAGGCAGACCTTGGGGGTTGGAGAGTCATACTGGGGGAGATTTCTAACCATCAGAGCTGACTGCAGGGGACCTGGCTAGGGTGTGAAGTGGTCCTTCTCCACGGGTTACTGGCTTGTAAGCACAGGCTAAGCAACCTTCTTGCAGGACCTTTCAGAAACGGTGAACTAGATGGCTCTAGGAAGCACTCTTTTTTTTTTTTTTTTTTTGCTTTCTAGGGCCACACCCATGGCATATGGAGGTTCCCAGACTTGGGGTCAAATTGGAGCTGTAGCCATCAGCCTACACCACAGCCACAGCAACTTGAGATCCGAGCCACGTCTGCAACCTACACCGCAGCTCACGGCAATGGTGGATCCCTAACCCACTGAGCGAGGCCAGGGATGGAACCTACATCCCCATGGATACTAGTTGGGTTCTTAACCTGCTGAGCCACAGTGGGAACCCCTAGGAGGCACTTTCTGATTTGATAATTCTGTTATTTCTTACCATGGACCCCTGATTCCAAATTACATAATAGGACAGAATATTTCCAATGGAGGTCTTCCTAAGAGGCTTGAAGAGGAGTTTTGTTTTGTTTTTTTTAAAGCTTTTCCAGCGTAGGGTGGTTTTTGCTTTAAAGTGTAATGTACAGGTAGCAAAATACAAAAAAACCCCACAAAGTCCAGCTCAAAGCAAGCCCTCATGCAACCTCTGCCAGATCAAAAAGCAAAACAGAGCTCCCACCTAGCTTCACCACCCCCCGCCACCCCTCCCCCATACTCTGTCTTCTCCGAGGCATCTACATTCCTGCTCCAAGTTTGAGTTGAGTTTCCCATGTTGGCTTTTTCACAATAAAGTGTAAGAAATTGAAAAGCAGTACAAAGCCATTGGGTTTGGCAGATAAACAGATTTTCAAGCTGTGGATTTGGCTGGCACTGCATCCCGGGCCTGAATGACTGCAGTTCAGTGGCAGAGCCACAGGTTCTTATCCGGTTTTGTCCCCTGGCTATTCAGTTGCTGACATTCTCACACTGTGAGTTCGATCAGAGCCTTATTTAAATACCTGTTTATTCAGCCATTAGTTAGTAAAATTAGATGGTGCTCGCCATATATAGCTTGTTTTTCTACCCATCTCTGCATAGCTAAGTAAATGTATAAATGCAAATTTATCAATGTGGGTGAGATAAGGGTGGTTTCCAGTGACCCACGAGTAATCAAACATCCTGCCGTGTGACACAGCCAGGACGTGCACAGACCTTTGAAGGAACTGACTGGCTTTGTGAATCCAGTTGTGATGTTCTCCATGAAACGGGACACGGTTTTCCTGATGCGAAGGAACACGGTGCCCTGAGGCTTAGGGCTGTTTGCTCTGCTTCTTGTGGTTTTGCCATTTATTTTTGTCGGAGGTGAGAGAGTGCCATAGCTGGACCTGCAGAACGCGCTAACCCTTGACATCCTGCTGCACCTGTTCATCATTCTGAAGACATCTTGGGATGCTCACTGGTCATGAATATGCATCCCCATCCATGCTGTCACATCCATGAGCTCTCAAGAGCAGAACTGTTCCATCTATGCTCAGAGAGTTAAAGTCTTTTTAAAAGTAGGATGAGTAGAACTTTCTATTTCATGTGAAATCTGAAGAACCCATGTAGGCAGCAGAGTACCGAGGTGCCTGGCGTCCTGGAAAAAAGTCACGGTTGTGGTCCAGAGGTCAAGGCCAGGAATGACCCCACCCAGGGGGGTGGGGGGCCATGGCTGAGCCCATGGTTTGACTGCCTGCGGTCCCTACACCAGGTTCATCTTCTTCTGGTCACAGCTTCTCCTTCTTCTTCTTCTTCTTTTTTGGCCACGCCCTCGGCATGCAGAAGTTCCCAGGCACCACAGCAGTGACTCCACCACATCCTTAACCCACGGAGCCACCAGGGAACTCCATAGCCACAGTGTCTGATGCTTGGCGGCTGTGTTTTCACTACTGGATGCGCCAGAGGATTGGAACCAGGAGGAAAGCTGGGGATGGAGGGAGGGGCGGGTAGGCCAGCGGATTGGCTAGAGCAGGCAGTTTTTCAGGGAACAAGTGCATTCCTCAGTTGAGAAGAAACCCAAAAAAGATGGGGAAACAACTTAGCTGGCTTCCCAGAGTTCCTCCTGTGGTGCAGTGGGTTAAGGGTTTGGCTTGGATCCCACTCCTGACCCCGGAACATCTACGTGCTGTGGATGCAGCCGAGAAAAACAATGATGACAACAACAACTTAGCTGGCTTCCTTACTTATCTGCTGCAGAAGGTGGGGCGTGCGCTGGTGACAGTCTAACAGCTTTGTGAGACTTGAGGAACAGTTCAAGCCAAGAGTCAGGAATCGGGTTCTACTCCACGCTTGGTCACACGTGTGTCTTGGGGCACTGGATGACGTTCCCCAAACTCTTGGCGCCTCGTTGTCCTGGTCCCCATGATGGAATAACATCCCACCGTTGCAGGATTAAGTGAGGTAACATACCTGAGAGGTTTGGGAAAAATCCAGCTCATGACACACTTGGGGCTGTTGTTTGGGCTTCAGTTTGAGCCCCTCCAGTTTTCCTTGAGTTGAGGGGATCCCTGCCCTGCTCTGGGGCCTGATCCCCCTGGATTTATTCAGTCCTCAGTAAGTGGAGACCTGGTGTACACACCAGATGCAAGTTCATTCTTCTTAAAATGCTCAAATGGCAAAGAAAGACATTTTCTTCTATTACTAGAGGGTCTTTATGAAGTTCGTAGAAAGCACGAGTTTTATAGGAAAAGAAATGGGGAGAATGAGCACCTCCCCTGGCCTGGTGCAGGGGTTTCCCAGGCCCCTCATCTGGATTTCCAGGCCCTGAAACAGCCACAATCTGATTAGCTGGATGGAGGACTAGCCCCTGACCCGGGAGCCAAGGCTGTGCAGGTGCCTGGCCACATGCATCCTGGGATCCACCTTGGAGTGGTCCTGGCCTGTTTTCTGCCCACAAGGGGACGTGCAGACGTGAGTCCAATGGGAGTTTGGACCCCTGTGACTCTTATCATTTCAGATTCAGGAGAGTAAAAATTTCTCTATTGTATCTTAGAAGGTACTTTCTGCTCCCTAGTAATAAATTACGTGATGCTTGAAGTCTTACTAAATGGTCAAGACTTTGAGATCAGGACCCAGCTTTTTAGATGCCAAGCAGACCCCACTTCACCCGTGTGCATCCGGGGGGCTGGACTGCATAGGGCCCCAGGTTACAACAACAGTTCAGTTGGTCGTCGCCTCTGTCTCACTCTGAAATTGGCCTTTTCTCTCTTTTCTTTTCTGGCCGTCCTGCGGCATGTGGAGTTCCCAGGCCAGGGGTCAGATCTTAGCCGAAGTTGCCATGTAGGCCATAGCTGGGGTAGCAGCGGGTCCTTAACCCATTGTGCCAAGCCAGGTATTGAACCTGTGCCCGGGTGCTGCAGACATGACACCACTGCCGGTCCTGTTGGGCCAGAGCAGAAACTCATAAATTTGGCCTTTTCTATCTCAGTTTCTCCTCTAGTTTAATGGAACACCTACTACTTAATATGTACTCTGAAATATTTCAAAACCCTTTAGTGATGAGATATTGGATTCTAAACCATAAGAGTCAATTTTTAAGATCAGTAAACATTTTTTTTTTTCTTTAAAAGAGTAACAGGAGTTCCTATTGTGGCTCATTGGGTTAAGAATCTGACTAGTATCCACGAGGATTCGGGTTTGATCCCTGGCTTCTCTCAATGGGTTAAGAATCCAATGTTGCCAAAGCTGTGGCATAGGTCACAGATGTGGCTTGGATCTGGCGTGCTGTGGTGTGGCGTAGGCCAGCAGCTGCAGCTCTGATTCCATCCCTAGCCTGGGAACCTCCATATGCCACAGGTGCAGCCCTAAAAAGTAAAATAAATAAATAAATAAAATAAAAAGAGAAACAAAAGTGTAAGTGAACATAGACTTGATTTTAAGACAGCAACTGGGTTTTGAAATGTTTCTGAGTTTTAAAATTTTGTTGTATAATTCTGATTTTAACTAGATGTGTAAATTCACCTAACCGCCATCATAATAAGGACTCGGAATCACCCCCAAAACTCCTATGCGCCACCCCCATCCCTAGCAGGCAACTTCTGATCTGTTCTCTGTTGCTCCAGCTTTGCCTTTTTCACAGCGTAATTGAAAGAGAATTATATTCTCTGACACCTATTTTACATCATGGCTTCATTGAGATGAAATTCACACACCATGTCATTCGCCCATTTAAAGTGTACAATTCATTGGTTGGCTTCACAGGGCTGTACACCCATCGCCGAGGTCCAGACAGAACCTTTTCATCACCCCTCCCCTGATCCTAAGCCTACAGCTGTCTCTTCCCCTTTTCCTCCAAGCCTCGCCCCCCATCCCTCACCCCCCCATCCCCCGCCCTGGGCAACCACCAGTCTGCTTTCTGTGTCTGTAGTTCCAGGCCTCTGCTTTTACTGGTATTTCATACATGGCTTTTGCTATTTCCCAAACTGAACTATTTCCAGTTTTATTGATTAACTTTGCAGAATTTTGAGGTGTCATTATCATCCAATTTTCTAGAAAGCCCAATATTGTTGGGGGGGGGAGACTTTATTGTGTATTTTATCAAGAAGGGTACTCAAGGTAGTTCTTTTCTTTAAATCTTCTACTTAAAAAAAGGTCCTGGGAGTTCCTGTTGTGCTCAGCGGGTTAAGAACCTGATTAGTATCCATGAGGATTCAGGTTCCATCCCTGGCCTCGCTCATTTGGTTAAGGATCCAGCATTGCCATGAGCTATGGTGTAGGTCGAAGCTGCGGCTCAGATCTGGAGTGGCTGTGGTGTAGGCCGGTGGCTGCAGCTCCAATTCGACTCCTAGCCTGGGAACATTCATATACTGCGGGTGCAGCTGTAAAAAGAAAAAAATAAAAAATAAATAAATAAATAAACTGTAACTACAGGCAGTTCCCATAGTGGCTCAGTGGTTAACGAATCCTACTAGGAATCATGAGGGTGTGGGTTCCATCTCTGGCCTTGCTCAGTGGGTTAAGGATCCGGCATTGCCATGAACTGTGGGGTAGGTCAAAGACGTAGCTTGGATCCCGTGTTGCTATGGCTGTGGTGTAGGCTGGTGGCTACAGCTCTGATTAGACCCCTAGCTTGGGAACCTCCATATGCTGCGGGAGCAGCCTTAGAAAAGGCAAAAAGACAAAAAAAAAAAAGGAACTACCAAAAAAAAAGCCTTTTTCCATGAGAACGCCAAGGTGATAAAGGTCAGTGTTAGGGAACCTAGAAGGGAAGTGATGGGGACGGGATCCTTGGAGGCAGAGCTTTAAATTCTGAGGGTGCCCTATGGGCATTTTGTCCTGAATGACGGCAGTGCTTTAACTCCAGGTATACTTTGGGGGAGCGGCCTCTGGTATACCCAGCCCCCTCACCTGGAGAACAGACAAGACTGTAGACTCTCATGGGTTCTCAAGAGACTCAGGGGACATGGAGTCACTGGACCCAGAGTCATCACTCAGAGAGGGTGACAGAGGACCTGGTCACCTGACCGGCTGCAGGTCAGCAGGTGTGAATTGTCCCTGTCCGAGGTATAATCTTGGGCCAGTGCCTGACCCCTCATCACCTCCCTGTGGCATCTGTGACGTGGAGATTCCTAACAGAGGTCTGGAATTCAGCTGTGATTATCTAGGCGCAGGTACTTGAAACATAGTAGAGGCTTGACAGACAGTCCATATCTGTTTTCTCTTTGGCCAGGCAACCATATTTTGCCATCATGGGCTTTAGGGAGCTTATTCTGTGCCATGGGAATGACTGAAAAGATTTTGCAAAGGCCATGGTCATCTGAACTTAGATGCATGCTTGGCCTTGAGCCCGAAGGGTGTTTTGAAGTGTTTGTTCGAGCTCCGAGGCACAGTGTGTCGCTACAAGAGAAGGAATGTTTGGATAAACGACGGACGAAGGAGAAATCACACACCAGGATGACTTGTGTTTTCCATGCTGCTTGGGCTCTGCCGGGAGCCAAAGGAATGTTCTGGCTCTTAAACCCCCCAGTCCAGGCCATCTTACTTTCCGAAGACGAGATCATGATGAGCCCCGGGATCCAGTCTGAACTTGCTTTCTTTGGCAAAAGACTGATGTCTGAAGACCAATGTGAAAGGAGCTGGGAATGGGTAGTTTGGGCACAGAAGGAAAAGCCAGTTTCCTTCTGAACTGAAAAGATCTATGATGCCTGCACAGTTCTGAGGTGCTTGATCTTTTGTTTCAGGCAACAATTACATTTTACAGAAAATAAAATAAAAATAGCAATCATTTCATGAGTGTGTGTCCTCTGTTAGGCGACCAATTCCTTACAAGGTGTGTTATTGATATTCTTGGTATTGATAAGGAAACCAAGGCTTAGAGAGAATTTTGCTCTTTTAGCTACTAAGTAAATGTGAACCAGTTTGACTCCCAGGTTGATGTGTCTTATTTAACTTCAAAAGGTTATTTAAAAAAAAAATCATGATTATAATATGTGGATGGGAATATCCTTGATAGTTTATCAAGTGACTTTATACATTAACTTAACTGTAAACACAGGAAAGCAATTATTGCTCCTGAGAGATTAATAATAAGGCGCAGGCAACATTTACAGGGCAAAGGCTGCATGTCATTCATTATTCTAAACCCTTGGTAAATTTTTATTCACTTAATCCTCCCAATACCCTTATGAAACCAGACAGTTATCATCTCCTGTTTTGGGATAAAGGTTAATTAACTTGCCCATTGTTACGTGTCTGTGGGGTAGAGCTCAGACTTGAACCAGGAAGGCTGGCTCTCGAGCCCAGCCCCACTGTTCCATGTGTCCAGGGTGCAACCTCTCTGACTTGGGGGAGAAAAAGCCCAGATGCTCCAAACCAGTAGTAGAGCCAAAGCTAGAGAGAGCCCCCAGGGCTGACAATTTGGTGTAATTCATACTATGACCACAGCTTGCAAAAACAAAGAGAAAACTATTTATGGAAATCGCACTGAGCATGTAACCATTAAATCAAGGGTTTCACGCGTGATCTCGCTTAAGCCCATCGAATTTATCTGCCTTAATTTCAGTTGGCAATTCAGTGCATCTCTACGATCCCAGTCACCATTCGCTGGGAAAGAATGATTTTTCTCTGCTGGCAAAGAAAGCAGATCATGTGTTTTACAGCTCAGATCGAATCTTGACTGGCTTAGACGTTTCTTCAGGAGGTAACTCGCATTTTTCTTTTTGCGAAATGCTTATCTAGCTTGTGCTATTCTTCCCATTAAGTATTATCTTATAATACTCATAACTTTTTGCTGTAAAATGCAGCCACAAAACTTTGGACTTTGAAAGATTATTAAGATCGTAGTTAATAGGTTACTAATGGCGAAGGGTTGGATAATATGCAAGGAATACCCGGATCGGGTGAGTCACGCCACCGTCCTCAGCCCATCCTCCTCTGCTGCTCTTTGTGTCCTTTGCAGCGATGCATTGACAGTCATTCATAGTTCAGCCTGGGCTCAACCAGTTTGAACCCTGGGAAGCATGCCAACTATGCAGCCAGTGGTCTGCACTCGGGCACCCCACGTCCCATGTCTCCTGTGTGGTTCCTAAATGGCTATTTCCATTTCTGCTTGAGAGCTCTCTGAAAAGAAATTAGGAAGAGAAATGCATAAGACGGGGACTTTTTCTTTAAAAGGGAAAATGCATGAGAATCTCTCTACTTCCTTTCCTTCCTGGGGTGTCAGGTGATTCTTTAAAACCCCGATTTTATCTTATCTTGATGAAGTTGGTATAAGCAGTAGTGTTTTGACGTTAACAGAAGAGTTGCTGTTTGGAGTTCCCGTCGTGGCGCAGTGGTTAACATATCTGACTAGAAACCATGAGGTTGCGGGTTCGATTCCTGGCCTTGCTCAGTGGGTTAAGGATCTGGCATTGCTGTGAGCTGTGGTGTAGGTTGCAGATGTGGCTCGGATCCCGTGTTGCTATGGCCCTGGTGCAGGCTGGTGGCTACGGCTCTGATTAGACCCCTAGCCTGGGAATTTCCATATGCTTCTGGCCCTAGAAAAGGCAAAAAAAAAAAAAAAAAAAAAAAAAGAGTTGCTGTTTAATCCCCACATCAGCCTTTGTATCTGTCTATAAGCTCCTCTCTTGGTACACCTGGTGACCCAGCTGGAACCACTTCTGGTGATTTCCCTGGACCAATCGTCCCCAAACATGGTAGCCAAAGCCAGGTGTTGGCAGATGTGGTGTGTCCTTCCTGCTTTCTGTGCGGATGAGGTTGCAGCTGAGGAGTCCTGCTGATCCAGAAGGGACATGCGTCATGCACTGAAGTCAACCCCTTCGACTGACAGATTGGACCCGCTGCTGGGCCTCTAAGAACCTTCTGGTCTTAGAACCACTGCTCCATCCAGGCCGACCACTGGCTTGAGATCCTTGGAAGGCTGAACCAGAAGCACCTCCTAGCTGGGTCCCTCGTGCTGAGTCTTTCTCTAATTGCAATTCCTGGCACTTCCAAAGATAAACAGATGAGAAGAACCTAAGCCAAAAAGGGCCTTAGGACCAAGATTTGGGTCCTATGCCACCCATTCCTGGACAGACACAGGAAAGAATCTGGACCAGAAAAGCCACATGGATAATGGTGCCTCATTATTTAAAAATGTCTCTCTGTGTTGATAATGAACCATAGAGCAGAGGTTAGTGGAGCCCCCGCGACTGTTTCTCTAATGTCTTCCGGAGAACAACGTGGACTTGTGGGGATCAGTGAGAGTTACTAAGGCCCCCATATGCCAGACTTGTGGAGTAAAGTTAAAAAAGATGAACTAAACCTCAACAAGAGAAGAATTAATGAGCAGCTGACTCTTGAACCTCAGTGTTTGAACCGCCCAGCCCCTTTCTAGCTGGACCTCTGTCGATAGCAACTGTGATAGCGCAGCGTGACCTGCGTTGGTTGACGCAGCAGATAGAGAAACGCGGACGGCAGGGCGGACTCGCAGTTAGACATGGCTTTTCCACCGGAAGAAGGTCAGCACCCCAACCCACCTTGTTCAAGGTCAACACTACTTCCAGTGATTTTGGCTGCCTGTGTTTCATGAGAGGAGCAGGTCGAAATAGTCTGCTGTTCTAAGGTTTCCCTTTAAGATCAGGGGAGAAGTTATTTCCTAGGAGGCTGTTCTTCACTGCAAGTTCCTTCTGAGCTGATAGTCTAATCTGAATTCGTTGGGTTTATTGAGACTTTCTCATTCATAAGTGATTTGTTATCGGTCTAGAATTAGCCTGGTTGTTGATGCAGAACTTAAAGTGTTTTCTCCTTTATGGAGATCTGGAGGTTTGAAGTTTGAAGTAGCTGTGTTGTATCCATCATAAACATTTGTTCTCTGAGCAGCGTGAATTCTAAATGATAAGGTAGAATGACTTATGAAATAAAGGAAAATGATAATGATAGTTTTCTGATGGAGAAATTTGAAATAAGGCTAAATGGATTATATTTTCCATAAAATGTACTCCAAAGCTAATACTTTGTAAATACTTCTATTTTCTTTATGGTTACAGAGTAACCAGATCCAGGACTAAATAACTTCCCTTTTGGGGCTATCAGGTTTCTAGAGCAAAAATAAACTTCACAGAAGCCCAAATATGGTAGGAAAGTCAACTTTCCAGCAGATTTTCACTAGTGGACTCCATTGATCGATCAGAGCTTTTTGGTTTTTTTCCTTGAGCATTTCTTCTGGTTTGAATTCAGGTCTGGGTTCAGGTTGGCCGTGGATAAATTCCAATTCCCACTCTTGAATAAGGGGGTGGAGTCAAATGCCACACGGGATAGTTTCTGTCACAGTTGGCCAGCAGGGCATCTGAAGTTAAACCATCTATGGCACGTCCATTGCTATGATTTCAATTCTTTTTTCTTTTTCAGCTGTGGCATTCAGCAGCTTGATGTTGGGACCTCAGTTCCCAGACTAGGGTCTGAACCCAGGCTGCAGCAGGGCAATGGCCAAACCCTAACCACTAGACAGCCAGGGAACTCTCGCTATGATTTCAATTCTGACTGGCATTCAGTATATTTATCATAAACCGTCTAACACTATAGACTCTGAACTTTTTTCCAGAGCAGGTGAGGTTGCCGTGTAGGGTTTTTCTGGTGGTTTTCAACCCTGGCCCCTCACTAGAGTCAACAGGGGGAGCATTTAAACCTCCCCAGGCCCCGGCTGCACCCCTGCCGATTAAATGGCAGTGCTGGGGGACCCAGGTATCGGTGCCTTTCTGGGCTCCCCTCGAGACCCTGCTGTGCACCAGGGCTGAACCATTTCACTAGATCCACCCATTGTAGACTCTGTGGGCTGTTATGGGGTCAAGTTCAGATCAGGGAATTAGGATGGTCCTCCTAATACCTGGTCAGTTCCCACCTGAACGTGGATGTCGGAGGTGCCAGGGTGTGCACAGAATAGCTACCTGTCCCCCGGGAAGAGGCCACATGCGGGGTAGCAGTGAGGAGGGTGGTGGGTCTTCTGGGGCTGCTGCTCCATACGTGTCTCCCCACCTTGGGAAGCCTCTGGGCGGGACACCCCACACTGGGAGTGACACCTGGAGAGCTTTGTGTCGTGGCTGTGTTGGGAGCTGTATGGGTACCCAGAGCCCCTCCCTGCTCAGGCCTGGGGCATGTCCCCTGGACCCTGGACTGCTCCCCTCTCCCTAGGGTTCTCCGGTGCCTCGTGGCCCCTGCAGAGCCAGGCGCTGCCAGAGGGGCCCAAGGGAGAAGGAGGTATGGGTCAGAGCTGGGAAGTAGCTCAGACCATCCTAACTCGTTCCATAGCTGGTTTTCTTTTCTCGGATACACTGAAATCCTGGAAAGGGGCGCGTTCCATCAGGGTGCACAGATGTCAGGGTCTGCCCTGTGGGCTCCAGTGAAGGGGCCCCACCTCCTAGTTGCTCCTCTGCTTCTGTTAGATTCTGCACCGGGACTGGGTGTGAAAGAGGGTCTGAAAGTGGTTTGTTAAAAAAGAAAAGGAAAGGGGAGCTCCCATTGTGGCTCAGCAGGTTATGAACCCAACTAGCATCCATGAGGACACAGGTTCGATCCCTGGCTTCACTCAGTGAGTTAAGGATCCAGCGTCGCTGTGAGCTGTGGGGTAGGTCGAAGAGGCAGCTTAGATCCAATGTTGCCGTGGTTGTGATGTAGGCCGGCAGCTACAGCTCCAATTGGACCCCTAGCCTGGGAACCTCCATATGCCATGGGTGTGGCCCTAAAAAGACAAAAAATCAAAAAGATAAAAGGAAAGAAAGGAAATGAGCCCCATTTAAACTCCAGCTGAGCCAGGTGTGGGAGCTGTTCTGCCTGGAGGAAGGAGCAGCTTTCCAGGAAACCAGTAGCCCTGCCTGAGGCTTACTCCCTGCTTTCCTAATTGTTCATGCTGGTTCAGTGAGCCTTCCCTGTCCTTTAAAAAAAACCAAAGAATCTGACAATCGCAACATGCTGGGGAGGATGAGGCCCCACTGGAGTGGACATGGTCCAGCCACTGCAGAAAGCGCTTTGGCAGCATCTTAAAAATTCAGTATATAAGCTGTTCAAGATTCCTAGGTATTTCAAGAGGAATGAAAACATATGTCTACAGAAGGATGTGTACAGTGATGCAGATAGCAGCTTATTTTCTATTTTATTTATAAAAACCCTGGAAATGCTCAAATATTCATTATTGGAAGAGCAGTTCAATACATTTGGATGATACGTTCAAACAGTTACTCAAACAAACAAAAGAGATACTGCTCCATGCAACAGCTAGTTGAGTCTCCAAAGCATTATATGAAGTGAAACACGGCCGAAGAAAGAAATACCTACTGTACAATTTCCTTTCTATGAAGTTCAAGGACAGTGATCGGCGGGAGGGGCGGGCTTAGAAAGGGACTCAAGGGGACTGAGAAGGTGGGAGTCTTCTTGTTTGGAAGGTGGGAACATTGCAGGGGGGCATTTATCAAGCCAGTCTCATGTAGCATTTGAGATCTGTGCATTTCACTGTGTATACATTTTTGGGGGTGAATAATCAAAATGTATTTTTTTTATTGTGGTAAAACAGACCTAGCACACCATTTGACATCTTAAGCGTTTTTAAGCAGACTGCGTCGTTCAGCACATTCAGTCTGTTCTGCGCCTCTACAGTGCTCTGTGTGCGTTTCGCTTCCCTAAGAAAAGCAAACTGAAAACATGGCCGTATGTGAGGTCCAGTTTAGCTGTACCTGAGGTGCTGGCCTCATGCATAGGGAAGCTGGCCCCAACACTCAGGGCCATCTGCTTCCCTCTGCAGCCCTGAAGCAGGTTGGACACACCTCTGCTGTGGCACCTGTCCCATCAGCGTCAGTGCTGATTTGCCAGTTTCTTTCTTTCTTTTTTTTTTTTTGAACAAAAAACCCCCATTTTAATCCATGAATTCATCACCATATCATGATACAGAAATAGCACACAAAATAGCACATATAACTTACAATTCCAAAAGTATGATTCTTAATGATTTGCCTGTTTCTCCGGGGACAGTCCTGTCATCACCCTGGGTGGTGGCGGGGGGAGACAGTCCTGCCATCCCCCCCCCCGCCCCCGCCAGTGTCCATGGAAGGAAGGCTTCATCAGGGTGTGCTGAGTGCCAGGTGGTCCCCACGTCAGGACTGGGCTTGGTACGTTCCCTTCTCAAAGGAAATATGTGCTTATACCTTTCATGACCAGATTTATAAAGTGGTTAAAAAGACCAGGTGAGAACTGAAAATCCTGAAATAGGGAGCATTTCCTATGACTTCCTGGAACTGATGCTTCTGGTTAGCGTGTGTGTGTGGGTGTGTGTGTGTGTGTCCTTTCCTTCTGGCAGGAGTCAGCTTACAGGCTCTCCCACCCAGCAGGGGGACTCAGGCACGTCCCTTCCTCCTGTGTCCTGTGGCTTCCTGGCCTGCCTTCAAATTGCCTATGGAAACAACGCAAAGGGCCTGGACAACCACTGTGAATATTTTATCCCCTAGCATCTCAGGAGTGTTGAAGCTAAAAGGTAAAGGGTTTTCTCCTGCAGAAACTCGCCAGGGACCTGGAAGATTGTAAAATAACTGGGCGGGGGGCGGGGGGGGGGCACTCACTGTGTGCTGCGGTGTAAGCACCTGGCTGCCTGCTTTTCAGCTGCGCCACAGATGGTCCCTTGCTGCCCCTGCTTCCTCTCCCAAGCCCCAAAGCCAGAAATAGAGTCAAAGTGATAAGGCTTCCATCCCCAGACAGCTGGACAATTTGTACCATTTCTTTTTTTCTTTTTAAAGGGCTGCAGGTGTGGCATATGGAGGTTCCCAGGCCGGGGGTCAAACTGGAGCTGGTCTACACCACAGCCACAGCAACGCCAGATCCGAGCTGGGTCTGCGACCCACACCACAGGCTCATAGCAACACGGGGTCCCTGACCCACTGAGCCGGGCCAGGGATGGAACCTGCGTCCCCATGGAGACTAGTCAGGTTCATATCCAATTTGTACTCCCCAATTTGTACCATTTCGAAATTGCATATTCCCATTTAGACAGTTTTCAATATATGTTCAGCAGCTCATCCTTGGTCTCTAATTGTATGCATTTTCTTCATAAGAAGGTGACTGGCTTACATCATTGAGTGTTCTGGAGTTCCCCTTGTGGCTCAGCAGAAATGAACCTAACTAGTATCCATGAGGATGCAGGTTCAATCCTGGCTCCACTTAGTGGATTAAGGATGCAGCGTTGCCACAAGCAGTGGTTAGGTCGAAGATGCGACTTGGATCTGGTGTGGCTGTAGCTGTGGCGTAGCTGTGGCTGTAGCTGTGGTGTAGCTGTAGCTGTAGCTGGCAGCTCTAGCTCTGATTCAACCCCTAGCTTGGGAACTTCCATATGCTGCAGGTGTAGCCCTAAAAAGAAAAAGAAAAAGAAAAAAAGGAGTGTTTAGCTTTAGGCTGAAGAGCCCCTGCTTTTACGCTCCTTCAGGATTTTCATCTTGCTGTTTGAATTGGGCTCACGGGCATCTCTGCTCTTAACAGCCTTCTTGTCCACACTTTGGTTTTTTGGCTTTTTACTAAATTCTTTTACTGCTCACTTTAAACTACGATGAAACACTCAGTAACAAACTTCTCCATCTATCAATGGGTACCGTCCAGGACGGGGCTCCTGGTGACAGTGAACTTGGAGGAGCAGGCAGCAGGATCATGCAGCAGGCAGGAATGTATCTTCACTGTTTGATGGGGAAGAGCCTGAGTTTGGGGCAGGAAAGTTTGTTTAGAGATGTCAATCCATTATTATAAAAGCCAGAGTGAAGACTGCTTAAATTAGGAAATGTCACTTTACAGACAGGAAGCTCCTTGGCGCAATCATCAGCCGTTAGCTCTTATGGGACATTTAAATGCCACCTTCAGTTCTATTTGCTCTGGAGACAGTGAACAAGAGGCAGGCTCTGCTCTGAGGGGCTCCTGGGCCATCGGGACACAGAGGCACAGCAAGTGCAAAGGTCCTGCGGTGGGGGTGAGCTGGGGAGTCTGCAGAGAAGAAAGAAGTCTCTTCTGGCTGAACTATGAGGGTGGACAGCAAACCGAGGGCCTCCCATCCTCTCTTGCCTTCTCCAGCCAAGGGCCCTGAAGCCTGAGCTGAAGACCTTAAATCTTATTTCTGAATGAAGCTGTGGAAGGGCTTTAATCAACAGATAAAGATTTGGCCGTGTGGGGAAAGTGGGGAATCTGGCAGTTACGGGTGCCAGATTGAGCAAAGAAAAACACAGACCGCGGAGTTCCTGTCGTGGCGCAGTGGTTAACGAATCCGACTAGGAACCATGAGGTTGCGGGTTCGGTCCCTGCCCTTGCTCAGTGGGTTAACGATCCGGCGTTGCCGTGAGCTGTGGTGTAGGTTGCAGACACGGCTCGGATCCCGCGTTGCTGTGGCTCTGGCGTAGGCCGGTGGCTACAGCTCCGATTCGACCCCTAGCCTGGGAACCTCCATATGCCGTGGGAGCGGCCCAAGAAATAGCAAAAAAAAGACAAAAAAAAAAAAAAAAAAAAAAAAAAAAAGGAAAACACAGACCGCCACACTGACCTTAAATTTCAGATATGCATTGAATAATGTTTTAATGTAGGTACATCTCCTGAAATATTTGGGACCTGCTTATACTGAAAAAGGATCTGCTGTTTCTGTGAAATGCCAGTGGGGCTGGGTGTCCTGTACTTTTCGGAAAGTGGGGACTGAGGGGGGTCAGACGGGGTTGGGGGCGGGCAGGTCATGGATGAGTCAGATCTAGGCAGTGAGAAGAAGAGGAATCTAGAATGACTTGCACCTGCACCCCAACCTCTGCTCCAGGGGATGCCCTTCATGGAGCTGGAGGTGGTGGTGGTGGGGTGTTATGATGCTGACAAGCCTTAGTGAGGGGCATGGAAAGAGGAAGTGGGCCCCTGGACGTTTTGTGGATTGTTCCACTGGCCAAGCCCACCCCTCCAGCCGGCTCTCTTCCCTCTCCCCCATCTAGTGTTCTCAGCTCAAATAGAAGAGAGAAAAATAATTCACGACACAGCATGACTGGGACAAGCCATTTTCTAAATGAACATTTAAACCCCAGCTAAGCTGCTGCTGGGAGAAGCGGTAGGAAAAAGAAATGTACTTCCTTGAAACTGGACTAAAGAATACTTTTCTTTCATTGTGTAACAGATTTCTGGGCGCCTCTTTTGCAATGTCTTTAAGGATCTGTCGAGAGGCATAGTGAAACAAGACAGTTTTTGCAATAAAGTGGTTCTGTGGGCAGCCAAGGACAAATACGATAAACTGGGTTCAAAAGTGTCGTAGTCACAACATTTATAAAATCCAGTATCACAGTTAGACCCAACCTTACAATTAGAAGACCCAACCGTATAATTAAGTGCATGGCTACACTTAAGTATTTTCTGAAATTTTAGCTTAAATAAGAAATTCTGGCATTATGAGGGGGAAAAGAAAACAAGAGTACACATGCACAGAGTTGTGATATTGCTTTTCTTGATTAAAAAGATACATCTCTCTCTCTCTCTCTCTTTTTTTTTAAGGGCCGCACCTATGGCATATGGAGATTCCCAGGCTAGGGGTCTAATCGGAGCTGCCGCTCCCAGCCTACGCCACAGCCACATCAGATCTGAGCCTCATCTGAGAACTACACCACAGCTCATGGTCACACCGGCTCCTTAACCCACTGAGCAAGGCCAGGGATCAAACCCGCAACCTTATGGTTCCTAGTCAGATTCGTTTCCTCTGTACCACAACGGGAACTCCAATACATCTCTTTTTTAAAAAAGGACTACAAATCGTTTCTTTCAAGGTGGTCTTGAAGAAGTTCATTCACCTTGCTTTTATTCTTATACAGGATGAAGCCATTTGGTCAGATCAGTATTTTTTTTTTTTTTTTTTGTCGTTGTTGTTGCTATTTCTTGGGCCGCTCCTGAGGCATATGGAGGTTCCCAGGCTAGGGGTCGAATCGGAGCTGTAGCCACCGGCCTACGCCAGAGCCACAGCAACTCGGGATCCGAGCCGCGTCTGCAACCTACACCACAGCTCACGGCAACGCCGGATCGTTAACCCACTGAGCAAGGGCAGGGACCGAACCCGCAACCTCATGGTTCCTAGTCGGATTCGTTAACCACTGCGCCACGACGGGAACTCCGTCAGATCAGTATTTTGATGACAGACGATTTGGATGTAAAATGGCCTCATATCCAGAAGACGTTTTGCAAAAGTCAAAACTGGATGTATTCCATGACTTTTGCCTTTTCCCCGTGCCTTCTATTTAAATCTTTTAGTAAAAGGTTTTACCAAAAAGTAACGTTAAGGCATGAGCAGTCAATAAGGTTATTATGTGCTGTCTTTCCAAAAGTGTTCCCATTTTAGTGGGGGACAAATAGCCCCTTGGTCAAATCAGCATAAGAATTACCTGGACTGGAGTTCCCATCGTGGCTCAGTGGTTACGAACTCAACTAGTATCCATGAGGACACGGGTTTGATGCTTGGCCTTGCTTAATGAGTTAAGGATCCAGTATTGCCTCGAGCTATGGCGTAGTTTGAAGACACGGCTGGGATCCTGTGTTGCTGTGTGGCTGTGGCTGGCAACTACAACTCCGATTTGACTCCAAGCCTGGGAACTTCCATATGTCACAGGTGCAGCCCTAAAAACACACACATACACACACAAAGGAATTACTTGGACTGTTTGCTACAAATGCCCTCACCCTCCCTGTGGATTTGAATTTGGGGGTTTGCCTGTGGCAGGGCCCAAGTATCTATATTCTTAAAATTGTAGTTGATTTACAATCTTATTCCAATTTCTGCTGTACGGCAAAGTGACCCAAAAATAAATATATATATAGTGTATTTATAATATATATGTATAATGTGTGTATAATTCCCTTTCTTATATTATCTTCCATCATGTTCTATCCCAGGAGACTGGCTGTAGTTCCCTGTACTGTACAGCAGGGTCTCATTGCTTATCCATTCTAAATGTCATAGTTTGCATCTACTAACCCCAGACTCCCCATCCATCCCACTTCCTCCCCCCGCCCCCCTGGCAATAATCTCTGTTTTTAGCAAACATCCCAGTCAGTCTTGTGAACTGGGCAAATCTGGAAAACGGCTTGCGTGAAAGGATTGACGTGTAATTCAATTCCAACTATACTGAAGGTGTGAGTGAAAGCGCCTTTGAGAGGCTGGTGGAGCAATAATTGCACAGAAGTGGTTTTATTAGTTAAATAGTTTATCAGTCTGTTGAGTGTCTGCTAACAAGCTTGGCAGCATCCTGGGTGTGAGGATGCTACGTGGAGTAACCTGGGAGCCCACGGGATGGGCAGCCCTGCTGGCCCCTGGGGACAGCTTTCCCATGGACCGTGTATGCGAGCGGGCTTATTTGAAAGAAGGAGGCAGTGACTGCTTATGGGCGAGGAGGTGGGGAGGAAGGAGTTAATTTCTCCAGGAAGAAGCAGGTGCGATGATGGAGGACGGCCCGAGGGGGATGGGTTTCCACGACCCCGGGGTGGGTTTCCACGTGGCTGGTCCACAGGGCGGGTGGGGTGAGGTGAGTGGGCTGGAGAAGCAGGTTGGTGTGAAGTGAGGTTCTTGCCAAGTTCTGTTGTGTGAGGAATGAGGAAACAGAGGGCAGAGGGTTGTAGTTGTTTTTGGAAAGATAACTGGAACAGCAGCCTGCAGCACGGAGGATGGAGGGTATGGGGGGAGGGTAAAGGGAGAAGGTAGAGAGCCTCTCTGATGAGGATTAGTAGGGCCCTGAGGGAAGTTGGGGTTCTGGACCCCAATTCTGAGGGACACGGGGAATGCTATGTCCCCAGGGGGGTCAGTCCTCTGCTCCGTGTCAGCATCTCACACATTAACATGAATGAAACAGGCTTCGATGACCCCTCCTTTAGGGTGCAGATGGTCCCCTAGAGTGAGTGTGGAGAGGAAGCAGCCGAGGTCCCTTCTCAGGAGACAGTGAAGCTGCTGGTCTAGACGACTGTTAAGTCTCCTCCAGCTCGGAAACGTTGACTCCGTGATCATCTGGAAAGGCTCATCTGTGAGACGTCCAGAGGGGACGTGTGATGTCTCTTGAGTAGATGTCTGGATCGGCCCGTCTGGATCCTCCCGCACCCCTTCCTGCCCCTGCAGGGCTCACCCCTTGGGTCCTCTTTCCCTGCTCCAGCAGCTCACCCCATCCCCAAGAAGCCCACCACCTGTCAGCATCTACCCAGGCTCATCCATGCCCAGCGGGCAGCTGTTCTGGGCAGGTGCCCAGGCTCAGTGGTCCTGGCTTTCACTGCGAGGTCTGAGTATGGATTCTTGGGGGGATGGGGCGTAGCTAACCCAGGAGCAAGCCATGTCAACTCTGGCTCCATCACTTACTGCCTCTGTCACCTTGGAAAAATAACCTTACCTCTCTAAGCCTCAACTTTCTCATCTCTTAAATGGAGATAATAGTATCCAAAGGCCTGTCCTAGTGAAACAATCCATGTCCAGTGCTTGACTCTGGACTAGGTACACAGTAAGAGTTAAATAGATGTGAGCTTTACAGACTCACAGACTGACTTACGGTTACTAAAGGGGACAGGTGGTGGGGGGCGATATTGGGGGGGGGGGGATGGACCAGGGGTTTGGGATTGGCATATGCACACTGAGGCAGATGGAATGCCTGGCCAGCAGGGACCTGCTGTCTAGCCCAGGGAACTCTACTGAATATTCCGTGATGGTCTATATGGGAAAAGAATCTGAAAGAGAATGGATATGTGTACGTGTATAACCGAATCACGTTGTGGTACAGCAGCAATGATCAAAACCTTGTACATTAACTGTATGCCGGTAAAACCTTCAGAATGAAAAAAAAAAGATGTTAGTTTTAAAATCAGTAAATTAGAACTGTTGAGGTTGTTTTTCTCACTGTGAAACAGTCCGATTTTCTCATTTAAAAGTAGTGCTTCTAAGGCTAAACTTTCTGCCGCTTCCGGCCTTTGTCAGATGTGTGCCTGATTTCCAAACATGCCACCGCTCCGGGTTAATCTAGATCCCAGAATAACGGGGATGGGTATTCACATCAGAGAGCCGCGGGTGTGGACTGTTACCCTGGAACAAAGGTTCTGGATGGGTGTTCTGTCTCTGCTGCTGGTCGCTGAGCACCAGATGTGGAAGAAACTGTCAATCCCTCAGCACGTTCTAATGTCACGAGGTCCCACCCCTGAGAGATGAGCACAGACTGATAGCTATCGGCTCCAAACTGGAAAGGTGGGGATGGCAGCACTGTGTGTGTGTGTGTGTGTGTGTGTGTGTGTCTGTGTGTCTGTGTGTGTGTGTGTGTGTGTCTGTGTGTCTGTGTGTCTGTGTGTCTGTGTGTGTGTGTCTCCATGTGTCCGTGTGTGTGTGTCTTTGTGTGTGTCCGTGTGTCTGTGTCTGTGTGTGTCTGTGTGTGTACAGACAGAAAAATGAAAAACCAGGTTTCTGGTAATTGGGGATGATGATTGAAATCAGCGAGAATTCTTCTTTTGAAATTGCTCTCTAAGTGTTTTTAGACACTGGATACACTGATGTTTTGTCACATTTGTGGTGCTGAGGGAGTGGGGAAGGGGCAGCTGGTGCTGATGAGCTGGTGATAAGAACCGAAGAGAGAAGGGAGGACGTCCCCCCGTGGTGCCGTGGGTTAAGGACCTGGCGATGCCGAGGAGTGGTGTAGGTCGAAACTGCAGCTCAGGTTCCATCCCTGGCCTGGGAACTTCCACATGCCTGCCGTGGCTGCGGCCTAAATGAATAACTACATGAGAAAGGAGGAACGAAGAGTTCCCTGAGCGCATGCAGCCTGGGAAATTAGCCTCCAGGAACCCCAAGACGATCCCCTGGACTCCTGCCCACGTCTTGCAGGCGTTTGCACCTCCAGTGTCTCTCTTACAATGTATTCCACACGTGACAATGACCCCAGATGCAGAGAAGCGCAGAATTGGAGCCGGAAGAGATGGGTATTGAGTTTGACCCACCTAGACAAGGACGGCTTCTAGTAAGACAATGAGGTACCTATACTAGGTCAGGCAGGGACATTGTCAGGTCTATGGTGATGGTTTCAGAGGTTCAGATGAAAACTTACCTGAGTGAGGAGAAGATAAGGATCAGAAAAGGTTAAGGAGTTTGGTTTGGATACTGAGTGGTAGCAGCTGTAATAAATTCCCCCCAATCTCCTGATGTGAAGTTCCATGTTTGTCCACTATGACTATGTAATAAGATGGATTTAAGCCAAAGAACCTGTTGTATTGGTAGAAGGTCTTCAGGTTTCCATGGAAACCTCCTCTGGCAGGTGTCAGCACAAATGGAGAAATATTGGGAGGAAGCTGAGCTATTGCACAAAACGGCCCCGGGTTGAGGGAAGGGCTAAGTGAACGAGTCCGCAGTGGGAAGCAGCCAGGCTGTGCAGGGGACAGTGGCATCTCACCGATCTCCCCCGCCCCCAATGCTGTGTGAGCCCAGCCACTTAGCACGCCATCTCTGATCCACAGGAGAGACTCTGTGGGCTGTTTCACACACAGACCTTGCTGACCAACCATCCCATCCCCCAACTCCTGTTACACTGCTTTTTCTTTATCCCGACACTACTTAAAAGTCTTTTTTTTTTTTTTTTTTTCAATTTTATTGGAGTAGAGTTGACTTACAAAGTTGTGTTAGTTTTGGGTGGACAGTGAAACGAATCAGTGATACGCATGTATCTCTTCTTTTTCAGATTCTTTCCCCATCTAGGCTATTACATGGTATTGGGTAGAGTTCCTTGTGCTGTTCCATGGTATTGGGTAGGTTCTCGTTGTCAATCTATTTTATAAACACTAGTGTGCATGTACCGATCCCAACCTCCTTCTCTATCCCTCTCCACCCCACATTTCCCCTTGGGCAACCATACATGCGCTTTCAAAAATCTTTGAGCCTATTTCTGTTTTGTAAGTTCTTTTGCATCATTTTTTATTAGATTCCACATATTAGTGATCTCGTATGATATTTCCATTTGTGGCAACATGGATGGACCTAAAAATTGTCAGACTCAGTGCAGTAAGTCAGACGAAAGTCTTATAGTTCTGTGTTCACTTGTGGAGATTTTAAAATACAGAGGCCCAGGCCTGACCCCCAGAGAGCCTGATGTCAGTGGTCTGGAAAGAGCCGGGCCCTCGTTATTCTCCCTCAAAGCTCCCGTGTTGCTCTAATGGGCAGCGAAGGTGAAGAACCGTGGCCTTTTCCATGGATAAACCAAATACAGGACATGCTACTCTGGACAGTGCAGTTGAAGATGTGTTTAAAGGAATTCAGTGATAAATGTAGGAGTTCCTGTTGTGGCGCAACAGGATTGGTGGCATCTCGAGCGCTGGGACGCAGGTTCGATCCCTGACCCAGCACGGTGGGTTAATGATCCGGTGATGCCACAGATGATGGCTCAGATGTGATCCCTGGCCCGGGGACTCCATATGCTGCTGGACGGCCGAAAAAAGAGTGACAAATGTAGAAGGGACAATCAAGGAAGAATCTGGCATTTATGGGTGACTGCACACCAGTGATGTTAAGAGCCCTCCCAGAGTGCGTGCTGGGCCCTGGGGGTCAGCTTGGAGTGGCCCTGGGGGTGGGTGGGCAATGGCCTCAGTTTCTGGGGGGTCCACTGAGGATGAGGGATGCAGTGATTTCCCAAGGTCAACCAGGAGCTTGGGATTCCGACTCAGCCTGTGCCTGCAGTTCACAGTGACCCCCTCTCCCCGGTTCCCTTGTGGGGCCACACCGGACTGGGGTGACGAGGCTCCCCCATCTCTCTCCGCCAGGAGAGGGGACCGCACGAGGAAGCCTTGTCAAAGGTTTGGATATGTCACCAAGGGAGAGCACACTTTTAGCAAAAATGATAGGCAAGAAAGAGGACCTCAATTACTGTAAGAAAAGCAGAACTTGCTGGGTGTTCCAGGCTAATGAACAGAAATGTGACTGATGATGAGTCTCGGCCGAAAAGCAATTGAGCTAAGAGCAGAGGGAGAAACAGAGAAAAGAAGGGGGAACAAAGTGTTGATTTTTGACTCTTTAGGAAATTGGGATATAAGGGAATTTGGTGTTTGCACTTTTGACATTTTGGCGAGAAGGGGAAACAGATTTATGAACGATCTGCTCCTGCAGTACTTTTCATCAAAATAATGGCCCAGAGCAGGCTTGGCTGAGGAGACCAGAAAGCCCCCATGTGTCTGGGGACTTGGAAATGGACTGCCTTTAATGTGGAGGGACGGGCCAGGGCACTGTGGGTTCTTAAAGAAAGAATCTATAATCCTTTTGGGCTTAACCATTAGGCAAATTGAGCTTCCTGGTTTCAGAAAGAGAAAACACACCCAAAAGAGAAAAACCCAGGCCCGTGGGAACGAGAAACTTCCTCCTCCTGGGGCTGCTTGAAAAGCCTCATGTGCCCGCCCCAGCCTCCTGCTGGCATGAGGCTGGAGGGGCTGGTGCGGAGGGGAGGGGGCAGTGGGCAGAGAGGGGCCGGTTTGCAGAAGGAACTCAGCACCCTTTGGCTGCGGTGCCAGGCTTGGGCCTGGGCTCTGAAGGCACGAAGCTGGGCGGAAGCAGCTTTAGGATTTGGTGTAAGCTGGACAGTGAAGGACCTGGGGACCGTCTGATGTTCCGGCTCTTTGTCCCCTTTGTCCCAAACATGCCTTGAGGCCAACAATACAATGCTTCAGGTTTTTCCTCGCCTGGTGACAAAATCAGAACAAGAAACCTCTCAGTGCCAGTTGAAAAAGAAAGATCTGCAAGCACAGAACCCTTTTTCCTGCCAGCTCTCGGCGTGTGGGCTGTAAGTACAGCCAAAGGATTGAGCAGATGCACTGAGGGGGCCCGGGGTGAGCCGGGGAGAGGTCTGTGACCTGGACCACTTCCATCTCCGTCAAGCCACGGAGGGCTGGATGGAGCTGGAGGTGGGTTTGTTAGAGGTGGTCTGGGGGGCTGTGGAAACCACACTGCTTTTGTTGTCAGTGGCATCCTTTTAGCAACGTGGATTTAGCAGTTTTGTTTGGGCAGGAGGTCACGCGAGCTTTTCGTCCATGCGATGATGTCACTGAAACTTGGTTCTCCCTGTTTGGGGGGACAGGGAAGGAAAATGGGAAGTGACACACTGTTCACTTTTTTGGGGGATGGAGCATTTAACACCTGCTGTTGCAATTAACCCTCACAGTAACTTACCCTTGAAGCAGGAGCGTTGTCTCCCTTCTACAGATGAATAGAGTGAAGCTGAAATAACTTGCTGGTGTTTCCATGGTTATTGATAAATACAGGAACCAGATCGGACCCTAATTTCCTCATCCCTGGCTACCTCATTAGAGATTTTGGCCCAGATTCTTTGAATGGTCACAGCCTTTCAGTGAATGTGGCACCTTGGTGGTTGTCTAGGTTTAAATGTGTCTGAAACTAAATCAGTTTGGGGACCTAACATTTATTGATCATCTGTCATAAACCGGTTAGATTGTGGCTAATAAAAATCATGGGATCTGGAGTTCCCGTCGTGGCGCAGTGGTTAACGAATCCGACTAGGAACCATGAGGTTGCGGGTTCGGTCCCTGCCCTTGCTCAGTGGGTTAACGATCCGGTGTTGCCGTGAGCTGTGGTGTAGGTTGCAGACGCGGCTCGGATCACGCGTTGCTGTGGCTCTGGCGTAGGCTGGTGGCTACAGCTCCGATTCAACCCCTAGCCTGGGAACCTCCATATGCCGCGGGAGCGGCCCAAGAAATAGCAACAACAACAACAAAAGACAAAAAAAAAAAAAAAAAAAATCATGGGATCTGTGTACACAGTTGCTCTGGCTGCGAACTGTAGTCTATGGGATTTCGAAGTGCAGCTTTAATTCAACAAAAAGGTTTTGCTGTGTCTTGGTGACGGGTTAGTGGGGCCGGGTGTGTCCCAGGGGTGGAAGCAGGTGCTGGTCAAAGAGGCGGGGCAAGTTCTGCTCTCAGGGAGGCACAGTCTCTGAGGAGGGGAGAGCCATATGCACATTCATAGGAGCCAATGTGAGAGAGACGAGCAGGATCTAGCAGGACGGTGAGGGCCCTGGGGCTTGTGGCAAAGTCCTAGCTGGATTGTGGAGAGAGGTCGGGGAGTGAAGGAAGATTGGGTGTGAGGTAGGCTTTGCAGGAGGGCTGGACTTGCCGCAGTGGGAAGGCAGGATGGGGCCGCCAAGTCCATAGACACAGTATCTGGCCTTGACCCTCGTGGTGGCCAGGTGGCCTGGGGCCGGGCTGTGAGGGCGGGTTGAACATCTGAGATTTTATCCTGCTGGCAATAGTAGAGGAGTTGGAGCAGAATTTGAGGTGATGGCATAAAAGTAATAACATCTAACACTTCCTGGGCATTTCTCTCCTGGGTACGCTGGGTTACCAAGGAGGTAAATATGTGTAGAGCATTTCTAAGTACAGGGCACTGTTCTCTGGGCTGGAGATAGAACAGGGAACAGAACGGACAAAACCCTGCTCTCACCGGGCTTTCTGTCCTATGAGGAGAGAGACAGATGATAAAATAGATCTTATACTCCAAATTCATGTCATGCTGTGGAGAAACATAAATATAATAGCCTGTTTTTTTAATTTTTCTTTTTTTGGTATTTTTGTCTTTTTTATGGCCACACCCGTGGCATATGGAGGTTCCCAGGCTAGGGATCGAATTGGAGCTGTAGCTGCCGGCCTGCACCAGAGCCACAGCAACGGGATCCGAGCTGCATCTGTGACCTACACCACAGGTCACAGCAACACCAGATCCTTAACCCACTGAGCGAAGCCAGGGATCGAACCTGCATCCTCATGGATGCTAGTCGGGTTCGCTAACCACTGAGCCACGATGGGAACTCCTTAATTTTTAAATTATAGTTGATTTACAATTTCTGTCAATTTCTGCTGTATAGCAAAGTGACCCAGTCATACATATATATACATTCTTTTTCTCTTACTATTTTCCATCATGTTCTATCACAAGCGATTGGGTATAGTTCCCTGTGCTTACTATAGGACCTCATTGCTTATCCATTCTAAATGTCATAGTTTGCATCTACTAACCCCAGACTCCCCCTTCATCCCCCACCCCCCAACTTGGCAACTACAAGTCTGCTCTCCATGTTGGCGAATCTGGAGAAACGTCAGTACAGAGAGGTGGGCAGGGAGGGTGAATGAGGGAACAGGCCAGTCGTGAAGCTCGGCTCCGTGTATACGGATGTGTTCATTCATTCATTCATAAGTAGTAGAAGGCAGTCTGGAGGATTTGGGATGTAAGGTGACATGATGACATGGTAATTCACCAACCTGAGCAAAGAGGAGGGAACAGCCTGATGCCACAGAGACCGGCTAGGAGATGACCACACCCGCTCAGAAGAGTTACACCTAACATGGACCTTTGAGTGATGGACAGTCCGAAGGGAGACTAATGGGGAGAAACTCTCAGACTACACTCTTTATCTGGTCCATGCCTTTCCCTAAGCCTAAAAAACCCAGCACGGTTTTCCTGTGAGAATGATGGGGGTGGATGGAGAGCTGATTCCAGAGAATAAAATGTGATATGGGCGTCACGGAGGTGACAGGTGTTTTGAGCCTGGGTGATGGGGACGGGGAGAAAAATGAGATATTTCCACTAAGGAAAATGGAAATTCAGCAGAGTATCCATCATGCTGTACAACTGATTTAAGATTTTTCCGAATATGATGGGGTGGGGGGGGGCATCTTCTACAGTCTCAGGACTTCTGAGAACCGGTGGTTTCTCCTTAAGGCAGGGTGGGCAGTGAGGTTGGTAATGGGGAAGGGATAGGAGTGGGTTCCCGAGGCCAGAGACCCGCCTCTCCCCACCCCCACCCCGAATGCACCTGCCGTCTCTCTGCCTCCCTGTGCCAGCTGACAGCACCCACCTGCCCTGCCCCGTCCTGCTGCCTGCTGCTGCTCACTTTTTAAAGCTACAGGCTCACAAGTCCCCACACCCTCTTGGTTCACAGCTCTCTGGGCTTCTCAGTCTTTTTTTTTTTTTTTTTTCATGGCAATTTCAGAGCAAAAGAAGCACCAAAGAATTCTATTGACTGGGCAGTTAGGTCCAGACCACTGCATATGTATTTGTTATAACAACTTAGTACCATTTGAAAAAAATCATACACATATACTGAAAGCAAAAAAACAATATTTTTAGGTTATTTTCAAATGAATAGGAGTATGTGCCCCTGGGGTGTGTGTACCTGTGTCACACACTCTTGGGATTGTACTTGGCCCCCCGGTGTCCCCGCTTTCTGTTCCATGTGTCTCTCTTCACGTGATGGTTGCTTTTTATCGTAGCAACCACAGAAAACCCACTTTCACACAGATGTGAGGTTGCTGAAAGGAACGCAGCACAATCTAATACAGGAACCGAGCTGCCTTGGTCTAGCAGCGCTCACAGTGTCTGGCAGAGGTCTTTGCATTTTCCCCAGACGCCCCCGTGGGCTCGCTGTGGCCCCCCTGGGTACCTCAGGACCCCGTTTGGGAACTGTGATGTGGGGCTGGTCTCTGCCATCTCCTTTTCCTCTCCTCTCGCTTGTGACACTTCTTGGCCACATCTATTTTAAGAAAGTAACTTTGGACCCAGCCCTGGCCTCCAGCTTCCCCTTTTTCACTTTTAAACTCCTGGTGTGAGTTTGAAGCAAGCCGTCTGCCCCATCTGTGTATCTTACACTACGCTTGGTAAGTCACGGCTTTGTCTCCAAGCTCTGTCTGAAGAATGGTTTCCAGTCTCACTCTTCCTCCTTCTCTCGTGTCCAAAGTCTTGGCCCTGTGATCCCTGGTCTTCCGGGTTAGAGTTATTGCCTGGCTTTTAACCATCACACGTTACCAGAGTTTGGTGCGGGGGTGGGGGGGGGTGGCCACAGGCCATGGGAAAGAAGGGCGTTCTGTACCTGTCCCTGGACTACACTAAACTCCAGCACAGCCCCGTGGGGATGAATGTGGTGCCCGCTCCCCTGAGGAGACTGAGGCTGACCCGGTTGCCAAGGCAGCAGGACAGAAACAGCATCTCTGGGGCAACTTGCCTCCCAATTCCGGCCACCCTGGGTGGGTGGCTGAGGAGCAGGTATAAATAAGTGGCTCACTGTGTTTGATTTTTAATTCAACACCTATATTTTCATAAAAGTAAAACAGTGCAGCTTGATGTAGACGTTTTGGCCATGGAGAGGGAGAAAAATACAAACTGACCGACCCTAGGCATATGAAAGTGCTTTTATTTTATTGTTGATGTATTTTTTTTTTTCAATTTTTAAAAATTCGTGTCTATTGTTGTGGTAAACAAGTGTTTTTAATTTGTAATTAGAAAGCCCATGACATGTAATAACGCTGTACGGATCGCCCCCTTTGTGGTTTAATTTGATTTGAATATTCCTTTCCAAACTTGTTTTCTACCTATGTAATCGTAATGTAGATAAAAATTTTATGGAGTTCCCGTCGTGGCGCAGTGGTTAACGAATCCTACTAGGAACCATGAGGTTGCAGGTTCGGTCCCTGCCCTTGCTCAGTGGGTTAAGGATCTGGCGTTGCCGTGAGCTGTGGTGTAGGTTGCAGACGCGGCTCGGATCCCGCGTTGCTGTGGCTCTGGTGTAGGCCGGTGGCTACAGCTCCGATTCAGCCCCTAGCCTGGGAACCTCCATATGCTGTGGGAGCGGCCCAAGAAATAGCAACAACAACAAAAAAAGAGAGAGACAAAAGACAAAAAAAAAAAAAAAAATTATCTTGCTTTGTTAAAAAATTGCATTATAAACATTTTTTATTTAGTCACAGAGTTCTTTTAGCTATCCTTAAAAAGTAATTCTTATCCCTTTCAAGGTGACGCTTGTGCATAATTTAAAAACCAGAAGAACTAAAAAGCTTTAACGTAAAACCCCAGATGCCTGCCCTATCTTCCCTAACATCCTCATCCAGTTTTACTCACCAGATCCAACACTTTCTTATTCTCAATTTCAACGGCTCTACGGTAGCCTCTTGAATGGTACCATAGAGTTTATGTACCTGCCACCTGTCCTATTTTTCCGTAATTGACTTACTGGACTCTTGGTTGATAGCAGTGATTCTGCAGGGTTAATAACTTCCGATAAAGTCCAGTCTGCTATGCAAATATGTGTGTGTCCTCGGGGCCACGTTACCAGACGCCCTTTGCCTTGTCTTTTTTCTGTCTCATTCAGTGGTATCTTTCACTTATCGTAAATGGCTATAGGCATATTGTTTGGAAGACGACTTTCTTAGTAAACATTAATAGAACTTGTACCCCTCACCAGTTAATTTACCAAGCCAAAGTCGTAGAAGTTGGGGAATTCAGCCAAGAAAGTGGGATGAACTTTGATTCCATTTTACATCCCAATTATTAAGGCAGAGCAGGCGGCAGCCTGCCCATGGTACCTGTAAGGAAGATTGGATGCTGAGAAGGAATTCATTATGTGATGGGTGCAGCTTTGCTCAGCAGACGTATTTTAGGGCAATAGTCTTTTCCAAACGGAGGATATGTTTTTCTGAAATACTGACTCAAAACCAGTGGCTCCATGCTGCTTCTGTCCCAATATGCGTTTTAAAAATTAATAAAATGAATAAATCTTATGTTTTAGGGCAGGTTTAGGTTTACAGAAACACTGAGTGGAAAGTACAGAGGTTTTTCCGTATAGCGTTCCCCACCCCCTCGGTTTCCCCTAATTATTATCATCTCTCCCAGTGGGGTACGTCGGTTACAATTGATGAGCTGCTATTAATACATTAGTATGAACGAAAGTATGCTGTTTCCATTGGGATCCTTCTGTTCTACATTCTGTGAGGTTTGACAAATGCATAAGCCATTTGCCCACCGTTAACTGTGTCATACAGAGTAATTCAGTCCCCTCAAAATCCCCTTTGCTCCACCCGGTCAGCCCTTCTTCTCTCCTAACAGAGGGCAACCACTGACCTTCAGCTGTTTCCATACTTTTGCTTTTTCCAGAACGTCATGGAGTTGGAATCAACTATGTATGAAGCTTTTTCAGATTAGCTTCTTTCATTTTACAATATGCATTTAAACTTCCTCCAAGTCTTTTTATGGCTTGGCGGCTCATTTCTTCTTATTGATAAATAATATTCTGTTGTCTGGAAGGACCACAGTTTGTCCCTCCGGTCACCTGAAGGATGTTCTCGTTGCTTCCAAGTTTTGAAAATTGTGAACAAGGCTGTTCTAAACATCCATGTGCAGATTTCGGTGGGAGCTTAAGTTTTCCATTTTTTCTGGGTAAATGCCAAGGAGTGGAATTACTGAATCATAAGTTAAGAGTCCCTTTAGTTTTGTAAGAAACTGCCAAGCCATTTTCCAAAGCGGCTGCACCATTTTTCATTCCTCCAGCAGTGGATGAAAATTCCTCTTCTTATTCCACCTCCTCCCCAGGGTTGGGTGGTGTCAGTGTTGGATTTTTGTCACTGTAATAGGTATGTGGTGGTTTGTCATCATTTTAATCTGCAGTTCCCCCAGGACATAGGATGGGGACATTGTCAATCGGCTTATTTGCCATCTCTGGGTCTTCCTTGGTGACGTGTCTGTTCCCATCTTATACTTGATTTTTGATTGGGTTGTTTGGTTTTATATTATTGATTGTTATGAGTTCTTTGTTTATTTTGGGTACCGGCCCTTTACTTGTGTCTTGAAAATATTTTCTCCTGGTCTGCGGCTTGTCTTTTAATTTTCTTAACAGTGTCTTTCGCAGAGCAGAAGTTTTTAATTTCCAGGAAGTCCCCCATTTATCAATTTTTTTCTTTCATGGATCATGCTTTTGGTTTTATATCTAAAAAGTCAACACCAAACCCAAGGATATCTAGAGTGTCTCCTATGTTATCTTCTAGGATTCTGCAGTTTTGCGTTTTACATTTAGTTCTGTTATGCATTTTGAGTTAACTTTTGTAAAAGATGTAAGATCTGGGTCTAGATTAATTTTTCTTTTTGCATGCGGATGTCCAGTTTTTCCAGCATCACTCGTTGAAAAGACTGTCATTTCACCGTTGGATGGCCCTTGCTCCTTTGCGAAAGATCAATTGACTGTACCTCTGGTCTCTCTATTCTGTTTCTTATACTTTTCGAAGAGTTTGTTACCTGCAGTGAAAATAAAACCTATTAGTAACTAATCTTGGTTTGACCTCTTTGAGTCTTAGTTTCTTCTCAAGAGGGGGTGGATAGAATAGATCATTTTTAATGGTCCTTTCAGTTTTATCTCCTGCGATTAGTCTGTACTGTATTTAAGTATAGAGTCAGGGTGATGATCTTCTCATAGAAAGTTTCTGGAATTAGTCTCACGAACACCAAGGCTGTGTGTGTGTCTTTGTGAGTCTGTGTCAGTGTGTGTATGAGCAGAGTGACAGACGTCTTTTGGTCAAGATTTCTGGCTATGCTCTTTACATTTTATAATGCAGTAGTCGCCCTATCTTTCACTGAGGACTAACAAAGCTCATTGTTCTGCCCCAATCTATAAAAGAAAATAGCAGTGCTTAAGGTCATTACTAGTAATTGAAACGTCAGATTTCCTACTGAGCAGCTTTCATCAGAGGACGTTTGGCAATGTCTGGAGACATTTTTGTGGTCATACCCGGCACTGCAGAGGGGGAGGGGAGGGAGGGGGTGTTGCTTGTATCTTGTGGGTAGAAGCCCAAAATGCTGTGACTACCCTACCATGAGCTGGAGAGACCCCACAGCAAATGAGTTCTTGACTCACAATGTCAGTAGTGCTGAGGCTGAGGCAACTCCTGTTGGAGAGAAGCAGATTTCTGTATATCCACAGGCATGTTTTCCTCTTTGCTTCAGCCTCTAAAAACTTTGGGAGATTTGTGGTCTGAATCTAACAATTGTGCAGAGACTTTTGGTAAGATGTAATCTTCAGTTTCTTTTAGGCGTCTTGGGCTTAATTTCACTTTTTCTCAACTTCATAATAATTTCTGTTTTGTTACATTCTGTTTATATAAGCCTGGCTTAACTCTTAAAGTAGACGTTAAATATACTATTTGATGTATTTTTCAAGATAGGTGGCTGGATCATTGATCATAAAAATCCAAAGCTAGAAACAAAGTTGATGTTTCATCCATCCATTGCTTATATGCACATAATTCATATTCTGTTTTTTGGGGGCAGGGAATCTGCATTTTATTTTAAAGTTTTATTACAGTATAGTTTGGCTTACAAAGTTGTGTTAGTTTCAGGTGTACAGTAAAGTGAATCAGTTATACATATAAATATATCCATTCTTTCTTCCCACATAGGTCATTACAAACTATTGAGTAGATTTCCCTGAGAGATACAGTAGGGGCTTGTTAACCACCTGTTTTATACCGTCTTATGCATGTTAATTCCACCCTCCCAATTCCTCCCCACCCCCCCAGACTCTGCTTTGAATTTCCTCTTCTGGTCCTTTAACGACACATTTCCCTGTGACATCTAAGTTTCCATGAGCTCATCTTGTTTTCATAGTGTTCCCTTTTATTGTTAAGAGAAACAAAACCAAAAAAACCCCTCTGGTTTCAGCAATCCCCCGTGTCTTCCTCTGGGTGAAATGGCTCAACTCAGAGTTATGCAAATGAGGATCATAGCTGTGCACATTGATCCCAGGAACGTCACCCGTATCTTGGGTGCATTTGCTGTCATGAGAAGGTCTGGACCCCGCCATCCCCCTCACACCTCAGCTGCGCGCCACACATCGGCCTTAGGCGCTCCTTCTCTGCCCCTGGCCTCATTCCCGTCTTGGATCTTGGTGCAGCTCCCACTTCGCTGGAGTCGAAGAGAAGCCAGCTTGTGGGTGTCAGTTGAACTTGCCTCTTGTGTTCACGTGGGGACCGAGTGTTTGTTACCTCCCCAGACAGCCTGCAGCCCCTCTCCAACCCCCACCCCATCCCTCCAGAGCTGAGTGCATCTTCTGGGCACAGCCCTTCTCCTGACGTCTGATGATGAAATCATCATGGTAGACCCTCAGTTCCTAGAAATCTTAGCAAAAAGGACCACTCCTGCCGCATCCTCCCCTGACGCTACAACCGCAGGTTATCAGGGTTTGAAGGGCCTTGGGTGATGGGTTCAGATTCTCTTTTTTTAAAATTTTCATCCATTTTTGTACAAGCTTACATGTGTGTGTGTATACTACATATATATATACTGTAGCATATGTAGTATAAATATGTATATTTATATGCATATGCAGTATATATATGAAGACACGTTGCAAATGTGTGTGTACACACACACACACACAGAGATATATAATTTATGGCTTCTAAAATTTTAGAATAAGGGAAATTAAACACATGATCTAAGGTCCTTCAGACTCCGGGGGGGCGGGTGTGTGTGTGTGTGTGTGTGTGTGAAAACCAAAAATGCCTGCAGACCCATCATCAGTAAAAGAATGCTGTGATATTTTAGGATATTCCTTCCTAAGCTTTTTCCTACCCATTTTTATCTTTTCCCCTCACAAAAATAGTATCATGCTCTATGTATTATTTTTTAACTTAAATATATTGTGACTATCTTTTTATGTCAATAAACATACATGTACAGTGTTTTAACGACTGCTGGTATTCTTTCCTATTGAGGTATCATGTTCTAGATCATTTGTATAAAAGCCAATCGCCTGAGGGCCAATTTGTTGAATTTATCAAATGTTCTGATTTACCAGAAGATTTATTTCTTAACTACTTGAATATTATTTTGATTTTTAAAGGAAACTTTGTGCATTTTTAATGTTCTCTTTCTAGTTCTTCAAATGGCCTATCAACTTTGCAGGTCCTGCAATTAAAAAATTAAAATTTGAGGAGTTCTTGCTGTGGGGCAATGGGTTAAGAGCCTGACTGCTCAGGTGACTGTGGAGGTGTGAGTTCGATCCCCAGCCTGGAGCAGCGCGTTAAAGGATCTAGCATTGCCACAGCTGCAGCTCGGATTCAATCCTTGTCCCAGGAACTTCCATAAGCCATAGGTTCGGCCATAATATAAAATTTAAAATTTTTTTAAAATTAAAATTTTAGTATAGGTTTACATTTAAATTTAGAAGCATCAGAAAGAAATTGGAAGTGATCAAACTTTCCCAAAACCTACAGGATGCTAAAACTCTGGATTCTAAGGAGAAATTAGGCAGTGTTGATCTGTCAGCTATTTGCAAAATCACTTGACCTGAGAGGATAGAACAGTCCTGAGATGTGAAACAGAAGAGGGGGTATGCAGAGGAACTTCTAGAAAGAAGCAGAAGCCTTGAGGCTCAAATATAACAAAAAACATGTCACCAGGGTCAAAGAATTTTTAGAAATTAGCTTAAAATCCTAAAAAAGTAAGGATAAAGTTAAGAAACAAAAGAGGAATACTACAGAAACAACCACTTAACCTTCTTACACTTGTAACCATCTTACACTTAAGCTACTAATTACTATTTTAAAAATTATATCCATAAATATTTTAATCTTTAAATGATGAAGAATCCTGTTTTCAGCATAAAGTTAATACCATTATTAATCATAAAGGAGTCCCCTTGTGACACAGTAGGTTAAAGATCTGGCGTTGTCACTGCAGTGGTTCCAGTCGCTACTGTGGTGTGGGTTCGATCCCTGGCCCAGGAACTTCCACATGCCTTGGGTGAGGCCCCCCCCCCAAAAAAAAAACCCTCATAAGAATGACCTGGAGGATGGTGTTGGAGGGACCTTGTAAGTGATCTTTGAACCCAGCTCAGCTTCCATTTGAAACTCAAGGTCTCTGGAGTTTGGGGTCATCATCACCCATCTCCATGTCCTTGGGGCCTCCTTTCTCTTCCTAGGCTCCCACCTCAGAAAACTCTTGCAGATGAGCTCACTCCAAGGTCAGGCACAGGCCTTCTGTGGATGGACGTGCAGCTTCAAGGCCAAGGGCCACTTTTCGGGGACCTTCGATCACCAGCACCGGTCCATCTCTGGGGCCGTCATCCTTGTTGGTGCAGTGCCAGCCACACGGTGGGCAATTCCGCGCGCTTCTCTTTTTTCGCACACTCCATCTGTCTTCTGCCCCAGAGATATTTCTTCTCACCCTGGGATGACCACTTGATGTTGGAAGGTCAGATCGAGAAGTGCAAGGACCGGAGAAAGACCTTCCCATGAGCCTCTGGATGAGCAGTTCACTTGTTGCTGGGAAAACACAATGCAAATTTACACACTCAGCTTGCGACATTGTGGGGCAGCGAAGAAAAAAAAAAGGATATTTAGTTTCTTTTCTGCTGCCCGGCTAAAGGCAGAAAATGCATCAGTCATCATTAAAAACAGAGCATGGTACCAACACAGTTCCTTTTGTAGCAATGAATTTAGGTTCTCAGGGGTTAAATTCTAGTAACTTTGTTTTCCCTGCTAGGATCTAGAATTGAGGTCCCATTGTGGCTCAGTGATAACAAATCCAACTAGTATCCATGAGGATGCAGGTTCAATCCTTGGCCTTGCTCAGTGGGTTAAGGATGCAGCATTGCCATGAGCTGCAGTGTAGGTTGCAGATACAGCTCAGATCCCGAGTGCTGTGGCTGTGGCGCAGGTCGGCAGCTGCAGTTCCCTTTCCACTCTTAGCCTGGGAACTTCCATATGCCACAAGTGTGGCCCTAAAAAGAAAAAAAAAAAAAGGATCTAGGATTGTGTGAAAAAGCTGTTAAAACATGGACTCACATTTTATAGGGGAAGTGACATCCAATTTCCTGTTTTTGATTTCTTTAAGCACTCAGAATTTGAGAAATTGGTGATTTTAAAATCTTTGGGTGGCCAAGAGGGAAGTGAATTTGTATAGACTCCAGGTTGAAATAGATATGATAGAGTATTTTTTAAACTTGTGAAACTCAGGAAGAAAAACAAAACATTACCCCAAATGCATGCTATACATATCCCAAGTCAGAACCCCTCTCATTGTGCAATATCGCCCCCTCTTCCTTAATGACAGAGCAATGCACACATTTACAGTCAGGGCATCATGTTGTACAAGCGGACAGTGGAGTGATATGACACTTAAGGCACCTTGCCCCAAAGAGGGGAAGAGAGACAGAGAAAATGACTGTTTACACGGTGCAGGTGGCCCAGGACATCCTGAGGCCGACATGGGAGGGGTGCTTCTGCTGCTCCCCTCTTTGAAGTAAAGTGGGATTTCCTTGTGCTTCTCATCATGGGATTGTTTCTCTTCCAATCTGGAGGGAAAGCTGGCATTTGGATGGCATTTATTTATGCATTTCACCAACCTGTATATAGATCTTACTGGGTGCTGTTTTAAGTATACCGCTAAGCACTTTACAAATATTAACTGACTTCACTCATCTCATCCCCATCACAACCTAGCGAGCTCAATGAAGTTATCTCCAGTGTTCAGAAGGAAACTGAAGCACAGATAAATTAGGCAACTTGCCCAATATCACACAGTTAATCATTGAGACACCCAGGCTTTGAGTTTAATGACCCAACTCCACAGTGTTCACTCTAAAATATTTTGCAAATTGTGGTGTCTTCCCCAGGAATCTTTAAGAGAAAATTTCTGCATAGGATCTTGTACCTACAAGTGGACTTTAGAACGTAACCAAGACGGTGATAGGTGTCCTTTAAGACATTTTTTTCTGTACACATTAAATATATATATATATTTCAATCAGTAATGATTGGTGGTCAAGAACATCAAATTACACACATCTCTCTTTTTAACCCATCTTATTCTCATAGTGTGTCAGTTCAGCTTAATTTAATGAAACCTCCACTGTTGATGGGCATCTGGGGTGTATCTGCCTGTAATAATCTAAGTATGAACATTCTTGTGCCGGGTACAAGTGTGTCTGAAAAACAAATCCTCACCATAAAAACAGACAACCCCCCCAAGTATGTGAAGTGATGGATATGTTAACTGTTTTGAGGTAATCATTTCACAATATCTACGTAGATCAAATCACCCCATTGTACACCCTACACTTACCCAATGTTATATGTCACTTATATCTCAGTGAGACTGGAGAAGAAAAAAAAAAGAAGAACACATCTCCAGAAGTGGAATTTCAGGTGGATAGCTCTTTCTTGGCTGAGCAGGTGGTTAACTGTGGGACATTACCCGGTCTTACCAGATGATAAACAAGAAGTCTTTTTTTTTCTTTTTTTGCCATTTCTTTGGCTGCATATGGAGGTTCCAAGGCTGGGGGTTGAATTGGAGCTGTTGCTGCCAGCCTACACCAGAGCCACAGCAACATGGGATCCGAGCCATGCCTGCGACCTACACCACAGCTCACGGCAACGCCGGATCCTTAACCCACTGAGCAAGGCCAGGAATTGAACCCACAACCTCGTGGTTCCTGGTCGGATTCTTTAACAACTGAGTCTGTTTAGGTTTTTCTTTTTTGAAGGAATTTAGCATTCTCCTGCTGTTAAATGAGGATGAGGTGTTGCTAACCAGTATTTGTCCCAGGGTGGAAAAGCCACTCACCTCCTTTTCTGGATGTGTTGGCGGATGTCTCCTTGTGATAGAGGGTTTCTCAGCTGTCTGTCTCATTAGACTATCTAGCTGAGCTTATGTCATGAGCATCCCAGGGGTATATTTGCCTGTCAGACCCTCAGGTATTACTGTGATTAACCCAGAGTCTCTGCATGTAAAATGTGCCTTCATTTAGTGTTCATAAAAAAAAAAAAAAAAAAGACATTGCCACACACATCGTCAACAGCACTCTTAAGTCAAACTCATCGTAAGAAACTTTAGGATTCTTAGGCCGAGGCTTCCCTTTCTGGGGAGAACAGGTCAGCTTCCTCTTTTCTGGTGAAAGCCCTGTGACACAGGCTGCCCTCCGACCCTTCCTGCCAGGAAGCCACTTGGGCAAATCTACTACCCATCAGGTTCCACTTTTCTTTCTCTGCTTTTCCCTGCCCTTAGTTTTCTGTTTCCAGCTTCTTAATTAATGTTATTATTATTATTATTATTTTTGTAAAAAGCATTTTGAATCCTTCTGAGAAAGAAGCAGGCTATAAAAACAATCTCTGTAGCATCATTAATTAAAAAAAAAAAAAAACAACAACCTACAAGTTTCAAAATAGCCATTCTTTGGCCAAAGGGGAAAAAATGCGCAGGCTTTAGGCCAAAGCTGTGTGAGTCCACCCTTCACTAGTGCTGTGACTTTGAGCCAGTTCACCTCATGCCTCAGTTTACACCTCTGTAATGTGGGGTTAATAATACCTGGGTCTTGGAGTTCCTTTGAGGATTAAATGAGATGCTCAGAAAATTACAGATGCTTAATTGAAAAATACTAAGGTGTGAGTCATGGTAAAGCACAGCTCCTATCAGTCGAAATCGTCGAAATCATGTAACTGTTCTGTTTTTTTTGGGGTGCATTGTGTTTTGTGCTTTTCTGATACCTTTGCACAGCTAAAGAATTGAGGACCTGGTGTGAGCTGGTGGTGTTTATCCCATGCTACAAGGGGAGTGCTCTTTGAGCTTTTTTGCTGAAGTGTTTGCACACAGTGCCCCAAATTCAAAGCTCAGTGCCAGGGCAGAGAGAGGCCACTAACTCCATGGGGAGCCCTGTCCTGCTGCTTTCCTCTAGAGGAAAACAGGACATACACCTGGTTTTCAGTTATCCATGGTGATGGGGGACGGGAAATGATGAAATAGGCATAAAAAAATGATCATCTGCAGATTTTACCATCCCTCCCACATCCACCTGCTTTTCATTTTCATTCTCTGTCTTCCTTCCCATGGCTGCTGCCCCTGAACCATCTCCATCACCCTTCACAGGTCTGGCTCAATGACTCCCCTCCATATAACACCTGCCAAGTGCTCTTCTAACCTCATCTGCTGCCTTCACACACGCATGTGTGCATGCACTACATGGGTTCCTAATATTTGGGGAAAAACTGTTTTTGCATAAATTGTTCATACTATCTTCTTATTTTCTCCCCTTCCAACTTTTTATTTTGAAAATTTCAAATGTATAGGAAAAAGAAAGACTATCCTTACCCAGATGCACTAATTTCTTACTGTTTTGCCACATTCGTCTCTACTCTCCATCTCCCCCTCCCTTTTCCTTTTGGGTGGAGGTGTTGAAAGTTGCACACTCCCAGAGCCCCCATCCCTAATCCGCCTCGCCTGCATCTCCTCAAATGTGGACATTCTCCCGCATGACCGCGGTGCCTTCATCACGCCTATAACACACACAAGGTCCAGGATCCTGTCTACACATATTCGGATTCCCCCAGTGATCCAGCCACGTCCTCCTCCCACCCACGCCCATTCATTCAGGGCAGCAGCCGAGCGCACAGTCCTTGCATTCTTGTCGTGAGCACTCCCAGAGCATCTGCTCTCTGTCGGCACTGGTGGAGGTGCTGGGAACATTACAGGGAAGAAGCAGGCTTGGGGCTGGCCCTTCCGCTATGGTCCACCTGGGGAGCTGACCTTAAATAAACCCACACGTAACGGAATGTCGGTCCTAATAAGAAACACGAGAGTGAAGCGTGAAAAGTGGGCAGAGGGGAGCTTGGTGAAGATCTGTCTGGGGAGGTAACATTTGTGTCCAGATCTGAAAAAAGACAGAGCTGGAAAGGGATAGAGAGCGCGCGCGAGGGCCCGGGAAAAAAAGGGGCTGTCCCAAGCCGGTGCGCGTGCGTCTGGCCCGGGGAGCGCGCAGACCTGACCCGCGTGCGTCGTGGGCGGGGGAGCGCGCAGGCCGGGCGCGCGCGTGCGTCCTGAGGACCCTCGGGGCTCCTCCCCTGGGAGCTCAGGGTGCCTTCCAGGGTCCGTACCGGATGGTTTTTGCGCCACCTCGTTCTCTTGGTTCTGCAGCACCGTTTCAATGGCGATGATTTAAACCCAGCTTTCCTGAGGGGTGGAGATGGGTGGGACTGGCCAGAAAAGAACACCCCTGTTTATTTACAGATCAGCTAGAAAACCCACCTCCATTACAGAAACTTTAGCACATGAAAAAAAAAAAAAAAAAAGTGCTGTTTTGAGTCAAAGAACTACTTGCTTCCCCTTTATTTTGGGAACTACAGCTCGCTAGTTTCAGAAAGAGGTGTGACTGTCCTTAGAGGCTCCCTACGTCAACCCAGGAAAAGATAAACAAGGCGCAGATCGAAGTCCTCCTGGAAGCCTGGGGAACTAAACGGGACTAGGGGCAGGATGAGCTGGGAAAACAGTGCAGAGGGTGACAGACAAGTGGTCCTGAGGTTTCCTAGAACAGTTCCTCCTCCAGGAGGTGTGGCGAATTCCCACCACTCGCCTTCCCTGTGTGAAACCATCTCTCTGAAGTTCTAGGCCAGGGTCCCCACTGGCAGTGCTTCAGAATGACACCCATCAGCGGGGGAGCACCTCCCACCCCACCCCCGGAGGGATGCCTGGTGCGGGAGAACTTCCTGGCCCGTGTCCCAGGACTCTGTTCCATGAGCCCAGGGCATTCTGGTGTTCTTTCAGGTTTGGGAACGGGCCCTCTAGGACCCTCTGATGGAGCTCCTAATAGATTTTGTTTCTTTTTAAATGTATACATTTGACCCCAAGGCTGTAGTGTGAGGCCAGAGTCCTGTGCTATTTCAGTGCTGTGACCCCCTCTTTAGTCTCCAGAGTGCTTTGGGGGGTGTTCTATGCATCCCAGTCCTAACGGAGTGAACAAAGAAGAGTTATCATTTGGAAGCGTGATTACGTCCTTGCTGGCTGAGCACTAGCCATCTTCTGAGGCTGGCTCTCCCCTGAAGCCTCAGTCACAGGCATGGCCGTCTGATGGCACCTGTTTGTGCCCCCCAGCTCCACCATCTCTCCTGGTGTCCTCACTCACAAGTCTTACTGGGAAGACTACTGGCTGTGATTGTTTGGGGGTTCCTGTAAACATCTTTTCTCCCACATCCTAGTCCCCTCTTTTATTTTCAGTCTAGGTGAAGGCCACCTCTGTTCCCCAGGCCCCAAGCCACATTGGGCTGGCGCCTGGCTCTGTGCCTTCTGGCTCTTAATCATGCTCGCCCTTGAAGCCCCAGGCCTCTCACTTCACCTTGCAAGGTGGCCTTGGCTTTCAGCTGTGCCTCCTCTCCAGCCCTCCTCCTGGACTTCCTTACTTGTTCCCTGAAGGGATCGGCTTAAACTAATTCCCTGAAGGGGCCGTGTGAGCTCAGGGCCAATACTTTGCACATGAAGTTCCTTCTTCCCAGAATCTCGTTGCTGCCTTTGCCACCCAGCTGACATCACCCGCATTTTGAATCACAGAGCATTTCCTTCCAGATGCTTCCCTGACATCCTTTTCCTCTTGCCTCGGTTCCACGTCCTTTCCTCTGTCCTGTGCATCCTCTCATCATTGACTTGCCACATTGTAGTGTAATTTTCATTCACACGTCTTCGCCACAAGATTAGGAGTGTCTTTAGAGCAGGAATTATGTCTTGCAGACATAGAATTGATTCTCCATAGTTGTCGAATGAATGAATGCGTGCATGCATGAACAAGCAGCTGATTTGTGAACAGCATCCCCTTTTGAGTTTGTGAAACCATCTGTGATGAAAAAATCAAAGTATGTTCTTTTTGCTCTTCGTTAATGGAGGGATTTTGGTGGCTTGGAGCCAGTTCTAGAATGGTAAAACAATGCCGTTACTTTTCTGTTCCAACAGGAACTATGGGATGTATAAAATCAAAAAGGAAAGACAATCTGAATGACGATGGAGTAGATTTGAAGACTCAACCAGTACGTAATACTGACCGCACTATTTATGTGAGAGATCCAACGTCCAATAAACAGCAAAGGCCAGTAAGTAGATAGTCTCAGGGGAGCCTTCCCACAGCAGGATCAAAGCATGGCTGCATAATTTAAACATCAGATCTGTACCATGTTCATGCAAAAAAAAAAAAAAAAAAAAATCCTGTCAGTTACTTGGGCCTCAAATAATTTTTTTTTTCTTTTGCCACTGCGCTCACGGCATATGGAACTTCCCAGGCCAGGGATTGAATCTGAGCCACTGCAGAGAAAATATCAGATCCTTAACCCACTGCACCGCAGCGGGAACTCCCTCAACTATTTTTTTATATACTTTGTAACTTACTCCTTTAAAGAGTTTATAAATATTTCCAGGAAAACCAGGCCACTTATTGTACAATAAAGGGGCCTTTGGTCGCCTTCTTATGTGTGGGGGTAATCACCTTTCATTATCACTGGTGTGAAAACACGCCCTTCATGTATAAAAATATGTCTCTGAGCTTGCGTGATTTCAGATTGGTAGTGGGATTAGTGCAGTGGTCTGGAAGCAGAGGAAATGCTGGATTCAAGTCTGAAGCCAAAATAGGTGCTAATATGTCCTTTGGCATATCACACTTTACCCCATCTTGTCATTCTTAGGTTAATTCAAAAGAGTACGAACACTGAAGTTGTCATGACTTATTACAGAGAATTAAAAGATTTTATTAAAAACCACAATCAATTTTGTCCTCTAACTTTGGACAGATATCTGTACCAACATTTTTATACAAGTGATGTACTATTTGATGCATTTGAGAAATGCTTGGCAAAGGAAGAACTAATATCTCATATGGAAAAGAGGAACAGAGCTTTGGATAATTATAACCCTCAATGCATTTTATTTCAGATCTTGTATCCTTTCCATCTATTCGTCCACTATATATATGTACATCTCCCTTTGCCTGGTTTTTATGGAATTTCTCAGCATTTAAGCTGGAAGCAGGTTATTTCAGGTTAGCCCAAATGCCTTCATTAAGAGATTTTAGGGTTCCCTGGTGGCTCAACGGGTTAAGCATCCAGCGTTGTCACTGCTTTGGCTCTGGTTACTGCTGTGGTGCAGGTTTGATCCCTGGCCCAGGAACTTCTGCATGCCTCGGGCTCAACCCCCCACCCCCCAAAAAAAGAAAAAAGAAAAAGCAGTGGAGCTGAAGAGTGAATTTATATTATGCTATTAATTATCATATATGATATTTCCAGGTACATAAGTTAACTTTGTAATTTTATATATAGACACTCAAATTGTATAAGATTATTAATAACTTTAACAATTAAGTAATTGTAAGTACATATAAAAGTAATATTTTAAAACACATCACATGAATAGGTATAGGCATGGAGCTATACATGTAAATATGACTAATAGAAAATGAACTAGTACAAGGAATTGGAGTCACAAATAGTTTTCTTATTATACACTTCAAAGATCTCATAAAAAGGATCTGGCTTTTTCTGGTATCATGTGCTGTATAGATGTTACATGCTTTAAAAGGTTTTTTTTTTTTTTTTTTTAAAGAGATTAAAGAATATGTCCTTTATTCAGAAAAGCAAAGGGAAACCGTATGAACTCATGCACCATTTTTCCTATTATTAAGAGGAAAGGAAGTTAAGGGTTTTCTTGTGGCACAACTGGCGACAGATTCGATGCTGTCACTGTTGTGGTGCAGGTTCAATCCCTGGTCCGGGAACTTCCATATGCTGCATGTATGGCCAAAAGAAAAGAGTAACAATTACAAAGTTAAAAATTAAGTTAGAAAGCAGAAGTGGTAAACGTGCTTGAAGTCTCTCAGTTCCCACATGTACGGGAGCATTTACTTGTGCCTCTGGTTACGGAGGCCCTTGGTCATGGACCTTCTTCCACGGCCGTAGATAACACTCGGCTCCCCCAGCTGTGCGCACTGCCCCCTGGATTTGTCACAGGAGGCCTAATGTGACGGCGAGGCTGAGTTGCTGCCAGTTCAACAAGATCCTAAGGAAAAGACATCTTACAAAGAGAGCATGATGATAGAAGTATTCCATACGAGTATTTTTGTCTTCTGCAAAGTGTGTTGAAACATTTGTGAACGAAAGACACTTTGATGTGTGAGAATCAGCTTGCTGCTTTCCGAATAACTACATTCGTTTCTCATCTTCTGATGCTTTCCTCTAACTCATCTAAAATTGGTCAGAATTCCTAATTTTGCAAATCTAAATGAATTCAAAATCAGTATAAAACGTCTTAAAATAAGTATTTAAGGATAATATGGACCCAAGATTTTCTGATACCAGGGAGATAGTCTCCAGGTCCCCACCCCAACCATCCGATTGGCTGACTTTGCTAAGACATTTAAATTTCAGTACTAACTGTTTTGTTCCCAATTCCATGAGATCACTTTAATCAAAGGGCAACATGCTTTGTGGGTATAAGCCATGACAATACCTTCTTTAACCGAGGCCCAAGAGGAGTTCCTGTCGTGGCTCAGTGGTTAACGAATCTGACTGGGAACCATGAGGTTGCAGGTTCGATCCCTGACCTTGCTCAGTGGGTTAAGGATCTGGCGTTGCCGTGAGCTGTGGTGTAGGTCGAAGACGCGGTTCGGATCCCGCATTCCTGTGGCTCTGGCATAGGCTGGCAGCTACAGCTCCGATTAGACCCCTAGCCTGGGAACCTCCATATGCCGTGGGAAGCAGCCCTAGAAAAGGCAAAAAGCCAAAAAAAAAAAAAAAAAAAAAAAAAAAAGAGGCCCAAGAGGCCTTTCACCTATGGTCACTGAGGGAAAAGGAATTCGATTTAAAATGTAATTGAGGTGGCCTTTTGTGCCCCCAGACCCTGCCTGATAATTGGCTTCCCAATGAGCCTCTGTCCCCATGACACAATGCGGGGCAGCCACAGTAAGCCTGGGGGCCTTTGAACTTGTTCTCAGCAGCTAGTGCCTGAGCCCTGACTGCTGTTGTTAAAACAAGCCCAGGAGACATGAAGATCAGCGGTCTTGCTGGTGGCACTTCCACAAGGTCACCAGGGCTCCAGGCCACTCCACCTTTGGCTCTGTCGCGTCTGGTGACTGGTTTGCATGGCTGCTGAGCCCCCAGGTGTTACCTGCTTCTGGAGAACAGAGAAGGCAAGGGACCAGGAGAACCAGTCCCAAAAACCTCCCGACAGCTTGCAGGTCCGCTTGCTCCCCTGGCTGCATAGGATGTTGGAGGACCGGGAGGCACAGGCATGTAGCTGGGCACACTGCCGCCCCAAACAACCCGAGGGATCTATTAACAAGGAATACGGAGGGGGATGAGTGAGTGAGCAGCTCGAGGCCCCTGTCCAGAGCTTGTTCATCTCCTGTAGGAATAGGTCAGTGTCTGCTGGGGAAGGAAGAGCCCCTCCCTGCTCCTTGGGGGTCGTCAGGACCTCCCATCCAGGTCCCCTCTCTGCATTCCTCTGCTTTCCTGCTTAGAAATTAGCCAACCCCAACCTCGTTTGCTGCTGTTGGCAAAGAACGGTGCCTGCAATATGAGTGTAAGCATAAAAAGCTGAACCTCAAAAATATCTTTCTAACAAATGTTCTCTCGTAGGTGGCAGACTCTCAGCTTTTACCAGGACAGAGGTTTCAAACCAAAGGTATGTTTTCATGACAGTGGTCGTTTCTTGTCTTCACTGTTAGAGCCCCTCTCAAGTAGTTGTCCTGGGTGTTTTGTGGAAAAAAGAGTCCCATTGCATAACACGCATCCTTTTGACCATGTCAACGTGTCCAGTTTGGTGGCATCGAGCGTATTCACCGTGTTGTGCAGCCATCACCACCATCCACCTCCAGAACTTCTCTTCATCCCACCTTGAAACTGTCCCCACTAAACCCTCGGTCCCAGCCCTCCTCCCGGCCCTGGCCCCGCCCACCTCCTGCTTTCTGTCTCTCTGAGTCTGAACGCTCTAGGGAATCCAGTAGCATTGTCCTTTTGAGGCTGGCTTCTTTCACTGAGCACAGCCTTCAGGATTCATCCACGTTGTAGCGTGTGTCAGAATCTCCGTCCTTTTTAAGGCTGACTAATGTTCTGCTGTCCGTGTCGACTGCATTGCATTCATTTGGATTTTTGCTCCTCTTGGCTTTTGTGAATATGCTGCATGAGCGCAGGCGTCTCACCTCTTAGACACGGAGTCGGGAGTCCTTATGGTTGTAGGTCTGCATGATTTGAAATGACACACCCTGTGTGTACAGTGGGGCTGACTGCACCCCAGGCCCTGAGCCTCTCCAGGAAGGAAGCAGATCTTCCACCCGCCTCCTCTCCTCGGCGTGTCCTTTAAGCCCTGTGAGGTCTTGTCATGACGTTTCTGCGGAGGATCCTAAAGGCTTGTGCTTGCATCCTTCCTTCTTAGATCCCGAGGAGCAAGGAGACATCGTGGTGGCTTTGTACCCCTATGATGGCATCCACCCGGATGACTTGTCATTCAAGAAAGGGGAGAAGATGAAAGTCCTGGAGGAGTAAGTGCGCCCGGGGTCACACCCACTGTCCCCTCGCCTGGCCGCCAGCCACACATGAAGCAGACGCCCCCTGGGGTGGATACATGGCCCCCAGCCCCTTGCTGCCAGCAGACACTCCCTGGGGTGGGCACACAGCCCCCAGCCTCCTTGCTGCCGGGAAGAGCAGAGCCAGAGGGGTTCTCTTCTTAGGCTCTGCTGTGGGCACTTCCCGAGGGTTCTCCCTTTGAGGACAGACACCACTCTTTCCTTCTCCGTCTATGCCGCCTGGGGAAGCACATGTTGTTTCTCTGCCATTTTCGTGTAGCAAATTTTACTCCCATTCAGCCTGGGCATGTGGGCCCAGCTGGGTGTGACTCAGCAGGGCGCCTGCTGAAGCAGAGGTCATGTCGGGAGAAGCCCTGCTCAGCAGTTAGCACTTCTGTGAAGATGCTGGACATCGTTTTCTTGACCCTCCATGCTGACTCACGGCCCTGTGGCCCTGCTCAGACCGCAGGGCTCAGGGCCCCGTTTGAGAATAAGGAACTCCAGTAATTCTCCCTCACTTTCTAATCTTGCATATGGCGTCGCCTTGGCCTGCCACCCAGAGACCCTTGGGGGGTTGGAGGAGGGAGACCTTTGTTAGCATAAGGCACCGAGTGCCCGAGAGCACTTGTCAGTTCCTGGTTGAGTGTGAATTTGAACCTGACCCTGGCCCTGCCACTTGATAGCTGCGTGACCTCGACAAGTCACTGCAACAGGACACCTTAGTGTCCTCACTTATAAGCAGGAGCGGCAGTACCTCTGCCATGGGTTTCATGTGAGAATCACGTGTGTGTGCACGTCTGTGAACATGGTACAGGCATGGAATGGACCACAGCCTAGGGCCAGTATGATGTCTTCTGTGCAGGGACCCCCGCCTGCCTGTGGGACTCTGACGGGGAATGTGCTGAGGCTCCCAGCGACCCATCCACCCCTCCCTCCCCAGCCCCTTCCCCGGCTCTGTGCCTCCTGCAAAAGATGGGAGTGTGGTGATGGGACTTACCGGCTTGGGACTATTTTATGGTTTTCTATTTCTTTTTTCCACGACATCTGTCTATGGAAATGAAATATTTTCACAAAGGAGTTTGTAGCATAGGAATGCTGGCCCTTTACTCTCCTGACTCCCATTTCTGTAAGGATCCTAAAGCATTTCTTAGCTATCCCGAGGGAAGTTACGAACTTTTTGCTTCTGCAAGAGAGGAACTATTTTCACCAGCTCCTGTTTGGCACCTGGGAGCCCAGCGACCCACGCTACAGTCATGAGGCTGTTTTCCTTTGCCCCAGCGCTAAAGATATTTGTATTTCAGGGAGCGCCTGTTGTGGCTCAGCGGTAACAAACCTAACTAGTATCCATGAGGATGTGGGTTTGATCCCTGGCCTCGATTAGTGGGTTTAAGGGTCCAGCATTGCCGTGAGCTGTGGTGTAGGTTGTAGACGTGGCTCAGATCTGCTGTAGCTGTGGTATAGACCCCTAGGCTGAGAACCATGTGCTGCAGATGTGGCCCTAAAAAAAAAAAAAAGATATTTGTGTTTCAGCAAGAGGTGTGAACACCCCGCCCCCCCCATCCTGGGGTTCCCGGGGTCTCCTGCCCTCCCTCACCTGCCCCACAACAAACAGTGAGGACAGTTGCTGTTGTGGTCCCTGAGGCACTGGATCCAAACCCTTTGGGATACGTGTTTCTATTCCAGGCACGGAGAGTGGTGGAAAGCGAAATCCCTTTCAACCAAGAGAGAAGGCTTCATCCCCAGCAACTACGTGGCCAAAGTCAACACCTTGGAAACAGAAGAGTGAGTCCTTCCCAGTTTTGTCTAAGACGGTTTTGCTTGTCAATTGCATTTCTTGTTTCTTCTTAGTCATTTTCCTTCCCTGGATTATGACACCCAGGCAATGTTACTCTGTCTCCTCAGGTGGTTTTTCAAGGACATAACCAGGAAAGACGCTGAAAGGCAGCTTTTGGCACCAGGGAACAGCCCCGGAGCTTTTCTTATCAGAGAAAGTGAAACATTAAAAGGTAGGAAGTGACTTACGTCCTCTTATAAAGCACCCTTTAGGAAATCATTCTTAGAAATGATTCTAGAATTCCCAAAACAAACAAAAACCAAAGGAATTACAGGCCAACCTCATTTTATTGGGCTTCACTTTGTTGTGCTTTGCAAATACTGCTTTTTTTTTTTTTTTGTAACACATTGAAGGTTTGTGGCAACCTGCATGGAGCAAGTGTATTGGTGTCATTTTTCCAACAGCCTTGGCTCATTTCGTGTCTCTGTGTTACATTTTGGTACTTCTCACAACATTTCATACTTTTCCATTGTTATTATTATATTTATGTGGCGAGATCGATGATCAATGATCTTTGATGTTATTATTATGACTTAGTGGAGGATCTGATGATGATTAGCAATTTTTAGCAATAAATCATTTCTAAAGTAAGGTACATATGTTGTTTTTTAGACATTTGCTATTGCACACTTGATAGACTACAGCACAGTGTCATCATAACTTTTTTATGCCCTGAGAGGCCAAAAAGTTTGTGTGACTTACTTTATTAGAGTATTTGCTTCTTTGAAGTGATCTGGAACCCAACCTGCCATATCGCTGAGCTCTGCCTGTACTGTGTTCTGATAGTGAAAGTTTTATAGTTTCATAACAAATAACAAACTGAAATTATTAATTTTGCTACTAAAGTAACATAAAAGCAGACATAACTCGCCATTTCTTACCCTGCTTTATATTTGCAGAGCCTCTTACATGATTATTGAGAGTTAATCTTGAAATTTTAAGAGAAAGAAAATCAAAATAACTTTCCAATTCACTGAAATAATTGAAAAAAAAATCACAAAGAAGGAAAGGTGCATGTTGGTAAGCGTTACGGCAAACAAAACGCTAGCCTTGTTTGTCAAGTAGACTTTTTTGATAAGACTTCAAAATTGTGTACTATAAACATGCTCAATTTAGAGTGTATATGTTTTTATTTAAAAAGATGTACCATGGGAGTTCCCTTCATGGCTCAGTGGTTAACAAACCCAACTAGGATCCAGGAAGACTCGGGTTTGGTCCCTGGCCTTGCTCAGTGGGTTGAGGATCTGGCGTTGCCGTGAGCTGTGGTGTAGGTCGAAGACGAGGCTTGGATCCTGCATTGCTGTGGCTGTGGTGTAGGATGGCAGCTACAGCTCTGATTTGACCCCTAGCTTGGGAACCTCCATATGCTGAGAGTGGGGCCCTAAAATGCAAAAAAAAAAAGGAAGCAAAAAAGGGTTTACCATGGTGTGTATAATGCTTATCATACTTACAGAACATCAGTGTAATCATTGCTGTGCTTCTTCCCCCTCAGGAAGTTACTCTCTGTCGGTCAGAGATTACGACCCGGTGCATGGAGATGTTATTAAGCACTACAAAATCAGAAGCCTGGACAATGGGGGTTATTACATCTCCCCACGAATCACTTTTCCTTGTATCAGTGACATGATTAAGTATTACCAAAGTAAGTGACAACACAAGGTCAGACAGGAAAAGCTATAACTATATGGTGTCCAATACTTTTTTATATTGCAATTTTTTGTATCTTGCCACTTTACTGAATTCATTGATTACTAGGCTTCTGGTAGTCTGTAGGATTTTCTATGTATAGTATCAGGTCATCTGCAAATAGTGACAGTTTTATATCTTCCTTTCCAATTTGGGTACCTTTTATTTGTTTTTCTTGTCTGATTGCTGTGGCTAGGACTTCAAATACTATGTTAAATACAATTTTGGGAGGTCCCATCATGGCTCAGCGGAAACAAATCCGACTAGTATCCATGAGGACACAGGTTCACTCCCTGGCCTCACCCAGTGGGTTGAGGATCTGGCATTGCCACGAGCTGTGGTGTAGGTCACAGATGTGGCTGTGGCTGCAGTGTAGGCCAGCGGCTACAGCTCCGATTTGACCCCTAGCCCGGGAACCTCTGTATGCCTCGAGTGTGGCCCTAAAAAACCAAAAAAAAAAAAAAAAGGAAAAAAAAATTTTTTTTGTATGTGTCATATTTCTTCTGGATAAAGCTGGAGGATTATAATTGGTTCTAAATGAAACTATAAGTATACATTCAGGGTCAGCTTGGGTCTTTATGAATAATTATCACAGACCTTCCCATTGATTTGTGCTGTTTTAACAGCTGCTGTTCCAGAATTACAAAGAAAGTAATGAATATTATCTTGGCATCGTACATACTTTTTTACAACGCATCTTTAAATGTCTAGACTAGGAATGCCGATTTGTGGATGTGTCTTAGTGTATATATGTGTACGTGTGTGTAAAAGTAATAGATACTCCTGGTCACAGAAAACAGAAATAACCCCCAAACACCAAATTATTTAGAAGTGGCCCATCAGCTCCAATTCCAGACTGCTCTCCAGCACTGCTCTGATGAACCCACAACCAGCCTTTAGGTTTGAGTTTGGCTGTGATGGGCAGCTGTTGTTACTGCTTATTTCTTCCACCTGCTCTAAGGGAACACGCCTGATAAAATTTGCCTAGGTCCCACAGTATGGAGAGAGCAAGTGCCCCGGATTTGGTGCCCCCGCCCCCCGTTACCCCCACCCTCTGTTCATCAGCCCCGTGCGTTGAGTGCTTGTGGAGCCCTGGCCCTTTTGTGGAGCTAGGGTCTCCTGGTGACACAACCAAGTCCCCAGCATTGTGCCCTGAAGAGCTTACATGAGCTCGGTGATGATACTTTTATTAAGTGTGACCACCTGTCTGTCTTTATTTATCTGTTCATTCTGCTTTTAATTTTTATAGATTAGCATTCCTGGTGAATACAATCCAGTCTGTCTTAAATTGTCTTTCACTTAAGAATTTCAAATGTGGAGTTCCCATTGTGGCGCAGTGGTTAACGAATCCAACTAGGAACCATGTGGTTGTGGGTTCGGTCCCTGCCCTTGCTCAGTGGGTTAACGATCCAGCATTGCCGTGAACTGTGGTGTAGGTTACAGATGCGGCTTGGATCCTGCATTGCTGTGGCTCTGGCGTAGGCCGGCAGCTACAGCTGATTCGACCCCTAGCCTGGGAACCTCCATATGCCGAGGGAGCAGCCCAAAGAAATAGCAAAAAGACAAAAAAAAAAAAAAAAAAAAAAAAAAGAATTTCAAATGTTATGTTATTACACAGAAGATACCCCCTTGAGTATTTTAGGTTTGTAGACTTTGGCGGGTTGGAAATGATAAGATGGATCGTCCAGACGTCTCTGCAGATGCTGGTAAAATGCAAAGGATCACCTTTTCCGCGTTTACTCTCTCCTTCAAATCAGAGCAGTCGGATGGCTTGTGCAGAAGATTGGAGAAGGCGTGCATTAGCCCCAAACCACAGAAGCCATGGGACAAAGATGCGTGGGAGATCCCCCGGGAGTCCATTAAGCTGGTGAAGAGGCTCGGCGCTGGGCAGTTCGGGGAAGTCTGGATGGGTGAGTGTGTGGGAGACAGAGTCCCCTCTGGAGGTGATGGTGGGAGACGCAAGAACTCCAGCCGTTTCTGTCCGTTTTCTCAGAAGTATGGCTACTTTTGTTTCCTTTTGTCCACCTGGTGCCAAGGACTCACCTACAACACCCACGAGATTAGATTCTACCTCTTCCTGTGACTTGGTAACTCTCTTTCAGGAGGAATGTTTATCAGGAAGTGGGCAGTGGCATTTATGCTGGTGGTTCTGTCTTCTCTTCCACGATTCTCTCATCACCAGACTCTCTGGATACACCCGTGAAATAAGTACCGGAACATGCTTGCATTTCAGGGAAGGGTGGCCCTGGGCTAGGACCATCCTTACTAGGGAGCTGAAGAGAGAGCCTCACATATACTGTGGTTTCTCACCAAGAAACTTTCTCAAGATGCTCAAAGTTCCATCATCAGTGAAGCATTCCTTATTATTAAATGCTGCCATCTCAGGCTGGCAAGAAGTTCACCGAAATTCCAGCAGTGGCTTCCCCCAGGGAATTCTTTTTACCCACCTGTCTTTTCTAAGGTTTTTTTTATAGTGAACGTGAATTCCTTTCCCTTTGTAATAAGATTTTTTTTTTTTTCTTTTTCCAGCTGCACTTCGGCATATGGAAGTTTCCGGGCCAGGGGTCCAAGGGGAGCTGCAGGTCTACACCACAGCCACAGCAAAGCTGGATCCGAGCATATCTGCAACCTACGCCATAGACTATGGCAACACCAGATCCTTAAGCCACTAAGCAAGGCCAGGGATCGAACCCACATCCTCACAGAGACAATATCGGGTTCTTAACCCACTGATCTACAATGGAAACCCCTGGAATAAGAATTTCTAACAGCTCTTTTTCTTGGATCACAGTCTCCACGCCAGCTTTGCGTGAGTGAGAACAGTCGTGATTTCTAAAGAGAAAGGGTAAATGGCTTTTGGAAACTGTTTGGCCCCAGCAGAGCACAAACTAGGCTCTTCAGCCTCTGCCTCCTCGTGGTCGTGTCATGTCCCCAGCCAGGGGTCTGTGAGAGAGGTTTGCCCTCTAAAATCTCAGCCCCTGGCATCACAGCTTTGCCCATCCTCTCCTGTTGCCGCTGCTTTAGCAGAAGGGGGAGCAGGATGGGACTGTTAATGGGTATGGGGTTTCCTTGGGGGCCATGAAAACACTCCAGTTATTGATGGCAGGGATGGTCCCACAAATATAAATATAGAAAAGCCAATGGATTATATACTTCAAGGGAGACAATAATATAGTATAGGAATTATATTTTAATAATACTGTCGTAGAAATCAGCAAAATAACCCAGGGAGACCCCATGTAGCTTTTACTCAACTTCCCCAGTGGTAACACGTTGCAAACCTGGGATATAAAATCACTGCTGGGATATTGATATTGAAAGTTGTTTGCTTTTTGCTTGTGCTTGCCTCCTTCTAGTTTTGTATTAAAGAAAGAAAAGAAGAAAGAGAGGGAGGGAGGGAGGGAAGGAAGGAAGGAAAAGAAAGAAAGGGAACAAAATAGAACATTTCGATCTGGGATCTTTCGCAAATACGGGTCTGTGAACCTGGCTGCCAGCCAGGAAGCTCTTCCTTAGCTGTTGAAATCTTTCAGTGTGTTGAATGCATTTCGCAGAGGGATGCTGGGCACGAAGCCCAAAGAATGGTGGTGGCTGACGTGGTGCAGGTCAGGTCAGAGGAGGTCTTTCCTGTGTGTGTCTCCCCCTGACTGAGCCCTGCCTCAGTTCAGTGGTTTAGGGGCCAGGTTTGTGCCATTGAGCGCCACCAGAATTTAGGTTTTTACTTTCTGAGGGATAAGCTCACTAGCTTCTCTCATTGGTAGAAAAAGGACAATGAATTAAAAGGTATATCCTTGTCAGCCAAGTGAGTGAATCTTTTCGTGAAGCGTGAGAAATGGCTCCCAGACCCTGGTCATACCTTGTGGTCTGGATTTTTGTTGGTCTGAAGCACAGTGGACAAATACTAGGAAGTGGCCTGTCCTGGGGGGAGCAGTGGGAGGGGATAAAAGACAGAGGAATTTCTCCCTCAAGCTGTTTCCTCTTGTCCGTGTGATCCTCCTGACATCTGGCTTGGTGACACATTTGCCTCCGTGGGCCGCTGGGTGCCAAGGGAACTGACCTGTCAGGGACACGAAGGGAGATGTTTCCTGTTGCCTCCTGGTCTCTGAAGAGACTTTGTGAAAGAGAGGAAACCTACTCGCCGTGGAATTTTGCCTTATAAGTTTTCACGGGAGCCTCTGTACTGAAACAAATCACCAGCCACCGTCTAAAATCAACGATGTGCCTTTTTCTGTAAAGCTCCCCTCCGTTTTGTGCTCTTATGCGCTTTTCAGCAAGTTGGTCACACGTGGAGTTTTCTCACATTGTCATGTCAGCTTTCTTGACCTGGGGCAGAGCAGCACCCGCAAGAAATCATTTACTACCTTCGAAAGATTTTTTTAAAAGTCCTGTTTCCACTGTAAGACCAAATCTCTGTGGCTGAGTGAGATACCTCCACCCCTGGGGGTATCTAAGAAGCTGGATCCTAAGTGCTGAATAAAATCATGCCTTGGAAGTTCCTATTGTGGCTCAGTGCATTAAGGACCCAACTTAGTGTCTGTGAGGATGCAGGTTCGATCCTTAGTCTTGCTCAGTGGATTAAAGGATCTGGTGTTGCCATGAGCTTCGGTGTAGGTCTCAGACGTGGCTTGGATCTGGTGTTGCTGTGGTTGTGGTGTAGGCCGGTAGCTGCAACTCTGATTTGACCCCTAGCCTGGGAACTTCTATATGCCACAGGTGTGGCCATAAAAAAGAAAACAAAATTAAAAATAAAATAAAAATCATGCCTTTAGTGCAAAGGGAAACCTACCCTGTCGTTCAGATGTCACGGCCCTAAGACCACTGAGCGGAAACTGCAGCCTTTCTGGAGCCAGTTTGACACAGCTGTTTTACTCACTGCTCCTTCCAGGCGCCTTATCAGCATGTTTAATATCTTTAGCAGCTGCAACATTTCCTGACAATTCTTCCCCCATGCTTGGAAAGCAATTTTTTCTTCATTCTTTATCCATAACTTGAGGTTCTGGGAGGGTCTCCGTGCGTGCCATGGCTTTTAATTTGAGAAGAGCTTGGTTTCTCTTTTGTGGCCATGCGCTGTAACAAGCAGACGGAGGAGTGCAGCCCATACGCCTGCTCGATTTCACAGCTAATTACATGAAAACTTGGGTGGTAGCCGCTGAGATCGCACCCAGAAGCCCCCACTTAGCCCCTGCGACCACAAGCCGCCTGTCCCCCGAAGGCAGCTGCTGGTCTGACTTTTGTGATGGTTTCCTGACTTTGCTTTATAGTTCTGCTACTTTTGCAAGTGGAGGTGTGTGCACCCCCACACAGTACAGTTGCCCTTTGCCTAGTTTCGAACTTTATTTATTTTTATTAGAGTATAGTTGATTCACAATGTTCTGGCAATTTCTTTCTTTCTTTCTTCTTTTTTTTTTTTGTCTTTTTGCCTTTTCTAGGGCTGCTCCCACGGCATATGGAGGTTCCCAGGCTAGGGGTCTAATCGGAGCTGTAGCCACTGGCCTATGCCACAGCCACAGCAACGCGGGATCCGAGCTGTGTTTGCAACCTACACCACAGCTCACGGCAACACCGGATCTTTAACCCACTGAGCAAGGGCAGGGACCAAACCCGCAACCTCATGGTTCCTAGTCGGATTGGTTAACCACTGCACCACGAAGGGAACTCCCTGTTCTGGTAATTTCTACAGTACAGCAAAGTGACCCAGTCGCATATATATATATATATATATATATATATATATATATATATACACATTCCCTTTCCTGCATAATCTTCCATCATGGTTTCTCCCAAGAGGCTGGACATAGTTCCCTGTGCTGTACAGCTGGACCTCATTGCTTATCCATTCTCAATGTCATCATTTGCATCTACTCACCCCAAACTCCCCGTCCATCCCACTCCCTCCCCCTCCCCCTGGCAACCCCAAGCCTGTGCTCCATGTCCATGATCTGTTTCTATTTTAAGGATAGGTTCATTTGTGCCATATATATTTCATTATATATATATAATGTATATATGTTTTTAAATATAAAAATATATAAACATATATATTTTTAGGGCCTCTCCCGCGGCATGTGGAGGTTTCCAGGCTAGGAGTTGATTCGGAGCTATAGCTTCTGGCCTACACCACTGCCACAGCAATGCGGGATCTGAGCCGCATCTGCAACCTACACCACAGCTCACGGCAATGCCAGATCCTTTACCCACTGAGCAAGGCTAGAGATCAAACCCTCATGCATACTAGCCGGGCTCATTACCACTGAGCCACAACACAAACTTCCATTTGTGCCACATACAAATGATATCATATGGTATTTGTCTTTCTCTTTCTGACTTATGCACTTAGTAGGAGAATCTGTAGTTTCAGCGTGAACTTTATGTGAAGGAATCCTACCTCTTTCTTAGTATTTATTGATGGCCTCGGCATCGTCCCTGCGTTTTGAGCAAGGCTTCCGTGAACACCCTGTGCTGCTTGGAGCAGGGACACAAGAGCCTCCCTAGGTGACCAGGACTGGATTGCAGGAACACAGGTGTATGGATGTTCAGCTTTGCTAAAGGCTGCCGGCTTCGTTTCCAAAGCACTTGTCCAGGTTCCACTTTCACAGGCGGGGTTTGAGCCTTTGCAGTGTTGCCTTACCTGATAACAGAGGTACCTGGGTGGAGGTGGGCTCCGGGTGGCACAGCCCCTGTGGGTGGTCCCTTGAGATGACTGCACTGGAAAGGAGCCTGCTCTGTCAACATCCAGCCGGGGGCCCTTGAAGTTATTGTTGAAGACAGAAGCTTTGCTACTGACTTTCAGTGATGCGCAGAAGGAGCCCAGGAAAGGCTGCAGGAGCTGCTCGGGTCCCTGCCAAGCTCCCAGGATTGTCAGGCTTTGCCATTTTTGTCTGGCTGGGTGGTGGTTTCTCCCTGTGGCTTTATTTACATTTCCCTAATTACTGATAAGATTGTGTTTCTTTCACAAGTTTATTAGTCATGAGAATTTCCTTATTTTAATAGGCCCTTCCAAGCCCTTGGCTATTTTTCTTACCTATTTGTAGGAATTCTTTATATATTCTGGACACTAGTCCTTTGCTGGGTGTACGTATCAAAGGAGGTGTACTTTCTTTTACGTCACAGCCACAGCAACACCAGATCCGAGCCGCATCTGCAACCTACACCACAGCTCACAGCAATGCCAGATACTTAACCCACTGAGCGAGGCCAGGATTCGAACCTGCGTCCTCATGGATACTAGTCAGGTTTGTTACTGCTGAGCCACAACGGGAACTCCTTCAAAGGAGGTTTTTTTTGGTTTTGTTTTGTTTTTGCCTTTCTATGTGCTGCCACGGATAGACTAAAGCAACTGATGAACTTTCAGATTTACAATGGAAACTTCTTGATCCAAATGTAATATTAAAGGACTTCAGTTGGTGGAATTTAAATGTTTTGGCCTCACCTGCAGCATGTGGAAGTTCCTGGACCAGGGACTGAACCCACACTACAGCAGTGACCCAAGCTGCTGCAGTTACAACTCTGGATCCTTAACGAACTCCACCACAGAACTCCTAAATTCACTCTTAAGAGCCATAGGAAAGGTTATATTGTTTGTAGTGATGCATCTAGAGGGAAAGTCGATTTAATATATTCATGACTCCTTTGTTTTGTGTAGGTTGTGGCTTTTGAAAATGACCCCGGATGGTAATTTTTTTAATAGTTATTTCCCCAATACAATTTTTTTTTCTACTCTACAGCATGGTGACCCAGTTACACATACATGTACACATACTATTTTCTCACATTATCATGCTCCATCATAAGTGACTAGATATAGTTCCCAGTGCTACACAGCAGGATCTCTTTGCTAGTCCATTCCAAAAGCAATAATTTGTATCTATTAACCCCAAGCTCCCAACCACCCCACTCCCTCCCCCTCCCCCTTGGCAACCACAAGTCTGTTCTGCAAGTCCATGATTTTCTTTTCTGTAGAAAGGTTCATTTGTGCCTTATATCGGATTCCAGATATAAGTGATATCACATGGTATTTGTCTTTCTCTTTCTGACTTACTTCACTCAGGATGAGAGTCTCTAGTTCCATCCATGTTGCTGCACATGGCATCATTTTGTTCTTTTTTATGGCTGAGTAGTATTCCATTGTGTATATATACCACATCTTCCTAATCCAGTCGTCTGTTGGTGGACATTTGGGTTGTTTCCATGTCTTGGCTATTGTGAATAGAGCTGCAATGAACATGTGTGTGCATGCGTCTTCCCCAGACAGTACTTTGTCACCTTTCCATTACTTCCATAGCCAAATGCTCTCACCCTTTATTTTATATACTGTGGTCTTCATTTTTCTGGAGGGCATGGAAAGCTTCTACTAAATACAAATCAAACGGGAACAGAAAAGGAAAAGTTTTAAAAGAAAAACTAGTATTCATGATTAGAAGAAAAATTAACCAGAGTTGATTATTAGCTGTTAACTAGTACTTTTTCTTGCCCAATGGAAGATGTGGAAATAGAAACATGCTTTCTTTTCTTTTTAAAACTCATTCCTTTCATAAACAAACAAACAATATATACTCATTCACAAATGTAAGCAAAATAGAAAAGAACAAAAGAAAGTAAAAGCCACCCCAAATTCTACCACCCAGAGACCATCGTTGTCGGTTTTCACTGAGCACAAGCTGTGCATACAGAGAATTGTGACCTACACAAGGGGATGGACACTCGTCACCCTTCCTGAGACTAGCATCCTTCTTGGGGCTGGTGCTGTCGAGCTGAAACGCACCAGGAAGAGGGAACTGTCGGTGGTGGCTCGTGGTGGTGACCAGCTGCCATGCCCTCCTCCCGCCCTTTTTTTTTTTTTTTTTTTTTTTTTTTTGGCACTTCCAAGAGAACTGTGGAAACAGAAGGAATGGGGCATGGAATTTTCTGTACTTCCGCTTTCCAAACCACTGAGAAAAGGCTTTCCTGGAGAAAATCAACGTCCCACGTGAGCACATCACTGAAGCGGGACCCAGAAAAGCGGTGCCTTCGGGCACTGTAACACGGAGGCAGTGTTTCCCAAAGTGCGTTCCGTGGGCTGTGACACAGTGCTGGAAAAAGTGTTCTGTGCCGAAGAAGGTGTGGGAGATGCTGCAGTCAGCCGAGCCAGACGGGCGTCTTCTCTGATGTGCTTCTGCTGCATCTGCTGGGTGGGGGCGGGGTGCAGCGAGCAGTGGTCCCCGGACACAGCATCAGCACAGCCTCCTCCATTCACACAGAACCAGCCATCCGGTTCTTTTGGAAAGCTAGGGAATGCTTATTTGCCTCTAGGATATTGTTTGTACCTTAACATTAGTAAATAATTTCTTTCAAGTGCAAAGCTTGTTTTTTCTGATTATAAAAATACGTATCCTTTTAATAACTTTGGTAAAGGGTTAAAGGTACAGTGAACAAAATGAAAATCACCTATAATCTCACCATTGGAGACAGTGGGATTTTCTTCCAGACCATTGTCAGTGTTGGTATCTGTAAGAATATATAGCGTCATGGTGTGGGGGTGCTTTTTGCCCTTGGATAAAGAACATTTTATTGAATAGAGAAAATCTAATTAACTAGAGAAAATGGTAGAAAGCATATGGAGTTTTCTTTCACTGTTGTTTTATAATTTTTTTTTTTAATGGCCGCCCCTGCATCATATGGAAGTTCCCAGGCCAGGGATTGAATCTGAGCCACAGCTGCAACCTACACTGCCAGATTCTTGACCTGCTGTGCCACAGCGGAAACTCTTAAAAATCTTGTGATTTCAGAATAATTTTAGGGTTTTTTTGGTAAAGATAGTACACAGAATCCCATCTATCCTTTACTCAGCCTCCCCAATCTTACCTAGATAGCATTTTAGATCATGTTAACACTAAAGAGTGTAGAGCAGCTTTTTCCATCTGTAACTAAACTTTCTTCTAAGTCTGCATGAAGGGTTTGGATTTGGGGTTTGATAAAGCATGGCCTTCTTGCTTTGTTTCTTCCCAGGTTACTACAACAATAGCACCAAAGTGGCTGTGAAAACCCTGAAGCCAGGCACGATGTCGGTGCAGGCGTTCCTGGAGGAGGCCAACCTCATGAAGACTCTGCAGCACGACAAGCTGGTGAGGCTGTACGCCGTGGTCACCAAGGAGGAGCCCATCTACATCATCACCGAGTACATGGCCAAGGGTGAGTCCTGCACCTGCGCTCGCGACGCCCCACCTCACAAGGGATAAAGCCTGAGTGTTCAGAGAATACCCAGATCATTTCAACTGTGTAATAGCACACTCGCTACCGAAACGGCGGAAAACGCAGGAACTCGAAGCCTGTTCATAAACCACCGCGCTGGACATCATCTGTTATAAAATTAATGTGTAGTTTCCTAGTTCCGTAGCCATACTGGCCCCAAGAGTAGCACCCCAGATCTAGAAGCCCCCAGGAATATTTGTCTATCCATCAATAAATATAGATTTTAAATAAGACTATTAGTGTCAGGGGTTCAAAATGTGAATTCTCACTATTTCAAAACCAGTTCCTTTTCCCTCTAGCATTATCTAAGTGCTCAGAGTGTCACTTCAAAATGTTAATATTTTTAAATACCTGTCAGGGTTAAATTCCTGTGCAATCACTGGACCCCTGAAGAGCTTTCACAAGCAACCATGTTTTCTCCCACAGTTGTCAGCTTGAGATAAAAGATACCCTTTGTGTGTATCGCCCTTTCTCCTTCCTCCTCCAGTTCAGTAGAGACACTAAGAAACTGCCAAGTGATTCCTAAAGAATCTTCAGGAGGAGCGAAGGAGGAAAAGAAATGTAAGCCATAATCCAGCCTTAATGATTAGCTCATGCAGAATGGAGATTACAGTGTGATGTCATAGCCGAATAGATTAGAAAGAGGGTTATTATATTTTCTTATTTCATATGTGTTAATATTTCAGAATATGAGTCCCTCAGGGTCCTTCCAAAAAAGAACATTTTTTTTTTTTTTTTTTAAATCCCTATCACCTGTGGCTTAGGTTGCTATAGCCCACATACTAGGCTCAGGATCAGATATTTAAGCAGGAGCTCAGTAAATACTTACTGGATTAATTAACTAGGAGTATTCTTGATCGTCAGTGTCAATGTGAGTTTCTCTTGACAACAGTGCCCACCTTTCATGGAGCAATTACTATGTGCTAGGCTGTTCTTGATGCCTTTGCTGGGCAACCTCACCTCATCTTTCCAGCAATCTCAGGCCAGGTGCCATGGGTCTGTGTTGGGTTTTGTGGATGAGGCAGTGAGCATCATTAACTGAGCCCCGACTCCCAGCCAGAGGCCTGGCACCTGCTTTAAATCTGTCCCACGTGGACTTTGGCAGAGCTCCTGGGACCTGCCCAAGGCCACCCTCAGGTTGGCACTGTAAGTTCCAGGGGGAAAAGCAGGTCACGTGGCAGAGAGCAAGCCACAGGAAGCAGGAGACTCTGCTTGTGGGCACACTCCCCCTCAGGCAGGACTGTCTTCCAAAGCAAGCTGGTTCATCAGATACTCACAGGGCGCCTGGGTCATGGGCTGAGAGAGTGCTGGACATGGAGGGGAGTAGCCCAGCCCAGGGCCTGCTGCGGGCAGGCCAGCCCGCTGGGAGGACCGGCTGGTGTCTGTCCCAGAGAAGCCCTGTCAGTGGGGGCTGCAAAAGGTGTACCACATGCTCTGTAGTCACTCTTTCTTATTTGGAGCTCATGCCCACTTCACAGAAGTCAGAGGTGACAGGTTGGAGGAGTGTGACCGATGTCGGGAGAAGGCACTGTGACCATGCAGAACTACAATTGTGTGTGGGTCTCCCCCCACACACTCTACCAGTAGCAACGATCGTGTGCATTTTGTTTGGATTTTTCCTTGTGTGTTTGCACTGTGCTGACTTGCTCCTCCTCCACCCACAGGCAGCTTGCTGGACTTCCTGAAGAGCGACGAAGGGGGCAAAGTGCTGCTTCCGAAGCTGATTGACTTCTCCGCTCAGGTGACGTAGGACAAAGCGGGTGCGCCGTCTGCGTGCTTTAACCTCCTGGTTCAGACCTGGGTGACGCCGACTCCAGGGAGAGGCCTTTGTGTTGAGGGCGTTCCAGTGGGGTGAGGACAGAAGGACCCACCACGGGACAGGTCCTTGGAGGCAGTGATGGGTGTTTCCCCTGGAATGCATGTGCAGTGTCAAGGGTTGGCTTAGACGCCATCATCTTGGACCCGGATCCGCCTCTTTATTGCGTCCTCATTTCTGCCCAGAGACCGGAAGGAACCCAGCCGCTGAACTGAACGGACCGCTTTGCGCTGCATTTTGGAGAAGCAGCTCTGCACGGTGCAGGCCCAGCCTCTTTTAAGTGATGCAGTGGGGTGTAATTTAAATACTGATGCTTTTCAGTCCTCCAAGCTCTGGGAACAGAGCGCCCTTCTGCCTTCCTACTCTGCTCCATCACTCCATCTCATTGGATGGGTCTTTAGGATTCTAAGAAATAGTCATTCATTGTATTTCTGGTGTGAGCCTGAAAGTTGCAACCATGTTTTCTGAAGTATCTTTAGGAGGAGAGGGAAGTTACCCGTAGCGGGCACTGTGCCGGTTACGACGTGTGAATGGTGCCGGCCACAGCTTAATAGTTTCATTGCGCCTGTTAGTCTGTGGCCATTTGCTCGTTTCTCAGTATTGGTCCCGGGCGGTTGTGTTGGGAAGGCCACCCACCCTAAGCCCAAAGTAGCACGAGAGACTTCTGGACGTTCTGGGGAACGGGGACGTTATGGTCTTCACTTCCCACTCCCATTTCTGCCTCAGACCCTCTTTGAAAAGCTGGGGAGTTAAAGAGCTCCCATTGTGGCTCAGTAGGTTAGGAACCCAACTAGTATCCATGAGGATGTAGGTTCGATCCCTGGCTTCATTCAGTGGATTAAGGATCTGGCAGCTCCGATTTGAAACCCTAGTCTGGGAATTTCCATACGCCACAAGTGCAGCCCTAAAAAGACAAAAAAAAAAAAGTTGGGTAATTGAGACCAAAGGAATTAATCCCCGTGTAAGGTGCTTCTAGGAGGAAAGGTTCAAGACACACATCCTGAGCAGCTGAATGCTATGGGCAGAGCCAGAGTCTAGCGTCTGGACTGGAGTTTGCACTGTGGCTCTGCCACTCAGTCACCACTGTCAAGAGGGCTTTGCCTCTTGGGTTAGTTTATTCACCTGTCAAATGGGATCGGTTTCTTCTCCTTTAAGGGGATGTTGTTTGAGGTTAGGTCTAAATGGGGGGACATGGACCCGGGCTTCTGGGCCTGCTCTGGATGGTGAGGGGTCCTGGGGGCGATGGCCCCATGGCGGGGAGGTCGTCACCTTGTCCCTGGGTCTGGGGAGCTGGGTGGGTTTCGTATCTGAGCAGCCAATCAGAGGACAGCTCTGACCCTGAGATCCAGCGTGGAGAGAAGCAGAGCTGCATGAGGGGCCTGGGGAAGCATCCCCAGCTTTGGGGCCTCTCCTCAAACTCCCTACGCCCCCCGCCAAGAGGCTCTGGGGGACCCTCAGGGTTCCAGGCCCACAGTTTGAAAACCATCACCGTGCAGCAAGGAGAGGCCACGAGGGCTGGTGATCTGGACATCCCCACGTAGATGAGGGCATGGGGGGAGTCCTCAAGGCTTGTCCCAGGGGGCTATGGGGATGTGGGAAAGTGGGCATGCCACCTGGAGGCCAGCGTGGCCGTCCCCGTCTCCGTCCCAGGGTCTGACTGTGGCTGCTGTTCTGTGGCGTGGAGATGAGCACATGGCACCAGACACTGCTCCTGGGCAGGACTTTATTTTGTCTCCCGTGTATTTTGCATTTGGTTTTAGATAGCTTGATAGCTTGTCTTTTCAAGATGAGCTTGATAGCTTATCTTGACATTTCAGAGTTTTTAAGGTCCAAGTCAAGACCTCTGTATCTATTCTTTAACTTTTAAATTATTGCCATTACTTCAAAGGTTAATTTTTTCTAACAAAAACAATTTGGGGGGGAAAGATTGCTCTCTAAACCTTTGTAGATTGCAAAGTAAGTTATCACAGAACCTGGCCCTGAGCGTGACATTCAGGCTGTAGGTTCCAGGAGGGCCTGGGGCAATGGAGGCCACCATGGCCACCACCACCTAGGCCAGTGAGCAGAGCCCAGTTCACGCCTACCTGTCTCAGGCTTGCTTCCCTAGCGGTGACCCCCAGGTACAACGTCTAGTTTAAGAGCAGGCGTGTGAAGGGTCCGTGGGGGACTCAGCACCACCCAGGAGGCCCCAGGCAAGGGCTCCGCATGAAACTAACTCTCTTGACCTCTGTGAGTCCATCCTGGTTCCCCACAAATCTCTTCCAGACCCTTCGCCAGCCCTTCCCTTCAGGGGGCCCTCGTGAGCCCTTCTGTGGTCCCTTAATTGTCATCTGTTTCATCTGCTCCCCACTCTTCGTTTTATAATATTGATGCTCTGGGAGGGGTTTGCACCTTGGCCATGAGGATGGGGCTAGGCCACCTCAGTCTGGCTGACATCATATACCACACCTGGGCCCCGCCTGCAGTGATGCTGTCGGTCCCTCGATGGCTGGGGACTGACCACCTCACTCACGCCTCCTCCTCTTCCTTCATGTACTTTTCTGAAATCATCTCTGTGCAAAGAAAGTCAGCTCTGCATTTTTTCTCCGTTTCCTCTCCCTCCTGGGCCAGGAATGAACATCTCTCTCATAGTGAAGAACTCAAGAGTAAATAGTACTAAAGCTGGCTCAAGGCAGTACAGGACCCGGGTACCTATGATCCAGCCTTTCCTGCCCCTTCTTCCACCTGACTACAGGGTGGAGATATGGTAATGCAGAAGAGGAGCTGTGTCCATCCACGTGGGGCTTTGGCTCCAACAATTACTAAGCTGTAAAGTACATTTAACTTTTTATTATAGTCGATTTACAGTGTTCTGTCCGTTTCTGCTATACAGCAAAGTGACCCAGTTATAAACGTATATGCATTCTTTTTTTTTCCGCATTATCACCATGTGACCCAGTTATACATACATAACTGGGTTTTTTCACCTTATCCTCTATCATGTTCCATCACAAGTGATTAGATACAGTTCCCTGTGCTAGCCAGCAGGATCTCATTGCTTATCCACTCCAAATGCATCTGCAGCATATAGAAGTTCCCAGGCTAGGGGGTGAATCGGAGCTGCAGGTGCTGACCTACACCACAGCCACAGCCACGCCAGATCCTTACCCCACCGAGTGAGGCCAGGGCTCGAACCCACATCCGCTTGGAGACTAGGCGAGTGCGTTAACGCTGAGCCACCTCGGGAACTCCCGTGTTTATACTTTCTTTCTTCCATCAGCATTGTCCATGGCCTCCGAGATTTGGGAAATTGAGGGTTCACAGAGGATACAGTTAAAGTCAGCAGGTTTTTGCAATGGGAGACTGAGAGGAGAAATAAAGCCGTTGACTTACTCCCAGCCCCCGAAGAACAAGGGCAGGCGGCGAGGGGCAGCTTTGGGGCTGTGCCCGGACTCTCTTCCGGCCTCTTCCCCCCTCTCTCCACGCCTGCTTCCCCATGCCCCATGCCCTTCTTTTTCCCCAGCACCCCCAGGGGAAGTGGGGGAGGGCACGTGAGAGCCTCTCCCTGCCTGAAGAGCTGATTCCATCACCTCTGTCTAGGGTGGTCCAGGCATAGCCCACACTCCCCTGTCCATTTCCCAGCACCCCCTCCACTTTGCTCATCTCTTCATGGGGATGAAGAAATCCCAATGAAATCAGAGTTATCCAGGGCTTTTATTCTTGTATCAAATGAATCCATCTTGTGCTTTTTGTGCTGAAGTAGGAAAATGACCCCTTTGCAAAGGAAGTTTGATATGGTTGACTTGAAAAACATGCACAACCTAAAAGTTCAGGAGTTCCCTTTGTGGCGCAGCAGTTAACGAACCCGACTAGCATCCATGAGGACGCGGGTTCAATCCCTGGCCTCGCTCAGTGGGTTAAGGATCCGGGGTTGCCGTGAGCTGTGGTGTAGGTCGTAGATGCGGCTCGGATCTGGCGTTGCTGTGGCTGTGGTGTAGGCCAGTGGCTACAGCTCCGATTGGACCCCTAGCCTGGGAACCTCCATATGCCATGCGTGCAGGCCTAGAAAGACAAAAAAAAAAAAAAAAAAAAGAAAAAAGACAAAAAAAAAATAAAATAAATAAAAGTTCAGAGTTAAGTTTTATTTGGCTCAAAATGAGGACTAGAGCCCAGGAGGCCGCATTTCTGAGATCTCTCTTCGAAACTGCTGCAGAGAGGCAGGGGAAGGCCAGTATCTATGTGATTTGTTTGTCTTTTGTTTTTGTTTTGTTTCATTGTGTTTTTGTTACATGCGGTTTTTAGGGAAGGGGAGGTACAGGCAACCAAGCACCCACTTTTATGGAAGGTCGTTGCTGGTCATGTGAAGGTCACTGCTAGTCACAGGGAGCAGACATCACTGTGAAGGATTTCAGTGCTTTTCTAGATACAAGAAGATATAAGAATTGGGCTCATAAAATCTTCTCCTGAAAATATCTAAGTATCTGAAGACCTGTTGTGCCAGTTTTTCCGGAGCACAAAGCGCCTCTCTCCTGGTCTTCACCAGGAGCTTCCTTCAGGGGGCGTTGAGGGTCAGCAGCTGTGGTGGCTCACAATTCCGTCCCTGTGGGCGCAGATGACAGGTGCCCGCCTCCAGTCCACAATGCTTTCAAAGCAGAGAGATGGTACCAGATTCCTTCTGACCCTTGCCTCTTGTAAGAGAAGAAAAATGAACTTGGAAGGAGGAGGGAGTGAAATCTGTGGGAATTCCCTCAGCAGAGGCGGGGGTGGAGTCATTTGACAACTGCGACTTGTCAAACAGGGAGCCAAAGGAAGGAAGGGAGACGTCCAGTTGCAATACATCGTCAGGTCAGATAAATCATCTTGTAATTCAGGCCGAGGCAATCGAACCATTTCTTGGTCTTTGGAGGCACGATCCCTGAAGTGCAAAAAATTACCAAAAGTCAAACTATTATGGGTGAGCAAAACTACAATAAAAACAGGACAAAGTTGTGGCTATAGCTACATAGCAACAAGTAATTTAACTCCTAGTTGATAAAGCATCCCTGCCTCCATCATCTTATTTGAACCCAACAACTTTGAAAGTATTTATGTTGATATTTAATATGTTTTACAGATGAAGGGGTGACCTTGGGCTTGTCCAAAGTTGTAGACTAGTAGGTAGAATGGTTGGGCTCCATTCTGGGTCTTCTGATCCTAGATAACTGGGTCTTTCCTCTGCATCCACAGTCATTCCATGGTCAGAGTCGCCCCTGGATCATTTTGCACCTGACACTGTGCTGATATGCATTTTCCCCTTTCATGGATTATCAGAATTAATATCTTTAGTGGGTTTTTTTTTCCCCAAAAAAACCTCTATCGCCAAGATGTAGATCTTTCTCAAGATACATTTTACTTCCTGGTGTTAAACTTCAAGCAGCGTTTAAGTTGGAAATTGGGAAAACAAGGCAGGGAGGATACCTGAGTCTATGATCATGTGAGTCTCAGCCTGTTGAATCAAAGACCTTTGACATTAGAGCTTCCGATGACAGCATCTACTGCCTGAGGAAACATCCAGACCCTTTGTAAGACTTGAAGTTGGAACTGACCAGTGTGTTGGTGGTCGGTTTGGTCTGAAGTGTCTGGAGGGAGCCGTTCTGGGGAAGCTTCTAGAGTAGTCGCCAAGGAGCCAGTCTCCTCACTCGATCTCTTTGTAAAGAATCTAGAAGGCAAGTTAGGATCTCATTGTCCAACCCAGGGCTTCCCTCTGCCCCTCCCCACCTGCATATAATATAACGAAGCAACTGCACGATATTTGAAACCTTTATTAGTATTAACCGTTAATCAAGAATGTCATTATGGGAGTTCCCGTCGTAGCGCAGTGGTTGACGAGTCCGTCTAGGAACCATGGGGTTGCAGGTTCGATCCCTGGCCTTGCTCAGTGGGTTGGGGATCCAGCATTGCCGTGGGCTGTGGTGTGGGTCGCGGACGCGGCTCAGATCCCGTGTTGCTGTGGCTCTGGCGTAGGCTGGTGGTTGCTGCTCCAATTAGACCCCTAGCCTGGGAACCTCCATATGCCGTGGGAGTGGCCCTAGAAAAGGCAAAAAGACAAAAAAAAAAAAAGGAGTGTCATCACAGTTTGCTTAAACTGGGGGAAGAATTACATTGAGATGTTGACTCGGATGCAGGGGCAAGTGGAAACGTCAGGAGACAGACTGGTTTGCGTTTCATCCAAGAATCCAGGTCCCTTCGCCCGTCTCGGTTCATCTCCCCTCCTTACTCGGGGATTCTCCCACAGGACTCCAGGGAGGCCCCTGCTCAGACCTTCTTTCCAACACAAGAGCCTCCTCCGGGCGGAGACACCCAGCACTCTGAGATAATTAATGCCACAGAGTTACCTGAGCACGTGCCACCCTGGCTGAAGGGGTCACCGGGCCACCAGCCTGTGTCAGTCAGTCCCCCAGTGTGTGTCACTGAGAGCCCTTGCTTAGACGCCTTTCCCCAAATAAAAGATCTTATAGACACAGGTGGTTCTCGTCAGGCTTCAGCTGTAGCTGTGAAAACGTACAAACTGGACCCATGAAAGGAGAGTGACTGTCAGAGCGCAAAACTGGATCAGATGCAGTTTCCTTCTGGAAAAGCTGAAAGAGGAAACTGTCATTTAAAAATGGTGTAAAACGGGAACTTTTTTTTTTTTTCTGGTAGGTAGTTGGGGTGTTTAGCATATTTAAGCAGAGGAACTGTGAAGGGTTGTCTAACAGCAAATAAGGCAGAAAGTTAATTCCTGTTTTCATTTTGATTGGGGGACTTTTCAGCACCAATAGCTTTGGGCTAACCAAGAGGGGAGGTGTTGGGATTTCTGGTTGACGTGCCAGACCTGCCTCTTCTCTGGGTGGGATTTCATCCGGGGGCGGTAATTTCTGGCCAGGACGACTATAAGTCACCAAAAAATTTCCCCTTCAGATACTCACCCTGGAAGCCGGCAAGGCTAGAATCAAAGCAGCGTGGTTTGGGAGCTATCAGGGTTCATTACCCGGGGCTTAGATTTAACAGTGTGTATGAGGCACTCGATGGGGGCTGCAGGGGGACATTTCAGGGGATCTTGTCCTAAGCAGGCAGCTGGCTTTCCCCGGCTGAGGGCACTTGGTGAATAAGGGCTCAGGGAAGCGGGGTACAAGGAAGTAGGACAGGCATACTGAGAAAGATGAGTACTGTCTACTCATTTACAGGTTACAGGTTATGGGTTATGTAGGAGGGGCAGTTAACTGTTTTGCAGACAGACAAAGATGTATTTGAGAAAAGCAAAAAATGATTACACCCAGCAGTCTCTCGGGAGTTCCAGTTTTGCTCTGCATTCTCTTTTAGCTTGAGGAACCGTGGGTGCTGCTTGTCTTTATTGTAACCTGCACTCGGACCTCCCCGGAGGCCTCCGACACCCCCAGGTGCTCACTATAGGAACCACAGGGCGCTCTGCTCTTCTGCTCCGAAGGTTTGGTTTTGTTTGACTTGTTGTTGTTTTGCTTTCTAAACCAGAGGCGAGGAAAGGGGGATGGAAGAGGAAGGGGCCTGTCTGGGTTCCAGTCCAAGCTCATCTTTAAAGGGAAACCGGACGTGGGCAGGACTCATCCTGAAATTTTTCTGTCCGAGTTAGATTTCTAGGCTCCTGGCCTCATCCCATCCTTGTCCCCCAAAAGCCCAAGTGTGCCTTGGTCTGGGAGCCTGAGCTCAGAGGGCGTTCATGTGGAGTCTGGAGAGGAAAACCAGCGGCCCAGGACCAGGTGAGCGCCAGCCGAGCATCAGGGCCGGCGCTTGGCGAAGCTGACTCCTTGTTCCTGAGGGCCAGCGAGGGCGCACAAGAGCGTCCAGGTGGGGATGAGGGGCCAGGAAACCCGCACGTCCAGCATTGCCCAGGCCGCGTGTGCAGACGTGCAGAGGAGCCATGGTCCCGGGAGGGAGGGTGCGTTGAGCAGATGAGCTCCCGCATCATGGGGTGCAGAAGCAGAAGGCAAAGGCAACACCGGTGTCTGGATGGGCAGCTGAGCAGTTGGCACCATGGGCACTGGATTTGGGGGGCACGGGGTGTGGGCCGATGACGTTGGTTCTGCTGTGTGGGCTGCAGCATCCGAGGACACCCAGTTGCTCTGGTGCTTTAGTGCAGTGTCTGAGCTTGGAAGAGAGCTGTGAACTGGAGAAAGTTCTAGAGGCGACCCTGTGAATGGTGCCTTCAGGGGTGTTGATGGGGTGGGGGTGGTGAGGGGGCGGAAGAGGGCCCAGGGCAGCCCCTGGCAAAGGGCGGAGAGGGACCAGGGTGAGCCAGCCTCGGGACGAGGGACGTGGTCCTGGGGGACGGCGCTCAAGGAGGAGGCAGGGGCCTGAGCAGACAGAGAAACGGTTTTGCAACAAGGGAGCCCTGGGAACTTGGCCACCAGGTCCTGTTCCGGGTCCTCCTCTTCCCGCCGCGTTTCTGGAACCCTTTTTTGTCTCCCAACCAACCCCGCTGCTCTTCCTCCTCCTTCTCTCCGCCTCCGCCTCTCCCTCCAGGCTCCCCCAGACCACCTATTTCTGTTATTACTTGAATGGAATTGTTGGGCCCTTGTTTTTAAAAGCAGGTTCAGGAGTTCCCATCGTGGCGCAGTGGTTAACGAATCTGACTAGGAACCATGAGGTTGCAGGTTCAGTCCCTGCCCTTGCTCAGTGGGTTAGGTGTTGCCGTGAGCTGTGGTGTAGGTTGCAGACGCGGCTCGGATCCCGCATTGCTGTGGCTCTGGCGTAGGCCGGTGGCTACAGCTCCGATTCAACCCCTAGCCTAGGAACCTCCATGTGCAGCGGGAGAGGCCCAAGAAATAGCTAAATAAATAAATAAATAAAAGCAGGTTCATGTTGATTTTTTTTTTCCTATGCAGGAAAAAAAAAAGAAATAAAATAGCTTCAGGTGACCTTTAAGTGCTGGATCTTTTAAAACCAAGGTTTTGTAGGCTTCCCTTGGAAAAAGTTTTTTCCCCTGTCCCGGGAACACATGCTTTAGGACGTTTGTGTTACATCGCTGGAGGGTTTCATAAAAATCCAGAGTAATGCTTCTTTGAAACTGAGTTGTCAAACGCAGCCCCCTCCCCAATTTAAGAGCAGTTTGTTGTCCCCAGCATTCACTCTGAGGTCAGGGTGGGGTTTCACCAGGGACAGGTTTGCTGTCTCCACGCAGCACAGCGGAGCCCCGACTCAGTGGCCCTCGTGATGGGGCGCTGTGCTTCTGCCTCCCTGGGACCTCGCCTCTGACCCCTTCGCTGGCAGTCAGCCTGGGGTCCTGTCCAAGGGCCTGAGGGACGCCATGGTGACCACGGGGCTGCTGGAGGTCAGCCAGGCCAGGTCAGCCTCCATCGCTCCCCGGCCTCGCCCCCTCCCCAAGCCCAGAGCCTTTCCCAGGTGGTCTCAAGCCTCCAACCCCCCAGGGCCCCCGCACAGCCCAACCCGGAGGGCGCAGCCAGCCTCCCCACCCTGGGCAGCGGGCATCTGCTTGAGCAAACCCTCTTGTTCTTTTTCCAAAATGTATCTCCTGCCCCCCTCCCCCCATCAGTTCCCATCTGGCGATGGCAGGGGCCTCTGGACTGGTGCTGCCAGAGGCAGACATTTGGATTTTGGACACCCCTCAAATAACTTGTGAGCAGAGCTGTCCCTTTGATTTTACCTGGCACCCCTGCAAGTAGAGTCTCCCGCTCGTCTCTTTCCCTTCGTCTTTGCAAGCTCCGTGGAGTGGGCAGAGCCAACTGGATGAATTTAGTTTTTGCGTTTTTATTGTGGTCAGAGAGACGTAGCATAAAACCTACCATCTAACCGTTTTTCAGTGAACAGCCAGTGGCACTGAGGACATTCACGTTGCTGGGCCACCCCCAATATCCAGCTCGGGCACTTCTCCATCTTCCCAAATGATTTGACACTCAGCCCTGCTGCCGGATCACCCCGGCCTTTGGCCACCAGCCCCGGAGAGTTTGACTGCTCTGCGTCTCTTACATGTTAGATGATTTTGTGCCCCTGCTGAGACGCATCTTCAGTGGTTTCCATCACACTTGGGAAAACTCCCAATGGCCTGTGGGCAAGGTCCCAGTGCCACTGCCTCCACCAGGCTGCTGGCTTAGTGTCTCCCCCAAGCCTACTCTGCTCTCTCTCTGTCTCTCTGTCTCCCTCTCTCTCTCTCTTTCTTCCTCCCTTCCTCTCTCTGCTTCTGTCTCTCTATTTCCATCTCTCTCTCTCTCTCTGAGTCTCTGTCTCCCCCTTTCACTCTGTCTCTGTCTCTCTGTTTCTCTGAAAGTTTCCATCTCTCTCCATCTCTCAGTCTCTCGCTCTCTCTATCTCTGTCTCTCGGCCTCGCCTCTGTTTCCTGCAGCACACGTCCTTCACCGTGAATACTGGGGCCAATTCTTGTTTACCTTTGTGTCCCTGGCCCTTGGCACAGGGCCTTGTATGCAGTAGGTACTCAATAAATATTTGTTGACTGACTGCATTGACCCAAGCGGCCGGGGGGAGGGGGCCTGCCTATGTTCCGTTTAAAACAGCAGAGCCTTTATTCTCTGCCTCACACAACTCTGAACGAGGAATTAGAAGAACATGTGTTTTGAATGTTTTCTGGTCCCGCCTCAGGTATGTTTAACCATAAGTATTTTCCTGATCTATTCCTTCTTCCCTCGCCATAACCATGTTGACTTTCCGGCATAAAGCTAACATTACTGGTTGAAATAAAAGTGAGAAAAGAAGCAAGTAGCATAGAAGTATCTGGGCCTTTTGAAAAGACAAAAGCTGCCTTGTTCCACATTCTCTGTGGAGTACAGAATGCCAGGAGGGATGGCAAGTTAGAAATGAAACATTGAACACCGCAGCCAGCAGCGGATGCATTTAATTTGGGAAGAACTTTAAATGAACAAAGTTTTTCCTCTCTCAGATTCCTTTGTGGCCTTTCTCTGGGTGCTGGCAGGGCCCTCAGCCTCACTGTACAAGCTGCAGAGGCGATCCAGCTGGGATTCACGTGGAAGAGGCAGGTGGCTGGTGGGCTCTTCTTAAAAACGCAGCATCTCCAGCTCTTGTTAGCTCTTCTCCCATCTCCCACGTCATCTGTGACAGAATGACCAGGGCGGGCTCTGTGTCATGGAAGCACCTGCCTCTTGACCGGTGAAGATCTCGATTGTGCACCTGTTGGCCAACTCCCAACATTTAAACATTGAAAGGTCCCAGCTAGCCATTCTCTGTTAACTCGCTGTGATATATACACATAGGTATGTGTATATGATTATATAAATGTAAATATGTACTTAATGAATGATCCTGAAAGTTCTTCAAAGTTAACATAGTACAAAGCAAGTATTCATGCCCAGGAAAATTCTAGGGAAATGTGAATCTATATCAGATCTCATTTTTTTTTAAATAGCTTTTTTTTTTTTTTTTTCTGGAATTCCCATTGTGGCTCAACTGGTTAAGAACCTGACTAGTATCCATGAGGATGCAGGTTCAATCCCTGGCCTTGATCAAGTGGGTCAGGGATCTGGCGTTGCCGTGAGCTGTGGTATAGGTTGCAAATGTGGTTCAGATCCTGCATTGCTGTGGCTGTGGTGTAGGCTGTAGCTCCGATTCAGCCCCTAGCCTGGGGAACTTCCATATGCCGCAGGTGCAGCCCTAAAAAGAAAAAAAAAAAAAAAAAGTTTTTTTCTTATCAGAAATCAGCGAGTGTTTATTATAAAATTATGGGGGAAAAAAGCACTCAGAATTTATGATTCCAAAGGCAACATACAAGCATTTTTGTGTGTTCTTGTGCTGTATTTCAGTTTTATTTATTTTTCTAATGATTTTTAAAGCATTAACATTGATCGTGGATTTAAAAAGAAGAAAAGTCAAACTATGCCATAGCTTAGAAATTAAAAAACTTACACCCTGACTCCTTGGTCCCAGTTTTAACAATTCTAATGCACCCTTCTAGATATTAGTATAGATTATGGCTTTTTTTCCCCTACAGATGGAATTATACAATATGCATTATGTCACAATTTTATAGCTTAATATATCTTGGCTACTTTTTAATTTCAGTTCAGAATGATCCTCCTCTTTCTTTTAAAGATTTTTAATATTCTCCTGTATAGATGTCCTATTTGTTTGTTTTTAATTTTTAATAATTTTTATTTTTTTCCATTATAGCTGGTTTACAGTGTTCTATCAGTTTCTCCTCTTTCACAGCAAGTCACACATACATATATACATTCTTTTTCTCACATTATCATGCTCCATCATAAGTGACTAGATATAGTTCCCAGTGCTATACAGCAGGATCTCATTGCTTATCCATTACAAAGGCAATAGTTTGCATATATTAAACCGAAATTCCTATTCCATCCCACTCCCTCCTTCCCCCTCCCCCGCCCCTGCTTGGCAACCACAAGTCTGTTCTCCATATCCATGATTTTCTTTTCTGTGGATAGGTTCTTTTGTGCCATATATTAGATTCCTGATATAAGTGATATCATATAGTATTTGTCTTTCTCTTTCTGACTTACTTCACTTAGTATGAGAGTCTCTAGTTCCATCCATGTTGCTGCAGATGGCATTATTTTGATCTTTTTTATAACTTAGTAATATTCCAGTGTGTGTATGTGTGTGTGTGTGTATATATATATACAGATACATATATATATCTGTATATATATATATCACATCTTCTTAATCCATTCATCTGTCGATGGACACTTAGGTTGTCTTGGCTGTTGTGAATAGGGCTGTGGTGAACGTAGGGGTGCATGTATCTTTTTCAAAGAAAATTTTGTCTGGATATATGCCCAAGAGTGGGATTGCTGGGTCATATGGTCGTTCTGTGTTTAGTTTTCTAAGGTACCTCCATACTGTTTTCTGTAGTGGTTGTACCAGCTTACATTCCCACCAACAGCGCAGGAGGGTCCCTTGCTTTGTTTAACTCTTCCCTTATTGCTGGACCTTTACATGGTTTTCTGTTTATTTTTGTTTTGACCCTAACAAATGGTGTATGGTAACGTGTGTACTTGTGTATGTTTGAAGGGCAAACTCTAGGTTGTAGATCTACTTTTACCAAAAGAGCAAATACATTTTTTTTTTTTTTTTTTTTGTCTTTTTGCCTTTCCTAGGGCCGCTTCCCACGGCATATGGAGGTTCCCAGGCTAGGGGTCAAATCGGAGCTGTAGCTGCCCGCCTACGCCAGAGCCACAGCAATGCTGGATCCGAGCCGCGTCTGCAACCTACACCACAGCTCACGGCAACGCCGGATCGTTAACCCACTGAGCAAGGGCAGGGACCGAACCTGCAACCTCATGGTTCCTAGTCGGATTCGTTAACTACTGAGCCACGACGGGAACTCCAAGAGCGAATACATTTTAAATCATGATGGCTATGCCTCAAAGTCTTTCCAAAAACTGAGAGTACCTATTGCTTCATCCTCTTGCCCAAACTAGGTATTGTTAACACTCTCTAATCCAGTCTGACAGGTCAAGTTCAGTATTTCCTTATTGTAATTTACTCTAGATGAGGTCAAGCATCTTTTCCTATATTTCTTCTTTGTTTGCATTATTTTCCTAGGAACTGTTTCTTTAAGCTTTTTGCCTATTTTTTTACTGGTTCGCCATCATCTATCCTTTTAGTTATTCTTTTAATTATACTTGAGGCTTGTACTGTATGTACTGTTTTTTATGTCCTGAGCCAGGTATTATAGTTTTTCATTTTATTAAAAACTCTCCATAAACACGTCTGCCTCTATTACATATACTTATCCCTTCCTGTGACTGTATCATGATTTCTGTGCATTCCCTGGTAGATGAACATTTGAAGACTCTCCCGTTGTTCACAAACAAATAATAAATCATTTCTGTGGATAGACCTTACCTTACCGTAACTGTTTCCTCATCCCCTCGTTGCCAGATGACCAGATCCGAGTAGGAATGTTTTTGAGTCACTTGACCATGATAGCTTGTTTTCAAAACTGAGCAGAATCAAGCATTTGGGGCGTACCCAGTCAGGTCACATTCCTCCCCAGAGGCAACACCGATCCAGCCCTCACGCCCCCTCTCCCCTGCAAAACCCGGGCAGAAGAGCCATCATTTTTCTCTTCCTTCTCCATCCCTGGATAAATTGAGAACGTTTGGCTCCTTTCAAGGTGACAGGCATGGTTCTTAGCCACAGACCAGGGACAGGTCGTCTAGATGACATTAGCTGCAAGGAAATTTTGATGCAGGAGAGGAGATGGTTGGCAAAGAAGATTCCTAACCTTAGCGTCAGTGATTCACTGCCCTGTCCTGGGGCTACAGAGCAGGGTGTCTCTTTCCTGACTGGGAGGGGGTGACCATCGACAGGTGACTCCTTCACAGCCTGGGGCCACTGGTGTAAGGGAGCCTCATCAGTGGACATAGAGTCTAATCGCAGCTTCTCCCAGGGGTACCAGCAGCCGCTCAGCAAAGGGGCAGCAGTGGGCACTGTGGGCAGCTTCCCACCCACTGACCCTTCGGCTCTGAGACATCAGTTCACCACGAGGAACCAGATCTGGAAGTGGGTCTTGTTAATAATAGTAGCAGTACCGATGTGAGTAACGGTGATCATTCATACCCATCTTGCCTTGAGCCGTCTTCAATTCTCCTTTCCGTTTCATCTGGACTCCGTCAGCTTGGTGCTATTCTTATTGCCATTCTGCAGAGTGGAAAAGTTGAGATTTTGAGAAGAAGCTTGCCCCTGTTTTGTATAAAACCCAAGATGACTCATTCCAGGTCTCTGATCCACAGTCAAGGCGGTCCAGCTGTCTTCTGAGGCATCCCCGATCATCGGTCTACTTCTTGCTAATCCCTAGTTGTGTGTTCAGGTTGGGTTTATTTGAGGTTAGACTGAACAGTAGCCCAGGGAGGAAGTGATAGGAGGGGCTTCAACCGCTGCCCAGTTTGGTTTGGCCCCTCCAGGTATGTAAGGGTGTCCCCATTCAGGGTGCCACCTCGAGCTGCCAAACCGTATCCTTGGTCGTGAGCCCACTGGTTGATGGGCACTGGCCACTCCCCTTGGCCACCTTCCGCTCCTGCTTTCCTATAGCTGGAAACTCCCAGGGTGGTTTTATTTTTCAATTGCGGTAAAATACACGTAACACGAGGTTTACCATTTCATCCATTTTTAAGTGGACGGTTCAGTGGCATTAAGTACATTCATGGGGTTGTGCAGACAGCGCCGGCATCCGTTGAGGAACTGACCCCGCGTACCCGTTAATCATTAACCCCCCCACGCTCCCTCCCGCCAGCCCTTGGCCACCACCATTCGCCTTTCTGTCCCTGTGAATTCGATACTCTAAGCGTCTCCTCTGGGTGGAATCGTCCAGTATTTGCCCTTCGGTGATTCCCTTATTTCTCTTAGTGGAATGTTCTCAAGGTCCCTGTGGTAGCCTATCTCAGAATTTCATTCCTTTCTATGGCTGAATAATATTCCAGTGTTTGTATGGACCCTGTTTTGTTTTTTCATTCATCCATGGATGGCCACTGGAGTTGTTACCACCTTTTGGATATTATGAATAATGCTCCTATGAACAGGAATGTACAAATACCTATTAGATAGTCTACACATCTCTTCTTTCACTTATTTTGAGTATATACCCAGAAATGGAAATGATGAATCAGATGGCAGTCCTATGTTGAATTTTTGAGGAACACTCATTCTGTTTTACACAGCAGTTGCACTATTTTATACATGCCCACCAGCAGGGCACAAGTGTTCCAATTTCTCTACATCCTCAACAACACTGTTTATTTTCTGGTTTTGGGTTCTTTGTTTTGTTTGTTTGTTTGTTTCTATAATAGTCATCCTAATTGATGTGAAGTGGTCCAGTAAGTTTTTGGGAGAGGAGGTCTATGGGAATTAGTTGACAATTTTTTTTTCCCTTTTCTGCTAACAAAGGTGAATCTCTTTTATGGAAATTTACTGGCGTTCCCGTCGTGGCACAGTGGTTTACGAATCCGACTAGGAACCATGAGGTTGCGGGTTCGATCCCTGGCCCTGCTCAGTGGGTTAAAGAACCAGCGTTGCCGTGAGCTGTGGTGTAGGTTGCAGACGCAGCTCGGATCCCACGTTGCTGTGGCTCTGGCGTAGGCCGGCAGCTACAGCTCCGATTCAACCCCTAGCCTGGGAATCTCCATATGCCACGAGAGCGGCCCAATAAATGGCAAAAAGACAAAAAAAAAGAACGAAAGAAATTTACTGACTTAAATGTGATTATTCAGTGAAGTTGTCTTTGTGGAAATCCTGTCTCCCTGAGGCCTTGTGGGTCCTTGCATGCTTTGGAATTGACTAGATTTTGACGAGTCATGGAACTTCACCAGCCCTGAGTTTGTGTATGTCAAACTCTGCCCTCATCTATGAGCTATGAAGGCATTACAGACTGCAGACTTTAACTTGGCCACTTTTTATTTTATTTTTTATTTCCTTTGGCTGCACCCAAGGCATGCAGAAGCTTCCAGGCCAGGGAACCCACGCCGCAGCTATAACCAGAGCCACAGCAATGATTATGTCAGGTCCTTAACCCAGTGAGCCACAAGGGAACTCCTAACTTAGCCACTTTTAAAATGATCTAGTTATCACTTCTCCTTTCTCTCCTTTTCCCTGCTGTCAGTTTGCAACCATTCTACTGTTTGTAGCTTCTTTTAAAGGAAGGAGCTAGTATAGATAAATAGTTAAGTACACAGGTGGTGGGACCAGCCAGATTTGTATTCAAATTCAAGTCTATCCAGAAAAAATGTTTTCTTCTCCAAGACTCAGCTCTCTCATCTTTACTCTGAATATTGGCTACTTCATAGGCTTGTTTTAAGGATTACAAATGCCTGGCAAGGTGCCCGGGCAGAGTAGTCACCCAAAACATGGTAGCTGTCATCACCATCACCATCCTCATCACCTTCCTCATCACTGTCACCATCCTCACCACCATCACCACCATCATCAAGACGATAGACGTCTTTATTTTTTAAAAGTTTTGCTTGGAAAGGAGGAATAAGAAAGACTATTGTAATAACCCAATAAAGCTAATTTTTTTTTTTTCGGTCTTTTTGCCTTTTCTAGAGCCACTCCCACGGCATATGGAGGCTTCCAGGCTAGGGGTCGAATCAGAGCCGTAGCTGCCGGCCTACACCACAGCTCACGGCAACGCCGGATCCTTAACCCACTGAGCAAGGCCAGGGATCGAATCCCACAACCTCATGGTTCCTAGTCGGATTCGTTAACCACTGCGCCACCACGGGAACTCCAAAGCTAAAACATTTTTTAGGAAATTTTGACCCCAGAACACAGCAAGGAATGAGCACTCTATTCCAGCCTTTTCTCCCTCCAAATTGTGGACTAAAGAGTGTAGGGATCCAGGATGGAGGATCAATGGATATTAATAGAGAGAAAAATGCTTCTGTGAAAACAGTCACGGGCTATGCTGCAATGCTGTTATATTTGGACTACCAAGGAGATGTATTCTTAAATTTCTTTTTTGAAAACTCCCTTCTTTACATTTTCTTTTTCTGTTGTCATTAAATCGTCTTTTTAGGTCAGCTTGGAATTGAGGACCCTTCAGAGAGACTTGAGACCCTGTCAGAGAGACTAGGTTTTACCCATTTGCTCGGTTCCAACTTATTAGTATTAGTGTTATTATTGTCTTGTAGGCTTCCTAGGGCTTTTGAAAGTAATTATTTGACGTCTACGTTCCTCAAGTGTAGGAAGGAAATACGTATGTAGAGAGTGAGACAAACATTCTTATAAAATGGGTAGAGCCCCAGAAACTCAGATTTTCATTCTTTCCTTCTTTCTGGAAGGTTTCTTGTTCGATTTCTCTCAGTGCTTATCTAGCTGACAAATGTTTTCCAACCGGCTAATTCAAAGACAGGTTTTTCAGTTCCAGTTTCTCATTCAGGCTGGAATTTCCTGGGGCAGATTTGAGCTTTGCTTGAGAGATCACATTGAGTCCCTGACTTAGGTTCTTTATTCCCTCTGCCAACTCACTCAAATGTGGGTTCTTCTCATTAAATTTTTAAAAATTTAAAATTTAATTTTTAAAATTTGATTTTTTTTAAAAATTTAAAAAGCACTCATTACGCAAGATAGCCTGTTACTTGCCCATTTCTCAGAACTGTGGTGGGAATTCACATGAACACAGACCAGTAGAGCAAGGCTTGCACAGCAAGGCCATCCAGGCCAACACTCCATTGGGTGCCCGGAGCATCTCTTTATTTTCTCTGGCGACACCTGCATGGTCTGAGCACTGAGTGCACCGTTCGTAGAGAGCAAGCGTGGGAGTGCTGCCTGTGGCCGAGCCTCAGGTCCCCACCCAGGGAGCCTGCTGGCGGTTGCAGCGGGAATGCGGGGGTGTGGAGGGGGTCCCAGCTTGGGTTGAGCTTCTGGGAAAAACAAAGATGCATGACCTCTGTGGTCATCGCCAGCAGGGAAGGACCTTAGCAAGAGGGATTTTTTGAGCTCTGCTTTGGTGTGTAAAACTTAATTGCGATTTCTTCTCCAGAATTGTGTTCCACATAAAATAAGTCTGTGTTAACGCATACCTGATGAACGTCAGTGTCCGTGTTCAGTATTCGCTGTCCCAGGCGTCACCATCCTGCGAGCCTCAGGTGATCCCTGGCAGCTCACTTCTTAGTACATGTATTTGATGACGAGAGAAGAGGGGCCTGCGCTGCTTCCAAAAGGCAGTGCGGGCAGGGGTGCGAGGACCGCTGACTTTGTCTTCTCCTCGTTCAAGGGCAGGCACAGACTCTACTTAAACAAGGATGCTGGAGAGGGAATTTAAAGGCATATGCTCAACTCATATGCTTTTAGAAACTTTGTTCTGATGTAACATTTCCGACCTCATACCCTGGAAAAAAAATTATCTGCAAAGCGAAGGGGACTCTAGATGCTTTGTTGTCACCACCCTGCCCAGCAGAAGCGTTGGCGCCCGCACGGTAGAAAATGATGGGCAGATGGAGCAGAAGCCAAAATGCCTTATGAAATGTTGGGCTTCTGAGAACTTCCCATATGTCTGTATGTATTTGTGTGTGGTTATAAAATCATATATACAGATACTGATATATTGAAAAACAGACCCAGTGGCAATGCCGCGGCATAGAGGGTGTGTCTGTGATGACCTCTGAGGAGGGTCTGAGGTCAAACGGATGCAGCTCACCCACCAGCAGGGGAGGCTGAGTCACCTCCACTCAGAGGATGCTATGCCTGTGGGCACGTCTGGCGAGGGTTGGCACGACCCCCTTCATACTAGCAGTGGCGGGGTGGGGGGCGGGGCCCTGGTATTTGGGGCCAGAGTGTCCCTTTGGTCACATGCATGTCTCCAGCCCCTCAGGTCCCGGGCTGGGGAGCTGATCGATGGGAGCCGGATGGTCTCACCCTTGAAAGGCCTCCCTGGGGAACACCCATAAGACTGGGGTCCGCTTGGGTAGCACCTGACAAGATGGGTTTGAGCTGGAACTCGGGAAGCATCCTGTTAATTATCTCTCCATGCCTAGAATTTTCACTGGGGGCTAGATGCCTGGAATTTCACCAGAACCCGGCAGAGTTATGGGCTCAGGGTGGGGTCCTTGTGGTTCACTGTCCTCCGAGGTCCCCGTGTGTGCTCACATGCAGGCATGCGCGCGCGCACGCGCACACACACACAGAGCAACATCAGAGGGAGCAAACATCACTATGTGTTTCCACTGAAGGTAAAAAAAGAGGGACTGGGAGGCGGACGCCCACCTCGCTGTCCGAGGAGGAGTTCACGAAACAGCCAGCGCCTCTGACCCTAAATCAGGTAGCTCTAAACCAGGAGTACACTCGCCTCCCTAGCAGAGCGCCACGTATGGTTACTCTCATTTTAGGTAATGGGGGGGCTTTTGGCTTCAGACTTCCAGTGGCTTCACGCACAGACTCTCTAATACAGAGTTGGAAATTAGCCTTTGGAGATGAGAGAGACATTTTTAGTTCTTCTTGAGCACTGGCAAGTGGTTTTGAAAATCAAGGTCTTCTCATGTTTGTACATCTCTGAGCCTGATGCCGGGGGTGAGCCCTCATGGCCCAGGAGGTGGCAAGTCCCCTCAGACGATTTAAAGCTGAAAGTTACATGTTTCCCAAGCCCTGTGACAGCCTGGCCCCAGAGGCATGATGCGGAGGAAGAGGCACCGGGTCCCCTGCCCCCAAGCTGTGGGACTGGAGCTGTCCTCTGTAAGTGATGGGAAAACAGAAGCTCAGCACACACGTTCGAGCGGGGGTGGACTGGGCCGTCTCCCGCCTTGGGGCTTTCCTGCTCCTTTTGCTTTTCCTCGGCTGAGCTGCACAGGGACTTCCTTGCCCTGCCTTAGCAGGACAACAGTGCACCCACTCCTCAGGCTGAGACCGAGATCTCCTTGCAGCCTGTCTAGGACTTTAAATCCTAAAATAGCTGATGTTCAAAAGCGCTGGCTCTAAGGAGCACTTCTTCAAGTTCAGGGCACACAGATCATCCAGAGAGCTTGCTAAAATTCAGGTTCTGATTGAATAAGTCGGGGTCAGAGTCAAGCTCCGGGAAGGTAGCAGGGACCCAGGGATGCAGGTGAAGGTGGTTCAGGATGAGGTCCAGGTTAAGATAAGATGCCCAGGTACACACCCAGTGTTAAGAAATATGGGCATGAGGGTTAAAACTTAATTTAACTACTAAATGCACAAAAGGGAAATTAAAGTCACTTGTAAACCATTGCACTAAGCTGTGCCGTGGAAAGTAATTTCTTTTCAGCCCCATCAAATTTCCAAAGGGAAAGACAGTTCTAGCTCCCCCCCGCCTCCAGTGTATAGGGCTATTTGAATGAAAGATTATTTTCCTGCTTACTTTTAGCCTGGTTATTTTCATTCTGACAGAGTGTTAACCTCACCCAAGCCAGGAATATATCATCATCCATCTTATTTCCCTCTTTTGAGTCATGGGGCAAAATGGCTTGGAACCTTCTTTGCTCAGTTTAGCATCTTCTAGACCAAGAATTCAAAATTGGGGGTGTTTTTCTAGACCAAGAACACCCCCAAGGGAATGAAAATTGGTTCTTGGGGACGAGAACCGTAGATGTGACAGTAGTTTGTGGCCTGTCAGACCTCAGACCTACGTGACAAAAATCTTATTTCTTTGTACTTAATTTTAAAGTTTTAATTTAATTAACTTTTTCTCTGGAGAAGGCTGATACTGAAAAAAGGCTGAGAAATACTGTTCTGGACAAAGACCACCCAAACCAAGCTTGTATGCGCTTCCTGAGATGGGGATCCTGAGCAGTACCTGGAGGTTGGGGGGTGGGTTGTGACAGCTTTTCTGAGAGGTGAAATTGGGCTTAACAGCGATGGATTCTGGGAGGAAATGTCAAAAGCACTTTTCTCTCTTGTCAGTAAAATAGCATTCTCTCGATAAAAAACTCTGAGTTCCAGGAGCATCTGGTTATCTGTCCAGTATAGAGCACTCTTGATGATGGAACCTTCTGGAATGTGGTATGGCGGTCAGACACGCCATGCTCTCCTTCACTCTGTGGTTTAGCAGGTGCTTGTCTCTCGTGAAGCCTCACTTACATGTGTATGACGGAAATAACACCTACCCGATGGATTTGCGATTCAAATGAAATGTGAACTGGGAGCTAAGGATGTAAGAGTGTCTGGTGCACAAAACGTGCTTGGCTAGTGGTGGCCGAAGGGTAGTGGCTGTTAAGGCCTCTTCACCCACCTGTGCATGTACCTGCCTACCTCTCAGTCAGTCACCTACCTGTCACCACCTCACCCAAGTAAAATACTTGTGGCCACAAAGCAAGTCTCCTGAATCAGATTCTGCCCTCCCCAAACCCGAGCCACTGCACACAACTCCCTCACAAACCAGCCTTTCCAAGCTAATGGGCAGTAGAAAGTGGGAGGCCAGCACCCCCCTCCCTGGGTCCCTGTGGACGGTTGAGCCAGGGGGTGATGCGTTTCTGTGACAGCTTTCTGCAGCGCTGGCAACTGTTAGACTAAGGGGCCTGGAGAAGAAAGGACGAATTCCATGCAAGAAAAGTTGATTCTAGATTCCATTAGCCAAAGTCGTCTCTTATTTCTTGCTGCTGTTGCGAAACAGAGCTGGATCTACTTTAGCCAAAGTGAATACAACAGCCAGGCACGGGGGTTGGGGGAGGTTAAGGTTTAAAAACAGAAAGAAAGAAACCAAGGAGAATAATACATATAGACCCGGGAAATAATACTTTTTATATAAGAAGAGCATTGTGCTCTTTGAAGACCTCAAAACAAGCCCTATCTGAAAGCTTATATTTTGCTCCCATATCAATTGTTTACTCAACGTGGCGAATGCTGTTGTTTTGAATCCTGGCCTTGGTGAATGCTATTACTATTGTTTGGAATATGAGCTCCTTAAAGCGCTCTGACATGGAAAAGAAAGCCAAAATAAACTGGGCTTGTTGCATGTCTATCATTTCAGAGAATCATGTTTAAAAAAAAAATACATTGCATTTTGTGTAAATGCAGAACGTGTGTGTGATAAAAGCTTTGCTAGCAAGTTGCCAGAACCCTTCTGAAGAACTGAGCATTAAAATCCATCACCAAGAATAAGGGCGATGTGAGTCCCTGGTGGTCATGTTAGAGGCTCTACCAGGGCCTCCAGTGCCCCTCTGAGTGGTCAGTCATGTGCTAGAGGCATGTCCAAAAACGCGGGTCCCCAATCACCACCATTAGCCACAGGGTCAGACCTCCCTGGGGATCACAGCCAGCTTCAGCTCTTCCGGTTCTGGCTCAGTTTGTATGTGATGATGGGAATGTTGCAGGAGTGCCCTAAGGGGCTTCTGTTCCCATGGTGACCAGGTAAACAGGTGAGGACAGGGGCCTGGGACCACACCCATCAGAGGAGAAGGTGGGATCCTCTCTGTTGAGACCCGAGAGATAAGCTGCCAGGTGAAGGGGGCAGGTGTGAGCCAGCATCCAGGAGGGAGATGGTCCCAGTGGGAGGTGGGGACCGGCGGGGGCCCGTCATGGTCCTGCAGCCTTGGAGCTGTGCTAAGGGTTTTGTATGTTGACTGGAGGCTGGTTTTATGCAGGGAGTGTCCTGGTTGGACTTGCACAAAGGATTGACGTATCCCGTCGAGGGATGCTGCAGACCAAACTGTTATGGGCATGAGGGCTGCCCAGCCGTCCAGGCAGCACTGGACCCTGGGTCTGTGGACAGGCACCACCTGGCCTGGGTCTACTTTACTTTACGTGCCTTGCTCAAGCGACACACACTTTCCTCTTGGTCACAGAATATGTACCAGTTGTCGTTTCTGCTAAAGAAAACTCTCGCCTCTTGTTCTTCGGAACCTCTGCTTTTCTCTGCTTTTCTCTGCTCAGGACAGCGCTGCTTTTCTCTGCTCAGGACAGCGCTCCTTGGGACTGGCCAACGGTGAACCCTGTGGTGGCCAGGACTTGGACACTGACCTGGTGTGTACTGATTATTAATACGCCAGGTTTTCTGGCCACAAAAACATCTGCCAGATTCCTGCAGCAGAGGCCACACATAGCCTGTGCTGATGTGAAAGCCTGGCTCATTTACCAAAGAACATTCCTCAGCTCGGGGAAGAGGTGTAGCAACATGGCTGAGGCTTCCAACAGACACGAATGAGAACAAAAAGGCCTGGGGTGTGGCCTCTGTCCTGGAGGAGTTTACCATCTGGGCAGCAGGACAGCAGTGAGCATATTAAAGAGCATCGGAACCATGGCAGAGCTGTGGTCAGAGGTACACATGGCAGAAAAATGACCACTGGGGGGGGGGGGGTAGAGCGACGAGAAATTGGTTGTCCAAGAGGAGTTTGGGGAAGGCCTATCTGGGCAGAAGGCAGGCTGCCCATTGGCCGAGAGAGTGGAGGGGGCCGATTCCAGCGGGGGTTGGGAGACACAGCCCCGCAGTGAGCAGCTAAGCCTTTGCTGTTGAGGATGGGGGGGCAGGTCCTCCATGCTGAGCCATCCGGAGTTCCAGGTAGAATCCAGAACTCATTCACACCTGAGGGATGAGATTCTAGTTATTTTCCCGCTCACTGCTCACCAGATAGCGGCCCTTGGTTCCCTCTTCTCCCTTCCTCCTTCCTTCTTTCCTTTCTTCTTCCTTCCTTCCTTTATTTTTGTCTTGAGAACTTTATAAAGTTTTCCTTAAAAATTCTATTTTGATCCCTTACAAACCCAATTTTCTAGTAAACCAGTGGCGGTTTCACCTCCGCTATCTTATCATTGTGTTTAAACCATTGATTCTCTCCTGCTGTCAGCTTCGGGTCTGGGTGACTCTTTCCGATCCTTCTAGAGGGACTTGTGCAGAGAGAGCCTGGAGAAAGGGTCCAGGGACAATTGACTGACCCAACAGCAAGGACAGCCTGACCTTGACACCCGGGTGGTGTGTTTGCATTAGCCCAGCATTTTCCCGCTCGGTGAGGATGGGCTGCTGACTTCTGTGTATCCATCTGCGAGAACTTAGTTGGGACTTTATAGAAGAGTCTGCACGCATTCAAAAAGGCTGCGACGTGTTGCTATTAAAGTAATCATGATGAAAGTGCCTATAATCATTGGAGATGTGGGGGTGGTTATTTTAGAAAGGACTCAAAATACTGAATGTTCAGAATCACATACATCAAAGGATTTCAAGAATTCAGGCTTTCCTGATTGTCCTCCATGGCCCTCTGTGGTCCTAAATCGAAAATCTCAAGGAGCGCCCTTCTCTGTTCTCAGATCGCGGAGGGAATGGCTTACATCGAGAGAAAGAACTACATTCACCGGGACCTTCGAGCCGCCAACGTCCTGGTCTCCGAGTCCCTCATGTGCAAAATCGCAGATTTTGGCCTCGCCCGAGTCATTGAAGATAACGAGTACACAGCGAGGGAAGGTAGGTCCCTGTGACCATCCTTGGGGGTTGTGTTCCTGTTTCCTCTTAGGTTGTTTTTGCCTGTTTTTAACAAAGCAATTACCGTAGGTCTCATTAAAAAAGGAACTCATTGGGAACATGACTCTAAATGTATCATAGTTGCTGGCTGCGGTTTATTCTAATACTTGTTTTTAAAAATCACTCTCTTAACTCCGCATGATACTTTTATAAAACTTCAAGTGCCATCATTTGTATTTCAGTTAAACAAGGCGAAGCAAAAAGAGATTTGGCAAGATCCTGATTCTTTGTTCATATTACTTGCTAGAGCTTTTCACATAAACAGTGAAGTACACTTTCCTTAACTATAGAGAAAATAGCAATAATTCCATACTCCATATTTGGGCCTTTTAACTACAAATTCAAACATGGAAATTATCGCACACAGAGAAGTAAATATAACACTACAAAAGCATACTCCTTTGGGAGTTCCTGTTGTGGCGCAGCAGAAAGGAACCCAACTAGGAACCATGAGGTCGCGGGTTTGAGCCCTGGTCTTGCTCAGTGGGTTAGGGATCTGGCGTTGCCATGAGCTGTGGTGTAGGCTGCAGATGCGGCTTGGGATCTGATGTTGTTGTGGCTGTGGTGTAGGCCGGCAGCTGTAGCTCCAATTCAGCCCCTAGCCTGGGAACCTCCATATGATGCAGGTTCAGCCCTAAAAAAAAGCAAAAAAAAAAAAAAAAACCAAAAACAAAAAGAAGTATATTCCTTTGTTTTTCCACTTTTCATAAATCTCTGAGTCCGTGGTCTGTGGCTCTGGAGCCAGCCCTGTCTGCAGCTTCTCTTGCCTTTCCTATCAGAGAAACATCTGTGTTGTTTTGGGGTTTTGTTACGGTTGTTTCTTTTTTCTTTTTTTTTTTTACAGCCACACCTGCAGCATATGGAAGTTCCAGGAGTAGGGGTCAAATCTGAGCTGCAGCTGCAACCTATACCACAGCTCGCAGCAACACTGCATCCTTAACCCACTGAGCAAGGCCAGGGATCAAATGCACATCCTCACAGACACTGCGTTGTGTTGTTAACTTGCTGAGCCATAATGAGAATGTTGTTTTTGATCCTGTGTTTTGTTTTTTGGGGTTTTTCTTTTTTCTTTTCTTTTTTTTTTTTTTTTTTTGTCTTTTTTGCCTTTTCTAGGGCCGCACCCTTGGCATATGGAGGTTCCCAGGCTAAGGGTCGAATCAGAGCTGTAGCCACCTGCCTATGCCAGATCCGAGCAATGTGGGATCTGAGCCACATCTGCAACCTACACCACAGGTCACGGCAACGCCAGATCCTTAACCCACTGAGCAAGGCCAGGGATGGAACCCGCAACCTCAGGGTGCCTAGTCGGATTCGTTAACCACTGAGCCACGACGGGAACTCCGATCCTGTGTTTTCGATCTGAGGACTCTGACGGTCTCCCTCACAAAAAGGAGGGAGTTGAGCGAATTTCTTGCAGGGCTCTCTCTGTCTTCTGCGAGAGCCAAGCACTTTGTTGACATTCCTAAGAACATTGTCAAACAACGATTGCTGAAACTATATGTGCATTATTTCTGGAAGGTGCCCACAGGATTTATGACAGAGATGACAAACCAGTTGAAAACATCATTTGAATTTAGGTAGCATCCTTGCGTCTGTCGTGCTTAACGTGGTTCTCTTCCTGCCCCAAGCTTAGATTCTTAGATGGGTTATAATTTATCCTTGGCTTTTATAATTTATCCTTGGCCTTAATTATCTTCAGCAAAATGGCAGGACAAGGAAAACCATTTGAGGAGAAGGAGCTAAGATGTAGTGAGCATTTGCGTGGCAGCTGCTATTCTAAGGGCTTTTCATATGTTATCTCATTTATCTGTAAAATAACCCTATGTGATACGTATTATTAGTATTATTCCCATCTTGTAAATGACAAAGCAGAGCAGTTCAGAAGCTTCCGAGGTCCCATAGTAGGGGGCAGAGCCCAGATTCCAACCCAGGAGATCTGGCCTCAAAGTGTGTGGGTCAGAAATTATTACAGTGGTTTGGTAGAATTTGACAAGCCTAGAATCTCACCAAAATAACTGTTTTTGCATGAATTGGCTGGCTTAGTACAGAAAGCAGTGGTTCCAGAAGTAAACAGTAGGTCACCTCAGGGCAAAAGTAATGCTATTTACCTTCATTGGTATTTACACTGTGCCGAGAACACTGATCCACCCGCTTCACCTTGACCGCGATCAGGGCGGTTCTGCTGTTTCCTCATTTTATGGAGGGAGGTGCCAGGAAGGCATAGAGACAGTAGGTGACTTGCCAGGGTCATACCCAGCTGGAAACAGCAGAACCCATGGCCCCACCCTGCCTCTCCTGGCCCTGCCACCTGGCCCTGCCCTGTGTGCCTGGGCTGACTACAAACAAGTCTGAAGCAGGAGTTCCTATCCTGGCTCAGCAGGTTAAAAATCCGACTAGTCCCTGTAAATCAACTATAATGGAAAAAATAAAAATCATAAAAAATCAAATTAAATTTAAGATAAATAAATTAAAATACATTAATTTAATTAAATTAAAAGAAAAAAGAGAAGTTCCTGTCATGGTGCAGCGGAAACGAATCCGACTAGGAACCCTGAAGTTTCGGGTTGATCCCTGGCCTCGATCAGTGGGTTAAGGATCCAGCATTGCTGCAAGCTGTGGCCTAAGCCACAGATGTGGCTTGGATCTGGCGTTGCCATGGCTGTGGCAATGGCTGGCAGCTGCAGCTCCAATTAGACCCCTAGTCTGGGAACTGCCATATGTTAAAACAACAATAACAATGTAAAACCCAAAATCTGAAGCAAAGACATCGTAAAGGCAAATATATTTTAAAATTTTTAAAATAGCTGGCAGGGAGTTCCCCTGTGGCTCAGTAGTAACGAACCCAACTAGTATCCATGAGGATGTGGTTTGATCCCTGGCCCTACTCAGTGGGTTAAGGATCTGGTGTTGCTTTGAGATACAGTGTAGCTCTCAGATGTGGCTCAGACCCCGAGTTGCTGTGGCTGTGGTGTAGGCTGGCAGCTGCAGCTCCAGTTTAACCCCTAGCCTGGGAACTTCCATATGCCGCAGGTGCAGCCCTAAAAGAACCAAAAAAAAAAAAAAAAAAAGTGTAGTTGGCAGAAACCTTTAGCCTTTCCAGGGTGTGGGAGCAGCAGCCTGTGCCGGGGCCCCACTTCCTTGAAGGTGACCCTGCCAAGTTCCCTGGGCCCGGGTTTGCCTCTCAATGTGATCCCATGACTAAGTCGCCCTTAGTCTCACCAGCTTTCATGAGAAACCTAGTTTCATCATTATCTCATTCTGGCAGATCATCCTTCTCCCAGCTGCTAAAAGCATGATCATGTTTGGCCCTGTTAAATGAAAACCTGGGACATGCATGTTTGGAGTAGCATCTGACATCCCTCTTGGTACGGGTTTCAAGAGACTCGCCCACAAGAACATCCACAGCAAGAGATACTCATATTCCATCTGTAGACGTGGTGTGGACTGTTAGAGAACCTTTGAACCCGAAGGATGCATGCTCTAGAGGCTGGTGTTGGGGACAGAGGGACAGGCTAAGAGGTTAAGAATAAATGTCTTTCCATTGTATGTCATTTTCTTTTACGGTTAAGGTGGGCTGGTCATGGTACGTCTGGGATGATACACGAGAAACTTTGCTTCGTATTAGGGGAATGCCCATGAGGAAAACAGGAGGGAGGCAGACGTTCTTAGAGCAACATTTTGTACCATCTCACTTTTGTGCTGTGTGCATGTGTTTCCTGTTTGGAAGAAATCGCTAAGATTTTCCCCCAAAGAAGGAAAGGGTGAGGGTGGCATGCCCCTGACTTTGTTTCTGCTCAGAGACCCAAGTAGGACACCTGTGTCTTCTCCCCCAGGTGCTAAATTCCCCATTAAGTGGACGGCTCCAGAGGCCATCAACTTCGGATGCTTCACTATTAAATCTGACGTGTGGTCCTTCGGAATCCTGCTGTATGAGATCGTCACCTACGGGAAGATTCCCTACCCAGGTATCACTGCTCACCTCCTTCCGTCTGCATGGTGCATGTGAGAAAAGGCTGAGAGGCATCAAAAGATAAACCCATATCCCGAAGCTAAGAGTAAGCCCATATGGTGCTGGAACTTGATTCTGACTGTCTTGAGGGGGACGTGTTCTGAAATCTGCTCAGACACTTCTCTGCCTTCTTGTCTGAGCGCTTATTGCTCTTCTTCACCAACTAATTCCGCCTCTTGCTGCCTGGGATGCGCCTGCTCCTGGCACAGGTGTTGCGAAAGGATGGACTAGAGGATTAGACACAGGTGCGCCTCCCCGGCAGCACACCTGAGGGTGGGGGTGGGGGCGGACAATGACGTCAGGATTTACGGTGCTTTCTGATTGGTTTGGAAACAGAGCTTTGTATAAAGTGCTTTGGCGTCTCTGCCTCTTCAGGAAGTAACCACCTCTGTTAATGAGCAAAAGATCCTTCAGCTCTTTAACTTAGTAGGTGTGGGGGCAACATTCGGTATTTCCAGATTCTTAATATCCTTAATATCCATATTCGGCCAGCCCTCCCTTTTTCCAGGCTCTGTCCTGGAATGTGTAAGCAGACGGATCTCCCCAAACCTTCTCATTCTTGTTGAGGTTTGGCTTTTAACAGGATCAATGGGTATAGTCCATTTAAAAGGAAACTTTTCATGTTTAAATCATTCTTATTCAGAAAAGAGGGTGCCGGGCTCTCTCGAGGTACCTGAAGGAGCCCTCCCAGCTCCCACGTTTGAGAACTGACACTGGTCGAGGAGGAGACGGATAACCATCACTAATACAGTCACTGATGCTGAGGGCAGTGGGTTGTGGAAAGTGCTCTCTGTATAGAAATGTGGGGAGGGGTTCTAAACTGTGTTCCTGGCAGCACTGGGGACTCTGTGACTTGACCGAGGGAGCCTCGGGCTCTTGGGGGCTGGGTGTCCATCAGAGGAAGCAGCCAGTGAGGACCCCGGCAGGGGCAGGAGGTGTGGCACTGGGGTGGAGGGGACTCGAGCCGCAGAGGCCACAAGGAGCTTGGTGTCTGACTTTGCAGAGACGGGAGGCTTTTGCGCAGAGCAGTGGTGTGGCCTCAGGCTCCTCACCTCCCTCTGCTGTTTGGGGATGTGCTCTGGAGAAGCGGGACCAGTGGGATGCAAAGTCACCGAGTGATGCCCGCACAGGCGCTGACTGTCCCATGCAATCTCCGGTGCCCACGTTTCAGTCTGACAGCTGCTATGCTCCAGACACTGCAGTTAATGAACAACAGTACTGTAAATAGGGAAAATATTTCCCGATGGCCCAGATATTTGACATTATATATGTGTCTATTAACTACACGTCTCTACCTATAGAGAAAGATTATATAATCTCATACTATAATATGATACCTGATCAAATAACCATATAACCTCACCAATACATGTGCCATATGTGACGCTGCCCCGTGATGTACAGACGAGGTCCCAAGGCTCAGAGAGGGAGACTCTTGCCCAGAACTGCATCACTAGCTCCTGGCAGAGCTGCTTCCAGACCCTAGACGCTTGTGCCTCCAAGGCCCCCCGACACCCGCTGTGCTCAGGGCCCAGGATTAGAAAACCATAAAACAGAAAACAAGCAGCAGAAAAATGGCAAGGCTGGAGTTCCCGCTGTGGCTCAGCAAGTTAAGAATCTGACATAGTGTCTGTGAGAACGCAGGTTCGATCCCTGGCCTCACTCAGTGGGTTAAGGATCCCTCATTGCCGTGAGCTGCAGAAGCAGCTCGGATCCTGCATTGCTGTGGCTGTGGTGTAGGCTGGCAGCTGTAGCTCTGATTTGACCACTAGCCTGGGAACTTCCATGTCCTGCACCTGCAGCCCTGAGGAAAAAAAATTAATTCTTGTCTAAGTAATTTATTAAAAAAACAGATTGTGCAGAAACGCTTCTGATGAAAAATTGCCTACGAGTCTCATGCTTGCTGCTCCTTGAAGGGATAGGCTTTCAGGAACCTCAGTTATTTATTCTCATATTTGCTGCTCATAGTTCTAACTATTAGACTATTATTTCTTAAATAATTTTTTTCCTCCATTTTAGTTATTATTAAATGAGAAATTGGTCACATGGTTCTGAAATTCAAGAGGTACAAAGAGGGGAAATTGTGCCTGTCTTCAGCACACTGTACCCTGCCCACCAAGGCAGTGTCTTCCCCGCCCCCCCATGGCCAAAGGCAGCCACCATTAATCAGTTTCTGGCTTATCCCTCAGAGACACCCCAGGCACATCCATGCATATACAGTTAGAAGGGTACCAAGTACACGTCTTGGCTGGATGAACTGATAGCACCAACACAGAACAAACTTCTGGGAATACAAGATTAAAATGCACAAGTTTACTAATAAAACTTACTAATCAAAATTCCAGTCATCAAATCGTAAGTAAATGCTAGCAGAGCAGTGGAGTGTCATTTCCCATTTGCAGTCCTGCTCTTTGAAGAGATGCTCTGAGCAGGTGCGGCTAGCATCACGGGCTTCTGTGCACTTTGGAGGGAAGGAAGAAAAAGCCTTTTCTCTAACATGTTTTTTTGGAAAAGGCAGAAAAAGCCTTTTCTCTAACATGCTTTTTTGGAAAAGGCTTTGCTCCTTTTTTAGTGTATTTTGGGCAAATCTCAAAACTCCTTTGTCTGTGATTACTACTAGTCCACTTGGACAACCTTTTTTGTCATTTCGTTTATATGTGTATCCCCTGGACTGAAAGCCGTGAGGCGTTGTCTTAAGTGTCTCTCCTCTGGGACGAGGAACACCAAAGGCGCACACACCATCTGTCACAGTGGTTGCGTCCGTGACTTTGGAGTCTTGTCTCATGAAAATCGGAGGCATCAAAGTTAATACTCCTGAGTTCATGCTTGGAAGATAGACTCCTCTCCCAACCAGGGCTTTTCCTGGGGAGACGCCTGTCCTCAGTAAAATGACTGAGCTAAATGAGTATAACTACCAAATATGCTAATGTTATGAATGCAAGTCCACCAAACACTTTCACCTAGAAATTTAAACCAATTCTTCCACGAGCGCAGCTTCTTACGTGGCTGGGCTGAAGGCCGATGGCTTCTGAGGACCTGGTTTCCTTGACAGAAGCATCCAGGATCTCTTTATCACTGAGATTTATGGCCAGGTGGCACCTCGGTGTCACTTTTGTCATTTTTATGTTACTTGTTTTGTTCTTTTGATTTGGAAACATGTAGCCATAAATTCTGGGAAATTTTCACTTATTGCTTCTGTGACAGTTGTCCTATGTGATCCTCTGTGCTCCATCCACTCTTCTGTCCCTGTCACCCTGTCCTTCCATCCTGCTCTGATGCGTGCCTCCTTGCCCTTCCTGTGACGAGACGTCTGGTGGGCACCAGGGTCTCTGGACCACCAGGCTTTTACTGTCTGCATCCTCACAGCTCAGTATCTTCAGAAGTTCTCTGAGCCTATTTAATTCCTTTGGGGAGGGACCAGCCTGGCCATCAGCATTCTGGAGGTGCTCTGGGGAGGGGACATGGCTGTCTTTCTTTCTTGTTGCTGTGGGTTTTCTTATTGTAGTGAGATACGCGTAGAATGATATCGACCATGGTGAAGTGTTAGGTTTGTGGCACTAAGTACATTCACCGTGTTCTGCAGCCATCGCCACACTATTCATTTCCAGAACTTTTCATCTTCCCAAACCAAAGTGGTCTCTGTCAGGCAATGACCCCCCGATTCCGCCTGCCCCCAGCCCATGGGCACCACTCCTCTGCTTTCTCTCTGGGACTTTGTCTACCCTGGGCACCCCCTCTGAGTGGAACCATGCGGTAGTTGTCCCTTCATGTCGGGCTCATTTCACTGGCATGATGTCCTCCAGGCTCACCCAGCCTCGGCCCGGGCAGAAGGACCTCACACTCCATGTCCCAGCCTTTCTCCTCGCTCCCTGTCTTCCGCCCCCTCTGCAGAAATCTTCAGGGTTCTGGAGGCCAGGGGTCCAAGAGCAGGGTGTCGGCAGGGTGGCCTTCTCCCGAGGCTTGTCCTGGGCTCGAAACAGCCATCTCCCTTTGCCTCTCGCTGACCTAATCTCATCCTATAAGGACAGCAGTCAGATGGGGTCAGGGCCGAGCTAAAGGTTGCATTTGCACTTGACCGCCCCTCGAAGGCCTTGTCTCCAAATGGGTCACATTTGGAGCTCCTGGGGGCGAGGACGGCAGGGGAGGGGGCGGCGGGAACACAGTCAGCCCACAGCAGTCTCCAGAGCGCATCCAGGCTGGATGCAGGGTGCGGGTACCAGGCCTCGCGGAGCTCGGGCAGCTCTCTAAACGCCGTGGGTTTCTCTGCCTCAGGGAGAACTAACGCGGACGTGATGGCCGCCCTGTCGCAGGGCTACAGGATGCCCCGTATGGAGAACTGCCCCGATGAGCTCTATGACATCATGAAGATGTGCTGGAAAGAGAAGGCGGAGGAGAGGCCCACCTTCGACTACCTGCAGAGCGTCCTGGACGACTTCTACACGGCCACCGAGGGCCAGTACCAGCAGCAGCCCTAGCGCGGGGACTCGGCCACTCCCGGGATGGCGGCCTCCTCCACCAGGAACAGAGAGCAGCCCCTGGTCCTCGGTTCATTTCCTGAGCTGGGGGCACCTGCCGTCCCTGCTTCCCGCACGTGAGGTGAAGCTACTCAGGAAGAACTCTCTCCACGGGAAAGGATTCTCCTCTCGGGCCAGGGCCTGCCAGGGTGCCCCCCGAGAGCAGACTGGCTCGGCTGGACCCACATCTGGGCACAGGCTTCTGAGGAGAAAGCACCAGACCCACCCAAGGGCGCCCCGGTCAGCTCTTGTTGACAAGAGGCTGTGCCCCCACCCAGGTTCAGAGACCCGTCCAGTAAACCCCCGTTAGGAGAGAACTAAACTCACTGATCAGCATCAAATAACCTGATACCTTTTATGACACTTTTTTGTATTTTCTCTGTGCTTTAGCTTATGTGTTAAAAACAAAAAATTACTAATCTCTGTTAGAGTTTGCAAAAGTGACGTCCGGAGCTTTGGTGTCTTTCCCAGATCTCAGTCCGAGACTGTTAAACGTTGCCCATGGCAGAGACCAGCCTGGAACCCCAGCCGGGAAGAAGCGTCCTCTGCAAGTGGGCAGGGCTGCCGTGCTAAGTGACACGGGCGCCCCCACCCCCCACCCCAAGCCACTGGGGCCTCTGCCCAGACCCCCATGACCCTGTCCCGGAAAAGAGCTGCAGAAACTACTCGGCCGTTAAGAAGAAAGATTTTTAAAGGTCCAGCTTTTCAATTCCACACTTTTCCGTATATGGACTTTTTTGGACCATGTAGTTTGGAAAATTTTAATCCCTGCAGAACATTCTAGGACCTTACAAAACATGAGCATTTTCTTTATTGCTTCCAGTGATTTTGAACATTATTTTAATGATCAAATATTAATTTTAGTCATACTCTAGAAAGTCAACGTGCCATATTTGGGGGCACTTTTGTGATTCAGCAATCTTTTCTAAATTGTGTGACGTGTATGTGAGACTATTTATATGAGGAAATGAAGGGAAAGAAATGAGTAGGGGGCTCGTTACCGAGCCCCTGGAGCAGGGACCACGAGAGGTTTTTCTATTACATTTTTCTACTCTAAGCTTTGAATGGAGATGCTCTGTCACATGTTCCACTTATGCTTTGTGTATATACCTAATATTTCTATTTTTGATTTTATTTTAATACACCTGGCCCAATAACATCTCAAGCTTCTCATTGGTGTTGAGTATTTCCAATGGTTATCTATGTCAAAATGAGTACCAATTAGGGGGTGATTCCACTAGTTACATCACTGAAAAAAATTTGTACAAGTTCTGGGAGTTCCCATTGTGGTGCAATAGAAACAAACCTGACTAGCCTCCATGAGGATGCGGGTTCAATCCCTGGCCTCACTCAGTGGGTTAAGGATCCAGCATTGTCCTGAGCTATGGTCTGGCTGGCGGCTGTAGCTCCGATTTGACCCCTAGCCTGGGAAACTCCATATGCCGTTGTGCAGCCCTAAAAAAAAAAAAAAAAAAAAAAAAAAAAAAAAATTTGTGCAAATTCTGTCTCCATCCCTCAGGTGTTTTCAGATTAGAGAACTGAAGACTTGATGGCCTGCACACCCGGCCATCCCTTTCTAAGGGCCAAACAGGATTTGTTTTCAAAGAGGCTTAGTGGGCACCATTGTAATTTAATTTTATATGTGCTGCCTGGGTGTTGGGTACCTGGGAGAGGGATGAAATTTTCTGCTTTTTCCTAAATTTGGACTTCTTTTCCCATGTGATTTTTTTTTTAAAAGGCCTTTTCTAAAATATTCTAAAATTCTCCATTCTCCAGAGCCATCTTCACAATGGTAAACTTATCATCATATAACGTCTGCACAGCTGGTCACCTGACTCTCAACAGTGTGCTTTCAACATACACCCACCTGTTCACATTTTATTTCAGAATCACACACGTGACCTGACACATGTTCCATGGTGAGAAAGTATAAAGAGTCCCCAAAGCAAAAAGAAGTTTCTGGAAAATTACTAAATGCGTTGCTTTGGGCTTTTTAGGTCTAGCGTCCCCCTCAGTCACATCTGTCTCCTTTGCTCCAAGGACCTCCTCCCTCACACCCAGCCACGGGGTGCTTGGTGGACGGACACGCACAGCACTCGCTGCTAGGATTCCTGACCCACAGCCTCGGGGCCGGGCAGATGCTTGTATAATCTTGGGGTCCCCAGGGGTGTGCAGGATGGTTTACATCGTCACATCCCAAGTCATTACGGAGAACCTGAAACCCAGAATGCCCACCGCCACCCTATGATCCTGACTGCAGGAGGCGGGGTGACGAGGTGTCAGGGTACCTGAAAAGCTTCTCTGTGAATACAGGGTGAGTGTGACGGCTGCTCAGGCTGGAGAGCTGCCCTCCAGCTTTGACCCACATGCAAAGCCATCTGCACAGAAGAAGACCTTTTTGCTCCTCAGTTTGTTTCCCCAAAGGAGGATGTGGGCATTGAGGAGGAAGAAAAAAGAGAAAATGTGCCTTTTTTCCTTTTGGAGGAATAAGAAGCTCACTGAATCCAAAAGTAAAGATCATAGGCCTGACATGTGTCCCTAAGAGGAGGGGACACTTGGTGCTCCTTTAGCCCCTCTAAGCAGGCTTCCCAAGGTGCTGTCACAATCCCACTGGGAGAGCATGCCCAGGCCTCCTTTTAGGGGACACACTACACCGCAGAAGCCTTGACTCCTGTCCCAAGACCACGGAATAGGGTGAATTAAAGGAGGGACCATATCTGCTGACACAGCAGGACAGAGCACGGCAATCAGGGCACTGAAACATACGTATAGGCTCATTTCTACTTTGCCTGTGGATGTCATTTGGCTCAAATGACATCCAGGGCAGGAGCTGCTCAAAGTTACTCAGTAGTGGAACACCAGCATCTGATGTGTTCGACTGAATTAAAACAACTGTGCATCCTCTGGCGCAGCTCCCCCACCCTTATGAGTTTAATTCCACACCCAAGCGCCCTGTGTTCTCAGCCCAGAGAAGCTCTCAGATGGTCCACACCCCCACCCTTCCCCTCAGTATCTTCACTGTCTGCCTCTGCTACTTAAATGGAAGCTCCAGTTTTCTGTCTCTTACATGTCGACTACCTGAAGTTTTCCAATGAAGCAAGGGACCAGCCTTGTCATTCTTCCCGATGGGATGATGGCTATGGATACACAAAGATACCCGTACACCCATCGTTCTCTCAATGCTCTGGCCTGTGCTCTGACTCTTTAAAAAATTACAACAACCTTTGAAGTTCTGGATGTTACTATCATTTCATGCCTGAGAAATCAGATTCATTCAAGGCTGCAGAAGGATGAGACTGGCCTATCTACATGTGTTCTTGCAAATAAAACAAGTGAAAGACATTTAGAGTGGACGCTTCCTGACTCAGTTGGATATTCTAAGTGAGCAAAGGAATTCCTTACAAAACTCCCTGCTGAAGTCCACAGAGTGAGGGGGAATTTCTTCTCAGCAATTTTAATTTGGGGAGAGAAGCTGGGTGAGAATTTAGCTCACCACTAACACTTTTTTAAAAATCAGCTTATGGAGACTATGCTTTTGAATAAAATGATTTGATAACATTTGTGCTCCATTTCCTGACATGAATTTGTATTAAACTGATACAGTTTTATCCCAGAAAGTCCTAATCTGATAGATGGTAAGGGGGAAACCTTCCAATTTAATTTCCTGTGTTCTTATGAATCTAAATACTTTGAGGAGGAGCAAGTGCCAAAAATGTCACAGGGTTCCCAAGATGGTCACCATATGATGGTGAGAATTTCCCTTAAGTCTGGCCATGATGGGGTCAGTGTCGCAGGCCTCCGGCTACAGGCCATTGTAAAGCTTAGTCAGCTGTAATGTGGATTATATGCGCAACGGGCGCTGTTAGCACAGAACTTTCAGCATCAAAGGTGGTTTTATTTACAGCACCAAAAGCTGATACATGTTGCAAAGCAAGAAAACGATCTGGGAGTTTTTAAGTTACACTGAGGCTGGGGCTCAGACAAGTTCTTAAGGCCTCCTCTGCTACCCTTGGGGTCAAATGTGCTTTGGATTGAAGGTTTGTCTTTATTTAAAAGGTTATCAATGCATATACTGAATATTGGGTGACAAACCCTCCGTGAACACTGGAGAAGAAACCTTTAATCAAATAAAACATTTCTGCAGAAAAAAAAAATGACTGAACACACAAGAGTGGGATGAACATCGCCTATAAATAGCTTCAGATTGGGTTTTAACACCACCTGACTTCTTGAACAACTCGGTTGGGAATATTTTGGACTTTTGCAGCTAAGTGGAAGGATGGGAGAGCTTGGAGGGTGTGCAAGACCTTTTAGCGTCAGTGGTGTGTCCAGTTCAAATAGGACAGGGGGGTTGTGGTTTACCCAAAACCCATTCTATGCTGCTATGTCCCAAAATAGGACAGATTTATGCATCTCTTTGAAACAAGGTAGTCATTAAACTACTCAGACCAAATGCACTTCAGGGAGGTCTGAGACTTGGCAGGTCAAGGTGGGGGAGGGGAGAAACATCTAATGGTTTCAGCTGCCACAGAACAGCCGGTGAGCTGTGGTGGCTGAACTAGTTCAGGACTGCAGTGGTCTGCAAAGGACCATGAATGAAAAGACGCCCTTTCCCAGCAGGAAAGCCAGACTGTGGGGGAGCACGACCTTCCATCCTGAGCACTGGATGGCAGACTCCCAAATCTAACTGCCCTGGAAGCCACTCAGATGTGGGCGACAGAATAGGGGGCCCCTAGGGTGCAGACACCTTCAGACCATCAAGGGAGCTGGAGCACAGACTTTTTCTGTTTGTTTGTTTGCTTTTTAGGGCTGCACCTGCAGCATATGGAAGTTCCCAGGCTAGGGTGAGCTGCAGCTGCTGGCCTAGGCCACAGCCACAGCAACACAGCATCCCAGCCACGTTTGTGATCTACACCACAGCTGACGCCAAAGTCAGATCTCTAATCCACTGAGAGAGGCCAGGAATTGAACCCATGTCCTCAAGGATACTGGTTGGGTTCTTAACCCGGTGAGCCACAAGAGGAACTCCTGGAACTGTGGTGTAGGTTGCAGATGCAGCTTGGATCCCACATTGCTGTGGCTGTGGTGTAGGCTGGCAGTTGCAGCACTGATTTGACCCCTAGCCTGGGAACTTCCATATGCCCCATGTGCAACCCTAAAAAAAAAAAAAAAAAAAAAAAGATTTATGCAACACACCTAAAGTACTTATGAGCCAACCCAGTCAACTATAAAGAAAAGGTAAATTGAACCATGGAGGACATTTGATGTATATGTGATATACACGTAATAAAACAGAAAAATGTCCATGATGTATGGTTACATAGAAATAATCAGAATATAAAATTATTTACGAAGAGTGAGACCTGCTTTTTAAAAAGGAAATGTCAAAAAGTATGCCAAATAATAAAAATGAGGCAAGAAAAGAACAAACAAAACACTTCAAGAGAACACCCTCAAGTAATAATATCAAAAGTCAAATTGTTGCTTTTTTCCCCCACTTTCATCTATCTTTCAGTTTTCATTGTTAACAATGAAATAATGAAAAAGAGGTGTGCTTACATAAGGGTGCCAAATCCTATTTGTAGACAGAATGGAATCTATTAAAAAGTTTAAAAGTTGCTTAAAGAGAAAAGAACTACATTGATGACGGTTGGTCAAAGGGACACAGCAGCCAAAGGAAAGCTCTCCCAGGGCCCAAAGCTGGAACAATTTGAGTAACAAAATAAATAAAGTAGTAGTGGGTTATAACCTGGAGGATAATGTAAATATTCATGAGTCCACACTGGTATAAATAAATAATTCAGACGAGTAGTTTTTCCCACACGGAAGAATCCCAGATGATGAATGCAAATACTTTGCCTTCAAAGAGGGAAAGCTTCGCACCCGCTCCTTGGGCTCACTGCGCAAAGTGACTTCTTTCCAATGAGAAAAGCATCTAAAGGGAGGGAAAATGTACCTTCACGGTGGGGAAACCCGACCAACGCCCCCCAGCCAGATGGTCAAGGGCAACCCGCAGTGGCGAAAGTGTGCCCCGCGCGATGGGCTGAAACGACTCCACCTCTGTGGTCTTCCTTCCCCAAATCCATAACCCCAGCCCGGTCACCGGAAAAGCATCGGACACGCGCAAGGCTAAGAGAGGGACAATATTCCCAGCCAGGAACCTCCAAACCGTCAAGTGATGGACAGGAAGGAGCCTAAGGAGACAGAGCGGCTCTGTGTGCGGCCATCGTCTGGCTGGGGCAGAAAAGGGTCATTCAGGAAACAACGGTAGCCAGGATAAAGTCTGGCCTTTAATAGTTAATATGACCTGTCCATATCAGTTCATCAGTTGTGACAAGTGTGTCACACAACTGTGAGATGTTAATAAGGGGGAAACTGGATGCAAGGGACATGGGAACTCCCTGGACTGGTTTTGCAATTTTTCTGTAATTTTAAAACTGCTCTAAAGTTTATCAGCAGCAACATCAACAACAACAACAACAGAAGTAAACAGGTTCCTGGAGTCCGATCTTGGCACCAGAAGCCGTAAAGAATTCCCAGTCTGTCGTTTACTCAGAGTTAACATTATTCAAAAGTCCGTGTTTGTTTCCAGTGTAGATGCTCATTCATAAGATTAATACTTCATTACGAAAAGAAAGTGACGGGAGTGTTCTTATCTGACTTCTGGAAAACACAAACACAAACATCCTTAAGAACCGGCTTAAACTTGGTTAATTCTAGCCAATTCCCGCGGGAGACAGCGCCACCTAGTGTTTCATTACGGAAAGGAACCTCTGGTGGTTCTGGTTACTTCTTTAATCCCCTATACATTGCCTTAAATTCAATGCAAAACTGAAAACAATGAAATGGAAGCATATCCCCCCCCCCCGCAGAAATCCTTTAATATCAAATGATTCAAGTAATATGACTGAAATAGATTAGTTTCCCTTACGACATCAGCCTAGAATCTTTGTTTATAAAACGCCTCTTTCCGTTTTTCAAAATTCAGTCCATGAAGTTCCCACCGTGGCGCAGGGGAAATGAATCAGAGTAGGAACCACGAGGTTGCAGATTTGATCCCTGGCCTTGCTCAGTGGGTTAAGGATCTGGCATGTAGGCCAGCAGCTGTAGCTCTTATTCAGCCTCTAGCCTGAGAATCTCCATATGCTGTGCATGCAGCACACACACACACATAAAAAGTCCAAAAAATAATGTGTATGAAAGATACCTTATCAGAAATACGAACTGATAAAAAGTGTAATAATATAGCCAATTTTAAAAAGTTACAAAATAACTTCTTAGCAGATCTCAATCCTAAGTATCAGCTCTAGAAACTGTGAAGCTCTAAGTTAATATTGTGTTAGCTAACTTTAACCCAACACTTACACAAATTCCCTTGTTTAATAAGTCCATGCTTATTTTAATATCAGATTGTTATTCATAAAGTTATACCTTTATTAAGAATAAACAGTAAAAGAGGAAAAAATGAGCTCAATTACAGACTAAAACATCTCCAGGGAGAAAACTCAAATGATTAGTTAATATATATTGGTTTTAAACCTGAGTGTTTTTTCAAAATGTGTCATAAAAAAAAGAAACACAGCTGAAATAACCGGTATTTTCTAATCATGAATAACCAAAGTAACAGTTTGCCCATAGAATATAAATTACAAAAATGTATTTCCCTCGCTAATTTCCTATATACTTGGCATATAAAATAGGTGGGAAAAACTCAGTTAATAATTTGATTGACACTCTTTGCTCTCTTCTGAACACAAAGATCTGTTAAGATAAGCCCTTGAAGTGATTATTTCTGTCAGACCTTGAATTAAGGGGTCATTTTCCATAATGGAAGTCTTTATATATGTGTGTGTGTATATATACACACACACACACACATATATATAAAACTGAATTACTTTGCCATAACCCGAAACATTGTAAATCAACTATTCATCAATTAAAAAGGAAAAAAAGTCATCTTCAAGGTAAGATTAGTTTTTGTTTTTCAGATTTCACTAAGATTTCATTACAAAATAATTTATCCAGGTTATGATTCATTCTAGCTTATTTCGGTGTTTTTTTCTCACATAAAAACTCGGCTTTGGGACTTGACGTTTTCCTGCCATCAAGCACCTTGCTGTGCAGCTTAAAGGGCGGTGTCCGAGGCGTGCGGTACCTGCTGACATGTTACTCCGGCTTATTGGTTGATGTCTTTGCCCTGGAAATATTATGACTAACCAGCCACCAATCAAAACCCAACATTGACAGGAAGAAAACAGAAAACGTTCCGAAATGTAAAACACGGAACAGAGCGGCGTGGAATATTTTCTCCGGAAGAGAGCTTCCAGCCTGCGTGGTGATGCACTGCAGTACAAGGATTCGGGCAAAACTGAGTGTGACAGTCGGCGTGGTGACTGCTGGGCACCTTCCCGCTCTTACCTGGAAGCCGTGGCACCTGCGCCGCCCTTCCTGGGGTCCAGGGGCAGAGGCCTCGGCCACCTCTTTCCGTGACACTCAGGAGATGGTTTTCTTCTGGTCCAGAAGGAGAAAGACCGACTCTTCCTGGTGATAGAAACGATCAGAAAGCGATGAGGTTGGAGCAGAAAACAGGAATAGTCATCCCTCTGATCCCACGTGGCTCCTGCCTTAAACAAACAGTGAGATTCAGCTGAAAATGAGACACAGGAGAACTGGGGGACCCGCTGCAGGGCAGCGGGCAGAAGGCCCCAGAAACCCCGGCACCAGAGCCTAGGCACTTCCTCCTGCCAACACGCACTGGGCACCGTTATTTCAAGTCCTTTGGAAATGATGTCTTTTCAAACCGTGAACTTATCAGAAAACCACCATCATGTTCATTCCGGGGCTGAAGCAGGTCAGGATCAACCTGGAGACCAGCTGGTGTTCCACCTTTGGGACCCCAGGCCCCAGAGGAAGAAGAATAAAGCTGGGGTTTATGATGGCAGAAAGCCTATGCTTATTTCATGGCAACGCAGGTTTTGAGTCTGAAGATTTTGCTTTTTTCCCCCCTCAAATTCTAGGATGTTGCCAAGAAAGCATTGGAGCTACTGTTCCCGTCTAATAAAAGCTTGGGAAGCAGTGCGCTCCTTTTTGATTTTGTATCGTGAGGTCTCCTCTCTGTGTTGGTTTTCACAGACTCAAGGGTCTCAGCATTGGGGTCTCGGTACTTTGAAAGGATGGGAAACAAGCTCCTAGACAGGTCGGGACCAAGCAGGAGGAGGAGCTGCCTGCATTCACCTTCAACAGGAACAGAAACAGAGCAACACCTGCTGGGACTGAAGGAGAAGGGCTGGAGTCTCCGCGGTGTGGGAGGACCTGCCCTTCCTGTGCTAAGATGTCCCTCCTAGGATGCAGGGTCCTCGCTCTTCTCTTCCCTGTTCTCTGGAGAAGAGAGTGACGTTTCTATAGATACTCCCCTCCCCCAGCTCCCAACATCAAAAAAAATAAAAAATAAAAAAATAAAAAAATAAAAAAAACCATGGGTTTCATCGAATTTTCTTTGCGAAATGTCCATTCTAGGTCCATCCCATGTTGCTGCAAATGGCATTACTTCGTTCTTTTTTTATGGCTAGAAATGATCATCCTAAGAGAAGGAAGTCAGACAGAGAAAGTGAAATATCATGATATCATTAATATGTGGAATTTATTTATTTTTTAAATGGCACGGCAGAACTTACAAAACAGAAACAAAGATTTAGAAACCAAACTTAGGGCTACCAAAGGGGAAAGTTAGGGGAGGGATAAATGAGGCTGTTGGGATTGACATGTACACACTACTACATATAAAATAGATACAGAACGGGGACCCACTGTACAGCACAGGGAAATCTACTCCATACCCTGTGATAGCCTATATGATAGGAAAATGTCTGAAAAAGAAGGGATATGTGTATAACTGATTCACTTCGCTGTACACCTGAAACTAACACAATATTGTAAGTCAACTATACTCCAAGAAAAATTTTTTTAAAAGTCCATTCACAGTGGTTATATGTTGATTTTTAAAATAAATGAAAATTAGAGGCAGGAAAGCATTTCCCTGTTGACTGAATGACGTGGGACTTCAGTTTTCATGCAGCTCCTCTCCCACCTTGTCGGACAGCGACATCAGGAATTGTTCACTGATTTTGTGGAATTGTAAACATCACTGTGATTCCAAAGAGTAGATCTGAACCGTTTTCATGACTTTCCATGCCATTTGTGGGTGAATTGAGAGCACAGAGATTTATAATTGAATTGAGTCTGGAGTCCACGTCACCGCAGGTGTGAATACAATTCACCACCAACTGGCTGAGTAGATTAATGACCATCGGGTTATTTTATTAAATGTTCAAGTCAAAAAATTCCCTCAGGAATTGCTTCCAAGTTGCAGTGAAATTGTGCAATGCTTTAAATTTGTTTTAACAAATCTCATGCCAATCCCGAGGCCCAGGGATTAATAAAAGCACGTGAAGATATATTGTGCCATGAGTTCTGGAACCTTCTGGGGAGCAGAGGGGACATTCTCAAGGAGGCGAGGAGGACAGAGGGGTCCTCAGGGCTGGTTGAAATAATCCTGCCAGCTTGGCCCCTCGCAGCTTCTGTTCCATCTGTCTTTCTCTTCCTGGCTGTGGCCGACTCTCTCCAGATTTGGGAGCAAGCGTTGCCCTGTGACTGCAGTTCTCAGAGGGGTGCATGGAAATACGTTGATTTTCAGTTTGTCTGGCTTTATCTTGTCACAGGCGGGGAATGATGACTTCTGAGCTCTTTACCTGTCAGAGCAGAAACTGCACAAACATCAGCATTCGGATCACCGTGGCAAGTATGGCTCAATAATGCCACAGCGAGGAAATGAGAAAGAAAGAGGGGAGACCTCCGCTGCTGGCCTCAAGTGCTTTTCATAAGACCCATCTGAAAAAAAACAAAAAAACAAAAAAACATTTGAGAACCAGATGAAGACTATCTTTGAAGTGGGTTTGGAGTTAAGCAAAGCAGAAAGGCATCTACTAACCTTAGGCTGACCTCGTAACTTTGCATCCAAACCAGGACGTTTGTGAGCATAAAAGGGAGCGAGAGTATGCATTCATTACATGGGAAAATGGGTACATCTCTTTGGATTTTCAGTGCTGTGGACATTTCATTGAAGGCAAAAAATAAGTTAGCATGTTATTTACTAAAACTCCTTTCTAACAACAACAACAAAAAAACGTGTTTTATTGAATGTTAGTGGATTCTTGGCTGTAGCCACTTTAAAATAAAAATCCTAGCATTTCTTGGAGTTCCTGTCATGGTTCAGCGGTAATGAACCCTACTAGTATCCATGAGAATGGAGGTTCGAGGCATGGTTCTCACTCAGAGGGTTAAGGGTCCAGTGTTGCCAGGAGCTATGGTGTAGGTCACAGACAAGGCTGGGATCTGGCCTTGCTGTGGCTGTGATGTAGGCTGGCAGTAGCTCCGATTCGACCCCTAGCCTGGGAAACTTCATATGCCCTAAAAAGCATTAAAAAAAAAAAAAAAAAAACCCAAAAACTAAAACTAAAAAATCCTAGCTAGCATTCAGGGTGCAGTCCTAAAAAGCAAAAACTAAAATAAAAACCAAAACCAAAAAACCCCTTAAAAACTCCTAGCATTTCTCTAAGCTTGTTAATGCCAGGATTCTCAGATTTTCAGTTAGACTTAAAACAATTAAAAGTCTTCTTATAATTATAGTAGGAATAACATCATTCCTACCAATATGTTGTACAGCCATAGGACAACTTAGCATGATATCTATTTAGGAACAGGGAAAAACTATTTCTCTTCAGTGTCATCACAGAATTCCAGATTTCAAAGCTGAGAAATCATTTAGTCTCGACCTTTTTCCCCCCCAGCTGCACCCATGGCATATGGAAGTTCCTAGGCCAGAGACTGAACCCAAGCCACAGCAGTGACAACACCAAGTCCTTAACCTGCTCAGCCACAGGGGAACTCGAGTCACCGTCACTTTATATATTTCACTAGCAACGCACAACTGCCCCTGCCCCACAACCACCAGTCACCACAATTCTATCCTTTTCTCCCCTGAGTTTGACTATTTTACTTTTTCCTCCCTTATTTTACTTAACGCCAGTACTGTGGAATTTAAATATGGTTATGTTCTGTTTCTGATGTGATTATCTAGTTTTGTTCCTTGTTTCCTATGTTTTATTTTTTGCATCTTGTTCTTATTTCAAGGGCCTTGAAGGCACTGGGGAAACAGTTTCTGATACAGTGTTTGAGATTCTAGAGGAAGCGTCCAGCCTAGGCAGGGAAGTGGTTGGGGTTGAGGCTACTCGGTTCTCCTGTAAGGGGTCAGGCTCTCTCGTGTCTATGGCGTGGAGAGCGGGGTGACCGCAGGTCTGCTCGGCCCCTGGGAATGGTGTGAATGTGGACTGCAGCTGAACAGGCCTTTCCAGCCCTTCTATTCCAGCTGGGATTCATTTGATTGGAGAAAAATGCCCGCGTGCCAGGCGTTGCGCCAGTTGCTGCCGTGGCTCCAGATGGAGTCAGACATCCCCCTGGAGCCTGCAGCCTCGGGTGGCAGGTGTGGCAGATACATCAACAACTCAGCCCGAATTTACCATTCACCTGAGCATTAGTAGGTGTTCGGTGAAAGCGGGTTTCGGTTCTGGGGCATCCGTGTTTGGTTGTCATATATTCACCTGCTGAAGTGTCTCCCTCCCTTGCGACCGAGGCTCCTCAAGGCTGTGTTCATTCTGCCTTGCCTGGCACAGAGGAGGGGCTCCTTAGGTACTTGTGACTGAAGGGAGAGGTGGGTGAGAACGGGCAACATTGGGCAATCAGGGGGGTGCTCCCCGGAGAAGGTGTTCTGCATCCTTGAAGAAGCGGTAGGATCATCACAGACTCAGCTGGGAAAGAGGCAGAGACCTCAGCATAGGATGCAGGAGAGGGTAAGAGGCCACTCGGCCAGAGCTGATGGCTGGGGAGATGGGCTGGACAGGACCGTCTGGGAGATGGTGAGTGGTCTGTACTGAATTGGATCCTGCAGTGTCGTGGTGATCAGTCACCCCGTCCTGATGGGGAAGGTGTGTGGATGCATTAGAAGCAGCAGAGGCTGGAGGCAGTCAGACCCCTTGGGACACTGCTGCCATAGTCCCGCTGAGAGCTGGAGCAGACCTGAGGAGGGATGCAGACAAGGCCAGAGAAGGGACGGAGGCCGAGGATATTTTTAAACCAGAGTCTGAAGTGCTGGTTATCCACAGTCCCCGGGAATACATCAGCTCAAGACAAACTAGGATGAAAACAAGCAGCTAATACCTTTCTCATCTGCCTCTCCAACTCCTTTGCAACCTTCAGTCCTTCCAGATTCTTCCTTCCTGTGGGGAACAAGCAGATGCTGCCAAATCTGCAACATTTAAATATAAACCTGCCCAGGCTGCTGCCTCTCGGAGGCACCAACACAGGCCGGACAAACCCCTGTCCTCAAGGACTGCACCCCTCACTCCTAACTGTTATCTGGTTAGGAACCAAGGTTTCCCTTTGTTCTCTGTCTGTAGGAACGTTTCTTCTGCTGTTTACAGCAACCTCCCCTTTGACTATGACTCAGGGTCTGTGCACGCTGGGCAGTGGATGAACTCAGCGACTCATTCTGAGCTGTATTTAAAAATCAGGGAGTTCTTGACGTGGCTCTGAGGTAATGAACCCAACTAGTATCCATGAGGACGTGGGTTCGATCCCTGGCCTCGCTCAGTGGGTTAAGGATCCGGCGTTGCCGTGAGCTGTGGTGTAGGTCACAGACATGGCTTGGATCTGGCATTGCTGTGGCTGTGGTGTAGGCCAGCAGCTGTAGCTCTGATTTGACTCCTAGCCTGGGAACCTCCATATGCCTTGGGTGTGGCCCTAAAAAGACAAAAAAGTAAAAAATAAATCGTTTTTCTCTGGCCCTGGCTCCTTGCGCTGGCACGATATCTGAGGTGTCTTCTCTTCCCCTTCAAATGTGTCTTAGTAGTTGGGGAAAATGAACTACTGGAAGGGCCACCCTCTCTGATCCTGGTTGAGACCCTGTCTCCCGCAAGGAGAGCGCGTGTGCGGGGTGCGGCGTGCTGCATGTGCCTGGCTCCTGAGACTCAGGGCAGGGCAGTGGTTAGAATGTGTGTTATGGGGAGAACTGTGGGGGGGGGCGGGAGGGAGTAAGAGTCAGAGTTATATTCTTCGATCAACAGAGAGGATGGCTCTTCATTTTAAACCATCCCATCCTTCAGGTAGTACTTCCTTTGTCACCTCTATAAATATAAAAGCCTGCTTATTCTTTTTTTTTTTTTTTTTTTTTTTTTTTGTCTTTTTTTCTAGGGCCACTTCCTACAGCATATGGAGGTTCCCAGGCTAGGGGTCGAATCAGAGCTGTAGCCACCGGCCTACACCAGAGCCACAGCAACACGGGATCCGAGCCACGTCTGTGACCTACACTACAGCTCACGGCAATGCCGGATCCTTAACCCAAGCGTGCTTATTCTTCCAACAGAATTTGTCAATAACCATTTCCTCACAAGGGATGTTTGTGGCTTGATATGTATCTTTTTCTATATGAAAAAGAGGCATATCACCTATGAAGGCAGGTTTTTAAAAGTCTTTCTAGAGATGAAGTGTAAGGTTTAATTGACTTCGTTAAACTTATTCCAGATTTTTTTTTTTTTTTTTTTTTTTTTGCTTTTTAGGGCCGCACCCACAGCATATGGAAGTTCCCAGGCTAGGGGCTGAATCGGAGCTACAGCTGCCGGCCTACACCACAGCCAGAGCAACACAAGATCCTTAACCCATTGAGCGATGCCAGGGATTGAACCTGCAACCTCATGGTTACTGGTCAGATTCATTTCCACTGTGCCACAACGGGAACTCCCCAGAAGTATTTTTTGTTGGGATATACTAACATAGAACTTTATATTAGTTTCCGGTGTAAACCATAGTGATTTGATGTTTGTATATATTGTGAAATGATGGCTACAGTAAGTCTACCCATCAGCTCACAAAGCTACAAGTACTTTTTCTTGTGATAAGAACTTTTAAAACCTCTCTTAGCAACATTTAGATATAAAATACAGTATTATTGGAGTTCCCGTCATGGCTCAGTGGTTAACAAATCCGACTAGGAACCATGAAGTTTCGGGTTTGATTCCTGGCCTTACTCAATGGGTTAAGGATCAGGCGTTGCCGCGAGCTGTGGTGTAGGTCATAGATGCAGCTTGCATCCCGAGTTGTTGTGGCTGCAGTGTAGGCTGGCAGCTACAGCTCCGATTGGACCCCTAGCCTGGGAGCCTCCATATGCCGCGGGTGCGGCCCTAGAAAAGACAAAAATAAATAAATAAATTAATTAATTAAATAAAATAAAATACAGTATTATTAACTATGGTCACCATGCTATGTATTACATTTCTGTGTCTTGGAGTTCCCGTGGTGGCGCAGCGGTTAACGAATCCGACTAGGAACCATGAGGTTGCGGGTTCGGTCCCTGCCCTTGCTCAGTGGGTTCACGATCCGGTGTTGCCGTGAGCTGTGGTGTAGGTTGCAGACGCGGCTCAGATCCCGCGTTGCTGTGGCTCTGGCGTAGGCCGGTGGCTACAGCTCCGATTCAACCCCTAGCCTGGGAACCTCCATATGCCGAGGGAGCGGCCCAAGAAATAGCAACAACAACAACAAAAAAGACAAAAGACATTTCCGTGTCTTTTTATTTCTCAACAACAAGTTTGTACCTTCATCTGTTTTGCCCCTGCCCATCTCACCCCCCACTTCTGGCAGCCACCAAACTGTTTTCTGTATCTCTGAGTTCAGTTTCTGTTTTGTTTATTTTTAGATTCCACATTTAAGTGTGATCATACCGTGTTTGTTGTTTTCTGTCTGGTTTATTTCACTAAGTATAATTTCATCCATGTTATTGCAAATGGTAGGATTTCCTTCTTTTGTATGGCTGAGTAGTATTCCATTTTGTGTGTGTGTGTGTGTGTGTGTGTGTGTACACAGAGATGTGATAGTTTATATATAGTGTCCTCTTCTTTATCCACACATCCATTGACGGGCACTTAAGTTGTTTCCATATCTGGCTATTGTAAATAATGCTGCAGTGAACATGGGGGTGCAGCTGTCTTTTCAAGTTAGTGTGTTTGTTTCCTTTGGGAATATCCCCAGGAGTGGGGTTGCTGGATCTATGGCAGTTCCCTTTTTCTTTTGAGGAATCTCCGTACTGTTCTCCACAGGACCTGCACTGGATGCAACTTGATCTAAAATAGAGGCAATGGGAACGCAGAACATTCGTTCTCTCGCTATGAGAAGTTTTCAAAAGGAAGACTAGACTCCACTGTCCTTGTGATGAGGCTCAACAGGAGGAAGGGTAAGTAAAGAGTGATGCGGTGGCCTGAGCGCTGAACACCTGACGGAGCACCTGCTCACAGAGAACACCGAGGAAGGTGTGCGGGGCTGCTTGGACATGTTTGAAGTGGCCAAGTGACATCCTGTGCGGATGCTTGGTAGGCAGCTGGGTAGAGCAGATCTAAAGATGAGGAGAGGAATTGGAGATGGAGAGGCCGGCTTGGGAACCTCAGGACGAAGATGCTAATTTCAGCCCTAAAGCTAAGTGAGATCGTCCAGGAGCAGGGTCAAGTGAGAGCAGGGGGGTGCAAGCAGCCCTGGCTGCCAGAGAGAGGAAGGGAACCCTTCCCTGTGTCAAGCAAACCAACGGACTGCTTGTCTGGACTCTCGAAATGGTCTCCCAGCCCCAGGCTTTCCTCTTGCTGCCAGTCCATTCATTACACTGTATCTCATCACCTTATTCTTCTGACCCCACGCTCCAGTGTGCTCCCCTTTGTTGGAGAATAAAGTCTACATCCCTTTGTACAGAGCAAAGCCTGTGCAGGAGCAGCCCAGCTCCCTCTTCACAGGAACCCCAGACTAGATATTTCATCCACACCTATCTGCTCTCGGACCCTGTGACATGTCACGCTTTCTCAGCTACGAGCTGGCCCTTCCACCTGGAACACCCATCATCTGTTTTCCTCCGCCTCCTCTTTGGCACTTCCTTGAGCCCCTACCCCCACCCCATCTACAATCTAATTTATCCTGACTTTATTTTACATGCTAACGGGCTCTTGGCAGACTCTAGAATCTGAGTTAGGTGAAACATCTAGCTTTAAGCTGTGCAGATAATAAAACAAATACTTACTGAATTGAAACCATGATTTTATCATAACCACTCTGAGATTTACAGAAAAACATATGATTCACCCAGCACTGCCTTCAGCACAGAGCCCAGCCCTCTTCCTCATTAAGCATGAGAATATTCTTAATATTCTCCTAAATAATCAATTACATATTAAAAAGAAATAGATCAACTTCGAAAAACCTGCAGGGAGATTACTCAAGGGATAAAATTTCAAAGTCGGCATTTAAAAATCACAACCCTTTTGAAGTTTTATTAAATTTTCATTATAGGATATAAAATGATTTTTCTATAGATAATAGTGAGATCTATAGTTACAACAAAGCATTCTTTACCTTTAAAAAACACAGAAATATGGCAATTGCTATGAGCATTTCCTTAAGTAGGTTCATAGTCAATAGAATTTTTTACCCTTTTTTTTTTTTTGGTTTTTAGGGCCGTACCCACGACATATGGAGGTTCCCAGGCAAGGGGTCTCATTGGAGCTAGAGCTGCCAGCCTACACCACAGCCACAGCAATGCCAGATCCAAGCCTCGTCTGCAACCTACACCACAGGTCATGGCAACGCTGGATCCTTAACCCACTGAGTAAGGCCAGGGATAGAACCCAAAACCTCATGGTTCAGTTGGATTCATTTCCTTTGTGCCACTACGGGAACTCCCCTAGAATTTTTTACCTCTTAATCTGCTCTGTTCCTAATATTTCATGAAATATCACTTTGGATATTAAAACATCTTAATTGGTGCAGCAGAGTATCGGTACTGTTTTGGCAGCTTACTTTTCTATCAGATTTCCAGCTGTCCTTAACAGCGCCTACAAAAAATAATTGCAAAGACAAAACGGAGACATGGCTAATTGATTCTGGAGCAGGATGGAACCACAGAGCTTTGCCGAATGGGGGCTGTTCCTCTAATACTCTGGGCTTGCTTCTCACTTTTATAACATTTAACACTCTAGAGATGCTGTATTTATCGAGGCAAATATTAACATACATTTCATGGAAGAACACACACAGATAATCCACAAATACAAGGAAATGTTTAAAAGAATAATTTAAAAGCAAAAGTAAAAGACATAGTTTTCACCAATCATTCAGGAAAATGTCAAAAAGAGAATCACAATACCCTGTGCTGGAAGGGAATGAGCAAAAGGCATTGCCATATGCTGTGCGAAGTCATATGTTCCAGGATGTGCAGTGCAGCATATTGTTTAAGACACCAAATAACTAGAACAAAAAATCTAAATATCCATTAACGGGGATGTCAGATAAATCACGGTATAGCCACACAGCGGAATCCTGTTAATTATTTCAAAACGAACAGTTCTGTACACAAAAATAAAAACAATTTCCTTCCATGACGAGGTGGTGGAGGAAAACAGGGTGCAGCACTTGCTCCGAGGACATAAGTGGGACGTGAGGAGGTGTGTGCCTGGGGACTCATCCCAGAGGCGACCATTCTGTCTCTGGTTTATTTACACATGAAGCTCAGCTCCAACAGAGCCTGTCCAGAGGACTAATGCACCTGTCTTCACTTCTTTTTCTTGGGAGTGAGAGGGCTCACCTCTCAGCCCACACCTCATTCCCTCTGAGAATCTTTTCTTTCCGGAGAAGTCAGGGATAAGCACATGCAAGAGCTGGCCTGTCATTTCAAAGTGAACCCACCGGAGTGCCATCCACAGATGTCCAGAGGTCCAAAGAGCCTCCGCAAAGATCTCTTGGTCCAACAAGAGCTCATGGTAGCACACATACAGAGTTCTAGGAAAGCGTTGTGACCAGGCCTGGATGGGTGGGCACCCTCTCTGGAGTTCAGGTGGAGTGTAGCCCCATCTTAAAGGGCAGGTGATACAGTCATGTGGGCACAGGACCAACCAGGGACCTAGATGGGTTCCAGTCCACTCCAACTCAGCCTGCTGGTACCTTCCATCTGAGAGCTAGAGAAATTGAACTTCTGTCTTGCCCTTTGCAAAGAGTCGCTTTTCCGATAGAGGCATCATGCCACTGGGAAGGTGGCCTTTAGGAGCTTTCTCGAAGGAAGCAGAGAACGGCTAGAGCAGCACCTCTTTAAGTGAACTCATGGGCCCCTCATGGTCTCATGGCCCTTAAGCACAGATGGTCTTCTGGCACCCGAGGTCCAGAGTGGTCCTCTAGCCTAGGAAGCCTAAATAATTGGTACAGTCTATGTGACAGAACAGCGGAAGCACAGCACATTGTAGAAGAGTTCCACTGAGAAGGAATTAAAGAAAACCCTTTGGAAATTAGAGGATTAAACTTTAGTTATCTGTAACACTTTCCAGACTGCAACATTCTCTGAAGTATTTCTGAAATGTAGAAATCTTAAGGGATTGAAAATGTTTGCTTCTTCTTGGCGGCTGTATTTGCCCCAGCTAAGCAAGAGCTTGCATCTCGTTTAGGCACCTGTCTCTCCTCAGAGTTGGTTAGTTGGCTGTCCTAAGGGTTCAGCTCCTGGATGAATTTGAGAAAAGTCATGCATTTGAGGTTGGTTTAGCTTCTACTATTGTTATAAGGATGGGAGTGACTAGAGACTAGTTCTGTACATTCCAAGCAAAAACTAAAAGTTTTCCAAGTTTTAACAAAAAGTTCTCCAAGTGGAGAAGTTTACACAGAAAAGTATCATGATCTGATGTAAATATTTAAAAAATAGTTTTAACACTCATGAAAAAGAACGAGCCTGGGGGTGGGGACGAGAGTGAAAGCAGGGAGACAGACCAGCAGGGAGGGACTGCAACAGCCCAGGGAAGAAGTTATGGGGCGTATAGGCTCTGGCAATCCCACCTCTGGAAATGTATCTGGAGAACTGTAGTAGGGTCTTGAAGAGATATGTGCACACCCATGTTCAGAGCAGCACTATTTACCAAGGGGTGCAAACAACTCATGCTTATTAACCAATGGACAGATAAAAGGAGAATGCGGCATCGACACAATGGAATATTAGTCAACCTTAGAAAAGGGGATCTTGTTAAACATTGCAGCACAGGAACCTCAAAGATGTTAAGTTAAAAAAAAAAAAAAAAAGATGTTAAGTGAAGTTAAGCCTGGTCACAAACAGAAATACCGTATGGTTTCTCATGTAAGAGGCATCTAGCACAGTCAACCCGAGTCAGACAGGAAGCAGAACGGTGATCCAGGGGTGAAGGGGGGAGGGAAGCAGCTGTTTCATGGGTACCATGTTTCAGGTTTACGAGATGAAAACGTTGTGGAGAGCTGCTTCCCTACAAAGCCGTGAATCTTTAACACTAGTGAACTAGACATTTACAAACAGTGAAGATGTCAAATTTTATGCTACGTGTAAAAATAAAGCGATGCCGGCATAGGCCAGTAGTTAGAGGACCCTCAGGAGAGCTTCCTGTGGGAACATGCGGTTTGCCATTTGCGGTGGTTAATTTTCTGGTCTGCTTGACTAGGCCATGAGGTGCCCAGGTGTTGGGCCAAACGTTCCTCTGGGTGTTTCTGTGAAATTGTTTTTGGATGAGATTATTCTTTAAGTCTGTAAACTGGTAAAGCTGACTGTCCTCCCTAAGGTGGGCAGGCCCCACCCCATCAGTTGAAAGCGTGAACAGAACAAAATCTGTCCTTCCTGCCTGACTGCCTTGGGGCTGGGACATAGGCTGTCTCCCGCCTTCAGTCTTGAACCAAAACGCTGGCTCTTCTGGGGTCTCCAGCCCGTTGGTCTTCAGACTGAAACTAGACCATTGAGCTTCCTGGTCCTCAGGCCTTGGACTCAGATTGGAATTAAAACATCGACTTGCCTAGTCTCCTGCTTGCTGACTCACCCTGAAGATCTGGGGACTTGCCAGCATCCATAATTGCGCAGCCAGTTCCTTGTAATAAATTTCATCCATTTCAAGAAATTTCATGTAGTTCAATAAGTTTAATATATATATATAAAATTGGTTCTATTTCTCTGGAGAACCTTACCATACCACTTCAGAATATAAACCCAAATTTCATAATAATCTCTATTTTAAATGTTTTATATAGTAGTTTACTGATTTGTTTTCCTTTGGGGCAAAATTGACTAAACATCACTTTTAGGTACTTACATAAAATGCTTAAGAATGAGTGAATTCTCTCTGTGTGTTTTTTAATTAACAGTCAGAAAGGCTCACTTTTATTTATTTATTTTTGCTTTTTAGGGCCACACCCGTGGCATATGGAGGTTCTCAGGCTAGGGGTCGAGTCGGAGCTGTAGCTGCCGGTTTATGCCAGAGCCACAGCAATGCAGGATCCGAGCCATGTCTGCAACCTACACCACAGCTCATGGCAATGCCAGATCCTTAACCCACTGAGCAAGGCCAGGGATCAAACCTGTGTCCTCATGGATGCTAGTCAGATTTGTTAACCACTGAGCTACAACAGGACTCCCAGATATGTTCACTTATAAACACTCAAAATAGACTCTTTTCCTTAAGTTCCACAGCACCCGTTCTTCAGCCCCATACTGCTGAGCTGGTCTCGGCAAGTGGCACCCAACATGGGGCTAGCAGGCAGGCACGAGGAATGAAGGACCGTGATGACAGCAGAATTTTTATTCACTGGAAGTGCTGTGGAGCCCTGAGAAGGGAGGAATTTTGCGTCGCCACACTAAAGAAATCCTGCGGATACATTCTCTCTCTCAGGTTACAGGTACTACCCCATGGATCCATCACACCAGAGTCAAGGTTGCATCTGCTGCTGACACGGACACCTGGGAGGCTGTACAGCATCTCAAGAATCCCCTCAAGGTCAAGTTCCAGAGACTCCCTTCTCCATCGTCAGAGAGCGCTAAGCCCTGCTCTGGCCACCCCTGGAAGCTGGTCAGTCTATACATGGTAGAAGACCGAGGAGTTCCACATGAGACTTAACTTGAACTCATGTTCTGTTGGGGGACATTAGCCATTGAAATCACCCTAATCCTTGTGCTTGTGAAGTCAGGAATGGGAAGAGGGCCCTAGGTTGCTTATTTGTGTGGTGTATCTTCTGACTCCCGATATATTGGGAGTCCTCATCACCAGTTAACAAACACAGTGAGGGGGCTCATCACCCTAATAATAGCCTTTATGACCAACAAACAGATCCAGGTTCCCCCACTCATGGAGTTCAATAGTGTCTCATATGTCAAAATTGGTATGCAAGACGGATTGTTGGGCATGATTGCACGAGAACCCTACAGGGGTATGAGACGTTGAGGTCAAGGCTCACCCCACAGCCGTAGAGGACCTCATCAAGCTGGAGGGAACACTAGGTGGGTTCACCTACACATTACACACAGAGGTAAATAACACTGCTGTCATCCACACCCTGCTCTCCAGCACCAGCACCACCATCAATCCAGTAGTCTGCTGAAGGACCTAAAACTGGAGCATGCAGAGCCATGGGGATACCCGGAATGAGGCTGGCCCATGGGGATTATTAGCATGTTAGTGGGAAAACAGCCTCTCTTTTCAAAACTGAGGGGTATGACATTCTATCTTTAGAGGATTATTTTGGTTTGCTGGAGTACCTCTGTTAGATCAGTACTTAACCTGACTATAATGGTTTAAGAGTCTTGGAAGGCCACCATAGCGGCCATAAAAGCCCAACAACAACTGGACTCCTGGTGGAGGTGGTATTACAAAACAGGAGGGGACTAGAATTACTGACAGCAGAAAAGGGGAACTCTGTTTATTCCTTAAGGAAGAATGCTGTCTTTATGCCAACAAGTCAGGAGTACTCAGTGGAATGGCACAACAATTAAAAGAGCGAATAATCAAGAGGAGGTGAGAATTGGCAGTCTTCAAACTACTGGAATAAGATGATCTGGAACTGGGCTTCATGGCTCCTATACTTAACTGGGCCTCTGACTATACTCATCATTGCCCTCTTGTTTGGGCCCTGAATTCTGAATGCAATTGCTCATTTTGTAACCACGCAAATAGTCTATAAGGTTGCAAATGTTAGTCAGGACACAGTATGCCTCTCACCCAGACACATCAGACACAGGCAACTTGACCTCTAAAAATGGATGCTTGCTCCAAGAAAGTGGAAAAGCATCAAGAGGGGGGAATGTAGGAGAAAATGTCCCAGTAAAAATGTAGAAAGGAGAGACCCTGGCCATGATGACTAAGCAAAGTCTAGCCAACTGCCCCATCCACCCATCCCCCACACATCTGCTTCTGTAAACTTGTTTCTGCATCTACTACCTTGCATGACGTCACTCTGGTCCAACTAGCCAAGCATGGACCCGGAAGAGGGAGCCCATAAAAGCCTTGTGAAACCCTCTTCGGGGCTCAGACTCCGGACAGCCATCTCCTCTGAGCCCACCGGCATAATAAACCTGAGTTCTCCAAAAAAAAAAAAAAAAAAACCACTCAAAATATTCCTCTGAGATTCACACAAAAGGAAACGTTTTGTTTAAAATCTGTGATTGCTTAGAATGACTTCAGGTCATCAACTGGTTCAAAGTTTCCTCTGCTACGATTCAGTTAGACAAATACTAAAACATGTTTATTTAAGGCTCCTCCTTTTCTCCCCCCTCCTCCCCGGGTAACTCAGCCATGGTTGTGCACCCACGCGAGTGGGAAGGTAGTGGTCTGAGCAGGGTGAGGTGGTGGCACTTTGGGAACAGTGGAGACAGCAGCCCAGCCCAGGGTATTTTGCCTGGCAGGCAGGTCTCAGTGGAGGAGGAGGACAGACGGGCAGAATGCAGCCTGAGCAGGGTAAGGTCGGCATCCCAGTTGGAAAGCCCATACTTTCAAAAGTGCCAAGGTCAAAGGAATACCCAGGAGCTGGTCTGGGCTAAATGGGACTAAGGAGACCTTTAACAGAGGGTGACGCCTGATTCTGGTCTGGAAACTGTGCTCAAAAGGGCAAAATCAGGGCACTTGGCAGAGTGGGAATGAGATGTGAGGAACCAGTGTGTTGAAGCAAATATCCTAATTTTGATGGCTGGGCTGTGGCTGTGTTTGTGGGAAACACACATCCAAGTGTCTGGATGTTAGGGTGTCATGTTGACAACTGCTCCCCAAATGGTGGACAAAGTGTTCTTTGTACTGCTCTTGCAGCTTTTAGGTAAGTTTGAGATTGTTTCAAAGGAAAAATAAAATGAAACTTCAAGGAACATGTGTTTGTTAACATGATTTTCTGACACTGTGGCCAACAACTGACCAAAATGTGATAAATCACGCTTTTACTGTTTTTAGTGTAACTGATTTATTTCTCTTCCCTGTTTTAAGAAATAATATTCTTTTTTCTCTTGTGGGTTTTCTCTCATTTTCTTTCAAGCAAAGTCAAATAGGATTTGTCTTTGAAACGGACTCCAGCTCAGTACTGACTCTTTTAGAAATGAAAATACCTGAGACTTGATAATGTACAACGTGCTAAATCATAAATAAATACGATTAAAAACACCTGACGAATGCTTCTGGGAAAACAATGTCAACAGCTGTTTAAGAAAAACTGCAGTTTTGTTAGAACTTTACATTTCGCTGGAATTTTCATTATGGTCTTTTTGTTGAGCTTTAATTAGGTAGCATTCTTGCTTTCCTCAAGCTTTGGCTGAAATAGTGTGAGAAGGCAATGTTTAAAAATAGAAGCAAACACATGTTTGGAATCATGTCATTGAGTTTCCTTTGCCAGGCTGTGTCTCTTCCCTCTGAGCTGGCTGTGTGATGAATTCATTTAGTTGCTACTATGATAGCTGTTTGTCCTGCCAAGGGGTAGTCTTAGTCCTTCAAACCTACTTGAAGGACTTTTTACTTTTTACTTACTACCTACTGAACTGCAAGAGCAGGCACCACTGAGCCTAGTTGACTTTTAAGCAGAAAAAAATTTTTCTTAAACTTCTTCACATTCAAGGAACTCTGTACCAGTGTGAGCAAGATACAAAACTCAAGGAGCCACATTTTCAGATGCATTTCATTTCTTGAAATTCAAAGTCGTTCCTTTTCAAAAATTCTTACCCAGCTCTTGCTCTATGCCAACCACTGTCCTGAGTACATTAAAAGTATTAACTCTGTTCATTTTCAAATAATTCCATAAGGCATTTTCTAATATTATTCTTATTTTACTGATGAGAAAGTCAAATAGAGTATACGTCACTCAAGAGTATCAGCTAGAAGAGAGGAGAGTCAAATTTTGAACGCAGACTGTTTGGGTCAGAAGCCCTCCTGCAAGCACTACATGCTAATCCATTCCCCTTCCTAACCAGACAGGTCCCGGCTGGTCAGAATCAGCTAGATCTCAGCTTAGGATCATAGACTGATCAAAAGCAGTTGCTTCATCTCTACCTAGAGATCTCCCTGAAATCACCATAGAGGAAAACCAAGGATTAAATTAGTAACAACAAAGACAATGGAACAGACTTGTGAGTTCAACAACTTTCTGGAATTCAGAGAGTTGATTGTGGCCTGTTTCTAGAATGAAGGAAGCACGTCCTGGAATGTGTTCCTGGTGGGGCTGGTGGTGGAAATCGCCCCTTCTGGGCTTCTGGGCAGGGAGAAGTCTGCATGCAGACCTCAGAGGTTAGCAAGAGGCTATAAACAGGAGTGTAAGTTAAAAATGAAAGTGTGCTGTTGCAACAGCCTGCGCCACAGGCCCTGCCTCACCAAGCCCCTCATCTACAGACCGAATAGCCCCTGGGAAGAGATAAAGCACCAGGGGTGACCAACTGCTGCTCCCCATTCAGTGGTGTCTGCTGTGAGGGTCCCCAGTATAGCAGGTGGCTCCCCACAGGAGCACCCTGAGGGGACTCAAGTCCATGGGAGCCCTTCTGGTGGTGAAGAAAGGCGTATCAGAGAACAGGTCTATCTATGTAAGAGGGGCAATCCAGACCAGTACCAGAAAGAAAAGCTTAGTTCTAACTCTTAATTGTGAATAAAAGAAACCAAAGATTCCCAGACATATTGTGAAAACACTAGCTTCCAAGGGAAAAGCCTAAGTAAAAAGACAATTGCTCCTGAGATGTCAGAGATAATTCCAGGACCAGCACAGGCAGGCTTTGCTTTGCAAGGTTCTGGCAAGCCTGTGCTTCGTTATTCCAGGTACTCAGCAACACAGTTCATGCCTCGGTCTCCACAGAACAGTACCTGTGAATAACTGCATACAGGATAAACTTCAGAGCTAGCTCTTCAGTCCACAGATCACTAAGTAAATATCACACACATACCAATCATATCATTTTAAAGTCTGTCAAAGTCTCGTGATGGGTCAGACTGTTACTCAGTTCTCACAGAGACAGCCAAGACCACAAAGCAAGTGGCTGTGTTGCTCCCGTGTCTCCCAGTGATAAACTCATGTGACATTTTACAAAAACAGAACATGAAGTTGCCCAACAAAGACAAAAGCACAGCAAAGAAACAAAGTGTTGAGAATGTTGGACGTGACGTTTGAAACCCACGTAAATGGGGCTATGGAACAAATAGTGGACCACAGGCATGGGGACAGTGCTGATGATGCTGACACTCAGATGTGCAGCCAAAGGAACTCAGTGAAGACAGACTTACTGAGATGAATAAGGAAAGTGGCTCTGATGAAAAGGATGGAGACGTCCCAGAGGAGTGAGACCACTGAAAAGTTATACATTAAAGAGAATTTAGAAATATTTTGTGACAAAAGTTATGACAATTCACCAAGGAACAGAAACAATGCTTATAAGTTAGGTGACGAGAAGGCAAGCACCATTCAAACTACTATTGATGGGTTTGGTTTTTTTTTTTTTTTTTTTTACAAATAGAATACTTTCTCAATGTTACCAATATTTTAGATGACAGTATACTAAATATTAGTTTTATTAGTTTACATTCACTTTACATTTACAAGAGAAAGTAAAATACTTTTGAACATTCTGTAAACCTTTACAGGTCACAGAACAATCACCAGTTGTCCCACTGACTAATAGGACTGTTTTGCACGTTTTCAGCTTGCATGTTTATTCTTTTTGGTCCCATGCTACTATGCAAAGTGAGGCCTGCCTATACTCAAATGATTTCTTAGACGGAAGGGGACCCACCAGATTAAAAGAAATTTAAAACACTCAGGGAAATTTGAACACTACACGCTATTTAAGGACATTAAGAGATTGTTACATTTTTAGTGGTAACAATAGTATTTGATTCTATTTCAAAGGAGTCCTTCAAATAATGTCAGCAAGACAGAGGGATATGAACCCAGACCCTCCTTCCAACACAGAGGCACCAACTTACCCAGTTTTTGTGAGAATTCTAGGAGCCAGTTAAGAGGCTGCAGGGCCCGGTGAGCAGAAAGCCAGTAAGAGTCACATCAAATGGGTAAGAAGGTTCCTTGCATTTTGCCTACCCCACCTCTCTAAATCAGGGCACTTATGGGAAAGCCATCATGTTTGGATGCCAGGTTGGGGGCCACTGAGACAAAGACGTGCTCTGTCATACACTGGGGGGATGCAGTACCACAAACAGACACCAGAGGGAGTAAGAGAATACAGATTTGAGAAGAAAACTGGGAAATCACACACTAGCCCAAAGAAGATGGATTCCCCAGAAAAGATTTGAGAGGTTCCCCCAAATCTCTAGCTGAGATGCCTTCCCCTGTATGAGGCCAGTCCATACAGATTGGAGAGGTGGGTTTTTTCCCAAACGCCCAAATCCTAATAAAAGATCACATGGCATACAATTTGGCCCATTCAATTGACCAAAAAAAAATCTTCAGAAACCAACTTCAAAAAACCAGAGATCCATGAATTACCAAGGAATTCAAAGTAGTCACCTTAAAGGTGCACAGTGTGCTAAGAGAGCACAGATAGACAATTAAAGAAAATCAGAAAAACCATGCATGAACAAAATGAGAATATCAACAAAGAGAATCTATAAAAAACAAATGGAAATTCTGGAGCTGAAGAATACGATAACTAAGTTGACAAATTCAATAAAGGGATTTAGTGGCAGTCTTATTAATAAGCAGAAGAAAGAACCAGGTAACTTGAAAACTAGTCATTTGAAAAAAGATAAAGGATGGGAAAATGAAAAGAGCCTGGGGAACTCTGGGACGCCAGCCAGCAGATCAATGTAATAATTAGGAATTCCAGGAGAGAGAGACGGAGAGCTTATGTGAAGAAATAATAGCCCCAAATTTTCTAAACTTGAGGAAAGAACTGGACATATGAAATTACTGCAAAGAAATGAAACTAGAAATCAATAACAAAAGAAAGATTGGCATACTCACAAATATGTGGAAATTACACAATACACTCTTGAAAAATCAATAATCTAATTTTACATCTCAAAGAACAAAAAAAAAGAACTAAAAGTTAGGAAATAAGATTATAGCAGAGATAAAATAAAGAATAGAAAAATAATAGAGAAAATAGGGAGGAGTTCCCGTCGTGGCGCAGTGGTTAATGAATCCGACTAGGAACCATGAGGTTGCGGGTTCCATCCCTGGCCTTGCTCAGTGGGTTAACGATCCGGCGTTGCCGCGAGCTGTGGTGTAGGTTGCAGACGCGGCTCAGATCCCGCGTTGCTGTGGCTCTGGCGTAGGCCGGTGGCTACGGCTCCGATTCGACCCCTAGCCTGGGAACCTCCATATGCCGTGGGAGCGGCCCAAAGAAATAGCAAAAAAAGACAAAAAGAAAAAAAAAAAAAAAGAAAAATAATAGAGAAAATAATAAAACTAAGAGTTGAATTGTTGAAAAGATCAACAAAATTGACAAACTTTTAACTACAAAAAGGAAACTAATTAAATCAGAAGTGAAATAGAAAACATTATAACTGATGCCACAGAAATAATGATTATAACAAATACTATGAATACTTACATGTCAACAAATTGGATAAGCTAGAATGTACAAATTCCCAGAAATACACAACCTCCTAAGGCTGAATCATGAAAAAACAAAAAATCTGAACAGATTAGTAAGGAGCTTGAATCCATACTCAGCTTCAACAGAGAACAAAGAAAAGTCCAGGCTTCACTGGGGAATTCTATCAACCACTTAAAGAAAAATTAACACCTATCCTCTTTAACTCTCCCAAAAAACTAAGAGCAGGGAACCCTTCAAATTCATTCTATGAGGCCAGCATTATTCCAATACCCAAACCAAACACTATAAGGAAACTGAATACAAATATCAAATCATTATATAGTACACCTGAAACTAATGCTATATGTCAATTATACCTCAACTTAAAAAATACATACCAGGAGTTCCTGTTGTGGCTCAGTGGAAATGAATCCAACTAGTATCCATGAGGATGCAGGTTTGATCCCTGGCCTGACTCAGTGGGTTAAGGATCTGGCATTGCTGTGGCTGTGGTATAGGCCAACAGCTGTAGCTCCTATTTGACCCCCAGCCTGGGAACCTTCATATGCTATGGTTATGGCCCTAAAAAGACAAAAACAAAACAAAAAACCCCCCCAAAAACAATACCCTTGATGAATATTGATACAATCCTCAACAAACACTAGCAAACCAAATTCAATGGCACAAAAAAAGGATTATACACCAGAACCCAGTGGGATTTATTCCTGGAATACAAGGATGCTTCAACCCTTATGAATATGGTCAAATAGTCCTCAACAAGGGTGCCAAGATCAAGCAGTTGGGGAAAGAATACTGTCAACAAATGGTAATAGGAAAACAGATGTCGACTGCAAAAATCACCTTATACCATAAACAAAAATTAACTCAAAATGGATTAAAAACTTAAGCCAGTCACAAAAAAGACAAATACTGTGTGATTCCACTGATGTAAAGTATCTAAAGTGCTCAAATTGAGAAACAAAAATTAGAATGGTGGTTGTCAAGTGCTGGGGGGAGTGAAAACAGACAGCTGCTCTTTAATGGGTATAAAATTCCAGTTTTGGAGTTCCCACTGTGGTGCAGTGGGTTAAGAACTCAACTGCAGCAGCTTGGGTTACTGCTGCAGCTCTAGTGTGGTTTGCAGCTGCAGCTCAGATCCAATCCCTGGCCTGGACCTTCCATCAGCTGCAAGCACAGCCATAAAAAGAAAAATTATTTAAAAAAGCATATATACTGAAGTGGTGTTTTCTTTAGCAAAAAAAGTGGGAAATGTGCAAGTCCATCAAGAGTCTAATTAAAGATGTGTTCATGTAATGAGGTATGTGCAGATACAGAAACATCTCCCAAGTATCTGACATAAAAAATAATCCATAGGATATGATTATTATTATTTCCTTTTCTTTTGTTTGCACCTGAGATTTACTTCATTTTCTTCTATTCTGAAATACTTAAAACTACCCTCACCACAGCAGCAACCCAAGCCACTGACTGCAGTGACAAGGTATCCTTAACCCACTATACCACAAAAGAACACCTCAGGTGCATTTTTTAAAAGATACAGACTTTATAAAGTTAAAGAGTAGATAAAAATCACATACTTATATTTACATGAAAAGTTCTAAAGAATACAATGTTAACAATACCTTTTGGAGTGGGTTCTATGTAAAGAAAAAAAGGTACTTTATAGGACAAAATGTTCAGAGGAATCAAGTTCTTTTGTTCCAGAAGTTTAATTTGCTATGAGCTTGAGTGAATGCTCCTAGAATAAAGCAAACAGGAATCAATGTAGCTCCTCTTACTGTCAAAAGGTATTTCAGGTTTCAAAACGTTGGCTTTGCCAGATTCTCCAGCATAGCGTGACCTGCTTAGGCCCTTTTTTGGGGAAAGAGGATCACGTTAGGAAGGCTGTACCCCTGGGATTCAAACACTTCTCAAAATGTCCTTATTCATTTGACCTAATACCGCTGGAATCAAGGTCCCCACAGGAGAAATTATGTACTTAGCAACCGAGTCTTGGTTGTACTGGAAAATGTCTCTCAAAGAAACAACAGAACGCCGAATATAACCTTGAGGTATGTACAAGCATCTTCATTTTGCACAGAACTGAGGCTCACAGGATTGTGTGTTCAAGCCCACATCTCCAGGTAATTTAAGTTTGGAACAAATCTGACAGCACAGGCTGAATTTCTACTTCTGCACTGATTCCCTTTACAACCCAGATGCTAAATATGACACACTTAGGGATGTCCCTTTAAAAAAAAAAATCTATCTAGCAAAGCACAGCCACAGTGGTTTCTAAAACAGAAGACATCCCTGAATCTAAGGGGATCGAAGACTGGAGAGGTCTCCGATTTCCAACCATCCCTTAACTCCCTCATCCATGTAAGCTGGTGGCCAACTCGCAGAACTGTTGTCATTACCACTTCTAGTTTGTCACTAATATTTGAAGGCCCCCTGCAGGGTTTATTACCAAACAGCTATTTTTAAATGTTTAAGGGATAGCAGTTCCCAAAATCTTAAGTGCCATTTTAGCTGTATTACAGGCACTAGATATTGCTTAGTGTTAAATACAACTCCAGCTATTTGAGTGTGAAAAACTACAATTGCTGAACCATCACTTTGGTATGCATAGGCTAAAATCCAGAACTGTATGAAAGCCGTAAAATTGTTCTTTCAATACCTTCTGAAAGGCATTATTTTTCACAATAATCTACTCTTTAAGTCATAAATGACTGTTTCCACAGAACTGAGTTTTAACCAGCTCTCAGGATATTGATAGTGCATTCCAAAGACTATGCTTGTAGGTACCTTGTTCTGAGAGCCACATCACCATTTTAAGCTTTAAAATGACCTTAACTGTTACCCTAACAGCTCTCAGCATTTTCTAGTGCAGAAAATCTGGAATTTGGGCTAGAGGACAAGTTAGCAGCATTCCCAACCTTTTCTAGTTAAAATCGAGAGCACCAGCTTCTCCAGCAAACTGATCACTGCTAGTCTCAGCCATCTGAACTATTACTTCTGTTAATTTTTGCGGCTCTATGTCTACAGAACAGTTACAATGAAGTCTTATTTTTACTGTTTTCCCAAGCTAATTAGTTGAAGCTAATGTTTTGATGTTATGATTAACCTTAGTATAGTTCTTTTCAGATTCCATTCCACTGAAATACCTTTCCGAAAGCTGGTGTTTTGGGAACCTAAGAGGGGAAAAAATGTAGAATCAAAAGGACTTAGATGCTGGAAAGAACAGTAAGAGAATGGCAAAGGGATGAGAACGCCAATGTTTGAATGGCTGGGAGCCATATGGACAATGGATGGAGAACAAGAACACAGAACAAGAGGGTTTGGGGGACTGAGTTGAGGTGATCTCTGGCACACAACTGGATGTAGAGAGAAAACGCAACATGACCCAAACAGATGGTTACTGAAGCCAGTGGGATTAGGCTCCAACCCAGAGGAAAGGCAGGGATTTCATGAATGATTATTAGGAGAAGCAAATGTGAGAGCATTTCCTGACATCACTTGTAAAACTTGTTAGAAATACTTCTAGAAACTTCCTCTAAAATTATATTTGGGATGTCCATCCAATTATAATTTTTTGTCTTTTGTCCTTTTAGGGCCACACCTGAAGCATATGGAGGTTTCCAGGCTAGGGGTCTAATCAGAGCTGTTGCTGCCAGCCTACACTGGAGCCACAGCAATGCCAGATCCTTAACCCACTGAACAAGGCCAGGGATCGAACCTGCAACCTTATGGTTCCTAGTCGGATTCATTTCCTCTTTGCCACTGTGGAAACTCCAATTATAAAATTCTAATAGCAAAAAATAATTTAATGGGGTCCAGATAGTCAACCCACGGGCCCATTTAACTTCAGCTATGATATAAAGCTGAGGACATCGGGCATGTTAATCATTAATGCCAGTTTCTGTTTCATGCATACTCAATGCAATGCATAAGCAGAGAACAGTAATTAAGCAATGTTATTCATTAACTGTACAATAGGGGTTTGACTAAATGAATCTTACCACATGAGCTTTTCAGACCTAAAGTAACATAAACAAGCTAATACCTACCTATTTTCTCTGATCTACTTGCCCTCTAGTATATTAGCTTCTTAACCATGGCTTGTATGTTTCAATTACCTGAGAAACCTTCTCTAAGACATTGCACCCCACCCACACTGATCATTTTCTGGAGTAGAACCTCGACATAGTTCTTTAGAAAAGCTCCAAAATGCAGCCAGAGCTGTTATGCGTTCAACAATCTAAGACTTAAGGCGCTATTTTTGTTAACACAAATGATGTCAAGTGCAAACAAGTCTAGTGGCCTCTGGGAAATATAAACAGGATAACCCTCCAAAACTTATCCCTCTAATTCTCACTACTCTACTTTAAAAGATGACTAAATTCTACAGTAGTCTATTACTAAGATCTGTCAGTATTATCAGTAAAAGCCAACAACATTTAACAACTGAGTATCAATTTATTAAAAAGTTGGACTTAAGCATCTGCAATGGTGACTTCAACCTCGACTCCTGGTTCAATACTGATGGATGTGATCTGCTTAACAATCTCAGAAGGGCTGTGCAGGTCTATGAGTCGCTTGTGGATCCTCATCTGAAAACGATCCCAAGTCTTGGAACCTTCACCACAAGGAGTTTTTCTCGTAGTTATTCTCAGAGTCTGCAAAGACAAAAGAAACCAAGCGTCAACGGTTGGCTGCGCACCCCGGGGGACCCCCCAAGGACCATGACCCTGAAGCGTTCCATGTGAGAACTTCCCAGGGCGTCAGTCTCCCTCACAGACTGTACTCAACTCATTGTGACTAAGGCACATCCAGCGAGAAGACAACAGCGAAGCTCCAACCTCGAAAAGTTACACACTTAACCGGAACCAAATCCTACCAGCGTTCGAACCTTAAGACCTACCGCTAGCATCAAGCTTTTCTGGCTTTTGGCAGCCGAAAAAAAAGGTTCGGGTACATCAGCCCCTTAACTGGCTTCCACCCCCCGCCCCACGATTCTCACCTTGGTGGGCATCCGCACCGGTCCCTTCACTTTGAGGTTCTTCTCCTTCGCGCCTCTGATCAGGTCAGCACACACTACAAGGAAACACAGGCTGCACTCAGTTCCCTCTAGACAGAGCTCGCTGTAACGAATCTTAACGCTGCTGGCTCAGAATAGCGTATAAAACTATCACTGTAGTTCAACAGCAATTCTCTCCTCAGCGCCAGCTACGGTGCGAGCCACACAACCGAGATCGGTGGGGGCCTTGTCCCCGATCCGGCTCGCCGCTCCTCCCGCCCCACCTTTCCGCGGAGCCCACCGCACTGACCCTTCTCCAAAGACTTCACGTTGCGGCTGGTGAGGGTGATCCGAATCCGGTGAATCGCAACTTCCGGCTCCACGGGAGTCTTGCCGGTGTCCTTAAAGGCCTGTGGTCACAGGGAGGAAAAACCCACACACCTTCGGGCAACCAGTCAGTTGCAGAAATAAGCGTGCTCATCACGAGCCCCTCCCCGGGACAGGCGAGCCCCATCTTCTCCCACCAGCCCTGCTCCTAGCACCCGTCCAGAGCCCCACTCACCATGTCTGCGGCGCGGCTTCCTGACCGACTTGTTCCTCGGGAAGAGCGAACAGCGGTGAGCCAGGAGCGGGAGCTGATGGTCAGAGGCTCCGCGACAGCGCCGGCTGCGTCTTCTTCAAAGAGGAAGGCGTGAGGCCTGCGTGGCGCTTATATAGCCGGGCTCGCGTCTGCATCCGGGTCCCGCACGCCCATCCGCGCTGCCCCGGAAGAGGAAGTGTGGGTGGCTCTAAGGCGGCTGCGCGATCCAGGGCCGGAGCTCCCGCGGAAGGGGCGGCCAGGGCGCGGCTGCTCGCGCCACCTGTCAGCCGGGCGGAGTCAGAGCGCCGCGAGGTGGGGTCGGGGCGGCGCGGTCGGCGAGGTCCTCCCGGCACCTGGCGGCAGCGGTGGGGCGAGCGCGACCTGGTCTAAAACCCCAGAAACTCCTCTGCCTGGTGCGCCGACCGCCGGCCTCTGAAAAGTCAGAATGACTCCTACGCTTGTGGTTTCTGCACTGCAAAGTCCGCTTCCCCTACAAACCAAATTACACCTGCTCTTGGCAAGCGGATAACCTTTCTGAGTTCAACTCAGGTGGATATTAGGAAAAAATGACTGATAACCTGGACATGTTATTATTATTTTTTTAAATAGCTGTTATTTTTCATAGTCTGAAACACCCTTTCGTGATACTTCATCTTCTGGCTTCCAAGATCGGCAGAAGCATCTGTCCTCTGTCTGCGAAGTACCTGAGCGTGGGTTTTTCTGCTCCCAGAACGTGGAGGCAGACGCCAGGCTGCCAGGATCATCCTGGGGCTTGTTGTGCATCCGAGGCCCCTCCAGGCTCTCCACGTGATTCTAAAACATGTTATCTCCTCTCTGTCCGGATAAAGTAATGTTGGATGAGACCCTTGAGGACCTCCCTAATACTGAACGTCTATTCATAATCTGATGTGGGACAAAGTACAGGGGAAACACCAAGAGTGATCAACTGACCCGGGCAGCCAGAAGAGATGATAGGGATACATATTCTTAACGGTGATAGAGTGGTTTCATAGAACAAAATAGGTGAGTTGGCTTTTGATGCAGGGCAGAAGCAAGAGCAGGTAACCCCTTCTTATTTTACAGGTGAGCCTGAGAGCAGAAGAGGTATCTGCTCAAATACACAGAACTGGTGAATGACAGAGCTCTGACCCCTTACAATTTGGGGCCTTTCTTGAGCTTTTCTCTTCTGTTCTTTGGTGGGAAATTATACTTGAAATTTAGATAATAGCATTGAGTTATCTGATGATAATCGGACATGGCTAATACCTGGATTTTTCCTGGCTCACAAAGTATCTGCTAGACTTTGCTTTAGCAATTAACTTCAATATTAAAATTTGGCAGTTTTCCAGTTCAGTTATTTGAAAACGTCATCCATTGGCTGTAGATGCTTTATTAGTGAAGTTTGCAACAACAACAACAACAAAAATTGTATTCTTGTTTTCCTACTTGTAACCTAAATGAGACAATAATTGAGGGCTTTAATGTCTTGGCATGGCTACCAACCATAAATATAAAAATTGCAATCGCTCAAGTTCCAAGGGCCGTGAGCAACCCCCACTGTATTGGAACTGAGTATGCAGCTTACAGCAGCTTTCAAGTTTTACTAATGCTTAAAAGACAACCAGAATTGTAATTGTGGAGTGCTTGAGAAGTAAATTTGTGATTTTTTTTCAATAACAAATCTAGTATATCTATTCTTAGGCTTCCTTGACCATTGAAAAAGAATTTCAGTATAGAAAAAGGCAAAATATGGCCCAGCATTTATGGGAAAAATTGTTGGTGTGATTGGTACTAAGGAAACAGCTGGTTGCAATGTTAGACAAATGCAATGAAAAACATCGCTAAATTAAAGTTTATAAGGTTTCGTTTCAAACTTTTCTTTATATTTTTCTCTTGAAAGTTATCAACTGCAGTCATCCCCAAATTTCAGTTTTTCTAAGATTCCAATATTGGATGTAAGATGGTCATTGGAGAATAAGTAAACATCAGCAATAAGCACCAAAGAAAAATAAAATACAGAATGCCACACTGAGAGAGAGACTGCCTGTCTCCACCCTCAAATATAAATACGAGGGCTTTAAAATGTGGGCTCAAACTCTATATACAGTTTGGTAAGTTTTAGCCACGGAATACTTTGTCCCCCAAAATTATACTTCTGCAACATTCCCTTTAATGACTGAATTCAATGGATGATTCATTCATAATTTATTGGACTAGTTCTCTCTTTTTAGAGGTGTTTTCCCTTCTTCACTCCCAAGACAGTACTGTGAGGTACCTGTTTCTAGACCAGGGTTTCTCAATCTCAGCACAGTTGACATTGGGGCCAGATGATTCTTGGTCGAGGGGAACCTCCTACACATGGTAGGATGTTTAGCAAAATCTCTGGCCTCTGCTCACTAGATGCCTGTGCCCACCCGTCCCCTTCAGCTGTGCGGATCAAACACGTCCCTGGACATTGTCAAATGTCCCCTGTGGGGCAAGACCACCCCCCACCCCACCCCCACCCCGTGGAGAACCACTGCCCTAGACAAACCTTTCGGCTCAGCCTTAGTGCTTTAGATCAGTTACTACATATACTTCTCCTTTACGACTTAATCAAAGACTAAGCTTATATTAAATGCTTTGGTATTAAGTAAATTGCCCTCTGGGATGGTTATGCCCAGCAGTACGATGGAGATTTTAGTGTGAAAAGTAAAATTCCATTTCCATTTCATTTGAAAATTTAAAAATATTCTTAAGACCATCACGAACTCTCTGTTTCCAATATCTGTATCCACAGCCTCCCTTTACTAATTTTTGTAGTTCTTTTAAAATTATCTCGTTAAGGACTTTTACTGGTATTTGCGTCTTTTTGTGGACAGCCATCTGCTGGTCTTTCGCTGCAATGACAGTGTCATCAAGCTACTTCCACAAGGAGATTAATAGCACTTTAAAACTCAGTAATTCATGATACCCATGTGTATGCTTATGAAGAAACTAATAAATGCAAATTCTCAAATGAATGTGGATGAATCTGCTGAGACATTATCTTATTTTTAGGATTTTTGATCTAGAGAAAATGCATGTGAAAATGCTTCAGTCTGAAATTTCAGAATAAAAACCAGAAAGGGAAAGAATAAAAATATTCTCTTGTGCCCCCGCCCCCCATGTTGTGTTGCTAAGGGAGTGAGATGTGGAGGCAGTTTCTCATGGTTGACTAGGGCTATAGGTGCAGGTCTAGAGCAGGTGACAGTGGCAGCACTGTTGGGAGGGGGCCTGGTTTATACAGGAGGAAGCTGAGCTTGGTGACCTGGCCAAATCCACAGGAAAGCCAGTGTTTGAACCCAGGCAGTCTGCCCTCTGAGCCATTATGCCGTACTCTTTCTCAGTATATGTTAGCTCTTATCTTTATCATTAGTAGCCTTAGTCTATCAGAGAGGTTAAAATCCTGTTATTTAAGTAATGTGACATAGAAGGGCTTTATCTATCTCTCTTTAGGTGAGGTCAGAAGTTTCATTGAGCTACTAATATGTGTCCATTTTAAGGTAGAATTCCCATTTTTAATTTGAAGTTCCATAGATACCCAAGGTCTATGAACTCAATTTGCTCTTTAAATTGTTCACTGAAGTGAGGGATTTCCTGTTGTGGCCCAGCCAGTTGTGAACCTGACTAGCATCCATGAGGATTCGGGTTTGATCCCTGGCCTCGCTCAGTGGGTTAAGCATCTGGCATTGCCATGAACTGTGGTGTAGGTTGTAGACACGTCTTGGATCCCCAGTTGCTGTGGCTGTGGTGTAAGCTGGCGGCTGTAGCTCCCATTAGACCCCTAGCCTGGGAACTTCCATATGCTGCAGGTGCAGCCCTAAAAAGCAAAAGAAAAAAAAAAAAAATTGTTCACTACGAGTTAGAACCAGGGACAAAAGTAAGCGCTTTTCACTGAAAAGGAGTCATATACAATGCATTTGGGTGGGTAGTTTTCGGTCATATTTAACTGCAGAGCTCATGGCATTCTCTGTAGGGGGAGTTTCGTGTCCGGCCTCTTAGGCCTCCTAGGACCCCTCTCCCCTCTAATCCTTTATTCCCAGGACTGTGGGACTAGAGATTCTGTTTCTTTGAAATACAACCTGAAAGTGTACACAGTGCTATTTCCTAGCTTTCCGAGATAACCCGCAGAGAACTTCCCTGTGGGCGGGCGCACTTTGTAATTCTGTAACTTTGTCCTGAGGAGGAACCAGGGCTATACTTATTTATCTATTGGTCACTTTTTCCCCTGCTTTTGCTCCTGATATCCTGCTTTTGGTCCCAGATCTTCAGAAGTGGCAATTGGTTTTTTAGTTTTTTGGTATCGTCTTCATCATTTGCCCCAGCTGCACATGCATGTAGTTATTTTTAGTTCCTTGGAGTCTTTTTGTTGCCCGAGGAGATGTTTGTTCTGGTGCAAACACTGCAGCCGCTGCAGCAAGGGTCCCACGTCCCAGCCCGTCTCAGAATCAGATGACAGTGGTCACTTAGGGAGTCCCCCAAAGGCAACCTGAGGCGATGTGTGGTCAGCCAGTGCCAAACTGCTTTGCCCGCGTGGTCACGGGGACTGTGGAATCGCGAGCTGGTTGCATAAGAGGGACCGTCCTCCCAGTTCCTTTGTGAAAAGCTGCTCACCTGCGTCAGCATGGAGGCCGCTCCTCCCCCTCTTCATCCTGAGCTCAGGGTGTCCTTCCGTCAGCTTGTCTCCAGGGGCGCCTCTGATGGGCATTGGGGCTGAGGAGTCCTATAAAGTGGCTGTTATTTCTCCCTTCAAGTTCCTTTAGAGCCAAATTCATACTTGTAATTGGAGGGATCTTAATTCGCCCCTGGTCAGTTTTTAGTCATCTGAAAGTCACATAAAGTTTAGCAACTGTCTTTTTTCCTTCTTTTCCTGAGGCTGTTCCTGCCCGAGGGAACATGGACTTCAGTGGAAGAGACACTCAGAAGAGAGCTGCGAAACAAGTAAGAATTTCAGATTGTGCTCAGTTCTTTGAAGAAAAACACATGGGATAAGTGAGAGACGTGTGACTCTGGGGGCAGAGGCTGTGTGGTCAGGAGGGGGCCCGTCAGTCAAAAGGCCTTGGTTGCCAAGCCATTGAAACTCCTTCTGCGTCATGTTGGGCAGATTACAATGTAGATGATTCCGTAGCTGGGCTGCAGCACCGTCCCTGGAGAGCACATGACAGGAATGCATGTTGGGCAGGATGTGAAGCTGAGCCCTGGGCTGAAGCAAACTTGACCCCACCTGCGGACAGGACACTTCTGAAGCCGCTGCCTCGGCTTCCACCAGAAGCTGCATCTCTGTGCTGCTAGAGATGGAGAGCCCTGTCTTAGCTGGTTCAGTCGGGGCTGAGTGTTCAGCAGCTAAAGCTGCATGTACTGTGACCTTCTGAGCCAAAGGCAGGGAAAGGTCAGTAATACTAATGCTTTGTTTAAAACTGTTTTTTAACTTGTCAAGGATTATTTTGCTCTTTGAAACTATGGCCTTACAATCTTGTTTTTCTTAAATTCCTGTGTTTTTTGGTGCCCTGTTAAATGGTCCAGCTGAGGCGAGTATGTCCCGGGCGGGACCCTGAGTGGGCTGTACTCACACATTTGCAGAAGCGGCTGCAGTGCAGCAGAGGGATGCTGGACAGGAGCTGAGGACATGCCCATGTACTCGGTGTGCCACCTCGCAAGGGTCCTTTCACCCGCACGAGCCTGTCTTCTCATTTGTAAAAGGAAGGGGTTGAACTAGGTGTATTTGAATTTTTAAAGGCTCTTCCTTGGAACCAGGCAGGTCCACAGCTGCCTCTCCACCATCAACCTATTGCCAGACATGCAGGATGGCTTTGGCCTCACTTCTCTCCTTCCTGCTCCCCTGCACCAGGGTTGCTGGATAAAAAAATCCTCAGGGGAGGAGGCTTGAGATGGCAGAGGAGGGTCCTCTCTTCCCATATTTCAAGTCCTTCCACCAATGGTAGCCACTCATTTTAATGTCAGTACCAACTTTCACTCGAGTGTCCTAATTAATTTAGATTGTAAATTTTATAGACTCTTTACTCAAGCCCGACTCTATCTGGTGATAGTGGAGGAGAAAGCTTTGGGTTTTTTTTTTTTTGTTTTCGTTTTCTCTTTATAGGGCTTCACATGCAGCCTATGGAAATTCTCAGGCTAGGGGTCCAATTGGAGCTGCAGCTGCTGGCCACACCACAGCCACAGCAAAGCAGGGTCCGAGCCACATCTGCAACCTACACCACAGGTGGTGGCAACGCCGGATCCTTAACCCACTGAGCGAGGCCAGGGATCGAACCCACATCCTCATGGATCCTAGTCAGGTTCTTAACCTGCTGAGTCACAATGGGAACTCCAGGAAAACTTTGAATTTGGATCGGTTTAGAAGTTTAAACTGAATGGGAATGAGTTTCAGTTACCAGAAAGTCATAGACTCTTTCCTAGATTTTATTAAGGGATGGGAAGAGATGCTTTGACACGATGCAGTTGAAAGAAGTAATTAGAAGAAAAATTTAAACTTTTCCATGTTTATACTGGACTGGATTGGGACTTATCAAGAAATCGATTGCTAAGAAATAACTTCCACATTCTGAGAGTACCTTAAAATAATTATCTCATTATTTATTTTAGTAATTTTATGGTTTCCTTGTGGACTGAATTTAGAATTTTATCACATGCCTTTTCAACAACTAAGCAGGTATTCATATGATTTTTCTTTTTTGAGCTATTAATAGGGTGACTACATTTTTTAATATTGGGCTTTTCTTGCATTCCTGGAATAATACTTTGCTCTTCACAGAGCATATTACAAATTTGATTGTTTGGAAGGTGTGTGTACATATTGATATGCTGGTACCAAAGACACACATTTGGCAGCTTTTCCTTCATCTGTTTAGTGTCATTATTGGTACATTAAATATTTTGTAGAATGCACGTTTTATTGACAGGTAACTATTATCTTTAATTCTTTCTATGGTAATTGATTTGCCTTGATCTCTCTTTTCTGGGTTCAGGTTTGTCAATTTGTAATTTTCTAAAACAGTGATTCTCAAACATTTTGGTCTCAGGAACTCTTTAAATGCTTAAAAGTTACTGAGGATCATAAAGAGCTTTTGTTTATGTGGCTTAGATCTATTGATGTTTGCTATTTTAGAGATGAAAAATTAGGAAATTTAAAAACATTTACTTATTTAAAATAACATATATTGGGAGTTCCCATTGTGGCTCTGCAGTAACAAACCCAGCTAATATCCATGAGGATGCAGGTTTGATCCCTGGCCTCGCTCTGTGGGTTAAGGATCCAGCATTGCCGTGAGCTGTGGTGTAGCTTGCAGGCACAACTGGGATCTGACGTTGCTGTGGCTGTGGTGTAGGCTGGCAGCTGCAGCTCCAATTCAACTCCTAGCCTGGGAACTTCTATATGCCGCAGGTACAGCCCTAAAAAAGCAAAATAATAATAATAATAACAACAACAACAATAATAATAATTATAACAGATATATTAATTGCTAACATATTTTTTGTGAAAAATAATATTTTACACAACAGAAAAGTTCAGTGAGACTAGTGGCATTGTTTTTACATTTTTGCAAATCTCTTGAATATCTGGCTTAACAGAGGAAGAAAACTCAATTTTCCTATCTGCTTCTGCGTTTACTCTGTTACAATATGTTGTTTTGGTTGAAGTACAGCTTTGTAGTTGGTAAAAGGAGAAGGATTTTAAAAACCTTTTCAGCCTATGAAAGGGACACCAGAGAACCACGGCATAGAGGTTAAGTGATTTGTTCATGGTCACATGCTACCATATAACAGAATGAAGAATCAAATTCCACCTTCTGCACCATCCACCCCAGCTCTGTACTTAACATGCCATTTACAGGTTCAGGAAATTATTTACATATTATTGCAAATAAAATCTCAAGCATTGTCCAAGGTCTAGAATTACTTTCTTGAATTCTCTTTCTCCCCTTTGGGTGGTATTAGAATTATACTTTCCTTTGCTGTCCCCAGATAAAAGTGAAAATAATTGAAAAAAATAAAAACCTTTTCAGATAGTTGTGAATAGGTATTCTTTGGTACACCATAGCTGGATGCGTGGTGGTTTCTTAAAGATTAGTTATAATGGGGATCTGAAACCATATCAGTGACCTCTTTGTACTCTTATATTTTTTTTAAAAAAAATTGATCTCTCTTGTATTTTGAATGGATCTTTTACCTTTACTTATGCATAATCTCATAACATCATGCATTAGTCATTTGGAAAATATTGATTCATTGATTGATGCAGATCTTCTACATGTTGACATATTTTGTTATATAATATTTAAAAAATCACATTTGTTAAAATCACTACTCATCTTGTAAGAAAAGTCGTTACATACTGAGACCCTGTGAAGTTCTGGTGGCAGATACAGGTTGTCCAAAGTCCTAATTTTTGCTTGAAGCCCAAATTTTTATCTTTGATAACTGGCTACTGATTGTTTTCCTTGAAATGATGGGCTCACTTCAAATGTCTGCCAAATACTCATGTCTGAATAACCACAGTCTGTCTTGCAATTCTTTTGGATGTGTGCTAGAAGTGGGACTGCTGGATCACAGGATAGTTCCTTTTTAAAATTTTTGAGGAACCTCAATACTGTTTCTTAGAGAGGCTGCATAATTTTTCAATCCCACCAATGGTACACAAGGGTTTCAATTTCTCAGCATCCTCAACACTTGATATTTTTTGTTTTGTTTTGTTTTGTTTTTAACAGGACTAGATGATGTCTCATTCTGGTTTTGATTTGCCTTTCTGTGATGATAAGCAATGTTGAACATCTTTTCCTATGCTTTGTATTTCTTCCCTGGGGGAAATGTCTATTTAATTCCTTTGTCCATTTGTAATTTATTTGACTTTAGTCATTGTGTTGTAGGAGTTTGTTACATATTCTGGATATTAACCCATTATCAGATATATGATTTGCAAATATTTTCTCCCATTCCCTACATTGCCGTTTCACTTGGTTTCCTTTAATGTGCATTTGTTCATTTTTGCTTTTGTTACCTGTGCCTTTGGTGTCATATCTAAGAAATTTTTGCCAAGTCCAATATCGTGAAGGTTTTCTTTTAGGAATTTTATAGTTTTAAGTCTTATGTTTAGGTCTTTTATCCATTATGAGCTAATTTTTTGTGTCTAGTATAAGATAAGGGACCAACTTCATTCTTTTGCATGAGGATATCCACTTTTCCCAGAACCTTTTGTTGAAGAGACTGTCTTTTCCCCATTGAGTGTTCTTGGCACTCTTGTCAAAATTCACTTAACCATGTAAGTGAGGGTTTATTTCTGGGCTTTCTGTTCTATTCCATTGGTCTATATATCTGTCTTTATGTTAGTACCACACTGTTTTGCCAACTGTGGCTTTGTAATATGTTTGGAAACAGAAAGTGTGAAGCTTTCAACTTTGTCCTTTTTCAAAATCGTTTCGGTTATTAGGGGCCCCTAGAAATACCATATGCATTTTAGGATGAATTTTTCTATTTCTGAAAAATTGCCATTGGGATTTTGATAGGGTTTGTGTTGACTTTGTAGATTGCTTTGAGAACTATAGACATTCTTTCTAGTAAGTCTCCAGTCCATGAACATGAGATGTCTTTCCATTTATCTATATCTTCTTTCATGTCTTTCTGCAGTGTTTCATAGTTTTCAGTGTATAAGTCTCCCATGTCCTTGGTTAGATTTATTCCTAAGTATTTTATTCTTTTTGAGGTATTATAAATAGAATTATTTTCTTAATTTCCTTTTCAGATTGTTCATTATTAGTGTCTGGAAATACAGGTGATTTTGTGGCTGTTCATTTTTAAGTAAGTGTTTATATTATAAAGAATGCTTAAAAATTGGAAAAAAAAGGAAAATTTAAAAAAATAGACATCCACAGACCCCCAGACAAGCAGCTCAAGACAAATACAACTTTTCAGTCTTATTCTCTCTATGTTTTAAGGAAAAGTTGTTGATTTTAAAAGGGTAACAAACTGATATATAGTTTCATACTCAGCCCCATTCACTTCGCAATGTAGTATAGGTACTCCTATGTTATTACCACCATCATAGCATTTTGAAGCAACTCTTTTAATTTATTTAATCGTTTTGGGAATTTATCTTCTTTTGAATTTTTCTCCAGAATGAATGGCCCTTAGTGAACAATCTGTTAAGTAAAATGCATATTTTGTAGAATTTTCTAAGATGCATTTCCAGAAACATAACTATTGAGTCCGTGAATATAAATTCTTTTGAGATTCTGGATATTCAGTGACAAACTGCAACTGCTTTCCAAAAAATTACATTCTATCCTATCACCAGCAATGTATGGAAGATCCTGTTTTACTACAACTTCATGAGCATTCAGAGTTTTGTGCATGAATGTATTTTTAAGACACCCTGTTTTTAATTTGCAATTCTTCAAGTACTTGTGAGAAAACATTTTCCCTTTTCTTATTTGTCTCCTAAATGCATTTTCTTTACTGGGAATTAACTTTTCTAGATTTTTTTTCCATTTCTCTACTAAGGGATGATAATTTTTCATTTTTATTCATCTGTGTTCTTTATAGAAAAAAATTAACTTTTTTTCAGTCACATTTTGGCCAAATATTTCTCTCAGCCCATTTTCCATATTTTATATATTCAGATTTTAATACCCAGAAGTTATAATTCTTATGTAATAATCTGGCAACCTCCTTTATACATTTTTTTTCACTGCTTCTATAAAAGCTTCAAAATCCCTCCCTTCTGCAAATTTGTATTAACTATTCAATTCTCTTTTCTCCACTTTTACAGATGCTCTCTAATCCATCTGGAAGTGATTTTGGTATGTGGTATGTAAAGTATTTTAAAAAAACATATAGTTTGAGTAAAACTGTTGGTGGTAGGCTAAAAGCTCCTTAAAAACAGGAAGCATGACTGAATCACTCTGGTTTCCTCCACTTTCCCAGACAGAAGAGTCACCAACGCAGCCTCCTTGCTCAGGCTGCGCTGCCCCAACTACAGTCAGGGACCCCCCCGCCTTCCCTCTGCTGGGAGGCACCAGCCACCTGTGACTAGTGTCCTGACACCTCCCATGTCCCCAGCAGACACCTGCCACAGTTGCGTTCGGGGAGAACCCGAGCAATTAGCCAGCAGCGCCCCCTGGCGCCTCTTTCACCGCAAGTGTTCGGCTCTCAACTTGTTCAACCACCCTCCACCCGCTCCACGGGCAACTTTTCCGGGAAGGCGCCTCCAAAGACCTCTGTGAGTAGCGTAGGCTGCTCTGCTCTGACAACCTCTTCGGGGTAAATTTCTTTTCCATTTGAACAGCTTCTCCTTAGTTAAGGAGAAACCGTTATTGCCCGGTTGCTTTTTCGTCTTTTGGATGGAGAGAAGCAGAGGAATTCTGGGCGGAGGCCAACGATTAGCTGCAACATCTACTGATCACTTCCATGAAGTCTTTGAGCCTTTGTATAAATAAAACACCAGCCGGGGGCTCCTTCTGCTCCCATTGATGCCCGAGTGCCAACTACAGGTTTGACTCTGAGACCCTCCTTAAAAAATTAGGAAAAAAAATTTTTAAAACGTTTTTAAATTGGATTTTTATTGCCTAAGGAGGGATCTGTAAAATACGTAGAGTGGGAAGAATGCAGATAAATAAGACCTGAAAGTTGTCCTCAAATATATCAAAGCCATACTGGATAGTGGACCTGCTGGAGAATAGAAAAATAAACTGTTGAATGCCTCTCCATCATTTTCTCTCCTGACACCCTAGTGGAGGGGCTCATGAGTACCCGAATGCCCAAAATATGGCCCAAAGGGAAGATCCTAAAGAGTACACTAACTGCATACTCAAGCCTGAATTTAATTGACTCGGTGGCAGAAACAAAATTGTCCTGGTAATGGGTTATTCTAGCTCAGGTTACAATAGCAGGAAATTTTTAAATAATTGTGGAAAAATGCACTTCAGGAGACAATTAACTATATGAGCTACCCAGAGTAGGTTAGGGTGACCCTTGTCAAGACATTCATTTGAGAAATAGGAAAGAAAGCAGGTCATTTTTCTGTCTTAAAAAAAGATTTGTATTTTTCATATTGTGGCAGAATTGAAACTTCTTACGCGGCTCAAGCTACTTAAAGATTATTCAGTGTTTGACAGATGTTTGGTCAGACTGACTGTACAATGTGTTCTGATATGATTCACTGTTCCTGAAAGGGGGAAAATCTTCTAACAGTTCTGAAGTCAGGGAAATTCTGTAACTTGATTCCTCTGTAAGGGGGCTGGCTTCTGGCATTGGCTGCCACTATTCTGTCAGGTTTTTTTCTCCTTTCCCTTTAAATTTCTTCTGGCTGCACTCTATTATTCCATGGACCTTTAGGTTTTCCCTCTTTGTAATTTGATGCCCTATTCAGCAGCGTTCAGGAAGCTGTCTTGCCTTAGTTTAGTCCTTCTCATGGCTGCTTCTGCTTTCCTTAATTGAATGCGCGGCTTGTTTTTTTCTTTTAGGTTTTTAAGGGAGACTATACTATTTTAGGCCTCTGTTATGGATTTCTATATAACGTGAGTTGATACACACATATCAGAGTAATCAAAGGAATATTTAGTTCAATCCCTTTGATATTGTTTGTTTCTTAAAATTCTTTTTATAGAAAAAGCACATTAAAACATGTTCCAGGGTGTCCTGTTGTGGCTCAGCAGAAACGAACCTGACTGGTATCCATGAGGATCGAGGTTCGATCCCTTACCTCACTCAGTGGGTTAAGCATCCAGTGTTGCCATGAGCTGTGGTGTAGGTCACAGATGAAGCTAGGATCCTGTGTTGCTGTGGCTGTGGTGTAGGCCAGCAACTGTAGCTCCGATTCGACTTCTAGCCTGGGAACTTCCATATGCCGCAGGTACAGCTCTAAAAAGAAAAAAAAAAAAAAAACCCCTATCACCCACCTTCTCCTGAGTCACACCCACCCACTCAATTTCTTCTGTTCATTTTTATTTATTTATTTTTTTTGTCTTTTTTTTTTTTTTTGCTATTTCTTGGGCCGCTCCCGCAGCATATGGAGATTCCCAGGCTAGGGGTCACATCGGAGCTGTATCCACGGGCTTATGCCAGAGCCACAGCAACGTGGGATCCAAGCCGTATCTGCAACCTACACCACAGCTCATGGCAACATCGGATCATTAACCCACTGAGCAAGGGCAGGGATCGAACCCGCAACCTCATGGTTCCTAGTCGGATTCGTTAACCACTGTGCCACGACGGGAACTCCTGTTCATTTTTTAAATTTTGATTTTCGTCACTTATACAAAGACGTCAACTAAAGTGTCAGAGAGTTGCACTGGAATTATTGCCCTCCAAAATCCCTCTAGGATGCCACACCAATTCTTGGAGTCTTGCAACCACTTATAACTCTCTTTTGCTATAGTTTTTGGTGTCTAAGTCTGCACCTCTTAATGGTGAGATTATTTGGACAGTTTTTTTCTTTTTAAGTTTTAGGTATTATTTAGTGATGCTTGTCATCACAAGATTATGATTTAGTTGTTTTTTTCACTTTTCCTGTTACCTAGAACCATAATTCCCTTCATGCATCCTTCCATCATTTTTATGTTATAGCATTGATTAGATCAACATACAATGTTGCATCATTAGAGCTATACAAAGCTATTTTGAACTGAACCTTTTTCTTTTTCTTCTTCTTCTTCTTTTTTTTTTTTTTTTTTTTTTTTTTTTTGGTCTTTTTAGGGCTGCACCTGCAGCATATGGAAGTTCCCAGGTTAGGGGTCAAATCTGGGCTACCACTGCCGGCCTACATCACAGCCACAGCAACACCAGATCCGAGCTGTGTCTGTGACCTACACCATAGCTCATGGCAACACTGGATCTTTAATCCACTGATCAAGGCCAGGGATTGAACCTGAGTCCTCATGGATACCAGTCGGGTTAGTTACCACTGAGCCACAGCAGAACTGAACTGAACCATCTGTTATGCAACATTTACTTTTCTTGCATTGCCCAACTTTTCATGTCCCCTAAACTTAATACTTTTTTTGTTTGTTTGTTTCATCTGCTTTGTTTGCATTGCTTTCCTGGATTCTGTTTTCTTCTTTTTTGGTTTATACTCTTGCTTTGGTGGAATAAACCCTCAGGTAATTTCCCAAGAAAGGGTGCACAGGAGTAAATTTGTGAGACCTCACATGCCTGGAGAGGTCTTTAGACAGCGTGTAAATTCAAGTGATAGTTTGGCTGGGTATAGAATTCTAAGTTGGAAATGATTTTTCTTCAGAATTTTGTAAGTAGTGGCCTCTGTTATCTTAGGATCCTTATCATTGGTACATGATCTAGATTTTGTAAAAAAAATACCTGGATGCTTTTAGGAATTTCTCATCACCCCGAGTGTTCTAAGGTCTTATGGTGACATGCCTTCTTGTAGGGCATTTCATTCATTGTCTAGGAAATCAGTACTATATCTTTTCAATCTGGAAAGTTTTGTTTCCTAAATTGTTGACACTCTTCTCCTGTTTTCCATGTTTTCTCTTCTTGAAATGTCTAAAATTTGGATAGTATACTTCCCAGATTGAGCCTCCAATTGCCTTTTCTTGCTGTTTGCAATGTATTTTACTTTTCTTCTACTTTCTGAAGAAATTTATTTATCTTTATGTATCAATTTTTCTAATGAATTTTTTATTTTTTATTATAGCTAGTTTACTAATGAATTTTTAATTCATATTATTATAGTTTTAACTTCCATATGCCCTATACTGTTTTCTAGGCTTAAAAAAAAATAGAATCTTGGAGTTCCACCTTGGCTCAGTGGTTAACGAATCCAACTAGGAACCATGAGGTTGCAGGTTTGATCCCTGGCCTTGCTGTGAGCTGTGATGTAGGCAAGTGGCTACAACTCCAATTAGACCCCTAACCTGGGAACCTCCATATGCCGTGAGTTCAGCCCTAGAAAAGACAAAAAAAAAAAAATAGAATCTTGGTGTTTTCAAGTAGTCAGTATCTCCTTTTTTATTTCTTTAAGGATAGCTGAAATTTTTTTTGAGTTCCCCAGTGGCTCTGCAGGATAAGGACCCAGTGTTGTCACTGCTGTGGTTCTGGCTACTGCTGTGACACAGATTTGATCCCTGGCCCAGGAACTTTTACATGCCCTTGGGCACAACCAAAAAAAAATATGAAAGTTTCACTGTAGGCTATTCTGGCTGTTTTATTGGGGCACCCCATCATCAGTATCTTGAGGTCTATTATCTTGAAGTATTTATATTTCCATGCCTAGAGGTTATTAGCTTGGTTGCCAGATTCTCTAAACTTAAACAATCAATGCTAAGAATTTGGGGGCATTCTATGGTACAACTCAGGTGGCATCTCAGGTTCTCCTAGTGCTGGCTCAGGATTGAGATTTCTAGGGCATACTGTACTTGCCAGCTTCCAAAAAGTTTTTTCCCATAATTTCTCTCTCTCTCTTTTTTTGTCCTTGTGAATAAATGCTTTAAAACATTTATCTGCTGAAGGAGAAGAGAGAGATCAATGAATTTTTTTCTTCTTTCCTTTTGCCTTTCACCATTCACTGAAAGTTCCAATATTTTCCAAGCCTGCCGGGCAATTTAAAATTTTGGAAAGGTATTTAATATACCAGTAATGAAATTGGTAACCACAACACCATAAATTTTGTTTTGCATGACCTTTTCAACTAGAATATAATATCAAATCTTGGTGTTATGCTTTTGATTTCCCCACTATGTCTGGCATGGTGGTGATACACTGGATGATGAAATGTATGGTTGTTGAATAGGTGCATAAGAATGATTTTATGATCAGGTTTATGTAAAGGAAAGGAATAAGTACACTCAATAACTATCTCCTTTTGTCAGCATTGGGCACCACATTATATTTCACAGATACCTTTTCTGGTTTCCCTTTAAAAAATCATCCCAATTACACTATCCTAATATATATATATACCAAGTAATACCTCCAATAGGAATACCTTAGAAATGGTGCTGAGTTTTCCTCAGTGTACCATATCAGGAAACATGTGATGTCAGTTTGTCCCATTACTGGTGATATTAACCTGATTAAGATGGCTTACACTGGATGTCAGCAGGACTCCTCCACTGTAAGGATAAATGGTAGGTATTTGGTACTTACTGGCAATTAATATTAGTTGGCATTCTATTGTAAGGTACAGCTTTCCTTCCTCCCTTATTTATTTGATTTTTATCTGTATGGATTCTTATTTCACCACTATAATTATTCATTTCTAATTTATTTGCTATTATTAATTTAAGGTTTGGTCAGTGGAGACCTGTCAAGTTAGTTTCCGTGTTCTTTTGACATGTCCTTGTCATAAGTGGAGCACTTCCTTATTTGGGGCATTAGATGTTCCAGGTTCATTTTGTATTTCCCCTGCTCTGGAAAGCATCTTTTCTCCAAGAAGCCCAGCTTTCCTTCTGTTGTGGATAATTAAGAATTCAGAAACTAAAAATTCAGAATTTAGAAGCTAAAATCTCATGCTAAGTTTGTTCCAGAATGTCATTGTCAGGCAAAAGACAGAGCTAGGAAACACATGATAGGCATACTACATGTCCACACACAGTAATGCCTATTTCTATGGCTGTAAATCTCTATCCATCTTTATTAAAAGCTATAAGTTCACACTGATACTTCCAATTTCAAACCAACACAGTATGATTTATTCTAGACTTCCCTCTCTATACATACAGTCTCCTTCTCAAACATTTACAAAATTTGGCTCTCATTATCCTCAGTATGTTTACTGTTCAACCCTCCTGGGTACAACTAATATCCCTCCCACACTGGCCAGGTATCTCTGGTCCTGGAATCACCAACCATGCAGGTCCTGGATGTGTGACAGCGTATTTTATCTTTTTCACTGCTAGTGTAAATGAAATCCTCTTCTTTTATAAATTCTGGGTTTTATTTACATATTTGAAGTCTATTGACTTCATATTAATTTTATAATCATGCTAACTTACACAGTCTTCTCATGACGAATTTTTCTATTAATACTTACGTTTGTTTTGTTTTAGTTATACATTCTAAAAATAGAATCTGCAAACAATGTTTTTTCTCTCTCTTTACAGTTTGTATACCACAAATTTTTTTCCCTTTTCTCACTTCACTGACCAATAAAACACTGAACACATAGTAGTGGCAGTCGTGGGCATTCTTATATTGTTCTTGAGGTCAGTAGGAATGCCTCAGTATTCCCATAGCGTTAGGCAAAGTTTTCTCTTAAAATAAAAAAGTTTTGATTATATTCTTTACTTCTAATTTTGTGTATATGTGCTTTTATTTAAGTCAGCTACTGATTTGTCTGTTTTATTGATTTTTAGTCAACAAACTATTTTATTTATTCATTCATTTATTTAGCTCTACTTCTTTTAACTCATTGTCTGCTTAATTCTTGTTTTTAAAAATATCCCTCTGTGCATTTTTCATTCTTATCCTATTTGTTTTTATTCTTTTTCAGTTTAACTTGAGACTACAAATTTTCTTTGACTCTGTTTCCCCATGTGTTCTAATATAAGTTTTCATTATTGTTGCTCTGGAGAGTGCCTGGAGTTTTCATGTGCATTTCATTTTGACAGTTACTTAAGAATTTTAAAATAACAGAAAAGGAGCTTCTTATTTTGTTAAAATTTTAATTATATTTGTGTCTACTATTTTTAGGTTTTGGAATTTGAGGTTTTCTTCAGGGTATAAGTCAGATTTTGATGGGTGCTTGAAAAGCTGTATTTATTTTTGGAGGGTCTTGAATGTTTCTGTAACAATCACGTGTACCCTATTGATTTTGCATGACCCTTTGTTTTGTGCCTAGCTAATGTGTTTTGGACAGGGAGAAGTAAATTGGTCTCCTAAAAACAGTGCTTTAATTTGCCCTTACCCTGCTTGCTTTTTCTAATCTGTGAAAATTGTTATATAGTATTTGGTTCACAGCTATTCCTCTTACTTCTTTAGTGAATTGTATGCTTTAAAATTATTAACTCTCCTTCTTTGGTTTCAATTCCATTTTATCTTATGATAAAATTGTGGCTCCTACTTTTGGAGTAAAGAGGAGTTGATCTCAAAGCACAGAGATTTTCTTTTAATAGGAAAGGTAAACCATTTACAGTTAATGAAATGACAGGTTTGCTCTTAACTCTGACATTTTGTATTATGTTGCATGTATGGTTTATATGGTTGTCTTTCAGCCTGTGTTTGGTCCTTTTGCCTTTTGTTTTGGTACTTCTAATTTTGAGGAAGCGTGTTTGTTGTATTTTTACTGTTTCCCCATATATAATGTCTTCCATCTTAGACCATCTCTGCAGGCTTACTTGAATGGACAGTGACAACAGTGACGGTTGGTTTGCATCTCTCTCCTTTTCCCCTCCTCTAACCCAAAGTCAGTGGTATTTTTAATACTTATCTTTGCACTGTTAAATATGCTTTTGCTTCTGACTTGATTTGCCTACTTTAGATAATTTCCTATGGCTCTAAGCAGTTACAAATGAACATCCATGGATTTATTCTGCTTCCCATCAGGGTTATCTTCCTACCTTTCAAAGACGCCCTTTCTCTGCGACCACAAATACCATATTTGTTTCCTTCAAAAAGGGCCTTTCAGTGGGTTTCTCCAGGCAGGCACGCCTTTTTCTCCCTCCAAACAGGCTCACCTGTCCTGTGTTTCCTGCCCTCACACCAGTGCCCCTCTCATTCTGCTGCCTCTTCCTGAGCTCTGCTGTGGTTAGACCCTCCTTAGCACTTCTGTCCCTTCTTTCTCTCCCAACTCTTGGCAGCTCAGCTCCGTTTGAGCTCCTCCTGTTTTCAGGATTTCATCCTCAACTCTTGTACCCCACCGTGACCATCCGGCCTCTAGAGCATCTATTTGGCTTTGCCAAATCTTTCTGAAATCTGCCACTGACAGGCCCTGTGCCCCCCCGGCAGTCTTTCCTTATAAGTTCTGTCCAGTCATTAGGTATCACTACTGACACTGGAGTCTGTACATTTCCTTCTCCTAGTGTCCTTGACTATGGAGTTTATCAAGTCCTTCCCCTTGTTCTGTGACTCTCTATGATTCTAAGGAGAAGGGAAGGGAAGATATTTGAGTTTAAGCTGTGCCATGCTCATTTAGGGAACCAAATTCTGACTTTTTTTTTTTTTTTTTGCTTATAGGGGCTTCACCCTTGGTGTATGAAAGTTCCCAGGCGAGGGGTTGTATCAGAGCTACTGCCCGCCTGCAGCACAGCCACAGCAACATAGGATCCAAGCCAAGTCTGCAACCTACACCATAGCTCATGGCAACATCAGATCTCCGACCCACTGAGTGAAGCTAGGAATCGAACCTGCGTCCTTTGGATACTAGTTGGATTTGATTCTGCTTCATCCCAATGAGAACTCCCAAATTCCTAACTTTAATGCTTTTATTAGGGATCCTTGTGTGGCTGTCAGTCTGGAATAAGGTATTCAGCATAGTTAGAATTTCCTTTTAATGCTCCTGGAAGAACAAACTAACCCACTGTTACTTTTTTTTTTTTTTTTTTGTCTTTTTTAGGGCTGCACCTGCAGCATATGGAAGTTCCCAGGCTAGGGGTCGAATTGAAGATGTAGCTGCCAGCCTACACCACAGCCACAGCAACACGAGATCCGAGCCTTGTCTGCGACCTACACTGCAGCTCACGGCAACTTAATGCCGGATCCTTAACACACTGAGTGGGGCCAGGGATTGAACTCAGGTCCTCATGGGTACCATTCAGGATCATTACCGCTGAGTCATGATGGGAACTTTGTACTGTGACTTTTTTTGATCCACTGTATTTTAAACCTGCCAGCATGAACCCCTGTTGCTACAATAAACAGGGGAACTTATTGGTCTATGGCTGGTTTGTCCCCTCAGCCTCATGGACAGAGCCGGCAGCACTGTACCGATATTCTACATGGTCATGATCATGGTCATTTTGCTTCCCTCAAGAATGGTTATAAACCATGATCTCATTCTGTAGACTCCCTACCCTCCATCACTCTTTTTTTTTTTTTCTTTTCTTTTTAGGGCTGCACCTGAGGCATATGGCAGTTCCTGGGCTAGGGGTCAAATCAGAGCTGCAGCTGCTGGCCTGAGCCATAGCCATGGCAACACTGGACACGAGCTACATCTGTACCCTGTGCCATAGCTTGCAGCAATGATGGATCCTTAACCCACTGAGTGAAGTCAGGGATCAAACCTGAATCCTCATAGAGACTATGTCGGGTTCTTAACCCACCAAGCCACACTGGGAATTCCCTCCATTACTCTCTTTTAAAATTTTTAAATATTTTTGTCTTTAGGGCCGCACCACAGCATATGGAGGTTGCCAGGCTAGCAGTCTAATCAGAGCTACAGCTGCTGGCCTACACCATATTCTCAGCAATGTGGGATCCAAGCCTCATCTGCCACCTACATCACAGCTCACAGCAATGCCAGACCCTTAACCCACTAATCGAGGTGCCAGGGGTTGAACCTGTGTCCTTACAGATACTAGTCGGGTTCGTTAACCACTGAGCCACGACAGGAACTCCCCTCCATCACTCTTAAGAGAAGCAAAGAGAAGCCCACAGATGTGAATTTTCCCAGTCCCTCTTCCGCTTAAAATCTCATCTATGCTGGCCGTTTTCTGGCCCTCCTTTGCTCACATCCAAGAAGAGATGCTCTTTCTCTCCAAGGCTACGTACAATCTCTTTGCAGAGGCGTTACTTTTTTCTTCCGCAAGTTCATCAACTTCATCAGTTCTCTTTGTCCCCTCTTTATTCTGTCACAGATAAACTCACTTCCTTTATCCTAAAAGTAAGCTAAACCAAACCAACAAATCTCAAAACGTTTCTGCGCATCTTAACCCCCTTCAAAGTTTTCTGCTTCTCCCTTCTTAACAGTCCAAGCACAGCTTCTACATCAAGCCCTTGCTGAAACTCTGTTGCTAAATAGAAGTCAGTTTTGTCCTCATGACAAGATCCAGTCACCTCATTTGTCAAAAATCTATGCGTAGCCATGCCCTCCATGTCTAGACTGGGCGATCTGCTTCCACTTCTCTGTTCTCCTCCAGCTAAATGTTAAATTCTGCTCTGCTGCAGGGCTATCGTATTTTCTCCCATCACATCATCTTTGTTTTGTCGTCTACTTTTGAGTCCAAACAACAGGAAAAGGGCCCCAGTTTAGAAGTTTTAGCAAAATTTCTACTCATGGCACGCAGAAGTTTTTAAAATATCACAATCACAAGAAATCATTTAAAGTATCATTCCTTTTAAAAACAAGCTTACCTCAACTTGCGAACTGTATGTGTGAAGATCATTAGAAACAAGTAGTTTTGGGGGAAGAGCAGGAGGGAAAAATTAATCTTTGTTTTTTAGCTTATTTGTACGGGAGCAAGTAAACTGTTAACAGACCAATAACAAATTTGAGTTAAGTGCAGTACTATGGAACTGCAAGGAAGCACAGTAGCTCTGAAGCAAACACAGAGCTCTGTAAAGGGAGAAGGAGAGACACCACTAGATTTCTAGTTCTGCTGTTTGTCTTAGGAAAAGCATTTGGGGTGAAAGGAGTTTTTGGTAACTTTATTTTCTAAAAATCCATCCTACCTCTATGTTTTTTGTTTTTGTTTTTGTTTTTTTTTTTTTGCCTACATCTTCTCTTGTTAAAAATGAACAGCAACAAAGACAAATGCTTATCCGGCCACACGTTTCGGGTCAGCCCAGTTCAGCTTGTAGAGCGCGAAGGTCCAGCAGGAGGAGTTGTGCGCTGGGCCGCTGCTGCGCAGGGGCCGTCCAGCCGCACTGGATGATGTCCTCCAGTTTCTTCCCAGGGACGGACTCGGTGAAGACCGCCGCCGAGAGGGACGGACGGAGATTGTAGGCCACCACCGCGTAGAGCACGTGCTGACGCTCCCCTGAGTAAGGCACCTGCCTAGTGGTCATCTGCCAGAGGGTGATGGCAAAGGAGTAGATGTCCGCTTTTGGGGTGACGGGCTCGCCTTTGAGGAGCTCGGGGGCTCGGTGGGTGTACGTGCCGCCCAGGTGGTGCCGAGGCCGGAAGCGCAGATCTTCCAGCCTCTCGGAGCAACCAAAGTCGCTGATTTTGCAGACGTCCTGCTCACTGATCAGAATGTTCGCTGGCTTCAGGTCCAAGTGCACAATGCCTTGGGAGTGCAGGAAAAGCAGGCCACTGACCACATCCAGGGAATACTTGAGACACTTCTCCAAGTTCAGTTGCTCCCCAGCACTGCAGGGAGGCCCATCCTCCTCTGGACAGCCCGTAGCGCCGTAGATGACCTGGTGTAAGGTGACGTTGCCGCCGAACTCCATGATGATGCTGCCCAGGCTGTCAAAGGCCGCGGGTGTGCGCGTGCTGGCGGCCACCACGCGCACGATATTGGCGTGGCGGAGCCGAGCGATGTTGAGCTCGGCCCAGAAACTGCGCTGGGATGCCAGCCGGTTCTTGGTGCATCTGCTCACCTGTTTGATGGCCACAGGCACGCCGTGGTAGGTGGCCTTGTATACCGAGCCGAAGCCCCCGGCTCCCAGCCGCTGCAGCAGGCACACCTGTTCCCAGTCTATTGAGCACCAGGCCAGCCGGCGAGGAAGGCGCAGGGCCCGGGGTGGGGTGCCCCCCAGGAAGAGCTTCCCTGTCGGCCCCGGGAGCTCGCAGGGGCTGCTGCAGGGCCGCGAGTCCACCGACGGGGAGAAGTCGCCAGGCAGGCACCGGCGCCGAGGGAAAGGTGAGGGCATCGCCCTGCGGAGGGCAGCCCGCCGCGGCTTGGGTGGGATAGGAGGGAAGAGAAGACCCAGCGGGCGGGCGTGCAAGCATCACTGACCACCTGCCGCTCCGCGCCCCGGCCCAGCGCTTTTCTCCTCTGCCTCCATCTTCCGCAGATGAGCCACATCTGTGCTGTTACTCAGCGAGGGTTGTTATCAGATGGGGAAACAATCTGAACGAAGCACAAAAATCCCGCTCAGATGAAAGCATTTCCCTTTAGCACTTAAAGTGAACTCCTATGAAAACAAGCCCCGGAGAAGCGTTGACTGGATAAGCGGCCCTAAGCTGCCCCAGAACTCACCCACTTTTACACTGCTGCTTCTCTTATCGTAACACAGGCTTCCCCCCCAATTCTCATCCGCCGAGCATTATCAGTCCACCACAACAGTGCAATGAAAATATTCCACACTTTGCAGGCTATAATGATTGTCAGTTTATTCTCCAGCTGCATTAAATCACTGCCAGCAGTTATTGGCAGAAAGAGTTGAAACATCAACAGCTGAGCTTTTTTAACCGATTACAGGGAAAATTAGGTGCAACGTTCATATATGGAGAAAAAAACAGTAACAAAGTAATCGACCCAAACAGAATCACTGAGTCAGGTCAAAATACAAACCTCTTAAATTCATCAGGGAAAAGGAAAATTCTCTGACAGTCCACTCAGCTTATATAGCGAATTAGCAAGACTTCTTAGCAATGTAAAGACTCCCTAGCAATCCTTCCGGTCCATGGCAGTCCGGCCCACCCAGGAAGCTCCCTTGCAGAAGAGATTCTAGACTTCACAGCAAATGAGTTACAGAAGTTTTGAAGCAGAGTTAGGGGAGGAAAAAGAGCAAAAATGATTCAGAGCCATGACCAGAGCTTCAAATAATAACAAATATGAGAGTATCCTAGGAGAGGAAAAATCTGAAGAAATAAAAATGGCACAGAACCACTATTGCCTTCCTATAATGTTGAAAACCAGATGTTGAAATTAAATCCAGGGTCTTGCTGTCCAACCGTTAGTTCTTCCATTCTAATTTTTATAATAAAAAACTAATTTTTATTCCATACTTTTGGAAAAAGACCGATAATATTACTCTGTTCATTAAAAAACACGGGAAAGGTGTTCCCAGGTGGGTCAGCAGGTTAAGGATCTGGTGCTGTCACTGCAGTGGCTGGATCACTGCTATGGCACAGGTTTGATCCCTGGCCTGGGAACTTCCACATGCCACCAGTGCAGTCAAGAAAAAAAGAAAGAAAAATGAAGAAAAACAACACTGGAGAATGGTAGTGTCTACATTTTGAAACATCAAATGATGAAAGTTCTATCATGACTTACTGCACTTAGGGCATGTAGGTGATGTGTGACCACATTTTTCTGGTGATAGGTCTATGCTTCTGAAGTGTATTGGTTCTGAGAAGGTATGTTAATAAACACAATCCATTTGAGCCATTGGAAGTCTCTTGAGCCCTAGGATAAGATTTCTATTCTTTATCACCCATCTGCCTTAGTGGATAATATTGAGCCTTGATCTTTTTACTTAAGAAATTAGGATAGGAGTTCCCGTCGTGGCGCAGTGGTTAACGAATCCGACTAGGAACCATGAGGTTGCGGGTTCGGTCCCTGCCCTTGCTCAGTGGGTTAACGATCCGGCGTTGCCATGAGCTGTGATGTAGGTCGCAGACATCGCTTGGATCCTGCGTTGCCGTGGCTCTGGCGTAGGCCGGTGGCTACAGCTCCAATTCAACCCCTAGCCTGGGAACCTCCATATGCCGCGGGAGCGGCCCAAGAAATAGCAACAACAACAACAACAACAAAAAAAAGACAAAAAAAAAAAAAAAGAAATTAGGATAAAATTATTAAACTTTTTTTTTTGGAACAAAATTTGGGGAGCCCTTTCCAGAGTGAAGACAGTAAAAATCTAAAAAGTGTAAACTATGAGATATTTTAATAGAAATACAGTAGTATCAAACCTGAAGTATAAAAGGATGACAGTAAAAGGGTAAAATAAGAAAACATACAATTGTATTCTATAATAAGTCTATATTGCAAAATCTACTCAATAACCATCACATAGTTGGGATTATAGTTTAGGGCTCTGAAACTGTTATATGCTCTTAGGAATGCTGTAATATTAGCCAAATAAGAGCAGTAGATAGAGTGCCTCAAACGTCTGGGTATCAGACATAATGCAAAATGATGTGACGTTATAATGTAACCTTTATTTTTAGCATGAACAACTCATTTTTCAAAGTTTGACTTTATTATTTTCATAAAATGTAAGGTAGTAATGAAAATGTGCTATTCTATTAACAAACCCCAAGTTCATTAGGGCCATCATTTGCAAACTGCCCAAGGGTATTTAATTAAATATCCATTTTAAAACAGTCTCTGGGGCCAAATGGCCTGGGCTTCTTACTGTCCCTCAGTTTCCTCACTGTAAAACGAGGAAAAGATCCCTGCTTCAGGACTGTTGTCAAGATGAACAGAGTTCCAGATACTTAGATCAGGGCGTGATAAATAATACTTAAATGCTATTTATGAAACTCAGAAAAATGTATATGGGATTATACCAATAAGATCTGTTAGACAGTATTGGTTTAAAATATACCCTACCAGGCCTGAAGTAACATCACTTTATCACGTTAAGCCAATTTAAAATTTGAGTATTTTTTCCTGCACTTAAATTTTGAGGTTAAAGACATAAGGGTGTGTCATTGACGTACTGTTACACACTAAAAAAGGCGGGGGGATTGACATTGATGTGATAAATGCAATAATTTTGTCATCCCCAAATAAGTTAGGCAAAGAATAAAATGTGTTGATAACAGGGGAGGCACTGCCTCCCCAGAATCTCAGGTGAAACAGTTAGGTCAAGAGACTGTGGTTCTACTGGCGCTGGCGAGCAAAAGGCTCTCAGGTTCTTAAGAATAAATAGAGGCTCGACATGTCTGCTCTTTCCCAGGACAGCAGGGCTGTGAGGAGATCTTCAGTATCCGGCAGGCAGCAGCTTGCTATTTATCGCAAGATGTGACAACAGGTACAAGAATTAATAGCTCATTGAATTCGATTTCGATCACAAAGACTGAGGACACCGCCTGCGGGAGGAGTGGCTCTGGGCCGGGTCGGGCGGCTTCCGCTCAGGCGGAGGACCGGGACGCCGCGCCGCCAGCATCCCGCCAGCATCCCGCCGGGGCCAAGCGCGGCGTCGGCCGGGGGCCGGGGACTGGGGGCCGCAGCACGTGGCCGAGGCCCCGCCCGAGGTCCAGCCGGCGCCAAGCTGCTCCGTTTCCCGACGCTCCTTCGAGCACAGGACTTCAGGGTCCTTTCAGGTCCTTTCGGAGCATCACGTAACCTTTTGGAAAATTCGTTTAAAAGGCTTTTAAACTCGAAGTCGTAGAGACAACGCTCCAACCCCCACCCCGCCCCCGAAGATGACGCCCCTGGCTGCGCATGCGCGGCCAGAGCCGGGCGTCCCCACGGGGGACCATTTCCCGGCATCTCAGGTTACAACCCAGCTTCAGGATGTGAAAATGGGAAGGAACGGGCGTACTGGATCGCTGAAGTCTTGTATTACGATTTACAAGCCTGGATGAAGGTCGAAAATTCATTTTTGCTTTTTTTTAGAACTGGAAAACCAATAAATGAGTACAGGTGATTTTCTAAAATATCAGGATTTTAGAGTCAGACTTGTAAAACTTTTTTTTTTTTTTAACATAAGTGGAATTACAGTATTGACATCAGTCTGATGAATTTTAGACTTAGCAATATAGTATGGACTTGTTGTCAGTACAGTACCTATAGAACTAGTTTAGGGTGTTTTTGGCATAACATGGTCAGGGGCAGACCCAACTTATGTCGGATCTAAAACTTAATACAAATTGAGGGACCCTCTTTAAGAAAAAGTTTTTAAAATTACATATGGAAGCAAATATTTTTTAGATGAGAAATCACAGATTACAAATTTTAAAAAGCTGACAATACAGACATCACGAAATTCAGAGAAAAACCAATTTTATTAATGAATGATACTTGACCTCTGTATATTATGTTCCCCTACATTTTAGGGGGAATATATATACTTTATTAGCTATTCATATGACTAACATTCTATCAACTTGGCCTTGGGTGGAACTTAATGTCGACACAAGCAAATTTGTACTATTATGGGTTTATTTCATGGAAATGAAACCAATCCAAAATTTGTCTTTTTTTGCTCAAATTGGTGTATCTCTGGGAGTTACAGCACTTGTATTCTTTTGACACAGTCCTATTAATCTGAATTATTCCTTGCCTGGATATAACAAGTTGCTCCAGGCTCATAATCTACCCTACACCAGTCATGGAATCAGGTATTTCTCCAAATTGGCTTGGGAAGATGGCACCAGAACTCATAATAGTGAAGTTTATACATTAGGTCCATTCTCCTAAACTCTTGTTTATAGCTCATTTTAGCAGACAGGGTTGGAAAATGTACCCCCTTTTTTTTTTCTTTTAAAGGCATGGGTTTCTATCAATATTTCTAAGTTAGTTCTAACATTATAGTTCCTAACTAAAACATTTTGATTTCATGATTTCCCTTCCTTGTCTCTTAAAGTCTTGATTTCAGACATTAATATAGTTAATAATGTTATCTGACAAAATTATTCAAATTTAAGATGATTTTTTTGCAGTTCATTTTATCCTTATCCTGAATGCAGCAAGGATGTGAAGTCAAATTATTTTCTTGTAGAGTCATTCATAATAACTCATTCTGTGAGCCTTTGTGATTACACATATCATGTATAATTAGTTTAATTTGCTTTCAATTTTTGGAGGTTGTCAGCATAATTAGCTCATAGTTTTCTTAAAAGGTGATGGCTTTTAATTAAGATTTTTTTCTTGTGTGATATTCAAACCCTGAAGAATAGTAGAAAACTATCCTTAGAGTCAGTCTTATGAAATGTGTTGGGGGGTGGGGTGTAAAGGGGGAAAAAAGCAAATGAGTTTTCCCAAGTTCTTCATGAACGTTTCATTTAACTACCAGTTGATCCATTTGTAATGACCAGGTGCAGTATTATGTGCATAAGGTTTATATTCACAAGTTCTGATGGGGCAATACAATTCTGTCTTCTGTTCAGTGTCTGATAATATTAGAACCTGCATAGTTTTGTGTATTCCATTAAAATTTAGTTTAGTAAAGGTTATATTAAAGTCTTTACAATTTGTTATTCTTTCTTAAGCTTCCTTTTATTATATGTAACATTCGTTCACCAACTTAATGCTATCACATTATACCAATGTTTACACCATCTAAATCCCAGTGATTCTCTGAGTTGGTTTTGTTGCAAACCAGTGGCAAAATCTTTAATGTTCCTCCAGGAGGATTTTAAGGAAGTATCTACTATCTTAGAATTAATTCTTCCTTCCTTCCTTCCTTCCTTCCCTCCCTCCCTCTCTCCCTCTGTTCTTTCTTTCTCTCTTTCTCTCTCTCTTTCCTTCCTCCCTTCCTCCCTTCCTCCTTTCCTCCCTTCCTCCCTTCCTTCTTTTTCTTTCTTTCTTTCTTTCTTTCTTTCTTTCTTTCTTTCTTTCTTTCTTTCTTTCTTTCTTTCTTTCTTTCTTTTTCTTTCTTTCTTTCTTTTTTCTTTCTAGGGCTGCACGGGCAGCATGTGGAAGTTTCCAGGCCAGGGGGGAAATTGGAGCTACAGCTGCCTGCCTACACCCACAGCCACAGCAACTTGGGATCTGAGCCATGTCTGCAACCTACACCACAGCTCATGGCAAGGCATATGGAAGTTCCCAGGCGAGGGGTCGAATTGGGGCTGCAGTTGCCGGCCTGTGCCACAGCAACACCAGATCTCAGCCACATCTCCGACCTACTCTTCAGCTCATGGCAACGATGGATCCTTAAACTGCTGAGCAAGACCAGGGATCAAACCTGAGTCTTCATGGACACCAGTTAGGTTCGTTACCACTGAGCCACAATGGGAACTTCCTTGGAATTCTGTGTTTTAAAGAAAGGATGCTGTGTTAATCCAGGTCTTCTGAGGAGCAGATAGCAAGACAGGATTAGGTGTGCGAGTTTACTAGAGGATTGTCTCTGAGACAAGAGGAGGAGGCAGCTGGGGACACCTTGAGGACTGATGCAGTTCCGACCTTTGTGAAGGACAGAGGGAGAAAGGAAGGTTGGGTGAAAGAGCCTTAGCCTATTGTGCAGTTCTGAGAAGGTTCAGTGTGGCTGATGCAGATTCCCCAATAAGTCAGAGCTGTCATTAGAGGAATCTGTGCCCCCTAGGACTGGACTGGCATGGTGTCCCTGCACACAGTCACTGGCTGGGAGCAGCCCTGGGAAAAATGGCCTCAGTGTCAAGGTCATGATGGATTTCTGAGTAGCTCTGGGGCCACTGGCCAATAATTCTGTCTGCACTCAGGGTTCCGAGAGGCATATTTTCATGGCTACCACACATACAAGTATAACATGCTTTAGAGATTTTGTCTGAGAGACTCTACTTGGGGTTAAAATTCTGATAGCACTTTGTACATAATAGTTATCATTACCCTAATATTTTATTTTATTTTTTGTCTTTTTAGAGCCATACCCACAGCATATGGAGGTTCCCAGGCTAGGGGTTGAATTGGAGCTGCAGCTGCCAGCCTACACCACAGCCACAGCAATGCAGAATCCAAGCGATGTCTGCGACCTACATCACAGCTCACAGCAACGCTGGATCCTTAACCCACTGAGCGAGGCCAGGGATTGAACCTGCATCCTCATGGATGCTAGTTGGGTTCGTTAACCACTGAACCACGACCTGAACTCCCTTAATTTTTAATTACAGTGTGGAATTCCAATTTTAAGCAGACTTGGGATTTATATTTCTTTCTGAGCTTAAGACTATGCTTTTATAAATAATTGTGTTTGCTTAAAACCCATTATAATTTTAGCTTTATACAAATACATATATACTTATATAGTTCGGCCAAAGGAGTAGTCACAAAGTTGTATGTAAAATAGAAGCATCAGAACCCTTAGAAGCTTCCAAGCAGACTGTTCTCGACAGAGCATCCCATGTGCTGTTTGGAAATAAGGTAATTTTTAAATTGGTAAAAACAGAATTGTTTATAGTCATGTGTTTGTGTGTATGAATAAATAGATGATAGATTTTGTGTGTGTGTATGCGTGTGTGTATATATATATATGCAGTTCATTGTAGTGATTAAAAATTGCCTCAATGTCTCTTATTAGAGTAAGACTTTAAGACTTCTTTATCTGTTGATATCTATATAAAATATATAATGTATCTTCTCCATGCCTCTTATTCGATTCTTTACATTTGAAATGCAAACAAGTCCTTTCTCATTTAACCTTTTGCAGTCTAGACCGAGGAGAGATTTATTTCATTTTCATTTACTCTGAGATTCTTAAATGTTCGATCTTTAATGGACCAAAAAAATGTTCTAATTATTTCTAGGGCAGTCCTCCTTTGCAGCGTGAGGATTTCAGTGCTAATGCTTTCAAGCTTAATCTTATAGGAGGTTAAGAAGCATTCCATAATGAAGCCCCTGGCACCACTGGCCAGCATCTTTGGAAGTGGAACAGCAGGAAACTTGTTGGAATTCCACTGAAGGTGGATTTAGGTGATTCTGGAGGAGGAGGTGGAGGAGCTCAATTATTAGAAGGTCTTCAGCGGTTGTTGAGGTGGAGAGGCGGGGGCACAGTCTCCGTGGGTCTTGTTTGGGCAGAATGGAGAGAGAACCTTCTGGAAGGCTTCCCTTCCACATTTCTCGCCCATGTTTTGGCTGATTCTTGGTAATTTGTGTCTTATCTCCTCTTTCAGTGCATATGATGAATCAACCTGGTGGTTTCACTGCTTTCCTTGGTTTTCCTTTAGCTGGTTCAGGATATCATAGTCATAAAGGGGGAATTAAAATTGAGGTCACCTCTAGCATGTGCACTGTGGATTTCGCAGACTCACACTGTAGTGGGCTGGTACTTCCTGAGGGAGGCTGGAAAACCCTGTCTGACATGTAGACATGGTGGTGCCTATGTTTTGTCAGTCTGACTAGGGAGGAAAACAGGCTGTTAAATCCTTTTAGTGGCTCTTCCGGGAGAGATAGGAGAGGGGTGTGTGTGTGTGAGTGAGAAACAGAGGCTAAACAAAAAGATTTACTTCTTACCTGAGACTAGAGGCTTCTGTAGTCAACAGAGTTGTGTACTGGGTGCATACATGGCAACTTAGAAGAGCAGAGGCCAAGCAGGAGGGGAAAACAAGAAGCTTACAAATGCCAGTTCTGCAGCCTCTTGGCTAGGTTCAGGTCCCCTGTTGCAACAAACTCTGCTGACCATGCCAAATTCTCGTGAAAATCGAGATCATAGTCTCAGACTTCAAAGAAAGATTCTATCATTTATTACTAATCTGTACACAGAACAAAGAAATAGAGAAACATGTGCATATTAGTGACTTTCCCTCCCTGGTTCTCTTTAAATCTTCAGGTTTTCCTTGCCCCCCCCCCATTTTTTTTCTTTTTAGGGCCACACCTGCAGCATATAGGAGTTCCTGGGCGAGGGATCCAATGGGAGCTGCAGCTGCCGGCCTACGCTGCGGCCATGGGAACGCAGAATTGGAGCCACATCTATGATCTATGTGGCAACTTGTGGCAACACCAACTCCTTAACCCACTGAGATCAGGGACTGAACTTGTATCCTCATGGATACCAGTACAGCTGTTAACCCATGGAGCCACAACAGAACTCCCTTTGCTTGCTCTTTTAATCACTTTTTTTGTGTGTGTGAAACAAATATGAAGAACTTAATTTAGCAACTTCAGCAACCTGCTTACTTGGGCAGCTGAGAACATTTCTGAGAATTATTTGTGTGTGTGTGTGTGTGTGTGTGTGTGTGTGTGTGTGCGCACGCACGTGCGCGCAAGGGTCTCTAGGAAAGAGCAAAGTTTGTGAGAAGGGGTCCCTGGGTCACATGGGAGCTGTGGGTGCTCCTGGGAGGAATGAGTAGAATCTACCTCAACTCAGGGGACCAGGGGACACTTAATAAGTGCAGCTGGCCCATCAGTAACATGGTTTTGAATGTGCAGGTCTATGCATATGTGGATTTTTTTTTTTCAGTAAATACCTTCTACAGTACTGCATGATTTGTAGCTGGTTAAATGTAGACTCTCGGAGGGACGATGATAAAATTATACATGGATTTTTGACTGAGTGGGAGTTGGGACCCTAACCCTATGTTCTCCAAGGGTCAACCATGTATGTTCCCTTATTCACGGAAACATTGGATTTTAGGCTTTTGTGTGTGTGTTAGATAGCTACTGTATAATTTTAAACCATGTCCATGGACCAGTCAATTGGAGGCCGATTTGGGATTTATAGAACCCCATTAACATCGGCACATTTCAAAGACTGTTAATGTCTTACAAATTACCACAAAGAACAGCGTGGTCTCTTCCACAATTGAGTATAATCCCATATGACCCAGCTCTTGCCTACAGACAATGTCCAGTTATAGGACCAGATGTTATTAATAACTTGTCTTCATATTGTTCCCTGCATTCAGCCCAACCCAAGGAAAGGGGTGGCCACACAGTAATTTGTGCCAGCTGACCCCTTAGAAGATAGCAGACAGGTTGTAATTTGTGTCATTTTCCACCAAAGGAATAGTGTTAATTAGCAAGGGTGTTGATCCAGGTGATGTGGAACCGTGGTTCCAACTTTGAACAACAACAGCTAACATAAGCAGCAGGGGAAGGGATTTGGGGTTACTAGATGCAAACTATTACATTTAGAATTGATAGACAATGAGGTCCTGCTGTATGGCACAGGGAACTATATCCAACTTCCTAGGATAGAACATGATGGAATATAATATTAAAAAAGAAAGTGGGGTCCCATTGTGGCTCAGTGGTTAATGAACACAGCTAGCATCCACAAGGATGTGGTTTGATCCCTGCCCTCACTCTGTGGGTTAAGGATCTGGCATTGCTGTGAGCTGTGGTGCAGGCTGCAGACTCAGCTCCGATTCCGAATTGCTGTGGCTGTGGTGTAGGCCAGCAGCTGTAGCTCCGACTGGACCCCTAGCCTTGGAACCTTCATATGCCAAGGGCACAGCCCTAAAAGGACCAAAAAAAAAAAAAAAGAATGTTAAAAAAAAAAAAACTGTCGTTTTCCATTTCACATTTAGATCTTTAATCCATTGGAAATGGTTTTTATATGATGTAAGATATGGTTCCATTTTCATTAAAAAATATGGATTTCCCCCCAGAAAAGAAGCAGCAGTTTCCAGAAGGCATTCTAGAAGATATGAAATGACTATAAATTTTCATTTTGCATGGCTTTGGGCTCTCAGTTGTATTGTCCTCTGTTCAATGCTAGGTTTCCAGTGCATTGTTGGGTTAAGAACATGTATAGAATTAGAAAGCATAAAAACAACAGTACAAAAAAGAAAAAGGAAAATGGAAGCATGTCACTGTAAGATTCACATCATAACTGAAGTGATATAACCTGTGGCGGTGGACTGTGATAAGTGGAGGATGTCTGTTGAAACCTTAAAGGAACCACTGAAACAATAAAATGAAGAGGCATAACTAAAGCCAGTAGTGTAAACTTAAGAAAAAAATCTTAAAATTTATTCGATCCAATAGAAGGCAGGGAATAAAGAAACACAGTATAGACATGACACAGAAAGATGACAAATTTAGATGCAGTGTTACATTGAAAGTAAATGGTCTAAATACTCCAATAAAAGGCACAGATTGTCAGACTGGATAAAATAACAACACCAAACTATATGTTACTACAAAAAAACCCTAATTTAATTATATGGTTATATAAAATATAAAAGTAAAAAGATGGAAAATGAAATATTATGTAAGGACTAATGAAGAACACTGGAATGGCTATATTAATAACAGGAAAAAGCAGACTTTAAGGAATTATTAACAGGAATTAAGAAGGACACTTCAAAATGGTAAAGAAATCAGGAAAACATAATTGTCCTAAATAGGTATGATAGAACTTCAAAATTAATGAAGCAAAGTAAACGGCAAAACTGAAAGTAATAGACTATCCCAGTTGTAGTTGAAAAGATCAACGCTGTTCACTCAGTGACTGACCAAAGATGTAGACAAAAAAATTATCAAGTAAACAGAAGAACTGAGCAACACTCTTGTATTTGAGTCATGGTTCTTCAGAGAAATAGAACCAATAGGATGCCTGTCTGTCTGTCTATTTGTGTGTCATCTATATATCAAGAGATTTATTTTAAGAAACTAGATCACACAATGGCAGGGGCATGGCAAGTCCAAAATCTGCAGGGTAGGTTGACTGGCTAGACTCAAGAAAGAATTGCAATTTGAGTCCAATAGCAAACTGTTGGAAGAATTCCTTCTTGCTTTTTGGTCAGTCTTTGTTCTATTAAGGTCTTCAACTGATTTGATAAGGCCCACCCATGCTATGGAGGATAATCTATTTTATTAAAAGCCTATCAACTTAAATGTTAACCTCATTAAAAAAAAAAAAAAACCTCACAAAAACATTGAGAATAATGTTTGACCAAGTAGCTGGACATGATGGCCCAGCCAAACTGATGTGTAAAATTAATTTTCACAACTCTTAACTAAGTTGAATCTAAAACTGCCAAAATACACATCATATTCGTGTCTATTAATCAAGGCAAGCTATAAAACAAGTTTTAGTAAATTTAAAAGGAATAATATCAAATACAGTACATTCTCACATCACAGTGAAGTTAAATTAAAAATCAATTTTTCAAAAGATATCTAGAGGAGACCTAAATATTTAGAAATTAAACAAAATAATTCTAAATAATCCATGGGTCCAAAAAAATCATGAGGGAAATTATAGAATAATTTTAATGGAATGAAAATGAAAACTCTATAAAAAATTTTGCTATGCAGCTAGTGCAGTGCTTTGAGGAAAAGTTATTGCCTTAAAGTGTTTATATTAGAAAAAAATGAAAGGTCTAAAATTAATGATTTAAACTTGCATTTCATAAACTAGATATAGAAGGAAATAATATCTTCTAGTAGAAGATTGTAGATCAATAAAACAGAAAACAGGAGTTCCTGTTTTGGTGCAGTGGAGATGAATCTGACTAGGAATCATGAGGTTGTGGGTTTGATCCCTGGCCTCTCTCAGTGGGTTAAGGATCCAGCGTTGCCATAAGCTGTGGTGTAGATCACAAACACAGCTCGGATCTGGCATTGCTGTGTCTGTGGCATAGGCCAGCAGCTACAGCTCCAATTCGACCCCTAGCTTGGGAACCTCCATATACTGCAGGTGGGGCCCTAAAAAGACAAAAAACAATAAATAAATAAATAAATAAAACAGAAAAAAAAACCACAGGAAAAAAAATCAGTGAAACCAAAAGCTGTTTTATTTTAAAAATCCAGTAAAATTGATAAACCTCAAGCTACTGATCAAGAGAAATAAAGAGTGGAAACAAATTACCAGTATTGGGAGTGAAAAACAGCATATCACTATGTTCTCTAAAGACTTAAAAAGATTTTACAGAAAGAATATGAACACCTTATGCTAATAGAGCTGGCAATTTAAGTAAAATGAACACATTCCTTTAGAAAAAATTATCAAAAATGACTCAAGAAAAAATACAAAACTTGAATAACCCTATATTTATTTATTTGTATTTGTAATTAAAGATCTTCTAAAGAAAACTCTAGGATCATATGGCTTCATTCATGAATTGATTCAAATACAATTGGAGGGGAAAAAGATATTTGCAATGAATATGGCTGATATTTGTCTGGCTCTGAGAGATGAGTGTCTTTTTTTATTCTTCCCAGGAGGCCTTCTTGCCTTCAACTTAGTATTCAGTTGCTGATTAAGCACTCCAGGCTCTTTATCTTTCCTCAAGGAATCCACTGCATTTAGCAGTTGTCATCCAATTCGCCTACTCATAGTCACTATTCAGAGTATTTTTCTGAAGGATGCCTGGCAGTATACACCCTACCATCCCATCCCAGTCCATCACAGGGGAAAGTTTTAACAATTGCAATGCTACCTTATGCAAGAGCTCATCTCTTTCTCTCTCTTGCCAGGTCTACCTCGTCACATGTAGGGGTGGTCCTGTGCCAGTAGACCACTACTCAGCTGCAGCAGATGGGGTTCCCTGGGAGATAGTCAGACACAGAGGTTGTGATGCATGGTGTTCTTTGTGGAGTGTTCTTGGGACCAGGGGAGCAGGATTGATCAGAGAGATAAGTTGGGCTGTAAGGCAGTCACACGAGTTTGCTCCGGAGCTGGGAGGGTCCTTCAGAAGTGTCCCAGGTTGAGGTAAGAGGGCTGGGGCTTGGTACACATACCCTGACCAGCTATTGCATAAGGCCTGCCCCTGTGGAAGGGTCTGTGATGGCCGGCAAGGGGAGGTTTTTCCACGGAGGCAGTTCTGAAGGAAGGCAGAGCCAGGTAACAGTGGAGGGCTCTCTAGTGCAAGTCCTAAAAAGAGCTGCTGGCGGTGCCTCACGGTGTCTGCTAGACACCATGCAGGACAGAGTCACTCTGTGGAAGGTGTGTTCTTCCAGCTGGGTAGTCAGATCATCCCACCAAGTCTTGTGGTAGTGAAGAGATTCCTGAAGACTGACCACGGCATTTGAGTGGTTCTGTTCATTCATTCCAAGTCTCTTGGGCTTCAGAGAGTCCATAATTTGGCACATATCTTGAAGACATCACTTTCACCAAGACTTCTTTTCTTGTGTTCCTTCACCTTTGGATGTATGTTTCCATCATGATCTTGATGTGCTAATTTTCTAACTCTTGCATGTGAATTCCTAGTTAGGGTACTCCAAATTCTAATTATCCCTATGGATAGAGTTGGTATTTTTCTCTGTGCTGTACCTGTCTGTCTAGATAGGAAACACACAGTGCACGCATTAGTAGTTTAGAGAGAATTCTCCCACAGCAGTGTGATTGCAGCTCTACGGGCCTTCAGTTAGAGTTGGGGAGATTCTTTCATGCCACCCTTACCCACAATGAGAACTGATTGGATGGAATTCTCAGGACTCTGTAGGGTTCCACCTGTAACTGTTTAGCTGAAGCAGGGGACAAGTCCCTGGGCCTTACACTTTAGAAGGATAGAGCCATGATGAACAAGGAGGAGTAGCACAGGTGCGCAAGAGCTGTGTGTTCTCTTGGAGCTGGCAACATAGGCTTCAGTGGGTTGGTTAGGCAGATGTCCATTCACAGTGGTTGCTGGTTACTCCATGGAGGTGGCTGGGAAAACAGAGGAAACTCAGTGGTTATAGAGAGAGTTCTTAAGAGCCCAGTGTTCATTTTACAAGAAGCATCTCAGCATCTCTCATTATAGAGCTTGGAAGTGTTGGGTCTCAGTGGCTTAACTGCAGGATTAGGTGCTTAGATTGGAATTTCCCAAAGGGATAATATGGATCAGTGAGGAGATAATTCCACAATTGCTCATCCAGCTGAAGAGGCAGTTGAACAGTGCTGGCACCAACTGGAACAATTTTCAACCTTTTGATAGTGGTAGCTTAATAATGTGGCCAGCAGGCAGAGCCAAATATCTGACCAGCCACCCTCTTCTTGTTCTGAAAGCAAATGCCTATGGGATGTTAGAGGCTGAGCAGAAGGCCAAATCCAAGAACTCTGACTTTAGAAAGTCTCTGTTCTTAGGAGTAGAAGGAAACTGTAAATGAAACTCTTGAGCCAGCCGGATTGTCTGCTCAGTGATGAATAGAATGCCCGTTTCTCCATGTGGCTCAACAGTTATTTGACTTGAATTTCTGTAGACCTCTTGAGAGGTCTAGGAAAGACCGTCAGGTCTAGGACTCATGGAATTTCATTAAAGAGTGATCAGTTGATGATATGACACGTAAGACGTAGAGACTCTATCCATTCCCCTTGCTCTGCACTGTGGTGGTAAAGAAGCATCAGGAAAATGATGCCTGGGTGTAGACCCCTGCACTCAGAAGAGGAGCCTAAAACAGATGAATGCGTTGTACCTATTTGTTAGTTCTTAGCATTGGACCTGATGAGTAGGTATTAACTTACACAAAGGGCTGAGTCAGGCAAAGCCAGAGCTGACTTCATGTGTCTTCTGTGGTTTAACTTTTTTCATTCAGGCAAAGTCCAGGAGAGTCTCAGAAGTAGCTGTCCTTCTTCTAAAATGGCTCAATATTATGGCATTTTAAACAAATTGAATTTAGTTGATTTGCAATGTCATATTTTCAAGTGCAGAGCATTGTGACTCGGTATTTTTATAGATTATACTCCATTAAAAGTTTTCAAGGGATAATGGCTAAAATACCCTGTGCTATAAAATATATCCTTGTTGCTTATCTGTCTTATATATAGTAGTTTGTATGTCTTAATCCCATACCCCTAATTTGCACCTCTCCCCTCTAGGTTGTTTTCTATGTCTGCAAGTCTGTTTCTGTTTTGCGTATACATAAATTTATTTTATTTTTTAGAGTTCCACTTTTATGGAATGATCAAAGATATGATACAGTATCTGTCTTTCTCTTTCCGACATCTTATCAGCGTAATATTCTCTAGGTCTTCTATGTTGCTGCAAGTGGTAGAATTTAGTTCTTTTTTATGGCTAAAGAACTAAATATATACACACACACACATACACACATATACACACACACACATATATATAGGTTTTAAATTTTGAATGCCCATCCCAAGATATTTCTGGGGCATCTGCCAAACTTTAGAAGTTAATGGAAATGTAATTGGGGCTATTCATTATCTCAAGTTGTTGGTTTGGCACAAGAAGCACCAAGATTGCGGGTGGGTGCCGCGATACAGCAGTCCCAAGACAAACACTGACTCTGTCACACATCTCTATGATGCATGAGGTGTTAGTGCTACTTGGACTGACCCTGAAAAAATGCCACCATTACCAAATGGTCATTACATCTATTAATTACAGGAAATTTATGATTTAATAGCAATTATAAAGGGTTTAAAAAGGCTTATTCTCCAACTTTTAAACCACTTAAAACTCCCCTGGGATTCCTCCCACGAAGGGGTGACACCACAGACACAGCAGTGCACACTCTTGAGAGTCACCTGTGCTCATGGACAGGATGGGGGTGAGAAGATGGGAGGAGCACCACACAGGACACTCAGAGTGCCGTCTTGTTGAGTAAATCCTGAATTTAGCCTCCCTGACTCTCGTATGGATATCAGCACTGAGGGGCCTAAGATGAGGATGGAGAAGGAAGAAAAATCGCATTCACCTGGTCAGAATTGTGCGACTCCCCCATTAGAGTTCCCATCCCTTGGAGGATGTGACCTGCCGGTTCCCAGGTGTGTGAGGTCATGTACCAGCCTGGGATGCTTTCTGTTGCAGGTAACAGAATAGCTATCTAGCAGTGGTTTAAATAATGAAGGCGATGATTTCACATAACTCGAAATGCAGAAGGAGCTGGTCCAAGGTGTCAGAAGACTTCATCTCCTGGTAGCAGCAGCGGCAGGCATCCATCTGCATGTGGGGAGAGCGTTGAATGGGCTGGGAAGAGCCAGCGTGTCTGTCCATTTCATTAGGAAAGCAAGAGCTTTCCCAGTGGAGCCCAGCATTTGTCTTCACCTCCCTCTCATTTGCCACAATGGCCTGATCCCACTAACTGCAGGAAAATACCTGCCCCTAAAACAAACAAACCAACAAATAACTCCAGACCAAAAACGGATCCATAGCTCTTTTTCGCCTCTGCTCCAGGGCGTAGAGTTTTTATTTGTTCAATAAAAAACAACTCCTTTGCAGAGCAAAAAAATTTAGTGAGAAGAGTGGCATTGGTTAACATTTTTGCAAGTACCTTTATCTGAAGGTCAGCATTAACAGAAGATAATCAGATTCTCATATCTGCTTCCACATTCAATCTGTTGTAATATGTTGTTTTGGGTGAAATCTCTGAAGAAAACTAGTCTCACAGAAATATGCACAGTTGCATTTTTTTTATTAGTGTTTTCAAATAATTGTGGATATTCTACTTTGATACTCTAGCCAAACTTGGCAAGTGGTAGTTTTTTAAATGTCAGTTGCCATGCGGAATTTGAAACTGTAACAATGGACTTTTTGTGCTTCATTGCATGAAAATCCAATGGTCTTTCTTGAACACTGAATGGATCTTTTACCCCGGAATGAATTTGTAACATTGGTCATTTGAAAAAATATTAGTTCATTGAGTTATGCAAACCTTCCGAATGTTGACACACTTCATTACCCAATACAAAAAAAAAAAAAATCACATTAGTTAATATCACCACTAATTTTATCAGAAAGTGCTGGGGAACCAATAAATTAAGGTGGTGGATAAAAGTTCCCCAAATTTAACTTTTCTCTTGAAAGCAAATTTTATCAGAAGCAATGAATGCTGTCAGTTGTTTTTCTAGAAGTGACAAGTTTGCATCATTCAGTTTTTGAGAAAATGTCTGCCAAATACCCAGTTGTGAATAACCATAGATTGTCTGTTTTTCCAGTAAAATGGTGTTGCCTGAAAAGAGACTTGGTCAGCTTGCAGCTTTAACAACTGCATAGGTGCTTTTTCCGTAGGACAGCAAGCATACATTGGGGTACAGCAGAAGTGCTTTGAGCTGGCAGCCTGTTTGAGAACATAGATTTTAAAATGCTATGTATTCAAGGGTTGAGATTTCATTAAAGTATTAGAGGCATTCATCAGTGAAAACTGCTTTTTTTTTTTTTTTTTTTTAAAGTGTGGATGTGAGTTGATGAAGAAAACAAGATCGACCAGTAGAGTTTGTGCCACTGCCTTGAGTCTGGTTAAGGCGCCAGCAGTTCCACCGTCCTTTGCTTTTGTCTCATAAACGCACATACCGGCGAGTGGAAAGGAGCAAACGCAGTGCTAATCTCATGGAGTTCCTGAGCAGGACTCTCAGCCCGCAGGGGTTCGTGCATCACCCTTTGCGAGGTGTTGGTGAGGACTAAGGAGAAGGGGTCAGAGCCTTGGGTATTTCCATCTTCAGAGCCCAGGCTGGGGAGGAGGAGCCAACCAGGAGAGTGAGGGGCTGCCAGTGAGTAGAAAGAGACCAGGAGGCGGGCGGGGGGGGGGGAGAGAGAGAGAAGGCCTGCTTCCAATTGCAGTGGGTTCAGAACAGGCGAGGGAAGAGGGAAGCTTGTAATAACCAGATCTTCTGTGTTCTCTGTTCCGATGCTTTAACGTCTGGGGTCTTGCTGATCCTGGAGGGTCTGCACCTTCTTCTTGCCTCTTGGGAAGTGTGAGTACTAAAATTATGTTATTATTTTTTTTTTTCCTTTTATGGCTGCACCTGAGGCATATGAAAGTTCCTGGATGAGAGGTTGAATTGGAGCTGCAGCTGCCAGCCTATACCACCGCCACAGCAACTTGGGATCCGAGCTGCATCTATGACCTACGTGGCAGCTTGAGGCAATGCTGGATCCTTAACCCACTGAGAGAGGCCAGGGGTCGAACCTGCATCCTCACGGACGCTCTTGGGTCCTTAACCCACCGAGCCACGATAGGAACTCTGTAAGCTGTCTTCAGTGGCAGTCTTTTCCTGATCTGTTGGCCTTACCATAGGTCCGATTTTCTATTAATGCACTACATTTTAAAACAATGGTGATAGTAAATATAAACAACTCTTTTGGGGCATTTGCTCTAAAGAGGAATAGAAAAATGGGAGGAACGTGGAGGGGAATACGGGATCAAGCCATCATGGTATGTTTGTACGCTGATGGTAGTGATCATACGAAAAGGGAAAAAGTAATGATGTGGGGAGATGGGATCCAGCGGGAAATGGAGGAGCTGGTTGGAGACAGGGGTGTGAACGGTTCACTTATTTTAACAGGAAGGAAAGCAGAGTGCAGATGCAGGTAGACGGTTAGATCTGGGGATTGAAAGACATGGGAATTCTCCTCTGTTTGTTTTCATTTTCTTGGTAAAATAAGAAGCAAAACCACCAGCTGGGAAAGGGCTGGGCCGGAGCATGGAGGAGATGTGGGGAGACAGGACGTGAGGAACAGTGACGTAGAAGGTCTGCAGGACGATACCAAGGGGCCACTGCAGGTCTGGGGTCATATGTTTTAGGTGGGATGAATTAGCCTGACGGTGTGGTTTCACAAGGAAGAGATGTAAACAGAGAGTTTAAAATAGATTTTTAAATTTTAAGGCAGTTTTAGACTTACAGTAAAATTGTACAACAGTAGAGCGAATTCCCACATAACTCATACCCAGTTTCACTTATTCCTAACAGCTTCCGTTAGCCCAGCACTTCTAATGAGCAGCAAGCATACATTAGTAACAAGAGTCCACGCTTCATTGAGATGTCCTGAGTTTTTACCTGACCTCCTCCTTCTGTTTCAGGAAACAATGCATGTCAACTCTTGCTCTTGGCAGTGTCTTGGGCTCCCCTTGTTGTTGTTGTTGTTGTTTTTCAATTTTTTTTGGCCACCCTGTGGCATATAGAGTTCCCGGGCCAGGGATCATATCTGAGCTGCGGTCGCAACCTAAGCCACAGCTGCCGAAACAACGGATCCTTAACCCACTGTGCTCGTCTGAGGATTGAACTTGCGTCCCAGCACTCCCAAGATGTGACCGATCCCGTTGCGCCACAGCAGGAACTCTGGGCTTCCCTTGTTTTTGAAGGACAGCATTGAGGAGGACTGGTTAAGTGTTTTCTAAAATGTCTTCCATTTGGGATTTGTCTGGTGTCTTTCTCATGATTAGGCTGGGATTTGGGGTTTCCGGAAGGAAGACCAAGGAAGTCAAGTGTCATTTTCCCCATCTCATCTCCAGCGTGCATCATATCAGCATGACTGGTCCATGTTGGTCTGGATCTTGATCATCAGGCTGAGGTTGTGCTTGTCAGATTTCTCTGCTATCAGGTCACTGTTTTTAACCCCCTTTCCACACTGCACTCATTAGAAAGAAGTTTCTATGTGCAGCTCTTACTTTACGGGCAGGGAATTATGTGGTTGTGTGTATACATAAATCATTTGAATTTTTCTGGCCAAGAGATATGTCTCTTCCCCTTTATTTATTTATTCTCTCACTTATTTATATCAGTATGCAGTCATGGCTATTTACTTTAGACTGCGGGTCATAATCCAATACTGTTTGATCATGTTGCTAAGACTGTTCTAGCTTTGGCCACTTTTGGAAACTCCTTCAACTGGTTACTGTTTCCCTTTGACACACTCCCATCCTTATGGGGTTTTTCGGTCTATTTTTGAGCACTTCTTGACTTTCTGACACTAAAAGATGCTCTAGCCTCATTTTGTCTATTTCCTGCTCCAGTCTGAGAACCAGCCATTTATCCAGTGCAATTTTTTAAAACTTCAAAAAAATCCTTTTAACTTTAAACGATCTGAAAAAAATAAATACACAGCTCAGCAAATTATTATACGGAGCACACCCTTCCAGGGCTGTGCTGGAGCTGCCTCACACAGTCTCCTAAGAGCTGTTTGTGCAACCTCTTCCCATCTCCACATACAGTGACATCATGTGGGTAGCTTGAAATTGGCCATGGTGGTCGTATTTCCATGATGGAAATCAGGAACTGCTACAAGTCAGGGCTTTCTTTTCCCCTTGGAGAGTCACTTGTTAAATACCAGCACACCACTGCTTGTAACCACCACCCAAGTAAAGAAGTACAACCACGAGCTAATAAATAAAACTTTGCCAGCCACCCCGTCACCCCTCTGTGTTTCCCATCACAGCCCTCTCTCCACAAGTAACCACTACCCTAACTTTATAGTAATCATTTCTGTGTGTGTGTGAATGCTTTTTATTACCTGTTTGTCCATCCTAGACACTATTGTTAATATCATACCTTATTTTTACAGGGATGTATTTTTAAGTTCTTTACTCTGTAGACTGCCTCTCCATCCCTTTCTTTACTTTCCAACTTATCTATTGAAGCATGTGGGCCATTTTATCTGTAGACCTTCCCCCATCTGGATTTTACTGATTACATGCTCACGGGTATCATTCAATATGTTTCTTTGTACTCCACTATTTATCATATCAAATAGACATTGCTAGAATGTTCCACCTAACATGTTCTCCTCAAGTGTCCGTGAAATATATCAGGAAGACCACATCCGTAAACAAACGTCAATACACGTCAAAGAATTGAAACCACAGTGTGTTCTCTGATCCCAATGGAATTAAACTAGAAAGGAATAACAGAAAGATAACAGGAAAATCTCCAAACACTTGGCAACTAAATTTCATACTTCAAAATAATCCATGTGTCAAATGGGAAACCTCAAAGAAAACTGAAAAACACAACAGCATCGAACTGATATGCATATAGCATATCAAAGTTTGTGGGACAGTGGTAAGAAGGAAATTTTGAAACCAAATGCTCACATTAGGAAAGAAGAAAAGCCTCAGACCAATAGTCTACACTCTCTACTCCAAAACTTAGAAAAGAAAGGCAAAATAAATCCAAAAGAAGGAAATAATAGAGATCAGAAAGCAGTGAAATTGTAAGCAGAAAAGCAATGCAGAAAAGCAGTGGAACAAAATATAGCTCTTTGAAAAGATCAGTGAAATTGACAAACCTCTAGTAAGACTGTCATGTAAAAGAGAGGGCCCAAATTACCAAAATTAAGGTTTAAACAGGGAGTATTACTGCGGACTCTGCAAACAAAACAAAACAAAAAAATGAGATACTACAAACAACTCCACGTATATAAATTTAGCAAATTAGATGAAATGGACCAATTCCTCCAAAAAATGCAAACTATCATAATTCACTCAATATGAAATGCATAACTTGAATCGCTCTAAAGTATTAAGGATATTGAATTCTAAGTTTTAAAACTCTGCCTAAAGAAATCTTGAGGCCTAAATGGTTTCACTGGGAATTTCCACATAGGTTTCAAGAAAAATTAGCATCCCCTCCAAATTAGCACCAGTTCTACAAAATCTATTCCAGAGAATAGACAAAGAGAGAACACTTCCCAATTCATGTTATGAAGCCTGTATTACTTTGATACAAAAACCAAAGTCATTACAAGAAAAACAAACCATAGGACAAATATTCCTCATGAGTGTTGTGGCAGATATCCTCAACAAAATATTAACAGGCAGAATTCAGCAACATACAAAAAAGTTGTACATCATGACCAAGTGATGTTTATTCAAGGGATGAAATATTTGAATATCTAACAATGTAATCCACCACATTAAGCTGAATAAGAAGTCACATTGGAGTTCCCGTTGTGGCTCAGTGGTTAACGAATCCGACTAGGAACCATGAGGTTGCGGGTTCGGTCCCTGCCCTTGCTCAGTGGGTTAACGATCCAGCGTTGCCGTGAGCTGTGGTGTAGGTCGCAGACGCGGCTCGGATACCGCATTGCTGTGGCTCTGGCGTAGGCTGGCTGCCACAGCTCCGATTAGACCCCTAGCCTGGGAGCCTCCATATGCCACGAGAGTGGCCCAAGAAAATGGCAAAAAGATAAAAAAAAAAAAAAAAAAGTCACATATCAATTGGTGCAGAATAAAGATTTAAAAAATTCAACACTCATTCATGATAAAACTCTTTACAAATTAGGAATAGAGGGGCATGTTTCAACTTAATAAAAGCATTTATGAAAACCTACAGTACTTAATAGTATACCTAATGGTGAAGGGCTGAATGTACTTTCCCTAAGATTGGAAATAAGGCAAGGAGCTCTGCTTTCACCACTCTCATTCAGCACAGAGCTAGTGTAATAAGGCAAGAAAAGAAAAGGACAAGTCAGAGGCGGGAAAGGAAGCAGTCACCTTGTTACCATTTGTCAATGACATGCTTACTGTCTATGCAGAAAATCCCTAATCATCTCTTTTAAAAAAGCAATCCTAGAATTAACAAGTGAGTTCAGCAAGGTCAAAGTACAGAAGATAAACAGTGTTTCTATATACTGGCAATGAACACAGGCACATCAACACTCAAAACACAATTTTACAATCTCTCAAAAAAAAAAAAAAGGAAATACTTGTACATAAAGTAAATTTAAAAAAATATGTATAGGACATATTTATTGAAAACTACAAAACATTGATGAAAGAAATCAAAGATGACTTAAAGAAAGGAAGGGATTTACTATGTTGATGGATTAGAAAACAACGTAGTAAAGATCTCAATTCTCTCCAATTAATGCTTAGGATTAACACAGTCCCTATCGACTTCCCAGCAAGATCTTTTTTGTAGATATAGTGTTCCAGAATTTGAATGAAAATGCAAAGAAACCAGAAGAGCTAAAACAATTTTGAAAAAGAAGTATGAAATGGAAGGAATTAGCCTACTCTCTTCCAGGATCGTTGAATAGCTATTGTACTTAAGACTAGGTGGTGTTGGTGAAGGGATAAACACACAGACCAGTGGAACAGAACAGAAAATGCAGAACTAGATCTATACAAATACGCCAAGTTGTTTTCTGACAAAGATTCAAAATCAGTTCAAAAGAGGAAAGATATTCTTTACAATAAATGATTGCTGGGGCAATTGAACTTTTATGAGCAAAAATCAAAACCAAGCAAATTTTTAAAAAAGCTCTCTTCCTAAGTTTTGCCATTTCTACAAAAATTAAAATGGATCAATGATTTACATGTCCTTGGTTTAAGATAAGACATATAAGAAAAGACATATAAGAAATCTTCAAAATCTAAGGTTATGCCAAAAATTCTTAGACTGGGACACCAAAAGCATGATCCGTAAAAAGAAAAAAAAAATGACAAATTAGACTTCGTAATTTTGCTTTACAAGAGGCTCTGCCAAGAAGGTGAAGGTATGAGCTATAGACAGTAGAAAACTTTTGCAAAGCACATAGCCGACAAAGGACTAGTATCTGGAATACATCAAGAACTCTCAAAATGCAACAGCTAAAAAGCCAAACAATCTAATTTAAACATGAGCAAAAGGCAAGAAGAAATATTTCATCTAAAAGGATATGCAGATAACAAACAATCACATGTGAAAACGTGCGTTAGGGAAACTCACTATCAATAGAAATCATCACTTTTCCTCCAGCAGCTGGCATCACAACATGCAACTTGGTTTATTTGTAGGTTTATTCATTGTCTGTCTCCTTGGAGTCACATGTAATCTCCATGTGGGTGTCCTTGGAGTCACATGTAATCTCCATGTGGGTGTGGCCAATGTTGCGTTCACTGCTTTTCGCTCTGCCCAGAATTGTGCCTGGCAGGTGCTAAGCCCTCAGTAAATATTTACAGAATGAATGAATACATGCTTTTGCAGGTTTAGATTCAGCTTCGGGTTTTATCCATGGGATGCCGCTCTTTTCAAATAATAGTTTTAATCACTTTTCTATTCTTTATATGGTATTTGACTTAGTCCAGTTTTCTGCTTTTTCTTGGGTCTTGGTAACTAATGCTTTGTTAGAAAACCATCCATTTCCTCGGATTTTCAAGAAAATTTCATTCGAATTCTTACAATTATTTTACTTTGTTCTTTATCTCTTTTTTCCTTTAGCAAGAATCACTAAGGGTTTATCTACTTTATTGATATTTTTGTTGCTGTTGCAAGGCAGTATTTTTGTGTTTATTTTTTCCCTAATTTTTACCTCAGTGAATTCACCTTTAACCTATTTTATCTATTTACTTTCTTCTGATGTATTTTATTGTCCGTTTCCCCCATTTCTTAAGCTGATATATTCATAGGATGAAGGCTAAATTGCTGTAGCCAGGGAATCCTACACATCTTTGTTATTTCTCTTTCACAGAACAGACCTGGGTAGCTAAGTGGTCTGTTTCCATAAAGTTATTCAAGAACACAAGCAAGAGAGAAAACTCTGCCATCCTTCAGAGCGGGGTCAGCATACTACAACATGAGAGACAGTTCCGCCTGTTGCCCGCTGTTGTAAATAAGCTTTAATTGCAACCCAACCATGCAGACTGGCTTACATTTGGCCAATGGCTGCTTTTGAGTTGCAGCAGTTACAGTGAGTAGTTATAAAGAGATCAGATGGCACATAAAACTGAAATTGTTTTCTCTGATCTTTTTCAGAAAGTTTGTCAACATCGATTCAAAGCCATGTCCTACATGCGTAATCCAGACTGGCTCACCACCCTGCCCTCATTCCATCTGGTGGAGAGGGGAAGGAGAAGGTCAGAGGTCAAGGCTCCTGGAGCTAGATGTGACACTTACTGCTGTCACTTGTATTTGATTGGTGAGACCTTGGTCCCACAGCCACATCTAGCTGCATGGAGTCTTGGGGATGCAGGACACCTGGGCACCAGCTAGATATGCCAGGCGCCCCCCTGCCCCTTTACTGTGGCAGGAGAGGATGGATTCTGGAAGCTAGCTACCATTTGAGTTTCCCCCATAGATACACATGAACTTCCTTTCTTTTCCTTTTTTCTTTCTCGGTCGTACCCATGGCACATGAAAGTTTCCGGTCAGGGGTTGAATCCGAGCTGCAGCTGTGGCAGTACTGGATCCTTAACCCATGGCGCCAGGCCAGGGATCCAACCCACACCACCTCGGAGACCACACCCAATTTTGAACCCACTGCAGCACGGTAGGAATTCCGGACTTCCTTCTGTCTTTCTCTTTCAATAATAGAGATTTTCAGGTGATAATTTTTTTTCCCAGCACAACTTAAACCTTGACTCAGGGGTTTTGATATGACACATTCTTCTTTTCAATATTTTTTTTTGGGGGGGGAGGTAGTTTGTAATTTCAGTCTGGATTTCTTTGTTAGTCCAAGGAATACTTAGGATGATGTTTCTTAGTTTTCAAGTAGTTATTATTATTATTATTTTTATTTTTATGGCTGCACTTGTGGCATACAGATGTTCCCAGACTAGGGTTGCGAAATGGCCTGCAGCTGCCGACCTACACCTCAGCCATAGCAACACCAGATCCTCCACCCACTGAGCAAGTCAGGATTGGTCCACATCCTCATGGATACTATGTCTGGTTCTTAACCTGCTGAGCCACAACAGGAGCTCTTCAGGTAGTTACATATTTTTAAAGTCATATTCTTATTATTTATTTCTAATTTTATTAATAGAATGTGGCCTTAATATTTATACTTTTAAAAATGTGTTTACATTTTGTTTATGATCACATGCCTAAAAGATTTTGTAATACCTGGACATATATATGAGTGTGTATGTATTCCTTTTACAAATGACAAAGTTTTATTTGACATATGCATCAAATTTGATAATATTATTTGATTTTATGTCCTTTCCTATTTTTCTTTTGTATTTCATTCTGAAAGAATTATTAATCTCTCTCATTCTAATAGAATTTTTGAAGTTCTTGCATTTGAAATAGTTTCCATTTACATATTTAGCTGCCGTAATTTTTGGTGCAACCGTTTATAGCTAATATATCTTCCTTTTAAAACTGTGCATTTAATATTTGTGCTCTTCTTTTTCTTTTTTGATTGTTTTAATCTTAAAGCTGTGGGTTCTGATATTAACAATGCCACTTGTGATGGTTTTTTTGCTTATATTTATTTAGTATCTATTTCTCATGTTGTTTTTTTTTCCCTAAGAGTTACTTCTCTATTCTGTAAAATGAAGATTCAAAAAAAATGCTCTGCCTTTTGGGAAGAGGAAAGAAGATAATGGCTGTGGGAGTGTTTGTAAACCATAAAGAATACATAGGAGTAGTATTCTTCCTGCTGCAGGGTCTAATAATCTACCTGCATTGCTGGGAGGGTCAGATCCCCTCTATCTGTCTATCTATCTATCCACATATCTATCTCTCTCTGTGTCTACCTACCTATCAGTATTTTTTATCTTTCTATCTTTCCATCCTGATTATCATTCTAACCAATTTAATGATTAACTAGTGGACTGCTCCAACATATATAGATAACTGTATCATGTACCTGCCAATTTTCATTACTAACACCAGGGAGAATATACCATTTACTCTTTTGGAACCCATAATCTGTTGAGCAAAAAATAGTTTCACTTACTTATTGGCTTTCCTGCTTATGTTGTCTTAGAACATATACAGAGTTTTAAGATAGCCAGCCACTGTGAAATGTCAAATTAAAAATACTCAGATAGGGGTTAAATGTAGGAAGCCAGGATTTTAAAATTGTTCTTAAATCACAATAAAGAAAAAAAAATATAAGTTGGAGTTGAAAAAATTTGAAAACTTTTGTCCTTTGAATGGCACATTTAAAACAACTAAAAGACAAGTTACAGACTAGAGAATATATGCAAATCATATATCTGATAAATAATTCATATCTAAAATATGTAAAGAACTCTCAAAATTCAACAATAAGAAAACAATCAATCTAATAGAAAATAAAATGCCTAATTAACAAATGGGTAAAAATCTGAACAGATATTTTATTAGAGATGACATACAGTTGGCAAATAAGCATATTAAAAATTTATCAACATCGCTGTCATTGGAAAAAGCGAATTAAAACAACAATGATATACCAGCTAAAATCCTCAAATCCTCCATTATCAAAATATCAGGAGCATGTGGGTTAACAGGTTACTTCTTGGTCATTAGTTGTGGAAATGAAAAATACGGTAGAGCCAGTTAGAAGACAGTGTATAAGTTTGTTATAAGGTTAACTATAGACTTATCATATGGTCTAATCACACAGAATCTTTGCTATATAGACAGATTACACAGAAAAAAAAAAAAAATCCTCCCTTCATTTTGTAGGCAAAAGGCCGTGAAGAGTAAACCAAGGGAGCACAACCATAAAAAATTAAACCTTTCCTAAGATTTAACAGATTCCATAGCTCTTTCAGATGCAGGTATTATAAACCAAAGCAAATAAAATTCACGTTCCAAGTTTATGACACTTCCAAGGGCAACTAAAACTCAGATAAAACTGTGCAGTCCTGTTGACTTGAAGAAGCAGATGCAGAGTTTGAAGGGAAACCTGCTGGAAAGAGAAGGGGGAGGAGCCCAGAAGAGAACCCTCAAGCAGAACCACATTCCAGGTCTACACCGTCCCCAGATTTCTAACCCCTGAAATACCCCTGTGTTGGGCAGACTCCAAGCAGCCCAATTTGAGCTAAAAGAATCTCTGTATGAGCTGCAGCCCACCATGGGGGACAAAGCTCAAATAAACAAACTCTGTACTCTTTTTTTTTTAATTCTGAAATTTTATTTTTATTTTTTACAGAATAAAATACATTTAATCACAATTACATTCACACAGATTACTATATCATGGATCTTAAGAAACAGATTAAGTGACTCCTCTGGAGAAGTAGAATGGAAAATATGCTGAGACAAATAAGAAATTTATTCTATACTTTTTCCCATTTTGTATGGCTTTCATCCTTACTATTTAGTATTATCTATTACATTTCAATTTTTCTTTAAAAATTAGCCTTATATTAAAATTTTTATATTATGGAAACAAAATTTGTAAAGAAAGCCTTATATACCATTAAATATTTTATATGTCATAATAAAAAGAATAACAACTGATAAGAATAACAAAAATAATATACCCTCTGAAAATAAGTAAAATATAAAATGCATAAATTGGTTAAAAAACAGTGTAACTATATAAATATGTCCTCACAATTTGTTACATCTTATTGATTCTTCAATATAGGCATTACACCATTCTAGGTGATGTGATAAACAAGACATTATAGACCTTACATTGTACCATGGAGAGAAATGGTTATTAATAATACAATTGTAGAACAGTATTATTTAACTGTACAGTTGCATTATTTAATTATAATTATCATAAATTCTTTGATGGAGAAGAAATCAGATGTAAGAAGATTTCAGCATTCCAAGAATGAAGTCAAATGACCCCCTTTATGGTGGATTATGCACTTATTTACTATGAGATATATTTCTTCTCCAGAGATTCCTTGTTTGTGTATCAATTGTATTTTTGGTTTGCAGTTATTCTGAAGTTTTGATATGAGTCTATATGTATATGAGATTGTTTTAACAACAACTCTTAATTGCAAGTTCATCTCCAGTGTCCTGCATTAATACCCCCTCTTCTCATGATTTCTGATTTTGGTGGTATAATTGTGCATGGATGATTTCATATCTTTACTGTATATATACCTTTACTGGTGAGCCTTGTCATTTGTGGAATTTTTTTTTTTTTTTTTTGTCTTTTGTCTTTTTGTTGTTGTTGTTTTGTTGTTGTTGTTGTTGCTATTTCTTGGGCCGCTCTCGCGGCATATGGAAGTTCCCAGGCTAGGGGTTGAATCGGAGCTGTAGCCACCGGCCTACGCCAGAGCCACAGCAATGCGGTATCCGAGCCGCGTCTGCAACCTACACCACAGCTCACGGCAACGCCGGATCGTTAACCCACTGAGCAAGGGCAGGGACCGAACCCGCAACCTCATGGTTCCTAGTCGGATTCGTTAACCACTGCGCCACGACTGGAACTCCCATTTGTGGAATTTTTGTTTCCTGTTGCTGTCTTCTCTTTTCTGCCTAGAGAAGTTCCTTTAGTATTTGTTGTAAGGCTGGTTTAGTGTTGCTGAATTCTCTCAACCTTTGCTTATCTGTGAAGGTTTTGATTTCTCCTTCAAATCTGAATGAGAGCTTTGCTGGGTAGAGTAATCTTGGTTGGAGGTTTTTTCCTTTCTCATGTTAAGTATATCATGCCACTCCCTTCTGGCCTGCAGAGTTTCTGCTGAGAAATCTGCTGATAACCTTATTGGGGTTCCCTTGTATGTTATTTGTTTCTTTTCCCTAGCTGCTTTCAAGATTTTCTCTTTGCCTTTAATTTTGGTTAGTTTGATTAATATATGTCTCGGTGTATTCTTCCTTGGGTTTATTTTATATGGTACTTGTTGTGCTTCCTGGATTTGAGTGAGTGGTTTCTTTCCCATGTGAGGGAAGTTTTTGGCTCTTATCTCTTGGAATATTTTTTCTGTCCCCTTCTCTCTTTCTTGTCCTTCTGGCGCCCCTATAATACGGATATTGGTGCATTTCACGTTGTCCCAGAGTTCCCTGAGACTCTCTTCAATTGTTTTCAATCTTTTTTCTATTTTCTGTTCTGCATCCGTAATTTCCATTAATCTGTCCTCCACCTCACTTATTTGTTCTTCTGCCTCCTGTATTCTGCTGTTAGCTGCTTCTAGTGAGTTTTTTTATTTCAATTATTGTATTTTGCATCTCTTCTTGTTTAAGTTTTATATCTTGTATCTCTTTGCTCAGTGTTTCCTGTAAGTTATCCATCTTTGCCTCCAGTTTATTTCCAATGTCTTGCATCATCCTCAGCATCAACAATCTAAAGTCTTTTTCCTGGAGGCTAAGAATCTCCTCATTGCTTAGCTGTTTTTCTGGGGTTTTTCCTTTCTCCCTCATCTGAGTTATAGTTCTCTGTCTTTTCAGTTTTATAGGTTTTTGGTGTGGTGACCTTTTTATAGATAATAGAGTTGTAGCCTCTTATACTTCTGGTGTCTGCCCCCCTTGTGGCTGAAGTCAGTATGGGGGCTTGCTGTAGGCTTCCTGATGGGAGGGGCTGATGCCTGCTCCCTGGTAGGTGGAGCCGATTCTAATCCCTCTGGTGGGTGGGGCTTAGTCTCTGGATAGGAAAAGAGGCAGCTGTGTGCCTGAGGGGACTTTAGGTAGCATGTTTACTGAGGGGTGGGGCTGTGATCCCACCTGGATTGTTGTTTGCCCTGGGGCTTCTTAGGCTGACTGACAGGTGGAGCCAGATTTTCCCAAAATGGCCACCTCCAGAGAAAGGCAGCAGCTGAATATTCCTGAGAGCTTTGCCTTCAATGTCCTTCCCTCGCAACAAGCCACATTCACCCCTGTTTTCTCAGGATGTCCTCCAAGAACTGCAGTCAGGTTTGACCCAGATTCCTATGGAGACCTCGCCCTGCCCTGGGACCCAGTGCACGTGAAAGTCCTTGTGCGCCTTTTAAGAATGGGGTCTCTGTTTCCCCCAGTCCTGTGGAGTTCCTGCGCACAAGCCCCACTGACCTTCAGTGCCAGATGCTCCAGGGGCTCTTTCTCCCAGTGCCAGATCCCCGCACATGAGGGTTTGATGTGGGGCTCAGAACTCTCACTCCTGTAGGTGAGTCTCTGTGAACCAGTTAGTTTTCAGTCTGTGGAGCTTCCCACCCTGGAGGTATGTGGTTGTTTATATCACGAAATCGCCCCATCTACCTCTTGATTATGGCTGCCTCTTTTTCTTCTGGAGTAGGGTGTCTTTTTTAAGGTTTCCAGTCCATTTGGGTGGAGATTGCTCAGTCTTTAGTTATGAATTTTGTTGTTTTAAGGAGAGAAGTTGAGCTCCAGTCCTTCTATTCCCCCATCTTAGTCCTGTCTTCCAAACTCTGTACTCTTTAGAGAAACATATCAAAATCACAAAATTACTGGACATACAAAGAAACAGGAGCATGTGAACCATAGAAAAGAGAAAAAGAAACTGATGGAGGCTCCCTGGCAAGGAACTGTGGCTAGAATCAGCAGAGAAGCAACCAAAAAGGATGGTCAAAGAAATAAAAGTAAATACGCCTGCTCAATGAACACACAGGAAATCTCAGCAGAGAATGAGAAATTATTAAAAAAAAAAAAAAAAAAAAAGAACCACGTGAAAATTCTAGAACTTAAAAATACACTATTGGAATGAAACAGTTCACCAGATGGTCATACAGAGTTATAAAAAAATGACAAGACAAATGCTAAACTATACTTGCAAACTACTGGAGTTGTCTGGGAGGAGTGGTGGGTGATGTATAGATGGCAGATGCTTTTGCAGAAAAAAAGGGTAGAGGAGGAGAGCAGGCAAGAGCTGGTGTGCTGGGGGGAGTGCTCTGTAGGAAAATCGCTGGTATTTTGTCCACACGTAAATGGATCGTTAAAACAGAATAGTAGTGATTAATGGGATGAAAACATACAAAGGAACATGGAAGTTAACCAGGGGAAGAAATGGAATTAACAGCACCTCTATTAAACTCATCAAAATAAGGTAAAAGAAAAGGCCAAATAGTCCTTAAAGTGAAAATATAGAGTTAGATGGAATAAAATCAAATATAACCATCTAAATATGAAAGAACTGAATCAACCTGTTGAATGACAAAGTTAGATTGGGTGAAAAATTAAAAGCCAGTGATAGGCTGTCAGCACGCGCACACACACACACACACACACACACACACACACACACACACAATTAAAGCAAGCAAAGAAAAGTTGAAAATATCACAAATGGACTGTGATGGGTTTGGTGGGTCACCGTGGTGAGGCCAGATGAAAAGGATGGAAGTGAGGGCCACAGACTGAAGGGACCTTCAGTGGAGATAAAAAGCATCATAAGAGAACCACGCCATGCAAATTCTATGGCAGAAAATGTGAAAATCTACAGAAAATGGGTGGTTTCCCGGCAATTCCAATGACCGAAACTCATCCAAGAATGACCAAAGTATATGAAGCGAGCAGTTGCCACAGTGAAGATGGGAAGGTCAGTAGAAACTGATGGAGAAACATCTGGAATTCCCCCAAACTACTATAAAACATTTAAAATATCAAAACACTAAGGCCACTCCACCTAACAGCAGGCTTGAGAAAGCAATGCCTATCACATCATTCAATATTTTCTTGGAGATTTCAGTAAACGTAATAAAACAAGAACATGAAATGACTGGCATGGACATTAGAAAAAACGGGACGGTATTTTTTGGTTGAAAACATGAATGTATGCTTTAGTAAATACAAGAGAATAGTGGGGAAAAAAAACCCAACCAATTAGAATAATTGTACAAATTTGGTCAAGTAGGTAAGAAATAAATGTTAAGATAAATCAGCTTTTTTTTTTTTTTTTTTTTTTTTGGTCTTTTTGCTATTTCTTGGGCCGCTCTTGCGGCATATGGAGGTTCCCAGGCTAGGGGTCTAATCGGAGCTGTGGCCGCCAGCCTACGCCAGAGCCACAGCAACTGGGGATCCGAGCTGCGTCTGCAACCTACACCACAGCTCACGGCAACGCCGGATCGTTAACCCACTGAGCAAGGGCAGGGACGGAACCCGCAACCTCATGGTTCCTAGTCGGATTCGCCAACCACTGCGCCACGACGGGAACTCCCAGCTTTTTTCTTATGTTCGAGCAATGAAAAATCTAGATGTGAAATGGGAAGACAAATTTTAAATAAAATAGGAAAAGAAACATTTGTTTTGGCCACACCCTCAGCATGCAGAAGTTACTGGGCCAGGTATCAAACCCGCACCACAGCTGCAACCCGAGCCACAGAGGTGACAACACTGGACTCTTAACCCACTATGCCACCAGTGAACTCTTTTCACAGGAAACATTTTAATAAGAAAGGTAGAGGGCCAATATTAACAAGAAAGACAGGGAATTCCCATCGTGGCTCAGCGGAAACAATGGTTCCGACTAGGAACCATGAGGTGGAGGGTTCGATCCCTGGCCTTGCTTAGTGGTTAAGGATCCGGCATTGCCGTGAGCTGTGGTGTAGGTCACAGACCCGGCTCGGATCTGTGGCTCTCACGTAAGCCTGCGGCTATAGCTTTGATCAGACCCCTAGCCTGGGAAACTCCTATAAAAACAAACACAAGTTTAAATCTAAAAATTAAAACAACAAACGTCTTAAAAAATCTGGCAAGTAAGGGCGACCCAGATACACTTGAACCCATTAATTCCATTCCTGAGAATCTCTCCCATGTAATAAAGCCTGGAAATCTAGAGCCACCCAAGAAAATTAAGTCATGTGTGACTGTATAAAGTTTAATACTTTAAAAATGGCATTTTTTGGAGTTTTTGCTATGGCACAAGGGGATCAGTAGCATTTCTGGAGCGCTGGGACGCAGGTTCGATCCCCGTTCCAGCCCTCTTTGATCCTTGGCCCGACACGGTGGGTTATGGATCCTGCGTTGCCACAGTGGCCCAGGTGCAGGTCGCAACTGTGGCTAGGATCTGATGGCTCACCAGGGAATTCCATATGCCAAGGGGCAGCCAAAAAAAAAAAAGGGTATCTTTTGATCTCTTGATCTCTGGTATCTTTTGATACCAAAGGCAAGAAAAAATGATATAGCTGGGAAAAAAATGATGCAAATGACAAGTGATTCATGTATCTATTAGACAAAATTTACATACTCACCAAGAAACAAATATCTCATGAAATAAGCAAAGGGTATATCCGTAGGCAAGTCACAGAAGAGAAAATCCAAATGGTCATTAAATAAATGAAAAGATGTTCCAACTTAGTAGTAAGTCAAAGAAATGCAAACTAAGGTAACAATTGAAATATCACTTTACTCCCATCAGATAGGCAAAACTAAACAAAAAATGTAATGCCTGTTACTTACAGGTTCCAGGGTTGGGGAGAGTGTTTCTACGTATTGCTATAGGAATGGGTAGTGTTCTAAAGAGCCTATGTAAGGCTCTTGGACAGCAATCTGGAAACATCCCTTAAAATGAAAATGCCAAATCCCCTTCAACCCAGGGAGAATCAGTCCCAGATATCATTTACCAGGAGGCATGCTCAGGGTACTTACTAAGGCATAGCTCACGGTGGTCAGGATCTCCAGTTCACCGGCATTCTTCTTCAATGTTTAAGCAAATTCATTTAAATATGTCTGCAATCCATGAATAATGTTAATGTATTAGACAATTAATACGTTTTGATGAGTTGTGTTAATAGTGTTTGTTTGCAATTTTTGCTTCAGCCTGTCCCCACCCCAGGGGGAGAGGGGACGGTCTATGGGAAAGGACTGGCTCCTTGGTGACAGCTTACTTCTCAGGGTGGGAAATGGAAGGACGGCTGCTGCTGCTTTTGCTCCCTCCTTCCTCCTGAGAGGCGATGCCCAAGAGAGAGTGGGCAATTCTTGAGTCTGAGATGCAGTCCCAGCTCTGCCGTTACTAATCGTGTGATTGGACAAACTACCTATCCTTTCTGAGCCTCGTGTTCCTCATCTGAGAAAAATGAGGATGATACCTACCTCACAGGGGTGGTGTGAGGATGAAATGGAGCATTTTCAATGAAAACTCCTTGCACAAGCCAGATGTACACAGTAGGCACTCAATAAATGTTAGTTTAGTTTCAAAAATAAGATAAAATAAAATTTTTACTTCAAACACTTATAAATTATACATTTAGCTGAGAACTTGCACCAATAGTAATATGATTCCTCTTAGGCCCCCTGAATTCCTGGGCTATTTCAAGATTCTAATAATGGAGAATGTGATGATATGATAGTAACATCCATCTGGAACAGTAAACACATACAAATAGCAACGTAGAGAAGAACAAAAACATAAGAGAATGCTTACCTTCCCCAACAGTTAGAAAAAAAACTAGACATATGAAAATTAGCGCTATTATTTGGGAGGGCGATCTGACAATGTTTATCAGAATTTAAGAGGTTTGGGGAATTCAAAATTCTGTTGTTCTCTTTGAATTAACCTCCTATTTGTGGGGGGAGGGATTTATTGTTTGTTTTTCGTGGCTCAATCCATGATCAATTTTGATGTCTTGTGAAAGTTTCAAAAATACACATTGGACACTCACGGGTTCCCAGTTTCCAGCCCTGCGGCGTGCTAGGCCCTGACTTCCTCTGGGTGCTCTGCGGCTGCCTTGCACTCAGCTGTCTCGGGGCTGCCCCCAAGTCCACATCCTGAGCCACACGGGGCCCTGTTACTTGTCCCTCTCAAGGTTACACTTGCACCACACAGGTTTGGAGTTTGGAAGCTGGAACCCCATCAAGATCCCTGGCTTGGGGTTCAGCGGGCACGAGGGATAGAGGGCATGGAGCAGGGGTGGGGAGTCCCCTCCAGTGCATCCCTGGTTGTCATCAACCACGGCGGCCCCGTTTCGCCCATTCAAACTGGGTCTGTATGCTCTGGAGGTGGCGCTGGTGACACAGCTGTCCACGTGTGAGACCCAGGCCCCCACACTGGAAGCAAGGAGGAGGTGTCCTTTCTTGACAGGATCCTGAGTATATCTGGGGACGTTCCTTTTTTTTTTTTGCCCCCCTCTCTTTTTAGGGCCATACCTGCGGCCTACGAAGGTTCCCAGGCTAGGGGTGGAATCGGAGATGCAGCCGCCAGCCTACACCACAGCCACAGCAATGCAGGATCTGAGTGTGTCTGTGACCTACACCACAGCTCACAGCAACGCTGGATCCTTAACCCACTGAGTGAGTCAAGGGACTGAACCTGCGCCCTCATGGATGCTAGTGGGATTTGTTTTCTGCCTTGATGCAGCAGGAACTCCTGGGGAACGTTCTGACCAGGAGCAGAGAACCCACTTTTCTTCCTGCAGGAGAACGGAGGCTCCATGGGAGTGGGAACTTGGTCTGGTTCAGTCCCGAGTTCCCAGCAGGTAGAGGAATGGCTGGTACAGAGCAGGAGCCCCATGAGTGTTTGTAGAATGAACAGACCCTGCTGGTCAGGGAGCCATCCTTGGGCAGAGGTGCTGAGTCATACTTACAGCAAACCCAGAGCCCCAAATCGGAATTGCTGTGTCTGGTTCCCACCCTGCAATTTATGTAATCTTGATGCCTGAAGGGTAGCCATTATCACCCCCGCCTCCAGACAGTGAGTATTTGGGGGCTCTTTAGGTGTCTTTAAAAAGTTGGGTTTCTCCAGTATTATTTCTGCTCTCAAGTCCCAATCAAACTGGACTTTCCAAGTCTCACTCTAGAGCACCTGTTTTTTGGTTTTTGGTTTTTTTTTCCTCACCTGCTGTATATGGAAGTTCCTGGGCCAGGGATTGAATCTGAGCTGCAGCCGTGGCAATGCCAGATCCTTTAACTCACTGCACCAGGCAGGAGATCCAACCAACACTTCCATAGCAACTCAAGCCACTGCAGTCAGATTCTTAACCCACTGCACCACAGCGGGAGCTTCTAGGGCACCTTGCTAAGTGGCTTCATGTAGGTGTCACCAAAGTCATTTTCCGCCTCTTGCCGTGAGTGCTTGTGTGTGATCAGCCCTTATGCGTATGCCCCAGCCCCTTTTCTGATTACCTGGTACCCACTGCAGACATCCACATTCTATGAGGATTTATCTCTTTCAAAAATTCACTAGCAAGTGAGCAATACTTTACATTGAACCGAGAGGTATTAGCCTTCATGTTCAGTAATTCCATATTTAGCTTCTATGTTCCTGAGATGTCCATGTTGACTCCATTTTTGCTTCTCTGGGTTATTTGTAACTTTTCAAAGAAAAATACATCCTTTACTTTCTAAATCCTCACATGTCAGACCTCATATTTTTCTTGAATATGTTTGACAGTTTGGTTGTAGCTATGGCTCCACTGACTGCAGTTACTCAGGGTTTCAGGTAGATCTAAGGTCAGTTCTGATTCTTATTCAAATTGTAGGTACCACAACTTATCTGTCTGTTTGTCTGTCTGTCTATCTATCTATCCACATCTATCTTCCTAATTCCCCACATTTTCTTAACCAAGATAGTGGCTTAACCAAATTCTCTAAGTATGTCTAGGATATTGTTCCATGTATTTTGCTGCTAGGTTGTTTGTATGAAAATATTTGTTGTATTTTCCTTGTCTTGGAAAAGACCTTTTGGTAGCCGGTCTGCAGTGTGGACAGACTTGTGACCTCAGGTCTGGGCTCCTTCTTCAGCTCGGGGCGTGCCTTCTCTGACCTCTCATTCTCTGCTTTCCTCTCTCCTGTGGGTGCTGGGGTCCTGGCTCCCCTGAAACTTGGTGATACAGGGCACAGGCCCTGGAGTCAGATAACCTGCTTCAAGTCCCCTTATTTCCTAGCGAGTCCAAATCTCTCTGAGCCTTAGTTTCTTCCTCTGGAAAGTGAGGATAGCAATAGAACTGACAATGGAGGCAAAGGCACTTGATTCTCAAGGTCTTCCCAGAATTTGAAATTTTAAGGTCAAGCACAGGGCTTTTAGGAAACTCCTTCTTGCAGGCTTGCACATTAAATCCTGCCTTACCTTCCAACAGCGCCGGCTCCAGTGGGAAAGCTTCAGACACCTAAAAGCAGAGGCAGACCAGGGCTGTGTCAGGAGGCCTGGTCTTAGTTGTGTGGCCCTGGACTAGACTCATCTGGAAGGGGTGGGAGGCAACCTCAAAGGTCTGCTTTGGTTTTGATTTTTTTTTTTTTTAAAGAACAAATTGATTTACACTGTCTGTGTAGAATAAGCAAACACACAGTTCCCCTTCAGTGGTTTTTTTTTTTTTTACTCACCCACCTAATTGCTAAGGAGAAAAGGCAAATTTAAATGAGATCTAAAAAGATTTCAAAATGGTAATTTCTTCCTTTTTTTTGGTCTTTTTAGGGCTGCACCTGTGGCATAAGGAGGTTCCCAGGCTAGGGGTCGAATTAGAACTGTGGCCTCTGGCCTACACCACATCCACAGCACTGCAGGATCCGAGCTGGGTCCTTAACCCACTGAGCGAGGCCAGGGATTGAAATTGCATCCTCACAGATGCTAGTTGGGTTTGTTTCCACTGATCCACGACCAGAACTCTGATTATTTCTTTTCTTTTCTTTTTTCTTTTTGGCTGAGCCCGTAGTATGTGGATGTTCCCAGGCCAGGGGTCAAACTCAGGCCACTGCAGCGACCATGGTCACTATGTTACAATGCCAGATCCTTAACTTGCTTATGCCACAAGGGAACTGACAATTTCTTTTTTTAAAAAATAATTGTTGAAGTATAGTTGATTTAAATATTGCATGAATTTCTTCTATATAGCACAGTGATTCAGTTATACATGTACACATTCTTATGCATATTCTTTTCCATTATGGTTTGTTACAGGATATTGACTATAACTTCCTGTACTATATGGTGGGACCTTGTTGTTCATCCATCCTATGTATAATAGTTTGCATCTGCTAATCCTAAATTCCCAGTCCTTCCCTCCCCTATCACCCCTCCTTGCCAACCACAAGTCTGTTCCTTATGTCTGTGAGCCTGTTTTTGTTTCGTAGATATGTTAATTTGTTTCATATTTTAGACTCTACATATAGTGATATCATATGGTAGTTGTCTTTCTCTTTCTGACTTACTTTACTTAATATGATAACCTCTAGGTCCATCCATGTTGCTGCAAATGACATTATTCCATTCTTTTTGATGGCTGAGTAATATTCCATTGTATATGTATATATACCACATCCTCTCTATCAAAATGATAATTTCTGTTATGAGAATTTATTATAGTATTTGCTGAAATAAAATCTTAAGACCACGGCCTTTTGATGCCTGTATCTAAATAGTCACTCAACTTCCAGAAAGTTTAAACAGAGCTTAAGACCCCATGGTTAGAGCTTTTGAAATGCAAAGGTACAAGAATTAGAATTCTCAAAGGTTCTCTAGTTTTGGTCCATTGCGGTGAGAGCATGTAGAGTGGTTTACTTCTGAGGAAAGAGTATCTACTATAGAATTTGCTCATTTTGATACAGGAGGGCAGAACAAAATGTGAGTTTTAAGTGTGATCGCACAATCTTTAGTGTATCAAATTTTTCTATAGACTAAAGAAAACCCAAGTGTTAAAGAATCATCATATATGTATTTTTCTAGGTTCACATTTTAAAAGGATATTTCTTTTGAATAATGTGCCCTAATTATTAAGATGGTTGATATTTGCAATAAAGACCAAATCTAATATATCTGGGAGGGAAAAAAGGTAGTTGAGAAAGGTACGAGCTGTCCTTGCTCTCCAGGCAACAAATACGTGTTGATTATCTGCCATGGATAGGGCGCTACATGGACAAGGCTTTCCCTCAAGGGCTTAGAAGAATTAAAAAATACGCACATCCCTGAGAAGACGTAATAAACGTGTGTAGGGAAAAAAAATAAGATACGTTTCAGTGGGTGCGGCAGAGAATGTACTGTGAATGGAGGAGCTAGTAGCATCAAGAAAGGGCTGCTGGATGGTGAGACTTTGGCAGAAGTAGAGAAAGCAGACGTTTCAGGGATGGAGAAGAGGACAAAGCGGCGGATAAACACAAGAAACAGTGAGCGATTTCACATGGACATGACAGGAAGGGGAAAAGATGCCAACGGGCAGACACTGTCAGGAACGGATGAGCATTTTCAGGGTCCTTCAAATCACTTACTGGTACTACCCTGAAATCTTCCAGCAAATGTACAATTTAGGAATAACCATGAGAATATCACATGAAAGAATTTAGGCCAGAGGATGCCGTAGTAAGTATATTTTACTCCTGCGAAAGATAATGTAACTTGGAAAACTGGGGACAAGCTGAACTTGTCTGCCTGAGGTCTGTAACCAAAATGATCTTTGAGATGCTTGTAAGGGTGTTACAGTGGCTGTTACAGCCACTGATCACCACTCATTCTGAGGTGGGAAAGCTGACATATCTTAAAATCTCAAATAGGGCATGGCTTAGGCTATTAACCTACTTACACAATGAACATTCCTAGGGCATGAAAATCTGGTTACAGGAGCCTTCTTAGAAATGTCATCAGGGGTGTGTGGATATGAATAGCAGACCGAATATGTGTTTTTAGAAACAGCAGTTTACCAACATCATACCAATAAGACTATGGACCACACAGACATTTTGAAAGGGGCCCCGAGAAGTTTAAGGTTCTCTAATCCAGATTGAAAAAATCAAAAGTTACACTTTCACAAAGGTTCTGCTACCATAAAACAGGAAACTTCCACAGCTTATGTGAGGAGCCAGTGCACTTCTGACTCTCATCTCCTCCAGAATCTCAAAACCTTGACGGAGGTATTACTAGAAATGGACCGTATTTTCAAAAAAAAAAAAAAAGATTGAATTTACAAATGTTTCCCCTTGTGCATTTTGAATCAATGTTGGTTGACCTGTCAAGGATGCCTCTAGCAAGTAAAGCAAGATTAGCCTGTTGACACTTTTTTAAAAAGGAAACTTGTTTATTAGGAGAAAACCGTTTTTACCTACAACAGTGGCCACCACAGTAACAGGAGGAAGGAGCATCTGGGAACTCTTTTCTTGGTACAATCTCCACCAGGCACTAGGTTCTTTTTCTGCTTCTTTTCTCAAGCAGTTAGGACCTGGGGATTTATCTCCTTTGCCCTAACAGTCTTTATCAGAAGGAAAGATGTTTCCATTTCCTTCAAGGGAAAACCAGCACCTTTGCAGAGCAGCAGTTGAAACTGGCTGTGTTAGTGTTTTCCGGAGAAACTGAAGCCATGGGTCACACATATAACAGAGCTAAGAGATTTAAGACTGTGGCTCACGTGATTGTGGAGCTCTACAAGTCTGAAATCTGCAGGGCAGGCCGGCTGGAGTCTGGAGGCTGTCAGGAGGCGGACTTCCCTTTGGGCAGTGGGAACTCAGTGTTTTCTCTTAAGGCCTCCCACGGATTGGGTGAGGCTCACCCACGTTCTGGAGGGCAGTCTGTTTTATGTAGTGTCAACGGATTATAAATGTTGGGGACATCCGAAAAATACCTCCACAGCAATGTCTAGACTGGCGTTTGACTAGCCTAGGCATCTACTCCGGGCAGCAAGGCCTAGCCACCCTGACACCTAAAATGCACCATCCCACTAGCCACGAGTCAAACATCCTCAGTGTGGAACGTTTTATTATTGACCTTGGTGTTGAAGAGCATGCAGGTGAAGTCAAGACCTTCTGCATTTTAGTTACTGTTTTAGGCTGAAACTGCCAGCATCTGACCGTTTTTGATCTATAAAAAAGGGTAATGGGGTATATCACTCAAGGCAGTATTTGCACTTCTTTTCCCACAACGGCCACAGTGCTGCCGTCTTCACTCTGATGCTTGGTCAGGAAACAACTTCTTTTTAGAAAGCTGACTTCTTTGGAAGGGTCCTAGGACTGAGCACGAAGCAAGGCCTTTTGCTTGAGAAATGCTCAGTTAAGGAAAAGTGGTAGCAAAACTCAAGCTGTCTCCAGCCAGACTGGACTCCTTCCTCCCCTTTGTGGTAAACCGTCAGGACTAAGTTTTCATTTAACAATAACATAGACGAAAGAGTCTCAGCCCTGCTGGGTCTACGGTGCAATAACCAAACTGCATTTCCAATTACCTTCGTACAAGGGAGACTACACCATACAGGAATTAATCCCTGACATTCCTTTTCAAAGTATTCTAACTATAAAAAGCAATAGCATTTTCCTTCTCTTTCCAGTCCTTGAAATATTTCATATGCATGAATTTAAATAAAAATTATGCATTGTTAATGCTAAGAATGAAAAAAGCAATGCTTTTAAATTTGCTGGAATTAAGTGTGTGAGAAGAGGGACGAGAAGAGAGACGTGCCCAGTCTGGAGTCATCGGCATTTTCTTCCCCTCTCTGAAGGGAGACAACCTTAAACAGGGAATCAGGGTCGCCAAAGGTAAAGAAGGGATTTTTCCTACTGTCCTGAAAGACGGGTTGTGAGATACAAAAGAACGGGTTTCTGCAGCTGCTTTCTGGACAGATTCTTTTTTTTTTTTTTTTGCTTTTTAGGGCCACACCTACGGCATATGGAAGTTCTCAGGCTAGGGGTCGAATCAGAGCTGGAGCCGCTGATCTACACCACAGCCACAGCAACATGGGATCCTCAACCCACTGAGGGAGGCCAGGGACTGAACCCACAACCTCATGGTTACTAGTTGGTTCTGCTGCACCATGACGGGAACTCCCTGGACAGATTCTTAATTGAATTATCAGAATGAATCTCTCTCTTTGGAAGTTGCATTCCTGACTGTTTAACTGATGAGTTTTAGATGAAATGATACGTGTTTATCATTTAGGTCCGGATGAATTGTCAAGGGAGGATTTGCAGCAAAATTTTAGACAGACAGCCCAAAGGGAACTTCTAAAAAAGATAATTTACAGGACTGACAGACAGTGCTAAAGGCAGGCTTAATGCCAATTTTAACTCACGTGAACAAGAAACATTATCAATTTACGCATTCGAATAGCCTGTTGGGATGCTTTTTTGAATTCTCCCCTGGATTAAAGTTTTGATGCATGATGTTTTGACTTTTTTATTTACAATTTCTATCCTTCCTTTAAAAGGTACAAGAGTTTTCAAACAAAACCAAAGAAACCAACCCTAGAACTTTACATTTCAACCACAAAGTATTGTCCTGGAGCCAGCTATTCGAACTTTGTATTTACCAGATGAGAAAATATGTAAAACTCAAAGGGAAGAAAAAAAAAAGTTATCCCAAATAGAAATGGATCATCTATTAAAATTTCAGGAAGAGCTGCATTATCTAAAGCCATTCTATAATTTTATTCATATATTTTGTGGAATTCACATATCTTTTTTTCTTACAGCAAACATAACACTGTAGGCCACAAGAAGCTGCAGTACTATTGTTTAATTAGCAGCAAATTAATATTTTATATCTGGGTAAGTGGACAATAAATAGCCTGCTTCTTTGGATGTGGATGTTTAAAAGGTCGTATCACTGCAGCTTCATAACGTGATTGCTATTTTACAGAGCTTATCCACACACAAAAATACCATCTTTGTCTATATTTTATACAAATACAACAGTAGTTTGTGAATACATTTTAAGTACATGATATACATGATAAGCCACTTAATTTCTCAATATCACAGAAGAGCGATTTTAAATGCACTAAAAATATACAAAGTTCAGCCTGGAATGCAGAGTTTTTCTATTTTGACTCAAAACTTTTATCATTAGAACATTCTTCGAGGACTAGTCCAAACACTTTTTTGTCAGCTAAAAATACCATCTCAGCAGTCCAGCTTATGGTCAGGCCTGATGCGATCCATTTCCGAATGGATTCCCAGTTTTTGTTAAACGCAAAGGGCTGTTAGTCACACACAGCATGATCTTCACTCCACACCCTATCACAGAGCCCGCGGGGTGTTCTGAAGTACAGTCACCTTGTGGACAGAAGCTGGGTTTGTTCTGGTGACATTTGCACATCCGAGATCTCCTTTTGCAAGTGCACGTGAATACGTCGTGGTGGGTGGTGTGAAAGTCTGTTAAGGACACGTGAAGTCACAGTATAAAAATATATTGTACACCTTTACCCCTAATGGAGTCCTTTTTTTCCTATGGATAAAAAAAAATATGACTGAACGAGACAGAGGAGTCTGTAGCACCATGGAGAGTTGTGTCCCAAGTTACATTAGCAGCATGACCCAACAGAATATTGAAGGAGGGTTTCTGAGAAGATACACATTCATTCTGGTTCATCGGTACCACTGAAGCTTATACAACGAAGGGTGTTACACATTAGCAATAGTTCTGTCATTTCTAAGCTAGATAACTCATCAAAAGACACTGCCTTCCATCCTCAGGGGGATGAAAACCTTGTAGAAGGATCAGGGGGTGACCTAAGCGTGCCTTTACCGCCATGGGTACTGTGATGTTGCTTTATATGATAGCACAGGAGCTCTGTGTGGGGTTTTAGCACAGAAGTACATAGCGCAACCTCTGCGGATCTATGGAATTGCAACAGATGCCCTATGTTGTGGCTGCAACGCTGATGCCATGTGAGAAAAATAAGACGAGGTCAACGTAGGCGCTCGTTTCTCAGAGATAACAGTCTGCCATTGCTAATGAAGAAGACTCAATATTGAAAAGATCTCCGTCACGTGGATCTCAGTAGGCTAGAAGCAACTTGGGTGAACTGGTTTTTTTTTTTTTAATTTACATACTGGGAAGACAGTGTGTTTTGAGACACGTAAACCTTGTAAAAAAATAAACCATTGTAAAACCTTATGAAAAGACACACACTGATCCTGTGCAATATAGCAAATTGATAAGAAAACACTGTAAAAATGTACCTGTTTAAAATACCATCTACCATTTTCAAACACAAAGCATTATATATCAAAGGCCTACATATATATCATCTAATGGCACTTGAAACAAATTATAATAAGTCTTAAAATAAAAGGCATAACCTATAAGAAAGTTTCTGTAAAGGTTTAGATTCGTTTTGAAAGTGCTATATCTTGTAATATGTGTAGTATAGAGGTTGACCAAGCTCTATTTTTTTAAAAAAATATTGGCCTATATATGTGTATTGCTTACTAGATGAATGATCCTGAAAATATGTACTCTTTTAACATTCATTATTAGCTTAATAAAGCAATTAGCTCTGGCTCATGTTTCAGTCAGTATATGGTTTTTAAAAACCGCTACTGTCCAAATTAACACAATATATCACTCTATTCCACAAGTGACTAAGAATAATAAAGCACAAGCAACAAAGAGGCAAAAACACATAGCGTGGAGGAAACCCTAAGTGAAATGGAGAAGCTGCACAGAGTGGTTGGTGCATGATCAGCCAGGACAACTGAAGCTTTAGAAAGCAGAACCTTGTGAAGAGGAGTTTAAAATGCAAATTGGTAACAGTGACCAATAACTGTAACGATGGTATCTGCCTTACGTCAAAGCAGAGTATTGCTTATGGTGCCAAGATCCTTCCACGTTCGTGCTTCCGTGTCCGGTGATCTAACTGGTACAACCATGTGGAAGGTCAAACTGAATGAGGTTCAATATCTTGTCTGAGGTCCGAATTCTAAACTGAAATATCTTTACTTAATGATAATCCCTTTTTTTTTTTTTTTTTTTTTTTTTAAACCAAGCAAAGGCACTACTAGAAATTTCAAGGATGATGATTCTGGCCACTGGAGAATGAAAACAGCATTGGCAATAATTATTTTTAACCACATCCAGTTGACATAAAAATAAGCATCAACTGTTTTTCTAGGAGGGGAAAAAAAAAAAAAAAAAAGCCGGTTTGGTGTTACAGCCTTGTCAGACCATTGTGCAATTAAGATAAATGAGTCTGCCTCATGTTTAACAGAGATTCTCTCAAAAAGGGTTTAGTGACCACTGCGGTCAATTTAAAAAATGTCTTAGCTGACTTTCCTCTTCCTTGGAAGTGTTATTTCGAGTCTGTGCGCAGCAACAGGCAAGGGGGTGTGTACATATGCAAGTGAAGAGTCCACGATTTCAGCACTGGTGCCCTGGAAGACGTGTTTTCGTGTATCTGAAATCCACACAGGGTGAGAATGAGGCTCAAAGTAGATATACCTGCATGGCGCCATTCCCCGTTTCCAAAATGCTTTAGTTAATAAATCCTGGTACTCCCTTTTAAATGTTTTATTAGCAGTGAAATACAGCCTACTAAGGCCAATGTCTCAGTTCATTAATTGGACTTCTCTTTAAGCAAATTTTAGACAAAATAAAGTAGGGCTTCCACACTCGTATTTGTGATTTCTATTTAAAAAATAGGTTTTTCTATTTATTTGTGCTCTGTCACCACTTTTCTTTTTCCTCTCCCCCCCCCATGGTGATTAAAGCAATACTGAACACTAATCATTCAACTAATGATTTAAGTAAGCAATCTGTTTCATAGAAACTAAAGGAAGCAGTAATAAAGCAGTGCTAGAAGCCTACTTTCAGAGCAAAGAGTCTCCTAATCAAAAGCTTAGGAGCAGTTTGAAAAAATTTTAAATGTATTTCCTTATTAACATATATAATTTTAATGCCTTTGGAACACATTTTTTTTAATAAAATGTAACTTTTAATAATAAAATTTAAATACATACGTACAAAAAACTACTGCTCCCAGGATTAAAAAAAAGATAGGAGCATGATAAAAGATCAGGAGCCAACGCTCCTTAAGAGAGCAACTCTGATTCTATGAAGTGCGATACGTGTGTGTATAATATATTCATATATATAGTGAAACCCCATTTACATTATTACAATTTACATTTCTCCACAAATTATACTACTTCCCCAATATTTTAAATAATGCATTATATTCAGTAATCTGCACTCATTTTTAGAAATTCTTGGTAAACATCAAATCTGCAGTGAAAACTGACCCTATAAAAGCTTCCATCTAGGGCTAATGAGTGCTCAGAAATAGTTTTCTCTCTCTCTCTTTTTTTTTAAGAGATATATATTCTTCTATAACCCCCCCCCTTACACCCACCCCAACAGACAGGGTCCCCAAATAAGGTGTTAACAAGTGCTTAGCAGATATGTTTCATGGTTGATACCACAACCGATTATTAGAAAAAACAAAAAGAATACTAATCTGACCTTTGAGAAGAGAGGCTTGTTGTCTAACAGGAGGAAAGCGCGCAATAACTGCTGCATTCGCTGAACACTGTGTTCTCAATTGTTGTTTTCACATTAACTAAGATGGTGCTTGTTCTGCTTTACTCCCCCCTCCCCCCACAAATTCAACATTTTTTTGCAAAGTTTCTTTGCAACGTTCCTCCTGTTTCCCAGAGACGTGTAAAAGTGGGGTTTTACTGTATATATTTTTAGTCGCTTGAAACTTTGTGGTCATTCCTCAAATAGTTTTCAAATGCATTTAACTTTAAAGTCTCCGTCTGAAACTAGCAAGGAAAGGGGATGGATTAACACTGAATAAGAGGAATAGTGTGGGAGCAGGACTGTTGTGTTTTCTGCTTTAAGCTCTGAGGGTGAGAAAACTGTATTGAATTCAGCAAGCGATATGCTTTCCCCCGACCCCTAAGCAGTCTTGTGTCCACTCTGGTGACAGGCGACGTGACCCCAGGACAAGTTCCAGGCAGGGCCGCAGGCCTCACACCCATCTCTGGGTTGGGGTCTCTCACCCTAGAGGTGGAGACAGCCCCCCCACCGCCACCCCCAGCCCCCAACCCCCAGGACAAACACACCTACACTCCCCAAGGGCTCTGGATCCTGGACCAACTGTGGGCTGACAATCCCAGGGGAACTGCTGGCTGCGCTGGACCCACCCTCTGGCCTTGAAAGACGGACAAGACGAAGAGCTCTAACTACAGACTGCCTGAAGACTCGGGGGCCGTGCATCATTGGTATTTTCAAGCGGAAAGAGAGCAAAGAGTCTAAAACGTGACAAAATATCCTGCATACTAATCTCAGACCAAGTACTGGGTAACATGGAATGCCGTGTCACCGTACTTAGTTTCTTTTTGCCAGAAATACTGACGCTTTGTGTTTAGGTTTTGTTCTCCTTATATGTGCATGAGAGACGGCAGATGTGTGAGCCGGACAATAGTAAGTCTTCAAAATATACTGACCCGAAATTAGGATGTAGCTAAGAAACATAGGTTATGTCCCCAGACCGGATTCTTAATGCATTTGAAGCATCTGATTATTAAAAATTGAAGAACTCTTAGGTTATTCACACACATTTTAGAAAATTCACATTCTACTGCCAAATTTTGTGATGAGCCGAAGGTCAAAAGGTAGAGCCATTGTTCTCGGACAAAAATGAAACTTTTGAGATCTACAAGGAAGCTGAACACCGACTCTGTAAGACTTTACTACTCTTGATGGCTTTCCTAGGAGAGAAATCATCTTCAGAGCTGACAATTGGCAGTGAATCAGGACAAAATACCCAGGTAAACATAACTGAACACGAACGGTTCCAAAGCTCATTTAAAAAGCTAGTTTCTCTTTTATACTGGCTTAATGGAAGTTGGTACTATACTGAAGCAGACATTTGTATACCGTCTTAAAGTAGGCACTAAAATGAAAACGGTCACCTAAGGCAGGGGTGGACATACATTTCTGTCGCAGATCCACGTCTTGGGATCCTACTGAAACGCTTGATGGAAACGTGGCAGGGTGGTGCTTGTGCTCAGACTACTGGTGAAAGCCGCCGACAGCGAGTGTAGAGAGCTGAGCCCTATGGGGTTGGCAGGATCCTGGAGGTCCTGCGCAGGCGCGGGGAGCTGAGACACGGAAGAATGCGCTTCCTCCTGGGCGTAGCTCATGCCCAGGCTCCCCACCGACAGCGGGTTATAGGGAGGGCCGTTTAGCGGGATGAAATTAAACAACTGGGAGAAGTCCAAGGCCGGGGTGTTCAGGGGGTCGCTGATAGAAATGGAGCTTTTGGACAGGGCGAGGTCCCCCGCGCCGTCATCCAGGGCCCCCAGCGGGGGCTCCAGCCCGAGCTTAGACGACGACGCTGGAGAGTCCTGCGAGGACGAGGGCGCGCCGCCCTGCAGCTCCATCAGATAGCTCTCGATCTCCCCCTTCAGCGGCTGTTCTTTCTCGGGAATAGAGATGGCGTATGAGGTAGAACCGAACGGGTATTTGAAGGACAGGTGGTGGGAGGGGTGGACAGCGTCCATGTCCAGCGGGCACGTCATGCCCAGCGGCAGAGTGGTGATCATCTGGTGCGCCGACCCCGAGCTCTGCATGGGCTGGAACGGAGTGTTGTAGAGGTTCAGCTGCAGCGTGTTGGGGAAGGGCTTGGACAGCAGTTCGCTGGAGGGCAGGGACATGACCGGGAGGAGCTCGTCTTTGATGGGCACGGAGACGTTGCAGGTGAAGGGGTCCAGGAAGTCCACGGGCTCCGTCTTGACCTTCAGGAGCTCCTGATTGTGACTCTTCTTCATGTGCCGCGTCAGGTGGTCCTTGCGCCCAAACCTCTGCGCGCAGTACTGGCACAGGAAGTCCTTGCGGCCCGTGTGCACCACCATGTGCCTGCGCACGTCCTTGCGGGTGTAGAAGCGCCGGTCGCAGTGCTCGCACTGGTGCTTCTTCTCCTTGACGCCGCTCGACGACTTGCCCGCGTGGGACTTCAGGTGCTCCAGCAGCACACCCGTGCTCTCGAACGTCTGCAGGCAGACCTTGCAGGTGAGGTCGCCGCTCGTGGCCGCGTGCAGGGCCAGGTGCCGCTTGAAGCCGAGCTTGGTGTTGTAGTTCTTGCCGCACTCTTCGCACTTGAACGTCTCTTTGTTGGGGTCGTGTGTGTGCAGGTGGTTCTTCAGGTGATCCTTCCGGTGAAACATCTTCTCGCAATAATTACACTTGTGGGTTTTCTCAGGAGAGTGGGTAGCCATGTGCCTTGAACACAGACAGATTCTGTAAGCCTCGGGACAAAAGTGGCCTGCGCTCACCGTTCACACGGAAGCTAAGCTGCTAGCTAACACAGAACTTCCCTCCTCTGCTACCAGGACAGTTAACACACCTCAACACTGCACAGCTGGAGCCATCTAAGTCGCCACTCTAGGTTTCGCTGGTTTTTAGCGATTACAGATGCAACTGAGCAAGACTGAATGTACTCACGTTAACGTCCACACCCTTTTCTTGCAACCTCTTTGTACAAATGAAAAGTCTACTCCCATTAAGCATTGCATTTAAGAAGACTCTAAAAACACTAGCCCATAAAAGCCTGTGACTTAGAATGCTCAGACTAGCCAACGTCTAATCTACTTAACATTTCTCTCTGCAAATCAGCGGAAAGATGTGCAGACAAAGAGGTAACGTTTACAGTGGCTTCAAACGGCCAACAAAATAGAAAATAGAATCTGAAAGACAAATAGAGTTTAATACCTTTGTAATTTGTACTTAGAAACAAAGGCTTTCGTGCAGTCTTGTTGTATGCACTTGTAGGGCCTCTCTCCTGTGTGAGAGTAGGAGTGAACCTTTAATTTCTCAACACTGTTAAAGGCCTTGTCACACAGTTGGCAAGGAAAGTTTTTTCTTGGTTTGGTTTCACCACGCTTACGTTTCCCTGAAGGGACTTTCTGGGTATCTCTTACTTCTGACAAATCACCAGGAATGACAGTGGCCATCGCAGCCTAAACCAGGCCTTCTTGTTGGACACTTGGGAACTGCCCAACTCCACTAAGTGATTTAGCTTTAGGTGGCTTCTCAAGTTTCATGTGGTCGTAAAAGAAAGCAAAAGGGGACTGGAAAAAAAAATAAGAAACAACTAGTTTGTAACTAGATTTAATGTTTTAAAGTTTTATTTGCTACGTGATGCTTTTGAATTAAAAAAAAAAAAAAAGAAACCATAAAATGGATTCAGCTGGTCTGATGTAATATCTGTAGGCGTCTTTATATTTGTCAAACACATTTTAATGCATTGCTCAGAATGGACAGTTCACAGGTCCCCTGAAATCCCACTGGATAAGCGTCGCACTTGGGGAAAGCAGTGGCGATTTCGGGAGCTCTCGGGAAGCATCAACATAGGACGGTCAACGTGGCATTATTAAAGCTTCGCGTTTTTACAAGGCACTAGAGAATATATATCTAAGAATGCAAAAATGTTTCTGCACATATCTTAACGTCTAAAAATCATTTTAACTTGTGCAAGCCGGCGCTAGTCACGCTCTCTGTTATAGGAAGATATAAGCAACTGAAAACTCTTTTAGGCACCTTGTGAGCCAGTTAGTCCAAGGAAGGAACACTCAATGCAGACACCAGAGGCCTGAAAGAGTTGAACGCGTCACCCGAGGTGAAGAGTGACTCTTGATATCAGTATCATCACATGCACAGGGATTTCTGGGTCCAGGGAAGAAGAGAATTGTCTTCATAAAAACAGGCACTCCTGAAATGGGTAAAACCTTTTGGTGCTCTGACAGGTGAGGATTGTGGCCTTTTGTCTCTTGGGGGAAAGAAATGATTTGGCTGAAGTAATTTTCCCCACCTTTTTTCAAATCACAGAAAGTGGTGCTTGCATTGGGCAGCCCAGTCCGAGCAGGGGGAGCAGTGTCCGACACACCTGTGACCCAAGGGGCAGTGAGCACACCAGTGGGTCTGGTGGCTTAGAGCACAGTACCTGTGCAGACATGCCTCAGTGCAGAGGTGTGTCAGAGTGCTGTGAGAGATGGAATGTATGGCCAAGAGTAAGTCTACTTAAACCAAAACTTCTAAATGGATTGAAACCTTTGCAAATTCGTGGATAAGTGATCATAAATGTCAGCAATTGTATTTCTCAGAGGAAGAAACCAATTTCCTGCAGATCCAATTGATATAAGAGTTAAATGATTCCTCACAATTCATGAATGCTAGTTTAGCAAGTTATTTTTAGGAGACAAAGAAATTTTAATACTGGTAACCTCTTTCAAAAAGATATGATTCTTAAATTGAAAACTGGAATGTGGCTAAGTGACTGTTATCAGCTACTGATGGACTGGATATTTCATCCTATTATATATTCAGAAAATGATGAAAACCAATTTCTTCATATGACTTGTGTTTCAGTGGACACTTGCCCTAAAGAGCAGATTTCAGTTTTACTTTTGCAGGGGCTCCAAATGTAACCTATTTTTTTTTTTTTTTTTTTTTTTTTTTTGTCTTTTTAGGGCTGCACTCTTGGCATATGAAGGTTCCCAGGCTAGGGGGTGAATCAGAGTTGTAGCTGCTGGCCTACACCACAGCCACAGTAATGCTGGATCTGAGCCATGTCTGTGACCTACACCACAGCTCACGGCAACGCCAAATCCTTAACCCACTGAGCAAGGCCAGGGATTGAACCTGCATCCTCTTGGATGCTAGTCAAATTTGTTTCTGCTGAGCCATGAGGAGAACTCCTAACTGACATTTTTGCAAAATTAAGTGAAAATTACAATCGATCCTATTATATTTTAATGTAGAAGCTGTCACTAAACAGGCAAAATATAGCAATTATCCACTCATCTGATTAAAGTGTAAAGTGTGTGGGTAAGTTAATTGGTGTCTGGTTCACATAGCCTTTCTTCTTCAGTAGTCAGACGCAGGCAAGGTGTTCAAATTCATGCTTCATGCTGTTCAAATTGCCTGAGTCTCCTTTGTGGTTTAAACATGACAATAACACAGTTAAGGCAACTGACGTCACAAACGCTAATACAGTATGTTTCCTCTGGTTCCAGATGTGCTGAGACTCAAGGACTAGCTCTTTTCCTGTTATGCTTTTGTTCAAGAGACAGCTTCTCTGCCTCTCTCAGAAATATTCTGCTGTAACCAGTAATGACACTGTAATTGGTATAAAGCATTCTGCCAAAGGAGGAAAAGAGGGTAATTCTGACGGTCTGATTTTCTAAGGTGATGCCTTTGTGCACCTATTTAAAACACTGTGGGAAAGAAGCGGATCAATTTTCCAGCTGTAAAATCAACACGGAATGCACAGTGGCTAAATCCCTGTCTACTGCAAACAACTGAAAATACTTCAAAGACTGGTCATATTTTGCCATTCCTGGGTTATGAGACCCAATCATAATGGGGCAGAGAATTCTAGCTGAGGACAATGCCAACTTCTAAGTTACTGAAAAAAAAAATGTACTGCAAGTGTACCACGAAACAACCCATGCTTGATCTTATTAAAATTGGTGATATTCAACAGGAAGGAATGGAAGAATTCTGTTATCTCTGGATGTACAGACTGAGCAATGAAGAAGTGCAGATTTCAAATATTACACTGTTCTGAGACCAGCTGAAATTTTTTCATGGCTAACAATATCTTTGTATCTTGATACATTACAAAACTCAATTTAAAACCACAGGATAAATATAAGGTTGTGAGTTCAACATTGAATAAAGATCTGAAGTCATGATATGCTTATCCATCAAATACTTTAAAGATACATGCAGAGAATGGTAGTGTTTTTTGTGCAGTGCATACCTGATGACAGATGGAAAAGCCTCACACCTTGATCTTAGCCAGTCCCATTGACTCTTCGTGGAAGAGAGCGGAATCCGGTCCTTCCCATTGTGGCCAATCTACGGAACAAAAAATAAGAATGGACTACACTCTAAATGGAACCAGTCCATAAATGATGGAAAATAAAGGGTCAAAGAATGGCAATTTCAGGATACATGCTTTCATTCCATACTCTGCTGAAGAGTCATGCATTAAGTTTCACCAATGGCGAATCTTTATTAGTTCTAAGCACATGTACATGATCAAACGAAGGCAGAAACAAAAAGTCAAACAGTATTACCTAGATAAATGGCATTTGGTGATGCTGAATGACACCCCACTTTTTTTCCCAAGTTCAAGGTAATTTTTTAAAATCTAACTTGCCCACCAAGAGAAATGGATACGAGGGTTACCGTTTGTAGACCAAACGGAGCAAATTCTCATGAAGCTAGGTAATATTCCGGGAGAGGCAGGCTCAGGTCTCTGCCGGGGAGAGCACACCTGTGGCCTTTGCCACGGAGCAGCAGGCTCCCGGGGAGTGGGCCTCCTGGGCTCACACTGCACGCGCTTGTGCAACACAGGTTTCTCTGAGCCACATTTGTGTTACCTGCGATACCTGCCAATTTATTTCCTCAGAATGCTGCAAGCGCTGCTGAAATGTGGCAATAACTCTTAGATTTCAAAAGCATGCAAGGGAAGTTAAATATAGGTTTGCTTCAGGAGAAGGGGTGTCAGGAAGAAAGCATCATTTGGTTTTAAGAGCTCGTGGTTGAAAAAGCTTAAAGCGTCTTAAAACACCTCTTAGGAGGAGGAGCCTCAGTAAACTAAGTGCACGTATAGAAAAATAATCTGTCAATACTTCTTGACTGTACAAGTAAATGTGAAAGGAGTAATAGTCCCAAAGCAGGAAAAGATGGAATGATCTATTATAGAGCATGCAGGGCACAGAGAGATTAGCCAGCCCTGAATATTTGAAAGATGATCATTTAAAAATCGTGATTATGAGAAGTTGAGAAGGAAAATATAAAACAGTTAAAAAAGAATAGCATTCACCAAAGACAAGTTAAGTGAAAACCATTTTACTTAATGTTCTAAACACAAATCTAATTATTCTCCCCTGAAATCGAATTTTCCCTTACTTTAAGAATTGGATGATGTGTAAATAAAATATTTAAGAGAGGGCATTCAAGCATCATTACAAAAGTACTAAGGGTATATTTGAAAGCAGCGTTTTTCTTGTAGTTTAAAAGACAAGAAAAATAAAAATTTAGACTAATAAAGGATGTTTAAAAAGTTCAAGCAAAAGCTCCATTTCTTGGTAAAGCACAGGACATGCATAAATGGAAGAACTGAATTCTGCACATCAAAACTGCAAAATAATGAAATTAGCTTTGTAAATACTTACTTGCCCAGGGCACACACTGAGTTTTTTGGTAGGGTAATTAGGAATATGAAAGCCTATTTTGTGTACTGTGCTATTTTGATAATATAAATACTTTACAGGTGGAGAGTGTTTTCAGTTCTATCACCTCCCTGGAATGTAATGGACCTGCGGAGTGGATGCTTTTATCACCAGATCCATTTTAGGTGAGAGGCCCAGAGAAGCCTTACAGCATATACATGGTCGAGAAGGGGCTGGTGCCTTAAGCTACTTCGCTCTTATTCTACTGCTTTCTAGGAGAAGAGCAGGCTGAACCGATTTGCAAGTGGATAAAGCCTGTCATTACACTTAAAAGGCAAGAGTAGGGGATAGTGCCTATTTTCTCTATCCCAGCTGCCCAAATGATCCTCAAATGGAAACACATTTAAGATGTAAAAAGCTTCTTTGCAATAAAGACAGTTTGTAAATTTTAAGTAATTTAAATAGCAGTTAAAATGATAACTAACATATCTGTCTGAGTGGGTAGCATTCTGGGTAGAAAAAAAAAATCTAAAACCAAAGCTGACTAGTGAACAATAAACTTATATTTTTTTCTCTTTCTCCCACCAATATAGATTCTACTGCATCTGAAATGCATCCATAACAATTTTATTGATGCTTACTGTTCAATGGCATCTATAATAAAAATCCTTTAGAGTCAAAATATTTCAGTACAGTTTAAAATTACATGTTATCTTGATTTGAAATGTTATAATAGTCTACAAATTATCCTGGTTACATATTTTACAGCCTGAAATAAAATAACAGACATCATTTTCATTTATTCTATCACAAAACATAATTCCAAAGTCATGGTTAATTGCCCTAAATTCAGCCTCATCATTTTGGTCAAATAATTTCTAAGGACTGCTAATTATTTCCTCAATCAAAGGAAACCAGAAGCTGTTTAAGAGTTCATTATTCTTTGGGTTGGTATCATAAACATAAGTTTATTCAGTTTCCATTCGTTGTCACCCAAACTAAAAATGTCACCTAACATTACCCGTGTATTCTCTTTGATACTGTGTTGAGAGAAACTTTAAAAAAGCATTGGAACTGCTTTTCTGAAAAGTCTGCCACAAAATGTGTACTCTGGTTTTTCTTTTTTAATAAAGATTGGTTACTCCGCTTTTCAGATGATTAAAGTTCTTCTTTGTCTTGATCTAGAGAATTGTGGAGCGAGGTAGAAAATGTACATACACCCATTTCAATCTGCCCTACGATGAAATGTCACCCTCAGAATACCCGCCCAGTTTTTGCTGGTACCAGAACAGACTTTTTTCCTAGGGCAACTTGGCATACACAAAAACAATAATTAAAGGGAATATTGTGTGCGTGCACACAGGTGCATTATCTCCCTGTGTTTTACATTCTAAAAGCGTGACTCACACAGAAAAATAACAAGCAAAATGAATCAGACATCAGAGGGTCTACTAAGACGAATTTCTACGAGGTTGACAGCAAAAGAACAGGCCTATTTGAAAATTGTTTCTCTACTTTAAATTCCACAGTTTTGAGAGTCATTTCTCTAAAAGCTGTGAATTTGTACAATACTTACCTGCATCAATAATTCTTTTACATAGGACAGACTGTACATATCAATATTGAAGTAAAAAATGATACAATATGGATACAATTTGGTCCAGCAAATGAAATAAGCCACTGGAAAGGTACTTTTGAAACTCTGAACTGTTATTTGTAAAGTTGTAAATTAAAACTATAGTAATGAGCATCCTCCCGCTAGGGAATCAATTAGCACAAGTGAAAAGTCAAACATATACTTTGCTAATGAAGGGCAAATCTCGTCATAATCAAAGCTTTATTCTCCTTTATGCTAATTATCAAACACCATTCATAAATAATTCAGAAAATGTCAACATTTGCCTAAAACAGGCAAACAGGTGGGTTGCAAAAGGAAACTTATCAGTAGTTACTACATTAATTTACACATGTATAAAAACACAATAAAGCTCTGAATAATGTGAAAGAAATTATTAACAAGATAACATAATGGAAGTCGATTGTGAAGTGAGGGTAACAGCCTACTTAGAACACTTTCTTTGATCCTGTATGATAATGTGGAAATTTTTACAGTGTTCCATTTTTGTAGGTCTATAAAATCACTTATTAATAAAAGAAAAAATACCTTGCAAGTATAAACATCTAAGGCAGAATCAAAAATAGACAATAGGCAACATTGGGGCAGGAGTTGTGTTAGTTTATTCACTGGTATTTCCCACAAAAGGAAGTACAATTTTTGTTGAATGAATGAAAATAATAAAAGCAGGACAAATGTTTTCCAGCAAGGAAACTATAGGCTCAATCACCATAATAGACATAGGACAGACTGTACATATCAATATTGAAGTAAAAAATGATACAATATGGATACAATTTGGTCCAGCAAATGAAATAAGCCACTGGAAAGGTACTTTTGAAACTCTGAACTGCTATTTGTAAAGTTGTAAATTAAAACTATAGTAATGAGCATCCTCTAACGGATCCTCCCGCTAGGGAATCAATTAGCACAAGTGTGTATCATATCAATTTGGTCCCCATCCCTAATAAAAACGTTGAAAGTGAAAACATGCCTGGCACCTGCATCCACGCCTGACATGGAGCAGGAAGGATGGCTGGGCGGTTAGAAGGTTAGAGGGGCTGCGGATGCCGCGAGAGGACAGGATGGAGCAGGCAGCGTAAAGAACAGGGTTGCGCCTGACCTGACCAAGTCGTCGGTAGGCACCCAAATAACCCATTTACACTAGGAACACCAAAACTTACAGAACTGATTTTCCTATAGCAGATGTCATAGTTAACTAGTATCAATCCACCAGAAGGATGCCTTCTTTGAATGACTGAATGCGATGTTTTCAACTTCTGAGCAATCCTTTAAATTGCAGTTCTAGGACAATCCTTTTGAAATTTACCAAACAATTTAGCCTTACTGCTATTTAGACAGGCTTATATTTAATATAAAAATCATAAAAGCCAATGAAGAAATGAAAGGAAATAGACCTATTTGTTTTTAAGAACCAGGAAGAAAAAGTCAACGAATTCCAAAGTGGAACCAACAGGTTCCAAGGTCAGCTCTTTTGCGTCCACAATGAAGGTGTTTCTTTTTGGGCCACCTTGAACTTGGAGTGGCTACTTATTTCATTGACTAGAGTTCCCATAGAGAATGCACAGATGATCTGAAGATGGAATATTCAAATACATTGTTTTGTTTTGTTTTTTTTAGGGCCTCACCCAAGGCATATGAAAATTCCCAGGCAAGGGGTCCAATCAGAGCTGTAGCTACTGGCCTACACCACAGCCACAGCAATGCCAGATCTGAGCTGCATCTGTGACCTACACCACAGCTACAGCAATCCAAGATCCAAGTCGCGTCCTTAACCCACTGAGTGAGGCCAGGGATTGAACCTGCATCCTCATGGATACTAGTTGTGTTCGTTACTGCTGAGCCACAATAGGAACTCCTCAGACACACTGTATCTTTCAATTCAGAAATATTTTCCTTGGTTAATTATTTTGTGGAGCAAAAATGTCATGTTAGGTTAACACATTTTTTTTTCTCTTTTAAAAGCTCTTTTTTAATGATTCATGACTTAGAAGTTATCTTTTCGTTTTAACTCTTATGTGGAAAATTTCCCTATGATTGTATATTCATATCAAAATGAAAAAAAAAAAACCCTAAAAACTATAGGTAGGTGGTATACTCGGGTATTTTCACTCTCTTCACGTGGGACATCAGTATTTACAAACAGGAAATGAGAGGAGAACTGTGCAAAAGGGAAGCAGTGATGTCTGCAGGAGGGAGCGAGAACAAAGAATTCCAGTGAAATCTGAATACAAAGCAAAATTGCTTAAGAAAAGTCTATTTTTAGAGGTTTTTCTTTTTTTTTTTTTAAATAGCAGTTCCAAAATGCTGGTGCTCAGGTGAGGATTATCAAGTAAATAATTCACAAGTTGGCTCAATCTGAAAACTGCCTAAATCCCAAACTGTGATGAGCTGTTTTTATGTTTTTACTACCCCTGACCCCTTAAATTCCTGATGCTACAAGACAAATGCTTAACACCCACTATAAAAATGTTCACATGGAAGGACCCCAAATGTTTGGAGGGCATGCCTCCATTCACTGCCAGTTAATGCTATTTATTTATTTATTTTTGCTTTTTAGGGCCACACCCAAGGCATATGGAGGTTCCCAGGCTAGGGGTCAAATCAGAGCTACAGCTACAGGCCTATGCCACAGCCACAGCAATGCCAGATCCCAGCTGTGTCTGTGACCTACACCACAGCTCAGGGCAACGCCAGATCCTTAACCCACTGAGCCAGGCCAGGGATCGAACTCATGTCCTCATGGATGCTAGTAGGATTCGTTTCTGCTAAGCCATGAGGGGAACTCCCTGATGGTTAATGCTATTAAAATGATAAATATAGCGTAATCCAAGCTTCAAGTCTGACCTCCCCAAGCAAGCAAACTGCATCTGTCAATTCAGATGAGAGGCAGCAACAGTACACAAAAGGGATGAAGAAAAGAAAGTTCCACTTCGTTACAAAAGCCCATGCGGAGAATTAGTTTTAAGCCATTTCAAAGTAAAGTGCACTTTAAAAGTAGGCTTGTGCCTAATGCTAGGGGTGTGTGTGTGTGTGCGCGCGCAAAATCTTCAGGCATACAAGCAACGGCCCCACACCTGCTCCCTGAGCTGTGCCTGTGGGGCTGTCCAGACAAAACCACTTCTCCGTCCCCACAGAGCTGAAGGCCAATAGGATCAGTTCTAGGTCAGGTGGTCAAGTCCGAGGTGGCTGCTCACCACCACCTGCAGGGGACCGGGCCCTCCCCCAGCTGTCACAACTAGAAGAGACTTGATAATTATATTCCTTGACCTATTACACTCGAGTGAGAGTGAACTCTTCTCAGAGGGAAGCTTTTCAGCCTTCTGCCTCCCTGAGTGTTTCACCCTTAATGCGGCCTGGGGAGCTCCTGCTGAAATCACCTGCCTCTCCCCCCGGGATGGGAAACTCAGCCACAAGGAGACCACTGTCACTCTCCCATCCTGGCAGCTGGTCAGTGCCCTGGCACGTGGCAGCCACTGGAGGAATATTTGTGGAACATACTATGGTCCTTTTAAGGAACCTCAGGAATCAAAACAAGCAGGTAAGCATGTTTTGGGGTTGCTGAAATTTCAGTGAGTTTAAAAGCAAGCTGAGAAGATATGCCCTGGAGAGCTAAAGGGTTAGTTCTGAGGAGGGGAAAACCTAGGGGAGCACGGCAGCCACCAGGAACCCATGCTGTCTCTGCCCGGGAGTGTCCAAAGCTAGGGAGATAGGGCACCTGCTGCTCAAGGCCTGAAGGTGCCCTGACAGGAAGGGAGAGGCCCCTGGGTGGCCCACAGGTGGCCTGGATGTTCAGAACACTGCTGCCACCCAATGTTCTGCTCTGTAGCCCAGGAAGCACTCATAACCAGTATTCATTATGATTTATGGTTTGGAAATGAATGCCGTTTTATGGAAAAGAAAAAGGAACAGCGTAAAATTTTAAAGCTTTCAAGAAGATGTTCTTATGTGATATTAAAACGGGGGGATGATGTCGAAAATGTCAGAGAAAATGTTTGACTGATTACAGATACAAGAGGAAGGAAAAAGGAGAGAATCTGCATAAATGGAGGAGGCCAAGTAGTGACCATTTTTTTCCTTCTCCTAACTGCCAAAATAAAGCTTCATTCAAAACAAGTGTAAGGACTACAATGAAACAGAACATGAAAAAAAATTATAACCCATTACACTAAAAAGCCACGGACATCTTCTTCGACATGTAAGAACATTTATAATATTTATAATATGGCAAGTTTATTCTGACTTGATTCTCACACTTAGTCTTCAAAGCATGCTGTGACCAGACAATTGCAGCAGATTAGTTTCTGGGCCCTTTATCTGATCATAGCTCTGTTCACGAGCACGTGAGACCCTGCCTGGCTCTCAGCCTCCAGCCCAGCCTCCTCCCCCAGGCGTGGCCCCACCTGCCACTGGTGGTTTAGGGCCCTGAGCCCATCTCTGGCACTGGGCACAGCCAGCTTTGTTCTCCCTGTCCAAGGGCTGAGGGTCCTGGCCCCTAAACCTCAGTCCTGTACTGAAGGTCCTGCTGACACTTACCTGGTGCCAAATCCACGTGTGCCTGGGTTTCCAAGTATGGCTACACCTCGATTCTGTGCCACTGGGCTGCACCTGCAGGCTGGGAGAGCTAGGTGCCCCAGGGTGTCCTCTTCCCCACAAGGCTAGCAAACTGCTTCCGTGCCACTGACTTCATTCTAGCACCTGCCCCATCCCAGCAAGCAGAGCTTACCCACCTGCCCCCTTGCCCGAGTCAACCAGGTCCCTCCTCGTAGACAGAAAGACATGTACTGATAACAGGGGACAGGCGGCCACGCTGGGCAAGACTGGAGAAGGAAGAGCTTAAGAGTTTATCTGATGGGCTATTTGAGGAACATGAACAAATAAGCTTTGACAGCAGCTCCACGTTTTATGCACAAAGTAAGGGAAAAATACTCCTTGCAAGGATTCCAATCCTTCCCCGTGCCCAGCACTATTCACGAAGTCCTACTGGACACAACACAGTTTGATGCATCTTAAAATGAGTAAGTGGCATGCTTATTATGTGGCAGGCTTTTCAAAGTTTTATCATCATGTATTATTTAGAAACTAGAAAAAACCGATCACTTTGAAAGCCATGCCATATAATGATAAAAGCCACCTACCTGGGGCCCTGCTCCAAACTCTAGCAAGGTAACCTTATTAATAGACCATCAGAGAATGAAGCATTCTGGGTGCCAAATACGGCCAATGCAGCACCAAGAGGCAACCTAAAAAGAAAAGAAGAGTTAGTTTGAAATTCCAAAAGTCAGCCCCAGTTTGGTTAACGCATATGAACCAAACTGTTTTTTATTCATTATCACGTATTCATATTCTTTACACTTTATTGGAAAAAATCTACCTCAAATTCTGCTAGGAACAATAGTGAGACAAACAAAATATTTGCAGCACATTGGAAAATGAAAAGGAAACAACCAACCAAAACCTAGATGTATCTATTCTCCCCCTGAATTGAAGGGAAATCATCTAGATTGTTTTTATTTTTATTTGGTAAAATATTGTTCCAAGATTACTGCCATTTCTGAAAATTGTTGCTTATTTTCTTCATTTATATTCTAAACACACCCACAGTTTTCCGTGGAACCCAGTTTTCAGAGGAACCTTTTGCGGCGTCTATCTTGTTCTGAAAATGGCCACGGGAGAAATCCTGCCGGTCGAGTGCCTCCCTCTGGCCGTGTGTTCACAGGGAGGGGTGTAGCCCTGGGCGCCCCAAAGCTGAGGCAGAGCACGGAAGTGGATGGTGGCCCAGGTGCTGAGCTGGTCTTCATGATAAGGCTATTCCTGGTTTTGAAAGTGACTTTGCAGGTGGCAAGTCCACACTCAACTGCACACAAAGGAAAACCTAAGTCCCAATGTGTGGCTTGTCCTCACCTTGGCTGTGCTGTGCAGGTGACGAAGCATTAGAGACACTGAAGGAGAGAAAGCGGGCGCCCAAGCTCTGGGCAGAACACCTGCTTCACTTCCCTGGTCCAGAGGAAGTGACACGGGACCATCACTCTATGAAGACAAAGAACGCACGCTGATGTAATAAATGCTCCCAGCGCCTATCACACAGGGAGCCAACCTGCATCGCTGTGGATGCTAATGCACTGGCCCTGTTTTCCAGGTGCTTGAGCTGCAGCTGCAGGAAAGACACCTCATGTCAAGGTAAGCAATGTGACGATGAAATAAAAGCTGCCGTAAGGTGGAATTACAGTGACAAACCAACAGTAAAAACAATACTCTATGGGATAAACTAGTAGGTTCAGAAAAGGAAAGGAGTACTATGGACTTCTGCCCGGAAAGGTGTAAGGAGAGAAGGGGGAAGCAGTGTGGGGGCAGGCCAGTTAGCTGGAAGGAGGTTCCCAGGTGATGCTCTGGCTGGAGTGAACCCTTACAGATGCTGTGAGGGTTCAGATGAGAAAAGCGAGGAGCCCGATGGCTGGGACCCGAACACTCCTGCACTAGTGATGAGAAGCAGCGTCCACAGCACTGAGAACAAGCACTGGGGTGGGGGCGAGGGGGCGGGGACATGAACCAGGCCAGAGGAGCTCCAAGCAGAGAGCTGAAAACCAGCAAAGACAAGCCCTAGAGAGAGGCCACCTGTGTGCCTGATAATATTAAGAAAGGAGAGGGCAGGAAGGTGGACAAGGATGGCTGAGCAGCGTGTGCGGGTTCAGGCAGAGCTAAACCGAGCTATCGGTTGGCTGGCGGTGGCGCCTACAGACCATCGACCCTCGTGAGAGGAAGCCAGGCCATCGGGAGGAGGAGGGGCACTGGCAGCTTCAAGAAGGAAGGAAAAGGTGGCAGAACCCACAGGAAGACGGAGCTGCTGAGAGTCCTGAACACCCACAGTCCCTGCGTAGAGGTCATCGCTTAGGAATGAAGACACCACACTTCAGCAAGAAGACGTGGGGTGGGGCAGGGTGGGGGCAAGGAGGCCGATGCCTCAGTGGGCACTGCCAGGTGAGCGGCAGGGAAAGGACCCCCAGTGAGGAGAGGAGACACTTCCTTTTGAAGAGCTCTGCACCAGAAGAAAAACGGTAGGGCTGTGGTGAAGGGGAAGTTGAGGTGCCCAGTGGGAGAAAGTTGGGGTGCTGAGGATAAAGAGGCAGGGGCAAAGGGAGCACTCTAGGAGACAAGGCGGGAGTTCCCGGGTGACTCCGTGGATTCGAGATCCCGTGTTGTCTCCACTGTGGTGCGGGTTTGATCCCTGGCCTGGGAACTTGCACATGCTATGGGCACAACCCTCCCCCTCCAAAAAAAGGGGACAAGGCCAAACCATGTCTGAAAAAAGGGAGAGGCTTTCTGTCTTAATTACAGACCTAAGAGGGATCCTGGCAGGTTTCTTGGTACAAGGAGCAAAGGATGCAAGGAGTTGGTCTAACCTTCTCAGGGTCAACAGAGCCAGGCAGAAGGGTGACAGTCTGGTAAGGACGCAGGAAGAGAAGGTGCTGGGCCTGGGGACAGCTGCCAGGGTTAGATGCTGAGAGGACAAGAGAGGGCTAGTCCGGGGCATCTTTCAGGGTTTTCCCCAAACAAGCAAAACTTGGTGTAAAAAATTAAATTTTTTAAATAAGACACAAGGATGTAATTCACAGCACGGGGACTGTAACCAACAGTGACTTTGTGATGACTTCATTTTATAATGACTTTTATAACGGATTATAATGACTTCAAATGGATCATAATCTATAAAAACAGGGAATCACTATGTTGTCCACCTGAAACTAATATAACATTGTAAATTAACTATATATACTTCAAAAATAATTTAAAAATTAATTTAAAAAATTAAATTTCTTAGTTATTGCTGTTGGGAGTGTATACTGTTGAAACTTTCCTGGAATGCGTTGTGGAAATAATATACAAAGCCTTTTAAGTGTACATGCATGCTGACCTGACCAGTTATTTCTAAAAACTGAGAGAGATTTAAGTTTAAGCACATTTAAAGCATATTTTAAGAAGATTGATAATGTCTCATAAAAGGGGTAAGGTATGATATGTCTATATAATAGAATAACTATGCAGCCATTAAAAACCATACATTTAGGATATATGCAGATGTAAGACGGATTCACTTTGCTGTACACCTGAAGCTAACACAACTTTGTAAGTCAATTATGCTTCAATACAATTTGAAAAAATAAAAAATAAAAACATAGGGAGTTCCCGCTCTGGTGCAGTCAATTAAAAGGTCTGGCATTGCTGCAGTTGTGGCACAGGTTGCAGCTGTGGCTCGGATTTGATCCCTGGCCCTGGAAATTCCATTTGCCACATGTGCGGGAAAAAAATATAAAAATAAATTAAAAAATAAAAACCACACATTTAGAATACTAAATCATATGATTAAATGCTGCTGTAATGCCAAAAATTTTAAAAGCAGGATACAGAATATACTATGATTCAGGTTTTGTAAAATACACACTTAGAACTATCGCCTATTCCCCCTACAATACCCTTAAATGTGCCTAGGTAAGTTCAAAAAATTAGCAGGATAGAGGCTTTATATTTGTCTGTGTTTTACAAATGTCTTACTTTTATAATCAGAAACAAATCTTTTAAAAAATGTTTTTTCAAATAATGATGCTGGAAAAAAAAGAACTTGAATCCATACTTCACTTGATATACAAACTTAATTCTAAATGGATCATGGACACAAATGTACTACCTAAAACTATAAAAATTCTAGAAGGAAACATAGATAAAAATCTTGTGACATTCAGTTAGTCAAAAATACGTTGGCTACAACACTAAAAGCACAACTCATAAAAGAACAAATCGATAAATTATATTTCATCAATCTTTAAAGCTGCCCTTTGAAAGACAATGTTAAGAGAATGACAAGATAAGCCACTAGAAAACTAGAAGAAAAACTTTGTGAAGCCTATATTTGATAAAGAACTTGAATTCTGGATATATAAAGAACTTCCAAAACTCAACAACAACAAAACAACCCAGTTAAAAAATGGGCAAAGCATCCGCATCAACATTTCACTAGTAAAGATATACAGATAACAAATAAGCACATTAAAAGATGCTCAGCTTCACTGATCATTAGGGAAATGCAAATTATTCCACAAGCAAATACAGCTGTCTACCCACCAGAAGGACTATAATTTAAAAAAAACCTGACTCAATTAAGTGCTGGTGAGGATGGGAGACAAACGGAACTCACACCACTGGCAAGAAGGTAAAAATGGTACAGTCACGTTTTAAGATTTTGGCAGTTTCTTAAAAAGTTACATATGTGCCTAGCAAGTGACACAGCCACTTCACATCTAAGTATTAACCCAAGAGACGTGAAGCCATGTCTATACAAAGATGTCGACAGGGATATTCACAGCAGTTTTAGTTGTAATAGTAAAAAATGAGGTACAACCTAAATGCCCGTCCGTGTGTGCATGGACAAACAAGCTGCAGTGGGTTCACCCCGGGGACCACTAAGCAGCAATGAGAAGGAACACACGACTGATAACGGTGACGTGGATGAGCCTCAGGACAACTATGCTGAATGCAAGAAGTCGGGCAGAAAAAGGAAGACATACCATCCGATTCCATTTATATACCATTCTAGGAAATACGGGCTAATCTGCAGTGACCGGAACTAGCTCAGTGGTTATCCGGGGACGGGCTGGGGTCAGCAGACATCACTCACAAAGGGCTAGGAGCGCACTTTCGGGAACAATGGCACGCTCCCTATGTTGGCTGTGGTGGTGGCTTCAAGGATGCAGCTGGAGGTCACACCCCGACAAACTACATTTGAAACACGTGCAGTTTATCAGCTATCAATTATGCTTCAATAAAGCTATTAAAAAGGCCATGTTTTCATCTTGGGAAAAGCCTAATGACTGAAGGTGAGAAAACAAATCTTCGTGTGAATTTACCGGAGTCTGCACAGAAACCCACTTTCTGTGAAATGATAAACTCAGGAACTAAATCCTTGATAAAGGCTCTGATTCAAAAGGACAAAAATCTCTCTTTCCCATTCAGAGGGGGGAAAAGAAGAGAGGAGAGGCATGCTGGCTTAAACCTAAGAGTCACATTCTAGCCTTACTAGAAAGGAAGATGTTCCAGGCAGTTTTCAGAGCCACATTCTCAGCTGTCGTCCTTGGAGGAAGCCAGCACTGTTCACCTGTTCCCACACACTCACACATGGCCTTGCATGACTTAAAGGCTCCAGGAATACACTCTAACTGGGACTGAGGCCTTCAAATTAGAGAGAGTTCTGGGGCAAGTTCCACTTATCACATACCAGAGGAAGTACCTAGTGAAGAGTTTCCATTCAGCCTGTGTACAGATCTTTCAACTATGTGAATGAGAGGTAGCCTTAAAAAGAAAGAAGGGTCATGCTGACTGGTAGGGCTGCCTTCGATTAATTAAAAAAATAAAGTAACAGTTGAACCAAGACAACAAGATTGAGGGTAAGTATGAGCCAAACCTCGGCAGGTTTGGGGGTGTATCGAGTCAGAAACTGTATGGTGGGTTTGGGTAACTTGAGGCAACTTGTTAGTTCTGGAGCCAAGAGTGAGACAGAACCGAGCCCTGAGGCTGGAAATGCTGGAGCAGCCGGGTATGACTCGTGTTACCAAGGCCTGAACATTTAAGATATCCTGATCAGCTACAAATTATCCTAAATGTAGGTGCCTGTACAATTCGCTCCCCCCACTCCCAACCCCAGCCATGTTTTTAGTTTTCAGCAAATCACAAACCTTTGTGTGCTTTTGTTGCTTTCTGAAATGGAATTTAGCAGTGATTTTCCTATCCTTTTTTGTTTTAGGTTAGCATTTTTTTTCAGAGGAAATTTGACCTTCCTTAATTATAAACTCACACCTTTGCAATGTTTGTTGACAGGTAATTAACAAAAGGGGGTTTAACCCCATCAGTGCGAGGCTTCAGGGTCCTTTCCTGAAGCCTCAGCCAGGACCTGGAGCCCCCGACCACCGCCCATTTGCAAGCCCCCACTTTGATGAGGGGTGTGTGGTACAGGGCACATGTGCCTCCATCATTGTGACCAGAGGGGCCTGACTGCCATCTCCGACTGCTCCTTTAGAACTTGGCCTTGGAGGGGACCTCAAAACTCAAATCCTTACAGGGAATCAGAGCTTAGAGGGTGGGGGACAGTGGCACAGAGGCATGGGACTTGCTTTTTCGTGAACCAGAAGCGGGTTTGAACCTGGGCAGACCCTTACCTACGTGTAACTCTAGACAGTCTGGTCTCCACAGCACCTCCTTCTGCACGATGGGAACTAAGGCCTCATGCCACTATGGGAAGTCACCGAGGTGACGTGTGTGTTGTGCGGGAGGTCTCAGGGGTTGGTTCTGAGGGCTCAAAGTGCCAAACTACTGGATTCAGTGGGTGACTCAGAAATAAGAATAAATGCTGCCCCCGAATGGCCAGATGTGCACCTAAAAATAAGGCTGTTTGTTTTTTCTTTTTTGGGGGCACAGGCTCCTACCTAGAATCACCAGAGGCAGAATCTCTGAAGGACAGACAAGGGCAGGACTTCCTGTGAAGACAGTGCCCTCACGAGGGATGTGAGTCACATTAAACCTGACTGTTGATGACACAGTCTACTTCGGATCTTCTTGTCTCCCCGAGGGAGGTGGGGCGTAGCTTCAATTTCATGGTGGCCAGGGTGACACAATCCCAAATCACAGGGAAAATGAAACCCGTCCCGTGGAGCCAGCAGTCACTTTGGGTGCTGAGTCAAGTGGTGATCTGGGGCACAGGTGACTGCTGAGCATCTGGAGACGGACTGACCCCTGCCTGGGGCTTAACTGTGGCCAAAGATTATAATGCACCTGGGAAAATAGTAAGATGATGAAAATCAGAGGGAACAAGCTTCATGTTTTTCCTAAAACTGAACTTTACCGAAGTGCCTCGCAAACCAGGTTTCCGCACTGTGTATTACACAACATGGGATGTCTCTGTTCACACAGCATCTCAAATTAATCCCCCACTGCCATCCTCCTGAAACCGAAGCAGGGGTTGGCATGGGTTTATGGAACTGAATGCCGTCTTGCAGCGCCAGGCTGATGGAGGGATTAGGGGTCAGGGGGAGACGGCGGTCCCATGTGTACTCAACGAGGCCTTAGGCCATAAGGGGGGGCCGCTGTCAGAGACAGTAACTTCTCCTTGTTTCCAAACAAGCAACGTGTGATTTTTGAGATCTCTAAGTGATCATACTTTATGGTTCTCATACTCTCACTTGCCCCTTGCAGATGAAATGTTTCTAAACACTAAATGTAATTTTAACGAAATAAATTTAGGTTAGGCCTACCTTGTGACACAGTTACCTCCAGCAACAAAGCAGGGTTTGTGGAATTTATCTACAGGCACCTGCCACAATCTTGGACTTGTTTTGTTTTTTTTAAACTGTACTGGCATTGATCTTGATCATAATGGAATGACGATACAGAGACATGATGGAATGATGTATATTTCTGCATGTATTAACCTGTGTAATAGTAACATGCTTTGTGGCCTTCCTGAAACTTAATATCTTTAACTGTAAATAGAACACACCCAATTATTGATTAAGTGGGAATATCAGAGCAGTAAGGCCACAAAAAATCCTGGCTGAAACAAAAGCAATTACAGCAGCACACTGCCTGGTGGGCCTTTTGCTTTATTTTTTGTCTTTTTAGGGCCATACCCACGGCTTATGGAGGTTCCCAGGCTAGGGGTCAAATTGGAGCCTTAGCCGCTGGCCTACCCCACAGCCACAGCAACACCAGATCCGAGCTGTACCTGTGACTGACACCACAGCTCACAGCAACACCAGATCCTTAACCCATTGAGCAAGGCCAGGGATCGAATCTGCATCCTCATGGATACTAGTCAGATTCGTTTCAGCTGAGCCATGATGGGAACTCCCCTTTTGCTTTTTAAACTGAAACCCAACTGGATGACATAAAACATAGGGGTCAATCTGTGCTGGGGGCGAAGGAAAGAGTGACTTCAGGGGAACAGAGGAGAGCAAAGACTTTTGGGTCCGTCTCCAAGACCTTCAGCTGGGTCTCAGCAGAGGCTGCAGAGTGAGCACCATCAGAGCCAAGATCTTGCCTTTCACTGTGCATATCTGGACCCCTACTACCTAGAACGCAAGAGGCACAGAACGTGCACACACATCTGCTGAGCAACTCAGGGAGGAAGAGACAGCGGTAAGGGGGATGCCTCCCGTCCTGTTGGCCAGACTGATCTGTGGAAGACAGTGGCCCAGCAGACCGGATCACCTCTGTGAATGATCAGGAATGGCTGGATGGTTCTATTCGACAGCTTGGACTCCCTTGGTGTCCAGCACTCATGAGCACCTTGTTCCCTCTCTCGGCTTGGCCCACCCTCAACAGACACCGGGATGCTGCAGTGCAGCCACTGTGCCATCTGCTGGTCATGCCTAGAAAGTTCGTCCTCTCAAGACAGGCCTGTGGTCCCCGCACCTGCACTGAGGGGCCTGGAAAGGGGTTCTGAACAAAATTCTGGCTAAAAAAAAAAAAAACTCTACTATCTAATTTAACTGTCACGGTCTCAGGGGGAACAAAGAGATTAATCGGGCACCCGTTCCACTGTCAGGGAGTATGCAGTCTTATTATCGGAGGAATCCCCAAAAAGATATGTATATTTTTTCTTTTTCTGGCTGCACCTGGGACATATGGAAGTTCTCGGGGCAGGGACTGAATCCCAGTCATGGCCATGACTTACACCACAGTTGCAACAATGCTGGATCCTTAACCCACTGCACCACAGTGCGAACTGCCCCCCAATACTTAAAATTATTGATCACACAGATAGAAGGCAAAAATGCCATGAAATCAGCATGGATGGAGAACAATGGGAATTCACAGAAAGAAGAGATTCTTCCTGGCTTTGCAGATGAGGGTCTGTGGAAGAGCTAACCCAACTGCGGGTGGATGGGGTAGGGCTGTCAGGGCAGGGGGGAGAGGCGGGCGTGCAGCCAGGAACCAGGGACGGGGAGCTGGGCTGGAGCCATGGGGAGAGAAGGGGGACAGGCTGCAGGAGGGCAAGGTGAGGAGCGGCCAGGGGGCTTCCAAAGGGCCTCTGTTCTAGGAGGCAGAGCAGCCTGCCAAAGGCAGGTGGTGGAAGCGACCTGGTCTGGGGACCAGCTGGGAAGCCCTGGGTGAACAACTTTTCTCAGCTCAGGCTTCCTCAGCTGAAAAGTGAGATCAGTAAACCCTACCGGCCTGTTAGGGGGCATAAGCGCTATATGGAGGGCACAGGCCGAAATGGTCAGCGCTCCTAAGAGCCCCATCCTGGGTGTTCAGGGCAGCGAGTCATGCCAAGACCTTGAATGACAGCTTACTTAAGGCTGAGGGGACCCAGCCAAGGCTCTGAAGGGCAGGGTGAGGACAGAGGGGAGGGCACTTACATAATGCAGGGTTTGGGGAAGGAACGAAGGGAGAGGCAGGAGTAGGAACTCTTCCACTTGCAGGACAGATGGACAGATGGACGGATGGAGGAGGAGGGGGGCCGGCAGAAGGCAAGAGGGGACATGCTCAGAAGGAATGACTAGAAGAGAATGCTTTGCCGAGACAGAGGTCAAGGTAAGGGCTCCCTCCCACTCCCTGCGATCTGGAGAGACACAGTGTTTAGTAATTTAGCGACAAAGTCTTTCAGGCTGGGAGGAACCAGGAGGGCGGCAAAGGCTAGGAAGCAGAGCACCCAAGGAACCAAGGCTCCAAGCACACAGCGCATCCTGTTTGCCCAGCAGCAGAGTTTACCAGGGGACAGGGGGTGACCCCTGATTGGTTTGCAAGGAGGTGCGGCACTGGCTTCATGGGCCAAGAGGGCAAGGACATTGCTGGGACCATGGCAGCAAAGGAAAGGGCTTTCGCCCCCCCCTCCCCTTTTTATGGCCACACCTGTGGCATACGGAGGTTCCCAGGTTAGGAGTCAAATCGGAGCTGTAGCCGCCGGCCTACACCACAGCCACGGCAACACGGGATCCACAGCTCACAGCGACATCGGATCCTTAACCCACTGAGTGGGGGGCCAGGGATCCAACCCGCGTCCTCATGGATACTAGTCGGGTTGTTACAGCTGAGTCACAACAGGAACTCCAGAAAGGGCATTTTTAAAACTTCCGATTCAGGTGTCATTAAAGTTGTATCTGAAGGTTATACTTTGTCCTTAGTTTCCCCTACGGGATTTGGCTTCAGCGTTAAGAACCTTTCTTCAGTCCCAAATCCTTGGCCATGAGACAGCCCTGCGCCTGATGTCAGTCTCAAGTGGACTGACTGCTCTGTGGCTGGGAGAAGGCGCTGCAAATGTGAGGACAGGCACATGAAGCTGCACGTGTGCCTGAGGAACCTGGGTGGTTTGGTGCTGGGGGTGGGAGTCACCGCGGGGCGGGTCAGGCCTGGGACTCAGCTGTCACTCAGGAGGACTCTGCGTGTGCTGCTGCTAAATCCCTGGTCATGGAGTGTCCCAGGCACCTGGAAGTCCAGGGAAAGGAGAAGCAAGGCGAGAGGCTTCTTCCAGGGCTGGGAGTGGTCAGGCTGGCACACAGGCTGCAGGTGCAGGGGCTGTTCTCAAGCAAGGGCAGGATGTGCCCAGGGCAGGTGACACCAGACAGGTGCAGATGCAAAGGAAGAAGGTGCGGGGGCACCACTGGCGAGAGAAGAAGGGGTTCGGCAGGAGCGAGGCAAGAAAGCGCCAGGGACACGGAGCTGGGGGCAGGAGCGAGGCCGCCCCCCCCCACCCCTCGAGCGTGCAGACTCCCAGAGACGAGCAGTTCAAGGGGCCAAGACCCATGGCAGGGCACGATGCAAATGGGACGTATTTTTAGGATTTACTGTAATTTCAGAGTATCTTGACTATGACATTCAAATATTTCTAATACTTTAGATTTCTAACTGACATCCCAACACATAGTTAATGCTTAAAGGTACTGAGAGGTGCCAATTTGAATCCTTATTTTTTTAAAAAGGAATTGTCGGGTAATGTGAATAATTACTCCCTTAACTGACATGTTTTGCAAATTCTGATTCATTCAGAATGTGGCAGATAAGGTTCACCCCCTTCACCTTAACATGGAGTATTAATATACCGTGATCTTTCTTTTGAACTGCAACATCAATGGTCTAAAACAAAGAGGGAAAACCAGAAAGGAGGAGAGCAGCTTCTGAACAGTCAAAGTGGTGTCACACATCCACGCACGTCACACACTTTATTATGGAGGAAGGTGCTATGTCTTCCCTCGGCACCAAACTCTTGGGCAAAACGATATCAAGTTGGGTTACCAAGGTTTGGGGGGCAGGGAAGCTTGGGAGCAGCAGGTGTCAAAAATTAATGGTGGCAGCGAGAAGTGGCTTCTAAGCAGGGCGAACGTATGAAAGATAAATAGAAGAGAAATCAGAAAGCATAGAGAGGATCATGACTGCTCTGGGGAAGCTAAGGAAAGGGGCACTCCTATGTACTACGGTGAGTTCCAGAAGTCAAACTGGCCATGCCATTGCCAAGTGAACAAAGGCCGACGTCATTTTCTCCACTCATTTCACACCTAAGACCTTGTCTGAAGAAAATAATCTGAGAGGCACAAAGATTTAGGCACAAGGCACTCCATCCCTGCACCATGTGAAGACTAGAGGTGAGCTCCCTGGCACACCGCGGGGAAGGGTAAGTAAACGTGCTGCTCATTCAAAGCAGCCCAGTTTCTGAGCACTAAGCAGGAGGAACATACAAGCGCAGGGAAATAATCTTTATACAGTGCTGGGTTTTCAAAAAGTAGGACACAAAAAGACAATCCTAATTCAGTTTACAAAAGCGTTTACACAGGTTTAAAGGGGAAAAAATACCAGAAGGAAACACTTTTTAGTAACATTTTCAAGGTTAGTGTTCACATTCTAACATTGCACCAGAAATAACATATCAAGGGTCTAGATTTACCACATCACTATTGGTATTACGGCATAGAGCACTTCAGTCAAAATTTACTTCTCCCACGTTCCATCACCCCAGTCTTTCTTTCTCGGAGACTTTGACATGTTTGGAGGTGAAAAGAAAAACTGAGGCTTACACAAGATGAGGGACCACAGAAGCAGGTCCAACAATCCAACAGGGATGCTATGAGCAAAATCCAGACCTGTGGGAAGCTTTATAGGACAAACCCCAAACCAAACCAAACCCAGTTCTTCAACAAGTAAACTTTGTGGGGAGGGGGCACGGGGAAGGGGTACCCTGTAGGTTAAAATGGACTTAAGAGGAGTGTTAACTGACCGCAGATACATGCCTTATTGGATTTGAATCATGCAAACTGTTGAAAAATGAAACAAGACACCTGAGAGACAACTGCAGAGATGTGAATGCTAAACATTTGATGATATTAAGGCATTATTGTTCCTTTGGGGGTATGACAGTTGTATTGTGATGATATCTTTAGAAAGAGTGTGAATGTTTTGAAAATACACAGCAAATATACACAAATGATATGGAACAATTGTGTATTACAATGGTTGGCAGGCGAAGGGACAGGCATGGGGAGGGGGACAGATGAGATGAGATGTCAGCGAGGTGATAACTGCTGAGACTGGGTAGCAGATGAGGCAGTCTATTGTTCTTTCCACTTTGGCGTATTTTTGAAATTTTCTACAATAATAAGTTTTATCCTGGGCATCTACCCAGAGAAAACCACGACTGGCAAAGACACATGTACTCCAATGTTCATTGCAGTACTATTTGCAATAGCTAAGACATGGAAACAACCTAAATGTCCTTGAACAGAGGAGTAGATCAAGAAGATGTGGTACATATACACAATGGAATATTACTCAGCCATTAAAATGAACGAAATACCAGCATTTTTAGCAACATGGATGGACCTAGAAACTATCATGCTAAGTGAAGTCAGCCATACAATGAGACACCAACATCAAATGCTTTCACTGACATGTGGAATTTGAAAAAAGGACAGACTGAACTTCTTTGCAGAACAGATGCTGACTCACAGACATTAAAAAACTTATGGTCTCTGGAGGAGATAGTTTGGGGGGTGGGGGATGTGCTTGGGTTATGGGATGGAAATCCTGTGAAATTGGATTGTTATGATCATTATGTAACTACAGATGTGATCAATTCATTTGAGTAATAAAAAAGAAAAAAAAAAAGAAAAGAATAATAAGTTTTAAAAAAAATCTCGAAGAGCAGCACTAAACTTAACCTCCACAGTAAACCTGTATGGGATGTATTTCAAACTGTGTGGGTGCTTAATAAAACCTGGTGAACGATGACAAAGTCAGAAAGTATTTAGATGTAGTTTATGACTCTCACAGCTTCTGTGAAGGACAGAGTTCACGAGATCGTTTCTGAAAGCCTGACCCTGCCAGAGTCACGGGCCAGTCAAACCATCTGCACACGCTACTGAAGCCAGGCAACTACTGCTCTGAGTTGAAGGGCATGTAAAAGTAACAGAAACAAATACTTTTGCTAGTCATGGCCTTTCAATTATATAAATTATTTTCTAGAAATAAATATTCTAGGAGAGGGCTTTTAACATTCAGGCTTTCAAACAGGCATTTAGCATACAAATGACCGGGAATTTTTAACTGCAATTAAAGGTGGAGAATACATCACTCCAGCTGGATGGAAGCACTGTGTGGGGCTGGGAGGTAGCTGAATACGAGGGCGTGGAGGCAACAGGCGCCCCACAGAAGAAGGGTGCTGAGTCAAGGGACCAGCCCAAGGGGAGGGTCTGCTGGGCAGGGGGATGGGGTAGGTGTATGTGTAGGGGGGTGCGTGTGCACCACGTGCTCAACAGGTGGAAACCCTGAACTGGCGAGGTTTAGGAAGGTCGGCCTCATGGAGGAAGGTAGCAGTCAGGCTTCCAAGTGCTCTGGTCTGGAGTATCTCCAGCCTCCACTGGCTGGAGAAAAAGAGCCAGTGGGGTGGACACATTTCCATAGCAATGAGTCAGGACAAGAGATGGTGGGCCTTGGGCAGGAGAACAGAGCTTCTGAACAGCTAAGGAAAGAGAATAGGGGGCAGATAAAGTTGGTGGTCAGGGAACAGGCTATGATGGGCATACCTGATAGGTTCAATTTTCTAGGTGAACTTGGGGCAAAGGTCCCTAATGTCCATTATAGATTCTAATTAGGATCTCTCTTAGCCTATCAGCTATTAATAGGTTAGTACTATTAGAAGATAATAGATATTCCTATTGTAGTCAATATTAGAGCAAAATATAAATAAAGGAAAATATGAATCACTGAATACATTAAGATTGGTCTATTAATAGACTGGGTCTTAGAGGTCTAGTTCTAGGAGAGAACTATTGTCATCATTAGGGAGAATTTCTCAGAATAGAATCAACAGGGTCATTAGAAAAGAGAGCCTTTCCAGCACCTACACCAACCAGGCGCTGTGCTGACAATCTTTTGGGGCCTTGTCTCATTTAGTACTTGGTTACTTAAGGTCTCCAAGGTCCTTTTCTCCCTCTCTGAATCCAGACGAGCTTGGTTCTATCTACAGAGTTATGATGAGGCTTAAAGGAGTCGCCAGGTATGAGTGCGGAGACAGAAGCTGAGTGAAGCAATGGATGCTGCTGTTCTGGGAAACAAGGAAACGTCCCAGCTGGCGCCTGGCTCCTCCTCCAGCCTCCTGGACCCGGTGATGAGGTGGCAGCAGTGCAGGGAGGCAAGTGGCCGGAGAGGCTGGCAAGGGTCTGGGGGCCTGGCTTCTGGTGGGGACAGAACTCCAGCTGGGCGGGGCAGCCCCAAGCAGCGCAGGGTGGGTGAGGACCTTGGCTGTTTCTGCCCAAGGCCTCCCGAGCGCCCCGGCATGGCGACGGGTGCTATGATGACATCTTGGACCTAATTCCATGAATGGAGACAGGGACAGCCAGCCCACGGTGAGTCCAAGCAGCCACATGGGGGGCGAGCAGCAGGGAGCAGAGGGCCGCGAGGCCGGGCTCCGGGTTCAAGTCCAGGCAACATGGACCGTGCCGGCAAGTTGCGGATTCTGAATCCTCCTCTTAGGCTCGGAGATGGTTGTGATGAAGGTGTACATTACACTTGGGGAGAATGGCTTGGACGTGAACGTACCGCAACACTAGGTCCTTTAATTAGGGTAATGGGACCAGGTCTGGCCTTCAGCGAGGACCTGGACGTTGAGGGTGGCCTTCAGTTTAAGGTCCTGTCAGGGGTCAAGCCATCACTTCCAGCCACAGATTCTCTCCGGGAAAACCCCAGGGGGGCGTCAGAACCCAGGTTCCCGCTGAGTGACCGCAGACACAGCAGGTGTGGGTGAGCACACCTCTGCGTGTCCAGATGACTCGAGGGTGGGGGTTCCCACTTTGTGTCTGAGGGCTCGTGCCTGTACCTCCCTGCCCTGGCTCCCTGTGCACGCACACATGTAAGTCAACTCCCTCCCGGATATCTCTGAGGTCCTGCGCCCCCAGTTGGGGGTGTAGACACCCCTCTCCTCTCCTGGTGCCAGCCTGCTCCTCTCTTGGCCCCAGGGTGTGTCTCCTTCCCATCCTTCGAGGTGAGTGTACCCCCCTTCTGGATATGTGCTCTCTGCCCCCCAGTCCATCTCCCCACCTTCCACCACCTAGAGGTATGTCACTGTGTCACCAGCCTCCTCACCCATGATTCAGTGTCCCCTAGCCCAGCCTGAAGGAGCACGTCTCTGCCTGCTCTTGGGTTTCCTGAGAGCTGCCAGTGTATCTGCTCCCTGCCTGGTGTGAGGTGGGTCAGCTCTCTTTCCCTTGCCCTTGCTCCCTCTCCAGAAGCACAGCCTCTGCCTGAGTTACAGAAGGGCATCCGGATGCACTGGAGCCGAGAACGGCCCCTTTGGCCTGTTCTTCCCCTCCTGTTGCCTGCTCAAAGATCACTTCTGTGCAAAGCCAATTCACCTACTGGTGTTAACTCTTCCTCCTCAAAATGTCCACTTTGTTTCGTGTCTCCATAATAGAAGTACTAAACTAAACAGAAGTACGAGACTAAACTGAACGCAAAAAAGATGGTTTCCTGACCAGGGCGTGAAAGAATGGTAGGGTCATTAAGAAAGTGACCGATGTCTGAGTTGCTAGTTTTAGGGATGCTGAGTTTGAGATGCCTCTCATCTATGCTGGTGGCTACGTCCAAGAGGCCCTTGAGAATGAAGGTCTGGAACTTGCTAGTGACGCTGGATTCAGTGAAAGATCTGAGTCATCCTCAGAGCCTGGACCACTGCTTCAAACCTGAGTTACAGTAACATTTTTGTAACTCTGGTCTCACACCCATGGGCTCAATTTATTCTGGATTCTGAATAGACTTAATTTTCCTCACCTTCTCCCCTGCTCAAAAACTGCACTGCCTTCCACAGCCCAGAGTGCCAATTCCTCAGGCTGGCGGGCAAGGCTGTCACATCAGGCCTCAGCATACCTTTCTGATCTTCCATTGCACTGCTCCCTATCAAACCCTCCTCTCCAGCAGGCATACTCCTGCCCCCTAAGCTCTGCTGAAGCTGTTCACGTCACCCTGGTGGCCTCCCTTCTTCCAGCCCACTCTCCAGTCGTGCCTTGTTCAAAGCCCACCTCCAGTACCAGCTCCCCTCCTACAATTTTTACCATCTCTACCATTCACTGGGCATTCGTTGGCTTTGTGACCTCTTTCATACCCATCATCCAAAAGGCATAAAAGACAGACAAGAAAAAAGGAGAAGGCAGACATAAGTGCCCTGAGAGGGGCAGAAGTTCTCCCACCACTTCTAGCTCCTGTCTGGAAAAAGAACAAAGAAACTTCAAAAAGAGGACACTTTGAGATGCAACTCAAAGCACAGGTAAGAGGTGGACAGGTACAAGAGAAAACCCTGCAGGGGGACCGGACAAAGTCAAGGGCACGGCCACTGTCAAATGTGGAGGGTGGGATGGCACCATAGGCTGTACTAATTTCTTCCCATTGTCCTGAGAGGTAAAATCATAAGTGACATTTCTACCTGGGAAGCTCCATGTCTGAAATTAACCAAACCGAACAATATTTTCAATTACTACAATATAGAATTACATAGAAGTCCATTATTTATTGAACTAAAACTATTCAAAAATTGAAAAGGAGATGCTCATCATTCTGAAATCAGAGGGCTTGCTATGTGCTTTAAAGCAAAAATTAGTAAAACCTCACCTATTTAAGATTATTAATAAACAAAGTTTAAGTTTATATCTTTAAAAATCTCCTTTAACTTAGTATATTTATAAAATCTGCCCCCCATCTATAGCATTTAAGAATAAGTAGACTTGCAGCACTTTTTCACTTGAGTTAGTATCAATTTTATGGCTGAAAATTTTTTTTATGACAAATTGATTTTTAAAATAAATATTTTAACTTCAATACAGATATAATTTAGGTTTACATTAGCAAATTAATGTATAATTATTAGCTTCTATGGCCTGTTCAGCCTAAAGATTTACTTATAAAAAGTAACAGAATTCCAGCTTCTGAAATCATTACTGCTCCCTGCATATACATTATGCCTACATGTCCCATCAAGATGGCTGTAAAAATTAAATGAGATAATATAGGTCTAAACAAAAACTGCTATCCAACCCAAGTATTTTACGGCTGACACGCAGTATTAATACTCAAGATATTTGGGGTGATATAATTTAAAAGTCATGTTGGCTAATGATTCAGGGAATAATTTAACCAATCAAGTTTAGTTTCTTTTTCTTTTAAACAGAAACAGTCTCTTTTGTGCTCGTTTTTGGTTTTGCTTTTACTAGGAAGAACTTTTAACTAAAACTTGGCTAAAATTTTAAAAAATCTTACAATATTTCTCATCTTTAAAGAATCAAAACCTCTGCTTTTGTATTCAATTAATCTCAAGCTATATTTAAAATACAAGTCCAAGTCCACCTTCTTTTAGTGAAGTGACAGATGAAACGGATCAAAGTATTTATCTTTAAAAATTCCCGATTTTCATTTTTGGCAGCTGAATACCATCCTGCTGAACTATGTAACCTTTAAAAATCTAGATTTAGCACAGCATTAAACACGGAGCAGAGGGTAGACTAAAATATCTTAAAAATTTATTGTAACGTGTGTGCTCATTTTCCAGAATAGTTTTGGACATTATCGCTTCATTAAAAAAAAAAAAAAAAAAAAAAAAAAAAGGCACATAAAATTAGTGCATACACAGTACAGAGGCACTGCCATACACAGGGTGGCAGCACTGAGAACAAAATACATGCAAACAGCAGAACACGTGGAATGGCCAGTACAGGCATACAAGTGTGCTGAAATCTGATTATGAAAACACTTCTTAGACACACGGGTATTATGGTTTTAATTAAGAAATTCCTTTTAATTCTGGCAGAGGTATCATGAATTTTAGAAAAGCTCTTATGAGTCAGCCTCTGAATGTAATCAATTGCACTTCTCTCAAAACTGCCTTCTCTTCCTCTTCCTGCACTGGCTGATAAAAGGTGAACGGGACAGGATGAAATTCAAGCACCTCCTTAGACCCAATGTTTAAGTAGAGCCACTGTACCTCTAGTACAGATTTTGGTTTTGTTTTGGTTTCCCATTTATTTAAGCTAAACCAAAACCAGTTCATCTACTTCTCCCTCTCCACCTCTTGCCTCTGACAACCACTAATCTATAAGCTTGGGTTTTAAAAAAAATTAACCTAGTTAATTAATTAGATTCCACATATAAGAGAGATCATATGGTATACATCTTTTCTGACTTCTTTCACTCAGCATAATACCCTCGAGGTCTACTCATCTTGTCGCAAATGGTGAGATTTCACTCTCTTTTATGGTTGAAACAATATTCACACACACACACCACATCCTTATCCACTCATCCACTGATGGACACTTAGTTTGTTTCCATACTTTGCCTACTGTAAACAACACTGCAATGAACACGGGTGCATATATCTTTTCAAGGTAGTGTTTTTGTTTTCTTTGGCTAAACACTCAGAAATAGAATTGCTGATCATATAGTATTTCTATTTTTTCATTTTTTGAGGACCCTCCATATGGTTTTCTGCAGCAGCTGCACCAGTTAACACCAATAGTGTATAAGGGTTCCCTTTTCTCCACATCCTCACCAACACTTGTTATTTCTAGTCTTTTTGATAATAGCCATTCTAGCAGCTACAAGGTAATACCTCATCGTGGTTTTGATCTGCATTTCCCTGACGATTAATGATATAGATTAATGATAAAACTGTATATATACAATTTTCATGAAACTGGCCATCTGTATGTCTTCTTGGGAAAAATGTCTCCATCCTCTGCCCATTTTTAACTTTTTTTTTTTTTTTGGTACTAAGTTGTAGGACTTCTTTATATATTTTGAATATTAGCCCCTTATCAGATATATGGTATGAAAATATTTTCTCCCATTCAGTAGGTTGTCTCTTAATTCTGTTGATGGTTTCTTTTGCTGTGCAGAAGATTTTAGTTGGATGTAATGCCACTTGTTGATTTTTGCTTTTGTAGCTTTTGCTTTAGGTGTCAGATTAAAAAAAAAAAAAAATCATTGCCAAGACCTGTGTCAAGGAGCTTACTGCCTATAGTTTCTTCTGGGAGTTTTATGATTCCACGTTTTATGTTCAAGTCTTTAATCCACTTTGAGTTAATTTTTGTGTATGGTGTTAAGACAGGGGTCCAGTTTTCCCAACACCATTTACTGAAGAAACTATCCTTTCCCCACTGTATATTCTTGCTTCCTTTGTCATAGATTAATTAACCATATATATGTGGGTTTATTTCTGGGCTATTTTGTTCCATTGATCTGTGTGTCTGTTTTTATGCCAGTATCACATTGTTTTATTATTATAGCTTTGTACAGTTTGAAATCAGGAAGCATGAGACCTCTAGCTTTTTTTCTTCTTTCCAATATTGCTTTGAGTATGCCAGGTCTTTTATGATTTCATATAAACTTTAAGATCATTCTATTTCTCTGAGAAATGCCTTTGGAATTTTGATAGGGATTGCAATGAATCTATAGCTTGCTTTAGAAAACAATTTTAGCAATATTAATTCTCCTACTCCATGAGCATGGGATATCTTTCCATTTAATTGTATCTTCTTCAATTTCTTTCATAAATGTCTTATCATTTTCAGCATACAGGTCTTTCACCTCCTTAGTTAAATTTATTCCTAGGTATTTTTTTGATGTATTTGTAAGTGGGACTGTTTTCTTAATTTCACTTTCTAATAGTTCATTATTAGTGTATAGAACTGCAATAGCTTTTTGTATACTGATTTTGCATTGTGCAACTTTACTGAGTTCATTTGTTATTTTTAATAGGTTTATCAGGGGAGTCTTTAGGGATTTATATATAAAGTATAACATCATCTGCAAATACTGACAATTTTATGTCTTACTTTCCAATTTAGATGCCTTTTATTTCTTTTTATTGCCTAACTGGCCCAGCCAGGACTTCCAACACTATGTTAAATAAAAAATGGTGAGAGTGGGCATCCTTGTTTTTTCCCTATCTCAGAGGAAAAGCTTTTTACCACTGAGTGTGATGTTAGCTCTGAGCTTGTCATATATGGCCTTCACTAGGTTCAGGTACACTTTCTCTTTATGCAATCTGTTGAAAGTTTTTTAAATTATAAATGGATACTGCATTTTGTTAAATGCCTTTTCTGCATCTATTGAGAGGATGATAGAATTTTTATCCTTCATTTTGTTAACATAATGTATCATGCTGACTGATTTGCCAATGTTGAACCATCCTTGCATCCCTGGAATAAATCCCACTTGATCATGGTGTATGGTCCTTTTAAAGTATTACTGAATTTGGTTTGCTAATATTTTTGTTGAGGATTTTGACATCTACGTTCATCAAAAATATTGGCTTATAATTTTCTTTACTTGTAGCATCCTTGTCTGGTTTTGATATCAGGTTAATGTTGGCCTTGTAAAATGGGTTTGGAAGAGTTCCCGCCTTTTCTATTTTTTGGAAGTGTCTGAGAAGGACTGGAATTGCAGGCATACCTTGGAGATACTGTGGGATAGGTTCCAGACCACTGTAATATAGCAGATATTGCAAAAAGCAAGTCACATGAGTTTTTTTTTTTTGTTTTCCCAGTGTATATAAAGTTACCTTTATACTATACTATAGTCTATTAAGTGTGCAATAGAATTATGTCTTAAAAAGCAATGTAATTAAAAATACTTTATTGCTAAACAATGCTAATCATCACCTGAGCCTTTGGTGAGTTGTAATCTTTTTGCAATAGTAACATCAAAGATCACTGATGACAGATCATGGTAACAAATATAATAATAACAAAAAAGTTTGAAATATTATGAGAATTACCAAAATGCAACACAGCAGTGAACACATGTTGTTGGAAAAAGGCACTAATACACTTGCTTGATAGAGTTGCTACAAACCTTTAATTTGTTTTTAAAAAAAACCCTCAATATCTGTATGCTGCAATGAAATTAGGCATGTTTATAATTCTTCTTTTAATATTCAGTAGAATTCACCAGTGAAGCTGTCTGGTTGAGCCTGGGCTTTTGATTGTTGGGAGGTTGTGATTATTGATTGATTCAATCTCCTTACCAGTAATCTATCTGTTCAAATTTTCTATTTTATCATGATTCAGTCTTGGTAAAGTATATGTTTCTAGAAATTTGTTCATGTCCAGGTTGTCCGATTTGTTGGTGTATATTTGCTCACTGTGGTCTCCTATAATCCTTTGTATTTCTGTGGCATTCGTTGCAGACTGCTTTCATTTCTTATTTTATTTACTCTGGTCCTCTCTTCTTTTTTTGGAGGGTAGAGTCTAGCGAAAGGTTGTCAATTTCATTTATCTTTTCAAAGAACCAGCTATTATTACTTTCATTGATCTTTTCTATTTTTTGTCTCGCTTCCACTTTTTTCTAATCGTTGATATTTCCTTCCTTCCACTAATTCTGAGCTTCCTTTGCTCTTTTTCTATTTCCCTGAGTTCTTTTTCTAGTTCTTAAAATAACCCTAAAAGTTAGGCTGTTTATTTGAACAAGAAGCTATAACATCTGTAAATACTTATGTACCCAACAAAGGAGCACCTAAAAACATAAAGCAAATATTGACAGACGTAAAGGAGGAAATAGACTTCAGTAAAATAATAGAAGGGAACTTTAATACCTTACTTACATCAATGAATAGATAATCCAGACAGAAAATCAATAAGGAAACATGGGTCTTAAATGACAAGTTAGACTAGATAGTCTAAAAGATATTTGTAGAACATTCCATCCAAAAGCAACAGAATACCCATTCTTCTCAAGTGCACATGGAATATTTTCCAAGATAGATCATATGTTAGGCCACAAAACAAGTCCCAGTAAATTTAAGAGAACTGAAATAATATCAAGCATCTTTTCTGACCACAATGGTATGAAACTAGAAGATAATTATACGAAGAAAACTGGAAAATTCACAAATATGTGGAGATTAAACAAGAATGTTACTGAGCAACCAACTGGTCAAAGAAAAAAAATCAAAAGAGAAATTAAAAAAAACAACAACAATAATCTTGAGACAAATGAAAATGGAAATGTAGCATACCAAAATTGATAGGACGCAGCAAAAGCAGTTCTAAGAGGTAAGCTCATAGTGATAAATGCCTAACTCTAGAAAGAAGAAAAGTTTCTAGTATATATCAAAAAATAAAAATAAAAAAATAACCTGAGCTACAACTGAGAGTGCTTCAAGATAAGAACTTCTTTTAAGAATAACATGGTCCTGGGGACAGGGATGCTCTTATTAAATAAAATCAGTTAAAGTTTTGCAATAACTATCTTAATTAGGTTATGATGTCCAAAAAGAAAACATTTTAAGGAAAACATGTATACAATTAAAAAAAAAAACCTAAGAAAAATCCCTAGAGTATTAAGTGCTTAATGATTAAAACTTTCAAATACAATGGATATTCAACTGATATAAAAAACAATACTAACCCATTCATCACCATTCTTCTTTGAAAAATAACCACAAAAATTGAATATATTCTGATTTTTGGAGTAATTTTATCCAAATATTTGAAAAAACACATTGTCATTAACTGTCAAAGAGTAGATGTTTAGGACCTTCTATAAACTGCTGGACTTTTATATGTGTTCACTTCTGTTTACAAATTTCTAGGCATACAAAAATATTTCAGGTACAAAAACAACTTTCAATTAAAATTTCCTATATTTCAGTATTACATCAAGTTATCTAGTTAAATCCTTAAAACCTTCATTCTATGTCTAAGTAAAACGATTACTTGACAGTTTATTTTCATTTTGATTTGGGTAAATAATTATGGTAACATATTTTACCTGTATATTTTTAAGATGTGATGTACACCAAATTATTACCAGGAATTACACATTTTTCTTATAAGAAATCTAAAGCAAACTACATTAAGAGCTAAACCTTATATGTGTGCATTATACAAGGCACAGTTAAATTAGTTATATGTTTGCATAACAGAAGCTGTGAGGATGTTCAAATTTTATGAAGCAGAAAAAGAAAAGCATAAAGTATCACTAACTGCGGTAAGAGGTGTGCCTTATAGTCATAGGTACTTTTTTTCTTTGAAACAGTTTAAACTAGTCCAAATAAAAACTACTAAGGCTGCTTTTACCACTCTATTTTATATATATCTAACTCTACTTTAGTGCTAAAACACTGTGCATTTGAATAGTAATTTTCAAGTAAAATTCTATTAATATTAGAAGAGAAACATAATTGAAAATGAAACTTTACCCAATTAAATTACTCCAGACAATAACAAATTAGAAAAACATAGGAAAATTATTTTCACAGTTTTATTTAGCAACTAGTTTTAGAAGTACAGGGAAAGCAAATTCATGTTTGAGATGTGACTTATAATCAGATGATGACCATATTAATATTTATTTTTAAGGTTAGAATAGATCTAATCCAAATATGCAAAGTGACAACTCTCCTGTGAACTGCAAATTTAGAACAAATTCAGTTTTAAAGGAGCTAATTTCCCTTCTTTGCAATGGAACAGTTAAAGAAATTATATTGAGGAAATGCACAAAGTAGTTTAAAAAAGGTAATGTACTCTTAAATAAAAGTATTCTCATTTCATTGCCTAAAGCTGATAAAAATAAAACATAACTCTTTCAGAAGATGATGCAAAATAGTGATGCAGGCTGTATGTAATTTCAGCATTAAGACAAGATAAGAAAATAAAATCAAGTTATTGAAAAAACCTAGTAGGCTAAGATTCCACTGGTGGTATGCACATCTTAACTACCTCAAGCTTCCATGTTCAGTTTCTTAAAATTCTCCTGCTCAAGAATAATTCAATCGCCATTTTACCAAAATATTTTCAAGTGAACAAAATTGATTAAAACATTTTTCTAATTTTTTTCCTATTAGCCAAAGAGACTAAATTTCTCATTCTCTAAGTGATTTCTAGTTTAACAGTCTCCAAAAAATAATCTCAAAATAAAGGCTTTGGTGTCTAACTAGTGATTAAAAAGAGCTAATTTTTTAAAAAGTCAGCTGGCAGTGCATTAGCTGTAGTATTTAATCTGAGAATTAACATTCCCATATTCAGAAACTAAAAGATACGATTTCATAAACAATCAATAAACACATGTGCAGTTCCAGTACTGGTTTGAGACAATAATTCAAATATTCAAGATCTGAAAGCCTAAAATGACCCTCTCACTCTCAAAAAAAAGGTAAAAGCTCAAGACTCTGCCAGGGCAGATCACGGCAATCTGTAGAGACCCTTACAAAGATGAGTCCTCTACCCTCAAAATATTTCCTAATATTAAAGGAAAATTACACTCTGAACATAATGCTGTAATAGGTCTGATTATGTTGCAGAAAATCAATTGCTAATTAATAAATGGCAAAGAAATTCCCTTTAATCATCAGCCTACACCTAAAAACATTCCAGAAATTAAATACTTTGTGAATGTTCTTATCTGTACCTTGTGAAAAGCTTTTTAAGGCTTGTTAAGCCTGCAAGAAATGATTTAAGTTACTCTAAAAAAAAAAAGTCCACAAGGTACACTGTTCTTAGACTAAGGTTTTAAAATTTATTTCATTAACTTCACGGAAAGTTTTAAACTTTCTGATGAAGAATGAAGAAAATAATTTTCAACAATTTCAAAGATTTTTCAGAAGACTTCATTTAGGTACACATTTTAAATAATCTTTAATCTTTTAAAAAAACTAACAAAAATCATTTTTCCTTATTTAAAAATAAAGAATTCCAAATAATCACTATAAATTATTCTTAGAATTTAATTTAGTTTTAAAACAAGTCTAAAGATATGGAGGAAAAACTTTGGGGGAATTTTTAAAAGGTTATTATAAAACCAGCAATTTGTATTAAAATATTCTCTTATAGATTCTCCCAACCATCCTTCTCATTTTGGGGGGAGGAATTTATCATTATTTATTTTGCAGTTAGTTATTCTTTATTCGTGTAAGTCAAATTTTAAATTTACCATGATTCTTATTCAATATGATATTCTCTACCTAGTTCTTTCCCAGCAATTCTGGACATTTTAGCCCATACTTTTGTTCTTGCTATACCCTTGCATTGTTTAAAACTCTCTCTTTTTAAAATGCATCAAAAAAGAACATTTTTGCTTTATAACGCATTCATATTTCTAGATTTTCTGTTTTCAGATCAGGAAAAGTTTCCACTTTAAAAAAAATGCAAAGAAACATTTCAAGCAAATTGTTTCCCCTATTACCCTAGGACATAACTGCTTAAATTCATTCATTCTGCAGAGGCATACCCATTTCTTAGGTCATCCTCTCAAATTCTCCACACACAGTGGTTTGTTTTCATGTCATGGAGTGCATTAACTCTGTTTACAAGACACCCAGGGACTTTTAAATACTAACGATTTTAATGCAGTATCATACCACTTCACTTTTTAAAAATGAGATATTATTTCTCATTTTTAAAAATGGGACCTTGTTTTCTGATAAGCACTAAAAGAAAGAAAGAAAAAAGAAAAAAAAAGCAAAAACCTTAACACCTTGAAAACAACAAGCACCAGTACACACTCAAAATCAGAAAACAAAAATGCCAAAGCACCTGGTAGCTCCTCAGCACCCTATCCTGCCACCACCACCCTGGAGGGGAAGGCGGGGCAGGTGAACGGCCGAGGAGAATGCAGACCACTGCACAGCAGGCCAAGCCATTTAAAAGTAAAAACCAAATTACAATCATTTCTACTTCCACACATGTATATTTCTCACACCTTCGAATGTTAATAACTACACACCAATACTTTCATAAAATATTGTGATCTAACAAGTTGCATTTAATGCCTCAAATTAAATTTAAAAATTAAGTTTGCTAATGAGATGTAAAAGTTGCCCTGTTATAAATGAAAAGTAGTAACACAGCAGATGTCAAGTTCAGGCTTCCCCCCTCCCCCCCAAAAAAAATTGGGGTACTGAAACACACACACACACAGAGAACTGAAAATTAGTTACCTCCAAAGTGGTCTTACTGCAAAATGGCAAACAATTCCCTTGCATGAATTCTACAATCATAGTTAACTTCGCAGGTCATCAATCTAATGTACCCTGCCCTCACTTTTAACTTATTGGTAAATACTTTTCCAAGCCTACCTAAACACTTGCTAATTGGTTAAATATGCTGCCTACATTAATTCCTGTTAAAATTAAAGAAATTAAAGGTCTATTTTTGTTATTTTGCAGTGTCTCATATGTTTTCAAAGTATTTGATATTTCAGATAAGGTGTTTATCAGGTTCTTAAAACATTTAAAAAATGGCTCAAGGGACAATTTTTAGCCCTTTTACCTTTAACATATTCACTATCTTGGATTCTGTTGAACAGATTCAGTTGTTCTTTCCTTCTTCTGAAATTCTTCCCTTACTCAAATAACTTAACTAATGAACCTAAGATGTTATCAATATAAAGAGGAAAATTTATATTTATTTTCTATACATTTGCAAACACATCAGAAAGAACAAGTATTCCAGACAGTGTAAGTGAAATTATTCAGTAATACATCTTCTTTTTAACCTGGGTGTCTGTGTGTGTGTGTGTGTGTGTGTGTGTGTGAGAGAGAGAGAGAGAGAGAGAGAGAGAGAGAGAGAGAGAGAGAGAGAGAGAGAGAGAGACAGGTAATTCTTCATATACATTATTCTTCCAAAGAACAAGATCCTAAGTAAAAAATATTAAAACATTCCTAGAAGGAACCAATATTTGGATTACACAGCTCAAAAGGCAAATGATTATCAAAACAAAACTTCAAAGATAGCTATAGATACAGTTCCAGTCTTCAGGTTTTTCAAATCTCAGAGACAGGAGCTTTCCATTTCATTCAGCAAAAAACAATTTAATCCTTAGAAAGGAAAATTTCCAGAATACCAAACCAAAATGTATACAGTGACAACTAGGATTATGTTAAAAACAAAGGAAAAAACGAACACCTTTGTATGATATTAAAACACAAAGAGTATCCTTAAAATTTTGAAACTATATTAATAAAAACATATTTGCTAATTTATTGAGCTGTAAGATGTCTGTTTATTAAAATATTTACATTATAATAAATACACAGATACTGAATTTTATCAGAATTAGCCCACATTTATATCTCATCTTCCACAGCAGCTAAACTCCTTATAGAGTTTCAAAGAGCAAAATGAGGCATATACATTTCAAGTAAGAATCTCAATCTATGAGGTTTCTCTACTTTTAACTGAAATAAAGATCTTGAGTATATAATAACATTAGCTTGTTTATGTAAACTGGTATAATTTAATAGTAGCCTCAGAAAAAGGATGTTACAATAGGTAGTATTTCTAAGGCATTAAAAAAGCTCAAAACAATCAATTCACATTAGTAATTATGCATGTCCTATCTGAACAAGACTAAAGAATTACAGATTTTACACTTGTGTACTCTGAGGGCATCTTCTGATTCACACAAGCAGCTGGCTGTGTAAAACCCAAACATGAAGAAAGTTTTATACTACCTTTGTGAGATGGGGGAAAAAAAATCACAGTACCAGCACTTTTATTTAGAGGAACAATAAACTAATCATAACTTGAAGTGTCCAAACAACCTGAATAACTCAATGATCTAAGACTCTTCCTTTACTTTGACAGAAACTGAATGTATTAATATCAGTAACTGGTTTGTCTAAGTGGCAACGAGTCACGATTGAAAAGTTTCACTTATTTCAAACACATAGCCTAATTCTGACTACTGACAGTCAGTGCCACTGTGCTGAGCCAAAGTACCATGGAAATGTCAGATACATTTCAAAGGTTTTATACGTCTTCATGGCATTCTGAAACCTCTGGGAAGGTTATTTTGGGGAGGGAAGGAAGTTTCTCTTCTCCATTGACAGTTCAATCACTTTCCAATCAGTTCTGATTTAACAGTGGTTCATGGGATTAATTTTTTAATGAGTTCTTAGAAAGTTGCAATTGCTTCCAAAATCAGAAACCACAAGGTGACCTACTCAAACATTACACTGAGGTAATGCTGTTATGGAGGTATTGAGAGAAAGGTGCAGATAAGAGCTCAGATGTGAGCACAGGTTAACACACACTACACTTCAAAATAATAATCTGTTTGTACAGCAAGGCAAGGAAAAAAAAAAACCTTCTATATGAGAAGTCTAAAAATCCAGCCCTAATTTGAATCCATTTCTATACACCATAAAAACAAAGGAAAATAGGCATTTATTCCAGAAACTTCATATACCTGTGGAAAATGGAACACAAGTCAATTCCATTCAAGATTAACCTTAATCTCAAAAGAGTATAGCAAACAATTTACACATTTTAAATTTTGAAAATATTGTGACAATCTAAGCCATGAGAGTTAGTGGTAGTTTATGATCAGTAAACATTTCCTGTTAAATAACACAAATAAATTCAGCTTAAAAGATGCAAACCAACAGGTTACAGGATTGTAAAATCTTCTAATTTCAAAAGTGCAGAGTTACAGCACATGTATAGGATGGGATTTTAAAATGGGTATACGGGAGTTCCCGTCGTGGCGCAGTGGTTAACGAATCCGACTAGGAACCATGAGGTTGCGGGTTCGGTCCCTGCCCTTGCTCAGTGGGTTAACGATCCGGCGTTGCCGTGAGCTGTGGTGTAGGTTGCAGACGCGGCTCGGATCCTGCGTTGCTGTGGCTCTGGTGTAGGCCGGTGGCCACGGCTCCGATTCGACCCCTAGCCTGGGAACCTCCATATGCCGCAGGAGCGGCCCAAGAAATAGCAAAAAGACAAAAAAAAAAAAAAAAAAAAAAAAAAAAAAAAAAAAAAAAAAAAAAAAAAATAAAATGGGTATACGTAAACTTTTCCATGGGGCTGGTGCATGTGCTTTTTTCCCCTTAAAGAAATGCCTACTGCTTGCAGTGTAAAAGAATCTCCACCACTCTGCCTGCAGTTTTCAAGCAGAAGTCCTCAATGTACCTTAAGCCAAATTGAATATTAGGTATTTTACAGCTTTTACAAAATGGCTGTAAAATCACATTATGGGCATACACAGCTCTTTGATCTCACTGCACAGAATTCATAACTGTTCAATAATGCTATACCATTACACCACACACCTTAAACTATTTCCATTTTTCCACAATTCCTTCCAAAATCAGCTTCCAAAGCACAGCAATGTAACATGAAAAGTTCCTGGGAGGGCTTGTTACACAAAAGAACAGCTTGGATACAAACTGATCTACACAATATCCATCTTCTGCGGAGCTGACTTATCCCTCCCCTTCCCTCCATCACTGCTAAAGGTGGGTGCACTTGAGTCATGGAAAGAAGAGGCTCTTCCATCACCACACCCTCCCAGCACCTCTGCTTTTGGTCCTCACGCAGGGATTCTGTGTAGGTGATGAAAATCCTAAGAAAAGAGAAGCTGTCCCTTTAAAATGCCCTGCTCTGTCCCACATCCCACGTGGAACCAACATCAGCAGCACTTTCCCACTAACTTCAATGTGATGCAAGAGGCACCATCCTTTTCCATACATAAAACCAGAAAACCTCAGCTTAACATTCTTTCCTGAGGATGAACAGGTGAAGCAAACGTGTCAGGAAGGGAGAAACCCAGCAACTCCCCACCCCACCCCAAAAGGTGCTCCAGTCTTGCACACCAGCCTCTCTGAGCAACATCACCTCTCTACCCCTCCTCTGTAGAGCCCAGTTTAAAGAAAGGAGGGAGCCACTAACAAAACCTGAAGCAGAAATGCGACGAAAATGCAATCTAGAGCCGGAAAGGTTTATTCTTCCAATCACACATATTAACTCTATTAAGAAAATGGCATCACTTTTTTTTTTCCACCAGGGGAAAAAAAAAAAAAAACCCGCAACGATCATTAAAAGAGTTATAAAATAGCAAATATAGTGTTTATCTTATCTCAGATCAGTCCACATTACCAATAAGTTTAGCAGTTTCTGCACTACCATCTCCCCCCCTCCCTCCCCCTCCTTCTCGAGCATCGGATTTTCACGTTTTCTCATTGTCGGTTGAGTTATAAAAGGCTTTTGCCCTTCGAAAGTTTTAAAAAATAAATAAATATTAACTCCTTGGTCCCTGCAAAGTCAAAATGGACTTCAGGGGAAAGGCGGTTCATACTTTTACCTTGAGCGAGAAAAGGGGGAGCATCCCGGATTTTTTGGGATTTTTTTGCGATTTTTAAAAAATTTTTATTTGGTTATATGCCTGAGTTCTCCCTCCATTTTGGTTGTTTATGATACTGACAACAAGCTGTCCCAGCTCTGTGCAGATCTCCTGCTTTCATTTAGCACCCCCCTCCCCCCCCCGCAGCCACACATCCCGGGCTCACACCTCCCCGCAGACCCCGCACCCCGACCCCGACTCGCCCACCTGAGGAAAGGGCAAAAACAAATTCATTTCTCCCCCAAAGAAAAAACCTCTTTTGAAAAAGGGGCAAAGTTCCCCCAAGTCACTCAAAGTGCCCCCCAAATATTGCCGACTGCGGGTTTCCGCCAGGCCCTTTGGGAAGCGACCTTCCCCCGGGATGTTTTGGTGGAAAATGCGGAGAGTTTACTCTCAAAACTGAATTTATATTAATTTTTCCCTTATTTTTCGGGTCTCTAATGTCTTCCGCTCTCGCTGCTGCCGCTGCCGCTGTCACAATATTCACAGCACCAGAGAGGAGGAGGAGGAGGAGGAGGAAAACTTTTCAAACTTTCCAGACCCTGAATAAAGGGTTTTTTTTTTTTCCCACCGACCTCACCTTCGGGTCTCCAGCCGCATCGCCCCCTGCCCTGTCAGAAGCGACTTCGGGAGTCCTCGCACCCCCGCTGAATGATTTTATTTTATTTTTTATTATTATTTTTCTCTCTGGGGTCCTGAGCAGGGGCTGAGAGTAGCACAAACTTTTCCTCCTCCTGCCGCCGCCGCTGCTCCTCTGCCCCCTCGGCTAGTCCCATAATTTAAATAACCCTGATATTTCTCCCGCTAAACGCCTCTCCGCCGCCCCGGACCCCGGGAGAACTCACCGCGGGGCTTTAACATCCTCCCTCCGGCCCGTCCGCCGCCTTTACACCGCCCGCGGAATTTCTAATAATTTTTTTCTCATATTTCGGGCTGGACGCGGCGGGCCTGGAAATTGTTTCCTTACGCCTCTTTCCAGCAGCCATTGTAGTGTATGCGCTGCCCCTGCAGCCCAACTTGCAGCTGCCGCCGCCGCCGCCGCCGCCGCTGCCGCCGCCGCCGCCGACGTCGCGCCCACCGCCGCCTCCCCCGGCCTGTTCGGCCACCGCCCCCGCCTCCCGCCGGCCCGCCCCCTGCCCCCGCCCGCCGCTGTGCCCGTCCCCCGGGCGCGCTCCGCCCTGGGGCCGGCCACTGGGCGCCCTCGCCGCCGGGATCCGGCCTAGCGATTGGTCCGCCGCGCCGCCCGTCAATCCAAAGCGCTAAGGGGCGGACAGCGGCGAGGGGGGAGCTGCGGGGCGGGGGCGGGGGCGGGGCCGCGCGCGCCGCCCCGCCCACTCCTCCCGCCTCGGCCCTCCTCCCGCCGGCCGGGGGCGGGGCGAGACCCGCCCGCCCCCGCCTCTCAGGACCCCGCTCGGCTGTCAGTCAGGCGGCGGCGCGCACCGATTGGGCGGGCCGCCGCCGGGGAGCGGGGGCAGCATGTTGGGATGCGCGCTACTTAAGGTCCGGCTGCGTGAGCCATTGACGTGTTTGGAGCTGGAGACGGCCTGGGCGCTGGCGAAGCCTCCGCGCGAGCGCGAGGTGAGTGGTCCCCCGCCCTTCCCTCCGCGGCGGCTGCGGGAAGAGAGGGGCTTTCCTGGGCCGCCGCGGGGCTCGAATCCACTTGTTCGGCCTGAAGCCGCTTCCCCCCGGCCTGGCCTCGGCTCGGGCCCCTTCCTCTCGCACCTCCTCCTCGGACTCGGGTCTCTTCGGGACCGGGGCGAGGAAGGCGCCCCCTGCCCGGGCACCCCCTCCCCTCCCTCCAACCTCCTCCCCAGCGTTTGGAGGGTAAGTGGCTACCCTGGCCCCCAGTTTCCTCCCTTTTCTTTGCCCCCTGCCCTTCTCGGCACCGTCGAAGGTCGAAATAAGGTGTGTTCACCTGCGCCCGCGGTCGGCCGTTGGGCGGACAGGCAGCGCCGCGGGAGGCAGCGAGGCCTGGGGCATGCTTTGCTCCGGGGTCTCCCCTCGCCTTCCCCGCCCCCTCCGCAGAGCCACCCCGACTTCCTGACCCTGCCTTTCTGCACCCAGCAGTGGCTTAAAGGGTTGAGGGCCTTGCAGGACGTCTTTCGGCTTCCCGACGGTTACCCCCGCGTTGGGGGTAGCCGCAGGCCCTGCCTGGGCTCCGACCTGCACTGGGCACGGACGTGTCGGCACGTTCCCTTCCTCCCTCCCTTGCAAAGCTGCTCAGAGAGTGGGGACGTGAACCACTTAGATGGGAAATCAAGAAATACTTTTTTAAGCCGTTGGCCCTTTGGAAAAGATTTTAGAGCTGTTCCTGAAATGTGCTGGGCCTTTGCGGCCCCTCCCTCAAATCTTTGTTTTTTTGACTGTCTTCTGCAAGTAGAGCTCCCTAACGTTTGTATGGTGCCTTCAGAAGATGAGGAGATAAAGCCTCTAACGGAATACTCCAGCTTCCCTTCAGACCCGCTCTTCATTGTAAACCGACATTTCCTCTTCATGTGTAGTTAATACATGAGGATTCATGCGAAGACGGTGACATGTGAAAACCCAAACTTAGAGTGACTTGTATTTAGAATCCGGAAGGGAAAGGAAATGAAATGGTGAATAAACTCCCAGAGCAAACCTCCTTTGGTATATGTGATGTTACCTAGGTGTTATTTTTAAAGAATTCCTGACCCGTGGTGCTGGTAAAATTCAAAGTAAGATGCTTTCCTGTAAGGCACCCAACTTGAGTTTTGTCTGCGCCCGATCGTTGTTGAGGTTATATCCAAGGACGACTATGAACAGCTAAGCATAGTTCAGTGTTCTCACAGCATAGGGCAGATATGAAAAAGAAGGCTGTGAATTTATCTCGTGCCATCATCTCTCAGGAAGAAGTCAAGCCTGCAAACAAACACATTGTGTTCAGGAGAGGGAAAAGCTTCTAGCTATGGTTGAACAGGATCTTGAATTAATTCACTTTTTGCTAAGCTGTTTTTGTTAACCTAGGTATACTCAGGTATTGGTCAGTGAAAATCACAAAGGGATTACTTAGTGGCCCTAAAAGCAAAGGGCTCTGGAATGACTAGACGTTTTTGCATCCTGCTTTTTAAAGGTTGTCTTCTTTAACCTGGATATCCTGATCTTTGCCTTAATAGAGAAACTGAACTAAGTGACTTTTTTCAGAATACTTCCACTTTTCAGGAGCTCGTGGGGTTTGTTTTTTCTGAATGTATTTTATTTCTTTTAACATGGCTGATGTTTTTGGATGGTCCCATCCTGGGCAGGAAATGTAGAAACCATTTTGTATGGAAGTCATTACCTCTTTCTGGTTATCCTGATGCAGTTTTTTATTCAGTGTTTTTTTTTTTGTTTTTTTTGTTTTTGTCTTTTTTTAGTGGGTCACACTGCACTATTTGTTGGCTTCTCCTTGGGTCTTTAGGTAAAAGACAAACTAGAACAGGATTCAGGGGGAAGCTCTTTAAATTAGTGCAGAACATTTACAGATATTTCTGGATGGCTGATTGATAATATACCAATATATCGAAGCAAACAAAATAATCACTTTTAAATAATTAACAGCTAGTTGACTTTCTAATTTCTTTTAATTCCTTCTCAGACATGTTTTTGAAAATAATAGACATAGCAATTTCAGTTAACCACGTTATAGACAGTAGTCGTCAGTCAGCATTCACGATGTGGCTCAGAGGGTTAAGCACCTGACATTGTCTTGGATCCTTGGATCCCTGGCCTCGCTCAGTGGGTTAAGGATCTAGAGTTGCTGTGATTGTGGTGTAGGCCTGCAGCTGCAGCTCCAGTTCGACCCCTAGGCTGGGAACTTCCATGTGCTGCAGGTGCATCCCTAAAAAGAAAAGAAAAAGGAGCAGTTGTCCTGGGATGTAGTTGACATTATCTGTCGTATGAGTGTGTGACTTGACTTGGAATCACTAATTGGCTCTTAGAGAACTCTGATCATCCTTAATCGATAAAGGCTTCTGCAGAGCTGTGTTGGTATAAGGGTTTGGAAGATTAATGAACCACAGTACTAGTACCAGCTTACTTCAACGCAGGGACATCTTAGTTAAGTGGAGGATGCCACTGGAAGTTAAGTTTCAGATTTCTTTTTGTAACTTTTCAAAATGTCAACTAAGCCATAACTTTGCTTTTTCAGTATATTGGCCATCCTAGGTCTGGCCATGGAGTAGATCTTCAGGTGCTTCAGTGAACAGATGTCTTTGCTAAAATTAGGTTGTTCGAAATTATCCCATCCCAGTCTTGTCCGCTAATCAATGTGTAAACAGGAAGCAATCGCTACGGTGCATAGGCTGTGTTCTTAGGTTCTGTTAATACATTTAATTGCTTAACCTTTAGAAATAGGGATAAACTAAAACTGAATTTGAGTTGAACTGTCTTTCTTCCTGGACGTTGTAATCAAATTTCTGTAGATGCATTTAAATCATTTAAACGTGGCCTTTGTGCTGAGACACGTGACAATGCAAAGGAGGATCACATCCAAGTGTTTATTCTAAAAAATACACAGGATATGGCGTTCCTTACCATATAAGCATTATGCCAGAATTAACTTCGCAAGTACTTGTGGAGCTAATGAGATTTCCTGTGTGAATCACTGGGTAACTCTCCCCCCCTACACACACCTGCCTGCAGGAAGAAGGATGCCGGTGGTGGCTCGGAGCATGAGGGATCCTGACGTGAATCCGTGCTTGTCGGTAAGCTGGTGGCTTTCGTTTGTTATGAGTGTTAAGCTGGAAAAACAGGCTGCTTCTGATTTTGTGGCCATTGGCTTTCTGCAGTTCTTGAATAAAGTTATTTCTGTACAAAAAATAATCCTGACCAGCATATCCTTATTTCGCTAGAGCATTTTTAAATATTCATAATTTGGCTAACAAAGATTCATCTCTTTATGTTTTCCTTATTTGTACAGCATAAAGGCTTTTAGTTGTCACTGTAATACTCAACAGGCATGTATAAGATAGTCCAAACATGCAGTGGTAGAAAGTAGGTATTTTTAAAGTGTCACTGAACTTTATGTTTTGATGTCAGTGATTTGTCCTTGAGGCGACCAGTAAGAGAGTAAGAGGCTGATAACTGAATTAGCCTATTTGAAGCCTAAAGATTTTCACAAAGGTATCATATAAACAATGTTTTAGTGCAATAATAAGCTTTTATTGGCATTTATTTGATATCATTAGCAGTTCTTACTTGTGTCACCCTTGAACAAACCAGTCATCAGACTGTGCTGTGAAAGTTACATTCCCTGATCCTGGGTATAGTTTCCAAAAACACATTCAAAAATATTTGGCATGGAAAATTAGCTTTGTTCTATATATGAAGCCTGTCTCAACAACTTTATTAAGTCTCTTTAGGTAGATCAGATTACCTACCCCTTTATCTAAACTTTCCTTCAGTTGACCTCTCAGAAGCATACCTCTCACTTTGAAGTTTGTTATCCAATCTACTTCCAGTTCAGACACCTTGAATTTAATTCCGAAAAGGCAGCTGCCCTCCTTTGAACTCATAGCCCTGTGTTGCTCACTTTGGTTTTGAAGTGATATTAATGATGGCAATTTAAATGGCTTACGTAATAGGTGTATTTACTTGTGTAGCGGAGTGAATGATAGCCATACATTGAGGTGAATGTTGTTAATTTAAGCTTCCTTGATGTAGACTAGTTCTTAGTGACCTAATAGGATGTCACAGCCACCTTCACACCAAACCTTCCAAGTCCCAGTGTGAACTTGGAGGAGCAGGAGATGGTCTGGCTTCTCACCTGAGCACATCGCCTGTGCCTCAGCTTCTTTGTCAAAGGGTTACGGGGTTAAGCGATCTCAGTCAGTGCTTTGACACAAGCAGTTGGAAAGATAAGTCCACTTTTGTTCACTATATGTTCATTAAAAAGAACAAAAAGGCATGAGTTCATATTACCTGCTCTGGGGGAAGCAGCTTCAGGGGTTTGTGTGTTTGTTTTGTAGATGGCGGTTCCCCCTCTTACATGATGCCTGTCTTACGTATTTAAGGAATCTGACGCTTCTGCCAGATGTTTGGATGAAAATAACTATGACAAGGAAAGGTGTTCCACTCACTTCTTGAAGTACAAGAACTGCCGGAAGTTCTGGGTGAGCCCACCTGGTTGCCTTTATGTTAGACGTCATCTCTGAGGCTTGACCGTGAAGCCTGACATCACCAGCCCCTCCCTCAGTAGGGCTGTAGGAACCAGCTCTCTGACTTGATCCTCCCTGCGCCCTGAAGGATACGGGCTGCTCCTCAGCTGCCTCGTCCTGCTCCAGGCGTAAGAAGCAGCTCTGACAGGGTGCGTCTTCCTGCAGGTAGAAGTGTCTGCAACCCTAAAACAGTAGCCTAGTTCCAAGTTTAGTTTCCTGGAGAGGGTGTCCCGCCCCGTCCCAGCACAAGTCAGGCTTCCGTTTTTGCCTCCTCCTCACCCATGCCACCCGTGGCCCCATTTTCCCAGGACAGTGTCGTGTAATTCCTGTTCCTCTGAGCACTGGATCCAGCTGCTTCCTTTCCCGCCAGGTGAACGCTGGCTTCGGTTGGCACTTATTCCATAGCCCCTCTCCACGGCTGGTGCTCCTGTGCTTGAGGTCCCATGCAGATCCTCGCTTCAGCTGCAGTTAACATACTCCTGTGAGAAGGGTCGCCTCTGTCTAGTTGAAAATAGTCTGAAAACATTACCTGGGTCCTAGAACCTTTTTTTTTTTTTTTCCCCTCAAGCTTGGTTTTTGTATTTCCTTTTGAAGAAGGTAGTAGATTACTGGCACATTGGAAGCGCTTGGTACCTGACTGATCTGGGTTTCTTCTTTCTCTTTCCAACACACAGAATTCTGTCATGCTCCAGAGAAGGCAGAACGGAGTGAAGCCACCTATGCCCACGGCCGCAGAAAGAGACGAGATCTTGGGAGCACTGGGAAAGATGCCCTATTGAGCGTTTGCATTAAAATGGTTTATTTAACACAGCAGCAGAGGAATATGTTTAATAAGTGATTACCATAGCGTCCTAGGACCTCCCAGGCCTTTTCCCAGATGGACCTCAGATTCCACAGGGGAAGCCCTGGGTCCTCTGTGTGCTCTCAGCACAGGGCTCAGGGCCAGCAGCTTCTGGCCCTGCTATGTCATGAGTTTCCAAGACGTCCTGAAGGTAAAGGAGCGTGAGGAAAGGCTGCATGAGGGCCGGGCTTTTTTGCTAGGTCTCGAAGGAGAAGGAAGGAGTGACAGGGAAGGACTTAAAGGGGGTGGAAGGAAGGCCATGTTTCCAAGGAAGGGAAATGACGTGGGCGATGGTGTGACAATGGAGGGAAGGCCGGACCCCCTTGGAGAGAAGTCTGTATACTTTTACCCCCGAGGGTGAGGAGGGGAAGAAACTGGAAGACAGTCGAGGGTGGATACGCGTGATGGGCCTCAGCTCGCAGGCGCTGCTAAGACCTCTGCTTCTCTCGCTTCACCTGGCTTTAAGAGGGAGGCAGAGGTGCAGCCAGCTTGTCTCAAATGGCATGCCAGAGACCTGGCTTTCTTTATTTTATATCCTCAAGGAAAGGCCTAGTCAGAGCAGTCCACAGATACCGGACAACCTTCTGAAGGCAGAGCAATGAACCACAGTAACGGAAAGAAAAGGTGATGCCCTTAGCAGTAGGTTTTCCTCCTGCAGGTGAGCTGGACAGGTAGGGCTTGGGATTCTGTAAGTGATGAAGCGTTTCATGATAAAAAAGGGAGAATATGTAGTCTGGTGACCACAGTTCTCCTACCACCATTTAAAACCTTGTTTGTTTCATCTACAGAGTGGTTTTATAAAAGGTTCATTATTTGATCAAATAGAATGTGTATAGAAAGTCACAAAAGCAAATAGCTTTTGTCTCTTCTTCCTCTGGTCCTGGAGCAAGAGTATTATTTTAATAGCCACTGACAGTAAACTGTCCATCTCATTGGTCTTAATCCAAAATGCAGATCAGGTGCTTTTAAACCAGAAGTCCTTGCTTTTCAAATGTGATTCTATTTGAATAAAAGTAGTTTCAGAATTTTTTGATTTGTATTGATTGCTCTAAAAGTGGTGGATTAAAATAGGACCTGAGTGGAGTTGCTGTCGTGGCTCAGTGGTTTAACGAATCCGGCTAGGAACCATGAGGTTGTGGGTTCCATCCCTGGCCTCGCTCGGTGGGTTAAGGATCCAGCGTTGCCGTGATCTGTGGTGTAGGTCGCAGACGTGACTCGGATCCTGAGTTGCTGTGGTGTAGGCCGGCGGCTACAGCTTGGATTTGACCCCTAGCCTGGGAACCTCCATATGCCGCAGGAGTAGCCCAAGAAGAGACAAAAAATTAAAAATTAAAAAAATAAAATAGGATCTGACAAGAACTTAATACATACTGTGTAAGAAGCATTTCAGTACTACGAAGCTTGTTTAAGGGTTGGAATTTTAACGTCACCTTTTTAAATGTACCAGCTAGCATCGGCATTCATCTGGTAGCTATTTGTCCTGGCCTAGCTCTTGTTCTTTAAGATAGCTTTACTGAGATGCAGTTTATACACCACGTACATCTTCTGTCTAACGTGTACAGTGCAGTGACTTTTAGTACATTGACAGAGTTGCGAAGCCACCCCCAAAGTTGGTTTTAGAGGATTTCATCCTAGAAAGAAACCCTGTACCTCTTAGCTCACTGCCATTTCCTCGAGGCATCATCCCCCACCCCCACCCCCCATTTTCCCAACACTGAGGCATCTGCTCTACTACTTTCAGTCTCTAGAATTGCCTGTTCTGGACATTGACATAAGTGGCAGGAGACAACATGGGTGGCTGGCTTCTTCCACTTAGCCTCCTGTTTTCAAGGTTTGTTCCTGCTCTGCATGTATCAATACTTACTTCATTGGTTGTTAATGCTGAATAAGCTTCCTTTGTATGGATAGGCTACATTTAATTTACACATTCATCACTTGATGGGTATTTGGGTTGTTTCCACTTCTTGATTGTCTTATGAGATGAATGAGATGAATTACTTACTCCTTGAACCTTTGTATACAAGTTTTTGTGTTGATATTAATTTCTTTTTGAATATGTACCTAGTGGTTGAATTGCTGGATCATATGGTAACTGTTTAGCCTTTTGAGGAACCGACAAACTGCCACAAACTGTTTTCCAAATTGGGTGCACCATTTTATAAGGTATGAGAGTTCCAATTTCTCCACCTCCTCATTAACAGTTATTATCTGCCTTTGTTTACAGGCATCCTGGTGGGCTTGAGTTGGTATCTCATTGTGGGGTTTTTTTTGGGGTTTGTTTTTTTTTTTTGGTCTTTTTGCCTTTTCTAGGGCTGCTCCCATGGCATATGGAGGTTCCCAGACTAGGGATTTAGTTGGAGCTGTAGCCGCCGGCCTATGTCAGAGCCATAGCCTCGCTGGATCCGATCCAAATCTGCCACCTACTCCACAGCTCATGGCAACGCCAGATCCTTAACCCACTGAGCAAGGCTAGGGATCGAACCCGCAACCTCATGGTCCCTAGTTGGATTCGTTAACCGCTGAGCCATGACGGAATCTCCTCACTGTGGTTTTGATTTGCATTTCCCTGATGGCTGGTGATGCTCAGCATCTTTTCATGTGCATACTGGCCACACGAATTTCTCCTTTGGAGAAATGGTCCTTCAGAGCCGTTGCTCATTTTTAAGTGGGGTTGTATATCTCTTTTTTTTTTGCTATTTCTTGGGCCGCTCCCTCGGCATATGGAGGTTCCCAGACTAGGGGTCCAATCGGAGCTGTAGCCACTGGCCTACGCCAGAGCCACAGCAACGTGGGATCCGAGCCGTGTCTGCAACCTACACCACAGCTCACGGCAACGCCGGATCATTAACCCACTGAGCAAGGGCAGGGACCGAACCCGCAACCTCATGGTTCCCAGCCGGATTCATTAACCACTGCGCCACGACGGGAACTCCGGGGTTGTATATCCTTATTGAGTTGTCAGAATCCTTTACAGGATCCTTGTATCTAGAATGCAAGTCCCCTGTAAGACACATGGTTTGTAAATTTCGTCTTCTGTATTGTGAGTTGTAGTTTTACTTCATGGTGTCCTTTGAAGTGCAGGCTTTCAATTTTGATGAAGTCCAGTATATTTTTTGTTGTTGTAGCTTTTGGTCACGTATCTAAGAAAAGCCCAAAAATTTACACTTAGGTTTCTTCTAGGACTTTATGGTTTTAGCTTCCACATTTAGGTCTTTGATCCATCTTGAGTTAATTTTTCTATGCGGCGTGAAGTGGTCCGGCCCCATTCTTTGCACACGTGCCATCCAGTTGTTTATGCATCTTTTTTTGAAAAGGCTGATTTCTCCTGCTGAATTGTCTTAGCACCTTTGTCGGACACCAGTTGATTGTATTTGTGAGAGTCGATTTCTGGACTTGAAGTTCTAGTCCATTGATCTGTATATTTCTCCTTATGCGGGCACCTTGCTGACTTGATTATTATAGTTTTGTAGTGATGGTGTAGCTTTGATGATTGTTACTGTAGTTGTGTAACAAATTGGGGGTTTGGGATCAGCAAAGTCTTAACTTACATAATCACAGTATGGCTCCACCCAGGCAAAGCTGTTGAGTTCTAAATGTGTCTTCGGTAATTTCTTAACTTCTTATACCTCATACACAGCCTGCCAACGTCAGAATACTCTTCTTGTAACCCACTTGTTCGGGATCGTGTCTCGCTGCTTGGGGCAGGGTCTTCCTCATCACCACTGTTAAACATTCCTCCTCTGGATTTCTCTTTCCAGGATTCTGCTTCAGAGAGGCGAAGCTGATAAACTAACTGTGGATGTGAGCAGGTGCCTTGAGAAATTTGGGAGTCAGGCAGGCCCCTGAAAGCAACTAAAAACTAACAAACTGTGGAAGGCCTTTGACAGCGTTTCCGTGCATCTCACAGGAAGTGAAAGCCCTTCTCTGAGAATCACTGTATCTCTGAAAGCTCCTGGGAAATACACGCAGCACCCTTCATGGTCATGTCCATGAGCCTGGGAAGCCTCTGGTGTGTTATAGATGGTCAACAGCTGCCTCCATGTCTCGGGGGGGGGGGGGCTTTTAAAATTGAAAATCATGCAGTTTCAAACAGTGCGAGAGAGAATGCATCATAAATCTGCCCCAAAGCAGCCAGTGTCACGTGTTCAAGGCTTGCCTGCACGTACGAGCATATCTGTGTTCCCTTGTCTGTGTTGCACGAAGGGAACAGCACCGTGCGTCAGCGAAGGTCATCGGCTTCTCACTTAGTGCCACAATTTGGAAGAATTCTCTGCGAGAAGTTACCAATTTACTCCAGCTCTTTCATTGTGCAGATACACCGTCATCTTTGAACCAATCTCTCCCCTCGGTGGGTTCACTATTACAAACGAGGTCACAGCTGCGCTCTTTGCTTGTTCTGTTTTTATCTGTATGATACATTTCTAAGAGTGGAGTTTCTAGGCTAAAGGTTTCAGTGTCTTGAATCTTGTAGGAATTGGCACATCACCCTCCGGCAGGAAGCACAGCGTTCCTACTCCCGGAAGCAAAGCCTGTGAGTGATGTGTTCCTCAGTCCACTGGGCACTTTGAAACCTTCATCCTTTTTTTTTTTTTTTTTTTTTTTTCCCATTTTTATAGTTGAGAAATAGAATGGATGTATTTAACTTTGCCCATTTTTCCCAGTCATTGGTGTGAATCATTTGTGGGCTTCTTGGTAGGATAAGGAGATTGCCGCTTTGTCATAAGTATTCAGTAGAGTTTTTCCCATTTTTCTTTGAACTTGGTTTTCTCATTCCTGTGCAGTGTTTTACATTTTAAGGGAATGAAATGGATCAGTCTTTTTGTTTGTGGTTTCTGGTGTCCAGTAAATATTAAGTGAATCCAGGTACAAGGACCGCTGTTAGAGTTTGATTCTGCTCAGAGAGCGACGAGCCTGGGGGTGGTGGGAGGGCAGAGCAAACTCCCAGAGGGTGAGTAGCCTCGACAGACATGGGAAGGGGTGTGGAGGTGCAATTCTGGGGCCCATTCTTCTTACTGACTGAAGCCAGCGGAAGCAGAAGAGAGTGTTGGGCTCTGAACAGGTGCAGCAGGCTTACATTACGATTGGCCTCAAATGCCGTTCCGGGGACTTGAGCTTTATTCTGAACAAGAAAGAGGAAGACTGTGAGGGGTTGGAGGTGGAGTGGGCCCAGTTTGTGTTGAGAGGGATGACTCTGGAGGCGCTGAGACAGGGCGGTTATTACGAGGATCCTGGATCACTGCGACCGGCTAAACTGCGTCCCTCGGAAGTTCTTGCCTCAACCTGGTTCCCCCTCTGGGCTGCAGCCTGGAGGATCTTCCTAAAGTGCACATCCAGCAAGGCCCCGCTTAGTCCCCAAGCCCAGCCATAACCTAGGGATAAACATCCACATTCCTTCCTCTGGACTGGCCACGTTTGTGAAGGGTGCAGGCTTGAGAACGTTGGGGAGGTGGGTCTTTGAATACACAGATATAGGCTCTGTCCTCCAGGACCTTCGACCTTGGTGAGAGAGACAGACGTGAGCACATCTGTCTCTCCATCCAGTTGCAGGGCCTTCCTGCAGAGTCGCCACTGCCCTGGGTATCCTGCCCTGTGGCCAGCATCTTGGGCATCTCACGGCTCCAGTGCCCTGCATCTCTGCCACCTGTCCCCCCAAGGCCCATCTCACTCCACCCAGCTCCCTCCCATCTCCGCAGTGGCCCTCACTCTGTGACTTCATGTAATTGGATGTATGGTTAGGCACATAAAATTACTGAGGCATGCTTTTAATTTTTCACCTTTCAATTTATTTTGCAGAAGAAGAGAAATGTTGCTTAAGTGTGAAATGCTTTATTCTGAAAAGGAGACTGAAAGAGGTGGACTGGTTTGCTTTTCAGTTGTAAACATAGAATGGCCTTCCAGACAGGTGGTCGGCATCAGGATGCAGGTGTCAGCATCAGGAGCGGACTCTGTCATCGGTCATGTCTGCTCGAAGCCCAGGACCTCAGGGTGGCCACTGCAAGGGCCCGGGGCTGGCAGGTGACTTCTTTTGGGGATCCTGGCTCCGCCTCTGCCCCAGCAGAGCTGTTGCACAAGCAAGTGTCTCCTGAACCCCGCTTGCTTCTAGGAGAGCCTTTAGCCTGCCTTAGGAACCTGCTGGCCTGCAAAAGCACCTCAGCCACACAGCTTTCCTGCGTCTGTGCGCTCAGCCTCACCCTTCATTTTGTCACTCTGTTCAGAGGGCACAGATAGGCAGTTTGGTACCAAGGCAGATTCCCCCGCTCCCTGAGCGTCCTCCCAGAGAAAGAAGAAAGTCAGGGTCCTTCGCTGGCTCTGGGCTTCACAGGGGCAGGGCACTGATGGGGAGAGGGGGCAATGAGGGAAAAGATCGTCCCTAATGAAAGCAGAGGTTCCAAACCCCACGTAATACCCGCAAGTGAAGTACAACGTGATGAGGAAATAGTACTGCATTTGGAGTCAGGATAGGCAGGTTTGAGGTTGGGCTCTGCCACTGATGGTCTGTGCATTCCTGGGCAGGTTCCTTACTCATTTAGAGCCTTTCGTACTATGAATATGTCATTTTAAAAATACCCTTAAAAAAAAATTAAAATGCTCTAACTCTCCTACAGGTTGACGTGAAACCCAAAGCAGTTTCACGTGTGTCATGCGAGTAGGTAATGTGTGAAATGCATTGATAAAAATAGTGGTCTTCTGTGTAGTCAGGAAAGCCTGGCTAATTCTCGGTCCATCCTGAAAACTGCATGAAGTACTGCAGTCGTCTTACTTGACGACCCCCACCCCGCTGCAATCCCTCTTAAAAAATACCTCCGTTTCTGCTTGAAGAGGTTGCAAAAAGCCAAACTGATTATCAGTCTTCTTTCCCTCCCCCACTTTTACAGTCGATTATGTAATTTGCCCCAGAATGTTTCCTCCTTATTTTCTTCTGACGCTGTGCCTATATCGTAGTTGCTTCATGTAGACCAGAAATCTCTACTAAGAAGAGCAAGTACAAGAAAATTCATTTTGCAGACAGGGGGCAGGTTATAAGAACAGGAAATATTTACCAGTCACCCAGAATTATTAGCATGGATGTTCAGGGCACAATGCAGAAGTAACACCTATGTGGACTGGATCTTGCCTCTGCCCAGGAGCAGGGGCCTTGTCCTTCCTCCTCACTTGCAAAGTTGTCCTCGGCATCCTTCAGAGATGGCCTGGCCTTGTCTTACCCGGACATCTCTGGTGCCACCCTGTTCCTGTTCCCAAAGCATCTCTTCCCCCTCCCTGCCAGGGCCTTCCCGATCAGTGCGGCTCAGGTCCACCCCGTCCATACTTGGGTGCTGGTGCCCGTCATTTTGTCCCTGGTTGTAGACGGTGGTTGTCCACATCACATCCCACACTAAATAGCAAAAGCTGAGACCGTTGTGACATTTGTATTTGTATGGCCCCTTGCAGCTTACAAGGCATCCTCAGAAACACGTGTGTTAGGTGGGCATGTGTAGCCAAAGTCCAGCCCCAGGGAGCCACTCCCGGCTCTAGGATGCAGGATGAGACATGCAGCCTGGAAGCCGAAGTTGACCTCTGGACCCTGGACCCTGGCAGGTCCCCTGCGGTGGACTCCCCTGCATTTCCTATGCAGCTCCTGACTGCCGTCTTCCAGTTACTGTTCATTTCACCATTTAGTACTTACTAGGTCTGTACACAAATAACAGGCTTCTGGAGGGGACGTAAGAGGGACAAGAATTTGGAGTTCCCATCGTGGCACAGCGGAAACGAATCTGACTAGGAACCATGAGGTTGTGGATTCGGTCCCTGGTCTAGGTGGGTTAAGGATCCAATGTTGCTGTGAGCTGTGGTATAGGTCGAAGATGCAGCTTGGATCTGGGGTTGCTGTGTGGCTGTGGTGTAGGCTGGCAACTACAGCTCTGATTAGACCCCTAGCCTGGGAACCTCCGTATGCTGCGGGTGCAGCCCTGAAAAGCAAGAAAAAAAAAAAGGAACAAGAATTTATACTCTAGGAGGAAATCGATGAATTAACATTTGTGAATGATTCTTTTTAAATTGTTTTATTATAGTGGATTGACAATGTGCCATTTTCTGCTGTACAACAAAATGGCCCAGTCATACAGGTAGATGGATTCTTTTTCTCACATTATCTTCCATCATGGTCTATTCCAGGAGACCGGATAGAGGTCCCTGTGCTGTACCTACCAGGCATGTTCATTGCCTCTGAGAAGTCTTTTAAAATGTGCCCTCTTGGGGGCCTGTCCACCTGCCCTGAGGTCCTGTTAGAGATGACCGTGCTCTTTGTCATGAAGAACAGGGCAGGGGCCTGGCTCATCTGCAGAGTAGGTTTCTTCCCTGGATGAAAAGGTGAAGCTAAAGCCCCTCCTGACACACACACACACACACACCCCTACCTTGAAGATCCGGGGACTTGTGGATGGGATGGGGGTGTTTTCAATTTATGGCTCAAGGACTTGGCAGCTAGAATCATCGTCTCACCGCTCGCCTCTCCCTTTAAATGGAGATGTCATCCTGTAGAACGGCATTCCAGAGCCTTGACAGTCTTCTGTTTGTAATTCCCGCTTTTGAAGAATGTCTTTCACAACCTCCATAGACTATATTTCTCTACGTCTTGGGAAAACAAGACCAAACAACAACAAGAACAGCAGCAAGACCCAGCCTAGTTAATTCTGCTGAGTCCCATTTCCCCTCAGGGCACAGCTCCAGCCCTTCACAGCCTCGTGGGCTGGTATCCTGCATAAGAGGGTTTATGTTTGGGTCAGTTACCTGTATCTCTTTAGAAACCCCTTGATTTGTCATTATGGTATGGGAGTGGGGAGAAGATGAGGAAGGCAGAGGAAATAAGGGATGGGGGGGGGTGTGGTTTGTGGTTAGAAGCAAGCGTTCTGCTTTGTACTGGCTCACTTTGTAACCCCTCTTCTTTCTTGCCATTCTAAGCTATCCTGAGCTGTGCTCTTTGGATAAATTACTTAGTCTCAAGTTCTGCAATTGCAGAATGCCAACATTTTACAGTTCATGTGGGTATTGATTCAGATGATGTCTGTAAACAACTTGGCGCAGGAACTAGACCATAGGAAGTCCTAGTAAATATTTGCTATTTTTATTCTGTACCCCTGCCTTTTGAGAAGGAAAGGTAAAATATACTCATGGGATCTCCATTCAAGGAGATTAAATTTTGAAAATCAGAGATCTTATGCTTTGTTTTTTCTTTACTAGAATAATAGATCAATACCATTTGCTTCCCTGTTGAGCTCCTTGTAGTCTCAAAATAGCATCTCAGTCTTGAGTAAGAATTCTTTAGTGCTGAGTGATTGCAAAACTAATTATAGTAATTTTACTATCTGGGTATCTCTAAGGGTGAGGGCCAGCTGCATAAGAGTGTATGATTTGGCACCAGTAGTCTCCAAGAAGACAGTAGCATGTTTACAAAGGTAGACAATTACCTTAATTTGATAGAGACCTTTCTCCTGAAATGTGCCTGGCTCTGAAGTTTTTGATATTTCTCTAAATAATAAAACACATGATGAGATGGATTTACTTAGAAGGGTGAACAAGCAGGCAAGAATGCTTTATAATTGAGACATGGGGCTCTTTGAAAAATATGGGTCAGACTGGACCAAAGGAATAGAAGCGTTGGGTTAGATAAAAATGCTAGGCTACAGGGAGTGTGGGGAGAGGTAGAAGAAAGACATGGACGAAGTTTAAAATGTTGCCAAAGTTTTGTACATAGAGATGGGAAAGATAAGCAGAGAAGAGGTTTAGCAGTCTGCAGAGTGTTTTATGACCTGAGCATTAGAGAAGCACCTGTCTTTCAAATTTATTCATTTGTATAGCAAAGACTTATTGAATACTTACTATGTGCTACACGGTCCCTGAAACGTAAGATTCATTACTGAATAAAGTAGGGGAAGACCTGTTGCCCTCAAGGGACTTACATGATTGCCGAGAGACAGAGAATGAATGAGCAACAAACACAATAAATGAACTAGACAGTACATTAGAAAGGTCAAACTGTTGTGAACAAAAAGACCACTAAGGCAAGAGAAGAGGGATGAGGAGTCATGAGCATCAGAGACGGGATGTGGATGTGTTGAGTATGCAAAGGTCAGGGTCCATGAAGCTCATTCCTCCTGTTTTAGGATGTGGAGGTTAAAGAGGTCGTACAGGTGTCCCCGGGAGAGCAGGAGAGCAAGAGTAGGTATCGAAAGAACCTGGAAATCACATTTATTGAGGTAATGAAAATGCACAGTGTAAAAGTAGTGCTGAAACTTCCCAGGGTCCCACAGCCAAGGACAACAGAGAGGGTAGGGCAATGAGTGTGTGCCTTGGGCTCTAAAACCACATGTCAAGGAGTCAGCGCTGAGGTCGTACATAAACTAAAAGGCTATGCATGGAGTTTCTGGATTCAAAACCACTTTCGATTTTGGACCTATCTATAGAGTGCTAAACACCTTGGAAGAAATCCCTCTTCCCCAGGGCATTCTAAGCTCCTAAATAAGGGATTTGGTTAATTGCTTGCAGAGGTCAGTCCAGGCATCTCCATGGCTGCCTCGATTTCTCACTTTCTTCCAGGACGGGACACTGTGTTCTCATGCTCAAGCAGTGGTCAGTGGCTAGTGAAAAGCCATCAGGATGCTAATTTGAGGTTGGAGTACTGCAATCTCAGGTAGAGGGAAGAAATGCTTCTTTCCCTCTGAGGAAAACACACTGTCCCCTGTCCTGGCTGGGGTTGGGGGGGGGGTGTTGTGTTAAACATGGTAATTATTGGACCTTCACCTCTGACAAGAGGCGAGCAAACCTGATGAATCCGTGTCTCCACAGTGGAGGCTGGTCTAAGCCAGAGGGAGAATGTGGCCACCTCTGACCAAGTTCTGAGCATTTCCAGAGCACAGCCCTGCTCCCCAGCTCCCACCCCTGGACCAAGAACTGGCTCAGGAGACATGGGGCGGGCAGTGCTGTGTCAAATTCTCAGCTCTCCCCAGGGCCACCCCCGGGGGCGATGACCTGAGCGTCTGCATGTGGACAGGACATGACCAAGAACCACCCCTGACGGTGGTTTAACGGGGCTTCATGTTTCAAGTTGGGACCAGAAACCTCAGTAAATAGGAAGATATCACTTCCCGGAATCTGATGGGGACACATGAACCAAAAGTGAGCAAACACCTCTGCACTGCAGGTCCGCCTAGGGGTCCCACCCACGCACGAGGCGGCTCAAGTCAGAATGTTTCACAACATTGCACCCAAATGAAAGGAACAGAGACCCTGCGGGGGTGGGGGGGTGGGGGGGCAATGGCACCTGTGTGGAACCCAGGAGGGGAGGAGGCCTGCGTGTCCACTGCCCCTCAGCGGAAAATAGGCCCCCGACTCTTTGCAGATTGCCCCCCGCGTCTGGGAGATTCTTTTGCAGCAGCTTTTCTGGACATCGGGAAGCGGAATACAGGAGCTGTGAAGGCCACGTGTAAGGCAGACAGAACAGAGCTGGGCGCATAAAGGCCCGTTTACTTTTCATCTGCAGCGTACTTACTTGCAGAGACTGTTGGGAGTTCGCGGCCTTCGCCACGGACTTCGGCTCCAGGCTGCAGTTGTTCCATCCTGTACACACGAGGAAATGTCCCCGGCGTTGCGCTTTTCCCCTTTCCATTTTCCTTGCTTTTTGGTGCAAAATATTAAGAAAGAGTATACTTGGTGGTTTATAAACAAATTCACTTCGGCGCCCAGGTATTATTGCTCAAGCAGCCAACTTAAGTACTTATTTTTAAAAGTGTATTTTTGACTTTAAACACCCAAGTCTATTGTGGTTTATCATGTCAATATACTCTTTGGCCTGTGCACAGCTCTGAGAACGCCTGGTAACGCTGCTAAGGAGCCTGGGAAAGACCGTGCGGGCAGAAGCACGGCCTCCCTGTTTCCAGCGGAGATGGGTGTGCATCTGAAAACCTCCCAGCAAGTTCGGAGACGGCCTGTCCCTTCTTTCTGAGAGCCAAACTCAGGCCCGGATGGTGGGGGAAATGTGCCAGCCAAAGAAGCTGTTTTTCAGTTAGCACAAACAAAACCCAAGGACCAGCGTTTGTGTGGGGGAGTGAGCTCACATTTTGAAAACAGAACAACTTAAATTTGTACAGTGACTTCAGTTTTACTTGGATCCAAGTTTTTCCTCCTCTGATCTCCTCGGAAGACAGAATGGCAGCGGCTAAGGCTCCTGTTTTCATGGATAAGGAAACAGATGAAAAAATATTCAGCCATGGTCCAGGGCTGTAATATTCTATCCAAGACAGTAGATGGAGGAGCATTTAACATACAGTATGTTTGGTTTTGTTTCAACTCAAAACCCAGGGCACCTCTCTCTCTTTTTTCTTTTTTGGCTGCCCCACACCATATGGAGGTCTCAGGCCAGGGACCTGAGGGACCAGCTCTGAGCCGCAGCTGCGACCCAAGCCATAGCTGCGGCAATGCCGGATCCTTAATCCACTGTGCCAGGCGGGGGAACAAACCTGTGTCCCAGCGCTCCCAAGTCACCACCGATCCCATTGCGCCACAGCGGGAACTTCAGTAGCCCCTCCTGAGAATAAATTGACTTCGGGAAATACTTAAAATACTCAAAGTTTTATATTATAAATATTGGCAGGAATTGTCATTGTTTGTGTTAGCATTCCCGACTATTAAAGTAGCAGAAGAAAGATTTTTAACACATCCGTTCAGGAGGGAAAAAAAATGTTTCTCCAGCTACATGTTACTGGATGCCGTGCCCTCCCGGCTCGCCCAGAACATTCTTTCAAAGGTTCTTGTGCTGTTCAGAGAAGATGGGTATTTGTAAGGAGCTCCAGTCAAAGATGGAAACATTAATTCTGCCAAGAACATTTTTCAGAGGTATTCCACTGTTAATAATTACAAGTTGTCTCCCAAATAATGCCACATTACTACCGCGACGGCTGCCACTGCTCTTCCATTAATCATAGCAATATTTGTAAATCTTCCCTACACACCAGACACTGGGCCATGTACTTTTGTGGATACATTGCATTTTTTTTTCTCATGACAACCTTCATCCGTATATTAAAGAAGAAAAACTTGTGACTTGAGAGGTTAGATAATTTGCTCAGAGACACATAATGAGCACAGGCTGGTGCCAGGGTGGTAACTTAGGCAATTTCAGAACCCAGAACCTAACTGGTGTGTGGCATGGCCTTCCTAGCAGTGTGATAATAGTAACAGTGATAATCACAATCATAAGCATAGATGTCGGAAATGTACTGATTGTTTAGTTCATGCTTGTTTTCGAACTTGATCTCAATGAGATTTGAAAGGGTGAAGTGATGTCCCTGAGCTTCTGTGGCCGCTACGTTAAAGAACAGAGATGCAGGTTCAGGTCTGATTGCCAGAAAATATGGAGATTGCATCCCCTAGCGCTTCACTTTCCCTCCCTGTGGACGCCCTCAAATTAGCCCGTAGAGTCTCTTGAACGCCCACCTCCGGCCTTTGTCCTTCTGAGTCCACATTTCTAGGCTAGGAATTCTCAAGCTTTTGAATCTGTGAGGGATCACTTTCATTCCTGTGGAATATGGTGAATTACAAAAGAGTCTGAGAGACCTGGAGAAGCGTAGAATCACATTAGGAAAACAATCTCCCAGGATTCCCTGTTGTGGCTCAGAGGAAACAAATCTGACTATCATCCATGAGGACACGGGTTCGATCCTTGGCCTCACTCAGTGGGTGAAGGATCCGGCGTTGACACGAGTTGTGGTATGGGTCACAGACACGACTCGGATCCTGCGTGGCTGTGGCTGTGGTGAAGGCCAGCAGCTGTAGCTCTGATAGGACCCCTAGCCTGGGACCCTCCAGATGCCGCAGGCGTGGCCCTAAAAAGACAAACAAACAAAAACCTTCCAGATGATTAGGGAGGTTTTTTTTAAATTGACAGATTCAAGAAATGACACTCTTGTCTGTCCCGAAGATGCCTCTACTGGATGCAAAATGTGATACCTGTTTCCATGAGAAAGTGTTGCCAGGGACTGGTGACGGCTGGCGCCATCTCTGTGGCCAAGGCTTTGGAGCGTGGTCCCTGCACAGAGCAGCTGAAGTGGAAGAGCACGGCTCTCCTCCAGCCTTGCCAGAGACTAGACATGAACCCAGGAGGCGCTGTAGAAGGCTCGGTGCAAGGTCAACCTAAGGCCTCATGCTTGTCTGTTTTGTTCCATCGCTTGATGAAATGGAAACTGCCATCGCCAGGTCCGGGAACGAAGGCCGTCTTTATTATTGCCAGTAGCCGTAATGCCGGGAGCGAACTTCTATCATGGAGTTCCCGGTAACTCTATCTTTACTTTTTTGGGCAAACCCATGCAAGAGACACGTTGGTGGGTGTTCCTATAGGTAGACTGGCTTTTTTTTCTTTAACATGTTAGTTTGAGTTCAGAACACAGACTGGCTTTTCACGCGTTCCGCAGTCCTGCAGAATCATTGACGGAGATCTGCAGCCCTGGAGCGATGTGCGACTCCATTCGCCTGTAGCCGTTGGATGGTCACCAGAGGGACCCACATCAGGGAGGCAGAAGGTGTGCGTCTTGGACCCCATCCCCGGGGTGACCCCAATACTGCAAATGGCCTCCTTGTATGTGACCTCCCAGACCTGACCGTCCCAGGGGTAGGGTGTGGGAATCAACGTCAGAGGTGGAGCCTGGCCACAGCTTCAGTAGATGCTCCCAAGACCAGCCCCGCGCAGTGAGAAGTGTTCATAGACGAGCACCCGTGGCAGCGAGATACCCAGTCGAGCGTTTTGGAAGTGAGCCACCACCCGTGTGACCTTTGACAGGTCACCAGCCAGCCTGGTCTTTCCTTTCTTCATGTCCTAACTCAGCATTCGGGTTGTGGTCCTCAGTGCTTCCCTTCTCGCTCTGAAATGCTCTGGTCTCTAGTCTAGACCTGTGTCCGGTGCTTGGAGAACCATTGATGTGGTAACCTAAAAACTGACTCTTCTGCTTCCCAAGCTACTGAAAGTACAAAGGAAGAAAAGCTTACTCATGGCTAGAGTTTGGTCTCTGAGATATTTAATTACAGCATTTGGAGATGTGTCTGTCACAGAGCTGGTGAGAGTCATGGTCAAATCTCATTATTAAGTCGTTAATCATCTTGTACAATTGTCAGCCTCTCATTGCCTAATTCTGTTCCATCAATGTGTGTAAGGGGACTTATTCTTTCATCCCCTGCATCTAAGTTCTAAAATAAACCTGTGGTGGTCATCGTTCTTTTATTCCACTGCATTTCAAAACTCTTCTAGGCAATTGTCTCTCCTTTTCCTGGCTACAGAATCACAGATTGCAGTCTTTCAGGACTAAAAGTGATTTTAAAATTTATCAAATCCTGGAGTTCTCATTGTGGCCCGGTGGAAACGAATCTGACTAGCATCCATGAGAACATGCGTTCGATCCCTGGTCTCGCTCAGTGGGTTAAAAATCCGGCGTTGCCGTGAGCTGTGGTATAGGTTGCAGAGGCAGCTCAGATCCTGCGTGTGCTGTGGCTGTGGCATAACCAGCGGCTGCAGCTCCAATTCAACCCCTAGCCTGGAAACCTCCATATGCTGTGGGTGCGGCCCTAAAAAGACAAAAAAAAAGAAAAAAAGAAAAAAAAAAAAGAAAGAAAAAAAAAAAACAATTTACTGAATCCTGCCTTGGTTTTATTTAATTGAAAATTGAGGACAGGAGAGATGATACAGTTTTCCAAAAGCCTCCAGTTGGTTAATGTCAGAGTAATGCTTGGAACAAGGGGCCCAACCCTTGACCTGCAGATTTTGGAGGGACCCAGGAGGCCCTGGCTCACCCGAGAGTGAAGCCCAATCTGATCTGAGATTTGGATGCAGTGTCTGGACTCAGAAAGGCCCGGGTATGCACCTTATTGTGAGGGGGGAGGACAGAAGTGGAGCTGGGGCTCTTGGTCTCCTTTTCAATATGATAGTTGGTGAGCTCTAGGGATGAGTGAGAGTAGAAGGGATTTTACTGGGATTGAATAAAATTTGAATGTCTTCAAATGCTAAGATATTCAGCCAGACACCTCATGATGCATTTTGCCCAAATCTCTCCTTCTGTGAGTTTTTTTTTTTTTTTTTTTTTTTTTTTGCAAATGTATACAACTTTGTGGAAGGTACGAAACACAGAAGAGAAGAACACAGCATAGTCAGAAGAGACGGGGAGGGCAAAAGTGGGCACGGGGACCCCCGTCTTCTGCCAGAGGTGACAGAGGCTTGGACCAGAGGGTGGTAGCCACAGGGAGGGTGACAGCAAGCACAGGGGAGGAGACCTGGAGTCATGGGAACACCTGTGGAATGGGGAGGTGCATTTTGGGTGATTTTACTTTCTTTTTACATATTTCCTTTTTTTTTTTTTTTTTTTTTTTTGGTCTTGATACATGTTATTTCATTAAGAAATGGATAAAGTAAAAGAATAATACTTTACTGGATCTTAGCCTGGAACAACTTTCTGGCTACCATTTTTTAAAAATGACTACCTTTTGAAACCAATTTCAAACGAACAAGTTACAAGAATGGTCCAAAGGACTTTGATATCCTATTCACATAAATCCACCAATTGTTGATGTTTGTGATGTTGGCACCCTCGCTCTCCTTGCATGTGGAAATTACATATTCTTTCTGAATCACTTGAGAGTACATTGCCCTTTACCCCTAAATAGTTTGTGTATATTTCCTAAGAACAAGGACACCCACTTCGACAACCATGTACATCTGTCAAAATCAGAGATCTTTACATTGATACCTTATTATTATTTCATCTATAGATCTTATCCAAATTCTACCAGTTGTCCCAGTAATGGCCTATATAACAGCTTTTTTCCTGGTTCAAGATCCAATCCAGGAGCATGTAGTTTCACATCCCTTTCCCTTCCTTTCGTCTGGACCAGTTTCTCCTTTCGCGTTTATGACTAACGTTTTCAAAGAGGACAGGCCACTTTTTGGCACAGTGTTCCCCAGTTTGGGGTTATCTGTGATTTCCCCACCATTGGATTCTGATGGTGCTTTTTTGGGAAGGAGTCCAACCTAAGGGCCGTTCTGACCTTCTCAGTGTGCCCATAGGAGGAGACCCACCATGAGGTTTGTTAATGCCACTGACAAGGTTAATTACTGGTGATATTAACATTAGGCTAAGGCTACATATTTGAAATAGTAGGTGTTTTTGTTGACTTCAGCTCCATATAGTGTCATTATTAAAAGAAATCTTTGGAAATAAAAGATAAATAAAAAATTTAAATTTAAATAAAAATTAGCACAGGCTCACATTTAATTTAGGGGTACCTACAGACACAAGACCTGTGAACATAACTACAATACTGGGCCAGGTTCCATCACAACAAAAAAAAGTAAATTAGGGGAAAATTCCAGGTATAGGTAATCAGGGAGGTGAGCAAGACAATCTTGTTCTTTTCAGCTTCTGCCTAATGTATAGTTTCTATGGAATCATTTGGATACATATTTTTTTCACATCTGTTGACAAAATCTAAGCACCTAATGTAAATTATAGCATTTGGGAAACATTTTGTCTATCTGTGAAATTCTCCTTGAATGACTTGCTTGGCCTCAATTAAAAATGAATGGATTCAGAATGGTGGTCCTATATCATTTTAATCTCAGATAGATCACTGCAATGTTATTTCTATTAGTGGCTATAAAGGAAAATGATCTGTTTGCTTCGCTTAACAATGAAAATTCATAACAACTGTGGGTTTGGGAATGCAATATACTTTCTTCATATGAATCCATTTAGAAGTATTCAGGATCTAAAAATTAACCTGAAAGATGTTGATGGCACAATGCTTGACTTTTCAGCAAGAAAGCAATTGGATTTCTGTGGCATCTTTGTTTTCGAAGTACTCTTGTCAGAATATGATTTGCTTCTTACTGGTGGTGATGGTAAGCACAGCAAATGGTGTTTTGTTGTAATGAAAGTTTTAACCATGATCACCATGGGTTTAGAAAGGACAGCTAAAATTCTTGCTGCAGGGTGCACCCTGCAATTCTTCACTTTGGTTGTAGAGTGGTTCTTTTTTTTTGAGGGGGGGGTCTTTCTGCCTTTTCTAGGGCCCAACCCGCGGCATATGGAGGTTCCCAGGCTAGGGGTCTAATCGGAGCTGCAGCTATCGGCCTATGCCACAGCACAGCAACGCCAGATCTGAGCCGTGTCTGCAACCCACACCACAGCTCATGGCAACGCCAGATCCTTAACCCACTGAGCGAGGCCAGGGATCGAACCCACAACCTCATGGTTCCTAGTCGGATTTGTTAACCACTGCGCCATGACGGGAACTCCTAGAGTGGTTCTTTTTTGCAGTAAATCAGATTTACTAGTTATTCCACATTTTCAAGGACAGCAAGAAGGTGGAGTGAAGGAAGGATGATGGAAATGGGATTTTAGGAGCATCAATATTCAGGTCTTAGATGGTGCGGTAAACGGAGTCTGGCTGATATAACTCCTATTTCCTTATCTGTGAACCCAATTCTTTGGAACATGTGAACAGTCCAGCATCATGAAGCTGCAACGCTGCCCAAGGGTGAAAATGGCAGTGGCTCTATGCTGCCATCTGGTGGTGGACTGCTGCATCGCTTCCCCCTGTGAGTCAGACTCACTGGCCCTTGGCTGGCCACCAAATAACGTGCAAAATCAGGAAGCTTGGCCTGTTGGTCCAATAGGAACTTCATTCTTCTGGCGTTATTTTCTCCTCTGTGGACTATGTCTCTCCTCCCCTCAGATAGCTTGGGGAGCATCCGTCCAGGGAGGGGAGCAAGAACAGCTAACATTCCCTGAGGTGTACACAGTGTTTGTAGTCCTGGCTGCCACAAAGCGCTGAGTGAGGTTGGCTTATCAACTGATTTGACTTAGTGATCCAACTGTGCAGTGCCTTATGCATTCTAGATTTTAAAAGCACTTTGTGCATTCTGGATTTTAAAAGTTTTTTTTTTAAAATTATGTATTACATCAAATTTACCACTGTATGAATGGAAATTAAGATTTCACGTAGTTTTTATATGTCATAATATTTCTTCAAATAAATTCATCCTATATAAAAAAAAAAACCCTTGGACAGAGTTCCTGTTGTGGCTCAGTGTGTTAAGAACCCGACTAGTATCCGTGAGGAGGAGGGTTTGATCCCTGGCCTCACTCGGTGGGTTAAAGGATCTGGCCTTGCTGTGAGCTGTGGTGTAGGCTGGCGGCTGCTGTGCTGATTCAACCCCCTTCCTGGGAATGTCCATATGCTGCAGGTGTGGTCCTGAAAAGAAAAACAAGCAAAAGCGAACAAAACAAAAAATAAAAAGAAAACTTGGACAAACACATGGGGTAGAGATAATGCATAATGATGATTCCATTTTACAGATGAGGAAGCATATTTAATGATGTTTTCATCATCAGGCTGTCTTAATGGAGCCTGAACTCTTAGTTACTACATTGCTTTCAGGCGTGCATGTGAAACTGACGAACATCTTACCTGTCTCATGGACATTTTGTTTGGGCTTTTCTCTAATTGTGGAATGAAAGATTTACCTCTTAGGAAAAGACGTCATGCATTTGTGAGCCGGTTGCAAAAATATTTGGGGGGAATATAGGGAGCCCTTAACTAATGCCCCTTAAATTTGCCTAGAATGAAGGCAGCCGCGTTTCTGGGGTGGTTGAGCTGATCTGGAGAAAATGGGAGTGACTTAATCATTGTGAAAGTCAAATGAGATAATGCACATGGATTGGATTTGGATATTCTGCATGAAAATTAATTACTGTTCTGTCATAATATCCGACAGAGTCCTAGTTAATGTTCACATGTGACCAAAGCAATGTATTCAGTAAAGAGGTAAATATTCACTTTGGGATTCATTTGTGATGTGTTTGGAGTTCCTGCTGTGCCGCAGTGGGTTAATGATCGGGCTTGTCTCTGTGGCTGTGTGGGTTCAATCCCCTACCCGGTGGAGTGTGTTGAGGATCCTGCATTGCCATAGCAGATCAGATTCAGTCCCTGGCCTGGGAACTTCCATATGCTGTGGGCGTGGCAGAAAAAGAAAAAAATAAAAAGGATGATCATTTGTGAAGTATTTGAGTTGAATACAGCTTTAATTTGGAGAATAAAAACTGATTTTGAAGCCAGACTATGTTTTAGACTACCTAATAAATATTATATATTTTGTATTATTTTCACAATGTCTTTAACCAAAAATAAAAGTCCACCAACCAACCATTCATCCAGGCGTCTAAGTACAGATTCTTATCTGTAAGCTCGTGAAGATGGTACTGCACTAGTCACTGTATTTCTAAGAAATTCTTTCAGGTCTGGTTTTTAAACAGACAAAATATTTAACATTAAAATATAGACTTTGCTATCTTATACTGCATTGAAAGTATTTAACATTTTATAATTGAAATATGGACTTTGAGCTTGTGGCAAGTGGTAGGTATTCCATAAACCCTCCATCTGTAGCCCCGTCTTCACCCTGAGCGCTGGTGTTCCTGAAACCCTATTTGCATCCACGTTCTCGGGCCCTGCATTTTTGATCTGTGAGGATCCCACTGGGATCATGAGCTGTAAACGACCTGTATCTGGAACCCCTCCCAAGATGAACTGACATGAGATGCTGGGGAGGGCATGGGAAAGATTTTCTTGGAGGAGCCCGTTTCTTTCAGGCTTTAGAAGAAGAAAAAGGAGGGGGTTGTGGTTAAGTCAGTAGAGACAGTACCGCTGATTTCTCCTTAGGATGCTGTTCCCCCAGGCCCAGGATTACGAGGAAGGAAGCTGTGACACACGTACTGAGCATGGGTGATGGGGCCCACGTCCGTGTGGAGCGCCGACTTGATGGGACCTTGTCATCACCCCGACGAACAATGGTGGGAACATGTTGGAGCATATGGAACGAAGCCAAAGCTCCAAGTCAGAGACTGCAGTTTGGCTGCCCCCAGAGCCGTTCCCCTCACCTGCTCCCCTTTCCAGACCTCCTTGCAGGAAGAGTTGCTAGGAGATCCAGGTGGAGGCCAATGGGTGGCACTTCAAGGAAGGGTTTTAGAGAAACGAGTTGGCTGGACCGCTTCCGCAGCCTTTCCCACCTTCCTCCCTTATCCTTCTGGCTTCATCCTGCCTAGCTCTGGACTCCTGCTGCTAGATTTCTTTTTGGATGGGTATATAAGTGCCTGTTTTTAAAAACCTCTGTGTAGTAGGAGTTTCTTTCTCTCTGCCACTGAATGCATTCCTATCTGAGAGAGGCTCTGAGAAGCAGGGTAGAGACTCTGGCTGATCAACATGGAGCTGGTGGCTCCCTGGACCAGCCTGCTGAGGGAAGTAGGAGCCAGGGAAGTGGGAGGCATGTCACCACAGCTGGTAGGACAGCTGGCAGAGGCTGAGTGTACGTGAACTTGGGTAGGGATGGGCTGGGGCTGGAGAGCCTACATTTCCACGGGTGGGTGGGAGGCTGACCCAGGAAAAACTAGACTTTGAGTTTCTTTGCTGTGTTTCCTTTGTACCCACGAGCTGGCGTAGCCTGAGGAATCCTGGTTTGCAAATATCCTGGTGTTCATATTCATGGATTTCAATGCATTGATTTGCAGCTTGATTTTTTTTTTTTTTTTAAACAAGCATCTCCTGTGTGCTTAACAGTTCCCTGGCTCAAAAGCTTGGCAAACCTTTCTGTAAAGGGGAAGGTCATAACTATTATTAGGCTCTGCAAGCCATTCAGCCTCTTTCCCAACTACTCCATGCTACCATTGTTGCATGAAAGCAACCATTGACCATGTATAAAGAGTGAACATGACTATGTTGCAATAAAACTTTATTTATAAAAACAGGCAGTGGGCTGGATTTGTGTTGAGAGCTCTAGCTAGCCAACCCTTTGCTCTAGATCGGAGGGCGGCACCCTGTTAATTTGTACAATAAAATTCATTTGTCTCCGTAAAGTTTTTCAAGATTTTCCCCACAGAAGTTGGATGATGTTGGGCAGATCCTCAGGGCCAGTTCCTTTCTAAGACACAAGATCCCCCAGAGCAGTGTTCTCACAAGTGTGATCTGCAGACTTTCAGCTCTATTGGCCATCTCAACAAAAAGTATTAGGGATAAAGAAATCTGGAGAGCACTGAATTTAAAAAGTTAAACGAATTTATTCCACAGGGTCCATCTAGCCAGTCACCCAATATAGAAATCTGTGGGTAATTTATTATATATTATTTATTTTTCTCCTGCATTGAGTCTGTCTCCAAGTCTTATTAATTAATTTTACTTCCTAAATATTTCCGTTTTTGTTTCTCTCTCTCCACCCCTACTTTCCCCAAATATCCTATTTTACGTTCTGGCTGCCTTTCCTCACCAGTCTCTCCAAGCCCCAGACCCCACCTGCCAGAATCCTTTGTAAAAATGGAAATCTAACCATATCATACCTGCTTAAAACACATCCACTCCTCACTGGCTGGAATGGCATTTTCTAAGTGGTTTTCACTGGAATGACAGACGTCCTGCAAGACAAATTCAACATGAAATCTTGGCTAAACCCATTTAAACCGAGTTCTTTACCATTCAGCACCCTTAACATACCCATAAACACTTTGGCCCTTTCAGAGGGATTACCAGTTAGCCTTTCCCAAACCCAACTAAACGCACAGCACCTTTCTTCCAAGGGAGCCCTGCAAAGCAAAGCAATTGGCATTAAAACATAAACATTTTAAGAAACATTTCCTATAGATGTTGCCAAGAATTCAAACGAATGGCGATTCGCTCAATCCGACATCCACCTTCTAAGAATTAGTTTCTTTTTTGATGCTGCCTACAACGATTTTTCTGGGCTAGATTATCTACTTTTCCCTTACGACATAGTCTGGGCAAAATAGATTTGAGATTGGTCTTGGAATTTCACACACTTACTAGTCCTATGACTTCTGGGTAAGCTTCTTCTGTTTCTCCGAGTCTCTTGTTCCTCATCATTAAACTCTCTATAAAACCTACCTCGTAGAATGTTTTGATTAAATGATACAGCATCTGTAAGGTACTGGCATATAGAAACTGCTCAGTAAATTCTCTTTCTGCTTCTGTTTGAACTTTCAGGTGATCTTAGCAGCTTCCTCTCTCAAGAGTAACTGAGACTCTTGTTACAAGGAAACGATCCTGAGACAATGCCTTATGCAGCAGACAGGGTATTATCCATACTACAGTCACAAGACCTAAAGAGCGACTTCCAGGTGACCCTCTCTTCCCTAGTCCACAAAATTGCACCTGCTCTACATCGTGGACTGCGAGGCCAGACCAGGGGTGCCTTCTTGAAGAGCGTCCAATGATGCATTTAATTGCACATTGTTGGCAATTGTGTTAAATGAGGCGAATACCTCTGGCCCTTGCCTTATGTCAGAAATTCTTTCTCCCCTGAATTTATTAACAAAACAAGAGACATTTTTTGTTTGTTTGTTAACAAATGACAGTCTGGACTTTGTGGCTGTGACACCCACTGATTTCAATTTTTTAAATTTTAGGTAAGGACATTTAGGAAGAAACGCTGCAAATTTTAAAGAAAATATGAACAACATGCGATGTGTTGAAAAATGGGCACGGGATATTTACTGAGGAGATGCAAATTTTCCTAAGTAGTAACATGTTCAAAATAATCTAGAAAAATATTTGATAAAATATGCAGTGGACAGCAAGAAATTAGGTAAGACAATTCTAGGAACAATTTAAAATTAAGAAATCTCCGATGCTATCTATCACTTCTCTGTTATACTCCATTTTCTCAGTAGATGGCACCCTTCCCCTGCCTTCAAAGCCTTGATTTATGCTCCGGTGTAACGGGGCTGACAGTCCACTACAATTGGTTAGTAAATCCTCTTCCGGTCTTAGCGAAATACATACATACAGCCCTGTGGCCCCTACAATACCTTGCAAGTAGAATGCATTGCCTGGAGAAGCCAATATTTTATTTTATTTATTTATTTATTTGCTTTTTAGCGCTGCACCTGCGTGCAGGATATGGAGGTTCCCAAGCTAGGGGTCTAATCGGAGTTACAGCTGCCGGCCTACACCACAGCCACAGCAACGCAGGATCCGAGCTGCGTCTGCCACCTATACCACAGCTCACGGCAAAGCCAGATCCTTAACCCACTGAGCAAGGCCAGGGATCGAACCCACAACTTCAGGGTTCCTAGTCAGATTCATTTCCTCTGAGTCACAACGGGAACTCCGCGAAGCCAATATTTTAACTAAAGAAATTTTCCTGTGTTTTCCTTGAAAGGATTTTCAGAATTCAGTCCTTTCATTCATCTTTTGGTGATTCATAACTGTAGCCCCAAAGGTTGCCCTCTTTCCAATATTCTAACTTCACCCTAGATCTCTTAGTCTGAACAGGTGACTCGGCTGCTATTTTATCAAGAAGCTCAATCCAGTCATTAATTTCATTCATGTACTGATTCAATTTATAGCCGTTCATTCTATACCTGCTATATGCCAGATACTGCTAAGCTCAATGCATGCAAAGATGCACTATTTTTGATCTTTGCCTTTAGCTCAAAACTTATTTGGAGAGACAGAGAGAAACATAATTATATTACGTACAGTTACACTTTTTACAGTAGTAGAGATATACACTTGATGTTATGGAGCCCAGAGAAAGTGGACCAGCCTGTGGGAGAGCTCTCTGGAATTATTAATTATTGGAATTATTGTAATTAACCATAATTGGCATTATTAATTATAATTAACATATTAAATATAATTAAAATAATTAAATAGAAATAACATACTAATTATAAATATGAAGTATATGTTAATTAAATTAATTATTGATATCAATTGATTATAATAATTAACAATTAAGAGACATGTAATTAATACAATGATTAAGCCAAGTCTTAAGGGGGTAAAGAAGAACTGATTCAGCAACTTTCAGGACAGAGATACAGTCCAGGTGGGTCGTGTACTTTGAGGAAAAGGATGGAGGTGAGGTATGTTACAAGCGTGGGTACTTTTCTAAGCAGCCACCAGTGGTTCTCAATCCTGGCTGCATATTAGATTCCTTGGGGACTTTCTAAAACCCACTTCCAGACTTCATTCCCAGATGGGCTTCTTTAAGTAGCCGGGAACTGCTAAAGTGCTGGTGTTTACAAAAATGAAGTCCCTAGGAGTTCCCTGGTGGCTCAGCAGGTTAAGGATCTGGTGTTGTCACTGCAGTGGCTGCTGTGGCACTGGTTTGATCTCTGGCCAGGGAACTTCCCTGGGCCAAAAAAATTAACAAGTAAATAATTCTATAAGTGACCCCTAGGGTCAGGAAACAATTTTTGTTGCTGAGAGAGTGATGACAACGACTCTGGAAGGTAGATGGGGATCTTCACCTTTTACATGTGGGCAGCTTGTTAGCTTGTAGCTCCCGGGTCCCCTCGAAGTGGAGGTAACAGTTTCCTAACGACTGTGCTAAAAGTAGTCAGAAAGTCACGTTTGAGAAACACTAGAATACATCGGGGAAACCTGGAGAGTCCAGCTAAAGTGGGGGGACTTGCCCTGCAGTCAGTGTGGTACCATGAAAGAGGTTTGATTTTGTTCTCTTTGTCTTGTGTTTTTGTTTTTTGCAAGGGACTGAGCTGGTTTTGGAATTGCTTTTGAGAGCAGCCACCACGGAGGACCTGAGGGAAGAATGGAATGGTAGGAGACAGGGAGATAGCTGAGAAATTTCTCTTAACACTCCAGCTGGGAGGAAAAGAGGCTGACCAAGGGTTGGGATGTGGGATGTTGGGGGGGGGGGGCGGTCTGGGATGTCAAATTGCTAGGATTAATGGGGCTAAAGAGAAGGACAGGGCTTGATTAAGATCTTTAGGGACCTGAGGTGTTAAAAAAGAATCTACTGCTGGAGTTCCCATTGTGGCTCAGTAGTAACGAACCTGATTAGAATTCATGAAGATGTGGGTTTGATCCATGGAATTGCTCAATGGGTTAAGGATCCGAGTTGCTGTGGCTGTGGTGTAGGATGGCAGCTGCAGCTCCAATTGGACCCCTAGCCTGGGAACTTCCATATGCCATGGGTGCAGCCTCAAAATAAATAAACAAACAAATAAATAAGTAAATAGCTACAATGGAGCATATAGTGAGAAAATTCAGCAAAATTCTGTTCTGAAATTTTTATCCTGTAGTGAGTGTTTGTGTGTGTACAATTTCAAATATTCAACTCTTTCCAAATGTTTTTTTCTGATGTTGGTAACTTGAACACATGCTGATCTGACTCCCAGAAAATTCAATACTAAGAGGGAGTATAAAGGGTGACTTCCAGGGCAGCTGGGTGGTTGGGGGTCCTTCCCTGCCCACTGACACAAAAGTGGAGTATCCTGGGCTTTTTTGCGGGAAGGGATTTGCACAGCTGTGCCTCAAGCTTTCAGAAAGCCAAGTTTATGGGCAAGGGCTGGACCTCAGAGGCTGATATGGCATAGCTGTGGTTGCTAAAAAAGGAGGAGGGATGATTGTATTTGTTTTGTCAACTAGACTTGACTGTCTACTCATAGAAGATGACAGGCATGAAAACTGCTCTGACACAAGGAAGAAACCCTTGGACTCTGTGTAGCTGGGAGGCGGTGAGGAGAGACTGGCCAAGAAGGAAGACAGGTATCCGTCTGGTGTGGAAGAAAGGGTGTCGAGGAGGCCAGGCGACAATTCTCTCTCACTCGTTTTTTGTTTTTTGGTTTTTTTTTTTTTACTTCTTTCAGTATAGAAATTTAGGCTACTCCCAAAGTTCTGTTCTCTATTTTTTCTCTTTCTTTCTTTCTTTCTTTCTTTCTTTTTTTTTTAACTTCTATCAACTCAACCAACACCTCCCCTCAGAAGCGCTCAAGTTTGTGTGTATGATTTATAATTTCCCACTGATAGGTATCCGTAAGCGGATCTGGTACATGTAAAAGTTTTGGCCTCTATGATAAGCGACTCTTTTTATTTATTTACTGTTTCAATGAATACCACTGCTCTGAATTCCCTGCTGCTCATTCCAAGTTAGAAAGTTTAAGTCAGGACTTCTTATAGTTGATGTTGGGGCCTGAAGGAGAAGGAGGTGTCAGTGATGAATTGCAAATTAATGGCTTGGTTGCCTTTGTGTGAGTGTGTTACACAGTGTGGGGAGAGTTTGGGAAGAGGGGTACAGTCAATACAGGCAGAGAATACAGTGAATTCAGAGTTGGACATGCAGGGACTGAAGTTTCTAGGAGATGTGTGACTCTTTAAGAAGACAACTGAATATGTGGATTTGAAGTTAAATGAAAGATACATATTTTAGACTCATTGCCAATGAATCATGCTTACAGCAATGAGGCCACTGGGGAGAATGTGAGATGAGAAAGGGGTTAAAAATTGACATTGGGATTTGTCTTTCTCACTGGGGAGAATGTGAGATGAGAAAGGGGTTAAAAATTGACATTGGGATTTGTCTTTCTCTTTCTAACTTAGTTCACTTAGTATGAGAGTCTCTGGTTCCATCTATGTTGCTACAAATGGCATTATTCTTTATTTTTTATGGCTAAGTAGTATTCCATTGTGTATGTGTACCACATCTTCCTAGTCCATTCAACTGTTGATGGACATTTAGGTTGTTTCCATGATATCACTTATATCTGGAATCTGATAATGGCACAAATGAACCTTTCCACAGAAAAGAAACCCATGGACTTGGAGAACAGACTTGTGGTTGCCATGGAGGAGGGAGAGGGGGTGGGATGGTTTGGGAGTCTGGGGTTAATAGATGCCAAGTATTGCATTTGGAGCGGGTAAGCAATGAGATCCTGCTGTGTAGTACTGGGAACTATATCTAGTCACTTATGATGGAACATGATGGAGGATAATGTGAGAAAAAGAATGTATATGTGTGTGACTGGGTCACTTTGCTCTGAAAGAGCAGAAATTGACAGAACCAACTATAATGGGAAAAAATAAAAATCATCTTAAAAAAAGATAGAACATTGGAAATAGCGGCAGTTTACAGAGTGTGATGGAATGAATGTTTGTGTCTCTCCCTGCCCCCATCCTCAGCTCATATGTTGAAATTATACCCCACAATGTGATGATGTTTGGAGGCGGGTCTTGGGGGTGATGAGGTCATGAGGGTGGACCCCTTATGAATGGGATTAGTGCCCTTATAAGAAGAGACATAGAGAGCCTCCTCACCTCACCCTCTCTTCCCTCTCTCTCTCTCTCTCTCTCTCTCTCTCTCGGAAAAAAAAAAAGACAACCCACAGCAACAAGGTGGCTTCCTGTAAGCCAGGAAGTTGACCATCACCAGACACCTGATCTGCTGACCTACTGGCCCCTTGACCTTGGACTTAGCTCCCAGAACTATGAGAAATAAGCGTTTGTTTTTAAGCCACTGAGTCTATGGTGTTTTCATTTTTGCAGCCTGAGCTAAGAAACAGGGTGCAGAAATGGATGGGCATGGAGAACGGGGAGGGGCTGTCAGAAAGATGAGACCTGGGTTGGGCAGGGATGATGTGTTGGAGGAATACCAAGAAGAAAGGCATCAGCAGTCGAGGGAGGATTCGGTGCTTATCTGGTGTAGATTCAGTGCTTATTGTAGTGTGGAAAACAAACTACATTCTCAAAAAAGTCTTTTAGACTCTATTAAACTTCCTGATTATGTTTCTACATAAGCCATCAATCCACTATGTGCATGCGTGAGTGCGTGTGCGCGCGTGCACGCGCATGTGCACGCAGGGAGCACCACTTTCCTACATCCCTCAGATTTCTGTACCCATTGACTACAGTCCTGTCCTACTGCATTATGGATGCTTGTAAAGTGTGATTCTGGGCCATGTGGTATATACAAAGTATTGCCCAATTCACCTCCACTTTTTCTTCTCTCTAGAGTCTTGCCCTCGCTGATGGCAGCACCAGTCTTAGCTCACCTTGCTCCTTTGGGGAGCGATGGGCAACTTCCTGAATCTGCCTGGGGCTTATTTTGTTTACTTGAATTTGCCTTCTTTGGGCCAAAAGGCTCTTTCCTAATTGTTTCACAATTAATGTCACATGCACATTATTTGGGTTATGCTGGGTCCTGAGTGCCCCCTGAGCCATTTCTCACTGTACATGAGTCTGTGCATGACTGGGGAACATTTGAAGATGGGGTTTGGTGGTGTTGGGCTAGAATGTTGGTATTTGTCTTTCTCTTTCTGAATTTCTTCACTTAGTATAAGAGTCCCTAGTTCCATCTATGTTGCTGAGGGTGAGCAAAGGCTGAGGCGTTCTTTAGGGTTCCTGGGTGTGCTGTATGTGGTATATGGAAAAAAATAAAACTAAGCAAATGATGGACTCAATGTAACTATAAAATATTAGGTTTACAACACTGACTATTCTCTAGGTGAGCAAGCTTGTCCCAGGCCTTTAAGTAGGATTCTGCATTCTCTGGTGTGGCAGCTTAGACACTCTCAGAGGTATGCTCTTTATCTGAAATCATGATTAGACAATGTTGTGATTATCAGTTATTGCTCAACAGTGCTGAGAAACAATTCCCCCAAAGCTCAGGGCTCATAAAGGTAACCCAGGGAAAAGCCTTTGCTTCAGCCAGTGAGTCAGCTCACCGCAATGCTTCACCAGGCATCTAATTAGATCACTTCCACTGATCACAGCATTTCTTCTGTCCCAGTCAAGATACACGGCCAAGTCCTAGGTTGGTGGAACATCAAAGTGTGCTACTCTAGGACTTCCTGTTGTGGCTCAGTGGTAATGAACCTGACTAGTATCCATGAGGACGCGGGTTGGATCGCTGGCCTTGCTCAGTGGGTTAAGAATCCAGTATTGCTGTGAGCTATGGTATTGGTTGAAGGCTCAGCTCAGATCCCTCACTGCTGTGGCTGTGGTGTAGGCTGGCAACTACAGCTCTGATTCAACCCCTAGCCTGGGAACTTCCATATACCAAGGGTGCAGCCCTAAAAAGATACATACATACATACATACATACATACATACATAAATAGGAAAGGGTACCCTGCCTCAAGGGGAGAGTGGAGGGGAGCAAATAGTAAATTCATCCTTCTGAACTGAATCCTGTTATAGGAATTCAGTGCTCAGATAGAATATTTTTAACAAGTAAAATTCAGAAAAGTCGTCTTTTCACCAAAAACCTTGTTCCAACTCTAATGAAGACCCCTCAGAAATCATGAATCATTACCTTAAAAAAAGTGAATACAGTTTTCCTTGCATTTAACATATTCTTAATAAAATGAGTAAATGGACCAGGGGAAAAAACCCAGACAATTGCAAACATAATCTAATTTGTCAAAATCCTACTCACAGAGAACATCTATAAGAATACAACCAAATCACTTCGTCAACGTGCGTATTTTATGATATACTTATCTTGTGTTTCTTTGTAAGCATCTAGACTGGTCAGGATGTACCACCAACCCTGCCAGGATGGAGGGGACCCACGTAGTCAGCTTGCCACCCCAGGCCTGCTTAGTCTCCTTGAGGGACCTGTCCTGTTGGAGGGCTCAGCATCAGTCTCTTGCTTGTTTATTTGGTTTTTTTGGTCATGCTCGTGGTATGTGGAAGTTCCCCAGCCAGGGACTGAACCTGTGCCACAGGGATTGAACTGCTGCAGGGACACTTCCAGATACTTAACCCACTGAGCCACATGGAAACACCTCAGCATCAGTCCCTAGCAGCAGCTAGATCAGCTACAGAGGACAGCTGGGACATGTTGGGACACACATGCCTTCCTTCTCTGCCACCATGGCTATTCCATCCACGGCCATCGTATGAAGATTGCAAACTAGGGACAGAGGCCGGCTGACATCTTGTAGCCAAGTCATTCTGTCTACTCAGTGCAACGCCTCTTCTAAAGGGAATGGTCCCTGAGGGCATTAAATGTGATAAGAAGAACCTCAGATGCCTTCCCCAGACCTTCTTATCTCTGATTTTCCAGATTTGTTCCTTTGAGGCCCTGATCACCCATAGAGCCATTTCCACTGCACGAGGCTATGTGTATCCTGGCTTTGAACTCCTCTCTGTCACAAAGGAGGTGGCTGGGTACACTGCCTGCATCCTGTCTACTGGGACAGTTTCCGTCCCTCTTGGCCTCCACCACCACCCCCCTCCCAGGGGTGGGGGCTGGAGGGAGGCACCACTCTGTTGACTTGCACCAATGCTGAACCTCCTTATGTGAACCGTCTTGGGGTTTTCCTCTGCTGCCTGGTCACAGGGGACATCCCGCAGGTGTGTGGAGCTCATGAAGCAATGGAAGGTGACAGGGAGCCCAGGGCCTGTGTGCACCTTACTTGTGCTTTCTGGGCCTGCCAGCTCCAACCTGGGTAAACCTCTTTCCATCCTTGGGTAGACTGAAGCTGGATTTGCCCTGTCCTATGTCTTGGTGGATGGGCAGTCCTCATTTCAGATGAGGAGTTCTTGCTGCACAGTTTCTTGATGTTCCACAGCCACCAGGGCCCAGCTGGAAGTCAAAAGCTCATTTCCTATTACGGACAGTGTGGTCTTGTGCCAAAAACCCGCAAGCATGGCTGCGTATCTCCTGTTGGACTCCTTGCAGCAAGGCACCTGCTGAGTAATATGGCACACACACTGGGGCTGCCTGAAGCACAGCTTATACAGATCTGCTGCAGAGCCCCTTCTTATTCTGGGCCATCAAATCTCCTAACCTTCCCTGCCACTCGGGAACCAGGTTGGTTGCTAAAACCCCAGAAGGCAGCACGGGAAGCTTTGTAGAGAAGAGGAAAGAGCAAAGCCAAGATGTGGGCAGGTTAAGTCTTGCCTGAGTGGCTCCATGGGGGTGGCGGGGGAACCCTGGACCTTAAACTGTATCACTGAGTCCATTCTCTGTATTGTATCCCAAGTCAAATGAATACAAGCCCCGAAGGTGGGGATTGGGTCAAGCAGGAGTGGGTGTTGGGACAAGGTAGCAAGTGTCAGCTGCCAGGAATTCCTTATAGCGACTGGGAGTGGGTTAACGGGCGGTAAAGGAGGTCTGGATGGGGTGCCACCAGCATCTATGACAAACTCATTCCAGTTTGAAAGCTGCGGGAAAGAAAATGAAAAGAAATCACCCTGAGTCACATTATCTATGGAAGCGAACACCAAAGATATGTTGGGTGCATTCCCTAAAGTTTTTCTCAAATGATTTTAAATTGTTTCAGATTTTATTTTACAAAGTATGATTATACACAAGTTGTTTTCCTGTTTTTTTTTTTTTTTTTTCTTTTTGCTCCCGCGGCATATGGAGGTTCCCAGGCTAGGGGTCCAATAGGAGCTATAGCCACCGGCCTACGCCAGAGCCACAGCAACGCCAGATCCTTAACCCACTGAGCAAGGCCAGGGATCGAACCCGCAACCTCATGGTTCCTAGTTGGATTCATTAACCACTGAGCCACAACGGGGACTCCTGTTTTCCTGTTTTTTAAAGCCCTGTATCAGTGTCAGAAGCATGTCTCGATCATCATAGGAATTTTTAGAAATAATTTGTAATGCAACACAAATACATAATGCTTCTCATCACAATGAAACATTTAGGATTAAGGTGCAATCTCGGATTTCATGTGCTGTTTTAAAACATAAAGATCTGGATAGGGCTTTCGTGGACATGCAGGTTGATGACTGTCACTGGTCAGATCTGAGCAGATAGCAGAAGTGCTGGGTTGGCAGGCCCAGACCTGCAGGACATGGAGGGTTTGTGCATAAGAGCTTACATTTTCAGATGGTGCATCTGGCAAGACAGGAAAGGGGCCATATTCATGGACAATATGATACCAGAACCCCAAGTGCGAAGTCTACACAGGAAGGCAGGTAACGCAAACAGGAGTATTAGGTGAAGAGAAAGGCTGCATGCCCAAGGCGGTGTTGCCAGAGCACATCCTCACATAATACCCGATTGCTTTAGCTGGAATCCAGAAGAGTGTGTGTGTGTGTGTGTGTGTGTGTGTGCACACGCATGTAAAGTCTCCTAAGTTTTAAAGAGGTGCCCATTTTCTTTAGGGTTTAGCTCAAGTACAGCAGTAAGAGGTGGCTTCCGTGCATGATGTTTGCACTAGGCTTGGTGCTGCTGGGAGCAGCCAGAGGCAGAAGACTCCCATCACACTCAGAGACCATGTGTGCTGCAGTTGACACATTAAGAAATAAAACACTAAAATAACAACCTCTGGGAGTTCCTGTCGTGGCTCAGTGTTTAAAGAATCTGACTAGGAACCAAGAGGTTGTGGGTTCGATCCCTCACCTTGCTCAGTGGGTTAAGGATCCGGTGTTGCCGTGAGCTGTGGTGTAGGTCGCAGACAGGGTTTGGATCCCGTGTTGCTGTGGCTGTGGCGTAGGCTGGCAGCTACAGCTGCGATTAGACCCCTAGCCTGGGAACCTCCATATGCCGCAGGAGTGGCCCTAGAAAAGGTAAAAAGACAAAAAAAAAAAAAAATACAATAACAGCCTCTAGTTCCCTAAGCTCTCCATCTCATGCCTCATTTCAGGCCTTTCTCACTGCAGTTTTCACCCTCACCCCAGTTTCAAACAAGTCTCTGGGCTTGGCTGGACTACTTGCCTTGGGAGGTTCCATGATAAACATCTCTGTTAAAAAAGCAGCCTCTCTGGCAAATTCCAAGCTCTATTTATTCTTTCTAGAAAAAAATTATGTAGATGTTAAAATAAATATGGAAGAATCAACTTCTAATAAAGGTAAGATGGGGGTAGAAGAAAGACCTGGGTTTGGTGTCATTTGTAATACAGAAGATGACATAACTGCAGAGACAAAGAGATGGATAATTATGAAAATATTATAAATAGCCATATGATAATAGAAGACTTGAATGAAATGGTCACATTCCTATAAAATGCTACAATTTCAAAATTGAGGAGTTTCCACTGTGACTCAGTGGGTTTAGAACCCAACATAGTGGAGTTCCCTCAGTGTCTCAGCAGTTAACAAACCCGACCAGGACCCATGAGGATGCAGCCCTGACCTCAATCAGTGGGTTAAGGATCTGGCGTTGCCATGAACTGTGGTATAGTTTGCAGATGCGGCTTGGCTCTTGTGTTGCTCTGGCTGTGGTGTAGGCCAGCAGCTGTAGCTCTTCGACCCCAAGCCTAGGAACCTCCATATGCCATGGGTACAACCCTTAAAAAAAAAAAGGGGGAACCTGACATAGTATCTGTGAGGATGCAGGTTCGATCCCTGGCCTTCCTTAGTGGGTTAAGGATCTGGCATTGCCCCAAGCTTTGGTGTAGGTCATAGATGCAGCTCGGATCTGTGACCTGTAGCTCTGATTCGACCCCCAGATGGGGAACTTCTATATGCCACAGGTTCGGCCATAAAAAGAAAAAAAGAAATGAAAAAAGGATCATAAGCAAAGCAAGAGGAAATAGAGAACTTGAATCAACCAATAAGAACTAAATATATGAAAATGATGATCATTCTCACTCTCAAAACTTGAATGCCCTTGCATTCTTATGAATTGAATTTTCTCATGATTTTCTTCTAGTCAATTCAAATATTTTATTTATTTGAAGTTTATTCTTTTGTAGTATAAGGTATCTAGTTTGTTTTCTTATTGTTCCAGTGCCATTAATTAAAAATCCCATCTTTCCACCACTCTGCTTAGCCCTTTCTTATTCTGGGCCACTGAAAGCTCTCAGCCTTCCACCCACTCTATAAATGAGTTGGTTAACTAATACGGAAATAAAATCCAGTTAGATGAACTTTTTTTCAAATGAACTTTTAATACTTGCTCTAAAAATTGTATGCAGGAATTAAGGTCTAAGGTCTATGAGAATCTCAAAAGATTGCATTGATGACTTTCCCACCAGATGTTAAGAAAAATAGAGGCTTATCAATTTTGTTGACCTCGTTTGCTGCCTTCCCTGGTTTTGAGCATTTTATATGATTCCATTTTATCTCCTGGGTTAATATTATATTGATTTTTTCCTACCATTTCCACTTTTCTGTTTTATTGATTTCTATTCTAATTTTTACCATTTTCTTACTTCTGTTTGCTTTAGGCTTAAATTGTTTATGGGTTCCTAAGGTGGATGCTTAAGTTGTTGACTTGAGGTCTTTCTTCTTTTCTAATTGATATGTTCAATGACATAAATTTTCTCTCCGTACTCTTGATACATTGTATTTTCATTTTCCTTTAGTTCAAAATATGTTTAATTTTCTCTTGAGACTTCTTATGGAGCTCACAGTTGATTTTGAAGTATGTTGTTTAATTTTCAAATATTTGGGGGCTTTCCAGATACTTTTTTTGGTACTAATTTCAAGTTTAACTCCATTTTGGTCAGAGTGCATACATTGTGTGATTTCCATTTTTGTGACTTTGTCATGATATCTTTTATGGGCTGGTATGTGGCCTTTCTTGGTGGGTGTTACAAATGAGCTTGAGAAGAATGTATATTCTGCTGTTGCTGGATGCCATATTTTACAGATGTCAATTAGATCCACAGATACTGCTGGTCCAGATCATCTGCACCCTTACTGATTTTCTACTTTACACATTATCAATGGAGGGATATTGAAGCCTCTAACTATAATGGTAAATTTCTTCTATTTCTTTTTTCAGTTCTATTGGGTTTGGCCTTATATATTTCCACTCTCTGCTGTTAGGTACATACACACTTAAAATTGTTATGTCTTCAAAGAGAATTGACTCTATTAAGTAATGCTTCTCTTTATCCCCAATAAACTTCCTTGTTCTAAAGTCTTCTTTGTCTGAAATTAACATAACTACTGTAGCTTTCTTTTGATTCATGTTAGTATTTGTTTTTTTTTTTCCTGTCCCCCCTCTTTTTCTGCCTTCTCTGGTTTTAATTCAACATATTATATAATTTTATGTTGTCTTCTCTCTTAGCATGTCAATTATATTTGTTAACAATTTGGTAAGGGTTGCTCTTGGGTTTACAATGTATGGTTTTAACTAATCTAAGTTCATGCTGAAATAACACCATACAGTTTCACATGGGCTGCAGGTACCTTATAACAGTGTTACCAATTCCTTTGTTCCTTTCTTTGTGACATTACAGTTATTCATTTTATTTACCTACATGCTATAATCATACAACACATTATTGCTATTATTCTTTTAAACATGCAGTTATCTTTTAGGTCAATTAGTAATGGTAAAATTAAAAGGTCTTATTTCACCTTCCTTTATTCCTAACATTCTTCCTTTCTTTATGTAGATCCAAAGTTCAGACCCATAGAGCATTTTTCTTCTCTCTGAAGAACTTCTTTTAATAGTTCTTGCTTATAGGATAATTTTGCTAGTTATAATGTTCTAGATTGGTAGGCTTTTCCTTCAATTCTTTACATATTTCCACTTTCTTCTTTCTTACATAGTTTCTGATGAAAGCATCCTGAAATTCTTATCCTTGTTCCTTTACATGTAAGGTGTTTTTATTATCTGGATTCTTTAAGTATTTTTTTTGGGGTGGTCTTTGATCTTTTTGCAGTTAGAATATGGTGTGTGTGTGTGTGTGTATTTGGCATTTATCCTACTTTTGGTTCTCTTAGCTTTCTGAATGGTTTGATATTTGTCATTAATTTTGAAAAGTTCTTAGCCATTATTACTTCAGATATTTCTTCTCCTTTTTACTCCCTTTCTTTACCTTCTGGAACTCCAGGTATGCATATCATGCACATTTGAAATTGCCCCACAGTTCTTGGGTGTTCCATTCTTTTTTTCCCCCTCTTTGCATTTCAATTTGGGAAATTTTTATTGATCTATCTTTAATCTCAATGATCCTCTCTTTTGCTGTGTCTAATATACTAATGAGCCTTTCCAAAACCTTCTTCATTTCTCTTATAGTGCTTTTGAGTTCTAATTTAATTTTTTTTTCTTAGAGTTTCCATCTCTCTGTGTACTTTACTTTGATGTGTGTTTTCCAACACCACTGAGTTGGAAAAACTGCCACACTGGAGTTCCCACTGTGGATAAGTGGTAACAAACCCAACTAGTACCTATCCATGGCCTCACTCAGTGGACTAGGGATCCAGTGTTTCCATGAGTGTGGTGTAGGCTGCAGATGCAGCTTGGATCTCATGTTGTTGTGGCTGTGGTGTAGGCCATCAGCTACAGCTCTGACTTGACCCCTAGCCAGGGAATGTCCATATACCACAGGTGCAGTCCTAAAAAGACAAAACAAAAGAAAAAAAAACTGCCATGCTCACAACACTTCTCACACTAGATGTGTGTTTTTTTTTCCTCCAGCAATTTTCCAGTTCTCAGTGGACACTGATCAAATGTCTTGTAAATGAACTCACTTTTGACACTCTTTACTTAGAGATAGCATCTCATTCCATGGGTCAAGGGCTCAGTCCCATAAGGCTGCTCAGTCAGATGCCAATTGTAAGTCCAAGTTGTCACCTGTGTTTCTGACCAAGCAGTTTTATTATTATTATTTTTGGCCACCCCTGTGGCACATGGAAGTTCCTAAGTCAGGGATCTTAACCAACTTCAGCTTTAAATTGGAGGTTTTCATGACTCCTTTCAGTTTGACTAACTTGCTAGAATGGCTCACAGAACTCAGAGAAACACATGTATTAGTGTATTATAAAGGATACAGATGGATGGCCAGAAGAAGAGGTACACAGGGTAGAATTGGGAGGGCACTGAGCACTGTGGCTTCTGTCTCCATGAACTGGGCACCCATCTCACAGGCACAGGGCTGCATTCACCAACATGGAAGCTTCCTGAACACTGTCCTTTGAGGGTTTGTTTGTTTTTGTTTGCTTGTTTGTTTGGTTTTTGGCTGTAGCCACAGCATATAGAAATTCCTGGGCCAGGAATGGACCTGTGCCACAGCTGCAGCCTGTGCCACAGCTGCAGCAACACCAGATCCTTAACCTGTGGCACCACAAGTGAACTTCCTCCTTTGGTTTTTACATCGGCATGATGAATACATCACTGGCCATTGGTGATTCATTCAACCTCTAGTCATTCTTCCCTCCCCAAAGGTTGGGGGGTGGGGCTGAAATCTCTATCAGGTTGGTTCCCCTGGCAACCAACTCTCACCCTTAAGGGTTTTCCAATAATCTCATTTACATAAGATCAGGTGTGGGTGAAAGGGACCTTTCAGTGAATATTAGAGCACCCGTTTCATTTTTATCACTCTTATCACTTAGGAGTTTTTTTTTGTTTTTTGTTTTCTTGCTTTTTTAGGGCTGTACCAGTGGCATATGGTAGTTCCCAGGCTAGAGGTCAAATCTGGAGCTACAGCTGCCAGCCTACACCACAGCCACAGCAATGAAGGGTTAAAGCCCAGTCTGTGACCTATACCACAGTTCACGGCAACACAGGATCTTTAACGCACTAAGCAAGGCCAGGGATCCAACCTGAGTCCTCATGGATACTAGTCAGTTTCGTTACCGCTGAGCCACAACTGGAACTCCAAGCACATTTTTTAGAACATAAAGGTTCCTTAACCACCCATGTTCTCAACTTGGTGACTTCAGCCAAAATTTTAAGATGTCCAGAAAATGTTCTACTTAACAGCCTATAACCTATATTTGCATACCTAGTACATAGTTCTCTGCAAAGTGAATCAAACATACTGGACATTCAGTGTATATTTTTGAAAGGAGGAGCTAGAGAAGTTAAGAAGGAGAAAGTCAGGAGGAAAGAGAACAAGCACCCTTGGGAAGGAGAGGTGATGGGACTGAAGGGGGCTTGAGAGGGCAGGAGGTCTGAAAGGCCACTGGGGACGAGACAAGGCCAAGGGGTGACAGGTCTGCCTGGCAGATGGAAGGCCAGATGGTTTCTGTGCTTGCCTTGAGAACTGCGATGGTGAAACTGGGATGAGGCAAAGTGGAGAAGCCATGGGCCTTGAGGGGGTGGCTGATGATGCTGAGCTGAGCTGGCTGTCTGGGCATCTGTGTGGACTGAAGTTTGTACTCCCCTAAATTTGTGCCTTGAAGCCCTGATCCAGTGTGATGATATGGGAAATGCAGCCTTGGGGAGGTGATTGGGGTTAATTACGTCATTAGGATGAAGCCCTTGTGATAGGGTTAGTGCCCTTCTAGAAAGGGACAGAGCAAGCTCTTTCTCTCTATGGCCCCACTTGGAGGAAAGGCCCTGTGAGGACACAGTGACAAGCCTCACCTGAAACCAAACCACCAGGCACCTTGATCTTGCACCCCGCCCCGGAACTCTGAGACAATAAGCATTAGTTGTTTAAGCCTCCTGGTCTGTGGGGTTTTGTCATAGCAGCCCATGCTGACTCATACAGCATCAGGATGTAAACACCAAGCCAAAAAAAAAAGAAGAAGAAAAAAGAGAAACAGAGCATGGTCACACATTTTCCCAGTCAAAACCCTTCCAGTACCAGGAATTCTTCCTTGTTCCTGAGCAGTGTGATGACTGCAGGATGTGAGACGATGCCAACTGGAGAGCGAGGTGCCCACTCCTGGGACAGCCCTGGTCCCTCAGCCTTCCAAGTCGTAAGGGCCGCTTAGATGTCAGGCTCCTGATCATGGCTTTGTCAGGATTACATTTCAGATGGAAGCTGCTGGGAACTCACGCCACGGACTCTCGCTTCCCAGTGGCATGAAATCACCTTGTTATTTGTTACCCTCTAGAACCCTCTAATTGACATGTGGGCTTGTCTCCTCTGCCCTGCAAGTCAATCTGAATTGGTTTAGACAACTGTCTGGGTGCTGTAAACCCACAGTGAAACATCAGGCTTTTGCAGCAATCCAGCCAAAATGCACTCCAATTGGAAATAATTGCTGTTAATGCTGTTTCCATGTGCTGGGTGCCCATTAGGCCCCCGACCTTTGTTCCATGAAATCCCCTGAAAGTTGCTTCTTTATTCTTCAACTGAACAGACAGGCGCCCAGAACATACGTTTTTGGAATTTGTAATGCAGGAGCCACATTGTGCCTCTGTCTTAATGAACCTTGTTAACCAAGGATTTGGAGCATGAGGTGGCTGGTGTAAGAGGGCCTTTGATCTGAGTGCCCATCTGTAGTCGAGTGGGATGTCGCTCTTGTGAAATGAAATCCCTTTTCTTCTTTGGCATGTGCCAAACACCTTTATTGTTCTTGTTTAGGGAAACAGTGTGTGGAAAGTGCTTGGCTTCCGGCCGGGCACAATGAACATGAACTATCATTTTTATGATCATGAAATGAGTTTTTCTTTTCTTTTTCTTTTTTTTTTTAAAGGCTTCTCAACGGAGAGGAAATACGGGGGGCAGAGTTGTCAGAACCATGTAGGTGGATTCCAAGTAGTCAGTCCACAGTGGGTGCGGGTGCCATGTTCCCCAGGAGGCTGCCTCTCTAAGAGCATCTTTATCCCCAAGATATTCAAACTCATGTTTCTTCTGACTCTCACAGGGCCTTCCTGGGTACTTCTCATCCCCTCTTCCCACAACAAAAGATGGTAAGAGACAAAGGCTGCTGTCTCCCTTGCAAGGCAGGTGCCCCCACCAGCCCCGGAAGGAGCTCCAGGGATATGGTAATTAACATATTTCTCTTCATCTTTCTTGATAGTTAATCTCCAAAGCATGACAGCAGTGGGCCAGCTGATTAAACTGTAAGAATACAAAAGATCTGAAAGGAAGGTGGCCCTGATAAATACAGATGGATAACTTTGCTCATTCTGTGAAAAAAACAAAACAAACAAACAAACAAACAAAAAAACACCTCACCAGAATCCCGACTTGAAATACTAAATTAAACACTTGAAATGAGCCATCTGAATATGATTTCAGGATTAACAGGGTCCACCTGACTCAGGAGAATGACATTTCCTCAGGGTAAGACACAGCCCTTCTTGGATCTCGTGGAACAAAATGTGATCCTGGCACCCCCGCTGTAGCTCAGCAGGTTAAGAACTGACATAGCATTTGTGAAGATGCATGTTCAATCCCTGGACTCGCTCAGTGGGTTAAGGATCCAGCATTGCCGTGAGCTGTGGTGTAGGTCGCAGATGCATGTTGCCATAGCTGTGGTGTAGGCTGGAAGCCGCAGCTCCTATTTGGCCCCTAGCCTGGGAACTTCCACGTGCTGCAGGTTTGGCCCTAAAAAGACAAAAGGAAAAAATAAATGTGATCCTATGTAGAGTCTGGTCTAGGATTACTGCCCACTCAGGCCATCCAGGGAATGTGACACAGAGGCCCGGGAAACCTCAGCAGGGTTGGCACTTAACCTGTGGGTCCCCAGGGCTGCAGAAGTAAGTGTTTGGGTGGCTACTGTGCAGAGAAGGACCTGGGAGGCTGAACTTTCTTTTTTTTTTTGCCTTTTTTTTTGCCTTTTCTAGGGCCACTCCCGCGGCATATAGAGGTTCCCAGGCTAGGGGTCTAATCAGAGCTGTAGCCACCAGCCTACACCACAGCCACAACAATGCGGGATCCAAGCCAAGTCTGTGACCTACACCACAACTCATGGCAATGCCGGATCCTTAACCCACGGAGCAAGGCCAGGGATTGAACCCACAACCTCATGGTTCCTAGTTGGATTCGTTAACCACTGAGCCATGATGGGAACTCCGAGGCTGAACTTTCTACACGAGGTGATGCAGTTTGGATAAGGCCAAGGCCGAGAGCAAGGTGATGGGGAATCCAGAGCCCTGTGTCCTCCAGAGTGGGCACTGTGGCTCAACCCTTGCCAGGCTCTTTAGCCCTCACCCCTGTCCCCAGGGTAGGCTCAAGCATAGGCACCCCCATCTGAGCCACCTCCCCAAAGACCAAAGTGAAGGGCCATTCAGAAGAGAGCGGATCATCTCCCTTTCACATCTGCTGTCAGCAGAAAGGAAAAAAATAGGCTGTTTTATTATTATTATTATTTAAAAAACTCAACAGAAAAGCAGAGAGCAACATGATTTTTAAAGGCATTGGTTGAACATATTAGTCCAGGCAGCAACCTCAGAATGGTACTTGTGGTTTCCAGATAGGTCTGTAGGACAAAGACTTTTCTTCATTGAAATAGATACTTTGTGACACTGGGTATCAGGTGACATCAGCCACAGAGCTGGTCTTCAGTCCTTCTTCTTTGAGTTCGTGAAGCCATCCATGAAATTAAAGGCACCCACGTACTCAGCCAAAAGCATTCCCAGCTTGGGGGGCAAGAAACTAAAGAGAACACAAGAGTGAATGTTCTTGATCATCGTCCCTGAAAGCATCTTTATCAGCTCTGCGGAAAAGCAGTCATTGACTTGCCGCATGAGCATCCAATCCCACATGCGCACCTGACGGTTCCTGCCTCACGGCCCCTCGGGGCTCGTCCGCCACGTGGGAGGACACTGGCTCAGGGTCTCTGCCTGTCTCCATGCTTTATTCAGTCCCAAAGCTGCAGCGAAGACTCGTGGAGTTGGTGAGCCTGGCTAGCCGCCCAGCTCTGTCACTCACGCGCCATCTCAAGCACATTACTGAACTCACAAGCCTCAGTTTCTTTCGTTGCCAAAAGAGGGCACTGATCTTTCTTTCTGGGACCCCTGGGAAGGTGAGAGGCAATTGTCCCAAGACCCAGCTAAAACTGTCTATTTCCCACCCTAGCTTGTCCCCCCCAACCCTGGCGCTCTCTGCCCTCATCCATCCTGACCAATTATGCTGCAGAGGGAGGAGAGGCACAGAAAACAGGCCTGAGACCCACCCAGCAGTGGGGTTAAGAAAAGCCTTGTGCTGGACCTGGTGAGCAGACACGTGGTGGCCTAGGGGGAGGAGGGGGGAGGGAGCTGGCCTGGGGGTTTGGGGATAGTAGATGCAAACTATGACATTTAGAAAGGCGAAGCAATGAGGTCCTGCTGTACAGCACAGGGAACTCTATCCAAGCACTTGTGATAGAACATGATGGAAGATGATGTGAGAAGAAGAGTGTGTATATGTTTGTATGACTGGGTCTCTCTGCTGTACAGCAGAAATTGACACAACATTGTAAATCAACCATAATAACAATTTTTAAAAAAGAAAAGAAAAGTCCTGTGCTCGCTGCTCCTCTGGCGGGAACCCAAGATCGCCAGGTGGCTTCTCCCTGGTCAAATGTTACTTCCTCCCAGAGGACCGTGCTGATGATTAAACCCTCAGTGTGCAGCCCCCCAGGCCCCGCCCTCTTACCACCATCCAGCAGATCTTTCTTCTACTTTCCATTTCAGTTTGTTTAGTCCCTCTGTGAGCCCTCCAAGAAGAGAGATTTCACGAGAGCAGGGACCCTTGTCTCTCTTGTCCTTTGCTGGACCCAGATTCTGGGACAGCTGACCACAGAGCACGGTGCCCACCAGCCACGCTAATGCTTGTTGAATGACTATTTGAAGGAGCATGGGATGTAACTCCTGTTCAGAGAACATACGGAGGACCCACAGAGATGGCTCTCACACAGAGCCCAGAACTAAAGGCCCACAACACTAAGTGTAACCTCTATAGTTCCTCAAAAACATTGGAAAAATCAAGTCCCATGGTCCTCCCGGGTGGCAGTTCTATACCAACCCCATTTTGGAGGCCCTGCAACTCTGCAAATTTGAGATTGTGCCACAAATGGGCCCACTCAAGGAGTCAAAGTGCATTCATCTCACAGATACTCTGTAAGTGACCTCTCTCAATAGGATCTGGAGTAAGTCGTTGGTTGGTTTGGCCCATTACAGAAGTGGCAGAAGCTGGTGGTGTTACCTTTTCAAAAACACCATGATGTATATAAACCTTGGCATGTACAGGTACAGTTGTTCTTTCAGGATGGCATCTACTATCTTCTCGACAGCATATTCTGGTTCCAGAATTGGTAACACATAAGAAAGCCTGAGGAGTTTTTTTTTTTTAAAAATAAGAAATTAATAAAAGCAGTTGTTACAAATACATACAACAGTTGTCAGATATCGTTTCTTTGCTTCTTTCCCTCCCAGATTTGATCTAGTTCTATACCTCTCCTTATTATCCACCTGGTGAGTAATAACATATGCAGGACTTGCAATGGAAAACGATGATTCTAATAACACGCTGATGTTACATGACCCACGTGTACGAAACCCTGTCAAACGGTCCGAACGCTGTAAAGCACATCATTACAAAGTAACTGCCTGTCCTCTCATGAGCACAGACTGGTCCTTTCTGGTCCCTCTGTGGAACCAGGGACTGGGCAGGGTGGGGAGTCGGACGGCAGAAAGGGGGTGTGATGGACATGCGGGGAGGGGAGGGGAGGGGCCTGGGCTGGAAATGGCCTTGATAAACCACTCCCATGAAAGCCAGCATCGCAAACACTAACACATTTGAGGGGAAAAGAAATCCTCAACCATTTGATAAATCAGGCTGAATGCTGGGAAAAAAAGTTTGAAGCAACTTCAGAAAACAGAACAAAATAAATGGTTAATCATCTGTTTCTTTGAAATCAAAGGACAGGCTTACCTGGAAGTACAACCTTCAAACATTTGAGTTTTTATAAAAAATGGGCACACAATAGTGGTTTTGATCCCTTTTTGTTTGCTGGCAAATGTTTCAAAAAATACAGTTTCAGCAAATCCAAAGGCTGCAAATTTACTCGCACAATAATCTGAAAAAGACAAACGATGCTGCCATATGGTGCCGAGTTTTGTTTTGTTTTTTTTGTTTTTTTTTTTTTGTCTTTTTGCCATTTCTTGGGCTGCTCCTGTGGCATATGGGAGGTTCCCAGGCTAGGGGTCTAATCGGAGCTGTAGCTGCCAGGCTATGCCAGAGCCACAGCAATGCGGGATCCGAGCCTCGTCTGCGACCTACACCACAGCTCACGGCAATGCCAGATCGTTAACCCACTGAGCAAGGGCAGGGATCGAACCCGCAACCTCATGATTCCTAGTCAGATTCGTTAACCACTGCACCACCACGGGAACTCCCCCCCCTTTTTTTTGATTGTTAGGGCCTCACCTGCAGCATGTGAAGGCTCCCAGGCTAGGGGTCCAATCAGAGCTACAGCTGCAGGCCTATAGCACAGTCACAGCAACTCGGGACCCGAGCTGTGTCTGCGACCTACACCATAGCTTATGGCAATGCTGGATCCCTAACCCACTTAGCAAGGCCAGGGATCGAATGTGCAACCTCATGGTTCCTAGTCGGATTGTTTCCACTGCGCCACAACGGGAACTCCCAGTGTCAAGTTTTTAAATGGCACTTCGTTAAGGCTTCCTTGTACCACGAACACCCACAGAGAGTGGGACAACAATTTCAGAGTTCTTATTTTGTATGATCTTGGTCTGCTCAGCCTGGAAGAGGTGAGGAGAGAGGGGGACAGACCACAGTCACCCCAAGGTCAGCTGACAATGACCATGTGGACTCCAGGAGAAGCAGAGGTCACGCTGCCGGCCTTTGCTCCCATGTTAGTGTTGGGCAGACACTGCCAGCTGTTCCATGGGGCATAAGATGTGCATCCAGTCCTGTCCCAAATGACATCAACCCAACTGGGGCAGGAAGACACAAAAGAAGGAATAAAATAATCCGGGAAGCGGGTGTCGAGGCAGTGGAGCTCGGTGAGGGCTGTGATACTCAGACCAAGGTTTCTTCCAACCCCAATCCCTCCACTTGCAGAAGGAAAACAAAGGACTCTGTACTTTCAACCTCAACTTCACAAGTATCTTCAAATGCAAAGGGCATGGAACGTGGCACCTGTGGCGGTTTTGAGTTTTCTGTCCTAATTACACTCAGTAATTCAAGTAAGCACCTGAATATTCAGTTTGCTGAGTGGAAAGGTCTCAAGGAGAAAAGGCTGTAGGTTGGCTTATTTTTCCTTTGCACCACCCGTTGGGAAAGGGAGAAGAGGCTCACTTCTTGCTCTATTGGGATGTGGCTGCTCCAACTGGCAAGAACCAGGGTACAAATGCCAGATGTGGGGTTATCAGCACCTCCTGCCCCCAAGACGATGGTAAGATGCCTGGAGAAGGGACAGGAAGGGGAGGAGCCCCAAGCCACTTCTAGGACCACGGGAGTCATTTGGAAGAAATGCAGCTCCCTGAGCCCCTCGTCCCCTGAGATTAGGGTGAGCAGGATCAGGAAACTCTGCATTCTAAGAGGCACCCCGGGAGGTTCTGATGATGTGGGCACTCAGAAGGCTTATTTATGCTGCAGGGAGTGCAAGCACCTTGCATGTGAAGATAAGAGACATTGTGTCCAAATAAAGGATTGATGGGAGCTGTAAATACACTGGTGTCACTTCCAAGACCTGTGATTTCTCAAACATATGAGAGAGAGGTGACAATACACCCTGTGAATTCTAAAAAGGACAGAGGAAGAGAATTCAGGGTACAAGGGGAGACTGATAACATTTGGGGGGACTGGTTCTGAAAGCTCGTCCATGTGGCTGAGACGTACTTGCCGAGACTAGGGTTGTGAACCCCAAAGGGCATTGGGTGACTCAAAAGTACTAGGAAGTAAGTGCCCAGGTGGCCGGCAGGCTAGTCTGCTATCTGGGCGTTGTAGTGAGGGTTCTGGTGGGCGAGCCTGAGGCCATATGTGGGACATTTGCTTCAGCAGGCACCCTGGGAGATGTGGACAGGTCTTTGCTCCTCCTAGAGCCAGCTCCCCGGTTGGCCATCTTCCTGGAGGGTCTCTGTCCCTTCCCCACTGCTAATGCCAAGTCTGTTGCAAGAGAAATGGAGGCGACAGCCACTTTCTGCATGTCCTCAACCAATGGAAAAGCAAAGAGGCTTAATTTTAGGTTTCTTGGGGTGAAGAAATTTTCTCCAAACTCCAAACTCCAGGGGAGCTCACTTAATGGAAACTTAATAAGGCAGAAGTGTCCTCCTTATGGTCCTGATAACAGTGTCAGGTGAGTTTGGGGATGGTGACTTATGCTAGTCACTTGCGTAAGAAATTTATTGGTAAGATCTCCCCCCCCCCCGCCCCTTTTTAAACCCCAGGGATTGCATAAGCCCTAATGAGTCCAAAGTGCATAGTTTAACTTCATGTAAGTATGGCTACTGGGTGGTTTTGCCGCCCTGTGGCCTTCTCAGCCTCTACCTCGTAAATATACGTCTTACTCTAGTCTCCTTTATTCTTAGTGCATCAGGTCAGTGCTGATTGTTCAAAGCTATGACTCAAGTTAAGGGTATATGAAATTTCATGACTGTGAAATATTTCTCTTACCTGCCAGGCCATATACTCCAATTAATCCAGCCGAGCTTGAAATGCAAACCAAGTGTCCATGGTCATTCGCAATCATTGCAGGGAGAAAGGCTTTGTAAGTCTATGAAGATCAAGTCAAATGTTTAACGTTGTATAGCACAGTTTACATATATTTTTTCAGATGTTTATGTGATCATTGTGATTGAAAAACAAAAAAACTGTTTAAGTTAAAAAAAATACCTGAAGGTGTTGGGATATTAAAACTTAAATATCTGGGAAAAAAACCATCTTAACGTGTCTAACCTCTTAAATCAGTATTTTCCTGATGTCAACTCCAATATTATTAATAATGATTTATTCAGACTTATACTTTGCTCATATTTGACTTTTATTTATTTATTTTTCTTTTTTGGCCACACCTGTGGCGTGCAGAAGTTCCTGGGCCAGGGGTCAAACCCGAGCCACAGCAGCAACCTGAGCCACTGCAGTGACAATGCAGGATCCTTAACCCACTATGCCACAAGGGAACGCCTATATTTAACTTTTAAAACCACCGTATTAAGAAAATAATTGAAGCAGTTCAGGAAAATCTTAGTTGTGGCAGCCATAATCCACAGACCAATAAGAACACTCAAGGATATGATTATTTAGTTTTTTAGTGCCTTTTTCCCCTTTTGGCTTATATTTCAATTTCAAACTTTTCCTGAACATTGTTCACAGGCAGTGGCTGTTGGCTTCAGTTTAAAAAATATCCCTTTTTTTCTTTTGTCTTTTTAGGGCCACATCCATGGCATATGGAGTTTCCCAGGCTAGGGGTCTAAGTAGAGCTGCAGCTGCCAGCCTACACCACAGCCACAGCAACGTGGGATCCAAGCTGTGTCTGTGACCTACACCACAGCTCACGGCAACAATGGATCCTTAACCCACTGAGCAAGGCCAGGGATTGAACCCGCAACCTCATGGTTCCTAGTCGGACTCGTTTCTGCTGCCCCACGATAGGAACTCCTCACTTTGTTTTTAAAGTCATCTCTACTTCTGCTGGTTAGTGAAGAGGCTTCACTGCTCCATGGGGACACACCCCTTGGGAGCATGGTCACCAGTGGGGACATGCCCCTTGGAGCTTGGTCACCAGGCTACTTTGTGCAGGTGCTCCAGGGACATTTGTGAACTTGCCTGGGAAGAGTGTACACAGTGAAGGGACGTGAGGGAGTGACAGGGGCGGGGGACCCAAGCAGCTCAGGAACAACTAGAAGGGGAGAGAGAAAGAAGAGAGAGCAGAGACCAGGTTGGACGTGGGGACAAAGAGAGGCAGGGAAAGAACACAAAGCCCCCCGGCTTGGAGACTCGGCAGTGACATCGGCATCCTGACCCCCATCCTGACCCCACACCCGCCAAGGAGGGGGGGGGGCTTTGTGACAAGACAATGGCGATCACGAGCAGTCTTTCTTGAAGAAACGCTGAGGTCCCTTAGTGCTCAATCTTTCCACATTTCTCCTGAAAACTGTACAGAACAGCAAGAATGGCACCAGCTCCGCTTTTATTTTTGGTGAAACAAGGGGAGAGAAAGCCTGCAGAGTCCAAACGAGCCGTGAAGGCTGTCACAGGAGAGTTGAGCGGGAGTCCATGTGGCTGGGGTGGGGAGGATGGGGGGCTTGTCTCAGAACTCTCCAGCAGATGCTCACTCCCCACCGAGAGAGCCCACCCAGGGATGGGGCTGTGAGCAAGGGGCGGAACCAGGGCCTGAGCATGGCTGGGGAGGCAGACGTGACTGGTCTCTGCAGGTGCTAGAAAATGCAACCAGAAAGCAGGCACACGGCCCTGGAAGTCAGGGCTGTGCCTTTTAACGCATGATGCCCTGAGCAGAGGCTCCGGAGGCGTCAGCCAGGGTGGATCTCTAAGAGAGGACGATGCGGTAAACCAGAAGTCCAAAGTGGGGACGTCTGGGCCTTATTCAGAGACTAACGCTATCGTAAAATAGTAGAGTAAGGTGCTTCCAAATGACAATCACTTTAGGAGGAAAAGAAAGAAATAATTACCCATAAATGTGCTTTGAAATTCACATCTAAAGACTTTTCCATAAGTTCGTCTGGGCAGTCGAGGAACTTTCTGCCTGTTACAATTCCAGCATTGTTGATCAGGATGGAAACATCGCCAACTTCTTTCTTAACCTGATTGAAAAACGAGAGCAGCACCATCCATGAGCATAGGCTCCCCTTGGAGACATCGCAGGTTTGGGTCCAGACTTCCACAGTAAAGCTAATACCACAATAAAATGTGTCACACGGATTTTTGGTTTCCGGGGGCATAAAAAGGATGCCTACACTCTATGGTAGTTGATTAAGTGTGCAGTAGCATCGTGTCTAATAAAACAATGTATGAGCCTTAATTAAAACTTTTTTTGCTGAAAAATGCTACCCATCGTCAAAGCCTTCAATGAACGGTAGTTGTGGCAAAGACCACGGATGACAGGTTACCGTAACAAACATTATAACAATGGAAAGACTGAAAATTACCAAAATGTGACCCTGAGCACCATAGGAGCCCATGCTGTTGGAAGGATGGTGGTGACAGACTTGTTCGAGGCAGGGTTGTCACACACCTGAAATTTGTTAAAAAAAAAAAAAAAAAAGCCAAAAAAAAAAACAACCTTCAAATTGTAAAAAAATATCGTGTCTGGGATGTACAATAAAGCGAGGTGTGCCTGTGCCGCATCAGTGATCTAAATTCACCCCCCAGGGTTTATGTTCTTCCTGGGCTCGTAACTTAGCCTGAGTTAATGCACTCTGAATATGAAGTATATTTATTTCCTCTGCAGAGCTGAAGGCACATCAGAGACCTGCATCACATGCCTTTCTCCTCACTACCACCTCCCCTTCTGATGACGCTTCCCACCTCGCACTGTCCCATCTTCTTAGACTCAGTGATCAATAACTTCATCCCATGCTCTGTACAAGCAGCGTGTCATTTTAATCATTTTAATTAAGCAGCAGTGGGACCTAAGACATGATAGCCTTGTCGTGTGAATCACAGTCTGGCAAGTGTGAGGGAGAGGGTGGGGCTGGGAGGGATGGAGGCTGGATGCTATTTACAGACTTATTCCAAACACACAGCCTGGCTCAGAATCCATCCGTCCTGTTTTCATTAGCGTCTCCTCTTCCCACCAGAAACATTTAGGCATAAGATCTGTGGAGAATTTGGATGAGAGGGGACCTATCTGCTGCTGTCACACTGGCCAGAGGAGGTGCTTAACACATTTTATTTAAGAAATAAGAGTTCTGGGAGGGCCACTGGCGCTGGGTCCTGAGAGCAGATCTTGAGCGTGTCAACCAGGCTCTGCACGGAGGTGACCATGAGACTGACCAGCCCTGATGGCAGTGGGTGGAGCTGTGCCTTTGCTCCTCTTTGTGTTTTGAATTTCATTCCTGTGATCTGTATCACACAGCAAATCTTCATCTGTCCCCCGATCGGAGGGAAGCCCTGGTTGCAGCACCACTTACATCTCTGTGTGTGTGCACGTGTGTGGGCATTCTTGTGTGTGTGCACGTGTGTATGTGTGCACATGTGTGCTGGGCACAGACTGTGTTACTGAAGCCAGGCGGCCGTGCCACCTTCCTCCTCCGCGGTTCGGAAGGTCTGGGTCCCAAAATCCAGGGTGACATGTGCTAGATCTCCACTGGCCAGTGAGATCTGTAGTGCCGGGGGAAATTCAGGATGCATTGGAGAGGAAGGCAACCACATTTTATATTGAAGTCTTCAGATAAAAGCCCTAGAAATAAGCTAATAATCTAAGTCTGCTAGGAGAGTGGCTAAAATATTTAGTCAACTCCAAGTGGAACAGCAGTCAGGGCTCGAAACAAGGCAGTGAGCCCTCCCTGGGGCAGAATCTCAGCCAGGTGGGCTGTGTGTGGGCTGGGAGGCAGCGCTGGCGCTAGGGGCTGCTGTCCTAGGTCAGAGTCAGGGGTGACAAAGCGGGAAGGGACGTCTCAGAGAACTAGGGGGGACACACATTCCTCCGCCACCTCTCACGGGAATACAGCTTGGCCTCATAACACTTGATAAGAGAAGCCTTGCACTTGAACTTCAAAGCAGGGGTGTTATTATCCATTTTTTGCATCTTTGCACTACAGAAAATTGTATCTTTATGAATCTTACCCTAAAGGTACTAGACTAAGCATTTGCGACAGGAATTTGCATGTGAATAATCTTCCTTTCCAGTATGTTTCGTATATATGGTTATCTTTTTTAAAAAAGGATTTTATGGCTCCAAAGTCTACTTTTTTCCCTTTTAAATTAGCATGGAAAGGCATCACGTGCTCAGCCGCTGATCCATTATGGAGAAGAGGGTTCGAGGTTCACTGTCTGTGACTTAACTATCCATGTAATTATTATCAACAGATGATAACACCATAAAATGGGATGAAAGTAAGCTTGTTGGTATTGTGTTGTTTTGTAAGAGCGAACCCTTTATGGAGGATGCAACAGATTCTAGTTTTTAACTAGTCCTTTTTGGCATCCATTTATTCTCATGTTAAGAAGGTGGCAGCCGTCATTCAACCCTGGATGACCAGCCTCCCATATCAGTAGGGATTTTGCTATGAGCATCCTTGCTATGAAAACAAGAACCTGCAGGAAAGCCAGGTTCTGATATAAATAAATCTGAATAATATATTCTGATTTCCTTAGGAAATACACATTCCCGTTGTGGCTCAGTGGGTTAAGAGTAGTATCCATGAGGATGTGGGTTCAATCCCTGGCCTTGCTCAATGGGTCAAGGATCTGGCGTTGCTGTGAGCTGTGGTGTAGGTCACAGATGCCGTTCGGATCTGGTGTTGCTGTAGCTGTGGCGTAGGCCGGTGGCTGCAGTTCTGATTTGACCCTTAGCCTGGGAACCTCCATATGCTGCAGGTGTGGTCCTAAAAAGATAAAAGAGAGAGAGCATGAGGTCAATACACATTCGATAGAAGGCACTGTTGGGAGGGTGGGGGAAACTGCTGGACTGAAAATCACACCAGACAGGGGTGCACACCCTGGCTTAGCCGTGGGCTAGTTCTATTACCCCAAACAGGTTGCTCAATATCCTTATTTCTCAGTTTCTTTGGCCATAAAAAGGGTGCTACCTCCCATCTCTTATATGGTCTTGGGGGGGTCAGCCTGCTCAGCACGCGGGCTGCTTCTAAAGGCAACAGACTCAAGCCCCATCCAGGGCTCTGCTAGTTATTGGCATGTTTCTCAGGTAAGCGACTTACCTGCCCTAAGTCTCCGTTTTCTTCTTTGTGAAGTGGGGGTAGTAAGAGGTCTGACTTCACAGGATCACGGTGTAATTCATTCAGGGTGCTCGGCACCAGGTAGGGCATGCGGGGAGAACTCCGACACCTGATGCCCACAGCCCAGTATACTTTTTAATGGAAGGGGTAAACCAGAACCCAGGACAGGGAACACAAGGAAAGTGATGGATGTCAAGGCACTGGCATCGAGCTCTTATTACCCATAAAACACAGTGACCCCGGGGGTTACCTGACTGGCCACTCTGTACACATCCTCCCTCTGGCTGCAGTCACAGGTGTAGGCGTAAGCGCCTGCGACCCCGGCTTCCTGAACCATCTTGCGGGTCTCCTCATTCCTCTCCTGGTTGATGTCCCAGAGGACAAGCACGGAGCCGAGGCGGGCAAATTTGAGGGCTAAGAGCCTTCCAAGTCCACTCCCTGCACCCGTTATGAGCACGATTTCACCGGCAACCTTCTTCCGAGGCACTGGGATGAAGGTGAAAACCAGAGACTCCACAACAACAAGAATTGATTTTCCTAAGAAGACCAACAGTTCCTGGGCCAAGCCCAGGATGGGCGCCATGGTCAGGTTGCACCTGTAAGGAAAGAGACTGGCCTCAGGGCCTAGAGGTCCATTCCCTCTGAGCTGCTGGCGACATGGAGCTCATATTGTGTGTGACAGTGAAAGAAACAGAGACGTGTGGCATAAGCATCTCTCCTGTTGGCAGGCTCTGAACTTTGAAAGGGGAGATAACCTAAAGGGGCTTCTCTCAGCCCCCTTGTGTGCACAGCACTAAGCTCGGCACACGTCTGCATGTCTGCTAAGCATTACACGTGACAGGTATTTTTGGGAGTTCCCTGGTGCCCTAGCAGTTATGGATTCAGTATCATCACGCTGAGGCTCGGGTGTCACCTGGGGTAGGCCATGGAGCCCTTCTTGGCTTCAGTTTCCTCATCTCTACTGGTCCTGTGGCCAGGTGGTTTGTGGGATGTCTGTATGTGGGTGACCACAGTGCTGGCCACAGGAAGTACTTTATGATGTTACCATGCTTCTCATATTCACAGTGCTGCTCACAGAAGGCACCCCCATAGGTTTGCTGAATGAATAACAGGCCTCCCCTTGATAAACTCACAAGGCTTGATGTGTACATCCTATCAGCCACTCACACTTTAGTGAGAATGCGCTTGTTTTTAACATGCTTTATTAACAACTGAGAAAGAAGGGAAGGTCTTATTTCCTCCTGGATGAGAGGAGAAGGGGCAGCTTGTGCTGCGGGTAGGGGGCTTCGCTGAATGGGGTGGCCAGCTGAGAGGAGGAGATGAGGGCAGAAGATGTCCAGTCTGACTCATGGATACTAGTCAGATTGGCCTCCGCTTTGCCACAATGGGAACTCCCAATGGAAGGGGTTCTAGACTCCAGTTCTCCACTGCCTGCATGCTGGCATGATACAAGGCCTACAACAAACCCTGTCTTGGCAGATGCTTCCTAGCTTCTTGGAAACTTCCTGGCATTCTGGGGGGCGCGGGTGGAGGGGGGGCTTGGGCTGGTAAGGGAGGCCTCCCGCTCTGCTCCTGGATGGGGACAGGGGCTAGCAGCTCACTCCCTAAGGGACCTGGGGCGCATTGGCCGCCGAAGGAGTGGGTGCCCCCGGGGACCCTGCCCCCAGGGGTCTTTGGGACTCGCCCTGATGCTGCGACTCCCGGCCACGCCCGCTCAGCACCCCCACCCAGAGTTAATGTTAGCGCCCCGCGGGCCAGCATCGCAAAATTTAGGGCCCCCATAGGTCTGCCAGCCCCCTGCCCAGACTCGGGAGACTCACCAGAGATGCACTGCCCTCGCTGCCGCCGAGCCTGGTCTGCCAGGGGCACCGCGCCACCAACTCTCTACCTCAGTTTATCCCGGCAGTGGGCGGAGGGCCGCGCCCGAGCAGGGGTGGGGCGCCAGGGGCCCCGCGCCCCACGTGAGCGCGCTCGTCTTTTTTTTTTTTTTTTTTCCCTCAGGCGGCCAGATTAAGTAACTGGAAATTCTTGCACGGGAATCCGGGCGCCCGGTTCCGCAGCACATAAGAATCACCCAGAGATGTTTAAAAATTGCTCTGCCCAAGAAGCTGCACACTGGAATTTCTGGGTTGGCAGGAGGCCCTGGAATCGGCAGTGAAAAAATTCCCGGGGTGTTTTCAAAGCACAGGCCAAGGTTGGGAACCCTTGTGAGAGAGAAAAAGGAGGAGGCACTTTGGGATTAAGAGATACACGCAATTTATTACACACACACACACACATATATATATATATATATATATATATACAAGGACCTCATATAGCACAGGGAACTATATCTTATAATATCAATATCTTATAATAACCTATAGTTGAAAAGAATCTGAAAAAGAATATATATGTGTGTATATACATATATATGTATATATGCGTATGTGTGTATAACTGAATTGCCTTGCTATACACTTGAAACCAACACATCATTGTAAGTTAACTACACTTCACTAAAAAAAAAAAAAAAAAAAAGAAAGAAAGAAAGCTGGCAGTGCCCTCTGGTCCAAGCCGTGTTTATGCAATGTCTCCTCTGTGTACAAAGGTCCAGAAGACACAGCAATGCAAGAACTGCAGGTGAAAGAAAGATAAAAATCAGATAATAACTTATGCTAATCATTTAATATAAACATAGGTCACCACTGAATGACTGAGGGTGGAGTTTGATGGGTGGCATAAGGAGGAGAAATAGCAATAAATCGTGGGGTGCTGAAGGAAAAGTGGGGAGTCCCAGCAAAACTGCACCCAGGGTTGAGTAGGACACCCGGGAGTGGTGAAGGTGCAGAGCAGAGTGTGGTGAATCAATCCATATCTGGGCCAGGGCAGGAGAGGAGCAAGTAGGTTGTCTAAGCCCGGAGAAGAAGGAAGAAGGGCCAGCCTTGAATGCCCTTTCAGAACCTCGGAGCTCATGGTATGTTCCGACGGCAGCCAGAGCTGTGAAAAGTGGCTAGAGTAGCTGCCCCCGTGCAAGGGTGAGCGCGGCTGGTGTGTGCATTGGTTTCATGTCAGCGGTCCTCACCCAAGAACATGCTGTGGAGAGCTCTGCATGACGGGGGCAACTGCAGAGCTCTGGGTGGGGGCCTTGTCACAGGCAGGTGATACAGACCTGGGTGGAGCTGCCCCGGCCGGTGCGTGGAAGAGAGCACCTAGCCAGCTTGGGTGAGAAGCCGTAGCTGGGCAGGAAGAGCCTTCCCCAATCGGAGACAGAATAAGTTGGGGTGTGGCGGTGACTCAGCCGGGAGCGAGAGTGGAGTAGGGCACAGAAAAGTTGGGTGAGGGACTCTGGGTTACACAGCTGGCCTGCAGCAGTTCAGATGTGGGCGGGGGTTGGAAAACGCCAGCTCTATCTGCGTGATCTCTCTGAGAAAATCCTGGGCTGTCCCTCTTCTTTCTGGTCAGAAGTTCAAGAAAGGAGCTGCCAACATTCTGAGAAATCTCACTAAAACAAGGTATGAATGTCATGCTCCATGGCTGATGCATTCCAATAGCTAGAGGCCCTGCTTTTGGAAAAGGCCTCACTTTGACTTGGTGTGGGGGATGCTAGGTGGACCACCTGACATCCTGAACACTAAGAAAGGACTTTCATTTTTTTAAATTAAAAAAAAATTTTTTTTTGGTCTTTTTAGGGCCATACCTGTGCCATATGGAAGTTCCCAGGCTAGAGGTTGAATCAGAGCTGCAGCTGCCAGCCTAGGCCACAGCCACAAAGACTCCAGATCCAAGCCCAGTCTTTGACCTATACCACAGCTCACAGCTATGCCGGATCCTTAACCCACTGAGCAAGGCCAGGTATCAAACCTGCGTCCTCATGGATACTAGTTGGGTCTGTTACTGCTGAGCCACAATGGAACTCCCTCAGAAAAGGCTTTTAAAGGATCTTTGGGGCAAAGGCTAGGAACAGACAATTGAAGATGGTAGATGTAAAATGGGTTAATGAACATGTGAAAAACTGCTCTAACTTTATTCTTAGTCAGAAAATGCATATGGCATCATTTCTTGCCTTCCAAATGGACACATATTTAAAAAAAGAGAATGTCAGGGTTCCTGTGGTGGCTCAGCAGGTTACCAACCTGACTAGTATTCATGAGGACGTGAGTTTGATCCCTGGCCTCACTAACTACTCTCAGTGGGTTAAGGATCCCGCATTGCTGTGCCTGTGGCGTAGGCTGGCAGCTGTAGCTCCGATTCGACCCCTAGCCTGGGAACTTCCATACAGCACAGGTGTGGCTATAAAAAGAAAAAAAAAAGAGAGAGAGAATGTCCTCATGTGGCAGAGGTGTAAATGACACATTTCTGGAGAGCAACTATGTCTCGGGAGCTGGGAGGGTTATGCAATGTCTCGCCCGATTCTGCCAATGCGATTTAACCTCACAAAATAATCAGGTATCATTTGTTGACTCCAGGAAGGGAAATAGGCCACTGGGCATCAGGGGGTGGAAAGGAGATTTTGACTATATTGAATCATGGAAATGTTTTACTTTCCCTGGAAGTGCGTGTATTAATAACAATAAATTGATCACTAATTTCTAAGAAACATGTGCAGATGAAATACTCTACAGCCCTTTTTTAAAAATAAAATCCTGTTTTTCAAGGATATAGGAAAATACTTCTCACATAGTATGAGTTTAAAGAGCATAGTATAGGATTAAATATATGATATGACCCTACTTTTCCATGAAAACTAACTTGATGTGCATTAGAACTCCTGGTAGTGATTTTGCCAACATCGTAACATTTTTTTTTTATTGATGAATAGTGGAATTTTAGTTGATTTTTATTTTTTTCTTTGGGTCTCTTTGTATTTTTCAAATTTTCTATTATGTGCATATTTTTATTTTATAATAAAAATGTTTCTTAGACCATATATACACAGACACTTCCATTCAAGGTGGCAGATGAGCATAAGCATGTATATCCAATTTCCTCCCAAAATTCCATTGAAATGAAAGTGAAGATACAAAAGTGTTAATAAAAGCATACTAGGGCTAGGAAAAAAGAAAGGGACAATCAGTGAAAACTGACTAGAGATCAGTAAGCAGACAGATCCCATTTCCAGAAACCAGAGCAAAAGATACCTTAACCTAAAACACTTGTGGAAAGCACTTCAGAAATGAGTCATTCTTCCCAGCAAAACTCTGAGTAATTGCAATTCAGTAAATAAACACAAAGAGTGGAAATAGGACAGAGGGCAAACAGGTGGAATAAGAGTCTTGATATCAAAAGCAAAGCACTCAAACTATTGAAATAAAATATAGAAAAATTATTTTGTAACTTGGGGCTAGGCAAGACCTCTCAAATCCATCAATTATTGATCTGACTCCATAAAAAGTGTAAATTTCTCTTCAGTAAAAAAAAAAAATATCATAAGCAAAGTGGCATGCAATAGATCAGGAGAAATACCTTCACGTAAAGAATTGACAATGGGTAGCTAGCCACTGGATAATTTATAGCATTCCTATAAACCACTCTGAGTAAGGCAGTGGGAAAAAGTGGGTAAAAAAATGTGTAGGCAATTCATGGGCAAATAAATACAAATGACTGGAAACATTTGAAAAGATGCTGGATTTCACTCATATTCAGGAAAATACAGATGGAAAAGAATATCTTTTTTTTTAATCCATTGATACTCACAGTATTAAAAAGCTAGATGAAAATCCAGGCGTGATGGGGATGCGAGAACGCAGGTATTCTCCTGCACCTGGTGTGAGAGCGGATGCTGGTGTATCCTTTTTATGGAAGGCAACTGCGCAGTACTTTTTGGTGACTCTTGACGGCTCTTTTACATCTAGGGATAAATCACATAGGAATATTGCCCCTCGTGCAGAAAGAAATTTCACTGAAACTTGTTTACCATAGCAGGAAAGAAAGAAGCTACTTAAATGCACATCTGTTTCATTAATCATGGTGTAGTCATGTAATAGAATTCTGAGACGGGGTCTACAAGAATGAAAGGAAAGCTCTGCGGGTGTGTTAAGTGAAAACAAAAATGGGCAGACTTACTCCCCTGAAATTTAAGATTGCACTGTGTGTGTGTGTGTGTGTGTGTGTGTGTGTGTATGTGAATATAGATGGATGAGTCTGATGGACACACACTAAACTGTTCACAGTGGTTTCCCCTGGCAGCTGGGATGGGGAAAGGATGGGGGGGGGACAAAATTGAGTAAGGGCCGTGAAGGGGGGCTTCCCATGTTAGGATATAGGTTTCTGTCTTATTAGACTTTTTTACAAATGTTGTGCATCATTTTGTAATCTTAAAAATTAAAATACTGATGAAGATGGACATACTTCTTGTTTGAAAAAGGACTCATTTTAAGAAGAGATTGTTTTCGGGGATCCCTTTGCAAAGAAGCAGAAGTCTAGTTAACAGATGACACATTCAAAATCTTAGTTTGATTAAAATGTGCTATTTTAGCATACTGTCTGGATTTGTTTCAAAGGAAATTATAAATTCTCGGAGAAGAACAAACATAGCTTACAGATAGACTTGACTGTCCCCTGACTGGGGAAAGTGGTGTTGGCTGGGACAGAAGCAGGAAACAAGCAGGTCCTCTGTGCTGAACAGGTAGGCACAACAATACCAATGAATAAGTAACTCAAGAGTCGAAGGAGGCGGAGGAGAGCTGTGCTGCCACCTTGTTGGGGAGAGTAACCATATACCACAGAAACGCAGAAGGCCCAGAAAGCCAAGGCTCGGGGAAGGCAGTGATAGGACAGGGCCCAGGGCTGGAATCCCTGTGTCTGCAGCCAAAACACTCCCGGTTCCACCTGTCACAGAAAAAGACAAAAGGATGTGTTATTATAAGCTTGTGTTTGTGCCTCAACTTATTTCAGGATCATTATCACCTCTAACACTTTTTTCCCCCTCCTGAATAATCATAGTGGGAGTGGCGTGGCAATGAATTTATGTAGATTTGACCTGGTTTTTCATGCCAAGGTTGCTTGAATCATGTTGGAAGATGATTCAGACACAGCCAGTGTCTCAGGAAACAGATTTTCTCCTCTTCGTCTTGCCTCTCTCTTCTTGGATTTCTTTTCTTTTTTCGATTCTGTCTTGTCTGGAAACACTGCTAGTCAAGGGCATTCCCAGAATCGCCTGGCTCCGCCCCCAGTGGGAGGCCCCGCCCCGTCAAGTCGCTAGCGCTCCTTCACCCCTCTTTTCTCAGCCGGATGCCAGTTACCCATCAGTGGTCCTTTTCCTCACAAGCAACGTTGCTTAGAAACGCATTTGATGTTTGACTGTTACCAGGTTACCAGGGAAACGCAACTAAGAGGTCAATCTGAGGGAACATTCTCTTGGAGGAAAACAAAATGTTTGTTAACCCTTGACCCACAATGCAAACCAAAGATAACAGAGATGATGCAGCGTCTAAATACTGGAAACCTGAGCGATGAGAAGCTGGACTTCCAACAATATTTACTAGGAAATAAGCAGAACCAAGTCACACCAAAGCCTCTGCGGGGTGGAAAGTTGTCACAATGATCTTGTAACCCAGTACCACACAGAGCACGTGGCACGAATGGACAAGTAAATGCATAGGAGACCTTGCCTGGGCTCCACCGCTGAAAATAAGACAGATTCGATGATTGTAAATAGTGCTGCCATGAACACTGGGGTGCGTGTATCTTTTTTGAATTATGGCTACCAAAGTGGAAATGTGGGGAGGGGGGAAGGATGAATTAGGGAATTGGGACTGACATATCCACACTGCTATACGTAAAACAGACAGGTAACAAGCATCTATTGTACAGCACACGCTACTGTGTAGTAACCTGTCTAAGAATCCGAAAAGGAAGGGATGCATGTGTATGTGTAACTGATTCACTTTGCTGTCCACCTGAAACACACAACTTTGTAAGCCAATTCTACTCCAATAAAGTTTAAAAAAAATCAGAAAAGACAGGCTCGAATTAGAAGTCACAGGACCCTTCTTGGCTGAGTGAAGTGGAAGCTGACAGGACAGGTTTCTGATGCCTAGTGAGGGGGTGTGGACCAGTTTACTTGGAGAACAATGGCTGCTCAAAAGTCACGGCTGGGTGGAAAATTTATGGAAATTTATGAAGAATTTCAATAGTTCTTTGAATGCTTGGCTTAAGGGGGTGGAGGAATGTTGAAATTTTACAAAGTGTTTACTTACAAAACATGTTCAAAGATCACTTGTTTCCTGAAAAATATTGCATTTTGGAATTTTTGTTCCTCTACTTGTTCAAATGTTTCCTCTAGTTTGTCCATTGCAATTTAAACTTTCTTTGCACGAATGTAGAAATTCTATGTCCCAAATCACGGCACAGAGTGTGTGTTGAATGCTCACTTTTTGGTTGATGAGATGTATTCTTTACTTTTCATTCCTTGTTTTGGTTAGCATGACTCACTAGCTCTTGACCTGGTAGAGGTAAAGGTAGGTTGCTGTTCCGTGATTTAACTCAAGAACACTTCCAAACCCAGGGAGTCATTTAGGAATGAATGTCTGCTGAGGGCTGGTGGGTAAGGTTCACACTGGAGCAAAGTATTTACTTTTTTAAAAGCGGGGGTGCTCATATCATGCACTCAAATCCATCACCATTCAGGCTATTTTATTGACTGGATTATGAAAATAAGTCTCCTCTTCAAACCAGCAGTACATAATTTAAGGTGTGGGTTTTTTTTTTATTTGGAGTAAAGCAGTTATGAATTGTTTGGCATGTTCAGACACAAATATGATTAGTTGTGGATTTATGGTATAAGCAGATTCAGTCCCACTAAGGAGTCTTACTTCCAGCTCCAGTAGGAATGCATAGGCAAATATATAATACTACTTTTCTTAATTGCAAAACTAAAATGTCTCTACAGCTGATGTTCAAAGATTATCAACCTAGTAACTACATTATCCAAATTTCCTGTTTTTCTAAAAGTCTCAAACATTGACTGTTCAAAAATTAAATTAGGGTCAATTTTCATTAATATGTTTTTATAAATACATTATCTTTGCTGAGTTCATTGGAATGGCTGTGATGTCCTTATTTATCAAACAAAAGAGTGACAGGAGAAATTGTCAAATACATAATTTGAATCCCTAGGGAAATTAGCATGTCCTGGGAATAAGTCTGGTGCTTTTGACAGCCTCAGTCATCCTTGGTAGACTAGAGGGCTTTAAGTATGAGTTGGCGTTCCAGATGGTCTATCCTCATAACACTTTATTTCATGAGCACATCTGAGGCTTCAGCTACCAGGCATCTCTTCTCAGCTTCAGTCTGAGCTTCTTCTGCTTTCTTTCTCCCTCTAAAAGAAGCCATGAAAGTTTCCATTCCAAGGTACTCAGCAAGGGCAATCATCATTTTTGGAGCTAGTGTTCTAGAGAAAGGCAGAGGAAAAACATATCAGAATCCTTTAAGAGGAATCAAAGACAATTCTTTGTAAAGATTACTTTGAATTACATGTGTGGGTTGTTGTGATGCGTTCCATGCATGTGTCACTGATGGAAGGTGAACAGAGAAATGCTGGGTCAAGTCACATGCGCTGAGCAAGTTACTTGCGCTGAGAGCCACCCAACATTGAGGGAGCTTCCCACCCTCCCAGTGCCTTATCCATATGTTAACTCAGTGCATTCTGCAGAAAAGCTGTGCATATGCTGATTTACTGGACATAAATGGTAGCAAAAACTAGAAAGAAAGCCACACCAATTAAAGCAGAATTCTTCAGGAGCAGGAGAGGAGGTAGGGCCCCAGGCATTGGCATGTGAATGTTCCCAGGCTAGGGGTGGATTCAGAGCTACAGCTGCGTGCCTATACCACCACCACAGCCATGCTGGATCCGAGCCGCATCTTCGACCTACACCACAGTTCACAGCAATGCCGGATCCTAAATCCACTGAGCAAGGCCAGGGATTGAACCTGCATCCTCATGGATTGTAGTCGGGTTCGTTAACTGCTGAGCAAGGAGGGGAATCAGTAGTTTTAAGTGATTCCCATATACACATGAGGTGGAGAACCATTGCTTTAGTTCCTTGAAGATAGAGGAACAGTGCCTTCAGCTTGGTTCTGCTTAGTTCAGCTCAGCCCTGCTCAACTCAACTCAACTTTGCAAATATTTATTGCGTGCACATTTTATGTTAGGTACTAAGGCTGGAACATAGCGCAGGAAACTGTGTCCTGTCCTTCCTTGCAATCTAGCAAGGAAGACAGATGTCATATGCAACCCACAGGTATGGTGGGTGGGTGCTACAGAAGGCAGGGACAGATGCAACATCAGGGACCTAGCCCTGCCTCAGCAGCCAAGGCATCTTAAGGAAGGATGAACAGGAAGTGCCATTGTAGAATTTACCATGTGCATACATGTTCGGTGAATGCGTGAATAAATCCACAGGTCACAAAAATACACTGAAGAGGGTATACATAATGAAGAAAGTTCTAGATTTATGAATAACATTGTTATTTTGTAATTGGTGAATCACTGGTTGTGTTTTCCACTGTGCTAGTAGCTTGGGACAGGAGAAGAGAAAAGCTGATCATAAGAGCTGAAGGTCTGGAATCAGATTGAAAACTTTGTTCCAGCACCTGCTAGCTGTTTAGTGTTGCAAAAATGACTTTAAGCCTCAGATTCCCTAAGTGTGATAAAATGTGTGCAAGGCTGTCGTGAACATAGTGGGTCTGGCCTGAATCCCGCCCCCCTGCCACCCACCAAAGGCTCTGGAACTCAGAGCAGGAGACCAGGAAGTTGTAGGGGCTCTTTCATTAAAGGAAGTGAGGAGTTTGCCAAATATCCTTCACATTTTTCTGGCCACACTCTTAGGGTTTTTTTGTTTGTTTGTTTATTTGTTTTTGTTTGTCTCTTGTTTTTAAAAGTAGAATTTTGTATTAACTGAACTAAAAGATTCACCCCCCCAAAAAAAATGGGGTTCTCCTGGTTTCTCTTGATAATTTTTACTCTGTAAGAGCCAGTAGTTTCTAAATATTCTCAGTGTCTGTAATAACCAAGCACAGCTAACAACAGTCCAATAAAAATGCCCTTGTCCTATGACATATTATTCTTCCCTTATCATTAAAAAAAGACGAAGTTGGGAGTTACTGTCATGGCTCAGCGGTTAACAGACCCGACTAGCATCCATGAGGATGCAGGTTCCATCCATGGCCTTGCTCAGTGGGTTAAGGAGCCGGCATTGCCACGTGAGCTGTGGTGTGGGTCCCAGATGCGGCTCTGATCCTGTGCTGCTGTGGCCCTAGTGTAGGCCGTTGGGTACAGCTCTGATTGGACCCCTAGCCTGGGAACCTCCATATCCCATGGGTGTGGCCCCCCAAAAAAGACAAAAAAAAAAAAATGAAGTTGCTTTCTGGTAAAAGAGGTAGCAATGATGAGACAGTTTGCTCACAAATAACCAAAATGGTAGAGATGTCATATAACTCAACTGTTTAAACAGCAACAGAACACAAAAACATTGGGGCATTATCAGGTAAATTTGCTCTTCTAAAATAGCGTTTACAGCTTTTGGGCCACATACTCCTGCTCCAGCATAGGCCACAGAAATGGATACCTGGAATACAAATAACAACAGGTCACATTGTCAGGGCGGTGTCTTTTGCTGCCATCATGAACACTAATTATTAAATTTTAGAGGAGTTCCTGTCATGGCTCAGTGGTTAACGAATCCAACTAGGAACCATGAGGTTTTGGGTTCGATCCCTGGCTTTGCTCAGTAGGTTAAGGATCCGGCATTGCCGTGAGCTGTGGTGTAGGTCGCAGACATGGCTCGGATCTGGCATTGCTGCGGCTCTGGCGTAGGCTGGTGGCTGCACCTCCAATTAGACCCCTAGCCTGGGAACCTCCACATGCCGCGAGTGTGGCCCTAGAAAAGACAGAAAGACAAAAAAAAAAAAAAAAATTGGATAGTGAGTTATTAGCACATGGCTATAAATATGGAAATAAAATGTAAACATTAGGAACTGTCCTGTGTTTCCTCTCATGACCAATATTGGGACCAGCGCTAATGCATTTAATTTCCTAGATTGAACTCACTGCCTTTATTGACTTTCTGCTGTGTGATGGGCTGGACATATGGAAGGAAGTTCTTTGAGATTTTTTTTTTTGTATTTTTCTTTTCTCTCTTTCAGCCCAAACATAAAGTCATTGCATATTATTAAGAAGCAACATGGCAAAATTATTTCACCAAAAGAAAGAATTTCCTGAGGCTCTGTAATGTGTCTTTATTTTCAGCAAAAACTATTGTTGCCACGTTAAGCAGAATTAGATGTTTGTGAAATCAGTTGGAACTGAAATGGGGTGCGCATGTAATAAAGTTCCCATTAAGCATTACTGTGATGTTTTATACTTTTATATCATGCTTCTCTATTACTTGAACCACATGTCCTCAAAAATTCTGTTTATCTCAGCTGATTCTTCAAAGCTGATTGATGTACTGTAATTAAGTGTTGGTATTTAGTCTCTACATTTTTTCTTCTGAAAGTTCCTGGAAACTACAGCCTAAAGGGCTCCAAGATTTATTAAAAAACAGTTTTCCAAAAGGACATACAAATGGCCAACATGGACAGGAAAAATGCTCAACATCACTAATCATTAGGGAAATGCAAAGTAAAGCTACAAAGAGATATTCTCTTATACCAGTTAGAATGGCTATTACCAAACAGACAAGAGATAGCAATTATTGGTTAGTATGTGGGGAAAAGGGAACACTTGTGTTCTGCTGGTGAGAATGTAAATTGGTGCAGCCACACACAATGGAATAGTATTTAGTCATAAAAAGAAAGTAACCTTGCCATTTGCAATAACATGGCTGGACCTTGAAGGTGTTTATGCTAAGTGAAATTAGACAGACAAAGAAGATACTATATGATCTCACTTATTTGTAGAATCTAATAAAAGTGAACTAATAGAAACAGAGAATAGATCGGCGGTTGCCAGAGGTGGGCGGTGGGGACATGGATGAAGGTGGACAAAAGGTAAATAAACCCTTCCAGTTATGAGATAAATAAGCCCTGGGGATGTAACGTGTAGCATGGTGACTGTAGCTAACAATATAATATTATCTGTTTGGAAGTTGCTGAAAGATCTTAAAAGCTCTCACCACAAGACACCAAAATTAACGGTGTGAGGTGATGAATGTTAACTAACCTTACTGTGATCATCATTTTGCAATATAAACATATATCTCTCATGATCTTGTACATCTTTGATACAGTGTTATGTATTCCGTTACATCTCAATCAAACTGGGAAACAACAGTATGGTCGTGATCACCCATGTAGATTAATCTCAGTACACATCCACGTTCATTTCCTTGTAATAAAATCTTAATTATAAAGTTGCTATGGCAAAAGAGAAGCAATTTCTGGGACCAAGTCTCTTCCAAAAATGAGGAGTACTTGGCATTCTCAGGGTTTATGAATGTGGACATTTTCTTTATACCCTGTCCAATACTATACATTACTATTTTAAAAAATTTTGCCAATATGCTCAGTAAAACTACATATATCTATGTCTTTATTTGTTTAGGTGGAGATTTAGATATGCTTCTTAGCTTTTATAATTCTACCATAAATTGCCTCTTCCTGTCCTTTCTATATCTTTATATACTGACGCTGATAATTCGTTGTTATATCTATTGAAAATATCATCTCTTATTGATATGATGTGCTACATTAAATTATTTTCATATGTTAACCTAACCCTGTATTCCCAGGATAAATTCTATTTTGTGACAGTGTATAATCATTATTATATGTTGCTGGATTTGAGTTCTTAGTATTTTATTAAGGATTTTTGTATTTATGTTCATAAGGGGTATTGATCTTTAGTTTTATTTTCTTTTGATGCTTTTGTCTGGTTTTGGTATTGGAGTAATATTAGCATCAAAGAATGAGTTGGGAAGTATTCAGCCTTCTTCTATTTTTTGGGAGAGTTTTTCAAAGACTGGCACTGATTTCTCTTTAAATGTTTGATGGAATTCAATAGTGAAGCCATTTAGACCTGAGCTTTTACCTGTGGGAAGTTTTTTAGATTACTGCTTCAATCACATATTTAAGTCTCTTCAATTATTTTATCTCTTCTTGAGTCAGTTTTGTTAGTTTGTATCTCTTTAGGAATTTACCTATTTCATCTACATTACCTTTTTGTTTGTAGAATTTCTTAAGATATTTTTTCTTTCTGTTAGTAATGATATCTCTTCTTTTATTCCTGATTTTGGTACTTGGAGTCTTCTCTTTTTTTTCTTTCTTGGTCAGTCTAGATAAAGTTTTATTAATTTTATCGATCTTTTCAGGGAGACAACTTTGGATTTTATTGATTTTCTCTAGTTTCCTATTCTCTGTTTCATTTATTTTTGCTACAATTCTTATTATTTCTGCCTACTTTGTATTTAGTGTGCTCTTCTATTTTATAGTTTAAGGTGGAAGATTAATTATTAACTTAAGATTATTTGTTTATTTTGCTTAAGGCTGCACCTGTGGCATATGGAAGTCCCCAGGCTAGGAGTCGAATCAGAGCTGTAGCTGCCAGCCTAGGCCGCAGCCACAACAGTGTGGGATCTGAGCTGTGTCTGTGACCTATGCCACAGCTCACAGCAACGCTGGATTCCCAACCTACTGAGCGAGGCCAGGGATCAAACCTGGGTCTTCATGGATACAAGTTGGATTTGTTTCTGTTGCACCACAACGGGAACTCCCTTTTTTCTTTTTAAAATTGTAGTCATTTACTGCTATAAATTTCTCCCTGAGAACTGCTTTAGCTGCATCCCATAAGTTTTGGTATCTTGTATTTACACATATTTGTACATTTAAAAATTTTTTTTGTCTTTTTAGGGCCATACCTGCGGCATATGGATGTTCCCAGGCTAGGGGTCCAACTGGAGCTGTAGCTGCTGGCCTATGCCACAGCCACAGGAACTCAAGATCTGAGCTGCCTCTGTGACCTATACCACAGCTCACGGCAACACCAGATCCTTAACCCACTGAGCGAGGCCAGGGATCAAACCTGCATTCTCATGGATGCTAGTCAGGTTCGTTAACTGCCAAGTCACGAAGGGAGCTCCCATTTCTTAAAATTTCTTCTGGTATTGGTTTCTAATTTCATTCCCTTTTGGTCAGAGAAAACGCTTTGTATGATTTCATTCCTTTCAAATTTATTGATAGTTATTTTATGGCTTGGCATATGGTCTATCCTGGAGAATGTTCTGGCTGTATATGACAAGGAGGTAAGTTCTGCTGTTGTTGGGTTAAGCATTCTAGGAATGTCTACAGTCTACTTAGTTCTAGTGTTCCATGTCCATTAAAATGGTTTTTTAAACTATGTTTTTTTGAGTTATTCTCTTAGTGGTTTTTCTAGGGTGTATCATGTAATCTTAACCTATCAGAATCTACTTCAGATTTATACTACTTCAATTCCAGTGAGCTTTACTCCTAAACAGCTATATCCTCTCTCCTACTTTTGTGCTATTATTATTGTACATATTATGTCTAAACATATTATATGCCAATAATATATTGTTGTAGTTATTATTAATTTACATATTTTATGTGCTAAGGAAGCTGAGAGAAAAAGGGAGAAGTATTTATAAAGTTTGTTATACCAATCTTCTCCATTTTTGGTTTTCTTGATTTATTTCTATGCATATGAGTTGACATCTAGTAACATTTCCTTACTCTGCTCCAGCTTTGTCCCCATCCATTTCCCTTGTGCTCTTATGGTCAAAAATATTGCATTTCTATATGACACAGGCCCAACAGTGCTATTATGTCCATATTGTTTATATACATGCATTTAAAATCAGTTAAGAAAAGGTAAGAAACATGCATATATGTTGTCTTTTCAAAATTGTCTACTTTAGTATCTTTACCAGCACTCTTTGCTTTTTTTGTGTGTGGATTCAATTTTTTCTCTATTGTCACTTTCAGGGTGAAGATCTTCCTTTAGTATTTCTTGTAAGGTGGGGGAGGGTAGCAACAGGTTTTTTTCAGTTTTTGTTTTGCCTTTGATTTTTACTTCATTTTTGCCTTGTTTTGCCTTCATTTCATTTTTTGAAACATTGTTTTGCTCAGTATAAGATTCTTGGTTGACAGTTATTATTTTTTCCTTTCTTTCAGGCATGCATACAGGCTTCCTGATTATCACGGATAACTGTGATTTTAGCCAGGCGATCTTTGACTCTTTCTCTTAAGCTTCTATCTGGTCTGCCTCTACTTGGATCACATCCAGCTCTTACCCTCTAAATTGCTAGATGGTTGTACTTTAAAAAAATTTTTTTGACAATGCTCTGATCTATGATCTTACCCAATTGTTCAGGTTCCAATACAGTCATATGACCACATATCCTTTGGGTCATACGGACCCAATATGATCAGGTTCCATGGCAGAGGCAGAGAGAAGCCAGTCTTTGTGGCTGACTATGACCCTCACTTGCCAGAACCTCTGTGTTATGAAGCAAGAGTTGGGTGTGAAGAGAAAGTGACTCTTCACTGGCTTTCCCACCTGAAATGTTCCTATCAAACAGGATCTGAGGGTCAAGAGATTAGAGTAAGTAGTGTTCCCACCCAGCTGTTTTACTAGCTTCTATGGGTCTTCCACAACCCAGAACCTGGGAGGTTGGGACCTGTCAATTTTTATCGTCTGGCAAGTCTACTTAAGACAGGTCTCCTGCCACACAACTGCTGAAATTACCAGTGCAGCTCTCCAGCAACAAAGAGCTGTTCTGGGAAGAGGATTATCATTTGGTTCATGTCAATCCCATTTTTAGCAATTGTAATGACTACACTTGCCCTAGATTATGTTTATACTTTTCAAAATACTTTATTGATTGGTTCCTTTGTGTAAATGCTGATGTATTTCATTTGCATCCTTACTTGGTGGTTCCACCGAATGTAAACTTTACATCAAAATATCACCCCCCAATACTTCCATACATATATTAATCAATCTTTCAAAATATTTAATCTGGTAGATTATTTTTACTTCCATATTCTTTTTAGAAAAGAAATTATCTTCTCAACACTGCAATGCTAAATATTGTAGTAAATTTTCACTGCCAACATTTGTTGTAGTGTAATATTCTGATTAGCACTTTAGATTTATGTTTTCACTGTACTATCTGCTTTAAAACCATTAATTTAATACATATTGAAAGTTTCCTTTTAATAAATTAGGCACTCAAATTATTTCTTTGTTTTACTTTTCATATTTCAAACTTTCAAAATGAAAAGATGATATTGACATATATTGGAAGATTATTACAAGAGTAAAGATTACTGTAAGAGTTCATTTACTTGATTGTACAGCCATCAAACATTCCCGTATTGATAAAATATGGGCAAACAATGGTGGTTTTAATTTTACTTTTTTGTTGTAGGCTTAATTCCAAATTCAGAGACTCTGCAAGGCCAAAAGCTGCGAATTTGCTTGCAGAATAATCTGAAACAAAGTGAAGGACTGTTACTAATAGAATTTAACAAGCTAATTTTTGGAATTATTTTTAAAAAATGGAAACTCCCTCTGGGTTCTCTGGCTTAGTTTGGGAGGCAAAGCATCACTGTTAAAGTCATTTTTGTGGCTGCTCAACTCCTATGTCTCCACACAATATACCCAGCAACAAAATGAAGATTCTTTCAATTTCTCTTAACGCAAGAAGACTTCTGAGCCAATTGGCCCAATACTTCTCTTTGTTTTTTAAAAAGAGGAAAATATCTTCCCTTGCTACTGCCCCTTTATTTATTTATTTGTCTTTTTAGGGCCACACCTATGGCATATGGAGGTTCCCAGGCTAGGGGTCTAATCGGAGCTACAGCTGCCGGCCAACACCACAGCCACAGCAATGCGGGATCTGAGCCGCATCTGAGACCTACACCACAGCTCATGGCAACGCTGGATCCTTAACCCACTGAGAGAGGCCAGGGATTGAACCTGCACCCTCATGGATGCTAGTCAGATTTGTTTCTACTGAGCCACGATGGTAACTCCACCACAGCCACTTTAAATAGGGAAATGGAAAGAATCCTGGGTTTATAAATAGAGCCAAATGCACCAGCCATTTCCCCTTGGGGCAGGAAGAGTTCTCTGTACCTTGGCAGAGTCCTAATCTCTGTGGGCTATGAACTGGTGAATATAAAGTCACATGAAGAAGTACCCACGTGATAGTCCACTGACACCAAACAGCCCTGCTATGCTTGTGATACAGACTAAGTGACCATGGTTGCTTTTAAGCATGGAAGGAAGGACAGCCTTACAAGTCTGCAAGATATAGATACACTGCGTCAATAGTCATTATTCATTTTTATTTTATTTGCTTAAGAAGTATTTGATCAATTTACAGACTCCCTTAATAAATATTTAACCCTTACGATGTGTTAAATTTTGTGGCAGTACAAAATAGTCATGAGTGCCATGGAGTCACTGTTTCCAAAGATCTTAAAATTTATTATGTGTTCATCTACAAGAGAAAGTATTTGACTTGATTTTGCTTTTAAGTAAACTATACCTATTGAATTAAATCCACATTTAGAGTTTGCTAAAAAATCAAAAACATTTTTTTCTAGTATGTTGAGCTCGTCCATGCAGTCTTTAGCAATTTGTATTAAAATTTAACCACATTTTCCTTCTTGGCTTTACCCTAAACAATCTCTTCACTCCAGGGGAGTGGCAGGATAGGAAAAATTGTCCATGAAAGGTGAATTTCAATGCAAGGAAAACATGCTCTGGTAAATAAAGTTGCTTGGGAATGGTCTCCCATGATTAGATATATTCTTAGCTATTTTGCTAACATTGAATCATTCATTCTCAAGAAAGATTTTAATGCAGTATTCAGAGACGTCCCAGTTCCCTCACTCCTGTGCTTTTTAGGTTCTCTCAGGGAAACTGTTCATTCTTTCTTCCCCTGACATTGGGCTTTTTAAATCTAACCTCTGTCTGGAAACATTATCCGAAACTTGAAATAAGGGAAAGAGATGACTTTCAGTATGCTAGAGCATCTCCTGATAATCTTGCCTGAGCTTTATCTCTCTTAGCAATGTAACTTTGACTAATAGTTATAGGACCCAGATGTTTCACAATCCTGTAAAATTAGAGATTAACACATAGAAAACCAAGAGTGATTTTTTTTTTTTTTGTTGGAGGGGGGTCTGATAGAAAAGATAGCCCCAGAGTTTAAGAGTTTAGTGACTTATTTCAGCACTCTTTTTCATTGACTAAATACATCCAAATTCCTCATGTCATCAATTTATCAGCAGCATTCTTCTTCTCTTTTTCTTACGAGTTAAAACTTTGTCAGACAATGCTCCCTAACTATTTCTATGAGATTTTTGATTTTAACAATATCAGAGTTTTTCTGCTGAGAGTTTTAGAGATGCCAAGATGTACTCACCTTCTAAGACCCGGATCAAAGAATTTTGCCTTTGCTTTTGAGATCTTCTTGTTCTTACTAATCTTGTTCTAGAACTGCTGAAATGATTGGTGAATTTCTGCTTAGATGCAGATAATTGGTCTCTTTTGACATTTCATGTCCAAGTGTGATGGCATTTTGTATGCCTGTCTCTTGTGGTGACAACATCTTTGGTTTTCAAAAATTAAAAAAAAAAAAATACCGTTGTATCAGTCATGACTGTGTAGGGGTGTGGAAAAGGGAATAGGGAGCTTGGCAAGAGCGGAGCCATCTTGCTGCCACCATCCTTCTTGGTGAACTTAAGGTGACCCATACGAGGGCTCTGAGAAAAACAAAGTCATCAGGACTTGAGCAACTCCAGGCGCCAATTGTTCTCGAGCTATTCAAAAATAGCTAGATTGTACTTGAGGATAATCATTAAAGTAACAATATAAGACATTCTGTACAGCTATATACCTTTCTGTATCCTGCATGTAACTAAAGGTTGATGTAGCAAGTGAGACAGGTAAGCAAGCACTATAAATGTATCTCCCCCTTTCTGTTTGGGGGTCCCTGGTTGGGAAGGGATTCCCCGTGGACCTGCCAGCATAATAAAGCTGTGCTCCATCTTCCTTGAGTGTCCTCTGAGGTGATTTCTGGAAATTCTCCAACATATTCTGGAGGCTCCAGCAAGATCCCCTCAGAGAGACTGGCACATTGAGCCACTGTCATCATTGGCTGGCGGCTTGAGGCTGCAGGGCCGGCCACTGCTGGGTAGAGGCGCCCCCCGCTGCCGCCTCAATTTCAGGGAGATGGACCCGGTGAGGAATCTGGATCAGCCAGGTGAGGAACCCGGGACTGGTCCTGCCCACAGGGCAGAAGATGAGGTGTGATCAACCCCTTAAGGGATGAGTATGCGGAGGGAAAGTTGCATGAGTCAGGGACGGAGGACTCTTCTGGTCAGAAGTTGTGCCAGTAGCAGTAGCCAGGAACTCCCGGGGGAGTGGGAGGGACTGTGATAACCTCTGAGTGTGGGTGTGAGAGTGAATGTGCGACCTGATTCGCTTGCACTTCAGGTTGGAGTTTGTGGTTCTATGGCTCTAGCGGCTATGGAGTCCTAGTGGGTCCTAACCTGCAGTTCCGTGGTGGCCTCATAAGGCTTCAAGGCTGGCCAGGCTCTGAAAGACTCCTTCCCTCCCCGGGAGTCCAGTCCAGGTCCAGGGTTTATACGGACCAGCCATATGCCAAGGGGCACCTAAACTCCCAAGAGGGGGGCAGTCAGGCAGACATCTGAATGGCCACCTTCTGAGAAGGGGGCACCCTCCCTTGTTTTGTCTGTGACACCAACACAGGGTGGCCACACGGGGTGGGACCCAGCCTGGAAATACCTAATTTGATCTTCTTTCTGGACTTTGCTTAGGAAAAAGGGATGTAACGGTCAGAGAACGTTGTGCCTGTGGAAATTGGGAGGGGCACTCTTTGAGACGTTAAGCTAGGAAATTTTGACTTTACCAGTTCAGAAGCTATGCACTAAGGTTTTCTGGGACTCTCCCATCTGTCCCCTCTGCTGTGACACTCCTCCTTTTTATCTGAGTTGGGAGTCGCCCCCTAAGCAATATCTGGGGGATGGCTGGCATATTCGGCTGTTAGTGCATGTCTGCACTCACTCTCCTGTGATCCCGAGGACACAGTATCAAAAGGGACAAAAGAGAAAAGCAGGTATACTGGTCAAACGGCAGGCTCCATGGAACACCCCATCCGCCCTGTCCAGGAGGGAGGGAAAGATGACCAACCAGTGCAGGATTTGCGGACTGTTAATGAGGCTGTTGTGACTCTTCAGCCCACTGACCCCAACCCATACACCTTGCTCAGTTTAATGCCTGCAAAGGCAGCTTGGTTCACCTGCCTAGATTTAAAGGATGCCTTCTTTTGGTTATGGGTAGCACCTCAAAGCCAGAACTTGTTTGCTTTCGAGGGGGAAGATCCAGACACAGGGAGAAAAGTCCAATTGACTAGGACTAGGCTCCCACAGGGACTTAAAAATTTCCCTACCCTGTTTGTAGTAGAGATGCTGGCTGTGGATTTAATGGCCTTTCTGGCAGAGGAGACTGATTGCCAGATCCTCCAGTAGGTGGACGATCTACTGGCAGCTGATCACCAAGACCAGTGTTAGAGGGGGACACTGGCTTTATCAGGCTTGCCGGAACAAGCTGTCCTGGGAGAAGGCTCAGGTCTGCCAGCAACAGGTACGCTACTTAGGATTGAACATCACAGCTGGGAGGAGGACTTTGGAAATTAACAGGCATCAGGCCATCTGCCGAATTGAGAGACCAACAACCAAGTGTTCCTGGGGGCAGCTGGGTTTGGCTGCACCTGGATACCAGGTTTCTCACAAATTGCTAAGCCAGTCTATGAGGCTGCTGCTGGGTCCAGGCAAACACCCCTTCAGTGGGGCCTGAACAAGAACAGGCATTCTTAAAGCTCAAAGAACTGGTCACACAGGCTCCTGCACTAGGACTTCCTGATAGGACTAAAGACTTTAATTTGTTTGGACATGAAAAAGAACAAATGGGCCTTGGGAGTCCTCACCCAGACTGTAGGGTCCTGGCAGAGACTGGTGGCCTACTTGTCCAAAAGACTGGACCCAGTGGCCTCAGGATGGCCCCCATGCATCCGGGCCAAGGCTGCCATGGCATTAATGGTATAAGAAGCTGATAAGCTAACCTCGGGACAGACGACTCATGTTAAGGTCCCACATTCTGTCCTGGCCTTACTCACAGGGCTGGGAGCCAAATGGTTGTCAACATATCGAGTCCTCCACTACCAGGGACTGTTGTATGAAAGTTCCCGTGTTCGGGCGGAACTTAGCCAGGCTGTTAATCCAGCCACTTTCCTCCTGGTGCGGTCAAGCCCACCTGACCATGACTGTGAAGAAATTCTGGAAGACATATATTGAAGTTGGCCCAACCTCGAGGATTCCCCACTGACTGATGGGGAAGTAACTTATATAGATGGGGCCAGTTTTATGATGGATGGACAATGGAAGTCTGGGTTTGCTATTACAACTGAAAGTGAGGTGACTTCTTCTGGGCCTTTACTGGTGGGATGGTCAGCACAACGAGTAGAACTGTGGGCCCCAATCCAAGCTTTAAGGCCAGCAAAAGGAAAGAAGGTCAACATTTACATAGAATCTAGGTCTGCATTTGCTACTTTGCTTCATGGGGCAATCTATAAAGAATGAGGTCTAGGAGTTCCCGTCATGGCGCAGTGGTTAACAAATCTGACTAGGAACCATGAGGTTGCGGGTTCGATCCCTGGCCTTGCTCAGTGGGTTAACCATCTGGCGTTGCCGTGAGCTGTAGTGTAGGTCGCAGACATGTCTTGGATCCCACATGGCTGTGGCTCTGGTATAGGCTGGTGGCTACAGCTCTGATTAGACCCCTAGCCTGGGAACCTCCATATGCCACAGGAGTGGCCCTAGAAAAAGGCAAAAAGACCAAAAAAAAAAAAAAAAAAAAGAAAGAAAAAGAAAAAAGAACGAGGTATATTAACTGCCAGGGGCAAGGATATAAAAAATAAGGAAGAAATTTTAATGCTCTTGGAAGCTGTTTGGGATCCAGAAAAGGTGGCAGTAATACACTGCAGAAGACACCAGAAGGGCCAGACAATGGAGGCCAAAGGAAACGGGCTGGCTGACCAAGTGGCCAAGGAGGCAGCTACTCAGGAATCACAGGTAACTGAGGTTCTAATGATGCCTTCACTCCCAGCACAGCCTGTATATAGTAATGAAGAGCTAGAATGGCTAAAAATTGAAGGGGGAATCCAGTGAGGTGATGGATGGTGGATGTTACCAGATGGATGAATCTTTGTGCCTTCCTCTCTGGCATATAAAATAGTACAAGTTTTCCGTCACCCAACCCACCTTGGTGAGGCCAAGGTGTATGAATTATTAACACGGTATTGCATTATTCCCTGACTGACAGCTCTGTGCGCTCAGGTCAACCAATGATGTGTCACTTGCGCTAAAAACAATGCTGCACCACGGACTCAACTGTCTCCTGGAACACAGGTAAAAGGTACCCTCCCCTTCGAAAGTTTGGAAGTTGATTTTATGAAGCGACACCTTGCGGGGGCTATAAATATCTACTTGTTCTACTATGCATCTATTCAGGGTGGGCTGAGGCCTGCCCCACGAGGACTGAGAAGGCAAGACAAGTGGCTCGCTGTTTACTGAGAGATTTTGTGCCCCGGTTCCGACTGCCCCTCATCACTGGGTCTGACAGTGGGCTGGCTTTCGTGGCCAAGATAATTCAACTGATAAGTAAGCTATTGGGTATTAAATGGAAATTATGCATGGCCTATTGGCCACAAAGCTCAGGGACAGTTGAATGAACAGAACTCTTAAAACAGCATTGGCTAAATTAACACGAGGCAGGACTAAGCTGGATAGATCTTCTGCCAATAACACTCATGAAAATCAGGATGACACCCCAATCGTCTGGCTATTCCCCTTATGAGATTTCGTTTGGGCGCCCTCCTCCTTTTATAAGACATTTAAGAGGGGACCCCGCGGTCTCTAAGGAATTGGGTATGTCATAGCAGATGGAACAGTTGGGAAAGCTAATGGAAGAAATAATCAGCTTTACCCAGGAAAGAATCCCTATCCCGCTGGGAGTGGGGGTTCACTCATATAAAGCAGGAGATATGGTGCGGGTAAAAGACTGGAAAAGTCAAATTCTTCAACCTCTCTGGGCCGGTCCATACACTGTGGTACTAAGCACCCCTGCTGCTGTTAAGGTCGCAGGTATTATTCCTTGAATTCATCACACTAGGGTGGAGACTGCTGCTGACAAAGATGCTTTGTTTGTGAAGGTAGAGAGAGAAATGGACTGACCACAGAGGCTCGCCCTTAAAAAACAGGGAGGAAAATGACTTCAGCTAGGAGCCTTCTGTGACTTCTGGAGACAACCCTGCTGCTGCTAGGACATCTAAACCAAGTGAAGACCCAGGACAACGTCTTCGTGTCACAGGCCCACTCCTATGCGAAGTTTCACACCCGATCCAGTGCTGGGTATGGGGAGCCCTGCGCATGCCCATATCTGTAATGGATGGACTACCCTGGTAGATATCACCTTTCTGCCAGGGGGATTTGGCTAATTTATGTGACTTTTTGCATCTTTTTCAATGGTATGATTACTTGACAGCCGTATTTGTTCCATCACTAGGAACGACAGACCTCATGATGAGGGCAGAAGCTTTAACTAACTTTACCAAGCAAGCTTTAATAGATGAAATGAAAGCTATGGAAGGCGTTATATACTGAACAAGCACCGATGAAAAAGGCTGTCATTCAAAATAGAATGGCACTAAACACCCGAACAGCTGCCCAAGGAGGGACATGTGCCACCGTAAAAACAGAATGCTGTGTATATATTCCTGATCTCTCTGGTAATGTAACTGCTGTGTTAAATGATATGAGAAATCAGGTTAGGGCAATGTCTAATGATAACCTTCCTTTCTAGACTTCTGTTTTGTCTTGGATAAAAGGGGACTGGTGGAAAAATGTAATACTAATCAAAGTTATTATACTGCTACTATTAATCTTTGTACCCTGTATTTTTAATTGTGTTACTCAGCTTGTTGCATCCCGTCTAGGAGCCAGGTTCCAAGTCCACACCCCTCGGGTCCAGTATTTGCCAATGACTGATGCACATTGAGAAAGATGAGTGTCAAGAGGGGGGTGTGGAAAAAGGGAATAGGGAGCTTGGCAAGGGCAGAGCCATCTTGCTGCCACCGTCCATCTTGGTGAACTTGTTCTCGAGCTATTCAAAAATTGCTAGATTGTACTTGAGGTTAATCATTAAAGTAACAATATAAGACATTCTGTACAGCTATATACCTTTCTGTATCCTGCATGTAACTAAAGGTTGATGTAGCAAGTGAGACAGGTAAGCAAGTACTATAAATGTATCTCCCCCTTTCTGTTTGGGGGTCCCTGGTTGGGAAGGGATTCCCCGTGGACCTGCCAGCATAATAAAGCTGTGCTCCATCTTCCTTGAGTGTCCTCTGAGGTGATTTCTGGAAATTCTACAGCAACTGCAGCATAGTCGGAAACAGGAAGAGCTAGTTACAGTCTTTCAGCACAAGAACATGAAAAATCCAGCTTGTGCCCCAGAGGGCTTCTCCAGGAGGATCATCTGGTCGACCTCACAGGGTTCTGGCACTAGAAGCCTGGGTGTAGTGACACTACAGGGTCTGAAAGCTTGTGAAACCCTTGTGAACTGGAGTTTGGCACTTGTCATCAGCCTCTACATGGATTAAATCATGAGCCACTGCAGCTGCTGACCCACAGTTCCCCTGAATGAAGCTCAGGATGGAGACCAGGAGTGAGGCGCTCTGTGCTCTGAAAACTGGAAGAACAGGTCTTCAGATAGTTATGCACTTTTAGAAGAAGATTTTATGAGCCCAATTCTTGCACCTCCTCGTATCTAGAAAAACACGAAAATCCTTCATGATGACTGATGTCTGTGACTAGCAGTCACGTTGAGGCCAGCAGCAAATTTCTGTGAAATGTGTGCCTGGCTGCAGGTACCTCCCCCTTCACCTTTATCACGTATACCCCGATATTCCCCCTTTTCTCTCTGGGGCAAAAAAAGAGCTCTGAAATACCACCCAGCTGGGTGGTAGTCAGGTGGACAAAACAAAGGGTGTCACCGTCATCTGCAATGCAGCCACCAACCCTGAAGGCTAGGAAAACTCAGGACACTGGCCCTGAGAGCCTGGGTGCACATCAAAGGAATGATTCAGTGAGCCCAGAGCTCTTCTGTTCCTGCTACCTGCCCTTTGTTGCAAAACCTCTTATGTATCCTAGCTCCCCTCTCACCTCCTACAAGCCGTTTCTCAGGGCTACCTGAGATGCTGTCCCCTGGGCTTAAGTCCTAATGTTGCCCCAAATAAAATCTGTCAACTTTCAGATTGTGCTTTTTTTTTTTTTTTTTGTCTTTTTGCCATTTCTTGGGCTGCTCCAGTGGCATATGGAGGTTCCCAGGCTAGGGGTCCAATCGGAGCTGTAGCCACCGGCCTACGCCACAGCCACAGCAACGCGGGATCCAAGCCTCGTCTGTGACCTACACCACAGCTCACGGCAACGCCAGATCCCTAATCCACTGAGCAAGGCCAGGATTCGAACCTGCAACCTCATGGTTCCTAGTCAGATTCGTTGACCACTGAGCCAGATGGGAGCTCCAGATTGTGCATTTTTTAAGTCGACATACTCAGGGAGGTGAGGCTGAAAAATGGAAATGAAGTGTGTGTTAGTGTTTCTTTGATAATTAAGCAGTGAAACACTCCAGATTAAAGGGTAAGAAAGTAGTGGCCTCTTGGAGCTCCCATCGTGGCTCAGTTGTTAACGAACCTGACTAGTATCCATGAGGACGTGAGTTCGAACTCTGGCCTCGATCAGTGGGTTAAGGTTCTGGTGTTGCCGTGAGCTGTGATGTAGGTCACAGATGCAGCTTGGATACCTAGTTGCTGTGGGTGTGGTGTAGGCTGGCAGCTATAGCTCTGATTCGACTCCTAGCCTGGGAATCTCCATATGTGCCGTCAGTGCAGCCCTAAAAAGACCGAAAAAAAAAAAAAAAGACCTCTTGGGATCTGCCATAAGCCTGAACAGGGTGAAGTTTTTAAAAACAATCAGAATAAGCAGTTATCTACTCACAGAGATCTAACTAGTTGCAGGAGTTCAGTTCTGTTTGTTTTTCTCCATAAGAATTCTTTTTTTTTTTTTCTCAAACATACCCGTATGTGTATTGCTTTTGAAGTGGAGCTGAAGTTGATGCCATTTTTCTGCATTTCCACTTGAGAAAGAGGGAACGTGACCAGCTATTTCAAGGGTCTGTTTGTGTTTCTTGTCTTATGTATCAGTGGAGGGCTTTTTTTAAGGACATTCTAGAAGATAAATTTATCATAGAAAAACCATTATTTGTTCTCCTATATAGATATCCACCATTAAAAGGAAGAGAAAGGAATGCCAATAAGTGTTGAGTGAGCAATTAGTTATCCAAAACTATAGCAAAGCGTTTTTAACCAGGGAACACAACAGAGAATTGTATATGGATCCACGTTTACACATTACTCATCAAGGTAAGTCTGAGAACTAATGAAAGTTGTTTAATAAATAGTTAAATCCATTTTTCCTGATTTTATCACATGCAGAGTATAAATATAAACAAATATCAGTTTCGCTTGACATTATTTTATTGCATTTGCTGTAGGACTTAGTTTTTCGCACGGAAAATCCTAATGGCCAAATTTCCTAAATTTTTTCACCATGGTTATTATGGGTCAGATAAGTTGTCATTGTTCCCACAAATATTTCAGATTATGAAGATGGCAAATATGTGTTCAGTTACACCGAATTACAACAAACGATGACTTTACTATTAAAAAAAGAATTGATATTTGTGAACTTCAAATAGGTTTGCCAATCATTGGAAATTAGCATCTCCACCTGCATTGTCTTTCACAATTTTTTTACGTCATCTTTTCAACATCCTTTTAATATCACCGGTGATTGTGTATCTCTGTAGCGTCAACGTCAATGACTCCGAGACTTTGGAATAATATTAAGTTGAGTAAACTTAGGAGAACTATTTGATTCCCTATAAAGTTTTAAGAGAAATTAAAATTCATAGAGCAAAGATAGGGAGTCACCTAGCACAGTGGGGTGTGGATGGGGACTGTCACCTGTCATATCAGTAAACAAAGGATGTTGCAGCCATCGAACCATCAGCGGCCCCTGAGTGTGGGCCCTGAGGGGATTCTGGATGGAGAAAAGCAGGGTACTGGTCCTAGGCAGTTAAGGTGAACATCAAAGGCATGATTGCAGTGAGCCCAGACTCTTACACCTTCGCAGATGTAAAAGTACTAAATGTATTAACTTGAGACATCTGGTTTTTTTTTTTTCTTTAATTAACAATGATCTTTTGATGTCCTGACTCTTTTTTTTTTTTTTTTCAAAAACTTCTTTTTATCCTGGCTCCTTCCTTATCTCTTTGGAGCAGTCCTGTCTTGCAGGCTTAAGTCCTCAGTCTGTTCACTGAATAAAACATATTCTCAACTTTTAGATTATAGGTTTTTTTTTTTTTTTCAGTCAACAGTGGCTTATTTTTGAAAGCTTGAATTAAGAAGTTCAGTTCAATGCGGCACACATCTTATCTTCTAATATGATGATAAGGTTAAGTCTATTTTAAAGTTATGGTTGGAGGCTAAACATGATATTGCTATATGACTTTATGTATATTTTATGGAGAGATGGGCTTTGGGGATTTTTCAGTGTGCTCACTGCAATTATTAACCAAGTCTGTATGACGTAGTTTTGTATTACAGTCCAGTGGAGATTTCTACTTTCTTCAGTTGATACTTTTGGTTACTGAAATAAAGTAATCAGATCCACTGAGTTTTGTCATCAATATGAAGGTTCTGGGCTCCCCTCACCTTGCCGGAAGACTCTGGTGCCACAAGCCAGTCCTCGTGTCCTGTGAAGACACAGCTTGGCAGGACACTCTGAAAGTCACACTGGGAAGACTGCTTCGAGGAGCTGACTCTCCTACAGCGGACACTGCCACTGTGAGGGGACCTTCGTGAGGCCACACCAGGGCCTGAATCAGGGCCTTACGGCTTCTTTAGCCCAAAAGCAGTTGACGATATGAAAGCAGACTCTCGCTCCTTCAGCAGGGCAGAAATAACTATGTGGGGCCAGATTACAAAATCAACAAGGGAAATTTAAATGTGGTTGATGTGCTATTTTCCGAGCTGCCCATGAAGAGGTCCTTTTCCTTTCTTTCTGAGCTCTTTCTAATCCTGAGCTGAGAAAGCGAACTGAAGGGTGAGAGGAATCATTATATGAGAGTCAGAAGGAAAGATATTCTTATCAGAGAGAACAGCTTGTGCAAAGACCCTCATGTAGAAAAGCGCCAGTGTGCTTTGGGTTCTGATCAGGATCCCTGGAGTAAAGGAATTGAGCAATAAGTAGAGAAAATGAGAGATAGGTGACAGATGAAGGTGATGTCACCACCTCATGTAGGGTCTTCCAGGCCATGATGGGTACCTGTGTGTTATTCTAAGTGCATGTGAATCCTCTGAACATTTTTGAATGGGACAATGAGATGACTCAGTCAATGTATTACAAGGATCACTTTGTTCCTGCATGAAGACAGGCTAGGAGGTGCCAGCCCTGAGGATGGAAAGCCATGGTGAGCTGCTGGTGAGAGATGACCTGGGCCTGGACCAAGAACCAGTAGAGAAGGAGGCATGAGGATCCTTGAGTTTTATAGGATGAGTCAGGGGATGTTGGGGTTAAGGGGAAAGGAGGAACCCAGGATGGCTTCTAGATTTGTGATGTGACTAGAAATGGGTTCAGCTGAGCTCTGTTTGCCAAGATGGCAATTCCTCTTCCCCAAAGAAGCTTTGGGGTAGGGTGAGGGAGGGAAAGAAATCAGTGATTTTCGCCTATGTTTATGGAATACCTACTGAATGTCAAGCATTGTGCTAGGTGCTCAGTCCATATTGTTGGACTCCAATGAAGGTTCCCAAGAGAAGATCAAGAAAGTAGTCCTGAGGACCTCGAAGAGTGAGGAGTAAGAAGGAGCCTGGGTGCCTAAAGCTAGTGTATCCCATGGCCCTATCCTCAGAGCCACAGAGGGCCGAGGGCCCTTCCTCATGGTTCCTGAAGCCTGGCTCCGGGTTCCTGAGCCTCCTGTGGGCCCCATCACTGCCAGTCCCTGTTCATTCCATCATCGCTTCAAGTATAAGCCCTCTGGGTGGAGACTCCTCTAGCAACTCAAGTATGTTTGGTTTCCTATCCATTTCCTGGAGATGCATTGTCCAAGATGACAGCCTCTATGTGTACATGGCTATTTAAATATACATTGAAATAATTTAATGCCATGAAATTAAAAGTTTAGCTCCTCAATCCCACTGACCACACACATTGCAAGTGCTCAGTAGCCACAAGTGACCAGGGGCTACCATATTGGGAAGCACAGAAAAAGAACACGTCCATCATCACAGATAGTTCTAGGAGACAGCCCTGGTCTAGACACTCCAACCCTTAAGAAAGATGCTCCTGAGTTACAAATGTACTAATTTTCCTGCTGTAAAGAGTCTTGCTTCTTCCCTTTGTAACCTTGGGCCATCCCTTAGCAGTTGAGGGACCTTGGATAAATCACTTAAACCCTTTGCACCTCAAGTTTGCTCACTTGTAAAAGTGACAATGAAAATAGTGTCATGGCAACCCTGCACAGAAAGAACTTAGAGCAGTGCCTGGTATATAGTTAAGAGCTAATGGATGTTGATAATTCTTCCTCTCCCCATGATTTCCTTTGTTGTGATACCCAGTTGCGTGTGGGCAGAAACTGCCACTCTGAAAACAGCCCCCTCCTTCCTGTGCACAAGCCCTGCTTTTACTCATGAACAAATTAAATCTTTCCTGTGTAATGGCTGTCATATTCCGTTTGTATTTTGGTAGCAGGATTTCGAGGAACCTACTGAGTCTTGGGACAAAACTAGAGAGGGTAGAGGGAAGATCCCTGCCCTGAGAATTTGGAGTCAGGCAAGAATGGGAGAAACAAAGTGGAGTGTGTGGCAAGGTGAAACCTGGGTAGGTTAAGGGTCTATTTGTCAGTCAGTGGAAACACATTAATGGTATACTGACAGATACATAGTTGACCAGTTGCTTGTTGAAATACACACACTTTTCATATCCATCAACAAAAGGAAATGAAAAGGAAAGAAGACTTACCCAGAAGTGAGACAGGGCATTTGTATGAAATGTTCTTTCCACCATGTGGTCTGGAGTGTCGAGAAACTGCTTTCCCGTGATGACCCCAGTGTTGTTAATGAGAATGGTCACGTCACCCACGTCCCTTTTAACCTGGAGAGAAGCAAGGCAAACACTTCATTTGAGATGTTATTTTTTGATAGTTTTTGTTCCAGGCTCTCATTCTCCCCTCCCCCACTTTATTTAAACCTAGCTGTTTTACCTTGGGCATAGAAATAAAGTAGTTTTATGATTGATTATATAAAAAACCCACATGGATTTGCCCATTTTGCCTAAAGAGGCTTAATTCTTTTTTGGTGCAGAGGTGACCTAACATTGCAACATGTTTTCTCTGCCTCCTACTTGCGTCATGATATTGTCTTTTCTTGCTGGAGGCTAATGCCAGGGGTGTTGTACCGTGATGTCCAGCTCTTACCCTGTGTACTTCTCTGGTGTCTTCCTTTGGATGGCCATGGGGTTTCCCTTCAGCCTGTTATATGTGACGGTTACTTCTGTAGAGGGATCTTCTGTGACCAGGTGCAGGAGCATACCCCATCCCCTAGGGTGTGACCAGGGCTGGGCACAAAGATATCCCAAACACAGGTGCCTTTGAGCCACTGCCCAAAGGCCTCAGTAAGCCTGTGACCTCTGTCCAGAAGACCTCCCCAAGTCTAATCATTGTCTGTGGCTGATGTTTCCCTGAGTTACACAGCTGTGCTAACCCTATTGCATCCGAGAGTTTCCCTACTGAATTGCTCACTTCGCCTGCTTGCAGACTCCACTAAATACCACCAGCCCTACTCAGAGGAATGTGGGCACTGGGAAATGCTGGAGAGACATTGATGCAAGCTGAACTGGGAGCAAAGCATGATGCATATTCAAACAACAATTTTTAGAGACTTATTTTCTTTTTTTGGCCCTGAACTGGATCTTTTGTGCTGTTACAACAATCTGCTCTTTGTTTCCAAATAAGAAGCACTCCCTGCCTTGTCCTTGGTTTTCTCATTTCTGGCCCATGCACTGTTCAAAGTGTTCCAGATAATATGATGGGGGAGATGTTAGGTAGATATTGCTCCTGATGCAGTCGAATTAAACAAGCTATGAAGGGAAGGGTGACTGGTGCTGGTCTTGGACTGAGAGATTAGACTCCTATTCTTTAGAGGAGGTAAGATGGGCAAACGCCCAAGAGATGCAGACTTTTAAATATGAACATCCCGTTGCCTTGACGAGGGCGTCAGTGTGAGCAAGTGCTTGACTTGGACCAACCTGGGGAAGGAACATGGGCCTGAGGAGGCGGGGGTTATCTTTGGCATAAGACATCCTGGAACATTAAAGAAAAACCTCATGGTCACTGTCATCCTGTCCAAGAAGATCCCTGAGTATTAGGGACCCCAGAGCTAAGTGGACCCTTGGCTAGGTAATGGGATTAATGTTCATTGCAATTCTGAGAGTTTAGGAAAGCATTCTTCTTTTTTTCTTTTCTTTTTAGGGCTGTTACCAGGTTAGGGGTTGAATTGGAGTTGCAGTTGCAGGCTTACACCATGGCCATGGCAACACCAGATCTAAGCCCCATCTGTGACCTACGTTGTAGCTTGTGGCAATGCCTGATCCTTAACCCACCGAGGGAGGCCAGAGATCAAACCCACATTCTCATGGATATTAGTTATTAGTTCTTAACTCTCTTAGCCACAATGGGAACTTCATAGGAACACTTTTTTTTTTTTTTTTTTTTTTTTTTTTGCTTTTTGCCTTTTTCTAGGGCTGTACCTGTGGCATATGGAGGTTCCCAGGTGAGTGGTCTAATCAGAGCTGTAGCCGCCAGCCTATGCCAGAGCCGCAGCAATGCTGGATCTGAGCTGCATCTGTGACCTACACCACAGCTCACGGCAATACCAGATCCTTAACCCACTGAGTAAGGCCAGGGATCGAACCCACAACCTCATGGTTCCTAGTCGGATTCGTTAACCACTGAGCCACGACGGGAACCCCAGAACGCATTCTTATACCAGTTTATAGACAAGAAGAGGTTATAAGAAACAAGGTTTTGCTGAAAGGGGCACAACTTTTGAGAGGAATAACAGTGGTTCACACCCAATTTGAATTCATACACAAAAAGGTGATAGCTCTTTTCACATAGATTTACTTCTCTGTAGTTGCTGTGATTATTACTGTGATAGACACATCTCATGTGTGTGAACATGTACAAACACACACACACATACACTAATAAATATTAGTGACCAATTGAACTTGTATATTTGGGAATAAAGCATGAACCTGGTTATTCTAACAAAAATAATTTATTTGTATACTGGGTTTCTATGGTAGAGATGAGAAGATTACCTCAATCTAATTTGGGGAGGTTAATTACTGAGCCCCTTTGGAAAGCTGTTATTATTACTCAACTCTTCTACGAATTTCAGGGGTTTGGGTAATGCCCAGGGTTTGTCAAAATTCTGGTAGCTAAAGGCTAACTCTAGTGTTTGCATTTCTCAGGCGTTGATAAGTAATGGCAATTTAACAGATAAAATGGTTGGCTTGGAAGAAGAAGGGTTGACTTGGAAGAATTCTATTTATAATACTATGCGAAAAGAAGAAAAGCCCAAGAGACATTCCAATGGTGAAAGGGTAATTTTTGGATAACGTTTGTAATCTGGATTTCTACTAGAAACCCAGAAAATTTTACACCAGAAGCGAAGATTGGCTGCAGGAGCCTTGATGCCCAGCGGATCAGATCTGAGCTACAGTTGTGACTTAAGGGCAAAGGTGGATCCTAATCCACGGTGCCGGGTGGGGGGCTGAACCCGAGTCCCAGTGATGCCAAGACTCTGCCACGTCTTGAGCACCGCAGCAGGATCTCCTACAAAGTCAGATTTCTGACATGCACAATGAAGCAAGAGGTACATAGTGTCTTGGAGAAAGTTTATGACAACATTTTCTCCTTGTAAGAGCACACGCCTGTGTGCAATGTCTTTCTTGGGCATGGAAGCTCAGAACACCAATCCACTTACCTGCTTAGCAACTCTATAGACCTCTTGCCTGTGGCTACAGTCACACTTATAGGCAAATGCTTTCACGGCCCCCTTTTCTTTGACCAGTCGACATGTTTCCATGTTGTTTTCTTCATTAATGTCCCATAGAACTAAAATGGCTCCAAGGCTGGCTAATTCTATGGCCATCAGCCTCCCAAGTCCACTGCTAGCTCCTTTTATAAGGACAATCTCTCCAGAAACATCCTTTTTCTTCTTGGGAATTATCTTGAAAAACAAAGACTCTAAAAAATAATATAAAAATTTTCCCCAAAATACGGTGGTGTCCAAGATCATATTCATGTTGTTTCACTGAAAAAAGGAACACAATAATAAGGGAAAATGTCACTGATAAAATCATGATGTTTATCCCCGTTGTAACACACATAAGCATCTAGTCTGAGGGAACTTTCTTTTGAGATATTAATTCTCCAAAATACATATTTCAGTAACGACTGCCACCATGGTTGAATTCTTATAATATAAATTATATAATTTATAATTTATATATAATTTAATATATATTATATATTATATAATTTATATAATTTATATATAATTTTTATAAATTATATAAATAGTGAGTATGAAAATATTTTATAGCCACAAGAATCTTCCCAACTTATACGGCACTTTCTAACATTTAATCTAATTTGACCTCCAGGTAGGTCAGAGATTTTGAGGAGAATTCACAGTGAAAGACATAAGGTCTTTGAGTATCAACTTGCCCAAATTATGTGACTTGGAAACTAAGACTTCGGGGTCTCCGTCTGGTCATTTTCTATTATCTGGGCCTGATTCATGATCTCCTATCTAATAGAAATTTGCTTTTCATTAGACAGTTTGTTCAGTAATGTAGAAACAATATTTATTGTAATACAAATAAAGCCTTTTTACATTTTCACATGATCCTTATACTATCCTTCGGAAAGTATCAAACTAGGTCCAGTCGTTACTGGTTTATAGTGAGGACCTGAGCCAAAAATGTGAAGGAGATTTATTCAAGGTTGCAGAGTCAGCGGGTAAATAAGGCGTGATGTCAGGATCAAGAACAGAGGTCTGAAGGTTGTCCATGCATTTAGAACCACCTCTTAGAAAAATAATAGAGCATTTTTTGTTTTTGGTGACACTGCCTTGATTTTTTTTTTTTTTTTTTTTTGCCATTTCTTGGGCCGCACCCGCAGTGTATGGAGGTTCCCAGGCTAGGGGTCGAATTGGAGCTGTAGCCGCCGGCCTACATCAGAGCCACAGCAACACAGGATCCGAGCTGCATCTTCGACCTATCCCACAGCTCACGGCAACACCGGATCCTTAACCCATTGAGCAAGGCCAGGGATCGAACCCGCAACCTCATGGTTCCTAGTTGGATTCGTTAACCCCTGCGCCATGACGGGAACTCCTGCCTTAATTTTTGATAACCATATTTTGTAACACTTGGAACATTCCCATACAGTCATTTCACATAGAAGTCAGACATGGCCGCATCCCTAAAACCCACCTTAAAACAGACCACAACTTGAACAAATAATAAGCTGGAGCATGACGACGACGATGATGATAATAATAATAATGATAATAATAATGGCAGCAATACATTTGGCATCTCCCTACACGCCAGGCAAATTCTAAGTGCTCTGCACGCATTGATTCACTTAACTCTTCCAAGGGCTGCCCTGTTTTACTGTCAAGAGAAGAGTTACTAAGAGGCTGAGCTCACAGCCCCTGGTCACTCAGTTATCTTTACATTCCATCTACTTCATTTTAAACCAGTGAGGCTTTAGTTTTTGTTTGTTTGGTTTTTGCTTTTCACGGCTGCCCCCGTGGCATATGAAGTTCCCAGGCTAGGCGTTGAATCAGAGCTGCACCTGCTGGCCTGCACCACAGCCACAGCCACAGCCACAGCCACCCAGGATCTGAGCCACATCCGTGGCCTACACCACAGCTCACGGCAACGCTAGATCTTTAACCCACTGAGTGAGCCCAGGGATCAAACCCATTTCCTCATTGTTTCTAGTTGGAATATTTTCCATTGCACCACAATGGGAACTCCTGCTTTTTTGTGTGTGTGTTAATTTTTAGATGTCCCTGGACCCCAAGGGTAACCAAGAAGGGCCCTGTGGGGCTCTGGGCACAAAAGCTTTTCTGAATCCCCCATTTCTTGTTTTTAGGGAATGGGCCTCATTCAGCCTTGGTGACCTTCCCCGAGTTCCTAGGGGCAGGTTCAGATGGTTGCTGATCAGGGAAGAGAGGGGATGCAAAACCAAGGGAGGAATAGTCAAGAAACAATAGCACAGGCTTGGGGAGGGATCCTGGTTCCTCTCAAGGGATATACATAATAATATAGTCATCAGGAGTTCCCGTCATGGCTCAGTGGTTAATGAATCTGACTAGGAACCTTGAGGTTGTAGGTTCGATCTCTGGCCTTGCTCAGTGGGTTAAGGATCTGGCGTTGCCGTGAGCTGTGGTGTAGGTCACAGACGTGGCTTGGATCCTGTGTTGCTGTGGCTCTGACGTAGGCAGGTGGCTACAGCTCCAATTCGACCCCTAGCCTGGGAACCTCCATATGCCATGGGAGCGGCCCTAGAAAAGTCAGAAAGACAAAACAAAATAGTATAAATAATACAGGCGTCTTACACAGCTAAGAGAAAAGGTATATTCCTTACGCTTCTTTTAGAAAGGAATACTTTAAAATTGAAAGCTTAGAGTCCTTCCTTGTCCTTCTCCCTGGCTAATTGCACTCTAAACACAATCATCCACAAGCTAAAGATTAGGCACCCTGAGCACAATTGCCTGTGGGTTAAAAATTATTAGCACATGATGTTTTTCAGGAACTTTCCTAGTTTGTTCTAATGTCTGATCAATATGCCCTTTTTGCAAGCACTGTTATTCTAGGCAATAACCCAGAAGACCACCGTCACGATCCTACCGAGATCTCCTGACTCCAGCTTTGATGACTAAGATTCTGCAAAGAAGGAAGAATGCATGTTTGTCCCAATCCTGATTCCTATCTGCAAACCTGTTTTTCTCCTTTTACTATATAAAACTTCTTGCAATTCTTTCAATTGGAGCGGGGGGAGGGGAGGGGAGGTGGGAGGCACAGTCTTTAAGGCGTTAGCCTGCTGTGGCCCCCCTTTGCCTGGCCAAGCAATAAAGCTATCTTTTTCTCCTCTACTCATAATTCTGTCTCTGCATTTCAATTTGGCACTGGCAGAGAGAGGTTGAATTTTGGCAACACATGTGAGGATGCCAAAGGACCCAGGCAACCTTCGTCTCACTGTCAGCCTGACCAGCCAGAACTTCCCACTGAGAAAAGGTAGAAAAGAGCATTCTTGGAGTTCCCATCGTGGCGCAGTGGTTAACAAATCCGACTAGGAACCATGAGGTTGCGGGTTCGGTCCCTGCCCTTGCTCAGTGGGTTAACGATCCGGCGTTGCCGTGAGCTGTGGTGTAGGTCGCAGACACAGCTCGGATCCTGCGTTGCTGTGGCTCTGGCGTAGGCTGGCAGCTACAGCTCCGATTCGACCCCTAGCCTGGGAACCTCCATATGCCGCGAGAGCGGTCCATGAAATAGCAAAAAGACCAAAAAAAAAAAGAAAAGAGCATTCTTGCAAGAAAGTGTAGAAATATTTGAATTTCCAAAGGGACAAAAAAAAAAAAAATCCCCAAGAAAGAAGATGGGGGCCCTCATTGTATCAAATGAGTATGTCTTGAATGTGAGACAGGTTCAAAACTTTAGGTGTTGAGTTTTAAAGATGCTAAGTTGCAGTCTTTGGCCTTGAGGTACAAGGGGTCCAGATCCGGAAAATGACAAGCAAACCCAGTGTTGCAGAGTGCAAAGTTCTGCAGACAAAACTGGGACAAAGATGGGTCCCAGGGTTGGACTCAGAGAGTATGGGTCTCAGTAGTAGGGGAATAAAGAAAATGGACAGGAGGACAGCATTTGCTAGAAGGCTGCTTTTGAGCAGAGCAAGAGAAGTGGAATTCCAGATCTTTCCATTAACTTATTTGAATTTATTAAGAATACTAACTCTAGCCCTAAAGGTATTACCCTGGGAATAATTTAGAGACTTCCTCTTACCTTAATGTTCCCTAAGAGTTTATGCAGATTTCAAGTGTTCAGACTGGAAAGAGATCAAGCTACGGAACATTCTCTCTTCTCCAAGCTTATGTAGACTTTTTTTTTGGCTCAAGCACAATCCTGGCAACAGGATTGTGAAACGATACCATATGTTATCATCTATTAAAAACAAATACTGGTAGAGATGGCATTCAGGGTTTCAGGATTTTGATGAGGAGGACAAGAGGAAATTTTTGACTTTCCTCATACTTTTCCTGTAGGTGGAAGTTTATTCTCAAAGTTGATGATTTATTTTGAAAGACATTCAAGTAGCTTTCTCCAAAAATTATTAAATTTCAGTAATGTATTGTTATGCCTCGAGAGTGTTCTGAGGACTGGAGTTTTGACATTTCTCCAATCCCTCAGTGTTTGAATGTTCCCTAGATTCAGAGACTGCCGAAAGCACGCAATCTGCCAACAAAGGGAAAAAGAAGATGCAAGCCCCGGATGTAGGAAGTAGTGGCCAGAAAGGATGATCGCTCCCAGGTGGGGTTTGGGCAGCTGTCTCAACCAGGCAGTTAGGAAAAAAAATCACTATGCACTTGATGAGCAAACACTGATCAAGTTATAAACCACAACATATCCTTTCATGCCTTGCCTGTCATACTCAAACAGCCCTGTGGGTCAAGTATGTGACTCAGGGAGGGACAAAAGGCACAGGGACAGAGTTGGTAAGCGTACATGGCATCGGAGCCCAGACTGCAGTTTAGCGCTCCTGCTCCTTTGGCTGCCCTGAATCACATGCAGGAAACTGGGCTTCGCATCCCAGCAACCTTCTATCATCTTTCAGGCCCCATTGACCCCTTCCGGTTAAAGGATCAGCCATAAGAAGGGATTAAATATTCATAGGAATCGGTGACTCTCAGGAATGTTAAAAATATTGAAATAGGAATTCCTGCTGTGACTCAGTGAGTTAAGAACCAGACTAGTATCCATGAGGATGCAGGTTTGATCCCTGGTATCACTCACTGGGTTAAGGATCCCGGCTGTGAGCTGTGGTGTAGGTCACAGATGTGGCTCAGATCTGCTGTTGCCATGGCTGTGGTGTAGGCCAGCAGCTATAGCTCTAATTCGATCCTCACCTGGGAACTTCCATGTGTAGAGGTGTGGCCACACACACACACAAAAGGAAAAACAAATGGAAATGACCAACACCCCAAAGCATTCTGGAAATTGTACAATGCCATGCAGACACTGATTTTTATCTTTTGCACCAGCACCTCTTGGGTGATGATGCTGTTTGCAGCCTGTCATCCATAAGGATGCCCATCACTGGGCATGGAGAGCTTTGGCCTGCTTTAGAGCATGCCTCCACTGTCAGGTTGCAGAGTGGGGCTGAGAGGCCAGGTTTGCGCAAAAGATTCATGTGTGTCACTATCCTCACGTTAGCTGTTGGTAAATGAAAGACCCTGTCACCAGGTCAGGTGCACACATTCATGGGCATGCACCATGGTGCCCATGAGCACCTACCTTCCCCTTCACGCCTCTTTGCTCCCCTCCCTCATTCCTGTCACCCCCTTTCCCTCATCCTGCCCAAAGTGAGCAGAACCGGAAAAGAACAAAGAAACAAAGGAGAGACTGACAGAATTACCTCATGCCCCTATTTTGGAAAGAGTGCTAAATGATGCCCAGAGAAACTGGCTCTCAGCAGCAGGTGCCTGATATATACTTTGGAGTGGCCACAGGTCCCAATTCTTACCTGCAGGAATCTTGCCCTCTGCTGGCACAAGTCCTTCTCACAGGAGGCTGAGCACCAGAGCTCCGGTCAGGAGCTGGAAGCTGCATTTTAAACGAGTTTGATTTTCTGGGCTTTCCCATGTTGGCTGATCGCTCTACACGTATCAGAAAAAGGAGAGGCAACCTGGAGAATCTGCTCATGTTTTACACATTTGCATTCCCATGGGAAGTGACAGCCATCCTAAACTTTCAACTCCCACAGTGGCCTGGAGTGCAGATGTGTCCTCTGGAGGCATGTGTTTGAAGTAATTGCAGATGTTAAGTCCTTCCGTGGGTATCCTGAAATTCCTCCTTCTAGCGCAGTTAGGAAAATGTAACTCCATGGCTGACTCGTCTCAACAACTTAATGATCAGGATACATCATTTCCCCCACTTTTTGCTATGAAAACATTTTCAACACACAAAAATCATGATTAGTGCATAAGTGTCCCAAGAACCTCCAGGTAGATGATTTTAACATTTTACCACCCTGGCTTCTTAGTTCCTTTACTGTTCTGGTGAGCTATTTCACTGTCAATTGCAGACATGACCCTTTCCTGCAAATACCTTGAACTCATCTCCCAAGAAGGAAGTTATCACACACGACCACAAGAAAATGACCCTGCCTCCTGAAATTAATATTAATCCTATAATATCATCTAACATTGACCCATATTTAAATTTCCCCACTTGTCCCAAAGATCCAATTAAGTTCCATGCGTTGCCTTTGGCTGTTATATCCCTTTAATAATTTCCTGCTGGGTTAACTCCGTCCACTCCTGGGGTTGGGCAGGGTGAGCAGCGCCTTTGCTCTGGCGGTGGTGTGGGGTGGTGTTCCATCATGTGTGTGTGAGATAGAGTCAATGTGAAGGGCTCAGCGAAGGGCTCAGTCCCACAAGACTACATGCTCCCCAGCCACCCCCTTCAGATGCAAGTTGCAAACCCAGGTCACCTGTGCTCCTGACCAGCCAGCTGTGGATCAGAGGTCCCCATGACCACCTCCTTGGGTTCGATTAATTTGCTAGAGCATCTTGCAGAACTCAGGGAAACACCGCATTTACCAGTTTATTACAGGTTATGATAGAGGATACAGAACAACAGCCAGATGTTCAGAGGTTGAGATCTGGGAGGGTCCTGCTTGTAGGATTTGGGGCCCCTACCTGGCACCCACCTGGGGTGTGTTCATCTACCTGGAAGCTCCCTGAACCCCATATTAGTAGGGTTTTACAGAGCCTGCCTCACATAGGTAGGATCAATCATTAACTCAATGATGAATGATTCCCAGACCCTCTCCCCTCTCTGGGTGTGTGTGTGGGGGTGGAGGGGCGGCGCTGAAAAGCCCAAGCTTCTCATCCTGGCTTGGTCTTCCTGGTGACTATCCCTTCCTGGACCTGTTCCCAGTGCTCAAGATTAGTTACCCTAGGAAGGCATGTCTTCTTTCTAATCACTTACCCTCATACACGAGGGTAACTATAAAATTATTCCCGAGGGCCCTCGGGGGTACAGAGAGCAGCTGAGAAACTTCTGGGTGGTTTCTGCCTGATCCCACTTGGTGAGAAATTTCCCCTGCAAGAAACTGATACATTGGAGCTACCGGCCTTGTTTTTTGGTCCCAAGATGTCTTTTCACTTCAGTGGGCACTAGTCATTCCCTCTGAACTCCAGCAGAGAGGATGTATTTCTCAGGGTTAAGCCCCCCAATTTGTACTAATTCGTTATGGCATTTCTAGGAAGCTAATATAGAAGCCAACCCTGGTGGGCAGAGTAATGCTCCAGGCAGTGCCCGCATGCTTCCCTAGACCCTCTATGTTATACAGCAAAGGGAATTAAGGCTACAGGTAGGATTGCGGTGTGGTCAGCCAGTCTTCAAATAGATTGTTCAGGATTAGGTGGGTGGGCCCAGGTTTATCACGAGTGTCCTGCACTGAGGAAGAAGGAGGCAGGAGAGTCAGGAAATTTAAAATTTCTTGGAGTTTCTTCTCATCTGTAGCAAATATTCTGCTGTGATTTTATAAAGCTATATGTTCTAATGTCACCTCAGATCAGTCTTTTCCTGTGTGGTTGGGGTTTTCAATTTGATATACAGATAGGTTCATTTGTTTCTGCTTATTTAAAAGCTTTTTGAAAAAAATTGGGTTTTATTTATTTTTATAGATAGTTTATCCTCATTATGCAAAGGACAAAATTGTACAGAAAAGTCCAGCCTCCACTGAAGCCATGCTTATCCTTTTTCTGCTTTCTCTCTTTAAACACACACACATACACACACACTTATGCATATACTTTTTAAAGTATTTACCTATTTCTCTTTCATGTGCTTATTTTTACAAGTACTAATACTGTGTTTGCATGTGTGTATTTATATATTCATATTCCTAGTTCTCACTTGTTACACAGAGATGGCACTGTGTATGTTGTCTGATGCTTTGATTTTTTTTCCATTAGAAATATATCCTTGACTAACTTCACTTAGGAGGATAGTTTCTAGATCCATCTGTGTTGAAACTATCCAACTAAGTGCAATGAGTCAGATGGTGAAAGACAAACGTCATATGATATCATCTATATGTGGAATCTAAAAAAAGGATACAAATGAACTTATTTGCTGAACAGAAACAGACTCATAAACTTTGAAAAATTTATGGTTCCCAAAGGGGACAGGTGGGGGAGGGGACTGGGGGTTTGGGATTGGTAGCCGCACACTGAGGAATGTGGAATGATTGGCCAGTGGGGACCTGCTGTAGCGCACAGAGAAATCTACCCGGGATGCTGTGACCATGGATGTGGGAGAAGAATCCGAGAGAGAATGGATGTGTGTACATGTATGACTGGGTCCCTTTGTTGTACAGCAGAAATGATCACAGCCTTGTAAATTAACTATACATCAATAAAACTTAAGAAAAAGAACTATATCCCAGTGATAATTACATATTAACACATGGAAACCTGGCTCTTTCGTGGTTGTCGTCATTATCTTTACATCTGCGTAGTATTCCATGATGGAGCGTTTCCAAGCTTTGGCTATTTTAAATAAGGTTGAAATCAATTGTTCCCAACAGGAGTCCCTGAGGATCTGGCTCGTCTCTGTGGAGGCGCTGGTTGGGTCCCCAGCAAGGCCCAGGGGCTTAAATAAGCCGATGTTGCTGCAGCTGTGACATGGGTCTCAGCTGTGGCTTGGATTCAGTCCCTGGCCTGGGAACGTCCATATGCTGTGGGTGTGGCTGAAAAAGGAAAAAAAAAGATAGTTTTGAATACATTTCAGTTTTGATTTTTGCAGGCATGCCTGAAGAATAGATGACTAGATGTGGGCTTGGTGCGTCAAAGGGTAACCACATTTAATAACGTCAGATGTTCTTAAACTTTCTCCTCTAAGTCATTCTCCTTCTGTTCCCACAGACGAAAGTGCTGCCGCCCCCAGCATGGCCCACGGCCTCAGCATTGTTAACTCTGGGGATTTTAAAAAAATCTTATGAATGGAAACCAGGGTCTAGCCATAGTTTTAATTTTCCTTTCTTTAACTATCAGGTATCTTTTCATTTGTTTAAGCACCACTTATTCTTTTTCGTAAATTTTTATTTATGCTCTTTCCTATTTTTCTGTAGGACCTTTTTCTTCCTGATTTAGACTGGCCCGTCTGTGTTTACTAGTGAGATTAATCTTTAAACTGTGGTAAGTGTACTAAAGATTTTTTTCTCGGTTTTCTTTTTGTCCTTTGCTTGTGTATGATTTTTTTTTTTTTTTGGCCATGTATAGTTTTTTGGTAAGTAGTTGAACTTATCAATGTTTCCTTTTATGGTTTTTGAATTTTGAGCCATAGTTCGAAAGGCCTACCAAAGTCCAATTTAAAAGTAAAGGAACTAACCCATGCTTTCTTTTGAGAGTGTATAATTTTATTGTTTGCTTCTAGATCTTGGATTATTCGGATCAAGTGGTAGGAACCCCACAGCACAGAACTCAGCAATCTAAGAACAGTGTTGCTGCCCTTGTCTTTGGCTATGTTCCTGGGGTGATGTGTGTGTTCCCTTTGACCTTTTTAAATGATTGCCAGTCACACCAACATCATTTCTTTCCAAAGTCTATTTTTAATGCCCCCAGTTGAAGTTATGACTCATCATATACTAAATCCTCATGTGCATTTGTGTTTTTTCCTACTACGTTTCTTGGTTTGTCCATCTGCTCATAGGCTATCTTATTTTGGATATTGAGGCTTCCTATCTTTGTTTTACTGTCTGGTAGGGCCACGCCTCAGCACTTCCTTTTCTTTTCTTTTTTCTTTTTCTTTTTTTTTTTTTTTTTTTTGTCTTTTTGTCTTTTTAGGGCTGCACCCGCACATATGGAGGTTCCTAGGCTAGGGGTCCAATCGGAGCTGCTGCTGCCGGCCTACGCCAGAGCCACAGCAATGCCAGATCCGAGCCAAGTCTGCCACCTACACCACAGCTCACAGCAATGCCAGATCCTTAACCCACTGAGTGAGGCCAGGGATCAAACTCACATCCTCATGGTTCCTAGTCGGATTCTTTTCCACTGCTTTCTTCTCCTTCTCCTTCTTCTTTTTTTCTTTTCAAAACTTTACCTGCAGTCTATGGAAATTTCCAGGCTAGGTGTCGAATCGGAGCTGCAGCTGCGGTCTATACCACAGCCAAGGCAACACCAAATCCGAGCCTCATCTGGGACCTGCCCTGAAGCCTGTGGCAATACCAGATCCTTACCTCCCTGAGTGAGGCCAGGCATCGAACCCACATCCCCATGGAGGTTCTTAACCCCCTGGGCCACAAAGGGAACACCTCCTATTTATTTTCCCTTATGAAACTTAGAGCCAAAGTGTTTAGTTCTAGAAAGAAAACCTGTTGGGGTTTTTATTGGGACCACAGGGATATATTAACATGGGCGGTGGAGGGAGTGGGGGCTGACATCTTCAGGATGACAGACCTTCTTATCCAGAAGCCTGGTATTTCTTTCTCCATGTTCAGGTCTAATTTTGGGTCTCTCAGCAATATTTGAAAGTTTCCCACTAGAGACTGCTCACATTTTAACCTCTTTTTGCCACTCATGTGAAAGTGTTAGGCTGTGCTATGAAAAAAATAAAACCCTACGCTCAGTCACAAAATACAGGGAAGGCTTGTCTCTTACTGGTGCAAAGACATATGTGGGTCCATCCACTCAGGATCCAGGCTGATTCCTCGCTGGGGTGACCCACGTCACAGTGGACCTTGCAGGTCCCACAGGCTGGGGAGGGCTAGGCTGTCGAGTTTTCCGCGTGAGCCTGTATTCTTTTTTCTTATATCTTCTCATGAGCCGTTTATGGATACGTGGTCAACTTCTCTATGTTAACTTATATCCTATGATCTTGGTGAATTTTCTGACTATAGCTTTTCAGTTGATAGGCTTGCATTTGTATCGTCTGTAAATAGGCATAATTTTACCTCTTGCTTTTCAGTCCTTATGCCTGTGACTTCTCTTGTCAAAGGCATTGACTGCTGCCACCAGGACAAGGTTGAACAGCGGTGATAGTGGGTGTCCTAGCCTTGTTCCTGCTGTCAGCATTTCCCACTAGACTGCCCAATTTGCCTGCAGTCCCGTGTGAAAGCATGGCCCTGATCTAAATGAGGGGTCACTCTCAGGCCTTCTCCACCTCACACTCACAACACACAATAGCTCTCTAGTATCTACAGAGCCCTGATACAGCCTAGATCCTTTCAACCTATACTAGATATTGATTAGACTTAGCACCTGGGATGACGTCTATGGGCCATCCCATACGTAAACCCAAACTATGGCTTCAAAAATTGCACTTAATGAGTCACATTTTTTAGCCCAAAAGACACATGGAAATATAAGTTTGATAACGACACAACTGCTAAACTTGTTGAACAATACTAACTCTTGGTGCCGTTCAGATGATGTGTCCTGTACTAACGTGCAGTGGACCTCTATGACTGAATATACCTAAGATTGGTAATGGGAAGCCTGGGCCAGATTCCCTCCCAGGACCCCCCCTCCCACTCCTCCAATGTTCTGGTATGGGCAGGTCCTCTGTCCAATCACAGCTCAAGTTCTCTCTCCTCCGTACAGCACACAGTAACACTTCTTTTTCTGAATTATTATCTGAACCTTTGTCATTTACCCCTTGTATTGATAATTAACCCCAAATATGTGGGTTAATAATCCATGTTCACAGTCCTCCGATTAATTTGTAAGCCATCCACTCATTCAAAAAATATTTTTCAAATAACTGTTTTGTTGAGATCCACAGGCTAGGCTCCCAGGATCCAGCTATAAGAAAGTGCCAAGGATTATTTTTCCTTAGAAGTTCAGTGGAGTCAAGTAGAAAACAGCTAATAGAATAAAAATGTTTAAATTCAATTATATGTGACAGAGGAAAGAGGCAGTGTCCTCAAAAGAGGCAGTGCCCTCAAAAGTGTTTACAAAGAGAAACACTTGGAGAGTTTCTTTTACTTAAAAGTTCAGTGTGTGTAGATATATTGGGCTTCCTTTTGCCTTCTGGAATATACTGAAATGTGTCTCATGATTCTGAAATGGAATTATAGGGCAGCCTTAGATCTTTTGAAGTTATTTGGTTTTTTGCCATCACTTTGACAAATCAGATTAAAGTTCAATAGTCAGATAAAGCCAACCATGAAGAAACAGCACTTATGAATATGGAGGCATAGAAACCTTTACAAAACACTCAATATTGGGGGCTGTTGTGAAACTTTCAAAATGCCACAAGTCATTTTTGAAATTCAATTTTGATTACAACAGAACATGTACAAAGTTCACTGTAACCAGTGTATTTTGCTCAAATTAAACTAAACTGATAGTGGTAGCAGACAGTTAAATAAAACTTGTTTTCAAGAAGAATTTTTAGCTGAAAATAGAAATGTACAACTGACTCACTTGAATAAAATTTACAAAGGAATTCTCCCTTATTGGTATACCAGGCTTCGCATTTCCACAGTATCCTGTTTTAGGCAGGGCATGACTGTCTTAGAAACTAAAAGGAAGGTGTTGTTTGTTGTAAGAATGCCCCAGATGAGATGAGTTGCTACCATTCACCCCAACTGGTCGAGAAGGAACTAAGAGCTTGGGACGATGGTCGAACAGGTGACCCAAAACTGGACCAGTCCCTTCCCTCACAGCTGAGGACTCTTTCCAGCACAACACATCAGAAAAATATACCCAAGCAATTATTTAGAAAATTGAAAACATATCTGTAGGTAAAAACAGTTCTAATAAAACTGTTATTTCACTTGAGAGAAACAGGATTGTGAATTATCACCTTTGATAGCAATTCACATCCCGTAAAATGCAAGGGCTAGAGAGTCATATTGCGTTAGAATAATCCACTGAAATGACTGCGTGTGTGTTTTCACCCAGAAAATTGATCTCTTTCCCGGGGTCGAGTATTGTTATTCCATGATGCCTTCTCAGAATCACGGGATGGTACCCAGAGAGGGTTTCTGAGTGGCCTCGTTCATTCTCATCTCGGTGTATTTTGAAAAGGTCATGATTCTGGGCTTTTGAGGAATTTCCAATCTCCTCTGACCCCACGGTGATCTCACAGTCACAGTGTTCTAGGTTCCTGATTAGCACAGCTATGTGAGTGGAAAACCACACAGGATCAGCAGTTCTGACTGCAGGTGCAAGCCTCATCGTGGGTCTTCTGCAGCCCTAGGGATTTCTTCCTTCCTTCCTCCTCCCCTCCCCCTCCCCCAGTCCATCCTTCCTTCCTCCCCCCACAACATGTTACCCACTTTTATTCTATTTCATTTGTTTTCTCTTGTGTATTTTCACATCACTGCCTCCTGAGGACCAGCAACTGTATAGTGAAGGCCCTAGCAGGATTAGGATAGTTCAGAGTTCCCATCATGGCTCAGTGGTTAACAAATCCAACTAGGAACCATGAGGTTGCGGGTTCGATCCCTAGCTTCGCTCAGTGGGTTAAGGATCCGGTGTTGCCGTGAGCTGTGGTGTAGGTGGCAGACTTGGCTCGGATCTGGCATTGCTGTGGCTCTGGTGTAGACTGGCGGCTACAACTCCGATTCGACCCTTAGCCTGGGAACCTTCGTATGCCACGGGTGCAGCCCTAGAAAAGACAAAAAGACAAAAAAAAAATAGGATAATTCAAGGCCAGTTGAATAAAGAGACAGTTTCCAGAGATGTGGGCAGGGCCAGGGAAAACCTTATGGGAGAGGGCGCAGCACAGTGGCTGGAAGCAGCAGGCACCCCTGGGTCTAAAGGAACCAAGGAGGGACCGTTACTGGAACAGAAGGCAGAGGGGCCTGGAGAGGCTGTCCTCTGGCATCTGAGACCTTTGGCCCAGGGGCCTAGTTATGCTGGGCAACCCTGCAGGAGGCAGCTGGCGGTGTAAATCATCCCCGCGTAGGATCGCAGGTGCTTCTACTCGGTGCAGGTGAATCCTAGCAGGAAGCCAGGGCCTCTCCTTGCTGGAATCCACTCAGGTAGCCTCTCGAGGGCGCAGAGCCCAGTGGAGAGAATGGGGAATGGCCAGCGCAGGGTGTCTCTCCGACAGTCAGCCACAGATCATGACAAAAACTTGGCAACTCCCAGAGTCGTGGCTTCGATTCCAACAAACCTCGACTGTTTCGACACAGAGGCTCCTGAACTCTGGTAGACTTTCTTTGCCTTGGCTCCTAACTTCTGGCTCCCTCTGTGCCCTGCTTGTGCCAATAGATGTTGAGCAAGCCTGGTTTTAGTTTTGTGATCTTGTGTTACCACTGCAAATACCTCTTCGAGTTGGCACCACCTACAAGAATGCCAATCAGTATTTGCTAAAGAAATGAGTGGGCGTACATTGTTTGGTCTTGTCTTGACTAATCCTCCGTTCAACCTGTCACTCTGGTTTGGCGAGTACCCTTGGCTCCCGTAACCAGGTTCTTCCTTGGTCTATGGGCTGCGTGGCTTTCCTTGGGCTGTGTGTTTTTATTCTGTCCATACCTGATTGTGTGGGAAGAGCTCACTTCTGAACAAGGTGCATGTGAGGAGACTGAAGTCCTAGGAATGTTGCCTCTTCTACCTTTTTTCTTATTTTTGTAAGATTTTTTTTTATGGCCACACCCACGACATATGGAGGTTCCCAGGCTAGGGGTTGAATCGGAGCTGCAGCTGCTGGCCTCTGTCACAGTCACAGCAACACAGTATCCTAACCGTGTCTGCGACCACTGCCACAGCTCACGGCAACGCTGGTCCTTAACTCCCTAGGTGAGGCCAGGGATTGAACCTGCATCCTCATGGATATTATGTTGGGTTCTTAACCCACTGAGCCACAACAGGAACTCCTCAATTTTATGCTCTTAATCATAGTTTAAATAAATATAGGATTTTGGCTTGAATTTCTTCAATCTTGCCCCAACACTACCCCTTTTGATTTTTAAAAGATATTTTCCAATGTCTTTTAGCATATATTATGTCTGATATAGCACAATCTGTCTCTCATTCCTTCGTAGATATGTTATATTTTATCTTTGGTAGTTTCTTTAGATTTCCTTTTAACTGATGATGTTTTAAGTCTTATTATGGTGTAGCAAGATATGGATTTACTCTTATGTAATCTGCTGGGCATCCTTTTCATGTTTTCTGTCTCTGGATTAAAATCTTTGGATTAAAATCTTTCTTTAATCCCATAGAATTTGAAGCTATTGTATTTTAAATAACATTTTTTTTTTTTTTTTGTCTTTTGCTATTTCTTGGGCCGCTCCCGCGGCATATGGAGATTCCCAGGCTAGGGGTCGAATCGGAGCTGTAGCCACCGGCCTACACCAGAGCCACAGCAACGTGGGATCCGAGCCGAGTCTGCAACCTACACCACAGCTCACGGCAACGCCGGATCGTTAACCCACTGAGCAAGGGCAGGGACCGAACCCGCAACCTCATGGTTCCTAGTCGGATTCGTTAACCACTGTGCCACGAAGGGAACTCCTAAATAACATCTTTATTGAGATATAATTGACAGGCTATAAAATTCTCTCTTGTGGGGGGAGGTGCTGAGCCAACTGCTTGCAGAAGTTCCTGGGTCAGGGATCAAATCCACACCACAGCAATGACCTGAGCCTCAGCAGTGACAACACCAGAAGGTTAATCCACTAAGTCATCGGGGAATGCCCTCATTTTTTTTTAAAGTGTATTATTCAGCCATTTTAAGTACATCACCACGTTCTGCAACCATCACTGCCATCTAATTCTGGGACGCTTTTCTTACCTGGAAAAGAAAGCTCAGAACTACGAGCAGTCCCTCCCCCTTCACCCCCAGCACCTGGCAAACACTAATCCGCTTTCTGTCTCGATGGATTTATCTATTCTGGATATTTAATGTAAATGGAATTATACAGTATGTGATCTTTTGTATCTTGCCTCTGTCACGTGGCCTAATGTTTTCAGAGTTCATCCGTATCGCAATATGCATCTGTATTTCATCCATCTTTATGGTTGAGTAAATTCCATTGTATAGATAAACCACATTTTATTAATTCATTCGCCAGCTGGGTTGTTTCCACGTTTTGGCTATTATGAATACTCTTGCTCCGCTCAGTGGGTTAAGGATCTGGCATTGTCGTGAGCTGCGGTGTAGGTCACAGACGTGGGTCGAAGGTTTTGTGCAAGGTTTTGTGCAGCCTTAGGTTTTCAGTTCTTTTGTGCATATACCTAGGAGTGGAAACACCAAGTTATATGCTAACTGCATGTTTAACTTTTTGAGGAGTTGCCAAACTGTTTTCCATCGCTGTATGAGTGTTGAAACTTTTCTGCAGCCTAGAGACACTTATTGGCCATCTTATTTTGTTTTTGTTTTGGGTTTTTTTGTCTTTTTTTTTTTTTTATTGCCTTTTCTAGGGTTGCTCCTACAGCCTATGGAGGTTCCCAGGCTAGGGGTCTAATCGGAGCTGTAGCTGCCAGCCTACGCCAGAGCCGCAGTAACACCAGATTCGACCCACGTCTGTGACCTGCACCACAGCTCACGACAATGCCAGATCCTTAACCAACTGAGGGGAGCCAGGGATCGAACATGCAACCTCATGGTTTCTAGTCAGATTCATTAACCACTGCGCGATGCCGGGAACTTCACCATTTTGTTTTTAATGATAGCCATTCCAGAGGGTGTGAATGGCTATTGTTTTATTCTTTGTCATTCTTTGTATTCTCATCTTTTGGAACTTCTAAAATATATTTATTGAAGCCATTCAGTTTATTCCTGTCACTTAACATCTTTTTCAATTAAAAAAAAAAACTTCCTGGGGTGCCTGTTGTGGCTCAGTGGGTTAAGAACACGGCATAGTCTCTGTAAGGATGTGAGTTCAATTCCTGGCTTCACTCAGTGAGTTAAGGATCCAGTGTGACTGCAAACTGAGGCACAGGTCACAGATGCTGCTTGGATCTGGTGTTGCTGTGGCTGTGGTGTAGGCCGGCAGCTGCAGCTCGGATTCGACCCCTAGCCTGGGAACCTCCAAATGCTGCAGGTGTAACTGTAAAAAGAAAATACAACAACAACTGGAAGTTCTTGTTGGGACTCAGTGGAAACGAATCCAACTAGTATTCGATCTCTGGCCCCACTCAGTGGGTTAAGATCCAGGCTTGCTGCAAGCTGTGGTGTAGCTCGAATCTGGTGTTGCTGTGGCTGTGGCATAGGCTGGCAGCTGCAGCTCCAATTGGACCCCTAGCCTGGGAACTTCCATATGCTGAAACTTTGACCCTGAAAAAGCAAAAAACCAAACCAAACCAAACCAAACTAAACCAAACAAAACTACACTTCTGCATTTTGTTGAGGATAAATTTCTCATTATTCACTATTTATTACCTAATGTGGTCTTTAACGGTGTCTTGTCTAGAATCTATCCCGTTTAATTAGTTTTTTCCTAACAACGATATACCTCATGTATTGTTAACACATTTAAATTTCAAACTATCTTCCTTTCTTCTTTTACGAATGGTCTCCCTGCTTTTATCTCTTTGAAAATCTTGAAATACTTGCTTCAAACTTCCTTATCAGATGATTTTAATATTTGCATTTCATCACAAGTGAAGTCATTTGTTGCATTTGTTGGTCTTCCTACCATTATTCTCCTTATATACTATAGAATTTTATAGTGCTACACATGTCAAACAGAAGTATTTGTTTCTCTCTCTTTCTTCATTCTGATTTAAGTTTTGGTTCAGAATTTACACTAGAGGTTTGGGACCCTTTTCCCACAATGAAGTTGATCATATTACAAATCTAGGGTTAACCCAGTGGGTGACTTTGCCCAGATCTAGCTCTTCAACTGTTATCTACTCACTCCCACCACCCCAGGTAACCAGTAGCCCTGGTTATCATTCTTGACTTTTTTCAGTCTCCTTCAATAGATAGGCAAGACCTGCCCCTGTCTGAAGTCCTGGCAATGGACCTGGCTCTTACACTTTGCCACCATGTCCCAGTTATCACGAAATAAAGTAGAAGGCCACGTCCACCAGGCTCCAGATCAGAGACCAGGAGCCCACTTTTCAGCTCCTGTTTAGTGCGGTGTTTCTATTCTGGTTTTAGAGGCTGCTCGTAGGGTCATTATTTTCTGAGCATAATTATGCCTTTTAAACTAAAAGAATGTACATATCTTTGCTGTGAGTTTAGATGGGAGCATACTGATACATTTTTGGGGAACGCCTATGACAGGCAGAACAGAAAGAGTTTCTACTTGCCTAGGGCTAACTGTCTACTTGTTGAGACAAAAATCAATCACACAAATTAACAAATGGTTAGAAAATGAAGCAAGTGCTGTGAAGGAACAAAACCCCAAAGAGTCCAGTGAAAGAGAGTGTTCTATAAGAGCTGTAATAGCAGAAACTGAGCGTAAAGCCTCCTCTCCTTGGGCTGGGCTGAGAGAGTTCCCAGACCTAAGGGGAGAGAGCACCTTGCAAGGCTGGGGATGAAGCTGTTTGCTTGGAGCAACTCACTCATCAAAGCCTGTGAACCCCCTTAGAAGTGGTCTGTCCCCATCATCTTGCAGAAGAGATGCTGGGAGGACCCGGGAAGGACCTGCTGGTTCTACTAATGGCAGCGAGCCTGTGGGAAGACTGGGGCGGGTGGGGGAATGGTGTGGGGGAGGGGGAGCACTGGTGGTGTGGGATGGGGTGGGCCGGGGAGGGGCACCCAGTAAGGAGGGGTTGCTCTACCAAACACCCCACCTGGTGTTCCAAACCTGAACGAACACGGCAGGATCCACATCAAGCATATGTGGTGTTCTGCCTGCAGTGCCATGCAGTCTACGTGCAGGGTGCTGGTCGCATTGTGCCGACCGAAAGCTGGAGATAAAAAAGGATTCCTGAGAGTATGTTACAGTTTAAAAAACTCATGCATTTATTTTATGCATTGAAGCCATTCACCACAGAGCAGAAAACAGTTCAGATGCGTAACTTGAAAAATACTTTTGAAAAGCAAAAGAGTAATGAAGGATACCCAAGTGGTCAATAAGCATACATAATGATGCTCGAGCTCATTAGTCCTTAGGAAAATGTAAATTAAAACAGAACGGGGAAAATGAAAAAAAAAAAAAAATGAAGGGTTGGCATATACTCTGTGGTTAGGAGTCCAAATTAGCATAAATTCTTTCTAAGCTGTTTGTTGTGACAAACTACAGTTGAACATATGCATAGCCTATGATCTGGCAAAACTACTTCTAGTTATATCCCTGGAGGAATGTGTCACATGTGGTAGGCAACATGGTCTCAGCCGTATTTGCAATATAACCATAACTGGAAACAGCCCCAGCCGCCATTAAAAGCACAATGGAGGAGTTCCCCTTGTGGTGCAGTGGAAATGAATCTGACTAGTATCCATGAGGACGAGGGTTCGATCCCTGGCCTCGCTCAATGGGTGGGAGATCTGGCATTGCTGTGAGCTGTGGTGTAGGTCACAGATGAGGCTCCGCTCTGTCATTGCTGTGGCTGTGGTATAGGCAGGCAGCTGTAGCTCCGACTCGACCCCTAGCCTGGGAACCTCCATATGCCACAGATGTGGCCCTGAAAAGCACACAAACAAAAAAACCACAATGGAACCTGCAGTGTTTTCACGCAATGGAATACTGTGCGACAGCCGAAATTATAAACCCACCATGGCTACCTGCGACAGCATGGTTGACTCTCGTAATATAACGCTGGCCACATAGTTAGATAGAAAAAAAGCACATTTTCTTTTATAGCAAATTAACAAAATAGGCAAATCAATCTACAGTCAAAGAAGTCAGGAGAGTGTCCCCTTTGGGGAGCAAGAAAGAGCTAGTTTCTTGGAGGAGCAGGTGTTGGTGCTGCTCTGTTTCTTGGCCTGGATGATGGTTCATGGGTAGGGTCATTTGCAGCAGTTCCGTGAGATGTACATGTATGATGTGTGGGTTTCTCTGTAGATTACGTTATACTTGATTTTTTAAAAAAGCTATGAGAGAAACTAAGCACATGACGTGGAAGGATGTGTTTATGCTATTGCCTAGCTCCCCCTGCTGATGTGATTTTTACACAAGTCCCTAGAGGCTCAGAGAGATGCCTGGTCCCTGAGGGGCTGGGGGTGAGGGATAGCCCTTCCCCCTTCCTGAGAGGCCCAGGTGAGGGACACTGGGTCCCTGGGAGGCCCAGGTGAGGCAGGGAGATGTGGAGAAAAGCCCAAGACCCCTTAATTACTACAGGGAGGCTTTTGATGGCGGTAGCTAACCCTATAGGTGAGGCTCAGTGCTGGCCGGGCCTTAGCATCTCTGAACGCTTACACGTTAACTTATCCCCACCTCCCACGAGGCACAGGTGCGGAGAGTGAGGCAGGAGAGCTTCCGAACACACCGCCAAGTGGGATTCAACCCAGGCAGCCTGGCCCTGGAGTTCATACATTAGTAACTCCCAGGAGGAACCCAGACCCAAGCTCAGGGTTGGAGGTGGGTTTGGAGACTGGGACTGAGATGAAAGGGGAGCCCCGAGACCAGGAGGGGCACCGAGTGGGGCAGCAGCGCCCCTGCAGTTGGTGGGGATCCTTCTTCAACGTGATCAGAGTTTCCCCAGAGACAGTTCATCTTAGCCTGGACTCCCGCGAGGTAACCCTAAGTACTCGTCACCCCCATGTCTGGGGGACCGGGGACACCTGTGCTGAGCACAGGCTGAGTGCCACAGCCGGGGCGCAGTTTTCCACGTATAAAGGAGCGTCCCAGCTGCCTTGTAGGAAATGCCCCTCTGCATTTAGATAGGAAATTAGAAAAGCTCTATAGGCTTGAAGAAGTAAAGCTGTAACTTTCTGATGACAGTTTCAGCTTGAAGGCCAGATAGCACGGGGGTATTTGGGGACACAGGGAGGATGACACAGGCCCTCTCGAGTCTCAGGAGTCACATTTGCACATCTGCCCTTGCATAGGGCCTACGTTCTGGGGGCGCTGGAGGCCCGGGTGCACCTGAAGGAGGAGCCTGCTCCGGCCGCTGTCTTTGCTCTTCTTCCCTCCCGTTTTGCATCCCCCTCCTCTCTTTCTTGGTCCTTAAACATCCGTGACACATCCTGTGTGACAGGGTGAGCCAGTGACACCCTCCCATCCCCGGCAGCCCGGGCCCTTGGCAGGGACCACAGAGTGCAGCAGAGGAGCTGGTCTGTTACTGAGCAGAGTGTCTGGGCTCTGGAGGCACGGCCTCCTCAAGCAGAAATGAAAGGGCTCCTCGGAAAGAACTCTGCTTGATTTGGAGAACCGTGTTTTCACTTGACTGTCCTGGATGAGGCGAGTACACATGTTGCATTATTGTAAGTTTAACTGCATTCTTATCTTCTCAGGAAGGGACAGGCATTCGCTCTTACTGTCTCTGAAGGGTAGGCTGGGTTCTAGGGGAGAGAATTAAATGGTTTTCTTCCTCCTCAAAGGACTAACCCCACGTCTCTCAAATCTGACCTGCAGATGGGTTTTGCTTAGGCCATACTGTATGTTTTTGTTTTCCTTTTCAGAGCTGCACCCGCGGCATATAGATGTTCCCAGGCTAGGGATCAAATCAGAGCTGCAGCTGCTGGCCTCCCACAACACCAGATCCGAGCTGCATCTGTGATCTACAGCAGCTTGCGGCAAACTGGATTCTTAACCCACTGAGCGAGGTCAGGGATCAAGCCCGCATCCTCATGGATACCAGTCGGATTCTTAATCTGCTGAGCCATGACGGGAACTCCTGCATCACACTGTCTTCAATGGAATCAATGGCCGCATTTAAAAACTTGAGATATCATGAAAATTGAATTTTCAGATTTCTTTGGAAAAGTCTGGCCATACTGGGCTGGCATTTCCAGGGCAAACAACTGGCTCAGGCCAAACAGAGACCTGACGTCTTCCATGTGTTGCAGCCCCACCATTTCTCATGGCCCCGGTCATGGATTTACCCAGGCCAGCTGCTGTTTGTCAGCTCCTTTCTAACCTGTTTCAAACACCTGCAGTAGCTGCATCTCTAGTTCAAAAGGAGGAGGGCTCTGGCTTGAAGGAGATAGTTTGTCAGGGATCAGAGAGATAGATGGTGGTGGTCAGGGACTGGGAAGGACCTGCGTCCCCTTTTCCTGACCAGGAGGCGAGCACGTGGCCGTGCAGATGTTCCCAGAACCCTGGCAGAGCTGGACTCAGAGGGACAGTGGCCGTGTTGGGGTGGAGCAGGTGGCATTGCGCAGCACTAGGCGCTCCCTCTGTCTTCCTCAGTTGCTAAACTCTGATGGCAGGGGATGAACACAAAGGAAAGGATGGGTGAGGGTCCTGGGAACATGACTCAGTGGATGGGAGGTTAGCTGCAGGTGGTTTCGACTAGAAAGAGAGAAGTGTTCCACTGTACCTCAATGTCGTTGCAAATGGTTAATTAATAGGAAGTGGTCATACCTCCTTGTGGGCGAGAATTTGCCTTAAAAACATAGGAGTTCCCGTTGTGGTTCAGTGGGTTAAGAACCCAACATAGTATCCGTGAGGATGCAGGTTCAATCCCTGGCCTCACTCAGTGGGTTAAGAATCTAGCATTGCCATGAGCTGTGGTGTAGGTCACAAATGTGGCTGTGGCCAGCGTGAATACGGCCGGAAGCTGCAACTCTGATTTGACCCCTAGTCTGGGAACTTCCATATGCCTCAGGTACAGTCATAAAAAGAAAAAAAATTCACAATACCTTTCCCAGTGATCTGGTCACCAAGTCAAAACCATCCATTCACTGGTCTATCCACTCATAGGTGTTGGAGGGCCCAGTGTGGTTGTGGTATAGAGTGGACAGCAGTGAGCAAGACAGAGTCCCAGTTTCTTCATATTCTTGGTAATGACCTGGATGAGAGCGAGAGAACTGGAGTGGAAAGAACATTGCCTGGGACCAAGAAGGTTGGGGTCTAGTTCATTTCTGTCCTTCAACTGCTGGACAATCTTGGGCCAATGACTTGACTTTTCTGGGCTCCACTTTCTTTCTTTGTAAAGTGGAGTGAAATTATCTTTAATTTTCTTATGAACTTCTAAGGTACTTTGCTGAAGAAAAGAGACAGCCACATCTGGATGTGAATGTGGATTTCCTTATATATGAGGGCAGAGTTCATTTCTTTATTAGGTTTTGGTTTTGCTTTGTGCATCTGAATTCCAGAGATGAGAGTGGAAATACATTTTGTTTGGCTCCCACCTGTTTACCCATCTAAGATTTCGTATATAAAGAATTAAAGGAAAAATGGTTTTGCAGCCTCAGCTGTTGGAAGCTGAGGCCAGAGATGCTTCTGTCAAAAACAGATGATTTCTGACACCCAAATGCAGTAGGTGACCCAGGCTGGAACCCTAGACCTATGGTAGACATTATTTGGAGAAAAAGAAACACTTTGAAAAATGACTATGGATCTGACAGTAATGTTGAGTACATGTTAATTTCCCGGAGAAAAAACCAAACAAGCAAATGGATAGTTTCCCTGTCTCTGAGTTTAGGATTTGCTGTGGAAACCTAAGGGCAAATGAGAGCTTTGGAGGAGAAGAGACTTGTAAGAACGTTATGCAGTTGGGGTAATGGGTTTATTGTATCTATGTACAAGTCAGCATTTATGGGCGTTTGTCCAAAACAAAGGACAAGGTAAGAACAGAAACAGTTTCAGCATGAAAACAAGACAGTCGCAATACTAGAGACCAAGAGACCAATATTGAGCAGAAAGATTCTCAAAAGAACACAGGACCTGAAAGGACAGCTTTCAGATTGTGTAGTGAATTTTGCAATCAAGTCAACCACAGAAGGCAAGCAGCACAGGACAGTAAAACACAACAGCCTAGCAGTGTCTCACTGGGGGATAGAGGAAGGCTTGCGGCGGCGGGGGGGCGGGGGGGGGGGAAAGAAGGGGGGGGAAGAAACAGGGGGCGGGGGGGGTTGGGCTCCCTGCTGGGAAAGGGGATCAGAATCTCATAAATCCGCCATATCTTTTCTCCATCTCGGGAACCTCCTTTGAGTAGCCTTCACCCTCTTCGTCCGAGGGCAGGGAATCGGCAAAGCGCTTGAGGAAGCCACCGTACCTTTTCTGATAGTCCATCCACCACTCCGGGCGGCCCACCCTCCGCATGAAGCCCCCGTACCGCTTCTGCAGCTCCTTGGCTTCGCCTTCCAGTTGGGGGCTTCTCTTGAGGCCTCTCATGAAGCCGCCGTACCGCTTGCTCACCTCTTCGTCCTCACTGCCTTCCTGGTGCAGGCTCCCGTCTCCGTGGTCCCCCGCTCGCAGCAGCTCCTTGAGCAGGTCGGAGGAATTGCCCAGACCGTCGTCTTCCTCTGCATCCTTCTTCATGAAGCCGCCGTATCTCTTGCCGAGGATTTCACCTCCATTGGCCTCTTCCTCCGGCTCCGCGGGATACAGCTCATCCATTTTCTTCATGAAGCCCCCATACCTCTTCATGAAGCCCCCGTACTTCTTGGCTAGCAGGTGGCCTTCCTCCTGTTTGTCACTTTCTCGGTGGGCGCTGGTGCCATCGGGCGGGAGCTCCAGCTTGGACAGCTGCAGAAGCTCCTTGCAGGTTTCCCAGGTCTTAAGAGAAGGCAGTTTCCCCTCACATTCCAGTGTGCAAGCCTGGAGAAAGAATTCGATTTACTGATAAAAAGAAGCTTTTCTGATTTCATTAAGTAAATACATTTTGGGAGGCGGTGGGGGGGGGGAACGGCTGCACTATGTTTGCTCTGACATGGAAGCTCCCATATAATAATGCATTTTTCTTGCAACAACTTTTTGTCCTACTGAACAGGCCAATCCAAGGAAACTCAAAACGGGAGATTGTGGAGAATTAATGGGATCAAATTAGAATTTTTCTTTGAATTTTAACAGATGCTGTGCCATTGCAATAGTGTAAAGATATTTTTTTCCACCCAATTTTAACCTAGATTGGCTACCTGCACAACCTTATGTCATTGGATCATTTGCCATTGTTGATTTCATTTTGTTTAAGGTTTTTCTCACCAAAAGGGAGAACTTTCTCTTTACCCAATTAGGGACATTATCCCCAAATTTATTTTATTGTCTTACAGATAAAATCAAGGTTTAATATAAATTTGTTTACATTATTGCATTAATATTTTACTTGGAAGGATACCCTGTATTCCTGTGAACAGTTTCAAATTTTAAGGAAAAGCAGCAATTTCAAAATAAGTTTGAAAATAAAGACACAGTAAAAACTCAATTTAAATCCTACAAATTATTGGAATTATGATATATTGATTTGCTGAAAGTAGAAGCTTTACTTTCCCTCCTTAACTGATTGATAGGTATAATCATCTTGAACTAAATGTCTGTAGGGATGAGGTCTGATATAAAATTAAACATATGCAAATGTTCAAATAACTCATGTTTCTTTTCGTAATATTTAACCAGTCATTGGCATACAGAAAAAGTCTTTTCCAATGGAAATCATGTTATTCGACAAAATAAGAATGATCAGTTTACAATTCTTTCTTTTTTTATTATATAAAAGTTAAATTCTAATAGTAAGACATAGGCTATATATTCTAATAATATTAAAATTCCCTTCTACTCAATAGGTCACTTGGATATGACGAAGTGTGTGCTAATGTTACATGAACATTTGTAAAGTCCATATCTTATTTCTTAGCAATTCAAGGGGTTTTATGGCCTCTGAAAGTCTACCTATAGAACCTAGTTAACAACCCTTGATTTAGGCATTAAAAACCTGGCCCTTTCTTGGGATTTAAAAATATGGTATGTTACTTAATATGAAATACATAGATTTTATTTTCACTACGAAAGAAAGCAATCTAATAGTGCAACAAAAGTCTTTAGGGTATATATTTAACCAACTCTTAATGATTATTTAAGCTTTGTGTCTAAGAAAATTAAATATATGCCTATGCAAAAATCTAAAGATCTAAATAAAATGGCCCTGTTTTATTCTTGATATCTGATTAAGAAATCTACACATCATGAAAAATTTGAGATGTTCAGGTGTCAATATTTCCATTCTAAAATGAAATTTGCATGATCTCTTTGCCAAAAATTAATGTTGAATATTTTGTATCCTATTGCCAAAAGCCTTCTTTCATGTTGAGATTCCTTCAAAGACAAATAATGGCAAATAATCAGAATAACACAGTCATATTGAAGAATACTCTGTTTTAGATGGTAAAGTCAACTTGGACACTAGTTGTGGCAGGCCTGCTCATCTTTGCATCCAGCACAGAACGAGCACAAGTGTCTTTCACATGGTAGAAGCCCAATAAATATTCGTTATGTTGACTTTACCACATAGTTCTGGCTAGGCAACATCATTTTTCATATGTCTTTTCCATCCGAGTGAAAATTCTAGAGCTCCTGTAATCGCAACAATACAGTTATCGGCAAGCTTTCTGTCCTAAAGAAAATAACAGCTCTAAATAAGACCCAATGCAAACCCCACCAGTTAAGCAAATAACAAATCAGAAAGAAAAAAAAAAAAGATGAAGGGGACTGTTCCCCCCTATTGACAATGTGACACTTTCTTCAGAGTTTAAATATAATGCCCTCCCCTGTATCTTGTCAAATGAAAGGGGTCATGTAATCCAAGTGGAACAAACATTTAATGGGAAATAAATGCCCTGAGTTCTGTGGAATCTTTCCTTTGATTTTTGTCCTTATTTTAGGGATCGACATAACAAAACTGCTTTGGAGGCTCTAGGGAGGAACTTAACTCTTTGGATTAGTACATTATTCTCTGCTGAACTTTTTAAGTCATTCCAGAATTTCGACAAATTGTGAAGAGAGTGCAGAGGAGTCATAGGGGTGGGGGATCGTGAAGCTGAAGCTTCCTGAGATTCTGACGCAGTGGAGCAACGACTGCGATTAGAATGACAGTTCTTCTGCCCTTAGATTTTCCCCCAAGCCCCTGCGTAATTTATCTTGGCATCCTTACCGCCTCTTTGGACTCCCACCTCTCCTGTGCCAAATTAAACTGTTGTCTTAGTAGGGGTTACAAGGTGCATTCTTGTACCTTGTACAAGACAGAGGTTGGATGCCAGAACCGCTCGCCTGTGAAACAGTCTCTGACCTCTTCCTCTCCTACTGTGCTCTCCCTTCCTCCTCTCCCTTTATCCCTGCCCCATCCCCTTGCTCTCTTCTACCCAAGGGTGACGCTCAGGGCCTGAGGGACCTGAGGTTAAAAGTGCTAGAGAAAGGACATTCAAAGAAAGGCGATAAAATATCACAAATGAAAAATGTCAACATTATTTGCAAGTAGGATGGAAAGATGTGTGTGGAAGGGGCCCTTGGTGGCCTATGTGAGGAGGCAGGGTGACTGAGCGGCTTCCTTGGGGCAGGTGAGGTGACAACCCAGTGCTCTCCGAGGTGCTGAAAAGAGCAGAGCTCGGGGTTCCTGCATTCCCGGGGTTGAAACAAACTTGGTTTGCGTGGAGACACCGCCGCCCTTACCGGGCCCTAGATAGTCGTGGGTCCCGAAAGCCGAGAGCTACAGCAGGACCTTGGTCAGCATTTGGGGAACAGTCGGGGACAGCTGGGTCATCAGGGGTCTGCGCCGATTGTGACCACGAGATGCCTCGCGGGGCGGGCCCGGGCTGCCGGCGCAGGGTCGCGGTTAGCCGCTCCTGCGCCGCGCACAACACTCACCAGAGGGTTGAGGTCGGTTGGGCGCGCCAGGCGGTAGCTGCACGTCGCACAGTCCTGGCTGCATTCTGCCCTCACGGTCGCCAGGAGCCCGGGGCTGAACGCCAGCAGCCAAGTGCAGAGTCGCAGGAACGGCGCCATGGGGCTGCGGGAAGAGGGCACAGGAGCTGCGAAGCTGCGGAGGCGCAGAGCAGGTCCTTGCGGGGGGAGGACCCTTCGCCGAGCAGCCCCAAAGGGGGGTTTGGCGAACCCGAGCTCGCCGGGACACTCTTTCCTGGGGCCCCCGCCCGCCCAGGGGACCCCTCCGATGGCCTCGCGGTTCCCGAGTTGTCACTGTAGCCCGGAGACCAGGGCGCCCGGGGCATTCGCTCTCTTTCCAGGCAGCCGCGGTCCGGGGCAGGATTTTGGAGCGGACTAAAGAGACCAAATTCAAGAGCGCAGGAACCCGAGGAGGCGCGACATTGACCCGGGTCACAAACAGGGAGCGGAAGAAAGTTGGGGAGTCCCATGCAATGAAACGCGGGTAAAACGCAGCTGGTGAACGGCCCCAACCCCACTGAGCAAAGCGAGCTTTGGCCAAGTTGACTCACGATGAGGCTGCTCGGAGCGCAGGATGGTCAGAGAGCGCACGTCCCGGGCGGACTCTGGACGGAGAGGAGAGGCGAGCAGGCTGGAGGCAGCCGGGGCTGACCGTCGCGGTCCTCGGCGTCGCCGCGGCTGCAGCCCAGGGTCCGGGCGCCTGCCTCGCCTGCCTCCCTCGCCGGCCGGGTTGCGGCGGCCGGAGCCACTTTATAATTCGCCCCCGAGCGCAGGAGGCTGCGCGCCCCAATCGCCGGCGGGCTGTCGCTGACGCAGGCCCTACGCCGGCCGCGCGCCGCCCCCGCCGGAAGGAGGGTCCCGGCCCGGGCTGGGGGACGCGCGTGGCGTCCCAGCCCTCGACTGGGTGACACACCAAGGCAGTCAGGAAAGTTGGGGAGAGAGTGGGATGTGATCACGTTCCCCCGCGCATAGTCCCTGCAGTCACCCTCCCTGGGCGCGGGCTCCGGGCAAGAGGCCAGGTGTGGGGGTGTCAGCAGGATGGACGGATTTAGATTCTGGAATCGGCTGGAGACCCTCCTGGAGCGCCCCCGCGGTCCCGGCGGGCACCAGGCACAGCCGCCCAGACGGTCGTCACTTGCCGGCCGGCCTGTCCCCACACTACACTTCCCTCCTAACAGCGTCAGGCGCGTAGTAGGAGCTCAGCTGACCGTTAAAGGAATGAATGAAACTTTCCGGGAATCTTAAAATCTCGGGACGGAGTTTTCCCCTTTCACAATCATGAGACCCCCTACCCGAGCGCGCACGCGGTAAAGCCCACGCTTGGGGAGCGGCATTCCCAGCTGGTCGCATGCTTTGCGGTCACCGCCGGAGGGGACCCGCCTTCACCCCGCTCCCCAGGTGGGCCTCCAAGTCAGGGGCTGGCTGCCTCGAGCGCTCTGCCCAGGGTCTTGGGAGATTTCCACGAATGAGAGGGTTTGTGGGGCCGGGGCGATGTTGAGGGAGAGGTGTGTGGGGGGTGCGGTACCCGGGGCGTAGAGGCCCTAGGGCGCGCACATCGACTTGGCTGAGGACGCGGGTAGAGCGTTGATGGCGGAAGCTGGGGCTGTGGATTGAGATCTGATCGCTCTCCGAGCGCTGCAGAAGATTATCTAAAGCAAACCATTTACCTGGCCTGAGGCCTCAGTTTCCCCATTTGGAAAATAGAGACATAGGTAATGAGGGACAGAGATACTGAGGAAGAACAGGGGCAGGAGCTATTCATAGGGTTCCGGAGACTTGCAGATGAAACCATGAGCCCGAACACTTAGCCTTTTGCCCGCACAGAGCAAGCCCTAAAAACCACGCGTCCATCTACTTTTCCATTTGTCTATCATTTACCTACTCCACATTTATTGTCTAGTATGTATGTATGCATATATGTATGTATGTATGTATGTATCTATCTATCTATCTACCTACCTATCTATCCTGGTCATAGAGGGAAACCACAATGCCCCAGAGCCCACACCTAGAGAAGGAATCCGCGTACTTTCCCAGTCACAAGCCCTTCGCAGGATCCGCCGCCACAGGACTCCTCCGACCTCGGGCCGCGCTGCGTCTCCCACTTTGGTCGCCAGAGGGCAGCGCCCTCCTGCGTAGGTCTGGGTGCGGGCGAGGGGTCCCAGCGCGCCAGCCGCGGACACGCACCTGAGTGGCCTCGGAGCTGCACCCGCGCCCCGCCTGCCTCCCAGGCAGGGGCAATTCTGAAGCAAGGCTGGGAGCGGAGCGCGGGGATGCGGTGGCAAAACGCCCCCCACAACCCGGAGAAGCCAATGTTCCCCCGTTTTTCAAATGGGGGGCTGGCTGGTGGTGGCGTCTCCAGCGTCTTACCCTATCCCCAGCAGGGAGGAGACGTTCCCCTGCCTGGGCTTTGTAAAGGCGGCGAGTACCCTGCAGTACTCAGTGCAAAAGCAAGGCAGGAACAGACCCGGCCTCAAAGAAAGAACACTTGTCAGAGCTGAGCACCTGCATACCTGGGATCACCCACTATGAACCTGAAGCGCAGGACGGGGCAAGGGGCTGAGAAAGGTGTTTGACCTGCCACGGGGTGCCTCCTGGGGCACACGGTGCTGAGCATGGAAAGGCGCCTTAGCAGCTTGGAAAAGTCGAAGCTTAAGACTGAAAGGGGACTTGGGGATAAATTATTCCAGCCTTTATTCAATAGATATGGGAAAAACGGAGGTTCAGAGAGCCCGAGGGACCAGTCCAGACAGCGGCAGAACCAGGTCCTCGCGCATCTCTCTTAGGGAGAGATCGCTAGGACCTCCCTCGGGCCTGGTTGTTTCTGTTGGAGCAATTCCTGTCTGCTCGGAGTTGGCTTCTCTTAGTGAACCAACATCTTTCTCCGCAGCGTTTCAAAGGTCAGGGGAGAGAGAAAAGGAGAGAGGGCTGGCTTGTCCTGAAGAGTAAGGATGGGGTATTAGTGCCCTGGGCGCTGGGGAGGTAGTGGGAACTGAATGAATGTGTGTGGACTGACTGGCTGAAAGAACACCGTGGGGAGAGGTGGGTTTGGTTTGCATGCCCTGAACAGCGAGGACGTCTGCCTCTCACCTCCTCCCGCTTCCCCTGGGGCTCAAGGGCGTCCACTTCGGTATTCATTTCTATATGTTTGAACAGTGGACGTGAACTGCAAGGGATGCGTCTTTTTATGATCCTTTCAATATTTGTCAAAAGCTAATAGATTTGGCAGTTATCTTCTGGGAAAAAAAAAAAAGCTGCTCTAGAAATCAGACTCAAAACAGAGAAGGGAATCTTAAAGCATTTAATCCAGAGAATTCTGATTCCCAGGCTAGGATCAAGACCTTGTCTTCTTCTGATCCTATGGAAACAAACATTAAAAGATTCTCATTACCGAGACCAAGAAATGTGACTTTTAAAGGCCTGATGATGAGTGGTGTTTTAGTCAGTTCATGTATTCTGGGAGCCTGTAGGAGGGATTTTAAAAAGTCCTTCCCTGCCCTCTTCCGTTGGAAGGTGCCTAAATTGAACCATGTCTTTTAGGGGCTCATTCCTCTTCCGTCTCCCCGCCACCCAGACACACAGGCTTCATCATGGAAACTGATGTCTCTGCCCCTCTCTGTAAACTAGCAGCAGTGGGAGAAGGCAGTTCTGCACTCTGGGGATGGTGTAATGTTTCAGCATGAGAGCACCATGTGCTCAAAGGTTGGATGTTTGGAGTCACACCAGAGGTGGGGCAAATTTGCTCCTTTTCCATTTCAGTGTAAGGCATGGACTTTGCAAGGTAAGATTCTGTGAGCTGAGTGCATTACCGTGAAGGACCACTGTTAGGGCATCTTCTTAGACTGGCTCAGAAAGAACACAGAAGCAGAGAGGCTGTAAGCCGAGTTGGTTGGAAGGAGACGTTTATGCTGTAATAACCCACATCCTAGGGAGGGTAAATGCTGGCCGAGTCTCACCCTCAAACATCCAGGAAGCAAAATCAGCCCCTTGGAAGAAAAAGGGGCCTGGCGTAAGCTGAAAAAGCTGAGTTTAAATAATAGAAAATGTGTCAATGGGTCTCAGAGAAAGAGAGTGAAGTAAAAACAAATAAACATACAAACAAAAAACAGTTGGAACAGGAAATCGAACGAAGCCTGTGGCACACACTGTTTGCATCCTGTAAACTTAGGAGTGAAAAGAGGGCTCTTAAACTTGGCCTTCAGCTCTCAAAGAATAAATTTTAGTATTAAGCACAGATAATTAGACCATGAATAAAACAATTCACATTATGACTCATTAGATTCAATGAAGATACAGCTGCAGATCCAACCAATCTGCAGATTCTGGAGCAGCTTGACTTTTAAAATGACTCTTGGATTTGGTTTGAAGGTGTTTCATAGCTGCACCAGAGACCAGTCATCTTAAAAACTTGTATTGCCTCTTTGGGCCTCGATCTTATTTAATAACTTGGCTGTGATTTGCTTTTGGTGGTGTCCAAAATCAGATTCTAGATCCCACCTACTGGGCCCAAAGAGAAGGGTCTGTTTCAAAGGCATTCATTTGAATGATTGAAAACATCCAGCAAGGAAATGATTTCTACCACGGAGGCAATGCTGGGAGAGAAATTCTAAAAGGTTTTGAACAACAGTAAATCACTGGAGTAAATGCAGTGGCTGCAGGTTACCAGCTTCAGGAGGAAAGTCCTCTGCAAATGACCTACAGCACAAGACTGAGATAGGGTAGAGACTCAGCAAAGATGTTTCTGAAAAACCTGTTCCTCTGGTAGCATCTTTTATAGCTCATGCACTCCTGGGATGCACCCCAAAAATCAAGCTGTTGTCATAGAATTATACGGAGAGGAGTTCCTGTGTGTCTCGGTGAGTTAAGGATCTGACAGTGGCTCCTTCACTGCTATGGCGCAGGTTCTATCCCTGGCCCAGGAATGCTGTATGTGCAGCCAAAAACCAAACCAAAACAGAACCAAACAATTATATGGAGAAAGGGCTAAACCCTACAGATACTCAATTCTAACTCTAGCATTACTCTTGTGTCTACTTTGTTGTATATAGACATTAGAGCTTAGACAAAAATATTATTCTTATGTGCATAAATCCTGTGAACATCAGTATAGAGAAAGTGCACAAAGTGAGATAAGAGGAGAACAGAAAGGTAAACATATATGCTTTCTTTTTTCTACTCTGAAGTTGATATTTGATAATAAATTTAGTAGAAGAGCAAAGCCAGGAAATAGATACTCTAGAAACTAACAGGACACATAATTTCATACAGGGAAACATTTATTTGGGTATTTGGTATTTAGGATTAGAAATGCTCATTTTAATTTCTGTTTCGCTATCACTTGAGCATGCATACTTACGAAAGTTCATCTCTAAACCTAATTTTTCTCCTTTGTACCATGGGGAAAATAAAACCAACCACACTAGTATACATACCATATAGACATTCAATTTATATTAATGACACTTTTTGTTGTGTTGTAGTAAAGTTAAATTTCTGAGGCAGAATGGTTTTTTTTTTCCCCCCCTCAGTTTCTGGATTGTCATGTTCTTGGCCTCTTATTTGTGGAGCTGTGATTTGTGGAGTGTTCAAATAATGAAAACAAGTGAGTATTTTGATAACGGTTGAAGGAAACAGGCTATTTATCTGCCTGGATTCAGTGCTCCAAATTAAAAATCACAGCGATGGAGCAATTTATAATAACTGCAGGTAGCGAGCTGTTTCATGAAATGTAATAAGATAGTGATAGAAAAGGGGATTGGGGATAGCACACATACTCTTATCAATTGTGATTTTATTTGGGCTAGATTACAGAAAATTAATCTTCAGCACTTCTGCGTGGCGCAGAGCCAACTGGGGGAGGTAAAATGCAGAAGGATTTGGATCTGGGCACTCAGGCTCCACGGGGAGGCAGGGTTTGAACAAGCGGACAGGGTAGGAGAGAGAATACAAGGAAGGAACCTGCCCCGGGGACTGCTGTGGGAGTGCAAAGCAGGATGAATGAGGAACTGGGGTGACCTGGGGGCCTCTGGGGGGGGGGCAGCAGGAGTGTTACAGGAGGAAGCAGGTTGCCTGAGCGCTGCTGGAGAGGCCTGGGGACAAGCAGCTGGTCACCCGGGGCTGCGAGGCAGAGAGAGCCCTGGTTCCCGTGAGCCCACCGTCTTCTCCGCAGTGCCCACCCCTACAGTGAGCTCATGAAGGAGCTAGGAAGCCCCCAAGGAGGTTTGTTCAGAGACGGAGGTGAGAAATCCTTCTGTCCTCGGGTATAATGCGAGTTTGGATTTTTCACTTTATATGCCCAGAGAAGATGTGGGAATAAGAGAATCTTAAACCCATGGGGATTATAACGTATCATTTGCCCGGCCCATCAGCTTCCCCTAGAGGGCGCCCCGCACACTTCATTGTTGAATGGACATTCTCTTCAGCTCTTGCCAGGCGTCCTCCAAATGTCTTTGCTTCCTCCACCTAGGTTGTCCCCCTTTCTGCATGTGACGTCCTCCCTAGCCTCAGGAAGCTCATGTCATTGACTACATCCTCCTCTCTTGTAGTGTCAGTTTTAGGTGTTACTTCTTAATCCTCATATACATGAATATGCATAAAATTTTGCTTTTCTTCTCTTGTTTTTATATTTTATTTTATTTTATTTTATTTTATTTTATTTTATTTTATTTTATTTCCAGGGCTGCACCTGTGGGATATGGAAGTTCCTGGGCCGGGGGTTGAATTGGAGCTGTAGCTACCGCCTACACCACAGTTTGTGGCAACACTGGATCCTTAACCCAATGAGCTACAACGGGAACTCCTTTTTGCCTTGTTTTTAAAAAGAGCACTTTCTTCCATCTGCAATTCTCCTCCTCCATGCTCAGCTTCTATGTAACTCTGTCTTCAGTGAAGACAGGTGAAGAATGGCTTGATTCCTTTGTGGGCCCTTCCTTATCTCCTGCAAATCCCTTACTCTGCTGCCATTTTACTTTCCTTCTTTCCATTCAGGTGAAATCATACCTGTTAAGATCAGTAATAACTTTCAGAGGAAAACCCAAGAAACTCTTTTCAGTTCTTATATAACCTGTCGTGTGCAGTATTGCACACTGTTGTTCATTCCCTCTTGCTCGGAATTCTCCCTAACACTGTCCCTCTTCCTTTTTTGGTTGTGCCTTCTAGCTCTGTCTCCTGGACTTTTCTTTCTCCCTCCACCCCTTAAATGGTGATGGTTCCCTATGGTTTTGTCCTATGTCTCATCCCATCTCAAGATACATGTTCTCCTTGGGAAAACTTATCCACTCCAGGACTTGACCTCGCACCTGTGTGTCAATTATTTCCGAGGCTGTTCAGGCTCCTCTGCTGCCTACATGCAAATATTTCAATGTGCATGTGCTCTAGGCACCTCCAACTTATCATGTGTTCAACTGCTTTACTCATCTCATCTTTAAATCTGCCCTTGCTCTTGTGTTCACTCTCAGAGGATGGCAAACAGTTAAAAATCACTCTTTTTAAAAAAATTTTAAATTTAACCTTTTCTCCCCCCCCCTTTTTTGGGTCGCATCTGTGGCATATGGAAGTTGCCAGGCTAGGGGTCAAATTACAGCTACAACTGCTAGGGTACTACAACACAGCCATAGCAATGCAGGATCCAAGCCACATCTGCATCCAAGCCAACTCTCAGCATTGCTGGGATCCTTAACCCACTGAATGAGGCCAGGGATTGAACCCGAATCCTTATGGATCCTAGTTGGGTTCGTTACCACTGAGCCAAGATGGGAACTCCTAAATTTAGCCACTCATTCTTTTTTTTTTTTTTTTTGTCTTTTGTCTTTTTAGGGCTGCACCTGTGGCATATGGAGTTTCTCAGGCTAGGGGTCGAATCGGAGCTACAGCTGCTGGCCTATACCACAGCAACGCAGTATCCAATCCATGTCTGTGAACTACACCACAACTGACTGCAATGCAGGATCCTTAACCCACTGAGAGAGGCCAGGGATTGAACCTGCAACATCATGCTTACTAGTTGGGTTCGTTAACCACTGAGCCATGACAAGAACTCCCAGCCATTCATTCTAAGGCGTGTGTAGTGATAGCTCATAACTTTGATTAGTATTTCTCTAATGACTCTTAATGTGGAGTTTCTTTTCATGTGCTTTCTGGTCATTCATATCTTTTGTGATGTATCAATTTGAATATTTTGTCCATTTTTATTGGGTGGTTTATCTTTTCATGATTGAGTTGTCAGAGGTCTTTATATACCCTGGCTACAGGTCCTTTGTCATAAATACATAATACTGTGAATATTTTCTCCCAGTGTCATGCCTGCCCTTTTATTTTAACTGTATCTTTTGAAAAGCCAAAATTTTTTATCTTAAGAAGTTTTTGCCATCTGTAAGGTTGTGAAGATACTCTTCTGTTTTCTTCTGGCCTTTTTATATGACTAGTACTATACTGATTGCTCTGTTTAGGTCTTTGATATATGTCAAGTTAATATTTGTGTCTGATAAGGGTCAGAGTAAATTTTTTTTCAAACTGAATATCCAGTGTTCCAGACTATTTTGTTCCCATTTAATTATCTTGTCAACTTGGTCAAAAATTAATTGCCCAGAATTCCTTCTTCTTTTAGGGCTTCAGATTTTGTTCTATTAACGCCTTTAACTGATGAACAGAGGGCCACTTACTTTATGGAAGGGAATCTGCTCTATTCAATATCTACTGATTTAAATGTTAATCTCACCTAAAAATATAGAAACATCTTTGCGGAAATATCTAGAAAAATGTTTGACTCAATATCTGGGTACTGTGGCCTAGTTCAGCTGACCCATATGATTAACCATCAAACATGCTATGAATGTCATCTTCAGCAGGTGCCGAGTACAGTGGTTAAGATTACAAGTTTCAGAGCCAGGCAGAAATGTATTTGAACCTTTGACTCTTTAACTTACCAGCTCTGTGAAATGTATATAAAATTTCTAAACCTTATCTAGGTAAAACAAGAAAAGCAAAGGATTGTTCTAATTGTAAGAGAATTAAATCATGATGCAGTTGACATGTTTAGAATTGTACCTGGCATGTACTATGAATTCAGAAATTAATAGCATCTTTTCCTGGTGAAAACAAAACAAGAAGTCTGGTTAAAAGGAGACAAGCCCAGGAGATCTGTTTATGGTTCTCCCTGATCTATCTCAAGTCATATTTTCTCTGAGTAATGCCTTTTTTCTTTGTTGTTGTTCAAATAAAGACTCCATTTCAAAAAAAATTAATTGACCATAAAATTGTGGGTCTATTTCTAAATTCTCCATTCAGTTATTTGTTCCACTAATTCATATGTTTATCTTTATGCTAATATTCCACACTGTCTTGATTACTGTAACTTTATATTAAATTCTGAAGTCAAACAGTGAATTCTCCAACACTGTTCTTTTTTTGTAAATTATTTTAGCCATTACAGGTTCTTTATGTTTCCACATACATTTAGAGGCAACTCATCAATTCCTACAGAAAAGATTGCTGAGATTTTTATTGGGGTGAATTAAATCTGTAGATCAGTTTCAGGAGAAGTGACATTTTAACAATGGTCCCCCAATCCATGAAGATGGTATGTCATTCCATTTATTCAGATCTTCTCTAATTTTGATCAGTAATGTTTTACAGTTTTAAGTGTATAGATATTGCATACATTTTGTAAAATTTATTTCTAAGCATTTCATACCTTTTGATCTCTTTCAAATGGTACTATTTTAAGGTTTATTTTCTATTGTTTGTTACTGGCTCTATTTTTTTTTAGTAGAGAGGGACAAACTCTTATAAGTCCTGATCTAATGTTATTCTACCTTAAATTATAATTCATAGTGCATTTCTCTGCTCCTAGCCTTTTGAGAGTCTTCTTTTAATTCCCCATGTGTAGGCACAGGGACTTGTATTTAATAGGTCTCAATAAAGTTTTTTGAATGAAAGTACCACTTTCAAAATCAAGTCCATTTTGGTTTAATTTTCAAAATACCATTAAAAAGGCACTCAGAATTTAAAACTCTGGGGATTCACATAGCTTGAGCTAAATCTGAAAAGCAGAATGAAGTGATTTGACAATTACTTGACTGATTTGAAAAATGTAGACTTTTTTCTACACTTGATTGGCATCCAAATTGTTCATTGTTCATCTTAGCAAGATAAGTGTCAAATCACATCCTTGCTTATGTTATCCCTGGAGAGAAGACTGAAAGATTAAAAAAAAAAAGAGAGAGAGAAAAAGGGAGAGGGAATGGCCGATTCAAAGACAATAGTAATGCACACAGGTATGGAGGGCAGCAAGCAGAGACAGCTCAGAACCATTACAATAATCACAGAGTCTCAGGGTTGCAAGGAGTTTCAGAGGCAGAAGGGAAGAATTAGAGGTGTCTAGAATCCAAAATCTAGAAAGAGAAGAAGGCTTTCTTAGCTTGACAAGTTGCAGCTCCATCTACTTTGGAGGCTCAAAACTGGAAGCTCCAGGCCAAGTGCCCCATCACAAAAATTTTATTTGCTTGGAGTTTGTTTCAAAAATTTTAAAAATCTGTATTTTAAAATAAAAATGAACAACTAATTAAAAACCAATTTTCATGATTTTAAATTCAGACTTGGGGGAAGAGCAAGATTTGGGAGTTGTCTAGAAAACAGGAAGGTGTAAGAGGCCTTGGCCTTGGTTCTTCAGTGGCAGCAAGGGCTGGAAGAGGAGAGAGGCTGCTCCCTTTATATATGCTTTCTACTTTCCTATCATTGTCCCCATCCTGACCCCTTTCCTTTTTACTAATATATTTTACCTGCTTGGTCCCTGGAGTCAAGCTCTGATGTCTGGGAATTCAAATCAGAAACATACTTATCTGTGAACCCCACCATTGTCCCAAATCTCTAGCTCCCATTCATCTCCAGGCCCTAGTGATTCTACCTTTCTAACAGCTCCTGAATCTGTCACCTCCTCCCTTACCCCCATCCTCACTGCCTTTATCCCTCGCTGTTTCTCAGATGGACCACTACAGACACACTGCATTCATGGGAAGAGGGAAGCAGAGGAAGGTGAGAGAGGTGGGGACTCAAGGTCTTCTGTCCAAAAGGGCAGTAGCAATACTTCTGGAGCAACCTCGGCCAAGGGTCCAATGTCCTGAGCAACATTCTTCCACCCCTTGGATGCAGAAGAAAATGAAGATCCTAAGTGAGGCTTACACTTCATGGTTTTGTTTTTGTTTTGTTTTGTTTTGTTTTGTTTTTGGCTGACAGTCCTGTTCTTATCAGATGAACCAGTGGTCAGTTTTACTCTCATCATCCTCAAAGGTCCAAACGGATCATACTGACAGCTTCTCCTTTTCATCTGACTAGATCTTGGCAATGAGCATTAATTTCAGATGGCTCAGCTATTAGGAGCAGCTTTGAGCGTAACTTCTTTTCTTTTCCTGAATTCAGGAGCCATAAAAACTGACCAGGAGGAAGCCTCAGACCTAGTTCTTTACTGAAGATTTTGCAAAATAGTGACTAATATTTGGAACTTGGCCCATAGATGTGTTCTGTTTGACTTAGACCATGTTTTAAAATTTTGAATCGGTATGCAGCATTCAAGAATAAGAATGCTCACATAAAAACACAAATGTGCAGCCTATTTTGGCTTCCATCTACATGGAGACTCCCGGGTTTGGACTGAGATGCGGTTGTCCTGGGAGGTGGGTGGGTCCTGCAGGCACACATTCCCATCTCTCTGGAGTTTTGAGTCCTGTCACTGGCTCCACAACCCTTACTAAGTGCCTGATTTCAAAGGACTTACCCTCTCTGGGCTCAGTGTATTCATTTGTAAGCTGAGCAAGGATACTTCCAGCCCTCAAATCCATCCAGCTGCGAACATGGCATCTGATGTGGGCTGAGGTGTCCCTGTCACCCTTGACTTTTAAGCCTTCATTTTCCTTCTTCTTTGTCCACAGGGGCAGGGCTCCTGGCAACGAGTCTCTCCTTGCCCAAATCCTAGTCCAGCTCTCCCGAGATGGCTTCCTCCTAGACCTCAAATCTGGTTGAACCCACACTAACCTAGTTTCTCTCTGCACAAGTCTCCTCCCAAAGGTGACTACTCTAGGTGCTCTGAAAGTGCTGGCCTGAGAAAACTCAACTTTGACAAAAGAATTTGATCTTTGTTCCAACTAACCCCTGAAAACAGGGCCCCGTCTCCCAGTCTCGCTGGGAGGGGCGGAGCCGACCTTCCACGAGCATCACCTGGCACATCAGGTGCATTTCACACAGACCAGTCCCCCCAACATCTCTTGCCTGTTTTTTGTATGCACTCACTTCCCTGCCTCTACAGAGCCCCTGCTTGCCCCCCCATCCCATCCCCCCTTCCTCACTCTTCCTTTAAAGGCCCAGTCATTTTCATACAAATGGAAGCTGAGGGCAGCTTCTTCAGGCAGCTTGCTACTCTTGCCATCGTGCATGTCCTCTATTGCCATAGTGCATTTCCTTTATTGCCCTAGGGCATTACTGATTAAAACGGCTTGCAGGGCTCTCCCACTTTGTCTTTGCAAGCCTTCACCTTGGAGGTGTTCAGAGCCAGCCAGTATGTGAAAAACCCTTAGGGGAACCCCAACTGTGTTCCCCACATCAAGCATACATAATATTAATTGGGTCCTAGTACTTGATCTCAGTTCCATTTTTAAGCCTGGGAGCACGTGGGCTCCCAGTAAGCAACCGATGAATGAAGAGATGGTGCAAGCTTGACATTCAGACTTACAGGGAGGGAGAGGCTGCCGTCCTAAAGATTAGATTTTCTTCCATGCACCAAAAAAAGCAATCCTCTGGTGCCACATCCTTAAGGACGTGTAATTAGCAATCTCGGATGAGATGGCTTCCCATAAACTGAGCTGCCAAAATGAGTGAGAAAATATAGTTTACAGTTGGGCTTCTCTCTCTTAAGTGATGCTAGAGTAAATTCTGTTTTTAGTAGTTTGTGTTTTGGTGCAAATAAAACATTTGAAATGTGTAAGTGGCAGAAGAAAGCCAGCTATGGTAGGAAAGTGATTTGAATTTTCAAGTATTGTGGCTTGTTTCCCTGTGAAATGAGTAGATGATTCAGATGATATGGACATGAGATAGAAACTTGACCTTCAGATACTGGCTCATGGAATCGTGGTGGATTTAAATGCTTCTTTCATCCACTCTTATCCAGTGCCTCATGTAAGTAGCATTTATAGAAAAACACAGAGGATGAAAGACAAACATGTATATGCCCACTACCTAGATATAATCTCCGGAATTAATATCGCCATACTTTCCCCCACTTTTAAGGAAATGAATTGTTAAGAAATAAAGCATTACTTTTTCTACTCCTTTTCCAGAAGTCCCACATTTGTCTTAAACCATCCTCCCCAGAGGCACCAGGTTCACGTTATTATTCAGACTTTAATTTCATTCTTAATATTTGATAAGTGGAGAGTTCCCTATATTTTACACTCAATTGTATGTTTGGAAATGCTTTTTTAAGTTCTTACTTTATTTGGTGTTTTGTGTATGTTTAGCAGGAACAGGGCTTCTTTACAGACTTGGTCTGCCACATTGCTAGACAGCCTCTATTTTCAAAGATGGTTTTCTGATTAAAAGCACCCTGAGAGTTTGGTCTCTGGATTTCCATGTGTGTTTCGTTGGTGCCTCAAATGTTTTAAATTAAGTGCTGAATTATTTTCCAAAAGAGTGAAAAATGAGCCCTCCCATCTGAAGCTTGCCATTCTCATGAAATCCAAAAAAGTTCTTTTAAGAATTCCCCATCCAGACAGTTGCATCCTGTACCATCTCGATCTCTGTACTGCAGTTTACATTTCCTTCCCAGTGGCATATGCTTTATACACCTGGTTTCCTCAGTGACTGCCTTTTTCTTCTTGTGAAAGCATCCCCTCAATTACCAGGATCCCGAGGTTAGCACAACTTTCCCTTATTGTTGCAGACTTTTTTCTTTTCTTCTCTCATCAGATAATTAGTGTGAAAACTATGATAATCTGCATATTTGTGCCATTAAGCATTTGGAGATTTGTGGAGAACAGACTTTTCCTTCCTTCCTTTCTTCCTTCTTCCTTCCTTCCTTTCTTCCTTCTTCCTTCCTTCCTTGCTTGCTTTCTTGCTTTCTCTTGCTTTCTTGCTTTCTCTCTTTCTCTCTTCCTTCCTTTCTTTTTCCATGGCTGTACCTGCATCATATGGACGTTCCTGGGTCAGAGATTGAATCTGAGCTGCAATTGCTGGCGTATGCTACAGCCACAGCAACACAGGACCCTTCACCCCCAAGTGAGGCCAGGGATCAAACCCACATCCTCATAGACAGTGTGTTGGGTTCTTAATCTGCTGAGCCACCATGGGAACTCTGAGAACAGACATCTTTCATTTGAGTCCTTTTGGTATGTATGGTTCCATTTTAGGTCTGGAGTGATATGTGCAAAGTATATAACATGCTTTCACCCATGAGGATTGTACCACCTCGTTGACATGAACAGACTTTTACAAGAAAGGATTTTATAATAATAATTAGACAGCATGTAGTCCAGTGCTAACACAATGAATAGTAAGTCCACAGATAAAGGGGGTAACCCCACAGGGAGTAAAAGTTTGAAGAAGTCTCTCCAGGAGCCCGAGTCAGGTTCTGAACACACTGGAGGATTTGGAAGGACACAGAAAGGGAGTGACCGTCCCAAGGGAGAAAGAGCCTGATCAAAATACGATGTGTGCATGGAACATGAAATCTCAGTAAAGGGATTGAAAAGGTCCCCTCAAAAAAATCAGCTTCAGAAACTAAACAATATCAAGGAAACCATCCTTGAAGACAAAATAACTCATTTTCTTGAGGTGTACACTTTGATGGGTGGATGAATCAGCAGCTACGTTTTGTTGGGTCGAATGGAAATCAAAGGGCCAACAAACTGATATTAACTCAGAAACTTCTCCAACCACAACAATTTTTCTTACACATTTGAAGGCATCAGGAGGTGGATTTTCCCTTGCAAAGGAATTTAGAATGTACATTTATCAGTCCTTTTCCTTCTGGGGTCTAGGCTAATATTTGGGAGACAAAATGTGCCATGTATGCAGGTTGGGATGCCCTGATGGTCCTTGTCAGAAAGCTCTGGATTCCTTACACCTCTCCTTCTCTGAGCATCTCTTCTAAAAGTGATTCATCTCTCACCAGTCCTTGGAAATTAAATTTTCTCTCAAATAAACTTAGTTACATCTGCATTCTTTAACAGTCTCAGTCTTGGTGCGTGTATTATTTTCAGGCACGTTACTCAAGAGACCAACATGCTTCCCCCTGAAGAGATTTTCATGTCCCTTCCTGTTTGCACTGTTCCTATCTCTATATTTCACGCTGGAGCCAGCAGGGAGTCCCACATTCTGCCTTGGATCCTCTGTGGGTCTCATCATTCAAGGGCAAGAACAAATTGCTGGCAAGCTGTTCCACACATGGTTATAATCACCAACATGTGCATTGCTCCAACCAAAAGATGCATTTTTCCTACACGCATATATGGAGGATGGTTAGAAAAATCTGTTTTGAGTTAAGCTTCCTCCCTTTGATATGTTTCCAATCGCGAGGCAAATGCTGCTTTACTTTTGTTTGCAGGGAGCTGAACTGACACCACGCAAAAACAGCCCTATTGTTTGGATGGGTCCTAGACTTGGCTCTCCCTGCCGTGGGAATCACCAACATTGGCAGATCAACATTTAGGAAGAAGTCACTTGCTGGACTGAAGGAAACCCAGCAAGACGCTGCTATTATATATATTTTTTTTTCCTGCACGTAGACCTAGTTAGCAGATGGAGTGCACATTTGCACAGGAATTAAAGAAATCTTTATTCCAAAGATGAGGAACCAGTGGGAACTATGGCAGCCATACAGCATTTGTATGGCCAATTGAATGGCCTTTCTATTTACGATGGTCCATTTTAAGTAAACTTCTGCAGGCAGGCTCGCTTTCCTTTCGCTTTTATTTATTTTGAAAAATTAAAGTATAGCTGATTTACCATGCTGTGCCAACTTCTTCTGTACAGCAAAGCCACCCAGTCCTACATATATATACATTTCTTATATTTGCTTCCATCATGGTCTATCCCAGAAGACTGGATGTAGTTCCCTGTGCTGTACAGCAGGACCCCCTTGCATATCCATTCTACGTGTCACAGTCCTCTCTCTTTTAGTGTAGCTTTCTTGCTCATAGGTATCCCACTCGAAACTTCCCATTCATGTCTCTGGGCTCTTATCCTGCTTCTTCCCTCATCTCCCTCCCCCGTTTTCCTGTCTGGACCACACAGCCACCACCGCCTTTCAGAGACCACTGTCCTCAGCGCTGCCCATCTCACCAGCCAGCTCTGGGCACGAGAGACCTCATACTCTCTCCCCTCCTCACTGCAGCTGAGACACATACTTTGGAGCTGGTTTGTGGGTTTGCTAGTTTTGTGCTTCCCCGTTCCTTCATCCTCCTTCGAATGCTCTCTCGTGGCTCCCCAGCAGATCATTCTCCACTCCCCTCTGTGACAAGTAGAGAGATGACCACAGGAATTATTTCACTTGGCATTTTCCTTCTTGCCTTTCCCCAGGGGGAATTCTTCAGTGCAGAGTCATCTTGATGTTTCCAGCGCCGCCATCAAGGCTTCCCTGCTTCCCTAAAACAACAGGGAGAGAAGAAAGAGGAAAATGACCAAGCTCCTTCCTGGGAGCTGGAGAGGCTGAGAAAATGAACGCCTCACAGGATAGTTGGCCCTGATCTCTAATTGGGGTAGTAAGTCTCCAAAAGAATTTCTCTGAAATCATTTGGGTTTTAATGAGGTCAGAAGTAATCAGGACCCTGAAATGGATGCCATTGTTATAAATAAAATTTTGGCTTTCATCGTTAGCAAGCAGACAGATTGTTCTCTGTCTGAAAGCTATGAACTTTCCTACTTTTCATCCAAAATCTCTTCCTTAATTATTTTTGCCTGAACTGTTTTGCAGCTATTTTTCTTTATACTTTGTGTTAGAAACTAAATAAACCTCTTAACTAAGATTTATAAAACAAACTTCTTTCTTTTTTTTTCCTCTCTAGGGCCGCACCCGTGGCACATGGAGGTTTCCAGGCTAGGGGTTTAATCGGAGCTACAGCTGCCGGCCTACACCACAGCCACAGCCATGCAGGAACTGAGACACGTCTGCAACCTACACCACAGCTCACGGCAACACCAGATCCTTAACCCACCAAGTGAGGCCAGGGATCGAACCTGCAACCTCCTAGTTCCTAGTCGGATTCATTTCCTCTGCACCAGGACAGGAACTCCCAAACTTATTTATTAGTCCGTTCTTTGATTTATTATGTACTATTGGAAAAATGATCTATGCAGGGAGTCATTCTTTTTGTGTTAACTGGGAAAGCCTAATGGAAGAATATGGAATCTTTATCAGGAAGGAGCCATCCTTTCTCCTTTTCCAACTTGACAACCCAATTCTCAACCCCAAGGCAAGAGAAAAATGTAAGAGATCTCTCTCTGCCTCCCCTTGGCCTCCACCATCTCTCTCCCCACAGTTGATCCCACAGGTGGAGCTAGGAAAGGAGAGAAATAAGATGTTGCTGGAGTTCCCGTCATGGCTCAGTGGTTAACGAATCTGACTAGGAACCATGAGGTTGCAGGTTCAATCCCTGGCCTTGCTCGGTAGGTTAAGGATCCGGCGTTGCTGTGAGCTGTGGTGTAGGTCGCAGATGCGGCTCGGGTCTCACGTTGCTGTGGCTCTGGCATAGGCCAACGGCTATGGCGCCGATTAGACCCCTAGCCTGGGAACCTCCATATGCCGCGGGAGTGGCCCAAGAAATGGCAAAAAGTCAAAAAGTCAAAAAAAAAAAAAAAAAAAGAAAGAAGACGTTGCTTTCCATTCATTCATTCATTTCATTCCTTCACTTGTCATACTGAATACTGTGTGCAGGGCATTGTGTTTTCCCTGTAAAACCCGGTTCAGACTCAAATGTTCAGTCATCAGTGTGTCTGATGGCAAGTTTGCTGGGAGGATGCTTTAATGTGTTCCACATGCTTGGAATTGACTCGTAAATATTTGCGGCTCAATAAACATTTTGTACCACTGAGGCCACTAAGGTTCTTAGCATGTTGGTTACTGTGGTCCTCTTGCTGCTACTACAGCCACAGTGTCCAAGGCTCGGACCTTCAGGTTGGACTACAATCAGTGTGTTGGACCTGTGGCCACCATGCCTCTCCAGGTGGCTGAAGGAGGCAGGAAGCAGCATTCAGAGTCAGCATTCGCAGCGCAGAAGAGTAAGTGGCAGCTGGAAGCAACTCAGATCCTAGGCCCAGGCAGGCTGCTCCTGAGCTCGGAGCCCTGCCTCCTGCCTCTGCTGCTTCTTTTTGGCTGAATTCTTGTGCTTGGCTCCTTGGTTCCTGCCTTAGATGTTCTTCAGGATCCTCTTGGCTCCGTGCTTCAGGCCCTGGAGCTTATTCGTTAGCTCTTTCTGGCTTCTGCCTGAGTCCAGAGATTAAGTAAATGGTACCCTTTATTATGCAGTTCGGTCCATTTGGAAGAAAAAGCTCCAGAAACAGAACTTACAGTCTTGGTTCTGGTATTGTCTGGGTAACATTAAGACAGTCATATGCATCATGGACATATCTAGTCCTGAAATTTATATTTAGAGATGATTTTGTTATTGCTGAATGATTAGTTAATGAGCTCGTATGATGTGCTGGACACAGAGCAGGGCATCTCTAAGGTCTCCTCTCCTAAATACCTGCTGCAGAATGAGAACTGGGACTCAGGGCAGGCTGACTTCTGAAAGCCATGCCCTGTGTCACCTACTGTAATCTTAGGATGCGCTGTGGCCAGCATTACTAGAAGGCGATTTTTAGTTAAATCTTTATTATACAGATGAGAATATTGAGATGCAGAGAGGGAGAATGTCTTGCTCCAAATCACACAGAGGTGTGGTGGGAGAGCAGGGTGGGGACCCAGTGTCCAGGGTTCTAGCCCAAGGTTCTTCCCACAGTGCTTTTGCCTGTGATTTTGGAGCAGTTCAGCCCAATCAATGAAAATGATTACATAATACATAACCTCACTCAGGTGCCATATGATCCATGCTTTCTGTAAACTTCTTTTTTTATGTGAAAAGTTTCAATCATATACCAAAGCAGAGATCATAAAAGCGTGAACTGTCGTGCAGAACACCAATGACCCATTACCATTTTAGCTTTTTTGGTTTCATCTTTTAAGAATTTTATAACAAGTATTTTAAAACAAATCCCAGACCGTGTCATTTCTCCTACAAATACTCCTGTTTATAGTTCTAACAGTTATGAAATACCATGATCATATTTAATATAATAAGTACCCCAAACGCATTCTATACTGAACCTTTCTCAATTTTCTCAAAAAAGTAACTTTTAACAGTTGCTTTCCTTTGTTCAAATTAGATGCAAAATAAGGAACGTCTGTTTCATTTGGGGGGCTGTGTCTTGTAAAGATTTTTTTCAAACATTTAACAATTATCCATCTTATTTCTTTAGCCCTGCTACTTATGGGCTAAAGAAATAAAGCAATTTTTCTATAAAATTTTTCATATTGCAGACTCAGCCAACCACACCCTTGTTTAACATGTGTTGTTTGACCTATTTCTCCATTGAAGATATTTCCTGTAAACTGGCAAATGTATGTAGAGGCTCTATTTGGTGCAAGTTTGTTTGGGGGTTCAAGTTTTTTTTTGGGTTCAAGTTTATTTTGGGGTGTGAATGTCCTCGATGGTGTTGTGTACTCTTCCAAATTGTATCAGGTGACACTAACACCTGGTTTTTCTACTTCTAGTGATGTTAAGATTAACTGGTGAGTTTAGGTAGGTAGGTCTGATCCATCCATTATAAAATTCCTTATCAGCTTCTCATCTAAGTGTTTTCACTACCATTGCCCAAATAAATTATTTTATTGGGATAAAATTCCTTATCAGCTTCTCATCTAAGTGTTTTCACTACCATTGCCCAAATAAATTATGGTGGTTTTTTATTCTGTCCTTTTTCTGCATTTGTTAACTGGAACTCATGTAAAGAACTTGTCCTCCTCAACCATGTGCTGACTCTAGGATACAATATGCATGTGACAAAGTCAAGATAAATGCCTTCGTTTCCAGTTTTAATAATAATAATAAATTAGTACCCTAGCATGAGAGGCCATGAGGATGATTACTTTGAAATTTCAAGAACTCAGGGGTTTTACATATTTGATGTGCTTTAACCTGGGCTTTAATGTTTTTCATGTTCACGTTGTCAATGGCTAACAGAAGCTCCTTCAAGTTGGTTCCATGTTGAGCGCAACTGCTGTAGCTTTCTTGCCTTAGGCTCAATAAACTGTCTCATCACGTTGTATGTATTCTCCTCTAAACCTGAAATTGGCCATTTCGCCAAGGCATACTGATTTCTTTGAGGGATTAGTACTCAGAAAGCATTACTCATTACTAGGGTCATTATTGCCCTTAGACTTTTCAATTATCATGAATTATGATGATATTATTCATTTATGTAATAGATTGCATGGTTTTTACTCAACTTTGATTTATTATTTATTTTTTGTCTTTTCTTTTTTTTTTAGAGCCTAACCCACGGCATGTGGAAGTTCCCAGGCTAGGGGTGAATTGGAGCTGCAGCTGCCAGCCTACACCACAGCCTCAGCAACGCCAGATCCGAGCCACGTATGCAACCTATACCACAGTATGTGGCCACACCAGATCCTTAATCCACTGAGTGAGGCCAGGGATGGAACCCACATCCTTGTGGATACTAGTCAGGTTCATTACTGCTGAGCCACAATGGGAACTCCCTGTTGAGCTTATACTTATCTCTCTCTCTCTTTTTATGATATTCTCGATACTGCAATGCTTGTGGGGCTCACACATAGTCCCACACGGGGATTGTCCCCGAGAAGACTGGGCCCCTTGAGACTCCCTGACCTGCTCATGGTGAGGCAGCCTTTCTCTCCCTGGAGGGGAGGGAGAGAGGGTGACAGGTTGGTGGAGGGAGAAAAGTGGGGGCTCAGCTGCATTGTTTCTGCCTCGAGGCAGCTTTGCTCTTCACTTCCTGGGTTCTAGCAGAGAGGAGCTGGCTGGGCACACAGAAGGGCTGTCCTCTACCTCCCAGAGGCTCCGGCAAAGCTGCCACGCAGGTAGACCTTTGATTTTGCTACGTGTTCCTCATCCCCTCTCATTTCTCAAAGTCCCACTTTGTTTATTTCTATTATTTGGTTCTCTGCTATTGGCTGAAAAATACACTATTTAAGGAAAAAACTTTGTTCAAGACTGGCTATGCTTTGCTTTTGTTCTTTAGAAAGCAATATGTATTCTGTGAAACATCCAGACACATTTTTCTTGGGATGGCAATTAATTCAGCTTACTGTAACTCAACAAATATGTACTGACTATTTATCTGTAAGATGTGTATGATGGAATAAGTGCCCTGTGGTAAGCACTAAGAATTTTATTTTATTTTTTTATTTTGAGAAAACTCATTTTAGTTTAGTTTAGTTTCATTTTAAAAATGTTTATCGAAGTGTAGTTGACTTACCATGTGATCAGTTCTGCTGTACAACAGAGTGATTCCGTTATCCATGGAAACACATCCATTCTCTTTCAGATTCTTTTCCCACACAGTTGATCACAGAATATTGGGTAGAGTTCCCTGCACGATACAGCAGGTCCCTGTTGGCCAGTCATTCCATAGACCACAGTAGCACTAAGGATTTTAACCTGCAGATAAACAAGTAACATTTAGGAGTATATTTTATGTGCTACAAGAATCACTTTACTACGTGGGTTTAGGACCTAATCCAATTAAAAAAAAAACACCTTTGAAAACATTCTGTCTTTCGGGCAAGCACAGGCATCGTCACCTCAGTCTTGAATAACTTTCTGGGGCTACAGCATGTTCTGGCAAGCAGCAGTCTGTAGAACATTTATCTGGGTTTCAGCTTTTGTCTCTGAAATAATAGCCTGATCGTGTTTCCAAAGAACAAGTCTGGAGTTAGGGCCAATTTTCCTTTGGACTGTGTATCTTTTTAAATAAGAAAATATCTCTGCAAGGAAATGTACTAGAACATCTAGGCAGAGGATGGGATGAAGCATCTCCAGATAAGAGTATGTACAGATCACTAAAAATCAAACTGGAGATAAAGCTAGAAAATGCCCAGTGCCCCTTGGCATTTTCTTTCATCTAAAGCTGCTTCTGTTCCTGAATGTGACGGAATTTCCACCTGGTGAGTGCCTTCCTCATCCTCAAGTCAATGACAAAGCCCTAATTCAGGCACTTCTTTATAGAAGCATATAGTTACACACATTTGCAGTCTCCCGTTCAGACCTCAGTAAGACCTGATCAACTTTTTCCTCGAAGGCCCCTAAGATGGTAAGCAGATAAGAACAGGGACCGAAAATCATAGACGCTGCTGCAAAAATGTTCCATCAACAGAAAGAAGAGCTCCATTTCACTTTTAGGAAAACCAGCTGTGCTCCTTACTGGCAGGTGCTTGCAGCAAATCCCTGAAGGTGTCTGATTATGGTGCATAGGGAAGTGGTGCCTCCTGTACTCAGAATGAGCACAGTATCATTTTACGCTGATCAGTGGATGTGATAGGGACTCAAGAAATTATGTGGCAGGTGGTGCCATGTAGCTTGGTGAGCCACCTGGCTGCATCCCTTCCCCTCTGCCACCCCCGCCCCCCGCCATGTGACAATGTTCTTACTGTAACCGTGTTTTCCTCTTGTTGCACAAAAGCCCTAGAAATGAAGTTTTGAAGTTTCAGCATAAGCCCTGTAAGGAAAAGCAGGAAAAACTGTCAAAATACGATATGAACAGTTCCAACGAGATGTCTTAGAAAAAAAAATAAATAAAATGTGTTTTGGAAGAAAGGTTTGTTTGAGTTTTCTCGCTGCAGGTTTGTCTGGATTTTGGTCCCCAGAGGAAAAGCCAGGCTGCTGCCCTGCCCCCTCCATTACTTCTGTGGCCAGTTGCCCTCAGGTCTGAAGGATGCTCACAGTTTCCAGGCACAACTGGCTCTCTCACTGCTGCTGTGGGGTTCAGGCACACGACGGTATTTGGGAGAAAATGAACATGACCGTCAGAGCCCATGATGGGCAAACCCTGGGAACGGGCTCTATCAAGAGCAAACGTGGGTGGGATCAGCACAGAAATGAAAGGCTTTATCCTCGGCTGCTGAGTGAGAAGCCACCTGGCAATCTGTTCTTACATCTCACTGTCCAGGTGAGTCCAAGTCCAATGCACTTGCTCAGGGAGTGCCAGGTGAAAGAATCCACACTTGGAAACAAGAAATTCTCAAGTTAAAAATGCATCTGGCTGAGAACCATCAGACTATCCTATAGTTGACGTGGTTTTATTTTTCAGTTATCCTTCAATTCGAAGTCCTACGTCCCCTTCTCTTTCTTGCTCACAGGATTGGCCCTGGACTGGAGTTCTGGAAACGCCTGTAGAGGCTCTCGGGGCCTCCATTCTGGTGGCCACAGCTGGGGACCTCGGTGGCACTATGCCTGTCGGTTTAATCTGGCAGCTCTGGCTAATGGGCACAGCATTGCCCAGTAGGGCTTTTCCTGGAACGATCTTAATGACTGTGAAAAATAGTTTGAAAGGCCCAACACCTGATCTTCCATGAACAGAGCTGACTGTTTCGCCCTTAAATGTCCCCAAGAGCCAATGATCCTGAAATCGCCAGTTAGTGTCCCAGGAGGACCCACAGAGCTGTGTACTTCAGCAAAGGCCCCTCGCCTTCCCCATCCGGCCAGTTGGGGAAGGGTGTTTAAGGTGAAAACGCGTCCTTCTACCTTTTTGTACTGGCCCGTTTCTGAGTACTTACTTTGCAAAGCCTCTTGCCCTTGGCATTGGAGGGGAGGGGTCTTGTGTGGGCTGTCAGCCTCCTGCAAGGGGTGGGGGCAGAACCCCCCCTGCCCCATAGCCTTACCTGACTGATCTGATGAAAGACATAGGTACAGGACACAGCTATTCGCTGTGTGATTTTGTAGTTCTCCTGGAATATAGATAAGACCTATGTTGAAAGTGATTGTATTCCAAGGAGTTCCCACTGTGGCCCAGTGGGTTAAGGATCTGGAAGTTTCTCTGAGGTGGCACGGGTTCGATCCTGGCCCTGCATAGTGAGTTAAGGATCAGTGTTACCTCAGCTGTGGTGTAGGTCATGGCTGAGGCTCAGATTCCGTCCCTGGCCTGGGAACATTCATATGCCATGGGTGTAGCTGAAAAAGAAACCAAAAAAAGTATTTCTACTCCAAACAAAGAGCCATTTTCGGGCAGGGCTGCCGTGTTCTTGATGTAGTCCTAAGCTCTGTGGTTCCTGGCAGAGCTGGATGCCGTCACAGGGAGCCTGGAAACTCCAGGTATGGGAGCAGAATAACCAAGAAATGTACAATAATAATCTCATTTGGGAAGAGGCTGAGGGACAGAAACCTCCATGGAGGAATTTTAATAAGGGATTTTTCTCACTTGCAAACCACATTCAGGAACACTGGGTGGATAGCAGGACTGAAGGGAACCAGTGCAGTCTTGAAATTGGCCAGTTTTCCAACTCATTTGGTTTAGGAGATGTAAGAAAAACATTTACATCTGAGATGTGAGAAAAACATTTAAAGCATTTCCACAGATCTTTGGGCCTGTTTATTTTTCCTACTACCTGTTGTAGCAAGCTGATGGTGGGTATGCTGACAAATATTTGGATTTCTTTCCTATCTGCCAGGGGAGTAGATTTTAATTTACATTTATTTTCTATAAGCAAGATTGAGCACCTTGTTATGTGTTTAGGGTCCATTCGCATTTCCTTGTCTAAGAATTTTTGGGTTGTTGCCTCTTGGCCATTTTTCTATCGAGTCGCTGGTGTTTTTCTTCTCTGCTTTTAGGAGTTCTTTATATGTTAGGGAGCTTAGCACTTTGTGTCTATGATACGTTTGTAAATATATTCCCCTGCTTTGTCATTTGTCTTATACGTCGCGACTGCCAACTTACAGTGTTTTAACTTGATGTAGCCAAATTTATCACTCTTTCCCTTAGTGCTTCTGTGTTTTGAACCACAACCAAGAAAGCTTTGTGGATTTTCAGGCAATGAAGAAATTCACTCTTTTTCTTCTCATACTTGTGTGGTTTTATTTCCTACCTTTAAATTTCTAAACAACTTGGAATTTTCCTGTTATCCAATATAAAGAACAGACACTATTTTATCATTTTCCGTATCACAATTCAGTTAGTACAATATCACTTTATTAAGAAATACATTATTTTCCCACTGATTTGAGGTTCTGCCTTTCCCATATACTGCATTTCTTCATGCAACTGTGTCTATTTCTGGATTTTTCTATTTTGTTCTATTAGCCTATCTGCTCATTCATGAACTAATATCATGCTGGTTTTTAGATAGGCTTTATCTTTGATACCTCAGCAATAATTTATAAAATCAGCTCACTTATGGCAAGAAGAGTTTCTCCACTCTACCTGACCCATTGTGCTCCTTTTCCAGGGTTTTTGTAGTTATTCTTATTTGTTTTTTCTTCAAAATGAAATTTATACCCACCTTGTCTGGTTCCAAGAAAAAAAAATATCTGTTGATATTTTACAGAGATGGCTTTAACCTGATAAATTGGCCATGGGAGAATTGATGTATTTACAGCACTGAGTTTTCCTGGTGAGGCATACTGCCTGTCTTCCCATTTGTAAGTAAATGTTGTGGTTTTTAGGAGTATTTTATGCTGTTCCTATATAGGTTTTATATTATACTTAATCTTATTACTTTTATGCTCAAATGTTTTTTAAAATGTAAATAGAATCTTCTTTTGCATTATATATTTCAATTGACTTTTGTTTTCTATATGGAGTCTATTTTTTAAAATATCAACCTGTAAGTACTGTGCTAAACTATCTTATTGTTAGCAGTAGTTTTCCATTGATTTATTTTGGGGGGAGAATATTACAGATGTCTAGTCTATCATCTGTATTCTATCACATGCACATAACTGTATCCCATACCTACTTTTTACTTTTTACTTCTTATGCCACAATTTGCTTTCTCTTGTTTTATTACTTGGGCCCAAATCACCAACAGTGTTTCAATAGTAGCCCATTGCTATTTAAAAATCTATTCCCAGAGGATGAAGTTGATTGGGTGACCCCTCCGTGTTGTTTTGCTCGCCTCCTAGTAGAGGGGTGGTGTGGAACAGCAGAGGGACAGAGGGAACACAGGAAGCTGGATGATTTACAATCGGGAATTCAGACCTCGGGACAGCTACGGTTCCCTTGAAGTGCATCATTTTCTGTCAATATTTCAAGGCTTCATTTTTTTGGGTGCTGCTGAGATAATTAGTCCCTTGATGATCAAGAACCTGCAGGCTTACAGAGATATTTAACTTGAGTGATTTCCTTTGCCAGCCTAAGACCAAGCATGAGTAAAAGACTTAACTTGGATAAGAAGCCCATCTTCTCACACCTTCTGCCAAAGCCAGAAGCCATTTCCCTAAAGTTCTCCTAACATTTATTTAGGGTTTATAAGCTGCCAGATCCGACACTACATATTTTATCTCTTTGTTAAGCATAATACCCCAAACTGAGGTCTGAAGATATGATATGTAACTTGCTCAAAGTGTAATACTCACAAGAGGCAGAGATGGGACTGAAACCCAGGACCGCTGGACTCCAGGCTGCCTCTGGAGTGGCCAGTACTCCAGCTGTGGCCCCTGGTTTGGATGTAAACATGCACCAGCAATGAGGACCTCTGAGGGGAACTTCTAGGGTGTGGGGGTTTCGCGGCTGCCCATAAAATAATCACCAACTATCTCCAAATGATCACAGGCATTAGCATTATTAAACATTCAGTCAACTTGAAGAGTCCATTTGGCCATGTGGCTTTGTCACATCTGCTGACCACAGAAGATGACTCAGTCTATTACCCTGACAAACTGCCTTTCAATCCCTTGAGACAGATATTCAAATCAGAAAATCATCCTCGCTTTTGCACCGAAGCTGCCTCTCTGGCTTCACTGCAATCCGTACCCCCAATCTTCTGACAGAGCAGCAACAATTGGCATGTTTTAAGGCTTCTCTCTCTGTTTTCACCTGAATTATTTACAGTAAAGCTTTGGAAAATTAAAAAAAAAAATAGAAGAATGAATTGCTGCCTGTTTAGGCCTGTTTAGAGAATTAACATGCCCGCCATACTTTCTTCCAACTGAAAATCAAGCTTATTTTTAAGACTTTTTTTATGCTTTTATGAAAATGTTACGTGATTTTTAAAAGTATTATTCATAAAGACAATAGGAAAGTTAAAATAAAATCTTTTTCATTAGTAGGTATTCACTGATGTGTCAAATCTTGATATAACCTCAATTGTCTTCTTTCAACTTTCCTTTTGGGTTTCCTGATTCTAATTTTTCAAAAGTTGACAGACGTCTTGTTATTGTCACTAATTTCTCCCACTCAGCTCTCAGACGTTCATTGTTCTGAGGAAGAAATTGTCCCCTCCCTTCTCCTCTCTGCGGGTTCAGTTTAAGAAAATGAGGCAGTTGTGGGTCTTTTATTCGGGCTTCAGTACAGCCTGGCATTTGATCCTAGAGTGTCTCGAGCCCTGTTCTAGAAAGTTCTGACTCCTCTGCTCTTCAGTCTTCACAGCTTCTGTGGGGTGTGTGTGTGTGTGTGTGTGTGTGTGTGTGTGTGTGTGTGTGTGTGTGGTGGGGATGGTGGTGAAAGGATGACGGCTTTTTTCCAACAGGAAGAAGCCCATGAGGTGATACGTAGCTGCTGGGGGCATCTGTTCTAACCCCTAGTTAGGTGAGAACTTTCAAAACTGATAGGATCCAGCTTCATCTCCAGAGCAGACCAGCAAACTCACCTGGATACTGGGCAGTGATCCATACTTACCTAAAGCTCCCGTGGCCTTCCTTTTGAAGCTCAGCCTACAACTTTCTCCATGGACAGTTTAGACGGCTGGTTTAGTGCAACCCAGTTGGTGGCCTCTCTCATTTAGTGTCTAATTTGAATTCCCCCCCTCTGGAGACAGAGGCGGGGGCTGGGGTCAGGGGAAGACTGCTGGCTGCTCAGGCCACTTCTCCTGATAATTGGAGCCTGAGAAAAATTAGGACTTCAGAGGTCTAATGCTGGCATTCTGGAAAAGCTTTTGTTTCTTGGGGATTTCAGCCTGGCCTTGATGCCTGGAGCCTAGAGGCAGCCCTGTGGGAGGATGTGCTTTGTAAGTTGAGGTGCTGGGGACCTGATGCCCATGTGACTTGCTCTACATCTTTTTTTTCTTTTTTCTTTCTTTCTTTTTTTTTTTTTTTTTTTTTTTTTTTTTGTTCTTTTTGCCTTTTCTATGACCACTCCTGCAGCATATGGAGGTTCCCAGGCTAGGGGTCTAATTGGAGCTGTAGCCCCCGGCCTACACCAAAGCCACAGCAACATGGGATCTGAGCAGTGTCTGCGAACTACACCACAGCTCACGGCAACGCTGGGCAAGGCCAGGGATCGAAACTGCAACCTCATGGTTCCTATTCGGATTCGTTAACCACTGTGCCACAATGGGAACTCCTTGCTCTACATCTTTCAGTAAAAGAGGACCAACACTGCTCACCTGTTTTACTGTTAGATGATCATTGGATGCTTTGTTGGCACAGCTCAGTTCAGGTCCTTTTGACACAGCCATTCCTTGAACCCTTTCTCACTATCAAACCTGCCCCAGTTTGGACTTCAAGCTCTGTTGATTCCTTGTTGTTTTTAGCAACTTCATTATTACATTCTGTATTGCTCTTGTGGAAATGCTTAGTTTCTGGCCTTACCTATTTTTCCTCCTAGCCTAATTTGGGCTAGTCTCTGTCCTCTCCAAATATAGTTAATATCTGAGATGGAATCAGTCAGTCCTGACATTGGATGCTTTATTCTCAGTCAGGCTTTCCAGCCACTTCTGCAAAATATCCACAGTTATTTGTAAAACCAGTAGTGCCAATCATAAGGCAATTTAAAAAAATCCATGTATTGTAAATCTATGCTTTTTAAGGCATCAATTCAGGGCTGTTTAGTATGGTTCTCATAAAGGGGTATCACCAGAAGGTCTTGTTCCTTCCAAGCATCTAATTGCTAAGCATCTAATCCTAGGGACTCAGTAAATTAAGAGGATATGGGTATTTTGGAATTCTATCAAGGATTTGAAATACGGGCCATTTAAGGAAGAGATGAGAATTTCGGGGAGCCTAGCAGGACTGACGCCAAGCAGGGAATCTCTGTGGACCTTCTCCTGGTTGGAGCTGCCCATGTTCCCTGATGGGATGGGCTGATGCGGCCTTTGCACAGACGGCCTGGCTGGTGGTGAGCCGAGGGCCTGGTGCCCACCCCTGCTCCAGCATCTTATTTGGTCTCGGTCCTGCTAGCCTTCTCTCACTCCCTCTGCTCTCTGGGCAATGGTTCATCTTCCAAAGGTCACCAAGCCTCTGGTGTGCAGGATCTTAGCAAGCATCTGCTCATTAAGTCTGAGAGTTCCAGGGTCCAGCATGTGCCCTCCTGGCCTCCGTGGGGCCGTGGCGTTCAGCTCTCTCCCTCGCTGCACCCTCTGCTCCCCGGAGACCTTCCTTTCAATTCCCAGAATGACTTATGGTGACTCCATGATGAGCTTCACTTAGATTCTTCCCAGGTTTAAATGACACTAAGAAACAGAGTTCCTAATGTGCAAAAATGTGCTTTCTGGAAGAGGAAACAGGAGAAAGAAAAGGAGACTCAGTAACTTGAGGAAGAATTCTTCAGAAGGCAAAATTTGACAGCATATAAGGCAGCCAGGTAGTTTCTCAACCTGGAATGTGCATGAGGACCTGTGAAGAGGCAGGTGAGATGCGGACTGCCAGCCTGAGACCCAGTCTGCTGAGTCAGTAGGACCAGGTGGGATCCAGAAACTCACCTTTGTAAAGGTCCACCAGGGATTCCACCACAGAGGCTCATGGACAAAGCTTTAAACCTCTGGCAGCAGCCGTGCCCACACCCAGAGCATTTTGCCAGTGAGCCACCCCCGGGGATGAACAGCCATCCTGGAGGGAAGTGAGGGGTGAAAACTGAGCAAACTGGGCCTTGATTAGATGCTGCAGGGGCCTGCCCTCTCTGGTGGAGGAGCTGCCCCCGCAACAAAAATTCACATACGGCAGATCTCGTCACCACTTAGACTATTTGGACCATACGCAGTGCTTGTTACTTGAAAACTCCAGATGACCTTATTAGGAATGTAGGTTTCCTTTTTCCATGAAGGCAGAATCACATGGAGGAACCCACGGATGTGTGTGCCTATTTTAATCATTAGTAGGGAGCTCCTGGCTCTGTTGCTAGTGTTTCTCTGCAGGCATTTTCTCTCTTTGCTCTGTGTTCTGGAGAAGGGTTCCCACCCCCTCGCTAAGGGCAAACACGTGTTTATCCGAAGATCCAGAGACTTTCAGCCTCTCCTTTGCTTGCCCCATATCTCTGTCTCTGCCTCACCCCCGGGGCACATGAGGGGGTGGGGGCGGTGGGGGGGAACCCTGATTTTGTGCAGATCAGCCTGCCCGGAGAACCAGCCAGCTTCCGCGGTCACAAATATGCAGCAAGAGGCACAGTGAGTTTGTTAGGGAAGCAATGAGCAAGGTGTTATGAAATATTCATGTCTCAGTACAGTGTGATTCTGGTCATCAGATTAACTGGAGTCTTCTTAACTTTGTCTAACCATAAAATTATACATGTTTATGATAGAGAATTAGAGACTGTTAAGAAACATGATGAATGAAATAAAAATCCCCTGTAAACCCACCACTCAGAAATAACTTTGGCCACATTTTGCATATCACCTTCTAATGTGACCTACATAGAAAATATTTATTATTACAAATGTCTACTGTACTACTTATATATTTCATAGAATATTGTGTATACACACATATTATATATAATATTTATATCTGAATATATATACACTGAAACACATGGCAATCATTTTCAAAATTTGGAAAAAATTAGTATTTATTTTGCTTTTCTCATCTAACATTATGTTGTGCTCTTTTCTGGGACTTTCTAAAAACAAAATGAAGGATTATTTTTGGCCATTTTATTGTTGAACAAATATTCATTATCATTCAAAAAATGCTTCAATGAGAAATCCCGAACTTATATCTTGGATCACATCAACCTGTGGCTCCTTTAATAAAGCCCAACCAGGGAAGATTGTGTTCTGCTTTGGGGTCTCAGTGGAGCTAAGTCCAGAAACCCTTCCAGAATCAGCTCACTGACTAGCTCTCCAAATGCCTTGTTCTCAGAGGATGGAAAGGAGCCTGAGAAAGCCTCTCACCTCTCACAGGCTCACAGCACCTTCCCTCCCCATCCATCGAACCCCTCCAGATTCAGGGGAGCCCTTGTTAACACTGGCATCTGGATTCTGACAGCACCAGAGCTGCCTTTGTGGCTATTTCAGTAAAGCCTGTCTGTGTGGCACTGGTGACAATCTCGGAGAATGTGACAGGGCTCACAGAGTATCCACAGAGGAAACGCGGCTGTGCTGAGCTCAGGTAGAGAAACATACCAAAGAGCTCATAGAACATCTTCAGAACCTCAGCCCCTAGGACTTCATGCCTTGGAACAGTCTTTAATTGCTAATAATGATTAACGAGATGTCAGAGTCACCAAAGCGATAAAGGCATTGATTAATAATCGGTTTGTGGAGACGGCAGCCTAGTGACCAGGCATCATCAGCCTCAGTGAAAGCATGACATGAATATGCAAAACGGCCTTTCCACCATCCAAGTCGGAGTGATTATCCCAGTAAATATGGTTTGGCACAGTGAGAAGGCAGAGGTGGAGCTCAAGGTTCAGGATGAAGAAGGAAGATCTGGAGCAATGACTTGAGTTTCTGAGCAAGAGGAAGTTCACTGCTTCAGCAAGCAGTCTCTCGGCAGCTTACCTTGGGGAGGTGGGCTCAGCGCTTGCCTCTGGAGACTGGCCTGGAGGAGGCCTTTGCAATGTCGCTGGGCTTAGGGGGACACTTTTGCGTTAGCCACGCCTGGATACCCCACGCTCACACCAGCTCTGCACTCCTTCTGAGACCTGCCACCAGCCACATCTCCCACCTGAGTCCCCAGCCTGTCTGCCCTTGGCGACCTGTCATTGGCAGCCCTCACTGCCTTATTCTCTTGTGCTGTGGGCATTGTCCCTGGGGGTCTGCTGCTTGGGGCTGATCCTGGCTTTGCCCACTTTCTGCGTCTGCTAGAGACAGATGCTTCACCACAGTGAACCCGTCTCCTACAAAATGAGGCTAAGGAGACCAACGTCATGGGTTCAAGGGGTAGGTGAGGTGATGGACAGCTGGCTGCACTATGAAGACTGAATGGCCACTGTTAGTGATATTATTAGAGTTTGAGAGAGGGTTGGGAGCTCTTCAAAAGTCAGGGGACTCGCTTTAAGCTTCTTACTTTATCCTCGTGGAACATAGCACCAGATCAGACATCGGTCATGCCCCATACTTGTTCTCTGCCCCTTTTTTCCTAGAGTTTGGTGATGTTCTCTCAGCACAGCCTTTCTGGGAGATTCCCAGCTTTCCTGGCAGTGCCCTGGGTGGGGTCTGCAGACCTACATCAAAGGCTGTAGCCTCTTTCCCATTTCATATGCGATCAGCCACTGTTCCTAAATGTTTACCAACCAGCTCTAAAAAAACAGCCCTGCCTTGAAGCACTTTGCGTCCCTGTGCCGTCCATACTCCCACGGTGGCCAGTTTCGAGCTTCCACTGTGATGTGGACTTGCTGCAAAGGCCCTGAGAGATTTTTTGCTGTTGACTTTCTCAAGCTGCCTGCCACTGCGGCTCATCCTCTAGAACTAGAAAGCAGAGGTCTGAGGTGGTGCTTCAGAATTCACCAGGGCTGGGCTGGTGCCTCCTGGGCTATTTAACTTTCCCGAGACCCTGAGTGAAATCCAAATCCACATTCAGACTCCAGCCTCCAAATCGCATGGTGGCGCTTTGGGCCGTGGTGTCTATCCTCCCCAAGATCCTGGGTGTCACCGTGAGACATGTCAGATTTGACCTGCTTTTCGGGGCTAGCCACGTCGTCAGAAGAACCCTCACCAGTCATACGGCTATGTAAAACGGGTTTAACTTGCATCACGGTTGTGGCAATTATACGAACAAGGGCAGCATCTGCAGAGGCTGAGAATGCCCACAGTGCTGTCACGTGGGGTTGCATGCGGCATGCACAACACAGCTTGTTGGGCTCTGGAGGGAACACGCCCCTGGCTGTTGTTGTTGCTGCTTGCTGCCTGTCCTACTTTTATTTCCGTGCCTTCCGTCCCGGGTTCACCGAAGAAGCTGATGACCAAAAAGCTAGAAAATAAGCAATGCCAGAAGGTTCTAATACGGTAGTTTCTCCTGCTCAGAGCTGTAGAAAAGGCATCAGGCTTTCTACCCCCCAGCAGGTACATGGCCTGTATCCAGTTTAGCAAAGATTTGTTAAGTGCTTATCACATATAAGGGATCTGCTCAGAGCAACTATAATATTATAATGCCCCCATGTGCCTGGCACAGATTTGCAGCTGCCATTCGTCCTGTCTTAGAAATTTCTTTTATTTTTTATTTTTGGCTGTGCCATTGGCATGTAGACATCCTGGGCCAGGGTCAAACCCAGGCCACAGCAGTGACCTGAGCTACAGCAGTGACAATGCCAGGTCCTTAACCCAGGGAGCTGCCAGGGAACTCCCTGGACATCTCTTTTATAAAGCAGCACTCTGTTCACCTTCTTCTCTTGGCTGAATCATCCACCTCAGTGTAGTTTCCTTATTTAATTAATTTATTTTTTTAGGGCTGCATCTGTGGCATATGGAAGTTCCCCAGCCAGGGGTTGAATTGGAGCTGCAGTTCTGGCCTTTGCCACAGCCATGGCAACGCCAGATCAGAGCCACATTGGTGACCTACACTGTAGCTCGTGGCAATGCCAGATCTTTAACCCACTGGGTGAGGCCAGGGATTGGACCGCACCCTCATGGATACTAACCTGCTGAGCCATGACAGGAACTCCCACCTCGGTGTATTTTATTGTGCGCTCTACTGTGTAGGGAGAAGGGACAGAACCACAGGCCACCTCCAGAAGTTTCCTATCTTTCTGGGAGAACACATGTGCACATGTGACATCCTTTGGGAATAAAAGACTAAGAATATCCCTTGACAGTGACATAGTGGCTTTGTTTAAAGCCCAAACCCATGCGAAAACACCCATCTAGATGCATGCCATTCTCTCTCATCACTCTGGGAAGCTAAGTATGCGAGGGCTGCTGTCATTGTCCAACCTGTACAGTTCCTCTTTTGAAACTGCCTGCGGAATCCACGGCACATTCTTGTGAACATCCCCGGTTAACACAATTCGTTTTGAGGGTAGATTTAGGGCTAATTCTTGGGAAAACTCATGGCTTCGTTTATAATTTTGAAGATGTGGCAGATGTTATAGGTTGACATTCAATATCCGTCCAGCCCCCGGTCCCTTGCCTTCCTTTATTACAGACGCTGGGGAGCTGAAATATTCAATTTCCTGGCTTTTGTGTGCAGCTCGGTGACCAGGCAATCCTGTCCTCGCTGATAATGTGTAGGTGGAAGCGCTCCTCTCAATTCAAAAGGCAAAGCCTTATGTGGAGGAAGCCTTTGGCCCCTTTGCCTTCTTCCCTGCCTGTGAACCCCCTACCTCCCTGGCATTCTGGGGCCAGGATCAACCAGTTCACAAACACGAGGGGACCTTGAGGACAAAAGCCACACCCTAAGGATGGTTGGACAGGATGACACCCTGACAACATCACAGAATGGCCACCTGTAAGAGGAATTCTCAGTCTAGCTTGTGTCAGGGCTGGATTGGTGAAGACGTATTGCTTCCATCATTCAAGGTTGGGGTGGTTAAGGCTTGGGGACATGGAGGTGATGGAGGGGCTGATTTCACCGAGAGTCCCAGGCACTCTTCACGTGGTGCTTCCTTTAATGAGGTCGATGAAATCAGCTGGTTGCATTCCCACAGCCCCCACATGCAAAGCCGAGGGTTGAGGTCTGAGTACAAGTCAAGGTCTCGAGGGTGTCCCCGCCTGGGATGTTGAGGGTGAAATGGGGCCAAGGGCATCTGAGGAAGGCTCTGTGGACTGGAGCAGGTGTAAGCAGGGAGAATGGGAAGAAGCCTAGCCTGGCTGGAACTGAGAAATCGTTTTGAGAAGCACAAGGTGATAAATGTGGGCAAAGAGAAAGCAGAGACAGGAGGGCAGTGAATTAGGGAGAGTCTCGAATCTTCACCCAGTGACTAGACCACAGGTTGGTAGGAAGCAATTGCACATCCCTTGAGAGGAAAATGGTATATGGGGGCTCCTGGAAGCATCATCTGGCATCAGGTTTCACTCTAAAGAGAAAAGGAAATTGATGTAATCAAGACCAGATTCGACTATTCTTAGGGGACTACTTTTGCCAACATGCTCTTTCTTAGACTGTGTTCCTTGGACATCAGGGACAGTGAGGGTGCCTGGCTGACATGTGTGCTGGAAACTGGTGATGCAGGTAAGGACACTAGACAGGTGTTCACGGAACAAATGGAAGAGGAGTTGGCAACTTGCCTTGATGTCCTTTTACTAACTTTGCATTCTTAGTGCTAATATTTCTCAAGATTTAATAAAGGCTAGACTAGCTCATTGCATCTACAATACAATAGAGCATTAGAAAAATCTGCCATCATTGAAATCAATGCAGTGAAATCATGCATTACACAAAGTAGCAGATTAAGTTTAATTGTCGAAAATTTGAGGCTGCTGAGCTGACTATATTATGGTTAGTATTTAGTCACAGCCTCGTTCTGGTATCGCGGTAACCCTCTTAACAAGGTGGTAAACAGTTAGAGGCTCAGTATGGTTTTAATGAAATAGCTTGAGTCAATTTTTTTTAATTTAGTTTTAATTTCTTTAGATTGAGACTTATTTAATTAGAATTTACCACAGTGTATTTCTGAGGTTTTTGCCAGCTTCTTCACAGTATTTAATTATAGAAGGAGGTTACTGAGACCAGAAGACCAAACTTAAAGTTGATGCTATTAAATATAATAACATTTTTATATGCAGATACCAGTGATTATCTGCTTGATCATTCCTCCTTCCCTGACTGTAGTAACTGCGACTCATCTTCTTTTTCTGCAAATATAGTCTCTGTTAAGCCTTGATGGTGAACCACGGGAGTCACATATAAGACATCATCCATGGATTCGGATATAATCTAGGCAGAGATTTGTATCAGCTCATTTCCCTTAAAACTAAATTAATAAAATATTTACCTAGGTTTTCCATACTTTTCTTCAGACCTAGAACTCTCAGAGGTGTCTGCATGTTGCAAGGATCTAATCCCCATTAGAGGTCTGTTTAGCTCTAGACGTTTTAACTGCTTATTATCTGGAAGCACCCAGGCTGCCCTGAAGCCAAGGAGGGTGGGAGAGAATTGCATTGTCATGGCTGATGCTCAGCCACTAGCCTGGGGCTTAGGCTCCAGCTCATACGGGAGCCTGCCTTTGCTAAACCTAAAGATACATTAAGTGTCCAGGAGGCATGATATGGGACAGTTTTATTGCACTGGTTCTATTTCCGTGATGGGGCTGAAGCTGTTTGTTGCTTGGGGGCATTTTATTTATTTATTTATTTATTTATTTTTTGGCTTTTTAGGGTTTCACCTATGGCGTATGGAAGTTGACCAGGCTAGGGGCCTATACCACAGCCTCAGCAACACCGGATCCTTAACCCACTGAGGGAGGCCAGGGATTGAACCTTCGTCCTCACGGGTACTAGTCAGGTTTGTTACTGCTGAGCCACAGTGGGAACTCCCAACTTGGGGGCATTTTAAATCTCCCTTAAATACACCCTGTCTCAGCCAGCCCCAGCTGGTGTGACAAAATACCACAGACTGGGTGACTTAAACAACAGATGCTTATTTCTCGCAGTTCTGGAGCTGGGATGTCCTAGATCACGGTGCAGGCAGATTCGAGTCTTGCTGGGATCTCTCTTCCTACTACAGAGGGCTGCCACCTTGCAGTGTGCTCACGTGACCTCTTTGTGTGCCGGGGCCCAGAGAAACAAAGGGTTGTGGTCCCTCTTCCTCCTCCTATGAGGGCGCTGATGCTTTCATTGTTAAAACCCTCATGGCCTCGTGTAAATGTAATTACTTTCCAAACACCCCTCACATTGGGGGTCAGGGCTTCAATGTAAAAATTTTGGGAGACACACACCTTCTGTCCACAACACCCCCCCCCACTCCCATTCCTTCAGCCCCCAAACCCTAATGTCTATGCTTCAGTATTCCTCTTCACTTAACAAAGCAGTGGGACCTTTCTTGAAAAGGCTTGTGGGGTTTTGGTTTGGTTTGGTTTGGTTTAGTTTTTGGTTGCACCCGAGGTACGTCGAAGTTCCCAGGCCAGGGATCGAATCTGTGCCACTGTAGTGACCAGAGCTGCTGCAGTGGCAATGCTGGATCCTTATTCCACTGTGCCTCCAATGAACTCTGGCTTATGTTTTCATAATTTTACTTATTTATCTATGGAAAAAGACTGTTTTAGAGGTATTGTGGTGCAAAGCCAGCAACATTTTAGAGGATTTTAAAGCCAACTTCTCTGAGTCATGCCAATGGTGGGGCAACCACATTTGCTTTACATTATTTCTTATTAATATGTTTTGAAATCTTACCCAGATAAATGGCTATTACACAAAGGGTAGATCATAGGCACAGTTACCAACAAATAATCCAGTTGTTTAGAAAATAAAATGGGATCCCTCAACCAAGTTTTGGCGGGAGCTTGTAACAACACTCCTGGTGACATAAAAAGATATCCTGCAGTTAAGAAAAGAAAGAAACAAACAAACAAACAAAACTCCGCAATTCCTGAAATAGTAATTTCATGATGGAAATCTCAAGGTACTTAACCAGCATTTTCAGGGGATACAGTCATCCCTACAGCAATAGAATTGAAATAGGTACATTGTTAATTCATGTGGGGTTAAAAATACTTTGTATTTTTCTTGATAATTTTAGCTCTAAACTCTGGCTCAGAAGTTCTGCAAATTCCTGAAGGAATGTCAGCGCTGCTCACGGCCTCTCCTACACGTCCTTGTCAAACTGCAGCGACTGCTCTTGTCATGAGCTTTACTATTCCTGTTATTTTCCCTGCGGGCACAGAGTTTAGAAAGCCTGCTTTTTTTTTTTCACTTTGTTTGGATCTTTCTTCCCCTTTCTGGAGGGGGAGGACGACATTCATATTCAGTTTCGGGTCCAACTTTGTCCCCTTTCCTTTAGAAAATTTTCACCCAATGTGCAAAACCCCATGAAACCTCGAGGAGGGGGACTAGTCTATTAGTGGGGTTGCTGATAGGACTTACCCCCAAAGAGTGAGTTCCAATTCCTAAGATTTGGCCTCTGCGAGGCTCCGGCATGAGGATCTTTGCTTTATCATGTACCGACGTCTGCACGGGCTTAGAAGGGAAGGAGAACCCACTTGCAGATGCCAAAAGTAGTATTTCTGCCATTGTAGTTACTCATAGCATCTGAAGTGCATGAGACTCTGAGACGTGAATAGCTGGGAATGTCATCGGCGGGAGGGGGACACAGGGAGTCCCCAGGCAAAGGCCAGCCCGGGGAGCTCTCTTTGGCTCCCAGTGGGACAGCGGGAGGACCCTGCAGATCTGGGTTACAACTCCTCTCTCTCCTTGGGGATCTCTTCTCTGCTTGGTCCCAGACTGATCTCTTTATAAGAAGACTTTGCCAGGTGTTTTTTTTTTTAATTTTTTTATTTTTTATTTTATTTTATTTTTTCATTTCTTAAAGTTTTTTGAAGTCGAGTTGATTTACAAGGTTGTGATTGTTTCTGCTGTACAGCAAAGGGATTCAGTTATATATGCAAACACATCCGTTCTCTTTCAGAGGCTTTTCCCACATAGATGATCACAGAATATTGGGCAGAGGTCCCTGTGCGATACAGCAGGTCTCCAGTGGCCAGTCATCCCATAGACCTCAGTGTGCATATGCCAGTCCCAAACCCCCAGTCCATCCCCGTCCCCCAACCTGTCCCCTTTGGTAACCATAATTTTTGCAAAGACTGTGTGTCTGTTTCTGTTCTGCAAATAAGTTCATTAGTATCCTCTTTTTTTTTTTTTTGATTTCCCCATATAAGTGATATGACATGATGTTTGTCTTTCACTGTCTGACTAGCTTCACTTAGTATGATAGTTTCTATGTCATTTGACAGGTATTTTTTTAAGCCTGCAGAAGAGGTCAGAGCAGGGGCAGAGGGAGATGCTGCAGGGTCTGAAATGGAGCACAGGAAGATCCCCCCCCCAACCCCTTTCTTGGAAAAAGGCATGAAGACATTCTTTTCTGACGGTGACTATAACCTTTTAGTAGAGTCCAGAACTGTGTACCCACTGTGTGCCTGGGCCCACGGGTGCTTAACTCTAAAGGGTCCTGGACAACCTCATGGTTTCTCCACGGAGGTGATGATATGCAGGGGAACAATGGAAAGGCAAAATAGTCACAGGTGACAGCAACAATTAGAGTGACAGCAACAATGGACAGAATTCTGGGAGAGGGAAGAGCTTTGTTTCAGGCTCAATTTAGGTAAAGTCATTGGGAAGGGACTGTCTGAACAGTTGGATCCTACTGTGAAGCGTGAGGAGGACCCAGCATGGGGCAGAACAAGGGGACAAGCATTCCACGCAGAGGAAACAGCAGTGACGAAGACGTGGAGGTCCTTTCACCTGGAAAGGAACTGACTTGGGTCACAGTGGACGAGGGTACCTATCTTTCAGCTAATAACCTATCTTTAAAAGGCTCATTCTTGTGAAGAATAATTGGTCCTATCTGCTCTTGATATTGACATTAAGTGTGGATAAGTGGGGCTGGGAGCTGACTATCAAAGATTATATCCTGGGCTGGATAAAAAGTTTGTGACGTTTCTGTTTTTGTTTTGCTGTTGTCCTTGTTTTTTTTGTTTGTTTGTTTTTTCGTCCCCCCCCCCCCCCAGGGAGCTATTTTTCAACCAGAAACCAAATATGGCTTTAATGTTAAAATCCGATTAATAATAAAACACCTGTGCATGTTTTTTTCTTCATTTCTCTTTTGTTCCACCCAAGAGCATGAATATAGGCTTATTTTAAAAGTAGGTGTGAAATAGAAGTGCCTATATCACACGCTTTGGAAGGGCTATAATCCCTCCTTCTGTCAATCAAGTTCATTTTATATAAGAGAAGCTATTTCCTGGCTGTTTTTTGAGAAGTTCTGAATAATTTTCAAAACAAGGTGGCATTTTACTCTTTTTGAAAAAGACAGCAAACTGCATAGCTTTCAATTTGAAAAGGGTGACAGTGTTGTTACTCAGACAGACTTCATTCTTTTCTGAAAAAAAAGTAGTTCTTTTTCTTTTTGTCTAAACTGTTGTATTTGACACTCAGAGTTATTTTGACAATAACACAATTAAAAGTATTAAAATTTTTAAAATTTAATTTAAATTTAGTACGTTGAGGAATTTGTATTTAAGTTAGAACCATGAATCTGTGGTAGCCTTATTTTTTTTGTCTTTTTGACATTTCTTGGGCCACCCCCGAGGCATATGGAGGTTTCCAGGCTAGGGGTCGAATCGCAGCCTACGCCAGAGCCACAGCAACGCGGGGTCTGAGCCGAGTCTGCTACCTACACCACAGTTCATGGCAACGCTGGATCCTTAACCCACTGAGCAAGGCCAGGGATCGAACCTGCTACCTCATGGTTCCTAGTTGGATTCTTTAACTCCTGTGCTAGCCTTATTATAGAATCTTATTTACAATACATTTGGAAATGTGATAGGATCTACTTCTCACAACATTCCTGGTTTGTACTGCCAGGCTAAATAACAAAGAAGTGGAGAACACAGACCCACGGTGGTGAAAAATGGGCACTAGCCTGGGCAATTTGTCTTCAAAATGTTACTCTGTCAGAAGTGGCTTATCTTTCTTGGGCCCGAAAGATCTAAACTATACACTTAGTGCATAAACGAAAGGAAAAGCACAGAAAGAAACGTTCCCAGAATGAGTTTGCTTTAGGTTGTTTTAGCTCAGGGTGAAAGATACGGGAGTGACTAAGAAGAAGTTTCTGGTGAGGAAACAGCTGGTGCAAAGAGCAGATGAATTTCCCCTCTCGCTCCGCCATCTGGGAGGTGTGACATTCCTTTGCTGTCTGTACTGGGAGCGGGTCGTAATTTCTTTGTGATTCTGCTTTAAGGCCTTGGCTTGTTAGACAAAGGAGACAGAAGGCAGGAAGGCTGGGGCAGGAAGGAAGCGGCGTGGTGCTCGGGTCTGTGGACTGTGAGGATCAGCATCCTTCGGCAACACATCATGCAGACATTGGGTACCGCAAATTTCTCGGGGACCGTCTCCTTGTCTTCCTCACTCGTTATGATCATCCACAATGATCCCCAAAGGCCTTTGGCTGAGGTTACCGATGCCCTCGGCCCTCCCAGAGCCGACCCACCTGTGCGTGCTGGACCTTTCTCTCCTCTTCCATCCACTTCAGGAAGCCTCGTCCGCTTCCTGACTGTTTATATGGGTTCCTCTTGGCCACATCCATTTGGGCTCCATCAGGTCCTCCATCAAATCTGCATCCCTTCGGTTTTCTCTCGGGGCCCCTGACCCAGGTTTTCGGTTGCTTACAAATTGCTCCTTCTGGAAGCTTTGCGGACATCAGGTTAACGCATCTAAAATGTAGGGTTTTCCCCCTCGAGTTTAAAACTTACCTTTCTTCTCTGGTTCCGGCCACGGGGGATGCCTGCCGCCACCCCTTTTGTGTAGAGTTTGTTTGCCTATGACTTCATAGCCATCACTGGGTTACGGAGCCCCGTGGGTGCTGTGACATCAATGTCCTCAGTCTGTCCAACCCCAGTGCTGTCCTTCCTGCCTTGAATCCCTCACCACCGTAGCTTCTGTCTGCTACCCTCAGCACACAGAGCGGTGCTGGATACTCTTCCCTCAAAGACAGATGTGGTTCCTTCACCCTGTGGTTTTTAAAGTCCTCAACTGGGGCCCCACCATCCTTGCTGTGGGTAGGATGGAGTCCAAACTTGGCGTGCCTTGATATCTGACTTCACTTACCTCTCATATGGGGTTGATTCAACAAATATTTGTTGTGCACCTAATGTGTGTCAGACGCAGGAAAATGTGAGGATGGGAAGATGGTCCCAGGACGCTTGCAGTCTGGAGGGTCGAGGGACAGACAAGCCAGTGATTGAAAAATAATGAGCGCACGCGTGAAGCATGTGTGCACACACAGCCTTTTACTCTCGGTCACACTGCGCTCCTCACTGCTCCCAGGGCTGGCTGAACCTGACTCTTTTACATGCATTTCTCCTTCTTGGAATTTCCTTTCACCAATTCATTACCGAACCAGGTTTGTTTGCCTGGCTTACAGCAAGCTGAACACTGAGTCTTCGAGGTCTGTGACAGAGGAAGGGTTTATTCACAAGACAGCCAAGCGAGGAGATGGGAGAGCAAGTTTCAGATCTGCCTCCCTGAAGGCGAGGAGTTTGGAATGTTTGTGAGATAAAGAAGCAGGGTGGCCTGAGGGTGGGCACAGGTGATGGGAGACACGAAAAATGATGGAATCGGTGTTCTGCGCAGGCACATCTGAGCATGTGCTTCTTCTTGCGATGAGTGTTGAGAAAATGACGGCCTTAGCAGGATCTGAGGATGGAGGCTTTGGCCCTCTGCTGCCCAAAGGCCATCCATCGGATGCTCCCACAGGCCCAGCTGAATGGTCAGTGGTCTCAGCCAGTCTGATCTGGGCAAGGCTAGCTCCATGTTTCCGAAAAACAAGCAACGGTTACTATGGCAACCCATACGTCAGAGGTGTTACGTATATGCTGGTTAAAGGAGCCTGGCAGTATGTTGTCCAACTTACAGGAAACTTGGAGGGTGTGCCGTTTGTACGAACAAATTAAGGTGAGCTTGAGTGATGAAGGCAGGTTGCAGGATGTTGTTTCTTAAGTAAGTTGTGGTTTAAGGGCTCTGACTGCCCTTGGTTTCACTTTGCTTCCTGCCAAATTCTGGCTCAGGCTTTAAAACCCAGGGGACTCCTGTGCGAAGCTTCTGCATCCTTCTCCAGACAACTGTCTCCGCTTCGGTTCCAGGCTCCTGAAAGGACCAAGGAGATCATCCACTGCCATCCTGCTCCCTGGGAGGGATGGATGTCCTCCTCTCTCTCTCTCTCTCTCTCTCTCTCTCTCTCTCTCTCTCTCACCTTCCTTGCATGCCTGCACCCCACAGATGCCCAAGTTCTGTTTGGTGAGTGAATGAGCATCCACGTTTCATCTAGAGCCAAATATCTCACCCGCAGGGGTACCCACACCCACACCCCGGAGATCCTGGCCCATTGGAACCCTGAGGTCTGAGGTTCCCTAGATGAAACCTTAGAAAGCAAGACTGAAGAAAAGACAGCTTCTCTCTCCTTCCTCCCTCCCATGATTCCTTATTTCCTTCTTCTAGGAAGGAGAAGAGGATCTGGAAAATACTAGCGGGTGATGGCGGCCTGAGGGCTGGCTGAGGAAGGTGCAGGAAGGGTGAGATTGCAGTCACCTCAGGACAAACTGTACCGTGTGCATAGCTCAGTCACCTGTTTTCTGCTTCGTAGATGGGGAGTGGCTTTCTTCACGTTTACACCTTCCCAACGTCACTTGTAACGGATGCATGTGTACATGGGTGTCCTGTAATTTCCTTACCTGAGCCCCCATTTTTTGGGAATTCAGATTGCTGTTTCCTTTGTCCTTTTAAAAAAGTACTTCTGAGGATAGTGAAAGTTGTGGGAGGTGGGGGCCCACTAGTGACCCCACCCCTTGCAGCACCTCCCCAGGGCTGCCTCCTGCCTTTGAACACAATCCCCAGCCATGCCCTTGTCTTTGGCAAGGAAGGCTATGTCTGGCCAGGGCTTTCTGTACCACCCAGCCTGTCCTCTGGTGCAGCCAACCAAAAAAAAAAAAAAAGAAGGAAATAGAAGATCGGATGATTGAAAAAAAAACCTGCCTAAGGAAAAAAAAGTTACTTTTGCTTTATAGCACATGGAACAAAATCTAGTCACTTGTGATGGAACATGATGGAGGATGATGTGAGAAAAAGAATATATATATATGTATGTATGACTAGGTCACTTTGTTGTACAGCAGGAATTGACAGAACATTGTAAATCAACTATAATTAAAAAATAAGAAAGAAAAGAAAAAGAAAAGTTACTTAAAGTCCCAGCTTCCAACATAAGTTTAATGATTGGGCATAGTTTTCTGATCTTTGCTTCTAATCATTATTTTCTAACCCACGGCTGAAAGTATTTTATGGTTTTTCATTTCTCCATGGAACATTAAGCTTTCTATTTTATTATCATCTTTATGAGCCCTATTTTCATGGCTGCATGTTGTTCCACTGAGTAAACTAAAGCATAGTTTATCTGTAATAGTATTAAGAACCATCATTACTCGAGTGCCATTTGAATATCAGGCTCTAGATATTTTATAGACTTTTTTTAAAATAAATCTTTCAACAATCCTGAATTTTTTGCCTCTCTCCCCACTTCAGAGACAATCCTGAGGCTGCATCTGCTGCACCACGTTATTCCAGCTTTCACTGCCTAACTAACAAGGTGATGTCTACATTTGCATTAAGTGTTTTAAAACCGATTTTTTTTTTCTTTTCTAAGGGCAGTTTTGGCAGGTCTTCTTGACACACCTCATTATTACAAACAGAAGAAAGGATGAAGCAACTCAAGCTCTGAAAAGGGGGGAACCTTGAGGAACCTGGGGATCATTGCTTAGGTCCACAGCAGAAACAAGGCTCCAGTGTCTAACATCCATCCGGATAATGTCCTTTCCTGTCCCTTGTGCCGATTATTAACTACTGTTATGCTATTAGTCAACATTATCTCTTTTCCTCAAGACAATTTCAGAGTCATCATGAAGATGTCCCAGACCAGTTTCTAGTGGAAAGTAGAATTTCTCAGTCTAAGCTGGTTTTTCACCCAGGTGGGTCAGCTCTGAGTTGGGCTCCATCGTTAAGATGACACATTTCCAGGTGAATCAATCTGGGACCAACACTGGGGACCGGGAAGATGACAGCTGCTCAGTCACCCACCTACAGCCCAGCTGTGGACCTCCTACTGAGTTAAAGTTGGGCAAAACCACTGCAGGGGGTACTGCTCTCCTGGGGGAAGGACATCATTGATGACTGTCGCTATTTGCAGATAACCGTGCCGAGGCTCCTTGCCTGAAAAAAGAGAGAAAGGTATCATCCCAGGACCATTCTAGAGACACTTTTTTTCTCATCAGAGAAATCTATAACTACTTTCATCTCCAGAGTGATGCTGCATTTCTTAAGCCATATACTTGTCTTTATACCATTGCACAAGAAAAAAAAAAAGAGTAAGTTGTGGATCTATTGTTGAGCTAGGAATTCAAATAATTGATGTCAAAGGGAGGTAAACATGCATAAAGGAGCTGCAGGTAGAAAAGAAAAATTGCAGCTTAAAAACTGAGGGAAGGAACACTGAACTCTCTGTGTATAATTAAAAATTATACCACTTGGAACACAATTACAAAAACAAATTGCACCTGAATCTTTTGTGTCCAATTATATGATTTAATACAGCAGATTTTTTAAAAATCACTGCTCATTGTTATCCATGCATCAAGCATTAACCCCCCAATGGTATTTGTAAGCGTCCATTTTTATTATAGAAGAGAAATAATGAAGGCTATTGTAATTAACTTTTTCATGACTCAAAAATTCTGAGTAATGTAAGCACCTGCTAATGTGACACACAGAATAATATGGTATCTTTAAAAATACTGGCAATTTAAAATAATTTGATAACCCATGGTAAATGAGAGTACCTAGGAAGAAAATTTCTGGAACCATCGTAGGCAAGATTAAGTACAACTTATAAAAATTAAACTTCTGCTCACAGCTTTTTTTTGAAGGACGTGCGTGACTCAAAGAAACCAATTCATGGTGAGGCTGGCAGATGTATAAATTAAAGTATCTGTGCAATATTGAAAGTAATAGTGCCTCTTTGATGGCTTCCATTTGAGGCCCAGGTATAGCCCTTATTTCCATGATAGCCATCCAGATAAAAATGTGCTAACGGAATCAGAAATTCTAAGACTCAGTAAGACGTCCCCTTTTTCCTGATTCTCCTCCAAAGCAGCTATCATTTCTATGGTGTTCCTGTAATTCTCTTTGTTGGAAAAAACAAACAAACGAACATCTGGCGACATATTAATTTTGAACCAGGCTGAGGCTATCGCCTTGTTTGATCAAAATGATGGCTGAATTTTTTAATTTGACTTTTTTCTCAGAGATGATATGCTAAAATCTAGGTTTTGCTTAGCATTGAAATTTCCAGTCAAATGGATGGGGGATAGAATACACTGGTTGGGAGCTGTCTCATCATTTGACGTGGATGTGGTCTTAGGAGCGAGTCGGAGGCCTATTGGTTGACGAGGAGATGTTCCTGGATGGAGTTACTAGGAAACAGAAGATCTGAATTCTGGTTTCAGCCCTGTTGCTCATCCGTTGAGGGACTTTGGGAATCTGCTGGCATCGTGTAAGCCTCGTTTCTTCGTAGTTAAAGAACACAGTGAGCCCTGCCACGGTGAATCATGCTTCAATGTGGGTGGCCTGCTATTGTTTTAAAAAATGGTGCAGGTTGGGATCCAATGTATGTGTTTTTTATATAAACGAGTAATATCAGGCTTCTGATTCTTATGGGTATACAGTGGATAGTGCTTTGTTGCAGGGTGAAATGTTTACAAGAGGTGTCTGACGGGCAAAGCCATAAATGTGGAATGAGCCACCTTACGAGGAAAGCTGAGGGACTGGGGCAGTCTGGCTGCTGCAGGCAGCTGCCTACCTCACTCTTGCCTACACCTCTGCCCTGACCTGCCACGGTACCTGGTTCCCAGTGCAGGGTTAGTAAGGATTTGTTGAGCAAAGGGACCGATATGGCACTGATGCTTTCTTTGCTGTGCCTAATTGTCTGGAGGCCCTGGGCCCCTCCGAATCTCCCCAGTTTGCACCTGTTCTGATGCAGTGGCTCTGCCGAGCATGTGCCTTGCCTTGGCCAGACATGCTTTTGGTTTAGTTTGTTTTCTCTTTCATCTGCAGTTGCTTGGAAATTGCGGGGATGCTTATAGTTGACTATACTGGTGTCAAACATAAGTGCTTTCCGTTCTTAACTCTCACTGGACCTGGGACCAAGGATAAGTCATTTAAGCTGGGACCATGGCGACTTTCTCATCTACAAAGTAGAAATATCCTCAATGCTCTCTGCATTGAGAATTTCTAGTTCTTACGGCTTGTCACTGTAAGACACCCCTCTAAATCATTCCTGTCCTATCATAGTGTTTGATGATTTCGGTTCAATGACATTGAGATGAATGACCATGTCTCTTTTTTGCTTTAACAGTAACAAATGACTTTATCACATTTTTGTTGTTGTTGTTATTAGAAAGCTTGAAGGAAGTAGATGGGGATAATATTTGGGGTTTTCTCTTTCCTGCAAGTTGATTTTCTCACTCTGCATCCCTGGGGCAGGACAGACTTCCTTTGGATGGGGACATTATAACACAGTGTCTCCTTGACAGGTCCCTTCTGGCCAGAGGCTTGTGGGAGGGAAGGCAGGCAGCCACTGAGCCTCCGAGTGCTGTGTTACTCATGTGCTGGGCCCCCACTTTAGAGACGGGGCTCTGGGTGGACCAGAGCAAAGCTGAAGGCTTGGCTTCATTTGCCCCTTGGGATCTGGGCGTGTCCTGGGAGCATCCTGCAGCCACATCTGAGTAAAGAAAATGGCAGTTGGGCATATTTAGGCAGAGGTGTCTAGTGCTAGTGACCATGGGCTTGCTTTGACCTTGGGTGGCCTGGAAAAGTCTCATGAGAAGGCATCAGGAGGAGGGACAGGGTGGCTGATGTTGAAACCACTAGGTGAGCACAGCGGGCTTGCATAGAGGGTGTCGTGATCCCATTGTCGACGGCTGCAGGGTAGGTGGAAGGGGAGACCCATCCCCTGTGAGAACCAAGGCAGGGCTGTGCCGGCTGCTGAGAAGGAGGTCAGTCCCACAGCGGAGATCTCGAGACGCCTGGGCGGGGATTCAGGAGCAGAGGTGAACAGTGTGGGCATTTGCCAGAACCCTGCATTCCGCCTTGCTCTCACGGAGCTCACCAAGGGCCCTGCAGCAGACCCAGTGCCTGCCTGACCTCCAGACCTCCGGCCGTGGCCCCCTGGTCCACCAGGGACCGAGGAAGCTCAGACATCCCCACCCCCACCCGCCAGATGCAGTCCAGGCAGGACAAGGGGGAAGGAAGGAGACCATCGGAAACCTTAGGGCCTCGCTGTCATGTGAACTGCTGAGTTTCAAAGGCCTTTCCCTGCTCAGTGTCCAGCGGGTGGATGGGGTGGAGACGAAAGGAAGAAAGATGAGAGGCAGAAAATGGACAAGACAGATGTCCGGGGCCCACCTCAGAGGAAGGGGGTGGCATTTCAGTCCAGCCACAACAGGGCCTGCAGGGGAGGCTGGCCTGCCTTACCTGCCCCCCACCCCCACCCCAGGAGTGAGCCTGTGTCTTCCTGGGCAGTGTCACCCTGGCAGGTGGCCAGAGCCCCGCCGTGCTGGGGGGAGGGGAAGGGATCATGGAGCTCCCACTGAGCTCCCTCTGTGCACAGAGGGGACAGGGGCTTTGAAGACCTGCAGCCCTAAAGGCTCCCTGTTCCAGCCTCCATCCGAGCCGTTGTTTTCTGTCAAAGAACTGCACTAAATAAGAGAAAGAGGTAACTCTCGTGCCTGCCTACTGTTCTCCTTTCTGGATCTGCAGCTGGTTGCTAAAAGGCGCACTGGTTTTCCTGGGTGGAGATGGGAAAGTGACAGGTCCCTGAGTGACCTAGGAAGGAACTGATCTGGAAACAGCAGGAAACTTGTGCGATGAGTTTGATTCCAAAGTCTCTTAGAATTAAGGTGAATTTATTTAAAAAAAAACACAAAGGGTCTTTGATGTCCTGTCACAACTGTAATGCTGGGCAATGGCCTCGGGTCCTCTTATTGGGAAAGACCCCCTGTGATGAGGGGTCAGTGCTGAGGAGGCAGGACTGATGCTGGGGGGGAGAGGAATGCAGCTTTTGAACTCCCTGTGCTGGAACACGTCCTTGGCAAAGCCTGGTGATCTCATGAGAAGAATAACCGTCGTTCTTTTTTCCCCACGAGGCAAAACAGATGCTGTTTCTATGACGACACACTCACTCTTGGCCCAGCATCCATTTCTACAGCCGAACAAGCAACTCTTCCTGGGCCAGATGTCCCCGTGTGGTGGGGACAGCACACCCTCCCCCCACCGGGTGAACCTTAGGCTGTTGAACCTTCAACACCAAATTTCAGCTGAGAGATGAGAACCTGCAGGAGACAGAGGAGCCCAAGTTCAGCCCAGGCCTGGTGCCAATGAGGAGCCAGGGGAAGGGGGGCCCATCGGGTCCCTGGTCTCCTGGGAAGGTGGCAGTGCAGGTGGTGCTTTAGAAAGTGGCTTTGAGAGTGCCAGCAGGCTCTGTGTTGTTTCTTAAGACTGTCAGGGGCTCTGCAGTGAGGCTGTCCCTGTGCCCTGAAGCACTTGGTGACAGTGATGGCCAGTGCGGGGCAACTTGATGGGTTAACCGAGGGTTTGCTTGATTGGTCCATGTGAGGATTATTCTGCATGCCTCCCCCTTTGGTCCCAGGTAGGCAGGGCATCCCTCCAGGGCTGGCATCCTGTGTGTTTGCAGATGAGGGCTGGCTGCCTGGAGGTCACTCCCCACCTTGTCCAGCAGGTGGGCTGCCATCCACCGTGGAGCAGTGACACACCTGTGGCCCCTCTGCTTTGGTGATGTCCACATCTCCTGCTTCCCCCAGTGTGTTTCCCGGATCAAGCATTTCCAAGGAGCAGTTTCTCTCCTCTGGAAAATTTTCTTATTCTCTGTCTAGACACATTCTTCAAGTCTAGACAGAAACCAGATTCTCCCGGATGCCTCTGCGGAAGATGCCAGCCTGTGATAACTTTTCCTCCTTCTCAGTGCCAGTTCGTCTTGTACAGATGTCCCATAGACTTGCCTGTATCGTGGTACCAGAAATAATTATCTTGCTTTTACATTTTTCTGTCTAAAATGCAAGCATCGTGCCTTCTACTTTCTCAGATGCTCCTAGACCAGCGCGGCATATGGAAGGGGATCCACATGGGTTGGGTTTTAAAATGGTCTGAGATTCTGGAAGACTGTGTTACAGTGTAATGTGTGTGTGGTTTGTGTGTGTGTTCATCTGTGTTACATCTATGTGTGTGTAATTCGTGTGTGTGTGTGTGTGTGCATCTGTGTGTGTGTGGGGGGGGATGGACTGACCCTTCCCGGTCCAGGTCTCAGGATATAGGTTTAGACAACGGAGAGTTCAGACACATCTCCTGAAATATCTACAGAATTGTTGCCTTTGGTATATTGGTTAAAGGCAACAGGGCTATAGATAGTCTCCAGAGTGGTTTGTTTTATGCGGCCTTTCCCACCCCCGCCAGCTTGTGGGAGTAAGGACAGGAACCTCGACCCCCATCGATCTCTGTATCCCCAGGACCCAGCACAAAGCCAGCACACTCATCAGGGTGGATGACAGCTTGCAGGAGGCATCATTCTTTCCCCTCCCCATCGTCCTACCTCGGCCCCAAACGAGAAATAGGAAGTCCCGCCCCTTCCGGAGTTTTAGAGGAAAGTGCTCCTTTCTTGGCCCTCACTTGCTGTCGCAAAGGGAGGGAGGCAAGTGGTCCCATTGTGAGATGGGGAAAAGGAGCTGGAGTCCCTCTTGGGGTGGCCTCTTTTCCAGAACAGCTTGTCCTGGGTCCACCACCCTGTGGAGAGGAGGGCTGTGGTCCAGCTCGGCCTGCATGGGGCTGGGGGTGTGGTTCCAGCGGAGGACGTGATGCTCCGTTATGTCCTAAGTGTCAGCTGCGTTCTTCCAGTGCAGCTTCCTTCGCTTCAAACCTGATGCGTTTGTTTACCTGCGTTTGTCTGCCGCCGAGACTCTCTTGGTTTGTTCTAAACTTTGAGCAGGAAAAGGAGCTGTGATGAACTCCTGGGTGGAAGGCCGTCCCATCCTTATCCCTGCTCCCTCGGGCGCGTCCCTCTCCCAGACTCTGGTCAGAGACGCTCACAGCAGCTCAAGGAGACCGCAGGGCTGAGGCTGCTGGACGTCAAAGAGAAAAAAGCAGCGCGATCCCCGAGTACCCTCTCTGCCTGGGCTCCCCTCCACTTTCTCGAAGCCGTATGTTTGCAAGGGATTAAGGCATCACGGTGAGAATTCGGGTGAAGGTGGGTTGGGAGGAGCACTGTGTGAACAGGACAAGCAGGTCGGCGGAGGCTTGGAAGGAGAAATCACACATCAAGCACATCTTTCCCCTGGGTTCACATCCTTGGACATCTCGGGGCCTCGCGGAGGAGAGGACCTGCCCCTCCCAGGCTTAGCCGAGCCACGGAGGCAGCAAATCTCCGTAGCGAGCGAGTTCCCTTCCACGCGGACCGCACTCCCATCCAGAGCCCACACTCCGACCACTCCTGCACCTGCACTCTGGGGCCCCAGCCCTGCCTTCTCCCGGGCCCAGGTCCCAGAAAACCAGGGACACCTCGAGGCCCTAGAGTCTACTAGGGTTTAAAACAGCCAACTTGAGATTTCCCCTGGAAGCTAAGGTAATGAATCCAACTAGTATCTAGGAGGATGTGGGTTCATCCGCTGGCCTCACTCAGTGGGTTAAGGATCTGGCATTGCTGTGGCTGTGGTGTAGGCCGGCAGCTGCAGCTCTGATTTGACCCTTAGTGTGGCAACTTCCATATGCCATGGGTGCGCCCCCCCCCCCAAAAAAAAAGAATAATGCCATTTGCAGCAACATGGGTGGACCTAGCGATTATCATGCTAAGTGATGTGTCAGACAGAGAAAGAGAAATACCATATGAGATCACTAATATGTGGAATCTAATTTAAAAAATGATACAAAAGAATTTATTCACAAAACAGAGACAGACTCAAAGAGTTTGAAACCCAACTTATGGTACTGAAGGGGAAATGCTGGGGGGGAGGGATAAATTAGGGGGTTGCGATTAACATATGCCCACGACTACACACAGAAATTGCTAAGTAGCAAGGACCTACTCTACAGCACAGGGAAATCGACTCAATACTCTGTGATAGTTTATATGGAGACAGAATCCTCAAAAGAATGGGCATATGTATATAAATACCTGATTCACTTTGCTGTACACCTGAAACTAACACAACTTTCTAAGTCACCTACACTCCAAGAAAATTTATTAAAAAAAAAACAAAGAGGGGCTATCTTTGTACTTATTTTGGTTCCACTTGGTAGAAGGGAGTATTTGGGCCTACGTTTTGGAGTTTAGCCTAATTTCAGTTACTGGTTGAGTTGGCCAAGCACTTTGAATATTGAGTGTCAGAAAGTACAGTTATTGTCCAAAAGGGCCGTGTGAGTTCTGAGTCTAAAATGATGAAGTTTCTGTGTTTGGGTCAAGCTTTGTGGAGGAGGGCAGATCGAGTCAGCAGGTGCCTGAGTCTTTGTGAGGTTGATGTTTGAATGGATTTTTGTGTTTACAAGTCTTGGATTGTTTTGATAAAGTGGCCTTAGCAAATAGGTTTTTGTTTGTTTCTTTTCTCCCCTCTGGTGTAAAGATTTTTATCGTCTTCGAATCATTCCGTTTTGTGAGGGTTGTCTTTGTTAGGGGAGAGAAAGTTAATAGATAATATGTACCTTTAACATTTTCTCCCTTCTAAACTGGCCCTTTGTTGTAATTTCATCATTTGAATTGAGTTCGAAGCGGCAATGCTATTATGTGAGTTTGGAAACCTCTTGGTAATTGTCTTGATCACAATCATCAAGCATTAAGTGAGCTTCAAACTCCCCAGGACAGAATGGCTATTAGAAGTTCAAGTTATGGATGTTTTCCTTTGAAGTTTATGGATTTTGCAATATTTCAATACTCCTTTCCTCCGTAAGAGATGATAAAGCATATGAAATGGTTTAGCAACCCAGGAGACTAGATTTCTCTCTTTTTAAAAGAAAAGTGGGGGTGTTTATAGATAATCAAAGGAGATTGCCTATTATCTCAGAGAGATATGGATAGATTATACAACCTTTTTTTGCATATGAAGTTGGAAGGAATCACCAGGCAGTACACTGGCATAGAGATGTGTACTTGAGAAGGAAAAATGTAAAGAATTATTTCGAATTAGAAAAGTTACCACTTATCCCCCCAAAAACAATCAGGGTCATCTGAGTTCTTTGCACACTTGAGTTTCTATTATTTTGCACAGACATCCCAGGAATTAAACTGACCCTAAGCAGATGAGAAAAGCCCACAGAGGAAGTGGAGGCTTAAAAGAAGAAATTCATCAAGGGTGGAGATTTAAAAACAAAACATGAGACTAACAGACTCTTGAGACAGACCATGATGGAAGATAATATAAGAAAGGGAGTGTATATGTATGTAAGACAGAGTCACTTTGCTGTACAGCAGATATTGGCACAACACTGAAATTGACTACACTTCAATAAAAAAATAAAATAAAAAAATAAAATAAATAAATGAGACTAACACAAACATTGATAATAGAAATACACTTCTCCTGGTAGAAGAGGAAGTTTGCCTTCAGCTTTCTTTCTAGTGGCTTTTTATGAATCAACAGGTGTTGAATGCATTGATTGCAAACTCCTGGGGTGATTAATGAAGATGAATCAATTGGGAAACAATACCTGGATTACTGTGGCTGCACATGCCTGAGAGTTTGAATTTAGTAAAATAAACTCCAAAGAGATGAAAGTTTCAGAAGTCACTTAGGCTTTATCCCCCACCAAAAAAAAACTTTTTGTTAATGATTTGTTACTTTTTTTTTTAAAGATTGTATTAGACATCTAAGGAATTTAGTCTTACTGAACTAATTCTTCCAAAAATAAAAGGCAAAAACAGGAGTTCCTGTTGTGGCTCAGTGGGTTGAGAACCTGACTAGTATTCACGAGGACGCAGGTTTAATCCCTGGCCTCGCTCAGTGGGTTAAGGATCTGGCATTGCGGTGAGCCTTGTGGTGTAGGTTGCAGACACGGTTTGAATCCCGTGTTGCTGTGGCTGTGGTGTAGGTCGGCAACTGCAGCTCTGATTCAACCCCTAGCCTGGGAACGTACGTATGCTGCAGGTGCAGCCCTAAAAAAAAAAAAAAAAGACACACACATATACACAAAAGGGAAAAACATCTTTGAAAGGGAGGAGAAATTAAAAAAAAAAGAAGAAGAAGAAGAAGAAGAAGCTCAGAAAGACTACTTTGTGCTTATGTTTATTTGATTTGTTCAAGTTTGATGAGGAAGCCTCAAACGTCTTACAGGCTGTGTCAACTTTGAGCTGCTTTAAGTTTCTCTGGGTTTTTCATATCTGCTTTCTTCTCTCTCCACCTGAGATCTCTCGTTTCTCGTGGTCAGGAACTATGTATTCTCAGCTCAAAGAGAATACATAGCAAAAACCCCTTGCAAAAACCCCTTGCAAAAACCCCTTGCAAAACTGGCTTAAGGCAACTCTGCTGATTGTATGGACGGCAGGGAGTGCTGACAGGACAGGTCAGAAACTCATGCTTCCCCAGGAGCCTCAGAGAGTGGTTAATAAAATGCATGTTCCAGTCTCTTCTTACTCTTTCTCTCATGAGTAGTTTAGGGTTGCAGAGTCTGCCACATGGGCCAGTAACATCCGTGCTTCCTATTCTATTATTTTTACTATTTTTGTTAGTTATTCAATCAATGGATTTCCTTTTTAAAAAAGAAACAAGCTTGTAAGTCAAGACGTCTTTATCTAGATGCTTCTCAATGGCTCGGCCCCATAGTCCCTTCCTCATGGGGTCTGGATAAAGTTTGCCCGGTCAATGAGTTTGTGTTTTGTGGGAAAGGCACTTGAGAGTAGTTGGAACCGGTGTCTGTCAAATAAATACAAATTCCTAATTAGGCAGAATGAAAACCCCCAGGATGTCTTATTGGCACAACCATTCCCAAAGCGGTGCCGAGGTTACATCAGGAGCTCTTACTCTGGCATTTATGATCAAGCTCAGTGGGCATACAAGCCTGGGAGCCTGGAGTGATGCTTTCTGAATGTATATTCAAACACGTGTACAGAAATCCAAAGCCTAATAAACAGTGTCAATCGGTTCTCAAAGAGATTATTGGTCAAATGGCCTGTTAGAAAAACTGAAGCAGCCTTGTTCCTCGGCAAGAAGAAGGCTGAAAAATAACTAGACATCAGTAGAACACCAAAACATTATTGGGGAGAAGAAAGGGCACTGTGACTTCTGAAATTCACAGAAATAAAGGTCAGTGCAGACACCTAGGTCCTCATTCGTACTCTGCGGTGAGGTGACTACTAATGTGGATGAACTTAAGAGTTAGGGTAAGGCTTGTGCAGTTCTGGAATATTCCTTGGGATTATTCAAAGAATAAAAAAAAGTCTCATTTTGCATTCCCTTTTGTGTTTATAATGGGCAACAAAATGCATTTTGCTCACATATGCCTCAGTTGATTTTCATGTCTTAAAAGGCCGAATTCAAGGGGACAAGTTAACATATAAATTAGGACAGAGTGGTTCCTGTTGCTCTCCTTAACAGCCAGAAGTCAGACCCAAAGGAAAGACAGACATAGGAGCTAGAAAGGCAAAGAGCAAAATCTCAGCTTTCTGACTTGTCAAAGTCGGAGGGGAGAGGAGGGAACTGTGCCCAGCCTCCCTCTGAACAGATCCCATCCCCAAAATTGCCCGTCCTAGTCCTCCCCTTTCAGGGCCGGAGATGGTCCATCCTGCGGAGGCCAGCTGCTCCTGCGGATGCCTGCCCAGAGCGAGGGCTCCCAGCGTCTCCTGAGGGCCGGCGTAGGGCATGGTGCTGCCCCCTAGCGGACGGCCCCCGTGGACAGGATCAGCAACCGCCAAGGACTGTTGCCTGCTCATGCTCCTGTTTAATTCTCTTTTTGCTTGACTCTAAAAAATGCGGCATGGTCCAGAGGAAATGGGGGTTTGGTTCTTGCATTTTAAACTGCTTTCGAATCGCGTGAATTCCTTGTTCCTTTGAAATGAAGTTTCACTGGTCTCCAGGTTAAACCCATTCTTGCTCTGCTAGCATAATTTAAAATAAGACAACTGGGACTTCCTGCTGTGGCTCTGCGGTTAACCAACCCGACTAGCATCCATGTGCACGTGGGTTCGATCCCTGGCCTCGCTCAGTGGGTTAAGGATCCCGTGTTGCCATGAGCTGTGGTATAGATCCCAGATGCAGCTTGGATCCCTGTGGTGTAGTCTGGCGGCTTCTTCTCAGATTGGACCCCTAGCCTGGGAAACTCCACATGTCTCAGTTGCGGCCCTAAAAAGACAAAAATAAAATAAGATACCAATGTTATATAAAATAGGGTAAAAATATAAGTTAAACATTTTTGCCCATTCTTACCAGAGTTTCAAGATATATATCTTGACAATGACAGGGCTGGCCTCCATGTTTTCTTGCTCTGATTAAAATAAAATTTGAACTACCAACTTACAGCAAAGCAAGAGCAAGGGGTAAGCCCATTGGGAGCGTGGACTGGGGTGCTTCCTATGGGAAACACAGGCCTGGGCGCCCCTCTTGCAAAGTTGGAGGGTCTAACGAGGTGGTGCATTTACTCTGCCTGGTGCAGTGTGGACTTGACCGCCATGGAGCTGCATGGGTACATAGTCTATAGAAAAAATGGTATTTGAGTCTATAAGAGTTGTAACAAAAAGAACAACTATGTAAACCATTTGGAGAGAAAGGCTTTCTCACAGAGCTGCCATCGGAAGTCATCCATCTTGCTTATCCTCTGATGTGACTTCTGGCGGCTCTGTATCCGTTTTCCCTCATGTGGCTGCATTGAAGCCATGGGGCTGTCTGGGGTTTGTTCCTGAAAGTTGTCTTTGCTCTGTGAATCCTATCTTCACTCTACCCAGCCATGACTACCTTTGCATCTCCACAGGACCTGGCATTATGTTAGAGGCATCAGGTTCTCCCTTCCACGCATAACAGAAAGGAACAGCCGAACAACCCCCATATCTGGCATTGCTTGCTCAGATTCTTTTGATTCTGTAATAATTTAAGGTTATTTTTTTTCTTTTAAAAAAGTATTTGACAAACACTAAGTAGTGCTTCATAAGTACCAGACACTTGCCTGAGTACTAACTCATTTGCTTTGTCCATGGGCAGATTCTGAATTTTATCCAATTTGATAGAAAACAGAAACCAAAATAGAGTGTTGCCAAAATCTTGGCTGCCTCTGTGCCCTGATGCCAAATAGGAACGCCAAGGCAGAATTGGAGGAAACAGAAAGAGTAGCTTTAATCCAGGCGAAGAGGGAACACAGCAGCCTAGTGCCTCAAGGATGGCGCCCCCCCCCCCCAATTCCAGGGGGTAGTGAGGAGTCTTACAGTGTCAAGGAGCAGGGCTTGGTCAGTTTGTGGACATCTTCCTGATTGGTGGGTGGTGAGGTAATTCAGTGTTATCAAACTTCTGATCCAAAAGGTCTGGGATCTATATGCTTGTGGGCAGCATCCAGTGAACTTCTTCCACATGGTTGGGCTTCAGCACCTGCAAAACAGCTCCAAGGACACAGCCTAGAATATTATCTATAATCCTGGAGGAAGAACTAAAAGTCCTTGACTTTGTTGAGTGGTAAAACTTCCTATTCTGTCTTGCTTGACTATTTTCCTTTTTTCTCTCTATTTTCTCCCATCTCGGATTAAATTGATTCGTTGACGAAAGTTTCTCTATAGATAAAAGGCAGGCAGAGGACGTGAGTGGGGGTCCCCTCTGGGAAGGCCTCGCAGGGTCTTGCTCATTCACAGGAGGCCAAAACCTACCCCCAGCTCCTCAGCTAGTCATTGATGGGATTCCAAGCCAGGGAATCTGGTCCCAGCCTCTGTGCTTTGAACAATTCTTGGTGACCCTCATGAAATCATCTTCAAGTCTCCGACTACCAAGGAAGGGAGAGCTGGGTCTCATCAGATGGAGATGGAAGAGTGGGCACCACAGCATCCATGGTTAATTCTCTGATAAATGGTTAGTGGGAAACTGGGGGGCTGGGGGAGAGCTGATCCTTGGACTCAGTGAAATGTGCTCATCTTCCCAGAATGAATGAACGTGGGATAAGCATGATACTCCAGGGAGAGGCGATAGCTGTGTTTAGGTGAGGACTTGATGAGTCCTCTTTGATGTCAAGACGATACGTACAAGTATAGATGGGGGGTGATACAGTGAGATAGATGGATAAGCAGGTGGTCGAAAGACCTTTGTAGGAAATGCTGAGAAACGATTGGTGACCTCAGAGTAAGGAGCTCCTGGGATCCCTTTCCAGGTCATATTTTCTAGTGAATTAGCTCTGCAGAGATAAGAGCTGACATGTAGATAATTCATGGGCTTTTAGCGTTAACCTTTAGACACTTCTCAGCAATTCCATGTTTCATTTTGGAGGACTTGTTGATTTAATCTAACACATGTCAAGAGTGACATTAAAGTTTACTACATGAAAGGGAAACGGTAAACCTCATATTCAGTCATGAAGCCTTTTTTGTAACTAAGACACACTTAAAACTATCTTAAAAGTAAGAATGGAACTCTTTCATCCTTTTGTTAAACTTCACCTATTCGGGGCTATTATTATTATTATTTGGTCACACCAGTAACATGCAAAAGTTCCTGGGCCAAGGATCAAACCTGAGCCACATCAGTGAACACACCAGATCCTTTAACAGCTGAGCCACCAGGGAACTCCCAAGGGCTATTATTGTATCAATCTTTTACTTTGATCTCATTCACTATATACCCCTGTTTAATGAATTATATTGCTAGAAATGGAATTGCAGGAATAAATGCAATTTAATGCAATTTATTAATTGAGGAATAAATGCATTCTTTTTGGTTGGTTGTGGTCCTTTATTCCTTTAACAAACAGTGAAGTCTCCTTTTGTTTGATAGTTGAGGCTTCGGGGATTGAATGGTAATTGAGCCATGCCAATTAGAGGAAACCTGTTTCTTTGCCAATGATTGGTCAGGGATATGCATGGGACCTGGTTCTGGCCAATGAGCTCAAAGGGAATTGTCTTGGGCGTTCTGGGGAAGATTTCTCTCCTTGATGGGGATGAGGGGGGGGAGGAATGTAGCTCCCTTTGGTCTCTTCTCTTCCTCCTTTGAACACTGTTGTATGAACACAGTGATGCCTGTAAGGCAACAAACCTAAGGACAAAAGCCCACATGCTGAAGATCACAGGCAAAGGCTGAGGGCACTGAGCATTGCCCGGGAGCCTGACCACCCCGGGGACAGCTGCCTGCTTCCGAAGGGTACTAAGTCAAGGATGCCTTCAAGCACACTGCCGGCCGTGGCTCTCCTTCCTGCTCAACAGATCCTAACTGATGACAAGTTACCCCTAATTCTTGGAAGCCTCCAGAATAATTTCTTCCAGCCATTCTGGTACAAGATTAAAACACTGCAAACTCCGAGTCAGTGTATCTGTTCCTTTCAGAAGTTAATGCAGACTGCGGGGGTATCCACGCAGAGAGAAAAACATCAAACACCATGTGGCCACTGAGAGACTGTTTCCTCGATATGTTTATAGTGTTGCCTTGCACCCGATATGGGAATTAAATTAATTTGAAAGCCCCCCGTTTGATGGATGATTCAGAGATAATATTTAAAACATCAAGAAGATATATGCATATGGAAAGGGTAAAATTAAAAATAAATGAGATCTGACACTTTTTCAGTGCATTTTTCACTTTTCTTCTTCATGCGGGTTGATTTATTATGCCTTTTCCACTGTGAGCTTATCGTATTGCCATCTTCCCTAGGAAAAGCAATTTGAAGGTTTTTGTGGCTGAAGGCACACTGTGATGATGGTGGGAAATCAAATAGAATACTGACTTTTTATTTCAGATTGTCAACTTGATGAATAGAATGAAGCTGGCATAAAACAGACAGGACCCGATAAAAACGATCTCTTTCTAACAGGTCGAAGGCATGTGGAATGATGGTTAAATAGAGCATATTTGGTTCCTGCATTATGGAAGTTATGCATTTGCTCCTTTTGAACATAGAGAATGACAACAAGCTGAGGCCTAGAACCTAGACTCTTTCAAACCAAATTCTTTTTAAATAATATCTATTTTGAAATCCTATACTTAATTCCTCCTTTTTCTCTGTGGCAGGAATTTTAAATCTTTGCAAATTACTTTGGCTTAGTTTGTCATTCAAAAACAATATGCCTCCTTGGAATGAGTTTTATTTTCTAATTTGCTGTAAAATCCTAACCTGCATGGTTAACCTTGCACCTTGCGGGATTTTCTTTACTAAAGCAATTACGCAGGCTCTGAGAATCACTCAATCCCATTCATCACATGTTTGTTGACTGCCTCCTCTGTGCCCTGTGGTAGGGGACAAAGACCTCAGTTATTCCCATAAGCAGATATGCTGCTAGAATTTCAAGACTCTATGATAAGCGTTTTGAAGGAACAGTCTATGGATCCTGATCTGATTGAAGGTCGGGAAAGTCTGAACTGAAATCTGAAAGACAGACAGAATCTGTGTGCCAATACTGTTTCTATCCTGTGGTTTTTCCCCTTGGGAATTCGATTTCACATGTAGGTGTTGTGTTCAGGAGACCTTCCTCTGCCAGGGAACTGGTCTGAGCCCCAAAGAGTGAAGGGAGAACCAACAAAATCAGGGAAGCTTAGAGATGGCTACCTCAAGTATTCCAGAAAGATAGCATCCTGAGATGCCGAGAGTCTGAGAAAAGAAAGAAAAAGTCAAGTGGCAGGTTCTGGGCAGGAATAAAAATAGCTCATTTCTGTAGCTTTTGGATCCAAGAAAACACATCAAGTGATTAATCTTATACAGGAATAATCTTATGTAATTTGAGTTTTATGTCAGTCATTTAGCAGCTTGTAGGATCTCTAAGTGCTAACAGTTAGAGCTTTAGCTTGAGGAGGAGCCGGTCCAGCTCTGTATCTGGAATAGGGTTCCGGTCCAGCCCTGGAAGATGTGGATCCCAGAGGCAGGGGCTGATGTCTCCCAGGCACGGCTGTGTCCCCTGCCCCCCCGCTGCCTGGAGCAGGGCCAGGTACGTAACCTGTAGCGAGTGTGTAATGAACACCTGCTGAAGGGAGGAGGGAAGGAGGGAGGAAGCAAGGAAAGGAGGAGGAAGGGTGGAAGGAAGGAGGGAAGGAAGGAAGGCAGGAAGGAGGAAGAACTGTCAGCTCCAAAGTGAAAGTGCACGTGCAGGGCTGTGCACGCGTCAGGAAGGACATTTTCAAAGCTCAGTTTTCCGTTATTTCTCCCACTCACAGTCCCAACGTCTACAGAAAAGTGCAGCGATGTGTTCTAGAGAATTCCTAAATGTCTGTGCTTCCAACTTGAAAAACGTGTCTGGTTTAGCACACCGTAGAGTTGCAGCTTGACAGAATTCCCCTACAGAATTATTCCTACTGCCCTCTACTCGGTAGTCACAGGCTCAGAGGTCTCTCTTACTGAAATATCTTTCATCAAAAAAATATAATAATACACACGAAGCCGACCATCATTAAAAACAACCTTGGAATTGATTAGCTCATCAGCACAGAGGTTCCGTGGACATCTTTGTGCTCAGGAGAGTGCCTGGCTGGTGAGGTGTGATTGGTGGGTGTCCCTATTCCTAAAGGCCCTCACCTACAGTTGTTTATGTGTAAGATTTATCACTGGGGGGGGGGATACCGCAGCTTTAAGGTTCTTGCTAAATACAAACTGCCCATGGTTGAGAGTGGGGGGCATGATAGACTTTCATCTGTCTCTAATGCTTTAGTATGAATTAAGACCCTGTTTGAGCTGAAAGAAACTCAGAAACCACTTGCTACACACTCTTCGCTTCCTAGTTGAGGGACCCAAACCCAGAAGGTGTAAGTACAGGTGCTGTTGATGCTGGAGAAGATGCTGAGGGGATTTGAACAGCTCTTTCATCTGAATTATGGGAAGCCTGTTTTTTCACAGTTCCAAGGATAAGCTCTTATTTACACCAGAATTTCAAGGGGTCTCTAGAAACCCTAAGCCTGCTTCTCTCTTCTCCTCATCTCACCAGTGAGTAGGGTGCAAATGCTTCCCGTTGAAGAAAGGAATACACTCCTAAGGATGAGCCGTGTTCCCTTCTCTCTGGTGAAAACAGCCCATGGAGAAAGCCTGGTGGCATCCAGCGCTGCAGGAGCCAGTGCGTTTCTTTCCATGTTGCTTGTATTTGCTAAAATCCTCTAATGAGTGAATCGACATTGATGCACTCGAAGGTCATTTATTTCCTTGGATAGGTTTGCATATTTATAGAAAAACAAATGCCTCCAAGCCCTGAAAGAACAAAGTCATGCATCTGCTTCAAATCTTTTAATTATGACAGAAACAACTTTTTAGTTGTCAATCAGTAAAACTCAGCTAAGTGGAAAACTGACAGCTCCTGTTTGACAAATACGTTTTCCCAAACATGTTGAACACTTTGCGTCTCAGACACTGTTTTACTGGGATTTCTAATTCACAGGCTTTGCAAAGATCCTGACCCAAGTGATTTTTTTTCAGAAGCATCTGATTTGCACCATTTGAGTTTGTTTGCTTATTTATTTATTTATTTTTGGCCGTGCTCGCAGCGTATGGATGTTCCCAGGCTGATGGGACCCCCGCCACAGCACCAACCCAAGCCAAAGTGACAACACTGGATCCTTAACCCTCTTCATCACAAGAAAACTCTATCACACCATTTGAGTTTTAAATACAAATGAGAGGCTTGTAAAAAAGCAAAAAATTATTTAGGGGTTATCCACAGGAAATTAAGTTCCTTATTGGAAGACACAAAGAAATGTACTGAGTCAGATAAATACATTTCCTTCAACAAGGTAATTCTGGTTTTATTCCCAAATTAGCTTATAGAAACAGTCTTTGGTAGGAAATATTGGACTTCGGTGAGATTAAATCGTTATAGAGTCTCTTGCACTCAAACTTTGTTTTGGTTGTTAATAGATTTGAAAGTAGGCAAACCAAAGATGAAAGTTTATTTTCCCATGACTCCAGAAGGATTTGTTTGGAGTTTCATATAGGCTTTTTTGGGGGGCCATGCCCAAGGCATATGTAAATTCTTGGGTCAGGGATCGAACCTGTGCTACAGCTGAAACAGAGCCACAGCAGTGACAATACTGGATCCTTAACCCACTTAGCCATGAGGGAACTTCTCATATAGGTCACTGGGTGTCTTTAACTTTTTTTAAGTTCCTAAATTTGTAATTAAAAACTATATTTCCCTGAAGTTGTTTCATGTTCATTTGGAGAAAAAGTCATTCTGATTTCAGGAGAGTTGATATTTTTAAAGAAAAAAAAAATGCTCTGGAATGTTTCCAGGACACGGTGCTCCAAGTCTGACAGCTGGATGCTGAGATTCTCCAATCTTCACTATTCCTTTTATTCTCCTGAGCTCATTTATACCCTGGGAGCTAAAGCAGCTGCTTTTGGAGAAAAAAAATCAGACCATCAACCATAAACTATTTGAAAACATCTTTTTTTTTCCAAATAAAAAGGCACAGAAAATTGCTCTTTTTTTCATTTTAGCTTCTGAAATACCCAAACAAAAATCAAAGAATATATTTGATCTCAGAATTCCCATATTTCTACATTTTAATACATTTTCTACTTAAAGAGTGGATTGCCACCCCAAATTACCTCATTCTCCATCTAGTAAGGCTTTTGCTTATTCCAGAAAACAGCCAACATTTTGGCTGCACCTGGTTACATTTTTCTTCCTAATTTTGCAAGAATGCAAGACTCCACACTGAGGAACAGTTAAAGAATTTCAAAAAAAATTATTTTCCAGCTAAACTCATGGCATCTTGATATGCACCGTAAAGCATATCTGGTATGTTTTGTGATATCCACATAAAGCATATGTGGATCACATACCCATGGTGGTATAAACACATTCTTTGGCTCCTTCTGCTCTTTGTGTATTGATAGTTATAGCTAAAAGGTTTATCAGCTCAGATTAGATTTTTCTCTTAAAACAAAACTTCCTCCTAGGTGGTGGTTTTCACCCTCACCAGGAGCTATGCAATGTCTGGCTTGCCTCTTTTTTTTTGTCTTTTTGCTATTTCTTGGGCCACTCCTGCGGCATATGGAGGTTCCCAGGCTAGGGGTCCAATCGGAGCTGTAGCCACCGGCCTACGCCAGAGCCACAGCAACGCGAGATCCGAGCCGCGTCTGCAACCTACACCACAGCTCACGCAACGCCAGATCCTTAACCCACTGAGCAAGGGCAGGGACTGAACCCTCAACCTCATGGTTCCTAGTCGGATTCGTTAACCACTGTGCCACGACGGGAACTCCTGGCCTGCCTCTTTTCTTGTTAGGTACCAGCCACTGATGAGTGTTATCTGACTCTATTACTTTCCTAGACATTGCCAAATAGTAAAATTCTATTTTTTTATTTACTCTTCATTTATTAGCTATAAATCTTCTATAAAGAGAAAATTTCCCTTGTTGATTCTGAGTTACCCTAAAATATAGATTGTATAGAATAGGTAAGATCATTTTTTCCTTAATTAGCCAGTTTTCAAAATAACGAGTGGTTCCTTCTGATCTTCCAAAGAGAACTAGTGCATTTTGTCAAGTATAATTATGAACTTATGGGTTTAATGAAATTAGATTTAATAAGTTTTAATCCAGTGCAGTTATTATCCTCATTGGTACTCAAATCAACTTATTTATGGCCAGCGGGTGCCTTTAGTACAACTCTTGGAATTGGCAGCTTGCTTGTTTTCTGTTTTTACCAGACAGTAAATATTTTAGGCTTAACAGGCCATACAGTCTCTGCTGCAGTTGCTGTGGACAGTATGTAAATAAGTGCACATTCTTTCTGTTGTCGTTGTTGTCTTTTTAGGAGTGCACCTGAGGCATATGCAAGTTCCCAGGCTAGGGGTGGAATCAGAGCTATAGCGGCCAGCCTATGCCACAACCACAGCAACTCGGCATCTGAACCGTGTCTCTGACCTTACACCACAGTTCATGGCAACACTGGATCCTTAACCCCCTGAGTGAGGCCAGGGATCAAACCCAAAACCTCATGGATATCAGTGGGATTTGTTACCTCTGAGCCACAATAGGAACTCCCTGAATGCGTTCTTTATAAAATCCAGGCCCATAGGCCATTGCTTGGGGCCCCAATCCCAAAGTATAAAAATCTATGGTCTAAAAGAAAAATATAGAGCAAACACATCCTTAAGTTCATGTAATCCTCACTCCCTCTCTTTACTCCACCAAAATGTATTCTTGTTAATTAGAAAAGGAGAAAGGAGGCAAGCTCAGCAAAGCAGAGGTGGAGTGAATGGTGGGGGCGGTGGCATTGACTTGATGAAATCATAATGCTAATTTCTTACTGTGATTAAACACATATATTTTATGGGAGGTCCTGTTGTGGCTCAGTGGGTTAAGAACCCGGCATGAGGATTCGGGTTTGATCCCTGGCCTTTCTCAGTGGGTTAAAGATCCCACATTGCTGCAAGATGCTGCATGGCTTACAGATGTGGCTCGGATCTGGTGCCGCCATGGCTGTGCCATAGGCCTCCAACTGCAGCTAGGATTCAACCCCTGGTCCATATGCTGCAGATGCAGCTATAAAAAAAAAAAAAAACAGCACACATATATTTTATAATTTTGTACACTGGACATGTATATACATACCAAAATACATACATGCCTAGAGCTCTATCTCTATGTATGCACATATACATGTATACATGCATGTAAATGACTCTGGTTGCTTGGCAGAATGCCAACTCATTTTATAATTCCAGGGAACTATCCATTCTGGTCATGCTCAAATCCCACTTCAGAACTTCCCTGGGGATTGCCAGGTGTGCTTATTTGTTAGTAGCCTCCAGGGATCTCCGGATTGGATGCGTTTCCTGTCATGTGGCTTTAGAGATCATCTAGCAGGCAGCCATACAGAGGCTGTTCCATCCATCCTTCTGGTGATGAAGGCTCACTGTCTCCTGAGGCAGCCTGTTCCTTGAATGATTCCGTAAGTGGTTTTCTTTGTATCAAGCCCACATCTCTGTTTGCTCCCATCGCTATATGGAAGCCAAGTTCACTTGGTCAAATTCCTCTATTACATGCTTTCCTATGATCTTGACCTCTTTTTTTTTTTTTTTGTCTTTTGTCTTTTGTCTTTTTAGAGCTGTACCTGCGGAATATGGAGATTCCCAGGCTAGGGGTCTTATTGGAACTACAGCTGCTGGCCTATGCCAGAGCCAAAGCAACGCCAGATCCGAGCCGTGTCTGCGACTTACACCACAGCTCACGGCAACGCCGATCCTTAACCCACTGAGCAAGGCCAGGGATCGAACCCTCAACCTCTTCCTTCCTAGTCGGATTTGTTTCTGCTGCGCCACGATGGGAACTCCCTGACCCTGTTGTCTTCTGTGTAGAATTTATCACCTCCATTTGTGTGCATGTTTGTTTAGTTACCACTCCTGTATTAGACTGTAAGCTTCAAGAGAGCAGGGATTATATGTGTTTATCCACTTTGGGTACCAAACATCTAGCACATGGCAGAGTCTTGAGAAATATTTGCCAAATGAATGAATCCATTCTTCTTTTTCCCTCTATAGGTGTAGAAAATATGTACCACCCTTCACAATATCATACGCCCCTTAAATCTTATTTTTTTTCCTAAACATCTAAACCTCCCGGGCATTTCCTCCCATCGCAGAGGTCTCTCAATTTGTTTGCTATCATGGTTCTTCCCTTCTGATAGATTCTGGTGGGCGCTCAGAGCTGATCAGGAGTCCTGACCAGGTGAAGGCAGGACCAGGACCCTCCCGTTCTTGTGAAGACACTGAAAACACCACCAATGTTTGGTAACAACGTTGCATCATGTTGATTCACTTGATGCACTAAAAACATTTTGTATCCTTACTTTGGTATTTCTGAGTGTTGATGGGATCTCTCGGCAGTTGACACATCAGAGCATTTGACTTGAGTTCAGTGTAGTCCCAGTTCTCCCACACATGATATGGGATGAAATAAATGTCCTACTTCCTGTGTTTTTTTATATTGAAACCTATGTGCGTCACCCCTGAGTCGCACAACTGATCGTAAACACATTACTATTCTCCAACGATCTTAAAACAGAGAGGGTACTTTCTTCCCAAACGAGTAAAGTCTCTCCCTACCTCCCCCTAACACAGCCCAGCACTGCAGTGGGTTAGAAGGTGATCTTTGCAGAGTATATCCTCTGAGGAGCTCCCTTGCAGTATATTTTGGTTACTAACCTGTCGTTTCAGATCCATTCCCTGTTTTGGACAGTGTTCCAGAGCAACTTACCTGTTTCCATGCACCTGCTAATTTCCCCCTCCACGCCAGCACAGCTCCCCCTCCCGTGGGATGTGCAGTGATAACTGGACGTCCGGGTTAGGCATCTGCTCTCATGAATTCCTTCCCCGGAAGACACGCAGCATCTGTCTAACCTCATCTCTCACATACACTTGGGCCTGGAACATTGTGGTCTCTCATTAATTAAAGGCATGGAGCACTTGGGATCCGCCACGCTGAGAGACGCCAGGCCAGCAAGGGCTCTGGAGAAGAGCTGGCCCAAGAATAGATGCCCGCCAACCCTTTTCCTTCTAGGGTGTGGATCCCTCCAATTTCCTTTCAGGTAAGGAGGACAGATGCACTGAGTTATAGAGTTCCTCTCTGCCTTTATCATAATATTCCACAGCCATCACAGTGATGGGTGTAAACACGCATCCTGGGAAATCCTAGGTGAGCCGGGTTTTTTTGCTTCACATCAGAAATGCAGAGAAGGTTAGTGCCATGGTCTCTGGTCAGATGCTTCTACAACGTCTGCGGCATCTCCGCTCAGTGGACGCTCCTATATTTCTTTCCCAAACCAGGTCCAGGAATTTTGTTGTGGGTTGGATACCTCCAACTGGATTTTGACATACTTCCTCAACCTGAACATATCAAAAAATCAAAGTTATCACCTCTCTCTGCGAATTATTTCAAAATCCTATCTTTCTGTTAATGGTAATAACAATAGGAGTCACCTGGTTCATCAGACTCAACACCTGCCATTCTTGCCACCTCTTTGTTCTTTTCTCAAGTGTCCATACAGCTTGCAGCCTTTGAGGGTGAAATCCCTAAATCCCTCTTAATTTTTTCCCCACCTCAAACCCTCAATCCATCTGATACATTTAAGTCTTTCAAAAGTGTGCTCACTAGACCAGAAGTCCCACAAAGGCAAGGGTTGCTATTTTGTGTTCACAGCTGTATTTCTGCTCTGAGCACACAAAAGTGTTTCCTAAGTGACTTACAAGCACCACAAATTTCCAAATCTTGTTATTGCAGCCTGATGAACTCCTTAGCTTGGTATTCAAGATGCTCCAGGATTGAGCCCTAATCCATTACTCAAAAATCAAAGCAGTTCTGTCAAATGCCACGACTAAGAAAGAATAAAATTACTAAACAACTTGCTCCACTTAAAAGTAAGTGGGATTTTTTTTTTCTTCCAAAGAAGTCCACCATGAAAGGCAACAGCTTTAACAGTCTATTTCCCAGACACAGTGATGAGCATAAAAAGAAAAAGAAAGAAATATCATGATATCATTGGGACCATTCATACAGAAGGTACAGTTTTAATTTGGAACCAATGCAGGATGTAGTAAAATTGCCATACTCTTTTCAGGCTTTTGAAATAGTGAAGATCTGATAATTTTGAAGAATTTAACAGGTCAAACTTACTTAGGATTTAATAAGAAGAAATTATGGCCAATTGTGAGGCCTTCTCATTTACATACAACTTAGCTCCCCAAGTATGTATTTATCACGTGATCTTTTTCATAGAAGCGATGATGCTTTTATAACTGTTTTTTGGGTATAGAATGATGGGACGGAGGGTGAAATGAAGGGGCGAGAGAAAGGGAGCCTTCCTTCTGTAAGCTGTTAGCTAATTACCAAGCTTTTGAATAGCAGGAAATAGCAGCAGGAAATGGGGCAATTTGGCCTGAGGGCCGGCCTCATAAATGGGTAGAGGGCATGGTTGCCCCTTTGCTGTGTGGTCAGAGGCCTCAAGGATTCTTTGTCCCCACAGAGTGTCAGCCAGTGAGGGCCTGGCAACTAGATTTATAGTATAGTCATTTGCCTTAACGTTTCCTCTCCCTTTCCGTGAAATTCCTCGCAGGTTAGGGTCCTGCCCTCCCTGGCAGTCATTTATACTGTTAGGGGACTTCCTTTTGCAGCCTCGTCCTCAGAAATGAGAAATTTCAGCAGCGCCCTGGTCCATAAGAAGGTAAATAGGACACACTCAAGTGGGGGAAGTGGTACAAAAAGAACGTGACACTCAAACTTCACCATTAAAAAAATTGTTTTTTATGGCTACACCGTGACATATGCAAGTTCCTGGGCCAGAGATTGAATCTGAGCCACAGCTGCAACTTACACCACAATGGTGGCAAGTCTGGATCCTTTAACCCACTGTACCCAGCTGGGTTTGAACACGCAACTAAGCTGCTGCAGTCAGATTCTTAACCTGCTACACCACAGCAGGAAACCCCAGACTTCACCAGTTTGACAAGACCCACTGGCTGTCCATTCATCCATTCCATGCACAGTGATGGGATACCAGAGCGCTGTTGTCACGTGGACCAGGTGTAAACTCCTACAGGTGAGGTAATGTTTCCTAGGGCGAGGACACGGGTGTGAGGGGCAGAGGGAGGACAGATACAGTGATCCAGGAGTTGGGATGAGCACTCAGGGGACAAAGATTTAGCCAGCTCACCTCTGGCTGGGGCCTCCCCTGTATCTGTTTCCCTACCTGGATTCAAGCTTGCTTTCAGAGGTTGTACTTAGAGTTCATACCACAGGTAGGGGTGTGTGTGTGTGTGTGTGTGTGTGTGTGTGAGCTGGCGGTCAAGTGCACCGTGTTCGTTCATTCCTTCACTGGACAATGATTTCTAGAGCGGCTGCCACGTGCTTGGTGAGGGTGCGGGATCTGGTGGCTTCCTAAGAGCAAGAACCCTGCAGGAGGGCAGGCAAAGCACAGGCGACCACAGGTGTGATGGGTGTTAGAGGCTGGACCTGCGCTGACCATGGACGTGTGAAAAACACAGGGGAGGGGAGTGGGAAAACAGAAGCTGTCCTTGCCAAGGAGCTAACTAGATTATTCAGGAATTTTTAGACTGTTGATTGATGGGGGGCTTTTTTCTTAGGGCAGAAGGAATTAGTGAAAAGCTCTGAAGCCAGAGAATAACCTAAGCTTCTACATGGAGACATTTAGAAACACAATCACATTTGACGTGCTGTTTGAATCAGACTCTGAAACTTTGGTCGAAGTTGAGAAGTTCCTCATCGCACTTTTTTTTTTTTACATTTCCTAAAAGTTACCAAAAATATGACATTTGTCATGGCAATCTAAAAGATTATGACTGTGATGAGTTAGTCACAAACTTGAGGGTACTTAAGAAATAATACTCAACTCTGGGAGGCAAAAGAGGTCATTGAAAAGATAAAATTAAAGAGGGAGTTCATCTGGCTTGATTTTTAAGGGCACAGTGGAGAACTCCGAACACTTCTTAACATTTTCTTTTCTAATTCTGGGAAACTTTGCCTCTCTTCCATTCTCTTCCCTCATTTGAACAAAAACCACCGCACACTTCGATTGCTCTGAGCAATAGTTATTTTAGAAGATTTAAAAATGCTTTTCACAGTCTTGAAAGTTTCTGAAGGTGTTGAGATTACTCAGAGGTTGTGATATAGTTGTGACTTGGTGGATTATCCCTCCCCTTTATTTAATTTTTTTTTTTTTTTTTGGCTGAGCCTATGGCACACAGAAGTTCCTGGGTCAGGGATCGAACCCTTGCCACAGTAGTGACCCGAGCCATAGCAATGGCAATGCTGGATCCTTAACTACTTGGGCCACGCCTGTGACTCTGTTGGATTGAGGTGTTATTTCCACCTGGTCCCGAGGTCACAGGTGGAAGGAGAAACCCTTTCTAGGCTTGACCTTTTAATGGGCCACGGACCACACGTGCAGTTTCCTCCTCTTCCCTCTTTTTCTATCTGACAATGGCTGCTGTTGGTTTGCGATTTCAGGTGTGGTCCCACTTTGGCGACACTATCTTCTGTTCAAACCTCCAGAAGGCAGAGCAGAAGGCTCATTCTTTCTTGACCTTCATCCCAGCTCTGAAGCTTTCCTTGAGACAACCTCCAACCTTGTTATTAATCTGGTCCTTTCTGCCCAGCAGGGGGATGTCTAAGCTGATGAGGGTGTTGGCATCTGTGGAAATGGAACCCTGTCCTGGAAGAATGCTATCCTGTGGACACAGTTTATAGTGTTTTATTAAAACGTTAGCAAAATGTTTCATTTGGAGTTAATGATTTGCAGAAAATTAGAAAGCAGGAAATGATCAAAAGCCTTCCATTGATGTGTTCAGTGATGTGTTCTGACGTATCCAACCGTGGGTAGAACCTTTTAATCTCCCACCTGCCTTTAAAATGTACAATGGGAAAGCCATTGTCACTGTGATTCACAGCAATGACAAATACCCACTCTTGATTTTTTTTTTTTTTTTGACTGTGCCTATGGTTTGTGAAAGTTCCTGGGCCAGGGAGCCAATCTGCATCACAGAAGTGACCCAAGCCAACGCAATAACAATGTTGGATCCTTAACCCACTGCATCACAAGAGAACTCTGCACACTTGATCATTTTAAACATGTTTATTAAACTCCACAGTCCTTTCTTCATCCTTTCTTTCTTTCATTCCTCCCCTGACCCCTCCTTCTCACCTTCTCTCCCTCCCTTCCATCCTGAAATGGTGAAATGATTGCAAAAACATCAAACATGAACCTACACACCAAGTTGGTCCTTCTGTCCTTCTGCTTTTTAGGGTGACAAATGATGGCTTATTGATGGAAATAAGCAGAAATAGCAGGTTAGAAGGAGATGATAATAAAAATGGTTAAGTTTCCTAGCATGATTTTTAACAAGAAAATAACCTGGAGGTAGGGAGATTTTGCATGAGGAATATCTGAAAACCTTTGAGTAGGAAGCAACCTCTGCCTGGTGTTATTAATGTTGCTTGTCTTTCTGATGAACTGTCACGGATTCCTTTTCCTATTTTATTAATATTAATGAGAAAGACAGGGAATCGGTTGCATAGATATTTGTGCAATTTCCTGTCAAAGACTGAAGAAACAATAAAAGGAAAATATTCAAATCTCCCTGAACTTTGGGAAGAAAAACCAATAAAGAAGAATGTATACAGAGCCCATTTCTTTGCATCCTTTGTCACAGGTGCTGACAAACACAGATAGGGTGTCCTGAGAGAAAGGATTTATTTGCCAGCAGGGGGAAGATGGTCAGACCAAAGAAAAAGAAAGCTGGCTTTTTGTTTGTTCATTTTTGCTTGTTTTTTCCTTCCAGACTCTGAGTGAACTGAGTGTCACAGACTCTGCTTTTTTGCAATAGTAGAGAAGGTCTAGACGGAGGGCAACTTCCGATGTTTTCATCATGATTGTCAAGAAGAAAGATCCTAAGCAGGTGTTTTTTCATTTTTCCTTGAATCCATGCAGTTATCTGAAGAGCTCTCAGTGTATTTTCCCTTGGTGACACAGAGCTCCCACTTCCCCCAGTCCTTCCCCACTCACTGGGCAGCGAGCAAGGACCTGGTGCTCAGGGACCTAGTGCTCAGCCTGCATCCCATGCTCTTCCCTCCCTTCTTTGTCTCTTTTCTTTTTCTTTCCATGGATATTTATGCGCATCTTATATATGCTGTGGACTTTAAAATGCGAGGTCAGCCCGTTACAGCCACGGTTCCTCAAGCTTCTGGTACAAGAGGGGTTGAGATGGAGCAGTAAAGAAGTGACTAGAGGGAGTTTCGGTCGTGGCACAGTGGTTAACGAATTCGACTAGGAACCATGAGGTTTTGGGTTCGATCCCTGGCCTTGCTCAGTGGGTTAAGGATCTGGTGTTGCCGTGAGCTGTGGTGTAGGTTCCAGATGCGGCTCGGATCCTGCATTGCTGTGGCTGTGGCCTAATGGGAACCTCCATATGTTGCGGGAGGGCGGCCCTAGAAAAGGCAAAAAGACAAAACAAAACAAAAAAGAAAGAAAAGAAGCTAGAGTGCTGCGGCAGCAAGACCAACATAGGCAAGATGCGAAAGAAGAGGCCGGAGCGCTGTGGGAGCCAATCAAAGCGAAGCCTTGGCGTCGGGGGCGGGGACGCGCAGGCCTCCCAGGAGGCAAAGCCCAGCAGGAGGGCCAATCAGGCTCCCCTTGTGCGGTGCTGGATGCTTAAGGGGCTGGGAAATCGGTGAGGAGGTCGTGGGTGCTTTCAGGTGCACGGCGGCGAGGGAAGGACCCGCACCGGGAAACCTATGATTTAGGAAGAGGATCACATTTACCTGGATAAACGAGAGAGGGCTACACTAGCAAACTTAGGAGAGACTGTCCAGGTTCACCGGTCCTTAGGGAGGGAGAGAGACAGGACCGCAGACAGGAGGGGTGGTTTGTGTCGGTGTAACCAAAACAATCAGGACCGCCAAGGATGGGGGCGGGGTACCAGTTCAGGAAAAGGGATCTAGGCTGCACTTCAGAGTTTGTGCAGAAAGCAGATAAAAGTCTGGAATCCTCTTTTGTGAGGTGATTCTCATGGATGGCCCCCTTCTTTGGGTTAAGTGGTTTAGAACATTATCTTGCTTTCTCACAACAAACTTTTGGCTCAGGAAGTGTAAGCAGCTCTTTTGCAGGAAACAACTCTCTGTGAATGGCCCTTTTGTCTTGTCACTCCAGCAAAGTTGTATTTTAACTCATCTCCAGCCCAAACACACCTCTCAAGCATTTTTTTTTTTCTTTTCTTTTCTTTTTCTTTTTTTTTTTTTTTAACTTTTAGGGCCACATCCGCAGCATATGGAAGTTCCTGGGCTGGGGGTAAAATCGGAGATGCAGCTGCAGGCCTATGCCACTGCCACAGCAACACCAGATCCCAGCTCTGTCTACAACCTCCACCACAGCTCGTGGAAACACCAGATCCTTAACCTGCTGAGCAAGGCCAGGGATCGAACCTATGTCCTCACAGACACTATGCCAGGTTCTTAATCCTCTGAGTGACAACGGGAACTCTTCAATTTTTTTTGGCTGCATAGTGCCTCCCCTAAACTGTTGATACTTTTCTTCTTAAAAAAGTAGAAATGAAGAATAAGTAATTCACAGTTGAACAGATCTTTCCCCTGGCTTCCCCTTCAGTCTGGAGAGCAAATTTTTTTTCCCAAAGAAAGCTCACAAGAAGTCAGCAAGCCTGAACCCAGTGGGAGACGGTGACAGATCTGATTCCCTCTGCCTCCCATTTCCCCTTAAAAACTTTCATGGCCGAGCAGAATCCTTGGACTTGGTTCTGGACTGGAGTCTGCCTTCCCCCCAGGTTGCTGGCCTCCTGAGTAAAGCAATCTTTTCATTCCTGTCGGCACTTGTCTCTAGGGTATTATTGGTTTTCAAGTAGGGACGAGCCAAACCTGAGTTTGGTAAGAGAAATATTATTATGCCTGTTGACAGAGGCTTAAAAATACTAAATAACTTAGCCTTTGTCTCAGAACTGTCAAGTCTCAAAGTTAGTCTCAGAAGCTGGGCAAGCTACCGGCAGAACCCACACTTCAAAAAATTACATTCTCTCGTCTTTTTTTTTTTTTTTTTCATTTTTTTAAAGTTTTATGGAAGTATAGGTGATTTACAATGTTGTGGTCATTTCTGCTGTACAGCAAAGAGATTCAGTTATACATACACACATATCCATTCTTTGTCAGATTCTTTCCCCATAGAGGTTATGACAAGATACTGGGTAGAGTTCCCTGTGCTATACAGCAGGTCCCTGCTGGACAGTCATTCCATCTACCACCGTGTGCAAAGTCTTAATTAAGGCTGTGAACACAGAAGACGTCAGAGAGGAAAATAGTTGATACATGTCTCAGCACTAGTATTGGTCCCACTGAATAAACAGGGGTTGCGATTACAAGTCACCCATCTTGGAGACTATAGATTTCACTGCCAGGATCAATGGGAGTTAGTTACCACCATGCCTCAGAGTCTTCCCCCTAAAGACGAAGCTTGACCAGAGTTGTACTATTCCAGCTAAGGTATGACCATACCTGTGCTTTTCTTCTTATTCTTCTTCCTCTTCCTCTCCTTCTCCTCCTGCTCCAACCCCCCCCTTCCTTCTTCTTCTCTTTTTTTTGGGGGTTGCACTTATGGAAATTCTTCGGCCAGGGATGGCAACTGCACCACACTTGTGACCTGTGCCAGAGCTGCGGGAGCTTCCATACCCATGCTTTTCTGAGTCTGGGCAAGGCCTTTTACACATGTCAGCTCACCTTTGAGTCTCCAAATCGAATGATCTAAGAGGACACATGAAATTCGGTGTGTGAAGAACGGGGAAGCTCTGCTTTGTCCTTAGTGATTGGTCTGTGACCGGGTGACATGAGGTGCTGTGATCGGACACAGAGAGGCTTCACCCGTTTGCACCAGGACTGGCAGAGACCAAGGAGGCTGCTGGGGACCAGAGGGGAACCAGCACTGGGGAAGAACTACTGCAGATAAGACCACGCCTTTGGGCCAGGGGCTTGCTGGCTGATTTCTCCTCCAGGTGGGTCTGGAATAGTGAGGCGTGAGATCCAGCACATGCGGAGGGTCGTCCTGATCAGGAGCTGAGGACAGTCTGTTCACAGAGCAATGGTGCCTGCGGGCCAGCGTGTTGTTCCCAGAGTTTCTGTCATGGTTCCTGTTTCAAAATTCTGTTCTCATGAAAGATTGTTACCTGAATAGATAAAGGATTTACTTACACTCTTTTTCATATGTTGGAAAAAACATCCTTTGTGAGAACTTGTGTCCCATGTTTTGGTGCATAACATGGGGGAACTGAGTGTCATGTGACCCTCTGCCCAGGGAGCAGAGCATCTCTGAGCCTTTCTTGGGGTCTCCCCGCACAGGCACCCTGGGAGGCTGGCGAAGCCCTGAGGGGGTGGAGTTGAATTCAACATATGCAAACCAAGTGCATGGGTAGCCCTTAGCTTTCCTCGGTTTTCCCAGGGCTGTTGGCACAGCAAAACTTAAAAGTGGCTGCAGCAGCCTCAGGCCCGCAAGCTGCCAGCAATTATCCCTGCAAACCCCACCCCTGTCCTTCTCTAGGGAGCTGCCTGCTGACTTAATAAGCTGAATTTAGGGAGCTGGGAGGTGGGATGCTAAACCCCCGGGGGTGGGGGGCGGGCAGATGCCCTGGAGGGAAGATGGGTAAGTCCCCAGGACGCCCACATCACGTCAAGGCCACAGACAGCTCAGCCTACCCACACACACTTCCCTTTGGCCCTGACACCAAATTTTGTCTCCAGTCAGATCCCCCTGTAAAAGGAGGGATGGCCCCAAATAAATGCTTTTGAGAACAGAGAAAAGATGCCCTGCCGGACCGTGTCCCTGTTTCTCACGTTAATAAATGATAAAGGAGTAACTGACCTGCTATAACAGAGGCAGCACCCCAGTGTAGACACTGAACTTTTCAAACCCGTGGAATGAGCTTCCTGTCCAGGATGCTAAGGTACTTAAAAGGCTTCAAGAAATGTTCCCATCTCTTCAGTCGAATGCAAGTGCGTGGGATACAGTTCTGGACCTTCACCCAAGGTCTTTTCCCGTCTACACTCGATTGCCTTGGGGTGAAAGGCTGATGACCAGTTTGGCATTTCAATCTCAGCTCTCGAATTTCAAATTAGGCTTTAAAAATTTCATCATGAGATAATAGTATTCATTTCAGTAAATGAAAAGGTTTTCATTTTTCAGGACGCCCCAGCTGACTTTATAATGAAGAACCATAAAAGTAGTTCAGCTGAGAAATTAGGAAAATGTGATGAGATTAGGACAACATGAGTTTGCAGTGCCTGATGGATGAATAGCTGGAGACACTGACCATCAGTGGCTGCTAAGTTCATAAACTGAGACACACTTAGATGTAACATTCCTCCTGATGGGAGAAAACTCTACTTCCTAAGGTATGTAACCAACCAGCCAACCAATGATTGCATTGGAGAAAGGCTGTAGGTCCAGCTCCCCATTTATAAAAAATAGAGAGGAGCATATTAAAGAGCACTTCAGGGTGCAATCAGCAAACTCCAGACAGTGGGATAATCAAAAATACCCCCATTCTGGCTTCTCCAACAGACAAATAGCAAGAGACAAAGAGAGATGAAGAGAGAAATTTATTAAAAAAAAAAAAAAACTGCAGGGGCGTAACCAATTGTAATATATAGATATGATTAAGTTTTAATTCTAAATAAACTCTAAAAAGATGATATTTATGAGACAATTAGAAATTTGAACAATGGATATTTGATGATAATAAAGAATGAGTCACTTTTGGGTTTTGGTGTGTTGGTAATGCTGTGATCATGTTAAAAATGAGTTGCCTTTGTAGTTCCCATCGTGGCTCAGTGGTTAACGAATCCGACTAGGAACCATGAGGTTGTGGGTTCAATCCCTGGCCTTGCTCAGTGGGTTAAGGATCCAGCGTTGCCGTGAGCTGTGGTGTAGGTTGCAGACGTGGCTCGTTTCCCGAGTTGCTGTGGCTCTGGCATAGGCCGGCAGCTACAGCTCCGATTCGACCCCTAGCCTGGGAACCTCCATATGCCGAGGGAGCAGCCCTAGAAAAGGAAAAAAAAAAAAAAAAAGAAAAAAGACAAAAATGAGTTGCCTTTTTTAGAAAAAATGTAACTGAATATTTAACAGATGAAATGCATGCTGAAAAAATTGCAGATAAAATTGTAGTATGTATGGCATTTGCTTCAAATTGCTATAGAAGGGAGAGAGTGGCTGGAAATGTATCTGAATCAAGATTGGCTGTGAGTTGATACTTATTAGAGTTGGGTGATAGGTATGTGGAGAGGGGGGGTTATTATATCATTCTGTTTACTTTTGTATATCTTTGAGATGCTCCACAACAAAACATCTTAAAAATAAAGGAAGTCAGTGATAACATAACATGTATCCTGAGTTACGATGAGAAAGCATCTTCCCTCCTAAAGTTCAGGACGAACCCCTATTTCAAGCTCCTTCGTGGGCTGTAACAATTAGATACTTGATGTTCTTTTACTTGGCAGACTCTTACTCATTTCCAAATGTTAGAAGCCTTTGTTCATCTAACAGACACATCAGAGTCATCCCAGACTGCTGGTTAGAACCAGGGTGTCCTTATGCTTCTGTGAAAGAAGTCAGTAAACCAGACCATTTCTAGTAAGAAATTCTCATTTTATTTGGAATCAGCAGTCCTGGCCCACAACATACATAAAACTTCAAGGCAGGTCTCAGTACCCTGATTTGACCCGAGTTGTATTTATTTCTTTTCTTCTTCTTCTTTTCTTTTTTTTTTCTTTTTCTTTTTCAGGCCGCACCTGTGGCATATGGAAGTTCCCAGGCTAGGGGCTGAATCGGAGCTGCAGCTGCAGGCCTTCGCCACAGCCACAGCAATGCAAATCCAAGCTGCATCTGCAACCTATGCCGAAGCTTGTGGCAACGCCAGATCCTTAACCCACTGAGTGAGGCCAGGGATCAAACCCACATCCTCACCGACACTGTGTCGGTTCCTTAACCTGCTGAGCCGCAGTGGGAGCTCCAGCTTGTGTCTATTTCAATCCCTAGGAATAATCAATCTTTAGATTTAAGACTGCTTTGTCAAGAGCATAAAGGAAAATCTGAAACCTCAAAAGGGATAAAATTAAGCAGTCTGTGGTGACTGTCAGACAGGACACTATTAATGTGAATCATTATTAATGTCTACCGGGTACTCCAACTTATATCACTTCTAACTTTATTTAGCACACCTGAGAATGTGCGTGAATGCAAATTACAGGACTTGTTAGATACTGTATTTAGGATGTAATTTTTAGAAATTATTAAGGGAGTTCCCATGTGGCTTAGTGGGTTACAAACCCAACTAGTATCCTTGAGATGAGGGTTTCATATCTGGCCTCGCTCAGTGGGTTAAGGATCTGGTGTTGCCATGAGCTGTGGTGTAGGTCAAAGAGGTGGCTCAGATCCTGCATTCCTGTGGCTGTGGCATAAGCCGGCAGCTGCAGCTCTGATTTGACCCTTAGCCTGGGAACTACCATAGGCCGCAGGGGCCCTTAAGAAAAAAAAAAAAAAAAAAGAAATTATTTATTAAAACATTGCAGCAAATTTACTCAGACAATGCTCACAGAAGTTTGAGTGTATTCTAATAAAACTTTATTTAAAACATTTGTAAAATTTGATTTACAAACAGATTTGCCCATGAGCTATAGTTTGCCCAGCCTTGATTTAAAACATCACTGTTTATAGTTAGAAGCACTTAGATTTGATTCATCTAATCATCTCAAGAACTCAGAGATCAAGAGCGTCCTAAAGAACATATGGTGATAAATGCTCTTAGAAAAACATTCACCATCCTTTTTAAAAAATTTTTTATTGGACTATGCAGAATTTTTAAATAGGTGAATTTAAAGTCATTTCCTGAGAGTTCCTGCTATGGCACAGTGGGTTAGGAATCGGACTGCAGAAGCTCATGTCCCTACTGGAGGTACAGGTCTCATCCCTGCCCAGCACAGTGGGTCAAAGGGTCCAGTGTTGCCTCAGCTGTGGCTTGGATTCAATCCCTGGCCCATAATCCCAGGGGAAAAAAAAAAAAAGAAGAAAAAGAAAAAGTTTTGTCAATGTGGACACAAATATTAAAAAAAAGAGAAAGAAAATTCTTAGAGTCATTTCCTGCACAATAGGCAGAATAAGTTTTAAAAAATTCTCCATAGAGTTCCTCTCTCCATATAGGTCTTTGAAAGATTTTCTAATCAGATGATGGAGGGTGTCTTATAACTAGCGATTCACCTGTTATTTGTGATAATTTGGTTGCTTGCCTGTGCTGGCAAGACACTGTCTTGCAAGTGCCTTTCATGACAGTAGTCATTCTTCAGAAAATTAGTACAGTTTTGGGTCTGTAATGATTTTGCCATTTTTCATGACAAGAGGATGTTGACATTATGAGGCTGTTATCTTTCCATCCGAATTGGATGGTAGCTGTCAGGCACGTCCTGTGTGCTCAGTCTCAGGCGGACACAGCGGGGAAGGCCTGTGGCATGCCTCCTGCCCCCTCCCCCCCAAGGGGAGTCTCCACATATGAGAATGGACCACAGCTCAGGGTAGACTCAAGGGTGAAACTGCACTGACCGGGGGAGCGTGGCTCTGGGAGGTCAGTCCCAGGAGACATCTGTGCTCATTCAGGACATCAGGGAAGACTTCATGGAGGAGGTGGGATTTGACTGGGTTTGCAAGGCTGTGCAGTATTTATATCGGTGGACAGAGCATGAGAGGGCATTTCCAGCACAGAGGAGAGAGAGCAGGATAAGGACTTTGTGACAGCCTGTGTGTAAATCAGAATTTCACCAGGCCCCCCAGCCTATAGGTATCAGTGGGTCACATTAGGATCAATAATCCCAATTTTGCTAGTTTTTTCCCTTGTCCTCCTGGCCACAGATCCTAAGCTCATCTCCTTCTCTGGGAATCCTCAGCTGTCTCACACATGCATGGGAACAAATTCTTTCTAGATTTCCCTTCCAGTCCCTGAACTGGTGTCAGCTGTTCTAAAGCCACTACCGGCCATTCTTGTGGTCCCTGCTATGGGAGGAGCCATCCTTCCCAGGTGTCAGGTGGCTGAGGGGTGGCATTAGCTTCAAAGAAGGTGACAGTATCCTTTTAGGGTGACTCATGGCTTAAAACTTTTCTTGCCAAGAAGCATCTTTAAATGTGTTCCTGTAAGCTTGAATGTGGAATTAGGAAACTGTTGAGGTAGAACCCTGGCCAATTTTCTAGACCTAATACATTCACATAATGATCTACCGATTTAAGAAAAGAACAGGCTAATGCACTGGGCGATGGGGAAATACCAGGTTGAATTCTGTAAGGGTTTAACCCCTTTTGGAATGTTAAGCTAGTTCCATCTAAGAGCTTTTATAGCTAATGCCTCTCTTTGCAAGTATAAGAATGCTGAGATTGTGGGCCCTGATATTCAGCCGGTACAGGCATCCCAGCTGTTAAAACGTCCAGATACTGTCTTTTTTGTTTGTTTCTGTGCTCACAGCATGCAGAAATTCCCAGGCCCAGGCCAGGGATCAAAACCGCACCACAGCAGTGACAATGCCAAGTCCTTAACTCACTGCACCACCAGGGAACTCCCAGATACTGTTCTCTCTATTGTAAATTGGCCTCTGTCTTAATTCCCCAAGTGACCCCTCACCATCTGCCCCCCAGTCTCTGACCTGGGACCACTTCCACCCTCCCTAGATACAGTGAGGGTCCTGCCTGGAATGAGAGGGTCCAAGACCTCAGAGCTAAGGTTGGCAGTGGGTCTCTCTATGGGTTCCCATGCCAGACCAGTGCTAAATATATTTTTTCATTGGTTTTTAACATAGTCTCATTAAACATCACAACTTTTAAAATCTTTGTTAAAAGCCAAATGAGGAGAAAGATCAATTTAAGGCATGTATCCGTTATCTCATTAAAAACTAAAGGCTACTAGTGGGTCTCTGTGAGTTATTTTGGCTTGTTTAGATCTCAATTTTTTTGTCTAGGAATCAAGTCATTCATTATGTGAATCCAGTCCTAAGTTAGTTCTTTACCGAGAGAAAAAAACTGTTTGTTAGATGTTTTCTCAAATTTAGGATTTTTAAAGTCAGTGAATTTAGTGTATTCAGGATTAACAAGAAAGTTTCCATTTTACCACCCGATGCCAATCTGTCTAGCTGGCTGTGAGCAGACCCCTCCCTGGCAGCAGGTGGTCAGCAGCAGAACAGGTTATATCAGCGATGGCTGTGATATTGCTTCCCTGGAGGACCTTTGTGAGCAGAGGAAGTGCCATGTGTCTGGCAGTGATTGATCCAGTCCTGAGCTTTCCCAGCTCCTAAGCCCTGACTGATGTGGCCCCTGCTGTGATCTGCCCGTGGGGAAGGCTGCAGGCTGTTAATACGGTTGCACTTGTTCAAGGGGAAGCAGAGCAGGAGCTGAAAGCCAGCACGGTGATCTGAAGGCCACCATCAGTCCAATCTTCCCCTTCATGCCAGCCTCTGACATCAAGGGACCGCCCTGGCCTCTGGGGTCTGGCCGCTTCCAACTGTTCCCTTGTTATATAAACAGGCCAATAAGCATTGTATTCATGACTTAGTTTTGTTGAGTGAAAGAACTTAGTCCTTAGGAATTTTAGAACCAACCAAAAAGTAAAAAAGGATTATATATATATATATACATATATATTTATTTAGGGCTGCACTCATAGCATATGGAGATTCCCAGGCTAGGGGTCCAATCGGAGCTGTAGCTGCTGGCCTACACCACAGCCACAGCAACACAGGATCCGAGCCCCATCTGCGACCTACACCACAGCTCATGGCCATGCCAGATCCTTAACCTACTGAGCGAGGCCAGGGATCAAACCCGCAACCTCATGGTTCTCAGTTGGATTCGTTTCCGCTGCGCCACGACGGGAACTCCAAAAAGGATTATCGAAGTATTTCAAGCGGTACCATGTTCCACGAAGCTCCATGCCTGACTCCTCTGGGAAGGATGCGGGGAGGATCTCATTCACCTGTGTTGTGTTCATTCCGTCAACAATGCGGACGCCACCTGCACGAGAGCAGAGGTGCTGGTCAGATCCACAGGGGTAGATGGAAGTGGGGAGGACTTGGGGCTGGCTGGCCCTCATCGGTCTAGTTACCTTTCTCTCCGTGTGTCTCCCTGTGCTACATGCACCTCCAGCTTTCAGATTCCCTTGCAGCTAAGGCTCCAAGTATTGAACAAGAGGCTCACTGAGGCTGGGAAGCTGGAGGAAAGCCGGGCTGTGTCTCTGCTGCATCCACTCCTGTTGCTGGCAAGTATGGCCCTGGAGATTTTGGTCCTTTTCATATCAGCAGACATCCCTGTGGTCAGGTACTAGATTCACAGATGCTATGAAGCTGATCTGGGCATCCGATTTCTGTTCACTCTGGTCTAGCAGTGCAGTTCTGCAGCCAGTCAGCCTGAGGGCAGCTTCCAGGGCAGTGCACACAGCATGTGATTCCACCCATGTGACTGAGTCAGGCAGCTGCCCCTGGAGGGTCAGTTCTGTAATATTGCATTTCCTGCCCCACCATTTGTAATGCAAATCCAGACTTAGGATGTGAGCAACTTCTAAAAGTTAGCACATATTAATTTTGACGCCATAGAAAGATTTTCTGTTTGTAAATTATATGCTTTTATGCATTTTCTTGTTTCCCAGTGTATTTTCATATGTAGTATCGAGTTATTTGATCGAGACTACTTTTTCTTTAAGGAAAAACCATTTTGTCTTGACTGTCCTTGGTCCTTGTTTGACTAGAGGATGGGTCCTGGATTGGTTGTTAAAACTAAGCATCTCTCACCTATGTAAGCCCCTTATTGGTTTTTCACTCATGAAAACAATGTAGATGCCACACAGTCACAAGATCTGCTACTTCTGGAAGGCAAAAAAACAAAGAACTTTGAAGAGAGGATACTTGAAACAGGTTATTGTAGCAGGAAATGAAAAGGATACGCTGTTAGTGTCTCTAACTAAAATTGAGAGAGCAAAGGAATTGCCACATAATATGCCAGCTTAATTCTGGTATTCAAGAATTGTGTTAATATGGATTAAGATAAAATGATAAAGTTTTATATTAAAATATAGAGGCTAATATGCACCATCAATGTCTCTTTGATGGTCCTAGTGCCCTGAATGGATGGTTCTGGAAATCAGCCATGTGCTCATGTAAATGACTGAGTGAGAGCCTCATCTTCCTGAAGGGATGCAGGAGAGGGAAGAAAGGAATGAAAGGTGACTGGTAAGAAGTATATTTTGTCATACCAGGGTTCATGAGTTAAACAAGTCACCCATGTGTCACAGACCTGCTCCTGCCCTTAGGGGGCAAGACTGTCATAGCCTCCCCTCCCCTGGCGGGTAACAGCTCTCCCATCTGTTTTTGTCCCTGGTGAGTGACAGCTACTAGTTATCATGGTGAGTGAGGTTACTAGTTATCATGATGAGGTGGTTGGAGCCCACAGCCCTCCTCCAGTTCTTTTAAGAATTTCTCTTCACTGAGTACAAGGGACCACCTGTTATGATCTCCCGAAAGATCTCAGGTTCAAGTTGAAATGTTGAAAAATATCCGAAGAGATGTGACCACATACAGGACCGAAAAATCCAAATAAAGGATTTTCTCAGTGCCCAGCGAATGGCTGAGGAGTCCCTGGAACACTGCACTTTCTCCAGCTGAGGAGATGGGGCATGAAGCTAGGCCTGGGTCTTCCCTGTCCATCAATATGTTTTCATTTATCTGCAAGACAAACCATAAGTTCTTGCCTGGGGGCCAACAAAGTCAAAGCAAACAGGTAGAAAATTAAAAAAAAAATTTTTTTTCGGAGTTCCCCTTGTGGCTCAGTGGGTTATGAACCCACTAGTATCCCTGAGGATGCAGGTTCCAGCCCCAGCCTCACTCAGTGGGTTGAGGATCTGGCGTTGCCGTGAGCTGTGGTGTAGGTCGCAGATGCAGCTCGTATCCTGCGTTTCTATGGCTGTGGCATAGGCTGGCAGCTATAGCTCCGATTTGACTCCTAGCCTGGGAAATTTCATGTGGTGTAGGTGTGGCCCTAAAAACAAAACAAAACCAAAACAAAAAAATTTTTTTCTTGAGGGCAGAGCCTATGTATCTTCATCGTTGACTCCTCAGTTCCCAATTCTTTGCTTAATAACAGCTTGTCCAATAACTATATTCCAAATGCTTGAAGACGCAGTGCTTCTCTTCTTCCCCTTATTCAGCACTTACTCCTTGTGGGGAAAAGATGCTACTTCTCCTTTTCTTTAAGACATGAGACACTGCTTCGTTCTTAAGAATACTGAGAACTTCATGATGAATATTCTCAGAGGTGCACAGTTGCTATATTGTCTGGAAATGAAGCCACGTAATGACAATAGGGAAGAAAATGATTTCACAGTGGGTGGCTAGGATGTCCTGGCCACTCAAATGTGCAACTCAAGTGGGTAATAATGCTTTGGAGGTTGTGTGCAATTACTTGGCTTTTGATAATTACAGGTTCCAAGGCTTGGAATGGCTCATCTTTCGGGGACAATAGCTAATATACGGAGTTTCTTTAAGGGTTTGGTGATGCAGACCAGTATTAATTATGGAACATGAGGGAATTAGCATATTTCCCCAGATGTCTAGATTTATCCTCATTTAATTTTAAACTTAAAAATGCTTTCTCTTATTCCTCTTGTTAAATCTTGTCCTAGTTGAAAGATGGAGTTGGATGTAAGAAGCTGAGATTAGTTTAATTACAGGGTGTTGTGGTGGGGTCTTAATTCTACTCCCCCCCACCCCCGCCAGTCTCCCATCACTTTTCATGTATCGATTGTGGCATTGTCCTTGATTCTGTTGTTTAAATGAGGTGGTTATTTCGACCTCTTTTGAGAAAAAAAATCATGGTTTACATTGGATTTCTGTTGTTTACACAGTCTAAATGCTTCTCTGTTTCCCCACCGTTGCAGAAGCTCCTAAGCTGTGGCCTTGCCAGGGCCCTGGGGCTCCAGAAACTTCCTTTTCTTTTAGGCCTTCCAGCAACTCTTTTTCACCGACTGGTTCTTTATCAACTGGTTAATATGAAAACTGCTGTTCTCTAACGAGCTGTGATAACACAGCCCCCCTGCCTCACAGATCGGGGGCGTGGTGGGGTGGTGGTTGTGGTATGTGTCAACTTGCAGTGTGCCCTGCGGAAGACACAGTTTTATGGATCCACATAATATAATCTGTAAATCTATGTGATATTTACATATCCATACAAAGTTATAATAGATAAGTGTTGGTTTTTGTCTTTTTTTTTAACAGAAGGATCATTTGACCTTGGAGCTCAAAGAGTCCTGATATCTCTTGTAAAAGCGTCCCATATTCTCCTAGAAGTAGAACTCAAGGGCATTAGGATTCATTTTGAATGTAGTGCGAGGGACAAACTGACAGTCACTCCTTAACCTGTATAGATGGAGCGCCCTCTGTGCTTTGGGCGTTGCTGTGGGCCCTGGAGGGGCGGGGCGGGGGTGGTGGGAGTGACTGGGCGGCGGCAGCAGGATACCTTTTGATCAGGGAAACCTGACAGCAAACAAGCCAAAAAAAAAAAAAAAAAAATCATGTAAGGCCACGTGGAGGAGGTGAAGAGTAGACAGGGTGGGGGGTGGTGAGGGCGTGCAAGGGGGCGTCAAGGAAGGATTCGGAGGAGTGTCATTGCTGCCAGCATCTGAGTCCGGATGCTCTGGGCTCCAGTCCCGGCCTCCCATCCCCAGAGGGGCTGGACCCGCCCTCGTTGCAAGGGCTGCACCTGTTCCCGCCCTTGGTGGGCTTTTCCTTCTTTTTTTTTTTTTTTTTTTTTTTTTTGTCTTTTTTTTTTGCTATTTCTTGGGCCGCTCCCGCGGCATATGGAGGTTCCCAGGCTAGGGGTCGAATCGGAGCTGTAGCCACCGGCCTACGCCAGAGGCACAGCAACGCGGGATCCGAGCCGCGTCTGCAACCTACACCACAGCTCACGGCAACGCCGGATCGTTAACCCACTGAGCAAGGGCAGGGACCTAACCCGCAACCTCATGGTTCCTAGTCGGATTCCTTAACCACTGCGCCACGACGGGAACTCCGGCTTTTCCTTCTTGGCGCCGCTCCCTTGACGCCCGGCTCTGCGATCTAAACAAACCGCTTGCATCTAAGTCCCCATCTCAGCGTCTCTGTTCAGAGGAAGCCAGACCGAGCTCCATGTTAATTATTTTGTGGTTGTTGCTGTGTTTCTCTTCCGAAAGAAATCCGTCTTTAAAGTATGGGACTCCTAAATGATTCTCACCTTATTAGACTACGATTCTGTAGAGGGTTTCTGCAGGTACCCCCTTTTCATCTCCATTACCTAACAGCAATCCCTCCCCATTTTCTTCTTCCTCCTCCCCTCCCTCCTCCTCTTCCCTCTTCTTCAGCAATGAAACATCGAAGAATAGAGACTCTTATTACTGGAACCTGAGGAATCCTCCTCAGACTTTAAAAACAAGGGTAATGTTTTATCTGAGTGTTGAACAGCATTATCCATGCCCTTTTGTAATGTCTAAATGTAGCAGTGAGACATGGTCATTTATAAAAAGAAGCCCAGCCAGCCTGCCCAGATAATAGACCATGGTACCATGAATTAGTATTGATTGCATACGAAGTGCATGAAAGAGCTGCTATTTTACAGGCCAGCAAAGAGTAAAAGCTCATTTTCTAGAAGGATGGGTACCGTTAGAGAGTCCAGCCTCTGTCCAGATGGCCTGGGCTGGACTGGCCCAGGATCCCGCGATCACAGCTTCAATGTGCAACCTCCTGCCGAAACAGGATGCGGCTCAGCAGGTCCGGGGAGAGAGCAGATCTTCCCCAGCTAATTGAAATCTCAAAGTGTGCCATGGAGGGACGTGCTTCTTGAGAAGTGAAAGGCGTCCACATCTTCCTGAGTGTTAATGATCAGAACAGCATTTCAAAATCAATAGAAATAAGGGCACGGGGGAAGGTTTTACAGCGACCACGTGACCCTCCAGGTGAAATGATGGCTCCTGGACCATGAGACCTTAGACCCGAGCTCTCCATGACCTAGAGCATTTTTTCCCAAGTGGGAATCACAACCAGAAGACAATTGTGTGATGATCAGACAGCATTCTTCAACATGCAGCCACCAGCTCTTCAGATAACTCCAAAGAAGAAGTAATTCATGATTTTGATGATGTATTTTTTTTTTTTTTAATTTCCTCCTGGGATGAAAACTCCTCTATGCGTTTTTTAGCTCCATGGGGAGAGCCGTGCATCGCTGGATGGAACCTGGTAGTGGCGGTGCCACACAGCATCTGACGGGCCAGAGCGTCCCCAAGTTTAGGGGATGAGGCGGCCTGACCACATCCCAAGATGTCCAGGCAAAGAATTCTTCTCTGTAGACTGTGATGCCTGCTCCTGCCCTGGACAGGTGGGCCATCTGAAGCAGATAGGAGGCCCAGCTGGTGGGAGGGGCTTCAGGGAAGTGCCAGAGAGGAGGGCTGGAGGAGGGAGAACAGAGGGCAGAGCCCTTTCTATCTGCAGGAGGTGCTGCCACCTGCACTGAGGACCACCCAGCATCCTGGGCTGGGACAGGACCTGTGTGGTCTGTGCCAGGCCAGCCCTGACTCTCTTCCTTGCTGTTTGAGGAGCCTCTTTCAGAAGCCATGGGACTGGGGGATTCTGCGGAAGCAGAAACAAACGCCCGGTGGGTTGTAGCATCTTGGGAGACTGTGACCTCTTCCCGGTGCCCACAGTACCTTGGGAGTTTGGAGTGAATGTCCACCACCCAGTCCCAAACAATCTGAGCCATGTCTACAAAAGAGAAAACCCCTGTCCTTCTTACTCTGTCACCTAACTTCTCACTTGGAGATACTTGTCCTGGCAGGTTCTCTGCACTCTCCTTTTCCTTGGTGAATGCCTGGCTTCTAAGGATGTCCAGTGCGACATCTTGGCCTTTGTTTCTTTCCTACGTTTGGTACCAGGATCTCAGAAAGTGCAAACCAGTGAAGTACATGGGTTCGGGCTTCCCCTATATCTCTATCATTCCCCACTGAGAGAGTAATGGACCCCAGAACAGGTCCTTGATGGAACTCTCGTGTGCATGGTGTGTTTAGCATTGGGAAGAAAATGTCTGCCTTGGACTGAACATTAGGAAAAGGGGAGCAGGGCAGAACTGTACCAGGCCAGTTGTGTATGGGTGTCCACGTGTGTCATTGAGCCTCTGCACGGGGGGTGTCAGCTGAAGGACCATGGAGGGAAATTGTGTTGAGACTGATGGAGAGCTGAGTGGAGCACGTGGCTCTGCTCCCCCCACCAGCCCCGTCAGCACCCCATGCAGCTGGGATGAGGAAGGGTGTTCAGGGCAGCACAGAGGGAGAAGCTAGAAAGAGGCACTTGCCTGGATGAGAAATGGGTTTTCTTGTCTTGCACTGTGGCTATTCCCTTGTTACACTAATGTGCAAGGTGATATCAGGTACCCTTAGCCTGACTAGAGATAGCATGCTTATCTTCTTTTCTTTTTGCTTTTTCTTGTTCATGCTTTCAGTTTTCTTTTTCTTCCCTCTGGGGGGTGTGGGATTGCATACTTCAAAAAAGGTCTGGTAACTTATTTACGTAATTATAGGGTTGGAATAAAAATTGGAGCAAGTATTAAGTATGACTGAAAAGAGTGCCAGAGTACAGGCTATGTACTATCTTTTCCAAATCGTATCTAGTAGTGTGGCTTATGCATAGTACGCTTAATCACGTTAATGAATGCCTACTGATCGAAACCCCAGATAACTCGTCCACAGAAATCCTAACTAAAACATGAATCTCCTTCTGTTCAAAGGACACGGACGCTTCGGTGAATGTTCTGGAAGGGATGACTGCATAAACTGTGAGGTGCAAAGCTAATCTCCCTGTAGAGTAAATCTACAGGGAGAAAGACAGTAAATGCGACAGAGTCTTGGTTAAGAGACTCAGAACGAGAGAAACAGCCTTGTTTTTGCGTTGAAGTTCCTAGAAGTTGCACAGAGCCCAAGCCTATCCAACGCATTCCGATCTGAAATTTCAGTGAAAGTTGAGCTGCCTTGGGTGGATTTTTGCATTTCTCAAAATGTTGTGTGTGTTTGTGTTCAATTTTTTTTGTTTGTTTTTTAGGGCCGCACCCAAGGCATTCGGAAGTCCCCAGGCTAGGGGTCGAATCAGAGCTACAGCTGCTGGCCTACATCACAGCCACAGCAGCGCCAGATCTGAGCAGCATCTTCAACCTACACCACAGCTCATGGCAATGCAGAATCCTTAACCCACTGAGCGAGGCCAGGGATCAAACCTGCATCCTCATGGATGCTAGTTGGGTTCATTACCCACTGAGCCATGAAGGGAACTCCCTGAGCTATCAAAGGTACTTTTTTTTTATTAGCCATGGGATTAGTCAAGGTTTGGTTCTTTGAAACAACTGCAACGATTACTTACCAAACAAAACCAAACCAACCCTGATGACCTAAAGTTCATTGGGAAAAACTAAATTTGAAGTGCAGCCGAGATTTGTACTAACTCAAATTTCACTTGGAGTTCCTGCTGTGGCACAATGGGACCCATAGCGTCTCTGTAGCACTGGGATGCAGGTTCCATCCCCAGCCTGGCACAGGGGTTAAGGATCTGGCGTTAAGCAGCTGCAGCTTAGATTGCACATGTGGCTCAGATATGGTCTGGGAACGCCATATGCCCCCGGGGTGGCCACAAAAGAAAAAAAAAAAAAAGGAAATAAAACTTTACTCAAGAAAACTGAGTTTTTAAATATAGGAGAGATCTTATCTAAACAACAAAACCCTGGGGCCAATGACAATTAATTAAGGTAGGACTTATATAGCATCTGAAGGCAGAAACTAAGCACTTCTGCAGTCTGGGCTCCCTGCTAGGTACTTTCATGGATGAATTAATACAGCCATGTGGTGTCAGTGTCACAGATGAGGAAAAGGCAGCTTTGAGGGGGGACTCAGCCTCAACTTCATGCCTGATAAATACTGTCGCTGGATTTAAACCCAATCTACCTGGCACCAAAGCCCAGGCAACGTGCAGTCGACCAGGTAAAAGTAGGGGAGTCTGGGGCTGCTGAAGCTGCCAGTCCTGGCGAAGCTGCCATGACTGCTGGGGCTCCTCTCGGCTTGTGGTTTGCTTCCTGACTCTTCAAATCCAATCTGTGCTCCATGGAGCTTTGCTGGATCTTTTGCACACCATGAAGTCCCGAAGGGAAGGCCTCCTCCCTCTCCAGACTCTGGGACGAAGCTGCAAAGGTTGACGGAGATGGTGACTCCCATGTCTTCGCTCAGGGATGTCTGGGCTCCCAAGGCATCTAGGTGGCATTTCTGTGCCTTGCAGGTAATGTGCCAGGGTCATCTTTGGGTCAGAACTAAGCTGAGACTTTCCTTTCCATGGTTAGTAGCTATGAGGACTAACTGGTACCTACTGGTGATGAAGAACCATCCTTTTTTATGCTCATGGTGTCGAATCGGAGAAACCAAATAGAGTTCTCTCCCCTGTGGCATTTGATACAGACGGCTGACCTTTTCTTAGTGCTACAGTGAGTTTCCTTGGGCATTACTTGTGTTTGTCTGCTGAGCTTCTGTCTCGGTTGTGCAGTGTATGAATTTCTGTGGGCTCTGCTCCCGCAGTCACCTAACCTAAGCACACTAGCCTTTGTTCTTCCTCAGAGGATCTGGACTTTACTGTCCAGAGCTGGCCATCCTGAACTCTTTTAAAACCATGGCTGAGAAAAAGAGAACATTAAAAACTGCAGGTTAGCATGTAGTCCCTGTGGATCTAGTTCCTCTCCTAGGCAGAGGGCACTGAGGTGAGCGTTTTCTTCGTGGCATGTCACAATCAGACTTATTCAGTGTCTAAATGATTATGAGCCCAAATTGAAAATGTTGGTCATCTCCCTGCCCCAACTGCCACCTACCCACATACAGCTTACTAGTTGCATAAATTTATAAGTGCATTAAAAACAAGGCCATTCCTCCTTCTTTCTGTATGAAACAAGGTTCCTGGACAAATGAGCTTAAGAGCCTCATGAAAGGAATGGATATATGGCTATGTTTACCTGATTCATCCTGCTCTACACCTGAGACTAACTCAACATTGTAAGTCAACTAGTTCCAATAAAATGTTCAAAAATCATAATAAAAGGGAACATAAACTAGTTTTATAAGGGGGGGGGAACCCAAACCATGATTTTTGGCAATTTCTCCATGGAAATTATAAGGGGATAATTTTTTTTTTCCTAATCTGGTTTTGGCCCCATGTCCATTCTCCACTGCCTGGCCTGCCTTACTTTTATTTTTTAAAAATTGAAAAATATATATATATGTATATTGCTTTTCAGGGCCACATCTGTGGCATATAGAGTTTCCCAGGCTAGGGGTCAAATCAGAGCTACAGCTGCCAGCCTACACCACAGCCACAGCAACACAGGATCCAAGCTGAGTCCGAAACCTACACCACAGCTCATGGCAATGCGGGATCCTTAACCCACTGAGCAAGGCCAAGGGTGGAACCCATATCCTCATGGATCCTAGTCTGATTTGTTCACGACTGAGCCATGACTAGAATTTCCGGTCCTCTTTCCCTTTACATCCCCCCCCCCCACCGCGCCCCTCAGTGTTGAATTACTCGTTCATTATCCAGTCCCCAGATAGGAAAGCATATCATATATTTCATTGCTCAGTGTTAGTCCAGGGTGATGGTGGTCTCAAGGCTCTTAAAGGTAAGAATAATCTGTTATTTTCTTTTCAAAAAAAAAATTCACAGTTATTTGTTAATTTTCATCTATTTTAAATGGAAATATTAGTATGCTATACAATATGTACCTCTAAGTTACAATCAACAGATTTTATATTTAGAAATTCCCCACCTGTGTTTCTCTGCTGTTCTTATTTAAAGGCATTTTTTTTTTTTTTAATTGCCAAACCACATGACCCAGAGGCAACAGTATACAGAGAGGTGCTGGCGATTATCAGGAAACAATGACTCCTTTCATATGAACTGTCTTTCTGGATTTGAGAAAAGAGGGGAAACTTCAATGAGAAGGTAATCTTAGAAAGTACCGTAAATAAGAAATGCTATATATATGTCCTTAGTTGTTTGTGTAGATTGTAACCAGAATTAAAGGAAATTTCATGAGTAAAATTGCATCTTCTCATTAAGACTTCAAATTATGTTGGAAAATTACCTCTCATTTATTTAAAATGTGAGTGAAGTTTTGCATAAATTCTGCATGCGGCACCCCTAGCTTACTTTAGTTCCTTGTTATAAACAAGGTCACAAGGATATTTGAGAACTGTAGCTGAATGATACATTTTCCTCTAATGTGAATTGAGGTTCTCTAATTCTTTGAACTTTTTATATGATGCAGTGTGTTCTTAACTAAGATAAAGTCACAGACCCACCAAGTCTTTAGAGAAAATAGGGAACTTAGAGTTTATTCCTGTCCTCTCATTTTGAACAACATGCATCTAAGGTTGGTGGTACAGCTGAGTTACCCCTGGTAGACCAGAAGACTCAAACTCCAGGACATAGGAGCAAGTCCCACACTTTCAAAGAAAAGGGAACCCTCCTACACTGTTGGTGGAAATGTAAATTGGTACAACCACTATGGAAAACAGTATGGAGGTATCTCAGAAAACTAAATATAGAACTCCATATGATCCAGCAATCCCACTCATGGACACACATCCAGATAAAACTTTCATTAAAAAAGATGCATGTGCCCCTTTGTTCATTGCAGCACTATTCACAATAGCAGAGACATGGAAACAACCTAAATGCCCACCGACATATGAATGGATTAGGAAGACGTGGTACATGCACACCCTGCCCACTGTGTGTGTCCTCCATGGATGCTGAAGACTATTACTCATGCACTTTTCCCTTGTTTTCAATTTCATTGCCTCTTCCTCTCACTTAAGTTCTCATCACCTATTGTTGGATGTAGCTTATTCCTTTACACTATGTTGCACCATGCCAAGAGCACAATAAAGATTGTGCTGACTTGTTACCAAAAATAAATTTATCTTTATTCTTGCTAAAGAGACAGCTAAATCATCATTAAATACCAGGACTCTCTTTAAGGAAAACCTCTTTGTGATATATTTGAATAGCCACTCAGCAGATTTTTTTTTTTTGAGTTAATGAATGAATCCATAATTATTTTGAAAGTTCTCTTTTTGGGATGAAATAATGCCATTTGAAGCAACATGGATGGATCTAAAAATTTTCATACTAAGTGAAGTAAGTCAGACAGAGAAAGACAAATATCACATGAGATCACTAATATGTGGAATATAATAAAAATGATACAAAAGAACTTACAAAATAGAAACAGACTCGAAGATTTTGAAACAAAATTTATGGCTACCAAGGGGGAAATGTAAGGTGGGGGAGATATATTAGGGGGTTGGGATTAACATATATATACTACTTGATGTAAAATAGATGGGTAACAAAGACCTACTTTATAGCACGGGGAAATTTACTCAATACTACATGATAGCTTATATGGGAAAAGAATCTGAAAAGGAATGGGTATGTATCTGTCTAACTGATTTACTTTGCTATATGCCTGAAATTAACACAGCTTGGTAATAATTTTACATGAGTTTATGTCTAGTCTTCTCTATTAAGAAGCAATATGCTAAGAAAACATGAAGACAAGACGTGTAGTTTTGTTGCAAAAGAAATAGAAATTCGTTATAATTTGTTCTTCAAAATCATCTGACTTCCCTGCACAATTGTCCAGGTTCTCTTATTCCATTAGAAAAATAAACGTAGTTTCTTTACTGACTAAAATTATAGTTTGGTAACATGCTTAATATATTTTTACCAATATAGGAAGTTATAAAATATAGCACGTACACATCGTTCATGCATTCATTCTCAAAATTAATTCATTCTAGAACAATAATTATCAGTAATGACAATTATGTTAGTGACACTCTAGTAGTACACTTTCATGAGATATATCTTCCCAAGAAACCAATAAAATTTGAATAGAAAAAATGATCTAAGATAAAGAATGAAAAGTCCATTTTTGAAGTGCTATATTAATTAGTTGAAATCAGTTGACTAAAATTGCCACATTTTGCTCAAGTTGGAAGTCATTATAGCATAGATATATAACTTCGTAGCTGAATTGCATCTGAATAAATTACAAATGACAGGCTTTCAATTTGCATTATTTAATTCATAGCTTCAAACTTTTACAAAAGAACAAGATGAAAATTACATTTTCCACATAGTGAAATGAGTGTCATTTTTATTGTAGTTTGTTTGTCATGGAACTTTTCCCTTTACTGCAGAAATCATTCCTTTCATTTAAAGTGAAATTGTAGAATATATACATATGCCACCTATAAATGACTGAACATATTTTTTTTTTTGGAATTTTATGCGCCAGCAATTGAACACTTTTATGTAACAGAGAAATAAATGTGAATAGTGCTTTGTTTTCATTTTCAACATTTTCTAATGGTCTGAGTGAGAAGGCAGAATTTGGAGGCAATCAAGGAAGAAAATTATTTGAGACTTGGTATAGGAATTATCCATTCCCTAGTCTTTGTTAGTGTCTTTGTCCAAACCCCTAGGACTCTCATGTAAACTCTGGACTCTAGATAATAACGATGTGTCAATGCAGGTCCCTCAACTGTAAGAAGTGTGCTGCTCTGGTGGGGGCTGTTGATAATAGGGGAAGTTGTGCACATATTGGGGCAGAGTGTAAAGGGGAAATCTTTCTACCTTCCGCTTAATTTTGCTGTAAATCTAAAACAGCTTTAAAAATAAAATCCATTTTTTGAAACGTGAGCCATAGGCCCTTGGTCCCCGTCCTGATGTGGACCGTGTAGAATGTCAACAGGTGTAACACTTGGGGTTCTCCCTTCTTATATCCCGCATGGAACCAGCTAACCACCTATTTGGGAAACGCAGGGGACAGAAGCTCCCTTAGAATGCTAGGAATCAATGTTTAAAAAAATATTTTTCAAGATAGCTCTTGTCTTGGCCAGAGTTGCAGGTGTCCAGAAAATCTGTATGCCTTGCATTAAAACAAATAAATGATACAGCAGCACAATCATAGCAGAGGAAGTCCTAGGAAATGTAAGTGAAAGTAGCAAGTGTTGGAAATTAAGATAACTCTGGCTCGGGTCGCCAGTGTCGGAGAGTGAGACACGTGGACAAGGAGAAATCGCCACAAGCCTCCTTACTTCTGCAGAAGGGCGTGGGTACTCCAAAAAGCACATGCCCCGAACAAAGGACCCGCCCCTATTTATCCCTAATGCAGGTGATGTACCTGTCCCCTTCCCATTGGTCAGATCAGGGCACACATTCTTCCCAGCTGGCTAATTGAAACAAATTGTTACTGGGGAAAGAGGTTAACTGGAAGGGGGTCACAGGGGCATTTTGGCCGGGCCGAAACCAGAGCAAAATGGAGCCACCAAGATTTCCTTTGATAGAAAAGACACTATGTTACTTTCCACACAAGGGAGAAAGTTAAGCAGACTATTCATCGATCTGAGCTATCTGTAGACCAAGGTAAAAAGTACTGGTAACAAATATATAGAATTCAATACATTAGCCTAGGTGTCCTTGAGACTTAGAGATGCTGCTTGAGTTGACTCTGGGTATACTTAAAAGGGGAAAAAACAGCAGCTTATGTTGATAGAGCTTTTTATATTCGAACATTTTTACATACATTATCATCACATTTCATCTTCAATAGTTCTTAGAGAAATCAGGAAGTGTAACAATTTGCATTTAAAGCAGGGGAAATTGAAGAAGAGAGGAAGAGGGTTTCAAAGGTCACACAGTTGGTAAGTGAGTCTGTAATAACTCTGATCTGTTCCTGTATAAGAATCCAGAAGGCACATCCTTGATGGAAGGCCACACATTCCAAGACAGAATCACATTGTCTGGCATCTGAATAAGCCTCACAGGAGAGAAAAGACATGCGTGCCAAAGACCTTGGTGAGGTGGAAATTCCAACTTAGACATTTGCCCATCCTACCAGCAGGGTAGATACGCTATCTTACTATTAGTTACATAGTTGGCAGAGATAAAATGAACCAGGAGTTACATATCATCTAGAAGTAGTAGAGCGTCTGATAAATTCTTGGTTGTTTTATTGGCATTTATGTCCTTAATTTGTGTTGGGTAAATTGTGAACAGAACTGCTGCTGTAATCCTGATTGTGACTATTTGTTGACCTTGAGAGAAAGTGACTATGTCATGGAGATTGCATTAACTGGGCAGAAATAAACTGCTTCAGGAGATGGATATTTTAGATTGAACGAAGTTCAAAGAAGAGAGAGAAGACCATATTCTAGGAGCTCTCCAAAATTATGGAATTAAGAGTCATATAAGGGAGTTCCCCTTGTGGCACAGTGGGTTAAGGATCCAGCATTGTCACTACAATGGCTCAGGTCGCTGCTTTGGCAAGGGTTTGGTCCCTGGCCCAGGAACTTCCACATGCTGTGGGTGCTGGGGGAAAAAAAAAGAGAGAGTCATATAAGAGTTCCTGTCATGGCTCAGTGGTTAACAACCCCGACTAGTATCCATGATGACATGGGTTCAATCTCCGGCATTGCTCAGTGTATTAAGGATCCGGTATTGCCGTGAACTATGGTGTAGGCTGCAGACACAGCTTGGATCCCACGTTGCTGTGGCCGTGCCATAGACCAGCAGCTGTAGCTCTGATTCAACCCCTAGACTGAGAACCTCCATATGCCATGGGTTCGGCCCTACAGAGACAAAAAGACAAAAAAAAAAAAAAGTCATATAGTATAAGCTCAATTAATATTTGGTTTGAATGGTTTCATGAATGACATATTAATGACATTATATTGCCTGACAAATTCCTCTTCATCCATAAGCTACTGATTAAGGAAATAGAGGATATATCCTAATTGCCTTACTCTCTGTCCAGTTTTGTATCATTTAAAGTGTCCTTGAGTGATGGATGTTAACATGTTGTGTGCAATCATTTTTCAATATATACATGTGTCGAATAATTCTGTTATATACCTTAAACTAATACAATGTTATTAATTATAGATCAGTAAACCTAGGAAAAGAAAATTAAAAAAATAACAAAGTATCCTTGAGTATGTTCTGTACAGATCCCTGATTGAGACAAATTCAAATTGGGTTCAGTTCTTACGAGGTCCTTCAGACCGGAAGCAGCGTCCTGAGGACTGCGGTGGAGCAGGCTAACTACTTTTCTGTCAACATTATTGACCACTCCTGGTACCCAATGTCTTCCTGGATAGAGGTGTTGAAAGCCTTGGGAACTCCATTTACCAGCCTTTCTGACCCTCTGCCTTGATCCTACTTCTGGCTTGAAGTGTGAACTTTATGATCCTCAAGTAGATATTTGGACCTAACCCAGTGCCATGTTTCTCTTAGAAATTATAGCTGTCCTTCTTACCGCCTCATGGATGACTTTCAAAAGATTTATGAAAAGCCTTTGTCCAGTTCCTGAGTTTCTGAATCACAGTCTTCATTCTTTACTCAGGTTTCCAAGATCTACCATCAAATTTAATATGTCTACATTTCAGCTAATCCTTTTCCCCAGAGCCAGCCTCGCTTCTGGATTTCCTGATTTCAGTCAGTATCTCTCTGTTGTTTTGACTCCCATAGGCAGCCAGCCTCCAAGGCCTGCCAGTAATTGCCCAGCGATGTCTCTGCAGCCTGGTCTAGTCCACTGCTTTTGTTCTTTCTTCGCTATCTCATCACTTCATGCCTACAGTATTCCAGAAACGGGCTGCTTGCCACGCTTCTGTGCTCTTCATCCTTAACTCTACGCTACATGCCCCTGCCAGGGGGATCTGCCCCTATGACCACACTGGCCCTTGTGCAGCTGCTCTGCATGAGTGTATTCAACATCCATGGAGAGCTAGAGCCTGGATGCCCTTGGTCCCAGAGGCACTGAAGTCTCCTGTTAGGTGACCAGATATCCTTAAGGACATGGGGACATAGCATGGGTGGGATGCTGGGATGTTTTCAGTGCCACAGGCTGGATGGGCTAGAGTTATAATACAGTAACTTGGACTGTGGGCAATCTTGTGAGCAGAAAGAAGGACAGCCAGAGCCTGTCAATCTCCACTTGGGCAGCTGGTCTTATAGAGGGTGGCTTGGCTATACACAGGCATCACTGATGGAACTTTTCAAACACACCTATACCCCAGAGATTCTGAAAAGGATGGTCTGGGATGGAAATAGGATTTCTGCCTTGTTAAAACCTCAGTGGGTGGAGTTCCTCTTGTGGCTCAGTGGTTAACGCATCTGACTAGCACCCATGAGGATGAAGGTTTGATCCCTGGCCTCGCTCAGTGGATTAAGGATCCGGCGTTGCCGTGAGCTGTGGTATGGATCACAGATGTGGCTTGGATCCCATGTTGCTGTGGCTGTGGGGTACGCCAGCAGATACAGCTCCAGTTCGATCCCTAGCCCAGGAAGTTCCATATGTCGTGGGTGTGGCCCTAAGAAGAATTAAAAAAAAAAAAGCTCAGTGGGTAATTTTGGATGGAAACTGAACTTTCGTGTTTTGCTCCCCCTTTGGCCAGGAGATTGGTTTCCGCAGAAGGGTTCTGCTTTTCTAGGCTACTCTGCAGCTCTCTGGAGGGATGGAGCTGGGTTCCCCAGGGTGGCCCTTGAGGAGCAGTAGGGGGATTTGTCCACCAAGGTCGTTTCTGGCACAACTTGGTCTCCAGATCCTGCACCCATACCTCCCTACAGGATAGCGAAGACCCTTGTGCGGCTCGAGGGAGTGGAAACCAGCTTGGGTAGAGCTTGGAGGAGCCCTGAGGGTGGGGGAGCATCTGGCGATGTGGGGCCGGTGGGAGACCCAGCCACCCTGCTCTGATCAGAGGCCAGAAGCAGGGCTCTTTGAGGGATGGAGTTTCACTGACTGGAAATTCCCTCCACCAAGGCTTAAGGAAGCACCAAGGTTTGAGAATTGTAACTTCAATAAATCAAATGTTAATTGTAAAATGAAAGAAGAAGAGGAAGAGGAAGAAGAAGAAGAAAGAAGGAGGAGGAGGAAACTCCCTCCAGTTTTCTTTCTTCATTGTCCTCAGGAAGAGCTGGTGAGGAAAGGATTCCGAGAGGATCAGAGATAAGAAACGTGGGGCACTTTTGTTCATTAGGTGTTGAATTGTGTTCTCCCCACCCTCACCCCCGCCTCCCACCCCGGAAGTTATATTGAAGTTCTAACCCCTGGAATCTGGGAATATGGGAGCTTGTTAGGACACAGCCTTTGCTGATGCAATCAAGGTCAAGTGAGTTCAAGCGGGATCATTAGGGCAGGTCCTCTTCCAATAGGACTTGTGTCCCTGTCTTAAGGGAGAAGCACAGGGAGAGATGCCTGTGATGACAGAGCGATGCATCTATGAGCCAAGGAACACCAAGGGGTTGCCCCCGAAAGCACCAGAAGAGGCAAGAAAGATTCTCCCTACACCTTCAGAAGGTCACTTTCCGTGTTTTCATGAAGGGTGAGGGAAAAAAATGTCCCAGTGAGCAAACTGAAATTGAATGTGACCATAGTGGAAACTTTGCTGCAGCCCCGAGGCCCATCCAACACCTGGCCTCCATCTGCTCACAGTAAGAATCCCTGCTGTGGCACTAATCGCCACTTTTGGGATGTATGCAACGTGATTTTGTGAAAGGTTAAATATTTATCAATACAGATTCATCAATAGGTATAATAGCTCCCTGGAAATAGTAGCTGGTTCCTTGGGAGATATTTGCTACAAAGCTATTGGGAGTAAATAATAATATTTATAAGAATAAAAATATTTAATGCCTCTGAAGCAAGGGCCGCATTAGAAAATGCTTTCTGTACATTGCTTTCTTCAGCCCTCACTTTAGAAACTACGGCTACCTTTATTACACAGATGAAGGCACTGAGGCTTAGAACAGTTGAGTAACTGGTCTTGAATTATTGCTTGCAGATGAGGAGCCACCAAGCTCTAAGCCACTCCTTGAGGGCCCCTGTGTCCACGGAAGCGACTCTGGTACATGATTTGGGAGTTAGGAGTCTATCCTGTGACTGATCCTTGGTCCTTGGAACATTATATTGAGTGTTGCATTCTGTGTGTGTGTGTGTGTGTGTGTGTGTGTGTGTGTGTGTGTTGAATAAGTGGATTTCAGCCGTGTAGCTAGAGATTTGCTCTTCACATTTTAACCTAATCTGTGGTATTAATTCCCTGTCAAAATTGTAACAAATGACTTCAACTGGGTGGCTTAAAGCAACAGGAATTTATTCTGACAGTTCTGGAAGGCTGAGTCTGAAACCGGTCTCCCTGAGCCAGAGGAAGGCTCAGCAGGACCATGCCCCCTTTGGAGAGGCTCTGGGGAGAATTCGTTGCTTGCCTCTTCCTCCCCTGTGGCTGCAGACTTTCCTGGCTGGTGGCTGCATCTCTCTGTGCTGCCCTTGTGTACCTTCTCTGCCTGGCTTCTCTTCCATGTGCTTCTCTTCTAAACACACCTGCGATTGAGCCTGCGACCAACCTGCATAGTCCGGACTAACCTCCTCTCAACATCCTTGACTTAATCGTATCTTCTGCCATGTCTGGAAGGACATGAACTCTCTCTTGCTCCTGTTGGTTTCTCCTGGTGAGCCTAGCACAGGGCCTGGCCCACAGTAAGGACCCGATAAATGCTAATTTTTGTTGAATTGAGTCCCTTTGTACTGGGGAAAAATATATGTTAAAATCCTGGGATTTTTTTATTGCTTACATATTCTATTTTACCTGATTCTTTGGGCAATGCTAGATTTGGCTTGGATAATTCCTCTCTCTCTCTTTTTTTTTTTTTTTTTTTTGGTCTTTTCTATGGCCCCACCCATGGCATATGGAGATTCCCAGGCTTGGGGTCTAATCAGAGCTGTAGCTGCCAGCCTACACCACAGACACAGGAACGTGGGATCCGAGCCACTTCTGCATCCTACACCACAGCTCACGGCAGTGCTGGATCTTTAACCCATTGAGCAAGGCCAGGGATGGAACCCACAACCTCATGGGTACTAGTCAGATTCATTAACCACTGAGCCGTGATGGGAACTCCCTGGATAGTTCCTCTTAACACAAATACATTTGAAGTAGTAGAACAATATATCATATCAAAAGTATTTAGGAATGAATGGCTAACTCATTTTAATTCTTTTACCCATTTTTCTCTACTCTTCACCCGGATTGCCCCAGCTACTTGTAGTATCGTGGCTTTTTCCAAAAAAGACACAGCTTGTGTGTCCATTAGTGTGTGTGTGTGTGTGTGTTTGTGTGTGTGTAAGAGGCATAGCAAATACATATAGGTGTTTAAAAATCCTTAATTACATTTTCATTTTTTTATAATTTTTAAAAATTTTATTGAAGTATAGTTGAGTTACAATGTTGTGATAATTTCTGCTGTACAACAAAGCGATTCAGTTATACCTATATACACATCCATTCTTTTTAAGATTCTTTACTCATATAGATTATCACAGACTATTGGGTAGAATGCCTTGTGTTGTACGGCAGGTCCCTCTTGGTCAATCACTCCATAGACGCCAATCCCAAACCCCCATCCACCCTTGCTCCCCACATGTCCCCTTTGGTAACCCTAAGTTTGTTTGCCAGTCTGTTTCTGTTCTGCAAATAAGTGCATTTGCATCTGATATTTTCACCTCTTTCTGATATGAATAAGCCCCGGGATAAAGGGGCTTGGTGGCTGAGGTCTATTCATCATGTTTGATGGACAGGAAGGATGTGACACTTCCCTCGTGAGTTCTTTGAATCATATTGATTACAGAGTGGTTGCCCCACTCCAGCGCAGCTCCCTAGAACTCCATCTGTCATCTGCAACACAAATCCAAGTACAGTCTTCCCATTAGTGTTTTCTGACTTCCTACCTGACGTGGAAGCCTGTGGGGAAGTTGATCAATGGGGAGAGTTCTAGGATAAATTACTTTTGCCTAAAGAATATTAATACTGTCTACCTGGCTAGGAACATAATTGTGGTGGTAGAAACAGAAAAAATCAAAGATAAAAGTCACCATTGCCTTAGACCTTTTCTTTCTTTCTTTCTTTCTTTTTTTCTTTCTTCCTTCCTTCCTTCCTTCCTTCCTTTCTCTCTCTCTCTCTCTCTCTCTCTCTCTCTGTCTCTTCCTTCCTTCCTTCCTTCCTTCCTTCCTTCCTTCCTTCCTTCCTTTCTTTCTTTCTTTCTTTCTTTCTTTCTTTCTTTCTTTCTTTCTTTCTTTCTTTCTTTCTTTCTTTCTTTCTTTCTTTCTGTATTTTTGTCTCTTTAGGACCGTACCCATGGCATATGGAGGTTCCCAGGCTAGGGGTCTAATTAAAGCTGTAGCTGCCGGCGTACACCAGAGCCACAGCCACGCCAGATCGGAGCCGTGTCAGCGACCTACACCACAGCTCACAGCAACGCCAGATCCTTAACCCACTGAACGAGGCCAGGGATCTAATCCGCAACCTCATGGGTACTAGTCAGGTTCGTTTCCACTGCACCATAATGGGAACTCCTAGACCTTTGCTTATAATGAACTCCGTATGTTATTTGTGACATTAGTGAGTAGGAGGGAAAAACAGGCTGAGAGGAGAAACAGAGTCAACACAGATTTGGGGATGATTTAAGTAGACCGATTTTGTTCTTTAAGTGTTTTAAATGTACAGAAACATTAACCAATGATGGTCAAATATCTTGATAAATGTTCACAAACAGAAAATACCCATACAGTTAGCATCCATATCAAGAAACTGAACATAAGCTCCTCCCAGCTGTACTTACATCACCCCGTGCTCTTGACTTCTAAAGCAGATAACTAGCAGCGATGTAATTATACAGTTAAATAGCAACACCTAGATGACTTTTGGCAACTAAACGTCCACTTGAAGCAGCCTTAATTTGTCCTAATATAGCTTATTTAACATACCTTATATAAGAGCAGTGGCAGTTAATGCATCTTAAATGTACAAGACACCGCTCACTGAAACTTCCCCTGTGGTATAAAAGAAATGCAGACAGATAAGTAGATAGATAGATAGATAATTTAGCAAAAGACTCAGTGCTGTCTGATGACTGCATCCTAGGTCTCAGCATCTGGTAATAAACTTGTTCAGACCTGTTCTCCCCTTGACTCCAGTTGGTGTTTTATTCCTTGTCACTGGGGAAGAAAGCGAGTGGGGAGAAATACAAGCAGCAGGATGCAGGCTGCCCACCACACAAAGCCTGCCAAGTCCACAGGCGATAATGTGCCATTTTGTTTTCAAATGGTTGTGTTAAAAGCTCTATAGGTGCATATGGCTTTTCTTCACTGCAGTCTGGTTATGATGGTAACAGCAGTCATTGCTTAGCAGTGCAATAACAATATATCTACCTATCAAAGAGAAGGTGATGAGGCCAGATGCATTCTCATATGCAGAGTTGCATCTGTGCACAGTGTGCTTTTTAGAATCAGTGTGGACATGAAACTTGTTTAGCAAGAAGAATAAAAGACCTGGTGTAACCAGGGTCTGTGTCTGAGGATCTGCAACCGCGCATGTTCAAATGTTGCTTTTCCTGGAGTTCCCGTCATGGTTCAGTTATTAACGAATCTGACTAGGAACCATAAGGTTCGACCTCTAGCCTGGGAACCTCCATATGCCAGAGCTGTGGCCCTGAAAAGACAAAAAAAAAAAAAAAAAAAAGACAAATGTTACCTTACCTGTTGACATTTATCAAATGACAAGTTCCAATGATCCAACATCAAAGTTGATTGGCCAGACTGAAGGTAATGCTGAGTCACTGTCTCCTTACACAGAAAATGCCTGAAATTGACCTCACACGGAGGAATATAAACTATGCTGATGGCAACTGAAATGAAAACTGTATCTTAAAGCCAATTCTGGCTACAACAATGGAAAAGCACTTTATCTTTTTGTTGTTGTTGTTGTTGTTATGTAGATATAAGCAAAGTCAATTTTGAATGCACAAACTCTAGTTTGAAATTGTATTTTAGAGACATATAATTTCTTTTTTTAAAAAGAATCAAGTAGTATATCAGTTAAAATTTGATCAGAGATGCAGAACCACTAAGATACAGATGATGTACTGATGGAATGCACTGATTTTATTAATGACGTCTGTCTTAATGATATAAGATACATAATATACGCTATGTGACATAAACTGTGTAATATGTATGGTACAATTTGTGCATGTACATACAGGTATATGAAAGGATTTGACCACATGCAGTTGTGAAAGCTGGTGAAGCAAGCTCTGCAAGGTGCAGCCTTCATGTCTGCTCTGTCCAGGGAGCTTGACTTTTGCAGGACAGGCAATTGAAAAGGATGGATGAATAGGGAGTGGAGGAGACAGGGGACAAACTGGGATCCACATGTACAGGTTGGAACCCGTGAGGATGCCCTGGAAGCTGGGTGGGTCTTTAACCATCTCTAATGTCCCTGTTGAGGATTTCCTGCTAAAGAAGAGAGTGTTCTTGTTGACGGAGCAAAGCCATGCACCTGGAGAAGCTGAGGGTGGCCCCAGGACAAGGGCAAGCTACTGCACGTCTAGCTGCTGTCATTCGAATGAGCTGGAAGCACGTGGGCAACAAAAGCACCTGGTGCCCGTGGCTGCTGCTCCCCTCCCACCTTCTGAGTCATGAATACAATGTCTCTTTTGTTCCATCCTGGTGGGAAGACTCTGGGAAGGGAATTCTGGGAAATGCATAGTCTATTCAAGGTAACATATTGCAAAGCCACCACAGTCCACCCCTTGGCAACCTGGGATCCTTAGCCATTCTTTAACCCCACTTAAAATCCACGTTGGCAAGTCACACTTCCACCTCACCTTCTCCAACTGTCTCAGATACAGCAGAGAAAGTGCCCTTCTGGGTGAGGTTCGTGTCTCCCATTCTTCTAAATAAAGCTGGTGTATCCATATAATGGAACAGCACTCAGCAGTGAAAAAGGAATAACTTACACAGAGAAATCTCAAAATCATTATGCTTGGGGAGAGCAGCAGATACGAAATGGTACATGCTCTGCAATTCCATCTACATAAAATTCTAGAAAATAAAAACAAATGTGCAGCGACAAAAGGCAGAAAAGCCAGTGCCTAGTGCTAGGGACTAAGGGACGGATGAACTACAAAGGGGGAGAGACAAGTTTGGGGTGACTGAAAGGTTCCGAGTCTGATTTTGGCTGTGTTTTTGTGATGTATACATTTCTCAAAATTCATGAATTTATTGTATTAAATGACATCTCAGAAAAGGGGATTTACAAAACGGGATTAATAAGAACGAACCCATTCCTACATGTTTGCCCAAATCCTGTGAATTCTCAACAAAGCCCTCTTAATTGTCACTGCTTTCGAATTCATCCTGTATCTGAAGTTGGCTACCTCATAGACCTAAGATGTCCTGGGCCCCGCAGGGAAAGAGTATTAAAGTAGCAAGCATACTCTGCTGTCTCTTTGCTCATATCATACTGAAAGGGGCTCTAAACTTTCAATTTAGCTGAAGCTCTTCATTATGTGGAATCTGTTTTTCTTTCACGTTTCTTGCGTGTACATCTGGTAAGATCAGAATGTGTGTGTGTGTGTGTGTGTGTGTGTGTGTGTGTAGCATTTTGTTTAGTTTCTTTCATCGTGCATGTGGGAGGAGAGTTTTATGCATTGGAGATGGTCTGACAAGTGGGTGAGCTTCGCCTGTGAAAATCAGCCTGTCTTCTGCAGAGAGAGGTGGGCAATTTGGAAAAGCGCAGTAAGAGTTTGGGAGAAACAACATCAACAGGTCAGGTGCCTAAGCTTCTAATTGCAGGGAAGCTGGACTGAAATCTTGGGGGCGTTGAGCAGAAATTACTAATCTACATTTCTCTGTAATGATAGAGAAGGGAAGAGTCACATAAGGCAAAGAATCTGTAAACTCAGTGTAGGCAGCAAGCTCCCAGAGCCAGGGCAGGCAGGTGAAATGCAATGCAGAGAAGGTGACCTGCAGGGCAAGACCCCCTGGCGGGACACGTCCCTGATGTGATTCTCAGCCACTAAGCTTACTTTCTCTGGGTTTCCATCCAAGAGTTGTGGTCAGATCAGTCTTTAGACTGGAAGAAGCTGTCTTTGCCATTCTTTGGTCCTCTGCTACTTCTATATTTCTCACTCCCTCATTATATTGTATTTGTTCCATGTCTGCCTTAACACAGTAGAGTTTACTCTCCTTAAGGGCAGGGATTGGGTTTTTCTTTCCTTTTTAAAAAAGTCACTGTACACATTGTTTATCTGTGCCTGGAAACAGGAACCCTTAATACCTTTCTTGAATAAGTTTCTTGAATGAATGAATGTATAAAATATAAATATATAGAGAGTTCCCGTCATGGCGTAGTGGAAACACATCTGACTAGTAACTGTGAGGTTTCAGGTTCAATCCCTGGCCTTGCTTGGTGGGTTAAGGATCCAGCGTTGCTGTGAGCTATGGTGTAGGTCACAGATGCGGCTTGGATCACCTGTTGCTGTGGCTGTAGTGTAGGTTGGCAGCTGTAGCTCTGATTCACCCCTAGCCTGGGAACTTCCATATGCCATGGGTGCAGCCTTAAAAAGAAAAAAATTTTTTTAAATAAATAAATATGAAGGAGTTCCCCTTGTGGCGCAGTGGTTAACGAATCCGACTAGGAACAATGAGGTTTTGGGTTCGATCCCTGGCCTTTCTCAGTGGGTTAAGGATCTGGTACTGCCGTGAGCTGTGATGTAGGTCAAAGACAAGGCTTGGATCCCGCGTTGCTGTGGCTGTGGCGTAGGCCAGCAGCTACAGCTCCGATTGGGCCACGAGCCTGGGAACCTCCATAGGCCGAGGGAAGAGGCCCTAGAAAAAGCAAAAAGACAAATAAATAAATAAATATACAAAATATATAATATATATAATCATATATAAGTAAGTATACATATACATACATATGTATATGGACATATGTACATATTATATATTATGTATATCTGATTTATATTCTATTATCATCTGTTTTGTGTGATGTTTTTGTTCAACTGCTTTATCTTTATGCAATACCTGCTTTTCTTTTACTAAAGAATTTGTGAATTTTGCTACTTATTAGGAGAAGGAATTACTCTTTAGTATTGTTTTTCAAGAGAAAATTAACTGACTTCCTTTTTCCTGTAATGTTTATCTCCATGATTATTTGAACTGAGAATTCAAACTTGAGAATTTTTGCAGATTGTCTCCACCTCCTTCAAGTACAGCAGAGCACTTTTTCATCATTGTACTTTCTGATAATTTGATGTTAGCATAAAATTAAGCTGTCAAGAAATCAAAGGACATTGACAATCTTAAAGTCATCACTGAACAAAAACGATTGCACCTAATTCATCTGTCTTTGGTTCCTGACTTCCCAATTGATATTTCACAAGGGATTTTTCATTTAATTATTCAAATTTAAAGTCCAGTCATGAAAAACGTTAATGTGAATTGTCATATTTAATTCTCCCTAAAACAAAAGTGAATACTGCGTGGCTTTTTTTGAAGCCAAAGGAGCCTCCAGAAAAATTAACAGCTGTCAAAAATGAGTGTTTCTTGAAAAACAGCTATTATTTATAACAGTACCAAAGAAAATTGTCTCATTTCTTCCCTGAGTTATTTCAAGATATCAAGAGTGATAGATAACAGACAAAATGACTGTAGAATGCAACTAACATCCTAAACTGTTTTGGCTGGTTAATTCCAATGAAATGCACTATTTTCTTTTTTTTTTTTTAAATCTGCATCTAAAAAGCTCCTAATACCTCAAATTATCTTAATGATTCCTTAGTCTGATTAAGGTGAAATATATTGCTTCTCAAAATTATTTTGAAATCTTAGATTAGACTTTGTGATGTTGTATCCTTTATTCTTTATATAAAATACACATGACAATTTAGTAGGGGACTCAGATTTCTTTGAAAGAAAGCTAACATATCACTTCACCACAATATAAGTAATTAAAGTATATATAGTCAGAACTGAAACAGGTTTTCTAAAGTGCATTAATATCCTTCCCAATGTACCTGTTTTAGATACTCACAGCCAATTGATTATTTGATGCTCACACTTTAATATCTTCTAGGTGGATGAGATGAAATGTAACTTTTAGGTTCTCTGTCACTATCTGTTCCTCTCAGGCTGGCTGCCTTCATGGCAGCAAACAACTTCATCAACCAAATTTTCCAGCCAGAATCTCCAAGCCATCTTTGATCCCTCCCCCTTGCCATGCCTCCATCACAGCTGACCAGCAGCAAGGATCTTATACTGTCCCCTACCCTTGGTGGCACAGCCACCTCCTGCATCCAGGTGTGTGTCTGTTCATCTGAATGCCACTGTGGATGCTGGCTGCCCCCCTCTTGCTTCCCCAAATCCATCATCACACAGCACCAAGGGAAGTGGACAACATAAATTATAGACATTTGAAAATAAAACCCTGGATATTATGCAGTTATTAAATGGAGTGAAGTAATGGTTCATTTTGAAACTGAAGTTTATGGTTTAAAACAATCATGTCTACATGGAGTGAATTTTAAATGCTTAATTACCACTGTTAGATGAATGCTGTATAAATGATTCCAGCATATTATTAAATTAATTTAATAAACATCGGTTAGGTATATATAAATTACTTCAGGAAACCTTAATTTGGTATATTACTGTAAATGTTTTCTAAAGAAGATTGTGGAACACTGTTTGTCAAATCATTTTCATTAATCTTAGAGGGAAAAAGATTATTTTCCTGATGTGAATTTCTAAATAATAATTAGAAGAGACTTTATTATGAATTTAATTAAGTGTGTTTGATTGTGCATCATTATGGAGCCAAGTTTAAGGATAACTTCAGAAGTCTTTTCCTCTCTGGAACAGAGGCAGCCATCCTCCTAGAGATGGGAGGATATGGTTGTCTCTGTATCTTTTATCCATGAGAACAAATCCAGAGAGTAGGGATTCACTGATGGTGCAGTGGGAGTTCAAGCAGGAAGAAGTGACACAGCAAGTTAGGGATCCAGTGTTGTCACTGCAGCCGCTCAAGTCACCACTGTGGTGTGGGTTCGATCCCTAGCCCGGGAACTTTCATGTGCCATGGGCAAGGCCCCCTCCCCCCAGAAAGAGATTTTTTATTCCCAAAAGAAGGGATGGAGGATGCCAGAAAAAGGGGCAAATGCAAAATTTCTCTGTAGGATAGATACCATGATGAAAGGAACATTAGCATATTTTCACAAAATTTTAAAATTTTACAATTTTTTTTACAAGCTTATCCTTTGGTAGTTTGGAGAACCCGAATGCGATTTCTGCTTCTACAAGGGTAATCAACAACAACAACAACAACAAAAACTGAGGAAGGGAAACAAGGTGTCACTCTCCATAGCAGTAGGTCCTGTTTGACCAGCACTCTTTTTTTTTTTTTTTTTTTTTGAATTGAGAGCTCCTAAATTCAAACCACTAACTTATACTTCTTTGTGTTTCCAAAGCAACCTGAAATACCCATTCAGCCCTCAGGTGGTAAAGTTGGTCTGTTTAGACAGGGCATTGGATCACCACATCCACAGAATACTGGCGTGTTTGTTTTTTTAAGCTGGATTCACTTATTTAGGAAAGGATCTGAATTTCTAATTAATGGCCACTTCCCCACTTCCCCTCCTTCTCCGTACAAGTCACTCCACACCTGCCTCAGGGATGACACGTAGGCATTTCAGGGAACTTGTGTCTGAATAGAAAGGACAAAGACAGGAATCCACCTTAAAGGCTCCCATTTCTCTCCCACCTTCTTTGAAAGGGCCCCCTATTTCTCTTTTAGGCATTTTAATTACAATGACCAAGTTTTCCAGTCTAATAATTCAATTCTCAGGTATACTTCCCCTGCAACTGATCTCTTTAAAAACAACAAATAAGGGGAATATTTTAATAGAAGACAGTTATGAGAGTTCCCTGGTGGTGCAGTGGGTTAAGGATCTGGTGTTATCACTGCAGTGGTGGCTGAGTTTGGGATCCCTGGCTCAGGAACTTCCACATGCCAAGGATGCAACCCCTGCACCCAAAAAAGAAGACAATTATGACAATAATCTGGCTTATTTGAAATTTAATCCATGTCTGAGTTATGGTTAGGTGCTAAGCAATATTTGGGGCTTGGAAAATGATGATCATTTATGGACATTTCTAAAATAGCTCACTCCTGTTGGCTGTTTGAAATTAGAATTAGAAATATTTTGAGATGAAACTGCTGGATATCCTCAAGATTCCCAAAGAAAACCATTGTCTCTGAAGCTGAAATGGGATATTTACATAGTCTCATTGTGAGAGTTAATGAAAGAGGCCCTGGGTCAGAGTTAGTGAGCCAGGGTTGCTAGGTAAAGGGTTACTTAATGGTTTTACTTGCCTAGAGTTTAATGTTCCTCTGCTCTGATGTGCACATATGATAAGCGGAGTTAATATTTATGAATTGTCTGTGCCTCCCTCTTAGTGAACCCATGAGAATAAACGGGATAATACATACAAAAGCTCCAAAGAGGAGAAATCTTTTTTTTTTTCCTTCCCCCTGCTATCTTAGGGCTGCCTCTGTGGCACATGGAGGTTCCCAGGCTAGGGGTCGAATTGGAGTTACAGCTGCCAGCCTACAGCACAGCCACAGCAACACAGGATCCGAACTGCCTCTTCCAGCTACATCACAGTTCACAGCAACGCCAGATCCTTAACCCACTGAGCAAGGCCAGAATCAAACCCGCATCCTCAAGGATACTAGTCGGGTTCGTTAACCACTGAGCCACGAAGGGAACTCCAAAGAGGAGAAATCTTATAACCCAAAGTTAGCCAAGTAGCCTATGAATTCTGAGATTTACTTCACTCAAAGTTTTACTTAATGATAAACAAAGATTCTAGGACTTTTTTTTTTAAATGAAATGCCAAAAAGGGCATAAATTTCCTTCCTGCTACACTTACATGTTGGTGTAGGCTATCTTTTACCTACTGGTAAAGAGAAAAAGTCAAATTCCCCTTTTAGAGGGGAGGCTCTGTCCATCTGGAGTTAATGTCATATTTATTCTAGTAGTTCCTGCTCACATACAACTCTTTGCTTATCCCAAAAAAGCCAAGAACACTTGCTTTTCATTCCTCGTCATTTATCAATATTCCTAAGAGTCCTGGGCATCCTAGACTGAAGAAACCAGCTCCTGCTTCGCTCCCATGTTCCCCTGCGCCAACCTCCTTCCACCCCTCCTTAGACTTTGGGTTTATAAGGCTAAGTTAGTGATAAGGATAATGGCAGGCGTCACTTCTGCCAGATCTTGTGTCTTTAATGCTATGGGAACTGAAACCAAATGTATGGAAGTTTAGGGATTCTGTGTTTCCCACCTACCTCACTGTATTTTTTGCTGTGGATGGGAACGAGTTTCATTTCTGAGACAGCCTGATGCTGGGGTGGCCAGGGCAAACTCTTAAAATAAGACAACAGTGAAGTTTGCTGTGTTGAGTGACTCTTCCTTTCCTGAACAATTTCTCTGTAGCATGCCATGCTATTTGTTGGCATTTCACCCACCGTAGATCTCCTTTCAAAACTGGCTCAATCCCCTCAAACCCTGCTGCTGCTTTATCAGCTAAGGCAATGTACTAAGTCCTTGGCTGTCTTTCAACAATCAGCACAGCATCTTCACCAGGAGTAGAATCCTTTTCAACAAACCACTTTCTTTGCTCATCATTCATTAAACGAACTCCTCATTTGTTAAACTTGTATCCCAAGATTATAGTAATTCAGTCACATCTTCAGGTTCCGCTTCTAATTCTAGTTTTTTCTCTCTCTTTCTTTCTTTCTTTTTTTTTTTTTTTTGGTCTTTTGTCTTTTTAGGGCCGCACCCACAGCATGTGGAGGTTCCCAGGCTAGGGGTCTAATCAAAGCTGTTGCTGCTGGCCTAAGCCACAGCCACAGCAACTCAGGATCTGAGCTGAGTCTTCGATCTATACCACAGCTCACAGCAACGCTGAATCCCCAACCCACTGAGCAAGGCCAGGGATTGAACCCGCAACCTCATGGTTCCTAGTTGGATTCATTTCTGCTGCGCCACAACGGGAACTCCTAATTCTAGTTTTCTTGCTGTTTCTACCACATCTGCAGGTACTTACTCCACTGAAGTCTTGAATCCCTCAAAGTCATCTATGAGGGTTGGAATTAACCTCTTTCAAACCTCTGTTAATGTTGATATTCTGACCTCTTCTCATGCATCACAAATGTTCTTAACAGCATCAAGAACGGCCAATCCCTTACAGAATGTTTTCAGTTGACTTTGCCCAGATCCATCAGAGGACTCACATCCGTGGCAGCTATAGCCTTCGTGAACATCTGAGCTAAATCTTCCGGGTAACTTGTTGCAGCTTCTATTTCAGTGCTTGCTGCTTCACTCTGCACTTTGAGGCTATGGAGACGGTTTCTTTCCTTAAACCTCATAAGCCAACCTCTGTTGGCTTCAGTCTTTATTTCTGGGGCGTCCTCACCTCTTTCAGCCTTCACAGAATTGAAGAGAGTGAGGGCCTTGCTCTGGAGGGCTGAAGGGAATGTTAGGCTGGTTTGATCGTCTGTCCAGACCACTGAAACTGTCTCCAGATCAGTAGTAAGTTTCCTTCTCTTTCTCATCATTCCTGGGTTCCCTGGAGTGACACTTTTCATTTCCTTTAAGAACTTTTCTTTTGCATTTATATCTTGCCTGTTTGTCACAAAAGCCCTAGCTTTCAGCCTATCTCAGCGTCTTGAACAGGCCTTCCTCACTAAGCTGAATCATTTCTAGCTTTTGATTTAACGTGAGAGACATGCTACTCTTCCTTTCCCTTGCAATTCCTGTAAGGCTCTCTTTTGCAGAGCAAATGCACAGTCCATCCAGTGGCTGATGGAATATTGTTGAAGTCATAGAAATGCCAGCTTGAAACTAATCTGGGAAGAAAGTAAAAAGAAATGAATAATTCTTAAAGAAAGTCTTGGGACCTGATTTTGCTTTTCCCTATCAGAAAGCCAATTCCCGTGGTTTGAATGCTTAGCATCTTGCTCAGTGCATCACACGAAACAGCAGCTTGAAGATCTATTAAGTGATTTTATGTTCTCTAGAGCCACCCCTCCCAGTAGGTCTCAGGCAGATGGATGAGCTCTTATCTGAAGAGGAAACCAATTCTTTTTCTATAACACACTGAGATGAAAACGATGTCAGTGGAGGTGTGTGATGAACAAGTTTCTCCACCTTTCTATGAACACGGAACCTGACGTTTCATCACACCCACCAGTGAAATGGAAAACGGCTCCAGCCCCACTAAGATCAAAGTCCCTTACTCCGGACAAGGTGCATAACATGTGCAAGAGTGGAGCAGTGCATGCATGTGTGTGTGTGCATGTAAGCGTGTGTGTGTGTGTGTGTGTGTGTGTGTGTGTGTGATGGTGGGGTGAGTGAAGGGGAAAAAGAACAGAGAACGAGAGAGAAAGGGATTTTCTAGGCTTGAAATTGTGTGATCAATAAATGAATGGGGAGTTCCTGATTTGTGGCAGGGGAGTAGAAACCAACTAGTATCCGTAAGGACAGGGGGTCAATTCCTGGCCTAGCTCAGGGGGTGAAGGATCCAGTGTTGCTGTGAGCTGTGATGTAGGTTGCAGACATGGCTTGGATCTGGCGCTGCTGTGTCTGTGGCATAGGGTGGCAGCTGCAGTTCTAAACAGATCCATAGCCTGGGAACTTCCACATGCTGCAGGTGCGGCCATAAAAAGAAAAAAGAATTAGTGAACAGAATACCCGTCCTTTGTCCTAGGATTTCCTTCTAAGAGCTCTCATCTTTCGAAATCTTGGTTATTTCTTGTTTGTTGCCAGGCCAAATAAAACTCATTCCACATGTTGGTTTATCATTTTCTCTGACTTCATTATCTGGATGAAGAGAACCGGCTTTTGGATTTGGATTTTGTGACTTCCCAATTGAGCGATTCTGAGGAAATGTTTACACCTCCGAAATGGAAGAGTGAGGTTGCTCCCACGCTGGATTTTTGTGAGGATTAAGGCAGCTCTGACCAGCAGAGTGCTTGGTTCCTGGCTGGGCACCTTCTAGGCACCCAACACAGGCACGTTCCCTCTTCTGTATTTTTAAAATTTCACACCCAGTCGAGAAGGCAGGTGGTAGCCTGGGGGTATGCTTGGCATGTGTGTGATCCCGTGTGCCCTGCGCCCTCACTCTTGCAGCTGAGCATCAATAATGCACTGCAGAAAACTCAGCCAGGCAGAGGCGGATGCAACTAGGACCCTGTCTGCTGCTTGAAAAACACATCTCGAGTCCCAGGGCAGGTAACAAGGTGTCTGCTTGCCTCATGTCCACACGATCTGAGAACTCGGTCTGAGCCCTGGGAAATTAACACAGCTCTTAAAAAACCCCTTCCTCACTCTTGACCTTTCCTAAGACAACATTTCAGTGCGGGTCTCGGGAAACATTTGCAGCTCGCCGACTGATAGCATTACTCTGATTGAGAGCCACGTTCCTTTTTTTTTTCCCTTTATGAAATACTCCCACTTTATCATTTGTCACAGATATAATTAACTGCAGCTGTCTTCAAAAATTGACAATGGCTGTATTTCTCCCCACTTGTTTATTCGGTATAACTCAGGTTGAATCCTTCAAAAGTGGAGGAGGGAAGAAGTTTCTTTTTCTTTAAAAAGTCCAAAAAGCTGAGGTTCATTTATTCATTTGGGCCTTTCAGTGAAATTACACCTAGAAAAAAATTAAAGAAGGGGCTTGTCTTTTATTTTTCCCATAGTATTGGGAATCAGACATTTTTGCCAGCATTTTAGGACATAGAATTTATACTTGGAGATATATTTTTGAGGTAAGTTAAGTATTTCTCCCTGAAAACATTTTAGCAATGATTTCCTGATTACGTTCGCTTCCCTCTAATGTGCCTCAGATGAAGAAAATAGCTTAGAATAATAGAAATAGAATATTTGCATGGCTTGAACTTAAAAAGATGACTCTACATCCGTCTTTTTTTTTCCACATCCCTGGCATGCAGAAGTTCCTGGCCCAGGGGTCAAATGGTTGAATCCAAGTCACTGCAGTGACAATGCCAGATCCTTAACCTACTGGGCCCCAGGGAACTCTTCTCCATCCTTCAACATGCAGCCCTGTATCATTATTTTGATAGTAAGGATGAAATAATCATGCAGAAATCCTATACCAGAGGTTTTAGGTACAGCAGCATTTTTTTTCAAAGTTGCTAAAGACATGAACACTTGTGGATATATTTTCTCATGACAATTTTGACTCTTTGTTTAAGACTCAGTCTAGAGCCTGAAGTTAATACAGATCATTGTTTCAGAGGTTCCCTGGAAAGACTTCATAGAACTTGGCATCACATAAAACCTGATTCGAATTTTTGTTTGTTTGTTTGTTTTTTGCTTTTTAGGGCCACACTTGTGGCATATGGAAGTTCCCAGGCTAGGGGTCAAATGGGAGCTACAGCTGCTGGCCTACACCACAGCCACAGCAACTTGGGATCAGAGCAGTGTCTGTGACCTACACCACAGCTCACATTAATGCTGACTCCTTAACCCACTGAGCAAAGCCAGGGATCGAACTCACATCTTCATGAATCCTAGTCAGGTTCTTCAACTGCTGAGCCACAAAGGGAACTCCCTGAAAATATTTTTTTCAAAGGATGTTAAAAAGGCTTTTCTTCAGAAAATTTAAAGCATAATAATCGGAGACAACATAGACACATTTCTACTGGAAAATATGAGGAACAGTTTGATGGTGTTATTATTTTCTAGGTCCATTGATCAGCACATTAGTGTTCAGATAACATCGCTTCTTGAATAACTTCGAAGTAATTTAGCCTCGCATGTGGCAAAGTCCCTTACTTTCATTTCCATCAAGCACAGATCTGTTATGATCATTTTTTGGCACAGCAAAAATAACATGAAAATCTCTTTCAAATGTGAGTGGGGCTTAACTGCCACTGCAGAGCCCTAGCTGGAGAACACAGCCTGTCCTTGCTGGTGTCCAGCCCCCAAGGCTTTGTCTGCAGAGGTGACAGTGCTATTCTACCCACTCTGACACAGTTTATGAACCACCATGCTTCCCCACCTGCCTCTTCTGCATGTTGAATTCCTGTTGATTTAAAAGCCAGGCAAGGAGTTCCCACTGGGGCTCTGTGGGTTAAGGACCCAAATGGTACCCATTAAGATGCAGGTTTGATCCCTGGCCTTCCTCAGTGGGTTAAGGATCCAGTGTTGCCACAGCTGCAGTGTAGGTTGTGGATGCGGCTAGGATCTGGTGTTGCTGTGGCTGTGGCTTGGGCCACCATGGCAGCTACAGCCTGGGTTCTCCCCTTGCCTGGGAAATTCCATACGCTGCAGATGTGGTCCTCAAAAGAAAAAAAAAAAAAAAAAAAAGCCAGGCTAACATACAGTCTCTGCTTATAAGTATCAATAATCATTTTTTAATAAAATAAATTACATTCAGTAAATTAAAGTACTGAACCAGAGGGCTTTGGTGGGTCCTGAGGACTGGTGTGAGATGTGCAGAAATTTTATGAAGTTAGGAAGGAAGCTCTTCAACAGAATGGGCAAGGGTATGTCTTTAGCTTAGGCTTTCCACTGGGGCGTTTTTAAAAAGTATGTCTTGGAGTTCCCATTGTGGCTCAGTGGGCTAAGAACCTGACATAGTGTCTGTGAGGATGTGAGTTCCATCCCCGGCCTCACTCAGTGGGTTAAGGATCTGGTGCTGCTGTGGCTGTGGTGTAGACCAACAGGTGCAGCTCCAATTCGACCCCTAGCCTGGGAACCTCCATATGCTGCGGGAGCGGCCCAAAGAAATAGCAAAAAGACAAAAAAAAAAAAAAAAAAAAAAAAGAAAGAAAAGAAATAAAAAATACTGGAGTTCCCATCGTAGCTCAGTGGTTAACGAACCCGAATAGTATCCATGAATCCGACTAGAATCCATGAGGACTCGGGTTCAATACCTGGCCTTGCTCAGTGGGTTAAGGGTCCGGCGTTGCTGTGAGCTGTGGTGTAGGCCAGCAGCTGTAGCTCCAATTTGACCCCTAGCCTGGGAACCTCCATATGCCTCGGGTGCAGCCCTGAAAATACAAAAGGCAAAAAAAAGAACAAAAGAAAAAATAAAAGTATATTTTAAAAGTAATCTTCAGTGTGTTAAACATTTCTGTAAAATTTAACAATTAACAATTAAAATTTGATTTATAATGCCTAACCTGCCAGATATTGATAATTTAATATACTTCATATTTAATGATTCCTTAGGATTATTGCTATTTAGGAAATTGCCAATATTAAAATCCTACACCTAGAAAGGTTTTTTTTTTTTGTCTTTTGCCTTTTCTCTTTTTAGGGCCACACCCCTGCGGCATATGGAGTTTCCCAGGCTAGGAGTCGAATTGGAACTGCACCTGTTGGTCTATACCACAGCCACAGCAATGCAGGATCCAAGCTACATCTGCAACCTACACCACAGCTTACAGCAACACCAGATTCCTAACCCCTGAGCGAGACCAGGGATCATATCTGCATCCTCATGGTTCCTAGTTGGGTTTGTTAACCACTGAGCCACAAGGGGAGCTCCATAGAAAGTAGTTTGTGTACCATCCGATTCAGGATATTTTTGTCTATTCTTAGTAAGTATCTCCCCTTGAGTATCCCTATTTGTTAATATCTTGTTACCTCCATACATCTTATTTATTTACAGATTTTGTATCTTGGAAACATTTACTAACTTGGAAAAAAATGGCATTTTTTAAACTTGGCATAGAAATTATCTGATATCTTAGAGTTGAGCCATTGTATTTGTAAGACATGTCACTTATTGTATTCAATAAAATACAAAATAATTTTACATTTCTAAACTTACTTTTCTCATCCCAATGTACCTATCTCCATTCTTGTTTAGTAGCAGCCACTTTGGGGGCATAAACCTTTCCAGTGACTCCTTGTTGTCCCCCTGTCTCTGGGGAGCAGGTTGATATATACAGAAAGGGACAGACAGAGGACAGGCGGACCACAGGCCATCATTGCTCTGACGCCAGCTGGCTGTGCAGGTTCAGTGACCGACGACTTGTGTGCACAACTCAACCCTATCCATTGAAACACAACTCATTGTCAAGGCGTGTCCTCTTGGAGGTGGCGAGACTGTTAATGCCCCACCTCCAATTATCTAGCTATCTCTGTACATGTCAATTGTCTCTTTCTCATACTTTCTTTTTTCTTTTTTTTCTTTTTTTAGATCTGCACCTGCAGCATGTGGAAGTTCCCAGGCTAGGGGCTGAATCAGAGCTGCAGCCACTGGCGTACACCACAGCCACAGCAACACGGGATCCAAGCCGTGTCTGCAATCTACACCCCTGCTGTGGCAACACCAGATCCTTAACCCAATGTGCAAGGCCAGGGATGGAACTCCCATCCTCACAGATGCTACATCACGTTCTTAACCCACTAAGCCAAAAAGGGAACTCCTCTTTCTAGTATATTTAATATACGAAAAGTGATGCTAAGGCAACCATGCCTCTCTGGGCATGATTATCTTACTCTTCCTGGACACTTTGCTTGATCTGGTGACACTCCAAATGTGTCCTTTATCTGGTGACACTCACTTCTGTAACAAAAAAACCACAAATATTCTTCCATTTCCACCTTCTTGTTTCATCTTTCTCCCAACGTCTTGTTGACCTGTATACATTTCCTTAACGGCTTAACAATTCATTTTATTTCTACCATCTACATGGTATCTTTCCTCCTCTTCAGCAGGTCCCCCTCTGAATGCCCTTTGGACAAGCTGTGCCCTCTGGAAGCAGGGATGGCTAGAGAACCATTCCCCTCTGAGTCAGTATCACATGTTGCGTTTTAAGGCAGGGTGAGCCAGGCCAGGTAGGGAGATGGTTGGGGCAGGGTGCTGAGAGAAGAAAGGAGCTCTGGTTGCTAAGCAACTGAGTTCTCAGATGCCATCCCACGGGACATGTGACCAGAGTCTAGGGGTGTAGTCAAGCGTAATGACAATGATTTATTAGCCTAAAAACAAAACAAAACTGTAGAACTTCTGGATAGAAATAGCATTTTTCCTTTTTTTTTTTTTTTTGGTTCCTTTTCTAGAACACAGAGTTATCAATAAGAGAACAGGAACTATGAACTGCTCATCTTCTATGAGATCAGAAATTGGCTGATACTCCAAAGTACAGCTTTTGAAGATCAGAGCCAAATATGGGGAGACTTGGGCCAAAAGGAGAGGCGGGCACACTGTATACAAGAGCCGGTGCATACAGTTCCAGATTTTAACTAGATTGCAGCAACTACCTTTTGCAGAAGGCAGACAGGCCACAGGAGAAGCCAAGAACCTCCTTGGGTCGGAGTGCGGGTGGGGGTAAAGTTCCCGAAGGCAGAGAAGCAGAGGGGCCAGTTCTGAAGGCAGGACAGGAGAAATGGCACACTTTCTTAACCTGCCGCAGACCAGCCTCCGGATAGCAAGGAGTGTGGGGAGAAGGTGGGCTGCAGGAAGAGGACTTGCTGAGGTTTGCAGCACGTATAAACAGCATCACTGGGCCCGCTTCCCCGAATGACAGGCTCACCCTGAAGGGGGCAACAAGATGCTCTTGACGAGAGACATATCAGCCAGAGGACACGGCAGATAAGGTGCATTTAGGCACAAAAACCAAAACATATCCAGTTTTTTTTCTTTTTAGAGCCACACCTGTGGCATATGGAGGTTCCCGGGCTAGTCATCGAAGCAGAGCTGCAGCTGCCGGCCTACACCACAGCCACAGCCATGGGGGACCCGAGATGCATCTGTGAACTATGCCACAGCTTGCAGTAACACTGGATCCTTAACTCGCTGAGTGAGGCCAGGGATCAAACCTGCATCCTCACAGAGAAAACATCAGGTCCTTAATCTGCTGAGCTACAATGGGAACTCCAAAAAATAAAACATTTTCAGATGCTCTGTTCACCCATATCTCCCCTCCATTCAAATCCCCCATCCCTGGCTTGAATCAATAGCAGGCCCAGAAGGGATGGTCTTAGTTTAAAAATGAGAAGTAAGTACAAAGGATCCACAGGAACGCTTTACATGAATGTAATCTGGAAAAAATAACTAGGAAAGTTAATTAGCGTAACAAATGAAAAGTGGATGAAGAATGCACACTAGAAGAATTACTCCAGGAAACAGAACCATGAATTCAGGAAAATGACTTTATATTAGTAAAAAACATTTAAGAAACAATGTTTTACTGTTTTACCGGTTTTTTCTTTTTTTTCGGTTAGTAAAAAAAAACTCTGTTAAAGGAAAGATATGAGATAAAGTAAAATAAGAAAAGCCTTAAAGTAAAAGTTGAAAAGTAAGCTGGCAGACTTTAAGGAAGAATTGAAATTTAGCAATAAAACTGTCAAGGAAATAACAGCTACAATCAAATTTGGAAGGGAAAGAACAGGGCATTTTACTGCAAGAAGAATCTGGGACACAGAGCAGAGACTTGCCAATGGTCCATAAAAGGGGATGGAAAGGAACCAAAAGATCAAAGTGTTTAGAGAAAAGATGAAACACAGAAAACAAAGAGATCCCCGTTCAAAGAATAGCATTCCTGAAAATGAGAAGGGAGGACCCAACGGAAAAACACTCAGGACAGCATCGAGGACAACGTTTCTAAAATAAAGAACTAAATCTGGGCATTGAAAGCAGTTCTTGGAAAAATGGCAGAGAATGAACTATCTTCTCATGAAGTCTGTGAACTTCAGCATCCGCGCAACCCAGGTTCCCACAGACGTAAGGGTGGGAAAACGCTCCCTCGATGGGTTAAGCCTTGCCGGCCACCGACCTTCCTGCAGCCGTGGTCATTTCCAGACAAGAGTCAAGCAAGAGTAGAAACGGAGCCCAGGAACTGTGAGCTTTCTAATTACAGAACGTAAAGGGATATTCTACCCTACGTTACATGAAAACAAATTCCAGGAGTATTAGAAATATTTTTGCTTAGGATAGGGAATGTAACTGCCCTCACACCCTCGTTTTTGTAGTTTCAAGGACATAAATACTTTCTAAGTTTAACACACCATAGCGGAGAGATGTAAGTCAATTGCTTAAAGCTATTTTCTAATAATTGAAAAGAGAAACAATTCATATAGGGCCACTATTTTTTAAAAAAAATATACAAATAGGAACAAAACGAATTGCAAGCCTTCCAACTTATGGTAATGAAAAACCAGTCACAGAAATATATAAAATAGGAGTTCCCTGTGGTGCCATGGGTTAAGGATCTCGTCTTGTCACTGCAGCAGCCAGGGTTTGATTGCTGGCCTGGGAACTTCCATATGCTTCTGGCTTGGCCAAAAAAAAAAAAAAAAAAAAAAAGAAGAAGAAAAAAAAAAAGTAAGCAAAAATTAAAAAAAGAAAAATCATTAAAAATAAAATTTTATTTTTAAATTTAAAATAAATTTTACAAGGTTAAAAAAGAGAGAGAAATTCATAAAACAAAGAACACATTGAAGACACTGCAAATATAATGGGAAAACAGAAGTAATACAATCAAGAATTTATACTATAAGATAAATTTAGAGTTAAGGCCAAGCTATTATATTGCAAATGTAAAAAAAAAAAAATCTAGGAAAAAGACTCAGAATGGTTTTCAAATATATGAACCACAGGCTAGCTATAAACAGTATGCTTGGGACAAAATTGCACAGGAAGGTTAAAAGGATAAAAATATGTCAAAGGCATTAAACAAATAAAGCAGGAGTCATGATGCTTAGATAAGGTTGACATAAAAAATAATTCTAATTAAGAAAGCTTAAAATAGGAGTTCCCCTTGTGGCACAGCGGAAACAAATCCGACTAGGAACCATGAGGTTGCGGGTTCCATCCCTGGCCTTGCTCAGTGGGTTAAGGATCCAGCATTGCCGTGAGCTGTGGTGTAGGTTGCAGACTTGGCTCAGATCCCGCGTTGCTGTGACTGTGGTGTAGGCCGGCAGCTGTAGCTATGGTTAGACCCTTAGCCTGGGAACTTCCAAATGCTGTGGATGTGGCCCTAAAAAAACAAAAGACAAAAAAAAAAAAAAAAAGAAAGAAAGCTTAAAATAATATGTGTGAACAAATCCAAATGAGGAGCTAATGTTCATTAATTTACTGTTATTAAATAACAAAGCATTTAAAAGTAAAAAGAAATACACAAAGGACTTAACAGAAAATTTAATAGTTAGAATATTAAATATTAAAGATTAAGCAGTCAAAAAATAAATGTCTACGAATCCCAATGGCATAATTATTCAGATTGACCACACACACACATCGATCCAACTTAGACAATGAAATTGGAGAATTTCCTTTTCAAACGTCCTTTAATTTTAACAAGATGAACACATATAGGCCTCGAAGGAATCTAAGTAAATTACAGCGAGAAGAAAAAAATCCAGGCAAGAATTTTGAAGTGCTGATACTGAATTAAAAATTGATATTCAAGGCTGAATGCTCTAAGGCTGCTAGTCTATGGTTTAACATTCCAGAAAAAGAACTGGCCTGGAAACTTCCACATGCCCACAGGTGCGACCAAAAAAAAGGAAAAAAAAAAAAAGAGAGAGAGAAATTTATTGAATTCCTACTACTTGCCAGGCACATTTCCAGGTAGGTTCTGAATATATACCAGTGAATAAGACTGACACAAAAATATGCCGACCTTATGGATCCTGTATGAGATAAGATGACAGAAAATAAATATGACAAATAAGTAAAATGATAGTACGTTAAGACACTGATAACATATTAGATGCCGGATCCTTAACCCACTGAGCGAGGCCAGGGATCAAACCTGCAACCTGACTGACATTATGTGGAGCTCTTAACCAGCTGAGCCATAATGGGAACTCCCCCCCTTTTTTTTCTTTCTTTGTCCCCCCAGGGGCACATGGATTTCCAAGGTCTGATTTCAGATCCGAGCCACAGTTAAGGCCTATGCTGCAGCTGCGGCAACACTGGATCCTTAAATCGCCAGGGACTCAACCTTAAATCCAGTGCTACAGAGATGCCACCAATCCCATCGCACCACAGCGGCAACTCTGAGGTTTCATGGTTCAATCTGGGACGGAATTTAAGGTGGGTGAGGAGAGATTTAGCCAGAGGGAAGCCTCTCACACTTTCTGACCTTGGAATCGCTGTCTTCTGTGTATTTCTCCTTTCTTGTCTGTTCTTACACCCTTAGTTTTTGCCTTCAGGGTGTATTTTATGTAACTACTCGCTGATACAGGGTCTCTGAATTTCCTTAGTTCCTCTCTATAAGGCTAGATGTAATCATGGCTGAGACACCAGAGCAATATAGAAATACATCCTGTCTGGATATTTCAAGGGAAAGAGACCTCGTGACCTCTTATTGTGGGTGTTTAGTCCTATGCCAGGAAACAGAGACATCTTTTTCTATCTATACAGATGCCACTGTCTCTTGTATGTGCAAGAAACATTGCATTTTGCTTCTGTATCTTTTGACTTTTTTTCTTTAGCTCCTACTAATGCTTTGTTCACACCTTGTGAGGGATTATACACAGACACACAAATTTAATATTTCCTTAAAAATGAGTTATGATTTTATTTTTACTTGCTATACTTAAAAAAAAAAAAAAAGAACAGAGGCCTCAGAATTGTGACCAGAATTAATATCTGTTATGACAAAGCTGTGTGGACTTAATACCTGAAAACTGGAAGATAAAATTACATGATAAAATTCTCAAGCTGGAAAAAGCCAGGATGTCTGCATTACTACATGTCTTTTAAATGTGTTTGATTTTCCCAGTAAAGCACACTGCGAGTGAGAGTAGGTCTATCTATTTATAAAAGTGGAGGTTCTCATTTTCTTTATAGTCAAATATATTTTTATGAGAAATCAACAAACATAATCACACCAGAATGTTTGTGTGGCTGTTGTCTTGAGTTGGATAATGTTTGTTTTATGAAGAGAGATGTTCAGTGCGAAACTTAAACGGTGTTCTGGATGAGACCTGGGTGCGAGTGTCATGATGTCAGTTACAGAGTCATTCTTTCAAGTAAGTGATTTCTGTCATTGTGCATGCACGTGGGTCAGAAGAAGAATTTCCTGACACATACTGAGGTGAAGAGAAAGAAGATTTTAGTGAGATAAGAGATGCTGCTAGTGCAGCTGGACAATTTTCTGATAATCAGAGAGAGCCACGGACCCCAGGTGCATGGTTGTGTCTGTGTTTATAGCGCAGAGACAAAGAGATAGAGGAGGGCTTAAGAAACACCGTTGACCTGCTTATTGGCTGGGGAGGGATGGAGTCTTCTGGTACACTTGCTGCTCAGTTGGGGACATATAAGTCCCCTATGGGGATGGGATGAGGAGGGGGTTACTTTCCTAGTAGGGGACAGGAAGGAATAGGTCAGGTTGCTCAAAGGGGGGCAGGAGGCATTGCAATGAGATGGGTATAGTGATGACAGCAGTCTGGTAATTCTTCTCTTGGCCAGAGGCTTTGAGTTCTATTTCTCTGAAGAGGCCTTGAGGTCCCACAATTTCCATTATAGGCAAACACACCAGCTCTCTTCAATTTATGCCCTCTGCAATGAATGCTATTGAATGTATTGACTACAGAGGGAGGTAGACACAGTTTATTAATTCATGGGATTATCATTTATTGCGTATCCGTTATATATATCAGATGTTGTGCTGCATACAGAGGGTAGAGAGATAAACAAGCCTTAGGCTTCAGCCTTGAATTTGAGAGAGACACACATACCTCCAGTCACAAAAAAATGCCACATGTTGTTAGAGACGTTTGAAAGATGATATAGGAAGAACTGAAATGAAATACTGTTTGGAAAGATGACCTGATATTAACAGAATATCAAGCACAACATTTTTCTGTATAAGGACATTTTTTTTTCAATGCAGTAAAGCATTTAGAGAACATATGGTGACAATATTTTAGAAGCAGTCGTGTTTTGAAAATACAATTATACTGACAGTAATCTCTTTTGGGAAATGATGCACATATGTGGAAAACAATGCAGTACAATCTAGCGACATAATACTGAAAAGAGGAGAAGGATAAATGCGGGTAGTTTAGTCAGGCCCTGCATGGGAACGATGTCATACAAAGGAGAGCAAGAAAATAGACGCTCAGGATCAAATCCCTCTGCTCATCCTGGACTTCAAACCATTTGAACACGGCTACCACGGGCACTTAGGATCTTCTTAGAGCAGACTGATACATTTTTTTAAAAAGGAAAAGATTTGAAAAGATCCTAAAACACGGTTCATGCTAGCTTTTAGGTACTTTTCAAGGTACAGATATTTTCCAAAGCAAAATCTCATAAAGATAGGAGTTTCTGCTGTGACGCAAAAGGATCAGCAGCATCTCTGGAGAGCTGAGATGTAGTTTCGATCCCAGGCATAACCACAGTTGCTGTGTAGGTCAAAACTGCCAATCAGATCTGATCCCTGCCCTGGGAACTCCACGTGCTACTGGCGGGGGCAGGGCGGGGGGTGGGGGGGGGGAAATGAACAAAAAAGGAAAAAAAAAAAAAAAGACAGGATATTCAAAACTGAAAATTATAGGCCAGTCTCACTTATAAATATGGGAGATTTCTAAATCAATATTTGTGAACAAAATCCAGCAGAATATTAAACATGTACCATCACATCTGTTTCAGATATTCAAGAATGGGAATTTAGGGAAATATTTGTATGGACTGAGTGCAAGGATGAACCTTTTCATTGACAAACTTAAATGCTATAAAGAAAACATCATCAATCTCCTAACACAGCCTGGAAAAAGTACAGAGCAATAAACATCAAGAGAAAATGCCTGCAGCTGACATCAAAGTCTTGCTAATCCTAAGACAAAGTTGATGAGACTGAAGGGAGAAGGGCTGGAAAAAGGTGTCCATAAAGCAGAGCCTACCAATGCATAGAGCTGGGAGTTGGAAACAGGCAATTTTATAGGCTGGAAAGAAAAACTGCTGCTGGCTCTTCCTCAAGCCTTTCTCTTAAGGAGTCTGCTCCTGGTCCTGTGTAACCAGCTGCATCTTCCCAGCCACTTTCTCTTGGAGTTATCTTAAATTCCAGCCAGCTCTGCCCAGAAAATTTGCACCTCATCATGACGGAAAACTTCTCATGTCCTATTTCTGGTCAAGAGGATTTATTTACAAGTAAGTATCATCTTCCTTGCTGGAGTTTAGAGAACTGGGGTATGTGGTAGTAGGCTCAAGCAGCCACAACAGAATAGTGTAGACTGGGTGGCTCAAACATCAGCAATGGGAGTTCCCGCTATGGTGCCATGGGTTAAGGACCTGGCACGGCTGCAGCTAAAGTGTAGGCTGCAGCTGCAGCTTGGATTTGATTTCTGGTCCAGGAATTTCCATAGGCTGGGGGTGAGGCCAAAAAAAAAAAAAAAAATCAGGAATGTTTTCTTCCTAGTTTTGGATGCCCAAAGTTCCAGATCAAGGTCAGTTTCTGGAGAAATCTCCCTGGCTTGCAGGTGGTCACTTTCTCCTCCTGTCCTCCCTGTGCTCTTGGTGCATTAAACCAGAAAGCACAGTGGTCTCCTGGAATGTGCTGTCAAACCTGAGTAAGCTCACCCCTCCCCCATATTTCTCTTATATGTTAAAGCATTTTCTAAAAGGCACTGTCAATCTGGATGACAGCTTTTTCTCACACACCTGGGCTGCTCAGCAAACACAAATAGGAATTTAATCCTGCTATGAAATAAATTGTCTGCTCATCTGTGGCAAGATTTTGACAGACTGGTGCAATCCTATTTCAACATGACAGCCAACAGGGTTTCTCTTCAGTGGTGACATGGCTCTGAAATACTTGTGACGTTAAAGGCTAACCCCGCTTAAGTTGGGCTGGCTCTGTTGCTCTTAACCAGGCACCACGTCCTCAAGCCACTGCTAATGCTCCTGGTTTCTCATGTGCTCCCTGCAGCCCTCTTGCCATCTGAGCTGATCTTCAAGATGCATCTGGTTCCCACTTCTGGACTCTTTCATTGCTCTAGTGTAGAAGGTGGCAGCTGCCAACGCCCTTTTGTATTTAAGTTAAAATTAAATTAAACTAAAATTCGGGGTGGCACGACTGAAATGCTGGACGGCCCCACGCGGCTTGTGGCTCCTGCAGTGGACCAGGAAGAGAACCCCTCTGCGAATGCAGTGTTCTTTCCACCGCAGGGCCGGTAGAGGGCGCTTCTGCCTCTTCCGTTGGGTGGACCCATTGCCTTTCTGATACCCACACTGCTGAGTCCTTGAGAGCTAGGTTAGTACTTTGTACCTGGCACATACGCAAATCACTGAATAGTCTGTGATCTGTTTCCATCCTGCAAATAAGTTCATTCGTACCTTTTTTTAAAGCCTCTCTACATAAGTGATATCACATGACGTCTGTCTCTCACTGTCTGACTTACTTCACTTAGTGTGGTAATTTCTAGGTCCACCCATGTCACTGCAAATGCCATTATTTCATTCTTTTTGATGGCTGAGTAATATTCCACTGTATATATGTACCACATCTACTTTATCCATTCCTTTGTCTATGGACACTTGAAAAACTTATGGTTATCAAAGGGGACAGGGGGAAGGAGGCAGGGAGGGATGGACTGGGGGTTTGGGGTGGAAATGTCCTAAGATTCTGTTGCGATGATGGTTATACAACTATAAATATAATAAAATTCAAAAAGTTAAAATAAGAATAAATAAAAGTAAAAGAATAAATCACTGAATAAATGCACACTTGAATTGAATGAATGAATCAGTGATCATTGCTGCTATTGCCAAAACTTGGCCTCTGCCCACAGGTGCTGAATAGAAACCAGGAGACAAAGTTTTGGGTAAAGGAGGAAAAAAAGAGCTTTATTGTTTTGCCAGACAGAGGAGGCCACAGCAGGCTAATGCGCTAAAGACTGTGCCCTACCTTGGGAGAGAACAGGAAGTGGTTTTATAGTTTGGGAGTGGAAAATAGGGCTGCAGGTAAGAATCAGGCTAGAAGCAAGCTTGCATTCCTCAAAGCTGATGTTTAGTGGCCCCAGGACTGGTTCTGGGGGTCCTCCTCTCTAGTTTTCCCTTGTTGTGGGTTTCGGTTCTGAAGAGGGGCTCAAAAATATTGTTATGTGTATCCTGCCCCAAGGCTGCACCCTCGTTTCTTGACTGCCCTTCCTGGCTCTGCATGCCCTTCCTTCCCTGATGAGTGAACAGTCTGAACCTGCCCTTTTGAATTCAGGGAGGTCAAGGAGGCTGAAGCCTATTCCCTAAAAAGAAGAAATAGGGGACCCAGAACGGCTTGTGTCCAGGAGCCCACAGGGTCCCTGCTTGGTTTTACCACTCACAATGGATTCCTGAAGCATTTCATGAATTAATTTTTATTCCCACTTAGCGTTCCAGTTCGGGTACCCTTCCTCCAGGAATCCCGCCCTGTCTGACCCCCGACTCCTCGCACAGCAGCAGTCTGTATTCTTTCATGGGGATGCGTTCAGTACTTTAGTTGCTACCTGTCTGCCTCTCGGTCTCTCCTCTAAACAGGAAGTTCCTGAGGGTAGGACCCTTACCTTCTTATCTCTGTTTATTTCTTATCCTTAATTTCTTATCTCCAAGACACCAGCAAGCGCCTGGAAGGTAAACCAAGCCTCAGAGGGAAAAATCTCTTTGTCCTTTAAGATTCACTCTTATACCACAAGCCCATGAAGCCATCCCTGCCTCTGTCAAATTAACTATTAAATTATCATAAATGTAAAAAGTATGTTAAATATAGATGGATATTTTTTATTCATTGTTCTAATAGGACTTCTCGAAGTCAAACTTATAGGTTAAAATAGAACATGATAAGGTTTAAAAGTCCAACCTCATTAACTGTGGAACTGCATGTGGCTGCTGACAAATAAAAAAAAAAGTGGTCCCATTTAATTGAAAGAGCTAAGATTTCTAAAGTGAAAATCATTTTATTTTTTATAAAATAAGGTCTCTGTATATATGTATATATACTTACACAGATACATATACAGATATACATATAAATACAGACAGACCGACTAGTGGATAGTTTAATATGACAGCATGACCATATATATATATATACAGAGAGAGAAAAATAAAATTAAATTGAATTTTAAAAAAGGAAAAATATTTGTATCTCATACAGTGTAAACCATATAGTGAACTCCTGCACAAGTTTTCATTTTGGAGAATGATTACTCTCAGGAATACATGTAAGGTTCTCCAAAATCTAGACATTCCATAAACAAGAAATGGAGTATTCAGTTAATAAGCACTGTGTTCGATTAAAAATTTTTTTGACAGAACACTGGAAACCAGTATAATGGAAAAAATAAAAATCATTTAAAAAATCACAATAATAAAAAAAGATTCCCTCCTAGGCTGGTTAGAGTGGAATCTGACAGTTCTTAACAACCTTTCAGGGTTTTTCTTAAACACAGATGGACACTATTCATGCAGTTAAAGAGGAACAAAAGATGTGTACAACCTGAGACTGCCTCTGGGTCTCCTTAGCAGGTTAAGGCAGCAGCGCTCCATCTGGACAAAATCGTGAACAGGAAATGGTTCCCGGCTGCTTCCTCTCAAGCCCCCATGAAAACTTGGCCACTTTTGTTTTCTATTAGAGGCTCTCCATTCCCCAACACCCCATACCCGTTCTGTGACTCCGTAAAAAGTATCTGAGTGAAAACACACAGACTCACGAAAGTAACTGAATATCACGTAGAAGTTTTAAAGCTATTTCCTAAATTGCTTTTTAGAAAAATAGAAGTTACCAGGGCAAGTTTAAATTGTCTAAATCTGTGCTCCTCAAATGGTAGCATGAAAAAAATTTACTTGTGACGTTTGTTGAACCTCAGATGCTTGGGTTTTGAACCTGAGCAGGACTCTGTGGGGATCTTGGGCACAAAAGCCTGTCTGTGTCCCTCATTTCTGGTTTTCAGGAAATAAGCCTCTTGCAGCCTCCAGGACCTTTCCTGGGGGCGGGTTCACACAGTTGCTAATCAGGGAAGGGATTAATTGCTAATTAGGGAGGTTGGAAAGACAAGGAGGGGCAGTCAGGAAACAGCTTTGGCCAGGGCTGTCTTTCCCCCTCAAGGATACACATGACAATACCTTTGACCTCCTCTGCAGAAGGAAAACCCCTAGAGATGGAAGATGTTAACCTCTTAATGAAGCATTATTCATTCCAGAAAGAAGGTCAGGTTTCCATCAGCGGGAGGACCATTAGAACCAGTCCCAGGGCCACTAAACACCAGTTTGGGAGAAGGATGCAAGCTTGCATCTGCCCTGATCCTTATCTGTGGCCCATTTCCCATTCCCCAAACTATAAAACCACCTCCCATTCTCTCTGAAAGGAGGGCACAGTCTGTAGGGCATTAGCCTGCTATGACTTTGTGGGCAAAGCAACAGTGCTATTTTTTTTTTTTTTTTCTCTTTTGCCTCTGTCTAGGCATTTCTATTCGGCATTTGTGGATAGAGGCCATGTTTTGGCAGCTCTTTCTCCCACAGATTTGTTCAGTACATGGAGGGGAGGAGGGGGCTGGGCAATTGTGTTTCATCAGTGCACCCCCATGCAGATGCAAAATCTTAAATGAGTTGATTTTCTTCCATCTCCTGTCATAGAAAAAGGAATAATTTTCACTTCATGTTTCTTCTTATATGGTTCAGTAATTATGTTCAAGAAAAAAATTCCGTTATTTAAATTACAACATATTAGCTAAAACTGGGGGGATTTCAAATTTTGACCAGGCCAGGGACTCTTTGTTGAGTAAAAATATTTCAGTTTTTAGCCTTCCCTGAAGCAATTGCAGAGCCTAGGACAATGTTCTCATAGTTTGGATCTGTAATTGGTAGGCTCTTATTTTTTTTTTTTTTTTTTTGCCTTATTGTCTTTTTCTTTTTTTTGTCCTAGGGCTGCACCCACAGCATATGGAAGTTCCCAGGCCAAACCCGAAATGTCATGGTCCTTGTCAGATTGGTTAACCACAGCCACGATGGGAACTCCTGGTAGGCTCTTAAAGAAAGCTTCTCTGTTTCTCCTTTAGTCCACTGCTCCACATACCAGCTGCAGAAGCATCTTCTGTATCGTCATTCTGTTTTAAGGGTTTAATACAGAAATAGCGCTGCAATGACTTCAGACCTGTTTATTCACCCCAGAGAGCTTTTTTGATTTGTCTCCCGTATTTTTTTTTCACTCAAATCTCAGAGGATTTTGGATTTGGATTTTATAATGAAGGCTTCTCCGGTCCCATGTCAGTTCCATTTCCCAGGAAACATGGGCTTTGCACTGTTCTTTATCTCTTTCGGGTGGTGACAAAGGGAGGATGAGAACTGAAGGAACATCCAGAGGATAATCGTGTGGGTGGCCGTTATCCACGGGGACTGAGTAAGAAAATGCCTGGCTCCTGGATCAATGAGGGTAATAAACTAATGGACAGATGTGACCGCAGATGGCCCAGAGACAGTGAGGGTGTCCTGTCCTAAAACCTAATTCAGGAGAAATTATTTTCTTTTCAAACGAGAAAATCGATGCTCAGGAAGGGATGGCATGTTCCGCTTATTACTTTCTCTAAAGTTATTGGTGCAATCTGGATTTCCATTTCCATAAAGTATGAAAAGAATAAACGTTATCCAGCTAAGTTAGCTCCCCCCATTCTCAAAGCAAAATAAAACGGCAGCTTTATTTTGTGGATATTTGCAAACTTTCAGTTCCTAGGTCTATTCAATTTCAATGCAAATAACAGCTCAGTGTATCTTCGAGAAAGAAAAACAAGAATATAAAATTATGCTATAGAGAAAGCCCCCCATTTCAAGGCAGTCTTTTGGATGTAGCCTTACTATTTCAGCCTCAGTGGCCCCACTAATCTAATACCAGAAGACACCAGAAATTCAACTAAAATGTAAAATTTTATTATCACGGGAGTTCCCTCCATAGTTCAGTGGTTAAGGAATCTGCCTAGCACCCATGAGAACTCAGGTTCTATCCCTGGCCTTGCTCAGTGGGTTAAGGATCAGGTGTTGCTGTGAGCTGTGGTGTAGGCTGACAGCTACAGCTCCAATTCGACCCCTAACCTGGGAACATCCATACGCTGCAGGTGTGGCCCTAAAAAGCAAAAAAAAAAAAAATTATAATCCCCATTTCTTTCCTGTGTAACATACACACAAATACAGAGGTTTTCTCCCTCTTTCACTTGGTTTCTGCTATGTATGTTTCTAGTTAAGTTTTTACTTAATAAAGAAAAACAGCCATGCTGCCAGCTATCATTTCTACATCATTGACCTTCGAAGGTCACTTTTTGAAATACATTTGATGAGATAATGACCAGGACTTCTACTGTCAACTTTGATAGAAGAGCTTGGTACCCATCAGCCTGTCAAACGGGAGCTGAAACATGGTCTCTGGGCACTGGCACCAATTAAGACTCGGAGACAGAGTTTTGGGTGAAGAGAAAGAACAGCTTTATTGCTCTGCCAGGCAAAGGAGGCCACAGCAGGTTACTGCCCTCAAAACTGTGCCCTCCTTTGAGAGAGGAGAGCAAGGGGTCTTAGAGGTTTAGCTCGAAAAACAGGGTTATTGATAAAGATTAGGGTGCCTCATTCCTCTCCCTCCATAGATCATTTCAAAGTCATCAGGGCTGGTGTCAGGTGATCCAGGGATGGTCTCTGGTGTCTTCGGGGTTATCACTCCTTGACCTTCTCTCTCTGGAATGAAGATCGCTTACAAAGGGAAGTGGGTGTTAGGGGGTGTTTCAAGGGAAAAGAAAACACGAGGTGCAATATAACTCTACTAGACATTAATCATTAGTAAAAGAAAGCAATTAAGCAAGGAAGAGATCATTTGGGAAAAGCCATTTAGAGTAAGTTCATGGGGCCAAGGCAGGGCCTAACATAATGGAGACCGTTTTAACCAGTTTTTTCGCTGTCACAAAACTACCCTATTAGCCCCATAACTAAGAAAAAATGCTGAATACAATATAAATGTAAAAGATAAAATAAACACAGTGTTGGAAGGCATCAGAGAGCCATCAAGGAAACCAGGGCTTGTGGGACTGAGTCGAGGAAATGCATGGAGATGACACTTCGCTCTCTTTCCATTTACGACACTTGCTAACTCCTAAGCAGCACAGATCACAGGTCACGGTGGCTGAGCAGAAAGCAGCTCAGCTTTTGGCTGTGCAGAAGACAATAACAAGAGTTCAGGGTTAAAAAGGCAGCCAGGGAGCTCCCGTCGTGGTGCAGTGGTTAACGAATCCGACTAGGAACCATGAGGTTGCGGGTTCGGTCCCTGCCCTTGCTCAGTGGGTTAACGATCTGGCATTGCCATGAGCTGTGGTGTAGGTTGCAGACGCGGCTTGGATCTCGCGTTGCTGTGGCTCTGGCGTAGGCCGGTGGCTACAGCTCCGATTGGACCCCTAGCCTGGGAACCTCCATATGCCACGGGAGCGGTCCTAGAAATGGCAAAAAGACAAAAAAAAAAAAAAAAAAAAAAGGCAGCCAGGACTTGACGGACAAGATCCTGAACAAAACCGACTCCCAGAGAAGTTGCTTTTCCTCAGTTCCTGCACCGCATGGGCCAGGAGGACAGAAATGAAGGGGAGAACAGCTCAAGAAGGTTTGGCACAAAGCGGAGCTTTCAGTAGACTCAGGAGGCTAAAGACACCAAGGTTGGAGTTTATATCTTACCCAGAAGGAGGATCCCTAACAATCACGCCAAGCTGTCATTAGATACCCTTGAGAAGACAGTCTTTGAGAGTAAAGGAAAACCAAAATGGACCAAACCAGACAGAGAATGGAATCTATCTTAGATCATCTCAATCCACGGATCAATTCATGCCCTCTCCCTTCCCATTGCCTGACACAAAGCAATCAAACCCTTCCTGTAGAAAGATGATGTCATCCGAAATCCCAGAGATGTTTCATAGAGAGTGTCTGAGATTACAGCAAAAATTCTGATGTTTATCAGGAGATGTCCAAATGACCAAAAAGCAGGAGGAAAAACTCACGAGGAACAGGAGTACGAGTGATCCGGATGTCAGAGTTTTGGAACTGTGACTTATACTGGTGAAATGTTCAAAGATAAGTGACAGGAAAGAGAATTTAGCCATGGAATAGGACTCCATTAAAAAAAATAAAATGGCAAGACTTTTTTTTGTTTTTTGTCTTTTGTCTTTTGTATTTTTAGGGCCTCACCCACGTCACATGGAGGTTCCCAGGTTAGGGGTCCAATCAGAGCTGCAGCTGCCGGCCTACACCACAGCCACAGCCATAGCAACAGGGGATCCAAGCTGAATCTGCACCCACACCACAGCTCACGGTAACGCTGGATCCTTAACCCCTGAGCGAGGCCAGGGATCAAACCTGCGTCCTTATGGATAATAGTTGGGTTCGTTAACCCCTGAACCACAACGGGAACTCCTAAAATGTACATCTTGATTGTAAAAGCACATGAACAAAACTTAAGAACAGATGAGTTAAGACAAATCTGATTCAGCACAAATCTATGAAACAGAAATTTGTCAGAAGAAAACGTCCGAACTAAAGTACTTATAGAAAAATGAGAAATATAGAATGCAAGAGACATATATGATATAGACACAAAATCTGAAATGAGTTTATTTGGAGAGAAGAGGGGGCAGGAGCAGTATTTGAAGGAATACTAGACAAGATTTCCAAAATATTTAAGATTCAAACTACTAATTCAGTAAATTCTATGAAGCTCATACAAAACAAATCGAAGAAATTCGCATAGCTACATGATGGTATAACAGCTAAAGATCAAAGAAAAAGAGAAAGTATTGCAAGCAGGCAGAGGAAAAGATTCATCATCTTCAAAGGAATAACAATAAGACCAAGAACTAATTTTCCAACCAAAGTAAAGAAAGGCATGGAGTTCCCTGGTGGCTCAGTGGCTTAAAAATCCGGTGTTGTTATTGCAGTGGCTCAGGTTGCTGCTGTGTTGAGGGTTCGATTCCTGGCCCAGGAACTTCTGCATGCCAGGGATGTGGCAAAAATAAGTAAATAAATTAATTAAATTAAATAATGAAGTTAAAAAAAGGCAGAAAGGTATCACTAGAAAGTGGAAAGAGAATGACTGTAAATCCTGAATTTTATACTGAATCTAAAGACCTTTAAAAATAAAGACATTTTTGATAAATTAAAAAATGAGCAAATTTATTACTGCTAAATCTTCACTACGAGAGTTACTAAAATATATCTTTATGTGGATAGAAGATGAAAAAATAAAGGAGTTCCCGTCGTGGCCCAGTGGTTAATGAATCTGACTAGGAACCATGAGGTTGTGGGTTCGATCCCTGCCCTTGCTCAGGGGGTTAAGGACCCAGCCTTGCCATGATCTGTGGTGTAGGTTATATATATAGACACGGCTCCGATCCTGAGTTGCTGTGGCTCTGGCGTAGGCTGGTGGCTACAGCTCTGACTAGACCCCTAGCCTGGGAATCTCCTTATGCTGCAGACGAGGCCCTAGAAAAGGCAGAAAGACAAGGGAAAAAAAAAAAAGAAGAAGAAGAAGAAAAAATAAAGATAAATGAAAATATAAATATATCACAAATCTAAGTGAATGCTGACTATACAAAATTGCGATAAGAATGTATCGTGAGGCTTAAAAATATTTACAATTAAAATACAGCAAAAAAAATTGTTAGAGAAGTAAATTGAATTGAGGGGTAATCTTGTCCTTATATTGTCTGAGAAGTGGAAAAAATTTGTTGTAAGAAATTTGTGGTGTATGTACACTCAGAAAGAGAAAAGTGAGGGAGTTCCTGCTGTGGTACAGTGGGTTAAGAATCCAACTGCAGCAGCTCAGGTCACTGCAGAGGTGCAACTTTGACCCCCGGCCCAGTGCAGTGGGTTAAAGGAGCCAGTGTTGCCATAGCCGTGGCTCAGATTTGATCCCTATCCCAGGAAATTCCATATGCCATGGATGTGGCCAAAAAGATAAAAATACAATAAATTAAAAAGAAAATTTAACATCTTTTCATAATGCACACTTGCAACAATCTGAGACTAGAGAAGAACTGCCTTGATGTGGTAAAGGGTTTTTTTTTTTAACCAAAAAACATGTACAGAAAATATCATGTTTAATGATTTTATATTAAAAACATTTCCTTCGAGGTCAGGACTAAAGTTTAAGACAAGACAATAAAGTAGGAAAAAGTTAAATGTTATCAAGATTGGAAAAGAAGGAATAAAACTATTATTTTTCTCAGAAGATGTAATTATGTACATAGAAAATACATTTAATATTTACAGATAACCAATAGACTTAGTAAATTTAGCATGAACTATAAGATCAATTCACAGAAATCAATAGTATCTCTATATACTAGCAACATTCATAAAATAAAAATTTTAGGGAGTTCCCTTTGTGGCTCAGCAGTTACAATCCTGACTAAGATCCATAAGGATATGGATTCAATCCCTGGCCTTGCTCAGTGAGTTAAGGATTCGGCATTGCTGTGAGCTGTGGTGTAGGTCTCAGATGAGGCTTCGACCTGGCATTGCTGTGGCTGTGGTGTAGGCTGGCGGCTACAGCTTTGATTCAACCTCTTGCCTGGAACCTCCATATGCTGCAGGTGCAGCCCTAAAAACGAAAAAAAAATAAAAATAAAAATAAAAAAAATAAATGTATACTTTTTATGATAATATCAAAATAAAAATACTTGAAGTAAATCTGGTCAAAGAGCTAATTGATTGATCCCCCTGGAGGAGAGACCAGTGCTAGCTGCTAAAATCCCCCCAGCATCCCTGGCTTTAGATCCAGAAGACTACTCCTCTGTCAATTCCCATGGAAATGTACAGAAGGACAGGCATAGCTTTACTATTTCTAATAGACTTGTGACCCCAAAGGAAGACTTTTCCTGGGCTATACCAGGTCAGAAAAGAATGCATTCTCTTTCAATTGCAATTGACCTAAAATCTTACTAAAATGGGTAACTGGCCTCAGGGGGTGAAGATGGGTGACAAAGTAATAGTGTTTCCCGTGTCTTTGCCTTTAAAGAGGAGTGTTGTTTGCCTAGAAACAAAAAGGAGACAATCTGGCTGGAATAGATAGCAATCAGCATTGAGAGGAAAATCCCATTTTTAGTTTTCAGTTATTTGGTATGTTTTTCTTCATACACTTTTTCATCTTCAAGCGTTTGAACTCGAAGTCTACCGTTAACTAAAGTGCTCTTTACAGTCCTTCATTTTCTTTGTTGCGGTGAAGACATAAAGATGTACGATCCTGGAAGATCTACCAGTGTGATGGTAACACTGAATACCTTTATTTGAATGTAGCAGAAATAACCTAGGCAGCAGACTTGGTAAAAATCACAGATATGGTGTCCTGTTTAAAACAAACAAACAAACAAACAAACAAACAAACAAACAAAAAAAACAGATAACTTTAAAGACTAAAACACAAAGTAAAATCACTTTGCTTTTATTGGTAACTTCTCACTTCTACGCATGGAGTGCTAGCAAATGTCATAACATTTCAAATTTCCAATTTGGTTCTTCTCACTTGTGATAGGTACACAATTTCCTATTAGTGGGAGGATAATTTTGTATGAGTATTTGACTAATGGGGCACGAGCTGGCAAGCTTATTATGAGGACATTATTATTGTTTTAGATCTGGCTGCTGTGGCTTTTATTACAATTTGTTTTTTAATAAGTTATGGTTTTCCTGATCTCGGGGAGAGAGTTATAGCTGCACACTGCTTGAATTCTTTCCCAGACAAAGAGCCTGCATGACGATGATGGGAGCATCCTCTAGGCTGCATTCATATGGACTGAGGAGAGATGAGATACAAGACAGATCATTCCATCTCATCTGCCAAAGTCACTACATAGAAAGACAGCCCTTTAATGAGCTTTAGCTAACAAGACATTATTTGTCATCTGGTTGACCAAACTTCAGGAAAAATATTTAGCTCTCAGCCTATTTAACTTTAGATATCAGCTTATCTGGATATTACTATTCAAAATAATAATACTGTATTGGTTTTTGTGTTTTCAGCTCATAATACATTTTTATGTACATGATCTCATTAGACTATGAGATTTTTGAGAAAAGAGATCAGATCTTGCACATCTCTTGTTCCCTGATACCTACAAGAGTCTGTTCATTTTTATGATGGTATAGGAATATACAGACATTTATCTATGATTTATACTAATGATGGACATTTTGGTTACTAGCCATTGTGACTTACAAGGTCGTGAACATTTCTATATGTGTCTCTTGGTGCACATGCGAATGCATTTTTGATGGATGTGTAGCTAGGGGACAGGAATGGCCAGATCATAGGTTATTGTTTATGTTCAAATCTTGAAAGTGGTGTCGAGCGTTTCCAAATGTTGGGTACTGATTTATGCTCCCACCCACAGAGAATGAGATTCCCTTTGCTCCATGTATCTTTGCTAAGGCTTGCCCTTGACATCGTTTTAACTTTAGCTCTTCTGAGGAGTATTCAACAGTATCCCACACAGGTTGTCATTTGCATTTCCCTAAGGATTAATGTGGTTGGGCATCTTTTCATCCATTTATCTGCGTTTGGATAGCCTCTTGGGTAAAGTGCCTGTCCAAGTCTCTAGCTCATTATTTCTATTAGGTTTCTGGTCTTTTTCTAATTTATTTGTCATTTTTGATAGGTACGTTTTGGATATTAGCTTTGTTGGTTATATGAATTGCAAATAACTCCACCCATTCTGCACCCTTTTTTTTCCAATCCCAGAAAGATATTTTAAGTCTGCTTTGTCTGAGATTAATATAGCTACATGATCTTTCTTTTGACTAGTGTTTCTATTCTATATTTTTTTAATTCTTTTATTTTGACCTGTTCTGTAAGCTTATTTTTAAAATGTTTCCTGAAAGCCACAATACTTAATGCTTTAAAAATAATCCAATCCAAAGATCTCTGTCTTTTAGTTGGATTACTGAGGCCATTTTGCATAAATATAAATAGGTCTGCAATTCATCATGCCCAATTTATCAAGGAATGCAAGGTTTAAAAATATACTAGACAAAGAAGAGTGAGCCAAGAGAGGAAATTAAAAAAGCTTCTCTTGAAAAAGACAGGAAGTTCCTGTTGTGGCTCAGTGGTAATGAACCTAACTGGCATCCATGGGTTCAATCCTTGGCCTTGCTCAGTGGGTTAAGGATCCAGTGTTGCCATGAGCTGCAGTGAAGGTTGCAGATGCCTCTTGGATTTTGTGTTGCTGTGGCTGTGGTATAGGTCAGCAGCTGCTTCTCCGATTTGACCCCTAGCCTGGGAACTTCCATATGCTGTGGGTGTGGCTCTAAACAACAACAACAAAAAAGAACAAGAGACGCCTTCGAGGCAAGGATGATGATGACTGAATGAAGAGGCGAGACAGGAGTTCCCTGTCGTGGTGCAGTGGTTAATGAATCCGACTAGGAACCATGAAGTTGTGGGTTTGATCCCTGCTCTTGCTCAGTGGGTTAACAATCTGGCGTTGCCCTGAGCTGTGGTGTAGGTCGCAGACGAGGCTCGGATCCTGCGTTGCTGTGGCTCAGGTGTAGGCCGGCAGCTACAGCTCCGATTCGACCCCTAGTGGGACCAGACCAAGAAATGGCAAAAAGACAAAAAAAAAAAAAAAAAATCGCGAGACAGTATTAAACAAAAGGGGAAAGATAAAGCAAGAAGAAGCGGGAGGACAAGGTAACATTCACGGAACACGATGGAATAAGGACCCTGCTTGGTCAGGTGTGGAGTGATATGCAGATCAGGGCAGAGGGTGGGAAAACGTGATGGGGAAAGATGACACGGTGGTTTGTACCTTTCTTTTAAAAGATAAAAGTTCTAGCACCTCCTTGGGCCTTTACTTGTGCTTTTGAAATTAAACTTTTCTGTGTAACATACATGTTGGATATTTGTTTTGGTTTTAAAAAGGGAGTTCTTAAAATTCTACTGTTCACTCATAGATTTCCTGTCCAATAAATCATTTTAAAAGCTACTTATAAATTGTTTAAATAGATCAGAATTTTTTAACACCAGGTAGGAGTTATTGTAAAAATTACTATGCTATACTTTTATTCTGCTTACACAATTTTCCTTTTAAATTTTACATATTCATCTTTTTAAAAAATATTTTTATAGCTCTCACTTTTTTTTTTTTTTATTTAATAAGGCTGCACCCGAGGCATATGAAAGCTCCCAGGTTAGGGGTTGAATTGGAGCTGCAGCTGCCGGCCTATGCTGGATCCGAGCTGCATTTGGGACCTACACTGCAGCTCACAGCAATGCTAGATCCTTAACCCACTAAGCGAGGCCAGGCATTGAGCCTGCATCCTCATGGGCACTATGTTGTGTTCTTAACTCACTGGGCCCCAATGGGAACTCCTCTCGAGCTCTCACTTTTGATATCAATTTTTAAAATTGTTTTTCATTATTTAAGTGCTACTTATAAATTATAAACCAGTGGCATTTAAGAGTGGTTCTGCACAGACAGCAGCATGATAAAGTCAGTTTTATGGCCATCCCAAACCCTACCATCTCAGCCTACTCCGAGGCCTTATGCTCTATCATCACTAACTATTTTGTAATTTCAGCTCCACAGGCTTTCTGAAGGAAGATCTGTTCTGTTTATAATACATCTCTCTTGCCCTTGCTGGTGGGTGATAGTTGGGTTATAGTTAGGACAGGCTCTGAGAGGTGGGAAAATGAAGTGGAGATAGTCATGCATGCTGGCAGCCAGGGTTCAGGGTGTGCCTGGGATGAGGGATGGAGATGGTTACCAAGCCTGCTGTAGACACCTTCCCTGCAAGAATTCCAGACATGTTCATTTGCAGAATCACCTTGGCTCTGCAATGTGGATTCATGTGAAAAATAATAATAATAATAAAAAAGAACTCTTTCACAGTAATAAAGAGGCCCGGCCCTGAAATGTGTATTTTCCTTCTATTAATTCATTTAATCTGCACAGTAACCCTATGGGGTCAACAATGATTATCATCTCCCTTGTTTTGCAGATGAAGAAACTGGTATCGAAGATTACACAGCTAGGGAGACTCAGAGGCAGGATGGATCCAGCAATTTCCGTATCTGTTCTCTCGCTCTCATTTTTTTTTTTTTTTTTTTTTTTTTTTGGTGGCTCCGCTGGCGTATGGCATTCCCTGGTCAGGGATCAGATCTAAACCGCAGCTGCTGCCTGCACCCGTTGCCTCACAAACAACTGCCTAAACTCTGGATCCTTTAACCCACTGCAGGCAGGGGATCCAACCTGCATCCTGATGCTGCTGAGAGGCAGCTGATCCGCTTGTGCCGCAGCGAGGACTCCCAGAGTCTGTTCTCTTACAGAGGAGGTCATGCTGCCCCTTTGAAAATATCAGGGTCCCCATCCCAGTAGATGGCAAAGAGGGATTCATAGGCATATGACCAGTGCGATCGCTGAGGACCCGGTGCTCAGAAGGGGGCTGCAGTGCCTGAGGCTTAATGCGTGGCAGGCAGTTTCCATCTTGAAATTCTTCATCTTTCTGTCTTTGGAGTTGGGTGTTGTAAGTGAAGGCTGATGGGGTCATGGAGCAGGGTCTGGGCACCTGGAACCTCTGCGCTTCCCTGGGACGGCGCTCTGACACCTGCTCCCTGACCCCGCCCACTGAACCCTGCTGCTCTTCCTACCTGAGCGGAAACTGGACACGCCGAGGGCGGGGTCAGACCCTCTGCCCTGAGATCCTATACATCTCCGAGGCCCATTCAGCACAACCTTCAATAGCAAACAGCCTGACAAGTGAAGACACACCTCAAAGAAGTCTCTTTCCCCTTCTTTCCTGCTTTAAAATAAGGAGCCTCACATTTTCATTTTGCACTGACCGGAAGTTATGTAACCAGACATGGTAGGTGTTATTGGGGGAGCTGTTTGTTGGGATCTCGCTTTCATTTTCTTTCTCTTTTACATCTGAAGCATCATTTGACTGCACTCTTCTCTTTGGTATTCAAAACACACCGCGTTTTCACAGCCCCTGCATACAATGTATATGTTACTGTGAGTGTTGGCGGGTGTACCGAGCTTGGCTACGTCTGGATGCTTTTCTGCCGCCTGAGTCCGAAAATATTTTGGGGGAAACGTTATCATTCCTGCTTTGCAGAGAACTGAGTGAGTGACTGAGGGTTTCTTAATGATTAAGTGGCTGAACTGGGGCTTGAACATGGGTGTTCTAATTATGAGAACAGTTTTCTTTCTATTAAATCACAGCTCGCTTTTTCGAAGGCGTCTTTTTTGGCGATCATAGAGGAGGTTTTTGTGTCCAATATGGGCTGTGGGATTTCCACGTTGCTTCTTCAGGATAGCTACTTATTAAGTGCAATCTTTGCTAACATGCTTTTTTCACGTGGCACTTTGGTGCCAGTTTTTACAATGTTTTCAACCACAGGCGAAGAAACAAGTAGCTAAACGAGGGTAATTAGGACTGTAATGGGAGTTTTAGAAGTGTGCGGAACGCCCTTAAAATCTGAACATCTGGTTGTTACACTTAGTGAGCAATAAATGATTAAAGCATTGCTGACACTGGTTAGCAAAATACCTTCCAAAGCTTGGGCTTATGTGATTTTTGTGTTGAAAAGGACGGCTGATAAAAACATAAAGATAACCTAAAATGTGACCGATCCACGCGATTTACCTCTCCTTTTTAGTATCCATGCAGTGTATGGAAGTGCTTAGTGAGGGAGCTGCTGATCAAGGCTTGGTCTGCAAACCCGCCCTGCCCTACCCTCCATCCCAAGATTCTCCGCCTGGAAGTCCTCCAGACTGCAACCCAGAACAGCGTGTAATTCTTTTCTTTGCACGGTGCTGCCTTTTTACTAGTTACATATATTTAGGCACTCAATTCAATTCACTTTTTTTTTTTTTAAATTTTTTAATGGCTATGCCCAGGGCTTATGGAAGTTCTTGGGACAGAGGTTGAATCCAAGCCCAGCTGTGACCTTCATTGAAGCTGTGGCAACGCTGGATCCTTTAACCCACTGTGCAGGGCGGGGATCTATACACCTCTGCAGCGACTGGAGCTGCTGCAGTTGGATTCTTAACCCATTGTGCCACAGCGGGAACTCCTCAATTCACTTATTACCTGTAGGCACCATAACAAAAAAGGCAAATTATAACAAAATAATGCTTTCATAGTAATAACAGTGCTGAAGACACATGGTAGGGAAGCTTGATTCCAATTTTTTTTTTTCCCACATTTACTGCTTTATTTCACAGCACATGTGAAAGCTGGTGGGCACTGTTTACGTTCTTTCTTCCCAGAAAGCAGTGATATGTAGTGTCCTGTGTATGGAAAAATTGTGTAAAAGGAAAGAGTAGGGCTGTCAATGAGGGGCTTGAACGTTACCCTCTCCTTCAGTAGAACTGGGGGCACTGGATTAAAAAAAAACAAGTTTGATTTTTCCCAAAAAAGAGAGTGGAAACCAGCAGTATTAAAGAAAATTCTTTGGAATATATAACAGAATGCTTAGAACTTGAAACAACTGATCAGTGGGTCACAGAGCAAAGTTTCAAGCCAGGATTATAAAATATTATTGGAGATCTGGACATGGGAAAGTAAAAGCATTTTTGGCTGATCTTAAAAGATTCTAAAGATTTGTTGAAGGGACACTCCTTTTCCCATGGTGTATTCTTAGCATCCTTGTTGAAGACCATTGACCATGTATACGTGAATTTTTTTTTTTTCTGAGTTCTCTATTTTGCTCCATTGGTCTATATATCTGCCTTTATTCCAGTATTATACTGTTATAGTTACTGTAGCTTTGTAATATATTTTGAAATCAGGTAAGAGAGGTCATTGAACCAAAGGTGAACTAACTCAGTTCACTCAGTTTATGATAAAATGGTTAGTTTGTAAACAAGTAGTTTGACATCCTAGTGTTCTTATGTCGGTCTTAGGAGCTTGGGTAGTGTGATGCCACTCCTGACAGATTAAAATTTTCTCATTGTGCGTTGAAAACATCAGATTTCAGGAATTTCCATTGTGGCTCAGTGGGTTAAGAACCCGACTAGTATCCATGAAGATGTGGGTTCGATCCCTGGCCTCACTCAGTGGGTTAAGGATATGGCATTGCCATGAGCTGTGGCATAGGCCAGGGATGTAGCTCGGATCTGGGGTTGCTGTGGCTGTGACATAGGCCAGCACCTACAGCTCCGATTTGACTTCTAGCCTGGGAATCTCCATATGGCAGGGGGTGCAGACCTAAAAAGACAAAAAATATTTTTTAAAAAAATCAGATTTCTGTGTCTGCAGGTTGAGAATGACACCTAGACAGTGATGATTTCCATCAAGACAGTGTGTTGTGTGTTTCTTGAGTTTCAGAGTTTAAAGTGAGAGCTGTGAAAATAGTCCAAGTTTAAGTATAACTAAAAAAGTGAATTAAATGTCCATGTATTTGAACCATAATGCCCATAAAATAACTATCAGCTCCTTTGTGGTAAATAGGAAGTGAGTGAAGAATTCCCAGATGCCCTGTTGCCAGCTGACTGTTTTCCATTCTTTTGTAATATTTGATGTCTGTACCCTTCCTTTGTGTTGGTCAATGTGCTGATTTAGAAGATTAAGATGGTAGAGGAATTCTTGTTGTGGCTCAGCAGTAACAAACCCGACTAGTATCCATGAGGACTCGGGTTTGATTCCTGGCCCCACTCAGTGGGTTAAGGATCCAGTGTTGTCATGAGCTGAAATGTAGGTCGCAGATGTGGCTCAGATCTGGCATTGCTTTTGGCTGTGGGGTAGGAGGCTGGCAGCTGCATCCGGATTCGAACCCATAGCCCAGAAACTTCCATATGCCACACAGTGAAGCCCTAAAAAAGGAAAGGAAAGAAAGATGGTAGAGTTGCACCTAAAAGACATTCCATGCATTGAATGTCCATATACCTCTACACGGTAATGATGCCCCCTATGTGTTTTTGAAAACTGAGTTTTTCCAAAAATTGCTACAGTGAGTAATTGAAATAATGCATAGTTCAAATCATTTTGTAAACTATAAAGGACTAAAGAAGCAGAAAGTATTACAGTAAAGTAGGATACTTTTTGTCTTTTTATTTAAAATATTGTTCAAACCCTGAAAATGTAAAACCATGGGTCCATCATGTCACAATACAAGAATTCTGTGTATTTTTTTCTTAACTTAATTTGTACTTTTACTTTCTGTTTAAATATCCAGTTCAGCCCCTGCCACCCCACACCTCTTAAAAGGGCTAATCATGCTACTAAATATTAAAAGTCCCAGATGGTTATTTTCAAAGCAAGAGCACTTGGCTACCAAGTAGAGGTTGAATGTCTATTTTTCCGAAGTAACTATGAGGATTGGGTAGTAGTAACATCGGCAGCAAAATCATGGTTTAAACTGGAGTCTATATTCTGGAGTATTCGAGAAAAGAATTGAATATAAGGCCAGTGGTTTTGGTAGAGAGACTGGAAACACTGGGCACAGACGTAGCAGGTGCATCAGCAGGTGCAATGATTTCATTGGGGGCTGACTTTTGGCCTTGGAGCTCCTGATTTGCTGAGGGGCACCTCTTTGAACTATCGCTCTCCAAGCTGACTGTAAGGATTGGCCAGATGTAATCATTGCTGTTGTTGAAAATGGCACTTTGAGATGTTTGATCTCTTTATTTCAGCAAGAAGGCTCTTCTGTAGGTGGGAAACCAAATGTTATACAGCCGATGAAGCTGGGTAGGGCAGCTGATAATGACAGACATTGTTTTCTGGTGGCTTACCATTTATTTTAGGTGCATTTACACACATGCATTCTGTATTTTCATCCTGAAGATAAAGAAAATAGGTTTAAACCATTCAAATGTGTCACTTTTAAACCATAGCAAATTAAAAATAAAGTAGCCTAATTCAGTTATTTTTTAAGTTGATAAACACATATAATTTCTAGTGTAAATCTGTATTTTAGTCAATAGATAAGGAAACCCCGAGGAAAATAGGAATCCTGTTTTGAGAACCCAGCCCTGTCTCTTGTACCATTTTTAAATCTCTAAGAAAATACAGTATAGACTAAAGAAAAGTTATATGTGCTTCAGGTAAAAAGCATACAAACAGATGAGCGCCAAACCAAACCAAACCCAACCAAACAAGAGCACAAATCAAGAAATTTATAAAGGTTAGGTCACTTGTCTTTTATTGTCAAATTTATGGAAAGAGAATTTTATTAATTTTAATTTAATTGTACCTGTTATCATTAAATTGGCTTTCTAGTTGTAAGCCCACAAAATGGTAATACCTTTCTTTCTTATCTTCCCAGTGGGAAATGCAAACGCACAATTTACCCTTTTTTTTTTTTCCTTTTTGCTATTTCTTGAGCTGCTCCCGCGGCATATGGAGGTTCCCAGGCTAGGGGTCTAATCAGAGCTGTAGCCGCCGGCCTACACCACAGCCACAGCAACGTGGGATCTGAGCTGCGTCTGCAACCTACACCACAGCTCACGGCAACGCCGGATCCTTAACACACTGAGCAAGAGCAGGGATGGAACCCACAACCTCATGGTTCCTAGTCCGATTCGTTAACCACTGAGCCGCGACGGGAACTCCAATGCACAATATACCTTTGTAAATTTCAGCTCTGGTCCACGTCTACGGACATCAAGCGAGTGATGTAATCCAAAGGCGAGTGATATGATCCCTGGAAATAGCTCAGTAATTGGAAAACGCTGTTACATAGCAGTGTGATAACTCCTTTCTCTCTTGTTCCCAAAGCAACCCTCTAGGAGAGATGGGGGTGGGGGTGGATGGGGTGGGAGTTGGAGAGAAAAGATGAATTATGTTTAGCAAAAAAGCAAATCGGGTGATTCATTTCAGGTCACCTATGAAGACTGTCAGCTCACAGGAAAGGCTTTTCTCCTAAGACTTCCTGGCCCGCTCTGCAGGATATTAAAGGACAAATTCCTCTGAGATAAACACTTTATCTCTGAATAAAGCCTAGCAGTTATCTTACCGAAAAGACTTAATTCTAACTCATCAGGTCTCCAATGCTTGGTGCTGAAGCCTCAAAACTACAGTAAAATTCGCAATACATTCCTAAACAATTAGGAGATAAAATTTGACATGCAGCTGGGCTAGAAGTATATGTTGCTTGAATTTTGTATATGTTAGTGCATATATAATGCTAAGATTTAACACTATCTGTATATGAGTGTAAAGCTCAGCTAAACACCTTCCTTTATATAAAGCACTGTGAACTAAGGTAACTTTAGAGACCTGTGAAAATAAATGAAGAGAGTCACTGTTGAGAACATTTCCCAAATGGATACAAGTTTTATTCCTAAACCTCCAGCATATTTAAATTCCCAGTTTGTGGCCCTTTGGGTTTTGTAAGGAGGAGTCACAATATAAACTGTGAGGAACATGGAAGTGAATATAAAATCTGCTCCAAAAAAAAAAAAAAAAGAGCAAAACTTAAGGAGTTCCCATTGTGGCACAGTGGGCTAAGGATCAGGTTTTGCCACAGCTTAGTATAGGTCACAGCTGTGGCTCAGTTTCCATCCTCGGCATGGGAATTTCCATATGCCAGGGGTATGGCCGACGAAGAAAAAAAGAGCAAAACTTAAACTAGTCTCCTTATTAAGCAGAACTAGTGTTATAAATTTTTGTTGAAATCTTTCTGGGATAAATTTATCTTTATCTTTCATAGGTCTTGGGGGCTACCTGAATCTTTGAAAAACCCACAAAAATATCTATTTCTGTATTTATTATTTTTAAAAGATTCATAAAAATTCAAGTATAGTTGACATAACAGTATGTTAGTTTCAGGTATACGACTTGATTCAACATTTGTACATATTGCAAAATAATCACAGTAAGTCTAGGTAACATCCGTCACCATCTATAGGGACACATATTTTTTTTTCTGTGTTCAAAGTTTTAAGATCTATTCTTTCAGCAACTTTTGAATATGCAATATGGTGTTATTAACGAGAGCATCATGCATATATTACATTCTCAGGACTTTATCACTGGAATACCTGTACCTTTTGTCTCATTTTATAGCTAGGATTATAATCAAATCAAGGGATTCTCCTCTCTCTGTTTCTTAGCACTTAATTCCTACAGGGTCTCACTTTATTTGCAAATGATAGTGCCCGTGGAAATTACTGAAAAACCACAGTTGTCACTTTTAAGTCTGGCTGACTTTTTTTATTTTTTGTCTTTTTGTCTTTTCAGGGCCACACTCACAGCAGATGGAGGTTCCCAGGCTAGGGGTCTAATCAGAGCTGCAGCTGCCGGCCTACACCACAACCCACGGCAACGCCAGATCCTCAACCCACTGAGCGAGGCCAGGGATTGAACCTGCAACCTCATGGTTCCTAGTGGGATTTGTTTCCTCTGCGCCACTATGGGAACTCCCAGGCTGATTTTTTGATATTAACACTGTTGCAAGTTGTCACGTGCATACACACGTTCAAACACTTCTGTTGACCTACACTCGTAAGCCAATCAAACATTTATTTTCCTTTTTACTGAGCTGGATAACTGCTGCCTGGATTCAAATAATAAATTTCTAAAATGAATTTTGTGTGATTAGTACTAACCTTCTTGAAGAAAATGCAAACCTCCTCCTTCAACTCTTGTATATGCTTTGGCTAAATGATGGAATTTCTTCGTGATCTGAGTATATAGATGATGTAAATTCCATTTTTTCAAAGGAGGATTCTAAAATCTGAGCTGCTGGGTTGGGAATTGATTTCATTGTTATATATCTAGCATTTCATTCTGAACTTTAGATGTGGTAATTTTAAACCTGACCTGCCATAAATTTAATCATTCATTAACAGAGAAATATACTTGGCTGTTTTTTAAATGTTTATTTAAAAAAGTCATTTCTTATTTTGTTGCTTGTTTTGGGTTAGGAGTAGGGAGAAGGTAATATATTAGGACTTTGATTTCCTTCATTTAGAGAAAAACACTAGTTTGAAAGAGGTTCTTATTTCTGGGAAACATAAAGGAGAAAGGAATGTTTTAATGGAGAACTTCCAACCTCCTCTTTTTTTTAAATCCAGAGTCAGGTAACACTTCTAAAAATAAGATCAGCTTTGACATCTATGATTGTGCAGGAGGAAGAGAACTGAACCAAACTTGGGCTGGAGACTTAATGAAAGTCAAAGTAGAAAGTTTATTTTTTTCCAGATGAAGAAAATGGAGGCTTTGCATTTATACTGATAATTAACTCAAAAATTAAACATATATATAAATATAATATCAATATAAATATATACATATATATTTGGCCTAGCCTGCACATGTGGAAGTTCCTGGGCTAGAGGCTAATAATTAACTCAAAAATTAAATACATATATAAATATAATGTATAAAAAAATATAAATATAATACATATACAAATTATATATATGTATATATGTGTGTGTGTGTGTGTGTATGTATATATATATATATATATATATATATATATATATATATTTGGCCTAGCTTGTGCATGTGGAAGTTCCCAGGCCATTGAACCTGAACCACAGCAGTGACCTGAGCCACTGCAGTGGCAACGCTGGGTCCTTAACCCCACTGTGCCACCAGGAGACTCAAACATTAGGTAAAATACTTAAAAAAAAGTTTTCTACTGTTCATTAAACTTGAGTAAATCTTGGGCTGAGCTGCCTTTGATATATATGAGTAGAATTATTTGAAATTTTAGGTTTAACCTGTCAGATGAAGGTTAGTTTGTCCATAGGATTTATTTTTCTCAATACTCTACTACAACTGTGCGACTTTGGCTTAGCAATACTCTCATTCACTTGTCCTATTTTCCCAGGACCCGATTTTTATTTCTAATGCTACCTGTGTGACTTAGCTTTGGAAAAACCCCGCTTTTGTATTTGTAACAGATTATTCTTATAAAAAAGGAGATATTTAAAATTTCATCGCTGACAGGTAGAAAGTCTTGGAACAAAAGAATTAACACTGATTTGCCAGCATCAATGCAGAAGTCTCCAAGGACTTCTTCTTCTGAGAAAATATATTTCAATCAAACTGACTGCTCTGATAAGTAAGGTGGGAGTTCTTTTCTCTTGTATTATATCCTGAGCTTAATTTCTTAGAGGAATCACTGGAGACAAGAAGGCCATGATTTTTGTGATCTGGTATTTGCATGGTAATGATGAAACAGCTGTCCTAATATTTAAGGATATGCTGGGTATCTCTTAGCTAAATTGGAGGAGAGGGCAAGGCTTTGTATTGCCTGGAGTGTTTAAAGGAACTTTGGACTGGCCTTACTGGTTAGGTGATGTTGAACAATAATTTCACTTCCGTGGATCTCTGTTTCTTCATCTATTACGTGATGGGAGCTGAGTTCTAATCCTCACGGTGCAATAACCTCACCTCCGCAATGACTTTTTCAAATGTAGAAAGGCCAATACTTACACAATCCCTGGGCAATGCTGTCAGATCCTTTAGCATTTTTCAAATGAGGACTTTGAATTCTATATTTGAATCAGATGTGAGAAATATTAGCCATGACTTATCAGAGAGTGTAATTTTTTCCTCTTACTGACGAATCCCTCAGGAAATGAAATGAACATCATAGAATCCAAGTCATCCACAAATGTAAATCCAACAATAGCTTTAAAAAAAAATTATAGCAGTGGGAGCTATTTGGAGGCAGCAACCAAGCTCATGGAAATGATAGAGGCAAAGTCAAAAATAGAGAATATGTTTCTTTCTTTTTCTTTTTCTTTTTTTTTTTTTCTTTTTAGCACTGCATCTGTGGCATATGGAAGTTTCCAGGCTAGGGGTGGCATCGGAGCTACAGTTTCCAGCCTACACCACAGCCACAGCAACGCCAGATCGTTAACCCACTGAGCAGGGCCAGGGATTAAACCCACATCCTCATGGATACTAGTCAGATCCGTTTCCCCTGAGCCATAGGGGAGCTCTGAGAATATTTCTTAAACAAGACACAGTCACAGGGAAAAGACTAATATTTAGTCTTTTATTAAAAATAAAAATTACTGGGAGTTACCGTCATGGCACAGTGGTTAACGAATCTGACTAGGAACCATGAGGTTGTGGGTTCGATCCCTGCCCGTGCTCAGTGGATTAATGATCTGGCGTTGCCGTGAGCTGTGGTGCAGGTCACAGGTGTGGCTCGGATCCTGTGTTGCTGTGGTTCTGGTGTAGGCTGGCGGCTACGGCTCTGATTAGACCCCTAGCCTGGGAACCTCTATATGCCGTGAGAGCAGCCCAAGAAATGACAAAAAAAAAAAAAAAAAAAAAAAACCTACTGTATGACAAAAGACCTCGGAACAAAACTAAAAGACCAAAGACAAATTGGAAGGTTTTTGCAATGAACGAACATAGCCCTCTGAATTAATAGTATATGTGTATGTATGTATGCATATGTAATTTATATAAATCCCTATAGAAAAATGAGTAAAGTGTATTTGAAAAGAATTTGAAAATATGACATAAAATGGTCATTAAATATATAAAAATATTTCCAAATAACTGCAAATTCATATTTCAGAGAAAACATCTTTCACTTCTTAAATTGATAGAGTTTAGAATACTCAAAGTTACTACTGTGGAAAAACAAACTCTTGATGGGACTTGAAATTGACACAGTACTTCTCGTGGTCACTTAGACACACTTATTCAATTTAATATAATAAATGTGATAAATTATTTATGGTCATTATCAAGTTTTAAAAAATTATAGGTCATAATATAGGGCATAACAGGGTACTTGGGGAAAAAATTAAGAAAAAAATAAAATCATTTTTTTTTTTTTTTTGCTATAGTTGAAGAGGTAAGAGAATGAAGGCTTATAAGCCAAAGTGAGGTGACTAGTTATCACTGGGCTTTATAGTTATGATTGTTTAAAATGTTGTGTGTGTATTTTCTATAATAAATGTATGTTCTTTGTAAAATATAAAAAATAAAATAAATGTAATATACCACCCATAAAGATTAAAAATAAGGTTCATGTTTATACCATTTATCATTGTAATTCCACTTCTAATAACTTTCATGAGAAAATAGATGGAAAACATTTCATGTAATGATGTTTATCATAACATTATTTAAAATAGAAAAAAATATGGTAGTTCCCCTTGTAGCTCATTGGATTACGAACCACACTAGTATCCATGAGGACACAGGTTTGATCCCTGGCCTCACTCAGTGGGGAAAGATCTGGTGTTTCCATGAGCTGTAGTGTAGGTTGCAGACTTGGCTAGGATCCTGCATTGCTGTGGCTGTGTGTGGCTGTGGTGTAGGCAGGCAGCTGCAGCTCTGATTCAACTCCTAGCCTGAGAACTTCCATACTTCCCTATGCAGCTGGTGTGACACTAAAAAGCAAAAAAAAAAAAAAAAAAAAAAAAAAAAGAAAGAAAGAAAGAAAAGAATAAAAAAGAAAAATATGAAAAACTTAAATGTCCAATGAAGAATGATTAATAAATCATGTTACCTCCATGCAATGGAATTACTATTCTTATCAATGTAAGAAAATAATATATGTCATAGGGTAAGTGGAAGATAGTAAAATCCCAGTATGAACAACAATAAAACAGTAAAAAGCATTTACACGTGCCTAAAGGAAAAAATAAAGCAGATTAAGATAAAGAAAAAAATCGAGTAAGGAAGCAAATTCACCCACGCTCCGTCATGAGCAAGCTCTCCATCACTGCGGTCTCCGACAGCTGCATAGCACACTCACTACTTGTCAGGGGCCCTGGGTGAGGCTTTGGCGGACCCTTCATCACCAGGAGCCCTGCTCTCCCTTTGAATTTTTTTCTTAGCCGCCAACTTTTCCTTCTGCTGCTGCTGTTTCCACCGCGTGAACATTGACTCTCGCCACTGTTTGTTTTTAATCTTTGAGATGCTGAAGCCTGGGGGAAAGGCAGCAGGTGCTGGGGACTTGGACCCGCTGCAGGGCCGTCCCATCCTCAGCCTCTTCGGCCCCCAGAGGTTCTTGAGTACCGACTTTGTATTTCAGTTCCTTTTATTTTTTTCTTTCCCTCCTGCTGCCCTCCTGGTGTTTTTGTTCCCGTGGTTTGTCCATGAGCGATAATTTTTGAAGCACTTATTTGTAATAATACTGCCTCTGGGTCGTCTCTCTTTTGCCTTGAATTTGGAGTAATGACATTATCTTTCCAAACCAGTGCCTAGGCCAGAACTGAATAAAAATTGCATTTTAGTGCCACCTAACTCTGCAGCGTTGTTTCTTTTTTCAACATGTTCTTGAAACACTGGTTATTCTATACAAATCAAAACCTCATTTTTTGAGAAAAGGTTTCCTCTTCCAATATAACATTTTACTACAGGATACTTTTATTATGCTGGAACCAAAATGTCATCGTTTCGGGATTGGAATAAATGGAAGACTTCCCACCATTGCTACCTCTAAAGCAAATAGCTACTAAAAATACCTTTTTTAAAGATAAATCATACACAAAATTGGAAAATGAGAAAAGAAAAAGAATTCCTCAGGGTTTCACTCTGCCGAACACAATTTCTCTCTACATTAGGGTTTGTTTTTTGTTTTTTTTTAATCAGAGGTTGAAAACTCAAATGGTGATTTTTAACAAAATTGCTTCAGAAATTCAAAACATCTGTTTGATTTGTAGCATTCTGTGTCAAAAGGTGACTTTTGTACATGACATAGGAAAATAGGCCCATAATTTCCTAAAATGTACAGCTCAATTTAACCAAACAAGCATTATCCAAATAGGTTTAAAAAAGTAAGTTTATTTTAGGGAGTTCCCTTTGTGGCACAGTGGAAATGAACCTGACTAGTATCCATAAGGCTGTCAGTTCAATCCCTGGCCTCACTCAGTGGGTTAGGGATCTGGCAGTGCTGTGGCTGTGGTATAGGCTGGTAGCTGTAGCTCCAATTTGACCCCTAGCTTGGGAACTTCCATATGCCTTGGGTGTGGCCCTAAAAAGCAAAAAAATAAAAAAATAATAATTTTAATTTTATTTAAAAAAATTCAAATGTATTTATTTCTTTGGCCATGCCTGTGGCATGTGGAAGTTCCTGGGCCAGAGATCAAACCCATGCCATAGGAGTGACCCGAGCAACTGCAGAGACAGTGCTGGATCCCTAACCTGCTCTGCCACAATGGAGCTCCATGGAGTAAAGTTTTAGGTTTATATTTGATAGGGGATATTTATACATGCCTGAGCTTGTGATGCTTTATCAGGAATAAGTTGAAAAGGAAGCACATCTGGGGATGTGATCTGCCTTCAGAATCGGGTTCTCCACTCAAGGAAGGGACTTGCAAGGACCCAGGTGAAAGGCTGCATGCGAAGGAAAAGCAACTTTTCTTTTCTTACAGTTTTCTGTGGCCCTAGTAGAAGCAGGGAGAGATGTTGGCCCTATATTTAGTGTCAAGGGAAAAATACAATATACACAATTAAATATATATTAAAAATATTCAACAACAAACCCCTCTGTGTTTGAGCATGAGTAATTTTTATTTTTCAATTCATTTGTTTCCCAAATTGTCTGTTAAAATGTTTTTTTTTTTTACAGTAGGAAAAAAAGGCCACATTTTGTTTCTCCTGTTTCAAACTTTTTGTTCAAGTTAGAAAAAATTACTACTTTCCATAAGATGATTTTTGTGTGTGTGTTTTTTTTTAAGTTGTCCTTAGTTTTGTATCCAGCTATTCATTCTAATTGGCTAAATAATTCTCTTTAGTTACAAGATTGCAGGAGCTCCTGTTGTAGTGCAGCAGAAACGAATCCAACTAGGAACCATGAGGTTGCAGGTTCGATCCCTGGCCTTGCTCAGTGGGTTAAAGATCCAGTGTTGCCGTGAGCTATGGTATAGGTCACAGACATGGCTCGGATCTGGCATTGCTGTGGCTGTGGCGTAGGCCGGCAGCTGTAGCTCCAATTAGAACCCTAGCCTGGGAACCTCCATATGCTGCAGGTGTGGCCCTAAAAAGACAAAGACCTAAATAAATAAAAAATAGTTATAGGATTGCTTATTGAGTCAATTGTGTATGTGTTTGTCACTATTCACAAAGTTTTTTCTTTTTTCTTCTTTTTTTTTAAATTTGTCCTTTACTCCAACAACTTTTAGGTGGGAATCTATGCACTGTTTCTACTCAAGCCACTGCAGAGATAATGTGGGATCCTTAACCTGCTGTGCCATGGTGGGAACTCCTATAATTTGCTTTTGATGTTCCCTCTGAATCGTGTTTCCTTGTTGAAAGAATCTGTGGCTTTCATAATCCTGTTAAAATTATAGCACCAGGTATGCAGAAATTACGCCATAAAATCTCCAGAGGTATTTGTGTCTTGCATCATTGCCTCTAGTTTTGTTAAAAGATATTTAACTGACATGAAATCCTAACATAGACAGTGTAACACTCTCTAAAATATTTTAATATGATAATGTAAAGAGTTTCATGTCAAATAATGTAATGTACCAAAGTAATAGTTACATAAATTAGTGATTCCTGGGTTCTGCTTACCTGCCACTCTTGTGGCTCCTGATGCTGCAGCATCCTGCATCCTTGAGGGCAGTTACTCTCAGCTGTGCTTGTGCCCTTGAACTTTCATTGACCCGTTACCTGTCCAAATATGTTTTTTGAGCAAGCCATGTCCACGACTGTGTCCCTAGGGTTTCCTTAGAGTTGTATTTGTCATGGGAGTTTTATTTTGTAACTCTTCTGGCTATTTCAGAGTAGTTATTCCATCATCCCTCTGACGAACATGGGACTGAGGCAGAAGTGTGGTCTTGATTTCACCCGCCACAATTGAGCTTGCTGCCCCACCGCCCCCCGAGAGATACAGAGAGCTGAAGCCACGGAGTCACCCAGACATTTCACAACCCAGGAGCCATCCCCAAATGTGGTTAAGTATTTCATGACAACCTGTACAGGTGACTTAAAAAGTTATTGTTACGGTTAGAACTTTATGCTGGTTATTTGCAATTCAGAGTTGTGAAACTCTGGCAGGAGAAAGAGGACTGACCTCAGTTCTTTATGAATGGCTTGGGGAGGGGAAGTTACCAAGAGTCTGTTGGTCTCTAGGAATAAGACCATGCCTTGCATTTGCACTGTGCTCTGTATTTCCCCAAGTATTTTGATATATACCATTTCATTTGTTCTTTTCTAAGTACTGATACTATTTTGACTCAACTCTAACTACCGGAGCAAGAGAGGTTATATCCTAAATAAGAGCAGGGGCATTGCCTGTTTGGTTGTATTGTCTTTCCAGTACCTAGGACCGCTCTTGCACATGTTAAATTTCCCATTGGGATAAATCTGTTGAGCGAGCAAATGATAGAAAAGGTTAGCTGTGGTGTCCCCCTCCTTCACTTACCCTGGGTTCAGAGTCTTGGTTTGAGCTTTTTTTTTTTTTTTAATACCACAAATTTATTTTTTAGAATGACACATTAAACAAACAACAGAGGGTATTCAGAAAGAATATTCTGTGTTATACAAACTTTTAAATGTTCACACCTATATGTATGGACTCAGCCAGGTGCAGGTATGTGGTGATTAATACTCCAAGTGTGTGTTTTATTAAAATCTGTTATAGGCATAGATACAATGATGTCAATGCAATGCTTTTTTGCTGTTTGTTTTTGCAGTCGTCCCCTCAGCATGTGGAAGTTTCCAGGCCAGAGGTTGAATCAGAGCTTCAGCTATGGCCTATGCCACAAGCACAGCAACACTGTATCCAAGTCACATATGAGAACTATGCCTCCGCTGTGGGCAACACTGGTTCTTTAACCCACTAAGTGAGGCCAGGGGTTGAACCTGAATCCTCAGAGAGACAATGTCCAGTTCTTAACCAGCTGTGCCACAATTGGAACTCCTCAAGGCTGGTTTTATAGATACCAAAGTAGAGTAAAGATTTGATGGCTCAGGGACATAAGAAGCTAATAATGAGCCCTAGTCTGCTCACCTACCCATCTATGAAAATAAATCAATGATCAAATAAGAAGTATGTAGAATCTGGACTGACTACTTATCTAGCTCACATTTACCTGATCCTTGCCAATTTATCACTTTATTTATACCTTAAAAAGTCATGAACAAATATATATGACTAATAAGCCCAATGGTGCTGTTTAAGACTGCAAAAATTCAATAACTAGAAAAAAGCTTTCTCTCTTAATATTTAACTCAGAAGGGAAGGTGAATAATGTATTTAGAATCAGTAAATGGGAAATCGTTTTTCAAGTTGAAGTAACTAACTCTGATAGGATATTTGAATTAAAGAGACCTTGTTATCAGCATAATTCTCACGAAGCTCCCTGGGGCTAAGCTGTGCTCAGCGGTACACTAAGAATTGATTGAGCCATCACAGCCTAAGAAACAGGTGGCACATATGTATCAAGACATTGACAAACTCTTCTTGGAAAAACAGCCCTAAAATATCCTATAATCCCCTGTTGCACACAAGACAAAAGAGTTGACAAAAGGATGAGAAAAATAAGATAATAAATGCTGCAATAAAAATGAATGGATGAGGAACATTTTTCTCTATTTCAGAGACAACTGCTGTTATAAATGATGGAAGGTCCTGGTTCCTGAAATGAAGGGGTGAAAGCTTCATGGAGCTCCCCTTTTACTCTCCCCTACTGGTTCTTATTGTTCCTTTATGCATCCAGACAAATATGAAAAGCGAAAGATCTTTTGTGGCTTTAATAATAAATTGTTATGAAACTCATAGAAAAAAATCGTTTCTATCTGAAATGATGGAGATTGATGATGACAGTTTTTCATGCTTTTGTGGTACTAAGAAATAGTGTAATACATATAAAAATGTTTTGTCTTTTCTGTCTTCATTAGGAAGAAGCTCTTTAGGGCAATAACAACAAAATTATCCTGAACGGAAATACTCCTACTGTTATTCCTGGTTTAGACAGGCCTACATTTAAAATTAAGTTTTGGGGAGTTCCTGTTTTAGCACAGTGGAAATCAATCTGACTAGTATCCATGAGAATGCGAGTTCGATCCCTGGCCTTACTCAGTGGGTTAAGGATCCGGCTTTGCCTTGAGCTGTGGTGTATGTCACAAACATGGCTCTGATCCTGTGTTGCTGTGGCTGTGGTGTAGGTTGGCAGCTGTAGCTCTGATTCAGTCCCTAGCCCGGGAACTTCCATATGCTGAGGATGTGGCCCTAAAAAGAAAAGAAAAAAAAATTAAGTTTGGGCAACTGAAGTTTTAAAAAGGTATTTATCCTCAATAATTCCTTCCATTAATGACACAGAGAAACTAGTTAGACTCTGAATATACCCCAGAGAAAGACGTGACCTCCTCTCTCCACGAATGTCCTTTAAAAATAACATTATTTATCAGGGGAAACACATGTGATCCGCTAGATGGGCCTATATCTTTTCTTCCCTGGAGTCCTAGAATCCTTTCATAAACTACGATGTAAATTATGAATTGGTAAAGTATGTGTATGTGTGTTTTCATAAATGTGTGTATGAATAAGTCTTGAATATAGACCGCTTTATATGTACGTCTTTATTTTTCAGTGCTATTAAACTTTGTTTTTTTTTTCATTTTTTTTATTACGCAAATGAATTTATCACATCTGTAGTAAACTTAGCTTTTAATTTAAAATATTTGGTAACTAGCTGCCAATTATTTTCATATAATCCAATCATCCTACTTCTCTTTAATATTGCTTATTATGTTATCTATTCCTGCCTATCAAATTACTCCCAGTTTAGTGGCTTAAAATAACAACTTTAAAAAAAAATCTCACACAGTTTCTTAGATTCAGAAATTCCAGAGCTTCTCCGCTTGGTGGTTCTGGCTCAGGGTCTTTCATGAGGCTGCAGGTAAGATGTTGGGCAGGGCTGCTGTCACCTGTCATCCGAGGCTGATGTCTGGGACAGGAGGACCTGTTTCTAAGGAGGGACACCGGATGACTGTGGACAAAGGCCTGTTACCTGCTGGCTGTCGGTGGGAGGCCCTGGTTTCTTGCCACCAAGCTCTTGCCATGAGACTTTGCAGGACATGACCTCCAGCTTCCCCCAGGACGGGTGCAGCTCTGGGCTAACAGGATGCTCAGCTCAGGGCTCCTCCTCCCAGGGCTCCAGGCTGTCCCCATTCTCATGACCCAGCCACCCTCGTGACCATAATCTTCTGAAACCTTCAGCTAAAGCCTTACCAGTGTCCCTTTCCCACTCAGACTCTCTCCAAGTCTTCCAGATTCTTCCCAACAAGTTCATATTGATGTCCATGCTCTGACGTCAGCCATGACGTGGACCAATTTTCTGCTCTTTATGTACCAGCAGCTCCCTTGTGCTTTCTAGGTTTCTCACCCTGGCTTTCGATATTCCCAGATGATGGCACAGCTTCCTTGCCATTTGCAAATATCCAGCCTCTACCACTCCTAGCCTTTGCTCAAGGGCTAGCGTCTCTACAGGCCATGCCCAATCCTCTAGCCCAAAATAATCTCCCTTCCTCCACTCCAAAAGTGCTTTACATCTTTTTAATGTTGATTTAATTCTTTACCCTTAAGTTGTGTAAATAGGTGTCCTAGCTCACCCATGAGAGTTTCATGCTTAAAGCTCCTACACACAAGATCCATTTCTATGATTCCCATAGGACTTTGTCTACAATAGGTGCCTTATAAATGCCTGTTATTTGTGAATGGATGCTTTGCCATACCCACTCGTTATCCAGTAACTACTAGAACTGTCATTCAGTACCGGGGACAATCCAGGCTGCTGTCCCACTCACAAAAGGGTCCAGCCCAGAGGTCCTAGCAAGAAAGACAGCACCAGCCCTGAGTTCCAGCACTGCCCGTGCCAAGCCCTTTGCTGCCCTGCCTGCTCTTCATCCCTTGATTTTTTCCCACTCTCATCTTTGTATTTCGCTTGTATTCCCAGGAAACTGGGAACAGGCCAGCCACCTTGACTATTAACTCTACAAACATATTTTTCAGTTTTCTCGATGAGTTAATCAGTGAAAATGCTTTTCAGTCCTTGTCACACGCTCTCACCACCACCACCACCCACAACAATACCTCTTAATTGTTTGTTTTCATTTTTTTCTATTTCTGATTTCTTTTTTTTCCCCCAACACTTGATGTGTTTAAATGGCATTTTCCCTTGCCATTACTTCTCAGTTTATCTAGTTTGGCAACGTTTATTTTCCCCCCATCTTATCCAAACTACTGCTGTTAAAAATCTGATCTTCTAAGCCAGCATATTTGGATGCTCTTGAGGATCCTTCTCCATGGATCTTTGTTAGTAAACTCACCAGGCTTAAAATTCGTAAGTAAATGTAATTCTGTGAACAAAGAGCCACCGTGTACATTTTGGTGCTGTTAATGCTGCTGTGTTCTTATGGAAATTTCATTACGTCCATTCTTTCTCATGATCTTGAATTTCATATGAATAAGATATACTTTGTCTGTGACAAGATAGCATCTCATGACTTTTTAACAATTCAAGGGAAATAAAAAAGATTTTTAAAATCACTTTAGACTTCTGGCTTAAAAAGCATGTTTTGTTTGAAAAAATATAAGACACATTTTGCATAGATCAACCACTGAAGATTTCCACAGCCGCCTTAGTTGTTTGACACAATCCTTATAGTAGAGCGAACTTAGGTTGTTGTTGGTGTTGTTTATTTTTATTTTTATGGCACACCTATGGCATATGGCATTTCCCAGGCCAGGGATTGAATCCATGCTGCAGCTGTGACCTACACAGCGACCGTGGCAACACCCGGTCTTTTACGTATACCTGGCATTTTAATTCAAAGCCAGATGGATTTGAAGATAAACATGTCTATGTGGCCTAGCCAGATATGTATTTGCACGTGGGACTGAAGAGCATCCCAAGAGAAAGCTCAGTATGAAGGAAGCAGTCAGGACCAATGAGCTCAAGCCTATTAGAATGTTTTCAGTAATGGGAGGGGAGAGAGCATTTATGAGTTTGTACAGTGTGGTGTCTGTCAACTGGACTTGTCTTCTAAACCCCAGAAGACTGGCTCCTATGGAGAACAAGCAAGCAAAGATGGAAGAAACAGTCTCAGTGGACTCTCTAGAGCAGCACCTTCTCCATCAGAGGCACTACTGTGAGAGTGTCTGAGCATCTTCTGCCCTGTGTGTGGCAGCAGCTGGGACCCAGCAGAAACAGGGGGTCCTAGGCAGCAGCAGCAGCACCAGTGGGAGAAAACATTTTACAAATGACTTGCAAAACCTCTGAATTCCTCTGTGGGGTCCCTGTGCATCAATGTGAGATCATTTGGGAAGATGGGGTAACAGTCAATGGATTTAGGTTCCTATTTCCTGGGGCCCCACATGTGCTGCTTGGTTCATGAAGCAAGGAGATACTTAGGTGTCACAGAATCTACATGACACACTAAAGCAACAAAAGAGGAATTATATGCCTATAGAAAAACATGCACGCATGTGCACACACACACACACACACACCCATCAGACTATACATTACACTTCTGCGGTTTTTCATCACTAAGACTTCCTTTGATAACCATTTAACCCACTTAACTGAAAAAATTAAAGATTGGAAGAGTATGGCATCTTCCCTGAAGCCTGCTTTTTCCTTCAGATAGAAACATCCTTTAGCACAACACTCAGGTGCAGGGGTAAACTGGAAGAATATCTTTCTTTTACAAATGCAGCAGAGTATAAATAATTCAACATGAAAGCTTAATGTACTTCTAACAGTGTTTTTATTCTGTACTCAATATCATCACTAAATTCCATAGCGGGTGGTGCAAGTGTACTTTCTTGCAAGCACTGTCCTAGGCAGGGAAGCCAAAGAACCACTGCTGGCAGTTGAATGAGTCAATATTCACTGAATGGCTCTTTGGAGCAGCAAAGGGTCCGAGACACAGGTGCACAGATTAGGGACTGGGGAGTGGTGTTGCTGGTTATTGCTGGGATTATTACTGAGCAAGAGCCATGTTCTCACTCTGGCTCTCCCACAATGGCTCTCCCTGGGCTTTCTGTAAAGGGCCAGTGGGTGCTAACTTAGAAAATGTGCAAACATTTCTGAGAATTGCATTTGGTCTGAAGAAAGTTTTGCACCTGGTATAACAGTCAAGATCCATCATCTCATCTGTCATCAATGTCTGTGCCCCAGAAGGAATTGTGCCAACCAGTAGTAGGTAAAAGATTACCAGGGAGAAGGAGAGGAGGCCAGACACCATGTGCACAGAAATTGGCTGGAAGGAGCTTGTGGAAAGGCAGACTCGGACATAGTACCTTTGGAGTCGAGCCCAAGAATTTGCATCTCTAACAAGCTCCTGGTTGATACCGAAGCTTATTCAAGGCAATTGCCTAAGACAGAGTCTAGGGTCTAAGATAAAGTGGTTCCTTTCATGCATATGGAGGGCTTGGATGTTATTCTATGGCAATAGAAAGCTATAGAAAAGTTAATGTTGAAAAAGAGCTCTGCCAATCTAGTGTTTGGGGAAGCTGAGCTAAGATGAGCCTTCACCAAGTAAGGCATGGTGGTTGACACTATAGATACAAAGGCAGTTCTAAAATCCTGTTTTAGGGCATTTCTGTTGTGGTTCAGTGACAACAAATCTGACTAGTATCCATGAGGACGTGGGTTCAATCCCTGGCCTTGCTCAGTGGGTTAAGTATCTGGCATTGCTGTGCTGTTACTGTGGCGTAGGCTGGCAGCTGCAGCTCCAATTTGACACCTAGCTTGGGAACTTCCATATGCTGCACATGCAGCCCTAAAAAGCAAGAAAAAAAAAAAAAGACTCTTCTAGAAAGAGATTGCTGCCTTATAAATGACAAAACACATCAGGCATTGATATTTATTGTAACCCAAGTATACCACCAATCCTTGGGCTCAGATCACATCCGATAAATGCAATGCTCAAACATCCTGGGCTGTGGCTCTTACCTACATTCCTTTGGGACCACATGGCTTGCCTTCCACTCCCATTACTCCCGGCAGCCTCATAGGTATCGCGTATGTGCTAAACTGCTCTTTGGTGTGTTTGGTTCTGGTCTCTATTGATTCCAGGCTAGTGCTTTGTCCTACCAGTTCCCTCTGTGGCTTCTGCCCTCTTTCCAGGGCTGGCTCCTGCTGCTGCCAGGGCTACAGGATGATGGGTGCAAAGCTTTGGACATTAAATTGAAGGGAACCCTTCTTCCCCACTCCTGAGGTTTCCTTCCACAGGGAGGAACATTGCTGTCACACTGCTGTTGTCCATCCCGCCCCCACCCCCACCCCACCAGCTTTCTCCTCCAGGAAAGAGTTGCAGAAGGCAATAAAAGATGTAGTCTAGCTTCTTTCTTTTCTCTTTCTCTAGAGCTGTAATTCTCAAATATGTGGGCTTGGAGCCAGCCCCTCAGCACAACTTGGAGCTTGTTATAAATGCACATTCTTGGGCTCACACCAGACCTCCAGAGTGAGAAACTTGGGGATGGGTTGTGGGGTCTAGTGACTTGTGGTTTAAGCACCCCCCTCAGGGTGATTCCAGGGCAGCGGCTCCCAAACATTAGAACATATCGGGATGATGCCACTGTCTCTGCTTGTGCAGAAAGAACTGCCTTCAGGACACAGGATTCTTCAGCAGTCCTCTGGGTAAGGCTCTGCTGCCCTTGGGCTTCACGTCACGTAAGGGCAATGATTGCTGACTCTTCCTACAGCAAAAGCCAGCAGACATGTTTATCAGAGAAATTGAATTTTCAGCCACAATAATGCAACCTAAACACCCACTCAGAAGAATCACAAGACATAATTTGTGAGGAAAATTCTACTGCTGCCGAGGCGGAAGATCACTCTTTTGACCTAACTCTGATTTGTCACCAGGAAGGAAAGGGCTGCTGATGAGGATAAATAATAAGGAACTTTGCACTTTTTAGGGGAAGGAATTTTTTCCTTCCTTCCTTCCTTCCTTCCTTCCTTCCTTCCTTCCTTCCTTCCTTCCTTCCTTTCTTCCTTCCTTCCTTTCTTCCTTCCTTTCTTTCTTTCTTTCTTTCTTTCTTTCTTTCTTTCTTTCTTTCTTTCTTTCTTTCTTCCTTCCTTCTTTCTAGGGCTGCACGGGCAGCATGTGGAAGTTTCCAGGCTAGGGGGGAAATTGGAGCTACAGCTGCCTGCCTACACCCACAGCCACAGCAACTTGGGATCTGAGCCATGTCTGCAACCTACACCACAGCTCATGGCAACACCGGATGCTTAACCCACTGAGCGAGGCCAGGGATGGAACCCTCATCCTCATGGATCCTAGTCAGGCTCATTAACCACTGGGCCACAAAAGGAACTTCCAGGGGAAGGAATTTTTATGGGTAGCATTGAATGTAAGTGCCTGGCCTTGAAGAGACTTTGATTTCTGAATTTACTCTTCTCTTCTTCAATCAGCTGTGATTCTTCAGTTATTGTTGGAGAAACTACAACCCAAATAGAATCTACTGGGGGAGATGGGTGAGAAAGAAATCCTGATAAAAGTATCTCTCACAGGGCCACAGGGGTGCAGCACAAATAGAACTTTTGGAGAAGGTGAGTTTTGATGCTTTCACAGCAAATGCACCCCCTGAAGATATTTAATTCACTTATTTATTTTTTCCCTCATTAAGCAGCTCCAGAGACTCTTTTGAGCACCTATTATGTGCCCAGCTCCAAGGGTTGTAAACATGATAATTTGTGAGAAATTTGGCTGCGATTGTGTCAAACGTTTTATTAGTAATAACATGTGCAGGATTGACACAATGCTTTCACAAATATTGTGTCATTCAGTTTTCCCAGGGGCCCTGTGAGATAGGAGTCTGTCTGCTTCTTATGGACAGAGAAGCTGAAGGCCACTCAGCCACGCTGGGGTTCTGGCTCCATCTTTGAACTGCCATTTTCCTCACCTCCCCAAACGACTTTCATCCCACACAAGCAAATAATTTCCTTTTAAGTAAAAGTTTCTCTTAGATAACAGGAGATTGGTGGCATTATTCCTGAGAGGTTATTAAGACAGTGGTAGTCAGTTGAATTGTGACTCCTTCCAAAGATATGTCCTCCAGAATCTGTGAATGTGATGTATTTGGGAAAAGGGGCTTTGTAGATGTAATTAAGGTTCTCAAGCCATGATCATACTGGGTTAGCCTGTGGGCTCTAAATCCAGTGACAAGTGCCTTTATTAGAAGAGGAGAAGACAGGACGTTCCGTGGTGGCCTTTATTTTAAGGATCTGGCATTGGCGCTGCTGTAGCTCAGGTCACTGCTGAGGTGTGGGTTCAACCCCTGGCCCAAGAACTTCCATGTGGCATGGGTACAGCCAAAAAAAAGAGCAGAAGACCAATGGAAGAGGAGAAAACCCACATAAGGAGACCATGTGAAGTGGGAAACCAAGATTGGAGTGAGGGGACCACAGCTTAGGAACACCCAAAGCCACCAGAAGGTGGAAGAGGCAGAAAGGATTCTCCTCAAGAGCCTTCAGGGGGCCTGTGATCCTGTGACATCTTGATTTCAGGCCTCTGCCTCCAGGGTTTGGAGGAAAAAAAATGCTGCTTTAAGCTGCCATGTTTGGGTAATTTGTTATGGCAGCGCTAGGAAACTCTAGCCACTGATTTCTTAAATTACTTACTCCCCTTGACAGCTCTAAATCATGTTCTGCCATGAAAATTGTGTATTTGGCATCTTCCTTTAATTCTTTTTTTGCCCCTCTGTTTTAAATTTCTAAATCTCTTGATAGCAAGGTGTGCTTTTTCAATTGGAACTTGTTCTAATTGAAGTCCTTGCCAGGGAAGCATTGTTGAAGAAAGAAGAAGCATTTTTGAAGATCTTGAAACAACAGTAGATTTGGGGATTTTTTTTTTTTTTTGTCTTTTTAGGGCTGTACCCGTGGCATATGGAGGTTCTAGGGGTCTAATTGGAGCTGTAGCCGCCAGCCTACGCCAGAGCCACAGCAACACCAGATCCAAGCCATGTCTGTGACCTACACCACAGCTCATGACAATGCTGGATCCTTAACCTACTGAGCAAGGCCAGGAGTTGAACCTGCAACCTCATAGTTCCTAGTTGGATTTGTTTCCACTGCACCATGATGGGAGCTCCAGATTTGGGAATTCTTAATGGGCAGCAATTATCCCCAGCAGATAAAAAAGAGAGAGAAAGAGAGAGAGAGAGAGTGAGGGAGGTGAAGAGAAAGAGAGGGAGAGAGAGGAAGAGAGAGAAGCTTCTTTTTACTTATTGGAAATTATTTTACATTTATAACTGATTTTATTCTATAACTAACTTTTAAGATGATTATCTACTCTAGGTTAATCATGCTGATTTCTCATGGGGAAAGATGCATGAAGGCTTCGGGACAAGTGAAGTGCACTCTGCAGCCTGAGTCTTTCCCTGGGGGCTGGGACAGCACCCCCAGAAGGCCCTAAGCTCTGTTGTTACTCTGCTCCCCGCCACAGCTTCGTTCCCATGGCTGTAGCAAGGGATCCTGTGCCTACCTTCACCGACTTTAATCATAGTGTGTTTTCTTTTGGGCCCAGTTAGCTCTGGGCAAAGCCTTACCCGTAGAATCATAATTGTCTTCTATTCACTCTACAATGAAAGAGAAGCAAAATCGAGTGATGTTTTCCCCCCTAGATGCGATTTACACAATGTACTACACTATATAATTACAAATTTATCATCATAAGTGGATGCAGGTTGATATTTTAATTGCATTTTTAGCCAGCCTACTTTCTTCTTCTTTTTTCTTTTGCCATTTCTTGGGCCACTGCCATGGCATATGGAGGTTCCCAGGATAGGGGTCAAATTGGACCTGTAGCTGCAGGCCTACGCCACAGGCACAGCAACACTGGATCTGAGCCGCGTCTGCGACCTACACCACAGCTCATGGCAATGCCGGATCCTTAACCCACTGAGCAAGGCCAGGGATCGAACCCACAACCTCATGGTTCCTAGTCGGATTTGTTAACCACTGGGCCACGATGGGAATTCCAAGCCAGCCTACTTTCGAAGGCTGTATCAGAGACAAAACAGAAAAGTAAATTTACAACTCACACCCCTAGCCTTCGACACCCAGACAGGTAACAATGGGACATTTTGAGATCAATTTGCTGAGAAGAACACAAAAGGCTGCAAAGATCAGATGACCCTGGGTCTCAGGAACTGGGGAAATCTGTATGTACCTGATACCGAACAGGCTTTACTAATTTTTTACATTAAAATTTTTTAACGAATGGCACAAAAAGAAGAAATGGGTATAGCATTGAGCTATCTCTAAATAGAACGCATGTGGTCTAATGTGTGAGGATAGCTTCTTGACCACTCCTTTAGGTAAACTTTGACTTGAAATAATTTTTTTTAATGATTTTTATTTTTTCCATTATAGCTGGTTAACAGTGTTCTGTCAATTTTCTACTGTACAACAAGGTGACACAGTCACACATACCTATATATATTCTTGAAATAAAATTAAAAATAGGACTCTCCATTTGCTTTTTACAAAGAGTCCATGTAACCAGTGGAATTTCCTTAGGATTTTAAATGAATGTTTGCTTTTGAGGGGTCTGGCAGTCATCTCACTGAACTTTTTCTTGCACTTTTAGGAAATTCAGAAGTTTCTTGGGTCTGGTTAAAGAAAAAATAGAAAAGGATGGCTCTTTCAGCTCTGCCTGAAACTTGTTAATCAGAGCCACTTGGCTAGCCAAAAATTCTGAATATGTTATCTCAAGTATTGCCAAGGCTGTCTCAATATACCCAGATGATAAGGAAACATGACTTCTTTCTGTCATCCAGCGATGAGCTTTTTCTTGGTCAGGTTCTCTGTTGCAGCGCCCTTGATAAAATTGTTTCACACCGTAGAAATTACAATAGTTACTTCTGTGGGTGAGGCAGAGCCTCCTTGCCAGATGAGCAAAGTGGTACTTATTAAGTCAGGGGCAGAAACAAATTCGAGGACCCAAGATATGAGATCTAAATAGAATCTCTCTTTATATTTGAACCTAGTATCACTAACATTGAAGCTATCTGTGATGCAGACACACCGTGAATAACAATTAAATTCGATTTGACTTTGAGTTTGAATAAACCTATCTGTTGGGTCTTAGTTGGAATTCAATTCAGTTCAGTGTAATAAGCATTAAAAATTATTGTTTCCAGGAGCAGTCTAGTGGGACAGAAAGACATTTTCAAAACTAAATGCCAGGTAGAGTGTGACCAGGGCTTTGCACTGGAAAGAAACCAGACTCTAGGGTTGGTGGGCAAGACGAATGTCAGCTGGAGGACCCAAGGAAAGTTCCTGAAGGAGGAGATACAGAGAAGGGGCTCGGAAAAACTAAGAAAGTCAGTTAAAAGATTACTGTGAACAGGTTACAATGAAACCAGAGAAAGATGTTAACATCTCCAGACATGGAGAAACACTTTAATTCCTTTGTATCTCAAGGAAGCATACAATGTATTCAGCCCAGCTCTGAGTCCCCCAGATAAACAAAACTGTCCTCAAGCTCCCAAAGTGCATAGACATTTTGGGTATACCTGTTCCAGGAGCTATGTCTCTGAGAAAGGATTCTGTTGGCTCTTTACTTTTTAGACAATTGCAATTATGGTAATTTCTCTACACTGACTGATTGTTTGGTTCAACTCTCAAGTGACTTGTCACAGAAAGGATGCTGAGGTGAGTCAAAATATCACAGAGTTTGGTAAGAAAAAAGGACTTTGCCAAACTTAGAACATGATTTTGGGAAGATAGGATTTTTTTTTTTTTAATTTTTGTTTTTGTTTTACTTTTTATGGCTGCATCTGCGGCATATGGACTTCTCAGGCTAGGGGTCAAATCGGAGCTACAGCTGCTGGCCTACACCACAGCTGGAGGCAACCCCAGATCCTTAACCCACTGAGCGAGGCCAGGGATGGAACCCGCAACATCATGGTTCCTAGTCGGATTCGTTTCCACTGCGCCACAAGGGGAACTCCATGAGTTGTTATTCTAAAATGTCTGCTTTATTTTTCGTGATAAAGTTGGGGTCCTTTTTATACTTTTAGACATGAGCAAAGTCTTTGGAAGGCATCTCATTTTAGGTTTCTTCTTCTGTATCAGAATGTTATAAAGAATTTTATGATTATTATTTAAAATTGATTTAAAGAGGAAAATTTCAGTATGTTGAACACTATAATGAGACACATTATTATTATTGTTATTATTTATTTATTTTTAGGGCTGCATCCATGGCAGGAGATTCCAAGGCTAGGGGTTGAACCAGAGCTGCAGCTGCCAGCCTCCATCACAGCCACAGCAACGCAGGATCTGACCCCTATCTGTGACCTATACCACAGCTCACAGCAATGCTGGATCCTTAACCCACTAAATGAGCTCAGGGATAGAACCTGCGTCCTCATGGACACTAGTCAGCTTCATTACCTCTGAGCCACCATGGGAACTCCTTAATTAAACATTTTTAAATTTGGTAATTGAAGTAGAGGGGACTTAAATAATATTTTAAGTTTAGTCCCTATTATGTACATGGCACCACGCTAAGTTCTATGATCCCACACCACCAAGTAGCTGATTGCCTGTTCTTGTCCTCAGGGAGTAACAGACCTTTACAAAGCCAGGACGGGATCACCAGCCTTGAAAATGTTCTGGGTGAAGGAGAAGCCTTTTATTCACTGTTAAACAGTGAGCCTGCCCCCTCAGTTATGAGAAGGATCTCCTTAAGGTCTTAGTCCTTGGTTTTATTGGCCGGTAAAGGTAAAACAAGGTAATAACAGCTAAATGAGAGACTGCTCTATGCCAGATGCAGGATGAAGATCTTTATATGTTTTATTTCATCCAAGCTGCACAATAACATCAGGAAGTGTGTACCATTATTGTTCCCATTTCATAGATAAGGGCACTGAATCAGCTCGTTGGGGCTGCTCTAACAGAGTGTCACAAACTACCAGCCTTCAGCAACAGAGCTATATCTTCTCATGGTTCTGGAGGCGGGAGGTCTAAAGTCAAGGCGATGGTAAGTGGTTCCTTCTGAGGCCTCTCTTCTTGGCCCTCTCTTCCACCCCATGCCCTCACCTGGTCTTTCCTCCATGCAGATCTGTGTCCTAATCTTTTCTTTACTTTCTCTGTTTGTTTTGTTTTGTTTTGTCTTTGTCTTTTTAGGGCCACACCTATGGCATATGGAGATTCTCAGACTAGGGGTCTAATTGGAGCTGTAGCCGCCGGCCTATACCAGAGCCACAGCAACTCGGGATCTGCAACCTACACCACAGCTCATGGCAACACGGGATCCTCAACCCACTGAGCAAGGGCAGGGATCGAACCCGCAAGCTCATGGTTCCTAGTCGGATTCACTTCCACTGCACCATGAGGGAACTCCCCCAATCTTTTCTTATAAGGACATTGGTCCTATTGGATTAAGGCCCACCCTAATGACCTCATTTTAATTCAATTACCTCTGTAAAGACCTACAAACATGTTTGATTACATTCTGAAGTTCGGGGTTAGGACTTCAACTTTTGAACCTTTAAGGGGGGCAACAGCTCAGCCCATGACAGGTGCTAAAGCCCCAAGAGATCCAATAACCTCCCTAAAATCACACAGCTCGGATGAGGTCAAAGGTTCTATTAGCCACCATGACTGTGTGATCCTATTTCCTCTACACCGTGGTCTTGTTTCATTGGTGGAAAATCCACAGGGAGCTGGATTAGAGGCTCTGAGAAGTGGACTTTTATATTTTCAGAGTTTAATAGCCGTGGAGTATCACTGGGAGGGTGGATTGAACTGGTCCCAAAGGACAGGTTTTGGAGCCTGCACGTGGCCACTAAATGCCGGTCACATTGATAAGGTCTCAGTCCATCGAGAGATGCCTGTTACCCAGGCAGCAGGCGGAACCTTATCCTAACTCGAATAAGTTCTCTTGATCCTTTATTCCTCAAGCACTTACTGTGCAGCTTCTCTGCTGTGTCAGATGGCAGGGATAGTCCACAGAGGTGGCGCCAGTGTCATTCAAGGTGGCTGATGGCAGTCCCTGCATTACACATGATGCCAAGTTTGCTGGGCAGCGTGTGCTGGGGAGGAAGTAAAGCGGGGTACAGGGGTAGAAAAGGATGAGAAACGCGGGGATCTGAGACAGAGCTCCCAACAGAAGAGGAGAGAGTGAAAAGTCCCCAGGTGGGACTGTGCGTGCCCACTCAGGGAACAGCACGAAAGCGGGGGTGGCTGGGGACAGGGCACAGGGAGGGTGACACAAGATGCCACCAAAGAGAAGGTTCGCAGTCAGGACCCAAAGGCACATGAGGCATTAGGATTGCATTCTTTCCTTTTCTTTAATTCAATTTTCCTGGAGCACTGTTGCCTTACAATGTTGCGTTAGTTTCAGGTGTACAGCAAAGTGACTCAGTTATGCACAGACATACACTCCTTCCTTTCCAGATTCTTTTCCCATATAGGTCACTACAGAGTGCTGAGCAGTTCCCTGTGCTACACAGTAGGCCCTGGGTACGTATCTCTTTTATGTATAGTAGTGTATATACATTAATCCCAACTTCCTCATTTATCTCTGTGAAAACTAGGGGGTGTTGTGCGTGAGGGGGAGGCACGTGGTCTCATTGACACTGGGAAAGGGTTGTTCTGAGAGTGCTGTGCAGAATGGGCTGTGCTGGGATTAGGGCTGGGGCGTTGGAAGCGGTGGTTCCAGTGAGGATCGTTCTTGGAGTCAATCAATCATCAATCAGAACATCTAGTTGTGCCAGGAAATGCACGTGCAAGACAAGAGCACCTCCCTGGGGCCTCAGCTCCTAAGTCATTCTTCTGGCCTGACTACTGACTCCTAAGGTGGCCTTGAACCAGGCCCTTCTTTACAGAGAGGCAGATGTGCATTATCCAGGAATGTAAAAAAAAAAAAAAGATTTTTTTGCCTGTCCATTTGTGAGTTACAGGTGTTTGATACACTGTGAGATTCTGAGTGTGAGGAGCATGTAGGGACAGTCAGAATATTGCTGTCTCCAGCTGAGGCAGCCAGTGTGATTGTTCTATTTGCTCCAAAAATTCACCTGGAGGTAGAGAGAAGCACTTAAGGCTGGAATAATTAATGATGCTCCAGGCAGTACATTTCCCCACAAGAGTAGCCTCCTGTCTGGCTAGAACCTGGGGACAAGGCCTTGCCGACTGGTCCAGCCCCACCCCTGCCAATCCCCGGGGCTCCTGTCTGGACTCGGGGGCAGAAACCGCCTTCCCTTTCCGGGCAGCCCCAGTGGCTGGCAGGCTCTGCAACAATCCAGTGCTTTTCAAAGCTGACGGCCAAGTCCCGCAGAGCAGGAGCCAGGAAATACTGCCACTGAAGCTTCAGAGAATCAAGGACTCAGAGACCCAAACAAGGTTGGCCTGTGGGCTCTGAGATTCCTGAGAGGGATTCCTGTAAAAGGCCTGAATAGGTGTTTTGTTTCTCCCTGCACTCACGCTCCAGCACCCCGCCTCCCATCCTCGCCCCCCTAAGCAGCCAGTGCTTACAGACGGCAGGAGGAATTGCTGTACATAGACCTTTGTATGTCCTGCTCTCCTGGGGGGAATTTTCTAACACCCCCAAAGGGAGAGGACATGCTTTGTGGGCATTAATATTAACCTAAAAAAAAAAAAAAAAAGGAGTTCCTGTTGTGGCTCAGTGGAAATGAATCTGACTAGTATCTATGAGGATGCAAGTTTGATCCCTGGCCTCCCTCAGTGGGTTAAGGATCCAGCGTTGCTGTGGTGTAGGTTGCAGATGCAGCTCCAATTCAATCCCTAGCCTGGGAACTTCCATGTGCCACAAGTGAGGCCCTAAAAAGACAAAAAAAAAAAAAAAAAAAAAAAAAAAAAAAAAAAAAAAAAGAGAGAGAGAGAGAAAGAAAAAGAATTAACCTGAGCCCTCGGGGACTGTCCCCAAATATAACTCTGGACAAAGGAGAATGGTGTGATAGAAAAGTCCAACGCTCCCATGTCATTCCCTGGACATGAGATTAGAGAAAGTTTCAGATGCTATTTGCCTTTAGGATGGATTAAATCTGAAGCAAAAGGAAAACAAAGATAGTAGTTACTTTAGAAATAATTTCTTGTATCAGAAAGAAACTATGTATTGTGTTTAGGGCCTCAGATGATGTAAAAAGGGGAACACACCCTGTAGATAACTTATTAGATTCCGGGGTAGTATTTCCTTTCCAAAATAAGAACATAATCCGCTTCAGAAACTGCTTGGGGAGAGGAATATTCACCATCAGAAATGTTCAATTGGATCATCTATCAGTAGCATCAACTCTTTTTCTTCCTCTTTATCTTTCATAGTAACTTTCATAAGTCTGTTAGTCTTAAACCATGTTTTGTGGAAAAGGGCTTTACTGATTTGGAGTCTGTCTTCTCTGATTTTTAAAAATAAATTGAAACAGATTTAGATCTTCATCCTAACAAGGACTATGGATACGAAAACGCAGAGGATGATAGCTTTCTTGAAGGAAGCAGAGGAATCGTTCTCAAGAGAGCTCAGGAGGCGGGAGTTTAAATGAACCCAGCTTTCAACGTGTTACATGAAAAGAGGGGGCAGAATATGAGCAAAGGACACTAAATATCACCTATTATGATTTTAGCAGCCTGGAGAGAGGTGAGTTGCTCATGCAAAGATACATGAGATTGCTTTTGCAAGGTACCTACACGTTCCCGCCTTCCTTATTTTGCACCAATTGCTGTAAAAATGAATTTATGTTCTCTCTCTCAGCACACATCGGTGTGCAAAGCGTTTATCAGTTAGAAGTATGTTAGTGCAAACATAAAGCCAGTCAGTGTCTAAAATATATACAAATCGTTTGCAGCATGGTTTGTCCACCTGCCAATGGTTGTACGTTATTTTCTTTTTTTTTTTCTTTTTAGGGCCGCACCTGTGACATATGGAAGTTCCCAGGCTAGGGGTCGAATCAGAGCTGCAGCTGTCAGCTTACACCACAGCCACAGCAATGCAGGATCAGAGAAGCATCTGTGACCTACAATGCAGCTCAGGGCAATGCCGGATCTTTAACCCACTGAGTGAGGCCAGGGACTGAATCCTCGTCCTCATGGATACTAGTAGGATTTGTTACCACTGAACCACGACAGGAACTCTGGTTGTACTTTAATTCTTTACAGATCTGAGGCTGAATAATGAAATGGCAAGTCCTTGGTCAGCTCTTTAGATTCCAGGACTATCCTGAGTGCGGGAATGACATGTAGGTCAGGTAGGGCAGTGATTTTCCATTCCTCAGTGCATCTGCCAGGCTGTGAGGGCTTTGCTGTGGTGCAGATGTGTGACTGGGTATCGGAAAGCAGATACACGCATATGTTTATACCCAGGAGAGATGCTGCTAACCAGTGGCAGCCACCTTACTTCTGAGTCCAGATACAGCTTCAGAATCACTCTCAATACAGCACTGCAGGCAACCAGTGGTCATTCTTTAAACAGACAGGTCAGATGAAGCCTCATGACTCTCCCTGACATGGTGTAGGTGGGCCCCCAAAGTTTAGACTGAAATCCGAATGGGCCAGGTGAGTATGCTGATGGGGGGAGAGAAGGGAACAGAGGGAGCAGTTCAGAGGAGTTTTGTTGACCAGACAGCAGAAGCTAAAGGCTATCAAATGACTCGCTTAAGTCTCTGGCCTTGGGAGTAAGGGTTTGGATTTAAGAGTAAGTTGTTTTTGGTGAAATGCCAGAGGGCTCCACTGTTGTCTGATATTTTAATCACACAGTTGACTCTAAACAGAGAAGGTATGGTGAACCATACCGATAAGCACGACAGTAAAAATACTATCACTTAATTACTGAACACCTATACTTTGTAGTGGGCATAATAGATGCTTTATTTCTACATTTTAACTCCAATCCACTCATTAACCCCACAAAGCAGGCTCAGAGGAGATGAGAAATTGGGCAAGATCAGGCAGGTAGAGTCCAAGGGGGATGACCTGCAAAACCAGCTGTGTGACCCCTCCAAATCTTTGTTCTTTCTATTCCATCAGGTTGATCTTCACATTGGCGAATAACAGCCCTAGAGGGAACAGCTGATATTTTCAATGACAACCAAGTCATTGAAGCAAGTCATCAATGACCCACCAAGTCATTGATATGCAAAGCGATGTATCAATTAGAGAACTAAGGTCAAAGTGAACAACAATCAATTTAAAAATGATTAGCCCAATGTTCCTCTGTGGTTTAGGGAAGGTGTGCAGCTTGACCATCTTTCAATTGAAAGAGACTTGAACGTGTTGATTTCACTAAGCTCAAAGCATGCCATTTATCCTGCTGTTCCTTACTAGACTGAAAGTGTCTAGATTCAAGGAGGTGCTTTCCACATGGAGTTGGTGGGGGGCCCGGAGACAATGTTCAGGAGAGATCCATCTCCAGGGGAGCTGATAAAGCTACTAACAGGGGTGGGCCTCTGTCAGGGCAACTGTTCCTGATATTCTGGCCCACAGTTCTTTCCGTGGGAAAGGGAGGAATTGATTTTCTCTGAACTAAAAAACCTTCATACTTCTTTCTGTGTAAAATAAGCGATTTCCTTCTTGAATGGGATGCTCTAATTTTAGTTTGGAATTTTCTTTCATTTCTATTTTTCTGTCACTAGAATATGAGTATTACCCATGGCTTATGTCTTATGTGGATCTTGTTAGAAAGAATTATTCAAGTCTACTTTGATTTTTTCAGGTCTGCAAAATACTGTGTGCTTCTTTCTTTCTTAATTCTTTTGCTATTTTTCTGACCCAAACAACTTCTTGGAGAGCTTAGTCAAGGTGTCAGCTTTAATGAACTGACCACAAGGTGATGTGTCACGTACTAATTGCCTTCAGAATGCTGCCCCTATGTCGGCAGATTCAGGGGACTTCCAGGTGGCAGATCTCAGAGAGGCTAGTGGCACAATTTGGGCCTTTCTGGTCCTGATTGAAAACAATCACTGGACTTTTTTTTTTTTTTTTTTTTCTACTCAGGTATGGTGTCTGACACAAACTTGCATCCTGCAGTTGTATAAGGAACAACCCGGTTAATCGAGACCATATTCGTTTCTTTCTTCTGATATTTTATTCCCGTGATATTTTAACATCCCTCTTAGACCAGCTGGCTGCCAACCAGGCTGCCCTTAATCCCGCTCTGAATGCAAAGAGGTCAACTGCTTTTTAGAGCATTGACTATTGAAACCTTTACTTTTATGACTTTAAATGCAGAAATCCTTCCCTGCTCATTATTCATAATTCAGAGCGAATTTGAAAGGGAAATAAGGGAATGAAATGGAAATTCAAATATAAATGCTGCACGTATGGGTTATATTATACTGATGGATATATACAATTTGGTAATGTCACCAAATGTCACTCCCTTACCCCCCAAATATGAAGAAGAAAGTCTTACAGAGAAAATGTTTTTATCATATTCCTGAGTATTTGCCATTTCTTAGAGAGCGCTTTAAGTAGGTGTCATGATTATGGAGACCTGTTTGGCTCTCAGTTTTCCATGTTCCTGAGACCTCACATGTACAGCTTTCTGAACTTTATGGATTTTCAGTGAGGCACGTAGAGTCTAGCAGAAGCCCTTTGACTAAGCTTGATGGGCTCCCTTGGGAAATAGGGAAGAACAGTCAAGAATAAATATAATAAACATAACAATGCAATTTCCAAGGGCATCTTGTAAAGATTCATAATAGCTTGTTTTCTTAACAATTTGTGTTATTAAAATTCCATTACCGCTAGGCTGCTAATAGTGACATCAGAGGTGTCCTCAGGCCTCGTCTCCTTTGTTTATGGGACCAGGACAGAGAATAAATACCATTTACCTACATTTTAAAAGGAGCCTGCAAACCTTGTTCCCCTGGGGTCTTACCCCCTCTGAGACACAGGGGTTAGTGTTTCAAGATAAGAATGACACAGTGCACCTTTCTCAGCTCTGTCACATTACAGGTGTGCCTGTGTTCAGAGAAGACCATTTGCTGGAGAGTTTTGTCAAAAGTGGATTTTCTCAGTTGCTTTAGCAAATCCCAAGCCCGCTTGTATGACCTGGACCACAGAATTCTCAGTGGGCCTAGAGGAGGTGCTGATTTGTGCAGAGAAAATGGCTCTCGTGACAGCTCGGCTGAGGTTGGGTCCGACAGGGTGAAAATGGAAGGAAATGTCCCACCCCACGGTTTCCGGCCCAGACATTCAGAGGCAGGAGACAAAGGTGCGAGAGGCAAGAAGCCACACTCTGGACCCTGGTGGCCCTTCTCTGGACAGTGGAGATCTCTGAGGCAGGCCTAAAGGGACTCAGAAGCTGACTGCTTGGGATTCTCAGAGGAGAGGCCCAGGACAGGACTCCGCACAGCTATGCAGCAGCGGCCACAGGAAAGTCAATGACATCAGCGAGAGAGACGAGGTCCTGGGTAAGCCCGGGTGAGCCACGCTTTGTTCCCAGGTGGATCATGGCAGCTGGAGCTAACCGTGAGCTCACAAAAGGAGAGGGGGAAGGGGAGGGAGGCCAGTCGCATCTGGGAGCAGAGGGCCTGGCAGGTGGGGCTGGCCCTGGGAGGCAGGGCGGAGCAGTAGCAGAGGTGATGGGCATGGCCTGGCCCAGGGTCGGGTGGGCATCTGGCAGAGTGGGAGGGGCCGGGATCCCCGCAGGACTCAATGCGAGCAAGTAGGTGAGACCGCGGGAGGCACTGGGCATCGAATGGCAGCAGGTGCCACGGGGAGTCCAGGGTACCTCAGCACTTGCAGTGCAGGGAGTGAGGAGCCCAGAGACTGGCGAAGACTCCCACTGGGATTGGAGGACCTGCCCTTTTCCTTCGTCATGCGGTCTTGCACACATCACATCTCTTCTCGCACCCGGACGAGTGTAGAGAGAGGTGGGCGTAGTGGGGACACCTGACATCGGACATTTTGCCTCGAGATACTGTATTTATTTAAGATATCAAGTCCTGGCTTAGGAGGAAGATTGGGAGAGTTATAGAGAAATAGAAAGCTATTTTATTGTGCACATCTGACTCTGGTTTAACAAACTTGGGACCCAATATCTGGAAAAACAGAGCTTGGCAAAGGCCTGTCTTGTGTTTATTTTCAAACCTGGTTGTGCCCCATGGTAAGACAAGGTGGGTAGCTGCAAGCAGAAAGGGACACTTCATCAGCCGTGATTCTTACCTACGAAGTAGAGGGCCTTTGGGGGTACGTGAATGCACCTAGACAGCCTGCAGAGCTATAGAGGAAGCCTCTGAAAAAAATTTTTATTTTATTTTTTATGGCTGCACCCATGGCACATGGAAGTTCCTGGGTGATGGACTGAATCTGAGTTGCAGCTGCAGCAACACAGATCCTTTAACCCACTGCCCTGGGCAAGGATGGAACCTGCACCTCTGCAGTGACCTGAGCTCTAGCACCGATGTTGTCAAGCCGGGTGCTCTTGAATGTGGCACAGAATTCTGCAGAAACAGCTCCTCCTCTTTCACCTGGTCTCTGTCTTAAGGCTCAGGAATATCATCCACGAGGTCGGCAGGACCCCCATCCTCAGATCAAGGACACCGGTCACCTGCTCTGGCTGGCACTGCCACTTTTTGAGACTCAGTTCCCGCCCCAGTGGGCTGGTGGGTCAAGCCTCCCTGACCCTTCAGCTGTGCCCAGACATGCTGGGTCTAGAGCGAATGCTATCTCAATTCCAGCTGAGGCCTCTATTGCTAATAGGCTGCTAACTTAAGGGAGAAGGGGAGTTCCCATCGTGGCGCAGTGGTTAACGAATCCGACTAGGAACCATGAGGTTGTGGGTTCAGTCCCTGCCCTTGCTCAGTGGGTTAACGATCCGGCGTTGCCGTGAGCTGTGGTGTAGGTTGCAGACGTGGCTCGGATCCCGCGTTGCTGTGGCTCTGGCGTAGGCCGGTGGCTACAGCTTGGATTCGACCCCTAGCCTGGGAATCTTCATATGCCGCAGGAGCGGCCCAAAGAAATAGCAAAAAGACAAAAAAAAAAAAAAAAAAAAAGATTGTTAAGGGAGAAGGATTTTAAAAGGAGAATTAAAAATAAAATTCCTAAGAGTCCCAGTGAGGATAAATGTTGCCAGAACACCCTGAAATCATTCAGTCCATCATCTGCGGTTTTCTAAACAGTGTGTTGGAAACCAGCTGGTGTTCCCTGCCACATCCCTGCTGAGTGGCTGTGAAATCACAGGTGACAGGCCGTTGGCCACCTTTGAGGAGACACTCGCTGCTGTTTGGGAAGCAAACACCAGTTGACCTCAGAGCTTAGAGTGGCTCAAATAAGTGGCATCATAACATTAGGATGCCTTTTTTTTTTTTTTTTTTTTTTTTTGTCTTTTTGTCTTTTTAGGGCCACACTCACAGCATATGGAGGTTCCCAGGCTAGGGGTTGAATCGGATCTGTAGCCACCGGCCTACGCCAGAGCCACAGCAACGCGGGATCCGAGCTGTGTCTGTGACCCACACCACAGCTCATGGCAACACCGGATCCTTACCCACTGAGTGAGGCCAGGGATCGAAATCCGAAACCTCATGGTTCCTTGTCGGATTGTTTCCACTGTGCCATGATGGGAACTCCAAGATGGCTTTTTTAAAGACTACAGTAAATCAACCACCCTGACCCTGTTCCTCAGGTAGATTTCTTTTTTCTTTCTTTTTTCTTTTTTTTTTGTCTTTTTAGGGCCACACCCATGGCAAGTGGAAGTTCCCAGGCTAGGAATCAAATCGGAGCTGTATCTGCCGGCCTACACCAACCGCTACAGTAATGCCAGATCCAAGCCGTGTCTGCAGCCTATACCAGAGCTTGAGGCAATGCCAGACCCTTAACCCACTGAATGAGGCCAGGGATCGAACCTGCATCCTCATGGGTGCTAGTCAGACTCGTTTCTGCTAAGCCATAATGGGAACTCCTTCTTGCTAATATTTTAGATCTCCTGCAAAATTCCCATGCTTTCTTTTTTTAATTGATGCATAGTTGATTTATAATGTTGTGTTAATGTCTGCTGTATAGCAAAGTGACTCATTATACATAGGCTTTTTAAAAATATTCTTTTCCATTCTGGTTTATCCTAAGACATTGGATATAGTTCTCTGTGCTACACAGTAGGACCTTGCTTATCTCCTCCGTGTATAATAGCTGACATCTGCTAACCCCCATCCCCTCCCCCGTGACAACCACAGTCTGTTCTCCTTGTCCACAGGTCTGTTTCTGTTTTGTATGTGGAATCTAAAATATGACACAAATGAACAAATCCTGTGGTTTCTGTCCCACCTCTTCCCACCGCTCATCCTCAGGGGCCTGGGCAGCCTGGGGGGACAGGGTACAACTAAGGATAGGATCACACCATCCGTCTTCATCCACTCTGGCTCCACACCACCTCCGACTGCATTTTTTTTCATGTAAAACAACTGGGTTAGGGACCTCTTGCCATGGGAGTGGGGGCTGTTGTTCCAGTTTCCTCATGCTGGGTCCCAGCCCTGTTCTGAGCCTGGAATGAACTGGTCCTCAAGCCCCCAGCACTTTTCATGGATTCTACTTCATACATACTTGTAGGTATCACATCCTGTGCCAATAACATCATAAATCGGAGAACAAGAAACTCAAAACATCTTAATCTCTAAATTAGATTTCTTGCTGCTATTTTGTAGCTCACATCATTAGTCTTTATGGGATATTTCTGTTCAGTTTGTTGAATTATTTTTTATCTCATTGATCAACATTGCTGCATTTATGTTCAAAACAGAAAAAATAATTAGAAAAATTTACTTTAGGGAGTTCCCGTCGTGGCTCAGTGGTTAACGAATCCGACTAGGAACCATGAGGTTTCGGGTTCAATCCCTGGCCTTGCTCAGTGGGTTAAGAATCCGGTGTTGCTGTGAGCTGTGGTGTAGGCCGGCAGCTGTAGCTCTGATTGGACCCCTAGCCTGGGAACCTCCATGTGCTGCGGGAGTGGCCCTAGAAAAGGCAAAAACAAAACAAAACAAAACAAAAACAAAACAAAACAAAACAAAAAAAACCCCGGAAAACAGAAATATTTACCTTAAAATGTGTGGTCATGACTTTTTCTCCCCAGAGCCAATCTTCTCTTTATAGTTAAAACAGCAAGCAGCTTTGTCTTTCTGATTTTAGAGAAGAATATCACCTGTTTCTGATGTGAGTTTCATATCCTACCAATGCTTTATTTCTAGTACTTTTTACTTGCTGAATAATTTCTTCTGCCCTCCTTCCCACCCACTACCCCTCCCCCTTCTCATCCTTCCTTCTTTCTTTGCCCTATTCCACAACAGACTTGAAATATCTAAAAATAATGATGGAAATCCCTTAGAAGAGTCACTCCCCATTCTACATTTCCCACATGAAGTTATTTAAAAGAATCCAAAAAGGAGTTCCCATTGTGGCTCATCGGGTTATGAACCTGACTAGTATCCATGAGGATGTGGGTTCCACCCCTGGCCTCACTCAGTGGGTTAAGGATCTGGCCTTGCCACAAGCTGCAGTGTAGACTGCAGAAAAGGCTCCGATCTGGCATTGCTGAGGCTGTAGTGTAGGCCGGCAGCTGCAGCTCCAATTCAACCCCTAGCCCAAGAACTTCCATGTGAGGCACATGCAGCTGTAAAAAAAGTTTAAAAATCCAAAGAAAAATGTGCATCTGTCTCTCAAACTTAGTCTCTTATTATATAATACTAAATGCACCTGGATTGAGATTTCTCCTTGGGATGAGGTTATAGAAACGATACTAATGAATTGATAATTCCAGCTTCTGCATGCAAATGTACACGTCTTTCCTTATTTTTCCAGAAATACTATTTGGTAAACACAACTCACCAAAGTTGGCAGGATGCTTGTGAATTAGACTTTAGGGGTGTTTTCCAGTTCTTCTGGCTTCAGTGTCACATATTTTTGGACTGAAGAAAACACAAAACAAATGGTTTTCATTGTTTTGAAACTGCATCTTGATTCCTAAAGAGCTCTTTCCAAAGTTTCCTTGAAAATATTTCTTCTGAACAAACATGCTGGAGCACTTTCGGATGGAGAAGAAGGTTCCTGAGCCATGACGTCATGAGCCGGCCCTTCTCCAGACTCCTCCTGGGTAGTTAGAACATAGATTCCATGCTTCTGCCAACACCTGCTTGTTCTGTGGTGTCTGGAGCCTCTGGGCTCTTCAGTTAGATTATCAGTAACAAGAGTGCCATTGCTTTGAGATCACCTGAGCTGGTGGAATCATGATTTGGTAATTGGTTCAGTTAAAAGAGAACAAAAACAAAAAGCCAGTGTCTCTCAGATGTTACCATAGAGGTGGCTCCAACATAAAGAAAGCTAATTTTTTGCAAATCTCGTTCTGAGAGAATGTCCTCTGCCTGAAATAAATTCTGAAACAAGCTCAAACTTCCTACCTTGAGATGGACGAGAGCACACGCACGAACACACATGCACACACACACACATGCACACACACACATACACTCCAGTTCTCTGAAATCACAGTGAATTGTACTCCCTGCCCCTCCCCCCCTGCAACCCAAGGCTAACTGGTGGAGGTGGGAGAGTGGGGCTGAAGGTCAATGCACACCCCAAGAAGAACACGCTTTGCCAGGAGTTCTTTCCATTTTCAATAAAGGAACTGGAAGGAAAATCTAGCAGGCTGGTTTGAATGTTTTTATAAGACTCAAGTGAGAGATTTTATGGGCTTCCTAGGACTGCTGTAACAAAGTCCCACAAGCTGGGTGGCTTAGACATTTACTGTCTCATGGTCCTGGAGGCCAGAATCTGAAAATAAGGAGGGGCTGGTTTTCTCTGGGGCTCTGCGGGGGAATCTCTTTCATCCTCTCTCCGAGTTCCTAGTGGTTTCTGGTGGTCCTTGAGGTTCCTTGGCTTTTCAATGCCTCCCCCCAGTCTCTGCCTTCATGTTCACATGGCCTCCTCCTCTCGGTGCCTGTCTGTGTTCGAGTTTCCCTCTTTTTATAGGGACTTCAGTCATATTTGATTAAGAGCCACAGGATTCCAGTATGACTTCCCCTTAACCTGACTCCACCTGTTAAGAGCCTGTTTCCAAATAAGTTTGCATTAACAGGTTCTGGGTAGATGTGGTTCTCAGGAGACACAATTAACCTGGTAGAGAGACCGTTTTGTGTTGGGGAGACAAAGGAGAATCATCCCTAAAGTCCCCGTCATCAGCAGGATGTACTGCTCAGGATCCCTTGCTGGACCCTTGCAATGTTTGCGTGCATTGCATCTGGCCTGGCTCATCTGCTGCGGCTGAGACACATCAGTCTTCTGCTCACTTGCCATGTTAGGCTTTGATGAAACCCTAATAGTTAGGGCTCTGGTAATTAGTTTCTTTTGAGGGAGAGCTGGTTGTGAAGAAGAGAATGCTCTGACATATTTAGAAATGGTTTGTTTCCCCTGCCCCTGCTGGAAGCACAAGGAAATTCTCCTCTGAGCTGCACTGTGAGAATGTGCCCCATCTCCTAGACATAAAACTCACACAAGTAGAGGGTGGGTCCCCCATGACTGGGTCCCTCAGGAGAGACTTGGTCTCTCAGGATTTCCACACCGAACCTCCACTGATTTGTCAATTGCAGTTCAGATTTTTTTCTAATTGGCCCTGGTTCCCTGGTGGTTTCTGCCCCCATAATCTGTGGTTTATCTGTATTCACCAGTCTGTCTCTCCAGTGTCAGGGCAGTGTTTTGTCCTATGACCTCGATTCTCTGAGAGATCTAAGAAGTGTTGTTGATTTCTCAGTTTGTTTGGTTTTTTTACTTGTTATTACAATGGGCTGATGACTTCCAAGTTCCTAACACACTGGACTACAAAGCGGTCTTCATCAACTTCATTTTTTTTTTTTTTTGATCAGTTCTACTTTGTACAAAATTTTAGCATTAGGCGCCATGAAATGCATCTGTTAAAATAAAAATCTTAGGTTGAATATGGCTTTACTCGTTCCTAATGTGTTTTCCTGTGTTTTGTTCCATGAAGCCTGGCCCTTTTAGGTGCAAAGCTAACTTTTTTTTTCTTCTCATTTTAGGTATAAAAGCACTGAGCTCAGAGAGCTTCAGTGACATTTGCACATGCAATAAAGGATGAAAGCCTTGATTTTCTGATTCCAAGTCCTTCCTAAAACCTTCCCAAAGTATCTCTTCCTAAAACCTCAAATAGCACCATTTTCTGGATACCAAAACTTAGCACAAAGAGTATCTATCTTTAAAATACCAGTTCAGGGAGTTGCCTGGTGGTGCAGTGGATTAAGGATAGAGCATAGTCACTGTCGGGTGGCTCAGGTTGCAGCTGTGGTGCAGGTTCCATCTCTGCCCTGGGAACTTCCACATGCCATAAATAATAAATAAATAAATACATAAGGAAGGAAGGAAGGAAGGAAGAAAGAAAGAAAGAAAGAAAGAAAGAAAGAAAGAAAGAAAGAAAGAAAGAAAGAAAGAGAGAAAGAAAGAGAGAAAGAAAGAAAGAAAGAAAGAAAGAAAGAAAGAAAGAAAGAAAGAAAGAAAGAAAGAAAGGAAGGAAGGAAGAAAGGAAGAAAGGAAGAAAGGAAGAAAGAAAGAAACCCAGTGCAGAGAAAGGTAGTTTACTAAAGTGCTAAAAAGGATGGCCTTGAGATTCAGACAAATCTAGGTTCCAACTGCAGACGTGTGGCTTGTTAGTTTTGAGACTTGAGAAAGTTTTTCAGCTTCTTGATTCTCAGTTTACTTATAAAATGGGGAAAATACTCTCTGATTTACTGAGATGTAGGGTTCAATGAAATGATGTTTACAGAGAGCTTCGCACAATGCCTAGAACATAGCGCATGTTTAAAAAATTGGTGATTACTTGATCCACTAGCAATTGATCAATACTTGATCTCTATTCCTTGCTAAGATCAAGAGAGCCACCCCCATGTGTGTCGGGGGGGGGGGGTCAGAGTCCAAGGTCAGAAGGGAAGTGCCGGGGGTCAGTGCAAGGCCTCATCCCATGGAGATGGCTAGACTCAGATCCTCCAGAATTCTAGATGCGATTCAGGTAAAACCTACTAGTTTACCTGTTCTTCATTCAAGAAACATTTAGTGAGCCAGGTCCTGCTCTGAGTGCATCAGTGAGCAAAACAGAGAAAGATTCCTGCCCTGAGAGAGTTCCTGAGTTAGCAGAGAAAGACAGACGATAAATAGATGAGGACGTTATCTCCTATGTTAGGAGGTAGGTAACAAGTGCCCCAGCGATAGAAAAGTGGAGCAGTGAAAGGGGACCCAGAATAAAGGTGGGAGGGACAGCTGGTAATTTAATTAAGTGGTCAGGATTAGTCTCATTTTAAGGCTAATGTTTAAACACACCCCTAGAGGAGGAGGGGAAGACAGGGAAAGAGCTTGGAGGCAGAGCAGTGGAGGCATGAGGCAGCCTCGGGAGAACTTAGGGCAGGAGGATGCCTTGGCCCCACCCCTGGGAGGACCTTGGCTTAACGTTGAGGGAATGGAGAGAAGCTACTTTAGTGTTCTGAGCGGAGGGGGCGCCTGATCTGATTCGGATGTTAAGACCCATACCTTGGCTGCTGTGTTGAGAATTGGAGGTAAAAGGAGAAGAATGGAAGACATTTGGGAAGTTATTATGTTAAGCCAATGGCTGGTGCTGGAGAGGTGGCTCTGGAGAGAACAGGGCGTGGTTAAGTTAAATTCTGTACATGTTTTGACAGTAGAACCTGTAGGATTTCATGAGAGTCATGAAAGATTGGGTGTGCTGGTGATGAAGACAATCTGGGACTCCAGAATGCCTTTTCTTTTCTTTTCTTTTTTTTTTTTTTTTATGGCTGCACCTGTGGCATATGGAAGTTCCCAGGCTAGGGGTTGAACCAGAGTTGCAGCTGCCAGCCACAGCCACAGCCACACCAGATCCAAGCTGCAACACCAGATCTGTGACCTACACTGCAGCTTGTGGCAACACCAGATCCTTAACCCACTGAGCAAGGCCAGGGATCATACTTGCATCCCCACTGAGACAATGTGTGTCCTTATCCCTTTGACTTTCTAATCTGAGCTAAAGGATGGTGCTGAACTAAAAGATGAGCTAAAATGGGTGTTGCCACTGACACTGGTGAGATTCCATATTAATGATTATGGCCACTAGCAAAACCACAGTCTATTTGCTGAACTTCAGACTTCGCTATGGTCCAAAAAACATAGTTTCGAATTATGGCAGGTTCAGTGCAGAATTCGGAGGGAAAAGCATCTCCATGCCACTGTTCTTACTATGAGAAGTCCCACTTTGTTGTGCCATTGTTTGTCAGCCGGCTGCCTAGGGTTCAGCAGTGACTGTCACCACAGTCTTTCAAGAGTAATTCTTGGGTATGATGTTATCAGCTGGAGGAAAACTAAACTTGTACTGAGATTCAGTCAAGTCCCTAGCAATAAACTGTAGGAACTCTCTGCATGCTGTAGCTAATAAAAAAGCAAAAATCTGAGCAATGGTAATAGCAGCTCTTGAACTTACAGTGACGTATCATAATTTTAAGAGGTAAAGTTGTATTTAACTCTGTCTGGATAAGAAAGCTGTGCTTTAGGAGTGGGTATAATCATGGAAGTGTTTTAGGTAGGGGAAAAAGCAATTTAATTTCCATAAACCATTAAAGTCGTTCCTTAAGCCACCAAGGAAATGATAATGCATTTTATCAGCAGTGTAAAGTTTGGTACATACTGGTCCTCAGGTTTTGTTTCTGTTTAAAATGTACTTGCTATTATTTTTCCCCCCCCTTAGGCCACAAAAGTTTTTCCTTCCAACAAGTCACAGAGAATTTTCCAGAATTTTCTGCATAGCTCACCCCATCCTTGGTCCATTTTTTAAAAATATCTCTAGACATCAAATAGTCTCTTTTTGAAGATAACATGTACAAAACTGCTCTGCAGGGCAACAAAGGTATTCTTATGCAAAATATTAATAATCATTCAGTAAGTTATGATTTACTTATTTATTTCACACACACACACACACACACACACACTTCCCCTCCCCCCCACACACACTGACTGACCACTTAATATAAAATATTGTGTTTGGCTGGGGGATAGCCCTGATCAGGTAATAAATAAAATTTCAATGAATGAAGTTTGATAAAAACAATGATAAAAGGATGGTACAGCAGTAAGCCAGAATAAGGCATGAGCCGGGATTTCTGGAGGGCTGGAGAAACTGCTAAGTTGAGGTGGTTTTTCTGTGAAGAATAAGAGATTTCCATACATTTGCGCTGGGAGAGGGCACAGGGGATGAACACAAGCAAATATAGGGCAGCAGGGGGTGCATGGTTTATTGAAAAAAATAGTATGTAATTGAAGGAAAAAGGAGAAAAGTTCCTAAAAATACAAAGAGCATTATATGAATTGTGTCCCCTAAAAATTCACATCTTGCAGTCTAACCCTGGTATTTCAGAAGCTGACCATATTTAGAAATAGGATCACCAGGAGTTCCCATCATGGCTCAGTGGAAGTGAATCTGACTAGCATTCATGAGGACACAAGTTTGATCCCTGGCCTCACTCAGTGGGTTAAGGATCTGATGTTGCCCTGAGCTGTGGTGTAGGTTGCAGATGTGGCTCGGATCCAGCATTTCTGTGGCTGTGGTGTAGGCCAGCAGTTGTAGCTCTGATTTGACCCCTAGCCTGTGAACCTCCATATGCTGTGGGTGCAGCTATAAAAAAGAAAAAAAGAAAAAAGAAATAGGGTCACCATAGATGTGATTCCTAAAGATGAAGCCATCAGGGTGGGCTCTAATCCCATATGCCGGGTGTCCTTTTTTTTTTTTTTTATCTTTTTGCCATTTCTGGGGCCACTCCTGCAGCATATGGAGATTCCCAGGCTAGGGGTTGAATCAGAGCTATAGCAGTGGGCCTACACCACAGCCACAGCAACGTGGGAACCGAGCCGCGTCTGCAGCCTACACCACAGCTCACGGCAACGCCAGATCCTTAACCCACTGAGCAAGGCCAGGGATGGAACCCGCAACCTCATGGTTCCTAGTTGGATTCGTTAACAACTGAGCCATGACAAGAACTTCCACCGGTGTCCTTATAAAGAGGGGGTTTTGGACATAAAGATGGACGCATGGGGGAATGTTCAGGAAGTTGTGGCAGAACCATAGACTGGAGGCTTGCACACAACAGAAAGGTATTCCTCATGGGTCTGAAGCCTGGGGCATCTAAGACAGATTACTGTTTTCATTTAGCTAAGATGCGGCTCCAGCACATAAGTCATTCATAACTGACAGTAAAATGCCTGTTTTAACTATTCATTCTTTCCAATAAAGTGTATGATTGGTAAGCCGAAAAAGTTTAACAAAAGAATGATTATTACTGTTTTAGCCTTAAGGGTCAGCATAAGTTAGTATATTTATGAGTCTCTTCTCATCCCCAAATCAGTGATTTGTTACCCTCTGCTTCCTTATTTACATCAGTCTGCAAACTCATTGTCATTTCTTGTCCTTAAAGCTCTCCTTGGAGTTCCCTTGTGGTGCAGTGGGTTAAGGATCCAGAGTTGTCATTGCAGGGGCTCAGGTTGCTGCTGTGGCTTGGGTTCAATCCCGGGTCCACATGCTATGGGTGTGGCCAAAAAACCCATACCCTTCTCTCTTGACACTGAAAAGTGGAATGATGGGATGAAAATTTAATTGGAGTGAGTTTGACAGAATTATGGTGGAGCAGACATTCAAGCCTGGATAGACCTCTCTTGCAGGCTTTTGCTGTAAAAAAGGAACGTCAAGTGGGTTCTCTCCTCCCTTGAATATCTGCTCTTCCGCCCCCACATCATGTCACTGAAAATGCTTTTAAAATTACTTCCATGTTGCTAAAACATGGTGGTTATCCTTGGTGTTCTTCTTTTTTTTTTTTTTTTTTGTCTTTTTACCTTTTTCTAGGGCCGCTGCCATCAGGCATGCCTTTAGGTCTTTGTTCTTTTTGTTGTTGTTGTTGTTGTCTTTTTGCTATTTCTTGGGCCGCTCCCGAGGCATATGGAGGTTCCCAGGTTAGGGGTCGAATCCGAGCTGTAGCCACCAGCCTACGCCAGAGCCACAGCAACACCGGATCTGAGCCGCATCTGCAACCTACACCATAGCTCACAGCAACGCCGGGATCTTTAACCTACTGAGCAAGGCCAGGGATCGAACCCACAACCTCATGGTTCCCAGTCGGATTTGTTAACCACTGAGCCACGATGGGAACTCCCATCCCTGCCAGCATCATTTGACAGGGTTGACTCTGCTCTTGCCCGTGGAGGGATCAACCCTGTGAAATGTGTATGTGAGGCTGGGGCAGTCTGTCCAGTGCTTGTGCCAAGTAAGGCATTGCACTTCCCACTTGGCATTTTATTTTGATGGACAGAGGGAGCAGGGATGAGGGAATAGGTCCTGGTCAGACACAGTTACACTGTCCCTGGACAGTGCCTATGGTTGTTCCTTTGCGATGGCCCTGATAGAGTCTGACTCCACTTCTCAGAAATGGTTTCCTTTATATTTTTGTTTTCAGTATACTTCAGAGCATCTGACATGGAGTGAGTTCTTGCTAAGGAATGACAAAATAGTGCATAAATTGACCAAAAAATTCAGGTCCTCTTCTTACACTGCAATAATACCAATTAGACATATACAGATATATGTAACTGCTTCCAGGATCCAGTACCCTATGAGGGTCAACCACGAGCAAACCGCATGCAAAGTTTTTCACCTGGAAAACTCTTAGTTTGTTCAACTAGCAGAAGAATTAGACATAAACACTGTTAGTTACATAAAAGCTTCTACGAGGTGGTTGGGAACATCGTCTCACTCCAGTTTAGACTTAGATTTGAAAAAATTTTAATCACCATCTCCCTTCTTCCTCATCTTCAGCCTCCCAGCCCTGGCTTAAAGAATATGATTCTTCTTTCTGAAGCATTTAGTAAGAAACCATTGTGTTCTTTCCTAATTTACAAGACAACACTCGAGGAGAGAGAATTGCCTTATATGAGTTATGAGACCAGTGTTCAGCCTGTACTTGCTTCCTTGGCTAAAATGAGTTTCATTTTCTCCTTTTCAAGCTGCAGGCTATCTTCCCTCTTGTATGTCAAATTAATCTTTGTCCTTAAAATTATGACCACCGACAGAACACTTAAACTTGTTTTGGTCAAGAATGTGCTGGACTAAACAGAGCATGTATTTTCCTTGACATCCTATTTTACTGTAGGCTTGAGGAGGTAGATGACTGGGAGACGATAAAATAACCAACTGTCACATCCCTTTGAGGGACCTGTCCTTGGGAGTGGTTGCTCTGCTTCTCATTTCACCAAGGACAGTTCCAATTAACTGGTTGGCCTTACTCACGGAGGGTGGACATATATATCAAATACGATTCCTTTTGTTTGAAGTATTAGTTGTACACATACTGAAGCAGAAAACTATATTGTGCAGCATAATGAAATCAAGCTAGTAGTTTAGCTTTGCTAAACATTTTGAAATATATTCCCACCTGAAAGGTCTGCTGCTACCTACTTCTTTCTGATTCGTGTGCTTAAAAACTCTTCTTTACCCATTTTTCCCTAGAAGATTCCAGAATATTGAGTATGTCGTATCTGGGGGAAGAGTCTGATTGCTTTTCTTTACCTGACTTATTTTTAGTCCAGGAAGTGAATGCATCTCATGGAAACCATGTAAATAACAGAGAACCACTGAAAATAAAATAAAGCAAGCCTTCCTTTGCGGTCCCACTCCCTCCTCAACCTGTCCTACAGCACAACGGTGATGTGCAAACTGTCAATCTGTTCTTTAATTTACGTGAAATACATACATACCCCTGACTTTGCGTGTACATTTGTTTTCTCTTTCTAACTAGGTGGTTCATCTTACACTTACTTTCTGCAGTTTTGTCTGTTTGTTTCTTTTCTTTCTTTTTTTTTCTTCTTCTTCTGTCCTCCCATATGGTATATGGAAATTCCCTGGTCAGGGATCAAACCCAAGCTGGAGCTATGACCTATGCCACAGGTGCAGCAATGCTGGATTCTTAAACCAATGCACTGGGCTGGAGATCTAACTTGTTCCTCCACAGAGACAAGCTGGATCATTAAGCCAAACACAGCTCCCTGCAGCTTCTGTTTCTTACCTCAATATTTATACCCTGGAAATCACCCCACATCAGAAATAAACATCTATCTCATGCTTTTTAACCATTTACAAGTATTCTCTGGTGTGAATGAATGGATCTATCATAGAAATATATTCATCTTCTTACTGATAGAAACTCACCACCCTAGTGTTTTGCTGTTAAAACATGCCATCATCTTTGCACATATATCTTTATGCACACACACATACACACACACACACACACACACACACATATTTTTCTGCCAAGCATATTCATTCTTGTTTTTGGAAGATCCAACTAAATTGAATTTCAGAAGGCCATAGTATGCTCTTATCAGTTGTATATTAGAGTGTATTTTTTCTCATTTCCTTGCTAGCACTGGATTACTATGAACATTTTAAATACGGCCAATGTATTTCAGAAAAATACCATCTCATGTTTTAAATTGCATTTGAAATTAGTATTTTGTAATTTTATGTTTATTAGAGTATAGTTGATTTAGAATGTTGTGTCAGTTTCTGCTGTACAGCATAGTGACCCAGTCATACATATACGTATGCATTTTTTTCTCATTGACCTTGCTGATTTTTCATATGTTTATGGGGCATTTTATTAACTTTTTTGGTAAATTATTATACACAAACATATATGTGAAATATATATATTTGTTTGCCTCAAATATACCCTAAGACCATAGAATACACGTGGCTGCATTTTCTGTGAGGAAAAGGTAAAGGCAGTTTCAGCCAAGGAGGCCACCAGTGTGAATACAGCCAAAGCAGAAAAATCATGCAAAACGATTCTAGTGAGAGGGTATGAGTCTAGCTACATTAAGCCAAATCTAGGCAATTTTAGGGGAGAAAAATGGTGCTCCTTGTGGGTACCACAGGGAACCTGAGCCTGGGTTTTGGAGTTACTTCTGAGTGTGCATAAATAAAGCTTTGCATTATGATCAATTGGCTTTTTATGAGCGTGCCAAGACAATTCACTGGGGCAAAGAATGGTCTTTCAACAAATGGTACTGGGAAAACTAAAAATCTACATTGGGAAATAAAAATGAGGCTGGACCCCTTTATTATACCACACACAAAAACTACGTCCAAAATCAATCAAGACCTAAATATAAGAGCTAAAACTGTAAAACTCTTAGGAAAAACCTTAGGAGTAAACCTGTACAAACTTGGGGTAAGTAAAAGTTCCTCAGAAATGGCAACTAAAATACAAGCTACTCCAGAGAAAATAGATAAAACGGACCTCATCAAAATTAAAAACATTTGTATTGCAAACAATACTGTCAAGAAGGTGAAAATACAACTCATAGAATGGGAGAAACTATTTGGAAATTATATTCTGATAAAGTCTTTGTATCCAGAACATACAAAAACTCTTATGATTCAATAAGCCAAAGTCAAATAATCTAATTAAAAAATTGGCAATGGATCAGAACAGACATTGTTCCAAAGAAGATATATAAATGGCCAATAAGCATGTGCAAAGATGCTAAATCCATAGCCACTCGGGAGATGTCAATCAAAACCACATTGAGATAGCACTTCACAATCACTGGGATGGTTGTAGCAAAAAAGAAGAAGAAAAAGAAGAAAAGGAAAGGAAAAGAAAGAAAAATCAAGTGCCGAGAATGAGGAGAAACTGGAACTCTCATGCATGGCTGGTGGGAAAGTAAAATGATGTAGCCAGTATAGGAAAGAAATTTGGCTCTTCCTCAAAATGTTAATTATAAAATTTCTATATGACTCTGAATTCCACTTATATGTACGAACTCAAGAGAAATAAAAACATATGTCCTCAAAAAGTCTGCCATAAATATTCATAATATCATTATCCAGAAGAGCTAAAAGTGGAAACAACCCAAATTTCTATCACCTGTTGAATGGATAAACCAAATGTAGCATATCTATACAATGAAATAGTATTTGTCCATAAAACACTGATACATACTACAACTTGGATAAACCCTGAAAATATTTTGCTAAGTGAAAGAAAGTCACCAGAGACCGTGTGCTTTATGATTCCATCTTTATGAAGTGTTCGGAATAAGCAGATAAGAAGGAACAGGAAACAAATTATGGGTTGCCTAGGGCTGGAAGGGGTTAGAGGAAGACAGGGAATGGTTAGTAGGTATGGGGTTTTCTTTGGGGCTGATGAAGATGTTCTGAAACTAGATTATGGTGATAGTTGCCCAGCTGTGTGTATAATAGAATCCACCGAGCTTTGCATTTTAAGTGGGTGAATAGTTTGAGCATGTGAGTTTTATCTCAAAAAAGCTCTTTTTAAAAAAGACAAAAAGCCAAGTGTACAGACATGTGGTAAATACATAGCTAAGGAGTTAAAGCAAGGAAGGCATCTTTTAGGAGAGAATAGTAGAGTGTGTTCTGAAGAGTGGTTAGGAGTTGGTCTGGCAGAGGTGGAGGGAGGGTAGGAATAGAGCCCTAGGCAGAGGAAACAACTGGGACAAAGCCAGAGCCAGCGCGATGTGTCTAGTGAATGGTGAGCTGGGTATATGGAGGTAGGGCACTGGGGCGGTGAGAAATGAAATTGGAAGTATGAGAAAGGACAACATCACAAAGGGCTAACACCATGCTAAGGAACTGGGACTTCAGCCAGAGAGCACTGCCGAGCTGTTAATTTAAAGCGGGACAATGGCATGATTAGATTTTTATGAGGTAGAATTAGTCACTTCTGTGGCAGGACTGGAGCTAGGAAGGACAGGAGCAAGGAGGCAGTTCAGAAGGCTGTGTAGTGACCCAGGGGAGGGGGATGCTGAAATTTGGCCCCCATGGACAAGTGCTTCCATAGATCCTCAGGCTCAGTCTAGTCCGTGTTGATACCAACTCTTCATGCCTGCAGTTCAACCAAGTTGGAATACTCCTTGTTACATTCAAATACAAAGAACATTGTTTTGAGGATTCAAGATGTAAAGATTTCACTCCTGTATCTGGGGTTCACCATCCCCAAATTGAGGACAAAAAGGTAGTTGTCATCCATCACACAAGATGCCTAACATAGATGTGTCTTCTGAGATAAACTCACGTCCACCAAGACACTGACCAGGCTGATTAAGAACTCATTCCACTGCATATTCCTAAGCTAGAGATGGAAATTTTTGATCACAAGTTTTTCTGACTCTCAACTCTTTGGTCAAATATTTCGGGTTCTACTGAATTGTGTGATTATCAGGTGTGGGTTTTTATAGTCTGATTTTGAACATACAAAATGTTATTCTAAAAATGTTCATTCTGAAGATAGTCAGACACCAATTACAACCTGTATTGACCGTGGCATTGAGCCTAATGAGTTTGTCCTCAAGGACACAGAAGCGAGAGAAGGATGACATGCCAAGGGCCCTAGAAAGCCAGATGGATGATTTCATTCCTATTAACTGACTATTTGTGGTATTTCAAAATAGCCATTACCCCCAGAAGGGGCCAAGGTTCTATTGGCAATTAACCTGTGGTCATTTTCGTGAAATTACAAGTGGATAAAAATGTTACGCCAACTGAATTAATATAGTATCTTTCCCTAATTTATACTTAACCAATCAATCATTAATATGTGAGAGTTAATAAATGCCATGATCCTCACTGTACAGATTAGGTAGTAATGAGTAATTTGTAGAAAGTTGGCAATAGGACAAAAACTAAAGCTTTGGAGTATAAGAGTAGAATAAGCAGAACGGTCCCCACTTAAGGACCCAGAACCCCTAAGATTTGTCCGGTTGACCAAATTCCTGAGACCCATGCTTTGTTTTATTTTTTCATGAGGATCCATGGAGAGTTCTTCCAGAACTGAAAATATTTTAAAGAACCCAAATCTTATATTTTGGTGTACACACACACAAACAAATAGTATTTAGTGGTGAGGAAGAAGGAAGTTCTGCCATTTGCAGCATTGATGGGTATTGAGGGTATTGTGTTGGTGAAAGAAGTCAGGCAGCGAAAGAGAAGGAATGTATGCTGTCACACATATGTGGAGCCTTAGTAAACCTGAACTTATAGAAATAGAATAGAATTGTGGTTTCCAGGGATTGTGGGGTGAATGAAGCCTGTGAGAAAATGTTGGTCAAAGTGTATAAAATTCCAGTCATAAGACAAATAGGCTCTGGGGTTCTGATGTACAAAATGGTGATTATAGCTAATAATACTGTATTATGTGTCTTGAAAGTTGCTAAGAGAGTAAATCTTAAGTGTTCTCACCACAGAAAAGAAATACTGATTACATGACACCATGAATGTGTTAGCTAATGCTATGGTGGGGATCACTTTGCAATGTACAAGTGTGTTAACACATTGTATCCCTAAACTTACACAATGTCATATGTCAACTAGCTCTCAATAAACCTGAAAACTTGTTTTAACTATTAAAAAACCACATGAAAGAGAATTGCAAATCGTACAAGATTGAGCCCCCACCTGTCACCTTTCACCTCTTGAAGACCTCCTCCCTCTCCTCTAACCTCAGGTTAACTCTTGCTTCCTCAGGAAAGTGTTTTCTGAGCACCCCAGGCCACTTTCCTAGTGTCACCATGACAACTTGCTTTTCAGCTCTCTAACTGTGGGGGTATAATTGATTCTGTTCATGTTCCCTGAGGCCACATTTCCCATTGGCTGCTCCCAGCCAGTGACTGGGCTCTGCAGGGAGATGGAAGACTCCTCTGATGGATGACTCCCTGGGTGATCCCTGAAGGACTTTTCTTTTTTTTTTTTTTTTTTTTTTTTTTTGTCTTTTTGCTATTTCTTGGGCCACTCCCACGGCATATGGAGGTTCCCAGGCTAGGGGTCGAATCAGAGCTGTAGCCGCCGGCCTACACCAGAGCCACAGCAACGCAGGATCCGAGCCGCGTCTGCAGCCTACACCGCAGCTCACGCAACGCCGGATCGTTAACCCACTGAGCAAGGCCAGGGACCGAACCCGCAACCTCATGGTTCCTAGTCAGATTTGTTCACCACTGCGCCATGACGGGAACTCCAGCCTGAAGGACTTTTCAAACCAAGCTTCCTTCCTCTCTTCTCCCCTTCACTATAGCTTAGACCTACATTGTTATCTGATGACTCTCCTAGCTTCTGATGCCTCTCTTTCCTTTTTCTCACAGATGTTTTGGTGTCTATCTCTTGGAGAGCTGGGACCAACATACATACCTGTTTTATACTATCCTTCCATCACGTTTCTCCATCCTGTCCATAGCATGCATTCAGTTGGTAATTGCATGCTTCTTTGTGTAATTATGTGATTAATGTCTGCCTGTGCCATCAGGGTGACAGATCCAGAAGTGCAATGATGGTGTCTGTTTTATTCTCCATTTATATTCTGTGTATCAAATACAGTGCCTGATACATACCAGCTGTTCAATGAATAATTTCAGGAATTTGCAAATAAAGAACACAGAAATGAAGAAAATCCAATCAATTATGACAATTTATGTTTAAAAAAATTTAAATGATGGTATAGTTTTGATCATTGCATTGAGAGAATCAGAAAGGGATGATTCCTTTTTCTCCAAACAGTATGATTAGCATAGTAAATCAAATATAACAAAAAGAAAGCATTAGTCATATTCAAGATTATTTTCTACAAATCAAGTCTTTTTCCCTAGCCCTCCTCTTTCTCACATGCTCTTTTTCATTCTCTCTGCAGTTTATTCTCTTGCTCAAGTAGATCTGGATTTGAGTCTCAGTCTGACTATTTCCCACCTGAGCGACTTTCGCAAGTCTGTTTAGAGAATGAATTTTTCATTTTGCAAAATTTAGGTTGCCAGCAATATAATTTGCAACAATAATGATATCCACTACTAGCTACGATATAACAGATGTAAAGGATTTATCATGCGGCCTAGAGGATCATTTTTACTCCATAAATGTTAGCTCTTATTGGCATTTATTATCATCATCAGCTCTGTAGAAATAGAATTCTGCCTACTCACAGCCAAATAGGAATCAAGTTTCTAAAACTTTAAGCTTCTAATGAACCCACCTCTTATATACTCACAGGCAAGAAAAATTCCAGCTTGGAATTTGTGAGTTGAGGATAAGAACACATATTTACAAAGTTGAGAGTGTATGTATTAGAAGATGAAGTTCTTTCTGACCATGACGTCTTCCAAAAAGAGGTATCACAGTGTTGGGACCAAAGAATGATCTAGACGAATCTCTCTTCCACTTCTCCCCAAACCAATTTTGTTTTCTTCTAATTACTTTGTTGTGAAATTGCATCATTACAGTGCCTTCCCTGTTCACCATCAACATCCTTGAGAGCAGGAACACTTTGAGCTCGTAGTAGCCTGATAAGGGACCATTTTTATTTGAGTCCTTAAGAGACTTCTGGAAAACTTTCTGGACGGTGTCCAGGCTCAGCTTCCCTGGGAGAACTGATATTTCTCAGTGTGAGATTCTGGTCCTGTGATTTGAACAACTGAGTACAGGGGCATTCCCAGAAGAGAAAAGCTCTTTCCATGCAATACAAAATTCATTCTTAAATAAACCGAATATACACATCACACAATCCCTAAATTGGAAGCACAGACCCCAAGGACTAGCACACTTCCTGGAGGTGATCTGGTTCAACCATCTAACAATTCAGCATCCTTTCTATGACATTATTGGTCACCCAGTATCTGCACTGCTGTCCCCGGGCTAATCGTGGAAGAGCTTTGATCAGAAACACCTGTGGACTCTGCCACCAATAGCAATGATCTAATAGCAATGATCTTATAACAGGATGGGTAGCTTCTTTGAGGTTCTGTTTCCTCACTTGCAAAAGGAAGGGTGTGTGACAGGCACTTCCTCATGATTATTTGAATTTGCCTTTTGTTTGACCTCATAATTTCAATAACAATAAACTCTCAAGCACCTTCCTTGGACAGCTCAGGTGCCAGCAACATTTGTTACACTGACTCAAACAATGTCTCCTCCCAACTCCCTGTACCTTGATTTGTTTCTCAGAGCTACTCAAAACCAAAATGAAACATTCTTCAAATATCTGGCCCCAGGTGATGTGTTTCCTTTTGTTCTTCTCCTCCTTAGGCTTCACACGCCCAGGGAGATCTGTCACGTTCTTTGTGATGTGATTCACAGATTCCTGCCATCTGCCTTCGGGCACATCTTCATTTGCCAATATCCTTCGTAAAATGTACTTCTGAGGATGGCACACAGTGCAGCAGACAAAATAAAATAAAAATGAGCAATCTCAATTGCAGTGTTATTTTTCAGCTCGGCTATCTATGCACATCTGTTTCTTAGTCAATCCCTAGTTGGTTGAAGCCGTGACTACCCTCAAGCCCAGTGTCAGGTTAGCAGTTAGTTCTTACTAATTTGCTCAGCCTGAACTTGAAAGGCTGACTCTCCCTGTTTCCCAGGGCAGCCCACGTTCTGAGTCATGGTCATGATTCTCATTTGGAAATAGTGCTATTTCTCAAGTAATTGTTTTCAAGCAGAAGTCTGGCCGTTCTCAGAAAAATTTTAACAAACTCATGAAGGCCCTTGCAATTAGCTTTCTTAGCCATGTTCAGGGTAAGCTGACCTGTGAGTTCTCACAAGAGATGCCATTAAAGCCTTCATATCATAATGTAAGCTGACCTGAGGACACGCATGTTTGTGGGGGCTTTGGTTATAAGAATGAGAAAAAATTAGAGACATCATGTAAAAAGGAAATGAATTACTCTTGTGTGTGTGTGTGTGTGTGTGTGTGTGTGTGTGTGTGTGTGTGTGTATGTTTAGGGCCATACCCGCAGCATATGGAGGTTCCCAGGCTGGGGGTCAAATTGGAGCTGTAGCTGTCAGCCTACACCGGAGCCACAGCAACTCCAGATCTGAGCCACATCTGCAACCTATACGAGAGCTCACAGCACTGCCAGATCCTTAACCCACAGAGCAAGACCAGGGATCGAACCTACATCCTCATGGATCCAACCTACATCCTCATGGATCCTAGTCAGATTCTTTAACCACTGAGCCATGATGGGTACTCCAGAAATGAATCACTCTTATGGAGAATAAGGGCTGAAAGAACATTTCACCTACTCCATCTCCTAGGTGGTTCGGTCTTAGATTTCTCCATGCCCTTGACAATGTCTATCCCAGTACAATAGCTGGATTGGATGAAACTGATGCATGGAATCAATTTTATTGATATTCCAAATAAATGCTCAATCAATATTTGTTGAATTTAATATAACAACCAGATCAACCACTTACAGCTACATTTATAAGCCATCTTTAGAGTAAGTTTACATAAACTGTGGAGATATGGAAGGAGAACTGGTTGAAAACACAGGCCTTGAATGAGAGGGTTTGGCTTTATAATATATACTACATATTGTGCATATATATTACTCTACTTCTCTGAGCCTCACCTTATCTTTCTGTAAAATGAGGTTAATAAACCTCCATTTTTGAAGTTAATATTCAAAGGATAAAAGGGGATTAAATGAGTAAAATAATTTAGCAGAACAGCCAAAGCTTAGCAATAGAAAAGGTGCAATAAATTATAGTTAATATTATGTGTGATAAATTTGCAAATAGCCAATCTCTCTAGCCATTTGTATTTTGCCTAGAGTTCCTTTTTTAAAAATCTCATATTATATTCATCAAAAGATAATTTTCTAATAGATTTTCACTGGACATTTCCCACAGTCACATTAAGATAATAAAAATTATAATAATACTAGTAGCAAATAGATACGTAAGTTACAGCTAGGCACTGTTCTAAGGATTTCACCTTTGTTAATCTGGTTACTATAGGAGAAGGAATTCATGAGTTTTATCCCTTGACTGTTTCAATAAATGCATAATAAATGAATAATCCAGAAAGACAATAAATAATATGTGATTTTGACATTTTATCCACTTAATTTTGTCTACCTAGAACTGTATTGATTATGCATTTAGTATTTTACTTAGTCATCTATTTGATAATTTATGTAGTAGCTGTTTCATAACTTAAGTAGTACGTCAATGTTATTTATTTAACAATATTTTGGCTCTGATTAATGATATTGGAAAACAAATTGTTCCCCATGCATTCGTACAAAAAATATTTAACATTCTAAAATCAAGCTGAATTCAACAGAGACATAACATTCTTGAGGAAAATATTCACTTAATGTGAAACCAAAAACGAGGAAAGGAATTGGGGTTCTTTAGGGACTCCTGCACCAGCAGAGAACAAGCCTGAGATGAAGTGATTGATCCTTTATTGTGCTTCCAGGGAGCACAGCAGAATTTTAAAATGCAGTTGTCATGCTGAGCCTCAATGATCAGTTTATTCTAAAATGACAAAAATCTCTCAAGTGGGCAGGACCGGCACTTCATGTCCAGGAGAGGAAAATGAGGAGAGAAAACTGGAGATTACTCTGTGCTCTGATGGCACTCCCTTTATGTCTCTCCTTCGCTTCTCACTCATCACTCTATTCCATGTCAGAGTATTAACTGACTGGAGTCAGTGTGTTATTCCCCCATTGAAAAAAAGTTACCTTTTTTTTTTTTTTTAAGGCTGCATCTGTGGCATATGGAAGTTCCATGTTATCAAGTGCTTGTGCCTAATCCTTTGCTTCTAGGTTGGCAAATGAATTCGAAAGGACAGACGAATGTGTCCAGTGTATCTGACCAATAGTTCCTCCTTCTGAGTTCTATGCTGGAAAACTGACAAATTCCCGAGGTAGCTCGGTCTAGTTCTTCATCCCTAGATGCTTTCCTGTATATCTTGAGAGACTAGTTTCAGTATCATTTCTTCCTGTCCAGAATTTCGTTAACTCTACTATCCCTGGCTCAACATGGATAACTTTCTCCTGACATCCACCCTGCCTGCCTTCCCTTTGGCAGCTCAGACTCTGAGATCAGGCAGGAGGAGGCTACAAGGGAAAGCCAGGGCCCTCCCCCCACCTCCGCCCCTGAGAAGACACCCCGAATCTCTGTCCTGACCCACAGGCCAAAGCTTGAGGAGCAACAGCCCACACACCAAGTAAGGACCAAGGTCAAACAAGTGGGTTTAAATGCAGCTGTGTATGTTTTGGAGTTAAGCCTGTATTGGTTGCATTGTTTGCTAAGATTTTCTCCCATTCGGTGGGTTGTCTTTTTGTGTTTTTTTGTTTGTTTGTTTGTTTGGTTGTTTTTTTTTTTTAATGGTTTCTGAATACCACATATCACTTATACTTGGAATCTAAAATATGGTACAAGTGAACCTATCTATAAAACAGAAGCAGACCCATGGACATAGAGAACAGACTTGTGGTTGCCAAGGGGGAGGGGGAGGGAGTGGGATGAACTGGGAGTTTCGGGTTAGTAGATGCAAACTACTACATTAGAATGGATAAGCAGTGAGGTCCTTCTGTAAAGCACAGGGAACTACAATCAATCTCTTGGGGGTGATGGAAGATAATATGGGAGAAAGGAATGTATATATATATATATATATATATATATATGTATGACTGGGTCACTTTGCTGGACAGCAGAAATTGACACAACATTGTGAATCAAGTATACTTTAATAAAAATAAAATAGAGGATTTCCCATCGTGGCTCAGTGATTTAACGAATACAACTAGGAATCATGAGGTTGTGGGTTTGATCCCTGGCCTTGCTTAGTGGGTTAAGGATCCAGCATTGCCCATGAGCTGTGGTGTAGGTTGCAGACACGGCTTGGATCCTGTGTTGCTGTGGCTCTGGTGTAGGCCAGCGGCTACAGCTCCAATTAGACCCCTAGCCTGGGACCCTCCATATGCTGTGGGTGTGGCCCTAGAGACGGCAAAAAGACAATAAATAAATAAATTAATTAATTTAATTTAATAGATAAAATCAATTGTGGAATGGTATATTTAGGATATGTATAGTTACATTATTGTGAGCATGTATACTGTTTCCTATAGGACAAACTCACTAGTGTTTATTATTAATAACACCTTAAATTTTCCTAATATTTTCAATGAGTTCAAAATGCTTCATGTGTTTTGAAATGCTAAGTCCTCATAGCATCTAAATGCAAAATCACTCTGAGTTCTTATAAAAGACTCTCAGACATCAGTTATTGACCTACGTAAATTTTTTTAGAACAGGTGTTTATGAGGGTGTGCGATGCCCCAACCTTGTGCTGGAATAGAGGAAAAAGTGATGACTCAGTCCGTTCCTGCTCTTGAGGAGCTTCTCATGCTTTTTAAGAGAAGATAAGCAGCGAAGTCATTCTAGGACAAGGAGACACTTGCAATGGTGTAGTCACAGGGCATTTGGGGAGCTCTGGGGGAGAAGCCTGGCCCAGTTGGGAGATAAGTCAAGGCCAGTCAGGCCAAAGGGAAAAGCATTCCTGATGAGCAGACTACCCAGCGAAGGCACGTGGGTGTCAAACTGCACGGTCAAGGAGGTTGAACGTTGTCCTCTGCCCACTGTACTGTGATGGCTGTGGGAAGCAAGGCAGCTTGAGAAGTAGTAAAGACAAAGTCATCCAAAGCTAGTGGTTTATTTAGGATGAGACAATGAGGAAGGAGGAAGTGCGGCTGGCCCCCAGGTTCCCACTCTTGCCTGGGGGTGGTGATGCCTAAACTAGAGAAGATGGAAGGGACAGAATTAGGAGGAAAATGCTTCTTTTTGTTCATGGTACGTGTGGTACACCTGCTAGGCAATTGAATAGGTGCTGCCATATTTGGGGGAAAATCTATGGAGATTAGGAGATGCCCACAGAGAGAGAGCAGCTGAAACCATGACAGTGGGTGGGGGCGAGTGGACAGGTGAAGGGGTGGCTGGGATTTCAAGGGACCACCAGCACTTGTGGTTATGTGGATGTTTATGTGTCCATGTCAAAGAGACAGACTTTGACTTCCCTCAATATAAGGTCTTGTGATGGAATAACGCCCCCCTAATTTTCCCACACCCTAACCCCAGGACCTGCGAATAGGGTCCGTTACATGGGAAAGAGGAATTAAGTTTGGAATCAGCGTTGCTAATCCACTGATTTTAACATTGAGAAGTTATCCTGGATTATCCTGGGTGGGCCCAGTATCACCACAGAGTTTCTTAAAAGTAAAGAAGAAGGCAGAAGAGTCAGTGTCTGTCTGAGTGGCATAACGTGAGAAAGATTTCACTGGCCATTGCTGGCTTTGTAGGTGGAGGAAGAGAGTGGGAGATGCCTCTAGAAGCTGAAAAAGGCAAGGATAAGGCATCTCTCCTGAGCTTTCAGAAGGAATGGATTCCTACTGACACCTTGTCTTGAGCTCAATGAGACCCATTTCAGGCTTCTGCCCTTGAGGTTTATAAGATAATACATTTCTGTCTTTTTTGTGCCACTAAGTGTGTGGTGACTGACAGAAGCAGGAGAAAAGGAACGCTGGGCTGTATCTCGATTTCTCTTGGTATAGGCAGCAGCTAGTAGCATGTTTGTGACATACAAGCTCAAAAATCAATGTGTTAATTAATGAATATGGCAAAAGAGACCCTAAAGCTATATATGATTTATCCTGAATTTGAGCTGGGCCAGTCAAGGAACACACAATCCCTTACTTTCTCAATCCTACATTTCAGTTTTTTGGACCAAGTGTTTAATACTTTAAAAAAATCAAACAAAGGTGATACCAAAAGTCTAGTGAATACAATTAAATTTTAATTTATAAATTGTCAGGTATATGGAATCCATTTGGAATCTCTTAGATTTTATTTCCAATACCAATTATTGGCAAATTGCTTACTTCTTACTCCTTGTATTTGATGACAGTCATGCTTCCCAGTTAGAACTCATGGTTTATGTCCAGATGCCTGCAAAATGACCAATAAATTTTCTTCAAGTGAATCTGCCACAGGTTGGAGCCGAGTGTCCCTTTAGGATAGGAGCTGGGAGCTGGTTCGCGATGGCCTGTGAGGGCTGATTGTTAAGTTTTCCAGAATTTTGTGAACCAGTTGGTGTTGGGTCAGTAGTTTGCAATTGACAGTGATGGGAGTATGTGCACCACCAAAACTGGCAAAAGCTACAGCCTGTCATCCAGAGCCACTTACTAGCCATTTATCCATTCACCTCTGACTTGGAAACTCCCTGAGAGCATAACAGATGGAAGGTAAATCAGTTCGAGGTGATGTAAACATAGTTGGAACAAATGTCTACTCATATAGAAGCAAGTTAAAATCTCCTATTTCAGTGAAAATGTATTTCAAATAGTTCCACTTATTTCCTGCTTTAAAAGAATGCATCCTTAAGGAAATCATTCTTCCAAAGTGACATGGGTATTCTTTAAGATGATTTCATTAGCATTAGTAACAGGACTCATAAATTAAACCACCGCAATGGCTTGGTTATAGCAAGGGTTGAAGCTGTTTGCCGTCGTAGTTTATCGTTGTTGATGGATTTCCAGATGTATATCTCCCTGCACCTCCAAGGAGTCATTGTCTTTCTAGCAATTTGTTATCTTTGTTTATTACCCTCTCACCGAATTCTCATCCTAACTCTTTGTCAGAGTGAAGGGCCAGATTCCTCATTTCATTTCTTTTGTTAATGAATATAAAGCAAAGGCCTAAAGTCCAGCTCTAGATGTATGGAGACTGACTATCTGGAGACTTTAATGCTAAGTCCTATTGTTAATTCACTATATGTCCCTGATGGAATTAGCTGATCTATAATCTAATGCTGTCTTCTCCGATAATAAGAATTAAAGACATCATTTCTTAAACATTTTTGTAGCTCATTCTATGTTCCTCACAGTAGGAAGGAAAATAAATCTAAAACCACTAAAAAAATGCATGCCTACTAAAGTACAGCAAACGAATAAAAGGAAAATGACACCAACTGCAATAGGACAAGCGCAGTAACAGTGTGTTGTAGAAAGGATGCAGACTTTGAAGCCAGGTTCAAATCCCAGCGCCATCACTTAGGAGTCCTTCATCTTTGGCAAGTCATCTCTCTCCTCCAAGGTTGGTGGTAAGAAAGAAGACACCACATCCAAACTGCCTGGTACATAGTAGGTAGTGAATAGGTGAGACTTTCTAGTATTGTTATGATTCTGGTCAAGATATAGTGAAGCCTGGAAATAGAAATGGATTCGGAATGTCTATCAGTGTGGTGTGGTAGAAAGCGTGTGGGACTGGAAGGCAGGATGACAGATTCTGGACCTCTTGTGTATCTAAATAGCTGTTTAACCTTGGACAGATGAATATTTTCAGGTATCTACTCAACAGAAGACTGATTGTGATGGGAAGGGAAGTGATGAGCTAGGTATTCTCTAAAGCCCCCTTCATGGTTTCTTGGGGTTTTGTTTTGTTTTTTTGCTTTTTAGGGCTGCACCTATGGCAGTTCCCAGACTGGGGGTCAAATCAGAGCTGCAGCTGCAGGCCTTTACCACAGCCATAGCAATGTGGGATCTGAGTTGCATCTGTGACCTACACTGCAGCTCATGGCAATGCCAGATCCTTAATTCACGGAGTGAGGCCAGGGATCAAACTTGCATCCTCGAGGATACCAGTCGGGTTCTTCACCTGCTGAACCACAACGGAAACTCCCCCCTTCATTGTTATGTATCATATTTAGGTTTATATGTAGCTTAATATGAAAATGAGATAAAATATTTTGGCCCAAACATCAGCGGACCAATGGTGGATGTGCATTCCTGTTACATTCTCTTCCACGCACTATTGAAGCTGACATGTTTCCATGCTTCTCTCAGCATCTGTGCGACACAGAGGAGGCTTTGCTTTGCTTCATTCCTGGTCTGCTTACCTGATAGTTGGGTTGTATTTCCTGCCTGAAAGCTGGAGGATTGGAGCTGTCCTTGAAACTAGGAAATATACTTTTGAAACCTTTCTATTGGACTGGTACCTCCTGCCAAGATGAAGACTAGGAATGAACTTATCATCCTGCTTGAAACAAAACAAAATAAAAAGACAAGACAAAACAAGAGTTTTCAAGATGCTGGCCACCAGACACTGATCCCAACACAGGAAACAAATGAGGTGAGCCCTAGGCAAAGCCTAGTTTATGAACTTGAGAGTCAGTAGGCAGTGATGAAGGAGAAGGGAGTCAGGTGCAGCCTGACGGTCTCTGAGTTGAGGGGATTGAGCTGAAAGTTTGGGGAGAAAAAGGCAGCTAGAGCTGACAGGAAAGATTACAGGAGAGGAAAGGGCTAGAGAGAGAGAAAAAAAAATCAAAAAACAAAAAAAAAAAAACTCCAGATGTCTGCAGGAGTCCCCTCAAGAACCTGAGGTGCAGGAACAAAGCAACTGAAAGGACCACAGGAAAGGTGAGTATAGCCTCCCACAGGTTCAGGAATACTGCCTGTTCTCCTGAACCCTACTGGAAAGTCTCATAACTCACTACACTTATAGGTCCTGCTTCTGAAGTAGGGGATAGTGAGCCCTACACTACAGATTTACTCTAGTTCTGCCTAAGGAACTTTTAGACAGTGCTGATCTGCTCCAGGCAAACACCACAGAAAAACTATGCTCTGTGTTCATTCCAACCCCTCTCCCACAGGAAAGATGGAGAGAACCTGGACTTCTACCTGCTGGGCTGTGGTGAAGCTCCTCTTCCACCAGACTGGGTCCACAAAACAGGAGCTATAAAGATGAACCAAATGGAAATTTCCTTCCTAAAAGTCATAGCTAAAATGGAAATCTTGATGCATGAGCTTGAGGAAAAGTGGAGAAACATGGAGAAACAATTCATTAACTGGAGATAGAATAATAAAGATTACCCTATCTGAACAACAGAAAGGAAAGACACACCCACACACAAAAATGAACTGAACCTCTGAGACATGTAAGAATTAAAGATGTTAACATTTCTGTCATCGAGTCCTAGAATGAAAAGAGAAAAAAGTGGGACTAACAGTATATTTGAAGAAATAATGGCTAAAATGTCCCAAATTTGACCAAAAAACCCCAAACTGACAGATTGAAGAAAATTAATGAACCCCCCAAAGTAACCCCCCTGAAACCCATGTCAAGAAACATAGTAAGAATTTTGAAAACTAAATACAAAACAACAATAAGAAAACAGCCAAAAAGACAAGATATATTTATATGTAATGGAAGTCAATTTGAATGATGGGATTCTCAGTAAAACCATGGAGCCCGGAGGAAGTAGAACAATATTTTTAGTGTCAAATAAAAGAACCGTCTGCCCAGAACTTTATACCCAGCAAATATCCTTCCAAACTTAAGGGGATATAAGACATTTTCAGAGGAATTGTTGCTAGTAGACCCACACTAATGTTGAGAGGATTTCTCTAAAACAGAAATGAAATGATAAAAGAAAGAATACTAAATCATTAAGAAAGAAAAAAGAATTTGGAAAGAACAAAATAAAAATAAATGCAAAAGACTTTTCTTCTCCTGTTTCCTAAATTGTGCTTGACGTTTTTACCAAAAATTACAGCACAATCTAATGTAGCTCTCAGCATGTAGAGAAGAAATACTGAAGAGAATTATATTATTAATTGGGAAGGGGACATAAGTGGTGATAAGGTTTCTATGCTTTATACAAATGGGTAAAATATCAACACCATAAGTTTTGATAAGTTATGAATATATATAATGCATACCTACAGAAACTACTTAAAAATCCACTCAAAGAGATATCCTCAAAAACACTATAGTTAAAATGGAATATTAGAAAAATTGTTCATGTAACTCAGAAAAACAGGGAAATAAAACGTAGAAAGGATAAACATAGAGAAGAAACAGAAAACAAAAAATAAAACAGCAGACTTAACTCTTAACATTTCCTTAATCACATGAAATAAAAATGGTCTGAATGAACCAATTAAAAGAGAGATGTTATCAGAGCACATAGAAAGAACATGATCCGACTACATGCCGTCTATAAGAAAGTCACTTGAAATGTAACCTTATAGACTGAAAGCAAAAAGATGGAAAGAGGTTTATCATGCAAACCTAATTTAAAAAAGAAACCATAATATCTTTGTTAATTTCGCATCACCTTTATAGGCAACAGAGCAAAGAAAATTACCAAGGATCAAGAGGGGCATTATATGATGATGAAACTGCCAACCCATCACAGAGATAAGGCAACCCCGGATATATATGCATCCCAACAACGGAACGGCAAGATACGCGAAGCACAAACTGAAAAAACGGAAAGGAGAAATAGACAAAACCACAATACAGAGAAGTCAACATCCCTCTCCCAACAATTAAAAGAATACTCAGATAAAAAAATCAGCAAGAATATAGAACTTCGCAATGCCACTCAAGGACAGACTCTAATCAACATTTTTAGAACAACAGGTTACATTACGATACACATTCTTTTTGAGGACCCACCGAACCGCAAACTAGGAAATTAAAAGCTGCCATCCTAGAGTCTATATGCAGCAGAATAATATTGAAAAAACAAAGGCAAAATAAGAGATGTTTCAGATTTATACAACCTGAAAGAAATCGTGGCCAGAAAAATTGTACTCCGAGAAAGAAGTTAACACCAGCAACCCTGCAATACCAGAAGTGTTAAAGAAATCATTCAGGTAGAAGGAAAATAACACCAGATAGGAATCTGAATCCTCACAAAAGAATAAACAGCACAGGGAATGGCAACTTCATTAAGTAGCAAATATTTTCTCCTATACTTGCCATCTATTTCAAAGATAATTGTTTAAACAAAAATAATAAGGCATTTGGGTTTATAACATACACAAGGGTAAAATGTATAAGTAAAATAGCACAGAATCCAGAAAGGAAGACATAGAAATTCACTCTTGCAAGAATCTTGTACAAAGAAGTGGTATAATATTATTGCAGGAAGCATAGATATAATGTGTACCACCAGCTGGTAAACTACAGCTCATAGATCGATCTGGCTTACAGCCTGTTTTTGCAAGGTTTGTAAGCTAGGAATGACTTTACATTTTTTAAAATTACAGAAAAAATGAATATGTAACACCAACCATATGTGGCCCACAACTCTACAATATTTATTATTTAGCCCTTTACAGAAGAGTATTGCCAGCCCTTGATTACAAACATTAATGCAACCACGAAGATAACAACATGAGGAGTTAAAACTAATGAACCAACAGAGGAGATACAATGGCATCAGGAAAAATATTCAATGAATATAAAAGAAGTCTTTTTGAAAAATAAGAGATAGGGAACAAATAAGAAATTGGGACAAATTGAAAAATAAGAGGGTCATCTTAAACCTAACCATATCAATAATCACATTGACAACAAACGGTCTAAACACCTTAATTAAAGGACAAAGATTGTCAGATAAGAGGAGACTCAACTATAAGCTGCCTATAAGAAGTGAACTTTATATATAAAAACCCAAAAAGTCAAGATTGGCCTCAACAAGGAAAGAGTCAGGGGGTAAATACGAAAAGGTTAAACTTGGGGAATAATATATATCATGTTAACATTATTAGAGGGAAACCTGGAGTAACTGCATTAATATCAGACAAGGTAGCTTTTAAACAAAATTACTAGGAAAAAAGGGAAACTTCCATAGTGATAAAACGTTCACATCTTTAAGGTAATATGATAATCTTACATATTTATGCAAAATAAAGCAAAAGCTGAAATCACTTTCAGGAGAAATAGGAAAAATCCACAATTATAGTCTGAGATTTGATCACCACTCTCTCAATAACTGACAAAACAAGCAAACACAAAATCAGTAAAAATATAGAAGACCTCAACAATACTTTCAAACAGATGTAACAGATATTTATCCAACGTCCCATCCAATAACAGCAGAATACACATTCTTTTCAAGTGCACTCAGACCATTTTCCAAGACAGTTAATAATCTATGCCATAAAACAGTGCTAATAAACTTAATAGGATTCAAGCTATACTAAGAAAGTACTCTTTCCATGATGGAATTAAGTTAGAAATCAATAACAGAAAGACTTCCTGGAAAATGCCCACATGCTTCGGAATGAAACAGTTCATTTCTTAACAACCTACAGGTCAAAAAGGAAATCAAATGGGAAATTAAAAAGCAATTTTCAACTGAATAAAAATATAAGGTATAAAATCTGTGGGCAGTGCTAAACCTTACTTAGTGGGAAATTCATTATGTTAAAGACTACAGCATAAAAGGAGAAAGATTGCAAATGAGCAACCTTAGTTTTTGCTTCAGAAACTAGAAAAAGAAGAGCAGATAAAATCCAAAGTAAGAAGAATAGAGGAAATAATAAAGAGTAGAATGGAGATTAATTAAAGAGAAAATCCAGAAAGATAGTAGAGAAAAATCCATGAACTCAAACATTGGTGCTTTGAGATCAAGAAAACTGATAAACCTTTAGCTAGAAATATCAGGAAAAAAGAAAAGAGAGAAATGACCAGTATCAGCAATGAGAGGGAGCATTAATACATATTCTACAGTTATTAAGATGAGTAATTACCATGACTAATTTTATGGCAATAATTTAGATGGATGAAATCAACATGATCTTAAAGGACACACATTTATGAGCTTACTCACTTAGAGATCACCCAGTGGCCCTACATCTATTAATGAAGTTGATTATAGTAAAAGCCTTCTTACAAAGAAAACTCAGGGCCCAGCTGGCTTAACCAATTAATTCTATCAAATATTTAAGGAGGAAATAACAGATTCTATGTATGGGATTAACAGATACAAACTACTCTACATATAAAATAGAAAGGCAATAAGGATTTACTGTATAGCACAGGGGATTATATCCAATATCTTATAATAACCTATAATGGGATATAATCTGAAAAAAGTATATAACTGAATCACTTTGCTGTAACCTGAAACTAGTATGGTATTGTAAATTAACTGTACTTCGATTTAAAAAAAAAGAAAAGAAAAATCTTTGCGAATTTAAGTTGGGCAAAGATTTCATAGGTATGATATGAGAAGCATGCCACATGAAAGAGTAAGTCGATAAACTGGGTGTCATCAAATTTAAGAATTTATGCTCCTCAAAGTGCTCCTAAGATATTGGAAAAGTAGGCAAGAGAAAGGGAGAAGTCATTTGCAAATTCTTTATGTGGTAAAAGATTCGTATACAACGTATAAAGAACTCTAAAAGTTCATAATTTGATGCAAACAGCTCAATAAAAAAAAGGTCCAAAATACTTGAACAGATACTTCAACAAAGAAGGTGCAAATGAAGACATGAAAAGGTGCTAAGCAGAGTTCGTCATCAAGAAAAAGCAAATTAAACCACAATTAGACACATCACACCTTTATTAGAGTGACTAAATGAATAATTATGGTTGAGGGTGGCCAGGGACAAGAACTGTCATATGATGCTGGCAGGAATATAAGATGGTGCAATCATTTTGGAAAACCATTTCCCAGTTTATCAAACAGTTGAAACTATACCTATCATATGACCCAGGCATTTCACTTCTAATTGCTTACCGAAGAGAAATGCAAATATATGTCCACATGAAAACTTGTACAAGAATTTTCACAGCAGGTTTATTTGTAATATCCAAAAACTGGAACCAGCCTAGATGCCCACTGACAGATGAATAGACAACCAGGTTGCATGGCATATCCATACAATGAAATAGTATTCAGGAATACAAAGTAACGAACTGTTAATACATGCAACAGTGTGGGGGAACCTCAAAACCATGATGCTGAGGAGAAAAAGCCAGATGAATAGTGCCCAGGGAGATGTGAGGAGGGATGTTATAAGGAGGGATTACAAAAGGCATCAGGAAACTTTGGGGGGTGATGGATCTACTCATTATATTGATCATGGCAATAATGTCATGGTATATATACAAATTCACACGTGTGTGTGTGTGTGTGTGTATGCACATGGCAAAACCAATTGTGCACTTTAAACGTGCGGTTTATTACATATCGATTACATCTCATTAAAGTTGTTGGTTTTTTTTTTTTTTTTTTTTTTTTGCCTTTTCTTGAGCCGCTCCCGAGGCATATGGAGGTTCCCAGGCTAGGGGTCTAATCAGAGCTGCCGGCCTACGCCAGAGCCACAGCAACGCGGGATCCGAGCCATGTCTGCGACCTACACCACAGCTCATGGCAACGCTGGATCCTTAACCCACTGAGTGAGGCCAGGGATCGAACCCGCAACCTCATGGTTCCTAGTCGGATTCGTTAACCACTGCACCAGGACGGGAACTCCACATCTCATTAAACTTGTTTTATAACAACTTTTCAAATAACGTAGGAGGGATTTAAGTTAAATTGTTGAATTTAACATTATTTCCCTAGTACTTTGGGCAGTGTCAAAGGAATTCAATAATGCCTGTTGAAAACCTACAGTGTCTCAGGCATAATCAGCTGCAGCTGATAATCAGATATGACCCTCTTCTGGGTTTTATCTCCATATACTATATCTGAATCTTTCAGAAACAATAATGATAGATAATATGTATTGGAAAGTCATTATGTATTGGGAAATTTTTCTAAACAAATGTTTTAAATTCTTGCAACAATCCCATGAGGCTGGTACTTCATTATCCCCATGTAATGAGTGAGTAAGCTTTTATGAGGTCACAAATTTCAGTAGAAAGCCAGGCTCCTGCACGTCCAGAATGAACAGACTGCACTTTCAAGGTCACGAGACTGTGCATCCTGCCACCCACACCTCCCGACTCCCTTTTGCCAAGTGCCTCTTCCCCCTCATCTCTCTTGAATGATGTGTTTCATGCTTCTTTGCCTCGTCACATAGCTTCTTTTTTATGGGAATAAGGCTTCTTGTTTCCACTACTGTATCTGGAAAATGTGAAGCCACCTTTTAGTTATAAAAGCTGGGATTCAGTTCTTAAACTGTGATAAAAGCATTTCCCCGTCCGTAGCGTGGGTCTGCTCCCTGCCCTGCGGGAGCCCGGAGAGGTGCCCACACCCTCAGAGCTCTGTGAAGTGCACACTAGCATCCACTTTGTCGAACCTTAGCAAGGAATGAAGAATTCCATCAGAATGGGATACCAAGAAAATGGAAAGCTACTCTTGCCAGAGCTGAGAATTTGCTATGATTCTCCAGGCTCTCATAGCTGGATAGGAAATTGCAGATAGAATCAGAACCTTGATTTCTTGCAGGAAAAAAAATTAAAAGAAAAGACTTGTTGGAGCCATATTTAAAAGGAAATATGAGTGAATATTCTCCTAGGATCCTTCCAGTAACAGGCGAAGGGATGCAGGCCCTGGAGACGTGCGTCAGTCAGAGTTGCTATGATCACACACCGTCTCCCATTTGCTGCAAGACTGGTTTTATGGCTCTGTTGTCCTACCCCTGCTGTGTTTCACATTAACTAGAAATCTGGCCTTTAGACATTGAGGGAGATGAGGGCACCTAATTTCTTCTGTATTAGTGGCAATTCATGCTTTGGTGAGTCAACGTTGGCAGAGGAAATGCTTTATGCAAATTGGACACGTGGAAAACCTGGACACATTCTTTTTCATTTTAAGGGCTCATTGGAAACACCTCCGAACCTACTGTCCTTACAATGCTATTTTTCAAGAATGAAATCTATCTCTGAATTTCAATAGTCATTTAATCCATTAAATAATTTTCTTGCTACTTGCTCACTTTAATATTGGATTTTAGGAATTTAAATCATGCTTCCTGGTTGTTTTATTTTATCTTTTTTTAAAAAGATAATTATTTTGCTTACACGTTAGCTTCCCGGAGTCATTTAAAATAAATGCTATTAAATATAAGAGTGTACAAGAGGCATGCAGAGGAAATAATTACTCTATAAAATACGGAGTATTTAATAAATCTAAAAAACTAATTTATTACAATCATAAATATGATTTTTGGGCAAACCAAAAGAAAAATAATTAAAATAACTTTTAAAAATCTACCGTGGGAATTCTGAGACAGATGCAGAAGGTATTATTAACAAATATTTGAGTTCCCGTGGTGGCTCGGCGGTAATGAATCAGCTAGTATCCATGAGGACACGGGTTTGATCCCTGGCCTTGCTCAGTGAGTTAAGAATCAGCCTTGCCATCAGCTGTGATGTAGGTCACAGAGGCGGCTTGGATCCAGAATAGCTGTGGCTGTGGTGTAGGCCGGCCAGCAACTGCAGCTCCTAGCCTGGGAACTGCCATATGCTGTAGGTGTAGCCCTAAAAAGCAAAAAAAAAGAAAAAAAATCATGCCTGTATACACATATATGGAAACTGCAAAATCACTGTATCATTTGAATATGCTTTGGGGTATTCTTGCCTTGGTTTTCTTTACTATCTAAGGTGATAATCTTTTGAAGAAACTGTTTCTTCTGTAAATGAAAATGGAAAGGCATCACTTTGTTTTGAAGTTTCAGAAAGCCATACACTGTCAGCGAAGTTACTAACTTCACACATAATATCTTGTAGTCATTCATTCTGATTTACTAACTCTTATTAGGAAGTGACCTGGTGTTTATGCCAGATGCCTAATAAAATCCCTGGGACATGCTAGGCACCCAAATATCTTTAAAGTAATTAAGTGCATGGTTATGAGTAAACTTTCTTTTTTCATAAAAATATTAACATTTGAAGACATAAATGGACTTTTCTATCTTCTTTGTACATTGTGTAGTTCAAACTTTATATTTTTTTGAAAAAATGAATTAATTTGTTAACTAATTTAGGTTTATTGTATTTCAAAAGTTTGTACACCTATTTGCCTGACCTGGGAGGGACCGTTGCAGTTTGTTACGCTGTTTCCAAGTCTTAGCAGCAAAATTCAGAATTTTGTTTGTCATGTGCATGTTGAGATCAGGAAAGACAATGATAAAACTCTTGTATTTGTGATAAAGCAGGGTCTTTGAATAGGAAAAAATACCTACACACATAAATGTAATGCCTATATGCAAATATATAAAAATTGCTATATGTTTGTGTGTGTAATTTGTGATATAAACTGTAAAGGTTTATTCGAACCATTATAGTTTAATGGCTTAATGTTAGGTCATTGGAAGGATGGCTTTATGTTAAAAAAGCTTGATCCTTTGGCACATTTATAAAGTTGGAAAGCATTTACTAGATTCAGAATAACTGTTCGATGAAATCCAAAAATCTATTCATGATTTAAAAATCTCTTAGCAAGAAGGAATAACAGGGAAATTTTCTTAATCCAAGAAAAGTCATCGACCATAGTAAGCAGCAGTCTCAGTGGTGACAGGTTACAAACATTCTTTTTATAACCAGGAGCGAGACAATTATGAACTATAATTAATCTCTTACATGGTGCATTGTCCTTGAGATGTTAGCCTGTGAGGTTTTGACTTGGGGATAAATGAACTGAAAAATGGAATAGAAATGGGAGCCCAGCCCAGGACCTGTGTGTGTGGAAGCTGCATTTTTTTTTTTTTTTGTCTTCTTAGGGCCACACTCACAACACATGGAGGTTTCCAGGCTAGGGGTGGAATCAGAGCTGTAGCTGCCAGCCTACACCAAAGCCACAGCAACACAGAATCCAAGCTGTGCCTGCGAGCTACACCACAGCTCACGGGAATGCCAGATCCTTAACCCACTCAGCAAAGCCAGGGATCGAACCTGGGTCCTCATGGATACCATTCAGATTCATTTCTGCTGAGCCACGACTGGAACCCTGGAAGCTGCCTTGTGATTGAGGGCATGGTAGATGGCCAGGTACATGGCTCCAGGACAACTAGTTATTCCATAAAGAACACATTCCATAGAGTCTCTACCTTATGATGTTTACCAAAGTCACATCTAATGGATTAAGGACAAATATAAGAAGTAAAGCTATAAAATTACTGACTTCAAGAAAGGGAAGGCTTTCCTAGACAAGAAGCATGGAGATTGGTAAATTTCACTAAAAAAATCACACATAAATAAGTTGAAGAAAGCTAACCCCACATAAAAAGAACAATCGATATGAATAAGAACTTCACGGAAGTAGAAACTTAAATGACAAGTAAACAAAGAAGAAGCAACCCATCCTCATCATTACCAGAGAAATGCAAAATGAGATTACAGGCATCTGACATCTGATAGGCTGACAAAAATAAAGGCATCATGTAACACCAAAGGTTGATCAGGAAGAAGAGGAACAGGAATACCCTGAATGAGGGTGTAAATGGATACAGCCACTTTAGAAAACAGTTGGCTTTGTCACGTAAAGTTACACAATCACTTACGCTCTGCTCATCAATTCTACTTCTAGGGATGGTGGGGGGCACAGTCAGTAATGGGGGAGAGTGAAGGGAGAGAGACACCCACTATCCATCACGTAATACAAGAACACGATCAGACAACAGAATAGCATATTTCCTGGAGGCACTTTAGAAATACATTATTCAGAGAAAGGAACTCAGAAGAGAATACACGTAGTGATCTTATTTTTGAGAACTCAAACAGAGCAAACGAAATCAATATATTTTTGGAATATATTATATATGTGTGTATAAGTATATATAAATACACTAATGTGACAAAATGGTTTTAAAATAGCAAAGAGACAATAAATACACCTGTGGGTGGTGGTTATTTCTGGAGAGGGTATACAGGAGAGGAGGCAGCCTGAGACGAAGACCCATAGAATCACTCGAGGAACTCGGCAGTTTTCCAGCCCTCTCCGTGCACCCCTGAAAAAGTCCCTGGAGAAAATGTTCTGTGGTGCACGGAACAAGAGAAAACGTTTGCAAATCATATATTCAATGAGAAATTAATGTGAAAAAATAGAGAGAACTTGTATAAATTAGCAACCAAAACCAACAACCCAAGTGAAAATAGGCAAATAATGTGAATAGGCATTTCTCCAAAGAAGATACACTGACAGCCAATAAGCACACGAGAAGATGCTCCATGTCACTCATGGTTGGGGAAATGCAAATCAAAACCACAGCGACCTACCCTCTCACACCTATTAGGATGGTTACTATCAAAAAAAACAGAAACAAAACCAAAAAACCAGAACATAACAAGTGTGGTTGAGGAGGTCGACCCGTCAAAACATTTGTGCATTGTGATATGTGTAAAATGGCACGTTCGCTAGGGAAAGACTATACTCGTTCCTCAAAAACTTAAAGGCAGAATTAACATGTGATCTAGAAGTTCCACTTCTGTGTATGTATCCAAAAGAACTGAAAGATCAAACAGATATTTGTATACCAACATTGATGGCAAAAATCCCTCGACAGATGAATGGATGCACAAAACACGGCCTATACACTCAAGAGAATATTATTCAGCCTTAAAAAGGAATGAAATTCTTACACGTGATACGAATGGATGAACCCTGAAGACATTATGCTGAGTGAAATAAGCCAGCCCTCAAAAGCATATATATTGTATAATTCATCTTCAGTGAGATCCCCAGAGTGGTCAAATTCAGAGAGAACACAGAACGACGGTTGCCAGAGGCTGAGAGAAGAAGAGAAAGGGGGAGAGTGTTGTTGTTTATGTGGAATTTCATTTGGGGAAGATGAAAAAGTTCTGAAGTTTGACAGTTATAATGGTTGCACAACAATGTGAATGTTCTTAATTCTACTGAACTGTATCCCTAAGAATTGTCAAAATGGTAAATTTTATATTGTGTTTCTCTTACTATAATAAAAAATCTTTCCTAGATGCAAATTCTCAGGTGATTTAAATTCACAGCACGTTTGAAACCTACTGAGTTGGAGTAAGTGGCCTTTACAGTTTAGAAAATATATATTTGGCGTATTAGCCTCCGGAGAAGTAGACTTTTATTAGGAAATGTATCTTCAAAAGTCTTTTGTTGGCTAAAAACACAGTATACTGATGTTCTCGCATGGGCTCAGAGATGCTTAGGAAATCATACACATGCAACAGAGGCAAGACAAAATTTAAGCCATTAGGACCACACACACAGACACACACACACACACACACACACACAGTTTGTAACTGAATATTTCTGTATTTCTGCAGAGCATACACAAGAGACCCTCATTTATCAATACGGGAATTGATTGTTTGAAATTAGTTAAATGGCTTCTGCAAGTGGAGCTTGGCTAAATTCCCAAACATGTGCTTTAGTGTTTCACTCTTGAAAATGACCTTAGACCCTTCATCATGACTCAGCGTTGTTCTAAAAACCTCCTCTGAAACGCTAAAATTTGTGTCTCATGGAACAGTGATGTGTGCCATGCCTGTGAGACTTTTTCAGCTTCTATGGGAGAAACTAGCTCAACTTGGTCTCCTGTCTTGGGAGAAGAGCAGGCAGCTTAGCAGAACATTCAACAGGCTGGGAGAAAGCAAACTGGAGTTCTCCTTCTGAGTCTGCCGTGAGCTTCCTGGTAAATCTGAGCTTGTCACCAAAGCTTCCTTGTCCTTAATTTTCTCATCTCTGCAAGAAGGGGGTTGTGCTATCAGAGTGTTTCCTAAACTCCAATGGTCTGTGGCCCCATCACCTTCATGATTTTGCCAGAGCTGCTTTCCACCTGTAGCATTGTCTACTCAAAAACTTTCTTTATATTGATCCACTCTGCTTTAGTCTGTTTTTAATACAATTTTAAGGACTTCTATAAATGTAAGGCCAGGATAATATCTTATAAATAGATAGTAACTGCAAAATAAATATTTTCAAACAGGCAGTATTGATTAATTCTAGTTAGGTTCTCTTGACTGACAAAACCTCTAAGCAGAAAACCAGATTTCGCTTTACAGAAAATAGAAATGACAAAATTTGGAGGGATTTTAAGGACGAGCTAGCACAAAGAAATTTTTTTCTAACTTATGAGAAGAATTTAAAAAGAATTGCAAAGGGAATTAATTTTTTCACCATGGGATTCAAGTACATTTAAGACAGTATTTCATGGAGTTCCTGTTGTGGCTCAGCAGGTTAAGAATCCAGCTAGTATCTATGAGGATGCGGGTTTGAGCCCTGGCCTCATTCAGTGGGTTAAGGATCCTGTGTTGCCGTGAGTTGTGGTGTAGTTCGCAGACATGGTTCGGATCCCGCGTTGCCGTGGCTGTGGGGTAGGCTGGCAGCTGCAGCTCTGGTTTGAGCCCTAGCCTGGGAAATTCCAGTTAAGAGTTTGTCCAACTCTGATGTTCTATCATCATTCTGCGGCTCAGGGCTGGGCCAAAGAAGTAGAAGAGAATGAAATCCCCTCAGAGGACAGGCAGCTCTGATCAACCCATCACTGTTACCTGCTGTTTACGATTCAAGGAGAGGCCACAAGTTTAGTGATTTAGAGAGACAGAGAGAGATTCTAGAGCTATGGAGAAGATATGCTAAGTCTCTTAGTGCAGAGAAAAAAAAATAGATTCTGAGAAGCAGAGCATCATGCTGAGAAGTGGTAAATGGTACATGGAGTAGGACCTTCTTCAAGGTGGCCCACAGCCAATGCTCATTAGGGTGATGACAGGTAATAGATGCTTTGTGGCTATCTGAGGTCTCTCTAGTTTATGAGAAGTGCTATTTTCTTTATTTCACACTCTATTGATCACTCAAAGCGAAGACATCACCGTCATTTACACAACGTCATTTACACAGATGGGCAGAAGTGGCCATCTTCCAATATTCTCCAAAGGTTAGAAATGTCATTCACTGGCTGTTAAACCTGCCCAGGTTCCTCTCATCCAGCTCTCAGCCCTGTGTCTCGGGACTGGGAAAGCCAAGCTTTCTCAGGCTGGTGCTGTTTCATGCAAACCCCCATCCGTGCTGCTCTATACTGCCTTCTGGAAACTGCCGCCTACTCAGTGTAGCCGCAGGAAACAGCAAGCTGATTTCTTTATCAGGCACCATCTTAAGGAAATCTCATTATTACCTTATTTAAACCACAAAATGTATATTTAATTTCAACCTGACCTTTCTTATCTCTGAATAAAGCTAAAGGGATATCTGTCATGGAAAGTAATTCTGCCTTTATTAAATAACAATAAGCCTTGCAACTGTTTAGGTCTCTCCTCTGAGGCTTTGGTCTGGGTATTGTTCAGGAAGAAAAAAGGCATTTACCTTGAAAATTCTGTGGGCAAACCTACTATTTTCCAAATACGATATCTAAAGTGTTTAGCATTTTCTGTAAATCAAAATGCTCCCAAAGGACATAGATTTTTAGAATGATCAGTTTTAACTTAAAACCATACTCTCAGAGTGATCCTTCTTTTAGACTTGAATGTCAGCTTCGACTTATTTTGATTCTCAGTAGTTTATCTCCAATGCTGAGCACAGTCTGATTATGCAAAATTTTCAAATAAAAAAGGCAGCAAAGTGAAAGGGGGTATGAATGTGGATGGAGACCTATGAGCTAGAAAAATTAATAAATAGAAAGAAAATTAAAGAGACAGACTACTCATAGGCAGGAAATCTTGGAGAAATCTATAAGATATATACGTTTTAAATATTTTCTAAAGGAGTTACTGGCTTTTGCTTGATCATCATTTTATTTTCTTTTATTTGCTTTTAAGGGCTGCATGTACAGCATATGGAAGTTCCCAGGCTACAGGTCTGCAGCTGCCAGTCTATATCACAGCCGTAGCAGTGCAGGATCTGAGCTGGGATTGAGACCTGACCTACAATACAACTCAGGGCAATGCCAGATCCTTAACCCAATGAGCAAGCCCGGGGATTGAACCTGCATTCTCATGGATACAAGTCAGGTTTGCAACCTGCTGAGCCACCATGGGGACTCCTTGATCACCATTTCAAATAATCACCATTCTATCACACACCTGGTAGAATGAGGAGTGATAGAAAGTTAGGCAGAGAGATCAAGTTATTCCCGTTCAAGGCCAGTGTTGCAGCTTTTTTTGATCCCACCTCTTCCAACTCTTGTGACAACCAAATGATATAATGCATAGAAAAGTATTTCGTAAATGCTCATTGATGGCTCAAATATATGGTATGATTTCTTCTTCTATTATTAATTCTCAAATGATGGAATTTAGCCCATCCGCCAAGCATGGAAAGGACCCCCTTGGTTGTTGAGAGGTAGGCAGCTCAAGTGCTACAGACATAGACTTAGACCTCAGCTTTTACTTAATTAATAGACCACCTGTTAGTTGTGATGCTGACTTTACCTGCAGCACCCAATAGATGAGACGTGAGGATTACCAGCAGAGTTAGGAAGTCAGGTGCTTAGAGGCGGGCTAGCTCAGGAGTAGAGCATTGGACTGCTGAAAATCAGATGCTTAGAAACTAGTGGATTAGGCCATAAGAAGATCTCTAGGAACACAGAAAGCAATATTTAACAGTTATAGCTTATTTTTAATGATATATAAACAATATAAAATATATAAACAAAAATATATAAACAATTGAGATGCCTCCTCCTAATAACCTTTTTGAAGTGAACCTGAGACATCAATCCCTCAAATGTTTATATTATCAGTCTTCAAAAGTGTGCTAAATGATATGGCCAGCACATTTAAAATTATCAAAGTAAATTAAAAATGTCCTTTCAGTTATAGTACCTTTGACCCAATTTTCTTTTCCTTTTAAACTTACTAATTTACTTTCAAAAATCAGTAAGCAGCCCTCACATATCATTGGTGTAATTTAAAATTTTAATGAGCAATGGGTTCTCTTTGGGCACATGCAAGTAGTCTGCATAATTTCCAATTAGATTTGCATGTGTAATGTTTATGGATGTTAGAATGTAAACTAATTAGCATAGGCACTTCAGTTGCCAATCACATTAGAAATGACACCTTCAAAATTTTGAGCTTTCATAAAAGTATTTGTTCCTACTTAAAAAAAATAGATCTGTAACTTTCTGTATCAAATAATGGGCTATTAGACAATTCACTTCAATCTTCCCCTGTAAACCAACTGAAAAATAAAAACAAAATGCATATTTTAAAATTTTCATAGAAACATTGACTATATGATAAAAGAAGGAATACAAAAGAGAGTCGACAAGAGAGTGGGGAAAAAACAGAATGCAGAGAGACAAAGGTACACAAAAGCTTTAGCTCTGAGGGCATTTAAAATGGGGATAGGAATTGGAAGAATATTTAATGGCCTCTGAGAGAGCTGGACAGAAAACAAACTGGAGAGAGTCATAGAAGATTTTCCTGCAGGGAGCCAAGGTTCTAAAGTGTTACTTTCCAGGATTAAGGTGAACAAGAAGTGGAAAAGACCACAGGAATTACAGCCAAGTTCGAATCTATCATTCTCAAGCTTTCCGCTTGGTTTATAGGGGACCCAGTCTCCAGGCAAAAAGCAAATACAAATCTTCTCTGGAGGAAGAAAAAAAAAATCATCATTTTCAACCTGAAATTATACAATCTACAAATTATATTTCAAATATTCTCTTCAGGATAACAATAATAAGGCACAATAGGAAATTCCATGAGTGACAGCAGAAATAGAAAAGGACTTAATAATCTCAAGCAGTTGGGATGATCAGATGCAGACTGCAAAATGACTATGCTAATTCCTTACAAGGAAATAAAGCATGAGCTTCAAGATATTTGCGGGGAAAAGAAAGTAATAAAGAGGAACACAATAGCTTAGGAAAAAAAAAAAACAAAAAAACAAAGTGGAACTGTTAGAAAAAAACCCAAGAGGAGCACTGACTGACCCTGAGTTGCACTCCTGAATTCAGGAGTTAGTTCAGTCTGGTTGAAGTTGGTGGGAGCCAAGGCTCAGTCTTGTCTGAACCCTGATGGGGGGCTCAGAGTGCTGTCTGTTTCTTCTGGACTGGTGATGGGAGGCCAGCTGTTTGTATCCCCAGAGATATCACCAAGCAAGGAATCAGAGCACTGGGCCCACAGCTGGCTCTGTGGGGGGGTGGGGGGTTTCAGGTAGGGGCAAAAATGAGCCGAGAGATCAGCTTCCCACTTGCTTGGCCCTACAAAAACCATGGGGTGTGATCCTTATCCATTGGTATTTGGCCGGAGTATAGTGGACACAGCCTGGAAGGTTTTCTGTCATAAGCCGCACTTTCCTGGTCCATTGGCTGCCAGGGGAATAGGCTTTCCGCAGGCATTCTGTGTTTGTGCCTTTCGGGGGTTCTGCGGTGCTCTGCTGAGGATGTCTGGGAGGCAGTAAGGAAACCCCAGGAAGTCCCCACTGTGCTTCTCTGAGGTTCCCAGGCGTCCCACCTTCTCTCTACTGGTCCAAGTGTTCTAGGCTTCTTGTGTTATGATCAGAGTTTCTCAGTTGTCAGGGGAGAATCTGGGAGGATTAGAAGCTACTCCATTGCAGCAGAACTGGTAGTTCTCCAAGGCTTTAAAAAAATACACTTTTGGTGGGGGAGCAGTTTTAGGCTCACAACAAAATTGAGAAAAATTATAGTGATTCCTTATACACCCCCTGCCCCCCCCACGCATAGCTCCGCCTCTTCCCTTGTCATCATCCCCCACCTGATGGTACATTTCTTATAACTGATGAACCTGTACGGACCCTTCATAATCATCCAGAGTTTATAGTTTACATTAGGGTTCGCTCCTGGTGCTGTACATCATTCTGAGGTGGGGCAAATGGACCATTACATGTAATGCATATTTCACTGCCCTAAGAAAATCCTCTCAGTCCCTGCCTCTTCAGGGTTCCTTTCCCTCCGTCTCCCGGCAACCAGTGAACTTTTTACTGTTTGCATAGTTTTGCCTTTCCTAGTCTCCGAGACTTTTAAAGACACCCACCTAAGGACTCAAGAAGCAAAACTGAAACAAAGGGAAATGTTTGGCTCATCTCAAAAGCCAGAAGCAGTGTGGAGGATGGTCAGGGGCTTCCATCTTCATCTGCAAAGCATCAGTCAATGGACGGGACCCCATCTTCAAGGGCTCAAGCTATTTCTCCTGCTAAGTGATTTCAGAGCCAAGTTTTTTGTTTAATCCTCCCCTTTTCTTGGCCACGCCCACGGCATGTGGAAGTTCCCAGGCCAGGGATAGAACCCACCCCACAGCAGTAATCTGAGCAGCTGCAGGGACAATGCTAGATCCTTAACCTGTGGCACCACCAGGAAATTCCCCCCATTTTTTTTAATCTCAGAGAATTTGAGTTATTTAACTAACTCTCTACAGACACTTAATGCTCCAAGTCCCCTAAAATGAAATGTTTAAAGGGAACTCTCAGATGACTCCCTCTGAAGCAGGAAGGTTTCAAAGAAAAAGGAAGAGACATGAGGGAGTGGTAGTTGACTTTCTGTTCTCCTGGAGGCTCAGATTGTGTGCTAGGCTTTCCTGAGGTGCAAGCTCTGTGCTGTAGTTCCATGCATACCAAATTCTTGCCACGAAGCTGTGCCGGAGGAAGCAGGACTTGTACATGGAAATTTGTTCTCTGACAATTCTGGAGTCCCAAAGTCCAAAATCAGTGTCGTTGGGCCAAAATCAAAGTGTTGGCAGGACTGTCCACCCTGCCGAGACTCGGCGGGGGCAGGGACTGCATTCCATGGCTTGTGGTCCCATCACTGCTGCCTGTTGTCACCTGGCCTTTTCCTCTCTTGTCTGTGGCAGATCTTCCTCTACCTTCTTATAAAGACTTATCCCATTCAGGGCCTATCTGGATAATCCAGCACAATCTCTCCAACCTCAGCATCCTTCACTTAATCACGTCTGCAAAGTCTTTTTTTTTAATCTCACAAAACTTGTACATTTATTTTTCACTCCTGCTTCTTTGCTATTTGTCTTTTAACAGTTGAAATGCAATTTCATTCCATTTTTCAACTTAATCAAAATGGTACTTGAAGTTTCTTAAACCTCTTTTCAAAAGCCCTAAATTAACACAGCCCATGTATCTTATTGTATCTCAGAAAGAAAATTCTGCACAGAAAAGGTCAGGTTTTTTTTACCCCCCTCTGTGGCTGAGCCTTGCTATTAAATCGAGTATTTCTCCATGTTCATGACCTGAGCAAAACCTGCAAACTGTGAGTCACCATCCGAGCTGGAGCCGTGAGTCATGGGAACGCAGTGGCAGGGAAATTGATCCATCTCCTAAAGAAAGCAATACCGAATGTGCTTGTTAATATATAAATGCATATATGAAAGGTAATCCAGTGCAAGCCGTTCTTCCCACAGGCAGCAAGTCCCATCTATTTGTCCTGCTTTCAGACAAGCTGACAGAAAGCCCTTTCCATCCTCTATGAGAGGCTCTTTGGGAAACAAGCTTATAAGGAGCCCCTACTGTTGTTTCCACGTCTCTCTGAGCTGCAATCCTGCTCTTTAAGGCAGAGAGACTGGCCGTGTGAGTTCAGTTGAGGGCTTTAGATCCAGTGTCATCATCTCAAAGGGTGAACCCTCTCCCTGTTAGTGTCCAGTACTCGCCGTTACTGCCCGCATCACTATTACTGCCCAATGCTTGGTGCTCGCCCCAGCCAAGCACGTGGACATTAGATGTGCAGGATCTCTCCCGACCCCGAGGCCAGAGCAGCCTCTTCACAGGACAGAATGGCCAGCAGGTGCGAAGGAGAAGCCAGAAGCCCTGGGAGAGCCCGGCTCCCCTGCGGGGTCTGACTCATGCCCAGCTTCCTCCCTCCAGTCACTTCGGTAATGGGCCTCAGGCTCGTTTCACGTTCATCCAGAAGTGACATCGCAGACAGTATTACTAACTCCTGGTTCTGTTCACAAATTGGACTGCCTCTTAGAACTGTGTAATATAAATTGCGTCATTATAAAATGCAACAAAGAAACCTGGTAAACAAGTTGTGGCCCGCTGCCACCTCCCTGTGTGACCCCAGAGTCACAACCTTCTCTGAATGTTGGATTTCTCCGGACATCTAATTGCATGGTCTCTAATGACCTGCTTCCCGCTCTTGTCATCAGGCTCCGAAATCAGGAAGGCACGTGTCCAGTGCCTTTTCCTCAAACGGTTGTAAGATGATCACCTTCCAACCGGTGAAAATAGTGAAGTAATGAGTGTAGCCTCACCCTCCTCAGAGAAAAGTCAGTGAGCAACGCCATGGGGAGCCGGGCCTCGGCCCTGACGGTGTCCTTTGCCTCTGGTCTTGAGCTGCTGGGTCACCTGCAGGCTGCAGGCACGCCTTCCTTGATCCTGGGTCTCAGCCCAGCCTTGCCCTCGGCCTGCAGCCTCCCCGGATCTCTGCACTTGGCCATCCTTACTGGAGCTTGGGGATTGGCTGGGCATCCTTCCTCTAAGTCTTCTTCTGCCCTCCACCCTGAGCAGGAGGCCCGCTATGGATGCCCCCCAGGCATCCTCTGAGCAACTGCGACTGAGTCTGTAATTAGCCTGGAAGTCCTTGAGAACCGGCACAGGACCTTGTCCCTCCCCGTGGTCACGGCAGTGCCCCGCACAAGGTCTGGTTTACCAGAGATGCCTAAAGGATGGGTGAGTAAGGGGTCCCCACCCTCCTGCCCAACTCCGGCGGCTGGACGCTCTCCCTCCTGGACACACCCCCAGACCATTAGTGACTGGGAGAAACTGCCATCAAACATTTCTGTGCCCAAATGCTGCTCCTAATAGCTGCAGTTTTCCTTCCACAGTCCTCCCTCCTGGCCTCTGGGAAATCTGAGAACCTGGGTCTCAAGGCCGGAGGGATACGGACTGTTTGGGAGTTTAGAGCTTCAGGGCCTGAGCCTCTGGGGGCGTCTCTAAGCTCAGGCATGTGAGGCTCTGACCTAGGAAAAATCACTCACTCTTGACTCAGGGCCTTGCAGACTTTGCATCAGCTGTTAACCCCCTAAGGAGAGCAGGCTCCACCCTGTGTCTTGGCTTCGGGGTGGAGGAAGAATGAGTTTCCTAGGGAGGGGCTCGTGCGTGGGGCCCTCTCCTACTGTCTCAGAAAGCCCATCCCTCACTCGCACAGTATCCTCCATGGGTGACTGGGCGCTGGCCTTATTCCGGGATTTCAGATGCAGCAAGGGACAAAGTACAGCATTTCTGTCCTCATGGTCCTTACAGTCCAGTAAGGAAAAGTCAGGCAGAAAGCAGAATAAAGGAGAGAGCAGGTAGGAAAGGAACGGCGCCGATAAAATGGGGGAGGGAGATAAAGCGGAAAGGCTTCAGGAGAGACTTCACTAAGGAGGCAGCGTTTCTGCAGGAGCTCAAAGCTGCAGAAGGAGGGAGCCAGGAGGTGGCCTGGGAAAAGCCTTTCCAGCAGAGGGGGAGCCAGTGCAAAGGCCCTGAGATCACACCAAGCCTGGAACAGTCAGGAACAGCAGGGGTGCCGGTGTGGCCGCAGAGGAGAGAGGGAGGGGCAGGAGGGAGATGGGGCCAGATCCTGAAAGCTCTTAGGTCAAGGCAGGGGCTTTGGTGCTCTGGTAAGTGAGATGGAGAGCTGCTGGAAAGTTTTGAGCAATTAGGGGTTGATTTGCATTTTCATAGGTTAATTGAAATTTCACCATTCACAACAGGCTGAAGCCTGTGAAGACAAAGTGGACAGAAGGGGAAGAGCCCTCAGCATAACCTGATGAGAAGCCTGGCCTGGAGCAGGGCGGTGGCCATGGAGGTATTGAGATGTGCTTAGATTCTGGATGCATGTGGAGGTAGAAGAGACAGAATTTGTGATGTATTGGAGCTGAGGTATGAAGAAAGTTGAAGAGTCAAAGATTATTCTAAACTTTAGACCTGAGCCCACTGAGTGGCCATTAACTGAGATGCTAAACTTTCCCGGAGTGTCAGGCTGTGGAGGAAGGGACGGGGTAGCTACGAGACAGGAAGCAGGAAACTAGACATGGTCACAAGCCTGAGCCACTTACTAGGCAATCAGGTGAGCAGCTGGATAAGTGAGAGTCTGGGACGTATGATGTTTTGCTGTCCCGTGGTCAGAGGTCAGAACATTCTCGACTCTAGCACCCAGCAGCTATGGGCCACGTGCTACTGATGTGCTGGGTGCCTCCCAGTGGCGCAGATGGGAGGCAAACTGACACTTCATTATGACTGTCCATTTCCAGGGCCGGGACTCAATCCAGCTCCAAACCCTCGGCCTTTAAAAGACCAAAGAACGCTTGGCCAAGGTTACGTTAAAATATCCGTGGAAGCAGCGTGTAGATATTACAGAGGAAGCGCAACGACAGCTTGAATGTGAACTGACCGCACTGCCACCATGTCTGCAAGATCTGTCGCTTGAAGGGGACCCAGTGGGAGGCGCCCTTATTCAACCTGGAAAACCGATCAGGCCCCGTGCTGCACAAACGCCAGGCCCAGCCTGTGTGCTGTGTTCTGAGTTCCTAATTTTAACCACCTTTGAAATAGGCCTGGGTTTTTATCTTTTTGTTGCTGTTTTGCTTTCTGCTTTCAAGATGGCACTTTGGTTTCAAGACAAGGTGGATCCAGTTGTCCCCCATTTCATTGATCAAGTCAGTCCCTAATTTCATTCCGCACACATTTTCCATTAGCTTAACGCTGGGTGACTGGCTCTGCTGGAACAGAGGAAGTTAATTTGATAATGTTGTAGATGAGGAGGAGGAAGCCTGCGTGGGTATCACCAGCTCGCCCATAGCCCGCGTCCTTGTGGTATGAGCATTTAGAGAAAAGAAGGTGCAGACTTTTGTCTGCTGGGTGATTTCCCTTCTCAAGTAGGAACAAGGGAGAAACGGCTCCTGGGATGTCGTGAGTTGGCTGGTGGTGGGAAGTCATCCTTAGCAGATGTTTCTGAGATTTCTGCGGGTTGTCATCACTACCCCATCATTTAGCATTCTGTTGTTTTTTGGTTTTTTTTTAATTGGAAATGGCTTTGAGGAAATATATTAATTTTTTATTACCCCCATAACAAATTAACACAAACATAGTGGCTTAAGAAATAAACATTATTGGAGTTCCCACTGTGGCTCAGTGGAAACAAATCCAACCAGTATCTGTGAGGATGTGGGTTTGATCCTGGCCTTGCTCAGTGGGTTAAGGATCCAGTGTTGCTGTGAGCTGTGGTGTAGGTCACAGACACGGCTCAGATCCCATGTTGCTATGGTTGTGGTGTAGGCCGGCAGCTGCAGCTCTGATTCAACCCCTAGCCTGGGAACTTCCACATGCTGTGGGTTAGGTCCTAAAAAGACAAAAAAAAAAAAAAAAAAAAAAAAAAAAAAAAACCCCAAAAAATTCATACACACATTATTACATTGTAAATCAACTATAGTAATTTTTTTTCAAAAAACCAAAAAACCAAAAAAAACACATTTTTATCTTACAGTTCTGTAGTTCAGAAGTCCACATTGCTGCTCATTGTTTAAAATCAAGCGATCGGCAGGCCTGGGTTTCTTTAGGGAGGAAAGAATGTTCTGTAGGGGAGAACCCATGTCCTTGTAGTTATGGGTTGATTGTATCTTCCCCTCCAAAACAAACAAAAAAGAAGGTATGTTGAAGTGGTAACTACGTCTTCCTCAGAATGTGACCTTATTTGGGAGAAAAATGTTAGCAGTTGAGGATTGAGTTCAGATGAGGTCGTTGGGTGGGCCCTAGTCCAATAGGACTGTGTCCTTATAAAAAGGAAACTTGGACACAGACACATGCAGGGAGAAGCCATGTGCAGATTGGGGTTTTGCTGCCACAAGCCAGGGAACCATAGGAAGCGTGGAGAGGGACCTGCAGGGTGGGAGAGGAGGGGCACAGCCCCGCCTGCTGCTTTAGCCTGGACTTCTAGCTCCAGAACCACAAGATAATAAATTTCTGTCGTGGGACCATCGATGTGTGGTGCCCTGTTATGGCAGCCCTGGCACACCGGGCGTCTGTCTGTGCCGCTCCCGAGGCTGTCCACAGTCCTTGGTCTGTGCCCTTTCCTCCATCTGCAAAACCAGAGATGTCGCATCTCTCTGATCCTCTGTTCGTAGTCACCCACCTCTACCCACGGCCGGGAAAGTCTCTCCAGTCCAAAGGGATCACGCCATTACCTGGGGCCCACCTGGATGAGCCAGGAGAAGTGCCCCCGTCTCAAGGTCCTCACCTCCACCCTGGTTGCAAAGACCCTTTGCCATGTAAGTACGATGCTCAGAGGTTCTAGGGATCAGGGCTGCTGCATCTCTGCTTGGGGTGGGGCCTTAGTCTGCCTCTCCTGGAAGAGTATCAGTTCTAGTGTCACAATGAGATGCATTAGAAGACATTTTTTTTTTTTTTCTGCTGAAAGTGGAGGTGGAGTATTTGGGGAACATCTGAGGCGGGTGCAGAATAACAGAGGCTCCAGGAGACACGGCCTGGAGGAGGGAGGCCCGGGGGAGGCACAGTGGGGGCTGCCAGGTGCCTTCAGCATGAGATGCGGGGCTTGTTCCAGCTCTGCCAGGCATAGCAGTATGACTTTGGGATTGTCGCCTGTCCCCTCTACACCCCAGTTTTCTAGTTTACAATAAAGGATCTAGACTTTGCAGCTGTAGCAAGAAGCCAATAAGATCAGAGGAATGGACTTTGATAGGGTATTTTGATCTTTGCAGCTGTAGCAAGAAGCCAATAAGATCAGAGGAATGGACTTTGATAGGGTATTTTGATAGGCATTACATGTGACGTGTCAAGCACAGACTAGAAAGGCCTCCCACAGTGATGGGACCAATGCCCCTGATCCCCAGAGAAGCGGGAACACCCAAGAGAGGAGAGCGGCTCCAAACGATCCTGACTGCTCCTCTGTCAGTGTCACTTAGAACCAATTCCCCTGTTATGACGGCACTGAGACCCATTTTAGGGAAAGAGGCGACGGGGGTTAAGCCTGAACACCCAGTGCAGGCCGGGCCCTATGGGAACAGCTTGCCCACTGTCACACCCACACTTCTCACCAGCCGTCTGCTCTGGTTGTCCCTACCCATTTGCGAGAGGAGCCAAGACATGAAGGGTAGGTGGCAGCAGTGGGATCCCACCCAGCCGTCGGCCTCTTAAGCCTCTTCACCCTATGGCTCAGCTAGGGTCATCTCCCATCTCGAGGGTAGATGCGAAGTTAGGGGAGATGGACTCAAAGAACTACTCTGTCCACTAAACACTGCCTCTCATCCCATGTTGGAGGAGACAGAGGTGTGTTTGTTCTTTTTAGGCCCACACCCGTGGCATATGGAAGTTCCCAGGCTAGGGGTCGAATCAGAGCTGCATCTGCCTGCCTACCCCACAGCCACAGCAACACAGGATCCAAGCTGCATCTGTGACCTACACTGTAGCTTGCAGTTTGTGGCAATGCCAATCCTTAACCCACTGAGCGAGGCCTGGGATTGAACCCGCATCCTTACGGACCCTGTGTTGGGTTCTTAACCCACTAAACCTCAACAGGAACACCCATCATTGGATTTTTAAGTGCTTTAAAGATAGAATGTAACTGCACATAAGTGAGAAACTCTTATATTCAATATTTCCACAGAGTTCCTATGGGATCAGTGGGCTCAGTCTTTGCAGACAGATAAATCTCTCCACAACACAAAGAACGCTGTGTGAAACATTTGCTGAAACTGAAACAACTTTCAAGGATAATGGGGATCGTCTGATGAACACTTCTTTTTCCCATTCCTTTCATAATTAAAAGGAAAATTTTAAGCTCAGGCAAGGCAGTGGAAATGTACCTAATGAAAATTCTGTTGGACCCATTCCATTTTCTTGGTTTGTTGCCAGACTAAGTATTAAATGTTAGTGCAAACAATACATCTTTCTGGTGGTATTGTTGTGTCTTGTCTCCCAGAAAATTAAGGCGATTATTTGCTTATGAAGTGGTTTGTTTCTGCAGTTGATCAACTGCCGTCTGGAAAGCCTTGGAACTTGAACCATTTAATAACCCTTTACAAAAGCTTATTTATTAGAGCTGAGACAGAGTTCTTCTCAATTACCTATTTTTCGTAAGTTATTCTGGCCTCTGAATGTTTTTGGATCTCTTCAGTGAGCAATGGCTCTTGAAAGTCTCTGGTTACGTCTGCTTTTGTTCTGAATACCAGCCCTGTTATGTCTGTTTGTGTTCCGAATACCAGCCCTGACGATTCCTGGTCTCTCCATCTGCTCCTTAGTTCATTGCCTACCGCGCCCCACTCCCCACATCCACACACACCTACCACTCTCCTCTCTGAAATCACTTCCAAGTGCAGGAACTCAGTCTTTCTCTTTAGAGGGCGCCCTCCAGGCCAAACCCCATCGTCACTCACATTGAAGGGACTCTTCTTAAACAAGGTAAGGTTTTCTCACTCCCCCATCCAATCTGTCATGAGCTTGTCCCAATTCACCACCTAAGCATTTCTCTAACCCCACACCTAAGCCAGCCTTCCCACCACTGCCATAGTTTCTCACCCTCCTCATCTGTCTTCGCTTTTTGCCATCATGATCTTCTAAAATTTATCTCCACTCCATTCCCAGAGTCATTGTTGAAAGCAGGAGGCTGGCTAATAGCATTCAGCTGTGAAGTCTCTTTGGTCTACCTGTCACTTAGAGTCCTTTTCTTTTTTTGGGGGGTGGGGAGCATCTGCTGCATATGGAAATTCCCAGGCTAGGGGTTGAATCAGAGCTGTAGCTTCCGGTCTACACCTCAACCACAGCAATGCCAGATCTGAGCCATGTTTGTGACCTACACCACAGCTCATGGCAACACTGGATCCTTAACCCACTGAGGAAGGACAGGGATTGAACCCACATCCTCATGGATACTATTTGGGTTCATTACTGCTGAGCCACAACAGGAACTCCCCAGAGTCATTTCTTAAACTGAAACTTAATGGATTAAGTGGAGGAAGCTCTTGGAATAGGGAAGAATCAGGGTTTGGGGTGACATTCAAGGGGTGCTAATTTTCCAGCTTTCACAAGGCCTTTCCTCCTTGAACTTGAAAGTCTTTATCTGTCTTGTGACTTGGATGTGAGATTTCATTGAAGATAAGTGGTTACATGGGTAAAGCAGTGTGAGATCCTTCAGGCTAAAGCACATACCCTCAGTGGCTCAGACCCTGTCCCATCCTGGCCACTTTCTGACTCACTCACACACTGCTCACTGGTAACACGCATGGAACTGGTGAGGGCTCCCTGTGCACGCTGGGTCATTTTGTTTGTGCTCTTCCCTAGATCCCTGCCTTCCCCTCCATTTCTCAGTCTTCCTGGGAGCATCAGCTCAGGTATACCCCCTCCAGGTGAGCTGACTAAGTCCTAAACTGTGTGAATATATTGCCATTTGATTCTTTCTTTTGCTTCATAGCATGCTTTGTAATTTTTGATTGGATGCTAGACATTGCCGACTAAAATTCATAAATGTTTGGAACTGTGTTTTATTCCTCCTGAAATGGTGAAGCTTGGTACTGAAAATAGATAAAGAGCCAGCAGATGACCTAGTTTTAGGTTTGTAGGGCTAGTCTATTTCTGTGGCCCTTCTGTGATTTTGGCTGAGAGCCTGAGGTGTTGACCAGGTTGTGTCCATCTTAATAGACTCTGAACTGCACCATTGTCTTCCCAGCGCCTTGCAGCTATTAAAGTATCTGCCCCATACTCGACAGTCTCAACCACTTCTGCAGGATTTCAGGTCTTTTTACACTGAGCAGTTTAGAAGTTGGCTAACACTTTAGAAGAGGCTGTGCACGGATGTGGGACTCACTTTCCTGCGATCCCTTCCTTGCTTGGACTTGGCCCATAAAGTCCTCAGTTCTTCAGACTTGTGGTTGCCAAGGGGAAGAGGGAGAGAGTGGGATGGACGGGGAGTCTGGGGTTAGTAGATGCAAACTATTACATTTAGAATGGATAAGCAATGATATCCTACTTTATGGCACAGGGAAATATATCCAATCTCCATATATAGATGGAAGTCTACATATATATGGACTGAGTCACTTTGCTGTATAGCAGAAATTGACACAACATTGCAAATCAACTATACTTTAATAATAATAATGATAGAAAGACCCAGGTTCTTAGACAGTCCTGGATCCAACCTCCCTCCCCTCAGTCTCATAGGACTGCAAATTCCTGCTGGCATTCTTCCACAGCCTATGAAGTAACAAGCATCCTCAAGGAAGAAACCAGGGTGAATGGAGCTGAGTTCTTCACCCTGACCTTCTCCCAGGGACCATAGCATTTTGAGCATCCTGTCTCCTTTGATGACTCTCAGTGCTTTAGACAGCAATCATAATTTTATATATTCTTACAATTTTTATAATTGTGTTCTGTCAGAAGGCTGTCCAGTACAGGCTACTTCATGATCAGAGCAGGAAGTATATATGTTTAGTTTTGGTTTGCATATCATTTAATATATTAATGTATATTAGTTATACATGGGACATGACGTATTACTCCTGGCTGTAGGCATAAAAGCTGCCCCTTCAGTATATAAACAGAAATCAATAAAAGATAAGAGCCCACTTCCTAGAATTAGAAATCAGTGAGTTCACGGTTTTAAAAAGTCCCCTGTGCACAGAGCAGAATGGACCTCAACATCCATGTTAGGACTGAGCCAAAAGGTGGAAAGGAAACTACCCCAGACATTTACATTTGTGCCAGACTAACACACACACACACACACACACACACACACACACACACAGACACGCACACACACACCTCACTTCTCCAAGGTGGTGGAATTTCTAATTGGTTTACCACTTTTTCTTAGTTTATTTGGCCCATCCTTTCCTTATGGTATTCTACTTTACAGTAAATGTTCTTCAGCCTTTCAGTTTCCTTTCACATCGTGGAACATGGGTTTGTACGTATTATTTTGGAAAGACTGAAAAGTCGAGGTTGAGGAAGATGAAGATAAGTTGTATTTCTTTGCTCTTCCTTCTATGAATCTTCACCATCAACATTCAGGTATATTGTACTGTCTTGACAGCATATGTCTTTATAAAATTAAGTCAATTATCATGGATAATTAACCAGATAAATCAAGTTAATTATCAATCCATCTTATATTACATGATTAAACCTCACATTCTAGTTTACTTCCTACAATTCCTTTAGAAGCTACTGGACCCTTTGTGTTTTATCATAATTGGGAGCTAAAGAAACACAGAATGATGCCAAGAAGCTCAATCAATGACCAAAGCACAAAGACCAGAATCCTAGACCCATTTCCATTCTGGAAAACAATTATTAATAAAACACACACACACACACAAAAGAGAAAGTCACACAACACTGATATCTTGTATTTGTCTGAGGCACTACTGCCAAATTTCTCAGTGAAGGAACAGAACCTTCCTGTCAGTGCCTAAGATAAAGGCACATCATTTGATTACTGCATGTTTTCCCCTTTTCAATGTTTTTCCACTGTACCTCACAAATAAGATCATAATCTGAGCCATAGCTGTTATTGTCGTTGGTTTTGTCCTAAAGAAAAAGAAGCTAGATAAGCATGAGGATTTTGAGGATGATACAAAAGTTATAAAAAAGAGTTTAACTATAGCAGATATGGATTTTTGAGATAATGATCCCACACACAATGTAAGTTGCAAAGCTACCAGCTTACTTGGGAGTGGGGGTGGGGAGGGGGAAATATGAATCTTAAAAGGTATAAGAAAATATAGTTGTATATGCACATGAGAGAACCCTCCAGTTAGAAAGCATCACTGGAGTGATCAGGCCGGGTTCTTTATCATGTAAGTTAAAAATTGTTGAAGAAAATAGTTTAAGTGATTTTATATTCTCATTCTTTGGATGCCCTGGTACAATTATAACTGCGCCTTTGCTTTCCTTGGTGGTGTCAGATGTGCTGCGGGCACCCTGGCACCTGCTGGCTTCCTCAGATGCGTGGCCTGGCCCCTGAGATAATGAGCTTTTCCACCCGGGTTCCAGGCAAAGATGAACCTACTTTCCATCCATACATGGTTTCTCGCCCACCCTTCCAAATGGCAAAGGGTAAGAAAACTCATCCAGGCTCTGGTGACTCTGGTTTTTTCCTCTCAGTTTCCTTCCGCAGGAATATTGGATGCTTTGCTTTTTTTTCCAAAACGATTTTGCAAAAGCATGTTTTGCATAAAATTTTCCTTAATTCCAAATAAAGTAATAAAAATTTAAAAAACACATAACTGTCCTCTAGAAGGAAATATGATCTGGAACAAAGGATTTTACCAAGAAGCTTTGGCAGGAAGGACGCATCTAGACCACCTAACACCAGGCTTCACACCCAAGATCTCAAGTCATTGTGGGGGTTCAAAGGTTCTGAAGTCTGAGCAAGGTCAGTCTGTGGCCCTTCAGCCACACCGAGGCTCTGGGAATAGTCCCAACTACACCAGGAGCGTGTGCTTGGGAATCTTAATAGTAACAGCAAAGTGTATTTAGTGGAAGGCTTTTCAATGTAAAAAAAAAAAAAAAGGACTTATACATATATTTGATAGTTTCACTTTCAGAACCAAGATACACTTGTTATCACCATCTAGTATATGATCAAAGGACCATCAAAGCAGCATCACTAGGAGTTCCCGTTGTGGCTCAGCTGGTTAAGAACCTGATGAATATCCATGAGGATGTGGGTTCGATCCCTTGCCCTACTCAGATGTGCAGGATCCAGGGTTGCTGTGAGCTGTGGTGTAGGTTGTAGACACAGCTCAGATCTGGCGTTGCTGTGGCTGTGGGTGTAGGCCGGCAGCTGCAGCTTTGATTAGACCTCTAGCCTGGGAACTCCCATGTGCTGCAGGTGTGCCCCCCTGCAAAAGGCAACTAGGGGCACTGTCAATAGTAAACTTTCAGTAAAAGGTAGCAATCATTACCGTGCTTATTAGTCTACAGCTCAAATCTGAAAGATGGCCTTGTAGGTAGCCCTTCATTCTTTGAAAAAAACTGGAATAAAATGGAGTTTTTTTTAATAAACCAGCAACAATCACACATAGTATACAAGTAAACAGAAGTTAATGGTTTTTAAGCAGTGGGGGTGGTTGATTGTGAAGGATTAATGGTATAATGAAAATCTGCATTCGAGGTCAGCATATATATCTTGAACTCTAACATTATTCAAAATGATTTAAAGGTATTTTACATTAATATATAATGCATACTATGTATACATATGCTCATAAAATGTTCAAATATAGAAACACAAAGAATAAAAGGCGACGGTTTCGTTAAGTCCTCTTCTCTTCCAGCCCCTTCCCTCGAGATAAGCGCGGTTCATCAGAGAGAATATGATTGAGCATAGTTTGGGGAAATGGAACACTATTCTTTATAGCTGTAAAAATTTTGCAAGATAACTTTAAAAACGATTACTCAAGTGTAGCTAGCTAATTTTTCCAGACACTGTGACATTCAGCCTCCTAGTGAGCTGAAGGAACAGCAGAAGGGGAGATTTCATTTTTCTCAAGGAGGTACAGAAAATTACATTAGAATTTCTCATTGAAAGTAATTCCACCAGCATTCGAGAAGGCCTGGCTGCAATTCAAGCTTAAGCAGTCTTGTTTCAAATGAAATCCCTTTCAAAGTTACTCAAGTTAGACCATGTCTATAGAGCAAAATGTCCAGATAAAATCAGCGGTAATCAGGGCTGGACCCCAGCCCCCTGGTGTAGAAATCACACTTGTCCCCAGCACAGTCCCAGGAGGAGGGGCCTCTCAAAGTCAAGAGGGGCTATGCCGCCAGCAAAGGCAGAGTCAGCGTGCTTAGAAGTGGGAAGTCACGGGTGGCAGGAAGGAGTTTTCTGTCCTACTCACCATTTTTCCTTTCCCTTCTCTAGTGAGAAGGGAGGCTTCAGGATACAGAAGCAGTGGCTCTGTGGGCAAATTAAGCTTGGGGGTTAGCTATGAGAGGCAAACAACCTCAGCAGCAGAAAGGCTTGTTCGTATTTTGGATCAGCCATGCTACAGACTGTGAAGGATGCGCTGAGAACTAGGCTGCTTTTCTTCATGCATTCAGCTCCATGGTCAATGTCCCTTGAGGACTCCCAGGATCACTGGTGGAGTGGAGCTGAGACCCTGGAGAAGAGTGCTGAGCAACAGAAGAGAGTGAAGCCAGTGTAGGTAAGGGGAGAGGAGAAAGATGGAGAGAGAAGAGGCCACCTGAGTTATGAGAGGCATCTTGAGACAAGAAGAGAAACTTCTGCTCCATCCTCTGGACTGGGGTAATCAGGGTTGGCCGGGGCGGACCTGGCCTGTACAACCCTCAAGACACTGCTGCTGTCTCAGAGGAGGATGCATACAGTACCTGTACAGTCATGCATGGAGCAGGCAAACATCCCTGAAGTCTGACCTTTAAGCCTGTACAGAGGACAACTGACCCCTGCAAATGCAGTCATTCTCAGTAGGAAGGTATGGCACACAGATCTGGAGATATGAAAGAAGCAGGCGTATCTACAGCCATGGGGACAAATCATAGCTCTGCAGGGATGGTTTATATTAACAAGACCCCCAAACTCAAGGAAAATGAACCATGTTTAAGAGAGAGAATCAACTGTGAAAATGGATGGCCTCTGCTTCACAAAGATCACTCAATAGACAAGGCACCCCAGTGTGTGGACACAAATGTGGCCTTTTTCCTGTAGGAAGAGAGTGAGGGCATTTGCTCAGATCTGTGTGTGAGGAAGAGTTAACATAGCCAGCCTGCCCACCATCCTGTGAAATATCCATTCACAAAGCTGGCCCTTGACTAGTTGTCTGGGAGCGTGGCTATCAGAATTGTTGCCAGCATCCCCTAAAGGACAAAGGAGTGGCTCCGTGAGAACCTCCAAACTGTTTGTACAAAAAATGTGGTTTATGAGGAAGCCTCGCATTCCTGTGAGCCCAAACTTGGGTTTATTCTAGGCAGAGCCAGCCCATGAGATCAGCCCCTGATAGAAAACCTGGTCCAAGTCTCTGATGTGCTTGGCTGGCTGGCAGCCTCCTGCACAGGCTGTCACACCTCATTTCTGACTGCAGTGCTCTTGGACCAGCCTATGAAACTCCGCCAGGTGAGGCCTCCCCTGGAAGCTTGCACCTGGTCACCCCCTGACTCGCCCCAGGTCCCTTTGATGATTTTGCTTGGTCTTCTTCCACTGGAGTCAGGCATAGTCATGACACAAGGGTCTGCTGGTCCTTTGGGTGCCACTTGCCAATAGTCAAACTTCGGTCATTCTCTCACTGCTGGGTCCTTTGACTCAGTATGGCTTTCAGCATCCTCAGGAGCTACTTCTACTTCCAGCAAAGACATCTTTGGCATTGCATATAAGAGAAAATCATTTCCTGTGCCAGAAATGTTCCTTCCTCATCCACCTCCTCCTAAGAGGACGTGTCTCCGCCTCTAACCAGCCCATTAAAGACTGTGCCCATGGGCCTGGGCTCTGCAGTGATGGTTGATGTTGGTTAATGTTCGCCCTGCTGCTCTGGACCAGCTGCTGATTGGACTGAGGGTGACATCTTACCCAAGCTGGGATCATTTGCTTTCCTCCAAACTTGCATGGGAGTAGTCAGAGCCAGACTCAGATATTGAAGGGGCTCCAAGGATCCTAAGGACCGTTTTCTTTCTTTCTGCCTTTACGCTGCTTAAATCGCTCAGACTGTGTCTTTTCCTTAGGAAAGTCTTAAATTCCCCTTAATTCACAGAACTGTCCCACCTTACCTTTGTCCTTCTTTAATATTCCTCCCATATCACTGAATTTGCCTTAGCAAAATCTCTCTTGCCAGAAGGCAGAAAGGGCCCGTGTCCCGGTTATTTGCCCAGAACCTTTAAGGCCAAGCACTTGCCCAGCTCCCATTAGGAACTAAGTAAATATTAGTGGAATAAATGGCTGAATGATGCCTATCCCCTGGGCCTATCTCAGGGCAAGAGCCTTGCAAGGTCTTTTTTTGCAAAGAATCCCAAGACCGACTCCCCTCTTTAGCACATTTCCTACGTCTGTGAAGTTTGGTGCACAGGGATTTTTTTTAAAAGGTCAGGTTGAAAGCGTCAATTTTTTTTTTTTTTCTTTTTTGGGAAAGCAAAAAGTGAGCTGTCATTTGGCTCCACGTCGCTTGTATGGGGATGTGAATTATTTTAGCTGACACTCTTGGTAAACCCACCACTGGGGATTTACAGCTTTGTGAAGTATAGCTAGTAACTTTTGAAAAGTGTGAAAAAGTTCAAGAATGAATAGGTCTAACTTTTACAGAGAGAGAGCTAGCTCTCAGAAGGTTGAGTTTCAAAAATAAAGAATCTAGAGTTCTCAGGATATATGCCTCTGATGTGGGGACGGTAACAGCTGCGAGCAAGGAGCCATCTTGAAATTTATCATAAAAATATGTCTAAGGATTTTGCTCATAAACATGAGTGTGGTGTGGTGTTGGGGGCAGAGAGCAGGCAGTGCAGGAGCCGAGCATCAACATCAGGGCCTCCACTCTTCCTGTTAGATGAGTCATACTTTCCATGGCCTGGAAATCCAGAACCAGGGCTTCCAACTTACGGCTCAGAGGAGTGGATGCACATTATGAGGTAAGAGTTTCACAATAAACCTTTATCCTGTTATTCCGTTCATACCCCTGTTCGATTATTTTAGTTCTTTTTTGCAGCTTCTTGTTTTCACATTCATTTGGTCCCTGTTGCTGCTCTGAGCCCTGGGAACATAGCAATAAACAGACAGAGATTTCCTGGACGTGATGGGCTTGCACTTTGTAGTAGGAAAAATGGGAGTGGGAGCACAGCGCGCAGGATGAATTTGTAAAGGACGTGAAATAGGGTGACATGAAATAGTTACGACGTCTAAGATTAGAGCTGGCAAAACACCAGCTCCATCCTATGCGTAAAGAATCACAGCCGCAGAGACAAGGTCCAGTTCAGAGTCACTGTGTCCATCTCTCAATATGACATTTCTAATATGGTTTTATGGCTTTTACAGTAATGGGGAACAGCAAATTATGCTTCAACCACAGGCAAAATTAAGTTAACTCATGCTGTGGTTGTTCATCTTATGCAGTTGCTTAAACATTAATTGATGGCGAGGGATCAGAGTTCAGTCATGTTGCCAGACTTCAGGGGAACAGACAGTAACTTAGGAGCAATTTACCCTCTAATATAATTAAGTTTGATTTTCTATTCCAGAACTCTCGCCGAATAATGCCTTCCTTTGCCACATTTAATGATTTGTGTCTGAGAGACCCTGTATATCATTTGGGGAGCTTACTGAGTTATTATTTCATTAAATTTATTGACATAACCTTTCCTCAATAATGAGTAAAATCAGTTATAATTATGTAGCCTTTTTCTCTTATAGAATTTCAAAATTTTAGGTCTCATTAAATTAGACATTCAACATGTCAACGATTATATCGTACAATGCTTTATTTCCTCTGAAATAAAATTTTCATAAGAATAGAAATAGACGGACCTAATTTAGTTTTTTTCTTTATTATAGAACTGTTTCAAAAATGGCTTCCCAGACTTGAAGTTCTTATTTTATTCTTCCTTACAGTACAATGCTAATAAGTTTGGGAAATTAGGAAGGATTGCTTTCTCTCCCATCCTGCAGCAATGCTTCATTTTATGCCAATGAACTTCCTCTTACATGGCTGGACCTTTTCATAAGCTTTAATAGAAGAGTGAAAAAGAGGTAACTCTCCCAGTTTCTGAATGGTGTTCATCTCCCATAACATTTTACCAGCCTTGTAACCTATACCAGCACCATTTTCTGCTCAAATCTGCCCTACAGTTCCAGTGTTTTTAGGAACTTAGGTTTCTTTTTTTTTTTTTCTTTTTGGTCTTTTTGTCTTTTTAGGGCCACACCCACAGCATATGGAGGTTCCCAGGCTAGGCTGATCAGAACTGTAGCTGCCGGCCTATACCACAGCCACAGCAACGCAGGATCTGAGCCACATCTGCAACCTACACCACAGCTCATGGCAAGGCTGGATGCTTAACCCACTGAGTGAGGCCAGGGATTGAACCCACATCCTCATGGATACGAGCCGGGTTCGTTAACCACTGAGCCACAACGGGAACTCCCAGGAACTTAGAACGTTTTTAAAAAATTTCCAGGAATTCTTTCCAAGATGAAGAACAGAATTCCAGTCATCAAGGTGCAACTATCTTTTTTTTTTTTTTTTTTTTTTTTTTGTCTTTTTGTCTTTGTTGTTGTTGTTGTTGCTATTTCTTGGGCCGCTCCCGCGGCATATGGAGGTTCCCAGGCTAGGGGTCCAATCGGAGCTGTAGCCACCGGCCTACGCCAGAGCCACAGCCACTCGGGATCCGAGCCGTGTCTGCAACCTACACCACAGCTCACGGCAACGCCGGATCATTAACCCACTGAGCAAGGGCAGGGACCGAACCCGCAACCTCATGGTTCCTAGTCGGATTCGTTAACCACTGTGCCACGACGGGAACTCCAGGTGCAACTATCTTTGATGCTGCCTCTTTGACATTTCTTCTGTCTCCAAGTCTTCTTTCTTCCAGAGCCTTTCTCCTGTCTTCTCAGCGTCAATGCCCCTCCCACTGCTCCCCTCACCCCACCACCTTCCTCCCAGTTTCCACATTGCTTCCAAGCCCGTCATCTGGACTTTAGCCTGTGTCTCTCTTCACTTCAACCTGCAGGATGGGAGGGAAAGGCAGAGAGGCAGGCAGCAGAATGTGCCTTTCTCACCCAGGAAGGATTATTTGAGAACTTACACAGACACAGGTCTCTGAACTTGAAACAATAGATGTCTGCTTCGTACGTTAGTGAGTGAACATGTGACTGATGTAGTCGTCATCAATGTCCCTTTCCAGTCCTTAGTGTCATCCTCATTCCCAGGATGCAACGTTCCATTAAAAACTAAGGCTCTTAAGTCTGAAGCACAAAAAGGTCCTGCCGAATGCTCATGATGCTGTCACTGGGGACAAGAAAAAGAAAGATGGAGAGACCTTCATAGACTCAGGAGAACATCGTTAAACCATCCATTCTAATTCAGGTTGAACCAAACTCAACATTCTCAGCAGAATTCCTTCTACATCCTTACAATATATGGTGCTGCCAAGGTCGGAGAGAACTATGCCCATGGGGAATTCTCAAACATCTTTATGGGTTTTTCAGGCCAGTTTTTCAACCTGCTTTTGTCTGTGTCACTGTTTGTGAAACAGTGTGAAATGGATGTATGGCTCTGAAAGCTATAATGGGAATATATATGGAAATCTGTGGCCACATTAATATTTAGAAAAATCTGCAATTATCCATGCCTCAGTAGTAATCTCTGTTACTACTGGTAATTAAGCATGGGTTTAAAGTAATAAGTCATAGAATAGCATTGAAGTAATCATGTCATTCTCCTCGGCCAGCAGTGTGGTTCTGTGTTACTCATTTTCCACCCACTGTTTTCTTGAGCTCTTGAGAAAAAATTCATCTCTTTAATTTGGACCTTGTTTTGCATATTTAAGTTTATAGAAGATTTTATTTTATTTTATTTTATTTTTTTGTCTTTTTGCCTTTTCTAGGGCGGCTTCTGCAGCATATGGAGGTTCCCAGGCTAGGGGTCTAATCGGAGCTGTAGCTGCCATCCTACGCCACAGCCACAGCAAAGTGGAATCAGAGCCTCATCTACAGCCTACACCACAGCTCACGGCAACACCAGATCCTTAACCCACTGAGCGAGGCCAGGGATCGAACTCGCAACCTCATGGTTCCTAGTCGGATTCGTTAACCACTGAGCCACAATGGGAACTCCTCTAGCCAATTTTAAAATGGAACTTGTGCAATCCAACTCAACAGACCTTTCTAGAATGACAACATAAGGGGTATAAAATGAATAGTCTGAAGTGGAGGATGTGTTTTACTCCCTTTTCAGCGGTAGACAGAAATCTCAATCTTGTGCTGTCACATAACATAAGGATGGTGGCACCACCACCAGTTGCTTAGGGAGCCCAGAGGCCCTCCCCCCCACTTGAAGGCATTTATTTGAGTCCTTTGCCATTGACACGGGAGCTCCCCACGTGGAACAGTTTAGGGTGGGCTGAGCTAGGTCTGCGGTGGAGGTAGGCATGTTCCTGCTGAGCAGTCAGGGCAGGTGCCAGCAGGTATGTTCCTGCAGGTGCAGACAGGTGAAGGTGGCAAGTCCTCTCCAGGTGTCCATGAAGACTGTTCCCAAGAGAGCTCTAGGGCAGGCCACACGTGGGACCCCACTGAAATATCTCCTGCTGTGGACTGAATGTGTGTCCCCCATATTCATATGCTGAAGTCCTAACCCCCGATGTGACTGTATTTGGAGATGGGGCTTTGAGGAGGAAATGAAAGTCACATGAGGTCATAAAGATGAGGCTCCATATCGGTCAGCTCGGAGGTGCCAAACAAACTCTACAAACTGGGTGGTTCAGACAATAAATATTTCTCACTGTTCTGGAGTCTGAGATGTCCCAGATCAAAGTGCTGGCTGATATAGTTTCTGGTGAGACTATCTTCCTGGCTTGTAGACACAGCCATCTTCTCTGTGTGTCCTCACATGGCAGAGAGAGAGAGAGAGGGAGAGACGGAGGGAGGGAGGGAGGGGAAGAGAGAGAAGAGAAGGAGAGATCGTGAGCACTGGCTCTGGTGTCTCCTATTTTTCTTATAAGGGCACCAGCCCAGTGGGATTAAGCAGAGTAGCCCTGGGGGGTCAGAGCATCAACATATGGATTTTGGAGGGAACACAATTCAGTCCATAGCTGGCCTTGATCCACCAGGATTAGTGCCCTTAGAAGAGAGAAACCGGTGGCTTGCTCCCCAGCCTGTCCCGCCCACGAGCACTGCCTGAGGGCACAGGGAGGGGACTGCCCTCTGCAAGCCAGGAAGGGAGCTCTCACAGAGAATCCAATGGGGCAGAATGCTTGTCTTAGAATTCTAGCCTCCAGAACTGTGAGAAGTAAGTGTCTGGTTTTTTTGGCAGCCAAGCAGACTCAGGCAGATGGGGATTTTGGTGTTGGTGCTGCCCTAGTGTTCGTGCCCAGGGCTGGCCACTGATGCTGTGGTCCAGGCGGCGCTGTTGGGTCTCATCTACCCTTGTGGTCTCTCTCCTCTTGTCTATTTCATCCCCCAGCCCTTGCAAACCAGCCAGCCCCAATCCCCTCCTGCAGAATTGCCTAGGTCTCTATTTATTCTCGTTACTGTCAGCTACCTGTGCGTTACACCTGCGTCTTTGCGGCATTATCTTTTGATTAACATGTACTCCTCTTTCCCCTAAAAAGAGGCTCTCTTGTCATTTGAAATATCTCGGATCTATATTGTCTTTGACAAGCCTATTGACCCTTTCTTTTTGCTTCTCTGCTGTAACTACCCTGTTCCTTCCTGAGGAAGCCGATGCGCCTATGGCTGAAAAGGGGGGAGCGTCACAGCCGAGAACCTGTGAACAAAAAAAAAAAATGCTTTAACATTTCCAGATGGTCTCTCCTTCTTCTAACACTAAATGGGAAGAAGTCTCTGATTTGGAAAGACTTACAGGAGAGAAAAGGCAGTATACAAGCAGAGCAAGGATGGTAATATAAGCAGAATGTGATCAATACTGTAAAAAAAAGTTCAGTTACACTCTGAAATAGGACACCAATTAAAACAAGGACGCTTGGGAAAGTTGGATAGAAAATGTGTTAACTTGTCCCTTGAAGGATGAATAAGCGATTGAGAACAGAACATGATACATAAAGCATCTCAGGAGAAGGAAAAAAGCATGAGAAAAATATTAAAGGGGTGAAAAATATTCTTAAATATTTTAGCAGTGATTTTCTATACATGTGTTCATTGCAAAAGTGCCTCTTCTTTTATTTAAAGCAATTGTGCCTGGAATTCTACCTGGAAATAATCTGTGAGTTATTGTCTATATTGCTGCTTACTCTTGAGAGTTTAAAGGAAGCTCTCTATTTAAAACATTCTTATTCAGGCATTTCATTAAGCCATCTTTCTTGCCCTCATGTATTCACTACATAATGTTAAATCTGACTTGGTGCTAAGAGACAGATCTTTGAACTTGTACTTGAGAAATCCTACCACCTACTCTTGTCAGTGAGGGCAACTTGGCCATCAGTGTGTGTTGCAGTAGAATCTAAAGCTCTTGGGTTCACAGACCAGAGAGCCTCCATCCAAGTGCCTCCAGCAATGGGACCAGGATGGTTGACACAGATTGCGGGTACAGAGGACTCAGAAACCCCAAATGACGGGCCTGGGAGAGGTCAGCTCCTGACACTGACCACAACCCACAGGGTTCAGCTCCCCCTCCATCCAACATCATCTACTTCCCAGGTTTCTGCTTCCTCGCAACCCTAGCTTCCTCGTCGTGTCTTCTGCATCGTGACCTTTCGGCTCCAACAACCAGAATTCACTTCAGTTTGAAATGTTTGATTTGAATTACAAGGGAGACGTTCGGGTGGCTCTGCTTGTCATTTTGTGCCAGCCCAGGTCTGGTTTATTACCCACACTCTGGACTGAGACCCTTGTGTCCAAGTCCATCTCTGGTTGAGGATGCTGGCAGATGGGGGTCCCCAACCCTTAGGGGCTTTCTCTTTAGCAGGAGCTGGGGAAGATGGTTTCACTTGGGGCAGAGTATGGTCTGAAAAGGGTACGATGGACAGAGGTACAGACATCCTGAGTAACTGAAGTGAGACACATTTCCTGACTTCCACGGCTGGCTTAATTAAGGAAACCAGAGAGTTCTGTGAAGAAACCCTTAAATCTCATTCAAACACATGCCACCTTGACACCATGATGTGTTTCCGGGTCAAGTTTTTTTTAGAGTTAGATGCAAAACGGAAGCCAATACAGGTATTGTTGCTTATTAGTTACATGATGTTTAAGTCTCTGCCGATCTTGAAGAGAGGGTCAGAGAGACTTAGCAAGAGGCTGGGTATCTGTGCTCTTTGCTTAAATCACAACCTGCTTGTTTTCCTTAAACTTTCTAGGGAGGACTGTTCAAATTCTGGAGCAGTTCCCTATCTCATATGATGCATAATAGGAAGTGCTATAGTCCGAATATTTGTGTCTCCCTAAAGTTCGTCCATGGGATTCTGCCTCCGGGTGTGATGATATTTGGAGGTGGGGCCTCTGGGAGGTGATGAAGTCATGGGGGCAGCTGTCACAAGAATGGGATTAGTGCTCGTGGAAAAGAGACCCAGAAGGCTCCCTTGCTCCCTCCTCTTCTATGAGGACACCGCCATCTAGGAACCAGGAAGCCGGCTCTCACCAGGCTTGAATCTGCAGGCACCTTGGCCTTGGACTCCCAGCCTCCAGAAGCATGAGAGGGAAATGCCTTCTGTTTCAAGGCCCTCATCTAGGGTGTTCCGTTACAGCAGCCCAAATGGCTGAAGATGTGAGGTAAGCATTCTGTAAGGTTAGAGACTGGTCATACTGGAATTTGTCTTATTTTTCCTCTTTAAGGATTTATTTTCATTTGAAGTTGACATTGAAGAGGAAGCCTACAGAATAAATATGTTATATGTAGCTGATTTTAAAATTGGGTTTTCATTTTAGGAGAAGCTTTGCATTGCCGTGTAGCTAGAAGTAAGGTCAAGAGAGGATCACTTGTAGAATCAGGGTTGGAGAATTCTCGCCCTGATCTCACCCTGAGCACTCTGCGTCTCTGCTTCTCCCTGGACCACGGCGCCCTCAGTTCTAGGATGAAAAGGTTAAAGCAGGTGGCAGGAGCTGGGGGCTGAGGAGCAGGCTGCAGAGCTCTCACCTCCTCTATCGCAGCCCGGTTCACGCCTGCAGAAGTTGTGAAGCAGAAGAGGACTTTGTTCTCAGAAGCCTAGGAATTGTGCTATTGCTTAAAATGCTTTAAATTGTTGCTGATCTTGCTAATTGAAAGCAACCAGGCTGAAAAGCTACATACCCCATCCTGCCCCTTATCTGCGGTTCTGGGACAGGCTGAACCATAGCATGGAAAATAGAGCAGCAGTCACCAGTGGGTTAGGGGTTGGGGGATGTTTACGTAGAGAGTTTTTGGAAGTGAGGGAACTTTTCTGTCTTGGTTATGGCTGGGATCAAATCTCACAGACCGCTGTGATCATCTATGTGGGAAAAGAATCTGAGAGAGAATGGCTGTGGGTATAGGTAGGACTGGGTCCCTCTGTGGTGCAGCAGAAATGATCAGAACCTTGTAAATCAACTCGACTTCAATAAAACAAACAAAAAAAGACCTCACGGACCCATCTCTCAACAAAGTCAATGCTACCGTATGTAAATTATAAAATAAAATTTAAGAACCCACCACTGATAGATGTTTCATTATGTAAACATGCCAATGTGTTAAAATGACTAATTACCCACTTCGGGTGCTGGGCCTTCTGTGATAACACAGCCATTTTCCCTCATCACCAGCCAGATGGTTGCAGCTTTAGTGCCCTCCTGTGCCCCCCAACACCGACCTATTTTTTAAGAGAGAATTTAGAATTCCTGCTGTTCAAGATAATGAGGTGGAAACTTCTCGCCTCTCGGGGGCGAGTCTGGACCTCCAACAAGCCAGCGAGCATGCCTTTGGATGGCCGGCAATGACACGATAACCTCGAGGGCTGCAATTTTCCACGTGGGCACAGACTGTGTCTGCAATTGTTACCACTGGTGAAGGCTGGTGATTAACTCGTAAAGAGTAGCGCACCGGCAATGGGAAAGAGGAAAGTTTTTCTCAGCACCCTCTGAGCAAGAAGATGGTTAGGGTCCTCAGAACACAGGAGAGGAAATTTCCTTTGACGCCTTGACAGTCTTAGTTTGGAGGTTTCCAGGTTTGCTTTGCCATGGCAGGGAGAGTGGATGCTGATTTCGAAGGGAGGTTTAACCCCTTCCTGGGAAAACAGAAGTTAAGGGCTTACCTGTCCATCATGTTCTATCTCCATATGTTGTCCTGTGTCATCCCCCTACCCTTACCTGCTGTGCCCGCTCCACAGCGCTCTTTCGCATGATCAGCCGGTGACTTTTGCCAGCATGCGGTGGAATCGTGCTTTGCCTTCTGTCCTGACTCATCACGGAAAGCTCTGGGGTAGAGTTAAAACAACAACAGCAGCACACAGAGAATGAGAAGACACATGCCTTGTCCCAGCTCAGCTAATGACTGGCTATAATTCTTGGATGAATCCCTAAATATCTGGGAGTCTCATTTTCTTAGCATTGAAAATTGAGGGAAATAATAATTGTTGTGATTCCTCAAAGTGTTTTTGAAAATACGTCAAAAGAAGCCAACACCGAACACATGTCAGCTGTGGTTGTTACTATTATAAAGAGGATCAAGAATGGGGGCCCAAGCAATAAAAGAAGAAGTTAGGTGAAAAAAGCAAGGTGGGAGTTCCCATTGTGGCTCAGTGGGAAGGAAGCCAACTGGTGTCCTAAAGACGTGGGTTCAATCCCTGGCCTCTCTTAGTGGATTAAGGATCCGGTATTGCCTTGAGCTGTGGTGCATGTCACAGATGTGGCCTTGATGTGGTTGTGGCATAGGCTGGCAGCTATAGCTCTGATTAGACCCCTAGCCTGGAAACCTCCATATGCTGCAGGTGCTGCCCTAAAAAGACAAAAAAAAAAAAAAAAGGAAAGAAAAAGAAAGAAAGCAAAGTAATTTTTCTCCCCGTTTCTTTGACTTGACATCAAAAGTCCAAACCACTGACCACAGTTTCAAGGCTCCATCCTTCCTCCTCCTTCCAATTCTGACACCCCGCACTTAGATGTGGGCCCGGGACCGTACTCCTGAGCTACTGCAGCAGCACCAGCCTTCCTGGCAGCGCTTCCCAGGCTCAGACCACTACCTTGAAAGCCTGACCTTCACCAGTCTCTTGGCCTTCGCCTGCTCAGAAGCCTGCTCCGGCTTCACTTTGCCTGCCCAGGATCTATGCTCAAACCTTATCTGAAGTCATTTCATAAAATCAAACATACTAAACCCAGTAAGTTTGTCTTTATTTCCTCTCATAGGACAAATTTGCCAAGAATCAGAATCCTCGCTAACTCTCAGGGTTTCATGGATTTTTAAAAATATAGAACGTACATAAATTAATATGCAGTTCAGCCGACTTTGGATTTCATTCCACAGCACCTTCCATGAGCTTCACAGAAGCATATGCTCGGAAGAAAATTGCAAAAATGATTTACTAGATCTTAAGCACATCTTGGCTCAAGTCATTTCTCTTAATAATCACCAAATTCCAGATGAAGCTTCCGTTTTGTAGCCCTAACTGGGACCACTGGGCACTTTTTCTTTCCACAAAGAAATTGAGAGAGCTCCTAAGGCAGCAATTCTTTTTAACTGCCAAACAATGTGCTCTTTTTCTAAAAAATTAACATGCTTTTGCAGACAACAAAAGGAAGCTGCATTATAAGACGCTAACCGAGAAATGGAGCCCTTTGGGCAACTGTCCTGAAATAGTAGTTTAGGGGAGTTTTTCTTTTTCTGGATGTTTGTCTCTTGAAGCCATCTTCCAGACAAAATGAAGCTGAGAACTTCTCCCCACCCTGTCTGCCACCTTTGACAGGTATATGAAGCGGAAATGACAGTGTTTATTAACCCTCTGGCCTCTCTCCGGCTGTCTCTTCTGAATCCATTGTTGTGATTTACAAGGAGGACACCTTTCTGACTTTCTTCTTTTCTCTGATTTTTCTTTAGTGGGAGTTAACACGGCCTCAGTCCCAAAGCAAGATCACTTTGAATTAATATCACAATGTATAACCCCAACTTTTCCTTCCGTTCCCCAGAAGCAAAAGATTATAAACCCCAAATCAAATTTCCCTCCAGGCTCTGCTTTCATAGGTTTAGGTTATGTTTTGATAATACCTTTATCTACATTCTAGAGAAAATAATTTCCCTTTTAACGACATTTCAAGATTTTGAAATAAGCCATTTTCGAATTACATCTGAGTAGGCTTATCAAAGTGCAACCAGCCTGATGATGACTTTGGTTTTGTGCTTTTTGTTTGTCTTTGAATGAGTTTCATCCAAGTGTGTGAGGCTCTGTAGCACAGAGTGGGAAGAAGATGCTTTGCTTCTTGCGATGCTGGGATTGGTTTTACAAGTGTTTTCGAGGGTGAGGGCTAATGCAGCTGTGTCAGCTGAGGTCCTCTGAGAAACAGATGCTAAGGCAGAGTTAGACACAGAGGCCATAGGCAGCAGTGGTGAAGGGGAGAGGGATGGAGTAGGGAGGGAGAGGGATGGGGGTCTGACACCTGTCAGAGGAGAGAGAGAAGGAAGCAGAGCTGGAGGAGCATCAGATGCAGGGGTCCCTGCAGTGCTTCCTGTGAAGGTCTCAGCCGAGCTGATGGGGAGTCAGTCCCTGGATGAAGGATGCTGGTCACAGGGATCCTGTGAGGGAGGAAGGGCTCAGATACCTGCAGGGAGCCCACTGGGGAGTGTGGCTTTGGCACCAACACCACAGCTGATGAGAAGGTACAACAGCTGACACTGAACCTCAAAGCCAGTCCTTTTGGAGGGAGATGGAGTGGTGAGTCTCCATGGTCATCACACGTGCTCAGAAAGGTCCCATGTCAAGGCCACCAACTTGAAGTAATACAGGTGTCTCAAGAAAAGTCTTTCTTCATTAATCGAATGTGTCCCCCATTTAAAGGCTCTAAGGAAGCAGCGTCAGGGAAACCATGTCATAACTGGCTCAGCTCAAGTCATTTTTCTTCAAGGGTTTAAGTCACGTTTTAATAAAAACTAAATCTCAGGCTGAGCAGACAGATCCAGAGGCTTGAAGCACGTTGACTCTTTAGACATGAACTAAAATCCTCTGCAACACTCTTTACGTTCCAGTGTGTGAATGGACTTATAGATATTATATAGTGTTCGTTTTATTGAATCATTTCCTTGCATTAGGAGCTCAGTTCTTGGTGGACACGCAGGTGAACAACCCCTGTGATGCGAGCTGTTCAGCTACACAGAATGGCCCAGAATGAAAGCCCGAGGTCCCCGAGATAAATGGAAGCTGATGGTTGGGGTGGGGAAGCGGGTTGTGAGAAGGAGGATCATCTGGGCCAAACACAAGGGTCCGTGTTCAAGGACAGACTCGTTTGCTACTACTGAGGACACTGTGGATCACAGGACAAAGAGCGAATTGCAGGAGCAGAGCCACTGAGTCAGAGGAGGCATCAGAGCCAAACCAACCTGCTGTGACTCAGAGGTTGATGACATGTGCTATTACGTCTACTCCTCTCAGATTCATCTCAGCGTCTGCGTGGGTGGGGGCTGGCGGTCCCTTCTCTGGGTGTCAAATAAAAGCGGAGGGAGGGAGGAGGGGGGCCGTGGCTCCCTGCATAACCGAACAGAGCTTTGGGCTGGGCTGGACCCCCCAAAAAGTTGCACGTGTATCCTGGAGTGTGGCTTATTCATTCTTAACATCAGCCTTCATTGTTCACAAGGCTTTATAAATAATCTGACACATGAAAGTCTATTCATCATGCACAGCATAGCTTATTTCCCTGTTATTGAACCCTCTTCCAAGTGTCGCAGAAATGAGTAATATATAATATATATGAGTTGTGTGCCTGGTAAGAGGGCCAGATACAGTGTGGCAGGGGCTATGGGGGAGTTTCATCACAGTCCTTTTTTTTAGGCATCCACAAGGGAGGACAGAAATGGCTCTACTGAACACCAGAGCTGCCCCAAGAGGCTGGATGTATGGAGTCCTTAGAGAAATTCACAGAGGTGGGGGGATGCCTGGATAAGACTGGGGGACTTGGAGTTTCTGTTGTGGCTCAGGAGTAAGGAACATGACTAGTAGCCATGAGGATGCGGTTTTGATCCCTGGCCTTGCTCAGCAGGTTAAGGATCCAGCCTTGCCATGAGCTGCATTGCAGACATGGCTTGGATCCCATGTTGCTGTGGCTGTGGTGTAGGCCAGCAGCTGCGGCTCCAATTCAACCCCTAGCCTGGGAACCTCCATATGTTGCAGGTACAGCCATGAAAGGGAAAAAAGATTGGGGGACTGGATGTTGGAAGTTCAACAAATAGTTCCTGTCTTAAAACATGGATTTTACTGGGAAATTTAAGCTTCTCTTTGCTTCTGCTCTGGCCTAAGATTCTCGTACAATGAGAGTCAAGTCAGAGTCCTTAAAACCAAGCAATTAAAGTTAACAGACTTAAACAAAAACACTCGGTTAAGTTAACCTCCCCAAGTGGTGTAACTGAAGGGTGCCACTCATTTGCTGAGTATTTCCTATGGAAAAAAGAAACAGAACATCACAGTGGTGAAGGCATAAAGTCTATTGAGGAACCAATAAGCAAAACATAATTATGTTGGCTAGCTCATTTTCTAAAAGAACATAAGAAGATCTATGTAGAAAATGAATGCTTTAATATGGTTAAAACACAAACCCAATGAATCTTAATCTCTTTAATCCCAACATATTATGATAAAACCAATATGAAACAGAACAGAGAAGCCAGTCACTTAATAGAAGGAAAAAACCCTAGGAAATATTTATCAGCCTTTATTATAAACAGGGGATGAAAGCCAAAGACACAACTGGTTTGAATAAGCAGGGAATCACCACATCTGTTGCTATAATATTGCAGCATGGCACAATATTTTATGAATATTTTAGATATTCTAAATGTATAATGATATGCATTTAATTGTTTCAGTAACATTAACTCAAATTAATGTGGCTTTAAAATATTTCAGTTTCTATTAAATTAGAAAGAGAAAGAAAAATATCGATGGAAAGAAATTTATGTTGCTACAAACCAATGATATAAATTCCTACAGTAAAAGAAGAGAAAGCCGCTTGAAATGAAATATAAATGATTACATTGTGGCCTTAGGTTAAAACATAGCTTCTCCCTTCAATTCTGTCCTGTTGTGTGTCTGTGTAATAGAATTTGCTTTGTTTAAAATAGTAGCACCCTTTGGCATTTTACTAGGCAAATTTCAAAATCAAAAGAGCTGAAGTGTGAGATAAACTGTGTAACAATCAATAGCTTTGGGACATTGCATTTGTCTCATACCAGCATTAGAAATCTTCCAAAAAGAATGGTTTAAAACACTGAGTGAGGGATAGGGAATTTAGTTCTAGTTGCTTTACATGACAATGAGATGGCAGTGCCCACTTCAGCCCAGGTGAAGCACTGGGGTGAAAGGGGCTGCGTGAGGTAGTGTCCCAGTGACTCCTTTGCTGAGCAGAGGTGTCCCTGCTCATGTCAAGTGTTATGTGAAAATGCCCACTTTTACCAATTTTCCTATCTTGACTTCCATATGTCTGCCCAAAGGGGAAAAGGAATAGAAGAAAAGGCTTGAAAAGAGGCATTTTAGATGCATGCACCTCCACTGCCTTGTAGTATCAGAAGAAATTTAAGCCTCTCAGATGATAGGGAAAAAATGCAATTTGATTAGGAAAAAAACAAAAACAAAAATGCTTATAAGGTTTTGTGCGATCTGAGAACGCCAGGAGCAGTTAGGAACAGAAGTGTGGTGCAGGGAAGAATGCAGAGGCTTTCTTAGCCAGACACTAAATATGTGATTTGGGTAAGTTTACTCCACCCCCACCGGTGAACTGATTACTTTTGGTGGAAGGAGTGCTGTGAAGTTTAAATGGTAGAGTTTCTGCGGGTTCCTGGCTAGCTCACTGGTAGCACACAGCCGCCCCTCAGCCCTTCCTCTCTCTGTCTCTGGATGCCTCTCCTCCTCTCTCTCTCTCTCTCAGGTTGTCAATGCCCTAAAGGATGAGAAAGCTTGGAGGGGGCGGAGCTGTCCACTGAGAGATGTTGTTCTTACAGAGATGCAGCAAGATTTTCCTTCACTGTCATTATGCCTGGAATTGCTATGTTCATCCTTTTAAAACAGGAGCCTTTAAGCTTTGTGCCATCAGAAATCCACAGAGAGATCTGTTAGAATGCAGCTCCCCAGGCCCCACTCCCTCCCGGCTTCTGCACTAAAGGGCAGCCAGGGCTGGTCCTAGAATCTAGAGCTCCAGGGGGTCATGCACACGGTTCAGGGATGGGAAATCCAGCTCAAACGTCAGTCCTGCCTATGTTCCCTCAAGCTTGCCCTGAACCCTGGTACTGGGGGCTGCAAGCGGAAAGTGAAGGGAACACTCCACTCACGTTCCCTGAGGAGGTAAGAGGGCATTGCTTGGATTTCCAGTTTCCAGGCCCAAATAAATTACATCCAGGATATGATAAGAGATGGCAGGTGTGACATCAGAGTCTCCCCAGGAAATTACTGGAAAAGCATGAATCCTGGGAGAGATTCCAAAACTGGAAGAAAGCACTTTGTCTCCCTGTTGAAGGGGGAAACCATAGACATAGTAAGTATAGGTGGATGACTTTAGCACACAATTTAAAAAATGATAATTAACCAAAATGTTTGTGAGCCGTTAAAGACAATGTGGAATCAACACGAATTCATTAAGAACATTGTGTCAAATAATGTTATTTCTTTATTCTTTTTCTAAATAAAAAGAAGTGGGGGGAGAGGGGGAGTAAATTACTTTTATTTCTGGCAACATGGAAGACTAGATGGACAGAAAATCTCCTCCTAGGATAAAATGCCTAAAAATGCTTAATTTAATTAAAAATGAAAAAAACATATCCCTTTTCAGCTTGGTAGAGCTGAGGATAAAAGAAGACAAGCCGTTTAGCCAGGGGCAGGTTTGCACACGGCTGCATAGGGCAGGAGCTGTGTTTGTTCAAGGACATCTGCCTGAATTTGGTGGCCCCACCTAGTCTGTAAGAGGTACCCATGGAAAGGGCACCCAGGCAGAGCCCGGGAGATCTGCTCAGCTACGTCACACGCTGCCTGGGACTCTGGGGACAGGTGGAGAAGTCTCTTAATCATAAGCCAGCAGGTGCACCGTTTGCAACCAGAATCTCCACTACCTGTGTGGCCTGCAAGTCCCCAAAATGAACATCTAATTAAAAGTGGCCCCAGGTTGACAGTTGCCCTGGGTGCTGGCGGAACACATTTCTCACTGGGAACAATTCTAAATATAAAAGCACAGGCATTCTCAAAGCTAGTGGTCCAGGAACACTTAAAGGATGCAACATTGAAAAAAAGTAACCACTGTAAAGATTGTCAAAAGGTTCATATCTCGGAATAAATCCAGCAAAAGAGGTTTAAGCCCTTTACAAAAATAAAGTATATAACTTTCTTGAAGGATATTTGAAGACATTTCATCATCACTGACAGGAAGACTGAATATTGTAAAGATGTTAGTGAATTTTCCAAGCTTAATCCCAGTCGGATTTTGCATGAAACTTGATAAACTGGTTCTATTCATATGATAAAATGGGAACCCCAAAGAGCCAACCTACTATATTGTTTAATAGGAGGTGTAAGGTGGTAGCTGTGATAAAAGACGTGGCTGCCTGGAAATCAATAACTAGTAATAGAGACAGTGTGATTCTGGTGTGTTGCTATACAGCTAAGTCAACAGAAGAGAACAGAAAGTTCAGAAATAGATATGCTGAACTTTGACCTTGGCAGAGCTTCTGTCCCAGTTCTGTAAAGAAAGGAGATAATATTTAGTAAATGGTATGGAGGGAGTTTGGTATTTATTTAGAGAGAAATTTAAGACAATTGCTTTATAACTTAGATCTCAGATTTTTTTTTTAAAAGAAGGCAGCGTAAACCATAAGGAAAATATTAGTAAACTCAAGTATATGTGAGTTAAGATCTCTGTTTATTAAAAAAGACAACTTCAGCAGGAAGAACACACTACAACAACCCACAACTAAAGGAAAAAAGAGCATTTTTAAGACTTACAATTGTCAAAAGATCAATATCCAGAATGTAGGAACTTGAAGAATTAATAAGAAAACAATAACAACCCAATTGGAAACTTAGAAAAGCACTTTACAGGCATTTCCCAGAAGAGGAAACACAAAAGGCCCATCAACAAATGCTCAATCTCATTAATTTCAACACATTAAAACCATCCTAAAATGCCATTTTACAGCGACTACATAAATTTACAATACCAAAGTACCTCTAGGGTAACAGGAATTTTTAAGCTCTGCTATGAGCCTGTAAATTGATACAATCAAAAGAAAAGAAAGCCTTCTGCTGTTACTTAGTAAATTTGAAGGTGAAAACATACAAGAACAAGCATCTCCCCCTGCCCCTGCCCGCAGTTGCGTTCCTTAGAGAAACCCCTGCCCTTGTCTAACAGAGCAGGTGTGGAAGCCTGGTCTTAGCATTATGCATCATAGCACAAAACTGATGAAGGGAGAAGTTAAATTACTGTAAAAAAAACTGAATGTGATAAAGAAACTGATGTAGGCATGAACATCTAAAAATACTATGCTGAGGAAAAAGAAGAATTCATGTAAAAACACATAGAGTATTAAGAACCCATATCTAGAAAACTAGAAAAATTCAAATATTGTCTCTGTCTTTTTTTTTTTTTTTTTTTTTTGTCTTTTTAGGGCCGAACTAGTGGCATATGGAAGTTCCCAGGCTAGGGGTCGAATCAGAGCTGTAGCTGCCGGCCTGCACCACAGCCACAGCAATGCCAGATCTGAGCCTCATCTGCAGCCTACATACACCACAGCTCACAGCGTAAGCTGGATTTTTAACCTACTGAGCGACGCCAGGGATGGAACCTGCAACTTCATGGATGTCAGATTTGTTTCTGCTGCGCTACGAAGGGAACTCCTCCACTATTGTCTCTGGATGCATACATATGTGGTAAAAATCTAAAGGAAGGAAAGTTAATAAACAAAGGCTGAGGCAGCAATGACTTTTGAGAAAAGTTGGGAAATAACTTATGAAACGGTACTCAAGAAACCTCAAAATACTGGCAGTGTTCTGTGTATTAAGGTGAGAAGTAGATGTATGTGTCTCCCTACTACTATTTTTTGAATGATACCTATATGTTAAAGTGCATGTAATATTGTAAAGTAATAAGAAATACGTATTTTGGAGCTCCTGTGGTGGCTCAGTGGTAGCAAACCCGACCAGTAACCATGAGGATGTGGGTTCAATCCCTGACCTCGCTCAGTGGGTTAAGGATCCAGGGCCACCATGAGCCATGGTGTAGGTCATACGCAGCTCAGATCTGGCCTTGCTGTGGCTGTGGTGTAGGTCGGCAGCTGTAGCTCCGGTTCGACCCTTAGACTGGGAACCTCTATATGCCTCGGGTGCAGCCCTAAAAGACAAAAACAAACAAACAAAAAAAAGAAAAAAATAAATATGTATTTTGGTCTCCCATCCCCAGTTCCTGGCCAGAGCTCCTATAACCTTTGTAATTTCCTAAGTGAAAAAAAAAATTCTTGTTTTTTTTCTCCTATGTTTTATTTTTATTTTATTTATTTTTCTGGCTTTCTAGCTGATTATCAAACCTTAGGAGGGATCGTGGGAACCCCCATTAGATCCTCAAAATTTGTCCACTCCTCTGTAGGGAGTGGTAACAGCACAGGCTGTGCTGGCTGGCGGCAGGAGGTGTCTAGGGAGAGGCTATAATGAGGTCCCTGCTTCCCCAGCATCAGAAAGCCCACTGCTGGGCCCCACGGGCGCACTCGGCCCCCACACACACTTCAGGGCCTCAGATGCTCCAACCAGAAGATGGGGTTGAGTTGTAGGCTCCTTGTTTATGTGTAACCCCAAGTCTGAAATGAGTAAAGTGATCGAAGCTGATGGAAAGAAGTGACTGACAGAGAGAAAAGACTGTGGGGGCCAACGGGGAGGGTGTGGGATGGGCAGGGAGTTTGGGGTTGGTAGATGCAAACTGTGACATTTAGAATGGATAAGCAATGAGGTCCTGCTGGTACAGCACCGGAACTATATCTAAACCCTGGGACAGACCACGATGAAAAGAATATCTAAAAATGTACATATATACCTATATATATATAACTGAGTCACTTTACCACGCAGCAGAAATTGACACAAGATTGTAAATCCACTATAATAAAAAAAGGAAAAAGACTGATATTTTGACTTTGTAAAAACTAAAAAGAAAAAAAATTATATGTTAGACGCATCCATGATACCAGCCCTTTACCAGATATACATACAAAAAAAATTTTCTCACACACCCCAAAAGACTGAATAAACAAATAAATGGAAGCGAGGAGACAGCTCTCATAGACAAATTCCAGATAATACTCCCCCCCTCCAGGAGATGGCACTTCATTCTCCCTCCACCCCACCCTCGCCAACTCCCAGGTCCTTGGGGACAGATAGACATAGTGACTTGTTTCCAGATAATAGAGTAGGGACTGGCAAAAGAGGGACTTTGCCATAAGAGGCCTGCAAAGAGTCAGCCATGTGAGGAAGCGTTCCATCACCAGGGACACCACTCCCGGATGAAGTGACAAGAAGGGAGCTCCATCTCTGCAGTATTCATTCCAAAACCCGCTATGTCACCATGAAGAAAACATCAGATGAGCCCGATCGGATTCACAGCTGCTGCCCTCCCCTCACGACTTGGAGGTCTTGAAGGACTGAGAAACCTTACAGCCAGAGAAGGCTAAGCAGCTGCGAGGACTAAGGGCAGTGAGACCCCTCCCAATGGGGTCCTGGAAGGTTGGGTGAAATCCTACAGGTTACTTCACAGTAACGTTCCAATGTCAGGTTCTTGGTTTTGCGAGTTGGCAGCGTTTGATGTTGACAGTGGGGGAAAAGCCAGGTGAGGGGGGTGCAGAAACTCTGTGCTATTTTTACAAACTTTCCGCAAATCCTTAATGATTCCAAAATAAAATTAGAAATTTTTCCTCCCTGGGAAAGGAGTAGATAATTAGGGATATATATGGGGGGCAGCGGGGCGGGTATATTTGATAATCTAATTTCAAATTCGATTCCCGCTTTCCACACTTGATTCATTTTTGCAAAGTGGCATTTTGAGGTCTAGAGTTTTCATTCTTTGTATACCTTTTTGGGCAAAATGCTTGTTCAAACACGTCATTGTCAATGATCTTCAAGCAGCTAAGGTTTGCACAGGCGCTAGACTGGAGGGCCTGCCTGAAGAGCTGATGGAATTTTGATTTCAAGGCATTCTAGTGCATTGTAGTGATGAACAGCCCTCTGCCTAGGGCAGCATCCCTGTTGATAAAGGCTAGCGGCCAGGCTAGAAGGCAAGAGCAGAACCTGTTCGGCCAGGGGACTCCCACCATCCTTTCAGAGACCCTCCCAGGATAAAATGGGTGGGGAGGGCAGGAAGGAGGGTGGGATGGTAACCTGGGCCGCTCCATCTGGGACCCAGCTCCGTCCTGAGATGTCCCTCCCAGCTCGCCTTCTCCAACGTCTTGACCTCTGCTTCCCTGGAGATCCGTGTCCGCTGTACAGACTGCCCAGCTTCTGCCCTCGGGAGCTGATGCTAATGTCCTAGAGATGGAGGGAGCCAGGGGTCCCAGCTTCTGCAGCCACAGAGACTACTGGACAGGGTGCAATTCTGCTGCCGGAACTGGAGAAACTTTTCTTCCGGACACTATTATAACCTTAGCTTCACGGGCACCTTGACCTAGCCCTCTACACTCGCATATACCAACAGTAATCTCGGTAGGTTTAGGAAGATACCTAAAGTCGACTGCACGACTTCTCTGGGCAAATGCATTTCTGGCACGGAACTGTCAATTTATAACGTGTGATTTGGAACATTTAGGAGCTGGGAATTGCTTGATCAAATGAAATTATAGGCCCGAGGTATTTGAAGGGGAAAGAGAGGAAAAATAAAAATCAACTCAATTTCATATAGGGAAGCTCTAAGATGAAAAGAGAAGAGAAAATGGAATCAAAATAGGGTGACCCTTATGAGATTAGCTTTCTGATGGTAAATTCTGCAGCAGCGCCAGGCAGTGGTTGAGTTACATGACATTTCAAGGTAAGGACAGCTTCGGGCAGAGGCTGTATCTTTCGTAAACATACTGGTATTGCTAGGCAAACAGGCCCGAGACCCGAAATAATCTGGCATCTGCTTACCACGGTGGCTTCTTTCAAAATGGGAATGTCTGTCTTCATTTTCCTTCATGCTTTGCAACAATGAGTTATACATTTTTCATGAGAACTGACTGGGTGTACAGATAGATACCTTCCTACGGTGAAAGTAGAAGAATTTGAATAAGATGACGAGTTATCTCTATAGGAAATTGCTATAAAAGAGCGAGGCACGTTCCCGCACCAGTGGCACCCTAGGTATTGGGGGGTGCTTTCGATCTTCACTTCCCTTTGCCACGAGAAAGCAGCTCCCAACTTAGGAATCTTTCTTCATCCCCCAGGTAACTCCTTTAAATACATATTGAGTTAAATGCTTCTAAAGTCCTATATGTTATCAATAGATTAGTGTCCTTTGATAGGCTATTGGATTAAACCATATCAGTGTATTACGCTGAGAGGAAATTAAAGTGCAACTTTGATTTCCTGCAAAGAAAATAGATCATAGCTATTATCTAGGGAGTAGGGGCAGGCGTCATGCTGGTTCTGTCTCGGAGCTGCTTTGGAGTCGGGGGCGATGATTAAAAACTGGAGAGTTTGTGAGGCGCTGACTTCTGATCTGCCACTTCCCCCAGGCACAGTTGCTGCCTTCTCTATTAGAAAATTCCCGTGTTTGTTTTGCTGCCCACAGGTCATCAGAGAGTCTGTTGTGCAGTTAGCCACCCCCCGCACAATGGCTGGACCAAGAGAAGAGAGGAAATCCTTGCATCTTCCTCTCAAATGGGGGAAGAAACCCGATTCTCCAATATCTTATCTAAATCTCAGATGGGCTCTTCAGCGTGAGTGTCTTGGAGCGTCATCTCCAATAGGATTGGGAAACCAGGTGAAAAAGACCCTTGTACACACCTTTGCCCAGAATTGTCTGACCCACCAGGTTGACCAATGGATGGTCCCAATAGAGGAGTTCCCTCAGCCACACTTCAGAATCTAGGAGAAAGGAAGACAGAGAAGCCTGTTTGGATTGAAGGATCCAATCAGAATTTTCTGATATCATGATGCTTGCCAACAGGCATTTGGGGATTGAAAGACCTCAAAATCAGCTCACATGCAAGCTTTTTCAAAATTTGGTATAGTCCAAGTCTCATTCCACAATCTCCTCCCCCATTTCCTTGCTGAACCACGAATATTCTGCTTTGTACAATCACGAGAGAGACCACGAAGAGGAAAATAAATGGAGAGGACATTTTTGGCATTTCCCTTGATGTTTGGTCTGGGGATTATGTTTTCCTCTCTGGACACTGAATATAGGATCAGGGGCATGTGCCTATAATCATGATTTCTTTTCTCAAGGTCAAGGATTCTGTGACTCCAGGTCAAATTGTATATAAATAAGAAGGTCCATAGCATTCATCAAATTTCCAAAAGGGCCCTTTCATCAAAGTTTAAGGATCAGTACTATAAGGCACACCTATACTAGTAATCTGTTTTGTGTCTGTGCCATGTTTTTGATACATGTACACATACACACCTACATATGTGCCTTAAGTTTATTGTCCAAGCAAGCTGCACAGGTTCTGTTCTCCAATACTGGTGTCATTCCCAGTGATTCTCTTTTTTTCCCCCTCTGAGATTTTAGATCTAAAGACTCACTTTGGGTATAGTTAGGGAGCAATATCCATACCCACCCTTCAGGAGACACCTGGAGGGAAAAATCAGACGAGAGCCATCCAGGTGTTTGCAAACAGATGGTTCGCTGTGAGATGCCAGGCACAGAGCTTGTGCGGGGAGTTGTGGGGTCAGAAGCTAATATGCCAGGCCAGGCTGACATGTTCTACTCAGGGAAGAACAGGAGTGGAGGACACAGCTAGTTGCTGAAATGGGCAGGGTGGCTTTGGTCAGGAAGTGTGGCCTGGATTCCTTCTCTGACCAACAGCAAGAGCCACAACTTTGCCTGTTCTGTTAAAGGTGCCCGCTGTCTTTGTTTGTTTATTTATTTATTTTGATGGTGCCTACAGCATGTGGAAGTTCCCAGGCTAGGGATCAAACCCGAGCCACAGCTGCAACCAGAACCATAGCAGTGACAATGCTGAATCCTTAACCCACTGAAACACGAGGAACTCCATGTTTTTCTTTTAACAAATCCACACGAAACCAAACAGGCCCTAGCATACTATCTTTCTGGGTCTGTAAAAGAGCATGCTTTCTTATACTGCCCCCAAACCACATGCATAGCAATGAAAATCACTGATGGGGTATTTTCAAGAAAACAAAGTATAACTGAAAAAACGTATTATTATTTTACATGTATTACTGAATAGACACAAAAATATTTTACTGGACCCTGCCTATAATCTTTAGTCTATAATTCCTTGTCTTAGTCGTATTTATGGGAATCAACATTTTGTACCAAGAATTGAGGAGACACTTACTACGTAAATATAAAATGGAATCACAGTAAAATTAACATGCAAATAAATAAATTTCAATTTGGACCACATGAATACATGAAAATATGGAGTTCGTCTGTGGTGGTTTTATAAAACCTTCAAAACTAAATTTAAATGACATTGGATATTCATGATTAAAGCCAACTATAAATGATATATTGAGCTATAATTAATACCACTTAACAGAACACACTTCAAATTTACAGACCCCAGCGTAGGAAACTGTCCTTTCTGAAACAGCATTCGCTCTCATTGTTTTAACTTCTTGAAAACCTCCTTAATTTATCTATGAATTATTCATAAGTGACCTTCATGATCATTGCTCCAAAGCCCACCCTAAAAGGAATTTGGGGTTTTACATAATCTTGAGTACATCACACATTAAGTTTGATGTCAATTACTTTTGTACAGAAGGACATTCTAGTCAAAATACCTTTGAGGAAAAAATGTTCTTGGCCCAACACTAAACACGTAAGAGCTGCTCTAATTATGTTTCATATTTTTGGTGCAGGGTCAAATTCCTGTGGTACTGGATGTTACAGTGGGAAAGTTTTTTTATCAAAGCGGTTTCTAACACAAATAAAGCCTATACAAAACAGACACGCACAGATTGCTATGTTTGTAACCTGATGTGGAGCTTGAGGCTTCTCCATCCAGGGAGGAAGATGGGAAGATAGAGAGCCCCACCCAGGCCCCTGGACAGATCAGAAACCAGCCAATGGGCACTCGGTACCAAAGGATGCTGTAGGATCAAGAGTGATACTGGTAACTGTGGGCCCCAGGAGACAGACGGCTTGGGTGGTACCAAGAGCAGAAAATCCACTGGTGACAGCACTCAAGGATCACTCCCGTCAAAGCAGCATCCCTGGGAGTTCCCACTGTGGCTCAGTGGTCACAAACCCGACCAGTATCCATGAGGATGCGGTTCCACCGCTGGCCTCTTTCAGTGGGTTAAGGATCCAGTGTTGTTGTGAGCTGTGGTATAGGTCACAGACACAGCTTGGATCTGGCATTGCTGTGGCTGTGGTGTAGGCCGGTACCTATAGCTCTGATTCAACCTCTAGCCTGGGAACTTCTATATGCCACAGGTGCAACCCTAAAAAAAAAAAAAAAAAAAAAAAAAAAAAAAAAGGTTTAAAAAAGAAACTGTAAAAAAAAAAAAAAAAGCTTAAAAGAAACTGGGAAATATATTTAAAGATGAAAAAATTGTTTCGTATAAAAACCAGAAGTTATAAAATAAGAATGAGCTGCTATGAAAAGGATCAGTAAGGAACTAGGAAAAACATACAGTAATTGAAGGAAAAAGTTAATAAAAATAGACGGGTTAATCAATAAAGTGACAAAGCTGAAAGGGAATCAGTTAACTGGAAGATGAACTAGAGGGACCTTCCAGGATATAACCCAACATGTAAAATGGAGAGATAAATGCAAGTAAGATAAACAAAAGGTTAAAAAAGAAGGTATGAGAGAGGACAGAATAAGAAATTTTAATTTACATCAAATAGTGCCCAAGGGAGAAAATAAATAGAAAGGTAATATTCAAAAAGATTAAGGCTGAGAATTTAATTTTTTAATTAGTTAACCCTTTAATTTTGTAGAAATTTGGAAGGGCGTAGACTTTAGAAGGAAAAAACCTGTCTAGTGAAAAACCATTCAACAATCCACACTTAGAATAGCTCAAATTTCAAATTATCAAGGACCAAATATATATGTGTATATATAGAAATTCTTCATAGGGAAAAATCAAGTTAGAAATAATCAATTAAATCAAAATTATAGAATAATTCAAATCGATAGCATAATTTTCATCAGCAGTGATAGATTACAGAAGGTGATGGAATAATACCTTGAAAATGCTAAAGAAAAATTATTGTAAACCTAGACAAAAGAGTACCTAAGTCGTGGGGACAAAATAAAAACAACTTAAAAAAATGAAAGAACTTTAAAAGTTTACTTACTGCCCATAGACATTTACTGAGAAAACTACTAATAGTTGTACCTCCGTAAGAAGAAAAAAATAAACCAGAAGGTGATGAGAGCGGTAAATCACCATATATATCTTTAAAAAATTGAAAAGAAAGAGGGTCGAAGGAAGAGACCAGATTCAGAATCAGGAGGTTGGGTCTGTGTCTCTGAACTTGAGCTCTTCCATTTATAAAAGGACAGGATTAGCTACTAATATTGTAACTTCTTTGACCAATAGTTGCAGACTGTTTTCTGTTATTGATTTTTAGTTCACTTAACACTGATGTTTAGATTTCATATCTTCTTGCTCCTGCTGGACCTGATTGAATATCTGCTGTGTAAGCTTCTTCTTGTTGCCCGCAGCCTAGCCTAGCAAGCATTCGCTGTCATTAGATCCTTGCTTGGTGGCGATGACAGAGATGTGCTTATAGGCTCGTAACCAGGCACAGACATGCACACGGACCAGTGTGGCTGTTCCTCTCCTTGGCCAGGGCATCCAGCCATCCAGGGTCCATCAATCACGATTGGTTAGGTTATGCTGGGGCAGCAACCAAATTTCATTAGCTGAAAACCCGCAGTGTTTATCTCACTCACGCTTTATGTCCATGCAGGCTTTGCACACTCCTCCTTGTAGGACCTAAGCTGCTTCTGCAGCCACTGTCATGAAATGTACCAGTCAGAACCAAAGAGGGAAGACAATGAGGCAGATCCTAGGTCCACTCACATGTTATTGGTCAGGTAAGTCACAGGACCACTCCTGACTCCGCAGGGCAGGAAGGGAACCCTACCATATGCCTCCAAGGAGAGTCAGAGGTGTCTGGTGAAGGCTGATATCTACACGCAAGAGTGTGTCATTTTGTGTGTTGAATTTCACATCCTGGGACAATCTAGCTTTACTCCGAGACTTATGTTTTCTATAACAAAAGCTCTTCTAGTCCACTTTCCAGAGCTCACTCTGCCTAGAAACCTTTTCTTTCAATCCTAAAACATACCAAAACAGGTCACCTCTCTTTGGCAATAAGGAAACCAACCATCTCTACCAGGAATTGGGGGCGTCACCAGGAAGAAAGAGCTCCTTCATTCTTTCATGGTTAACCTGTCAATTAGAAAACAAATGCAAGTAATGCCTCAATGGGATATTCTCCCATTTTAGGTTCTCAATAACCTTCTACACTTTGTTATAATAAAATCCATAAAACTCCCCCTGAATCTTTACCAGTTATCGCTATGGAAACACAATGACCAAGTTGTAAATAAAACGGAATTCCGGTCAGTGAAATGTGGAAATGAAATTTTTATTTTAGATTTCATTAACTCATCATGCTTTATGTCTAAGTATTAGTTTAGGTGTGTACAAATATATTGTTTATTTTTGTGTGTTTTTTGGTTTGCTCGAGGGAGTCTATAGTAAAGATTTACATTGTATTAATCTGATTTTTAAATCCTGGTTCTGCCCATTCATAACAAAGTTACCTTTGTCAGTTACAAGGCCGCACTGACCCTCATTTTCTTCACTTAAACAATCAGGTTAATAATACTCTCCTGGGGGGTGGGGGTTGAGGGGATTAAGTGAAGCAACGTTGTGTATGAAATGTCTGGCCCAGTGCCTGGCTCAATACACAGTATATATTAGGGTTTCCTCTAGAACCGTCTATTCTGCTTAAGTGAGTCTGTGCTGCCCTGTTCAGATTTCATCCTGAAATAAGATGCCTAAATGTACATTTCCTCTTCCAACTAATCATGGAGAATAAGGAGTCATTAGGGAATAAAAGAGTGGAAAAAATAAAATTCCTGAAGACAGTGGGTTTGCAGAATGGCAGTAATTCAATCCAGTACTTCATTCCTGTAAGTTCCCTATGACGACTGCCTCCAGAGTTCTTTAGCTGCATCTCCCCAGAAATCCGCACAAAGGGTAGCCCTAGGATGGCTCAGCTCCCGAGTCAGGAATGGGCTTTACTGCGCCCTCTAGGTGCGAGGGGTGACCTGGCACCCAGAACCCACAGCAGAGGCACCTGGTGCTCAGCTCCCAGCAGCCACTGACTCTCCCCGTGCCTTCTTCCCAAAGGGTCTCGTTTTCACACAATTTGTTCAGATTCACTTGTTCTTCCTCTATTTCCTCTATTCTCTCTCTCTGTCCCCCTATAATTGAGTCTTCTGATTATCTCCTCCCTTTCCCTGGTCTTTTGCTGGACCTATTTCTCCAATGTTCCCTCCTGGCATCCATCATTTGGGAATGGATGGGTCACGTACTCCTCGTCATCAGCTCATTGCCACTCTTCCCTCGAGACCCCATTCTTTACTCACTGCCAATGGCAAGAAATGCCTTCACTTTTAGATTCGTGCAGTCCTGGAATCAGGGCCACCCTTTGTCCTCTGTGGGACCTTCACAGCAGCCTTCGTTGATGGCCATCTCTGCTGAGCCCACCAATGGGCAGAGCCTGCCTTCTTCAGGATATTCTTCATGGCCTAACCCGGGAGCCCAAATATCTGGAAAGATCTTCCTTTTAGTTACACTAAATTTGGCTCCCTGTCATTTCTTCTGACTGCTCTCTGCTGGTTATATTAGAGGCCTCTCCCCTCGGACTGTCTTCTCGATATTTGAAAATACCCGTAATAGGAGTTTGCTTCATGGCTCAGCGGGTCAAGGACCCAACCAGGATCCATGAGGATGAGGGTTTGATCCCTGGCCTCACTCAGTGGGTTAAGGATCTGGTGTTGCCATGGGCTATGGTTGCAGGCATGCCTTGGATCTGGCATTGCTGTGGCTGTGGTCTAGGTTGGCAGCTGTAGCTCCAATTCAACCCCTAGCCTGGGAACTTCCATATGCCATGGTGCAGCCTGGAAAAAAACAACAATAACAACAACAAAAAACAAATACTTTTCTAATTAACACTGAGGGACAAATGAAGCTTTAGCTGGAAAGGACATGAGGTTCTTTAGCCTCAAGTCTAATTGTCTCTGCTTTGTTCTGAAGCCCTTCTTACCCTGTCTGTGTTCAGTTTCAGCCCTCCTTCCCTATTCTTTCTGAGTTCTGGCTAAACTTAGGCCACATGGCAAAGACATATTAAGGAAAAAATCAAACAAGGGAAGGTATTCTTCTCTACTTGATTTTATAAATACATTTTGAAAATGATTCCCTCACCCCCCTTTTATCTCAAAATATGAGTGTTATTATGTGCCAAGGGAGATCTACATCAGTTTAATTTTCAGCCAGATGAGAAAGGACATTGTGAACTAGTTATTTAATCAGCTCTCTTCAGCTTGTGGAAGGGCAGTCAGAGCTCCTTTTCCTCCTGGTAATTTCTTCTGTGTAAACATATCATCACCAGTGGTGACTTGACATTACAATTGAAAGGCAATTTTGTGCTCTCCAGTCTAGACGCCCAGCAAGGTAAGAAAAACAGGGCAAGTGGGACAGAGGAAGAAAGACAAGGAAGAGAGAATCTTTTTTTTTTCCCCCTTCTTTTTAGGGCTGCACCTGCAACATGTGGAAATTCCCAGGCTAGGGGTCCAATTGGAGCTACAGCTGCTGGCCTCCACCACAGCCACAGCAACGCCAGAGCCAAGCCACATTTGCAACCTATACCACAGCTTGTGGCAACACTGGATCCTTAACCCACTGAATGAGGCCAGGGATCGAGCCCACATCCTCATGGTTACCAGTCAGGCTCTTAACTCCCTCAACCACAGTGGGAACTCTCCAAAACAGAATAATTTGTAATCTTTTTCAGACCAAAACCTTGATGCTGTGCATGTGGAAAGCAGGAGGGCGTGATGGTGGGGAAGGTGAGGAGGGGCCTTTTCAAGGGACGCAGAGATAGCAAGCTGAAGGTGGAGGCGCTTGCCCTCCCTCTGGGGGAACTTGATGGGACTCAGTGGAGGTGGACTCCAGGGACTAATATAAACCTGGAAAATATCACAAGCTTCCCCAAAGCCTGTCTGAAAACCAATAAAAGAGGCAATGAAGCCGATCTTCACTTCTAATAGGCTTTGTAAAATGTTGGCATTTATGTCACTGTTTTAAAGACACGACTTACAGAAAATGTATTGACATCAAGACTATCATCAACTGCTGAGTCGTCCTCTGTCTTTTGATGGCTGCCTCCCCCACTGAGCAAAGAGCATCTCTGAGCAGCAGCAGAGACAGAAGGGATGCACGGCTGATAAAGAGCACACATTGTTTGTTGACAACAGTTATCTTTTTCAGAAGCGGAGGCAGAGAGCAGTTAAGTGACTTACCACTTTTCATAACATCAGGCAGCGAGAGAAGAAGGAAGAGAGCTCAGACGTATATTGTCGAGGCTGGCTTCACGTTTCCTAGGCTACACCATCTACGTGACAGCAGAGAACAGCATCAGTCAGAAGAGGAAGATGAAATACCTTTTAAATGTAAAAGGGAATGATCGCAAATGGGTCTTGGTGGCAGAAGCAAATTAAATTTATTAAAATAGAGTAGCTTTTAGCCTGCCACAGGATAAAACTGCAGCTGACAGCTATGTTTTGATAGACTTTTCTATTGGATTTTTGGTGACTTAATGGAATCAAGGCATGATTTCAGTCACAACAGTACATAGAAAAGATAATTAGAGAAGATAAACACACAGACAATCACAAGGCTGGAGGAGTGTGGCCTGGGAAAAAAATCCCCATAAGACAAAACAAAGAATTATAATACAGGGAAGCTACTTTTTGGTACTACCAACTGAATGTACACATCAGAGCCCTCACTGGAGTAAGAAACAGCATACAAGGTCCGGGTTCCAAACTCAGAGAATGTCCACAAGGAAGTCCTGCTAGCCCATGCCTGGATCAGGTGCATGTCCACTCAGCTCTTCAGGTACCAAGTAATTTACAGATATACGTCAGTGCAGCCTTGACCACAAGGTAACAAAAATTCCATGGGAAGCCCCAAGAACCTGGGAATTTGGTTGCCCTTTGACCTTTAAACTGTAACTCTTCACATAACACAGATGTCACGAATGACTTGTGTTTGTAAGCACGTCTCCAACAGGGTAGGAACATCCTGGGTAGGAACTGAGATGTGCTGATCTAAAAGGAATTTAATTCATTATATCCCACCCTTTTTTCGAGAAAGATTATACACATGGAAAGAAACCAGTTGGATAGAAAGAGTAGCCCCAAAGATTCCACTTCAGCACAGGGCAGGGGAGAAGATGAACTCTGGGGTCAGCCTGAGGATCCTAAACTGACCTTCTCCAAGGGCTCGGCAGGCTTCAGAACCTGATGCTGCTTCACCTTTGAGCCAGGCAAGCTCCAAGCAAGCCCCAAGCAGAGAGGACCACAGTGTGCCTTCTCCTGCACCACGTAGGTCAGCAAGCATCCACCTCACTTGATGAAAATAATAATAATACTCATTGAAAATTAATATGTTACATCCTGGTGAGTTTTGTTAGTATGAACCAGAACCTTTTAATCAGCTCGTTGCTGGACCATTAACAAATATCAGATGCTTAAGCTTGTGATGCTAAGGACCAAATTTTGGGTAGAGTCGAACTCAGTGAAAAGCCATCTGATTGCTTTTGGGGGACAAGAAAATTCCCTGGGGACCCCCTGCCCCAATGCAGAGGCCACTAGGCTCTGTGTCGGACACCAGCAGCAGCTTTTATTAGAGTGAGATGGAGAATTAGGGGTAAAGAAACAAAAAGGAAAAATTCCCTGGTCAGGGAATATTAGAGGGAATTCATAAATGAGACATGAGCCCACTGGAGAAATTCAGATTTTCAAAGTTCTCAAGTTCTTCCCCATAAGTATTCATTTCACCTCTGAGGCTTGACCTCAGAATTTCAGAGTCTAAATGACAAACAAGTGTTGCATTTCAAATAATCATTTGCTATACAAAAACTAGTTATCCTCAAAACCCCCACAAATATCAGTAGTCCTCATCAGATCTTTTAAAATAATTTCTGGAGTTCCCGTCGTGGTTCAGTGGTTAACAAATCCGACTAGGAACCATGAGGTTGTGGGTTTGATCCCTACCCTTGCTCAGTGGGTCAAGGTTCCGGTGTTGCCGTGAGCTGTGGTGTAGGTCGCAGACGTGGCTTTGATCCTGCGTTGCTGTGGCTCTGGCGTAGGCTGGCAGCTACAGCTCCGATTCGACCCCTAGCCCGGGAACCTCCATATGCCACAGGAGCAGCCCAAGAAATGGCAAAAAGACAAAAAAAATAAATAAAAATAATTTCTTTACTGGCTTCTGTGTGTTATTCTGATGCTTTATATAGTTGTCAGAACATGATTTGGGGTTAGGATAATTTGCTTTAACAATTTGTTGTTTTTATCTTCTATGGCTTTCTAAATTTTGGATTTATGCTTTGCATTATTATAACCTAACATTTATAATAGATTAACTTATTTTCCTTTTATCTAAAAAGCTTTTTAAAACCTTTTTACATAGGTGGGTGAAAAACATCCAGAGTACAGCTCTTACTCTTACGAGAGTAGGCTGCCTACCCACCAAAATGTCCTCATCTGCGTCATGAATTAATCCTTATTAAGTTGTATTTTGTTTTAGTCTCAGCTCCAACCTTGTCATTTCTAGTTCCTTGGCTTTTAATCTGACCCCTCTGGATATTTATACCCGGAAGGAACAGATCAGAGTTTCTTACGCCTTCTAATTTGTTCTAAATAAGTTGATTATCAAGGTCTCTTGCTGATGTCTGCTTAGAGCTTTATCAAACAGACTGAGAAGATGAAAACCCAGGTAACTGAGGAACAAGACTCAAAACTGCATTCAGCAGATCCCAGAGGTTGTGAAGGATGAAGTCAAGGCCCAAGTGGAGACAGATTTATGAGGAGTTGGGGCAAGATGGAAATATTTAAGTGCTTCTCCTTTGTTGAGTTCCTTTTGGACCAGGGCCAACCACGCTTCTCTTTCTTCACTGTAGCTTGACCTGCAAGGGAGGGAGGGGGTGATGAATGTGGTTTCCACATTAAAAGGCAAACCACTTCCCAACTATTTCCGGTACCTGCACCACCTCTTCCTGTGGCTCTGGCTCCTCGAGAGGACTTACTACATACAGTTTTACCACGTCGGTGGAAAAGGTAATAAGGCGGGTTCTTCCTGAAAAGGGTTTGTCCACCCATTAGCAAAAATGGGTTTGTCAGCAGCTAATATGTCAGTCAATAAGTTGGTCTTTTGGTGAGTAAGTTTAAAAAAAAAAAGTGCTTTTCAGAGGGCCCCAAACAAGTTGAACCCAAACAGGCTCACACCAAGGCATATTATAATAAAAATGGCAAAAGTTGAAGATAAACAGAGGATTCTCAAGGCAGCAAGAGAAAAGCAAAGCATTAATTATAAGGGAACCCCAATAAGGCTATCAGCTGATTTCTCTACAGAAACACTACAGGCCAGGAGGGAGTGGCAAGACATATTTAAAGCACTGGAAGGAAAAAATTTGCAACCTAGACTACTCTATCCAGCAAGAATATCATTTAAAATAGAAAGGGAAATAAAGAATTTCTCCAACAAACAAAAGCTAAAAGAGTACAGCAATACAAAACCCATTCTAAAAGAAATACTGAAAGGGCTTCTCTAAATTAGGAAAAAAAAAAAAAAAAAAGAGGAAAATCTAGGTTGGAGGAAATCACAACTGGAAAGCAGTCACAATTTAAAGCTGGCATACTGATCTAAACATGAAGATGTTAAAAGAAAAAGAAAAAAAAAAGACATCAAATTCATACAATGTGGGTAAGGGAAGTAAGAAAAATTAGATTTTTTTCTTTTTTTTTTAAGGATGTGTTCGAGCCTATATGATTATCAGGCTAAAGCAAGCAGATATAGGAAGGGGTTAACATACTTAAAAAACAGGGTAACCACAAATCAAAACCAAACATTACATTCACAAAAACTGAAAATAAAAGTATTCAAACATAAAATAAATGGAAGTCATCCAACCAAAAAAAAGAAAGGAAGAAAAGAAAAACATAGAATCAACTGGAAAACAAGGTTTAAATTGGCAACAGATACATATCTATCAATAATCACCTTAAATGTCAATGGACTGAATGTTCCAATCAAAAGACAGAGTGGCAGTTTGGATAAAAAAGCAAAAACCTTCAATCTGCTGCCTACAAGAGACTCACCTTAGGGCAAAGGACACTTGTGGATTGAAAGTGAGGGGATGGGAAAAGACGTTTCATGCCAATGGACCAGACAGGAAAGCAGGAGTTGCAATACTCATATCAGACAAAATAGTCTTTAAAAGGAAGGCCGTAAAGAAAGACAAAGAAGGACACTATTTAATGCTTAAAGGATCCATACAAGAAGAGGATATTACAATTGTCAATATATATGCCCCTAATATAGGAGCACCCAGATACCTACAACAAATATTAGCTGACATAAAAGAAGAAATTGATGAGAATACTATCATAGTAGGAGACTTTAACACCCCAATGACATCAATGGACAGATCCTCTAGACAGAAAATCAATAAAGCAACAGCGATTCTAGAGGAAACAATAAAAGTTAAACTTAATCGACATTTTCGAGACATTACATCCAAAAAAATCAGAATATACCTTCTTCTCAAGTGCACATGGAATATTCTCAAAACTTGATCACATATTGGGGCACAAAGCTAACCTCAACAAATTTAAGAGTATAGTAATTATTTCAAGTATCTTCTCTGACCACAATGGCATGAAACTAGAAATCAACCACAGGAAAAGAAGTGAGAAAAAGCCTACTACATGGAGACTAAACAATGTGCTACTACAAAACCAATGGGTCAATGAGGAAATCGAGAAGGAAATTAAAAAATACCTTGAGACAAGTGATAATGAAGACATAACCACTCAAAACCTATGGGATGCTGCAAAAGCAGTGCTCAGAGGGAAGTTCATAGCAATACAGGCCTTCCTCAAATAAGAAGAAAAATCTCAAATTGACAACTTAACCCACCACCTAAATGAATTAGAAAAAGAAGAAAAAGCAAAATCTAAAGTCACCAGAAGGAAGGAAATCATAAAGATCAAAGAGGAAATCAATAAAATAGAGATTCAAAAAACAATAAAAAAAATCAATCAGACCAAGAGCTGGTTCTTTGAAAAGGTAAACAAAATAGACAAACCTCTGGCCAGATGCACCAAGAAGAGGAGAGAAAAAACCCAAATAAACAAAATCAGAAATGAAAAAGGAGAAGTCACAACAGATACTACAGAAATGCAAAAAACCGTAAGAGAATACTCTCAACAATTATATGCCAACAAACTTGACAACCTAGAAGAAACGGACATCTTTCTAGAGACCTACAGCCTGCCAAAACTGAACCAATACAATGCCTCTTAAAATTGCACCCCAAAAAATCAAATACCTGGGAATACAGCTGACCTAGGAGGTAAAGGACTTGCATGCCAAGAACTATAAAACATTAATCAAGGAAATTAAAGAAGATGTAAAGAAATGTGTCTTCAACCTGTTGGCCTTTAGGTAGAGTGTTCTCCCATCATATTTTTATGGCGTATTTTTATGTAACCATAACCATAGGACTATGATTACAACTGAGCTGAACACCAGTGTGGTCTCTACAGTGTATGGAACAGAACAGGCTTTAGTATCAGATAGAATCTGGCTCTAATCCACATTCCAGCTGTTTAAAATCGAGTGATTTTGGTCATGTTTGATACGTGAGCTTCGGTTTCTTTATCTGTCTAAAAAAATATTCTGAAATACTACTACCATAAAAATAAGTAATTTACAGATACATTAAGTGTATACCCCAGGTTTTTTAACTATACAGTTTTTATTATGTCTTTGGTGTTTTTATTTAAATTGTTCGCTTATCTGCCAAATGACAAAGGATCAAGGACAAGCCCACTTGTCACTCTCGGGCTAACAGTGAATATTTAATCAACATTTTAAATATGGCTGTTTTATTACTACCATTCCAACCTGACTTTACTATTATCCATCTTATCCATATAGGAAATAAGGTACTTTTTTTTTTTGGCTATTTTAAGGCTGCACTTGCAGCATATGGAAGTTCCCAGGCTAGAGGTGGAATTGGAGCCATGGCCACTGGCCTATGCCAGAGCCACAGAAATGCAGGATCCCAGCTGCATGCATCTGCGATCTACACCGTAGTTCATGGCAATGCCGGATCCTTCACCCACTGAGCAAGGCCTGGGATCAAACTCACATCCTCATAGATCCTAATCAGGTTCATTAATCACTGAACCATGAAGGAAACTCCCAAGATACATTTTTAAAATGTTTGAGAGTTTAAGCTCTTGAGTCAGACAGGGCCAGTTCAAATTCCAGCTGTATCACCAGCCATGAGATGTTGGGCAAGGTGTCTAAATGGCCCAAGACTGAGGCTTCTCATGGATAGGATGGGATGGCAATAGTGTAGCCTGAGACCTACTAAACATTCAGTATGTACTAGGTATTATTCATAAGCACCTTCCAGAATTAAACACCCTTTGTCTATACCACGCTGCGTATCTATAGTTAATTTGGCCCTGATGCTGGCTCCTAGCGCTCCTATTCTTTTCAAAATGGTAGTGAGCCATTTACACCTCTGAGCATGGTCATTACAGCAGCCTGGCTACCCCTAACTAACAGAACCATTAACCAGCCAACCAGGTTAATAATCACCCCCCTTTTCTGTGTATAATTCTACCCAGACTGAAGCCTAGCTCACCATCATTCATGAGGACACCTGACCCAGTTTTATTCCGTCTGTGCTTCTACAGCGAGCTCTACACTTTCTCCAACACACATCACTGCCATGCATTACATTTATTTGGGCAGGAGTTCCTTTACAACCTCTGCGTTGGAACACAGGCTCCTGGGAAAAGACGCTGTCATTCACTTTAACACCTCAGTCTCTCCCTGCTTATCCTAGGGTTCTGAATAAATTTATGGAACAACTGCAAAAGAAGTGAATGGATGCATGTTCTAGAATTTTGTAGGATTATCTAAAGTGAAAGAACTGATCCAGAACTTCTTTGCTTTTTTTTTAGGGCCGCACCGCATCATTTGGAAGTTCCCAGGCTAGGGGTGGAATTGGAGATGCAACTTCAGGCCTACACCACAGCCACAGCAACATGAGATCTGAGCCACATCTGCCACCTACACCACAGTTCACGGCAACACTGGATCCTCAACTCACTGAATGAGGCCAGGGATCAAACCCGAAACCTCATGGGCACCAGTGGGTTCATTTCTGCTGAGCCACAGCGGGAGCTCCTGATCCAGAGTTTTGATGCCCTGTCTTTCTTAGCATTTCCTACAGAATCAGCCCTTCCTGGATGGAGTCTATTTTTTTAAGCATACTTTATGGCACATTTTATATTTCAGTTTCCTTTTCACTTTTGGTTACATAATTTTTCTTCCTACTTTTGTATATGTATTTTAAAGCTAAGATCCTCTGAGAGCTTCCTGTGTAGCTGAATGTGAATTTCTTTGGCCGCCTCTACCTTTTGTGAGTGTACATTTGTGGGAACACTTGTGAGTGTATAGTTTCATTTTTAGAATTTCACATTCTTCGTCGATGATATTTTCTGCTGAGTCCCTGCCCGGCAAGCAAACGGGATGGGCTATGGTTTGTGCTCTTTGGGAGACAGCAGTTAGGGGTCACACTCTCAGATCACTCTCCGCTGGGCACCCCTCCTGGGGAAAAGCAGCCTCCAGGCTTGCCGTGAGCCCAAGAGCATAAGAAGCCAGGGTCATCTGTTGAACCTGTGTCACCTGTGTCACCTAGGCTCCCGGCCCTTTGGCCTCAGAGAGCATCCACCCCAGGGGAAGCCAGGCCACCCCTCCCCCAGAGCCTGGGAGGGACCCAAGCTTGCCGTCTGACCCCCTCTGTCCCCTCGCCTCCCTGGTTCGGTCTCTGGGTCCGCCTCCTCGTTAGGCTCCTCTGTCCACCCTTCTCTTTCTCCATCTCTGTCCCTGCTTGTGTCACTTTCTCGCTCAGCTCTTTAATATCCATACGTTCACTTCTACATTCCTCTACATAAGCTTTTTTTCTGACTCTCTTTCACGCTCGTGTTTCCTTTCAGACTCTTTAGCCGTGGAGCCGGGCCAGCCTTTTTACAGACTTCTGAAAAGTCTGTTTTCCTAAAGTCTGGCATGCAGGCCAGACGATGCTCGCTGCTTCCGCTCTGCAAGGTTAGGAATTCCAGAATGACTTGATTCCTCCCAAGGTTCCCATAACTTTTACTCCAACAGTGAGCTCTTTCTTGTGGGTTAGGATTCAATACAGTGTGGCCGTTCTCCTTGCTCGTTTCTCTGCCCGCCGCCAGACGGAATTGTCAATAAAGAAAGTCAGATGTTCTGCTTTCTGCAGGATGTTTCAAGAGCTGAACCCCTTCCGGTTACGTCTCGCCTCTGGGCCAGTTCACATTCTCCAGCAAGATCCATGTCGACACCTCGGACCTGGCCAGGAAGCCTGTTGTACACGCGTGTAAACCTCCCGCTGGTTTCTCTCCCTTTGTCCGCGTCGGAATGTTTTCTACCATATTCCTCTCGTGTGTGACACTTTCTAGATTATATGTGTTTTAGGAAAACATGCTTTCTCCATTCTATCGCAGCTGTTTCTTTTAAGCAAAGTTTACGTTGTAGTTGTCTCGTGTCAGTCGTGTATTTCACACCATCAGTGGTTGGAGGTATTTCATTTCTGGGTTGTATATATAACTTGAGGTCAGAAGCCATGTGTTCTTCAGCTTTGTAATATACAGAGGCTAGAACAGTCTGAAAACACACCCAACACAAATTCATTAAACTGAACTGAGGCTTGTTTTAAAGTTACAGGTTTTTTGACTTCCCCCAGGGGACATGCGTAAATAACTGAGGGCTTCCATGAATCCCACATCTCCTGATTCTTCCTGAAAAAGACCTAATATTTCTTTCCTAAGTTCTCCTTATTTTTGCAGGCAATTTTCTCCCTAGTATCATATTTTAATTTTTTTCTAGCCACGCCCCTGGCATATGGAAGTTCCTGGGCTAGGGATCAAATCTGAGCTGCAGTTGTGACCTACACCACAGCTGTGGCAACACCAGATCCTAAACCCACTGCACTGGGCTGGGGATCGAACCTGCAACTCCACAGCAACCCAAGCCACTGTAGTCGGATTCTTAACCCACTGTACACAGTGGGAACTCCTTCATCTTCACTTGAAGAGCTTCTGATCAGCTATTGATAGATTATTACTGAGAAGCATCAACGAGCCTGGAACTACATTAAATAGTTTACTTATTATCATTTAAATCTTTACAACAACCTTACCAAACAGATAATACTAAATTAATTTTATATATTACAGTGTATCTAAGAGGCCATTGAGATAGGCTAAATGACATACTCCAGCCAGTAGAGCTATTAAGTAAAAAAAAAATCTGATTAGAATTAAGGCTATTTCCAAAGCTTGTGTATTTCCAGATCTGTCCACTCCCCCCAGCTGGCTGGTCAAGCACACACTGGGCATTATTTTATGACACATTCTGGTGCCAGAACATCCTTAGTGTCACTACACAGATGAACAAAAGCAGCGTGAAAGTCAACTCTTGGTTCTGCAATGGAAAATTCTTATAAGGACTAAAAGCATGGTGTCTCTTGATGTATATTATTTTGGGAAAAACCCTGGCTGCCCGCAGGGGCACCGTGGTAGCTTTGAGAGCGTCATATATAGTCCCACACTTCACCGTTGCTCTGGAAGACAGAGGAACAAGATCAAAAGCAGAGGTCAGCCCATCCCCCCCCAGAAAGAGGGTAGGAGGAAAGGAGGTGTTCCTCTCTCTGACCTTGACCTGCCTGCACTGACAGCTGCAGGGCTGTTGACACCCAGAGTGCTCTCGGCCTACTTCTCAAGCATGCAAGACAAATATTTTTGCTTTTTGTATATAATTCAACCCAAGTATTATTTTGACCTCCTCCTGATCTGCTGGAGTGACAAAAACAGAATCATGGTTATTTTAAGAATTCTGATCCCACTTCCACTCTCCTCCTAGGGTTGTGTCTATGTTTCAGGGACATAAACAGTGGCGATGCTGTGGTTGGACAGCACTGTGGTCTGTCTCTTCTTCCCTTTCTCAGCTACATCAGCCTCCGGGTACACATGCATCTTCCACATTCGCATCTAGTCCTCTGTCAGCGGCGATGGCACAGAAAGCCCCACGGAATCCTCAGGTCTGGACGTCTCCGCGGTAGCTTTTGCTACGCTTGGGCGCCTGTGGTTGACTGTGCCGCCCACACACCATGCTGCAGGGAACTGCCGTGCCTCCGAGGGGCATGATGCAGCCATTTCTCCTCTGGGGTCTTGTTATTGCCCCGGGGGCCACGCCTGAGACATGGGCACAAAACCTCTCTGCTCTCAAATATTTCTGTTTCTGGAGGGCTCAGCCTAGAGAAGAGCCACACCAGGAACCCGCCAGCTTTTCCCACCAGCCCAAGAAAGATCTGGATTTGGTTAGAAGGTGTACATTGGCTCCCATATATGATCCTTTTCCCCAAATCCTTATTCTCCATTATCCTAAGTGCTGTGGTCTTTGAAACTCACAGTTCAAGGCACATGTTTCTTTTTCTGTTCTCCCTGCTATAACATTTATCTCCGGAGGTAATAAATCCAGAAGGATTGAACGAACTGCGAGAGGCTAAGTGGAGATTGGGAAGACTTTGGGGGTGAGGGAAGAGAGATGAATGTTTGCAAAATCATCCTCTCTCCTTCCCTTCCTGAGTCTGGCGGGGGCCGCAGGGCTGTGGGTAGAACTGTACTGGGCAGCCTGGCCATCCCCAACTGAAACGCGAGGAGGGCAGTGTTTGCTCGGTCCTATGAGTGGGGCAGCACAGCAGAGGGGGCTGGAGGAGAGAAAATTCGTTCCATGCCCACCGTGCATGAGACTGTGGGACTGGCAGTTTCACCATCTTAATGTATTTGATTATCATCACACCCACTTTCTTGTTTCAAAAATGCTCAAGATCCAAGCTCACAGGTTTGTTTTGTTTTTTTAAATTAACCACTTTCAAATGCCAAATGCATCTTTTCCATGCTGGAGTGTCTGTGGTGTGCAAAGGTATAGGAGGTGCTCAATCCCCACACCCGGACGTTGAATGAGACAGAGGGGGCAGGGAAAGCCCACCTCCTCCACGCCGCCTGCCAGGCTCACCAGTGGCACAGGGGACAAAAGCCAGTGCAGCTCTGAGAATGCGGAGGGTGAAGAGGAGAGGGGCCCAGGCTGAGCCCCCTTGGTGCAGGGACAGAGCAGGTGGATGTGAGAAGGTTTAGAATCACTGCCCTCAGGGAGTGAAAGCGGCGGAATGGTTTTGAACCTCAACTCATCTGTTCCGATTTCAATTTCTAAATCCTCCCCCTGACTGTAGGCAGAAAGCGGTCTGGAGCAGGGCAGGTGTTCAGGGAAAGATGAAGACCAGTCAAGAGGGTACAACAATCAGTCCAGCAAGAGTTAAAGAGAAGAGACAGGGTTAAGATAATCAGGAGATGCCATTTGCAGGCTGGAGACGGATGAATGTGGAGGAGGCGGACGAGGGAGGAAAAAGAGTCCCTCTGGGTATCATGCCTTTATTATGTGTTTTTCTTTTCTGTACAACCTGCCCAGGGCTAGGTATCACCAAAGGAGCAAGCACCGGAAGTTAGTAGCTTACGATCTAGAAAGGATGTATATTAAAAAGCCACTAACATGTACCGACACTTAGTTTTGAGAGCTTTGTATGTATTAACTCATTTGATTCTGAAAATAATCCTAGAAGGATGAGGCTAGGAAAATACATCAGATTCACTTTATCACATGAGGAAGTGGAGACAAAAGGAAGGAAGGTAACCCAGGCAGATCTCACTCGAGAAGTCAGACTCTTTACCCATTCTGATGGAAGCAGGTTCAGACTGGGTTGGTGTAAAATCGGAAAGAGTTAATTCCAACTAAAGCTAGAAGCTGCCAGTAAGAAAATCCTTCATAGGACAAGAAGCCCTTGAGTCCTCTTTGAACGACAAGAGGCATCAGTAAGTGTTCCACAGGCTAGAACACTGACCTTTGAGCCAAAGAAATCACCGTTGGAGTTCTCAGAACCATTGGTCTGAGCAATATTGTTGAGCCAGGCAGTCGGAATAAATAAAAGGCCAAGTGGTAGGAGACAGATCCCCGTTCAATTTACCTCTGATTGCCGTGTGGATCTACGTGAGTCACAGAGTCTTTGGCAAATGGAAAAGTCCTCGAAGATTAATGAGGCTGACGCCAGGAACAGCAAACCAGGACTCACTGTCTAGCTAATCTCCCTAACTAGAGTTGAAATTATAGGAGAAGAGGGAACTCATCGGGCAAATGTGACGTGGGATAGGGACCGTCACGTGAGGGCATCATAATGCATCATCCTAAAGATGGGAAAAGTCCAAAAGAAGAGGCTGTAGTTTGCATGTTCGTTTCATTAGACCATATTCGTTTACTAACCGTCTCCTGAACAGTAGCTGGCATTGGCTTTGGCTCTACGGAGCCCAATGAATGCTGGAGTACCATTTGGATGGGATTCAATTATTTGTTAAATTCCACAAATTTCTCCCCTGACAGTGTTAGCAGCCTTTGGTGATGTGGAAACCATGGTGCACAAAAGAAGTTAATTTGAAGGAATATTAACACGAAATGTATTCAATGCTGCTTCCTCCTCCATTGATTATCTCATCAACCTTTTCCCAACACTGTAGTTTTGAGACAATCTCCTAGTATCTCCTTCCATCCCCTCTAAACCCAGGAAACCCTCTAAACCCATCTGTTGTTAAGGATACCAGAGCCCTGCAAATGGCCAAACAGGATGTCCTTTCTCATGCAGGGCTCACTGGGTTTGACTTTTCTGCCTTGGTCCTTATTCTAGACTTATTTTACTTTCCTCTTCTCTTCCCGTCTCCTCAGATCCCTTCAGGAGATGGTCCCTGAGCTTCCCTTTAAAGCCGTCCTCAAGCTCTGTCCCCAGGGCTGTGTCAGAGCTTTTGTAGCTCCCGGGCACTTTGGCCTTTGGGGGCTCTCCCTCCATAAAAGTATACTTAAAAATTATATTTTACAACTTCATTGGTAGAAAGACAAGTCTCATGACGTCAGGGAACCCATTGCCTTATTCACAGCTCTATTGCCACAAAAGAATGCCTGGCATAGTGTAAAGTCTTAATATGCATTTCTTGGATCAATCAATGGATAAATGACTTTCTTGCTGAGTTCCTTTCCTTGGCTTCTGTAACTATCTTTTTCGGCCTTTTCTTTTTCTTCCTTTTTTTTTTTTTTTTTTTTTTTTTTTTGACCTCTCTTCTTCCATCTTCCCTTTAAATATAGTCCTGATTTCTCTCCAGATTTCCAGGCTAACACCGGCAGCTGCTGGATAGCTTCACATGGTTCTCTCCACAGAACCATCCTCTCAACGGATATAAAATAAACTCCATGTCCTTAATACTGCTATTAATGTTATCAGTATTACTAGCATTGGCATCTTCATACTGGTAATGCCATTCGCATCGTTTGAGTTGCTCATGCCTGGTAGATAGATGTCACTTTCAGAGTCTCCTTCTGCTTCACAGCAGATGCAATCGGTGCCCAAATTTTACTGAGCTTGACCTGGTCACTTCAGGTACAGCTGCTTCACGGCAACACAGCCACTGCCTTGGCCTAGACCTTCAGTTAGTCTTACTGGTATGAGCACATCTGCCTCCCGGCCAGTCTCGGTGTCTCTGGTCTTTCCCTTCCCTATTCTATTTTTTTTTTTTTTTTTTTTTTTTGTCTTTTTGCCTTTTCTAGGGCCGCTCCCACAGCATAGGGAGGTTCCCAGGCTAGGGGTCTAATCGGAGCTGTAGCCACTGGCTTACGCCAGAGCCACAGCAACGTGGGATCCAAGCTGCATCTGCAACCCATACCACAACTCTCGGCAACGCTGGATCCTTAACCCACTGAGCAAGGCCAGGGATCGAACTCGCACCTTCCTCGTTCCTAGTCGGATTCATTAACCACTGAGCCACAATGGGAACTCCCTCCCTTCCCTATTCAAGTAGCCACACTTCCTCCTAAAACATCCCCTTGGTGAAAGTATTTGGTTGATGCCCACTGCATACACAGTAAATTCCAGACCCCCTAACTTGATATCTACTGTCTCAGCGCCAGCCTAGACGTCTCACTTGACATCCAGCACTCACGCAGACCCTGCGGTCCTGCCACCTGCTGTGACTTGCTTGTTCCTGAAAACCAATATTATAATGTTCTGCATTCTTTTTTTCACACTGCTCCTTCTGCCTAGAAGACCACCCCTGTCTCCCAATGCAGGTGCATTTGAAGGGGCCACCAGAGCACAGAGCACTGCGGAAAGCAATTCCACCTTTACTCCCAGGCCCTCGCTGGTCTCACAAGGCTGTATCTGAAGGAGGATGTTCAGAGGTGTTTATTCAGTTGCACTCAAAACGAACAAAAGGAAAGTAAGCAGAAAGAGCCTGATCTTCTACCATGGTAACGTATTTTATGTCCAAAGATGACAGTTTTAACTTTTGAAGAATAAAAGCAATAGTCAATTCAGGTAAATCTACTTATATCAGTATAAGTCTAAGCTTTACAACCATTTAGCATGACAAACTCAGGCAAAGCTAATTTCAACCTGGATGAATATTTCCATTTCAGTGTTTTAATCTAATCAACCCAAGTAAATTAATCAGAAACATCTGCCTTGTCTCAAGAAATGCCAAGATCACTAAACCAGCTTTAGTGAGACAAGCTACTAATTCTGTTATCCCCTGATACAAGACAAGGAAAGGTTAGAGTACAGGAGTAACGTGCTTTTGTGTAAGAAAACACAGAAAACGGGCCATGACGATTCAGCCTTCTAAGCATTTACAGAAGATCTTTAAAATAAAAGGTATGCCTCTTTTTGTTGACTTGAAATTTTATTTTATTTTATTTTATTTTTAAAAATCAGCTTTCTCAGTAGACATTTTGCATAGTACCAGCAAGTTAAACACAAAAATGAGAATAATAATAACTGCACCTCCCAGAGAAAATCACTATTTACATTGTTTTGGAGAGACTTCTAGTCATTATTTTTCTTTGCCCTTTGTGTGTGTGTGTGTGTGTGTGTGTGTGTGTGTGATGTGTGTGTGTGTACAAGGTCATACATTTTTCTGTATGTATAATAAAAGTCAGATTCTAAATGTACAAAATAGTTTAGCTTTATTTTTTGATAGTATGCCACACATATTTTCCATGCCATTATTTTTTCTATAACATAATCTTTAATAGGTGAATAGTAATCCATTTCATTATTGTGCTACACACAGAATGTTTTCAGTCTTTTACATTATAAAATAGTGCTTTGAATGGAGACATATTTTTATAGGTACACTATTTTTTTACTTTCTTAAGGTACCTTCCTGTGTATAGAATTGCAAGACCAGAGACATACAAAATATTAAGTTCTTTAATGAGTATAGTTAAACTCTTTTTTTTTTTTTTTGTCTTTCTCTAGGGCCACTCCAGCGGCATATGGAGGTTCCCAGACTAGGGGTCGAATCAGAGCTGTAGCTGCCAGCCTACGCCACAGCCACAGCAATGTGGGATCCGAGCCACATCTGCAACCTATACCACAGCTCACGGCAACACCGGATCCTTAACTCACCGAGCAAGGCCAGGGATCAAACCCGCAACCTCATGGTTCCTAGTCAGGTTCATGAACCACTGAGCCACGATGGGAACTCCGAGTATAGTTAAACTCTAAATAGAAGATCTTTTAATCAAATAACACCAATATTAGCATGTCCTGAGTATGTCCGCATCCTGACAATCTTATGAATGATGAATACTAACATAGTTTACAGGTAACCCTGAGTTATTTAATATGCTTATTCATTATTTGCATTTTTTGTTTGTGAAATTTGCATATAGCATGAACATTTTTCAACTGGGGGCATTTTTCTTTTTCTTTTTGATTGTAAAGAGCTTTGCATACTCTTTTTTTTATTGTGAAATATTTCAAATAAAGTATAAAGGCTAACAGAAAACACATTTAAAACAATTTTTTATTATAGTTGATTTACAATGTTTTGTCAATTTCTCCTGTGCAGCAAAGTGACCCAGTTATATATTCTTTTTTTCCGCTATCCTCCATTATGTTACATCACAAGTGATCAGTTGTAGTTCCTTGGGCTGTAGAGCAGAATCTCATTGATTATCCTTTCCAAATGCAATAGTTTGCATCTACTGGGAGTTTGGGGTTAGTAGAAAACATATTTAAATCTACCATCTAGTTTTATTTAATCTCAAGACTTTGCAATACTTGGTCTAGTCCTTTTTTTTTTTCAAGCTATAATGTAATACCCATACATCAAATCCTTGTTTACCTCCAATCTGAGATATAACTTTCTTCCTACATGAAGGAGTCATACTATGTCCTTGAACCCCAAGTAGTTTTGATACTAATACTACAGTTGTGGGTATTCATAAATTTAGGAGTTATACGGTTTAGACTGATAACATAGAAGTATATTATCATTAATGGATTTGATTCATTGGTGTCTAATCTAAGATCTTGCATCTATATATCTATATATTTTTTTGTCTTTTTAGGCCTGCACTAGCAGCATATGGAGGTTCCCAGGTTGGGGGTCAAATTGGAGCTACACCTGCTGGCCGACACCACAGCCACAGCAATGCCAGATCCGAGCGGCATCTGCGCCAAATCCTTAACCAAAAGACCGAGGCCAGGGGTTGAACCTGCGTTCTCATGGATGCTAGTCAGATTAATTTCCGCTGAGCCATGAGGGGAACTCTTCGCATCTATATTTGTAAATAAAATTGGTTTATACAATTTTTTTTTACATTTTCATTTCCTGGTTTTGGTATGAAGTTTAGGCTAACCTCATAATTAACTTGGCTGTTGTTCCTTCCCTTTTCTTTACAAAATATTTTAAGAAATGGATTATCTGTTGAAGGTTTGACAAAAATGGACTGATAGCATTGTCTTTATTTTTATCTATAGCTATATCTTTTCATCATTCAAAAGAGTATTTATCCTTTTTCTCTTCCTGAGTAACAGAAGTTCCTCCAGTTTATTTGGGATGTTATCTTTGCATCTGTCCTAGATATGACAAAGGTTTTTTTTCCCCCTAACTTGTTACTCAATCATCCATTTTATTTACAGTGCCTTTTCATATTGAAGAAGAATTTTTTAATTTATATCTGTTTATATTTGTTCATTTTAAATGTTTTATATTCTCTAGTACTACTTGTTTATATTTTTATTTAGACATTTATTATACCTAGAAATTTTTTAATTTTTAGCTTATATTGGAAACTGAGGATCTCCAATACTTTTCCCCATGCGTTGCCAGTGTTCCAACATTAGTTATTGAATTTTTACAGCACTAATTTGAAAAGCCGGTTTATAGTTCCTAAATTCTATTTAGGTTTGACTCTACATCTATTTCAATCCATAGATCTGTCCTATGCCTTATTATTTTATATTTTATAACGTTTTTAGGTGGAGGGAAAATATTCCCTGACTTTTCTTCTTTCCTCAAAATCATGTGGTCCTTTCCTTTGGATTCACCTACATTATTTTTATATTTCAACCAAATTTTTAGAACTTAATCTAATTTTCATCAAATATATGGACTAAAATGGATTCAAAGCAACCTCTTTACAGTACTAAGTTGTCACTTGCAGGGATGTAATGTCTTTTTCACTCACTCACCTTCCTCTTTTATGTTCGTTAGTACTGTTTTGTTGTATTTTTCATGAAAATTATTTGTTTACTGTTAAATTTATCCATACATGTTTATTTGCTATTTTTCTAATTATTGGGAATATAACAGGTTTTTTTGTTGTTGTTGTTTATTTGTCTTCACTCATTTTCATATATGTTCCACATACTTGTTTTCTTTAAGGAAATTTTTAACAGATTGCAAATAATTATTGACAAATAGTCTCACCTGATTAAAGTACTTGAAATTGATCTTTTAGGACATGTTGCTGAAATTCAGCCATGGCAACTTTTCATGTTCAGGTGGTTTTGTGATGTAACTAAGGATCCTGATCAACTGGGTCTTGGGGCATCTAGTGAGCTTGGCACTTGGTTGGGGGGAGGCATTTAATCTCATCCAATCCGCTCAAATTTAGCTCCTTTTTCAGTTCTGCTCTGTCCCCAGTACCACCACCAAATGGTTCCACGGATTGTATCTCATCCTAACAGTCCTGTGATACTGGAAACATTTGTATTGCTCTGAGGAGAGCAATTTCTGGTTCTGGAGGGGTAACAGAGTCAGACCAGTCCTTTTGTCACATGATATAAATTGGCAATTTCATCCATTGTGTCAAAGAAGTAGCATAAAAGGTATCTTGAGTTCTTTCATGGGGTTATGTTTAGCTTTAGGCAGCAGATTTACTACCATGCGAAACTTGGGAAGCAGAGAATTTAAAGCTAGTGTGTGTGCTCATAGAAAAGTTGCAGCACAAATAATGCTATGAAACAATGTCCATAAAAATAAAAATGTACCTCCAGCCCATTATGAAGAGGTCTCTTAGTCATTTCTGAACCAATTGTATTCTGTTCCCAATTGTATTACTTGCTTATTGAATAAATAAGCATTAAAGTCTGTTCGTCTTCAAAAAGAACGACTTTTATGTTCATAAATGGCAAATTATACTTGCATATTCTTTTTTCTCCAAAGCTAATTGCTGAGTGAATATGATTTGAATCTACTTTTTTTTTTTAAAGAACACTGCTTTATGTGGATCATACTTTAATGAGAATCAGTGTGACTTGAATCTATTTTTTTAAAGAACACTGCTTCATGTGGATCGTATTTGAATGCAACTCACCAGGGCCTGACCTTTAAGGAATTGAAGAACTAATCATTCTTTTAGAAAGTGGAAAGCTAAAATGACCAATCCATGAACATAAAAGAAGTTGAGCGAGGGAAGGTCATTTAACTTTTTATCAATTTCATGATAATATTAATGAAAATTTGAAACTTATAAAAGAAAACTGGAGCACATAGAAGAATAGGGTCAGCCTACACAATTTCTTTTCAGGGGGGCGGTGAAGACCATTCTCCAGCTTTGAAAAGGAAAATCTTATCTACTCGACTGTTAATACCAGTCATTTCTGTCACGATGAAGAAGGAAATTATCCTCACGGAGCCCTTAGGTGTACCCGAGCCTTTCAGCACATCCTTCCTCACTAAACCTGCAGGACAGAAACCTCACACACGCTGCTCTTGGTGGGGGACGGGGGCGGGATGGAATATCTTTCTGCACCTGACAAACGACCAGTCTAAAGTAGAAGGTGGGGCAGTCTATACAGAGAAAATCTACTCTGTGTCCAGGAGCCACGTCCCTTTCACAGACAGCATGGAGCCCACAGGGTCTTTGTTCAAACCCAGCTACACAGAGAGGCCACGTCCTGAGAGGCTGAGAGGCGAGCCCTGAGACGGAAGCCCCGTACAGGCTGAGCTCACGTTGGGAGCCTGAGGCTCCTGCCCCAGTGGAAAGTGCACAGATGAGGTGTGGGGACTCTCAGGCTCACCCAAAGCTGGAGGCTCCGAGGTCTGGGCCACGCACTGCCAGCCACCCCTATGCTCACCTTCCACAGCCGGTAACCACTTCTGAAGGGGTCTCCTTGGAGGGAGCTAAGGAGGAGGGGAGGTTTGGGAGAGGAGATAGAGCTTGAGAGCACCGCCCAGAGCTCCTGGGTTTCCCTGGGCTCCCGAGATGGGGGAGGAGGGATGGGGGATGAGGGGTAAGGGATAATGGATGGGGGATGAGAGATGGGAGATGGGGGATGGGGGATGGAGGATGAAGGATGGGGGATGAGGGGATGAGGGATGTGGGGATGAGAGGATAAGGGATGAGGGATGAAGGGATGGGCGATGGGAGATGTTCCAAACGTTTCCTGGAAGCTGAGTGGACAAGGAAGGTGGCTGAGAGCTGCCAGCTGGTAATTCACCCAGGAGACACCTGTAAAGAAGCCAAATCCCTGAAGCAGAAGCTACAGATTTGGGAGTCCCAGGCAGAGTCTCCATCTGGGACATAGCAGAGCCTTGGAAAGTCAAGCTGTGCAAGCTGGGGTGGGGGTGGCGCCGAGGCCAGAGGAGGCCAGGACCTTCCCTGAGGAGCCAGGTGAGCTGGAGGCCAGGGAATTGCCCCCCAGCACTGGGGTCCCACATCAAGGGGCGGGAGAGGCAAGAGGCAGACTTGGGTTTAACTGGATATTTACCCAGGAGACACGCAGTGGAAACCAGAACTAATCGGCTTATGCTGATATGGCACTATTATCAGTTTTGCAATCCAAGGAAATGGGAGCTTCTGAGTTAAGTTGAGGAACAAAGAAACAGCAAAAATTATGTTTTCCCTGACAGGTATTTAGCCCATGAAATCATACTGACTATATCAGATAAGAAAGCCCTTTCCTTGCTAGAAATGGGTTTTTCAGTCTTTCTAGCTCTTCAAAACTACACGGCAAGCCTCAAATATCTCCTTATTCAAAAAATACTGATTGGACAGCTAAAAGCAGCTAATAAGTATAATAGTTAGTACCCTCAAGATTTACAGACTTTGAAAACAAACTTAGGGTTACCAAAGAGGACAGGTGGGGGGGTAGGGATGGACTGGGTTTTTGGGATTGGCATATGCACACTGAGGTCTATGGAATGACTGGCCAATGGGGACTTGCTGTCGAGCACAAAGACCGCTACCCAATGTTCTGTGATCATCTATGTACGAAAAGAATCTGAAACAGAACAGATGTGTGTCCATGCATAACTGAATCCCTGGGTTGTACAGCAGAACTGACCACAACCTTGTAAATCATCTATTCTTCAATAAAACTTTTAAAATGAAAAAAAAAAACCCACAACACTGCAAGCCTCAAATACTTCCTTTATTTCCTTATTCCAAAAATATTGATTGAGCAGCTAATAAGGGTAACAGTTGGTGTCCTCAAGACTAGTGACATGAAATTGGCAGAAGAATAAATAGTGGCCCATAATAGGTCCCACAGAAGAGGGTGGCATGTGAGACAGAGGAAAGGGTAGTTAAACCCCTGCTAGCAAAATATTAGGGTAGTGGGACAGATCTGTGAATTCAGATAGATACAGAGTCAAGCATAACTAGAATTTAGAAAAGAATAAACTGTTTTTAAATTCCTGGAGAAAAAGTTCATAATTACTGCTGGAACACTGGCAACACACTTGGGAAAACCTATTGGAGATCCCAGGTTTCCAAAAACAAGTTAAAAAAAATTAAAATCTTTGCTATACTAGATGTTTATATAATGCAAGTACATATTGTACAACACAGGGAATATAGCCAACATTTTGTAACAAAGGTAAATGGAGTCTAACCTTTAAAATTCTATTAGAAATTGAAAAAAGAAAAAAGAAAAAATACATTTGTAGTCTTTAAGTAAAAGAAAAAATAATACAAGACAAATATATAAACAAATAGTACTAGAGAATATATAAACACTTAAAAATGAACACATATAAACCAAGACATAAATTCAAAAATTCTTCTATGTGAAAAAGCACCATAACCACAATTGATGCTGGATGGACAAATGAGGAAAACTCTTTGAAACATACAGGACAGACAAAAAGATAATATCCCCAAAAAACTGGAGGAACTTTTATTACCAAGGAAAACAGAAAAAAAGGGGAAAAATACTCTTTTAAATGATGGCTGGATAGAGCTATAGATAACACGGAGACTGTTCTAAGGCCATTTTTATCAAATCGTCAAGGAACAGAGAATCTATTCCTTAAAATATTTTATGGAGGAAAAGGGAGGAAGGGGAAGGGAAGAAGGGAACTAGTATTAGGAAGCCAACTGAAGAGCCTTGGGGTCCCGTTTCCAAAGGAAGAACTAGCATTTATGCAGAGAGACGGCAGGGAGAAGCAGAGGCTGGGACTCCGGGGCAGGAGGCAGGGAAGGGCAGGCCCGGGTCAGAGCCCAAGAAACAAAGATTGAGTCTGTACACTTAGGAGACTGAGACTTTAAGCAGGGGAATGAGATGCCCACGTGTTGGGCAGTGCAGGAAAGGAGGTGGTCCGCTTTTGCTCCAGGTGGGATTCTGCTGCGGGCAGGAAGCCTCACCTTGCAGCCAGCACCTGCCACCCGAGGCAACATGCTTTCACCAGCCCTGCCCCGGCATCTGTTTGGCATAAGATCTTTGCAGATAGACCTTGCTGTGTTTTTCCCCTGAAAATGGCCTTTTTAAGGAACACTTACAATCTGCATTGAAAAAAATTTCAGGGGGTGTGTGTGGGGGGGTTTATTTTGGACCGTTTTTGTTTGTGTTTTGCTTTTTCTAGTGTTTAGCTTTTAAAAAGGTCAACCTACTTCTTTGCCTGGGAGGGGTTTTGAGACTCGAAAGTTTTGCCGTCCTCATTCTTTACGGAGTAGGGAATATATCACAAATATCGGGAACAGGGTGGACAGAAATGCCTAGTTTCTAAATTAGAGACCAGCTGGAAACTTGTCAAAAATGCTAGCAGAAAGTTTGTCCTGTCCTCGCATCCAGTAAACAAACACTTACAGACCGTGGTGGGTGAGGCCACAAGGTACATGGAGGCGATTAAAGGGTTTGGAGTTTTTCCCTCGAATCTCTGGCCCTTGAGAAATATTCCATATTAGTCCAAGCGAAGTGAAACAGATGAGGATTAAACAGAAAAACAAAATGCTCTCAACGCACCCAGAATCAGGAAGAAGTGGTGGACGGAGAGAAAGGCGTTATCCTGCCCGGTTTGGCACCAAATCCAAAGAAAAATGCAACCTGGTTTTTCTTCAACGTGGTAGAAACCTCATTTGTTTTTGAAATGCCTCTAGATCAGAATTTGAACTGACTCTGGGTCACAGGCCTAGAGCCTACCTTTGCTAGTAGAAAGTAATCCAACAACATAAGCAGGGGAAATACTTTAAGCGCGAAGCTATTTTAGGACAATTTAGAAAACCACTTTATATGCAAATTTTGTCCCTAGACACCAGATATCCTCATAAATTATCCATTTACTAAAGTATTCACTTACACAGAGGTTCTCCCGCCTAGCCCTCCCCCAGCCCCCCACATATGTATTTCAAAGAAATTAAATTTCTTGATGTTCTAAAATCAATTTTTCCTCCTTATCACACCGACGGTTGCCACACTTCACTCCTCCAAGAATCTGCTGAGGAAGCCGTGAAAAAGATAAAGGATGTCAGGTGAATTGTGTAAGGTGTCCAGCCCGCCCACGGACTCCCCTGTGTGTGTCCCTGACCACAGTAAAATATGCAAGAGTCTTGAAATAAGTGACTGCAACCCAGATATAAGCTATTCTAACTGATGAATGGACATACTCCTTTATTCTGTCAATTATTTTGAACTTGGACTAAATAATAGGACTTTCCCACGCGGTCAGTCTATTGGCCGGTGATTGGACGTTAGCACTGGGAGGAACTCTGGGGGTTATCTGGTGTGCGTGTCACCAGTCCACCGGTAGCAGGTTCAGCGGTGGCCCCCAAAGGTCACCCCTAGTCTCTAGAATCTATGCTCACTGGCTATGGTAAAAGAATGAATATTACCCTATGGTTTAAAATACGTGATTAAGGCTTTAGAGAGGGGTCTATCCTGGGTTATTGGATTGGTCCCTAAATCTAATGACAAGGTCCTTACAAGGGGGAGGCAGAGGAAGGCTTCTTAGACCCAAGAGGAGGAGGCGATGTGACCACAAGGCTGGGTGCCCACACCAGCCAGGGAAAGCCAGCAGCTGCCAGAAGCTGAAAGAGACAAAGACCAGATCCTGAGCCTCCGGCCGGAGCCTGAGGCCAGGCGCGCAGGTGGGGCTGTGCAATAAGCTTCCGCGGGCTGAACTCAGCTGAGAAATTGAGAATGTGGAGTGAATGAAAAGTTTCATCAGAAATGACAGAGAGAGACCTGAGGTACTCACAGGTACAAAAGGTGTGCAAGGCAACTGGGTCTTGGACGGGGTTCTAGGTGAGCAGCAGAGGTTCTGGTCTCAAGAGTGCCCTGTTGTGGGCGCCGAGAACAGGTGTGGTGAGAACAAGATCAGCGTGGTTGTAGGAGGTGAGGCGGGGGCTCCAGGAAGGCCCTGGGGGTGTGGGCTGAGGGCTGCAAATGTCAGGGGGAAGAGGGGTCAGTCAGGGTCAGAGCCCAAGGACAGGAAGACCTCAGGCCGCTGAGGGGACAGGTGCTCAGTCCTCATGAGAACCGAGCAAAGGAACAAGGGCTTCCCAGGGACCCTGGACTTTCGGTACCCAAGCCAAGTCCCAGGCACACCAGGAAAGTCCCAAAGGAGGACATGGCCTCTGGAGGGTCACCAGAAGCCAAGGTAAGACACTGGAGTTGAGGAGCCAGGGGCTTATTAAAGGGTAGGAAGTAGGTCCCAAACCTGATAGGATTTCCATTTCCTAGGGCCGCCCATAGTTCAGGGCGACAGTGGGGGGAGGGGCAGCCAAGGGGACAGTCTTCAGAGAGTTTGCAGCCCTGCAGGCAGCTGCTGTTGGGACGCAGGTGGGGATACTGGAGAGGGATTGGGGGGGGGGGTCAAGGTACGTTCTGAAAATAGAAACAAAGGATGCTCCTTACAGGTGAGCATGAGGAGAGAATCCAGGGTGGCCATGGCGCTGTCTTTCGCTGCAAGGGTAGCACTCAAGAAGCCCTCGTGTTAACTGGGAAGGAGCACCTTCCTGGTCCCAGGTCAGCGGCCGCCTTTATGGGTCTGGGGCCCAGAGGCTAAAGCAGGGCCAGACTAATGACCCTGAAAAGGAAATGAGGGATTCACAGGTTTACCTCTAACAGGTACCTGTCCCAGCATCCTCGGGCAGCATGTCACCTCGGAACTTTGTCTCTGCCATGGCTCTGCGGGCTGGGTCCTCGTTGTCACCCTCCTTTCAGAGCTGTGACTGACGGTGTCTTGCACAGCCTCACAGCCCAAGGCCAGCTCAGTGGGCATGGTGAGCGCCACCTGACTTAACATCCCCCAGGGCGGGACATCATCACAGCCACTCAGCAACCAGGATCTGCTGGAAAACCCTCCTTTGTGTCCAACCTTCCAGCCTAAAGAAGGGGAGGAATGAGATGTTGCAAGAACTTATGTCTTCCTTTGGAATTTAGCCATTTCTGTGACAGGAGGCCACGGCTGAAGGACAGAATACTGAATCCACATGCATGTATTTTACAGAATTTCAGATCATCCCTCTCTTGCCTCGTATTCCACCCAAGAACACAAATGTGTAAGATTTTATCAGTTTGCAGAAGAGACAAAATGGAAGCATGGCCAAACTGCACACCTTCAAAGGCTAACCTCACAGCATCACATAAAAAATAAATTCCATCTCCTTCTGGAACAGCTAGTGTTCTAGATCCCAGCTCAAGAGATCTGAATGGTTTCCAAAATGATTCTTTAAGGTGAAGTTGTTTTTCTTTGTAAAGATAACCTTCTGCTTTAGCTCTTTGACCAGAGCATTCATCCAAGCTCGTTTTCTTCCCTCAAATTCTCTTCCCCCGCACCGCCTACTCTGTATTCTGCTGGGAGCCGCGGTCATCATATATCCTGGACTGGAATTAAATTAATCAGCATCCCGCTCATGCGGCACCACTTCCATCCTCTCAACAGCTCCCCGGCAAGGCTTGCTGGGCTAGACACAATTACAAAAGAGATGGGCTGTTTCCCTTAATAATAGAGCTTACTTAGAACAGGACTCCTCAAATGAACGTTTGAGTGAGAAGGTTATACCTGCGGAATTTCAACCAGCCAAAGAGGTTTATTACCTTCCGTTATTTTCAATTCTAACTTCCAGATTTTGAAATTCAACCCCAAACTCAGAGCAAGGCTTGGTTGGTGGAGTACTGACAGCGGTGCTCTGCTTCCCCCGTGTGGCAGAGTTTGGTATTTCACCCTAAAGAAACATTCACAGCCGAAAGCAAAAGACGAGCAAGGGCTGTCAAGAGACTTATTTTTAATGTTACTTTAAATTACTCATATCATGATTTTCTCTTATGAACAAGAAGGCTAGAGTCAAAAAGCCAACAGCTATTTTCTAATACCCTTAGAGAATTTTAAAAATTTTTTTCTTCTGAGTTTCAAAGTCAGTGAGCATTATTTAAGGTCGCTTTTTAGTTCATGCGACACTGCACAGGGATGCCATGATAAGTCCATATGTATTTCTGGATATAATTAAAATAACAGTATCCATGTGGATAAAGCAAAAATCCCATTCATCAGTAAATACAGTGATTGAAGTTTAGATGTGGTTCGGGGTGTGGGAACAGCGCCACCTACCTGGAAAGTCCTTCTCTGGAGCCTGCGGAGACTGAGGGCAGCAGCAGGGCCTCCTGGATGCTCTAACCTAAGACATAGGCTCTGTGGTGGGGACGGCACTTACTGTGGGGCATCCAGGGAGAACCACACAAAGATACACGCTTTGCTTGAGCCCGGCTTCTCTGAGTGTGTTTCCGGCCCCCAAAGTTCCTGGGAGCTTCTTGGAAATCCTGCTTCTCAGCCCAACTCCAGACCCTAGAGACCAGACCCTGCATTTTCACAAGATCCCCAGGGAATTCATGAGCTCTTGTGTTTGAGACCCACGGGGCTGGAAAAACTGAAATAATTAATCAGGATCCACCAGGTGGGAGGGAGGGTGGCAGTCAGAGAAAGGCTAGAGCTCCTGGCTGAAAGGCCGGCGGTAGAGACCCAGACTCCAGGTGGCGCTTTGCATGGCTTTCCGGGGACAGTGTGGCAACTTCCAGGCAACCAGAAGCAGGGGGTTGTGACTTCATGGTAATCACTTGTTCCCCTGAGCAACCCCCACGTCACAAAGCTCAAACTTGACTGTACATAGGACATAGCCTTAGAAGTGCGTTCAAATGCTGATCTTCCACACCAGGGAGTCTGCTGGAGGCCCAGGAATCTCCCTCTTCAACCACCATCTTGGGGTGGCTCTGAAACAAGGGGGTGCAGGAATGACGCTCAAAGAACAACGTCGCAGTGACCGTGAAGGATGTTGGCTTTACCCTGTTTATAGATTTGCATTTAGATGGTAAGATGTTACTTGCAAAAAAGATTCTGCAGTTCAGAGATGTGGTGAATTGGTCTTAGCTTAGCACTCAAAGCCCTTTATGACCCATGTCTCAGACCCACCTGCCCCCAAGCTCAGCGCAGGGCACAGAACTCCCCCAACCTTGTCTTCGTTGAGAAGCTTGGGCTGGGGGTAAAGGGGGTATGGCGGGGTAAGGGCAGCAGCCTTTGAGAATTCAAGGACACGCCAGAGCAGAGAGCTTGCAGGGGCCTCCTGTCTTCAGGGCTTCCTTTGGTCCAGAGGGACAAATTCATTTTTCCGTTTAAAATTGACATTCATCTAAATATGCTCATTCATCTGAACACACCAAAAGAACCCCATCAAAGCGAATGAATTTCATAAATGAGTCATTTTCGAGCATTTAAACACGAATCGAGAACCTCAACTTTTTAAGTCAAACGCATCAGATGCTCTTAAAATAACTGTAATTCCTTAAGAAGCAAACACTCATCTTGAATTACGAAAATGAAAATGCCTTAGTTGCACTGAAAGTGCTACCACCATGGATTGAACGGTACTTATTCATGATGCCCCCTCTGTTTTTCTCTCTTCTTTCTCTCTGATCCTCCAAGTATTACTGGGGTCTCATTGTCCCCCTCCTCAAAGTTCTAGGTCCTGACCCGCAGTGTCTCAGCCTGTGACCTTGTTTGGAAGTGCCTCTGCAGAGGTCATTGGTTACGCTAAGGTCAGAGTGGAGTAGAGAGGGCCCCTAGTCTGATGTGACTGTGGCCTTATAAAAAGGGGGGGAGGTTGGACATACCCAAGGAGACCACCCCCTGGAGATGAGGCAGCGATCAGCACGATAGTCTGCAAGTCAAGTAGAGCTGAAGTTTGGAGCAAACACCAGAAACTTCTGAGAGACACGGCCCAGATTCCTCCCCCCAGCCCTCAGAAGGACACGGCCCTGCTGACAGGGGTTTGGAATTCTGCTCCAGAACCGGAGCCAGTACGCTTCTGTTACTGCAGAGACGGTGGCGCCTTGTTACGGCGGCCCCAGCCAACTAACAGAGGTCGGATTTTACTGGCTTTCTCCAGAGGAGCACAGGCAAAGATGCAGACCCACCAGGGCTGTGAGTAGAGGCCGGCCTCTGATGACAGAGGCCATGGGACTGAACAAAATACTCATTTCTAAGCCACAGAGGAGAAGCGGTGCCTCCCTGGAATTTGGGGTCCTAGATGTGAAACAGCTTAATGATTTTAGAAATGGCAGGTGCAGAAGTCAAGGATGGTAAGGCAACAAAGTCATAACCAGGTTTTTAAAAGATGCCTTTCGGCTTTTTCATTATAATAGAGAATTTTTAGGTGGTGGAACTTTCTTTTTGAAAAAAAGAAAGAGCAGAAATGTTTCAAATGTCAAGAACTCACAGGAGGAAGTGGGCCCGTGGTCCCCCCACCAACAGAGTGGTAGTGGCTTTTGCCTTGACTCCTGGAAATCCTCAGAGGAAGGAGGATCCAGGAACTTGATGGGCATGTAAGTTTTAAGGGTAAAACAGGGAGCAGTGGCTCTAGTGGCGCTCCAGCCCCTCCCGCCCCAGCACCTCCCAGAAGAGCAGGGCTCAGTGGCAGGTGTGGCTTCGCGACAGAGGGGACGTCAGCAGCTGCAGAGCTGGGCTTGTGCTGAGACCTGAGCCTCCAGTCGGGAAAGGACAGTGAGAAACCCGATGAGAGGACATTTGTCAGCGGCTCCTGAGAGACAGGCACTGACGGGATGGTTCCCGCACCTCAGTCCTGATGACGAAGCCTGGTGGATTGGATTTTAGCAGCTATTGCATCCTCTGCCCAACCTGCTCGCTTCTTGGCTTCTCAGGCCCTGTCTTGCCGCTTGAACAAGAGCGTTGGGGACAGGTGAGCACCTGTGTCCCCACCAAATCAGCCACAGTTCTTTCTGGGACTTTCTGTAAAGTATGGAAGCTTGTGCTGTAAGCTTTCTATAAAGTATGGAAGCTTCGTTCCATGCATGTGGGGCTTCTGGAAGGATGTGAGCCAGGCTCGCCAAGGACCACGGTCCCCATTTTGTAGAGGAAGATGGTCTATCAAAGGAGAGAGGGACCAGCGGCGGGGTGGGGCAGGCAGAGGGGGGAGGAAGGGCGGGGGAGGGGAAGGGAGAGGGAAGGGGGAGGGGGGACCGGCAGGGAGGAGGGGAGGGGAACCAGCAGGTTGGGGGGGGGGAACCAGCAGAGGTAGAGGGGACTGGTAGGGGGGGATTGACGGGGGGGGGATGGGAGAGAGAGGGAGAGGGGGAAGAGAGAGAGATGGGAGAGCAGAGAGGAGAAAGGGGGGAGGAGGGAGGGAGCGAGAGAAAGAGAGATATGAAGAGAGGGAGAGAGAGATGGGGAGACAGAGAGAAAGAGAGAGAGAGATTAGGGAGAGAAAAAGAGAGAAGGACATAGAAAGAGAAAGAGAAATGGGGGAGAGAGATGAGGGGAGAAAGAGGGGGGGAGGAGGGTGATGGGCACGTCCTTTAAACACCCCGTCATTTTAGCCCCAATGTCTTTCTCAGGCACTTGAGCCAGTGAGGCCTTTTCTGCAGAGGAGAACTTGAATTAAGGTCTGTCTTTAGAAAGCAGGAGGGCCCATCTAATACACACAGCCTGAAGCAAAAGCCTTCGAATCAGACAGACAGAAGCACAGGCTTGGAGGGGAGAATAGCGCACCTGCTCAGGGCTGTGCTGCCAGAAGCTTCCTGGTCTGGTCTCGTTTCATCCTCATGACAGCCCAGGGGTTGGGAGGGTGTCTTTCCAGCCGGGTCCCCTGCCCATGACCACGCAGCAGATGAGAAGCAGAGTGCTGGTCAAAGATAGGCGCTGTTGTGCCCACGTCCTGGCAGTGAATTTCCATGCTCCTCACTCTCCGGAGCTTCCCTGCCTCCTGCCTCAGACATGGCTGGACCAGCAACTCTTCCTGAACAGTTGTATTAACCCCAGACTGTGGGTGTAGCCCATGCAGAGTTCCCTTTCTGGCTTAGTAGTAACCAAACCAACTAGAATCCGTGAGGATGAGGGTTCAATCCCTGGCCTCACTCAATGGGTTAAGGATCCAGCATTGCTCTGAGCTGTGGTGTAGGTCGCAGATGTGGCTCAGATCCTGCGTTGCTGTGGCTGTGGTGTAGGCCAGCAGTGGTAGCTCTGATTCAACCCCTAGCCTGGGAACCTCCATATGCAGTGAGTGTGGCCCTAAAAAGAAAAAAAAAAAAACAAAAAAAAAACTCAGGCCTCCACTCCATCCACCCTGCCACTCTCCAGGGCCCAGGCTGAGGTGACCAGCACCACTGGAAATTCAGATTTTGACCTTAGCGCAGTACCCTTTTGTCCTCTGACAAAGCTTCGCGTTTTAAACGTTTCCTTTTGCTGATATGTTTAATCCGCTGAGGTTTCCAAGACCCTTTGGCTTGCAGTCCAAAACAACCGTTTGACACTTTGAAGAATGTTCTATCACTTCCCCAAAGGATAAAGAGTGTATTTGAGAAAGATCATTTTCCTCCTGCCCCCCGGGCGCTGCTTACCTTCCAACAGCTGCTCTAGGAAAAACGATATCCATTCTTGAAACTCTTCTCCAGGACAATGTTCTCTTTGAAAAATCAGGACTGGTCCTCTGCCAGTTGGAGATGTGATGTAACCAAAGATCTTAATCTAGCTAGAGAACGAAATTCACTGAAAACAGAAAGAAAAATTTCGCCAGCGTGCTGTTTGCATTCCTACCAGGAAATAAGACGTGACTCAGGACTTAGCTGGGAGGAATTCCCAGCAGAGCTGTGGAAATCTTGTGTCAAGATTGGAAATCTGGTTTGGGAGAGAAACCACACTGCTCTTTGTCCAACAAGATGGAATCCTTTGTTTCCTGATGTTGTCGTGTTAATCCCCAAAGCAGGATTGGCTGGCAGACCATGCTGGCTGGGAGGAAGGCAGAAAAGTTCTAGAGTGTAGACAGTGTGAGGTCCTGGACTCCACCAGTGATTTCACTGAAAATCATGCTTTCTCTCCATTTGTTCCAAGCTTCAAACTGCTTGAGCAAGACAAGTGCAAATTTTTTGCAAGTGGCAAAAAATAAAAAATCAGATATGATCGCTGAAATATCATATGATCACAAGGTCATCCCTCTTTAAGGAAAACTTGAATCCATGTTGAAGCATTTGAGAAACTCCGAATGATATTTTTGATAAGACTAAAAGGAGGAAGAAAATAGTCCTTGCCATTAGTAAACATCTAAAACATTTAAAAATGATTCTGTGCTTTCAAAAATACTCAAACTTTAGAAGTCTTTTTAAAAACAGTGGTTTGGAGTTCCCGTCATGGCTCAGTGGTTAACGAATCTGACTAAGAACCATGAGGTTGTGGGTTTGATCCCTGCCCTTGCTCAATGAGTTAAGGATCTGGTGTTGCCGTGAGCTGTGGTATAGGTTGCAGATGTGGCTTGGATCTGGCATTGCTGTGGCTGTGGTGTAGGCTGGCGGCTACAGCTCCGATTCGACCCCTAGCCTGGGAACCTCCATATGCTGCAGGAGCGGCCCAAGAAATGGCAAAAAAGACAAAATAATAATAATAATAATCGTTGGGGAATTCCCTTTGTGTCTCAGACGTTAAAGAACCTGACTAGTATCCATGAGGATGAGGGTTCCTTCCCTGGCCTTGCTCAGTGGGTTAAGGATCCAGCATTACTGTGAGCTGTGGTGTATGTCGTAGACGTGGCTCAGACCCTGAGTTGCTGCGGCTGTGGTGTAGGCCGGCAGCTGTAGCTCTGACTGGACCCCTAGCCTGGGAACTTCCACAAGCAGCAGATGTGGCCCTAAAATACAACAACAACAGAAAATGGTCGGAGTTCCTTGACGGCCTATCAGGTTAGAGATACAGAACTGTCACTATGTCACGGGCTTAATATCTGGCTGGGGGACATATGTATGCAGTGGGTGTGGCCAAAAAATACTAATAATAAAAAAATAAAAATAATGGTCCACATCTTAATTTTTAGAATACGATATAGAATAGAACTCTCTATTATTTATATAAACAAATAACAAGCAGTTTTTAAAATCCAGCTATAATAGATGAACAATAAAGTTCTGCTCTACAGCACAGGGAACTATATCCAGTCACTTATGAGAAAACGTGATTGGAGTTAATATAAAAAAAGAAGAATATATATATATAATGTATGATTGGGTCATTTTTGCTATACAGCAGATATTGTCAGAACAGTGCAAATCAAGTATAATAAATTTTTTTTAAATTCCAATTATAAATTGTTACTTCATATCCTTGACTTCTGCAGCAACAGTTTCTAAGATCCTAAGTCTCCAAAATGCAAAACCTATTAAGTTTCATTTCCATTAACTGATCAGTTCTTGGAGGCAGCCCTTATTATCTGTTGCTTCAAAATAATTTTTTTTTTTTTCAGCTAGAGAGATACTTTTGTGGCCTCTTTTGTGGAGAGTCAGCCTGTGGAGAGTCTGGTCTCCTGGCTCCATTGGGCTCATCTGGCCGCTGTGCTTTGCTGGGGAGAAAGTCCTCTGGGTGTGTCCTCCCTGCCCTCTGGCATCCCCCTCGGCATGTACGTCTTGATTCAGAACTCCCTGTCCACCTGCAAGACATTATGTCTCTACCCCAGGTCCTCAAATCCCCTGTTGACCCACTCCAGAAAAGGAGAGTTGGAACTAATCTTACTTCACTCTCTGAGTCAAACATTTGGGGCCAGAACTTCTCAAGAACTCCCAGGGCGTAAGGAAGGATCAGGGACCATGGTGCCCAGATTGGTCACCCAAACTGCCCGTGCCTGAGCACTGGCACCAAGATAGGAGTGAATGGAATGTGCGGGATTTCAGCCGATGCTTGCTTTATATGAGTTTTCCACTGTGGTCAGCAGCAGGGCCAGCCCCATGGGTTCTGGGGACTGGTGTCCAGCTGCTCCTTAGCTCTGGGTTCTGGTCCAGGCCATCTCTGTCCCTGTTTTCACTGGGAAAGTGGCCACAAGTAGACCATGGCAAGCAGTGGTGTAACTTACCACCTGTATAGACCTGTAATCAAGTATCTGTAAAGAGAAGTCTGGATAATAAACCTAGTAAAAGTAAGGAGTGAAATAGGGTAGGTTGGTTGCTTTATAAATGAGGGACTTGGGGGAAAAATAATGAATTCAGGGCTTTGAATTACCACATTAAATAACATCCATGTAAACGACATAAAAAACAACAAACAAAAACATTTATCTCCTGTGACTACAGAACTGATATGCTGAAAACCAAGTCCAAAGTCTAATCCTGCAAGAGGCTAAGTTACAAGGCAAACTGAATGCCCAACCTCATCCGGGCTTTTTGGTTAAAGGTAGGTCGTTGACTGGGAAGGAATGGGATCCCCAAATAGGGGTGGGGTCGGACGAACAGATCCTGATGACTCTGGGACCTCATAGGCTGCAATCCCAGTCAAAATTCCTCTACCCAGCCTCTCCCCAGAGAACCTATAGTGACCTCTGCCAAGCTCGGTGTATGTGTTTTTGTGGAAAATGTTGTCTTCTTTGTGCAAAGGCTAGTTGTGTGTGTGTGTCCTTAGGTGGAAGTGTCACTGTCTCCAGATTGAAAAACACTTGACTATCAGGCTTGTGTGTTTCCTGCTCTTGGGACCCATGTCCTTCCCCATGGGAAGAGTCTCCTGGAGCCCAGTCACTCCTTTCTTTCCAGTAAAATAGCCCATGCTGACCAACAGCCAGCCGGCATAAACATCCAACAACCCCTGCCAGAAGGTTGCAGGCATGTGAATGCAACAGAAGAACCACCCGGCTGATCCCAGTCCAGCTGCCAACCCAGAGAATCATGAGCCAATAAACGCCATTTTTAGTCACTATATCGTGGGGTTGTTTGTTATACAGCATAAACTAATGATTCTTTACTGTAGAGAAATATTGACTTTTCTAAAGTAAAATTTTATATTTCTAATTGAGAAGTTACTCTCTACAGGTGCTGATGCGATGCCCAGTGCAAGTTCAAGTAAACAGAAGGTGTGGTTCATTCTAACTTCACTCATATCAAAATGATTACATGATGCAGCTAAGTGTTGAGACAGATACTGGCATTTATTCTTCATTTAGAACAAATTTTTCTGCAAGTATTTTTATGAGACAAAACTTATCAAATAAGTGTCAGTATTGATAGTTCTCTTAAACTATGTACATTGTCAATTGCATTCCACTACAGCACAAAACATGAGGTTATTCAATTTAAAAGAGTAGGTCCATCAAAAGATTATTTTTCCTTCAGACAAGGTATTCCAACGTGTATTTGTAGAATTTCAAAACTAAATCTTGGTCTCTGCTTAACAAATCCCTTCATTGCTTTTGTCAAAATAAGATTTAGTATTTTTTATGTTCCATCTATTGAATACTTTGATTAAGGGTTTTCAAGTGATTCTGAATAAAAACCTAACCAAAATTTGGAGTATTTGTTTACAACAGTTCAATGCTCTGGAAGGGCACTTAGATTGGTTACAAATAAGTTCTTCAATGACTCGTTAACCATAATGATCAACATTTCACCTTTTACAGAATAAATTTCCAAGCCCTTTATTTTACTGCATGACTTTAGAAAAGACAATAATCACTATTAGAAATAATTTTCTATTTTAAATCTCTGAAGACATTGACAAAAAAACTAATACCACTTAACTGTTTGCAAAATTCACCTTCTGCCAACAGAGCCAGTGTGTTAAGTATATTGTCCACTTATTATACATGCCAAGACTTTTTAGAATAAAAAACAGAAGTAACTTAGGTGAGCAGTCATTTGATATAAAGGAGAAGTCAGGCTTCCAGGCTGAAATACACGTGTGGATTTTCTTCCGAAGGCTCAGTTTTCTTAAAGGAACTGCTAACTTTTGAAGTAGATGCTGGTGTTTCTTTGACAGATTTGTGTCTTCTGGTTTTTATATCTGTGCCATTCTCCACAGATCTCATTATTCATCACCAATTCTCTTGAGAAGTGGATATTTAGGCCCTGATTTTTCATTGAATAATGTACTTTTTGAGCTCACTGCTATGGAGAAGCTATTGCAAAGTTTAGAAATTAAAAGACAAAAAGTAAGTAGCTGTAAATTTTCTTTTTAGAATAAATGATGAAACCACCATAGGACAAAGTATATAGACTACTCTTGATCTAAAAATGTTCAGCCTCTATTTCCTACAAATACCTGACATATCAATAACATATACTTTCTCACCTTTCCTACTAACCTGGGAGCTTTGTTATCTAACAGGTTGGCATCCAGGGCCGTGGCAAGCAAGACGGCACAGCAAGCAGTTGGTAGGGCAGTGCCTCCAAGACTTGCAGTGCTGCTCAAGGTGAGAAGGGGGGTAGCCTCCAGCCTCTGCCAGCCATAAGCACATTGAACTCACTAAGTGCTGCCTTTTCCTGGAAGAAAGGCATGGATTATGTGGTGCCTGGAAAAAGTCTGGAAATGTGTTAGCAATGGGTTATCCTTTGTCTTTCGGATGTAACCCCATGTTAAAGTGAGTATTTTATCCATTGCCTGTTCATCTCTCACACTACCAGAAAAGACAAGCAGAAGCTGGAAATACAAGATGTAACCTACCCTAGTTTATCTTACTGCAATTCTTACAATGCTCATTGAGGAAAAAAATAGGAGTTCTTGCTGTGGCTTGGTGGGCTAAGAACCTCACATTGTGTTTGTGAGGATGAGGGTTCAATCCCCGGCCTCACTCAGTGGGTTGAGGATCCAGTGCTGCCACAAGCTGTGCATAGATTGCAGATGCATCACAGATCCTGCATTGCTATAACTGTGGTGTAGGCCTGCAGCTGCAGCTCCAATTTGACCCCTAGGCTGGGAACTTCCATATGCCTCAGATGCAGATGTAAAAAAGAGAAAAAAATAAAAAATAAAATTCTGGAGTTCCCATTGTGGTGCAGCGGAAATGAATCTGACTAGGAACCATGAGGTTGCAAATTCAATCCCTCACCTTGCTCAGTGGGTTAAGGATCCGGCATTGCCATGCGGTCTGTGTAGGTTTCAGACGAGGCTCAGATCTGACATTGATGTGGCTGTGGTGTAGGCTGGCAGCTATAGCTCCCATTAGACCCCTAACCTGGGAACTTCCATATGCCTCAAGTGTGGCCCTGAAAAAAAAAAAAAAGCAAAAAAAAAAAAAAAAATCTGGGACAGATTCTTGACTGAATGAGTTGCTCAGACAACATGCATTAACAAGGATTCTTCTGAGCAAATAGGGACATAGGTAATTCTATGTCTAAACAACTTCTGTCATACTCTTTAATGTACTTACTTGGTTATTTATATAGATTATGATTGTGTATAATTGTTTTTCTTTTTTGGCTGTGCCCACGGCATGTGGAAGTTCCCAGGCCAGGGACTGAACCTGCGACACAGCAGTGACCTGAGCCGTTGCAGTGATAACGCTGGATCTTTAACCCACTGTGCCACAAGAGAACTCCTTGTATAATTATTAGTCACTCAATGCTTTTCTCACAAACATGTGTCTTCTATGATGATGTGTGTGAAATGATTAAATAGACCTGGTGCTGAGATGCAGTAGACAGGAAGCATGTTTAATCTCACTCCACCGAAAACATAAGAGCATCTGTGTCTCTTCCAAGAGGGCAGCCAGCCCGCACCCAATGCAAAAGGGCATGCTCCAAAAAGCAAGGAAACCAACCCTTCCCTTCTGTGACAATATAATGCTGAAAATAGGTCCTAAAGAATGGAGGGCCCCAAAGAGAACTCTTACAGAGAAACAGAGGACCGCAGATTCAGACATGCAATCCCAGACACAGGTCATCCTTACAGGCGACTTGATTTCTTGGGATTAGTCTTATGGGGAGATATTGTCATCAGCCTCGTTTTTCAGACAAGGAAACAGAGGCACGTAGAGGATAAGTCCTTTGTCCAAGGTCACTCTACTATGTGCATGAGGTCATTCAGTTGCTAGGCCTGGGCTCACCTGCCTTCCCAAAGACGAACTAAACAGTCTCCATGGGCTGCAAAACCTGCTGCAGAGGGTTGTCTCTGTTTTCATAATTCTTTGACAGCTGGAGTAACAAATTATAATTAGAATCCCCACACAGAGCCCTTGTGGTTGTGGTTCATGGTTAACATATATTACTTTCAGCATATGAAGTCCTCATTTCATAGGGTAGGGAAGTCGTCCTTTGAAAGTTACGGCTATTTTCATCAAGCCCCAAAGGGAATCATTTTGAGTGACAGCTGCATATCAGTATCTAGATCCTATGCCTCATCTGAACACTTGGGAACAGATCCTTGCTCAGAAGGGGAAAGGAAGCAGTGTCCCCGAGGAAGGGAAAGCCCTGCACACTGGGCTGGGGAGCTAGTGCCTGGCCTGGGTCTTGCTGTCCCGAAGCACAAAGTCTTAATTTTATCTTCCCTTTTTACTTCAGGATTTGCTGTCGTAAACATCTTTTCTTGTGTCCAGTGCATTCCAGGCTTTATTAATCTCTTTCTTCATTTAAGCCAGAGATTTTTCCCAAGAAGTAGACCTTCAACCTTCTTGACTTACTCAGAGATTTTTTTTCCAAGACTTTGAGATTTAACAAGCTGCTGGAGTTATTAAACATCATCTCTGAGTGAACTGAAGAAGAAAAATGGTGCTCTTTGGAGCAATAATAAATTTATTTTTTTCTGGCTAAAAGGACTTTTTCTTGCTTCACAAACTTGAGCACTAACGACTGTTACTCTGTTTATTACCATATAAATAGCTCTTAAATTCAATATGCCACTCAAATTCATGCAAATTTTAGAGAGGGGAGGTTCATCTTTAGGAAACAGAAGTCTAGAGTGTAAAATTTCTTACACTAAATAGTTTAAATAATGTTCATCCTAGTAATCCTGATACTTTGATTAGATTACATACATGGAATCTCAAAAGTACATATTAATTCTCACAACTTTAATTCATTATAACTCTCTGTCAGCTTCAACTTTAATTCATTATAACTCTGTCTGCTTTTTTTTGTTTGTTTGTTTTAAAGGCTGCACCCACATCATATGGAAGTACCAGGGCCAGTGATTGAATCTGAGCCACGGCTGCAACCTATGCCACAGCTGCAGCAATGCCAGATCCTTAACCCACTGTACCTGGCTAGGGATCAAAACTGCACCTCAGATGCTGCAGTCAGATTCTGTGCCACAGCAGGAACCCCCACTATAACTCTCTTGATCATTCGTGTTAAAGGAAAAAAGGTAGTGAAGAGAATACTATATTTGTAGACCATGCTTTAATGTCTCCTAATTTTCTGATGGTTTTAAGCAACCAAATGATAAAAGGTTGCTATTCAACAATGTAACTAAAAATAGAGTAAATATTATGTTATGTCTTCCCTAAAATGTGTGCCCTCTCACACTAACTTAAAATTGTGTCTAAAAAAACCTTTCATTGTTCGAGATGCTTATTTTCTTGACATCAAAAGGTAATGAAACATGCAAAGAATCAGGAAAATAATGCTTACAATTAGAAGAAAAAAATGAGTCAATGGAAAAGATCCAGAAATGACAGATGGAATTATCAGATAAGCCTCTAAAACAGACATTATAAATATGTTCAAAATAAAACGTGAAGGGTGAGGGGGAGGGAAGGGGATCGATTGGGAGCTTGGGGTTAATAGATACAAACTATTGCCTTTGGAATGGATTAGCAATGAGATTCTGCTGTGTAGCACTGGGAACTATGTCTAGTCACTTATGATGGAGCATGATAATGTGTGAAAATAGAATGTGTACATGTGTGTGTAACTGGGTCACCATGCTTGTACAGTAGAAAAAAAATGTATTGAGGAAATAACTATTAAAAAAAATAAAAAATAAAACTCCCAGTATGAAAAATAAATAAAAAACAAAATAAAATGTGAATAACATGAGGAGATGGAAACTATTAAAAAATAACCAATGGGAAACTTTAGAGCTAAAAATCAGTCAGAAAAAAAATTCCCTAGATAGACTTAACAATAGACTGAATACTGTAGGAGTAATAACTCTTGCACAGGTCATAACGGCAAGGGCAATAGAAGTGACACAGCAGATGTGACAATAAACTGTACAGGGGAGTTCCCGTTGTGGCTCAGCAGGTAATGAACCTGACTAGTATCCATGAGGATGCGGGTTCAATCCCAGGCCTAGCTCGGGGGGTTAAGGATCCAGCATTGCCATGAGCTTCATATAGACTTGAACAGGCTGAATTTCAATGAAAAATAGGCAGTTTGAAATATGGACCCAAAACATTGGAGAAATACAAACTGGGAGATGTAAATTTGGGGTCATTGCTACTTGGGTGACAATTGAAATTTGCCCTGGGAGAATATGCTGAACAAAAGCCAAGAATGGAAGCTCTGGGAAAAAATATGGAGGCACTGAGATTCCCTTTGGAAACTTTCATGCTGAGCAGAATCTTTGGCATCGGTCTCAGGACACAAGCTCACCTTCTCCTCAGACTGCAGGCTGTTCTGATTAAAGTGACTTTCTACTAGCACATGCTTCTCGAATTATCGACTTCTGAGCAGTGAGGGTCTGTAACAGGTACAGCCACAGAAAGAGCAGAGGAGAACCACAGAGGCGAACTGTAACGCTCCCTGAAATTAACATCTACTAAGAAGATCACTGGCAACCATGAAAACTCCTGATGTTTTTTAGCTAGGATGTCTGGGATTTGAAGTGGATGCCAGGGGGTCAGATTTCCTTCATCTCTCCATTGGCTTAACAACAACAGCAAAAGAGGTGGGGGAGCTATAAAAAAATATACCTCACTCACTGCCTTTTCCTGAGTGACTGTAATAATAATAAACACAGTTAAGGTAGATTTATAGACTATCTAATATAAACCCAATACTGCAAAGGTCTCAGACAAACTAAAATCATGTATTTCAGAATTCTAAAAAGTGTCAAGAAGTTATCTGCTTCTTTCGGAATTCAAACAGGTATTTTCTGCCTCCCATATGTACGTGTAGCCACTGGATGTGGAAGGAGTGGGAGAGAATTCCAGCACAGCAACCACCTAGAAGTTCACAGCCAGGCCAGGGCAAGGCTCACAGGTTGAGGGCAAAGCCCAGACATTCCCCGAGCTGCCATTTCTACACAGCCGTGTCAGGTGGCAAATGCTCATCTGCAAATCTGACAAACGCTTTTGGAAGAATCCTCAGCAAATGTAACAAGCAGCATTCCAGAAAAATCATGCTTTTCAGGGGAAAAAAAAAAGCATTTTAAAAGGTGTAGCTAAAGAAATTAAAATAATGTAATAGCTATCTCAAGACAGACAGGTTGCCAGTGACCGAATGAAAGGGGCTGCCCTCAAGCCTGCTTTGTTCATGCTCAGAATAAACCAGATTGGAAACTGAAACCTCTCAAAGGGAGCGGATAACATCTTTCTATTCCTACAAGACTTGAGGGAAACAAAACCCCCGGACATCTTCCCCATCCTACTTTTCCAATGACTCCCTTTCTGCAATTTTGTTCTTTTGCTTTTTTGCATCCTCCCTCCATCTCAGTTACTGAAAAAAGTCTAGTAAAGGACTCAAGGGATCATTTTGCTGGAGCTGTGTTTGTGGTGTACACCCATTCTCAAGCAGTTGATTTTTGTGTAAACAGGGAGAGAGAAGACAGAAGTCCCATAAAATGAAGAGTTCCAAAGCAGAAGCATCAGGAGACACAAAGCAGGACGTGGTTACCAGAGGAGGTGGTGGGGAGTGGCTGTCCAGTGGGCTCAGAGTCCCCGTTTGGGATACACAGGTTCTTCAAATGGATGGTGATGACTGCACACCATTGTGGCTGTAAACGCCACCCAACTGTACCCTTGAAAATGACTGAAATGGTAAATGTGTTATATTTTACTGCAGTAAAAAAAAAGAAAAAAACAAGTAGATTCAGCACACCATCTTTCAGACATGACCAGTTTATTCAGAAAATTCAAATTCCAATTTGGCAAAGTATATCGGGGTAGAATGGGGGTAATCATTTCATCAGAGGTAACCGCATTTTCTAGAGCTAATTGGCTGTGGGGTAGCATCTGAAGGGAAGAAAGCAAAGTTTTAAAAATCATCTACAGAGTGTGGGGTGATAATCATAATTGTTTGCAGAGGAAACCAAATAACCTACCGCCTTACACAACTGAGGCCTGAGAGATGCTGATGCTAGAGTAGAAACCCCTTATTCCATCTACTTCAATGGACATGAAGCACTGACTTTGTTCCAGACACTGGGCTAGCTGCCGGGATTGAGGTGGAAATACTAAAATCACCCAGACATGATCCCTGTGCTAAGGAAGTTTCCACCAGTAGGTGTGAAAACGAGTGCTGTCGGTGAGGAACACAAGCTGCTGTAAAAGCCGGGCAAGAGGAGCGTTCACCTCAACCTCTCCTAGACGTTGAGGTCGGGACTCTCCCAAACTTGGTGGTGAGTGAGACGGATGAGTAAAGAAAACTTCGGGATCTAAGCATGTCTTGGCAACAGCAAATGGTCTAGCTCCTCCAGAGCTTTCAGTGTGTGAGGTGGGGAGGGATATGCAAATGTTTTTAGTTTTGTTTAATCCCACTCACCATTAACTCATTATATGATCTTGGCAAGGAAGTGAGAAGTAATTTTTAAAAACCCCCAGATTGAAGAGGCAGGGACACAGACAGGTAGACAGGAAACGTCGCATCATAGTTTTAGTGCAGACTCAACCCCTCGTGTGTATCCATTCAGTAGCTTAAGAAAAATCATCAAAGCGGGAACACACACGCACAGGCACACACACTGACAGCACCACAGTTCCTCATGGCAGGACATGGGCTAGGAGGCTGGCTTTGGCTACTGCCAATGGCCGTTGAAAGGGTACAACACGAAGTCCGTATTTTACACACAGTCCACGCACACTGCCACCTTAACCGAACACAGGTGATGAAGAGGGCTTAGGAGAGGTCATCTGAGGAGAGCCAGATGAAGTCTTCCTAGGCTAACAGATCTAATGGTGACCTGGGATGCTGTATTTATTTTAAAAAAATGCAGGATAAGCAAGGCTGAATAGTAGTTTACTGTATGTATAACATACACCTCGAAAAGAATGTTAACTGACATACTACCCAAAACATCACAGTTTCTGCTTTTGCAATTTACACATATTACCTGAATTTCAATACTTGAGGGAACCCTTACAAACACAGTATATGACAAATTGTAATATTATTCATCATCCTTAATTTCTGAAGGTTTGGTTTATATGATTTTATCTCAAAGGAAAACTAATATTTATAAATCTCATTTTTCCACAGAATGAATTCATCAACCAACGTTAAAAATAATTTTTAAAAAAGCAGCTTCCTTGTAAGCCTTTCCCAGTGGTAAATTGGAATGCAAACACCTGCCAGGCTTTGACGAAATAAAAATAAACAACTTATATGACCAGCACCTCATAAAACCAAGACCTCTTCAAAGCACAAAGTCCAATCCGTCTTGCCCTCTCAGTAACTGCTAACCCGAACCCTCCCCGATCCAGGAACTGTTCTGGTTTGTTCTGTCACATATAGTACTTTTTAACATTAACAAGTTCTTGATATGGTATCGTAAATAAATAAAAACCAAAGTGGCTAAGAGTACTGGAACAGATAATAATAGCACACTGCAATGACTTAAAAGTAAAATTAAAAAAAAATCTATCATGGTCTTATTCATTTAAATAAAAAAACCCCAAATGATTAAGTATTGTTTCAGATCTATATACATCAAGATGCCAGTTCTTATAAAAATGTATTTTAGCTGTAAATGCTAGATTATGCAAAAATAATTTTGTATTAATTTTAATTTTAATGAATTTTTCCCAACTCTAATATTAAAAACATTAAAAGAACTTAAATTTTAATGGCAAAAAGTTCCTGTTCTCCCCATCTATTAAAAAAAATTGCTTTCCCTTATTAACATACAATGCCCTATTTTTAAGGCACAACTTTTTTTAGGATAAAAATGAAACCATAGATTTACTTTACACAACAATTACAAGGCAGACTTTTGTAGACATAGGCTGGAAATAATTAAATAAGTCTTAAATGCAAACAAGATCGAAAATGAAAAATTATTGTTCCATCCAGGACCAATCAACACACAGGCAAGTAGTTTGCAGCTATCGATGCCATAGTTCCTGTTTTAAACCTGCCAAAGATGGCTGACAAAGAAGTCCACTGTCAAGCTGTTCTCAAGGAGAGGCAAGCTGATGTTTCCTTTTCTGAGGAACAGGGGATGGCCCTCCAGCTTTACGTATATCTGGGCTGAAAGACAGCTGTCACCTCCAAAGCCTGTTTTGAATTCAACCCAGGAGACAGGGCCTCCTCCCCAGAGCTCCCTCCTCTGTTCTTAGCCACTGGCCCTCCCACTGCCTCTGACTCAATATGCTGAATATTCAAAGGAAGCACCCAGCAAACAGGAAGAATTGGCACAATTATTACTTAAAACACATGAACCAGGATGCTTGGTACTTCATTAGATAGTCGTAAACAATTCAACATTGATTTAGAATCAACAAAAAACACTAAAATTGGGGAAAGGGAACACTTGAAAACAAAGACAAGCATGCCCCATCTTGTAGGCCTTTATCAAGTGAAGTACAGATACATGCATGAAAACTCATAGAAAAAACAGGTTTTCTCCAGCAAGCACACACGGCCAACTCTTGTATTTTCTACACTTTCTTTGAAGCATGGCTCAGGAGAAATGCCGTGTAAAGACAGAAGCCTTGGGTTATACTTGATGGTGTAAAGCTTTGTGGTTTTGAAGGTGACCTACTTTTTGAGGAGTCTTTGAAAGGTAACGGTCAAGCAGGATTTCTCTCTCCTGCTGGGATTTTAGTCGAGTCTCAGTTCTACCTTAAGATTTCAGCAGCCAAGCAGAGAGACATCGAGAATTCAGGGTTATGTGTCGGGGAAGAATATACTGGTTAAGAAAGAAAAGCAGAAATAAAAGAACATTAACAGGCTAGGGAACAGGACAGAAATGAAGGGACAGAGGAAGAGGACCGCTGATGGTTCCTGATGTTGCTTTTACTCTATGATGTGAATACTCAATTTTAAAGGAAAATAGTCCTATGCATACGGGCAAAGACAAGGGAAAGGAAGACCATGAGTTGGGGAGGTGAGAGCCACTAAAAGTAAACATTTGAGAAATAATTTTAATGATGTAATTCTGGGAGATACTGTCTCACTTATCCATGAAAGTGTTCTGCTGGCATCTTCTGGCACAATACTGTCTTACCTAAATAAATATAAATACTGTTCTTTGTACTTATATTAGTTCTGTAATGTATATTGACTTTTAGAAACAAAATGTCTTAAAATGAACTTTTTAGAAAAGCACTTAAAATCATTAGTACTATACTATAACCAATAAATTATAAAAATAATGCATTTAACTATCAGTCAATATCAATTTTTGCACACAAGCCCTTCACAAAGCCATTATCTACACGCGGATTAATAAAATTAAAAAACCAAAGCAACCATGCTTGCTAAGATGCCAGTCCCGTTTGCCTAAGTTGGACATACTACAATGAAAACAAATGCTTATACCATGGGACTCTGTGCAAACAGCAATGCTTTTGCCATCTCTCCCGAGAAAGGATTTCCTTATCATATTGTGAACAAAGTAAAAAGATGAAGTCTCTAATATTCTGTTCAGAATTCCAAAGTCCTGCTTAAATATCAAGTATTCCAACTACCCAAACTTACAATGAATATTCATGAACAAAGCCCCTGCCCATGACCGCATGCTGCAGACTGGATGGGCACGTGTGCATCGCACTTGCTCTGGTCCCCCGTGAGGAATAAAAGGACTTTGCACAGTGTGACGTGCAAGCCTCAGGAAGTGTGCATTTTCTACTAGATGAGGGTGCCTATGGCTTGGTCAGTCTTTACCTCCAAGATAGTAAAATACACAGAAAGTTGATTTAGGGTAAAACATTTTAAAGAGAAAAAGAAAAAAAAAAGAAGAGAGAAAAGAAGAAACCATGAAAGCCTAAGAAGTTCCTCCCCTGTCAGAGTGTAATGGAATGCGAGCAGACAAAGTCACATGAAATGCTGGTGTTTTTTAACACGAAGGCCCGGATTCCACACTGAGGGAGATCAGACACCCTCCAAAGGCAGCTCACAAAGCAAGGTTCAGATCACAGCAACATAGTGGGTGTCATAACCTTTTCTCTCACCAGATTTGGCACATCTGAACAGGAGAACATCTCATCATAAATAACTTCCATCTTCATTTCTTTTAATCTGAAGGGGGAAAAAAAGTACCTCAAAAGTTACTACTTTGAGAGTCTGGTTAGGTTAGATCCATTTATTTACGGTTAAAGTAACCATGGCAAAAGCAATCTTAACTTCTTGATGAAGAGAGAATCTCCAGATATAAACCTGGTAAATTTTTTAAAAAGTACTAAAACAAAGCTTTTGAAAATAATGAAGGCTAGCTTGATTCATGTTAATGTCAAATAACTTTCAGTTAAAAAAGAATGCCTTATATTTTTATAATGCCTTATAGCATATTTTATCCCTCATGAGAAAATGTACCAAAATTCTAATGCCAACTGTGAAACCTCAATCCAAATCTTACAAGTTAGGAACTAAACGCCAGTTAAGAGGGAAAGGATGGAACCACGCATTGTGCACAGGGCAAGTGAAAACCATCGGCAGGATGACAGGGATGCTGAACCCAGAGATACAAGCACACTTTTCTCTATAAGAACAAAACCTAACACACACACACAGAAATTACAATTACAACGGAACCATCATATAGCTATATTTTCTACTAGCTGGTGAACCTGTTATTAAAATTTCAAAGGAAAAAAAAAAAAACAAGTTTTTCTACTTTAATCCATGAGAAATATTCAGTAACAGATAAATAGAGCAATTGTTGCATATTAATGAATTTGTAGCTTCTTGTGCTTTCCATCTGAATTAGAGGTAAAAACCCCCAACTATTTTATTTTCAATGAGATATAACCGTAAAGTAATATTAAACAGCTACACAAAATCAATCCTTTCTTCATCCCAATTCTATACGAAGGTACCAACAGTGAAGATTCATGATATTGTGTGAAAATGGTGACTCGTAACAACGTAGACTCAGCTATAGGTTTTAACTCACAAATATATATTATATATGCTCCTTGTGTATGACAACTGTACGAAAATAGTCTCAAAAATAAAGACAATACTTGAGACACGAAGCAACCCATCTTCCCTGATCTTGCATCCTCTTAATAGGGAAGAGAAGTCTCTGATGCTTCATAAATACTTCCGAAAGTTCAGGCTGGCCTTAACCATGCATAGTCTTCACCATCGCTTTGAAGCCTCCAGTGTTTCAGCTGACTGTCCAGCTCTGGAGGGCTGGGACCTTAACGGGCTTTGCTTATTTATGTCCCGTCTTCTCTAGATCGGGGAGCTTCCTGACCAGAGCCTGGTGATCCACCCTGACGCTGGCGAGGAGCCCTCCTTCGATGCCGTCAGAGCCGGTATAGCTGATTTCTTCACCACTCAGCGTCGTCATATGCCCCCCGAGGGCTTTTAAGATGGCATTGCCAGCACATATATCCCACTTTTTGATATATGTCACATGGATATACAGATCAGCTTTTTCCTGACTCTTATCAGGCACATCCAAGAGTGCTAAAACTTTGTAACCTACAAGATAGAACAGAATTTAGGTTACTGCTTAAAAGATTTAAAGAAAGGCAGTGGATGGAGTTCCTGTTGTGGCTCAGTGGTTAACAAATCCAACTAGGAACCACGAGGTTGTGGGTTCAATCCATGGCAGAGCTCAGTGGGTTAAGGATCTGGCGTTGCCGTGAGCTATGGTGTAGGTCAGAGATGCAGCTTGGATCCTGCATTGCTGTGGCTATGGTGTAGGCTGGCAGCTATAGCTCAGATTAGACCCCTAGCCTGGAAACCTCCATAGGCCATGAGTGCAGTCCTAGAAAAGACAAAGAAAGACCAAAAAAAAAAAAAAAAAAGAAAGAAAGAAAGGCAATGGATAAGGAAAGAGGTCTTGCTATGTAGCACTGGGAACCATATCTAGTCACTTATGATGGAGCATGACAATGTGAGAAAAAATGCATACATGTATGTGTGACTGGGTCACTTTGCTGTATAGTAGGGAACTGACAGAACACTGTAAACCAGCTACGATGGGAAAAATAAAAATCATTAAAAAAAAAAGATTAATGAAAGGAGATGACTCTTCTGAGTACAATGTTAAAATAACAGTGCAGTGTGTGTGGGAGCTCCTTGTACTATCTTTGCAACTGCTAAGTCTAAACTTATTTTAAAATAGTTTATTTTAAAGTAACAGTATAGACAAAAAACCCAAATGAGCAAAAAAATATGGCAAAGTATCTTATTCATCTATCCTCAAATATAAACAAAAAATGTACCTATAATGTTTAAAATTGAAATCTACTTGTGGTTGTTTTCCATGGGATGATACACTCAGTATGAATTGCTTTCTAGGGAATATTATGCTAAAACTAAACACCTACAGGTTTCCCTTGAGTATCCAGGAAGGCTGGCTTTGAATGAAGAAAGCACAAAATAATGCTGCTATCTTGAGTCTTTTTCAGTAGTGAGGTAGAATTTTTAAAATAAAGTAATAAAACAAACCCAAAAGAAACTGGGTCTAAAATCTAGTTGGATCCCAATCCTAATGGGAATTCTGAGCACCACCTTTTCCTAACCAACCTGAGAGCCCGTGAGAAAACAACAGTCATGTTAAGAAAGGCATGTCTATGCCATCAGTCAACTAAAACTTTCAGACTTAAAATTAGTAAGCATCACTTCTCCCTTTATTACTGTGCTGAAAAAGTTTTCAAATACAAATGTTTCTGACTATAATATGCTATTTATTTGAATTTAAACATGTCTGTCCTATTAAACAGCCCTCAAAACAAGGGTGCATAAGCGGCCCACACACTAATTCCAGGCCCTGGCCTGTTTTTGTCGGTCTTCAAGCTATATTTTTTTGTATTTTTGAAGGGTGGTAAAAAAAAATCAAATAATAGTACACATGAGAGATCCTATGCGGCTCACAAAGCCTAAAATATTTACTATCTGGCCTTTTGGAAGAAGTCAGCTGATTCTGAGCTGCAGCACAGGTGACAGAGGAAGCGGGCGGGCGTACATCCAGCGGTGGGCCCGGACTTGGCTCCATCACAGTCACGCAGGCTGGAGCTTGGGGGCTAACAAGACTGAGGGGTCAGTCATGCTAAGATCACTGAGGCCCAGTCCCAGGGTCCAGCTGCCACGTGAGTGTTGTGACATGCTTGATCTTTCCTTCCCTCTCGATGTTCCTACAGTTACCTAACAGGACAAGTACCTCAAAATCAGACCAGACACAGAACCACCCCTGACGACACACATGCTTTTGCAGCACTGGAGGCAGAGCAGCCACCGCTGTGAGGCTGTTGCTATTCTGAGATTATCTCTAACAAGGGGGTGTGTGTGGGCCCTGGATCCCACTCTAGACAGAAGTGAGTGGGAGACTGTGCCCACCCTGAAAGCCCCGGGTCCACTCACTGTCTTCCCAAGCAGCTCTGGCCATGTTGGGGGCAGGGGCAGGCAGCGCAGGGGAGCAGGAACGTACCTGCACCGCCGGCCGGGATGATTGTGGTCTGGTTCCCGAAAGTCTGAAGGGCAACCTGTTTGACCATCCCCGAATGCGAGCGAGACACAACGATCCTGGGGGTCTTCTCATTGTAAGAAGTGCGGGCTTTCACGTTCGACCCGCCATCAACCATCGCCCATGCTGGAAAGCAAAAGCAAACATGATAGCCAGTGATGGCACTGACGCTTTTAAAACTAGAACTCCAAGTACCAAGAGTGGCTGAAAGAAGCCTTTTTCTAAAGAATTACCATACTTTGGGTTTTTTTCCTAAACACAACAGTAATGTGCTGGCTTGTCTGTTTTTCACAATAGGCATAAATGAAGACAAAGTTAAGGTGGGTATGCAGTCCTGCTCAGGCAGCAAGGGGGACTGTGCAGTACTTGGCTTAAGCACCACCGGCTCCAGAGCTCCTGGTCCTCACTGGGACTACTCTCCCCTTCCTCCCCTCCCTTCCACAGATCTGACCCCCAGGGCACATTCTCCAGGAAACATCCCACCCTGCTCATCTCCATCCCAAAGTCGGATTCCTGGGCAACCCAACCTGTGGCAACGTATGCATAAGCACAACTAATCACCATGGCTACACAAAACTTAAAACACTCTTTTCTTCTAAGCTATCTTTTCTTCTCATATGTTCAGTTTCGATTATACAATGGCTTAATCTCCTAAGGAGCTTTATAAACATAAAACAGTTAAAGAGGTAGGTGAGTTAGGTTTACATATCTGCTACATCAGAGAGTAGAAAAAGAAAAGGCACTGGATTTCAAAATAGACCAGAAATGTTTAAGAAGGTGAGGAGATCTCAGAGGAGGCCTGAAATGTTTTTCTTGGCTTGGAAATTTCCTTTACTGACTACCAAACTATACAAGAAAACAAACTTACTCAGAATTATCCCAATGAGTTACTGTTTTAGTAGTCTCTCACCATGGGACAAAAGAGAGTCCACCAGGGCTAGCAATAAAGCAGCTGCATTAGCACTTACTCCTGGCCGCAGAAAAACATTTAAAAATTAACAGAGTCTAGGTTTCTGAGTCCCCCAAGTTGATGGCAGTCTCTCAAGCCTTCTTACACTTCTTTCCAAAAATTATACACAGCATCAAGGAGAACAAGTTAACTGACACTTAAAGCATGAGGAGACAGAGGACAGCTACAAGTACAGATTCATCAGAAGGAAGGGGAGTAGCTATGGAAGATCAACAGAGCAGGTGCTGCAGCCACCCCCAGTGTGGGGAATACCCAGGAGCCACACGGACGTTCCCAGAGGTTGGGGGACTCTCGGTGGTGGCAGAATTAGGACAGCAACATGGAACCAAAAGTGAAGTCTCCAAGAGCATAGTGGACAAAGTACGACATCTTTTAGGACCCCTCTCTAAGAGAGACAATTTAAAAGACAGAAAATGGAAGTTAGAAAAAGAAAGGGATTGAAAATAAGGGCCCTACAGAGACAAGAAAGGATCAAACAAGAAAGAAAAATGTAAAAACAAATACAAAAAGATGCCTAATGATAAAGATAATGCTTTCCTCACTCTAACAGCAAAGAAAGCTCCTGAACCTGAACTGAGAATTACCCAAACCCCTTACCTGTCACCACCCTCCCCCCAGGCCCACAGCAGCTAGTTCAAATAGGAACACAATACGCAGAACTGCAAAGTCCATTGAAAAGGAAGAAAACGCAGGGAATGAAGATTAAAACAGTTCAGGCTACTTGGAAATTAGCACTAAATCACAGGTGACACAAGAGAAAACAGAGTTGTCTAAAGGCATAGGAAGCAATAAGAAAGGCAAAAAATAAGTGAAACAGGTAAAGAGATAAAAGGGACCAGAGTAAAAATGATCCGTATGGAAGCCAGTGAAAGAAGAGTCAACATACACACATCAGGAGTCCATGAAACAGAAAAACACAAGGATGAAACAGAACTAATCTTTACATTAGGTCTCAAGAAAATGTCCTTGAGATAAAGAGAACCTAAATGTCCACACTGAGACATAACATGTAGACATCTGCCCAGAACGCCCACTCTGACATACATCACAGTTCTATTATGAGACTCTAAAGGTAACGTTCTTTGGCACTCCAGGAAAAAAAGACCAGGTTACTTACAAAGAAAAGAAAATCATGTTATCAGCCTTTTTGTCAAAATTCAGTATATATCAACAAAGATCACACCAGTTCAACATGTAACCAAGAAAAACGGGTATAGAGTGGGTTGAATGATGTCTTACCAAAATTCAGGCCTGCGTCCTCACCGTATTTGGAATTAGGGTCTTTGCATATGTAAAGCTGACATCACGATGGATTGGGGTAAACCCTAAATTCCATGACTGGCATCCTTATGGTGAGGGGGTGGGGGCAGAAAATGCAGAGACCAGGAGAAAGTAAAGGTGGAGGCAGGGATGAGAGGAAGCGTCTGCAGACCAAGGAGCACCAAGGAAGGCCTGAGGCCACAGAGGCCAGAAGAGACAAGGCAGGATTCCTCCCTTGAGCTTTCAGGAGTGTGATACTGCCAATAATTTGGCATCAGACTTCTGGCCTCCAGGAGTGCAAGAGAGTATGTTTCAATTGTTTTAAGCCACCCAGTCTGTGGTCATTTATTCTAACTCACCTAGGAAACAAATATAGTTTTAAAATAAAGAGGTTTTATAACTAGGCAAGTAGTTCCAAGTAGAAACACTAGAGAAAAAGCTTTTACCACATAAGAAATCAGGTAACAGCACATCCACGAGCCAGCTCTGCTACAGTAATCTACTAGAGGACAAGCTTTATCTAACGCAAGAATGACAGAAGGGCTCTCAGCAAAAGCACTGCTGGTAATAAGCACTGGATAAGTGTAACTGTGGATTTAAGAGAAAGCCGACAATAGGAATAAATGTGTAGAAGTGTCATCTCATTGAGAAGTGAGAGCTGGAAGACATCATTTAAATCTGAAGAGCTGAAGAGGTCCCGTGGTGGAGCAGTGTAAACGAACCCACTAAGAACCCTGAGGTTTCGGGTTTGATCCCTGGCCTCGCTCAGGGCTTTGCCATGAACTGTGCTGTAGGTCGCAGATGCGGCTCGGATCTGGCGTGGCTGTGGCTGTGGTGTAGGCCGGCAGCTGTAGCTCCGATTCAACCCTTAGCCTGGGAACCTCCATATGCGGCAGGTGCGGCCCTAAGAAGACCAAAAAAAAAAAAAAAAAAAAAAAAAGGCAAAACAAGTAAATAAATCTGAAGAGCTGAAGAGTACAGTAGAAAGATAAACATCAAAGAAAATATGACTGACTAAAATGAGACAGTTGGTCAAGGAGGACAAAATAAGCTAATTTAACTGTTGCTCATAGGAGAGAACAGACAATACCTCAAGAAAATGACTATACAGTGGTATTTAAAAAATGTTAGTGAAAATGCAATAAGAAAAACAAATTGAACTTAAAAAATAATAACTGCAGTTTGAATCACACTGTATATATAAAAATAAATATAAAATACATATAAATGAAGTCATAAGGACATCAAAAAAAAAAAAAAAAAAAAAAAGAGAGAAAATCCTACTCTTCCCTCCCAAAATAACATTTATTTGCACTGGAAGTAATTTTTACCCTTTTTACTTGAAAACTGATAAAGGAAGAGTAACCTGTCTTTGGGTAGGAACTACATTCAGGATAAATAAATAACCCCAAGTTGATGTAGAAATTTCTCTATAGAACTTCAGCTAACATGAATAGAAAAAAAAGCAAGAGAATTAGAAAATACCATTTCACATCTTAAATAGATCCTAAAACTAGTATATAAGAGGTTTAGTGGAATCCTGATCTCCAAAGATGCCAAAATACCCCCCAAATTGTCTGCTGATAGAAAGAAAATCAAAATAATTTTATAACCAAGAAGTTTGCTCATAATCACCTGAACCATCTTATTAATAGGACCTTCTACGACAAGTGTCCTGATTACTTCAAGTTAATGTCACAGGTAAAAAGGGGACTGGAGGCTGTTCCCAGATTGAAAGAATTTTTTTTTTTTTTTGTCTTTTTTGTCATTTTAGGGCCACACCCTTGGCATATGGAGGATCCCAGGCTAGGGGTTGAATCAGAGCTGCAGCTGCCAGCCTATGCCAAAGCCACAGCAACGCGGGATCCGAGTCGCGTCTGCGACCTACACCACAGCTCATGGCAACGCCAGATCCTTAACCCACTGACTGAGGGCAGGGATCAAACCCACAACCTCATGGTTCCTAGTTGGATTCGTTTCTGCTGCACCACGACGGGAACTCCAGATTGAAAGAATTTAACATAGCAACCTAACAACCAAAAGAAATGTTTGTCACGTGACTGGACCTTGGTCTGAAGTAACCCATTATAAAATTCACTTTAGGAACAACTGGGAGATATGTGACTATTGGATCAATTATGAATAATTGTTAATTTGACTATTACATTAATAATGTTTTTGATTAGAACGTTATTTTTAGCGACGCATACTTAAGTATATAGGGGTTAAATGTCATGATCCTTTTAATTTTCTTTATTAAAATACCTAGGCAAATAAATAAATAAAAGCAAATACATAAGAAGGATAGCAACTGTTAAATTTACAGCATATAAAAATTCATTATAATTCTGGATTTTTGAAATTACTCAATATAGAAGTAAAATAACAAGTGAAAAACAAATATTCCTCTAAATTCTTTCTGGAGAGGATCAAAAAACACGGTTTGAGACATGAATTTACAATACTATATCTCTAGAGGTCAGTATTGTGTAAAAGAATAAAGACAGCATATCAGTATAGTATCAATGATTTTAGATAAGAATTACTAATTTAATGTTATTATTTATTTTTATCTCTTTTTTTTTAGGGCCACACCCACAGCATATGGAGGTTCCCAGGTTAGGGGTCAAATCAGAGCTGTAGCCACTGGTCTACACCACAGCCACAGCCACACCAGATCCGAGCTGTGTCTGTGATCTACACCACAGCTCACGGCAACGCTGGATCCTTAACCCACTGAGAGGGGCCAGGGATTGAACCTGTGTCCTCATGGAAGATAGTCGGGTTCATTAACTGCTGAGCCATGACAGGAACTCCACTAATTTAGTATTTTAAAAGTGTATTTCATGTCACATAAACTCAGTAATTCAGTCATAACCTTTATATGGACAAAATTATTTCAAGCACCTTAAAAAATACAGTAGGTTCTTAAATAAATATTAAGTGAATAAGGATGATAATAAGGTGTAGTGATAAGCTAAAATAACAGCTAACAATACCTTTACTGTACCTGTAAGAGATGCTAAAAAAAAAAGTCCTATAGAAAATAGAGTGGTTGGTACTTTGCTACACAGACTTCAGACTTTATAACGTATTTTTAATGGCTATGAATTTCCACTGAGCGGCTATGCTACACTGACTTACACCTTTATACACTGCTTCATTACAAAATGTACTACTCGAATATCCCCTGCTTCTAAGAATTTCACTCAGTGAACTCATTCTAATTAAGTCTGCTAAGAATTTTGATCAGCTTTGTTCCAACTGCTACTAACAACAATAAAATCTAGCTCCCATTACAGGCACGTGTAGCTACATTCTGGTAAACACACAAGACTTGACAGTTTGTATTCTACCCACATCAATATACAGTGTGGATCTGAGAACAACAGCCCCCAAAGAGGGCATAAGTCAAATAAACCTTCGATGCAGGAATGGAAGGCCCACCCACAACCTAGTTAAGAGTGTATCGAGCTTTCGGAATGTCTGCTGACCAGCAGGCACCTGAGGTTCCACACAGTAGGCAAGGCTGCTGCATCACTGAGGTCCCGGGCATTTTGTTACTAACATACAAAAATGTTTTTGGAACACAACTCGGTCCTAAGTTAGAGACTTTGGGGTGCTTTATCTTCAGGGATAAGCCCATGGGGGAAAATATATTCTTAAGGAATAAAAGTTTTTAAAGATGGGCATTTATTATCCCCATTTTCCTTTCTAACATGAACAGATGTGGAAACCAGGGCCTGAAGAATGTGAATCTGTCTGCTTCTCTGATATCAATTTTTCTGTGCTTTCTTTGTCCCAGTTCACCTTGGAGAAGAACAGAGTCAAAAGCCCCATGTCTTTGATGGGAGTCACCAGTAAAAAGCATGAGTCCTTTCAGACTATCAGCAGTACTGCTCATAACACTAACTGCTTCTCTCAGTTCTCCACAATGAACATGCATGGTGTCGCTGTGGACTATAACCCACAGTGAGAACACCACAGTAACTGGAAGACCATCATGAGCCTCTGACAAAGGGCAGCATAATGGCTGTGTGACACCAAAATGTCGTCCCACTACCACCAGCACTGGTAGGCTTTGAGTAGGCCATTCCTGAGCTGAACAGCAAGCTCTTTGGCTTGGTCTTCCATATTCCCACTCCCAACACAACTGTCATGGATTTGACCCGCCACCTGCAGGAACCTAGCAAACATGACTGCATCAAGAAGGGGGGACAGCAAGGGTCTAAACAAGCTCTGAAAGGCATCCAGGCCCACAGGGACGAGCCTGATTATGAGGACTTTCATAGTGATACTGCCCGACTGTGATGCTGAGACGGCCCTGCCCTTCATCACACCATCAAGCTCATTTGCTTGTGTCCCGATATGACAGCAGGTGTGGCTAAGGCCACTTCATGGTGATCTCAGAATGCGCACCAGTGTGTGAGAGCCCTGGACCTTATCCCCAGAAGCAGGAGGACAGAAACAGAGAAGACCTCAGCTGCTGAGGAGTCCAGGCCCAACTGGGTCCCTAACACACTAAAAACCGCTCATCTTCACTGAACACACTTTCTATCCTCTAAAGCAAGTGTAGAAACCTCTGCTTTGCCATATATTATTCATATCAACAATAAAAACCCTCACCATACCCAGTGAAGGAATGAGGTAGGTTAAGCGACTGATCTTGGTAATTACTGAGCTCAGGTGAGATTCCCAAGGAAAGTCAGTACCACAGAAAAATGATGTCATAACATTAACTCTTAGAAGCACCAGCATTATTTCTTACCTGTATACTCAGAAAACGGTTTATGTATCACTCCTAGCACAGGTTTACCGTTTACAGCCACACATACCATAGTAGTAACATACTTTCGAAGATCCTCTATGAGAGAGAGAAAAGAATTATTATTAAAATAATTTTAGGATTGATTTGAAAATCAAGTTTCAAGCCCTTAGAATAGTCCCTATACAAGGGACATACTCACTAAACATTACCACTATTATATGATCAAAATTATATAATCTCAGTCTAGTAAATACTTCATAAACCCTTCAATATTTCATATTTCTATTATCTATTCCTGTGAGACATTGTTTTATAATTTCAGTTATTGTTAGATATATACATCTAGTGTCTTCTCCCTGTTCTCCACATAGTCACCTACTGAGTGTCTATTTTGCGTCAAGTTCAGTGCTTAAGCACTGGAATACAGAGGTTAAAAAGCAGAAGCTCCAAAGTGCAGAGAATGCCAAAGGGCAAATATATACACAATCAGCTTTGTCATATACATCATGAGAACAAAGGCAAAGCAGAAATTTGCTACTCTAAGAAATAACGCATGGGAGAGCATCCACAGAAATGAAACAGGAGCTGGGGCGAGGTGAAAAGAACAGAAAAAGGAGGTGGAAGAAGTCATTCTCTGTTTTTCTACTTACTCGCTCCCTGGGTGCCTAGGATTTACAATTTTGAATTTCAAGAATAGTTGCATATGCAATAAAATCTAAATTTCAAAATCACAAGTGAATATTGCATTCTGGCTATGTAAATAAATACCTCAATAATGTGCACCTCTAAATATAAATTGATATAAAAATAAACACTTCAATCAATAGTTGTCCAATAGGAACCATTTTGTTGTCGTGACTGCTAAAAACCTCCCTTCACTGAAGACTCACTGATGGACTGAGCCACTACCACAAGGAGGATGCCATAACACAGTGGTCTGGGAGCAAAAAGGTTGAGAAGAGCCGATCCACTCCAGAATTTTCATACCACACTGCTTTAATGCAGCTCTCTGTCTTAAAATCTAATTGGAAAAGTTGTTCAGAATACCACCAGGTATATACCACTGTCCTTGTTCTGGTTCTTTGCTACATAATGGCAATCTCAAGTTTGAGATCCATTTTAATTTTAAAATTACCCGTATATTCCTGTGTAGCATCAAGTGGGTCAATCCAGACAGTAACACTTTCTGCTGGTACTTCCTGAGGAGTGGCTATTTCCTTTAGGATGTCCTCGGGGATCTTACGATCCCATAAGATAACCTCCTGATCAGTTGCATCCACGTGTTCCTCAGTATTGATCTGTATCAAAAATTGTTGACAGTTAAAAAAATCTTTAAAGTAAAAAAAATCACTGCCTGGAAAGAACACAAAAAAGAAATACAATTCTGACAAAATCACATAAATTGAAAGTAGATAAATTAGTATTTTTGTTTCAAGGAATTTCACTGCAAAGTGAAAATATATTACAAAAGAAATTTCAGCTATGTCGCCTTCCAGTGCTTTCCAATCTAATATTTCAGCTTAGCTTACTGTGTAAACAAGACAGAGAATCCAAATATAGAGAAATAAAAAAAAGAAACTAAATATTAAAGAAAAAAGCTATTTAAAGCTTAATGATATTTAGGAAAAATCGCAGATCTAAGTGTGAAAATGCACTGACAATATTATGAGCACTGAATCAAACACAAGTAACTATAAAAGAAAAAGTGACAATGGACATAAAAAGTGATATACCTTAAAAATAATAAGGATGTCAATTCTCCCATCTGTAAACTACAGATTTAAAGCAACTTCAATAAAAATCATTAAAGTGTTTATTTGTTTGGTTGTTTTAGCCCTTCTTGCAAAGAGAACAAGCTGTTTTGGAGGAAGGGGAAAAAAAAAATCTCTATTTCTGTATATCTATATAGACATCTATCATGGTGGGGTGACTCTCCCTAACATATTTTGGCTTTTTGCCCAGCTACACTAAGGGATAACTGACAAAGCTGAATGTATTTAGAGTGTACAACATGATGAGTTGATGCACACAAACACTGTGACGTCAGGACCACAAATAAGTTACACCTATCTACCACCTCATATATTTACTTTTGTGGGAGAATACTAAAGTAAATTTCATGTACATAATACAGTATTATAAACCAGTCACCTTGGTGTACATTAGATCCTCAGAACGTACTCTGAAAGTTTGTACACTGTGACCAACATCTCCCTTTTTCTCCCATCCCCTTGACACTGGCAACCACCATTATACTCAATCTACGAGTTTGGCTTTTTTTTTTTTTTTTTTTTTTTTAAGATTACACACTTAAGTGATACCATACAATATTTTTCTTCCTCTGTTTGGCTTACTTCTTAGCATAATGCCCTCCAGGTTAATCTAAGTTGTCCCAAATGGTAGGACTTCATTTTCAAGGCTGAAGAGTATTCCATTTTGTGTGTGTGGGGGGGTGTATGGAAGAGGGAGGGCAACACATTTTCTTTATTCATTCATGCACAAATGGACACTTCCCTATCTGTTGTTTCCATATCTTGACTATCATGAATATCATTACAATGAACTTGGGAATAAAGATATCTCCTTCAGACACTGATGTCATTTCATTCAGATATATATCCAGACGTGGGACTGCTGGATCATATAGCAGTTCTATTAAAAATTTCTTTAAGAACTTCCATTCTGTTTTCCATAATGGCTATACCAATTTACATTCCCATCAATGGTATAAAAGAGTTCTCACATCCTTGCCAACATTTATCTATTGGATAAAAACAATCCTAACAGGTATGAGTTGATAACTCATTGTGGTTTTGATCTGTATTCCCTAATGATTAGTGACTTTGAGCACCTCTGCATACATCAGATGGCTAATTAGATGTCTTCCTTGGAAAAATGTCTATTTGGGTCCTTAATCTATTTTTTAAACTGAATTATTTATTCTTTTGCTACTGAGTTGAATGACTTCCTTATATATTTTAGATAAAACCCCTTGTCAGAAATATGGTTTGTAAATATTTTCTGCCATTTCATAGGTTGCTTTCTCATTTAGTTGACGTCTTCTTTGCTGTGGAAAAAGGCTTTTGAGTTTAATGTTGTCCCACTTGTTTGTTTTTGCTTTTGTTTTCCATGCTTTTTGGTGCCTTTTCCAAAAATTATTAAGACCATGTTAAAGAAGTTTATGGCTTCGGGTGTTACATTTAAATCTTTAATGCATTCTGAGTTAAACTGTGTTGATTGGTATTAAGACAGGGGTTCAATTTCATTTTTTTTTTTTTTGCATATGGATAACCTGTCTTCCCAGAATCATTTATTGAACAGACTATCTTTTCACCATGGTATGTTCTTACCACCTGTCAAAGATAGGCTGAATGCATATGTGTTGGATTATCCCTGGACTCTGTATTAAATTCCATTGGTCTATGTGGATGTTTTTATGCCATTACCACATTGTTATAATTACTACAGCTTTGTACTAAAATGAAATCAGGAAGTTTTGTACTTGGTAGGCTACTAAGGTTTTCGTGGTTCCCTATGAATTTTAGGATTGTTTTTTCTGTTTCTTTGCAAAATGCCATTGCAATTTTGATAAGGACTGCACTGAATCTGAAGATTGCTTTGAGTAGTATGGACATTTCAGCAACATTAATTATTTCAATCCAGGACAAATGATATCTTTCCATTTATTTGTATCTTCTTCAATTTCTTCCACCAATGTCTTCCAATTTTCAGCATACAGGTCTTTCCTCCTTTGGCTAAATTTATTCATATTTTTTATTGTTTTTGATGCTACTATAAATGAAACTGATTTCTTAATTCCTCTTTCAGATAGTTCGCTGTTTTTAGCATGTAGAAATGTAGCTGATTTCTGGATATTAACTTTTGTATTCTGAAACTTCACTGACTTTATTAGTTCAAGAGTATTTGGCATCTTTACGGTTTTCTGTTAGATCAACTCATCTGAAAACAGGCAATTTTACCTCTGCCTTTCCAAGGTGGATGCATTTTATTCCTTTTAGATACCTAATTGCTCTAGCTAGGACTTACAGCACTCTGTTGAATGGGTAAGGTAACAGTGAGCATCTTTTTCTTGTTTCTGAACTTAGAGGAAAGGCTTAAAAGCTTTTACCACTGAGTACATTAGCAGTGGGCTTGTCATATATGACTTTTATTACACTGAGGTACAGTCTTCCCACACCTACTACGTTGAGTTTTTAGCATGGAAACATGATGAATCCTAAGATTTTTATCTTTCATCCTGTGGTATATCTCCTGACTGCTTTGTGTATGTTAAACCACAGTTACATCCCAAGGGTAAAGTCTACTTAATGCTGTTTAATCCTTTCAACGTGCTGCTGAAATCAGTTTGCTAGTGTTCTGTTGAGAACTTTTGCATGTATGTTCATCAGGGATGTTGCCTCTTGTAGAATCATTGTATGACTTTGGTATCAGGGTAAAGCTGGCTTCATAAAGTGAGTTTAGGAAGAACTGAAATTAATTCTTCATTAAATATTTGGTGGAATTCACTGGAGAAGTCATCTGGTCCTGGGATTGTCTTTGGTGGGAGATTTTTTTGATTAATGATTCAACCTTCTTACTAACTGCAGTCTGTTCAGATATTCTATTTCTTCCTAATTGGTCTTGGCAGTTTCTTTTTTTTTTTTTTTTAAGGTATTTATACACATTTGTTCTAGGTTATCCAATTAGCTGGCATATACCTACCTGTTCATAGTAGTCTGTTATGCTCCTTTGCGTTTTGCAGTATCAGGTGTAATGTTCATGCTTTCACTCTGAATTTATATATCTGAGTATTCGCTTATCTTAATCTAACTAAATGTCAATTTTAACTTTTATAAAAGAAATAGCTCTTAGTTCATATTTTCTACTTTTTCTAGTCTTTTTTTTTTAGTTATTTCTTCATCCTGATAATTTAGGGCTTTTTTCTTAACGTAGGCTTTTTTATTTTTTATTTTTTTTGCTATAAATTTCCCACTTAGAACTGCTTTTGCTGCATCCCATAAACTTTGATATGTTTTACTTCTATTTTTTTATTACTTCAAGATACTTTTTGCATTTCCCCCCCTTTTTTTTTCCTGAGTATTGATTAGTTTTCACACATTTGTATATTTTCCAGCTTTCCTCTTGTTATTGACTTCTGGTTTTACATCACTGTGGTTAGAAAAGATGCCTGATATGATCCCAATCTTCTTCAATTTGTTAAGAATTGTATTCTGGCCTAAAGAGTGATCTATCCTGGAAAATACTTTATGTGAGTTTGAAAAAAAACCGTGTGTTCTGCTGCTGACAGATGAAATGTTCTGTATGTGTGGGACAGGTCCATTCAGTCAATTAGGCAAGTCTATTATTGCTTTATTGATGATCTGTGTGGATAAAATATCAATGAAAGTGGGGGTAGTGAAGTCCCTACTATTATATTACTGCATTGCTCTGTTTCTACCTTCAGATCTGAAATATTTGCTTAATATATTCAGATGCTCTGATGTTGGGTGCATGGGTATTTACAACTGTTATGTTCTCCTAGTGAAATGACCCTTTTATCATTACATATTGACCTTCCTCGTCCCTTGTTACAGTTTGCTTTATGTCCATCCCCTAAACCCAGCCAGGTCCCGGGAGCCTCTTATTTGTTTCCTCTAGGCTAGTGCCCCGAAATAGTCAACTTTGTGAGCTTCTTCCCAATCCCAGAGTCATGCTGACTTTCTGCACTTGTTCACTAGCCATCTGCAAAGGCTCACTCTCATGGTCTGTGGGGGGAGCACATGCCAAAATCAGGCAAAGGCAGGTGGGTGATATGGGTGAGGTGTGCCCATGGGCCAGTTGGTGAAGGGGCTGCAGGTGAGGAGTCCCCAGCAGTTTATGGGCAGGCTTTCTGATGGCAAATGTGAAGAGCTTAGGAGCAGCCTTTGATGAGCTCCGAGCCCTGACATAGGTGCTCCTGCATCTCTTAGCCTTGCAGGTCACCTCAGTCATCTAGGTGAGGTGACAAAGAAGTGGGCCTCTAGGGCAGTGTCTTGCCTGACTAGGAAAGCCAAGTGCTCACTCACACACTGTCATGCATCTGTTTCAGACTCTTCAGCCTACTTGAATTAACTACACTGGTATTACTTTGATTAGGCCTGCTCCTTTGAATTTGCTTTTTTCTGTGTGCGCAATGCCTATGCCTGCACTAATTATCCAATTACTAGTTATTCGATTTTACAGAAGAGGAAACTGTAGCTCAAAGAAGTTAAATGACCGGCCAGGATCACCCAGCCTGGTGATTGGACACGTTAAGGCAAATGTTCTGTCTACTACGTTAGCACCTCTCCAGCTTTTCCAGTGAGGACTCCTGCTGAGAGAGAAGAGCTTAGCTCTCATCCCATAGGTCAAAGAAGGCAAAGATGCAAAACTCCTATTGGCCTGGAATATCATGCCTTATCTTCAAATAAACTAATGTCAACACCTTTTAATGAGTTGAGGACAGGAGCCCCTCAAAAAGAGAGCTCCCCATTCATTAAGTCTAAATCTGGCTGTACTGTGGCTGCAGAAACTACCTCCAGCCTTCATCTTCATCATTATCCACAAGGATACAACAAGAAACAGTTAAATGGCCACAGCTACTACGATCTTCACAGAATGAAATGAAGCATGGCCAAAATGTTCAGGAAGAAAGGGCTACCCTGAAGGTTTTCCCAAGATCCCAAACACAAGAAAGGCCGATGGTGGAAGGGAATCCAGAGACTATAGGCCAAACCTGAGTTTTCTTTAAGAAAACACACACTTCCTTTTTTTTTTTTTTTTTAAGAGTCACACCTGTGACATATGGAGGATCCCAGGCTAGGGGTAGAATTGGAGCTGTAGCCCACTGGCTTATGCCACAGCCACAGAAACTCAGGATCCAAGCCACATCTGCGACCTACACCACAGATCATGGCAACACCAGAGCCTTAACCCACTGAGCAAGGCCAGGGATCAAACCTGTATCCTCATGGTTACTGGTCAGATTCGTTTCCACTGAGCCATGGTAGGAACTCCGACAATGTGTACTTCTTTAGAGTAAGGTTTCTCAACCTGGTCATCAAGTGAAAAATCAGGCCAGATAATTCTTTATTATTGATGGCTGTCCTGTGCATTATGGGATGTTTACCTACTAGACGCCAATAGCATTCCACTCCAGTTGTGACAACCGAAAATCTCTAGACATTGCCAAATGTTCCTGGAGGACAAAACTGTCCCCAATTGAGAATGAGTGACATGGGGAATATCCTCTTAACTAAGGAGTGAACCTTAGATAGGTGAGCTCAAGCCTCTGACTAGACAGGAAAGTCAAAGGAGAAAGAGGCCTCTCTCCATTCGCACAGAGCACCAGGATAAAAGAAAAGAGTAGCTGTGGCTTCTCAGTGCTGTTTTTCCGTAAGGACATAAACTCAGTGAGATTCGACTTAAGACCGTTAGCAAAAAATTTCAGCTTCGAAAACAACCAGACATTTAAGACGGCACATCTGGGTGCTGGAGAAGAAGGAAGAAAGGAAAGACTCTAGGGCTGAGTGTCTACTTAGGTGGCTGCATCTGGACTCCAGTCTAACAGCGTCCCGACAAAAGGAGATGGCTCATCATGATACCATCCTGCTTTGGCACATTGTCTATGAGCATAACCTCCTCTACTCTACCCATCATCAGCCAAGATGAACACTAAAGACCTACATGCCAACCTTCAGTCATAAGAAAACAAATTATTTTACATAAAGGCAGACTCCAACATCTGGGATTTGAAAGCTTAGCTTCTATGTTTAACCAAACGCAGCTCATCACCTTTGGCAGCTATTCCCTTAGCATTTGTTAATCAGGGAGAGACAAATGCAGAATCCCGTGGAAGCTACCCAAGGCAAAGCTTTGGCAGAGGTGGGGTGGAGTGGAGTTCACATGGGAACACACATGTATGTACACATAGATATGCATTTTCACTATTTCAGAATTTTTTTTGTCATTGCCTTTTAAAAAAATTCAACTTGGCTGCTATATTTCACTATTATTGCTTCCAAACATCTACGATTTTACACTTTCCCCAGGAAATTCAGTATAAGTTTTAAGTAGACTCCTAAAAGTAGTCCACGTACACTGTGGAGTATTATGAGCTTCAGGTCTCCCATTTGTAAGAGGGTATAAATAAAATTTACTTCTTAAAGTTACTGTGAGGATCAAGTAAAGTCCTGCGTAGCCAGGATCTGGGCACCTAAAACACACTCAATAAATGGTCACTATTACTTCTGTTACACCTATATGGCAACTTTTCTGAAATTTGTTTTTTTCCACAAACTCTAAAAAAGACTATGTGCTTTCAAGAGGTGAGAAAACTTTTACAAGCACATCTTATCACATCTAGATGTAAATGCAAGTATTGTTTGTATGGCTAAAGCTTGGTAGGCAAAGGAAAAACCTGAAATTTTGCATGTTTTGTTTGAGAATTATCGTGTCAATTACATCTGGTATCCAGAAGCTCATGACATCAAAGCCAAAGTTCCTTCCCACTGAAAAAAAAATGTTTAAAGGAAAAAAAAAAGGGGGGCAGTAAAAAAAAAAAAAAAAAGACAAAGAAAGAAAACCAAAGCAGTAACAGAACAGACTGGAGAGAGAGGGTTACACAAGATATGTAATTCCACAATGACAATACTCTCTTACAAAAACAACAGTTAAAGGTCAGATATCTTCCAAAGAAGCCAGGGTTCATGTTTCAATGTTTATCTAGCTCATGAAATTCCACAAGTACTTGTACTTGCAGCAAGACGTCTACAGTTCCCGCCTTCGACTCCTGGCAGGTCTGCCAGAAAAACCTGTATTTTACAGTCACGACGCTTCCAACAATTAAACAAAGCTGGAGGGCCTTGGGGGTTCCAGTTCAATTCTTCCCTTTGACAGAGGAGTCTGCGGCAGGGAGTGAAGTTAACTTTCTCAGCCTTCTGACATCAGGGCCCGCCCAGAACCAAGCACTCCGGATCCTAGGTACCAAGTGGGCGCGTACACCCGGGGGGACCAGACGGGCACGCGCCCTGAGTCAGACCACCCGCGACCTCACCCAGCTCTTTCACGTACGCTGTGTGTGACCTTGAGCACCTCAACTTGAGCGTCTCCGTCTCCCGACCTGCGAAGGGGGGAGCCAGCGCCCTACCGCCTTGGGCAGTTGGAGGCGTCTGCCCGCCCGGACCCGAGCCCAGGCTCCCGCGCTCCCACCCAGCCCCGCGCTCGCGACACCCACCTGCACGTTGGGGAAAGCTGTCTTGAGTAGGTAGAACATCTTGCGGTTGGACAGCACATCCCCGCTGGTCATCTTGTCGTCGGCCCCCTCGCGCGTCTTCCCCTTGGACTTCTCGTGGAGGACGTTGCTCTCGCGGACCCGACGCACTTCGTCTCCGCCGCGCACGGCCGCCAGCACGGACACGGCCAGCATCTCCCGCAGGTCCACCGTGCCCCCGTCAGCCGCGGCCCCGGGCCCCGCCGCTCCGCCGCCAGGCTCGCCGCCCATGCCGAATAGGCTGAAGCGGCCGGCCAGGAAGCCCGAGTAGAGGTGGTAGAGCACGCCGAGACCCAGCAGGCAGAACACGGCCACCCCCAGCGGGGAGAGGCGGATGCCCATGGGGGCCATGGCGCGGGAGGCCCGGCACTCGGGGCGGTGGCCCTCACAGGCCTCCCCGCGCCCCGCGCCGCCTCCGCCGCCGCGATCCCGGGCCGGGCGCCGCGAGGACTACACCGGCGCCTGCTCCTCGGCGCTCGCGCGCCCCATCGCCCGCTCCCGGGAAAGGCCGAGCTGTGCGGAGAAGCCCTCAAAGCCGCCGTTCCGCGCGCCCGACTAGCCCAGGCAGCGCGCTCCCTGCCCCTTAGCCGGCCGGCGGGTCTGGCTTCCACGTTAGCCAACGGCCGTAAGGTGAAAGGGGAGCGTGGGTGTGTATCCGGGTTACGCAAGGGGCGGGGCGAGGGCTATAAGGCTCCTCCCTCGGGGCGGGGCGACCCAAGGGCCTGGCGGCAGGCCGGCTAGCCGGGTTCTCTGTAGGTGCGGGTTTGCACCGCGTCCGTTGGTCTTGTCGACGGAATTTGGGTTTTCAAATCAGTTCTAGATGTGGAGGAACTACTTGCCACGCACGGGAGGATGCTGAGTCCCTTGTGAAAATTTCAATCAGATCTCTCTGAAATAGAGCCACAGTGACAGTCTGGACTTCCCATCACTCTGGTTATTGAGGAACCGAGGAGGTTCGTTAAAGCCATTTTAAGAGCAATCTATGCTTTTTTTCGCCTGCGCTTGTGTAAAGAGAGCCTCCAGGATGAAACTGCCCCTTCCGTGCTCTTCCAGGCGCAGCGGGAGTGGGGAGGCGATAGCAGGAATTTTACTTGGTTCTTCGTGCCCCTCTCTAAATGCTTATGGACTTGTATTTGTCTGAGTGTATAGACTTTCCCCTTACCTTCACCTGCCAGAATAAACCATCCGCTATGCAGGTGAAGAACTTACCTTGATTCTGAGCCTTCACAATGTAAGGAAATATTCTGGGTTTCCAGGTACATTTTACTGGTACCTTCCTCCCAGAGGCTGAGCAGGGCGAGAAGTTGCTTGTGAAAGTCCACTTGATATAAAGGTTGTCCCAGGATGGTCGGCCAATCTAGAATATGTAATCTTTGAGTCAGTATAGGCCGTATAAATTCACTTATAGAATCATTTACCAGAAATAATTGCCTTCTACTATTCCACTGATTTCAACAATAATAGTGTGTACTTACTAAATTTTAATAGATATATAATAAGCCTTAATTTTATCTCTCACCTTAAAAGTGAATCTTAAGGTGAGCAATATTTTAAATGTTAGAGTGTCCCATAAAATCAACTTAAAATGCAGCCTATTTTACTGTTCATAGCCAAAAGTCATTGGTTTTAAGTAAGCTTTAATGTTAACGACCTTAGATACTGCAAGTATACAGAATGGATTATGAACTTCAGTTTCTGAAAAAGTTGTTAGAGGCAGACTGAAATTTACTGCTTCTTTTTTCTGTTTTGTTTTTTGTTTGTTTTGTTTAGGGCTGCAGCTGCAGCTTATGGAAGTTCCAGGCTGGGGGGGGAATCAGAGCTGCAGCTGCCAGCCTTCGCCATAGCTGGTGGCAACGCTGGATCCCTTAACCCGCAGTGCAAGGCCAGGGACAGAACCTACATTCTCATGGATACTAGCTGGGTTCTTAACCTGCTGAGCCACAACAGGAACTCCCTCTACCACTTCTTTAGAGTCCATGGCATCTACAGAGTTTGCCATGTGGTTGTATAGATACAATAGACAAAGACTGTTGATTTCTTGGTTTCCCTGACAGAAATCTGTAATTAGCTTAAAAACAATCACAGCACAAACACAAATCAATGAAGGAACAGTCTCGGGAGTGTCGACAGCAGCAAATCTTAAGGAACTGGCACTATCCTTGTTGGCTTTAGGGAGCAACTTGGCAATTCTAAAGCAAAGCTGCTTTCAAAAGAAATCTGAACGTGAAGGTCACAGGGTAATTATGGTTACTAAATCCAGGGATAAATATGAAGACCAGGGTGGAAGGAAAGGCTTCATTAGGTTCAATAGAACCACCTCAAGCTGCACCATGAGATCAGCAAAAGATATGAGTTGGGTAATAGATAGGATAATATTAAAAGCATTATTACATATTCCAAGGATATTGGCCATGCTCACTGTAGCACACACAAGCCTCAATGAGACACAGAGATACCAAAAGCTCCGAGGCCTTTATACTGTAGGAAAAGGACTTAAGAATTGAGAGCGAAGCTGCCGAGGCACGTGCAAAGAATGAACGTGACTTCCAGGTGCTCTAGTACTCCGAGGACAATTGATAGGAGCTAATAGATACTGATAAAAGACAGCATATAATCATTAAGAGAAACTTTGTGACAAGAAGGACAATTTAATTACATGTTGTTTTAGAACCTCCATAGGAATTTGATGAAAAGAAACTTGCATTTTGAGTAACAAGTTGCTAGAAGCTTGAAAAACAGCATACCTGCTAATGAACATTATATGAAGTAAATGTAAAATAATAGGTTTGTGAATTAAAGCAAACCGGTCCTTCAAAAATTATCTTTTCTTTAGGTGTTGAGAAAGAGAACTGCCTACTCTTTCTTCTGTATAAACGCTGATAGAGAGAAGAATTGACATATAGCAGAAGCATCTTTAACCACCTAATACCTAACTGGTTTGCCAGACCCTGCTCTGTGCTCTCCTTGTGCTCTCATACCTAGTAAGGTCACCTGCTTTTGGGGTACCTGCCTCCTTTCACTCCCACTAGTGGACCCTTATATACATCTTATAGGTTAGTTTTGTGAATTTAAACCCCACTTTTCCATTGTGGTTATTATTATAAATACATGTAAGTTAAATATTATGAAAAGCAATCAAAATGCATATAGATACAAAGCTGAAATCTCCCAATGACTTGATTAAGATGAGTCACTAAAAACAAAAATTGCCATTAAATTGGATGTTAGAGAAATCCCCGTGGTGGCTCAGTGGGTTGGGAACCCAACTAGTATCCATGAGAATTCATGTTTGATCCCTGGCTGCACTCAGTGGATTAAGGATCTGGCATTGCTGTGGCTGTGGTGTAGGCCAGCAGCTGCAGCTCCCATTTGACCCCTAGCCTGGGAACTTCCATATGCTGCAGGTGTGGTCCTAAAAAGAAAAGAAAAGAAAAGAAAAAAAAAATAGGTGTTAGAGCAAAAACTGTAGTCGACTGTGAAGAAAAAAATCATGAAAATTCAAACAGATGCTGAAATCAGACTGACTTTAAAGAAACCAAGCTAGTCCTTCTGGATAATGTATTACCCGTGTGGTTGAAACTACAACAAATAAATAGCAAAGGAAACCCCTGCCTTACATTAAAAGATAGACAAGGGATTGTATATCTGCATCTTTTTAAGTCTGGCTAAGGCGTCTAGTCTGTTCTATAATTCCCAGCCTTGAGTTTTCTCAGTTAACTGATTCACTCCAATTGGGACAAGTCACATGAGACAAGGACTTCTCCAGAATGTCTGGATGTTTTTTCTACCTCCCTACAAATCCCACCTGTCTTATGCCTTCCTTCTGTGTGAAGTGAGTCACACCACTTGTGAAATGTTATCAACATCTCAAATGATGACAAAGCTTTGGTTTGTCTGAATGATTCTCCACGCCCAAATTTACCTCGGAGAAACTTTAAGTGTTTGTGTTGTCTCTCTGCCAGTTAGTTCCCCTGGATTTTTCTTTTTTCACATAAAAGTGCATTTTAGGCAGGCAAGTGAATTAGCTAAGAGATCAGGCCAGTTAAACCCTAGGTAAAAGTGGTCTTGCTACTTTTCTGAGAAATCAAAATGAGACAATGAACTGATGTCATTTCTTCATGTTTAAATATTAAATTTTAAGAAGAGAATTATTTGTATCTTCTTCCCTTCAATCCTATAAAAACAAAAATATTGTTTTTGTTTTTGTTTTTTTTTAATAGGTCCAGTGATACAGTGTTAGGTTCTGCCACTGAAGTTCTCTCTTTGGCAGATCATAAAATTCTTGGGACAATGGCTTTCATATGTTAAGACTCTGGATGATCCATTTCATAAAATACGATCTGTATCCATTCTTTTTTTCTTTTCTTTTTTTTTTTTTTTAAATGGCCTCACCTGTGGCATATGGAAGTTTCCGGGCCAGGGAATGAATCCAAGTCCAGCTGTGACCTATGCCACAGCTGAGACAATACCAGATCCTTAACCCAATACTTCAGGAGAGGGATTGAACCCACACCTCTGCAGTGGCCCAAGCCGCTGCACTTGGATTCAGTGGGAACTCCTACATCCATTCTTGAAATTGATTTTCCTCAAGATTTAGAAATACTTAACTGCATGGGTAAGTTTTTCAGTTACTATAAAATAATATGTTAGCATCATGACACTTACTGTGGCCTCGATCTTAGCAATAATAATAGTTAAAATTTATTTTAAGTAGAGGCAATGTTGTAGGTATGTGCAATAGAAACCTGGATATAATTTCTGCCCTTTGAAATTAATCACTCTAATCCACATGATCAACACAAAGTCAGGTAGATATCTTACATATCCTTATATCTGCTGACCTCAGATCTTATATATAAACGAACTCAGTATATATTTATGAAACTGGAATTTTAATGAAATTTTGTCTGTTGTATAAAGTGTTTTCTGAAATATCGAATTTAACAACTACATTAAAGACCGAACATACATTTGTCTGTTCACGGCATTTGTTTCACAAGCACACAAGTCAGCTGAAACAAATATTAGCTTTGGAGCTGTTGAGATGTTATATATTTGTTAATTTTTGTGTGTTCTTTATTAAATCCAGTGCTTGGCAAAGCAACAATTCATTTAGTAATGTAAAATTTCTTACATATTTTATTCTCTAAGTGGTCTGAACTCATGTTATACATTTTGTTCATTATCTACCCAGAACCTAAGCTAAAATAATCTTAAAACTCCATATAGTTAAAAAAAAAAATACTGTATAGTATCTGAAATGTTCTAGTCTGCAAAAAATGGCTTTTGAATGTGTTCATCAATCATGATTAGAATATATAGCCTAGCAAAATGTGTTCATAATTTATATTATAGAAGAACCACGTAATACTATTGTACAGGTTGGGTGTAATTCAAGCCAAGTCAGACCCCCTGAATGTAAGAACTCAAAATTTAATATTAGCCAATGTGTCTAAAACATTTTGCCAATGAACAAAGGTTTAAAAAAAAAAAAGAGAGAGAGAGAGATTTTTAGAGCCGCATCTGCGGCATATGGAAGTTCCAAGGCTAGGGGTTGAATTGGAGCTGTAGCTGCCAGTGCCACAGCCACAATACCAGATCCGAGCCGTGTCTGTGACCTACACCACAGCTTGTGGCAATGCTGAATCCCTGAATCACTGAGCAAGGCCAGGGATTGAACCCACATCCTCATGGATACTAGTCAGATTTGTTTCCACTGCGCCACAATGGAAACTCCCCCAAAGAGCTATTTTTTCAATGTTGTAGATATAACAAAAGAAAAACTTCACTACACAAGGCTTACCTTACTACTTGAAATATTCTTCTGTGGTTTTAAAGCCTTGAAATTGAAATTGGGTCACTGATGGGAGACAGTTGTGAGTCTCTGTGTTTTTCCCTTGTCTTTCCAGCAGAAGCACTGACTCTTTTTTCAAGGATGTTATCTTTGCAAGGATGATCATACCACAAAGAGCCTTGAAAGACAGAGCTGGGATCTCCCTCTAGAGAGAATGACAAGTTTGTTTCCTGTGCATTATAATAAACATAACAGCAGACAGGCTTACTGCCAGTGATAAAAGATTCAGGGTCCCTAGTTCTAAGTTCCTCTCCTGTAATACACCTACTGTGTGTGCAAGAGTCTCTTGGTGCCCGCCCCCCATGGGAATTGGGGCTTGAGAAGCAAGTGGAAATGTTGACACTCTGAATGCCACAATTGCTTTGTCTCTGAGCCAGGAGTCTCATTTCTTCTGCCAGATTCCATGAAACTGGCAGGCTAATTTCTTAGCTGTCAGTAAGAGTGAAATCTCAGACCCTTCCCTTCTTTTGACAGTCAACATCCCCACATCGTCAATTCAGAAGGCCAATTTTCCCAATTCAATTTCTTCACCTTTGTCCCAAAGCAAATAGAAAATATATTTTCCTGCATCAGAAATTTATTTACTAACGAAACTCTATTCTGCTACAAAGTGTCTTTCTCAGGTGCTACAAAGTGTCTTTCCCAGGCATTCATCCTTTTAAGAAACTAAGTTCCTTGCTCATCCTCCCTGTCCTGGAGGTTTTAAGAGTTAGAAAAGAGGAGACACACCCAGATAGCCCTAGGTGACAGGGTTTACCCCAGGAACATACCCAGCAACCTAGAGTCATTCTGTGCCTCGGTGCTTCTAAAACTGGAATGTTCAGCAGATCAGGAGTACTTCCGGAATGACTCGTAGGTGTGTGGAATACAAAGGCAGCTCCCATGACCCACTTTTCCTTGCATGCATCATGTTCACACTGGAGCGAGGGAGTCACTCGTATTAGCAGAGTTTTATGCCAATTTACCTCCCCTGCTGTAGTTCTGGAATGCATTTGCTTGAGTGTCTTTGGCACTGCTCAGGTCATTTTAGCCAGGTAGCAAGATTACTTTCATTTGACAATCCCCAGATTTGGGAAAAGCCATAGCTACTGGAAAAAGAACGGTCTGATGTTGCTTTCCTTCGCAGAGGGCCGGCGGGCAGCTATAGCCATCATTACCGCCCAGCTAGTACAGCCCCCCAAAGTTACATTTTAACATCCTTACACCTCATTACAAAGTTGCAGACACCTGCCAGGTGAACATCAAACCAGAAAACTCTAGAAGTTAAAAGAATAAAAGATAATTTAGCTCCATCTCTTAATTTCATGGGTGAATAAACTGAGTTCTCCTGAAGCTAAGCCAGATGGAAAACCCTGCTCTCCTACTTCCTGTTCAGCATGCTTGCCACCAAATGCCCTGAATGTGGGCAACGTACCCCTCCTCTGGGGGACAGCTAGAGCACCAGCCCCTCAATGCAGAGCCTGGCTTTTCAGTCTTGGCCACGGTGCCTGCTGGCACCATTCTCTCTGCCCAAAAGCCATCCCATCCCTTTTAGAATTGCTAATTAAATCACTTTACATTTGCATATGATCTGATTCAGATTGCATTTAAATTTTTTTCTAACTTCTTGAGTGCTTCGGAATGATACCATTTAGTTTTAAATGTTTTCCAATTTCGATGCTATGAATCACTCATTACCATGAACAACGCTAAGAAACAAATACTCTGCAAGTTTATCAAGGCTGGCGTTAGCTAGCCCAGTGTCCAGGAGGTTTCCTTGGATTTCATGCCCTGTGTGCATGTTCCCATGGCAAACAGGGTGCCTCTGTCATTGAGTAGACTTCATTGTATCATCACTGCCTGGTGACCTGGCTGCCTCCCTACTGGACTCTGAGCACCTTGTGGGCAAGACTCACGGCCTATTCTGGGTTGGTGTCCCAGAACCCTGCACTGCACTTGACCGGTGCTCAGCAAATGATTCACTATGCATTTTGTTCATTCCGGCACATTTACACAGTCATTGCCATGGCCCCCTGGATTCCTCACTGAGCCTTGTTCTTTACTTTTTATCTTGTTCTCATCTGATAGGTTAATAGAGTGAGGCTAACCATCTCTCAGACACAAAACCTTGACCAAATCTAGCCCAAAGTTAATAGGAAGTGAGGTAGGAGGTGTTTACTCCATTTAGTCTCAAAGGAGCATCCCTTTCTCTTTAAGCTCAGATGCTCTCTTTCAGCCTCTGAAGAAGTGTCATTTATAGGGACATAGCTTTGGAAACATGAAGCAAACTTATCTCTGATGTACATGGGGCAAGTCAAAGTGAGTCCAGCTGATGGTGATGGATAAGGGGGTGAAAGGCAGGCAGACTTCCATGATTCCAGATTCTCCAGGCTATTAATTAGGAGATGACCAGCAAAAAAAAAAAAAAAAAAAAAAAAAAAGGAAAAGGTATGACGGCAAGAGTACAACACTTCCCATGAAATAGCTTTATTTCATGAAGTGGAAAAATTACAAATGTTATTTTTAAAATCAGAACAGGAGTTCCCATCGTGGGGCAGTGGTTGACAAATTCAACTAGGAACCATGAGGTTGTGGGTTCGGTCCCTGGCCTCGATCAGTGGGTTAAGGATCCGGCATTGCCGTGAGCTGTGGTGTAGGTTGCAGACACAGTTCAGATCCCTCATTGCTGTGGCTCTGGTATAGGCTGGTGCCTACAGCTGGGATTGGACCCCTCACCTGGGAACCTCCATATGCCGTGGGAGCGACCCTAGAAAAGGCAAAAAAAAAAAAAAAAAAAAGACAGTAAATAAATAAAAAATAAAATCAGAACAAAATGTATACATGTTACAAAATGGCAAAAGATAAATAATATGAAAACATCATATTACAGGAAAATGCAATTACTACAGATAAAGAACAAGAAGTCTTTGGGGACATTTATGGGGCCATGCTCTGTTTAGACTGTTCATATCCAGGAGCAGGGCTATGAGAAGGAAGTTGACTATAAGAGCCCTCATGGTAACATCTGAGGGGACAAAAATGTCCTGTGTTATAATTGGGGGAGTGGTTACCTGAGTCTATGCTTTTGTGAAAATTCTTCAAATTAATGAATTTTATTGTATGTAAATGATACCTTAAAAAGTTGATTTTTTTTTTTTTTTTGAAAGAAAGGGAGGTGGGAGGGAAGACGGAAGGACAGACAAATCAAGTCAAGAAACGAATTGTGCCTCTCAGGGTAATGTAAATCTTTGGAGAAAAAGTAGAGCAATGGCAGCGCTGACCTCTGCATTTCTGCCACGTCAGACTATACTGCATGTCCCAACACAATGGCCCTGGTGGAATGTTCTAAGAAGGCAAGAAATATCTTCTATTCCTGGCTTGCACCCTCCCTGAAAGCTCCTTCTCCCCACTGAGTGTGAAGGCAGAAATAAACAGACTAATCCAGAGAGAAGAGAGAGCCCTTCCTCTAGCCAACCTAGAATGCGGGTGACTGGGGAGTGGGTCACCCCCAATTCCTTTCCAAGGGGCACATGGCAAATCAGTACCAACCAGGCTGGTGATAAAGCCCCCAGGCTGGTGGATCTGTTCCCTGAAGTCCTGCAAAGATGAACCTGGATAAGAAAAAGTAGGGCAGCATTTAAAAGTGAAATCACTGGTCTTTATCAGTCACAGGGAGGCCGAGGCCAAATCCGAGGGACCAGTGCACACCACAGAGTTGGAAAGGCCTCTTCCGCTGAAAGGCACCAGGCCAACTTCAGCCAAAGCTGCGGACCTCCCTGGGCTCTGAGGCCCTGCCTAGAGGGAACAAAGCTGCAAAAGTAAAGCACAGGGCTGGTGCCTTGTTTCCAGGGAACAACAGGATGAGGTGGTTCCAGTGGGGGTTTCTTTTGCTTCCTGAACCTGTTTTCCCTTCTGCTGCGCCCCAAATCTGAGTAGCAGCCAGCCCCATGCCCGCGATCCCCTCCCCACTCCAGCCTCCTCCCATCACCCCACTGTCCCAATGTGTCTGGTTCTCCTATCAGGTCCTGCTCCGTGGGGCATGGCCTTGTTGTCCTAATACTTGGGCATAAACTTCGTAAGGCTCCACCCACGTGATATGGTCTTGACCAATCAAAGAAACACACTCCGGCCTCCGAGATTTCTTTCATTGTCTGAATTTCTAAGCACTGAGACCACGCCTTTCTCTTCCACTTTCTTTAGGAGCTTGGTAGTTGACTTCCTGGGGCTGGGAAGGCCCTGGCCTGAGTTCCCAGACTTCAGCTCCCCTCTGGGCCTCTGACCTCCGAGGTAGCTCTCCCACCCCCTGCTTTCACGTGCCCGGTCTGCCCAGTGTGACCGGGCTGTGCCAGCGGGCATAGGTCTGCCTCTGACTAAATGTGCTTCAAGTTAAAGGCACTGTTTTATTTACTGGGATGCCTGGTTCCCCAAGGCTTGTAACCTCATCTTCCTTTCTAACGACCCCAGTACCTGGCCCAGACCTGGCCGCATCAATACCGACTGCTGATTGAGGATGATGTGATGATTTGGAACCCGGAAAAGCAGAGGGGGCTGGGCCCGGTGGCACTGACCGTTTGCAGCAGGTGGGGAGAAGCGAGTTTTCTCTTTGTCTTGGAGTTGTGACTGAGATTCTGAAGCTGAGAACAGTGGGGATGAAGAGCCCGTACTTTAGGAATGACACGTGTGGGTTCAAGGCCCCAGGCCAGTCCCTCCCTCTCACCCACGTGTGGCCCAGGAGCATGATGGGAGGAGAGGAGGTGAGGATTCCTTTAAAGCTGTGTTGGATGGTGTTCTTACCACAGCCGTCCCCCCATCTCTGCCTCATCATCCAGCTCAGCTATGCAAAGACTGAGACCCTGGACAAATCTCAACGTCCTCAGGTGGAATCACAAGGCCATAGTTGAGGTCTCTCTAGGATTAAAACAGATCGTTTTATAAACTGCTCAGCACAGTGCTTACATGTTCAATGTTAGCTGTTTTTGCAAAGTGGATCCCTTATCTTGGTATCATGGCCTTATCTTGGAGACAGTAAAACCAGTCTCAAGGAGAATAATTTTTTAAATTTTAATTTAAAAAATTTATTTATTTTTATTTTATTATTATTATTATTATTATTATTATTATTATTATTATTGCTTTTTAGGGCTACAGGTGCAGCATGTGGAAGTTCCCAGGCTAGGGGTCAAATTGGAGCTGCAGTTTGGATACCACAGCCACAGCAACATGGGATCTGAGCCCAGTCTGCGATCTACACCACAGCTCACTGCAATGCCAGATCCATAACCCACTGAGTGAGGCCAGGGATCAAACCCTTATCCTCACGGATACTAGTTGGTTTCATTTGTGCTGAGCCACCACAGGAACTCATAGGAGAGTAATCGAGAGCCTGGCTCTGTTGCCGGCTGCGTGAGTTGGAATCCAGGTTCTGCCATTTACTGGCTGTATGATCTTAGGCAAGAGACTCAACCCCTCTTACCTAGGTGGGCAAACACACACACACACTCACGGGATGCTAAGGAATCTTCAGAGGGTGCTTTGGAGACAGAATTACAATCCAACTCATAACAAGTGTGGCATGTGTGAGACTCCTGGGGCATGAGTCCAGGAGTTGGTGGGGTGGCTGGAGAGGCACTAAGCAGCTGAGTGGGGCAGGGATTAGAAGTAAAGTTTTTCATTGGGTTGGCTTGTCCCATGAATGTTCTACATGTGTGTATTTCCCTCCCTGTGCCACCCTGGCGGCCCCCTCAACACCCTCAGAAAACATCCACCAGGTCCTCTGCCGCTCACTGCCCCTCCCACGGCCCACACTGGCCCCCTTCCCTCCTGACTAACAGACCCTGCTTTTTGTGAGAGAGCAGATCCATGCCCAGTTCAATGCGATGGCTCACGCGTCATCCAAACAATGGTGCTAACACTGTTGTCTACAGCCTCGGGCTTCTTAGAAGCTGGAAGCTGGACATAAACCCAGTTCCGGCCAATGATACTGAAGAGAAGAGCCTTACAGAACAAACATGAGTGTAGAAGCCTGTGCCGTAGGCCAGGAGAAAAGACAGAAGGAACCACGTACATGTATAGTTTTGTAAAGCCCGAGAAAACTCAGGTGGTAGCCAATTACTATAGGTAGGAACTTTATAATGTGGGAGCTAATAGCTCTATTATATTTTGTAATGATCAAACCGCACCTGGAGTTCTGTATTAGCATCTGAACCTCACATGAGAAGAGTGTATTCCCAAGTTTCAGTGTTCATTTTAAATAAATCTTTCCCCCCAAATTCATTAATTATGGAGACTCATGCAGCCGTCATTCCTAGACTGGAGAAAGAGCATTTTTCCTCCTCAGGGGGAAATCTTGGAGAAGAGGGAACCATGGGGTGCCGGGGGGGGGGGCGGGTAGGGAACCCTGCCTCTCCTCTAAGGCAACCCAGGTTCCCCTCCCCCACTCCGGCAGGGTGTCCCCATTGCCAGCTGAGTATCACCAGCTGAGGTCACTAATGCAGAGGACAATCAGTTTAGGAGGGAGTCACCAGACCATCTCATGTTCATGGCTGGGGTATTTAATTATATTTGGGCTTCAAACCAGATAAAGGGAGACATCATAGCTGTCCAGGGAGAGAAATTACATTACTCTAGAAGATTACATATGTATGATACAGAACTATTACTACACTGTAGTACAGTTAAGGTCAATTGGGAAGAGGTTATATAAAGATAAGTTCTTGTTCAAAAGAAGGTGTGCTTCCATCCAACAATTAACTCTAACAGTGCCGTAGCTTAGAGGCATCGTGGATCCCTGTGTATGAAATGGGGTTCCAGCGGAAGCCAGCTGATTACCTGGTGGCAGCACAGAAGGAATTGCACAGTGAGTGGGAAGGTCAACTGCATGACCTTGAAAGACCCTATGATTTATGACTGCCTTAATATAGTGTCTATTGCTTTTCTCACAGAAATATGACTTTCCAGTGCAAATATATATATTTGAACAATAATAGACTACTTCACAACTATTCCCAGACGAGTTGTTAGACATGATCTTATTCTTGTAGAGTGTAAATTTTTCGTCTAATTTGAGTGAAGTGCAGATGAGAGAAGTTTCTCACAGAAAAGAAGGCTAGTCATAGTTAAGTGTATCATTCACTTGACATAATATGAATTTATTATCATGCCAGTTTGGTGTTTAAGGGTCATTGCCTTATATTCACAATTTGTCTTGAAAGTAGCCCAAATAATTTTTACTGAAAACTCGGCATCTACTTTATGAACCACGAACGCCCTTCTTAAATTATAAAGATATGATTAATGAGCTCCATGAGCCCTCTCCCTGAATTCTCAAGTACTACTGAGAAAACCGCAGCGTTATGGAGGAAAAATGAGTCTATCCAGAGAGTTGTTCTTGCATTTCTCGTGACAGATTACACTTGTAAGGCTGAGGTGGTGGTTCAGATGGGTTTTTAATTGAAATTAATAGGGAAGATAAGAATGTTGGATGGAAGAAACAGTCAATAATGAGATTTGTAGAAATAGCATAAACCCCCCACTTCATGCTTGAGCTGGATTGAAAACATTAACAATCAGCCTTGATGACTATTAAATCTCTCTACGTAGAATAAAGCAGATTAGGAAAAACAATGTGTCATTAATAATAGGAGATATAAATGGATGTAACTGAGCTTAGAAGGCAGCTATCAAAAAAAAAGAAAATCATAATTCTATGGAGTTCCCATTGTGGCTTAGTGGAAAGGAATCTGACCAGTATCCAGGACGGTGCAGGTTTGATTCCTGGCCTTCCTCAGTGAGTTAAGGATCCGGTGTTGCTGTGGCTGTGGTGTAGGCTGACAGCTGCAGTTCCAATTCGACCCCTCGCCTGGGAACCTCCACGTGCCACGGTGCGGCTCTAAAAACACACACACACAAAATCATAATTCTAACTATGGATAGGTGAAGAGCTCCATCTTCTTTTCATCTGCTCCTGGATTAATCTAGTATTGAACAGAATGTGAGTGTTGGTACCCAGCCGTAATATTACCAAATTTGACTCTCTCATGGGAAAGTATTTCTTCTAGCTTCTCTTAACCTATAAAAGTGTTACATAGAGAGATTTAGTGTTTATCATACACTTGTTTTTTAGGGCTGTACCCAGAGCATATGGAAGTTTCTGGGCTAGGGGTGGATTCAGAGCTGCAGCTGCCATCCTACACCACAGCCACAGCCACAACAACACAAGATCTGAGCCATGTCTGTGAACTACACCATAGCTGGTAGCAAAGCTGGATCCTTAACCCACTGAGCAAGGCCAGGAATTGAACATGTGTCCTCATGGATACTAGTCGGGTCCATTACCACTGAGCCATGACGGGAACTCCCAAGAAAGCTTATTTTTAAAAATATGCATTTAAAAACAATTATATCTTCTCCCTCTTCTTTGTTCTTCTATCTGAATAACTCGTGTTCTTTCAGCTCTTTCTATGGCTTTGTTCCACGACCCACTTTATCCTTTTGCAAGTGTGATACAAAGGACTGAATGCAGTATTTTATTTTTGAGATAGTTGGCAGAGAGCAAGTCTTACATCTCTCTCATTCTGGAAATCACATTGATATCAACAATTTTTTTTTTGCGCATTTGCAGTCATATCCAGTATTGATTTGTACTGAATAAAACTCTCTGAGTTAATGGACCTTAGCAATTTTTTTCTCTGCAACAGTTTTTCTCTGCAATTGAGTAATGCAACCTCATGCACATTGATGGCAGTGCTCTTCAAAGTCAAATGCCAGAGCAAGGAAAGCAGTGGGTCCGAAGAAGATGAGGATGGGAAGAAAGGCATGAAGGCCTTGAGAAAATTCAGATCGAAAATTAATTCTCATGTGAAGCTCAAGCTTGCCCCAGGGCCTGCATCTGTTCATGCTGTTCCCTCCTCCTGGAATGCTGTTCCTGTAGACCTTAGCCTGGTTCTTTCCTTTATGTTACCCAGACCTCTGCTCTGACATGACCTTGTCATAGAGGTCTTCTGAGACCAACCCCCACCCCCCGGTCCCCCACCAAGGCCCCTCCTCAGTCTCTGGTCCTTTATCCTGAGGTTTAACTTCTTCCTGGCCATGATCAGTCTCTGAATCTACTTATTCATTCATTTGTTTACTATGTGACTCAGACACTAGAACTTGCCCTATGGAACAGCTGGAACATTGGGGTTCAGATCTTGGATCCACTCCTAACTGCTGCTGAATGTCTCTCTCAGTTTCTTCATCTGTAAAGTGGTAAATGTTCACACAAATGAGTTGTGAGTTTGAGTGCGTTGATGCAACTGTAGAGCACTTTGCAGATGCCTGGCTCGTGGTCAGACCAACTATTGTCTTATCCAGGGTTGTGTTTGCAGAAGTGTCCTTCAATGGATGCTTCAATATTTTAAAAATAAACAAATGTTGATTAAATGTTGAATAAATGTAATCATCACAATCAATCCTTATTGAGTACTACTCCTTGCCAGGCATCGTACTATGCAATAAACTTCAAAAAAGAAATTCTTCTCCCTGATTTACATCTTCAAAATCTGAGGCTTTGGTTAGCTAATGGTTCAAGGTCCCAAAGGTGGCACTTATCAAAGCCAGGGCACAAATCTAGGTTTCATGTGATGCAAAAAACATCTTAACCACTTTTCTATGCTGCTGCTTAATTGACTGCATTTTAGTAAAGACCACATGATGGCTGCCATTTTAATTCTTGAAAGAATATAATTCACAAATACCGCCTTGATAAATCCTGTTAGTTGTTTATCACAAGCATTTTTCTAGTATGACATTTTAACGTGATCTTTGAAGAAAGCAGGACAGAATGAATGGCCCTGGGGGTGAAGGGCAATTTCTTTGGGAGGACACGTCAGTCTGGTAGAGACCTTACTCTTAAACAGAACTCCCTGACTGGCATTGCCCCATTGACACCTGTCAGTTCTCCTTTCCACAGTTCTATCATAGCCAGGTTAATATTGTGTGAGTTGTGGTTACTCACATTTCATAGCAGTGAAGTAATTCGTTTCTCTGTAGAGACAACGAGTGAACCTGTATAGCTGCTCTTTCTCTAGGACAAAGATCAAAATGTTAGCATTTCTGTTCTTGTGTAGTCTTTGTGGTAGCCCTCTTCCTGGTTCCTATCAAGTCAGAAAAGTTAAAACAAAGCCAGGCGGGGGGGAATGATGAAATGGCCCCGGGTTAAGATACCAGGGTAACAGCTAAGCCGCCATTTTCTGAGATGTGTCTTTTCTAAGCTTAGGTCATTCCAGGTTCTGTTGGCAGTTTGTAGAAGAGTCATTTGGTAGAGCTGAGGCAAGAAAAGGAGATTTGAGGTGCCTTTTCCCATTGCCAGGTGCAGGAAGCAAGTTCGAGCACCTTACAAGCCCAGAAAAGCCCACAACAGTGCTTGACCGCCGCTGGACACAACCCACACTCAGACCTTCACAGAAAGAGCCGTAATGACAGCCTGGGTGGCCTCTGTCATCAAGATATCCCCTTAAAATCATAGCCTTCTGGAATGTGCTATCAGACCCTGTAAGGAATTGCATCTTGCGAGGAGCTGATATTTCCTTGAAAACAACCCATGATTCTCTACTATGATCAAAATATCTTGGCCCTTCAGTCTTGGGTAGGAGTTGAGGGTTGACCCAGAGTTGAGACTGACCCAGTGCTTATTTTTGGAGGACTTATAGCAAATAAGAGTGAAGGATTTTAGCAGCCCTGCTCATGCATTTATTCCTGGTATATGATTATGATACAGTCTTACCATCACTGTTTATTGCAATATATTGACTCTGGGATCAGACGCTAATATGGTTGCTGTTAGTGTATGGCTTGAAACTGATTTTTAACTATAAAGCGTGGTCTGTGAGAAGTGTCTTAATAGTTGATATTATTTTTATTTTGCCGCAGATCATTTGCCCACTCTAGGGGAACTCATTCCTGGTTTTGGCCAAATGGTAAGTGATTTCTCTCTCGGTAGAAACAAGAAGGGCCACAGGAGAACTTGGAGGGTTCCCTATTATTTAGAGGTGCAACCACTAATCAGAATCGCCCCCAAGGTGTACACACACACACACACACACACACACACCCCTACACACATACACACACCTAGGAGCACACACACACATACACACACACATACACACGTGCACACACACTACCTAGGAGAACACACACGCACACACACCATATACATCTTTTAGTGAGTGTCTTTTTAAAAGCAAACAATCTGCTAGTAGTTGGTAAAATAAATATTGCTTATCTCTTTTGGTTATTTTAAGAGGTTCAAGTAAAACTAATAGATTTAATCAAGAAAACTGATAAGGGCGGTGTGGTCATTCAGTGTGGTCATTTTTTAAATGACCACAATTTTTTCTCTAATAGTATATTCTATTTATTTGTTAGAGTTGATTTACAATGTTGTGCCAATTTCTGCTGCACAGCATAGTGACCCAGGAATATATATATATTCTTTTTCTCATACTATCTTCCATCATGTTTTATCCCAAGAGACTAGATATAGTTCCCTGTGCTATACAGTAGGACTTTATTCCTTATCCCTTATAAATACAATAGTTTACATTGACTAACTCTAAACTTCGAGTCCATCCCACTTTCTCCCCTCTCCCTCTTGGCAACCACGAATCTGTTCTCTATGTCTGTGAGTCTGTTTCTGTTTCCTATATTCTTTACTGAAGTGATTGCTCTCATTGGTCAGGCCAACATATCAAGTAAGTAAATGACAATGAATTTTGTCATCCAATATGATAAAACTAACACCAAGAAGGATACATTTTGCCTTGTGATAATATATAACAGCCACTTTATGGTTTTAAAGTAGTCAAATTAGGAAATACACTATTTGATTGATAATTAAAAATGTGTTATCATTCCTCGATTTTTTATTTTGCATGCTCTCCTTCAGGAAAAATATGAGGACTGGAATTCTAAGACGTTGAGCAGTTATTCCTGTATTTCACCCTAAGGAAGCATAACCGACTGTTACGTTGTCTTCACAATCATTCAGGAGCTATTTGGAGCAGTTTGGGATAAAAAGATTAGATGAGTTGAGTTCCCCTCTCTAGCTCCCGGGCAGGAAGATCTGTAAAAATGTAGCCACTTTCTCCTCAGAGGGCTTTAAATGAAATTACCTCCTTTAGGTCATGGTACTAAAGGTCAGGAGAAGGAAACTGGTCTGTTGGAAATGCCTCTTGTTTCACAATTTGAAAAGATAATACTTTCCTGTTTAAAGCTTGACATTTCATTCTCCTTTACATACCGAGAACCTGTTTCTCCTCCAGGAAAAATCCTGTGTATTTTGAAATCACTGGTCAGGAGTGCGTGGGCTGGAGAATGAAGGGGAGAGAAAAATAGAATTTAAAATATTGCAATGGGGAGTTCCTGTTGTGGCTCAGTGGTAACGAACCCAAGTAGTATTTGTGAGGATGCAGGTTCAGTCCCTGGTCTCGCTCAGTGGGTTAAGGATCTGGCGTTGATGTGAGCTGTGGTGTAGTCGCAGACATGGCTTGGATCCCGCATTACTGTAGCTGTGATGCAGGCTGGCAGCTGCAGCTCCAATTTGACCCCTAGCCTGGGAACCTCCATATGCACAGTTGCAGCCCCGAAAAGCAAAATACACACACACACACACACACACACACACTGCAATGGTAAATTAAATGAGGACCCCAGATGAGGAGGCACTGTTACACTGCCCTTGAGAGATACATTGGAATAACCTAGAAAATCACTTTAAAGGCCAACTGAGTCTGAGGCAGACGTTGGTTTTGTTGAGGTATGGTTTTGTCACTGATATGCAGCTAGACATCAAAAGCTTCCAGAGATCCAGCGTTGCTGTAAGCTGTGGTGTAGGTTGCAGACGCGGCTCGGATCCCGCGTTGCTGTGGCTCTGGCATAGGCCGGTAGCTACAGCTCTGATTAGACCCCTTGCCTGGGAACCTCCATATGCCGAGGGAGTGGCCCAAAGAAATAGCAAAAAGACAAAAAAAAAAAAAAGCTTCCAGAAACAGTGAGTCCTTTTAAGCAGATTGGCACAAATCAACACAATAGAGGCCCTGCAGGGTTTTCTTAATGGCCCTCACTGCCTTCATCAATATGAGTAGAAAAGCAATTAGAATTTATTAATAAAGCCCTGGAGTTCCCACTGTGGCTCAACAGGTTAAGGATCCAATGTTTTCTCTGTGAGGCTGTGGATTTGATCCCTGGCCTCACTCAGTGGGTCATTGATCTGGCAGGTGTGGCTCAGAGCCGGTGTTGCTGTGGCTGTGGCATAGGCCTGCAGCTGCAATTCTGATTCAATCCCTGGCCCAGGAACTTCCATATGCTGCAGGTGTAGCCAGAAAAAGAAAAATTTATTAATATTGCCTCAGCCTTAACTTTTCCCTAACTACCAGGTTTGCATTCTTATCCTTACTTTGAAAAGTCAACAGGGATTTATTCAGCCTTGAAAAAAATATTTGCAGCAACATAGATGGACCTAGAGAGTATCATACTTGAGCAAAGTTAAGTCAGAGAAAGACAAATATCACATGAGATCACTTCTATGTGGAATATAAAAAAAGATACAAATGAACTTATTTCCAAAAAAGAAATATACATGCTGAGATAGAAAACAAAATTTTATTTTTGTCTTTTTAGGGCCGAACTGCAGCATATGGAGGTTCCCAGGCTAGGGGTCAAATCAGAGCTGTAGCCACTGGCCTACACCACAGGCACAGCAATGCCGTATCCTTAACCCACTGAGCGAGGCCAGGGATCAAACCTGCGTCCTCATAGATGCTAGTCAGATTTGTTTTCATGGAGCCATGAAGAGAACTCTGAAAACAAATTTATGGTAACTGAAGAAGAAGGGGAGGAGGTAAATTGGGAGTCTGGGATTAACACCTGCAGGCTACTATACATAACATAGATATACAACAAGGACCTACTGTAGAGCAGAGAGAAGTATACTCATTATCTTGTAATGACCTATAATGGAAAAAAACTGAAAAAAATGTATAACCGAGTTACTTTGCTATACACCTGAAACTAACACAATATCTAAATTAACTAGACTTCAGTCTTACAAAAGGCATTAAGACTTTGGGGAGCAGTATGGCACATCACACTTGTGAGTTCACCATTCTGACGAATGATGATGCTTTAGAACCTTCAGGGTAAATGATGGTGGGGGTGGGTGTATGATCCTGGGAGTTGGGGTCCTCAGTACTGTTTTGTCACCGACATTGCCCGTGACCTGGAAGAGGGATTTATAGACCTTTAAAAATGGCTAATATGAACTCACATGTCCTTTAAGTCTGCTCCCCGCAGGGCAGAAGAGCAGGGAGGAGGCTAGGGTGTCCGAATCTGTGTCAGCCCGAGAGGCTGGGCATCTCAGCATCGCTGCCTGCCCCCTTCCTTCTTTTCCTCCTTCCTCCTGGTGCCTCTGCTGGGTGCCCAGGGCTCTGACTCATCTTCTCCATCCCTTCTCATGGGCATCCACTGGAATCTAAGGGCAGGTCCTCCCCATCAGGCTGTGGCGCTAACTCCTAGCTGTACCTGGTGATCTGATGGGGGAAACATGGACTTTTGGAGGCCACAGCCTGATGCCCGCCCCATCAGGCTGTGGCCTGGATGAAGCCTCTCAGGAACTCTAACCTCCCTCTGCCTTTGGGTGACAGTGTAAGGATGGTCACAGCTCCTTGATGTAAGTCTGCTTCCCTGGAGTGATGTTTGGCATGTGGACATTCGTGAGGATGCCTGGCTGGGGACCAGGATGGAGATGAGAAGCAGGACATAACTCAAGGCTGCCAGACAAGGTCCTCACAGCACGATGCTGCAAGATCCCAGAGAGAGCTCAGCATGGGAGGTGACTGTGTGTTTTATAAGGGGATGAACACTGTCTATGCTGCCCACACTTCGAGTGCATCGCTGCCATCACATTCCTCCCTGGGTCCTGCCTTGGGACCCACTCTATCTGACATCCCTCCGTACCTGAAAATCTGCTGTCTTCCACTGTCAGACCTGTATACCTCCATCCTCTGAGCACCGAGAAAACAAGGGCCCCTCCAGTTACCAGGACCTAGAATTATACACAACGACAACACAGTACTCGCCCCAGGCCCATGGGTGCCTCCTATCGCCCCGCACCCCACTGCCCTCCAGCCCAGCCGCTCAGGCTGCCAGCACGTCAGGGCTCCTCACGGCCCTGCTCCCCATGCCTGCCCTGTTCCTGCTTGATTTCTCCTTCTTCTGAGCACCTCCGCTCCCTTCCTGCTCTTCTGCAGAATGTGTTTCCATTATCCAGCCAGGCTCTGTCCTCTTCTCAGGATCCACACTCACCCTGGCCACGTCACCCCATCTCTGGTGACAACTCCCATCTGTGTCCCAGGTCTACCTGGGCCTCTTAGCTTGCCATAGAACAGTTACTTTCAACTTGGCTTGTCCAGTATGGAGTCAACACCCTTCCCCGCAGCTCTGTGGCTTTCCCAGGCCTTGGCCGGAGGCATCACTTCTTCCTCCTCTGCCTCTAGCCCCACTTAGCCACACCTCATTCCAAGTATTTCTGTCCTCTTGTGTCTCTTCTGCACCCTCCATCCATTTCCCCTGCCCGGCTCAGTCAGGCTGGCATCAGTCCTCTCCTGCATTATTATGGCAGCTTCCGAACTGGTTACCTTGTCAAAAACAACCCCCAGCCCCCACTTCATCAGGCGAGTGTCCATGACTGAGTGTCCTGCTTGGAAGATGGTAAGTTCTGTGGGGACAAGGACTATCCCTGCTCTGACCCTGGAGGAGCTCCAGTTTTTATCAGTGTCTGTGCCAAGGCTGGACATGCAGTGTCCAGAGTAAGACTGTGGTCTCTGGAGCCGTATCTGGGCACGAGGATGAGCTCCTGGCTGTGAGACTCTGGACAAGCCCCTTTACATGCTTCACCTCTTTTTCCACATCTATAAAGTGGGGATAATTCTGAGCTTTATTTCTTGCGCTTGTTTTAATATGTGCAATGGGCATAGATTAGTATCTGCCAATCTGATCAGCACGAAGTAAATGCTAATATATGGCTGAAACTTTTAACATTTATTTTTGTGAATGAATGAATCATCCCTAATTTAACTTTAGCTCATCTTGTATTGTTCCCTACTATTTGGGATCGGTTAGTCCCCGGTCAATTCCAAGTTCAGTGAGTCTGGAGACCAGGGGTCTTCCCCGCTCCTCAGCGCCCAGGGGAGGGCTGAGCACACATTGGTCATTCAGTAAATGTTTCCTGATGGGTTCCATGCTCTGGAGAAGTGACGTGATGCCCTAACAGAGGCCCACAGTGTGCTGGGAGTCTGTCTTCATGGGTCTCTTGTGCTTTGCGTGTCTTACAAGCAGAGACACTGGCAGCCGTTGTTCTAGATTCCCTTTTTGAGGATGTTTGTAGAGTGAACAGCCTGAGAAAATAGGGATGGTGGCCCCCTTGGTGCCAAGAGCAGGTTTGTTTGCTGTCCCATGTCATAAAGATAATATCTCTCCAGGGTAAGAGTTGGGTTGAGCTTCCTTATGGCCCCTTAGGAGAGGCAGGGGCTTTTAAGCTCAGAGTTTCTCAGCTGCGATGCAAACACACTGAGTTCTCAGCATCCTCATGTGACCTTCTACCTCCCCCCGGGAGACCAGGGGCTGGCTATTGCTGTGCCTCGGGCAGCAAGCTCCTTGGTCCCTGACCTGGGAGGCTCACGTTCTCTGGCAGCACCCATGGCACTGTGGCTGGCTCACTTCTTAGCTTGGCAGCGGCATAAACCCTCAGACCCTTCATCAGGCTTGACGTGATGCTGGACAGAAAAGCACACAATTGCTGGGTTCCCTATTGATCCGACTCCACTTAGAGGCATGGAGAACTCAGTAAACTGGATGCCCAGTTTTCAATTCTGCAGTTCTGGTTTCTCATGCTGCCTTTCACTATGACTGCCAAGAAATATGGCTTCACTGCACAACACCCAGGGAGGAGGTCAAATGATTTTGCTTTGAGATTGTCCCTTGAACATAAGGAATGGACTTGAACATGCATGCAGAATACTTTTATCCAGCTCCACATCTTGGTGAATTGGTGTGGTTGTACATTTGCTGGGGGCAGAGTCCAGGGAAGCTGGGCTGCTTTAAAAAAGAAAGTGCTTGTGTTGTACTTAAAGCTGATGTGGCCAAGATAGGAAAAGCCTCCCATCTGGGGTGCAGGGCAGAGCTGAAGGAACTGGAGGCATGAACCTGGAAATGTAGGCGTTCTCATCAAATGGCCTGAGACCAGTCGAGCTGTGCAAACTGTGAGATTTGGCTCCAGGGCGTGGAACTTGGTCCCAAGGCTGTCAGCACCAAGAAAACCGTTTTCAACTCAGTCTAAGGAAGGGTCTCATGTTAAAATGGGGGGAGGGGGTCCTAAAGGGATGATGTTCTTTTCATCACAGGAAGGATTTGAATAGGGACAAAATGACATCACCCGACAGGTGGTTGCACTGGATAAATATTAAGAGTTGAAGAAGCTTAACTCAAAATGAATATTTATGTTAACTCAGGTTGATACCTGTATTTCTGCCCATGTAATTAGTCCACTTTACCTATGCTTTGATGAACAGAAGAGGCTTTTCCTGTGTGTGCTTAATCCACGGACAGATGGTGTTGTTGACAATAGCACTATTTGTCCCTGACACTGTTTCTACATGTTCTAACCGTGTAGCTGCACTGTGTGCTGTGACATCCAAACAAAAGGCTCTCATGGGTCCATCGATTCTCCAGTGATAGTAACAGTCCCTAACCATGGACAATGACGGATGTTAGAAAATACTGACCAGTTTCTGTGTGTCTGGGAGCTTCCAAGCACTTTCCAGGTGGTGCTTCATTTCATTCTCAGAATAATCCTATGCAGGCCGTCCTGTAGGGGCCCATTTTACAGTTAAGGAAACTGAGAGTTTATGTCTTAGTCACATAGCTGAAGTACCAGAGGGAAATTTGGATCCTGGGCAGTCTGAGTTCGAAGCCAGTGCTCTTATCAAAGACATATTTTAAAAAAGCAGAATCAGGAGTTCCCCTGTGGCCCCACAGAAATGAATCCGACTAGGAACCATGAGGTTGTGGGTTCAATGCCTGGCGTTGCTCAGCAGGTCAAGGATCTGTCATTGCCACGAGCTGTGGTGTAGACTGCAGACACAGCTTGGATCTGGCACGACTGTGGCTGTGGTGTAGGCTGGAGGCTACAGCTCTGATTAGACCCCTAGCTTGGGAACCTCCATATGCTACAGGTGCGGCCCTAAAAAGACAAAAAAAGACAAAAAAAATTAATAAAAACAGAATTAGAGGTAAAGAAAGAAATATCTAGCAAGTTGTTAAGAAGACATGAAACACAGTCAATTTCCGAAGGTGTTAAAAGATTCAAGTGTTTTTCCTTGGGTACCAAAATAACCCAAGTGGTATCTGTTCATTTCTGTAAATTGTGATGCCAAGACTTCATCTTTGCGGGTTATTTTAAAAGATGAGGTATTTCACAAGGACCATAGGGGAACTTTTTTTTTTTAAAGAAAATCTTGTGTTTTGCTGACACTTTTTGAACTTGGCTGTTCGCCCGGGAAACAACCAAGTTTAAAAAGCTGAAGAGTTCAGCTTACCGGTTACAGTTAAAAACTTGTACACTTTATGCCTGGGGAATATTTTTTCATGCTTCAGGTTTTCCATCATCTGATAGGACGATGCTACATTTATGAAATATTTTAGGATCCTTCAAAGCTGGATGTGTTGCCACTCTTTTTCCAGATGGAAGATTCCAGGGTCAAGGCTGATGGATTTCAGAGGAGATACCATTTCCCCTCAGGCTCAGCGAGAGGATGGTTAATTCTTGGAGAGTCAACTTGTGACAAGTGGATGATGAAGACTTGTTAAAAGTGGATTTTTACAAAAATTTGACAGTGCTGCTTTTCCAATGCGAAAAAACCATTAAAGAAAGTGGGCTTGAGAAGGGACACCATTTTCCATAAATTTCCCATCTTCAAAATTGTTGAAAAACTATTAGATCCAGCTGGTTTCTACCTGGGATTGGCCAACTGGGGCCTGAGGTTAAATATTTTAGGATTTTCTGGTCTTGGACAGTCTTTGTTGTAACTATTTAACTCTACGGGGTGGCGTGATGGCAGCCAGGCAAGACATAAAGAAACAAGAATGTCATGTCATGATAAAACGTTATCAATTAACAACAAATTTTCTTTGGCCGAGCCCACAGCTTATGAAGTTCTGAGCCAGCAGACAAATCGGTGCCACAGCAGCAACCCGAGCTCCTGCAGGAAACTCCTGAAGTTTTATTTTATTTTATTTTATTTTTATTTTTTTGTCTTTTTGCCTTTTCTAGGGCTGCTCCCATGGCATATGGAGGTTTCCAGTCTAAGGGTCCAATCGGAGCTGTAGCTGCCTGCCTACACCACAGCAACTCGGGACCCAAGCCGCATTTGCGACCTACACCACAGCTCACGACAACATCAGATCCTTAACCCACTGAGCAGGGCCAGAGATCGAACCCATAACCTCATGGTTCCTAGTCTGATTCATTAACCACTGAGCCATGATGGGAACTCCATCCTGAAGCTGAATTTTATGTAATTTCCAGGGTCACAACTATTATTCTCTTCTTTGCTTTTTTCCAACCACTTAAACATATAAAACTTATCCTCAGCACACAAGCCATACAAAAGCAGGCAGAGTGCTGGGTATGATCTCGGGGCTTAGCCTGACTTCAGTCTGGCCTGTAGAAGTAGCACAGCCCTTGAGAGCCAGCAGGCGAAGTTGGTGAGACTGCTCTTGGCATAGTTGCTTCTCTTTTTTCTGCATCCCCTCCCCACTCCTGCACCACCCAAGGATTACTTGGTCCCGGGCAGGAGAGTTTCATCTCGGCAGCATGCATCAGCTACCCATGAAGGATGCACTGGTTGCAAGTGGCATTGCCTTTTCTTTAACTCTGCTGTTGTCTTCATAGGATGTGATTCAAGGATTCTCAAGCCTAGCTCCACCTATAGGGGTTTGATAGCAGAACCAAATGTTCTATCTTTCCATCTGCTCACAGGTGCTGCTCACTCTTCATAGATGTTCCATCACTTCTTGGAAGACTGCATTTCCTAACCTCCCTGGCAGGTAGGTAAAAAACTTGTAACTGGTTTTGCCCAATGGAATGTAGACAAAAACAAGCATGTCTTACGCAGGCCTGATGCCCATGCTTTCATATTCTCTCCTTCCCTCTCCCAACCACCCAGGTAAAAGCAAAGATGGCAGAAACGCTGGAGCCCCGCAGTGGGGTGGGGGATGTGTCACAGAATAGAGAGAGCGCCACCCAGAGGAACTTCCTGAACCACACTGGATGTTGATGCAGCAAGAAATAAACTCGTACTGTTTTGAACTACTGAGATTTCAGGGTTGTCTGTTAGAGCAGCTATCACGAATTATCCTCATATAATTTGGCACTCCTTTCCAAGGATTTTATTTAACTTCCTCTCCTTGCCTTTGATAGGGTTTATTGGCAATCTCTTACCTCGCGACAATTGCAAATTTGTGGCTCATAAAACATAACAGAAAGGAAAATGATTATAAAAGTTCACAAAACCCAGAAATCACATCTGTAGACATTTATCTCAGAAAAACGAAAATTTATATCCAGACAAGAACATTTTAGGATTGTTCATAAGTAGCTTTATTTGTAATAGCCTCAAACTGGGGACAACCAAAATGCCCTTCAAGAAATGAATGGTTACAATTCAATATCTTAAAAAAAAAAAAAAAAAAGAATGGTTAGGAGTTCCACCATGGTGCAATGGCTTAAGAATCCTACTGCATCTGTTCAGGTTGATTCAAAGGTTTGTGTACAATCAGTGCAGTGGGTTAAGGATCCGGCGTTGCCACAGCTGTGGTGTAGGTCACAGCCATTGCTCAGATTTAGTCCCTGGCCTTGGAACTTCCATATGCCACGAGTGTGGCCATAAAAAAAGAAAAAAAGGCAATTAAATAGTATCAGATCCAGAAGGTCTCCATAGCCAGACTTTTTTTTTTTTTTTTTTTTTTTTTGTCGTCTTTTTAGGGCCGAACTCGTGGCATATGGAAGTTCCCAGGCTAGGGGTCGAATTGGAGCTGCAGCTGCCTGCCTGTACCACAACCACAGCAATGCAGGATCCAAGCCGTGTCTGTGACCTACATCACAGTGCATGGCAACACCAGATCTTTAACCCACTGAGCAAGGCCAGGGATCAAACTTGCATCCTAATGGATACTAGTCCGAATTCATTACTGCTGAGCAGCCATAGGAACTCCCAGACATTTCAAAACAAAACCAGAAGGAAATTGCTATTCCAGTCTAACAAAGTTTGCTTATTATGACCCAGATTTCCTCATGTGACATGTAAATTCTGAGTTTTCTTTCTTGTCATGTAATTGCATTCGCTTCACCTTTTTTAATTGTATCTTATATGCAGCAGGAGAATATATACATTTTTCCACATATTTAAACAGAAAGATTCTGAGATAGCAAAACAATTTCTTTTTTTTTTTTTTTTTTTTCTTTTAACTTCAGAGGAATGCACTTGAGAATAGAAAATGGGCTGCAGGAACCACAGCCTTGTGGACATCTGAGGAATGCTCCCCTCTGGCCTGCTTGACTGTTGAGCCTGGGTTCGGGTTTTGTAAGTGCAGCTGGAACATGGTGTTAGGCATTAGCTGCTTCATGCTGGGCTCCAGCTGTCAGTTGGGGCCCCGTGGGGTGTGGAGGGAGCTACATGGACATGTGGTGCAGAGCCCACAGGGCGAGTGGTGCTGATTTTGATCATTTGCCTCGTGCAGCTATGCTGCCTGCGTTACAAAGCTGAGGGTGAACATGGGTGGTAGCCGGGAAATGATGGGCTTTATCTATAAGAGAGAGTAGATGAAGAAAACAACTCAGCAGTAAAATCCACACTCCTAACCAGGGCACTCTGCCCACTCCGTCTGTTTTCAAACAAATCACCTGCCAGACTTCCCGCTCAACCTGTCTTGGGCACGCTGATCTGCTTGCTGTTTTCCCAACATATCCAACTTGGATCTGCCACAGGACCTTTGCACTTTCTATTCTCCCTGAAACACTCTTCCATGGGACCTTCATGGAGTAAATTTCCCAACTCTAAAGAGGCACCTTCTCCAATTACTGCTTTCCTCCGAGGCTATCCTCTGAATATGATAAGTTTACTCAAAGTGGCTCCATTACCACCATCCTCTGACTTTTTTTTTTGCTTTTTAGGGCCGCACTGGTGGCATATGGAGGTTCCCAGGCTAGGGATCGAATCAGAGCTGCAGCCACTGGCCTACCCCACAGCCACAGAAATCACAGAAATGCCAGATCCGAGCCTCATCTGTGACCTACACTACAGCTCACAGCAGTGCTGGATCCCTGACCCACTGATCGAGGCTGGGGATCAAACCCACATCCTTAGGGATACTAGTCGGGTTTGTTTCCCCTGTGCCAAGACAGGCACTCCCATCCTCTGATCCTTACTCAGTTATCTTTTTAGCACTTATCACTGCTGTAATTATGCTCTGTGTTATATTTGTCGCTGGATAATTATCTGACTACTTCAATGAAGTGTAGGCTCCTCATGGGAAATGTCTGTTTTGTTCTGTTTTATCCTCAGCACCCAGAATACTTCGTGGTATGTAATAAGCACTATGTCCTACTTATTGAATGCAAAGTGCTGTGTGCAGGGTAACTAGTCTTTCTGTCTCAGTCTGGCATTTGCGCTCACATGTCTCTGCCTGCGGCTCCAGACTCCTTGTGTTTGAGATTTGGTTTTTGTCTTTATAGGAAGTGTGTGCAGGCTTGTGAGGTAAGGAAGGTTTCTTGTCAAGATTTCAAGGCAATGACCCTAAGATGCTGATAAGCAGAGTAAGCTTGATGGATGGGGCCAGCGTTCAGATCTGGATCTTACCACTCGAATTTCCCTCATTTTAACAATGACATTGACAATCTATGTAGGCAAAGTCTCTCCCTAGGCCTAGAGCCATGGGCTCACTTTTAAATAGCAAAGGGAAGTTGAATAGAATAGGATGGGTGATACAGCCATATTTTCATGGGCAGCCTTTCTTCTGCTTTGATGCTAGGTTTTCTGGCTTAGGGTCCACATTAAATTTCACTGAAGCCTCTCTGAGTTTTTCCCTGTGTCCAAATGGGAGACCTGGAGGGAGAAGCTGGAGCCAGCACTTGGGTGAAAGCTAAGGGCTCCGGATGGCTCATACACATGAGCAAGTGTCAAGGCTGCATTGGACTGTCAGCAGGTACGTGGTCTAAGGGGAGGGCCCCTTCCAGTCTTAAAAGTCCCGCCAGCCTTAAGTCCAAAGACCAATGGTCAGCCAGGCTCAAAGGATTAGAAATAGCAGCAAGGGGCCTATAACCTGGGGAAACTGAACAGGTAGAAAGACCAGAATGAAATAAAAAGCCAAGAACCCAGAGGGATGGTTTATGAAGTACCTTGGATTTCAGCTTGTCTGATAAGGCCAGGCTTTTAAAATTTGAACTGGCAATAGCTTAACGCACGTAAGCCTATAATTAGGTAATTAAAAGTTATATAATATTCTGTGTTTATGAACCTTAAATCATAAGCTTGCTGTGATTGGAGAATTTAATAAGTCATTGCATCTAAGCTCTTATTTCTATATTCAGACAGAGTTGGTTAGATCTGTGGTTTCTAACCTAGAATAAAGCATCTAGTTGTTTCAAAAAATGAGGAAAAGACCCTTCCCATTTTTGCCATTTTTCTTTACAGCGACAAAAGATTCTGACGTTCCAGCACCTTCGGTGATCAATGAAAAAAATCACAGGAAAATTACCATTCACTTGGTAATGTACATTTTAAAGGTGCTTTTCATTTCATAATTTATACTTTTTTTTTGGTAGTGAATGTATTTAAGTGGTTACCTTAATGTGTTCTCTGAATACAGAGAATTGTCGGTGAAAGTAGTAAGAAGTGTAAATGTACAAATTAGGTGTTTATTAGACATAATAGATAAAACAAAATGCAAGTTTTTGTTAGGTAGTGATGAATGGACAAAGGAACAAAATGTAAAGAAGGAAAAATAGTGCAACTTGCGTTTTCAGGAAAATGGAGTAGACATATTTTTCCCAGTTCTTTCTCTAACACAACTAGAACCCCTGGACATTATATATGAATATCTCCTACCACATGCTGGGCAGGAATAAGACACAGCAAAATGTGGGAGAGCCAGGCCCTTGTCAAATACAGAGACCCACTTCTGGAAGGACACGTGGCCAGAATATTTCAAAGTCTGTTGAAGGAACACAGCTTTTGAAATTCTAGCTCTTCATTGTTTGGACAGTATTTCGAGATAAAGAAATTTGGTTAAAAAGACTCCATCCTTAAAGTCTGAACTCTGAGTAATTATAAATTGAGAAGCAAAAAATGTACCTGAAATTAGTAGCAGAGATAGATCATGATTAGAATTAACATTTTTTGAACACTGCACTATTGTGAGGTAGGTGCTGTCACTGTGGCTTGTCCACAGCCACACCGCCCTGAACATACCCAATCTCCACTATTACGATTGTTGTTCTACAGATTAAACTTCTTGCCCTTGGTGGGAGGGCTGGGAAATGGGATTGCAGGGTTTGGACTTTGGTCTGCCTTGTTCCTCAAAGCTGATAGCTACTGTTGCAAACTTTCTCCTGAAGAACAATGTGGAAGTGAATGGTCAGAGACCTGGAAGCATTCAGAACTGGAGTTCCCAGAATTCTAGTGCATAAATCAACATTCTTCATTGTATTAGAAAGAAAAATAAGAGGAAACCAATGCAATCTAGAGTTGCCAGTACTTACTGGGTCAAGAAAAGGCTTTTTTTTGTTTGTTTGTTTTGTTTTGTTTAAAACTACCATCCATTTTCACCATTATTTCATTAAAGAAAGGATATTTTAACATCAGAATGTATAAGAGGGATATGATTTTAGAATAAAAGAAAGTCCTTTATGAAAACTTTACTGCAGCAGGTTTTTTTTTTTTTTTTTTTCCTATTTTTAAAAATTGGGCTACAGGGGAGTTCCCATCGTGGCACAATGGTTAACAAATCCGACTAGGAACCATGAGGTTGTGGGTTCGATCCCTGGCCTTGCTCAGTGGGTTAAGGATCTGGCGTTGCCATGAGCTGTGGTGTAGGTTGCAGATGCGGCTCGGATCCCACATTGCTGTGGCTGTGGCGCAGGCTGGCAGTTACAGCTCTGATTAGACCCCTAGAGTGGGAACCTCCATATGCCGCAGGAGCGGCGCTAGAAAAGGCAAAAAGACAAAAAAAAAAAAAAAAAATTTGGCTACAGATCAGTGAGGATAATGTCACAGACCAGTGCTGGTCTACAGACTGGCATCTGGAAAATGCTGGTTCAAGGACCATAGAGCAGTTCACAATGAAAGATGTAAAGAGTCTGGGTAAGACAAGGACAGAAACGATTCAGCAGCTTCATCTGGTTAAGCATCTGTCCTGTTTAGAATCAGAGAAGTGAAAAATCTCTTGAGGATTGTAGGATCTCTGGATGTGATCCCTGGAAGCATGTCTCTGGCCACTGAAAATGCTTTGGGAATCAGACACACAAGAAGTGTGTTGCCATATTCCTCTTAATGGATTTAATTCATACCTGGATACTCCAATCCTTTCAGATCGAATCCATCTCGTTCTCAGTTTTCACAACCCCTAATTTGTGCTCATTTTCTTGTTTCACGCTGCGCATCAGACTTCAACGGCCAGATCTTTCCATCTAGGACCTTGTCTCCTCTCTACCTAATTCAGATTTTCCTACAGGCTCAAACATTACAGGTTACTTTGTGCAAACCTTCCGTCTGGGCTGAACCACTCTGGGACTCCTTATCTCAAGGCCACTCCTTTGGAAGGCAGTTTTTCCACACCTTTTACTTCAGTTCACAAGAAGGAACTAGATGATAATTGTATAATTTGTATCTTACACAAATATAGCAAAGCCTATGCAATTGAGTGCTTATAATAAAATTAGGTGCAGAGCAGCCTCTGGGATTAATTTTGTAGAACATTTGGCTACCTGTAGGCTTATCCATGTGTCAAAGAACAAATAAAGGATATATTTTCAAAAGCAAAAATTGAGTAAAATAAGATTATATGCAGAGGACACCTGCTGTTTTAACTTGCAAAGCATTCCTTGCTTTTGATAGCAGCACTCCAGCTTTACTTGGAAGGATAATCCACACCCCCTTGAAATTATTCTTGGAGTAACTGTCAAACAAGATGCCACAGTTTTGCAATCCTACCCCCCACCCCCCATGCCCAGGGCTTGGCACAAAACCCATGCAATCAGACTCTAGAATCAGAATTCAAAATTTGAATTTCTAACCCAGTAGCAGAGGGTGGGAAAATCATCAGAGCTGAATCATTCCAATCTTGGCTCTTCGAGGAAACTGTTTCTAATTCATGAAATGTGGGTTCCCAGAGCTGCCCTGCTTCCTATTTTTCTTCATTTGGGCTTTCTTTCTGTTCTCTGCTGTTTTACAGCCTTTCAATTATTCTATCTCCTCCTCAGCCCACCCCCTTTTTATATTTACATTAATCGGAATCTATTTCTGGGCTTATAATCAAATATTCTAGCGGATACACTTTGCTTACTCCTCATAATATCCATAAAAGAAAGCTGCTAAGGCGCACTAAGGCCTTACCATACCACCGATGTGCTAAGTGCTTAGTACGCATCTTGATCTCCACAATGGCTTCAGGATGTGACATCAAGCACACTTGCCATTACACTGCTGAGCAAATTAAGGCTTGGAGAGATTAAACAGTTACCTAAGATCACAGCACCAGCAGGTAGAGGAGACAGGGTTTGAACCCACGATCTGTCTAACCTTCTTCAATGGAGACAAGTAAAGGGTATACTGTTCTGACTGTACAGAATGAGCACAGACCTTGCCAATCAAATGCATAAAGCCTGTAAGGAAATACAACCCTTTTCTATTAATAGACAGTATTCCAAATATTTGAACTCTCAAAGTTTTGAAACCCATACCGAGACAATAAAGTGCAGAGAATTCCTTTCAGGTTGTGTCTATATGTCCCATGTATAAAATATTCAAATAAGCACATTGCAATATTACATCATGAATAAAATATTCAAATAAACACATTACAATGTTTCCAAAAAAATAATTCAGACTCAAATCATCCTTTGACATGGACTCAAAATGATAAATATGCCCAATAGGAATTCCATACTGTGGTGATGTTTTACCTGCTGCAATGGTTGTACAACACAGTTTTACCAAAATAATAAAGTTGTGTTTAATGGGAACATATTGTATGTAGCTTCCACTGTGATGTATAAATTTAGATGAACTAAAATAGAATAAAACTGAAAATTCATTCTCTCAGTTGCACTGACCATATTTCATGTGCTCAGTGACCACACGAGAAATGCTTGCTAAATGGTCAAAGAAAAACTTCAGTGTTCTTTACATATTCTCACTGATGTCACACTGGGTACGAATGACCTAAATTTGAAGCATCAAGGAAGGAAAAGCTTCCTTGTGACCTAGCCTTCCAGGTATGAGAATTTATGTTGAAATAGACATTTTTTTGGTAATATATATCAAAATAATGATTTTACATATTTTTCGGTCATGACTCAACATGCAAAGGGTTTTAATTATAATTGACAGAGGTCTAGAAATTGACTTCAAGAACTGCAGGAAAAATGTTTTAAATGCTTGGTTGATACTGGCAAATGTAGAATGGCTTTTTGATTTTTGCAATACTCTTTAGAATTGGCTCTTAACATGAGCCTAGGTGACCTAAGAGGGAATTCGCTAAACTTGGACAGTTACAGTTTTGTCAATGTGGGTGGAAATAGGAAAGGATAATGATTCGGGGTGCTCATGGGTCTTATTGGAAAACATAAGTATGTTTCAAATAGTTTGAAAACCTGAATCTACTTTTTCAACTGCAAATTTCATGAAATCCAGATAGATAAAATATTTCGATGAAGTGTAGCATATGGATTGAGTCATGTTACATAGAACACTGTGGTATTGTGGGTTTTGTTTTTATTTTTTGACTTTTTAAGGGCCTACACCACAGCTCACAGCAATGCCGATTCCTTAACCCATTCAGCCAGGCCAGGGATCAAACTTGTATCCTCATGGATAATAGTCTGGTTCATTACTGCTGAGCCAAGACAGGAACTCCCACATTGTGGCTGATAATAAGAACTATATATTTAGTCTTCCTCTTTGGCACATAGCTCATCAAACCGTTCTAATTTCCTAAGTGATAAGAACTACAGGGCTATCTTTATTTCTAGCTCCTGAAAAAGCTCCTGTGTTCTGTGAGCTGCTCTAACAAATTAATCATGGATGTTGAAGATTTTATTCTAAATACCTAAAGTATAGTTATTAATAAACTTTATTCTGATTATATGATGAATGATAATAATTTGGACACAGTAGATTAATAATATGTATTATTAAAATTAATTTCCTTTGTTTCTACTTTCTATAATGTGGCTACTAGAAAATTTTAAATTACACGTGTGGCTTGAGTTATATCTCTACTGGACAAAGCTGCTCCAGAGTTAAAGAGATGGGAGGGGTTAGAATGAAGTTTTTAAAAATGTGCAGAGGAGGGAGTTCCCGTCGTGACTCAGTGGTTAACAAATCCGACCAGGAACCATGACGGTTGTGGGTTCGATCCCTGGCCTTGCTCAGTGGGTTAAGGATCCCGTGTTGCTGTGAGCTGTGGTGTAGATCGAAGATTCAGCTTGGATCCTGTGTTGCTGTGGCTGTGGTGTAGGCCGGCAGCTACAGCTCCTATTAGACTCCTAGCCTGGGAACCTCCATATGCCGTGGATGTGGTCCTAAAAAGACAAATAAGTAAATAAAAATGAAAATGTGCAGAGGAGTTCCTGAGGTGTCTCAGTGGGTTAAGAACCTAACTAGTCTTCATGAGGATGGAGGTTTGATCCCTGGCTTTGCTGTGGCTATGATGTAGGCTGGCAGCTGTAGCTCCAATTTGACCCCTAGTCTGGGAACTTCCATTTGCTGCCAGTAAAGCCTTAAAAAAAAATTAAAAAATTTTTAAAAATGCGCAGAGCAATAAAAACCTGTAAAACAGGGCAGAAAAAAAGGATGAAGACATAGGATGGAAGTCAGGAGAGAGGTAGGAGCAGAGGAAAGGATTTCAGAGAGAAAGTAGTTAAATATCAGATAGCAAGGAAAGGTTAATTAAGGTGTAATGGAGATGTACAGAATTCCCATCATGGCTCATCAGAAACAAATCTGACTAGCATCCACGAGGATGAGGGTTCGATCCCTGGCCTTGCTCAGTGGGTTAAGGATCTGGCGTTGCCATGAACTGTGGTGTAGGTCTCAGACGTGGCTTGGATCTGGCATTGCTGTGACTGTGGTGTAGGCTGGCAGCTACAGCTCCCATTCAAGCCCTAGCCTGGGAGCCTCCATATGCCGTGAGTGTGGCCCTTAAAAAAAAAAAAAAAAAAAAAAAAGATGTAATGGAGATTTAATATTATCAATTGCCTAAGGAGGACTCGCTTTTGCTAGATGGAGATATTCTGGTTCTAGTGGACGATACTTCCCAGGCTTAATCAGGTGGCTTGATTAGTGCTTGGGTGTAGGACTTGGAAAAAGCTGAATTACTATACCAAACAGAATGAGAAGAACTTGGTACCTTGGGGAGGGGGGCAGGAGACGCTTAGAAAAGGGGTGAAAGGGGGATATCAGAGGGGAAGGAAGTGGGAAGGGCCAGTGAGATGCCTTGATGCTCAGTGCCAAGTGGGACAGAAGAGCCATGAGCTCTGGGTTCTGAGCAAGGCAATTCTTTTTGACATTCATGTGACACTACATAAAGTTCAAGTCGACAAAATACCAATTAATAAGCCAATAGCCATAGTAACAGCCATTTACTAAAATAGAATTTATGAGAATTCTTTCTGCCATAGTCCAGTAAATAGAGCCACAAAGCACTCACCTGCTGAAGCCTCTAAGGCATGGGCAGGTGGCAGCAAAGGGAACTCCTTTCTTTCCACCTCTGCAGGTAATTCTCTTTGAAATTAAAAAGGGCTCTGTATCACTTTCCAGAAAGGAGGTGACTCCTTTAAAGGCAAATAATAAGGCATTTTTTCAGATTGTAAAAAGCACTCTGAAAATCACAACATGTTCAGAAGAGAATGCTCTATTATTCACCATCAGCCAGCTAGGGGAGGAGTCCAGTGTGCCAGGAAACTCTTTCTAGTGCCTGCTTTTTCTGGAACAAGTGTCTTCTTCCTCACCCCCCACAATCCACACCATTTTTTAAACATCTAAAATGAAAGGCTCATCAACATAAAGAAATCTCTGTAAAAACACAAAGGCCCTGATATTTTGATAGTAGCAATGGACACAGCTCAGGGAAGTAGGAAATGAGTGTGGAAAAATACATTTTTTTCTCTAACGGCAGCTTGATATCATCAGATCTCTTCCTACAACTTTAATTTTCTTAAGTTTACTAATCTCTGGTCATAATAATTTCCATAGTAATAGTAATACTTTTGTCATTAAAACTGCCATAATTTAAAGTAGTTTAGGCTTGGTTTTATTAGACATATATTTCTCCTCCATTCAAAGCATGACTTTCATATAGGCTGTATACATATATAAGTTGGGTGAATTGGGCTATTTATTACATATATGTTTATAATATGTATATATTAGATCTGCATGCTATACTATGAAATTTAAAGACCAACTCCTAACAATTGAATAGTAAATTAGAACTTGGCACTCCTGGAATTCCCGTCGTGGCGCAGTAGTTAACGAATCAGACTAGGAACCACGGGGTTGCGGGTTCGATCCCTGGCCTTGCTCAGTGGGTTGGGGATCCGGCGTTGCCGTGAGCTGTGGTGTGGATCGCAGACTTGGCTCGGATCCCATGTTGCTGTGGCTGTGGCGTAGGCTGGTGGCTACAGCTCCAATTCGACCCCTAGCCTGGGAACCTCCATATGCTGCACTTGGGAGCGGCCCTAGAAAAGACAAAAAAAAGAACTTGCATTCCTATAGTGCAGAAAAATTCAAAGTATTTAAACCATTTGATTTACTCTGTCTCATCATTTAAAAAAATGAATATAATTGTGAGGTTGTGTTATTGCATATTCTGGGTCTCCTTGGAGGTAGCCTCATTTTCTAATTTTATCTACCCAAGGCCAAGTTTTCTATCAGTGGGAAGTCTGCTGGTTTAAAGGAAAAGAATAGGGAATTAAAAGTGGCTATTAAAGTAGGGGTTTATTAATGACAGGAAAGTAACACCAATTCCAGGGCATGGCACGGCACTCCACTGGGTGTGTGCGCTGCTCAGGTTTGGCTTCCTTTTCACTGCGGTGAAGCAGCCCCTCTGCCCTGCAGACCACACCTGCACCTGCCACATCCCCAGTCCGCCAGGAGGCACAGCAGCTTCTCTTGGGGCATCATGCTCTTATCTTCCTTATCAAGGAAGAAAATATTCCCAAGATGGAGCTCCCTGGTGGCGCAGAGAGTTAAGGATCCAGCACTGTCACTGCAGTGGCTCTAAGCTCTGCTGTCACTCGGGTTCCATCCCTGGCCCAGGAACTTGAAAATCCCAAGAATAATCCTATTTCTCCTTCCCCCTCACCCCAGTGGGATTTCTCCTCAGGTCTCTTTGTTCAAAACAGGGTCACAGGCAAAGCCTGACCTGAAAGAGGGAACAGGACAGCGGGTTCCTGGAATGCCCGCCTCCAGAGCGGGAGGGAGGCTCAGGACCGGGAAGGAAGAAGGGTCCAAGGGAGGGAGGCTTTCTCCAGGCAGCCGCAGCCCTGGTGAGAGAAGAGGAGGCACAGCCGTCTCCCTTGTGAGTTGTGGCCTTGGTTGGGGGTTCTGAGGGGAGCCTCGGAGATGGAGAATGAGGCATGTCCTGTCAGGTCACTTTCTCGATTTCCAAGACAACTATTTCACAACCTCCTCCCGCTCAGACTTCAGACAGCCGCCCCCTCCATCATGCTCAGTCTGCGGCCTTGGCCCTCCGTCATTTGAGTTAAAAACGAGAGGCATTCCGAAGAGGACTTCTGGCACCTGCCATGGAAACTCCTATCCCTCCAGGACCCGGGCCCTTGGACCCCTGCATCCCCAGCTCCGCTGATGGACACTTTCTTTGGCTGACAGCCTCTCTCTTCCCTCCAATCCCGTAACCTGCACCGGGATCCCATCTTCTCTCATCTCCCCAAGGTCATGACTCGTGAAGATGATCTCTCCCGCCGGTACCGTCAGGAATCCGCTCGCGGATGGGGTAATATCACCACGGTCACCACTGCTGCAATCTCTCCCTTCCAGGTAAAACTACACTTTAAAAAAGGCGCTCTTGGCTCTTAATACCACTCTAGAAATCATACTTTTCTCGGTCTATTATTATAGTAAAACCACTTTGAAAGCATTAATGAGCTGCTGCTTCTTTACCTCTTCTTTTCTCTTCACCTCATTCCAATCAGGTGTTGATCCTTCTTTGTTTTTGTTTTGTTTTTTTTTTTTTTCCCCACATCTTCTGCATTTGGAAGTTTCTGGGCCAAAGATTGAATCTAAGCTGCACCTGCAACAGCTTCAGTAACACCATATCCTTTAACCCACGGCACTGGGCCAGGGATTGAACTCACACCTCCACAGCAACCCAAGCTGCTGTAGTCAGGTTCTCAACCCACTGCACCACAGTGGGAACTCCCAGATCATTCTTACTATTACTATTTACGTGGACAAATTGAATTACAAATCAGATATTTCTCGATATGCAGCTTTTGATGCAGCTGAACCATGTCTTTCTCTTGAAACAATCTCTTGGCCTTCCGGGCCCTGAATTTGTCTCATTTCCGTCCTACCCATTCACTGCTCCTGCTCGGCCTCTCTAGGAGAAAACAGGGTTTGCTTGTGTTTTTTTTTTTTTTTTTTATTTCTCCACTCAAACCCTGGGTTTTACCCTCAAACAATACCTGGACCTCCCCAGTTCTCTCTTGTACAGCCACCTGCCTCATTGACAGAGGCTCCAAAAGGCAACTCTTTCAAAGCAGAATTCTGGATTCTTCCCCTTAACCAGTTCCTTCCCCAGGCACCCCCATCTCAGGGAATGTCATCTTTGCTCCTCAGCTGCACAGGCCAGAAACTCCATTTGCATCCCTGGTTCTTCCCCTCCTCCGTGGCTAATCCAATATCAGCTTCTGTCCTCGTGGTTTTAAAAAATATATTCCAAGCTGTCTCTCCTCCCCCCCACATCCATTGCGACTGTCCACCCAAATGAAAGGGTACCATGAGGCAAGCTCAAAATTGTCAAAAGGTGAGTTCATTACAGACCAGCAGAGGAATTGCCCTTTGGGGCGTGAAAACTGTAGCAAGTGACAGGCGAGCCAGTTGAGGGTTTGGGGTAGGCTGTATTTATAGGCAGGGAATGAGAAGGCGGCAGGGGTCAGTTAGAGTCTATTAAAATCAAAACCAAACCAAACAGAGACCAGCTTTGAAAATTTCCCAGGCAGACAAAATCAGTCCAGTCATACAAACAAAGCTCAATTCAGCTTATTTTGCCAGAGCAACCCTACCTGGGCTATTTCTTGTTCGTGAGGCTGGAAACCAGCAGCAAAATTTCCCGACACTGATGTGAAAGAACCCCTGACCAACTCCCTAGGACTTGAGAAAATTCCAACATTACCAGTTGTGTCTAAATCAGGAATTTGGAGGAAATCAGGCTCTCAGTCTTTATGTTGTGTGAGCACATGAGAGTTTCCATTTGCAATCCTCCAGCTCTATTTTTTATTGAAATTCTTTTACAACACCTCTCCCTATCATCTTAGCTTTGATTGTGCGTTGGCCTCCGAGCTGGTCTCCCTTCTTCTGCTCTTGCTTGTTGATAATATAATGTCCATATGACTTTCGATTTAACTCATAATAAAAATCCAAAATGAAGAGTTCCCATGTGGCTCAGCGGGTTAAGAACCCAACTAATATCCTTGAGGAGGCAGATTCCATCCCTGGCCTCATTCAGTGGGTTAAGGATCCAGCATTGCCATGAGCTGTGGTGTAGGTCACAGATGTGACTCATATTCTGTGTTGCTGTGGCTGTGATGTAGGCCCTAGCCTTCGAACTTCCGTGTGCCTCAGATGTTGCCCTAAAACCAAAAAAAATAAAAGGGCCAAACCACTCCCCCAACCCTGTGCCAGATGTTTTGTAAAGAAGCCTGTGATGTCCTGCTGTCTACAACAACACTTCTCACAGCCTCTCTCACAGCAGTTTCTATATCCTTACTCTGCAGGTTTTTTCTTTGCTTTGCTTTTTTTTTTCTTTTTATGGCCGCACTCATAGCATATGGTTCCCAGGCTAGGGGTTGAATCGGAGCTACAGCTGCCGGCCTACACCAGAGCCACAGCAACGTGGGATCCAAACTGTGTTTGCAACCTACACCATAGCTCATGGCAATGCTGGATCCCTGATCCACTTAGCAAGGCCAGGGATTGAACAAACCTACATCCTCTTGGATACTAGTCAGGTTCTTAACCCACTGAGCCACAATGGGAACTCCTTGCTCCATTCTTTTTAATGCTTCTACAGCATGGAGAATAATCCACTAATCTACAAACCAATATCTCCATCGATTTTCCTGTCACGTGAAAACATGTGTATGTTCCATGCTGGGATGAATACATTGATTGCCACATAAAATAGCATGAGGTCCTGGTGCCCTAAGATCCTGTAACGCCCGAGGCACTGACAAAGCATGAAAAGATGTCTCAGTGACAGGGAAGAACAATGGTGTGACTGTTCCCATTGTAACCAGATAATAAAGCTGTGACTATCGATGCCGCTGCTTTGCAAATCTGTCTAACATCTATTCAAGTACACCGACAGTTATTGAATTATGAGGTTTCACGTTAGGGTTAATATGAATGTATAAGTCACAAGAAGAGAAAGTCATCCTTTTAATGAAATGATGGTGGAACACTTACCCACAGTAGGTTTGTGTCAGTGGCAGAGGATATAAAAATGAACAAAACACAGTCCCTTCTCCACAGGATCTCAGTTCAGGACAATGCCCCTTTGAGAGGAAGTGTGACAATTCACACAAAACATTTTGCTCTTTGTAAGATACTTGGCACCACTTTCATCAACAAAGTATCAATTCTCGGTCATCCTTAACTTTCCAGGGAATTAGTGAAGAAATAATTTATAAAATTCAGTTCTATCCACAAGGAATTGGTAGCAAAAGTAGTCATTGTATATCACACCATTTTAATTCTGCATCTTTAGAACACAATTATAATCATATTTCCACCTTGTTAGAACCTAAATTTCCATCTAAATTACAGAAAAATTAATTATATAAAATTAATATAATTGTAATAAATACTCTTACTCCCAAAGCTCAGATTTTTGAAACTGAAATGGAAACTTTATATATTCTTAAGAGGATATGCTTATCTAACTATAAATATTAACAAATGATTTCCTTCATGGATTTCCCACAAATGTCCTTGTAATATGTGAACTGCTGGGTAAGAAACGTGACCAACTGAATACCTTTTTTATTTTTAATCTTTTTTTTTTTTGGATCCACAGCAGATTTTCTGGTAAGAGTCATCATTCTAGATGATGGTATGTGAAATAGAGGTCAAAATCCACAAGTTTTATCCAGTTGTATAGAACCTGCTAGAAGGTTGCAACAGATCAGAAAAATGGGCTCTATCCGTAGCAAGTGGATTAAGAAAATGTCTTGACACTCCTCCAGTTAGAACAGAAGTTGTTATTGGAAAGCTATTTTAAATATTTCTATATTTACATGACGCAAGAATAGACCCAACTAGTTTTAGATTTTTAAATATTTTCAGACTGACAGTTTGTGTTCTATTTGAAACACAAAATTTTCTGAGGCCAATGCTTGCACTTGAAATAACTCAAATACTTGAGTTTAATGGCCATATTGGCTATGGGATTTTTTTTTTTTTTTTAGTGAAAATGCTCCCAGTAAATTCACAAATACCTAAGCCAGAGCTTTGGTTCCGATTATTCAGCCATGTTGCAACGAATTTCTAAAATGGAAAGGTGTAACCTATACACACCAGAAGGACAATGTGAATTTTGCCTTTAAGTGAGAATTTAGGGGGAAAAAAAAAGCGCGTAATATTTTTACCTTGCTGTCCCATGGGAGCAATTTTGGAAAAATGCTAAGTATAGCGTCTGGCTGGATTTAGGGCAGGAGGTGCTGTAAATCATAGCAGTGAGGGGCTAATTAGCTGAGTCATGGGCCACTGTGCTTAAGTTCTCCGCAGAAATACACGGAGTCCCGGGGGGTTATTACAGAGGGTGGGTCTTCAGGGTAGCGGAACAGCTCTGCTTTCTTCTATTTTAAACACTGCCATTCCACCTACAGTTTGGTGCCAAATTAAAAAAAAAACAAAAAAAAAAAACAAAAAAAAACAAAAAAAAACTTTTTTTTTTTTTTTTTTTTTTTTGTAACTGTTAAATACCCATAACTTGGTGAATGAAACCAGGGATAGAATGGAGTGTCAGGATGAGTTTGGAGCCTGGAGTCTAGAACAAGTTTGGTACTCCTCTTAGTAATAGTCAATCTTGGGTCCCTTCTAGATGGTCTGCTTGGTTAGTGAGGTTTCTTTATGCTGATTCCCACCCAGCATCCACAGTCCTGGGCAGTCGATGGGGATGGTTCCTTTCTCACCCTTTTGGAGGCTCGCTCTACACAGGGGAAGTTTAGTAATCAGGGGACGATGCAGTATTTCGAACTGTTTTTCTGCAGAGGCCCCTTTCCTTGGGGGCTCTCTATTCAAATTCCTATCACTTGACCCTCCCTAATACGTGATTATCAACTCCCCAGCTCAAGCAGACCACACTCCTCGCGTTCTTGACCAACGCTGCATCACGTGACCCTACGCGAGCGTCCCTCAGTTCCCTGCGGGGCTCACTGGCGCCCTCTCTCTCTACCTCTGAGAATGAGCCCTGCTCTGGCTTTTTTGCCCCCTGTGCAGACCCACGAAGGGTCTACAGGCAGAAAACGCCAAGATTGTAAGGTTTACTTTGTTCATTTCTCTTCTTTGGTGTCACTGTACTGAGCGCCCTCTTGTTCAATCTCTGAAGAGTTTTCGTTTTTGTTTTTTGTTTTTCCCATGTTTCACCCAGATTTTTAGGTGTTTAAGGCGAAAGGGTGAATCCAGTGCCTCTTCTCCATCTCGGCCAGAGTGAAAATCCCCTAAATCCTCTTAAACATCTAAAGGAAAGACTGAAAGATCTGGCAAGTCATGTTTAAAAATCTATAAAAAACAAAACACAAAAAATCAATTGAAAAAAATTAACCAATCATTAAAAAAGATAAAGTGTTCAAACTCATCTCTATTTAGTGATATATTAATTTCTTTCTTAAATCATTAATTAAAAATGTATTTAGAGGGAGTCTTTGGTGGTCTGGTGGGTAGGAATTGGTGCTTTCAAATATCATTGGATTTCAGGTTCCATTCCTAGTCTGGGAACTGAGATCCCACATCAAGCTGCTCCTTGCTGCAGTCAAAAGTAAGTATTTATATTTTAGTGTAGTGACACTGACTTCAGGCTTCTGCTCTTCAGAAATATAAGAGAATAAATACGTGTTATTTTAAGCATAAAATATACTATTTGTGTGTGTGTGTAGTTGCAAAGATATAATCCTATATATTTGATTGTTATTTAATGTAGATGTTACAATAATTATAATTAATATTTATGCTTTTTTTTTTTACAATTTCAATCAATACTAACATACAATGTTTCTTGTGGTTCTAATGTAAAAAATGTGAGATATGTAGGGTATCACTAGGCTTAGAAGACGTGTCTAAATTCCAAATCATTATCAGACTTAACAGATGCAAATATTTAAATAGCTCCAAAGTCCTTCTGGCTCATGTAAGTTACTACATATTGTGGAAGCTGCAAATAGTAGTGACAGCCAGTTAGACTGAAAGAGGAAACTTGGGGTTTACCCTTAAATAATAGTTGCACACCTACTATTCTGTGGGCTTTGTCACTTTTCAAATGTAAATATAAATGCAGGGTGAGAAAGTAAATGAGGTTTTATAGGGAAAACCAAAAAGAAGAGTTGCTCTGATTCATCTTTTGCGGTTTTCTACATCAGTAAAACGTAGTACACATAAAAATAATGGTAACTTTTAATTAGATACTTGCTATATGGTCAGCCCTGTGCTGAGTGCCTATTTCAGAATTTAATCTTCACATCAATGCTTGTGGCACATACAGTTATTAACCACTTTTACAGATGAACAAAATAAACTTGAGCAAGATTAAGAACCTTGCTCAAGTTTATGTAGTTAATAGGTGACTGAGCCTGAACTTGAAATTCCGACTTTAAAGGCTACACTGTTAGCCATAATTATAACACTGCCTTCATAAAGAAACTCTGTTTGTGCCCATATCGTGTTGAGACAAAGGTTCTTAACTTATTTTTTGCCACATTCCTGTTTACTTCAATTATCACAAGCTTTATCATCAAACTTGTATAGTATTACCCAAGAGATAATTAGTTGACTTTAAGACTATTTCACATAAAACTTGGCAAAGAGGAGTAACCAAATCAAATACTTAAAGATGCATATCACAAATTTGAAAAGATAAAAGTGTCTTTTGGTTCCAGTGACTTCAGATCAAGTCAAACCCTAAACCCTTGTCTTAAAGCCCCCAAAATGTTGAATAAAATATAATAATGACTCTTAATATATATCTGAGAGAGTAAGAATCAGCAGAAATACTCAGGTGCCAGAAACAAAATAAAGAACAATAAACTAGATTATGGGGAGTTCCCGTCATGGCTCAGAGGTAACGAACCCGACTAGGAACCACAAGGATGTGGGGTCCATCCCTGGCCCAGCTCAGTGGGTTAAGGATCTGGTGTTGCCATGAGCTGTGGTGTAGGTCGCAAACTCGGCTCGGATCTGGTGTTGCTGTGGCTGTGGTGAAGGCCGGCAGCTGTAGTTCCAATCTGACCCCTAGCCTGAGAACCTCCATATGCCATGGGTGTGGCCCTAAAAAAAAAAGCAAAAATAAATAAATAAACCAGATTATGGATTTCTATCAAGATATCAAATAAACAGGGACTGCTGGCTCTTTCTTCTGAAGTCAGACCAGAAGAAACAATAAAAAGGAAAGAGAAAAATATTTGATTGGGGTTAGTAAATGCCAACTATTAAATTCAGAATGGATAAGCAATGGGGTCCTATTGGTCCTATAGCCCAGGGAATTATATCCAATCTCTTGGGATAAACCATGATGAAAGATAATATGAGAAAGGGAATGTGTATATATATATATGTATGATGGGGTCACTTTGCTGTACAGCAGAAATTGGCACAGCCTTGTAAAAATAAACTATACTTTAATTAAAAAAAATAAGAAGGGATAAAAGAGGATTTGAGGAAGCAAAAAAAAAAAAAAAAAAGCAGAAGTCACTTTGGACTGCTCTGTGGACACACAGCCAAATCTTGGTCAAGGATTTTGCTAGGGGTAAAGTTGAGAAGAAAGCTTTCAGCAATCCTCTGGCCTCTGCTGAGTTGTCCTGTAGCAATCCTTTCAGCGCTTCCCCCTTTTAGGATAGAAATTATGGATGAAAGCACAGACTACTGTTGTTCATTAGGTCATAATAGGGCGGTGCAAAGCCCTAGAATCTGTGGCCACCCACGTCGGGGCTCTGCCCCTGCAATCTCTCTCTCCAAAACCCCAGGAAGGACAGATTGAAACATAAAGACCGCCTGTTCTCACGCCTTCTTCCCAGTGCATTGTCTATGGAGAGGTCACCAACAGGAATGGCCACCAATGCGAACGGTCAAATGGTGTTTCCCTGGTGCGGGGCTCTCCTTGCCCTGTGAGTCACCCACTCTTCTCTCCTCACACTCACAGGAGGGATACAAACTAGTTCTGACCTCCTCTCCTTCCCAAGAAACTCTGCTGGACGTAGCAGTAGGTGCATCCTTCAGAATGTGAGTCCATGAGCTCAAATATCTAAACCCTGATGAACTCAAACATTACGAAAGAAAGACAGCGACCTGAACTACACAAAACAGGCAAAGCAGAATGTCAATGTATTAAAATATTATTAATCTACTTGAGGCCATAAAGAAGAAAATTAGCAATGTGACGTATCTTCTCCATACATATTTCTCATTTTTTTTCCAGGTCCAACAAGCTATTTAACAGTGACATTGAATAACAAATTCTGCCAGGACTCCACTTTTTTTTACTTAACACTTTGTGTGGTCCCTTGGGCAGAAGGTTAAAAGTTATCAAATGATAGGCTCTCAAAAGTCAGCTAAAAAGTAACTAAGCAAACTGGGTAGCAGTAAATTCCCCCGGGTGACTAAGTCTTCAATAAGAGTCCTCAATTTGTTTTGGTCTGCATTTCTCTGGGTTGACTATTCTATCCCTTCAGTATCCATCCCCACCTCTGCCTGCATCTACCTGTGCACCTGAATCTACATCTATATCTATAGCTCTATCTATATGTGGCATAGTGATTACTCAGACATAGGAGTAAAAGGCAGAGGAGGACGAAAGACAGGGGATACGTGCTGAAGATGAAAAAGTTGCTTCAGTGAATAGAAACGAAACTGAGCAGGGTACAGCTCATCTAAGAGGTTAGACTGATTGAAGATCAATGTGGATTAATGTGAGAGAGCTGAGTGAAACATAGAGACTCTGCAACAACTCATGGATAATTAAGAATTTGAACGGAGGAGTTCCCATCATGGCTCAGCAGAAATGAATCTGACTGGTATTCATAAGGACGCAGGTTCAATCCCTGGCCTCGCTCAGTGAGTTAAGCTCTGATTCGACCTCTAGCCTGGGAAGCTCCATATGCCACAGGTGCGGCCCTAAAAAGACCAAAAAAAAAAAAAAAAAGAGAATTTAAAAGGAAAACTTTGTTTTTCAACCAAATGACACTGCTTTACAACAGGCCAATGCAAAAAAAAAAAAAAAAAAAAAAAAAAAAGACTAGATTAAAGATTCCAATACAGATGTTAAAGATCACGTACAAATCTTTATTAAATGAGATAATTTTTCTTGTGTTGCTAACTCAGGTCTAAGTATAAAGTTAGTGCTCAAAAAATGTTGGCCATTTTTTTTAATAGCAGATAAGTGGTTTTCTTTCTTGTTTTTCCATATTTAGCATTTGATGTTTTAAGACCTATTGTATTCAGAAATTAACTTTAAAATTATAAATATTTTAGAGCCATTGAGGACTCAAACAATATAATCCCCATGATTCTTAGATTTCTAGAATAAATGTCTTATCTGGCTGTTTAAAAAAGATCTCAACTAATCACTTGATAGCCTGGTCACAAGAGCTTAAGAGAAGGATATATTAGTCTAAAGCAAGAACTAACCTCTTGAAGCTTGAAGCAAAAACTTTGAGCCACAACTGCCATGTTGTACTTGTTAAAAAGTGATGGGTGGTAGGGATTTGAGTGATTTCTCCCTTTTGAGGAGACAGCTTCTCAATGGAATATACAAGTAAATATAAGAGATAACTAATATCAGCTCATAGAGCACAGATCTGGAAAATACCTTGAGCTGTCAGCTCACCCACATTTCTGACCTCATGTTGGATTATACCTTAACCATTCATATCAGATGAAAACTGTTCTTTCCAAAGATGTTCAGAGAGGGGGTCATGATTTGACTCAGAGAAAGATCCCCTGGCCACAACCTGCCATTTATTTTAGAGTCATTTCTGGTCGTTCTGTTCATGGAGAAGAGAGATAGACTCCACAGGGATCCCCTTGATAATGAAGATTCAATTCTTCCCCTAATAAGGCTGCTTCATTCCTCTGTGGCGACGACGCAGGAGTTTGACCTCAGAAACATTAAATGCCTATTGAACACAAGGTAAAGTGATGGGACATCTACTCAAAGGCTTGCAGGGAGCCTTGTGATGAGCATCAGGGCCCAGGATGTCAATGTTGGATTTTGGTCGATGCCTTTATTAATGATCTACCAATAGACAATCAGTTTGTCAAATCTCCGGATGGAATTCCATAAGGAGCTATTCCAAAAAGCCCTGGAGGATACTGAAGTGATACCAGTGGACTAGATAAGTCAAAAGAGCTGTCTGGAAATAGATACATATATAAAAAGAATACATGTACCACCTCAGAAATCATCCTTTTTCTTATCAAGAAAAACAAAGACTTCCAAAGCATTTTAAATACATGTTATCTAAAATGATGGATAGAATGACAAGGGCATTTTTCTTTGTGGTTATCACGTACGGTTCACTCAAAACAGCTTCGTCGACTGTCATGTGCAGCATTAAGGAGCCTCTACAAAGATGGGAAGAGTTGTGAATAAATGAGGATGCAGAGCTTCTTGCTAGCTCAGCAGGTTAAGGATCCGGCTATGGCTTAGGTCACTGCTATGGCATGAGTTCGATCCCTGGCCCAGGAACTTCTGCATGCTGTGGATGCAGCCAAAAAAATAAATAATAATAATAATAATAATAAAGATAAAAATAAATGAGGATGCTGTACACATCATAAGTCTATTTCATTTGTCCACAAACACTAACAGATTTATCCAGATTGTTATCTCCAATTCTAAGCAAGCTATTCTCACAGATCACTGAACTGTTCCAGGCTAGTAGCAAAGATTTACTCTCCCTTAATTAATACAGTCTCACCTATACTTGTTTAATTTTTATGGATGCACCAGCAGCGTATGGAAGTTCCCCTGGTCAGAGATTGAATCTGAGCCACAGCCGTGACCTATGCCACAGCTGCAGTTTGAATCTTAACTCACTGTGCCACAGTAGGAACTCCCCATCTACACTTTTATTTTTCATTCTTTTTTTGGGGGGGGTATTTTTTTTTTTAGGGCCACACCCATGACATATGCAAGATCCCAGTCGAGAGGTCAAGTCAGAGCTGCAGCTGCTGGCCTACACCATAGCCACAGCAACACCAGATCCAAGCTGCATCTGTGACCCACACCGCATCTTGTGGCAACACTGGATCCTTTAACCCACTGAGTGAGGCCAAGAATTGAATCCACATCCTCATGGATACGAGTTGGATTCTTCACCCACTGAGTCACAACGGGAATCCTCTTTTTCATTCTTGATCTCGTTTTCCTTGAAGCCCGATCATTTGGAACGTCCACAAAATGGACCATAACAAGTGAGTCTAACGCAGATGGATGATGGCAGTCAGGTAGACGGTATCTGTGGGTCAACATTCCTGGTTCTACTCCCACGATCCACTCACTGAACTGCACTGCTCTTTCTTGGGGTTTTCATATAAGAGTTTCTGCTCTTAGATGGACTTGTCCTTGTGTAATCCATCTAGGCTAAAAGAGGACAGAATTCTGGATTTTATGATGTCCATGCAGGGCCTCAAGACTAGAGGATGATACCACCAAGAGGCTTATTCTCAACTCTGGTTGCACATTCAAATCATCCAAGGGTGGAGTCCCCATCATGGTTCAGTGGCTGACGAGCCCAACTGGTGTCCATGAGGATGCAGGTTCGATCCCTGGTCTCACTCAGTGGGTTAAGGATCAGGCATTGCCGTGGCTGTGGTGTAGGCAGGCAGCTGCAGTACCCCTAGCCTGGGAACCTCCATATGCTGTCCGTGTGGCCCTAAAAAGACAAAAAAACCCACAAATCATCCAAGGGCATTTTAAAATATCTCAACGTTTGAAACCAAACCCCTTGAACAGGACCATGGGCAACAGTCTTTCTAGAAAGTTCCCAAGAAGACTCTCTTACACAGGAGAGGTTAGGAACTCCTGCCCCAGACAGTCAGTTATTGCTGCCAGCAGAGGGCCTGCTACGTCTTACACAAAAGATTCAAGAATGTGACTGATTCAGTTTTCCATCAAACCTGGTTCTGACATCAGGGGTAAGAGGCCAGCAGCACGGCCAAAATTGCCTCCTCATCAGAAAGCATGCAAAAGCCACTCCACAGAACATAAGTCCAAACCGCTGGCTATTACAATGATTTCACTGGGAAGCTGTAGATTTTAATTTTGAAAGCCATCTTACCTGGCAATTTAGACAAGTTTTAGGGGAAGGCCCTTGAAATAAGATTGATGGCTAAGTAAGTGCTTTCTGAAGGCCATAAGCAAAGCAAAGCTAGTAGTCTTTACTTTTCCTCTGAACAAAGCTGTACATACATTTATCCTTTTCTAATTATTATTATTATTATTATTTTGGCCTCCCCTTGGTATATGGAGTTTCGGGGGCAGGGATCAGATCCGAGCCGCAGTTGCAACCTACATTGCAGCTGCAGGAACTCCAGATCTTTAACACATTGTGCCGGGCTGGGGATTGAACCTGTGATCTTGATCTGCAGAGATGCTGCCAATCCCATTGCACCACAGCAGGAACTCTTCTAGTCAATTTTAATGGGGGCCTTGTCTCAAAAAAAAAAAAAAAAAATGCTAAAGCAAAAGTGCCCAGAAGTACAATATATTTGAATGTGGATCACTTCTGATATTTTTCTCATTCATACCCACAGGATTTTATTATTTTATTTTATTTATTTTTTGTCTTTTTTAGGGTCACACCTGTGGCATATGGAGGTTCCCAGGCTAGGGGTCCAATCGGAGCTACAGCTGCCGGCCTACACCACAGCCATAGCAAGGCCAGATCCAAGCCACGTCTGCCACCTACACCACAGCTCACAGCAACGCTGGATCCTTAACCCCCTGAGCGAGGCCTGGGATTGAACCCGCAACCTCATGGTTCCTAGTCAGATTTGTTTCTGCTGTGCCATGACGGGACTCCCCCACAGGATTTTAATTTACAGAAGTGATTAATTTACTACACAGAGAAGTCAGTGCCATCGAAGGAGAATTCATGACTTCTGCTTCCTCAGAGAAGGGGACATGTCATGCCATGTAGGGCCACAGGAGAAGCACCAGTTTCTGTCCAGAAGCAGAAGCAGAAGCAGGAATGAAGGGGCCAGAGCCTTTCCTGGGGTTTCAGTGGGAAAGGCAAGGCAGAGAAGAGTTAGCAGGTTAGGATTAGCTCCTTTGAATATTTAAGGAAGACTGTGGGCTGTAGGGGTGGGCCGGGTCCTTGGCCCTGGGATGATTTAGGGCAAGGAATCTGTTGGCTTGGTGTATGCCTGTCAGATGAAGGAAGCAGCTGGGAGTAGGGCCTCCAGATTGGCTAGTTTGCATATGAAAGGTAAGCTCTTGGCCAAGAGCTTTGCTGACCCTCATTGTTGGCTGGACCCAGGAGGGCAGTCTATCTCCAGTATATTTAAGATGTCAAACATCACAAGACAGGAAAAATTTAGACTTCCTTCCATGGTGCAGTGGGTTAAGAATCTGACTACAGTGGTTCCAGTTGCTGCGGGGGTTCGGGTTCAATCCCTGGGCTGGTGCAGTGGGTTAAAGGATCTGGTGTTGCCACAGCTGTGGTTTAGGTTACAGTTGAGGCTCAGATTTGATCCCTGGCCCAGGAACTTCCATATGCAAAGGGTGCAGCCATTAAAAAAATTAATAATAATAATAAAAGAACAAGATACAGACAATTTAAAACTGCAAATCATACAATGCTTCCATCTGGACAAAGAAGTTGTCTGAGCAGGTTGCTGGACCTTCAAGCGGCCATGTTGGGGTAAAGGCTCCAGCAGCTCCAGGCTTCTGGTCAGTGGCAAGAGTCCACTGACCACTGGGCAGCAGGAATCCAGCGGGGAGGCTTCTCAGCCTTCAGGCGAGTGAGAAGATGATGCAATGATGGCATCTCAAAATCTGATTGTATCTGCTCTGAAAAACAGGAGGCTGTTTTTTATTCCTCAAACCTATTTATGTACTTTCTCCTAAATATTTCTAAAACTTCATTGATATAGGGTCTGAAATTAGCAAGACACAAAGAACAGGAAAGTATTTCCTTTTCCTCTTCCTAAAATGGGTAAGAAAAGCGTAAAAGAGCTGAAATCTTTAACCCATAGATCTTTTGAATGAAAAACATGTCCTTTTCCAGAGTCTACTATGTTCAGTGATGCCCAGAATATTTCTAGACTCAGAGTTTGGGGGGGCATTTGAGGACAATATGTTCGTGGGTTATTTTACAGAATATTTTTATTTTTTAATTCTATTTTTCTTTTTAAATTATTTATTTATTTATCTATTTACTTGGCTGAGCCCCCAACATGTGGAAGCTTCTGGGCCAGGGATGGAACCCATGCTACAGTAATAATCAGACCCACAGCAGTGATCAAGCCGGATCCTTAACTTGCTGAGTCACTAGGGAACTCCAAGAACACTTTTATTTTATATTTAATTATCTCTGGGCCTGGTCAATAAAAGCACATTATAAGGAAAGCCGGTCATGATCAAATAATAAAAAATTGAGGACATTGGTGGAAAAAAAAAAAAAACAGCAGAGAAAAGAAGAGAATGTAGTTTTCTTCTTTTTCTGTCTGTGCTTTCGGGGTCAGCATAACAAAGTGAGAGAGTCCAACGTTAATATTTAAAGAGATTCATGGAATAATGCAATTTTCTTAAGTTATTTTTTTTACTCAGATACTTCCTCTTCATCCACTGGTATTTGCCCACAGCCTGAATGATGCTACTCCTGAAGGACTGAGAAATCCACCGGTAGGGGGCGGCAGAGATAAGCTCTGTCCACAGTCAAGGCGGAGCCAGCTGACGGCATTCGCCCACCACCTGCTGGGTCCTGTGTCTGTTCGGCCTGACCAAGCACAACGCATAGATGCTTCCACTCAGCTTTCGGAAATGATCACTTTAAGCCTAATCTTTCCTTTTATGGCCTCACCTTAACGAAGACACTATCGAAAACTCACTGAATTATTTTTTGGTTTATATTTAAGCAGTACTTATCTCCAGAAAAGTCGAAGGGGAAATTTGCTCTCATTCTCTGTTGAGTGTTTAAAATTTTAAATAGTAGCACTTTGCCTCATTTCTCTTCCCCCAGAGGACTGAAGGAAGAGTTTTATTGATCTGTCTTAAGGACAGTGAGTTTAGATTTTAATAGACTTGAATAAAGTGGCTAATCAATTTCATGAATCATTCATTGTATGTTTTGTGTATCATCTATATCCCATATATGCATCACCTACGTTCCCTGAAACAGACTTTTCCGGGGTCTGAGAATGAGTTATTGTTGTTATATTGATTTTATGTTTTAATTTTGTTTTCTTTTTAGGGCCACACCCGAGGCATATGGAGGTTCCCAGGCTGGGGGTCCAATTGGACCTCAGCTGCCAGCCTCTGCCACAGCCACAGCAACAGAGGATCTGAGGCACGTCTGCGACCTCCACAACAGCTCACAGCAGCGCGGGATCCTTAACCCGCTGAGTGAGGCCAGGGACAGAACCTGTGTCCTCATGGATGCTAGTTAGATGCATTAACCACTGAGCCACGATGGGAACTCCTTTTTTTTTTTTTTTTTAGTTTTACTTTAATTTTAATGACTTTTTTTTTTTGTGAGGTACAGTATTAGAATGTGAGTGGAGACAAATGAAATCAAAAGAGATTTTTTTTTGTTTGTTTCAGCGTTTTCTTTTTTCTTTTTCTTTTTTTTTCCTTTTTGCAGAGTTCAGTCTTGGCTCCAGGCTCCGTGGAGCGGAAACTTTCAAACCACACAGTGATGCTCCTTGGCTTGGCTTTGCTGTGGTCTGTGGGGTGCTCCAGGAGTCATGCTGGAGGCTGTGACATGCGTCGTTACTGTGGTGGGAATATGGTGCGTAGGTGGTTAATGTTCTCTGCTGTTTAGTACTGAGAACAAAGGGGGCTGGATTGTAGTTTTTTTTCATGGATGACTCACATTCCAAATGATTGCTCTTTAATGCCACAGTTTAAATAATACCAGCATTTTGTAGGAACATGAGAACCAACCCAAATCAAGGTTATGGTTAGATCATGCATGCTTATTTTGGGCCTCTTCAGTAGAAGATTATATTCAGCATTGTGGGGTGCAGCTGGGGAGGGAGGGCTATTAATTAGGGTCGATAAACACTTACTGAAGTTTACTCCATGTCAGAAATTGCGCTGAGCCCTGGTGATTTCATTGCGAGAAATCACAATTCTTGTTTTCAGTAAATATGTAGTCTGGATGAGTTCCCCCTGTGGCACATTGGGTTAAGGATCTGGCATTGTTGCAGCTGTGGCATAGGTCAGAGCTGTGATTCAGACTCAGTCCCTAGCCTAGGAACTTCCATATGCCACAGGTGCAGCCAAAAAAAAATTGTAGTTTCTGCAAATATTTAAAAAGCAAATGCCATGTAGCATAGTATATAATTTTTTTATTACTCAATGAATTTATTACATTTATAGTTGATCACAATCCAATTTTATAGGATTTCCATCCCACACTGCCAGTGCATCCCCCCAGCCCCCAAACTGTCTCCTTTGGAAACCATCAGTTTTTCAAAGTCTATGAGTCAGTATCTGCTCTACAAAGAAGTTCATTGTGTCTGTTTTTCAGATTCCACCTGTCAGTGATAGCATTTGATGTTTGTGTCTCATTGTCTGACTGACTTTACTTAGCATGATAATTTCTAGGTCCATCCATGTTGCAAAAAATGCTGGTATTTCGTTCCTTTTAATGGCTGAGTAATATTCCATTGTGTATACGTACCATATCTTCTTGATCCACTCCTCTGTTGATGGATGTTGAGGTTGTTTCCATGTCTTGGCTATTGCAAATAGTGCTGCAGTGAACATTGGAGTACATGTGTGAGTCACGGTTTTCTCTGGATAGATGCCCAGGAGTGGGATTGCTGGATCAAAAGGTAATTCTATTTTTAGTTTTCTGAGGAATCTCCATACTATTTTCCACAGTGGTTGCACCAATTTACAATCCTACCAACAGTGTTCTAGTGTTCCTTTTTCTCCACACCCTCTCCAGCACTTATTGTTTGTAGACTTTTGGATGATGGCCATTCTGGCTGGTGTAAGGTGGTACCTCAGAGTGGTTTTTTGATTTGCATTTCTCTAATAATGAGTGATGTTGAATATCTTTTCATGTGTTTTTTGGCCATCTGTATGTCTTCTTTGGAGAACTGTCTGTTTAGATCTTCTGCTCATTTTTTGACGGGGCTGCTTTTTTTTTTGGTATTGAGCTGCAGAAGATGTTTATAAATTTTGGAGATTAATCCCTTGTCGGTTGATTCATTTGCATAGTATATAATTTCGATTCATAGAAATAGAATGCAGAGTATAGTCAAATATCAAAAAAGAATGGCTGAAGCAGTTTTTGAGCTGAAACATCTTGTGAAGCATGAGTAAAAATGGAGTTCTTATCTTGCTGAATTGTGGTTCAGCAGGATAAGAATCTGACTAGTATCCATGAGGGTGCAGGTTTGATCCCTGGCCTCCCTCAGTGGGTTAAGGATCCGGCTGCAGCTGTGGTGCAGCAGCTAGCAGATGTGGCTTGGATCCCACGTTGCTGTGGCTGTGGTATAGGCCAGCAGCTGCAGCTCCGAATGGACTCCTAGCCTGGGAACTTCCATTGGCCACATGTGTGGCTGTTAAAAGAACAAAAAAAAGACTAGCCTTAAAGCTTCAAAGCGCTCAGGCTTCAATCTAGAGTCTGAGCACACAGCAGTGTCCTAACTAGCCCACAGCAACTTCCTTTGTGGCCCATCCGGTCTACCGCCCACACCTTCTCCAGGTAAATCACCCCCATACACTTGATTTTGCACACTCACTCTCCTGTTGCTCATTAGTTAAAGTGCAAGTCTCTTGATCGAAAATGAAGCGTCTGCTGGTACCTGTTGGTCACCTGCTTTCTCCCACCCTCCGTCACAGCACTGAGCTTCTTCGTGGCACCCCCCTTTGCATTTCCAGCAGTTCACCTTCGCTCCCCAATCCGGATCCCTCACCCATCTTCCTTTTCCCCTGTTCTCCTTTCCCCCTGTGCATGCTTCTGGTGTGCTTACCTCTCCTGCTTATGAAGATCTGCTCTCAGAAAACACCAGGAGAGCCGTTCATATTCACAGTGGCTCCTGGTCACAGGACTACCTGTTCTTCTCCCAGAAGGTTTCTTTTTCTTTTTGCCTTTTGTTTGAAAACTTAGAACAAATGTCTAAACAAAACACACCTGGTTTAATATGTGATCATTATGCCCACGGAATTTTAGCAACTACAGGTCGATCTTCCACACCCCTAACTCCGCAGCATCAAGGTCTTCTGTGATGGGAACTCAGGCCCTACTGGGGACCCTGGAGATCTGGGTGAGGACGTGAGTGGATGATTTAATGTTCTAGAACGAAAGGGGTAAAAAGACACAACTGAAATAATCTTTTTTTTTAAATCATTTTCTAAAGTTTTATTGTCGTTGATCTACGAGCTTGTGATCATTTCTGCTGTGCAACAAAGTGATTCAGTCATACACCTACACTCAGCCCTTCTTTCTCAGAGTCTTTTCCCACATAGATGATCACAGAATATTGGGCAGGGAGTTCCCGTCGTGGCGCAGTGGTTAACGAATCCGACTAGGAACCATGAGGTTGCGGGTTCGGTCCCTGCCCTTGCTCAGTGGGTTAACGATCCGGCGTTGCCATGAGCTGTGGTGTAGGTTGCAGACGCGGCTTGGATCCCGCGTTGCTGTGGCTCTGGCATAGGCTGGTGGCTACAGCTCCGATTCGACCCCTAGCCTGGGAACCTCCATATGCCGCGGGAGCGGCCCAAGAAATAGCAACAACAACAACAACAACAACAAAAAGACAAAAGACAAAAAAAAAAAAAAAAAAAAAGAATATTGGGCAGAGGTCCCTGTGCAATACAGCAGGTCCTCATTGGCCAGTCATCCCATAAACCCCAGTGTGCACATGCCAGTCTTTCAACTGAATTTTACTTCAGGCAAAAATGGATACAAACAAGCATAAGACAGGAAAAAGAAACCACAAAGCCCCACGTTACTTTCTTTTAGCCAAAACGTCTAGTGATTTCTCTTAGGCTTAAGGTCTAGTGATTTCTCTTAGGTTAAGACCACTTTAGGCTGTGAAAGATGACAGGAAAACACAGTCAACGCTTTCAGTCTTGAAGATCATCTGAGCAGATTTCACAATGACAAGCCGATAGTTCCATTTGCCCATGTGTGGTTCTTTTGCGGACCTCCCGGCTCACCGTTTCAACTATTTTATTGAGATGGTGCTTCTTGAAATTCTAAAGGTAAAAATGGGCCATGTCTCAGGCTTCCTAGTTATTCAGAATTCACTGCAGATCACAAGTGGAGGACAAAAGCGTCAGTACTGTTGAGCATGAACACATTTCTTAAAGTATCTTTTTCCCTGTGTCCCTGATTGATGAGGCTAATACATCCTAATGTACACGACCCACTGCAGAAGGCCAGAGGCTGCTAGTTGGAGACAATAAGAATAAAGCCACAATGTGATTCTCAAGGCAGTTTTTAGATTGGCTCTGTCCTGCTGTCTTGCCCTGAAAGTGTTCCCCGTGTGAAACTCCTGTTTTTATGCGACGTTTGGGGAAATAAAGAAAAAAAATAAAATGCATCTCCAGAGTCAACATGCCAGTACGTGCTTGGAATGCTCTCTCCAAAAAATAATTTACCTGTTTGGGCTTCTGGAAAATCTGCCAAGAAAGAAAGATGCTTGTAATTAGTATGTCAAGAGGAAATGTCTGCAAGCTGTTGCCACGTCCTGTCCTGTCTTGATGCGGTTGGGTCCCATCAGGCACTGGCCAGGAGGTGTTCTAGGCAGGCAGGTGGGCTTTAACGATTCTCTAAGCGAATGCACAGTGCCAGTTTCCCAGGCTCAGGGAGCTTCTTCCAACTCAGACTGAAAGTCGTTTAAGAGCCCCTGTTAGGCAGCTACATCCTTAGAGTGGACCACCAATACAATACACCGAAGAAAGTAGAATATTCCACCCAAGGCATCCCTGTAATTAAATACAAGCTCTGGACCTTCCACTGTGGTGCAATGGGATGGGCAGCATCTCTGCAGTGCCAGGCCACAGATTTAATCTCCAGCCCGGAGCAGTGGGAAAAGGAAGTGGCGTTGCCATGGCTGCGGCATGGGTCACAACTGTGGCCAGGGTCTAATCTCTGGCCCAGGAACTCCATATGCCCCAGTGTGGCCCAAAAAAGGAGAGAAGAAAAAGAATGCTGGCTCTATTTTCTACTAACTGTGTGCCTAGGTAAGTTATTTAGTTATTTAAACTTTCTGAGCAATGGGAACAGTGACCAGGTAAGTTATTTAGTTATTTAAAGTCCCCGGGAGTTCCTGTTGTGGCGCAGTGGTTAATGAATCCGACTAGGAATCATGAGGTTGCAGATTTGATCCCTGGCCTCACTCAGTGGGTTAAGGATCCTGTGTTGCCGTGAGCTGCAGTGTAGGTCACAGACGTGGCTCGGATCCCGCGTTGCTGTGGATTAGACCCCTAGCCTGGGAACCTCCATATGCCGTGGGAAGCGGCTCTAGAAAAGGCCAAAAGACAGTAAATAAATAAATAAATAAATAAACTCTCTGAGGTTTCGTAACCTCGTCTGAGCAGTGGGAACAGTGAAAGCCATCTTAGAGAACCAAGCAATTCGCACACATAAAAGAGAGGACTTACTAGGTCTCTTTAGAAAAGATTAGTTTCCTCTTCCCACTAAGACTATTTATGCTTATTGAACCATGGCACAGAATCAATATTTGCTGCCACCAAATAGTAACTTTTTGACACCGTGGAGTTAAAGGGAGTCTAGCTCTCTCATTTTGGGGTGGCCCAGTGGCTCCATGGTGTAGAAACCCAGATAGAGTACATTTTGTGAGCTTTCCTTATCACAGAGGGCAGAGAACTGACCCCATAGATAAGGCGCTGCAGTAGCTTTCTATCATGAATAACAAATTGCCACACATCCGGGAGCTAAAACACTCATCTGCTATCATCGCCCAATTTCTCTGGGTCAGGGGTCCAGGCACAGCCTGGAGGGTCTGGGGCCGCAGGTGCCGGGTGGGCTGTGCTGCCATTCTCACCTGGGGCTCAGAGGGAGAGCGGCCAGGTCACCCAGGTATTGTGGTTGTGCAATTGAGGCAGCTCTTCTCCGGGCAGTTCACAGTGGGCCATTTGCTTTCTTCCCTGAGGCTGGCAGGAGAGCATCCCTCTGACCTTTCACCTTTTAAAGGCTCTGGTCACCCAGGATGATACAGCTTTGGATGAACTCAGTTAACAGATTGGTCACTGAATCATGATGCTGATATCTGGTGACAGTCATGGGCTCTGCCCACACTCAAGGGGGCGGGGCCCTGCAGGACACGGACAACGGAAAATGCACATCTTGGACTTCTGCATAGTCACGTGGCCCAGATCCAGAGACATATCTCAGAGGAAGCCAACCTTCAAATGGATTTTCAGACCAGGTCCACGCTTACTGCTGCTAAGCTACATTTCCTCTGAAATGGCAGTGGCTTTCTCAGCATGAGTTGTTGGTGGCCAGAGATGCTGGGACCACCAGGCTAACCCATGTGAGAGGCACAGCCCTCAAAGGCAAAATACGCATTTGGAGCAAAGTTTACGGAGCTGAACTAGAGGTGGAAAATCTGCATGCTGTGTATATACTCAAGTACGTGGCAGGAACTTTTAACCTTCTTAGTAATTCTGAGACTTTTATTTATTTATTTTTTTCTTTTTAGGGTTGCCTGTGCGGCATATGTAAGTTCCCCAGGCTAAGAGTCACATCGGAGCTGCAGCTGCCAGCCTTCACCACAGCCACGGTAACACCAGATCCAAGCCACATCTGTGACCTACGCTGCAGCTTGCTGCAACACTGTATCTTTAACCCACTGAGTGAGGCCAGGGGTCAAACCCGCTTCCTCAAGGATATTAATTGTGTTCTTAACCTGCTGAGACACAACGGGAACTCCTCTGAGACTTTGGTTTTATGTAAGACGAGAAATTGCGTCTCAGACAGAATAAATGTCACCCAAGGCTGCGCAGCTAGTTCTTCTAGGAAAGAACAGGGACTTGAACCCATGTCTGCCTTACTTAGCCCAGGTCTTTCCAACATAGCTTTCTTCTTTTTTTGTTAGAAGCAGGAGCCCTCACACACGGAGCTTCTTTTCATGCCTTCCATGTGGTGTGGTCACTGCTTATTCCTAGAGGCAGGCCAGATGCATTCAAGAATAAGAACCCGGTCAGGCTGACCATGGAATCTTGAGTACACAGACAGGATTTTTTAAAATTATTCATTATTCATCTATTTTTTTTTCACTTCAAATAAAACGGCTTTATGGGAGTTCCCTTGCAGCGCAGTGGGTTAAGGATCTGGTGGTGTCTCTGCAGTGGCCCAGGTTGCTACTGTGGTGTGGGTTTGGGGAACCTGGCCTGGGAACTTCCACATGCCACAGGGGCAGCCAAAAAATAATAATAATTACACATTTTTTTCGTTTAAAAAATAAAACAGTTTTGCAATCAACTCTACATAGCTTACCTCTGTCACTTAGGATAGAGGTCACCTCCCCCATATGTCAGTTTGGGGCGGGGGTGAGGGTAGGGTGGGGGTTGGGATGGGAGGAGTGGGGGGTGGGGGAGTGCCAACGTGATCTAGACACAAGTGCTAACCAAGGAGCCCGGTTGCTTTTGATGATCCATTTAGCCTCTCGGATGCTGCTTCCTCATTTTTAACCAGAAGCATTGCATACCATTCTAGGAGACAGTAGCAAAAAGCTCCGACATCTAGAAGCCTGGTTCACCACTGACTTGCTGCTGGGCCTTATGGGCTCCGTCAATGTTTGTTGTGAGAGTCGCTTGCTCTCAGTCACCGGGTCTGAAATCTGGGGGGCGTACCTGGCTCGGATGTGGCTGGGAGGACCGCTGAGAGGCTGTGAGACTTCGTTAGCGTGGTGCTCAGCGCAGAGCAGCCGATGGTCAGAGACAGCAGTGTTTTTCACAGGCAGGGCTAACGTTCTCAGAATCCATGAGTTGATTTCAATAAGTGTAAAACAATGTGCAGGGAATATGGGAACTAAGGATTTTAGATTGCGGTTTCACGGCTCTTTATTTGACAGCTATATTGCAGTGACCTCATGATGTTAAACATGAAATGGACGGTTTGGGTTTTTTCTTGGAAGCTTTTACTACTTTATGATGGTGGCTGCAAAGGCCGCCCCCTTGTGGCAAAGTGTGAGAACTACAGGCTGTAGCCCTTTCCTAGGGCTGCAGCCTTAAACGTTTGGCCAGAGCTGATACTTTTGTGTTTGGGCAGAAATTTCTTCCGAAAGCGAGGGCCGTGTGATAGAAGCCGTGCACAGGATACATTTCTAGATGTTGATGCCTTAGAACGTCAGAGTTGCGGCTGTTTCTCAGTCGTGGAAGTTTCAGCCCAAATGTATCTTAAAAGTAGTCTGTGAACCCTGTAGAGGACACCGCTGTTACACAGGAAGCTTTCCATCGAGACCAGCTCTCTCCCACCTTCTCTTTCTGACTTTTTAAGGAAAATCGCTTGATTGATGAACTTTCATGCCCTATTTTTTTGAGTTAAAATAGCCCCGTGAAAATGCAGTATGTCTACCTAGGAGTTTTTCTTTCAGTTTTATCTCATAACAAAGTCATGGTACACATACTTCCTTTACATTGCAAACATGCATAGCACATATCAAAAGAAAAGAAAGTATTTAATTCACGCTTTCAGTGGTGCAACAGAGGTTTCCTTGTCCCTTCCTCGGTAGGCTTTGTATGTGTATGGAAGGTTCACACTGGAGAGAGGGGGCAGTGGGGCTGCCTGGCTGTTGGGGGTCAACTTCTCTGGATGCAGGTGCCAAGACTGAACTTGGGGTGCAGGCTGTTTGTTAGGAGTCAGCTTCTGTGAAGATAGGAAGGCAGAGGAAGCAGAACTGGGTGGGAGGGGAAGAACGACCATAGATGCCAGACCAAGAAAGCCTTGGCTAGGCTAGCCCGGCCGAGCTCTGGCTGCAGTGCATAGGGTGGGTTGAACCAAAATGGCTGGAATTCTGCGCTCCTGCAGAAGCTGAAGCAGATCTTGGCAGGATATCTGGGAGCAGGGCTCCATATCTACCATGTGTCACTGACTATGGCGAGGGGACAGAGGACCTCGATCCATTCCCACCTTTAATAGACAACCTTCTCGTTGCTGCTCAAAATGCAACTTAGTTGCATCTCCATTCATTTATGCTGAAGGCCCTTCCTGCCCTCTCCCACCTTGGTGTCCTCCAAAGCTGCCAAGGACAGGGCTCTCTTTCCGTCCACAGTTTCCTCTCTGGCTCTGGGTTTGGCTAAGCTTACCCTTCTCCCAGCAGCCATGCTAGTCTCTATCACCAAAACCAACTGTCATGATTCTGTTTTGTATGTGTCAAGTCTGCATGTTCTGTCTTAACCATAAGCCAGGCCTTACAAAAGAGCTCATCCCGCTCTGCCATTCTGTCTGTCTATTAACAGCTGCCTGGAGGGGAGAGCTGGGTTGAGAAGGACTGAGTCTGAATCCAAGCTCAGTGAGAAGTAGAGCCATCACACATGACCTTCACATGGGGAGAGATGACATCTGTTTCAATATTTGCCTTCCGTCCCTGCTCTCAGACGGGGAGGTGTAGGGGTGGGTAGCAGTGTTAAGTCCCTGTTCAAGTCCCAAGGCCCAAGAACCAGGAGCACCAAACCCAAGAGCTAGAGAAGATGGATATTCCAGTTAAGTGAAGTTCTAATTTTTGACCCCTAGCCTGGAACTTCCATATGCAGCACCTGTGGCCCTGAAAAGCAAAAAAAAAAAAAAAAAAAAAAAAAAAAGGAAGTAAGAAGATAAAAATATAGAAAAACTATTTAAATTAATATTTTCAAATCCTCCGTACCCTGCTTTCTAGACCCCACCCTATTCACCCTGCAATATATCACCCACAAAGACAAAATAAGCCAACAAGGAATTAATAAACAAAGAAAAAGATACACTAGATTGGGAACCAGTAGCAAACTAAGCTCATTTTTATTTTCTGGGTTGCTCTCTGCTCTGGCACTTTGGCAAACAAAGTCCCACAGACCGAAATGGCCAGATGCTTCCAACAGAAGAGGAAAGGGCCAGAACAAATGACCCGAATAATCCACAAACCCAGAGAGCCGCCCTGGGACAAGAGAGAACTGGCTGGGATGAAATGGAAAAGGGCAAATAATAACTCTGTGTCTATAAATAAACGCTTCATCTTCAGAACCTTTTGGAAACTGTGTGACACTGTGCTGATGACTCCCTGCAGAAAGACATTTTTAAGGAGTGCAAAGGTGCAGGGAAGAGCTACAGGAAGGATGCTTTGCACAGGCTTCTGGAATAAGAATGCTTTGTACCTTGTCTGCACCACCTGTGAGAGGAGTGACTGTGGCCCCACAACCTCTTGGCAGCGACAGGGCTGCAGAAAGTCACCCCAGAAGGAAGTCCCAGGCCCCATGAAGCGTGTTTTCATGAAATCCATTGAAAATCCTGCTATGAGCAGGTGTTGGTGTTCAACCGGAAGAAATACTTTTAAATATTTTGCAAAGACTGGAAGGACAAAACACAATCTTGGCTTGAGGGGAGGGCTGGTGTCAGTAAGCCCTGCCACTTCCCGATGACAGAATATGAGGCATAAACAGTGCTGGCTTTGGTTTCTAAGAATCAGAAATCATTTTAATTGTCAAGGATGCTACATATGATTGATATGATGGCTGTAGTGTGGACTGGGTGACTCTGTAGCTCATCCTTAGGGCACGGAAAAGAGTTAAGAGTAAAGCACAGGCTGCATCCTGGGTGGGAAGTTGGAAAAAAAGCAAAACCGTTTTCAGAAGCTCAAGGCCAATATGCAGTGAGGTAGATGTTTTTGTTGGGGAGCTATTTTGTTCCTTCTAAAATCTAAGAAAGTCTGTTTTATCCTTTCTCACCCTCAAAGCAGAGAAGGTTTGAGAGAGAGAGAGAGAGAGAAGAAAGTAAGTGGTAGTTATTTTGCAGAATATATTTTAAAAGAGTCAAGATGCCTCTGTGAAGCGGCAGATTAAATAGAATTGGAGAAAGGCTGTCGGGTCACAGGAACGAACACCTGGCTTGATTTTCAGTAAAATTTGTGAGCTGTCTCTGCAATTAATATACATCTAAATGGAAGGGCCTTTTTATTTTATTTTAATTTTCTTTTTTCTTTTTTTTTTTCTCTTTTTAGGGCTGCACCCGTGGCATATGGAAGTTCCCAGGCTAGTGGTCCAATTGGAGCTGCAGCTGCCATCCTACACCACAGCCACAGCAACACAGAATCCAAGCTGAGTCTCCAACCTACACTATAGCTCATGGCAGCGCTGGATCCTGAACCCACTGAGCGAGGCCAGGGATCGAACCTACATCCTCATGGTTCCTAGTCAGGTTCTTTACCACTGTGCCACAACAGGAGCTCCTTACTTTAATTTCCCATTGAGATATAATTGAGATATTACCTTAGTTTCATTTCGGGGGTATGATATAATGATTCAATATTCCTATATAGTGAATGTAGAATGCTGGGCTGGCTTTGAAAACCGTGAGGCGTCTAACTACCCAGTATTTCTCTGAAAGTTGAATGTCTCATATTTGATCAAGAGTAAAATGAGCATGACTGAGTCAGTTCTTTCTTCAAAGATCTGCTGTCTAGCTGGACTGTCATAGGTCTACTTACAGGACAACGCCACCAGCACAATTAGCCTATGGCTCTCCAAGATGGTTCATTTGATTTAGTGAGGGAAACTAAGAATAAATCTGAAAACCCTAGAAGAAGCATGGTGGTTTCGGTGTCATTAGTCATGATGTGCCAGCCATAGCTTTTAATTATATTACTTGGACTGTAATAAGGCAATACATTCAGGACAGCTTGAATTTGGGCTTCAAAATCCTGGCATAATGAGCACAACTTGTAAATACCCACAATGATATTTTCCTCCGTTTTGCCGTGGCAGCTGAATTACCCTTCAACAAATCAATCCGTCTCTCACATTTGCACATATTGAGCTGAAGCAGAGGAAACAGGGAAAAGCCAGCAGCCAGCAGCCCCTCCTCTCAGAGCCTGCGAGTGCCCCCTTCCCGTGCTGTGAACGCTCACCTTTTATGAGAACGGCTGTCCCCTCCCCACTCCATCTGCTCTGAACAGAGGGCCGAGAGGACAGTCACATATTCCACACCAGGCTTCTCATCCTGCCAGATCACTGTGGTCTTTAACCATATGTCATACATTATTAGAGAACAGATCTTTCTGTTTGCATGACAAGCTGTGGATGCTGGACAGCCCTCCGGGGCCACCTCCAGAAAGAGTGCCAAGTGTCCGCTGGATGTTTCCCCAGCGCTGATGGAGAGCACAGATGTCGGCTCTGTCAATGCCAGGCTCAAATGGTGGTGTCTCCATGGTGGCATCTTGAGCAGGCTATGGAGGCTGGTGGCATCGTGCAGGAGAGTATGGCTCTGCACCAGCCTGGGATCAAACCCTGTACCTCCACTTACTGATCATACATCCACAGGCAATTACTCAGCTTCACTCCCCTCATCTTTAAAATGAAAACACTTAGGGCGTTCCTCTATGGTGCGACGGGTTAAGGATCCAGCACTCTCACTGCAAAGGGTCCCTGCTGTGGCTCGGGTGTGATCCCTGGCTCAGGAACTTTCACATGCTGTAGGTGCACCAAAAAGTAAAATAAAACAAGAAGTTCCTGTTGTGGCCCAGTGGGTTAAGGACCTGTCATTTTCTTTGTGAAGATGCTGGCTCAGTCCCTGGTCTCACTCGGTGGGTTAAGGATCCAGGGTTGCTGCGAGCTGTGGCATAGGTGGCAGTTGTGACTCAGATCTGGTGTTGCTGTGGTTGTGGCATAGGCTGTGGCCAGCAGCTGCAGCTCTGATTTGACCTCTAGGCTGAAAACAAATAAAATAAATAAAAAGAAAAAATAAATAAGTCAAATAAAATAAAATCAATGAATATACTTAACCCCACCTCCACCTCTTGTGGCAATTAAATGGGTTTATGATCTTTTATTATAACTTTTTGGGTAAAGATTGAGATGAATTGGAGTTCCCGTCGTGGCGCAGTGGTTAACGAATCCAACTAGGAACCATGAGGTTGCGGGTTCGATCCCTGGCCTTGCTCAGTGGGTTAACGATCGGGCGTTGCCGTGCTGTGGTGTAGGTTGCAGACGCGGCTTGGATCCCGAGTTGCTGTGGTTACAGTGTAGGCCGGTGGCTACAGCTCCGATTCAACCCCTAGCCTAGGAACCTCCATATGCCGCGGGAGCGGCCCAAGAAATGGCAAAAAAAAAAAAAAAAAAAAAAAGATTGAGATGAGATGAATTAATTTTAAAAATTAGAGTGGTGCCTGGCGCATAGAAAACACTTCAAGAGGGTGGTAATTATTATTTTATGTTATACCTTTAAATGCTATTTTACACGAACTCTTTCCCTCTGACCTAGCAGAGATTTGCTGTCCCTGGGTGACCGGTAAAAATGCCCAGTTGCTGAATGATCACAATCTTGAATGTGAGTGTGAGCAGTTATTTAAACCAAGCAAGCGTACTCAGGGTTGGGATTTTTCCCTTCCATAGAGCCAGAGTTTAACACGGCAGGTGGTACCATCCCCAAGTGTTTCCCACGTAGGACTGACATCTTTTGGGAACATGAGCTATACCTGCCAAGGCAACCAGGGAGTCAGCTCTCCCTTCAGTTGAAAGATGAAGTTGACTGTTAAGGTGCTGGGATTTTTGTTTTGTTTTTACATGTTTTATTTTGTTTTAATAAAGGACGATAGATATTCTGGCCTCTGAACTCTTTTCTCAGATTGGAGAGGAAACATAAATGTTACCAAGTAGGTATTTTATTGTATATGGACAGCCCTCTGAAGGTTTCATACAAAGAGCTGAGGAAAGCAGCATGCCTTTTTTTTCTATAAACTGAAGAAGGTTTGGAGAAAACAAAAATGTGTATGATTCTCATATAATTTTCCTATTTTTAAAGATATGCCAAATTGCAAGTCTAATTGGATATCCAGGAGTAAGTGTCTAGTTTATTCCCTTTGTTTTCTGTATAAGACTTGTAATAGATATATTCAATATTTTAAATAACCCAAAGTGGGATTCTACATTGCTGCTATATAATAGATCTCCAAGTTTCACAAAACATATTTTGGCCATGAGAACAAAGAAACATTTCCCCGAATTTATTGGGCAATATATTCTTCTTGTCCTCTATATTTTACAGATCATGGAGGTGAAAGCAGGTTTTGGAGGGGAAATAAGGGTTTGCTGAGGAGCAAAAATATTATTTTGCTGTAATAACTTCAAGAATATCATCCTTAAATATAAGTTCCTTATGTTTCCCTTACAATATCTTTGTAGAAATATAAATTCCATTTCCTTTGTTCTGTTCTCAGAAAAAAAAAAAAAAATCCCCAGCAAATTGTCAGTGGTCGCTGCATAATAACCATTGATTTTTCCAATACTAGTGATTCGCTATGGTTGTTTTTCTTCCAGATCCTTTACTTCACAAGATCTATTTTCTAAGAGTCAATGTGTTTCCTTTATGTTCCCCTAATTAGCCTTTAGACATTTGTGCTGATTACAGCATGGAAGGACCAGAGCAGCCAAGGCTGTTGCTCAGTTTCAGAGCCTGCCCTCCTCACTCTTATTCCGTGGGACTGTCAGGCTCACCACTCACCCATCTCGGCAAGGGCCAGTCTTTGTCACTGACCAACTGAGTCACTGATTAGCTGAGCTTCTAAAATGTCTCTTCATAGCAGAAATCAACTTGGTGTACAAGAAATGTGATATTGATACGATTGCCTAAATTTTGTTTTCTTATCTGTAAAAGAAGGCAACGATACCCCATTGAAACATTCTGAAATTTAAGTGACTCAGTGCATGTAAAATGCCTCTTAGTTCCATTTGCCTTAAAATAAGAATAACAACAAAAATAGTAGGCTGATTTCCCTCTTAACTGGCTCATATTTCCCAGGAGGCTGCTTCATAGGGACAGTCCGGCAACCATTCATCGTGGATGGAGTCTGAGATGCAGCATCAGTAGGACCACGGCTGAGTTTGCATTCACCATAATACAAAGTCCAAGAAGGGACCTATAACACAGGACAGACACATCCTGGATTATTTTGAAAGTAAGCATTTGGAATTCCAACCAGTCACTGAGATTGAGCTTAAGTTGATGCTTCAAACATAACTTCCAGTTACGTGGTTCTAAAATGACAGCACGTGAACCAGAGATCTCCAAACTGTGGGCAGTGTCTGCCTGGAGGAGGAGTGTTTGAGTCGATTTTATGTGGCCACCGAGTATGAGGGGGTCTTGCTTTATCATCCACATATTTATTGTATCTCAAATTGCGGTCAAAACAAACTCTGAGAACTAAGAGATTTCCACAGCTGCACATAAAAAGCAACAACATTGCACCAGCAATAACTAATTACAAAATATAATAAAAACAAATTATCATATTCCCAATGGCGATAGAAACATATGGTATCTAAGAATAAATCCAATAAAAGGATTGAGAGAACTATGCAGAGAAAATGTTAAAACCTTACTGAAGGATGTGAAAGAAGATCTAATAAATGATGAAGTAGAACATGTTCCCGGGTAAAAAGGCCACATCATAAAGATGTCAATTTCCTCCAGATTAATTTGTATACTCAGTGCAAATCTAGTTTAAAAATCCCGATGGAATTTTTGTAAAAATTGACAAGTTGATCCTAAAATCCTAAAAGTAAAGAGCCAAGACTAGTTAGGATATTTTTAAGAAAAAGAAGTTGAGAAATTTCCAAATCAGATAAGGCAAAAGTTACCGCCATAGCAGTAGGGATGGCATGTGATAGACAAATAAAATAGTGAGAGTCCAGATTCATACATATATGAAAACAGGTAGAATTATGGATCAATGGGGAAAGGAGGGGACATTTGATAAATGGTTCTGGAATCCATACAGAAAAAAAAAATCCCTTTAATATTCCAGATACAAAAGTAAAAATTTAAGATGTTTTAAAGACCTAAATATTTGAGTAGAAAATATAAAGGAAAATATATTATCATAGAAGGGAAGAATTTATTCAATGACATATACTAAAAAAAAAAAACCTAATTAAACTTAAATTTTCTATTCAGGAAACTATACCATAAACAACTTTAAAGCAAACTACAGACTGGGAGAATATGTAAAAATCATATAACTGGCAGAGATGATTATTTAGAATTTATAAAGAATTTTACATGGCAAAACCCTCAGACAAATTACCCAGTAGAAAATGGACAAAGGAGATAAATAGGTAATTTACAGAAGGGAAACCTGAATATTTTGTAAATATGTGCTGATCTTACCACCTACTAAGTAAATGCAAATTAATCATGTGCAATTAGACACCCATTAGGGAGACAACAATTTAAAGGGCAAAAATTCTTTTTTTTGGCAAGTATGTGGAAAAATGAAGACATACCGTGCACTGCCTTTGGCAATGTAATTAGTTACAACCACATTTGGAGCAAAATTTAATAATATGGGGTTGGTTAAAATGTCCAAATCCTAAAACCAGAAATTTTGCTTATAGAAATATATAACAGGAAAAAATCTCTCACATGTACTCAAGGAGACATACACAAAAATATTTCTGACAGGACTATTTTTAATATTGAACAATTTAGAACCAATCGTGTATATTGAAGAATATGTGATTTAATTGTGATATACTCAAGAAATGAAATACTGTATGAGAGTTAATACACAATAAATATGAACCTGGGTAATCTAAAAAAAAAAAGTCTAAACGACATTGAGCAAAAAAAAGCAAATTTTAGAAAAACAAGTCTCAAAAATGGAAAAATATTACATAGTGTTTTTAGGTATACACTTTTGCAGAATAACATAAAAGCATCCATATTAAGAATAAATTCAGGAGCTATGTCGTGGCTCAGTGGTTAAGGAATCCGACTAGGAACCAGGAGGTTGCAGGTTCAGTCCCTGGCCTTGCTCAGTGGGTTAAGGATCCAGTGTTGCCGTGAGCTGTGGTGTGGATCACAGATGGGGCTCAGATCTGGCCTTGCTGTGGCTGCGGTGTAGGCTGGCAGCTACAGCTTCAACTGGACCCCTAGCCTGGGAACCTCTGTATGGCACAGGTGTGGCCCTAAAAAGAAAAGAAAGAAAGAAAGAGAGAAGAAGGCATTAGTGGAAAAACTGATGAGATTTAACTTACGTCTGATTTGAGGTTTAGTTAATGTTAATTATCTGGTTTTGATCATTGTCTTATGATGAGGTAAGATACTAACATTTGGGGAAGGTGGAGGAAGGGTATCTGTGATTTCAAGTTTCTGAAAATCCAACATTATTTCAAAATAAAATTTAAAAAAATTACCAGCCCATCACTGATTTTACGGAGTCTTGTTTTAAGCTGTGTTAGGGTGGGTCTATGTCAGTTTCGCCCTTTGTTTTAAGAATTTGGTCCATAGTCCGGGGCTTAGTTAGCACACACGTTCCCCCACTTGTATTTGAACCATAGCTCTGAGAGAGTGACCTTGTCTTCACGCCTCACACGTGGCCTTTTTGGTATCTCAGTGAAAGGTCTGAGACTAAGTGTTACCAAGTCCTCCTAACTCATGAAGCTTCTACTGCCAGCTCTTGTCTCCACAGCATCTGGGCAGCTGCTCCCAGCTGGGCTCCTCTCTCCTCCTAAACGTCGTTCAAAGGCAGCTAAGGATTTGAGGGGAGCATATGTACAGACATGGGGGCTCTTCCCTCCGAGGCTACCTCTTTTTCTGAGATTTCCTGCTTCGATTTCTCACTGTTCTGACAACACTGAATTCTGACCCAATCTTCATGGGTCTCTTTGATGAGTGCTTTCTTCTTGAGTTTCTCCCTGTGTCCCCGTGAACTGGCTTAGAGGGAAGCTGGATAACTGTGCACCTGCCCCAGTTTCTGTCGAGGTTCGCTTACCCTCTAGTTTCTTAAAACTATTGCAATTCTCTATTTTCTACAGAGTTGCAAATTGCCATTGGAAGGAGATGTATTTTGATAAAAGCTAGTCTGTCAGTACTAAGACACCAGAAGGTAATAGCTTTCTAATGCTTAAGTAATTTGATATGTTATTAAAGAAGTAGAATGATTATTGGTATATGAAGAAGTCTTAGCTTTTTTCCCCCCACAAACTTCATGGCCTTCCCAGGGCAAAATGTCAAGAGAGACTTAGAGTTTTCTTTGGCCTCCTCACCCTTTTTTTTTTTTTTTTTTTTTTTTTTTTTTGGTCTTTTGGTCTTTTGTCTTTCTAGGGCTGCACCTGCGACATCTGGAGGTTCCCAGGCTAGGGGTCAAATTGGAGCTGTAGCCGCTGGCCTAGGCCAGAGACACAACAACTCAGGATCTGAGCCGTGTCTGCAACCCACACCACAGTTCATGGCAACACTGGATCCTTAACCCACTGAGCGAGGCCAGGGATGGAACCTGCAACCTCATGGTTCCTAGTCAGGTTCATTAACCACTGAGCCACAATGGGAACTCCCCTTCTCACCTTCTTAATGGCACTTTTCTTTCAGCCCCGGAGATTCTTGGTTCTTACTTTAAGTTACACCAGGACTCAATTTGGCTTCAGTGAAGTATCAGTTTATTGAATGCCTTTTTCAGTCCCCAATAGAGATGTTTTTTCTTCCGGTTTTATTAAGATGTAATTGACATACAGCACTTGAAGGTGTACAGCACAGTGATTTAACTTACATTTATCATGAGATCATATGCACAATACATTTAGCGATCATCCATTCACTTATATGAGATAATTTTGTATCTGATATGAACTTAAAGAAATAAGTTCAGCCAGTTAAGAACCTGACTTGGTCCGTGAAGATGTGGGTTTGAACCTTGGCCTTGATCAGTGGGTTAAGGATCCTGCGCTGCCACAAGCAGTGGCATAACTTGCAGATGTGGCTCAGACCTGGTGCTGCTGTGGCTGTGGTGTAGGCTGGCAGCAGCTCCAATTCGACCCCCCGGCCCGGGAATTTCCATATGCCACAGATGCAGCTGAAAAACCACAAAGTAAATAAAAAGTAAATAAATAAATAAATGTTTTCCTTGTGATGAGAACTCCTAGGACTTGTCACAAGTTTCACATACAACATGCAACGGTGATAATTCTCTATCATGTTTGCATCACTTCCCTAGTACTTATTTACGTTATAATCGAAAGATGTTACCTTTTGATAAAACTTCACCTTTTTACCTTTTGACCACCTGCATCCAATCCTCTTCCCTCACCCCCTGCTTCTGGTAATCACAAATCTGATCTCTTTTTCTTTCGTTTCGTTTTGTTTGTTTGGAAGTGTAATTGACCTACAACCCTGTGTGAGTTCCTGAGACACACCACAGTGTTTTGATATTTCTGTACATTTCGGAACAATCACTGTGATCAGTGTAGCTATGATCTGTTCCCACACAAAGATAAGACATCGTTATGGATCGTCCTCCCCACACTGTACATTTCATGCCCATGACTCATTTATTTTGCTGCTGGACGTTTGCACCTCTTAATCTCCTTCATCTGGGTCTTTCCTGTCCCAAAGCTTCTCTCCTCTGGCAAACACCTGTTTGTTCTCTGTATCTATAATTCTGTTTCTGCTTTGTTTTTTGTTTTGTTTTTTAGATTCCAAATATAAGTGAAATTACATAGTGTTTCTCTGTCTATTTCACATAGAATAATCAATATCCTCTTGGTCTACCTGTGTTATCACAAATGGCAAGATTTCATTCTTTTTTATGATTAAGATTAGATTGCACATATATATCACTTTATTCATTCATCTGTTGAGGGGCACTTAGATTGCTTTTGCATTTTGGCTAGCATAAAACAATGCTCAATGAGCATAGGGATGCATATATCTTTCTAATTAATGTTTTCATTTTCTTCTGTAATACCCAGGAGTGGAATTCCTGGATCACATGGTAGTTCTATTCTTAACCTTTTGAGGAACCTCTACATCTGTATTTCCAGTGCTTAGAAGAGTACTTGGCCTTCAGTAAGAATTCAATAGATACTTGTTGAATGAATAAATGTATTTTCATCACAATTCTGCAAGCACAATCCTTAATGATTTTATCCTCATTGAACAGAGAGCAAAACCAAAGTAGAAGACAATAAAATAAGAGTTCTAGCCATGGCACAGTGGGTTAAGAATCTGACTGCAGCAGGCTCTGGTCACTGCAGGGCCATGGGTTCAATCTCCAGTCTGGTGAGGTGGGTTAAAACATCCTGCATGGCATAAGTGACCATGGGTGCAACCATTAAAAAAAAAAAAGGAGGAAAAAAAGAAAAAAAAAAAAGAAAGTAGTCAGAAAACACATGGTGAACCTAGCTTAAGACTCAGATGTCCTGACTCCACACCCACTACTTTTTCCAGGAGAACAGAAGATGGTGGGAAGGAGGAGAAGCTCAGAGTGGGGTGAGGAGGAGGCAGAGGACTGAGGATGGCTCAGTGGGCAGGCAGTTTCGTCCAGCATCTTCTCTGAGTGCCCTGAGTCACCTCTTTCTGAGAGTGGCTTGGCTCTTTGCTTCCGGTTCTGCCTGAGGCTCTGGCATCGGCAGGGTAAGCCTTGGTGGAAAACGGAGCCGGGTTAAAAGCCTTGTTTGGAGCCATCGCCTCCATCCCCTCCCCTTGACATTTTGTTGGTGAGTGTCTGATTCTGGGAGTGAATTAGTTAAGGAAAGGGTCTAAGAGGCTAGAAACTCAACGAGCCTCGCCTCGCTGTGCTCATGTTTACCACAGGGAATTTCACGAATAAGAAGGGCTCCTCGGGAGCAGGCTAGTCCCCAAACACCTGCTTTCTGTTACTGACTGCTGGGAGCCCTGAACCTGGGAGATGCTTGAGGAGCCCTTCTCAATAACCTCATTGGAAAGACCAACAGAACTAAAGTGCAGTGCATTTCATATATTAACCAAGTAAACCAGGGATAGAAGACATCCCCTTCTGAGATGAGAGCATCTGAAGAAACTGCTTGAGAAAATGCTCTATGAAGGTGCTTTTCTAAAATCTGTTTGTGGACTTACCACCAACGTTTACCTCTGCTTTGGATTTGGGCATTTTATATTCCACAGTTAGCGTGGATATGTGCAATTTAATTTTATTCCGATGTGTGGCTACATATAGTGCAACTGTACTGAGAAGGATGCTGGGTAAGATGAAGTGGGTCTCCTCTGACCCTTTAACTTGCTGATCTCTTGACTCAACCAGGAAAGTAGTATGTGGGAGAATAATACCCTAGACTAGTTGTTTTCTCCTTGTCTTTATAAATAGGGACATTTGCGACATGAATGTTGACTTGATAAAATACTCATTTCAAAGTCCTCAGGCTCTGATGCTGCCTCAGTGTCAGAAATTGCTTTACTGACTTCTCACTGCTTTTATCAATTTTGCAACACAAAGTTGCATTGTTTACATTGTGAAAAAATACTTTTTAAAAATAGTGTTTGAAATCTATGGTCTTAGCTGCCAAACAGATGTCATTTCTACTTAGTTATTTTGCAAATTTCATTCCTTTACATCACAGAAGTGAATAAACAAAATGTAAAGATAAAATGATTTGCAGAGTCCACTGACTTCTTTTGGTGACAAGCGCAATGTAGCCCTTCCCCACGTCCCATGGACTGGGGATTGGGGGGCACAGACCAGAGGGGCCAGGCCCGCTCTGAGCATGAGGGCACCTGCTGGGTGGGCTGCAGACCGTGACCTCCCCTAAGGGCAGCGGTGGCTCCACACTGCTGGGTATGGTTGTTCTAGAATTGGAACTTGGCTGTGCTGGATTAAAAACCTAGGAATCTGAATTGTCCTTGAAACCTCCCAATTTTCGAAGTCAGCAATGAATTAAAATAGTTAAACACACACATAGGCCACAAAACACAGTGGTCCAGCCACTAAATAAGATCCAGCCAATGTTCAAGGTTTGTTAGGCTGGCCCAGGTGCTGAATCATCACTCCCTCCCAAGAAGGAGCCGTGAGAAGCCGCAGCCTCCCTCACTCTTGAAGGGTCACTTGCTTTCAATATATTTTGGAACGAAAGATTATGTCACACCTGCTTTCAAGATGTTTCTTGGCTACCTGTCTTATCCATTCTCACCCATCTACCGGGAACCACCCGCCAGGGCTCCTGGTTATCAACCACCTTGAGAGGATCCGGATGCATGGGTCGGGGGGGGGGGGGGCGGGGAAACAGCTCGTGGGGACGGACCTGAGACACCCTCACTTTATTCTCACAGCCTTTACTTCCACATTGTTTCCATCCAAGCCTACATGACCCAATGGGACTGGATGCGGGGAACTGATTATAAAGGGACTTAGGATTGAGAAAGATTGTATTCTTTCTATAAACTGTCTGTTTATAGAAATGTGTTCATAATTCAAGAGAATAAACACAGTAAGAAAGTTAAAGCCCTCACGGGATGGCCTTGCTGTCCCATCTGTTCTGTTCTCAGCAAATCCCCTTATCAGGAACGTGACATCGTGACTCCCTTTCAGGGAAACCCACCCTTTTTTTCCACCAGCAACATCTCTATTTCTCCTCCCACCCCTCGGCAAGCTGAGGTAGGTCGTGACCCATGTGTGGACCTCTGAGTTCTGGGTCATGCTAACTAGATACCATCTGGGGTCAGTGTGGGGCTGAGTGGGGGTTGCGTAGGTGCTCAATCAACCAACAGTGTCTGACTACACTTGAGCAGCACAACTCCAAGTCTGTACAAAGCTGCAATCTGGCTTCTACATGCAATTCAAGCTCCTTTGAAGAATATTTGTCATTTAATCTTGCAGGGTCATCCAGGAGGTAAGTAGCAAATCACACACACACAAACACACACACACACACAAACACTCAAGGACAAGCAGTACTTCTCAGGGGCAGTGCGGTCTAATCCACATTAAGGAAGAAAAACATTTTCCTCCTTGGGATAAATCTCCCCAGCTGGCTCCCACAGCAGAGGAAGCGCCTCAACGCTCAAGCTGTGTTGCTTCACCTCTGTTCTTCTGCCAGCTCTGCGTTCCCTCCAGGTCTGCTGGGGAATAAAGAATGGGATTCATTAAAGGCCACCTACCCATTAACTTCTTAATGTCCATTACTTTGCTGGAAAAAACCCAGAAGAGCCTTTGAAATTATTTTATTTTCTCCAACTGGGTCAGATTTTTAAGAAGGGCTTTCTGTAATCTTTGTACACAGAGAAAGGCCATTTCTAAGTAACCCCTCAGGGTTGGAGATGAGGTGGGTGGATGGTTTCTGGGTTGAGTTACTCTAAAATGCTGAATATGAATTTCATTAATAAGAAAAGAATCAGGATTATGGGTGGGAAACAGTGGCATTTTCATCTGCTTTCTTGCTTTTTTTCCCCCATCAGTTTTAAGTCTGAATTTTTCAGCATTAATAAGACAATAATTGGGAGTTCCCGTCATGGCTTAGTGGTTAACGAATCCGGCTAGGAACCATGAGGTTGCTGGTTCGATCCCTGGCCTTGCTCAGTGGGTTAAGGATCCGGCGTTGCTGTGAGCTGTGGTGTAGGGCGCAGACGCGGCTTGGATCCCACGTTGCTGTGGCTCTGGCGTAGGCTGGTGGCTACAGCTCCGATTCGACCCCTAGCCTGGGAACCTCCATATGCTGCAGGAGCAGCCCTTGAAATGGCAAAAAAAAAAAAAAAAAAAAAAAGACTAAAATAAGACAATAATTTATGGGGGACTATTGTTATACATTTTATTTGGAATTGAGATTAAAATGTCTTAGATCGCATACAAACTATTTTGCAGCAATAATAAAGGCCTAGAACATCTTTTCTTTTCACAAATGAATTCTTTTCTTTGTAGTCAACGTGGATTATTGTTGAATCAGACTTTCACTTTTAATATTTTAATATTTAATATATTTAGAGGTATTTCTAGTAAGGAAAGAAGAGTTTTATTTTCCACAAAATTTCAAAGAGTGTTCTCTCTGGGTTAATTGGGGAAAACACGCCATTTCTATCAATGAAGCAAGCACTGTGAACTAAATAGTTGTGATTCAGTGGTATCTCTATAATTTTCTTGCACTGAGGCATTGTATATACTGCCGTTAGCACAGAGGAGAAACAAATGTGCTTGGGGTCAGAAAGACTAACATAAGCCCTAGCTCTGCCCTTGTAGGCTGGAGGAAACATCCGTTCGCTGCAGGCTGGATTTCCCAGGATGTAACTTCTAAGACAGGCGTTAAGAGTTCAGGTGTTTGTGAAGGAGGACCATTGGGATGAACAGCTGTGGATGGGAGGAGGATGCAGGAATGGGTGGTGGTGGGTACTCCTGAGAGCTGAAGATTGCCCCCAGCACCCCAGTAGCACTCCTAACAGCTGGAGCAAGTCCTCCCAGAGAGCTGGAGCACTCTTTTAATGCTTCTGCTTCAAAAAGTGTGTTTTCCTGGCACGTCTTAGAAAAACTATAGATGCAACAACTTCTTGACCACCTAGAATTTTGTTTGGTCGGAGAGCAACTTCCTAGGTACAGTAGCTTCAGCTAAATCAGGAAGGCAGGGCCACATAAAGACACAGAGATATGGGGTGTCTTGTGGAATCCTTGGACAGGAATTCCGATGCCTTTTTGGAACAACTGGCCAGGAAGACAGGAGGGATTTCTCTTCATCTTCATCTCTGCTGTTCCTGTAGTAGCAGCATCATTAAAAACGTATTTCATGGGGTTTTATTCTCCCCTCTTCTCTTCCAGATTTCCTGCCTTCCTTGGATCGCCCAAGGAGATCAATGTCATGGTGACAGCATCCAAGCTGTACACTGATTGGTCTGGCCCGAGTCAGGTGTCCACCCTTGAACCAGTCAAGAGTGGCCAGGGTCACATTGCCACATGGCTTTTTTTTTTTTTTTTTTTTTGTCTTTTGTCTTTTTTGTTGTTGTTGTTGTTGCTATTTCTTGGTTCTTGGGCCGCTCCTGCGGCATATGGAGGTTCCCAGGCTAGGGGTTGAATCGGAGCTGTAGCCACCAGCCTACGCCAGAGCCACAGCAACGCGGGATCCGAGCCGCGTCTGCGACCTACACCACAGCTCACGGCAACGCCGGATCGTTAACCCACTGAGCAAGGGCAGGGACCGAACCCGCAACCTCGTGGTTCCTAGTCGGATTCCTTAACCACTGCGCCACGACGCTAACTCCCACGTGGCTTTTTTGTGTCACACATTATATGGTGAGATGTAAGACAGCAGTGAATTTTCAAGAAAAAGGTGTGAAGGTCCCAGGCAGATAAAACAGTGATGGCCATTGAATCTAGAAAGCAGGGAAAAATACTTTTTCTTGGATGTCACCTTAGGGGAATAAAAACGATGTGGATCACTGAGGAAAATCAGATTACAGATCAGAGAGTAACAGGATTTTTATCTGCCGGCAGAAAAAATTATTTCTACATTTTTTTTTTTCTAAATAGATGAGGGAAAAGGCCCCATTGCTCTAGGGAAACTCTGTCTAATATTCCATATGACAGGAATTTTCCAGTCAGAAATCGATCGGGATTTCCTCATATTTTTACGTGGTTTTTATGGTCCAAATGTGAGAGGGTTAAATAAATATACCCAACATCCTGTAATTAGTTCCCTTGACCTTGTACTCTCTCATTCTTTATAGTGAAGAAATATGAGTTTGGTCAGAATATTAGATCTTGAATGGTATCATTTTCTTTAGGGGAGTTAAGGGATAGAATGTTCCAGGGCAGAAAATGGTTCATCCATTACCCACAGTATTTAAGAAAATGAATACTAAATGATGCGCATTAAGCATTGCACACATGCCTTCAAGATATTTTGCATACTCTTTCTGCCAGAATAATCAGCTTTGATGAGAATTTGATCTTCCCATTGTCATTTTCACTCTGAATAGTTTCTTGCGGGAAGCATTCCAGCGCAACCACAGTTTATAAAAAGGACTTCATGAGCTCTAAAAGAGCACTGCTGTCTCAATTGATGTAATATTGCTCCCTGCTCCAAAAGACTCACCTGAGTTGTTACGTTCACATGGAGTCTCTGAAGCTAAGTGGAGCGGCTATATTTTCTCTTTTTTTATAACTGTTCTCTTTTCTCGGTTCCATTTTCAGATATAATGCCACTATAACAACCCTCATGTCCTTGAAATTGCCAAGATAAAAGAGGGGAATGAAAGAGTTTTGAACGTGTATTTCCCCACATCCAACATCCAATTCACTAATTTGGGTGAAATTTTTCTCTCCAATAAGCAGCATGACTCAGCTGAGGCGTCAAACAGACTTGGGGCTGGATTCTGGCAGAGCTCTGATTAGCATCCCGGTCTTGAGCAAGTGGCTCTCCTTCTTGGATCAGTAAATATCCCTAGGTCCTCAACAGCCTCAGCATCTTCTTCATCTTTTGGGAATTTTCCTATAAACTCTTTGCCTGCAAGCAGCTCTTCTCTGATAACATTTTGTGCTGAAGTCTTCTCAAAAAAGGCTGATTTCCTTTTCTCACACCCCAGTTGCCTTAGATCTTGTCTTTGCCACCTTCCCCTCGCGCATGGCATCATTTCCAGACCATCAGGTCTCCTGTTCTTCTGAAGAAATAAAAACAATGCTGCTTCTTTGAAGCACACATCATTCACTCCTTTAAGCTCCCTCTTCCTTGTCACAGGATCTCCTTCCCCACGACTTCATTCCCTGAGCGCTTTAGTCCCGAGCTGGTAGCCTGCCTTTCCTGTCCAAGCTCTTGATGGCTTCAATATTTGTGAAGATGCCTTCGCGTTTGAGCTTCTCAGTTCCTAAAGACCATCACTTTCCCAGGACCTTTTGATCATTGTACTGCATCCACCCAGCCCCTGTCGTATCTTGGAGGCTGTCATGACTAGAAACTCTACCATGTCTGAAATCTCCAGTTCAAACCTCCCAATCCCACCCTCCTCTTGTTTCAGCTCATGTGCTCCAGTGCTTTTGCAGAAGCACATTATCAACCTCATTGCAAATTTGAATCCATTAATCCCACAACCTCCCTCCACTGGCCCTCCTCTTGTGATCATTCTTCCTTGTCCAGTGTACGTCCTATGATTCATTAATGGGATCTCCCTCTTGCAAATATTGTCACCTCTGATGCCTCCTTCTGCTTCCGGCCCACACACCTGCTAAACTCCTAACCCTGGAAGAACCCAACCACCCACACTCTGCTGTCCTGTATCCAAGCAGCAGATGGCTGCTGGAGAAAATCCTCCAGTTGGGCTGGTGTTACTCTAAACTGACGTCCACCAGCCTCCACTGAGGTCCACACCCACAGTCCTAGGAGCTTGAATGTACTCCTTCCCACCTTCTCCAAACCTCCAACACTTCTATCCACTGCTTCTCAGCAGCAGCTCCGCCCTTTACATCGCCAAGAAAGCAGAAGCTTTCAGAGGTTTATGTGACAGTATAAGATATGAGATGGAGATGAATATTTGATTAACTTATAGATTAACTAATAGAAAAATCAGGCTGAGGAAGAGAATTAAAATAAAAAATCCCACGTGTATATCCTGCATACTTTTTTTTTGCATTTATACATAGAAAAGGACATTTATGTATAATTTTGAATGGATGACCGCTGCAATTTTTTAGTATGTCTGGGGGTGGGGTTCTGAGGTGGTCTTACTTTCTCATTGTCTTTTCTGTAGAGGCTTATATTTCTTTATTATGCATTTGGAATCTGTGATTTCCAGTGTTAACTTTTTAAAGACAAATAACTACTTATGTATTTTTTGCAAACAAGATGACTTTAAAGACATACTTTTAGGTCTTTTGTCTTTTTAGGGCCACACCCATGGTAAATGGAGGTTCCCAGGCTAGGGGTTAAATCGGAGCTGTAGCTGCTGACCTACACCACAGCTCATAGCAATGCCAGATCCTTAAGCTACTGAGCAAGGCCAGGAATCAAACCCACAACCTCATGGTTCCTAGTCGGATTTGTTTCTGCTGCCTCACAACGGGAGCTCCAATTTATAAAAATTTTTTAAAAAGTTTTTATTATAATTGATTTACAATGTTCTGTCCATTTCTGCTGTATGGCAAAGTGACCCAGTTATACATACATATATATACACATTCTTTTTTTCACATTATCCTCCATCAAGTTCTATCACGAGTAATTACATATAGTTCATTGTGCTAGACAGCAGGATCTCATTGCTCACCCACTTCAAATGCACTAGTTTGCATCTACTCACCCCAAACTGCCCATCCATCCCTCTCATTTACTATATTTTTTTCTTCAGTCTTTAGGATTAGTCTTGCTCACAGCACACGAAACATTTTTTAATGTCTTGTCTTTACTCAGTCTTTCCAATGCATTCAAAATAGTTCTTTTAGAAACAACTCTCTTTTCACCTTCAATAATTCATGGCTGATGTGATATTTTATTAATTTATGTCATTATTATAACAAATATGACTGGTATAGATAGACCTGGGAACAAACATCTCTGTCTCCTTATGTGCATACAGAACAATGGGTAAGAGAAAAGTGTGCATTCTTTAATGTTCTTTGATACATGCAAAGCCTTTGATCATTCAAATATTTTTCCTTTCAAAGAACAGCAGATACTTTTATGTTAAACAATGTGGAGAATGGGCATTGGAATGAGGTGGAAAATATGGCTGGTAAGCAGTTGCAGTAAATGAGTAATTTATTTCTACAGGTAAAATTTAAATTGGTCAGAATTAAGATGTCATCATTAGAAGTCAATTATCTAATTAGACTTTTCTAAAAACTGATAATGACAATCCCTAAAAATATAACCAATTATATTATTACTTGTTTTAATTACATATATAGTGACTATTGGAAATGTAACCAAATTAGAGCACTCTTTAAAGTGAGTAAATGCTGATTTTCTTATTACCTGCCGTGTATGCAGGACAAAGTTACTTTAGGCATAATACTCATTTAAACAGATGTTACTCAGAAAAACTATTAGTCAAATTGTTAACATATGACATAGCGTGAGGTGGAATATGAGATTCTTTGACACATAATAATTGCTTTTCACTTTCAACTGTTTTGAAAAATAAAAGAATTAGAAGAAATTAAAACAAAAATCTTTGGCAGATTATGCATACATTTAAATAATCTCTTAATTTCCCTGATAATCACATTTTACTTTAAATATTAGAGACAGCTTTAATACCATCCCTCTGGAGTTCCCGTTGTGGCACAGCCAAAATGAATCTGTCTAGGAACCATGAGGTTGCGGGGTTGATCCCTGGCCTTGCTCAGTGGGTTAAGGATCCGGCGAATCTCCATATGCCATGGGTGTGGCCCTAAAAAGAAAACAAAAAAAAAAAAACCCCAAACCATCCCTCTGGTATTAAAACTGTTAAAAAAAAGACAAGTCAACACTTATCTAAGGGTGATTAAACTCAACTATTGTTTAGAAAGAGAAAGATTTTATGATGTTTTAATATCTGCCTTCTTAAGGATTGTCAGTTGTTAATAATGCGCTTCCACATAGAATTCTACCTCAGTATATGGTGTTTAGAGAAAATATTATGTAAGAATAAAGATGTGAGCAATAAGAATTCTAGTTATTATTTCTGACTCTTAGGTCCCCGCCACCTAAAATCAGTTGTACAAAGTTTAGTAAAATTTTATTGAATTATATATTTATGAATATTAAATTTCTGTGTTGTGTCTTAAGAATCAGTAGCTAGACCCAAATTTATTACAGCCTAAGTTTAAATTTTAAGGTGAAAACGAAATATTTGCATGTGCTTTTCCAACTCATCCTTTGCTCAACCAGGTGGTCCCCCCCATCCGCTGCCTTCCTTCCACTTCCCCCCTCACCCCACTCGAGCAATATTTATCTTTCTGAATCAGTCATCACTTCCCGGCTTGGCCTTTCTCTTCTCTGAGAGTGAAGTCCTCAGGCAGATAAACAAAAAGGAGGTAGTGGTTCCATGTTTCCATACTAGCAATGTGGTATTTATTAGCCTTTGTATTTGCCAGGATTTAGAGTGTCGACAACACATCCTTCAGGGTTTGGGGAATGGCCTCAGATCCGCAAATTTACAGCAGATGGAGGCCGGAAGGAGAGCTCTCAGTTGCAGTCAGCTTATCCGGTGAGAATCCAAAGGTGTGACTGACCAAGCGCAGTGTACTTGGTGGGCACGTCCTGCACAGCCCGACTCTGCGGAGGGCGCGTCCCGGGGTTGCTGTCTGTCACATCGACTAGCATTGAGAGCACTGAGACGGTGCCACTGAAGTCCTTTGCTTCTTCCCTTTTCCCTTCCTTCTGCTTCTCTAGGAAGAGACCAGACAGTTACCAAGAGAGAACATTTTGTCTTGAGGACGCCATAAAGCCGAGAACATGGAAAACGGCATATTCTGCTTTTGCTTATGTTTCCCTTTCTCGGTACTAGGAGCTATTAGCTCAGAGACTTTTTTTACGGTCACACTGCAACATATGGAGTTTCCTGGGCCAGGGACTGAATCAGAAAACCTACCGCGCTGGGCCAGGGATTGAATCCTTGCCTCTGCAGTGACCTGAGCCACTGAAGTTGGATTCCTAACCCACTGTGTCACGGTGGGAACTCTTAGATCAGGGACTTTTATATATTTATTTATTTACTTTTTAGGGCCACACCCATGGCATATGGAAGTTCTCAGGCTAAGGGTCATATCAGAGCTGCAGCTGCCATCCTATACCACAGCCACAACAACGCCAGATTTGAGCTGCATCTGTGACCCACACCACAGCTCATTGCAAAGCTGTATCTTTAATCCACTGAGAAAGACCAGGGACTGAATCTGCATTCTCATGGATACTAGTCAGGTTCATAACCTGCTGAGGCACAGCAGGAACTCCCAGATCAGGGACTTTTAGATACATGTGTGTGGAGTTCCCTTTGTGGCTCAGTGGTTAAAGAATTTGACTAGGAACCATGAGGTTGCGGGTTCGATCCCTGGCCTTGCTCAATGGGTTAAGGATCTGGTGTTGCTGTGAGCTGTGGTGTAGGTTGCAGATGCGGCTCGGATCTGGCATTGCTGTGCCTGTGGCATAGGCCGGCAGCTATAGCTCTGATTGGATCCCTAGCCTAGGAAGCTCCATTTTCTGTGGGAGTGGACCTAGAAAAAGGCAAAAAGACAAAAAAAAAAAACCAAAGAACAAAAAACACCACAAAAAACATGTGTGTGTGCATATGTGTGCATAACATGTTTTTCATTTATGGACACATGGGGATTCTCAAGATTTTGTGATAGAAAAATAGTATTTGGAATACTTTGGAGCTAGACACCTCTCAGTACATCTAGCTCCTTGCATGTGTTTTACCTGTGCAGGCTTCCTAGCCACTTTGAAAGTTTCCTTACACTGTAAAATACAGACAACATCATCCACCCATCAAGGTTAAATGATAGCACATGTGAAGTACATCGTACGATGTTTTGACATAGGGTAACGATTAAATAATGATGGTTCCTTTCCTCAAACAATAACTCCAAGGGAGTGATCCTCAGTGAGTGTTTCATCATCTGAACTGAAAATGTTGTAACTAGAATAGAAGGTCTCACTTAACTTAAGAAGCTATTGAACATCACCATAAAAGTTCACGGAATTCACTGCCCACTGCAGTGCACTGCCCACTGATTAGCTACCACACCCTGTTAGGACCCTGGGCCAGGCCTTGTAAGGCTTATGGGGAGAGATCCCAAAAGGGCCTTAGAGTCTTGAATTGTTTGACGTTAGGGAACCACAAAAACATTCTGAGCAAAGAAGTAAACATACCCAAAGTGTTCTTTAGGAAGCGTGACCTCTTGGCACACGTGAGACTGCCTGGAGGATGGAGACACCAGAGGTACGGAGGACATAGGTGATACGGTGACCCTCCAGGGCAGTGATGAGGTGAGTCTGAACCAAGTGGTGGAACCTGGGGATTCCCTTCAAGGACTGATGATCTCCTTTGACAAAAGTGCAAGAGAGGGATTGCACTTTGAGGACGGCTCGCCATCCATGCGGGCCTGTGGAACTGACCTGAATGCAGAGGCCAACTCACGGGTGTGGTGACTTTTGCAGAGGCACACAAGTCACAGGCAAGAGGTTGGATGTGACTGCGCACGAGGAAGCTGGAAAGAGAGGCTGACACATCCACCATGGCCCAGTGTCTCGGGCAGGCTTGGTGCAATGGCTCATACAGCACAAGCTGGAGAACGTGATTTGAGAGGGAACAGGTCAACATGCATTGACCATTTTGTCTAACTTCTTCAGTTAACCCGAATCAGGAAGCGAAGGGCATTTTTCTAGAATGGGGATTGACAGAGTACACTTTGAAGAAGAACAAGGGAGAGAGTGAATGGGTGCGCTGGCTAAAGCAATGCCAGACCCTAGGCTGGGAAGTGAGGCAGAGGTGCCAGGGAGGGCTGATGGGTGGTGAGTGAAGTGTCCAGAGCTTTCTGTGAATATAGCATCAAAGTCATTAAGACGGAGAGGAGGCATGGTCGTGGTTGTTTAAATGATGCTGAAGGGAAAGACACCTCCGTGTTGAGTGGTAGTTAGAGTGGACTAAAAGCAATGGACATTTAGGAGGTTCTGCGACAGCCAGATTAATTCATTAAAAGAATCATCTAGGTCCAGGTTGATTTTCTGAGAATAATGGCAAGGAAAAGGCTGGAAAAGAGGAAAATAGGTCAGGCGCTGAAGTTAGTAGGAAGGAAAGTCAACAGAAAATTCTAGAGATAGATCTTTCTATAAGATACTATAGAAGAGAATGAAGAAGGTGCAGATAGGATGGGAAAGAAGTTATTAAGAGACAGCAGTAGAACAATAGTGAATGGCTTGTGAACTGAGGAGGATGAAGGCTCATCTTCTTGTGCTATGAACTGGGGCTCATGGGAGTATCTTCCACGGAGAGAGTGCAAGGAATCTAGGTCCTCTCTGGTGCAGTAGGAAGAGCAAGTTAACCCAAAACACAGATCAAGACCAGCATTATCTAAGCACAGACTGGGTTCCAAGAAGCCCAGTATGGGAGGGGGTCTTAATGGCAGAATAAAAAGAAGGGAGAGCCTATCCACTGGTCTCTTACTTAAATTTTCAGCCATGACATAAAGATTACGAGTTATTTATTTAGAAAAATAGAAATTGTGCTTTTTTCCCTTTCATATAAGACTGAAAAATTATTTCTTTCCCTCCTTCTCCTTTTGTCATTCTTTCTTTGCTTATTTGTGTCTGCAGAGTATGCATAATTTTGCTAGGTGCAAAGATGTTGTGAGTATAATAAACTATTGACTTGGTCATAAATTTGAGTTAAACTGAAAGAATAATAAGAAATGTTGATATTTGCTCAGAATTAGAATAAATGTGTAACGTGGTGCTCACTGGGTTGAAAGAGCATTTTGCTCCTGTTTAGGGGGGAATCTACTTAATGTGTTTGACATTTGAAATGTGAATAACTCAAGAGGTCTTAGAGATAATACAGCAAAATAAGTTATTACATTTTATCTATTTTCTAAATGTCAGCTTTGGTTTATAATAAATTATTTTGTATCGTAGCATTTAAAAAAATTGACCATGCATTTGCTTTTGAAATTTTTTTTTGCTTTTTTCTTTTCCTTTTTTGTTTTTCCATACTTTGTTGGGGGAAAGAAATACAAGAAAAAATATTAGAAACATTTAGTTCTAAAGGTGACCTAAAAAGTACACTTGACTATTGAGAACTGGGCAGGGTGTTGCATGTCTCCATTAATAGCACATAATGAAACAAATGTCTACAGCATTAGAAACTGGCTATGACTCAGTTGTCAGGATTTGGCTTCAAAGGGCAGGCTGTGAAATGTTTCAGAAACAGAAAGAGTTTGATGATCCCAACATAGATTTAGAGAAATGAGTGCAATGCCGCTGAGGACTCATGGACAACCCACCCACCCAACACCCGCCATGAAATGTTGGAAAATAAGAAAGAAAGAAAGTCTGTGTTGCATCATTCCCAGACACCAGATGGCATAAAAGTTCAAGAGTGTTACCAGTGCACTTTGGCTAATACAACAAACTGACAAAATTAATAGAGCAATAGAAATAAGTGCTGTTGTTTCCAAGACGTGTTGATGACATAGGGTGAAATTTTTGTTTCTTTGGCACTGCTGTGATGTGTGACTATTACCCTTCTATTTGTCCAATGCCTGTTATCCACAAGCCCTGTTCGAGGCACTGGTGATACAGCCGTGGACAAGACAGTGTCTCACACGCACACAGCTCTCACCTAAGTGGTGTGGAGAAAGAAAACCATTTCAGATGCCAGGTGTTCAAAGCCTCTCCCCTTCCTCTGCCTGTTTACCCAGAGGGGGCAAAGAACCTTTGGCGGACGTAGATCTGGGCTGGCTCTGGACAAACGTCCATTCCTCCACTGAGAATGACCTCATCACCCTTAATAGAGACTACATAATGTTTGGAGTAAATTAACTGAAAAAATGCACCATGTGGGTGTTGTGAGTTAAGCTTTATTTGGAGCCAAATGAGGAGGATAGGCGGGGAGACAGCCTCTTTGATAGGTCTGAGGAAGTGCTCTGAAGGATGCTGGGGAGGCCAGTGCATATGTGATGTTGGTGACGGGGCTACATGACGTCAAGAACGCATGGCAGAGGCTTGCTGCTCGTCACCGGGGCCTGATGTCACTGCTACTGATTTTACTTCTTTTCTAAGATATGAGAAAATACAAGCAATGGGCTCATAAAAATCTCCTGAAAAGATCTGAGTATCTAAAGACCTGTTCTGCCAGTTTTTCCCCGGGCACAGACAGCCTCATTCCTGATCTCAGCCCTGAGCTCCTTTCATAGGGTGTTGGAGGTTCAGCCGCTGCAGTGGCTGGTGACATCATCCTTGGAGAGCCAGATGACAAGTACCCATTTTTTGTTGGCAAGTCTGCACAACTGAGTGCACGTGTGCTTATCACAACAACTCTCCCCCCCCCCATTTAAAGACTCTCTCCATCCTGGTTAAGGGATCTTTCTTTTCCCAGGAAATTCCTTTTCTTTGGCAAGCCCAGTGGTGGAGGTAATTTCTTCACACTCTTCCAGTTTCTGGAGGAGAGATTTTTCCCAAACCCTGCTTGCCTCTTGCCTTACCCCCCTTCCACGCTCCACTTGGGACTCTGGAAGGTGTTGTGGGCACAGCTCAGCCCTTCCTCTGCACTTCTCTCTCTGTTGTCCCCCCTCTTTTTAAAAATTTTATTTATTTATTCATTTTATTTATTTATTTTTTTAATGGCCGCACTCACGGCAGATGGATATTCCCAGGCCAGGGACTGAATCTGAGCCACAGTTGCAACCTATGCCACAGCTGCAGCTGTGCCAGATCCTTTAACCTGCTGCACAGGGCCAGGGATTGAACCCGCACCTCTGCAGCGACTCGAGCTGTTGCATTCAAGATTCCTAACCCAGTGAGCCACAGGGAACTCCCCCTGCCCTGGCCTTCCTAGGCCCAGCCGCCTGCCCAGGGTATGCTGTTCTGCTCTGGGCACCAGGGATGCCCTTGCCCGGCTGGGAAGGTCAGCCTAGCGGGGAGATGCAGGATATAAAAGCTGATTCGGCTGACAGACAGACAGTTATAACTTCATCAGGACAAGACTGACATCTTGTTCTCTGTCTGACGCTTGACCTCAGTGTCTCAGTGGTTCAGAAATCCCTGGGAGACAAAAGGAGTGATGTTTGCGGGGCCTCTTCAAGTGCAAACACAGAAAACTTGCCTTGGGTCATCTCATGAGTCAGATTTAAGGTCTGAAGACCCTTGGAGAGCATCGGTATGGAAACTGCTGCCCCTCCTCCTCTCTCTCTTACACACACACACACACACACACACACACACACACACACACACACGAAAGCAGGAGGCCCAGGCTTCTCAGGAATACAGGGTTCTTGGATCTTTCTAAGTGGAAAAGTCACCTGCGTTTTCAGTCCCCACGGAGGTGAGAACAGACTGTGCCCCTTCTGTTACCCCTGAGGCTCACCTTGTGGCCACCCAGGCTACAAGCTCTGCGCAACCGCCCCCCTTCCGGCTCGGGGCAGAGGCCACGCTCTCACTTAGGTCCCGAGGGGTGGCAGGTGGACTCAGATGCTGACCTGCGCTGAGACTCTCCTGGGGGCTCCAGCTGGGGCGCGACGACCAGTCCGTGAAGGGCGTCACTGCGTCTGATGAATCCAGGGCCTGGTGCTGCCCTCACACTCATGGAAAGTTTAATAACGGGGAGGACGGATTTCAGAAATCAGTGAACACAGAAAAGGAGTGAGTTAACTGAAAAGATTTACCCAGCGAAGACACCTTGATCTTCTCAATATCCGGTGGTTTGTGGTGGTTTGTCTATCAAACCAAGGGTCGGCCTTGACCTGCATATTCAGTCATCTTCAGGAAAAGCAGAGGCAAGAACCAAGACTGCTGAAGGCATTCTCAGCAGAACATCTGGATTAAATTCGATCTTTTATACTCAGTCTTAAGTTGGGGGCTAGAATATTATTATTTGAGAAGGAAGGGAACTAATGGGTGTTCTGGCTTCTAGACTAGTTCCTATTGCTATTGCAACTAACACGACTACTTTTCACAGTCATCCAGGCCTGAAAACTCAGAGTCACCCTCCATCCCTCTTGGGTAAATCTGCTCTAATCCATGTATATTTCAGACACACCTGCTTTCACTTTCTAAAGTAAAGGTGTCTTTATTTTCTTCTTAAATCCTTCTTTTGTTGATGGACGTGGTGCTGCGGGAAATATTCATGAGGCGTGTATGTTCTAGAACTTTATATTCATAGCAGAGAACACTGGATTCGAGGAGTAGACCAGCTGTCCTTCTTTTGCAGAACCCTGAGCTAATTTCAGTGAAGTCTGAGGAAGCAAACTGAATGTGCATAATTAAGAGCCAATGCATTTCTCTCTTTTTTTCATATGGTAAAAAATATACAACGTAAAATTCACCACCTTAACAATTTGCAGTGCTGGCAATACTCATGTTGTAGTACAACCAATCTCCAGACTTCTTTCTCCCTTACAAAACCGAAAGTCTATACCAGTTAGACAGAAGCTCCCATGTCCATCTTCCCCCAGCCCCTACAGAAGTATATGGAAATTCTGTAGACCACTGTTCTACTTTCTGTTTTATGACACTTGTAAGTGGAATAATATAGTTCATATTTTTGTGACTGGATTATTTCAGTATGATGTCCTTTCGTTTCATCCATGTTTTCATTGTATGTCAGAATGTCCCTCCTTTTTAGGGCTGGATAATATCTCATTGCATATCCGGACCATTCATTCGTCCATTGGTGGACAATGGGTTGCTCCCACCTTTTGGGTATGGTGAATAATGCTGCAATGAAACTTGGTGTGTAAATACCTCTTTGAGATCCCACTTTTACTTCTCTTGGATAAATAACTCAGATGTCAGACTGCTGGGTTATATGGAAATTCTATTTTTAATTTTTTCAGAAACCTCCATAGTGTTCTCCATAGCAGTTGTTCTATTTTACATTCCCACCAGCCGTGCACGAGGGTTCCAAGAGCTAATGCTTTTCTGAAGAGCTGTGACTCGTGCCCCATGTCACATGCCTGACCACTTTCAGGCTAAACCCCAAGCTTGCCTTTGTCATTGTCTCCAGCCTACTGGAGTGCGCCCTGCTAGCTCACCAGCCTGGCAGGCATTTGCGTGCTCCTGGAGGTTAAGAGAAATGGGGTCGTGTACTGATATCTAGTAGGTCCCTTGCAGCTGAGTTTGCTTTCCCTGCTCAGAGAAGAGCTTTCTCCTTACGTGCATGTCCTGACAATGCAAAGTCAGCTCAAGCAAAGAAAGAGTCTCGCTAAGTGGTCTGTCCCAGGGGGAGCACAAAAGTCACATTTTCAGTGGCTATTTTGTAATCTTATGAGTTGCCTCCAGATTGCCCAGCTGGATCACCCTCCACTCTGCCGTAATCAGACAAGTGTACTGACAAACTGAGGCCAAGGCTTACATCATTGCAATATGATTATTCATTAAAATTTTAGGACTATAACATTACATTAAATTTTTTTTTCTTCTCACTCGAGTTTCATTATATGGAGCATGGTTCTAGCAAAATCCAACTCCAAGGATATTCCTAGATTTTCTTCTAGTTCTTCCAGATGCTCTCTTTTGTGACTTGGAGTCATGAATACCTACTTGTCCTTGGCAGGATTTGGGTCCTCATGGTCTTTCCCCCCCTGGTGTCAGGCCTGCAAATATATTATACTACATAGCCAAAGGGAATAAAGGCTGTAGATGGAATTAAACTTGCCAGTCAATGGACCTTAAAATAGAAAGATTCTCCTGAATTATCTGGGTGGTTCAAATGTAATCACATGGAGCCTTAAAACTGGAAAGGGGGGCGGGGCAGAAGATTCAGACAGATGTGAAGACGGGCAAACAGGCAGGAGAGATTTTGAATCATGAGATTTCAACCCACCTGCTGTTGCTGGCTTTGAAGATGGGGGAAGGGGACCACCAGCCAAGGACTGCAGGTGACCTAGAGAAGCTGGGAATGGCCCTCTGGACACCCAGCAGGGACATGGGGTGTTGGTGTTCCCCCTGTAAGGAACTGAATTCTGCCAACAACGTGAATGAGCAGGAAAGAGATTCTCCCGCCAACCTCTCAGAAAGGATCCCGGTCACCTGGACACCTTGATTTTAGCCCAGGGAGAGCCCTCCACGACTTCCAATCTACAGACCTGTAAGACAAATATACATACTGTGTGGAGCCAATAAAATCGTGGTAATTTGGGAGTTCCCGCTGTGGCACAGTGGGTAAGAATCCAACTGCAGCTGCTTGGATCACTGCAGAGAGGTGGGTTCAGTCTGCAGCCCAGCCCAGTGGGTTAAAGGATCTGGCATTGCTGCAGCTGAGGCTCGGATTTAATCCCTGGCCTAGGAACTTCCATATGCCACAGATGCAGTCATAAATATTAAAAAAAATATTTTAATTGTGGTAATTTGTTATGGCAGCAATAGAAAATGAACACACTGCTTCCTAATGTGGTTTTAGGAGTCAAATGAGATGTCGTCAACACTCAGAGTTTGGTCCATGGTAAGGTTTCATCATTTCCATGTTTATCTTCGACACAACACGACACAGCCCAATATGACCTAAAGAAACATGTCTAGAACTTGACAGCCATGGACCCTCTACCTGCACCCTAAACCCTGCCACGTGGGTTGCTGTAAATAATGCTGCAATAAACCTGGGAGTGCAGATATCTTTTTGAGATAGTGATTTCATTTCTTTCATGTATATCCCCCCCCCCCAGAAGTAGAATTGCTGGATCCTAGGATAATTTTATCATAATTTTTTTTTTGAAGAACCTCTGTACTCTTTTCCACCATGGCTACACCAGTTTACATTCCCACCAGCAGTGAACAGGATTTTCTTTTTCCATATCTTCACTAGCTTTTGTTATGGCTTATCTTTTTTATAATAGCCATTCTAACCCTCTCAGGTTCTAGCATGCTAAGGTTTGAGGCTGGATTTATTGTGTTGATTAAGGTCCAACAGACCTCACATTAGTGTCACTAAAGTTAATATATATATAATCCTTTAAGTACCTTGACATTTTGGTTGGCTTGAATAAATAAACTATAATATTCTTATACATGTGGTCTTTGTCTGTGCATTAATTGGATAGCTATATTTCTTAGAATCTGAAATGTTTTGATATGGACACTTTCTTGTTATTACCAGAAATTGTCATCAAGACATTTTCACAAGAGTACATTCCTTTGGCTGCTTAGCTAATAGCAACCATGCAATTGATTTTAAGATGCATCCCAACTTTAGGAAAGCTAAACTACGAGGATGCTCAATTCTAGATGAGGAAGAAAGCTCTTTTTAATAAAAGAATGTGAGCTATTAAAGGTAGCACTTTTTATTCATAAAGAGTTAAATACATGTACAATTACCATTTTGCATCCCTCTATAAATTAATTGATTCAAGCAAGGATTGATAAATGATGCAAAGACCATTAGTGACCATTGTTGAAAAACAGGATATTGGAAAGTTGGTCACTATTTCAGGACAGTGATCCAATTTAGCCTTAATAATAGTGGGTTTGCGTAAAGGTTTGTATCTAGAGATGATTCAGTATGAAGCACCCAACATCATTTATGACCCATTCTTACTAAGAGTGATTAAGCATTCAGTGGCTGTTGCAAAGGATACTATAGGCAGTGGAATAGGAGTGTCCATGGAAGCAGTTTGGTTCTTTAGGGATGTGGAGGATATGAGAAGGGGAGATATGGACCAATGAGCCTGGCTTGGGCCAGGCCATCCATGGCTTTGCATGGTTACCATAACATTAGCTCTTCCTATCTGTCTCTTTGAGTTTGCAAAGAAATTTTCTATAACTTGATGTGCTAACATTGATGATAATCTAAACAAAGTAATGTAAATCTATTTTGAGACTTTAGGATAATTATCTGTATTATTTACTGTGGGCTATTTGCTAAGTCAAATAAGCCTTACAATTTATAACTTTTTGGACCTCATGTTTATTCATGCAGCACAGATTGTAAATTCTACTGATTTGTGTGGATGAGCATTTATCATTTCCTTTTTCATCCATTTCTCTTGCCCTGATCAAAGCTGATTTCAGCATTGTGATGTCTCAGATTTCTCAAATCTTGTTTTTCCAAGTTGATAGATTTCTGTCCTCATTGATACTTATTTTTTGCCTGAAATGCTTTATTTAGCCATCAAAATTGCTAGAGTCACTAAACAACGGCTAAATCAGACTGATCCATCTCTGAACATTAAACAACTTCGAAATCCTGCGGAACTAGCCAGGATTTATTAACTCCGTTTGCTCTGATTAGTATGAACATGACTTTCACACCCAATCCAGTGTATCATGTATGAATTTTATCCTCTCCTCCATTTATATCAACACATATCTATGTGCATTCTATCCTGTTTCTTGTATGTAGGTTCCAATTTGTTTCCCACTTGTGTGTCCTGAATATATGCGTCTACCACACTGTGTCGGCCTTTTAGATGGACCTGGCTGTGGAGCCAGGGAGGGCATCATCTGTACTATCTCACTCCAACCTCTGACCAGCCAAGCCTGGGCAAGTCTTGGGTTTCTCCTCCAAATTGCATCTTTCATTTTTTGTTGTCTCTTTTTCTTTTCTTTTAAAAATGATATTGAGATGGAAGTGTTCTGGTGGCCTAGAGATCTAGGTGTTGTCACTGCTGTGGCTTGGGTTTGATCTCTGTCTGGGAACTTCCACATGGGTGGGCTCCCCCAAAAATAATGATCACAAGAAAATAATTGAAATTTACTAAGATGAAGATGACACCACCAGTAAACACTAACAATTTCCCTTCCCATCTGACTGCGTGGAAGCCAATGAGTGGTACTATAGGAATGAGGGTCCAAGGTAAGACCTGCAGCTGTGGGAGAACCAGAGAGCTTGGAGTGCATCTGAGTGAGTAAGGGGACTCACAGGGAGCCTATGATTCTTTCCACCTCACACTGACTGTGAATATTTCTGCACTGTTCTCAGCCTCAGCTTACTCGTGTGTATGTTGCAGGCACTAAACTCTTTCCCATCCCTCACAGGCAGGTGTAAGAGGTAGAACTTGAGAATGTTCTAAGAAGAACCACATACCTGTCTTTGCCAGCTCAGAACCAGCACATGACCAAACAGGGTATGACAGGAAGGGAAGCCACTCAAATCCCAATTGCCAGGAATGATCAATTTCTGCCTGGGGCGGGAACTGTAAATGGATCTTCAGTTTGTTCACCAGCTTGCCTTTGAACGTAAATACTAGTAATAGCCACATTGACATTTTGAACAATCACTTGGTACCTAATAGAACATGAATTAGAAAAGTATCTTAACAGTTCCATCACCCTGCATTTGCTGTGGCATGCTATAATTTACAAAATATATGTTAAAAGCAACTATTGTCTATTTTGAATTTCAAAACAATCTTATAGGATGGCAGTTTTCACTTTACTTGATAATGAGGAAATTGAGATTTGGATACTTTGTCTCTCACTCATGCAGTAAATATTGAGATAACTTTTTATTACACTGCATAAGCAGTAGCTGCTTCAGTGTTTTTTGTAAAAGTATTATTTTGGAGAAGCAAAAATGTCTTCCTAGCACCTCTGTGGTTAGACCTTTACCCAGCCATGCACACCTGTCATGTTCTAGCAGCTGTGTGTAATTTCTGGCTTGATTCTTTTTGTAACACTGTACATAATTAAGCAATTTGGAGATGCTTCAATGATAATTTGAAGGGGGTGTTAAAAAGTCTGAACTAGCTCCTTTGGTCATCCACAGGTTCTCCCCCAGTGTCCACCCTCATTCAACAGTTACAAACAATTCATTTAGTGCTTTTGCTTTTAAATGTGATTAGGAATGTATTTTTATAATTTTAACAATGCATGCAGATTTTTTGATGCACTGCTATCAGCAATATTTATTGCAAAGGAACATTATGAAAGGGATTTGTCTTTTCTGCTTGCAAATAAATCAGATGAATTTATGTCTCTGTCAATGCTAGGTGATTGTGGACACTAAAGATGTGCCACTGGAAATTGTGTTACATAAGGAAAAAGTGCCGCTATAGAAAAGCATGAAAAGACATTTGCAAGCTTTTAGAAACAGCTGTATTTTGATCTTTTCTTCACGTCTTAGCAGAAGCAATTATATTTCAAAATGAAAATGTGATTTTTCATTTTGAAATATAATTATAGCTCATGGAGAAATCTGGAAGAATGTTTATTTTAAGGTTCATCTCTATAGGTATTGAATGATAATGGTGGTTATTAGATGTGAAAGAGAAATGAAGAGAGAAATGGGAGACTCAGCCTCTCCCCGGTGGCACTGAGTCAGGTGATGCTCATTTTACATGATGGACAATTGTGCAAAAGCGGCAAAAATATTCAGTTACAGCCACTGTGAAGTAGGGACTAAGCAGTGGGAACAGAAAACTGACAACATCAGTAACAGAACTCATTTCAGATGAATTTAAAGCCTGTACCTTCCGCAATAACATGAGCATATCGTTTCCAAGCAATTTACTTCCTTGTTTTGCCCTCATATTGGAAAGTCGTTGCATCATGTATCCGTGAAAGTCAAAGATGTCATGAATTTTAAAGTTTTAAAGTTTCTCTTTCTTGGAGTTCCCGTCGTGGTTCAGTGGTTAATGAATCCGACAAGGAACCATGAGTTTACGGGTCTGATCCCTGGCCTCGCTCAGTGGGTTAAGGATCCAGCATTGCCATGAGCTGTGGTGTAGGCTGCAGATGTGGCTCAGATCTGGTGTTGCTGTGGCTCTGGCGTAGGCCCAAAGCTACAGCTCCAATTAGACCCCTAGTGTGGGAACCTCCATATGCCGTGGGTGCAGCCCTAGAGAAAAAGACAATAAATAAATAAATAAATAATAGAGCTTCTCTTTCCATGAAACCGGTAAACCATTTTGAGTTCAGTTTAAATAAGTGATTTTCATCCTGGGAAAGCTCTAAGGATATTCTTAGGGACACTCGTTCCATATCTATTTCTTGCTGGACTGAACTATTCATAATGTCGACTCACAGATTGTGTTTGTGAAAACCGGACCAAAGATGCGATCTCCTATGATTCCATTATTTTAGAGAAAAAGAAAACGAGAAGGGGAGGGGTGGAAGGAGGAGGCAGAGAACAAAGAAAAGCAGGAGAGAGAGGAGGAGAGGGGAAGACGGGACAAGAGAGGCACAGAGACAAATCAAAAATCCAGACTAGGATTTTTCCACCGTCAGGCAGAACATCACAGCAGTAAAGAGCTTCGCTTCCAAGCTTGTGTCATATCCAGTGCACTATTTACTACGTGTGTGCCCTGGATAATTTCCTGAGCCTAACTCTGCCTCGACTTCCCCATCTGTAAAATGGGAGTGCCATAATACCTACCTTATGGGATTGCTGAGAGGATGAAGTGAAACAGCGTGTGTCAAGCATTTAAAAGAGGGCATGTGCGTGTGTCTGCATGAGTGCCAACATCTGTGTAAGCAGAGGTCTTGTGGTTGATGCCATCACTACCATTTATCTGGTGTCCTGGCTCTCTTAACTTCACAGTTCCCGTTGCCGTTCTGCACGGAGGGCTGAAGTCTCTATTTCTCCAGTCTCATCTTGGATCAGAGGTGAGGCCTCCAGTGGGCTTCCACGTCAGAATTCTCAGGGCATCGGCTGAGAATTTAAACTTAAAAAGAAATTAATTATCACATGCATGCGGCATCACTGAGGGGGTGGAGCGGGGTGTTTTCAGTCTGTTTGAACTCTGACAAAAAAGGGAAATCAGAGGGATTATTTTTGCATGTGAATTTGCTTTTGAATAACAGACACCGAATTCCTGTAAAATGTATCACCAGAGCCATCCCAGGAGGCTGTAAGGCTGACCCCGCTTCTATCTTGAGGGGAAGTTCATTATTTCTTCTATTTGTCACACAGGGAAGCCTATTTCAGCTGATGTCCTGAAGGAACTTTCTACTACAAGTATTCCCTAAAGAAATGCTCTGCTGGGAGAGGGGGCCTGGCGGGGAGTCTCCGCTGGAGTCTAAGCGGAGGCTGAGTGAGCCCAGCGCAAAATTCAGCGGCAGGGGCGGGAGTATCAGGGGGAAGGGCTGGTAAATGGACCCTCAAATTCTTTCCTGAGCTGAGACTTTAGGTCTGGAATTCCTGAATTAAAACTACTAACTTTGGGGAACTTTTCCTGCATTTCCTTAATCCTTATGGGGTTATGTTATTTTGCTACAATAATCAAAGAGAAGCATAATTGTTTGTTTTTCCTTTTTGTTTTTCTTTTCTTTTCTTTTGCTTTTTAGGGCCGCATCCATGGCATATGATGGTTTCCAGGCTAGGGATCAGATCAGAGCGACAGCTGCCGGCCTACACCACAGCTCACAGCAACACGGGATCCTTAACCCACTGAGCGAGGCCAAGGATCGAACCCGTGTCCTCATGGATGCTAGTCAGATTCGTTACTGCTGAGCCACAAAGGGAACTCCATTCTTGCCTCATTCTTGATCTTAGAGGAAATGTTTTCAGACTTCACCATTGAGTGTGATGTTGGTTGTGGGTGTTTAATTAATGCATTTTATCATGTTGAAAAAGTTCTATTCTCAGTTTTCTGGGCGTTTTTATCATCAAAGGGTGTTAGATATTGTCAAATGCTTTTTCTGTGTCAATTGACATAATTGTGTGATCTGTTTCTTTATTCTATTAATGTGATGTGTTACATAGAGCGATACTCTTTTCTTTGCATTCTTGGAATAAACCCCACTTGGCCACAGCATATAATCTTTTTAATATGCCTTTGGGGAGTTCCCGTCATGGCGCAGTGGTTAACGAATTTGACTAGGAACCATGAGGTTGCGGGTTCGATCCCTGCCCTTGCTCAGTGGGTTAACGATCCAGCGTTGCCGTGAGCTGTGGTGTAGGTTGCAGACGCGGCTCGGATCCCGAGTTGCTGTGGCTCTGGCGTAGGCTGGTGGCTACAGCTCCGATTCGACCCCTAGCCTGGGAACCTCCATATGCTGTGGGAGCAGCCCTAGAAAAGGCAAAAAGACCAAAAAATATATATATATATAAATATATATATGTATGCCTTTGGATTTAGTTTGCTAGTAATTTGTTGAGGATTTTCATATCAACATCCATAGAGGAAATTGGTCTAAAGTATTATTTTCAGAGTTCCTGTCCTGGTTCAGTGGAAACAAATCCGACTAGTAACCATGAGGATGAAGGTACAATCCCTGGCCTTGCTCAGTGGGCTAAGGATCCAGCACTGCTGTGAGCTGTGGTGTAGGTCGCAAATGCAGCTCGGATCTGATGTTGCTGTGGCTGTCGTGTAGGCCTGCAGCTGCAGCTCCAATTTGACCCCTAGCCTGGGAACCTCCGTATGTCACAGGTGTGGCCCCTAAAAACACCCAAAAAAAGACCAAAAAAATATATTATTTTCTTGTGGTGTCTGCATCTGGCTTTGGCATCAGTGTAACCCTGGCTTCATTGACCGAGAGGTGTACCCTCTCTTCCACTGTTTAGACGCGCCTGAGAAGGCTTGGCTTTCATTCTTTAAACATTTGCTGGAATTTACCAGTGAGGCAAGCAAGCGTGCAACTTTCTTCTTACCTATGGCACTTCCTCTTCTCCCCAAGTCATAACTATGAGTTCCCTTCTTGCTATACTGTCAGTGCATCTGACCTAAAAACTTTCTACTTTTCTCAGTAATAAATGGCTATTAGTTTTCCTGCAGAAAGGAGAAAAACAAGTAGACTAAATACACTTTGTGTTCAAGCAGATACTAAGTGCTTCTCAATGGGGATATTCTCCTATTGTTAGAGAAGTGGGCATGATCAGAGGCTTACGGAAACATGACTCAAGGGTGATTCTGCCAGAAAAAAAGGGGAGAAAAACATGTACACTTTCAAATGGCTGCCATATGTCTTACATACATCATCATTTAATATTCAGCCCTATTCTGTTAGCTATGTCTTGCTGTCCCCTTTATATGTAGTGGAATGGAGATTTAGGGAGGACGAGAGATTTCATTTGAGTTACATGATAGTAACAAAATCAGGTTTCTCTCTCTCTCTTTTTTTTTTTTTCTTTTCTTTTTTGGCCCCCCAATGGCATATGGAGTTCCAGGGCCAGGGATCAGATCATTGCCACAGCAGCACTGCCAGATCCTTAACTTGGTTTGATGGGCTGGGGTTTAAACCTGGGTCCCATTGCACCCAAGACTTGGCCAATCCCATCGTGCCACAGCAGGAACTCCGAAATCAGGTTTTTCTTTAACTCCCTGGGTTCAAGGCCTGTGCTCCTTATTTTGCATCTTGTGTCTTCTCATTGCGTCATCACATGCTGGCTGGTCTCTGACTTTGAAGACCTCTATTTATGAGGTGCTATGGCATATAGGTCAAGGGATAGGCTGGTGGTATTTGGGGGAAGGAATGTTTTTTCATTTTCCACACATAAATCTTACCCACTAGAGGCCAATAACATCCCTGACTATCAAGACAACAAGGAAATTCCACCCCTCCCCGCCAACACAGGTATATTTTTATACGCCCTCATCCAGAGCCGTGGGAAGATATTAGTCTCACACTGAATTAATAGCATAAAAGCGAGTTTTCAGCTTTGGAACGTACGCGGAGATTGTCACTCTCCGTAGAACAATTTCTTTTGGGAAGAAATCAAGCATTAATCACATTTCTTCAGGGACTTCTACAGACTAGAAAAGGTCCCGTTTTCATTTTCCCTTTCTTTCTTTCTCTTTTTTTTTTTTTTAAGGCCACACCCGTGTCATATGGAAGTTCCACTCCAGGCTAGGGGTGGAATCACAGCTATAACTGCTGGCCATCCCCACAACCACAGCAATATCAGATCCCCAAGCTGTATCTGTGACCTACACCACAGCTCACGGGCAACACCAGATCCTTAACCCACTGAGTGAGGCCAGGGTTCGGACCCTTATCTTCATGGATGCTCGTCGGGTTCATAACTTGCTGAGCCACAACTGGAACTCTAGAAAGGTCCTGTTTTCAACTGAAGAAGTGCAAATATTATCATACAGTTTAAGGAGCATTTTTTAGGTAATAAAACATGAATATTTGGAAGTTCTTAATCAAATCAGCATGGGAAGCCCCCTGCCCCCCACTGCTCAGTGCAAAACAATTAGGAAAAAATCCAAGCTCCCAGCTCCTCCTTAGAGACGAAAGTTCTTTAAGTCAGAAACTTTCACAATATATAAGAAAGACCATTATATGATTTTAAAGTGTCCATTCATCAGGAAGATATAACAATTATAAATACACACACATGCAACATCAAAGTGACTAAATATATAAAGCACATACTCATGTAACTGAAGGGAGAAATAGCAAAGCAATAATAGTAGGAGAGTTTGATATCCCAGTATCAATAATGAATAGAGCTTTTAGACAGAAGTCAATAAAGAAACAGCAGGCTCGACCAACATTCTGGATCAAATGGACCTAGCAGTGATATATAGAACCTTCCACCTGGATTTCCCATCATGGCTCAGTGGAAATGAATCTGACTAGGAACCAAGAGGTTGTGGGTTTGATCCCTGGCCTTGCTCAGTGGGTTAAGGATCGGGCATTGCCGTGAGCTGTGGTGTAGGTCGCCGACCAGGCTCGGATCTGGTGTTGCTGTGGCCGTGGCGTAGGCTGGCAGCTGTAGCTCTGATTAGCCCCCTAGCCTGGGAACCTCCATATGTTGAGGATGTGGCCCTAAAAAGACAAAAAACAAAATAAACAACAAAAAAAAAACCTTTCACCTGACAGCAGCAAAATACACATTCTTTTCAAGTGTACACAAAATATCCCCCAGGATATATTATATGTTAGGTCACACAGCAAATTTAATACGATTGAAATCATATTGATGATCTTTTCCAGCAACGGAATGAAAGTAGAAATCCAAAGCAGAATGAAAAGTGAAAAATTCAGAAATAGGTGAAAATTAACATGTTATTGAACAACCAATGCGTCAAAGAAATCACAAGGGCAACTAGAAAGCATCTTACGATATGGACAGAGGCTGATCAAGGGGACCAGAGGGATAACCTGTATTTTAGTGTATTTTAGTGGAGCAGCAGCATGGAATTGTGAGCAAACAGAAGAATCTGGAATTTCTATTCCCTCCATTGTCAAATGCGTAGAGGAGACTCTGTCAGTGCTTTGCCCAGATTCCCTGGACTTCTTTGACCATCCCTGCCCACTCTTGGCTTCTATGCACTTTTCTTGCTAATACAGCACCCAGAACACTTTTCGGGACACGGGAGGGAGGGAGGTGCCTGAAAGTTTACACGCTCTGGGCTGTTGGCAGCTGAAGCCCAACTGGTGCCAGAATACAAAAGCCTTTGCCTCAGTCAGTTCAGATTCTGAAGCATCATTTACACCTAGAGTTCTTCTAGGGATCAGGCTGAATCTAGGCATTTACCTGAAACCACATCCCTACTTACCATCTTCTCCTTTTCCATCCTTTTTATTTTTGTATTTTTTTTCAAGAAAGTATTTTTTATGAAGAGATGCACATTGTTTTTTTTTTTTTAAAGGCAATGCTATTATACATTCAACAGACTACATTATGATGTAAACATAAGCTTTATATGTCCTGGGAAACCAAAAATTTCGTATAACTTGCCATATTGCAATATTCTATTTATTGAGGTGGAATGGAACCAGATCCACAAATGTCTCTGAGGTATGTGGCTTAGGTTTTGGGTCATTTTCCTTCTTTTGGCTGCACTTTCTGTGAGGCATGGCGTCAAAGGAAAACTCACCGAGTTATGTTCCTTGTAATATCTTCTCTGCCCAAGAAACATTTTGCAAATATGCTTTAGCAGACATGTGACATACCAAAACCAAATTCTGGTCCTCCTGCCAGCAGAGCTTGGCCAGGGCTTCTTCACACAGATGTGCGGTGTTTACAGAGAGCATACCTGATTGCTCTCTCATCTACCCACAAAATAGACTGCTTCTTCCACATAGACTGGTTTCCAAGGCAACAGAGAGCCCCTCTAACAATGAAAGCTCACACAAGTTGATTTCCATTCCTACACGCCAAGTCCTAACCACTTTCTCCAGCCGTAGTGCTTATGTTTCCCAACAGGAGGGCAGAGCTAAGAATGAAGTCTGAATAGTAGAAGAAATGTTTTATTGTCAGCCGAGGTAGATGCCATCCAGAGGACACTTTTGTTTAACAGACTTGTAGAGCAAGGTTCATGGGGATCCCTTGGGGAAAGGGTGAAGTATGTGTGGAGAAGAGTCAAGTTATGGTCAATCTTGAAGGACACACTCTCTCTCGAGAGAAGACCTATCTTTCCTAACCACTGAGATAGCTTCATAAACGCGGTCAAGATCTCATGATAAACACATCTCCAGTTTCAAGTTTGTTGAAAATGATCTTCACCCTCTCATGTTCCATTTGTTCTAGAATCCATCACGATCTAGAACCCAGCCTCTTAGAACTGCCCTTACAAAGCCACCTACATCCTTCTAGAGGCCAAATCCAGTGGTCACTTTTCCAGCTTCATACTCTCGCTGACTCTCCTTCCATGCTGCCTCACCCTTGCACCTCTTCCAGGGGACTCGGCTTTTCTGGTCTTCCTCTCCCTTAACGCTCCCCCCATCCTCCTTTGCAGTCTGTCCTGCCTCTGCCAGTGCTTTTACTGTGCTTCTCTCCTTATCCCTTTTCTCTTCTAAGTCTACATATCTTTCTATGAAATGTTCCCTAAACTTGCTTGCATGGGAGAATTACTTGAGAATCCTGTAGAAATTCTTTTTTTTTTTTTTTTTTCTCTTTTTGCCTTTTCTAGGGCCACTCCCTCGGCATATGGAGGTTCCCAGGCTAGGGGTCAAATTGGAGCTGTAGCCGCCGGCCTACACCATAGCCACAGCAACTCAGGATCCAAGCCGAGTCTGTGACCTACGCCACAGCTCACGGCAACGCCGGATCCTTGACCCACTGAGAGAGGCCAGGGATTGAACCCGCAACCTCATGGTTCCTAGTCAGTTTCATTAACCACTGCGCCACAACGGGAACTCCTGGTGAGTGTTTTTGAACATAGCTCTTACTCCATCTCCATGTTATTTGTTCGTTTACCTTTCAGTAGCCTGGAATTTATTTGAGGACAGAGTATTTGCTTTTCATTTCTCTGCAGGGTTCAGAGTGTCTTGAGCACACTGAACACTCAGTGCTCAATGAATGAATGAATAGGAAAACACGACGGTTGAAATTTTTTTTTTGCCTTGAAGCCTTATTTAGAAAACCTTTAATCAGATTTAGTTCTGTAGGGAGAGGGGAAGACCACAGAGTCATGAAGCGTCCACACAGCTTTCCTGCAAGTGCCAGGGTGTTCCTGCCTTCCCCATACTCCCTTCTTGTTCATCTGGCAAGTGGGAGCATCTGAAAACACAATCCAGCTGGCGAAACCACTTTTCACAATGCTTGAGAATCACCCCAGACACCATTTCAGCAAAAGCCGTTGTGCCATCAAGGAACTCTTTCAACAGCTAGATGTTACAAGCAGCCATCTGCTGGCAAGAAACTCAGACAACTTAGGGGTCAGAAGAGGATCTGGGGTGCACATGTGGCACAGAATGTCTGAGCATCCCAAAGACTTTCCCAAGAGAGGTAGATCATTTCAAAAAAACATTGCTATTATGAGTAAGGTCAAAAGTTTGAACTGTTTCTACAACGATGCAGGTCTACAAAATCCACCTTGAGAACATTCTTTGAAAAAGGGCATGAACATGATAACTTGAAAAATAATTCGTGGGTAAGTATTTCCCCCTGTTGCATGCTGTGGCTTGGAACCATGCCTGTCCTCTGCGTGTGCGTGAGAAGGAGAAGCAGAAGCTGTGAGAGGAGCTTCCTCGGACCTTTTTGGTCTGTACTGTTGGTAATTCTGGATTGGATTTTCCACAAGCCCCTGTCAGGATATATAGGAGGAGAAAAGGAAGCCAAGGATTTCCTTATGTCGTTCCTCAAGTCTCAGTCTGTCTTTCTACCTTTCAGAAACTTCAGAGACTTCCTATGCTTTTTTATGTTATGTCCCCAGTTTTTAATTTATAAGGACACACCGCGGATCAATGGGGCCCCTCTATCTTGGCCAGAACAGGAAGTCTCAAACATCTTTGGAAGGTCAAATATGAACTCATCTGTTAGGCTGTAGGAAAATGACTACAGATAGAGAGGACTTTCCAGCATGCGTGTGTGCCTTTTTAAGTGTGTCTTTCACGTCTCCTCTAATTGGTTTGTTTGCTGACATTTCGAAGCAATTCTATTTGATCATTACCTCTTTAGTGGTGGCTGTCAGTGCTGAAAGACGAATTTTTGTCTGCAACACTTACCTCAATGTTTCCTTCAATTTATTTTATTTCATCTTGTTAGAAGATGAAAACAAGAAAAAGGCACAGAGGACTGACTTTTTTTTAATCCCGCTGCTCTCTAACGATGTTTTTACCAAACTAGTAATCAAGAGGGGAGAGCGAAGACTGCACTTTTGTGAGGATAATATTTTTGCACAACCCATGCCTGGCTTAATGAAAACCAGTCAATATATAAGCATTTTTACATACACAAATATATGTGTTTACATATATATTTTAAAGTTTTAACATATATATATTTTTTCTTGTAAAGCTACTGATTTATAGAAGAATCCTAGGAGACAACCACTGCAGATAATGAAATTGATCCAACTGTGTAAAGCTGTTGTGTCCAGAGTGGGAGAACTCCATCTCGGCTGTATGAAAGCACATCTTAAAGCAAAATGTTATCTTGACAGGAGTTCTCGCTGTGGTACAGTGGGATCGGTGGTGTCTCTCTGCAGCACCAGGATGCAGGTTCGATTCCCTGCCCGGCATAGTGGGTTACAAAACTGGCCTAACAGCAGCCCCAGCGTGGGTCACAATGGCAGCTCAGATCTGACCCCTGGCCCGGGAACTCCATATGGCCCTCGGGGTGGCCAGAAAAGAAAAAAAGAAAGTTATCTTGACATCTGAAACAGGATCTCATTACTCAGGCTGTAACTGTAGGGATAAATCTGGGAGACGAATCTTGGGTTTCATGCAAATCAGACCTCAAGAGAACACTAGCTGCGCAGGACATGCAAGGTGTCATTCTGTCCCCACTAGAGGCCAAGGCATGAGATTCTGGGTCTAACAGAAAAGAATCTTTAGAAGAAAAATTATTATTATTTTTTTGATTCTGAGAATTATCTTCTTATTACTTTGGGAGAGAGGTATCTCCTTCTGAAATTAAAACCTTCCGTTCTTAGCTTTTCGTATTTTAAAAGTCTCAACTGATATCCAATTTTATTTGGAAGCGATTTCTCTATGCTTCCAGGATAGGCATTTGTCTGTCTGAGCACACCTCATGCGACCAACATGGTCTAACGTCAGCCACGCAGATTAGATTTCCTTAGGAGATTTAGAGGGAAGAAAACGTTGTTTGGTATTTGTTTCTTTGTGCTGCGGAAATGGAAATGGAAATGCTTTAAGGTGGCCGTGGCGGCGGTTCTCCCATGCTGGGCACAGGGCTTTACACGGTTGGATCAACTTAATTATCGTTCCTGGTTATCTCCTGGGATTTGTCCATAAATCGAGTTACAAGAAAATTGTTTTTTAGTGTGATTAGCCATTAAAATATTTTGCACTTTTCTGTAAAAATAATGAAGACGAAACAGAATGTTGCAAAAAAAAAAAAAATCTCTCTGGAACTCATCCTTCGTTGCCCCCCCTTGGGCATCCCTGTGTCCTGTTGCACAGAGGGGGCTAAAAGCCCACAGGCCTCTGAGGGAGCATCTTGTTTGTTCGGAGCTGAGGGGAATGTGAGTTCTTATAACCCTGACTGTGTTAGAAGCCCAAATGTGAAAATACAGCGAACTACCCAGAGTCAGAAAGGATGATACCACATGTATATCATCGTATATCACCATAGAATTACTTTCTGGAGTTCCCGTCGTGGCGCAGTGGTTAATGAATCCGACTAGGAACCATGAGATTGCGGGTTCGGTCCCTGCCCTTGCTCAGTGGGTTAACGATCCGGAGTTGCCATGAGCTGTGGTGTAGGTTGCAGACGCGGCTCGGATCCCGCGTTGCTGTGGCTCTGGCGTAGGCTAGTGGCTACAGCTCTGATTCGACCCCTAGCCTGGGAACCTCCATATGCCGAGGGAGCGGCCCAAAGAAATAGCAAAAAGACAAAAAAAAAAAAAAAAAAAAAAAAAAAAAAAGAATTACTTTCTGGTAAAACAAAACAAAACGGAAACAAAACAATGCTCTAGGAGTAAAGAATAAAGAGGGTGTCTTAGTGAGGGGTGCTGACCCTGGACTCGGGGGTTAATTGTCCACGTTGCAATCCCAGGCCCACTGCCTCCAGCCCCTCAACTCACTGCAGCCTCCTCCTGGCCCATCTCCCTGGTCATAGGAAGAGAAATTCTGCCTTCCTCCAAAATGCCCCACCTCAACCACTCCGTCCTGGGTGGAGCCAGACCCTCCTCTAGGTGGAGCCCAGAGCTCTGTCAAAGAGGAAGTCTCATGAAGAAAATTTCCTCAATGGGTATATTTTGCTCCAAGAGGGAAGTGGGGGCAGAAATGTTGAGAAAGTTTTTTTTTTTCTCTCTTTATCTTTTTCATCAACCACATTTCATCTGAGGTTTTACTAATCTGAAAAGTAAAAGTTAAAAAAAGGGAAAGTCGGAGTTCCCATCATGGCACAGCGGAAATGAATCTGACTAGGAACCATGAGGTTGTAGGTTCGATCCCTGGTCTCGCTCAGTGGGTTAAGGATCCAGCATTGCCGTGAGCTGAGGTGCAGGTCGCAGACTTGGCTTGGATCCCAAGTTGCTATGGCTGTGGTGTAGACTGGCAGCTGTAGCTCCGATTTGACTCCTAGCCTGGGAACCTCCATGTGCTGCAGGGGTGGCCCTAAAAAGACAAAAAAAAAAAAAAAAGGGAAAGTAAAAGATTTACACGTTTTACCATTGACTATGTTTTACGGCCCTTCTGCCACTTGCTGTCCACATCTTTCTAACTTTCGAGCAAATCATAGAGCTCCATTTTTCATCTAAGCAAAACACAAGGAAAAAAATGTATACTGAATGAATGAAATTTTTGTTGGTCAGCATCTTTTAAACATCAATAATATGAGTGGCATCTGTGGAGCCCCTGTCCATTTCCTTAGAGCTCCCACAAGACCCGTCCTGACCTGCCACAGGGCACTGGCTCTCCCTTCCTCTTGCAACCAACAAAAAAAATGGGCGTGGGAACCATGCAACAACGATGTCTCTAGCCTTAGAAATATGGCATTGATTAAAAACACAAAACCTGGAGTTCCCTGGGGGCCTTGCAGTTAAGGATTCAGTGTTGTCAGTGCTGTGGTGCTGGTTCATTCCCTGGCCCAGGAACTTCTGCAGGCCGGGAGTGTGGCCAAACAGGAAAACATCCAACCTGTTTTATCAGTAAAAGACCGTCTCAAAGTTTTCAAAGTGATGTTACATCTACTTTTATACTCTTGCAAATGTTTACCCCATAAATGTTTGCACATCTTTTCTGACTTCCATTTCCAGCCACGATGGAGTAGTAGGGATTGGATTTACCCTTCCTCCCAAAGCAAACAAAATGACCAGACAAAAAGTAGGTGAAATGTACATTTGAAGTTTTTACGGCACTTGGCCCCAGGCCATGAAGAATAGTGATCTCCAAGACATAGGAAGCAACCAATGGGAGCCCACCATTGCCCCAGCTTATTGCCTTGGGAAAGTCTGCAAGCCACTGCTCTGGAAGGAGGCGCCCAGGCAGATTCAGGCAGAGTCCTTGCATGAAGTGGTTGGAGTTAACCGGGAGGCCAAGAAGGCTAGCATTCCCAGACCAGTCTCTGTAAACGAAGTCATGTAAATGATTCTGGAGATTTGGATTTGCTTTACTGTTTTCTAACATTTTTTTTTTGTTTGTTTTTTGGCTGGCCCACGGCATATGGAGTTCCTGGGCCAGAGATCAGATCCAAGCCACAGTTTCAACTTATGCTGCAGCTAAGGCAATGCTGGATCCTTAACCCACTGTGCCGGGCCAGGGATCGAACCTGCATCCCAGCTCTCCAGAGATGCTGCCAACTCTGTCATGCCACAGCAGGAGCTCCTAGCATAATTTTCTATTTAGAAGTTTTAGACAGCAGGTATGACAGTACCTTGTATTGTGGCACATTGGAGGGGAGTTCTGTTTGTTTTCTGTTTATACATTTGTCTGTAAACTTGAGTTATGTCCTCTTTTACCTCACAAACTTCCTTTAAATATATATCCCAACTCTGCACTCTCTGCCTCTGTGATTACCATAACATCGAATATTCCCAGAAGAGTTGACTAGTTGGTGAAATTTACTTGAAATATTATAGGATGTAGAATCAGTGTTGCTCACATAATTATTATAATCATAAATGTACCAGTAACGGGATGCTGTATAATGTCAGAAAAATTAATAAGCTGCCTAGAGTTCATTTCCACAAATAGACAATCTCCCCTATAATTTATATTTATGATATGGTCTTGGTAGGGTTTTAATGAAAGCCAGTTAGATATAAATACCATCTAAACTTTGCCCTTCGCTACTTAAGCATAATTCCAGGGCATAATTATGTCCTCAAAGCCTGATGTTCACCATTCATAAACTACTTAGGATAAACTGAAAAGAACAGAAAAATGCATGTAGTCATCCATCTGTTCATTCATTCGCATATGAAGTCAATTTCATTTTGTGACTGGAGAAAAGGAGGAGAGGGGCTCCTCCTAGATTCTGCATGGGGCAGAGAGGTGGCTCATGACAGTCTGGGAGCCCGTGTCTGCCCCAACCCGGGGTGGCTCCTGACACCCAAGAGCTCCCTGTGATCTCCGTTAGGAAATTAGGGCAGCCCTTTGAGAAATTCCTCCAAAGCAAGGAACTTAGCTCTGCAGAGGCGGCCTCCTCCACCCCAACAAGCATGGAGGTCAGCTTCCCCACTTCTCGGTGCCCCCTAGGGGTGTGGGCAAGGCCACAGAGTCACCCCTTTTAGGTGATGTATCTGTTGGTTTTTATCTGCAAGGAGAGCAAGGAAACAAAATTAAAAGAAACTGAACAAGCATATTACATGACAGATGAACAAGATCAACACCGTTTTGATTCTTTTCAAAGTGATAGATTTTCCTACTCTTTCGAGGTTGATCACCTAGGTGGGTCTTAAGTGATGCTTTTCCCTTTCGTGTAGTGGCATCACTTCCTCTTAGTTAATGAATCTCTGCTGAAGCTGCCACTTTGTTCCTGACCTCTGCTCTTTCCCTAACCTCCCTTCTTGTTTTTGCATTTTCTTCCCATCAGTGTTGTTCTATTTTCCAGCTCCCATTTATCTTTTAATTGAATCCCTGTGGAACGTATAAGGAGTCCTTGGGGCTCCCTGAAAGCTGGGGAAATACAGAAAGCTCTCGCCTGACTATAAACAAATGTTAATTTAGATGAAGTTTGAGAAACATTTTCTCTGCAATGTTAATTTTTGAATTGCTTGTAATGTCATCTTTGGTATGTATATCCTAGACAGACAAAATTATTGTGTAAAGCATTTAGTGTAATACAGATGGCCAAAAAACACATGAAAAGATGTTCAACATCACTCATTATTAGAGAAATGCAAATCAAAACCACTATGAGGTACCACCTTACACCAGCCAGAATGGCCATCAGCAAAAAGTCTACAAACAAATACTGGAGAGAGGGTGTGGAGAAAAAGGAACCTTCATACACTGTTGGTGGGAATCCAAATTGGTGCAACCACTGTGGAAAATAGTATGGAGATTCCTCAGAAAACTAAAAATAGAATTAGTATTTGATCCATCAACCCCACTCCTGGGCATCTATCCAGAGAAAACCATGACTTGAAAAGACACATGCATCCCAATGTTCATTACAGCACTACATACAATAGCCAAGACATGGAAATAACCTAAATGTCCATCAACAGAGGAGTGGATCAAGAAGATGTGGTACATATACACAATGGAATATTACTCAGCCATTAAAAGGAATAAAACACTGGCATTTGTAGCAACATGGAGACCTAGAAATTATCATGCTAAGTGAAGTGAGTCAGACAATCAGACACCAACATCAAATGCTATCACTTATACGTGTGATCTAAGAAAAGGACAAAATGAACTTCTTTGCAGAACAGATACTGACTCACAGACTTTGAAAAACTTATGGTTTCCAAATGAGACAGTTTGGGAGCTGGGGGATGCTCGGGGGGTTTCGGATGGAAACGCTATAAAATTGGGTTGTGATGATCATTGTACAACTATAAATGTAATTGAGTAATTTTAAAAATGCTATAAAAAAGAAGAAACATTTAGTGTATCTCCAACTTATTAAGGTGGGTGCCTTAGCACCAGTTTGAGTAGATCTAATTAAATAGTGAAACAGTGTCTTTGGTTATGAAATCAGCTATTATTATCTGTGATTCTGATAGTCTCAATAAATTCAAAGTCTGGAACCATGAGTGACATTTGATTATACCTAAAATATAAGGGCCGCACAAAGAAGTCCATCTGGTTGCTTCAATTGCCCGTGATTCAAAGGGAATGGACTCTGCTGAAATTTCTCATCTGGGCATCTCACTACCAACAGTGATTCTAGAATAGACACTGCGTGACCATATATGCTGCATGTACCTGAGTGAGGTCACATTGGGAGTGTGAGAAATGGAACCCTCACCAAAAGAGTAACTAGGGTCTTCATCTTTTTTCTTTTTGTCTTTTTTTTACCATTTCTTGGGCTGTTCCTGCAGCATATGGAGGTTCCCAGGCTAGGGGTCGAATTGGAGCTATAGCTGCTGGCCTGTGCCAGAGCCACAGCAACGTGAGGTCCGAGCCGCATCTGCAACCTACACCACAGCTCACGGCAACGCCAGATCCTTAACCCACTGAGCAAGGCCAGGGACTGAACCCACCACCTCATGGTTCCTAGTCGGATTCGTTAACCACTGCGCCACGACGGGAACTCCTCCTAGGGTCTTCATCTTAAAAGTGGAGTAAACTGTGAATGAGGGCAGAGAATATCCCTTATTCATTTTTATATGGATAGATAAAGGTTTGATTTTTTTTTTTCACTAAGTAGCTTTGGTATATTTAGTCTTGGAAATGGAAGCAATTTCGCAGTCATATTTCTGCAGGATATTCCAAAGGTTTTAAAAGACATTCATAGAGTCTTCTGGTCTTCAAAGGAATAGAATATATCATTTAACAAAATTTTTAGTTACATATATATACAAAATTATATATATATATATATATATATATATATATATATATATACACACATACACACACACACACACACACACACACACACACACAGAGAGAGAGAGACAGAGAGAGAGAGGGATATCGCTAATGGAAAAGATCAGGCCTGAAGGCTAAACAGTGGGAGAAGTCCAATATTCAGTGATTGAAGAAGGAAGAGGAAGTATTAAAGCATCTATAAGACAGCAGGAAATTTTAGACCACGGCATCCAGCAGGGTATCATGCATCTAATTTGCCCACAATAAATGGCCATCACGTGGTTTCTTGTCCCCTTACCACACACAACTTCATGATGACGCAACTGCCATGTGCTAGCTCATGCCTCCCTCTTGAGGATGCCACCATGAACTTGGTGCACAGGGCACCGTCAGGGCTGAGAGAACAGGCCTAAGAGCAAGGCCAGGCTTTACACCTTGGCCCTGACGCTCTCTGGCCATGTGAACTTGGGCTGAACTTCCTGGGCAAACCAGGGAGAACTGAGGGGTGGTAAAAAACAGTTCCCTTTCTCCAGAATATTCTTCTCTAGAATATCCTCTCGCCATCTTCCCATCCTTCAGGTGTCAGCTTAAAAGAGCATCCCCTGATCCCAGCACCTTGGGGAGTTGACTTATGGTCACTTACCCACACCTGGTAGCCCAAAGGCAGCAGCAAGTGGAAATGGACTCCTGAGGAGGACATTTGGCTCCAAAAAGACAGAAAGGAAATCCATTCACACCATTACCGTATCTTTTACAGCTTTTCTTTGTAGGCAAAAAATTACATATGTAAACTCAGTCAGTTTTAAGATGGTTTGTTTCCTGTCTTTCCCACTAAGTTTTAAGTTCTCTCAGCAGCATAAGAACCACGCTCATAGCTCTATCCCCAGAGCCCAGCTTGGACTCGATGCACAATACGCCCTTTAATTTAGGTTGGCTGGATGAATCAAATTGCCTGTGTGTGCTTTCTGTCCTAACAAAGCACAACCACCAGGTGGCTGAGATGGTAGAAAGGTATGGTCTCACCATCCTGGAGATCAGATGCGAGAATTAAGGAGTTGGCAAGGTTGACCTTCTGTGGGCCAGGAGGAAAGGATCTGTTCTAAGCATCACTTTGGCTTGTAGACACGTCTTCATGTGCATAGTACTTTCTCCCTGAATGCATATTATCCCACATTCTCCCTTACTGGCTTAGGACTCACCCTCAGGACCTCATTTGAACTTGATCACTTCTTCAAGATCCCATCTCCAAATAGAGCCACATTATGAAATACCAAGACGTCACCATATGCATTTGGGGGAAGACACAGTTCAGCCCAGAACAATGCCTTCCACAGTGAGTGACAAGTTCATGTCACTGTCCCTGCCTAGTTGTGAGCAGGCTGCTCTGATGATTAAGTCACTCGTCCTGACTCCTGATACAGCTGTGCTCAGAATTCTAAGCTTTGCTTGGCACAAGGAACGTCTTTGGACTTTAGAAAACCTGGTATTTAAGATTAGCTTTTTACTGTGTCCATGATGCATATATGCACAGCAAGGATTGTGTGTGTGTGTGTGTGTGTGTGTGAGCTGAAAGCTGAGCACTAACTCTCTTATTCTAGGCTATATCCATTCCTCTCCTATCTGGTCAACAGTGGGAAAATTGGGAACCGCGGATTACTGGGAATCATATATCTCGAATACTTTTCCCACTGTAGTGAAGTCTGATCTGTCAAGTGCTGGAAAGCAGGAATATTGGACATACATGAGATTTATTGTTGCACGGAGCAATGTGTCACAGTGAGACCAGGCATTTGTACATTGGTGAGAGATATGGTGAATATAAAAGGCAGAGAAAATGTCTTGATCTTTGCCTGGGACAGATTAGGGTGATGAATAATGCCTGGAACCTGAGGGCATTAAGCTAAGAAAAATAAGCCTGACACAGAAAGACTAATACTAACTACTACAGGAAACCACTTATATGAGGAATCTAATGCAGCCAGACTCAGAGAAGCACAGAGTGGACTGGAGTTCTTCTGAGATGAAAGGGTCCTTTCTGAAGTCTCTGTTCAATGACGTTGAAAATGTTATTGTCTTTCTTCTTCCCCTGGAAGATTTCTGTCTCCTTTTTTTTTTTTTTTTCTTTTTCTTTTTAGGGCTGCACCTATGGCATGTGGAAGCTCCCAGGCTAGAGGTCAAACTGAAGCTGCAGCTGCTGGCCTACATGACAGCTCATGGTGGCAACGTCTGATCCTTAACCTACCTGGTGAGGCCAGGGGTCAAACCCAAATCCTCATGGATACTAATTGGGTTTGTTACCGCTGAGCCATGAGGAACTCCCTCTGTCTCCATTTTATAAAAGTTCATATGATATCACTTATATGAGGAATCTAAAAAAAGGGGGGGAAGGATACAAATTAACTTATTTGCAGAACAGAAACAGACACACAGACTTTGAAAACAAATTTAGGGTTACCAAAGGGGACAGGTAGGGGCGAGGGATGGACTGGGGGTTTGGGATTAGCATATGCACACTGAGGTATATAGAATGATTGGCCAACAGGGACCTGCAATAGAGCACAGAGAACACTACCCGATAATCTATGATGTCTACATGGGAAAAGAATCTGAAGGAGAATGGCTGTGTGTACATGTGTAACTGAATCACTTTGTTGTACAGCAGAAATTATCACAACCTTGTAAATCAACTATACTTCAATAAAACTTTAAAAAACGGAAAAAAAATTCATGGCAGCGGTCTCTTGGGGTGCAGCAGATTAAGGATCCGGTGTTGTCACTGCAGTGGCTTGGGTTGCTGTTGTGGCTTAGGTTTGATCCCTGGCCTGGAAACTTCCACATGCTGTGGGAGAAGCCAAAAAAATTTTAAAAATCCATTGCTATATTTCAGGCCATATGTTATAAGAGTAACACATTAAGGACTCAGCAATTTTCTGCAGCTTTTGTTGTGTGACCTAAATTCTGGACCACGTCCTAACCTTTGAGATATGCCTCATGGCAGAGACACAATGATAAAAGACATTAAGGATGTTGTATAGTTCAAACACATGGTCCTTGTTTGATCATTTGAAGCACTTGAAATAGACCCAAATCCGAAGGACAGCCTTATCACTGAGAGTCTAATTTGTGGACGCATTTTTAACTTCATTTTCTGGATGGAAAATCTGTGTGTCTAATCAGTTATTTGAAACCACCTACAGTTCAGGGACTTAACCAATAATCGGGAAACATTTCTTGGGCAGGCTGCACAAATTCGGTGCAAACCTCAGAGGCGGCAGCAATTAGCACAAAGTGTGTGTGTATATCTGCCCTACAACAGCCTTTGTGGGAACAGCGTGCCTGGCCCACGATGACATCCCATCACAGCATATGTGTGAGGACATGAATGGCAATTCAGTCATTGTTTTGAACCTGGATCCCAGGTGAGAGCTCACGCTAGGGGACAGTACGTATCCCTCAGTCTTTAAGGGGAGATTCAAAGAAGACAAATACGTGAGCAAGAACATGCCAGTAATTTGCGAGGAGATTATGGGAAATTTCAAATGGCATTCCAAGATGGCGCCACATGTATTAGGGCCACGGTACACAGCATTTGTCTTGTGTTCTATTGCTGTCAAAGAACTGTTGAATGCACAGTATCTGTAGATCTTGCACTGGGTGCTGTGAAGCTTGTGAGGCAGGTTATGTTACCCTAATTAGCAGAGGAAGAAAAAGAGGTTTTAGAAAGAAAACAAAGATTAAAGAACTTCCCCTCTGCACACATATAATTATCTAGTACAATAATTAAATCACTATGAATTTTAATTAAACCGGGATCCCAAACATTACCAAAAAAGAGTATAATAGTCGTAACTATAAGAGGCCGAAATGATTATTTCCTGAAATACATTCAAAGAGTGTATCGAAAATGTGCTTGTGTATTTGACTTTTATAAGGGTAAGAAACATTAACACTTAATGCTAAGGATGAGACAAGAAAGAATTTGCATTATTGTATGTGTTATACACAAAATAGGCATAAAGTGATAAAATAAGAGAAATGAAAGATGATAAATAATGCCTCAGAAAAAGCTTAAAAAGAAAAATTGACAGCTGCCACTGAAAACTAAAACACAGTATAGTTAATTAAAAGTAATTACATAAGTAGTACATTTCATAAAAAGAATTTCTTTAAAATCTTTTTACTTGGTTACATTTTCATCACTATCAAAATCCTAAAATTTTTCTTGGTCATTATGAGATACACACACACATATGCAGATAAATTGATTGAATGTTAGCTAGATAAGACTGTGATTTATTTAGTTAGTTAGTTAGTTATTTTTGTGCACCCAGGCATGTTGAAGTTTCCCCACCAGGGATCCAACCCATCGCCACAGCAGTGACTTGAGCCACTGCAGTGACAACGCTGGATCCTTAACCTGACGCACCACAAGAGAACTCCCAATACTTATTTTTACATTTTTCACTGTTGAAACATCCTTACCCTGAGCAAACATTTTGCACTTGTATAATTAATTATCAATTTATTTTTTAAATACATTTTTGTTACTTTAAGGTTCTGCTTAGCCAGCAAAATCAAAAGAAATCATTCCTGCCAGGGTGTTCTCCACACTCAGCTCAAGCTACACCCGTTCCCCCGACCTTCAAACAGAGGAGGTGCTACCTTCAAGGGTGCTTGCACACTCCCAGCAGGTGTGCACTGGGCTCACCGTGACATTTCAGCACCTGGACTGTCCCAGCCCAGCCCCCACCTCCCATCAGCCTTTGTTCTGACTGCCGCTGCAAGAGGGAAGCCTCTCCTCTGACTTCTTGCAGGTGAAATTTCTCTTACCTGCCTTATTTTGACTTCATAATCCTAACACTCTTCCTGCATATCTTGCAAACGTTAAACATCTGCTTCTAACACGTTGGAACATGAGGTCTCAGAGCACAGGATCTTTCTTTGATGTGTCCCCAACTCCTAAAAATAATACCTGGCACACAATAGCACTTAACAAATGGTGCATGGTCACCGTTTTATGATTGTTCTTATTTTTAATCACTTATAATTTGTGTTTTATGCTTATCAAAAGATATCTTAGATTCATTACAGTATTCTTTAAAATCATGCATTACTCTCATAGATAAATGGAAATAAAAACATTAGCAAAAATAAATGCCTTTTCCCATTCAAAGCCTAACCCTTCTGACTTTCATTTCAGAGTTACTGATGACTAGTTTTCTATATAACACTTTCTGGGTGGTCAGAACCATGGGTGATAAAGCAGTTCTTCAAAGAATCCATAAATATAGCTAAATGCCCTGATTCGGCTCCTAAGCTAGTTTTGTAGTGGTTGTATTTCTGAGCTAGCCTGCTGGATTCCTGCTCTGGGAATGCTGATAAATGTCTATCTTGCCTCTTCCCACCATCATTTCCATTCGAAGGGGTTAACAGACATGCTTCATTACTATGTCAGAGATTTTCTTTCTGCTTTCTTTATTACTTTTTTTAATTTTGGAAATTTTCAAACGTATCTAAAAGTAGACTGCATCTCTATGTACCTAACACCTAGCTTCAGTGGTCCTCCCTAGAATTAAAAATTTTTTTTTCTTGCATATTTCAAAGTAAATTCTAGACATTTCAGGCGTTCCAGTTGTGGCTCAGGAGAAAGGAACCCGACTAGTATCATTCAGTGGGTTAAGGATCTGGCGTTGCCACAAGCTGTGGTGTAGGTCATAGATGTGGATCTGGCTTTGCTATGGCTGTGGGATAGGCCAGAAGCGGCAGCTCAGATTCCACTCCTAGCCTGGGAACCTGCACATGCTGCAGGTTCGGCCCTAGGGGGGAAAAGATTCTGGACTTTACACCTGTAAGACCTCAGACTGACCTCTAACTGACAAGGACATTTTTTCCAAAAGCATTTTTAGATTTTTTTTTTTTAAAGAGACAGATTTAATCTAAATACTACAACTACTGAAGTGTGTATTTTTATGAATTAGGCTGCTTAAAAGTCTCTAGTTTTTGTGTAGTCTGCCTGCATAGTGTACTATTTTTGAAAAGGGCAACTATTAAAAGAATACATTCATTTTCTCTTTGGAAGCATTTGTACCGTCTTTCATACACAGTATTTATTCAGGTTTTACAGCATGAATAGTGTATTACGCATTACAGGTGGAACTAAAAAGCAATTGTTTCTGTCCTTGAGAAATGAATCATCTATAGCCAAGAAGATTGATAACACACACACACAGACAACCTGCACATTTTAAGTAAAATAATATCATTAATATTGGATATTTCGAGTGCAAAAAGAATTCAGGGACAGAGAAAGTCTCTTTGAGACAGAACCAATTAGAGACCGCTTCAGAGTGTGATTCTTGATTCAGAGGAACATGCACCCTACAAGTTCAAGCACTAAGACAGAAATTGGCTCAGGGCAAAAGCTAAGGAAGAAATTCAGAAGGGAAGTGTGACCGATAAATTATTAATAGATTTTGCCCATGTCAGAGCTATAAGGTATCATGTTGACCTTTGAGCCACTCATAAAAAAATCCTGTTACAGCTGTTCAAAGGCATATATACCTTTGGAAAGGGGGCTTGGGAAAAAACCTTTAAAAACATGAAAATCTGAAAGCAATGCATTTATAATTCTAATGGAATTGGGGGGCATTTTGGGGCAGGGGGCTGACCTGGAAGCAAGCTCCTAGGCAAGAAAGAGATGTCACCATATGCAGCCAACAAGGACCATTCTTGCTCATCATGTTCCAAGGAATTCTGACCTCTTCCTCATTCCACCCCCTGTTCTGAAAATGAAGATCTGCCTTGGGGGTGAGAATTAAAGGACTAAATCCCCCAGTTTTTTGCAGACTCTTGACTTACCCTCCTTTGACGAGCAACCCCACAACCAGCGGTCCATCTCAGAAAACTCTGGACGGGGTCTGATGCCTGCTCTGCAATTGCTGAGCTGTTTGAAAACAGTGACAACAATGTGTGCAGGGCCCCATTTTCTTCTTCTTTTTTTTTTTTTTTTTTTTTTTTTGGCTTCTTAGCTATTTCTTGGGCCGCTCCCTTGGCACATGGAGATTCCCAGGCTAGGGGTCGAATCGGAGCTGTAGCCACTGGCCTACGCCAGAGCCACAGCAACGCGGGATCCAAGCCTCGTCTGCAACCTACACCACAGCTCACGGCAATGCTGGATGGTTAACCCACTGAGTAAGGGCAGGGACTGAACCTGCAACCTCATGGTTCCTAGTCGGATTCGTTAACCACTGCGCCACGACAGAACTCCCCCATTTTCTTCTTTAATCTCTGTCCCAACTCTTTTCGTTGCTTCCATTAGTATCCTCATTTTAAAGGTGAGAAAACTGAGGCACACACGGCTGCCCAGGACTTGGGTCGCCTGACCACACAGCTAGCAGTCGGTAGAGCTCAGAGAAATTGATTCCATGTCCATGCTCTTTTTATTCTTTTTCTTTTAAATGGCCACACAGGCAGCATATGGAAGTTTCCAGGCCAGGGATTGAATCTGAACTTCAGCTGCAACCTATACCACAGCTTCTACAAGGCTGGATCTTGTGACCCACTGTGCTGGGCTGGGGATCAAACCCATAGCTCTGCAGCAATCTGAGTCACTGCAGTTGGATTTTTAACCCACTGCACCACAGCAGGAACTCCTCCAGGCCCATGCTTTTGACCTCAGCCCACAGCCACCCCTCAGGTGTTTAACATTTCCATTCCTTCATCTCTGTCTTTATGAATAAAATGGATACGCTACTCTCTGTGTATTTGTGCCTGAGGACCAGCAAGCCATGTGCTGATGGCAGTGGAGCAGGAGTTCTTTGAGACAAAGATTTATTCCAGTTTTGGTTGGCAGGGTGCAGAATTAACACAACATGGTTTCTTTTCTTTTTTTTTTTTTTTTTTTTTTTTTTTTTTTCCGGTCTTTTTGCTTTTTTCTAGAGCTGCTTCCCACGGCATATGGAGGTTCCCAGGCTAGGGGTTGAATCGGAGCTGTAGCCACCAGCCTACGCCAGAGCCACGGCAATGAGGGATCTGAGCCATGTCTGTGACCTACACCACAGCTCACAGCAATGCTGGATCCTTAACCCACTGAGCAAGGCCAGGGATTGAACCTGAAACCTCATGGTTCCTAGTCAGATTCATTAACCACTGCGCCACGACAGGAACTCCAACATGACTTATTTTCTTCAGACACATGTCAGATGTTGGACTTCAAGGCCCCTTCAAGAAAGATTGAACTCAAAGCCTCTGTCCAAGACGAGAATTACCAGTCCCTCATCATCGCCCTGCCCATCTCATTGTAACTCCCAACCCCCACCTTAAGCAACCTGGCCTACTTCTTCCTATCCCTACTAGGGAAGGTATGTGGCCCACTCTTCACCCCACCTCTATAGGGGCCTTATATACCCCAACCAACCAGCAAGTGTATTGCAAGGCCTCTCTTTCCCCAGCCAATCAGCAGGTCAGCTGGTGTGTAACCTCTCCTCTCCTGGGCTATAAAAACAGACATGACTGCATGCCTAGGGTTGGCTTTCCCTGAAAGTTGGCTCTCTGGGTTAACTGTGTCTGTTGCCCCTGCTTTCTGCTGTGGTCTTCTGCTTGGATGGGGTTCAGGAGGCAGGGAAAGACACAATGGTTTGCCTTGACCCCTTTTCACTTGGGCCTTTTACATTTCTGGAAGTTGATTCTCAACAGATAATAATTCCATGTACGGTTAATGAGAAATGTCAGGGAAGGGTAATTGCTGTCCTATTTTGCTAGTTTAAATAAGTAAATATGGAGTTTCTGCTGGGGTGCAGTGGGTTAAGAATCCAACCATAGCAGCTCAGGTTGCTGCAGAGGTGAGGGTTCCATCCCTGGCCCAGCACAGTGGGTTGATGCAGCATGGCCATGCCTGTGGTGCAGGCCGCAGCTGCGGCTCAGATGCAATCTTTGGTCTGGGAACTTCCACATGCCTCAAATGCAGCCAAAAATAAAATAAAACAATAAAATAAAAACAAAAGAGACAAGTTAGAAACACAGAAATCCATATCTATATATATATATATCCACAATGTAAGGTTGAAAACAGTGCACTAAAACTCAGGAAGATCATATAATGGAAGATTGTGTGGCCTGAATTTCTTAGTTAATTAGTTTGACTTTTGATCTTTCACCGATGACTTGACCATGTGGCACTAAAGGGAGAAAGGATTTAGAAATCATCTGGTTACTTTAGTTACTGATCTTGACTGAGATGTGAGCCAGCACCCGCTTATCTTTGAATTTTGCTTTTTAAAAATGACATATTTATTACAGATTTTCAAACATTTTCTATGTGCCTGGTACTGTGCTAGCTTACAGCACGATGATACTGTGTATTTCCTCTTCGTGGACTTTTTAATAGGTTCTACAATTTGAGTAGCATCCTTCTTACTATGGCCTAAGGATATCTACTAAAATGCCTTCAGCAACAGCACTGTCAAATTCGTGGGGATCTTTTTGTTATTCCACCTCCCTCCCCCTGGCTCTGGCTCCAGAAGAAATAAATGACCCTCTAGGTCACTGAGCCTCAGGATATAGAGAGGAATTACCTACGGAGTTCTGCTGGATCCAGATAAACTCTCTGATACTCTGAAGAAGACTGGTATTGGAACATAAGTTCAGCATGCTTAGTGGCTCATGGCCTTTGTGTTCTGGCAGCAGCCCAGGGCCTGGGGCTTCAGGGTCTGCATAGAGAAGATAGAAATCCTTAAAAGGGTTAAAGCAGCAGCGTGCGAAGGTAAATGGGATGTTGTGACAGTAAAAAAAACTGAATTTTTTTTATTCCTGTTTCACAGACACTAACTAGCAGCATATGAATGGGAATGTGAGCCATAAATGGGGAAATATGTAAATGTTTTGTTCTTCTTTGCATATTCTTCACTGATACGGCCCCCAAAGAGCTGTCTGTCATAATCAGCCATGTTGGAACAATGTGGTAGAAAAGCCAATAAATTCAATGAGGTAATGTTGCCAGAGGTATTGGTTAGGTTTCCTTTTTACATAATGTTTTTATTACAACTCCACATAGTTAATTCTAAAGCTCTGACCATGTTAGAGAAACTAGCAGAATCAAAGTAGAGGATTAAAGTTAGACCTGCCAAATGACTCAGACCTTTGACTGTCTTCAGCTTTATATGCCAAGGTATTTGTGTCAAAAGTAATATGATTGTTCTTCTTTGGGGGTAGGAGTGGAAAGTAATGGCGGGGGTCCTTGGGGAGGGCAGTGGGGGAGGAGGCTTTGGTTTCAACCCTCTGGGTAATTGGTTTAATTCTCTGACTCAATTTGTTTGCATTGTATTAAACATATGTGACTTTTCTTGTTAATTTTTATAACCTTTTCATTGGTAATAGATGTAGTCATGCTGGCAAAACTGTCCCCAGTCCATTTTGTCAGTCTTTTAAAATTGAACCAACTGGTCACAGTGCAATTCGAGAGTGAGCAGAGCTTGTGGGTTCCTGTAAATATTTGTCGTCCTAGTCACCTTGAAGTGGGTGGGTGATGATGGCATGGTTGGACTAGAGCCGGTTTTGGCCACACCAGCACTGGCGGAGCTGGTCCTGTTGCAGGAGGGACGACCCCTTCCAGGGCCCAAGAGTGGGCTCTTGTCTAAGACACTGAAACGAATTGTTGGAGGAGACACACTCGCTGACAAAGCAGGAGATGTTATTGGGAAGGGGTGCCTGGGCGGAGAGCAGCAGCTGAGGGAACCCAGGAGGAGGCCTCTGCCACATGACAGGCAGTGTCAGGGTTTATGGGAATGGGGTTAGTTTCCAGGTTGTCTCTGGCCAATTGTCTTCCTCAGTTTGTACCTGGTCCAGCGCAGGGTCCTTCTTGGTAGTGTGTGCATCTCTCAGCCAAGGTGGATTCCAGTGCCAAGGATCCTGGGAGGGTGGTCATCTCCCCCTAGTGTGGTCATCTCCCCCTAGGGTGGTCAGGGCCCCCTAGTGTGAGATAACTCATTCGAGTGGCTATTATCATGCCTGGCCCAGGTGGGTGGTTTCAGTCAAAGGTCTCCTAACAGTCTTTTGTGCTTCCTCCTCCTCCTTTACCTTTTGCTCTGTATCCTCTCTTCCAAGCTTTCAAGTCTCTTTTGGAACCATCTTTTAAGCACAACAGATTGGGACAACTGACTTAAGATGCCAGACTTTGGAGAACGATGTAATCTGGCCTTTGAGTGTGAAGGAGATCAGAATAGGCCCACCCCAGATCTGTTCCTCTGACCTAAAGACTGTTTCAAGCCAATGGTAATTGAGAAACAGCCAACTGCAGAAAAAGCTCTCTATGCACCACCCCCCTTGCCTAAAAGCAGTGCATTCATTTCCCCTTTATGAATGTGTGTCCCAGCTTTTACCAGGAAGAACAGAATGATGAACCATAGGAGATACCTCTAGACTCTCCTGGGCTCAGGGACAGCACTGAGAGGAATCTACAAACAAACCTTACTAAGATAATCCATATCTTCCATCAGTTTCCCTGTATATTTACTGTCCCACAGTCTACTGCCTTGTAGAGCGCAGAACTTTTGCATTGTCACTTCTGCACCAATTTATTGTCTTTTGCCTATGTCTTCAGATCTGACTACCTCTTTGGGGACTTTCATTTCATTCCTCTGAAGCCCCCCCCCCCCACTTTTGCATGTGAAATAAACCTTTCTCCTGTAAACTGTCTTGTGTCAGTTCAATTTAGGTCCCAGCTATGGAGCCAATTTAGGATAGAGAAAAAGATTTTTCTCTCTTTGTTGTCATGGTCTATGCACGTGGGTTGGGAAAAAGAATGTTCCAGAGTCAAAGCAAGGTGAAGAAAAGAAAAGTTTATTGAGGCCAGAGATGCTGTCGCACTGTGGGCTGAATACCAAGCCATGGTTATGCCTAGTCCTAAAACCCAGTGAGAAAGGCAAAGTCTTACAATCCTTAAGAGTAAAAATTGGAGGTCCACCAAATGGCTGAAGCTGCCTGGAGGCATCTTCCATACATCACACCCTATATCTGCCAGGTCAGGTGAAGCTTCAAGGACTAAGATGCAGAGAATGTCTAGGTGGCCATCTGGCATCATCACTCGAAGGTTGGGACTTGTGACTCAGCCTCTCCATGACCTTCCAGAATCACCACTTGCTGCTGGGGACTAGTGACTCAGCCTCTCCAAACTCCCTTCCTTGTCTGTAAAATTGTAATTATTTCCACTGGCCCAGACTTCAAAGGGTCGTGTAAGGAAAGAAAGACGAGGGGAAACACTGAATAAAACGAATGCATTTTATAGCTATAACATTCAGTGTTTAGTTCTACCGAAGTACAGATAAGGGTAAATTTTAGGTCATGTTCCTTTGATATCTTTAGCTCCTCAGCCAGCCTCTTTCCATTCACTGACATCCTCAGATTAATTAACACGATCCCCCAGGTAAAGGCAGAAAACTGATAGGGGTGGAGTAAGACAGTTACCCAGGTAGTTGTAGAAGTGCCAGTAGGGGACTATAGATCAAGAGGGAAACCTAGGGAAATTTGGGAGACCACTGCAAGTTAATAATGGCTCAAGAAAGCCATCAACATGGTGGAACAAAGCAGGCTTGCTTAACTATAAAACCCATAAATAAAAGCATATGAGATAGCCCTCATATGTGAAAGATATTCAAGTTCAACAAGACAATGATCCTTAGGACCAAAGGCAGAAATTGCAGGGAAGGATGACATTCCAAAGTCCTATTATAGAGAAACCTGAGATGATTCAACATATTTTAGCATATATTCCTGCCCTTCTGCTCATCTGAAAAGGCACCAGGGCAGTCCTAGTTTGACCTCACAGGGGCAAATACTCTTTTACTCAGTACAAAGGAGGAGCTAATGATGTAGTTTGATGTCTACTCAAAGCAGGAGGAGAAGAGTGTGGGCTTTCCCCCCTCTCCAATTTCCTTGTATTATAAAAATACATCACACCTAATCCTCGGGGCACAGCCTCGTCACCTGCCTGCTTGCATCTCTCACAAGTGTCCAATCTTAATAAATCTATTTCTTGCCCTTCCCTGTCTCTTGTTGAATTCCTTCTGCTCTCAGACACAAAGAAGCTGAGCCTCAATAAGTCCAGACACCTGGGGAGTGATTCTCGTTTAAAAAACCATGGGTTCAGGTGCCCATCTGGGTTTAGGCTGGGTTCAGGTCAGAGGTGTTTTCAGTTTCAAAACCAGTCAGCATGCTGCCCAAGTCAGCCACCCCTGTTTTTCTGGAATAAGACACAAGTCTCCATTTATTCTATGGGCGATGTGAACGACCTCACTCTTTCCACTCCCAGGCATAGAATTCTATCCAAAATGGAACAGGGCTCTGTCAGTACCAGAAAAGGCACAGGAAGGAAAGATTCTTCAGTGTGATCATTGACAGCTGCATTTCTCTGAGACGGTCTGGTGCCTGGGTGGACCAACACACCGTCATGGAAGGTAGAACTGAGAGAATTCAGAATCTTCAAACAACTACCTGCCATCTAGCAGCCCTCAGACTGCAGCCACTCCTGGGATGCACCCCGGAATGTGAAGACAAAGGATGCTGGCCCCAGAGAGCCGAGGTGCATATCAAAGGAATGATTTCAGTGAGCCCAAACCTTGCATCCTCCCATATACAGAAATGCGCTAACTTCCCTCACTTGAGATACGTGGTTTTCCATTATGGACGGTAATCTTTCATTCCTCCTACCTGCTCTTGTAAATAAATCCTGGCTCTCTCCTCACCTCCTGGAAGCTGCTTTCTCAGGGTTACCTGAGCTGCTGCCTCCTGGGCTTACGTTCTCATTTTGCCCCAGAAAAAAACTTAACTCTCAACTTTTAGGTTGTGCATATATTTTTAAGTCGACAGACCAATGCACATAAAACTATCTTATGGGACCTCTAAGTGGCAAGTTCCTGTGTTCTTTTGCATGAGTAAACTCCCACTTTAAAGATGGAGTCAATAAAATAAGCAAGGAAACCATCATAGAATTTGATCGCTTTATTTAATATTTGAGGGATTTGTGATATTTGCTATATTACAGGTTAAATGTCTAGGTAATGATTAACTTTTTTGCACTAATTAAATGAAGTGATAGCTTTTTCTGTCATGCAGATAAAACCTATTTAATCTTTATTTTTTTTAGTGTTGAACTCACGGCATATGGAGGTTCCCAGGCTAGGGGTCAAATCAGAGTTATAGCCGCTGGCCTACACCACAGCCACAGCAATGCCAGACCCTTAACTCACTGAACGAGGCCAGGGATCAAACCTGCAACCTCATGGATAGCAGTCAATTCATTTCCACTGAGTCGTGACGGGAACTCCCAAAACCTATTTAATCTTATTTCAAAGTTAAAGACTTAGGTTTCCAACACTTTTTAAAAAATAAAGCAGTCTGATGAACTAGATTTACCCAGAAATCAAGGGGTTTTGGTTTTTGGATAATTTCTGATACTGAAAATATTTAAAGTAAATGAACATAAAAACCTGACAGGTTTTCTTCAGCCTGTGGGTTTTCACCATCTCTCCTATTAAAATAAGATTTTGTGAATTTGTCCTTTAATATGTTATCATTGCTTGGGGAAATCACTCCTCTCAAAGCCCAAACCACTTTCTTTTTTCTTTCTCCTTGTTAGGGCTGTATTTGGAATTTCCCAGGCTAGGGGTCGAATCAGGGCTATAGCTGCAGGTCTACACCACAGCCACAGCAATGTGAGTGAGGTCCAAGCTGCCTCTGAGACCTACACCACAGCTCATGGCAACGAAGGATCCTTAACCCACTGAGTGGGGCCAGGGATGGAACCGCATCCTCATGGACCCTTGGTGGGTTCTTTACTGCTGAGCCACAATGGCTGCTCCCCAAACCACTTCTTAATCATAAATAAAGTGGAGAAGTTCATTAGTCTTTTCCACTCCTTAAAGATACTGAGTAAAAATTCATGTCCTTAAATAGTTTTGTTAAAATGGAAATAATATGCTAAGTCTTAGGGCCAAACAGTCTTTGTTCCCAAACAAAGGAGCAAACAGCAGTGGGGTGGGCCAGGGGTGGGGACACAAAGCAGGGGGCTGGTGGGGAGGGAGTTCCAGCCCCTGAGAAACCCCTGCCCAGCGAGGGCAGGAGTGGGGGCCTGATGCATTGGAGGGACAGAAAATAGCTCAAGGTGACCAGCTGGACCAGGAGTTCAAGGGGCTGGTGGCAAAACTTGTGCTGGAGAAAGAAACAGGGTGGTCATGAAAGTTCTTTGTAAACCAGGTCAAGGGATTTGAATCAGTCCCTGGAAACCCTAGGGGAGGAGCTGTGGTTTGGAGCAGATACAGCCAGGCGCCAGTGCTGCTTTTCGCAAGGTGCCTGGGGGCTATTCCTTCTCCTGCCCTGAGACCAGGGTCCTTGGGGTCAGGGGAAAGGTCCTGTCTCCTGGGAAGGTTAAGCTATAGACGCAGGGAGGATTTTAAGCAGGCATTTGCTGTAGGTTTTATAATTTAAGATAATCCCTCCACAAAGTTCCCGTCATGGCTAAATTGTAACGAACCCGACTAAGATCCACGAGGCCGCCGGTTCCATCCCTGGTCTCGCTCAGTGGGTTAAGGATCTGGTATTGCTGTGGCTGTGATGTAGGTCAGTGGCTACAGCTCAGATTAGACCCCTAGCCTGGGAACCTCCGTATGCTGTGGGTGTGGCTCTAAAAAGACAAAAAGAAAAAGAAAGAAAAAAGAAAATCACTTCAACAGTGCGAATTGAAAACTTCCATCAAATACTTGGCTGTATCTGCTTCCATTTGCTTCCATCAAATACTACCCTGAGAACAGGAGGAAGTTCTCAAACCAAAGTCATGTTCATTGAGCTGAGATGTTACGGCCAAGCTCTAAGGCACTGTCATTAGGTTGTGGCTGTGACTCAAGCAATCAAGCTTGTCTTTGTCACCCTGGTGTTTTGAATTATTTTCAGAATAAGCCAGGGCACACCACAGAGGTGGGTGGAGGCTACCTTTTAGATACTCCAGACCCTAGTGAGGTTTTCTGTGGCCAAAAATACTGTGAGAGCCTTAAAATTATAGAACGCATCCAGAAGCACATAAAAATAGAATTGTGCAATTTAAGAGTCATCACAGGAAAGAGATTTATAGATATTTCTAAGTGGCCCTGCCCTCCCCTCCCTGCCCCATTCGAAATAAGATGTGGGGCTGTAAATAGAGACACTACCACGTGCTCCTGGTTGTTATTTACGTGTTTCCCAGTTTCCTCCCCTTATGTTTAGATACACGCTCTGTTCAGTTCATTTTAGCTGCAAATAGAGAAGGTTGCAGTGGATCTGCGAGTATAACCCGTAAACCTAAATTATGACACAGATGTGCAAACAACACTGCAGGTGATCTACAGCTAAAGATAGCCCCTGGTTTGGGAGAGGCGGTGGTTAGGAAAACGGCAGATTTATTTAAAGGCTTTAGAAGCCAGTTTTCTTCTCTTTTTTCTTGGCCCATTTGGTTCAGAAACAGCCTGGCAAAGCCGTCATTTTCGCGTCTCACAAACACAACTCTTGCCTTGAGGTGGCCTCCTCACTCCTTTCTGGCCTCACATTTTCCGGGCATTTCCTGCCCAGCCACATTTACTCGCTTTCTTCCTAGAAAATTCCAGCCTGCCCTCCCCTCGGTTGCCCTACAGTCAGTCCCTCTAGGCAGCAGAAGGGTCCTTTCGAGCAGCTTTCTCCTTGAACTCTCAGGCAGAACTGGAGTTCTGGAAGCCAGAACTAGACAGAACATGATTTATGTAATAAATCACCTGGACAGTGAGCTACCAACTCTCACTGGCACGGGTTTGAGAAGAAACTTCAGCAAAACTCCTCAAAGTTCCCACTGAAAATGGGATATCTCTGACTTGAACACAGCTGGAACCCAGACTGGGACTTGAACTCATGGTTTTTTAATGAGAATCACTCCTCTGGTATCTGGACTTACTGAGGCTTAGCTTCTTCGTGTCTCAAACGCAGAAGGAATTCAGTGAGAGACAAAGGGATAGGCATGAAATAGATTTATTAGGATAGGACACTTGTGAGGGATGCAAGCCGGCAGGAGACAGGGCTCTGCCCCCAGGATGAGGTCCTTGGATGATTATCCAAGGGCAGTGGGGGTGGGAAATGACCCCCTCTTCCTCTTTCTTCAAGTAGTTGTCAGGCCTCATTTTATCTTTCACTTAGTGACCTGAGGCATAGCTCGCGCTTTTATTTATGATTTTATAGTGAAGCAAGCCTGCTTTGTTACAGGATGTTCTGATGGCTTTCTTGAGTGATCACTAACTTAGAGTCGTCTCCCAAAGCTCCCTAGGTTTCCCTCTCTACCTGCAGTCCCCTGCTGGGATTTCTACAATGACCTGCGTCACTATCCCATTCCGTCCCTATCACCACCACCGATTTCTTTTCACCCATGTGTATTGAGAAATTTCTACGAAGACTAACAATTTAGGAAAACATGATTTCGTGATTCTTTGAGCCGAGTATCTCACTGGATCTAGGTTTCTTCTGGGTGATATGTGATATGTTCATGGAGGGGACAGAATGATAACCTCAGCATTAAATTAGGAACTTGAAAAAAGCATGAGCGTGCCCTGCTAAGCCTCTAATTTAGCCCGGGGAGTATGAACCTGGGGCTGAGGAGGACTGTAACTCTATCCGTGAATGATTTATGATGGAGCTACTTTATAAATGATAAATTCCAGGCGAGGATGGAGTCTGGTGGGCACTGAACCGTTCAGGGCCTGTTCCAGTAGGAGAGCTCTGGCTTCAGCTCCTGAGCACCAGGACGATCAGCTCAGCCCAGGATGTGCTCCCACTGCTGGGGGCTCTTGGAGAAAATGGGGTCCCTTGTGCAGAGGGTCTGGTAGCTCTGCACCCCAGGGGGCAGCAAGTGGGGTGCCAGGTGGATGCCTGGTACAGTGCAGATGAGTCCCTGGTCTGTTGGAGGGTCTTCTGGGAACCTCAGGCCAGAGAAACTCAGTCCTGGGAGACCCTGCACGTGTGCACACACGCACGCACGCACACGCACACACACACACTGTGTGAGGCTGCTGTAACAGGAATGCACAGACTGGGTGGCTAAATAACAGAGACGTGCTGCTCAGAGTCTGGAGGCTGAAAGGTGCGAGATCAGGGTGCTGCCGCCCAGGTCCTGGTGGGAGCTCTCTGATGTGCGGAGTCGCGTCCTTGCCGTGTCCCCACAGTTTGTAGAGAGAGCTGCTCTAACTGCTGGTACCTCTCCTTCCCGGGCACTAATCCCACCCATGAGGGCTCCACCCACACGGCCCCCTCACCCCCAAAGGCCCCTCTCTCAGTGTCATCACATGGGGAGGTGAGGCTTCAACACACGGGTTTGGGTCACACAGACAGTTCTGTCCACAGCACACAGACAAACAACAACACTCACACACACATAATCATAGAAGTCATAGAACATTCTGCAATGTTTTTTCCCCCTAGACAGCATAAACTATCTTATTACTTCAATAGATACCGGAGCACATCATTCTTTGCAAGGACTACGCAATACTCCTTAGCTTAAAATAACCAGAATTTCATTTTCGCCAGTCCCCCATGACCAGGCATTTTGAATCTTTTCATGATTTCCAATTTTAAAAATAATGTAGGAATTTCCAGTGCGGCTTGGTGGGTTAAGAACCTGACTAGTATCCATGAGGATGCAGGCTCCATCCCTGGCCTCGCTCAGTGGGTTAAGGATCCAGTGTTGCCACGAGCTGTGGTGTAGGTCGCAGACGTGGCTCGGATCCCGCGTTGCTGTGGCTGTGGCGTAGGCCAGCAGTTAGAGCTCTGATTGAAAGAAAAAAGAAATAATTTTTTTAATTTAATAAAAAGATGCTGGTTTTCATGGTGCTTCTAGAAATTCAAAGCTCAATAAGTTCAGTGTCATTACTAATAATGTCCTCTTTGAGCTTAAATCAGCACAAAGAAGATAGGAAGCCAAAGGAATAGACCATATTAAAATTCTCGCTATTCACCAAGTTTTAGTATTTGAGGAGTTTAATTTAATAATGGAACCATTTCTTATTAAGCATCTTCTGTGCCCAGAGGACAGTTACTGAGAATGGGCAGAAGGCAAATGAGGGAGAAGATTAGAACAACAAGAAGCCCTCACGTTTCCTTTGCTTTTAGGCAAAATTCAGTTTCTCTTGAGGGACATTGAATTTAACCCTAAAGCTTGAGGGCCTTCAGATGACCCCTTTTGCTCTGTGAATCTCATAAGAAAGTATCTGATTAAAAGGAAGAACCCCCAGATTCACAGAGACAAGAAGGAGAATGGAGGTAGCCAGGGGGCTGGGATGCAGGGAGGGGAGTAGGGAGTTGTTGTTTAACTTAACTAGGGACAGAGATTCCCTTTGGAAAGATGAAAGGATTCTGGGGATGGATGGTGGCACGGCTGCCAGTGCTTAGTGTCACCTGGAGTCTGCCAGCGGCATGTCACAGAGGCTGAGAGCAGGGACTTTGGAGCCAGAACACCTGCGTTCACATTTCACCTCCACCAGCTACAAAGTACGGGAACTTTAGATAAGTCAGGGATCATCTTTGGATCTCATTTTGCTCATCTGTTTACCAACTAGTAACGGCAGCTGCCTTGGAAGGCTGTTCTGGGTTTGAAGTGGGTTAATGTTTGCTGAGTCCTTGGAGGAGTACTGGCACATGGTGAGCGCCCCTGAGCATTGGTTAGGGACTGACTTCCACCGCCCTTCCAATCTCCTCTCCCCCTCTGCACTGTGTCCAGGATGCTTTTTCCCTTGTATTCCCTGGAGCAATGGATGACATCATTTAAACTCAGAACCCTAAATATCACTCTCAAATTTTCCCATTTTATCATTTTCATTGTCTGCTTGACCTACCAATTCTGACTCCGAACACAATCCATCATTTCACTGTTCTCTCACGCCCGCATGGGTTTGTTGACATAACCCGTCTCTAGCCCTTTCCTTCCTTCCTCAATCCATCATCCTCACTGTCACCATAATTGCACTTCTGAAATAATCATATTTACAAGTCTTTGACTAATATGACTTGGTACATCATGCGATGGAGCTTGAATTGTCTTTAAAATGCACTGGAGGAGTTCCCGTCGTGGCGCAGTGGTTAACGAATCCGACTAGGAACCATGAGGTTGCAGGTTCGGTCCCTGCCCTTGCTCAGTGGGTTAACGATCCGGCGTTGCCGTGAGCTGTGGTGTAGGTTGCAGATGCGGCTTGGATCCCGCGTTGCTGTGGCTCTGGCATAGGCCGGTGGCTATAGCTCCGACTCGACCCCTAGCCTGGGAACCTCCATATGCCGTGGGAGCGGCCCAAAGAAATAGCAAAAAGACAAAAATAAATAAATAAATAAATAAATAAAATAAAATGCACTGGAAATTCATTAAGTGACTTAACAAGGAGTGGCATGATCTGAAGTATGTTTAAAAAATTCAATCCGGGTGCTGTGTGAACAGCAAGATTAATAGGACCACGTGGAGCCATAGACCAGCTCAATGACCTTGAAGTGACTAAGTAAGAGGTGGTGGCAGTGAACATGGAGGGCAAACAGAGGAGAGAAAGAGCTTCAAAGTGAAATAAGAAAGCAGGGCAAAGCAGTATCAATAAATGTTTCATGACTGAATGATTAAAGAAAGCATCTGCAAAATTTTATGCAAACACAGTGTCCCTGGACACAGAAAACGTCAGCTAATAGAGTGACTTTTCATGTCCATTTATTGTGGACCTTAAATTATCATATTTAACTTATTTCTGCATTATTTCCTCTCCTTCTGCAGCACTTGTGAGACAAACATGTTCCCAAGAATCCTGGAAAAAGCCAGGCTAAGCATCAGAGAAAATTCACTGCAAAGTTACAGCGCATATCAGGGTCTGGAAAACACCTGCAGAAATCCACGTGAAACCCTGTGCTCTTCTTGCTTCTCCTTGCCATGCTATAGGGGATTTCTACACACGGAACATCCGTGATGGGACGGAAAAATGGCTGTCATTGTCCATGGGAGCAGAAAGGCCAACTGATGTCTCATTAGCAGACCAAGGTGGACTTTTGAACTCATCAGAGGAAACTGTGTCTCAACGAGTGTCCCCCATCACTGAGGACGACTGGAGCCCTGTACACTGGTGTGGGGTGGTGCTTTTCACCCTCAGCACTTTTCACACACAGTCAGTCTGGAGCCATTGCTTGTTCAATTATCTGTTTGTCCCCTTGCTTCTTGAAATCCAAAGTAAGCAACCCCGTCTTTACTATATTTAGGCATTACTTTTTTTTTCTTCTCAATGTTTCTAGATGATAATAATGGACATAGTTTTCAATGACTTGTGGGTTTTTTGGTTCCCAACCCATTTCTCCATTTCATTTCATCATGACCTGCTACTATTCTTGTTCCCACATGTCCTAGCCATGACTGTATTCCATGAGCCAGGGACTGTAGGTTGATGATACCTTAAGATTTTATTGGAATAACTCCTTTAGAAATGACTTCTTTTTATTCTGTCAGTGTTGATAGATTAAATGCCTCTGCTGTGACTCACTGTGGAAAATCACAATTTTCTAGGCCAGAATGTCTACCGTTAAAGGAGTGTGAAGGCTGGTCTTACAAGAAGAGCACGATAAAAAGATGACTTTATGGAGTTCCCATTGTGGCTCGGAGGGTTAAGAACCTAACTAATATCCGTGAAGATACAAATCCAATCCCTGGCCTCATTTAGTGAGTTAAGGATCTGATGTTATCTGTGAGCTGTGATGTGGGTCAAAGATGCAGCTCGGATCCTGCGTTGTTGTGACTGTGGTGTAGGTCTGCATCCTCAGCTCTGATTTGACCCCTAGCCTGGGAACGTCCATATGCTGCAGGTGTGGCCCTAGGAAAAACAAAAGATCTGTCCATGATGCTTGAGGGCAGGTACCTATACCTTCCTGCAGAATGTATAGGTGAAGTGAGGTCTGGGGCCCCTGGGTGAGATTTGGGGGTGCTGGCTTTTCCTAGTGGAGTCTGAGCTGAGCCTCGAAGAAGTAGGAGCACAGAGATGAGAGCTCGAGAGGAAATGAATGTGAGACGTCAGGGGCATGGAAGAACACAGACCAACCCCGAGTGGTCTACTGGGTCTGCTGGGCCTAGTAAAAGACATATTTCTTTAGTTAGCTACATACTTTATGATGAGGTTTTATGCCCCGGCCCCAGAGGGGAACTGGAGGGTGGAAAGTTTCACAGGCAGGGTGGTCATCGGATTCCAGTGCTTGCGTCCTTTTCCAGTCCTGCTGCTTATGTAAACATTTCATCGAGAATTTCATCAGTTTACCTTCTTCCCCAGGCTCTCTGGACATACAAAACCTTGCTGCCAAGAGGATGTTAAAACTCTTAAGTGGGGGTGCCAAAATAAACTTTTATGAGCCCTCCTGCTCAATGAACACAGTCTGGCCCTTTTAATGGTGGCGTATCTCGATTTTGTGAGCGAGTCTGCAGCCGGGAGGGGGTGGGGGGGACCCACTGAAACCACCCAGCGAAGAGGACCGTGCGTTCCACAGTGTGTGTGCTATTTGCGATGGGCAAGGCAGACCTAAAAATGGAGATGAAATGAGGGGAGAGGTATCTGTCAAGTAGCAAGGAAACCACCAAGAATCCTTTGTTCTTGAAGAGTTCTATCTACACTGGCTATTAAGAGTTATTCCTCAGGAGTTCCCATCGTGGCGCAGTGGTTAACGAATCCGACTAGGAACCATGAGGTCGCGGGTTCCGTCCCTGCCCTTGCTCAGTGGGTCAAGGTTCCGGCGTTGCCGTGAGCTGTGGTGTAGGTTGCAGACTCGGCTCGGATCCCGCGTTGCTGTGGCTCTGGTGTAGGCCGGTGGCTACAGCTCCGATTCAACCCCTAGCCTGGGAACCTCCATATGCCGCAGGAGCGGCCCAAGAAATAGCAAAAAGACAAAAAAAAAAAAAAAAAAAAAAGTTATTCCTCAGCTTGGGAAAGCTTTAGTTTCCTTTGCTTTAAACAGTTGGGCAAATGTTACATAGTTCCACTTTTCTTGGAAAATTTAAGAGCTGCCCTCTCATAGTCATGTCTGTTTTGACCTGTGTCTATAGAGGTTAAGCCACTCTTCAGGCTTTCCAACCCCCAAAATGAGACCCAGGACTCTTTTATGAATTACATTTCATAACTCATTGCTGAGTTTATTCCCACTCCTATACCGTGGTGACCACTCATGATGAAAGATTAATAGGGGATTCGAGAAAGTTCTCAACACGCCCTTCACAAACAAAGCAGAAACAGACAAACACACCCATCAACGGACAGTTGAGATGTCCACTCCATTCAATACACTCCTTGATCTTAGCCCAGTGACACGGAAAGGATCATTCCATCTGCCAAGTAAGTTGTTTTTTATTCTTAGAAAGGCAACCCCTGGATAATTATCTTAAAAGTAGTTCTGCATTTAATTTAGGAGAAGCCTATGAGGCAGAGAGAGAGTAGGGGTTGCCCTTTAAGCAACGTGTAAGCGCTAAACTTCACACTCATTTCTTCAGCCCTACAGCTTTTCTGTACCCTTGATTTAGCCAATACATGTCACAGCTCAGATGTTCAGTACATATGTGTTAAAGGAATAAGTGAATCAATGCCTGAAATAAAGGGACAGTGTATTCCTATGCCCGCTAAGTATCTTGACAGTCCTGAAGAAGAGGATCAGAGTTGAATTTCATGATTCCCTTACACATGATCTTCTGTCTACTCACCTTCACATAAGCATACTTATAAATCACTAACTTGGGAAGCTCCCTTGTGACACAGCAGGTTAAGAATCTGGTGTTGCCGAAACGGTGGCAGGGGTTTGATCCCTGGCCAGGGAACTTCCACATGTTGCTGGTATAAACCAAAAAAAAAAAAAAAAAAAAAAAAAAAATCAGTAACTTGGTCTTGCAGTTCAGGATTAGCAGCTGACATTTAAATTCTGAGTAAATGTTTATGAAAGGGATTAGTAGATATAGTAACTAGGCTGTGCCTGACTGTGTGACCTTGCCTAAGACCTAAATATCTAGGGAAAATGACCATTTCTCATAGAAGATCCTTTTTGGAGTCTAAGTATCACTGTGTGGCAATGAGAATAAATGCGCAATTCTGAGCCCATCATACTAAACAAATGAACACACCTGGAGGAACACTCCCATTTCATAAAGGCAAAAGTGAGGCCTTCAGTCATTTATTCTGATTATTTCAAAAAAATTTAAGTAAACTATGACTTTTGCATAGTTTTGCAAAACTGGATTTAATTATCTAAGGATTGACTGGCCCTATTCTCTCGTCCAGTTATTTGAGGAAATGTGTGACTTTGACAAATCACTAAAAGCCCAGGGATCTTAGTTTTCTCATCTGTCAATGGATACAGTTACTATTCACTGGGACAGACCCTTTGGGGCAACCACAGTTGAAGACAGTCATGTTAGGTTTCAAGATTTTCAGAGAAAGTTGCATTTTGCAGATCAAACCATCAATACCAACCATTCAATATATTTCTTTTTACTTCCTCCCTCAAATATTTTTAGAATCAGCAGAAAAATTTTGATAATTCAATTTGTTTTCACAGCAGTTCAACTAGGGGTAGTAATTGGCCCTGGGGAGGGCTAATTCTCCATTGTCATTGACCAGGGCTTCTGGCTTCTGGGAACAGTCAGGTGCAGTGACTTTAATGGGTCACAGAAAGACTACAAATCCTTTGCAGGAATGGTCCCATCTGTGTTTTAGAAATGCAGTAGGGTTTTTTTTTAAAGCTATTTTATTTTTAAAAATCTAGCCAAAAATTATAGCCATTCTTATATATTTCTGTATAGGAAATTATTATATGTAGGCATTAGGAATGAAGGTGGACCTTGGCAGGTCTCTATCTTTCATCCATATAGTTTGAAATACATGTGGCTTTCTCCTTTAGGAGCTTACTTCATGCGTAGGGTTGAGTCAGTGCAAAGTCACATGTCACTCCCTTCTGGTCCCAGACCTGGTGGCAACCTGGTGCTTTTGTCGTCTTCTAGCAGTCTAAGGAGATACAGCCGCTCATCTGGGAGCAGCACCGCCAAGCTGGCAGCCAAGAAAAGCTGTGGCCACACTGAAAACATAGTTTGGGCATGAAAGCTTTGTCCCCATAAATAGATGACAATTTTTATTTAGATGGATGCAGTTTATACTGCTTTTCTTGGAGTAATTATTTAATAGTACCCTCTCTTTTACTCAAAAAAGTGTGCTAGTTTGCATGATAAATGAAATGATCTCTTCAAGTCTAAGGTCAGATGTTTCTGCCTGCAGCATCTTTTCGGCTGTCTCTTGGACATTTCCAGACATAGGAGAGCCACCTCCCTAAGGCAGGATCCAAAAATGCATAATTTGCCCAGGCAAATAGTTAACCCAGACTGCCAATCTGAGTCCTGTCTTGAGATTTCCGCTTTGAACCCTATGATGAAAGCGACCCCCTGAAAAATCCTTCTGAAGCTGGGAGCACCAGATTTTGGACCCTGAGAATGCAAAGTTGCATTGGTAGGACGGTGTGACTCTACAGATGTGCCAGGAACCAGCATAGCACATCTGTGGCCAAGTTTCCACACAGGACTGGCGCTGTAAGAATATAGACATATTCTAGAGCTCAGCCTCAAAGATAGTCTCCAGTCTACCCCACAATTCAGTGCACTATTCAATATCTTTTAATAAGCTTGTATTTTTATGCTTAGTTAACCAGTTTCTATTGCTTACAACTAAGAAGCTTGACTAATGTTGAGTGAGCTTGAAAACCTGCACCATAGGATAACCCACTGCATGTTCTAACTGCAAGTTGCACTTGCAAAAGGAGTATTTTTTGTGCTGAATGCTCTGTACCAAATCTCTTTCAAAACAAATGTCCAACAGGAAAAAGGGCAGCTCCTCTGTCGCAAAGTTGACCTTAATTACGTAAACCATAGACGTATCCAAAGCTATGGCTTATTCTTTTCTAAACAATATTCAGGCTAAGTGATGAACTTCCTCCTTACACATCAAATGAAAAGAAAGGTGTCTGGATGTCAAGCCTGGCATTTTTCATCCCATGTTTTCCTTACGACATTTTCAGAGATGCTTGGTGCTCTCTACTGCCCACTGGGACAATCAACCAGATGGCCTCATTTCCAATAATGGGACCTGAAAAGTGTTTAATTAGCTTTCTTCCTGCTGCCAACTTCCTCTCACTCGTACTCATTACAGCAACTAAACAGCAGCAGGTCATAAAGGCTAGTTGAAACCTGTGGTTATGTTCTTTAGAAGAGGTTCTTTAAAGATCTCACGTACTACCCAACTACCAAGAGATGAAGGCCATTATAGGGTGGGGCAATATGACATTCTGGAAATCATCTTTGAGGTCAGATCTAGAATTCCAGGTAGACCCTCTGGCACGGTGACTTTCCTGGGTAGTCACTAGTTATCCATTGAAACGAATACAAATCCTCATATATTTGCACAAAACCCTTCAAACTATTATTCTTCTTTATTATGCCGTGACATTTTTCTTTGATTAGAATATGTAAAAGAACTTACCACAATGAATAATAAACTGTTGGAAGGCCAGTGAAAGAGCACACAAGGAACGTGCTAAAATTAAAACATGGTGGCACCCCAGCAACAGCGCTGAGGGGGTCTGGGCATCCCACAGAGGGAATGCCAGGAAGGGCCACACATGGCTGTGCCCCTGAGCTACAGGCACATAACTGAATAGGGCTCTCAGCTCTGTGCTCGCCGCAGCTGTCACTACCTCCTGGGAATCATCCTCTGAGATCATGTACAGATTCACAAATATAGATACACAAATATACATGTAGGTGTTTCTGCTTCATGAGTTATGAGTCCTTTTGCATAAACAAAAGTGTTACATGTTTTCTGTGGCCTTAAAAAAACCCTTAGTGGTAGGTGAGATTTGCAGACGTTAGGACTGTTCATAATCACTATGATTCTGAAAGTTTTTAGAGGCCTCTCCTTTCCTCTCCATTTGGCAACAAACAGCCCAGCACAGAGACCGACTGTGGTCAGCTTGCGGAAGAAAGCTTTCTGGACTCACAGAAGGTTGACTAACTTGTCATTTTCATCCTTCTTTTCCTCATTGCCCACTCTGTCCATCAACCGACTCCCTCACTTTCCTACTCATCAAAACCTCACCCATTCTGAGAAGCACCATAGAATTCTTCCTATTCTTTAACAGTTATGGGACCCACAAACACCCAACTAAGAAATACGCCCTTACCAACTAGTAGATCACGTTTACAGAGTTCTGTCTACCTGCCAGAGCACGTGCGTTATTTCCTTCCATCCCTGCACCATCATTACAACAACCTTTGAGGTAGGCACTGTTTTTAACTCACCTGTTTTATTGATGAGGACACCAGGGCTTGAAGAGGTTATCAGACTTGCCAACTAAAGGATTAGCATAGCCACAATTTGAGTGAGTTCCCACACAGCCCCCTGCTCAATGATAGAACGCTGTGCTCAATGAATCGTTAATGAATTCAATGCCATGAACTACAAAGCCAGGGCACTGGAAGGAATTTTTGGAAAGTAACTGGACCTTTCACCTGTCTTGGTTTAAGACCATACCTGAAAGGCCAAACTCACAGGAAACAGACAATACCTTTGACTACCTTTGATGAGTGAAAATAGACTCTCTTTAGTATTTCTGGGCCACCTTGTATAAGATGTCAGTCGGACAAAGAACAGATTGAAAAATGATTTCTACTAACAGGAAGGATTACCTACTGTCACACCAAAATACCCCCTTTTAAAATGTTGGATTTAATTTTATGGATTTATGAATTTTTGAACTGCATTTCTGGAAAAAAGGGTAGAATGAAAAGTTAAGGAAATAAGTTTTTTTTTTTTTATTTTGTGATATCAGGATTATACCAAGGACAAAAATTCTCATTACTGAATATTTAAGTTTAGAGTATTTAACTAGATTTTTAAAAACCTAGTACACAGTTTCTTCTCAATACTGCTACAGTTGAGAACTGCAGGAGCACATGGTTTAAAGAATGAACTTTTCTTCCCACAGGATTTTCTTTCAGAGTAGAGGACTTCAGCTGTCAAAGAAAAACAGTTTCCTCTTCACTGAAACTCACTTTTCTCATAGTTGCCTTGTTTTTTGTGTTTGTTTGTTTGTTTGTTCCCTCTATACAATTAGAAATGCCAAGATGTTATCCTAAAAGCAACTAACCCTGGGCCCTCAGACAGCTGTCAATTCTCCACCCCCACCCCCCAACTCCTCCCTTACATTCTGAAATAACCTTTTTTTTCCCTCTTGGCTCACTTTTTGGAAAGGTGGAGGATAAGTAAATGCCAAAGGAAAAAAGGGTTAGAAGAGCGAATCAGAAGTTCAGCAATGTTTGTGGCTGAGGTTTAGAGATTTTTCTGGAATTGACATTTTTATAACCGAGTCAGAGGGTTTTCCAGGTGAAATAAGGGCTCCGGAAAAAAACCACACCATGTCAAAGCTATTTTCAAGAATCCTCCCTCTGTGGGCTCTGTCTCTTTCTACTTTCCTCCTTCGGGAAACAGGGAGCGCTTCCCAGAGCCTGTGTTGCCTTAATATGCTTTCTCCACAAGGAAGGAACATAGATTTATAAGAAGCAGGGTGCTCAAATTAATTTCAGTAATTCCTGTTAACAACCACCACCAGCTCAGTCCTGCTCTAAGAAAGAAAGAGATGTGCCTGAGTCTTTTACACAAACCTCGGATATATAATTCTTGCTGTAAAGACAGGATGAACCCTTTCTCTGGGATAAACAACAGAATACCCACCACAGAATGAGGTGAAGAAAATGTATAACTGATCCAAACTATTATGCTCTGAAATAAATAAATGAAAACTTCCATAGTGAAGTCTATTTTTTTCTTACTTGAATAGGTTTTTTTTGTCCTGGTGAGAAAATATCCTTACTCAAAAAAAAAAAAAAAACAAAAAAAAAAAAAAACAAAAAAAAACAAAAAAAAAAACTTAAGCCTGGATCTTACCCTGAAAATTGTTTTCTACTTGTGTTTTAACTATTCAAACACTGGTAAAGACATCATATCTTCATATCAGTCTTAAAATCCGCAGATTTTTCTATAGGAGAAGCTTCTTCATTAGTGGAATCCCTAGAACTTCATTTTTCTGAGACTGTATTTAGTCAATGGAGACTCTAAATTTTTCCAGAAATTTCCATCATGTTTTTCCAAACTTTTTAGTATAAATCTCCTGTCAAGTCAGAGCTTTCTTCTAACTCAGAAGCAAATACCCAAGTTGGTTGAATGAATGTGTAAATATATGGCATTTTATTTTTAATTCAGGAGAGGCAGTTGCTCTGTGATAGTCGATTTGCAACAGTGAAATTTAATCAAATACTTATTGCACAGAAAATTAGGATTGCATCGATTTCTGTCTCAAATTAACATAATGAGAAAAAATGACCTCACACAATTTAAGATAAGAATTGTGTGCCTGAGTGCTTTTCTCTGCTGAGCTAACAGTTCATTGGGGCAGGGAGAGGTGAACAGCCTAATACCATGGGCTGGAAAGTGTCCTTTGAATTAAGCTTGATAAGAATGAAAAATACTGTTTAACATAAAGGAAAACTGATTAGAACATGCACATTAGCGCAGGGACCAAACATATTTGCCTCATATTTTTCCTTGTTGCTACATCCTCTTAGATTATTTCACTCTTAAGGTATTAATCCGCCAGCCTGCTTGACCACTAAGCAAATGCCAAGTCATGAATGCATACGGAGGATAAAAATGGTGTGGCTGTTGAAGTTCCCTGATGGATCCAGCATTGCTGCTGCCGTGGTGAGGGTTCATTCCCTGGTCCAGGAACTTCTGTGCTCTGCGAACATGGCATAAAAAATAGCGTGCTTGTTTTTATGAATGATGATGAGATCTGTTCTCACCTCCTAGGTGGTGAGTAGAGGATGCGTAGCCAAGGGATTGCCCCTAAGGGACAGAATTCCTCCAGTGGCTGTAACAGCGTCAGGCTTACCATCTGACCCTAGCTCGCTGTAGAAAGGCCTCTTGGCAACAGAATATTTTCTTGACTGGAAAATGTTACTGAGGAGCAGTGATAAAATATTCACTTGATTTGAAATTCCAATGCATCTGTATTATTTCATTAAATGTAATTTGGAGTTTCCCCAAAGTGGCAGAATGTGTGATCAACGCAAGGGACACAAGGACGAGTCCACCAAGCCTTACCCTTCAGGCAACTGTCAGCAGGAGAGGAGAAGCTTAGTTGGCATTTTATTTTTAATTCAGGAGAGGCAGTAATCTCAGGAACCATTAAAACTGAGTCTAGGGTTTTGTGCACAGCACAGTCTGCATGATGACATTTGTGTAATGCAGCACCTTTTAGAGGCTCCTAAAACAGAGGTGAAATAACTGATCAAAAGGTGTGATTATAGAATGCAGGTCACCTTAATCAAACCTTAACCTGAGTCCTACACCCTTGTGGAACACCAAAGAGTCAAGGGAGCGGGATATAAAGATTGGCTTCTAAATCCAGTAATCTGGACGTGGAAACAGCAGACACAAGCTTCCCTCCTGTCAATCTACTTTCCAGACTATGTGTTCCCAAATGAAAACCCAGACTATGATGCAGTTCTCAGGGGATGGTCTTGGCCTCTGTAAAGGACATGTGCTGTGTCGAAACTAATTCTTTTCTAGAGGACCAAAAAAAAAAAAAAAATGAAAGGCAAATGCATGAATACAACTCATAAGAAGTCTTAAGCACAGATTTTTTTTTTTTGTGTGTGTGTGTGTGTGTGTGTGTCTTTTTAGGGCTATGCCTGTGGCATATGGAGGTTCCCAGGCTAGGGGTCCAGTTGGAGCTACAGGTGCCGGCCTACACCACAGCCACAACAATGCCAGATCCAACCCCCAAGCCGCATCTGTGAACTACACCACAGCTCAAGGCAACTTTGGATCCTTAACCCACTGAAAGAGGCCAGGAATCGAACCCAAAACCTCATGGACACTATGTCAGGTTCTTCCCCCACTGAGCCACAACAGGAACTCCTTAATAGGCAATTCTTAACCTCCCAGCAGACTCCTGCTGACGTTTCAGTGGCTAGAACTCTATCTCACTGACCCCTCTGGCCCTGAGGAGCCTGGGAAAGAGAATTTCGCTGTTGTGGAAATAAGTAAGGCCGGAAGTTTGGGGAAAACATGGACACAGCAACAACAGAGTCTGTCCTGTCCCAGGGGTGGTAGTGAACCTGAGGCTCAGATTTCTGATCAATAAAATATTCCTCATTACACTTCTGTGAGGATAAAGTCATTATTGTAAATATAAGATACCTGATATAGTGTCTGACCCATTCAAGCTCCTCACACAACATTGGTTTTATTATTCTGTCTTTTCTGCATAAAAAAACAAACAAAAAAACCAGACATCTTATCTTTTTTTTTTATTTTCTTTTTTTACCAAGTTCAGTCTCCTTAAAAATGACAGTTAAGGCCTTCTATAATCCAGCCCCAATCTCTTTTTCTCTCTTATCTCTGTCTCATATAACACCTTGTTGCTTTATTAAGGCACCATCTGAAATTCACTCAAGTTAACCTTACAGGGTCACTTTTATTGTCAGAATTTATGGAGTTCCTGTCACGGCGCAGTGGTAACAAAACCTGACTAGTATCCATGAGGACTTGGGTTCGATCCCTGGCCCCACTCAGTGGGTTAAAAATCCAGCGTTGCCATGAGCTTCGATGTAGGTCCCAGACACAGCTCGGATCTGGCTTTGCTGTGGCTGCGGCATAGGCCGGCGGCTATAGCTCCGATTTGACCCCTAACCTGGAAACCTCCATATGCTGCAGGTGCGGGCTGAAAAAGCCAAAAAAAGAGAGAGAGAGAATTTAAGCTCTGTGTGCAGGACCATCTCCTGGCCACAGGACCTAGAGCACAGCAGAGGTTTGGGGTATTTTCAGACGTTGTTAAGATGGATCAGGATAGTTTCAGACCTAGAGTTAAATTATGGAATGACTTCAAAAAATCCACATTTTCTACCTAAATGTTTAACATCTCTGCGCCCCAAAGTCCTTCTAAATATACACTGCTAGACAGTTCAAAGCTGTTTTCTCTAGGAGTCTCCTGTCAGACGGACAGGCAGGGCTTGGACCCAAATATCCCGGGGGCAACATTGTTGCCTCCCTGGCCTGGGACTTCTCAATAGATTCCAACAAGACACGGACCCCTGAGGCCGCCAGCGCCATGGGACGCCGGTTCTGGGAAAAAATTCAGTTCACAGCTCCTTCTTTATGTATGAGGGGACACTTACTTGGCCCTCTGAGTTAGCAGAGGCTATGATCTGGAAGAAATACCACAAAACTGTAACCAGGAAGGAAATCTACCAAGACGCTACTTCCTGGGAAAATTAAATAGGCACAGCATCTGTGATTAATTGTCAACAGGAGGAAAAATTTGTTGTGCCAACTCACAAGGAGGTCATTTAAAAATAAAACGAATCCAATAACTCTTCTTGAAAGAAACAGCCTAAACATAGGTCATTGGTATGACATACTCAGTACTTTTAGAATCAAGCATTGAAAATGATCCACAATTTCCATAGACTTAATTTTTATTTAAAAAGCCATGCTGGAGTTCCCGTCGTGGCGCAGTGGTTAACGAATCCGACTAGGAACCATGAGGTCGCGGGTTCGGTCCCTGCCCTTGCTCAGTGGGTTAAGGACCCGGTGTTGCCGTGAGCTGTGGTGTAGGTTGCAGACGCGGCTCAGATCCCGAGTTGCTGTGGCTCTGGCGTAGGCCGGTGGCTACAGCTCCAATTCAACCCCTAGCCTGGGAACCTCCATATGCCGCAGGAGCGGCCCAAGAAATAGCAACAACAACAACAACAACAACAACAACAAAAAAGACAAAAAGACAAAAAAAAAAAAAAAAAAGCCATGCTATTTCACCATCTTAGTTTTCTTTTTTTGTTATTTTGTTTTTTTAAATCATAACTAAGACTTTTCTCTAGGATGGGTTTCAATTTATCAAGCTATGCTCGGAAAATCTTGGTTTCAGAATTTCTTAGTTGGGAAGAACTGTTTTCAAAAGGATAGCGCTTTTGTGTTTAATTGAAAGGTTTGGTAAACATTTCTTCTATTTCACTTCTATGTTGAAAGAACTTATATGCTTTAAACAGCAAAATAAACATTTCAAAATAGTTAAAATACATCAATTTTCAGAAAACCTATACTCAGTTTGTAAAACACTTTTCTTTGATATGCGATGTCAGAGATAGTTTTTTTTCCAGATGAAATCTTATAATAGAACATTTCTAGACTTCTAAGATATTTAGGTTGTAAAGCGCTGGATATTGATCATACCTCTTTTATGTTTGTCACAGATCCCGGAGAAAATTAGAGGAGTTTAATATAATAGGGCTTTTATTTCTCTTGATCTGCTACTAAAGAATGTACTTATAAGCAATGTGTATGGTTTCTTGGAACATCACAAGTGTATATAAGTAATAACAGAAGAAAGAAAAGTATATATAAGTAATAATAGGAGAAAATATATGTAAGTAATAACAGGAGAAAAAATAATAGGAGAAAAGAAAATAAATGCATATTTCTTATTTGACTCTATGGAGAATTTTTTAAAGCAGGTGTATTTAAATATTGACATTCAGATTTCAGGAAATAATAGCAGAGACTCAATTCAATGAATAATTTTCATAAGCCATTAAATATAAATCCTGATCAAGATTATAAGTGATGAGAGAATTTTGTTTTAGTTAATTAATTAATTAATTAATTTCGTCTTTTTAGGACTGCACCTGCAGCATATGGGGTTCCAAGGCTAGGGGTCAAATCAGAGCTATACCTGCCGGCCTATGCCACAGCCACAGCAACGCAGGAACATTTTAGATGTAATAGAGGAAAATACCATCAGGGTCCTATTATCCTGTCTGAGTACATCCCAGATTTACTTCCAGATCTGGGGAATTAAGAAGGAAGGAAAGATAAAAAGGAAGGAAGGGAGGGAGGAAAATTTTCTTTCTCATGATATTTTCAAATGCCAATTTAAAATATTGTTTTTTGAGCATCTGTAAATTAGAAGTAAATGGGATTGTGTTAGATCTGATGATAAATTTGAATGCAGAATCTCTGTCCTATTCAGCTCATTTTATTTTTGGATATCATCCTGCTCTTAAAAACATGGCTGGGATAGAATTGAAAAAGGCATTCTCTCCAAAAACGATATAATGCTTCCTTCTCTTTATCTTCTTCTCTTTCTCTTTTTTCTCTCCCTTTTATCCTCATCAAAGGTGTTAAAACCAAAATTCAACTTTTGGTATACATTTTAAAGATTTTGGTTTTCATGAAGAATAAACTGGGTACTTTTTAAAAATTATTCATGATTATCATTATTATTATTGGCTGCTACCATGGCATGTGGAAGTTCCCAGACCAGGGACTGAACTCAAGCCACAGCAGTTCCTTAACACATTGAACAACAAGGGAACTCCCCACTTAAAGATCTTATTGGCTTTACTGAGTGATTCATGAACTGGGCAGCATCCTATCCAGCAAAGAGAAAGGAGCTCTGAATTTTTGTATAACATGTAAAACATTTACAGGCAGAAGGAGTGGGACAGGGGAGTTATTAAGCAAAGAATGGACATTTTTGGCCACATCATCTTTCTTTAGAGGATGGCAGGGTTTGATTGGGAAGATTAGTCCATGAGAGCTAACAGGTAATTCCAGAAGATTCCACTCCTGGGAGAAGTTGAAACTTTAAGTTAGGTGTTAAATCTTGGTTTGGTAACATGAGGCTTAGCACAAGTGACTCCTTTTGGGGCCTGTTGTCTCTTTTTTAACAAAGGTTATTGCCGTGTCATGTGAAAATCAAATATTTCAAGCAGATCTGAGAAATAAAGGCATGTTGTTGCCAAGAATATTAAAACACCCGCCAGGAAAGAATTACTAAAATAAGATTGTGAATAAACTCCTCTTTTCATCCTCTAATGTTAGAGAATCTATTTGACCTCTGATTTCATAAAATGAATTGCTCTATTTTATTTTCCAAATGCATATCAAGACATAAAGGGAGGGGTAATATTCCAAGTTGCATTGTATATATTTCAGTTTAAGAAATTGAAAATAATTCCACTAAACGAACAACTTGAATAAGGGAAAGCATTAACAGTCCTGCTGAGAAAATGCTTTCAGTCTGGAAATGCCCACACTTTTGTTTTTCTATATCCAGTTGAACTGGAGATATGGGCTTAATAACTAGAATCTAAATAGTTATTAACTGAGGCTGACAGCACTCCTGTTCACCTTCACGCAGAACTCAAGGTAACCTCGTATTTAAATGTAGGGACTAACTCTCTGATTGCATGTCTCTCCCTCTATGACTCTGGCTTCCAGTGCATTCAGAGGATGACTTACAAGCTGGGGGAATAAATGCATGCATGCAAGGAATCAGCCCTTTGCAGTTTGCATTTCATTGTCTTTGGAATAATGTCCTTCAGAATTGTCATGACTGAAGGACACTCCTGTCTTCAAAGCAGAAAGGGGAGCTCTTGACTTGCACACATAGTAGGGAGCTGCCAGGAGGGCCCTGCCCCTCAGCATCTAAAAGGCTGGGAAGGGGCAGGGCTAGGAAGGGGCTATCCACACCCCAGCCTGGCCCAGAGGCTGGGATGCACACATGTGGGGCTGCACCCTCCACTTTCAGAGGTGAGGCTGGGGGACCGTGTGGACCTGGGCTCTTCCTTCAGACCCCGCTCCCTCTGGTCTTGTTCCTGAGCTGATTGGTCCCCAGGCCTTGTCAGGATCCAGCAGAAAGGGTCCTCTGAGTGCAGGCTGCAGGGGCATGCTAGGAATGAGTCCGAAAGGGGGCCACCAAGGGCCAGATTCCAGTCTCAAAAAATGAAGAACCCTGGCAATCCCGCTCCTGGGCTTCCTCAGAAACTTTTCCTGCTGTCCCACGGAGAACTGCTACCAAGTTTAATGGCCACCCAGACCCCAAGAATGCTTGGCCTTTGACCCGTGCCTTGGTCATAGAAGAGATTGATAATGATCAGATAGAAATCTCAGTGGCATTAGCAGCCCGCTCTAAGACAGTAGATACCTGGGCCAGAGATCATCTATGGCCCTTCTCTCTGATTTAAACTAGAAAGAAATTCCACTTTACATGTGGCCAAGAGCCACACTCACCTTATTTCCTTGATCTTCAAGAAATACACTTCAGGAGTTCCCGTTGTGGCTCAGCAGGTTAAGAACCCAAGCAGTATCCATGAGGATGTGGGTTTGATCCCTGGACTTGCTCAGTGGGTTAAAGGATCCAGCACTGCCATTAGCTGTTGCATAGGTCACAGATGCAGCTCAGATCCTGCACTGCTATGGCTGTGGCTGTGATGTAGGCCAGCAGCTGCAGCTCCAATTTGACTCCTATCCTGGGAACTTCCATATGCCACAGGGGTGGCCCTAAAAAGAACAAACAAACAAAGAAAAGAAAAGAAACACATTTCAGGTAATACGAATATTAAATGTAGTTATGTTTCTTTTTTCTTGCTTTTTTTTTTCTTTTTTTCTAAAGAGGAATGACTAAATCAATGTTTTAGAAATTAAGACCTTAAGGTATATCTTTGCCAAAGAACTACAAGGGTGCAAAGACACAAATATGTCCAAGATTGTCCCCTTGGGGCTCAGACGAGCCAGACTTCAGAGTGAGATCCACGCTGGCTTCTTGGGGTGTCCTGAGCTGGACAAGGAGACTTGGATTTTTCAAGAAAAACTCATCTCAGGGAGTCTAGGACTGAAAGCTGGCCCCTCATGGACCCACGTGCTGCTCTCGGAATTCCACCCCAGCCCTGAGATTAGTGCAAATGCTTCAGTCTGGGGAAGGTCGAAGACAAAAGAGTCCTGGAGTTAGAACTGGGCCTGGCCATGTTGTAGGACTTGTGGCTGGTTGTCCCCAGGGCAGGGGCTGCACGCCACCACCAGGGGCAGCCAGAGGCTGAGGCAGAGGTCACTTTTGGGGTTCTGGACTGGAGCAGGTGACAGGTAATGGAACAAATGTCCTTGCAGTGTCCTTCATTTGTCTGTGAATCTAGGCTTTTGTTTTGTTCTCTGTCTCCTAAACTCTCAAACTTTTAATATATAGCTGAAATCGATTAGCTGGTCATTTACATAAAGATGGGCTGTATTTTTGCTCGTTTTTTGTGCTCTTTTCCTTAAATTTTGAGACCTTAATTGGAAAGCTTTGTGAGGTCACATTGAATGTTTTTCATCTTATCCAAAAATGTGGTGATCTGACATAGTGTGTGATTTTTGGAATAAATGGTTCCTACAGGGTTTGAAAGTGCCGATGGATAAAGCTATTGGGATCCGAAAAAAACAGAACACAACACACAAGAGAAGCAACCACTGGTCTTCCTTTTTATATGCTTTTCATACCTGGATTCATTTCTTTTGAAGTATGTATAGTGATTTAAACTGCAGATAACTGAGGCCAGATATTTGCTATACGCTATGATTTAAACTTTAAAGTTAGTAACATTAAAAATCCCTATCATCAGGAGTCTTCCAAAAAGTCTTCCCTCGTGCTACGAAAAAGTAAAAAGACGTTGAATGTCACAGCAAGATGCCCACCAGAAGTCAGAGGGAAACATCAGAATTGGAAATTTCAAGACCCTCATTAAAATGTATTTTTAAGTATTTTCTGATTATGTTAACATATGTTCATTGTCATAAATTAAATATACAGAAAAATATAGTAAAAAATTACCAGACATTCAAATCACCCAGAATTTTATCCATCCAAAGAAAACAATTATTTATGTTTTGAAATATGTTTACATTTTTGGCAAACATATAGTATATGGCTAATGTTGATATACTTTGCAATATAGTGTGTCAAAACTTTTTTGAAAAATATGAAAAAGAAAAAAAAGGAAAAGAAAAATCATTTACAAATTCCCATACTAGAATAATTACTTTTTAGATACTATTTACTTGCTTTCTAGATTTTTTATATGCATAGTCCAAGGTTTGCAGATTTTTTTCTGTAAAGTGCCAGAGAGCAGATATTTTAGGCTTTTTCAGGCAGATGGTTCCAGTCGCAACTAATCAACTCTGCCATTGTAGCTGGAGAACAACCAGAGACAATAAATAAACAAACTGTGGGGGGCCGTGTGCCAATAAAACTTTATTTACCAAAACAGTCATGGTCCCAAATTGGCCTTTGGGTTGGAGTTGGCCAATCCTTGACATCAACACAGCAAATGTGTGTAAAAATGTTTAGTAACATGTTGTATATAATGTATGTTACCAGATTTCTCTTCCGCTTTCTTCTATTTCAGGTGACAAAATAGATTTCTAAAAGATCCCCATCGATGGCTTCAATGTATTACTTTTATACAGGACTAAACCATGATTTGTATTTTAAATCCCACATTATTGGACTTTGTGGTTTAAGGTTTTTAACATTGTAGCTGATGAAAAAAATGTACACCTAATTCTGCGTGTATCTTTTCAAGTAGAATCATTTTATGGAAACCAACTTACGGAGTTAAATAGAATAAAGGTTTCTTAGGCTTTTGAAACTTATTGCCAAATCGCCCCATCGAATTTGTCCTGGCTCACATCCTACCACAAGTGTTAAGACAGTGACTATCCCCCTGCACGTTCACCATCTCCTGAGTCTGACATTACTTCATTCTTCGTTTAGATAGTACATCTCTGCAAATAACACTTTTTTTTTCCATGTGTTTATACACTGTCAAATTTCTCCTTTTGTGAATTAAATTTCTTCTTTCATTTCTTTCATCACTGTTCTTCTTGGTAGTTTTGTTTTTTTCCTACTGATGAGTGAGAATGTTTGTGATATATGTTGTCCTTGATTCCCTGGTTATGCATCTTAAAGATTCCCCCCACCTCTTTTAAAATATATTTACTTGATGGGTGTTTATGTTAATTCAGAAAACTTATTTTTAAGTAATCCAGTAAATAACATTCCCATTAAATTTTTATTTTGTTTATTTGTCAAGAACTTCTTTGTGAATTATTCTTCAAGGTTATATCAATATTTTATTTTAAACGTTTTATTCAAATCCATTTAGCATTTGTAATATGTTAGGGATATAACCATATATATTTAGTTTTTCAAGCAGTCAATTATTTAAGAGAACTAATTTATGTGAAATATCTCTTCAACCACATACTCAATTCTTCTATTTAGTGGGGTATATTTCCTTCTTTCTTTCTTTCTTTCTTTCTTTCTTTCTTTCTTTCTTTCTTTCTTTCTTTTCTTTCTTTCTTTTTTTTTTTTTTGTCAATTCTAGGGCTGCACCCATGGCACATGGAGGTTCCCAGCCTAGGGGTCGAATCAGAGCTATAGCCGCTGACCTACACCACAGCCCCACAGCAACGCAGGACCTGAGCCACATCTGTGACTTACACCACAGCTCACTGGAAATGCCTTACCCTTAATGCCCTGAGCAAGGCCAGGGATCGAACCTGCAACCCTCATGGTTCCTAATCAGATTCGTTAACCACGAATATTTCTGTATATTTCTGTATTTTTTATTCTGTTGCACTAATCTTACTGTAGAACAATTTTACAATGTCTTTTAATATACAGCAGTGAAAATCCCCTCTTTATTTTTCTGTTGTTGTTGTTTTTTTTTTAATTTTCTCAACTTAACAGATGAATGTTAGAATCATTTCTTAAAATTCTGGTCCATTCTTACTTCTGAGCCCGTGCAATGAAGTGTCAATATGGAAATCTAGCAGATACTAGCACTCACTCTAAAATCTTTCAATTCTGCTCTATTATTTTGAAAAGTTTCAAAGTAAGACATAGGAGAGAAAAGCCACACAAGTAAGCTTTGCCTAATTTGGCATTAGTCTGGAGAAATGGAGACGGTTCCCTGAGGCAGGACCAGGAGAGTCAGAACCAAGACTAGAAGCCAGGCAGCCCGGGCCACCAGGGCCAAGCTGATGACCAGACTCTCAGGGGCTCCTTCTGGCTTCTGCACTAAAGTGACCTGCCTGATTGATGTACGGGGCCCAGAACACAACGGGAGCAACCTTCTAGTTTTACACCTCTCTACTCAATGCTAAGGAACTAATAAAGATGCTGTAGAGAATGCTTTATTTTTAGATATCAGTTTAATTATCTCAACAAATGATAGCTACCATGTGCTACAATGTTAACGAGAAAGGCAGGACACGGCACTGTGTGTGTACTGTGTCACCACCTGCGTAAAGGGGGCATTTCTCAGAACGACCTAAAGAGAAAACACAGTGATGAGTGTGTTTGGGTGATAGTATTACGGGTAATTTTTTATTCTTTATTTCTAAGTGTTCTGTAATATCATTATGGCAAGTGTCTTTCTACAATGAATACTAATAAATGCTTTCCCTCCAAAACACAAGCATTTTATTAGAGCCCAAGAGAGCATTGATGATTGTATGTTTGCTGGGGAGGGGTGCTGAGCAAATCCAGATAAACGTGGAATTTTCAAGCTACCTAACCGATCCGGAGACTGGATAAACCCCTCTGGGGCACTTCTGCGCTCCCTCATGAAAATCCTGGCCTGATGAGCCAAACTGCCAGATGGGAACAACAACCCTTGGGCAGAAAAATGGGGTCAGCTACCAGGCTTGGAGTTGGAAAGGCTCCATGAAAACCATTTGGTCTGTGCCCTGAAAAAGAGCACAATGTCAGTGGCAGCTAGAAGTCCAAGGAGGAAGGAAGAGCCTATCTAAATAACAACCACTTCTACAAGGGCACAGGCAGAAAGGTATCCTGTCTGCTTGGAGATCTGTAGTGAGGTGTGGACAGGTATGTCTGGGGAGGGATCAGATCAAAGAAATTGGCCTGGAGGAGAGGAATGGGGGCAGGAGTGACTGACATTCATCTATTACAATGAAAGGGGAAAACTTAAGAGTCCTGAGAGATGTAACATTGCACTTTCTAGAAACTTCCCCCACTCCCTCAAAAGGGCCTCTAATTTAGTTATCGGAGCTCCAGCTCCTCATCCAGGGGAAAGATGACCTTCCTAATAACTCACCTCCTTTGAGGTGACCTCTAATATCTCACTTTTCCAAGTAACTTCCAGAATCCTTTGAGGTAAGCACAAGAGCTACCGAATATTTATTTCCAGTGGGTACTTATATTGAATTATTTTGATCTCCTTAGAGAACAGAGCAGATAAAAAGTAAAAGTATAAAAAGGGACAGCAGAGAGAAGTCAGAGACTCACAACATATAGAACTGCACATTTCAGCAATGAACCAAGGTAGCAATATGGTTTTTGTTTGTTTTTAGGGCCACATCTGTGGCATATGGAAGGTCCCAGGCTAGGAGTCGAAATGGAGCTGCAGCTGCTGGCCTACACCACAGCCACAAAACTCAGGATCTGAGCCATGTCTGAGACATACACCACAGCTCATGGCAACACTGAATCCTTTAACCCACAGAGGGAGGCCGGGGAATGAATCTGCATCCTCATGGATAATAGTCAGATTCTTAACCTATTGAGCCACAAGAGGAACTCAAGCAATGTATTTTTTAAAATGTAAAATTATCCACAATTTCTTTGAAAAGATTCATCTTGATAAAAATTTCCTTATTTGAGTCTAGAGAAAATAACCTTCTGATAAATTTAGAGATGAGCAAGTTGGCTGTGAGAAAGGCCAGAATGGAGGGGAGGTCAGAGCAAAGACGGCAGGATGTCACATGGCCTCTCACAGGGGACTCTTGGGATTGAATCGATTATCTGAAATGCACTGAAAGGTTGGAGTTTTGGGAAAAAGAGGTTGGGCAAAAAATGGAAGAATAAAGACGCTTATTTACAGATGGGATTTAGACATGATGACACTTACCTTTTTATTTTCTTGTGGATTAAGCTCTTTGTTTTTAGCATCATATCTGCAGATTTTCAAACTCATGCACATGATAGAATGTGAGTGTATTTTTAACAGAGTGGTAGACTGATTGGAAAATATCCTGACTTAAGGAGGAAATTTTAAAATTATCATTGGGGGCCCTGGTTATTTCTAATGATAAACTTATGAGTTTATTTTGAAAATTGATGTTCATAGAAATTTTCTCTCCTGGAACCAAATCCATGCAAACAGGTGATCTCACATTCATCTTGTTGAGGGGACAGAATTCTTTAATCAACATGACCTGGTCATTACGTTTCTCTTTCCATGGCTTTACTTCTGTCTTGCTCATGTGGAGACCTTAAGTAAAGGCAACCAGTAGGCTTGGCCTTGCAAGGAAACCAGTCATCACTCACTTGAGGTCCTCGTTTCCCCCTCTTTCCCCCTCTTCCTTCATGGCCTTACAACGTAGGCAGAGATGAACTAGTAAACTCACAACTTCGATCGAATGTAATTAAGTGCTACAGTAACAGCGTGTGAGCAAGGAGTTATGTGAGCAACTAAGTTTCCTGTGAGGAATGGAATATTCTGGAAAACCTTCAGAGAGAGGACATCTGAATTCACTGAGGAGTGAGTGGAAGCTGGATTGGGATGTGGGGCCCAATGGTGTTCTAGAACCTTCTTCAGGTTTGTTTCCTTACATTCCTAACCCATTCCACCCACATGCCACACATTCTGAGGTTTTGCTTTCTGGACCATACATCTACATTCTTTCCTCAACGATGGGATTTTTCTCTGCTTTGGCAAAGAATAACTTCAAACTTCAGACTGTCATTCTAGAATTCCATTGAAAATTAGTCACCGAGTTTGCTTAGGAAATTTTCCCTTACTCATATTGATCATGTCTATATTATAAAGAAAAAGCCTAGGGAGCAATTACTTTACTATTGAAGTGGTGCCATTTTCATATTTTCCTCCAACCAAAATCTCTAGAGAAAGTCCAGATGTGCCAAGATGTCTAGAGACGTGCACCAGTGTGAGCCAGATTAGACCATTGTCTCCGAAAAGCAGCACACAATTTCTACCACTTAATGACCTAGCAAAATCTGAAAATACGTTGCCAATTTTGAAACTATACAACCTTCTCCAACACTAAAACATTTGGGAAACCTGTTTTTAATAAAAGGATAAAACTTAGCTGTTCATAAAAGAACTTCCTGGAAGCCACAAGAAAGTTTTGCTTATTGTTTTACAAACTTCTGCCTTTGGTGATAGGCCTCTCAAAGCCCTTTTCTTGAGAGAGTTCACCTATTGAATATAGAAATGCTTTGATGACACAGGCCTTTGGTTGACTCAAGAGAAGACTGATCTAATTACAAGCCTATCTGTTCTTTGACATTGGCTGTTGTCATAACAAAAGGAGTTGGTACCTTATGGAGTTTTGCAGTATTGGAACTTTATTGAGGCTTATTCTGTGCCAGGCTCCAGCTAGGTGCTTTACGTACTTTATTTTACTTAATCCTAGCAGCATTTCATAAGTGCATAATGTTGTTTTACAGATAAGGAAACTAAGATGAAAAAATAACCTGCTCAGGGTCAGAAATAAGAATTGATGAAGCTGGATTTCAAACTCAGGTGGGTGTGACTTCAAGGCTTCCAGCACCAAGATTCCACAACTCCATAGAAGCTTCAAGAGCACCATCTCATGGGAGTTCCCACTGTGGAACCTGACCAGTATCCATGAGGATGCAGGTTTAATCCCTGGCCCTGCTCAGTGAGCTAAGGATCATGCATTGCCATGAGATGTGTAAGTCAAAGACATGGTTCGGATTCTGGTGGCGTAGGCCAGCAGCTGCAGCTCTGATTCGACTCCTAGCCCAGGAACCTCAGTATGCCACAGGTGCGGCCCTAAAAAAGCCAAAAGCCAAAAGCCAAAAGCCAAAAGCCAAAAAAAAAAGGCAGCATCTCATGATTTGTGAAAGAAAGAATTAAAGGGCAAACCCAAAACTGGAGGATATTTAAGATTTAACATGGGGACATGTAAAACCGAGTCATCTTTATTCCCAGCATACATCCTGCTCTTGGATCATCTGTCATTTGTTTGTGGCAATTAACCTTGAGTTACAGCTTGCCATGCTATTTCCTAAAATAAACAGCCACACAGGTTGAGAATGTTTGTGTTGGAATTATATACTCACATCCTCAAACACAGGCTGGGAAATGAAACTGCATTTCATAACTCGAACTGTCATTGATGAGCATGAACCTCCTGCAGGTCACATTCATGGGGTGTGGCACGTGTCACCCACATACCATAGGCACTTGGTTACTTAGAAAGTCGTAATGATGATCATCAGAGTATTGATGTGATGATTATACATTCTGGTGACAATTACCCAGTTTTTGCTTGAATGTAAATGCAGATCTTCTTTGGCTATCACACATAACATCATTCTAAGTTTGCGTTAATGGAGTGGAAGGAGGGAGCAGAGGAAAGAAGTGATTAATCGAATCATTTCTGTTTTACAGAGCGTCTAAGTTATTCATGTTTTCAAAGGCAAGCAGCAATCAGTGAAAGTTTAACTGAAGATAAAACTCAATCTCTTGTTGATACACACTATGGACCCTTCCAATTACATGATTGGGAATATTTTTTTTCCAACTACTGGGTTTAAGACAGAGCCAAAAAAAACCCAATTTACACAACGTTTAAAATTAATTCAAATAGTCAGACTTGAGAAGAAGGACCTGAGCTTAATGGAAATGCCAACTTGTGAGCCGAGAGCTCAACTAGACAAATTAAGAATGTGTAGTCTCTTCTTTTTTTTTTGTCTTTTTGCTATTTCTTGGGCCGCTCTCGCGGCATAGGGAGGTTCCCAGGCTAGGGGTCCAATTGGAGCCATAGACACCAGCCTATGCCAGAGCCACAGCAACGCGGGATCCGAGCTGCGTCTGCAACCTACACCACAGCTCACGGCAACACTGGATCATTAACCCACTGAGCAAGGGCAGGGACTGAACCCGCAACCTCATGGTTCCTAGTCGGATTCGTTAACCACTGCACCACGACGGGAACTCCAAGAATTTGTAGTCTCTTCTTAAACTAGAAGAGTCAGTGTCAGCATGCATTGATAGTAGGTAGGCATGGAAGGAACTGCTTCACTCCATCACAAGTGGTGAAAAGCACCACTTTGGGAGAGATTTTCGTCTATTAGGAAGCCAAGGGTTTAGTGTTGGCTCAGGCAGTGACCTCCTCTAGTGCCTGGGGATGGCACTAGGCTGGTTTCCCACTGACATCTCTGTAAAGGGGGTGGGAAAGTTTGATTTCAAGATGCTGGGAGAGCTTCCAAGACCTCTGCAAAGTCAGTGGAGCTGCTCAGCTGTGGGGGCTTCAGAAAGGTGACGCCTCGTCATCTTTATTATTACTATAATCATTTTTCTTGATACACCCACACCTGTGGCATATGGAAGTTCCCAAGCTAAGGGTCGAATCGGAGCTTCAGCTGCTGGCCTGCACCACAGCCACAGCCATGCCAGATCCAAGCCTCATCTTAGACCTATGCCACAGCTTGCGGCAACCCCAGATCCTTAATCCATTGAGCGAGGCCAGGGATGGAAACTGCATCCTCACAAACACTATGTTGGGTTCTTAACCCACTGAGCCACAAAGAGAACTCTGCGCCTTCTCATCTATAGAGCCTGGAATGGCTCTGAGAACATCACCCCCGCTCCTGTACAGCATCCTTCTTCACATTCTGTTCCTTCTCGGATTAAGAAGTGATGACATCAGCTGTGGTTCAGGAGTTACCTGAGCTCTAAGTCAGAGATGGGGCTGACCTTGCAGTCAAGCATTCTCTGCAGTGACCTAACAGCTAACTTAGTCAACAGGACACAGAGAAGGGCATACGATGTGTATCTCATGAATATGTCTCTCAATATTTCTATTTCTTTAGGACCAAATTTGTGGATAAGTGCCAACATTCTTTTGAGTCTGAGCCAAATAATTTCCTTGCAGATGTCCTCAAAAATGTGAGATTTGGGAGTTTCCATTGTGGCTCAGTAGTAACAAACCTGACTAGTATCTGTGAGGACTCGGGTTTGATTCCTGGCCTCACTCAGTTGGTTAAGGATCCCGTGTTGCCATGAGCTGTGCTGTAGGTAGCAGATGCAACTCAGATCCTGAGTTGCCATGGCTGTAGCTGTGATGTAGGCAGGCAGCTGCAGATCCAACTCAACTCCTAGCCTGGGAACTCCCATATGCTGCAGGTGCAGCCCTAAAAATGTGAAAGAAAGGAAGGAAGGAAGGAAGGAAAAAATAAAGGAAGGAAGAGAGAAAGAAAGAGAAAGAAAGAAAGAAAAGAAAGAAGCATACATGAGGTTTGGGGTTCCCTGGTGGCCTAGTGGTTAAGGATATAGAGTTGTCACTGCTGTGGTTCGGGTCACTTCCATGGTGTGGGTTCAGTCCCTGGTCTAGCAACTTCCTCATGCCACTGGTACAGCAAAAAAAAAAAAAAGAAAGAAAGAAAGAAAAAAGAAGAAGAAGAAGAAACGTGAGGTTTGGCCTCAAAGGGAGCAGGGAAGCAGGGAGGTGCCCCCCCCCCCACCAGCCTCATCTCTAAGGCCATGTCTTAGAAGGGAAAGGCGCACCTTCTTTGCCACACGCACTTGGCAATCTGGACAAGTACCCTCTCCAGTGTTAATCTGCTGCTTCTCAGTCATAGGTTTGCTGTTTCACCATCAGGGAACTCGGAAAACATCAGGCTGAGAGCTGCTGCCCCAGGGTTGCGTGTTCGCTGTGGTTGCCCTGGGAGAATTGTTTGCAGAAATAAAGTTTCCACCCTTTGAACAAATTGTGAAATGGGAGACGTAAGGGTAGAGAGTTGCTTAAACTCTGTAGAAGGAGAGTGGTGGGGGACTCTCCTTTCCATTGTGTCCTTTCTCCTAAGTGACATAAGACACGGGCAATGACATAGGTCATAAATACAGGAACATGCAAACTGAAATGATGCTAATTGTGTACCATTGACATGCAAGTAATTTGACATATGCTGGAAATTAAGAATGCGTGTTTGTAAACTAAATATAGTAAATGGTTCATTGCCTATTAAAGAGAGGGCTCGACTATGTTTTAATTAATCGTTCTTTCTCTGACAGCTCCTGTTGTGTTTGTAAGGAACTTTGGAAGATGAGGTTTATAAATGGATTGTTTGCTTGCTGACAGGTCTAGCTAATAGGTCTGGGAAGCCACAGAAATAAGAAGCCACGTCATAATTCCACTCACTGCAGAGTTTTGTGAGAAGAATGTAGCCAGGAAATAAAGTCCTACCAAATCCTCCTCTAAGGTATGTGGTGCGATCCTCTGCCACATTTGAAAGTTGATTCAGGTTGATTTAGCAACGCAAGATGGGGACAGTACTTGCAGCTGTGAAAGCATTCATTGTGTTCATCCAAGTCCCTTAAGACACAAACATAAATAACAGCAGGGGTGTCTGATGTTCCAAAATGAATCACTGTTAAAGTTAAATCCTTCGGACCCGGCAGGTATCTGTTGACCAGTCATTCCATAGATCTCTATGTGCACATGCCAATCTCAAACCCCAAGTCCACCCCCCCACCCCCGCCCACAAACTGTCCCCTTTGGTAACCATAAGTTTTTCAAAGTCTGTGAGACTGTGTTTCTGTTCTGCAAATAAGTTTATTTGTATCCTTTTTTTAGATTCCACATATTGGTGATATCATGTAATGTTTGCTTTTCACTGTCTGACTAACTTCACTTAGTGTGATAGTTTTTAGGTTCCACGTGGCTGCATGGCTGAGTAATATTCCATCCATAATATTTTTATGGCTGAGTAATATTCCATTTTATATATGTACCACATCTTCTTTATCCACTCCTCTGCGGATGGTCATTTAGGTCTTGGCTGCTGTAAATAGTGCTGCAATGAACATCGGAGTACATGTATCCTTTTGAATTATGGTTTTCTCTGGATAGATGCCCAGGAGTGGGATTGCTGGATTTTGTATGGTAGTTCCATTTTTAGTTTTTTGTGGAACCTCCATACAATTTTTCATAGTGACTGTACCAATTTACACTCCCACCAATAGTGTAGGAGGGTTCTCCTTTCTCCACACCCTCGATAGCAGAAATTATCACAACCTTGTAAATTAACTCTACTTCAATAAAACTCAAAAAAAAACTAAAAAAAAAAAATCCTTTGGAAAGCATAAAAATCACTCTACCCAAATGAGCCAGATTTGATTCCATTTGACCAACAATTATCCCACGTGGCCCCGGGAGCTGAGAGCACTGTCTGACTCACTTCACTTAGTATTTCTAAAGCATCACTTCCATATAGATGAGCTTGTTTCAAAAAATCCTCAACACAAGTCTTTCAAAATTATTATCCCTCTTTGACAAAGGAGAGGGTTGGCATGTAGAGCTGTCCAGTCATTGACCTGATCTCACGCAGCTGTTAGACAGTAAAATGAGGACTCAGTCTCAGAGTTTCTTGAACTCAATCCATTTATCCATTTATCTAATTTTGTGAAGAGACTTCAAAGTGGAAGTACTATGCCCCCTTTGGGTACATGATCTGCCCAGAGAACAGAGACCCGAGTCTCACCTTCATGGTCCTTAGAGTATGGGAAGGCAAACCTTCATTAAACAAACCTGAGTACGTTTTTCAATTATAAAAAATATTTTATAGACAGCCTCTCTGAGAAAAGGACACTTGAAGCTGAGACTTGAAGGAGTTAATTGGGTCAGAAAAGTGGCATGTGTGTGTGGGAGAGGCAGGTGGGGGCAGAAGATGAATTGACATTCTTGAACCCTCTTAGGTAACAAACAGGTGCTGAAGGCAGATGGGGGAAGCCAGGGATGAGCGGGTTACCCTGGAAGGAGCAGGGCTTCCTGGGACCTCAGACTCAGGGTATAGGACCAGGGCCACCAGGATTTACCTGGGCCAGGGGTTCTCAAAGTGTGATGCTGGACTGGGATCAGCTGTCTGTGGGAACTTGCTACACATGCAAATCCTCTAGCCTTGCCCCAGATCCACCAGATTAAAACTCTGGAGGTGGAGCCCAGAAAATCTGAACAAGCCCTTCAAGCATCTTTGATGCACCCCAAAGTTTGAGAACCTGATCTAGGTTACATGGAGCAGGTCACTTCACCTCTCTGAATATTCGTGACTCCAGCTGCAAAACAGGGCTGGTACTCTGGGGGTCAAGTGAGATCAGTTTTCTTAGTGTCTGTCTTCTGTTAATGACAGTGTTATCCTAGATACAGAAGCACTAACTTCTCTTGGAGGCACTCCAGGTGAGGTGGAAGCAAAGGACAAGGAACAATTTCAACCTCTGAGATGTGTGCCTTGGGCAGAGACCTGAAGTCGTGGCATGCTTAAGTCAAGGGAGTATCTTGCTGCTAGGATAGCATCTCCCCACCACTTCTGCAGAGAAAACAGAATCATGATTTATTTAGGAGGCTGGAAAATTTGGTATATTTTTTTCTCTTTATGGCTGCATCCATGGTGTACGGAAGTTTCCGGGCCAGGGATTGAATCCAAGCCGTAACTGCGGCAAGGCCTATCCTTTAACCACTGCCCTGGCCTGGGGATAGAATCTTAGCCATGAAGGTGAGACAGTGATCTGAGCCACTGCAGTGGGATTCTTAACCCACGGCAGAAACTCTGGCATAAATTTTTAGAACCACTTATCTGATTAATTCATGATGGCTTTGACCACGTTAAGACACGTTTTGTTATACAGACACTGTAACCTGGCATTTGCTGATGTTTATTCCAAGCTTTGGTCGGCTGCGATGAACTATACAAACGTAACTCTGCCCAGAAGCACTGGGGTGGGGGCGATGCCCCACTGGCCCCATTTTAACCTGGACCACAAACATTTTAATGCAACACCAAGACTACTCCATCCAGAGAGGTCTAGGCATTCAGCAATTAGAGGAGGACTCTGAAATTCCATCCCCACCTGCGGCAAAATTAGAATAGTGCTGTTTGGAGCTGACAGCTACGGTGGACTGCTGATTCCCAGACTGTGATTCATTAAAAAGCCCAATTCTGTTTTATCACATTGTGGATGCCTCGTGGACCTCTGCCAAGTTCATTTTCTTTATGTGAAAAAGAATGTGAGTTTCTGAGCTGGGCTGGTAGTAAGATCTTGACAAAAGGCCACCCCAAGCATCTACCTGTCTTCATCCCTCTTCCACCCTAAATTGATCACAGCTCAAGTTTGAGGGCTTAGAGGGGAACGTCTGACATCTCATGGGCTGCATTGTGGTAAAAGTAACTCCAGAGAAAAGTTCCATCCAGAAGGTGATTTTTAGGAACCACGTGGGTAGGCTTCTCCAGCTAGGGTGGGGGTGCTAGAGGCACACAGGGCAGATGGAAGCCGAGAGGGAGGTCTCCACGTTTCAGCCACAAACCACATGCTATGGCACAAGCAGCTCTATTGCATGTGTTTTCATGAAAAATGTGCGATTTACAAACACCAATATCTCATTTTAATTTCTATTCTCCTTGTTTGAAAGGGTACCCACTGAAGTGGCTCTTGCAATTTAAAAAGAGAATTTTTTAAATGAAGGTAATTATATCTTTTTCACTTTGTTCTGTGCCAAAGCCAAGGGACTGACTCAGCCTGGCTGACAGCAAACTGCAGAGGCAAAGGCGAACGCCTTATAAATTGGGAGACCTCACGACGGCATCTCACCGGACACCGCGGGCGCTGCCGATTGGACGGCGACTGATGGGGGAGGGGCCTCGGCTGCTCGCTCCTGGGAAAGAGTGGTCTTCCCGAAGCAGAGGATGGAGATGCTCCAGAAGGAGGTAACAGGACGTCCCACGTGCTGGCAATGCAATGAGAGCACGAATTCCCACCATGTTGTCTTCTCTGGGCCGTAATGGGTGTTGGTTAATACACTGCTGATCGCAGTCCTGATCCACCTGAGCTCATGCTGATATGCTTTCTCTTTCTCACCACTGATACACGACAGCCCCATTAGACTCCCTGGATTTTCGAACAAATTTCTCTGCACTGGCATCTGATAGATAATGTGTGTTCTTTGCTTGGAGTGGTTGTTGCTGCCTCTTGCTGGCTGGAGTGAAGGAGAAGGCTCAGAAGATAAGAGGATCTTTTGGAGGGAGGACAGTGCTGATCCTGGTCCAGGGTCTCCTCTACCAGAGTCAAAGTCGCCCTTCCAATCATCCTTCACCTCCGCCCTTGTTTATTGGTTAGTGGCTGCTTTGATGGTGGCTTGGACCAAGTTCGAGGAAGGACTAGTTCCAGGGCTTTGTGAATTTGCATGTGAAGTGATTATTGATTTAAGTGTTTCCTATGTGTTACAAAGTGCATCTGTTTGTCAGTGTTCATTTGCATTGGAGGCCTGAAGTGAAATCTCTCTTCCGGGAGCCAAGGGCAAAATAGCTATAGCATTAGCTCTTTACAGCCTTTCTCACAGGCAAGTACCACTCCGATTTTCTCCTATTGCTCCTCTTCAGGAGAAAACCATTAAAATCTTAACAACAAACCTGCAAACTTATATGGCAAACAAAAGGATAAACAAATGAAGATTTTTATGAGAGTAAAGTTTTCCTGGGGCATGCGGCAGGTCCCTGGGCCAGGGATCAAATCTGAGCCACAGCAGTGATGACACTGGATCCATAACCTGCTGAGCCACCAAGAAACTCCAAGAGCAAGGTTTTTACTGGAGTAAATTTTGCAATATTAAAGTAGCAAAGGAACTTAAAAAGTGTCAGTTTTTATTTTCCTTGTACTAATGAATTAGCATGTATAAAAGTCTCAATAAATTCTTTAAAACATCCTAAATGCTACTCACTCTTATTCTTATATTATTTTTAGTGTACATAATACAAGTAAAAAAAATAATAGACTTGGAGTTCCCTGGTAGCTCAGCGAGTTAAGAAACTGGCATTGTCACTGCTGTGGCTCAGGTTTGATCCCTGGTCTGGTAATTTCCACATGCCACTGGCATGCCAAAATAATTATTATTAATAGAATAAGATAAAATATGTGCTATTTATTAAATAAATCATTATGGTTTATGAATTAAATGTAATACATAAGTGTTTATTATTGAATTCCTTTATTCAATATTTATTACATAAATAATTTATTAAATGCTTAGTTATTACATAATTATTTATTAATTTTTTAAATTAATTAAATAATGAATTTATTTACTATCACCAGGGGCAGACCTGGTGGCAATTGGCTGGCTAACCCCTCCCATCTCAGTATCTCTCACATCATTCAGCCTTTCCTAAGGGATCTGGAGAGTCAAGCCCAGAGCACTTCATCCTTCCATTCAAGACTGTGGTGGACACACGTGCACACATGTGCACACAGGCACACATGCACAGAAACTAACAAAAATAAACTGGGAGGTGTGGGAGGGCAGTATGGCATTACCCCACATTATTTGTGCAAGGAACCTAAGCTGTGGTGATGGGTCTATTCCTCTGTATCTTATGCTCAATTCTCTTTCTGCATCAAGTCACAACCTCTGCTGAAGCTGATTCCAAGTTCTCTCAATATTTATTGCCCACCCTGCAGCCTCTGAGGCTGAAATCATTCTGCCCTGTTACCAGACTGATGTTCCTCTGACAATTCTTCACAGTCATTTTCAAGACAGACACAAAGTCAAGTCTAAGAGACCCAATGTTCTCCCAGATGTTTGTCTGTGGCACAAGGATTTCTTTCTTTCTTTTTTTTTTTTTTTTTTGGTCTGCCAAGTACATTTTCTTTCTTGTCTCTACCTAACTGTTATCTGAGTTGAAATCTTTAAAATGTGTGGAAGCTGCCCAGCTGGAGAGGTACCCTTTCAAAAATTTACATTCCCTCTGCAGAATTTCACCTGCTAAAACTAAGGAAGTTAACAATGGCATACTTGCTGGGCAATGGAGTTTCATTTCATGCACGTGGTAAGACTCGTAGACATGCAAGAGCCATTTATAGAAAACATGACAGGATGACAGCAGGGCAGGCACCTGCGGCTAACATAGAGAAAAGGTTACCACACTTCTGAATGTGAGATAGCTGTCATATTATTAGATTAAAAAAAAAAAAAAACAGGACAAAAAGACAATTAGCATTGAGTTATCTACTTGGAGAGTTACCATGAGTGGACAAATTGTGGCTTTAGAAAAATATGGATTACCGAGAAGTATGATTATCTTACCAATTCTGTGTGTGTGTATCAGAGCATTACTGTATCTGCATTCATTTAATTGAGAGCAATCTCATCGTTATTCATTGATACCTACTCTTAAATGAAGGCAATTACTTTCCCAGCAAGGGATCATTATGGGGTATGTAAAAATTGTCTTCCCTTTAGGTATAGGGGGATTACGTAGGATGAAAATTGAGGTGAAGCTGCTTCTCCCTGTATGACAGGGCATTAGACAGCTCTATCAGGAATCTTAAGGGTGAGTTTTTCTCTGGCTATTTTCTACAGAAGATGAACTATTCATGCCTTTGCAGGTACGGAATTATTATACACTGGTCTAGGGGGAGTTGCTGTCATTTTCCATGATCTGGTTTGTATAGCTTTTAGAGTAACATTGAGGCTTTGGTACTTTATATGCCTAAATATCAGAATGCTCTGAAGATGAGCTTCCCCTCCTTAGAGTGGCTTCTGGAAAGAGAATAAATACAATTTCTGTCAGGCACTCGGAAGCATGGCTGGAACCTCCTTGAGTTCTTACTGACTTGGTACACAACCCTGAACAGATCTATTTCAAAGAGTGAAAACACTGCAGATGCAAAACATTCTTTTGTCTTAATTTGAGAGAAAATTAGGAAATTAGAAAATCTGGAAATGAGATTTGCTAGAGGAAATATCTCCTGAACCCTGACTTTCCCATCCCACTGAAAAACTGCAGCAGAGCTTAATCAGCCCAGACTGCCAGCCGCCATCTGCCCCTCAGTGGAGCGAGAGCTCCTACTATCAGTAATAAAAAACGAATTTATTTAGATCTCCTGTTGTGTTCTGAAATTGCTTTCCATAGCTTCTGTCGAGTTTCATAGTCCACTGAAAGAGGATATAAATTTTTGGTTAGGAATTCACTTTCGCAATATTCACAGGAATGTTCCAGCATTTCTTCCTAGTTTCCCTTCTTAAAACATCCTCTTCATATACTGCGTAAGTAATGACCTTGACTAACCATTTTTATCCTATGAAAAGAGGGTACATGATCATCTCCAGGCTGTAACAAAGTAAAAATAAATCGAAGCTCATGTTTTTGCATAGCATACCACAGTAATTGTAAATAAACACCACTTGACACATTTCCCTTCTCCATTTCCTTAAATATCCAGGTCCTGACCTCTAGTAGCTTAGAATCTGACATAATATAGAGATTGGAGAATTTTTTTTTTCCCCAGAAACTGTATGAGAAAAGAATATGTCATACTTCCAAAAGAAACTCTCAACTTAACTATAATTCTTCACATTTTGCTTTCTCTATGATGAGTTCCAGTTACTAACAGTTTTATCTGTATTATTAAAACTCTTTATCTGCTAGAACATGTTGATAAGGAAGAGAATCATATTTAACAGTGTTGAATACAGGCTTTTGAACAGACGAGTTAGTTTTTACAAACTTGCTGGATGTTCTAAGAACTCTTTCTGTTAATGGAAACAATATTTATCACTGGCCTTTGAAAAACTGAAAAAGAGGATCCCAGCTCCTAGAATTTAATTCCTTAACCTCCCTCACTTTAAAGAAACCCTCTTCCTCCTGTATTTTTTTTTTGGGGGGGGAGGGGGAAGATTAAGAGTCCATTGGGAATGGACAATATTATTACCATTTTTAGTGGGAAAAATTCCCAAAATATCCGATACCACATAGATGAACAGCAAGCACTTACAAAAGAAGGGATCAAACCAAAAAGGTTGCAATCTCATTCTAGGAATGACTTGGCTTTATTCAAAGCACAGTCCTTTCTGAGTTCCTGGTGGCTCAGCAGTTAAGGATGCAGCGTCATTACTGCTGTGGTGCAAATTTGATCCCTGGCCTGAGAACTTCTGCTTGTCTTGGGCATGGCAAAAAAAAAAAAAAAAAAAAAAGAAAAAGAAAGAGAGAACAAAGCTTTCTGAAGGTCCTCCATGGGGCTTCCACAGGGAGCACCCGGGCTGGGATATCAGTGGCTGCTTCAGCTCTGCAGGGAGAGAGTCCGTCCATCAGGAAACAGCAAAGAGCCAAGGATTGGAGGTAGGATAAGGGGGACTGAAGCCAGAAGGAAAGTGAAGACGTGGGACAAGGATGTCATTTGCACAGTTAAGGAAACCAGGCCTTAAAGAGGAAGGAGGACTTATCCCAACCTGCATGAATAGGTGTTTGGATTTTTAATGAGTAGGAGAACTTCTGGCAACTATTATTTAGGGTGGCAATGTTAATGTCCTCGTGGCATCTAGGACAAGATCCTGAACACTGGGCACCTCTCTCCTATTAGCCTGTAAAGCACAGGCCATTGTATTCAGTGTCAGGATCAGAGAACAATAGTCTCTGACATACAACCTTCCACTTGTGTCTCCTGTCTTGGTTCTTTAGCGCTCAACTGGCAAGAGGCTATGATGGTAAGAAAGACACAGGAGAAAAGTAATGGAGAAACAGACTAGAAAATCTTCCCTTCACTTATTCAACCAAGGTGATTGCCCATTTATTAACGTGCCAGGCTCTGATGGGGGCCCTGAAACTGAAGTCCTGAGCAGACAATAAACACTCCAGATTGTTTAGATTTTGTGTTCTATTAGGGAGCGAGAAAAATTGGCAAATGAGCTTCGTACCATGAAAGTGTCTCCATGGAGATTAGTCCTGGATAAACACCAGGGGTTGTGAATGGGATGGAGAGGGGAATCCATGACTCTTTGCTTTGAGGGGGGAGGTTTACTTCCCCAAGGAGGTGACGGAGCCAAGGCCTGCCGATTAAGATGAACCATCGGGTAAAGACGTGGGGATAGAGCCAGCCACACAGAGAGAATCTACCAGAATCCGAGGCAGAAGAATCTTGACATCTTCAAGCCGCAGCAGGTGGGCCAGGAGGCTGTGCTCAGCGGTGACCCTGGCCCCCGCTGGAGCCTCCAGCTCCCTGTACACATCCATGCAGCTACCTTTTCATATACGAACAGATGGCCCAGACTTTGCAATAGGAGATGAGAATGTATTAGTTGTAAGCTGTCACCCTCCTTCCCCATGGCCACAGTCTTGGGCCATAGCCCTCTAGTTTCATCCTGCTTCTCTCCTCCATGTGAGCCCTCCCCTGGCACAGTCCTCCACAGAGGCCAGATAAAGCCCTCTGAACCTCTCATGGCTCAAAACTACATAAGGATTTATAGTAGTCAAGCCTCAAAGCTTTACTCTCCCATTCAATTGCATCTTCCAACATCAACCTTATTGTTGACTGGTTTCCGCCTCCCACCTCACACCCTTCCTACCACATTTATCCATTTCTGTGCTTTTGGTCTTTGTCAACCTTCCTGCTCACAGTACCCTTGTCTCTCATTCCTTTATCAAAATCCTTCTCACTGTTTAACATTTAGCTCAAATTACTCTTCCTTAGTAAATTACCCTCTAGGAACTCCAAAAACTAGAAAACCTGGCTAGGAAGCCAAAGAATATATGTTACTTTTTATTTTTAAAATTCTGCTAAAACAGAGTCCTGGAGCCTGTTTTTTAAGAACCTCCCCAGGTGGATCTGAGGAGGTTCATGTACACGAGAATGTCTGTTGATAGGAAGTGAATAGACGTTTTGTCAGTTTATTTATTATGGGCATATAGCCCTGGAATGAACATCTTTCTGTGTCTGCCATGGTGTTTCTCTGTGTTGATTTTATATTCAACAGTACCTCAGACAAGACAGGCTTATGCTGCTGATTTAAACCTGCCATATCTGCTGGTGATGGAGGCCATGCAAAAGCTACTAGCTGCCAAAAGAGCAATAGGTTGTTATCATCACCTTTCAGGACTAAATGTTTTCCAGAAGTAATTGAAGGTATTTTCTTAAAGTCAGTTGTGAGATTAGAAACTGGTGTGAATTATATCGCAGTCAAAGCATCATAGGTTATAGTTCCTGAGCCAAGATTGGGAAGAGAAAGCGTTACTGCATATGGAGAAAACCACCAACTTTTGACACTTAATTTCTTTCTTCCTGAAAAATGGCAACGTCTTCTGTTTCTAAACTATAGTCGACAAAATGATAAGCAACTGCATGGAACAAATACATCCTGAATTTCCCAACAGTGCAGTTTCATAAAAATCTAATAAAAATAAAAAAGAAGCTAACCATAAAGAGTTTTATGTGTGGGCTGACATCCCGGTTTCTTGTTGAGGTTCTGTTGATTACTCTACAGTGCAGTGTCAGGTGTCATAAAGGCTTTGATGTGTGCAGTTAGCCAGGCCGGCTCCTTGATAACAAGACAATGGAATGGATCTGAGTCTATCAGCGCGCGTTAGAGTTTCGTCGTTGTGCAATAACCAGAATCATCATCAAGACCACTCACTCACCTTGGTCTTGAGTGTGAAGAGGTCTGTGTAAAACCATTTCCTGTGATCTAAGGCCAGGAGGGCCAGGAGTACCCAAAATGTAATGGAAAGCCATCTGCTTATGGAACTGTAAATGGTAACCTACAACTCGATGGACCCTTTCTACCCTAACGGCTCTCCCTTGGTCCCTTTCCATTTTCATGGCCAAGATGCTCTTTTATCCCCTGACTGTTAGCACCTCCTTTTGAGGAGTTTACCTCGGCCTGAGCATCATTTTAAGCTCTAAGCCTTTGCAAAGATCCCCACTTCTTTTTTTTTTTTTTTCCCACTGTACAGCAAGGGGGTCAGGTTACCCTTACATGTATACATTACCATTACAGTTTTTCCCCCACCCTTTGTTCTGTTGCAACATGAGTATCTAGACATAGTTCTCAATGCTATTCAGCAGGATCTCCTTGTAAATCTATTCTAAGTTGTGTCTGATAAGCCCAAGCTCCCGATCCCTCCCACTCCCAACAGGCAACCACAAGTCTCTTCTCCAAGTCCATGATTTTCTTTTCTGAGGAGATGTTCATTTGTACTGGATATTAGATTCCAGTTATAAGTGATATCATATGGTATTTGTCTTTGTCTTTCTGGCTCATTTCACTCAGTATGAGATTCTCTAGTTCCATCCATGTTGCTGCAAATGGCATTATGTCATTCTTTTTTATGGCTGAGTAGTATTCCATTGTGTATATATACCACCTCTTCTGAATCCAATCATCTGTCGATGGACATTTGGGTTGTTTCCATGTCCTGGCTATTGTGAATAGTGCTACAATGAACATGCGGGTGCACGTGTCTCTTTTAAGTAGAGTTTTGTCCGGATAGATGCCCAAGAGTGGGATTGTGGGGTCATATGGAAGTTCTATGTATAGATTTCTAAGGTATCTCCAAACTGTTCTCCATAGTGGCTGTACCAGTTTATATTCCCACCAACAGTGCAGGCGGGTTCCCTTTTCTCCACACCCCCTCCAGCACTTGTTATTTGTGGACTTATTAATGATGGCCATTCTGACTGGTGTGAGGTGATATCTCATGGTAGTTTTGATTTGCATTTCTCTTATAACCAGCGATGTTGAGCATTTTTTCATGTGTTTGTTGGCCATCTGTATATCTTCTTTGGAGAAATGTCTATTCAGGTCTTTTGCCCATTTTTCCATTGACTGTTTTTTTTTGCTGTTGAGTTGTATAAGTTGTTTATATATTCTAGAGATTAAGCCCTTTTGAGTTGCATCATTTGAAACTATTTTCTCCTATTCTGTAAGTTGTCTTTTTGTTTTCTTTTGGGTTTCCAAAGATCCCCACTTCTAATCAAAGCCTTCCCATCTATTCATTGTGTAGAACAGAAGCTTCACACACCTTGAGCTGTGATCACTAACCCAATGAATCTCACCCAAGAAGAGCTTAGTGTGCTACTTTGCTGGTAACACTATCAACAGAGAAGGTTCATGTCTCAAGAGTAGAATGGGAATGTTAGGGCAAAGCCTCAAACGTAGTTGCATTTGATGAAGATTTCAGAAAATTTCTTTAGAGTGGATCTCTCGGAAATTCCACCATGTAGGCAAGCACCTCTGCAAAGTCCATCCTGGATGGCAGATTTCCATAAGGATAGGCACAACCCAGATACAAAATGAGTTTTGACACACTGTGAATTCAATTCAATAATCTGAATTTGAAGCTGTCAGTTGTAAGCCTTGAAATATTTTGAAAAACCAAATTGCGCAAAACAAGAAGTAGAAAAATTTAGGAATAATGTTAGACATGGTGGGGAGGAGAGAGGCTATGAGAGTTTTATTTGACCAAAAGAAGGTTAAGGAAGTTCCACTGTGCACAGGATTTTTACCTTTGTTATGTTAAGCTAGCTGTGTTAATAAGTTTCATAGGGAGATTTTGCCTTTGTTTCAAATTAAAGTTATCCTGCCTTTGGAACTACAAATGGCCTGAGGTCATGAACCAACAATAAGATATAAAAACACATAGAGGCTTATCCAAAAGGGCCTTGAACTTATAAAAAAAAAAAATCATTCTCTTGAAACACTTGCTCTGGAATAAGCTGTGGAATAACTGACAAGGAATGAAGACACTCAGGTAGCCACTTGGAGAAGGCTGTGTGATGACGAACTGAGGCTTCCCACATACGACCACCTCCAACATGACAGACATGTGGATGAACCATCTAGGACCTGAATCTTCTAACACCAGTCAAGCCATCAGATGACTGCAGCCCTGCTGAGAGCTGGACTGCACACTTAGAACCCCTGAGCCAGAACCTTCTCACTAAGCTACTCCTGACTTCCTGACCCACAAGACATGACAAGATAATTCATGTTCATTGCTGTCTTAAGGACATTTTAAACATTTTATGTACCTATTTTTATTGAAGTATAGTCACTGCACAATATATTACAGGTGTACAATGTAGTGATTCACAATTTTAAAGGTTATACCTCATTTACTGTTTGCCGAGACCAGCTCAGCAGGATGGGGCTGAAGAACGGGTGCTATGGAGCTTGAGGAAAAAAAAGTTAACATAAAACAAGACACAGAGACATTTATCTTAAGGTGGGAACCGGGGAACTCAAGGTCTCAGGGACCAAGAGCCCCGCCTCAAGAAACCACACTGCTTTTATTGTGCTCTTGAGGATTACGTCAGGCGAAAAGGGGGTTGTAGGTGCCTGATATAGGTTTTTTTATTATTTTAAAAGTCACTTAGCTGGTAAATGGTTAAACTTTCTACTCTAAACTATAGGCATTTAAGAATCATTAACATTTGAGTTAGCTATCTATGCATAGCATTTCAGAGAATCCTCACTGTGCTTCCTCAAACCAGGCATGCCTTTAGGTCTTTGTTCTTTTTGTTGTTGTTGTTGTTGTCTTTTTGCTATTTCTTGGGCCGCTCCCGAGGCATATGGAGGTTCCCAGGTTAGGGGTCGAATCCGAGCTGTAGCCACCAGCCTACGCCAGAGCCACAGCAACACGGGATCTGAGCCGCATCTGCAACCTACACCACAGCTCACGGCAACGCCGGATCGTTAACCCACTGAGCAAGGGCAGGGATTGAACCCGCAACCTCATGGTTCCTAGTTGGATTCGTTAACCACTGCACCATTACGGAACTCCTAGGTCTTTGTTCTTAAGCTTAAGTCATTTACCATCACCGAGACTGTTTCTCAAGCAGGAAGACGGGACAAAGTAAGGAAGGATAAGATGGAGTTTTCAGCAAAGAGGCTAAGAAGATATTATAAAAACATGTCTCACAACAACTGTTATTATAACATATTGGCTATATTCCCCATGTTGCACAATACATCCTCGTAGCTTATTTTACGTGTAATAGTTCGGACCTCTTAATGCCTCAGTCCTATCTTGCCCTGCCCACTTCCCTCTGCCCACTGGTAACCGCTAGTTTATCCTCTCTATCTGTGAGGCTGCTCCTTTGTTATATTCACTAGTTTGTCACGTTTTTTAGACTCCACATTTAAGTCGCATCACACAGTATTTGCCATTCTCTGTCTGACTTATTTCCCTTAGAATGCTGCTCTCTAAATAAGTTTTTGCAGTAATTTGTATGGATGAGAAGAACGGTTCAGAAGCATGGCTGTGGAAAGCTCTACAGAGAAGAGGTTGCCAGGAGGCTGGGTAACAAAAGGTTTATGTTAAGGAAAGGTATTTGTCCAGAGTTGGCTGACTTATGACTACAAATGTGTGGTCATCAGGAGATCACTGTGTGCCTTCTTATGGTGTCAGGTAAATTGTGGGGACAAAAGACAAACTGCGTGGGTGGAGGGATAAAAAGGAGATGATGAGGTATGGAGAGCAGCTGTCTTTATTTATATTTTTAAGTACTAATTACCTAACCACATTCTTTCACTGGTGGCATCGCACATGGAAGAAAATGCCAATTCCAGACACCTGATTATGGAGGAAAATTACAGGTTACAGATCATTCAGAGACACCACGTGGAACAGACTTTCTTGTGAGGCAGTGCATTCTAGATCCCTGGAAGGATCCAAATGGACGCGGTGTGTTTGTCTTTCAGGAGTTTGAGGCGGGAACTTGTCTTTGAGGGAAGATTATTGTCTCAAAGCCCTTCTGAATTCTGAAACATGTGACACACATAAAACAGGGTCTTAGAAGAAATGGACGCTAAATAGTTGCTGAAGATATTGAACTATGAAAATGCCATGCCCCTGAACTAGATAGGGTGTTTTCCACATTTATCTGAAGCCTCTGTTCTTAATTTTAAAGCAATTTTGGAATTCCCTTGTGGCACAGCAGTTTAAGTGACACTGCAGCACCTTGGGTTACTGTTGTGGTGTGGGTTCAATCCCTGGCCTGGGAATTCCATGGCCAAAAAAAATTATATACTTAATGTAATTTTACTCTACTGAGAAGAATTATTTTGGGGTTGGTATCTCTTTCACTGACTATTTTTAATGTTAATTTAGTAAAATGAGCACTTAGGCATCTATTGGTTTAAATATGTCAATTGGAAAAAATGAATTTAAAGCATTCTTTATCATACAGAAGACAGCAAAGTTTAGAAATACTTTGATAATATGACTTTATTCTTATAAAGTGCCAAAAAGTATACTTTTATGTTCAAGGTTAGACAGAAGTTAGGGAACTGAGGATGGTTTAACAACTCAATGGCCTTTTCTTTCTCTTCACCTTAGGCTGATGTGGGTTTCCAGGGTACCTCCAGCTGCATTATCAAAGAGAAATTTAATAAATCAGTTTGCACAAAGGAGCTGGGACAGGTTGAATCGTTGAGAGATTAGTAACTGGTTTCCCCTCACTAAAGAATCCTCGAAAGAAAATTTTCACAGTTATATTATTGGTTTTAACACATTTATGTTATTTGCTTTTGTGATGTTCAGGAAATAAAGCATGCAACAGGAAGGGCTTCTCGCAGGGCACCACAGCCCTTATCTCCCAGTAAGAGTACAGGCACTGAGATAGGCAGGCCTGCTGTGGAAAAACTTTCACATTCTAACCTGGGCCATTTCAGGATTTCTTGAAGTTGCAGTGTTTCCATCAGTTTCAAAAGTCCTTAATTTCTCTGATTATTCTCCTCTGATAAACTGCATTCAGAAATTCCCTCATCTTGTACCCTGGGATAGCAATCTTTAAACCACAGTACATTTACTCTTGGGGGTACACAAATACTGTTGGAGGGTTTTGTGGGCAAGGCTTCAGTTTCCATAACTTCATCATTCATTGGTTCTCTTTCCTAAAAAGTCTCATTACTTTTTAGGAAGTAGGCCATTCTCTTCTCTACCTTCTCTTCAAAGAAAGAGATGCTGTCACCCTGGATTTAAGATGGTTCATTGTCCCTGGGGTATGAAATCCTCTGGGGTATGAAATCCTCTGGGCATATGAAGGATTGTCCAAAACATTAGAACCAAGGAGCCTTTAATTAAACCCCTGAATTCTAATGATGTCCTTTTCTAACTTACACATATTTCTGGTCAAAGAAAATCTTGACTTTAGAAATGTGCTCTAGTAATGCTTCTTGGAGTGTTCAGATTTCAGATACTGTCTATTACAGAATGAGGGATGACAGTGACAACACTTTTGTTTAACAACATCACATCTGTGACGAGATGTCATCACTCTGAAGGAGAAGTTGTGAGGACCAATCAAGGAGAATGACAGTGAGCAACACTGAGGAGTATTGAGGATTAGTACCAAGAAGCAGTACCGAGGGTCAATATTGAAGAACAGTACTGAAGGTGAGTACTAGGGGGTCAGTACTGGGGTAGTACTGAGGGTCAGTACTGGAAGGTAGTATTGAGGATTGTGCTGAGAGTACCACCAACTTTTCCACCTAGGAGACAAACTCCTGGTAAAGCTCTGTGCTTTAGCTGTCTTTCTGCTTGCCTATCATCTGCTTATCTTAGAATTAAAATTTGGAAGTGATTTCCTTGTCAAAAGAAGGTACATTACCACATTTACTTCAATTGAAATGAGCTAGGCTTTCTGAGAGAGAGTAAGTAGGATTTACTTGATTTGTGGGACAAAGCAGATTTTCTGGTTAGATTGAAGGTGAATTTTTTTTTTAACAGTATAAATGGAGCACCAGAATTTCAATGAAAATATCTTCAGAGCAATAAGCATATTTTGTATACAGACAAGTGTGCATTGAAGTTAATATCTTTATTTTCCAACTGTTTCTGAAAAGAAATTAGTCTACAGATGTACCTATAAGTCAAAGAGGGAGGTATGACTGAATCACCTGAAAGCCCTTGGTGGAGCCTTTTTGGTGTAGAAGGAGATTGCTCATGACTGGTGACAATTCTTTGTGTGACATGGTTCTCATATATTTGCTTTCAATAAATAAAAGGAGAAGCTAGCTGAGTCACCAACTGAGAGGACTTTTGGGGAGGAAATAATTGCCTCACCAGCTGATAGAATCTTTTATTTATTTATTTATTTATCTTTTGTCTTTTTAGGGCCGCTCCCACGGCATATGGAGGTTCCCAGGCTAGGGGTCCAATCGGAGCTGCCGCCGCCAGCCCATGCCACAGCCACAGCAATGCCAGATCCGAGCCTTGTCTGCGAGCTACACCACAGCTCATGGCAATGCTGGATCCTTTACCCACTGAGCAAGGCCAGGGATCGAACCCGCAACCTCATGGTTCCTAGTCGGATTCGTTTCTGCTGTGCCACAACGGGCACTCCTAGAATCTTTCAAATAGTTGTTTATCACAACAGGATTTATGTAGCATATAACTCAGAAGTTCAAAAATTAGATGACATTCCTATAATAAAAACTGTTCACATATTTTTAATAAAAGAGAATGGCAGGGTGAACAATAAAAGACTTTCTAGCACAGAAATATATGATACAAGAATATAATTTCTGTGAGATATGTAGAAGGCTATTTATTAGAACTTCAAAGAGAAAAAGTAGTGGAAATTTTTCAACTGTTGAAGAACTCATAAGTGTATGTTTTAAATAGATGTGGTTAGTATCAAATTACTATGGTAATTAAAGCCAGTGCATCCATTTAAGTGATAATGTGAGAGTTTCATTTAAAGTCATCAATATTTATAATACTCAAGAAATTGCACCTTCCTTGTTATTTAATTCATGATGAAGAATTTTAAATGCCAACCTAAAAATATGCAATGGTATATACATTTTTTCAAATTTCTTTTAGGTAGCAAACCATTTTGAAGATTGTAATAAACCATTCTGAAGATCACTGACTTAAAATACAGGCACATGGTCCCTTTCCTTGGTTTCTAAATCCTTTAGAGAATGTTGGGCTGTGGCTGGAAGTATTCCTGTCAGCCACTGGGAGACCTGAAGTTTCATGGTGCCACAGGGGGCGCTCTGGAGTCAGAGCCCTGAGTTCAGTCTGCTTAGAACAGTCACTTACAGTGTGATAATGGGCAAGTTACGTAAGCTCTTAACTGATCCTTCATGGATCTAATGATTCCAGCAGGGACAGGAGAGGATCACTTTAGATAACATAGGTCAAGTGTCAGGATAAAGTGTCCTTCATATAAAGTGGGAATTAGAAAGATCTATTGAATGGGTCTGCTCAGTGTTTCTCTATGAAAACGTCACTAACTTCTTTTTTTTTTTTTGCTTTTTAGGGCAGCACTTGTGGCATATGGAAGTCCCCAGGCTAGGAGTCGAATTTGAGCCACGTCTGCAACCTAAACCACAGCTCACAACAATGTCAGATCCTTAACCCACTGACTGAGACCAGGGATTGAACCAATGTCCTCATGGATATTAGCCGGGTTCGTTAACTGCTGAGCCACAATGGGAACTCCCAAAAGGTCATTAATTTTGAGTTTTAATAGTGTCGACTGGTTTCAGTAGTTTTAATTTTCACTTTTCTTGGAATATAAGCTAAAGCTTCTCATTCTGGTTCTCACTTTTTTTTTTCTTTTTTTTTTTTTAACATGGTCATCTGCCAAGCAAAAGTGTGAAAAGAGAGGAGACATGGAAATAATGCTTGTTTTTTAGCATAGAGACGGTCACCAAAAAAAATAAGGGAAAGAAACTCAGAAAGGTGTTTTAAGATGCTCCTTTATAGGCTGACAAAGAAGCATTCAAAAACATGACCTCACATTAGCATTCCTGGTAACAAATACGCAGTTTATTAAAATGGTATTCAGTAGGAACTAAAGTCACATAGACAATGGAGACCCTCAAGGACATAGGACAAGCCCTCGTTTTCAGGCAGCAAAGAGCAGCCCAGCCTCTCAGACTCTCTGAAAAGAGTCAGCGCAGTAAAGATGGGAGGTACCTGTGCAGCCGGAGAGGGAGCCCTTACCCCATGGCCACTTCACCTGGCGGCTGTGAGTCAGACCAGCAGCCCCTGGGGGTCAGGGTTGGCCATGTAGCTGAGGACAGACTCTCAGATCACAGCAGGAGACAGTGCGAATTATGGGTCTCCCAACTCCCTTTGGTTGGGGTGGGAGGGACACCAGAAGTAGAAGGGATTAAGTTTTCAGCCCTCAGGGTCTGGGAGTGAGCTGTTCTTGATTCTGGGCTTCCAGACTAAACAAGAGTGCGGTTTACTTAGGAGGTGCCTCCTTATTAAATGTCAGTTGAACTAACCTGCCCCTCCTGCTGGTGGAGGAGCTGGGGAAGCCACGTGCATACCATGTGGGACCCACTGCAGAGGTTCCTTGAGCAAGAAGCCAAAGTCTGGACTTGCCAACTCTTCCAGTGTCTGTGTTAAGGGGATGTTGGGTTTTGTTTTGTTTTGTTTTATTTTATTTTATTTTATTTTAATTTTTCTTTTTAGGGCTGCACCTGCACCATATGGAAGTCTCCAGGCTAGGGGTTGAATGGGAGCTGCAGATCTGAGCCGCACCAACAACTTACCCCAATGCTGGATGCCTAACCCACTGATTGAGGCTAGGGATGGAAACCATATCCTCACAGACCCTATCTTGAGTTCTTAACCTGCTGAGCCACAACAGGAACTTCAGGGGATGCTGGATTTAAACAGGAAATGCATATCTGCTAGTTTGATGTCTCACAGAGACACAGCTAAGAGTCTGTATTCATAAACCAAGTGTGAGTGTCATTTTGTCATTGCCTTGGTTCACCCCAGGGCCAAGTGCAAACAAGATAGCAAAATAGATCCTTGGAATCAAACAGCCCTGGGAGTAAGTCATAGCTCTGGCGCTTCATCATTGTGTGACCTTGAGCCAATTACTTAACCTCTGACTTGAGCTTTCTCACCTGTAAATTGAAGATAATAATAACTCTCTTGCAGGATTTTTAATAAGGATTGAAGAGACAGCCTAGCACATGGTAGCCACTGAATGAATAGCAGTGTTGCATTAAATAGTCTAATCGTTTGGGAGGCCTTGCTGTGATGTGCAGGCTGCTTCAGAAAAAAATTATTAGCCAAATAAATCTAGCCTCAGATGCTCTGAGCAAACGTAAATTGTATCGACTTCCATGTATTGAATGGGTCTGTGAGATCATCAGAAAGTTTAAGCTAGCTGCTCACTTCATTAAAAATAATTCAGAAGATGGGCTCATTCAAGTACAGCCTGATAAAATTTGCTGACAAAAGATCGATAGGGTACACTTACATGACGTCATTTTATGATCAATTAGCACATGACCATTTATGCAAGAATCCCACCAGGGCTAGGGTGGGAGGTGTACCTCACTGAACTAAATATACGTTGTCTCTAAAGATAAGGTGTGATGGTTGAATGTTAGAGAAGGAATATTAGTTTCTGGTTTAAATAAGTCAGAAAATAAAGATAAACGGTGGAGAGTCTCAGAAGTACAGGCCCGTTGCAGGCTCCCATGAGAACGTCAAGGGAATGAGCATTTTGCCAGACAAGCTATGGGCAGACAACTCTTCTAACCCTCTGGCCATCCTGTCTCTGAAATTTCTAAAATTTTGCACCTCTTGGCATGTTATCCTAGGAGCTAAGTTTCAAATATTTGAATTTGCAGGTGAAAAGGGATGGTTTTTCATCAAGTTTGGCTTTCACCCTTGGTCCCAAAAAAAGTGAACTGAAAAGACTAACAGAAATTTACTTTGCATGCCACTTGCATGTGTGAAATTCCCCCCCCCCATTTTTTTTCCTTAAATTTTCAAATGAAGCAATGAATTCGAAGGCTGTTTCAACTGATTATTGACCTGGCCACTTTCTTCCTGTGAGACCTTCTGAATGTGAGCCCACCATTGTTTTCTCAGTAAGGAAGTAAGCCAAGGAGCAATATATTAACAAAACCATCATTTGATTTAAAGTTGTCGCAAACAGGAGACAGTTATTTGGCTTCTTTGCCATAGATCAAGCCTAAAATCTGATGTCAAGATAATGTATGATGAGACAGAGAGAATAGACTTATGGTTGCCATGGGCGCGGGAGGGTAAAGAGAAGGAAGGACTGGGAGTTTGGGATTAGCAGATGCAAACTATTATACATAGAATGGATGAAGAACAAGGTCCTACCATAGAGCACAGGGACCTATATTCAACATCCTGAGATAAACCACAATGGAAAAGAATCTGGAAAAGAATGTGTGTATGTATAACTGAATCATTTTCCTATACAGCAGAAATGAACACAATATTGTAAATAGATTATACCTCAATAAAATAATAAAATAATTTTTTTTAAAAAAAGGCAATATAATGGAAGCACTGGGAGTAAGACAAGCTATGGACCCACCCCCATGGTTTAAAGACTAGCCCTTCCATCAACACTCAGATACTTAGAATCCTGGGACCGTCTCAGCACCTCATTCTACCTACCACCCTGGGGAGGCAACTTTCTTGTACAGTTTATCACACAATCCCTACATGCTCTACATTACACATTTGTGTCATTTTAGAAACAAATGCAGTTAAATAAATGGAGGGTTAAAAATCAATCAAGCACATTTTCTTCTTCCTTGTTAAAGCGTTTGAATAATACATGCAAAAGATTGGGTAAGTCTAATTTATAGCGGTTTGCTGAGATGGTCACAGAAGTTTAGTGATGGTACTATCTAGAAATATTGAGAAGAGGCCAGGAACTCAATTTACAAACACGCTCTTCTCTGGAGGTAAGAGAGACTCTGTCTAAAAAGCTCCAGTCCTGATTCAGAAGCAAAAACTCCATCAAAATGATCACATAAGTGGAGGCAGTCCTGACCTTGATCACATCCGACGGATCCACAGAGATAAGAGAAATATTTGAGAGTGCCAAGGGAGGATTTCTAGAAATATAGGGGACTTGATTATTTTACAATCTTCTGCTCCTTCAGTGCTTAGGAATGCTTCTGGAGAAAAAAGCCTTTAAGTCCTAGCTCGTCACTAAGATAAGTAAGGGGAATCCTCATAAGCCAGAAGGAAAAGGAAAGTAAAAATCAGAACTGCAGATGAGAACTGACTCCTTGAGGTTTCCCAGTCCTGGTGAGCAAAGGACTGGAAAACTTATGTTTCCTGGTCACCCAAGGGCCAACTGCAAGAACTTGGCCTCAAAGAGGTGGGAGTCAACCTTTCACTGACTCCTATGAGGGGCTACGTACCCTGAGAAAGAACAGAATAGGGAGAAAAAAATCAGGCTAAGGCATAGGGTGAAGGAAGGAATTATTTAGGGTCTTTGCCCAGGGTTAAGGTGAAGATGTGAAGGCTGGGAAAGGAATTTCTATCTATGGGCTTGTCTTCATTTGGACTGGAGTTTCACTTTAGAGCCCCCAAACTCCCAAACAGGGAACAGATTGTTCCAGCCAATTCTAATCAGCGACTAAGCATTTTAATTTTTTTATTGATTTTTTTTTTTTTTTGTCAAGACCAAGCATTTTTAGAGGAACCTTACAGGATCCCCACACAGAAAAAAGGTAATTAGAGCCACGTTATCACTGAATTCTTCGACTTCAGGGACACCAATGGTTCACGAAACTTAAGACCTAACACTCCTGTGGGAAGCTCCAGGCTTCCCTCAGCAAATTCTCCTAAGGGAATAAGTCTCCATAAAGGCAAAGTGGCTCCAAATCCTTGGATGGATGCTGGAATGAAGAGGTCTCAGAGTTTGAAACACACACGCACTCCCACACACACACATCTAATTCTGATACACCCCCTCCCATTCATGCATCACTGATTCAATCTTTTATGTGCAAGAGGAGGTCTTAGAAGTCAGAGTGGGAAAAATCCATGGGACTCACAGATGCCATCTTTCTATTTTCTGTTTGTCTTCCTCTCTCCTTTCCTTCCTCCCTTCTTTCTAGAATGAACATAGGCAGTTATAAAATAGGCACTTAGTGGATTTGTTTCTTATTCAATATGACAGGACTGATGGCGATGGCTACAGGGTTGGCAAGGCTCCGCTATTTCCCCACAATTTAAACCACTGATAATTTTGGACAGTGTGTGTATTTGGAAAGAAGATGATGTAAAAATGTAAGGTCGTTGGTCCAATCCCTGGAGAAGCTAGTTAGCCGCACCCCCGCTCACTGCATGGAAGGCCACCTTTTCTTTTTTTCTTTCTTCTTTTTTTTTTTTTTTTTTTTTTTTTTTTGTCTTTTTTCCTCTTCTAGGGCCACTTCCTGTGGCACATGGAGGTTCCCAGGCTAGGGGTTGAATTGGAGCTGTAGCTGCCGGCCTACACCACAGCCACAGCAATGTGGGATCCGAGCCGAGTCTGCAACCTACACCACAGCTCATGGCAACGCTGGATCCTTAACCCACTGAGCGAGGCCAGGGATCGAACCCACAACCTCATGGTTCTTAGCCGGATTTGTTAACCACTGAGCCATGACGGGCACTCTGGAAGGCCACCTTTTATTCCTTCCCTCCTCCCTTTGTTCCCATCTTCTTTCTCTAACATCATCAGAAACAATTCTAAGGCAGCTGATGAGTAGGTTGATGAGGAAACTGTAAATATGAAAGCAGAGACAGAGAAGCCAAAGGTGAGGCAGGCACACAGAGTGAGAACTTGGAAGACTAGTTCCTTTTCCTCCAGGTAGGCCACTGGAATACACTGGAAACCACGTCAGTGCACGTTCCCAGGTGTAGGTTGGAAGCAGCTTTTCTGAAAAACATAACTCACACGTGACTCGCGCCCTCAGATGTTCTCTCCTCTGGCCACACTAAAGCACTTAGCCCATCCTCATCTCCCACATGTAAATCACACTCCACAGTTAACCAGTAAATACTTCAGATTTTACCAAAAATTTGGAGGGGACCGAGCAAAGTTCTGTTGCAGGCATGAGCACAATCTGATGAGAAAGTCCGCTTTAGAAATACATTTGCTCCTGTGGAAATCCTCTTACCTGCCAGCTCACCTGAGGGAAGTGTCACCCTCTAAATGTCCTTCCCCATCAATTTCAGGGTGAGCTTAGGCTCTGAGGAGGAGGCATCTAGTGAGCACTGAGTGGGTAGGGCAGAGTGAACGAGTCTTCGTTTTAATTCCATCCTGGCATCTTAAATGTGCTGTTGTAGGAGTTCCCGTTGTGGTGCAGCGGAAGGGAACCTGACTAGTATCCTTAAGGAGGTGGGTTCGATCCCTGGCCGTGCTCAGTGGGTTAAGGATCTGGCATTGCCGTGAGCTGTGGTGTAGGTCACAGACGCAGCTCAGATCCTGCTTTGCTATGGCTGTGGTGTAGGCCGGCAGCTGTGGCTCTGATTCAACCCCTAGCCTAGGAACCTCCATAAGCTGTGGGTGCAGCCCTAAAAAGATAGAAAAGAAAAAAAAAAATGTGCTGTTGTATTGCGCCTATTGCCAAAACTCGGCCTCTGTCTGCCAGTGCCGAATAGAAATTCGGAGACAGAGTTTTGGGTGAAGGATAAAAAGATAGCTTTATCGCTTTGCCAGGCAAATGGGGCAGGCTAATACCTTAGAGACTCTGACCCCCATTGGGAGAGATTGGGAGGTGGTTTTACAGTTTGGGAGTGAAAAATAGGGCCATTGATAAAGCATCAGGGTAGATGAGAGCTTGCACTGTTTTTCTGAGCTGGTGTTTAGGCGGTCCCAGGATTGGCTCTGCAGATCCTTCTTTTGGAATGAAGAATGCTTCATGGACATCTTCCCTTTGTTGGGGGTTCAGTTCTGTGGAAGACCTCAAAGCTGTTTTTACGATTCCTTGAGGAGGAACCAGGACCTGCCCCAAGGCTGCACTGTTGTCTCTAGACTGTTCCTCCCTGGTCTCTGCATCCCTTCCCTTCCCTGATGAGCAGCCATCCGAACCTGCTTTTTGGAGCTCAGGGAAGGTCATGGAATGGAGGCTGAAGCCCATTCCCCCAAAAGAAGAAATGGGGTGCACAGAAAGGCTTGTGTGCCCAAGAGCCCCACAGGGCCCTGCTCGGTTTCATGCCCACCTAGGGCAATGCCTGGTCATGTTTTCTGGCAGAAGGTGCCCAGCCAATCAAAATCAGCAGACCTACTAGGGCGTGGCACTGCAGTAGCTGTGGGAGAGTCGAGGAGGTATTTTGGCCACAAAGATAATTTACAATCTGCTCAGGAAGCCAAAAATGTACAAGAGAAATAACTGGAGAACAGCATGCTAATCTCCACAAGAGATGCCAGGATGGCAGTGTCAGTGTCCCTGCTGTGGGGAAGGTGACAACCTGAGAACAATGGTCCTGCAGCCGTGAGTGAGCAGGTGTGGTTTACTTGCAGGATAGATGAGAGAGGTGGCAGGTGGGAGGAGAGCTGTTGGCAACTGTCTATTTGCTTTCCTGAGCGTTGCAAGTAGTGATGGGAGGTACCTGCCCTCTGACGGTTAACTGTAGCTTAGCCTGGAACTGGAGAAACACGGATTCTCATGGGGGGCGACAGAGCCTTTTCTTCCTGTGGTTCTAATGCAGGTGCAGGTACCCTCCATGTAGGGATACGTTTCCCTATTCAGGGTGTTTGTATTTACTCACAGTCCATAAATCTAAATTCCACAGAAGCTTTTGCTATTTTGACCACTTAGGATAGTATTTTATCCTTTATGAAAGAGAAAGAAGAGATGGACTCTGATATATGATATTTGGTATGGAGGCAGATGCTTTTTTTTTTTTTTAAGTTTACTAGTGATAGATTTCTAAGAATAGAAACCACCTCATTGGCTATGACATTAATTCCACATTAAATCGGGTATTGTCCACCTTTTAAAGGAGTCCTTAGGTTCTCACCAATGAAGAGGTACCAGAGCCCACTGGTAACACACCTTTAAGCCCTCTGCCTGGAAGGCTTGCATCTTTCGTTCCAGTGCAGTTCACTCTGTAAACTCATCTCCAGCACTCACCCCATCCCACTGTCTCCCTGACTGCTCCTCCTCGACGTAACGATGTGACCTCTCAAATGCCATTTAGCAGTTACTGATTCGGGTCTCAACCCCTCAGAAGGAGGTGGTTACTTAAGGACATGAGCAAGATCGAATCATTTTGGTATAACCCTAATCCCCAGCATAAGGCATAGACCATGGGGATTAAAATTGCGTTGAACTGAATTTAAAGCCTTTTTGATAAACTCTCATGAATCTATATTTTTCAGCATTAAATTCCCTTTTTTTTTTTTTTTTTTTTGTCTTTTTAGTGCCACACCTGATAGTTCCCAGGCTAGGGGTCCAATCGGAGCTGCGGTTGCCAGCTTACACACCCCAGCTATAGCAACGCAGGATCTGAGCCACATCCACTACCTACACTGCAGCTCATGGCAACACCAGATCCTTAACCCATTGAGAAAGGCCAGGGTTTGAACCCATGTCCTCGTGGATACCAGTTGGGTTCATTAGCACTGAGCCGCAATAGGAACTCCCCAAATTCTCTTCTTTCTAGCTTTTTGGTGGACACTGCAGTGCACTACCCAGATCCCCTTCTGGAGCAGAGGGCACCTTACCCCAGCTGCTGGGAAGCCACTCTGAGTCATCAGCACTTTTAGGGATGAGAGCACCTGCTGAACGAAACCCTACCCAAGGTCACCCTATCGCAGGGCAGCTGGTCCCAGTGATGGAGAGGCATGCAGGCCTGGCTCTCGCCCAGCTTGGGGACTGCTCGGTTGAGTCGTCCACCTGCAGGTCTGCAGCAGTGAACTCTCCCTCTGCTCCATCCTGCTTTGTCCCTTTCCACATGTGTTTGCTCCCTAATACCCCCTACCCACTCGTCTCCTTTCAGTCCCCTTTCGGGGGAACACAGTCTGTAAGAGGAACAGGAAAGTACTGCACAGCTTTTATTTTTTCACTTCCTGCTCACTAAACCCACACAGGCAGTGGCTCAGAGGAGGGGGTGTGAGACCGTTCTGGTGATATTCTACATAGTGGTCTATTTAATAACTGAAAGTGACTGTCTCTTCTCCTTGTTTTAGAAATAAATACAACAGATGTTTTGTGGAAGAAACCAAACGACACTTCTGGTCCTCCTGGGGCTTGTTTAATTTTTCTTTCCAAAACAAATAGTTGAACTCTGTTTACCTACCAACAGAGAACATGCCTGAATTCATATCCCTTCTCCTATTTGCTGAAAGCAGACATGTCAAAAAAAGTCGAGATAATTTTCTAGGTGCTTCGAAAAAACTGTTATAAAGAAAATCCCTGCACTATAAATGATGTATGAAAAAGAACAGATGTAAAATGCTTCTGAGGAAACAAACTGAGTTCATGAAAGAAAACTCATTTTATGTCTTTTCTGAGATAAAAGATGTGACCCCATTTTGGGAGAAAGCAGCAGAAAATCTATATGTGAAGCCATAACATCAAAAAGTTACATTCTTGACAAATATAAATTTCAAGTGGTATTATAAAGCAGTCCAGAAAATTCAATCTTTCTGAGCATTTGATTTGTGAGATGTCAAACTCATGGTAGGTATTGTGGTATTTTGGGAATCCATTAAAGTTCTTTAGCAAGAAAAATGTGACCAACAGAAATTACATTTTAAACTAGTAACAAGGCTACGGTAGAGATTAATAAAAGCAGGGAAATGGTTTAGTGATAAAATATTATGAGAAATAAAATATTTTCATGGCACAAAATTTTTTACTGTGGAAATCTTTATAATAACCAGCAAAAGTAACTCTGAAAATAATTCATGATAGGAGACTGAATTTTGATTGCATTTTTAAATGGAGCACACTTTTAACTACAGATGCTAAGAAACGATCTCTTTATTAAACGCTTTAACATTTCATTTTTTGTGCACAGGTATGATGTGCATGTAAAATTTCATTTAATTTTCACACTTAGCTATTGAGGTGTCATCACTCCTATTTTAAAAATGGAGAACTGAGACTCAGAAAGATTACGTAACTTGTCTAAGGATTCAGGAAAGTTCTAGACACACAAGACCATTGCTCTCTTACTTACCACGTAAAATCAGCATCGATGTGATTTTCTTTTCAGGTTTCAGGACTGACTTGGGTTTTCACCGGGCACTGTATTCAGGGCCTGCAAACTGCCGCCGGTTCTTTGGTTTGGGGATGGGAGAGATTCTGAAACTCTTTGAGGTGTATTTACTCTTCTAAAATATTTTTCAAAATTACCAAAACGAGACGTCCTCTTTTGACCCAAAGAGCCAGAGAACACTTTTATTCATCCTAAAAGTTTGAGTTGATTTTAGAATATGACTCTGGTTCGATTGTCTTAAGTCTATTCTCCTAAGTCCACTGTGGGCCCCTGTTTACTCATATTCAAGTCTTTTTAATTTTTTTTTTTTTCTGTCTTTTTAGGGCCCCACCCATGGCATTTGGAGGTTCCCAGGCTAGTGGCAAATTGGAGCTGCAGCCGCTGGCCTCCACCACAGCCATAGCAACTCGGGATCCAATCCACATCTGTGACTGCACTACAGCTCGAAGCAACACTAGTCAGACTCGTTTCTGCTGAGCCGTGAAAGGAACTCCTAAATTAATTTTCTTTTTTTTTTTCTTTCGGTCTTTTTGCCTTTTCTAGGGCTCCTCCCACGGCATATGGAGGTTCCCAGGCTGGGGGTCCAATCAGAGCTACAGCTGCCGGCCTACGCCAGAGCCACAGCAACTCGGGATCCAAGCCGAGTCTGCAACTTACACCCCAGCTCAAGGCAACACCAGATCTTTAACCCACTGAGCAAGGCCAGGGATCAAACCCAAGACCTCGTGGTTCCTGGTTGGATTCGTTAACCACTGCGCCATGATGGGAACTCCCTAAATTAATTTTCTAATCAAAGTATAGTTGACTTACAATATCGTGTTAGTTTCAGGTGTCCAGCAAAGTGATTCCTTTTTTTTTATTATTATTATTCCCGAAAGTGTCTCGGGAATCAAGACTCTTCTCTTGGTTCACAGAAGTTTCATTTCTTTAATAGGTGACTTTTGGCACAAACAGCTTCTGTCATTATTGCTCTTCTTTGCAGGATGGGTTCTAACTTCCACTCTGCCCGCTTGAGCCTTTTCAAATCCCTGCCCTCCCGGTCCCCCGACCCCCCAGGCAGCGTGTCCCTTTTCGGAGGAGATCCACCTCTGCTGTGCTGGCTTCTAACCAATGTGTCGTGGCACCCCTGCTCTCTGGGGTCTCCCCGACTTCCTGCTCCTCCAGGGCCCCTGGTGCTGATCACTCACTGCTGCGTGATAGGGACGTGGACATTTGGAATGGCCCCTGGGTCCTGGCTACACATCTCCCCCCTCCCCCCCCCCTTTTTTTGACACTGTGTGGAGATTCAGAGTTTGAAGCTATAAAATAGAACTGTTTGTTCTAATTTTATATCTTTATATCTTTTACCTATAAAATCTGTCAACTGCTGAAAAGACACACTAAAAACCTCCCATTACTGTTGTGCTTTTGTCCTATTTCCAAAGTCGTTCCTCAGTGAGTCCTGCCACATGGGCTGATACTGAGGGGAAGCAGGAAGTTCTCCTCCACTTTGGCTGGGTCTGAAGATGAAACTGACAAAGACGGGTTAAACAGGAGGAAAGGGGACACATTTTATTAAGCTTGTACCTGTCGATGGGGGCCTTTACAAGAGTAGGGAGACCTGAAACCAGGACCGGAGGAGGAAGGTTCTCTACCTTTCAGCCAGAGGAGCAGTAAATGTGTGAAGAGCTGACAAGACAAAGTGTTGTAGGCTGTGGGAATTAAAGGCAAGAAGTGATGCAGTTTGTTTATAGAAACGTCTCGCCCTGAATTCCCCATCTCTGAGGATGTGGGTGCCTCCAGCCTCCTGGTCCAGGGAGGGAACCTTTCTCTTGGGAGCTTTACCTCTTGCTTTCAGAAAAGAAGGCAGTTGGTTGGGAGCTCAGGGTGACCTCCCTGTTCCTGCCCTTTTCCCAAAATCCTTCAGCTAAAGATCCTCAACTTATCAATGCACTATATTTGGGGATGGCTTGGCCAGACCCCACATCAGTACATGAAATATTATGACAACTGGGTTTTCCTCGGGGTGGATAACTTCTGTCAATGTATAACTCCTGTCACGTTAACAGTTTTGCCCTCAAATCCCGCTTCTCTTGATATTCCACTCGCCCTTTCTGGCTTCTTACGATGTGTGTTTTTCTAGTCACTCTGACCAGCTCTCCATGGTCAGTTCCTCTTTGTTACTTTACAGGTGTCTTGTGAATGACATAGAGCTGTATTTTGCTTCTGAACCAAGCAGGAGATCCTTTAATTTTGAAAGAGGGATCCAGCCATGAACCTTGAGTATAATCATGTACAGCCTTACTTTTATTCCTGTCTAATATTTGCCAGTTTACTTTGAGAAGTCTTATTTTCTCATTACAGTTCTTCTTCCCACCTTTGTGGTCATGCTCGATCCAGATTATCTCAAGCCTGGATCTTGAGAGACCCCACCTCCCCCTTCTCACTCCTGGCTTCCAATTCTGTCTCCATATAGCAGCCAAATGCATAACTTAACCCTTTGAACCAAATCATATCACTCCCCCAGTTCAAACGTTTTGATTATCTCAGGTTGCGGTTGGAATAAGATGCAGCTTTGCATCACGCAATGAGACTGAATCATCTGCGTCCTTGCCTGGCTCTCCAACTTGACTCCCCCTCCCCTGTTCCTTTTCTTTCCCCCTCCTCCCCATCTCCCCTTCTGCTCCTCCTCCTCTTCCTATACCTTCTTCTTCTTTATTATTTCTTTAAAGTGCCAAATCCTTTCATCAGGTTGAAGCTCTTTTCCCTAACTTTTCAACCAGCAATCTCCTTTCCATCCCTTGGATCTCAAATTAGATGTCACCTTCCTTGACACTGTCTATGACCTCGAATGGGTTATTTCCTCTGGAGCAGTCAGCCATAAACCAATGAATGAAATAAATACAGATCATGTGATTACAGGTGCTAAAGCATAAGCCCTATGAAGCCAGGGGCCACTTGGATCTAGATTAGCATATCTCCTAGAAAGCACTCAAACATCTGAGGAATGCAAATGTAACCTTGAGCTAAGTTAGCAACTCTGAAATACTCAGAGCTCTGCCACCCCTCCCATCTGTATTTACTGTGCTTTCTTCCCCCCTCCCCCCTCCAATCTGCTGTTTCCAAAATGACTCTATGGTGATTTATTGCTTGGTTGCAAATCCACCAGCCCTGTTTCAGCACTTCCCTTCCTGTTCCCTCCCTGACATTTACTCATCTGTAGAGTGTGACTAGGTTTGTTAGGAAAATTAAATGAGCTGATCTTGTATGAAGGCTTCCCAGACACATAGGAAGGGCCATCTCCTTTAGCAATGGTGGTGGATGATCTCTTTCTCCTCTGTCACCATGCTCACCTGGTTCTCCTTCCCGCAGTGACCAGCTTGTCTCCTTCCCATGCTCTGCACGCACGCTCTATGCTCCTAAGTCTGTCTGTCTCTCCTTTTCTCCCCTAAACACTCTCCCCAGGTGATTTCATCTACTCTCATATCTCAGCCACCACTTGTTGGCAAATGGACATCCTGCATCCCTAAAGCTAACTGTACCTAATGTAAGTTAGCTTCATCATGGATTTGCTCTGCAGTTACTGGGAGCCTCCCCAACTCCTCTTCTCCAAGCCCAGCATCTAGCCCACATCTCCTGCCCCAATGTTATCTCCAAGCTCTGCCTCTACGTCTCTCTGCTCACAGCTCCTCGCTCCAGGATTGATGTCCTCAGATCCTTGCTTCACAATCCATCTTTCTAGAAGCTTCCAGAGCCACCCATCCAACCCACAGAACTCACGCATCCCTTTCTTGATCCCTTTCTTTATTGGCCCTCATCAGCCTCCCCTGGCAAGAATAACAAGTCAGGTTTCTCGGGTGGCATTTAAGGCCCTCCGTGATCTTCCCCGACCACTCCAGTCATACCTTCTAAATGCCCTCCATCAGTTTTCTTTCTGTTCTTTTATGTTCTTTATGTCCATTTCTCTCACACCATCTTCTCTGCCTGAAATGGCCTTCCTATCCTTCCCTGTACTTATCCTGGGCGGGCCGCATCCTCTTCATCCTCTCGTGGTTAGCTCAGCACTTCTCTCCAGCAAGCTTTCCTTAACCCCACTCCTCCCTGGCTGAACCTCACTCCTGAGCTCCCTTAATTCCACAAGAAGCATTTCCAATACTGCTCAACTCATGAACTATCTCATAAAAATATCCTGTGTTCCCTCTTGGAAAACACATGGTGTGTGATAGAGAAGGGGGGTTAGATTGAAAGATTTTATTTTAGCCAAGTATGACATTAAAGATTTTCTTACAAAGTTCACTTAACATCATTTAGTAAAATCTTTACTATTGATGCTCTCTTGAGGCAAATGTTGAAGTTCCCCTCAATATATTATCTGTTCTTTTAACGTATTTCACATGGATGGGTAAAAAGCATTAGCCAGAATTTCTCATTACACTTGATGGCTCCTCTTAGTCTTTTTTTTTTTTTTTTTTAATCCACTGACCCCCTGCACTGATCCTTGGCTATTCACACCCATTCTTCCTGGTTGCTTCTCGAGTTGAATCTGACTCCAAGACCCCATGGCAATGGTCCCTACACCTATCACTAGAGTCCCCTTTAAATAAAGTCTGCCTTGCCATTCTTTTAAGAAACATCAGGAATAAGTTTTCTTTAATATAATGATAGAATTCTTTCTATCCCTATGGCATATGTTAGTTCCAAATATAATGATACTAATTAATATCACCTTCCTTTTTATAGTGCCTATATTTTTATTGGAAAAATATTTTCTTCACTCCCTCCCACACTGAAAAACGTGATACATATTAAGTAAAATTATTTTGCCACACACATATATATATAGATAGATAGATAGATATTATGCACAGAAACCATGGCAACTTGACTCTAAGAAGGGAGATTAAAAGCATATTTTCCCCTCCCCAAAGTTTATAGAGAACAAATTTCAAGATTAATCTGGCTTGAGAAATAAAGTGAAATATTTGGGAATAACTATTTAACTATTTTTGTTTCTTTGGCTGCATGGGGGGTGGCATATGGAGTTTTCTGGGCCAGGAACTGAACCCATGCCACAGCAGCAATGCAAGTTGCAGCAGTGGCAATGCCAGATCCTTAACCCACTGTGCCACAAGAGAACTACAGGGATAACTAGTTTCATTCTATTTATATTTTTAGGTATATAAGGTGATTTCATTTCCTAACACAAAACTTTCAAAGCTACAGCTTAAAAATGAGTGCACAGATTATACATGGCATTTTCAGAGGCTCTTTCAAAGAGATTGTGAAAAGCTTTCTTCCATTTGTGGATGAGATCAGCATGGAAATGGACTTGCTTTCCTGCTGAATACCAGGAGCAGCAGCCTGGTGTCTGTGAGCCAGCAGAAATGAAGCATTCTTGCTGTTGTTCTTTCCTTCTTCTTCTGATTCTAGCCTGAGTCTCTTCCCCCAAGTGTGAGCCAGACCCAGAAGCAGACTCCATTTGGCCAACCCCAGCACTGGCCACTTTTGACTCCCAGAGGGGAGGGGAATACATGTCACCCTGAAAGTCACACAGCTGGACCCCACTGGCAAAGCAGAGAGCAGCCAGACACCCCCTTGGAAGAATGACTGTAGTTGTTTCTGAGCCAGCTCTTGTCTAATTTATTCTTTTATACGTGGCATTAACTCAGCCATTGTTTTCTCACACATTTGTTTTTCTCTGTCTAGGCTGCAAAATCAAAATTTCTGTCTGTTGAAGTCCCTCTCATTCTTCAACGCCCATCTCAATGCAAATTTGCTGAAAATAATCTTTAGCAGGTTTATGACATTCATATAGTTTGATCAAGGAATGGCTTACATTGCACATTGAGATATGAAATATTAAAAAGAGAGAATACAGAGACCATTATGTGCAAGTTGGCTTCCATTTTCTGAAGGCTACAGGCTATTCACGTGCATGCTCATTACCTTAAAAGGGATGCTTGCTAAGAGCAGCTGGAGACTGCTCTGTTATCTAGCAATGCAAAGATGCTAAAAGCAAAGTAATGAAATCCCTGCCGGATAGCCTCTGTGTGAATTAATCTCATGTTCTCCTGTGACTTGAGAGTGTCTTAGCTTTCAACCAGCTTAGAGCATTTAAAAAATTCACTTTCACGATCATTGATTAAAGACCTATGTGAAAAAAATAAGCTAGGGATTGAGGATACACACGTGAAGAAGTTATGAGTCTAAAGAAACACTGAGAAAGAGGGAAAGAAGGGGTGCTATATAGCTCCTGGTCAAGATTTATTAAATAAATGATTGAATGAATGAGTGAGTGAGTGAGTGCAGCCATGACCTATCTTTTGCATCCTGGGCACCTCTCTAAGAACCTAGTAGACACCCCCATGGAATGTCTCACCTCAAAGGCAGCAGGAGTCAAGCCGAACTTGTTGATTGCTTCCTTTCCGGTTGTTTGATTTGGTTGTGAGTATCTCTTAGACTAGAAATTGCACATCATCTTGGCTTCTCCTGCTCACTTAATTTTGAATCAACATTTGCCAAAATCCGGCCAGCAGCACCTGTCTTCCGCCTTCTCCAACGTACGGACATTGCCTATTTCAAACTTGGCTGCACAGTGGAAGGACATACACTTGTCGCCCCTACATGCCCAGTCTCTTTGAAATTCATCATCTCCACTGTAGTCAGAACTAGAGTCTAAACACTGATCTTCTTAAAAATCTTCAGTCACTGTTAGTTGAATTTTCCTTCTTAATCCCAAGCAAACAGTGAATCTCAGCTTCATTTCATGCCCTCTCACCATCAACATTCTGGCCAGGACTTTTCACAGTCGCCTACAGGCTACTTTTATCAGAATCAGCTGGGGTGCTAGTTCTTGGATCCCGTTTCTCCTCTGTCAGTCACACTCTAGAGAAGCAGCCTGGAATCTACATTCGTAATAAGCTCCCCAGGCCATTTTTAGGCATATAAAATTATAATAAATGGCTCAAAAGAACACTTTGCTCTTTTCAGTTCTCCCTGACCCCACTTTCACAGATCAGGCTTAGAGGGGTTCTTCCAGTTCCCTGACTTTCGGTTACAAAACAGAAAGAGACTCGTGGGCATAGAAGACAGACAGGGAGAATACACACGTGAAGAAGTTATGAGTCCAAAGAGACACTGAGAAAGAGGGAATGAAGGGTTGGTCCCAGCCTACTGGTGAGACTATTGGGGCACAGGAGGAGAACCAGCTGACCTGAGTCAGTGAACCCAAGTCCTTTAGTCAGAGTCCTCTCCCTTACCCTGATATTTCATATAGGCCTCGAAATTAGACCCCTTTGACTCTTGCAAAGGAAGATTAGTGAATATTTGTGTGTGAATATTTTTAAAAATCTAAATAACAGGAGAAATTGATTGCAAAATAGTCAATGTTATACATGAAAAAGAAACTCTAAAAAATGTATTGGAACCTACTGAACATATCAATCAGAGTATCCAGAAGAAATTTCACTCTAAGTTTGGCTCAGTTTTAGCTACTTCTCTTGACTGTAAACGTTGAAAATAAATGTGTCAGCCATTTAGAGAGTAAAACCCAGGGCCAATTTTCAGTCCATTTTCCATCTTTTAAATTCTCCAGGGAAACCAGGCAACATTATTTCGCTCTGTCACCTCAGTGGCATTGGAGTAGAAGGAAATCTATATTTATAGGATGATTCCATGCTTAGTGTATCTGAAAGCACAATTCAAAGTAATAAATTAAGCAGAAATTATACTCATTTTAGATAAAAAGTAATCTCGTTTCTTCTGGAAAGAGCAGTGGATAAGAACATTTTATTCCCTGAAGGATTTTACATTTTATAGTCATCACGGTATCAGTTCTTAATTTGCTCAGTTTATAGCATTGTAGGAAGTTGACACTCTCAGTACTCAGAAATGGGTGTTCACTCAAAGAGCTTTAGGTGCACCTGGTAATACTTTTTCAATCTGCATGATGCACTGAGTAAATTTAATATTTATTACTCTAGGAAAGATTTATTTCTGTGTATGTATAAATATATTTTTCTCTATGTTTCTATGGGTATGGCATTTTTATTTGTATTTATTTTTATTTAGTCTTTTTAGGGCCACACCCTCAGCATATGGAAGTTCCCACTCTAGGAGTCTAATCAGAGCTGCAGCTGCCAGCCCACACCACAGCCACGGATAAGCCAGATCTGAGCCACATCTGCAACCTACACCACAGCTCATGGCAATGCCAGGTCCTTAACCTCCCTGAGCGAGACCAGGGATCAAACCTGAGTCCTCATGGATACTGGTTGGGTTCATTACTGCTGAGCCACAACAGGAACTCCATGTATGACATTTTTAATATTTGTTTCACTGGAATGAAGCAACTGCCATTGCATAACTTATTTAACTCACTATTGCATAATAATATCTATGTAAACTATCAAGATGCCAACCTGGGTGTATATACATGAAACACTTTAAGTCAACTTTGAAATGTTAGAGGGCAGTACTGAGAATCAATGCATTCTTCAGAGGATCATTAACAAAATGAGGGCAGTCAAGACACAGAAAGATGTTCACCCATCAGCAATGCTTTGCCATTGTTTAAAATGCAGAATCGTTTTCAAGATGCTCAAGGTAGTTGTTGTATAAGAGCAGATATTTTTGTGCTGATTTACAAGTAGGCTAAGTCTATTAATAATTTGATCACCCAACCATGCCTCTTCTGACATGATAAATAACAAAAGGAGAACATTTTGCTGTTTACAGAATGATTTCCCAATTCAAGATGGCAGTGCTGTGAGTTAGACATCACCATCGGTCTCTTACACGAGGAGTTTGATGTCCAGAGAGAGAGATGAACAGAGGCGCCTAAGGACCCGTCTAAGCTCCTAAGCCGTGGACTGGCATAGGTGCCTGGGGCTTCTGACCCCCACGCACTTTCCATAGATCTTGCTGCTTATAAACGCTCTTTAACCATCCTGCTTTGCTTGCATGTCCAAACAAATGCCAGGCTTCAGGAGGAATATTTTATAATGGGAAAGTCTCCTAATCAATTGCCTCCAAATGGAGGCAGAGACGAGCAGAGAATCGGGAATAAAGCAATGTAGTGAAGCTTGGAAATCTTTCAACAACCAGTAATTAAAGAGTTTTGCCATGCACAATTTAAGAATTACTCACAGGGTAAATTTTTTTACCTAAACGGATTAGCTGCAGACACAAAGCTTTGCTGGAGTATGCACATCATCAATGACTCAGAAAAATCACCTGCTCTGATCACTTTTCCATTTTCACAGACCAGAGCTTATTGACTCAGCTTTTGTGGTTATTGATACAGATGCTGTTACTTTCAATTCTTTATCTTCCATGGAACTTCCTGTTTTCAGAACATTTACAGGATGTTCCCACTACATACATGACAGGGAAGAGTCTGGGTTTAATTCTTTATGGAGGCTTCAAGCTACAGTTGGCTTAAGTAGCTTGTTCTGGATGGTAAATTTCCAAATCATGAGACATCCTTGGGTGAACCAGAATTGAAAACTCTTAAATGAACATCTCCTGGCCCAGGGAATGTCAGTGGTACTGTCAGAAAGAGTTAGCTCTCCACAAGCCTGAGACCAGGGGCGCTCTTTTCATTTATTTTCTGTCATCTCGCCAGTGTCATTTTCATTTGGCTTTTAGCAAGTGAGTGTGAATTAGCCACAGATCCCCACCTGTCTGATTACTTTGAAGTGCCAACTCTGATTTTATCATTTGGGCAGGGGTTAGAGGCCAGGGCCGCTGAGTTCTCTATCTGGCATCCTTGTCATGCCCTTTCTCATTTTCTTGTATAAAATTCTTGAAAGTAGAGCACTGTATGTGAATATGATTTCATGTGTACAGTTAATTTTGACAGCACTTTGTTCTCATGACTTGTGCCTGGATCCTGACCTGTAGCTGTTAGCGGTGAGTTACAGAATACAATGCCACACTTTATATAATGTATGACAGAGAGGTAGCTTTTTCTAACTGCAAAGTACCATTTGACCATTAGGTCAGAGAATGGCAATTGCTGGAGAAGCACGGGTTACAATACTGATAGAAAATCATTAACAATGACATTATGGTTTGAAACAGGACTTTCTGACATGTTCCCCTCAGTTGACTAATTCCTATCAAACAGAACTAAAGATGAAGACCAACTAGGTTGAAGAGCTTTTAAATTTTCTTATCTAAATTTGAGCATAGGACTGTCTTCTTTGAGCATATTGAGAACATTCCCCAGCCTTCTAAGAGCAAGGTTGAGTGACTCTAATTCCCAGAACACTTGGTAAGGTTTGGTGCATTGATTTGTTTTTTAATGGCCTCATCTAATATATAATCATTAATCATCCTTGCCAGAAGCTAGTCATAGACAATTGCAAAGTATGTGACAGAGAATTCCGCCCCCTGTCCCCTGGCTAGCTCAGCCCACACACCTCTGGCCCGATTGTGCGTGGCTATCTCAAACTAGAATTTTAAAAGCATGGAAGATTCCACTTGAGATGTTATTTTGAGCCCTAAAAATACTATTAAAACTCAAATTTAGGATGCTTTCAGCTCCAAGTAACAGAAAATCCTGACTCAACATGCTTTTTCAATGACAAATATAATAACAAATATAATGACTTCTGGAGTCATTTGTCCCCAGTGCTGGTTGGTGCAGAATATCAAGCATCTCAGTATTTCCACTCTGATAACATCAAGTTAATTTATTGCACAGATATTAGATTTGCATGGCAACATTCTGAGGCATAAAATAGATGTGTTGTGTCATAAGTCTTTTTATCAGCAACAGCAACCTTTCCCAGAAGTCTTTAGTAGATTTGTGCCCATGTGTTGTGCTCAACTGTTGGCCAGAATTGGTCCACACAGACACTAATCCTTGCAAGGGAAAAGGTCTACCATGGTTGCTTTGACCAATCACAATTCAACACCTGAGGCCTCCTCCTTGGAAAGATGGGTCCAGTGGGTACCAGAATGAAAGTAAAGGTCTATGAGGAAGGAAGGAAAAGGAGGAGCAAGCATTGGTGTAAGGTAACAGATTCTATCTGGTAAATATCAAACACAGCTACATAGACTTAAAAAAGGTCAAGCCATTTACCATTTCTCTTTGTCTTTATTATTAAGTCTTTAAACAATATTTCACATTTTCAAAATATGGTATCACACACCTGATCTCATTTAATTATCATGGAATGGCATTGCTTTTATAGACCACGCACCCAGGTATGTAAACATCTAACATCACGTTTTACAACAAAAATGAATTTTTACCCTAACACAGTGTTTTTAACTCCTGATGAGAAAATTACTGATAGTCTCTCTATGCATGTTAGACTCAGGTAAGTTAGAGTTTCATTTTTCAGTGTAGCATTTTCTTCTTCCCCTCCCCTAGCTTTCTGGAGGGTGCGACGGGAAGGTTATCTACCAGCCAGGTAAGAGGGGTGCAGGGTTTCCTTCCTCCTGGCTGTCATGTGTCTACACCACATACTATCCACTCGTACCTCTATCATCAGTTCTGATTTTGCATTGTTATTCCCTGAGGCTGGCAAATGCCAAAACACTGGTTTATCCATGCTGCCAACTACTATTGCACTCCCTTTGTGAAAGCATGAGGTTTTGGGTTTTTTTTTTTTTTTTCCAGGTCCACTGATTTTATCAGCTACTTCCACATTTTCCTGAAGGGCATTTGATATAGTCATCCTGTATCTGACACCCTTCTAGGGAAACTGGGGCAATCTCAGGGCTCACCTAAGCACAGTGTCCTCTGCACCCTATCCCCTGCTCCTTAAGGTAGCTCAAGGGACTCAAGGATGCCCAGCTTCCACATCATCACACAGACTGACTGTCTGATACCAAGGTGTATCCTGGGATTCTGGTCCCCTCCCTTCCATTGGCTCACCCAGTGGGCCCAGGATACCCCCGGTGCCTTTTGAGATACACACATAGCTAGTGCCATGGCTTAAACATCATACTCAGAATCCTTACAGCTCTGAATTTTGATGATCAACACACAGGTCTTTTTGACCCATAAAGCTCTTTCCTGAAAATATTTTCTTAGTTGTAGTTTCCAAGGGCCTCATCTGAAAGTCAAAAGCTTAAGGAAACTAGTGTAGACACTTTCATTTGTTACCTGACTTCGTGAAGAAAAGCAGGATTTGAGAAGGAACTCTCAGCCAATAGAGCACATTGTCATCTCACTAGATGTACAACAACCTCATGAAAGCAGATTTTTCAATAGATTCAATAGCAATCGTTAGAGGACAATAAGGAAATGACTTCAGGTCATGATTAAGCCACTAAGGAAAGACCCACTGACTGCAGGGCAGACTTTTCCATTCCAAATCCTTTGTTCTTGCCACTATGACATCATGCCATTGGCTATTCCGAATATTAGAAGTGTGAGTAATCTTAGCATCTGGCACCTGGCCTGCTGCAAGAAGGTCCACTTGAGAAGTGCATTTGGGTCCGTCACCCCCAGGGGAGAGGTCTGAGGGCTACCCTACCCACCCTCAGCTTCCTGACCCAGAGCTGAGGTGTTGTGCTCAAGCCTGCCTCCCCCCAGCCCCTGAAAGACTCTGGGCATTTTCCACTCTTGGGCCCATTTCCTCAGAATCACTCTTTCCTGCTCAAGAGCAGTTTCATCTGAGGAATTAATTCCTGGGAACATGTTACCCATCCTACCGAAGTTATGTGGAATTTTACCCAGGCAGTTTGGGAACAAGAGTTTAATCCATTGTGTCGCATAATTCCACTGGTTGAAATTTCATGAGCCCGGCCAGAGGAGGGAAGTAAGAGGTAATTAGAAAGATTATAAAATAATTTTTTTTTTGTCGAAGGTGCTCTGAAGGATGGTGAAAGAATATTCAGATGTCCTCACATTCCTCCTGGTGAACCATCACCACCTCATTCCAAGCAGCCTGTCCACCTCAGACTTGGAAAAACAAAGAGTCAGGACTTGAAGTTTTATATACTTTGCTGCAAATAAAATGTGTAGCTCCATCTTGAATTCCAAGGAATCTTCTACACAAGCTGTTTGTATTTACAGCTTTGACATTTGCCAAGGAATCTTGACCCTGACCCGGTGAGAAACATTAAAACTCCCTTGTGTGATGAATGGCGCTGGTATGGAGGGTCACTGCCTGGCTGTGAGCAGAGTCAGTCAGGGAGAAAACTAACCAGCCCAGCCTGTAGTCCTAATGGTTATACTTTAATGAAAAGTTAACTTATTACTTAAAAATTAAGCTACCGTTTCTGAACTGTTTTTGGCATAAAGATTGAAGGCGGACCCTCTGAGTTACTTGTCACTCAATGATTCACCTGCACATTATCCACCCCTTTGCTTAGTTTGTTCTTAATAGCAAGGCCCCCGAAAAAAACATCCCCACAAAATAAATAAAAAATCACATGGGCTTTCAACAATTTCCTAAAAAGGAAAAAAATTGTTAAAAGCCCATGTGATTTTTTTTTTGTTTACTGTGTAAACCATCTGAAGATGCTCTCTGTGGTTTCTTCCAACTTTTTTAGATTCAGTGAATTGGGGAGTTCCCGTCGTGGCGCAGTGGTTAACGAATTCGACTAGGAACCATGAGGTTGCGGGTTCAGTCCCTGCCCTTGCTCAGTGGGTTAAGGATCTGGCGTTGCCGTGAGCTGTGGTGTAGGTTGCAGACGCGGCTCGGATCCCGCGTTGCTGTGGCTCTGGCGTAGGCCGGTGGCTACAGCTCCCATTCGACCCCTAGCCTGGGAACCTCCATATGCCGCGGGAGCGGCCCAAGAAATAGCAAAAAGACAAAAAAAAAAAAAAAAAGAATTCAGTGAATTGGTTGACTAAGCCAACATGGTGAAGTGCTCTCCGAGAAATCGCAAAAGCACATGTCAAATGCAGGTAGAGGTTTCTATGGCATACCTAAAGACCTCAACACTGGAAGAATCCCTCCCAATTCTGCACAAAATTTACTAATTCTAGGATATAAATGGCACATGGGAGCTGATGCACTGCCTTTCGCCGGTAGGCTGAACAACTTTGGACCCAGAGCTCACGTCTTGGGCGTTTGTGGGAGTCGCAGAGGAGGGCTTGACAGGGCTGCCAGTGTGGAACCAGAGGTCCTCATCACAACTCCGGGGTTCAGCACAGCAGACAGCACCCCCGCAAAGCCCCCAGATACTAATGCCAAAGGAATCAAAAATCAGTATTCAACAAAACTACTCTCTGTATCCTCCATATCCTTTCCAGCCAAATCCCAGTGAATACAAGGATAAGGTCAGCCAAAGTGTATGTGAAACCACCACCTGGAGAGAGAAGAGTTCAGGGTGGAAGATGGTGCTTAGGCTCAGAAATGGAGTCGTTAAGAAAGTCACTGGCATGCATGCCGCCTTCTAAGTGCCTCTCATGCCTTTCCGTTCGGGTGATGCCTTGCTAGGATTTAATGTTTTCTGTCTATCCTGCAGGCTTAATGAGTCATCACTCAATTAGTGAAATGGACTCCATTCTGATTTTTCTCTCTAAATAGAGGAGAGTGGGTCTCTCTCAATGACACAGGATTGCCCTGTCTTTACCATCTGCCAAATTCATTATTCAAATTACTCATTACTTTATTCACTACGCATTTCTGGGATAAATATCATTTTACCTAACCAGTCTTCAATTAGGCCCCAGGCAATCCCTATAAATGAAGTGATAGTCCCAGTACCAGTAGAAATTTATCTAGGAACTTCTAGATACATAAAGCCATTTTTGATCTTTTCTCTTAACAACATTAAAAAAAATTAAACAGCAAACAAAAACATTAAAACACATCAAACATGTTAAAACATTGAAAACATTTTAAAAACTCGCAGATTGGATCATGCTGTCTGGAAGATGAAATCTTCAAATATTTTCATTTCTCTTTTTTTTCTTAATTTTTTGATGATGAGTTTTATTTTTTCTACTATAGCTCATTTACAATGTTCTGTCAATTTTCTGCTGTACAGCATATTTGCATTTCTTTCACTGAGATGAGTGAGGCAGGTGTTATCATGTCCCCATTTTATAGATGAAAACAGGGAAGACAGATGTGATATGCTTGCTTCTAGTTTATTCTGCTCCACTGAACCACCGCCCACTTGAAACAAGGTATCAGATTCTGAAATTACTCTTCTCCACCCTTTACTCCAAACCCTCCACCCCACTGCTCAGTGTCTCACCCTGATTCTCATTCTGATTTGGGATAAAATGTAGAATTTATTTTGAAAGCACTGTACTCATTTTCCATAAATTGTTTTCCGTGATGATATCTACTTCCTCTGCCAGTTTCCACTTTGTCATTTAGCTGACCTAGCTGGCCTACACAGTGCAGGTCAGCTAACTGACAAAGTGGAAACTGTCTTCAGCGGCACATGAGATCCCTGGGCTTATTCTGGGAAAAAATGGAGTGGTCACATTTCCTTCCTGCAAATCCATAATTTCACCAGAAGATTTAATTTCTTTCTCAGGATCAGTTGCCCTTGAGGTGACACTTTTGCCCAGGAAGGTCAATGTCTGTTTCTGTGCTCTCCAGCTTCCATCAGATCTTTATTGCCCTCCTGATGGCAAAGTCCTGGCTGCAAGTCCCTATCTCCCAAGGTAGAGTTAGAGTGGGATCGAAAAACTGCGTAAGTCTTCAGGCTTGACTATCTCAGAAAATAAGCTTCATCTGGTTTCATAATCCCCAAAGATATTGTATCTCCTGGACTTTGATTTATTGATAGAGGGGGAAAAATGAGCACACTCAAAAAAATGTAAGACCAATTTTGGCAACTCTGAGTAAAGAAACCATTAGTAATTGATTTTCTGGAACAAAAGTTGGATTTATTATTTTTTTAAAAAGATCCATTTACCTTCCACACAAGGCTTTGAACTTTGTTATCCATGAAACACAGGAAAAAAGACCTTGATTACAAAGAATATTATAGCAATGAAGTTGTGATTTTAATGAGAGCAATTGCAAGAATATTTATACATAATATACCATATATATGTAATATTTTATACACACACACACACATACCCCAATTTGGAAGCGATTAAACTCCCCTGGTTCCCAGGATCTGCTCGGGCTGTTTGATGTTTGCCCCTCCAGATCTACTTACTACCCCTTTCCTGCCTTTAGGAAGTGTTTCAGCCGGGCTCCTTGACCTTCTGGCTTTAAGCTTGGCCAAGGAGAAGCACCAGCAGGAGATCGCAGCTTAAGAGGAGAGAAGGACCGGAGAAGGTCTTTCAGGAGAAGGAGAAGGTCCTGAATGAATTTTTGGAATGCAATGTTATGTATAAAGTTACCATCTTCCTCCCAAGCCCGCTTCTAGTGTCTCGCAAAGTCTGTCCTAAGATGTCCATTTCTCGTAGTGCACTGGGACCACAGCGCCGACTGGGCTGTGATTTAAATTTCTTCCTCGAGGTGGCGTGGGGTGGGTGTAAGCAAATGCCTTCTAAGGCATCCCTGCTTGGGGTTACTGATTTTTTTTCCAAATCAAGGAAGGGAAATAGAAAAAAAAACAAAAAACAAAACTTTTCACCCAATGAGTCTTTAATTCTCTGTCTAGTTCCACGAGGAAGAGAATGTATTTAAGCAGAGAATACGAATTACATTCTTTATTTTCAGCACTCTAAGTTTGTAGGAAAAATAAGAAAACAACCCACTGCAAAGTGAAGGTACTGATAAATGAACCAGTTGTTTTGCTGGCCTCTTTTATGTATTTGCTTAATGGAACAATTGTTTTGGTGTCAAGAAGGCACAACCTGGGAGTTCCCTTGCGGCTCAGCCAGTTAAGGATCCTGCATTGTCAATGCAGCAGCTGGGGTCACTGCTGTGGCGTGGTTTCATCCTTGGCCCTGGGAACTTCCACACACCGCAGGCATGGCCAAAACAAGAAGAAGACACAACTGAATTGTTCCACATACCTTCAGGATACCAAAGGGAGCAGGTCAGAAACAGTTCAGCAAAACTAGTCTGCAGGAGTATTTCTTCCTGGTTATGCTTCATGGCCAGAAGTCCTCATCCACATAATAAAGGATTTTTTTGATTTTTTTTTTTTTTTTTTGGTAAGATTGCTGGTAGGAGATTCAAGCAGTGATGTGATTTGGAAAAAAAAACCACATTTGACATTTCAAGTTTTCACTCTTTTTTGTGGGGGGAGAATATGCAAGTATTAAAGAAATGGGAAATCAGATTGTATCCGAAATTTGGAAAATATGGGACAGCCTGTCTTCTACAGCTGAACTTTTGATTCATTTTGTAAGAATCAGAGCTGCAGAAAAAGAAAGAAGTCTCAATGTTATTTTCGTGAGTGATAGTAGAATATAATTCAAAGACCAGGGCTCTATAAGATTTTGCTCCTAGTTCCTCTCTGATCTCATCTCTGTCCATGCATCCTCTGAGAGCTCTGGATCCACCTGCAGTGCAGTCATTAATGTACCTTGGACCTGCCAAGAACATTCCTGCCTCAGGACCTTTGCATGTGTTCTTCCCTTTAGAGAGAAATGTTCACACACGGTTATCTCCCTCCCTTCAGTTAGATCTTCCCTCAAACTCATCAGAAGGCTTTCCTTCCCCTCTAGCTGGACTTTCCACATTTTCCCCATTCCCCTGCTTTATTTGTCTGTATAACATTTGCCACTACCTGAGCTAGTTAGTATTAAGTATCTCTTTATTTGCTTATTGTTTGTTTTCTCCACTAAAGGGTAAAAAATTTGTGGGACAATTATTTAATATTTTTATTCCCAGATCCAAAAAGAAAAAAAAAAATTGCCTTACCTGTGTGTAGGTACTTAATAATTTGTGGATTGAAAGGATGAAAGATTGACTAACTATAATCTTCTGCCAATAAGTCTTTCATTTTAAAAATCAACTTGTTTTCCAGGCTTTGCAATGAAGGCATTGCTTTCAAGAGGATTTATGTTTACCACCACAATTTGTCTACCCTTCGACCTCCTCAAAAAGTGAAAATTGCTTCCCTTTAGTTTTGGGAAACAGAACAGAATTCTAACAATGCCTGGATGGCAAGTACATTTGTATAGGTGCCCATGAGAACTGGTTTACAACACAAATGGACCTGAAATTTACACCTTTGCAACTCCACTGTAACAAGAAAACTCTGACAAATAGATTCATCTTCGCTTTTAAGTAACAGAAAATATATGATAACCTATGATTCTACTCTTTTTTAACCTTATTCATAAATATGCTTCTTTTTCTTTTTTCTTTTTTCTTTTTTTTGTCATTTGTCTTTTAGGGCCGCACCCGTGGCATATGGAAATTCCCAGGTCAGGGGTCTCATTGGAGCTAAAGCTGGTGGCCTCCACAGGATCCGAACCGCTTCTGTGACCTACACCAGAGCTCACGGCAATGCCGGATCCTTAACCCACTGAGCAAGGCCAGGGATCGAACCCGCAACCTCACGGTTCCTAGTCGGATTTGTTTCCACTGCGCCACAATGGGAATTCCATATGCTTCTTTTTCAATAATAGTTTTATTGAGAGGTTTCACCACACCATAAAATGTACCCCTTTAAAATGTAAAACTCAGTAATTTTTAGTATAATCAGACTTGTCCAATCATGATCACAGTTCAATCTTAGAATATTTTCCTCTCCCCATCAAAAGAAACCCTGTACCCATTAGCAGTCACTCCTGATGCCCCTCTAGCAACCACTTCTGTTTATATGAATTTGCCTGTTCCGAAGATTATATATAAATATGACTCTTTTTTATGACTAGCTTCTTTTTCTAAGTATAAAGTTTTCATCTATTTTTTAATTGATGAATAACATTCCGTTGTATGACTATACCACACTTTATCAATTGATAGGTACTTGGGTTTCTTCCACCTTTTGGCTGATATGAATAACGCTGCTCTGACCATTAATATGTACGTTTTCACATGGACGTATGTTTTCAGTTCTCTTGGGTTCATTCCTGGTAGTGAAATTTCTGATTCATACAGGTAATTCTATGTTTAACATTTTTTAAAATTAGCAGGACAGGAGTTCCTGTCGTGGCTCAGTAGTTAACGAATCCGACTAGGGACCATGAGATTGTGGGTTCCATCCCTGGCCTTGCTCAGTGGGTTAAGGATCCGGTGTTGCTATGAGCTGTGGTGTAGGTCACAGACATGGCTCGGATCCCATGTTGCTGTGGCTCTGGCATAGGCTGGAGGCTACAGCTCCAATTCGACCCCTAGCCTGGGAACCTCCATATGCCGCAGGAGAGGCCCAAGAAATGGCAACAAGACAAAAAAAAAAAAAAAAAAAAAAAAAAATTAGCAGGACATTTACCAAAACAGCTGTAAGTGTTCCAGTTTCTCCACAACCTTGTGGGTGTTAAGTGGTATCTCATTGTGATTTTAATTTGCATTTCCCTAATGATTTCTGATGTTGAACATCTTTTCATGTGTTCAGGGGTCATTTGTATATCTTCTTTAAAGAAATTGCTATTCACACGTTTTGCCCATTTTTCAATTGTATTATTTATCTTTTTATTGTTGGTTTGAAAATGTTCCTTATATATTTTGAACACACTTCCCTTATCAGATATACAATTTGCAAATATTCAACCCATTCTGTGGGTTGACTTTTTACCATTTGTGGGGCCTTCTAAAGTACAAATTTTAAACTCTGATGTAGTAAGTGTTGTCAGATTTTCATTTCGTCACTTATGTTTTTGATGTCATATTTAATAAACCATTGCCTAATCCAAGATCACAATATATTTTCTTCTAAGAAAGTGGGCCTCCTACTATTGTTGATCTTATGGAAAAACACTAAACATATTTAGCCATTAAATATGATGTTAACTGTGAGATTTTTGTAAATGCCTCTTATCAGGATATGTTTTTATCATGAAAGGGTGATGGATTATGGCAGTTGTTTCTCTGTATCTATTGAGATGATCATGTGAGTTTTGCTCTTTATTGTATTAAAGTTGTGTTACATTGATGTTCAGATATTAAACAGCTTGCATACCTAGACAAATCTCATTTGATCATGATTGTATAAATCACTTTTTATGTGTTGCTGGGTTTCGTATGCTAATATTTTATTGAGGATTTGTGCAACTCTATTTCTATCGGATACAGTCTATGGTTGTCTTTTCTTGTAATGTCTTTGTGTAGTTTTGGTCTTAGAATAATACTGGCCTCAGATAATCAGATAGGAATTGTTTCCTCCTCATATTTTGGAATGGTTTGTTAAGGATTCGTGTTATTTTTCTTTAAATATTTGGTAGAATTCACCAGTGAAGCTAGTTCAAACTAGTTTCTTCTTTCCAGAACATATTTTGATTGTTAATTAAATCTCTTTACTTGATATAGGTCTAGTCAGACTTTCTATTGTGTGTGTCAATTTCAGTCACTTGTGTCTTTTTAGGGATTTTTTTTCATCTCATTTAGATATCTATCACTTTTCTATTATACTTTATTTCTTTTATATTCTTTATTATTTTCTTTCTTTTTAATTCTCTTCAGATGGAATGTTAGCTTACTGACTTATGTTCTCTCTTCTTAGAATCAGTGCTTACAGATAAAAATTTCCCATTGCTTTCACTACATTCCATAGATGTCGTTACATTGCATTTTCCTTCACATTCATCTCAAAGTATTTTCTAGTTTCCAAAGTTATTTATTATTTGACAAATAGATTTTTAAAGGAGGGTTTTTTTTAATTTTTCAATATTTATTGTGAATTTCCCAATTTTTTCAGTTAATTATTTTTATTTCATTTCATTGTAGTCAGAGACGATATTTTCTAGAATTTCAATTCTTATACATTTATTGAGTTTTGTTTTGTGGCTTTCTACATGATTTATCTTGAACACTGTTTCATGTGCCCTTGAGAAAAATGTGTATTCTGCTATTGTAGGATGGGGTGTTGTAAAGATGTCTGTTAGGTCTTGTTGGTTTATACTGCTATTCAAGTCTCCTTTTTTTCTCTGTAGATCTTCTGTTCAGTTGTTCTATCTATTATTGAATATTGAGTATCGAAGTCTCCAACTATTACTTACTACACATATATATGTTTACAACATTTAGGTCTTCCTGATGAATTTTCACATTAACCAATTTTAGATGTCTTTTTTTGGCTTTAATAGCAATTTTTGTCATAAACCATATACATTTTTTCTGATTAGTATGAGTACAGGTCTCTTTTGGCCAATGTTTAAATGGCATATCTTGTTCCATCCTTTTACTTTCTACCTATTTGTCTTTGAGCCTAAAGTGTTTCTCTAGTAGACAGACTGTATTTGGATCATGTTTTTTTGATTATCTAATCTTTTGATTATATTATTTATTTCATTTACATTTAATGTAATTACCAATAATGTAGACTTAGGTCTGTAATTTTGTATTTATTTTCTATATGCTATATGGCTGTTAATTTCTGTATTCCTCCATTGGTGGCTTCTTGTGTGTTAAACAGATATTTTCAAGTGTACCTTTTTAATTCTCTTGTTTTTCCCTTTGACTATGATTTTTGCATTATTTTCTTAGAGGTTTCTCTAAGAATTGTAATTAGTATGTACACTTCAAACAATTTAGTTTGTATTAATACCAATTAACTTCAATATTATACAAAAATTTTATTCTAATATACCTCCATTCCTTCTCCCTTCTTTTCTGCTATTCTTATTGTACAAATTATAACTCTATATAAGGCCACCAATACAGTTTTAAAGTTATCACTGTATGCAGTTGGCTTTTGTATCAGATAAAAGAAGAAAAGAGTTATAAACAAAACTGTTTTTTATATTTATCCATTTAGTTACTATATTAGTTTGCTAGGACTGCAGTAACAAAATACCACAGATTGTGTGACTTAGACCATAAAAATTTACTTCCTCACAGTTCTGGAGGCTAGAAGTTCAAGATCAAGGTGTTGGCAAGTTTAGTTTCTCCTGCTGTCTCTCCTATTGACTTGTAGGTAATCATCTCGATGCGTCCTTACATGGTCTTTTTTCTGTGTGTCTCTTTCTCTTATATGGGCACAAGTCATAGTGGATTAGGGCCCACTTCTAGTGGCTCTTTTTAAACTTACTCACCTCTCATATATATTTCCAAATACAGTTACATTCTGAGTATTAGGGGTTGAGACTTCAACATATGAATTTGGGGTATACAATTTAGCTTACAAGAATTACTTTACTGATGCTCTTTATTTCTTTTGTGTGAGTTACTTGCCAATGCTCTTCATTTCAGGGAGTGATAAGTACTTCACTTACTGTTTCTTGTAGGACAGGTTTTCCTGTGACAAAGTCTCTGCTTTTCTTTATCTGAGAATTTCTTAATTCCCCCTTCACTTTGAAGGGTAGCTTTGCTGGACCTAGAATTCTTTTTTTTGTTTTTGTTTTTTCTTGTTGTCTTTTTTGAACCCTTGGCATATGAGAGCTCCCAGGCTAGGGGTTAAATCAGAGCTACAGCTGCAGGCCTATGCATAGCTATAGCAATATGAGAGCTGAGCCATATCTGGGACCTACATCACAGCTCACAGCAATGCTTGATCCTTAACCCACTGAGAAAGGCCAGGGATTGAACCCTCGTACTCATGGATACTAGTCGGGTTCATGACTGCTGAGCCACAACAGGAAGTCCTGGACCTAGAATTGTTGATTGAAAGTCATTCTTTTAGCACGCAGTGTCATTCAGATATTTTGAATATGTCATTCACTGCCTCCTGATGTACAAGACTCCTAATATGAAGTCAGTTGTTAGTCTTAGTGATTACAAGACTGGAATTTTCAACTCTGGGATGTTATTAGCTTTTTACGTAATTTCCAGCTCTTTATTGACAGCCTCTATTTGGTAAGAAATTCTCATACTTTAATTTTTTAGATATTTTTTTCTTGATTTCTTTGAACATGTTTATGATAGATGAAGTAAGTCTCTGTTTAGTAAATCAAATATCTGAGCTTCTAGGTTTTCTGCAGTGTATGAGCCATACCTTCCTCTTTCATTTCATGACTCAAAAGTTTTTGGTGAATATTGAACCTTTTACGTAAAATAGCAATTCGGATCCGTAAATTGATTTTCCCCTTCTTTCTAGCATTCAGTGTTCCTCCTGTGTGCTAGCATTGCTGTATATTTGCTTAATTCTTTTTCTGGACTAATTCTATAAAGTCTGCATTTTTTTGTTGTGTGATGCCAGCCACTGGAGTCTCTACTTGGTTAATGGTCAGCTAATGGCTGAACAGAGAGAATTTCTTACATGCCTTCAGCCAATAAGTCTTCCAGCCTTTGTCAGACACAGCTTCAAGGCTCCAACAGTTTATAATTCTGTCTTAACCTTCCCTTCCTGCTTACACAGAGCCTCATAGTTAGCCAGAGTTGAGAGCATAAGGCTTTCTCAGGCCTTTCCTGAACATGTGCATAAACTTGTCCTTATGTGTGGCCTTCTAGAGTTCCAGGAATATGCCAACTTAAAAACAAAACAAAACAAAACAAAACACTCACAAACATTTCATTTCCTAGTTTTTTCCTTTAATGTTTTTTATCCAGCCTCTTGTTTGCTGCAATTGGGATTGCTGCCTCAGGCAGCTGCTCTACTCAACAATTTCTTCTAATTATTTTAGACTAATGCTCTGGGGATAGGACCGTTCACCCTACATGAACCCAGAATTAAAATCAAATAAAAGCAACTTCTGAGAATGGCCCTTTCCATTGATTTGCCAGACAGGTCAAATAGTGGCAGTTGTCTGGGAATGGAGATTTGGGGGAGCAGCAAACCCATTCTTATCCTCTTTAATGGCTGCCAGGCTGCTGGTTTTCAAAACTACCATGTTTGTGAGGCTGTTGGTTTCAAGACTATCGCAGAACTAGGGAGGAAGAGTGGAGTAGGGCAAGTCGAAACTCTATGTGCTCCTTGTTCTTACCATGGCTCAGCCATTTTCTAGAATAAATGCTCCTTAGATGTTTGCACACCCTACACTTCATTCATTTCCAGAATTTTGAATAAGTTTATTTTGACACTTTTTGAGCCAGTGTTCTTGTGTTTTTATGGAGAAGCAGGTTTTCAAAGACCTCAATCATTTTGGAAATTCTTCTCTAGCCATAGTTTAATATACCACTTTTTGTGTAACTGGCTATGCCTGGAATTCAAACTTCTGTAATGTGGCTTGATACTCACTTTGGACCTTATTTACAAAATAAAACAAAACATCACCACCACTACCAACCCTTCCGCCCCAAAAGAAAAACAAACCAGTTATCGAATGAGAAGCCTTGAGGCCAGGAGCACTGTGAGCCAGGCAAGGTAGCTAAGTGCTTTCCTGCTGGGGAGGATGCTCCCAGCACATATCACTCAGCCTCAGAAAAACCAAGGAATTGGTCCCCCCGTTCAGAGGAACAGAGGAGGGAAAGAGAGATGGAGGAAGAGTTTGATTGTTTGTTTGTTTGCTTGTTCACTTTGGCCACACCTGTGGGATGCCAAAGTTCCAAGGACAGGGATTGAACATGAGCCACCAGCAGTGACTTGAGCCACTGCAGTAGCAATGCCAGATTCTTAACCTGCTGGACCCTAGGAGAACTCGAAAGGAAGAATATATTTAGTCTCAGGCTAAACCTGTAGAAATTAAGTAGCTAAACAGAGAGGTGAAGTTAATGCTTCCTCAAGTTGTTGGGAGTTCTTGGCCAAAGAGACTAGAGATGGAAGAATATGAAGGGAAGAAGAAATTCTCCAGCAGGTGAATACTGTCCCCATGACTTTCTGAGAGAAGGGGGGAGGTGGAAGAGGCAGGAAGGGAAAGTATAGCTTTCAAGGGTGCCAGTTAATTGTTGATGTTTGCCCAGAACTAGCTGCTCCCACCTAAGGGACATGACAGAGTTGGTTTTGCACCTAAAAACTCTCCCACTAATTATCTATTAAATTATATCTTTTTATATGCAACTTATCAACAACATTTTTAAATGTCTAGTTGTCCATGTGAATTGAGAAAATAAAAGTATCTCTGGAAACTTGAATAACACAAAAACACCTCCCAAAGTTATGTCATTATAACCCAAGGAACAGGTGAACAAAGCAGAGAATAGTTCTCCAATGTCAGAGCTGATTTACCTAAGGCAATTTGCAAATGGGATATAATCAATTTTCATCCTTTAGTTCTCACTTCAAAGGGACTCCTTGCATTGGTGTTGGTCTAGTTGTCAACTTTGCCCTGTGCAATTGATTTTCACATGCGTTTAACCTGGCTCACAAGATATGGAGCTCCATTCGTAAGAACTACTGGATTAATGAAAGTGATTAATATTTTGGATTTGATTTGTTTCAAAGATTGGATCAGGGAGTTCCCATCGTGGCGCAGTGGTTAACGAATCCGACTAGGAACCATGAGGTTGCAGGTTCGGTCCCTGCCCTTGCTCAGTGGGTTAACGATCCGGCGTTGCCGTGAGCTGTGGTGTAGGTTGCAGATGCGGCTCTGGCGTAGGCCAGTGGCTACAGCTCCTATTAGACCCCTAGCCTGGGAACCTCCATATGCCGCGGGAGCGGCCCAAAGAAATAGCAAAAAGACAAAAAAAAAAAAAAAAAAAAAAAAAGATTGGATCAGCAAGGGGTAACCAAAGACCTCTTAGTGTCAAATGTTTAATTTTACAGTGCCCTGGAAATGAGTAGGTTTCATTTTGAGGCTCTTAGTAAAAGTATCAACTGTAACCATGAGACAAAATAAGGTTAATTTTGCTAAAGTCAGCATGGAATGCAGGAGGAAGGGAGAGTGACTTAAATTTTGAGAGTTATTTGGATTAATCTAGACATAATAGATAAAACATTTATGACTGAAAAAAAAAACTTTTAGGATTAAATTCCCTTGGAAGATTCATCCTCTAAAGACAGCCCATCAATATTTGAGACAGACAAAAACCCATTCACCCTGGAGTAAAGCAGTGGAAGAAATTTCACAGGAAAGAGAGATGCAAAATAATTCTTAAAGTTCAGAAATAGAGACTTTTTTCAAAGGGATAGATTTTGGACATTCTTTAAGGAAATTTCTTTAGGGAGGAAGAGTACAAATTTTGACCCAAAGGCAAGACAGGCTGCCAAAGTATGGAAAGAAGCCTCTCATTTATGGTAACTTGAGAATCCCAAGGATTTCTTAGAAGAGAAGAAAGGTTAGCTACAAATTGGTAACTAAATGTACAACAGGAAGGTAACAAATCTTTGTAGCCAGATTCCAGGCCAGGCCTGCATACCTGGAAGGGGAGGGGAACACTTAGCAAGTTAAATGGAGCAACACAGTCTTCATGGTTCTCCCGAGAAACAGAACCAATGAGGGAGCGCTATGTAATTTCAGTGTGAGGAGTTCCTGTTGTGGCTCAGCGGGTTAAAAACCTGACTGGGAAGTTCCTGCCGTGCAAACGAATCCAACTAGTATCCATGAGGACGTGGGTTCCATCCCTGGCCTTGCTCAGTGGGTTAAGGATCCGCGTGAGCTGTGGTGTAAGTCGCAGAGTCGGCTCAGATCTGACGTTGCTGTGGCTGTGGTGTAGGCCGGCAGGTATAGCTCTGATTTGACCCCTAGCCTGGGAACCTCCATATGCCACAGATGTGGCCCAAAAAAGACAAAAACAAAGACAAAAAACAAAAAAACAAAAAAAAACTTAGTATGAGGACTTGGTTCACACAACTGTGGAGGGTGAGAAGTTGTACCACCTGCCACCTGTGAGCTGGAGACCAGGACAAGTATAGTTCCAGGCAGAGTCCTGAAGCCAGAGGACCAGGAAAGAGGGTGTTATGGGGTGCGGTCCGAGGGCAGGAGAAGGTGCGGGTCTTGGAAGTGCCTTCCAAGTCTTGGAAGCTCACAGTCGTGGAAGCAAGAGGAGTCCCGGTTCCCAGTCCTTTGTGTTCTGCTCAGATGCTCAATGGATTGGATGACACCTGCCCCTACAGGGTGGGGACATTTGCTTTACCTAGTTCTCTAATTCAGATGCTAACCTCTTCTGGAAGCATCCTCACAGTCACACCCAGAAATCACGTATAACCAGATAGCTGGCATCCTGGGGACCAGTCACTGTTGACACAAAAAAATGAACCACCACAGGAGGTTTCCACCAGGTCTGCTGTTCATCCAGAAGCCCTTTTGTGCTAATTAGAACAAGACACCCTTTCCTCCAGGCAAACGGCTGGGTTTCGTTTTTCACTCCCCGCTCCCAGGGAGGTCCTCCTGCCCAACACAGCCTGCATACCTTTTCTCTCACTGGTGCCCCTCTTAGAAAAATGCATAACTACTTGCCCAGGCTCATCCTTAGTCTCCTTCCTTGGAGGATCTTGGTCTGAGGTCCATATTCCCCTTTCTTGCCTATGTAATGAAAGGTGCAGAGTGGGATCTGTGTGGCATACGCAGGGAAAGCAGCCCATGGCTCTCTGTGGCTCTGTGAGTTGGTACCATCAAGCTGCTCTCTCATCTCAGCCCCTGGGTGTGAGGGCTGTTCCTGGGCTGGTGTGTCCTTTAGGCTTTGTCATCCACCAGCCATCGTATCTCCACCAGCAATGGCAGCCCCAATATATCTATTCCTCTGGCTGTGTCCATGGAGAGACTCTCCCATAGCTATGAGCCCAGGACCAGGCAGCTCTGCCAGGGGAAGGTTGAGGAGGGGGTACATTCTGTGATGAGGAGAACTTTGTACATTATGCCTTGTCACCCCCTCACCGAGAGAGGATCTGGGAATGATAGATCTCCTCTCTGTGTCCTTGCCCTGACAGTGACTCGGAAGCTCACCCATGGGGCAGGACATGCTCGGTGTCCCTGCCCAGTGCAGAGAGAAGGCAGGGGGGCCAGCATAAACCCCTGCCATAGGGGTACCACGCCATAGAACCCCTCATGAGAGCCAAGTGGGAGCAGCCAGAAGGGACAGCGGGTTGGGCAGGGGTACTGCCATGGGACCTGGCCATATCCTAAAGCTGCACCTGGCTTGTGAAATCACCTGATGTGGAGCCAGTCGTCTTTAGCAAAGGGCTTAGCAAAACCCAAAGAGCAAAGACACAGACATTCAAAGCACAACGCTGGAGCATATTGTAAATCATTTTATTGATTAGCCCCTATTTCCTTCCTGGTAATAAAAAAGTCTCCAACAGGAAATCCATACAACTTATCTGGGTAGATCAACAAGGGATCAATAACCTATTAAGGCACTTCTAGAAATTCTAAGAAGCCTTGTTTTCTGCAATTTTATTTATTTGAAAAGAGTATAAGGAGCTGGCTAGGATAATTGAGGCTAAAAGTGAATCATTGAAAAGAAAGAACTTTTGGTTAAAATATGAGTCAATTATAAAGAAGAAAGCAAACTTTATAAAATAGCAATTTGAATAGTTTATAGTATAAACAAAATCAGTAGGATAGCAGTGGTTTTTACTTAGATTAAAGATTATGGTTGCCAAGTAAAAAATAAATTATATTTATTAATTAGACTAATGTTTTCTTTGTAATTTATACATTTTTTTCTTTTTATAGACGCACTGTGGCATATGGAGTTTCCCAGGCCAGGCGTCGAATTAGAGCTGCAGCTGCCGACCTATATCACAATCACAGCAACTCCAGATCCTTAACCTGCTGAGCAAGGTTAGGGATCAAACCCAGAGACAACCTTGGGTCCTTAACCCACTGAGCCACAAGGGGAACTCCTATAATTTATAATTTTATATTTTATTTGTTTTCTAAAATAGATAATACACATACGTGTTAACAGTTTAAAATATCCATAACGATACCAATAATAAGGGAGACTCCATTTTTCTTCATCCTTCACTCTCCAGCACCCCAGATGTCAATGCAGTGCTATTTTATGCCTTTTTCTAAATACACAGACTTTGAGAAACTTATGTTTTCCAAAGACAGATCAGAGGGAGGGGGGTTGGCTGGGGGTTTGGGACGAAAGTGCTGTAAAAACTCATGTTGCAACAGAAGAAAGGGTGGGGGAAAGACTGTAATTGTAATGTATACATGTAAGGATAACCTGACCCCCTTGCTGTACAGTGGGAAAAGAAAAAAAGAAAAGAAAAAAAAATTGCATTGTGATGATGGTTGTAGAGCTATACATATAATAAAATTCATTAAGTTAAATAAATAAATAAATACATACATAGGTAAAAAGGCGATAGGATCATTGATCGTATGTCAGGTAGTGGGGTCAAGATACCCTAGAGTAAGGAAGGAAGCTAGGAGGTGAATATTTGAAAGTAGAATGCCTGAAATTGAGATTAGGTTATTAATTATTTACTTAAAATTTTACCATAAGACATGTATTATAATGAACCCTTCATTTAGATTATTTAATTCCCCTAACATTCCTAAAAATCATCTCTCTTTTGATGCTAGAAAACAGAGCCTCAGAAAAGTTATGTAACTCTTTCCTCTTCATGCCACGAGATAGTTTTAAGCAAAGTTAAAATTAGTCCAGAGCACTTCACCATTAGAAAATACTTCTAGAAAAAGACTTTCCATGAGCCAAGTATTTGTCATATGATAGGAATGTGGTGATTTTAAAACTTACCTGCAAATTTGCTGACAATCTTCCCCATTAAGGGATGGAGTGTCTGCCCCCCGCCCCCGCCCGGAACCTGCATAAGCCTTTGTGACTCTGTGGAAAGAGTGTGTATTCTGTTTCTCCCAAGCACAGTACCAGACATGTGATAAGGAGGATTTGGGGGTGCCTATTGCCCCTGCCATGCTTTAGCTACAGCTGTTTGAGAGACTGTGAGAATACCAATAATTAATAATAATAATAGGAGTTCCCATTGACGCTCAGTGGTAATGAACCCGACCAGTATCCATGAGGAGGGAGGTCCCATCTCTGGTCCCAATCAGTGGATTAAGGATCCAGCATTGCTGTGGCTGTGGAGTAGGCTGGCAGCTGCAACTCCAATTCAACCCCTACCCTGGGAACTTCCATACGCCACAGGTTTGGCCCTAAAGAGAAAATACTAATAACTGATAACTGATTGTTGTTTGTTTAATCCACTCTTTGGTGGCAGTTTGTTATGCAGTGGTACATAACTGGACCAATGAATTATAGCAAGCTCAGTATACAGAGATGGACTTGAGTCTCGAGTCAAATGGTACTGAATGGTACCAGTCTGCCTCAGGTTTTCCTTTATCTACACAGGACCTTGCTAGAGACATGGGAACAATAATTTCATATGATTTTTATTTTATTTATTTATTTATTTATTGCTTTTTAGGGCTGCACCTGTGGCATGTGGAGGTTCCCACGCTAGGGGTCGAATCAGAGCTACAGCTGTTAGCCTACACCACTGCCACAGCAACCCGGGATCTGAGCCGAATCTACTACCTATGTCACAGCTCCTGGTAATGCCGGATCCTTAACCCACTGAGCGAGACCAGGGATTGAATCTGTGTCCTCATGGATACTAGTCAGATTCATTTCCACTGAGCCATGATGGGAAGCCCTCATATGATTTTTAAAAACTGGTATGTTCAGATATTACTGAAATCTTTTGCTGTTTGATTCTTTGCCTGTTCTACAGGCTGTGTGTGAATTTAATCCCTTCAGCAACAATTGATTCCATAATGTAACTTCTAAGTGTGAATTGCTCTGGTTGCTACACTCTCAGCTATGGTTGTTGCCAAAGGCTGAGACTGACATTGTCCAGGAAGATGACTGTGGCATCAATAACCATTTACTTCTTATAAGAGAGCTCAAGTTGATGAAGGGCTGCGATTGCATAGATCAAGAAGTACTGCTGTGAAAAGCACAGATCTCATTTTTATCTACCTGGCATTTTTTGCTTTTTTTTTTTTAGTCTGCTCCCATGGCATGCAGAAGTTCTCCGGCCAGGGATTGAACCATACCACAGCCATAACCAGAGCCACTGCAGTGACTACGCCAGATACTTAACCCACTGAACCACTAAAAAACTCCTACCTAGCATTCTTTACACTTGTTTTTCTTCAAATAACCATTTGTCCAATGCAGATCTAGATAAAATAATCTGCAAAAAGGTTTTAAGTTTAGCCATTAGATTCTGACTCTGGCCTCTGGGATTTAGTTTTTCTCTTACATTCTCCCTGCTGACTTCCTTCTTTACATCTCTCATATCCTTGTCTTTGAAACATGTCTTACTTTCTCTTTATCCTCACACGTAATTTTCTATGAATGTTAATAGGTCCCTATGGAGGTAATGAGATGGTTTTGAGCTGGACTTTGAGTAATAGTAAGAGTTAAGTGTTCGGTGACACGGAGAAGATTGTGTCAACTCTGTATTGTTCTGTACATTCTGGGATGTTTCCAGGGTTTTTGGTTGAGAGCATATGATTTAATGAAGCACGGAATCCCCATGATGTTCATCGGTATTGCACAAGTTAAGACCATTGCCCCATGAATCAAAACCCAGCTTGAGTTTGTATGGATGCACAAGAAGATACTGGGAACCCAAGCATCTGAAAGTTGCTTCAGGAGGAGTTTGACACAGACTCTCTCTCTCATCTCTGCTTCTATCTGAACATCTGCTTTCTCTCCTTTGACTATGGGCCGCCTTTATTTCCAAGTCATGTCATAGACAATGTGACCACCCCCAGCTCCAGAGTTTGTCTAATACTAAAACAGAGCAGGACCCTCTGGTCCTTCCCCCCATCCCCATGCTCTCTGCCTGCCTTTTGTCTGTAGAAAAACTTTAGTCAAGGATGACGTTTAATCCGACAAGTGAGAAAATGGGCAAGTGAAGGAAAATAATCAAATGAGATCAAATATAAGTTTAGCCATTAAATAAAGTCAAAGACATTTAGTTCCTCCTCAAAGGCTATAGATCATATTCTGAGCCAAGTGCTTTGAGCTGTAGTACAGATACTGAAACTCTGACCAGGTGGAAGAAGTTAACTACATGAGGACCAGACTGTAGCCATGACGTAAGCTGCCACAATTCCAAGAAGCGGCCTCAAAGCAATGGGAACTAATTGACCCTGAACTGAAAATTAACTGTACAGTCAAGATGACGCTGGTCAGACAACCCATGACCAATTTCAAGAAGACTGTCAGCGCTGACTCTGCTCTTTCTGCATGTAGCCCCTCCCTTCCCCCCGTACACCTCAGCTCTCAAAGCTCCCACTCACTCAGAAACAAGGAAGCAGTTTCCCAATCAATGCCTCTTTTTATTTTTTTTTAATTTTTAAAAAATAGTTATGGCTGCACCTGCAGCATATGGAAGTTCCCAGGCTAGGGGTCAAATCGCAGCTGCAGCTGCTGTCTATACCACAGCCACAGCAACACCAGGTCGAGCCACATTTGTGACTTATACTGCAGGTTGCAGCAATACCAGATCCTTAACCCACTGAGCGAGGCCAGGGATTGAACCTGCATCCTCAGGTACACTATGTTGGGCTCTTAATGCTGAGCTACAACGGGAACTCCAGTGCCCCTTTTGAAAAATCACTTACTCTCCAAATCAAGACACTGTGAAGATACCTGTTTACTTTGTATCTTACTTTGTTACTTAACTCCTAACTTGTTATCTACAAATCTGAGGGCAGTTGGCTATCCTGTGTTTCATGATGACCTGGTATATCCAACCTTGTCTGGTAAGTCCGGCTTGGGCTGAAGCACCCAGAGAAGGAAGAGAGGAGGCATCCTCCTTCCAGAGCCTCCCGTTCACCTCCAGATGCTCTAGCAGCCCAGCGTTCCCTGGAGAGATGCAGACTTCATTCCCAGGACTCGCAGATGCTGTGTTCTGTGATGCTGACTCATTTCTCAAGCTCTGAGTACCTCCCACTCCCACAGGAGTGATTCCATCCAAACTCCTCATTACGGACTTTATTTATATGTGCTCTGACAATATTGCTGATCCCTTTTTTAATGAGTTTAACTAGAAATCTCGAGATGAAGTATTTGCCTTAGCAATACATATGCCTCAGAGCCTCCTACACACCTTATAATTCATGCAGTTTCCATGTGTGGGTATCTGAAATTAAAGCATTCCGCCTGTTCTTTTCTTGAAATCTTCAGTAGCTTAAAGTGTCTGTGGCCTCTTCACTTAACAAATATTCATCCAAATACTATGATGGTAGCACATAATTCTACCAACAATTACATTTTCCTGGTGAGCTGTTTCTATGTTTTAGCAGTTTCTCTACCTCCAGTCGTATCCACACGTCTCCCTCCACCCTCCTGCCCTGTGTGTCTGATCATGTGTAGAGCTCATGACATCACCATCACATGTGCTGTCCCGTTGCTTGGAATGTTCCTGAGTGACACCTCCCTGAACAAGGTCATTCAAAGTCATTTTATTATCATCTTAAACCCCTTGAAAAAGAAAATAAATGTGCCTTCCAGACACTGAACCTGTCAAATCCAGTCTTGTGGATGAATGCCTACTTCAAAAACATCCTGGAGATCCCATCATGGCACAGTGGAAAGGAATCCAACTAGTAGCCATGAGGTTGTGGGTTTGATCCCTGGCCTCACTCAGTGGGTTAAGGATCCGGTGTTGCCATGAGCTATGGTATAGGTTGCAGATGTGTCTCAGATCCTGTGTTGCTGTGGCTGTGGTGTAGGCTGGCAGCTATAGCTCCGATTCGACCCCTAGCCTGGGAACCTCCATAGGCTGTGGGTGCAGCCCTAAAAAGACCAAAAAAAAAAAAAAATCCTGCAAGGGGAAAGAGATGCCTTGGATCTGGCAAAGGCTTTGTGGTTGTAAACCCACATTTAGGATGTATGGGTCTCATGTGAAACTTCTAGTTCCATCTGAGCTATGATTACAGTGATACAAACACAGGCATTACGTGATGAAAGCTCAGCTAAACTCTGCCCACATTCAAGTCACTGGATGATGGAAACTTTACAAATTGGTAAACCAGCTTTATTTCTATGAATCTGATGCTCAGAATTCTACAATATTAGATCAGTGCCTCTCTGACTTAAATGGTTAAAGACACAATCATTTGAACTAGTGCAAACCAAAAAACAGTTAAAAATACTATGTTAAATGACCTAATCCATAGCTTAAGTAAAGCTGATGCTGATGCTTTGCCTTTTAAAATTACTTGTATGGGAGTTCCTGCTGTGGGGTCGTGGGTTGAGGATCTGGCATTGCCGCAGCTGTAGAGTAGGTTGCAGCTGCAGCTCAGATTTGATTCCTGGCCGGGGAACTTCCATATGCCACACATGTGGCCTAAAAATAAAAATACAAATTAAAATAAAATAAAATAAAATAACTTTAATTAAAAATAATGTATACTGGAGTTCGCATTATGGCTCAGCAGTTAACGAATTTGACTAGTATCCATGAGGATGTGGGTTCAATCCCTGGCCTTGATCAGTGGGTTAAGGATCCAGCATTGCTGTGAGCTCTGGTGCAGGATGCAGACGCAGCTCAGATCCTATGTCGCTGTGGCTGTGGTGTATTCGACCCCTAGCCTGGGAACCTCTATATGCCACAGGTATGGCCCTAAAAAGCAAAAAAAAAAAAAAAAAAAAGCAGTGTGTATTTGTCACACATCAAAAAGTCCATCAATCAAGCATGAATATGTCTCCCTTAAGAGTGGTAACCAACCAGGTATTGTTGTAGTAACTAAATCCACTCCTTGGTAGCAGTGGCCATCACTGGAGAAAGAGGACCACTGAACTGGATTCAAAGTTTGGCCAGAACTGGAACGTTAGTGGACAGGGGCCAGATTACTGAACACCGATGAACAAAAACGTTTATGTCACCATCAGGAGTTTCTATTTCAGATAAATGGAGGCAAATATGATTTCAAGCAACAATGAGATTGAAAAGGAAGTGAGTTGCTAGAAAAGTGGGGACATCGGATGGGGATTTATAAGACAGAATATATGAATAGTTGGATATCGACTGCAAAGAACTAAGGGGGACTCCTCAGAGACAGTGGGGGAGGAGACATAAATCCATAAGCACGCTTGATGCAATACGCTGAACAGGAAATTCACCCCTGCTGGCTTGACTGGTGAAGCATCTTAGTCAGAGGCCGAGCTCTGGTGGTTCTACTCTGGTTCATTTCCCAGCCATTCTTTTCAGAACTCAATTGCTTCAAATTCTAATTATGAAGCTACTTGGACTATCAATACTGGTGTGATTTTTATTCAATATGGAAAAATAATAATTCCTGCCTTCAGCCTGATATATCCCCTCTGGGATTACCTCTAGAATACTGTTTAAATTGGCCACCAAAATCTCATAAATGGACCCTGGAGAAGGTGGGCTTCACTAGTCCTAATTTAAAACTGGTAGGATTTTGCATATTTTCAGTTCTTATTCCACTGATCTCCACAGAAATCGGAAAGAGACTCAACGGTGGCATCCAAGAAATCTGAATGCAAGCGAATTCAGTTCTTGTGAATAAAAAAAAAGCGTGGTAGAGCCTTGCTGATGCAGTAATGAGATGCATCCAGCAAGTAACCAGCAAGAAAGACACTGACGAAGATGTCCCTGACTCACGTGTCTAACTTCACAACGGCAATGTCTGATTAATCACTTCTGAGTAATCAGGTTGATGAATTAAAACTGATTCAAAAAAAAAAAAAGTAAAAGCATAAAACTGATTCAGGGAGTTCCTGTTGTAGCTCAGCAGTAACAAACCTGACTAGTATCCATGAGGACACGAGTTCCATCCCCGGCCCTGCTCAGTGGGCTAAGGATCCGGCATTGCCGTGAGCTTGTGGTGTAGGTCACAGATGCAGTTTGGATCCCATGTTGCTGTGCCTGTGGCTGTGGTGCAGGCCGGCAGCTGCAGCTCTGATTTGACCCCTAGCCTGGGAAATTCCATATGCCGTGGGTGCGGCCCTAAAAAAAATTAAAAAATAAAAACAAATAAATAAAATGAATCGGGATTCTTACTTTATTAGCTCTGTATCCAGTCTATGGGTTGGAGATTCAAAATCTTTAGTTAGGAAAAAAAGAAAAAGAAAGAATGAATGAAAAAAAATATCTATTGTCTTCTAATGGTTATTATTGGGGAGTCATTGTTAGCATTTGAAATTGCCAAATATTTTTACATATAGAGGAAAAAAATGAGAATAATAGAATGTAGCCACTGGAAGTTCTGTGACCTCACATTTAGCAGGGAGAATCCCCAGCTGGGCTGGGAAGCTATAAAGAAGACACGTATATACAATGGACTACTACTCAGCCATAAGAAGAATGAAATAGTGCCACTTGCAGCAATGTGGATGGACCTAGAGATTGTCATACTAAGTGACATTAGTCAGGCACTGAAACACAAACATCATGTGATATCACTTATATGTGGAATCTAAAAAAGGGAAATAAATGAACTATTTTCAGAACAGAAACAGATTCACAGACTTTGAAAAACTCATGGTTACCAAATGGGACAGATGGTGGGGCGATGAACTGGGGGTTGGGATTGGCATATGCACACTGAGGTCTATGGAATGACTGGCCAGTGGGGACCTGCTGTATAGCACAGAGAACTCTACCAAATATTCTGTGTTCACCTATATGGGAAAAGAATCTGAAAGAAAATGGATGTGCATATATGCATAACTGAATCTCTTCACTGCACAACAGAAAGTATAACATTGTAAATCAACTATAATTCAGTACAACTCTAAAAAAGTCTTAACCTGTCATCAGAAAAGAAGTCACCTGAAGTTTATTCACCTTGTGTTCAAATGCTACTCCTTTTAAAAAGTGGTATCTTTTGAGTCCAAGAGAAAAAAATTCAAATTCTACTGCTAAGAAATTTGATGATATACTTACAATTTTGACTCCTCATTACCTCATTGAGAAAAGTAATGTCCTCTTTACAGGGTTGCTGTGAGGACTAAATCAGATAGGGATTAACAGGCATCTTCCAAATTCCCTGGCTCAGACCCAGGCATACCTTCTGTGCCCGTTTCCTCCCTAAAAGTAATTTAATTTAGAGGGCAAATACTTCCTATAAGGTACAACATTTTTTAGAGGTATAAAATAATATCAAATCAATAATATTAAAAAACATATAAATCCAGACCTTATACTATAAAGTTGAATTTTCAAGTATCCAAGAAGTATTTGGATAAAAATATTAGCTCATCTTGAAAAACAGCCTTAACTTCCTGCTTAATTAAGATATCACCATTGTTGGATTTTAAGTTTGCTTTACTTCCAGGAATAAGACAATTTGGCATGAACTTTGTTTTTATAATGTGAGAGATCCTGCTTGGCACACAGACACAGACTGAATTTTTTAAAGTCATTCCAGCAAGCGTTTCATCTATCTTAACTCTAGAACACATGAATTAACAGATTCGAGCTGGATGAAAATTGGATTTCTCATATGATGTTACATGCATCCAACCGTCATTTCTCCTATTGACTTTATTTGTGGAAAGGCCCCTGGAATCAGCGCTCCTGTTGCTTTTAATACAGGTTCTAGGAGATGATCTTTCCCAGAAACACAAGTGAACTTCAAGCATCTCACAAAAGACAGTCTATGCCTATAGAGTGTGCCTTGATGTTTTTATGATGTCATAGTGGCTTTAGTTTTGTAATAGCACTAATGCTTAATCATTGGGTACATCTGAAGCTCTGCCTCTACAGCTGCATGAGAGCACAGGAATAAATTCAGAGACTGAAATGTTTGCATGAGGGCACAGCGTTTGCAGTGCCTCCCAGCTCTACTCCAGTGATGCCTTGGTATGTTGCTCAGGGGGTGGTCTTGCCTCAGATTCTCTGCCCCCTACTAATGGGAAAGAAAATTACAGAGTTTGAATTGGAAGGGACCGTGGTGTTCTCAGAGATCCCTTCTCTGATGGATGGGAGGTAATTCCTGCTATGTCTGAGGTCACACAGGGTTTTTCAGCACTCAGCCTCCCAGGACTTGTGTGCCCATGAGTTACATGTGCATGCAGCGGGGTCTTCCCAGACTCCTGGATGGGTTCATCATCCTTTGTGGGTCTTCTCCAGAGTCCATCCATGAGCCCATTCATCTCTACACACTTTCCTTGGGGAACCTCTGCCATTCCCTAAGCTTTAAATATCCTCTCAAAACAAATATTCCTCAAGTATTCGTGTCTAGCCCTAAACTTGACTAATCATCTTTCATGCTGGATCCACCCCCCCCCAGCCCTACCCCTCCAGCTGTCTCACACCCCCCATCATGTCCTTGATGATCCCTGTGCTGTTTCAGCCTCCAGGCTTTGTCTGGGTCTTCACTCTGTCCCATAGGTTTTTCTCCACATCCTACTTGTTAAAGTCTTACCTAGACCCCTACCTAGGTGAAGTCTTACTTTTTCCAGAAAGACTTCTCAGATGTTCCCCTTCCACAATTCTTTACTCCCCACACCTAAGTACCCTGTGCTATTGTAGTGGCTTCCTTCTCTATGAAATCTTTAGGGCAGGACGCTTGAATGGAGATGGGTCAAGCTTCTGCATAAACATGGCATCAGGTACAAATATAAGCAACTGGTTGACTGAGTTATTTACTCTGGAGGATATGGAATCATAGAAAAATTGATTTCTCAAAGTTATATGAGTTAGTGAGGAAGAAAATGCCTGCTTTTAATTTCTCAGCTGAATTTCTCAGTTCAATTATTTCATCTTCAACACCATTTTTTTCTCTTTGGTGCTTTTGAATATTTTATGTTAGCTGAAATCCTTATGTTGTCAGGCATTGTTCTCCTGGTCCCCATGAGCATCTTTAGTAATTTTGAACTCTCTTTGGGTAAATCACTTTACCTCCATTTGTTAAGCTTAGTTTCTAGAAATGTATCTTATTCTTTTGATTGGAACATATTCTTCTGTTTTCTCATTTTCTTCACTTTTTCTGCCAGTTTCTCTACATTAGATAAAACAGCTAACTCACCCAGTTTACAGGCTGGCTGTGTGCAGGCGATGAACTTCATCAACCTGCTTGGTCTGAGCTCCTGGCTGTCTCTCCAACACCTGTGATTGTCCATGCCACCACCTTGGTTCTTGGTGGTTCCCAAGATCCATCTGTGTCTCAAAGGGAAGCTGAAGACCTAGATGCAGACCGACTAGCAGTCAGACCCTTAGGCAGCAGATGGGAAAATAGGTAGTTAAGTTCTTTCTGGGGAGAAACTGGAACACGGGATTTTTTTTTTTTTTTTTTTTTTTTTTTTTTTTTTTTTTTGCTTCATTGTCTGCTGCCATCTCAGGGGACTCATGAATGCAAGTCTCTTTGGTTATCCTACCTGGGTGATTTGGGGACTGGACTGGCAGCTATGAAAGTGGGATACTCAGTGTGTTGATAAGCTTCCTTTAAGAAGGTGTGGGCAACATGGTTTCATTGTTGGGACAAGTTAGAGGGAGAAGGAGGGGGAGGCACCCACTGGCTCTTTAGGGTCTGTGGAGAGTCACACCCAGCACTTATGCACTCTAACTAGAAGTTGGTCCCTCAGGAAGCAGCTTGCAGGGTGTGCAAGAGTGTGCCAGTTTTTCCCTTCCAGAGAAAAAGGTGGGACAAGCATTTGTCTTGCTCCTTCTGCACTGAGCCCTGGGGAACGGGGTGGCTGGGGCGGGCGCTTACGGGAGAGCCCGTTGAGAACTGCTTCTTTGTTGGCGGGGATCCCATGGGTCTCAAATGGAGGCACAAGTTCCATTTGCCGTCAGAGCAGTGTTTGGGGGGCCTGTCTTTTCCGTGGGAGCCTTAAAAGTTGGGGCACTAGCTGTATGGTCCAACCTGTTCACTGCTCAGCAAGAAGCCAGGAGTGGGGGGAGGCAGAGTCCCTCGCAGTTCTAGGTCAGCATTTGGGGCAGAGCTTATGTCAGGTGTGTGTCTCGGCATTTCGCAGCCTTTTCCATGTGGGTCTTTTCTCATTTGCCACAAATATAGAAACCACTCAGCTAGTGTCTGGATTTCTTCCAAAGGGAGTTTCTCCACATTTAGCTGCAATTCAGTGCATCCTGGTGAGTAGTGAAGTGGAGTGAGCTGCCTCTGTCACCATCTTGGTTTCTCTTCTCTTTCTCTCCTTCTATTTCTACCCCCAAACTAGCTTTTAAAGTCTGTTCCCACCAAAAACCTCCTTTTAAAGCCTGGAGTTCCCTTCATGGCTCAGCAGAAACGAATCTGACTAGCATCCAGGAGGACACGGGTTCGATCCCTGGTCTCCCTCAGTGGGTTAAGGATCCAGCATGGCCGTGAGCTGTGGTGTAGGTGGCAGACACAGCTCAGATCTGGTGTTGCTGTGGCTGTGGTGTAGGCTGGCAGCTCCAGCTCCTATTCGACCCTGAGCCTGGGAACTTCCATATGCCATGGGGACTATCCTAAAAAGCAGTAATAATAATAAAGTCTGTCCCCACCAAAAACCTCTTTGACACTTTCTCCTCCTCATCCTCCAACCAGCTGTTCCCCAAACACGTCACCTCCATACGCAAACATATTTGCCTTACTATGACTTTACGTGGAAAAAGCTTCATTTACGGCCCATTTCAGGGTCTGAATCATTTTACCGTATTGCCTTGTCAAAGCCCCATTGAGGTCGTGAGTATTCCATCCACTTGTTACCATCTCCAGGGACTTAGGCCGAAAAGCCACCTGGGTAATGTTTTCTCCCCAATTAAATTCATTTTCTTTATCCAGCATGAAATATTTTTATTACAAGTAGTCAGAGAATTATACCCTATCACGGCACCCGAGAGGCTTATAAAAATTGTAAAGAAAAAAAATGCCTACTTTGAAAAACATTGGTCTGGGAAAAGCTTTATGACCCTTTTATACTTTACCAGCCAGAAGTTTTGGCAGATTTCCCATTAGCTTATGGAGCCCAAGGTGAGGAGAGTCTGGAGTTGCCTTGATCTAATTACTGCAGGATTTCAATTTGTGCCCAATTAAAATGAACCGTGTTAAAGGGTGGCCTTCAGCTGCACCAAAGTTACGGAGCAACAGCGTTTGCCAGAAGTGTTCCAACCCCCCCAGTGGGAAGCATGATTAACCATGTGTGAACTTTGCTCTGTTTCAACGTAGGATTATTACATCGTTCCCATGTTTTCGTCATTGGGGTAATGGCAGCGGTCCTTGGTGAAAGGGTAGTTTATAAAACTGGACCTTAATTTCAGTTTTCCAGATAACAGAGGCAAAGGTAGATCCGATCGATCTAGTTAAGACTGAGTAGAGGGAGGGAAATTATCTCAGGAAAACAAATCAGTATCCTGTTTTGAAGAGATTTCCAGGGAAGGAAAGCCATCCATCTTTCTCCCTGTGTGCTGGCACTGCCTTATGTAAACAATCGGCCTGACTTCTGCCCAGTCATTACATTTCTAGTAACAAACACAAAAGTAGTGACCCTTTGGGGACGTTAAAATAGGTTCACCAAAGAACTTGCCAGTATTACACTGGCAGTGTTCAATAAATGTCCCCCAAATAAATGAACTGTTAAATATATTCCCACTGGGTAGAAAGAGTTTTTACTCAGAGGTAAATGCAGCCCACCCACCTCCCTCCTACTTACCTGACCTAATCATTCTTGACATGATCTTGTACAAGACTATGATATTAAAAGGTTACTATTTTCTCATGAGTCACTGCTGAAGAGCTTTTTTTCCCCTCCTTAGCTCAATCTTGCACAAGTCTGGAAAAACATATTCATTTAATCAACCAATATCCACCCTCTGCATAGGGAGTGCTGGATTCCGGGGTGAAATGATGGATAGTATTGAAATGACCTCTGTACTCAGGCAGAGTGACAGTTCTCAACAGCTGAGCCCCTGTTAGGTATCACATTGGGCACCATGTCTGTATTCCAGGCACTCAGGAAAGTTATCTGTCATCATCCCCATTTAATAGATGGAAAAACTGAGGCTCTGAGCTTACGTGACCTTTCTAAGATTTCCCAGCTATTAAATACCAAAGCCTGGCTTTGAATCCTCTTCTGTCTCAGTAAATGTTTTTCAATATTTTGAAAATAACTATATACTAATAAGCCACTCATAACGCCTAGATTTAAATAAATCATTTATTCTGGAATCCTATGTCCATGTTCTACCATAGCACACAAACAAAACAGTAGGGGAGGCAGAAACAAAAATTACCATTATGAGAAAATATATTTTCTGGTTTACCATCTTTTTTTGCATTAACTCAAAATATGATTCAGCTCTAACTGAAATATTTGAACTTGCATGAAGTTTTATAGTTCATACTTCTAGACAAAGTAGTAGCCATAACTAATACAGAGTAAGAATTTTCTAAGATAAAGGCATTTGAAGTTGTTTAATATTCATCAGACTCAGATTTAATTTTGGATATACTTCTTTCAACCAAACATCATTCTCTTCAATGTTTATCCAAGTTTATGTTTTCATTTAGTGCATGGATATACTCTCTTGCCTGTCACAAAATTATGGTTTTTTTTCTTCTAAGATATTTTTTCCTAAATGATAAAATTTCTTTGTTGGTGATGTCATTTTAGGTTATTTACCGAAGAATCCATGTTTTTCTTGGTTGTGATGAGTCCAACAACGTATTCCAAAGACACTTCATAAATAATATATTCTCCTGATGGTTAAGGAATGATGATTATTGTATGGTTGGTTTTAGGTGTCTGCTTGGCTGGTCCAAGGAGTGATCAGATAATTTGTTAATTTTTTTTTTCTTTTTGCTTTAGGGCCACATCCTCAGCATATGGAGGTTCCCAAGCTACGGGTCAAGTCAGAGCTGGAATTGCCAGCCACAGCCACGGCAATGCCAGATCCCAGCCTCATCTGTGACCTACGCCAGAGCTCATGGCAACGCAAGATCCTTAACCCACTGAGCAAGGCCAGGGATCGAACCCACCTCCTCAGGGATCCTAGTCGGGTTCGTTAACTGCTGAGCCACAGCTGGAACTCCCTGGTTAAATATTATTCTGAGTGTTTCTGCAAGGGTGCTTTTATTATGAAATTAATATTTAAATCAATGGACTGGGTCCCCTCCAGTCAGATGAAGGCTTGAATAGAACAGAAAGTCTGAATGTCCTCCAAGTAAGAGAATTCCCCTTGTCTGACTGCCTTTGAACAGAAACAACAGTGTTTTCTCATCTTTGGACTTGAAGTGAAGCGTCAGCTCCTCCTGGGACTTCAGCCTGTGGGTTTTCAGAACTGGATGACATCACCAGTTCTGCTGTTCTCCGGCCTTTGGACTCAGACGGGAACTACCCCACCTTATACAAAGCAGACACCTAGAAACACTGACAGTGTAGTTCCCATCTGAGTTCAAAGACCTGAGAACCAGGACGAGCTAATGTTTCAGTTTAAGTCCAAAGACAAGAATATACACACATACACACACACACACACATATATGTATTTATACATATACATATGAACACATCCTATTGGTTCTGTTTTTCTGAATAATATAATGATGACAGTGATGATAAGATAAACAAGATAAGGATGCCTTGGCACTAGTGCCACGACAGTAAATGATTTGGGCTCGTTAGACAAGGAGATTTTTAATCCAAAATTTCAATTTTTGAATCTTTTGCCTCCTAGGGAAGAGTGATTAAAATGTTTACTTTTGAGTTGTTGTAACCAGCTTTCATTCACTCAACCACATTTACTACTAATTGACTCTGTAAAAGACATTTTTGCAAGATCTTCATATATGAGACTATGCCTCTAGGTAATAGGCCCTCAGTGGAAATAAATGAGACATTCTATAAGAAAGCAATGTAATGTGAGACATAGCTGAATGGAAAGGTGAGTAAAGAAAAAGAAGCAGGTGATTACACAGAACTGGAAGCTGGACTTGAGATGTGATGGAGAGAGAGGACACTGAGTGACTATCATGGCAGAGTCAAGAGGTGTGAATGTGGCTGGAGAATGTACATAAGAAATATGACAGATTTCTCAGGGGCTCCAGCTCTTTTAGGATGAGACTATAAAGCTCACATTGAAGTCTTCACAATTTTATGGTTTCTAAAATATCATGTTATAAATCCAAAGACGAGGCAGTTTGCTGTTACCTTAGAAAATAAGAAGAGTGTTGACCCAATTGCAACATATGTCATGGCAACTGAAGACCGGCTCTTTTTAAACTGTCAACATTGCGTATCTTCTCTATCAACGAACTCAAGGAGATGCATGAGATGGATGCATCTTCAGTTCGGCCTTGCATCGCCTTTTGTCTGGTGAGTACAACTACAAATGCACAGTATTTCATTTAATAAACTGGTCTTGCCAGAGTTTCCAGGAACCTTCCCAGTGACCAAATACATTTCGTTACCGTTAACCCCTTGGCACTCCTTATAACACACCACCAAGTTAATTGTGTGCTAGGAGGCAAATTGACGTAGATCCTTCGAAATCACTGTAAGAAGCTTCTCATTCTGAGTTTCTTTCCTTTTTAAAACACTCACAAGCAATTTGTTCTTTCTTTCTTTCTTTCAGGGCTGCACCTGTGGGGTATGGCATTTCCCAGGCTAGGGGTCAAACCAGAGCTGCAGCTTCTGGCCTATGCCAGAGCAACGCAGGATCTGAGCCACATCTGTGACCTACGCTGCACCTTTCAGCAATTTAACCCACTGAGCAAAGCCAGAGATCAAATCTGCATTCTCATAGATGTGATGCCGGGTTCTTAACCCACTGAAGCACAACAGGAACTCTCCATCTTCAATTTAATTTCCCTTTGCCATGCAACATCGTATACTCACAAGTTCCAGAGCTGGGACGTGGACATCCTTGGGGGTTGTTGCTCTGCTCACCACCCACCCTCATGGGCCTCACTGCGTCATGGGGGGGGGGGGTCTATACAAATGGACCATCACCATACAGCAGGCTAAGCTGATGGGGGCAAGTCTGGGGGGCTACAAGGGTCACTTCCAGGTTAGAGGAGGCTTTCAGGGACAGGGACACTAAAGCTGAGACCCAGAGTATAAATGGGCATGGTCGATGCAGACTGTGCTTGTGGGAGTGAGTGGGTAGGAACACTACTCCATGTAGAAGGAAGACCAAGCACAGAGGCCCAGAGGACAGAGCGGAAAGAAGGAGGACCCCCAGTCAGGGACTACATGAAGTTCCTGATGGCTGGGCAGGGCCCAGGTAGGCGGCAGGGGCACGCAAGTCCAGGTAAGGAAGAGATGAGTTGGCATTGCTAAGCAGGAAGTGGGAATGAAGAGTCGTTGGTGGGTTTTAACCAGGGCTGGGTTGGGGTTGGGTGGCCACTTGAGAAAAATCATTCAGGCTGCTGTGTACAGACTCAATTAGAGGATGGTCAGGAGGAACATCTTACTAGTGGCCTCAGCGGCTAGAAATAAAAGATCATCCATTAATTAGCATAAAAGACCAGCCACCTCATGTCAGCTCCCCAGAAAAGTAATATTGCAGAAGGGACTGAATCTTACAAGATGTGTTCAGATCTAAGGGATACTCATTCAATGAAGAACTAACGCATGGGATTAAGAGAGGAGAATGACTATTTGAAAAATAGAACTTGGAGTTCCTGCTGTGGCTCAGTGGGTTAAGAATCTGAGTGCAGTGGCCCAGGTCACTGCAGAGCTGTGGGTCCCTTCCCTTGCTCCACACAGTGGGTTAAAGGATCCAGGTTGCCATAGCAGCAGCGTAGGTCTCAGCTGAGGCTTAGATTCAATCCCTGGCCCATGAACTTCACTATGCCAAGGGTGCAGGCATGAAAATGGAAAAAAAAAAAAGGAAAAATTATGGGGAAAACATGTTTCAAAAGAACCTATTGGTCATATTAGAAACTTATCTCAAATTTAACCAAATTAGGAGTTCCCACCGTGGCACAGCAGAAATGAATCTGACTGGTATCCATGAAGATGCAGGTTCGATCCCTGGCTTCTCTCAGAGGGTTAAGGATCTGACATTGCTGTGAGCTGTGGTGTTGATCGCAGATATGGCTTGGATCCCACATTGCTATGGCTCTGGTGTAGGCTGGCAGCTACAGCTCGACCCCTAGCCTGGGAACCTCAATATGCTCCAGCTGGGCTCCTAAAAAAAAATTAACCAAATTTTTACAAATGCATGAATCTTGTCTGACAGCAAATAGTGCTAATGACCTAAGGCTGTGGCTGGATCACTCTGTCCCCCCCGTTGTCCTGTGTGAGGTGGAGGCCGGTGGACCCCTCTGTTATATAAGACAGTATACCAGCTTGCATGTATAAAATTCATAGTGGAAATAATACTACAAATATGTCACTCAAGTTTTAAATACTTTTCATGACTTATTTTTATCTCTCTTGAAATTTGATTTCTCTCTGATATTTGGCACTTCTTTTTTTATCAGACCCAGATCTGAAATTCTTTTCAGATTTAATAGTAAAGTATATTTTTCTCCAGGAGTCTAGTCTTCAGCTAATTGACAATTTGGTCGGTATTTAAAACAAAATAAAGGAAGAGGTTATAATTTAAAACCTTTAAAGACTTCTGAGAAGCATACAGTCTGCTTGGAAAGATTGAAAGCCAACAAGTTGGAAAATCAGATCAACCGAGGAGGGTGTTTTTATACCTCTCATTTGTACTTTTCAAACCCCCTGGGGTTGCCAGTTTGGGTGGAATGTCTCCTAACAGGCTTTGTGGTGAGAGTTTTGACACTTCCACTTCTGGTTCCTATTGGAAATACCACAAAATAAGCCTTCTGTGCAACATTTCAGCAATTGTCATGCCAATTCAGGAATTACAGAAAAGAAAAACTTAGCCGAAAATTTCAGGACTTTCAAAAGGCTTTAGTTTGAAAGTAATAATCAGGCTCTAATTGTACTCCCAAATCCTTGAGCTGAAGATAAATATATCAGGAAAGAATGCTTTTAGCTGAAAGCAACAGAAACTGGACTAACACAGGCTTAAACATGAGACACTTGCTGTTTATTTAAAATCCAAATTAGGAGATAAATCGTTTAGAGTTGGCCCAGCCACACCACAATGTTGATGTTATCATCTTTCCTCTCTAGCAGCTTAAGCCTCTGAAGGTTTTTCTGAGAGTGACCATAAATTTGTGGTCTAAGTCAGGACACTTTTGTGTACGAAAGGGTGCGTTATCAATAATTACACTCTGACAGCAGGATTCACCTGGGACTGTCTTGGACAAACCAGTACATACGGCTACATAATTTTTTGTCTCATGCCTCTTGCCTCATTGTCGCAAAGTGGCTGCCACATTTCCAAACATTGGTCCTATCAATATCCTCACATGTAAGAAGCAAGGGGAAGGGGAAGAGGACATAATAGCAAGCTTGCTTCCCAGGCCTGCCCTTTTATCAAAGAGAAGCTGCTTTCTCAGAAGCTCTCAGTAGATATCTACTTACATCTCATTGCCACCTCTGAGATACAGAGGTCCCCCTGTGTCCAGAGGGAACTTTATCCAGAACAGCCAAGCCAGGTCAGGGTCGGGGCTCACACCTCAAGGTGCCCTGCTATTTCCAGGCAGTCTTAGCAAAAGTATGCATACACCCAAACTCCATCCTGGTTGTATGTTGGATTCCTTGGGCTCAAGGGTCAATCATGAAGGTGCTATTTCACTGCACTAACACCTTGAAGACCAGCCCATCTCTCACACAGCTCCATGATGCCAAGTCCTTGCAAAAGGTGCAGAGGCAGCAGGTGACCATAGTGCCTTCTGCTTAAACAAGCTAAAAAAATCTCATTAGAATAATGGCCATATGAAAAGGAACTGGTGTTCTAAGGACCGAGCACCAGGCCCGTTAGCCCTGTGCTGTGTGCTGGTCTTTCTCGGGCTGTAAAAGCAGAAGTAGTGCCCAGGGTGCCTGCACTCCCTTCTCCACACTGCTGGGCTCCAGGTGCCCAGGCCCTGGTGCTGGCCTGCAAGTCTCTCTTCCCTAGACACCCTCACATGGGCGTGTCTGCAAATCTGGAGATGGCTCTGGCTCCTGGCCATGTTGGCAACGCTGCTCCAGAGCAACTGCGGGAAGGGTGCCTGCAGCCACGTGTCAAAGATCTTCCAAAACGTCCGTGCCAGGGCCCCTGTGGGCAGATCTCCACAGCCCTCCTGAGAGAGAGCAGCGTAAACAGGGCACTCCAGCAAAACCAGCGTCCTGGAGACAGTGTGCACGTGTGTGCACATCTCAAAAGCCACATGGAGACAAGCACTGGTTGACCTCTTGTTCTGAGACTCGCCATCCATGGGCCCCATTCAACAGGGCAGTCAGCTCTTTTCCCCAACCTGCAGCCGAAGGACTTGAATTGTCCTGTTGGAAAATCCAGAAAGAAAATACTAGACGCTGAGGCTGACAAAATTCAGAAGCTTAGCCCAGTAAGAGAATTAATAATTAATTAAAGTGATACCGTAATTACATAGAAACCAAATTAGAAGTCTGTTAGATTTTCCAGTCTAGTTCTTGCATTCTGTGTTAAAGTGATCACATTCAAGGTGAGACAATCTTCCCATTTTTAACGTGTGATACTTAGTTTTTTGGCTGATAGAAAAAAAATCTTAGTAATAAGCTGTTATGAGATGATGTGCTGTGCTTAGTGGTTTCTGCAGGGAACAAAGTATTTGCTAGACATTTATTTTATAAATTGAAACCCTCCCTCTGTACTTTACACATTGTATCATTTTATTATCAGAGTACTCTTCTTTAGGGTTTACTAGGTTCCAGGCCCTGTACTAAAGTCTCCATCTGTATTGCTAATTCATTTAATTACCATAATCGCTCAGTAAGACTGTTATTATTAGCAGCCCAATTTTTCAAAGTGGGCTCTCGGGGCACAGAGAAGTTAAGTAACTTGGCCAAAGTCACACAGTAAGCTCAAAGCTGAGATGTTTACAGGAATCTGGCTCCAGGATGTCTGAAGACCAGATACTGCTTTTAGTAAATGTTGGCTGAGCAGATAAAGGAATAAGTATTATTATTTTAAGTTGACAGGAAAAGTGGAAGCTCTGAAAAGCTACCACTCAAGATGTAGTTACTCTGTCTCCTTCTAAAGCCCTCACGTTTGCCCATCTTTCACTGGGTACGACCGTCAGCAATGTGGGCTCCCTACATGTGCTACGGATCTTCCCAGCATGCATTACTGCGCACGTGTTTGCCAGACATTCTCCCCAGCAAGCACGTTTTTGGGGAGGGGTGGAGGGTGTGGGGGTGGGAGCGGAGGGTTCATTTTATTCTCCTTGGTATCCCCAGCCCCCCACTGTTTGTAACAAACCAAGAGCACCCAGCATAGTCTGTTGGGGATATTATAACATAAATTCCCCCCCCCCTTTTTTTTTTTTACAGATGAGCTCATTTTTATTCTGTCACTATAACTTTCGCTCGAGAAAAAACACTAACAAGTATCTCCTTCCAGACACTTTGCAGATCCGTTTAGTCACCAAGGCTCTGCGGCCATCTGTTAGTCAGCTGCAAGATTTGTTTATTCATACTTTTGCCCATTCATCTGTTTTGTGTTTCCTTTTGTCCATTTCTCATTCAAGATAAACAAAAACCTGTCAGTGTGTGACGGAAGCCAAGGCCCGAATCTGCGTGGACTGAGAAGGAGGGTATTTGTCAGGAAAGGAGAGCGGAGAGGGTGGAGGAGAGAAAACCCACTTCTTACTCTCCCATGACAGACGGTCATTTTCAGTGTCGGATTGTGCAGTGCTCTGTGTCTGACCTTGGACATGCCCTTTGGATCACAAGAAACATTAGGAGTGTCAGACGGGAACCATTCTGGTCAGGCAAACATTTCTGACACTATTACCACTTCTCATAGGATTTAAAGAATTGCAGAGTCCTTCACAGAGGCTAAAAGGTTTGCTTCTCTTATTCAGAGAACAAGTTCACAAAACACATAGATTTTCTTATGAAAGAGATAGGATTCTCTTATCAACCCAGAAACACCAAGGAAGATATTAGTCATTCTTTATGATCTTTTTCCAAGAATAATTTTGAATCAATTCCCTCCAATTATATGTCCTTAGTGACAGAATACCCCAAGCAAATTGAATTCATCAACTTGAAATGAATTGTTCCACATACCTAAAAAGTCTAGAGATGGGACTGAGTTCAGGAAAGGCTTGATCAGGACTTAAGTGAAATTATTGCTGTGGTTTCTTCTTTCACCCCTGCTGCCCTCTGGATGGATCTCATTCACTTGTGCCTCATACATTAACCAGATGAAGTTGGGAGTTTCAGCGACAGTTTCCAGGTACCCTGCAGAGAGAAAGGATTACCTCTTTTAGTTCAAGAAGCCTCAGCAAAGAACTGGATCTCATTCATTAAGTTTAACAATGATACACTCATTCTCCAAACAACCACTGAGGCCAAAGGAAGCCGAAACTCTGACTGACTCGGCTGGAATCACTCACGGCTTCCAGAGCGCCAGCTGAAGGGGGTGGAGGGGTGAGTCTATCAACTGGAATCACTAATAGATCCCAGAAGAAAATCTGGAGCCATTAACCCAAGAAAATCACACAGATAACAGAAAGGATATAAATGGTTAACTGTGTAAAGGTGCCTGTATACTATGGAAAATCAGTCATAGGTTTTTTTAAAGTGGTAACATTAAAATCAGAGCAATACGTATCCACAGCAAAAGAAACCATCAACAAAGTGAAAAGACAACCTATGGAATGGGAAAAATAGTTGCAAACCATATATCTGACAAGGGGTTAATATCCAAAATATACAAAGAACTCATGGAACAATGGCAAAATACAAAAACAAGTAAAAAAATGGGCAAAGAAACTAGATTGACGTCTTTTCACAGAATATATATAAAAGGACAACAGGTACATGAAAAGATGTTCAACATTGCTAATTATTAGGGAAATGCAAATTAAAAACACAATGAGATATCACCTCACATCTGTTAGAATGGCCAGCATTAAAAAAAAAAAAAAGATAAAGAGAGAGAGATTAAAAAATGCATGGATGTGGAGAAAAGGGAATTATACTCTGTTGGTGGAATTATAAACTGGCAAGGCCACTACGGAAAAGAGCATGGAGGATCCTCAAAAAATTAAAGATGGAACTACCATATGACCAAACAATTCTGTTCCTGGCACTATAGCCAAAGGAAATGAAAACACTAACTCAAAAAGATATCTGCACCCCCACATTCATAGCAGCATTTTTTGCACTAGCCAAACCGTGGAAACAACCTAAGGTCCATCAATAGATGAATGGATAAAGTTGTGGTATATATATATACACACAATGGAATATTATTTAGCCATAAAAAGGAGAGAATCCTACTATTTGTGACAACATAGATGGAACTTGAAGGCATTATACTCAATGAAATAAGTCAGAGAAGACAAATACTGTATGATCCCACTTCTATGTGGAATCTAAACAAAACAAAAACAAAAAACCCAAACGCATAGAAAAAAGAGATCAGACATGTGGGTGCCAGAGGCTCAGGATGGAGAGAGGAGGGACTGAAGGAAGATGGTCAAAGGGTAGAAACTTCCAGTCATAAGACATATAAGTACGAGGGATGTAATATGCAATATGATGACTGTAGCTAACACTGCTATGATATATAGAAAAGCTGTTAAGACAGTAAACCCTAAGAGTTCTCATCACAAGGAGAATTTTTTCCATTTTTCATTTCTTCTCTTCATTTCATCTATATGAGAACATGAATGTTCACTGAACTTATTGTGGTCCTTATTTCACAAAGTACATAAATAAAACCATCACACTCTGCCTTAAACTTACACAATGATGTATGTCACTTATTCTCGATAAAACTGGGGCAATTTTTGTTAAAAAGAGCGATTTGTGGAGTTCCCATCGTGGCTCAGTGGTTAATGAATCCGACTAGGAACCATGAGGTTGCAGGTTCGATCCCTGGCCTATGCTCAGTGGGTTAAGGATCTGGCATTGCCAAGTTGTGGTGTAGATCACAGACCAGGCTCGGATCCTGAGTTGCTGTGGCTCTGGCATAGGCCAGCGGCTACAGTTCCGATTAGACCCCTAGCCTGGGAACTTCCACATGCCACAGGTACGGCCCTAGAAAATACAAGAAAAAAAAAAAAAAAAAAGAAGAACCATATGTAACATATAACCTGGCTTTACAAATAAGTATATTTCCACATTAACATTTAAAACCAAATATCATTTGATGTATTGATATAAACTCTTAATACAAGCAATCTTAGTATAATGTAACTGGGGGCAATATGACTGAGAGTCTTAACTTGCAGTATCCATGCTGCTTTTGGCTTTTCTTGGGAAAACAGAACAAAGCAAAACTGAGACAAGCAGGAAGAGCACAGTATTTGTTTTTCTAGGTGCATAGAAAATGCACCTAAATGCACATCCTTCTGTCTCTCTGGTTCCCATGTACAACCATTGGTCCAGCTCTGGCCAATGAGGTATAAGCAACAAAGTAGTCAGGTGTTGAGAAGGATGGGCTCTTCCTCTCTGCTTTCTTCATCCTATTGGCTGAAATGAAGAGGATGTGGTTGGAATTAGCAATGATATGGACAGAAGGGTCCTGAGCCCCTGAGAATTGTGGAGCCCTCAACAATCACCTTTCCACCCCTGTGACTACCTTCAGATTCATTTTATATGAAATAGAAAAATGTATTCTATTTCTTTTAAGACAGTGTAATTTTGCAAATTCGTAGATGTTATACAGTTGACCCTTGCACAACACAGGTTTGAACTCACACAGGTCTACTTACACATGGATTTTTTTTACTAAATATGTATGGCAATAGCACACGATTTGGGAACAATTGGACCCATGGATTCAAAACCTAGGATGCAGAGTCAACTGCAAATTTATATGTGGATTTTCAGCCACTTGGGGGGTCAGCGTTCCTAACCCCCAAGTTGTTCAAGGGTCAGCTGTAGTTATTTAAAATATTGTCACACAGAGCCAAACCCAATTTTAAATGACACAAAAGGACACATGCTAAAATTTTTACAATATTTTCCCTAAGGAGCTATAATAGGAGGATGCATTAGGAGCCTTACTATGATGAGTAAAAGCATAAATGAAATTGCTTTCTATTTCATGAAATTACTTATCTAGTCCCATATGGTGAATTTATTTAACAAATTATTGGATAAATGTGACCTGATTTTAAAATGGTAAAGTTCAGAGAACTGTGTTCTGATGCAAGAGTTTGATAAAGATTATTGAATCAATAATTTGAGTCTTGGAGTTCCTGTCATGGCGCAGAGGAAAAGAATCTAACTAGGAACCATGCAGTTGCAGGTTTGGTTCCTGGCGTCACTTAGCAGGTTAAGGATCTGGCATTGCTGTGAGCTGTGGTGTAGGTTACAGACATGGCTTGGATCTGGCTTGCTGTGGCTGTGGCATAGGCCTTCAGCTGTAGCTCCCATTAGACCCCTAGCCTAGGAACCTCCGTATGCCACGGGTGCGGCCCTAATAAACTAGAAAATAATTTGAATCTTAGTTATGAAGCCAAGTTTCACTGCAAGTGATAAGAGGACACAGTGGTGAAGGGCAAGGTCCCTGCCCTCGAGATTCTCAGGTGTAGGATGGAGACCGATGAGAAAGCAAGCACTTAATATGCAGTGGGACCATGTCCCTGTGAAAACATGTGCAGAGATCTAAGAATGCATTCAGGAGGCCTTAGTCTAGCCTTGGTGGGTCCAGAGAGGCTTCCCGGAGAACAGAATGTCCTTGCAGTGAGCCTGGAGGGATGCGAGAAGGAAAAATAAAAACAGAGAGAACAGAAATGTGCAGAAATTGTTCCATTAGAATAGCATGTGTTCTGGAGTTCCTGCTGTGGCTCGATGAGCTAAGAACCAACTAGTATCCATGAGGATGTGGGTCCGATCCCAGGCTTGGCTCAGTGGGTTAAGGATCCGGCATTGCTACAAGCTGTGGCATAGATCACAGATGCGGCTGGGACCTGGCATTGCTGTGGCTATGGTGTAGACCGGCAGCTGTAGCTCTGATTCAGCCCCTAGCCTGGGAACTTCCATATGCCGCAGGTGCAGCCCTAAAAAGAAAGAAAGGAAAAAAAAAAAAAAAAAGAAAGATATGTGTTCCCCTTTGATGGACAAGCAAGCAGATGTGGGAAATTTTCACTTCCTTGAAAATGTCCAAGCATCCATTCTCCTCTAGAGGAGGATTGAGGTTCAGCCTGAGACCTGGCCCAAGACTAGCAAATCCCTACTCCTGGAAGTAAAAGTAAGACTTGAATCGAGTTGAATCTAGCAGAAAAATACTGTTTCCTCATGTAAGTTCCTAAACCTACATCTCGTTCCAGATTGAGAAACCAGTCATGGTGTGGAGCATTTCTTCTGCAGTCATGCACGGAAAAATCAACTTTTTCTCTCCCACACTGATATCTCAACACTCTCCATGACTTAACGCTCCCTTTTTGCAGGTCAAGGCTTCACATAAGCTCACAATGAAAACTGCTGAGGTTTTTGTTTGTTTGTTTGTTTTTGGTATTTTGGGTTTGTTTTTTTGTTTGTTTTGTTTTGTTTTGTTTTTTTAGGACGCTGTCTTTGGAACATCTATAAACTTGCTCAGACCTAAGGGGGAGGCCTGCTGTTGAAAAAGGCTCTGAGTTCCCCCAAAGTGGAAAACAGAAAACTAATTATTACTAAGAGAACTACTCTAATGAAAACTTATGCTATAATTTACGTGACCTTTTTTTTTTTTTTTTTTCCTTCGCCACACCCAGGGCTTATGGAAGTTCCCCAGCCAGGGACTGAACCTATGCCACAGTTACAGCCTGCGCCACAGCTGCAGCAATGCCAGATCCTTAACCCGCTGTGCCACAAGGGAACTTCCTATCACATACATAATCTTGGTATAGACAAGATTCAGAGCAAAGAGTCACACAGAGAAAGTGGAATAACACAAAAGACATGATACAAAGACCCTCCTGAATCCCCAACGGGGCAGAGTTATAAAACTCAACCCAACAAGGGTCAGGCAGGCATTACCCAGGCTCGGGAACCAGGAAGGAGAGAAATGTTGGCTGGGAGACTAAACACCCACCCAGCTCAAGGGGAAAGAGATAACCACCACTTAGAAATGCAGCCCAGTTTCCAGATCTGATCTTTTAAGAGATACTAACAATGAAAGTTTTATGTAGATTCTCATACATTTTGTACTGATGGCTACGGACTCAGGTTCTACATATGGCTATTGACAATCTCTGCAAGAAATAGCAGAGATATTGACTCGCGGCTCCTTTGGCCAAAAGGGGAGCAGGCTGGGTATGTAAAAGGTTAGCAGGTTTCAATATCTACCTTAGAGTGAGAGGGCCACTATCTCACCTGGTTAAACCTGTTCTACAGGAATTACAAACAGCAGATGCTCATAATGTTATTCGAAAATCATCATCCTCTATTAAACTCCACCTCCTTTAGACAGACATCCTCGGATACTTTTGATTTTACCTAAAGTTAGGCACGTGGAAATCTGTCCTTCCCAGTTGCTTCACAGTCTTTTCCTTCTTGGGCCTCAGACAGGATGAAATCAACAGTGAACAAATTGCACTTTTGGGATGGCTTTCAGATGTCTTCAGGGAGACTGTATTGATTTCTTGAGAGGGATGGAGGCAAAAGAAAGTCAAACTCTGGCCTCCTAGCAAACCTCCCAGAAGCCATGTTAATTCACTAGTTCAACAAGGATTTGAGAAGGAGTAATGGCTCTATTTTCCAGCATTCCAGATTTATCAAGAGAAACAACTAAGAAATTCTAAGAGAGTAGAAAGTCACCTGCCTTCCTTGGCTGGTCTATCAAGTGGACCAACTCAGTCTTAAGTAACTCTCTTTACCCAATTGTTTAAAATCATAAAAGACTTTTTTACACCTAAAATGTCATAGCTTCACTGAGATCCACTTCTGGGTGGAAATGGGCTAAAACTTTTGGGGCTGGTAAAGAAGCAGTTGCCCTGGGACGATGTGTACATTGATGCTGAGACTCTTGGCCCCACAGAGGACCAGGTTCAGGTGGACACAGGTGTGTGTTTACGTGCCAGCCTCCGTGCCGGGTCCTCAGGCCTGAGATGAGTGAAGTGTGGTCCCTGGCCTCAGGAAGCCCAGAGCCCTTGTGAAAAGTACAGGATGGAGAGAGAGACAGAGACACATCCTGGAAAGACAGAGACCGAGGGGCCCTTAGACACCCACTTCCCGGGAAACATCCCGAACATCAGTTGGGCTGGTTCCAGGTAAGTCGGAGACCCTCCGGTGGAAACTCTCGCAATCCCATCCCTCACACGCAGAAGCTAGAACCAGGTCTTTCCAGCTTCCGTGAGATCCTGACATTTTGTGACCTCCAACAGCGTGCTGGATAAAGGTCCCCTTTTAACATTTGCCTGAGGATGGATGATTGAGAGCATAGTCCCTTCTTTAGAATTCGACACCTAGGAAGTCACCACGGCTTCCTTCTCAGTGAGCTCACCGAGGAAGAAAACTATCTCAGATTGGCTAGGCTTCTGGGGACAAAAGACATATGACTGAAAATATGGTATTTGTTCCTCTAGTCATTTCTTCACCGGTCCGTTTCTCTAACAGGTGTTTGTGGAGCGGCTGCCGGTGCCTCTGGACTCCTTCTCTGCTGACCGAATGGATGTCCTCTGCCTCCCTAGCCTCCCTCTGTCCCTTCTTGTATTTCCTCTCGGTTTGCTTTCCCTTGTTTGTCCCTTAAATAGTGACCTGCCCTCCTGACCCATCCCTCACTCTCTTATCTCTCTTGACAAGATCCACAGGGGACCTCATCCAAACTAAAGACTGTGCTGGTCCACAGTGACTCCCACGTCTCCCCAACATCCAGGCCACTCATTCCCAACCCACCTGCATCATTTCTACCTGGAGGTCTTGTCGGTGGCTCAGTCCTCATGTGTTGCAAATAATCACATTTTTTTTTTCACTTGCAAATAATTCCTCCCCACATGTGCCCCATTTCTGTTGAAGACATCTGTCTGAGCTGTGGATCTTCTGCGGCTTCCTTGCTCCCCACATCCAACCCACCACAGGATCCCGGCAGTTCTTACTCTGAGAAAGCCGGTGTATCTCAGTGCTCTCTTTTCCATCACTGCTGATCCCATGCAGGTTTTTTTTCTTTTCAGGATGGAAGCAGGGGCCTCCCAACGGGGCCTCCATCCTTTTTTCCTCTGATCATCCCTTTTCCTGCTGATTCCCTAGATTAATCTTTCTGGAAGCACCTCCCTTGGGGAGCAGTCCTCCTAGGAAAAGCTACTCTTTCTCTTCCGAGCAAATGATATCTTCTATGAGCTATATCGTGCCCACCAAAAATGCATTGTCAAAATAACCACCACTGTCCCTCAGATTGTGATGGTTCTGGATATAGGAATTTTGAAGAGGTAATTAAGGTTAAACCATGAAAACCAGGTCATGAGGGTGGAGCCTAATGCAACCTAGCTGGTGTCCTGATAAGAAAAGAGACTTGTGGTTGCCTGATGGGAAGGGGAGGGAGTGGGAGGGATCGGGAGCTTGGGCTTATCAGACACAACTTAGAATAGATTTACAAGGAGATCCTGCTGAATAGCATTGAGAACTATGTCTAGATACTCATGTTGCAACAGAAGAAAGGGTGGGGGAAAAACTGTAATTGTAATGTATACATGTAAGGATAACCTGACCCCCTTGCTGTACAGGGGAAAATGAAAAAAAAAAAAAAAAAAAAAAAAAGAAAAGGGGTTTCGGACACAGAAACACAGGGAAGAAGGACCCTGTGAAGACATAGGGAGAGGGCAGCCAGCCTAAGGTAATGGGCTGGAAACAACATTTTGACACTGTGATCTTCGACTTCCAGCCTCCAGAACCATGAGAAAATGAATCTGTGTTGTTTAAGCCCTCCCAGTCTGTGGTTCTCTGTTATAGCTGCCCCACCAAATCCCCCAAACACTGGGGCCCCAAATCCCCACATGAGCATCCAAGATAGCAGAGCCGGCCACAAGCTGCCCCCAGACCCCCTTAATCACTCTTCCAGCTGCCAGGCTGGCTTCCTGTGGATGCATCACTGCTGAGCCCTTCCCAGGACCCGTCCTCTGCTGCCCGGAGTTCTCCAGGGGCAACTCGCACCCAAGGGCTAGCTGCGATGTGCAGAGGCCCAGCCCCCAGCCTCCTCTCAGTTTCAGGTTCCTCATGGCATCAGCTTGGCCTCAGTCACAACTGCATCGCATTTCAATGGTTGCTTCTACCCAGTTCTGCTTCCCTCACCCCCTTCCCCCTAGAAACACCACTCCTGTACACACACCCCAACGAGTGTGAAATAAACACACATGTCTCCATCTCAGGGTCTGTGTCCAGAGGAGCCCAGCCTGCAACAAAGTCTCTCTGCAAACTGACCAGAGCCACCCCTTCTTCACAAAGCTCCATCCACATCTGTTTAGAATTAAGGCCCCGTCTCAGGTCATGCCCTCCCTGGATCCCGGCCCATGGGAGGAAATCCAGCCTCCCCTGAACTACCACTTGCATCCCCTTCCCCCTTTCCATGGCATTTTCCGCTTCTACTTTATTTAGTGTCTATTTACGTATATGTCTTATTTCTTTTATCACAGTGCATAATATCCGTCTGCTCCATTCTTACGTTTCCCCAGCCCCCAGCACAATGCTCATTGTTATTAAAAGTGGGAAATGACTAATCCAAAGCTATCTCTCTTTTAGTATAACAAATGGTCTCCTCTAAGCCTTTCTCCAGCCATCTTCATTGATCTGCATTTTTAAAGAAGGCTCCAGGTGTATGACAGAAGAGAGCCAGAGATGGATCCTACTTCTATGACAATTATAGTTCGGTTCCTGCAGCCCAAGTAGCTCAAGCAGGATTCCAAAATGCCAAGCGGCTCAGTTGAATGGCCAGAGAGACAAGGGCCACCAGATGAACATAATAATAGCGATAGTCACAACGGCTGTGGAGGGCTCAGTACGTGCTGGGTAACATACTCAGTTACCTGTGCCATGAGTACCGTCAACCTCGTCTTAAAAAGAGGAAATTCATGGATAGTAAACAACTTACCCATAATGATTCGACATTTATATAAATGAGAAATGATCACCATAATAAATCTAGGAAACATGTCTCACCATACATAGTGACAGAATTTTTTTCTTGTGATGGAAAATTTCAAATGTGCGATACGGTGTAATTAACTATAGTTACCATGGTGTACGTAATGTCCCCAGGACTGACATTTTATAACTGCGATTTCTACTTTTTGACTCCTTCTTCCCCTTTGGCCAACCTCCCACCCCTACCTCTGGCAACCGCCAACTTATCCTCTGTATCTGTGAGTTTGACGGGTTTGTTTTGGGTTTTACATTCCACATATAAGTGAGATCATGTGATATTTCCCTGCAGTGCAAATGTTAGTTTGCTTGATAACCCATAAATTCCATAAGCTGTCTTCACTTTTTTCCTTTCCTTTCCTTTCCTTTTCTCTTCTTTTCCTGCTCTGATTCGGTGAGTTTCTCTGGCTTGTCTTCAAGTTCACTGATCCTTCTTACAGCTTCATCTGGTGTCCTGAACCCCTCTAGTGTATTTTTCAGTTCTAGGGTATTTTTAGTCCTCTTCAGCCCTGTTACCTGGGTTTTCTACCACGTTGTTGAAGCTCTCATTGTTCACTGACTCTTCTCCCAAGCTTGGTGAGCATATTTATGACCATGATTTTTGATACTCTATCAAGGAAATTACTTATCTTCATTTCATTAAGATTTTGTTTTGTTTTGTTTCTGTAGGTTTTATCTTGTTCTTTCATTGAAACACATTCTTCCATTCATTTTGCTTGACTCTCTGTGTGGGTTCCTGTGCATTGAATGAAACATCCCCTTTATGAGTCTTGAAGAAGTGGCCCCATGGAGGAGATGAGGCTTGTCCTTCAACTCTGCCTCAGCCCTTTGTTGTCTCTCAGACCTCTGCCATTGACTCAGCAGCCCATTTTATTTTTAGTAGCCCCCAGTAGTTGAGAGTATGCCAAGATCTGTCTGGGTCACAACAGGGAGCATCTCAGGTGGCCCCTAGTTTCTGGCTGACTGGAAGCTAGACCCTGTGGCAGCATCTTTGGAGAGTGTAAATACATACAGTCCCATGGGATGGTAAGGATAAGCCTTCATGGCCACCAGGGTCAGGTGACTGGTGGTGTGCCCTGGCCAGTGTCAGCTAAAATTGGGGCTCTAGAGCAGGGTGTAAGCTCCTTTCTTGGAATTACCACAGAGCTGTAGTGGGGCAGAGGGAGGGTGCAAAGATGGTATCCCCCATAAAGCACCCCTGTTGCCCCCGACCAGCTCCAGGACTAGAAGTTAGGCCTTTTCATAGCCTGGAGAGTGTTTGAATTTGCGGTCTGTGCAGCTCCCTGGGGATGGCAGCCTGCCAAGCACTGCCTGTCCAACTGTAACCATTTCAAGGTACCTGGAAAAGCAAGTTCCTCTGACCTCCAGAGACAGGTGATCAAGGGACACTTCCTAGGTGACAGCCTCAAAAACCAGAGTCCCAAAGGCCTGAACTGGGGACCAGGCATGCAGAGAGGCTCCCATCCAGGAGGTATTGGTGCTTTGGGCACCAGAGGAGGGAGAGTGAAGGTGGTGCCCACTGGCTGGAGTGAGGCAGAGGGGAGAATGCAAAGAGGGCACCTGCTAAAAAAAAGAAACAAAAAAAAGGAGAAATAAGCCAAAAAAAGGATGGTGACCACCAGCTTTGTCAAGGGAGATCAGAGAGAGTGCCCACCAGCCTCCATCCCCAGAGATTATCCCAGAAGCCCCTTCCCTTCAGACCAATGCATCTCTTTCACCTAAAGTCTGGGTGCTTTTCAAAAAACTATTCCTGTGCTGGGTGTGGCTGGGTGGGTCTGTAGTCAAACTCCCTATAGCCCGCAGGTCTCATGGGTAGAAAGAAACACTTTTGGTCTTCAAAGCAGACATTGGGGAAGCTGGTTTCTCAGGTATGGGTCTTTCCCTTTTTCTTTAATTATTATTTTATAATTTATTATTTTTTAGGGACCCCAGCGTATGGAGGTTCCCAGGCTAGGGGTCAAATCAGAGCTAGAGTTGCCAGCCTATGCCACAGGCACAGCAACATGGGATCCGAGCCACGTCTGCAACCTATGCCACAGCTCACAGCAATGCTGGATCCTTTAACCCACTGAGCAAGGCCATGGATCGAACCCGCATCCTCATGGATCCTAGTTGGTTTCCTTTCTGCTGAGCCACGATGGGAACTCCCTCAGGTGTGGTTCTTAAAAGCCTAAGAGCCTGATGTGGGGCACAAACGCTCCTGTTTCTAGGAAGAACCTCTGGGTTCTGCAGTTCCTCCCAATGGTGGCTCCCTGTGCTGGAGCAGGGTGTACACCGAGAATGTGTGCCAGCCGTTCCTACCCACTTCAATGTGGTTCCTGCTCAATGTAACGGGTCCGCTTCACCAGTTTTTAGGCTTTTTTCCATCCAGAGCTATAGATTCGGTGTGTCTGCAGGAGGCACGGGTTCAGGATCTCCCTGCATCACCATCTTTTTTAATTATTTATTTATTTTTTGGCTTTTTGCCATTTTCTTGGGCCACTTCCAATGGCATAGGGAGGTTCCCAGGCTAGCGGTCTAATCGGAGCTGTAGCCGCCAGCCTATGCCAGAGCCATAGCAACTCAGGATCCGAGCCGAGTCTGCAACCTACACCACAGCTCATGGCAATGCCGGATCCTTAACCCACTGGGTGAGGCCAGGGATCGAACCCGAAACGTCATGGTTCCTAGTCAGATTCATTAACCACTGAGCCACGATGGGAACTCCCTGCATCACCATCTTGCACAGAACCTGGTGGAAGGAGTTCCCATCCTGGCGCAGCGGAAACAAGTCCAACTAGGAACCATGAGGTTGCAGGCTCAATCCCTGGCCTTGCTCAGTGGGTTAAGGATCCGGCATTGCTGTAAGCTGTGGTGTAGGTTGCAGATGCAGCTTGGATCTGGCATTGCTGTGGCTGAGGTGTAGGCCGGCAGCAACAGCTCCGAATGGACCCCCAGCCTGGGAACCTCCATATGCTGTGGGTGCAGCCCTAAAAAGACACAGAAAAAAAAAAAAAAAAAGAGAGAGAGAAAGAAAAAAAAGAAACTGGTGGAAAAGATTTTAAGGTAAAACAGATTTGGTGAACCCTGGGGAAAATTTACCCAGGCTTCCTCATAATGGTCTTGAACATAAATAGGTGTTTTTTTGAATCTCCTAGAAAGAAATACATTATTCAGTGTCTCCCAAATGTGACTAAAGCATCCTGACAGACATGAATGTGTGTGTGTGTGTGTGTGTGTGTGTACACACACACACACACACATCCCTGGGGAGCATCTCTCAGGACTGGTGTCCCCTTTGTGGTGGCAAAATAAGCCCCCCCGCCTGCCGCCCACCAAAACTTATCCCCATGGCCAAAGGGACTCGGCAGGTGAGATTAAGTTAAGGACTTTGAGGATGGGGAGATTGTCTGGGGCTTTCTGGGCCGGTTGAATCAACTCAGGCGAGCATTTGAAGCAGAAAGCTGCCCTGGCCTGGGAGCAGAAAAGGAAGACAGGAGGGGACATTAGATTCCTGCCAGGAGGATTTGATGCCCCGTAGCTGGTCCTGCGATGTAGGGGGACGTTTGGAAGCACCGGAGAGGCCTTTAGAGCTCAAGGTGGCTGCAGCTGACAGCCAGCAAGGAAATGGGGGATTGGTTCTGCACGGAAGAAGTCAGATGCCGCCAACAGCCCGAATAAGCTTGCAAGCTGATTCCTCCCCAGGGCCTTCAGAGAGGAGCTCAGCCCTGCCAACACTTCGTGAAACTCTAAGCAGAGGATGCAGCTGGATGCTCTCTGTCGGACTTCGACAGAGCCGGGAGATAAGAGACGGGATGTTTGAAAATACTATGTTTGTGGTAATTTGTTATGGCAGCAACAAAAAATTACTTTCCCTTCATCGCTCATCACTGCCTGCCTTTGCCTGCACACCATTCGCGTTGCCCTGCCCGTGACTCCCTAGAAACAGATGTTCTCTCAAGTGTCTTGGGTTTGATTGCTATGCCTGGAATGCTCTTCTCTTTATTTCTATTCTTGCCAAGATGCAGTCTCTAATACTCACCTCTCACCCCCCACGCTCAGCCAGTCCTGCCTGCTGTCTCCATCAGGGCTGTCTAAGCATCATCTGCTCCAGCATGGCCTGGCCTTCACATGGGAGCTTATGGGCCCCCATTTACCTGCTCGACTCTCCCAGAGGCCTTGAGAACAAGGGGTTAAATGAATTAAACAAGGAGGCTATTCAACAGAAGTGACTCCAATGCCATGGCAGCCCATATAAGCAAATCAAAACCTAATCTTGTACATGCCTCCAGGTTATAAAATCTAGAGTTCCTTGGTGGCTCAGGGGGTTAAGAACCTGGCATTGTCACTGCTATGGCCAGGGTCACTGCTGTGGTGCAGGTTCAATCCCTGGCCCAGGAGCTTCTGCATGCTGTGGAGCCAAAAAACCTAAAAGTTACAAAATCAAACTGAAGGACAGCCAATCACAAGCAGCCAACTATGATTTTAGCTAAAGCCAATCAATAATGTCCTTTCTGTGCTTCTGCCTTTTCTCTATAAAATCTGTCCCCAGCTCCTGTAGGCGGAGGACTTTTAGTCACTTTTGCTTTGTCACTGCCTGATGCAAGTCGATTTTTTCTCAAATAAACTCTTAAAATGTTGACTATGCCTCCATTATTCCTCTCTTCACCTCCAGTATCGGTTTCATGTATCGAAGGTGATGAGAAATGTATAGATGGATGAATCCAGACAAAGATAGTTAGTCAACAGTTTCCACTACAGAACTGAACCTCGAATGAGTTGAAGGCTAGAAACCAAGCTCTGGGGTCCCCTGGAGTGCATGTGGGTAGCACAGCTCACCCAGGCACAGAGGGTGGGAGAACAGCTTCAAAAACATATTGAAAAATGTTTTCCAGAGTTCCTGTCGCGGCTCAGTGGTAATGATCCCAACTAGTACCTTTGAGGATGCGGGTTTGATCCCTGGCCTCGCTCAGTGGGTTAAGGATCTGGCGTTGCCATGAGCAGTGATGTAGGTCAAAGATGCGGCACAGATCTGCTGTGGCTGTGAGAGCAGGCTGGCACCTGCAGCTCTGATTTGACCCCTAGCCTGGGAACTTCCATATGCCACGGGTGCAGCCCTAAATAAATAATTAAATAAATACATATTAAAAAAAGGGAAAATATTTTCCACACTATTTTCTGTCCCTGCAAATTCTGTTGCCCTGAGGTTCCTTTCCCATTAAATAAAAGGCATTCATTGCTTCAGGAGAGGGGAAATTCAGCCTAGAACAGAGAGCCCTGACTCGGCTCTGAGTTTCTTATTAGATTTTTTTTTTTTTTTGATCCCCAGTGAAGCAAGAGACTGGAAATCCAAACTCTGCAGAGAGAAAAGGGGATTTTCTAAATTCCAAAGGCTTTTCATATCAAGAGCAATGCTTTAAGTCTGAGCATAGAGTTTTAACATAAGCCACAGTGTAACCAATAGAGACATCTGAGTATCTTGCCTAATGTCTAAATCCAGCGATTTACAAGAAGGGAAGTTCAACCAGAGGGGAGGGATGCCCAAACCCAGGCTTTCTCCCAGGACAACAGGTTGTGTCAAATTAATTTACTGCTTTTTGCAAGCAGCGATTTCCCTGTAATTGGCCGTATACAAGCTGAGGTTTAATGACCTCCTGGCTTCAATAATGTAAAGCAGATTCCCGCATAAACAGATGGCTCTTCAGGTGAACTTTCTTTTTTCTTCTTTTTTTTTTTTAATGATTTTTATTTTTTCCATTATAGTTGGTTTACAGTGTTCTGTCACTTTTCTACTATACAGCAAAGTAACCCAGTCACGCATACATACATACATTCTTTTTCTCACATTATCCTCCATCAGGCTCCATCACAACTTTTTTAATGATTTTTATTTTTCCATTATAGTTGGTCTTCGGGTGAACTTTCAAGAGAGGTCCAACCCTTAGACTCTAGAATGTTCTGAAAATGTTGGCTTCCTTATTTTAGAAGTGGTTTCAGGAGTTTCCACTGTGGCAAAGTAGAGTAAGAATCCAACTGCAGTGGCTCAGGTCACTGCAGAGGCATAGGTTCAATCCCTGGCGTGGTGCAATATAGTTAAAGGATCTAGTGTTGCCCTAGCAGTGGCTCAGATTCAATCCCTGGCCCAGGAACTTCCATATGCCCTGGATGTGGCCATAAAAAAAAAAAATTAATGAAAAAAATCGGTTTTGAATGTTATAACTGCCTCATATTTAAATTAAAACCTAATAGTGAACCACTTTGAACAATTCAATAAACCATCCAACTAATTAGGAAAATTAGATGAGGCATATGAATTGTTTGATGGAGAAGAGCAGCAATTTAGTCCAAAGCAAGACATGTTTTTTATGTTATTACTCCTTCCTCGATAGATAAAATGACATTTAGGCACTGGAAACACTGTGTGCACTGGAATCCCATATAGGTGTTTACATAAGAAATGTAATATAAATATTTACATAGTGAAATATCTGTGATCCTCATGACAAAAGCAAGTTGAAGAGTAGTATGTGAGGAATGATTCTGTCTTTATGTAACATTATTTCTCACTATATAGAAGATCAACAGAAAGCCTGAAAGTAGATGCCTACCTGCTTCGCTAAAGTGTCAATATTTTCAAAAAGGAGGAGCAGTGTGGGAAGTGAAAAAAAAATTGTACAGATACATATGTATGTATTCAATGCATCACCAAATTGTTGAGTTTTTAGCCATGAGCTATTGATGCCCTGTTGTTTTTTTTGTTTTAAATAAAAATGTAAGTCCGGGAGTTCCCATTGTGGCACAGCGGAAACAAACCCGACTAGCATCCATGAGGATTCGGGTTCGATCCCTAGCCTCACTCAGTGGGTTAAGGATCCAGCGTTGCCATGAGTTGTGATGTAGGTGGCAGATGCGGCTCAGATCCCACATGGCTGTGGCTGTGGTGTAGGCCTGCAGTTACAGCTGGATTCAACCCCTAGCCTGGGAACCTTCATATGCCATGGTGACGGCCCTAAAAACAAAAACAAAAACAAACAACCAAATACATACATACATACATACATAGAATAAATGCAAGTCCTCAGCTTATACAGCTAGCTGGGTTCTAGGAGAAGCAAGAGTCACGATAAATCTCTCCTGTAGCCCAGATCTGTGGACTCTGATAGGACTGCTTCTCTGATCCCTCCCCAGGCCCACTCAGTGCTCTCATCTTTCTTGTCAAATGTCCTGCAGATTTCACAGGGAGGGGATCCTCGTGATTCCGGGGCTGGATCTTAGGTCTTCCCAGAGCCCTGCTGACACCAGAGCTCAGCAGGCACCGAGCAGGCACTTTCCATGAAAGCTAAACCCCACAGGATGACAGGACGGCCCAGGTGACCACGGTACACAGACCCCAGGACAGCCAGGCGAGGGCAGACAAGGACGTGAGGGTTTGTTTCTGCCTGGGCTTCGGTGTGTTCAAGGCCTGAGGGCTATCTACTTGGTCTTGTTTATTTATTTATTTATTTATTTTCATTTTTAAAATCTTTTATTGAAGTACTGAAGTACGGTTGATCTACAATCAGTTGCGATCAGTTCTGCTGTACAACACAGTGATTCGGTTATACATGTACACACATCCACTCTCTTTCAGATTCTTTTCCCACATAGATGCTCACAGAATATCGGGTAGAGCTCTCTGTGCTGTGCAGCAGGTCCCTGCTGGCCAGTCATTCCATAGACCTCAGGGTGCATGTGCCAATTCCAACCCCCAATTCATCCCCCTGCTTCTCCCCTTTGGTAACCACATGTATCTCAAAGTCTGTGAATCTGTTTCTGTTCCACCAATAAGTTCATTTGTATCCTTTTTTTAGATTCCACATATAAGTGATACCATATGATGTTTGTCTTTCACTAACTTCACTCAGTATGATAATCTCTAGGTTCATCCATGTTGCTGCAAATGGCATTATTTCATTATTTTTCATGGTTGAGTAATATTCCATTGTGTATATGTACCACATCTTCTTTATCCACTCCCTCTTTATTCAAGGGCAGTTTACTTGAATAAAGAGGCTGGAGGGTGCAGTTAACGGGCTTGGAGATAAGGGGGAAACCAGACGGGCTGCTGCTGGTGGGGGTATAATTGGAACGGAGGGTGGAGGTGTTTTTCCTCCTTTCAGGCAGGAAAACCTGGATGGTGTTCAAACTCAGGAGACATCAGGAGGAAAGCAAACAGACACTGGAAACGGATGCAGAAAGAGACTATAGTGCAGAGAAAGGAGTATGAAGCACAGTAAGTACTTCCGGGCAGTGATGCTCATGGTCCAGGAAGCAGGGTCCAGGAAGCGGATTCCACGACGAGGAGGATAGACAGAGCAAAGCCAAGCTTCAGTCTTCTCGAAGGATGTGACTAGAGAGTTTGACCGCTCTAGAAACACAATTATCATGGCTAAGTTGGAAAGCTGTTTCAAATGATCTCCAGGAAGTCAAAAATAAAGTGTTCAAAGGCAATCAAATATACGACCGTAATACTCAGTTAAAGACATCAGTGCTTTCTCATAATAAACATTATTCTCATGTTCTATATTTTCTATCCCAGAAAAATACTTGTCAGTGCCCTGAAGGCAAAGGGAAAATCCTTAATAGCTTTCCTTTGTCCTGGCTGAAATGGCTTTCAGCCTGCTTTCCTGATGTTCTCTGATTTATCTCAGGAGATAATAGGGGCTGTTTCGCTGTGACAAGGGGAAGCATTCATTGTGGTTATCTGTTTGGCATCACCTGACAGCAGACAGAACTCGGGCAAATGCGGTTTGACAGGGCACCTGAGCTTAGTGGGGGCCCTCGCAGCAGACGGCAGAGGGAGCCCACGTGGTTATGACACCGTTTGTCCTGAGAACTCTGAAGAGATGTCTGGCTTATGAGTCATTTTCAAAGATGATAAAGGAAACTACCCATCTATCCCAGGACTGTCAGAAAAGAGCTATCTTGCTTCTTCCCTTAAACCATCTTCCTCCCTTCTCCGACAAGTCTTTAAAAAATGTGAAATCCAAAAAAAAATTTACTGGGTGTTCCCTTCATGGCTCAGCAGAAACGAATCTGACTAGTATCCATGAGTATGTGGGTTCCATCCCTGGCCTCGCTCAGTGGGTCAGGGATCCAGCATTGCCATGAGCTGTGCTGTAGGTCACAGACAGAGCTCGGATCCCATGTTCCTGTGGCGGTACTGTAGGCAGGAGGCTACAGCTCTGATTCAACCCCTAGCCTGGGAACTTCCATATGCTGAGGGTGCAGCCCTAAAAAGCAAAAAAAAAAAAAAAAAAAAAAAAAAAAAAAAAAAAAAAAATTACTGTAAACACATGTATGTCTCTCTCTCTCCTTTTTTTTTTTTTTTTTTTTTTTTTTTTTTTTTTGTCCTTTTGCCTTTTCTAGGGCCACTCCCGAGGCACATGGAGGTTCCCAGGCTAGGGGTCTAATCGGAGCTGTAGCCGCCGGCCTGTGCCACAGCCACAGCAACGTGGGATCCGAGCCGGATCTGCAACCTACACCACAGCTCACGGCAACGCTGGGTCTTTAACCCACTGAGCAAGAGCAGGGGGCGAACCCGCAACCTTATGGTTCCTAGACAGATTTGTTAACCACTTCACCACGATGGGAACTCCCTCTTTTTTTAAATTTAGATTCAGTTTTTATAAAGAGAAATGCTTATGGCTGCTTGACCAATCTCCACAACAGATTCACCCACAGTGTTTCAGAACTAGAGCATTTAAAAAACTATGGTGGGGAGGGAAGAGTGGCGTGATTTAAAGGCAGGAAAAAAGACAAGCATAGTAATGCAGCGCTGAGTTTGGAATCACCAGTTTCTACAGATTAAAAAAAGTTCCTTTGGAGTTCCCGTCATGGCGCGGTGGTTAACGAATCCGACTAGGAACCATGAGGTTTCGGTTTCGATCCCCAGCCTTGCTCAGTGGGTTAAGTAGCAGGCATTGCCGTGAACTGTGGTGTAGGTTGTAGACGCGGCTCGGATCCCGCGTTGCTGTGGCCCTGGTGTAGGCCAGCAACTAAAGCTCTGATTAGACCTCTAGGCTGGGAACCTCCATATGCCAAGGGAGCGGCCCAAGAAAAGGCAAAAAGACAAAAATAAATAAATAAATAAATAAAATAAAAAAGAACAGCATAAGGATGTGCATTTTCAGTATTATTCGGTATTGGCAAATCGCTCTGTGTTTGTACCAATCCCCATGCTCTCCAGCATCACGTGAGAATTCTATTTCACACCTTCCTGTTCACTTGATAGTTGTCATCATTTTAATTTGTGTCAATCTGATGTGCATGAAATGATATCCTCTTATTGTAAGTTGTATTTCCCTAAGGAAGAAGGAAGTCCTCTCGGCTGTTTAACCTTAAAAACCTTAAAGAATTCATTTCTTTAAGAAAAATCTTTTTCTCACTGCTGTCCCATCTTCACCTAGTTCCCACAGTAATTTCCACATGTCGCTGTTACACCACTGGCCAATTTACACTCAAGTTCTCCTTCTTCTCTTTCTTCTTCTTCTTTTCCTACCACTAAGAGGAAATGCTTATTGAGAATGCAGTGTACGTCTTAATTTTTTTTACACGCTTTTCAATAACCTTGGATGTTAGTACTATTGTGACTTCACATTGTGCCTTGATTCCCAGTCTATAAAGTTGGGATGCAGCATCATAGATTGGGAATCAAGGCACAGTGTGAAGTCACTTTTGCCCAAGGCTGTAAAGCTGGGATTTCCAATCTGATGTCCTTTCTCCAGGAAGGGCTCAGTTCTTCCCATCAACCAAGGCCATGATGCACATTGAGCATCAAAAAAGAGAAAATAGGAGTTCCCGTTGTGGCTCAGTGGTAACAAACCCGACTAGTATCCATGAGGATGTAGGTTCAGTCCCTGACCTCACTCTGTGGGTTAAGGATCGGGCATTACTGTGGCTGTGGCGTAGGCTGGCAGGTACAGCTCCTATTTGACCCCTAGCCAGGGAACCTCCAAATGCCCTAAAAAAGAGAGAGAGAGAAAATAGATACCCTGCTCTAACTTACCACATACCTGTTTTGTCTTTTGCTTGATTTTGTTCAAGATGGATTAGATTTAGCGATGCACTACCCACAGAGAAAAAAGTTGGTAGAGTTTTCAAGTGTGTGGTAGGGAATTCCATAAATTCAGGGGTTTGGAGAAAAGCGGAAATATTTCAACAAAATCTTCCAGTGGCTTCTTCTGAGTTGCGTTCTTAGGTGCCTTGATGGAATACACTTCAAGCTCAAAATCTACTTTCAAGCCAGAGTAATTTGTTAATATTTTTTAAATAAGCTTTTCTGAAGGAATCACCATTCCAAGAATAGATAAGAGTCCACACCTTGGTGAAGTAGCTATGAAAAATCATCTCCAGTGAAGAGAGAGTAATTATAACACACAAATTGGTAAAGGAAGTGTCCACAGGTGGAAAATATTGCTGGTAATCATGCCTGGATGCCTACAAAAAATGGAGAGGAGTTGGGGGGGGTCATAAAACTTAAATTTTCTTATAAATAGAGTTTGATAATGAAATATTCAAAGAGCAGCTCTTCTGGCAGCTGCTAGCCCTGGGGTGCTGAATTGGAATTAGCCCTGAGCAAAATCTTCACAATTACCTTCAAGTTAATTCACCCCACAATTGCATACTTGGGTGCCTGGGCATAAATAATGTACACACACACACACACACACACACACACACACACACACACACACACTCCTGTTTTATAGAAGTGAGGTCTTGCAGCACATATGGCAAGCTGATAATGCCCCTCAAATTCCAAGTCTTCTTACTCATGTCCCATGATGCTGTTTAAGGGTGCAGGCAAGTGGAACAGGTCACAGAATGGGCATTAACTGAGTTCCAGCAAGTAAGCATTCTTTACAAATTTGATCTATTTATATCTTCTAAGAAAACAGGGGAAATTTTTGTTATCCCGTTTTACTGGTTAAAAATAGTCTCAGAAAAAAATTCTCATTTATAACACATTCCTTCCCATTTTAGACGCTCTTTACAAGTGAATCACACAGTCAAATAAATGCTGCCTGTGTTCTGTGCCCTCCCTCCTGCAGTGCTCACCTGCTCATCATCCCTCCAAAAAAGACACAAACAAATACAAAACAAAACTGCTGTGGACTTAGGAACCTCCACTAAAGACATTGGAGCTATGGGAGAGGCAAGGCAAGAAAGCGGCTGGAGGGAGCTCCCGTTGTGGCTCAGTGGGTTACAAACCCAACTAGAATCCATGAGGATGCAGGTTCAATTCCTGGACGCATTCAGTAGGTTAAGGATCTGGTGTTGCCATGGTTGTGGTGTACGCCAGCAGCTACAGCTTGGATTCGACCCCTAGGCCTGGGAACTTCCATATGCCACAGAAGTGGCCCTAAGAAGCAAAAAAGAAAAAAAAAAAGAAAAGAAAAGAAAGCAGCTAGAGAAACAGGAACAACCTGGAGCAGCGCATTCAGACAGTTCTCCAAACCCCAGTTTATCAAAGAGAGAAGTCTTCCCCTCTTTGGCCCTGAGAGTTTTGGTTTCTTTTATTTTTTAGTTCAGAATTGGAAGCAATGTAAATTTCACAGAAATTTCAATGTAAATTTCAGAATGTAAATTTCACAGTTCCCTCCGTAATAAATGCATGGGATTATGTAGACATGTATATTCATGTCTTTCCTCCTCCAAAGAGCAAACAAGCAAACACACTTTCCACTACTTTGTAATGCTTTGTAAGCTCTTATTTCCTCAGATTGAGAATCAGAGATCCAAGCAGAAGGAGGTCTACAGTGAAGAGAAAGATTTTAAAGAGCAATGCTCATGTTTATCAAGAATTATCATTTAAGGATGAAGTGTTACAATAATGCAGAAAATTAACCTAAAGATTATCTGTCCCCAATCAGTATTCTCTAGACTCACATTGTGATAAACATTTGCTTAGTTGTATAGCTCTATAAAAAAATCATTCATTGTACTTACCTAGTTTTATTTAAGATTTCTGGTCATGCTTTATACTGAAATTCACTTAATTTGATTATCTAGAGAGAATTATCTTCTAAAAGTGTAGCAAAGCAAAGCAAAACCCATTTGCAAAACATACAAGCAGAAATATATATCTTTTGGAAAGCACTATTAAACATTGTTGGGAATGGATGGGGAATGGAAAGCTATTAGAAAACTTAATATCCACCCTGGATTGTAGAATTACTTTGAACCAAGTAGAGGCAGAACAAAAGCATGAAAGATGTTTTTATAAAGTAACTGACTTAGGCTTGCTTTCTCCTGATCGATCACTGTGGCAGAGAGATGAAAGTATGGCTCTCTTCTGGCCACATAACCACCACACAACGAGAGACTTCAAAAGGACCTTGGGGGAGCATGTCTTTTGTCAGAGTCCTCATATTAACCTTGACACAAGGATTTGTCTGCAAGTGGTTTATGAATCTCCCCTAAGAACCCATGCAGGAGTGAGGGAAGTGGTGTAGGGAAGGGGAAGACAGTATGATTTCAGGCAGAGCTCCCATGATGGCCCAGTCAGGAGACCACCAGGAATTTCTGTGATGTAAGCATAACCTTAGAAGTGTCTACACTTGCAGCGAGACAGCTGGGTTTTCCTGCTTCTCTGGGATCCTTTGGCCCCAGGCTCAGGTCATCTATGGAATGGAGGTGGGCAAGGGGCTCCAGTAGCCTGAGTGCAGCCCCTCAGAAACAATAACGGACTCAAGGAGATGTTGGCAGGGCTCCTGCAGTGACCATAACAACGTGACAACTACAGCGTCTTCCATCAGGGTAAAAAAAAATTTCATTTTATCTTATAGGTCACCATTTCCAAACATGCACAAAAAGAGGGGACGATGGGATGGGGGAAGTGAGGGAGGTAGTTCTTGAATCTGAAAAACAGATAAAATTAAATAGAAGAATTTTCACAGGTCTTTTACAAGCCATTATTACACACATGGGCATAGTGAGTTAAAGCATAAAGCCCTTTTTACGGGAGTATTTCTTGGGATACATTCTGTGAGGTATAGTTTGGGAAACACTACTGTGAGAGGCTGTTATTGGCTTTTAAAGTGACATAATCAGACCAAGACTGAAGGTCTGGCATGAAAAGGGATGCCCTAGAAAAGGAGAGAGGAGGGACATTGAAATCACCTTGCCTACTGCGAAGGTATATGGAAAATACAATGAAGTCATGAAATAAGCAAGGGGTATAGGAAACACAGGAGGAAATGAATTTGAATATCTGGTAGTCAGAATTATCAAGACCAATAAGACCCATGAGACACTAAGTAAGGAAGTTGGGCATTCTGGGATTTGGGACTCAATGAAGCCATTAATTTTGAGAGAGTATTTGTGATGACTGCCTTGGGAGGTAAGGTTAAAGTTTGAAAATGATGTGCCGATATGGAATAAAACAATGAAGTTGGAGGTGTGGATAGGGGTGTTAAATACCACAGTCTGGGCAGCTTAAACCTGAAATGCATCTTCTCACAGGTCTGGAGGCTGGTGGTTCAAGGTCAACATATTGGAAGGACTCGTTTCTCATGAGGCGTCTTTTCTCAGCTTGTAGGCGCCCACCTTCTCTGTGTCCCCACTCAGCCGTCCCTGTGCCTCTTCTTCCTATAAGGACACCAGTCATATTCAATTGATCTCTACCCTTATCACCATGTTTAACCTTAATTACCTTTTTTAAGGCCCTTTCTCCAATTAGAGGCACTTGGGGGCTTAAGGCTTCAATGTATAAATTTTGGGGAATATAACCCAGTCCATAAAAAGGTGCTAATTGGAGCTTACAAAATTGTGAAATTGCCCAGACTATTGACAGAGAAGGGAACCTGGGAACCTCATTCCAACCTTAGAATGAGGAGGGACTAATGCAGAGCTGGCCCTTTGAGCAAGCACACTTACTGCTCTGCGCCTGTTGCTTCACCTGAAAAAAAAATAAAAACATTTCATTGATTGTCTTTGTTTATGAAAATAGCATGTTTTATTAGTTAGGGTCCATCCAGGAGACAGAAACCACACAATGTTTGCAAACACGAGGTGGAACCTCAAGAATGATCAACAGAGGCTTCGAGCCAAGGGGAGCTGGCTGTTGCATGTTGAGGAGAATGATGAGAGCTGAGGAACAGAGGGTGAGGACAACCTGAATCTGACGGCTCAAGGACAATCTCCCCCAGACTCCCCAGAACCCCAACCTGGTGTAGGGGACACCGTGTGACTCACTGATGGCAGAGAAGGCTCTCCAGTGTCTCACAACTGGGACTTGCTGTATTTCTCCTTTTGGGAGGGGTGGGGGGAGGCTTTCCACAGGAAGATACAGAGCCAAGAGACTCACCAGGTGCCAGGGAAGCTGCTGGTCACCAGGCGATGCTGTAGGAGTCTGGCACCACTTTCCGAGCAGCTCAGTCCTGCCAGTCTCCAGGTCAAACATTAGGATGTAGAAAGTACCCTGTAAATGTTAATTATTTACTACTTCCTCTAATACTACAACTGCTGCTGTTGCATAATAGTTCAGATCTGTTGCTCCAGGACTGATAACCCTGGGTTCACATTCACCTGCCTGCCCTTGGCTGTGGGATCTTGGGCACATCACTTAATCACCTTAAGCCTTGGTTTCATCATCCGTGAAATGGGCATCATAATAGCATTCACCATCTAGGTTTGCAGGGAGCACAAATAGGAACTGAAAGATAAATTGCCTTATGTAGCACCTCTGACATGTAGTAATCCATTTTATAAATGGATTACAATTTTTAAAAATTTTTAATAAATATTAGACCACTTTCTGCTGAATGTTCTTTGGCAATATGTGTAACATTGAAGGGGAGAGTATAGAGAAGCAGTAATGAGTTGAATGGGTAAAAGCCCATTGGATTTTAATGTGATTAACTCATTTTTGTTTCTTGGGTCTAAATTTACAAGATTAATCTTAATTTGATGCCTCAATTATTTAGTGTACACTGTGAATAAGAATTCTAATTCAAGGCAGAACTTTTGAGATAGTGAATTTGCCAGGTGGCTTATGAGCCAACAGCAAATTTGTTGATTATTGTGTGCTACAAACTCCTACATCTATCTGTCTGTCTATCTATCTATCTATCTATCTATCTATCTATCTATCTATCTATCATCTATCATCTATCTATATACAGGTATGACTGGTTCACTGTGTGCTGTACAGCAGAAATTGACACAACAGTGTAAATCAAGCATACCCTAAAAAAAAAAATTCTATTACAGAAGCTTCTGCCATTCCATATCCTCCTAGGATTGACATGACTGAATCACCAAATCACACTAAATAAACTGATTTGTGTGCAAACTTGTATATTGGCTTCTTCTACATAATTCAGTGAAGATCATGACTGAAAACATCACTTCTTCTCTCTAGCCTCAGTGATTATATTTTCAACTACCACCTCTTTTCAGGCACCTCATGAAATTTGAGGCTTGATAGACTTGATAAATTCATCCTGCCTGATGGATGGAAGAGCTTTGATTATAGCTCCCATACTTGTCTATTTTCTGGTTGGTCCATTACGGAGATCCACTACAACTGATAAACTCGCCAATCTCAGCTCTGCTCAGGAGAGTGTAGGCAAGTCCAGAAGTGGAGACTTACTGTCAAAAACAGTGAGTTTAGGTAAATCATGTGACTAGTCAGAGGCTATTCCCTTTCTGGGGAATAATGGAGGATGTGATGACCGTGTTCAATTCATCCCGCTCAATGGTTGTTCTGTAGTTTAGTGTTGGAACTAATACATTTCAGAATATAATTGAAATATACTATTACCCAGAGATGGCTGCTCTTTGAATCTCTATCCCTTTGCTTTAATTTCTTTCTCTGCAGTTAGTAATCATAAATTATTGATTGCAATATAAATGAGAGTTCATCTGACCTAGCCAAATATATGTAGAGATGTAGAGTTTTTTTAAAAAGGGAAATTACCTGCCTCCTTAGCGCAGTAGGCAGCATGTCATCCTCACAAAAAGGGAAATGAGCCCCTAATTCCTCTTTGTTTTGTAATTGCTGGAGTCACTCTTTTCATATTTGCAGTAAGTTATATATTCGAAAATAAGTAACAATTTCTAGTTTGTTGAATATTCATCCAAATAAGGTTTAGAACTGTTGGCAGAACAATTACTGAAAATTTGAGAGTCCATGTCAGCATAATTACTAAAATAAAAGTCCAAAGAGAAGTAACATAAAGAATTACAAAGCTTTTGTCATACCTGGAAACTTAAAATGAGCACCCCTTGCTTTTCATGGTGGTATAGTGGTAGCATTAGACAATAGTGGAACAAAAAAAAATGGTTTTTATTTTTCTGTAGGAACAATGTTGATAGTAGGTGTTGTGCTATTAATCAAGAATCTAATATGAAATAAATCCCATATGATAAATTGTCCTTTCTAAAAATATATTTATGACACTAAACATATAGAATCAATTCATATATTACTAGAATTCTCCAGGGTCTACAAAATAGGTGTAACTATTTCTTTTTTTAAATAAACATTTATATTTTATTATTTTAAATTTTTTTGGTTGTGCCCATGACACATGGTACTTCCTGGGCCAGGGATGGAACCCACGCCACAGTAGTGACAATGCCAGATCTTTAACCGCTAGGCCACCAGGGAATTCTGTAACTATTTCTTTACTCACATTATATCTGATATTTCAATATCCTACAAATATATGTAAAGATTTTTTAAAACATGCAACTTTACTATATCACAGTTTGAGGTAAACAAATAAAGATTCCCCTGGCATATTCAAGATGGCTCTAAATTCTTTTTTATTAATTTTAATTACTATTATTATCACAGTTTCCTTTTATTTAGTCAGTTTTAGAAGGTAACTGATTAAATAAGTAAATAAATAAACAAAAGATTTTTGAAGAAAACTTTTTAAAAAAACATTGAGAGACAGTGTTAATTTAAATTCCTAAGGAAAAAAAGGATAAAGGAAAAGAAACAAAGAACTAAGTTGTTGAAATTTTCTACTCTCCTTGGAATTCTAAAATCAATTTCAAGACTAATTCACCAAAATCTGTGAAAGGTGAAGAAACATCTACTTAACAATGTGTTTGCCAAAATATGGCTTTCTTGGGTTAGTCATTTAACTGTATATTCATTTCAAACCTATTAATTTATTTTCTTTTTATTTGGTCTTTTTGGGGCCACACCCATGGGCATACAGAAATTCCCAGGCTAGGGGTTGAATCAGAGCTACAGCTGCCAGCCTATACCACAGAAACACAGCAATGTCAGATTTGAGCCATGTCTATGACCTACACAACAGCTCATGACAACACCGGATCCTTAGCCCACTGATTGAGGCCAGGGATCGAACCTGTGTCCTTATGAATACCAGTCAGATTCATTTCCACTGAGCCACGACAGGAACTTCGAACCTATTAATTTCAAATGCAGTTAAGATCTAAGGAATTACCTTTTCATAACAATCAGACTTATTTTTTGAGTAAGAAAATATCTTTTATCTTGAACTTGTTGTCAGATATAGCTCCAAAATTTTTTCAAACTCATAATCGCAAGTTGTGTTATTTTGCTGTTCCTCCAGTTAAAGAGTGTAGAAAGGTCTGATGCTGACAATAAAATCAATCTAACCTACAGGGAAAGTTCCCAATGAGATTATTTTCCCACATTGAGATTCAGTGGAGAAAAATCACCTTTACAGCAGAGTGGTTTATTGGTGGAATAATGGATAAGAGAAAAAAAATAAAAACAATTATCACCTGGTAATGAAGGGAAATGAAGGAAACTGAAGATGTGAGTTCTCGCTGATGAGAACATAATAGATTTATTTTTAGGATGCGAGGGAAGGGGAAAGACAGCAGGTGCTTAGCAGAGAAGTTTTACAGCAGCAACAGAGGGGGAAAAAAAGTGAACACTCATAAAACAAGGGTCAACCAAGTTTTTATCTGTAAAAAAGCCAAGGTATCACACGGCTGAGAGAGAAATTGAATGCTTTTCTTCTGCCCCCATCACACTTATTGTATGTATTTGAGCATGTTGGATAATTAAGGGTGTAACTACAGTCAACTCTAAAAATAATAAGTGAAGGAAATAGACTTTATTTGAAACTGTTACCCATTCTCCATTGCTTCCAAACATTTTTACTGCATAGAAGTCTGGATCCTGCCCTAGAGTGCAAACTAAATAATGACAAAGTCACCAGTCTAAATTTAGTAACTTAATTTAATAATAAAAAAAATAGAGAAGTTTTTCATCTTAAGATTTATTTTCTTTGTGAACATTATATTAATTTAGGGCTGAGGCCAAAAATACATCCAATAGCATTTCACGTTCCTCTAAAGAGTGAAATTCGGCCCCATAATATACTGTAAATACCTGAGCCTCTGTCAGGGGATGAGAGGAAAATGCTTTCTACCATAACCACAGAAGACAGTTCTGTCTCCCTGGAACCATGGATATTTTCTGGCTATTGGAAGCTGTTACCACGCAGCAATCAAAGAATCCCCACTGCAGAGTTCCTGCTGTGGCACAGTGGGATCAGTGGTGTTTTGGGAGTGCTGGGATGCAGGTTCAATTCCCAGCCCAGGACAGTGGGTTAAGGATCCAGCGGTGGTTCAAGTGTGGCTTAGGTCACAACAGCAGCTTGGATCCTATCCCCAGCAAGGAACTCCATAGGCCTCAGGGCAGCCAAAAAAAAAGAGTCCCCACTGAACCCTCTTGATGGGTCGACCCACTCTCTGCTATTACGTGGGGAGGCCTGCTTGGGACCCAGAAGGAATATTCTCCTTCCATGTGTTGCTCTCTCTCGGCCACATTTCCTGGTTTCTCTCTGCAGCCAGCATTGCCCGGTCATAAGGCTAACCACACCTCTGCTGCTTAGAGAAGATCTCCCCACTGCAGAGGTGCTGAAAGGGGGCCCCAGAGGGCCCCAGGTACCCGGTCCTACACTCATTGAATTTTCAAGTGCTCCTGGGAACATACTCCCCTTGCTATTTCAACCAGGGAGGCCCTCAGCATGGCGCCAGAGACGCAGGAATAGAGTGAGAAGTCACCACGCAAAGCAAGCATGAGGTCATCCTCGAGTCTTTTCTTCCACAAAAGGAAGCACCTCTTTTCCTTTCTTTAGACTTGTGTGCGAAAGGGACTAGTACCTAGAAAGCTAATACTTTGTGTTGTTAAACACACACACACACACACACACACACACACATATTTTCCATATCTAAAAATACATCCTACCCAAACACAAGATATGACTAAAATTTCTTTCCAGCTTTCTCCAAGTCTGGGGAGGTTGCACTGCCATCTCAGAAGGCAGCCTTCTGCCCTTCGCATGCCGTCACAGGGGGTGGTATGTCCTGTGTGTCCAGAAGGAAGTCCTATGATGCTGGGACTACTAATCCCCGCATCCTGGCACGAGTGCTGCTCTTCTGGCCCTGGTAGAACTCAGTGCCATATGGCAAGCTGCGCCCTGGGCTCTGAGCACAGGGACAGTTATGACAAGGGAACGCGCTAACAGGCCTTGCAGGCCGGTGACACGGTTACAGAGGCACAGGGTCTTGAATGCGGTGGTGACAGATGGTTCTCCAAAGGGACATTGAAGGAAACAAAAGATAGCCATATATTCAGCTCCCTGAAATTGTCCCCCGAGGGTCTTTGTGAATTCTTCTCTTCCCCGCCTTCATTACCCACTTTTAATTTGACATCTTTTTTTTTTTTGCCAGTTCCCCTTTCCAGTGCTGCCCTGTTCAATCCAGTTGCCACTAGCTCCATGTGGCTATTTTAATTTCAACTAAAAGCAAATAAGGTCAAATAAAATGTAAGTTTGGCTCAATCATGCTAACCATATTTCAAGGGTTTAACAGCCACAAGTGGCTAGTAATTGCTGTGTAGAACAGGAAAAATTCGTGCTATTCTGAAATAGGATGCTCTACTCCCACAACTTCCATCATAATCCACACTGGAATCATTGAAATCATCAGACCCAGCATCTGAAATGGCATTTTGCTCTTCAATTTACAGCCTCTGCCTTTCTTCGTTTTCACACACACCCTCCATTGACTAGTCGACTCCATATACATTTTCTTCAAGTTTTGAGTTGCCACTATTCTGTTTCCTTCTTCAACGTACTGCCGTGACCCTCAAGACCAAGTTCTTGAGCAACGGTTCAGAAAGCTTTAGCGACTGCTTCAAAGACTGTCTTATTGAGCCAGATAACTCAAAATTCAAGAGGTGATTTTGTGCCACAAAGCGTGATCACAGTCATTCAGTATGTAAAAAAAAAGGATCTCCTGTGTTTAGATGCCGCAACATCAAAATATTTAAGCTCAAGGTCCCTTTAAGTTCCTCTGAGAAGTGATTAAGAAGTCACGGTTTGAGTAACCCCTGAGTGTGTCATTAGATCATCTCATTTAAATCCACAGCAACCTTTGGATGTAGGTATTATTTGCACTTGATGGTTTAAGAAACTAATACACAGAGACATTAGGTAACATGCTCAAAATAATAGAGTTAAGGGGCAAGAAAAAATGTGGACATGCATCTTTCTCACTCCAGAGCCCAAGTCTTTAAGAACAATGCAATTTTCCCGCTTTCCTTTGGCTTATCTAGCCATTTACATTCTGTCTCCTTTGATTCTTCCAGCAGTCTCGTGAAGTAGTCTGGGCTGCGTATTAATGCCTGATGCATGGTGTCTGCTGAAGAAAAGTGTATTCATGTTATTTTTTTCCAGCTCGCAGATAAAATAAACTGAAACTCAGAAATGTTAAAGGCCCAGCGATGCATAGATTTAATCAGTAGCATTGCCATTGAACTTCAATCCATCTCCGAACCTCACGTGCTAACACTGGTATCATGATCCTCAAAAATAAACAAATGCATATGCAAAATAAGAGGTGCTGCCTCAGGAATTTTCTCCTAACATCAGCAAGGACTTCTAGTTCTAGCGAAGGTGGTAAGCTTGCCCAGGCGGTTGATTTCCTCTCCTGAGCCCATTCTGGAGAGAACACAAAAGTGAGGACGTTAATTGATCTCTGAACATAACAGAAGGCCATGAAGAATGCTTTGAGAGAGAGAGTTTTATTCCTGTTTGAAAGAGAAATAGTAACTTAGAGACTCTGTTGCTAGAGATAGGGGACAGGCTAGGAAGAGCCAACTCCAGCTGTGCCCTTTCCTCTTTCTCACCCTTTTTCCATGCATGGGCTGCCCCGTGTCATCTGTGCAAAAGGAGAGCCATACACTGAGCCATGGAAGCAGGAGACAGGGTCTTATGTGAGGGCTCTGAGGCTGCACAGGGCAAGAGCTGCACCAGGGATGGTCACCTCTGGGAAACCTCTTGTCTCTCCAGCCCTCTACCCACAGCCAGTGGATTCACTGAGGATGCATCCTGGAGAGCAGTGCAGGGTAGAGCTCCTGGGGTTTCTCCAGGAGAAAGGTTCATCGGAGGAGGAGAGGAAATAGGGATTTGAGAAGAAGTTTAAATGGAAGGTCCAGGGGCTCCTCTGTCCCAAGACCCCACACCCCAAATCCAGACCTCCTAGGAGAAGGAACAAGCTGGGATTTCAGATTGTTTTCCTGCTCCCAGACCCATATCACCAGTCCCCTGTAACAGAGAATCCCCAGGGGACTACGAACTCAAAGGGGAAAAAGAAAATATTGGAGAAGCATCAGCACTTTAAAGGGCAAGAAACCAAACCTGACAAGGGTCACGGAATGAATCAACCAGCCAGAACAAGAATTTCAAGTAGCACAAGTAAGTATCTCCTGGGATCTAAGAAGGACCCAGGGAACACAAGGCAAGTGCATGAAGTAACAGAATATTCTATTGGGGTTAATAATGGGAAAGAATGTAACTGTTGACATAGAGAACACATTTAAGGATCGATTAAAGACTATACTCCGAAAGCAGAATTTTGCCATGCTGGGAGGTACAGCTGAGGAGGTCTCAGGCATTAGAAAAGGATTGAGTGATAGAAAAAGTGAGGAAAACCTCAGACGATAAGGACAGAAGTGCAAGAGGTCACTATGCATCTAGCAAGAGTCCCAGAAGAAAAGAATTCACAACTCAGGTGGGGGGGGGAGGGACATGTGAGGAAACATTTCCTTAAAATTTCCCAGATTCAAACAAAGAATCCTAAACAGGAGAGTTAAGAAAATCTCAACTGCCAGACCCATGAGGATAATGTTCAACGAAATCAGAGACCATTCCAAAATCTTCTGGAAAGAAATAGGAGAGCACTTCAAAGGAACATCAGATTTCAAAACAGTAATACTGGAGAGAAGAAAGCAATGGAGTAATAGCTTCAAAGCACAAAGGACAAAGAACTAAACTCTTATCTAAAGTGAGGACAAAATGAAGATATTATCGGCACACCAAGCCTCACAGATGAAGAGACAAAGACTCTGAGAGGTCACTTGGCAGAGTTCATCCGAAAGAGAGTGAGCAATGGGCAGTAAAATGTGAGTTACTAGAAACTTAATAATTTCATAATTATCTAAATTAGCAAGGACAAACATATATGTCTGTATAAAAGCAATCATGGGGGAAACACTAGGAGAAAGATATTAACAAGAACTTGTCTCCATTGAGGGGAAAACCTAGTTATTGATAAGTTTTAGAAAAAGTCAAGAAAGATAAAAAAGTTTGGGTAATTGGGAAATTGCCATGATAATAATGATAAAATGTTGAACTTAAAAAAAAATAAGAAGGAAACTTCATAAATCCAGCTGAAGGTTGGAAATTATGAGAAAAACAGAAAGATATGGAGCCAAGATACAAAATAAAATAGTAAAAATCATTTTAGGAGTTCCCGTCGTGGCGCAGTGGTTAACGAATCCGATTAGGAACCATGAGGTTGCGGGTTCGGTCCCTGCCCTTGCTCAGTGGGTTAACGATCCGGCGTTGCCGTGAGCTGTGGTGTAGGTTGCAGACGTGGCTCGGATCCCGAGTTGCTGTGGCTCTGGCATAGGCTGGCAGCTACAGCTCCGATTCGACCCCTAGCCTGGGAAACTCCATATGCTGCGGGAGCGGCCCAAGAAATAGCAAAAAGACAAAAAAAAAAAAAAAAAATCATTTTATATGACAGGATTACCAAAGAAAGCTTCAGTCAACCAGGAGAAAAACTCATATTGAATAAAAATGAAAAATATCAATGTATTATTTAAAAGAAACACCTTAAACAAAAAGCCAGAGAAAGTTTAAAAATAAAAGTAGTGGAAAAGATATCCCCATCAAATATGAACCAAAACATGTCCAGGGGAAGAACTTTAACATAAGACAAAATAAAATTTAAAGTTTAAAAAAAAATCAAAAGGAAAGAAGACTTTTTGTTGTTGTTTTGTTTTGGAGTGTGTGTGTGTGTGTGTGTGTGTGTGTGTGTGTGTGTGTGTGTGTGTGTGTGTGTGTGTGTTTTGCTTTTTAGGGCCCCACCTGTGACATACGGAGGTTCCCAGGCTAGGGGTTGAATCGGAGCCACAGCTGCTGGCCTACTGCCTCAGCCATGGCAACATGCGATCCGAGCTGCGTCTGTGACTTACACCACAGCTCATGGTAATGCTGGACCCTTAACCCACTGAGCAAGGCCAGGGATTGAACCCACAATCTCATGGTTCCTAGTCTGATTTGTTTCCACTGTGCCATGATGGGTAATCCAAGACTGTTAAATATTAATAAAAGAACCATTAATCTGGAAAATTGCAAAACCATGAACCTATATGCACCTAGAAATATACTCTCAACAACTGTAGAATTACAAGGGGAAAAAATTTTGAATTTACAACTGGTGAAATTTTAAATAAATTCCTCCTAAAATGTAATTGACCAACAATGAAAATGTTTGAAAAAGACACAGAAGGGAACAAGTTGAGGTGCTTGAACTAATAGATGAAAATAGTATTTCATATCCTGTATTCTTCTTGGGCACCCAGAAAACAGTCACAAAAATTGACTATACACTAAGGTAGAGGGAAAATCTCAATAAATGAAGAGATTCAATAGCACATAGATTATGTTTTCGACAATCAACAAATAAGGTAGTAAAAATCATCAGTAGTGTTTAGTTAAATAACTTCATAGGTACCTGAAATTTTAAAATAAACTCCTCCAAAACATTAAAATATCCATTGAGTTAGTGAGACATCATGACGAAAAAATTTTAAATATTAATCACTAAATGATAGTGAAAATATTATATTATTTGTGAGAAATAGTTTAAAAATACTTAGAGGGAAATTTATAGCTTAAACTGGAAAATAAGAAAGGATAGTAGGGGGGGAGGCAGAAATCCCAGCTGAATAAATAAGAAGAACGCGAATAAAAATAAGGACAAAAATTGAGATAGAGAACAAAAATATAATGGAAATAATTAACAAAACACAAATTGGATTTTTTAAAAAGACTAATAATTTAAACAAATTTTTGTCCAAATATTATCAAGAAAAAATATAGAAAAAATATATGAGCAAAATCATCAAGAAAGAAGGGTTTTAACTAGATTTGTTAAAATTATAAGGAAACAAATGGAACAATAGGCATTAAATAAATTAAAATGTTGGTAAAAAAACCACAGTCTCACTTTCTCCCCCCACCTCAAAATAACTGCCAATACTAAGTGGTTTTAGAGCTGAATTGTACCAAACTTTCAAGGAACAGATTGTCTTATACTAGAGCCATAAAATAGAGAAAAGATAAAGCTGCCAGACCTATTTTATGATGCTACAATAACAACAGTCCAAGGAAAAATGCTGTAAGACAGCTTCACATAATTGCAAACATTGAAATAATATATTTAATCATACAATCTGTCCATTTATAGGGGAAAAATGCATAATACAAAGTTACGTCTTAGAGGAATTGAAGGATGGTTTAACATCAAAAAAGCCTCTGAAGGAGGAAAACCACTTTGTGATCCCAATAGATGTAGAAAAATTGCTTTAAAAATTCAGCCATCTTTGGGTTATTAAAATCTCTTAAACTAAGAATCTAACAACTAAAAAGCATATCAAGCCTAATTTCTAGCAAGGAAACTTGAGAGAATTTCCTGTAAGTGTCAATTAGTTACGAATGGCCAAAGAGAAAAGCTATGGAGAAGTAGTAGGTAGAGTAAGGATTGAAAGAGAATAATAAAATAGTTGAATAATTAAAGGCCATTATGGGTGCTATATACAGGATCAGTAGTAATTCTCTATAACTGGTAATTGTCAACTAGAAAATATAAAAGAAAACAAGACACCATTCACAATTGTAATAAAAACTATGAAAAATGGGAAACACCCTAACAGAGAATACACATAACCTTTATGGAGGAAAGCATTCAAATCCTATTAAAGAATAGAAAAGAAAATCTAAATACTAGAATACATGCTAGGTTCATCAATGTGAGAACTAATATTATAAAGTTGTTAGTCTCCAAAATTATTCAGTTAGGTTAAGTAAATTAGAATAAATATCCCAGCAGAAATTTGGAGGAAAATTTTATATAGATTCTAAAATTTTTATAAATTTTATATAAAAATTGTGTAAAGTAATACATTTCCTCAAATGATTAAGAAATCTTTTCAGAAATAAGAGCAATAAAGTAAATCCTACACAGGTAACATGTAGAACAATGGAACAAGAGCATGATCCCCAAAACAGCCTTGGAAATGTGGTCCATGAGAGATATGATGCTGCAAATCAATAGGGCAAATATGGATTTTTAATTAGATGATGTGATTAACAATGGTTGATAGGTAATATCAATATAAAGCTGGATTCCTACCTCAAAAAATCATCCACAAACTTTAAATTCAAAATATCTGAAGGCAAAAGGTAAAATTTCTGAAGCTAAACCATAAGACAATAGGAAAGAGAAATACTTAAATTACTTTAGAATATAAGAAATATTTTATAACTTCTAATTTGAGAGATATTTAAATCGAGATTTTAAAAATATATTGATCACTATATTCATATATCTATGTTATTAAAATGATGTATTTATGAATCAGTGCAATGATTCAGCAGTTTCTTAGTTTAAGACTTTTGAAAAATATTGAGTTTCTTCCCTCTGAGCATCCACTGCATGGCACCGCCAGCCACCATCTCCCCGTGCTAGGTAATAGGAGGCTCGGGGAGAAAGAGGGTGGGTGGGCTCTGCCCCTCTTGCCTGCCTTCCTGAAGCCCAGATGCTCCCACAGTTACCACACTCCTAGCTCTCTCCCAGAAAATAATGTGGGAAATGTGTGAAGTGTGTTCTTGGTCTGACTCTCAAAGAGTCGGGCATCCTATCATAAACATAATCAGCTTTAGTATCTATCACATTGGCAAAATTTAGATGTTTGTATAATAGCAAATGCTGATGGGGACATGGGGAGAGAAAATACTACAAATTGCGGGTAGAAGTGAAAAGTGCATGGCTCAGCTAACGAGAAATCTAAAAATATTTAAAAGTATGAATGGAATTTAGCAATTCCACTCCTGGGTCTGACTTAGAGAAATCCCTGCTTAAATCGATCACATGACACATAAACGAATATTCGTCACAGCATTGCCTATGGTAGCAAGGAGTTGGCAACAATGGAGGTTTTCCTCAGGGGAAGAAAAGACAATCAGTGTGATGTTCACAGCATAGGCGGCAACTCTCAGAAATAATGAACTTGTTTTACTTTACAGCAACATGGCTGGATCAGAAGGATTTGAAAAGAAAAGGTGGCAAAGCAGAAGGAGATCCATGCACAGTTTAATTCGTGTGTTTTTTTAAAAAACATGCACAATATCAATAGTTTTCGAGGATATACAGTTACAAGCATTGACAAACACACAGAGGATGAATCAGAGAGAGCCGTGTTAAATACATTAGGTTGGAGATGGGAAAGAGGAAAACAACATATGATCAAACAAAAGAAGTGCATGCAGAAACTTATGACAAAAATCTGCCATCTGGTTAAGTTACTTCTGTGCCCTTGAGGTCCAAAAAAATAAATGAATAAAATTAGGTCAGGAGCAGAGTTCCCAAACAGGGAAAGGCATTCATCGTTAAGGTAGAACCAAGACAGCATCAACCAGCACCCAGGCTGGGAGTCTGGACCCAGACATCCAGGGTTAAAGCCCAGCTCTGCAAGCGGAATCTGGGAGAGTACTTCCGGCTTCATGCCCTAGTCTCCTTATCTGCGAAAGGCAGGTAGTAGTACTGACCCCGCAGGGTTGACGTGAGGACAAAATGAGCTCCTATTTGTAAGGCTGTTGCCAGAGCAGAGTAAATGATTAAAAAATGCATCCTGACTTTGACAGCCTTTCTTAGCGCTGTTTTGCAACATTTTAAAGCAGATATACTAAAAGCTTACTGCAAACTGATGACATTGCAGAGCAATAAAAATCACACATGTTGAAAAAGTGGTTTCCATGATGCCTTTCTGAACCTTCTGGATAAAGAGAACTCAACCTGAGAAGGGAATTGACAGTGTGTTTCTGGGAATAATCATGCTAAATGCTTTTGTTTGTTTTTGTTTGTTTGTTTGTTTGTTTTTTTGTTTGTTTTTTTTTTGTTTGTTTTTGAGAGTCTCTTAGGAAAATATGTCAAAAACTATTACCTAATAAATCACTACCTGAGGTGTTTATAGTTTATTATCTCTACTTCTGGAAGAGCAAGTCTGGTTTAACAATTTCTTATTAAATTCGAGGTTTACTAATAACGGCCTCAACCTCCATTGTTTAATTTTTTACTTGAAGACCCCTGGCTTCAGGTCTTTCTTTATGAGTTTGCCTAGCTCGTTACACATTTATTTTTTCTGAAAATCTTGTATTTGTAGTGTCTTCATCTGCTTGGTCCCCAGCTGACAGGAGCTCAGAACAGATTTAAATATTTCCCTCCAAAATGGCAACTGGGGGAGTTCCCATCATGGCTCAGTGGTTGACGAATCCAACTAGGAACCATGAGCTTGTGGGTTCAATCCCTGCCCTTGCTCAGTGGGTTAAGGATCCAGCATTACCTTGAGCTGTGGTGGAGGTTGCAGACTCAGCTCGGATCCCGAGTTGCTGTGGCTGTGGCGTAGGCTGAAAGCAACAGCTCCAATTAGACCCCTAGCCTGGGAACCTCCATATGCCACGGGAGTGGCCCTAGAAGAGGCAAAAAGACAAAAACAAAAAAAAATGGCAACTGGGATAAATTGAATTTCTGGTTCTGGAAAGTACTCAGCAGACTTGGAATGGCTGATTGGTTTCACAATGCAAAACAGCTCATGCAATGCTGGCAGCATAATAAAGCTGTATCATGGTTTGATAGACTCAGGAAAACCTTCTGGACCACAAAATAATGTGTTTTTATCTTCCATCTTCATTATTACTTGCACCATTTAGAACAGGGATTTAAGATACTGTTCATCTTTTTTATGCTGCAATCCTACATCACGTACCCTCTTAGCAGAGACAATAACCACTTGTTAGTTTTAATCTATGAACTCAGCACAGAGCAAATGAGGAAAGGCGTTACTGTTGATTCGTGTAAGAGTAAGGGAGGTATTAGCGTTATCCTACATGGAGGTAAAAAAGCAGTGTCAGAAAGGTTGAGCCATTGACCCAAGGCCACGTGGCTGGAAAGGGTCTGGGACTCCACCGAGCAGATTGTTTATCCAGCACCCTGGCTCCTCGGCCACTCGGACAGGACCATGAGAGGGCCTCACAGTCCAGCCTCGTGCAGTGACCAGCACTTTGTGAACTAGGTATCTGCAGGTAAGTATTTTGGCTCTCAGGGCAGAAGACAGTGGGATGCCATCGTGGCATCCTGTTTTCTCATTTTCTCTCCTTGGGTGGTCCTACCTGTTCAAGACCTCAGTATACCATGGCCAGTCTCTGAATTGGTGCAATCGTTTTATGTTTTTTGTTTTGTTTTTTTTGTTTTTTTTGTTTGTTTGGTTTTTTTTGTTTTTTTAACTAATTTCAACTCACACAGCGGAGTTGCAATCCTGCCTGGGAAGACTTCTGAATCTGGAGACAGGACTTTGCACTCTGTATGCTTATCTGAACCTCGGGAGACCAGCCTGCCCCACACACCTTGTCCCCCGTCTCTGCCCATGTCCTTTGTCTTACATGGACTTGCTGACACTTGCTCCAGGTTTTGTCCCTTCCTTTCCTGCCTCATGTTGAACCTGGCTGTAAGCTCAGCTTCTCCTAGGGTCCTGCTCAGTTCCCAAGGATACCTCCATCCAGTGACCCCAACACGCTATCATGTGGCTTTGGGGCCAAAACCTTGCCAGGGGCTGTGAGGTGCCTTAGTCCTCCTGCCTTTGGTTTGGTTTGCTTGTGCTACTCACAGAAGATCTGTTGACAAGAGAACTAGAAAGATGAGCATGTTCCTCCATAAAACTGTAGTTCAAAAATTACAGCCGCCTACTTATTCTAACCAAGAACCCTCTTCTCAGTACCTCCACCAGTATTTTCCCGAGACAGGGCTGGCAGGTGGCAGCTCTGGGCAGCATTGGGGTGGCCTGAGGACAGGGACAATGAGAGCAGAGAGTAAGCCTCCCCTCTCCATCCTGGGGGGTGAGGATGTCTGATCACAGGATGCTATAGACTGTCTGAGGGAAGAAGCTCAGCTTATTTTTCCCAAGTCTTGAGAAAGCATTGTGTCATTGTACCAGTTCATAAATACCAGTTTTGAAACTCATTTTAAAATATTTCATACATTAAAAGTGAGGAAGGGAGTCCGTGCTGTGGCTCAGGGGGTTAAGAATCTGACTACAGCAGTTTGGGTTGCTGCAGAGGCTCAGGTTAGATCCCCAGCCCATGGGTTGAGGGATCCAGCCTTGTGGCAGCTGCAGTGAAGGTTGGGGAACTTCCATATGTGGCAGGTGTGGCTATAACAATTGTTTTTTAAAAAAAAAGAAGTGATGAAATACTCTGGATCCCTGAACTTTGTCGACTTGCTACCCCAAGTGTGGACTCGAGCCCAGTGGCATGAGGAACACCAGGGAGCCTGTGGAAAAGCAGGTTTCAGGCTCCCCGCCTTCCCTCCCTCAAGAATCAGAATCTGTATTTTTTCAGCCAGATCCCCTGGGTATTAGTGCGTATATCAAACTTTGTAAAGTGCTCTTATTTTCCTTTACTCCTTCTCAAGAGAAGTTTTGATTTCCACATTAACATAAAGTATAGGCATATAGGGATCTAAAGTACTTTTTTTTTTTTTGCTTCTTAGGGCCGCACCCTCAGCATATGGAGGTTCCCAGGCTAGAAGTTGAATCTGAGCTGCAGCTGCTGACCTACAGCACAGCCACAGCAACACCAGATCCAAGCCGTGTCTGTGACCTACACCACAGCTCATGGAAAGGCCAGATCCTTAACCCACTGAGCGAGGCCAGGGATCGAACCCCCAGTGTCATGATTCCTAGTCGGATTCGTTTCCACTGCACCACAGTGGGAACTCCGGATCTAGAGTACTTTATATGATAACAGAAAGGATTTCATGCTCATAAATAACGCTTGCATGTTGGAGACAAAATGCCTTTGCTGGAGAGTCCTCTGCCTCAGCAGCCCGCCCACCTCCCTCCAAGAGAATTTTAGCCTCGCTTTCCTGCTCCCTCACCTTCTAAGGGAATTGCCAGTCTGGTTCATTGACTTTGAGAGGCAGAATTGGAAGAATTGGCTTTGGCAGGTAGAAATAAAAACAACGAAGAAGGAAAAGAAAAGAGCAGAAGAGCCTGGGGTTGGGGAGAGAGGTTTGAGGAGAGAGGAGGGTGACGAGAACAAGTCCTCAGCTACACCTGCACCAGACAAGAGCTGCAGAGGTCAACCCAACCTCGCGGGGGCGTGGGGCCAGAGAGGGGAGTGGCAGTGCCCTTTCGGAGAGAAAGGGCAGAGGAGGAGGAAGGGGTGCGTGTGTAGGAGGCAGGAGGCTGAGAGGGACCAGAGCTGCACTGGGGGTGGGCTGTGCCGAGCCAACTCTGTGGACACAAATAATCCTTGTGGGTTGGAAGACAGTCAAACAAACTGTGGTGTGATTCTGTCACTTTTAATGCTACTTTTAGCCTACGTTGGGAGTAATGGAACCATGAGTACAAACAAACAATGCTTAAAATGGTTCGATACTCAACAGTGAAGTTGACCAAAATTTAGTAATTCTTATAATACCTGTAGAACTGTGGGGGAGGGGGCTGTACCCCCAGCACGCAGAAGTTCCTGGACCAGGGACTGAACTCACACCACAGCAGTGACCCAAGCTGTGCCACAAGAGAATTACTATATATATATTTTTTCATACACATACGTTATCTATAATATCTATATGTAACATACAAACCCTACCTATAATATAGGCATATGACATATGTATATATCCATGTATATAAGTGGGTGTGCATATATATGAATGTGAATGTATATGCATATATTTATATAAATATATATACCTTCTCTTTTTACTATTTTTTATTCCTCAAGAGTTCCCAGAACTTAAAAAATTGCAGACCCATCTATCCTATAATATGTGACCTATGATATGACTAATTTTTTTTTTTTTGGTCCTTTTAGGGCCACACCTGCAGCATATGGAAGTTTCCAGACTAGAGGTTGAATAAGAGCTGCAGCTGCCAGCCTACACCACAGCCACAGCAACTCAGCCTCCAAGCCATGTCTATGACCTACACCACAGCTCACAGCAATGCTGGATCCTTAATCCACGAGCCAGGCCAGGGATCAAAACCTTGTCCTCATGGATACTAGTCAGCTTCATTGACTGCTGAGCCACGACAGGAATTCTTAATACGCCTAAATCCTAATGTGAAACCCTCTCAGGTTCTTGAGTGAGTATGCCCACTGCATTAGACTATTTTCAATACAACAATCAGAAAAAGTTTTTCAGGTAAAAGATAAGTAAGAATTGTTATCTTCCCATTACAGATAAACAAAAATACTAAGATACTAAGTTGTAATATAGCGAGAGGGCCATATATAGAATTATGTCTGAGACTTTTAGCTCACCTGTTAAAAAGTTAGATTCAATTACTCTGATTGGTGCCCAGTTTCCGTACAGCCTGTCTTTATAATTAAAGAAAACCAGCTTTCCCCATGCTGGCCCTCACATCACAGGTAATCAGACTGGCATGTGGTTGCTAGGGGTGACGGCAGGTGTTTTCTTCTTAAAGCCATGTGGCTTAACAGTTTTGTTTTCAATGTTCACAGGACTGTCTTGCATTGGAATTCTTCAGTCTGATCCTGCCCTTGGCACCGTGTTCCCTCTTTCATCTTAAACTTCAAGAGGATTAATTGCCAGGTGATAAGGAAATTGATCTGTCACCTCTAAGGGCTGTATTTCCCACATGCTCACAGGATGTGGCCCTTAAAACACATACACACAGTTGACATTTTGCTATTTTGCTGTGAGAATGGATTATGTGGCACCCTTGTTGTAGTGGGTTTCTTATGTAGCCTTAGTGGATTACATAACGTATGGAAAGCTACTGCTGGCTCCAGAGAGACACAATGGACAGTTGTGCCTTTTCATCATCACCCGTGAGTCTGGCCTGAGGGCTCAGGATGTCCTGGTCTCTGTTTTCTGTGAAACAACTGCTAAAAGGATCTTTACTGCTGCAGCTCAATTTGTGCATTCTAAAACACAATTCTTTCGGCTTTTAGAATTTCACAGAGTTTGTCTCCATCCTGATTCCTATGAGTACTTAAAATGTCAAAAACAATCATTAAAATTTTAAGTAAATGAAATAGTTAAAAACACAAAAGGTAAATGAAGAATGGAAACAAATAGATAGACAGATAAATGATGAGCTATAGTAAATACATATTGTAGAATCTAGGTGGTATATATATTCTTTCAACTTTGTACGTTTGAAATTTTCATAATAAATGCAAGAAAAAAAAGAATATAATGAACAACTGTATTCTAATAATTGGAAATCTAGATTAAAAGGATAAATTCCTGGTAAAACACAACAAACATTTCCATTAAGAAATGGAAAACTCTGTGCAGCCTTCTATCCAAACACAATGAATTAATATTTAAAAATTTTCCTATAAAGAAAATTCCAAGTTGATTGAGAGTCCAGAAACAGACACATGCTGACCTCACCATTTGATTTCTTCCAAAAGTGTGGAGTAGTTGAAAAAGAAAAAAGTAATTTTCTCAATAAATTTTTCTATGTAAATTGGGTACATTTGGCATAAGAAACTATTTTAGCCTGTACCTAACTCCAAACAAAAAACTCAGTTCCTACTTTCTAGATCAATCAGGAACAGAAAAGCCATTAGCATGGGAAAACGTTTCATAAACTGTCATAGGCAAAGAATTCTTGCCTGGTACACTAAAGCAATCCATGTAATTGAAAAAAGTTACAAATGGGAGTAAATTAAAACTAGAAACTTCTGTTTATCAAAAGGCATCAAGAAAATACAACTCTATGCCACAGGGAGGGTGGGGGCTGACCACTGACTCTCCCCATAAGACCAGTAAAGAAAGTCCTTCCACTCCATCCTCTCACATTTAGGGACTGATTGATTGGTGCTGGTTTAAAACCAGTTCTATGATTATGTGTTTAGAGTTTGGAACTAAAACCAAAGAACCATCAATCTTTTTCTCTCTTAAATGCCATTAGTCACCAGGGAAGTGCAAATTTAAAACTATTCCCACCCAAATGAATGAAATTAGAGACCAACATAAACGGTGTTGGCAAGAGTATGGAGAAGCTAGAACTCTCATCACCAGGGGGCTGTAAGTTGGTAGAGTGACTTGGGAAGACGTCTTGACAGTTAAAACCAAATGTATGCATGACCTGGCCGTTCTTTTCCAGACATACTAAGGTTGTCCCAACTTACTGCCTGGAGCAAGCTTCCAGACCAAAGTGCAGGGATGGGAAACCAGGCAGAGCCCAACAGTCTGGGAAATGGAGCAGGGTGTGTAACACAAAACCCTGAAGTAATAGTAGAGAAGACAACGTTAGAGACATAAACCATGAGAAGTTTTTTGGAGCAAAAATATTTTAAGCAAATATAAATTAGGAAAATGAACTTGAAGTACACAACTCATCCATGGAGCAAAACCCCTAATGTATAAAGAATCCTTCACAAGCAGGAAGAATAGTGGGCAACAGCCATGAATAGATAATTTATAGAAGGTGATCGATCCTTAATAATGGAAAGAAGCTCAACCTCAAAAACAAACGAAAAAGGAACACTGAAACTACATGAAGAAGTCAATTTTCATTGCTAAGACTGGCAAAATATCACAGGTAAAAGCAGTAGATTTGGAGATAGGTATTCCCACTGACTCGAGTGGAGGTTTTATGATACGAGTTTTGTGGAGGGTTCATTGACATTATCAACCAAGTTGCAAAAGCATATACTTTTGATTTTTCAATTCGTCTCCTCAGAATCATTCTAGATTATGTTAAGACATGACGGTAGGGGAGAGGGAGAGAGAATAAGGAGTTTGGGATTAACAGATTAATACTACTGTATATAAAATAGATAAACAACACAGACTGACTATATGGCACAAGGAACTATATTCAATAGCTTGTAATAACCTATAATGAGAAAGAATCTGAAAAAGAATATATATATAATATATATTCTATATATATATTCTTTTTCAGAATCACTTGACTGTACACTTGACACTAATATTGTAAATCAACTACACGTTACTTTAAAAAAAGACATGAAAATAGTGACAGGACAGTGTATACAAGAAATAATTAAATACATGACTGTGCAGTCATAAGATGTAATACTACACAAATTTTTTACAAAAGAGAAAACTCACTACTTATCATATTGTTCGGGAAAGATAATATGCTATGGTTAAGTTTTTAAAAATTACTGACTAACATACAGTGTGTGCTACCTTTTGGGGAAAAATTGAGGAGGTAAAAGGAATATTGATACTGACTTTTATATGCATTAAATATCTCAGTAAAGATGAAGAAAAATTAATGAGATGGAGGAGAAAAGCAGGATGGATGGATGAGAAACAGAGGTGGGAAGGAATTATTATTATTATTTCACTGTGCTCCGTTCTCTCCTTTTTCATATTTCAGCTGTGACTTCTTTATCTGTATGTCTATTTAAAATGTAAATCACCTTAAAGGGCATTATATGAATGACAGTGAATATGTTTGTATTCAGAAAATAAAAGATTCTGGTTACTAGGATGCACTCTCCCAGTAGGACTGCCTGAAAATGACAACAAATGGTTATTTTATCTCATTAGCATCGTAGATGTCTGTACTGGCTAATACAGGCGACAAGAAACATTCTCCAACAGCACAAAGCGCAAACTAATTATTGTCACATGTAAAATGCTGGGAGTTGGCAGAGGCAAAGGCGCAGAAACACGGAACAAAGAGAACATTGAATATCTGGGTATTTCTAGGACACACCAAGAGTGCCTATAATAGGCCTGAAAGGGTGAATGAAGCCAGGTCACGGAGGACTTTCAATGCAAAACTTGGCGCAAATTGCATGGTTTTCCACGGAGCAATGAATACGTGGCAGGACACGTTTCCAGGACAAACTTAAACTTGGCCCCCCTCTTCTGTCGTTACTTTTACATAAATGCAATGTTTCCATTCTTTGGATAGAAACACCATAGGATATCATAGAATAGATAGAATAGCTTCATAGGTAGCAAAGTACTTCGAATACATTGCCTGTATTTTTCAAGAGCACTGCTAAAGAGTAAAACCCCAGGAAGCGTTATCTGACTAAAATATTTCGAAACTACCCTGGTGTGCAGCCTGGGATAGAAACAAGCTTGAGGAATTGCTAGAAGCAAGAATTAAGGTCCTACCTTGATACTGTATTTCCAGATGCTGAACAATAGTTGGGTAAGTAAATAACATTTCAATACGCGGGTCAACATAGAACCTTTGTCTTTCTCTTTGCGTTTCTATAAAGGAGAGATTTGAAATGTCATCTTTTGCAGCTGGAGAGGTAAAGAGGCAAGAGAATCAGAAACATCTTCTCAGAACTCTTTACACATCACCTTCAGTGTCCGGCTCTTTGTGATTTTGATAGACACGGCGAACCACAAGCAACATCATAGTTACACACTGTGAGATGTGCCATCAGGAAGGACTTGGTGGAGGAAAGAAGAGGAAGAGAGGGCAACCCTCAGGAAAGGGCTGGTCAGGCCCGCTTATGCCAAAGCCTGCCTGAGTCCTCTGTCCAAGTTGCTCACCCATCCCAGGCCTGGGCTCTGTATCCTGGAGAAATGGAGGCAAGAATATAGAATATGGAGTTCCCGTCGTGGCGAAGTGGTTAACGAATCCGACTAGGAACCATGAGGTTGCGGGTTCGGTCCCTGCCCTTGCTCAGTGGGTTAACGATCCGGCCTTGCCGTGAGCTGTGGTGTAGGTTGCAGACGCGGCTCGGATCCTGCGTTGCTGTGCCTCTGGCGTAGGCCGGTGGCTACAGCTCCGATTCGACCCCTAGCCTGGGAACCTCCATATGCCGCGAGAGCGGCCCAAGAAATAGCAACAACAAGAACAACAACAACTAAAGACAAAAAGACAAAAAAAAAAAAAAAAAAAAAAAAAAAAAAAAAAAAAAGAATATAGAATATGCCACCTGGGAATATTTCAAGATACTAAGTCCCAGGGAAAATTTACATGCTACCTTGGTTTTTCATAAATGTGAGTTTTTCAACAAGAAAGTAAGGACCATCAGACAATATTGATTTGGCAGGTATCTCTGGCTTTCTATGTGCCTAGGATTGTGCTAAGCTATACCCCTGGAGATACCCACATACACGCTGGCCACAAGTATCTAAGACTCCCTTCTCTCACTATCTCATCTGCACTTAACCATTAAATTGGCATGTTGTGCATAAGAATATGCATTAACACAGAACAAAGAAATTAGTGAAAAATTGTCTTGATTAGAGAACATACAGTTACACAACTTGAAAAAAAAAATTTTCCTTTCCTACTTCTAAGTTCTGTGATGAAGACAGTAACCAATCATCCATAAGGTGGAATGCTTCCATGAGGTCCTCAGAGGGGCTGAGTCACTGTGTCACAGGCTGAGCAATTCGTCGTGTGTGATAAAGGACCATGGCTCTGCTGGTGGAGGAGTTCATTTGTGTAATTCAAACTTCTTGAGAAGCTAGGACTTTGTGCGATCCTCTGTGGCCCCTGCCCTCAGATGCTCCCTCCTTGTCCCATAGAAACCAGCAAGGATCTCCCCCTGTGGGGATTATGCAAGGGGTTAAAGCTGTGTCTCTCATGGAGAAGCTGAGTTAGCAGCTCGGATAGTGTGGTGGGAAGAGAAGGAAAGGTGAATGTCCCAGAAGGATGCCGATTCATACCTGTCCTTGGAGAAGTCACACGTATTGAGCATCACAGGGTATTTCTGATCTCATGACTCACACTATTTGGACAATTTGGACAATTTGAGAGGATTCCTATATGACAAGACCTGATTGGGATCAGATAGTTTTAGTAGATTGTATCCTGAGATCCTTATCTCTTTGATTATTACTCCATGTATCATCAGATACTACTGTTCATTAATAATCAGGCATTATGCTAAGTGCTTTCTATGTGCTAGTTCATTTACTCTTCTGTCAGCCTTGTGAGTTAGGCACCATCCTTAGCTTTGCTCTTCTGACAGAGAGGAAATATCTTCCCGAAGGTCACATAGCAACTAAAATGAGAAAATTGGGGATCAGGTGCAGGTCATCAGCCCACCATAGACCCCACACATCTTGGAGTCCATGAGTTATTGATTCTTGGGCTGTAGACGCCCGGATCTGTGAAGGTGCATTGCCCTGTAGGCAAATTCAAGGTGCCAGCCTTCCAGACCTCAGAGAGAAAGCAGGCAGAAGTGCTGGACTGAGCTTGCTTTCCAAGAAGTATAGACGTGGTACCAGCCCAGGAAGGAAAACTGCAACCCTCACCAGAATGCTTGCTTCAAGTTATGGATCTGACAATGGTAGTTAATGAGGCTCCATCAAGATCTGAGGGTGGAATTGAGCTTCAGACAAATTCCCCACAGGGTCCCGTAACCAATTCCTTGGGCTCCCAGCCCAGTGAATGCATTCTGGTGGTGGTGCCATTGGTCACTGCAAGACTGCCTCCATCATTGTGCTCTGGCTGGAACACAGCAGAGGTCTTCTGGCAGCGTCAGCGCTTGGACCAGCCTCCATGCATTGAAATGGACCAGACATTTGTTCACCTATAATAGTCGTCTGAGGAGTTAATCCTTACAAAATGGGTCAGCATCTCTTTTCCTTATCATAGGATTAACTCCACAGCAACTCAACTGGGAAAAGCCAAAGTGCTTTCTAGAACCCAAATGCATAATTTCTGTCACACAGCCTCCTTTGTTAATGGACACACTGGCTTGAGTATGTGTGGGAGGGTTTTTTTTTTTTTTTTTTCCCCATTTTGGTTTATTCTTTACAACCAAAGAACTATTTCCTTGGCCTTCTTCTTAGTCCTCACTGCTCAATTCAAATGCTTGGTGGGAAAAGCAAGCGGGGTGACAGGCCAGGCAGCTGAGGGAGCTGTGGCCTCAAAGGGTCTGCTGACCAGGGGAGGCCCAGCGCCATCCTCCCTATGGTGCCTCCCGCCTATGAAACCCCAGGTCAGGAGCTCCAAACTGCAAGGCCTCCTTGGGTGCAGGTCCCAGGGCCCTGGATGCAGCACATTTGATGATATTGTCAGAAGGCCTTTCTTTTACTGCTCTAAGTCCTTTGCCTTGCAGACTTCTTTCTCCTCCTCCTCTACTCCCTCCCTCTGTACCAACAAAACATCATCAGCCCTGGGGGACAGTCCTCCCTGTGCCAGAAGGATGAGCAGAGACATGATGGATGGGTCAACTGGCAAAGAACAGGAACAGCGAGAAGCCTGGAAGAGAGTTCAAGACCCGTGCACAGTGTGGGAGTTGCAGGACCAGGATCTGGAGGAACATGGGGGCCTTTCCTCCATGGTGGGGTGGGGGGACAATTGCCAGAGACCCACAAATGTAAGCGCAGAGCACAGGAGGTGTCATAGTTTAATATTCCACGACACTCGAAAATTCAAGTTCACTCTGTAAATTCTAAGAAGTATAAATTCTAAGTAGGAGAGTCTTGAATGAGCGCTTTCTAGATAAACACTCTCTGCGGCAGTGCTAAGACATAAAGTTTCAGAGAATTTAGAGACACATTAGAACACCTCTTGCTCTGTGACTACAGGGTCTTTCCAGCACGTTCTCCCTGTTATAGATGCTTAGCCTTCTGTTAATCTGATGTGAATCCAGTGTGACTAGTGACCATTTTCTTAACTTTAAAAGCAGGAATCTCAGTGTACTTTAATCAAGATACCCATTAATGACCTCCTATTACCTCGTGCTTATCCAGAACCAAGTCGTCCAAAGGCATAAGAACTGAATACAAGCACGAGATGTGGGGGCTGCAAAGGCGAAGTAGGAGCTTACAGCAGGTATGAACGCTCTCTTTTTCAGCAGTAGATTTGTTCCCAGATATGCGCTTCCTATGGTGCTAAGTACATTTCAAAACTTTGCTTGTAGCAACACTAAGAAAAGTAGTATTAAACTTTTTAGAAAATTCAAGTCACAGTGCAATAAAAAAAAACAGTCAAATTCAATAAATATGACAAGCAGGGAATTTGGATGCTATTCAAACTAATCCCACTTATCAGCGCTGGACCAAGTTCAACCAGGTGCCAAACTAATGAGAAAATATTAAATGTGTCATTTCAGGGATTTTGATGGTCCAGCTTCGACTGGGTATCCAACCATTAGAAACTACAAATTATTTCCGTGCCTCTTGCACACCATTTTCATCTTTTCTGGGTACTTGCTAGGCCATCACAATGCACGGCTCTTTCGAGGGCGAGCAACTGTCTTTCTTCTTGGCTGTTTCCGGCTGTGCCGAGTTGGATCTGCTGTCCTGCCCGGCAACACCTCAGGGAGATGCTACAGCCGTTCTGGTCAGGTACTAGCCAGACGAGGTAATTCAGTTCCAGCTAAATAAAAAAATCATAAATTCACACTCTCGCAATTTAAGGCTTTTCCCTTCGCCTAGCTCAGTCCTGGAGCAGAGCGAGGAGAACTGATTGCACTGGTTTCACCTTCATCTTCCGTCGCTCCTTCTTTACTCCGCCTCTGGCTCCTAGGGGACCGCAGTGGCAGGAGAAAGGCGAGGTGAGGGACACGGAGGACTTACTTGGTGGGGCTGTCACACTCTCAAGGACAGCAGGTGTGGAGATGCATGTTCATGGTTTTCACCGTAGGGCCCTGCTGTGCGTTCCTCAGAGCTCTCTTTCCTGCAAATGGAACATTCCTGGTCTGAACACCACCCTCTGCTGGATGACTTCACCTTTTCTGAGCGTCTCTTTCAGAGGCTTGCCTCCATCCTTTTTCTGCCCAGGTCCCCTTGTCTGTGAATAAACCCCAGAGGTGATTCAAGCCCAGGTGCCCTTACCCACAGAAGCCCTCCACCTCCCTTGTTCTCCCATGATTCTCTTCTCCAGCTCTTCCATCAAGATGATACCAAAATTTGTCACCCTCAGGCTTCTTTAGGCACAGGGCATGTCCCAGTTCTTGTTTCTCTCAAACCCTTGGGATGCATGGGTGCTTTTCCACTTTCCACCTCTCTCTCTGGCCCTTGGCAACAGCTTAGCTCATTGCGGCCACTCAGAACCCTTTCTTTTTTTGGAGTCAGAGGTCCAATTTGTCCTCTAGAGTGCTCTTGCTGTGTGAGACTGGTTTCTTCTGTCTTGGACAAGGATCCAGGACAAAGAGCCATTCAGCAACTCTTCCCAAGGAAATCATCTCTCGACCCATCATCTTCCAATTAATCACTTTGATGCCCCTTCTAAACTCAAGATGATAACAGTGAAGGGCCCCAGATTGGATGGGCTTGTGGGAGCGGGCAGGGGTCATGCTTAGCAAGTTCTGTAAAGCAGGGTCTGGCCCTTCCCTTTATAATGTGTGGTCACTTAATATCCTTTGGTCTTGATTTTCCTGTAGAGAAAGAGTCCCACTTAACATACACTAGACAGGAGTTCTAAATGGCAAGGGATCTTGTCACACAGCTCTTTAATTTGTCCCCAGTTTCTTGCCCAGTGCACTCCATATATTGCCTTTGGAACTATCTACCATGTTACAAAGGTGATTTATGTGAGTTAAACAAGAGGAAACCCAGTCTCTTATCAATAGTAATTTGGATGTCTCTTGTTAAAGCATGATTGGTTATGTAATGATTCTTTGATCCTAACCATCTCTTTCAGAATAATTAACAAATAACTATTTCTAGCTATACTGGAGCGTATGTTTCTACTGAATTTTTTTAAAATGTTCACGGAAACACAAACCTTTTGTCTTAATTTTTCAAACTCACTTTCTTTACCAACCTGCATTCTATCAGTTTCCTTCAGGGACAAATCTATTTCCATCGACTCATAGTGAGTGTAGTGTAACTACAGCCATTATAAAGATTATCATTACACTTGCAATAACAGCTACTGAAATTGACCTTTTGAACGATGACTCATTGTAGCATAAATCTCCAGCAAACAGTGCAGAACACCAATCAAAGAGGAGTCCAGTTGTTGATTTGTGTCCAGGATGAGAGCAATGAGGGTGAGGGTGATGGATGTCGATAATGAAAATCACAGTTTATCTGGGCATCTTCCAACCTGAGCAAAACCAATTTTCTAAGCCTGTTTTTCCAAATCTTCTCTAAGCTATCCATCACACTTGGGGAGAATCTACTCTTCACTAAATTCTATACTCTAACCTTTCCATTCTCTTTTTAAGATAGTTCTAAGAGTTAGGCAATAGCCAAGACACTTAGTTCTTCTTCCTTTTCTTCTCAAATGTCCATAACCGATAACCTATCCCACATAGAGAAAGAATGCATCAACTCAAAAAAGTAATCATGAGCACTATCCATGTGACAAAAACTTCAAGGATTTCATTGCAGTTGAAGGACCAGACTTAAAAAAGGAAAAAGGAATTGACTTTGCATATCCATACCAGCTGAAGCCTTCTGAAATACCAATTTGTCTTCTCAACCAAATTTATTCTTTTCATTTTTCTTTGCAGCCATGCCCATGGCATGTGAAACTTCCTGGGCCAGGGATAGAACCTGAGCCACAGCAGTAACCAGAGTTGCTACAGTCACAATGTTGGATCCTTAACCCACTGCGCTACCAGAGAACTCCATCAAGCAAATTTAAAAGGACCCTACATTTATGACAGTGGAATAAATACTTGTGGAGAGGAGAAAATGGGGACTGGAAATGACTCATTCTTGCTAAATTTATCAAGTCATTGGGAACAGCACTATGTACATCGTGGGCATTGTTGGTTATTATGCCCACATCCTCCTTCCCAAGTGAATCCCACCCAACCCTTGCTCTACAGATGGATCCTAATTGTCTAACCAATCCTTGCCCTGCAATGATAAGGGATAAGGGTGTAGGGCAGGGCACCGAGAGCTCCTGTGTGCACGCACGCGCACACACACACACACACACACACACACACACACTCTCTCTCTCTTTTGCAAAGGAGATACAAACTGTAGCATTTTAACAGAATCCTGCATGACCTGGGCTGTGCAAGACCAATGAGCTTCTAACTGAAGACTTCCTATCTAGAATCACTACAGCAACCTGAAATTTTGTAATAAACTCATCAGTTCCTCCAAATATGTGTGAGAAAAAACCATCAAAAAAAAGGAAATAGCATTTTTTTCCCTGTATTAAGTCAGTTTGACTCCACTTATGTTTTTGATGCTCCACTAAAGCATGACCTATCTTCAATTATCTTAGTCTTCAAAGTGTTGAAAATACTTTTTGCCTCCTTTTAGTTTTCTTGCTGTTTTCTTCTTTCTTTCGTTCTCTGAGCAGTCATTTGGGCAAGGTACTTCTACAATACACACCAACTAAATACAAATTAATTATGTTACTATAAACTATAACAATATAGAACACATCACTTGGGGACATGGGTCTAGTCCAGTTTAAAACCATAATGGTTAGGTCTAAAAGCTCACTGTTTTATATGCTCATCTCACTCACTGTTTGGTTTTTCTGTGCCTCCTCGCTTCTACTTTTAGTAAATGTCTTTTATAAACAGAGAAAAAAAAAACACCGCTGCTTTACAAGTATGACCCAATGTTCATGGCTTGAAATGTGATGAGCATCCTATTTTTCTGAGATCTGATCTTCTTTTGTATGCTCGGTGAAGAGCCACAAGAAAGAAGGGCACACAGTACATCCAGTGGATCAAGGTCACTTTATTCCTTATGTGTTCTATGATGTCTCTGTTACAATGAGGGAAAGAGTAAACTTAGCAAGTTAACTTAGCACCTAATCAGGTAAAGCCAAAGTAAACCGTATGTGAGAAGTGTGATTTGCATGCAACGTCAAATAACAGTTAAGAACTGCACATCTACTTTTGTCAAATTTCAAGGGAATACATTAGAAGGATTTTCATAAATTGCTAACGAAGTTCTAGTGCCCAGCTCCTGATCAATTAAAAGGTTTGCAATCCTGAATAGAAATGTTTTATCACCACACTACTCACAGAACTGTATTTTTAACATTTTGCCCAATGTTGAGCTATAATCAAGTCTCTCTTCCTAAGTCTTTAGTTTTACGGCATAGAAATATTTCAATTGATGAAATAAGCCATTTCTTAGGGTGCATTATTTTGCAGTTTATACAAAGGCAAAATGATGTTTTGAATTTTAATTTATTTTGTCTTTTGTCTTTTTGAGGGCTGCACCTGTGGTATGTGGAGCTTCCCAGGCTAGGGGTCTAAATGGAGCTGCAGCCACCGGCCTATACCACAGCCATAGCTATGCCAGATCCAGGCCACGTCTGCAACCTACACCACAACTCACGGCAACACCAGATCATCAACCTGCTGAGTGAGGCCAGGGATCGAACCTGCAACCCTATGGTTCCTAGTCAGATTCCTTTCCACTCCACCATAAAGGGAACTCCTGAATTTTAAAATTTCAATTAAAAGTGATCATATCTTAGGCCTCCTCTTCACATTTGCCCTTCAGTGAGTAGCTCTTGTTGGGAAAAAAAAAAAAATGTTTGGATAGCGTGTGAATACATTAGATGTTCTGATGCATAGAAAAGGACTAGGAAATGAAGAAACTTCAAGTCATTAGGAAAACATGATTTCTTAATACCAAATGTAGATAATAACAGCATTTTAAGCATATAAGTGTATGTTATAAGATTTAAAAATGGCATTACAATTGTTCCCCCTTATCCAAGGGGGAAAGATTCCAATACCCCCAGTGATTGCTTGAAACCATGGATAGTACCAAACCCTATAGGTACTAATTTTTTTCTCTACTAACGGTGGGTAATGTAGACAAAAGAATGGTTCACGTCCCCAGTGGGACAGAGCAGGACATGGCAAGATTGCATCATGCTATTCAGAATGACATGCAACATAAAAGTATTGAATACTTTGGTTCTGGAATTTTCCACTCAATATTGCTGGACCTTGGATTACTGAAACCTCAGAAAGAGAAATCAGGAGTAAGAGGGGATTACTGTATGTTTCTAACGGATGGCAAGCCTAGAAAATCCTAGAACAAATGACAGGAGTGCACAGCCATGTGTATAATATGCTGCCTTTTACTAAAGAAAGAGGGAAATACACCAATTGTGTACCAATTGTGTACAAATTGGTTTATATTTTGAAAAATGATGAATAAATCAAAATCAAATAGAAAACAGTTTCTGATACAGAATGAAGGGCAGAGAAGGTCACTAATGGATGTTAGATTTCCTGCTACATAACTTCTTTTTTATGTTTTGCTTTGGGGCCACATGAACATTTTACATAACTATAATCAAAATCACATTGAATTTAAAAATTAATTCCTAAAAAGTAAAAGCAAAAGGAAACAAACAACTATACATCAAATAATTAATTTGCTTAATTACTTTCTAGTGAGTTTAAAATATAGTATCTGTATTTACAGCCCTAATGGACTGTAGCCTAAAGATAAAAAGACCTGAAAAGACATTTCAAAAAATATTCAATATCGCATTGATGTTAGTACCATCTATGTATAACACATATAGTACCCAATATAGTTTATAATATAAAGCAAACAAGTAATTAGAATACTGTCATTTGAAAAGAGAAAAAAAAAGATATAGAATCAAAGATGCTAAATAAGAAATCTATAACCTTACATTTGAAATAGAAATACCATTATGTGTATGTGAAGTATTTTCATTTTAAAAAATGTTTTTCTTTGCTTCACATATGCAATATTCCAGAAATAGTAATAAACCCACTAACAATGACAACAGCTACAGCCCAAATTTTGGTGTCTAAGAATCATTTTCCATGAAGAGAAGCCAGTTTTAATTAGGGAAATGGTTGATTCCACACATTGAGCAAGAAGTGCATTAAATGAGGTTGCTATATTTTGTAATATCAGGATGCTAGGAAGCTTTCAATGGCTACTGGATTCAGTCAAAATAACAGCAGACACTAATTTGAACAGACTCTTACTGTCCAAAGATGGAACAATATAAACATCAAAAATAGTAAATTAATTGAAACTTCAAACATGTCTTTAAAAATGTGAAGCTCCCACTGTGGCAGAGCGTGTTAAGGATCCAGCATTGCCACAGCTGTGGTATAGGTCGAAGCTGCAGCTTGGATTTCATCTATGGCTCAGGAACTTCCATATGCCCATATGCTGTGGGCAAAGCAGAAAAAGAAAAAAATAATAAAGTATATATATTTGTAGTGATGCAGGAAAATATATATATTTGTCATGATGCAGGAAAATGACTGTGTAGCTTTGGAGGCTGCTAGACCAAGTCTTTATTCTAAAATGGATAAAGGAAAAGAATCAGTAATATATCCTACCTATCTTAATGTACAAACTGTATTTCAGGAAAACCAAACAGAAGATGAGGAAAATTTTTCTTTGTTGAAGTATTATGGCTAATAAAAGCAGTAGGAATGGCAGACTCTATGGCTCCAGTATTAATGAGATAATGGATCTAGACAGTATTCATCGTGGGCTGCTAATACCATTGGGTGAAAGGAAATGGGAAATTTCAAAAGTGGGTGTATGAAAAAAAAAAGAGAGAGTGTGTGAAGCCGACAACACCTAGACTTGGTCATCATTCTTCTTCCGAAGAACCCAGTGCTTGCCTCCTGGTGTAATGCATTTCAGGACCCAGCATCTCCTAAGAAGTATGCTTGCGATCAAGCCTCTGAACACAATGATGTGAAATTCAGAGGGAAAAGGAACACATTTAAAGACAACACAAGTGTGCCATAACCAGAGGCAGTGAGAAATTGTGTGGGGCAAGTGACCTGTATTCTTGAACAAAGAAACCGGGGGTGGAGTTCAAGAACTGGGATAGACCTACAACCAAATGCTTCATGCGTGTTCAGAACTTCATTTGAACAAAGTAACTATTAAAAGGATTTTATGAGACAATTTAAAGAATTTTAATGTTGAACTGACCTTAAAGTTAGTTTTTATTTTATTTTATTTGTCTTTTTAGGGCACACTCACAGCATATGGATGTTCTAGGCTAGGGGTCTAGTTGGAGCTGTAGCCACTGGCCTACGCCAGAGCCACAGCAATGCCAGATCCAAGCCACGTCTGTGACCTAAACGACAGCTCACGGCAACATCAGATCCTTAACCCATTGAGCGAGGCCAGGGATTGAACCCACAACCTCATGGATTTAGTCGGATTCGTTTCCACTGCACCACGATGGGGAACTCCTTAAAGTTAGTTTTTAAATCACTGTAATTTTTAGGTGTGATAATGGTATTGTTTGGTTAATATTTTTTATAGTTCCATCCTTTAGCAATATATTCAGAAGTATTTATAGATAAAATTATACGATTTCTTTAATTTGCTTTAAATAAATTAAATTTTTAGATATGATAATGGCATTTTCATAATGTTAAAAAATAATTTTCTCTTGAGATACTTGCCTAAGTATTTACAAGTGAAAAGATATAATTCTAGAATTTGCACTAAGATAATAATACGGGGGAAAGTGTTGGAAGAAAAAATATAGATGAAAGACTAGCCAAACATCGATCATTGTCGGAGCTGGGTGCTGAATTGTTTATATTGTTAACTCTCTTTTGTATATGTACAAATCCTTCATGGTAAAAACAATATAGAAATGATAAAGCGTGTAAAAAAGAATAAAGAAAAAGATTTCTAAGAAGTATTTATCTCCCTTTTAAGAATGCAAATTAACCAAAATTATTCTTTGAATTAAAAAAATAAAATCTTGAAATCTAGAACCTATCCTAAATTTATCTTCTTCCTCTTTTAAGATACTAAATATATTTTTATCCTTTGAGTCCAGTATCACACACACATACATATATAAATATATATATATAAAATGACAGAACATTCACACACACACATAGTAACATATGTGTAATGACAGAAGAACACTTAGTAATGGGAATAAAAACCAGATGAGCTATTAATGAGAGCTATGTACTTTATGACCCTGCATAATTATAACTGGAAATGCCTCCCTGTTTAAATGATAACATAAAGATAGCAAGTAAAGCAATACTGAGGATGACTTAAAGGTAAAGTCTTTCCGAAATTCCAATTTTGCAGAACTAGTGAATTCTCAAGGCAAGGCAAAGTAAAATTGCTCTTTAGTTGAACCAGAGATTAAAGCTGAGCCTCTGTCAGAGGTGGTTTAGTTCTGCCCAGTGAATGGGAGGTACGTACTGTCCCTGAGGCCATGTAATTCAGTCTATTCTCTCTTCAATTTGAACACCAGTTAGCCAAGACCCTGAAGCATAGTTTAGAATCCCGTAGCATACATCTTCATTTATAAAGCTACTTGTCAAGCACTTCTCAAGATGTGAGCTGCCCGGAAAGTAATCTCAGAGCCAGAGCAGTCTTGGGAAACAATCTTCTGCCTTTGGATCCTCCACTTCCCACTGCAAAAGTACCCCGCTACCGTCCCCCCAGATTCACTTTGCCTCTCCTGGATATACCCTCCATCCCTATCCCCTTCTTTGTCCCCATCCCTGTCCAGAGCTAACTAGATTAAATCCCACTCCCTATGGGTTTACACTCTGCTTGGATAGAGAAAATGGAGAAAAGATAAAGACAGAGAAAGAGACGGGGGGGGGGGGGAAGAAGAGGAGAAATAGAAAGAGGAAGGAAGAAGAGGAGGGATGGAGGGGAGGGGAAGGAAGGAAGGAAAGAGGTAGAAAGGAAAGAGGGAAAATACTTTCATGGAAATAGATTTGCACTTCGGCAAAATCTCCAAAAATAATGCTTTGAACTGTAACTTTTAAAACATTTCATCATCAGAGCACTTTTCCAAATAAAAACCCAGAGGAACTTTGAATATACAAAATGATAGAAGCAGAACATCTGTGGTTAAAGAGGGACGGGGTCTTCAGATCCTACTACTTGTCTTCTTCTTACCTTCCCCAGGCAACACCTGAGAGACCACTGCGTACCCTTGAAGCTCTAAGACCTGCAGTTAAATGCATTCATCATATTTAATCAACAGGGAAGGGTTTCATAGCAGGAAAACTTTCAGCATCCTTTCAACTAGACCATGAGGGCATCTTATTTTTCCTTCTAGAAGGGCTGGCCAAGAACCAAAGATAACTTTTTTGTGGCTCATCTACTCTACACTAAAAAGATTTCTTCAGATGCATAATTTCTCACTCGCCGAGTCTAATTTTTGTCATGCTTTCCACAAGAAAGCACTTGCTTTATCTTAAGAAGAAAAAATTCTTTTTTTTTTCTCCTTCAAAATAGATCAGTATTTCTTATTTTCTTAATTCTTCTTTGATTCGATAGAGAATTTGTATTGAAGTGAGAAGTACTATTAAGTGAGAATATTGGAAAACAAAAAAAATAATTTAATGAAAAGTGTCATGGTCAGGGCTGAAGGATCTTGGCCATGTTGCTCTAATGGAGGTATAGAAGGGTGATCTACAGGACTAAATGTTGGAACAGAGATGATAACAGAGTGATTCAAAATTGAAGAGTAAAAAGTCGAAGAAACAGGGAATGAGAAAAGAGAGCTGTTTCCAAACAAAGCAAGTACAGGGTGAGGGATAATATGGACAGATAAGCTTGTGGTTCCCTTTGAAAGTGCTGGTGCCTGTGTGCTGATGGGTTCCCTAAGGGTGGACCATCCTGGACATCAACCAGGTACTGGGGACAGGAAGAGCTACCTGCAGTGTGTTCTTTTAGGGAGACAGTGAGGCCCTCTCCTGTGCCTTCTATCCCAGAGCCTTAAGTAAGCTCAGAGCAGCCCAACCTTAGGATATGGTGGCTCAGCAGGTTAAAGACCTGGTGTTGTCAGGTCACTGCTGTGATGGGGTTTGATCCCTGGCCCAGGAACTTCCACATGCCATGATCTCAGCACCCCCCTCCAAAAAAGAAGCTAAAATATGGCTGATAACAATAGAAACAACCAGGTCTTCAGGTCTTCATCATAGCACTTGCCCAGCTATGGTAATTAAATTATTTAGTTTTAGATGAAATCCTTGGAGTTAGTGACCATAATTAACTTGTGTGTGATGAGATGAGAAAACCTCTTCCAATCCTTTACTTAGGAAAGAGAATGAGCGGAGAACACAGAGGGGTGACAGCAGGACAGAAGAGGAAGGATGGGTCTGGCAGCCTAGATCCTCTGCTTCTTACTTTTCAGGAAGACTCAATATCCACCCAAGGGAAAGATTCAAGGTTGGACTTTGACTGTTCCCACCGAGATATGAGAGAGAAGGGTCAGTGGTATTGCTTACACTTTGTGGAAATGTAGACATGTGGTGGGATGGAGATTGCATTTAATGTGCTGTCTCTGATCCTCGGCTGGGTGTCTCTGATCATGGCTCCAGAGAAAGTCAGCCTATTTTCCTGTGAATTAGCGCACCCACTCCAGCCACTGGCTCTGTGCCCTGTGCCTGAAACACTTGCTCACTGCATCTTGAGGGGAGGTGTTCACTGTCTCTAACCCCAAATTAAGATTTGCTTTTTCACTGAAGCTTTTTTTAGCCAAGAATATTTCATTTAAAAAAAAAAAAAAAAGGAAACATTTGTCTCAGGTATTTCATGTCAGTGACAATATTTAATAAATCATTCATTTGCAAGTACATCTAAGTTGTACTTCCTTCTAAGTGGTAGGATATTCTATATTTTGCCTGTAAGCATTCTTGTCATGGGAAAGAAGGATAGTAAACCTAGACAAACTAAATCAGAATAAGTATCAGGTGTTTCCAAAGCCATACTCTCTGGCCTCTTTCCTTGAGTGTTTTTTGGAAATGATAATGTGATTTTTCATGATCTCTTGATACTTTTGAAACTCACCGCCCTCTTCTGAGTGTTTCCTTTAGTGATTTAGGTTGGAAATAACAGGACCTGATGTACATCGTTTATAACAGTCTTTAAAATGCACATTATGTACAGAGTGCTGATTTTCAGACTAATAAATTTTCCTTTTTCATTCTTTTTTCTTCCCATTCATCTTGATCCTTGAGCCTGGTTATGTAATTCACACCAATGTTAATGTCATCCTAAGCTGCACACACTCAACATGAAAATGAGCTGATACCTGGAGTGCTTTCAATGAGGCCTCGGCGCTTTGATCATTATTATCCGGTCCCTAAAAGCAAGTTCCTGAATCATACCAGCCCCTTATATTCATTAAGACATTCTGGGTACCATTACCTTCAAACAAGCTCTGAGAACTAGGCTCTGACTCCTAATGTCAGTAAATGTCACGGTCTTTCATTTCTCCTGGATTTACCTGCATGAGGATGATTTCATTATGAAACACACCTTGAGATTTTCAGCCCATATTTTTGTATATTTATTTTCCGTGGATAACAGTTTCTTTATGATACCAAAAAAAGGTGTATAAAACAAAAATATATACAGAAAGTAAAACTATTAAAAATATCCACGAGGAGTTCCTGCTATGGCACAATGGGATCTGCAGCATCTCTGCAGCACCAGGACGCAGGTTTGATCCTCACCCAGCACAGTGGGTTAAAGGATCTGGCATTTGCCAAACCTGCGGCATAGGTTGCAATTGCAGCTCAGACCTGATCGCTGGCCTGGGAACTCCATATACTGAGGGCAGACAAAAAGAAAAAAAAATCTCTCTTAGCCAATAAACTAGTATAAAAATGAGATTCTATAGAGGCCTTCTGATGCACTGAGAGAAGGAAAGGATAAAAGAGAAAGACGACAGGTAGGAAGCCACAGGGAGGGAGGAAAGGAAGGGACAGGTAGGAAGGAAAGAATGACAAAGGAAAAAAAGGAGGATAGGATTTTGTCAGACAAGCATGTATTCTATTGCATTTAAAAAACACACAGAGACTTACTCTGTGTGCTTTGAAAATACTAACCCTTAGAATGCGCCTAAGAACTGCAGCAGGTAGGAACTATTATGATCACTTTAGAGATGAGTCAACTGAAGACATACAGAGAGTGAAAGTTTGTGTACCTTGTCCCAGGTGATGCAGCCAGCCAACCTGAGAACCAGTCCCAAAGTGCAGGCGGTTCCTGAAAAAGTAACAACTTTTCTTTGTAATATAAACAAAAATACTCAATAAATGCATTTCTGAAGCTAATAATCAAGAGCAAAAACTACAATCAGCAAAGAAGTATCCTAATAAAAAGAAATGTGAATTTAAGCAAATATTCTCATCATCTGACATTAGAAAAAAACATCAATAAAACTTAGCAAAACCACTTTTCCAGCTGCTTTGATGCCTAATCAGCATGGTGCTAACACTGATCAACATTATCTACTGTAGTCCTTAAATGTTTAACACTATGTTTTCATTCAGAAGAACATTCTGTTATAAAGCAGTGGAAATTGTTCTAAAAATTAATAAAAAGTACTTTGGGAAAAAAACTTACTTTTATGCTAGAGCATATAATAGATACTTTAGAGAGTTGTCATTTTTTAATTTTTACCTTTTGATAATCTTAAGCAAAACAATAATTTCATTGCTATGCTATTTCGTGGGTTCCTCTGCATTTATTCTGATGGCATTTTCATCCATTGAAACTGATTGGATTGGATCACAAAATGCCAGCACTTCCACTCCCAGGCTTAGTCCTGGAAGCCTCATAGCTCTCGTCTCTCAATGACATGATTAGAAATGGTAACTAGAAGCAATTCCACTTACAACTGCCAAAGATCAGAGAACTCGTCAGTGGGTTCCAAGCTGACAAACCGTTCGTTGTAAATGAACGGTTGCTAGATCCCACACATAGGTTGACCAAGATGGTTTCTTGATGTGAGAAACATGATTTGAAATCAATTTGGGTGCACTATATATATTTTTTTGCCTTTTTAGGGCCACACACATGGGCATATGGAAGTTCCCAGGCTAGGGGTCCAATCGGAGCTATAGCCGCCAGTCTGTGTCAGAGCCCTAGCAACGCTGGATCCAAGCCGCGTCTGCGACTTACACCACAGCTCACAGCAACAACAGATCCTTAACCCACTGAGCAAGGCTAGGGATCGAACCTGCATCCTCATGGATGCCAGTCTGGTTCATTAAGCACTGAGCCATGACGGGAACTCCATGCGCTATATATTAAAAAGTGATTCTAACCAGGGTTTCCCCAGACATTTCAGTTAGAAAGTGTCCCAATATCAAAGATGTAAGAACTGTTGTAGGCTGACAAACAGCTTCTTTCTGAAAGAATCCTTTGGCTCAAAGACTGGCAGAGACCACTGGAAGTCCCAGCAAAGTAAGGAATACATTACGGAGTCCTTTGTGTACTAAGGTATTTCGCATGGGGTCTAGTCTACTTCAAAGTGGCGGTTGACAATAACTGTATGAAAAGTGTTATTTAATGGAACCTAGAGTCTAATTGGCACAGAGTCAAGTCCTGTGATCTTACCGCATTTCCTTTGAAAGAGTTACAATTAAATCCACCTTAATCTTGGAGCTTCCTAGCCAGCCAGAGGTGAGATGTGTGTACTGAGACAAAATGATGCTCTCCCTATAGACATGTTTGAGTATTTAAGAAATGCCATGCATCATTGCCCAGGGAGTTCAGGGTCAATTTACAATCGAAATTGAATTTCACCCTAAAATGATCTTTTTCCTTTACTAATGACACCAGCGGGTCTTTAAATGTGTCTGGTAGTCAATAGTCGTGAGCAAAGCCTTTGACCACTAACTCCCAGGGCCCTTAGAAAGAATGAGGCAAGCTGCAGAAAATTTACAGGCAGCGTTTCTAGCCAGATCATCAACCCCCTGCCCTCACTAAACCAATCCGTTTGTGTTTAAAGTTGATTTCCTTCCCTCTGCCCACGATGAGAAGAAGAATCTGTAGTCCTCGGTGCTCCGTACTTTGCAATCTGGGTTTATAATGATGTTCCCGAGACAAGCCCGGCTTTCTTCAGCTTCCTGACAATAATCAATGGAAAACGCAGGCTGCGTCTACCAAACACTTGAACAGCATTTTCAATAACTCTTGCCAGGATCTTACCTTCCAGAAGGTGAGGGGAGTTGGGAGCCCAATCACAGTCACACAAGATAGACAAGGATGTTCCTCATGAGGCAGGATCCTAGGAAGAAAACTGGGTTCTTTTCATTCCCTCCCGTGAAATACATGGTGTGAACAAATCCAGACCCAATAAACAGTGCATCCTATAGCTCTACACCCAATAAGCTTCATATCTGTTGGTTAAAACAGGGAGATTAACTGTCAAGTTATTCATTGTTTTTCATATGGCCACAATATATTCTTACATGTTTCTGGAGCAGCACTAAAATCACCTGTTGAGGGAGAAAAATAATTCAATATCTCCCACATCAGAAGTTATTTCTCTCACAAATTTCTTTGGAAGAAAGTTTCCTCGGATGTAAATGAGCACAGCCCCATAGCACGGCCCTCTCACTGACGAGACCCTGCTCCTTGTCTCTGAAAGCACCATCTCACAAACATCTTGGTAATGTCATCGAAACCACGGCCATCAGCCAAAATCCAGCCATAAATGTGAAGAATTTACATCAGTTCAGAGAACACATTTTGTGGAATTTTTTAACAAAGCCCTAAAATTAAATAAATATTACATATGTCTAAGCAAAAATGCTTCTTTATTTGTAATTTTTCACATTTGTTGGTGCGTTCAGAGTTAACTTTGCCTAAACATATGTTAGCATTCATAAATACCAAAGCCTGGGGCTACGTAAGAGATTTATTCCCTTCTTACGCTTTTCATCCTTTAAAAAAATCGGAAAAGTCATTTATTTTTAAACCACTACTAAATTTTCGATATAGCTATTTAACCTTCAATAAATCTCTTGCTAAAAAACAAAATCCCATCTACTATTAAATAATTGAATAGTCGAAAGCAAAGAGCATGCTATAATTTTTTATTACTACTATGATCAACAAAAAGGACACAGAACATTATTCAATAGTGTTATTTTCTAGTCAAAACATTTTAGAATTATGTTAAATTTCTTGGGAGAAAGTGTTCCTAGTAATAACTCCTTGTACCTGCCTTTATGTCCATCTAAGGCACTGGAAAATAGACAGAATAGCACCTTTTCAAATATTTTCATCCTTCTAACATAAATGTAGAAGTCCTGATTTAGATCAATACAGAATAAGTATCATAAACAGAATGTTCAAAAATGTATTAAAGGAGTTCCCGTCGTGGCACAGTGGAAACGAATCCGACTGGGAACCATGAGGTTGTGGGTTCGATTCCAGGCCTTGCTCAGTGGGTTAAGGATCTGGCGTTGCTGTCAGCTGTGGTGTAGGCTGGAAGCTACAGCTCCGATTCGACCCCTAGCCCGGGAACCTTTATATGCTGTGGGTGTGGCCCTAAAACAAAAGCAAGAATAAAAATGTATTAAAAATGAGTGTTTGGGGTTAACATCAACCAGATTTATTTAGTTAGCTTTTAGGTTTGTTCATATCGCCTTAGCACAAGCTTGCTCCAAAAGTGGAAATCTTTTAAGGAGAAAAAAAAAAAAAATCCCAGGAGTAGGCATAGACCCCCTGGCATCAAGGAGAGCTCTGTGATCTGAAGAAAAGTACCCTTGAGAGATTTGGGGTGAGAATTTGGCCACGTAGGTCAGGTCAAAAGAGTTTAGCCAAAGATGTGTGCAAAAGAATCTAATCCCAACTTGGCAGGGCTCTCTAGAAAATGCCAGAGCCTGTGTTGTCATAGGGGGAGTCTGGCTTTTGTCAACCTGCAAGATCAGAGGAACCAACTTTCTCTACATTATGGAAGTAGTTGGCCCACACACTGACAACAGGGACAATATTTGAGTCCAAAGTTCTCGTTTAAATAAACATATGTGGTTAAACAAAATGATTGGACTGACACATGGCCCCACAGAGGGTACAGGACAGAGGATGCAGGACGGCTACTCCCTGGGACAGGAAGGATGCCTGCAAACAGAGTCTCGATGGTCACTCAGCTCTGTTTTGGGGCCCAGAATTCAGCCATCATGGCAAAAAAAGAAAAAAGAAAAAAAAACTGGTAATAAAAATGGCTTAGTAGTCCTGCAGTTAACAGAAGGGAGCATTTAATTAAATTGCAAATACGGCAGAATACAGATTTGGCTTAGCATTCAACATGGATTAGGTAATAACTAATTGGGAATGAACGAGTGGGATTTTATATATTTGGTTCTTTAAAGCTTACTTTTGCCTTATAAATATTTTCCTCACTTGATGTTAAAGATATTAAGTAAGCCGGAAAATTGGAAAAGTCCTGTTTTACCATTCAAGTGTGAGCTCAGCCGTGTCCAGGAAAAGGCCACCTGGTCCACCAATGTCCCTCCCTTCCCAGACTCCTGCATCTCTTAAGGCCAGTGTTTCCTGATTCGGAGGAACTAGCAACAACCCCCCCCCCCCCGCCCCCACAGATGCTAAGAAACTCTGGCATTCTCATTAAGTATAGCAAGTTTTAGAAAATGAGACGTTTCCTACCACATCAGCTCTGATTTATTTTCTGTCTTTGTGGGATACTGCCATCCTTTGAGCACAATGGTTTTCAGCTACACTGGTCCACTCCGCCCTTTAACCCTCACATCAATGTGTTTCCATGGGTCACCGCATCAGGGAGTGTTGGCTGAGGCCAAACCTTTAGAAAGAGACTCCGCATATAAGGCCCATGCTGGAGGGTCCCTGAAAAGAGGTGTCAGCACCCACCCTTCCCACAATACAGTTCATGTTGTCTTTTAATTCAAGCACCTTCTCACCACCGGCACCAGCCTGTGCAGTAGAGGAAGATGATGGACTCTGGCTGCTCTAGTGGCAAATCCCCATCACTGGCTGGGGCTGGCGAAACCACACGACCAAACAGCTTTGCTCTCTAGAAATTCTGGGTTTTAGAGTTCCCGTTGTGTCTCAGTGGAAATGAATCCGACTAGGAACCATGAGGTTTTGGGTTCGATCCCTGACCTCGCTCAGTGGCTTAAGGATCCGATGTGGCCGTGAGCTGTGGTGTAGGTCGCAGACGTGGCTCGGATCTGGTGTGGCTGTGGCTGTGGCTGTGTTGTAATCCGGCAGCTGCAGCTCCAATTGGACCCCAGCATATAATTGGCTTTCAGTGTTGTGTCAATTGCTGCTGTACAGCATAGGGAACCAGTCATACATGTATATATATGTACACATTCTTTCTCTCGTATTATCTTCCATCACAGTCTAGAAATTTCATTTTGCTCAGTCACTCAGCCCCATCACTGCCCTAATGACACACTTTCCCTGATGGGCGTGTGCTGTATCTCAGATAGTTTAAAGTGAGAAAAAAGAAAAAAAAAAAAAAAAGGTGGGGAAAAGAAATAGACTCAAGGAAGAGGCAAGAAGATAAGTTTTTTTGTCTTGCTTTATTTTTTAGGAAACCAAAAAAGGGGTCAGGTCTTAGACATGTGCGTCATGGGCTGTACTCGTTATTGGACTGGGAAGGTGGCGGAGAGGAGGCTAAAGCCCAGTCCATGGTGGGCAGGGAGGGCTTATATATTGTGTGGCTTTTAAGTCAACGGTTCATTTTTCATGCTGCCCCGCTTCATATGAATGATTAGCGTAGAGAAAATCAATTCAATTTGTGTTAAATATTACTTCAACACAAAAGATCCTGTGGAAACATGAAGGGTTAAAGGAAAAAGAAGGAAAGAGGAGTGTGAAAAGAGAAAGTACGTGTGGATGGTGTTTCGTCACATTTCCATTTCTAGATGTTTCTTCTTATTTTCTTTCTAGAAAGAGCATTTAGCTCCTGACACATATTTAGCATCTTCTCCTCTGCCAAATCCTTCTTTGAAATCCTTCTTTCACCACCAAACCTTTTTACATGTGCCCCTTTCAGAAGTTTACATGATAAAATGTTAATTTTAAAAAAAGCAGCCCGCATTTTCATTTCTGGGATTCTGGGTCAGGCTGTCCACAGGCTACCTTGATTATTTGTTAAGAACTTGAGGCAAGAAGCTATCAGCGAATTTGCCAGCACACTGTGTTCTCCATATCGTGCAAAAATAATGTGTCACATCTTTTCATGTGAATGCTTTTGCTTTCAGACCCCCCACCCCCCAGCTTTACTGAGATATAATTAACACAAAAGCTTTACAATTCTTGTGGGACAGAGTTCTGTGTCCGAACTTGGCTTTCAATACCGTGGGTTAATAGGGTTCTAAAAAGCGTTCACTGTATTTGCCATTCCAGTTTGTCAAAAATCTAGGCTGCCTCCACTACCAAGACGCTGAGAAATGGACAATAGACTTGTGGACTCCATGGAGAGTCTGAAATGGGAGATTGGAGAAAATTTCTCAAAAGTCTTTGTACTAACCTGAAAAAAAAAGTCTCAATACTTTCGAGAGAAACTACAAGAGAAAGGGGATCTGAATTACAGTAAGCCTCAAATGACAGTTATTTACAGGATGAATGAGGAGAAGGGGCAAAATGTGGGGGAAATGGGTTTTTTTTTTTTTTAAGAGAAATAAAAGAGAGCAAGAGAGAGAGCGAGAGAGAAGAGGATATATGGAAATGCACAGAGGCTGGATTGGGAAGAAGAGGTGGAGAGGCAACGTGAAAATCTGGAAGGACCAGGAGGAGCCCAAACAAAGGAGAGCAGCCCTGAGAAAGGGGCTGGAGCATCTCTTAGTGCCTTGCAGTTGCTACAGCACAAAGGTTTCCTGGGAAGGAGGTGATCCATGGATATAGTCTTCCTTCCACCAGGGTCAGCTGGTCCAGGTGTGCCATTCCAAGGTTCTGGGTTTCTTCATCCCCCACAGTGAGGTGGGTGGGGCAATGATGAGGGCCTGGTAATTCTTGTCTTGGCCAGAGGCTTTGAGTTCCATCTCCTTGAAGGGGCCTTGAAGTGCAACAGGATCCCTTCTTGGGGCTCCCATGCTCAGTGACATTAGTCAACAGCAACCAAGCAAAGCAGCCAAGTGCCCTCAGACAAAAAAAGACCAAAAAAAAAAAAAATCCATCATTATGAGTCTGTATCAATAAAGACAATTTTAAATCTCCATTTTTAGATGCAGTGTCTCTTCAAGGATTTCTTTCAAGGATTAACGTGTGAATGTTCTGTGTATGTTAGCTGAGAACTCAGAATTGTGGAGTCGAGATTTGTTCTAGTCCAGTCTGATCCTTTCTGTGGCCAGTATGCATTGCTAACCTTTGGGAAAAAGACATTTTACTAATTGCAACATAATCCCAACTGGTGGAATGAAATAGCCATGGTTTTCTGGACAATTCTCTTTTGTCCAGAAAAAAATCACGTTCCCCGATGCACATGTTGATTATTCACATGGAGGGAAATCTTAAAGAAATTGTCATCATTTTGGGGGGCAGTGTAAAAATGGCCTAATTTGAAGATATAATTGTATATATGTATGTATATCACAATAATACTTTAGGTAATTTTTTACATTTAACTAATACTTTCCCCACAAATAAATGCAATTGTATTCTACCCCAGGAATTTGAGCAACATAGGACCATATTTCTAAACTTGAAATAAGCAGAAATTTAGCACCTTAATGAAAATAAGGAATACTAGGAATGCCCACATCATTTAGCTTTGCAATTTGTTCCCTGGGAAATGCAAAACTCTACTAATTTTCTTGTTGCTTGAGACCTTCCTAGGCTTTACCTCCACTGTATGGGGATTTCATAAAGTGAAAGAATTGAATAGTTAATAGGATTTTTAGACCTCAAAGTCACAAAACAAATTTCTGGGCTTCAAACCGCTTCTCGGCTGTTTTCTCTTATTCTATATCTCGTTATTTTAAAATCTAGCAGCAATTTATAGCTGACTAATGTCACCACGGTCATTTAAATCACAGCATTGTTTTACAGGGAATTCCTGTAGGGCTGCCCATTCCAGCTTTCTGATTGGGCTGTAAATACAGTTCTTCAACTCTAAATAGGCCCTACCATTTTCTCTTTTAAGGAAAAATGTTCAGCAAAATTGCCTTTCCAATGGCAGTAGGAATAATTAAAAGAAATAATAAGAAATGTTTGGCTGAATATGTGGAACTCATAACACAATTTAATTATCTGTATGTATTCAGACAAGCCAGTAAACTGCAGAAGATAAGAAACAATTTGCTAGAGAAGCCACAATGAACTATCAGGAAAAGATCTGGAGGTCACAAGTGACCACTAGCTTCCACATATTTTATTAAAGGTGTTACATATTTTATTAAGATGTAGCATGAAATAGCATTAACAAAACTGAATTCTGGAGACTAACAACCATAAAATAAATCAAAATCTGTCCAAGAACTATCTAAAATATTCCCCATGTACAGATGGTAAATTCCAGCAAACCTCAAGAAACAGAAATTCTAATTTTAATTGATGTATTCCAAATGATAGAAAATGATTTAGAGTTTCCAAATTTATTTAGGACCTTGATATTAAAATCTGACAAAGATCGACCAAGAAAAAAATTATAGCCAACTTTTGCTTATGAGTAGGGATGGAAAAATTCTAAATAAAATATTGGTGGGTTAAGATATAAACATTTAGACAGATTAAAGATGGAAACAGAGCTGGCTTTTCATTTTTACCCTTTCTTTGCCCTTCTAAAATGATGGATCATGAACATATTTCTGCACTGCTTGGAGGGAACCGAAGCAAAGCTCTTGCCGCATTGCAGAAAGGGAAAGTCACATCCAGGTTGCTCACACCCAGGCAGTGGGATTAATGGATCATGAATTCCTCCTGCCTGGCAATGCCCCAGAGAGAAATAAATTCAAGGTGTGTCTACAGTGACAAGGCCGTTGACTCAATGTTCTCAGTCTGCAAATGTTCTGAAGTCCCAAGAGAGACATGGAAGTAGGGGAGAGCTACTGGATCAGAAACAGTCAGGGACAATGGGTGCCAGGCTGGAATGGGAATGGACGGTCTGTAGCTGTGATGCTTCCTTAGACAGTGGAACTTTGACACACACCTAGAGGGGTACCGTGTGCCCTCAAATGGCCACAAGTCTGGTAGGAGGAGGGCTCAGAGTCAGAATTAAAACCGATTTGTAGAAAATGACGTTGGCGTTTAAAGACTCCAGTTATACCTACTTGATTCATCAAACAAGCCAACTAGTATTAGACTCTACTATACCATAATAGCCTAGTTTTTATTCTAAGACCAGCACTTAGAAATCAACCAATGGTACTCTTCATATTAGTACTTTAAGGAGGATAATAAATCAAAGAAATGCCAAAGACTCATTGTTAAAGTCACTTTTCATTTATTGCTACAAATAAAATTTTTGTTTTTTCCAGGAATGGCAGGATATCCTTTTATTATGATCAAAACCCATCAGCTACAGCCGTATTTAATAGTATAACACTAGGGCCATGCTCATTATGGCAAGAAAACATCACAAAATTTTTTTCTGCAAATTTCAGCCAATGCAAAGCAACAAGAAGAACAAACAAAGGGTGTAAATATTGAAAAGGGGGAACCAAAATTGTTACTATTTTCAGGTGATATATATACTACACAGAAAATTTAAGAGAGTTTAAATTTGAAAACTGTTAAAAATTAAAGAGAAAAGTAGCCAGATACAGTTAACTAATTTTAAAAATATATTGTATTTTTAATAATGATAATTAACACTTATATTACACTTAAGTATTCGCAAGTCCTGTTCTAAGGTATACTAGCTTTAACATCACTGTATTAAGGATAAGGAAATAGAGACACAAGGAAATTAAGTGATTTATTTATTTATTTATTTATTGTCTTTTTAGATCTGCACCCAAGGCATATGGAAGTTCCCAGGCTAGGGGTCCAATCCAGCCTACGCCACAGCCACACGGGATCCAAGCCATGTCTGCTACCTATACCACAGCTCTCAGCACCGCGGGATACTTAAACCACTGCAAGAGGCCAGAGATCGAACCCGCAACCTCAAGGTTCCTAGTCCCATTGTTTCTGCTGAGCCACAATGGGAACACCTTTTTTAAGTGGAGGTGTCAGAAATTGAATACACAGGTGGACTGGCTCCAGAGATCATGTTCTTAACCACCATGGCCTATGGACATGTTTGAACTCAATAACATATAAAAAATGCATATGAAATAGGCAGGTCCCACAAGAAGACCTTAGAAAACTGTTCTTAAAAGTATAAGACAGTTCTGATGGATTTTTTTTAATGGATGGACTCTCAAAATGTATTTTCCAGAAATATTACGCAAAATATTATGCCTGTACATATGCAATTTTTCTGAGCAGTGAGCATTTTAGGCTTCCAAAAAAATTGTCAGGAAAGCTTATAGTTCCCAAAGCCTAACTTTGGTTATAAAAATAAAAGATTGAAGTAATTCAAGAAACTTACATCTTTCCCAATAGGCAGACAATATAGTAAAGATTGCAGGACCCCTCTTCCCCAAAGAAACATAAATGCATTTGCAATAAAAACACAGATCACATGTTTTAGGAGGGAAGTAATAAGTTGCCAAGAAGACTCAGAATTTCACAGAAAGAAATAAGTGAGCAGCAGTAGTTTAGACAATCTTGAAAAGTAAGATTGGCGATTGCCCTTTTAGTTATTCAAACATATTTAAAGCTACTGTAACAGACAATCTGTGGCATTTTTATAGTAAAATAAAGATCCTAAAAATAAAATCAAATACACACATACACACACGAGATACACACATAAACGAACATACATGCATATGTATATATACATATATTTTATAAGCAATAATTGTGTAAATAAAGAAATTATATTATCTAGTAAAAGACAATTGGAAAATTGAAATAAGTTAAACCACTGCTTGATACCTATACTAAAATTTAATTCCAGATGGACTAATTACTTAAATGTTTTAATGAACTGAACTTTAAAACACTGTAAACACGAGAAGAAAATGGATTTTTTTCAATAACGATGAAGTTGGAGGAAGTTCACATGACAGCAAGTCAATAATTAAATTTGTCTACATAAAATGAAGCTTTCTTATGAGAGAAGAACCATGATTAAATTTAAAATGGTACATAAAAACAAGGAAAATATTTCAATATTTATATGACACATGAAAATTGAAAAGGTCCCACAAACATGGTTGGGGGGGGGACCTGATTGTTCTTTCACCACAGTACCCAGTAGCCAGAAGAACCGGTTTTTGTCCACTCAGCACATCAAAGACAATTGTTTCAGTGAACAGGTTTTTGTAAACCAACCAATCCATGAGTCACAGGGGTAGCAAGAGTCCACCAATCAGAGACGACTTTCCAAGAACACACTACTGAGTGCCAACCAATCAACACAGTCTCACACAAGAAGCCACACTCCTGCTAAGTGAGGTCAACCTACTTTCATCTTTGGAAGTCTATTAATCCTTGACTTAACACTTTCCCAAAATCCTCTCTAAAATCTGCATTCAGCTGTATTACGAGAGACTGTTCCACCAGCATGGCAGTGCTCTACTATACTATGAAATAACTTCAGATTTTATTTCAAATATTGAATGCTGCCTGGTCATTTGATATATGCATGGTGTTAATTTCTGTTACATACCAATGTTCTTACAAATCATCAAAATATAGATTCAAGAAGAAAACAGAAAAAAATATAAAGGTATATTTCACAAAAGAAAAAATTAAAAACCAAAAATATTTGCAAGCAAAGCAACTCTATTGGTGATAAAATATTTAAAATAACTAAAATAATAATGATTCAATTATTTGTCACTTAGGGAGGCAGTGGTAACAGGAATTGAAAGCTAATTTCGAAAATATCATGAGAAAATGGGCACTGTTCTATATTGCTGCTGTAGCAAAACAAGGTACACTTTCAAGATATAGATAAAACCCTTGGAAATTTACATCATAACTGCATACTTTTTGTTCCTACAATTCCACTTATAATAATTTATCCCAAGGAATTTCTTAAAGATGTATGCCATTGAGATGTATACATATGTGTTCATTTATTCAAAAATATTTCTTAATGACACTGGAGTTCCCATCATGGCTCAGTGGAAACAAATCTGACTAGCATCCATGAGAACACAGGTCGACCCCTGGCCTCTCTCAGTGGGTTAAGGATCCAATGTTGCCATGAGCCATGGTGTAAGTTGCAGACATGGCTTGGATCCTGTTACTGTGGTTGTGGTGTAGGCTGGCAGCTACAGCTCTGATTCAACCCCTAGCCTGGGAACCTCCATATGCATCAGGTACAGCCCTAAAAAGACAAATATGTATGACACACAGAATTTTGACACACATAATTTGTCTTTTTCTGTCTTGACTTATTTCACCAAGCATAACACCCTCCAAGTCCATACGTGTTGTTGCAAATGGCAAAGAAAAGCATTCTTTTTGACTGAGTAGTAGTCCATCATATATATCATATATGGAATATATCATATATGTGACAGAATACTACTCAGTCATAAAGAAGAATACCATATATATATACCACATCTCCATTATCTATCTGTTGTTGGACATTTAGGCTGCTTCCATGTCTTGGCAATTGTAAACAGTGCTGCTATGAACAAAACATAAACAGCCTCACAGATACAGAGAACAAACTAGTGGTTACCAGTGGGCAGGTAAACAGGGAGGATCACCATAGAGGATTAAGAGGAACAAACTACCTTGTATAAAATAAATAAGCTACAAGGATATATGGTACAGCACAGGGAATATAACCAATATTTTACCATAACTCTAAATGGAGTATAACCTTTAAAAACTGTGAATCCTTATGTCGTACACCTGAAACTTATATAATATTGTAAATCAACCATACCTTGATTTTTAAAAAATGATGACTTCTGAACACCATTCCAAATTGGCTATATCAGAATCGAAGGGCAGTGCACACCAAAATCTCTATGCAATTTGAGCAGATTTGCCCATAGCTTGGGCTCAACTAAAAGTAACAATTACTAAACATGCTTTGTTATTGCTCAACTATTGAAGCCAAGTTGTTCATCCAGTTTAACTTCAGAAATTGTTGCCTTTATTAAGCTGTTCCAGAGGAAAGACACACAAGCTTCTGTTTTGTTTTTTTGTTTTGTTTTGTTTGGTTTGGTTTGTTTATGTTTTTTTGTTTTGTTTTGCCAGAAACTATTCTGAGATTTTAATGTGAAAACAAGAAACATTTCCCTTAGGTGTGGAAGAAAAACCTGGAGATTTGCTATGAGTTTTCTCCATCTTAAGTAACTAACAGTAAGTATAGTCTATCAGTCAACAAACCTGTACTGACCACTCATTTCAGGAGTAGCCATGTTTTATGACTGTATGAAACCTAGGTCATATTTTAAAAATATTAACAACTGCACAAATATGGGATTAGAATTTCTATGTTGTAAGAGATAAATGGCTATACCATTAGGGCATGGTCACATCTCCCTGGATCTTTGGAAAGGACAACCTATGAAAAAGTCCTGAGTATGGCCTGGTGCAATTTAAATTGAGACTTTTTTTTATGGCTGCATCCATAGCAGGTAGACGTTCCCAGCTCAGGGTTTGAAGCCAAGCCACAGCTGCAACCTCTGCCACAGTTGAGGCAATGCTGGACCGTTTAATGCACTGTGCCAGGCTGGGGATTGAACCAGCCTTCCTACAGTGACCCAAGCCTCCGCAACTGGATTCCTGATCCCCTGCGCCACAGCAGAAACTCCTGAATTAAGACTTTTGATTGTAACACAACTTGCTATGATAGAGCCAATGACATTCTATATCTCATTCCAAATCCAGATAATTCACTGCATTTGGGTAACATAAACATTACGTGATTCCTTAGTCTTACTAATTTAAAACTAATTCCCCTCTTAAAGGCAGGGAAAAAAAAGTGTCCTGAGCTCCTACTGCATAGTAGCTAGTAGCACAATTTTCAACAAAACAAATCCTGCCCCCATGTGTCTTAGACTCAGGGGTCAAATCTTGCCTGCTGCCTGTTTTTGTAAGTAACAACCAGCGATGCCCATGTGTTTACATATTGCATATGGCTGTTTTCCAGCTAAAACAGCAGTGTTGAACAGAGCTACAGAGATCATATCATATGCCTAACAAAGTCTAAAATATTTACTATCTGGTCTTTTCCAGGAAAACCTTATAAATGTAAGGTTGAATGATTAAAAATAGAATTCAGAATATCATTTTTATAAAGCCCAAAACCAAGTAAAACTAAATATTGTCCAGCAAAAAATAGGGGATGTGGTAAAGCTATATTTTTTAAAAAAAATATATATATATAAGAATGATGGGGAGTTCCCGTCGTGGCGCAGTGGTTAGCGAATCCAACTAGGAACCATGAGGTTGCGGGTTCAGTCCCTGCCCTTGCTCAGTGGGTTAACGCTCCGGTGTTGCCGTGAGCTGTGGTGTAGGTTGCAGACGCGGCTCGGATCCTGCGTTGCTGTGGCTCTGGTGTAGGCCGGTGGCTACAGCTCCGATTAGACCCCTAGCCTGGGAACCTCCATATGCCATGGAAGCAGCCCAAAGAAATAGCAAAAAGACAAAAAAATAAAATAAAAATAAAAAAATTTAAAAAAAAAGAATGATGAATATAAAATTCAAGATTGTGATAAACTATGGCTAAAGAGGGTAAGTTTAATACAGAAGAGAAACTCCCAGTGTGTATTACATCTTATCCGCAGCTCTTATTTTAGCTTTTACATGGGCTTGTGCTGTCGCCAGTGTTCGTTTTTTACTATGCTTCATAATGTGAACATACATCACATGTTCTTTTGTTTTGCAAATGTTACATAAGGAAGAAATAAATGAACGGGAAAGACTTGGGCCCTAAGAAGCCGGTTAAGAAGTCTTTGTGCAGACTGGACAGCTCCAGGTTCAGGAGCCTGGGAGTGATCCAGACCTTCGTGCTGGGTAACCCAGAAACACCAGAATTTGGAGTCTTTTCTTTGATGCTAATAGAGTTTTCTAGAGAAGAATTCCTCTGAGTTCCTGGCAGGCAATGGGAGGTAGACCCTTACCTACTCATGGTCTGTTAGAGGGAACGAGGGTGGGTTCAGCCTTCAAACATAGAATCCAGTTACTCCTGTGGTTTTTTGTTTGTTTGTTTGTTTTCTGCTGAAGAAACGCCTCTCTCAAACTCTCCATCATCTTAGGTTTTTTTTTTTTTTTTTTTTTTTTATTCTGTTGTTATAATTTGAATGGCATCTCTGGGAAAAAGAAAATAATTACATGTTAATGCACCATGTTTAACTGGAAGGATATCATAGACTGATGTCTGAACTTTATATAATCATCTCACGCCTTTCCACAATCAAAGATGAGGAGTTGCTCTCTTTCACAGTTTTCTTGCTAACAATGTTCGATAATGACATTGTTTTCAGCTATGCTATTTGTTACTTTTCTAAATTTAAACAGTAGCTGTATCTTCCTGTTTCAGTTGTCTTGTTGATCACTCTGCAAGCTATATTAATTCCATCTACCTTCCCTAGGATGTCCTTACATAGCTTCTTATTCGTTTCTCATTGACTTATTTTCCTTTTTGACAAAAGAAGAATGTCTGTTATCCTAGCCTCAAGGTTTTCCATCATACCCGTTACCCTGATTCTTTCTGGAATCTTCTTTTTCCTTGGATGTCCATCTTGCAGAGTCCTACATCTTAAATCCAATCTCTAGCAGCTACTTCCTAAGCACTGGGCTTTTGTAAATGTTTTGTCCCTTTGAATCTGAAAGTCATTGTCCTTTTTAAGTTTTTGTGAAATAACTTTCTATTATTTTCTTGATAATTTTCTCTCCTCATTCTTTATGTTCCCTTTTTCTAAAACAGTCAGCTATCTGGTATTACACCTCCTGGTTTGACCTTGTAGGGCTTTTTCCTCCTTTCTAATGATCTTCCTTGTCCTTTTAAATTTTTTTCTCTACATCCTGAGAAATGTTGCCACTTTGTTTTTCACATCTTCTAATTAGATATTTTTCTTTTTACAATAATATTTTTAATTTTTAAAAGATCTTTCAAATTATTTGAGTATTCCTTTCATTCTGTTCTCATTTTATAAGAAATAACATCTTTTTAAGTTTTTCCTAGTGTTACAGTTAGAGATTTTTCCAAGTTACCTTTGAGAACAGATGCTCTCAGAACATCTGTTTCCTCCAGACTTGTGGGTTGTCAAGGGGGAGAGGGAAGGAGTGGGATGGACTGGGAGTTTAGGGTTAGTAGATGCTAGTTATTATATCCAGAATGGATAAGCAATAAGGTCCTACTGTATAGCACAGGGAACTATATTCTATCACTTATGATAGACTGAATATAATATGAGAAAAATAATGTATATGTATAAAACTGGGTCACTTTGCTATACAGCAAAAATTGACAGACCATTGTAAATCAACTATAGTAAAACATTAAAAAAAAAACCCTGTTTCCTCCAATATTAACTTTCTTTAAAAAATAAGATATAATCGATATATAACATTGCATAGGTTTAAGGTGTAAGACATGCTGTTTTGATACATTTATATATTGAGATCTCATTACCACTGTAACATTAGCTGTCACTTCTATCATGTTACATAATTATTATGTCTTTTTTTTTGTGGTGAAAACCATCTAGTTTCACCACAAAGTATCTAGTCTCTTAGCAACACTGAAGTTTATAATTAAGTATTATTGGCTATAACTACTAGCCTGTGCATTAATCTGCAGAACTTTTTTATCTACTAGTTGCAAGTTTTTACCCTTAAATAACATCTTCCCAATTAGCTTTTTTGTTTTAGTAATTTTTTTTTACATTCTTCCATGTTCAATGCCCATGTTTCTTTATTGCCTCATGATGTGGTCATCCTGGGAGTGTGTTCACACTTAAGAATAAAATACAGGCTGGCTGGTATAGGATTTCTTTGCTATGTTCTAGGTAGGTCCGTGTCCACCTCTTCAATATGAATTGATGGGTATCACTAGGTATCTTGTGGGCATATGAGTCAGGGATGGGAGTGGCCTATGATGAACCCTGTAGTTCTGCAAGTGTCTGAACAAAAAGTTTTGCTCTGGAAATAGTAAGCTTACATATTTATTTCCTGACATCAGCTTTAGATAACAGCTCTTCACCTTCCCAGAAAGAAAGGTGAGAATTTGGCTCTCATTTACTCTACGCTTTTGTTTGTACAATTCCTAACAGACTTCCTATTTCCTACCTCCCTTGTTTTTCTCCTTTTCCATATCTCAATAATCCTCATGCTGTTCCATCATCACTCAGAACTTCTGATGGAGTTCAAGTTTGCTTACTGTTCACTACCCTCTTCCTTTATATAAAATCTTCCCTCTCCTAGATTTAACTGTCTTAAGGAACTAGTTATAGTTAAGCCAGGGTGACAACCACTTGATACTAAAAGATCCTTGAGCCAGCTTCCCTGGGGCTATTTGCATTTTAACTAACTCACATCAATGGTTCGACACAAGGTGCACTTATATGGCTGAAGATGGATTTGATGATTTCAGATTCCAAGCAAGTTTTCTAAGAGAAGTGCTCAGAACAACTGAGGAAGCAAAAAAATAAAAAGAATATATTTAGGATGCTGGAAGGAAAAATAAATTCATTAAGCAGCAGGAACAATAAGAAAATTCTACTCTCTTTTTAAAAAAAAAAAGAAGTCTCAATTCTGGGGTCCTTCAAAGTTAACTGATTCAACAGCTCAGTGATGTCACTGAGGAGCGGGCCGCTTACGTCTCTCCTCTCCATCAGCCTCAGGCCAGCCTGGTCATGATAACAAGGTGGCTCTCCCCAGTTCCAGTGACAGAGGTGTCATGCTGTTTCTTTCTCCGTGTCTCTTTTTGATTAAGAAGGCCCCCGAAGCATCCCAGTTGGCTTCCTCTCTTTTCTCATTAACCAGCATTGAGTCACAGAACCCTCTCCTAAGCCACCACCTGCAAAAGGAATAAAATCCCTATGATTGGCTTACATTAGCCAGCTTTACTCTTGAGCCATGTGTCATTGGGTTGAGGGTTGAAAATGCTGACAAATACGGAAGCCTGCAGCAGGGAAGAAGGAAGGAATGGTCTAGGAACAGCAGCCGATGGTGTCTCCTTTAGTCTTAAACCCTGATCCATCAGAGAACCTAAGCAATGAGACTTCCCTTTTTCCCTCAGTGTCTGGACACGGTGCCCTGTAGTCTGAGATGTGGATGTGGAAAAGACAAGAAGAATATCAACATACTATCGATCAGAGTCGGAGACAGACATTCTCCATAAAATGTCATCCTTTCAAAAAGCGGATCGAGATTTTTTTTTTCCTACACCTGGAAAATGAGTCTTCTCTCTTCCCCCCACCTTTTTGTGAATTCCAATACACCTTCTCATACAGTGAAGGTCATAGACACTCTCAGCTACAGCTCTTCTGACATTTTATAAGAGCTCAGTGTGCCAGACAGTAACAGTTCAAAGCCTCTTATTCAGGGATGGGTTGAAAGTGCTCACCAGCAGCCTGAGCAGCCTGCTACAGCCTGAGAAGAGTTGCCAAGGAGACAGGTGGCTGGTTTAATGATAGCTGATAACAGCCCTTTCAAAGGCTTCACACAGGCGAGGAGGGGAGGAAAAGTGAGGTAGAAACAAAAGAGGCTGAGATGAGTAGGTGTATTGAGAAGACGTCTCTTCATCCTTGCAATCCCCTCCCATCTCAGTGCTCAGTGACACGATGGTAATATAACTTGCAAACGGCTGAAGAGCTTATTGACAGGTGCACAATGCTCCCTCGCCGGGCTAATGGGTGTTCTGCTTTTGTCGGCCAGGGCACAATGCAATAAAAATTATATGGGTTATGAAAGAGTGAAGGGAGCCCCGGAGAGTCCCATTCAATTAGTTTCTCTACAGAACATGTTTCGGTGTAAATTGACATCGCTGGTGAAATGTATCCTCCCAAACTCAGCCGGGAGCAAAGACTGCAATGAGCACAGGCTCGGATTCTCCCTGAGTTTGTTCTTTGTGATGGAAAGTTTCATTTTTACACCCTCATATCTTTCCATGACTTGTTATTGGTACCTTTAGAGCACAGCGAAAGCTCTTTAATTACTTACTGTTTAATGTGGGCTGAGAAGGAAGATCCTATGAGCTGATCTATTAAGACCAAAGGAAGACAAACTTAAGAATCTTTGCATACTCATTGGGGATGATTTTCCCTTAAATCAGGTACTGAACAATTTACATTATAAGGAGCTTCACTTTCACTCACATTTTTCTAATTGACTTTATTATTCTTTGAGCTTAAGAAAATGAAATGGACAAGTCCGATGTTCTTTTCAATTTTTTAAATGGATAATACATTTCACATTTCAATTCCAGGAGTCCTGGGTCTGGGACCACGGCACGCTTTTGGTCTCCCCGTGCACCATTCCCGCCCCCCCAAAAATTGATAACTTGAGATTCTTGACATCCTCATTGTTCAAATGCACCTTCTAAGTTCTCTGGAAGAATTCTGGACTAAATTCTCTAGAATACGATTGTTGGCAGGTGCAATTCACCTTGAATACCTTTTTGCTGGTAACTGCGGGATTTAATGGTTAGCAGGAAGGGCTTTGGATAGGTCCGCAGCTCATCCACAGTTTAAAACAGGAAGTTGTAATCCTCTGATTGTGAAGAATTTTAATTCATTTCATTCGGGAAAAACAACAAAGAATATAAATTTTCTATAATTTGGTAACCAAGTCTCTGAAGGACAAAATCAAGTCTCTTAAAAAAATCAACCATCACATTTAAATGGATATGCAAGTCTAAAAGAAGAATGACGTTTTACTTAGAATGTATACATTGTCAAAGGAAAAAATATGCACAATTTTTGTTATAGTATCATGAAATCATAGGGTCGGGAAATAGTTGGGGGAAAAGATGGACTGCCTTGTTTGCTCTTCTATTTCCGGGAAGTTGAGCCAATCATTTTTATTCTTTAAAACAGAGAGGAAGAAAAACATGTCACTTCATAACAAACCATGCCACAATTCATTTTGAATCTCATATATTTTTTCAAATTTTTTTAGATATTCTTACTCTGATCTAATTCATTAATTTTTAGTCATTGAAAAAGCCATCTTGTCCTAGACTGCTCTTTATTAGGAGGATTTTGATGTTGATTCAATCAGCTCCAGAATCTGTTTGGTTCATTTTTAAAATGTCTATCTCCTTATTGATATTCGTTCCCATACATTGTTATTCTAATTCCCTTTAGTTGTTTTTCCATGTTTTTCTTTAGATCTTTGAGAATATGTAACACAGATGTTTTAAAGTCTTTGTCTAGGAAATGTGATGTCTGGACTTCTTTGGGGATGGTTCCTGTCAATTTATATTTGTTTCTTTAAATGGACCTTACAGTTCTCTTTCTTTGTAATACTTTGTGATTTTTTTTTTGGTTGAATATTGGATATTTGAATATTAGATTATCTCCCTCCCTGAAATTTCCAGTGGTTTTTTTTTTTTTTTTTGATTATTGAAGGCTGTAACTATCCTTTTATTTAGTGATTTTTCCCAAATTATTCTTGCGAAGACTCTATTTCTTATTGTGTGGTCACTGAAATCTCTGTTCTTTAGTTTGTGTTCAGCCACTGTTTTAAGAGATTTCTTCAAACTCCAGAAGCTAAAACATAAAACAAACAACAAGAGGAAACCTTCTCCCCAAGTTTGCAGATAGGCTCTGTGCCAGAGCACTCCTTTGGCACTAAGGATTTTGCTGAGCCTAAGGAGAAAGCTTAAAATCTTCTTAGGTCTTTTTTTAAGCAATCCCTGAGCATGCATGTACATAGCCTTCTAAATTTCCTGATATATGTGGGTGCTTCTGTGTGTCTTAAGTTCCCAAATAAACTATCCCAAGTTTTGCTCCTTAAGCATCCTTAAGAAGTCTGTTGTATGTTTCAGCTATAATTGTTTGTACTAGGACTTGATGTGTTTTTAGTTTGGTTTGCAGTGTTTTTGAGCAATGCCTGCCACATTTCTAGCCTGAATTTCTAGTTAGATGGAACAGAGACCCCCCAGCCCTCCAGGAAGCACCCAGACAGGTTAGAACAGACAGGCACAATAATTTGCAAGTAAGGTCAGCTCTGTTTTCTCCAGAACCAGAGAACTAGATCCCACTCTGAGAACATGGGCTTTTGTCTTCAAGACAACCATTGAGCCAAGGAGGTGTTGGGATAACACACAACATTTTTACCATCTCGAAGTTTCCTTTTTCTTGACCTAATGTTTATTTCGCTGCTCTAAACTTTTGACTGTTTTCTAGAGTTCTGACAAACTTGGTTCTGACAATTTCTGCTTGTTTTTTAATGTTTCAATGGAGGGGTAAGAGCTTCGAACTGCCCATTTTGCAGTTTTGTTGACATCATCCCTGTTTGTAACCAGCATTAATTTCAGCTTTGTTTATAATGCGATATGAGGAGCCCTATTTTTATGAGAAGAAATTATCACATTAAATATATTGGGAGAAATAATGTGATGTCTTAAGTCTTCTCAGTTCTCTTGCTTTAATGCTTTGTTGCTTCATTTTTGTTTTTAGCCTTTTGCTGAATGAGTTTAGGCTGTCATTTCTTGTCTTTCTTTCCTTAACTTTAAAAACTATGCATTCTTTTTTAATATTACCATTTATTACTTTTGAATTTTCAAAAATATTCCTTTATTTATTTTTCCCTGCTTGTGAAGGTACAAATGGATTGATATCTTTTAGATTTACCAAATATAAGACATGTATATTTTTACTGTTTCTATAAAACCTGGTTTTTGTTAGTATAACATGAAGTACAAAACCCAGGTCAATGTTATTCAGTTATTATTTTAAAGTATGTAGACATTATTTTTCAGTTGTTTTTTTACAGTTACATTAATATGTGTAACCACAGAGTTCTCATCGTGGCTCAACGGTAAAAAAACCTGACTAGTATTCAGGAAGACACAAGTTCAATCCCTGGACTCGCTTAGTGTGTTAAGGATCCAGCACTGCTGCAAGCTGTGATGTAGGTTGCAGATGCGGCTCAGATCTGGGTTGCTGCGGCTGTGGTGTAGGCCAGCAGCTGCAGTTCCAATTCAACCCCTCATTTGGGAACTTCCATATGCTGTGGGTGTGGCCCTAAAAATATGTAAAAAAAAAATGTAACAGTATTTATAGCTATTTAGAGTTGACTCTGGACAACAAAGTTCCTAATTGTCACCACTGGTCTTTATAGGATCTTAGTCATTTTGTGCTGCTATAGCAGAATAGCATTAAGTATGTGGCTTAAACGCAGACATTTCCCAATTCTGAAGGCTGGAAGCCTGAGATCAGGGTGCTCACATGGCCAGAGTCTTGACGAGAGCCATCTTCCTGGCTCACAGATAGCTGTCTCCTTGCTGTATCCATACCCAAAAGAGGGCTCTGATCTCTTCATTCCAAAATAATGGCCTGGATACCATCAAGGGGGCTCCACCAGCACCAGCTCATCCAGACCCAATAACCTCCCAATGGCCTCTCACCTCCAAATTCTATCACATTGGATATTAAAGCAATCTATGGATTTGGAAGAGACACAAACCTTCCGTCCAGAGCTTGTACCGTAACATTTCCATTTTGCAAGTTTTATTTTGATACAGCTCTCAGTTGGCTGAATTATTACTGTAAGTAATTTTGTTTTAATACATGCAGGTAAATATCATACCTTCTTACTGCAGTTTTTAACTTCTCTTCTTTCCATATGTAAATATTAATTGAGCTGACTACAAAGTTTGTGGGTAACAACGTTGCTCCTGCAGAATTATGGAGGTATTAAAGATTCCATTATTTTCTAGAAGTTAGTCATCTGGCCAGAATTATTTCTATTTCTTTCTTGTAGCCTATTTTTTTCTCTCTGAATAATTTTATAATTTTTCTTACAATATTAATTGACAATTTTAGCTGAATAATATGTAGTCGTAGGTTGTTTTTTCATTAATAGTTCTTGGACCAAAAAACATTTTGACCTAAAGACCCCTTTTTTATCTTAATGTCTGGGAGGTCTTTTTCAATTATGCACAATTATAGCTTCCATCCCCATGGTTCTGAATTCTTTCTTAGGAATAATTTTTTGAAAGACAATTTTTAGAGGAGTTTTAAGTTCACAAAAAATTGGAGAGGAAGGTACAGAAATGTCCTGTATTTTCTGCCCCCACACATGCATGGCTTTCCCCATTATCAACCTCTCCCACCAAAGTGATATATTTCTTCCAACTGATGAACCTTCATTAACACATCATAATCACCCAGAGTACATAGCTTGGCTTAGGGTTGTACATTCTATGGTATTAGACACACATATAATGATACTTCAATCATTCTATTGTCATGTAGAGTATTTTCACCATCCTAAAAGTCCACTGGGCTCTGCCTATTTATCCATGCCCCCAACCCCAATGCCTGAAATCACTGATAATTTACTGTCTCCATAATATTGCCCTTTCCAAAATGTCATGAGCTGGAATCATATAGCGTGTAGCCTTTTCAGATTGGTTTCTTTCACCTACTAATATCCATTTAAGTTTTCTCTATGCCTTTTCATAGCTTGATAGCTCATTTCTTTTTCATGCTTAATAATATTCTATTGTCTGGATGTATCAGAGTATATTTATCCATTCACCTATTGAAAAAATATCTTGGTTGCTTCTAAGATTTGGTAGTTATGAACAAGTTGCCATAAACATCCATAGGCAGGGTTTTCTTGACATAATTGTCAACTCCTTCAGTAAAGATCAAGAGTACAATTCCTGGGTCATATGGTAAGAGTACAACCAGGAAACCACCAGACTCTCCCAAAGTGGCTGCACCATTTTGTGAGTTTTGTTTTGTTTTGGAGGTTTTTAAAATTTTTTTAAAAATCTTTTCTTTTTTGGCTGCCCCACACATATGGAGTTCCTGGCCCAGGGGTCACTGCTGTTGCAACCTACACTGGATTCTTAACCTACTGTGCCAGCCAGGGATTGAACCTCTGTCCCAATGCTCCAGAGATACCGCCAATCCCATTGAGACACAGCAGGAACTCCAGTTACACCATTTTGGATTCTCATTAGCAATAAATGAGCTTCTATCACGCCACATCTTCATCACAATTTGCAGTTCTTTGTGTTCTGGATTTTGGCTATTCTAAAAGCTGTGTTGTATAATCTCCTTATTGCTTTAATTTGTATTTCTCTTATGGCATATGATGTGGGGGTATCTTTTCACATGTTTATTTTCTATCTAAATACCTTCTTTGGTTAGATGTCTGTTAAGGTCTTTGGTCTTTATCTTAGTTGTCTCTTTTCTTGTTGTTGAGTTTTAAGATTTCTCTGTATATTTTGGATAATGGTCCTTTATCAGATATTTCTTTTGTAAATGTTTTCTCCCAGTCTGAGACTTCTCATTCTCTTGGCATTGTCTTTCACAAAACAGAAGTTTTTAATTTTAATGGAGTACAGCTTATTAATTATTTCTTTCATGGATCATTCCTTTGGTATTATATCTAAAAATTTATCATAAGGGGAGTTCCCATAGCAGAAAGGAACTGACTAGTATCCATGAGGATGCAGGCTCCATCCCTGGCCTTGCTCAGTGGGCTAAGGATCCAGCTTTGCCATGAGCTGTGGTATAGGTCACAGAGGTGGCTCGGGTCCCGAGTTGCTGTGGCTGTGGCGTAGGCCGGCAGCTACAGCTCTGATTCGACCCCTAGCCTGGGAACTTCCCAATGCCACAGGTGCAGACTTAAAAAGCCAAAAAAATTTAAAAACAAAATAAAAAGTCATCACAATACCAAAGGTTAGCTAAGTTTTCACCTATGTCATTATCTAGGAGTTTTATAGTTTTTGTTTTAGATTTATGATCCATTTCAAGATAATTTTTGTGAAGAGTGTAAGGACTGTGTCTAGATTCATGATTTTTGCATGTGGCTAATTGTTCAACCATTCATTGAAAGACTATCTTTATTCCATTGAATTTCCTTTGCTCCTTTGTTAAAGGTCAGTTGTCTATATTTATGTGGGTCTATTGATGGACTCTCTATTCTAAGATATAATTTGTAAGTTGGATTTCTTTTCTGTGCCTTTCATGAGTTAGTTTCCTTTTTTCCTCTGTCCTCTGGAAATTTTTCTTAATTTTTCCTTCATATTTCAATTTAATATTGGTACCATTTTTTTTCCTTCTCTATGAGTCCTGAGGCAAATTTAGATTCTGTCATTATATTTTTTGCAGTCCTTGTGTATTGCACTCCCTCCACTCTGTTTTAATTTTAAGTAGATTATGAATCTCTTCATGCTCTGCTTCATTTTAGTCTTACTCTGAGTAATGGGTCTTTGCTGTTTGCCTTCCCAGTTTTCCTTTCCACAGTTCCAAGCCAAGGCTCCTGGTTTACCTTGAAGATGCACTCTGGTCTTTGGGACCTGCCAGGTCTCAGAGAAAAGCAGGAGTCTGGCACTGAAGCGAAATCTTCTTCAGCCCCAGCAAATCATTTCTGGAGCAGCACATGACCTGACCAGCTAAAGATGCTGCAAGAACGTGTGCTGGGTGAGAGGAGCCGCTCTGTTTCCATGGATACAGAACCTAAACGGTGTGACCAGAACTCTTGTAGTCATCCTTCCACCCCAAAGAAAAAGATTTTCGGAGGATAGAACCCTCATGGAAAGGACAATGGTTCTTCTCTTAAAGATATGGGCCAAGAGAAATCCTTCTGTGAGAACACTATTTGGGCCCTTCTAGGCAGCAACACCTAAAGCTAAGTGTACTCCTGGACATTTTGCAGAACTTTCTTTTTACAAAAATCAATCTGTGCTGGGCTTTCTGTCTATTGCAACAGAATCACAATTAATACAACCCATTCTCTTATTGATTTTTGAATCTGTTTCACAGAAGCCTTACTTTTTCTTTTTTCCTATTAATGGATATTTATTTAGTTGATAATCTTACGGTTTCCACAATAAGGCATTTTAGGAATGTTGCCATTTCACTAAGCCTTTAGGATGTTTTCTGTTCTAAGGGGCCAGAAAAGGTGAAGGATTTTTTTTCTTTCATTCTTGAGACATTTGGTTAATCTGGGGACTTCCCTTGATTCCACTGCAGAGGTTCATTAGTATAATTTTCAACTGAATTCCTAGGGTCCAGCGGCATCCCTCCAGTGCTTCTCTGGAAAAGGACCTCCACTCTTTCCATTTGCTCTACCCAGTGTTAGAGGGGTGGCCACTTTCTGGCTGGAACTTGTATTAACCTCTGTGTCCTCTGGTTAGAATAGTGTCAATGTAGAGAGAGTCCACACAACCCCAGACCCAATACATCAGTGAGAACTGGCAGGACGATGGGAGAGGCAGATGCCCTGTCATTTAGCTGTTATACCACAAAGTACCAAGCCCATGTGATGATTTCAAGGTTTTTTATTTTGAGTATGACTGACGTTATTACATATCCCACCTCCCAAGCTCCAGAGCCTCTTATCTTGAAAGTTTTTAAAAGATTTTTGAGTCAAAGGGATGTCAGAAGTCTTAAAAACCTAATAGCAGGTTTAAAACCATCGGCAGGTCCTGCAGTATCCACAGACATGCTTTAACATTATGAGGCATAGTAATAAATGAAACTATTTCCTGAAAAGCCCTAAATCATCTCAGATTATACTAAAAAGTGAAGCTATGTGAATACTTAGGGTAAATGCTCAATGGCCCCCAGAGAGCTGAAGGTCTCTGGAAACGAAAGGTTCTATAGCCTCATATTTCTGCCTGGCATTTTATTACACTTAGAAAGTCCAACTGCTCCTGCCTTACCTTTTGGCATCTAAAACTAAAGGCTCGTTTTATGGATGGTGCTCAAGTTTTAATGGTGATTATGAGTCACGAAAAGCATTCATGTTTAAAATTTAGAAGTTATGCCAGGATCAACATTAAGGTTTTCTATTAGCACAATTGAGGTAGATTTCATGTGCATAACTTAATTGAAACTCATTGCTCTAATTTCCTTTCCTATAAAGCCATGGGAATCTGATGCTGTCTGACATAATAAACAATGCTACATCACAGTGCCTTTCTGTTCAGTAACTCCTGTGCTATTTGGGTGTTTACTGAGGTTGCATAAAGCTTTTCTGCCCTGGGACTGCTTTTCTTCTATTCTGTGAAGTTTGCCTCTGGGAGTCTCCAGCTAGCCCCCTGGGGAGGGGTAAAGACATGCAAGTGCTTCTCTTAGGGTCGTTATCAAAGAGGCTATGTTGCACGGATGGTGATGTGTGTATCCTGACAGGAGAATGTGAGGAAAATTTAAATCAATCTGAAATTTAGATGGCGCTAGAGCAAAACAAAGAGGGGCCGAAGCACGCCATCTCTAGGACCAAAGTGTCCATTTCAGACTTCCCCCAACCCCATGCTCCTCTGCGGGACCTTCTCACGTGCCAAGCCAGTCCCTGAAGGAGCTTTCTTATATGTGTGTTCAGATAAGCGAGTATTGATATGCAAGAGGCACTAAAGCACAGCCGTGGTTCTTCTTGACTGACTTATTCCACTGCACTGATAACTAGAAATCTAACATGAAGGTGAAATCATATCACACAATGAAGTTAGGAAAATTTCTGACCAAAAGGCAGAAGAGAACATATCTGCTTTCCAAAGGCTGATGATGAGCATTGAAGGCTGATGACTAATTGTAATCCTGTGATAGAAAGGCAATCAAAGGTTTGCATAGAAAAGTAAGTCTTTTCCTTATTTGTAATAGGAAAAAAAAAAAAAAAAACTAAAACCCAAAGGACTAATAATTAGGAATTGACCAAATAGATTGAGGTTGGGTCTCCAAATGATGGTAGCTAATATATCTACACTAAAAGCACATTGTCAGTGAATATTTAATGTCAAGGGAAATACCAAGCCATGTTCAAAGCCCCAAAACAGCGAATATAATATGACCTTGATTTTACAAAGATTTATAAAGTATACATTCTTATTTACATACCCATAAAGGAAACAAGAAGAGATAATATATATATGCCCACTATATCTCAATATAACATATACACATATAACATATATCAAAATGCAGATGTTAATTTATGCACTTGGAAGAGAGCCTGACATGTAGGAGGCATTCAAGGAACATACATTGAGTGAAATGAGTGGATTTGATCAATGACATAAGCAGAAGACAATGCTGTGCTCTGGGCACATATGGGGCGAGGCGCTCTAGGGCAGAGCTAGGAGAGGGGGCCCTATCTGGAAGCTGTCCCACTGAGCTGAGTCAGCATCTTCTAGTGTATTTGTCTATCTGCTCCCTTACCCTGTGAGGATGAAGAGCTTGTCTAATTAATCTCTGTAACCCCAGCATCTAGCCTGGTGTTTATTACTTAAATGAGAGTCTAATGAATATTGGTTACTCAGATGGCCTGTTTCTAGCTGGATATAAACTCAAAAAAATAAGCTATTTAATCTATTTCATGAAATCAATAATTTGCTTCATCATTTTTTCCTTATCTCATTGAAATACTTTATAAGTAGAAGGTTTCTTCCCACTGAGGGTTTAGAATGGAAAAAATATCCATGTAGACTGCATTAGGTTTCAATATAAGAATACAGGGAGTTCCCATTGTGGTGCAGAGGAGAGGAATCCAACTAGTATCCATGAGGTTTTGGGTTCCATCCCTGGCCTTGCTCAGTGGGTTAAGGATCTGGTGTTGCTGCGAGCTGTGGTGTAGGTTGCAGATGTGGCTCAAAGCTGTCATTGCTATGGCTGTGGCATAGGCCAGTGGCTACAGCCCCTATTCAACCCCTAGCCTGGGAATCTCCATATGCCATGGTTGCAGACCTAAAAAGCAAAAAAAAAAAAAAAAAAAAAAAAATACAAGCCAAAAAATTTGAGGAGTTTCTAGAAAACTTTGATTTACACTGCCTCCTTCTCATCACTTCCTTTTCTATATTTGGCCCTTTCTTGTGCCAAGATGAAATTACTGTTTCGAGAGACTATAGTGGGCCCAAACCTTGGCCTGGTATCCAGGCAACAATGATGAAGCGCAATCAGATGTCTGTCCCCATTAGGGAGCTGATGGTCCTCTAATTATACCCTTGTACAGATGTTGGCGAGCTATCAATAAAAGAGTGATTAGGAATAGCGACAGCAGTTAATACATGCTGGTATTAGCAAGTTCAAACCTGGCCACTCCAAATGCGTTCTTCCAAAGTCAAATGTAAGTCAAGTTAATTGGACCATTTTCTATCACAGCCAAATATGCCTGGATATGACTGGTTCTTGATAGTGATCCATATAATTTTTATCCCCAGTCTCTATCATTTTTATTTTATTTGTTTATGCTTATCCAACAATCTGATCTTTATTTTTTATTTTTTTAATTACACAATGAATTTGATTACATTTATAGTTTTACTCTAATCATTTTTAGTGCCCTTCCTATTTTATGTCTGTCTCACTCCCTAGAGGAAAGCAGAAAATTATTCCAGATGGCCTTAAATAAATAGCTCTTCATATTGTTATTTATCTTCTTGTGAATCTTAATGAATAATTGTAGTGATCACCATGCTATTGTGGAGAAGAGCAATTTTGTATTTATCCATCTTATATGCCTGATTGTAAAGAATCACCAGCAAGGTTGGAATTAAAAAAAAAGTGTGTTTTCAATATCATAAAAGGTATATCGTTTACATTTGATTAAATTGGAATGAAGACTTTTATGTTTATGGAGATTTAAACTTCTAAATTCATGTAATATTACAAGACCTTATTTATACACTGTCTGTATGACTACAATAAAATCAGGGCATGGAAGTAACTGAACTGCAACCCTACCTCAAATTTAGAAAAAACTTTATAGTTTCTTATTCGTGAGATTCTTCACTGTTTCCTATGCATGATAACAGATACAGTAAATATATCAAACATGCAAACACTTAAACAGAGAATCATATGAATATGAACACATAATTGGAGACCTCACACCACAGCTAACTTTTTGTGCAGCACCCACGGTGTCCCGGGAGCTGTTCCAGGCACAGAGATGCAGCCGAAACAAAATGGACCAGGTCCAAGTTCTCAGGAAGTTTGATTCTAGTGACTAAAATGCTGTTTTATAAAGACTACGCGTTCTCAACGATTTCTTTTTTTAAATGCTGCCATGTTATTAACTCTATTAGCAAGGCAAATTCAACCGGAAAGCCGTGCTTTGGAAAACCGAGTATTTCGAGGGAACTTTCTCCTCTGCCTTTAAGATCACATTCCTGATGGTGACTGCAGGTGGGGACAGAAAGGCTCTTGACTAGAGGATGCTTCCTGGACCTTTGCTATGAGACGAAGGGGAGACATGGGCCAGCACAGAGTTGAGGAAGGGGTTTTTCACGGTGTGAGAAACCTGTAACATTGAGACCATGAGAGAAGAGCCAGGAGGTGCTGTAAGTAAGGAAGGGGTAAGAATGCCCGGGGTGGAAGGGGTGGGATTGGAACACCAGAGAGAGACACTGTCCTTGAGGACAGACGAGAGAGGTGGCCAGAGGGCTGCAGACCCAGGGAAGTCCAAGCACGGGCATCAGAAAGGGAGAGCACCTCCCATCCACCTCCCCATTCTCTGGACCACGCCTGGTCTTTCAAAGGACACCCAGCTCCCGCAGAAGCACCGTGCAACAAGCCATGAGCCACCCAATTCGGAGAAGAAACCAGCTTCCCTTTTATGTTTATTCCCCACTTTGCCTGTGTCATACAAACCTACTTTATTAAACAGGATCAAAAATGTGATTTCTCTTTAAGTTCAAAACATGAAAGTTAGAACAGATGAGAATAATTGAAATCGATAGCGTCTTGCTTTAGCAAGCAGGGGTATTATTAGCTGCCTTGCTGGTGACAGTTTTTATTTATGTATTTGCTTTATGTATTTACTCTGTTGGGGTAATAATTAGTTGAATCTTTTTAAAGTTTTTTTTTTTTTTCAAAGGAAGTAGATTAGCATCCATGCCACTGTAACAAAAGCTATTTTATTTAACAGGCATTTACAAACATTTAGACAGACAAATTTGGCTTTCTGTAGGTCTACTCAAAATTGGCAGCTAGCATATCCTGAAAGTGCATTTTATAAATCTGAAATATAAGAGTCTTATGGATGTATTTTGAAGGAAGGGTTCTAAAGTTACTGACCTTATTTGTTAAATGTTCAGACGAATCTCATGTTCTCCTGTTAGAGGGTCTAGACTAGACTTTGGTAGGTAAGCCAATCACCAGCATGACAACTGGACCTTCCAAAACTCTTCTTGAAAACAAATCGTATTTGCTCTAACTGCAGGCCCCCCAGCTGCCCCTACCCTGCTGAGGACTGGACAAACCAGCTGGACAAGGCCCAAGACCACCCTTAAACATTCAGGGCCAAAAGTAGCTCTTCTTTCCTTATGACTAGTAGCCAAACAGTTCACTGGCTATGATCAGTCATGTTGCATAGAAGTTTCTCACCGTAATCATTAGAAGACTTAATTGTGAGATGACTAAAATTCAGAATCCACTCAAAGATTCAAATATCACATTATGATTAGAATCTTCCAGGTTCTTGTCCTATATTTAAACCAAGTCATGGAAAAACAAAATATTTATTGGATATAAGCTGCTTCTCCAGAATTTCCTTTATTATGGTTCAATATTGTGTTTTCTTCCTAATCAAAGAGTAGGTGCCAACGTCCAACCAAATGTTTCTGTTTTTTTCCTGGTAAAATTGGTTTAAGGATCCTTTAAAACAGACTTGATCAAAATTTTTAGAATTCTTTGTTTCCAAAACTAATCAGCAAATATGCATGTATGCTTCTTAAAGTCAAAAATAAAAAGCATTTACCTAATGCGTTTGGTGGGTTTTGGGTTTTGTTTGTTTTGCCTCATTTGCCTAAAGTCATAGAACTTATTTTAGAGTTCAAGTATACATCTGTGCTTTACTGTGTAAATCTTTTAGAAAGTTGTCTTTCAAATCTCAGAATACTTCAACTTAAATATCTTTCTGCTTTTGAAATAAAAAAAGTATGTGAACAGCCCCCTCAGGCAAAGGTGAGATTTTTGTCCCATTATCTGATAGGGCCAGTGTGTAACCCTTTCATCCACGGCGACGACAAGCACTCCTGCTCACAGCGGCACAGCCTCTGCACCCATTCCAGAACTTCTCTCCTCAACCCCAGAGCCCAATCCATGAAATACCTTAGGCCTGGGCATGAAATTGTGTCCAACCCTCGCCTGTCTCTCAAAACACAGGAAAGACGCCAGAAATAGATGAAACAAAGGACCCCTCTGATGGTTTTGCTTCTGAGGTTAGTAAGATCCTGGGGTTGCTAAGCTCTGCATGGCTGGTATGTCTGCGCTCCAGAGCCTATATATTTGACTGTAAAAGAAGCATTTCAAGTTCACATAAATCTGTCAACTTTTTCAGCCACCGCTCTGGTTCACACTTAAGTGTAAGGCCCTGTTGAGGTCACAGCAGCAGTGATGACCAAAGTAGGCAAATAAAAGACAGGGGTACACAACGGAGCTCAAACACCTGGCTCTGTTCTGATTTGTTCTCATTTCTGCATCTCTACCTGCATCTCCCACGTGATGCTGTGGTCAGGTGAGCAGGACCAGGCTCAAGGCCATTTGTACGGCTGCTGCAGGGAACAGATAAACAGAAGAGAAAGCTGGTTTGGAGCTGGAATGGGGAGGTGGTTGGCTTTTCTGCTGCCCAGCGGGCTTCTTGCCTGAAGCCGATTTTCTCAGTTCTCTGGGTGATCCCACCCCTCAGGGGAGGCGTCGGTTCATTGTTAACAGAGTGAAACAAGACTCCTTGTCCCTTCAGATTTGAGACTGCTACTTTCTAGCCCCTTCTATCTCTCTATATAAATAAACCAAGCCTAGTGAGTCATAGGGGAGCCTTTGTTAAACAAGGCAGAATTTAATCTCCTGAGAGCTTCCGGGTAACCTGATTCCATCCTGGTGGTGAAGTAAAGGCACCCCAACCTGGGTAGTGGTGCAAAGCACAGAAAGATTAGGGGAGCTGCTGGGGACCCATGTTCCAGTGCTTTCTTCACACACAAGTATTTCCTATTTCTTAGTGAAATGGATATGAATATTGTCATATTTAAAAATCACAGAGTTCCAAGTGTTTGGTTTCTTGCTAACCTTCTTCGTTGAAGAAGTACAATAACAAAGTAAGGATTTTCTATCCAAGTTCCAAAAATGTGATGATACTAAGAAAATTAAATTTGATGCGATCTGGCTACTTTTATTTTTTATTTATTTACTATTTATTTTCTGTTTAGGGTCACCCTTGCAGCATATGGAAATGCTCAAGCCAAGAGTCAAAGTGGAGCTGCAGCTGCCACCCCACCCCGCAGCTACAGCAACACTGGCATCTCCACAGCAACGCCACTGTGGCACCTCCAGATCCTCAACTCTCTGAGCAAGGCCAGGGATCCAACCTGCATCCTCATAGACACTCTATCAGGTTCTTGACCCACTGAACCACTACAGGAACTCCCATCTGACTACTTTTAAATACACAATGAGGAAAAGAAGTAAATAAACAAACCCCGAATGACACGTTTCCTGTGGATCTTCTTCTCTGGATTCAGATAACCAGCCTTAGCTTGACTGAGGAATGAGAGCCTATTTTCCATTAAATTGAGTAGACAGGAGGTGCTTCTGGCCTTGGTCTTTGGGTATCTGATGTCAAAACAAAGATGTAAAGGTGGGCAAATTGGGTGCGTGTGCATATGTCTGCCAAATTGTGTGTGTGTGTGTGTGTGTGTGTGTGTGTAAAATGTTGGTCTAGCAGACGCCACCACTGCTCTCTGTGATGGGATCTGTCAGCAAAGGAGGGACATGCTGAAAAGCAACAGACAAGAAAGGAAAAGCAATAGGAGAAGTAACTCTGGATACAAGATTTCACTGCATAGAGAAATGCATGCCTCCTCAAAGGACGCTCCCGTGTACGCCTCTGTTAAGGACTGGCTGGTGTCCTGTGTGGAAACCCTAGCCCTCAGCGCTTTATGACTGTGTTTGGAGATGGAACCTTTAAGGAGATAATTAAGATAAGACACGATCACTAGCGTGAGCCCTAATCCCATCTGACTGTGTTCTTGTGAGAAGAGATTAAGGTACAGTCATGCACAGAGGGGAGACCATGTGAGGACACCAAGAAGGTGGCCATCTAATGGCCAAGGCAGCGGCCACAGGAGAAACGAACCCTGCCCGCACCCACATCCCAGAACTTCAGGAGGTCTTCAGCAAGTCCAGGCTGCGGCCCTTGTTGAAGCAGCCTCAGCAAATTCCCTGAGGGACGGACTTCCTCCCAGAAGACAGTGGCTTCTTCCCCTGAGCAGCGTCAAGGCCCTTCTGGTCTTAATCTCCAGGCACAGCCTGGGTGGGAGGCAGGGCAAGGAGCAGGTGAAGATGTCCGTTCTCTCTGCATCTTCAGAACCCATAGTAATTCTGGATTCGTAGAAAACAAGAGACTAGGTTTTTGCGAGAGAAATGTCTTCTCTTCATGAGGCTTTTCTAAAACATTCCATTCTCACGAGCTGGTCACCCTCCTCTCCGCTGTTCCCGGTGTTAATGGGAGAGACATGGAGACACAGCCTCCCAAGAAGCAAGCAGGTGTTCCAGCTGTGCAAGGTGAGTGCTTGCTTCCATGTAGCACACGAGGCAACACTGGTCGTTTCTGTTTGAGTAACACAAAAGGGCCCTCTTGAAAGAATTATGACGTTTTTACTAATAGAAGCAAGTCAAATGAAAATAAAAGCTTTTGCCCTCCTAAGGTTTGTTCTTCTATGGGATTTCATTACAGTACTTCGTTTTCCTGTCTTGGGGATGATGTGAGTTACACACATAGTGAACTAGGTAAACAACAACATCCCTAATAGCAAAATATGTCTACCTAAATTCTGAGACTAGATTTTTTGAGAGATTTGATGGCATTACTGAAGACATTATGTGCATGGCAAATGAAAATCCAATAATCAACGAGACCAATGAAGAATGTAAGTTTTCCTTTTGTTCCTAATGGTGAACAATGGCCAAAGCTCAGATTCCAACATCCTTCATTGCCAATAAATTTCTGGGAAGGCAATATTGATTGGCCAACTCAACTGATACTCAAGAGGCCCACAGGCATAGTTCAGTAGTAAGACTGTCTAAGGGATGGGCATGCAGGGTCCCCCAATTTTGTGAGACTTACAGTGGACTGGTTGGGGCAGGGCAGTTTGTGGAGCTACTATGATTGATCAGCAGAGTTTAAGGGAAGTTTCCTCCTTTATCTCTAGTTTCACAGCAAAAGCCCAACCTATATTCATATGCGGCTATACTTCCTTGTGGTCATGTCCTTAGGGGAGGAAAAATATCTTGATCCTCTAAGTATGCTGGGATCTCCATCTAGGGCCCTGGAAACTAGACTATCAAAAGTCAGAGCTGGAGTTCCCATTGTGGCTCAGTGGGTTAAGAACTCGACACAGTGTCCACGAGGGTGTGGGTTCCATCCCTGACCCCACATAGTCAGTTAAGGAACAGGCGTTGCTGCAAGCTGTGGCATAGGTCACAGATGCAGCTCAGATCTGGCATTGCTGTGGCTGTGGTAGGGGCCGACAGCTGCAGCTCCAATTACACCCCTAGCCTGGGAACTTCCATATGCCATGGGTGTGGCTGTAAAAAGAAAGAAAGGGGAGGGGGGGAAAGGCAAACTAACAAGAGAACAGAGAGAAGTTTGTTTCCATCATGCATATACACATGGTGCATTCAGCCCTGAGTAACTAACTGAAAGGGTGATTAGAACTCAGGCTTACATAGCACATCAACAAACGACTCCATTTTCAGAGCAGTGACAAGACCAAAAAAAGCGGGGGGGGGGCGGAGATTTTGGGCTTCTAGGGGTGGCAAATAGTGGGTAGGCAAATATGGGGAAATTCATGGTACATGAGGGCTGGTTGAAGCAAAAATTCTTATGTAAATTCCTCTGATGACATTGCTGAGCTGATAAGAGTCTAGAATTTTCTCAGGTGATCAATTTCTGCTCTTCACGGTAGAGAGAGAAAAGGGGACACTTGCAAATTATGTCCTACTTTTTAGGCCTATGGGGGGACAGAGAATTTCTTGTATCTGCTTCTTCTCATTGCTTTCAGCTCAAAATAGTCCTTACGTCAAAGTGGCATGTGTTTGGGGAGGCGTATTCTGCCTCAAAGATTAAAAAATTAAAAAATTGTCAAGTGTAACTACCGTAATCAGTAAGGGATAAACATAAAGACGTAAAATATGACCTCAAATAGATTCTAAATAAACAATGAGAGCAGAGCAATTGTGAGGAAAGAAAACTTGAGTTAATTCAATGTCGCCACCCTATATGAACAGTTATAGTTTTTATTTATTTCTAAAATTTAAACCCATGAAAAGCACAACACTTTTACTTGATAAATGCGAATTTTAGCTTAATATCTTTAAATTGGAGATTTTTTCATTGTTAAAGAATGAGACTAGAAAATAAAGGGCAGTCTTTTTGATGGCTACCCAGTTGGATGTTTTGTAGACATCCAGTTATTATATTTTTATTTTACTTGGTATTATTACATTTTACTTGGTATTACTGTTTTTATGGTATGATTAGGAAATTCAATCAAAGAAAATGCTTATGGTGACACTTCTTTTTCTGGCCACGATTATTATTTGTGTTTTTTCAATATCATTACTGAAAGTAGTTTTCATGTAGAGAAGTGTTAAAAGTGGTCCCCACACTAGGTGTGCCAGTACCTGCCACATCCATCACCTTGTCCTTTATTGCATCAGGGTGGCCATGGGGGATTGTGGTGTGGCTTGTGCAAAGCTGTCCTTGTCACAGAAAAAAAAAGCTTTCCTTATGTCCCACTAAATATTTTGGCATGACCAAAACCTTTATTTTAGCAGAACAATGTTTTAAATGTGTTTAAATATAGCAAAAGGATGAGGCAGAAGAAAGAGGATCAGAAAGCAGCTGGACCATGAATGTTGCCTGTGCCCCAAAGGCTTTCCTAAAGGGCTCATGTTGAATTTCCTTCTCAAAGGAGAATTTTTCTTGTGAACCATGCATGAAGCTGCCTAAAGCGTGTTCAATTCTGGGATACTTAGTCTGAAGAGATCAGCAGAAGCTGGCATGGACAGTACCTCTCCAGGCATCCAGATAGGATGAGGGCAATGCCAGGACAGCCGCCCAACTGTCTGGGAAACCGCAGGCGTCAGGCCAGAACCCTCTGGTGGAGGCCATGTGGCCATGGTTAAATGCTGAGACCAGGCTGCCAGAGTCAACTTTCCTCATCCTTTCAGTTGGCTTTGGGGAGTGAAAAATCAGTGTTTCCAAGTCCAGAGCTGCCATCGGCCCCTGTCCAACCTTTCTGTTCCACAGAAGCCCTTACTGCCAACGGTCTCAATCTCCCTTCTCTTTCAAAATAAAATGTGCTTTAGGCATTTGACACCTCTCAGAACGCCTCTAAGGTGGGGTAGATGGAAATCCATGCATTATCTAGGAAAAGACTGGAAGCTTTCTGATATAGAAGACTCTCCAGAACCCCATCCACTTCTTAATTTTATACTGAAGTATAACAAACACCCAAAAAGTGTGCAAATTCCAAACTTAGAGCCTGATGAATTTTCAAAATGTGAACCCACTCTGGAACCCATACCAGCTCAAGAAAGAAAACATTTCTAGCATCCTAGGAGACCCGAGTCCCCTTCTAGTCACTACCCCCCAGCAAGGATAACCACCATCCTCACTGCCACCATCAGAGACAAATACTGCCTGCAATGAAAAACGTATGGTAGTTTGTTGTGTATACACCAATGCAGCTGGTTCTTGAAGCCTCGCACTGTGCATATGAAGATCATTTTGTTGTATGCATCCATTTATTCTCCTTCTTCTACTCCACTGCAAGAATATAGCACAAGTAATTTATCTGTCTACTATTATGGGCATTTGGGATGTTTCAGTCTGGGGTTATTGCAGATGCTCCTAGGAGTGAAACTGCTAGGTCATAGGATGTGGTATATTCATCTTTTATAAATACTGCCAAACAGTTTTCCAAAGTAGTTGTGTCAATTTACACACCCATCAGTTTTGTAGTCATGTGGTTGGTGCCTAGTGACACAGAATGACAGTTTGCATCTCCCTGATGACTAAGATCTTTTGCCAATTTTTCTATTGGGTTCTCTGCCTTTTTCTTATCTGTTTTTATAGTGAAAAACCAAGGACATGAATGGATTCCTTGGTCAGATAGACACATTGCAAATATCTTTTCACATTTCAGGGCTTGTCTTTGTCCACTCTTGGTTACATGTTTTAATAAACTGAAGTTCTTAATGTCAATGTGAACCAATTTAGTTGTTTTTCTTTATAGTTAGATTTTCTGTGTCCTGTGTATTAAGTCGTTGCCTTCTCTAAGAATTCAACCTCCAAAACTGGGCACTATAGCCCAGTAACTCATCTGAAAGCTGTTCTCCCTGTGGTAATCCCATTGAATTTAATTTATCCTCTCCCCTAACAATATATATTTATAAAATGTGTGTGTGTGTGTGTGTGTGTAGATAGATAGATAGATAGATAGATAGATAGATGATAGATAGATGATAGATATCACATACACACACACACACACACACACACACACATATATAAACATCATGAACAGTGGTGTTCATTTCCATGAGTTTGACTAGTCTGCTTTGTGCCAGCAATACTGAAAATTCTCTCTTGAGCCTCTTACACATATGATTTCTCACACTGGTTGTCTTATCACCACTAGACAAAGAGACCTCCTGGACCACTGGTCTAGTGCAGGTGCCTGTTGCTGCTTTTTTCTAGGAAAGAAGCAATCATCCCCACACAGACAGAAATGACCAGCAGGAAAGTCCTTAATCTGCTTTTGTCAAATGTTCTTCTCCAGTGATGAGTTCTGAGGTTTTTACACGCAATCTCCTTTACTAGAAGTCAATTTTAGTTGCATTCATGGCACAGGGAAGAGGGCATGGGATTTGGAGTCAGAAAAATTTCTGCTAAGCTGCAATTCCATCACTTGCTTTTTATTGGTCTTGGGGAACCACAGTACTTGAACTTTCTGGACCTACTTAAACTTACTTAAACTTTCTAAAACTGAAATTCAGTTTCCATCCTTTTAAAATGATTATTGTAATGATTTGCAGTCAATATGTAATTATTATTTCACAGAATCTCCAGGAGACTTACATGAGATGATGTGTCTAAAAATACCAGCATCCTTTAAAACATACATACACAATAAAACTGTCCATTTAATAACTGCAATAATTAGCAATTTTAAACACATACCTGAAGTATATAGATAACAGCAACTAACATATTTTGAACTAACAAAACATTTTACGTGTCTTAATCTACTTAATGCCCTCAACAACCCATAAGGTAGGATCTGTTAAGAAACTCATTTCCAGGAGTTCCCTTCATGGCTCAGGGGTAACAAATCCGACTAGGATGCGGGTTCAATCCCTGGCCTTGTTTGGTGGGTTAAAGGATCCAGTGTTGCTGTGAGCTGTGGTGTAGATCGCAGATGCAGCTGGATCCAGCATTGCTGGGGCTGTGGCGTAGTTTGGCAGCTATAGCTCCAATTGGACCCCTAGCCTGGGAACTTCCATACGCTGCACCTGTGGCCCTAAGAAAAAAAGAAAGAAAGAGAGAAAGAGAGAAAGAAAGAAAGAAAGAAAGAAAGAAGGAAGGAAGGAAGGAAGGAAAGGAGGGAGGGAGGGAGGGAAGAAAGAAAGAAAGAAAGAAAGAAAGAAAGAAAGAAAGAAAGAAAGAAAGAAAGAAAGAAAGAAAGGAAGGAAGAAGGAAGGAAGGAAGGAAGGAAGGAAGGAAGGAAGGAAGGAAGGAAGGAAGGAAAGGAGGGAGGGAGGGAGGGAGGGAAGAAAGAAAGAAAGAAAGAAAGGAAGGAAGGAAGGAAGGAAGGAAGGAAGGAAGAAAGAAAGAAAGAAAGAAAGAAAGAAAGAAAGAAAGAAAGAAAGAAAGAAAGAAAGGAAAGAAAGAAAAGGAAGAAAGAAACTCATTTCCAGATGAGGCAACAAAGCTACAGAAAGATTCAGCATCTTGAGAAATCACACAGCTAGAGAGGGCAACGGAAGCCGATGGCTGCAGAGGGTACATACTAAGGATTATGTGGCGCCCATGGCCTTGGGCTTGATTTATAGAGGAGCCTCCCAACCCTACCATTAATACTTAGAAGGGATGCTGGACCCCTTGAGTGGGGGATGGGGTGCTGCTCACCACCCCCAGGGGCATGTTTCAGAAGAAAAAGGGGAATCAACATAGGCTGAATGTTTACATGAAGGTGCTGTTCAGTTCATTACAATCACATGATCTGTAAAAACAGATTTTGGGGGGGAGATGGTGGGCATAAATACCTGTGGCATTGAAAAGTTCCCGGACCAGGGATAGAACCTGAGCCACTGCAATGACAACGCTGGATACATAACCCACTGAGCCACACAGCAACTCTAAAACAAATATTGTTATCCCCATTCTACAGAAAAGAGAAAAAGACTTACAGAGATTAAATAATTTGGTTAGATTCACAGACTTAGGGGGTAGCATCAAAATTCAAACTCATATAAGCCGCCCTTCCCCTAAACAACACTTCTCAGGACATTGAAGACCTCTCAGCAAGATTACTAGCTTAATCTCACTAGATTAAGAGAAACTGACAAGATGCTACTACCACTGCCATCAAATATCATACAACATTGTAGTTCTTAATATATCCTAATGATTAGAGTTTTTTCTTAAATAGTGAGTTGAAAATGGTTGTAAAAGGCCAGAAAATGCATTGGATCATCTTCTTAAAACAATAAAAATTATTAAATTGTGAGAGGAACTTAACTATACTGTCTATACTGTGAATGACTATATTCAGTCATGATTTCAATGAAACCAACAGTTGCATCTGATTGTTCAACCCATTTCTGTCTGGGCTGCCTTCAAGCAATCCTAAATTAGATACAAGACCAGTTAAGATTCCTGATGAACAGTACCTCTGTAATAATGACCATCTGAACAGATATTTAATAATATGATAAAATTCTGGAAACTTAACAAATGTGTCAACAAATGCATTAAAAACACATTGAAGGGAAGTCACTAAACTATAAACATTTTCTCCAAGATTATAAAAACCTACCAGGAAAATCAGCAACAATGCCAAAGAACTGCACTTTAATTTTATAGAATAAAGAATGAGGAAAAAAAATCATTTTCTAGATCTGTGCACATACACACATATGAGAAATCAGAAAAGTACATCTAAAAAAAGCCAAAAATATGTTTGTCTACAGATGAATCTGGTGTTTTTGCCCCTTTAGCAGGGACGGAATACTTACACATAAAGTCTTTTATGATTTATATTAATTTAATATATTCAGGAAGCAGAACTATACAATGTTAAGCTAGCAGTCATTTTATAAACTAGTGAAATAAAACATATTATTAATCAACAATAAAAGATTGTTACTGTAGTATGTAATGAGCCCGATCATGCCACCTGGAGGTTAAAGGTCAAGTTAAAGTTAAACTCAGGCAGTTTACAGGGTTCTAATAGAAGTTATATCTCCACTCCATGGGGATGGCAAAAGAAAAATCTGCTCTTCGTTATCTAGACATTATATTCTTTCTTCTTACAGGAAAAGGAAGGAAAGGGTTGTGGGAAGATGACTAGCCCTAAAAAACACAGATTTGGAACAAAGTGAACGAGTGGCCAGGCTTCACCCCAATCAGCCTTTGGTAGGTGTTTGCTCCATCTGGGGATCCAGACAGGTGAGCCTCGAGTCTGATTTTTGTGGCCATTCTCTGCTCTGCAGCCACCATCAGACCTGGAGCTTCCTCATCTTTAGTTCAGGGACATTACAGGAGGAGCAAGCAACATGTAGGTTCCAGGGCTTTCTTGTCCCTGTCTCGGGGCTGTCATGTTGCAGCCCTGTGATTGATCATCTATGCTGCAGGCTGCAGAGGAGAGCTGATGCAGGCCTTCTGGCTCAGGGGTCAGCCACTGATACTCAGCTACTTTTTAAACAACAAGGAAACAGTGGCTGAAACTCAAATAGCTACTTTTTAAACAAGGCAAGGGGTAAATGAAACTTCATTCTAGACCTTACTTCTCTTTGGATGCTATCTGCAGTCAGACTGACAAAAGAAAGATTTAGATTGAGTAAGAGAACTTCTTTTTCTGGAAGCCTTTGGAGGTGGGGAAAGAGCATTTCTGAAAGAAAGGTTCAAAGACTTGAATATAACCCAGTAACCTCCGCAGAAACACAAGCTGAGGGGGAGGGAGGCAAACACTGGATGAGGGAAGCATCTTGCTGGGATGAATTTGGGAAAAGGTTGGACATTTAGACAATGGTTTTAGTCTTCTAGAATAGGTACTGGGAAAATAAAAAGTAGGTAAATAAAAAGTAAGTAAATATGTGCCTCTATGGTTAAAAGATTGGTCCATTTTCCCTTTATTGATTTTTCAAAGTCAGACCATTTCCCCTTAATGGATTTTGGCCCTTTCTGCTGATGTAGTCATGTTTATTGGACCCTTTTAAAATTTTCCGACACTCTATATTTCATAACTGTGACTCACTTATTTTGTAACAGAAAGTCTGTACCTCTTAAGGTATTTCTTTTATCATCTGAAAAAAAAAGAAATTAAAATTAAAAAGTAAAGATATTTCCTACAATTGAATTGAAAAGAGCTGCTACAGCACACATGGAATAAGACAGTTTCTCATCATCTTTTCCCCAATGTCCCTTGGTTTATGTTTCAATTTCAGTCACATCAGCTGACAAGCTGCAATCTCTCGGCTGGGGTGTATGCAAGTTTGAAGATCTCCATTAGTAGAAAGAAAACTATTGTAAGGATATTATGGTCCACAAGGGCAAAGTTAGGCAGGGAGCTAATATTGTGAAGTCATTTGGGGAGGAAAACAGCAGATCCATTTGGAAAAATTCTGTCATTTCTGGAAGCAAAACTATTTTAAGTCATGCTTCCTGAACAAGAAAATAAACAGCTCTTATGGAGTTATGTGATAGCTCGACACATAACTTGTGCAATAATAGATGAGGCTTCTGCTGTAGATGTTTACTGTAAAATTTTCGACTGCTCCATGTAAGTTAAGGAAGTAACAGTTTGTGTAAAAGACAGGCGCAGCCTCCTCACCATCCATTTTTCCAGCAGTGCCTCCGAATGCCCGCGGTGGTGAGGGAATATGCCAGCCATTCATCCGTGCCCAGGAAGAGAAGACACATCAATCTGCCTGAATGTTTCATTTCCATGCTCGGAAAATGCGGTGCAATGCTACCACCACATTGAGTGACCCAAGCAAAGCATGAAAGGAAATCTGCCATCCTCTTAAAAACCATTAAGCACTGGAGAATGAAGCTGGGACCAGAATGTGTGGTGTATGTTTCTCATACACTTCCAGGTTCTCAAGACAAGTCAGAGTTGGTCCATGGGTGCCCTCCAGGTTACAAGCATGACCTTCTGCAGAATTATTTCAGAAAATGCTCTTAAGTAGTTTCCTCTATTTTTTTTTTTTTTTTGGAAAGATCATCACAGTGTGAAAATATCCTGAGCATGTTATTCTCTAGCACAGGAAATATTTTTGTCTTAAAGACAAGAGGGTAGTAATCTAAGGATGAAAACAGGCTTGATTTGGCTGAATTTTTTTTTTTTTCAAAAGAGTCTTTGTGCTGTTGAGAGCAGACAATCCTAACACCTACCAGCTCTGTGCTCCATTATCCACAATAACAAGACCCCATGTCTACCGTCTCCCAACTGAAATAGTCACCACTTATTTCTTGGGGCCCAGACAGTTTTCTGCCAGGGCCATAAGCCAACCAGACAGTGTTTTCTTCTCTACTGTCCTCTTCCTTCTAACGCCACTCACGTTTTGGAAAAACTTTGTCACCATTGCCTAATGAAATAATGAAAATACCACCATCCAACCCAAAAAGGCATCTCTGCATATCCCTAAAACCTTCAGCCCTCGACATGCCAAAGGCACAGAACATATGGTAAAATGAGGGGAAGTTCTCTTTTCCATCCAAAGTGTGTCCTTTTGAGTCTCACAAAGTTATCAGCCGGATAGTTCTATAGACTCTTGGGCTTTGCATCTTACCCCAGAAAAATACCATGTTTTTCAAGAACATGAGTTTCAAAGATCCATACTCCTGGTATCACAAACAAAGCCTGCAGAATTCAAAGACGCATTGCCATAGTATCCCTTCCATGTTCCACCACTAAACCCACCCCAACCCCATCAATTACACAAGTTGCCCCGTGGTTCTCTGTAGATTCCAGTAGCTGCTGGGTTGAGGGAGGAGGAGGGATGCAGAGGAGAAGGGTGAAGACGTCTCTCTGGGTAGTATCTTGGTCTCAGCTCAGCCAGGCTCAAAGCTTAAGACTCAGGGCTATTGGTTTTTACCTGCACTTGAAGATGAAAGATTCCATTGTCAGCAGCATTTATCACACCTGGCACTTGGCTCCAGCTGGAATAATATATCTCAGAGTTCAGAACTGGTGACAGGAAGTTGGGAAATGTTGATTCTGCCCCTTTCTCACCTGGTGTCTGTGACACACAGGAGGGAAAGCACTTTGTCTTGTGGGGACCTCCATCCTCACAGCCTGACAACGGTCTGATTAATACTTTTAGCTCAAATTCCTTTAGGCTCCTTGCATCCTTATCCATAGAGTGGAAGCGATGGCACCTCTCTTATCCACCAAGCGGGGCTGTGAAATTAAAGACAAATTATATGTGAACATTTCCACCAACTGTCTCCCTTCTTAGGAGTCAAAACACAGTGCAGTGAAGGCTGATGGGTCCGGGATGGGGCAGCTGGACCGCCTCACCCAGGAAAAGAACCAGCGCCCAGCTTTCTGCACCCCTCCTTGAAAGAACTCAGCTGTCTGCTCCACAATCACAATACGTGAGCACTGCCTCCTTAAAATAATCTGCTTTTGTCCAAGCACGAGCATTCGAGAAGAATTTTTAATGCATCTATTACTCTCTTCATCCCAAGCACCTTCTACTGTCTTTCACTAGAAAATGGCTTGTGTCTCGGTAACCAAACCAGTTGCAGACAACCACAAGGCCAGGGGCCCTCTGCTCACGTGGGTTCTCAAACGACGACATAGAGCAGAGTCCCTGACCCTCATCGGACACACAGCAAGAGCAAGGGGCCACTCTCTATTGTGTTCAGCCCCGGGGGGTTCAGGGCTAGTCTGTGGTCTCAGCATAACCTCGGCTACCTGGCAGATGCAGGCTCATGACAAAAACCCACTCTGGGTGGGATTTGAAAACAGTTTTTTAACTATTTCCTGAGTTAAGAACATGCCGTGAAACAGTGACTGAAGAAAAATTTATGTGCTCTGGAGGGCAGGACCCCAAACTCCAGCCTCAGCTGGACCTCTCACAGCTCTGTGGCCTTGACATCTCATTACAGGGCAAAGGCTTCACTCCTTTTTTTTTTTTTTTTTTTTAAATAAATGAGGAGAGAGGATTAGCTTGGCTTTAACGGTTTTCAGGTCCAGCATCCTATAGATGAACTTCTGGGTTTTCTCTAGAAACCTGCCCACTATGGCAATATGCTTGCTTTAAAAAGTGAAAAAACAAGAGTTCCCGTCATGACTCAGTGGTTAACGAATCCAATTAGGAACGATGAGGTCGCGGGTTCCATCCCTGGCCTCTCTCAGTGGGTTAAGGATCCAGCATTGCTGTGAGCTGTGGTGTAGGTCACAGACACGGCTCAGATCTGGCGTTGCTGTGGCTGTGGTGTAGGCTGGCGGCTACAGCTCTTATTAAACCCCTGGCCTGGGAACCTCCGCATGCCTCAGTTGCAGCCCTAGAAAAGGAAAAAAAAAAAAAAAAAAAAAAAGACGAAAAAGTGAAAAAACAAAAACAAAAGCAAAAACTAAACAACTGACTGACAATTGTTCAGAATACAACATATTTAACAGCAGAGGATTACATTAAAGTCAAAATCTCAAGTACTGTCCGGGTTACTTAGAAATCCTTTTTTTGTTTGTCTGTTTTGTGTTTTATGGCCACACCCACAGCATATGAAACTTCCTGGGCCAGACATTGAATCCAAGCCTCAGCTGGAACCTATGCCACAGCTCTGGTAACACAGGACCCTTTAACCCTCTGCACCAGGCTGGGGATTGAACCCAAGCCTCCATAATGATCTGGCTGTTGCAGTCAGATTCTTAACCCACTGTGCCACAGCAGAAACTCCCTAAATCCTTTATTTTTATGGAAGCAGTTCTACCTTATGAAACAAGTTTTGTTTGTGTCTACGTTTGCAAATGTGTGTGTGTGTTTTAACCACACAATGAACAGTCCTACAATTTATGCAACTTGAGCACACAGAAAGTTTAACGCAAAAGAATCTAAAATTAAGTTTATGATCAGCGAGAGTCAACTAACAAAGTGATGATGATCACATTCAGATAATAAAGGAGAAAATGCTCCAAAAAGAAGCATCCATGAAAAATAATGAAACTACATGATTATCAAAGCAAGTGGAACCCAGCGTGTTGGGGAATTTCCCACATGATAGGGAAGCAACCCTTTTAATCCATAAGGTCCAGTTCTGGCTTTTCATCCTCATGACATGGAGCTTTCAGAAAAATTGGATTACCGCAAGAGATCGAGCACAAACATTTCTGGAAAGGATGTGGGAAAGCCACGGCTCTTTATTTTAACATGCATTAAATTTTCATCTCTGGTTTGGAGTTGAACTTCTGGCTCTTACTCAGGTTTTCCCTTTAACATTTGCCTTGGCTGCGGCGCTAAGCTTCAACTGCGTCAATTAACATCTCATGCTCTGCCCCATCCGTTTCCTGCTTGTCGCCTAACATGTTACTTGAATCATTTTCAAATTCTCTCTTCTGAACAGACCTGTACTTATCCTATGATTGGGCCTTGACATAATCAACTCATGTTTGTTCATTTATTCCCCCTGCTTAGACTTGCGTTTGGGAAAATGAATACCTTTTACTTTTAAATAGTGGATAAAAAAATACAAATGTGTGCAGGTTGAATTATCGTCTAATATATACACTTATTTTTTGCATTTTGGCACTACTTTGTATTTTATAAAAAATATGTAAAACAAGGAACATAAATATACATGGAACCATTTTGAAAATCGTTTCTGAGTTCTCCCTTTGGCCTTTCATGGCCTTGTACTTGGCCAGCCCAAAGCATCCCTTTGTGTAGAAGACTGAGGTTTATCACAGAAGTTACGGAGAAAGACCGAGGCAGCATTTAGCATCTGACATTCATAAGACTTTACACAGGACCAGCGACTTGCAGGCGGGCACTGCGGGAAGAAAAAGGCTTTCCAATCTCTTTTTCTCCTCCTGTCCTATCTATCGCAAAGCTGGGACACACATGCTGTGTGTCCTCCTGTAGTTCAGAGTTTTCCCTTCTGTCCGAGTGGGAGAGGCCACTCACTTGATATGCTGCAGTAAACTAAGACGATAGATGAGGAGAAAGGAAAGAAAGGCCTGCTCCCTTCGGGTCTGCAGAGAAGGTGAGAAGAAGAGCAAAGAAAGGCAGACCTGAGGCAGCAGGATGTACCTGCCTGACATCCCTCCAGGGCCCAGAGAGAGGGTGAGGTGAGAGTCCAGGAACGAGACACCAGCCACGGCTGAAGCCTCTGGCTTCCATTCTCCTTGGCACGTCTGGGAGGATCCCTTTCTGACAGCCGCTGTCTACAGTCCTTATGGAGCCCATCCAGAAGGAGCAGGACCTGAGGTCTTACTCTTCCAAACTGTCTTTGGTCTCATCAAAGGATAGACAGAAAACTGTGCCCCCTGAGGGTCTGCCTGGGGAGCTTGCCAGAGGGGGTTGCCAGTATAGGACAATGTCCCATGGCGAGAACTGCAAGAATTCAGTTAAAGATGCCTGACATGTGGCCAACTGAGAGTACCAACAAGGCTAGAGAGGAATCTGTGGGACCAGAGAGCAGAGCCCGGGAAAGCTGAAGGTGGCTGGGAAATGACTTATTCCCCAGCCACAGTCAGCAGGGACCCAGCACCCAGACTCATACCAAGAAGCCAGAGGGCCCTGGGCCTGAGTGTTCCCAGTGTCTCCTCTGTGCCTTATGGTCAATCAAGCCTTAAATGCCACCTTGAAAAGAAGAAGCAGGATGAACAACTAGAAAATCAAAGACATGGCACATTGATAGAGGGGACTGTTCAAATTAGCATCTCATTGTTCATCCTTATGGACCAAAACATTAATTATGTGTTCCCATTGACAACTGCTAGAAATTCATAAAGGAAACAAGATCTTTTTAAACAAAATAAATGACATTTTCTTTACAAATCTAAGCTAACATATGAGTTAAAATTTTCAATGTACTACACAAATTAAAAAAGTGAATCTAAATTAGATTTGAAAGAAAATAATGCTTATTTGCTTATTGATTCTCAAAAGGTTCCATCTTTGGTCCATGGCAAGCTTTTCAAGTTGGGTTCTGAATCTCTTTTTTTCTTTTCCTTCTTTTTGTGGCCACGTCCGCGGGATATGGAGTGGAATCCTGGGCCGGGAGTAGAATCATAGTCGTAGCTACAGCCTATGCCATAGCCATGGCAGCATCAGATCTGGGCTGCATCTGTAACCAGCTTTCGGCAATGCCAGATCTGAGGCCAGGGACTGAACCCACATTCTCACAGGGAAGACAATGGGTCCTTAACCCACTGAGCCACAGTGGAAACTTGGGTTCTGAATCTTTGTGCTCTGACCCTAGTAATCTTGGATGCCTTCCTTGGTTTGGGTATAACGTGTTCAAGGGTTATTGTTCATTTTCTGCTCCAGACCTGGGCCCTGCCATTCTCTAAGAAGCCTTAGTTTCTTTAGCATCAATTTGAATCTTAGAGCTCTCCCTGCAGCAGAGTTGGTCAATTTTTTCTTTTCTTTTCTTTTTTTTTTTTTTTTGATTTAAAAAAAGCTGTAAAATAGAAATTTTAAGATAGAATACACCATAAATTTTAAATTCAAAATTAGCTCTGCAAGATTTTTACATAATCTCATTCATCTCACATCTCACTCTGAAAATCCCGGTTCTTAATGTCAAAAAGCAAATTAGCTAATTTGCTCCACCACACATTCAACATAAAGAGTCTCAAAATAACAAATCAACACTGATCACCAAAAATCTAAGGTTTAGGGAGAGAATAATTTTTACCATCGTTGGCCTTTTTCTCTATTTTTAGAAGTTTTTGTATATTAGGAATATTTGTATTTTTTAATATTTTTCCAAATGCATTATTTTTAACTTACTTGTGCTTTATTGGTTTTTTTCTTGACAAGGGGGCAGTTGCCACATAATAGTGATATTTAACATAACAAAATTCACTAATCTTTTTCTTTATTGCTTCTGAATTTTGAGTCACACGAAGTTTTCCTTACTACCAAATTATAGAGAGAGTCACCTGTATTTTTGCCTATTACTTGCTTGATGTCATACTTCGTATGTAAATCTCTGATATAGTTGCAATTTTCCGAAGTTCAATCTGAGGAATAGTTCTTTTTTACAGTAGGGTTTTTCAGTAATCCCAGAACTACTTATTAAAAGTCCATCTATTACCTGGGTATTTGAGATGCTGCCTTTGTTGTATTGCTAAATGTCATTATGCACTTGAATTTGTTATTAGATTTTCCATTTTGTTCCGTTGCTCAAAACCAAACTTTCATTACAGAGGCACTATTTTATCTTTTAAAATTGAGTAGGGAACAGCCCAAATCATTGTTCTTCTTTTTCTTTGGGGTTTTCCAGCCATTCTTGTTTATTTCCTTATAAATAAAGCCCCTCCCCCAAAAAATCTGACAGCATTTTTATACAAAGTACATTAAGTACATAAATCATTTTTATGAAGAGCTGACATCTTCTTGGTGTTGACCCTTCTTTTTTTTTTTTTTTTTTTTTTTTTTATTTTCCCACTGTACAGCAAGGGGGTCAGGTTATCCAAGAGACTTGTGATTGGTGTTGACCCTTCTTATTCATAAACATGGTATGCCCTGCCATTTATTCACTTCAAATTGTGTCTTGCTGGGTGTTACATAGTTTTCCTCATAGACGATTTGGAAATTACTTATTAACTTACTATTATTTATTAAGTTAATACTTTTTTCTGTTTTATTATCATAAATACAGTCTTCTTTTCCATTACATTTTCTAACTGGTTTGAATTTGGGTATATGAAGATAAGAAGGTTTCAGCAACCTGCTACATTACAAATTTTTTTACAAAATTATTTTATCAATAAAGTAACTTTCCTTTTCCTCTTTGAGGTTGCTAAATATATAATCATATCATCTGCATGTACAGACAGTTTTACTTTTTCTTTCCAATCCTTATACCTCTAATTGCTCTATTTTTATCTAATTGCACTGAGTAATTCTTCTAACACTGTCTGGAGTATAAGAAGACTTTTTTTCCCTGAATTTAACAAGAAAGCCTCAAGTGTTTCTCCACTAACTAAGATGAAGGCTTATGGAGATCACAAACACACACACACGCGCGAGCGCGCACACACACACACACACACATACACACAGCAGGGATATTATAAATTTCAAGGATGTGTTTATTGATTCCTACTTCATTTTCTCTTTTCACATGAATGGTTGTTGAATTTTGTCAAATGTGCTTTCTGTGTCTGCAGAAACAAACATATTATTTTCCTCCCCAACTCTATGAATATGATGGATTATACAAATGGATTGCCTAGTATTGATCTATCCTTGTATTTCTGAAATAAAACATATTTGGTCATAGTTTCTTCATTTTAATGTACTGTTAGATTGTCTTTTCTGATAATTTATTTAAGATTTTTTTCAACAATACTGATAGGTGACATTGGTCTGTCATTTCCTTTTTGTTTCAATCTTCGTCAAGTATAGGAAGCAATGTTATACACACTGTGTAGAAAGAACTTAGAAACACCCCATTTTGTATATACTCCGGTTTGAGCAGGCTTGAGATTATTGTATCCTTAACAATTGGGTACGTAATAACCTGTGAAGCCATATGGACCACTTTGGTTGGGGGAACTCTAATTTCTTTGTTATACTGTAATTAGTTTGTTTAGACGCTCTGTCTCTACTGAAGTTAATTTTGTCAAGTTGTGTTTTTCTTTAAAAATAATTATCCATCTCATTTATTCATCATGTAATTATTTCATTCACTTTGAGATTCATTTCAGACGATTGAGTTCTGCGAACATGACCTCATTGCAAAGCACTTGAGTGCTGAGGCTTGCTCTCTCGCTATAGTTGATGTTTTGTGACCACCAAGTAAAGAAGGCTGAGCTAGCCTGCTGGGGATGAAAAACCACATGGAAAGAACCAGGATGCCACAGCCAGCAGCCTGCCAGCAGTCAGACATGTGTGAGGCCATCTTAGACCGTCCAGACTCCAGCTGATCAAAGAGCTCCAAAAAATGTCACCAAGGTGGCCTACACCAGAAAACTGTCCAGTCAAACCACAAAGCCGGTGGCAGGGGGGTGGTGTCAGGGGGTGATTATTTTCAGCTGCTAATTCAGAGGATGTTTGCTCTGCAGCGTGAGCTTATTGATACAGAAATCAACATCAAATAGAATCACAAAATTCTAGACAGGGGGCTATTTAAATAGAGAGTCATCGAAGAAGAGAAGATGTTTAAGCCGAGATCTAAAAGCTGAAAAGAGCCAAGGCTTTGAATGAAGTGAAGGTGGGGTTGGAGATGAGGATGGAGAGGAGAGAGAATAACAGAAGCTGAGGGTAGAGCCTGGAGACTGTGCAGAAAGGAGTGGGAACCAGTTAACACTATGCAAAAAAGCAGGTTGTTTTTGCAAAAAGTCAGGGGCTAACTAGAAAAAATGCTCCAATTTTTATTAAAACATTTATGACTTTTTAAGTTTGGTTGCTCCCTCCCACCCCCCAAAAGAAACTGCACAGATTATACACATGTGCCAAAGTAGGTCCTCAGATCCCCAGTTGTGATCTGTAAAAGATTCAGCTGAGTGGGAAAGGAGCAAAGTCTGACAAGTGAGGTTTCAGTCAGGAAAAATTCCTGCTGCTTCAGGACACAGAGAGCCAAGGTTCAGGGCTTAAAAGAAAGTTGATAGATAGGCAGGAACCCACATTCTTACAACGAAAGTCATTATCAGCCAGGGATTGGGGGTCATTAGAAGTTAAAGGCAGACCTTTAATATAGAAACTTAGAAAAAAAATTAGAATGTCTTTGATTTCAAGAATCTCTTTTTTTCTCTATCCTTTTTCTCCAGCTTTTTTTAGCAAGTTTTTCCTCTCTGGCTCCTACCTAAATCCTTCCAGTTCCCCTGTCAACTAAGTTTATTGTATTCTTTCCCCGTTCCAAGATTTATTGCTTCAAGATTCTTCCAATAAACTATTTTCTCAACCTCAGAAGTACATCTCATGGCACATAAGCACATAAAAAGATGTTCAGCATCATTAGGATTCAGGGAAATGCAAATGAAAACCACAATGAGATATTACTACATACTCATCGGTATGGCGGAAATAAGGAATCGTGACAACATCAAATGTTGGCAAAGAGGCAGAAAAACTGAAGGACTCCCATGTTTTTTGGTGAGAATGCAAAATGGTACAACTACTCTAGGAAACAGTGTGACAGTTTCTGATAAAACTAAACACGTAACAGTTCTGTGACATACTAATTTCACTTGTGGGCACTTAGCCCAGAGAAAGGTAAACTTATATTCATGCAAAAATTTGTACACAAATGTTCACAGCCACTTTATTTGCCATAGTCCAAAGCTGGAAACCACTCAGATGTCCTTCATAAGGTGAAGAGTTAAACTATGGCACAAAATATGGGTAGGAACAAACTACTGACTTTGTGAACTTGTCCTTCTTAAGATCTTTAAGCCATCTAGATTTCTCCCTTGTAAACAGGATAATAGAGACATTAAGCACTATTTGTCCTCGTGAGTTAGTGTTCCCATTGCCACCTACTGAAAAATCCATCTTTCCCTCGATGTTTGAGGCACCATCTTTATCACATATCAAATTCCCATAGACACATTTCTAAGTTTTGTCTTGTTCTATTGGTCCACCTGCATGTTCTCGTACCTGCCCTTTAGGTTTTATATTATATCACGATAGTTGATCTTGGGAGTTTCACCTCCTTGCTCTCCTTTTTCAGAGCTCTCTTAGCCATTTATGCATATTTAATAGCTTGTATGCATTTTAGAATGTCTGCTACGTTCTATGACAAATCCTGCCAGAAGTCGTACTGAAACTGTGTTGAATTCATTTATTAACTTTGTGAAAACTTATACAAATTCTGTTGTGTTGTTCCACACATAACAAAGCGTACATTTTAATTTAACCAAATTTTGCATCTTTAACAATATTTTAAAATTTCCCTGTAGGGAATTCCCTTCGTGGCTCAGCGTAGCTAGATCCCGCATTGCTGTGGCCACGGTGTAGGCTTCTGGCTGTAGCTTGGAGTCAACCCTTAGCCTGGGAACTTCCATATGCCCCTGGTGTAGCCACTAAAAAATATTTTTTTAAAAAAAGCAGCAAATATTGCATTTTGTCAGATATTTCTTCTCCACTATTTGAAATAATCATATGCTGGACTTCCCATCATGACACAGTGGTGAACAAATCTGACTAGGAACCATAAGGTTGCATGTTCGATCCCTGGCCTTGCTCAGTGGGTTAAGGATCCCGCATTGCTGTGGCTGAGGTATAGGCCAGAGGCTACAGCTCCGATTGGACCCCTAGCCTGGGAACCTCCATATGCCATGGGAACAGCCCTAGAAAAGGCAAAAAGACAAATAAATAAATAAATAAATAAATAAATGAAATAATCATACACTGAGTTTTTTAAGTCTATTAATGTTGAGACTCTACCAGTAATATTTCTGCTCTTGAATCATCAAACCATTTGGTTACCTAATATTTCACTTATAAGAATGGAAGCCTCCTGCTGTCTCTGAGGACTTGAGTTGTACCTAAGCCTCTACGCTCCGTGGACGAGGAGCCTGGGATAGCCCAGCGGCCCTTGCCCATTAGCCTCTACAGCCAAATCCAGCCTGGTACAGGCTTCTCCAGGATGCTTAGCCTTCCTGTTCCCCATCCCTAGCCCCACCCAAGAACCTCATTCTACCCAGAAATGAGCTTCCTTTCTGGATGAACCTTACTTTGGGCCACTAGCACAAACTTCCTAATGTTTATATGCATTCAATCCTTGTAAATTATCATGGCTGAACTGGGTTCCCCCAAAACTCCTGTGTTGATGTCCTAACCCCCTCTATGTCCGAATACAGCAATATTTGAAAATAGGGTCTTTAAAGACGCAATTAAGTTAAAGTGGGGTCATGAAGGTAGGCCCTAATTTACTGTGACAGGGCCCTCATGGGAGAGGAGACTAGGGCAGACGCACAGAAGGAAGGCATGTGAGGGTGTCTTGAGAGGGAGCTCTCCTGTAAGCCAAGGAGTGAGGCCTCCCGGGAAGAAACCAACCCTGCTGACACCTTGACCTCAGACATGTAGCCTCCAGAGCCATGAGGAAACAAACTCTCACACCTGCTTTAAGCCACCTGGTCAGGGGTTTTTTGTTACCTTAGCCTAGCAAACTAACGAGAAGGGCGTGATAGGAGAATACATGGGGGCTAAGACTGGGGTGAACCCGGGGGTGGGCAGACCTCCCCCAGAGCAATCTGTGCATTCATTTTCCTTTAGCCACACATGTCCATGAAAAGCCTTTCTTGGGGAAAAGCCAATCGACATAAATATGATTTCCTGTTAGTAAGTGACCACTATTGTATTTCAGTTGGGGAACTTATGCAAAAGAAATAGTAGCAGCCATCACAAATAATAATGGTTTGAAATATTCATAATTATAGAAACTGGTTAGTGGGCATGGACTATTGAGTCAAACACTGCACTACAAGGTGATTCTCTTTAGCCCCACTTACCAGATGGAAGTTGGACGTTGGCAGAGCAAGTAACAGATCCAAGGAACAGGGCAAACAGCAAGCGCAGGTTTTAACTGAAGGCTTGACTCCAAACCACCTCTTCCCATTTCAGCATATATCTTTTTAAAACTATTCTATCTCTAGTCACTTTTTATCAGGGAGAATAAATGCAAGTACGATTTCATGTAGCACCACTGATAACGTTGTAAATGATTTTGAAGCTTGCCCGGAGAAGAAAGTAAACCTATAATCAGCACAAGATAAATCATCTTTATCTTTCACAGAAATAACTATAATCAAAGCTGTTCTCATGTCTCATTTCTGCTGATCTCCTTTTTAGTCGCTTGAATTTCAAACCTGGGCTCCGGCACAAAGAGGAGGCAAAATGGAATATGAATACATATCTGCATTTGCAAGAGGAATTCTCATTTGTCTAATAGTAACAATTGTCTACTCCAAAAGTAGAATCTACGTGTTTTACTCGTATCAAAAGGTATATGGAAAAAAGAGTTTCAATGCAAACATTTTAAAATGTTTTGTTCTCTAAATGGATGGAAGCATTTGAAATCACTGTAGAACTTAATATAAGAAATGTAATAAACACATTCAGGTTAAAAAAATTAAGGCATAGTTTAAATAAATTATTCATATTAGCATATTTGGGAGAGATGATGATTTTTTCCCCTGAATTATTTCTGTATTCTGTATTTAAGAGGCTTTATTCGATTTAAGAGGATAATAGGAACCATCTTACACTAATTTCATCAAGCAGTATCTTGCTTCACCTTTAATATTTTATCCAAATTCACCTAATGTAAAAGAGCTGCGTCTCACTTTGCTGTCACAGGGACTGTGGACTAAAATCCTTATGAAAATACCCACCTATTAACTATGTGCCATATAAGTAAAGCATTTAGCTCTAGGGAAAGTAATATAAAGGCCACCAAAACTTTATGAATGTGCTTCAGGTAGAATTAAACCTTTGGGAGAACCCTATTGAATCTTTTAACTACGTCAATAAAGATTTTATCTTCAAGCAAGGATGTGTGTGTATTTTACAGATGAGGTCTCGTCTGAAGAGTATATCTTATCTCCCTCTCCCAACCCCACTCCTCCAAGATCACTATTGCCTGAGATTTTAATGCTATATTACTGTGTTGTTTGTGTGCCAGATACATGTTATGACTTCAGAATCTGAAATCAAGAGGCAATTAAATCATAGCACTATTTAAGAAACTATACAGAGATTTAAATTTGAGCAATCCAGAGTTCCCGCCGTGGTGCAACAGAAATGAATCCAACTAGTATCTATGAGGATACCAGTTCGATCCCTGCTATTATCTGATGTCTGTCATCATAGATGACAGTTTTGCTGAATCTTAAAATTCACATAAATGACATCAGACAGTAAGTACCTTTTCTGTGCCTGGTTTCTTTCACTTAACATTGTCTATGAGGTTAATCCATGTTATGTCTATAGTTGTAGTCTATTTGGCTTCATTGTTGCATAGCATTCTATTTTTAAAATATACCATGATTTGGAGTTCCTGCTGTGGCCCAACAGAAACGAATCCAACTAGGAACCATGAGGTCTCAGGTTCCATCCCTGGAATCATTCAGTGGGTTAAGGATCCGTCATTGCCTTGAGCTGTGGTGTAGGTCACAGGTGCAGCTTGGATCTGGCATTGCTGTGGCTGTGGTGCAGGCCAGCAGATGTAGCTCTGATTCGACCCCTTGCTGCCGGTGCAGCCCTAAAAGTCAAAATCAATAAATAAAAATTAAATAAATAAATAAATAAAAATAAAAATATACCATGTTTTTGTTTATCCATTCTACTTTTGATGATCATTTGGGTCATTTCCACATTGCATCTGTTACAGATTCTGCTGGATGAGTATTCTTTTGCATGCCCTTTAGTGGACAAATACATTCCTTTCTACTTGATATTTAACTAATATTAGAATTGCCAGGGCATGGGATAGGCTTATTTAGCTTTGCTGGATTGTGAGAGTTTTTCAAAAGAGCTGTCTCAATTTACACTCCCACCACCAGTGAAATGAAATTTCACTTGTTACACGTCCTGGTTAACACTTGGTATTGTCTGTGTGTGTGTGTGTGTGTGTGTATCTTTTGTCTTTTCAGGGCCACACCTGTGGCATATGGAGGTTCCCAGGCTAGGAGTCTAATAGGAGCTACAGCTGCCGGCCTACAACCACAGCCACAGCAACGCAGAATCCAAGCCATGTCTGTGACCTACACCACAGCTCATGGCAACGCTGGATCCTTCACCCACTGAGCAAGGCCAGGGATCAAACCTGCAACCTCATGGTTCCTAGTCGGATTCGATTCTGCTGCACCACAATGGGAATTCCAAGATTGTCCATTTTTAAGACTTTAATCCTTCTGGTGAGTGTGTTTTTAATTTTCACTTCCCTGATTATAATTGACATTGAGTACCTTTTCATATGTGTAGGGCACATATGATATCCGCTTTTGTTCATTTACCCATTCTTTCATTGTAATGCTTTCTTTATGTTAATTTATCAGCATTCTCTACATATTTGGAATATGAGATACATGTATTGCAAACATCTTCTCCAAGCCTTTAACTTGCCTTTCACTCTCTTCCTATAGCGTCTTTTGTAAATATGTTTTTCATTTTAATAAATCCAATTTTTCAAGTTTTCAGAGTCTATGTTTTATAAACGGTATGATTGGACAGATTTTAAAAACTGGGTAGGTTTGGGAGAAATGAAGGGTAAACCTTTTGCCTTCTAGATGAGGCATCCAAAATAAAAAATCCACACTTAGTTTAACAAAGGAAGAAATTATGACTTTTAAGGGAAAGATGGTTAATTCTTTTTCAATTCAAACATAGAAGTCCAAGGAAAGATAAAGTGAATACAGAGAAAATCCCACATACAGCTGAGAAAACCTAGGTACAGATGTGGTTTTAGTTCATGGCTGCTAGCTTAGCAGGATTGAAACTTAGGAAAACAAGGACTGTTTAAGTCTTTTTTACCTATTTACGTGAAGTTTTTTTTTAAGTGTTTAAGAAGAGCATAATAGCAAAAAAGACATTGTTTAGCAGGAAAAATATGTTTTGCTAGTAAGGTGGAAATTTAAAGGGAGAAGTAATGAGAAAGCATTTCAGAGAAATGCATATTAAAATTGTGTTTACACCTAAGTTGATATAACAGAAGAGCAAGCCAGAAACAATCCCATGCATATGTGTTTAATTAATTTATGATGAAAAGAACCAAGAATACATAAAGAAAAGGACAGTCTCTTCAATAAATGGTTCCAGCAAAATTAGACAGCTACATGCAAAAGAATCAAATTTGACCACTATCTTACACCACATACAAAAATCAACTGAGGAGTTTCCACTGTGGCACGGTGGGTTAAGAACCCAACTGCGGCAGCTTGGTTTGCTGCAGAAGTTAAGGTTTGATCCCCTGCACAGTGCAGTGGTTTAAAGGATCCAGCCTGGGAACCTCCATATGCCATGAGTACAACCATTAAAACAAAAAAACAAACAAACAAAAAAAAAGATTTGATTTAGATAAAATTCAGAACCAATGTGGCCAAATAAATAATCAAGGACACATAACTGTATGTTAAAGGATAACACACACTATGATATTTTTCAGATTTTTTTAATTATGTTTTCAAATTAGTTCTTACATATCTTTTGTTAGGTTTGTTCCTATGTACCTTCTTATGGTGGGGGTGAGGGCAGGAAGGAGATTCTCTTATAAACTGTACCTTTTTAAATTGTGTTTTTTGGGGAGTTCTCATCGTGGTTCAGCGGAAATGAATCTGACCAGCATCCATGAGGATGCAGGTTCGATCCCTGGTCTTGCTTAGTGGGTTAAGGATCCGGCGTTGCTGTGGTCTGTGGTGTAGGTCACAAACGCGGCTCGGATCTGGCATTGCTATGGCTCTGGCATAGGACAGTGGCTATAACTACAATTCGACTCCTAGCCTGGGAGCTTTCATATGCCGGGTGTGACCCTAAAAAGACACACACACACAAAAATCGTGTTTATTGCTGGCTTGCTAAAATGCATCTGACTTTTGTGTATTGTTTTTCCATCTAAGGACATTTCTGAACTTTCTTACACTACTAATTTGTCTGTAGATTGAGTTTTTTAATGTAGATAATTATGTCTTTTGCAAACTGGCGATTTTTTTCTTTTCCTTTTGATGTTTCCTTATTACAGTGAATACAGGTTTCAGAGCAGTATTTCATAAATGTAGAGATAGTGCTGTCCCTGGCTTGCTATTGATTTTGAAATCACATTCCTGAGTACGATGTGAGTGCAGGTTTCTGTAGACATTCTTCACCAGGTTTTAAAACTGCTCTTCTTCGCCTAATTTGCAAAAAAGTTTGTAAAGCGAGTGACTGCTGAATGTGATCACTGCCTTTTCCTAACCTGCGGAATGATCATATAATTTTTCTCCTTGATCACTTAATACAGTAAGTTACATTTATAAATTAGATTTTAAAATAATCTCTATAGCATCCACAATTATATCCCCCTATCATTCCAAATAATGTTGTTTTATATATGAGAGATATAAAGAGAGCTATGTAGATATGTGTCTAGCCCTCTATGCATTTCCCTATTTAAAGCACAGCTAAAGTTAATCTCTAAGATAAAAATTGGGGGGATTTGGCTTTATAGATTCATCTTGTGTCCTTCACAAAGATATAGAATCTAAGATTTTATAAAGTCATCATTGACCTCATCATCTCCAAAACCACTGCCATGGCTCAAACAGTAGTAGCTCAATTTGGAAAAATGTGCCAACCACGTGACTAGGCCCCTCCTTCCTTCATAAGCCAGGTTTTTCCAGAACAACATTAAATACCCCTCACGGTTTAGGGTTAACATTTTGTATTAGGTGTTTTGAAAAGTCAGGAAAAAGCCATTGGTCGTGTTTTTCTCTTGATTTCGCAGCCTAGATCATGGCAGTGAGATTCGGATGTCCCCGTCGGCGGGCGGACCACCCACTCATCCCAGGTCAGCAGGTGTCTCAGTTCTTTCCCGGGTGCAGCACAAGGAAGAACGGCTTGTGTACCTTCACCTGAATTTGTACTACGAGGTCATTAGAAACCGAGAAAAGAAGAGAAGGAGTCGAGGCACACACTGTCGTAAGAGAAAACTCGATTCCAAAGCAATGGAAGGATTTGCCCAGACACAGCGGGAGAGGATAGGAGCGGTTTCAGAGTTTGAGTCGGAGCTCAGATTCCCAGTCCAGAACTCTGTCAAGCCTAGGCCAGGACGGAGAACTTAGCTTTGCTTTCCTGGGAAGGCTAAGATAGACTGCTCGGTGCAGTGAAACCTCCATTCCTCCAGAAGGTCAGATGTCACCCGTGATCACCCATTCAGTTGAAACCCGAATGGAGCATATTGAAAGGGACCATTACTTACCCTGCTTTGCCCGAGCAAATTGTCACCAGTCATGGCTTGACTAAAAGGCTTTTATTAAAGCATAAATTAAAAGTGGACAGTTGGCATTGAAGTTTCCCTGAGAGGTTTCAAGACCTTAATCTTCAGAAGAACTTGGACTTCCCTTGGAGCAAAGCAATAGGTTACTAGGCTCTAGAGAGAATAAATAAAATGGTCTGATGTTCATTTTTCTTTCTCGGTAAAATATTGATGGAGCACCACTGTTAAAATCTATTTGGCAAACTGCATAGTGTGCTCTCAATCATAACCCTTTATGTTTCCCGACACAAAGTATATCATCTTTCAAAATGTTCCAAAATAAGAGATGTGGAAAAAAATTAAAGTCTGGTTTATATGTTTTGTACTAAAACCATCAGTATTTGAAGAAATGTATGTATGTTACAAAATCTAGCAAAAGTCAATGAGCTTTCTGAGTATATTTACATACGTAAGGAATATATATTTTTCTTTCCGCTTAATTTCAAAAAGATCCTAAATGTCAACAGTTTTACCAACTATTATTAAGTGTTTTAAATATTTTATTTCAAGCACTTGTAACCATGAGCTTTGCCAGTTTAAACCCCAAACTGATAGTAGAATAACTCAAGTCTAACATGCATTTATTTACCAAACATACAAAAGATATTCTTTTGGGATTGTGGCAGACAAAATGTTTTTATATACAGGGACAGCATTTTTCACAGCAGTAGGATAAAAATATTTTGAGAAAACTTTTTGTCGTTTCTTATGTGCACAATGATCTCCTTAGAGTTAACCTTTAGTTTAAAAGTTCATGTTTCTTACAGAAACACAGAAAAGGCAGCCAGACAGAGCTTTCAGTAGGTAATTAAGGGGTCTGTTCTCTTTCAATTTCTTGTACTTTATCAATGACACTAAAACAAAGCACATGAAAACAGTTAGGAAGAATAATATTAACCTAAGTTTAATAATGCTTTGGAATTACTTTTGCAAGCCTTAATTAGATTTTTATTTATTTATTCATTTGTTTTGTCTTTTTAGCACCCACGGCATATGGAGATTCCCAGGCTAGGGGTCCAGTCGGCCTACACCACAGCCACAGAAACTCCAAATTGGAGCTGCATCTGCACCATAGCTCACGGCAATGCTGGATCCTTAACCCACTGATTGAGGACAGGGATCGAACCTGCCTCCTTATGGATACTAGTGAGATTTGTTTCCGCTGAGCCACGGTGGGAACTCCTAGATTCATTTTTAAAATAAAAATTTTAATACTACAAAGCCACAGTCATCAAAACAGTGTGGTACTGGTATCAAAACAGACAGACAGACCAATGGAACAGAATAGAGAATCCGGAAATAAACCCTGACACCTATGGTCAATTAATCTTTGACAAGGGAGGCAAGAACATAAAATGGGAAAAAGAAAGTCTATTCAGCAAGCATTGCTGGGAAACCTGGACAGCTGCATGCAAAACAATGAAATGAGAACACACCCTCACACCATGCACAAAAATAAACTCAAAATGGCTGAAAGACTTAAATATACGACAGGACGCCATCAAACTCCTAGAAGAAAACATAGGCAAAACACTCTCTGATATCAACATCATGAATATTTTCTCAGGTCAGTCTCCCAAAGCAATAGAAATTAGAGCAAAAATAAACCCATGGGACCTCATCAAACTGAAAAGCTTTTGCACAGCAAAGGAAACCAAAAAGAAAACAAAAAGACAACTTACAGAATGGGAGAAAATAGTTTCAAATGATGCACCCGACAAGGGCTTAATCTCTAGAATATATAAACAGCTTATACAACCCAACAGCAAAAAAGCCAATCAATCAATGGAAAAATGGGCAAAAGACCTGAATAGACATTTCTCCAAAGAAGATATACAGATGGCCAACAAACACATGAAAAAATGCTCAACATCACTGGTTATAAGAGAAATGCAAATCAAAACTACCATGAGGGAGTTCCCGTCGTGGCGCAGTGATTAACGAATCCGACTAGGAACCATGAGGTTGCGGGTTCGGTCCCTGCCCTTGCTCAGTGGGTTAACGATCCGGCGTTGCCGTGAGCTGTGGTGTAGGTTACAGACGTGGCTCGGATCCCGCGTTGCTGTGCCTCTGGCGTAGGCCGGTGGCTACAGCTCCGATTCAACTCCTAGCCTGGGAACCTCCATATGCCGCGGGAGCGGCCCAAGAAATAGCAACAACAACAACAAAAAAGACAAAAAAAAAAAACTACCATGAGATATCACCTCACACCAGTCAGAATGGCCATCATTAGTAAATCCACAAATGACAAGTGCTGGAGGGGCTGTGGAGAAAAGGGAACCCTCCTGCACTGTTGGTGGGAATGTAAACTGGTACAGCCACTATGGAGAACAGTTTGGAGATACCTTAGAAATCTATACATAGAACTTCCATATGACCCCGCAATCCCACTCTTGGGCATCTATTCGGACAAAACTCTACTTAAAAGAGACACATGCACCCACATGTTCATTGCAGCACTATTCACAATAGCCAAGACATGGAAACAACCCAAATGTCCATCGACAGATGATTGGATTCGGAAGAAGTGGTATATATACACAATGGAATACTACTCAGCCATAAAAAAGAATGACATAATGCCATTTGCAGCAACATGGATGGAGCTAGAGAATCTCATACTGAGTGAAATGAGCCAGAAAGACAAAGACAAATACCATATGATATCACTTAGAACTGGAATCTAATATCCAGCACAAATGAACATCTCCTCAGAAAAGAAAATCATGGACTTGGAGAAGAGACTTGTGGCTGCCTGATGGGAGAGGGAGGGAGTGGGAGGGATCGGGAGCTTGGGCTTATCAGACACAACTTAGAATAGATATACAAGGAGATCCTGCTGAATAGCATTGAGAACTTTGTCTAGATACTCATGTTGCAACAGAAGAAAGGGTGGGGAAAACTGTAATTGTAATGTATACATGTAAGGATAACCTGACCCCCTTGCTGTACAGTGGGAAAATAAAAAAATAAATAAATAAATAAAATAAAAATTTTATTTTAGATAGATTTAGATATACAGAAACATTACCAAGATGTTACGAGTCTTCATACACACCCAGTTTCCCTTCTTATTAACACTTTATGTTAATATTAACATACAATTTTTGCAATTAATAAACCAATATTGATAAAATTCACATTTTTTTTTCAGATTTCCATAGTTTTTGCCTAATGTTCTTCTTCTAGTCTAGTGTTCCATTCTGAGCACCAATTACATATAGTGGTCCTGCCTCTTGGCCGTGACAATTCCTCAAACTTTTCTTATTTTTGATGACCTTGCCAGTTTTGAGATGTACAGGCCAGGTATTGTGCAGCATCTCCTGGATTCAAATTTGTCTGATATTTTTCTCAGGATTAGACTGGGGTCACACATTTTAGGGAGGAAGACCCCAGAGGGGAAGTTCCATTTCTCTCTCATCCTATCAAGGGTACCCCCATCAGCATGACTTACCGCATGTTGAACATGAGCACTTGATTGACACAGTGTTTGCCAGCTTTATCACTGTCAAGTTACTCTAATTTTTCCCTTTCCCACTCTTAGGAAGAGGCCAGTCTGCGCAGCCCACATTTCAGGACTAGGAAACTAGGGAGTTAACGTTCCAACTCCTTGAAGGCAAGCATCTACATAAATTATTTTGAATTCTCCTGCACAGGATATTTATTGCTTCTCCCCCATCCATTTATGTATTATGCTTGTATTTATATCAATGTGGACTCATGGATACTTATTTTTTATTTAGGATTATAATCCAATACTCTTTTATTTATTTTGTTGTTCAAATTGTTCCAGCTTTAGTCAATCAAAGCTCTTTCAGTCAGCTCGTGTTCCTCTGATCTAACCCTAACATTATGTGTTTATGGGATGTGTGCTTTTGTTTTATTTTGTAACCCCATCTTACTTTCTCAAGGATCATCTTATTTATTTCCTGCCTCAGTCCTCGAATCAGCTAATTCTCCATAGAGCCCTAATTTCTTTTATTAGAGAATGGTATTAGAAACTCAGGCCTGGGCACTGTTGCTACTAGGGTATCAATTTTTTTAGGTCATCTCAGCTAACAGAGGAAGGAAATATATCAATATGTACAGTACATATATATTACAATAATCTGTGTATATACATAAGAATATACTGTGTATCCATAAGTATTTCCAATACATAACCATCTATTTCTAAATGAAGCTCAACATGAGTTCCTGCTGATGTCTTCACCTTTTCCTCTTTATACCGTGGATCATTCTACCCTCCCCGTCTTACATACAAGAGCCTCCCACTCCGACAATGGGAGAAGCAGCCATCCTTCAGTTTTCCGAAGGGCTCCATCCCAGTACACAGGTGCAGCAGTGCCAGAACTGGTCACCACGTCCCCATGAGGATCACCTTTATCCACTAGAGTCTAGGACTAATCTAGTTTCTTTTGCCTGAGCCTCCCAGACTCCACTCATTTCTGAAGCCACTTAGATCAGCACAGGCCTCCCCTCCACCCCCACTTGCCTTTATCTTGAAAGAGCAGGGAAGCAGGAAAGAATTAGCTGGTAAACTTTGACACTTTGCGGTGTTTCCACTTACAAATGGGGACATGGAAGCAGGGATGAAGAGCTCACCATGCAGACCACAGTTCTAATACTTTCTGCTTAAAAAAAGGGGGGACTTCCCTGGTGGCTCAGCAGGTGAGGGATCTGGCATTGTCACTGTCGTGGTGGGGGTTCCATCCCCGACCCAGGAACTTCCACAAAGGGTGGCACAGCCAAAAAGAGAAAAGCCTTTAGACTAGAATTAGACAGGGTTTGGAAGGAAATATTTTTTTACGAAGAGAAATATATAACACAACAGTTCAGGATATTGATTTTATTTAAGCTTAACTACCCAGCTGTGATTTGTGTCAACAAGCCAGCTATGTAAACAAAAGCAGAGCATAGAAAAAGAGATAAGAAAGGATCCTTATAACGAAAGAATCTTTCAAGACTCCTTTGGACTCTCCAGGATAGAAAGCGCAACTGTGCAATTTATCTTTACATTCAATACGGTCTCATATATAAATATATTCTTTTCACAAGCTCTTGGTTACTAGTAATAGGATGGTGAAACACTAGCTTAAAACCTCTTTAAGAGGAGTTCCATTGTGGCTCAGTGGTTAACGAATCCAACTAGGAACCATGAGGTTGCAGGTTCGATCCCTCGCCTTGCTCAGTGGGTTAAGGATCTGGCGTTGCTGTGAGCTGTGGTGTAGGTTGCAGATGCAGCTCAGACCACACGTTGCTGTGGCTCTGGTGTAGGCCAACGGCTACAGCTCCAATTCGACCCCTAGCCTGGGAACCTCCATATGCTGTGGGAGCGGCCCAAGAAATGGCAAAAAGACAAAAAAAAAAAAAAAAAAAAAAAAAAAAAAACACCTCTTTAAGGTATCAATCTTTAAGGAAATATTTTCTTTGAGGGTTCAACTCTCAAACTAACCTAAGTGTTTGAGCACAGTATTGATTGCAAATGAAAGTTCTTATTACCTAAAAATAAAGACAGATAATCATGGGCTAATTCTTAACATCTCTTTAATTACTGGGCACCTGCCCTCATCTCTGCAGCATGTATTTCAGTTCTTTCTTCAAATTAATTTTCCCTTCTTGTTAGTTGTATGACATCTAATGACCTGACAGCCTATTTTTGAACAAAGATGAATAAATTAGTCACTTATGTAGCTGAATACATTCATGATTATGAAGAAAAGACTATTAAATATATTAATTTGTATAATGTATATATTATCCTAGCTCAAGGTAGAATATTAACCAATAACCACAAAAAAAGTTTAATTTCTTAAAGAGATCAGGGTTCACTTGTGATACAGTGGTTTAAGAATCTGGCATTATCACTGCAGTGGCTCATGTTGCTCTTGTGGTGCAAGTTCAGTCCCTGGCCTGGGAACTTCCACATGCCATGGGTGCAGCCAAATAAATAAATAAACAATACTTTTTAAAAAATAAAAGAGGTCATGCTTTCCTCACATTATGTGATCAAGGCAAATCTTTGTAACCATCTCTGAATATCACATTTGGAATTGCAGCGAGAAATTAAAGGTATTTTTTTATCTGGAACTAAGTTTGGGGATGTTGGAATTGACTCTGAAAAAAAACTCTCTCTCATTTTCAAATTTTATCTATTTTCCTTTTTATGTACAGAAGGGGCAAAGAAAATTAACCACTTTTCTACATTTAACATCAAACAATTGGTTGAGCTTTTTCACTGAATTGATCTATTCCTTTGCTGAAATAGCAAAGGCTGTCTTTGTTACACAGTGGTATCATTGCTGCTTGAAACATGATAAATTTCATCTTGTCTCCAATTGCATAATCAGACAGTCAGCCTGTAAATATGTCTCAGAGGCTAAACTCTAGCTGATAGTCAGTTGCTACTTAGATTTCTGGGCTGAAAAGTATTCTGAAAACACAAGTGTGACCAGAGAAGGGTGTTGTGAGTGACCAGCAAAACCACTCCCCAGCGAGGGAATAAGTGGCAAAAAGACTCTGTATTTACTTTGTCTAGACCATAATACTGGCCATGGTGGAATTAACCCCCTTTAATAAGCATATATGACTTCTTCATTTTACACAAAATTGATTCCAGCTTTGTGCTCTGTCCATATAAATTTGGCCCACTCCTGAGAACCAAAGACTATGAAATATATTACACACAAACTATAATTTTTCTAAGTGATTCTTCCTAAAATCCACTTTACTAGATTACAAACTCCATGAGGGTGGAAATAAAGTCCTGTTCATTTCTTAACGTCCTGCAATACCATAGCTCAGAATTTATAGTGATGACTCCTGCATGAACCTGGCCTCCCTCTCCACTTATCAGGAGGACCAAGGTCCTAACCGTGACTTCCCGTCCATAAGCAGTCTGTCTCCCAACCCCTTCTCTGACCTTCTCCCACCTCCTTCCACCTCACATCAATCCAACCATTCCCATCTCAGGGTAGAGCTCCTTAGAGGTTAAACCAATCTCACCCAAGAGTCTGAACTTGCTAATTTTTGTGAGGGCCACCCTGTCCCAGGGCTCACATTCTCACTCACTATGTTTAGGTCTGCTCTGAGGTCATCTGCTCAAACAGTGACCCATCCCCCTCCATCCCCTTTATTTTCCCCAGTATCATCACTGCCTCATATTATATCACATATTTATGTACATTGTATCTTTCCACCACTGCAAGGTAAACTCTACAGGGTAAGTAATGTATCATTTTTGTTCACTGCTGGAGTCCACTACCTAGAACCCTGGGTGGCATGGGAGATGCTCAATACATGGATTAATTGATGAATAAAACACTATTAGAGAGAGCTTCTCCTAGAGCCCAACCCCAAGTCACAACCTATGCCTAGACCCCAGATGCCTTGATGCTGGGAAAAGAAATAAGCCCTACCAGAGAAGCCTGGGTTGAGTGGTTTCCATTCCAACTTCTTTTGCATTGAAACCCTCCTTTCACACCTATACACAGAATATAGAATTCTAAACAGGTTAAAAGGAAGTCCCACGGGCCCAGTCAAGGGCAGAGCAGCCGGCAACATTCCTCTTCCTCCTCAAAGTGACCATGAAGACATTTCTCCAAGACCTTGGTACTCTCAGCTGCTCCCTGCTGAGTTTGCACCTCATCTTCGGCCGCTCACAGAAGCAATCCAGGCAGTTTACACTCTCTTATTCCTAAGCTTCAAATCACAGAGCAGCTGACCTGAAACATATTGTTAGACTTTACTGGGAAATTGCAGACAACACTTTACTGCATCAAGCTTCTGGGGGCAGAATGTGAACTATCACCCTTTTCTCCAGCGAGCATGCTAGAGTACGCGTGCCTCTTAAAGGAAAGTATTTTCACTAAGAATTATACATTTCTAAATTTATTTGCACTCTAGACAGGAATTCTTTCTATTTAATAATAAAATCTTAGGGTGCAGCTGATACAGTGCACCTAGAGCAGCAATATTTCAGTTATTTTTACTTTATTTTTATTGAAGTATAGTTGATTTACAAAGTTGTGTTAGTTTCTGCTCTACAGCAAAACGATCCTGTTATACACATATATACAGAGTCCTTTTTTATGTATTCTTTTCCATTATGGTTGATCATAGGAAGTTGAATGTAGTTCTCTGATATACAGCAGGACTTTGTTGTTATTCCCCTCTATGTATAATAGCTTTCATCTGCTAATTTTTAAATATTTATGAAATATGAAAATATGATCATACGATTTGCTGCTGCTTCTGTCAAAAATAAACCACCTCCATCTTCTGAGATTACTTCATCCAGGGAGTCTGCAAGTCAGAATGTTTGAATTGAGAGCTCAAGAAAACCACTGTGACAATAGCTGTCCAGTCTAACTGTACTAAAAGAATGGTGGTTTCAGAAGTTAAAACCTGTGTAAATGAGATTTTAAAATTCGAGTGTGGGGGATGGAAGGAAGGAAGTCCACGCTGGGGAGAAGTAGCATCTTTCCCTACCTTTTGATTGTGTTGCTTGATGTCATTTCATATGCCAGCCATCCAGGACTTCGAGGTGATTTTAAGATAACACTTCATCTTCATCTCTCATGTTCAGATGGAAATAATGAAGGGAGAGAACTTTAGTGCTTGGTCCACCGATCTCCATCTTCCCAGAGTTCTTGGTGATTTTACCAACTCTCATCACCCACTCATGATGAAGAGTTTTAGTCATCTGGCTTACAAGCTCGGCCCTTTACTAACACAGGAAGTGGCTTTAAAGTCTTCCGCATAGACAATCACCTAATAATAAGGGAGCTATTGAGGAGTTCCCATTGTGGCTCAGCGGAAACTATCCTGACATCTATGAGGATGCGGGTTCCATCCCTGGCCCCACTTAGTGGGTTAAGGATCCAGCATTGCCGTGAGCTGTGGTGTAGGTCAAAGTCAAGTCTCGGATCTGGCGTTGCTGTGGCTGTGGTGTAGACCAGCAGCTGCAGCTCCAATTCAAGCCCTACCCTGGGAACTTCTATATGCCATGGGTACAGCTCTAAAAAAAAATAATAATAGTAATAATAAGGGAACTATTGAAAACCTACTCTAGGCCAGCTCCTCAGATTCTGTCATCTTCACTATACTCCTTGGCTGTGTGGCGTTTCCCTCTAGAGATTCTCCATGCCTGTGACTTTGCCATCTGAGGGGAACTGGCATGTTCTACCAATGATTAGGACTCTCTCCCGTGTAAGAGTTGAGAACAGTTATATAGTTAACAGACTAATGTGTTAAGGCAGTAATTTGGATCTGGAATCTATTTCCCCATGGAAATTGTGCCACAAATGGTATGGAGGTTTTCAGGCAAGACCACAAAGACTGTCTCATTCATAATGTACTGAGATTAAAGCACAGATTAAGCACAATTTCATCACACGGAAGCCCATTTTCAACTTTGTATCTATAGAAAAAGGCACCCTGAAGCCCAAAGGGGACTCTCAAAAATATACTGAGGAGCAGGAACGCCATGTGAGATGCAGGGCACATATTTCAAGCAAAAGTAAAAACCTACTTTCTTTACCACTTCATAAAGAGAGGTAGCCACGTCAATCAGACTCCAAAGCCAAATGGTTTAATTGGGAAACCAATGGTGGCAGAGAGTCACCTGCCAGACTTTTGTGTTTGAGGGTCTTTGTAGGTCATGTGATTGTGTATTACAGACAAGTTGAGATCAGCTATTAGTGAGGCAAGCCCTGCAGGTGGTTGTCAGGGCCAAGACAGTGGATTATGAGGGGCCCTGAGGAAGCCAGCTTCCCAAAAGTACTGTGGCATCGAGCTTGCTGCCGTCTCTGGCATAACCCTCCCACCTTACAGTCAGGCGGAGTTGGCAACCTACACATCAGCAGGTATGCACTGGCAGTTTCCACATTGAAAATAAAATATTTTTCTGCCTTCTTCTCTCTTAAAACACCAGAAAACAATAGGAGGAAGAGAAACAAAACAAATAAAATCACTATTGATGAAATAATAAATCAATGTAGAAACCTCTCTTAGGCTCGAGGGTACCCTATGGCACAGCAAGGGAGACAGGGCTGGTGGGGGAAGCCCACCTCCCACCTCTGCACCCATGCTAGGGACAGCCATCCGCCACCACACTTAGCCCCACAGGCAGAAGGGAATGCTGAAGCCCCTTGCACCTAAGACTCTATGTCCTGCTGGGCTTCACCAACGGCCAGGAAGTTTTCCCACTGGCTAGTCTAGGAAAAATGCACCTCTTCAGAAATAATTACAAAATAGCAGGCTGGCCTCAGACTTTTCCACAGCAGCTAGAAGTCCTGAGGACAGCAGCACAGCGCTTGACCAGGGAGAGAAGGTGGGACCCAGAAAATGCAGATTTAGTCAAAGAAAGCATCAATGCTACACTGAAAGAATTCTACAAAATAATTGATCATTGTTCTTCAACAGTGTCAAGATTATGAGAAACTGTCACAGATAGGAGATTATGGAGAAACAAGAGTAAAAGCAATGTGAGATCCTGGTTAGGATCATTTATTTTTTAAAGTATAGTTGCTATACAAAAGTTATAAGTTACAGGTGTACGATACAGTGGTTCACAATTTTTAAAGGTTATACTCTACAGTTATTGTAGAGTGGTAGCTATATTCCCTGTGTTGCACAATATATCCTTGTAGTTTATTTATTTTATATATAATAGTTTGTACCTCTTAAACTCCTCCCTGTCTTGCCCCTCCCCCCACCCCTCTTCCCACTGGTAACCACTAGATTGTTCTCTATATCTGTGAGTCAGCTTCTTTTTTGTTATATTCACTAGTTTGTTGTGGGTTTTTTTTTTTTTTTTTGGATAGTATCTCGGAATAGATTTTTTTAAAGGATATTAGTTTAAAAATTGATGAAATTAGGAGTTCCTGTTGTGGCTCAGTGGAAACAAATATGACTAGCATCCACAAGGATGCAGGTTCGATCCCTGATCTCGCTCAGTGGGTTAAGTATTCAGCATCGCAGTGAGCTGTGGTGTAGGTCGCAGACGCCACTCAGATCTGGCACTACTGTGGCTTTGGTGTAGGCCAGCGGCTACAGCTCTGATTCGACCCCTAGCCTTGGAACCTCCATATGCTGAGGGGGCGGCCCTAAAAGGCAAAAAAAAAAAAAAAAAGAAAGATGAAATTAAGATAAGATCTATGGTTAGTAGTGTTGTACCAAAGCTAATTCTTTGGTTTAGGTAATTTTGCTGTGTAAAATATTTATGTAATATGTTTATATTAGAGAAATCTAATGTTACTTTTATAACTTTTCTGTAAAGCTAAAATGAGGTCAAAATTAAAAAGCAAAGCAGCAAATAATTATATTTAAACATGCAAGAACATAAAGGATACAATTCTCATGACTGCTTCTTGAACAAATGTTAGAAGATGAATTTGAACCGATGAATAGAAGAGGAGAAACCAGGACAAAAGGACAGTGGGCACCTGAGCACCCGACCCCAGAAACACAGGGGGGACTGAACTAGCCTCTGGCCAGAAAGCAACGTCAAAATATTTTTTAACATTATACACTTTGATAATGTATAAAAAGGGATATAACTATCAAAACGTGAGGGTGTGGACAGAAAGGAAAAGCCGTGGAAACACAATGGTATTTGTATGTATTAAAGTGGGGTTTCAAAGATATTTAAAACTGGAGTTCCCATCATGGTGCAGCAGAAAAAAATCCGACTAGGAACCATGAGGTTGCAGGTTTGATCCCTGGTCTCATCTAGTGAGTTAAGGATCTGGTGTTGCCGTGAGCTGTGGTATAGATCGCAGATGAAGCTTAGATCTGACGTGGCTGTGGCTGTGGTGTAGGCCAGCAGCTGTAGCTCTGATTGGACTCCTAGCCTGGGAAACCCCATGGGTGCAGTGCTATAAAGCAAAAAAAAAAAAAAAAAAAAAAAAAAAAGGTATTTAAAATTGATATATCAATTAGTAAAAGTACATTAGAAACATGAAAGTGGACAGTTGAAAAACTAATGATAATGAAATAATCAAAACTTGGGGGTGTCGAAGAGATAAAATGGTAAAAAATGAAAATACACTAACATCGTCATTGTTTACAGTGAGCAAGAAACCGATTCTGTTCAATAAACAGAGACTCAATTATGTTAAAAATGACATTCATGATGGAACCAGTAAAATATTTGAAATCCGACTTCTAAATTATCATGAGCACCACCATTAAAATAAGGGGAACTTTAAAAAAAAAGATTTAGAGGAATCACAGTTTAATAAGGCAATCATATTGATTGCAGAATTGTTTTATAATAGCAAAAGGCTGGAAACAATCTAAATGTCTATCAGTGGGGGCTGGTCAAATCAATTCTGATAAATAAGAATACAATTTAGTTATTAAAAAGGATAAGGCAGCAGCTCTATATGTTGACATGGAATATCTCCAAGATGTATTAAGAAAAAAGCAAGTTCATTGAAGCTTGTGTATGAGAGAGAAAGAGTGAGAGAGAAAAGGAAGGATGGAGGAAGGAAGGAAGAAGGGGAGGAAAGAAAGGAAGGAAGGAAGATACTCCCTGCATGTGTGTGTGCATATGTGTTGTGTGCTTGCATCTTGGAAGGATTCACAAGAAACTAAAGACAATGGTTTTCTTCTAGGGAAAAGGACTGAATTATAGGACCTGGATGGAAGGGAGACTTTTACTTCACTCTAGATCATCTTTTGAGCCTTATAAAATTTTGTGTTTTGTAAATCTGTGACCCGATAAACACAATAGACAGCTTGGTAAATGAAAAATTTTAAAAAGCTAGCACCAGAAATAATTTTTGGAATAAAGCACAAGGAAATTCAGATTCCTGGTCTTTCAATATTACCTACAAACTTGCCAGCAGTGGAGGCTTCCAAGTATAGTTGGCAAACTCTGGCTCCTGGAGAGATCCATCATTGACTGGGCTGGGGGTTGGGGAGGTGAATTAAGAGATTTTGCTCACATTCCACCTTCTGTGGAGCAGCTAGGATTATTTCAGCAAACAGAAGGGTGCCCTGGTTTTAAAAACCTTTCCTGGGGCTGATATTTCATGACCAAGAATAGGCGTACAGAGTTATAAGCAATCAAAGATGCCATTCAGGGTTCTGAAACTGACCACACTAACGGCCTGAACCTAGCCAGAACTCAGACAGGGACTCGAACCCACGTGCTGGGCCTTGAACCCGGCCAAAACCCAGATTGGGACTCAAACCCAAGGTTTTAAATTAGAATGACTCACCCTGTATCTGGACTCACTGAGGTTCAGGTTCTTCATGTCTCTGAGCAGAAGGAATTCAGTGAGAGACAAAGTGATAGGCAAGAAATAGATTTATTAAGATAGGACACTTTTGAGAGATGCAAGCGGGCACACATGGAAGCTCTGCCCCAAGGATCCAGTGGGCTACAGTTTTATCAGCCAAGGTGAGTAGGGGTTGGAAAAGCCCGCCTCTTCCTTTCTGGGAGTAGTAGCTCCTCCTTAGTATCTGCTAAGGTGTGTATTCAAATCCCCAGAAGGTTAGTCCTCAAACTCTTGCCCTTGGTCTGAACATGAATGAAGGCCTCATCCCATCCCCCACCCAATGACCTGAGGCAATTCTCAAGGCTCCACTAGTGAAGCAAAGCTGCCTTGTTCTGATGGCTTTTTTGATCAATTTATTTACTTACAGAGATCTCCCAGTGTCCCCTAAGTTTCCCTCTTCAAATACAGCCCCTTAGTAGGACTTCTACAACTACCTGTGTCTACTCCATCCCTATCAGTTCTGGCTTAGGAAAGAATGTTGAGCATGGCTCCATTCCCAAAATAAGGAGCAGAGAGTGGTGGTTTTCTTGGTGGCATTGAGGAGAGATGGGAGTGGGAGAGGGGTGGTCATTTGTCTCTGCGGTGGATTAGCTGGAAGGCTCTGTGCGGTAGGTCAGGTCTACCCCTGGCACACAGGCATCCAAATTTAGATGCTCCTTGATCAGCAGATTTTGAGACACTTCTGCATGTTTTGAAATGCAGACCAAAACATTTGCACCTCTCAGATTGGCAAAAAAAAAAAGAAATGTTTGATAATGAAGCACTTGATGTAGTGAAGATGTGGGAAGATGAACAGCTTTCTGCACTCTTAGTAGGACTGGAATTTGGCAATGTCTACTGAAGTTACAACTGGCCATACTTCTGGAGCAGGCAATTCCATAGCTAGGAATTTAGGCTAAAGACATATTCAGAAAAGTTTTCCAAAGTGCATTAAGAGACATTCTCTGCATCGTGTATTTTCTTGTTCAGCAATTATTTGCTGAACATCTACAATGTTCGGGGTAACTATTGGCCAAATATAATTTTCAAAATGAAAAGTATGAGTCCCAAGCAAATATAGAATGAACATGTCACCAGTTTTATTCAACATTAATTATTAAAGCAAGCAGTAATGTTATAAATGTGCTTCAAAGGAAATTTCAAGGAAAGGGGATTTATATGGTCCTTAAAAAGGTAATGCAGAGCGAGATTTTTAGGGTAAATGCAAACTGTTCAAATCCTACAGAGAAATAAACTGGAACCATTGAAATCATCTTTCCAGAGTTCCCGTCATGGCTCAGCAGAAATGAACCTGACTAGTATCCATGAGGATGCAGGTTTGATCACCAGACTCCCTCAGTGGGTTAAGGATCCGGCATTGCCATGAATTGTGTTGTAAGTCACAGTCGTGGCTCAGATCTGGTGTTGCTGTGGCTGTGGCACATGCCAGCTCCGATTAGACCCCTATTCTGGGAACGTCTATATGCCACAGGTGTGGCCCATAAAAAAGAAATCATCTTTATTTTTTTTTTTTTTTTTTTGCTATTTTAGTGCCACACCCACAGCACATGGAGGTTCCCAGTCTAGGGGTTGAATCAGATCTGCAGCTGCCAGCCTACACCACAGCCCCAGCAATGCCAGATCTGCACTGCATCTGCAACCTACATCACAGTTCAAGGCAACGCCAGATCCTTAACCCGTTGAGCAAGACCAGGGATCAAACCAGCATCCTCATGGATACTAGTCAGGTTCATTAACTGCTGAGTTACGAAGAGAATTCCAGAAATCATCTTTTCTGTTGGACAGAAATTATTTGCCTCTTGACTGGATACAAATCAGTAAATTAACGTGTGTTTTTATAGACTCCAAGCCCTTAATTAATAGTAAATAGCAGTCAGACAATGACATATCCTTCTAGGAAATTAAGTAATTTCTGCATGAGCTTGTTAAATGATGTCCCAGGATGACATTGGAAGGATATGCCAGGGTCTTTTGCACTTATGTCCATATTCAGATCATTTTCCTTCGCATGACCTTAGGCTTGGGGTATGACAATGATCAAGCCTACCAAGTTGCTTGCCTTCCTGGAGCTGACAATGGAGCTCCCCCCCACATTGTGGGGGATGACTTTAAGATATGGTATGCACATTCAATTGGATGTGGTCAATTCTAAGTAGCCTCTTTTTTAGAGGCTAAAGCCTCTGTAGAGACTAAAATTGATCTGTAACTATTGATAGCCAGGGACCAAAGAACAAAGAATTTTTTTTCCATAAAATGGAAGACATTGTGTATCTGGCTGGAAGCAGCAATCAGAATCTACAGGCATCATGCCTTCACTTCATCTCAGGGAAAAAGGCAACAATCCCATATGAGTGCTTCAGGAAAGCTGGACCAGTGGTTTGGATGAAATGGAGTCTGTCTAGGTGGGAACAGAAATTGAAGGGGCACAATGAAAACATTTGGAAGGGAAGGGAGAGAGGGGCTACCCAGGGTTTGAAGTTGATGGGAGTGATCAAGAACAATGGCACGTGATGAGATGATCTGAGCCCACATCTCTAAAGAATTAATCAACTTCAACATGCACATGGTCAACAACTGTCCTTACAACACGACAAAGCTGGACCAACTAAAAATCAATGACTTTTCTTAGACTTGTTGGAGAACTAAAGTCATTAGACCATCTGTTACCTTGGAATCCCAGGGGTCAGGTGCATTTAGACAGATACAGAAATCAACATCTCCTTACCCAGAGCAAAAGCCACTAGATCCATGAACTGATGGGAATAGCTGGGTAGTGTTGACCAGTTGCTCAGTCTGAGCATGGACTGTCAAGAGAGTGAGAAGTGCTTCGAGGCAGTGGTTTTAGGAAGACTTCCTCATGCTCGTGGGTTTTTCCTCTTCAGAAGCCCCACTAAGTTCTCACAGTGAGAATAAAAAAAAAATATATATATATATATATATATGTATATCCCCTTCTCTCTGGATTGACACTGAGTTTCTAAAAACAGGCTCAATTCCTTTTAATTTATTCTAGGTTTAGTGAAAGAGTGACTGATAAAGTGAACTATACCTTAAGTGACCATGCCTTTTCTTTAAGCCCACGAGGCCCAGACTAGGGCTTAAATTCTCAGTTCAGTGCTTCAGGTCACCCTACTTGTGCGACATCTCTGCCTTGGAGTGAGAACAAGTTATTTTATTATTTATCAATCCTTCTACAAATGTTATGCCATCTCATTTTATTGATTTTACTGTTGTTTCTTTCATCTCTATTTTATGCATTTCCTTTATAATCTTCATTATTTTCTTCCTTCTACTGACTTTAGGTTGTGGGGTTTTTTCCTAATTATTTTAGGTGGTAAGCTAGGATGTTTTATTTTACATGCAGCATACAGAAATTCCCAGGCTAGGAGTCAAATGGGAGCTTCCTCTGCGACCTATGCCACAGATTGCAGCAATGCCAGATCTTTGACACACTGAGCTAGGCCAGGGATTGAACCTGCATCCTCAGGGACACTATGTGGGTTTCTTAACCTGCTAAGCCACAATGGGAACTCCTTTCTAGTTTTTTAAGAAATTCCTGTATCACTATGAACTTTCCTCTAAGAACTGCATTTACTACATCCCATAGCTTTTGTATGATTGTGTTTTCATTGTCATCCATCTCAAGGTATTTTTTCAATTTCCTCTTTGACTTCAATTGACTCACTGGTTTTTTAGTAGCTTGTTATTTAATCTATGATTGATTTCTAGTTTCATGCCATTGTGGTCAGAAAAGATGCTCGACTGTGTCATTTTTAGCAATAGGACTATGGGGTAAGAATTTCTAGTTTAGAAAGGGTAGACTCCAGCCATGGTGTGATTTCAGGTGAAGTCCCAGCCTCAGCCTGATTCAGCAGGAAACTCCAAAAGGAAGCAGACGTTGGGACTCCTCTCTCACCCACATCCCCCACTCTTTGTCTCCATCATTAGTCAGTGGCAGTGAGCTGCCCCTGGGCAATGGGAGGATGGGAATGTAGATTCCCAGGTACTGTGGGCTCCCTGACGTGGAACAAATTGGGTCCAGTAGCTCAACTTTAGTTCTACAGAGAGAGCCTAAGATGCCAACCATTAGAAACAAAAGCACATAGAAGCTAGGAAGGTGGGCGCAAGATATGGTCAAAGAGACTCCAAGGGATTGGGGTGTAACATCAAAAGTATCTGCTACAAACAGACTAAACAATTTTCCCAGGCAAATTTGAAAGTAAATGCAGGTCTTCAAATTTAGAATGTCATTGCATTGAGTCTTCCATTGTCTAAAAACCACACTTCTTCAGAACACTCCTGATATTGCTATTATGGCTTATACCGAAGACCTAATTGCTACTCATTCTGTGCAGACTCTATTACAAAGATACTGAAGTCACCTAATAAATCCCTGAAGATAAAATAACATGCCCTGCCAACCTGACTGCTAAAAAAATAAGTAACATATTTTGTCGGGTCACTGGTGCGACTGTGACTTCCCTCAGCAACACATGGGTTAGGACAGAAGCAGAAGGGACCATGATTGCTAAAAGAATAACTTGAATAGAATATCCAAAGTAAGAGGAATTCACAGGAAATGAACTTTCATTAGCTCAGATGCCTCCATATGGAACTACTTGTTGGGTCAAGAGCTTTCCAGAAAACCATATGAAACCCTGGGAAATGTCTGTTTTGGATACAAGAACTCTCCAGGGATTTTTATGGATTCAGATCTTTGTTATGGAAAAGGGAACTTTGAGTTTAGCCTGGGAAGTTTTGCTTTCTGGGAGGCAAGCCAAACTCCGAAGCTGACGTGATTTGCAATAACCCAGTTAATCAACCATAAAAATCAAGGCTTTATCATTTTTTAGAGATAATCACACAGAGTAATTTTGAATAGCAAGACTTACTGTGAGAAAACCATGTGCTCTGGCTAGGGTATATGTTTGTTTAAAGACGACTTAATGTAAAAATCTCAGCCAACAGCTTGCCTTGTACATAAATATCCAATAGACTGATGTTTTCAGATATCATTTGCCCATATTTTTAAAAGATAAACTAACTTCAGAGAACATTTATGACTTAAACTTGGCTTTAGTAGTTACAGGATTCTTTTTTAAAATAAAAGAAACTGACCTCTTCTGACAAAAGTTAGAAATTCATACATCACTTATGTGTAGTACGGAGCTGAATTTCTATGTAAATCAACAGCATTTGGAAATTAGAAAACAGGCAGGCTCATTTTTAGCAGCATGATTGACCTGAGAAGGTTATTTCTCTTCAATAATCAGAATTTTACCTGCTTCCTTTTTCCTTTCAATACAGATTACTTGGGAGTCTAAGGTGGAATTTTCTAGAGGGTCTAACAAAGCAGTTTTTAGAGTCTGGAAGGAGAAGAGGCTGAAATTGAAGAGAGGAGCAAATCAGAAAGGTCAATCCCAAGAGAAATAATGAAGAAGAAGAGTGAGATTTCTATCCTCCAGTCCAGGCCCCTCCATTGCTTTAAATCGGCTCAGGATCCCACAGCTAAGTCTCAGCCAGATATGCCCAGCAGAATAACCCACAGAGCTTAAAAAAAAGTTAAGACGAGTTCCCAAAACTTCAGGTTCCCAAAGTGTGTCCTCAGGACCCCTGGAGACCCCTGAGATGTAATCAGAGGGCTACCCGGTCAAAACCACATTCCTAATAATACCACAAGCTATTGGCCTTTTCCCTCCTGTTTTCCCTTAAGCGTGCAGTGGAATTTTCCAGAGGGTACATAATGTGTGATATTGTAACTGACTGAATGCATGTTAAAAATAGCTCAAATAACAATTAAACAGACATAAAACATATAATTTCCCAACACCTGTTAAGAAAAATCTCAACCCAAAAGAAGGCAAATACAGGGGATTGGTGGTGGGGGGGAAGAGCAGAGAAGAAAAGAAACAAAAAAATATGGAATAATAGGAATAAATGTAAATGTATGAGAAATCATAATTCACAAAAGCAAATGGATTAAACTATTGAGTTAAAGTATTAAATTAATCTAGAAAGTATCTTTTAAATAACCGCATGTTGTTTAGAAGTAAGACTAAAACAGAGTGGGCAGACGTTCCCACTGTGATGCAATGGGATCAGCGGCATCTTGGAAGTGCTGAGATGCAGGTTCGATCCCCAGCCTGGCATAATGCGTTAAGGATCCAACATTGCTGCAGCTATGGCTGAGATCACAGCTGCGACTTGGAGCTGATCCCTGGCCTGGGAACTCCATATGCCAAGGAGTAGCCAAAAAACAAACAAAACAAAGTTGGCAAACTACAGCCTACAGACCATGCCCCACCCACTTATTTAAATATGGCCTTAGGCTAAGAATGGTTTTTACATTTTTAAAATGACAGAGAAAAAAGGAAGAATATGTGACAGAGACATCACGTGGCTAAAATATTTAGTATATGGCTTTTTACAGGAAAAGTTTTCCCACCCCTGCTTTAAGATATAAAATCATGAGACCCAGAGTGGAGACAGGGTTAGTTGGAACAGGTGGGCCTGGCTTTCCCCACTATTGAGATATTAGCTGCATATGTGCACACCTTGGAACAATCATTAGCCTCCCTTGCAGGTAGGTTTGGCCAAGAGATGGTGAACTGCAGTGTCTTATGCAGCGCTGAGGTCAGGTCTTTACAAAGAATACATCTGCCTCCCACTCTCCTTTCCCGCCTTCGGGGTGAGGTGAGCCATCTTTGACTATGTGGACGTGGTTATCATGGGAGACTAGCAAAGCAATGAGCTAGGAATTGCATCTCCAGATGATTTATGAAAGCAGGGATTCCATAATCGCTATACTGCCCACCTGCAGCTCATTACAGACTAGGAAAAAATAGACATCTTTTGATTTAAGCTATTGTTAGGCAGAGATCTTTGTTACTGTAACTTAGCCTGTATCCCAACAAATATATCAAGCAAATGCCAAGGTACAAGAAAGCCATGTACTTATTATAAGATCAGACAAAATAGACTTTAGAGTAAAAAGTATCAAAAGGGACATAGGGAAAAAAAAAGGCTCATTTTACAGGGAGATATAATAATTCTAAACTTGTATAGACTTCAATTCTGCACTGTGCATCTCCACAGAAGTACAAGAAATGAACAACTCCATCCTTCTAGTGGAGTATTTAACACCTCTATCTCAGTAATCTATAGATAAAGCAGAGAATAAAAGATTTAGAAAGAAAAGTTTGCTCTTTCTAGTGCGTATAGAGAATATCACATCCAATAGCTAACTAACTTACATTCTTTTCAGGCGCAAATTAAATGGTTTTGAAAACTAACTACATTCTAAGTCATGAAGCTTAAAATTTTAACCACTTTCAAAGAATGGTACAATACAGAATGTCTTCTACCACTACAATGTAAATAAGCTAGAGGTTGATAACAAAATAAGGCAAGGGGAAACATATACTTCAAATTTTAGAAAATTCCGAACAACACAGAAATCAAAGAAGAAAGAAAAATGCAGATTGTAAAGTATTTATAAATGACTAGTAACTAAAATATGATGCCACAAAATGTGTGAAAAGGAGGAAAAGCGTTGCTTAGTGACAAAGGCATAGCCACGTGAAAAGATGTTTCACTGAAAGGTAAAAATCATGGCTTTTCATACGGATATAAAACTGAACACAGGTTAAAGAGTTTATTTTAGTCATTGGTCAATAGGTAATGACAGATGTCATAACTGCTCAAAAACGAATCCAAGGAATAGATATATTTATTGATCAGGAATATTGAAAAGAGTGAACATACGGAAGTAACGTTGGTTTTTCCACCAGAAGGAGGGAAGTCAGCCGAACTTCTGCCAGGCAAAATGGGATCTGCGTGTCTATTGACAAGACTTATCTTGTGTTCCTATCAGTTACTTGCTTGTTATGAAATAGCTCAAAGACAATGACAGCTATGGAATCAGATAAATCAGAAAAGTGTGTCACAAGTAGGCAATACGTCGTCTTCCAGGAAAGCATGCATTTTTTTCCTTATAGTCACCCTCCTTATAATCACAAAATACTATCACAGAAGAATGATTCGTTTTCACAAAGTAAAGCTGGTATCACTAGCATTGGTTTGATTATTTAGAGAGGCACGAACCATCTTTGAATTTATTTTGTTACAATGACTTAAAGCATGTAATTTATAAAATATGGGAGAGAAAAAAATTAGCAAAATAAACCCCCAAACTAAAAGAAGCAATGCATAGAGATAAGTGCAAAATGTCAAGAACTGAAAAGCAAAGGCTTCCTGCATCTGCCCCAGGATGCAGAGAGCTGCAGAGTCTGGTTCCCACCCTTACAACAAAATCAGCCAAGGTCACTTCAAACACATGACTGTTTTTGAACCCACTGGAGAACTGCTGTTGCAGGGCAACAGACTGGTGCAAAATCTAGGGCGAGACGACAGATGCTGGGAGAGGAGATGGGAACACTCAGCTGGATGTGGCAGGTGTAACAGACACAAGGGAAGAGTCAGCCTAGACCAGCAGAAAAATTGGTGAAAGCCAAGCGTGGACTAGCCAGGGAGTGTGAGACCCCTGGGGGCTACAGAAAATGAGTTTGCACCCCCTTGCAGGCTAATTCTCGACATACCCCATTGGCTGCTCAGAGAAAAGATCAGAAAAAAAGCCCTAAGAAGCGTCCTCGGCAGAGCAGAAGCCCCGGAGAGGATAGATGTACTGCTGCCTCCAGGGCACCTTTGGAAATCCAAGAAGCTGGGAAAAGGAACAGAGAGAAACCTGATGCCCCGAGAAGGGCTGGATCACCCTGAGCTCACAACTACGCAGAAGAGGGGGAGACAGGTCCACACCCAAGACCCAGCTAAACAATGCATGCCTAAATCCAAGGATTCTTCAAAACAACAGTGACCGACACCCCCAGCTCAACAAGCTTGAAACAGAAAGTAACAGCAGAACACTGATGGGAAGGAACGGGAGGGGGAAAAGAGCCTCTAAGCCATCTTCCTTGAGGCACAGTGCAAAGGGAAGACCTGAAACTCAGAATTCAGCAGACAGGTCCCCGCTCTAACAAAACATATATCTTAGCGCATTGGTGTACTGTGTTATAGTGGTAGTTATCATAGAAAAACAAAGCTCAAACCCAGGAGATCTCATACCAGGTCATGAAACAAATCTTGACGAATTTCAAAAAATAGAAATCACACAAAATATGTTCTCAAGTTTGAATGGAATTAAACTGAAAATCAGTAAACAAGATATATGGCAAATCTCAAAGCGGTTGGATGTTAAAAACTGAGTTCTAAATAGTCCATCATGGAGTTCCTGTCATGGCGCAGTGGTTAACAAGTCCGACTAGGAACAATGAGGTTGCGGGTTCGAGCCCTGGCCTCACTCAGCGGGTTAAGGATCCGGCATTGCTGTGAGCTGTGGTGTAGGTCGCAGACGCAGCTCAGATCTGGTGTTTCTGTGGCTCTGGCATAGGCCGGCAGCTACATCTCTGATTAGACCCTTAGCCAGGGAACCTCCATGTGCCATGGGTGGAGCCCTAGAAAAGACAAAAAATAAATAAAATATAATAAATAAATAAATAGTCCATCGGTCCCAAAGGAAGTTTTAGGAAAGTTAAGACATACTTTGAACTGAATTCAGGTGAAGATAAAACATGTCAAAATTGTGGCTTGCCAATAAAGCAGTGCTCAGAAATGTAGAGCATTCAAATGCTTATATTAGGAAAAAAATCACCTCAGTCATCTAAGCTTTTACCTTAAATTAGAAGAGCAAACTAAACCCAAAGCAAGTAGAAGAAAGGAATTAAAGACAAGTATACAAGCTGATGAAATTAAAACCAAAAACCAGCAGAGAAAATCTATGAAACCAAAGTTAAACTTTGGAAACATCAAGAAAATTGATAAATCTCTAGCCATGTTGGCCAAGAAAAAAGAAAGGTAGGTGATATAAATAACCAATAAAATGAAACGTGGATATCAGTACAAACCCGAGATATTAAAAGAAGAATATGAGACTATTACAAAACTCCATGAACTTAAGTTTGACATCTTAGATGAAAAAGATCAATCATTGAGAAACACAAATTACCAGAAGAAATAGATAACTCCAATAGCCCTATAGGTATTAAAGTAATTAAATTCCTGCTTTAAGAACTTCCAAGAAGAGGAGATCCTGCTATGGTGCAATGGTTCAACAATCCAACAGCAGCAGCCCAGGTCACTGCAGAGGCATGGGTTTGACCCCCAATGTAGTGCAGTGTGTCAAAGGATCTGGTATTGCTGTAACTGCAGCCTAGAGTGTGACCATTTAAAAAAAAGAAAAGAAGGGAGTTCCCATTGTGGCTCAGCGGTTAGCAAAACCCGACTAGTATCCATGAGGATGCAGTTCGATCCCTGGCCTTACTCAGTGGGTTAAGGATCCGGCATTGCCGTGAGCTGTGGTGTAGGTCACAGACACGGCTCAGATTCCACATTGCTGTGGCTGTGGCGTAGCCCAGCAGCTATAGCTCTGATTCGACCCCTAGCCTTGGAACCTCCGCATGCTGCAGATTCAGCCCTGAAAAGACAAGAGATTTAAAAAAAGAAAAGAAAGAAAGAAAAGAAAAGGTAAGAAACTTCCAAGAAGGAAACTGCAGTCCCAGATGGTTTCATTGTTGAATTCTATCAAACATTGAAAGAGGGAAAAAAATACCACCTGTACAACCTCAATGAGACAAATGAATTAGAATATACAACACATTTCGGGAACAAAAGGGAAATAGGATGAACGACTCCCACTGTGTGTATTCAAGATACAATTATCAAGATGGTGCGGTCATGATGACACAATAGACATGGATATCAATGAAATGGAATAAGAGCCTGAAATAAACCCTCCCGAATACAGTCAAGCCCTACGAGGTCATGTGGGAAGAGAAGATCAAGACCTTCGGGCAACCCAAAAGGGTTTGACAAATCTCTGATTCCAAAAGGTTGGCCCAGAGGTCCCTGGCATCATCCTGTTTTGGTACGAGGCAGTTGCATGAAATCAGAAAGGAAAAAAAGATGTTTAAACTGTAATCAGACTTTGCTGAAGCATGGATTCGGGATCCTGGGATGAAGTGGATCTAATCCGGTCCTGACACTCTACAGCAGGTTTACCCCCTTTTACAGTGAGAATGTTTTCATTAGCAAGTCTAGGTACCTTGCTCATGGGCGCACAGCTACTAAGGCAAACACGAGGTTGAAACCAGATTTTTCGAACCCTCAAGTCCAAGATAATTTTACTGGAACCAGATAACAGCTAATACAATACCTCATTTTACAGTTTACCCTCAGGTGGATAAAACGATTTTTGTTTTACTAACTCCAAAGCTGGCCTCACGCACTTTATTTCTCCATGATGAACTAGCTTTTGCCCTTTAAAACTAAAGAGTGAGCCCTGCCCTCCCATAAAAAGTTTTTCCTCACAAAAGTTTTCATAAAGCTTATCTCAATGGGCTCATCCTAAGGGTAGAAGATCGAGGCTTTACTTATTTCTACGACGCCAGCCCTGCTCAGTGCAATTATGCTAGGCAGCAATTCTTTCATTTCAAAGTGGCCAGGTACCTTGAATTCATTTGGCATCGCGAGGCATTCTTGTCGGAGCCTCGATGCTGAATTATGTCCCCAAAGGTTTTTTTTTCCTAAATAATATTGAATTGGATTTAATCTGAGAACCTCTCCAGCCGGCTTAGTTCCTTAGAGCAAGCGTTGAACTGACTTTCTCTTCTGACTCCCTCCGTACTTTTCAGCTGAGAATAGCCCATCTAATCAGTTCTACATCACTCCTGGATTTGAATAAAACCTTCAAAGCCTGTGTGACTTAGCATAGATATAATTACCTCAAATGCGGGTGAGAGAAGCCAGAGTAGAAAGATCTGCCAGCACTAAAGGAACAGCCAGGCATGCTTTGCGGTTAATTGCAAATAAAGTCTGTCTGACAAGAAGGAAAACCCTTCCTGATATACTTATTTCCCCTTTAGGATCTTATCACAAAATTCCCAACATCTCTTTAGAGTGACCGCGGATGAATATGGCCATTGTCTTGGAACATAGTATTTGAAAATTGGTGTCTGGAGGTAATACTCCATTGTAAATTTTTGTTTGGGTGTTTACTCATCAGCCCAAACTCAACACATTCTAAACTTAATTTACCAGCTCCCTTCCTTTCCTTTCACCTCAAGCCATTTCTCTGTTTGGCTGACCTCGCCCTGGCAATGCCTCGATCTTCCCTTTTTGAACTTGGAATCATCTCGAATTTAACATATTCTTTCAGAGGATGCTGAATACTGAGGGGCCCTGCTTTGACCTTCCATAAACCTGAGTTCACATCCGTGTCTACCTCTCTTTGGATATGTGCTACTGACCAAGTTATTTAACCACTTACTGATCTGTAACACCCGGAGCATAAAAGCTGGCCCTGCAGCGTTATCGAGAGGATTAAATAAGAGAAAGGACACAGAACCTCAAGCACAGGGTCGGATGCACATTACGAGGCCAAAGTGCTTAGGTTCTTATTGATAAAAATAGACACGAGGAGCTCTTGAAAACGTTGCCTGTTTTCATACTCCAGCCGTGGAGTTAGTTGAGCCAATTGGAAAGTGCACCTGTTAAGTTGCCACTCAACAGAGGAACCTATCAGAGAAAGGACTCAGTGGAAACTCTCAATAACAGGAAAACCACTATTGATGGTCAACCAGACTGAGAGGAGAAATGACAACATCACTCAGAGCTGAGTACTCAAAAGTCAGATGTGTGGTGGCAACTGGCCAGTTGTGAGGGGCTGGGTAGGTGGTGAAGGCTCTCAGGGGAAGGTAGTGTCCACTCTCACAGTGTTTTTAACTTCACATTTCACTATTCATGGTTAACAGTATTCATCATTCATATTCATAAACATCCATAAAGCAGTGCACCTATCTGTTTAATAATGACTCTAATCAGTATTCTACAAAAAAAAAAAAAAATACCACTCCAACTTGGCAAAGTGTAAACTTCATGTTGTGCACATTCATGGGGTTAAAATGCCTACAGTTCTCCAGAACTTACTTTGAATCGGGATCACTATCTCCATTTTTTTTGGCAGACACTTGTGTAAAGGATATTTCTTTTACATAACACCTCCCACATAGCAGGTGCTAATAAGTAGTAATTATTATGGTTATTTAATTCCCTACAACCATTCTCCTGCCAAGTCCTGGATATTCTTCATCCAAAAAGTCTCCCTCCCCTCAATTCTACCCACCACCACCTTAACCCAGCCTGGCATCATCTTAGAGCCAAATAATTTGGGTACGTTCCTACTGACTTCAGCCTCCTTGACCTTTCTGCTAATTTACTCTATGGCTGAGACAAACTTCCTAAAATACTACCTTATAAGAGCCTTCAGTGGCCTCCCACTTTCTTAAGCTACCTAAATCTAAACCCATGGATGTGTCTGATGCTTAAGTCCACCCTCCATAATCTGCCCTTCTTATCCAGCCATTCTTAATTCCTGCAGTTTGCTGATTAAAATTATCTGTTCCCAGAAAGCCAAGCTCTTCACAGGTTTACAAACTCTATGGGGAATTTGAGAGAAGGAAGGAGGTGGAGCTTTCATTGTAGGTAGATGGGGTTTTTCTCTCCATCTATCCCATTCTCACCAAAGAACCATGCTAACTGCCTCCTCTTCCAAATATTTTTTTCCAAACCCCTCACATCCACTTTAATTTCTCCCCAACCCAACCTCACAGCACTTCAATACTGTGTCACCCAACTCAAAACTATGCATAAATAATAAACTAATGATGTGTTGTCTCACAAAGTTCTTTAACTTCTTGTTAAGCATCCTTTCCTTTCCAATAGATAATTTCCACAAGGGTCAAAAGTATGCCTTGTTCAGCTCCTGCATTTTAAAGTGGTGGGCATGTAAAAATAATAAGGTATTAAGTGGTGTCCCGTTATCACTATTAGACGAAGTATGAGGCACTTTAGCTGAATTCTTTTTTTTTTTTTTTTTTTTTTTTGTCTTTTTGCCGTTTCTTGGGCTGCTCCCACGGCATATGGAGGTTCCCAGGCTAGGGGTCGAATCTGAGCCGTAGCCACTGGCCTGAGCCACAGAGCCACAGCAATGCAGGATCTGAGCCACATCTGTGACCTACACCACAGCTCACGGCAACGCTGGATCCTTAACCCACTGGGCAAGGCCAGGGATTGAACCTGCAACCTCATGGTTCCTAGTCAGATTCGTTAACCACTGCACCACGACGGGAACTCCTTTAGCTGAATTCTTTAATTCAACAGCAATCCTACCTGACAGATATTTACTATTCCTCATTATAAGTATTCGGAGATTTGAAAACAAAGTGATTTACCCAAGGTCAAAGAATTAGCACATAGCAAAACCATGAGTAAATTCTAAGGATATCTGATCCCTGAGGTTGACTGTAACAGATATTCAACACAAAGTTGGTTGCCGATAGGCCTTTAATACCCACTTGCTCTACTACAGCTTCAGTGCCCTTCCCATCAGTGACCAGGGCAGGGAGTCTCAATCTCAAATCTCAATACATGCTTGTTGGTTGATTGTCTATAGGCAAATGTCATGTAATAAGCCTGGTAAGTTTTGAGTACATCTGTGATTAATAGAGCACAGGACTACATTTTTCAAGACCACTGAGAATTTTCTCAGCTTTGTTTCAAAAACTTAGAGTTCTAAGTTTTCGAAGTTGGGGAAATAGACCCAGCATACCCAAATGAGGACCAGTGGAGGCTATTGTTCAGAAAGGGAGGCTGCCATCATCATTTGGCAGAAGGGCAGGAGGGTGGTGGAAAACTTGATGGTGGGAAGAGGAAAGGCTTCTGGAATGTCTGATTGGAAGACACTTTCTGGGGGAGCTGGAGCCCAGCTAACCAGATAGGACATTTTACATGATTGGTTTGTAGGCCGTACGTAACTTTCTGTTGCTGGCGGCCACTGCCCATATCAGCCAATTTCTGCCAAGGTTGTGGGTCAGAGTTCCACTGTCCTACAATGTCTGGCCATTGTCCGTTGGTACATTGACTCTCATACTTAACCCTAAGCCACGTTTTATCCTAATTTACATGCTGCAGGTATTTGGAATGTTGCTTCTATTTTTTATTGTAGAAATCCAACTTGATCTATTCCCAAAGACTTAAACTTATTGGGTTAATAAATTGCTTTCTTAGGAAATGCAATTTTCTGTAGAGGCTCCTTGTTTCTAAAAACATAAAATAAGCTTTCCCCCAAAAAAGTGTGAAGAAGCAATTAAATCAAAAGATGACTGCAAATGTCACTTTTCCTAAATAAAACACTCAGTGAAATTCTAGTGCTAATAAAGAATGTAATTTCGGAGTTCCCATTGTGGCTCAGCGGAAACAAATCTGACTAGTATCCATAAGGATGCAGGTTCGATCCCTGGCCTCAATCAGTGGGTTAAGGATCCAGCGTTGTTGTGAGCTGTGCTGTAGGTCGCAGACGTGGCTCAGATCTGGTGTTGCTGTGGCTGTGGTGAAGGCAGACAGCTATAGCTCTGATTTGACCTCTAGCCTAGGAACCTCCACATGCCGAGGGTGTGGCCCTTAAAAAAAAGGATGTAATTTCAGCAACCATAGATTAGAAAAATGGACTTGGCCTGGTTTCATCCAGGCTGCCTCTACCCTCTGCCATAACAATGCTCGGTACTATCTTAAATCTCTGAAGGTTTTGATATCTGTAAAGGTGTGGATTTTTTCCCCACTTTTACAAGGCCCTGTCCAGCTTGTTTCAAACAATACCTAAGATAGAAAACGCAAAAACCCTACAAGAAAACACATGTGTTGGGGCAGCAAATGTTTGGGAAATCTGTGCACCTTGCTCACAATTTTGCTGTTAGCGTGAAACTGTTCTTAAAAAAATTAAGTCTAAAAATTAAAAAATCTATTACGTTTAATATTTTTCCCTGATAGCAACCCTATAACTAGCTCATTTGAATTTTTGCCAACTAGTTGGGTCAAATCCAGTGATTTAAGGACTTTATTCTCTGAAACTCTTAACTTTTTTGATGCTCACTTGTTCCGAATCTCCAAGCCAATTTCTGCTCCTGACTCACATTAAAGGCACTACGATTCTCTTTATGCTGTATACACTGAACTGGAAATTATAATAGGTTTTATTCAACTAAAACCCATTTAATCCTGGGTCCAAGAGAATACAATATGTCATTATTTAGAATAGTGGCACTATCTGTTACCTGAAAATAAGGAAAAGTCAGCTGATGCTCATCAAAAAAATATAAACAATTTTCTCCAGAAAGTGGTAAAATAAAAATATTTTTTTAAGAATCAGGATTCTTGGAGTTCCCTCGGGTTAAGAACTCCACTAGTATTCATAAGGACACGGTTCAATCCCTGGCTTCGCTCGGTGGGTTAAGAATCTGGCACTGTCACAAGTTGTGGTGTAGGTAGCAGATGTGGCTTGGGTCTGGTGTTGCTGTGGTTGTGGTGTAGGCTGATGGCTGCAGCTCTGATTCAACCCCTAGCCTGGGAACCTCCATATGCCTCCAATGCTGCCTCAAAAAAAAAAAAAAAAAAGGATTCTTACAAATAAGACTTAATTAGCACACAATGCTCTGTGCTACTGAGTAAACCAAAGGAAATGGACACTGACCTAGTTTCAAGAAGTTCTGATCTAGTCAAGTCCTAAGTAAATACATCAAAACCACAAGCCCAGGGAAGAGTGAAAAAAGGAAAATGCAAAGTATTGGAATGGGATCAAGTGCCTGTGGCCTGGGCTGGGGAACCTCATGAGTCCGGCTTCCTGGAGAAGGCCAGTCTTTAGCCAACTCTTGAATCTGCAGAAACATTTATGATAATAATATATATGGGAGGGGATTTAAAATATATTCTATACCTCCTGGTGGGCACAGTAACTCATTTGACCACTTCTACTTAACTTGACTTCAACTTTCAAGCAGTACTTCCTGCACAATCAAACTATAAGCTTATTTCAGCCCCTAAATGGGGTATTCAAAGGGGAAATAGTTCAGAATTCAGCATTGAATCAGCTCAGCTGCCAGTTGGAATATTATGCCTTAGGAAATAATTTGGCATATTCTGAAAGTGCCTGCAAAACGATCTTTCCTTCTTTCTTCTGCTGCCATGAAAATGAAAATAAGAAGTTCCCCTATGCATAGTATTAGAAAGGCAAGAGTAAACTAAGCAACATGACAACACACACGCTCAATACATATCTAAATGCTTGCAGCAGTATTTGCATTTCAGCCCAGTTGAATGGGGAAGTTATATGGTTCGGCTATAATCTGAAATTCCATCTGGTACTTCTAGTTATAACTATCAACTCAGTTATATGCACTGAAGGGGAGACAAAAAAAAAAAAAAAGAAAAGCTTTGTTTCTGGCCCCCAGGCCACACTTTCTAGGAAAGGAAAAAACACTTTCTCACTCCAATCCCATTGCAACCATCTCTTTAGGCGCCCACTAGACTGTGAACCTCCCCAGGGCAGGGCTGGATTCCCCACCTGGAGAAAACGGAGCTGCTCTCTCACGGGACGGGATTCCAGCTCTGCCATTTTGCCCACCTGTGTCACTTCCTTTCCTTGGCAAAGTCAAACCCTTAACAACACCTCTGGAACCAGGAAACCAGTCCTAACTCTCTCCCCTCGGGTGTGATTGTGTTGTTACTGACACGATGCACCTTATGATCTTCAAATTTCACGGCGTCTGACATGTCCAATTGGCCAGCATTTGGGGACTAAATGCCCTTGACAGCTGCATTTGAGCTGGGTTTTGATGGTGAACTAGACCAGAATGAGCCTGCCTCTGGGGTAGGACGCGGGGTCCCATCTGTTTAAGGCCGATGTTGAACAACTGATTATGAATGACCAGACTCAAGTCATGCCCTGAGAACAAGACTGTTTGGGACAGCAAATACCACTTTTTAAAAAAATATTAGAAATAAACGGTATCTCCTTGAATGCCTGGTCTTGTACTTAGGGGTCAGCTGACATCTTTCCAATTAAAGTGCTTCATTCTTGGTTGCATTAGTAGCAAGGGGGAACAAAGGGGGATGCTTTAGAGGGAAGAACAAATCATCAGGGTAAAGATATTTTAAGTATAAACAACGATATCAGGGGCAAGAGTAAATACTTAATCTTTTTAACTTCAATGTCAAAATACTGATAATCATGAAATATAAAGCATGGAGAAAAAAGAGGTTTGGAAGGAAGGAAATAGCTTTTGTACTTTTTCAGGTTTACTGGACAGTTTTTTTCTTCCCAACACTATAGCCATCTTATTAAAAGTATAGAATGAAAACCCATGTTATTGACATGCTCTTTATGTCCACCACAACCCAAATTTAGAGGAAAATATTAATAAAAACTAATTATGACAGAAATAGAATGAGAATTAGAAATCCAGTTTCTTTCAGTGGTAAGTTACATTTTTATCAGCCTCAGAAACTAAAAGGGAAAAATCCAAAATCAACCAAACCAGTAATTGATGGAAATGTCTTTTAAAGATACAGCAATGAATTTAACTTTTTGCACACGGTAGTGCTATTTTTTTCCCCAATGCTTTCAAATTCTGTGGCTTTCCGCCCAGCCCCATACCGTCAGTCTACTTGGGCATGTTTTAATGAAGGGAAACACTACTCCTTGAACTGCATTATAGGATTTTCTAACCCAGGGCCTGAGTGTGTCCTTAGTGTCTTGCTCTTAACATTTGATTTAGAAACTACTTCGATGCTTTGAATTAGGATCATCAATAAAATAATTTGATGGCATTGGTTCCCCTTGTTAATAAAAAGTGATTCTTTTTTTTTGGTTTTTTTGTTTTGTTTTGTTTTGTTTTTTTTGGATTCTCTTAGCATTACAAAGAAACAAGGGCATTCAAATATCTCCAACCCAAGTTGAAGCTTGGGGACGTTTGTGTTCTAATATATACTCCTAGTACATATTGTGTCTAAAATATTAAATCCGCTAGCCTCATAAATTTCACCATTGTAATTTCATTTATGCTTATCATTAATCATATGAATACTGAGGATTAAGGAATTGAACTTTGAGACAAACTGTGTCAACAGACTCTTGGGCTAAAACCAGTTAAATATGATTTTAGGTTTCTGAAGAGGCCATGGATTAGGAAAAATAAATTAGTCATGAAGACATCTAAGATGTTGTGGATGAGGGAAGATGCTCCAACCAAAAACACTCTGATAACTCACAGGCATAGAAAACAAACTTATGGTTATCGGGGGGAAGGGGGGGGATAAAAGAGGAGTTTGGGATTAGCAGATATACACTACTGAATATAAAATACATAAACAACAAAGACCTATTGGATAGCACAGGGAACTATGTTCAATTCCTTATAAAAACCTATAACAGAAAAGAATCTGAAGAAGAATATGTATATATATATATATATATATATAAAACTGAATCACTTTGCTGTACACCTGAAACTAACACAACATTGTAATTCAACCATACCTCAAAAAAGAAAGAGAAAAAAACCTCTGATAAATTAGCATTTAAATAATTAAATAATTGTAATGAATAATATATAATATAATTAATAATGATTAAACAATGAGACAGACAGTGACACAGCATGGAGGAGAACAGGAGGATTAGAGCAGTGACCTACCCCCTCAGAAAGCCATCACCCTGAGCAGGAAGAAGTGGGACAGCAAATAACACATTTAGGGCATCCATGACCCCATCCCCACACAGCGTCTATTGTACGGAAGACACACAGCAAACACTTCTGTTTGCTTCTTAAAATATAAGCCATGTTAAAACTTTACTCAGAATCGAGTTAATTCAGTAATGCAAAATGTAAATTTGACTGTGGAAACAGGTGCAGGCAATCCCCTAGACTAATAAAATTAGTCAGCTGTAAAAACTACTAAAAGTGTTAAATGATCTCTTAAAGGCCTAATAGTATCGTGGAAGAATAATACTGCCGTACGAAGTCCGAGTGAGGACTGGTGCCCTGATGGAGGTGACTGAGAAAGCGCGCTTTGTTGTTCGTGGCTTGCTCAGTCCACAGAGAGCGGAATGTGCAGGCTCCCTGCCAGGTTTCAGGAAGCCGGGAGGTCTGTATGTTATGCTAACTGACGGTTCTGCTCAGCCAAGCCTTCCATTTCTTTGAGAATCCCACGACTGTCTAGCTCCATGTCACTTCCTCCAGGAAAATGCCCCTGAATTTTCCCTCCTCTGAAAGTTCGCTGTTTTCTCTTTCTTCGACTTTGGGACACACATCCCAGCAGGCTTGTGCAAGCAGAGCAAAGACTGACTCGTCGTATGTGAGAGTCTAAAGTTTTCAGAAATGAACAAGGACAGAAGCTAACACATAGCAGCACCTGGCATGTGCCAGACAGTGTTCTAGGCACCCAGTGTTAACTCGCGTTTTTCTCATAACTCATCCCACAGGAGGGGTACTTTGATTCCCTCTCTTTCAAATGAGGGAACCGAAGCACAGAATTGATAGGTGGGTGGCCTCGGATCGTGGAGCGGGCTCCTACCAAACGACCTCATCTCTGTCACACACTAGACAGTCACATTCCATGAACACACCGAGGGTTTATATTTGACCGATACCCAAAATCAGCCTTGGAGAGTTTCCTAAAGTCACCACACCCTTAACGATTTATGTGTGTGTGTGTGTGTGTGTGTGTGTGTGTGTGTGTATGTGTGCATATGTGTAGAATGCTAAACCTATGTAGCCTCATAAAATGCAAATTTATTTTGAGTGTTAAGACCAGAGTTCCAGCTGCAGCTCAGTGGTAAAGAACCTGACTATTATCCCATGAGGACTCAGGTTCCATCCCTGGCCTCGCTCAGCAGGTTAAGGGTCTGGAGTTGCCATGAGCTGTGGTGTAGGTCGCAGATGCGCCCGGGATCCTGTGTTGCTGTGGCTATGGCTGTGGTGTAGGCCGGCAGCTGTAGCTCTGATTTGACCCCTAACCTGGGAAATTCCATTAGCAGTGGATGTGACCCTAAAAAAACCAAAAGAAAAAAAAAAAAAGAATACCATGCTAATTCCCTCCTGGCAGTCTCCCAGAAGCTGCTGGGACAGAAGCTGGTGCAGGCTGCCTTTCTCCCAGCAACGCAGAGCTGGGACTAATGGGGAGCACTGGTTTACTCCAATCCTGAGAGAAAGTTGCCACTCCAGCAGCTATTGATATGTGCTCTCAGAAAAAAGTAACTTTCTTAGTTCCTTTCTTTTACCTTGTTTTTTGTTTTCTTCCTTTTCATATATTGGTTCTTATTTACTCGGTAGCAAAATAATTCTATTCTTGGCATTTCGTATTCGTTTTTCATTGCTGTCCAAATAAACCACCCCAAATGAACACAAATATACTGTCTCACAGTTTGCAGATCGAAAGTCCCCGTGGGCTCAGCTGGCTTCTCACTCCAGGTTTCACAAAGCAGACATCGAGGTGTCAGAGGGCTGTTAATTTTTGGAGGCTCCAGAAGGAAATCTGCTGCCAGGCTTATTCAGGTATTGGGCTGAAGGTAGTTCCTTGCAGCTATAGCACGGAGGTCCGTGGGCTTCTAGAAGCCTCCACAGGCCTTAGCTCACGGCCCCTGGCTGTGTCTGGAAGCCAGCAAGGCGTCTCCCTCCCACTTGGATTCTCTCTGACCCTCCACCCATGCCCCGTCTCTCTGACCCTCTGCCTCCCCTCTTGCCATTCAAGGCCTCATGGGATTACACGGGGCCCACACCACTAATCCTAGATTATCTCCCTATTTTAAGGCTAGCTGATTAGTAACCTTAACTCCATCTGAAAAGCGCCATCACAGAAGTATCTAAATTAGCATCTGATTGAACAACTAGAGGACAGGAATCCTGGAGGCATCTCTAGAATTCTGCCAACCACACCTTGTCAACCCTCCAAGGGAAGAAAGGAAATGTTGGCTTGACCGGAAGTTAAGAATGCGCCTGTGTGTCCCTGGTTTCACTCCACATTCTGTATTTTCCAACTTAATAGTGATGGTACCTATTAAAAATAAACACATTGGAACAAGAAATTTAGGTAGTTATAATTATAAAAAGACGCTCAGAATTTCCTGGCAGTTCCACAGGTTAAGGATCCAGCATTGTCAGTGCTGTGGCTCTGGTTACTGCTATGGCATGGGTTTGATCCCTGGCCCAGGAACTTTTTTTCTGCCATGGGTGTGGCCAAAAATAACAGTAATATAATAATCATAAAATGCTTTTACCAGTGAGTTATTACTTTATATAATATCCCTTTATGATATGTAAATATACTGATTGAATTGAATGATATAAAATATATGAGTATGTATTTTAATGCTATCAATAAAACTATCTATAAAATAATTTCAGGAGTTCCTGTTGTGGCTCAGTGGGTTAAGAACCTAAAATAGTGTCCTTGCGTATGCGGGGTTCGATCTCTGGCCTCACTTGGGTTAAGGATTCAGTGTTGCTGTGGCTGTGACCTACTTCGGCCTGCATCTGAAGCTCCAATTCATCTTCTACCCGGCCTGGGAATTTCCATGTGCTGCAGGTGCGGCCATAAAAAGAAAAAAAATAATAATAATTTCAAGGTATTCCCTGGTGGTGCAGCAGGTTAAGGCTCCAGTGTTGTTATAGCTGTGGCTCAGGCTGCAGCTCTGGTGAAGCTTCAAGCCCTGGCCCAGCGAACTTCGTCGGCATGCCACCGGTGTAGCTCCACCCCCCCAAAAAAATTCAACATCATGATTAACTTTTGCTTCAGATTTTGCATGCAGCCTAATGACAAGGGAAGTGAAGCAGTGGCATGCCCCAATGTGTTCAGAGTGACCCTAGGCAAAAATAAAAAATGAAAACAAAAAAGAAAAAGAGTTGACAGTACCTAGCTAGCCTCTCTGTGTTGAAAGGCGTTGTAGGCCTAGAGCATTCGAGAAAGAAGTGTCAATCTTTCTCCAGATCTCCCGCATTGCACCACTGCGTCAGACTCGCAGTGCTCACATTTCCTCTCCTCTGACACTTCCTCTGCCACCACCAGAGGCCACTTCCTCTGGGTCTGTCAACAGTGGAAATTGAAAACAGCTGTTCTCCAATCCTTTGGAATAATAGGTTCTCTGTGTACATCGGGTTATCAGGTCTTCAAGGTCACCTCCAATACCTGAGGAGGCCATGGAGGAGAAGAATTTTGAAGCTGAAAGCGGCCTTAGTAATCGTCTCATCCATTTCCTCCCAAGGCAGGAGTCCCATCTGTAACCTCCGTCTCCAGCCCTGCTTTGGCCTCTGCACAGACACTTCCAGAACAGGCAGCCCAGGATCCCTCACGCAGCACAATCCTCTTGAGAGCACTTGAATTGTTAGAAACATCATTCTTATATTTAATGGAATCCGACTGTCGTTTCTACAGGAACTTATACTGTTATCTCCAATTAGAGAGAATGCATACCTGTGTTTTCTTTTATATAGTGGTTGACCTATTTGAAGCAAGCTCTTCTGTCCCTTTAAATGGTGTAGTCTGGTTTAAACTTTATCACTTCTTCATGAGTGAATACATTCATTGTATTATCTATTCCATTCCTTTCTGAAGGCTCTTCACTTTGAGAATGCCCCTCTTTTAAACAATGATTCAAACATGAAGTGACTGACATTTACACATAGAATACTTGTATATTCTATATAAAATAAGGCTGAAACTTACAAATAAAATACTCAATATGATAAGCAAGGCTCAAAAGAGGATAGTGTATTTCCATTCTTCTAAATTCAAAGTCTGTGTTGTTTAGGGTTGCATATATAGATAACATAAAAAGCCAGTTAATGCCACTTATGAAAGTCACGACAGAGCTTATTTCTTGAGAAAGGATAGAGATGTGAATAGGGAAGGCTGGGTTTGCGGGGATGTTTCTGAGTATCAGCAGTGTTCTATTTCTTGACTCTAGGGGTGATTTCGTAATGTTCACCTTACAGTTTCATTAAGTGTACATACATGTTGTATCCACTTTTCTGAAGGTGTATTTCACATTTGTGCCCAGTTGCTCACATTTTCCCCTACAAATATGGGTGCATACTTTTTAAACAGTTCACTTTCTAGAAAATTGTCCCAAGCAAGTAATTAAGAATATATACAAAATTTAGCTCAATGTATGGTTAATCAAAAGATTCTAGGAGTTCCCATCGTGGCGCAGTGGTTAACGAATCCGACTAGGAACCTTGAGGTTTCGGGTTCGCTCCCTGCCCTTGCTCAGTGGGTTAACGATCCGTCGTTGCCGTGAGCTGTGGTGTAGGTTGCAGACGCGGCTCGGATCCCGCGTTGCTGTGGCTCTGGCGTAGGCCAGTGGCTGCGGCTCCGATTCAACCCCTAGCCTGGGAACCTCCATATGCCGCGGGAGCGGCCCAAAGAAAGCAAAAAGACAAAAAAAAAAAAAAAAAAAAAAAAAAGATTCTAATAAGCTAAAAAAAATAAGCCAAGAGTAAATTAAATACCCATAGTTAGTTATTTATGACATACGTATTTATTGATAGAAATTTATTCCTTTTTTTTGCCAAATACAAAAGATTAAGATGAAAATCTGTATGATTACCTGTGGGAAAATCTGAAAAGGATTTCAATGAAATACTAAAATGATTTCTCAGAAGCTTAATATGCTTTACTTTCATTTTCTTCGTCTTTGTCATCCCTGCTTTTAGATTATTCTATAATGATATATGCATAAATATAAGTATAGGAGGCCTCGTGGGCATAGCTCTCTGTCTTGTGGAGCCTGGCTGCTTGCATCCTACATGGAAACTATTCTTCAGCGCCATCAGTTTTGCACAGATTTTGTAGAAGTTACTATAAGACACTGGGAAAAAAGAAATGGGAATAGTCAAGCGAAAGGCAAGGTCAGCTGAATTCAACCCACATCTTTTTTAATTTGGTTTTTAAAAACAGAAGTTAATCAATAACAGAATGAGTCAAGTCGTCTTGTCAAAGCCTCGTTAGAAAAAAAGCAGGTACCAGGCTCCTCCTCTTCTCTCTTTCCCACCTTCCGGATGTGACAATTTCAACTCTCATTGCTGATTCTTGTAGCACATGCCCCCCTATTCTGAACAAGAGGTGGGTATGACTTGTCTTGGTCCCGTAGCTTTAAGCTTTAAGCTACGAGTTACCTAATGGACTTCCCACTAAAGAAGGTGAAGTTCGTTTCTTTGGCTGCGCACATTCTTGTCCTCCCAGCCTCTCAAGACCACAATTTTGGTTATAAACATTTAGTGTTTACATCCTCAAGACAGGAATGCAAAACAGCTGAGTCATGCAGTATTTATCATGTTACCCCAAATTTTTCTGTTGACCTCGGAGTTAATTGTTGTTTGTACTTGTTTATTTGCTTAGTTTTCAATGTCCTTATCTTTCCCAGTTGTCTAAATCTCTTCTCAATTCATTGAATACATTCTCTGTCCATCAGGTTCACAATTTTTTTTTTTTAAAGAAATCTTTCCCAGAGCTCCTATCTCCCCTTAGGACCAGCTGCTCACTCAGACCTCCTGCATCAGGCCTGGTGTTCCTTTCACTTGTCTCTGGTGTAGATCCATGCCCTGGATCCCATGAAGTCCTCCTTGAAACGTTTCCTCCCATATTTTGGTGGAATCCATTCCTCTGTAGCTTCCTAAACAGGGCTGCATGGAAAGTCATTTCTTCTGAGATTTCAGACATCTAAAAAAAAAGTCATTATTCTACTTTTTCACTTAATTAATGGTTTTTGTGAGTATAGAATTCTAAGCTGGAATCATTTTCCCTCAGAATTTGGAAAGCATTGCTCTGCTGTCTTCTAGTTTCCAGTGTTGCAATTAATAAGCCTGATACGAGTTAGAGTCTTGAATTTCCACAGGTAGTCTTGAATCCTTCAGCTGGAGCAGTCTTGAAATCCTTCTTTAATAATTTCTTAGAGTTCCCTGATGGCCTACTGGTTAAGGATCTAGTGTTGTCACTGCTGTGGCCTAGGTCACTGATGTGGCAGGGCTACTGCTCTGGAGTAGGTTCAATTCCTGGCCCAGGAACTTTTGTATACCTTGAATGTGGCCAAAACAAAATTATAAATAATTTCTTTACCTCCATTTCCAAATTTCTTTCTTTCTGAAACCTTATTCGGATGTTGAAACTTCTGGAAAAGTCTTCTAATTTTCTTATCTTCTCTCTCCATTTTTGTCTTCTGCTCTTGTTTTCTCAGCGCTTTGTTTAATTTCATCTCCCAATCATTCTGTTGAGGTTTCCATTGCTAGTCTGAATTTCCAAGAAAGCTTACTTTGATCTGTGAGTTTTTGGTCCCTATTCTTATGTCATCAATGAAATAGTTTCCCTTATCCCTCTGTTAGTAGTTTCATTTTTATTTTATTTTATTTTATTTTATTTTATTTTATTTTATTTATTTATTTATTTTTATTTTTTGCTTTTTAGGGCCACACCTCTGCATATGGAGGTTCCCAGGCTAGGGGTCCAATCAGAGCTACAGCTGCCAGCCTACACCACAGCCACAGCAACATAGACTCTGAGCCTCATGTGTGACCTACACCACAGCTCACGGCAACACTGGATCCTTAACCCACTGAGTGAGGCCAAGGATTGAACCCACAACCTCATGGGTCCTAGTTGGATTCATTTCCATTGCACCACTATGGGAACCCCCATTTTTATTTTTTTTAAGCTATCTTCCAAATTGCTTTTCTTTTCCCCTCTTGTTTTGAGCTCTTAGTTTCTGTGATTCTTGGCTGGGCACCAAAAAGCTGATGAGAAACTCTACAAAAAGAATAGGGTCCTTTGGATTGACAGAGAAGAATTTTCCAATCTCTGCTTGGAGTGAGGGAGTCAGCATCCCAGGTGCAGCTGGGGGAAGAAGATTAGAGATGATGGAAAGGGAGTCTCCGTGGTCAGTATGCTCACACAGTCACATAATCCCCCGTTTCCAACTGAGAACACGGCTCTCAACTCCACCAGGCATCCTCCAGTTCAGAGACTCACTGGTTAACCCACCCAGAGATGAACAACCAGTCTTCCCCCCCAACAGGAAGGGGATCTGAGAACTACTATTTCCTTAAAAATGTTTTTATGAAGTCTTCGAGATTCTAGCTCCCCCTTCAGCCATCTTCCAGGGTACATGGTGCTTCCCCCCAAAGCCCCAGATTTGGGCATCTTGTCCAGCATAAATCAGCTGCTTCTCAGCTTTCCCACAGCCAACTGAGGCTCAACATTCTTAAGTCTGCTACATCAGTAACCATTTGTTCTGCTTTCTAGTTTTCCAGTTTTCTTCTTCTCTCCCACTTTCTTTGCCATATCAGTATGTATACTGATTATATACATATATAAATACATTTTTATATATGCAACTGTATATATGCAAACATTTATATATAAATACATTTTTATATATACAACTGTATATATGCAAACATTTATATATAAATACATATGCAAATGTCTATATATAGTTGTATATATAAAATATATTTATATATAGGTAATCTAATTTATTAGGGATTTGGCAAGGTGCACAGATAAACATGAATATCTAATTTGCCATCTTAATTGGAAACTACTCACGTGCTTTGTCATATGAATTCTCTCATGACAAGTGTTTCCATATTTTTTATGTTCCGATCCATTCCTTGAGAAAAAAAAAAGTGGTCATGGATAATTTTAAATTTCAGTCTTGTGTTTTTTTCCCATGGTTCATCCTTTTAAGGTAATTTGGCAACTCAATCACGCGGTAGGAATGATAATCATAATGAAGAGAGCCACTATTTTATGTGTATCTGGCACTAATACCAGGTCAAAGGAACAGGTACCCCTCACGGCTCTGTGTTATCTGCATGTCTGATAGCCAAGTTCTTTGTCTTCATTTAAGTCCTGGGTTGGGAAACTACAGTCAATGGTCCAAACCTGGCCGGCTGCCTGTTTTTCTAAGTAGATTTATGGGAGTTCATTTGTCTGCATGTTGGCTTCGGCTACTTTTGCACTGTGATGCCAGAGGTGAGTAGTTACAACAGAGGTCATATGCTCTGTCAAACCTAAAATACTTACTCTTTGGCCCTTTACAGATAAAGTTTGCCACCCCTCTCACTTTAAGTTATTGATAAAACACATTTAATATGACAAGACGAGAACTAACCTCATTAGTGAGGAACCAACCTCCCTGTCAGCTGACATTAACTCATTAACCAGGACATTTAGACAATCAGCAATAGATCTCTTTAACTTCTAGTGTTGTTGTTTTTGTTGGCCACACCCACGGCATGTGGAAGTTTCCTGACCCGGGACTGAACTTGAGCCACAACAGAGACCCCAGCTGATGGAGTGACAACACTGGACCCTTAACCCACTGAGCCACAAGGGAAATCCTAATTGCATGGTTTTTGGACTATGCATATCAAGTATATGGGTGAACACATAAAAATTAATGCTGACTTTAAACCGAATGTATAGTCTTGTAAGATAAAAATCCCCTATCACCTTGATATTTAAGCAGTGATAATATTCAAACACACAAAAAATACTGTAGGAAGATATTCAGGTACAGGATTCTATAATCCTATGCATGAGATTCTAAGGAACACAGAATTCTAAGAGATTCTCAGAACTCACAAAATGCAGAATATTAGACCCGCAGAAGGAAAAGGATTAACGCTACAAGTTTATAAAATATTGCTTACTAGTTTTACCTCTTGGAGATTAACAATATATTAGCACATGAAAGATTGCGCAAATTTCTGCAATAGAAAAATCCGAATGCCTTTGTCTATGTAAACAGTACCCATCGGAAATTAGCGCTTCAATTCTGAGACTCTGATTCCATCTTATTGGCATTGATATCACTGGAAACACTGTCAAAGACTTTGCTGTCACCATGGATACTAACCAACATGATTAACAATATTTTTTATGGTTTTCAGAAACTCTAACTTTGCAGTTCTCTGGATATTCTAGCGGAGTTTTTCATGGATGCTAGTCTAAAAGAAGCTGATGCTGAGTTCCCTTGCAGCACAGTGGGTTAAGGACCTGGTGTCATAGCTGCAGTTTAGGTTCAATTCCTGGCCTGGGAACTTCCACATGCCCGAGTGTGGCCAAAATAAGCAGCTGAAGGTGACGGTTAACCAAGACAGAGGCAGGCAGTGTTTGTCATTCACTGCTTCCCTCTCCCTTATTCTGAGACAGTGGAAAGGAATGCAGGGAATATAAAGACAATGACTCTTTAGCTGTAAGGCTGCTGGGAACCACTGGAACACTCGGTATTCAGCAACCAATGAGGACAGTCCTTCAGCAGGTTTAGGGCAGAGCTTGAGCATCTGACCTTGGACCACATGAACCACTGCTTCTGTGATCCACTGGGTACGCCTCGGTCAAGGCCCATTGATGGATAATGGATCTGTCGTTGCTCTTTCCCGTAAAATCCTCTCTACCACGCGAGCATTGTGATCACCCCTTTTCCTACCCGTCAGAAGTGATGGTAGTCATTGATAAAATAGTTTACTTGCACCCTATCTTAGGCCTCAGCTTATATATGTAGCAAAAAGATATTTTAAACCTAATGCTTCTGCTCATTACACACGAGGTACGTGCTCAGTAAGAGCCATCCTTACGAGTTATTTCTTTCACACAAAGCATAAAATGGAAAGGGCCACAGGGAATCAGGATTTTCTCCACTTACGTGAACTTATAATGATTTACTGCCTGATAATGTCATCTCTCATTCAAGAAGCAAGCCATACTGTCATTCTCATTTTGCAGATAAGTAAACCAAAGTTTAAAATGATCAAATAACTTGCCAAAGTTCTCAGAACAGAGCCACGATACAAACTTAGATCTTCTATCTACCCATTCCATGTGCTTTCTAACAAAGCAAGTGCCTGTCCAAATACTTTTTTTCATTCTCCAATTCTATCAGTCTAGTAGTTCTGTTTAAAAAAAGAAAAGCAGGAGTTTCCATCGTGGCTCAGTAGTTAACGAAACCAAATAGTATCCATGAGGACATCAGTCCCATCCCTGGCCTCATTCAGTGGGTTAAGAATCCGGCATTGCCATGAGCTATGGTGTAGGTCAAAGACATGGCTCGGATCCCATGTTGCTGTGGCTGTAATGTAGGCCAGCAGCTACAGCTCCGATTAGACCCCTAGCCTGGGAACCTCCATATGCCACAAGTGCAGTCCTAAAAAGACAAAAAGACAAAAAAAAAAAAAAAAAAAGAAAGTTACTATACAGCTGTAATAATCAAAACAGTGTGGTATTAGCATAAAGATAGACATAGATGAATGGGAAAAAAATAGAAAACAAAAGTGGATCTACACTTCCACGGGCAGTAGATTTTCAGCATATACCAGTATAATTCAAAGGGGAGGGGAGTTCCTGACATGGCACAGCAGAAATGAACCTGACTAGGAACCATGAGGTTGTGGGTTCAATCCCTGGCCTCGCTCAGTGGGTTAAGGATCTGGCATTGCCATGAGCTGTGGTGTAGGTCGGATCTGGTGTTGCTGTGGCTATGGTGTAGGCCAGCAGCTATAGTTCCGATTAGACCCCTAGCCTGGGAACCTCCATATGCCTCAGGTGTGGCCCTAAAAGGACAAAAAGACCAAAAAAAAAAAAAAATTCAATGGGGAAAGGATAGTATTTTCAGTAAATAATGGATATTATTATTCAGTAAATAAGATGAAATAATTGTACATCCATATGAAAAAATAAAAGTAGAATAGAAATGAAGCTTGACCGTTTCCTCACACCAAATTTAAATATTAATTTGAAATGAAGAGTAGACTGAAACTTAGAGAAAAACTAATAGAAAGACATTATGTATTCACAAAGTTGGGGTAAGAAAAGATTCCTAGACAGAACACAGTCAAGTTACAAAATAAAGAGTTGATAAATCAAACTTTATTAAAATAAAAACCATCTGATTTGTGAAAGATATCATTAAGAAAATGAAAAGAAGGCCATAGACTAGAAAAACATAGTCATAATACATAAATCTCACCAAAAATCTGTACTCAGAATATACAAGGAAATCACAATTCAATAATAATTAAAAAACACAATAAATAATGAGCAAAGATTCGAATAGTTCCATCTATATGTGTGTGTGTGTGTGTGCTAATGAAAAAAATACTTAGAATCATTAGTCCTCAGAATAATCCAACTTAAAGCCATAAAGATATACTACTGCACACACTAAAATGGCTAAAATTATAAAGATTGACAAAGATTTGGGGTCATTAGTACTTTTTAACATTTCTGTTGGGACTACTAAATGGAACAAACACTTTGGAAAACAGTTTGGCAGTCCCTTATAAAGCTTCTCATACACTCACCATGACTCAGCAATTCAATTCCTAGATACCCACTCAAAGAAATGAAAATGTATGTTCTCACAAAGATTTGTACTTGAAGTTTCAGCAGCTTATTCATAATAGCCAAAATTGTTCAATAAGGAGTTCCCATCATGGCACAGTAGAAACGAATCCATCTAGGAACCATGAGGTTGCTGGTTCAATCCCTGGCCCTGCTCAGTGAGTTAAGGATCCAGTGTTGCTGTGAGCTGTGGTGTGGGTAGCAGATGAGGCTCAGATCCTGTGTTGCTATGGCTGTGCATAGGCTGCAGCTGTAGCTCCCATTGGACCTCTAGCCTCAGAACCTCCATATGCCTCATCTGTGGCCCTATAAAGCAAAAAAAAAAAAAAAAAAAAAAAAAAAGAAACTCTATAATAGCCAAATAGGTAAACAAATTATGGTGTATTTATGTAACAGAATATGCTACTTGGCAATGAATACAAAAAGCAAGGGATACATATGCCACAACATAGATAGGGCTAAAATAACTATGCTGAGGAGTTCCCTGTTGGCAAGCTGATTAAGGATCTGGCATTGTCACTGCTGTGGCTCAGGTCTCAGCTGTGGCACGAGTTCAATCCCTACCCCTGGAACTTCTACATGCTGCAGGCAGAGCCAAAAAAATAATAAAATAAAATAAAATAATTATGTTGAACAAGAGTAATCAGACACAAAGGATGCATGCTGTGTAATCTCGTTTTATGAAATTCTAGAAAAGGCTCAGTGCATTCTTAAGGTTTGCAGTACCAATGGGGCAAGATGGAACTTTTGGGGGTGACAGCAATGTCCCTAAATCTAATAATGGTGGAAATTATATGGTTGAATATACTTGTCATATCTGCACACTTAAAATGGGTGTATTTTATTGTTTGTCTCAGTAAAGTTGATTTCCTCTTTTTTAATAAATTTTACTGGAGTATAGGTGACTTACAAAAAGTTGATTTTTTTGTTGTTGTTGTTATTGTTTTTTGGCTTTTTAAAGCCATACCCACAGCATATGGAGGTTTCCGGCTAGAGATCAAATTGGAGCTGTCCCTGCCAGCCTGCGCCACAGCCACAGCAATGCGGGATCCGAGCTGCATCTGCAACCTACACCACAGCTCACGGCAACACCGGACCCTTAACCCATTGAGAAAGGCCAGAGATTGAACTTGCATCCCCATGGATGCTAATCAGATTTGTTTCCACTGAGCCACAACGGGAACTCCAAAAAGTTCATTTCTTAAAAGTATATTAAAGGAGTTCCCCTGTGTCACAACAGGATTGGTGGCATCTTGGGAGTACTGGGACTTAGGTTCGATTCCCTACCCGGCACAGTGGGTAGGTTAAGGATCCAGCATTGCCATAGGTGTGGCTTAGGTTGCAACTACGGCTTAAACCTGATCTCTGGCCCAGGAATTCCATACACTGCAGGGCACCCAAAAAAGCAAAAAGCAAAAACAAAAAAAATCAAGTGCATATACAGAAATAGAAAGAAATCCAGAAGTACAGATATATCTACATGATGAAATTATGGGTGATTTTTACTCCCTTTTTTTTACTCCCTTTATTTTTCTCTTCTGTGCAATCCAGTATTTTTATTATTATATATAATGGTTAGTGATTAAAATAAAAATAATATCTCTTCTGAATTCCTGCCATAGCTCAATGGGTTAAAGGATCTGGCATTGCCACAGCTGCAGCATAGGTCACAACTGCATCTTGGATTCAGTCCCTGGTCTGGGAACTTCCATATGCTGTGGGTGCAGACATTTACAAAATAATAATATATATTCATTAAAAAAGAACAAAGCTATGTGTGTACTTTTCTCACCCCCGAGAGCAATTTTTTTTTATCTTTCCCTGAGAGCAAAGACAGTCTTATTCATCTCTGAATCCCCTTAATCGGGGCTGTGAAACTCTAGTCCAGGTGCCTGAGCCCAGCACCCCGCCCCCTCTGGTGAGCCGAATTGAAATGGAAGCTTCACTTTGGTTGTCACCCTTACCTACTGCCTGGCCTGCTGCCTCTTGAGAATCATTTCGAAGTTTCTCCCTCAATGTTCATTTTCTTCCCTATTGTCTTCCACCCAGTTTTATAGCTCTGTAGGTTGTAGGGGAAAAAAAAGAAAAAAAAAAAACCAAAAAACAGAGATGGGCAGGAATTCAAGTAGTTAAAAAAAGAGAGATTTTACTCAAGAACTATTGCACTGGGGGAGAAGAAACAACCCCAAATGCACGGAAAGTGGACATGCAGAGCCAAGAAGCAGGGTGAGAACCACAGCATGAAACACGGAGAGTGCGGGGATTCTGGCTAAGCTGACAGGACAGTATTCTCGAAGAAGGCAGGCCAGGGGGGTGGCCTGTCACCTGGGGGGCGGCGGAGGATGAGGAATTTGATCAGATACCAAGGATGGGGGATTCTCACTGACCTGACAGAGCAGGATTCCTCCCAGGACAGCCTAAGGGAAGGCGGCTCAGAGGAGCCTGACTCAGGTGTGGCCTTCTGCCGTGTCGCTTCTCTTCGCATGCCAATTTCAGGTCTCCTCGCTCTGTCCCAGGCTCTCCTATCCCCTGAGACCCAGACAGGTAACCACACACCCCTCCCTCCCCCGGAGCTCCCGGTTGCCATGACAACCTCCTCCCAGAGTGGGCTGCTGCCCCTCCTGGGCCCTGGGCTGGAGGCGGCTGCTGGCGGGAGGTTTCCCCACCCTCACAAGGTCCTGGAAGAACCTCGGCGGCGGGACCTCCCTGTGCAGGTGTTCCGCCGTCCCCCCTCCCCGGCCCCATCCCTTCCCTGCTTGAACTCTCTCTTTTTTTCTCCTTGACTAGCTTCCGCCATTGTTGTGGGTTCAGGAGACATTCCTTCCCCTGTCTAGAAAGTTCGATGATACTGGCTCCTCCTGACTCCCATTCCTCAGGCAGGCAGAGCAGCCTGCCTGCGTATCTCAGCCTTCATGTGTGCCTCCTCCAAGAGAGATAAAGCTAGTATCTAGTCCATCCTGTACCGTGAGCACAGAAGGCTCCCCTGGGCCGGTGACAGGCCTGATAAATGGAATCAGGGACAAAGGGTGGATTCCCAGACAGAGGAAGTAACCTTCTAACACACCAGGAAGGCAGCCAGACGTGAGGTGGCAAGCTGGCAAAGGTTTCCCTGTCCCTGTGTCTTACCCTCTCACTTCACGTCAAGTCGCTTCCTCTAGTGCTGGTTTGCTTTTTTAATTGCAGTCTTTTATCCACCATAGCAACGAATCATCTCAAAGAATTGCTGAATAGGTTCCTCTTTCTGAGAAAGCAGTCAGGAGACTCCCACCTCTGCCCAGCGGTGCTTCTGCTGCTCCCGGGGAGGAGCTGGGACACCACACGACGGACAAAGTCCTGGCGGCCCTGAGCCACTGGTACAAACAGGAGTGAGAGCTGTGATGAGCTCTGGGCTAGAGAGACTCTTGTCCAGGTGCCTGAGAAGTGACCCAGACGCGCTTAACAGGAGGGAGAAGTTACACTAATTCTGTGTCTCCTCCGATATGATGCTCTGCCTTCTTGACTCATGGCTTTTGTAGGAGGACATCTCTGTAGGATCATCTCTGTAGGATGCATATAGTTGCACATAGGTCTGTTGCTAACTAATTTTCAATTGATTTAGTTATAGAAAAGGCTCAGGAGCTCCTGTCGTAGCTCAGTAGTTAACCAACCCGACTGGTATCCATGAGGACTCAGGTTCGATCCCTGGCCTTGCTCAGTGGGTTAAGGAACAGACATTGTCGTGAGCTGTAATGTAAGTTGCAGACGTGGCTCGGATCCCACATTGTTGTGGCTGTGGTGTAGGCCGGCAACTCTGATTCGACCCCTGGCCTGGGAACTTCCACATGCCTCTGATGTGGCCCTAAAAAGACAAAAGAAAGAAAGAGAAAGTGAGAAAGAGAGCGGGAGGGAGGAAGGAAGGAAGAAAGGAAGAAAGAAAGAAAAGCCTCGGACTGATTTTATTCTAATGGGGAAATCTGTGATGTTTGACATGCTGCAGACCTAGCAAGGTCACTGTCATAGTTAACATTTGATAAGAGATCTGTGAGTGATGATGTCATCTCCCCCTCCTGCACGGGGCAGCCTTCGAGTTGTGAGTTGCATTCAGGGCTAAAGGAGGGTTAACAGGAGAGAGATGCAGCACAGCCCAAAGGCTTGAAAACCACAAGCCTCTGTATTTCCTATTTCTCTTAAAGGGCAGGCTACTTAACATGCCCTGCCTATTATCAGTATAACAAGCAAGAGTGGGAACATTTCATTAAACAGTCGCTAACTACAACTCTTTGAGACTTGAAGGGAGTTTTTCCCTTTCAGCTCAGTTCTCTTTTGTCTGCATAAGAGGCACACACACGGGCAGGCGGGCACTGTCTTTAAGTGTGATCATTGAGATTATCCCTGTAAATTCTTAATTAGGTGTAAGTTGGAAGGCTCTATTCATTCATTTGAAAACTGCCGTTTTGCCTGCTACAAATGGCTTTAGTAATAAAATTAAACATTTTCAAGTCATGGTCTTCATCAGAACAGGAAATCCATTTATTCTAGAAAGGAAAGAAATACAGAATCATAAATTAAAAAGAAAAAATTTTAGATTGAATTCATTTTTGCTGATCAAAAAGTTGCCTTCGTATTTCCACAAAGCAGGCTCACAATAAGGTTAATTCTCAAGACAGATTAGAATGTCGTTACATGAAAGTAAAATCAAAATCAAAATATATGCATTATTTACTAACTTTTCTACTTTGGTGTGAACCTATTTATTTGAGGGTAGTGTGGATAAAATACAATAAGCTCTTCAGGACTCTTCCCTGAGAAATAAAAATAAGACTGTGCTTCTGAAATACTATCATTCATGTATTTCTGAAAATGCTGAAGAATATTTGAATTTGTTCATTAAACTAATGAGACAAATAGGCTTGATACGTTGACAACTTAAATGCGTAATTTTCATTTTCATCAAATTTACGTCTTCGTTCTGAGTGTATAATAAGCAGCTATTCTGGGCTTGATTGGCACTTGTTGTTGGGAAGGAAAGGTAAGAACTAGCTAGAGAGCCTTAGGATTGTGGTGACAATTTGTCTCAGGGCCTAGCTTTTAGAGACATCCAGGGACCTGCTCATTGAGAATTTCTTGGCTTGGCTTTCGTACCAGTCAGCCCAGTTGGGCACTTGAACCAGTAGGAGCCCGGCTGAATCCGGGCAGTACTGAATTTCCCCTAGAACCCTCAGTGCTGGTGGAGTAGACACATAGGGTGCTCAGGCTGAGCAGGGTCCACCCCGAGTGCCTGTTACTTCTAGTGGGTCAGAAGGGCCTGCTCTTTTGTTCACGCATGCAATTTTCAGCACAGGGGAGAAGGCGAACCATTGTTTACCCAAGTTCGCCAAATTTTTCTCCTGGGACATACGAAAAATTCTCAGGCTGGCCTTTTCCTGGGCTCCTTTCTCCAAATGTCTCCTCAAAGCTTGGGCTGTAAAAGAGGAAACTCAGTTATGGGAGGGAGCTGAAATCTGCCCCCTCTCTCTCCCAACTTTCTAAGATTTCTGACTTTCCACCGAGATAGAAGAATGAACGGAAAAACTCTTACTGTCACGCTTTGCCCTTCTTTGTATATAATCCAGACTCACAAATGGAAGAGAGTTGTTTGTGGAAACTTAAAAACAGAGGGAAATAAACTAAAAACCCACTTTCTTAGATCTCCCATTGATGAATCCCAGACCTTTGCAACTCTCTTTACTCTTTTTAAAAGTACTTAATCATTAAAGAAAGGTTTTATCCCATTTGAATTTAAGATAAAGGCTGGAGGAGAAGGAAGAAGGTACATAAATGTGAAAGGCTTTTTTTGCTTCCCCGCCTTGTACCTGAGGCATATGAAAGTCGAATCAGAGCTGCAGCTGCCAGCCACAGCCACAGCCACAGCCACAGGATCGGAGCTGATCTGAGAACTTCATCACAGCCCGCGGCAACGCCGGACCATTAAACCACTGAGCAAGGCCAGAGATCGAACCTGCATCCTCTTGGATACTAGTCTGGTTCTTAGCCCACCGAGCCACACCAGGAACTCCCTATAAATGTGAAAGTGGATTCAAATTATTCTCCAGATTCTCTGATTCTCTCCCTTTCATTTCCTTACTTGAAGTGAAATCTTTATTAGTCAAATCTTAGTTTTTGAAGGGCATGTGCTGTAACAGCCATTCATGGTTTTCTTCTCCATGAATTTCTCTTTCTCTGCTTTTTCCTTCTTTTTGTCCTTTGGGTCCCCCTCTGACCAACTCCACTCTCCCTAGTCTAAATTACTTAGTTCATAAATTAACCCTCGGTGTCTAAGGGTCCCTTTCTTATAAGGACCCTAAAGGAGCTCCTGCGCCTCCTCTAGACTCGCCCAGGAGAGAAAGACAATGGGTTCCTTAGCCTCCCTCTCTCATCTACCCCGTGAGCAAGGAGGGCATGGCTCCCATGCACGCTCCAGAAAACAAGGTTGCTTTTAAGCTAATTTTCTTTCTTTCTTCTTTTTTTTTTTTTTTTTTGGTCTTTTTAGGGCCTCATCTTCGGCATACGGAAGTTCCGAGGCTAGGGGTCTAATCGGAGCTGTTGCTGCCGGCCTACACCACAGTCACAGCAACGCAGGATCTGAGCTGCGTCTGCAACCTACACCACAGTTCACAGCAATGCCAGATCCTTAGCCCACTGAGCGAGGCCAGGGATGGAACCCACAACCTCATGGTTCCTAGTCAGATTCGTTTCTGCTGTGCCACGACGGGAACTCCATAGCTAATTTTTTTAGTCTTCAAAATCGTCTTTTAATTGGAACTGAGTACAACACGCATAGAGGCATACACACTCAGAGACACACACACACACACACTGTTTAAGTACAAGGAACTTTCAGTGAAAAAGGCGGAAGAGACAAACTCAGTCTTGTCACCAAATAGAACTGGCAGCTCCTCTGGAAATGTATTGGTCATAGAATCATCCCCTCCACAGTGCTCACACACATACACACACTGTCACACACACTCACACATGCTCACACATTCACACACACTCACTCACAGCTTTGGCCCCGTCCCTACCCCCTCTTGACTCAGAATTTAGGATGTGGAAAGTTCTGAGGGACTATCGTCTGTACTGCATCCTCAGGAATGTGTCTAGTAATACCTTCCTCACCCAAAGGAAGCAAGTCAGGAACAGTTGAACTTGGAAATTTTTCAAATCAGAACTCTCTTACTCTTAGCAAAAGCCTCCCAAATTGCAGTGAATCAAATTCATGAATTTTCACTTATAGAAGTGAAAATTCCTTTGTCTCAATTCTTGCTGTTTTCAAAAATCATTTGGATTTTTTAATTAGATAGAATAGGTAATAAATTAATCTGCTTGCTTACAAAGTTCATGTCACTTTGCTTAATTATGCTGTCATTTCCATTCACTAGAAATATCAGTTGAATATACATTCCTCTTCTGTTTTCATTTCAATCATTTAGTAGAAAAGAAAAATAAATTGATAGATCTTGAGTTACACTCAAATAACAGAAGAAAATATTTTCGAGAGATTGCTTAGGAGAAATGTTGATGTACTAGTTCTTAGCTAAGAAGAATCCCCTTATGAAAATATTTTTTGTGGTCTATGAAACCTCATTAAATTTAGGAGAACACTCTTGGGTAAAATGCCAGTATCAGATGGCAATGCCTAACTTCATTTCTATGATTGTGATTGTGCTGACTTTCAAATCAATATTTCTACATAAAGAAGAAAGAAGTTGCCCTGAGTAATACTACATTCTCAGAACTTAACCTTGATTTTCATATCGAATGTCATTAACAAATCTACCTAAAGTAGATAACCACAAAGTTAGTCACAGGACCTCCTCTTACAAACCAAACATGTCATGGTAAGGTTAAAGTTTTCAATTCCTCTCCAGAGCCTTTTCACAAATCCAGAATTTGATGAGTTTAAAGATGATGGACTCTTTTTAAAGGATGCCAACAATATAGCCTGATTAATATCTACCAAAATATATTTTTCAATCTGAAAGGTCATTTACATAGTCCAGTGAAAATGTGGAATTCAAATAGAAAGATATGTCCTAAATCCAATTTTATTCAAGGATAATCATTATCATACTCTGCAGATGTCAGCTTGAACTTACAAATCTTTCCCAGGAAACTTTGTGTAGCTCAGTGCAATTGTGGAGCTTCTGTGATTCCCTAATCCACAGCTATAATCCAGCTTGGGAAAGGTCATCACAAATTTCTCCATTTCAGAACTGCTCTAGGAAATGAGGAAATGATGAATGACCTCCAAGCTGGCTGACTGATCTCCAGTAGGGGCCTTACCATGTTCAGAACTGAACACAGGGTGTAGAGTGCGCTAAATAGCTTATTCTAACTCCACCACCTCACAGGTCCAGTAATGTTAGGTTCGATTAAAGACCAGCAGTAGATAGAAGCATCAACTGTTACTGTCTCCTCTCATTGACAACCTGAGAAACAAAGAGTAACTTGCTTTTGTGGATCATTATTGTGTGTTGTCCATTCTTTGACAGTGATTCCTTAATATTCTGATTCCTTAATATTCTGATAAAGTTACGCACTTCATAGCAAGATGGTGTAAGCGCATGCATATCTATGTACACGTGCAAAAATGTCTCCGGGTACTGAGTTCGAAGAGAAGCACATTAAGAAACCTTGTTCTGGAGTTCCCGTCGTGGCGCAGTGGTTAACGAATCCGACTAGGAACCATGAGGTTGCGGGTTCGATCCCTGCCCTTGCTCAGTGGGTTAACGATCCGGCGTTGCCGTGAGCTGTGGTGTAGGTTGCAGACGGGGCTCGGATCCTGCGTTGCTGTGGCTCTGGCGTAGGCTGGCGGCTACAGCTCCGATTCAACCCCTAGCCTGGGAACGTGGGAGCGGCCCAAGAAATAGCAACAATAACAACAACAACAACAAAAAGACAAAAGACAAAAAAAAAAAAAAAAAAGAAAAAGAAACCTTGTTCTGTTCTGTTCAGTCACATCAGTAGCAAGGACATGTATTGAAAAGCCGTATTCGTTAAAGTTAAAGACCTTGAGAACTTTGTGTTTAAAAGCATATCAGAGGCTACAAAAACAAAATAAATCAGCCGTGTGCTGGAACAGATCAGAATGGTGAGCGTGGTGACACAGCCTCACTTCAGTCTGGAAACAATAGATTTCTTTTCTTTCTCTGACCATTCCCATCATTAACCTTCTCACTGCTATTAGAACTAGTTGAAACCGGAAGTTCCCTTTGTGGCTCAGCGGTGAAGGAGCCCGACTGGTATCCATGAGGATGCAGGTTTGATTGATTCCTGGACAAAAAAAAAAAAAAAAAAAAAAAAAAAGAACTCGTTAAAACCTCGTCCATTCACCCAGCATGATATATGTGATATCTCTTCCTATGCGGGTGACTGTGTTTCCCAGTACAGGTCTTTCTTTCCAGTAGGTGTAATAAATTCAGTTTTCTCTTAATAATGAAAAAAGGGAGGGAGGTCCCTGGTGGCCTAGTAGTTAAAGGACCCAGCATTGTCACTGTATGACTTAGGTCACTGCTGTGGTACAGGTTTGACCCTGCTTGCCATGGGCACAGCCAAAACAATAATAATAATAATAGCAATAATAATAATAAAGGGATCTAGCACAGATCCATGAAATACCAAAAGGACAATAAGAGAATAACATGGATGACTCTGTACCTACTAAATTCAAAATTGGGAGTTCCCGTCGCAGAGCAGTGGAAACGAATCCGACTAGTAACCATGAGGTTGCAGGTTCAATCCCTGGCCTCGCTCAGTGGGTTAAGGATCTGGCCTTGCCATGAGCTGTGGTGTAGGTCCCAGACACGGTTTGGATCTGGCATTGCTGTGGCTGTGGCATAGGCTGGCAGCAACAGCTCCAATTAGACCCCTAGCCTTGGAACTTCCATATACCATGGATGCAACCCTAAAAAGACAAAAGACCAAAAAAAAAAAAAAAATTTAAAATTGGATAGAATAAATACATGTGAAAGATCACTAAAAAAAATTAGCTAAAGGAAAAATTCACAACCTAAACAGTCCTGTAATATTTAAGGAAATTGAATCAGTATTTAACAATCTTTCCACCAAAAAAAATTAAAATTGATTGTTTTGTGAACTGTTTCATTTTCATACAAAATCATCTAAACAAGAAAAATAGCACTCTGAGGTTCATTTTATAGACTAAAATGACTTTGATTCTAAAATAATATAAGAAGAGAAAATAAAAATTAAATTATAAGCCAATTTACTCACATACATAGACACAGAAATATCTGTTGGCCAAACGAATCCAAACAACATGTATGGGAGTCCCAGCATGCATGGGAGTTCTCAAAGTGCTCTATTTCAGGAGCTGAATGTTGATTTAATATTAGAAAATCTATTCAAATTTTCAGTATATTAGATTAAGAGAGTAAAAAGAGATATTTTCAGCAGATTTAGAAAATTTTTTTACAAAACTCAAAACCTAAGATAAAAATTTTAACTCTTAGCTTAGAAAAAGAATAGACTATGTATGAACAATTTACCACAAATATGATATGTAACAATGAAATACTAGCAGTCAGGAACAAGACTGTCATTTCCAATAAACATCATTCTGGAGTGCTGGAAATCAGGTCTGCAAATGTTGTGCACGGGGCTTCCCAATGTCCCTGCTCCAGGAGGCATATGCCAGCCAACAAGTGTCACCTCACGCAGAGTTGGTGCCACACAACCTGTCTTCTGTAGGAGATGTCCTTGATTCCACAGCCTCCCAGAGAGACACTTGGGTTCATAAGCATGTAATGATGAGCATTGTTCCTCAACGAGCTCTGTGTATTTAAGCTGAACCGAATCCTTACAGAGTGAAGGACACCTAAGACACATCATGAGTGTCTTTGGTGGCAGCCAGTGAGGGAGGTAGGAGCTGGTAAAATCCCCACCATCATCAAATGTCCAGGTGGCCCCACTGAGGAGATTCTTTATTTGCTGTGCTTGTCTGAGGACCTCCAAGGTCACTCCCCATCACTCAAACTTCCCATCTCTGATTTCTGAAGAAAGGCAATCCCCAGGCTCTGTAACAAAAGACCACAGATTTGGATGGATTAAAACAACAAAAACTGATTCCCTCATAGTTCTGGGGTCCAGAGGGCTGAAATCAGTGTCACTGGGCCAAGATCAAGATGTCAACAGGGCCTCGCTCCCCTCAGAGGCTGGAACAAGAATTCCTCCCACCTCTTCCTGCTCTAGTGGCTGCCTACTTTCCCCCCCCGCTAGTGCTGGATCACTCCAACCTCTGTCTCCATTTCAGGGTGCCTCCTCCTCTTCTGGGGGTGTCACCTCCTTCTGCCTCTCCTTGGAAGACACTTTGGACTTAGAGCTCACCTGGACAATTTAGGATAATCTTCCCATGTCAAGAGCTTAATCATACCTACAAAGACCTTTGTCCTTATTGTGAGATTTCAAGGCCTTTTCAAGGAGATTGAACTCAAAGCCTCTGGCCGAGACAAGAATTACCAGACCCTCAGCATCACCCCACCCATCTGATTGTAATGCCCCCTCCCCCACCTTGAGCAACCTGGTCTACTCCTTCCTACCCTCTACTAGGAAAAGCTGTGGCCCGCTCCTCACCCCACCCCTGTAGGGACCTTACGTGCCCCCAAGCAACCAGCAAGTATATTGTAAGGCTCCTCTTTCCCCAACCAAATCAGCAGATCAGCAGATGTATTATAAGACCGCTCCTCTCCCTGCGCTATAAAAACAGACAGGGCCACATGCTCATAGGCAGCGCTCCCTGATTATCAGGAAGTCATCCTGCTGCATTTGAAGTGTCTCATCTCAACAAACTCTTCTTCCTTTTCACCCCACTATGAATCTGGAAAATTCTTTTTCTGACCTGTGCATGTGGACCATGACACATGAGGTAATATTTATAGCTTCCAGGGATGAGGATCAGATATCTTTAGATGGCCATTACTTACCCGCCTACACACAATGACCCAGCATCATGAAGAGCGGTTGGAGGCTCTGACCAGCAGCCTGGCCAGGGCCCCCTGGGCTTTACGTAGAACAGCTACCGTGACACAGGCAGCAATATTAGCTTCTGCATTTTAGGCCAAGAAATGATCATGCCCGTGACTACCATCATGGGAATATGTAGCCACAGACTTGCAATTGCTGCTGGCATATATAAAAGATACTGATTTTATTTAGCAGAACATCAGCATGTTCAAAATTAAGAGACCCTTGCCCACTGACTGGCCCAGAATTTGGCATATAATAGGAATCCCCTGGGTAGGTGTTCAGCTGAGCCAAGGGATACCAAAAAGGCACTTGTCAAAGGAGACTGGCATTGGAGAAAAATGTCCCTAGTTTACTTTGTTATAGTAAAAACTGTAGAAAATGTACCAGAATAGGCACGTTTCAACAAGGCTTTTTTGGTTGCAAAGGACAGAGCTGGTCAAGAAAAGAGGGTAGGGGAGTGGTTTTGTAAGAATGTGCAGTTTACTCCAGCTGGTCCCAAAGCAATTCCTCTTTGCCTCTTTCTCAGACCCCCACGTGTTTGTCTCCTTTCCTTTATGCTGGTGGAGAGGTTATTTCCATTCACTCAGCATCACACATGAGCTGTGAACGGAGAATGGCGGGACATACTGAGTAAGAGAGAACAGCCCCTGGTCTCTCCAGGAATGTCCCCAGGAATTGCAAGAGACATGAAAAAAATTATTGCCCCGCACATCCGTGAGGAAAGAGAAGTTTGCGCGTGGGCCATGGTAGCTTGAGGGATCTGGAAACAGAGTCTTGGGATTCAGGAAGCGTTTCACCAAGCTGATGTTTGGTATATGAAGAATGTGGAAGAATTCCCCAGGCAGGGGAGAGAGAGAAGAGAGGAGAGGGGGTGACCCTGGCAGAAAGATAAGTATGTACAAAAATGCCTTCGTGCATAAGTACACTGAAGCCCAGGTGTTCAGAAGCGTGGTAGAATTTTTAGGATGCGTGACAGGAGAAGGGGCAGGAAATGGGACAAGAAGTGTGGATTGAAGCCACATGGTGAAGGTCCTGGCTAATCAGCAAGAGGCTGGACTGACCTGACAGTCACTGGGAGACACAGAGAGAGGTGATCAGATTTGGGCCTTGGAGAGGTGGGGGTTGGTGGCTGAGATGAGTCTGGGAAGTGGGATTCAGGGGGAGAGTTGAGAAATGCTTCAGAGGCAGAATCAACTGAGTTTTTCTCACTGGGCAAGAGGAGAGATGTGCCATCTGTTTAACCTGGGTTTACTAAGCTGGATTGCACTGTGTGGACAGTGCTGGTAACTGAGCCCCTCGCAGGAGAAAGAACAGAGTTGGAACAGCTTTGGAGAATGTGGGTCAAAGAAAGGGGCTGAGTGGGGTTGGTGGGGGTGAAAAGTAAAAATGAGGAACTTGGATAGGATGGGGTTGCCTTTAAAATCAGGCAACCCTGTGACTACACAAAAGACCATTCATTCAATGATACAGGTTAAATGGTGAACTGAATGGTGTGCGAATTACATCTCAATAAAGCTGTTGGGAAAAAAAACACCTTCAGGCCTGGGAGGCAGAATCCACACAAAGGAGAGCAAAGGTAACAGCATTTCTAGGAGTAGGAGGCAAATATCCTCCTGATGTTTCCTTACTTTTCTTGTTTTGTTATTCCTCCTATTCCCTATTTTATTTCCAATCTCAAGTTGCCTAGTTTTTAATTTCCACCAGATAGAGTCCAAAACTCATTTTTAATGGACCTCAAATTCTGATGACTCTGAGTCAGTAATAAATCCACGTACTCACATGTCTCAAAGAGGAAACTTGTGACTGAGAGAAATGGTAATTTGTACCTGATTGAGCATAGGCGGAATGTCACAGAATGCAGTGCGCTATAATCAAGGGACATGTTTCATTCTTCAATTTCTGTAAATGATTTTGAACAACAATATCAGGGAATCTCAAGAACAAAGCTTTTACTCTGATAGAGCAAACCGAATAGAAATACTAAAATATTTTGTTGATAAATAATGATCTATGTTGGGTAAATAATCCTGTTTTTACAGCAGTAATAAAGTATCGGTTCACTTACTGATACATGTCAGACTAATGCATGATTTCGAAATCATAAAATATATTTGTACATGTTAGAAGGTGATGGGAGAAAATGTTTGCAAATGGAATACCTGCTAAGGGGTTAACATACAAACTATATGAGGAATTCATACAACTCAATAGCAAACAAAACCAAATAATCTGATTTAAAAATTGACACAAAGGACCTGAGTAGACATTTTTCCAAAGAAGGCAGACAGATGGCCAACAGGTACACGAAAAGATGCTCGACATCACTAATCGTCAGGGAAATGCAAATCAAAACCACAGTGAGATCACCTCACACTTGTTAAGACAGCTTTTATTTTTTTAAATACAACCTGTAAGAGCACTTGGAGAAAAGGGAACCTTTGTGCTATACTGGTAGGAATGTAAATCGCAGCTGCCTTGGAAAATAGCATGGAGGTTTCTCAACAAATTAAAAATAAAACTAACTTAGAATCCATTCAAAATATTTTATTTTGTTATTTTATTTATTTATGGGCCGTGCTCCCAGCATATGGAAATTCCCAGGCCAGGGATCGAACCCATACCACAGCAGTGACAACATCGGATCCTTACCCACTGCCTCACCAGGGGACTTCCCAGGGGGGAAAAAAAAAATTAATACATTTTAAAAAGGAAAAGAGAAGAAGCCAATTCGGAGTGATTCTGTTAAGATCAGGTCAGAGCATCATCGTCTCGCCTCTGCAGGAAGCCCTACCAGCCTTCCCAGCTCATCCAGAATAAAAGCCCAGGGCCTGCGCCTGGGCTGCCCTGCCCTTACCTTCCTGTCCCAATGTCCAGTCCTCTGCCCCACGTCATATGCTTCTGTGACTCTGCTCTCCATGGGCCTTGAACTCAGTACTCATGCCCTTCAGCAGAGACTCTGGCTGTGCCCTCCATCCAGGAAACTATGGGGCTGGACATCCCATGGGCCTCTCCCTTCAAGTCTTGGTGGCATCCTCTGGACCTCCCTGTCCTCCTCTGCTCTCCCCACTGCACCTATGCCCTCAGGTGTGCCCATTACTGTTTATTAGTTTCCCCACACTTGACCAATGGCCCCACCAAGGCAGAGATGTTTGTTTCCTTCACTTGTGTGTCATCTGTACCCAGAAAAACAACTGACACATAATAAGTTATCTGCACATAACTTTGAAAGAAGGAAAGAATCTATCCCTTTAAGTTTGGTTGATACATATTTATCAGTAAGTATTATAGAAATCAATACATTCTGGAGAACTAAAAATGATTTTTCTCATTAACATATGTTAAGAGGTGCAAGGTATTTCTAATCAGGATTTCACCTCTTTGAAGTGGTGAGAATCCCTTATGAATCTTAAGTACTTAAAATCATATGCACCCTATAAAGGAACTAAGTCTATACAAACATGTGTTTATGCAGCCAATGATTCATTGCTATTAACAACTGCATATGTATCCAGTATCTTAAACAGAAGGGAATGCTGAAATGCCATGTATATTTCTATGGAAAAAATTTTTTTAATTAAAAATAATCTTAGTGAAGTTTCTTGAAGTCTTTTGCCTGTGTATATACGCCTTTGTTAAATATATTCTTACTTTTGTTTCCCCATGAGTTGTACTTTTTTTTTTTTTTTTTTTGTCTTTTGTCTTTGTTGTTGTTGTTGTTGTTGCTATTTCTCGGGCCGCTCCCGCGGCATATGGAGGTTCCCAGGCTAGGGGTCGAATCGGAGCTGTAGCCACCGGCCTACGCCAGAGCCACAGCAACGCGGGATCCGAGCCGCGTCTGCAACCTACACCACAGCTCACGGCAATGCCGGATCGTTAACCCACTGAGCAAGGGCAGGGACCGAACCCGCAACCTCATGGTTCCTAGTCGGATTCGTTAACCACTGCGCCACGACGGGAACTCCGAGTTGTACTTTTTGCATTGTTTCATTGGTAACTCCGAGTGCAGAAAATATGTATCCTTCATCTGGATCACTTTCACAAGTTTTACCAAATAAAGTAAAGCCAGCCCATAATATAGGTTGTTGAACGTCTGAAAGCACATAAAGACAAGACCATGGAAGCACCTTATGGGGACACCACTGGCGGGGTCCCCAGACACTAAGAGTTTGATTTGCTCATGGTTATTTTACCCCGAACTAACTCTTCACAGAGCTCTGCTCAGATTAAAGAAATAATTCAATAAGTAATTGAAAATCTTTGGCATTTATACTATTTGAAAAAATAAATCTCTGGAGACATGGCAGAAAACACACACACACATTTTAATGAGATCTAGTTCAGAGTCAAAAGAACATCTGGTTCATTTGGGGACATATATCATAATTTTAAGAACGTGGAGTGGCTAAAGCCCAAGGGAATAAAATGCAGTGGAAAGTAGATTCAGCATTATTGGCAATGCATTTTATTGCAAAACGGGAAAGATTTATGACTGAGTCATGAAGATTAGCAGTTCAGTTTTCTCACTTTCTTTAACAAATAAATCATATTAATAAGAGTTTTATAAAACTTCAGCATGGTACAGTATAATTTTTAAGTTACATAATAAATAGTGACTAGAAACATTACTGAACCAATTAAAATTTATATTCAGAATTCCCTAGTAAATGTACCTGTTATTATTTTAGAGGTCTGTGAAGGTTTCCATCATGCTGACCTGAATTTAATGACTGCTTAATGTGTTTTATGCACATATGTTCAAAATTTTAAGAAGTTCTACATCGATTATTCATCAATATGTCATATTCTCCAAGTCTAGTAGAAAGGCGTATGGAAACAAAGAGACCAAACAAAGAGTAAACGTTTGCTGTGAATTCTTCCACATCCTGGATTCAACAGTGTAAATATTGTTCGTTTAGAAATCCACTCCTCAAAGAAAATCTCTCTGAGCATAAATAAAAGAGATTCATAATGTTATAAAGACAAAGCCAGCCAGCCAGTAGCAGGGCAATTAACTAACTGTCCATTAGGAAAAGAAGATTCTCCGACAGCATAGAATGGAAGAAATATTTCAGGACTGATCACAACTAGTCTGACTTCAAAATCCATGATAGCACTTTTTCCTTTATGAGTTTTAAGACTGTGGGTGGAATTCTAGCCCGATTCTCTAGCCCTGGGGTTAGTGTGGTGTCAGCAAGCTTTTCACAGCCCATTCTCACAGCCACTCTGCTCAGCTGAGCTCTGCAAACACCATCATAGGCTCCTTTGCCTGTAAATAAGTCCATTTGCCCCACATAGGGTGGCATATAAGAGAAGTACTTACAGAAATACGGTGCAAAACACAAGCAAAGCCCCTCCAACCATTTAAAATTCAGATAAGAATATTGTCTTACCATAAGGGTCAAATTATGAAGCAATTTCTAAAAACTTGTGTATATTTAGCCTCCAAATATAAATACCCCAGGAGCAAGTGACCCCTGCCACGACATTCCTCTCAGCCTCTCAGCCTCTGTCCGACCATAACTGGCCTCCTCGGTCAGCTCTTTGGTGGGAGCTCACTAATTAGAAAGGAGCATCTGAGAAGCGAAAGTGGGGAACACCCTGGGTCCCGTTTGGGGATGGTTTCCATCGACATCCTGTTGCCCAAATGTGTGCATCCACTTCCAGAATCTTCTCAAGCAGTAATGCTCTGCACTCTGCTCTCCGAAGCAGGGTCAGCTTCATAGAGTTAGCAGACTGACCATATACTGTCCCTGGCTAGATACTGGGCTGGCTTTTTCTCCAGAAACATCTCTCCTTTATCCCCTTAGGACATCTGACTTTTTACAATCAAAGACAACTTGACTCCGCTCGGTTTCCATAACAGAGAAACTCCACTGGAAGATGCACGTTTCCAGACTATTAAGTAGGATGGACGCAGGGAATAACTCCTATGCTCAAAGACCAAGTTGCCAGGCTTCCCCCAAACAAGGATGGGTCAGTTTTCCCCAAATTTCCATGAATTTTCCAAGACAATATTAAAAAAAAAAAAAAATCTGAAAGCTTCTACTATCTGCATCTTAAACTAAGAATGCCAGAAAATGATGTGCCAAGACTTTAGAACAAACTTTTAGTCACCCCTCTTAGGGCTCAGCTGAGGAAAAGAATTATGGCGCATCACACACTCAAACCAGCACAGGTTGGTTTCAAGAAGGAATTAGGAAAACATGTTGATTTCTGCTGCCTCATTCATCTTAAACTTCCAGCCCTCCCACCCACCAGGCACTGAAACTGCATGTACAGAACAAAGAGTGCATCTGAGAAGGCAGAGAAACTTTAAGGAAAGAAGAAAACACACAGGCAAGAGAAGAGAGAAATGTTCTCAAAGAAATGTACGCTAAGGGATCTTGACTTTTGTTTACCTAAACTGGACCAAAAAGCATTCCTTTCTAAACAATGAGAAGGCAGCAGACATAAAAGAATCATACAAATTTCATCCCTTGGTCAAAAAAAAAAAAAAAATGGTACTAAATAAATATTGTATCAATCAAGACTCTTTCTGTTGGCAAAGACAGGAACCTAAATCATCCTGAGCCAAAGAGGGAAGCTTATTGGCTCAGACATCTATGCTGCAGCGGGAAGCTCATAGAAGTTCTCTCACCATATCTACGTCTCTCTTTCCTCCCTGCCTTCCTTCCTCCTTCCCTCCTTCCTTTCCTCCTCATTCCTCCCTCTCTTTCTGTCCCCTCTCTTCATTCCCTTCTGCGTCTCAGCTCTATTCCAAGTGCAGACAGACAGCTCCACATAGGAACACAGGCTTCAGGCAGCCCAAGGGCTCTAACAGCAGAAAGAAAAGGTGTCTTCCCAGTCAGCTCCATTTTAATCTCAGAGGACACTGAGAGGCTTGCTTGGGTTCCACACTCATCTCTGTGACTGGCCAGAGGACCATGACCCGCATGGCCTGGATCACATGTCCCTGTCACCATGTGGGACTGGGGGGAACGGAGGAACCCGAAGGAAAGGGAAATTCTTTCAAAGAAAGAGTAGTAAAATAACACGAGTTTACTGCAAACGCCTGCCAAGCATCGGAACATTTGCTAGGTCAATGCTAATCTCGTCAGGCTTAGATTTTTTTTTTTCACAACTTTATCGTAGTATCATTGAAGCACATTAAACTTTACATGTTAAAAAGTGCAATTCACTCAATTGTGACATGTATACAACCTCGAAATCATCACCATAGTCAAGAGAATGAGCATGTCTATCACCCATAGAAGCTTCCTCGTGCTTCTTTGTAATGTATCCTTTTCTCCTCTCTACCCCTCACCTAGGCAACCACAGACCTGCTTGCTGTTACTGCAGATGAGTTGGCATGTTCTAGAATCATGCATAATTCAGCATCATATGGTAAAGGGTCTCTCTTGACCTGACTTCTTTGGTTGGATTTATTCCTATGTATCTGTCTCAGCTACGGTTCAGCCAGAGAAGCAGAGCCATTAAATGCACATAAGCGTCTGTAACAGGAACGGGCTCTGATGCAGCTGTGGGCATCTCCAAGGCCGTTGTCTCTGTGTTTAATGCTGAAACCTGAAGGCGCCGAGCAAGCCCTCCTGAGTTGAAAGTAGATCTAAAAGGAGGAACAGCAACAAGAAGCTGGAACCCACGAGGACAGCCTGGAACGTGGGAGTGTGATCCACAAGTTGTAGAACGTGTGCTCGGAACCAGCAAGACTATCCCAGGCACCTGCCGGTTCTCACTGCCTTCCTGTCAGTGAATCGCATGTGCTGCAGGAGAAGTGACGCCCTCAGGCACGGAGATAAAGAGCCACCTGGCTCAGCAGTAGAAACTGAAGGAGGAGTCAAGGGACAGTGGAGAAGTCACAGACCCCCGGGGCTGAGCCTGCAGGTGAACAGCCTTGTAAGTGAGCCTCAGAAGCCGTCAGGCCCAGACGGTATCAGGTACCTTCCCAAGCAGGTACCAAATGGCTGCTTCTTTGTGTCTTCATTCCAAATCTTTTTTTTTTTTTTTTTTATCTTTTTAGGGCTGCACACACAGCATAGGGAAAGTCCCAGGCTAGGGGTTGAATCAGAGATGCAGCTGCCAGCCTTCACCACAGCCACAGAAACTAGGGATCTGAGCCGCATCTGTGACCTACACCACAGTTCACGGCAACACCAGATCCTTAACCCACGGAGCAAGGCCAGGGATCGAACTCGCATCTTCGTGGATACTAGTCAGGTTCGTTACCGCTCAGCCATGACAGGAAGTCCTACATTCCAAATCTTGGGATGAAAACATCTGTTGTGGCTCACCTGGACTAGAAATAGTCAGGGGAGGGAATTCCAAGAAACAATTCACCCTGGATGGGTTGACACATTATGAGACCACACCAGTCCCCAGCTTGTCAACTTGTCACTCATACACAGGTCTTTAAGGCAGGCTTAATTTCCAAATAGAAATGTTAGCAAAGTCACATTTCTATCAAACATGAGGCATACAACAAAAACAGCATAACCATTTGCCTCAAAATGAATGCAAAAACCTTGCTTTTTATTGATGTTTATTGTTTTTCCAGATGATTTACACTCTTCATTTATAATCTTATAACTTAAATATCTTTTTTCTTTGTTTGTTCTTTTTAGGGCCATACCTATGGCATATGGCTTCTGCTCCCAGGCTAGGGGTTGAATCAGAGCTGTATCTGCTATCTACACCACAGGTCAAGGCAACACCAGATCCTTAACCCACTGAGCAAGGCCAGGGATCGAACCTGCATCCTCATGGATACTAGTCAGGTTCTTAACCTGCTGAGCCACAATGGGAACTTCATAAATTAAATTCTTAAACACTGAGCTATAAATAAATACTATCAACATATCTTGTGTTAGGAGATTGGAGAAGGAGTAGAAAAAAATATTAACACAAACATTTGTATCAACGTGAGGAAGAAAGCTCAGCTATTAAAAGACTCAGTTCTCTAAATGGTACATGGTCGTAACTGGTAATTATGACCAAATTATTCTACATTCATGCAAAATTCCCTTTCCTTCAGGACATGCCTCACCGATGGTGGCTGGGCTCTGCTGGGTGAGCTGAACCTTCGTTCCTGAATGTCCAAGTTTGCAGTTCTGCCTGACTTGGGTTTTTGGAGTTTCCATTGACTTTTACCCTCAGGACAGAAATGTACTAAGAAGTCCCCAGAGGCATCGTCTGCATTCCAGGCATACTGTTCCTTTTACCCCCAGGGGGAGGAGCAACCCCATTGTTCCTTATTGTCCTGGTCCTGATCAGTCACCCCAGCAGAAATGTAACTGCCCCCGTTGCCTGTTGGTTCACTGGCTAGAGCATCCTAAAGTGGCCAGGTGACAGTTTCAACTTCCAGTTGAGTAGGGTGACTGCTGTTTCCCCTGATGGAAGCATTCCTCCCTTAGGAATTAAGATCTCCAGATAAAAACAGAGTCGAAATTCGAAGACACAGGAAGCATGTATTTTTCTCATGGATCACCAAGAGTCAGACGTTTCCAATCCCTGATTCCTGGAGGCTCAAATCCTGGATATGGGAGAAACAATTGATTAGGCGTTTATGCTGCATCTTAAAGGAAATTTCCCCACATCTCCAAAGTGCTGCTACATAACAGGTGCTAAAAACGAGTCTTAGAAAGGCCTGTTTACCCGTTGCTTCTGGTGGTGGAGAAGTTGGTAAAACAAGTGAATTCCATGAGCCTGGGCCAGAGGTGGACTGCATTTGCCAGGAAGTGGATTTCTTCTGAGAAGCAATGATGTATGAAATGCCATGATGATGGAAAAGGCATTCTGGCATTGCAGGTAGGGAAGGCAAATCCACATCCAGAGTAATTACCTAGTGAAGTGAGTACAAAGCAGTGCCGCTTCCATGATGGCAGTGGTCCAGGTAACCAACCCGCCACCAAGTAGGTGACTGTTCTGGGGACAGTGTCACAGCTGGTACTCAGGGTTAGTCTCTGCTGCAGGTTGACTCTCACAGTGGTTGTAGTCACACCAGGCTTAGTGAGTTGAGGTCCACTTGCTGAGCCCACAGTCATTTTGTTCATGGGCCCACTGGGTGATGACAGGAGGAGCTGGGCAGTGACTCGGACCAGCATCTGCAGACTGGTATCGTCTCCACTTGATTATTAAACTCCTCCTCTGCTGGGCTCACCCTTTCGGAAGCATTCACCAGAAACACAAATCAACTCACATTTTTGCCGGTTCTCAGGCTGACCCACCCCCTCTTCCCCTGACGGCCGGCGTGGGCACGATCCTGAGAGCGAGAACCTCCTTCGGTCTCATGTGCCAGGCACCACACTTGTCCCACCCTCATTCCGACCCAAGCTCCTATCTCTAAATCCAAGTTACTGAAAGACCAAGCAAATTCTCTTTTAGAACTTCTCGCTTCTGATATTTTAGAAATTGAGGGAAAAGGGAAGGATGCTGGAAGACTAAAGAGGAATGACTATTGACTGGTCCTGCCCAGCAGTTCCAGAAGATACTGGCTCATGTGTCTCTTTACAAAAACCTCTGTAGCATGCCAGGCTGGGCAGACTGGACTTTAGGCTGAACACAATAGGGAGTCACTGAGGAGCTTTAAGCTTATCGAAAAAGACTGATGTTGTTGGAGGCAGTGTATTGGCGGGAGTCTCTGTGTTTGCAGTGTGGACCACGGAACAAAGGGGAAGGGATTGGAAACTTGAAGGACACCTGTTTTTCTTGAATAAGCCTAAAAGAAGTGGTGGTCCTTATATCTCAATAAAAGTTATATGAAAGAAGTAGTAGTCAATTCTCACACTAGCCTAGACCAGGGGTAGGCCGCAAGGCACCGTGGAGTAGCAGAGACAGAGAAGCTGTAAAGATGAGATCCTACTTACAGAGTCTTCGAAAACTATGTAGATAAGAGACGAAAAAAGGGGGGAAGGCAAATTCTAGGTAAAAAGTGAGCTGATGGTCTAGTTTATGAATTATCAGACTATGTACAGAGTTGTTAACGTGGCCCAGTTGATAACCTCAGGGAAACTCAGCCTCTAGAAAGATGCGATTTTCTTGTTTTTTTTTTTTTTTAATCAATTCCTGGGATTTTCTAGTGCGTGCAATGGCACTCCCATATCTCTCTGAGCACTAACTGTTCTTTTTCCTGTTGTAGTCCTCAGGCAATGAATTCATTTAACCTCTTTCAGGTCCAGGTTCCTCTTCTGTGCAGCACTTGGAAAATTGTTTAGAGCACTGGGTAAGATGCAACCCCATGCCCTGGTGTATTAATGGGTCACACATGGTAGTTATTATTATCGTACTTATTAATAATAGCAACTTGAAGAAATGTATAGCTATGTAAATATCTGAATCCCTTCCTGAAACTGATAATTAACGGATGTTATCCTGAAATAGGATTTTGAATTGATTCTCTCTTTGGGTTAATCTTGATTTGGTCTTATTCAAAATGTTAACCATAGCGTCAGTGAAAATTTGTTTTAAAGTTTATTAAATTTACAAGTGACATCAAGTTGGAAGAAAAAATAGGTTTGATAACAAGTTAGAAATCAAAAAGGAAGCAAAAATGGTGGCATAATAAGACCATTAGACACAATTAGCAGAGGGTTCCCCCCACCTTTTTTATTTTTTTTGTCTTTTGTCTTTTCTGGGGTCGCACCCGAGGCATATGGAGGTTCCCAACCTAAGGGTTGAATCGGAGCCGTAGCTGCCGGCCTACACCACAGCCACAGCAACGAGAGACCCAAGCCTCGTCTGTGACCTACACCACAGCTCACGGCAACGCCGGATCCGTAACCCACTGAGCGAAGCTAGGGATCAAACCTGCAACCTCATGGTTACTGGTAGGATTCGTTAACCACTGAGCCACCACGGGAACTCCGTTTTTGTTTTTCTTTTAAGAATAAATCTACATCAACTTTCTTTTTGTCTTCAAACATGCAAACATGCTGAGTTAATTCTTGCATTATGGCCTTGGCATTAGTTTTTTCCTTGTCAGAAATGTTTCATTCACATAGCAAGCTCCACGGTGTCTTCCGGATCTGAGCTCACAGATCATCTATTTGGAGTGCTTCCTAGGCCATCCCGAGTTAGACAGCACCATCCTCTTCCTAGGGGCCAGCTGTCATTCTGTATCATTGCCTTCCCTGCATGGATCCAGGCTGAACGGTTTTTCATTTCATGAAGCTCAGTTGGCAGGCAGCAGGTGCTTCCTCTAGCCTCATGCTTATTTCTCTGACAAGATCCTTCTTGGAGGCATTCACAGACCCAAGGGCAACACGTTTTGGGCCCTTCACTTCTAGGCTCTCCCCAGACTCAGAGTGAGCTCTGCTGGCCCCATGTCAACTTCCTTCCATCTTCTCTTCAGGGAGTTGCAGCCTCCAAGCTAGAAAAAAAATGCTGGTGGAGGCTGTGGTCTGCTCCCCAAATGGGGCCAACTCCTGCTTTCTGTCTTGGCTGGCAGGCAGCGAGGGAGGAATTGCTAGATTCCAACCTTTACTCTGGCTAGTAGCTCTGCTCTGTTTTAGCTGACCACATAGCTTTGGGCGAGCAATTATCTGATTTTTGCAGTAGGTTGACTGACATTTTGGTGTTTTCATTCTTTTTTTTTTTTTTAATTTATTAATTTTTTTAGCTGAGCCTGAGGCATGTAGAAGTTTCCAGGCCAGGGATCGAACCCATGCCACAGTAGCAACCCTGAGCCACAGCAGTGACAACACCAGGTCGTTGAACCCTCTGAGCCACCACGGAACTCCAGATCACCATTTTTCACTAGGAAAATGATTTGCAGATAGTGAAGTTTTTGCATCTCTCTGTGATAAAACTCTCTCTCCCTCTATTCTTTTCATGTTTACTAGATTAAAATCCTTGCTGACCCCGAAATGGAATCCACAGTATTTCTGTAATACTTTGGCCTGTACTCAATAGTATCAGGCAACTGAGAGAGTTTTAATTCACCCAGTAGACATATAGCATTAGAGAATCATATGTCCCTCAGCTTTTAATAGGTTGTCTTAATTACCCTGAACTAATTGTTTTCTAACTTTGTCTCCTAGGGATACAAGACTCAAATAAATTTTGAAGTATTTTGCTTCTTAAATCTACAAAGTACTTCCTGATCACAAAATTGAATATTTTCCATTTCTAATTGATGTCACTTTTTCATACTTAGTCCTTTATAGAAATATAGAATTATCAATCTGCTCTCCACACCACTACTCAAACTTTCATAAATTTTAAGGATTGTCTTTCTCCTCAGTCTCCACATGACCCATTTCAAATTCCCTTAAAAATTATCTTGCTCTCTTTAAGATGTGGTGATAAAACCTATAGACAAAACAGAAGATGAAGGAAAGGTTATTTCTCAGACTTTGAAATTAACATTCTTTCCAAATATATCCTCCTGGAATCATACTGACTTTTGTAAAGTCAAGTTGATTTACAATGTTGTCATCATTTCTGCCGTACAACAAAGTGATTCAGTTATACATGTACACACATTCATTCATTTTCAGATTTTTTTCTCATAGAGATTATCACAGAACATTGGGTAGAGTTCCCTGTGCTAGACAGCAAGTCTCTGTTGGCCAGTCATTCCATATTCCACAATGTAAATATAACAATCCCAAACCGCAGTCCATTCCTCCCAAGCTACCTGTCCCCTTTGGTAACCATAGGTTTGTTTTCAAAGTCCGTGCGTCTGTCTCTGTTCTGCAGATAAATTTATTTGTATCATTTTTTTTTAATTCCACATTTAAGTGGATAAAGACGATGTGGTGTGTATATATACATATATATACAATGGAATACTACCCAGCCATAAAAAATGAAACAATGCCATTTGTAGCAACGTGGGTAGATGAGAGATTATCATACTAGTGAGGTAAAACAAAAAGTGAAAGACAAACATCATATGATATCACTTATATGTGCAATCATTTCAACTTACGATTGGCTGAATGAGGTTAGTGAAGGTGGTTTCCAGAGGCAGGCCTGTGGCTGGAGCTTTAAGCAGAATCTGTGTGACCATCTGCCCATGATGAACTTCAGCATGAGGTTGAACTAGACATCCCCTGAGATCTAAGGCTAGGATTATTTGAATCCTGGGACTTTTCCTATTACAACTTCTTTCACATGCTATATAGCATATTTTCTATTGTCCATATTTATCCCTAAGGGTTATCATTTTTTAAAAAAATTTTTGTCACCCCATCTCTAATAAACAATCAGTCTTCAAGTCTGATTGGCTCTATTTCAAAACTACAACTCCAGGGAGCTCCCATTGTGGCTCAGTGGGTTAAGAACCTGACTAGTATCCATGAAGATGCGGGTTCAATCCCTGGCCTCACACAGTGGGTTAAGGATCCAGCACTGCCATGAGCTGTGGTGTAGGTCACAGATGCGGCTTGGATCCTGCATTGCTGTTTCTGTGGTGTAAGTCAGCAGCTAAAGGTAATCCCTAGCCTGGGAACTTCCATATGCCGCAGGTACAGCCCTAAAAAGCAGAATAAATAAATAAATAAGTAAATAAATAAATAAATAAATAAATAAATAAATAAATAAATAAACAAACAAACAAACAAACGAATCACTAAAAATAAAACTTACAGCTCCAGTTCATGACACCTCTGGTTTCAGGATTGCCACTGTGGTGCAAGCTGCCTCCATCTGCTTTCCTAGACCTCTGAAAAATTCCCAAACTGGTCTCTCCGCTTCTGTTCTTAACACCATTCACCCCCCTTCTCCCCACCCAGCGATCTGTGACCCCTCAGCCAGATTAGTCTGGTAGGAACACAGGCAAGTTATACAACTTCCAGACTTTCTCACCGCCTGCATAACAAAATGTAAACCCCTTCCCATGACCTTGCCTCTTCTCCAGCCTCACCTCCCCCCTTCCCATGACCTTGCCTCTTCTCCAGCCTCACCTCCAACCCTTCCATGCTCATTAAAAACCTGGCTATACCTGGCTTTCTCTTCCTGCAACACCCTTGCTCATCCCTGCCTCCGGGTATTTGCAGTAGCTGGTTCCACCTGGAATGTACTTTCTGCTTATCCTTGCAGGGCTGGTTCATTCTGCTTGCCTGGGTCTCAGCCCAGATCCCATCACCCCGGTGGCCCCCCTTGCTGATCACCTGATCCAACAACTCCACACATCCATGGCCATTGGCTTTTTGTACCATCATTCTGTTTAAAACAAACACACTCATCATCACCTGAAATTATCTCATACATGTATTATTATTTGATGATTTTTACTCTCTCACATGAAAATACGGTACAAGAACCTTGTCTGTTTTCTTCCTGCTGTATCACTATAGACAGAAAGTTTGCAATATGTGTTGACTGAACAGCCAAGTGAATTAATGAATAAATGAAGGAGTGAGTGAACTCTTTATGGAGAATCTGTTTTTTCTGCAGGTTCCTTTACAATCTTCCTCCTAATTCTGACTTGCTATTATAAAACCATTACATGTAATTTATGCTTATAGTTTGCTGAGTATGTAACTGCTACTTATATACAATCAGACAACCATTACCTTCAGCACATAGAGGTTTCAGATGCTCTCCTCTTGGACTAGTCACATTGTTGTACATGATCCAAAGGTCTTGCCTGTCATTTGGTGAAACACCAAAGATATTTCATACTATTGCTGCCATTCAAGTAACCTTCTAAATACCTGGGATTTCTCTAATAGAAAATGCTCTACTTAGATTCTCTTTTAAGAGTTTTGAAGCATTTCTTATCACTGCAGAGAAAGAAATCCAAGTAAATTAAAAGGAAGGGAAGCTAGAAATATGCAAGCATGTTCGTGGCAAGAGTTATTCCCCTCCTTGTACATTATGTGGTTCGCCTCAATGTGTGGAAAAATACAGTAAGAGCGCCATTGTATGGGGTGGTAGTTACAGTATCGTGTAACTGAGATGGTTTATTCTTTCTTGGGAGTATCTTATGATAAACACGCAATATGCCGAAATCTCTTCTGAATAATGAAAGCCTACTTGCTTAAAGAAACATAATTTTTATTTAAAACGGCTCTTTTTAAAAAGTATGTTTCTGTCTGCTCTATCTTTGCCTTTACTACAAACTTTTACTGAAAATATTCCAATCCCACAATTGTGGGGAAAAAAAAATGCCTTTAGGTTTACTGAAATCATTTATGCCTGGGAATATATGAAATAAGTAAGCCCTGCCCACTGACAAAGACAAAAAGGAAAAATTCTGAGTTACTACTGTGCCAGATATGCTTACAACAGAAAGTTTACAACATTTCTATTCCAGATAACATAATTTTTCTGCTATTATTTGGAGGGTGTTTTAATTAATGTGTACAGTGTATACAGAGTTTATATTCCATTCTTCAATAGAATCTAAAAATAAACTTATTAAAATCATCAAAACATTTGGTTTCGTTTCTGACACTTCCAATAGTGTCATCAACTTCAGTAACAAAAAAAAAAAAATACTTCTTAATCTTGAGAATTAAGAAGGTCTTAAATATCTCTTGCTTTATTTTTCTTCACAAGCTTGAGAATCCATGGAGACTTAATGTTATTTTGCTATATCCCTAATATTCTGATTTTGACATTCTAATCTGAATACAAAATGAAGATGATTTTAAAAGCATAAACTACAACTTTTTTATTTTTTTAGGGCCACACCCATGGCACATGGAGGTTTGCAGGCTAGGGACTGAATTGGAGCTGTAGCCTTTATCCTACACCACAGCCACAGCAACACCAGATCCTTAACCCACTGAGCGAGGCCAGGGATTGAACCCGCGTCCTCAAGGATGCTAGTCAGATTCTTTTCTGCTGAGCATGATGGGAACTCCTAAAATTTTTTCTTATTCCAAATACTCTCAGTTGTTTTTAATGTACAATTTCAAAACATCTGTTTTATATAAAATTTGTTGAATACTAAATCATATAATTATGATTCATATTACTGTATATTTCAACTTATCCTGTCTTTATTTGTACATTAAAAAGTCTTATTTTACCATTTAGTCACGGCCATCAGTGGATGTCAAAAATACTCAACAATAATAGTCTATATTATTAAAGTCAGGCATAAAGGACTAGTGACTCTCTCATGACTCTCTCGAATCTTTGAAACATTGTTTAGAAGCAATAAGTGGCTGGCGTACTATTGGCTGTTCACTGGGGCTTCTTACTCTCCACTTCCAAACTTATCTCTCTTTAATAAATCTTTGTCTACCAAAATCTCTTCAGAGTAGTTATCAATTTTTTTCTAATTTATGCTTTGGTTAATTTAGAGTTGTAATTTCTCTATTAGAAAAACCCTATGCTTCTCTTATTTATTTATTTATTTATTTATTTATTCATTTTTGCTTTTAAGGGTCGCACCTGCAGTATATGGAAGTTCCCAGGCTAGGGGTCAAATCAGAGCTACAGCTGCTGGTCTACACTGCAGCTCATGGCAACACCAGATCCTTAACCTATTGAGTGAGGCCAGGGATGGAACCCGCATCTTCATGGATCCTAGTCGAGTTCATTAACCACTGAGCCACAAAGGGAACTCCCCCCATGCTCCTCTTTCATTATATAGTGTCCTATTAAAACTTCACTTCATTAGAAAAATTTTATAGTCTTCCTCCCTCTGACTCTACAGAGCATCTGTATGAACTTATTTGAAATTGATCTTGCATTATATTTATTTGACCTTGTTCATCTGCTCAGGTTTTTTTTAATGGATGTATTATGTTACTTAAAGAAATTGAAAATTACTCATGGATAGAAATCACATCCTGTAATTTGCTATGACTTCTCCCAGCCCTTCTGCTTCAAATGAGCAATGGACGATCTACAATGTAGTGAGTGGATTGTTGAAAAACCTCTTGTTACAACAGAGTACAATAACTGGTGGGGTGCATCTCCATAATTATGCAATCTCCACAATTACTCTGGTGGGACAGGGCAGAAGATTGTGACCTGTATATACTAATCTATTCATCATGCAATGGTTTATTAAAATGCCCTTTAAAATATAATAAGCTTCTGCATTTAAATGGATGTGTCCTTGTTTAAAAGATTCTCTCATTAGGAACAGCAAAGGCTTTCTTAGTGAAATTACGAATACACGTACATATATAGAAATAGAGAGATAGATGCTAGTGTACACACAGAAGCTTATGAATAACACAGAGAGGAAATCAGTCTGTGGGAGGAAAAGATAGAAAAATTCACAAAGTAGCATTTTCTTGCAACAGGGTTAGTGTGTGCACCCCTGGGGCCTGGGGGGAAGGGGTGTGCCATCTCTAGCATAGTCTGCAGAGTTAGGCAGTGGAGGCTATGTGGTTTTGTGGGGCAGCCTTGAAGAAACCAGAGGGTATAGAGAAGGATGCTGTAGAAATTGGAACTTCCATGCCTGTCTTCAGTTAAGTGGTCTTAAAACTGTTATGGCGGTCCCGTCAATCTGCTATGACCCACGTTGCTAAAATGTGTGATGTACTTAATTTATTTAGAGAAGAAAAATAATATCTAACAATAAAAAGTAAGTGATCTGTTTAAGATGCATGTGAACAAAATAGAATTAAGGGATGAAGACCTGATGTGATATGACTAGCACCTAAAATTAAGTACTTTTCATGGTCTATACACATGCTGTTAAGTATTACAAATGTGTATTGCTTATACAAGTCTTACGTCTTGTATAGGAAAAGATTTTATCGTGACATTTCTATCTCAAAAAAAGTATCATTTAAGAACATTAACATTAATTATTTATGCTAAAGTAATAGCAGCTTATGAGCTTTCATATTAATTATACATCTGCCATTATTTCTCAGTTGTATAACAATGTCTTTTAGACGTGAAACACTGAAAGTAGAAATGTGTTATCTGACACATCAGAAAAAAAAATCATTTTTTTAAGTTGAGGCACTGGAAAACAAACATCATATCTATTTCATCAACATTTTACCCAGTTAAATGTCAGTTAAGGAGTACATTGTATGTATTAATATAAGATAACTTTCTGTATTTATAAACTTACATGGAAAATGCAACATAGGGTTCCTGTTGTGGCTCAGCAGAAACGAATCTGACTAGCATCCACGTGGGCACAGGTTTGATCCCCGGCCTCTCTCAGTGAGTTAAGGATCCAACATTGCGTGAGCTGTGGTGCAGGTTGCAGACACAGCTTGGATCTGGCATTGGTGAAGGTGTGGTGTAGGCCAGCGGCTACAGCTCTGATTGACCCCTTGCCTCAGAACCTCCATTTGCCACAGGGACGGCTCCAAAAAGACAAACAAACAAACAAACAAAAACAAAAAAAAAGAAGAGAAAGAAAATGCAACATGCCACATGGGCTATAGACTGGTGGGAAAAGTGTGTGCATGTGGGTACACACTCGTGTTAATTAGCACAATTTAATTCACTGAGGATATGAAATATGTGCTGTGTATATAATCATCTAGATTAAGCTACAGATCACCTAGACCATATAGGAAAGTATCTCTCAGGATTTTACAAGCTCAATAGTGCTTCGCCTAATCTCTGTTACACATGCGGCTCACATCTCCATTCTGAAAGAACTAAAATTATGATTTGAGAAAATATTATTGGAGTTCCCATTGTGGCGAAGGGGAAACAAATCTGACTAGGAACCATGAGCTTTCGTGTTCAATCCCTGGCCTCATTAGATCCCTGGGTTAAGGATCCCGCATTGCTGGGGCTGTGGCATGGGCTGGCAGCTGTATCTCCAATTAGACCCCTAGCCTGGGAACCTCCATATGGCCCCAGAAAGCAAACAAATAAAAATAAAAAATAAATAAATAGATAAAAAATGAGAAAGGGGAAAATTAAAAAAAAAGAAAAGAAAATATTATTGAAAATACTATTGTCTTTTCTCCCGTGAGGATTATTGGCTCTCTTGCTAAATATTAGTTTACCTTATATACTTGAGATTATTTTGAGATGCTCTATTCTGTTCTGCTGATCTTTGTGTCTGTTTTTATCCTGGTACCATACTGTTTTGATTACCTTAGCATTGTCATAGAGTTTGAAATCAGGAAGTGTGATTCTCAGAATCGCTTTGGATATTTGGAGTCTTTTGTGTTTCCAAATGAATTTTAGGGTACTCACTGGAGAAAAGATAGTCTGTTCAGTAAACAGCCCTGGGAAAATTGGATATTCACATGCAAAAAAGAAAGAAAGAAAGAAACAAACAAACAAACAAACTAGACCTTATCTTAAACCACTCAGAAAAAGTTACTTAGTTGTAGAACCTGAAGCCATTAATCTCCTAGAAGAAAACACAGAGGAGAGATCCTTGACATTGGACTTGGTAATATTTGGGGGGATATGACACCTAACGCACAAGCAACAAGATAAAAAATAAACAAGTGGGACTACATGGAACTAAAAAATTTCCACACAGCAGAAAGAGTAACCCATACAATGAAAAGTCAACCAATGGGGTGAGAGAATGTATTTGCAAACCACACATCTGATAAGAGCTTAATATCCAAAATATATAAGAAATTCATAAGCTCAATAAAACTACAGAAAATAATGTAGTTAGAAAATAAATGAAGGATTTGAGTAGACATTTTTCCAAAGAGAATATTCAAATAGCCAACAGGTGCATAAAAAGATGCTCAACATCACCATTCATCAGGAAAATGCAAATCAAAACCAAAATTAAAAAAAAAATGAGATATCATCTTATACCTCTTAGAAGAGCTATTATCAAAAAGACAAGAAAAAAGTGTTGGCAAGACAATGGAGAAAAGAGAACCCTTGTGCATTGCTGGTGGGAATGTAAATTGGTGCAACCGCTATGCAAGAAACTATGGAGTTTCTTCAAAAAATTAAAATTGCAACTACCACATGATCCAACAATTCCACTTCTGGGTGTATATTGGAAGGAAATGAAAACACTAATTCAAAAAGATATCTGCACTCTTATGTTCATTGCAGCATTACTTACAAAAGCCAAGACTTGGAAACAATCTAAGTGTCCATCCATGGATTAATGGACAATGAAAATGTAGACATTAACCACAATGGAATATCTTCAGCCATAAAAAGAAGGAAATCCTGCCATTTATGACAACACAGATGAATCCTGAGAGCATTACACTAAGTGCAAAAAGTCAGACAGAGAAAGATGAATTTCTGTGTGATTTCACTTATATGTGAAAAACAAAAAACCAAAAAAAAAAAAACCAAAAAACCTCATAGCAACAGAGAACAGATCGGTGGTTGTCCTGTGACAGGGGTGTTGAGGGGAAAGTGAGGGTGGTCAAAGATGCAAACTACAGACTTCCAGTTACAAGGTAAATTCTCAGATGTAATATACAGCAGGACACTCAGTGAGCAACAAGTATTATATATTTGAGAGTTTCGAAGAGGTGACCTTAAAAGTTCTCCTTGCAAAAAAAAAAAAAAATTATAACTATATGAGGTGATGGATGTTAGGTCAACCTGAAGTGGTGATGACTGCACAGTGTATTCTTGTATCATATCATTATGTTGCACATCTCAAATGCATATATACACTATTACCTGTCAGCTGTATCTCAGTAAAATTGGGGGAAGGGAAAAAATAGTGGCCACATGTTCTTGGAGGGAGAAGGCAGAGTCAGTTGGCAGGCAGGTGTGCCTGAAGCAAGCACATCTCTGCCTCCACGTTGCCAGTATTCTAAAACGTGAATTCTCCTGCAGCCCCACCGCCACTCCCAGAGCCCTGACCAGGGGATTCACATCTTACTTGGTACCAGAACTGTCATCGGAAGTCTATTTTCTCAAATATAACATATGCATTTAGAGAAAAATAACACCTTATTCAATGAAGGTTAACAAGAATATTTTGTGATTCATATTCTTCGATGTGTGGCTCTATGGATCTTTTTGAATCCAAGGAAGAGTTAGTTGGTCCTTTCTCAGACTCTCCTGGATTCTGATAGGTATGACAAGGTCCAGGAGATGCCCCACTGGCTCTCGGGAAGCTGAGCTCAGAGCTGGCACTGCTCCAGGATGACAGCACTTCCCGTGCTCAGGACTGTGCAGGAAATGCTGCAGTGTCCAGACTCTGGACCAGGTCCACGGCATTCGAAGCCGATGAATGTAAAAGTACATCATGATTCGGCTGCTCTCTGAGCATGCGTTTACCTCAGTGAGGAGCTGATGATGTTTTGCCGGCTGCTCTGATTTTGCTAAGTCATGCAAGAAATTTCACCAGAAGAGTTTGCTCCATCAGTGGTACTCACCTCCAGCTTACAGCTTAGGGAGGCCAGTGGGACCCACTGGAATGCCATTCACAGAGCAGGGCAGCACATTGGTGCCTAGTGAGGTCTGAGTTCTGAGAGTGGCAATCTACTCCACTGTAACTGAGGCCAACCTTCTAAGAACAGCAGGATTAAGATGTTTACAAAGAGTTTGGGAACCCAGCCAACCCCAAATCCATAAGGAATTACTATGCTTTATGATTAGGAAAAAATTGTGTGTATTTACATTTTTTCCTTATTCCTTTGCATAAAACTCTCCACTCACAACTAAATAGGAGGTAGGGACTGCCAGGGGCGGACAAGTGCAGGCTGATAAAACAGCCTAACTGCACGGCAGGACTTCTGTCGCCCAGGCTGACTGGGTCTGTGTGTCTGTCCCAACTTGTCTTTTCTCAGAAACACAAAACGGCAACCTAGGCTGATTTGTTCTCCTAAGAGATTTCAACAGACAGTGATTTGGTGTTCTTGTACATTCTCCAGTCGTTTGGATGGGGTGGAACGGTGAGCTGGGAAGGAAAGGCGCTCCCTCCCCCACCCCCTTTATCTTTTCCTAAGCTGCCTACTTCCACACCCACCTCAGCCCACTCTTGGGGCCACTGGCTGGCCACTTGCAAACGCTGATATTCCAAAAGGACACCTGCTTAGAAGTCTTGGCTGCTGGTGGTCAAACCAGCAGGAAATTAAGGCTATGCGTACTTTGTGAGTAAATAAACCATGTTGGAATCGTTGAACTATTACTGAAAAAGATTAACTTTTACCAATTTGAGGAAAGGAAGAAGCACCATAAAGAGGTAACAAGGAAGACATCTGACGGGTTGCAGGATTTCACAAGGAACAGGGGAAGCCCTTGTCCTAAGGGCAGGTAAGAAGTGAAAGATTTGATGCAGGAGTGAAAACACTGACAACGGCAGAGCTCTGGTGACAGGTGAGGGAGGGAGGGGCGAGTGGGCGGATGAGCTAAAATTCACTGCCGTCCCCAAGGCGTTCTGACATTTTGTTAAAAATTTCCCAATAATTTGCGGGTGATTTCTGCAAATGTCAGAAGTGGCATTGCTCATCCTTTAGATTCGTACGCGGTGCCTGAAAAATAGAATGTCTACACATGAATTTCTGAATATATCTTTGCCCAACATTGAGAAACCACAATTCCCCCTTTAGAAAGAGTTCGGGGAAAAAAATGCACATTGAACCCTGAGACTCAAAGTCTGCATACCTACTTACACGTGTTTTAAAGACAGGAAACTGGTGATTATACATCAGTGCCATCTGTGGCTCTGAGACCTCATATTCCCTTATTTGTCCTTTTCTCCTTGTCTTCTCATGCTGATTATCTGCTTTGCTTGTTAGTGGCTCTACTGCACAATGGCAGAGAGGAGGAGAAAAGTCCAAATTAGTTCATTTCTCTGGCTACTAATGAATTGGTTTAATATTTGGTCAGGAAGAGGTGTGAATGAAATTAGAGGTTCCAGTTATTCATGTCACCTCTGATTTTTGATTCTGGGGAAAATATGAATTTGAACGCACTGCACAAAATACATGGATTGTGTAAGTGGCTTAATGCTCTAAGTTCACCTTGCCACAAATAGTTTAAGAACACTCCGCATCCTCAGTGCAGTATTTCACCCTGTCTGTGAGAATACAGCAGCCATATATATTAACCCAATATTCCACGTACTATACGAGCCAATTCTGACAAGTTAAGCCTTTTGACATAGTTGAAAATCTGGACGTAAGGGATCATTTTGAGTCAAATCAAAATAAGAAAGAGCTCATGGATGTCCTTTACAGAAGCGGGCCCAGCATCTCAGTTCTGAAGCCTAGATCAGCTAATGGTTGCAACCTCTCTGCATCATTAACTTGTTATATGCAATATTTGGCAGAGTTCCCCAGGAAATTTTTAGATGTGTGCGGTGTCAATAACAGAATAGAAAAATATGTTCAGTTCAGTTCAGTTCAACAGACAGCGTCTGCAGGCCCTGAGGGTCTCAGCTCCTGGGAACACACCTCGTTATTCCTCGTAACTTAGCATCGATGCCCTCCACCAGCCCCCCATCCTGGGGGCCAATGACACCACCTTCTCCTTTGTCTGTCTCTCCTTTGTCTCCTGCTCCTGCTAAAATCTAGGTTGACTCATCTTTCCTTGTCTTCCCTTCAGCTTCTGCAGCATTTTTGCAAGTGGTTTCCTGTATTCACTTCCCTGGTTCCGGCCTGGATCCTGACTGTGCTGAGGGGAGGGGGAGGGGGACAATGACAACTTCAGTGCTGACAAGCTCAGGTCACGAGCACTAGGGGTCCAAGAGACAGTGTGTGGAATCCGGTACAGTGTTTGTTTCGAATTTCTAATCCAAGGCAGTCTATTATGTACATACCAATGACAGACTGTAACATCATGTCCCAACAATGCCGCATTGCTAGAAAAGTGTCTTCCCACAGGCTTCCACTGTCTAAACTCACCTGTCCTTGAGCAGTAGCAACAATTCTCGGACCACGGCAGCACTAGCCCAGTGGAGAGCTAGAGAAAGAAACTGCACTGAAGATCAGAAAATGAGGTGGGAGTTAGAGATCAAAATTCTGTTGTCACTGACACATCAGTGGTAGCTGGAGACACAGAATTGGGGGAAAAAACTGTAGGAAGAGTGGCTGGACAGAGGTAGCGCAGGCTGGGGCCACAGGCACCAGAATGTGGCCAAAAGCAAGCACACAATCTGAGAAAACAAAAGTGAGAAGGTGGAAAACAGAGGGGCCAGTGGAGAGAGACACACGGGCTTGGGGCAGGCTGTGGGTCCACTGAAGTGGGTGCCTCACCCTGAATGCCTCCAAGAGGCATTTAGTTCAGTGTCCTCTGCTAATTAAGGCAGGCTGCAGTGGGGAGTTCCTGCTGTGGCTTAGCAGGTTAAGGACATGCCTAGAATCCATGAGGATGTCAGTTCCATCCCTGGTCTCACGCAGTGGGTTAAGGATCTGGTGTTGCCGCAAAGTTGCAGATGTGGCTCGGATCCAGATCTGGCGTTGCTGTGGCTGTGGTGTAGGCTGAAAGAAAAGATAGGCTGCAATGGACTGAATATTTGTGTAATCCAAAATTCACACATTGAGTATAACTGAACCACTTTGCTGTATACTTGAAACTAACCAACACTGTACATTAACTGTGTTTCACTAACAATTTTAAAAATAATTCGTACATTGGAGTTCCCGTTGTGGCACAGTGGAAACGAATCCAAGTAGGAACCATGAGGTTGTGGGTTTGATCCCTGGCCTCGCTCAGTGGGTTAAGGATCTGGTGTTGCCGTTGCCGTGAGCTGTGGTGTAAGTCACAGACGTGGCTCGGATCTGGCGTTGCTGTGGCTCTGACGTAGGCTGGTGGCAACAGCTCTGATTAGACTGCTAGCCTGGGAACTTCCATATGCTGTGGGTACAGCCTTAAAAAGACAAAAGACAAATAAATAAATAAAATAATTCATACATTGAAATCCTGACCCCCAAAGTGATGATCCCAGTAGGTGAGGCCTCTGGAGGTTGTTAGGTCATGAGGGTGGGGCTCTCACGAATGGGATTAGAGCCCTTGAGAAAGAAACCCCAGAGAGCTTCCTGAGCCCTTCCCCTTCTGCCATCTGGGGACACAAGGAGAAGCTGTGCTGTCACCAGACACCAGATCTGCTGGTTCCCTCATTTTGGACTTCCTGGTCTAGAGAACAGTGAGAAGATAATGTCTGTTGTTTATAAGCAGCCTGGTCTATGGTATTTGTGTTATAGCAGTCCAAATAGACTAAGACACAGGTACATAAATATATTACATGTTTTAGAAAAAAGTCCATCCAAATAGTTAACACAAAGCTGGAGTAATTTACTTGAAAAATCCAATCACTGAGAACACTGCCTTCATTGATGAAACAAACATAGGAGGCATCAGTGCTGTCTAACAGGACTCTTTCGAGGCGATGATGAAAATGTTTATTTGTCTCTCCAACGTGTGGCCAATGGCACTTGACAAATGGCTAGTGTGATCGAGACACTGAAGTCTTCATCCACTCAAATTTTAAGTTATTTAAATGTAAAGAGCTCACCTGTTAGGGGCTGTCTTATTGGATGGATGATTCATACAACTCATAGGTAAGTTTGCGTTTGCTTTAGGGGAAAAGATACACAGGCTTTGGCGTCAGGTGGACTAACTTTTAAATCCCCTAATTACTACCTCCATGACCTTGGATGTGTCATTCACCTTCCTGGGCCTGAGCTTCCTCTTTATGAAATGGAGCTCATAATATTTATGCTTAGGGCCATCTTCATGACTGAAAAGGAGGCATGTACCCTGCCTAGCACAGACCAAGTCCTCCATAAATGACAGCTGTAACCATGTTAAATGGCACGACTCAGTATTCATGAATGTAACTCAATTGTTTTGACTCCTCCGATCATTAGCAGGAACAAGTAATAAGCTGTGAACTATTCAATAAGCGATAACCCCGGGGCAGCTGGCTCTGGTGGAGCCACCTCTCTCTGCAGCAATTGGCGCTTCTGCTTAAAGTTAAAGATTCTCTTATCTCTGCTTTGCTGGGAGCTGGCCTTTTCCAGGGTGATTGCTTCAAGCAAATCCTTCTCCTCCTAAGGAGCATTCCTTGCTGCTTTTTCTATAACCTCAGAAGAGCCAAAAGCTGTGCAAGGAAAAGACAAATTGAGCACGTCTGATCAGAGGGCTTCTCAAGTCTTTTCCTGTGGAATTAAGAGCACTTATTCATGGATCTCATTCACCTTCACCCTGGCTGAGCATCACAGCCTCTCAGGGAAATTTTTTAAGTAGATGTGCCTATTCCTCCTCCCCACAACCTGGAGACCTGGCGTCCTTAGGGGTATTCAGGCAATTCTGTTTCTGGGTTTGAAGGCCAGTGTCTTATGCCATGTTTCCGGGTGGGTTTGGGACAGATGGGGTTGTTGGAGCCCAGGTCAACTGAGAGATGCTGTACTGCTCTTGGGTAAGGAAATGGCACAGGCACCACATGTATCTGGCACACGGATGAGGGAAAGCTCCAGGTATTTGATTGACATTTTCACTGGGGAATCATAGCCAGTCACTTGAACAAGTGTCAGTCAGCATGGGGCTCAGATTCCAGAACTAATTTTTTTTTTTTTTTTTTTTTTTTTTTGCTTTTCCTTCTAAGCTACCCTGTCATGTTTCTAGAGTTGGGTCACCTCCTTATATTGTTCTTTGCTGGGGCTCAGATCCGTTGATGCTATGTTATTATTCAGCTCATGAGCTTTTATACATGAAATTTCACTAGCTGTCCACGCAACATGGTATATACCTGTGTGAAGGAAGACTGGAGAAATCTCCAAACTGGGATCAGAGTTCCCACAAGACACCCAAGGCTCAAAGCAAGGTCCATCCAGCCCACCCTCCGGCCAGCAGCACTCCTACATGGTTAAGCAACACAGTGATTAGTGTAAGGATGCTTGTTTAGGGTACTAGTCAAATACTGTTACATACTTCTAGAGACAAAAATCTCTGTGAGACAGAAGAATTCCAAGCATTGGCCAATGGCCCACTTCTCCTGAACAATAAAATTCCAGCACGACAGACCAATTTCAGCAGTTCCTGAAAGTCTGTAGCAGACCCTCCAACTGTCAGTCCAGAAAAAAAGGAAAGGTCCTATTCAGCAAATATCAAGACTGATGAAGGTAACTTTTATTGGAATAAATGATAACACAAAAACATCCATGGGGATAGTCCAGTTTAGACATGTTACTATCTTCTCTCTGATTTTCTAACCACATCTTTTATTAATTTTTGGTTTGCAGAAGGACAATGTGAAAATATAGATTCTACCCTGGGCAACAGTAATACCCTAAATGATACCCTTAGTCCTATCACAAGGTAGGGCTTCCTGCTAAGTGACCTTCTCGGCATACAGTCTATTACAAAGAAGCAATTTATGTGACAGAAGCTACAACTCCTAATATTCAGAGCCTGGATCATTTGGGAATCTTTCACGGCTTCACCAGTGAGTATTTTGGAAAGCAACCTAGCTCGAAATAGAATAAGCTAAAAAGATACTTTACCAGTGCCTTTCCTCCAAAGTCCAGAAATTTTGAAGGGTTTCCAGAGAGCAGCTGCCTGGAGGGGCTTGTTCCTGTCATCAGGATGCTACCTGTTTCTGTTGCTCTGTTGGTTTTCTTCTAGATTGGCTTTCTTCTCTAACAGGCTGCCTCCAGCTGCTGCAGGCTTACATGGTCTGGCCTTGAAAGAAAGCTGCCACACCAGTTCAGAAAAAGGACCCTCCCTCCACTAGGACCTGTGCCAGCCCCCTTCCCCTTAGTGCCAGGGAATGAGAGGCACTCTGATTGGCAGGCCTGGGTCACGTGCCCTTGTGATGGCAGAGACAGCGTGTATCACACAACAGCAGGGAGCAATCCCCAAAAAGGAAGACACTGGGGCAAAGAAGTTAATTTTTTTTTTTTTTTAAATAGACTTCTTTGGAGTGAGAGAAGCTGGTTCCATTTGCTATGGGAATGATGAAAAGGAACTTCATTTTGTAACATGATTTTGGGAGTTCATGGAGACCACAACAGAATCTGTGATCACATGGAATGCATTAGTATGCCAAAGGAAAGTTCCATTGAAAACCCAGGATCATGTCACTTTCTTAAAATGGTTCTCCTGTAAATAGCCAAAAATCCATTATGGGGAGCCTGAGTTTTATTTATGTGATAATTTCTGAACTAGAATGGAACAGAGTCACACAGTTCAAATACAGATGCTCTTTCTCAGAAAATGGGATGAGGGCAACTGTATTCCAAAGGTACTAAAGATATAAAATAAAGTTTTGCTACATATTTTACAGAAATACTTATGTTTGCATCTCATTCAAATTCAACCATTTTGATAAATATAGATTTTATCTTTTCGAATTCTTAGTTGCAAAAATTAAACCAGAATGGGTTTAATCTTCCTAAAACAATAAAACCCTCAAAACCCCAACCAAGTTACTAAGCAAATCTAAACAAAAAGCAATACCAAACCATGCTTTATGAGATGAATAAAGATGCATCCTCAAGGGTTTACTTAATTTTGAAACATCAGTTGGCCCATACTCTAGGGACTGTATATTGTGTTAGACATTTTTTTTCTATGTTCTTCATCGTCTTCTTCAAACCTTTTTTAGACTCATAAATGTCTGCAGAAATTTAGTCTACAAACACCAAGACTGTCCATCTGAGTATATGAGTTAGTCAACAGAGAATGTCTTCAGGCACCAGGACCTTCTGGAGGGTTGACTGATGGGTTATCACTTTCACAAACAGGCTCCAGGTCTGGGGTTTCTTGGCAGTTGGGATCCAGCGATTCTCGCCTGGGGAGAGAGTGGGGGTGAGTTGGAGGTGGGGAGGGGGTTGGAGTGGGAGTGAGGGGCGGGGACGGGGTGGGGGAGGGGACTAGAAGTGGGGGTGCGGGAGGGGGTGGAGACAGGGGCGGAGCGCCCCGGGGGGCGTGCACACTCCTGGGGACACGCGCTTTGGGCGCCGGCACCGCGCTCCGAGTTCCCTCCCTCGCTCTCTGGCGAAGGCAGCCCGAGCCCTCCCACTCTGTGCAGCCCGAGCTGCCGCGGCCGCCGCCAGTCCGGCCCTCCGCCGCCCGCGTCCCGCGCCCCCTCGGCAGTCCCCGTCCTCGCTCCGCCCTCCAGCAGCCCCGGCGGCCCGGCCCTCGTCCCTCGCCGGCCCGGACTCTCCCTCCACGCCGTTCGCCGGAGCCCAGCGCCCTGCTCGGGCCGCACCGCTCGCGGCCCGGAGCGCGGCCGAGGTAAGACTGGGCCGGGGGCCGGGGAGGGATGGCCGAGGCCGGTCGGGGACCTGGTCGGGGGAGCCGCACCGCGCCGCGCCCCGATCGCGGACAATGCCGACGCCGCGCGCGGCCGCAGAGTTGTCGGGTCCGCCCCTGCCGCCTCCCGGCGGCCTGGGTGTCGGTTCCTCTGGGCCCGGGGGCCGCATGGCCCGGACCGACCCGGGCCGGTGTTTCGGGCCGCGAGCCGGAGCGCGGGACCACTGCCCTGCCCGCGCCCCCCGGGCCCTGGATGGGGGCCCCGGAGCGGCGGGGAGGCCGGGCAGGGGATGGGCGTGCGTGGCGAGGTTGGGGGGTTCCCACGGAAGAGGGGGGGTCGGCGAGGGCTGGGGACCCACCGGGCCGGGGCTCCTCGAGTGGCCTCTCAGCTCGGGTGCCGAGTCTTAGGTAGCCTGTAATCGCTGGCGGAGAATTCTTGCAAGAAATGCAGATTCAGAGGCTCCGAAAGTTTGTTTTTGGTTCCTCCCTCCAGCTCCATCCATGGTCTCAGTTGTCTGGACTTTCTTTGAAAGCGGAGGGAATTGAAACAGAATTAAACTGTCCTCAGCTCACTCGTGTCCCCACCACCCCCACGGAACTCGGAACTTGGCCGCAGGGCGGTTGCGGGTTGCGGGAAGGCGCGGAGCCCGCTGCTCAGCCAGGAGCTGCAATGTCCCTGGCGGTGACAGCTCTCCCTCCATGCAGGCTGGTGGGGAAGCGGCAGGAACTTTGCTGCACGCTTAAATCACTCGGCAAAGTGGAAAGCCAGCACCTGGTGCCCGGCTTTTTTTTAACCCTTTCAAGTTGGTGTTTAGATTTATTGAGCCATAAAAATAAGCAGGCTTTCTTTCCCGCTCGAGATACAAGCTAACTTCGCATTTTTTACTGTGCGAAATCTGGCACGCATCTGTGACAACATTGCGTGGCTGGCGTCGTAAGGACTACACACGGGTCTGATTTTGAGGATTTTGAGAAGGGGAACAGGATAGTAAAATAAGCATATTTGCGGTATAAATGGTATGACTTCCGTTTTCTCTGTTTCCCTTGTTGGCTGTAAAGCTATTTATTTAGCCTTTTCCCCCCAATTTACACTTAGAGTCATTCCATGGGAAATACTTGTACGTATGTATTTTGTGACATGGCCACCTCTGGTCATTCAGATGAGCTATTAATTAAGGTTATTTTGACAAAGGGGTGAGTTAATGGTAAGCCAGAGTTCTTCCTGGGGTGACATTCCAGCTGCTTTACCCTCTAGTATTTAATCTGTGGTGTTACCGTCCATGGTATTTTGTCAACACGGTAATCTGCAGAGTTTAGAATAGTACCTGCAACACCCCCCCTAGGTAAGTAGCCGCTGGTTTTCTTTTTAATTTTTATTATCAGTCCATGTGGTTTTTTTTTTTTTTTTCTGTTTGGAAAATGGTTGTCTGGGTTTTTTTTTTTTTTTTTTTTTCATCCCAGGTCTTTCCAGTCATGGTCGGTTTTAAGTCTGTGGTTTACTCTTAGAGCATTGAGGTTGGGTCGTTTTGCTTATGAGTGAGGAGCTGTTCTGTGTATTCTTATGTACTGTGTCTAGCGGATCTGTGAAGACAGGAACACAGTCCCGCACCTGGTCGCAACCAGGTGCATTTCCTGAGGCTTCAGTATCCTTAAGGGCCTGATTCTCAAGGCAAAGCCTAGACTAGACATGAGGAGAAACCTGGGTTCTGAACCCCATCCTGAACCCCTTTGTTCTATAGGTTTAGAATAATACTTTCAATTCCTGTTGCTGCTAGGGCAGCAGTTAGGTAACTCCCACGGCATCAAAATAAATAATAAAAGATAAATATAGGAACTGTGTTTACATACATCAATCAGAACACATAATTCTAACCCGTTCTTTAGCATCTTTAGAGTGAAGCTTATAGTGTAACTAGCTAAGAAAAATGAAAACTACTTGATTGCCATGTGTTGGTAACCAAAAGATTATGTTTATGTTTTCTACCTAGGGATTTTAAAAGAGTGTCAGGAGTTTACTTTCTGAGGTCCCCGCCCCCCTACTTTTAACATTTTCTTTCCTAAACAGTTTACTTACCTAAGAAAAGGCAGTGATTAACTCTTGGGGCCCTGCAGAACCAAGGCTGCTGTGGCCCAAGTGTGGCAGTAGATGGCGCTGTGGATAACGCTGGTAGATGGGATGCTATTAGCAATTTCCTAGCCTGCCCTCTCCCCCAAAATACACCCTCTCTGCACTGATAGCCCCCCAACAATCTTCTTAGGAAAAAACTTTTTTAAAAGTTTGTCCTTTGTATTTTCAACTTTTTAAGATTATCTACTTTCTCTGAAAACCAGGGCATTCCAGGTGTTAAGACAAACACTGTCAATATATTATTTAGTTGGCTGTACCTTTGTCCCTTATTTTCCCATAATAGAGTAAGAGTGATTGTTCCAGGCCTAGGGGATCTCCCTCCAGCTATCCTGAGCTTTTTTTTTTTTTTTTTCCTCCATACTTCTAGGAGAGAGAAACAAATGATAAGAAATCTATTTGCTTCTTGACTTTAAGAGAACAACTTCCTAGCACGAATTCTCTTTTGTTCTGGTTTTTAACATTGTTCTGCCTCCAGGATGAGGCAGTAAGAATTGAGAATCAGGCTGAAGGCTTGGGAGCTCTCTACAGCCATGACTCATCCACAAAAAATATATTCGTTCTACTTAGTCCAGCACCAGAACTCCTGAAATAAGAGTTTTCTGGACTGTGATGGGCGTTATCTCCACGGGCCAGCTCTGGACCTGGCCCAGTCCCAGGCAGATGATGGTGCATTTTCTACACTCTTCCAGTGAAGGGCACTTGCTGTTATCTCCTTGCTGCAGGTGAGCCGAAGTGACTTGGCTGAGTCACAGGGCTCTTGAGCAGCAAAGCTGCGGTGTACATGTGCCCAGGAGCCCCCAGGTCCTGCCACCACATTTTGCACCATGAGAACCCCTGTTTGGCGCATGCATGAAGCATTCACCACATCCCTTTGGGGCTAAATCTTCTTCATAACTCAGTGACATGCTTTGAATTTCTTGGGTAGCATTTGGTCAGAAAAGCATCCTAAACAGGAGAAATTAATGTAATTTTCAGAGGAGAACCTCCTAAGATTTCTCGACCCCTTGTTAAAGATGCTTATTTTCAGAGGGCTGAGGAGAAGGCTGGCAGGTTTAACTTCTTTGAACTACGTCTTACAAAGTAGCCATGTCTGGTCTGTTTTTTGGCTTTGCTGATCAGGTGATCTGGTGAAAGTCCTAGTCCCCTGTCCCCAGTGACTTTCTTTCTTTCCTTTGAGTCGAAGGAGGTTCATCATTTTGATCAATTAGATACAGCAGAGGGGATTATCCTGGTTAATGAAGCATGGGATCCCATATCCTTTCTGTGTCTTCATTGTTTTTTTTTTTTTTAATTTTTTTCTTTAGTTTTGCACTATAGCCAGAGCCTGATGTAAATTTTTCATGGTGTTCTTTTTTTGGTATGGAAAGCGTTATAGAAACACACAAAAGTCATGCTTGAGAATTGCTCAGAAGAGAACACCAATTATGCCTGAAGTGGTTGCCAAAGAAGTTGAACATAGTGTTGGTTCTGAACTTTGTCGGGATTAGTTATGGGATGTTCCCATAGAAGGTTTTGGAGAATAGTTATAAGAAATTTAGTTTTTCATTGTTCATGGATGCCATGGCCCAAACAACTAATTATAGGTAATTAGATACCAGCAAAGGCAGTGTATTGCAAAATACTTTTTTGGTTGTTGTTGGAAATCTTAGTTCCCAGACTAAGGATTGAACCCTGGCTGCATCGGTGAAAGTGCTGAGTCCTAACCACCAGGCCCACCAGGGCACTCCCTGTATTGCAGAGTACATTTTCATCCTGTTTTTAAACCTCGGTTTGTTTCTGGATGACCCTTTGTGATACAGAATTAATGAACTCAAATCATACATATTCCTTCCTATTCTGGCATGTTTGGTTCCCTCCTCCTTTGAGAAGGACTTGCCCATGATTTTTTTTACATTTTTTACCTTCTATCAGTTTGAGTCTCATAAGGAGAATCACGTAAGAACAGAGCATTTAAAAACGAGTCTTGGTTTTTTTAAATTTTTTTATTGTTTAAGGAAACGTTAGTAGATGAAGCAAATTACTTCTTTTTTCCAGTATGATTAAACAATTCTAAATTGGTACCAGCACTAAAGATGGGATTTTAAAATTTACATGCTTTAGAGAGAAGTTCAAAGGTGAACACTCAGCCAAAGGAAACAATATGTCATTTGGAAGACAGGTTTCTAGAAGAATTATAAGAATTCTGTGCTGTGTTTTAGACATCAGAGCAAGATCAATGGGTTTTGAAATTGTCCAGTTCCAGATAAAGCTTTTAAAAACACAGTTCAGGAGCATATGGGAAATTTTGGAGTAGTTATGTTGCAATGCAAAGCATTTTTTTTCCTCAGAGCCCCATTAGAGGTCTGTTTCATCTTTTTGTCTTTTTCAGGAAGAATCACTGATATCCTTCAAAATGGTCATTCTTGGAGTTCCCGTTGTGGCTTAGCGGTTTATGAACCCAGGTTGTACCCATGAAGACATGGGTTTGACCCCTGGCCTCACTCAGTGGGTTAAGGATCCAGCGTTGCCATGAGCTGTGGTGTAGGTTGCAGATGAGGCTTGGATCCCATGTTGCTGTGTCTGTGGTGTAGGCAGGCAACTGCAGCTCCAATTGGACCCCTAGCCTGGGAACTTCTATATGCTGTGGGTGTGGCCAAAAAAAGCAAAAAAAAAAAAAAAATTGCATCATAACCGTGTACCCCCATCAGATCCTCAGAAAGAAAGCAAACTGCCTATTTAGTGGTGACACACCACCTGTTGTGACATGGACCCTGATTTCAGGGATTAACATGGGACAATAGAGGTGTCTTAGAAACGGTGAAATACGGTATTTTCTGGCGCTCAAGCTGAGAGGGCCTGCAGATTTGTACGTCATTTTTATCTGTGTCTGAATGAGGCAAGTCGAGTTCTATTATTTGGAAGGACTTGGGGTTCCTGGGTAAGTGGCATCACCTGCCTCTGGCTTGGAAGCTGGTGTGGAAAAGAGTATTCCATGTAAGGGGTCTTTCTGGTACTAAGAAGGCATTTACAGGCCGCTGGCATCAGAGGTCAAGGAAGCCACAGACACTGCACACATTTAGAACAGGTGCCAGATTTCTGGGGGGTTCCAGGCTTTGTTTTTCTCTGTTACCACCCTGCCGAGGCCGCCCTCTCCCCAGCCTCTCTCTCTGTCCCCAGGTCCCAGGTCATTTTATCACAGCCCTCATTCCTGAGGGACGTTGTGTCCTGTTTCCGCGTTGTTAAAGTTTCTCCACGTTGAGAGGGTCACTGTCATGGAGCTGTCTCTGTGGTGCCTGGAACGGAACCAGGCCACACCTCAAGGCTTAGTCAGTGACCGACCATACAGGTGACACTGCTGACTGCGGGGGTCCTTCCCAGGGGACCGAAAGGCACAGCAGAAAAACCTGTTCTCGGACAGGCTCTTCTCTGACTCCTTTTTTTTTTTTTTTTTTTAATTCTACAGCCACACCTGCTGTGTACGGAAGTTCCTGGGCCAGAGATTAAATCCAAGCTGCAGCTGCAACCTACACCATCGCTGGAGCAATGCTGGATCCTTTAACCCACTGCACTGGGCTGGGGATCAAACCCCCGCCTCCACAGACACCCGAGCTGCTGCAGTCAGATTCTTAACCTACTGCACCACAGCAGAAACTCCTCTGACTCTTTTTTTTGTGCTGAGATGATGGGCCTCCCAGTTGAGGAATATAAACAGCGGGCAGGCTCCTGACCGGCCTTGAGACAGTATTTGGGGGATGGGGTCAGAAGAGACAGGAAGCTTCTATCTGGGAACGTGGGTTTCTCGGGGCAGTGGGACATGCTCATGGTTTTGCCCTGCTGTCTCAGAGGGTGTCACCTGCCTGTCTTCCAGCACATGTCGCCAGAAGCTCATTTAACACCTGAGATGCCAGCCTCTAGGCACCCGCCTCCTGCTAAAAAGCACAAGAGAACGTGGCAGGAAATGTACCTGCTGTTAAGGGACCGGGGCTTGTCACACTGCTTCGGCCCCCAGCACTGAAACTGGGCCTGAGCTGGCCGCCTGGTGGACCTGCCCAGTCAGCACCAGGACTGTGGGTTATTCCCCTGGTTTCTAAGTTATGTGACTTAGAATATGGTTTCCCCTTCCAGTGACTTTGGTTAGTGCACTGATTTCAATGCTCTTTGTATTTTTCAAAAGGAAATCCTACCCATCTTAGAAATAAGAATGTTAGTATCTTCTTCCCCTGGCTGTCATCTGTCCCAGTCTTGTGTGTGGGTAACAATCATTGGGTGAAGTTAGTGAAGAAAATGTAAAGAGGTATTTTCACATCCTTGTGCAGACACTCCACAATCCCAGGTGTGTGTGTGTGTCTACTTATTCACACACGTGCAAGCTATTCTCTTCCTGTCCCCTGCTTCCCGGAGCCACCATTTCCGCTGATGGTCAGAAAGGGACAGCTGGAAAGTGGGAAGTCAGTGGTGTCAGGAAATACCGGTGAATCCTGATCACACTTCCATGTTTTGACATCATTGTTAGCACGAGGTGACTTTGGAGGTGCCTTGTACACTTGACTGTGAGTTGGTGGGTTTTTTTTTTGGTTTTTTTTTTTTTTGAGTTGGGGATTTTTAAAATCCTTTTCATCAGTCCTGGGCCTGGTGCTCATTCAAATGATCACTGATTGGAATGTTGTGATTTTTAAGAATCAGATGTTTTGCTTCCCAGTAAATTTTGTTCTTGTTCAGTGACCATGAAGGAAGAAGAGAAATCGCTGTGTTGATTTGAAATTTGACTCGCCGGTGCTCTTCACAGCTTCTGTGGGCCTGTTTTAACCAGCAAAGGTCTAGGGGCTGAACATAAACCTTCTTACAGTGTTTTGGCCAAAGCGGCCACCATTTTGCGTTGGAAATACTTCAAGATCTTTCTTTTATTTATTTTTGTCTTTTTAGGGCCGCACCTGCAGCATATGGAGGTTCCCAGGCTAGGGGCCGAATCGGAGCCACAGCTGCCGGCCTACACCACAGCCACAGCAGCACAGATTCTCAGCCACATCTGCACCCTACATCATAGCAGCATCAGATCCCTAACCCACTGAGCGAGGCCAGGGATCGAACCCACGTCCTCCTGGTTTCTAGTCGGATTCGTTTCCACTGTGCCACAAGGGGAACTCCCTTTTCTTGCTTTTTTTTTTTTTTTTTTTTTTCTTGCTTTCTTTGCTCTTGTTTGTATCATGAGTTGGTTTGAGACTAGAAACAACCAGGCAGCAGTTTGGTACAAGGTCCGGGGACCATGACTGTAGTGGGTGGCCTTGGCAGATTCCAGTAGGCTGCCCCCTGGTCTTTATTAAAGTCCAGGGGAGAGTTCCCTCTAGAATCCTGATCTCCTTAGATGAAACTGAGTGAGGCCGAAGGTACATAGAGCCCAATTAGGTTTCACCATTAGGCCATGGATGCCATGTTCTCCACAGCCAGTGCCGAGATTTTGGTCAGCTGATGAAATGACTAGTGGTGTCCCTAGCTGCTGGCACCACTTCTGTTTCCTAGGCAGTACAGACATGCTGGGTGCCAGGTGCGCGCTGCTGCCTGGCTGGACGGAGGTGGAGTCTTCACTTGTCCTGAAGCTCTGGGCAGCTCCAAGCAGGTGGCCGCCTCCTGAGCCCTTCATCTCCTTTCTTTATTATGGGAGGAAAATAAAGCTTTGTCTTTTGTCTTCGGCCAAGCCCACAGCATGCAGAAGTTCTTGGGCCAGGGATTGAGCCTGTGCCGCAGCAGCAACGCAACACGAGCCACAGCAGTGACAATGCCAGATCCTTCACCTGCTAGGCCACCAGGAAACTCTTTTTTTTTTTTCCATTTGCTTTTTACTGTTGCTTTTTGGCCCCTCCATCCCCTCCCTCTTTGAACAAAAAGCAGTACAGAGCAAACACTGTATCAGCAGGCATTCTCTGTCTTGCATTTTGATATGTAAAGTAGCAAAAGCTCCTGTGAGAAACTTCCTTCTACCAATAAGAGGGTCAATTCCTCAAACCTAAAACCTAAAATAGCAAGAAGCCTAGGAGCAAGCAAGACAGCTTTTGTTTGTGCTCATAGGTTTTAATGCTTTGTGGTCTGGTGAAATGACAATGTAGGAACATGGAAAGTGTGCCTCTGGGCGGGGGTGACTTGTCCACCTGCCTCTGGGCGAGGCCTCTGGATTGATGCGGGAGGCAGCCCCCGTCCCCCAGGCTGTGCTGCTGCCCCGGATGCTGCCCGGCCCACCGTCACCTCAACGCTGTGCCCTGTGACATCCTTTCTGGGTTTCCCCTCCACCTGATTCTGAAATGTGTCTCCGCTCCACCTCCCGGAGCGCCTTCCCCTTAGTCAGCAGCAGTCCTCTCCTCCTTTCTGGCGGAGACCCTGCCTCAGCCCTTCTTCCCCTCCTGCCTCTACTGCGCCAGCTCCAGAAGGAGCTATGTTCCCCACCTGCCACGTGCTCAGCCGCTCCAGGCCTTGCCCAGGGCCCAGGACCAAGTCCTGAGAACGCCGCCCTGCTCTGGGCTTCCCTGACCTGCCCCGGGGCATCTCCCCACCACTGAACCCGCTGCTTCCTCTGCCGGGAGTACCTGTCCCTCTCTAAGTCCTGAAAGGCTCCGTCATGCCTCCTCTCTAATTATTTCCCTTGACCTCTTGTGGTCTGAATAAAAAGAACAGAAGAACCAATCATGGCTCTTGTGATATTCAGGGAACTCAATGCAAAGGCACAAAAGCATATCTCTGCCTTTTCTCTCCTCTGAGATTTGCCAGAGGGACTGAGTCTTCTGCTACTTGGGGAGAGGTTTGCATCTCAGGATTGAAGCGGAGGGCCTCTCGGGGGCTGAAGGGGTCCCAGGCGGGATCAGGGTATCACTGCTCATCATGTCCTGAGAGGCCGTGGAGAAGACCAGAGGTGCCAGAATTAAGATAAATGCCCTGGATTTTCAGCAAATACCAACAGATCCTAGACCTGCACTGCTTGGTATGCTGGCCACCAGCCACATGTGGCTGCTGGGCACTTGCTCTCTGGCCGGCCTGAATTCAGATCCTCTACCAGATTTTGAAAAAAGAATGGGAGTTCCCGTCGTGGCGCAGTGGTTAACGAATCCGACTAGGAACCATGAGGTTGTGGGTTCGGTCCCTGCCCTTGCTCAGTGGGTTAACGATCCGGCGTTGCCGTGAGCTGTGGTGTAGGTTGCAGACGCAGCTCGGATCCCGCGTTGCTGTGGCTCTGGCGTAGGCCAGTGGCTACAGCTCCAATTCGACCCCTAGCCTGGGAACCTCTATATGCCTCGGGAGCGGCCCAAAGAAATAGCAAAAAGACAAAAAAAAAAAAAAAAAAAAAGAAAAAGAAAAGAAAAAAGAATGAAAAATAGCTCATTAATAATTTTTTATATTCCCTGTTGACAGGATACTAATTTGGGACTGATTGGGTAAAATAGATTATCAAAGTAACTTCGCCTGTTTCTTTTTAACGTGCACTATAGCTACAGGAAAATTTAAATCCCACCCATGGTTCAGCTTTGTGGCTTGCATTATACTTCCCAGGGAGGATGTTGTTTTAGACTCCACAGTTCATTGCTTCATATCCTTGGCAGCATTCTAAAATATAGTGTTAAGCAGATGGCTGTGCACTTGTAGAAAAGGAAGTAGTCATCAAGATAGTTTCACCAAGAACAAATCATGCCAAGCTAACCTCATTTTTTTTCATAAGGTTACTAGGCTAGAAGAGCAGAGCAGTCCTGTAATTCACATTTGAGACAGTTCCTCTGTGAAGCTCAAGGACCCTTTAGGGAACCTAAGTTGTAGTTGATGGCATGACTGTGTCTGTGGCGTGGCTGCGGCTCTGGTATGGCTGTGGTGTGGCTGTGGCTGTGGCTGTGGCTGTACCCGCTTGAACGCCGTTCCCAGAATATCTTATATTGATCGTTGTGTCAGGAACAGGCTGGAGGATGTGCTCAGGCTTCTCATAGAGCTTATTTCATTGTAATGACGTGAGGGGACATCAGCAAGGTCATTTGTGATGAGGCCAAGTGTAATCAGGTTTTGGCGGTCTGAAGAAGGTAACCCACACAGCCAGCGTCTGGAACTCATTCATTGAGCACATGTATGAGGGGGTGTGTGCTCTGGCGCTAGGCTGGGGGCTGGCAGAGTAAGGACTAACGAGTGATGTATGGTCCCTGACCTCTCGGGTGGCCCTCAAACTATTATTTCTCAAGGAACATTCTGGCTTGGCCCACCCGGTCCCTACTTGGCTGCATCCCTGCAGAAGTGCATCCTGTCAGGGCTTTTGGACCTCAGTTGAAAGTTGTGGACCTTCTGACCTCTTAACAATCTAAGAGGCTTGTGGACAATTCCTTCTGGACTTTGTATTGTCCATCTTCTTCACTGGTTCCCTCAACTTTGATCTTTCTCGTGTGTAATAAGTGGCTGTACACAACATTTAGGTGGTGAGGAGTTATCTTAGACCCTCCTAGAATGGCCTCCCTGAATGAGTAGCCCTTGTCCGTCCTGCTGTCCACTGTGGTTGATGGCCACATGCTATCTCTTCCTGTATTTTTTATTTTATTTTTTCAGTCTTCTTAGGGCCGCACCTGTGGCACATGGAAGTTTGCAGGCTAGGGGTCCAGTTGGAGCCACGTCTGCAACCTACACCACAGCCACAGCAACACCGGATCCTTAACCCACTGAGCGAGGCCAGGGAGCCAACCTGCATCCTCATGGATACTAGTTGGGTTCATTACCTCTGAGCCACAATGGGAACTCCTCTTCCTATATTTTGGTGGAGACATCACTGCATCCTGCATCATTATCACCCAGTGTGCTCTACAGTTCAGGCACCTCAAAATTTGCCATAAGTGTGCCAGGCAAATAATTTGATTATAAACAATAAACTTTAGGCAAAATTGAAGCTCAACTATAGTAACTGAGAAAGAGATCATGGCTATTTTCTTCCCTTTCCTGACCTGTTCTTACGCTTTAATTTTCTCTGAGTCTTGAAATTTTAATCTTCTGTTTGTCTCTGATTTTATTTTATTTTTTTCTTGGAGGCATCTCACATGGTTTTTTTTTTTTTTTTTTTTTTTTGAGGGGGAGAAGGCAAGGTTTAAAATAAAACTAGAGGCTTTCTTAATATAATGTTTGGTTTATAGTTGGTTGGTTGTTTAAACTCTTTACATTGGGAAGGTAGGAGTTTTATATTTGACCTTATATTATATTAAATATTTCAATCGACAGTGGGCAGCTTTCCAATTTTTTATTTATGTATTTTTTGTAGATGAGGAGAAACCTTTCAAGGTTACTTTTTTGTCCGTTCAGGGTTACAAACCTTATTGAATGTTCCGCTGGGGGCGGGGGGTGGGGGAGGGAAGTCTCACAACTTCATTATATCTTGAGCAGAAAGTCTCAAGCAGGGCTTGGTTATGTTTCTGGGTCCTGAACAGGATGCTTTCTGGGCACCTTAGGCTGGTCACAGTACCTGGCACGCAGACTATGGGCTCCTGTGCTTGTGTGGGGCTGCTGGGGGTCCCTTGGGATCACCCCATTCCTTCTCAGAACAGCCTGCGGGTTTGGTGCTACTAAGGTCCCGCTGAACATGGTGCCAGGGGCTGAGGTGGAATCTTTTTTTTTTTTTTTTTAATAGTTGATGTGCAGTGTTCTGTCAATTTCTGCTATACAGCAAAGTGACCCAGTTATACATACATAGGCATTCTTTTTCTCACCTTTCATCACGTTCCATCATAAGCAATTGGATATAGTTCTCTGTGCTATACAGCAGGATCTCATTGCTTCTCCACTCCAAATGCTGCAGTTTGCATCTACTAACCCAAACTCCCCATCCATCCCACTCCCTCGCCCTTGGCAACCACAGGTCTGTTCTCTATGTCCCTGAGTTTGTTTTCCTTCTGTAGATAGGTTCATTGGTGCCGTATATTAGATTCCACATATAAGTGATGTCATGTGGTATTTGTCTTTCTCTTTCTGACTTACTGTCAATCTCTAGTTGCATCCATGTTGCTGCATATGGCAGGATTTTCTTCTTTGGCTGAGTAGTATTCGGGAGATGGAATCTTTGAGGTGCTGGTCAGTGAGCCACCCCTGGGCCTGGGCTGTGGGCACCGCCCTCCAGCCTGGCCTTCCCTTTCCTGGCTCCTGCATCTCACCACCCCAACCCGGGCTGGTGGGGTGGGGTGAGCAGTCCCACCTTTATCTCCCCTGCCTGGACCCTGTGGTCCTCTCTACCCTGGATGTCCCTTCTGCCTCTGCCACCTGCCAGGCCTCGGGGATGGGCAGCAGGGGTCCAGAAGGGGCTGCACAGGCCCGCTGTCCCCCACCCCGAGGCCGAGGTTATTTCCATCTCCATGCACATCAGCTTCATCCATAACCTACCACTGCTGTGGCCGTTTCCAGCACCATCTTTTTTTTTTTACTTCATTTTGGGTTTATTCCATCATGCTTAGAAGCTGAGTTGGCTCCACGGTAGATTTAACAGAGTCTATTCAGGGCACTGTCCCAGGAGCACATTGCTGGAAAACAAGGTCACGTCTCTCTTTGACACCAAAATAAACTGATAAATGCTTGTAACCAGAGCAGGAAGGGAGTGAAGTAGCCGGCCTTGGGTTCCACAGCGCTTGCTGCCACGCTGGGGCGGTGGGGAGGCTGGGACCTGGGTCCCTGGGGACAGGATGGGGTTTTCTGGCCTCTGTGTGTGCACGGTCAGGCCTTTGCCTTCCTCGCTCTCTGGCTTGGCCAAGGGCCAAGCAGAGTGGGAACTCTCAGGGCGAACTTGGCATCACACGTTATCATTTTTCCTTGAGAGGCCTCTCAAGATTACCTGCTGCCGTGGTCCTTCCTTTCGACCCCAGAGGAACACCGGGGATTCTGCAGCATCCCAGTGTGAATGGGAGGAACGCTGGGGACACTGAGGGCACCTCTGGGGTGACAGTGACACACAGGTGGCTTGAGGAGCCCTTGATCTGGGTCAGTGATTTGCAGACTGTAGCACACAAGAGTCACCCAGAGGGTGAAACACGAATTGCCGATCTGTTCTCTGAGTTTCTGGTTCACTGGGTCCTGGAGGGCCTGAGAATTTGCATTTTTAACTCATTCCTTGGTGATGTGGAACCGCTGATCTGGGAAAGTTCTCATTTTTGTCTTTGTTTTTTAATTTTTTTTTTAGGGCCACACCCACGGCATATGGAAGTTCCCAGGCTAGGGATCCAGGTGGAGCTATAGCTGCCAGTCTACACCACAGCTCACGGCAATGCCAGATCCCTAACCCACTGAGCGAGGCAGGGATCAACCCTCGTCCTCATGGATTCTAGTTGGGTTCGTTAACCACTGAGCATGACAGGCACTCCAAAGTCCTCGTTTTTAAAGCTGCTTGATGCTTGATTTGACAGCTCCTTGGCACCAGAAAACTTTACAGTATTGTGGGTGGTTGGGGGGAAAGGGTGGTTGTCTTGTTGGGGAAATGCTGGGAAGACGGAAAGGGACATAAAAGCTGTTCCTAAGGAGGGGACCTCTGTGTCACACACAGGCTTTAACTTTCTCACCAAGAATCTGAAACAAAGTGGGTAATTTTTTTTTTCAGGGCCACACCCACTGCCTATGGATGTTCCCAGGCTAGGGGGTCAAATCGGAGCTACAGCTGCTGGCTTACACCACAGCCACAGCAACGCCAGATCCTTAACCCACTGAGTGAGGCCAGGGGTTGAACCCACATCATCATGGATCTTAGGTTTGTTACTGCTGAGCCGTGACGGGAACTCTGATAATTTTTAATATAACACCTGTGCTTAATAAGCCACGGATGTGTTTATTTTTCTCTAAGCATTTTTATATTTAAAGTATCAGTTCAGTTGTGATCTGCTTTTTAGGGTACCAATTAGTAACCATTTTAAGACATTTAAAAGCAAAACTATGATCTTCATATTTTATTTTAAAATAAAAAATGTAATAGACGTCTGTTCTTGCAGCATATTCAGCTTTTATAAAATATTTTAAAATGTAGCAAGTAGCAGATATCTTTGTTCATTAACATCAAGACTTTGAGCCATAGAAATGTACTCATTTCCTTAGATTTAAAAAATGTTCTTCTTGGAGTTTCCTTGTGGCACACCCAGTTAAAGATCCAGCATTGTCTGTGCAGCAGCTTGGATCGCTGCTGTGGCTCAGGTTCTACCACTGGCTCAGGAACTTCCACATGCCTTGGGGGCAGCCAACAAAAATGTTCTTATGAAATAATATCCTTTTCTTGGGAATTTTAAAATTTTTAGCTGAGTTATTGCTCTTCCTTACTTTCAGGCAGCTCTTTTTTTATTGTTTTAGAGAACATAAAATTTACCTTCTGGAACACTTTTTATTTCAACAAAAATGAATGTAGATACTTATTAAATTGATTAAATTTAAATGAATATAGTGAAGATAATTTCTAAATTGAGTCCTAAGTCCTGAAGTAAAATTGCCCTCAGGGAGCTAAAACCTTCTTTTTTTTTAAGTTACAGGGATTTGAAGTGACATCCAGTGAAACATGTATTCTATAATTAAAGTCAGTCCTATTTGGAAACATATTTGACTCATAGAATTCTGAACTATTTCTTAATATATCATTCAACTCCTTCTATTTTTATGGTTTAATTATATAGTTGACCCATTTAATCTGAATGCCTCACAAAACAGAATCCAGGGTATCTTTAAACAATTTTAGAATCTGAGCAGTCTGATGTTTCTTTGGGGCCAGAGGGAATGAGAACATGTATTCTCTGTGTCCCTTTGATGGTCTTTTGATCTATGAAATAGATACTTTTAGATAAATGATTTATACAGGGCCAAAAGAACGCTGGGCATTGAAATAAAATCTGTATTATCTACTGTTGCATAATGAGTGACCCCAAAACATATTGGCCCCAAATGATCAAAGTTCCCACCTTCCCGTTTCTGTGGAGATTCTGGTGTCTGGGCTGCAGTCACTTGGAGGAGCTGATTCCCAGGTGGTCCCGCTGGATGGCAGGTGTGTTGATGCCGCTGTCGTGGGAGGGGCTCTGATCATCCTCACTGGGGCCTTTCCTGGTGCTTTTTGAACTCTTTTGATTAGAGGTCAACTTCTTGGCCAGGGGAACACCAGATGGTGATCCTCCGTAGTGTCCTGGACTGGCTCTCTACCCAACTCCAGGTATTCAGCAGGTGTGTCCTGAGATGCTGACTTGTGCCAGGAGATGCCATATGCCCCAGGAGAAGGTGATGTCATGGCAGAAGATGCAGGTGTGGGAGAGGACATGCCCAGAGAGGCTTTCTGGAGAAATTCCCATCCAAGCCCAGTTGGGTCTACCTGCCTCTTAAGGCTGGGGGATGTTAGGTAGGAAAGAGAAGGGCTGGTGGAGGGCAGTTGGTCGGGGGAGAAATTCAGAGGAAAATTCTAGCCAGAACTGTAGGACCAAGTCAAGGACTAAGCCCTGAAATGTCAGGGCAAACTGGGCCTTTTGGGCAGTTTAGGTTTGCTGTGTACGTGAAACACTTGAGCTGGGGAAGGAGTCTCAGAATGGAGAAAGCTAGCATGGCAGGTGCAAAGCTTGGACTGCATCCTGCAAGTCTGCCCTGTGGCATCGCTCGGTGTGTCCACGTGGTCACGTCGTTCTCCAGGCGCACTTCTCATCCTTCAGCTGAGGGCTGAGTACCTACTAGGTTTAAGGCTTTCCACTGCTTCCCTTACCCCTGCAAGGCCTGGGTGAGGGAGGTGAATTGACTGGCACCAGGCCATGTGGCTGGTGAGAGCTGGGCAGAGTGTTTATCTGTATCCTTGTGAAAATGGAAAGGCAGAGTTAAATGCAAATTGATTTTTTCCAGCAGTCACCTGAGAGACACATATTTAAATAAAGACTTCAGGGAGTTCCCGCTGTGGTACAGCAGAAACAAACCCAACTAGTATCCATGAGGACGCAGGTTCTATCACTGGCTTTGCTCGGTGGGTTGGGGATCCAGCATTGCCTTGAGCTGTGGTGTAGGTCAGCAGCTATAGCTCCAATTCAACCCCTAGACTGGGAACCTCCATATACCACAGATGCGGCCCTGAAAAAAACAAATAAATAAATAAATAAAATACAGACTTCAGAGTTCTGCCCTAGGCTTATGTTGGTGGAGTGGAGGACCCAGCTTTGCTTTAGGCTGGGACCTTGTCTCAGTGTGGGTGGGAGAACTGGGGGAGAGGGGATATGGCCTCTTTTTTGTATAGGTTAAGGGGCATGTAGACCAAAGGACGATTTATTGGGAAAATTCTAAGGAGCATTACAGCAGTATTGTCTTCTAAAGTATCTCCAGAGTTTCTTTAAAAAATAAATTGTGAAAGAAAATATCCGTAAGCTTCCGTATCTTGGAAAACAATACACCATTGGATATTTGATATTTGATTCGCTTTGATAATTGGCATTTGATTTGGTATTTCATTTGAGGGAGTAGCTGAAAGGTGCTGATGAGGTATTTGATAACTTGTACCTGAACCAAAAGCTGAGAACTGCCTGAGCACAAGAGCCCAGACCAGTATTAACGTTCTGGGATTACACAGGACTGGAGAAAACCACAAAGAGTAAATTCTTGAGAATTATTTTAAAAAGGTACTTTGGTTTTCAGGATGGCTCTGTATTTCAAATTTATTTAGAAAAGAGCACTAGTTAATTATTATGTTTTTAAAGGCTCAAATGGATATATTCAAATTTTCTCCACCCTTATTAATTTTTTTCTACTTGTTGTCTTAATTACTGCCTGCAGTGCTAAAAATATCCAACTATGTGGATTTGTCTGTTTTTCTCCTTGATTCTATAAGTTTTTGCTTTATTTAGTTTAAGGTTCTCTAGTTAGGTACATATACATTTAGAACTCCTAATGTCTTGGCATTGAATTGACTCATCATTATGTAATGTGCCCTCTTTATCTCTGGGGAGACCTCTTGTCTTGAGGTCTACCTTATCTGATGTTAATGTAGCCACACCAGTTTTTATGATTAGCATGTGCATTATGTCTAACTAGCCATTTAGATATCTATAAATGGATACAGATATGTATGGATATACACACAATCATGGTGTATGTATATATTACTGTATTTTATGAATATATATATTCTCTTACTTTTAGCTTACCTGGTTTTTACACTTAAGTTATGTTTATAAATTGCACATAGTTAGGTGTTGCTTTTTTATCCAAGCTTGAAAAGCCCCCCCTTTTAATTGAGGGTTTTGTCCATTTACATTTAATGTAATTATTGATGTAGTTGATTTTAAATCTGCTCCCTTATTATTTGTATTCCATTTGTCCAATGTGTTTGTTCCTTCCTGCCTGCCTCATTTTGGATTAATCAAATACTTTTTAGTATTTTATTTCACCACCCTGACTTTTTAGCCAAGATTTGGTTTGATTTTTTTAGGGTTGCTCAGGGGATATGTGTGTGTGTGTGTGTGTGTGTGTGTGTGTAGTCATCATCTCCATTGAATTAATATTATTACGTCACATTTAATCTAAGAATCTTCTCAGCGAATATCACAGTGAAGTGAGAAGTGAACATTCAGATCCCTTAGAATTGAGCCAAAGTCTGAGTTACACTTTTAACTATCTTGAGTGCACATAATCTGCCTTTTTCATTTTTGTCAGAATTTTAACTTGGATAAAGTTGGATTACAGTTTTCACTCTTAATGATTTGCCTTGGAATTCACAGAAGGAAGCTTCATGCAACTGAATGAGCTGTGCTATGTCTCTCTGTTTTCTAAACTTTCTGCTATTACTTTCTTAGAAATTTGGGATAATCAGAAGACTTATTACTAGGAAAGGTCATTTGCTTCGCATTTGTTGTTCTTCCAGATTCTAGTCTGTTCTATCACGTCACACTGCTGTGTCGGGCTTGTCTGTCTGTCCTGTACCTGTGGCCTCCTCATCCCCGTGTCCAGGCTAGCAGGGCACAGCCCTCAGATATGGAACCTCCACGGGGTGTGAGCTTGCCTGTGAAGGGCTTTGTTCTGGTTGCAATTAAGGTCCTCAAGGCTCCTTTGCATTTTTATGACTCTTCCCTAGACTCGTAGGGAAGTATGTTTTTATTTTTTCCAGGTAAAATTTCTTATTACCATGAGATCAAAGGTTTTTGTGTGCTCTGTATCCTAACTGGACATGGAAGTCACATATGCATTTTTAAAGTTATAACTGGAAAGGATGAAGTCCATCCATGAGTTCCCTTGCCCTCTGGCCTTGGGTTGACCAATGGAGAGCACTGGCAGACGATCAGTGCCCAATTGAGTGTACTAAGTGGCATTCTTCTAAGTTTTCCTCTTCCCAAGACTAAAAGCTGTGATATCTGTGCTGTTCTAATGAGCCACTGCTGGTTACTGATACCTGCCAACAAAACAGGATATCTGAAAGGGACTGAAAAATAAAATCAAGCATTGTTCTCCAGGACCTGCCTTGAGATAAACTCCTTTTCAGCTCTGAAATTGCCTAATCAAATGTAGGTCAGAGAACAGGAAGCGTTCAAGATACAGCATGAAGGGCTTTCATAGCTGACATAGTCTGTGTGGGGCGCTCCCCGACTGGGTGGCTTACACAGAAGACGTTTATTTCTTACGGTTCTGGAGAGCGTGAAGTCCAGGATCAAGGTGCAGGCAGATTTGGTATATCGTAAATTGGCTTCCTGCTTTATAAACAGCAGTCTTGTCTCTGTCCTCGCTTGGCAGAGGGGTGAGGAAGCCCTCTGCGGTCTTTTTTATAAGGTCACTAATCCCGTTCCTGAGGGCTCCATCCTCATGAACTAATCACCTCCCAGTACCTGCACATTGGGTTTAGGATTTCGATGTATTTATTTGGGGGAAACACAGACATTCAGTCCATTGCAATAATGTTCCTACTACTACTGATTGAGAGGTAGTTGATTATTTACTGTTTCAAGTTCCAAGCCAGGGGTTTTAAATGTGTGATCATTTAATTTATAACAGCTTTGAGCAGACCCGAGATACAAATCTGGGATTGTTTGACTATAAAATACCTTTATACCATAGACCTTTTACCACTAAGCTGTAAATACTTCCTTGTTTAACCTTCCTTGTTTAACCACGTTTCGGGGGATGATTAATCAGTTTAATTTAATGTGTTAGCCTGTCCTGTCAATCACTTTTGGACCGACCTGCTGTATTTTCTCTAACACCTACTTTATTGTGACATTGACATGAGGGTAGATCACGATGGAGATAAAAGAATTCAAAGACTATGTTTGTGAAACATACAGTTTAGATGGAAAAGTAAGGTTCACATAAAATAGCCAAACAGCCAAAAAATGCTACAAAAGATCATATAATAAACACTCTCTTTAATGAAACAAGCTGTATTTCTTGCCATGCAATTTAGTATTACCGTTGAGAGAGCAGAGCTGCCTTCAGTGTAATGGGGCCATTAATTTGTTGTTTCCTCTTCGTGTCCATCTTCCCCTGCCCGTCCTTTATGTTGGCATTAATTTCCCTGAAGTGCTCACGACAGCATATGGCACTTATTGAGTATGAAAAGTTCACTCCTGGGTGAAACCTTACCACGTGTTTTACAGACGTGCCAGGAGACGGTCTCACACCTCCACTTGCTCAGGCGCGCTGGGGGTGGGGGGCGGGGGGGGCGGCGCTGAGGGTTTTGGCAGGTGGGGCAGGGAGAAGGGGGTCTGAGCAGCCCTCGTAGCAGGGGTGCTGCTGATGCTGGTCTTTCTGGAGGCGGCTGGTGCAGGACAGCTACAGTATCCTCCCACTTACAGGAAGGACTTAGGTTCATAAAGACACAAAGTAAAGTGGTAGTTGGTTGCTAGGGGTTAGGGGAGTGGGGAACGGGAAGTGAGTATTTAATGGGTACAGAATTTCTGGAGTTGGATGAAGGTGATTGTTGCACCGCAGTGTGAATGGACTTAAGGCTCCTACATTTTATGTTATATATATTTTATGTTATATATATTTTACCACCATTGAAAAAGTATAATCATATAAAACATGATGCTCAATAAAGCCTGTGTTTTAAGTGTTAACAAAAAGTGCCCAGTAGATTGTAGTACACTTTATTAACATTATGCTAGGAGTTCCCATCATGGCACAGTGGTTAACGACTAGGAACCATGAGGTTGCAGGTTCGATCCCTGGCCTCGCTCCGTGGGTTAAGGATCTGGCGTTGCTGTGGCTGTGGTGTAGGCTGGTGTCTACAGCTCCGATTAGACCCCTAGCCTGGGAAGTGGCCCTAGAAAAGGCAAAAAAAAAAAAAAAAATTATGCTGAATTTTTGCAGGAGACCAGAAAATACTAGTGTTGATGCTGGCACTGGTCTCCACTTGCTTGTTAATGAGGTGAGTAGCTTTTTTTTTTTTTTTAAAGAGAAAACCAAAAGTGGAGAGTCTTTGGCTTGAACTCATTGCCACCTGCCCTGGAAAGCACTTCAAGGGGACTCCAATTTTACTTCTTACCTGGGCGGGAGAGCTCCAGGCCTCAGGGCTGGAAGCAGAGGTTCCTCTCTTGAGGACCAAAAAAGGAATGTGGGAAGGCCTTGCCCATGTGCTGCATGAGCATAAGGAGTTTGTCTTTCAGACAGCTGCAGGGATACCTAGAGGCCCTGTCGTCCAACATAGATTTTGTCGTGGAGACCACTTTGTTAAGAAAAGAAAAGGAGAGACTTGAATCTCATCAGCACGCTCTTATTTGGTATTTAGAGATGCCTAGGAATGTGGAGAATTGCCAGTTTATAATCACAGCAGAAAACAGAGATTTGTTGACATAATTTCTTGGCATGCTATTCTAGGGTTATTTAAATAGCATTATGCAATTTCGATTTCTGTTTTTCAAGGGACGTGGTGACTTGTTGAATAGAGAGCCATTTAAAAATTATGGTTTATGGAAGTAGAATTATCATAGGATCCAGCAATCCCATTTCTGGGTATCTACCCAAAAGGACTGCAAGGCCTTGAAGAAATGGTTGTACAGCCATGAGCACCGCACCGTTATTCACGGTAGTTAAGATGTGCAGGTGGCTCAAGTGTCCCTCAGAGGATGAATGCCACCCAAAAGGTAGTCAGTACACACGGCAATGTCAAGCCATGCAAAGGAAAGAAGTTCTGACACAGGCTCCACCAGGGATGAAACTTGAGGCCACTGCTCAGTGGAGCAGGCCAATCCCAAGAAGACATATGAGGAACTTAGGTTCTTAGAGACAGCGAATAGAATGGTGGTTGCCAGGGGCTGGGGGAGGGGAGTGGGCAGTTTAATGCACCTAGAATGTCAGTGCTACAAGATGAAAAGTGTTCCTGAGATGGGTGGTGGTGACAGTTGTCCAGCATTTGAATATATTTAGTACCACTGAACTGTCCCCTTAAAATGGTGAAGATGGGAAATTTTATGTGTATTTGACCACTTGGAAAAATTAAAAAAAAATGAAAGATCAGCCTCCAGATAAGAGAAATGCTTTCCTTATCTGTATTTATTCTTGAAGGAACTGTCTTTCATAACATAGGTTAATAAGGGATTTTGCACATAAAAACTTGAGTAACACAGAATATGTGTCTTCTGCAATAGTTTATGCTGCATAAAGAAGTGCAGTGACTTTTGCTTTTTGAGTTTTTTGAAGAACCTGCATACTCTTCTCCACAGTGGCTTCGCCAGTTTGCATTCCCACCAGCAGTGCATGAGGCTTCCCTTTTCTCCACACCCTCTCCAGCATTCGTGAGCTGTGGTCTGTTTGATGAATACCTCTCTGACAAGTGTGAGGTGACATCTTACTGTGGGTTTGATTTGCTTTTCCCTCATAATTAGTGATGTCGAGCACCTTTTCATGTACCTGTTGGCCACCTGTATGTCGTTCTTAGAAAAATGTCTCTTCAGATCCTCTGTCTGTTTTTTTAAATCGGTTTGTTTGTTATTTTGATACAGAATTGTATGAGCTGCTTGTGTGGTTTGGATATTAACCCCTTCTCAGACATATCATTTGCAAATATTATCTCCCATTCAGTCAGTTGTCTGTTTTGTCGATGGTTTCCTTTGCTGTGCAGAAGCTCTTAAATTTAATTAGATCCCATTTGTTTATTTTTGTTTTTGTTTCCCTTGCCTGAGGAGACAGATTCGAAAAATATTGCTACAGCTTATGTCAAAGAGCGTTCTGCCTGTGTTTTCTTTGGGGAGTTTATGGTTTCCGGTCTTGTGTGTGGATCTTAAATCCAATTTATGTTTATTTTTGTAAATGGTGTGAGAAGTACAGTACTTTGGAAGGACTGTGCTGACCAAAAAAAAAAAAAAAAAAAAGGAAAATATCCCTTAATATAGTTTGGATTTAGGAAATCTCTGCTGTTGTACAAGTTTGAACATTTTTAAGAAGAGAGGCTCCTCTGTACTTTGTTCCCAGAGTAGCGTATTCGTCCCACAGAATATGTCAAGATCACGCTCGCTGATATTCGCATTCTTGCATCTGAATAACAGCCCCACCCACCTGTGGCTGGTATAGAGTCTGGGAACCACCGAAGACTCTGCTCTGTTATTTTATTAATCGTTGCTGAATGAGGTAGCATTTCCAGTTACTGACTCACAACCATTAAAACCCTGGAAAATGACCACATTCATAATTGGATCATAACCAGTTGATAATGTGCTAGGGTTTAAAAGCATGCGTTTGTATAATAAGCTATGTGCCAGGGTCATTCCAAAGGGTATTAAAAACGAATATTCGAGATGGGCAACACTCTTGTTAAAAAAATGTATTATTTGGAACCAGGTGCATTTATCCTTGAAAACAAAACTGTGACAGCGATGTTGTCCTAAGCATTTTACTGGTTTCTCCGTGATGATATTTTCCAGAAATTTCTCTCCTGGAGACACGTGTCTGCCACGTGCTGTTGTGCCTAGAGTGTCAGTGAACAAGGCGCTGGGCTGCATCTGAGGGAGTGTAATGCAGCTTGTCTGGATGCTGCTGCTTTTCTCTAAAACCTAAGGGACTAGAAGGCTCAGTTTCAGAGCAGTCCAAATAAATTAATTGTTGGAATACGTAAAAAGCCTATTTTTAGGGTGAATTCACAGCATGTGAGGAGCAGGGCAGGGAGGCGGTTGGGGCCTTTTGTTTTGAACCCCAGGAAGATGTCGTTAGTTGTATAATCTGGCCTTTTGGGAAATAAAAGGTGATTTTCTAGAATGTTGAGAAATCTGTGATTCTTTTTTTTTTTTTTGTCTTTTTGCCATTTCTTGGGCCACTCCTGTGGCATATGGAGGTTCCCAGGCTAGGGGTCCAATCAGAGCTATAGCCACCGGCCTACGCCAGAGCCACAACAATGCAGGATCTGAGACGCGTCTGCCACCTACACCACAGCTCACGGCAATGCCGGATCCTTAACCCACTGAGCAAGGCCAAGGATCGAACCCGCAACCTCATGGTTCTTAGTCGGATTCGCTAACCACTGAGCCACAACAGGAACTCCAAAATCTGTGATTTTTAATCAGGCGACCCCACTGCACCGGCGTTTTTACCATTTTTGCTGAAACGCCTGCTCCGAAGCAGGTGTCACTTCCGTTTGCTGATGGAAGGCGGGCAGGAGGGTGTGAGCCATCTGCCCCGTATTGAGAGAGGCCATGGTGCCAATTCCTTTGTGGCTCCTGGTGATACGGTGGCATTTAATCTTCACAGTGAGCCTTGGAGGCCAGGGCTCCAGTTATCTCCATTTTCAGGCCAGGAAATCCTGGCTTTGCGAGGTTTACTTCCTCAAGGTCCCGTGATGCGTGAAGGCATGAAAGCAGGGGTGAGCCCAGCTGATGATGAAATTCCAGGATGTCCAGTAGGTACTTGTGGTTTCGGGGCTGTATCCCTAGTCAGGCTGCCTGGAGTCCTTAGGGAGATCCCACCACCACTTCCATAGCCTCAGGGCACCAGCGTTTGCACTGACTGGCTCTGCACCTCCTGCACAGCGCACACTGACACCCTGCCGATGGGTGTGGGAGCAGACAGGACCTACAGAATGGGGGTCTCTTGGAATCCCCGCCCTGTTCAGAAATATCTAGGAAGTGTCACATCCTGGGGCCCTAGGGTTTAAGTCCTAGGGATTAAGATAACCAGGCAGGGTTTGTGGTTTATCAGGGAGATGCTGCCGTAACTCATCTTTCTAAAGGAAGTGAGTGTTTAGATGCACACGGGTGAGGCGCCGTGGACAGGAAGAGGGGGGACGTGGTCAGAGGGAGGCCAAGGGAACACTTCTCAAAGGAGGGATTGTCTGTGTGTCTGGAGAAGTGGGGGTAGCTCAGAGAGTGTCACAGGCCGTGTTGGGCAAGAGGGAGCTGGGCCCTGAGACCAGCCCGGGAGGGAGAGGGGCAGGAGAGGTAGAGTTTGGCTTCGATCCAGTAGGTGATGGAAGGCCAGCATGGGGTTGGGGTACAGGTCATGGTCATACTGGGATGTAAGAAGATCCATCCTGCTACCCCATGGATGGCTGACACTCGGGGCGTTGGGGGCGGGAGGTTGCGCAGTGATGGAAGTGGTCCAGGTGACGCATGATGACGAAACATGAGGAAGAGAGTGTGGCTACGTTTTCACTTCCTCAAACTTGCTGCTGCCAGGTCTCCCCGCTTTACGAGGAAGTCCATTCCAGTTGGAGGTTGTGCAGCACTGGGATGCTTTTACCGTGAGCCAGATTTGCCTCTGTAATTTCCACCACTCGGGTGATGTCTCTTGCCCCATAGGGTGGTTCTGCCTTCCACCCTCAGCCCCAGGCACTTCCTCAGTCCCCTTCCTAGCTGTCCCTGTCCTGGTTTGTCCAGATCTGAGAGTCCTCAGCCCTTTGCAGGTACAGGGTAACTCCAGGCTCATGCATCGTCTTAGAGGTGCTGGGCTTGTAAGGAGTCCATCCAGAGCATAATAGAACCTTACACACACCCCCACGCCAGTTGCCCAGGTTAGAGCACAGCCGTACTTGTGTATGTTTGTACTGAATTCTCTGCTTGTGTTAGTTCAGCCTGTGTTTTCACCAGTAGTTATGCCGTAGCTGAGTTGAATGCTAAACTGGTAGATCTGTTTCAGTTGATTAGTTTATACCTTTGACTGTGGAGCACATTACTTACATTTTTTGGAGGATGAACTTTGTAAGGTCAAAGGCTCTTTCTTACCTAATCCTGGTGTCTTTTTCCATCTTGTGTCATGACTAACACATGGCATAGCCCTCCAGGAAATAGTTGTTGACTGAATGAATGCAATATGGGAGTTTTTTTTTTTTTTTTTTTGACCTGTATTTGACATTAGCACTAGGAAATCGTTTTGCCTTCACACATTTGAAATCATGTTCTCCCACACAACATTTTAGCCGTTTTTAACCTCGAATTAGCTGTAACTTTGATAAGCCTGTCTTATATCTTGATTTAGGTCATAGATAAGCATGTCCAGTGGGCTAGGAGTAAGCCTCGTGGATGTTTAAGAAATATTTCCAAATTAAGGCATCAGTAGGTTTTAAGGAATAGTTTGGAGTTGATTTATAATCTGGCCACATGTCTTTAAGTTTCCACGCTTGGTTTTTTCCTGCACATCTCCTGGTAATTCTTCTTTCTCTTGTGTTACCCTCTGCAGATCATCCATCATTCTAGGAAGAGTATCCTTTTACTTTGAGCAGGTTTATCTTAGACACATCATTATTAGGCTGCTCTCTGGGAAGCTATTAAAAAGCCACAACCAATAGGTCGTTGGCAGTCGAAGAAGAATGGAATAACTTAGTTATCCTATAAACGGTGTTATTGGCTATTGGTTTTCCTTTCTTGATGGTGTCCAGGGACTTCGCCATCCTTGACTGCTATAATCCTGGTTAAGTATTTGAAGTTGTGGAGGACCATCCATTGAGGGACTTTCAGAGCGTGTTGTTAAGGTTAATGACTTTCAGGTTAAATGATGGTGACACTAAATTGTGTTTTGTTTGTTTTTAATCAGTTATGTTGAAGGCATGTATGTCAATTAAATACACTGATTTTAGTATATAATTCAGTGAATTTTCACAGAGGCACAATCATGTACCCACTGTTACAGTCGTGATATAAAATGTTTCTGTCCTCCCCACGTGGTCGGTTATGCCTCTGCAGTTCATCTGTCCCCACCCCCAGGCCCATGGCAACCGTCGATCTGCTTTCTCTTGCTAGAGTTTGCTTTCTCTAAAATTTCCTATCGGTGGGTTTATGGAGATAGTCGTTTGTGTTTGGCTTCTTTCCCAGAGTATGTTTTTGAAATTTGCTTATGTTTTGTAGCATCAGTAGTTCAGGAATGTTCATATTGCGAAGTCCAGGCTCTGATGGGACACACCCCAGTGTGTCATCCATTCACCAGTTGACAGACTTTTGCTTTCTTTCAACTTGGGGGCCGTTATAAACAAGACTACCCTGAACATTCTTGTACACGTCTTTCTGTGGAATTCGTGCCTTTCCCTTTCTCTCGGGTGAGAACCTAGGCGTGGAATCCCTGGGTCGTCGGCTGAGTGTATATTTAACTTTATAAGAAATTGCCAAATTCTTGTGCAACGTGCCTGCAACGTTTTGAACTTCCCTCCAGCATTGTATGGGTATCCCAGTTGCTCCCTATCCATGCAAACACTTGATGTTTTTGCCCTTTTAAATTTGGCCGTTCTAGGGAATCTCCAGTGGTGTCACATTAAGGTTTCATTTTGACTAATCGTATTGAGGATCCCTTCTTGTGCTTGCTTGGCATTGGTTTGTTTTCTTTGTTGAGAGTGTGTTCAAACCTTGTCCTTTTTTTTCTCATGATTTTGTCTAGCACCATTTATGAGTTAATGTGAAGAATTTTAAGGATGGTACTTTGTTGCTGACATATTTTCAGTAAGGGAATGTTTTTAATGGATATTTGATTTCCTGCACCACTGGGGGGGGGTGGGCACATGTAGTGGGCATCCTTTGCCACCTGTTGGCCTATTTCAATTTCTCTTGCCCTGCTTCCCCACATATACTCTTTACTGAATCTGTCAGTTTCCCTGGGGAAACCACATGTGAATGTATAACTACCCCTCTACACACACTCACATGTAAACATCCGTCATGTGCAAACCTTGACTCACATGCCAACGGCGCAGGCCCCCTAAATGATCCCATTCTACAGTCGGCAAGGACACCCTCTCATGCTTTTTGGTTCCTTAGCAACTACCACCATGCAGGGTCAATTACTGGGGAGTCAGCAGATGACTGTCGATGGGGGAAAGCTGCTGATGCGGGTCAATGAAGTGCTCTTAAGTAATTCTGGGGTTTTAGAGAAAGAATTCTGTCTGAACTGATGGATCTCATAGTAAATTATCTTGAAATCCTTACTTTAAAAACTGCTTATGTTGGCTGCAAAATACGCCTGCATTTTGCTCAATTGCTATCAATAATATCTGTTGGAATAGATATTGTAGCAAAGCTATGATTGTGATTTGACTATGCGTGAGACATGGAAATTCTATTTTTAGAGTAGATGTTTCTAGGTTAGACACCCCAAGAGCATCCCCAGTTTCATTTCGGATTTCTCATGGGCCCTAATGGTTGAATCCAGCTGTATCTGTTGAGCCAAGGCAGAGTATGTTCTTGATCATACTGAGCAGTGTTTTGTATTAAAGTTGAGTTGACTCGTCAAGTAGTATTTGTGCTATGTAGAATATTAAATGTGTAGAAAGATGCAGTTATGAGCTCTAAAGAGGTTGTTTATGGAAATGATGATCTCATAGAGCACTGAATTGGCACCTAGCAAATCTGAGGCCTGGGACCAACTGTGTGACTTTGGAAAGGTCACTTGACCAGTCTGAGCTTTCATGTCCTCAGCTTTGACATGGGTCAATTGAAAGAATATGTGCTTTGACTTATTTTTATCAGGATGGTTTTGACAACTTTGAAAATAAACCCAGTCCTGAAGTTCTTCGTATATGGTATTATTCCTCATCCCAGTCATAGTTGTGTGACTTTTCTGTCTCTGAATCATTTGAAGAAGGGTCCAGCTCTTTGTTGCTCTCTCTCGTCCAATGTATGAGAAGGACAAGGCAACAATGATGATGAAGATGAAAAGGAATTTTTGATACAATTTTAGGACAAAGCAAAAAAATAACTATTTCCAGAATAGCAAAATACCAAACTTTTTACTTTGTTATCATGAGTTGCTGTCCATTCAAATTAGGTCCAAAGGTATTTTGGATTAAAATTTTCTCTAATGTCCTATTAAATGTCTATGATTTTATGCATTTAAATTCCTGGCATCCCGTACATTTCAGCAGGCAAATAAAGTAAAATCTTAAATTGCAGGCAGTAAGCAATCACAAAGCACCACAGACCTCGGAGTTGATAGTTCTGTTTAATTTAGTTCCAATTTGGACTTGATGTTCTTGTTGAACCTTTTTAGGTAATGATAGAAAGGAAAGTAGATTATTTTGAAAGTTTTAAATGTGAGAGTGGGCATGATCAGTCTTAGTTATTATTGAAATAGACATTTTCAGGATTTCTTTTGTCATTGTATTTTTAATTTTTTTTTTTGAAGCTCTTCAAAATCCAAGTCAAGATTTGCAGCCTCACTCATACACTTCTGGTGTATTGTTCATAACACATCGCTCCCGAAAGGAGATAATGATGGTTGTTGTGAAGATGGCATCAACCTTAATGAAGTGATTCTCAGACATCATCTGTTGATGTCCCAAGTGCCTCCTTATGAATTTTACAATTGATGACTCCTACAACCAGGCAAAACATAGAGTAAATCTCAATTCAAAAAAGACAGCGGTTATAGTCAGAGCCTCTTCCTTCCCTGTGTGCTCGCTCCTGCTTTCAAGTAAACAGAGATGCCGTTAGCTGGACTGATGGCACGGGCTGAAAGCAGAAGCTAGAGAGAAAGAGGATGGTTCGGTTTTCCACTATGGTGTTTTCTCACGAGTTGCCCGATGTCCAGATAACAGTTACTTTCAGGATTCAGCCAAGTCTCTCTAAAGAGGATAAAAACATTTATGTGTCACACAGACCTGGGGATAGAACATTCCTCAAAATCCTCAGTTTCTTTCCCCTTTCGTCAAATGGGGGAAAAAAAAAACCTTGTTTCTGGGCTGACCACGTGCCCAGACACTTCATTACATCCTTGCTGAAAATGAGATACAGAATACTCAAAAGTGGGGGAGTGTCGCCTGCAAGGGCCACCCTGACTCCAGGAGAGAGGAGATGGGGACAGCGAGGCACGCGGCTGTGAGCTCCGTGGCCCTGTCCCTGGAGGACAAAACCAAAGAAGAAGCTGACCTGGAGCACCTGGTTCCCCACAAACATGAACAAAGTTTCTGCAAGAGCAATGCTATGGCAGTCAGCCTCCCCAGATGAGCAGTCGTTAGTGAGGTGACATCACTTCCAGCCGGGTTTCCTGAATGAGAAGGATGCCTGAGATGCTCCGGGGAGGTCGAGCTTAGAGTGGGGCAGAGCCACGGGGTCTCCAGGCTGATGGCAGCCCACAGGCTCAGGCTCGCTTGCTTGTTTTCCATTTGATACAGAGTCTAGTGGTTGATTTTTTGTCTTCTGATCAATTTGAAGTTGACTAAAGAAGCTGTATTAGAAAGAGGCTTTGGACCCGATTTTTTCCCAGGTATATTAGGAAATACGCTGTCTCTGTTGCTCGGTGAAATCGGTTTCTTTTTAATGAGACTTTAAAAATGAATCACTTCTTTCTCCCGAATAGTTTTTAAGCTGCGCCCTTTTATTTTTTGCAGTCTCCAGCTGGACCTCCAGGGCACCTAGCCTGTTCCTTCTGAGTCCCAAATTGGAAGTTAACAGGACTCTCTACAGCCTGAGAGGGAAATAAAAGGTAATTACATGTTAACAAGTATATTGTTAAATTCCTGTATACATGTGTCATAAAGTCAAGACAACCCTTTTCTTGTTGGGTAGAATTTGGTTCCCCCTCCCCCATTTCCCCACTGTCCCCGCCCCCTCCTGAAGTCATTCTCTTCCCTCCTTTATTGGTCTCCTCCTCCGCTCCTTCTTCCTCTCCCCTTTTTTCCTTGTATTCACTCAGAAAACCGTTGTAGAGTCTGTACTGTGGGGTCACTGGCAGGAATTGAAGGCATGGGTGGAAGCTGCCCCTGAGAAGAGCGCCCCCCCCTACTCCATGTCTGCAGGTGTGGCCAAGAGGCTGGCCCTGCTCTCCCCTCCTCCTGTTCTGTCCCCAGAGCACCCCGCCTTGGCCTTGAAATGCATGCCCTTCCCCTGGCTCTCTTGAAGTAGCCTGGGTGTTTGCATGCAGTGGCTTTTTCTGCAAATTCTGTGGCTGTTGGACTTCCTTGGTTGGAAGGGCCGTCACTCATGGAGGTGGGTAAGGTGGCTGCAATGGGCTATCCCTTGACCATGAATTTGTAGATTCTCTCACTTAGCATGAGGCCTGGTTTACTTTTTCTAACCGATATAATCCATATCTTGTAAAAAAAAAAAAAAAAAAAAAGCATACACACACAACTAAATGATCCTGACCGATAACATAGACTGTGGCTGTCTCTGTCAAAGCCACTCTCCAGAAATGATACTGGTTAGAGTTGGGTGCACACAGTTTCAGCATGTCCGTCTCTGTGCATCTGCTCATGTTAATAAGGGCATTCCACCTGTAATAAGTGCCTCACCTGAGGGGGGTGGGGACTAAAGGGGGTTTCATCATTCCTGCTGAACCTAGCACCTTATTTCTTTCTTGTGTTTGGCCCTAGCTAATTGAAATAGCAATTTCTGGAGTTCCTGTTGTGGCTCAGTGGATTAAGAACCCAACTGGTAACCATGAAGATGTGGGTTTGATCCCTGGCCTTGCTCAGTGGGTTAAGGATCTGGCGTTGCTGTGAGCTGTGGTGCAGGCCAGCAGCTGTAGCTCCGATTCGATCCCTAGCCTGAAATGGCAGTTTTTGTGGGTAGGGGACCTCTGGTGCTCCCCCCACCTTTTCCACCGGCTCCATCCAGCCCTCACACACCCTGAGATGTCGCTGCCCCCACTCGATGCCACCTAGCTGGAAAACAAGTGGCCACAGCTCCACAGTGCTCGGTCCACCATTCTCCTGGGGCGACCTGTCTGTCTGTCTGTCTCCAGCCTTGTTAGCAGCTGAGGGGCCCCCCCGGCCTGTTCTGCTAAGTAACCAGGAGCCAGGGGGTAAGGGGGTGCATAGAAACGAAGCCATTGATGGGCATTGAGTGGACACAGGGTGTCATCCGGGGTGGGGCTGTTCTCCTGGGGAGCCTGTGTGCTGGTCACTTGGAGGCTCCGGGGACTGTTGAGCTGGGCCGGTGATGGGGCAGTACTGATTTCCTTACTGTGAGTTTCTCCAGGGAAATGGGGGGACGGCCCCAGACTGATAAGACAGCTTGTGGATGCAGGGGTCAAGCTCTGGCCCACCCAGCCCCAGCCTGCTCCTGCCTCCTGTGTAGAACATCTGCCCGTTCAGCGAGTCAACCTGACATTGTGTGTGTGTGTTGACAAGTTCTGTTATTTACAATCTCATCATTAGATTATTAGGTCCCTGTCTACACTTTGGCCACAAAAGTTTGAATTAACTAAAAGTTTAAATTAAAAGGTTTTGGTCAAAATTGGCTATTGGAGTTAAATAATTCTTTTATTCTTATCAGTGTCAAATTTTGAAATAGAAAGGGCAGTATTTCTCAGGCTTTTATGAAATTTCTTTTGTTTCTTTTTTGGGGGCTTTTGGCCGAGCTCGTGGTCTGTGGAAATTCCTGGGCCAGGGATTGAACCCATGCCACAGCTGCAACCCGAACCACAGCAGTGACAACGCCAGATCTTTCATTGCTAGGCCACCAGGGAACTCCTCATCATTCTTTTTTTTTTTTTTTTTTTGTCTTTTGTCTTTTTTGTTGTTGTTGTTGTTGCTATTTCTTGGGCCGCTCCCGCGGCATATGGAGGTTCCCAGGCTAGGGGTTGAATCGGAGCTGTAGCCACCGGCCTACACCAGAGCCACAGCAACGCGGGATCCGAGCCGCGTCTGCAACCTACACCACAGCTCACGGCAACGCCGGATCGTTAACCCACTGAGCAAGGGCAGGGACCGAACCCGCAACCTCATGGTTCCTAGTCGGATTCGTTAACCACTGCGCCACGACGGGAACTCCCCCATCATTCTTAAATGAGAAGTATATTAAAGTATTATCACCCCTATGCTGTGTGGTTGTTCCAGAACTATAAAAAGGGAAGCAAATGGAAATCTAATAATATTTGATTCTACCACCGCTGAATGAAATGAGGCTTCTAACAAGGAAACACTGTGACTTTCTTTTCCCTCTACTTTGAACCCCAAATGCATTTGAGCCATGGCTATATTAGAGGATTTCTTACCATTCGTTTTACATATTTGCTCTCTGTACACTTGAAACAAATGGCATTACTCGGCTTAAGAATGTCTTTTGAAGGAAAAGAGTCACCCCAGAAAGTGAATGTTTTTGAGCCCTTCTGGTGGCAGAGGCCTGCCTTCTCCTTGTGCTGGCCTGGGGTTGGGCTGCCCAGGGGCACGGGGAGCTGCACTGACGATGCAGCAAGGGAGCTGGAGTGCTGAACCGCCTTTGTGAGAATGCTGAGCTTGTGGTGCCTTTTCCAATCTGCCTTTAGTGTTACTGTAACACAGTTTCAATATTTTGCGTGTTTCTGAATGCAGGGAAACCAGTCCTTGTTCTGTCCTGCGTTGAGGATGCTGGTAGGCTGGAGTCTGCCTCTCCTTTCCTTCTGCGCCCCTCCCCGCTTCCCTCCTTCTCTGTCTGCCCTCTCCTCCAACCCCGCTCCCCACCTGCTGCCTCCATAGGAGGTGGGCCTTGAATGAGGCCTCTGTGCAGTGGCCTGGACCTCTTCCCAGGTCCTGATGAGAATTCCAGCGAACGGCAGTAAGGAAGCTGGAGAAGCCGTGCCTCCTGCCCTTTCTGCAGCTGCCTTGTATTCTTATACTCTGATCAACCTCCCCTCCCCACATTACACACACACACACACACACACACACACACACACACACACACACACACACACACACACACACGTATGCGCATGCTAGGTACCCTAGGGAGGGAGCAGTCAGCCTCTGTTGGAATCCATGGTGATGCATCTCTGATACTGACTCAGATCCACCTCGTAGATGGTTGTGTCTATGTTCTTTGCTCTTTCTTTTCTCAGATAATTTGGGCAGAAAACTCCTATTCTCTTAGCATCACTGTTTTGTGGCTGAGAACAGAATAATGGTCGCCTTTAGCAGGAGAGACCTGGGCTCAGGTAGAAGTTTTATGTGCTCTTTGAAATCAAGACTACACTTTTATCTGCAGTGCTGGTTCATATGCTGGAAATCTTGCAGGGTGACTCCTGAGCTCACTTAGTGTTCTTCCCAACAAGATACATTAGCCTCTTTTACTAGGGTTTTTTTTTTTTTTTTTGCTTGTTTGTTTTAAATTGGCACAACTTTAAAAATTTGACTTTGTCACATGGTTGCATGTAGGTTATGATTTGTTCTGAGATTAAATAAGTAAAAATAATACAGCTGCTTCTCAACATTTGTAGCGGTGCCAAGTGAAAGTTTCTGCAAAACCACAGAGTCGTTGAGTTGCTCCAGACGGGACAAATGAATGGGTCCCTCTCCTGCAGACACACCCCCACCCTCACCCCACCCTGGAGGTGACCTTTGGTTTAAAATGTCCTGGAGTTTGGCTCCTTATTTGCTTTTGCCGTTAACCTGACATGAGTACCATTGAAGAGTAAAGCAGGAGGATTTTTCTGATATGTAATGAGATATGCTTCTTCAAACCCTTTAATACCTAAGAATTTGAATTCTTCTTTTCCAAGTACTGTGTCTTTGAATTTCTGTAATTAGATTTTCCTGGATTGGGTTTCCCTGATTAATACTCAACCATACTTTTATTTATCTATTTTTACCTTGTTTTATTGCTTAAAGGAGAAAAACATCTGATGGTTGGTTTTGGGTTTTTGAGGGGTTTTTGAGATCATGAAGTTAATTGGTAGATCTCTTGTGTAATCACTGCATTAAGGAACAAGTATGTTAAAAAAATTTTCCCCCAATTCACCTGTATTCCTAGGCTCAGAGTTATCTTCCACGAAGCCTGTTTTCTATAGTAAATGATTCTATACATTACATGTGATTCTTTAAAAAAAAAAAAAAAAAGAAAGAAAACACAGCACTTAACACTTTTTTGGGTTTTTGTACACAAATGTGTAATTTGGCTTTCCTTCTCTCAAGGAAACTTGGTCTATTATATTGATTGAAAATGTTTCCCATTTAAGGTACACACTTTAGTCATTCAGATGAAATTTCATTTTAAGCTGTATAAAGTCTTTTAAATTCTTTTAGTAGCATCTCTTTCCTTTTTTTTTTTTTTTTTTTTTTTTTTTTGACTGTGCCCACAGCATGTGGAAATTTCCAGGCTAGGGATTGAACCTGAGCCACAGCTGCAGGGACACTGGATCCTTAACCCGCTGCGTCACACAGGAACTTCCAGCATCTCTTTTCAGTGAGTATGGTTCTTGGCTACATTTTCTGACTTGCTTCCTAAATAAATTAGAATTGGAAAGGAGCTGTTTCTCTTCTCTCATTCTCACTGCCACCAGGGCCACCAAGCCTCTTTGTCTTGTTGTCCCACCCCTGTGTCCACCTGCAGTTTGCATTTCATCTCAGAGGATGCTCTTCATTCTTTGGTCTCTGTTATCACCTGAGCAGACAGGCATTGCCAAAACGTGACACAGGCAGGCCCTGTCTGGGTTTGAGGTGCAGGGCGTATGGGTCCCAGTGAATTCTAGATTGTTCCGCCTTGGTAACTCACCCAGTTTTTGTTTTTAAATCTTCAAAAGGTACTTCTAAGAGGTTGATTCTACCTCTTGCAAAAACATGTCATTCTTCTCTGTGTGCACGATTGCTGGTGATATAAATGGGTTGTAACCCTTTTCCAGTGAAATTTTAAATCTCAGGTGTTGCTCGCTCTGGACCAGGTGGCAAAGCTGCCCTTATGCCTATCATCAACCCCAGGTCCTTCCTGATGTCTGGTGTGTTTACTCAGAACTGAGTTGTATTTTCCAGATGAAATCCTGGAGTGTTTAAGAGGGAGATGTTGCAGGTTTAACTTTAACTCTTTGTTTTACAGAGGAGAACATTGAGACCATTTTACAGTACCTTCATTTCATATCTTTATAAGGATGCAGTAAAGATGTCTTTTTCTATTATTAATATAGGTATTCTTCATGTAATTAAAATATTTACAGAAAGTAACTAGTCTATTAAATCATATTAAAAGTATCAGCTTTCAGTATGAACACCAGCAAGGATGGCTTTGCTTTCCCTTGGCGTTCTGGGGGCAGAGCCGTTAACCAGGAGTTTCCTAAGTGGCCATGTGGTTGCATCTGCTCCTTTTTTTTTTTCGGCCGTGCTCATGGTATGTGGGAGTTCCCAGGCCAGGGATCGAACCCTCACCAAAGCAGCAACAATGCCATCTCCTTAACCATTAGGCCACCAGGGAACTCCTCACATCTGTTCCTTTAATAGTTCACTTGACAGACGTGTCCTGAGCATCCATGGTGCCACATGAGAAGGCAGGGCTTCTGCCCTCAAGAAGTACAGTTAATCTGCCAGAGTTGTTACCTGATCCTTTGTGTCTATACATTTTTACGTCTGATAGGACCACCAAGCTTTTTGATTCACATTCCATGAGGCAGCTGAGGAAAGCCCATCAACCCTGCATTAGTTTGTGAACCGGTGTTTCCCCTTGTCCTTTTGAGGGCTCCTGCAGGGTATTGCCTGCCATGCCTGGGATTAGTTTCCTGTTGAAACTGAGCAGGACCTAAGGGGTCTGCCCCCATGACAGAAACCTCCATACCCCCCCACACCTATGGTTCATACAAAAGCTTTTGCCTCCTGGGATTTCCCTGTGTTCCAAAGAACAGATTTAATCAGAGAAGGTCAAAAAAATGCAGAAACAAAGGAAAGCAGACAAGCAAAACAAAGTAAGAATAGTTTAGGCATAAAACAAAGTCAAGGACCTTTAGTTCCTACTCAAGGGCTACAGATAATATCCTGAGCCACATCCTTGAGCTGTTTTGCAGATCCTAAGGCCCCTACCAGGTAGAAGTTAACCACATGCTGAGCTCCAACAGGCAGGCCCCAGACTGGTTGAAGCCAGAAAGTTGATAACTGAGATTCCTAAAACATCACCCTGTCACTTCACCACCAACCCACTAGAGAATTGCTCGGGAGCTGATCCCACACCCTGTGAGCCTCTTCCTCATCCTGCCTTTAAAAACCCTTTCCTGAAAGCCATGCAGAGGTTCAAGTCTTTTAAGCCCAAGCTGCCTGTTCTCCTGATGTGGCTTTGGAATAAACGCTGTGCTTTCCTTCACCACAGCCTAGTGTTGGTAGATTGGCTTTGCTGTTCCTTGGGCAAGTGGACTCATATTTTGTTCTCATGTTCTGTTCAGTAACACAGCTAACCTGCCTGTGTTAACAATCCAAGGACCCCTCCTCGCTGGCCCTGCTTTGGGAAGGAAAGAAAAGCCCTGGGAACCTTGCGAGATAACTCCTTGTGCAAGCCGCCTCACCTCCATGTGTTAAAAAGGCAGAGGCTTGGGTCATTCTGAATTTGAGAGAAAATGATGTATTCAGGAGTTCCTGTTGTGGCTCAGCAGTAACAAAAATGACTAGGATCCATGAGATGCAGGTTCGATCCCTGGCCCCACTCAGTGGGTTAAGGATCCAATGTTGCCATGGGGTAGGATGAAGACATGGCTCATTATCTGGTGTTGATGTGGCTGTGGTGCAGGCCAGCAGCTGTAGCTCCGATTCAACCCCTAGTCTGGGAACTTCCATATGCCTCGAGTGCCGCCCTAAAAAAGCACCCCCCCAAAAAAGTGATATGTTCAACACCTGCCTGAGCCTTTGCTGGTTGCAGGGAGCCGAGGGTCCCCATGAGCACAAAAACCTATGTCACCAGCTTCTTGCTGTCTTTGCACCTCACCATCCCTGGAAAAAGTCATATCAATGTGGGGTTGCATTGAGTTTTCTTTCTTCTTGGGGAGGCCACACCCAAGGCATGTGGAAGTTCTCAGGCCAGGGATCGGGGATTAAACCTGCGCCATGGCAGTGACCCAAGCTGCTGCAGTGATGATGCCTGATCCTTAACCTGTTGTACCACAAGGGAACTCCGCATTGAATTTTCATGGTCTTGCATTTTTCTCCTTGGAACTCTTTTGCACCGGTTGGAAATAGTAATTATGTTATCTCTGTGTGGTGGACTGTGAGGAGCCAGGCCTGTCCACCGGGCAGTGGGGAACACATCAGGAATTTCAGAGCTGGGCCCTGTTTTGCCTTCTAGGGTGGCCTGAGTGGCCCGGAGAGAAGCTGGTCTTCTTCACCAAAGGTCGCCTTTTACGTGACCTGTCTCAGTTCCCCCTTGGGTTGTCTCCCTACATTTTCTTTTCCTGCAAAACATTCATTTTTTTTTTTTTTTGTCTTGATTTGGGCATACATGATTGTCCCCAAAGCGAATTTGTCTGTGTTCTGTGACAATTTAATTGACTGTCTAGCAAGAAAAAGCAGTTTGCTTTCTTGGAACATTTTACTTTACCAGTATTCGAAGGAATGCTTGCAGAGAGAAGCTCATGTGCACACACCTAGAGGAGCAGGACCTGGTGGTCTCTGCCCAGATCAGGACAGCATTCTGTAAACTCAGTTTCAATGAGGCTTTAAATGCCCACTTACGCTTTTTCCTTTCTCGACCATCTTTATTTCAGCAACATCATTGGCATATGGTTTATTGGGAAAGTAAACTTTAGTGACAAATGTGCACATTTTTGGTTTTGCTTTTTTAAAGAGGGATTTAGAAATAAAATCTTAACTGCTGGGGCATGGCACAGTGACTTAACCACACGGATAAAGTGGAAATGTTCATTTTAGCAAGAAATAGGACCACCCTTTAATCTAAAACATGGTGCTATTTCCCACTCTTCTCCTAGTCTGCCCTTTTATCAAAACTTAGAAGGTCCTCTCATGATCAGGTATGCAGTGGTCCCCATCACTTAAGTGGTGGTAATATTTCCACCACCACATGTGTAAGTGTCCTTTTGTGACTGTCTCCTCTTCCCACATGGTGACTTGTCATTGGTCTGTAGCTTCTGCCTATTTGAGGGGAGCTGCCATCAAAGGAAGTCACAGCAGATGTGCTGTAACTGGGGAGGCCTGCTGCTGGCAGCAAAGGTGGGGGCATTACCTGGTAGTGAATTTGCTTCTCAGCTGTCACAAACATGTGGCCTTGAGATTTTGTGCTGCACTGATTGGCGGAATTTAGGTCAACAACACTTCTTGGTGTGAACCTCCTGGTGAGTGAGGACATTTCCTAAACTAGTGCATGGACTGCCACTCTCAGTTGCAGCAGTAGGACTCAACGACCCTGTAGTGACCTGACCTCCATGTGCTTGATGGACAGCTGACCTCTGCTGAAGGTCAGGAGGCAGCACTAAAAATGGAACTGATTTCCTGGTACCTGGGTCCTATATGGAATAAGCAGGGGTCTAGCTTCAGCCCTTGGTAGGAATTGGCCTCATATAAACTGTATAAACTCTCCAAGCCTTCGTTTCCTCATGTTTATCATGAAGAGAGATTGATTCTGATTTCTCTGCTTCCACAAGACACCTTTTTTGATTTGACTGTTATAATCAGGCAGTAAGAACAAGTAATACTTTAGACTGAAAATAATGTTATTCCTTCTTTCTAGACACCATACTGGGTGTTTGATCCAGGATATTACACTAATTACATTTATGATGACGATATTTGAAAATCACAGATGTTCATTGATTTAAAAATAGAACATATGCATTTTTATTAAGCTGTTGAGAAACAGGGTTTGGGTGCTTTTTCCTGATTTTCTAGCTTAGGGCAACAGGGATGAGAATAGTGGGTGAAATGTTAATGTCACTTGGCGATGATACTGGGTGACCCATTGCTTTGTGTCTGCCTTGTATGTAGACAGTTTTACAAAGCATACCTGGTCTGAGCTTATTCGGACTTCTATACTTGGATTTTTTTTGCTGTGCAGATTTAAATTTTGTCCGGTGGAATCTCCCTATCTCATTTCTTCATCTGGGGGAGCTAGTTAGGTCAAGTTAACACTGCCCCCGGAGGTCAGTCTCAGAGCTGGGTGCTCTGGAAGGTTCTGGTGAGGTTGGGTAGTGTGAGCGCTGTCTGTGCAGGTCTGCGGGTGGACTGCCCTCTCCTAGTGCAGGTGAAGGTGCACTAGGAAGACGGAGCCTGATGGAGGTGCCAGGGAAACCTGCTTCCTGTGCATGCTGCTCTCCACCACCTAAGAGCTGTAATCTGTATCACAGTCACTTACTAGATCTCCCCAGGTCCTTGTTTCCAATTTGAAGTAGATCAAAAGCATCGACTTGTTCACCTGCCAGGACCTCTTGTGATTTCTGGCTGTCCCTCTTCATGCTGTGGAAAGAAGCCTGGCGCCCTCAGAGCACCAGGCAGCTGCTGAAATGATTGAGCTGGTTTTCCAAGGTGTGAGAGGAACGCGCTGGAATCAGCCGATATTTAAAGAACATGAATGAAAGCAGCAGGTACCTCACAGGGGCAAGACGTGAGGGATTGTTGATATCCCTCTCTCTCTCTTCTAGAATGTAAAGTCTCATTGACAGTGACTATGTACACCGGGGCCCTCCCCCGAGGAGAGGCCGCCAGTAACGCCAGTAAATGTCAGCCCAGGTGGCCCTTCAGGGAGGACCCGTGTCATCATTGGAGCCCTGAAGTACATAGGCATTTGCTTGTGAGACCTAAGTATTACTTCAAATCATGGGATTTTACCTTTTCAGAAAGTTGGACTGTAGAACGTGTGGTTGCAGGAAAATTCTTTCTTGTAAATCAAGGGCTTTCATTTTCATTCTGGAATAAATCACCGACTAATTCTTAAACCCACAACAAATTATTTAATCTCTTTCTGCTTTGATTTTCTTACCCAGCAATACTAACACCACATCGAACCCTTCAGTAGTGGTTCCTGTTGCCAGGCCCTGTTCTAGCTCTTTACACGGATCGCTTCATTTAATCCTCATCACGGCTCTGGCGTAGAGTCTGCTGTTATCCCCATTTTATAGGTTAGGCAGCTAAGGCGCAGGGAGGTGAGCTGGCTTGTCCAGGTTACAGAGCTAATAAGAAGTGACATAGGATTTGAACCCAGTCAGACTGGCTCTAGTATTCCATTCTCTGAAATGCTACTGTGCTGTTTCTCTAGAAAATTCATATACTGCTCCCTGATTCCCTTTTATGTTTGACTGTGTGAATGTGCATGTGCCCTTTCATGGGAGGTGTCTGAGCAGATGGATACTCTTCTTCTGTCCTGACATATGTTGGGGACTTGCATGAAGACCTTGTTTGGGAACTGCCTTCTGCAGCAGCCGTGGGGTGCACCTGGAGACACGTGGGCTGGCAGAGTACCACGTGCACTTACTGGAGTGAATAGTGTGCAGTAAGGACGGTGGACCACCATGGTCCAGACATCTCCCAGGTTGTGCAGTGTGCAGCCTGGGCCACTGTATATCCACACAGCCTTTCCTAAACTGCTAGCCTTGTTTAGAAATCTTCTGTGAACAGAGAGAAAAATGAATATGTACCTGTGTTAAGAGTTCATGCTTTATAAGCTCACCTTAGTGCATCAGAACTCCCTTTGAAAATGTATAAGAGAAAAAAATATTTTATGCATCCAGCTTCTTGTTTTCATGGCCCCACCCATGACATATGAAAATTCTAGGGCCAGGGATTGAATCTGAGCTGCAGCTGCAACCTGCACCATAGGCGTGGCAATGCTGGATCTTTTAACCACCTGCACCAGGCTGAGGGTCGAACTCACACCTCTGTGTAACTCGAGACACTGTAGTCAGATTCTTAACCCTCTTTGCCATTGTGGGAACTCCACATACAGCAAACTTCTGTATGCTGAACCTCCTATACGAAAACAGTAGCTACCAGGAAAGGAAAATTGCTGGAACTGCTATAGGAGAATTGAAATAAGTCCCTGTGCTGATTTCTAATGCAGATGGGGTCGGCCAGGCTGAGGGTATTACGCTTACAAAATAATCAACTCAATAATTTTGCAAATTATAGACCTCACGCAATAGACTCACAAAATAAAAGCCAGTTGGAAATGTTTTGGCCGTCATTTCACTTCAGGCCAACAGAACTCACTCACACATTGGAATGTAGGGATTCATAGATACTCTTTCGTTAAATGCCAGTTGCAGTTAAAATCTGGAAGCGTTTGGAAATTCTCGTAAAACAAGAATAAAAGACTGTGCATTTGAATTGAAACAAAGCCCACAAACTGCTTTATCAATTGAATATGCTCAATATTAAATAGGTCATATAGCATTTATACTATTTCATTTTAGGAGATAATGAATTAACTGGCTAAAATAAGAAGCCCTAAAAAATTCCTAAGACATTTTATTAGGAGTTCCCGTTGTGGCTCATCAGGTTACAAACCCAACTAGTATCCATGAGAAAGGTTTGATCCTTGGCCCCACTCAGTGGGTTAAGGATCTGGTGTTGCTGTGGCTGTGGTGTAGGTCGCAGATGCTGCTCGAATCTGGTGTTGCTGTGGCTGTGGTGTAGGCCAGCAGCTGCAGCTCCGATTCTACCCCTAGCCTGGGAACTTCCATAGACCACGGGTGTGGCCCTAAAAAAAAAAAAAAAGAAAAAAACTAGAAAAAGAAAAAAAAAATGAGCAAAGCGAGGAGTTCCCTGGTGGCCTAGTAGGTTAAGGATCCAGCACTGTTGCTGCTGTGGTGGAAGCTCAATCCCTGGCCCAGGAAGTTCCACATGCCATGGGCACAGCCAAAATAAATAAATAAAAATAAAAGTTAGTGAAATGAACTTAATCCTCCTCCGAGGGTGAGTCGTGCGTGCAGCTCTGTGCAGACACACTTCTCGAAGGAGGAGGCCTGGCACTGGGGGTACCGTGTTTGTGGTTCAGGGCACACCGGAACGTGTTCTCGATGGTTCAGAGCAGCACTGGGTGTGTCACTGTCATCACGGCTACCGTGTGTCCCTGTGACAGCATGCTCACACTGTCCATCTTCAGTTAGAAAGTTGACAGGCAGAGCTGGGAGGAAGGACTCTCCTTGAGGGCAGGGAGTCCTGTGTGTTCATTGACTGCTCTGTCTGCAGGGTCTGGAGCGGTGTCTGACCCCCAGTGGGTGCTTGACAAGCAGTCACTCAGGGAATGACCTGACCTGCCTGGGCGCTCTCTGTGCCCGGGAGGCCTGGGGCTTGCCTATTCCATGAACAGCTTCACTCCTCTCAGTGAAATTCAGCTTTCATCTCTTAACCGCAGTTTATCAGCCCCCTGTGCAAAGCATTGTGCTGGCAGGGCACATAAGCCAAGGAGGATTTTCATCTTAGGAAACGAAAAGCAGTTATATTCCGATCATGATACCAAAAGGCAGACCTTCCTTTAAAGAGGCTATTTCTTTCCACTAAGAGCACTGTATTCACATAAGAAAAGTAAAATCTGATACCATTAGGGCCTGATGACCAAGTTATTGGCATCAGATTAACTATAGTTGAATTTTGGTGTTTTATGCAATTAAATTGTCAGAATATATAGTCTAATATATAGTCTTTAGTATATATTAACACACAAGTATGGACTTTAAAATAATAGTAATTCAGGGAGTTCCTGTCGTGGCTCAGTGGTTAACGAATCCGACTAGGAACCATGAGGTTGCGGGTTCGATCCCTGGCCTTGCTCAGTGGATTAAGGATTCAGTGTTGCCGTGAGCTGTGGCGTAGGTCACAGATGCAGCTCTGATCTGGCCTTGCTGTGGCCCTGGTGTAGGCCGGTGTCTGCAGCTCCGATTAGACCCCTAGCCTGGGAACCTCCATATGCTGCGGGAGCAGCCCAAGAAATGGCAAAAAAGACCAAAAAAAAAAAAAAATAGTAATTCAGCCTTCTAGATTCTCAGAGGTCATTTGTTGCTTGGTGGTGGTTCTGGAGTGCCCACTTCATGATGAGGACGCTCAGGTGCAGAGAGGTTGTTGGAGCCCAGGGATCAACTGTCAGATACAACCAGAAGCCCCGTCCTTCCGTTACTGAGTTCTTCCTGTTATACTGTATACCAAGAATTCTCACTCAGTGTGTAGCTGTCCACGAACAGACCTGAGGTAACCAGAACGCCTTCATGCCACTTCTACATATATACCTGCTTCCTTTCTAGTTCATCTTGGGAACCTCTTCGGTGAGCATTCAAAGGAAACCTTCTTGCGCACTGTTTCTTAGTCTTCGGATTGCATCATTTTTATAAAAGGGTCATTGATGCCAAGTTCGGCAAGCACTTGTGAGCTTTAAACCCTCCATCTCTGAGCTTATGCCAAACTGTGCCTTTCTGCCAGAGGATGGCTCTGGGTTCACCATTTACTGGGCTGATCGTGGTCCAGTGGAAGATACAACACCAGGTGGCTTTACAGATGCCCAAGAAGATGTGCTTTAGAATACATAGGGTCTTAGATCTTATGGCTCAAACCAAGGTGGCTGTTGTGTAATATATGTAATAGATTCCTAGAGCTGATGTTGGACAGCCATCATGTTAACTCACTTTCAAAGCAAAAGAAAGTTGATGGTAGAGTCATGAAGAGAAAATACGGGCAAAGGCAGAGAGCGTTTTCAGACAATACAGAAATAGCATTGCCTGTGTGAACCTAAATAATTAGGTGGGAGATGGGAACGCAGTAGATTTCCCTCCAGTGAAGACAGTGAAAACTCCACAAGAAGAGTGAGCTGCTTTACCTTTGGGTGGGGACACAGTTCTTTTTTGCCTTAGTCCAGGAGTCCCCGCCGATCTGTAGGAAGAGGTCAGTATTGATTAGCTGAGTGTTGGCATCATGGTCTGTGTATGTGCAGGATGCCTGTAGTGAGGTTTGAGGACGAGGGACTGTATTCATGGGCTGTGATATATCTAGGTGGACCTGGAAGCTACTGTGTTTCCTTCTCCCATCACCTAGCATTGTGCTGGGATGTGGTTCTAGGCACTGAAGTCCTGTGGTTGACCAGAAGTCCCTGAGACCTCAGGGGATTGTAAGTGTCCTCTTGTTCTCTCCCTCTCTCTTTCTCTCTTTCTTTCTCTCTCATGGGATTGTAAGTGTCCTCTTCTTTCTTTCTTTCTCTCTCTCTCTCTTTTTTTTTTTTTTTTTTTTTTTTGTCTTCTTAGGGCCATGGGTGTGGTATATGGATGTTCCCAGGCTAAGGCTCAAATCGAATCTATAGCTGCTGGCTTACACCACAGCCAACAGCAATGCGGGATCCATGCTGCATCTGCGACCTATACCACAGGTCACGGCAATGTCAGATCCTTAACCCACTGAGCGAGGACAGGGATTGAACCTGCGTCCTCATGGATACTAGTCAGATTTGTTTCCACTGAGCCATGATGGGAACTTCCCTTTTTCTCTTCCCTTGCAACTGACATTAATCAAACAGAATACTTAGTAAGTATTTGAAGACGTAATTTCCTATCAAACAATAATAGAGGAATTCTGGCTCTTATACAGTTGGTACTTGTTTTGGTAACTGACTGCTCTCTTGTAAAACTGGAGAGGCTGTTTAATGTGCAGAATGAATTTTGAGATTTTTGTGTCTTAAAAAATAGATTCTTCTTGTAAGAGATTAGTGTGCTTGGCGACCAATTTGAGAATTTTGAAAAGAAATGCTTTTAATGTCAAAGTAGGACTGCATTCAAACTTTAGCTTTCTTTTACCTCTCTTTCAGCTTCTCCGGTACATTTATTAGCATAAAAGCTTAATGGATTCACATTTGCTGGGTTACATACATGCTGTTGAAATTCAGTGTTCATTCTAAATCTTTGCCTAATAATCCTTCAACTCAGCCTGAAACTGTAGCTTAAGCATAGTTCATGATCCCTGTCGGTCAGCAGTGAATCCCCGTCGGTCAGCAGTGAATTGTTTAGAAAACAGTATTTTGCAGTGGTTTTTTTTTTTTTTTTTTTTTTTTTTTTTCCTCTTAGTCCCTTTCAGAAGCACCTGCAAGTTCTTTTCAGGAAAATTATCTGCTCATAATTTGAGGCTAAAAATAGAAGCTTTGGCGGTTTCTTTAGGGCAGGTTTGGTGGGGAGTATTTTAGAGGTGCTGAATATTTTTTATCTTAAAGGGGGTATTGACATTGACTGACAGAAGATTCAGTGATTGTCTAGCTCTTCTCAGCCTCAGAGCCTGACACCTGCACCCTCCCAGCCTGTCTGAGTGCCATCCTGTCTCATCCTGCACCTTGCTTGCTCTCTGTCCTCCCTGGGCTCTGCCTCGCTTTGTACTCTATCCAGGCTCTGGATCCTGATTTATAAATCGGGAGCACATTCGGGTCCTTCCTTTTACCCTAGACCTCAGGGCCTTATGACTTGCTGCTGCCCCGGGGCTCAGTCTCCACCATCGGGCCCACCCACACCCAGGACCCTCACACCCCCGCCTGGTCCCACTCCCTTCCCGCTCAGTTGTCTCAACCTTTATGCCACTTGCTGAATGCACATCATCAGTCCTCCACTCCAGACCCGTTCGCCACGTCACAGATGGCTCCCCGCACCCTCCTGTGAAGCCAGCGTCCCTCCTAGCTGTTCCAGGTCCCACTGAGCTTCCATCACCAAGGAACCATCTCTGGAAAACCCTGGAGAATCACCCGGCCTCTCTGGGCCTCCGCTCATTAGATACTTGAGTTCTTTGGCTCTTTCCTGTTCGCCTTTTTCCTTCTTTCCTGTTCCAAGGTGACCTCATCTTCTCTTACCACGTAGTATTACTGAAGCCACCTCCGATCAGTCCCTCTGTCCCTTGGGGTCCCTTTTTTTGTCTCCTCTTCGTGTTGCCTCCAAGTGAATCTTTTTTAAAAGAAATTTCATTAGAGTATGGTTGGTTTGCAATGTTGTGCCAATTTCTGCTGTACGGCAAGGTGACCCAGTCATGTGTCTATAGTCTCATGTTATCTTCCATCATGATCTATCCCAGGAGACTGGATACAGTTCCCTGTGCTGTACAGTAGGACTGACTGTAGGTGAATCTTGATGAAATAGTGTTTCCAAGTCACCTGCATTCCTACAAACCTTTCGCCAGCTCCCCTGGACCCGGGGGCTAAAAGACTTGGGAGGTCGCAGTCTAGTTCGGGTTTTCCTCCCCAGCCATTCCTGCTCTGCTCCTGGGAACCCTTCTCAGCTGTACTAATCAACTCAAGATCTTGAAGGAGGCTTTTTGCAAACCCTGTTCTTAATTGCTTGAAATCCCCACCCTTTTTCGTCCCTCAGCCACGTGAGGGTGGTGACACTTGCCCTTTATGAAGCTCCATATGCTTAGCACAACATTAGTGATCACAGTGCATTGCTATCCCTGGATCCTCACCATGATCCTCTCGTGCTGGCACCGTTCTGTTATTGCTTCTAGATTGTTCTCCAGGCACCCACTTTGAAAGCTTCTGGTGAGACGCTCCTCACAAGCGCTAGCACAGTGCTGGGCCCCTGGTGCCCTTCGTACAGACTGTCACGCCCCTTTCATCAGCCCCCTTGGGCAGACGAGACACCGAGATGCAATGCACCATCCCCCGCTGAGGCCACCGGCGTCTGTGATGGGCTCCAGGCTCCTCCGTGCTGTGCTGGGACCTCCCCAAGCCTGGCTCTGAGCACCTCCTTTCGAGTTTCATCAGCATAGGCTGCTCATCTTTAGACTCTGGTGTTTCCTTAGGAGTGAATGATGACACGTTAGTAACTGAGTTAAAGTAGCTAAAACTTGGTCTTCACCAACTCAGAGGCCCTGTCCCACCCCTTGTGTGACATTAAGCAGCGGAGCGGCTAGGGGACCTCGTGGCCGGGCGGGATGCCTGCCTTTTGGGACAAAACCTGTCCTCCGGGATCACCTGTTCCAGGTATTTCACTCCTACCCCGCCTTGGTACTTCATGCGTTATTGCAGTTTAATGTCTTGCATGTTTATTAGCCAAAGCTTTACAGCTAATGTATAACCTCCTTAACGGCCAGGGTCACGTCTTGTCAGTTTCACTGCGTTCTGTGGGCGCCTTCATTCCACGCGTATTATTTCTAAGCGCTGTGTTTTGCATCCCTGACTTTGTCTATCGCACAGCAGATGTTAAACATCTGACGACTGAGTTTAAGAAAGTTCTTTTAGGAATAATGTTAAGTGGTGGAATTCAAAAACAGCTTGTGTGAAAAGTCACAGCTCATCTTTTTAAAAATAAATGCCAAATAAGACGAGCATTATCACAGGGAAATTTCTCACTTACGAGAAACCCTGGTAGAGTGATGAGGATCAAGACTTTCATTTCCTTCCAGCAAGACTGGCTTAATACATACTCTGTGTGTGTGTGTGTGTGTGTGTGTGTGTGTGTGTGTGTGTGTGTGTGTGTGTGTGTGTGTGTGTGTGTGTGTGTTTAAACTATAACAGTCTCTATTTTCTGCTTTAATCACTCTCTTCCCCCAAGAATACAATTATTGTCTTTTTACATTGCTGGGTCAGGAATGAAATGTTTGGTTTGATTTAGGTCCCAATCTCTTATATACTCTGTTTCTGGGAAGTCAATGTGGTTTTAATATAACTTCCTATTTGGGAAATTTTAGAGGTTAGTGAACAGAATGGTGTTCCCTGTTTATGGATGGCCTAAGTTTTATTGTACTCAGACCATTGTATTAGAGATGTGTAAACTTAATTGTGGCAGATTAAGAACTACCAGCTGCCTTTCATATTTAAACAGACTACACTGGATAGATGTATTTTCATGAACAGCTAGTTTTCTTTCATTAAAAAAATGTAGTTGCTCACAGTCGTTAGACACCCAGCCAGTGTTAGAAAGGCTCTTCATTAGGTCACATGTTTCTGTTTACCGGTAATAGTCTCAGATGGATGGAGGGAGGGAGGGATGGGAGGATGGATGGACAGACAGACAGACGCACTTGGTTAATTGTTTGCTCACCACCATTGCACCAAACATTGTATAATTCCTGGGCCACATTGCATCTTATACAATCCCTGTACCGCTAATACTGGGCTGATTGAAATTGCTTGTTTCAACTTTTAGTAGACTGGTTTCTCGCTCTTAAAAGACTTTGAGGAACTAGAAATCAGGGACTGACTTACCATCTATGTTTTTTAGTGCCTCACGGAGAACCCACCTTGGAGTAGAAATGAAACAAATGTCTATATATTAAAATAATTAGAATTAGGATTGCTTTTAAAAGCAAAATGAAACACAGAACGTTTACATTTTAGTGACTCATGGTCACTCCTGAGAAAAGCAGTGGGCAAACATCCTCTAATATTTACTTTTTCTTGTAATCATATGTAAATGGCATGTTTTTCTTAGCCTTCCCTGGAATTAGTCAGTAAGTCACCATACTGCGTATGGGTGATAATCAATTACTCCTGATGCATAAAAGATGAACACTTTTCCTACTGTGTGTCACAGAAAACTGAATAAATTATAATGTTTATGATGCTGTTATCGATGGTAACATTAGTAAAATTTTGTGGAAGGGCGGATTCCTATTTTACCATTGCTGAGAAGTATTGCTCATACATGACCATCTTTAGAATAAGCACTGTCCTTACAGATTTGTATGTTCTGCTTGTTCCCAGAGTCCCAGGCTTTGCAGGCAGGATCACGATTTCCTAGGAGGTCTCTTGGACTTTTCTTTCTCTTTTGCCTGTTGGCCATACATGCATGCCTGTGAGGGCCACTGATGTTGGTTGGAGGTGCTGGGAGGATGTTCTCATGTGAACAGACAGAGGCTGGGCTTCGAGGAGAGCATATTGGTTTTCTTTGGCTTCGAGATGTTTCCACAAATGGCAGCTGTTTCTCAACTCAGAGTCCTGTGGCCACAGGTGCTTCATAGCGCTTGTGGGCTGGATCTGCCCTGGGACTTTCTCACGCTCCAGGTGTTGGTCAGGCCATGTTCTGGATTGAGGCTCCAGGGAGGAATCAGTTTCTAAGCTCATTCAGGTTGCAGGGAGGACTGAGGCCAAAGGGCACCCTCAGTTCTAGAAGTTTCTAGAAACCGTTACAGTTCTTTGCCCCGAATCCTCTCATAGCATTGCAGCAACTTATAGTCTATAAGTCTTCTTCTGTGACCAGCTACAGAAAATGCTCTGCTTTTAAAGGATCCATGAGATTGAGCCAGCTAGATGGTCCTCCTAGCTAAGGTAACGTGCTGGAGAACATTCCTCATCACAGCAGTTTCATCTACTGCATTTACTGTCTGGGGGCTGGGAATACCCAGGGGCCGAGTTGAAATTCTGCCTCCACAAAGAGCTCAGTGAAGATGCTCAGGAAATGCCAGATTTGCCTCTGTGATACTTTTTAATTTTTTTTATTTTTATGGCCACAGTCTTGGCATATGGAAGTTCCTGGGCCAGGGATCAAATCCAAGCTATAACTTCAACCTACGCCACAGCCATGGCAGTGTTGGATCCATTACCCCACTGTGCAGGGCTGGGGAACATACTGAGCTGCTGCAGTGGGATTCTTAGCCACTGTGCCACAGCAGGAACTCCAGCTTCTTTAATCCTTTTGGTTTACCTTTATGATGCCTTCACTTTGAGATGCTGAAGACTGTCTTATGGAGCTTCTTAATTAACCTTACTGTGTTTCTAAGGGAAAGAGAAGCAGTCTGCCCCCTTGTAAATCAGGAGGGTGTAGGCTTGGTGTCAGAGATTCTCATTCATTGATCTGTATTCTTTTAGCCCATCACCTCGAGGCTGGTGGTGGCCAGATGAGAATGGAGTTAAGTGGTCAGAGTCTTGCGGTTAACGGAGAAACCAGGCTGACCCAGGCTAACCCAGGTTAGGAAACTGACAAGCCAGGCCAGGGCTATGAACTTGATGAGCGAAGCCATAAGGAGCTGCCCTGAATTGATGACCAGAGGAGGGACTTGCCAGAAACACTGTTTTTGGCAGATTAACCTGGAAACTATATAAATGGTTAGAGAGGAGAAGCCAGAAGCAGGAACCAGCCAGGAATGCAGAAACGAATGCTCATTTATCATTAACAAGGGAGATTTAGAATTTATTGTGTTCCTTGAAATGCATTAATAGCAGTGGTGCTAGTAAAATAAACAAGAGTGAGGAAAGTTAAACAAGATGAAAGGGACAATCTGCCTGCCTTTTAGGACGTGTGATCCCTGAGTAGCATTCAGTTACTTTCAGTGGAGGCCGCTTGGGAGTGGTTTTTAGGCTGAACATCGGGTAAGTCATCAGTTTGCTATAGAACTTGCAATTGCATTGGGGTTTATGAGTCTTGTTTTAAATGCATATACCTTTTTTTTTTCTATCCCCTACAAAAGCATTGCTAATCAGAGACAAATGGGGTGAAACAGATACTCAGCGTGCACTTCACATAGAGTTATATTTCACAGTTATGTTCAGGGCTCCTCAACATGACTTCTCTCTTGTTTCAGTCACTGACTTAGTCACATACTCGTGGTTTTCTTGGAGTCAGTGTTCAAAGGGAGCTTGGCTTTTGCTTCCTAGTTTCTCCACTGTTGGACTGAAGATTCTTTTTAAGATCGAAAAACAAACAAACAGAAGTCATCTCTGAGCCTGGGAACCGGACATTAAACATATCTGTTTTCACGTAAGCTAAAAAGTGGTGGTTTTGCAAATATTCAGTGTGGAGTTTTCACTGCATAGTTGGCTGATAAAACTGTAAATACACTAAAACTGTATAGCCTTGCTGCCATGGGAAGAATAACGTTTAGCTTGATCTTTTGTGACTCAACAAAGTTCTGATGTAAGGCAACTAACTACAGTGGAAAGAAATAAGTCACAGAAATCTGTGCTTAGTAGTGGAATCGGAGATGTTGAGAGGCTGGCATTCTTCAGACAAACCTATGTAGTAAATCATTGACTCATTCACTAAATATTTGTGGATAAGCTGCTCTAAGCTGGGCAGTATTCTTCTGCAGGCCTGGGATATAGTAGCTGACAAAAGGTTCTGCCCTGTTGAGGCTTATATTTCAATGAGATGAGGCAGAAATGCAGAAGATAAATACATAAAATATCCGTTATTTCAAATGGCAAAAAGTATGATAGAGGCAGAGTTCCCATTGTGGCTCAGCAGGTTACAAACCCAACTAGGATCCATGAGGACTTGGGTTCGATCCCTGGCCTCGCTTAGTGGGTTAAGGATCCAGCATTGCAGTGAGCTGTGGTGGAGGTCACAGATGCAGCTTGGATCCAGCATTGCTGTGACTGTGGTGCAGACTGGCAGCTGAAGCTCTGATTCTGCCCCTAGCCTGGGAACTTCATATGCCATGGGCATGGCCCTTAAAGAAAGAAAGAAAGAAGTATGATAGCAGAAAATAAAGCAGGGAGGGGGTGGATGTGTGTGTTGTGGGGGTGGGGTAGGTAGCATTTTGGAGAGTGTGGTTGGCAGAGTTCTAAGGTGACCCCTGTGTGGGTGGGTGGGGCTAATAGTTTATGATGAGGATGATGGATAGCAGTGCTGTGATTACTAAGTTATCTTGTAGAAGACTCCATCTTGGCAGAATGGAGGAGATTCTCCTGCTGGCCATGGAGCAGGGAGCTGTGAGCTGCCTTTAGGAGAGGGAAGTGGCCACCACTCTCAGCCAGCAGGAGAACTGGGACCTTGGTGCTCCAGCCTTAAGGACAGAATTCCACCAAGAACCATGGGAACTCAAAGGAGGCCCTGAGCTTCTTAGAAGAAGGCTGCCCAGACCACACCATAATCACAGCCCAATGAGACTTGATCCTGGGCTGGGCCCTACTGAGCCACATCTGAGCCTTATAGAATCTGTGAGATAGTAAGTGGGTGGGATGTTTGTTACATGGCGACAGGAACCTATGCAGACAGAGGCCACGAAGGGCCGCAGAGAAGGGGAGAAACAGATGGAGACCTTGAGGTCTCCTTGGACATAGCAGCCTAGAGACGAGGGGAGAGGAGGAACTGGAGATGGACACGTGGAGGCTGTGAGCACACATATGGGACCTAGAGCCACTTGGTCCCTGGGACAGGGACTGTGCAAAGGTGAGAAAAGGGGTTCAGACCCGGGCTTCAGTGCTCCAGAAAAATATTTTCGGTTATTTTATCTCAGTGACTTTTATGTTTTATTATATGCTTTTGTTCAACATTTAGCCTGACAGAACATTTTTTTTCTCCTTCTCTGGAACTTCAGCTCACCTTTTAATTTGCTCTGTTTGGTTTCAGTGTACAGTATGAGATATGGGTTCCTGGTGGGTGGGGAGTGGAGCTGCCTGTGAAAGTCCTCTTGCCACCACCTGCTGGGAAGGTGCTCGACCAGCCAGGAGCGGTCTGCACCCAGGGGGCTGGATCCCTTCTTCCTGAGGGCAGACAGAGATATCTTCTCAGGTCTCGGGAGCAAGCAGAGCATCTCTGTAACTCACCCTCATCCCCAGCTGCACAACTGGACAGTCAGTAGCAATCGCTGAGGTTTTCTAGGTGGGATTTGCAGACAGTTATTGCTAGTTGGGTATAGCTGCCGTATTTGTTACACACAAAAGACCAAATAGACACACAGGAAGGGAAGGTACACCCTGGGAATTCGGTAGACAGGAAAAGATGGAGACTGCAAAGATTAGAGCAGCTGACCGGAGTTTCTGGACCATTTTGTAACCTGCGTTTACTGAGATATTTGTAGCTGGAGGCTTGTCAGAGTTGACAGCAGGAGAGGAGTTGTCCTTGGAAAGCAAGAGCCCCCTTACCTGTGGGTTGTCTGTCTGTATCCCAATAATAGCTTTAGTTTGCAAATTTCTATTTCAGACTATTTATTTTTTTTACTTTTATTTATTTTTTTATTTTTCTGCAGTCCCACCTAGGGCATATGGAAATTTCCAGGCTAGGGGTGGAATCAGAGCTGCAGCTGAGGCCTACACCACATCCACAGAAACGCCAGATCCGAGCTGCCTCTACGACCTGCTCCACATCTTGCAGCAACACCAGATCCTTAACCCACTGAGCGAGGCCAGGGAGGGAACCCAAATCTTCACTGATACTAGTCAGGTTCATAACCTGCTGAGCCACAATGGGAACTCCTATTTATTCACATTTCTTAAAAATTAATGCTTGTTTCTTAGCACTTTCTCAGTCCCTCTTTTTTTTCTACACCGTGTTATCAGATGGGCTGTTAATCTAGGATCGAATGGCTGCATTCTCAAAGTAGTACTTTCTAAAAAAAGATTCCCACGGATGGTGGTATAAAATCTCTGGGGCCTGAGGTCATTATTCAAACCCTCTCTTGTTCTAGGAAGGACTCAGGCAGCAAAGTCAGAGAGTTTGAGTTTTGAGTGCTTTGCCTTCGGGCACGAGGGCGCCAGCCTGGGGCAGGCCTGCTGGCCCTGTCGCTCGGGACAGCGAGCATCTCGGCGTGTACCCCACACCTTCCAGGGCTGGGAGTCCAGCTGGGCTGCACACCTACCTGCTGGTCCTCCGCCCAGACCTGCTGGATGGCAGGTGTGCGCTGCTGGCTTCATTTGAATAGTTCATTCTTCTCCCAGTTCTCTCCCGCATCTCTTTACTCTCTTCCCCCCCACTGGAGGTTATGCTCTTTTTTGGCATTTAAGTAGTCCCCATGCCTGATCTAAAGATCAAGTTGGAGTTAATGTTCCTCAGCCCCATGGGCACAGATTCTTCTGTGTCATCTGAGCCCACGTCATGTTCTTGTCTCTTCCCTGTTCTGTGTCTAGAGCAGCATTTCTCCATCCTTTTGGAGTGGAGGGATCCCACTGGGCTCCCAGTGACAGAAGTGATGTTTTATTTTTCAGGTGCCTTGGGCCTCTGAGATCCAGCCCAGGTCAGGTGACGCCTTCCCTGGTGAGTAGAACACTTTCTTTGGCCATCTCGAGTCACACCCGGGATGTGCTCTGTTTCCAGCCGTGATCAGTTTGAACACTCGCTCATGCGCCGTATGCACCTTCAAGTCTTATGTTTCATGATCAAAGTTAACGCCGTCCCAAATCAGGAGAAACGTTTGCCACATCTAACATTACACCCCTGAATACAAGAGGTTGCTTTTTTAGTTCTTTTTTCACTCCGAAGTATGTTGCCACTGCTCATTAGAGACCAAACTCCACACTGTTTCAGTCTGGCCTCAGTCAGAGGTTGGCCCATGCTGGATGATGTTTATTTGCAAACATCCAGCCTATTGTCTGTGTTTGTAAATAAAGTTTTATTGGGACGCAGCCATACTCACACATGGATGTGTTAACTGTGGCTGCTTTCAAGCTACATCAACTGAGATGAGAGCTTTGGGGTCTGCAGAGACTAAGACACTCTCTGGCCCTTTACCAAAAAAAAAAAAAAAAAAAAATCTGTCAGGCTGTGGTCCAAAATATATAACTTTTAAACGTTTTCTTTTTAAATTTTTTTCTTTTATTTTTTTTAGGGGCACACCTGCAGAATATGGAAGTTCCCAGGCTAGGGTCAAATGAGAGCTGCAACTGCTGGCCTGCTCCACAGCCACACAGTTACACCAGATCTGAGCTGCGTCTCTGACCAAGGCCACAGCTGGCGGCAACACTGGATCCTTAACCCACTGAGTGAGGCCAGAGATTGAACCTGCATCCTCATGGATGCTAGTTGGGTTTTTAACCTGCTGAGCCACAACGGGAACTCCCAAAATATATAGCTTTTTTCAAACTGAAAATTTTCAATCATGAAATAATTTTGGAGTAATGGATCTCTCTAGCTTTCTAAAGTTCACAGGGCAAGGCCATCTACAAAATAGCCAGTGGTTTAAAATAAATGTAATTTTACGTGTTGTTACACTTTCCAGTACCATTTCATTTTCTACAGGTTATCAAAACTTATTTAACTTAAGAAGCATAATGCATGGAAATGTAAAATAAAAACATCAGATCACACTAAAAGAGAACACTGACATTTCTGTATGATCCTAACTATCAGATTGCATTTTCATAGGGCTTGATAATGTTTAAAACTAAAATCTTCGTGAAGGCATAATTCACATGTCTCCTTGAGGGCTCCCTTATAAATCGCCCAGGATGACATGTTTATAGCTGACATTGAAGGTTGCGTTTGCTTTGACTGAAATCAAATGAGAGGCTCCTTTGCATAGATTCTTATGTGTGGGCATGTCTGCAAAGGTTTCAATACTTTTCTGCTAGTTTAATTACATTTTCTTCCTAATGCATAGTTTATTCAAACGAAAGCTGCGTTTTCCAGCTTTTGGTTGCTAATGTGGGTTCCAACGTGATAAAGATGGCCCCCCATCCCCAGGGAATTGTCAGGGAAGCGGGACCCTGAGAGAATGTCCTTCCAGCACTGTCTGGTGCTTGGGGTTGTGCAGAACGCAGGCTCAGTGGAGCAGTCACTACATTTTCGATGGGAACGTTCAGCCTTTCTTTCCCATCCAGAGCTGCTAAATGAGGGTAGCAGAGGGGTTGTGTTAAATGCTGCAGAGTCTAATTACTGCTTGATTTATAGCCATGTACACATCATGGCCGAGGCCCAAGTTCACTGCCTTGAAAACACACTTGCTGGTCACGGGCTGCCCAGGGGGGTTTGCCCCCTTCTGCTGCCCCTCATCAGCTCAGCTCTCCATAGTGAGAGCACCAGGCCAGATTACGTGTCCCCTGCCCCCCAGGGAGGCCAGTGAGGGCAAGGAAAGGCTGGGCCTGCTGATAGAGTGCCTGGGGAGGGGGCTGGGAGTGTGTATGCACGCACACACATGCACACATGCATGCACACACCCATATATCCATGCACGAATATGCATGTGTGTACATACATGCACATGCCAGTACACACACACGTGTGTGAACATACACACATGCACCTTACATACATACACACATGCACGCACACACCCCTACATCCATACACAAATACGCACATGTGTACATACACACCAACACATCTGCACACACGTGCATACACATATACACATGCACCTTACATAGATACATACACAATGCACACATGCACACACACACTCTTACATCAGTGCATGAATATACACAAATATGCACGTGCATACACACACACACGTACACATACGCATATACACAGTACGTATACACATGTATGCACACACAGTGCATATATATGTACATATGCATACATATACACATATGTACACACATGCACACATATACATCATACACACATATACACACATATGTATACAGATACACAGAGACATTCACACACACACACACACACACACACACACGAGGCACATTTGGGGAGCTGAAGGCACTGTTTGGGGCAAGGCTGCTCTCCTCTGTTTCCTGGACTTTGGGGGAGTTAGACTGTAGTTCATTTTCCCAAGGATAGACCTGGAGGCTCTGCCCTTTTAATTGTTTTCATTTCTTCTACTATTATTGCAAATCAAACCTGAGGACCGATGTTTCACAACTGTTTCCGGTGGCCGGGAAGGTCAGTGCCTGGAAGCTCAGAAACGGGGAGGGAGGGGGCTTCATGGTTCAGAGGCAGGTGCTCTGTCTCTGGCCTCCCCCCGCCCCTCTCCTGAGAAGCCTCCCAGTCAGTTTCCACCCCTGTAAAGTGGTGGCAGTGGTGTCTGCTTCACAGGTTAAATAATTAATGTGCATTAGTTCGGGGTCAGGCACCTGGAAAGGGTCAAGGTCAGCCAGGCACCTGGAAAAGGTTCAAGGTTGGGGCTGGGCACCTGGAAAGGGTCAAGGAAGCCCAGCTGTCTTGGGCCATCTTGGGGGCGCCAGGCCATGGGGACAGTTTGCCCCCTGGGGACAGTGTTTTATCACTGATATGTCCTAGGATTGTCTTCGTGTGGCTTTAGGGTTGTTTTCTACACTCTCTGCACACAATGCACCTCCTTTCTAGCTACAGGGGCCCGGCTCCCACCCCCGTTTTCTGAAACTACAAAATGGCTAACAATACAGCTATTTTTATTTAAGAAGAAACCAAGTCTTAAGGAAATTAAAAATTTAGCCTAAATTCCTGTAACTCGTAAAACACTGAATAGATATTCAAACCTAAGACTGTCATTAAAGCCTCCTTTAACCTGAAGATGCTTAGTTGTGTATTTCTTTTATGGCTGATAAATAGGTCAGTCTGGAAAAAAAGACAATCGTGTAATTCTGTTCATATAAAATATGTACTAATATCTTCTGGAAAACCGCTTTATGACAAACATGAGACAAATAAAGGAAAAAATAGATCAAAGCTGACTCCCTTACCAAAAATTGATCAAAACTGAAGAAGTAAAAGTAACTTAAAAGAAAGGTGTTTTAAATGGATGTTAATAGTGGTTCACTGTTGGTGAGCTGAGAGCCTGTGGATAGAAAAAAAAATATATTCTCAGGTTCTGATAAGTTAACCTTGACAACATGACATTCAAATGAGTAAACTATAACTGTTGTTGAAATTCACATGGAATTGTATCATTTTTCTCTATGTACACATGGCATGCCACATGTAAATAAGAGATTGAAAAGATTGGAAGAAATTGAAATTAAAATAATTTCGTGAGGATGTAACATCAGTAATAAAACCTTTTTCAAAACTTTGTAGCAAGACTATACTGGTTTACTGTTTTTTATACAGTATGGGGATTTTCTTTGAGGTAAAAACTTTACAGAGCTTAGGTGTACAGTTTGGTAAGTTCTAACAAATATACGCACTGTGTATGGACCGTTTCTGTCCTCCCAGCAAATTCTCCCCTTCCACCTTCTAGTCACATCCTGCTTTTCCACCCCTGGGAAAAATCATTGGTCTGCTTTCTCTCACCTTATGTGTTTTTAAATTTATATAGATGGAATCACACAGTGAATGCCTTTTGTGTGGGTGTCTTTCATCCTATATCCTGTCTTTGAGATGCATTTTCTTGTTGTGTCACTAGCTGAGGATTATTTATTCCATGGCGTGCTTATACTGCAGTTTGTTTATCTGCTCTATTAAGAGGCACATTGGATTGTCTCCATTTGGGCATTTTGAATAAAGTTGCTATGATCCTTGCTGAATAAGTCATTTTATGAAGATCCCTCTTCCTTCAGCATGGATAATGCCCCTGAGTGGAATTGCTGGATAATAGGATCCATGTTAGATTAATTCAGACTTTCCTGTTAGTGGTGTGTGAGTTCCATTCCTTCCATCATCTTGCTAACATTTGCATTGTCTTTTGACTTTTAGAGATTTAAATGACTCTGGATTAGTGTCTTACCGTGGGTTTAATTTGTATTTCCCTCGTGAGTAGGGATATGGCCCATCTCCATATGCCTTCAGAGGTCTTTTATATATCTTTGTTTTCAAAGTGTCTGTTCAAATTTTTGCCCTTTTTTAAAGCTGGATTATTGTCCTTTTGTTAGTCATTAGCAGTTCTTTATTTTTTCTGTCTAAAAGTTCTTTTTCATGTAGGATAGATTTTCTCCCATTTAGTGGTTTGCCTTTTTATTTTCTTTGCTTTCTTGATGAGCAGAAGTTACAAGCTGTCTTAGAGACCATTTTGTCAGTTTTTTGTTTTACAGTTAGTATTTTTTGTGATTCTAGGCAATTTTTACCTACCCCACAGGTGCAAAAATATTCTCCCCTGTTTTTGTCTAGAAGCATCATAGTTTTAGTTTTTAACTCTTAGGTCTCTGATCTGTCTCAGGTTGTTATGTTTGGTGTGAGGTAGGGATCAGAGTTTATTCTTTTTTTTTTCAAACGGGTATCCAGTGGTTCCATCATCATTCGTTGAAAGGGCTTTTTCATTCTTCATTGAATGTTGGGTTCCTGTGTCAAAGATTGGTTGCATGTCTGTGGATCCCTTTCTAATCTCTGCTTCATTGATCTAACTTGTTTCTTCTTCTTTTTTTTTTCTTTGTCTTTTTAGGGCTGCACCTGAGGCATATGGAAGTTCCAACAGTGCTTTAGGACTGCTTTCTCTTGGTGGCCAGCAGATGTTGTTTTCATCCTCCCAGAAAACACACAGCCTCAGCCTTTCTAGGGAGGACAGAAATTCAGTTATTTTTCGAGCGGGAAAAAATAATAGAAAAAATTCTGTGTAGATGCTATGGCTGAAAATGAGGACATTTTAAGAAAAGTTGTAATTAAAAATCAAAAGACTTTTCTTCTCTCTCCTCCTCCCCTGGCCTGACCCAGGCTAGGTTTTGGAGCAGGAAGCACTTGCTCCTTTATGGGGGACCCTGGCTTTCACAGGAGCCTCTCAAGGGGGTGGAGTATTGATTCCCCTCACATGGACCACCTATTACCACTGATGGAGGACCAAGGCCTATAAGATTTGTTTCCCCCAGAGAAGCCAGGAGCCCCGCTCTCATATGTGGGTGAGCTGGGCCCATTGTAGATAGAATGCAATTAATCCTGAACCACCCACTTCTCCCCCACCCCCCATTTGAGGATAATGGAGCACCAGGTACTATCTTTTTAAAGCCTGGTACTGACATACATCACATATTCAAATTATTTTTGTTCTTAAGCAATACTAAAAATGGATGTGAAGATTATGCTTGCTTTTGGGAGGAAGGCGATTACAATTTCAAAAGCTTTAGTCTATAAAAGGTACAAAGACCATCATGAAACCAGGTGGGTGCCTCCCTCCACTGCCGTCGACTCCCGTGGTGCCTTTGCACTCACCTGTCAGGTGCTTCATGCTATTTTCTTCCCATGGCAGAATATGTCTGCGATATTAATGTAAAAGCCTCCTGTATAATTTAGTACCAAAAACCACTTGTGTAGGCTTGACTCAGACTTTATAATAAAAAACATTCACCCTGCGCTCTTCCACATAAGAGGAATTTCAACTCTCCTCTTCATTAGGAGACCTGCCTGCGATGGAATTAAAATAGCTCTGCCCTGAATGGGAGCACTGACTTGGCAAAGATCTGGAGCAGTCATTCAGGAGGAGTGTAATCGAATACTTGAAATTTAAATGAGCTTGTAATCTGACTTGGAAAATAAAGTAAAAGAGAAGCCCAAGAAAGTTTCCTTTAAGGTGAATTCATGTCCTTCAGATCCCTTCCAGTATCAAAGCTAATAACACACACATGAGAAAAGTAATATTCAGTGAGGCTTATCGTCTCCGTGTGCTTGTTCCCCCTGATACACTGATATGGGCCTCAGAAAGGTGCCCTGCATGGAGCGAACCCATATCTGCAGAAATGACTTTCAAATATCACCAGCGATTTACAAACTGTCTCAGTGCCCTTTGGAGGAACGACTTTTTTCTTTCTTGCGTCTGTATAGTGTACATGGTTAACCCAAGAAGGAACCTCGAATAAGTGACACAGATTTTCGTCTTTATTTAGAAGCTGTTCAGATGTTCATATTGGATTCTTTCTCCTCCAGTAACTTCTTCCTCACTCTTGAAGGACACAGTGTGTTTTCTGCCCAAATCGCTGAGTGGTAAACTTTCCAGGAGAATTACCCTTGTTCAGTGAAAAGGCTTCTCTAATTATCGGCCCTGCCTTGAATGGGATTACATGATGAAAAATGGTTTTCTTGGCTGTAAAAGAAAATATAGAAAAAGATCTCTACATGTGAAAATAGAGGCGGGAGAAATGCTGGAAATCAAGATCAGAAAACTAGTCACCATTGATGAAAATTTGACATTCAGAAAAGAAACTGGGGAGGGGGTGATTCTTTTCGGTAAGGAAAAAAAATCTTGGCTTTACACGTAAGTACGCACTTAACAGTACAGACGGAATAGAGCTCAGTTTGCTACAAGGCAAATTTCTGTTAAACAGATCCCATTTGCCCATTAATTTCTATTGTATAGCTTTAAAAATTGCTCCCTAGACATAATAAAATTACCTTTAAAATATACACATATAAATGGAGAAATATCTTTCTAACAAAACCTGGGAACCATTATCTGTTAATGATACTGAGCAATGGCTTGCAAGACTTTTTAAACCGAGAGTAAAAATAGAGGCGGTAGAAGCAGATACCCTGGAAGGTGATTGCTTCGCTTTACCTGATTTTAAGCCTGCTTCCCACTAGAATGCTAACAACCCAAGGGCTTCTGAAACTTGCCAAGTTCCCACTCAGTCTTTAATCATGCTAATGTTTCTAACTTTATATTCAAAGAATATTTTCCTCTGTTTCCATCACTTAAACTTATTGGCTTCTTTCCAAGCATTTGAGCCTGGACATATCTTTGAAGGGTGTAGGAGCACCATTAGATAAAAGGAGTGAATTATCCAGATAACCAAGGAAAGGAATATCTCAGTCGTACTTAGCAGCCAGAACTTGCCTCAGTGCCAACAGAGGCTCTGATGCCTCAAAATCATCAGCAGATTGACTGACAATCCGGGCTGAACTTTCAGTTCCCACCCTGATGGTTTGACTTACCGCCAGAATGATTAGCACATCAGAATCACGTTTGCTGAGGCTGCAACTTACTCGCTGGTTAGTTAGTGGAGCTGCAGCATGTCAGGTGCCTAGAGGCCAGAGCCGATGGCCAGGAACCTACACGCCTGAAACTTTAGAATGGTCACTTGTTCAAAACTTGCTACCCATAGTTTTTTTTCTTTTCCTTGGATGGGAGTGGGGAAAATGCCAAGCTTTAATTAAAACTTTATGGTCAACAGTAGTCATAGCATTGTAGAAAAACACATTTCAGACAAGTTAACCAGGCGGAGATAAAATTCACCTAGAGATATTTGTGTTTAGACTTTTTCTCCATAAATAGTTATATAGATACATGCATATTTACACAGAGATAATTTTAACAAAAACAGAATCATAACATACATCGATTTGTGGCTCTCACTTAATATTCAGGTGCATTTCCATTTAATAAATACTCCTCTGTAATATCATTTGAATAGCTGCCTACTGTTCCATTAATTTTATTTTTACTTCATCATTTGTGTAATGGCTGTTGTTGAATAAGATTTTCTTTTTCTTTTCTTTTTGCTCTCTAGAGGATACTATGATAAATTCCTTACTTTTTTTCTTTTGCGCATACCCTTAATCACTTCTAATTTAGCACATGATCCCAGCTGTTTCCTTAGAATGCTTTCCCAAAGTGAGTGGTCCGAGTAAAAGTATACACACACTTGTAAAATTTTAAGGAAGTTTTTGCCATGTTGCCCCAGAAAAAAGTTTCAAAATTTTTAGATGTTATTAACAGACTCTTAACATTTCCCGTCTGGGTTGCACTCAGGGCATGATGGTTATTTATTTTTATTATCTAGTTCTTTTTCTAGAGAGGGTTAGTTTTTCTAATTACATTAATATTCTTTGGCCAGGATGTTTTCATTTTGCCAAGTGGGGAGAACTTCGATGATATTTACAAAGGCTGGGCACTCCCTAAAACTTTCTGTCTATATTAACTCATTTCATTACATGCCGTCATCATGGTGGAGATGAGAAAATTCAAGCATGAGGAAGTTAAGTAATTTACCCAAGGTTACCAGCTAGAAGATGGCTAGATTGGGATAAAAAATAATGGAGTAGAAGGTGAGAAGTACATGAAAATATTGTTCCAGCAAGATAACCTCTCCCAGGGAGTGTCCTTCAGGATATAACCTCCCAAGTTCTGATAGGACCCCTTTCAAAACAGCTATCCTTTGGCTTCTACTGACTTTACGAGTTCCAGAAAGATCTTAGATGAATATCATACCAAATTGTGTTCCGTGGTTACATAGTTGCTTGCATGAAAGCCTAATCTTTCCAAGTTAATGCTGTCAAACTTAATTAGGAACATTCATGCCGTGCATACTTGAAGTTCTTCCATGGAGCGTTTGTCTAAAATAGCAGCGTGGCTTACCCGTGCAAGATTATCCGCCTCAGTTTTGCACGGTACGTGTAGCATTCCATTCCAGAACTGGTGCTGATCCTTTACAGAACCTCTGAGAACTCTAGGAAACTTCATGTAACCGACCTGTGTAGACACTCCACTTTAGGAGACAGAGCTGAAATTTAGGACATCAATCCACTTACTGTAATTTGAGGTTTTGTAAGAATTATTCCCACAGTCAATAGAGAGAGTCTGGTCCTGGGTCCTTTTGGTGATACAGAGATTATTGATGACATAAACATGTTTATGCCAGCATTTAGAAAACACAGTAGAATTGGGGAACAGAGGGAGCTGATAAGCTCAGCACAACTTCTGCCACCGAATTCATGGCTCTTATTAGATAATAGTGTCTAAGTATTATTATATCTGATTATTAGATTGTAGAACTTATTATATGTCAGATTATTTGATAATTTTTGACCATGTCTAGTTTTATACCCATAGGTTATAGTAATTCATCTTTTATGTGTAGGGACAAACGGTAGTGAGAAGAGGTGCAAAGTAGGAATGAACTGAGTCTGGCGTCTTGAGCAGATCGGTAACAGCCCTGGGCCAGTTTCCTCATCTCTGAAATGAGAGGAGCCGTGAGCTCCTGTCCCTGACAGCATTTGGGGGCATCTCAACGCAGAAGGTGTATGCGAAGTTTCTCGTCAGTGTGAGAATTCAGTCCAGGTGTGATTGGCACTGTTCCCTCATCCCCTTCCCTGCCCTGGGAGGACCGTATCCCTATCTGAGCACAGCGTTCAGCGAATGATCGGAGCATAAATAAGTGCCGGTTAAACGTCATTAAGAGACAACTATCTTAATGAAGATTTTTTTCATCTGATTGTTTATAAGGCATGTAAGTGTGCTTTTTGCATCAAGATTTCAGTTTTTTTTAAACAAATTAATTAATTTTGGGGGAGTTCCTGTCGTGGCGCAGTGGAAACGAATCCGACTAGGAACCATGAGGTTGCGGGTTCGATCCTTGGCCTCGCTCAGTGGGTTAAGGATCTGGCATTGCCTTGAGCTGTGGTGTAGGTCACAGACGTGGCTCTGATCTGGCATTGCTATGGCTGTGGTGTAGGCTAGTGGCTACAGCTCTGATTAGACCCCTAGCCTGGGAACTTCCATATGCCATGGGTGCAGCCCTCAGAACATGGAAAAAAAAAAAAATTTAGCCACACCCATGGCATGCAGAAGGTCCCAGGTCAGGGACCAAACCTGTGCGACAGCATTGACACTGGATCCTTAACCCACTGTGCCACTAGGAAACTTCAAGATTTATGGAGTAAATCTTATGTTACCCTAATCTTTCAGCCTTAGCAGCTTTTCAGGGGACAGTCCTTTTCACCCTGCCACAGGCCACCTCTTTCCTTCACCCTGTCAGCCTGGATAGAGGCCCCTCTGTGGGATCTTCTTCATTTGGGTCATGTTATGCTTGAACTTGGCAGGTTCAAGAGCTCGCCTCCAGGACAGGAATCTTTGTGCTTCTTACAAAAAGTTATCTCTGCATAAGAAGGGGGCCCGGTTTCATGTAGTGCAGGGGCTGGCTGGGTCTGTTTAGCGGTGAGGAGGTTTGGGGGCTAGCAGACCTCCGCGGCCTGCTAAGGCTGTAGGCACTTGGAATTTCCTGGGTGCTAGAGCCTAGGGGAAGGGTCAGAGGCACGGCAAAGGGACATTTTGGCTGTGTGACTCTTGAGCTCATCTCAGACATAAGAAATTCTTCTCTTCTTCCACCCTGTGACTTCTTGCTTCAAGGCCTGAGAAGGCAGTCACATCCTCAGTTAAACAGGCCCGCTGGGCTAGTCCTGGTGCAGTACTGACCCTGATAAAGTCATTTCAAAGTCCAAAGTACCGCCCTCATTGAGACTGACAAAGGGCCCCAGAGGCTGTGACCACCTGTAGCAGGAGAGTGGCCCAGGGAAATGGGGGCGGGGCCCTGGGAGACCCTCGGGCCAGGCATTGCATCCCAAGCCACTGACTTGTGCTGGCCACTGTGCCAGGGCTGTAGTCTTGGGAAGTCCCTCCCTGATGGGGTATGAGCTGCCGGCTCATCAGCTTGGAGATAGACAGGGTGTGTTTCAGGCGATCGGACAGGTCCCCAGAGCTTGTGCACCTTACCCGGAAGCAGCTGCCAGCTAGCCTCGTGACCTAGTGTCGCCTGAGCTGGAGCTGGCCTGCCACCAGATCTCTAAGTCTTTAGGTCTCATTGCCTCCTGCCCTTCGCTCTCACTTCTCCAGGTCTAGGAAATGTGAATCATTAGAAGAAAGGGCGAAGGTGTGGGCCTTTCTGAGAAGATGCTCCACGATGCACCCTGGATGATATGCCGAGCCCCACAGAGAGGCTCACGCAGCCCCTCAGCCAGGCGAGATGATGGTCCACAGGGAATGATGCACAGATTCACAGATTCACATCACTGTGCCCACCTCCCCCACCCCCGCCACTAGTTCAGGCTGTGGGGACAAGTCCTGATAAATGGGTCGGGATGAGCAGCTCAGTATCTGAAGGGGGAGGGGGCCGAGGACTACACCTGCCCACAGAGGAGCCGGACTCAGCCTCTCCCAGCCCAGCCATGGCCCAGCAGCCTCAAGCACCCATATGCCACATCCTTTTTAAAAAGAGAAAGGGAGTTCCCGTCGTGGCGCAGTGGTTGATGAGTCCGACTGGGAACCGTGGGGTTGCGGGTTCGGTCCCTGGCCTTGCTCAGTGGGTTGGGGATCCGGCGTTGCCCTGGGCTGTGGTGTAGGTTGCAGACATGGCTCGGATCCCACGTTGCTGTGGCTCTGGCATAGGCCGGTGGCTACAGCTCTGATTAGACCCCTAGCCTGGGAACCTCCATATGTCGCGGGAGCGGCCCAAGAAATAGCAAAAAGACCAAAAAATAAATAAATAAATAAATAAATAGAGAAAGGAGTTGCCATTGTGGCTCAGAAGGTTAAGAACCTGACTGGTATCCACGAGGACATGGCTTCAAGCCTGGCCTTGCTCAGCGGGTTAAGGATCTGGCGTTGCCATGAGGTGTGGTGTAGGTCACAGATGCAGCTCCATCTGTGTTGCTGTGGCTGTGGTGTAGACCGGCAGCTATAGTTCCGATTCAACCCCTAGCTTCCATGTGCCGTGGGTGAGGCCCTAAAATACAAAAAAAAAAAAAAAAAAAAAGAGAGAGAGAGAGAGCGAGAAAGAAAAAAGCAAAGAAAAGCGGATGGAATGTGTGTGTATTATGGACAGAGAAGGATGGACTCCAGACACCCAGGTGCTTTCTCACCAATTGTCCTGCACCAGTGGCCAAAAGGCACAGTCACAGCCTCATCCTTGGAAGGGGAGCCCCTCGAGTAAGCTGGGGAGCTGAGTGTTGGCATCTCTGCCCAGTTCCACATGCAGCGACTTCGCAAAGGTGGCCTGAAATGTCATGGTGAAAATGCCACGAGCTGTCTGTTCCAACACTCGCCAGCACCCCCCTCTTCACATGGGCTGGGGTCAGTGGCTCGTCCTGGACCACCCTAGACTTCTGCTCCCTCCCTCTTGCCTCAGCCGAGCTGGGGGAGGAGAGCAGGCTGGAGTTCCCCTCGACCCCACAGGAGGAACCTCAGCCCTGGTGACCTCAGAGCGGACACAGCCCCCCTGAGTCCCCTGCAGCAGGTGGAGTTTGTGAACAACCAAAACAGAGCCAGTTCTGGTTGGAATGTTCTGACCAGTCTGAAGTTATGTTGGAGCCCTGAGCTTAGACAGAACCATTTTTAGGACATGAACCTCGATTTCTTTTCGGAGAGAAGAAAGCTGTAACATTCCCGATACACATGCTCTCCTCTCTGGTCCTCTGAGGATGGAGAATCAACACAGAACTCGAGGAAACCCGTCCAGTGAGGTAGCCGTTTCTGGGTGACCGTCAGCTCCTCCTCATCCCTTGCAGCCAAAAGAAGGGGAGCTGGAAGGAATGGATTGGCCGACAGGTCTCCAGAGGCTAAGACCAAAGGCTTTCCTCCTCCTCCCAAGTGTGCTGTTTGCAGCTGGCCCCCAGCCCCTCCTCTCCAGACCTCACAGCCCTTGCTGTGGACCTTGTGGGTCCCCACCCAGCCTCCAGCCCAAAGCCTCCTCCAGCTGCAGACCGGACACCCCACCCCAACTTGAGTGCTTTCACAGCAGTTAGCCATCATCACAATGCATCACTCAGTGTACCCCCTCTTTAGAATGGAAACACCACAGAGAAGCAGGGACTCTGTCTCCTCCCAGCAGTGGCCTCAGTGTCCAGCATGGTCCTTACACAGAGTAGGTGCCGCGAACTCTTCATTGAGTGAATGCCTAATTTTTCAGAATCAGGGCTGTGATGACTGAAGTTCAAAGACAAAAGTTCTTATGCCTAAGATTACAAAAATACTGAGGCTCGGAGTTCTCATCATGGCTCAGTGGCTTAAGAATCCAACTAGTATCCATGAGAATGCAGGTTTGATCCCTGCCCTTGCTCAGAGGGTTAAGGATCTGGCATTGCTGTGAGCTGTGGCGTAGGTTGCAGGTGTGGCTCAGATCCTGCATTTGCTATGGCTGTGGCATAAACTGGCAGCTGCAGCTCCAGTTTGACCCATAGGAACTTCCATATGCTGCAGGTGCAGCCCTAAAAAAAAAAAAATTGAGGCTCACATTGAAGCATCCTAAATGTCCACTGACAGAGGAACAGATAAAGAAGATGTATGTGTATGCAATGGAATACTACTCAGCCATAAACAAGAATTAAATGATGCCATTTGCAGCAGCATGGATGGACCTAGAGATTATCATACTGAGTGAAGTAAGTCAGGCAGCAAAAGACAAACCTCATACGATAACGCTTAAATGTGAGATCTAATAAAAAATGATTCAGAAGAACATCCACAGAACAGAAATAAACACACAGATTTCAAAACCAATCTTATGGTTACCGTAGGGGAAATCGTTGGTGGGGTTGGGGGGGAGAGAGGAATTAGGAGGATGGGAAAAACATGCAGACACAACTGTATAAAACAGATAATAACAAGAACCTACTGTATAGCACAGGGAAATCTACTCAATAGTTTGTAATAACCTATATGGGGAAAAAGAATGGATACATATAACTGATTCACTTTGCTGTACACCTGGAACTAATACATCACTCTAAGCCAACTATACTCCAGTAAATTTTTGTTTCAAAAAAATCGAGGCTCCGCCAGCAGAGTAGCAATAAGATGGGCAATTAACTGTTACTCCTTTTCCCACTAATCTGTGAGCTCCTGACATGTTGAAAGATAAGACCCAAGAAAGGATCCTTGCTTCTTTTCTCTTACAAAGTGTCTGTTTAATATCTTACACAAAACAGGCATGAGACAAATTAATCAAACAGCTTTTTAAAAGTGCCCCCTTTTGGATCTAGCAGCCTGATCCATGAAGAAGACAGAGCTGCTGGCGTTTCTTAGATGAGAGCCAGCACGTGTTACCAGGCAGTATCCTGGCAGCCTCCAGGGAGCTGTGCCCTAGGCCAAATCACTGAGGCCCATTCCTCGTGGAGTTTTCGCTCCTGTAGTGGTGGTTGTGCTTTGGTGGTCCGCGTGGACGCTGCCTCGAGGTAGCGCAGGTGACAGTCATTTTAGGAAGTTTGTCTCCATTATATTTTCTCACAGTTGGTGTCTGTGTCTACATTTCTACCCAGTTTTTCACTCTTGGATGTTTAGACCATGAGTGTCTCACTTGCCCTTGGTGTTTATGGGCCGCGTCAGTCTCTTCCTGAGTTGATTTCCCGTACAGTCTGGCACACAGGGATGGAGGGACGAAGACTGCCCCTTAGTCAGCATTCTTTTCCATAGTTACGAGTTAATCCCTGGGAATAGGGTTCTTCAGAGCGAATCATGATGCCTCTTGAGCATGTCAGCTTTCTGTCAAGGTGTTCAAAGAAAAGTCAGAGCACAGCGAAACTCCAGAAAGGAGAAGTTTGCATGCTACCCTTGGATTGGAACTTGACCGGTAGAACATGCCAGTTTGGAAGAATTACAGAAAACAAGTGTAACAAATTCACAGATTCGATTAATATCGTTGAAAGACGGTTAATCTTGTAAAACACAAATGACTTCAGGGGAAAACAAATAGATACACAGGCTGCAGGGACAAAAGTTGCATTTGACTAGCTGACCTTTCTCCTCCTTTCACATAAATGTGTCATTTTAAATCTAATCAAGCTCCACATTACCGACTCTCCCCAGTTTATGTTGCACAGAAAACACTTTTTCAAATGTTCGGTAGTGTGTATTCTATATTGCACATCATTAACGAAATGCAATTATAAACCCCGCTTTCCTAAAAATTCCTTTTGGGACCAGTTTATATGATATCAGCTGAAATTAGTGACTAATACAGATCCAAAGAGAAGGAGAAATACTCTTTGTCACTACGTGAGTACCTGCAATGGTTCTGTTGATTAGTCAAGCCTGCTAGTGGCCTGTCACCATCAGTTACTTCTAGATGGTGTTTCTGACAAAGTAGTAGAAACTAGAGAAGTTTAGGTAGGTTTTTTGGTTTGGTTTGATTTGGTTTGGTCTTGAGAAATCTGCTGCCAGAAAAGACGGGAGACACTGCGGTGTTGAGAAAAGACTGCTGCTATGAATAATAGCTTAATTGAGAACTCACTCCATGCCAGGCCCCTGCTCACTAGCCGTGATGCTGCAGGGTGGTCCCCACTATGGCCTCGAAGACTCAGAGAAGTCTAGTCACTGGCCCCAGGTCACACAGGAGGGAGCAGCTAATCCTGGCACCTGGCTGTGGGAATGTGCCTCTCACCGGATTTGGCTTCAAGAACTCAATTTACCATTAATTTGAGCCATAGGCAGATTTCCTTCACTTCTCCTTTTCAGGGACTTCTGATATTCCTTTTCCACCTCCTGTACTTCTGAGTTATCGTTCACCCCTGTAGTCGAGATGATGATTTTTAACACCTTGATTAGTACATTTCCACGATGGATGGAAATTTACATGGTATTTCAAACTATATCGAGAGACTCATTAGCACTTTAGGACACATCAGTGGCAAATTGCTAATCAGGGTAAATAAAGTGAGATTTTACAGCACTGCCACTGATATCGTCCTGCTGTTGACGACGTGTTCCTCAGTGCCAGAGTCGCTTAAGTTATTTTAAATTTATTTTATTGAAGTCTAGTTGATTTACAACCCTATATTAATTCCTACTGTATAGCAAAGTGATTCAGTTACACGTTATGTGTACATTCTTTTTCGTATTCCTTGGAATCTGTTAAGTTGGAGGAAGCTGATCCTACCAGACATTGATTTGACCACGCTTTGTTTCTCTAGATGGGAGGAAAAACAAGAATGCACTTTAAAAATTACTTCTGGTTTATAAGAGGACACATTCATCCTCAAAATGAAAGGAAATCAAGATGACTTAGTCTGCGGGGCTTCATTTATTAAAATTTCATTTGCCCCTGTGCCTGGCTTCCACCGCTCTGTGCTAGCAAACTGGCTATAATTAGATTAGCAGCCTGCTAAACGCCGGTGCCTGCCTGCGTCTCAGAGAGCATGTGCCGGATCCTGCCCAAGCCGCTCCTCATTGGCTGCCGGCCCTGCTGCTCGCCAGTTTGATAGGTTTCCACAGGACTCTTTATGCTGCATCGGAGACACAGATACAGAGATTCTCCACTGTGTTCTGACCACGGTGGAGGTGCTGAGCCGCTGGTAACGTTCCAGGAGGAATCAGGCACCAAGGAGAAGGCGATCGGCTTTGTGGCGAGAGCTGGGCGTTCACTGCCTGCCGGCTGCCAGAGGCCATCAGGGCAGAAGTTTCAGTTCATGGTAATTACTTTTGAGTCTTTATCTCGCAGGAAAAACACGGCCGTGCATGAAATGAAGCGTGTTCATCATGTCATCTGTTTCATTTGATCTTGCTTTTGTTACTGTCCCGTGTACCCCAGCGTTCCATCTGAAAAATGCGTGCTCCTGGAGAAGGCTGGGCTGGTAAGCAGCCTCCCTCTGCATGCAGGAATATTGTTTGTACCTGGGTTCCAGAGTGCATGTGCCAGGGAGTGACTCTTATTGGTTCTCTGCTGTTTGCAAAGCCCGATGTTGCATCCGTGGAGGTGTCTTTGGAGATGTGTTTCAGTGCCTGGTTGACTTTGTTTGCGTGGGGTCCGGACTCCCCGGGATAATGATCCATGGAGGAGAGCTGCAAGAAGCACACTTTAATTAGGACAGAGCGGTGGCCCTCCTGGTGTCAACGCAGGGTCTCGGCAGAAGTAATGCCTATTGTTTCCTCAAAGATATGTGCAGCCTTCATTTTGGAGGCTCTCTTTGTTTCCCCTTCTGTAGTTTTCACGAAGCCCTTCTCACGTACAGAATGTTAGAGCCTATCCTGTTCTGCCAGAAGCACTCCAAGGTGTATGTTTGGCCTGTGCCAAAGAGAATTTCTGACACAGGCTTTGTTTAACAGGGACGTTGTTTTGGGGGAGTTGAAATCAGGAAGGTGGGGTTCTTAGCACTTGGACTAATGTTTGGCAACACTGTACAGTTTCTGCTAATGGTCGCCTGGGTTGTTTTCCAAATCAGACAGCAAATCATCTTAAATCCTGTGATGAAGATGCTGTATTCTGAAGGGAAAATATTTAAATGGCCCAGGCTGAGCCTTAAGAAACACAGACAAATGCAGCACGAGCTTTTGCTTTGCAGGGTACCTGCCCCCTGGAGTTCCATTTAATTCGGGGAGAGCTCCTGGCCACCTTTTAGCCCTCAGACCTGAAAACGGGTATCCCTCCCGTATCAGACGGTGGAGACCACGGAAACTTGTGTATTGAGTCACCAGTCACACGGCTGGCTGGCTGCCACCATGCGTCTGCGATCCGTGGCGAGCCTTGCTGATATCTGAGAGCCGTCAGGAATCATGTCCCCGCTCCTGAAAAGCCAGACGTTGCCATTGAAGAATGCGGTTAACATAACTGCTTTGACTTGAAACTATAATCTGGTTAAGGGGGTTCTGTGTCTTCTCCAGTAAAGGAAAACTTCAGAGTGCAAACTGCGTCCTCCTCATTCCCCCCCCCCACAAGTCCCCTCCCTGGGGTGTCCTGTTTCTCCCAGATGTAGTTTGGAGATAAGGACAAGGAATCTTGTGAAAGTTTGTCATTTATTGTGGTCGGGCATCATTGGTCATAAGAAAGTTGAACTGTGGTTCATTGTAACCTGGGGGCTTGGTTTAGAGATGCCTTGGCTGGGGAAGAGGGCACGAGAGGGTTGCTCTGGGCGGGGGACAACGACGTACTTCCTCCTGCCCCCGGCCCATGTGAGCAGACTACCACGCCCAGGTCTCATTTCACCTGGTAGCATCATAGCGGTGGCGAATTCCTCACCTGCCCAGACCCCTGTGGCCTCTGCATTCTCTTCCTGACGTGCCCCGGGCTCCGTGCTCCCATGGGGATGTGGAAAATACCCACTGTGGCCACTTTTCTTTGGACCCTGACTTGGGGAAGGAGGAATGGATGAAATCACGTAGTTGCCGCTCCCTCTTCCTTTCTTCGTCTCGTGCAATACTTCCTAAATTATCTTGGTCTTCCAGCCTTCTAAGAAGCCGGCTGCCTTAAAAGTGAATTATTGTCAAACTCAAACAGTGTGACCCTCCCTCCCGAAGGGTCCCCGTTAGACTCCGCGTGATGGGAGCCACGGGAAGTAGTTCTGCTCAGGTTGATTGTCGAGGTTGCATCTTGAGACTCTGTGTCTGGAAGGAACTTCTTAAAAATGTAAATGTAAACATAACCGTGTGTGATGATTGTGTAGTAATTTACTGTGATGTCCCGAAGGGCCTTTTAACTTATACCAAGGCAAGATTTTTCTGATAGTTCTCAATAAAATGTTAATGTTTTTGCAAAGTAACAAAATCTGCAGTTTCATCTTCAGATGATTCACATCTTCACTTTCCTTTTAACCGCATGAAGGGGAGTCTATTTCTGAGATGAGAAAGTAAAAATAAATTTCTTGCATACTTTAATCTCTTGTTCTCTCTTATCCTTTAATTGCATAATTATTGATGAATGACGTTTCTGACCAATCAAAAATAGGTCTATTAGCATGAACTAGAGTATGAAAACATTATCTGGGAGTTCTCTTACGGCACAGCAGGTTAAGGGTCTGGCATTGTCCCTGCAGTGGCTTGGGTCGCTGCCATGGCGCAGGTTCGATCCCTGGCTGAGGAACTTCCACATGCCACAGGCACGGCCAAGATGAAAAACAAAACGTTATCTGCCATAAGTGATACTTTCTAGCGTTTTCTTCTAGGGCCTTTCACAGCAGGAAAAGTGATAATCTGTTGAAAAATGAAAAGTCATTCCATGAGGACTGTGGCAGGCCCTAAAGCACCGGGGCTGAGCAGGGCCTGAGAGTCAGACCAGGGAGGAGGAGCAGCAGGCAGTCCAGGTCGTAGGGTGAAGAGTTGCAGGGTGGCACCTGCAGGTGACTTTCTGGCTGGCCACCTGGGTGTCTATGATGTCAAAGGCACTGAGGGAGGCCTGTTGTGGGCAATCAATAAGTATTTCAGGGTTACCCTTCCAAACCTGCCTGGGCTAGAAAAATGTCTAGGAAGATATTAGACCTCCTCCAAATGTGTTTGGTTTTTCTCTCATGATTTTATTCTAGAATGCCGGGCACCTTTCACATGCTGGCGTCTGTGCTGAGAAGACAGCATTGCCCTCCCTGCAGGAAGCAGTAGATTGCGGGAGAGGGACAGTTGGTGTCAGTGGTAACAGGGTGCAGGGAGCAGAAAGGAGGCACTGGGCTTGGGGATACTGAAGAGGGTGACCAGCATAGAAGGGGGCCGAGGCAGTGGCGTCTGATCCAGAACTTTCTTGCGACACATGCACAGCTCTTAATGTCCAGGAAGTCACTCTGAGCCACAGGCCTGGGTCGTGTCTTATGCTGACTGTCTCCTTTGTCATCTTATTTGATTTGTGATCTGTAGTAAATGTCACGAAGAGAAACTGCTGTGTCCTTTCCTCCTCCTAACCCTTCTCAGAACACACACTCAGTTGTCGCATGGAACTATTTTTATTTCAATAGATTTACCTCACATGGGATGGGAAAACATTTTTAAAGTCTTTCCAGTGATTTAAAAATGCATCTTGAAGGAATCACAGCATACCTTCATTATGGTGGTACTTTTAAGGAATTTAGGGATTGCTCTTGGAACTGCTTGCATTGCCAGGAATTATCCTTGCTCTTAGATAGATGCCTGTCGACTCTTTTATTTATGCAGCTGACTCTTTTATTTATTTAAGTCAGGGAGTTCCCGTTGTGGCTCAGCAGGTCAAGAACCCAACTAGTATCCATGAGGATGCCAGTTCGATCCCTGGCTCCGTGCAGTGGGTTAAGGGTCCCACATTGCCGGGAGCTGTGGTGTAGATCACAGAGGCAGCTTGGATCCCACGTGGCTGTGGCTGTGGCGTAGGCCCTTGGTGGCAGCTCCAGTTCGGCCCCTAGCCTGGGAACTTCCATATGCCACAGGTGCGGCCCTAAAAAGAAGAAAGCAAAAAAGAGGATGTTCTCAGTCCATACTTGAGAATAAGCAGAGGCAGGAAGGACTGCTCCCGGCGCGGCAGGTTGCAGTGCAGGTGAAGGCTTCCCCTGGTGGCCGCTCTGTGCCCAGCCCTTCTCCTGAGTGGGCTTCTGTGCCCTCGTCTTAAGTGGGGCTGTTCCAGACAAACCCCAAGGCCCTCTGGGACCCTCACCTGTCACACCCTCCGTAGCCCCCAACTCCATCCTGCAGAGTGGCAGTGCTGCAGAGGAGGTGACGTACCGTCCAGCTCGGTTTGTGTGACTGCTCCCAACGTGGTGTTGACATTCTTCTGTCTTTATCGTCACTGTCTGTGGTTAAGTGTCTCCTTCGAAAACAGTCAAAACATTTAGCCCCTTAATGAAATATGTGTGTAAAAACGAATAGCTGTTGGTTTACTTCTGTGTGTATTATGTTTTTTTTTTAATTTATTGACCAGTTTTTAAAAAGAATGATCATTGTCTGTGGTATATGTTTAATAGTCTGACTACTTTTATCAAATAAAAAAGCAATAGCAATCCTTTTCTCCCTCTACCTTTAGAGATTTCCTGCAGCAGAGAGTACTTTAAAAGAGGAAGAGTTCCCTGTGACTTGGGCCTGCCGTGTGTACAGCACTTGTTCCTCTCTCAAGTAAGTGGGTTTGGATTGCTTTGCGTTGATCCGTTCTGAGCAGAAGGTATCGATTCTCTCTGAAAACCTGTGTCATTATGACACCAAGACAAGGAGGCTGAGGTTTCAGATATTTTGCTATCTGGCAAATAAATAAATAAATAAAATCCCACTCTTCAGGTTCTGTAGGACCAAAATAATAGTACCAATGACTTACTCCCCCAAAGCTTTCCTTGATGTGTTCTCTATGTCTCTCCTAGGAGTTGCCGTTTTTTGGGGTTTTGGGGTTTTTTTTTTTTTTTTGTCTTTTTAGGGCCGCACCCAAAGCATATGAGGTTCCCAGGCTAGGGTTCAAATCAGAGCTCTACTCGCTGGCCTACGCCGCAGCCGCAGCCACAGCCACACCAGATCCAAGCCGAGTCTGCGACCTACACCACAACTCACAGCAACGCCGGATCCTTAAGCCACTGAGCAAGGCCAGGGATCGAACCTGCATCCTCAAGGATGCTAGTCAGATTCATTTCCACTGAGCCACGACGGGAACTCTGATTTGTTGTTTTTTTACGGGCTGTGTAGTATTCACTAGTAATCCCCCTGTGTAGTATTTAGAAATGCATAGACTTGAAGACATTGTAAGAAAATGAACGTTTGTACGTTCCAGCTGGAAGCGCCCTGTCGATGCCTGGGGCATGAGCTGGTGTTTCCTGGGAGGCCTGCTGGGGGGAGCGGTGGCCAGCAGCTAGTGCCCGAGGAGTTTTGGACACAGAGATCTTTGCAGGATGGCCTCCCAGGAGAGGTCATGTTGAGAGGGCAGGACTTAAATGCCAGCCAAGGGGCAGACTGAGAGGGTGGGGCAGGTGTTGGAGGACAGCCAGGGGACACGGGAAGGAGTGTGTCCCTCAAGGGCATTGCTGGGTGCTCTGTCCCTCCTCCATGCCTCTCCCAGATTCCTTCTTGATGGTGAGCCCGGAAACATCCCATAGCGGGACCCATCTTCGCACGAAGAAGCTGAGGAAGTGGATGGATGGATGGTGGTCAAGGTCCAGATGGCCCCTCCTCTCTGACAGGGTGCTGAGAGCTCCGTGTCGCTGAGGGAGGAGGTTGGGAATGTTCAGGAAATTGAATTAACTCATGCCTGCAGGGACCTGGTGAGTGGTCACAACAGCCTTTGGGAGGTCACCAAGTCCTAGCCTTGGTGCCCCCTCCACGTGCTGTGACCACACGCTGCAACTTGATTGTGTCTTCCTCCGGCCTCTTTTCTCACATCGCTGTGTAACGGCCCAGCCCTGGATGGCATGCTGGGCATGTTATGTTGGCCTGTTATTGCATCAGGCAAGACTGTGCTGGGGGGGTGGTATTTCTCCAGGAGCTTTAGCATCCACCTTAGGCTGACAAGGAAGACTCGGCCTGTGCCTGGTGGAATTCTGCAAAGAGAGAGATTAAAGAAAAAGCCAGCCGCACGTGTCAGTGATGCACCCTGCAGTCCATCAGGCTTATCACTGTGTTACCTTACCACATGGGAGAAGCTCTGAGATGAAAGCCTTGGGTTCCTGTTGGCCGGGGGAACTCAGATCTCCCACCCCTGGTCCCCAGGTGGTGGAACTGCACCTGCGCCCAGGTGGATTGAATGCGCCTTGTTTCCCATGGGGCCTCTCTTTCCTGCTCTGCTCCTTCTAGGAGCCTACCCATCCGGGTTCGCCCACAAGTGAGGGCTTTTCTGGAACATGGGACTTTGAAGTACTTAAAAAGGCCCTAGAAATCGGGGGCCTCTTGGTTCTTGTCATGAGTCCCGGGACCCCTCCCTGCCCCTCCCTCCCTTCCCCAGCTGTGGGACGGCTGTGCCCACCCAGCTGGCTCCTGACAGCAGGGGAATTGGCGGTGCTGGTGGCTGGGAAAGAACTGGGGGGGTTGAGTAGACACAGTGCAACTTCAGGTCCGCTGCTTGCTAACCTGCCAATGGCCCTGACCTCTCTGAGCCTCAGTCTTCCATATGCAAATAAGAATACAAACACGCCACCACGGAATTGGGCAAGGTCCCATGACACAGCCGCAGGAAGTGTCTGGGACAGCGTTGACATGGAGAAGTGGAGGACCCCCGGACCAGGCCCTCCCCCCCCCCGCCCCCGCTCCACTGCCCTGGAAGAACCACCTGAGAAGATGGTGAGTTACCTTCACAGGCATCATCTCGAGCTTTGTCAGTACTATTATGTAGCCAGGTCCTGCTCCGGGAAGATTAGAAAGAATTCGGGCATGTCACTCATTAACACAATGTCCCCTGGGTTGTAGCTCGAAATCTGGGCCCCCAGATCTAATTCTTAAATACTGCCAGGTTGTTGTGGGCAAGGTACTTTAAATTGTTTTCCTATCAGTTTTCCATAAATAGGACAGAAACCAAAAAAAAAAAAAAGTGCTCTGAGGATTGTTGTGAATAGCACGGTTTTGTCTTATGATCCAGATGTTTTCAGTTGTTTAAGGCTATTTTCACATTTAAAGTTCCTTCACACCTTGTTCTTTTCTGAGTTTATAAATGATAGATGTCGCCTTATGAAGAATACGTATTATTATTATTGCCATTAACATTTTTCACAGCTCCTCAGTATGTGCATTTGAGTATTATGTTTTTAGGGTGCAAGATGGGTCTCTCTTTTTTTTTTAAAGCGCTCCCTTCTTTAAGGAAACTCAAAAAGAAAATGAAGGCATAAAATGACCACACAATGTTCTTCTGGTCAACCCTTTGAGTTTTTGTGGCCTCGAACCTGAACCCTCCTGTGTAATGTATATATAAGTCACCTTTTGAAGAACAGAGCCACCCGTCTCTCTGCTTTATTCGTGTGATCGAAATTTCAGGAAGTAAGATATAATGTCCCCCTTGTTTTTAGTTGTTTGTTATCTTAATCAAACTTAAGTCATTGATAAAGTCAGTTTCTCCTGGAAAGTTGCCTTTCTCAAAAGCTCTCTGGGATGGAGGTTTGTTCCTTTACTGTGACTGCTGAGGGCTTGAAATTACTGGGAGCAAAAGCTCCTCTGCTCATTTGCGTGTGTGTTGAACGGTCCTGACCCCATGTCCCTGCCAGTGCTCCCCAGCGCCTTTTCTCCCATCTCATGTCTTCTCTTTGCTAAAGCTGGTCCCTCATAGCGAGTGATCTGTTCCTCGCCCATGACCCATCTGCCGTTCACGCCAGCCTCTCTGACTTCTGCCTTTTCCCACATCAGCTCTTTGCCAAGTGAGTGACTCAGAGCTCGGGTTGCTCCAGGTCCGTCAGGGGTGGCTCCTTGGAGCCGGCTTGGCTGACCTTGAGCAGGTCTCCCGGGACTGGGGAGAGCCAGCCACCAAGGAGACCCGCCGCTCAGTGTGACAGAGCCAGGCCCCTGAGCTTGCTCGCTGCCTTTTAAAAAAAGCTGTGGAGGGCGGAGTGGGGGGACAACTGAGATGTCAGTCGCTTTAGCCTCCTTGTTCACAAAAGTCGAATAGGCTTCTAGAAGAATAGACGAAGGGATAGTCCCCTCTCTAAAGTAAATACCCCGATACACAGATTCAGTCTGTGAGCATTTAACACACATGTATTATGAAGAGAATCTCTATGTGAGAGAGGCCACCACTGATTATAATTTAAACTATCAAATTGCCAGTTAAGTTGTTTGGCATATTTAAAATGCTATCTTTTTTTTTAAATGCTGTCTTTTAAAATCAAATGAAAGAACAAATTCTGTAGGTTACTATGTGTGCATGCAGTCTGTTGCTGCTCATTGCTAATGGCTATTGCACTATAAGTCAGTTCATTGACAATGTAGGCATTGCTTTTCTACAAAATCCAACAGGAAAGTGAAGGCCATTGTCTGTGGACACCTTGCCCCGGGAGCCCAGGGCTGCAGGTGTCCTGTGCCTACAGAGAGGGTGTAGAGTCTTTGCGGTTTAGACGAGGGTCCAAGCATCAGTGAGGGCCACCTCATGCAAAGGGCAGCCATGTGATAGATGCTTGCTGGGTGCCAAACCCAGGTCCACCCCAGCTCTCCTGTCAGACCCCAGACCTTCTTTACCATGGTGGGGTCATAAATGGAGCAATGGGAAGAGGGGGGACAGGAATGTTGCAGGGAACACAGGCATCAGGTGGAATATTAGAATGATTCTCTAGAAACCAGGGAAAGTCTTCCTTTAATAGCAGAAAGGAAGAGACAAAAAGTCAAAGAGTGAAGTAGAGACTGTAAGAGCACGGGCACTAGAGACAAGGAGGACACCTACATTGATTAGACCTTCAGGCTCATGCTCCAACCTGTTAAGTGTCGCTCCATCCCTGTGCAGATTGAGAAAGCCTAGTGCATTCTGAATACTCTGCAAAGTTTGGACACACACCTGGCTGCTCAGGGCCACACACCTCCTGAGCACAGGAGTGTCCTCTCTGCGATGGTCTCTCTTCCAGAGCCCCATGCTGTGGTCTCTCACTGTGTGTGCCCCCCCCACACACATTCGCACGTTGAACTCCTGGTGCCCAGTGTGATGATATCAGGAGGTAGGGCCTTCGGGATGGCCGGGATGGGCTGAAGTCCTGAGGGTGGGGCCCTCCCCAATGGGTTAGTGCCCTTACGAAAGTGGATCCAGGGAGACCCCTTGCCTCCTGCACTGTGTGGGGACACGGTGGGAGTGTGAAACCCGCAAGGGAGCCCTCACCAGAACACAGCAAGCTGGCACCGTGTTCTCTGGGACGTGCAGCCTCCAGAACTGTGGGGAATAGATGCCTGTTGTTCATAAGCCGCCCGGCCTGCGGTGTTTTGTTACAGCAGCCCGAACATAACGAAGAAGCCTAGGGTGAAAGTATGTTAAGTATTCAATTCTGGTATTTTGTTACTTACCTGTGTTCAGAGATGTAACAGAAAACCTGACGATCCTCCTGATCGGCTTTTCTTCTTGGGGAAATTCCTCCTGTTCAGCAAAGGGGGAGAAGCCACTTTCTCCACACTTGGTCTTCAGGTGGTGTTTGGACAAACTGACTCTCATGGGGGCACATAGCCGTGGCCAGTCATGTCCTGAAATGTTGATCTTTTGCCTTTATTAGACTGTCTGTAGGAGCCACTGAGCGCTGAGCTCAGCAGCGTCCTCGGTCAGAGGGGGCAGCATTGGGCATGACCATCTGTAGAAGGACCTTCCTCTGCCCTGGGAGGATTCCCTGTGGCGGGGCTCCTGGTTCTCTACCCCGCAAGCCGGCTCAGGTGTCGAGCCTTGCGCACCTGCCTTGTGTTCCATGCATGGCATTGCCATTTCTTTGTCACCAAACAGCTCCACTCCTGACTCCACCATCTGCTAGTCAGCCTCCCTTCGACTTTGCTCTCAGAGCAGTTCCCTCAGTAAGCAGAAATTTCTTTTACAAGCATTATGTTCAGTGTGTTTCCCCCGCTCTCAAGCCCGCTCTTCTCCGTTACCTATAGAACAAACGTAACTTCAGAGCTTGGCAGTTAAAGCCGCCCCTCGGCGGGGCTGCCGCCGCCCCCACCCAAAGCCAGTCTCCCCTTCTCTCCTGCTGTTCTTCCCACACCTTCCTCGTCAGCATACGAGCTCTTCCTTGCCTGGAAATCCTTCTCAATTCCTGTCTCCCAAAGTTTGGGGCCCATTGCAAAAGTTACCTTTTGCTTTAAAAAAAAAAAAAAAAAAAAAAGGCTTTTCAAGTAAAATCCAAGAATTTTCACCATTCATTCATTCAACACATTCACACATTTCTTCCCAATTCTGTATTTATAAGTTATCTTGAAAGTATTGTATTCTTTGCTTTGAGCATTTCTGTAATTCTCCCATCACCTGTTAAGTTGATTTAACATGTTTCCCATCATGCCAAGAATCCTCAGGCTGTCAATTGTTTGCGAGGACGAATAAACAAGGGGGACCACATGGAGCCACCTGGACACCCCATGGTGCACTGGGAGCACGCAGGCTGGCCCAGTCCTGGAGGAGATGGCAGGTCATTTGGGGTATCAGCAGAGTTCCGTGCACTGATGAACTTCTGGGAGAGGGAGGAAGCTGTTTACCAACCCAGGAGGCCCTCCATGAAAATAACAATTTTATGTGAGAACACAGAATGGAAGGCTACTGTCAGTGTTTTGTTTTTTTTGTTTTTTTGCTTTTTAGGGCTGCACCTGCCCAGCATATGGAAGTTCCCAGGCTAGGGGTTGAATCGGAGCTACAGCTGCCGGCCTACACCAAAGCCACAGCAACGCCAGATCTGAGCCACCTACACCCCAGCTTACGGCAACGCTGGATCCTTAACCCACTGAGCAAGGCCGGGGATCGAACCTGCATCCTCACGGATACTGGTAGGGTTTGTTATCCCTGCACTGCCACGAGAACTCTCTGTTGTCAGTGCTTAAGTGTCCATAGTAGAGTGACATTGAAATAGACATGTGGAGACACAGTCAGAAGGAAAATAGCAGCACCTTCTCTGGAGGGTGAAACAGACCCACTGACAGCAAGAAGCCCAAGCAGAACCTGGATCCACATCCCACTGGCTCATGAGGCCCAGTTCAGACTCCCTCTCCTGTTGGAGACTTTTCTTATCCCCAAACCTGCATTTATTCGGAATTTACATTCTGTGCACTCATAGTCCCCTTTGGCTCTGAGGCTCTCAGGTACTTTTTTTCATTCTCTCAGGACCTAAAGGCACTTATCACACTGTGGCTTGTGTCACAGGAAGTTGCTTCTGCCCGTTTCTAGTAGACTGTCAGCAATGTGAGGGTGGGAATTATGTCTTGCGTCTGTGTCTTTTGAATCCAGCACAGAATCTCACAAACGGTAGAGGCCTAAGGACAGTTTGAGGCTTTAATGGGACTGAAGGATGCCCTGTGCCTGGAAAGGACAGTCATCGGCTTCTCCTCTGCTGTTTTACAAGTGTGGCAGCAGCATCTGTGGCAACAGGACATGGCAGTGTGGGGGTTAACAAGGCCAGCAGCTGGGCACCTGTCCCTGTTATGTAATGTGCTGCAATCTGCTTTTGTGGAGCTCTTTATCCCTTGCTGCATTCCTTGAGCACCACCAGTTTGCGCACACGGTGTTGGTGTCCGTCAGCTGTGTATGGGGCTCACTTTGCAGCTGAAACTTCAGCCCGTCCAAGGGGGCCTCCACAAGTGTGAGGCCTCTCGGAGTCAGCTGCCTCATTTGGAGCCTCAGGGAGAGCACCCCTCTCTGACTCTTAGCATCCTTTGGTCACTAAGCATTCCGATAACAGGTGCTCAGTACGATGAAGGAAAACCTCATAAACCGGTGACTTAAAATCTCCCATTAAGAGACAGGAAATTAAGAAGACATTTTATGCCAAATCTGCAGCATTTTAGGGTTTCTCATTGTACCTTAGTAATGATACTTGACAAAAGGCCTGTCTTGCAGTGAATCTTATTCATCTTAACTACAACTCTGTTTCAAAGCACTTTTTGATAATTAGACATTTGCATCCGATCGCTCTCTTACTCTTAAGACTACTGAAGCCTGGTTCTGAAGTGCCATGTAAAGTGTTCTTAAATTTTAAACTGGTAAGTAGCCACTTTATTGGCACTTGGCTCGTTTGTAAGTAGGATGGTCACGTGCTTCTGAGGGTACCTCGTCGAGAGCGCTTCTCCTGATTCTCAGCTCGTGCGCTGTTGCTGTGATGTATAAAGCACTCCAGCTTTAGTGTCCCATCTCCTTCCTGGTCAGTAAGGGCAGGTGAAGCCCTAAGAGTGCATTTCATGGCCGGTGGGCTTCCCAGGGTGTGATTCGAGCCTGGCTTTGTCTGTCCGGCTGGGTGCAGATCTGCCCAAGTGACCATCTGGTGTGCTGGTGTTTCTCAGACTTCGGAAGTAATTTTTTTTTCTTCCCTACTTAGATACCCTATTCTTTGGGTGAATTGGATTTACTGAAAGTTTCTCTGAACCACAGGATCCCCTTCAGGCAGGTTTATCAGAAGGTGGCCCTGAGGAGGCCAGGGCTGTCCGTCACCCCATCCTCAGCTGGGGCCCTGACGGGTCCCCTTCCCGCCCGCAGTTCAGGTCACGGACTTGGTTCCCAGCCCTTGGATTTCAGGCTGCTGATCAGCAGCAGCAATTTGCTTTTTGGGTACAGACACACAGTTTACATAGGGCCTTCACTTCACCAGCCTTGAGGGTGGGGAATTCTTATCTCAGCTTTGCAGACAAGGCAGCAGACGCCTGGGAGACAGGACTTTGCAAAGTTGCAAGGCTCACACCGGAAAGCCCGGACACAGCCCTTCTAACTCTTGCCACATCCCGGTTCCACATCGAGACCTCTGCCGGGACCAGCACCTCCTGAGCCCAATAGTAGAATGAATGACCTCGTCTTCGTCGGTGACTTTTAGGCTCTTTCTCTGCAAGTACTGGGGGTGTCCTTGTTGGGGGGCGTCGAGGTTCGAGGCTCTGCTCCAGCCCTGACCCTCTGGATCTGCCGTTTTACACATCGATGTTCCCATGACCTTTATGTGAGGGCAAGTTTCTGCAGCTAAAACGTGCTTCAAAGACGAACGGAACTCCAAGGTTCTCATCCAGCCTAAGCCCTGACCTCCAGGAGACAATGCCAGTTTTTTGGTTTTTTTGTTTTTTTTGTCTTTTTGCCATTTCTTTGCGCCGCTTCCGCGGCATATGGAGGTTCCCAGGCTAGGGGTCTAATCAGAGCTGTAGCCACCGGCCTGCGCCAGAGCCACAGCAACACAGGATCCGAGCCGCATCTGCAACCTACACCACAGCTCACGGCGACGCCAGATCGTTAACCCACTGAGCAAGGGCAGGGACCGAACCCACAACCTCATGGTTCCTAGTCGGATTCGTTAACCACTGCACCACGACGGGAACTCCAATGCCAGTTTTTAAAAAACCAGTGAAATTAATATAAACCAGAGTCAGCTGTCAATGGAAAAATGATTTGGCTTACACAAATACTCTGCAGCTGCCCAAAAATGTACCCATGAGATGAAGCCAGGAGACTTTCCTCAAAGGGAGAGTCCATTCCCGCATCTCAGGACCGGACACCCCGTCCCAAGCCGGTCCCTCCCTCCTGGGGCTCTGCCGCCCTCCTCTCCTACTGGGGTCTGCTCTGCACATGCCAGACAGCGCCGGCTGGACTTGAAGCATCAGGTCGCTCCCTGCTCACCAGCATTCACTGGCTGCCATCACTTTCCAGGTCAGGTTCAGGCTCCATCACTTGGATTAAAGATTCCCTGCAGGGAGTTCCCGTCGTGGCGCAGTGGTTAACGAATCCGACTAGGAACCATGAGGTTGCGGGTTCGGTCCCTGACCTTGCTCAGTGGGTTAACGATCCGGCGTTGCCATGAGCTGCGGTGTAGGTTGCAGATGCGGCTCAGATCCCGTGTTGCTGTGGCTCTGGCGTAGGCCAGCGGCTACAGCTCTGATTCAACCCCTAGCCTGGGAACCTCCATATGCCGCGGGAGCGGCCCAAGAAATAGCAAAAAGACAAAAAAAAAAAAAAAAAAGATTCCCTGCAGCGGTCTGTCTGCCTCTCCTGCTCTCTTCCTCCCTCACAAGGTTTCACTGTAGGGTCATGAAAGGGCCCACAAACCCTTGTGAATGCCAGGTGCTCTCTGCCCTTGGCCTTGGGCGTGTACTGCTCCTGCACCTGGCACTCAGCTGCAGGGGTCCACTCAGACGTCCATCCTTTCTTCGGGATGGCTTCCTTTCTTCCTTGGGTCTGAGAGTTAGTCCCGCCCACGCCTCCCCCATGGCTCCTGTGCCTTCATCTCTGCCTGAAGCAGACCCTTTCCCTTCAGATGGTGTCACTTCACTCTCATCTGTCATCTCAGCTGCAGCACAGATTTCTGTATCCCTCCTGGTCAGAACAGCACCTGGCTTCTAGGAGCAGCCCTGTCACTGCTTGCTAATTAAATGCAAAAGTAAATCATATTAGGGCATCCATTTTAAGAAATGCACAGAGCATAAGAGTTCTCATTGTGGCTCAGTGGGTTAAGAATCCAACTAGTATCCATGAGGAGGCAGGTTTGATCCCTGGCCTCACTCAGTGGGTTAAGGATTCAGCATTGCTACAAATTCCGTCGTAAGTCACAGATGCAGCTCAGATCCAGCGTAGCTGCAGTTCCAATTCGACCCCTGGCCTGGGAACTTCCATATGCCATAGATACAGCCGTAAAAAATAAAAAAAGAAATAAAAGACATGCACAGAATATAAAATAGGTCTTTGCTTTACACCTGTTATGGTATGCTAGGCTTACAAATAACTTCATAATTATTTTTAAAGGATAATTGAAACTTTCAGTTTTCCCATTAAAACTCATTTTACCGCATGTATGCGTATATTCAGTGAATCTGGCCAAAACCCTGAATTCCCTCACCTTCCCAGTCACTCCGAGGCTGTCTTCATTATTTTCCTGTCTTGCTGTGTTCCTAGTGCCATCTGGGCACAGATGATATTTTCAAGTGATATATCTAGTTTAAAGCTTCTAGAATAAAATGACATTTCCAGACAGAATTCTCCAGCCTTCACAGTCAAATTCTGAATTCAAGGAAATACTCCTCTTTCTTCCCATAATGTGCTGTGTTCTCTTTATCCTTGGAAGAAATTTGAGTACTTCTACCCAAAGATTGTCGCATATGCTTCTTTTCATGGAATACTGTGAATATGAACGCTTGGTTTTATAAACCAAGGTGTATTTCTCCCTTTTCCCAAACTTTGGAAGGGTTTATGAGTCTCAGGGGATTGCATGCCCCAGAATTTATGTGGAAGTTCTGGGAAATGTGGACGCCAGTCCAGAGTTATGCCCTCATCCTTGCTGGAGCCCCATCTGTGGCGTGAAAGGAGGGCGTTCAGGAATTGTGATTGCATGCCAAGGGGAAGTGATATTTTGTCTCCAAACCATCAAGGACAGTTTTCAGCCTTCCCCCAGGTTTTTGATCAGAGGCTCCCAAGGTGAACCCGCGCACCTACCTCTGCTTGTAAATATGATCCCTTGTAAATCTGAGACGTTCCCCCCGGTACAGCAGTTTTATCTTCTCATGGAAGTAAATACTGCCTTTGACAGGAGCAGAGCTTAGTGCCATGAATATTCCTTCAGCAGGGCTGAAAACTCCGCAGTAAAGCTTCAAAGTTTTAGGATGACCATCAAATGGTCGAACAATGGGCAGAGACGAGCTGAAATAAAACCTTCACAGACGAGTGCTTTTATTTCCCATCAACACTGTGGTCTTCACACTGCCCGTCATCCATTGCCTCTTTCTTGCATCACCCCCTGAAGCTGTGGACGTCAGTGGACAGGGATCATAAAGCGTTCCCTCACGTGAAGGCCATTGGGGCTACGCTGCAGTTTCCACAGTTCTGAGAAAATTAGCCATCTCTCCCAGCCTCACCTTTCACACTGGGGATCTGACTAGCTGTTTAATGCTTATATTTGACCAGTGCCTCCTTCTGCTGTAGCGCTTAAAACACCTCCGACTCACAGTCATTGTGTTTTATGATTCGATTTGCTTTTATGCTTTCCACGAAAAGCATAATAGAATCTGAACTCAAAGTCATTACCTTCTACCACTCAAAGTATGTAGCTTTCGGAGTTCCCCTTGTGGCTCAGCAGTAATGAACCTGACTAGTATCCATCCCTGACTTCGATCAGCGGGTTAAGTAAGAATCCGGTGTTGCTGTGAGCTGTGGTGTAGGTCACAGATGCAGCTCGGATCTGGCATTGCTGAGGCTGTGGTATATGCTGGCAGCTGAAGCTCCGATCTGACCCCTAACCTGGGAACTTCCACATGCCGCAGGTGCAGCCCTAAAAGACAAGGAAAAAGAAGTACATAGCTTTCTCTGGTCTTTTTTTTTTTTTTTAATCAGTACGCATGATTTTACTTTGTAAGTATTCTATTTGGTCTGATAAATGGATTATGACCAAAATAAGGACCAAAATAATTACGACAATTTGCAAAGACACTCAGTGGGGGCAACACCATGACCATCCTAACAGCACAGTGAAATGACAGAGAATTTCAGAAATAGGTGTAAATATGGACGCCAATAAATTTTACTTCTCGGTTAAAGTTACTCATTTTAGAAGCTCACATGGCCCTTACTTATTTTTAGCTCAGAATATCATCTTTCGAAAGAAAGCGTTTCATGGAAGTAAAATACCATTGAAATTAATTTCTACTTCAAAAATGTATTTTGGAGTTCCCATCATGGCCCAGTGGTTAGCAAATCTGACTAGGAACCATGAGGTTGCCGGTTTGATCCCTGGCCTTGCTCAGTGGATTAAAGATCCGGTGTTGCCGTGATCCGTGGTGTAGGTCGCAGACAGGGCTCAGATCTGTGTTGCTGTGGCTGTGGTGTAGGCCAGTGGCTGCAGCTCCGATTGGACCCCGGCCCTAGAAAAGGGAAAGAAAACAAACAAACAAACAAAAAATGTATTTTTGTCTGTGATGGCATCTTTTAGAAGATTTTGTTCTTTGTTACATCTGAAGTGTGATTCCGTCCTTCTCAAATGTTTCACCCGTTAGCAAGATTGCACAACAGACCACCAGTTAGCTAGCTGCATTCAAAATAAAGGCTAAAGTATGTGTATGCACTTAAAGAATATTGGTGTTTTCCTTTCATCCTTTAAAAAGATTAACTTGAGTTTTTCTGCACAAGGCCTAGCAGAAAACACTACCTAATGTTTAATATTAACTATACTAATAATATTAACAGTATAGTTTTAGCAATGGCATTTATTAGACCCTTGCTAACTGGCATTTATTAGATACTGTGTCCCCTTTGAAGCATTCACCTGGATTTTCTCTCTCAGTCCTCATAACGTGGTCCAGATCCTTGTACCATGAAGAAACTGAGGCACCAAGTGCCATCCCCATGGGACTGCTTTCCACTTGGGTCCTTGACTACAGGTGTGGTCCTCACAGTAACTGCTGCCCTTTGGTGACCGCACGGTGTCCGTAACAGGCAGAGCAGTGCCACCCCAGAAGTGACCTCTGTAAGACAAAGAGTGGGGCATTTTCACCCTCACCTCTCCAGCCAGAATCACCTGTGAGGCAAACCGGCGTGGGAGCGTTTCCTCCAGCAGCATCCCTAGGGATCTGTGACGGTCAAGGTCAGGTCACCGAGCATCGCTGTACCTGTTTCCAGTCGGGGAGGAAGCCGCCCTCATCTACACGTTCTGCCAGCTCCCTCTTGTGACCACCTGGTCATTCGTCACGATTCAGTTACTGAGCTGGTGGCCGTGCTGTCCAGCTTCTGGACAGTGGCCACCCTGGGGCTTGGTCTACTCGAGGCTGTTGCAAACATCCAGCATTCCGGCTTCCTCCATCCTGTCCCTTGGGACTCGGGGTGGAGACTCAATCAGCAGGGGACCCAGAGGGACATCTGCAGGTGACTTTGTCACCCCTCCAGCCCCCCTCACAGCACACACCCCATGTCCACCACACACTGGAGAAGAAAAATGGAAGCTTAGGCAACTTCTGAGCATTAATGCCAATCTCCTAAAAATAAAAACTCTACCAAAAATCACCCGTCGATTGTGACCCTGAAAACCCAAAATGCAGCTTGCTCTTCTTTCCTAGTGTTCCCTGGGTCTTAGGAATGTGTGAATTGATCCCTCCCTGGAGAAGCCGTCTGTTACCATGGAAACGCACTGACTAGTTCCTGAGCCCTTCAGGCTAGTTCCAGGAACATTAACTCTCTACTAGTCTTTTTAAAAACATATTTAAGATTAATATCTGGCTTTTGAATGGTTATAACTCTTGAAAGAAAAGCATGCATTTCCCATTACAAATAGCCTCCACTCCTCTGAGTAGGATCATGTGTGATATTGTTGAGAATCACACTTCACATAAGCAGAGTAACCCCTGCTTGGACACGCAGGGTCTCTGGCTGCCACCCGAGTCTTCCTCTTCCATGTCATCACTTTGGGCTTGGCTTTAGATTCATCTGGGAGACCATAATTTTATTTAACAGTACTTTGCTGTTTATGGTCTGTTTATGTCTTTTAAATCTCAGTGTCCTTATGGAGACACACCCACTGTCCCCACCCAGACAGGAGCTCACTCCTCCCCGTGGATTCTCGATTTGTGCTCAGTGTCTATATTCCTGCAAGTTTCTTAGTTTAAACTGGGATTAACATCTAAAATAATATACAAAAATGTTCAAGGTTATATAGTAGTTAATTGTGATATACTTAAATATTTAAAAAGAGGGCTTTTTTTGAAGCATAGTTGATTCACAGTGTTGTGTTAATTTCAACTGTGCAGCAAAGTAATTCAGTTTATATATATTCGTTTATATATATTTATATATGTTCAGTTTATATATATTCATTTTCGGATCCCTTTCCCATTATAGATTATTACAAGATATTGAATATAGTTCCCTGCACTATACAGTTTTTTAAATGAACACTTAATAAGTTTAAAAATTTAAACATGAGTAACATTTGGTATTTAAATATATTTTTGAAACTCTGAGGAAAGTATGTATTTTCTATAACATTTCTTAATACGTGTTTTTTTCCTATCACGTAGCATATGGTGTTACACGTGGGAGGGCTGATGAAGGCTGTGTGTTTCACCTGCTTATTTTCATTTAAAAAATGTTTGTGGATTTCTCTCACCCCCTTTGCGCTCTCTTCTGCTACCTGATTACTCAGTGCTCGAAAGCCAGGCCCTTTTGGCTGGTGTCCTTGTCCTGCTTTGCGGCTCTGTCCCTGCCTCCTCTGCCTCTGCAGAGTGCTCTAGCAGTGCTGTCTGGCTCAGCTTCTCCCGGTCCCCTCTCTGTCCCTTGTCCCTTTCCTTTCTCTTGTAATTTGGATTCTAGGAAAACCTTTTGGAACTCCAGGAGTTTGGACTCTTCTCCTGGTTCTGTGTAATCTCAGCACACTCGCGGGCTGCAAGTACTGAAACGGCACCTCTTAGACTTAAGCTGGAGCGTCCTCCGTTACTTTGAAAAGGACCGTCATTGGTCCCCTCCAGGGGCCTTGGGGCTTATTCCCAGGAGATTCTGATTCCCTTGGAGGGTGGGGCGTCCCCTTCGGGTGGTTGTTACGTTGTGACTTTGTTCTCAATGGAGCACATTTCATGGATGGAACTGGTTTCCTAGGGCTGCTTAACATAGTTCCTCAAGCCGAGAGGCTTAAACAACGGAAACTTACTGCTCGCAGTTCTGGAGGCTGGAAGTCAGGGCAAGGCGTCAGGGCTCATCCCCTATTCTGTCCCTCTCTCCCAGCTGCCAGTGGTCTGGTGGCCGTTCGGGGAGTTCCTTGATCTCTGCCTTCACCTTCACGGGCTGTTTTCCCCATGCGTGCATTTATGTCCAAATCTCCCCTGTTATGAGGGCACCAGTCATATTGGGTTAGGACCCCCCTGCCACCTCTCTATCAGCTCATCTTAACGTGTTACATCTGCAATAACTCTCTTTCCAAATCAGATCCCTTTCTGAGGTCCTCGGGGGAGGACTTCCATGTAGGAATTTTGGAAAGATGTGATTCAACCCATAACACCTGTCCTTACAATAAAACTTGTTTTATATCCTAGGTCTGTTCAGCCATTTTACCACAAGCAGATCTCGTGTTCTGATCCCTGGACAAATCAAACCCACATGCTGTTGATGCCATCAGTCAGCAGAGTCCTGGCCATTCACGCCTGGCCAGCTCCACTGAGCACTCTGCTTGTTCATGACCTTGGGGGGTCCCTTTATCCCTAATCACACCAGCTTAACCTCGTTTAAAGGGTAAATTAATTGCGTATAAACCTGTGCCAGCAGTTGTTACTCCCCGACTGGCAGGGAAATCTCTAACCATCTTTCTAACCTTTTCATCAAATGATCATTTCATTTTAAGCCCCAAATAGTCATGACTAGAATGAGTATTTAGTCCAAGTAAACCACGGTATAGTATCAATTAGAGCCGTATTGATTTCCAATCTAGAGAAACTGACTTCCTCCAAAATCTAATATTTTCCGTGTTTCAAGAATTAGTTCCTCGATGGTATTCCACCACACTATAATTTAATCACGGTGGCTTTCAGTCACCAGCCAGCAAGACACCCAGGTTTGACACGGCCCATGGCATCTGGGGGCTCACCACGGTGTGTCCCTCCTGGTACCCGCTTCCTTGACGCTGCAGATCTGTGTCACCAGCCAGGAGGCAGTGGTACGTATCGGCGCTGGAGTCCCAGGCCACATGTTTGGATTATTCCCAGGAGAGAGGCTGAAGCAGAAAGCTGGAACATTTGCCAGATGTATTGTTCTATTTAAATGGTGCTCAGGCCCTGTATCTAACACTTGAGAGGAAAGGAATTCTTCTGTATTCCTACTACTTTTAGTTATTTTCTAGCCCATCACATCTTACTTTTCTTTTCATTCAACAACACTAATGTATTCACCAACACTTTTCAAGAACGTGTTTGCATGAAAGTCCAGCAGGGATGTTAATGAAGACAGATTGTGGAGGACTTTGCCACTGCTTCAGTGGCATTCAGAGTGAGTCACCCTGCCTCAGTGACAGGAGGAGGATCTCTGATAGAACTTGGGAAAGAGGACACAGAACAGCAGGACTATTCCCACGAATCCATTTACTTCTCTTTGGGAGCAGAAGAATTAGGCAATTTTCTCCCTAGAGCATACCAAGTTCTTTTTGCAGCAGCAACACTCTCTGCATGTGGAAGTTCCTGGGCCAGGGATCGAACTCTTGCCACAGCAGCAACCCGAGCCGCTGCAGTGACAACACTGGATCCTTAACATGCTGCACCACGAGAGAATTCCCACTATCCCAGTTTCTGATTGTGTAATTCGATGGTAACGCCTGAAGTTTAACATTGTTTACATAATTTGATCCTCAACAAAAGTGTATATTGCTCCAGTCTCACCAGAAAGATCACAGGATGCCTGAATTCAGGCTTGGTCCCAGGACAGAGTAGAAAATCTACAATTGAAACTACAAATAGTGTTCTCGTTGTGGCTCAGTGGGTTAAGAACCCAACTAATATCCATGAGGATATGGGTTTGATCCCGGGCCTCGTTCAGTGGGTTAAGGATCCAGCGTTGCCGAAAGCTTTGATGTAGGTTGCAGATGTGGCTCAGATCCTGAAGTTGCTATGGCTGTGGTGCAGGCCGGCAGCTACTGCTCTGATTCGACCCCTAGCCTGGGAACCTCCATATGCCAAGAGAAAGAAGGAGAGGGAGGGAGGGGAAAGGAGGAAAGAAATAAACTAAAAATCAGCCTGCAATAACTTGCTTGCAGCCTTCAGTGTTGTAAGATGATATCTAGATGCTTTTGAGATACTTACTCCTGGCAATTTTCTACTAATAGTCTTTCTTTTTATATTATAGTCATATATTTACAAAAATTCATCCCATTTGATTGCCTTTCACTAGTTGTTAAGTACTTGAAATTGTGTTTTAAAAGCAAATGCAACCCCTCAAAATAAAATTACATTGTATGAAATAGTATTTCCAGATGTTCTCAGGTGGCATGGATCAGTGGTGTATTAAAGGACAAGAAAACACTTTTTTAATGGAGAAAACCGGAGTCCCTCTTCTCCTGGGAATACCAGTTGAATTTGGACTAAGTTGCATCAGCCATGTCATACTGTTGACACATCTCAGGCAGTGGATTTCTATGCTAACCGTTATATATAGAAAACGAAGTCTTTCTTTCCCTGCCTTTGCTCGGAGATGAGAGCTTCCTCAGATGGGTAACCACCCAGTGTGCGGCTGGCTGAGAGCGGAGAAGGAGGTCCCTGGCCGGGCGCCGTTTTCTGGAAGGGGAAGGGGATGGTTTCAGAGACCTTGGCCATTTTTACAGAATTGCCTCGGGCTGCACGTTACCTAAGGTGGGAGGACAAGTTCTGGAGCTGGACACGCCTGGGTTTCTTCATACCTTTACTACCCAATGGGTGGTTAATCTTTGGAATGCTTCAGTTTCCTCATATTCAGGTGTCTTTTGCAACTCTACATGGTGATGCAACCCTTGGGAATTTGATTGTTGCCCCAGCTTAAACAAAAAGGAAGGAGGACTCTGTTGTAGCCCATGGATTTGGGAGAAAGCCATCCAGGGCGTTTGAATCTTGCCCCGTCAGCTCTCTCAACTTTACGCAGTTCCAGTCCGCAAGAATTTTGTTACACGTTGTAGCTAAATGAAACCAGTCCAATAGGGCCACTGGCCAGATTTCAGTTCCTGCAGCATGTTGGCTGCAGTTTCATGAAGCACAAACTGCATAGCTATCTCTTCAGCCCACCAATCACTGCATAAACAGCAAGGACTCATCTTGATCAGTGACCAGTTGCGCCGTTTTCATTCAGAGTTTGCCGGTGAGGGGTCACTGCACGTGGTGTATTAGTCAGTTCACCCCGGGATGGGAGAGCATGGCATTGCGTTTCCTCCTTGTCTAGAGGTGATAGCTTGTGACATTTGATAAATATGGATACTTCAAAAGGGAACTGGTCCACCAAGAGGGAAGTGCAGCAGAGCCATGGAAAGTGATGGCGCTGGAAGCAAGATTCCTACCAAACATCGGTAGAAGACCTGCCGTCATGCCAGACACCCCAGAGCTGCAGACAGAAGCTGAGGGAAGAGAAATGGACATCAAAAGGAGGAAAGCGACTGTGACAGAAGAAGGAAGATGTCCTGGAGGACATGACGCCATCAAAGCTGTACTTTAAAAGGAATCCTCAGAGCTGTTCCCATCTCAAATGCACAGAGGACTGCCTGTTGGAAGCTGATCCAACCTTGGGCGTGCAGCATTTCACCAAAGCACAGTGAAGCTCCTCAACCCGCTCCAGGCTGTACAGGATGACGAAGACAAACATGGTGCATTCGTACTACTCTTGATAAGCTTCCCCAAAGAAAGGAAGAATTTTCAGAATTCCCTGGTAGCCCAGCGGGTGGGGCAGCCGACCTTGTCACTGCAGCTGTCTGGGCAGCTGCTGTGGCACGGGTTTGATCCCTGGCCTGGGAACTTCCACAGACTGCTAGTGCAGCCAGAAATAAATAATAAGTAATCAATGTGTGCCAATTAAAATGTTTTAAATTACAGTGTTCCTTTCCCTATACTGACTGATGATAAGACAGTTTTAAAGTTTTGACAAAAACTTTGAAGGGCACAGAACCATAATTTTTGCTATTGATGATTAAGTACAGATGCCCAGTTTCAGCATATTTGGCTCTTTCTTGCAGTTCTAACCTTGCGTACCGAGGGGCCATCTGTGGTGAAAAATAGTCAAACACATCTTGTTGCCATTTGGATTGTCTATCACTGAAAAATTTGTTCACACATCCATTTTAATATTGTCTGTATGTGCGAGTATTTTCCTAGCCTTTTAAAGGCAATTCATAGAGCCGTCAATGCTGTGTTGATTATACAGCTTCTCTGGCTTTGTTACTTTAAATTTTCAAAGAGTCCAGAAACAAATATTCAGAGACTTGTCTTCTTGCGGTGCTTTTGGCGAAATATGTTCATGAAGGTTTTTGTTTGTTTGTCTTGTTGTTCAAGAAGGGCCCCAGTGGTGTGTGCCATGGGCCCACGTCACTGGATTACACATGGCAAGTTGTCCTGATAGTTCCAGAGTGGTCCCAGACTTACTCTTCGTATCTGCAGTCTCTTGGGGTGAGAGACGCAGTCCTGTTTGCTTGTGAAGTCAACAAGCTGTGGGGCTTCGTTGTGTATTTTGTAATAGGCATGCAGAATGTTTTGACTTTAAAACATCTGAAATAATTAAAACTGTCTTGCATCATAACCTTGCAAAAATACCTATAATTTAAAGTCTCCAAATGGTTTGGCTTTGAAAGGTGTTAGTATAATGAGTCATAATAAGAGCCTCTGGGTTGTTGACACATGTCAGATCCTGTGCTGTGGTCTGTGGAAGAGAAAGGGACCTTGATGACAGTTTTGGAGATGGTCCCCAGGGCCACCCGCCTGCCCACGTGGTTGTGCTCTGCCCTGCGGGACCTCAGGCCGAGAACATGCTGAGTCACATACAGGAATGGGAAGCCTTGCCTGGGAAGGTTGGTGCTTTGAAAGATTGGTTTAATCACGTTCAGAGAAGGAAGCTGATTTAAACCCAGCTCAGGTCCGTCTGAGAGGGCTTTCCGGGCTGGGCTGCCTTTTCCAACGTTTTACTCAAGTAACCTCCTTACTGGCCACGTAGCAAGAGTCCCAGTTGATTTTGTTGTTTTACGCATCTGCCTTTTTTATATATATGAATTTTCATAGCATCTTTCATGTGGTTTATTTTATCATATTCATCAGTTTATATAGGAAAAAGTAAATATTTTTACTCCAAAGCATTTTTGCCTGAACTAGCAGCGAAGATTCCCACGAGGAGCCGCAAGATGATGCCTGGAACAGTAAAGAAAGGGGACCGAAAGAAATGCGGTTTTGAAGATCTTCCGCTATGTCTCAGATTGTGGGCATTTATTGATTTCTTTACTTTGACTGACCTCCACACACAGGGACAGTTTCAGGAAAGGGAAAATGGGGGCTCTCGGAACCGGAGCCAGCGCTGGTACAGGGAGACCTTCAGAATCAGTGCAGGGCCTTGGGAGGCTGGCCTTAACTCCAGACTGGATCCAAAAAATCACAGGAATCCTCTTCTCTGCCTTGAAGTCTATGTGAGGCTTTCTGGCACATTCAGGAAAATGGGTGACTTGGAATTGGTTGCTGTTCCCCATTGACCTCCTGGCCTGTAGTGTCCCCTGCTCGGGGACACTGGCTGCCACCGGAAGCCCCACCGATCCCAAGAGCCCAGCTGCCCAGGATGCCACTGGCTCTGGCCCCAGCCGCACCTCACCTGCCCTCATCAGCAGCGAATTAGCCCCTCCCTGGTTTGGCTTTCGGTGGTTCCTGACATGACTTGTATTTTTGCTTCCGCCGGGCACCTGGCCCTTCTCCCACTTTGACATCTGGAATCACAGGGTAAACACTGAGGAGGGATTCTTCCCCACCCTTCCCAGGAACTTCATGACTTCTCCACCTGGGTCTAGAGGCAAAGTATGCTTCCCACCCCAATACCTCTTGTTAATTGCATGCCTGTTGTGCCCCGAGGCACTTGACGTACAGGATCTCAGTCACCCAGCAACTCCATCTAACCCTGTTCCAGACGCTACTAGAGGTGGAAGCACCTGCCTTGCTCAGGACATGGCCAGAAAAGGGTGGAATTTGGATTCCATCATTGTCCTCTTGTTCAGGACATCGCACATCTATCGTGGTTGTTGTCTGCCTGCTTCCTTTTTATCTCCCCCACCAGACTGTCAAGTCCTCTGTCTTATCTGTTTACCATCACTTCCACCTCCTCCGTAAACATCCAGCCCCCGATTGGCCCACAGCCCTCATTCGACACTTACAGTTTATCCAAGGACCAGATGAGGGAGTGAATGCAAGTTTGAATCCGTTCCCAAGGAGCTACACAGTAAGAGGAGAAGCAGCAAGACTAAAATCCAGTTTTCCAAAATTAACATAATATGTGCAGGAATAATTTTCTGCTCCTCAAGTTGGGCCATGGTGAGAGTCTTTGTAAATAGAACTCTTAAAAACCCCAGGGCTAAATGTACTCACCGCTCTCAAAGGAGACATGAGCTGTTTCTGTTACCAGCACGAGGAGATGATGCTTTCATTTCCTGCCGTCCACAGCCTGCGTGGGCATGTCTTCCGGTTACTATCAGGCGGTTCGTGAGGGCAGCTTGGGAAGGAGGGCTTGTTGGTTGCACAGTGGCTTCTACTGCTCCCCAACTGCAGACTCCATTGCCACAGCTGAAGGACAGGCGGGGAACCGAGGTCAGCGTCCTGGACAGTGGCAAGGTGCCCAGACACTGATGGGGAAGCCAGAGGACCAGCAGGCATGCCCACTGGCCTCAGAAAAGCAGGAGGTTGCAGAGTTGCCAGAGTGGCCATTGGAGCCTGTGCGGTCCAGCCTGTGGCCGTGATGGTTGAGCTGGAAACTGAATATAACGCCCTGCAGCCCTTCTGTGCAGCTTGTTAATTACGTGGGAGAGTCCAGCCTGGAGGAAACAGGCTACTATAACTTAACCAGTTGACTGACTCAAAGGCTGCGGTCATGAGTGGCTCAGAGTCAGGGCCAAATCGAAAATTCAGAGCATCATGCCTCCCAGATTTATTCTGATGATTCTTCTCTCCATTACTAGAGACTAAACAGCACAAGGGACAGAATCCTCTGGGAAATTGAAATCCAAGAACCAGAAGGTGTGAAGCTTCCATCCAAGATATCGTCTGCGGTTGGGGGCTGGCAGCAGTTGAACTTGCTGTCTCTCTGGGAGTTCCCATTGTGGCTCAGCAGATTACAAAGCTAACTGGTATCCATGAGGATGAGGGTTCGATCCCTGGCCTCACTCAGCAGGTTAAAGATCCAGTGTTGCTGTGAGCTGTAGTATAGGCTGGCAGCTGTAGCTCCAATTCAGCCCCTAGCCTGGGGACATACAGATGCCACAGGTGCAGCCCTAAATAGCAAAAACAAAACAAACCAACAGACAAAACCCTTGCTACCTTCTTAATAGCTGTTTTGTGTGTGTGTGTGTGTGTGTGTGTGTGTTTTTTACATTTGGACTGCTTAGAATTATTTATTCAAGAAATTCTTAGATGCAGGCAATTATATTCTCCTACTTACCTGTTTGGAGGAACCTGTTTGGAGGAGGAAATGGACGTATTAGTCTAATTTGCCCCAAACCAGGAAGTACTTCTAAATGCTATGATTAGAAAAAGGAAAAAGAAATTTATGTTTATTTCTTCTTTTTTTTTTTTTTTTTTTTTTTTTTTGTCTTTTTAGGGCTGTACCTGAGGCATATGGAGGTTCCCAGGCTAGTGATCGAATAACAGCTGTAGCCACTAACCTACACCATAGCCACAGCAATTTGGCATCTGAGCCTCATCTTCGACCTACACCACAGCTCACAGCAAAGCCAGACCCTTAACCCACTGAGCGAGGCCAGGGATCAAACCTGTGTCCTCATGGATCCTAGTCGGATTCGTTCACTGCTGAGCCATAACGGGAACTCCTATGTTTCTTTCTTTATGAAATGTACTTATGAAATCAGTATGCGCTTTAATTTGTAGAGGACAAAAAGGAAAGGAGCTGGTTAAGACAATTAAAATTTAAATTCCTTCATCGGAGAATCAGTGACTTAAAAATGATCGCTGTTGGAAATGTTACATGGATTTATGTATAATGAAAATTTAATCCTGTTTTACATAATGGCAACAGTATTTCAAGTATACTTTACCTGGCAGCGCTGTTTTTCTTATCATTTCTCTCTTGAGCATAAATCAGAGCCTCTGACCAAGGATTTTCATCTGGAAAAATCCTATCAGAACTTGATTTGGACTGTGTTACTGGCCAAGTAGTAAACTTCCCTTTTTGATTCAAATGCAGGCCAACAGAGGGTAAGAAAATCAGATTAGAACAACTGCAGTATTTTTTTGCCATTTTTGAGAAAATGCCCACAGAAAGTCAATTATGTGTTAAGCATTTGAATGTGTCACTTGAACAATACTGTAAAATGGTGCCAAATACTTTAGGGAATGAGACAGAAGAGGCAACACTGATGGTGATTGTTCCTCAAATAAAAGGTTACTCTTTAAGCAGCTCTAAAAGATGCTATAGGAAAACACACTCCAAATTATAACAGGCCAAATATAAAGTCTTCTTCAGAATGTTTATCCTGAATCTTCACTTTTCTGAAGATAGGTTTCTTTCTAAATTTATAATGTGGATTTGATTGGATGTTGTTACTTGATGATGGCCATTCATCGATTTTATGTGAGGATAAATATTGGACCTTTTGAATAATATGAATTTATTAATCGTTATAAAAATGACTTTATGTGGAGTTCCCGTGGTGGTGCAGTGGTTAACGAATCCAACTAGGAACCGTGAGGTTGCGGGTTCGATCCCTGCGCTTGCTCAGTGGGTTAACGATCCAGCGTTGCCATGAGCTGTGGTGTAGGTTGCAGATGCGGCTCCGGTCCCGCGTTGCTGTGGCTCTGGCGTAGGCTGGTGGCTATGGCTCCGATTAGACCCCTAGCCTGGGAACCTCCATATGCCGCGAAAGCGGCCCATGAAATGGCAAAAAGACAAAAAAAAAAAAAAAAAAAAAAGATTTTATGTTTTGTATTTATTTATGATTCTGTGTCTCTTTTTGCAAAAAGAAGGTAACATTCTAAATACACACGTTCATTCTGTACCAGATCCAACCCTTATCTACCTGTAAATTTAAAAATAATTCTGTGCTTTCCAGAAGATGACTCCGTCAATATAATGCCTTGAAAATATGTACTATATTCCTAGACTGTCCCTCCAGTGCCTTAGGGGTTTATATTTAATGTGGATTTTAACACTTGAACTCTAGGAGATTAGGGAAGGGTGTTATGCAGGGGTTAGGAGACTTCTGGACCCAGGAATAATGACAGTACAATTAATAACGAGCGGGTCTGGTGCCGTGGGAGCAGCAGAAATCTGAAAAAGCAGATGTCTGCAGACATGTGTCTGTGCCCCTTAGTCCTGTGATAACCATGAATTATCGAGATACAGATATGGAAGCATATTAACTACTTTTAAAAGATCCCATCACAAAGGCTTATTGAAACAAACTTTTTCTGTCTCATTTAAGAAACAAATTCCTCCTGAGTATCAGGATAGTCATGGCCAGATTCGTTAAGCTTTAAGCAAAAGGTCATTGGTTAAAAAACATAACTCTTGTTTTGTATTGCTTTTAGAAAGTTCAAAATTATAACAGTATTGGAGTCCCCATTGTGGCTCAGCGATAATGAACCGGACTAGAATCCATGAGGTTGTGGGTTCGATCCCTGGCCTTGCTCAGTGGGTTAAGGATCAGGCATTGCCATAAGCTGTGGTGTAGGTCACAGATGTGGCTCAGATCCTGCATTGCTGGGGCTGTGGTGTAGGCTGGCACCTGTAGCTCCGATTCCACTCCTGGCCTAGGACCTTCTGTATACAGTGGATTCAGCCCTAGAAGACAAAAAAAAAAAAAAAAAATTATAACAGTATTAAAGTTTAAAATTAACATCTTCACGTCAGCAGCTTAATCAGTCATTTTCACAAGTAAGTTCTAACTCGTTTTTGCTTGAATGACCATGACTATCACTTTGTGGAAGCCAGACTTCCAGAGTCTGAGTGTCACAACCTGTCTCCCAGTGTTTGTTTGTGTCTCTAGTAAGGACCCCATACATCCTGCAGCTGGGCCCCACCTGCAGAGCCTTCGCTTCTGCTGGGATCCCAGCAGGGGGGCGCTGAGAGCCCCCTGGCCAGTCCCTGGGCTCCTGCTGCATTTGCCGCCCTGCCTCGTGGTTACACAGCCCGCCCGACCCGGCCCCTTTCCAGAGTTGTTCTGATTCCCCTTAAATCTGGAACCAATTTCCAGCAATGTGTTCCCAAGAACATTCCCACAGGAAATATCATCTGGCTTTATAGCTTGAAGGGATCTTTTAAAGTTTCCTGCAAAAGACGGGAACAAATCTCTGACCGAGGGCGACTGGTCAATATGGAAGATTCTTGTGCGTTGGGTGCTGGATGGTGTTGGGTGGCGCCCCTAGGTCTGCATCCCTGCAGCCGCTTTGGACTCAGGTCTTGGCTGCAGCACAGCAAGCGGAGCAAGGCGGTACCTGTCCGCAAGAGTGGAAGCGGCTTCAGCACAGCCTCTTTGTCCTGGCCCTCTGTGGTTTCAGGTACCGCGTGGCCTGCCCTGCCTTTAATGTCATCTACAGACTTAATGTTTGCTCTCGCCAGCCCGCTGGGCCTTTAATGAGCAAGCCGGGTCCCTTAAGCAGGGAGGACTCTCACATACAACTAATATTTGTACAGGGAAACATCATTAGCCCAGATCACGGCTCGGAGGCAAGACAGATTCACAAGTCCGGGTAGATTCTATGACGGTCGCCTTTCTTGACAAAGAGAGTGTTAGTCTGAAAGGATTATCCCAGAAGCTGTGGTTGCTGTTCCAAATGTCAGATAGATGTATCCTTAATCATTATTTATTCTGTTAATGAGACAAGAATAAATTACTACGTATTTCTAGGAATTCCCAGAACTTTCTTGGAAAGCTGTGATTGTGTAACACTCAGATAGGGACGTTGGCGTGCTCTCCAGCTGTGTTCAGCCCGGCCCTGCGGCCACCACGATCACGTTGGCGTTGGCGGCCCCGCGTTGGCCTCTGTGGTTTACGTTCTTGATGATGAGATTCCACGTTCATCTCCCTTGAGCCCCAGGTATGGGACACCAGGCTTCTCTTCCCGGACTCACACACCATAGGGGATTTCTTTTCTTCGTTACCTGGACGGGTTGGGGAGGCTTTAGATGCATTTGCTGGCCCTGGGCTGAGAGACAAACCCACAAGGGAAGCCGCCAGTGTGGACTGAGGGTTGGTTATCAGCGTGAGCCACGCACTGTTCTAAACGCATTGCATGCATTAGTTTATTTCATCCTGATGACATGTTCCTTTTCACAGATGAGGAGATTGAGGCCCAGGGAATTTAAGTATCTTGCTGAAGGACATTGAGCTGGTCAGGTCAGGGCCGTGTCTAAACCCAGCAGGCACCTCTGCAGACTCCATGCTGTGCTGCCCTCGGAGTCGAGGCCGCAGGAGAGACAGTCCTTATTGGCGTCAGTCCTCTGCAGTAGCTGAGGGCTCCGGGTCACCTGCATCTCTCTTGGAAAGTTTGTTGTTGCTGTTGTTTTAATTTGTAGTTGCATCACTGTAAACGCGGGGGACATTCACCTTCCTCGGAATCCATGACTCGCCTTCAACACTGTTATCTGCGCTGTTCCATGGCTCGGAGGCTCACCCACTCGTGTCCACCCCCACGCTCCACCCCAGCCAGTTTTCTTTTCTTTTCTTTTCTTTTCTCTTCTTTTCTTTTCTTTCTTTTTCCTTTTTGGTGTCAACAGTGGGAGCCGGCCAGTTTCTTAAAGATGACTTCCCCAGCTCATTCTTCATTTTCCTTAGAACTATGGAAAGGAATCCCCTGGCATGTCCTGGTAACTCTCTGCATGTGACGTTAGCAGAAGCAGAATAACAGTGATGATAAGCCGGAATTTGGACGTGAGACAGGCCTGGGCTGGAATCCTAGTTTGGCCGCTTGGCAGCACTTGGAACTGGGGCAGGTTCATTCACTCGTTCAGCGGGTGCCTGTAGGCTTCCATGTGCCAGGTGCTGTTCTGGGCTCTGGAGACGCAGAGAACAAACAGACCAGGGCTGCTCCAATGGAACTGAATACCAGTGTGGGAGACAGACAGTCAATAAAGAAAGATGCAATAGCCTTGTTGGCTCCACCTTTAAAATATATCCAGAAACAGACCACTTCCCCCCACCCCACAATGGTCACCGAGCTCCAAACCCCTGGGATTGTTGAGATAGCCGGTTCACCGACCCCCTCTTCCATCCTGGCCTCTGCAGCCTTCTCTCTGCAGAGTGTCAGAGAGCCCCTTCCAGCTCCTGGGTCCCAGCCCTGACTCCAGCAGTGCCCGTTGGCCCCTTGTGTGTGGGGAGAGCCATGGTCCTACCACAGCCACAGTGCCTACCTCCTTCTGGCCACACCAGCCACACGGTGCCTTCACGCCTCTGCCCCAGTCTTTCCCAGCATCTCTGTGACCCCTGCCACCTCCTTCACAGCTTTGCTGAGATGTCCTATGTTTAGTGAGGCCCTGCCTGTCTGACACCTAGAACCCTGCCGGAATGTTGGAGGAGCTGACTCAGCCTTTGAATGTACAAGTATACCCGCCTGGAAACTCAGACCACTTTCAGTAGTTCTGGGGCCCATCCGTAGAAGAAATCAGCCTATTTCAAAGGCCTTAGGAGTCCTCTTTGTAGACACCAACGCCTGGATGCGTCATGGCAGGTAACCCAGGACTATGAGTGAATGAACATTCCGCCTCTATAGGAAGAGAAAAGACAAATCAGTGACCATATTCCTGTCCAGAATGTATTCTGTTTCAGGCTTGTGATTCTGGATTCCAGAGACTGGGGGATATAATGAACTGGAGAACATCTGGAAAGGTCTGTTAACCAAAACCATTTCCAGCTTTTCCTTAATGCACACGGCGTTTGGGGGCTGCCTCGGGGATTCTGAGCCTAGCAGCTCCCTCAAGACCTAAAGGAGATCAAGGGAAGCCAGAAAGCACACGTCCCGGGACCCCACGGGATGGCCTAAAGCACAGACCCCTTTTGTGGCAGGTTTATGTTCCAGCATCTTTGCGCTACTCTGTCCAGAATCCCTTAAGCAGGAAAAATAAAATAAAATCAATAATAGGTAAGCCAGTTAGGGCTCCTAAGTGCAGTCATTTCTCTGAGTCTAATAAAGCAGGAGGCAAGCGGATTCCACAAGGAGAGCAGACAAGATTTTGTGTGGGGCCCTCCTGGTGGCAGCTGGACGCAGATTCAGGAACAAAGAGCAGTGTGTTCAAGTCCATTCCCAGTGGGACCACCCCTGACCCACCATTCAGAAAAAGATCAGGAACACTTGCAGAGGAGAAGGTGCAGGGGCCCTAGCCTTGGGTAGAAGCACAGAGGGACAGAACTGTTGTCAGAGGCGGGGGTGGGGAGGGGCTGGCGTTTGGGGGCATCCTTAGCCTCTCAGCACCTGGCTTTCTTCCTCGGGCAGGTGTGACCGTGCTCCAGCTTGCCCCCCATTCACCTTCCGGCTCCACTTCTTTCTAGCAGAGGGGGAGCGAGCATTTCCTTGGGCAAATGAGTGAACCTCTGGACATCTTGGGGCCTTAGTTTCTTCATGTGTAAAATGAAATATCCTGACAGACCTGTCGTAGTTGACGCGTGAGTCTCTGTGAAGCCGCTGCAGCAGCTCTGATGCTCACAAGCATCCGTCGGAGGCTCGTGGTCTAACCATTGCTCTGCGGCGTGCGCACCTGATGAATATGGGTGTTAGGAACCCAGAATGTCTTTATGACCAGAAGGCCTTTTTGCAGTCTCTTTATTTCATCTGCATGAAATCTGAGAGAGACTCGGGTTCCTTCTCCTGTTAGAAAACAAAAAAGAGATTAAGCACAGGACAGCCTTTGTAAACATTAAGTCAGCAAGTATCTGTCTTTATAAATTCGTGTGCAATATTGGGGAATCTCTTGCCTTCCAAAAAGTGCATAGCGGGAGAGAGCAGAATAAGATCCCAGATAGGAAGATGATAATATCCTGTGTGCACGGATGTCATTAAGTTTCAGGTTTCAAAACGTGTTCCCAGTTTATCTTTACTGATGATAATGCCGTTTCCAGAGGCCCCAGGCACTGAAGTGGACATATGCCTTTTTGCTTTCCTCTTCTCCACCCCGACCGCATTCTGTGACTTCATTTCCACACCTTTGGGGAAGGATTTCATTCTGTCACACAAATGCCAGTCCCGCTGGTGGGGGCTGGGCAGGTTGATGAAACCCGCAAGCAAGCGTCGGAGACTCACCGGCCGCTGTGAGAAGAAACCCCAGCCTCCCATTCCAGGGCTTTCCGGTTTCCAGCGCTCTTCCCATCCCCAAACTGGCCATCTCCCTTTGCAGGACCAAACTGCATGCTGGGCTGCTGTTAGCAGAAGATTCGTGGTGGGGAGGTGAGGAGGTGGCTGGCAAGCTTCCTCACAGACAATTACTTCTAAGTGCGGGGGGCGGGGGGGCGCCTCCTTGTGGGGTGGAGGGCAGTGCTGGCCGTGATACAGGAGCCGAGAAGCTTCCAGAGGGTCAGCAGGAAGGAAGTTTTGACTCTTTTTTTTCTGTTGCAAGTCAGCAGGCTCTCTCGCAGCTCAGGCTATGAACACCTCTCAGGCCACTTAGGTTAAAAGCTCCTAAGTGAGGTTTGCAAAATTACCTCTTTTTTACAGCTGTACGTGCAGATGTTAGTGTGGTGCAACCTGGGGAAATCATTTGGTTTCCCTTTGCTATTCTCAAACAACAGTAATGATCCTGAGAAATTTGAAAAAAGCCACTCAACCATATTTGTGCTTCTTGCCTGACAGTCTCAGCTTCCGAGTCTCATTTTAACTTTAGCTCCAGACGTGATTCTTTCAGAGTCAACGTTATTCATGATTTTTCTAAACAAGTGGGATCCTGGTGTCCGGAACCCCCATATCTCTGAGCAGTGCCCATTCGCGTGCTGCTGTCTCATGATGGCCAGACTCAACCCAGGTTGGAGAACCAATGATCAAGAAAATTAACATGCAGCCTCTCTCCTTGTCTCTTAATGTTTCTTTCATCTGATGTGAATTACTCTTTGGGACAGACGATCTGACACGCCAAAGAACTTGCTTCTCATTGGCAAGGTTTTGGAAAATCAGTGGAAATCAATTCTTTGCGGGTCCTTGTAGCTGTCCTGTGTCAGCTGTTCAAACCACCCCAAAGACCCTGGTCCCTCCCACCAACTTGGGGGCAGACACTGTGGGTTGTGTGGCTTCTCAGGCTGCTCTGAGGAGGTGGGCGATGCTGTGATCCACTCTCTGGGGATCCTGCTGAATAAGTGCTTTCCGCGTGCTACCTGGTTTTCAGCCTGCAGCCGTCCAGTTAGGTAGCTTCTGTGTGTGGTCCCTTCGCTGCTGAGGGGCTCAGGTGTGGTAAGTAACCTGTTTCAGGGACACGCAGCCAGTGAGCGATGGAGCCCAGGGTGAAGCCAAGTTCATGATTACTTTCAGTCAACATTTGTACCATCACCAAGCAAGTGAAGACATCCTGCCTCCCAGACTTGTGACCTTGACCCTAAGGGCACCATCCGCCAGGGCATGAGGCTTCTAATGGGATGAAGACTGAGGAAAGGCATGTGGCCTGAGGGAGTTTAAAGAAAATAGCCAAGGAGTTTCTTGGTGGCTCAGTGGGCTAAGGATCCAGTGTTGTCACTGCTGTGGCTGGGATCTCTGCTGCCATGCAGGTTCAATCCCTAACCCAGGAACTCCTGCGTGCCATGGGTATGGCCAAAAAAACCCAAAAAACAAAAAAACAGTAGCAGCTAATTGCGTGTGCCTGTAACTATTTTATGATGATGCCAGGACCCTGAAAATCACACGCTGCCTTCCTCCTGCCACAGCCTCAGGCATCTTCATTATGCACCATCCTTCTGGGCACTTCCCTTTTAATCTTCCCGATCCAGTGTCTCTTGTCTGAATTATCTTGTCACCTGTTTAGTCGTGATGAGTGATGAGGGAGGCAGGAATAAGAGAATAACCCACTGGTACTGATTCTCTACCGGGAGAAATTGCAGCCAGGGCACCGCAGGAAGGATGGCTGGTATTTCAACAGGTAACTTCTTCCTCTGTGATGTATTTTGAATCAAAAAACATGCTTTACAAACTGTTGTTTTGGTCCCAGAAGTAACTGCACCTTTGCTGTAGCTCCAGCTGAGTGCCCGAGAGAGCAAAGGGAGGGAGTACCAGCCCCCGTGGTTGAAATTTTGATTCATCCACCCAAGAGCTGAGTAGCATAGGATCTAGCGTTTTAAGAACATGCCTCTGGATCCGTGAAATTCCCAATGTGAGGAAACAGGAATGGATGTGACTGGGGGGTGTTATGTAAAACACCAGAAGGGGGCCAGATCCATCAGCTGAGATCCGAGTTGATCAGACACATGCCTCGCCTGTGCAGGCAACGACAGGGAAGTGGAGTCTGGAGGCTGGTACTCAGCGTCCCCCAGGAGAAGTACCAGGTCAGAGATGCTCAGGGGACGTTGGTTTGGAGGCTCCTGAGAAAAATGTTTCTCCCCCACATCCTCCAGTTACCGTTTGATCATTCAGTCGTTTGAATATTAATGATGCTCCCTGGAGATAGGGAGGTGAATAACAGATGGTAATGTCCTCATAAAGAGGTAAGACTTGAGTCAGTGGGAAGTTATGCAGAAAAATAAGCATTGTAATAGGATGGGGAGAGATGGGAGGAAGTGACATCTGAGCCAAGGTGGGAAGGAGGTAAGCCAGGGGGTCCTGGACCTCTTTTGTCCTCGCGCACACGCGGTGGATGCAGCCTCAGTTGTCTCACTGCCATAAACCTTTGGTTTATCCTAATAAGACTCTGAGAAACATGGTGAGTTCATCACACCAGAGAAAAGCTATTTGAATTTTATTCTGTGATAGGTTCCCAGATCGCAAACATCCATCCGAGAACGCTCCACACATAAAACTTTGAATCTAAAAAATGTCATCCGTGCTGTATGCAGGTGCAGTGTTTCAAGCTCGTTTTTTATTGTTTTATCACTGGAATTGCTCAGGGACCAGCCAGACAGCAGAAATAATGTAACTGTTGAGAGTCTTCATAATCACTTTTTGTTTTGTGTCCATTGTAACACACCCTCCTGCAAGGTTAGTGCACTGCCACCACGTCCTTCTGTTAGAAAACTGACCTGTTTGGCAGAGTTATTAATGGCCTCTTTTTGTCTTTTATCTTACTTTCTAATCTACCTAGAGCCAGTTTTTATCCCAGTGTTCTGACATTTCTGCCGTATGCCTCTGAGTAATATTTTGCAAATACCCGGTTCCCTCTGGCGCTGTCTTCCCTGAGGTCATTCTGGGAACAGTTGCTTTAAGCTGTTCCACAGCTGCTGGGGCTTCTCATCCATAGAACCCGGGACTTGCCCTTGGCTGCTTCTTGGGGCAGGGGGTCCCCTCTTTTCTTGGATCTCTGTGGCTTTTCTTTCCAGGTTTTATCCTCTGTCTGACAAAGCACATCCTCTGTAAGGCTCAGTGCCAGCCCGGGAGGTCTGTTTTTGAACCCCTGCCTGTCTGAAAAGTGTCTTTATTTTGTTCTTGGGCCTGAAGAAGAATTACCTGGGCATAACATTGTAGTGACATAGCATTTTCCCTCCGTTTGGAAGACTTGGCACCATTGTGTTTCAGAATCCAGTGCTGCCCTTGAGAAGGATGGTACATCTGGGTACCTGCAGGTGCCCTGCTTTTCTCCCAAAGCTTTGTGACATCTTTATTCTGATGATCTGAAACTACCTGTGGATTTTGTTGGTTTGTTTCCTTATTCTTTTGACCACTGTTTCTCCCTTGAGATGCCTGTACCCTTCCATCCGACTGACTGACTTTAATGATTTTTCTTAAATAATTTCTCCACATCCATATTCCTTGTTCCCTATGCCTCAAATTTTTATTACTTAACTATTGGACCTTCTGGATGACCCTCTCATTTTTATCATCTTTTCTTTCCCATTTTCTAACTTTTGTTCTCTGCTCTACTTTCCGAGAGATTTCCTTGATTTTTCCCTCGCATCCTCCTTTGGAAGAAATCTTTATTTTGATTAAATATTTAATATCCATCTCTTATTTTTGCCTCTTTATTTAGTTTTTTAAGAGCATCCGGTTTTTATTTTAGGGCGGCCTAGCCTCACTTATTCCTCTCCACGATTTCCTAGACCTTTTGAAGTTTTCTTCAAATGTCCTTTGAATGTCTCATATCCCTCCAAGTTTCTTTTTTTCCTGTTTGATTACTTGAGTCTCTGGCTTTCATGTTAGATGCTTGACTGTCCATTAGCACTTGAAAGGGAGGTATTGAGCATTCCTGAGCATGGGGCTGGGATCTCAGGGTACACACCAGCTGAGTAATACGCTGACCAGGCTGTCTCCAGATTGGACCCCTAACCTTCAGTAGGTGGCCTGGTCCCCCCCACCCATTCCCCATTACAGCACGCGAACACACACGCAAGCCCCTACCCAGCTTCAGATCACTTTCGTCAGAGGGAAAAGTTCCTTCCTGGAAAGCTGGGAGTTTCACAGCTGGGTCTCTAAGCCCCACCCTGGGCCTGTCCTGGTCCAGGGTCCTGCTGCCTGGGGGGTGGTGCCAGGAAAATTCATTCATTTTTCCCTGGAATCTTCCACCAGGCACCTAGAGTATAACATCCCAGGTCCATTAGGTTAAGTTACTTCTCCTCACTCTGCCTGGTGTCTCTGTTGCTCTTTTTGCCTTTTTTATTTTATTCTCCTTTTAACAGGGTCTGGAATGAAAGGAGATCAAAGTCGTCATACTACTGCTTTGAACCAAAAGTAGCACTGGGGACTTTTTTCACCTTCTTTATATCTATTTCACATTATTCAAATTACAGCAGTCAGGAGTTCCTGATGTGGTGCGGTGGATTAAGAATCTGACTGCAGCATCTCGGGTCGCTTCCAAGGCACAGGTTCAATCCACCGCTGGTGCAGTGGGTTAAAGGACCCAGTGTTGCTGAAGTTGCAGCTCAGATTAAGTCCCTGGCCTGTGAATTTCCATGCACCACAGGTGCAGCCATAAAAAAAAAAAATTATAGAAGTCAGTTTCATTAGCTAATAATAGTCTCCATATGATGCTTCCATCTTTAGAAGCCATTGTGCAGAAAAGCTAAATTCTGTAAAACGTGGACATGATATGGTAAAGATTTTATACAGTTAGTAATTTTAAATTATTTGATTATTAACATGACTCTGCTTTAGAAAGATTAATTGAGAAAGCATTTGTCAGTTGTGCCAGACTTGTTTTTGTTGCTGTCCTGATTAGAGAGTCTCAGATGCGGTTTCCTCTATACAGACTTCCTTTGGAAGACAGACTAAAAGCAGATTTCTAAGTTAATTAAGAGTGTTTGTGACAGGGATTCACTTTTGTCCTGTTTCTGTAGAAAATGTGATATTTTAACTCTACAATGAGAAGGATGTGATATCCATAGAGGAAAAGGGTTTGTTGTTTTTTTTAATTTTTTATCCTCTTTTACATCTCTGCTAATCTGCTTTTCCTTCTCCCTCTTTTATCTGTTTCAGGGTTGTTGTTTTTTTTTATTTGGGGGGGAGGGGCTGGTCCCCAGTTAATCAGTAAAAATGCCAACCTAGAGAAATTGGTCATGGAAGCATTCAGCCCTAAAAAAAAAAAAAAAAAAAAAAAGACCTAGTTCCCATGTAACATCCCCTTGGCCACTTTGGGCTTATTGTACAGATGAGAGACATCTGTACTGTCTGAATGTGCAGAAGTGGCTCACCTAGGATGGTCAGTCACCTGGCACTACAATGGACTGGACTAGATGAGTCTTCTGAGTGTCTTCTGACCATAAACTCTGTGAAATCCACCACTTCCTCCACAGCAGATCACAGTGGACCATTGCTCAGAGGGCTTATAACAGATCCACTCTTGGGTTCTGTCTACCAGAAAAAAGCCACATCTTCAAGGCCAAACAGATCGAACAGGCTAGCTATAAATAGAGATCGGGATTCCACATTATGCTGACATGTCACCTTTGTCTTTAGATCTTTAATTTTGCTTACAGACTTTAAATCCCGGAAAAGCTGTAAGAGCCTGTACCTTGTGTCAAGGAAGGCAAGAGACAAGAGGGACCTACCAGAGGTTGAGAAAACCACTTATGTATTTACTTAGCATCACCAATTTTAGGACAGGTTGTCACCTAGATTAAATAGAACTAAAATTTACATCGCAAAGGTTGTTTTTAAAACTTTGCCAATCACTCTACACCCGTCTCCGTTAGAATGGTCATTTAAAACATAGAATTAATGAAGAAGATTTAGGAAAGGACCGATGTGATACTTCTGAATCTTCTTCTTAGAGGATTATAGAAAAACCAGGGAACTTAAAAAGAAAAATGATTTATTCTATTTAAATTGAGTAGACCAAGAAGTCAGTTCTTCCCCAAATCCTTTTTTCTTTGACACTGACTTTTTTATTATTTACTTTATTTTGCTTTTTAGGGGCACACCTGCTACATATGGAAGTTCTGAGGCTAGGGGTGAAATCAGAGCTGTAGCTGCCAGCCTACACCACAGCCACAGCAACGCAGGATCCAAGCCACATCTGCAACATACACCACAGCTCACAGCAGTGCCGGATCCTTAACCCACTGAGCAAGGCGAGGGATCGAACCACATCCTCACGGATCCTAGTCAGATTTGTTTCCGATGCACCACAATGGGAACTCCCTATTTTTTTTTATTTTATTTTATTTATTCTATGGCCACGTGCACAGCAAATGGAAGTTCCTGGACCAGGGAGGTAATCCAAGCTACTACATTACAGGAGGGTCCCAGTCTAAACCATCTGTCCCCATACAGAGTTACCACAGTATTATTGTCTATATTCCTGAATGTTACATCCCCCGTGACTTATTTTATAACTAGAAGCTTGTACCCCTTAATATCTTGTCAAACAAGTTCAAGGCACTTCTGTTTGGAGTAAGAAACCTTTGAAATCTGGAATCATTCTATTTGAATGATATGGAATCTTTATGCAGAAATACTTTTGAGAAACTACTTAAAAAGCACAATGAAGGTATTAAGTATCTTTGTTTTCTGGTCTCCCCTCCTCGTACCCTTTCTGCTTGTACCCCTGGGCCTGAGTAGGTTCCTGCAATGGTGCCTCACCGGCTTCAGCCCCGTGGAAGCGACCGTAGTCCAATCCATGCCAGAGTCAGAACCCTGATAAGGGAAAAACGGAATAAAGATGGTGTGGGAAAAAAGCTGTTTTTCAAAACAAAGTTTCCTGTTAGAGTTTTGGAGCAGTTGAGGACACTTAGCCGCTATCTTTTTGATTTCAAGGCCAAAGTTTGAGCCTTGAGTTGTTTTCTCAGTAGTAGAGATGAGACTGTTCAAGCTTATTTCTCCATATAAAGTGTCGAACTTGCCAAATGTGCTTACTTATTTCTATTGTTATTTAACCTCCTGGGTTTTTTTTTTTTTTTTTTTTTTTTTTTTTTTTGGTCTTTTTGCCATTTCTAGGCTGCTCCTGCGGCACATGGAGGTTCCCAGGCTGGGGGTCGAATCAGAGCTGTAGCCGCTGGCCTACGCCAGAGCCACAGCAACACAGGATCCGAGCCGCGTCTGCAACCTACACCACAGCTCACGGCAACGCCGGATCGTTAACCCACTGAGCAAGGGCAGGGATCGAACCCGCAACCTCATGGTTCCTAGTCGGATTCGTTAACCACTGCGCCACGACGGGAACTCGTGGTTATTTTTTTAAAACACGATCCTTTGTTTTGATAGCAGATTCTGTGTTTCCCCCCTCCCCACCAGGCCTTTTTTTTTTTTTTTTTCCTTTTTTAAAAAATTTTGATTAATAGGAAGTTAGAAAGAGAGCTGAGAGGCCTCCTGGACCATCCCCCAGCATCCTCACCCCACCCCATTGTCGGGTCTTAGGTAATTATGGGGCAGCATCAAAGCCAGGAAGTTGACACTGGTACAACCTGTGCATGACTGTGTCATTTTATTGCACATGTAGATACATGTAACCTCCATCACAGTCAAGACACTGACAAAGCACCAAGATCACCCTTTCCAAGCGGCTTTATACACAGACACACCCGCTCCCATCCCTAACGCCCGACAACCATGTATCTGTTCCCTGCTCTGTAATCTTGTAATTTGAGAATGTTCTATAACTGGAATCGTAACTGTGACTTTTTGATCGTAGCTTTTTTCCGCTCCGCATAAATGCCATGGAGACACATCCATGCAGCTGTAGGTATCGTTCATTGCTTTTCGATTCTGAGCAGCCCCCTGTGGTAGGATGGGCCCCAGTTATTTAACATACACCTATTAAGGGACATGGTGGCTGTTTCTGGTTTCTGCCTGTTACCCGTAAAGCTGCAGTGAACACGTGTGTGCAGGTTTCTGTGTGGGTATAGTTTTCACTTTCTCTGGAGCAGATGCCCAGGAGTGCAGTTGCCGAGCTGTGCCATGTGCTCTTCTCACTGTCCCTGTACACAGTGTGCCATGTCTCTGCTGCCTCCCGACGTCGAATGGAATGGTGTCAGTTTTTCATCCCTGTTCCTCCAACAAGTGTGTGATGGTAGCTCGTTGCCATCTCAGTGGCTGGTAGTTGGTGCCGGGACGGGGGCGGGGGTGGACGTCTTTTCACATATGAGTTTGCCCTTCAAATGCCTTCTTTGTTGAAATCCTTTGCTGAAACCTTCGTCTCTTTCATCCATTTTCTAATTAGATTATGTGGTTCTGTAAAGGTGAGTTTTCAGAGTTATTTCTGTATGTTAGGGTTAAGTTCTTGGTCAGATGTGTGAGTTTTGCAGATATTTGCTCCGAATCTGTTGCCTGTCTTTTTGTCCCTGTAACACAGTCATTCAAAAAGGGAAGGGTTTTTTTTTTTATTTTAATAAGTCCAATTTATCCATTCTCTTCTTTTATGGATCATGCTTTTAATATACCTGAGAACCCTTCACCAAGCCCCAGATCCCAAAGATTTCCCCATGTGTTATCTCCTAAAAAGTCTATAATCCTATGTTTTACAGGTGAATCTCTGAGCCTTTCTGAGTGAATTTTTGCATGAGGGATGAGGGTTAGGTCAGCGTGTGTATCTGTGTGTGTGGATTCCCTTTGCACCAGCACCATTTGTCGTAAGAACTCGTCTTCCTCCATTGACTTGCTCTTGCGCCTTTGTCTAAATAAGCTGACTGTGCTTGCGTGGGTCTTTATTTGTGTTTTCTATTCTGTTCTGTTGATCTGTGTCTAGCCCACCGTATTACCACACAGGCTTGATCCCTGTAGTTGTATAAGAAGTCCATAAACTGAGTTGAGGGATTCCTCCCACTTTTTTTTCTTTTTCTAAATGGTTTTAGCTATTAGAGTTCCTTTGCCGTGCATGTGAATTTTAGAATAACCGTGTGCATGCTTGCATCCAGCTGTTGGGAGGTTTTAGTTGCTACTCCCTCTTCCTCCCCCTCTCTCTTAATTCTCACTCAGCCCAACTTGCTTTCACCTGCTTCTTTGTTGTCAATATTGTCTGACTTGATCATCTATTTGAAAATATCAAGATATCTACAAAAAAAAAAAAAAAACCCCTTAGAATTAAAAAAAAAAGAAAGTGATTCGGCAAGATGGCAGGATACAAAATCAACATGCCGAAGTCAGTTGTATTTCTATAGACTAGTGGTGAACACATGGAAGCTGAAATTAAAAATACAGAACTGCTTACAACACTCAAAGTGTAAATCTAACAAAATACATACAGAACTTGCATGTTGAAAGCTGTAGAAGTCTGATGAATGAAATCAGAGACGGTCTAAATAACAGAGAGACACACCATATTAATGAACCAGGAGACTCAACCTAGTAAAGACATCAGTTCTCCCCCCTCCCATTGTTAGTCAGATTTAATGTCATGCTTCTCAGAATCCTAGCAAGATTTGTGTGGGGGTGGTTTGTGTTTTGATGCATTTATTTTTTACGAGAACATCTGGGATTTCTACATGACTTGGAAACAATAAATTGACTAGAGGAATGATTTTCCAGTCATACCAGTTACTTTGGTGCTTGCAATTAGAAGTATCACGTTTACTGTAAATATTTAGTGCCTGACTTCTGTGCACCAAGCCCCAGGCTGAGTGGCCTGTCATCGTCACAGCCACGCTGTGGGCAAGATGCTGTTATGATCCGTGCTTTGCAGAAAATGGGAAACACAGAGAAGGAATTTACTTGCCCGAGGCCACAGAGCTGGAAGATAGAGACGCAGGATTCAAACATAGACCTCCTTGAGTGCAGAGTCTGCTCTGCCCTTAGCGTTCCTGCCGCTCTGGGGACTCGGCGCCTTCCTCGGTCCCAGCGGGGAACTCGTCCTGCTGTCTGGGCATCACAGTAATCCCGCTATCACTTCATGCCTAGTTCCCTGCAAGGCTTCATTGTGAGCGTTCCCAGTCCACGGAACACTCCAGTTCCAGCGAGAGAGCTGAACCCGAGGACCGAGCTAAATTATCGCTCATATAGAAGGGGACATTTGATGCTTTTCAGGATAACTTTTCTTGTTGAAATTTTTATTTAAAAGAGACTTTCCCATGGGTCAGAGAAGAAGGACCGTAGAAGTACTGTCATCTGCCTTGCAAGTGGGAGAAACAGACTTTGGATGGACACGTCACTTTTCCCGGGCATCTGGGGAAGTGGGTCACTTCATAGTGTCGATCATAATCTTTGAAAAAAGCCAGCGTGGAGAAATGAGAAGTTGAATAGTGAGTAGTTCTTTGCGCAAAGGCTGGAAATGGACTGCGCAAATATTTTCTGAGGTCGACAATAGCTTTTTTTATATGGTTTCTTTTTCTCCAATGTCTCCAGAAGATACATTTCATTCTAATGGTCAATTGTAGCTTGATAAAAGGGACAGTGTAGTCTTTATCTTACATACATACACATTTATATATATATATAGTCTTTATATATATATATGTAGTCTTTATCTTATATATATATATCGGCTTCATTTGTTGAAATGTCTTCCTAGATAGACTTGTAAACACAGGAAGGCTCTTACCTCCTTGATTCTAGAAACGGCGATCAGCGTGATCTAGAGGAACTTAGTAAGTAAAATAGATGAATGTGAACACTTAAAAGCCTCCATCCTCCTTTAAGGCTATTAAACAAAAGAGAAAAGTCCAGCCCCCTCCCTGCAGAAATCAATAAAGTATAAAGAATGTCAAGAGGCGTTGACTTCCGCTAAGCTAATGGAGGAGGAATTGCCTGAATCCAAACGTTTGACTGACTGGAGACACAGACATTGCATCCAAAGTGGTTTCTGGCAGCATCTCTCAGTTCTAGAGCCTGAGGCTTCCTTGAGCAGACAAATCAGGTCCCAACTGCGGAAAATCATAACTTGGTTACTAAACCAGTTACCAGTGAAGTGTTTCCCAAAGAATTTGGGGAGACATGATCATAAACAGAAGCTGACGCATCACATGTCAAGATAACTGCTGCTGGCGTGTTTCCTGCAGTGGCCATCCAGCTCTTGGGCACTGTGGAGGCCACCTCTGACCCCCAGCACCAGCCAGGCCTTCCTCACCCCTGGACCTCATCCCTCAGCCCCGTCAGTGGCTCCTGCCCGGGATTCCTTGGTCAGCCAGTAAATTCAAGGGCAGGTCAGCTTGTGACCTCAGCGGCCCTGCTCAAAGAACTCTGCACAGTCTGTATCCAGAAACACGCAGCATAAGAAGTAGGGGAATTTTAGGGCCGTCAAGGATGTAGGAGATCAACCAAGCTGGGGATCCAGTGCAGCTGGTCCTGGCATCCCACCTCCACTCCCCTCCCCACCCCCCCACTCCCCCCCACCCCCGCCACCCCTTCCTCTTCTTGCCCTCTGCTTCTTGGGAGACTTACTGCACTTACCCAAATATCCTTGCTGGCATTCCCATTGTGGTGCAACGCTTAAGAACCCAGCACTGTCTCTCTAAAATGTGGGTTCGATCCCTGGCCTCGCTCAGTGGGTTAAGGATCCAGCATTGTTGTGAGCTGTGGGGTAGGTCACAGATGTGACTTGGATCTGGTGCTGCTGTGGCTGTGGTGTAGACTGCAGCTGCAGCTCTGATTTGACCCCTGGCCCAGAAGCTTCCATATGCCGCAGGTATGGCTGTAAAAAGAAAAAAAGAAAAAATCCTTGCCTTTCTTAATGTATTCTGTGTGTCCTTTCAGTAATTACCCTTATGCCCAGTTTGTCTTCAGACTTTCTCTCCGTCTGCATGTCTTCTCTGTCCTCATGTTCCTGACTTCTTGCTTCGAACACAATAAATCAAATCTCAGCAGTGAGAACAGTTTCAGAGAATCCCAGACCTGCTTATCCATCTGCCATGCCCTCTTGTCCCCTGCAGAAGCCCCCCAGATTGTTTGGGCTGGTGGTCAGCCTTGGTCTACACCAGCTTGTCCTAGGATAAAAAAGCTCACTCTTTACAAAAAAGTTAATTCCAGTTTGGAACTGTTTTCATGATTCAAAAATTCTTCTTTAAATCAGATTGCGTGTTGCCTCTACAGTCTGTGGTGTTCATCCGAGAGCATTTTCTCCAGCTCATTAGAAACAACAGCGGCTAACATGTTATCCACCTCCCCACCCCCACTCGCCAGTAACATGGTCCTGGTGACATCACCTGTGCAAGTAGGGAGCCGGTTAGAGGGACCTGAGGTCACGCGGGTGTCAAGGGCAGATCTTGGGGTGGAGGGAGCTGTATTCTGACCCCAGGCCCTGGAGGATGCCCCCCATCAGCCCTTCTCCCTGAGGGCGCTGCCCTCCAGGTCACACCTGCTCTGTGGGCCCCTCTCTCCTCTTCTTACCCCACCAGGTCCCCTGTCTCACTTCTCAGATGCCTTTCCCCTGTCTCGCCATCAGAATAGTCATGGGTACTCTTCTCTCCTGTTCCACGCGGCTGCTCCCCACAATCTCCCCACCTTGAGTCTGAATTGTGTGGCCTGCCACTGGCACGTTAGAAATGTGGTGGCGGCCACACGGCGTCTGTTTCAGTCACATCAGCATCCCCTGCACCTGGAACGTGCCTGGCCCATGGGAGGCCCTGATTGGTCTCTGCCAAAGGATTACCTTCCCTTCCTTGGCTGTTAGATCCTCCGGGAGTTCTTAGCTCTGTGCCCCCAGGGTCTCTGACTGCCCCCGATACACCTTAAACTCACAGAAGCAGTACGTTTCTCCTCTGTCTTCTAAGAGGTGAAATTATACTTCATCTGATGATTTGCTCTTGGCACGAGGAGCAGTGCATGGGAGTTGCTGCATCCCTTCACTGTTCGGTGTTGCCTCTGTGGCCGTTCAGCATCTGGACCAGGAGGGACCCGGTGCCTCGCTGGGCCTGTGGTTCCGCAGCAGCATCACTGCCATTATCCGCCAGCATCGCTGGTGTTCGGTGCCCACACCCACCTGGGCTCCGAGGGGGTCCACACAGGTGCTCCCTTCACCCCTAGCAGCACTGTCCGCCTGCGAGTCCTTTCAAGCTGATGTCATCTCCAAAGGTCTCTGATGTCACGGGCCAGGGATGGAAAGTTCCACACAACCTCCTGGTGCCCATAAGCCAGGACTTAGACCCTGTATTCAGGTTTCTGCTTCTCACTTTTGCTCCCCTGTGGTCAGTGCCTCACTGTGAAATCCTTCTCCTGCATCCCGAGCATCCGTGTTCCCCTTTCTATTGCATCACAGTAGACATAGTCGTGCGTGCATCTCTACCGTCTGAGAAGCACCCTCTCTGGATCCTGCTAACAACTCCATCTGTCTTCTGGTCTCAGAGCTCCCAGGACAAGCCAGCAACCCTTGTCCCCATTCTCTGCAGAATCACCCCCCCTCCCCCCCCCCCCCCCCGCCCAGTCACTTCACCCAAACCCTTCTTCTTGGAATCAGTGGTAGTTCCCGCCTCTCTGAATCCCGCTTCTCCCCTTCTTTTTAGCACTTGGACTTACCATGCTGCACATTTTATTTATTTCATTTTTGCCATATCCATAAGCTCCATGCAGCGTTCATCTTGTTCGCTGCCTGGCATAAAGCAGATGCTCTGTAAACGTTGTTTTCGGGATGAGCATTACAGCTGCTTCCCGCAGTCCAGAGCTTCCACCTGTGTGGACGCACCTTGTGGGGGGTCTGTTCCCCTGAGGGCCAGCGAGGGGGAGGTGGCACAGGAAATTGCCTTTATCAAGTTGGGAGGGAGGGGCTCCCATGGTCTGGAGGATTCAGACCCAGCCCTCCAGGCCCGCACAGAGCAGTCTGCTTTTTATCTAGTCTGGGATGACGCGTTTGTTGATTTCCTGTTATACCTGCTTTCTGTTATTCTGATTTCCTTAGCCAGCTATGAGGATAATTATCTTCTCCTGAGGCGGGTGCAGTGCACGTTTGAGAGCCCCTTGGAGAATCTCACCAAAGAGCTTCTGTTGGCAGTACCGCAGACTGGGCACCAAGTCTGAACAGACCAAGTGTGGCCTGTTCTTTTATGTTTGAGGAAGGCCTTCGCCGTTCATCGGCCACCCAGCCAGCACTGGGGGCCCCAGCTGCCCCCTGCAGCGGGCACGCAGATTCTGCCACCGCAGCAGGAAAAAGGCTTTGTTCTGGAAGCAGCCTGAGGCCTGACATCCTGCGGGGTGGGGTGGGGTGGGGAGGAGGACTCAGGCCACCATTCTTTGCTCCCTTCCTCCCTTGCTCGAGTCCCGCCCCTCTTCGCACCTTGCAACCAGGGACTGATCAGAGTCCCTGATCAGAGCGGCACAAGGACACAGGTTTAGAAAACAGACAGACCTCAGGTTGCACTTTCAACTGACCGGCTTCCGGCAAGTCCCTGAAAGCCACTGAGCCTCAGTTTCCCCATCCGCTAAGCGGCACAGACGATCCCCAATGATTCTAGGGGTCCGTTTCCTCTCTCTGAGGGGTAGCAGGTGGCCCCCCATAAATGGCTTTGCTTGAGGCATGAAGTGATGGTACCCAGAGCGCAAGCTTCAGAGGCTGTGAGGCTCTTAAATATCAACAGCTATCCTTTGCCGCAAGCAAAATGATTCTCTTTCTTGTTAAAAAATAATAGAAAACTTCATTTCTCAATAAACAAATTTGAACCATGGTAGAGACTGAGGGATGATTCCTAAAAGCCAACTCCCCTTTTCACTTTGAATGAATCATTTTTCTTTTGTAAACATGAATGAAAAAGTTACAGTTTATCAAGATACAGGCAGATAGTTTCATTTTAAAAGAAAAGCATGAAGGACAAGAGTGAAAAACCATACTGTGTTTGAATGAATATTGACGGCAGAGTTTTCAGATCTCATGAAAGATTTGTCCATCCAGCAATGTCTATAATTTTTAAAGTATTTATCAGATTACTTTCAGTATAGATTTTTTAAATTGTTGTCATCCTTAGAGATCCTCTTAAGTGAGCTGGCTTTGTTTTTTTTGTTTTCGTTTGTTTATTTTTTTGTCTTTTTGCCATTTCTAGGGCTGCTCCCACGGCATATAGAGGTTCCCAGGCTAGGGGTCTAATTGGAGCTGTAGCCGCCAGCCTACGCCAGAGCCACAGGAATGCAGGATCCAAGCCATGTCTGTGACCTACACCACAGCTCACGGCAACGCTGGATCCTTAACCCACTGAGCAAGGCCAGGGATCCAAACCCGCAACCTCATGGTTCCTGGTCGGATTCATTAAACACTGAGCCACGACGGGAACTCCGAGCTGGCTTTGTTTGTTGTTTGTTTTGGCCGCAGGATTAAGGGGGTAGGGAAGTAATAAGCAAAGCCTTTTTGGTAGTTTTAGCTTTTTATTCTTTGTGTTGGCGCAAAGACCTCCTGTGCTGGACACAGGTCAGACGAGGGTCCCTGCAAGAGTCTGCACTCTGCTGTCCATCTGCATCTGGTGCTGCGCTGGGTGGACAAGAGCTGAGCAGCCTGCCCACCAGTGTCCTCCGCTGAGGAGGGTACCAGTGCCACTCCATAATAAGGACTGGAAAGGAAATGCCAGGGAGGAGGAATGGCACAAAGCATGAGAGGTCAGAAAAGACTGCCCAGTGGGTCTGGGGACCCTTGGAAGGCTGTGGACAAGGCCAGTCAGAAGAGGGAGGCAAGCATCAGAGAGCCTGCCCAGGAGGAGGGGGCTTGGGGACGGGTGAGGATGGACAGGCAGGAGGGGGCCTGTGGCTGTGGAGACCACGGTTTGGCCACCTGCCTGCTGCCTGAGTTCCGGTGAGCTCTGAGCAGAGCTGGAAGGAGCCTGGACAAAGAGGACTGGACTTTCCTGAGCTTGTCACTGGGACCCCAGAGGAACCTCTCAAGTGCAGACTGTGCTGAAGCCTTACCTTGAACCGTTCGAGGCTTGAAAATGGTTTATGTAAGGCGTGTTGCGTGCCAAAGGTGAAAATCTGTGCTGCAGAGATAGGTGTCTGCAGACTTATGGCTCTTACTTCTGAAAAGATTATTTGTCCCAGAATTCAGCCTGAAACTTTAAAAATGAAAAAATACCATTTGTCTTTTCTGAGCACACTTGAGGCAAGGAACTAGTTATTCTAACAGCTGCTGAACCACAAACGATTCCAGAGATGGGAAGTAATTCTCGGTGTTCCCTGGCAAATGAGATCAATAGTATTCGTTCTTTTTTTTTTTTTTTTTAAGTATTTTTTTAACCGGTTCTGCTTGAAAATCTACCTTGTATTCATTTCCCTGTGGACTGTATTTGTGTTCCAAGCACAGTTCAGGGCTAAGGAGTTGGTTAAGTTGTGAATAAACAGTTTCTGTGTGTTTGTGGGCTGTTGGTCCGAGCTGTCCAATCAGAAGGAGGCACCGTGAGTGTTGTTTCAAATGTATAAACAGAGTTTCCCCAGTCGCGCTTCCCAGGTTTTCTATCCCAGGCCATCATGGAGCCTTTTTTTTTTTTTTTTTAATTATTTTCTTTTAATTATAGTTGATTGACAGTGTTCTGTCGATTTCTGCTCTACAACAAAGTGAGCCAGTCGTACATATATGTATATATATATACATTCCTTTTCTCACATTATCTGCCATCATGTTCCATCATAAGTGACTGGACAGAGTTCCCTGTGCTCTACAGCAGGACCTTGTTGCTTATCCATTGAGCCTGTACAGTATAAAATGATGTGCCAGGGGAGTCTACTGAGGGTTTCGTATTTTAGATTTTAGTTCAGATTTCAAATCCAATCTTACCATAGGGGAAACGGTGGGGGCGGGGGAGCCCTGCTCTTTAATTACTTGTCATCTCTTTCCATCAAGCAAGCCCCTGTATTTCCAGGTGATTTGGGGCCCAATTTCTGTGATCCAGGACACATGTGGGGCTCCCCAACATCAACACAAGTCAGTGGTCCTGTTGTAGCAAAATGTTCTTTGCCTTCAGTCAAGGAAGGGTATTGAACCAGAAGTGTGACTTTTTCGTTGTTGTTGTTCTCATTCTCTATTTCATTTTAATTGTCTGTTTTTTTGAGGGGAGTGTCTTTTTTTAGGGCTGCACCTGCAGCATATGTAGGTTCCCAGGCTAGGGGTCCAATCAGAGCTATAGCTGCTGGCCTACACCACAGCCACAGCAACGCCAGATATGAGCCACGTCCGCGACCTACACCACAGCTCACGGCAACACCAGATCCTTAACCCACAGAGCAAGGCCAGGGATCAAACCTACGTCCTCGTGGATGCTAGTCGGGTTCGTTAACCACTGAGCCATGACAGGACTTCTTCGTTTAATTGTCTTAAATAAGAGAAAGGCATTTTAAAAGAAACCTGTAACATTCTTTTTTAAGAATGGACTGACTTACAAAAATGAAGCATATGTGAAGGAGTTTTCTAAGTGACCTTGGAGAATGTCATCAAGGGCAGCAGGCTCCATCCCAGCCTGAGACATGCCCAGCTCTTTCTCATACCACCCTTAGGTTTGATTTCATTTTTTTTTAATAATGGCTTTATTACTTACTCTAGGCTGTTTTGTTCACACAACTGTTGGCTTTGACATTTGAAACCGCATATTTTCTTTGTAACTCCAATAAAAATGGGGTCAGGTGTCATGTGAATGACCTTGGAGACAGAAGCAACCAAGTCAACCCACTTTGACAGGAAGAGGCCCCACGCTCTCACTTGAGGGCAGCGGAATCATTTGAAGACAAAAGATCATTCAGTTACAGTAAAGCTTGAAATCGAACGATGGGGTTTATCGGTGCCAAGCGTTGGCCCGAGGATGAAACGGAGTAACAGCTCTTGGTGACTGAGTGGGCGTGATGCCCAGCTCCACGCTCAGCCCTTCGCTGCCTTCCCTCGCCGAATCCTCACCTCAGGCCCAGGAAGTGTAGGAGCATCAGGGTCAGCGCTATCAGGAGGAAGCAGGCATGCGGAGCTCCAGTGACTTGCCCTGGGCTGGTCACAGAGCTGTGAATGGCCAGACTCCGCAGAGCCCAAAGCAGTTGACCTTGACCCCTGGACCTGGCTCTGGACTGGGGGGCTCCGGGTGAGCAGGCAGACAACTTTTTTTTTTTTTTTTTTAAATTTTGGGCCACATTTGCAGCATATGGAAGTTCCCAGGCTATGGGTCATATCTCAGCTGCAGCTGCCAGCCTACGTCACAGCCACAGCAATACCAGACCCGAACCATGTCTGTGAGCTACGCCACAACTTGTGGCAGTGCCAAATCCTTAACCCACTGAGCGAGGCCAAGGATCGAACCCACATTCTCATGGGTACTAGTCAGGTTCCTTACCTGAGCCACCACGGGAACTCCCAAACAGATCTTAAAGGACACTATAGGGACCCAGCCTGCTTTTTGGCCCAGATTCATTAGGGGAGAACAGGCGAGCGTCCTCTTTTTCTCAGGCCCTCAGAATTCACCCTGAATTCTCTCTTCCGTCTCTAGGAGGAAATCTCAGACAGGACCTGTAACCTCTTCAGTTTTAAATAATTCAGTCCTCAGATCAGTTGCAGGCGTGAAAGTCTGGAAACCTCCCACCTCCCATCTGGTACCTACTGGCCTCTTCCTCTCCCAGCCCAGGCCTGGCAGCCTCCCTGGAGGAGGGGACTTATCAAACCTCGTGGCCCCGGCTCCTTCCCTGCTCAGTGTCAGGTGTCACTTCTAACCTGGGGCAGACCCCTGGGGGTGGAGGATATGCGGTGGAAGATGACAGGCCCTCTCCTTGGCTCTGACGCCTGTTATCTAGACTTGGGGAGCCCAGAGCTGCTTCTCTTGGGGAGCTTTTGGGTTCCCTGGGGGCAACCGCAGGTCTTCCACCTCTGGGGGTGCTCACAGCCTTCCCCTCAGAGCAGGGCTCTTTGGGAGGAGTTTCTTTTAAGATAAGCTCAGACCGCCTTTCCCCAAGGTCACAGGTGGGCCTGGAACCCCAAAGGCTTGTACTCGTGGACACACAGCTTCTCCGGCCTGTGTCGTAGGGCAGGGTCCAGCATACTCAGTCCTGAGGCCTCTGAGACTGGAGCTCCAGGCCAGCCTCCATCAGCTCCAGGACACCTGGGAGCTCCCGGGGGGTGGGGAAAGGTCCTGAGCCCACTTAGCCGCTTTGAGATGTGGGTGGGCACACAGGCCACGGTTCAAACCTCAGCTAGGAGCCAAGAGCAGAAACGGCCCTGATCCATCCCCGTAGGCCTGGCTGTCTCCCACCTCCTTCCTTGCTCTCCTGAAGTCACAGGAAAGCTTGCAGGTAGCAATTCGTACCCCCGTCCACCCTTACCTCCAGGCTAGCTCGGCTCATAGCGCCCCCTGGAGGCTGTTACTATAACACAGGCATGGTTGTCAATTATTTTCTCACTGTCAGCAAAACACGGCCCCTGTGCTGCTCACTGGGTACCTTGGTCATTCCCAGGAGAGCCAGGGAGGGGAACAGGGGGGCTTTCCTCCTTGGTCCATACTCATGAAGGCCACAGGAGTCAGAGTTGACCTCTCGGCCTCTCTTCACTATTCCAACCTACGTTTCTATCCTTTGTACAGAATGGATGTGTCCAAAAAAAACCAAGCCAAAACAAAACAAAAAACAAGGCTTAAAAGGCCCGCTGGAAAACCGGAGAAATGGTTTACGGAAGAGGTGGACAATGAGAACAAAGTCATGCAAACGGAGGGCGAGGATTTTTTATATAGATTACATATGAAGACCTCCTCTAGCCCATGGAAAGAGTAAGCTGAAAAATGAGGATACTGGAATCAAAAGTTTAAATGATTGTTAGGACAAGCCCGTGGTTTCCAAGAATCTACAAAGTGATAGAATTGTTGGCGAGAAGATTCTTTCGCCTGCGTGGAGGTGATTGCTGACGGCAGCGCTGAGGTCAGAAAAGAGAAGACCCGGCCGTCAGAATTACAGATGAGGGATTTCGCCAGGGGTTGGAAGGAGGCCCGTCATCCGGAAACCGAAGAAGTACCAGTCCTGGACCAAGCCGGTGGTTTCGACTTCACGCTTCCAGATGTGCGGCCCTGGGATTTCTTCATGCCAGTTCTCTGTGGGCAAATGCCATCTCTGTTGGACACAAGCTGTTGCTACGCCTCCTTTACCTTTTTCATTTTTGCCATTCCCCCTCTTGCCTTCTTTCCAAGTTATTTTCACAACGTAAATGGAGTTAATAAAGTGGATCATGTTAGGAAGGGAAGGGAAAGGGGAAATGGTGAAAAACATGGCCTGTTCATTAAAATGGACAAGTTAACGACTTCCACATGCGATGCTGTGGCTTCCTTAACCCGCAAAACTGAGCAGTTAATTGAGGAACACATTTTGTTTCTAAATATAGCTTTTGCGTTGACCGCGATGTGGTTAACTGTTTGTGACCATATGTATGAAGGAGATGACACGTTCCGAGAGGCCCTCCTGGTGACCGTCTGTCATCCCAGGCGGAGGCGGGCAGATGCTGAGATGGGCACAGCTGGTTAGAAGGGGTCTGGCTCAAGCCTGGGCTGCAGAGGAGGGAGGGGAGAGGATTAGCCAAGAGTGCGTGGCGCTTCTCCCGAGAGAGTCAGCAGGAAGCCTGGACAGTCCCTCACAGCCCCTGCACCCTCCGCCAGTCCCGCTGGACTTTCAGCCCAGGGCAGGCCTTAAACATCTTTTGAAATTGTCCACACTCCTCTCCATCTCCAGAAACACCCTCCTCAGAGCGCAGCATGAATGAGAAGTGCCCGTGTGCCCTTATTGAACGTCCCCCATTCCCTTGGATCGGTAGTACCATTATGCCCATTTTAGAGAAAGGAAACCAGAGGTGCAGAAGGAGTGGACCTCTTTCCAGGGCAGAGCCAGGATTTAGGCCAAGGGCAGTGCCCAGAGGACCATGGCTAGGAGCCTGCTGCCTCCCAGCCCCTGGCTGGCTCTGGCTGCCTCCCTCAGCCATCCCTGCTCCCCCCTCATCCTGTCCCTGCCCTGCAGCCAGGGCGACACCTTCAAACTACAAATCTGACCCTGTTCCTAATGCTTCTTCACCAGCGGGGCTCCCCCGAAAGTCTGCATAAAATCCAAGTCCATCTGCCCCTCCTCTGTCCCAGCAGGTCTCTCCCTGCTCGCCCCCACCTCGCACACTGGCCGTCAGGTGCATTTTAAGTTTCTGGAATGAACCATGAACTCAGTAGAGAGCTTCTCGGAGGGCGGGTGCCCTGGGTCCCAGCCGTTACTCCAGTTCTTTCCTCTCTGCCCCTTCACCTGATTCCCAAGACGTGGTTGGTGGGCGAGTGCTTTTCGACACTCCGGCCACACCGGCAGTATTACTCAGTTAATATTCATCATGTATGTTGAATCTTTTTTCTAAATTGTCAGCAGCTTCTGACAATTTTCTTTACATCCGATACATAATCGCTCGGTCATTAGGTACAAATCCATTGATTCCACACAGCCCACAGCTCAGGAGGAACTCAGATATTGAGCAGTGTTCTCTTACATTTACAAGGAATTGGAATGTTAACCCTTTCGCCGAGGCTGCATGCTTACTTCCGTAGCAAGATGTTCCTCAATGGGAAGAGCCTAGAGGACAGCAAGAGAGTGAGCCCCAGGCAAGGTGGACTCTGGGGCCTGAAGTCGGTGAGCACAGATGCGGATCAGGAACCTGCAGAGGACAGGTTTACTCAGCCTGCGACGGGTGTGATCTGACCTGTTAGGAAACTGGAAGAATCAGTTCTTTGAGAGCTCTTACAAGCCGCAAAGGGAATTTGCTTCTCTTGCTATTTGCCTCCAAGAATGTTTTTGGGAAGGACGTCCTCGCGCTCGAGGGGTCCCGCGCGCTCACTTTCAGAGAGGAGCGCCGCACAGTGGTGAGAGGTCACGTGACTCAGAGCAGGACTCCCTCCTCAGAGCAGAATTTCCACCTTTTTTTCTGCTGTAACACACATGAGGAAGGAGCGGTTTTCACGTGTTTAAGACGCTCCTGTGGGTGAATCTGGGGTCGGGTTCAACCCCCAGGTCGTTGCTGTACCTCCGCTGCCTTCCTCACAGCCTCACAGTAAAGATCAGTGAGCTGGTAACTGTTTCTCTACCTTACCGGAAGCGCGTGGTGCACAGTGTTCTCTGCGATTGAAGTTTAAAATCAGGAGATTGTGTGGAGATCTGGGGTGGCTGCGTCCACAGGGAAGGCCGTTCCCCAGGGCAGCATGTAGCTGGAGGCCCCTGCACACAGGCCACAGCCACCAGGGTCTGCCTGGCCTCGGAGGCACCAAGGCACACGTCGTCTGGGTTATAGGAATTGTACTTTAAGCAGTTTTCACATAAACTGTGAATCTCGCGGCTCAGTTTCTATCCCTCACTGCCTCTGGGCTTGTAAATGCTCTCAAAGCAGGGGGCTGGGACTCCCCATGCCTCCAACATCAGCCCAGGTCCTGGTCTCTACCTAACTGCCGCCCCCGCCCCCAGCAGCTGGAGGATTTGAAGTTAGAAGGATCCAGGGTACTTTGGTTTGTAAAGTTTAGAATTCTCTGGAACTACTATTTCCATGCCCTCAGAGCCCCAGACTTTTTACTCATTTAAGAGACAAGAAAGCTTGGCTCACTTCCTCGGTGCCAGCATCTAGGGTCTACTCTGATGCTTGCTGGTACAAGGATTGAGAGTCCTTGCACGTCTTCTTGTCCCTCCATCCCCGGACCAGCTTCCTGGGTATCACCTGGAGGTGAGAAATGCAGAGTCTGGGCCCACCCAGTCTGCTGGGTCAGACTCTGGATTCAGGCAGATCCCCTGGAAACATGAGCACACGAAACTTGAACAGGCAGCAGTAGAGCCAGGGGAGTCACCACATCTTGGTCCTGTGTCCTCTGTCCCCATCTGACTCTGCCCCATCAGCCAACCCCACAAAGATGCCCTGAGCCCCCAGCCCGGTCCTCCAGTGGGAAGGACGGCCAGGCCAGACGGCTGTGGAGCTCACGTCTGCCCTGACTCAGAGGGCCGCTGTGTGCCTCCGTCCTGCCCAGCTCTTTTCTCCCATCCTGTTTAGGCTTTCATGAAATTTCCAAATGGAAACTAAAGGGGTGGAATACAGGCACAAAGGTCAGTGCATGGCAGTGACCCCCAGGTTTGCCTGCTCCCCTTAGCCCTCAGTCAGGGTCCAGCATGGCTGGAGAATTACTTTTATTGATGACACCCTATGTGGCTGAGATCAACTTTTCCTCCCCTGCACATGATGGAGAGGAAGAGAAGCCCCCGGGCCTGGTCTCCCTGCATCCCGGGTGCACCTGCCAGGCTGGGGCGACGCTGCGGTCAGCCCTGTGCCAGAGGTTCCCTGACCACAGCCGTGGCTATCACATTTGTGACCTCCCGATGTATCTCCAGGTTTCCAGGTGTGTCATGGACTGGTCTTCTTGAATGTACCGGTATGCATTCTACCAGTCTACACTCCAAAACTCTCTGCATGGGTCTCTATGGCTCTGCCCCAGCCAATACTATTTAAACACCAAAAAGTAAAAGAGCAGAACTTAAGGTTTATATCACAATTCAGAGAAGCAGCAGCCTGTGCCATCTTCCTTATTTTTGAAGGAGGTTCAGTTTATTGGCTAAAATGGGAAAAACATCAAGCATGTTATTATCCTGTAGCACCCAACCAGTTCCTACAGCTTTCGAGTCTTCTAAAAAGATGTTTTGTCCCCTGCCCCAAAGAGTTTAAATTAAAAAACTTTTCAGCTATGACTGTGGTCTTTTCTAAGCGTCATCAGTGTGTTGAAAATTATTAGAGAAATTAGGAATAACAGAGGAAATATGGAGGAGGGGTAGAAAAAAAAAGGAAAGGAAGCGTAAATGGGTTACAAAGAATTACTTTTGTTCTAACATAAACCTCTCACGCTGGTTGTGTCTAGTAACTGCTTCCTAAGGTGAATGGCGAACAGAATGGGGTGCCCGGGGAGCCAGGCTTGCGGTATCTGCCTCTGATCACCCACTCTCAGGCCTTCTTTCTTTTCTTTTCTTTTCTTTTTTTTTTTTTTTTTTGTCTTTTGTCTTTTCTAGGGCCCCACCCACAGCATATGGAGGTTCCCAGGGTAGAGGTCTAATCAGAACTGCAGCCGCCGGCATCCACAGCTCACGGCACCGCCAGATCCTTAACTCACTGAGTGAGGCCAGGGATTGAACCCGCAACCTCACGGTTCCTAGTCGGATTCGTTAACCACTGAGCCACAACGGGAACTCCAGGCCTTCTTTCCCATGAAGAAAGAAAGCAGGAATTCCTGCTGTGGCACTGTGGGTGAAGAATCAGACTGCAGCAGCTTGGGTTGCTGTGAAGGTATAGATTTGATCCCCAGCCAGGTGCAGTGATTTAAAGAATCTGGTGTTGCCACAGTTGTGGCTAGGTCATGGCTGTGGCTCAGCATCAGTCCCTGGCCCAGGAACTTCCATACGCTGTCGGTGCAGCCTTAAAAAAAAAAAAAAAAAAAAAGAATTTTAACGTGTGTGTAGATGTATGACTGGGTTACTTTGCTGTGTAGCGGAAATTAGCACAATATTAAATCAATTATACTCTAATAAAAAATTAAAAAGAAAAAATCATTAAAAAGAAAAAATCGTTAAAAAAAGAAAGCAAGCAGCGGAAAGGAAGAGCTTTCTGGGAAATGCTTCCTGGAAAGTGCTGGAGTCCTCAGCCCTGAGAGTGAAGAGGGATGACTTTGATTTACTTCTGAACCAGGTACCAAAGCCCGCCTGACAGACAGGTGGGCACACTGGAAGCACGGTCAGTAGCGGTGGCCTCTTGGGATGGAATTAGAAGAGAACTCGATCAAGCAGGCCAGCCTGGGCTCTCCTGCCAGTGGGCATGATGTGATAACCACGACTCATCACCCAAGAACATTCTCGTAGGAACAGTACATGCCGGAGGCAGAGAAAAGCTCAGTCACAGGCCAGTCTCCCCACTGACACTTTGAAATTGGAAAGAACTCAGTCATCCTTAGCGCCTCTGAAGCCCAAGGTTTTAGAGAGAAAAGGACTAGCGGGGATCTGGCTCACGTGCCTTATGTCACAGTTGAGAGGACGAAGCCCCGGGAGAAGGTGCACAGGCCCTGCCTGCTGTCTCCACTGAGCCACCTTCCCGCTTGCTGGAGGTCTGCCGGGCTTCTTAGGCACAGAGCTGGCGGGGCTGACTTGAATACCTGCCCTTCACTTTGTCATTGAACCTTCTGGCACTGTGCCCACTGTGGACGCATTTTGGAAGCTGCAGAGGTAATTAGTGAAGATGTTACACATGTTCCAGAAAAACAAGGCCTGTCCTGGGGACTCGCAGTTGCCCTGAGAGTGATCCAACAGGGTTGCCTCCAAGCCCGGCCTCATGGCCCATTCTGGCTCCCAGGCTGCTCCGTGGAGGATCCCACTTGTCTTTCCACTGGGTGCACCCAGGTTAGTGGCTGAGCAAAGCCAGAGACTCTGCAGAGGAATCCTCACTCATCCTCTGGCCTTTCATTCAAAATATGTTCAAAGCAACAATCTCATTTAATCTTCGTGAGAAGAGATGGTTTTTTAAAAAACGACATTGAAGTATCATAATAGAACCTCGCAATTAAAGGAAATCATTATGGAGGAATTGCCTTGGGGCTTCTTAAATCTTGCATAGGAAAATATTTTTATTAGAACAAATCCTTTTGCAGATTACCAAAATTGTCTCTAACAAAACAGGGTGATGGGTGTACTTAGAGATTAAGAGTTGTAAAAGATGATAGGAAGAAATATCAGGCTCCTCCCCCAAGCTTGTTTTAATAGACACTTCATTTTCTTACCATGAGAGCAGATGATTTTATAGTAATACCACCATATTTATTTTGTAAATTAGCTATTTTGACATGTTAGTTGAATACATTATTCTCTTAATACTCCTAATTATAACCAAAGATGCTGAAAAGGTCTTTAGCCAGTGCTTTGGAATGCTGATGCGGTCATAAATGTTCTCTGTCAGCATTGACAAGCAGAACAGAATTGTTCAGAGGGCTGCAAAGATAAATGTTACTCTATATTATGTTCTAAATAGAAAGACTCCCTAAAGATTTGTATCGGGAGTATCCATAAGAGTTTCACTACAGTAGTTTCAGTTGGGAGGTGGGGAGGTCAAGTCGTTTAGAAAACCATAAATAAGCCCCATGAATGCTTAACCATTATATAAGTTTTCCATACAGTTACATGTTTGGGTATGGTTGACATCTTACTGTTTTGTTCTTAGCTCTCTAGGAGATTTGGGGAAAATATATACCACAGAGAAACTTTTGGTTTCTACTCAGTGTGAAAAATTATGGAGCATTTATAATCAGATTATCTATTTATATGGTTAATCTAGACTATTTGGGGAGAGTTATTCTTTTGGGGGGATTAGTTTAAAAACAAGCTTGTGTTTAAAGGGATGGACATCATACACACTCTTGGTTTTCAGGAGAAAGTGTTGTCAAATAAGATAACACTTGCCAAAAGTAAGATGAACATGTTGACATTTTAAAAATCTTCTCATCTGTACCGCCGTTTCTTGCCCGTCTTTTCAGTTTTTGAAGAGTTAGGTAGAAGTGACATGAGAGATTGATAGCAGGCAATCAGAAGTTTTGCTTCATTGCGAAAGAGGCGTAATAGAATTCCCCAACGCTGCAGCCTGAAGCAGATTCGGGCTTCTTAGGAAGCCAGTGGCTTTTCAAGAACTGGGAACCGGGCTTTGCCAAACCCGCATTTCTACATTCATCTAGTATTTCCTGGGGTTTGATATGAGCAATGCCAACCGGGCGTGATCGGGAGGCGGGTCTCCCCGATGGGGAGGCAGCGGGAGGAGTCGGCGCGTGGGAACCTCGGATCGCGGGGCGCGGGCAGGCGCGGGCGCCGGGCCTCGTGCGGCCGCGGGGATCGCCTCCCTCCCCGGCAGGCGGGCGGCGGGGGCGGCGGGGGCGGCGGGGCGGGGGCGCTCGGCTCCGCTGTTGCTACAGCCGTGATGTCACTCGCCCATCCTAACCCGCGGTTGGTTGTTGTGTGTTTCAGCTCTGCCTGCAGTTGAACACAAAGACCTGGGGGAGACTCCCACATCCTTCGGAGAAAGGAGGCGGCGGCAGAGCAGATTAAAGGAACTTGGGGCTTGTGGCCTTCCCGAGCCGGGCCGCCCGCGAGGGCCGAGGGAATTAAAGCCCCGGGCCGTGAGATGAGGCTCTGCTGCCGCCGCCGCCGCCGCTGCTGACACTCAGGTTCCGGACAGTCCGCTGCCCTTTGTGCCGCACGCACATGTGTCTGTTGGGCGCATCCGGAGGCGCGCAGACGAGCATCCACCACGGCCGCCGGGGAGAGAGCGCCCGCCATGCCCACGGAGAGCCTACAGACAGGTAGCATGGTGAAGCCGGTCAGCCCCGCCGGCACCTTCACGTCGGCGGTGCCGCTGCGCATCCTCAACAAGGGGCCCGACTACTTTCGCCGGCAGGCCGAGCCCAACCCCAAGAGACTTAGCGCCGTGGAGCGGCTGGAGGCCGACAAGGCCAAGTATGTCAAGAGCCAGGAGGTCATCAACGCCAAGCAGGAGCCTGTGAAGCCGGCCGTGCTGGCCAAGCCCCCGGTGTGCCCGGCCGCCAAGCGCGCGCTCGGCAGCCCCACGCTCAAGGTGCTGGGCGGTGGCGCCAAGCCCGAGGGCGGCGCGCCGCGCGAGACGCTGAAGCTCGAGATCCTCAAGAACATCCTCAACAGCTCCGAGGGCTCGAGCGCGGGCTCGGCGCACAAGCACGGCGCGCGGAACTGGCCGGCCGCCCGGGCCGACGCGGCCGAGCTGCACCGGCACTCCTTCGCCGAGTCGCTGCGGCTCTGCCCGACGCCCGGCCGCGGCAGCCCGCAGGAGGGCGGCTCGCACGTGGGCCGGCGCCTGCTCGAGCCGGCCGCCGACGCCGTGCTGCACGTGTCGCACAGCTCCTCGGACATCCGCAGGGTGGGCGGCAAGCCCCCGAGGGCCGTGGCCTGCAGCAGCTCGGCCCCGCCGCTGCCCCCCAAGCCCAAGGCCGCCGCCGCCGCCCCGGCGGCGCTCAAGTCGCCCGAGGCCGAGGCGGCAGAGCCGGCCTGCGGGGTCAGCCGAAGACCGTCGCTGCAGCGGTCCAAGTCGGACCTGAGCGACCGGTACTTCCGGGTGGACGCCGACGTGGAGCGCTTCTTCAACTACTGCGGACTGGACCCCGAGGAGCTGGAGAACCTGGGCATGGAGAACTTCGCCAGGGCCAACTCCGACATCATCTCCCTCAACTTCCGCAGCGCCAGCATGATCAGCTCGGACTGCGAACAGTCTCAGGACAGTAACAGTGACCTTAGAAACGATGACAGTGCCAACGACCGGGTGCCCTACGGCATCTCCGCGATCGAGCGGAATGCTCGGATCATCAAGTGGTTGTACAGCATCAAACAAGCTAGAGAGTCACAGAAGGTCTCCCACGTGTAAGAGCGCGCGCGCACGGGGGGAGGGGGGTCTCGGTCCGTGCGTCCGCAGTTGTGAAGGTTGTGAGGTCTCCTTGAAGTGCTGTGAGCTTCTCCACTCTCTTTGTGTTGCTTGCTGTGCAATGTCTTGCAAGTTGCATGCCTGCCAACATGGGGACCGACCTGGCGTCCACGGCAACCATCGCTGCAGAGCCTGGCTGAACGCGAGTCATCCACCCCGAGTTCCAGGCCAGATTCTAATTAGGGCTTCGATCTTCAGCAAAACTGTTTACACGAAAACGGTATACAACTTCTTCGATATTTATGTGGTTCTTGTGTTTTTATATCCCGCGCTATTGTGTCTTAATTAAAAGTTTTATCAACTGGCTTTTAAGTGGAGAGTAGCATCTTTTTGAAATAAAAAAAGCCAATTTGCCTACACATGAGATGGAAGCAATGGGAAAATAAGTGGGATCCGCCACCGGTCGGATATAGTGACTGATCCCCAACCTGGCTGGGCCTGCTGACATAGAAAGCAGGGTGCTGGATGTTAGGAATTAGTGTATTGAAGTCCTCTAGCCATTTACTCAAGTAATGGTTGGGGCAACAGTGCCACGTTCGTTTTGTGTCGATTTGGTGTGTAAATTGTTGGTGGTTCTGTGTAATACTGACCCCAAGGAAAGACAATCAGATACAACGGAGGTGATTAAATCAGGAGGTTGGGTGTTTGGGGCGGAGGTATTGATGTTGTTCTGATTTGGGTTGATTCAGAAATTTCTATTATTAATCTTTTGACAGGAATGGGCACCCTAGAGCTGATGCTGAATGTCCATTTTTTTTGGGGGGGGGTGTTGGTCAAGAACCAAATCCACTGAGTTGTCTTCCCACCCCCCCGCCCCCCACCCTTTGCTGTTGTTTTATCTGGGAGGGGAGTGGGGCTTGGGTGGGTTGGAACTTTCTCAAGACATGAATGCCAACGGAAATCCCAGCCATATCAGTAGAGAGCCTCCTGCTAAAAAGCCAATTACCTTTGGTAGCTGAACCATATCTGAGCAGCGTGACTGTCTCCTGCACGTGTGAATCCATCAGGCTGTGGACCTTTGCTTACGGCTGTAGAAACACGACCCTGTGTAGCTTTTCCACCCAGTGGTCCCTAATGCTACCTATCAGCTTCTTCCCTTTTCCCCCATAACCTGTCCTCCAGGTGGTCTAGTTAGCCATACATCAGCTGACAGTCCACGGAGCGGGGAGGTCCACCTGCGTGCGGTGCTTGGCTTCCTTGCTCTTGTAGCCACACTCCGGAGCTCTCTGCAGCACTGCCTTAGACTCCATCAGCTACTAGGACACTTTTTATGGTGTAAATGCTGTAACACTTTGTACATACGTCCATTGTTCCGAAATCTTTAAAACAAAAAAAAAGGAAAAGTTACTCTAATAAATAGCTCTGGTGCAGGCACTAATGATGGTGGTTTCTCTTTGTCCTTTCCTTTGCTCCCTCCACGGAAGCTGAACTTTGAACTGTGAGCCAGAAGCAGATTTTGGGTGGTCTGGAAGAAGCAGCATTTCTTTATTTGCGTCATATCACAATTCTTCTGAACAGCCGTGTCCCTCCTCATACCCAGAGCCACGGTGCCTTTTTCTAAAATAGGATCATCCAGGTTCCTAAAATAGGCTACTGCTTCTTTATTTAGTTCACACTCTGGGCGTTTTTATCTTTTCTTAAACATCAGCATTTTTCACATCTTCCACCACACTCTTCAGTTGTAAATATTTGTGAGTTCTGATAGTGGAGACATACCTTTGAAACATACAGCCTTGTTCTTACCTGTCCAAGTCCAATGTCATTCACATCACATGTGTTCACACACTGGTCCACTCATTCATTCATTCATTCCTCATGTGTTGAGTGATTGCCTTTTTCAGGCCTCCCCATAGACACAGGACTGCTGTGGTCAATGGCACCTGCCTCAAGGAACTTAGATTTTCACTTTTATTTTAATAGAAGTATCATTCCTCTTAGTGGATCTGACTTATTCTATTATTAGGGCATTGAGTATTCACCAGGTATTTATTGAATCAAGTTATTTGAAGAGTAACATTTCTTTAAAAAGATCCACATAACATGTAAAGGTAAAAGAAAGGAGGATTTTAAAAGCAAGTTTCAGAAATAGAAATGATATGATTCCCAACTATTACCGTTGACAAACATTTTCCTTTTGAAAATCAAATTTTGTTCCTTGACTTTCCACAGGTTTGGAATTTTTCTGGTTTTCTGCTTAATTTGTAGCTCAGCTAGCACTCTGCTTTCCAGAAGAAAGCGTTCAGAATACCACTGACTGGGGATGGTACAGGCATGCAAGATAATAGGGTAGAAGTTTTATATTTTTATATACACACACATGATTTCTTCCTTCACCATTTGGATAGAAATGTGGCCATTTAAAATATTCATGGCTTAGCACTTATATATCCATCTCTTGCTGGGTTATTGAAATACTAAAAATAGATGTTATTTTCCTAAGGTAACCAGTTTGGGGGCGGGGGGGGGGAGATGAGCACTTAGCTAATTTAATATCACGCCTATTCAGTTTTAGTTATAGATTCTGTTTGAATCGTCCAACCCTTAAAAAACTCCTTTAATCTGTATTCCAACAGAGCTATAAATCACCCCTTTGTAGTTCGATCTAATCTTCTGCGGCCTTGTTTAAACCACGGACAAATGTGAGGCTTTGGCTTCCTATGGAAGATGGGAGCTCATCATTTTCTTTTTGTTCTTGAAATGAGAGTTTTTATAAAGGACAATTTCAAATGCTTAATATTAAATTCTAAGAGCAAGACAGTTCTCTAATTATGAAGTCCTGTTTGCAAAAGGCTCACTTTTTTAGTTCATGTAAGTAAGTAGTGTGTGTGTGTGAGAGAGAGAGAGAGATGTTGTTTTTATGAGATTGTTGTATAGTTCAGCACACTTATTTCCCCACTCAATGAAGAGTCAAGCAGGATTGCACTAGATTGCCCTACAAACTCGTTTCTTTCTGCAAACCACCTTTTTTCTTTTTTTTTTTTTTTTGGCTTTTTGCTTTTTTAGGGTCACACCCACCACATATGGAGGCTCCCAGGCTAGAGGTCGAATCTGAGCTATAGCTGCCAGCCTATACCACAGCCACAGCAACTTGGGATCCAAGCCACATCTGCGACTTCCACCACAGTTCATGGCAACGCCGGACCCCTGACCCACTGAGCAAGGCCAGGGATCTATCCACATCCTCATGGATACTAGTCAGATTGGTTTCCTGTGAGCCATGACGGGAACTCCCAAACCACCACATTTTAAAACAGTCCTATATCTGTCCCCTCTGCCATTGCCGTAGTTCCGGCTATCATCTTCTCTTAACAGTCCTAGAACTTTCTAACTGGAAGTCCTTCTCCCCCAACTAGCCTCTTCTTACCACTTTTCCTGCCAAAGATACCATTGTCAGTTCTGATTATGTCACTCTTCTATGTGAAAACATCCTCCAGCTTGAATAAGTTAATAGAATAAATCCTAACTTCTTAACAGAGAAAGTCGGGAATTTTCCTTTCGAACCTATGTCCCTTTCAGCCCCCCAACCTAAGCCTCCAGGCTTCGACCCAAGAGAAATTTCCACTGGAGACCCTTTACCACTTTATCAATGATCTACTGTGATGTAATAAATTTCCCTACTACTCATCGACTTAAGACAATATTTATTGTCTCAGCTTCTGTGGATCAGAAATCCTGGAGTGCCTCGACCAGGTGGTTCTGGCTCGGGGTGTCTGGGTAATCTGCCGACAAGATGTCAGCCAGGGCTGCCTCATCCGAAGGCTTGACTGAGGCTGGAAGATCTGCTCCCAAGAGGGCTCTCATTTGGCAAGTGTCTTCACACTGCAGCATCTGGCGTCCCCCAGAGGGGCGACCCTCAAGAGAGCAGGAGAGGAGCCACAGTGCCTTGGGGGATCCAGCATCTAAGTCACACTCGTCCGCCATGCTCAGCTCCTCGGGAGAGGGTCACTAACTGCAGCCCACACTCACGGAGGGGAGAGAGGCCCCACCTTTTAAATTAAGGAGTATCACAGAATCTGTGGGCTTATTTTACTATTAGCACTACTGATGACTTTCAGTAGCTGTTCATTCTGCAAGGAATGCTTTCTTCTTCCTTCCCGACCTCACAACTCAACTATTGGCCGATGAGATTTTTGGACTTTCAGTGTTGCTTTTTTCCCATTAGATGATCATGTTTGTCAGACCGCCATGGGCCCAGCCTTTGCTACACTGTATGGGGGCCTTTGTGCGAATTTTCAGATGGTATGCTTTCCTCAAAACATTTTATTTTCCATTGAGATGGGTCGGGGGGAAACTTGTCCTCATAAATTCACAAATCTCTGATGATTAGGATGTGAACTATGGCCCCCGGGTTGGGCAGCAGCAACATAGAAGGCCAGAGTATATAGTAGGTGTTTAATAAATGTTGACTTGATGTTCTTAACCTATCACATGTTAGTCCTGTACTAGCTACACTATAAATGTTATCACAATGAGCCCAAGGTAGTAATTACTGTCCCATTTTAGAGGTGAAGAACCTCAGTTCCATGGAGAGCAAGCCCCTTAACCAAGATCCCCAAGGAAGAAAGTGACACAATGGGACTTCAACTCAGTTCTGTGATTCCAGTTCTGTGCTCCCTACAGCCTAAATCAAGACGAGGACAGGCAGACCGTGTTAAACTTAAAAACCGAAGTGCCCTTAAATTCATCTTGATAATTGTATCTGCTGCCTGTGTGTACAAGCATGTCTCAAAACAGCCAGATTTTCAACAATTTCACTCTTACCCAAATGGTAGCCAATAAAATGTTTAAAAAGACTTCAGAGGTTCCATCATGAGTAACACACAGCCCACTAAGTTCAAAGAGACAAGGCTGTTAAAACCAACCACAGTTTTTGAGTGTTGAGCATGCCATTTTGAAGCCTCGTGCTTTCCTTTTGGATCAAGGACATTTAGAAGGGCAGTGGAGGACAAGGACTGGCCATGAGTCAACCGTCAGAAAAATGCATTTTGATGATTTGAGGAGTCAGCATCTCTGCCCCCTCCCAGCCTTGGGGAGGTGCCTGGTGTGGTACCCAGAAGACGCCCTGTGGAAGAATAAACAGGTGAAGGGTGGCCAGAAGGATGGCATAGATTCGTCACTCAGAAAAGGCAACTCACCTCATCGAGATTTTGAAATGTCAAACCTGCCTTGACCCTTAGCCCTGGAAGATGGCGGAAGGTTCTGCCAACTTCCACTATGCTGTCCAAGGGCTGCCTCTCGAGGGCCCAGAGGCTCAGCGGCCTCGTGTCTAGACAAGTCAGCTGCATGGAGGATTTCTAGGGGTTCAGCTCATGCCCTGGCTTTAGGAGAAGCCCAGCAGAAGGAAGGTCCAGAGGGAGAGGGGCCTCGGCAGCCTTTTGGAAGTCCTCCTTCCAAGGGTTTCAAACCTCTCCATCTGCCCAAAGTTTGTCTCCACATCTTATCTGTACGATGGGAGGAAACCAGCAGATGTGTGTCCCCTCATCCTCGGGGCTTTGTGACAGCAGCATGAGGTGCGAGGGATGGAAATTCAGAGGGAGCAGAACAGCAGAGGCCAGATGAGGGCCACACAGTCACTGAAGGGCATGTTATGCACTAGGTGCTCGAGTTTTAACTGTGGGAAGCAATGAAGCCTACAAAAGGATTCTCTTCTGCATGGAAAGAATCTCCAAAAACCGCTGAGGTTGTCGGAAGTTGACAGAATGGAGTGTGGCCAGGTACACACCATGTACAAAGCTAGGATGAGAATGATAATAATGACACAGTCTTTCACTTCTTGGGCATTTCATTTATTTTGCATTCATGAAACAGCTATCAGTATGTCTTAGACGCAGTGTTAAGCCCATTGTCACATTATCTCATGTTATTCTCTCAAGAACATTAGAAATAAATTAGAATCCATTCTGCTGATGAGAGCTCTAAGGATTAAACAACTTCTCAAAGGCACACATCCAATAAGTGGGAAAAGGGAAATGCAAACCCAATTAATAAAGTACATCCTAAGTTACAGTCCATGGTGAATTTTTAGCATCTGTTTAGTAGGAGACACTTTTGCTCCTTTGCAGTAAGTTGTATTGCAAAATGCTTCTCAGAAGCTTAAAACACAATTTTGTAACCTGGTTTGTGATTCCTCCATACAAGGAGTGACCTAAACTATTCACCATATTGCAACACATCAGGATGGAATCTTTTGGGTTCTTCTGAGAGAGACATTAGCGATCTATTGTCTTTCCCCAACTTATCGTGCAGAAGAGGAAACAGGTGCAGAGAAATGAGGCATGTTGTAGAGCCATTAACTGACAAGTGGGGCTAGAAGAGAGGAGACTGATGCCCTCTCGCCCTCCCTAAGTACCAGGGTCAGGGAGCAGCACTGGGTACCACTAATTCCATCACACGACTTGACCAGCATAGACCCTTTTATTCCCATGCAGTGTTCCTTGTTGCAAATACAATCAGATGTTTAAAGAAACTTCAATTAGGAGACTTTCTGTTAATATACATTAGCTATTTTTCAATTAACCCTCAGAGATATAAAATACTTCTAAAAGATTAAGAAATTTCTTCAGGGAGGTTATTGGCAACTCTGGAAATGATTACCACTCTTTCAGTTCTCGTAGTGCCTCCCCATCCATAGATGCCCGGTGTTCCTCAAGAGCTGAGCAACCATTTGCCCAGGCCTGATACCTCTGCCTCCCGGATCCCCTGGGACTGATGTTGCCACTGTCTCTGAGACTCATTTCCTTCTCCTTCTGGGCTCCTGAGCAGATTGCAAAGCGTTAAGTGTGGTCAATGAACCATGAGTGGAAGTGACCGTGGTTATCACTGGAAGGAAGCACAAAAAGTCAGTGCCAGATCTGCCACTTCCTCTTCCCCCAAATATGGCAGCCAACAAAACTCCAGACAGCAGAGTTGCCATCAGCATCCTGGATGAGAACAATGCAGAACAGAGCCCTCTGCCCTCAACCCAAGGGATGAACTTTGACCTTGTGAACCTCTGCAAGTTTGAGGATTATGTTTCGTTCTTTTTTTCTGCAGCACAACCTAGCCCATCCAGACTATTGCCTCAGGGGAAAAGCAACCACTACAGACATAACAGTATATACATAAAAGACCACCAGCAGGAGGCAGAATCGAACTGCCAGGCTTAACACTCTACTTCTCAAAGTGTGCCTCAAACATATCTGAATTCCTTGAGGTTCTCAGTACAAAGCAAATTCCTGAGCTCCACGCCAAGGCCAAGAATGTGCTTTTTTAACAAGTGCCCTCCAAAAGATTCTTAGGTTAAAAATTCCAGTCTCTACTTTCATAGATAATTAACCAACTCTCAGTGTTACTAATGAGAAAACTGGTGGAAATGGTACAGTGGCCAGATATTTGAAAATACTTTCGTTACATTTTAGAATCATAGTTACAAACCCTAGCTTTTTGGAGTCTAATTTTCAGAAACAAAAAAATACATTCAGGACTACGTTCCAGCTCTGAAAAACAGACTCTGCCGATTAGAACCTTGTTACAACCTCTCTCCATGTCCCCTGCCTCAACCTGCCTGGCCTCCGTGGTCTTTCACCTGCACCACTGCCATAGGCTCTGAGAGGATGCCCCACTCCCCCTCAGCGTATCCCCCTAAAGAAACCCAAAGGAACCTTTGAAAAATGGATATACGAAGTGCCATTCTGCTGCTTAAACTCTTTCTGTGGTTTTCCGTTGAGGTTATGACAAAATTTAAAATGTGGGTCCTTCGGCCCTCGAGACCCTGGAAGGTGTTTCCTCCTGCAGGGAGGAGAACAAAAATACGAGACTGCAGACATGATTTTTATCTTGAGTCCCTTATTTGTCCAAAAGTCATACATGCCCCTCCCCCTCAGGGCTCCCCGTTTGTTTGCTCACCCTCACTCCGTGTTGGTCGAACATTCACGCTCTTTACACCCCACCCCCAGGTCCAGGACCATGCTGCTCTTTCTCAAAGGCCATTTCCCCCTGTTACTCCGTCTCCACGCTGCTGGCCGGTCATTTTAGGTCTCACTGCACCTGCCGTGTCCCCGGACGGCTCTGGCCTCCGCACCTCATAAGCAGATCGCTAATGTTCATCCGCGTCCTTACTGATCTCTTTCCTGGCACTTACCACAGTCAGAAAGTCTCTCATTCATTAAGATTTTGCCTATTGTGGGCGCTTTTTAATCCCCTGTTCCTGTCTCGGGGCCTGGCACAGGGCTCGTGAATAGCATGTGTCTTTGGAAGGAATGCATGAATCCCAGCCGCACTCCTCAGCTAATGCCACCTCACCACCACAGAGTCCGTCCCCCTCCACCCCCAGTTTGTCCTTCTGCCCCTTCTGCTGCTGTCACTAACACCGTCATTCTACAAGTGGGAACTGTGGTTGGCAACTAAGAATGTCTTTCCGTAGTTTTTGTTTTTGGAAAATGAACGAACAGCACTTTTAAGGGAAGAGGGGTCCACAATATAGACCTCTCCGTATGAAGGGATTTTATGAGCAAAGGCATTAAAAGGAAGATGTCTCCTCACCAATCACTGTAATTCAAGGGCAGTGAGAGAGAAGCTCTACTGGCTGTGCTGGGACAGGGAGGGGCAACAGAAATCTAAGGCTACAGACCTGATTTTGAACTTGACTCGCTCATTTGTCCCCAAAGTCAAGGAGCAGCACATGTGCCTTTTCTTTCCAGACATAGGAAAGTTTACCCTTTCCATGAAAATACCTACTCAAGGTGGTGCCACCAAGTATCAACCACCCAAGGCCTCCTGGCCGACTGTCTCCAAGGCACATCCGGCTCAGAAAACACCTGGCATCTTAGCCTTTCCACGTGTGCACACTGACCCCTCAACCATGGGATCTTCATCCTGTACTCTGAAAATCCTGCTCCCTTGGGGGGCGGGGGGGTAGAAAGCAAGGCACGCATGACTGCAATGGCTCCCTCAACTGACTCCAACTGTGGTGGCTCATAATTGAGACCATGTGGAAGTTCAAGTGGGGGAAGGAAAATGGGAGAGAACCCTCGCTGCGCCACCTCGAAGAGGCTGTGGTTCTTAGGCTTTGCCTTCATGAGTGCAAGTAAGTTGGAAGCTTTCGAGGGTTTCAAGGCATCCTTAATCTTTTCCGGCTGTTTCTTTTCTTTTGTAATAGATGGAGAAGAGCAGCTAGGTGAGTTATTTATGTGCATCGCAAGCTCGGCTTCTGGCAGACAAACCTCCAAATATCTCGGTCACATCCCTTTCTTCTGTTCAGTTCTAGAGAATTTTAAGGACTTGCACTACTGAGCCTCTTATTTTGGTGGAACGTAGCGAAACATTAATTTAGTAGCTTCATGGGCATTGCAGTTATTTCTCCAAAGGCTTCCCTCTTTTCTCCCATTGAATAGACAGCTGCACAGGGTTTAGGAAGGTGGAGCTGCAGGAAATCACTCCACTGGGTCTGGACTAAGGCTGGATGTGTTTTGTCCATATTTCCAATTTCCCAGAGCATCCCAGCATGCACATATCTGATCTAAAGCCAACCCCCTCCCCTAGGGACACCATGCTCTGAGTTTATGGATTTGCTTCCATCTGCTGAGAATTCTTTGGTTGACAAAAAAACAAAAAAAAAAAACAAAAAAATCTGTGAATTGAGATTTGGAAAGCATTTCAGGTTCCCAAGATTTTGTGTTCAGCATCAAATTCACCACCTGATGCCTTTTAAATCCAACTTAATAGCTGACATGGGTTTTTGTACTTTCTGCATTTAAATGATTATGCATTCGTGCGTGTGCACAAGCTGGATTTCTCAAAGAATTTATTCCCGACAAGTGTGCTGAGGGTCAAATTACACTACAGTTATTTTTTAAATTAAAATCCTAGGGATTTGGGGGGGAATCTGTTCAGAGGGATTTGAAATCTCACCGCCCAGCAGATCATAAGGCTGATTTCCAGCTGAAAAGGAAATTTAAGGCATCGTCTCTTCTGCAGCACTGACTTGACTGCTCTTAACCCTCATTTATGGGGGATGAATCATTTCTTCATTCAGTTTTAGGGGAAAAAAAAAACCATGAAGAGCAAACACCTTGCCTGTTGAGAGGACAGGCTACAGCTAACGCCGTGGATGTGGTTCTGCTGGATTTTCCTCTTTCAGTCCCTGAGCACATGCCAGCCAGAAGGTCACCTCCCTGAAGATGGGCACTCTTTCCCCGCCACTTTGTCACCATGGCCTCATGAACTGTCTGGTGTGTTGGGCAAGGGGCTTAAAGCTCGTTGGATGGATGTGCAGTAAAGAGAAGCCAGGGCCACTTTAGGAGCCCAGTCTGAGAGGAGATACCAGAAGGGCTTAGCACAGGTTCCCAGCAGCTGTGTCCTGTCCCCTCACTGGGCTCCCCGCACACACGTGCTGTCTGTCCTTGCCTCCGCCTCCCCCCACTTCCTTCCTTGAGTCTCTGTTCTGCACCAGGTGCTGCTCTAGGCTCCAAACCTGGGGCCACAGCAGTGAGCCCACCAGACAGAAGGAATGCCCGCCCGCAAGAAGCACTGGTGCCCTTGACCAAGAAGTTAAATGAGTCAGACACGTAGAATGTTAGACGATGACCCATGCTTAGGAAAAACTATAAGCAAAACAGGGCAGCATGATGGGAAGTGGCCTTACTCGGAGTGTCTTTGGAGCAAAGACTGAAGGAAGTGAGGGAGGAGCCTTGCAGAGATCATGGAAAACCTGGAAGGCGAGCCAGGCTCAGACATAGCAGATCCACCTGTAGACACGGGGCTGTTGACAGATGAAGGAAGATCAGGTAGGGCCCTTTGCTACTTAGTGCTAAGTGTCTACGTAGAAAAATGTTCCAGAAATCAAATGCCACTTAGGGGGAAGCGGGGTTAAACAAACTTAAGCTGGTTTTCTGGGACCTTCATTGGAGCCTTAAATCTCCCAGAGGCGGTTTTAGTGCAAACTGTTTGCTAAGTGTATGTGAGTCCAGAACCACTTTTTGGGCAGCTCTGTTTTGTAGAGATCACAGAAGCAAGCTGAGGAGCAGGAGGGTGGGTGGCAGTGGTGGCTTCACCAGCTGTGTCCCCAGCACATCCTAACCAGTGAAAGACATTCGAACATCCAGAAAAGAGGAGGGTGAAAGGGAACTGCTGTGTCAGGCAACAGAAAGAACAGCATAAAGACGGTACATTTCCCTTAAAAACAGCAAAATAACTTAAGTCCTACTATTCATTACTACCAACTGGCAGTGTTAGCTAGTCCTGTTTTTATGTTGTTTATTAATAGCATTTGTGTAAGAGAAAAGTAAATAATGCAGAATAGTATAATTTCAAATAGACACCTGTTTTCATATCTTTATAATAAAGTAATAATGTATGTGTATAATTTTATATATATATATATATACATATATATATATATATATATATATAACATACATTTACTTAAATATAAATCAGGGAGTTCCCATCATGGCTCAGTGGTTAACAAACCCAACTATTATCCAAGAAGACATGGGTTCGATCCCTGGCCTCGCTCAGTGAGTTAAGGATCTGGTGTTGCCGTGAGCTGTGGTGTAGGTCGCAGATGCAGTGTATCTGGTGTTGCTGTGGCTGTGGTGTAGGCCAGCAGTTACAGCTCCATTTTGACCCCTGGGAACCTCCATACACCATGGGTGTGGCCCTAAAAAGACAAAAATGAATACACCAGTATATATATAAACATATATATGAGTACTTAGTATACATACATATGTGTGTAACACATATACACTATATTTACACATATACATCTATAACATACATACCTATGTTAGATGTACGTATATAAGGTACATATGTATACTATAAATATATATAAATATATGTATATATAGTATCATAGACTATGTATGTGTGTGTGTATATGTGTAGGTACATGTATACATATATGCGTGTGTGTGTGTGTGTGTGTGTGTACGAGCTGGTCCCCCTCCTTGATTCTGAGCTCAGTGGCGAGCTGGAGGAGGAGTTGGCCACCAGCTACACTTGGAGAAGAAAGACAACAGAAACCATCAAAACCATGGAGACCAGCAAACACTGGCAAGGCAGAGTCTCCTAGAGCCAAAAAATCAGTAACCTAGGCTGGAGCAACCACAGGGTCTGGAGCACTCAGCCTCCCGCCTCCGGCCTGTGGCAACATCTCTCCCCCTCTGATGGCTCCTTGGGGGGCCCAGGCCCTCCTTCTCACCCCCCCACCTGGCAGAAGGGCGCAGAGGTGCCCACTCCCTGTTTCTTCTCTTCCTGCCTTGAGCCCTCAGTCAACTGCTCACATTGCTGAGCCTCAGTCTCCTGGTCTGTGAAATGGACACACCGTTACCTCCTCCTAAGCAGGGGCCAGGGTTAAATCTGTCCCCTCTTCCTCCCTGCTGTGCTCCCTCCTTTCACTGTCAGGACAGCAGGGGCCTGATCTTTAGGACTAGATTGGCCACAAGAAAATTCTTTCATTCATTTAAATAAGAATTGCTGCTGCAGGCCAGATGTCTGGACCCCGAGGCCAAGTCCCGCAGGGGAAGTGGAAAGAGCAGGCCTCCCTGTCTGGAGCTCCGCCCGCCTCTCTCCCGCTTTCCGCCCCAATCCTTGAAACCCAAATCAAAGCCCCTCCTCTTTAGAGCTTCCTGTCCAGGTCCCGCCACGCAGGAGTCCTGCTCTTCCTTCTGCAGATGCGTCTGACAATTTTCGGCAGAGGACATGGGCAGTAAGTCACGTCTGGCCCGTGGCACGTCTGCCATTGTTTTCAAATGGGTGTTAGAAATCGTTTAAGTCTTACCTTAGTCTATTTAGCTTTTCCCACTGAGAAGGCCGTGGGAAAACCCTCCCGTGGAAATGTTCACACTGTGGCTTCACCTGGGAAAACCCACTTTGCACACACACTGCCTGGACGTTAACTCTAACTCGAATCTACTTCCTAGGACTTTCTCTTTTGGGTTTATCTATAAAAAATAACCAGTTCAATGGCGTTCCCATCGTGGCGCAGTGGTTAACGAATCCTACTAGGAACCATGAGGTTGCGGGTTCGATCCCTGGCCTTGCTCAGTGGGTTAAGGGTCCGGCGTTGCTGTTAGCTGTGGTGTAGGTCACAGACGAGGCTCGGATCTGGCGTTGCTGTGGCTGTGGCGTAGGCCAGCAGCTACAGCTCCGATTCGACCCCTAGCCTGGGAACCTCCATATGCTGCGGGAGGAGCTCAAAAAAAAACGCAAAAAGACAAAAAACAAACAAACAAACAAACAAAACTGGTTGTAAAAATACCTTTGGTTCCAGTGGGGTGTAGAGATGTGCAGACATGTGTGGTTCATTAAAGACCTAGTTAGACCATCTGGGCTCTGAATTGAACGTGGCCATTCCTTTCATTGTGACGGCTTGCAGTCCAATACCACTTAATTGCTTTAAATTAGGTTTTCCAGGGTGCTACCTTGTTGCAGTAACAGGAACTTCAGTGAGCCTGGCAGGGAGCCGGGGGCACCAAGGTGAGAGAGACGTTTCCCTGAGCACCGTGCACAGTTGTGACTGGACTTTTCAATAGGACTTATTACGACTCTGGAGACATCTACCTTCCCCAGGAGACAGGTATTGACACCTGCTCACAGTGACTCAGCGCTGCTGGGCACTGAACTTGAAGTAGGAAGAGGTAGTGGCTGGAAAACAGCCCAAGAGTGGCAACTGAGTGAAACCACCCCATTGACAGAGGTCGTCTGAGATCCTTGCTGTATACATTCCCCCGCTCCCCAAGTCTAGGAGACCTGGGGGGGGGGGCGCAGGACCACCAAACGGGATGAAATGATGTTCTAGATGCTGTTGGAATAAACACTGGAAGCCTTCGAGGTGTTACACCGGAAGGATTTCCTGTGCAAATGCTTTTCTAGATTTTGTGTGTGTGTGTTCATCCTTTTCTTAGAGAAGTTGTAATATGGGGGTTGGGAAGTGTGAAGAGAGGGGACAGGACACTGTATTGTGGGTTTTGTTGGCGCTTCTTACTCTATCTGAGCCAATATTTTAGGCAGGCTGATCTCATTTCCACCCTGAGACCTTGCGGAGAAGATGGATGTTCCAGCAGGTAAGACGCGAGGCTGCCCAGGCAGCGGCAGGCGCCTTGCCAAGGCCGTTCCCTACACACCGGCCAGTGGGATGCCAGCCAAACCATGGCCTTGTCTCACCAGAGAGCACCCGGTGTAAGCAGAGCCCGTTACTCCTCCGCCAACCCTGACCTCCGCCTCTCAAATCAAGACGGCTTGTGGAGTCAGTGGAGGAGGTTCATCCAAGGACTTGGCTGAGGACAGGTGGCGGGCACCTCGCAGGACAGAGGGGGTGTCTGCCCCAAGGGTCAGGTGGTAGAAGGAAGGTACAGAGGCTCCCCCATCAAGAAACTTGGGGGCAGAAGTGGGGGAGGGAGGCAAGTCAGGGCCGCTTCCAGGACAGCAGGTCCAGGCAGGTGAGAGATGGTCTGAGCTGGTGGCTGCTGTCGCTCCAGCCTGCGAGTGCTCAGAGTCAGCTGACCTCTAAGAGCTTGTCTTTCAGAGATGAACACGAAATAGTTCGTCAAGTGGAGATGTCACGGGTTAGGTCACAGCACCCATCGAGTGCCGTCTCCTCAGAGGGGACCCAGGCTGCCCAGCCACCCTCCCCTCACTCCAATCTCTCTCAGAAGAGGGGTGCCTGTGACTCAGGCAGTTACAGGATCCCAACCCTGAGGCCACACACGGCCCAGTCCAAGGTCCCCCAGTGAGAAGTGGGAGAGAGGTCACTGGAAGCCAGTGGGGTTGGGGAGCTTGGGGCTGCTGGGGTCGCACCTACGACTATCCTGCCAGGCCCAGCAGACTTTCAGTCCTGTGTCAAAGTGCAGCCTCCCCGCCTTGCTGCTTTAGTTCCACGGGGGGTTTTGTGGCCTTCAAAAAAGAGTTCTAGCTACTGGCCTGCATGTGGTGTCTCTGAGAGTCTGTTAGTTTAAGGACAGCAGATTCTTACACTGCTGCTTATACCCCTGCTGTCTCTGGAAACTCTGTCCAAACCGAGACTTCCTGGGGCATTAGAGCAGGACCAGGGAAAGGGCTCAGCGGGCTGGATAGACGGCCCGGGCCACGGAACGCCACCCGTGTGCCATCCCACCCCCAAGTCAAGGGCTCCCTCCGCCAGGTGATCTGCCCTCGAAATTAGGGGCCCTTTAAAACATAAACTTGTTTGTTCTTATCATGCAAGTGACACATGGTAGTGATAGAAAAACTGGAGAAAAAAAAGTGATAAGATAAAAAGAAACAAAGGAACATTTCTCCCTAATACTCACTCTACCTGCAGGTAAAGATGTTGCTAATTCTGATCTCTCCCTCCAACCACTTCACACACACAGATGGAGCTGTGTCTTGTTTGTTCACTGTGATAATTCCCATATCTAGTGCTGTGCCTGCCTAATAAGGAGAATCATCCATTCAAATAGTGAGTAAGGAATGGAATGGCACAGCACAGGCAGTGCCCAGGACCCTCCAAGCGCCCGGTGAGAAATCCTGTGTGCAAGGCACCCGGGCATAAATGAGGCTGCTTGCAGCTGGAGATGGAAAGCTAGACCTCCTTGGATGCCAGAGCCCTGCTTCACCATCTTATCTCAGCTGCATCTCACAACGCAGTGTGGGGAAGCCCGGGTGCAGCTCTTCACAGCACTTGGCTTTGGAGTCAGACTTTTGCCTTCAGTCTTGGCTCAGAGACTTACTAGGCTTCTGAGTTTCAATAAATGTCAGATGCAATCACCTCATCACCTGGGTTCTGTTCTCCCAAGATGGCATCTTCTTTCCACCAGAGGATCCAGCTTGGCTGCTCAGTGACTTTCCTAAGCCCTGGTTCCGGGACAGTAAGTGTCCTCCTTGATGTGTGAGCCTGAACCTGGGTCCACAAACCTGAAATGGGATGTGTTTCACTTTGGATCACCCTCATAGTTATAAATTGGGTTCATCTGGGGAAACAGCAAAAGGAGAAGAATGAGAGTGGTTAAGCGTTTTATGTTTTACAACAAGCTATCGTGATAGAGTAAATGAGACATTGATCATTCTTATGTGGTTTTTCAAAGTGTATCTTAGAACCGTTCCAAAAACAGAGCTCCAGAGTGTTTTAAGAAATGCCACCCCTGTGAGGATGCTGCATCTCCCACAGTATCTGATCTGCAGGGTAATCCTCATTTGGATGTGTCAGCTACGGCCAGTTTATCAAAAAGCATATGTCGTCATCGTAACAAGGTCCAGCTGCGACCCTTTCAGAAATACCCAGTCACCTTGCTTTGGGAACATAAAATAATGTTTGTCTGGGGTCGAGTCCCTCTTGCTGTCACACAGATTTACTGTCTAAGAGCATTGGGGGCCCATGCCCATTAAATATGGGGTTTGTCTTGCTCAGACCCAAACAGAGCCTAGGGTGACCCTGCTCTAGGGTGAAAGGGACATGGAACAATTTTCAGGCTTCTATGAAAAGTCTAACTATGATCACCAGCAATGAGAGGCCAGGATAACTCTTCAAATCTTTTTTGTCTTTTGTGTCATAGAGTTGGCAATCAATCATTTGTAGTACGATTTGGAAACTTGCTATGAATGTTGTAAGAGAAACAATTTCCTTCAGAGTCAGGTGTTTGGACAAAAGGACCACAGTATCTTGGATTTGAGATGGGGAGAAAGGAGAAGAGACACCCCACTAGGCGAACTCTTCCAAGCGTAATGAAGAATGAGGCAAAACTCCCAGTGTCCCCCAACAACAGGTCAAAATCCTTCATTCATTCATTCATTTCTTCACTGATCACTCCCTAGTTGAAATATACTTGCCAAAGCCACATCTCTTACCCAAAAAAAATCCTCATTATATAAAAATCTTCTAGAGCTTAGAGACCTAGGTCTTGATTGGCTGAACTAACCAGCAAAATGACACTGCCCCCATCCTGAGAAGGAAAGAGTTTTTGCCTAAATGTCTTCATCACAGGCACTGAAAGAACCCCTCGCGTGTGCGGGCATTATTCTCTGGGATGTCAAGGAAGTTTAAGAGGACGTGATGGGGATGGGGAGATTGTGCATATGTGGATTTGGAAGGTAAGAGCCTGGCCTGATAAGCACATGCCAGGGGTGGGAAATACGGTGCTTGTACGAGGACCACCTGTCCTTCAGTCCAGCTGCCTGCAGGTGTGAATATCAGCAGAGGGCAAAGATGTGGGGAGCGACATAAAACTTCAGGGTTTTGAACTCTGCTTTGTAGTCGTTTAGGATTCTTTAGGAAAGATAATTTTTTATGGCTATTCTTTTTCATATACACTATTTTTTTTTTATCAGAGTATACTTGATTTGGTGTTGTGTCGATTTCTATGGCACAGCTTTTTTTTTTTTTTTTTTTTTTTGACAGAAGGTCCATGCTTTAGGAGCTGTTGTATTTGTGTTTGTTTGTTTAAATGATGCTGGAATGTTTGGAATACCCCCTGTAGCTCCTGGCCACTGGGAGAGCATTGGAGCCCAGATGGTGGCGGCAGAAGTGGCAGCTCTAACTGGAACAGAGCTTGAAGCACAGTGCGTTGGAAGAGTCTCAGAGTATCTTTTCCCATTTAGATGTTTTATTCCCTTTTTAAATACTCTACAGTGAAAACTAAATGTGGCTTTTCATTCGCCAGACAAGATTGTCTCTTTTAAGGGGACCTTGTCACCCGCCTTCATACATACCCCTGGTTCTACGTCAAAACCCTCCCCATCCCACCCCACCCACTTATATCCTACTTGCCCGCATCATCCTCAGTGATGAGACCCCAGATTGGAGGCACAGAATGGGAGGATTGAGAGTGGGGGGGCCTGAACTGGTGAATCTCGGTGGGTCAAGGAGCAACCCACACCCACGGGTGAAGAACTGGGATGTTCAGAGCAAGATGGGGCCTCAGAGGATAAAGGCACATCCAGCTGGTGGCAGAGGAGAGAGGCTCCTCCCAGGGGGGCCCCGTGACACCCCTCCACTGGCTTCTGGAGGCTGGGGGGACCCAGCTGCCTTGCCACCCTGTCCCTAGCAGATAAGCCAGTGGGAGGGGGCAGGGGGGACAGGGATGCATAGAATTGGGCAGCAAGTGAGATGGAGAGGAAGGGTATGGGCTAGAAGTTTGATGAAATCCTCTGCAGGGCCCTAGACAGCGGCTTGGGACCCCAGACACCTGGCTCCCCATCCTACCTGGTTGTTGGAAGGAGCTGAGGCTGACGTGGCAGCTGGGGAGATGCTCAGCTTGTGCAGGAGCTGCTGCAGGATCCAGAAGCAGACAGAAGGCGGACAGCCCGTGAGTAACTCATGCTCAGGCAAAGGCTCTCATCCAGGTTATCAGCAAATTTTATCGACAGTCTGGGGCCTCTGAGGACATACTCCCGTACTTCTAGCACAGGCCAGGCTCTTTTCCTGGCTATCACCATCCCTTGCTGGAAGGTGTCTGGGCCTGAAGCATTCTCAGAAGTCCCCCTACTGCCACCAGAGATGTCTGTGGAGTTGGTCCCAGAGTGGACTCAGGAACCCACATCTGCAGCAGCTTCTGTTGTGTTTTCCTAGGAAAACCAGGCTGTGGAGAAAAGCAGGGACAAGTTATCTGAGAGAAGACCCTTGACAAGATAAACGCTGGCTTTGTGCATTGGCTTCTGAGCACCTGGAAGGATCTCAGAAGAACAGGTCTGCCTCGCTGCATACTTTATTTGCAAGGACGTCAGGAGGAAATGCACACAATGCCCAGCAGCCCTATTGAAAGGGGAAAGCGGGAGCCGTCCAGGAACGGGTGCTGGTCTACAGAATGATTGTTGCTGCTGCACAAAGAAATACATAGGGAAATATTGAGCCAGTGTTCAGAAACATTCACAGTGACTTGATGCGGCTGCAGTGTTCAAGCAGCGGATCAGGAGATCTGTCTCCCTGGACAGATAAAACCACGGTCTGCAACAAACTGGAAATGAAAGCAACAACAATGCATACAAACAGAATGCCAAAAGAGACCCTTCACGGCAGCCAGCTTTAACAGCGGGGCTGTGGAGAGCACAGTGGGCAGGAGACTGGACTTCAGCGCTTATCATCAACTGCACTGAGTGCCCGCTGTGGGGCAGCAGCCAAGGGAGGAGGATCCATATTGTCCTCAAGGGGTTCACGGTGTGGTTGGGAAAGTAGACAGGCCAGCGACACCTGTAACCCAAGTGGACAGATGCTAGGATGGTGCTTACTCTAGTTCGCAGCCCAGCACCTCCAAAGCAAGAATGCTCTTCTTGGCCCCGGGATGCCTGGGGGGTGATGATGGCAGTGTCCATTTATTGAGCACTTACATTCTGCCATACCCTAAATTTAAAACTTTACATGCGGGACTTATTTATCCCCACAAGGACCCTCTGGGATGGGTACCTTATTGTCAGTTTCAATTGACAGACGTGGACCTTGGGGCTCAGAGAGGATTAAAATTGTTATTCAGGATCATAGATTTCATAAATAGAACAACCAGAATTCACTGATCCCCTGGCTTCAGGGCTCAAATCCTTAACCCTACCTCCACTGCCTTTAATTGATCCGTTGTCCTTACCTATTTACTGAGGGGAAAAGACTAGGAATTTCTGGAAGATGTTGCCTCTTTAGCAGATTACAAACGGTTGGCTCAGGAGTTCCCGCTGTGGCGCAACAGGATCAGCAATGTCTTGGGAGCACTGGGACACAGATTCAATTCCCTGCCTGGCGTAGAGTGTCAAGGATCCGGCGTTTGCCACAGCTGTGGCTTAGGTCGCAACTGCAGCTCAGATCTGATCCCTGGTCTGAGAACTTCATGTGCTGCCAGGCGGCCAAAAAAGAGAGAAAAAAAAAAAGGTTGGGAAATATAGTAGGTTCTGTGATAGAGCAGATGATCATTCATTCCCTTGCCCCACACCCAGACTCCAAGGAAGGCGTGTACATCCCCAAGCCATTGATGGTGAGCGTGGCTCTGACTTGTTTGGCCGATGGAATGTGCCAGCATGCCAGGTCTGACTGCAAGAGCATCACAGGTCTCCTCCTGCCCCTCGCATGCCGCTGCCATCCTCAAATAGCCAAGGGTCTAAGGAAGATGGAAAGGGAGTGAATGGACCCAGACCCATTTCACACTCGAGCAGCAAGCTCAGCAAAGCCGGCCTCCATCAGCCAACACCCACATAACAGGAGATGAGTGAATAATAAATGAAAGCTTATAGTTGTCTGTCACTGAGGCTTTATAATTGTGATTCTTCATTTTGTAGAAAAACCTGATGAACAAAATGTTCAAGAAATATTTGTTGAATAAGGAATCTGGTGCCACAGGGCATAGAAAAAGGTACTGACTCAGTGGAAGGGGAAAGAAAGGACCCCTCCCAGGGGAGCACCTCCCTGAGTTATTTACACAAGTTCATCCATGAATGGGTCCCCTGTGCTTCATCCAGCATCCGGCACCAAGTGGGGGATTAACATGAACTGGATGAACAAAATCCAAAAAGGTAGATTCATATAAAGTGATGTGTGTGAACTAGAAAAGACCCTTTCACCTAAAGGATAAAAGTTCTACCTACGAAACAGAAACACATTCACAGACAGAGAGCAGACTGGTGGTTGCCCAGGGGGAGGTGGGGGGAGAGGGATGGATTGGGCATTTGGGATTAGCAGATGCAAACTAGATCTGCAGAATGGATAACAACAAGGTTCTACTGTACAGCACAGGGAACTATATTATTCAATAGCCTGAGAAAAACCATAATGGAAAAGGATTATTTATTTATTTATTTTTAGGGTTTCAGGTGCAGCACATAGATGTTCCCAGGCTAGGGTTGAATTGGAGCTAGAGCTGCTGGCCTACACCACAGCCACAGCAACGTAGGATCCAAGCCATGTCTGCGACCGACACCACTGCTCATGGCAACACCAGATCCTTAACCTACTGAGCAAGGCCAGGGATTGAACCCGTATCCTCATGGACATGAGTCAGGTTCATTTCCCCTGAGCCACCACAGTAACTCCCAGAAAAGAATATTTTTAAAAGAGTGAGAACATATGTATAACTGAATCACTTTGCTCTATAGCAGAAATTAACACAACACTGTAAATCAACTGTACTCGAATAAAATAAAATTTTAAAGCAATGGATAAAAGTTATTAATACTAAAATTTATGACTTAAAAGCATAGAGTCCCTTAAACTTTACCACAGTTCCGTGGTAAAATCTGAGCTGACCACAGCTGGCCCTTGGTCAGGCCTTCCTTTCTCTCTCAAAGTGGGGCTGTTGTCTCAGTATCCACATCTCTACTTTGCTGCCAGGGCCCAAAGGAGAAGTGAGGAAATGCCACGAGGTAGACCATTCCCTGGGATGGCCAGGATGCAAGGAGGCCAGCGGGCCAGCAAGCCTGCAAGAAAGACCGCTCTCAGAAGATCCTGGCTGGATTTCTGCAGATGCAAGAGATTTAAATAAATATCCCAACATTCACTGGCTTATCAAGACTGAACCTCTGAACCTGTCACACACACAAAAAAAGATCTAAAGCCAGAGCCTAAGACTCAGAGAGCTCATGAATAAAAATTACATTCAACTGAGAATGTCCCCTTGCTCCTGGTCAATTCCCACAGAAGGAGGATTTTTTTTTTTTTTAACAGATCAGTCAAAACTATCAGCATATGTAGGTTATACCTAAAACAAAGTAAGTAGCACATCATGCCCTCTGAAAGACACAGACCTGATGACAAAATGCAGATTTGCCTGGTGTGGAACATCTAGAAGTATCCATGATTTTTTTTTCCTAAAGAATGCATTTCTGTTTGATTTGCATGCATGTTTGATGTACCCCTCTTCCTAGGTTTTCATTTGTCTGTCTGCTGCATAAGCAGATGGCTAATAGTATAAAAACTTGGAACAATTAAAACATCTGAATCCCAGGCCATTTGGCTTATTTTGAATACCAAATGGAGTATTTGAGTGTTTTAAAGAGCATAAATTCTCCCCACCTGAATGAGATGTTTCAATTCTGTACCTGACTGAATGAACCAAATCACCGTCATTGAAGCATTAAGAAATAAGGCATAAAAAGATCTTAAAAAACTCGCTTGTCCCTCAGAATGGAGGATTAAAGTATGTTAGCCAATCCCTTCCACCCTGATTATTTGCATAATATATGGTATAAAGAAATCTTATTTTCTTCCATGGCACTCAAAATACCTTATTTTCTCTGTATTAAAACTAGTTGGTCTACTGGTTCCCAGAATCACTGGACCTATCCAAGTATCACTGGCTTTAACCTCCATTTTTGGTGATATTCTGTTCCTCCTCTCTTCCACCTCTCAAGCAGTCCATTTCTTCCTAGGGGCTTCCCAAATTATTTGAAAAAAATATTGGCAGTTAATTCAGGTTGTTACCGTCCAGTGACTTTGGAGGTAGGGCCAAAGGAACAAGCCCCGCCTTTCTGCAGATGTGGTAAAGCAAAGCCGGAAAGCCATGCTGCCCTCAGCTCCCTCCCGGCTCAGCCCGATGCTTCTCCCATTCCCCGGGGACCTGGTCCCCACAGGATGCCACGTCCCTGCAGCTACACACCCTTCCTTCTGTGCAGCCATGCCTCTCAGCACTTCACCCTGCTTTGCAATCCCTGAGGTTAAAAGCGAATGAGTGAGTGATGATCATTGTACAAGTACAAATGTAATAAAATTCATCGAGCAAGTGAGGTCCATTTCTGTCGTTGCGAATGGCAGATGATCCACTTTTTTCACGGCAAAATTTATATATATGTTGTTTCCATGTCTTGGCTACTGTGAATAATGCTGCAATAAACATGAAAATGAAGATATATGTATGGATGGATGTATATAGTGTGTGTGTGTGTGTGTGTATGTGTGTGTCTTCATTTCCTTTGGGTATATACTCCAAAGTGGAATTGCTGGATTGTATGTTTGATCTATTTCTAATTTTTTGAGAAAACTTACATATTGTTTTCCATAGTGGTTGGACCAATTTACTTGCAATAACAGGAATGGAACTTGAGCATACTAAGCTAAATGAGGTAAGTGAGAAAGAGAAAGCCAAGTACCATATAACAGCGCGTATCTGAAAGCTAAAAAATCAAACGTCTAAAAAAAGGAATGCTAGTTACCAGGGGATGGGAGAATGGGATGGTAAGATTGATGTTGCTTAAGGGGACAAACTTGCAACTAGTGGTACAAAAGCCAAAGAGATCTAATGTACAGTGTAATTAGTACAGGCGATAATATTGTACTATAATCATTAGATCTGCTAAATGACTAAAACTGATTATCCCAACCAATAAAAAAGGACTTCTTTTTAAGTGATAGACGTGCAAAATATTACTATAATGAAAATCATATTACAATATATGTGTCAAATTTACACTTTGTATACCTTAAATTTATACAATGTTTTATGCCAAATGTATTCAATAAAAGATAAAGCGCTTCAAAAAAACAATCAAGGGAGTGAGCCTCCCCCGGAAGGATCTGGAGCCCTCCGGCTCCCCATCCTCTCTGTCAATCCAGAGCCAGACTTCCCAGATTTGCTCCCATTCTCTGCCTCTGCTCTTTCCTATCCCTTTGGCTCCTTAACCCACTGTAATCAGGCTCCAGGTCACAGAAACCACCCTGTCGGCATCGCCCTTGGCCCCCAATTAGTGGATGAAACAGGCATTTCTCAGCCCCTCTCTCCACTCTCTCAAACTGCAGTAGCAAAATGGAGCACTTGGAAGAATTATTCTGGAACAACAGGCATAAGTCAGGGTCATCCTAGGCAAGATGGGACATCTGGTCACCCTACCAATAATATGCTTCTGGGTCCTGGGGTCTGTAGCGAGACTGGTAGGTCACGTGCACATCAAGTCATCGTAGCGAAGTGTAGGATAAGTTCCTTGGTCAAAAATAAAGTCATCTTGGAGACCAAGAGAGAAAATAAAGTCTGCAGCAAATCAGTGCTAGTGGTACCGGCAGAAAGAGGGCATGAGGAGAAGTTCAAATCCAGACTGCCTGTGTATACTCCCCTGGGGATAAATCACCACTCCTCCGTGGCAGGCACACTTCTCTGCTGCTAGGTGACTGGCTGGTCCACCCTGGATGTGTCTCTTCACTGGGATTCCCAGGGGTCACTGCTACTGCAGGGCAGCAGCCAGTTGACCCTGGTACGTGTCCTATAAACGGTGGCTGGTCATTCCAAGTTCACGTTTCCGTATCTGATAGACAAGCCGCCATCTTACGCTTTTCTAAACCTTCTTCACTTCTTGAGGATGTATTATTTAAGTTGAATTTCAGATTTCTCCTCCACGATCCAAAAATCTCCTAAAGGATTCTGATTAGAAGTCTATTACATTTATAGATTAATTAGGGATCCAACAAGGGTTAGAGAAAAAGCATGTGAATACAAGCACTTTAAAAAGGACTGTTTTCTAATGTTTCCTGGAAGAAAAAAAAAATCAAGTTTTCCCAAACAGCTGTTGAGATTTGTTCATAGGGACAATCCAAGAAGAGTGTGTGGTAAGAGCCCACAATTTCAGAGAAAGTCTAGGTTAGATGTTTGGATGTATCAGTTCCTTCCAAGTCCGGGAACTATAATGAGACATAAGGTCTTGGGAGTTTCATGTGACTTCTATAAGTAATTATTTTGAAATGGTTCCTTTAAAATATTTCTGATATTTTAAATCAGTACCTTTCCTGGTGTGCCAGCTGTATCGATACAGGCTAGAATTCCATTTCTAAAAAAAAAAAAAAAAAGAGTTAATATGTAACATTTTCTTGCTTGGCAAAAGAAATAAGATGTAAACAAAATTTATTAACACTTATTTTTTTGAGAGTGGAAGACAACTACATATGTAGCAGATGAAAAACATTTAAAAAATACAGAGGTCTTAAAAAGCATAAATTAGGTATTATAATTACAGATATGAAGCCTCTGCCCTGCTTTCTAATTCCCTGGTGGCAGCCTACTTCATAAATTATTGGATGAGGTTATAAGTTGTGTTAATTGCACCTAGCATAATTAATATTAAGGTGCATTTCTGTGGCATGTCTATATTGGGAATTCTTGGTGCTAAACTAATCTGGGAAAAATGTGTATGAGATTTGCCATAAAATATTTGACTTCATTGGGTGAAAAAAATGTACAAGAATTTACTACATAGGGCTTTGGAAATGATTTTCTTTAACTTCAACTGGAAGGAAACAATAAACTTCAGAATGAAAGTCATGTGAAAGGGGTTTAATATTATTCAGTTACAAAGACATCCAAGTAGAAAAAGAAAAAAAACAACCATAAAATTCCTTAGAACTCACTTAACAGAAGACTCAGAGTATACTGTTTCCTCTTCTTTAAATGTTTGTTGAGGTCTATAATACTATACAATAAAGGGTATCATCTTTAATTGATGAATTTTAATATATGCACATACTATGAATGACCCTCTTCCCCCGGATCAATGACAGGATGTCCCAGGTGTGTCTCTCACACACCTTCTAGCCAATATCCTCCCAGGCAAAGGAACCCACTATTTTAACTTCTATCCCTAGAGATTAATCTGCCGGTTCTTGAACTTCAGGTCAATGGGACGTCTTCCGAATGTATCATGCACATTTTTTTTTTTTTTTTTTTTTGCCTTTTTGCCTTTTTGCCTTTTCTAGGGCCATACCTGCAGTATATGGAAGTTCCCAGGATAGGGGTCTAATCAGAGTTGTAGCCACCGGCCTACACCAGAGCCACAGCAATGCCAGATCCGAGCTGTGTCTGCAACCTACACCACAGCTCATAGCACCACCAAATCCTTAACCCAATGAGCAAGGCCAGGGATAGAACCCACAACCTCATGGTTCCTAGTCGGATTCGTTAACCACTGAGTCATGACGGGAACTCCATCATGTACATTCTTGTGAGCAGCTTCTTTCACTCGACACCGTGTATTTAGAGATCCATCCTTGTGCTGTGCTCCATTTACATTTCTATAACTGAATAGAAATAGCAACAACTTGGAGTGGAGGAAAGAATTGAGGGGGAAGTAAAAACTGGTGAGCGAAGCACTGGTCCGCATCTACACTTGAGGTCTAGATCACCCAGTGGGGAGCATGGCATGCTCGCCTTTCTGTCCATCACTCTCCCACCCCCAGAGTGATCAGCTCTGAGGCCCCGGGGATCTCACGCCAGACAGGGCCCACCAGGTTGGCGGAGAAGAGCAAGGAAGAGAGAGAAGGGACTGATCTCGTGGGGTAGGGACAATGAAACAGTTACACAGTAGTTACTGAGTGTGTGTCTTGACTACCATTGTTGAATCAAAGGGAGCAATTCTCCCTTCTGCTAAAATATGGTAACAGGTTAGGGTCTTAAATTACATAAGGAATGACACCAAGTTAAGAATGATAAAGATTTAGGAGTTCCCGTCATGGCTCAGTGGAAATGAATCTGACTAGCATCCATGAGGAGGCAGGTTCGATCCCTGGTCTTGCTCCGCGGGTTAAGGATCCAGCACTGCTGTGAGCTGTGGTGTAGATCGAAGACAGAGCTCAGATCTGGTGTTGCTGTGGCTGTGGCTGTGGCGTAGGCTAGCGGCTACAGCTCCAATTTGACCCCTAGCCTGGGAACCTCCATATGCCGTGGGTGCAGCCCTAAAAAGAAAAAAAAAAAAAAAAAAGGATGAGAAAGATGTAATATCTGTAAGAATGTGGAATAATATGGAATAGGATCATACTCTCTCCTCATCAGGAAAGTCGAGAGAAAAACAGGAAATAAGCATTTCTAATAAGCATATGAAAATATTCAACTTAACATCACAACATCACGGTAACAGATATTAGGATAATAGTAACAAGAAATTTTAATGGTCATATTTGCAAAAGTTAAAAAAAGATGCCAATATCAGTGCAGGTCAGAGGGTGGGGGACGAGTGTTCTAAAACACAGCTGGAGGAATGTTAATGAGAACACTGTTTCTTTGTTTTGTTTTGTTTTTTGTCCTTTGTCCTCGGCACATGGAGGTTCCCAGGCCAGGGGTCTAATCAGAGCTGTTGCTACTGGCCTACGCCAGAGCCACAGCAGTGCCAGATCCGAGCCACGTCTATGACCCTACACTACAGTTCATGGCAACGCTGGATCCCTAATCCACTGAGTGAGGCCAGGGATCGAACCCACAACCTTATGGCTCCTAGTCGAATTCGTTTCCACTGTGCCACGACGGGAACTCCAGATCACCGTTTCTAAGGAACAGATTGTAAGTGTGAATCCAGGGCCTTAAACATCTTCAAACTCTAATTCAGTAATTCATGTCTAGAAATTCCTCTTAAGAAAATAAGATGAAAATAGAGTCATGATGCAAAAAGTTGATCACAACATTATTTCTAGTAATAAATACTTTAAAATCTAAATGTCAGGTAATTAGAGAATAGCTTAATGAATATGATATAGCACTATGATGGAATACTATAAAGCCATTTAATAATTATTTTTTAAAAGGACTTCCTTTTGTGGCTCAGCAGATTAAGAGCCCAACATAGTGTCCATGGGGATGCGGGTATGAACCCTGGCCTTGCTCAGTGGGTTAAGGATCCAGCTTTGGCGAAAGCTGCCGCATAGGTTGCAGATATAGCTCGGATGCAGCGTTGCTGTGGTTGTGGTGTAGGCCAGCAGCTGCAGCTTCAATTCGACCCCTAACCCAGCAACCTCCATATGCCACAGGTGCAGCCATGAGAAGAACAAAAATAGATAAATAAAAATTATTCTTAAGAGAATGTTGAATGACATGAGGAAATGCTTATGAATAATGCCAGGAATGAAAAGCAGGATGTACCACCACATGCAGCAGAGAGCATAAGCCATTCTCTGCTCAGCCTGCATACAGCTTTGATAGAGCTAAGCTTCCAGGACTGCTCTGACTTTCTGCAGGATGTGTCGGGCCCCTACGCTGCTGGCGCTGTGCTGATGGAACGTGATGAGCAGGAAAGGGGCAAGCATGCTGGGTGCCCTAGTGAGCAACAGGGTGCCAAAGAACAGGAGCTAAACCTCACAACTATAATGTGGTCGGCAGCATTGTGAAGGTTTTTTCCCTTTATTTATTTATTTTTATTAAAGGATAGTTGACTTACAAGGTTGTGCCCGTCTCTGCTGTACAGCCAAGTGACCCCGTCATACATAGACACTTTTTTTTCATATCATCCCCCATCATGTGTTAGCCCAAGAGGTGGGACACCGTTCCTGGGCTATGCAGCAGGACTTAAAGCATTGTAAGGCTTTTTTGTTGTGTTTTGTTTTGTTATTTCCCCAGTACAATTTTTTTTTCTACTGTACAGCATGGTGACCCATCTAGTATATGGCATTGTAAGGTTTCAATGGGTGTAATTGTCTGAGCAAACCAGATCATCCCCCTTATGACAAAGGACAAGATGTTGCATCTTGCATCCCTGTCACTTGGATCTATAGGCCACACACCCCTCCCTTGGAACAGCTGCTCCCACCCAACAGCAGGTGACTTGAAGCTTGCCTATTGTGAGTGGGTCCAAGGCCAGGAAACCTTTGCTGTAGGTTCAGGTTCTGACTCTCAGCCCGAATGGCCCAGCAGAGCCAGGAGTGCAGGAGGAGCCCTTGGGTGGGAGCCCCCAGTGAGAGCGCTGCAGCCCGGCCTCTAGGGTTCTGGAGTGAGGTCCCACCTCCTGCAGCGAGAGCTGTTTGAATAGCAGGTCCCATGTGGGACTGGGCCCTAGCAGAGACTGAGTCCTTGACAATGGGATCTCAAGTGAAAGAGTGACTAGCCTGTCCATCCTGGGCTGGCATTTGTCACAAGGTAGGACAGGCTGGGTGTGCAAGTCACTTCGCTGGGGAAATGGTACAGTCGGAATCAGGCCAGAAAGGTAAGAAAGTGTGCCACCTCCCTTGGCTCACACCTGTGGCCTCAAGGGCTGTGGATCAGGGAGGAAAAACCTGGGTTGATTCAAAGTGGCTTCGTGTGAGCGGAAATTGACTCAAGCTGCCCTGAGGCCGGTTGTGACCACTGGCAGCATCCATGCAACCCTCACCCCTCTCAGGACAGGTCATCTACTCTCAAGGAGTGACCCTGGGCCCAAATTTTCTCAAAGATAAGGGTATACACTAATCTCTCAAAAATCTATGTTTCACAGGAAAATGACCTCATTCTGTTAACTATAGAACTACGCTGAAATGAACCATGCCTTTACTTGTTATAGACAAATTATTTAGCTAGAAATAGTTAATGTAACTCAAAATTTAGCTAATAAATAATTATAAGGCTTCTCAGGTCAATTTTAAATGAATTGTCAAAATAGTTTACATGCACATGTAGGTACATAAGAAAAATATATATATATATATTTATTCTTGGTAGTTTACTGTATTTCTCAGGATAGTATTTTCTATTCATAATATTATACAATAACCCATAAGCTCTATCTATCACGATCATCTTGTTTTCTGATATCCTTTAGCTGCTAAATAACATTTGCTATATTAGTTTTTGTCATAAATCAGAGATGTCCTGACTTCAGATATTCTGAAGTTTCACTGATGGTTTGTTTGCTTATATTCAGTAACAGAAGGAATAGAATAGATTTGCAAATGCATTCTTCGGTACCAGCGGCTGTTCTAAATGTATCTAATTTGAATTTTTCATTTACACAGCTGGTTTTATTTGCTCTGAGGTATTATTGCAAAAAAGATTGAAGAAGCACATGTGTTACACTAAGCTCAAGCCTCATTTAAACATTTTATCTTCCAAATCCTGAACTACAATTGACCCTTTCGAAGTTCAAATTTATACTTACTCTTAAAATTATTAAAATTCCTTTTTTTTTTTTTTTGGTCTTTTTAGGGCCGCACCTACAGCATATGGAAGTTCCCAGTCTAGGGGTCAAATTGGAGCTATAGCTGCCAGCCTATGCCACAGCCATGGCAATGCCAGATCTGAGCCATATCTGTGACCTACAGTGCAGCTCACCACGTCATATCCTTAACCCACTGAGCGAGGCCAGGGATGGAAACTGTGTCCTCAGGGATACTAGTTCAGTTAGGTACCACTGAGCCACGATGGGAACTCCTAAAATTTCTGTGGTTTTTTTTGTTTGTTTGTTTGTTTTTGTTTGTTTGTTTGTTTGTCTTTTTAGGGCTGCGTCTGCAGCATATGCAGCATATGGAGGTTACCAGGCTAGAGGCCGAATCGGAGCTGTAGCCACCAGCCTACACCACAGCCACAGCAACATGGGATCCAAGCTGGCTCTGGGACCTACACCACAGCTCATAGCAACATCAGATCCTTAACCCACTGAGGCCAGGGATGGAACCTGCATCCTCATGGTTATGAGTCATATTTGTTTCCACTGAGCTACAAAGGTAATTCCTAAAATTCCTCTTTTTAGAAGAAAAAAAAATCACAGAAAAAATATCAGGGGAAAAAATCTACCCCTCAAAGCCTACTAAATAATTATAAATGGAACTAAAATTATTAATATTTCTTAAATAACTCTAGCAGATAGGAGTTGAGTACACAGGTAATGCAATCCTATATTGCTAGTATTCCATTTGTTTATAATATTACTGATATTTGTTCTTCCTTCTTTAGTATTGAGGCTCCTCAGTGCAAAAATCAGGCACAAAAGGCCTCTTGAATTTGTCCCACCTTCTAAACTAGGACCCTTACCTACAAATCTTAACTTTATGTTTCGGTGACGACTTTCTTTATGGTATCTATTATAAAGCTACTAGAGAAAGAAATATAGTGATGGAACCATAAAAAAATACATAAAACACATCATGCAGAGTGTTCTACATTAATCTTAAGACTAAAACGTATGGCAAAGGGGGATTTTTCTGAGGTAATAAATCATCTTCTTTGAATGTCATCTTTTTTTAATCTAGATTCATTTCAGAAAGATGAAATGCAGTGTTTGTAAAAACACTGGGCTTCCATCTCCCTCCCCAAAGGCACAGTTGGCTCCACATAGAAACAGAAAACAGGCCTTCAGTGAAACTTAGATGTAAACACTGTGATCTCATCAACATTAGGTGCTACCCTAATAATCACTCCCTTTATTTAGAGATTCACACCTTTGGAAGATGGACTGGGGAAAGTCGAGGAGGAAGATGGTGGCATCAGGGTAACAGCAGGACCAAGAACCTGAAGACAGAAGAGACAAGAGACATTCAGGGAAGGGCATCACTTCTTTTATTTTTTTTTTCTTTTTAGGGCCACACCCACAGCATGTGGAAGTTCCCAGGCTAGGGGTCTAATTGGAGCTGCAGCTGAGGCCTATGCTACAGCCACAGCAGCGTGGGATCTGAGCCACATCTGCAACCTATGCTGCAGCTCACGGCAATGCCAGATCCTTAATCCACTGAGTGAGGACAGGGATCGAACTTGTATCCTCATGTAAATTACTGGGATTCTTAATTCCTTGAGTCACAAAAGGAACTCCCCCCCTTTTTTTCTTTTAGGACATCCCTTTTTTAAATGGTTTTTATATTTATGAAATTTTATTAAATCACAGAATACATTTCATTATAACTGCTTTTTCTTCTTCTTCTTTTTTTTTTTTTTTTTTTGTTGTTGTTGTTGTTGCTTTTTAGGGCCGCACTCCTGGCATATGGAAGTTCCAAATCCACGGGTCCAATCAGAGCTATAGCTACCAGCCACAGCCACAACCCCAGATCCAAGGGCATCTGGAACCTACACCACAGCTCACAGCAATGCAGGATCCTTAACCCACTGAGTGAGGCCAGGGATCGAACCCACATCCTCATGGATGTTAGTCAGATTCATTCCTGCTGAGCCATGACAGGAACCTCCTATAATTGCTTTTTCTGTGATCTGACTCATACAAATAAAAAGTTCATGCTTTATGTTTGAAGAATTGGACTCATTTAACAGGACTGAAAAATTCTTGTTTCCTCTGAGATGTGTTCATGATGAAAGGTCATTCCTTGATCTCATTTTATATTTTTGTTTGCTATTGTCTTGTCCTGCATATGACTAGCTACATTAAGACAACAAAGATGTCTTTTTGTAAATTATCACAATTTAACAATACCTCATGCATAAGCGTTTCAAGAGACTGAGCGGCAAATTGAATTTGGGGTATTCAATTGTAATGTATTAATTAGTCAAAATATTCTAATATATGTCACCCATCATATTGCTCCTTTCTCTGTGTAGCACAGTTCTCTACTTCCAGTATGGCCTTGATTACTTTGCAGTGTGGTTTTTCAAAAGAATATAACCTTTGTTCTATTACAGAAATAAAACATCAATACACAAAACTTGGGGAACACTGAAAAAAAAAGATAAATTCCAAATTATTTGTAAGCCTAATTATAAGCACTATTTGTTTGGATTGGTTTGGTTTGCTTGGTGTTAATTCTTCTTTCCTTCTTTTAAGTTTTACTGAGGTATATAGTTAATGTACAAGGCTGTGATAATTTCTGCTGTACAAAGTGACCCAGTTGTACATACACATCCATATCCATTCTCTCTCAGAATCTTTTCCCACATAGATGATCACAGAGTACTGGCTAGAGATCCCTGTGCTGTACAGCAGGTTCCCGTTGGCCAAGCATCCTCTACCCCTCAGTGTGCATATACAGGGCACCGCTTCTGTGAGCATGACCCTTGGCCCAGGAGCCCAGACGGTGGGCAAGGCTCTGTCCTTAACTCCACGTCCTGCTCTGATCTGAGCACTTAGGGGACCGTTGTGGGGGCAGCACGGATGGGGTGGGCAAATGGAAAAGTACAGGGACTGGACATGCTTGTCATATGATAGGAACAACCTGCAGGGGACGGATATGCCAGTGAAATGCTAGGGATGGAGGAGAAAGGTTTGTTCACAGGAATCATGTACTTCCCCTCGGATCCCGTTCACTGCAGACAGGGTTAAAATGTCCATCAAGAACTGTGAAGGGGGTGCTGAGTGGAACAGTGTGTCGAGAAAGTATTCATCCAGATACAGCAACAGTCATTAACTGAAAGCCTTTTACATTTTCATTCTTTCAAAATGAAACCTTTGAAGTTCTCTTTGTAGTTCAGTAAGTTAAGAACCCAACATAGTGTCCATGAGGATGCAGGTTCAATCCCTGGCCTCACTCAGTGGGTTAAGGATCTGGCATTGCCATGAGCTGTGGTGTAGGTCGCAGATGCACCTTGGATCCTGCGTTGCTGTGGCCGTGGTATAGGCTGGCGGCTGCAACTCTGATTTAACCCCTAGTTTGGGAACTTCCATATGCCTCAGGTGTGGCCCTAAAAAGAAAAAAAGAAAAAAAAGGAAAAAAAAGCTTTTTCATAAGAAAAACACTACTGCCAAAAGTCTTACCATGATTTCCTGGAGCCAGCTTGCACTAGTGCACAAGAAGCATTGTCAAATTTTGAGAAGATTTTCAAACTGGTTGTTCAACCTAGCCAGTATTAAAAATTACATTACTGTGGAAAGGCTCATTGGTGCCGTATATTATTGTGGTTGATGGGGGGGAGGGGAGTGGGATGGATCAGGAACTTGGGGTTAATAGATGCAAACTCTTGCCTTTGGAATGGAAAAGAAATGAGATCCTGCTGTGTAGCACTGGGAATTATGTCTAGTCACTTATGATGGAGCCTGATAATGTGAGAAAAAAGATTGTATATATGCTGTACAGTAGAAAACTGACAGAACACTGTAAACCCGCCATAATGGAAAAAAATAAAAATCATTATATAAAAAAATAAAATAAAATCTGAAAAAATACATTACATATTTTATATAATATTACAGTGTTATAGTCTATAAAAAGGTATAAACACTTAAAACTCAACATTTTCTAGTTACTCAATTACATCTTACTCTGCTCTGTCGTCTTGAGGTTCTTCACTGTTACTTGTATCCAGATGGTAGAAATTCTCTGTGCTGATGTCCACTGGCCTTGTCTCCCCAACACTACAGTCTATCAGGGCACGTTGGTAGCTTGGAACTGGCCGCGGAGAATGTATCTACATCAAGAACATAGTCAAACACCGCAAGTCACTCCAACTCTCCGATCCTCAACTCTGAGAAAGGCTTGTTAAGTGTCCGCATACACAGTCTATCACATCCTCTGTATATTTTGTGATGAGAATTAATTAAGGAGACTGCTCTTATATTTACTATAATACAAACCAGTTATAGGAATTCATCGCAAATCAGAGCTGTTAGAAGTTTCTATAGGACTCCTTTTCAGAAGTAAACTCTTGGGAGGGAGAGCATCATATCAGCACCCATAGCACAAAGCAACTGTTTTAGGAATTGCCTGACCATGTGGTTAGCTGAAAGCATTTCTTTTTTAATGGCCATCCCCACATCGTATGAAGTTCCCAGGCCAGGGATTAAAACTGAGCCGTAGCTGCAACCTACGCCACAGCTGCTATTGGATCCTTTAACCCACTGTGCCAGGCTGGGGATCTGACCTGCTTCTCCACAGCGACCCAAGCCACTGCAGACAGGTTCTTAACCCCCTATGCCATGATGGGAACTCCTCAAAGCATTTTTTAAACCAATATTACCCTGGGGAAAAATTCACTCTATTATCATACATTCAAAAACAAAACAAAACAAAACAAAAACTCAGCATCTTAGCTTGGACACTACTCTGTATCAGAAAATAAAGATTTTATTCCATTTTCCTGGATATTGCAGGCAAGAGATTTCCATTTTCCAGGAACTGGCTTAAAACTTGCTGTACATTCACAGTCTGACTTGACTCTTTTGACTTCCATGTGTTATTTTTACACTTGTGTTTACTGCCTTATCACTTTGGTGATACCTTTTCTTGATTAAAAAAAAAAAAAAAAAAGTAACAGAGAAAGCTGATTTTAAAACCGAAATGAATTTGTTTCTAACCACAGCAGTTTTGCCAACATATTTATGTGCCAGGGCAAATGAACTCACTGTTGAATTTCTCTAACCAATGGATGTAGCCCAAATTTACATAACAGGAGCCCCAACACTGCCCCCAGGAGAACAAAGCCAAAGCCAAGACCATCAGCACTCCCTGCCCTGGAATCTCAAGTAGTTGCTGGTCAGCTGATTTGGGTTTTACCTCTACAGTAGCTCTTTTTCTTTGTGGCTTTTTTGGTGCTGGGACCTCTTTAACAGACTGGATAACCCAACAGCTACTGGAGAGTTTGATTTGATTTGTCTTTTCCTTCTGCTGGTTGGGAGAGGCCTCTAGGAGCCTTGCATATATAAGAGGTGCATTTTAATTAATAAGCCATAAAATAGGTTTTACTATAATGAAATCAGAAGATCAGAAGGAAAAGCTGTTTACACAAGGCATCTATGGCACGGTATTTTTTCGTTTTTTTATTGAAGTATAGTTGATTTACAATGTGCCAATTTCTGCTGTGTAGCAAAGTGACCCAGTCATACATATACATACATTCCCTTTCTCATGACCACCTACTCAGGATGAATAAAGTGTTTGGCTGAAGAAATCTTAGACGTCCTCCTAGGAGCACTAGCCAGCCTTGGGCACCAATCTATGATTTCTGTTTTGACCCAGGAACTCGCTCAGGAGTGTCACAGCTTTCACATTGTTTTGATAAAAGCCTCCTAGAAGGAGCATCTTAAGTGGGGCGCATATGGCGGCACTTGGCAAAGCCCCCCACAGAGAGCGCTGATGTCAGTAAATCAGGCTCCTTCTCCTGTACAGTCCATTTGATGTTGCTAAGGAAAAAACAGCACTGAAACATTAGTCATCTAGAATACGCTGTTCAACTTGGAAAGCCACAGAGCATATCTCTGAGGAAAATTAATCTGAGGCTAGCTCTGCAAATTAAATAGGAGTTTTCCAAGACTGGAAATTTGATTTAAGGAATCATTTTTGCACAAATAGATTTACATTTGCATTTTCAGGTAAACATATACAGCATATCACCTATTTCATATGGAAACTTCCAGCTAAAAATGGGGGTGAGGTTGGTTGGATAGGAAGAGTTAGGGGTAAATTATAAGAAGATAACTCTTGAAATAAATGATATGATGAAAGTTGTAGTCTGGCATTTTTTTCACTCTGATTTGGACAATAAGGAAAGAAAATTACAAGTACTTTCAGTAATGAACTTGAATTTCATGTAACCAGCCATAGAAATGCAATTGACATATATTTTGACTGACATTAGCAGTCTATTCCTGTTTATTTAACTCTGCATTACCATCATTCTGATATTAAGTTAATAGAGGGGGATAAGACACCATCATCTTGTCAAGCTCCGCAGAGGCATAGATCTGATTTCCCACTGGGAAATTATAAACATATCTTCTTTCCTGTTGGGATAAAATCAGAACTGTATCTCATTTCCTATTGGCCTTTTACTGGCTGCCTCTGTGTCATTGTTAATGTAGAAGCAGCGATGTTGTTTGTGTATTAGAATCATGATTGTGAAAATTATCTGTGCAGGAAAAGAATGCAAAAGGCAGCCTAGAATATGGGAATATGAGATAATCAAATGCATATGTTGGTTTTTTTACTGAAATTTCAAAGTAAACTCTTGAATGTACATAACTAGCATATGTTTTCCTTCAGATGGACGGTTTTTTTTTTCTCATCTGAATATGTTGCTTTTTTCTTTGTTAGAGTCAGTTAAGTATTTGTTAAAAGGCTCATTTTATTGAAACCATGAGGGTTTTTTTATTTTGGTTAAATGCAATGACATGTTTATCAGAAGCAGAAGATGAAAAGTATTTAGAATATCTGGTCTATACAAAGCAAAGCATGAGCATAAAGACCTCTTAGGACGGGAACTCTACCTCTGCAAATTAGAACTTGATGGGAGTGAGAAGTTCCATGGAGCTTTTCATTCCCTCAGTGGATGTTTGGGAGAAACGACAAATTCCTGCAAAAGGAACAGAGTATGGGTGAGTATTGTCACCACTGGACCTGGGCCAAGTCGTGGAATTCCGTTTCTCCCGTGGGAGCCCCTTCACTGAGCGTCCACATGCTCCCCTTCGCTTCATGGGGTGCAAGTCAGATCACCAGCCCTTCAACCTCCTTTTCTCCTTCCTAACAAAAGCCCAGGTCAGGCCCTCTGGTATCTACAATCATAATCAGGAAAAGGATCTCCAGCTCATCCTACAGGCCTCAGTGGAGAAACTGAAAGTAAAGTGGAGAGATTTCATGGACCTTTAATGAACATCATTAAGGCATTACTAAAACCACATTTCAGTGTTTCTCAGAGTGGCATCATTTCTTCCCTTGTTGATCTTTAAGTTTGCAGAAGTTCGTTACTCTCCTTATACTAATTACAAGGATTCGAAATTAGGTATAACAATTGTATTTATTCATCCCCAAAGTGGTTCTCGTAAGCCTGCTGTGTGTTAGGCTCTGTTCTAGACCCCAGGACACAGGGGTGATGAGACAGAGTCACAGAGCTCATAGGGTTTATGTTCTAGGGGAGGATCCCAACAATAAAAAACAAAGGTGTCATGCTATCAGCTCCTCCTTTGCAATAGGTGGAACGGCCCTCCACCCCTGACTCTGCTTTGTCTTCCAAGCCCTTATCACCACGTGGGCTTGGAAGACAAAGCAGAGTCAAGGGTGGAGGGCAGTCGGAGAAGAAGGCCAGGTGGTTGGGGAAGATATCTCTGTGGAGGTGACATCTGAATATGGACTGTATGCTGGCGGTGGTAAGGGAGCATGCCATGTGAAGAAGCTCCTGGGAGGTGGTTCCAAGCCAAGGGAAGAGCAAGTGGGAAAGCCTTGGGAAAAGAAGAACCTAGATGTAAAAGGAACAGTAAAAATGCTGATGGAGCACAGCAGGCTGACCATCAGCACGAGGTCAGAGAGACCAAGGTCAGACCTCAAGGGGCCTCTTGGATGATGCAAATGACTCTGGGTTCTTAGCATGATAGAAAGCCACTGGAACATTTACAGTATAGAAGTGACATAACAGATTTATATTTAAGATAAAATCCCTCTGATTTCTACGGGAAGAATTGATGTGGGGGAAGCGAGTGGCCAAGGGGGAGATAAGGGCAAGAGGAGGGCCAAAGACAAGCAGGCAGGAGATGCTGGTGGAGACTCAGACCAGCCAGGACATGATGGAGGCATAGGTGGTAAGAAGATGCCAGACTCAGACTTATTGCAAAGGAGGATCTGATGGACTGAATGTCAGGGGAGAGATTAATAGCATGGACAAGGATATTTGTTGGATTATAAGTGGAAGAATGGAGTGATTATTTATGGAACAGGGAAGACTAGGGAAGGAGCATGTTTGAGGAGGAGCTTCACATTGGCCTTGATAAGTTTGAGATGGGTAGGAGAGAGTCGACATAGAGTTTTGGGAAGTGCTCAGGGCTGGAATATGAATTTGATAAGCAACAGAATACTGGTGGCATTTAAATACATGGGACAGGGTGAGACTTGAGGAAATGAGCTCAGGTGAAGAAGAAGTATGAAGGCTGAGATGTTCTCTGAGTTAGAAACCGAAGAGAGGAGAAGCCAGCAAAGAAGACTGAGGAGGCACAGAGAAGCGGAAAGAACACTGGGAGGTCCCAATGTCCTGAGGGCCAAAAAAAAAAAAAAAACGAGTTTTAGGAGGACAAGGCATCCCTACATCATACACTCCTGAGAGGTTAAGCACAATGACCTTGGGGCCTTGGTAATTATGTTCTCAGACTAAGGCATGGGTGGTGCCAGAGGAGAAGGAACTGAAGAGAGAATTGGTGATGAGGAGGTGGAGGGTCTATAGAGACAATGCTTTTCTAGATGGATGGTTCCAAGGCCACAGAGGACTAGGGCTGAGGCTGAAGGCAATGAGGATTCTCAGAACATTTTTATTCTTGTGGGAATTTGTATGTTTATTGATAGTCATGATCTAGGACAGAAAGATAAACTGATAAGATAGGAAAGAGAATAATTGTAGTTTGGAGATCTATGGGTAGGTAAGATCCAACATGCATGTCAAGGAGTTGGCCTCAGGAGCAGACAGAGTTCAAGTGTTGTAAGAGATGGATGCACAGAGAATGGGAAGAGATGCCAATAGGCTGGTAGGTTTGATGGAGGATAGTCTACTCTTTTCCTAGTAGTTATTTATATTTTTTTAGTGAAATAATGTAAAGTTATTATCTAAGAATGAGAAGAGAAGAGGGGTAATTGGAGTTTCCAGGAAAGAGAAGACGTGAAATAGCCATTTCATTCAAGCAGAAGAATTAGTTGACTAGGTAGTTAAAGCTGATTTTCTGGGCATTGTGGAAAGCTTACTTGAAAATGTTGGCCATAAATGTCAACTGAGTTCATTCAACTTCTGCATGGGTTTTTGTTCAGCCCGTCCTGCTGCTCATAAGTAGGTAAAGGAGTGGGTGAGAAGTGGGTTCTTCCAAGCGAATGTGATGGAGAGAAGGTCTTGGGCATAGGTTAGAAAACACCTTCTGTAAAGATTCGGACAGTGAATATCTTAGTAATATTTTAGGCTTGTGTTGTGGGCCACAGGGTGTCTCTTAGAACGACTCAGCTCACTCCTATAGTGCAAAAGCAGCTATAGGCAATACCTAAATTCAAGGAGGTGGCTGTGTTCCAATTCAACACTACTTATATAAAACTTGTCCATGGGTTGATCTGGCCTCAGGGTTTTAATTTTCTGCCTATTGTCTATGGAATTGTGAGCATAACTGAGAGATCAATCATAGCGATTGAACCAGGGCTCGAAGCTGGTGATGGATGAGGCGGACACGAGGAGGGGATGGATTGCAAATGGCCTGGAGGACCCATGGGGTCAATGAACTACTGGAATAGGGGTGCTAAAGGAAATGAAGTGGAAAGAGAGAAATTGGTGCTTTGAGTACTTTTTGCTTAGCATCTAATTGTTGGAGGTGCTGCCCTCATTGGATAAGAGCCCTATGAGGATGGGAACCTGGGAGCTCGGAGCTTTGCGGGCATCCTTTAAATGTCCCGAAGCTGAGGCTTGGTGAGGGAAGGGAGGTGGTACCAAGAGCAAGGAAACTTCTCTCAAATTGGGGCACCTCGAGTTTTCCTGTCTCCTCTATAGGGAGCCACAAGCAGCAAGATGGGCTGACCTTCCAGGACTCAGCCCTCTCCCAAACCCTGAAAGTGATGGTGCGGCCAAACAGAAGTCATTTTGCAAGAGTATGCGTGCCCTAAATTTTCTTTTATTCATCTGTCGGTTGTTTCTAGCGTGTCTGGTACCACATCTCTTTCAGATCATCATTTGGTTATTTCTACGGAGGAGTAGGGGAGACAGGGTTATTACCATTCTTGTAAAATAGTTGATAACTTTCACCCAACAACATTCTTGATATATCTTTCTCAAGTAATGCAGTATTCATGTTGTAAGTCTGCTCCTTAGGAAAACTTAATGGTCCTTAAAGATATAAAATATTATTATTGATGGTAAGTTTCCCAAATTAACTCACAGTTTGTTTATTCATTCATCTTATATGTTAACCAGATAAAAATATTTAAGGCATAGTTTCTGCCCTCAAGATATTTAGACTGGAATTGGAGTGGATTATGTAAATAAATAATTGCAAGACACTGAATTAATTGCTACAACAGAGCAAAAAAAAGGTAATCATTTGTTATTCACCACAAGTTTCTTTTTTTACTGCTTTCTCTATACCAGGCAGATAAAAATAAATAAGATATTTTCTTTGCTGTCAAGACACTTAGATGTTAGGTGTGGCTATCTCAGTGAGTAATTGCAAGACACTACACTTACTGCTACAGTAAAAGGTATGAATAAGCCACAGTGATCACACAAAGGAAGGAAAGACCACTTTGCTTGGGAGGTGAAGAAAGCTTTCACAAAAGAGAAAATCCTGACTGGGTCTTGTAAGGTGATTAGGATACTACCAAAAGCAAAGGAACCTTCAAGGGCAATTGGCAAATCGGTAGTGATTGAGTATGGCTGGAGAACTGGGACAGCAAAGGGAAGTAACAGGTCATGAAGCTGGGGAGATAGGAGGGCCAGAGAAGAAGATGCCAGAAGGAGGAATCCAGACCCCACCAGGCAGGCCATGTGAGAGACCCACAGAGTTTCATCAGGAAGGTAAACATGAAATTTGCATCTCAGAAAGATGGTGGAGAAAGGACTAAAGGAAGCTGAGGCTGGAGGCAATGTTTCTAGTTCATTTTTTTTTAACTTCCAAAAGTGTTTTTCGGTTATGACCAAATAAATGGACATCATAACCACTAATGGGCCAGGTTACAAAATGCAAAAATTCGGAGTTGGATGCTTCATCTGGTCCTTCACCATTTGCACCTGTGCTGGTCGAGGTCCCTCCTCTGCAGTCAGTGCTTAGAGCCATCTTAGAGTACAGGCCAGATCACATGGCAAATATTCACATATGGTGCCTTCTCTGACACCAAACTGGGAATTCCTTGAGGACAAGGAACAAGACATAGTCACCTTAGTGTACATCTGCCTAAGGTCCCATTGTACAAGCTTGACAATGATGCTGAACTGAACCAAACACTTACTGCCTTATATTCAATAGCTATCACATCACTGGAGCTGGCAGGGGGGAAATGTCTACTAGCAATCTTCTTAGTAACCCGAAGCCATACCTACCAAAGGAAACAGCTCAGACTTCTAAAAATCGCAGAACTGAATAATCTAAAATGAAAAAGAATGGGAGCTCTAGTGGGCTTAATGTGATTCTAACTTCTTCAAAGTATATTTTTACACTTGTTTGTAATTTGTTCCCTAAGATGGTTTCTTATCATACAATATATGCACATGACATAAAAGCAATTTTTGAGGCAATATTAGAAAACGCTAAAGTTAGCTTCTAACTCAAAAGGATTGTCAAAAGCAGAGGTAGAAAATGATGTTGTACAAAGATAATCAGCTTTTTACGTCTATTAGTCTCTGCTGCTCCAGGCATTGTTATCTCTGTAGTTTTATAACATCACCTGCTTAAAGTGGAGCCACACTGCTCCATTGTACGAACAGAAGAGCTGTTTTCGTAAACTCGATTTTTCCATTTTTCCCCTAAACGTTGCCTAACTCAAATGGATAGTTGTGGCACTAATTTAATAGTATAATAGCCATTTGATGAGAACTAACATCAAAAATGAATTCCACATTGTGTTCTTCCAAGTATAATTTAAAATTTTTAAATATACTGATGCCCTTCAGCACTATGGAATCAATAAGACACAGCTCTATCTAGAAGTCCTAAGATGCAGGTGGGATCTTGAGAGTTGTGTTATTTTTAAGAACAGGGACTAATAAACTATGTGCTGGTTGAAGAAAGAGAATAATCCTTGGGTTATCTGCAGGAATGAGGGGGACAATATGCTACATGTTACTGGTTTGAGGTCTCTGGTTATGATGCCAAGAATGTGTGTGTCCTTTGCAAGCTTATGTTACAAGATGTTTACAAGCTAATGCTAAACCTCTTGCCCTTATGGCCAATGTACACACAGAAGAACATTCTCAGAGAGCACTGTTTTTCTTCCTCTGGGCAAGGAAGACCTCAGCTATCTAACTCTTATCTTTTCACAGTAACACTTAGCACTTACATAATAGACCCACATACTTTAAAAGATATTACATTTCTGGAGTTCCTGTCATGGCTCAGTGGTTAACAAATCCGACTAGGAACCATGAGGTTGTGGGTTTGATCCCTGGCCTTGCTCAGTGGGTTAAGGATCCGGCGTTGCCGTGAGCTGTGGTGTAGGTCGCAGACGTGGCTTGGATCCCGCGTTGCTGTGGCTCTGGCATAGGCTGGTGGCTACAGCTCCAATTAGACCCCTAGCCTGGGAACCTCCATATGCTGCGGGAGCAGCCCTAGAAAAGACCAAAAAAAAAAAAAAAAAAAAAAAAAGATATCACATTCCTAAGAATTATGTCTTGTGGCATTATGTAATTTTTATAGCTAATATGTCACTGAAGATGAACAGGCTGTACTGACTTTTCAAGGCGGGAGTGTTGGGAAGAGGGCAGAGGAGGCGTTCTTTAGTGAGGAATCGCCCTGTGAGGTCATGCTGATTGGTAGTTCTTTTATTATTGAATTTCTTCATATAAAAGGTGAAGAGTAGTCAGGAACTTCCAACCTGCAGAAGTTACTGAATCAGTGTGAAACGATCCTTTATCCACTGGTCAAAATATGACACTGGTTACCTGCCAGAAACCTTAGAGGGCCCTTCACCAAGGAATTACGCAGATGGCATGACCACTTTACCCTGCCCCAGGCATCACTTTAAGTCTCATTTTCGTTCAGGCCCTTTGCACACCATGACACTTACGGGCAGGTGAAGTGTCAGAAGATCTAAGTAAAGAAGAGCAAAAAGGATTTGGGCTAAATAAGAAGTGAATTGCATGAATCACTGAGACAGACTGTCAAATCACCCTCATTCTGTGGTATCTGAGCTGTTTTGGATGTGATCCTGGAAAGTAGATGTGATGTTTATTTTATGTGTTAACTTGGAGGCTGTTTGGGGTAAGATTATTTAAATCAGTGAACTTTGAGTAAGCAGATTGAGATCTATAATGTGAATGGATATGATCCAATCTGTTGAAGGCCTGAATAGAACAAAAAGACCAGCCTTCCCCATGGGGGAAGGGGGCGAGGAGGTTCTCCAGCAGTCTGCCTTCAGCTGTCATCTGCACCAATGATTCTCTTTGGTCGCCAGGGTACACTTAGACTGGAACTTCACCTATTCTCCTGGGTCTCAAGCCTGCCAGCCCACCTTGCCAGTCTCCATAACCATGCGATCCCACTCCTCATAACTAGTCTCTTTTTATATACATCCGATTGGTTCTGTTTCTCCTGAGAACCTTAATACAGTACAATAGTCATCAATAGACCAATCATTCCTTAATAGAATCATGGAACCTGGAACCAATATTGCTTGGTCTCTAAGACCACACTGAAGAGGACTGCTCTGGTAGGATGCTTTGCCATCACTATTTGGCTCCCTTTCCACTCTTCGATTTTCTTTACAACCCAGTGAAGGGCAGGGCAGGTGTAGATGGGCATGACTGTACTAGGTACCCAACCCTGTGACTACAGTTTCCTAGACCAGGTAACTGACTAGGGAGGCTGGAAAGTGGCTAATTCAGAGGCTAGCCTGAGCCAAATAGGCCTGGAGGGCTTTGAACAAAGAGACATTGAGACAATCAGGGTTAGCATTGCTGATAAAACAAGTACTTATAAGAATGTTTGCTGCCATCTTCTAAATCCATAAGAGGCTCACCAAAGAGGGCATGGGAAGTGGAGGTGGGGGGAGCAGAGCCCCTGTAGGGAGCTAAGTGGGAAGGGCGTTCCTTCAGTGAGAAGAGGAATATCACGCATTCATACGCCAAGAACTAGAGAAGCTAAGGAATGTGCTGGGTGCTGAGGACCCAGACAGGGACACAGCCCCATGAGTGTCCTGTGAATTTGGCTTTTGATTCCAGATACACCATTATTTGACCCTAGAAAGGTCACTTATCGTCTCTGAGCTTCAGTTTTCTCATCTATAAATAAAATGCATGGAGAGCTAGAGAATCCAACAGTGTTAAATTTGTCCTATGAAATAGGGATCACTTAATGGTAGGTTTTCCTTTAATATTAGGCTCTGAATCCTATCAATTCTATCTGTGGCAATAATGGGAATATGCTCCTTGGAGAAATAATTTTTAAGCTTTTTTTCTTTCTTTTGCCAGGGAGCACTTTGTCAAAAAGAAGTCTTACAGGGAGATTTAAGCAAATGAAACAGATACAAGGGAAGCAGATCTGTTCAGAGTGACTGGGTCTTGAAGCTTCACTCCAGTGGCCTTCCTTACCCTTCCCCACCCCCATGTATTCTACATCTCAGGCTCTTCAGACTCCAGTTTGAAAGCCTTTGCCCTTGAGAAAGAACCAAGATGAATTAGGAAGAGGGAGAATGAAATAAAGTTAGGAACTGCAGGAGCAGCTGGAGACCAGCAGGACTTTAGAGATACACAATCTGGAAGTACTTCTTGCTTTGGCATGGTGAACTCCAGCAAAGAGCATGGGCAGGAGCTGAGGGGAGACAGCTGCAAAACTGGGGTTAGAGGTAAATGGGCACCATGGGTAAAAGGACAAGAGGGAGCAAATGTGCATGATGTCGTGTTACTCTGTCCCTGGCTTCAGACAATATAGGAGAAAATATAAGAAAGAAGGAAAGAGAATGCATCTAAACATGGTTAAGAGGTTTAAAAGAAGGAGACTTTTTCCTTTACCTAAAAAGAGGAAGCAAGAAAAACTTAGAAGGAACTTTTCTTATACGTTTTCTGGGAAAGACCAGATTTAGTGTTGTTATTTCAATCACAACCAAAGAAGATGAGGACACCACCAGAAATGATGGCGTAAAGACCTCCAAAAATTCTCTCTTCTGTAAAAGCAATGAGAACACCAGCAACTTAACTCTGGAACTTAACCAAAGCTTGCAGCAATCTGAGGGGCATTTATTCACATAAAAGAGATGACTCTTGGTGAGAACGGTGAGCTTTGTGGTGTTCTCACTTGCCTCAACTTCATTTTTCCCTGCAAAGCTCTGAAGGAGCCTTGAAGATGAATGCCTGAAATCAAGGTGAAAACCAGCAACCTGGCAGCCTCTGGAGGCAGAGCGGGGCTGGTGGAGCTCCTTTAACACCTGTTTCCAGAAAAATCACCATTATTTGACTTGTGTGGCATTTCCCTTTCCATACCTCTTTCAAGGTTACCTTCATTGGACCTGACCTAGAGCTCAATCTGTACAAACAGCCTTTTCTGCATAGACATTTGTTGAAAACAATCAGAGGCAATCGAACATTGTGGTTGCCTGAAGCAGAAAATAACTGTTGAGGCAAACAAAATCCTGACCAAAATGATTAAGAAGAAAGGCTCGGGCATAAGATGTCCATAGGGAGCTACGAAAGGCTAAAATATATTCCTGGGAATCTAGAAGGCCACATTCATATTAAAGCCAAAGAGCTGTGTCCATGCTCATAAAGACTATAGTGGAGATTTTAAAAAACATAGCGAATAGAAGAAAACAGAATCAATGAAACCCAAAGTTGGTTCTTTGAAAAGATCAACAAAATTGACAAACATTTAGCTGAAGTGATCAAACAAAAAAGAGAGAAACCTCAAAGTACAAGAATCAGAAATGAAAGAGGGAAATATCACTACTGACCTTACAGAAATAAAAGATTCTAAGGGAATACTATGAAAAAGTGTATGCCAACAAATAAGATATCTTACATAAAATGGGCGAATTCCTAGAAAGACATAAGTAAAGATATAGAAACTGATTCAATTAAAAAATGAAAAATATGAATTGACCTATAACAAGTGAAGAGATTGAATTAATAATAAAGAAATTCCTATGCCCCTCCCTAGGACAAGATGTCTCACTGGTAAATTCTATAACATGTTTAAAGAAGAATTAACATAATAATTCTTCACAGACTCATCCCTAAAATAGAAAAGCGAGGAATGTTGTGGAGGAAACTCATTCTATGAGACCAGTATTATCCCAATAGCAAAAGAAGACAAAGGCTTGCAAGAAAAGAAAACTGAAAGCCAGTATTTCTTATGAATATAAACACAAAAAATCCTCATTTAAAAAACTAGCAAATTGAACAGCAATATATAAAAAGGATAATACACCACATCAATTGAAATTTATCCCAGGAATATAGGTTGGGTTGAGTTAATCAATCAATATGATGCATCACACTATCAGATTAAAAGACACAAACTTCAGAATCATCTCAATGGATGCAGCAAAAGTATTTGACAAATCCAAAACCCTTCATGAGAAAAATACTTAACTAGAATTGAATAAAACCTCTTCAACCCAGTAATACACATCTATGAACAACACACAGCTAACATGTATTAGTGAGTGACTGAATCCTTTCCTGTAAGATCAGGAACAAGGCAAAAATGCCTATCCTGGAGTTCCCGTCATGGCTCAGTGGTTAACGAATCCGACTAGGAACCATGAGGTTTTGGGTTCGATCCCCGGCCTTGCTCGGTGGGTTAAGGATCTGGCGTTGCCATGAGCTGTGGTGTAGGTTGCAGACCACAGCTGTTGCTGTGGCTCTGGCGTAGGCTGGTGGCTACAGCTCCGATTAGACCCCTAGCCTGGGAACCTCCATGTGCTGCAGGAGCAGCCCAAGAAATGGCAAAAAGACAAGAAAAAAAAAAAAAAAAAACCTATCCTCACCATTTCTTTTCAACATTGTACTGGAGATTCCATCAGGGAAATTTGGTAAAATAAAGAAATAAATAAATAATTTCCAGGCTGTAAAGGAAGAAGCAAAACTACCTCTATTCCCAGATGACTCGATTTTGTATTTAGAAAATTCTCATGAATTAACAAAAATCTATTAGAGCTACTAAAAGAGTTTAGCACGTGTGCAGGATACAAAATTAATCTGCAAAAACTAATTATATTTCTATACTAGCAATGAGCAATCTGGAAATATAATTTAGAAAGCAATTCCATTTATAATAGCATCAAAAATAATAAGGTATTTAGAAATTAATTTAACAAAAAAAGAAACACCCTTCAGTGTTTTAGAAAACTTCAAAACATCATTAAAAGAAATGAAAGAAGTTCTTAATTAATGAAAAGGTATCCCATGTTCATGGATTGGAAGAATTAATATTGTTAAGATGACAGTACTCCCCAAATTGATCTATAGATTTAATGTAATACCTATAAAAATCTTGGCTGAATTTTTTTGCAGATATTGGCAATTTGCTTCTAAAATTCATAAATGCAAGAGGAAATGCAAGAGGTCCAGAATAGCCAAAACAATCTGGAAAAAGAACAAAGTTAAAGGACTCACACTTACCCTATTCACAACTTACTACATACAAAGTTAATCAACACAGTGTGGTACTGGAATAAGATACCTGTATAGGTAAATTGAATAAAATTGAGAATTTAGAATTAAACCCACATATTTATGATGAATTTACTCTCGACAAAGGTGTCAAAACAATTCAATGTGGGGATTTTTGCTTCCATAATTGGATATCCACATACAAAAGCATAAAACTGGAACTCCACCTCATACCAATACAAAAAATTAATTCAAAATGGATAAAAGACCTAAATACAAGAGCCAACACTATAATCTTTTAGAAGAAAACTATTGCCAATCTTTGTGACCTCAGATTAGGCAATGGTTTCACAGAAATGGCACCAAAAATGCACAAGCAACCAAGGAAAAATTAATTGGACTTCATAAAAATTTTAAAAATTTGTGATTCAAAGAACATGGTAAAGTAGAAAGAAAATCTACAGAATGGGAGAAAATGTTTCCACATCATCTGTCTAAAAAAGGACTTATATCTTGAACTTAAAAAGAACTTCTCTAATTCAATAATTAAAAGACAACACAATTTACAAATGGGCAAAGGATTTGAAAAGACAATTCTCCAAAGATTTACAGGTGGCCTATCAGCCCATGAAAAGATGTCTGGCATCATTAATCATTTGGCAAATGTAAATCAAAATGATAATGAGATACCACTTCATACTCAACTGAGCTGGCTCAGTGTGGCAGACCTGGCCAGGTATATGTAGATTTATCAGAAACTTGATTCCAGAATGAGGAAGATAGAACAGATGCCTTGCAATGAGAGGTAAAGGAAAAAAACAAACAAACGGTATTTGGAATTATTGTAATGGAACATAGAGAAAGGCAGATCAAGGGGAAAAATTTTTTTAAAGGAGGATCTATGAAATAAAAGAGAAAATGGGAATATAATACACAATACACAGAGTATGGGAGGACCAGATACCATATGATTAAGTATTTAGAAGAACTAAATCAAGGTAATAAATTGTTAAATACAATTTGTTCTAGCCTCATATTTTGACAAGTATTCATAACCTTGAAGGCCAGGTCAAACTCACAATTTTTGTGCTCCTTGGAGTTCTGCAATGAGATTTGCACTTGGTGGGGGGGGGGGGGTGGCAGGGTGCAGACAACCTGCAGCCTTGACCTCTTCCCTCTCCACTCTAACTTCACCCCACGTACAGGGAGCCTCCTGTGCTGTCTGTGGATTTCTCATTCCAAACTGCCCACAGCCCCCAGACTGTGGCCTCTTAGTAGCAAGCATACATTTACCCTTAGGGGCATGGTCTCCGTGTAGAGATCTGTAGATTCTCCGGAAGTGGGCTTGGGCTGGGATTACCAGGGTCCTCGGTGCCTGAATGTGATTTTTAAAGGTCTAGAAAGGGGCACAAGATCTGAGTTTGCACATTACCTTTACTCCCTGGATTTCTCACGCTGTGGGGAGGAGCACTTCCTGTGGAGCCAGAGAGGCTCTCTACAGCACAGCCCTGGCAGGAACTCCTCTCATCTGGGTCAAAGGATTCTGCCCCAGAGATAAAACCCTTCTACTGATGGTTGGTGGAGCAGACACGGAGGCAAGGAAAATAAGTGAGATAATCAGAAAAATGCTAAAGACAGAAAGACTTGGTTTGCTGCGAGACAACCTGAGATTCAATTCAGTGCTTCCTTAGAAAAGAGGAAGAGTAGTACAAAGCTGGAAACAGGGGGAAAGGATATGAACTCAGGGGAGGAAACTTGGAGAGACAGTTCCAGTAAACTTAATCCATCACATTCAAGAGTATGGCCAAAATGCAGCCAAGGTTAGAGCTGGGTTGTGAAGAAGCAAAATACAGAAGAAAGAGATTTAGCAAATGGAATTCTAACCTTTTTTGTTTATTTTTAGCATAGTTTAGGAAATATTTAGCACTCATGAAACTCATATTTGGTCAATAGGAGAAGAGTCTTAAAAGCAAGAGAGACTATGGCAATGAGGCAGTACGGAAGGTAGGTTACATGGTGGGACTGGGAGGGTAAGAGGGAAGCTGAGAAGGGGAAACTTTCCTCCTTTATCCTCTAATAGAGCTATTTTGTTCTGTTTTCTGAATTTTAAAAAATTTTTATTGGAGTTCCCATTGTGGTGCAGTGGTTAACGAATCTGACTAAGAACCATGAGATTGCGGGTTCGATCCCTGGCCTTGCTCAGTGGGTTAAGGATCCGGTGTTGCCGTGAGCTGTGTTGTAGGTTGCAGACGAGGCTCGGATCCCGCGTTGCTGTGGCTGTGGTGTAGGCTGGTGGCTGCAGCTCCGATTTAGACCCCTAGCCTGGGAACTTCCACATGCCACAAGAGAGGCCCAAGAAAAGGCAAAAAGACCAAAAAAAAAAAAAAAAAAATTATTAAAGTATAGTTGATTTACAGCATTGTGCCAATTTCTGCTATATGGCATAGTGACCCAGTTATACATATATATACACATTCTTTTCTCATATTATCTTCTATTAAGTTCCATCCCAAGAGATTGGATATAGTTTGCTGAGCTGTACAGTAGAACCTCATTGCTTATCCATTCTAAATGGAATACTGTGCATCTACCAGCTCCAAACTGGGTAGGGCCAGGAGCTGAGAAGTAGGTCCTGTTATAATTTGTCATAGAACAAACCCTATTACTTCAAATAGTATCAAAAATTAACTGGTATTTTGCTCCTGGGTTAATCCCTTCTCTGCCAATAGGGTATACAAGGACAATTCTATTTCAATATGTTTCCATCACTTCAAGTCCTGAAGAATCTAAAGTATTGTTTCTCATAAGCAATACTAATAAACTACAAAATGCCTAACCATTTACCATGAAAATTTTCCTCAGTAGACATAGCACAGGGGACTATTATACTCAGAAAATGACTTTTGCTGTGAATGGAAAATTTCTCTCTTAAGAAGTCATTTCTTAGTCATCTTCATTAATAAAACATGATAAATTATTATTTTATATGTAATCGTTACATACGCTGTTCATTATTTTAAACCCTAGGCTCAGCTGAATTTAAAGCAAATTTACATTTGCTCTGGGGATAGTGAATTAACTGACCAGTGACTTAACTGATAACATTTAAAGTATAGAAAAAAAGAGAGTATAAAATTTGTACACAAAAGCAGAGACTAGTAAATATCCTCTTTTTATTGCAGCTGGATATTCTACATGACAGAAGAAATTAAACTGGGATTTAGAAACTCTCATATTGTAGAGTGGAGAGCATTTATGATTTTACTTTAATTACCTTCCAGTTTTTATCTGTTGTCTAAATTAATCAATGAAAGTTCTGTTGTCCTCCACTTATTATTATCGTATCTCTTGAGCAAAATTATTTTTTCTGTGTCATATCAGAGATAGACCAAGAAAAAAGAATTTTCAGAAATAAAATACTGCAATGATATTTTCAAAATTTTCTAGAACACGGATATTCATTAAGTATCCAATGTCAGGGTCAATGTGTCTGTATTTAAAGGATGCTGATGGCTATATTTCAGGGTCATTCAGGCTCCCAACTTCTTTAGATTTTTCCCACATAGTTGTCCCCATCCTCTACTTTGCATATCTGTGAGCATGTATGTGGTTAGCACTTTTCAGTAGAAACAGAGAAGCCTGTGATGCTGCAGACGAATTGGCATTGGATGTAACAGACGAGTTGCCACTAAACTTTTGGAAGTTTCCACCTGCTTCCACTTTCCTAGCAGGTTGACAGATAACCACAGCTCATACATTGGGAGCATTTTTACATCTACCACATACTGTTCATACTGTTCTAAGCTCAGAAAATGTCTTAACATGTTTCATCTTCACAACCTTAGGAGGTAGATACAGTTATGATCCTTACCTAGAAAAGGAAGAAACTGAGACACAGAGATTTTTTTTTTTTTTTTCAGTGTTGCACATGGCATATGGAGGTTCCCAGGACAGGGGTAGAATCAGAGCTACAGCTGCCGGCCACAGCCACAGCCACAGCCACGAGGGATCCAAGCTGCATCTGCAGGCTACACCATAGCTCATAGCAACACTGGATGCTTTAACTCACTGAGTGAGGCCAGGGATTGAACCCACATCCTCATGGATATTAGTTGGATTCGCTACTGCTGAGCCACAACAGGAACTCCTGAGGCACAGAGAAGTTACGTACCATAAAAATGAGTGCCAAGAATGAGGATTTGATCCTAAGCAATTGGGATCCATCTCCCATGCTTTTAACTACATCCCCTCTAAATATTATCATTGCTTTAGTATTAAGAAAATACTGTTTTGAAGTATGAGGTAGGTCATTTTGAAGCTACCATCACCTTTTTAAAAAATCCAGCTTTTTGATAGCCTACTAGCCATTACCTCTTTGGGGAGTGATAATTCAGTCTTCAAATAAAGGCAAGATATATAACTATAAGCTGATCGTTCTGATGGGCTGAAAAATAATTTTTCTTTTATTTTGCTTTCAAACTTAAAAAATATATATTTATTAACCCTAGTGTTTGGGGAGAAATTAAAAAGTATTAATAACTAGTACAATTGTTATAATGTATGGAATCATTTTGATATATATACACTCTTTGAAGTAAGTGCTTGTAATTTAATTGCTCTAATTTACTTACTGCAGTATATTATATTACTGCAAAAATTATAAAAATTGTATATATCATAATGCTAAGGGCATATACCTGTACAAACATCCTTTTTCTAACTCCATCCTCAGCACCAGAAGAGAAGAGAGAGAAGTAAACAGAAGACAGAGCAATGAATGTGCACCAACTTGAACCCAAGAGGGCTCTCTGACCCCTTGGGCATAATTCAAGCCATTCTCTAAAATATTTAAAACAATACTTTCTAGTGGAATTTACCAGATTAGGCTAATCACAGGAAGCAAATCTGCACAGGTCTGATCATTTTGAGCTACACACGTGAGCTGAGATGCTCTGCAGGCAGGTTTACCCACCTCCCCCACCCCCAACCCCGGCTTAAGGTTTCTTCTGATTTGCATGGATTGTGGTGTCTTTCAAACTCTATGTTCCTGCCACTCTAAATACTCTCTATAACAATGTGCTGTTAGGTTTCTTGGATGTCAGCATTCTGATAAAAGCGTTGTAATTGCAGTAATGACTTTTGCTTTGTGGCTTGACTACACACACACATGCGTGCGCGCGCACACACACACACACACACACACACACACTATAGGCAAGGAAGGAAGTCACTCTGAAGGATTCAGATATTGGGAACCAGCTCCATTAGTTCTTTAAGCTCCGTTAGGCACTTTTTCTTAGGTGGAACTCAAAGGCATCCTGCTGAATTCCAAGAAAGCTATTCTAATGGTATTTTGTATCCTGCGGATTATTTGAGAAGGAAAATAGAGAGCAGTGCCCTTTAGAAACAAATGGAGAACCAAGATTATGATTATAATGTGCTGCATATGGGAGAAGAGCTTGTCTATTTCCCTCTGGGAAGTAATCAAGGGGAAAAACCCAAGGATCTGTGCAAACTCCAAGCTGTTTATGAAAGTCCTTCTGTACCAGTGGAACCTTGACCTCCACATCCCCAGTCATAATGGGGGAACATAGAGGAGAGGGAATTACATCCAGTAGAGTATCTGAAATGAAGGGATTTAATTTAATGATTTATTATCTATGGCTTTCCCTATTTAGCAAATAAGCCATTACCAGGCATGGACTTAGAAAGTCACCTAGCAGTTTGGTCCTTTGTACCAGTCCAGGCTGGTGAGTCTCTGGTTTGGATTGGTTTGTAATAAGACAGATCCGGTTGCCTCCTCCATACTACTTGTTACTCAAGAGCAAAGAATCCATTGTGGAACTTGGGGAATTCATTATCATAGAGGTCTTGGATTCAAAGTCTACAGTTGAACTTGGAACGAGATGAAATCATCTTATCAACAATAACAAACCATATGCAAAAAATGCACCATGAGAATAAAGAAACTAAAGTTCCTTGCACATTAAAAGTGAGGTCAGCGTTCCCGCTGTGGCAGAGTTGGTTAAGAATCTGACTGCAACGGCTCAGGTCAACGTGGAGAGGTGGGTTTGATCCCTAGCTTTGCATGGCGGGTTAAAGGATTCTGCATTTAGCTGTAACTCAGATGCAATCCCAGTCCCAGGAACTTCCATAAGCTGCAGGTGCAGCTATAAAGTGATGACAGAAGAGAAATACAGTACTGGCCTGGGAGAGAGTGATGCATTTTTTGCTGTGCCTTATCCTGGGGTGGTCTTTTTTTCTAAGAATCAGGTTAAAGCTGCTCTGAAAAGAGGACGTCCAAGTCAGAAAGGAGTGAACATGGCCCTCAGATCTTTATTGTCTCTCTGCCTGGTGGCATCAGCAAGGGTTTAGGACTATGGCTTTTTGAAATGAGCAGACATCTGATCTGAAAAATTTGCCAGGGCTTTTGAGGATGCCTTAAAATGGTAGTTCGGATTCAGTCTTGAGGAGTAAAGCCTCAGCTGACCACGATAACCATCAGGGAAAGGGCTGAAAAGTGCCCAAGTCCTGCGATTGTCACTATCAGAATGCCACGCTCAGCTACCACACATGCATCCAGTGATGTTCGCCAGAGGAACCCTCCTGGGGGATGCGTTAAGAAAAGTGTAATGTTCCAAATTTAATGCTCTGAGGGGTTAAGAAATGCAGACTTTGCCTGCCTGCTGCAGTGCTGGAGCTCTCTGCTCTGCGTCTTGTCTGGTTTTGCAGTCAGTTCAGAAAGTCTCCATATGATTGTGTGGAGCTTTTAAAATGAATGAATACATTACAAAAGAGATATTTTAGGAGTTCCCTTCATGGCTCAGTGGTTAAGGAACCCGACTAGGATCCATGAGGATTCAGGTTTGATCCCTGGCCTCGCTCAGTGGGTTAAGAATCTGATGTTGCCATAAGCTGTGGTGCAGGTCACAGATGCAGCTCAGATCCCAAGTTGCTGTGGCTGTGGTGTAGGCCGGTGACTGCAGCTCCAATTCAACCCATAGCCTGGGAACTTACATATGCCCTGGGTGCAGCCCCAAAAAGACAAAAAAAGAGAGAGAGAGAGAAAGATCTTTTAAGAGAAAGACATTGTACTCATGTGGGTGACCTCTTCCCCACACCCCTGTATGTGATCAAACCAGACAGACAGACAAACTGTGGACATCTGAATAAAATGAAAGCAATAGAAAGTTATAATACTGAAGTCTTAAAAGAGGGAAGTTAAAAGACAAACTTATATTTCATCCCATCTTATAAGTGTACTTATGATTTGTAAATAATGTGACTTGAGTTTAAAAAATGAGTCTAGCCCTCTTCTTTTTTACCTTCGATCACAGGGTGTTTTGTTTGATTTGGTTTTGGAGGGATGAAAAGACTTTCTCAGGCTCAAGAGCTTATTTATTTGTAAGAGCTGAAGATGTTTTGAAATGCAATACAGATTCTCACAGCTCCGTCCCTGGCTTCTCACAGAGTGCCAGTGGTCTCAAGATTAGTGCTTACTGGTTGGTACATGATTTCAGTGATAGAGATGCTTATTGAGCCCTCTGGGACATGCCCCACTATTACTGATTCCGCTTAACCCCAGGCCTCCCTGACCCTCAGAGATTTACCACCTGCATTCCAAAAGTGCACGGTTTGGTCTTTTTAGTTTGTTTATTTACACTGCAAGATCGTGTTTATCAAGATCTCTGCACCCTGACTAATCAGTAATTCTTGATCAAATTTTTGATCAAAAAGACACAACCAAAGAGAGTCACAGCGGCTCATCTTCACAGCTGAGCTGGCAACCTTCGTAAGAGAATAGTGATCACCAGGTGGTCAGTGACTCCGGTAAGCTTGATAAACACTCTCTCGGAAAGCTTATAATAAAAGTCGCATATGGCAAAGCCTTTTCCCAAGATATCTCATGCTTCTGTGTGGGGGAAGCACATGGGGCAGAGCCCAGACGGAGGAAAGCAATCATTTTCCTTTTTCTTTTCCCAGCTCTGCAACACACAACTAAAACTTCCACAGGAATCTGAATAGACTTTCAGCGACTAAAGGATCCTCTTTGATTTTCACTACTCAGCAGCCAAAGCAACACATTCTGAGCATGTAAAGTAGCTCAGCTGAGCTGCGCAGCTGAGTCGATGCTTTTCATAAAAAGCCACTCACAGCCTAAACCCAGGGAATCAATATCTTGGCCCATATTAGCTCTGCAGCTGAGGATTTCAAGGCTCGTTTCAGTGAGACTGGGCACGAAAGTGCGATGCCTGCCTTGATGGGGTGGGGGTGGGGCTGGTCGGCGCTGACTTGGGAAGTGAAATGAGTGCTGTTTGTCATCCTCACACAGAAGAGACCCTGGTCGTGAAACACCCAACACTGAAGTCTGGTCTGACACAAAGCAGTGAGGCTACTCACCAGAAGGGAGAAGGTCATTACTTCTGTCTGTCTGGGTTAGAGAGAAGTAATGACCTTCTGCATCACCTGTAGCAAAGCTGAATGGAGACATCTCAGCATCTTCCATGAATCCACAACCTCATCTGGGGGAATGGTGTGGCATCATGTTTTCAGACAGCAGGGCTGGTGTTTTCTGATCCTATGGGACTCGCTGCCTCCTTATAAATCAGAGCAGCAAGGCTGACCCTCATACCTAGCTCTCCTTTATCAAGAGACCTGAAGCAAAGCACTATAAACTTCAGCTGCTTGCAATACATTCGAAACAACCAGAAGCCCTGTGATGTTTTGTTCACGGGCTCCTGTGAGATAATATTTAAGCATAAATGAGTACTCCTGACACTTTCTCTCATCACTGCCTCCCTGATGGACCTATAGGGGAATCTGGTTTGGAGAACTGAAGGGACATTCTTGGAAGAGCTTCGTGATGATCTGTGGGGAGATATGACACACAGAGACGGCCTTTGGAACAAACCAGAAAAAAAAAGCTTCAAGGCACAACTTTGATTTTTGGCCCTACATGCTGCTGTCTGCACAGGTATAAGATTCAGATGATAAGGGGTTTGTTAAACTATTAAGATAAATTATGAATTAAGATGATTGTAAAATATTTATGATTATAAGATGAGCCATGGAAACTTCCAGAAGTCCAAGGTAACAATACAAAAACTATGCTCTTTCTATAAAACACAATAGGTCTCTCCAAAGTATACACATTCATGTTCCATGTAATTTATAGCCAGTCTTAAGAGTGTAGGCACCATTTCAGACAAAAAAATTGGAGAAACAATCTTAAAATATGTGGCTTTTAAGAATACATAAAATATGGGAGTTTCCATCGTGGCTCAGTGGAAACAAACCTGACTAGTACCCATGAGGATGCAGGTTTGATCCCTGGCCTCACCAGTAAGGTTAAGGATCTGGTGTTGCCAGGAGCTGTGGAGTAGGTCACATATGCAGTTCAGATCTGGCATTGCTGTTGCTGTGGCTGTGGTGCAGGCCGGCAGCTGCAGCTCCAAATTCCACCCTAGCCTGGGAATTTCCATATGCTGTGGGTATGGCCATAAAAAGAGAAAACACACACACACCACATACAAAATGTGACTGGAAGATGCTGCTACTCCATGAGATACCCAGGCTTGTCAAGGGAAGGCTCAAATACCTCTGCCTCTACCCAACCCTGTCCCTTGTCACGGGTATGAAGTAAAGGGTCAGAGCCCAGCTTCCCGGGGCCTTGACAGTATCTTTGTCTGTAGATTTGGATAAACATCCTGGAGAGGTCCTTGGAGAATCTGTCAGGAAGGCACAACACTCAGAAAGCACGGGGCTGCCCTTGGGGCCTTTGGAGGCAGAAGTGGAGTGTCCTTGATATTCTGCCCTGGCTCTGGGCACTTGGGCTCTCGGTGCTGGAACATTCTGGAAGGGCTTGGTCCACTTCTGATATTGTGTGTCCCAGGGGATCTGTGGGGACCATTTGAATGGTTGTGCCATCGATGCCAAAAGAAAAGCTTCTAGGGCGAAGGTATCCACTGTGTGGGTAAATGGGATTTATTTTTGGCTATGTGCAGAGCTGGGTCAATAATAAGCATGTGGCAAATTACAAATGAAATGTTCATGCCGTTTGGAATTCATCTGGGCCGTGGTCAAAGGAAGCTCTTGTGGTTTTCAGGGAGATGCAGTTCTTGGCTGATGATTAATGGCCCACGAATATTTTTGCAAAAGCAAGTACTCTTGACATGTTCTGGAAAAAATCCAATTACAGCAGTTTTGTCTCATGCATTTCCCTCTGGAGGTGAACATGGGCGCAGCATTCTTTTCCCATTTCTTTCTCTGTGCTCTTGGATAATCTTGAAGACCTTGGAAACTTGCATTTTATTTCTCAATGTTCCTATACAGGCCATGTCTAGTTAAGCCTTTTCAGGGGAAAAGAACTAAATAAATAATTAAAATCAAAGAACATCTCATTAATATTAGAACTAATCTTTACTTCTTTCCATTTACCAACTGGATTCTGCCTGATTTTCTTCAGTCCAAAGATCTATATCATAATAGCTTCATTTCACATTATACCAACGACAAATTTAACTAAGAGATTATTTTTCTTAGAAGTTGTATTACATAGACAGGCTACCACCTAAGTCCCTTCTAGGGCATCATGTAATCCTTGAGGACTTAGAAAATGGTTAATTCCTATCTTCAGTCTGATTTCAGAAAACCTGCAAGATCACTGTGCAAAACCATCCAACTTGCATCATGACAGGTGGAGCATGATCAGTCTGGGCTTTGTGGAATTGCACTGAGGTTTACAGCACATGCGGCACTGCCTCACGGAACCCACCTCCACTGCGTCCATGGGAAACCAAGTCCTACTTACTATGCTGCCCTGAAGAAGCATTCCAATTTTCTGGAAATGAAAATTGCCTTTTGTCTACAAATTGTCATGTACAAGGAATTAAAAAGTGCATTTTACTCTTCCCTGGGACAAAGAAAGGGTGACGGCAGGCTACACAACCTCACCATCAACCGCTACAGGAACAATTGCCAAGGAGCGCCTCTGAGCCTGTGGTGTTTTAAGCTCCGTATGGCTCATATATTCCTACACTACCCCCTATGAAGCAGGAATTATTATCACCCTTACTTCAGAGATGAGGACACGGCAGCATTGAGATGTTAAGTGACCTACCCAAGGTCATGCCATAAATAAATGGCAGAGTCTGGGTTTGAATCCAGGAAAAAGAGATGGGGGAAAAAATGAAAAAATAGCTCCTAATAAGATTACTAATTAATTCAGGACTTTTTTTTTTTTAGTAATATCTGTTATTGGGAAATTATATTTTAAAATGATCAAATTCCTATTGCAAGCATTCTTCAAGCAAGGATCCATGGGTCCCTGAAAGAATCATAGATGAACTTCAGTTTTATGTAAAAGTAGGTGAGTATGTATATTTGTCCATGGCTGAGGTCATGAGCATTACTTAAATCTTCGAAAGGGTCTGAGCCAATACCCACCGCCATTAATAAGCCTCCACTAGGACCCAATGACAGTCCCTAAATTCTGCATCAGGACTAGCCCTTAGTGTTCAGCCAGGGAAGACTTAGTAAAGAACTCGCTTTGGCCATTTCCCAGATCTAGCAGTCACAACAGTGGGCTGAGATGTCAACGGGCCACACAACTGTATCATGACCATGCTAAGGCACCATCTGCATCAGCAACTTGCTGTACTTACCCAAGGAGACAGCGCTAGGTTTTCGATTGTACTAGTCCAATGCCGCAATCCAGTTTCATTGGCCTTGCATTTAGTAGAAGCTCATAACACAGCAAGTGTTTGGTGATCAATGTTGTGCATTTTTATTCTTTGTTATGCCTGCATGGTTATTTCCACAGATATTTGAAGAGTCTATATTAAAGGCGTAACCACCAGGGGGCATCTGGATTCAAACTCTTCACTAGAGATATTTAAAATGATTTTGGATGTGCTCAATGACACCAGTGAGGTCAGCTGTTGCAGGTTAGTTTATCTGAAGGCAGATGCTGAGAAGAGGCTGGCTGTGCAGGGTGTTGACTGCGGATCATCACCTGTGCACAGGTGGGAGAGGAAACAGAATTGGGCAGAAGATGTCAAATCACAAGGCAGGGAGAGCAAAGCCTGAACTGACCTAACAAGAAGCTCTGCAGTACATCTGTCCTTGGATCGGCAGGCCTTGGACAAGGAGACTCTGCAGCTGAGCAATCTCTCGAGTTGCTACCAGCTGGAGGTTGTCTGCTGATACCTGGCAGACAAGTCCAGAAGGTTAGAGTAACCTGGACAGTGCCCCTTCTGGTCCAGGACAGTCCACACCTTGCACACTTAGATCTACTGCTTCAGATCAGCTTGGACAGAAGCTCCTTCAGGATCTGGAGGCCTCTCTTCTTTGGATAAGAGGAAGAGGAAGATCAGCTGCAAACACTAGCCCATGTCAGGACCGCTGGTCTCAGGGCTACAAGTGTTACTCACCCTCTTCCCCCCTCTACTGCCCATTCTGGCTCCATCACCTTTAAACAGCACTTCTGCTGCCCTCCAGGGCTTACGTAGTGGCAGGACTGAGATTCTCATCACCAAGAGGCCTGAGCCCCTGGTCACCATGTACTTCTCAGGCCAGGGCTGCTGTACTTCTCTGTTTACCATTTAAGCTGAGCAACAGAGCACGAATGGGCACCCAAGGGGCCCGCCTGGACGCCAAATGTAGTTCTGTGTGTTCTTCTGTGGTAGCAGTAGCCCTACGCCCTCCTGATGGCCAAGAAAAGTGATGCATCTCTTGCCTGTTACCCCTTGGCACAAAGACTCTGAAGTGTCCAGGAAGCAGTAGAATTAAGAACTAAGAACTAAGATCTCTAAACATCTGTAACCTGGAGTTGTGGGAATGGGATGCATCAATTCCCTAGCTGGGTCACTGGAAGTGATGGTGACCAGGGCCAACTCTACATCCGCCTGGGGTACCAGGCCCATGTATCCTTCCTGCTGGTGGTACAGCCCGAATTAAGGTCTTTGACGCATAGGGCATCCTGTGCTGATCTTGGAGGGTAGCATGTCGGCTGGCTGTGCCCTTCCGTGGGCTGATCTATGGCCTGATGGTGCTGGCGGCTTCTGGCCAGTTAGCATGGGAGATACAGTGGTTCCTATGGGCTCTAATTCCACGGGCCTTTGTCTAATGGGATGTTAAATGGAAACCAGACACATTCTGTAACCACTGCCTGTACAATTCCCACTTTCCTCCACGTATCAGATGGCTGGAAACTGACACTGGGACATCTGTAGGCACTAGCTTCCAGGCCAATTCACCTAAAAATCTCCCACTCTCAACAGCTTAGTTCTTCTAAAACCAAAGACTGAGAGATAGCCTAGAACAAACAAACAAACAAACAACAAACAAACAAACAAAAACTCCCTCCCTGGTTATTTCTTTGTTTTCTAGTAAATCTTATCAAAAACAAAATACAAAAATTGTCGCTCTGAGCTGCTCTGAAAACACACAAACAAACGAAAAAAAAATGCTGTATTTAGTAACTTTAACGGAAAAGTAACTTTAACGGAAAAGAATAGTAAAAAAAAAAAAGGCTACACACATACGTATGTATGTATGACTGAATCACTTTGCTGTGCAGTGAAACTAACATTGTAAGTCAACTGTAGTTCAATAAAATTTCTTTAAAAGATTCTTTCCATGAATTATTGTTGAAGAAGGATATTATCTTTTTTTCTAATGAAAAATGTAGATTTCCCCAAATGATGTGGAAGAAGACATTTTTACTACCCTATTGGTCCTTCTGATTTCTTCTAACACGTGGTGGCAAGATTTATAGGGCCTTGCGCTGGACCCAGAACTTTATTCACATTTCTAAATCTGTATTTAGATACCTGTCAGACCTCAATGAGGAGCCAAGGTGACATCAAAGAGCAGTGAGGTGACATCAAAGAGCAGTGAGGTGATGACTAAAGGTGTGGGACCGAGGCACCTCTCGGATGTGCAGAGACGGCCATTACTTTGAGGTTTCAAGTGTAAGCTTAATTTTTTTCCTCCAGGGCCCCACATAATGTTAATCTTCTCTTTCCCAGCTGATACAAGTTGCTGATATTGACGCTTGTAACCAAGGGGGAAGAAAAGTGTGGAAGACTGCTTTTTTTCCCTTGAACAACACAATCCTTACTGATTTTAAAGGATAGTAATTTGACGGTCTCATGCCAGGTAATGAATGAACATGGCAATTAGGTAGCTCATTGTTGAGACACTATTAGAGTTGAAATGTTTCTTATCTTAGTTTTTTATGGTTGTGTGATTGTGATAATGGAAAAGAGATAGTAAAAACTGCTCCTGGGCCAGCTCCCTTTTCAGGCAATAAAGAGATTAAATCAAAGGGATGTCTGACCTGGAAAGCACTGACAACAGACAGTGGTCCCAGTTCTTATTCCTGCCCCACAATCTAATGACACTAATTAGTCTCTGGAAACTATATTTCAATGAAAGACATGAAAATTCCAATTTAGGCTTTTTCTTAATCTGCCTAGTTTCAAGAAATATATAATGTACTTTATGGTACTGCTGATTATGAATCTCTATAGAAAATATGATTCCAGGATGCTGATTAAATCTGCAACCTCTGAGACTTTTAGAAAATGAGCATCACATGTCAGCTCATGAACATACAGGCCAACTATACATCTTCCTATAGGTTATAGTTATATTTTAAGTAAACTTACAGAAAAGTATAGTAAATAATTGGACAATTCAATATTTATAGGATGATTTACTTGGGAGTATCTCTAAAGGGAGAAAATGAACATTTCTTTTGTGCATCAATAATTAAATAAACCATAGTAATTGTTTACACAGAAAATTAGCTATAAATTTACCTCTTACATGTGATAGTCCAAATAATTTCACAGTAGCATATCTATTTGCTCATTTTCCCCCAAAACAAGGTGGGAGAGTTCTATCAAAAAACTTCTTTTAGCTACTTTTAGAAGTAGAAAAAAGAGTTGTGAAAAGACTAAAAGAGACATCATTACCATAAATTTGTCAATATCCATGGCAATTTTCCACAATAATTTCATACCATTTAACCTAATGGTTTCAACTTGTGGGTTCCACATATAGAAATAAATATTTCAGTACTTATGGACACACATACAAATGACTTTTTACAGTGGTTAAAAAAAAAGCTAGAGTTCCTGCTGTGGCTCAGCAAGTTAAGAACCTGACTGGTATCCATGAGGATGCAGGTTCGATCCCTGGCCTCACTCAGTGGGTTAAGGATCCGGTGTTGCCGGGAGCTGTGGGGTAGATCGAAGATGCCACTCAGATCCCCGCACTGCTGTGGCTGTGGTGTAGGCGGGCAGTTGCAGCTCCGATTCAGCCCCTAGCCTGGGAACTTCCATATGCTGCAGGTGTGGCCCTAAAAAGAAAAAAAAAAAAAAAAAGCCAAAAGCCTCAAAAAAATTAAAAAAACAAAACAACAGAAAACATGCATAGCCTTAATCTCTATTACTAGGAGAATGACTGCATATTCTATAACACATTTTTGTCCTTAAAAATGTTCCTCAACTATTGAAAGGAATGAGTTGGATCTATGAATATTGTCTTGAAGTAATGTCTATGCATCCTGCTAAGACAAAAAGGCAAACGGTGATATAATGTGTACCAACCACATCACCCCTTCTGTAAAATCAAAGACAGAAACAAAATTCTTACATTTGTGCATCTGAAGAAAAAAAAAAAAAAATGGAAAAAGATGGTGTGTGTTCTCGTCATGGTTCAGCAGTTAACAAACCTGACTAGTATCCATGAGGACTTGGGTTCAATCCCTGGCCTTGCTAAATGGGTTAAGGATCTGGCATTGCCGTGAGCTGTGGTATAGGTCACAGGCATGGCTCAGATCCCGCATTGCTGTGGCTGTGGTATAGGCCGGCAGCTTTAGCTCCTCTTGAACCCCTAGCCTGGGAACCTCCATATGCCTCAGGTGCAGCCCTAAAAAGACCAAAAAAAAAAAAAGTTGATATGGAATAAAACTCCTGTTTTATGGCAAGACAAGAAATATTTAAACATAAAAATCTTCTCTGCCCTTTGGCCTCCTCTCTCCACCACTGGGACTGTGTATCTGCCTTATGCATGGACCAAACCTGCCCTGTCAGCCGAAACACCTGCTCAACCACGAAGAGTGGCATTCTCCTTGCATCAACACGACAACTCCTTGAAAGATAACATTCCTTCTTGAGCCTATAAGGGGCCACAATGACGCTTAGACCTGAACTGTGTAAACTGCCAACAATACATCACTAAATGCACAGCCCTCTGACTCTTAAAACATATATAAGTGGGCCTTGACTTCTCAAGGGCTCCACAGTTCTCAGAGCTTTCTCGGATACTCTTCCCAGTTGTAATCCTCAGATGGGGCTTGAAAAAATTTTCCATTTCTTTCTTAGATCGACCAGTTAATTTTTCATTGACAATGGTGTGGAAAAAGATCAACCTATCATCATAGACAAGCTTAGAATAGCTGGGGGATAACATTAGCATTTTCTTTCCACACTCCAATGTTGTTTTACTTTCAAAAGTTAGGCTTTCTGATTTTTTTTTTTTGAAAGCTACAAAAAGGAGAGGCCCTTGAGCATGGAGGCTGAGCATTACCACTTGTAGACCTTCGGACAAGATGATCCACCTCCTTTCACCCCAACGTCCTCAACAGAGGGAATAACAAAATAGACCCTGGAACTGGCCCGGGCTCTACGGGATGCAGATGGGAAGCAGTTAGTAATGTGCTTGGCACTTAGTTAGGGCTCTGTAAGTGGTGATTCCTAAGATGGGAAACTCTAAAGGGCCTATTTGCATTGTTTCCCTTGGTGACAAGCCTGTGAAAACAGAAAACCGGGTACCACTGTAGGTGACAAGTTAACTTGTTGTTTAGCTTTCTGTCAAACCTGTTGGTTCCCCTTTTTCTACCTAGTGTTCAAAGAGAATGCATGTGTGAAGGGAAAAGGCCCCAGCCTACTGGGCAAGAACAGGTAAACCCCTTGAAGTGGCTTCACAGCTGAGTCTTGCATCTGGTCTTAGTACTACTGAGAAGCAGAAACATGAAACATGAGTTCAACAAAAAAAAAAAAAAAAAAAAAAAAACAAACAAATCCTTAAGCACTGCAGGGGTCTCTGTCTTCATCTCTGACTCTGACTCTGTCACACACATGCACACACGTGCGCGTGCGCAAGCACACTCCTTCACACCTACTCAGGTGTTCGTGTTTGTTGGTTTGTTGGTCACGTTCTGTATGTTTTCCTTCCGCTCAGTACAGGCACCGTCACCTCCCACTTCAGGCCCCTCTGACCAGGGCGGCTCCTTTTCAGCTTACTAAGAACCAACTGGCCTTGTTGGTTCTTAGTAACAACAAAACAGAGGGAAAAATCAAGGCCACAATTTGGATGATTCAAATAGCATTTTTAGGAACTCAGACAATTAAATAAAGGAAATAAAAATAAAGCCACTGACCCACCTCCCAGAGACATTCTGAAGACATGAAATATTGAAAGTGAAGGTTTTATGTATCATGGAGGCCAAAAGGTCTTTATTAAAGTGAATGCCCAATTTATCTTATTTGTACAGACTATGTTTACATGATAATTATACCTTAGTTCTGCAGACCTTTTTATCTGTTCACAATGCACTTATTTTGCCTGTTCTCTCCTGCTTTTTATAATATTCCATACAGCTAGTTCATATACTAATTCCCTGAACAGATACCTAATGGCTGCTATTACACCCCAAGCATTGCAAAAGTGAAACCCAATCCCCTGCCCTCAGGAAGCTTACATCCGACTGCAGAGTTAGACAATGAATAAGTAAAATGCAAGCATCATCAGATATGAATAAATGCCAAGAAGAAAAATTAAGCACGGAAGGTATCTCGGACGCGTTGGGAGGGAGTCAGGGTTTTAGACAAAATAGTCACTAATGTGACATTTGAGTGGAGACCTAAGAGAATGTAAGGGCAAGCCCTGAAGCTCACAGGGCAGGAAGCTTCTGGGAAGAAGGAACAGCAGATACCAGGTAAACGGTGGGGACCAGCCAGGAGGAGCATGCGCAGATCAGCCAGCAGAGCTTCGGGACTCCTCTGGCAGCTGAGCAAACAGATGCACTGAGTAACGGAAGTTGGAGAGATTACATGTGGCCATGGGCAGCGCAGGAGTCCTCCAAGCAGGGGCACGACCTGCTTAGCATACGGCAGCACTGTTCCAGCCGTGAAGAGTGGATAACACAAAAGAGGCAGGACAGAAAAGAGGCAGGGAACAATCAGAGAAGTTATGGCCTTGATCCAGGTGAGAAGGGACTATGCCTCGGCCCTAAGTAAGGCTGATGGCAGATTATCGGATGCGTATATTTTGAAGGGAAAATTGACAGGGTTGGTTGATGGGTTACATGTGACCTGTGAAGGGCAGAGGCAGGGGACCTGGAAGATTCTGTTGGTAACAGAGTTAAATAAGTTAAATAAGAAGCGAAGGAGGTCGGTTCTGCACGTCCTCCTATCAAGATGCCAAAGAGCCATCTGAGCAGACAGGTGGAGTAGGCAGTTGAACAAACAAGTTTGGAATCTGGGCTTAGATAACAATTTGGGAGTCCTTGGAAACAGAAGGTGGTTAATCTGTGTGACCCGATGAGATCTGGGAGGGAAGAAGTGAGAAGGATCCTGGGCTCTGTCCAGAAGAGGAAGTGGAACCAGCACAGAAGGCCAAGAAGGAGCAGACAGGAAGGTCTGTGCCACTCCTGGGAACAGATGAAGCTCGGAGCTCAGTTACGTACTCGATTTCTCAATTGTACCTGTGGTTTAGTGGTTATACTGCCTTCCAGAGATTTCCCACACAACAGGTCAGATGGTACAACTATGCTGTAGTTAAGTTGAAAGCTTCTGAAATTTGCCTTCTTTTGAATTGTTTTTCCACTTAAAGCTGTGGAAGCTTGGGAAGCCACATCCATATGCCTCAGTTCCCGTATCTGTAAATTGAGGACAATTGTTGTCTTCCCTTCCTAGGCTGTGGTTAAGATTCGATGGGCTAGTTCACATCAAGCAATTAATCCAATGCCCAGCAGAGGATAGGTATTCAGCATACAATAGCCAGAAGCAGCATGATAGTCCAAAAAATAATCATCAGGGCTTAGAAACATCAACGGGAAAAGTATTACCTATATTAATGCACGTGGGTATTTTTTTACCTGTTTCATTATTTACTTCTGATTATCACGTAAGTCAGTATTGCTATTCCAATCTGGGGATTTCAGGACTCTTAATTTTTTTTTTTTAATATTTAGAGCATTTTGTTTGTTTGTTTCCTAGAACTAAAGAAGTAGGAAAAGGACATTAGATGTAGAAGTCATTTTTTCACATGGAATGAATTTGACTTTTTTTTTTTTTTTTGTCTTTTTGCCTATTCTAGGGCCACTCCCTCAGCATATGGAGATTCCCAGGCTAGGGATCTAATCAGAGCCGCAGCTACAGGTCTACACCAGAGCCACAGCAACGCAGGATCCAAGCCAAGTCTGTGACCTACACCATAGGTCACGGCAACACCAGATCCTTAACCCATTGAGCGAGGCCAGGGATCAAACCCGCAACCTTATGGTTTCTAGTCCTATTCATTAACCACTGCGCCAGGACAGGAACTCCTGAATTTGACTTTTTTTTAATTCTTTTTTTTTTTTTTTTTTTTTTTTTTTTTGGTCTTTTTGCCTTTTTCTAGAGCCACTCCCGCGGCATGTGAAGGTTCCCAGGCTAGGAGTCGATTCGGAGCTGTAGCCACCAGCCTATGCCAGAGCCACAGCAATGCAGGATCCAAGCTGCGTCTGTGACCTACACCACAGCTCATGGCAATGCTGGATCCTTAACCCACTGAGCAAGGCCAGGGATCGAACCCACAATCTCACGGTTCCTAGTCGGATTCGTTAACCACTGCGCCGTGATGAGAACTCCTTAAAATTCTTTTTTCAAGGTCTTGTGGAAACTTTATCTTAGACCAGGGCAGCTTGCAAATGCAGTGATGAGGAAATACGGGGCTACAGCAAATTTAGCTGTGAGTGCCAAACTATGGATGGACAAGCCAACCTGAAGGGTGAAGTTCACTTCTCCAGAACCCGCCCCCACCCCCCATCCTCTATGTGGAAACACTGGGGAAATGCATGGAGTAATGGCCAGAAGGACTTGAACCAAAGTCTTTAATCAGAAAGGCCCTACTTAAATCACAAGCCTAGTCACTCATACTTAATATCACATTTACCTCTTAATTTCTTTTGCCTTAAGACATAGAGTCTTCTTTGAAAATTTCTTTAAGAGTAATCCTAACTTACCATTAGCCATATTTTCCCTATGCCTCTCCTTTTTTCATCACCTTTGAAACTTTTTAACCAATTTAACCTTTTCATAACAAGTTCCTCTAACCTGACCACCCCTCTGTAGTCGCTGATGCAGAGTTCAGCATTTGAAAACATGGAGTGGAGGTGCCCCTCCAAGAACTTTTGTTTTTTAGTGTGCTTTTGGTAGCTTCAGAGAGTTAATGGGAACTGAATTCTATATAGTGCTATGTGAAGGAAAATAGCTTTTCCTCGTAGATCTGAGTTTTCTAAAGAATGTCTAATGCTAAGCACTTCAGCCTCAAGTTCCCTAGCAATAAGTACATAAAATTAATTCTATTACAGCTTTTTCTCATTTTGCATTTTCACGGTAGGAAAAGGCAAATTCTGCCATCAGCAGTTTTCTTTCAACTCATCTTGTTCACAATAAGCCAGATTCTCCAGCATGGTATCAGTGGGCCGGGGCAGGCTGAGAGAGGGAAAGTTGAAAGATGGGATATTATTGATCTGAAATGTGCAATGGGTTGAAGCATAAAATGACACTGCATCACATAAGGGGAAACAGTGTCACCCTGAGGCTTTTTCCTTAGCTATGACATTTCTCTACACTTTTTCTTTGGCATTAGAAAGCTAGGGCTTTTGTGAAAAAGCAGAAACTTCATCTCCCAAAGGAAATTCATTATGAAGGTGAAGATTAGAGGCCTTTACTCTCAAAGCTGCATACACGGTCTTTAGTGAGTTCACTATTTAAAATTTTCCATCCATATTTAAGAGGAGAAGTAAGCGCAGTGACACAAAGGTCAAAGTTCTCTGAAGGCGAACTGACAGAGGACCATGGAAAACTGCCTTCTCTGAACTCCAGGCAGGGTCTGCAAAAGGCTGTCTACAGCAAAAGAGGGCTTTTCTCGAGAGAAAATCAGAGACTGCAGGACTGAAGTGGGAGGATGGCTTTTACTCCCTCGTGTCCTTTGGTAATCTGTGAACACTAGAAGGAAATCTAGTAAAATGTCAACTTTCTAAGTTCAAACTCCAGTGAACCAGGAACCGAAGCCACAAAATGGAAAAGAAGAAAAGAAAAGGGGAAATGCTTAAGAACAACTTTTTCAGTTTATATTGTAGGCTGTTTCCCTAAAGAAAATAGGAAAATGCAACTATGACTGAGTTCATGCCTCACCCCCAAACATCAGTAAGACAGCTGCTTATAACTGACTGCATGGTCTTTTTTTTTTTTTTTTTAATTTTACTCAGTAAGTGTAACCTTTCCCTACAGATTAGGTTTAACAAAATAGATAGGAAGCCACTTTTGGTTTCAGCTCTGACAGGTAGTGAATTTAGAAGTTTGTCACGCCTGCTTTTAATACAAAGACTAATCTCCAAAATATATAAACAGCTCATGCAGCTCATTATCAAATAAAAAAAATCAAAAAATAGGCAGAAGATCTAAATAGTCATTTCTCCAAAGAAGACATACAAATGGACAAAAATCACATGAAAAGATGTTCAATATTGCCAGTGATTAGAAAATGCAAATCAAAACTACAATGAAGTATTACCTTACACCCATCAGAATGGGCATCATCAAAAGTCTACAAGCAATAAATATTGGAGAGGGTTTAGAGAAAAGGGAACCTTCCTACACTGTTAGTGGGAATGTAAACTGGTGCAGCTACTATGGAAAACAGTATGGAGGTTCCTTAAAAACTAAATATAGAACTAGCATATGATCCAGCAATCCCACTCCTGGGCATATATTTGGAACAAATTATAATTTGAAAAGATACATGCACCCCAATGTTAATTGAAGCACTTTTACAATATCCAAGACATTGAAACAACCTAAATATCCATCAACCGAGGAATGGATAAAGAAGATGTGAGATATATATATATATATATATATGAATATTACTAAGCTATTAAAGTGGAATATTACTCAGCCATTAAAAAGTCATGAAATAAGGCCATTTGCAGCAACATAGTTGGACCTAGGGATTATCATACTAACTTAATTAAGCCAGAGAAAGACAAATACCATATATTTTTATATGTGAAATCTTAAAAAAATGATACAAATGAATTTATTTACAAAACAGAAACAGATTCACAAACTTTGAAAACAAACTGATGGTTACCAAAAGAGAAAGGTGTGTGGAGTGGGGTAGAATTAGGAGTTTGTGATTAACATATACACACTACTATATATAAAATAGATAACTAACGAAGACCTACTATAGAGCACAGGGAAATCAACTCAAAATTCTATAACAACATATATGTGGAAAGAATCTGAAAGGATAATGGATATATGTATATGCATAACTGATTCACTTTGCTGTCCACCTGAAACTAATACAACATTGTAAATCAGTTATACCCCAACATAAAATAAAAAAACAACACAGGCAGGTAGGAGCAGTTAAACGACACCTTTGACAAGTTACTGGAAGCAGAGTATGGGCTAGCGTGAGACTTAGCCACTTAGGGAGGTTTAACTCAGGAATCTCACCAGGATCACCTGGTAAAGATCCAGAACTGATGCCCCTGTGTCTCTAGAAGATGGAGGAGTGGAGTCATCACTATGAAAAGTCAACAGCCTCCTCTACCACAAAGCCTCCTCTCCAGGGGAAAGACCTCACCAAAGCCTTGTCTCACTGGAAGCTGGAAGAGAGTCACCCAACTTAAGCCCTCTTCTGGCCTTCCTGTCTCACCTCAGGGGAATTTTTTCAAATTTTATTTTAGAAACACTTGTGAAGGTTCTAGCCCACAGATACAAGCCCATGAAAATCTAAAATTTAATTCTAAGATTATAGAACTTCGCCTTTCCTCCACACATAACACTGCATTTCAGGACTCCCGTGTGATAAAGTGAATTACAACAGAAAGATCTGCAAGACACAGACTCTATCTGAGGACAAGGACTCAGGGAAGCCCAAAGTCAATGAGGGAGATGAAAACAAGAACAATATCTAATTTAAAGCCCAGGCACCCACAGCTACAACAAACATTAAACACAGCCCAACCCTGGTCAGAGTAACATAAAACCTCACATTAAAATTCCATTTACCACAGTTCCCATTACCTGATACACATGTCCAGCATGGTTTTTTTTCAACAACAACAAAAATTACAAGACATGCTAAAGTTCCAGAAGGAACACAGTCTAAAGGCACAAAGCAAACATCAAAGCCAGACTTGGACATGACCTAATGTTTGTAATTATCATATAGGGAATTTTAAATAACAATGATCAATATAATAAGAGCTCTAATGAAAGAAGTAGACAGCATGCAAGATAACAGAGTTACATAAGCATAAAAATATGGAACCTTAAGAAAGAATCAAAAGGAAATGTTACAAGTCAAAAACACTGTAATTAATGCAGTTGCCTTAGGTGGGCTCATCAATAGACTGGACACCACCAAAGAAAGAATCAGTGAACTTGAAAATAGGTCAATAGAAATTTCTTGGTGTTCCTCTTGCGGCTCAGTAGAAACAAATCTGACTAGTATCCATGAGGATGCAGGTTTCACCCCTGGCCCTGCTCAGTGGGTTAAGGATCTATCCAGCATTGCCATGAGCTGTGGTGTAGGTCACAGATGCAGTACAGATCTGGCATTGCTATGGCTGTGGCATAGGCCAGCGGCTACAGCTCCAATTTGACCCCTACCCTGGAAACCTCCATATGCCAAGGGTGCAGCCCTGAAAAGACACACACACACACAAAATAGAAACTTCCTAAACAGAAATGAATATAGAAAAAAAAAAAAAAAGGAATGAGTAAAACAGAACAGGGCATCTAGTTACCAAGGGAAAGTTTTATTATTTTTAAATTATTATTATTGTTATTATTTTGCATTTTAGTGCTGCACCTATGGCATGTGGAAGTTCCCAGGCTAGGGGTTGAATCAGATCTCCAGCTGTCGGCCTACGCCACAGCCACAACAATGCAGGATGCAAGCCACGTCTGCAGCCTAAACCACAGATCATGGCAGTGCTGGATCCTTAACCCATTGAGTGAGGCCAGGTATTAAATCCACATCCTCATGGATACTAGTCAGGTTTGCCACCTCTGAGCCATGACAGGAACTACTATGTGAAAGTTTTAAAAACTATAACTTAGTGTGCAGCAGTGGACATACCAAAACCAGAAGAAAGAGGAAATGAAGCAAAGGAAATATTTTAACAAATAATGGGCAATAATTTTACAAAATTAATTATAGGCAACAAATCAAAACTTTAGCAAGCTCAGAGAACACCCAGAAAGATAAATACCAAATATCTACACCTAGGCATAATCATACTCATGCTGAAAACCAAAGACAGAGGAAAAAACCTGAAAGAAGCTGGAGAAAATAAAATGCTGTACTATAGAGAGGCAAGAATGAGGATGACAGAAGGTTCTCATTGGAATCAATAATCTCTTTAAATATAGAGTTCCCATCATGGCTCCATGGAAATGAATCTGACTAGCATCCATGAGGATACAGGTTCGATCCCCGGCCTCATTCAGTGGGGTAAGGATCCAGTGTTGCCGTGAGCTGTGCTATAGATCACAGACACGACTTGGATCCTGCGTTGCTGTGGCTGTGGTGTAGGCCAGCGGCTACAGCTCTGATTCGACTCCTAGTCTGGGAACTTCCATATGCCATGGGTGCAGCCCTAAAGAGAAAAAAAAAAAAATCATAATAATCTCTTTAAATATGAATGGTCTAAATACACCAATTAAAAAACAGAGATTGTCAGAGTGAATTTAAAAAAAAAAGACCCTGGGGATACTCATGTGGGAACTATATACCTACATAATATATTTTAAGTAACTTTTAAATAACTATATATATTTTTAAGTGATATCTTTTAAGCAATTTTTATTCCTTTTAAACAGTGCAGAAATCTCGTTGCTAGTGTGTCTTCATCTAAAATGTCTCTGACATTCTTTTTGAACATTTTAGGACTAGGTACAAATCTTAATTTAATCTTTTGTATTTATTAGCTGTTGTCTTTTGAAAGATAAATTAGATCAATTTATTTTACTCAGTTGTCTTTCATAACAGCACAGCTCAAGAATTTTATTGAGCTCGAAAAAAAGTAATGCAGAAGTAAAATTCTTATTGAATTGGATAAACATAGATACTAATACATGTATTTATGCACTTGTAACTCTCCACTTTCCTTAGAGGGATTTTTAAAATCTTTCATGCTTGCTCTTCTATTACTTAATCATTTTGTGTCATTCTTATTCCTGCCTATCTTTCTGACCAAGATGATTTCAAATTTAATCATTCTCACAATGATGTATTTTAAAATGACTTATGTGCAAAAGGTAAAAGCAACTGCACTGATGTGCAAATGTTAAATCGCTCAGGTTCCAAGCCTTGGACTATGTCTCAAGAACTAGCTTTTGCTAATGTGCAAAGCTTGTGCATATAAGAGTCCTCTGTCACTCTATCATGCTTCTACTCTCTTCTCAAATTGCTATCTACCAACCTGAAATTGCCTGGTTGTGATCAATCAAATGAGAGTCAACTTCACCTTTTTTAAGCAAAAGTACTTTAATGACTTCAAAACACAGCACGTGAAACAGTCCCTTGGTGCCCTAAGTCCTTCCTTAAGCTTTTCTTTTCTTTTTCTCTAGTTCCACCTAGGAGTAACTTACTCCTCTCTTTAGGATTCCAATTTCACGGCTGTGGAAAGCAATCTATGATTCAAGGGACTATGAATAAAATTTAATACAAGAATATTGACCAGAGTCCTAAAAAATCTATGTCCAATTCATTTTGTTCTAATTTTTTTTCTTTTGTCTTTCTTCAGGGCCACACCCATGGCTATGGATGTTCCCAGGTTAGGGGTTGAATCAGAGCTATAGCTGCGGGCCTCCACCACAGCCACAGCAACGCCAGATCTGAGCTGCATCTGTCACCTACACCGCAGCTCACAGCAACGCTAGATCCTAAACCCAGTGAGCAAGGCCAGGGATCAAACCCATGTCCTCATGGGTACTAGTCAGAATCGATACCACCGAGCCACAACGGGAATTCCCTTTAATATTTCTCAGTTGAAAAACAATTCAGGAAAAAAAAAAATGCTGGGAAGGGTTTAGCTTGCTGCTGGATGAGCCGCTCTTTGCTTTCACAGCAAGAGAATCTCAGAGACCCTACAGCCCTGCCAATTTGCTATTGAAAAATAAATCCCACTCTATTCAATGTGCACAGAAATCTAACAAAGCCATTCATTTTCTTAATTTCTTAATTTTTTTTCAGCTTCATGGGAATAGGAATAAGTTTCCAGATCTTCCTTCACTGAAGTTGATATTTTAAGGTTTCCCTTTTTACCTCCCCAATGTTTCTCTTGAACCCACTCCACAGTGGTGTCTTTGGGAGTTAAACACAAAGCAACAGAGACGTACTGAACATATTGATCACTGAGTAAAATGGTTTCCCTGGCAACCATAACTCAGTGAAAGCCCACAGAACTGCCTTCCTTTCACACATGAATTTTTTTCCTAATGATTTCAGACATCACAGATGGCAGAAACAGATACAAAAGTACCTACCCAAACTATGTTGCTACAAAAATAAAGCTGATTCAGCAAGAGAGACTCTGTTCTGTGATTAGCTAATATATTTCTAATTTTAGCATAATTTTTCAATAATTATGAAACAAATTCATTCCTTTGTGCATTGCAGTCAGTGAATACTACTGCTATCACAAATCATCACAAATTTAGTGGCTTAAAACCACAAACCTTCATTATATTATCTTACAATTCTACAGGTTAGAAGTCTGACACATGCCTCACTGGACTAAATTAAGGTGTTGGCAGGGCTGCATTCCTCCCTGGAGCTCTAAGGGAGAATTCATTGTCTCATCTTTTTCAGTTTCTAGAAGACACCTCATCTCTGGCTCAGCCCCCCCCGCCCCATCTCTTTTTTAAGCTCTAGCAATATCACATCTCTCCAGTTCTCCCTCCATCACCACTTCCAGCCAGTAGAGATTCTTGCTTTTAAAGATTCTTCTGAGTATACTGGGGCCACCTGGATAGTCCAGAATAATCTTCCCATTTCAAGGCAGACCCTTAACAACATTGCAAAGTCTCTTGGGCCATGTAAGGTAACATATTCAACTGTTCCAGGGATTAGGCCATGGAGGTCTTTAAAGGACCATTACACTGCCTGCCACAATGAGTCTATCGTCTAGCACACTGACAAAAATAAGTAGATGCTCCTCAAAATATCGATGTGCAATAGAGCATGCTCTTTGAACTGCTTCTTTTAAGTGTTGGTGAATATTTCACATTGATTTAAAGCAGAGATCAGCAAATCTTTTCTGTAAGGAGCAGACCCTGTGTATATTTGGCTTCGCCAACCATTCAGTCTCTGTTACAACTACTCGATTCTGCCATCGTTGTATGGAAGCAACCATTGACAATCCATAAGTGAATGAGCTTGGCTGTGTTCCAACAAAAATTCCTATGTAAAAACAGGCAGTGGGCCAGATTTGGCCTGTGGGCTATGGTTTGCTGATCTGTAAACTAGAAGTATGAAATCTCTATTCCCATAGTACAACCTGACACACATTTTCAAAACTGAGACCTCTTTTGGGGGGATAAAGAAGATAATGAAACTAAAAGTCTGCATTTGACCTCTTTAACAATATAATGAAGAATATAGCATTCTTCATTATCATAAAATCTTTGTAAAGTCCCAATGATAGGGAATAAGACCACAAAGAAGACCAAGAGTCAACCCTCAATGGGCTTATAATATAATTGGATAGGTGACACATATTCATCAAAAGGTCATCACATAATTTTTGATCTACATTTGAATATATTATTTAGCCTCCAAAATATTATCTTTAAACATTATATAATGAGAGCTCCCCTTCTGGAGAGTCTGGTAATGGCAAAGTACTTCCTGCAAACAACAATGATAAACTCTGGACAAAGTTTTTGTTTGTTTGTTTGTTTGTTTTGGTCTTTTTGCCATTTCTTGGGCCGCTCCCCGCGGCATATGGAGGTTCCCAGGCTAGGGATCTAATCGGAGCAGTAGCTGCCGGCCTACGCCAGAGCCACAGCAACGCGGGATCTGAGCTGCATCTGCAACCTACACCACAGCTCACGGCAACGCCGGATCGTTAACCCACTGAGCAAGGGCAGGGACGGAACCGCAACCTCAAGGTTCCTAGTCGGATTCATTAACCACTGCGCCACGACGGGAACTCCTGGACAAAGTATTTTTAAAAATAAAAAAACTAGAAGTTCCTATTGTGGCTCAGTGGTAATGTAACTGATTAGTAACCATGAGAATGCAGGTTTGATCCCTGACCTCTCTCAGTGGGTTAAAGATCCAGTGTTGCCACAAGCTGCAGTGTAGATTGCAGACATGGCTCAGATCCCAAGTTGTCATGGCTGTGATGTAGGCCAGCAGCTGCAGCTCCAATTCGAGCCCTAGCCTGGGAACTTCCATGTGCCATCTGTATGGTCCCAAAAAATAAATAAGTAAATAAACAAACAAACAAACAACCACATGTCAGCAGTGGAGACTGACCAAAAGCACACTGCACCTGTAGAGGAGTCTGTCCTTGATAGAAAATAATTTACTGGATGAAAATTTGCTCTTGTTATGACTCTTGGCTAAAAGGCACACCCCAGTCTGTGTGGCATAAACCAGAATTAAAACAGCAGTCTGATCTCTCTGGCTTAAGAAGTCAGAGTGTGGGAGTTCCCGTCATGGCTCAGTGGTTAACGAATCCAACTAGGAACCATGAGGTCGTGGGTTCGATCCCTGGCCTCACTCAGTGGGTTAAGGATCCAGGGTTGCTGTGTGCTGTGGTGTAGGTCACAGATGCGGCTCGGATCCCGTGTTGCTGTGGCTCTGGCGTAGACTGGCAGCAACAGCTCCGATTAGATCCCTAGCCTGGGAACTTCCATATGCCGTGGGAGCGGCCTTAGAAATGGCAAAAAGTCAAAAAAAAAAAAAAAAAAAAAAGTCAGGGTGTGGAGTTAACAGATGCTAGAAAGCATAGAGAATAATAAGAAATTCCAGAAATTAGGGAGTCACAGAAGAGGAATCCTCAAAACTGCATGTAATCTCTGTCCAAACCCTCAGCTGACCCCTGACCTTTGTATGCACTGGAGAAACACCAAGCTTCCCTGTGAAAAGCAACAGCTGGAAAGTTAGAAAAACTGAGCATTTTCACCTGCTCTTCATTCCAAGGATTCAGACATTGAGGTTTGATTCCAATAATACTGATGAAGTTAAGTTGCCACTAGAACGAAAATCTATAGTTATAAAAGGAGGACAAAAGGGACCGGAGACTCTATCATCTTTACAAATGAATGTATCCTTTAAAAAAGTCTGGTGCACTATGAACATGGAAAAAAACCGGAAAATGTGAACAACTGCTAAAAAGAAAGGTGGTATGCAGTAACAGAGGTCAAGATAACACAGACATAATTAGAAGGCAAGGACTTTAGAGGTGGTATAATAAATACGTCAGCGACCTAAAGAAGAGCATGATCATTATAAATGAACTGAAGAAGAAAATCTTTTGAGTAAAGGAAACTGTAAAAAGAGAACCAAATGGAAGATTTAGAAGAGCAAAAGTAAAATGTATAGAATTTAAAATATTTACTGTATAGGCTTATCAGCTTATTGGAGACAGCCAAAGAAAATGTTAGTGAACCTAAATACAAATCAAATGTGAAAAAAAGAGAGAAAAACTATTGAAAAGAGTATGAACAGAGCCTAGTGGTACAATAGCAAATAATTTGCACATGTACAACTGGAGTACCAGAAGGACAGGAAGAAGAAGATAAATTTGAAGAAATAATGACTGACAGGTTTTCAAATGTAGTAAAAACAAGATATAGGTCCCAAGAAACTCCATAAACTCTAAGTGAAAAAAGAGAGAGAGAGAGCAAGAGCCAGAGAGCAGGTTCCCGCTGTGGCTCAGTGGTAACAAACCTGACTAGTATCATTGAGGATGCGGGTTTGATCCCTGGCCCCACTCAGTGGGTCAAGGATCTGGCATTGCCGTGAGCTGTGGTGTAGGTCACAGATGCGGCTTGGATCCCAAGTTGCTGTGGCTGTGGCGTAGGCCAGCAGCTGGAGCTCCGATTTGACCCCCAGCCTGAGAACCTCCATATGCCACAAATATGTGACCTCAAAAAGCAAAAACAAACAAACAAAAAACAAAGAAAACCATGGAGAAAGAAATAGAGGAAGAAATAGAGAGAGAGGAAATATGTAACACAGTTAAACTGCTCAACACTGAAAACTAAGCAGAAAATCTAGAAATCAGAGAAAAATGTCATTATTATATATAAGGATGGAATGACATTAATAATGGCTGATTTCTCATCAGAAACAATAATAGCCAGAACATTATGTCTGATAAAAAGTGTCAGTAGAAGAAAATCACTTTCAAATGAAAAAAAGTTGAGAAATTTCCACCAGCAAACCAGCACTATAAGAAATACTAATAGAAATTTTTCACTTTGAAGGTGAAAATGACACCATAGGATCTACAGGAAGAGAAAAATATTTGAAGTGGGTGCATATATAAGACTCTTGCTTTTTTGTGCATGTATATGCCTATCTCTCCATGTATTTTTTGCTTTTCTCACCATGTTTAAAAGCATGTGCAAAAAATAAATAAATAAAAAAAAATAAAAGCATGTGCATGTTTAAAACAAAAATAAAAGAGAAATAATGCCAAATTGTGGCATTTGTAATGTATTTGATATAAGACACAAGTAACAACAGCATGTAGAATCGGGTCATAAATTGTGTTAAACTGCTGTGTGGTTTTTACATTTTACATGAAGGGACGCGATATTGGCACTAAGTACGCTGTGATCTATATTGTAGTCCCTAGAGCAAACACACACACACACACACACACATACACACTACAAAGAGGCATCGCTACAAAGCCAATAGGGGAATTATACTGAAACATTAAAAAGTATTAAATAAAGCAAATGAATGCAGAAAAGGTGAAATAAATGAATGTAAAGCTGAAGGGACAAAGACAAAAGAATAATAAAATGTATGATCCTAAATCCAAGCATATCAATAATCATTCAATACAAAAGAATGAAACACTCCCAATGAGAAGCAGAAAGTATCAGCATGAATTTAAAAAGCCATCTCTGAGAGCTCCACCTGAAATATAAAGGCATGAAGAAGTCGTAAGTAAAAGGATGGAGTGAAATACCATGTAGAGTGACCTGAGCAGCTGCAGCAGTAGGAGGAGGAAAATGACGTCAATACAAGGGTTATTACCACAGACTTAGAGGGACAGTTCATCAAGATAAAAGCTTAATTCACCAGAAATACATAATGATTATCCAGTTTGTACAATAGTTGAAGAGTTTAAAAATATACAAAACACCTCCGACAGAATTCAATGGGAAAATAAACAAATCCATACTCACAGATTAAATGAGTCAATATTGTTAAAATATCATTTCTCCAAAAATTGATCTTAGAGTCAATGCAATCTCAGTTAAAATCCCAGAAAGATATTTTTGGTAAATAATTACAAGCTGACTCCAAAATTTATATGGAAATGCTCAGGACCAAATAATCTTTTAAAAAGGAAAAAAAAAAAAAAAAAGAGAGAGAGAGAGAGTTTCCGTCATGGCTCAATGGGTTAAGAACCTGACTATTGTCAGGTTTGATCCCTGGCCCCACTCAGTGGATTACGGATTTGGCATTGCCATGAGCTGTGGTATAGGTTGCAGATACAGCTCCAATCTGGTGTTCCCATGGCTGTGGCGGCAGCTCCATTTCAACCCCTAGCCTGGGAACTTCCATATGCTGCAGGTGCGGCCCTAAAAAAGACAAAAAAAAAAAAAAAAAAAAAAAAAAAAAAAAGGAGTTCCCATCGTGGCGCAGTGGTTAACAAATCCGACTAGGAACCATGAGGTTGCGGGTTCGGTCCCTGCGCTTGCTCAGTGGGTTAACGATCCAGCGTTGCCGTGAGCTGTGGTGTAGGTTGCAGACACGGCTTGGATCTTGCGTTGCTGTGGCTCTGGCATAGGCTAGTGGCTACAGCTCCGATTCGACCCCTAGCCTGGGAACCTCCATATGCCGCGGGAGCGGCCCAAGAAATAGCAAAAAAAAAAAAAAAAAAAAAAAAAGAGAGAGAGAGAGAGAGAGAGAAAGCAAAGAAAAGCAGATGGATGTGTGAGTGCTATGGACAGAGGGCAGGCACCAGATGCCCAGGTGCCCTAAAAAGGGGGAGAAAGAAGGAAAAAATATTTGGAAGACTTCTACTACCAGGTTTCAAGAGTTGCTATACAAAGTCTTGATACAGGCTTGATAAATAGCCTGATGGAATAAACCCATTCTTATATGATCAGCAATACATTGATTCATGAGGTTTAAGGAAAGACGCTGTCTCTGTAGCATCAAAGTGCAAAGTGAAGCAGCAAGTGCTGATATAGAGGCTGCAGGAAGTTATCCAGGAGAGGGACTAAGATATTCACAAAGGCGGCCACACTCTACAGCAGATTTTCACTGTAGATAAAGCAGCCTTACAGTGGAAGAAGATACCATCCAGGGCTTTCCCAGCTAGAGGGGAGAAGTCACTGCCTGGTCTCGAAGCCTCAAAGGACAGACTGACTCTCTTGTTATGGGCAATGCAGCCGGTGACTTTAAGTTGAAACCAATGCTCATTAACTGTCCTGAAAATCTTGGGGTCCTTAAGAATTATGCTAAATCACTCCGCCTGTGGTCTATAAATTGAGCCCAAAAAAGCCTGCATGACAGCACTTCTGTTTACAACATGGTTTGCTAAATATTTTAAGCCCACAGTTGAGACCTAATACTTAAAAAAAAAGATCCCTTTAAATATATTAGTGCTCGTTGACAATGCACTGGTCACACAATAGCACTGCTGGAGATGGACAATGAGATTAATGGTGTTTTCATGTCTGCTAATGCAATTATCAATTCTGCAGCCCATGGATCAAGGATTAATTTTGACTTTCAAAGTCTTATGATTTAAGAAATATTTTGTAAGGCTATAACAGCCACAGATAGTGATGCCTCTGCTGGATCTGGACAAAGTAAGTTGAAAACCTTCTCAAAAGGATTCATTATTCTGGATGGCATTAAGAACATTCATGATGCATAAGAAGACGTCAAAATATCGACATTAGCAGGAGTCTGGAAGAAATTGATTCCAATCCTCAGGGATGACTTTGAAGTGCTCAAGACTTCAAAGTGGAAGAGTGGAAGAAGTAACTGCAGATGTGGTGGAAACTACAGGAAAAACAGAACTAAAGTGGAGCCTTGAAGATGTGACTGGATTGCAGTAATCTCATGGCAAAATTTTTTTTGTTGTTGTTTTTTTGTTTGTTTTGTGTTGTTTTGTTTTTGTTTTGTCTTTTTGCTATTTCTTGGGCCGCTCCCTCGGCATATGGAGGTTCCCAGGCTAGGGGTCTAATCGGAGCTGTAGCTGCCAGCCTATGCCAGAGCCACAGCAACTCGGGATCCGAGCCGCGTCTGCAACTCACACCACAGCTCACGGCAACGCTGGATCGTTAACCTACTGAGCAAGGGCAGGGATCGAACCCGCAACCTCATGGTTCCTAGTCGGATTCGTTAACCACTGCGCCACGACGGGAACTCCTCATGGCAAAATTTAATGGATGTTGCTTCTTATGGAGTTGCTTCTTATGGATCAGCAAAGAAAGGTGTTTCTTGAGATGGAATCTATTCCTGCTAAAGACACTGAGAAGATAGTTGAAATGACAACCATGATTTAGAACATTACATAAACTTAATTGATAAATTAGCAGCAGGGTTTGAGAAGGTTGACTCCAATTTTGAAAGGTCTTCTGTATGTAAAATGCTATCAAACAGCTATAGAGAAATCGTTCTTGAGAGGAAGAGTTGATCAAATGCAGCAAAATTTTTTATTGTCTTATTTTTAAAAATTGCCGGTTACCCCAACCTTCAGCAACCACCACCCTGAGCAGTCAGCATCCATCAACATCAAGGCAAAACCCTTCACCCATAAAAACATTATGACTTGCTAAGGCTCAGATGTTGGTTAGCATTTTTTAGCAATGAAGTATTTTTTTCGCTGCACGCATGGCATGAAGGAGTTCCCAGGCCAGGGATTGAACCCACGCCATAGTAGTGGCAATACCAGATCCTTAACCCTCTGAGCCCCCAGGGAAGTCATGCAACAAAGTATTTTTACATTAAGGTATGTACATTGGATTTTTTTAGACACAATAATACTGCATATTCAACAGACTATTATGTAAACATAATTTTATATGTGCTGAGAAAACAAAAAATCATGTGAATTGCTTTGTTTTGATAGTCTCTTTATTGCAGGTGTCTGGAATGGAACACATGATATCTTTGAAGTATTCCTGTAACCCCTTTTGGAGAAAGATTTAGCAGCTTATTACTAAGTTAAATGTTTATCTACCCTATCAACTAGACATTTCATTCCCAGGTGTTACTCAGAGGAAAAACTTTTTATCTGTCCCAGAAGGCTCCTAACCATTTGCTAGTAATAGCCCCAACCTGGAAACACTGCCAGTGCTCATCAACACAAGCATCGACAAGCAGTTTTTGTGGTGTGTCATACGATGTGATACTAATAACGAAAAAAAGGAACGAACTACTGACAGATGACGACATGGATGAATCTCACAAAAATTATGAATGAAAGAAGCTCGACACAAAAGAGGACCTACTATGTGGTTTAATTCACAGAATTTCTAGAACAGGCCTCGCTCAGTGGGTTAAGGATCCCACATTGCTGTGACTGTGGCGTAGGCCGGCAGCTGCAGCTCCAATTACACCCCTAGCCTGGGAACTTCCACACACTGCAGGTGCAGCCCTAAAAAAAAATAAATAAATAAATAAATAATGAAGAAAGTAAGAATCTATGTGTCTATAGTAACATAAATAAATATTAATAAGCGGGAAGATAAGAACGATTGTCTTTGTGGTAGAATGCCAACTAACAAATGTAAAAAAAATAGTGTAGCTAGAAAATCCTCCAAGGATGCTAAAACTGATGATTAAAACAAAGGCTGTTGAGGAACAGAATATTTACAGGCTAGTCTGCAAGTATCTCTTCAGGGACCTTATCATCTCAATTAAAGGATCAATGTCAATACACATCAATATTGGGAAAAACCAAATGTACATGCCTCTTGATATAACACACTCAGAGAGAGAGAACATCGCTTCTGCGGTATGTCTGACAATATATACAATCAGAATCTAATCAAGGAGAAACAGCCAAACTCCAAAAGAAGAAGGTTCTCTAAAATAACATCTGTTTCCCATTAAAATGGCAATATCCATAAAGATCGTTAAAAGGCTGAGGGATTGTTTTGGAATAAAAGAGTCTACATTAGCAGGACAACAAGTATTTGTAATCCTGGCTTACACGCTGCATGAGAAAATAAAATTAGCTGTAAAGGAATTATTGGGATGATGGACAATTTTTGTCTCTGGATCAGATAAAGAGTAGTGTATCAATGTTAAATTGATATTTCCATATTTTTTACAATTGGATCATGGTTATGTAGGATAAGATCCCTGTTCTGGGGAAATACATTTTGAAATATTTAGGAGCAAAAGGACTCAATGTCTTCACATTACCAAAGACTGAGAAAAATATGCAGATATAAATAAACACATAGCGAGAGAATGATAAATCAAATAGGATAAAATGTAAACAAACTGGTGAATTGAGTAACAGGATAAGAGTTCCTAACACTATTCTTGCAACCTGTTTGAAAGTTTGAAATTATCATTAAATTTAAAATGTACCAAAAAAGAAACATGTAAAAGAAAGCTATGGAGCCAGGATTGCCTTTTGTAGTAACAACCACAAGGGTATAAAGAAAATAGAAAGACTTGAGGTATTATTTCCATTGAAAAGCAATCAACAAATTAGACCAAAGTTCAACAGCTAAAACAAAGCCTCTTTTTACCTCCTGCCTCCCTCGTCGTTCTAGGTTAACTAGGATGTGAAACCAGAACTTTGCTTCCTGATCTTGTAAAACTTTTTACTTGTCTTTTTTCCATGTGTCTGCTTTGCTTTCCAGCCTCTCACGTCTGGAATTCTCCAAATCACTGGTTCCAACTGGATCATTTTCCACAAATGGTTTCAGAGTTAAAGAATTATCTCTTTTTATAAACCCCAACAGAAAGCAATCAAATATTTATCATATAGCTAAATAGCAGAACCTTCCTCAAGAGAAAATGCCTTTTCCACTGGGTCCCATGTTTTCTTGAGTGGCTTTAGATATCGCCTAAAGAATTTTAGAAGGAATTCTCATCTCAGATTAGTAAGTAGATGATAGCAGGCTTATTTTATTTGCAAGTAGCCACCATAATTAGATTTGGAAAAAGGGGGGTGGGGGGAAGACATGATTACAATGCTATGTTGTTGAACTGGAGAGAAAGAGGATGGACTTAAATTTATAATGTGGGTTGAACTGTTCCCATTTGCAGGGACCTTTATTGTGGAAATACCTGGGTTGTATATGGTTTTTATTTACTTCTCCCTCCAACCTTGGGTTCTCCAATCCCCAATAACTTTTTTTCCCAAACCTGCAATTACTGAGATCACAAATAATGTGAAGCATCACAGCTGGTCCTGGCATGTGTCCAACACATAATCACCTGTCGTGTGTACTAATTCCTGCTATGATTAAGCCCCTTTATTCTCAGTAGGGTCTGACAGCTCTATTGTTTAAAATGTCACCCATTAATAGAACAGGCATGAGCTTGTCTGTACTCTAACTAGTTCCCTTGCATATTTTCTATGTCAGCTCCAGTTAAGCTGTTCTGAGTATTTGATGAGTAATCACTTTTCCTGAAGCCTGATATTGTCAGTAAAAGACTCATAACATGTGAGACCCCAGCTTAGTTAGATATAAACATGGATTCAAACAAAATCTTCTAGAAAACACTAGAAAAAGTGTTTAATGGGCTCCAGACTAAAGGAGCAAACACAGAATGTTTTTGGTTTCTTTTAAGATAAAATGCCAGGGCTTGAGTATAACAATAATAACATTTTCCTTTGTTTGGGGAAAACAAGCCTATAGCTAAATCTGTGGGAAATCTGCCATTTAAAATATATGTTCAACATATTTCTCAATATATATGTTCAATATAGTTTCAACATGTTACTGACAATGAAAAGAATCTTTTCAAAATCTTTTAATTTTCTCTAAAACCCAAATCTAAGTAGTAATTAAATGACATATCTTATGAAACAGATAACAGAGATATGAAACTCACTTCAGCTAAAAGAAGAATCCAAATACACTCTATAGGTGCCCATGAAAATGGAAAATTACAAGTGCTCATTCTGTTATTTGAACTGAAAATTGTGTGTGATCCTAAAGAGCTCCATTGAGTAAAGTTGGCACAGCCCTTAAGTGGCCCAAATAGTGATGCCAGGAAGAATAAGGAGGCTTTGTATTAATGCTTAAGTTCCATCTCCCAACTATATCTCATTCAAATTCATGCATGCTTTGCTAATATCTTTCACCTGCTACTGTTTGCATTTGTGGTTGCAACTCGGTTCCTCCAGTCCTTAATCAAATCGCAGTCTCATTTCTGTAGCCCAGACAGAGACTGTGCAATCATGTCTGCACCAGTTTCCACTGTCTGACGCTTGGCTAAAGTTGGATGAAAGACCATACCAAGTTCCACCGATTGTGCAGAGACCCATCTGAGAAGAATGCCTTTCCCAGATCCATCTGATCCACTGGCTGCAAAGACAGATAATAGACAGACAGATAGATATAGATAGACAGACAGACAGACAGAATGAATGAATAAGAACTCCCAACTCCAACATTTCCATCCTCTGAGAAGAGCCTTTCAGATCCTTGTCTGTTGCGTTTTATCACCAAGTCCTGACCCTTCCCTAACACACAGTGAAGACTTTATCCCAATGGATCAAAGAACCTGACAAGCGGCCAAAAGTTAACAACTCAATCAACAGGAAGTCAAAACACACATTAAAAACACTGATCTAGAGGAAGAGAAGGTTTGAGTGGAGCACCTCTGGCAATCGCATGAGATACTCTGAAAAGACCTGATACTTTGGGGACAAGATTTTAAGAGGAGAGGATTCTAAACACAGTCTCAGAATTCCACCCTTCCATCAGCACAATATAAAGCTTTTTGATATGGTGCACTTACATTTCGTCCACATAGAGGAACGGATATATAGGGAGCTAGGCTTTATCCTGGACAAGTGCTTCCCTTCCTCTCCTCCTCTTGAAGGAAATCCCAGCAGGCTGCCAAAGGACAGCTCCTGTGAGGACAGATAAATATCATCATTTGCAGAAATTAGGCAAATACGTAGATAGCAGAACAAACTGGTACTTAAGACTGCCATGTTTCTAAAAATAACAACAGTAACAATTACCTTTGAAAATGCTTGTTAAATTGTCTAAAACTCTTTCAAAAATAATAGTTAGGAATACTACTGAATCATCAATCTTTTTTAAAGCCACCTGTTAACTGCCATAAAACCTTCTCTGTTGACATAATTTGTTGCAGTTATTCAGTCTTTTACAGATATAATTTTTACATAATTTAGGGTAAAAACATATTAATTTTATTTTGTAAATTGCATAAATTTTTTTTTGTCTTTTTGTCTTTTAGGGCCACACCCATGGCAAATGGAGGTTCCCAGGCTAGGAGTCAAATTGGAGCTGTAGCCACCCAGCCTACACCACAGCCACAGCAATGCAGGATCTGAGCCGCATCTGCGACCTACACCACAGCTCATGGCAATGCCAGATCCTCAACCCACTAAGGGAGGCCAGGGATAGAACAGGCATCCTCACGGACGCTAGTCGGGTTCGTTAACCACTGAGCCACAATGAGAACTCCAAATTGCATAACATTTTAAATGTGCTTGGAGAACTTTCTGATAATAAAAGCCTATACTAAGTCCATTTGAAAAGGGGAGCAAGAAAATAATATTCCAAATAAAAATTGCCCACTTGATTTCCTCAGTATTTTAAGTATTTTACTCTTCAGAATTTCTTAAAGCTAATTATAACTATTTAAAATAGCATAACCTTATATGGATGCATATATATGATTGCATATGTGTATAATATAGTCACTTGTTAGAATCTTATAATAAAGTATACCAATTTAGATATATCATAAGTCAGGTCATATATTTCCCCACATACAGGAACTAAATATGCTGTGTATACAGACTGGGAAAAGGTGACACTGCTTGAAGCAGTATAAAAATCTTTCAGAGCACAGGCTGTGGAGTCAGCTGTACTTGATTCCTATGTCTTTTAGTCGCCTTGGGAAAATTGCTGATACACTCTAAGACTCAGTTTCCCCAACTGCAAAATGGGGGACAGTCATAGTCCTATTTTCAAAGACTTGAGGTGTATAAAAAGCATTTGACATGGTGCAAACCGATCAAGGCTATAATGGTACCCTATCAGTCAGTTCTTGCTGTAATAATGTCACTTAACCTTAAAATCTGAGAGACTTACACAAAGGTTTATTATTCACTCGGGTGAATAATAAACCACCGCTCTGTGAGTCTGAGGCTGTGTTGCAGGCAGCGGGTGGATGAGATCAGTTCTCCATGTCTGCTTATGCTGGAGCCAGGCTAGGGAAGTGGCCTCTACTTGATACATGTTGTTCACACAGTGGAGAGCAGAAACTCAAGAGAAGTGGTGAAGAAAGACTCTGTCCCTTCTCGATTTACATCTGGCCCACGTGGGTCACATGGTCAAGCCCAAAGTCAATGGGACAGAGGTATACAATCCCACCAGGAGAGGACAGCCCACACGGCAAAGGGTAGAGATGGATAATTATTTTATTCAAGGGGAGAAGTGAAGATTGGTGACAATGTTACTGTTTACTGCTTATACCCAGTGACAGGAAAAAAAATGTAGTTTGGCAAAAAGAGGAGAATTTGCTAAAGAGACTCTTTGGGGACATGCCACGTGATTAAAGAGAGGGACGAACAATTAAATCAAGGACAGGGTAGCCACATGCCTGGTCTTCAAGAATAGCTGGAAAACAAGAGTCTTGATAACAGCTAGACCTCTGTATCTCTCTCACACCAGGGGGTGCTGACTTCATTTTTTTCTCCCAAAGGACATTAAGTCCCATCATATGGCAAAACAAGGCTGCCTCTGGCTCCTACGTCCCATCTTCTTTCCCTAACTGGGAGCGGCTCCCTCTTTCTACTGCCCGTGGTTACGGGAAGTCCTGGAGAAGAATACGGAGGAAATCAGATGCCGGTGTTTTAGCCCAAGCTGGGGTCATTTTCCCCAGGCACACATGAAGGAGGAGGCTGGAATGGGGACAAAACAAGTGTTCACCACACCAGGACATACTACATGTCTGTGTCCAAGAGTTTAAAATTTACTTCTAGAACAGGTAGGATTTTGCTTTATACATTGAAATTCATTTTTTCTGCAGAGCAATGCTCAGTGATACAAGTTTAAACTCCCATATGCAATTCTGAATGGCACTTGAAGCCCAGTGTATCTCGCTGAGAAGCAGCCAGCTTCAGCTGTGAAATAGGTATGACTATAGCACCGTGTCATGGGGCTTTTGTGAGGATGAAATGAGTTCATACATTCAAAGTGCTAAAACAGTGCTTGGTACATAGCAAATGTTCAGTAGATGTTTAAATTTTAATTGGCCTAGATTGATGGAGAGTGCAATCTGTGTTCATATAACTATACACACATATATGTATATGTATGTTTATATACATGATGTATATATGTATAAAATATTTTATATATAAAGTATACATACATCCATCATTATATATAAACATACATACATACATATATGTGTATATACACACATGTACATACATATATACCATACATTGCATACAGGGAAAGAATCATTCTCCTACAAAGGAGAAGGCCATTATAAGATTATTTTGTGCTCGTCCTACTGCAGTATTTCCTGGGCCACATTTCATCTTCATGGCTAAGCAGCAAAGAGGACCTGGAAGGTGCCTACAGACGGTTACTCTGCTGTGAGTCCAGATGGCTTCTCTGCAGTCCTGCTGTGACAAGCTTCTGGATTCACCTTGAAGAGGGTCCAGCACATATTGCTCTTGGCGGCGCAATGACCAGAGAGTACAGTGTGCAAAACTGCTCTCTGACTCAGCCCAGGGCATGGCAGTGGGAACACCACAAGAAGGGCGCTGGAAGTCTCCCCCAGTCCCCTCCACCCCGGCCTGTGGGTTCCATTCTCAGATGACTTAATGCCTTTCATTATTTTCAAAGTATCTACTCTACTCCACTGAAATATTTTATTCTTCTTTTTACAGCTGCACCTATGGCATATGGACGTTCCCAGTCTAGGGGTTGAATGCCAGCCTACACCACAGCCACAGCAACACCAGATCCAAGCTGCATCTGCGACCTAGCTGCAGCTCGCAGAAATGCCAGATCTTTAACCCACTGAGCGAGATCAGGGATTGAACCTGCATCCTCACAGACACTATGTTGGGCTCTTTACTGTGTGAGCCACAGTGGGAACTCGCCACTAAAATATTTTTGAAAAGATTTTTACCTAAGACCCAGCAACAGAAGGGGAATATGAAAAAATTTCTGGGGTTTTTAGGAAAAGTAAGTGTTCTAAATTTCTGACAACTTTGCATTATTTAAAAGTTCCAGTGGCAGGTTCAATGGCATACTTTGAGGGAAAAAATAGCTTTCACTGAAGAAGACAGCATATTAAAGTAACTCACGTGGCCAGGTATTTTCATGTCACCTGAGTAATGTCGGTAGTCACTCTTAGATTATTCACATACTTTTTAAATATGGAAATAGAAAGACTGGAACAAATAAGACAATACACAGCATCACAGGATAGCTCTATAGCATAGTGATAAAGAGTGTGGACTTCAGCATAATTCAGAAGTGGGTTTAAATATTTGCCTGTGTTTGACACACAGCAGTGTTTTTATTTTGATTACTTAAATTTTTTTTTTTTTACTTTTTATGGCCACACCTGCAATAAGTGGAGGTTCCCAGGGTAGGGGCTGAATCAGAGCTGCAGCCAAGGCCTACACCACAGCCACAGCAACACCAGATCTGAGGCACATCTGCAACCTACGTTGCAGCTTGTGATAATGCCCAGATTCTTAACTCACTGAGCAAGGCAGGGATCAAACCAGCATCCTCATGGACACTATGTCAGGTTCTTAACCCGCTGAGCCACAATGGGAACTCCTAGAAATTTCTGAAAAATTTTAGACATACCCCAAATAGAATGATACAATAGCTGTGTCATACAACGGTGAGCATCTCAAACCTATGGACATTTTTTTCACTCAACCCCAGTGCCTCTATTACCCTAACAAAAGGAGTAAATCCTTGCTACCATCTAACATGGCCTCCATTTATGTTACCCCAGAAATTTTGAAAAATCTCTCTTTCCAGGTTAATTTCAAATCAGAATCCAAACGAAGACCACATGTTGCATTTGGTTGCTACATCACTTGAATGACTTATTTAAAAATTACTGAATTTATAGAATTTACAGTAAAATTCACCCTTTGAGGTGTACTGTTTTATGAGTTTTGACAAACGCATAAATTTGGGTAACCAGCATCATAAGATGTGAACAGTTCCAGGATATTAAAAAAATTCCCTCTTGCTGCTTCGCTGTAGTTTCACTCTCTCCAGTAGCTACTGAGCTGTTCTCCATGCCTAAGATTTCACCTTTACCAGCAGGTCATACATTCCTGAGTAGTATTCATTGCTTAGGGATACTTCAACTTGGTTATCCATTGACCAGCTCAAGGACATTTGGGTTGTTTACAGTTTGAGGGGGTGATAAATAAAGCCGGTATAAGCCTTCATATATAGGTTTTAACATGAATATTTCTCCTCAGTAGGTACCAAAGAGTAGGATTACCAAGTCATATGGTAAACACCTGTTTAATTTTATAAGAAGTGACCAAACTCTTCTTCCAACGGGGCTGCATTATTTTGCTGCTACATCTCTGTGGTTTTAATTTGCATGTTCCTAAAGATTAAATAATGTTGAGGATGTTTTTATGTGCTTTTCTGCCTATCATATATTTTCTTTATTGAAAGATCTGGGCCAGGCACATGCACCACCCAAGGGTTGGCTCGGCAGTTGGGCAATGGTTTATACAGTGTGATAGTAATTTGTCAAAAGGGCAGGAGATAGAAAGAGGAGTTACAGCTTGAACGTCTTCCGTCTATCACTGGGATCCAAGAGAACAGAATGTGCCCTAATTCAAGATTCAATATTCAGTCTTCAGCACGGAACTCTTTTGTTGAAAACACAGTAAATAAAAGCCAGAGTAGTTTGAGGTTTGTTTGTTTTTGTCTTTTTGCCTTTTCTAGGGCCGCACCTGTGGCATATGGAGGTTCCCAGGGTAAGGGTCTAATTGGAGCGGTAGCTGCCGGCCTACACCACTGCCACAGCAACGCAGGATCTGAGCCATGTCTGCAACCTACACCACAGCTCATGGCACCACTGGATCCTTAACCCACTGAGTGAGGCCAGGGATCGAACCTGCAACCTCACGATTCCTAGTCGGATTGGTTAACCACTGAGCCACGACGGGAACTCCCATTTGGGCTTTTTAAACCAAAGGAGATACCTAAGTTTTCTTTTTTATTTTGCAGTATCGTTCATCAAATTCAAATGCATATTTGGATAAAATTTGTTCATTTTATTCAGTTGTGTAACCACCACCAAAATCAACCAAGACATTTTCCTCTTGCCTTTTTTTGCAGCCAATTCCCTCTTCTCACACCCAGCCCCATGCAATCACAATAGTTGTGTCTTTCTTGGAATGTAATAAGTATGAAATCATCCATTACTTAGTTTTTTGCACTTAACTTCTTTCACTTAGCATAATGGTTCTGAGATTCGCCCGTGCTTTGAGTATTAGCATTTTGTTGTTCTGCATTATGGGTATACCACAGTGTTTATCCATTTGTCCGTTGGATATTTGGGTTGCGTCTGGTTTTTTGAGATTAGAATATGCTGCTATGAACATGTATATGCTTATATACACATTTTTGTGTGAACATAGGTTTTCATTTCTCTTAGGTAATGCCTAGGAATGGAATCACTGGGTTTGACAGCACAGATGTGTTTAAAGTTATAAGACACTGCCATACTGTTTTCCAAAGCAGTCCACAAGCCATGTGTGATATTTGCTGGCTCCACAACCTCATCAATGTTCGGTATTGTCAGTCTTAACTTCTACTATTCGAGTGGGAGCATTGAGGTATCTCACTGTATTTTTAAAGGTAGGTTTTTCAGATGACTAGAGCCATTGAACACATTTTTATATTCTTATTGGTCACTGATATATTATTACCTTTCATAAAGTATAAATTCAAATCTTTGGTCTACTTTCTACCTGGTTATTTGTCTTATTATTATTGAAAGGTAAGAATTCTTTATGTATTCTAGATGCAAACCCTTGTCAAATATGTTTTACAATTATTTTTTCCGACTCTAACTGTGGCTTGCTTTTTTTCTTAATTATATCTTTCAAAAAGAAAATGACTTCAACTTAATGAAATCCATTTTATAATTTTTTGTGTGTTATAGTTTGGGCCTTTTGTACCTGTTTAAGACATCTTTGCTTAATGTAATAACACAAAGATTTTTTTCCTGTGTTTTCTTTTTGAAGTTTTATTACTTCAGCTCTTACCTTTAGTGTTGATACATTCCGAGTTAACTTGAGTGTGTGAATTGATTGAATGGTGAAAAGTTGGGTTTTTTTCCCCTCCTCAAGCATATATCCAATTGTTCCAGCACCATTTTTTGAAAAGATTACCTTTCTCTCATTGAATCTGACTCATTTCCAAAACAAAACAATTGACCATATAAGTGTGAGTCTGTTTTTGGCTTTTCTATTCTGTTCCATTATTTAAATGTCTAATCTTACACATGAACACACAGTTTTGATCATTGTACCTTTATAGTAAGTCTTGAAATTAGATATTACTTAAGTTCAACTTCTTTCAAATTATTTTAGCTCTCTGGGTCTTTTCCCTTTTAAGATAAATTTAGATTTAGCTAGTCAATCTCTTCAAAAAGCAGCTAGTTCAGACCTTGATTGGAACTACATTGACTCTACCGGTCAACTTGAAGAAGATTGCCATCTTAACAACAGCAAGTCTTGTGATCCATAAACATAGCACATTTCCTTATTAAGGTCTTCTTTAATTTCCCTACATTTTCAGTATAAAGATCATATGTGCCTTTCATTAAATTTACTTCTAAATATATTTCATGTGACCGTAAACAGAGTGTTTTTTTCTTCATTTTGTAATTGTTTCTAATCTACAGAAATTCAATTGTTTTTTATAGACTGGCCTTGTATCCTGCAACCTTGCTAAATTCACTTACTAGTTTTCAAAGTTTTTTTATAAATTATTATCATGTATAAAAAGGAAATTTTTACTGCTCCCCCCTCCAAATCCATATGTCTTTTATTACCTTTTCTTGCTTTATGGCACTGGCCAAGATTTTTAGCACAATGTTAAATAGCAATTGAGACTCAAATTGCCTTGTTGTCAATCTAGAAAATATTAAACCTCTAACCACTAAGTATATTAGTTGTAGGTTTTTTGTAGATGCCTTTAGTCAGGACAAAGAAGTTGACCTCTACTTTTAGTTTTCTGAGTGTTTTCACTATTAAAGGCTGTTGAAAAATTTATCAGATGATTTTTCTGTATCTATTGTAATAGTCATATTTTTCCATTTACTCTATCAATACAGGTTTACAATGTTTAGTTTTTAAATGCTGAACAAGCCTTACTTTCCCAAGATAAACTCTGCTTGTTCATGATGTATTATCATTTTTATATTACTTGATTTGATTTTCTAACTAATATTTTGTCAAACATTTTTATTATTATTTATGATCATGAGGAATATTAGTCTGTAATTCTCATGTCTTCTGAGATCTTTGGTTTTGGAACCAAGATACAACTGGCTTCATACAATGAATTAGGAAGTGTTTCTTTCTCCTCTGTTTTCTGAAAGCATTTATAAAGGATTTGTATCATTTCATCTTTAAATGTTTGATAGGATTCAATTGTGAAATTACCTGAGATTTAGTTATGGAATTGTTTTGAATTATGAAGTCAGTTTTTAAATTGAGATATAACTGCTCATGTTTGCTATCTCTTCTTGTGTCAGTTTTGGTTTTTTGTGACCTTCAAAGAATCTTTCCTTTCATTTAAGTTGTCAAAATTGTTGGCATAAAATTTCCTTATTATCTTTTTTAATGGCTGGACACCCTAAAATGGTTCCCTTTCTCTCATCCCTAATATTGGTAATTTGTTTGCTTTCTTTTTTTCCTCATTAATACAGCTGGAGGTTTACCTAGTACATTAATCTTTCCAAATATTAGCTTTTGGTTTGAAGATTTTTATCTATTGTTTTTCTGTTTTATAATTTACTGATATCAGCTCTTATCTTTATTATTTCCTTCTACTAGCTTGCTTTGGGCTCAATTTATTCTCCTTATGGTAGAAGTTTAGACCATTTATTTGAGACTTTAACATTCCCCAATGTAAGCATTTAATGCTATTGATTTTCCTCTATGTCCTGCTTAGGTCTGTAAGATTTTATAGGGTGTATATTCATGATCATCTAATTCAAAATATTTCTGAATTTCTCTTGGGATTTTTTTCTTTGAACCAGTGCTTTTTAAAAAGTGAGTCACAGGAGTTCCTGTTGTGGCTTAGCGGGTTACAACCCTAACTAGTATTCATGAGGATGCAGGTTTGATCCCGACCTCACTCGGTTAAGTTTTGGGCGTTGCTCTGAGCTGTGGTGTAGATCACAGATACAGCTTGGATCTGGTGTTGTGGTGGCTGTGGCGTAGGCCAGCAGCTGTAGCTCCGATTCAGTCCCTAGCCTGGGAATGTCCATACAACCGTAGGTAAAAAAGTAAGTCACTTAATTGCCATATATGTTGGGTTTTCTTGGCTGCCTTATTGTCGTTGTTTCTAATTTAATTCCATGGTACTAAGAGAACCTACTTGGTATGATTTCAACCTATTTAAATTCCCTTGCAACTTGTTTTATGGGCCAGAATATAGTCTCTCAGGGAATCTCTATCTGCATTTTTAAAGAATGAGAAATATCTATTCAGGAGTTCCCGTGGTGGCGCAGTGGTTAACGAATCTGACTAGGAACCATGAGGTTGCGGGTTCAGTCCCTGCACTTGCTCAGTGGGTTAACGATCTGGCGTTGCTGTGAGCTGTAGTGTAGGTTGCAGACGCGGCTCGGATCCTGCATTGCTGTGGCTCTGGCATAGGCTGGTGGCTACAGCTCCGATTCGACCCCTAGCCTGGGAACCTCCATATGCCACGGGAGCGGCCCAAGAAATAGCAAAAAAAAAAAAAAAAGAGAGAGAGACAAAAAAATATTTATTCTGCTGGTGGTGGTGGAGTGTTCTATACATATCAATGAAATCAAAGCGATTAATAATGTTCAGATATTCTACATCTCTGATGAGCTTGTGTGTGTGTCTGTGTGTAGTTCTATCAATTGCTAAAAGATGGATATGAAACTCTCCAACTAAGATGTAAAGTTGACTGTTTCTTTGCTTAACTTTATCAAATTCGCTTCACGTATTCTGACACCCTACTACTGGGTACACACAGATTTAAAATCTTCACATATTTCTGAATTGACCTTTTTACCTTTTTTAAGTGTCTCTAGCTGTGATAATACATCTTCAAAATCTATTTTATTTAATAGTAATGTAGACCTTTAAGCTTCCTTATACTTATTGTTTGTATTGTTTATCTTTTTCTATCCATTTACTATCAACCTGTATTTTTGTATTTAAATAGAATTCTGGTTGAAAGTACATAGGTGGGTCTTGGCTAATTTTTGTTTATTTGTTTCAGAATCTGACAATCTTTCCTTTAACATTTATAACACTTATTAATGTAGTTTGGTTGAGTCTGTTTCTTTAAGCATTCTGTCTTTGTTTTTTGTTCTCTTATTTCTCCTTCCCCGCTTTTTAAAAATTATTTGCACACTTTTAAAATTTGACTTTAATATTCCTGCTGACTCTTTTGCTATGCTGACTCTTTTGCATTTTTTCAGCAGATTTATAATATACGTGCTTAAATTTTCATTGTCTACAGCAGTGAAAACATTATTACTACTGTAATAGTTGTCTGTGTTACAGCTGCACATATTATAACCCTACAAGATGAAATTACATTTTCTTTACACAGTTCAATTGTTTACAAAGAAATTGGAAGGAAAGGGGGCAAAAATAGTCTCTTGCATCACCCAGATATTCATTATTTCCAATGCTCTTCTTTTTTTCCCTGAGGATCCAAGTTTCCATCTGCTGTCATTTTCCTTCTGCCTAAGGACCATCCTTTAGCATTTATTGTAATGCAGGTCTTCTGGTGACAAATTATTTTAATTTTCTTTTATCTGAAAATGTCTTTTTTTTTTGCTCTCAGTTGTGAAAAAATACTGTGTGTGAGGAATACAGATAAAGTAGACACCTGAAGCCTTAGACTTTAAGGACTTTCCAAACTTCTAAAGGAAGTAGAGTGCTTAATTAAAATGACATTGTGCTTTTCCTTTGCTTTTTTCCCCCTGTATGATAAGTGTTTTCTCCTTTCCCCTCCCCTCCTTTGAGTGGAAATGCTATTCTTTTCCTTTGAAATACAATTCAAATTCCATCTCTTCTGTAAAGTCGTCCTTTATCATCTTAGGAAGAGTTGGCTGTTCTGTGCTAGCCAGAGAAGCAATTTTCTTCATAGTCATATAATATATATTAAATCTCAAATAGGAAAAGAACACATCACAAGCTCAGAAGATGACAAGGTCCTAAGTGACATAGCGTGTCTTATCTGAATGTTTCTTTTTACTTTCGATTCCTTTTACCTTAAAATTTCAGCATGCAACTATGTTTTTGTTTTTTGATCCAGTTATGTGACCTCTTTCACTAATGAATTTTTCTTTTTCTTTTTCCTATCCAAGCTGCATCTGCAACCTACACCACAGCTCATGGCAATGCCAGATCCTTAACCCACTGAGCAAGGCCAGGGATTGAACCCTCATCTCCATGGATACTAGTTGGGCCACAATGGGAACTCCAAACTTTCCACGTGCTTTCCCTTTGCTGTCGCCATCAGGTCTTTGATCACAGATATTCTGTACTCTTTTAACTTTCTTATACTCACATACAGGTCCTACCTCTTCCCTTCCTTTAGAGAGTTAGTACTAGATAGTGCTTTCAGTCCTCCACCCATGACCATCTGGACAAACAGAAGGTCTAACAAGATTGGAAACTCATCAAGAGGGTTCCAGAACACTTTCCTATTATCCTTGAAACAACGTCTGGCTCTGCTCCCAGGAGCAAGGCTATGCAAAGAGGTTTGAGTGGATATACCACTGTTCTGGAAAGTTGCCTACATTCTTAAATGACACTTTGAAAGGACACAGAATTCTGAGCTGACAGTTGTTTTTCTTGCAGTATTTTCAAAAGGTTATTCCATTCTTCTCTACCCTTCAGGTTTTTTTGATGAGAAAGTGGTAAATAACCATTATTATTCCTCTATATGCAATGTATCAGTATTCAAGATGTATTCTTTATCTTTGGCTTTTAACAATTTGCCATGAAGTAACTTAGCCTTGGATTTTCTGTGTCCACTGTGATTTTGTTTCTATGGTATCTTGTGTCTAAACGTTTCCATCTTTAAATTTGGGAAATATTCAGCTATTATCTCTTCAAATATTTTTTCTACCCTGTTCTCTCTTTCCTCTCCTTCTGATATTCCTTTTATATGTTTATTTTATCCAATCTAACAAGACATTTTCATTTCCCCAAATCTTTTTTCTGCTCTTCATCTTAGACAATCTCTATTACTTTATCTTTGAGTTCACTTACTCTTTCCTCTGTCATGTCTATTTGACTATTAAGTTTTTCCAGTGAATATTTTTTATCATATTCTAATTTTCAGTTCTATAACTTCCATTTGTTTCTCATTTTATTGTTTTTATTTCTCTGCTGAGATTTCCCATTTCTCTGCTGAGATTCCCATTCACCGAAAACATGTTCTGTTTTACTTCATTGGCTGTTGCTATAATAGCTCTGCTTTAATATCCTTATCTGTTAGTTCCAGCATCTGGTTCATTGCCAGGTCAGACACAATTCACTTTTTTTCTCTCGAAAATGCATTCCATTTTCTTGGATCTTTGTTTGTTGGATAATTTTGACTGTATCTTAAACATTATGAATGTTAACAGATCCTGGATACTGTTATTTTCTCTGATAGTATTGTTTTCCTTGTTTCAGCAGGTAATTTTCTCGGCTGATCTTGAAGTGCAAATTGTTTCTTGGACAGAAGTTCAGTCTCAGTCTGGATCTCTTGTCTTTAGCTGAGCGGCCTTGTGTCCATTCCAGGCAAGCATATTTCTGGGGTCCATCAGAGATACCGTGGACAGAGACTGGAGACCCATTCTCTGCCTCTTTTCCTTCCAAAATTACCCTCATTCCTCTCAGCATTCAGTTTTTTCTGCCTTCGCTATGGTTTCTAAGGCCAGAAAAGCTGAGTTTCCCATATATGCCTCTGCCACTGCTATGTGAGCCATGCAGACCATGTCCATCCCAAAAGCCATGGTGAGGAAAACTCACGTCTATGGATCCACCTGTGTCCTCTTGTGGGTGAGTGCACATGCACTGTCCAAGCAGAGTCTGTTCTACTCTTTAGAATGTATTATGTCCCATTTTCACAGTCATTATCTGCCAGGGCAGTGGGGGCAGGGTGGAATCCTCCAGTAGGGTCTCAGTCTATCAGACCAATAGGTAGAAGGTTTTGAAGAGTTTATTTTTTTAAATAATTTTGAACTCTAATGAAAAGCTTCTATTATAAGTATTTTTAAAAAAACACTTCTTAGTATAATTCAAAAAGATAAATGCACCCCTATGTTCATTGCAGCACTATATCTACAATAGCCAAGTCATGGAAGCAACTTAAATGGTCATCAACAGATGACTGGATAAAGAAGATATACACAAAGGAGTATCACTCAACCATAGGGAAGAATGAAATAATGCCATTTGCACCAACATAGATGGACCTAGAAATTACCTTATTAAGTGATCTAAGTCAGAAAGAGAAAATACTATATGACATCACCTACATGTGGAATCTAAAATATGGCCCAAATGAGCATTTCTAAGAAACAGACTTGCAGGAGTAGAGAACAGAATTGTGGTTGCCAAAGGGGAGCGGAGTGAAGGAGGGATGGATTAGCAGGTGAAAATTATCCTATATAGAGATGGATAAACAACAAGGTCCTACTGTAGAGCACAGAAACTGTAATCAATATCCTATTAAAAAAAACATAATGGAAAAGAACATGAAAAACATATATATATATATATATATATATATATGGTGTATGTATATAACTGAATCACTTTGCTGTACAGCAGAAACTAACACAACATTGTAAATCAACTATACTTCAATAAAATAAATTTTAAAAAAAACTACTTTAATCTAAAAGTTTCCTTTGAACTCCTTCCTATACTAGAAGGAGTTAAAGAAGCTGTCTTGTTCACTTTCTGAAAGAAATCAGTAAAGATGCCCAGTCAATCAATAAATGTCTGAGAGGTGAAGCTTCTCTAATCCTCAAGGTGGAAGCAGAGTGGAATAATTTTTAAAATAGCAAAAACGTACTGAGTGCTTATGTTGACTCTTCAGAATGGCATGCTGATTGAGGTACTGTGTTCATCCCTGTTTTACAGCCAAGGAAACAGAGCCATGGGAAGTTGAGTAAGTTGACAAGGTCATGGAATGAAGGGCCCTGGACATGAAGGGAGTCCAGGGAGAGCCCAGGCAGCCTTTGGCCTGGAGTCTGGAAGACAGTCAGAGCCCGACAAGCAGAGCCAAAAGCAAAGTGAGCTCCTAGTGTCACCTGGGAGTGGGCAGAGGGTGCCATCCACTCTTTCAGGGAGAACAGAAACGTACCCACCCCGAGAAGGGTGCAGAAGCCACAGGAAGAGGCCTGGATGGTTGAGCAGGACCTTCACCCCCAGGGCACTGTGGGTGCAGGAAGGACGGGGGTAGGGGGCAGAGGCACTGCCCCAGGGCTCCAAACCTACAGAGGGCTCCAGCCACACCTGGGCCAGATGCCCAGGGAGGCCTCCACGGTGCAGAAACCCCTGCTGTTGGCAGCATCACCCCTCCTCCACTCACATGCCACCAAGGAGAGCAGACCATGGGGAAGAACCTTGAGAAACATCTAGAAGGGAGTTTGAGCTTTGCACTGACAGATGAGGAGCTCATTTTCTTTACAATATACAGAGAAAGGCCAACAGTATGATATGATACTGGGCAAATATATTATCAGTTCACAAAAATCGTAAATACAAATATTCTTAAAACAAAAGCATGAGAATGTGTTCAATTTCCCTTAGAATAAAAGAAGTTCAGATTAGCACCACCTCCCAGAATGCACCACTCTCACCTCCCAGGTGGACAGAAGTCACAGGCTGGAGCCCCTGGAAACACTCGCTCTGGGCTGGTCTAGAAGGAGTGATTTTCTACACAGACTCCACCTCAGTATCCCCTGGGGCTTCAAAAGTCCCCGTGACCAGGAAGTAGTCTGAATCCTTGCAGGGGGACCCAGGCATTGGCGACTTTAAGTCCCCTGGGTGACCCCAGTGTGCAGGTAGGTTGAGAATTGCTCCTCAGAGGAATTTAGATTTTGGCCTTGCTCAAGGAAAATGATGCTCAGAAAGGTTACTCCTGGAGGCATGGTTTGCAGTAGCAAGGACAGGCAACAGGCAAACAGCCACCAGTGAGGGACTGGTTAGAAGATCGGAGGTGCCTTGTACAAGTGATGGAAAACTGTGTAGAGGGCACGTGTATAAATGTTGACTTGGAGCAATCACCATAATGCAGGGTATTTTCAGTGAAAAAAGTGAGGTGTAAAAAAGCATACATAGAGCATCACCATTTTTGCACCCATAAAACCACCCATGTCAGATGGGAGATGTGCGAAGATCGCACCAAAAAACCATCAAGGGATGGTCTTCGGGGAGGGGGATGGGAGAGAGGCTTCTTTTCACTATACAGCCCTTTTGTCCTTTTGGATTCTGAGCTATATACCTGTATCAGCTATTTTTCAAAAATAAAATAATTTTTTAAAGCAGTCATGGACCATGTCTCTCGGGAAGATATGAATTATCTGCCCCTTACAAAATTTTAAATTTCTTAATTCAATATTTAAAATTAATAACTATACAGAAAAATACCACGTTGTTATCCTTCTTAAAAAAAAAAATCAGGCATTCCCATCGTGGCTCATCAGAAACCAATCCACCCAAAGCAATCTACAGATTCAATGCAATCCCTATCAAATTACCCATGACATTTTTCACAGAACTAGAACAAACAATCCAAACATTTATATGGAACCACAAAAGACCCAGAATCGCCAAAGCAATCCTGAGAAACAAAAACCAAGCAGGAGGCATAACTCTCCCAGACTTCAAGAAATACTACAAAGCCACAGTCATCAAAACAGTGTGGTACTGGTATCAAAACAGACAGACAGACCAATGGAACAGAACAGACAACCCGGAAATAAACCCTGACACCTATGGTCAATTAATCTTTGACAAGGGAGGCAAGAACATAAAATGGGAAGAAGAAAGTCTATTCAGCAAGCATTGCTGGGAAACCTGGACAGCTGCATGCAAAGCAATGAAACTAGAACACACCCTCACACCATGCACAAAAATAAACTCAAAATGGCTGAAAGACTTAAATATACGACAGGACACCATCAAACTCCTACAAGAAAACATAGGCAAAACACTCTCTGACATCAACATCATGAATATTTTCTCAGCTCAGTCTCCCAAAGCAATAGAAATTAGAGCAAAAATAAACCCATGGGACCTCATCAAACTGAAAAGCTTTTGCACAGCAAAGGAAACCAAAAAGAAAACAAAAAGACAACTTACAGAATGGGAGAAAATAGTTTCAAATGATGCAACTGACAAGGGCTTAATCTCTAGAATATATAAACAACTTATACAACCCAACAGCAAAAAAGCCAATCAATCATTGGAAAAATGGGCAAAAGACCTGAATAGACATTTCTCCAAAGAAGATATACAGATGGCCAACAAACACATGAAAAAATGCTCAACATCGCTGATTATAAGAGAGATGCAAATCAAAACTACCATGAAATACCACCTCACACCAGTCAGAATGGCCATCATTAATAAATCCACAAATAACAAGTGCTGGAGGGGCTGTGGAGAAAAGGGAACCCGCCTGCACTGTTGGTGGGAATGTAAACTGGTACAGCCACTATGGAGAAAAGTTTGGAGATACCTTAGAAATCTATACATAGAACTTCCATATGACCCCACAATCCCACTCTTGGGCATCTATCCGGACAAAACTCTACTTAAAAGAGACACATGCACCCGCATGTTCATTGCAGCACTATTCACAATAGCCAAGATATGGAAACAACCCAAATGTCCATGACAGATGATTGGATTCGGAAGATGTGGTATATATACACAATGGAATACGACTCAGCCATAAAAAAGAAGGACATAATGCCATTTGCAGCAACATGGATGGAACTAGAAAATCTCATACTGAGTGAAATGAGCCAGAAAGACAAAGGCAAATACCATATGATATCACTTATAACTGGAATCTAATATCCAGCACAAATGAACATCTCCTCAGAAAAGAAAATCATGGACTTAGAGAAAAGACTTGTGGCTGCCTGATGGGAGGGGGAGGGAGTGGGAGGGACCGGGAGCTTGGACCTATCAGACACAACTTAGAATAGATATACAAGGAGATCCTGCTGAATAGCATTGAGAACTTTGTCTAGATACTCATGTTGCAACAGAACAAAGGGTGGGGGATAAAAATGTAATTGTCATGTATACATGTAAGGATAACCTGATCCCCTTGCTGTACAGTGGGAAAATTAAAAAATTAAAAAAAAAAAAAAAGAAACCAATCCAACTAGCATCCATGAGGATACAGGTTCAATCCCTGGCCTTGCTCAGTGGGTTAAGGATCCATTGTTGCCATGAACTATGGTGTAGGTCTCAGACACAGCTCAGATCTGCATTGCTATGGCTGTGGCAAAGGCCAGCTGCTACAGCTCCAATTCAACCCCTAGCCTGAGAACCTCTATATGCCGCAGCATGGCCCTAAAAATAAAAAAAATAAAAATATATATTTTCAGAAAATCTAGGAGTTCCCTTGTGGCTTAGTGAGTTAAGGATCTCCCATTGCCACTGCAGTGGCTTTGGTTACTGCTGTGGCACAGGTTTGACCCCTGGCCCGGGAACTTCCACATGCTGAGAGGGTAGACAAAATAAATCAGAAAATCCAGCAGCGTGGGAGCTGCATTCCCACCACAGAGCATCAATGAGCTGAGCATGGCAGTGCCACTGTCCCCTTCAGATGGCGCCTGAGGATCCTGTCGGTCACAGGAACCTTCTAGACTATGGGCTTTTTAGGCAGGGATTTTATCATGTTTATGTTTCACTCTCCTAGAATAGCATATAGGAAAATCTCAATAATTTTTACCATAAAAATGGAACCAAAATTTCCATATTAATTAAAAACTCTAGTTTACTGGCGTGAGAGAGAAAGGGGGAGCAGGGTAGGAGGGGGGCAACTGCAATAAAATAATTCTTATTTTACCCCCAAATGACGGTTATTAACATGCAGTCCATGTGCATCATATTCTTCTCTATGACGATACGTAAAGAATGGAAATTAACGTTTCCAAATAAATGTTTCTAGGAAAAAGGACTTCTCTCTCAGGAAGACTTTGTTTATTACTGATGCATCCCAGAGAAATGAATTTGTAATCTGGTCAGGATGTGCTTATGAGTTAATACATTCATTTTTCTATCACCCCCCCAAAAAATAAATAATAATAATAATGCCTATCATCTAGTATGCAATTCAGAGAATGGAAATTGGCACAGAAACTAATTACAGCTCACGAAGAAAAAAAAAATCTGCTATTTTGATGAATATGTGTTTTCCCTAGCGTTTTTGTTATTTCCGTTGGTAATTGCAGAAAATAGTTTTAGCGGGGACAATTGTTACAGTTCTCTATGTATTGCTGTTCTAAGTTATGAATAAGGCAGTGTTCCTGGCAAGTATTTGGGGATCCATCTGGAGAAAGGGAATGATGAAAACTCCAGAAGATAAGCTTTTCTTGTTTCAGCGTCCTATTTTAAAGTGTTTGTTAAATACAAAATATATGCAATGTGTCTTAGGAGACTCAGAAACTTACACTTATACTTTCAGTCTTGAATGAACGAAAATCCATAGAGTCCTTAAATACCTATTGGAACAATGAAAAAGCTAGAAAATCGTACACTCTGGGTTTGTTGGCTGCAAGTTAGGCTCAACCAGCTGTTTCTTTTTCGAGGACGCTGGGGATATTCTTTGGCAGACTGCATTTTGAAATTTTTAAAAAATTCTATTCAGGGTATAATGTGGTCCCAGAGCCTACGGCTGCCCCAGCTGTTAGGATGAGGAGTTTGATGGGGACCAAGGAATGTAAAAACAGAAGAATTAATATACAAAAGGGAGATCTGTTTTAAAATAGTGTGGAGGTGCCACAATTTTATAGACGCATAGCCATGAATTTTCAAATAAATTTCACAATTTATTCTACAATGACCTAAAACTCTTGCTTCCTACTGGCAGGTATCTCAAATTTAAAACACACTTTTCTATTCAACTAATGTAATAAATGATGCCTGGGAGAAGGGCTCAGGGGAGCCTTAAAACCTTTGACCAATCACAGAGTTGCCAAATACTGAATATCTAATTCTTTTTTTTTTTTTTTTTTTTGACTGCCCCCTCGGCATTGCAGGAGTTCCAGGGCCAGGGATTGAACCCGCGCCACAGCAACAACCCAAGCCACTGCAGTGACAATGCCAGATCCTTAACCTGTGGTGCCACAAGGGAAACTCTCAGGTGCCCTAGCTGCTTGCCACCAGTCCCCAGGAATACGGCTCAAGCCTGGGCTGCCACCCTCCTTCCATCCTGCTTCTCTACCCTTCCAAGCTCTGAGGATGCTTCCAAGGTTTATCCTCGCACTTGAAGGTGAGCTAGAGGGTCAAGGCAACTTTTCCACAAGGTCTTGGCAGGAGCACATCTGAGCCAGGTCAGGCTGCAGGAGAATGATTGAGCCCATCATGGTTAACATTTTAAAGTAATTTCTTATAATGTAATTTTCTCTTTTAATTTTTACATCGTCTTGATAATAGGCATAAACTATTATTTTATTTGGTCAGAAGGGCTTTACCATAGCCATTTTTCTTAGGAGCAGCTTAAGAGTAGGCATGGCTTGTAAGTGACGGGGCCAAGACTAGAAGCCAAAGAATCCAACTACAAGTCATCCATCACTCAATTGAAAAAGAACTAAACCAATGTGATCTAATCAAACTGACAAGCTTTCGCGCAGCAAAGGAAACCATAAAAAAAAAAAAAAAGACAACTTACAGAATGGGAGAAAACAGTTTCAAATGATGCAACTGACAAGGGCTTAATCTCTAAAATATATAAACAACTTACACAACTCAATAGCAAAAAGGCCAACAACCCAATTGAGAAATGGGCAAAAGACCTAAATAGACATTTCTCCAAAGAAGATATACAGATGGCCAACAAACACATGAAAAACATGCTCAACATCACTGATTGTTAGAGAAATGCAAATCAAAACTACTATGAAGTACCATCTCACACCAGTCAGAATGGCCTTCATTAATAAGTCCACAAAGAACAAATGCTGGAGGGGATGTGGAGAAAAGGGAACCCTCCTGCACTGTTGGTGGGAATGTACATTGGTACAACCACTTTGGAAAACAATATGGAGGTACCTTAGAAAACTATACATAGAACTACCATAAGACCCAGCAATCCCACTCTTGGGCATATATCCAGACAAAACTTTCCTTGAAAAAGACACATGCACCTGCATGTTCATTGCAGCACTATTCACAATAGCCAAGACATAGAAACAACCCAAATGTCCATCGACAGATGATTGGATTAAGAAGATGTGGTATATATACACAATGGAATACGACTCTGCCATAAAAAAGAACAATCTAATGCCATTTGCAGCAACATGGATGGAACTAGAGATTCTCATACTAAGTGAAGTAAGTCAGAAAGAGAAAGACAAATACCATATGATATCACTTATAAGTGGAATCTAATATACAGCACAAATGAACCTTTCCACAGAAAAGAAAATTATGGACATGGAGAACAGACTTGTGGTTGCCAAGGAGGAGGAGGAGGCAGTGGGATGGACTGGGAATTTGGGGTTAACAGATGCAAACTTTTGCCTTTGGAATGGATAAGCACAGGGGATGACATCTAATCACTTATGATGGAGCATGATAATGTAAGAAAAAAGAATGTATACATGTATGTGTGACTGGGTCACCTTGCTGTACAGTAGAAAATTGACAGAATGGTGTAAACCAGCTATAATGGAAAAAATAAAAAAATAAAAAATAAAAAAAGAGCTTGCCAACATCTGTTTGGGTACCGGATATCATTACAGGCAGAGCTTCAGGCTGAGCCTGGATGTCACCCATTGTTCTCTCATAGCTGCGCCTCCTTACACCCAACTTGCAGCCTTGACCTGGCCTTGCGTCATCACATTGCCATCAGCCCAGGGCTGGCCCTTGCCTTGGCCTCCAGCCCTGGTTATCCCCAGGCTGGGTCCTCCTGGCCATGCTTTGGGCAGCTCCTTCCCAGCAACCCTGATGCTAAGGCTTCTGCTTCCACCCACCCTGAACCTGGGACTCGCCCCAAACCCGATCCTCTCCTCGGATAGTCCCTGTTCCTCCCCACTGGTCCCTGCCCATAAGGCCTCTATCTCTATCCCTGGATTCACGCCCTGTGTCCAACATGGACTGAGCACTTGCAGATGCAGGCACATGCTAGCTGGGAGCATTTAGCAGCAAGCAGAGCAGAGCCCTGCCTTTGTGAGGCTCACAGCTTGGTATGTGTGACCAGCATTGGACAGGGACAACAATCCTGAGGACTGCTCTAAACCGGGGACAGCAGGATATGAAGAGCTGATTGAGGCCGGGGAGCAGAGGTCGGTCAAGGCCTCCTGACAAGCTTTCGGATGACTCTGCCATTTGCACATCACATGGGAATTTGCAACACTAGAGGCTGGATCCTGTGCTGTTCTGGCCTGTCCCCTCCCACTCTTTGTAGTGATAAATCACAGACCACACTCACGCCAGGATGTGACAAAAGTAAAGCCTCTCATAAACACATTCCCTCTTTCTAGGGTATTATTCATTTTAACTGAATGCAAGTTTTTTTTTTTTCTCTCTAATTCACACCTTTCTAACTAAGTACGCATGCCCTTTATCGAAGAGTCTACTAGAAATGGGCATGGTTGCAGCAGATGGGCACGGGAGGCTTATCCGAGCACAAACTAATATAATCAGGGAGTTCTCTTGTGGCCCAGGGGGTTAAGGATCTGGCATTGTGACTGCTGTGGTGTGGGTTCAGTCCCTGGCTGGGGAACTTTCACATGCCAAAAAATGAGTGTGTGTGTGTGTGTGTGTGTGTGTGTTCAGGAATATGCTACTGACTGACTCTGTTAATTCAATTTTTACAATGTTGCTACGCCATCTGAACTCTGCTTCAGCATAAGTCTACTGGAGGGTTTTCAAGAGGCAGTTAAGGACCCGAGTCCATCCTGGCTCCATTGAGTTCTCTGCGGCAGGGCTGAGTGAGTTGAGTTCCCACGTCCAGGACACCATGCTCCCTCTGTGACCTGGAAACATCTGAGACCTAAGCTGGCCATGTAAAGGCATGATGAGGGGAACAGCCCTGCTCAGCCCACACACTCCTGCCAGGGGGAGAGGGACTCTGAGGGCTAGGCTCGGGCAGGGGCAGAGAAGAGAATCCAGAATGACAGTGTGAAATAGAGTTTGGGCTTTCCGCCAAAGACAAGAGCAAGCCTGATTATGTTGCATATTTTAGGATTCTCTTTCTATTCCATTGAAAATGAGGAGGCAAAAGCTTCTCTTTGTCATAAGAAATCAATTTCTTAGCTTCCATCTCTTCTCAGCACACACGTTTTCCTGTTAGATCCTTTAAAATGCCATTTGTTAGTGAGATTACAGAATGAATTCCAGTCCCTGTTTAATTCTTTAAAAATTATCTCTTGCTTTTAAAGGGTATAAAAAGCATATGGATGAGCATATTAATCACAGTTACTATTTTCCAGGGCCTGAGTGAAAAGAAGCATTTATATTCATGGTGTATGCAGCTGAGCACAGAAGTCTGGAAATCCTCCTGATTACCAAAATTATCTCCTCTGCTGCAAGGAGAATACGAGTGAAAGAACAAATTACCGTAACAGCACACCCTGTCCCGGCTACCTTGCTGAGGTTAAATTGCTGCTCTTTGAATTGAGGTTACAGAATATACACTGCCAGTCACAACACTCAGGCCATGATTGAATCAGCCAAAATGTGGAGCCACCTTCTCTGGCTCTGGCTCCGAATTCATTTAGAAAGTCTCAAGTGCATCCAGTTGGGCTCCCTGGAGAAGCAAAGCTTACAAAATCATTCCTTATTCGCTTACAGTCAAGTCTCTTGCAATCAGTTCCTTCGTGGAAAACTGACAGCAGTTATTCAGAGGATGGCATACATCACACAGGCAGGAGCCGCCCAAGCGCTGGATGCCAAGCACTATGCAGGGGTAAGCATAACAAATCGTGGCAGAACTGGGCTGGCAGAGCTGCTGCCCAACATCCCTCTGGTGACCTGGGTCTTTGAAGAGTGTTCTAGAGCCTAAGGAGGGCAGGTCTTGGGAATGATAAACCTGTCAGCATCATGTATCAAAGTCACATCAAACAGGCTGAGACCAACTGTCTCCAATTTCGTCTTCTCTTTTGTCCCTTCACGAGGTACACAAATTCTTTCCACCACGTGCAGAAAGGATGCTCAGATCAGTATACCATTCCTAGAGATGAAATTTCCATTATTATGAACTCCGAATTACAACCAGGAAAACAAGGGATTTTTTTAGTCCGTTTCAAAGACACTGTGAACGACAGGTTTTTTCTACCAGTTAAAACGATAAATGAATAGCTAAGCATCTAGGGCCAGGGTCCATGCCAGACCAGGACCGTGGGAGCCTGAGATATCAATTTCTGTTAAAGTCTTGGTCTGAAGAACAAGAGTTAGAACAAACCTGTGAGAGGAAGAGTGGGCTGCAACCCGTGACACTGAGGTCTTAGCGCGTCACCGCCACTGCCTCAATTTAGCAGAAAAAAAAAGGCAGCATGCAAGAATATCTGAACACAGGATTCCAAGGTGCTCGTGGGGCTTTTTGTGGCACTCCATTTGCTGGTCAGATGTAAAGAAAGGAGATGGATGAAAAGTGTTAGAAACACCACCCATCAGGGCTGTCACCGCCCAACACACCCGTGTCCCCAAATGATGGAAATCAGAACAAAAATGACTGCTTCTTCACCAGGAAACAAAACCAGGCTGCTCCTCTGCCCTGACGCCTCAACAGGTGTCAGAGCACAGCAGCAAGGCCGTGTGCATGACACTATGTTAGTCAGGGCTCAGAGGGGGCGGTTTCACGTTCCAGCAGCCTGGTTCCAATCAGGAGGGAGAAACCACACAGTGAGTTAAACAAGGAAGGTTTAACATAAAGAATAATTAAGCTCTAATAAAAGTGTGACTATAAGATACAAAGACACTGTCTATTGTTCCACTGGGGAGAGAGGGCTTAGAGAGAACCAAGGAAGGACAGGCTCAAAAGACCCCATCGCAGGAGGGGAGCTCAGAGAACAGGCAAGTTGCTATCATTCAAGGAACAGAGGGCAGCGGGCTGGAGTGCAGGAGCAGTGTTGCAGGGGTGCTCAGGGTGTGATGGCTCAGAAAGAACTTTCCAGGCCTAGGCGAGCCCCATATGGCCGGCAGAGAGAGTCAGGGCACCAGTGTGGGCAGGAGGCCTTCTGGACACTGGTCTCTGCGTGGAGAGGCGGTGGGAAGGTGATCACCAGAACGAGGGAGGGTCTGGGCCCAAGGCTGAGGCACAGCTCACTAGGCTTCTCGACCTTCCCCACCAGGGACCCACATAGCAGTGAGGAGCGTGTCCCCCCCGCCTCTACCCACAGTGTCCCCTCTGAGGTGCTCACTGTGAAGGGGAGATGCTCGTAGGGAGCAACAGGGAGCTAAGAGGCAACACGCCCTGATAACTGGAACACACACATGGTCACCTCGAAACCCCTGGGGGCTCTCGGTGTGCTGTCCCTTTGCAGACAAGAGACAGCTGAGCTGGGCAAGGTACACACCTGCTCCAGGTCACAGACACAGCAACAGTTCCCGCGTGATTCCAGAAACCACATCTTCACCACCAGACTGTTCTTAGGATCCTTTGCAAAAGGTACTAGACTCCTCCAGAAAGGCCCTGCTCCTGACAGGAACCCCTTTTCTAAAAAGCTCTGTGATTTGTCAATATGCCATCAAAAGAAGCTGTATTTTTCTGCAGCCTTGAGACATCCTCCCCTTCTATTCTGCAGTAGTGGGACCTCCGAGAACACAGACACATATTTAACCAAAGTGAGGAAAATGAACCCACCTCATGTGAAAGGGATGAAAGGGTGGAAGATGACGAAGCAAGGGGACCCGGTCGGTGAGGTGCTGCTCCAGGCCCTGTGCTCATTCAGACTTGGGAGAAGGGGAAAAAGAGTGATGCTTCAATATGTGAAGCTTTTCTCAGCTGAAAGACTCAAGAGCTCTCTCCCTTTCCCCAAGGTCTGAATCTGAGGAAACAAGCTTGCATTACCTACTTGCAAAACCTGACAGATTTCTGCTGAATATAGGGAAGAGCTTCTTACCCATTACAATGATGAAACACTCGAATAAAGTTCGCTAGGCAAGTCTCCTTTCCCAGAGATATTAAAGAAGAAAATCAACACTATCTATCACGAATGATCTAGACATCCCTGTAGATGAAAACAGCAGTTTCTCAGAGTCTTTCCACATCCCAAGTCTCCCATATGTCTTTGTCATCTTTAATTCTTCCTTGCCACACAGGCAAATGCCTTCAACAGTCCAGCAAGAGCCACTGGTAACATGAGCTCACGTCTACTGAGCGTGCATTTTCACCAAGTGCCGGCTGCCACTTGTCTTTGCAGCACTGCAAGGTTAGCATCATTATTTCTAGGTTTCAGGTTCTGAGGTCAGAGAGGTCAAGAAGCTTATCAGAGATAACACAGCAAATAAATAGCAATCAGCAGTCTAACCCAGGACTATCTACGATCAAGTCTGCATGACCCCATAGACAAACCATGCCTTTCAGCCCTTCAGCAGGCTACCCAATAGTAACTATTGGAGACTTACCCCACCACTCCCGAGAACTCTCCAGGACACCCCCCCGCCAAATCTGCCACAACTATGTGTACAAACAACATAATCCTGCATGCCTGGAAAAATTGAAAAAAAAAAATAGGGCATGAATGGAAAGAGAAAGATAACAGATTTTTTTAAACCAAATGCACAAGATCAACGAACACACACTAAATCATATCTCTCCTTCCTAGGATCTCAGAAAATTGTGAACAATTGACTGGGTTCACAAAACTAACGTGAAGGGAGAAATAAATGGTACAAATGGTACAGCCCTGGTGAAGCATATGCAAACCACCCCCTTTTCTCTGCAGTGGGAACGTGTGAAAACCGAACAACTGGGCCAGAGCATTTCTATTCCATCACGCTTACGGAAACGAGGCCTCCAGAAGACACAGTCCCGTGTGTTTCTCTGAGGCATTGGATTACCGAGTTTTGGTAACTAAAGCTTCTTTCTTATTCCCTTGCTGTTAACCATTTGCATTTGAGGTCACAGAAGGAGGAAGACAATCCCTTTAGCACGGATGCCTCACAGGTATAACTCCACCTGTGGGGGGCAATAACTGAATAGGTACCCTTCCCAGGACCTCCAGTTGGCCAGCTTAAGACGCCTGTTGCTCCCTCTGTCCAGGTGGCTTCAAGCTGGAAGTTACTCATGAGACTTCGACATGCAATCTATCCCTCCAAACACTCTTTATTTGCCCTGGAAGATTTTAACAAAACATCCCTACAAGCTCAAACAGCAAAACATCATTTCTGTTCTGTACCTCTTTCGACATTAAAACAAACAAGTAGGTGCTGGGGATTTTGTTGCAAAGGTGAATAAAAGGCTGGCTCTGCCTTCACAGAGTTCCGAGAGCAGACAGGAGATCACAAAGCCAGTAAACACGGTGGGATGTAGGGCCTGATGACAGTATCCAGGAGCTGAATGTGGCACAGGAAAGGCAGCAAGCTCGGGTACAGGGCACACACTCCAGGGACTAAGTCTGAGCAGAGCCTTCCCTATCAGGCAGCTCAAGCAGCCACTAAAAAATGACCATAGATCACATAGCCTAACCTAGAGATATTTACTTTCTCAGAGCTCTTTTTTTGGGGGGGGAGGGGCACACCTGCAGCATATAAACGTTCCCAGGCTAGGGGTTGAGTCGGAGCTACAGCTGCCGGCCTACGCCACAGCCACAGCAACACCAGATCCAAGCTGCGTCTGCAACCTACACCACAGCTCACAGTATTGCAGGATCCTTAACCCACTGATTAAGGCCAGGAATTGAACCTGCATCCTCATGGATATACTAGTTGGATTCATTTCTGCTAAGCCACAATGGGAACTCCCATACCTTCTCATAGTTCTTGAGGCTGAAAGTCAGAGATCAAGGCACAAATAAAGCTGGTTTCTGGTGGGCTCTCTTCCTGCCTTGCAGATGGCTGCCTTGTGACTGTGTCCCTGTCCCCAGGCACTGGGGGGGAGAGCATCTCCTCTTATAAGGACACTGATCCTATGGGGTCAGGGCCCCACTCTTATGACCTCATTCCTTCCCGAAGACCTATCTCCAAGTAGAGTCACATCGTGGGGTTAGCGCCTCAACATATGAATTTGGGGAGATCACAACTTGGTCCCCAGCACCTTCAGAATGACAGGAGTCGTCCAGGTGGTAGGCAATCAGAACAAGGAGGCATCCCAGGCAAATATGCCAAAGAGCAAGGCTGAAAGGCTCAGGCACACAGTGGGGGGAGGAACCATCAGTCCTCCCAGCTGGTGTGGTGGAGGACGTGGTGAGAGCTGGGCACAGGGGAGCAACTCGATGTCTTCTAACCAGTGTGTACTTTATCCTGTAGGCATTCAGGATTTTTGCACAGGACTCTTAATTAAAAAGCTGAACAGATTTGCATTTTGGGAGAAAAACAGTTGATCCACATTTGAACAATAAATAGTAGGACAAAGGGACTTGGAATTCTGGACGCAAGGCATGGACACAACAATCATCCCAGAAAAGATAATAAGACCTGAGGATGCCACGACCTGAGGGTGAGGCACAGACGTGAGGTACGTAGGAGGCAGAACCATAGGCGTGATTGGCTGTGGAGGGTGGGGGAGGAAGAAGCAGAGCAGAATCCTCCTTCTCTGGAGTAGACGCCTGAGCGGTGCTGACGGCCTTATGCCATCACGATAGTCGAGCTAGGACCACACGCTTTGCTTTTATGTTGTCACAGCTTTTGTCCCATTCAGGGACTACGCTTCAGCCCTTCCCATAGATTTATCTAACACACTGTGGTTCTAGTGCGTGGATCAAGGGGAAAAGATGATACAGACCACAATCGGTATAAAAAATTTGAGTTTAACACTCAATCATGGTAAGGAATTTAGTGAAATAAAAAAAGGGTAGCATACCTTGAAGCCCAGTGTGTACATATATTTTGTACAGTACACTAAACCAATGGCAATGATAGGAGTTTATACTTAGTTAACCCAATATGCCCAAAATATTATCATTTCACTCATCATTAAAATAAAAATTATTACTACAATATTTAATATCTCTTACACTTTGTTACTGAAATCCAATTCATATTTGTTAATGCAGCACCCAACTCACTCTGGATGAGTGAGTTACCTCCCAAATACTCACTCAACAGGCACATGTCTCTGTGGGCTCCAGACCAGGAAAAGGCCGTGGTGCAAGCATCAAATATCAGCGTCAAACTATTATTTATTAATCAAAAGGTCAAACTAAACATTTATTATTAACATAGGAACAGTGAGTGTTGCTCGAGGAATAATTATTTTAAAGTCTAGCTTCCTGGGAGTTCCCATTGTGGCTCAGTGGTTAACAAACCCAACTTGTATCCATGAGGATGCGGGTTTGATCCCTGGCCCTACTCAGCAGGTTAAGTATCTGGCATTGCTGTGAGCTGCAGTGTAGGATGCAGGCGTGGCTCGGATCCCACGTTGCTGCGGCTGTGGTGTAGGCCGGCAGCTATAGCTCTGGTTTGACCCCTAGCCTGGGAACTTGCACATGCTGTACCTGTGACCCCGAAAAAAAGCAATAAATAAATAAATAAATAAATAAATAAAATCTAGCTTCTCAAATCTACATAATAAGCCAAAGTTTATGTTTTGTTTATATTGGCCATGCCCACAGCATGTGGCAGATCTCAGGCCGGGGATAGAACCCAAGCTACAGCAGTGATAGTCCTGGACTCTTAACCCACTGAGCCACCAGGGAACTCCTAGAATCCAAAGTTTAATGTTCCTGTTTTGTAAGTAAATTTACTGACACATTGCTTATAAAGCCATCTGACATCATGTGACTGCCTGAATACTTGATAGGACTATTTTTCTGGTTGAAGAGATAAACAAGAGACCCCTGCTTTCTGAGACTCACCAGAGGACTCGAGGGGGACAGGAAGTCTACCTTCATGACATGAATAATCTTGTTAATGGAAAGAGCACAGGAGATTTGTAAAGCTTCATGGCTATCAGATGCAATGAGGCAGTAAATGTAAATTAGCTCGGTTTACCAATATTTATTTGTTACAAGTATAGTAATCTGGCTGACAACAAATTTGATAGTAATCCTGGGGTTATTACAAACACCAATTTAAGTCTTTTCCAACTGGAATGATTTTAGGTAGAATAGAGTTTTGAATGATGTTGACTCCATGATGAAACATGAAATAAGTGTTTCAATTTTTCTGTTGGTGTAAAGAAAGCAGAATGAGTTGCAATCTTTTAATCTTTTTTTCTGGCTATTTGCCATGGCTCCTGAGTCCTTATGTGTATTGTAACCTATACCTATAACATGTGTAAAGGGAAGACACTTTCTCTTTCCGCATAAAGCAGATGGCTTGCTGGGTGCTTTGGCCCAGGAGGAGGTGTTCTCACCATGCTCTTTCACTGCTGCCCCTGAGTGCAGGTGGATACGACCACCAGCCATTTTCAACTCACATGCACATCATGACCCAGTCCAACCATGAACCAAGCTTGGGTTTTTTCTTTCTCCATCAACTGCTCATAAAGGAGACCTTACTGGGCAACAGATATAAGCCAAGGGAGAGGTGATGCGGTAGCAGTCATTGATGACATGGCATCTAAGCCCCTTGTTCAGCTTCTGGGAATACAGCCCACTGCTGTCCAAGGTCAAGTACTCTGTCGCAGACAGGGTCCAGTAGCATGCTTAGCTGCTTATCAAAAGGTCTGTAGTTCCTCTATAATGCCTTGCCCTAGAACGCAAGGCATCATGTGATAATTCTTGCACTGAGGATTGCTGTAAGTGCCACACAACATCTTTTGCTACCTCTGACAATTTTACTCTAATAGGCCAAGTTGTCTAGGCCATATGGCCCAAGTGGCAGGGCTGTGTGTCCTACAGTCTGGACCTGCTGCTGAGCCCTTTGCTGTTCTGGCCCCACTCAGAGCAGCCAGCCTGTGTCCCCTTATGTAAGAGTTGGAATGGCTTTCCCCAATGTGGGGTGTACCGTCTCCAGAAACTGGGAAGGCCTATCAGGCAGTGTGCTTCCCCCTAGAGGTCAGAGGTGCAAGGTGCACTGTTGTTCCACTCACAGCCAATGTCCGTATTATGTATGAGTGACCTCTGGGCTCTGCACGCTGTTCCACTGACCTATCAATCTATTTCTGATGCAGCTCTAACTACTGCAGCTTTGTCGCAGTTCTTCTTTTTTATTTTTAATTTAAACTAAAAACAAAACAAAAGCAGTAAACCCATTTCTCCCACTCCCCACCTCCTAACTCTGGCAAATACCAATCTATTCTTTGTATGTATGAGTTCAATATGTGTGTGTGTGTTCCATGTATAAGGCCCATCATTTGTTTTTGTCTTACTTCATTTAGCATAATGCCCTCGACATCCACTCATGTAAGAACGGTAAGATTTCATGCTTTTTCGTGGCAGAATAAAGTTCCGTTGTATATACACCACAATTTCTCATCCAATCATTTATTGATAGACCCTTAGGGTGTTTCCATATCTTGGCTATTGCAAATGGTGCTGCAATGAACATGGTGGTGCAGATACCTTTCTGAATTAGTGCTTTCATTTTCTTCAGATAAATACCCAAAAGTAGAACTGCTGGATCATATGGTAGTTCTACTTTCAATTTCTGGATGCACCTCCATACTGTTCATAGTGGCTGCACCAAACTAGATCCTCACCAACAACACACAAGGGTTCCCATTTCTCTGCATCTTTGCCTCATCTTTTGAAAATGGCCATTCTAACAAGTGTGAGGTGATATCTCACTGTGGTATGAATTTCATTTCCATGACTATTAATGACATAGAGCCTTCTTCCATGGACCTATTGGCCATCTGTATGTCCTCTTTATACAAATGTTTGTTCAGATCTTCTGCCCATTTTTTTTTTTGTCTTTTTTTGTCTTTTGTTGTTGTTGTTGTTGTTGCTATTTCTTGGGCCGCTCCCGCGGCATATGGAGGTTCCCAGGCTAGGGGTCGAATCGGAGCTGTAGCCACCAGCCTACGCCAGAGCCACAGCAACGCGGGATCCGAGCCGCGTCTGCAACCTACACCACAGCTCACGGCAACGCTGGATCGTTAACCCACTGAGCAAGGGCAGGGACCGAACCCGCAACCTCATGGTTCCTAGTCGGATTCGTTAACCACTGCGCCACGACGGGAACTCCATGCCCATTTTTTAAATGAATTGTTTTTAGGGATTTTTGCTATCGAGTTATATGAGTTCTTTATATATTTTGGATATCAGTTCCTTATCAGATATACAATTTCAAAATATTTTTTGCCACAAAATGTCTTCATTTTGTTGATGGCTTCCTTTTCTGTACAGAAGCTTTTTAGTTTGATATGGTCCCACATGTTTATTTTTGCTTTAGTTGTGTTTGTTTTTGGATTCAAAAAAAATTCAGATTAAAAAAATCATCACTGAGACTTATGTTAATGATATTATCACATATGCTTTCTTCTAGGAACTTTATGGTATCAGGTCTTTTTTTTTTTTTTTTTTTTTTTTTTTTCTTTTTTGGCTGCCCTATGGCGTATGGAGTTCCCAGGCCAGGGATAAACCAAGCCACAGTTGCGACCTATGTCACAGCTGCGGCAATGCTGGCTCCTTAACATACTGCACCAGGACAGGGATTGAAACTGCATCCCAGTGCTCTAGAGACGCCACTGATCTTATTGTGCCACAGTGGGAACTCCAGGTCTTACATATAAATCTTTAATCCATTTTGAATTAAATTTTGTGCATAATGTAAGATAGTCCAGTTTCATTTTTTCATGTGGCTGTCCAATTTTCCCAGCACTATTTATTCAAGACTGTTCTTTCCCCGTGTACATTTTTGGGTTCTTTGTTATAAATTAATCAACTCTACATGTGTGGGTTTATTGCTGGGCTCTTTATTCTGTTCCATTAATCTATGTGTCTATTTTATGCCAATGCCATACTGTTTTGATCACTATAGCTTTGTTGTCATATAATTTTAAGTCAGGGACTGTGATATTTCCAGCTTTCTTCTTCCTTCTCCTTCTCAAGATTGCTTTGGCTGTCCAGGGTCTTATAGGGATCCATACTAATTTTAAGATTTAAGAAGAATGACTGAGGAGTTCCCACTGTGGCACAATGGGATCAGTGGTATCTTGGGAGCATTGGGAAGGTTTGATCCTCAGAACAGCATAGTGGGTTAGGGATCCGACACTGCCACAGCTGAGGTTTAGGTCGTGACTGTGGCTGGGATCTGATTACTGCCCCAGGAACTCCATATGCTGTGAATTGGACAAAAAAGGGAAAAAAAAGAATAACTGACATTGTAGGGTAGGATGCAGACTGTCCTCCAGATATAAAGAGTTATTAAGCAGCTAGAAGAACTAAGAGGTCATAATATTGGTAACAGAAAAAAAAGAACATATGGAGAGCAGAACAGAAAGTCCCCCCAAACTGACATCCAATCACAAACATTTTAAATATATTTAGATCAACAAAAGGTGGAATCCACAATAAAGTCCTGATGGTTCTGCGTACCTATTTGCCAGAAAACAGTTTAACATTAATAAAACAGAAAAGGCAGGGAAAACAGAAACACATTAGCAGTGGAAAGTATTATTCAAGAGAAGACTGAACAAATGGAAAAGTCTCATGTGCTCTTGGACAGGATCAACTGAAGACATAAATTCTCTCTAAGGTAAATGTGAAAACTAAATGCGATATCGACAAATTGCCAATGGATTTATTTTCATTACATAAACTCATTCCAAAGTCCACACGAAGATACAAGTGAGGAAAAACATCAGTAGCCAGGAAAACTATGAAAAAGAAAAGTACTGAGGGGAAACTAGCCTTATTAAATACTAAGCACAAGGCACATGAATAGACAGATTAAGGTAACAGAATAGTAAGTCCAGTAATACAATCAAATTCAAGTGGAAATTTAGTATATGGCAGAGGTTGTATTTCACTTTGATGGTAAAAACATAAATTAGTCATTAAAGGATAACAGAACAATTAGATGGGCAACTGAAAATTTTTATTTGAAGCTATAACTCATACATTATACCCCAAAACAATCCAGATAAAACATTGTCAAAATTTTTAAATATATTAAAATATCAGAGAAAATGTTGTTGTTATTATTATTATTATTTTGTCTTTTTCTCTTTTTAGGGCCACACCCATGGCATACGGAGGTTCCCAAGCTAGGGCACAGCAATGCTGGATCCAAGCCAAGTCTACAACCCACACCACAGCTCACCACAACACTGGATCTTTAACCCACTGAGAAAGGCCAGGGATCGGACCCAAAACCTCATGGTTCCTAATTGGATTTGTTTCTGCTGCATCTCAACAGGAACTACCAGAGAAAATATTATAAAAGAAAATTTTTATTTGTGTTGCCTTGTTTGTATATCTACTTTATTTTTGATAACTTCAGAGTTGGGAAAGCCTGTCTAGACGACCCTAAAGCCAGACCCCAGAAAATCCAAAATTAAGTCAATTCCAAAAAAGTAAATAGATACCATTAAAGAAAATTGATTGCAACGTCAAAAGATAATAAACTGAGGAAACTATTATGTTTACTATAACAATGCAATTTTATATCAAGAAGAACTGTTGGAGTTCCAGTTGTGACGTACCAGAAATGAATCCGACTAGTAACTGTGAGGTTTTGGGTTCAATGCCTGGCCTTGCTCAGTGGTTAAGGATCCTGTCTTGCCATGCGCTGTGGTGGTCGCGGACACGGCTCAGATCCTGCATTGCTGTGGCTGTGGTGTAGGCTGGTACCTGCAGCTCCAATTCAACCCCTAGCCTGGGCACCGCCATATGCCACAGGTCTGGCCCTAGAAAGCAAGAAGAAGAAGAGGAAGAAGGAGAGGAAGAAGAAGAAATGTCTAAAAATCCAAAAAAAAAATAAAATTATAGTCAGTAACATTTTTTGTCTTAACAGCCTGGCAAGAATCAAAATGTTTGCTCACCTGGCACTTTGGTCATGGTATGGGGAATAGGCATTCTTACACTCTGCTAGTGGGAGTAGAAACTGGTACAACTTCTGTACATAGAAATTTGGTAAGAGACACTAAATTTTAAAATGTCAATGACCTTTGACCCAGAAATTTTATCTCTGGAAACATGCTCCTCAAATACATAGGACATGTACAAAGTTGTTAAATGATGAACTATTTGTGATAGAAAAATGTTGAAAATAATTTAAATATCCAATAATAGGGGATTTTTTGAATAATAGGGGATTAAAATTTGCATAGCTATAAAATAGACTGCTTAAAAGAATGAAACAGTTCTATGTATTTTGTAATGAAACAATCCTCAAGATACATTGTTAAGTGGAAAAAAACAAGTTTAGACCATTCGTGTGAGATTAAAAGAATATATGTGAAATGCTTATATAAGCATTGACTATCTCTGAGTAATATAAAAGAACCTGATAACCATAAATGTATTCAGAGAAGGATCCTGGTGGCTGGGGGTATGAGGAAGACTTTATTTTTACATTGTGAATTTTTAACATTTGTACCAAGAAAATGTTGATAAGTGTGTTGGTGTAAGAAGAGGCCATTTATCTCAGTGGTAATAACCACAGTTGTTATGGTAACTAGTCTCGGTTCATCCAACTGGAAAACAGCTGAAAAAAAAATCACTTAAACTGTGGGAGATAAAATTAAACCTTCTATGGGACTAATTTTATGCAAATGTATACTCATTTTGGCTTTTTGAATATAATTTTTAGATTCTCCTGTCATATGTACAAAATAAAAAAATATCAAGAAAATAAAAGTCTTTCTAATATCCAAAATTATTGTTAATGTGATGGTGTTAACAGTTAATTTAATAAAAAACTTTTTTAAAGTAACTATTCAATATTCCATAAAATTAAGTACAGCTAATAGATACTAACCCACAGCCAAAGGGGCTTCATTTTACTGCTTATACAGAAAATACAGCACATTTCTCTCCAGTAAGAAGCACAGTCATGAAAAGAGCACCCAACCAAAGACTTTGGACCTTGATATATTCAAGTAGATATTCTCAAGTACCTTACTGATCCGTTTGGAATGCATAATCTCTTTGTTTCTATGGGCAAATCCAGCTAATGAGACTGAAGCATTACAACTTAGACTTTTACTAAGATTTCATGTATCACTGTCTTCTGCCCAGTTTAATGAGACTTCAATATCATGTGCTAGGTAAATGCTAATCCCCAAAACTTAAAGCCTCAGAACTGGAAAAGTGAGATCAAAAGTGGGGACAAAGCATGTTCATTATTTGGTTTGAGGAACAAGAGATGGATCACATACAATAACATTCAGTTACGAAACTTCAGCCTTGTGTAAACTACTTCCTCCCCCAGAGTCTTTCCTCAGCTGGTCTATAACCGTACACCACCCACAGCTGGACCTTGGTGCTCTTCCTTTGAACATAAACAATTTCACAGAGCATCAACGTCAGACAAGGTCACCCTGTGACCATGACAAAGCAGTTGAAAAGTAAGCCCACTTCATCATTTTATCTAAGGACAGACAACAACAAGGTCACTGTGAAAAGCACGATACTACCCAACACCCTCTTTTCCTGACCAATGTGAGTGACTAAAGTCACCACAGTGTTGTCCTCATTCTAGCCTTCCTGTGAAGATTTATTAAGACAGCGAAGCATAGGGTGGAGGCTTCCAGACAGCCTACACTCCAGAACAAAGATCTGATTCCTCAGACCTTCCCTGCAATTACAGAGCACCTTGCTGAGATGCTCACTGGTCCCCACAGTGTGTGGTCTCCCTCATTATAATGAGCAATAAACCTTACTTGCTCAACTACAGTGTAAGCTTGGTGGTCTTTGGCTGGAAAAGCACAAGTGTTTACACCCAACAATGTACATTCCTCTCCCTAAAATCTCTTTTAAGCACACGCAAATCAGACTTTCATCCATACTGAGCCCCTGAAACTGCCTCGTCAATGTTGCCATGACTACATTGATGGTCAATTCTCAGTCCTCTGACTCCACCAATCTACTGACCTGCATTTGATGCCGAGCACATCCTCCTACTGATAGCAGTTCTTCATTTGGCTTCCACAACACATGACTTTCCCCCTTCCCTGCCAGCCACTCCTCATTGCTTTTCTGGATTCTGCCTCATCTCCCTAACTTCTAAACATGGTGTACCCAAGGACTTAGGTCTCTGACTTCTGTCTATACATATTCCCTTTGTGATCTCCAACCTCATGCTAGTGAACATTATTTATTGCTGATGATGTGTATGTTTTCATTCATTCTATCCTGAAATGTGTGTATATGCTTATCCTGAAATATTCAAATCTGTCTGAACTAGAATGGACATATATTCATTGCATATTCGTTCCATTAAACTAATATGTATGCTCATTCCAGTTCAGTCAGACTTCTATCCTGAAATTTGAACTCACATAGTCAATTACTTCTTCAATATCTCCAGTATTGCGATGCCAAATAGACCTCTCAAATTCGACTTCCAAAACAGAGGTCCTGATATTCCTGTCCCTTTAACAATGGAGAACACGTGCATGTCTACAGTGCTAGGTCTGAAGCCTTGAGTCGTGCCTGACTTCTCTCTGTGCTTACTCACTACATCACTCCACACAAAATCCAACAGCAAACCCTACTGAATCCACCTTCTATATATAAAATAAGTAATGAACAAGGACCTACTGTACGGCACAGGGAATTCTACTCAATATTTTTGTCTTTTTTTTTTTTTTTTTTTTTAAGGGCCGCACCTGCAGCATATGGAGCTTCCCAGGCTAGGGGTCTAATCGGAGCTACAACTGCCAGCCTACACCACAGCCACAGCAACACAGGACTCAAGCCACATCTGTAACCTACACCACAGCTCACGGCAATACCGGATCCTTAACCCACTTAGCGAGGCCAGGGATCTAACCTGCAACCTCATGGTTCCTAGTCGGATTCATTTCCACTGCGCCATGACAGGAACGCCTACTCAATATTTTTTAATAACCTATATGGGGGAAGAATCTGAAAAAGAAAGAATATATGTATATGTATAACTAATTCGCTTTGCTATACACTTATAACTAATGTAGCACTGTAAATCAACTATACTTCAATAAAATTTATTTTTTAATTAGTATTTTATTATAACTATTCAAGAAAATATTAAATAGTTATAGTGTATATACATGCCGGCTCTCAAAACACTAATAGCATTAAATATTTAGAACATACAGGCCCAATATTCTCCAATTCTCCTTAAGTTATAATTTTAAAGTTGACACTTTGTCATAATCCACGAGTCTACTTCCATTCAGCACTCTTCCTTGATGTTCTAACTCTGCCTCCACGTCTGGAGTAACCATAGATAGAAGCATTTTCTAGCTTTGAATGTTAGGGCAAAGGAGTCAGCTCTGAGCATTAAAAGGATGTAGAAGTTTTATGAAATTTCTGTTTCTTTCCTGTGCCCCCGGACTCTTCCTTCAGCCTGACTCATGCCCTTTTTTTTTTTTTTTTTGGAAGCACTCACAGTATGTGAAAGTTCCCTGGGCCAGGGATTGAACCCTCACCACAGCAGCGACCTGAGCTGCTGCAGTGACACCACCAGATCCTGAACCCACTGCACCACAAGAGAACTCAAGGTTCATGTCTTTAGGTTGGTTTCGGAATCTCAAAGACTCAACACAAGATGTGGTTCACCCACTGTTATGAACTGAATAGTCCTGTCTCCCCGTAAGTCATATGTTGATGACCTGACCCCCAGTACGATAGTACTTGGAGGTGAGGTCTTTGAGAAGGAATTAGGTTTAGATGAGGTCGTGAGGGTGGGACTCCCTATGATGGGATTGGTGCCCTTACAAGGAAATACCAGAGATGTCTCCCTCCCCATCATGTGCGAATATGAGGATTCAGCAAGAAGGAACCCATCTGCAAGCCAGGAAGAGGGGCCCTCACCAAAAACTAAATCTGCCAGCACCTTGGTCTTGGACGTCCCAGCCTCTGAAACTATGAGCTATAAGTGTATCATTTATATCTCATTTATACCCCCACTCTATGGCATTGTGTTTCAGTGGCCCCAGCTAAGAGATCCAGCATCCCACCAACAGCATCTGTGAATGAGCTTACCATAACCCATTCTCTAACCAAAAGAGGCTCCATTTTGTCCTTACTGATGAAGCATGAGTTTTCAGTTGGGACATTTAGCAATAACATGCCAGTAGGCATTTGTTAACATTCAAGAGAAATTACAGCTTTAGATAGCTTTGAAAAGTGTGCTGAATATTAGATTTATGGTTTTAGAAGAAATTACATTTAAAAAGTAATTTTACACCTAGATAAAATATTTCATTTTCATAACGGAGATATCTAGAATAAGCTTGGGGGAATCATTCCAAATGAAATGATAAAAGTTTATTTCACAGTTTAAAATACTGTCAACATTTTTAGCCTATCCTACTCAGCTTGGGCCTGAGGCTTGCAAATCATTCCATTGTCATCTGCCCAAAATAAAATCTTATCTTTTGAGTCATCTGTGTAAGAGGATAAAATGCTGAAGGCCATACAATTATTCATTGCTATTGTTCCCAATTTGAATAGAAAAGAAGAGGCAGAATAGCCTTATTTAAGATCATCAGGTAAGGACTGACTATGTACTGTGCAATTTATGAAACAAGCTGGGGTTTTTTCACATTTTTCATTGATCACTCATTTAAACTTAGACTCTGAGCCATTTAAGAGCAAAATTTATATTCTTGGTTGAAAGTTTCACAGTATCACCTAGTTATACCAAAAATCCTAGTTGAAATTGCCCAGCACAGCTCCTGAAAAAGTCTTAACCATCAAAGGTTTCATCTAAATGATGTACCTTTCAGTGCATGTGTTGAAGAACATTGCTAAGTCAATGCACACTTCTAAGTTCCTCCAGGAATATTCATACCTAATAAATATACCACAGACTCACTGGCAGAAGACTGACTTGAGGCACTGGACTTTTCTGGACCACATATCTATGGGTTAAGGGGTAGAAAAACAAGAAAGGGCTGGCAGGCCCATCCAACACCACCTTTGCCTTCTAATTCTAGATAGTAAAATGGCCACAGCAGGGCAACAGCATCCTCTGGTTGGCATCATTCCCAACCTAGAAGCAGTTCGGAAGCTATTTAAGATTCAGAAGGAGAAATTGTGATTGCAATCATCTATTTTTCTTCTCTCTATATACCTACTCTTTTGTTTGTTTTTGGCTGCACCATGGCATATGAAAGTTCCCAAACCACGGATATGCCGCAGCAATGACCCGAACCACAGAAGTGATGATGCTGGATCCTTAACCTGCTGAGCCACCAGGGAACTCATACATCCCCACTCTTGAGGAGGGCAGAGAAATTGAGATGGGTAGACTGATGTTGCAGACAGAAGGATGGCATCAGGTTAGTGTAATGGAGACAACAGCTCAACATCCATCAAAATCCCTTCATGACTGAGCACATGCCAGGCTACATGATACAGTCTCCCTCGGTTACATGTGGCCACATGACCACGTTCTCAACGATTCAACTTGAGAAAATGAAATCTGCTATTTCAATACGATCCGAACCTTAAGACAATACCCTTGCCTCCTCCACTGTCAGCTTTTCCTTCTTAAAACCTGTCAGAAGGATTAGTGTGAGTAGAAGAGGAAATCAACTTCCATCTCAGCCTCCAGACTTGGGGCCTCTGCTTCTCCTTGAGGTGTTAGGGAGGAAGCATTCACTTTTCTCTACTTCTCATGGATGGAGGGTGATTCATCTGTGCTAAAATTAGGCACAAGGCTCATCCTTCACGCCTGGCTTGGTCTGGTGGCTCTCATTCTGGGTACTGGTCTGTCTTCGTGGTGTACGTCTTCTTTTTACTTACCCCTTCTCCTAGCCAATAAAAAAACCTGGGTCAAGGGTCAGAGTCAGCCTTCCTTGAACAGATCTGAAGCCCAACTTTTTTTTCATATGCCTTCCTGCCCTTGATGGGTACATCACAGGTGGCTGTTTCCAGGGCAGCCATCTGCCCTTGAACCCACTCTTTAGATGCTATACCCTCTACCGTAGCAGGCCTCCAATCTACTTTGGGAGAAGGCAAGATAGCTGAAAGCGGTCTCTTGACTTCAGACTTAAGCACAGTCTCCGTTCAGCTCACCGGATTTACTACATGATGACCCTCAACTGACTTCTGGGTGTATTTTCAGTTTGGTTCAGAACCTTCAGAGGAAGGATGTAATTGTTTGGCACCTCTATACCCCAAATAAGAGGGCAACATCTCCAAGAAGTATCACAAGGCCCATGAATATTTGCATATTTACACTGCCTCTGCTTTGAGAGAGATGGATGCTGTCTCATTAGGCACATGGGTACCATCATTCCAGAGGGTTATTCGGCATAATCTATCAACAGAATTAAAACTGGCTGTGGCTGAGACAGATACAGGTGCACCAAAGACTCATGCAACTCAGGGTAAGTGACTGAGCTGGCCAGGTCATTTCACAGCCCCCTTAACATCTAAGTGAGGCCATGGGACACACTCTCACCAGTGGCATGTGAGCGGATGCAAGGAGCATCATTTCTGTGCATGAAGCTTAAGAGATGTGCTTTCCTCATCCTTTAGATTCTCTTTCCACTGGCCTGAAGCTGCTGGTGTGATAACCCTGGTGGCTGCATCCAAGAGATGTCCAAGCTCAATACCGCCAGAGACCAGGGACTCAGCAACACTCACTTTGAAATCTGAGTAAGAAATTAACTTTTATTGTATTTAAGCCATTACACTTTTTTAGTCTATTTGTTACAGCAAATAACCCCCCCCAATAATAGAAGTGTGTAGTATGGTAACTATAACTCTATTTACAGGCATTGGCATATAAGGAAATAATTACAAATACGCAAGAAAAGGCATGTCCAAGGATATTATTACAGCATTATTTATGACAGTAAAGCAACATGGAAACAACCTAAAGGTCAAACAAAAGGTGGTTAGGTAAGTAAACATATTTGTGCTAAGTTATTTTTAAGCATTTTAAATAGACTTTAATTTTAAGTCAAAGGATATAATAATAATTTTAACAGCAGCTAATTAACACTTGCAGAGTAGTTGCCACATTGCAGGCACTGTTCTTTCTAACCACTTTAATCTTCCAAACAGATAACCCTGTTCTCTACATTTTGTGGATAAGAAAACTGATGCACAGAAGTTAAAAACAACCTAAGGTCACATAGCCAATAAATGGCAGAAATAAGAAATGAACATATAATGATATGTGAAACTATTAAATGCGAAGATTAAAAAGCAGAGAGTAAAACAGATATACATTCTTATCCCTACTATTTTGCATGAGTTGACTGGGTCAAGTGGAGGCCATTCCTCTGTTCACTCGAAATTATTTCCCGAGACATCACCACATGTCAAGAGCTACTCTTGAGCACTGACAAGACTGACCTCACAAATAACTTGATAAAAAAAAAGGTTCAGACCATACGATCCAGCAATCCTACTCCTGGGCATCTATCCAGAGAAAATCATAATTCAAAATGATACATGCATCCCAACGTTCATAGCAGCACTATTTATAACAGCCAAGATATGAAGCAAACACAATGTCCATCAACACAGGAATGGATTAAAAATATGTGATTGATATACATATATATATACACAGTTATAGTTATACACAAACACATACACACTGGAATATTACTCAGCCATAAAAAAGAATAATATAATGCCATCTGCAGCAATATGGATGGACCTAGAGATTATCATACTAAGTGAAGTAAGTCAGACAAAAAAAGACAAATACCATATGATATCACTTAAGTGGAATCTACAAAAATGCTACAAATGATTATTTACAGAACAGAAATAGACTCACAGACATAGAAAACAAACTTATGGTTACCAAAGGGGATAGAAGGGGGCGGGGGGAGATAAATTAGGAGTTTAAGATTAGCATATGCACACTACTATATGTACTAGTATAACAGGTAAAGAACAAGAACCTACTGTATAGCACAGGGAATATAATTTACTACAAATATTCAATATTTGTAGTAAATTATAATGGAAAAGAATCCAAAGACCAATCACTTTGCTACACACTTGAAACTAAAATAGCACTGTAAATTAACTATACTTCAATTTAAAAAAAAATCTAGAGACTCTCATCCTAAGTGAATTAAGTCAGAAAGAGAAAGACAAATACCATATTATATCACTTATATCTGGAATCTAATATACGGCACAAAGGAAGCTTTCCAAAGAAAAGAAAATCATGGACGTGGAGAATAGACTTGTGGTTGCCAAAGGGGAAGGGGAGGGAGTGGGAGAGACTGGGAGCTTGGGGTTAATAGATGCAGAATGTTGCCTTCAGTATGGATTAGCAGTGTGATCCTGCTGTGTAGCACTGGGAACTCTGTCTAGTCACTTATGGCGGAACACGTAATGTGAGAAAAAAGAATGTATACATGTATGTGTAACTGGGTCACCATGCTGTACAGTAGGAAAAAAAAACTATAAATATATATATATATATGTATATATGATAAATAAATAAATAAAAATCACAACTGACTTCATAAGCCTTCCATTCAAGTAAGAGAAACAAGAAATAATATGTCATTTGGGAAGTGCTATGAAGTAAAGCCAGGTGCAGAGGTAGAAGCTGGTGGGGGGAGGGACACGCACCTTAGGAAGGCCCATCAGGGAAGCGCCCTCTAAGGATGATTTTTGAACAGGGACAAGAAGCCAGTTATGCCAAGTTCTGGGGAAGGGTTCTGTTCTGGGTAGCGAGCCATGCAAACTAGGATCAAACTTGGAGTGTCTGAGAAATGGCAGGAGAACCATGGTGGCTACAATGAAGCGAACAGAAAGGAGAAGGGGAGAGGAGGCTGGAGACAGGCCAGAGCCCTGCCTAGTTTGCACAGGACCTCACTGGGGAGGAGTCTGGCTCTGTCCTAAATGAGATGGGAAGTGCTGCAGGTTGAGTTCCTTGGGACGGACTTCAAAGGGGCAATGTGTGTGTGCGAGGTTTGGGGGACGTGGTCTCATGCTACAGAAAAGAGAAAGAAGCAGGATTTGGCAGAGGGAAAAGGTGGACTGTGATGCAGCCCATCCCACTGGGAGCTCTGGGGTTAGAATGGCCACTACAAGACAGGCTTTAACCCCCTGCATCAACCATCAAGGAATTCAGGCTGCCATACGGGGTCCTTGGAAATGGCAACCCTCTGCCCCAGAGCAATGCCTAGTGAGAGACTCAGCTGAAGGCTGTTAGTTGCCAACTGTCCCAGCATCTGGGGAAATCAGTGCTTCAGTCCTGGGAGGAGCATCTGGGCACCAGACCATCCACTACAGGAAACCTGTGGAGCATTCTGAGCAAGGAGTGAGATGATAGGAATTATGTTTTTAAGCATCACTCTGGCTGCTATGTTGAAAAGCGACTGTAGGATAGAGAGCAGAAGCAAGGAGACCAGTGAAAGGTGAGTGGCCTGGCAGATATCCCAAGTAGTTGCATGGTTAGTAACATCGGAGAATCAGAGTATCCTCTGGAGCATTCAGTTTATTCTTTAACATGAACAACAATGTCTGCAGAAAGTTACACAGATCCCAGGAAGGACAATGGGTCCCAGTTTGGAGAGAGACAATGCTGGGATCACCTGCAATGATAATAATAAATCAGTCCAGAAAACTGATGATCTTAAAAAGAAGGATTTGAACCATAAGGGTGACTTTTCTATATCCCATTAAAAAGCTGAGAAATGGTGTAGGTGTTACTTAAAATTGACAATATAGACAAAACCGGAAATATCAATTTTCCCACCCCGCGAAGGAGCCATGACTGGTCCAGGCTACAGAAAACCTGACTACAATAAGCACAGCAATAGGCACCGATGCAAAATCCGAGACCAAATATTTAACACTAAATCACCTGGTAAACGAATTCATCAGATCATAGATTAAAGGAGTAAATATTCTGCCAACTTGGATATTAAAATATCTCCCCTCAAGAAAGTGGCTCTGAAACTTTCCTGTGCCCAGGAACCACCTTGGATCTTGTTGAAGTGAGTTCCAGGCTTCAACCTCAAAGACTTGGTAGAGGTTTCTGGGTGTGGCTTGAGCACCCCGGACGATTCTGAGGGAGGCACTTGATGGATAGTCTTTAAGAAACACTATCTCGGGGAACAGTCATCAAAAAGCAGAAGGCAAACTGCATTCTCGTGTGGGTGACTGGTTATCTGGGTAAGTAGAGCCATGACATGCAATGGTGAATGGATCTGTGATCACTGTCACCGTATAAAGAGCCTCTGCTCAAAACAGCGCTATGTCATCCTTCAACACGCCTGGTTTAAAATATCCCTCAGTCACAAAGTCCTGTAAACCCAAGTTCATAGTATTAGTGCCAGGAAATAACTCAGCTGAAAGTGATTAGCTGAAGGAAGTGCCACAGACGAAATCACAGGAAGACAGGTAATCACTTTTACTTATCACCACATCTGCTACATTGCATAAGAAAGTTTTGGTTTCACACCCAAAGTAAAAGAAAAACTTAAAATCCCATAAATAATACATAGAAGAGAGAAAAGTTGTTCTAATGCAGTATCTGGAGAGGCCCTGCTAGGATAAAAGGCTCTAGTCAGTGTTTATCTTGCTGGCAGAGAACAAGGCAGGCAGTGAGGCAGAGTTGTAATTGACCCAAAAGCATATATGAGAAATGAACCAAGGAGACTCTAGATTTAAAAGCCTCCTAACAGAGTTAGGTAGCAGTAGGGTAAAAGTCCAGCACATTTGCGATTCAAGTGATATGAAAACATGCTTGATTCAATATACTGCTGTACTGAATTTGTATGAAATTCAACCTTTTGTCCTAGTGTGTTTGGCAAGGTACAAAAATTAATTCGAGGTTAAAGCTTTAGCATTCTGTCTCTCTGAGGCACACAAAAAGATACAATTAACCAAAACAGCTGGGTAAAAGCTTTATTGGAACTTCCAGAAAGCCAATACATTCCACTACTAAGACTAGAAGCTGAAATCTACAATACATACTGAATTTGTAATCCAAGATTCTTATTACTTCTGATCAGCATAAAGTCTAGTCTTTTTATAGGACTATACAATTAGTGTTAGAACATCCAGCTGATGCTCATATGAGCAGACATTTAAAACCACCTTCTGACCAAAGTTCTATTATCAAACCTAAAAAGAAGAGAGAAAATGGAGTTCCTGACATGGCACAGTGGGTTAAGAAACCCACCGCAGCAGTTTGGGTTGCTGTGGACGTGCAGGCTTGATCCCTGACCTGGTGCAGTGGATTAAAGGGTCCAGCACTGCTGTAGGCAACAGCTGTAGCTCAGGTTCGGTCCCTGACCTGGAAATTTCCATATGCCACATGTACAACCATATAAAATAAGTGAGAGAGAAAAAGACTTTCATTTGACAAAAGGCCTGATATAGGAAATTATATCTAGTCTAAAATATTCAATTCTTAATCATCTATAAGAATCAAGAAGTGAATCAGAGCAAAAATAGTTAAATTTGACTTTGATATTTACATTATCTTATAGATTTACCTTAGTCTCTTGAAAAAAGACTGCATTTAAGATATTTTGACTTGTTTATCCCAAGCACAATCTTAATGAAGACAAACTGACCCAGAGAAGAGGGTGTCAAGATAAATCATGTTGGGATTTATAGCTTACCCTCAATAATTTGGATCAGAATATGAAAGCTGAATATGGAACTTCTACTTCCAACCTTAACAGACCATTTAGATTTTCCCTCCCACCAAAAGCTACTATGAAACCAGACAAAATGTGTAAGGCAATTGCTTTCAGGCATTGAAAAAAGAAAGCACAGAATTATGAACCTCGAGAGAAGGAAAACACACAGCATAAACTACAGTAATCCTGATTTTCTGCCCCAGGGCAAATTCCTTCTGGGAGGGGAAGCCCAAGCAAAACGCAGTTTCAGTGAGCTGGGATGAACAGAATGGGACTGCTGAGGCAGCTGGAATTTGCAAAGCAGGATATTAGAGAAGCGGGAAAAGCACAGGTCTCCCTATAAACCTGCATAAACTTTGAGCCCTTGGCCAAGGGCTATGCTGGGCATCTGCAGAGCACATCTGCAAGGTGAGACTCTAAATAGAGGAGCAAAGAGCGTGTGCCTTATGCCAGAGACCTTCTTGGTGACATCAGAGGTTACAGAGTACTGAGAGACATTGAGAGGGCAAGTCCAATTAGAGTAGTTTGCTGCCTACACAGCCACACCCTTGAGTAAGAGCCATGCTCTAGGACTAAGTTCAAAACAAAGTAGGTTCTCCTATTAAAGAATATAAAGAAGGCTAATATGGCAAAAAGGATGCACTATTAACTGGCTATCAAAACAAAACTCAATATCCATTAAAGGAAGATATTCAGACTCCACACAACACATCATACACACTACATAGGATACAATAAAAAATATTAGATATATAGCTAAGCAGGAATGCATGACTCAAAATCAAGGAAAAAATAAATTAATAGACACAGATCTAATTATGATACAGAATTAATTATAACTATGACCACGAACCTAAAGGAAAAGATGGTCATGATGAATGCACATAATGAATGGAAGACAAAAAAACTGCATCTTTAAAGTGCTTTGGGGAAAAAGCCTGCTAATCTAGAACTCAATGTCAGTAAAAATGCCTCTTAAAATGAAGACAAAATAAAAATATTTTCATAGTGAAATTAGCTGAAAAAAATTAATCACTAGCAGACCTGCACTGCAAAAATAAAATCACTGTCAAAAAAAAAAAATTATGTGGAGTTCCCATCGTGGCGCAGTGGTTAACGAATCCGACTAGGAACCATGAGGTTGCGGGTTCGGTCCCTGCCCTTGCTCAGTGGGTTAACGATCCGGCGTAGCCGTGAGCTGTGGTGTAGGTCGCAGACGCGGCTCGGATCCCGCGTTGCTGTGGCTCTGGCGTAGGCCGGTGGCTACAGCTCCGATTAGACCCCTAGCCTGGGAACCTCCATATGCCGCGGGAGCGGCCCAAGAAATAGCAACAACAGCAACAACAACAACAAAAGACAAAAAAAAAAAAAAAAAAATTATGAACTTCACAAAGACTGAAGAACACTGGAAATTGTAAATAAATGGGGAAATACAAACAAATTTTTTTTTCTTTCTACTTCTCTAAAATATAATTGACTGACTAAATAATAATAAAATAATGGGACATATATGTAAACATATAGTGTGTATGGTAAAGACAGCAAAAATGATGAAATGGGTAAGATAAAAGTATAATGTACTATAATTTACATTGTGTGTGACACAGTGTAATATACACACAGATGGTAATAAGCGAATGATGTTTATTTAAAAGCTTAAAGCAGCCACTTAAAAAAGTAAAACAGAGAGATATAGCTAATAAGCCAATAGGGGAACTAAAATACATTACTGTAACAATTAAGCCAAAAGAAAATGAGAATAAAGAGAAAAATTCAAAGAATAGATGAGACAAATAGAAAACAAACTAGCAGGATGACAGACATAAATCTATCCACATTAATAATTAAATTAAAAGGGTTTTACATTTCAGTCACAAGGCAGAGATTGTCAGATTGTCTGAAACCTTATAGAAGGAAATTTATTCAAGCAGAAAAATGTTATATATATATGTATATATGTGTGTATATACACGCATATGTATGGATGGATGGATGGAGGGTGTTGCCCCTTGTGTTTAAATTTGATCCTGACCTTCTCTTCAAGCTGTTACTCTTTTTGATCATCCCCAAGCATGCCAAGAGATAGGTTTAGTCTTCTGACATTATCATGAGTGCACTTGATGATGTAATTATAAGACAGACATTACTAATCCAACAGTACTGATGAAGAAACTGGAACTTAACGACAAATGCATTTGTACATTCACAGCATCAGTTCTAAAAGTAACCACACCAATTTTTAAATACATACAAGCAGCATATTAATCAAAATCCCCAAATTTGAGGTTTAGCACCATGCAGGCAAATCTTAAACGATCTGTAATGTTAAGTAGACTATTCCTGATCAATGCTCTACTAGACCGAAACACATCCCTTTATCACTGTTCTTATGATTTAAAGGTTTGGTGAAAGAGATAAGTTGGTCTGAAAAATTATCATGGATTCAAAACATGAAAAAGTTAAATATTAATAATAGCTGAGGAGTTCCCGTCATGGCGCAGTGGTTAACGAATCCGACTAGGAACCATGAGGTTGCGGGTTCGGTCCCTGCCCTTGCTCAGTGGATTAAAGGATCCGGCGTAGCCGTGAGCTGTGGTGTAGGTCACAGACGCGGCTCAGATCCCGCGTTGCTATGGCTCTGGTGTAGGCCGGCGGCTACAGCTCTGATTCGACCCCTAGCCTGGGAACCTCCATATGCCGTGGGAGCGGCGCAAGAAATGGCAAAAAGACAAAAAATAAATAAATAAATAAATATGTTTCTAAAAAAAATAATAATAATAATAGCTGACATTTCCAGAGTGCTAGGCCCTATGCTAAGTGCTCTACCTATAATACTTCACTTACACTAAGACAATAAATAAGTAAATAAATAATTTTTTAAAAATTTAAAAGCAACCCATTCCCACTATAAAGAGGAGCTTTAGAGCAGGTAATTGACTTCCCCATGATCACCTGAGGTGATCACTGGAGGGGGAGCCGGAGTCATTTTATTCTATTTTCTTTTATTTTATTTATTCATTTATTTTTGATTTATTTATTTTTGGCCAGGCTCATGGATATGGAAGTTCCCAGCCAGGGACTGAACCCACACCCCAGCAACAACCCAAGCTGCTGAAATGACAGAACCTGATCCTTAACCTGTTGCACCACAAGAGAACTCCCAGAGCCTGGGTGATTTTTAAATGCAGAATCAGAGCTCGTGCAGTTTATAGCTTTATCTTCCTTCTTACTTTCCCTCATACGCCTCTTTCCTCTTTGGAATGGATTCCTATGAGTATGACCTGCCAAAATAAGATTGTGAGACTAATCGGTTAGGTTTTGGCAAAAAAGGGAAAAGACTAGCACTGAGAGATTGAAATCAGGCTACAAAGTCGACCATGGGAGAACCTCCTCATTAGGCCTCTTCTGCCAAACTTAGCCACAGGTGACCACCCAAAAGGACACAGAAACAGAATCTGCGATACTACAGAATATCGGTTTTGGCAACTTGATCTCTAACGTGAGCTCTGTGTACCAGGGGGGTGAATCCACTGTGACAGATGCGTTTTCTGTCACTTGTGTGCTGGCCAAGTGTCCATCAACCCCACTTGCCAACAGAATGCCTCTGACAAGGTCATCAAGAAAGTCACCCTTAAGTGATTGGGCACAGACGCTTATTACATAAGCACTGGCTATGGAAGTGCTGAAGGCTGGGGCACACTAACCAGTCTTAGAGACTGGAATTTCATGCTTACAAATAGAAAACAATACCACATTTGTCCTGTTGAGCAATCATTTTGTTGCCAACAGAATACAGTTTATCACCAGCCGAACACAGAGTCGGCTTGGAGAAGACAGGAATTGCATTCTAATTTCTTGCTACCGACTAGACGTGGATGTTTCTGTCTTAGGGACTCAAACTAATGATCACACAACTGTGCTCTGAATAATACAGGTACAAAATAATCACACTTCCTTCCGAGTTACAGGATCACTGTGCAGGCAAGTGAAGCAAAGATACTGTGTAATTAATTTGCAAACAAGTTCAATTCAAGTTTGAAAATAGTATTTGCTCATGGTAAGACGTCTAAGGTCTCTGGGCAAAAAGAATCACTTGAATTATATCATTACACACATCACAAGTCAGGGAAGTACAATGATGTGGTGATTCTCTAGTATTTCAGCAGAGTTGCCTCTGAGCAACTTTTAGGAAAAACTTGGCTGTATAACAACTACCAGTTTTGAAAGATCACTTTAGGGAAGGAGATGGTCTCTTGGTATCTACCAGGTGTCATTCTCCCAGCTTCCTGACTTCCACTACTCAAGAGAATTCAGTTGTCTACACGTCGTTGGAGAGATCTAAGAAGAGTCAAGGACCAAATTGCTTGAGTTTTTATTCTTCCTGTTATTCTCCAAGTCTAGCTTTTTTAAAAGCAAGGTAAAATGGTCGTGACTATTTATTAAATTGGTGCTATAAGGAAATATTTAGAAAAAATAATTAGGATGGCACTTCACGCATAATTTCCTTTTTCAGCAGTCTCAGTGGAGGATAATTTCCAAACCACAAAATTCACGCACTGTAAGTGTGTAATTCAATTATTTTAAAATAAATATGGAGACCTGTGCAACCAGCACCACAATCCGGGTTTTAGAACATTTTAGAACATTTAGAATATTACACCAAACCCCCTCCCTCCTTCCCATTAGTAGTTTATCTCTGTTCCACCACAGTCCCATAACAAGCATATTCGGATTTTGAAGTCTGGTCTGACCACTCTAGTTCAAGTCACCCCCCCCCCAATCCACTAGCTTATTCCTCTTTTTTTTAACACTTTTTTTTTTTTGCTTTTTTTTGAATGCCTGCAGCATATGGAAGTTTCCGGGTAAGGGTCAAATCAGAGTTACACCTGCCAGCCTACACCACAGCCCACAGCAACGCCGGATCCTTAACCCACTGAGCGAGGCCAGGGACTGAACCTGCATCCTCATGGATACTAGTCAGGTTTGTTACCACTGAGCCACAATGGGAACTCATTATTCCTCTTTTTAATTGTCATTAGTGCCTGCATTACTACATGAAAATATGGATTTGTGTGATGAGTTTCTTACTCACATCCCTGTAGATGCCACTTACTTACTCTGAAATATCTCAGGTAAACATTCATCACTTTTCCATCATCCTTACTTCAAGCTCTGTTTCTGGGGACCCCTCCAGAAGTGAAGCCCTGTGGGGGGAGGAGGACTTGGAACTTGGTCACTCCTTGGTCCAAGTCTGGCATGCACTTGGTGCTCAGCAAATATCTGAGAAATGAATGAATTCTATCAAGGTCCGGGTGGATTTCTCCAAGTAGGATTGTGTTTTCAATGCCTTCTTTCAAAAGTTCAAAAGACTTCTTGTTTGTTTTGTCATTTTTTTTCAAATAAAAGGGAAAGATCAAATAGAACAAGAATAAAAGTACTCTATTCTAGCAGAGTTAGAGGATGACATCATGGGAAACGATCAATAGTCATTTATTTTAACAGGACCTAACACACTGTCGACTTTACTTGGAACAAAGGACAGGCAAGCTCAGGGTCAGAGGGGACATTTGAAGTGATATGATAGAGGAAAAGGTTGGAAGTTTTCTTACATCCTGATGAAAAATAGGCTACATTTTGAAAGTGTAATTTTGCAAGTAAAATACACAAATTTAAACCATTCCTTGCTTTCCAAAGCAGAAAGCGGAGGCAGGTGAAGGAAACACAGCTGAATCTCTGTACAGAGGTCACTGGCCAGTGAGTTTCAACTTCTGGGCATCTTGACATCTGGGGGGCAAATGTCCACATCTGAAATGGACCCTATGGTCCTTCCTTCACTCTGCCTGCCTTTTGTCTGTAGAAAAACTTTAGTCAAAGAAGAAATTTAACCAGAGAAGTGAGGAAAATGCAGAAGCAAAGGAAGACAATCAAACGGCAAAACAATATAGTTGTTAAAGTAAAGTCAAGGACCTTTCATTCCTCCTCAAAGGCTATAGATCATGTTCTGAGCCATGTCCTGTGAGCTGTCTTGTAGCTACTGAAACCCCCAGCAGGTGGAAGAAGTTAACTGCATCATCACGCAGACTGGAGCTGTGACATCAGCTGCCTCAATTCTGAGAACTGGCCTCAAAGAAGTGGGAACAAACCAACCCTGGAACTGAAGACTAGCTGTATGTAAAACAACCAAGATGACGCTAGCTGGACCACGCATGACCAATGTCAAGATGACTGTCAGAGCTGACTGTGCTGTTTCTGCATGTAACCCCCCTCTCTGCCTATAAAAGTTCTTGCCCACTGACTTCAGTGGGGGGGAGTCAGTCTTTGGACAGAGGTCCACCCTTCCCCTGACCTCTGGTTGCTAGCCTCCAGATAAAATAAAGCAAACCTTTCTTTCCACCCCCTTGCCTCTTTATTGTCTTTAGAGCAGCCAGCATCGGACCCCACTTTCTGTAACACATCAAGATAGGTCTTTTTCCTTCTCACACCATCACGTGAGGTGGAGAAGCTATTAAATGTATGTTATTTATAAGATAGCATGGAATTTTTCTTATGAAAGACATGAACTTGGTTATTTTATCTCTTCCAGTTTTTCAACCCTGCCTCTAAATTAAAATCAACTGCATCTTCTTGAAAATTACACATGGCAGGGCTCCATTCCAGAGATCTTGGTTAATTTTCTGAGGTAGGGCTCAGCATAACACACAGTCAAGGCCGAGAACTACTGCCCTCCACCCTTATTAACTCCCTCTAGGGCACAGAGAAATGGCTGTGCCTTGGCATGAACATTACAAATAAGACCAAACTTAATGGCACATTTATTCTATTTTCCAGACAGCTCATCATTAAAAAGACCTGTCTTCCATGTAACTGAAGTTCCCAGGCGGTTGATCCCACCCTCAGAAGTTCATCAAGATCCTGACTCTAGGGAGTTCCCATCATGGCTCAGTGGAAACGAACCCAACTAGGATCCATGAGGACGAGAGTTCAATCCCTGGCCTTGCTCAGTGGGTTAAGGATGTGGCATTGCCATGAGCTATGGTGTGGGTCGCAGACACTGGTCAGATCTGACATTGCTATGCCTGTGGTATCGGCTGGCGGCTACAGCTCTGATATGACCCTTAGCCTGGGGACCTCTATATACTGCAGGTGCAGCCCTAAAAAGAAGAAGGAAAAAAAAGATCCTGAGTATATAACCCCAGGCTCATGGATGCCCGTCAGCTTCTATCACCCAGTAGATGTCCTCAACCCTTCATCAAGTCTCTACTCCTCCCCAGGAATTCAAAGGCACATCTACAAGCCTGCCCAGCCTTGCATTGTGACCATGGCCTTGGTGATGCTGAAGTATTTCTCACATTTAAGGACACTCTCCAAATATCAATATGTCTCTGAAACTCTCTCTTCAGAAGGCTCTGCTCAGCCTCTGGTTTGCAAAGCCCTCTGGTACTGCACCAGCTCCAGCCCTCATCAATAGCAAGTGTTTTAGTTATGTGCATTTCCTCATCCTCATCATAAGCTCAAACTAAGTATGTCTTTAAACTCCCTCATCTTAGCTCAGTAGATATTTGGTACTCAGTAACTCTTTTTTTTTTTTTTTTTTTTTTTTTTAGGGCTGCACGCACAGCATATGGATGTTCTCAGGCTAGGGGTCTAATCGGAGCTGAAGCTGCTGGCCTATACCACAGGCACAGCAACACAGGATCCAAGCCACATCTGTGACCTACACCACAGCTCAGAGCAATGCTGGATCCTTAATCCTCTGAGCAAGGATGGGGATTGAACCCACATCCTCATGGGTGCCAGTCAGGTTTGCTAACTGCTGAGCCACGACAGGAACTCCCTCAGTAACTCTTTTTTGAAGGAATGAATAAAAACAAGAATTTTCAAGGCTTTCCAAAATTGAAAATGGTATATTGTGTCAGTAATGTTCATTCTCTGTCCTCTACAATGGTCTGGTATTAGGGGTTTTTGTTTGTTTGTTTGTTTTTTCCTGTATTAGAATATAAGCTGTCAGTTAATATGATATATTAATCCCAAGTAAGGATTTGATTATTTAATAAAAGAAAGATTTGAAAGAGCAGTGACAGCCTGGCATAGCAACACTGTCTTCTCATAATGCTGTCTGCTTTCTCCTGTCATTTGAAGGGGCACCTGGGTATAAGGCTTCAACTCAGCGAATTTAATGATTAAATCTTTATGCACAGCTGGTCCACCCTGAGAGTGTGTGACTTTCTTTGCTGACTTCCAACTCCCAATGGCTTCATGTAGAAACAGTGCTTCTCTGGAAGGATGGGGTTGACATGACAGCACATAGAAGAAGCATATTAAGGGATGGCTTCTGTCAAGTAGCAAGTGCCCTTTCAACTGCATAAAAATGCCACAGTTGATGCTGTAGAGGAGGCATGGCAGCAACATACAGTGAAGATTAAGTAAACCTTCCAGCATGTAGGTTACCAAACGTTTATACTTCTGTGGAGATTCAACTGCTATCTAAAATATTGCTAATGTGGACACAATCTGCCACAAAAGCAAGAACACAGCATTAGAAGTGTTCAAATTACAGATGAGTTGTGTTAACATAAACGTATGAAGACACACACAATGACTCTGTGTCTAGTTTTCCTGCTTCAGTTTCCTAAGTAATCAAATGTACCTAGATCTTGAAAAAAATTATCTTTATCCATCAACCCTAACCTGCAAATCAGTATTTAAGAATATGCATCCAGATGATATCACTTATATGTGGACTATAAAATGTGGTACAAATGAATCTATCTATAAAACAGACTCACAGACATGGAGAACAGACTTGTGGTTGCCAAGGGGGTAGGGGGGATGCACTGGGAGTTTGGGGTTAGTAGATGCAAACTATTACATCTAGAATGGATAAGCAATGAGGTCCTACTTTACAGCACAAGGAACTATATCCAGTCTCTTGGGATAGACCAAGATGAAAGATAATATAAGAAAAGGAATATATATATATATATATATATATGTATGTATGTATGTATGTATGTATGTATGACTAGGTCACTTTTCCACACAGCAGAAACTGGCACATCATTGTAAATCAACTATAATTTTTAAAAAAATGTTAAAGGGCATGCATTTGCAGCAACACAGATAGACCTTGAAGGCATTACGCTATGTGAAGTAAGTCAGACAGAGAAAGACAGATACTGTATGTTCTCACTTAAATGCAGAATCTAAAACAAAAACAAAAGAAAAAACAAACAACAAAAAACACACCAACCTCACAGAGAAAAAGAAATCAGTAGCAGGGGTTGGGGGAAAAGGAATCGGATAAAGATGGTCAAAAGAAATGTACTTGCAGTTATAAGTTCTAAGGATGTAATGCACGATGAGCATAGTGAGCACTGCTGCAGGGTATACACAAAGCTGTTAAAAGAGTAGATCCTAAGAGTTATCACAAGGAGAATTTTTTTTTCATTTTACCATATCTACACAAGAAGATAGGAGTTAACCAAACCCACTGTGATCACTGTTTCACTATATGTGTAAATCAAGCCATTATGCTGCACACCTTAAGCATGTACAGTGATATGTGTCAACTATTTCTCAATAAAACCAGAAAAAAAGAATGTGCATCAATATCTACTACAATTAAAGAAAGAACACACCAAACCAGATCTTTTAACCCTTCTGCAGAGGCGGTGGCGGGAGGGGGGGTGGAGGGGGTAGGGGAGGTTTATATGGAAGTATCTTGGCTGCCACTACTTAGGGCAAGAAAGGTGTGTTGCCCACTTCTCAAAGCTCCCCCAACATAGCAAGTCTGGTTTTAGCTGTTTTGCCTGTTGATCATCTGTAAAAGAGACTGACGGATTTCAAAAAGCTTGAACATCACTACACTAAAAAATTAGAAGTCCCAGGGCCACAGAATCTTAGGGAACAGACCCGGGGCTCAGGTTTTCGGTGCCTGGGATTCAGCCCAGGCTCAGCACCAATCAGACCTGTAATGCTGGACAAGCCACAGAACCACGCCCGCCCCCCCCCCCAGCCTTAGTTTCCCCATCTGAACACTGACGCAGTGGGTAAAAACCTACAACTCCCTCAACTCCAAAATCCAGAAATTTTGAATGATATTGATAACCACTCTTGGATCTAGAAGCACAATCTCTGTTCCAGATGTTGTAAAAGGACTTCCACTTCTTAACAAGACAACATTGGCATAATAAACGTAACGTCTGAGAGTCACCTCTCTTTGGATCGTGTTTCTCATAACTGGTGCTCCATCTCAAAGCTTTCCTTGAAATTTGGTTTCTGTTGTTTTGGGATGCCTGACTGGAAACTTCAAAGGTCTGAACCAGACTGTCTATCTGGTTTTGCTGAACTTATTCATTGTTTAAATTATGTGGTTCAATTAAACTGAAATGGAGATCCCAAGGTGACTGAAAGAATATAAGCCCTAATCCATAATTCAAAAATGATAAAGATATGAATGGATGAACGATGTTCGCTCGGGACCTCAGGGTTGTTCCATATGTCAAGCAAGTCTTTCTGTCACCAATAAAATCTCAAGTACATTGCTATGTAATAATACATTTGACTTCTTTGGACATACCCTACATAAGTCAGATAAGCAAACATGGAAAGCCAATACACACAGAATTTCTAGACATATCATCTAACTTAATTTTCACAACTCTATGAAATGAGTGTGTGTGTGTGTGTGTGTGTGCGTGTACAATCGAGGAAATTATCCAAAACAAGTTAATTACACTGCCCAGGGTCAGGTCAAACAGAGGTCAGAGACCTGCTTTGCAATCCCTTTCTTTGTTCTGAGTGCTATCTTGTTTATCTAGACAGTAGAATCTTCTACCTCTGCTGGTAGCAACTCTCAAGAATCTACAAGTGTCAGGGCATGCAGGAGAAGGGAGAGCTCCTGCCTCCCAGCCTCGCCTCCCAGAAACACACAGAGCACAGGGAAGCCCCACAGGACAAAAGCAGCAGACAGCAAAGTGCCCATGAGCAGTATGACACTCAGGCACTGTAGGAACTCCGGAAAGGGGACACTATGGGCTCCATGAAGAAAAGCTTCACGCAGGAGATGGGACCTGACTGGACCTTCGAAGGTGCAGGTTTGTGTAGGGAGAAGCAGAAGGAGGCATTCCAGGCAGAGACAGACAGCACGAGCAAAAGCTGAGAAGCAAGAATGAAAAAGCAACATGTGGGTAAAGGCAGCAGCCATGTACTGGCTCACTGTGTCCATTTTATGGCTGTGCTTCAAAACCCACAGACCTATGTTAAATAAATTCTTTGGCATGCCAACATTACACAGTAAATGTTGAGATGATTCAGCAAGGTAGTATTCAGGGAACAAGTGATAGTACTTTCTGGGCATATGGGGCCTCTAGTTTGAGGAGAAGGGGAGATTTGACCAAGATGCATTGGGGTCAAAATGAAAACTGACTTGAAACAACAGGAAACAATAAACAGTTAAGGATGATGGATACCCTTGGGAAAAATGACAAATTCCATGTTACAAAGTCATTTTCATATCTTTGCAAACAACAAAACACGCTTTTGTCCACTGATTGCAACAAACCATAGTTAGTGAATAATCCTGGGTAATCTTACACCTTTCTCTGGTTCTCATCCACATGCTAGTCACAGGCAGAGCCCATTAAATGGTGCTAAAACCAGGGAGCTCTCCTCAGGCACGAGGAGGTATTCACGTGGCATCAACCCTCATGGCCAGCTTGCCACGTACCCTAATCCTGGAGATGCATCACCATCCAATAGGCAAAGTGATTTAAACCAGTGGGTGTTCCAGAGGCCAGAGATGATGTTTGTCTACTTCACTTCGCTCTTTCTAGAGCCTAGGATTCAAAGTGATGCAGTCGCTCACTTGCTATTTGTCCAGCACACAGACATTAACAGAGAGAAGGGGAGAAGGAGGGACACTTACCCCCCACTTGCTTTTCCCAAGCACGCCTTTTCATTTTCCTATTTAAGAAATCATTCATTCAACCAATATGGCCTAAGTGCCTTTTACAGGCTAGTCACTTTCACATGCTGAAGATACAGCAGTGATCAAAACAGACACAAAAAGCCCTGCCCACCATGGAACATTTTCTGATAAATGCACACTCAGGTATATGCTTTTTATTCATCCCTGCAGACTGTGATTTCTTTGTAATAAGCTTCTGCTTGGTCTTTTTTTTTTTTTTTTTTTTTGGCTACAATGGCAGCATATAGAAGTTCCTGGGCCAGGGATTAAATCTGTACCACAGCAGCAACCGGGAACTATTGCAGTAATAATGCTATATCCTTAACCCCCTGCACCACAGGAGAAAACCCAATAAGATTTTATTTTACTAAACAATGTGTTTGTGTTTATCAAAGGATTTCACTAATTTCAGGCATTAAAAAATTCCCAAGTTAATCAGATCTTCCTCAATTTGGCAATGAAAAGCTGCCATAGATAATATGATAATACTGCTCTAGTATCAGAGTGGTGTGTTTGGGTAAAGGAATCAAGAAATCAATTCATTTTGTGATAATATTTTCACATTTTACTAGGTTCTAGTATAGAAATAATAAGATAACTCTTTAAAATAACTCTAAATGACCCAAAATGGTTTCAGCCTAACAAGGCTGGATGAAAATGAAGTTGCAGCCCTGATTTCTCCTTTTGGGAGGTATTCATTTGTGCAAACCTCTGTGTTGTTTTGTTTTGTTTTCTGCACAGACCAAGTGGGAGGGGTCACTGGAGCTGTACTCAAGGATCTGAGTCACTCTTCAGCCATCCCACTCAAACTTCTGCTTTACTGATGAAAAGCAAAGGGATTCTGGGACAGAGGCGTTTACAGCTACACGGGAAGCCGGACTCTACTGCATTGCCTGTGAATATACCAAACGCTCTTCTGAATTCTAGGTACAAATAGGTTTTACTTACAGTGCCAGGATAGCATTTCATGTATCTCACCCCTCCCTCCACTCTAAGGGACCCCTTGCTGCAAAAGAGGACAATCTCGAGGAAGCAGAGTAAATAACATTAGCATCTGTAATCCTGGGGCATCTCTTCATCTCACAATGAAACGCACACACACTTTCACTTCAGGACTGGAGTCCCGAAGCTTAACTTGGGCTTTTTCATTAAATTGCTTTCCTCAAAATCCTAACCGGATTGTTATTGCTGGATTTGGTTTCCTTTTGCTAGATTCAAAAAAGAAAGTAATTTGCTAGCATGTTTGCCTTAATTCCTAAGATAATTTTATTAGTACTCCAAGAGATGAGTTTCAGTTCAAACAAAGGCACTCAGAGAGCACCCCATATCGCCATAAGATATTGACTTGTATTTCAAATTCCCTCTGCTCCATATTAGAGAATTTTTTCCTGGAGGCATGAAAGATGAATGTTTAAAAGCTCATTAAATGCTAGTCAAAATAAATCCTAAAAAATGTATTTTAATCACGTGGAAGGTCCAAGTGGTTTTCTAACCAAAAAGCATACTGTACTCCTCCCGTATTATTCATCACACATTATTGCAAAGTTTGTAAATTAACACTATAAGTTCTATGATGACAGAGCACACCTGCCCTCTCCATATCCCAAAGCTCACCAATGCTGGGCAGATAATGGATGCTGAGTAAATTTATGCCCCAAGATTAGCATTTTACCAATTTGTATTGAAAGCATAATTCCAAATAAAGAATATATGAATATGTAAACATACATATATACTACATTGTATAAAAGTGCAAATATATACATATGGAATGGAAGAGCAAATGAAGCTATTGTTCTGCTGGAAGAAGCAAATGGCAACCTCGTTTTTCAAACCTTCCGCTGCTGGACAAGGCTGTGGACGTTTCTCAAGCATCCCAAAAGGACAGGTTATTTTGTGACAGGTGGCACACTTAGCAGAGAGGGCAGAGAAGGAGCGAAGAGCAAGGTAAAGCCAGTGCTTCCTAGGGCTCCAGTGGCATAAGAATGTTCATCATTAAGGAAGGCACTAATGGTTTTCTCCTTTGTACCACCTTTCCTCAGAAGGAGCAAGGGGGTTTCTCTCACAAGCCTCTTCGCTTCACCAACTAGGCGAGTGTCAATGTGGAGGGGAGGGAAGGGAAGGTCCCTAACATCATGCTGCCGGGTTTAGCAAATAATAGCACATGATCCCTAGGCACATCTGCCTTTCAGATAACAGTTTTTAAATATATGTCCCAACTGTTCTCTTTCAGAGTCTTGAATTTTTTCTGGCAATTCTACCCCAATAGCCGGGTCATTTCAATCCACGCTTCCCAAGAAGGAAATTTCAACTTGATTGTAGGCTTCCTAGAGTTTCTTTTCTTTTCTTTTCTTTTTTCTGTTCTTTTCTTTTCTTTCTTTTCCTTTCCTTTCCTTTTCTTTCCTTCCTTCCTTCCTTCCTTTCTTTTTATGCCACACCTGTCAGATTTTGCTTCTCTCGGGGCTGAATGATTGACTACCTTGGAATTTTTTTTTTAATCTTCTCAGGATTTGTATTTGTATGTCACAATGACTTGCCAGCTTTTACAGAGAGAAAGGGATCTGCCCAATGGCCAGCTCCTCTTCCCATGGGCTCTGGGTAGTAGCTGCAGTTTTCCAAATATTGGCATAAAGAAAAACACTGTCGACACAGTTTCTCAGACTAGATCAAGTAGACTTCCTGCCCCAGAAGAAGTCTGCATGGCCTTGTGTGTTTTGGCATGAAACTATAGGAAGAATCAGAGTCAGCCAGGCTTTAGGAAACCTGGACTCCGCTCCTGGCTCTTACAATGACCTTCTGTGTAGACATCAAACAGGTCATTTCAAGATTTCTGTGGCCCCAGGCATTTCAGCATTTGGGGGCTGACAATTCCATTATCCCCCAACAAAAAAGCATAGTGCAAGACTGAGATGAAAATTCTTTGAAAAAAAAATAAAAACTTGAAAATATGTAACATCACTTGTTTAGAAAACGCCTACTTCTCATAGCTACAACTTGGATTCGTTCCCTGGCCCGGGAACTTCCATATGCCATGGGTGTGGCCAAAAAAGGAAAAAAAATGAAAGTAATGAAATTTTATGCCTGACAGCTGCTGAACCATCGAGGTTAGCTGGATTATCATATGCCTTCATTTTGAGCACACCAGAGTAAACATTTTAATGTTTCTGAACATTAAGAGATGATAAGCCTTACAATGGATATGCATGTTTAACATGATAATGTTACTTTGATTCCAGAAAAGGTGGTATTAAGAATGATGCATCTTCTGCAAACTATTGCCTTTGGAATAGATAAGCAATGAGATCCTCTGTATAGCACTGGGAATTGTATATCTAGTCACTTATAATGGAGCATGATAATGTGAGAAAAAAGAATGTATACATGTATGTGTGACTGGGTCACCTTGCTGTACAGTAGAAAACTGACAGAACACTGTAAACCAGCTATAATGGTTTACAAAAAAATTAAAATAATTAAAAGAAAAAAGAATGATGCATCTTCAACTGATGAATCTGTAGATTAAATAAAAATAAATCTTTTTAGAGTTTTTCTACACAAAGTTCAAAGAGGCTGAGAGGTGATCCTGTCAGAAAAGAAATAATATTACAGATATTACTAATTCAGTATCTAATCATCATCACACACACCCCATATCATTATCACCTCACACACGCCAAAGGCACGTATAACTTTGACATTTAACTTTCTATTCCACTTTTCCATTTTGGACGCCTATACTGAATTTAAAATGTTATTATATTGTTTTATAGAATGATACAATAATAATGTTGTATAATTTGTCTGAGTCACTCCACATTCTGTTTTGAGAACTATCCAATAAGTGCAGCTACAGTTCTCTAGCAATGTACATAGAAAGAGCTCATTGCTTCCTACTGCAGTATGACCTCATGACAACTTAACCACAGTTTGTGTATTCATTCCTCTATTAACAGAGTTTTACTTTCCTTTAAACTTTTACTGCTGCCAACCATCTTCAGTGAATATGTTTGCATCTCTCGAGTTTACGACCAGGTGTGCCAACCTGCTTCCAGTGACAGTGACAGCTGGTGGTGCACATGATTCCTGCCCCACCCACAGCCATGTAACGGGAGTTGCTTGACTACGTGCATTTACACTATGGGAAATGGCAAACCTACAAATCAGACTCACCACCCACTGCCAACTGGAAAGCCAGTCAGTACATTTGCCAGCACAGTACTGGATATATATTCTCTGAAGTGGATTCCTAGCATGCTTGTTTCCATTTTTTTCTGGATGCAACCAAAGTTTCTATGCCACCATTGACTTCCACCAGACAGTATATGAAAGTACTGCTTCTAAAACGTCTCCACAAAGGCTTGACATTGCCAGATATGTTATTTGTGCCTGCACGATGGATAAAAATTGGCCTTCCGTTACTGGCTTCATTTCTACTTTCCCACTAGTCAATGAAGTTGAGCATATTTTCACATGCAGAGTGGACATCGGACATGTGGATTTTCATTGATTTGCCCATTTTAAATTGGACAATCTCTTATTGATATAGGAGTTTTTTACATAGTCTGGAAAATTCCTCTTTGTCTGTTAGGTAATTTCCAAATACCTTCCATCAATCTGCTGTTTGCCATGCACTATCTATGTGACCTTGAGAAAGTTACTTACTATCTATGTATCTCATATTTCTCATCTGTAAAACTTAAACAACATCTGATTCAACATGTTGGTTGAGTTGGTACGTGTGCATCAGTTGATGTAATTATTGTTATAATTACTGTTCTTCTTATTGTCATTATCATTACACTACTCTGTGGAAGTTCTTGGTGTTCACCGTTTTTTTCTTCATGGTCGTTTGCTGAAGAAATCTCTTCCAAATTCAAGAAGTATGGAAACAGACTACTCTATTTTCATCTCGTAGTGCTAGAATTTTTGTTTGGTTCACTTATACATACACTTGACTCTGTTTTTTTCTTTCTTCCCTTTATTCTAAGCACCAAGCCAGAATTCCTGGAGCCAGTAGATGTTCAACAAATGTTTACAGAAAGAAGACCGGGAGAGAGGGAGGGAGGAATTAGCATGCATTTTTAGAGGGGGTCCTGCTAAGAAACTCGAGGGGGAGAGAGATGGAGGAAAAGCTGGAGGGGGTAAATTGCTATTAACAAAACTCGCACCATCATTAATAAATCCACAAATAACAAGTGCTGGAGGGGCTGTGGAGAAAAGGGAACCCGCCTGCACTGTTGGTGGGAATGTAAACTGGTACAGCCACTATGGAGAAAAGTTTGGAGATACCTTAGAAATCTATACATAGAACTTCCATATGACCCCACAATCCCACTCTTGGGCATCTATCCGGACAAAACTCTACTTAAAAGAGACACGTGCACCCGCATGTTCGTTGCAGCACTATTCACAATAGCCAGGACATGGAAACAACCTAAATGTCCATCGACAGATGATTGGATTCAGAAGATGTGGTATATATACACAGTGGAATACGACTCAGCCATAAAAAAGAAGGACATAATGCCATTTGCAGCAACATGGATGGAACTAGAGAATCTCATACTGAGTGAAATGAGCTAGAAAGACAAAGACAAATACCACATGATATCACTTGTAACTGGAATCTAATATCCAGCACAAATGAACATCTCCTCAGAAAAGAAAATCATGGACTTGGAGAAAAGACTTGTGGCTGCCTGATGGGAGGGGGAGGGAGTGGGAGGGATTGGAAGGTTGGGCTTATCAGACACAACTTAGAATAGATATACAAGGAGATCCTGCTGAATAGCATTGAGAACTTTGTCTAGATACTCATGTTGCAACAGAACAAGGGGTGGGGGAAAAAAATGTAATTGTAATGTATACATGTAAGGATAACCTGATCCCCTTGCTGTACAGTGGGAAAATTTTAAAAAAAATTTAAAAAAATCCACAACAAAATAACATATCAATTCCATAATAGGAACTCTGAGTACTAGGAAAAAAAAAAAAAAAAACTCACAGTCACTGCTTCTTCATTCCCACCAGCCCCTTCCCAGGGAACCACAATCCTTAAGGAGGGCACACAACCAGCACACCAAACCCTCTCCCCAGAAGGCCCACACTAGGCAGTATCTGCAGGCTGCAGAGTCCCTAGTACCTTCACTAGCAACTAGGGAGTCCCCAGTCGCAAAAGTTTGGCAACCACAAAACTCGGTGATGAAAAATAAGAAAGAGGGCCTTCCAAATGTTTACCTGGAATCAAAAACTTCACATTCACACCCAGGTGGGATGCAGCAAAGTTCAGTCAAGTAATTTTAACCTATTGGCACCCTCTATTTGCACACCTTCTTTTATTCTGTTATCAACCAATTAGGTTATTCAAATGTTAAATTCCTTGGAATTAGGGATTTTATTCTTTTTCTAATAACATTCCCCATTCTCAAGAGTTATGCAATGCACATTTCTAATGTCCAGCTTACCACTTTGTACCAAACTGAAATGATCTGATCTATGGGTAGCCCTTCAAATTATTAGCCTTTCTTACAACCAGAATTTTTGTGATCAATCACTCTTGTGCCTAAAACACTCCCCCCCACCCCTGCACCAATGTGGTTTTTGTACACCAGCTCCCAAATGCACAGTTTAAGCCACAGCATAGTACACAGTCTCTCAGAAAACATCTGCACTTCTGCCCTATTACCACCTCGATCAATCAGCCGTCTGAGAGGCAATTCCCGGAATACTGCTTTGAAGTTTATTAAAATGGGTGGAAATGGAGAAAATAAGAGTGTGATGATACTAAAGAAAAGATAATTGTGACAAGTGTGAAAGTCCTATCACGCTGAAATTAAAATACAGAAAAACCTAAATTGGATGCTCACGGGTCTTGAAGTGGCCATTTATGCATCCGGTTTTAAATGGGAAAACAAATGTAGACGCGCAGAAAACATCAGAAACATATACATGGAAGTGTGTCTAAAAGGCGCTTTGTATTATGGATCTGAAGACGGTATTATATACACAATTGGAAGATGGCGTTCTGACTGCATGTGCCCCCTGCTCCTTGTGAGAGGACCTCTGTAGAGTCTCTATACCCCAGCACCAAGCCCAGTGCTGTCTCCTCAAGAGACATGTGTTGAACTAACACACTTAACTGTGGGCAATTTACTTCTATTTACTCCAGATACCCTAGGCCACCCTCGTTATATAAAAACTCTAAGTCCTTCTTAGTGGTTAGAGGGTTTCTTCGTTTCTATTCACCCACAAGAAGGCTTTCCCCTCTAAACTCCACAAATAACCAGCACCAAGGTTAAGCCCTTCATATGGGTCAAACCAATGCCAACTCAGGTGTAAGTGCCAAAATGTAGCTGCAAGCTATTCCTACTTCTTCTAGCTCGATAATTTCACTAGCCAGCCATCTTAGTGACAAAATTAATGGATGTGGTTTGTACCTATGTACAAAGTGACTCCATCTTTTGGTCACGTGTTTTGGCTGCACTTGCAGCATGCAGAAGTTCCCGGGCCAGAAACTGAACCCGCACCACAGCAGCAGCCCAAGCCACAGCAGTGACAACAGTGGATCCTTAACCCACTGAGCCACCAGGGAACTCCAAAGTGAGTCTAGTCCTTCTGCCTTTTTTGTGCAAGCGTTTCACAGCCAGGGAGAGCTGAGCAAGAGAAAACCAGAAGGGGTGGGTCCCCTGTTGGAGAGTGGAGGGTAAGGAGCATTTTATGAAAATGGGATCATTACAGTGCTCCCCATGAAAACATTTTTAGGGATTCCTCTTCAAGCTTAGCACAGTCCACCCCGTAGGCTGGCGGCATCCCAGACCCTAGCGATCCTGCTTCATTTAAAACATATGAAGCACTTCATAAGAGCACTGACATCTTTTTGGCCAAATGGAACTGCGATTTTATTTTATTATTTTATTTTATTTTTGCTATTTTAGGCCCGCACCCACAGCATATGGAAGTTCCCAGGCTAGGGGTCGAATCAGAGCTGTAGCTGCTGGCCTATGCCACAGCCACAGCAACACCAGATCCGAGCAGGATCTGAAACCTACACCACAGCTCACAGCAACGCCAGATCCTTAACCCTCTGAGTGAGGTCAGGCATCGAACTCGCGTCCTTATGGATCCTAATCAGGTTCATTAACCACTGAGCCACGAAGGGAACTCCTGGAACTGCTATTTTAAAGGCATAGCATTAGACCCTAAAAATTATCAATCTAACTTTTAATGATTTAATCTATTAAAATACACACTGCACACTCAACACAGGGTTGCCGATTTCAATAAAGCCATACAACTGCCTTACAAAAATGGCTTTAGAAAAATCTATTTCTTTAAGACCTTGTGATAAGTTCTTTCAGAATGTTAAAGACCTTGCTAAATAATTAAATAGATATTTTTTAAGCAAACATCTTCATTTTTAAATTAACAATGAATAGAGATTCCCTACCAACACAACCCTCTTTGGAATGTTTTTGGGGCTGTGTTCTGACCCTGTAGGGTCTTTCTTTGCTGTGAAGTTACCTGTTCAATCATAACTTTGGTTTACCATCTTTACTACCTATGAATTTTTGCTAGATTGAGCAATTTCCATCAGTCAGTGCCACAAGAGCCAAATGTATCTTTTGTTTCTAAAGTTTCATTTATTCTGCAAAAAAACAAATGATGAATTTCACTTTACCCTTGTTACCCAGCTAGTGGTTAGCAATTTCTAACAATTTAAAAAGAGGTTGGAAGTGATGGTTTCAAGTTCAGGTTAATATACGGTTGTTTAAGCCACAAAGGAAATAACGCCATCTAATCAGGATACTCTTGAAGTCAGGAGAGAGCCTGCTTCTAATCAGTAACCCTGCACGCCAAAACATTTTCTGAGAAGTACATTTATAGATGTATTTTTGAACTTCCTGTGTGTTGTGCTATGAGAAGAAAAACATCTCTGAAAGTGCAGTTCTGCAAAAGAGAAAAAGGCAAGAGAGATGTGAAGCTGACATATGCTGGGCATGACCCTTCAAGATGCCCTTTTAGGTAGAAGTTAGCAATACTGAGTCACACTTGATCTAGCAAAATCAAGAGTCACAAAATCTAATGTGTCAGCAAAGATACCTCATGAGAAAACTTAAAAAAAAAAAAAGGTGAGTATGTATGTGTCAGAACATAATAGAAGAAAATTACAGCTTATTGGTAAAATTTTACACTAGGGGATTCTATGATCAAAAGTTATTGACTAAGTTTCAGTCAGTTAATATTTTTGAGCATCTCCTTTGTGTGAAGAATCGCGCTAGACACCACAAGATACACAAGAGAAGGAACTTAGTAGAGACCCACCTTCAAGGAGCTTATCGCTCAGATGGGTCTAAAAAAACCAACACTCAGGAAGGTGACAGCTCTACGTGGCAGAATGTAAAGGACCAAGAAGTGGCAAAGACAAGAAATGCTATGTACCCAAGGACCACTTCGGGCCCAGGAGGTCAATCCATATTCCCAGGAAGAGGGAGCTGCAAGTCACCCTGAGCCTGGTCATCAGAAGCTAAGCCTTTGCATTCCAGTATTTACCCTGGGCTAAATTCCTTCATCATAAATATGATTCTTTTAAATCTCAACTAATAGGCTACTAATTCAATTCGTCCTCTTTTTGCAAGCGCCAGGTGCAAATCTCATTCAATAACACACAGTACTGGGAGTTCCCGTCGTGGCTCAGTGGAAACGAATCTGACTAGTACCCATGAGGTCTCAGGTTCGATCCCTGGCCTTGCTCAGTGGGTTAAGGATCCGGTGTTGCTGTGAGATGTGGTATAGGTCGAAGACAAAGCTCGGTCCTGCACTGCTGTGGCTGTGGTGTAGGCCAGCAGCTACAGCTCCAACTCAACCTCCAACCAGGGAACTTCCATATGTCATGGGTGTGGCCCTAAAAAGACCAAAAAAAAAAAAAAGTTGTGTGAATGTGGTCTCTCCTCCATTCCTCAAAAACATCTTATCACACTCATTTCATGCTTCTTCCATCTTCACTAAGCACATATCCTGCACTGTGGTCATAACTTTTGCAGTTTGAGGAGTGACAGCAAAACTAGCACACATTTCTTTCTCCTTCTTCACAGTTTCATGGGTAGAAGAGTCATTCTTGTCATTGATCTTTGCAATCTCAATACAGGATATTTTTTCTTTCCTACTGAAGTCAAGGGCTTTCACTTTTTCACTTCAAGGAAGCACCCTAGGGCTTCTTGTTGCTGCCTTGGAACTGCAGCGCCCACACTCTTGCCCTTTGGGGCCATTATTAAGCAAAATCAGGGTCGCTTGGACACAAGCACTGAGATACCGAGACAGTCAATCTGATAACCAACCAGACAGTCTCTAGGTCTCTAGGTGACTTACAGGAGGGGTACACGGGACAAAGAGATGATGCACGTCCCCGAGGGCCCGAGATTTCATCAGGCTGCTCCGGAACGGCGTGCAATTTCAAACTTAAGGATTGTTTACATCTGGAGTTTTCCATTTCATATCTTTGGATCATGGCTGACCGTGTGTCAACTAAAACTACGGAAAATGAAACTGTGAATAAGGGGGACACCTGTTAAGATAAAGATACACCAGCACAGAACCAGGACAACCGCCAGCGGAATCACAAGGAGATGAGGCAGAGGGAGGAAAGTGGGGTAACCCAATCGCCCCGTAACAGAGACTAGGGGAACAGAGCCAGCAGGACTGAAACAACACTCAAGGGAACCAAGTTCATCTGCATAGAAAGAGAGTCCCAGGACCGACCCTACTGAGCAACCAAGAGAGAACAACGCAGGCTTTCAAAATACAAAAGACGTGAACAATTAGCCACACATAATTCCAAACAGAAGCAAATAAAGCAAGGCCAGTGGGGAGAAAATTACTGGCAATGAGATGTCTGGAGTCCTAGATGTCGGTATGGAGAAGAAATAAGTGGGAGCCAAATGTCACATCACACACCGCCAAAAATTCTGAATGAGTTCAAATGTAAAACGCACACTGGAAACTATATATGTCAGAAAAAATAGGAAAACACATTTGTTTTTGTGTTATTACTTAGATGAATGTTTTATTGTTTTTTGTCTTTTTTTTCTTTTCAGGGCCGCACCCCGAGCAAATGGAAGTTCCCAGGACTGAATCAGAGCTGTAGCCACCAGCCTACACTCCAGCCATAGCAACGCCAGATCTGAGCCAAATATGCAACCTACACCACGGCTCACAGCAACACTGGATCCTAAACCCACTGAGCAAGGCCAGGGATCAAACCTGCATCCTCATGGATACTAGTCAGGTTTGTTACCACTGAGCCACAACGGAAACTCCAGATAAATGTTTTTAAAAATAAAACAATCAAATTCCAGAACTGACAACATAAAAGTATCATACTCCAAATCAACTGCATGTTTTCTTCATTTTTTATTTTTTTTATTACTCAATGAGTTTATTACATTTATAGTTGTACAATGATCACCACAATTATTTTTTAAAGTTTTATGGAAGTATAGTTGATTTACAAGGTTGTTATAATTTCTGCTGTACAACAGAGTAATTCAGTTATACATGTACACACATCCATTCGCTTTCACATTCTTTCCCACCTAGATGATCACAGAATACTGGGGAGAGTTCTCTGTGCAATAGAGCAGGTCCCCATTGGCCAGTCATTCCATATACTTCAGTGTGCATATGCCATGAATCAACTATACTTTTAAAATATTTTTTAATTAAAAAAAAATTAAGGAGTTCCCTTCATGGCTCGGCAGTTAACAAACTTGACTAGGATTCATTAGGATGTGGGTTTGATCCCTGGCCTCACTCAGTGGGTTAAGGATCCCACGCTGCTGAGAGTTGTGGTGTAGGTTGCAAACGCCACTCTGATCCCAAGTTGCTGTGGCTGTGGTGTAGGCCAGCAGCTGTGGCTCCAATTCGACCCCTAGCCTGGTAACCTCCATGTGCTATGGGTGCGACCCTAAAAAGACAAAAAAAAAAAAAAAAAAAATTAAGTTTCATACTCTGACTATATAAAGAACTAATAAAAATAAGGTCAGTGCTAAAATTTCACTAGAAGCAGGAATGATATATGCATCAAACAAATTTCAGCTACCACAACACAGCTGTGAAACCAACCATAACAAATACAAAAATAAGAGTCCATGTTAAAGACAAAAACCCTGCCGGAAAGGAAAGATATTCGCACTACACTACTTAATACCAAACAATATTCACAAAGTCATGACAACGCAGTGTCTGCACACACAACCACGGTGGGGGGGGGGGGACAGCTGTGAGCAATGTTCCAAAGCTAAACGCATGCAGTAGTTAACTTCTAAAATTTACAACTAAAGAAACAGCAACGTAAGCAGTTTGTTAAAATAATGTGGACCCAATTACCCGAAGGAACAGACAAAAAGTGTGGAAAGTCATGGCTCTGGACAGAGTCATGGAGTAGAAATGGTAGAAGCAAACACCTGCTGTTTTCTATAAGCCTCCTAATACTATAGCCAGTTTCATGATAATGTTTGCCTTGAAAATCAAAGCTTTTCTAGCACAATTAAGTAGTTATTTGAGAAGAATTTGGGCATAATGCAACTGTCCCATTTCCTTATGGGTGATTTTGTCTGCAAGAAGCACCAGGAATACTACACCCCCTACACTGGGTAGGAAAAACCAAAACACCACACCCCCACCATCAATTCTCTCTACAGGCTCTCTCCATGTACCAAGTGTATGGGCCACGCCCATCCACACCCCCAATTCTGTATACACGTTATTCACAAAGGCGTGCAGTATCAATAGGTCCAACTGTTTCTTCTTTGTCACATCAACATTGACAATTGTACTGGGGTTTTTTTTAGTTTTGCTCTTAAAGTATTTTAAAAATATTATTTATAAATTATTATCTGGAGTTCCCTGGTGGCCTAGGGTTAAGGATTCAGCATTGTCACTGCTGTGGTGTGGGTTTGATCCCTGGTCCAGAAACTTCTGCATGCCATGGGCTCGGCCAAAAAATAGTAATAAAAAAATAAATAATTATCTGTCAAATCCATTTATGCCACTGATAAAGCATTTGAGTACCATGCCCCCAATCCCCCTTCTCTAAATTTATTTTTCTTTTGGCCATGCCTGCAGTTTCTGGGCCAGGAATCAAACCCATTCCACAGAAGTACCCACAGCCATAGCAGTGATGACACCAGATTTTTAACCCACTGAGCCACTAGGGAACTCCCCAAATCCAATTTTTGCTCTGTGGTATTTATTTGCTGTTTGCAATAGACCTTATTTTTTTAGAGCGTTTTATATTCACAGAAAATGTGAGCAAAAAGCAAAGAGTTTCCAAACCCACTGTTTTCCTATTACTGACATCTTGCATAAGTAGGGTACACGTTACATGGGATAAGCCAGTATCCATACGTTATTATTAACCTAAGTCCATAGTTCACTTTTTGTGTTGTACATTCTATGGGTTTTGACAGATGTATAATGACATGTCTCCACCATTACAGAGCCATGCAGAATAATTTCATTGCCCTAAAATCCCCTGTGCTCTGTCTGTTCATTTCTGCCTCCCCTGAGCCCTTAGCAACCACTAATCTTTTCACTGTCTCCATAGTTTTGCCGTTTACAGAATTATAGTTGGAATCCTACAGTGTGTAGCTTTTTTCAGGCCATCTTCTTTCACTTAGCATTTAAGACTTTGCTGTGTATTTCTATGACTTGATAGCTCATTTCATTTCATTGCTGGATAATATTCCGTGGCAGGAGTCTACCACGGGTTGTTTATCCATTCACCTGCTGAAGGACACCTTGATTGCTTCCAAGTTTGGGCAACTATAAATAAAGATGCTCTCAACATTTGTAGACAGGTTTTTGCGTAGACATCAGTTTTCAACTCATTTGAGTGCAATTAAGTTTTCAACTCAAGGAGCGAGGTGGCAGGATCACCTGGTAAGAGTATGTTTAATTTTGTAAGAAACATCCCAACTGTCTCGCAGTGTGGCTGCACCATTTCGCATTACCATTAGCAGTAAATGAGAGTTCCTGGTGCTCCAGGCTCTCCAAAACAGTGGGTGCTGTCAATGTTTTGGATTCTAAGCATTCTCTTAGGTACTTAGTTGTAGCTGATCGTTTTAATTCCAGTTCCCTGATAACATATGACGTTGAGCATCTTTTCTTATGCTTCTTTGCCACCTACATGTCTTCTTTGGTGAGGGGGTCTGTTAAGATCTTTTGTCCATTTTTTTATTGGATTGTTTCTTTTTGTATTGTTGAATTTTAAGAATTCTTTGTGTATTTCCATAAAATCTGGCTTATCTTTTCATTGTCTAAAAAGTATCTTTCACAGAGCAGTTTTTAGTTTCAATAAAGCCCAATGACCATTTTTTTCTTCAGTGGGTCATGTTTTTTATCACACAGTTTTGCATAACACAGCGATTTTTAGGAATTCATCTGATTGCCTTTGACCACATTTATCCTTTTCAACCCATTCATTTATTTGACCAGATAATTCATTTTGGTAAAATCCCCAAAATAATTGGTACAGAGGTACTGAGAAGCATAACTTACAGTGACAAATTGGAAACTTAGTGTCAAACAGTTGAGATTGGATAAGAAATACAACAGCATATTAAAAATAGAAATAGAAATATGGTGTTAAAAATGGTGAGCATGTCAACATTCTTTACATATGAAAGTAAGTTCATGGAAATGGTAAGTGAAGAGAGTGGCATATGAGATACCCTTCATACATTCATTTCAACTAAAAATTTCATCTGACAAATAGAGAAATTCAGCAACATGTATTAGTTAGAATAAGTAGCACTCGTTGCTGTAAAACAGCAAATCTCATAGTAAAAGTTTATTTTTCATTCACACAAAGCTGTGCCTCAGCAAAGGCACCAGGCTCCTTGCACCTGCAGCTCTACCCTTCCTCCGGCCTTGGAGTCCTTGGGCAATTCCTTCCTCTGCATTTGGCCTGGAGATGAAGGAAGAGTGTGGGGATCACACAGGAGGTTTGGAGGGGCTGGTCTGAAGAGGTGAACTCACCTGTGCCCAAGCGGCCAGACCTACCTACAAGGCAGCCTGGGAGAGGCGGTCCAGCTGGGTGCCCAGGACACAGGGGAGGGCTTTTATGCCCACACAGACCTGACTGCACTTTACGAAATTTAAACTTCAGTTTTCTTGGGCTCCTTTCTCCTTTCAATTTTGCTCGGATCCGTAATAGTAACAATATAGAAGCATCCCTTATTATCTTTATCTATTTAGTCCCTGAGTCCAGATTATAAGTGTTTAGATAACACTTATCCAAGTCTGCTAGGTTCCTGTATTCAGATAGGAAGAGTTTTGATAGCAAGGATTTATGCATTCCTTCTCTAAAAAAGAAAATGGACATCTGTAGCCTCTCTATCTCATCTCTATCCTTCATTTCAGATAATACCTCCTAAATCAATGCAGGACATTGCCTGTCCTACCTAACATTTTTACAGTAAGAGTATGTGTCTTCCCTAAGAAACAAAGTGTAACAATTCTTTCTGATTCCTCATTGCTAATCTAAACCTTCTCTTTTTAAGATACAGCAAAATTTTAAAGGTTTTTTTTTTTTTTTTCTAAGTAGCACAAATAACTCTAGGTCTTCTAACCTCCATATTAAGAACAAGTGTTGGTTCTGTATTGGTGGCATTTGTCAGGGTCAAGGCTTATAGAAGTGTTTCGTATTAACACAGATACTTTTAAATGATATAAAGATCTGCAAGCATGCTACATTTGGGGAATAAAACATCTTTATCATAATCATTTCTAATTTTTTTTATTTCCAAGATCGCATTTAACGTTATTCTCCAGTTACTATTTAATTTTGACAAAAGTCTCATAACGTGTTTAGTAACTTTTATGGAGTAAGTCTATTATTATGATCTTTAAAAAGTTATTTAATGTACTTGCTTGCTGATGTTTTCCAAAAGATTTTTTACTATTAACTTGTCAAGTTATATAAAATGTTCCCTCAGGCTCTTAATAAATATTTACATTTAATCTATGTTTAACTTAAATGGCATTTTCATTTACTGTATTTAATCCCAATGATTATGAGTGTCTTCCTTTGTTTTTCCTACTAAGGTTTTATTATATTCCTTGAATATATATTTTATGTTAAAAGAGAAATCACTATCCATTATACAAAGTTTTTGTTGCTATGTTATTCCATTTATTTCTTTATTTTATTTTCTAACTTTGTATTATTAACATATGTTTAAAATTGATGTTTTGAAAATTACACTAAAATCTTACAACTTTGGTGAACTTTCACCGTTTTGGTTGGTGTCCTTGGCTGTAAACTGACTTTCTAAAAAGTTATCTACAGACCTTAGTTGAGGCTCTCCTTCAGAAATTTTCTCACACAGTAATTTTAAAGTTTCAATAAGATAGAGTTCCATCGGTATCCACTCTTCGTCTTCACATAAAGTAAATTAATTAATTAAAATGGAAACTATTTACAAAATTAACCGAATTAAAGAAACTGCGACAGATTGGAAACCATGTCATCTGAGGTCACTGGATTTGGAGCTTGATTTGTACAAACATGAAAAGAACAAATTAACAATCATTACCCTGAGTGCATATATTAATGTAAATAATAAATTTTATAAATGCATTCTTTGTATTTATAACATTAAAATTTTACCATAATGGCAAAGAATATTTCTATAAAATGAATCCTAAGGGGTGAATGAGTTACTAGATCAGTAACAATTTTGAGTGTTAGAATGTCACCACCTGCTGGAGAATTAGAAGAGGAAAAATTTTCGTTTTGGAAATCCTCAGGAGCAACAGTTATTTATTGAAGTTAGACATTCCTGAATTCACATTTTTTTAAGGTATTGAGGTCCTAACCCTGTACTTTACACACATGAGAAAAAAGACATATAAGGACTAAACAGTTCAATGATTTGCCCCAAATCACATTGCTAATTATATATAAGATGATTACACAAGACCAATTCTATAAATAACTAAACTCCGTCTGTTCTGAGGCCCATGGTCTGTGTTCTGTAACTTGTCTTCCAATAAGACACCAGGTTCGTTGTCAGTGTCCACTACAATAATGGTTAGAATACTCATGAAGGGAAAGCAAAGTTGGTTTTCTTATCAAAATCATTTATTATAATCTCCCTTTTTTTTTTCTGACTCCTAGAACAATTAAGAGCTAAATCTCTATGAAGTTCTTATGGTGTCTCCTACAGGTGACTGTTGACCGAATTATTTAGTAAGAGCAATCTTATTTCTCATATCTCCGTTTTATTTTCTCACCTATAATTAAAGAAAGAAAGGAGACAGCACTTTCCAACTCTCGGATCGACAATTTAAAAGAGTATGGAAAACTGGGTGGGAAGACAGGCTCCCTCTTAAACTGTGAGAGAGCAAACGGGTGCCAAAGTTTGCTGGTAATTTCACGGTGCAGCCCTTCCCTTCCCCTGTGCCTTCGCTTTCCGGGTCAACCGCAGTTCAAACATATTAAATGGAAAATTCCAGAACTAGACAATTCATAGACTTTAAACTGCAAGCCGTGTTGGAATCTGCTCCGTCCCACCCTGGAGCCCCAACAACCGAAATGATCTACACCTGACACTCAACCTCCACCATTACCAGAGTTTGATGATCCAGGACCCCAAAGCAGAGGATCCTCTTCTGATGTATAGGCAGAAGGTCAGTAGTAGCCCAACACTAGGTCACAATGCCTATGTCATCACCTCACTTCATCTCATCATGCAGGCATTTCATCATCCCGCATCAGCACAGAAGGGTGAGTACAGAAAGATGTTTTAAGAGCAAGAAAGAGAGACCATATTCACGAAGCTTGTACTGCAGCGTGTTATAATGGTTTATTTTAGTGTTACTTAGTGTTAATCCCCTACTGTGCCTAATTTATGAACTAAACTTTATCATCAGTATGTATGGGAAGGAAAAAAACCTAGTGTACACTATCTGTGGCTTCAGGCTTCCTCTAGGAAAGTATCCCTGTGGATAAGGGCAGATGACTGTATCCATCGAAAATGTGAATCACACAGCCTTTGATGCTGGAATTCCACATCTAGGAATTTATTCTACTTCTATTTCTGCACAAATCATCATTGCAGCATTATTGGTGATAGCAAAAAAATGAAATAACGCTGGAAACAACCTAAACATAATTAATAAGTGATAAGTTACAGATACAGCCACGTCATGTGGACCACTATGCAGGGACAGGACCGATGCACATACAAGCCAAGGACTGAGGGCCAACGCTGGAAGCTGGGACAGAGGCAGGGGTTAGGTTCTCCCTTAGGGCCACCTGAAGGAATACCCCTGGGGACACCTGGATTTCAGATTTCTGGCTTCCAGAATTATGAGAACCAATTTCTGTTATCTTAAGCCACTCAGTGGGTGGTAATTTGTCATGGCAGCCCTGTGACACTGAAGTACCTGGATGCCTACCGAGCCCCCTCCCCCACCATGGGACCAGCTCTTGCCCAGACTGCTGCCCTCGCTTTCTGTAACCAGGATGGCAGGGAGAGGCAGCTGGATGCCTGAGAGCTGGACCCACCCCCCAATCCCCCGGGCTGGGGCTGCAGCGTAGGAAGCACCCTCTCCTCCAGGTAAACCAAGGTTGCAGTTTTGAGACAGAAAGCCCATCAGAATCAGCACCATGCAGGCCTACACCCACCCACCGTCCCCCACACCAACAGCTCAGGAAGACATCCGTGAGCCAACACCCAGAGGACCAGTTAGGAAAACAGTCTTCCTTTAACGGCCATCACGGGGTGGTGAAACGGTTCACAGTCAAGGATGAGGAAAACAGCCCTTTTCAGAGAAACCAGCATCTCGGACAGAGAAAACCTTCTGAGTTTCAAGAAAATGTCCAACACACAGATAGGGAATTCAAAGAAAGGACATATTTGAAAAATACCTTCAAGAAGATCAATGCAGGTGCATCCCTTGATCGTGGGCCAGGCTGAGGTTTTGCCAAGACAATTTTGTGTGAGAATCCGCCCAAACCAGGAGTGGTTAATGAAGAAGTAGAGAAGCCACAGGCCACTGATGGAGGAAACAAGAAACTCAGCTTTACTCACTTGACAGACCTCTGTGGGTTAGAGGATAAGTTGCTACACTATAACCAAAATGGAGATGAAGTTATAGGTGTTTAATGCATACTTTTTTCCCAGATCTTTGAGAACGACAATTTCATTAAAAGATACACATTTTACAGGGGTCAGATATAAACCCAAGGCTTAGAAAAAGGTTTCAGTTTAGGGCACCCTGTTCCAGAAGTATAAACTAAGGACTAAAATAAAAATTGGGGCATTTGGGGTAACCCCACACACCCACACACATACAAATTGACAATTCAAGAAATGTGGGGGGAAATTATGTGTTAAAAATAACTTGGACAATTCTGGAAGTGTTTAAATACATTGTTTTGTTCTGTGGTAAGAAGTTTTTTGATAAATGTTTAAAAAAAAAAAAACAAAACAGTCTGGTCTGGTAAATGTATAAACCTCAACTGGTATACAAATGCCTGTCTCACACCTAAGTCTCTGACCTGCTTCCATCCTTTCCCTGTGTACTTCCATCTGGATGGTCTAGCAGGTAATTAAACTCCTATGTCCAAAACCATACTAGTAGTAGTTTAATAATAATAATAATAACATGGAGACAAAATTGGGGGCCACTGGATGAGCCAAAAGCCTTGGCCCACCCACCTCCACACTGCTGCATGTCTCCTGGATCAGGCCCTTTGGAAAAAACCACTGCAAATTTCACATCAGCAGTCAGCAATTCCACCCCTCTCTCTCATTCTCGCTCGCTCTCTCGCTCTTTCTTTTACTAAATTCAACTTTACATATCTACATAGCAAATCATCACAGTAGTGTCTTTAACCCTCTCTTAATGTATATTTTATATAACACTGAGAATTTCATATAATTCCTGAGAATTTCACAGTCTTAGGTTTCACAATCATTAAGAGGAAGCTGGAGCTGGAATCTCAAGTCACAGCTGACGCCTGAGGGCTGGTCCTCCCTCTGGTGGACATTTTTTACATTACACATGGGTTTGTTTGGGGATTTTGCGGAGGGTTGTTTTTTTTTAAATCCAGGACACTTCATTCACAAGCCAAGCTAACCTCATAAAGCCAAGAACAATCATGTAGTCCTCTCAAATGATCCCTGAATGTTCAAAAACACATGAATCTTATTTAGTTGATAAAACTGCAGAGAACTGCTCAGTAATAATTGCTCTTTTTTTTTTTTTTTTTTTTTTGCTTTTTAGGGCCACACCTGAGGCATGTGGAGGTTCCCAGGCTAGGGGTCAAATCAGAGCTACAGCTGCCAGCCTACGCCCACAGCCACATCGACGTGGGATCTGAGCCACATCTTCGACCTATACCACGGGTCACAGCAGACAGATCCTTAACCCACTGAGGGAGGCCAGGGATTGAACCCACATCCTCATGGATCCTAGTTGGGTTTGTAACCTGCTAAGCCACGATGGGAACTCCCAATAATTGCTTTTTTTTTTTAATGTTTGTTCTGATTGATAGAGGATGGGGAGTTTGGATTTGGGAAACAGAGAGAGAGAAATCCCACCCTCACCCTGGGGACGGTGCAAGATGACAAAGGTGACAGAAAATTCACACTAAGTAGTGTTTGTTTGGAACAAGATCAAAGATGCTAACCGTTCCCAGACTCTTCAAACCTACAGCAGAGAAGATATGTAGATCTACTGTGGAAAACAGTAAAGAAGCTGAATTCCATGTCCTGGGGGACTGGCGGGGGATGGGAGGTACTGGGAGACACAGACCCAGAGTCTGAAGGGACAGCTGAACACAGGAGCCCAGGGTCACCAGGCAAAGCACAGTGGTCCTTGCCTGGAGGGGAGTGTGAACTCGGAAAGCTCAGACCCCTCTGATCAACACTGCAGGAAGTGGTGAGAAGAGGCAAAGCCAGGGCTCGTGGTCAGCATTTCCCAGCAGGGGAAGCACAGGCAGGGGGTGACGTGCATTGCTCACTGACAGAGGTTCAGGGCCTTGGGCCGCCCCAGACCCCGTGCTGCTTCCCAAGAGCTCAGAGGTGTCAGTCTCTCAGTGCCCCGTGTGGCCTCCTGCAGGCACCTGGGACGGTTCTGCAGTAGGTAGATGGCATATGGGCTGATGAAGTGATCACAACTAACCCACGGGAGTGACAGCCACCCCTAGACAGGGCCAAGGTCTCAGCCTGCATCTGGTCTTCCACGATGCCGAAAATCAATCCTGCTGGTGCTCCTGTGCTGTGTCATAAGATCATATTGGGATCCAGTCCTTTATTGAACACTCGTGGCCAGTCTCAGCAAAGCACTGAAATTCTGTGCATTTATTCAACTGCTCTATTTTTAGATGCAGGTGAATAGAGATGCAATTTTGATGGCTGTTACTCTCTATTTTATCCTTGCTCCACCTGGTGATTGTGTCCTGTTGAAATACTTCACTAACAGACACACAGTAACGCATCACACAGCTGAGGACCAGGAAGAGTGTGAACAGCCAAAACAGACACCGCAAAGGCCAAGTGTGAGCGTGATGCAATGTCTGCCTCATTCTGAAGCCCCGTCTGAGAGCAATTCTAACTTCTCCTATTGCAATGACAGAGGGAAGACGTCGGTGGTTTCAGAGGGTTTTTTCTTTAAAAAAAAAAAAAAAAAAAAAAAAAAAAAAAAAAAAAAAAAAGTAGCTCTCTGGGAATCGTGTAGTGCTTATTATCTCACCACATTTTCTTAGCTACATTTCCTCGTCCACTGGATGGTACGTCTATCACACCTCTATAGACAGTGAGAAACCCGGAGAGAAAAATCAAGGAGCTCATGATGTGTGTCTACACAGCAAGGGAACAGGAGGCCCAGGACTGGGGACAGAGCTCTGTGCTCTGTAATTTGAAAACTTTCCATAAATAAAAGTCTAACTCCAAATGCCTTGACTAACCAATTCTATCCAAACTTGAAGAAACCAACTGGTCAACATAGTAGGTGCTCTTCCATGGAATTAGAAAAAAAAAAGTGAGACCGGTTCCCCAGACATTCAGTAAGACCAGAATAAACTGGACATTCTAAGAAAGAAAAGTGAATGGCCAGAATCATTCATGAACATAAATGCAAAATTCCAAACAATGTTAGTAACTAGAGGTTCCATTTTCAGCAGTGATACAAAAGGTTGTATCAAATGATCTCCTAATAATAGTTCTAAATTCTGGACTCAAGCATGACCAAAGGCAGGCAGACGTCACAGGTGATGTGAAAGAAAGCAGGCTGGGTTGCTATGGATCTACTGACTCCCCTAAACATGCCCTGAACACTGGAGATGGAGCCCAAGTAGAAAGAGGAGGCTCATTGGCCCCAGGATTCAGAGGTCAAGGTTCAGCGCTAGGGATCAAGAGGAAGAATCTGGGAGTTCCTGTTGTGGTTCAGTGGTTAACGAATGCAGCTAGCATCCATGGGGACACAGGTTCAATCCCTGGTCGCGCTCAGTGGGTTAAGGATCCGACATTGCTGTGAGCTGTGGTGTAAGTTGCAGATGCAGCTCGGATCCCGTGTTGCTGCAGGTGTGGCGTAGGCCAGCAGCTACAGCTCCCATTCTACCCCTAGCCTAGGACTTCCATGTGCTGCAGGTGAGACCCTAAAAACAAAAAAGATTAAAAAAAAAAAATAGGAAGAATCCTAGCAAAGAGGTAGACAAAGGAAGAGTCCCCAATCTGTGCAAAACTCCTCTCAAGTCCTTGCCTACCTCCTTACTGAGCATACATAAGGTGACTGTCCAGGAAAACAAACAGAAAGCAGCAGAAGGAGCCTAAGTGAGCTTCACAGAGGTTTCAGCATCTCTCTCTCCCTTTTTTTTTTCTTTTTTCTTTCTTTCCACTCCTTTTCTCTCTCTCTCTCTCGCTCTCTCTCTCTCTCTCTCTCTTTTTTTTTTTTTTTTTTTTTGGCTGCATCTGCAGCACACAGAAGTTCCCAGACCAGGGGTCCAACTATCACCACAGCAGCAACCTGAGCCACATCAGGGACAATGCCAGATCCTTAACCCACCAGAAACTCCACATCTTTCTCTTCGTGAGAGGCAGCGCTTGGAGTTCAAGTCATGCCAAATGAGAGGGACTCAATAACCACTTTGAATTTTCCATTGACCCGCCCACCCCAGAGGAGCCTCTGTAAAATAAAGGGTCACATTTGAGACTAAAGGCTATGTCTTAGGAATTACTGCCTCCAAAGCAAAACAACAAAACAAAACACAACACTTTTTAATAATTAAAAAAAAAAAAACACTTTCCAAAATGATGGCATTCAAGGAAATTGCTGATTTAGCTGGTGGAGGAAAGAAGTGGTCAGCTTGGGGTGGGGTGATGGCAGGAAGGATCTAATTCAGTGAGGACACTTCCCTCATCCAAGCATCTGTTTGACTAATTGGACTTAGGTCACAACAGTCAATACAAAAGCACACGCGGGGATTCCACCACTGGTTTTTTATAAGGATGCTGAAACAACTGGTTGACTCAATTAAACTAAACAAAAAAATTATAAAAACCACTTATCTCATTTGAATAGAAAAAGCAGTCCATTAACTGTGTGTAGTTTCAAACAGCGGTGAGGAATTACCTATTATTGAATGTATTTGATGCCTATCTAATCAATTATAGTCAGAATGAACATTTCTTGTTGAATAAATAAGCCCACATTAAAAAAAAAAAAAAAAAAAAAAACACTTTTGGAGCTTCCACTGCAGCTTAGAGGGTTAAGGACCCAACGTTATCTCCATGAGGATGCAGGTTCTATCCCAGGCCTCATTCATTGGGTTAAAGGACCCAGCATTTGCCACAGCTGCACCTACAAGTTGACCCCTGGCCCAGGAACTTCCATATGCCACAGGTACAGCTATAAAAAGAAAAAAAAAAAAGAAAAGGACACTTTTCAGAGAGAGAGAGATGACAGAATTCAGAGCTCCTGCAATGCATCCTTTACAATATTTGATACACAAATAACAACTACTAGATAGACAAAGAAGCAAGAAAATGTGATCTGAAATTTTAAAAGTTAGAAAGCAGTTGCTATAAAGAGGCCCTGGAGTTCCCGTCGTGGCGCGGTGGTTAACGAATTCGACTAGGAACCACAAGGTTGCGGGTTCGATCCCTGGCCTTGCTCTGTAAGTTAAGGATCTGGCGTTGCCAGGAGCTGTGGTGTAGGTTGCAGATGTGGCTCAGATCCCGTGTTGCTGTGGCTGTGATGTTGGCCAGCAGCTACAGCTCTGACTCGACCCCAGCCTGGGAACCTCCATATGTCACGGGAGCGGCCCTAGAAAAGGCGAAAAGACAGAAAAAAAAAAAAAAGGCCCTGAGAGGACCAGATGTGAAGAATTATCAGTCGAGGATGCTTAAATAAATCTGAGAACTACACCAAAGAAGCTTTAGGAAAAGTGAGATCTGATGGGTGGAGAAGTTCTAGAAGTAAAGCAACGGAAGGCAGCAGCAGGGCAGGGCCCAGACTGGCCTCCTCCCTGCACAGGTGGAATCCGCAGCTCCACACAGTGCAGCTCCCCGTGAAAGAGATGCAAAAACTAGCTGGACAACTCCTACACGGCAGGCACCTCGGGCAAATGAGAAAAAAAATCCACATCAAAACAGGTGGGAAAGTGGCAACTCTCCTCTTGGAAGCCCCACCCAGAGCAGCGACAACAATCAGGAGGGACTCCAGGCAACGGCCAGCTTCCCCCAAGGAGCCAGGGGTGGACCCAACATCTAAAGCCCCAGCTTTTCAAACTTCCATCTAAGGGACCCCGGGCTCTGAAAGCCAGCAAGGCTCGGGTCCACAAAACCCACAAGACTACAGCAAACAAAGAAGGCGTTGTTCGCGGGCTTGCAAGGATTCACTGTGGCCCCCCCCCCACACACACACACACAGCACAAATGCAGAAGCCGCAGAAGGAAATGCTCATCTCCTGGTCTTTCCCTAAAGAGGTCTGTGTGCAGTCCTTAAAATCTACAGCCCGAGGGTCAGCCCTAAGGTAGCACATACCTAGGGGCCCACTGCTTCCTCCATGGAAACTGGGGGAGGCCAGCAGGAGCCACCTCCGCCCCCTCCCTCTGCCACCCTCCAAGTGACACCTTCTCCCTAGAAGGAGCTCGTCCACATGTCTGATGCCTTGGTCTTTGCAGCTCTCATCCAGGAGACATACCCCTTGATGGCCTGGCTCTGGTGGCCAGTGCGACTGCATCTGTAGGACCTATTGGGCTGTAGCACAGAAAGAAACAGTTCTTAAGTGGCTATCACCCCAGGGCTCAGTGCCGAGGGAGCAGACAGAAATGGCCATCTCCCACCCTTTTCCTTGAAAGAGGTCTACGTGCCTACTTTCCATTGTAAGACAAGGGATCGCATATAAAATACGGCGTTTATAGGTAACTGCGTTGCATAACTGAAATTTGAGATTTGAAGTTCTAGTCCAGTAGAGCTTAAAAGTTCCCACACACCCACAAAAGGTAAATACATATGCAAGGTGATGGGTATGTTAATTAACCAGATGGGGAGAATCCTTCCAGGAAATAAACATCTATCAAATCGTTACACTGTACACTTTAAATCTATTATTATTTTATTTCAGTTACAAGAAAAAGAATGTTACCATGCCAGCGCAGGGAGGGTGAAGAGGAGAGGAGACAGATATTTTGGAGAAGAAATCAAAAGATTTGGTAAACAAACTGTGAGGTTACAGGGAAAAGAGGAATTAAAAATGACTGCCTTATAGCTTATGGTGAATGGTAGGAAACAGTAGGATAAATAAGTTTCATCACTCCTGAACCCTGTTTACCACTTTGAGAATAAAACAGAGAAATGGAGGGGAAGCGAGGTACCTGTGGTTATATTTCTTTGGAGAAGAATGGGAAGAGACACTGTGGCGGTCCTGACAGGCTAAAAAGAGGGGCAGGTGACTGCCGTGAATGTCAGCTGACATTTTCATTTACTTTCATAAGATCTGAGAGACATAAAAACCTCCTCTTACTTTCCATGACATGACGTGAGCGACTTCTTTCCTGTCTAATCACGTTCGATTACTGAAACAATATGCCCCTTTTTTTTCTCCGTTGCTCTTCACAATATAGCAGCTACGGACATAGCACACGTTTAAGTCTCAACTGCCTTGTAAACATTTTCGTCACCACATTCTTAAATTTTGAGCAGTCCATGAACAAAAGATAAAACAAGGTCTTATTTGTGAGAATTGCCAAGTTCTGAGGTGTAAATGCTTCCACCATGATGAATTTCAAGTTAACAACCTGTCACTGAATGCACGGCTGGGAAGAGGTGTACACAGCACTGCTATTACACAGCATCCCCACTGCGAGATACAATAATATATAGACAATAACAACATGTATGTAGCATAGAAATTGATAATAAAACCTAGGGCACAGATAATAATAAAGTGTATTTAAATCATTTGGAAATGACTTTTGAGGGCTTCTTTTTGGCTTTTTTGTCTTTCTAGGGCTACACCCGTGGCATACGGAGGTCCTCAAGCTAGAGGTCGAATAGGAGCTGCAGCTGCCGGCCTACACCACAGCCACAGCCAGGCCAGATCCGAGTCACATCTGCACAGCTCATGGCAACGCCACATCCTTAACCCACTGCACAAGGCTAAGGATCAAACCCACATTCTCACAGACACTTAGTCGGGTTCATTAACCACTGAGCCACGATGGGAACTCCGATTTTTTGAGTATTTATTACATTGGTTTTTAATATGATTTCATTGTAAGTGTATGTAATTTAATTTTTTCTCTTTTTTAACTATTGAAATATAGTTGATTTACAATATTGTGTGTTTCAGGTGTACAGCAAAGTGATTCGGTTATACATACATGTGTATATATCTATATTCTTTTTTTCAATTCTTTTCCATTAGGTTATTATGAGATACTGAATATAGTTCACTGCTCTATACATTAGGTCCTTGTTGTTTATCTGTTTTAGGCATGGTAGTGTGTATCTGTTAATCCCATAATCCTAAATTACCCCTCCTCTTCTTCCCCTTAATTTTTTATTTTTCTTTTTTGTCTTTTTGTCTTTTCTAGGGCCGCTCCCACAACATATGGAGGTTCCAGGCTAGGGGTCCAATTGGAGCTGTAGCTGTTGGCCTACGCCACAGCCACAGCAATACGGGATCTGAACTGCCTCTGCGACCTACACCACAGCTCATGGCAATGCCGGATCCTTACCCACAAAGCAAGGCCAGGGATCAAATCCAAAACCTCGTGGTTCCTAGTCGGATTCATTAACCACTGAACCACGACGACGGGAACTCCAATTTTTAATAATGACTGTGTTTAACAACTGACTGTAAAATTTCTGAAAACTTAACCAAAGGCTCTCCCTAGCCAGTATAAGCCACCTCCTGCACACCACTGACTTGAAGTCTGTTGAAAACATAGCTTCACTGTCCCAGCTATCACTCCCAAACTCCTAAAATATGGATTTTCCTGTCTAGGAAATTCATGGTGACCTTGGTAGAGCAATACCTTCTCTTAATCCAGTGGACAGGTTCCAGTCCTAATCTTGATTATCTGCACGAAACAACACTGTTGGTCTCCTCTTTGAAGCCATCTTGTCACTAGTCTGTCCCTCTCTCATCTTCCCCTCCCTCTGACTTCTCCCTACAGTCGACTTTGAATGTTCTCCTTTCTCTGCTGCGTCCTTCCACATTGGCTTTTCTGAGTATCCTCGGTCCCTGAGTCTTATCACATCTCACACAGCCCCAGGAAGCCTCACCTTCTCCGCTATCGCTCGCGTACAGTCAACACCAAATCCGTATCTCCAAAACAGAATTCTCTTCTCACCTCCTAATAGCTACACTCACATTTGCAATTGCTCCATGAGGCATTTCCCCCATAGAGTCCCACTTAAACTTCCAATTCAAAATGTCCAGAAGGCTCTCTTCCCTTGTGAGTCCCCTGTGATGACGATGTTTAGTGCTATATTTAGGGTCCTTTCTCCTGTGTGTGTGTGTGTGTCTATTATAGATTTTTGGTTACCATGAGGTTACCATGAGGGTCCTTTCTCCTGTGTGTGTGGGTATGTGTGTCTATTATAGATTTTTGGTTACCATGAGGTTTACCAGAAATATACGTGATTACTTTAAATCGATGATCTCGTAAATGATCTCATTTACTTTATTTTGTATCTATGCAATTTGATGAATGGCCACTAAGCCTCCTTTGGTAAGCATTTCATGATGCATGTAAGTCAAATCATTGTGCTGTACCCCTTAAATGTATACAATTCTCTATGTCAGTTATAGCTCAGTAAAACTGGAGGAAAACAAAAGAAAAAACAAAGCCACAAAATATCCGAAACAAACTCATGTCTTTCTTTTCAAGTCTGCTTCTCCCTTTCAACTCAATAATTTACAGGTAGCACCATTTGCCGAATCCCATTACCGAAACCTGAAATGTCCTTCCTTATTCCTCCTTCTTTCATATGTCTCCCATGTGAGTCTCCAGCACCAATCAAGTGGCTCTGGTTCTAATATCTTTACCAATTATTGCTTCTCTCTTTACTCACTGCCACGGAGCATATTTGAGTCCTAATCACGCCTCAATGTTGCAATAATCTTCGAATTTCATAACTCTGATTCAACTTATACACTGAGGCCTCTTCGTCTTTCTAAATCACGCATCATCAAATGGCTCCCAATTGCTTCAGTCCAGTGGTTCTCACCCATGGTTGGACAACAGAATTATCCGAGGTTTTTTTCAACCAATTTCATAAATATACAATTTACACATAATAAAGTACCTTCAATTTAAGTATATATTGCTCAATGTATTTTCAACAAGTGTATATTAATATATATATATAATTATATCTGTGTAACTATCACCACCAAAAAAAGATATGACATTTTTATCATCTCAAAAAGTTCCCATGTATCCTTTTTCAAATTCTTCAAGTTTATCCTTCCCCAAAGAGATGACCCTAAATTACTGCCAGCAGTTTTGCCTATTCCAGAATTTTATATAAATTGAATCAGATAGGAGTTCCCATCATGGCTCAGTGGTTAACGAATCCAACTAGGAACCCTGAGGTTTCGGGTTCAATCTTTGGCCTTGCTCAGTGGGTTAAGGATCCGGCATTGCTGTGAGCTGTGGTGTAGATTGCAGATGCGGCTCGGATCCCACGTTGCTGTGGCTCTGGCATAGGCCAGTGGCTACAGCTCCGATTAGACTCCTAGCCTGGGAACCTCCATATGCCTTGGGAGCGGCTCAAGAAAATGGCAAAAAGACAAAAAAAAAAAAAAAAATTGAATCAGACAATATTTACTCTTTCACATCTGGCTTCTTTTACTCAAGATAATACCTTTGAGCTTCACCCATGGCGTTTGAATCAGTAATTTCTTCCTTTTTACTGTAGAATAGTATTCTATTGTACTAATTTCTCAAAATGTTATCCATTCATTGTGCATGGACATTTGGATTGTTTCCAGTTTGGGGCTATTATGAATAAAGCTTCTATGAATATCATGGTACAAATATCTTTGTAAACATGTTTTCGTTCCTCTTAGGTCAATATTTAGGAGAGTCAATGCTAGGTCTTATGATAAATGAATATTTAACTTTAGAAGAAACTTTATTTTCCAAAGAAGCTGCAGCATTCTACATTCCCACCCGCAATGTAGGAGAGTTCCAGGCAGAAAGCCAGGGCAAACATAGCTCATCTTGCTTGTTTCCCTTCTCTGGCATAGCACAGATCTGAGCTGTGCTGCCTTTGATTCAATGTCTGAAAATAATCATTTCAGATATCTCGTCTAGCTTTTTTCATTGCTGGGATTGGAAGGGCAAGTCCAGTACCAGGTACACTATCATGGTCAGAAGCATAGTCCACCTGGGGAGCAGCTTAAAAAATATGATTCTTGGAGTTCCCGTCATGGCTCAGTGGTTAACGAATCCGACTAGGAACCATGAGGTTTTGGGTTCCATCCCTGGCCTCGCTCAGTGGGTTAAGGATCTGGCGTTGCTGTGAGCTGTGGTGTAGGTCACAGACACAGCTTGGATCCCTCGTTGCTGCGGCAGTCGCATAAGCCGGCAGCTACAGCTCCGATTACAGCCCTAGCCTGGTATCCTCCATATGCCATGGAAGCAGCCCTAGAAAATGCAAAAAGACAAAAAAAAAAAAAAAAAAAAGATGCTTGAGTGGTCACCCCATATTAATTAAATATGAGTTCCTAAGATGGGGAGAGGGTGGAGGAAGGGGTTTTCTAGTGTGCATCAGCCTTGACAATCACTGCCCCAGGGCGTAGTCCTCAGTCCCTTCACTAAAGCAAGACCCTTTAGCACCACTCCTAGGCCTGCATCTTGAGTCTGGATCTGCACCCACATTCCCCAATCCCCAACCCTCTTTTGTCACTTCTCCTAAGGTTCAGCCATGCAGGACTTTATCAGCACGAACATGGTATTTCAAACATGCTTCTCCCTGTGGTCCCTTCTGGTCCAAAGTCTACCACGAGTACTTATCCTTCAAGAGTCAGCCAAAATACCATTGGCTCCGTGGGACATAAAGAAGAGCCAGAGATTTCTAGGGCAGAATGTTGTACTAAAAAGAATATTGGGACAACCAACAAATGCAAGGTTTAGTATCTGGTACCGTCACTTACAACAAAGTAAACTGTTATTTGAAACCTGGTTTCCTCAGATATAATACGGTTACCTGGCAGAGGGATAGAGGAGATTACACATAAAATGCACCCAGCGTGGGGCTCATAGCACAATACTCCCCTCCCCACTCCACAGTCCACTCATAACATTCCCTGCAAAGCGCTACTGCAAATGGCATTTTATTATGTTTATATTTCTCTTTCCCCCACTAGACTGTGAGTTTTATAAATATCGGAACTACTTCTTTTTACCTTTGCATCCGGGAGCATAAAAGTGCCTGGGATAAGACAGGAGTTTGAATGAAACTGAGATGAATAAAGAGAATTTAGTAGTCTCCTGACCTCAAAGAGCGTTTACGGTGTTCTTCCTCCTCAACCCCAATTCACGCTTCGGGGGCGACCGTGCCACCCAGTCTTTGGTAGGGAAAGGAGAGAATGTGACCAAGACTGGAAAAGTAAGGATGCGCCTTTCATCAGATGAAACATCCAGAGGACGTTTTCACCGTGGGTTTAAAAGAACCCGCCAGTCCGTGCTGCCCTCCAGGGCGGCTCCGAGCACCCTCAGGCGTGGGACCTGGGGAACCTGGGTTTACGAAGAGGTTAGTCCGCGAGAAAATTCTGAGGCCACTTCCTTTTGGGAAAGAAGCGGGTCAGGACAGGTGGGCGGGCGCCGGAAGCGGGGGCGCGCGGGCCTTGGGGGAGGCGGGGGCGCGCAGGGACCGCCCCGCCCGCCCCGCCCCGCGGTTGCCAGGCAACGACCCCGGAAGTCGCGGGAGGCGCGTCGGCGGCGGCGTCGGGAGCCGGTGAAAGATGGCGGAGGGCGGTGGCGGCGAGGCGGGCGAGGAAGAGCCGAGGACGCCGGGGCCGCGGCCCCCGAGCGCGCGGGACTTGCAGGTGCGGCGAGCGGCCGGGGTGAGGGCGCGGCGGCGGGGACGGCGCGGCCGGGGGCGTGTCGGGGCCGCTGTGGCCGAGGCGGAGCCTTCCCCAGACCCGCCCGGGGACAGAGTTGGGACTCGGGAGCCGTGGGTCTCCCCGGGCGGCGCGCGGGACCGCGGTGCTGGTAGAAACAGGTGTCTGAGCGCTGCTTCCTCGGGTGCCCCTGCCTCGCTTCCCCCACCCCACTTGCAGTTTAAGAAGCAGCTGTTGCTTTAGAATGGCATTTCACGGGGTCGGTTGAGTGCTTCACAGGTTGGTGCTTCGGGCAGGAGACTCTTCGGAAGAAAGCTCTCTCTCCTGTGGCCATAGGGGAATCAGCATCACTTCAAAAGTCACAGCCTCTGCGGGCCTGATCTTGCTTATCCTGGAGGCTGTTTCTGACTTGATCATTTAAATGTAAAGAGGGTTCCTTTTTATCAGATAGCTTTTTCTTTGTAGAGGGGTAACCTAAAAAGTATTTCACCTATGGCTGCACAGCTTGGTTGTAAAAGCTGCAGTACAGAAAAGACTGCACAGAAGAAACGGGAAGATAAAACTTGCTAATATTGAAGGACGTTGACATTAGCCAGATATGAGCGCACCAAACCTTACTACTCATTTTAGGGGTTTTTTTGGTTTGTTTTCGTTTTTACTGTCTCTTTGTAAGATCATTGATAAAATTCAACAACCAAACATCTGTAAGGAACTATCGTTAAAAATAGATGGCACTAAATCCAAGCCTTGGTAGAAAAGTTCTGTTACTTTATGGTCACATTTTCATTGTGTATCTGTAAATGAACGGATACTGAACACCTGTCCTATAACATACTGCTAAGCTCTGGGAACGCAGAGATAAATAGGACATCAAATCCACCGCGGAGGCTGTGACACTGATGAAGAGTATAGAAGTATAAAAGGCATTTCACTATTATTTGCAGAAATAATATAGGAATATTTTTAGCATAACGTTTTCAGATGGAGTATGGCTGAGTGCCAAGATAAGCTGTGCATAAAATGTTGAATTTGGAGAATGGAGTGATCAGTTGTCAGGTTAGGAGACAAAGTCAAGGTAGCATAGTTCTAGTGTTCGTAAGTCTGTTCAGTAGTAAACAGAACCAAGGAGTAGGAAGGTCTTATCTGCCTCATCTCTTCTGTTGTACACTAAGAGACATACGCTGTTGGGGAGAAAAATGAATTTCTGGTCAGAACAGCTTGGGTTTGCATTTTGGCCCTGCCACTTAGTGTGAATCTCGGGAAAGTGTTTTAACCTCTCTGATCCTCCGTGTCTTTATTTTCTAAACAAGAGGTGGTGTTGATGGTGTCAAGGATGAAATAGAGAAATGTCTATACAGTGCCTCTTCGGTCCCATATTATCCTGGCTCAGTTACTTGCATAGTAAATATTTGGTTCTTTTTCCTTAAAAGGAGAGAAATGCTATCACTTGCCCTGGTTAGTCCAATCTAATGCCATTAAAGTTAAAACTATAACTTAATATCACGTCCTGAAAACCTGTTTCTTCTTTTTATGTGGAAAGTGAGAACAGCTTGGTTAATGATTGTCTGATACTTGACACTTAGACTTAATCCACTAGATTAAGGTATGATTAATTGTTGGAGATAATATGATAGATGTCCCTAATTGTGATCAAGCCTTACTTTCTACCATCACTTAGAAAATAGGATTTCTTTTCATCTCCTATCTACCTTCTGGTAGGTAGGTTTAGGTAGCTAACTGATATTGTTATGAATGTGATTTGGTATATAAAATATGCTAAGTATTGATAATGTTTCCTTTAGAATTTAACAAAAATGTAAAGAACTTGCAAAGACACCTGAAAACAACCAAAGTGATGACATATAAAGAAATAGACTAGTATCAAAGGTTTAAAAGAATTGGATAGTGTTCTTCTCTCCAACTGGTTTCTTGAATATTGATTATGTGGGGATTATCGTGTTATTGTTTAATCTAGCCATGTTTATTTTGCCACGCCTCCTAGGATTTGTGGGCATCTAAATCTGGAGCGATTTCTGATAGCCTAGAAAGCCTTCCAGCCCTGTGAGCATCCAACTCAAAAGTGCACCTTAGTGTGGCAGCTAAGGTGTACACACTTAGGGGTACTTTTACTTGTTCCTGTTACAATCACCCTTTTCCTCAATGATACCGGGAAAGCCTCTTACAGCGAGTTGACTAGAAAGTAAAAGTACCTATTGAAAACTGAGTAACTCTTAAAATAAGCATGGCTTGATTAAACAATAGCAAGATAATCCCCATATAATCAATATCCAAAAAACCAGTTGGGGAGAAGAACACTGTCCAATTCTTTTAAACTTTTGATACTAGTCTGTTTCTTTACACGCCCTCACTTTGGTTGTTTTCAGGTATCTTTAAACCTTCGGTGCTAGCGTGTTTCTTTACACGTTATCACTTTGGTTGTTTTCAGGTGTCTTTGCAAGTGCTCTCTCTCTCAAATCAACAAGTAGATCTTGGGCCCCTTCGACCTCCAAAATTGGGAACATGCAGAGGGGAAGTTGGGGACAGGGTTGTCAGTGACAGTACTCACCCCGGGAACCTCAGGCTCATTAGTATTTTTGAGCATTTTCAGATCCCCTTGTCTCCTCTGGTGCCCCTCAGCCCTCCATACATGGCCTTAACAGTTGCTTAAAGTATTTAAGTATATGCTTCTGCCCCAGATTTCCTCCAGAATAATATGAAAGGAAAAGATTTCTGTTTGTATATTTTTATTTCTGGGTAGGTTGGAGTTGGGGAGCATTGGGGCAACCTCATACTTCTTAGGATTAGGAGCGGGCTGGGGGTGGGGGCAGAGAGGAGTCTGGGAGTGAGAAAGGAGTAGACTGTCTGACCCTGAGTTACACTTGCCGCAGCAGCCTCTTCCTGCAGGAGACGAGTCTGCTTCTCAGTTTTAAGCGCTGCAGAGCCACCTGGAAGGCTTGTCTAAGCAGGGCTGTTGGGCCCCACCCCAGAACTTCTCAGTCCCTTGGTCTTGGGGGAGGTGGTGGTGGCTGTGCATCTGCAGCTTTCAGAGGCGCCCAGGTGATGCTGATGTAGCTCTTCTAGATTTAAAATCCCCATCCCACCTTCCGGCCCTTGTCTCTCCAAGCGGGGGAGCTCCAGTACTTTGCATCTTTGGCTCCTTGCTGCTTGTTCTCACCTGCAATTACTTTGCCTTCAGGTTCTTGTCACATTCTTCACATTTCAAATCTGGAGAAAAGATTCTCAGTGCTTGCATACTTGGTTCTCTCTGTGTTTTTGAAATATATCTTCATAATCGAGTTGTTTAGCTCATGGAACTCTGTCCTGATAATTCACAATGCATGTATTTTTATCTCTTTATTTGAGATTTTGTTGTTTTCTGCTGGTTTTGACCAATATATCAGTTTATTTTGATCAGTTTAAACATTTCCTCTTCTGATGTGGTGTCATTTGCTATGTCCAATAATATAAATTCCCTTCCTTTAAAACTATTTGCTTATGAACTTATGCCCTGTCGTGCTCCAGGGACATTGTGGATCCTACATTAATGCCCTCGAAATCATTCATTTTTCTCTGAGTTAATGATGTCCATTAATAACCAGGACCTTTCATCTACATGGACTCCCTGCTCTAATATAATTTTCTCCATGTTCCTATTTTGTTAATATATATTCCACATTCCATGGGGTCAAAAGGCATTGTTTGTATTATTCATTTGTTTAACAGAAAAAAATATATTATTTGACTGACAGGGTTTATTCAGATCTTAAAGCAAAAGATGAAGAAGGTACAAAACTGTCCAGCAGCTGTAATCTCAGTTTTTAAATCTATAACTTTGTCTGTGTCTCTCTTTATAATTCATGTTGTATTGTAGTCTACGTAATTCAACAAGAACTTGTTGGGTGCCTGTCAAGTACTATATTAGAAACTGGGAAACAGGTGGGACAAAACAGAAAAGTACACAAGTGATAACAATATAATGTTTACTATGAATGTCAACAATAGGATGGCATATGCTATGAGGATTTAGAAAAGAAATGTCATTTTAGTTCAAAAAATTAGAAAGGGCTCCGTGAAGGATGGCCAAAATGGGCCTTTCACATACAGATAACATTTCCACTGATGGGGATGTGAAAATCCTCAAAGTAATTCCTGGAGCAATCTAATCAGCTCATGAGGAAATCCACAGAGGAATGCCGTTTTGAAAAACATCTGAAAACTTTGGACCCAGGTAGTCAATCAGAGTGTCTGGTTGTCTTTGTCATTCTCTGCATCTTTCATTTGTCCTGGGCCGGTTTGTCTGTTTTTTCCTTTTTGGAGAAGATAAGGTAGGAAAAGACCATAGAAGATGTATAGGTGATGCTGCAGGAAGAAAAGGGATCTTATGGGAAAATGACACACTGTGGTATGTAGTCATTGTTGAGCATTTCAAAATAATCCCTTCTGGTAGTGGAGCACTTGCCCTGTGCTTCGCATACATTCCGTAATCCTTAAAACAGCCCTGAAGGTAAGTATTTAATAGACATTAAAAGATGAAGGCACTAAGGCTCAGAGAAGTTAAATAATTTGCCTAAGGTCACACAGTAAGAGCCTAAGTTAGGATTTTAATTCAGTTCTTTTAGGCAACACAGCACTTTTATAACTAGGATTTCCAGCAAAGTTGCCACGTTAGATAAATGAAAGTTGACCTATGTGTGGGCTGGGGCGAGGGTTAAAAATTAGGGAAGCAAAATAAAGCCTTTCATTTTTGTTTTCTTGTCTGATATTTTAAAAGTTGACTAATAGAATTTTTAGGTAATTGACTTTGCCTCCATTCCCTAGTTTTCTTTTCCTGCTGAGGAAAGACTCTTTGGAGGTAGTTTTCATAGTTATTGTGTTTCTAGAAGGAGCTCTTTCTCTGGGTTTTGAGGGGTGAGTTTGTCTTTTTTTTTTTTTTTTTTTTTTAGATTTTCCAGTTAGAACATGGTGGAAGATAGTATGGGGGAAAAAAAGAATGTGCATTTATGTATGACTGGGTCACTTTGCTGTACAACAGAAATTGAAGGAACATTGCAAATCAACTATAATTTAAAATTTTTTAAAAAATTGTCTAAATTCCAACAGTCAAATAAATTATTGTTCCAATAAAGAAAAAGAAGATTTTCGAAGATTACTATCATACCAGTTATAATTGAATAGCCACAAGGGGCATTAAGGAAAGTTTTTGAATTGTCCAAGGATGTTAAAAGTGGGAAGAAAGTATAGTCATGAAATATTTGGATAACGTTATAAAATTTCAGTTTCAAAAACGATGCTTTATTGATTTCATTTTGAAGTTATCCAGCCATATGTCCATAAAGCCTAATTGGGTAATATTGTTTTCTAAAAGTTATATAAAATATATGGACAAGTATATATAATTCATTTTCTTTTATTTTTTAGAAGTTCATTTTCCCAAGCTTGATGAAATTTATATGTCTGGTAAACTTTTAAATAGAATAATTTTGAAATGGTTTTTATGTACCTGGATTTTGAAAATTTTGAATAGCTAAATGAAGTATTTGTGATCTGAGAACAAGCAGACATTATTGTGAAACATCTAAGTATTTTTAAAAGAATGGTAGGTCCAACTTTGAAAATGACCTGTTACCAAATACAGTTTTTAAAACTGTTGAATAGTTCATTGACAATAATTAAACAATTATTATAACTGTAATTTTCTACTATATGTGGCATTTCGGTTAGTTTTATAAATTTGTTTTTATTTATGTACTTTTTTAGGGCGGCATTCGCGGCATATGGAGGTCCCCAGGCCAGGAGTTGAATAGGAGCTACAGCTGCTGGCCTGCACCACAGCCAAAGCAACACTGGATCTGAGACACATCTGTGACCTGCATCACAGCTCACAGCTTGGTTAGTTTTATAAAAGAAGAGATACAATGCTAGTATTTTGAAAGGGAGTCATCTTCTCAAAAGCAGCCTTCATTTTTCACTAGAAATCTTTACTACTCATTACAAGTTAATTTTCTACTCATAACCTCTCATTGTGTAGAAGGGTTTACTTCTAGTGTATACTTTATAACAAAGGTGTCATTTTATAGTTGGCCTTGGCAGAATTATATGAAGACGAAGTGAAATGCAAAGCTTCCAAACCCGATAGACCTAAAGCTACAGGCTTTAAAAGCCCGCGAACACCACCTCAAAGGTAAGTTTTGTCTTGTTTTTAAAAATCGTATCCCTTTTTAGTTCACTAATCCCAAATTATTTGCAAAGGCCTTGGGAATGTTTTTTAACTATAACTTATTAAATATTTTTATGTCCCAAACTATAATAGAAAGCTGGAAGAAACTTATGGACAAATTATCTTAAAGTACTTTGGTAGATGTCATACAGTATTATAAACTGAATTGTATTTTTCTTGGACCGAGTGGTTCTCTTGTGAGTCATAGGACTCACCGAAGAGCTGATCAGAGCTATAGCCCCCTCCCCCAAAGCAAGGTTCATGTACGATTTTGTCAGTCCTTTGTAAGGGTTTGTATGTTTCTTAAAGCCCATCCATGGAACCCCTCTGTGTCTACTTCCTCCATTTAAGAGTCTTTAATTTCAGGATTCTGTCTTTTCTTCCGCTGGATGATGACACATCAGGTAGTGATCTTCTAGATAGTATCAATTGTTAAAATCCCTGAGCTACCAAAGGAACCAACGATGAAGATTAAGAGATAAGAACCAGGTATATTTTATCGTCATGAGCTTTCTTGTTTACAGGAATATCTTCATTAATGTCTTTTTAGGACCAGGAATCTCATTACAGGGGAGAAACCTGAATTCTCTCATTATATCTCATTCTCAGAAAGTCTGTTATTTTACCAAAAGTTGAAAAATTCACGGGAAATTGTTCTTTTTTATTTATCACTACTCTACATTCTTTCTGGAGGGGAGATAAAAATGGCATATCTTTCTGCACCCAAATGGAAAGAAAGAACAATGTTTATAATTTTTACCCCAACTTTTCAGATTACAAGTTTTCAAATCCATAGGTTATCAAAAGATTAGGACAGCAAATAGAGGCTGTATTGCTCCACTGGTATTCACCACTTGTTAACATGTCATGGCAGGCCACGCGTGCACACTCTCGCTTTTCCTCAACTGTCTGGAAGTAAACCACAGCCTCCACAGCCCTTTATCGCTAGATTCTCCCGCCTGCGTCCTCTGAGCAGAAGCGCACTCCTTTATTACCTTGATAACACATCACACCTTAGAAAACGAGCACTGGTTACACAAACCATTCAATGCATGGCCCATAGTCAGATAGCTCTTGAAACTTTGGGACCAAGCAGTATCCAAGCAGGGGCCATGCTTTCCATTCCTGATGCCTGTTGTGAATCTGAATCCAGGGCATTCTTCCCACCTTTTTGTTGTTTCTTTTTAGCTTATCTGTTAATCTAAAACTTAGTACGTTGACTCTGAAGCACTTGGGCCAGATGTCTTGTTAAAGATGTCCCACATTCAAGGTCATTATTTCCTCATGATTAGATTCTTATTAAACCTATTTGTCAGGAATACCAGTAAGTGATATTTTCTGCTGTTTGTTGCATTACATCAGGAGCCCCATGATTTTAGGCTTTCCCATCATTGGTGCTATGGTCACTCGGTTCAGGTGCCAAGCACCCTCCCTGCCCTGGAAGTTATAGTTTTTCCTTCTAAGCCACAGATTGGTAGCTTGGCACCATGTGAATATCCTTCCTTTTCATTTATTATTTTTTGATGTGTGTATGTGTGTATACACATGTATACTCACACATATATCATGTGTATTATGTATTTAACTGCTTCCTTAATTTATCCAGTCTCTGAAATATTGAAAGTACTTAAAATATTAATGTACCAAATTTCATTCATTAACTATTTAACCACTGTTCCCCTATTTGAACAGATTTTGCATGACTTAATTTGCTGGTCTACTAAATCAGAATATTTGACTTCTTAAAATAAGATTAATGTATTAATATTTTCCCTGCTATTCAAGTATAATCTTTATGATGTTTCAGTGAGTGCTTTTTTTCTTGTATTTTATGCCATCTGAAATAGTGTTGCCATGAACACTTAAAATTTGATAATGCAATTTTTAAGGGCTTTGTGCCGCAGATTTGATTTCTAGGATTATTCACATTTCCAAAAGTAACTGCCTTAAATATATTGGTTAAGGCTTATGCTGTGTTTAATCTGCTTAAAATACAACGTGAAGCAAATTTTTGGCCATCTTTTCTTTTTGATAAGGGTGATATTTTCGAATACTAAGTGTGCCATTCTTTGGACTTCACATTCAGCATTGACACCTGCCCACTTTCATTATATGTCTGCTGCTTTGTCTGGTCCAGAAAACAGTCTTATTTCATAATCTGCTTTCTTGGACCATATTCGATATCAAAACATTCATCTGTTCATTGTCATCTTAAGCCAGCATATTTTCACTCTGTACATAATGTGAAATTTAAGTGTTCTAGACATAATGTGCTCTATGTTTTTAATTTGCAAGAGGGGGGCAAGATTTACAGAAAAATTCCCAGAAGTTAGCCTGACATCTGCTTTTCCATATTCATCCACAAAAGGCTGTCACAGAACTTTTAAAAACGTGAGTCTCCTTGTTCAAAAACCTGAGAACTTATAAAATGGCCCTTCCAAGTCATCAGATACAAGGTCTTGAGAATTCAGTGAGATAAGTGTATGAGGTGGTATCCATCTGGGCCTTAAAAGATGATTAGGACATGGGAAGCACAGAAGATAAGGGACAAAAGAGGCATGGAAGAAAAAGTAATAAAGGTGACAAGAGGGGTTGGGAAAGGAGCAGCAGAACTGAGGAGACTCTTGGCAGATGAGGTCAGTAGGTGGCAGTGTCAGGGCCTGAGATAGGTGCATGTGGCCTGCGTGCCTACCCAGAGCCCCATGCTGGGAAGGGCCTCGAGTTTGGTATGCTGCTTTGCTGTATGGTCTTGAAATTCTGAAATTCTGAAATTCTGACTCCGTTTTGAACAAGGATACTGATACTTTCATTTTGACACTGGGCCCCACAAATTACACATCCAGTCCTGGTTGCTGCCACGTCGTAGATGGCCTGGAAAGCCAAGGAGAATTGACTGGTGTGGAAGGCACAGGAAAGCCAGGATATGTTTTTGCATGTAAATTTTATGATAAAAAACCATAATATAGTGATAAAAGCTTTGATTCTGGAGATAGACACCCCTTAGTTCTAATTTTTTTCTTTCTGCTGTAATAAGGTTTTGCCAGTAGACAAGTTTTTTAAATTGCCTAAGCTTCACTTTTCTTTTTTGTAAAATGGGGATAATGCCATTGTTAGGAGGAATAAATGAACACTGGGTAAATGTTATTATATTTTTAGGAAAATAGGATTGGCAATGCAATATAAAATCAGTAATAATGGAGAGAGCAGGATAAGGAGACAAACCAAAAAGAAAACCACTACATTAATCCAAAGAACATGGTCATAAAAATGTTAGGTTAGAGAGGTGTCAGTGGAATGCAGGAGAAAGGGTGAAATCAATGTGGGATCCTTTCAAAGAATTTACTGTGGAAACGTGATGGCATGGAATATAGAGGGTAAGTGAATGGGCAAGAGGAAGACTGAAAGGTTCTTAATCTAGCATCCAGGGAAAATGTGATCACCAATGGGAAGAGAAGAACTTGATTCAAGTAGGTGCTTTTCATTTCAGCACTGGGTCAGGAGTAAGGGTCTAAAACATATTTGACAGTCATCCATATTGAGGAGGGTGTTACCTGCAGGAGTGGACGAATGCTGATCATCAGATGAGTTTAAACAGAGAAGGAGAGTGAAGTATGCAGGCATACTTAATTATGAAAGGAGAAACAGATGGATCGTGGGTAACAGTAAAACTTCTAGAAGAAAATAGACTATCTCCATGACCTTGAGGTAGGCAGAGATTTCTTACACAGGTAATAAAAATCAGTGACTATGAAGAAGCTAATAAACCTTTTCTATGTCAGATTTTCCTTGGATGGCCTTTCTGTAAAAAGGAGCATATGTAGTTGTACTTTGCCAGATTAGGGACACAAGACAGTGAGGCAAGGGGCTACAACAGAAGTAGCTGCAGCTAGAAGCTCCCCCCCTCCCCTCCCCTCCGCTCCATTTAAGGCATCTGCTGTCAAGCTCCATGTAACTGACCCTTGTCTTAAGAGCTAGCCATGGCAGTGTTCAGCCTTGCTTTGCTGCATTAGGCCCTCTGAGTATCAGCTTGGCTGGCATCTCTTGGCTCCTGTCCTGGGCAAACTCAGGCTGCAGTGTACTTGCCCAGAGCCCTGGCAGCTTGGATGCTCCCCAACCCGCCCTCAGCAGTCAGAAGCGGCCTTGTTAGTGTGGTTCTGCTGGTGTCCGTTGTTCTCCACATGGATCTTTCTTCCACTTACAGTGAATTGAAAGCTGGGTTCCCCTTTCCTTTCCTGTTTAATTTTGCATATGTTAATTTGGGGCAAGTCTTGAAGGTGGCTTCTATTCCTAGTCTCCAGGGCTGATGTAATTTTCCTCCTTTGCTTTGTTTTTGTGAGTCAGTTCATTGCAAATTGGGAACTAGATTGGAGGGTAGGGGGAGTTAAGGATATGGGAAGTCTCCATGATGATGTTTTATTGGCTATGTTTTCTGATATTCTTTATTGGAAAAAAATCTCAAAAGATAAAATAGGGTACTGTTTTAGGTGAAGGAAATTTTTTTGTGTTCCCTAGGTCCATTATGATATAGAAAAGAGAGGAGAAATTATTCATTACATAGTTAATACACTGAAAAAATTGTGGTCTAAATTATTTACCTTTAACATAGGGTAGGAGTTAATTTTTCACTCGAAACTCTCTGAGGAGTAAACTTCCTGTGTAGCCCTGTGGTCTAGATTTAGATGTTACCACTGTCTAAATCTAGAAGTCTCCTCACTAACCAGGTCATCCTGGATTTGGATTCCTCCTGGAAGGGACTTAGCTGCTGGTTGTCAGCACCTCCCCCGCCCTTCCCCATTGAGCTGTAAAGGAGATGAGGGTGAGGGAGGGAGAAACGCCAGTTCTCAGGCAGGTCACTACCAGAATCTCTGCAAACTCTGCAAGAAAGTAAATGAACTGTTTACCACTTAATTCCTTAACCTCATTTTCAAAATTAGATATTTCCACAGAGGTCATAGAAATGGCTCTTTTTCAATAAAAGTCACTTCCTAAGACTGTACAGCTTTTTGTTTTATAGTGGTGTATGTTTGCATTCTGTTTTTATTCATGAGCTGCGATGTTTAAAGGTTCTATTCAAGTGAACATGGATACAGCGGATTACATATAGTTCGCCCTTCAACTGGGAAAATTGTGAATGAACTCTTCAAAGAGGCAAGAGAACATGGGGCCGTCCCTCTGAATGAAGCCACAAGAGCTTCAGGTGATGACAAATCTAAGGTAAGCACTGAATCTTAAAACGAAATATGCTGCTTATACATTTGTTCTCCTGTAGATTTTTGTTATTTGCAAATGTCGTTTTTCTAACTGTACATTTCTGTTTCAGATATTTGCATTATTTTTATAAGCCTATAATCTTTCTATTAACGGTTGAAAGTTGAGGCAGTTTCTTACATTTCTATGAAACTTCTCTGTTTACCTTTTTATTTGGAAGTAACTATAGATTCACAGGAATTTGCAAAAAGAATGCTGAGAGGTCCTGTGTACTTTCACCCCCTTTGCCCCCATGGTTCTTACATCTAGCATGATTAGGGCTGAGGAGCAGAGGCAGCAGTTTGACACTGGAACAGGGCATGTATGTAGCTCCGTGTCCTTGTATCACATGTGTAATTACCGACTCAGTCTGGGTGCTGTTCTGTCATCACAAAGGTCTCCCTCTTGCTGTCCCCCTTTGTAGTCATATCTGCACCTGGCCCCCCAAGGCTCTAACCCCTGGCCGCACTGATGTCCCCATCTCTGTAATTTTGTGATACTGTGAGTGTTTCTCAAATGGAATCATTTAGTTTGTGACCTTTGGGGAGTAGCTTTTTGCACTCTGCCTGGTGCCCTTGAGAACCATCAGAGCTACGGAGTATGTGAGAAGATGGTTGTTTTTCAGTGCCATGTAGCACTCATGGGGTAGATGTACCGCCATCTGTTAACTGTTTACTTACTGAGGAACAGCTTGGGCGTTTTCCAGTTTTTGGCTATTAGAAATATAGCTACTGTGAGCACTCATGTTTGTGTGTAGAAATTAGTTTTTATTCCTTTGGGATAAAAGCACAGGAGTGCAGTCGCTGGGTCATATGGTATGTATGTATGTGTTTAGTTTTTTAAGAAACTGCCAAACTGTTTTCCATCATGCATGAGAGATCCAGTTTCTCTGCATCCTTGCCAGCATTGGTACTATCACTGTTTTTAATTTTAGCCATTTTGACAGGTGGGTAGTGATAACTCGCTGTGGTTTTGATTTGTATTTTTCCTTAATGGCTAATCATGGTAATTTGTGTTTTCCTAATGGCTAGTGATATTGAGTATCTTTTTTAAAGTGTTTATTTGCTATTATCTTTCTTATCCTCTCTAGTAAACTGACCCCGGCCCATTTTCTAATTGGATTTTTTTGATTGTTTTTTTGTTGCTGTTGATTTTTAAGGGTTCTTTAGATACACACACACACACACACACATACACACACATATATTTTTTAGGGCCACACCCGCAGCATATGGAGGTTCCCAGGCCAGAGGTCGAATTGAAGCCATAGCCACCGGCCTATACCACAGCCACGGCAACACCAAATCCGAGCCACATCTGTGCCCTACACGGCAGCTTACAGCAGCACCTGATTCTTTAATCCACTGAGTGAGGCCAGGAATTGAACCCACATCCCCATGGATACTAGTCAGGTTCTTAACCCGATGAGCCACAGCGGAAACTCCGAGAGTTCTTTATATTTTAATAGGTGTGAGCTGTCAGATAGACAGTTTGCAAACATTTTGTTTCTTGTATGGATTATGCTGTTGGTGTCTTGTCTAAGAACTCTTCACCTAACTGTGTATTTTCTTTCATGTTGTCTAGAAAATGTTTCTACTTTTACATTTTACATTTAAACTTATGATTCATTTTGCATTAATTTTCCATGAGATTTACATGAGAGTCACTGTTCTCCTTATTGATGGCCATTTACTTCATCCCATGTGTTGAAAAGCCTCTCCTTTCTCCATCGACTTGTCTCTGCCTTCTTAACTTCCTATAAAGCTTTTATGCAGCTTTTATGACTACGTTAACTGGCATAGTACTGGTATATATTGAAGAAGATTCCAGGTGTCTTTTTGTGTACAGTTGTCATATATTCTTATAATTATTGTTTCCCAAACTGAGTTACCTCATCAAAGCAGTGTAGTAATTAAAAGCTCATTTATGGTATCAGTGGTGATTAAAATGAGTGGCATTTTTAACTCATATACTGTCTTACCTGAAAAACAGAAGCGCTTGTGATTAGTATAACAAAACAAAAAATTCAATCTAGTGGATTTGTAACAGTTGAATCAAAGCAGCTTATAAAATAAGCATAGGTCTCTTCTTCAGGGTAATTTATACTCATAAAAATTCTTCTTTTCTCTATGAAACTCCTATTTTGTGAAATATGATTCAAGAATTATAATTTTTACTATGACGTAAAATAATAAAGGTGGGGTTTTTTTGTTGTTGTTGTTGTTTTGTCTTTTGTATTTTTAAGGGCTGCACTAGCGGCATATGGAGGTTCCCAGGCTAGGGGTCTAATTGGAGCTGTAGCCGCCGGCCTAGGCCAGAGCCACAGCAACGCAGGATCCGAGCCACGTCTGCAATCTGCACCACAGCTCACAGCAATGCCGGATCCTTAACCCACTGAGCAAGGCCAGGGATAGAACCTGCAACCTCATGGTTCCTAGTCGGATGCATTTCCGCTGTGCCATGACAGGAACTCCAATAATGGTGGGTTTTTAAAGTCTGTTTCTACTTGAAAATATTATTTCATTGTATAAATGCATTTCTTGTTTAAGGTTGGCCTGGGCTATTTCAGCTGCTGAGTCACTAATGTTTTTATGGGAAGAAACATGATTTCCTACTAGAGTATACTTCTCTGTAACATAAGACTTTTATTTTAATAGAAAAATGTCCTGGAAAGTGTAAACTAGTCTGGATAATTACAGTTGATCTAGCTTTAAAATATATATCACAGGAGTTCCCATCGTGGCTCAGTGGAAACGAACCCAACTAATATCCATGAAGATGCATGTTCGCTCCCTGGCCTCGCTCAGTGGGTTAAGGATCTGGCGTTGCCGTGAGCTGTGGTGTAGGTCACAGAAGCTGCTTGGAGCTGGCATGGCTGTGGCTGTGGCTATGGTGTAAGCCTGCAACTATAGCTCCGATTTGACCGCTAGCCCGGGAACCTCCATATTGCCACAGGTAAAGACCAAAATAAAATAAAAGAGAATAAAATAAAAAATCACACATTATCATAACATTTTGTTTAATAAGCCTTAGTGAATTTCTAGCTCATTTGCTGTGTGTTTTAGTCTTTTACAGGTGGAGGATATAGATTGGGTAATTCCTTTTGTAAGCGATCTGAATACATCTATGGAGAAAGTCAATTGCAAGATGTAAGTATAGTAATGAAAATGAAAAATTGTGCATTTTTGCCTCTAGTTACTACTGTTTGTTATGAAATTTAAATTAGATAATATAAATATAATATCTTTTTGTTCTGTTATTTTTTTGAAGCATGGATTAAAAGAACTAATGTGTAAGTTTTCATTCTCAAATTTTGTATTTTGTGTCTCAGTCATGCCTCACGCTTAGAGATACATAACTATTTGTTGAAAGGAGGTATGATTCACTGTCCAATAAAGTTTACATATATGTTATAGTGATTATGAAAAATGGCATGCCATCATGATATAGAATTAGCTGAGTTATGAACATAGAAATGCCTAAAGTCATTTAGGGGTTGAAATTTGGGGGTTGTCCTTTCATTTTAGACACATATGGTCTTGCCCGGGAGGGTCCCTGGAGGTTGTGTCCCGCTCCCTGACATGAATAGTGAGACTCTTCCGCAGAGAAGAACAGGGGTACCGATGACAGAGAGGGGATGGGGTGGCCTCTGGGCACTCCTGTGACTCTGGTCTTCTCAGTGAACCACGAATAACTGCACTTCAAGGCCAGGGCCCAGCGGTGGGACCTTTGCTATTTTAGCCACTGTCAGTTTGTTAAGCTAAATACAGATCTGCTACACAAACACTCATGGTTTCATTTATGTCTTTATTTTAACCAAATAAAGAATAGGACAAATAATTCCATGTTTTAAATAAAGTAAATCATAAATATCATGTTTGGAAACTTAAAATTGTTTAATGCAGATGGATTCTTGTTTTTTTCATATGCTCAAAAGGTTCAGATTTTGCTGAAACTCTGGAGCAATGGTTTCAGTTTAGATGATGGAGAATTGAGACCTTACAGTGACCCAACAAATGCCCAGTTTCTGGAGTCTGTTAAGAGAGGGTAAGATGTATTACTTGTATTCTACTTGTTACTGAGGGTGGGACTTGTTAAATTTTTAAACAGACCACTGTTCAATGATGCTCCACTGGTTTTTAAGAGCGAGGTACTAGAATATATTATGTTAGCATTTGCTTGGGGGAGGGGTGTTTTTCAGTATATAAAGGACATGCTGCTATCTATAGGTTACTAGTTCTTAGCTCGGCAGGGGGAGCAGTAGACATTGGTCTCTTTCAAAATTCAATGAAACTATAGTTCCAATTGGAGAACAGACATAAAGTAATAAATTAGTGAGTTGGTTTGCAGGGAGCTGCCCATCCACTAAGCCACTGTCCTGCTTACCATTGACAAGGCGACTTGTTGCATGTATACCTGAAACTCAGCAACTTATATTAGAAACCTTTGCAAGTGGCATTACTGCTGGCAGAAGATTTCAGAAGGTTAGTTTAAAGTTATAATTTGTGGAGTACCCGTCATGGCTCAGTGGTCAACAAATCCGACTAGGAACCATGAGGTTTCAGGTTCAATCCCTGGCCTCGCTCAGTGGGTTAAAGATCTAGCATTGCCGTGAGCTGTGATGTAGGTTGCAGACGCAGCTCAGATCCCGAGTTGCTGTGGCTGGGGTGTAGACCAGCGGCTACAGCTCTGATTAGACCCCTAGCCTGGGAACCTCCATATGCCGCGGAATCAGCCCTAGAAAAGGCAAAAAGAAAAAAATTAAAAAATAAAGTTATAATTTGTGAAAGTAAACCAGATTTACGGTGCTCTGACCCATTGAAAGAACATCGTAACTCACCAGCCCTTCCTGCTAAAAGACAAGGAATCAGTGATTCTGCTATGATGATGAAAGCTTTCCTGCATGATGCTCTCACTAGCTGACAGTGTGATCATCCCTAAGTTTAAATATAGCTAAACACCTTAGGCTGTTCATGAACTGGGAGCTTTAGGTAGCAGTGAAGGGCTGGAGCAGGGAGTTATAGAATTGAGCGGGGGCTTTTCGAAGTGATAAAATCTGTCCAAGGAGAGCAGCTATAGTGGAGTGGAGATGAAACTTGTTGGAATTGAGCTGGTCAAGGAACTTTAAGGGAAGGACATTTTAGAACACTAATGGATTTTGAATTTGAATTCTACAAGGATAATGTCAGAATACCACAGAAAGGCAAGAAATGGTATAAGTGGGCTGGAAGCCCTCAAGAAAGGTGGGAAGCTGTCCTGAGATAGTGGTAAATACGGAACTAAGAGCTGGAGTCCGTGCTGTGGACCTGGAAACCTGCAGTCACTGGGAGGCGCTTGTCTGCTGAGTGAAGAGCAACACTCCTGTTGAAATTGACTCTTACCTCAATACGGTGGGAGAAGAGAACACGATGGCGAATGTGCTGTAATATGGGTCAAAACTAGTTTATTATTAAATGCAAACACTCGGGAAACTTTGTGGGCTAATGTTCCCTGACTCAGGGCTACTTAAGAGAGTTTCTCTCCTTTGAGCCAACACATAGCCTCAGGTACAAATTATGATCAAGGACAGTTTTAGAAAAGACTCCTTGAGAAAAAGTGATCGTGATCAGAGAGTGGTCGTCAACTGTGTAATCACTGCCCTCTTTTCATAGCAAATATAACACCACCTTCACTATCCTCAGTGAAGACTTTACAGATAATACAATCTATCTATGCATTTTATTTCCCAAAAAAATTTATCTTGAATATGGTGAAGAAGTGAGGAAGGTTATTTATTATAAAATTAGACATACTTCAGTTTATAAACGCCCGGGTGTGACACCCCAGGTAACATAACAGAGAAGTCCAATAGTTAGCACCTGTGTACAGTCAGGCCCTTCTCATGTAAATGTGACAAACATGAAACAGCATAACGGGGTGTGTGAAGATGGCAGCTTAATTACTTTAAGTGACACGCGGTCAGGGACTTGGTAGGGTTCCAAACAAAACAAAGTTCAGTGTTGGGTTTATATGGCAGATGAGTTCCTGGAAAAAACAATTTTTGCGTATATGTGGGGTGGAGCCTGAGCCTTAGGTTTTAGGCTCAGATGTTATAAACATCATTGTCATCCATGTGACTCTGGCGGTGGCCCTCTGTTTCTGTGGAACCCGAGACAAGTCTTCACTGGGCAAGAGGGACCCCCAACCCCTGCCATGGTCCTGACGCCAAAGGAGGGGAGTACTCACACGTAGCACGACAGTCAGTCACCCCAGCAAACTTCTAGACTCCCCAGGGGACTTAGCAATAAATATCTACATCAACCATCACGTCCTCCCAGGGTTTCTAGTGCCGACTTAGCTGTAAATTGCTGCCCAGCAGTTCGGCTTTCTTACGCTCAGAAGCACTGCAGCTTCACCGTGACAACAAAACTCCCAGGGTGGAGAGTCACTAAGGAGAAATCTGTTGCAGCACTAAGAAAGAAATACAACTATAAATATAATAAATTCATCGAGTAGTAAAAAAAGAAAAAAAAATACCTCTGGGAACTAATCAATCATCACAGGAATTTTTAAATTGTAAATGAAGCAAAAATGGCTCTTTTCAAGCTCATAACTTAACTATAGCAGTTTCAGCTGTATAGACTTATTTTCTAAAAAGTTAACTAAAACCTTTTTCCCTTTTTAAAAAAGTCTTTCTTATTTTTTAATACAGTTTTAAAGGTTACACCCAATAGTGTGTACCTCCTACTCTGCCACCCCCATATTGCTCCCCACTAGTAATGGATCTCTGAATCTGCTTTTTTTTGGTCTTTTTGTCTTTTTAGGGCTGCACCCCTGGCCTATGGAGGTTCCCAGGCTAGGGGTCTAATAAGAGCTGTAACTGCCAGCCTGCACCACAGCCACAGCCACGCCAGATCCAAGTCACATCTGTGATCTACACCACAGCTCATGGCAACGCCAGATCCTTAACCCACTAAATAAGGTCAGGGATCAAGCCCGCAACCTCATGGTTCCTATTCAGATTCATTTCCGCTGCGCCACGGTGGGAACTCCCTGAGTCTGCTTCTTATTTTGTTATATTCACTAATTTGCTGTGTTTTTTAGATTCTACATGTCAGATCATACGGTATTTGTCTTTGACTTATTTCAGTTAGCATAATGACCTCCAAGTCCATCCACGTTGCTGCAGATGGCAAAATTTTGGGTTTTTTATGGCCAAGTAGCATTCAGTTGTGTGTATGTATGTATGTCTATATATATATATATACACACACCACATCTTCTTTATTTTTTCATGTGGATATAAACTATATTGAACTCAGTTTGATGTCTAATATTATGAGGTTTCCTATGTTTTAAAACATCACCTCTTCTTTATCCACTCTTCTGTGGATGGACACAGGTTGCTGCCATACCTTGGCAGTTGTAAATAATGCTGCTATGAACATTGGGGTGCATGTATCTTTACAAATTAGTGTTTTTGCTTTTTTCAGATATATGCCCGGGTATGGAATTGTTGGGTCCGATGGTAGTTCTAGTTTTAGTTTTTAGAGGAACCTCCACACTGTTCTGCACAGTGGCTGCACCAGTTCACATTCTCCCCAACCGTGTACGGAGCTTCCCTTTTCTCCACATCCTCGCCAACATTTGTTATTTTGTTCTCTTGATGACAGCCATTCTGGCAGGCGTGAGGTGATCTCCTTGTGGTTTTCCCTTTTTTAAGAGAGATTCCCCTGGAGCTTCAGCGGCTGGTCCGTGGCGGCCACGTGAACTTGGATATGGAGGACCATCAGGATCAGGAGTATGTTAAGCCCAGGCTGAGGTTCAAGGCTTTCAGTGGAGAGGGACAGAAACTTGGAAGGTAAGATCCTAGCTGAGAAAAACACTTGTCTTGTTCAATATGCATTTGCTTTGAAAAGAAAAGCAAAATCACCTAAAAGTAAAAACTAAAATACGAACTGTATAGACCTTGCTGATGGAATTAGATGTGCAAATCTGGTGATAGTGTTGGCAGGTAATACTTAGACAGCAGGTACCACATTCCTGGCCCTCTAGGCACGTTCGCCTGCATTGACCCTCTAATCGTCACAACAGCTCCTCGGCATAGGTCCTCTTATTACTCCTTGTGTAATGCAGTCGTTTGCCATGGGTGAGCTAGTAAGTGGTCAGCCTGCGGGGGTCACACCAGGCATTCAGGCTATGGAGCCTGTGCTCTTTACCACCGAGCCATCATCCCGCCTGTTTCTGATTACGATTTCATGGGCTCAGAGAGGGGAAATGTTGATGAGCTGAAAACCGTAGATACTTTAGGTCACAGCTATAAGCATCCCTCTGCCGTAGGTAGCTGTTGAGCTCCCAAAGCAAAAGCAGTGTGCTTAAATTGGTTATTTGCCGTATATTTTAAGCAGCCAAACTCTTCCTTCAAGTTATAGAAACAGATATAGAACTTCTCTGATTGTAGGAAGAGGGAATTTTCTCTGAGACATTTTCCAAAGAACCCCGGGACTTTGCCAAGCATGATTCAGACAAAGCCAGCGTGCATGGTGGAATGTCTGAGTGGGCTCCCTTGTAACAGCCACAGCTCGGCTCTTCCTGAACCTTGTAAAGTGTGCAGGTGGAGCGTGACCATCCCTTTGTCCACACGTTACTGCAGGTGGCGTGCTGAACTGTGGCTGAACTTCCAGCGTCCCTTTTGTACACGCTTTGTCCTTTCGATGCGAGTCCTTCCCCTCCAGGTTTTTTTCAGGTGCTTTGTGCACACAGGTTCTCTTTCCTCATTCATTTCCCAGCAAAGGAACGAATTCAGTATCCGTTCTTTCACCTGTCTTATATCTCAAGTCTCCCTTTCTATATCTTCGTCTTTGATGAGAGGCTGACTTCTGAGATGTGTGGAGCGCACAGTAACAGGAATTGACCTGGCTTTTAGGACAGATCTGCTTGGAACTTTTCGCTCTCATCTCCTTACTGCCAACACAGTCAGGCTTCTCCTGAATCATTCTATTTCTTCCCTCCTTTTGATTTCATAACTCTGACCCCAGATTTTTTTTTTCTTTTCTTTTTTTTTTTTTTTTTGGCTGCATCATGCAGCCACTTGATGTGGAATCTCAGTTCCCAGACTGGAGATTAAAAGTGCCAAATCTAGGCGTTCCCATTATGGCACAGTGGAAACGAATCCGAGTAGTATCCATGAGGTTGCAGGCTCAATCTCTGGTCTTGCTCAGTGGGTTAATGATCCAGCATTGCATGAACTGTGCTGTGGGTCGCAGACTCAGCTCGGATGCCGCATTGCTGTGGCTCTGGGAAGGCCAGCAGCAACAGCTCTGAATAGAGCCCTAGCCTGGGAACCTCCACATGCCATGCATGTAGCCCTAAGAAGACAAAAGACAAAAAATAAATAAATAAATAAAAGTGCCAAATCTAACCACTAGGCCACCAGAAACTCCTACCCAGATACTTTTAATATTTTTCAGCACTTCTCTTTTATGACTTAATATTTGCTGATGTGGTAGTTTTTAATTAAAACCCAAGTAAAATGCCCAATTATCTCTGTTTCATATATATTCTTTATATTTACATTCGTGACCAAGAATTAATGTTAGAGTGCGTATCTTATTTAGTGGAAGTACAGTTGACTCTTGAACAACTCAGACTGTGGAACCAGGGCCACTGACTCTGAACAGTCAAATCCTCTCTTATAACTGATAGTTGGCTCTGTATCCACAATTCCCCACAAATTCGGCCAGCTGAAGATCATGCAGTACTCTATACTAGATCTTGTAATAGCAGTTGCTATTGAAGAAAAGCCACGCATAAGTGGACCTGCCCAGCTCAAACCCATGTTGGTCCAGAGTCACCTGTATAGCAAACCTAGAATTGAAACTGAAGAAGGTTGCCTAAAGGGAAGGCAGCTGAGAAGACCCAGTGATTACAACTGGCAACCGCACTCACAAAAAGGATTTTTTTATCTGATCGCAATATAAATTCCAGCCTTTTCTTCATAAGGCAGATAACTAGAGAAAATGACCAAAGAAAAGAAAATGAGGGATGAGAATGGCAAAGATATGTGGTGATGATACTGTGTTAGTCATTAGTCATAAAGGTCAGGGTTTTTGATTACAGAAAACAGAATCTACTTGCTGTATTAAATAGTAAGAATTTTCTTACAGAGCCTTGGACAATTTATAGCATTTCTGGAAGAGTTAACACACCAAGCTTCCCTTGGTCAGGAGAAGCAAATACAATGGAGAACTTTCTAGAGAAGGCCTCCTGTGTCCCCATCAGTTGCTCAGTGCCCATGAAGCCAGGGCCCAGAACGACCCTCCCACCAGGATGGCACTAGGAGAACCACGCGCCTCTAGCACCTTGGGCACCAAGAGCCACGTCATCACTTCACAGTCTCGAACCTGCTGGAGGAAGGGTAGATGTACACGATCCTGGCCGCAGGGGAGTCTGGGAAGTGTAATCCTTAGCATTTTCAGCTTCTGTTATTTAGGGAATTTCCACTAGGAGATCAGCATGCTGGTGTGAGCCTCGTTAAACCCATGAGTCCCAGCGTGGAATTGTTGAGTACGTGTATTCTGAGAGAGTGAGGATAGCATGGACATGTCAGAAGGCTTCACATTAAGAAATATTTTAAAATACAGGGCATTCCCTTTGTGACTCAGTGAGTTAAGAACCCAGCATAGGATCCATAAGGATGCAGGTTTAATCCCTGGCCTCGCTCAGTGGCTTAAGGATCAGATGGGTTTCAGACTTATTTTCTGAAGAGACAGATGATTTAAAAAAAACAAAAAGAACAGAAGTTCCCGTTGTGGTTCAGTGGGTTAAGAATCCGACTAGTATCCATAAGGATGCGGGTTCGATCCCTGGCCTCGCTCAGTGGGTTAAGGATCCTGCATTGCCGTGAGCTGTGGTGTAGGTTGTAGACACAGCTTGGATCCCATGTATCTGCGGCTATGGTGTAGGCCTGCAGCTGCAGCTCAGATTCTACCCCTAGCCTAGGAACTTCCATATGCTGCAGGTGCAGCCCTAAAAAGATTTAAAAAAAAAAAAAGATAATTAGAAATGATTCAGTAGTTAGCAGTCTAATTGCAAGTATAACTTTACATAGATGGAAACTAAATTTATTGTGGTATAAAATTATTATGGGGTAATCCTAATGCAATACAAATTTAACCCAGTACCCTCACATAAAGTTGTAGGAACAGGCGAGTCACAGCTGTAGAACTGCAGGTTCACGGTGGTCGAACAGGACAGTTTCTGAGTAAAAATGAGCTTGGCAAACCAGGTAGAGCTAGAACGTCTCAGAGTCACTTTATCGGCAGGACTAACAAATGGACATTCACAGTAGGCTTTTGAGCTGGTGTGTGATGATAAAAATCGTGTTTGGAATTTCCTGCCTAAGAGCAGTCACTGCCTCCTGTCACATTGTGCATCCAAAAGGCTCTAGTTGCCATTTTCCCCCTTCCAGCCACTACACCTGACATGTGACTTTGTCTTGGTCCCCAGACCCTTGATCAGCCTCTCTTCTCCAGAGTCTAAAGGCCCTTCCTTCCTGCCTTTGCTTCATTTCCCGACATAGCGGTTCCGCAGCCCTGCTTACTCTGTGCAGCCCGGGCTGGGTCTGCCTGTGTGGTTCGGTGCTGTCTGCCCGGCAGGGGGCTGGCCTCTCCTGCTCTCCAAGGACTGCTCCCAGGGCTCCCCGCCTCCCTTTAGTCCCCTCCCCCGACCCTCCCCCCACCAGCAGCTTCCCTGAGAAAATAGAGCCTAACAAGAATTAGCTTTATTACTACGTTGCTCTTAGCCTCTGAGTTTATTAAACGGTCCTCACCACTGCCCTTTAAGGTCTGGGGAATCAACCCACTTCCAAACTACATCCTTTCCTCCATTTGGCCTAGAAAGCCTGTTGTAGCAATTAACTTTCCTCTTTTAAAATTTTTCTTTTTACTGTAATATAATGTACATACAGTATATTTAAAATGTCACTACGGCTTGATAAATTGAATGATGAGATATTTGAAGTAACAAGCAGCTATGACTTTGAAAGTTAAAGTTAATGTAACTTTTTAAAGTGACACTAACTTCAAAAAGTAACACTAGGAGTTCCCGTTGTCGTGTCGCAGCGGAAACGAATCCAACTAGGAACCATGAGGTTGCAGGTTCTATCCCTGGCCTTGCTCAGTAGGTTAAGGATCCGGTGTTGCTGTGGCTGTAGTGTAGGCTGGTGGCAACAGCTGCAATTGGACCCCTATCCTGGGAATTTCCATATGCCTCAGGTGCAGTCCTGAAAAAAAGACAAAAGACAAAAAAAAAAAAAAATTAACACTAACCAGCTTGTTCACTGCCTCTCTTTTCGGCTGTCTCTGTGACTGAGGTTTCCTTCCCTGTAAAATGAGGTGATTGGCCCAAGTTATCTTGAAAGTTCATTCCAGTCCTCAGTGTTATATTCCCTGCAGTTTCATATGACATACACACATCTTACAAAGAAGCACATGAAAGCTTTTCTTTCCTGGAGTCCCCGCCCTGTAATTAGTTTGATGTTTTCAGCAGAAGCTTACCTGGTCAGAATCTATTTTAAACAGAAAGGATTAGAGTACACAAACAGCAATATGAGGCAGCTTTATGTCGTGGAAAGAACCCACAATGAACCTGAGCTTTCTCACCTGGCGGTGGCCGATGACAGTAACTTTCCCTTCCCTGATTGTTAGGATGAGAGCCCCAGTGCTATCGGCTAACTGGGAGGCAGAGCCAGCTCCGTGAGAGCACTAGTCCATGTGTGCCTGATGCATTTCCCCTTTACAGCAGTGCTGCCGTCCAAGCTCACAGAGGAGGAAACTTGGGCACAAAGAAGTGAAGTGACTGGGGGGAGGGGCAGAGTCAACCCTGGAGCTGCGCCCTGGAGCCCTGCTGTCACCTGCTGGGCAACAGTGCCTCCCTCCGTCAGATTCTAAATGAAATAACAGCAGCGGCAGAAGCGGTGCTGGTGGTGATATGATAACACTGTGTAGACCCGGTTACCGGGGTGCAAAGGGAGGGCCAAGAGGCCCCCTGCCTTCATCATCTCCCATCCCCTCGGCTTTCACCCGCTCGCTGTGCAAGGCCAGGGCTGTTGGCACAGTCACCAGCTTGGCAGAGCAGCTGTTCCAGCCCTCAGTTCCAGTCTTGGAAGAAAAGTCCTTAATCCTGAGCAGTGATTGCAGATCCTCATTTTTTCCTTTTTCATATCGTTATCATCTACATTCTGAAATTCGTTCTAAAATAAGTGCCAGGAAATAGCTAAGGAAGCCAGAAGTATTAGCAGCAAGTGCCTGTTAATTTTCCCACTTTGCTGTATATTCTGAGAAGCTTTTAGGATGGGTGTGAGTCATGATGAGATAGGTTTACACTAGACTAAAACTCACATGCTCATAGGACTTTTATACTAATCTATGCTTATTTTTTTCAAAGGAACATCAGTTATAGGGTGCCCTCTAAGTCTCAGTATTTGAGAGAGTGCCAACATGAAGACTATCAAAGAATCCCTTCAGATGACTGAGGGGATTAAGATTTGATGGGTATAAAGAACTTGGCTAAATGTCTCTTAATAGATTTTCATTTCTTAATCAAAAAGCCCCCTATTTTTAATGTTCACTTTCTGCTTACAACCACGGAGCATTCTGCTCACATTAGAAGGCACCAAGGTCACTAGTAATCACGGCCCAGCGGCCAGATACCCTGTCACACAAGGCTCCTTCTAAACTCATCACAGTAGATTAAATTTCACTTCTCACTAACACTTAGGAATTACTTCTCCTTTGAAAAGCAGTAACTACTGAAATCAGATATTTTTAAATAACATCAACTAAGTTTAAATTCATAGCTAAGTGCTGATGATGTGTCCAAAAATAGCTGGTACCTCTGGAAACGCTGTTGTCAGCACTACATTAAGGCTCATTGGTTGGATAGACTTATAATAGAACATAATTTTACTTCCCCCCACTTTCTAAATAATAGAACTGGGATTCGATGAGATTAATTTACTTACTCAAGTTCACCCAGTTACCAGAGCTGGAGTTGGAAACCACATCCGTCCGTGCTTGGGCTCGTCCCTGGGCGTCATCCCCAAGCTGCTCAGGTTTCTGACAGAAGACTCTTGCGAACGGTCTCAGGAAAGTGCAGAGGGATGAAGGAGGAAGGAGCACAGGGTTAGGCTTTCAAAAGAGGTTGGAGAAACTGAATCAGAATCACAGGATCCACACCGGTAACTGATGAGGGTGGAGTCAGCGGGGCCGTACAGATTCTGGTCCCCATTCTCATTCTTTCATCCTTCTTTCTTCCTTAGCCTCACACCCGAAATAGTCAGCACGCCGTCCTCCCCAGAAGAAGAGGAGAAGTCTCTGCTCAGTGCAGTTGTTCTCATTGATGATTCAGTGCCAACGACAAAAATTCAGATCAGATTAGCCGACGGGAGCCGCTTGATACAAAGATTCAATAGTACACACAGGTAAGCTTGCTGTCACTTGCTCTGTAAACCTGGATGCAGCTTGAGTAGGAAAGCATATGAGACTCTTTAGATTTACTTTTGAATTAAGTTTTTGACAAGACAAAAACTCCTAAAGGGTAATAGCTGTGTGTAACACTCAGTGTTTAAACATCCTCGGTAAACTGTCCAAGTACTGATGCAGATCCAGATACCACTCAAAAATAAAGAAAATTGTTAAAATCTACAGTTTTGCACTGTTGCTAAAACAATGTAAAGTTGAGTCAGATTTGATTTACTATATAGTGAAACCTTATTTGGACTTCTTTAAAAATTTATGATATTTCTGGAGTTCCAGCTGTGGCCCATCAGAAACAAACCCAACTATTATCCATGAGGTTTTGGGTTCAACCTCTGGCCTCACTCAGTGGGTTAAGGATCTGGCGTTGCCATGAGCTGTGGTGTAGGTTGCAGACATGGCTGGGATCCCAAGTTGCTGCGACTGTGGTGTAGGCCAGCAGCTGTAGCTCCATTTTGACCCCTACCCTGGGAACTTCCATGTACCATGGGTGTGGCCCTAAAAAGCCAAAAAAAAAAATATATATATATATATGATAATTCTGATTGGAGTTAACTTTCTTGATAACATAAATTTGTAGGGTAAATAAAGTTTAATTGTGCTGTCATTGAGTACTTCAGATAAATGGTTTTAAATGTCGTTTTAACATTTGTACATTTGTTGTGCTAATAAGATATTTTTATTTGTTCCTTGTGTCCCACTAAGATTCATTTATGATCTTAGTTGAGTTACTGTGTGTATGTGAAAGTGATTTTTAAAAATTATTCTTCTAATTTACACTTCTCATAGTTACGGAATCATATTGATACAGACCAATCTAAGCTACCTTTTTCTAGGTCATGTGCTGCTGAGATATTTTATACTCTGAAAAAAGTAGGCCCAGTACTTTCAGTGTAATAACCTTGTTGACATTTATCTTAAAGTACATAATTAACCTCAAAATTGTGTCCTTTAACAGTGAAAGTAAATGTTAGATACAATCCAAAGTTAATCCTCAGATTTTTTTTTCATTTTTTTAAGTTTTACTGAAGTATAGTTGATTTACAATGTTGTGATCATTTCTCCTGTACAACACAGTGATTCGGTTATACATGTACACACAGCCATTCTTTCTCAGGTATGGATTATTATGGATTATTTCCCAGATAGGTGATCACAGAATATTGGGTAGAGTTCCCTCTGCTGTGCAGCAGGGCCCTGTGCTCACATTTTATCTCAAAACTAAGACAAATGTATCCATTGAAATTAAGGTTATAAGATATTTAAATAAGGATTATAATTGTGTGATTTTTTTTTAATTATCTAATTTTAGCTAAAAGCTTAAATGACAATAAAAGTTTTGTATCACAAATTGTTTTTGTTTTATTTCTTCAGGATCCTGGATGTTCGGGACTTTATTGTACAGTCCCGTCCCGAATTTGCAACTCTTGACTTTATTCTCGTGACTTCATTTCCAAACAAAGAGCTAACAGATGAAAGCCTGACACTACAAGAAGCAGATATTCTTAACACTGTGATACTCCAGCAACTAAAATGATACTGCTCCTGCCCATGCAGTAGCACGTAGGAACAATAATGTGCCATATTAGTGAGGAAAATACCTAGAGCGTAAAAAATTATTTTTATTATTTATACAGATGCATTTTGGTTTTATTCTTATTCTGTCGTCTAGCTTTAGCATAGATGAATTTGGACTAGGAATAGATTTTGAGGTAAATATGTTTGAGGTTTTAGTTGCAAGGGCTGTCTTCTGTTGATAGATTGTAAATATTCAGGCAGGCCAATTTGTTACATGCTCAGTTAATGTAATAGCATTTGTTTGCAGAGAAAATTAACAAAACCCCATTTTGATAAATGCATTTGGTGAATTTGCACTAAAGTTCTTGATGCTGCATTGATTAACAGCCATTAAGAAATCCTCTGATCTGATACTTTGAAAATTTTTCTGTAGTGCAATGCTAAAAAGTATCTCTATTCTGATCTTGAAATACTTTGATCAAACAGTTATTCCTCCTATTAAGATTTACACATCCTTTTTACTTGCTGATTTAGCTACTTTACTCTTGCCAAAAAGTACAGTTTAGACTTAAAATATTTTCCAGAACTATGACCATCATAAATGAGAAACAAAGACATCAAGGCCAGCAGTTCTTGAGAAGATGTGTAAGACTCTGTTTTGAAATAGAGCAGTTACAGTCTCTCAGAGCCTACCTTGATCACATTCATTTGTTCATTCAACACATTTGTCTAGGGTCCAGGACCCACTGTTTCTACTAAACACTGTTCTAAGTGTTCAACCCAGAATGTATTCTGCTCTGAGGCAAAACAAGTGTAGACATTCAGGAGTGTAAATCCTGTCGGCCAGACTGGATCTGAAGAATTACCAGCATGAATGTCTGCCTACGTGCTGAAGCCACGTTTTTCCTGATGGTGGAGGCTACAGCAGGAATGAAAGAAAGGCTTTTTCGTCTTCCCAGATACCATTTCATCTTTAGTCACCACTCCGGGTTAGTTGTTTATGCTGCTGTAACAAGTTACTACAAATTCAGTGGCTTAAAATGGCCCAGGTTTCTTATACTTCCATAGGTCAGACGTCTCAGATGGGCCTCAGCAGCTGAAGTCAGGTGCCAGCAGGGCTGCGTTCCTTTGGGGAGGCTCTAGAGGAGAAATGTCTCCTTGCCTTACAGTTCTAGAGGCCACTGCATTCCTTGGCCTGTGGCTTCCTTTTTCTGTCTTCACAGCCAGCAACGTTGTGTCTCTCTCCCTCTTCTCTGTTCATCACATTTCTTTGACAACAGCCAGGAAAGGCTCTCTGCTTTTAAGGACTCATGTAATTAGATTGGCTCTACTGGATAGTCTGGGATTATCTCCCCATCATGTGGTCCATAGTAGCCCCAAATCCCTGAAGTCCCCTTTGCCATGTAAGGTGACATGTCACAGGTTTCTTCTGGAGGCACCAGGGGTGGTCTGTTCTTTGCCTCTTTCACCTCAGAGACACTGCTGGCACCCCTTCACTTACGGCTGTATCCCTCGGATCCACTTCTGTCCCAGCATCTTTTACTACAGGCTTTTATTCTCTGGCTTTCTTCTTACAGGGACCCTAGTGGTTACAGTTGGTTAGCCTGGTCATTCAGGGTGATCTCATCTCAAAGTGCTTAACCTCATCACATCAGCAAAGTCTCTTCTACCACATAGGGTAACAAATTCGTAGGTTTGGGGATTAGAATGTGAACACTTGAGGAAGCGCTATATCCACCACAGTCCACTCCCGCCTGGAGATTCACGTTCCACATAAACATCTCCCCTTCCCCAAGTGCTCGGAATCCTTGGTCCATTACAACATCAACCTAAATTGCAAAACCTTAACCTGCATCTCACCAGCTCAGAGGTCCCAAAACTCACTTAAATCATCTCAGTCAAGTAGGAGTGAGGGAGTTCCTGTCGTGGCGCAGTGGTTAATGAATCCGACTAGGAACCATGAGGTTGCGGGTTCGATCCCTGGCCTTGCTTCAGTGGGTTAAATATCCAGCGTTGCCGTGAGCTGTGGTGTAGGTCACAGACGCGGCTCAGATCCCACGTTGCTGTGGCTCTGGTGTAGGCCAGTGGCTACAGCTCCGATTCCACCCCTAGCCTGAGAATCTCCATATGCCACAGGAGCGGCTCTAGAAAAGGCAGAAAGACAAAACAAAAAACAAAAAAAAACAAAAGTAGGAGTGAGGATCGGAGTATGATTCCTGGGACAAGGTTTCTCCAGCTGGGCCCCTGTGAACCCAGGAAACCGGTTATCTGCTCCCAAATATAATGATAAGACAGGCAGAGAATAATAGTTGCAGACATTCCTGTTCAAAAAAACAGAAGATGGAATGAAAAAGAAGGAGCCACCAGTGTCAAGCAGTTGGGAAGTTGCACCAGGCACTGCATTAGGTTCAAAGCCAGGGAGTATCTGTGCCCACAGCAGCATCCTCTAGGCTTGAGACTGTCACTCAGTCACCTCTTTTTTTCCCATGCTGGGGGCACTCAGTGTTTACAGCTGAGTAATCTTTTCAGCTTATTTCTTGCCTGTGGAATTGTGGGCAGCCCAGCCTCCTTTTTTCATTCATAGAACCGCTGTCCCTTTTGGTGTAATGGCAGTGTGTGCTGGTGTAACTTTCTCAAGAAACATATAGATCTTCTGTGTATGTTACAAGAGATTCACTCCATTAAACTAGAGGCTACTACACAGAACTTTCCCAGCTAATCCAGTTCACATTTTTGGCTTTTTCTGAGATGGCTGAAGGGGCCTTTGAGTAACACCCTTAATCTCTTCAAAGAGCCTTTTATGTGACCTTTTTTTATCTTTCTCTGGTACTAGCAAGAGGTCATCCAGTGCACTGTTCCGTCTTCCCTAGAGCAGGCTTTCTGGGCAGTGAATCTCTTCGTTTTAATGCCTTTGTCTTTCAAGTAAGCTGAGAAGTTCCAAGTCATTACGCCCTGTTTCTTTTTTTAACGGCCCTTCCCTCAACTTACCTATTTCCTCTCACATCCTCCTATAATCTGTAAGAAGAAAGCAGGCTGCACCTGTTAACACTTTGTTCCGAAATCTCTTCTGCTGAATATCTGAAGTTTCTCCTCAGGACTGAGTGCTTTCTGTCACTGCAGTCACAGCGCAGTGGAGCTTTTGCCACCATATCGCGGGGACTCTCTTTGCCTTCACTTTCCAGCACGTGTTGCTCCTTCCTGACTCCCCTCACCAGCAGCGCCCTTAACGTCCTCATTTCAGTAACCTTGCCCTTCTTCCCAGCAGCGCCGGTGTCCTCTGTGCGCCCCTCACCTCCTCAGCACCCTCGCTGCTGTCACCGTCCATGTACCTGCTCACAGTGTTCAAGACAATCTCAGCTCTCTCTGCCGCCCTCCGGGGTTCTCCCACCTGCTGCCCAGAGCCCAGTTGCCAAAGCCGCCTCCGCGGTTGTCGGCATGCGTCACAGTGGCACCCGGTTCCCGGTGGCCAGAGACGCCTGCCTGCCTGTTCACTGCCAGTTGACCTGAATGTGCCAATAGGAGCTTCGGACTCCACCTGTCTCAGGGGCTTGGGTGGCTTCAGGGAGCTGCACTTACCTGCGGGTGGGGCGGGGGGGTGGCGGCTGCGGCCGGAAGCGCCCCCCTGGAAGCGGTGCCCTCGCTGCCACCACGCGGAGAGTTTCCCCCTCGGTGTCAGCGTCGGGATAGAGAGAGAAGCGGTTCCCAAGTCTCCTCCTTACGGGAGGAGGCCCTGTGCCCGCCAGTAACTGAAATCGACCCAGAGAACATAGAACACACACACGACATCACCGAAAGCCAGTCTTTGTGCAGAAAGGTGACCAAGGGAAAACTATTCTCAAGGAGCAAAATCGTTTTCCTAAGGAAATAATCTATTGAAACAAATGCACATTTTTAAGCAAAAGGGCATTTCCCTGTTTTTGATTAAGAAAATGGAGGAAAAAAAATAACCAAACCCTGTGGAAGACTATTTGACATTTTATTCTTGCAGTTTCTTTTTAATCAGTTAAACGAGTGCCTACAGATGCACATACAGAAACAACTGCCACTTCTGTACATACTAGTCTTCCAGAATAGGTTCCCGTGGGGGGAGAATTAAACATCCAGAGGAAAGAACCACTTGTCGTGTTCTGCAGAGGGTTTTGCTTCATATAGAATTCTCCTGAATTCTTTTTACTGTTGTAGTCATTGTAACTTTTAAAATTTATGATCATCTCTGGAAAGATTGTTAACAATGAACAGACAACCATGTGTGATGTCAGTTGTTTTGCATGACATGTAAAAAGTTTTAAGTGTCTGCTTACCAATAAAGAATGTTTTCCCTGAAAGTCATTGAAAATCCTTTTCAAGATGGCCTCAATTTGCGGTTTTATTTGAGTGGCTTCCTGGAGTATTTTAAGCGTGAGTAGCTCTGGCTCATTTTTTTGATGGGCAGGAGGAACTGAGTTGTAGCAGTGTTATCTTGGTTTCCCATGACTGATTTTGTTTTTATTCCACCAAAATAAAGGTGCAAATGTTTAACTTGTTATCACAATGGATCTCTGAAAACCTTGTCACAATGTATGTTGTTGAGAAAGTGCCTCATGTTTTCCCCTTCGGAGTTTTTGTCCCTGATGCCAATAAAGGTATGTGTCCAGTGTGTCATAAAACACTTGTATAAAGGCTCTGTTCAATTTTAAAGTGTCTTTTAACTCCAAGTAAATATTTTATAAAAGGAGCCCCAGTGCCTGTGTATGAGGGGTGTGTATGTGCGTGTACAGCACATATAAATCACTCATGTGGCCCAGAGCTAACAGCTAGCTCTAGAACATGGTTAATTAGGTCCTACATTGGAGTTTCTCTATTTGGTAACTTTCCCACTTTGCTTTTCATCTTTGTCTCTGTGGGAAAGGCTTGATTCTTGTCATGTTAATAGATTTTGTCATTTTTATCCTAGGATCAAGAACTTGGAAAATTTAGTTTTCAGTTTTCTATCAGAGTCAATGCCAGTTGGGAAGTAGCAACCATAAATACCACAGAGTCAGATAATCAGTAGGCTTGGAAGTGAAAGCATGAACACAGTTGAATACAAGTTGAGGTCCTGCTCCCAATAGCCTGGATTTTTTGTTGTTGTTGTTGTTCTTATTGTTAGTACCCTGGAATTTTGTTTTATTCATTTATTTATGTGTTTATTGTTAGCAGCCTGGAATTTTTAACTGGGTCTGGACTTGTAAGCTCAGAAGTAACACATTGTAGAAAGAAATGTTCATCCTTCCTACAAGTTGGTGTCAGATTTAACATTCTCTGAGGAGAGGTGGTCATTTTATTAGTGTTATCAAACTCTATGCCAATAAAAGTTTCATATATGCATAGTATAAATTCATGGTAACACCAAGGCTGAGAGGTGAGGGTTTTTTCTCCCCCTTGAAAACCTATTATAAATATTTATATGGTGGCCTCTTGATTAAGGATCTGGCATTGTCACTGCTACAGATCAGGTCACTGCTGTGGTGAGGGTTACATTCCTGGCCGGGAACACCCACATGCCCTGGGCACGGCTGAAATAAATAAATGTTGACAATTCAAGTAAATGATATGGTTTGAAATATTGTGTACATAGCTGTTCTGCTGCTACTCAAATTAATCTTTTTATTCTTTAATATTAAAAATGTGTGTGATTCATTTGCAATAGGAGTAGTTTTTTGGTTTTTGGGTTTTTTTTGTTTTTTTTTTGTTTTTTTTTCCTTTTTTAGCTGTCACGCAGTATATGGAGTTCCTGGGCCAGGGATCAGATCCAAGCCACAGCTGTGAGCTACACTGCAACTACTGCCACACCAGATCCTTTAACCCACTGTGCCGGCCAGGGATCGAATCTGTGCCCATTGCGCCACAGCGGGAACTGCAGGAGGAGTTTTAAATAAGATACCTGCTTGGGTTTAACATTTATCAAGGGCTCACTCAGAGCAGAGTCCTGTGCTTGGCGGGCAGCGTGTTAACTCACGGTCGGGTGTCACTCTGACCTCAGCTTGAATATGATTTCTTCAGAAAGGTTCTTCCCCCTGCCCTTCGGCTTCCACCCAAACCGTCCCCTTGTTCCTTGGTCCCACCGCCCTGCCTCAGCAATGCCAGTAGCATCTTGACAGGTTGTTTGGTTTTTACCCCTATCTCCTGATATTCAGGCACCCTATCTTGTTCCCATCAGGTGACATTACTAAGACAGTTTAGTGGTGAGTTTGATGTCCTTGATCCAGGAGAAAACAGTCCAGGCTTTGGGGGTACAGTGCCTCTCAGGCAGTGATGGGGCTGGGGAGCAAGCGTGGGTCGATAGGGGCTTAGAAGAGGCACAGCCCGGAGACAGGGGTGACCGGCTGCAAGGCAGGGCATTTCCTTCAAGCCTGGTGGGTCCCCTTTTCTAGGGCGAGGGGAGCCACTGAAGCGGAATTGGATCCAAGGATTGCAATTGGTGTGCCTCACAATTCCTTGACAGGTGTCCACAAACGCAGGCTGGTTTGGGTTTATTGGTGACGTGGGCCAAGCCCCTGGGGCAGCCTCTGTCTTACCAACTCCCCTCCCTGAATTTCTTGCCACAGATTCTCAGAATGTGGGTTTGTGAAAACAGGGGTTTTTTCTTATCTACTGCTATGTCCTTAGAGCCTAGAACAACTGAAATGTGCGAGTAACTCAGTACATGGTCAATAAGTCATAGGTCAGGGAATTAAGAATGGGCCCCTGAACCTTGGAAAAATTCATGTTTTAAAAAGGAGAGATTCTGAAGTTTCCGTCGTGGCGCAGTGGTTAACGAATCCGACTAGGAACCATGAGGCTGCGGGTTCGATCCCTGGCCTTGCTCAGTGGATTAAGAATCCGGCATTGCCATGAGCTGTGGTGTAGGTTGCAGACGCTGCTGGGATCTGGTGTTGCTGTGGCTCTGGCGTAGGCCGGCAACTACAGCTCCAATTAGACCCCCATCCAGGGAACCTCCATGTGCCATGGGAAGTGGCCCTAGAAAAGGCAAAAAGGGGAAAAAAAAAAAAGATTCTGAAGCCTGCCAACAGCGTCAATACTGTTGATAGAAAACATGTGTGCATTTTGTTTGGGTTTAAAGGAAGAAGAAGGAGGAAGCTGATCTGGAAGTGGCAGCCTCGACTCATTCCACCAATGGGAGCAGCTACACCTGTGAGCGAGGGGCCTGGCAGTTGCTGGGGAAGGACCGGGGTGAAGAGGTTGAAGAACATGTTCCCAAGGAACCTGAGCAGGTGAGGCCCCTGGGAATGTCTGAGCCCTTGGAGGGGCTATGATCCTAGACATTTAGAGATAAGGAAGAACCTGCTCTAGAAAGACGTGGTGGAAACCTCTCCACAGGCTAAGTTCAGTTTGCTCACACCAAAGTCCCACTGCTCATGCCTCATGTAATCTGTTTGCTTATCATAGGGTTCTTATAGATTGTACTTTCATATCCATCTTAAAATAGCTATTTAATTTATTCACATCACATAATTTACTCTAAATGTTTGGCCATTGATATTTTAATTTTCTGTGTGTATGTGTCTTTTTAGGGCCGCACCCATAGCATATGGAGGTTCTCAGGCTAGAGGTCTAATCGGAGCTACAGCTGCCAGCCTGCACCACAGCCACAGCAACACGGGATCTGAGCCTCATCTGTGACCTACACCACAGCTCATGGCAATGCCAGATCCTTAACCCACTGAGCGAGGCCAGGGTTCGAACCGGCAACCTCACGGTTCCTAGTCAGATTCGTTAACCACTGTGCCACGACGGGAACTCCATTCATATTTTAGTTTTGAGTGTAATACTCCATCATCATTTTTCGCTTTAATGCTGAGACCTGGAAATGTGAACATTGAGTTCATGAAATTGAATCACAATAAATCAGGAGTGTGCTAATGTATATGGCAGCACTCTTGTTAACTGAAAAGCTGCAGAAAATCAGAGAACACTAGAGGCCTTAACCACATACCACTCCTGCCTTTGAAATCAAACCAGTTTGAGGAGCTGTTGACTTTGGCTCTGCTCTCAATTTGGCTGAACTTATTTAAAAAAAAAACAACAAAAAACTCACTAGTCATTATATATTGTTCTTGTTTTCCAAATTAACCACATTACCCAATCTTCCACGCAAGCAAAGAAGGCAGAAATGACCTGGAGTTAACAGATTTCCAGATAACCTTAATAAACAGGCCAAGATCTCTGCAAACATATATGAGTTTCAGTGTTCTTCTTGAAATGATTTCTCAGAAAGAATGATAAAATTCTCTTGTCGGTATTCCTAAGTAGCACCCTTTTATGTAGGTTCACTTACTCAAGCAGTGCTTATTTAATCTTCATGTTTCCTTTAACAGAAGTATAAAATCCTCAGTATATTTCATATGACACATGGTACGAAAGCTTATAATTCTAAGTGAAGTGGGTTCCGTCTGTGCAGTAGTAGAAATAAGACAGGACTTTTAACATGGAAGTGTGTCCTCAGGAATCTTAAGCCTGGGGGTTTAGCTGTAATGAAAAGAGCAAAAAGGCTAGATTTAATGCTAAGTCACACCCAAGCTCAGTGAGCCTGAGAAGCAAATTCATCTGCTCTCATCTCCCCAGGTGAAGGGACCACGGGACGAGTCTCAATCTATATTTTTTTCTTTCTCCAAATTATTTTTTAAAATAGGAGGATCTACCTTAACTTAATCTATTGGTGAAAATAAAATTATAAGAGATGTCTGCATTTCTAGAGGTTGTTATGTTTTATGACCAGCTTTTTGTTTCATGGCTACAACCAGGTCCCCTTAACTCCACTTTTAAATTCTCCAGTTAAAGAGCTGGTGCTCCCATCAAGGCTGGAGTTTTACCTACACAGTTGCAGGTAAGTGGATGCAAAAGCCTCTGTGGCTATTTCCTCCTTCCTGTTGTAAACAGCAGTCATTCTTCCTTTTACTCAAAATACCTAAAAACCTTTGTCCTGCAAGGAGGTGGGGGTTGAAGGCAGTGGTGGTACTGGCCTGGGATCTGTTCTTTTTTCTCCTGCCTTCCTCTTCTCCACCCTAAAATGTGTAGGGAGAAGAGCCAAGTGTGGACAGGATCAGGGCAAGGCCTTCACTAGAAGCCAATTGATAAACAGAACCTGTGTCCCCATTGTCTTCACGGGGACAAGGCTCAGTGACCTGGGAAGGATCACACGAAGCCAATGTCCTCCTCCTCTGCCGTGCTTTGGTTCCCCTTGGGCTGCCACACTGGGGACAGTCAGCCTCATTTCCACTGACCATGTGCAGTGGACACAGAGCGATCAGGATGCTCGAGATTACTGATAAAAGGTTAGGTGGTTTTCGGAGTTCCCATCGTGGCGCAGTGGCTAACGAATCTGACTAGGAACCATGAGGTTGTGGGGTTCGATCCCTGCTCTTGCTCAGTGGGTTAACAATCCGGCATTGCCGTGAGCTACGGTGTAGGCTGCAGACACGGCTCAGATCCTGCGTTGCTGTGGCTCTGGCGTAGGCTGGCAGCTACAGCTCCGATTAGACCCCTAGCCTGGGAGCCTCCATATGCCCAGGGAGCAGCCCAAGAAGTGGCAAAAAGACCCAAAAAAAAAAAAAAGAAAAAAAATGTACAAGGAGTTCCCGTTGTGGCTCAGCAGAAACAAATCCGACTAGGAACCGTGAGGTTGCAAGTTCAATCCCTGGCCTTGCTCATAAGGATCCGGCATTGCCATGAGCTGTGGTGTAGGTTGCAGACGTGGCTCGGATCTGGCATTGCTGTGGCTGTGGCTGTGGCAGGCAGCTGCAGCTCTGATTAGACTCCTAGCCTGGGAACCTCCATATGCTGCAAGTGTTGCCCTAAAAAGGATAAAAAAAAAAAAAAAAAAAAATTAGGTGGTTTTTTAAAGCATAGTCAGCAAATATGGTGAGTATTCAGCATTTTAAGTAATTTTCAGCATATGAAATCAAATTCTAAAGGATATTCAGTTAACATGGTAGTTCTTGGTTTCACCACCAGAAACATCCTCAGGTGAAGTGTTAATTTATAATGATCTGGTAATCTGGGTTCCATTCAGCTTTCTTGTGTGGAGTGTTCTAATGCAGTTCAATGTTGTGTTATAGTTTTCCTCAATGTTTGCCATCTTCCTAGCAATTTTATTACATCAAGAATGACATGGAGTTCCCTGGTGGCTCAGCCGGCTAAGGATCCTGCATTGTCACTGCTGTGGCTCAGGTCACTGCTGTGGTACAGGTTTGATCCCTGACTGTGGTCATGACCAAAAAGAATTTTTTTTTTTTTTGATGAGGCCTTCCCATTGTGGTGCAGCAGAAACAAATCTGACTAGGAACCATGAGGTTGCGGGTTTGATCCTTGCCTTTGCTCAGCGGGTTAAGGATCCAGCGTTGCTGTGAGCTGTGGTGTAGGCCACAGACATGGCTCAGATCCCGAGTTGCTGTGGCTGTGGCATAAGCCGACGGCTACAGCTCCGATTAGACCTCTAGCCTGGGAACCTCCATATGCCGCGGGTGTGGCTCTGAAAAGACAACAATGAAAACAAAAAAGCCAAAAAATAATAACAATAAAAGAATGATGTAATATAAAAGGCAGATTATTTGAAAGCGTTGGGTACTATTTCTTGAAAAACATTGTATGTTTATTTTAAGCCGGAGATAGAAATATCAAATTCTTTTTTATGTCATTATAGTGCAAGTATTCTTACGTCTACGAGCCAGGATATCTTGAAAGCCAACGAGATTCATAAACCTAGAACTCTGAAAAGTTCATAATTCAGCCTTTAAAAAATCTAATATATGAAAATATGGAGGGAGGGGTAGCGAGAAGACCACTCTGTGTAATACGAGATTTGCTGCAGCAGAAATCAGGGCCTGGCAGCACTGAACAATATCAAAAATACTATTGCTGACTGCACTTTAACTTCTTTCACAAAATGATTCCACTCTTGAACAGCCCAGGATTGAAGAGGAGGAAGAACTGCCTTTCTTACCACCAGGACGCATGCATAGAGGAGGAGCCACGTGGGGTCAAATGGTGAGTGAAGAAAAAGATTTTTCGTATGTCATCATCTGGCAATAGACATCGAAGGCCACAAGCCCTGTTAATCTTTACAAAGCTCAAGGTGTTGCTGATAGTAAAACAAAGTCTTCGAGTTACCCCTGACCAGGTAACATTAGGACATCGGTGTGTGGGAATTCGGTGACTTTTTATGGCCTCCACCAGAGGGGGTGTGGGCCCTGGGAACCTAAGTCATCATCATCGTGGCCTTCGCTGGCTTGTTTGCTTATTCGTTGAAGTATAGGCCACTTAGAGTATTATATTACTTTCAGATGTACAACATAAGGAGTTGATATTTTTGTGAACTTGTTTTGCTTTTTACAGCGGCACCTGTGGCATATGCAAGTTCCCAGGCAAATCAGAGCTGTAGCCTCTGGCCTACACCACAGCCACAGCAACACCAGATCATTAACCCACTGAGTGAGGCCAGGGATCGAACCCACATCCTCATGGATGGACACCGTGTCCCGTTCTCAACCCAATAAGCCACAATGGGAACGCCTCAATATCTTAATAAAATAGAGGATAAAAGTTGTTAAAAGAAGAACTAGGAATTACCCAGACATCAATATCATGGAGCACTGCTTTTTTCTGACCTCCCACAGTATAGATAAGAAATACTTGGCAAAATGTAATTCGCATTTTTAGAAATGTAGCAATGTTGAAGCATAAACATACAGCTAATGTCAGTGTCCTAGGCTTGGGGTCTTTTGCTTGATGTTGTCCATTAAACAGCACCTGGATGCTCTCTTTTCCACCAGCCACTCTCCCCGGAAAGCGTTCAAAATGCCCCACGAAGGCTCTCCACCCTTTCCATAGGGTAGTTTCTGTTTTCATGCACTGCTGTAACGTGACTTTGTAACCCTCGTCCCTTCGGGGGGGGTGTGTGTGTGTGTGTGTGTTTAACCACTGGAGCCCCTCCTGTTTTCTGTGGCTAAATGCTGATCGCTTGGATTTCCATTCTTGATTCTTTTCCGGCTTCGGTCACCAGGTCTCACCATAGTGAGTTCTAGTTTGATCTTGACCTTTTCCTCTTCCCAAACTGTGCAGGCACTGAGTGGCCGTGTGGCAAGTGGGACTGGAGGGGCTGGGGTGGGTGGGGACGTCCTGAATTCCTCCTCCTACCTCTACCACCGGCTCTGCCAGCCCGTTTTCTCACCCCCAGAACTAGATTAGAACACAGTCCTGCAGTTCTAAATTCTGATTCTCTTCCACAAAATTAAGCCCTGACCAATAGAAGTGCCTACAGATGTTATGATGGAGGTAAAGCTGGGAAAATGATACAACTCAGCAGAAATCCATAAATAAACCCAGAGAAAATGTAGCGTGTGTTTTTTAGTCTCTTCCTTTGGAGGTTGCTTTTCTAGGACTGTCTACAGGGAAGAGAATTTGAGAATTCTTAATAAAAACATTTTAGTCTCATAATATCTGGAATAGCTGGTAAAGGATAGCACTAACCAATAGGTTAAAGACAGTGAAAATTTTGCAGGCCAGTACAGTTTTCCTAGGCTTCCTATTTAATAGCCTTTAAAAAAAAATTATGTTAGACTCTGACTGCACAGACTTATTCAGTAAGAATGATGGTGCCTTTATAGAACACTATTTTTTGCCTTTTCAGGGCCACTTCCCGAGGCATATGGAGGTTCCCAGGCGAGGGGTCTAATCGGAGCTGATGCCAGAGCCACAGCAAAGCCGGATCCTTAACCCACTGAGCAAGGCCAGGAATCGAACCCACAACCTCATGGTTCCTAGTCAGATTCGTTAACCACTGCGACACAACGGGAACTCCTAGAACACTATTTAGTTTTTTGAAACATGTCTAGTAGAATAATGATGTGAAAAAAGTCAAGTTAGAAAACATTCGCCATGGGATTACAGTTTCGTTATGGGGTGGGGGGAAACTACTTACAAAAAAAAAAAAAAAAAAAAAATTCTAGCCCAAATTTTGGTCTCAATATTATTCCAGACTAAAAATAGCCAGAGCCCCTTGGAAAAAGGCTGGCTCCAGGTTAGGAAGAGGGACGTACGGGTGCTCAGGTTATCCGGGGCCTCAAAGTAAAGAAGCTTTCGAAGGCCACTGGGGTCACATCACAAGGACACAAAAGCCGGGATGATGTGGTTCCCAGCGGCCTAATGTGGCCCCATTTGAGCATCGAGATCACTAAGTGAGATGAGTTAGGTCTGTGAAACTCCCAAAGTTCTCCATGATTATCAGATGGTCACTAAAACCTCCTTGTCACCATTTGAGGTAGACATTAAGCCAGCTCCTGACTTTGAAAACTTTTTGCATTAATTCTGCCTTTCCAGGAAGACTTTTATTTCTAGAAACCAGTAGTCCTAGTTGATAAGTGAAAGCTGAACTTTACAGAACACCAGCTAATACAGGCAGATGGAGCTAAACAAACATGCAAAATCATCACTTTTCAGTCCCCGATGAAGTCACTGACTCAGACAAGGATCCTCAGTTGGTATTAAAATTATTAGACGATAGATTGTCAGGGCTGAGTTTTGCGTGTGGTTTGCCTGAGTACAATCAACAAACATTACACTCATCACCAGGGGGAGATCTAAACTGTAGGAACCAGAGGAATGAGGCTAAATTCCTCGACTGGGGCCTTGTAGAGCCTAAGTCAGCAGAGGGCCCCCTGCCCCCAGTGAAGTTCGCCCTCCAGACGTTCCAAGGTCCGTGTCACCTGCGTGTAGCGTGGTAGAATAAACATTGCCCTGGAGTCAGAGCTCAGTTCCATCCCCCAGGGGCCCTGGAAAAGCGACCCAGAGCTCCCACGACAAAGTTATGGAGAAACTAAAGAATATCTCCCAAGGGTGAGAAAATTCGAAGTTGTGTAAAGATACATACTTGGTAACTAATCCCCTTCCCAAAGAGGGAGGGGAGAGAGAAACACAGGCCAACAAAGGACTTCTGCTAGGAACAGCTGTGGTTTCCCTTCCTTCTAATTTCCAGAGATCAGCTCCCACCTCCATCCTGCCTTCCGGGACATCAGCAGCCCTTTCCCAGAGCCCTCCATCCCATCACTGCCCTCAGCAGCCTTGCCCCAAGCTCCTGGCTTCTAAGTAGGTGGCTTTCGGAGGGGTCAGCCCGCCGCCCCCCAGTACAGTTCCTGTCCTGTAACTGCATTGATGTGGGTGTCAACTGACACCCTGTGGTTTTTCCTCCCCCATGCACCCCGACAAAATGCAAAGCTCAGAAAAACAAAACTCCCCATGAGAGGCCTCTTCCACAGCCGACACTGATAAAGGGAGATTGCAGGGGAAAGAGAATGAACTATTACAGCCCCGCAAACAGCTTCACACACTCAACCTCCTAGTTTCAAAACTCCCTCCTGCATCCATCCCGAGGGATCTTTCTTTGGCCACTGTATTCCATGCCAAACCTCCAGACTAAGGCCATCAGGCCAGCCCCTCTCCAAAGTCTCTCTAGTAAGTGGAGACAATCCCCTTTTTCTGTCTCTCTTCAAAACTTAACCCTCAGCCGAACCAGTGGAAAAGGCTGGGGGATTCATCCAATCAAGTTTGCCTTCCTTAGAATAGCATATGTGCCCCACCCATTACATAACAGTTTGGGTTCCATGAAAGCGGGGCTAAAGTATCTCAGTTTTTTTTTTTTTTTTAAGCCATTTACCTAGAGTTTGTAGACCTAAGAATAGAGAACCACCTCAGCGTAAACACAAAAATGGAGCACACAAGGGATCAAGCGCATTGTGGCTTCTGTGTTCCCAAATAGCTGTGGTGCTTTTAAAAAAAGGCCTTAATAAATACTGTTCAAGGTCTCTCTCTATCAGTAAATGGCCTTGATCTTGGCTATTGGGTTCAGAGTTGAGCGGAGTCTGTATATAACCTTCGGGTTCATGTTGACTCTGGAAGCTTCTACGTTCTTCAGGGCCGTGCTGCCATCGATCTCTGAGCTTTCCAGCATACACACCAACACGCGCTTCACCCCCGCTGAGGTCTCTTTGTCCTTAGTAGATAGAGTTATGAGTTGACCTCTTTGTGTCAACCTGTATATTTATAAGCTTTGAAAAGTGTGCCATGTCAGGAGGAACCAAAACAAAGAGAAGAAAAAACCCATGGTCCTAAATCAATGAACGCACATCCATAGAACCAGCTTTGGATCCTCCTGCTTTTTTGGAGAGGTTTATTTTTTTAAATACTTTCTAGTGTGTGGTCAGTATAAGATGTACCCAACATGAACCAGGGGCTGGCAAGTAGCGAAAGTTCTTGCTGTTTTTCTTTGCCCTTCAGTTAAGCGACCAACAACACCTGCATCTCCCATGACCTCAGATGCTTAAACCAGCTTTCCAGTTAAGTGTTCATGGATGGACATGGTCATGGGCGCAGTGTGTTATTACGTGTTTGAAGTTGTGTACTTCTCCAGTGACTGTGTCTCATGTGGGCGTCCTTAGGCGCTATGTGGGCTGTAGAGGGAGCACAGCTTGGAGAAGAGGAAGGGACTCCACCTCGAATCCTAGTCATTACTTCCCACTTTCCACCAGTGAGATCTTAAACAGATTACGTCCCTCCTATAAAATGTTACACAACTTAATACATTATTATTCGTCTACCATCTATTGGTTCAACGCGCTTTTGCTTTGCTCACAACTCTCTGAAATAGCAATTACTCCTTTTACTTGCTCTAAAATTTGTTGGCATTTAAAGCGGTCTGTCCTCTTTAAATAATTTGGCATTTGATGAAAAACAAAGCCACCCCTTTGGTAAGTGTCACGATCCTCTCTCCAAAGACCTCTAGACACTTGAGCCTAATCATCACAAGCTGACTCAGAAACCTGCTCATTTCTCCCCAAACAGGAAATCAGTGTTGATCAGTTCTTGGGAGATTCAACTTTCAAATGCTTTCAAGATTGTTTTGAAGGCTGTGACCAGGATGGAAAGAGATAAAACAAATATAGATGTAAATGCTAGTCATTTATGCCCTTAGTGAAGGGTTATTTGAGCTTTCTTTGGATGGATTGTCTCATGTTTAGCTTAGGTTAAGCCATCTATGCTTGTCTCCCCACTTTCCTAGCATTGTTTCTGGTTGAATTTTTGTTTAAGTTTTTCTTATCAAAATATAGTTGATTTACAGTGTGACAATTTCTGCTGTACAGCAAAGCAACCCAGTCATACATATATATACATCCCCTTTCTCATATTATCTTCCATCATGGATGGGATATAATAAGAGATTGGATATAATTCCCTGTGCTGTATAGCAGGGTCTCATTGCTTATCCATTCTAAATGTCATAGTTTGCATCTACTCACCCCAAACTCCCTGTTGATCCCACTCCCTCCTCCTCCCCCTTGTCTGGTTGACTTTTGAACTCTAGATAAAATTCTCCAGAATTCAGTGAGGTTTGTGCATATCCAAGCTCACAGATGGGTTTAACCTGTTGTATGCCAAAAGCAGGATTCCTGTGAGAGCAAAGCTTCTGCTAAGTCAGCATTTTATACGGAGCATCGCTCCTAGTCAGACAGGAGCCCACCCAGACCAAGGAGATGGAAAATTAACCCTACTTCTCAAAGACTGGAATATCACCTTTAGTTTGCTGTACTTTGATTCTCCAGAAACATCAGCCTCAAACATTTTTACCTAAAGTGTCATTTCAAAAAAGTCAAGATTGACTCTAACAGAGGCAACATTTGATTGAAGATACAGAGAAGTTTTTCTTTGTTTTGGAAATAAGCATACTTGCTCATACATCACATGTAATGACAGAGCACAGTGCTAATGCTCAATTTGAGGGATCCATTTCCCTTATTATGTGACTTTAGAAAATAACATCTTGGAGTTCCCGTCGTGGCGCAGTGGTTAACGAATCCGATTAGGAACCATGAGGTTGCCGGTTGGATCCCTGGCCTTGCTCAGTGGGTTAAGGATCCAGCGTTGCTGTGAGCTGTGGGGTAGGTCACTGACGAGGCTCAGATCCCGCGTTGCTGTGGCGCAGGCCTAGGCCGGCGGCTACAGCTCCGATTCGACCTCTAGCCTGGAAAACTCCATATGCCGCAGGAGTGGCCCAAGAAATGGCAAAAAGACAAAAAGAAAAAAATAAAGAAAATACCCACTCAGGGTAGGATAAGTTATTTCAGTAGAAGTTGTGGATAGTGGGATAGGGAGAAGAAATAAGTCTTCCAAAATCAATTATTTTTTATATTCACATCCAAAAGTCACCCTAAAAATAATGTCTCCGGGTCTGGTGGTTGTGCTTTACCTACTTTAGTAAATCACTAACACTTGTTCATATCTTCAATCTAGTCTCTCTGACTAACATCTGAGGGCCAGCTAATAGCAGCTAATCAGCTGCTACGAAGTACATGTTGCCTGCGTGTGTAAGGCTTTGCAGATGAAATCAGCTACAGAACAACAACCTGAGCCAAACCACCCAGACTATAGGTTATGCCACCGCTTTGTCAGCTTTGGAATCAAGCCACTGACCAAGGTGACCACCACGTGAGCAGACCCAGGAGATGTGGTGAAAGGTAACTCTGGGCAGAGACAGCCTGCACCTGGCGAGCTGGTTGGGTGCTGGGACCAGAGAGCCCCCATGCAATGACCTCCAGCTTCTAGCAGGCTTTTCCTGTCCTCCGTGTGCCAAGAGAATGATTTCCCATGTGCACCATGATGGGAAAATAATGGATAATGCTATCATCAAATGCATAAGTATTCGAGTGAAAAGTTATCTAACATCTGGACCAACTTTTCAACCATTAGGTTTGTTTTCTAGCAACAGCAAGTTTCCACAGCATTGAGTCTACCAGTTGTGTGTGTGTGTGTGTGTGTGTGAATGAGTGTGTGATATAAACATAAAATTTACCATCCTAGCCATTTTTAAGTTCAGGGGTATTAAGTACATTCACCTTGTGGTGCAGCTAATCTCCAGAACTCTTTTCAGGTGGCCAATCTGAAAATCGGCCCCTTAAGCAACAATTTCTCACCTCCCCACCCCCAAGTCCCTGCAGCCACTGTTCTGTTTTCTGCCGCTACGAATGTGACCACTCTGAGTACTGCCCATAAGTGGCAACATGCAGTATCTGTCCCTTTGTGACTGGCTTATTCACTTAGCATAATGTCCTCAAGATTCACATGTGTGGTAGCAGGTGTCAGAGTTTCCTTGTTTTTCAAAACAGAGTGTCTACCATATTGTGCTTAACCCATTGAGAGTTTGAGGATGTTTTATCTTTGATACAAACTTAGTTGACCTTCTGGAGCAAGATCGGAGCATCTAGAAGTCACTCATTATGATCGATTTCCATGTACTATGCCTCTTAAGTAAATGCACCTGCTTCTAATATAGCCACAATATTTGATCTTTTTTTGCCTGAAGGTTATGTAATAAAAATGGGGCCAAAAGTATTATAACTTTAGGAATTCCCGTCGTGGCGCAGTGGTTAACGAATCCGACTAGGAACCATGAGGTTGTGGGGTTCGATCCCTGGCCTTGCTCAGTGGGTTAAGAATCTGGCATTGCCGTGAGCTGTGGTGTAGGTTGCAGATGCAGCTCAGATCCCGCGTTGCTGTGGCTTTGGCGTAGACCGGTGGCTACAGCTCCGATTAGACCCCTAGCCTGGGAACCTCCATATGCCGTGGGAGCAGCCCTAGAAAATGCAAAAAGACCAAAAAAAAAAAAGTATTAGAACTTTAGTCTGGGCCCACGCATTTGAGTGTGATGTTGAATAGAATACCTTCGATGATTCATTACAGGATTGCGTTTGTGAGGGCTCCTGCTTGCCATGGACTCATCAGCCATGTCACCAACCCTCGGGAGGACCTAAGGAGCAGGACGGAAGGGCTGCCTGATCTGCAAGAAGAGGAACTCAGGTGGCACCTGGCCCTCCCCCTTCTACCTCCCTCAGCTCTGGGCTCAGCCTCCTCTCCATGCAGGCCGGCCTTCTCAATGGGCGGAAAGCAGAGCGGCTTCAGCCCCTGACTGGCCTCAGCAGCCCTCCAGGAGCACCGATGCCCCAGAGCCCACTTCAGATGTGACCACGAGGACGCAGCTCTTCCAAGACACCACGATCAAGGTCAGCTAAAGGGACCCAGAACTGCAGGGCCGGGAGTCCCCACAACACCTGCCGTCCTGCCGTCACGGGCTGTCTTTGCTGAGGGGCAGTGACTGTCGTATTTCTTTTTTGCAGATAGGGGTTTACTGCCCTCATCCAAGCCCCGCTTCCCCATGTCCTCAGCCTGAACGTGGCTCAGCAGAACCCTCTGTGTGCAGGCTCATCCTCTTCAGATGCCCCTGGTGCTACAGCTCTACGTCGTCCCCCCCACCTCCCCCGCCCCATGCCTCTGTCCCACCCCTGCTGCCCAAGTGCTCGGGCGGAAGAGAGCAGTTTTTTTCTTTTTTTTTTGGTGGCACCTGCAGCACATGGAAGTTCCCTGGCCAGAGATCAAACCCGCAGCGCAGCAGTAACCCAAGCCACAGCAGTGACAACACTAGATCCTTAACCTGCTGAGCCACCTGGGAACTCCATTCCCTTAACTACTTGCCCTGAACCCAGCAGGTGTTCCTCAGACCAGTTCTTTCCCCGGGGGAATCCCTATGCCATGGAATCAGTGGCTAGTCCTACTGATGGAGCTTTTGGTTTCCCCACATCCTCAGTGTGTGCTGCTGGTCCTTAGTGACCTGGCCTCCTGGGACTCCAGACTCTCCCAAAGCAAGAGCCTATCCTCAGCATGGGCCCCAACTCTGAGAGGAGAAGATGCCCATCCACAACCAACCATGCCTTCCCCTCACGTCAGCAGCAGAAGGTCTTTGGGGCTTTGCATTGGGGCCTGAGGGCTCCGACCATTCCTTGACCATGTGTTATTTAACTTCATTTAGTCTCAGTTTCCTCATTTGTAAAAAGAAATGATTAAAGTACAGGCCTCAGAGTTCCCACTGTGGCACAGTAGGTTAAGGATCCGGCATTGCTGCAGCTGTGGCATAGGTGGAAGCTGCAGCTCAGTTCTGATCCCTGATCAAGGATCTTCCATACACCATGGGTGCAGCCAAAAAAAGAAAAAATGTGTGTGTGTGTGTGTGTGTGTGTGTGTGTGTGTGTGTAACCACCTCACAGGGTGGTTGTGAGGGTTAAATGAGACAATCTGCGAAAGCCCTTAGCACCACATTGAATACATAACAAGCATGCAGTAAGTTTATTATTAGTAGTAGTAGTCTCAGTTAAAAATATTAGATGGGAGTTCCCACTGTGGCTCAGTGGGTTAAGAACCCAACTAGTATCCATGAGGATGTGGGTTTGGTCCCTGGCCTCCTGCAGTGGGTTAAGGATCTAGTATTGCTATGAGCTGCGGTGTAGGTCACAGATGGGGCTCGTATCTGGCATTGCCGTGGCGTAGGCTGGCAGCCTGGCTCAAATTAGACCCCTAGCCTGAGAACTTCCATGTGCTGCAGGTGTGGCTCTAAAAAGACAAAAAATATATATATATACGTATATATTCTATGGAATGAGGTACTTGAGATTTAGTCTGATTTAATCAATTTTGAAACTCTCAACAGAATTCCTGTCACTGCCATCCCCGGAGGTCATTAGCTGCAGAAACTGCGAGGTGACTTACATGTCTTTTTCTCCTGAGAACATGGGCCAGGGGATAGAGGTCATAAAATCTCTAAAATTTTCCCTGTGCTACGACTTGAAGAAGACATGTTTCGGGAGATGGGCCTCCGTGCCCTATGTGATGTGTGATCCTCGCAGGGCTGCGGGTTGGCCTCTGACTGCGCATGTGCCTGCACCCTCCAGCCTGGCAGTCAACCCGTGAGTTCCCTCCAGATTTTCTTTGCTGGCAGTGGCATGTTTTCAGGTCTGGTGGGGAGGCAGAGCCATGCCCTGAGGTCAATAGTGACTTGCAAGCCTATGTTTACTTTGACTTAGGTTTTATTGGAACCCTGTAACCTTGGGCTGAGAGGACAGTTCTCAAATGTATTTTTTCTGAAGGGCAAAGTCAAGAGGTTCCCGTCCCCTGTTTTCTGCAGGAATTGAGATAAGGGACCTTTGGGAAAATGGTTGAAGCTGCTGCTCTTCGGGTTCTGAGACTTCTGACTTGCAGACTTTTCACGGGGAGATATGGGTTCACACTGGCCAGCTCTGCCTCTCATGGGGGACCCTTCCCGTGAGAGGGGGAAGCTAGACTCTGCCACTCGGGATGCTGAACCTTCTTCCTTTCTCTCAGCACCCTCTCTCTGCAGCTGATGCTCTTAATGCATTGCCAATTATGTGAATAATACAGAAAGTTCTCGTGTTTATCCCTAGAACATTCTGAAACCAAGAGCATTAAGCAAACCCCTGTAATAATAAACTTCTGTGAGGCTTACTTAGTGCTCTGCCTTGTTTTAAGCGCTCATTGACCCCACATACAGCTCAGCTTTATTGTCTCCTTTTTAAAGGTGAGGGAATTGAGGCACAGAAAGCTCAAGACTGTGAGCCAAGAGAGCAGAAGGACAGAGAAGTGGCTGCAGGCATCCTGGCTGCAGAATCCAGGCCCCTGGCACCTGTGGAAGGCAGCCTCTAAGGTGGCCCCAGCAATCCCTGCCTTCTATATCCCTGTCCTTGAGTGGGATTTGAAACATCTTTTTTCTTTTTTTTAATGGTTGCACCTGCAGCATACAGACGTTCCCAGCCTAGCAGTCAAATTGGAGCTGCAGCTGCCAGCTCACGCCACAGCTCACAGCAACGCTGGATCCTTAACCCACTGAGGGAGGCTGGGGACTGAACCCGAATCCTCATGGATACTAGTCGGGTTCTTTACCCACTGAGCCACAATGGGAACCCCAAAACTCTTTTTAATGGAAGTATAACTGATGTACAGTATTACATACATTATAGGTGTACAGCTTAGTGATGCAGTTTTAAAGGTTATATTTCATTTTATTTATTATAAAATATTGGCTATATTCCCTATATGGCCCAGTATATCCCTGTAGATTATTTATTTTACACATAATAGTTGGTACCTCCTAATCCCCTTCCCCTGTCATGCCCCTCCCCCTTTCCTCTCCCCACCGGTAGCTGCTAGTTTGTTCTCTACACCTATGAGTCTGTTGCCTTTTATAGTCACTAGTTTGTTTTATTTTTCAGATCCCACATTTAAGTGATATCATACAGTATTTATCTTTTTCTGTCTGACTTATTTCACTTAGCATAATACCCTCAAATTCAACCCATGTTGTTGCAAATGGCAAAATTTCATTCTTTTATGTGGCTGAGTAGTATTCCACTGTGTGTGTGTGTGTGTGTGTGTGTGTGTGTGTGTGTGTGTGTGAAATCTGTGGGTGGACACTTAGGTTACTTCTGTATCTTAGCAATTGTAAATAATGCTGCCATGAACATTAGGGTACCTGTATCTTGTTGAATTAGTGGTTGTTGTTTTTTTTTTTCAGATATAGACCCAGGAGTGGAATTGCTGGGTCATATGGTAGTTCTGTTTTTAGTTTTTGAAAAACCTCAGCACTGTTTTCCACAGTGGCTGTACAAATTTGCATTCCCGCTAACAGTGTATAAGTGTTCTCTTTTCTCCACATCCTTGCCAACACTTGTTATTTGTGGTCTTTTTGATGACAGCCCTTTTGACTAGTAGGATCTCATCGTGGTTTCATTTGCATTTCTCTGATGATTAGTGATATTGAAGCTCTTTCATGTGCCCCTTGGCCATCTGCACGTCTTCTGTGGAAAAATGTCTATTCAGGTCTTATGCCATTTTTTAATCAGGTTGTTTGGGTTTTTTGATGTTGAGTTATATAAGATATTTATACATTTTGGCTGTTAACTCATTATTGGTCATATCATTAACTAATATTTTTCTCCCATTCAGTAGGCTGTCTTTTCATTTTGTCAGTGGTTTCCTTGCTGTGCAAAAGTTTTTAAGTCTAATTAGGTCCCATTTGTTGGTTTTTGCTTTCATTTCCTTTGCTTTAGGAGACAGGTTCAAAACAATATTGCTAGGATTTATGATTTATGAAGCTTTGGCTATGATTTCTTCCAGGAGTTTTATGGCTTCTGGTCTTGCATTAGGCCTTTAATCCATTTTAAGTTTATTTTTGTATATAATGTGAGAAAATGTTCCAATTTCATTCTTTTATACATACTATCCAGTTTTCCCAGCACTGCTCAGTGATGAGATCTGCTTTTCTTGTTGTATATTCTTGCCTCCTTTGTCGTAGATTGATTGACTGTTAAGTGTGTGGTCCATTTCTGGGCTTTCTATCCTGTTCCACTGATCTATCAGCCTGTTTTCTGTGCCACAGAGACAGAAAGTAGTTTTGAGTAGTTTTGTAGGATAGTCTGAGGTCGGGGAATGTGTTTCCTCCAGCTCTGTTCTTTCTCAAGATGGTTTTAGCTATTCAGAGTCCCTTGTGTTTCTTTACAGATTTTAAAATTATTTATTCTAGTTCAGTGTAAAAGGCCTTCGGTATTCTGATAGGGGTTGCACTGAACCTGTAGATTGTCTTGGGCTGTGTAGTCATTTCAGGAAGCCGAAAATGTTGACTTGCCTCTGACAAAGAGAGCACAGCAGAAGCAATGGGATATTGCTTCAGTGTTAGGTTATAAAAAGATTGCAGGGAGAGTTCCCTGGTGGCCTCATAGTTAAGGATCCAATATTGTCACTGCTGTGGCGCAGGTTTGATCCCTGACCTTGGAACTTCTGTGTGAAAAAAGACTGTGGAGCCCCTCTGGGGTGTTCCCTTTTTCTGGCTCTCGGATGCCTCACCCTGAGGAGGGCAGCTGCCATGGTGTGAAGGAGCCCCATGGAGAAGCCCACACAAGTCCACCTGAGAGCACTTTTCTGAGGTCTGCCAGCAACTGCACTTGTGAGCCTGGAATCAGAGATTCCTCAGCCCTACTCAGGCTTGAGAGGATGGCAGCCTCGGGAAGACCTTGAGCAATAGGCACCCAGCAAACAGGTTTGGACTCCTGGCCCCTGAAACCGTGAGTCCATGTTCCTTGTTTCAAGCTACTAAGTTTAGGGTGTGATGGGTTACATAGCAACAAACAACTATTAAACCAAGCTGCTGGGTATTTGGTTTGTTTAAAACCCAATATGTTATTACATTAAGAAGTTGATTTTTTTTTAAGAAGTAGTTTTATTTTGTGGGTTTTGTTTTTGTTTTTTGGGTTTTTTTGTTTGTTTGTTGTTGTTTTTTTTGTTTTTTTTTTTTTTGTCATATTCGTAGCATGTAGAATTTCCTGGGCCAGGGATCAAACTCATGCCACAGCAGTGATAACACCAGGCCCTTAAGTGCTAGGCTACCAGGGAACTCTGAGAAGTTGATTTCTTCATAAGGCCTGTATTAGTGAGGGCACTTAGCTATTTGTGATGCTTGTGTTGACTGCTTGGTCCAAGCACATTCCTTATTCACATTCAAGCAGAATTATTTTTACAATAATTTCATGATGAGGATTTGAAACTTATCCGGAAGTTCCTGACATGGCTTGGTGGTAATGAACCAGACTGGTATCTGTGAGAATGCAGGTTCAATCCCTGGCCTTGCTCAGTGGGTTAAGGATCCGGCATTGCCGTGAGCTGTGGTGTAGGTCCCAGACGCAGCTCGGATCTGGCATTGCTGTGGCTGTGGTGTAGGCTGGTGGCTACAGCTCTGATTAGACCCCTAGCCTGGGAACCTCCATAGGCCACAGGTATGGCCCTAAAAAAAAAAAGACATGCACACGAAATAAACTGATCAAAGACTTTCTAAAATTCTAAATTTTATCAGTGCTCCCTGTGATCTGTCTCCTCTTTCAAAGACATTCATTTGTCATGAACACCTCACAGGGTTTACCTGAATGATTCTTGTTTGAGGAGGAGCAGTTGTGCCCGTAGCAGGGCGGGGAGCCCTGACATACCACCTGCAGGGAAATCCAGGCTTCCTCCCTCCCTGCTCCTTTCAGTGTCATTCTCTTCACTCTCTTTTTTTTTTCTCCTTTCTTCCTTTCCTCTTCATCTGTGTGTGAGTGTGTCTGTGATTGTGTACAGAAAATCCACGTATAGTCTTCTCATCTGGCACTGATGGACATAACTCTGACTGGAAACTTTTTTCCTAGTTTCCCACAAAATTATCAAATCATTTTCATCTGGGTTCAGCAATATCTTTTGTTATTTTTCAGTTTAGCTTAGAGATACTGAGCAACTACAACATGACCTGTCCATCCACCATGTACATTCTATGAATATATTTGAACATAAGGACCTCTTCAATATAGTCCTCCATAAAAACAGAAGCCAAGGATGTATTTAATCTGAGTCAACACCCTGTATTCCTCAAGGCTTTGCCCCACAATCATGAGAGGGTCCCTTAGAACCCTTCTTTGAGGGCCATCACAGTTTGGGACATTCAGGAAGGTCCATATCACTTAGTAATTTGAGATTTTGCCCCCTGATACATGTGTACAGGAGTGAGGCACTTACCTGGACAGTAGACACCTGGCCATTATCCCAGCATCTTAGCTTAGTCCTTTATGGCAGGCATATTTTCTGGAGGAACTGTATGTTACAGTGGTATTTACATATTTAGGTGATCTAAAAAATACACCTCTAAGTGCCAGGGGGTAACTGTTGTTTTGTTTCTTCTCAGAATTCCTTGGCTTGCATCATTTTTAGTTTGCCTTCTAGTTTATAGAGATTTCATTATGTAAAAATACTTTTTCCCTGCCCTTATTTTATATGACTGCAAAACATTACCTAATTGCATGTGTGTGGGTATGTGTGGGTGTGTGTGTGTTAACCATGCCATGTTTGGGCAAGAGTTGGGTTTTCTACTCTACTGTTCAGCCTTGCCACTGCCCTTAAATGACTTTGGAGTCAAAGGCTACCTGATTTACCAAAGATACAGCAATGTTTACATCATTTCACCAGAGGTAACCAAGGTGAATACTTTGCAAACAACTATTGACTGCAGGTTTCCTGCCAAAATTTCAAACACCATGAGACAGCACTGGAAGAGAGTCAATGCAAGTTTTTAGTTTGGAGCACTGGGCCCCCAAGGCTGCTTTGCAGGACTTATATGGCACATGAAGCTTGCTAAGGGCAAGAGAGTTTTGATGAATCAAGCAGAAAAACAACCCTTGGTGTTTTGTGAGCGAGCAGTCAGATGGTAGAGGCAGCCATCATTTTCTCGGAACAGGGCCAGCGCAAAAGCGCATTTGCCTCCAGGCCTGACCGTGGAACTGTGGGAAGACATCCTCACGCTCCTGAAACAGTATCATCCACCCGCCACTTAAGATGCTCTAACACAGGATGGAGTCTGTTCTTTCTGCAAGAAGAGGTCACTTGTTAACTACCACCCCCCAAAATACCGGGTTATTTTCAATCTACCCTTAGGTATGTGTGGTGTTGGGATTAGATCCATCTTCTGACATGATTGGACTAGACCCCAAACGTCTTAGGGGCAGGAACTGGCTCTGTTCATTTCTGTAAATCCTCATTCCCAGTGCGATGGGTGGCACAACCTGACCCCAGCAGCCCTTAAGTCTTTTTTTTTTTTTAATTGAAATATAGTTGATTTACCATGTCTCATTCTTTTTTTTTTTCTATAAATCTGTTTTGTTTATTTATTTATTTATTTATTTTTGCTATTTATTTGGGCCGCTTCTGCGGCATATGGAGGGTCCCAGGCTAGGGGTCGAATCGGAGCTGTAGCCACCGGCCTACGCCAAAGCCACAGCAACGCGGGATCCGAGCCGCGTCTGCAACCTACACCACAGCTCACGGCAACACCGGATCGTTAACCCACTGAGCAAGGGCAGGGACCGAACCCGCAACCTCATGGTTCCTAGTCGGATTCGTTAACCACTGTGCCACGACAGGAACTCCACCATGTCTCATTCTTGAGGGCCAGGAGACCTCCTGAACTACACATGCACACAGTTTCCTCAGGGGACAGAGAAGGGAGGGGAATGTCAGACCCCCCATCCTGTCAACTTCCCAGAGATTCTTGTGCCAGAATCCATCTTGGCTATAAGATGCAGATGCGCACACAGGGGAGGCCCTGAGTCAGGCCCAATATGGACTCAAGGCCAGACAAAGTGGGACAATTGACCAGAGGGCACCGGAAGGACAGCCCCATACACATGACTTAAAGCACCCCCAAAGCATGGGCACCCTCTTTCTCTTTCTCTGTCTGTCTCTCCCCTGCCCCCTCCAAGCCTTTCCCTCCATGTATTTTCTCTGGCTCTCCAACTCTTTGCCAAAGTTTTTCTCCAAAGGGACTTGGACTGGGGACCCCCATCAACCCTGCCGACCGTTGTGGTCTAGGGATTAGGGTTCAGCGCTCTCACAGCCACCGGAGAACAAGCTAACCCACCCTGCATCTGCCTCAGCTGCAGAAGCAGCTGGGCGCAACTTAGGAGAGCAAAGCTGAGACCTGGGAAGCAAAGCCTCAGATCAGCTGCTTGAGAAGCGCTTCCAGGCTTTGGAAGAGCAGAGCTCTGCCGTGGACTCTCAGGAGTGAGTGAACACGTGGAATGTAAAATACAAAATCTTTATGAAAGTAAATATCAAGGAAGGTCACAAGGGAAGAAGTAAACAAAGAGAGACCTATAAAGACAGTGAGGTGATGTCCGTGTTAGAAAAGGCTGGACGGCCAGCGTTTCAGTGACTTAAGACTGTGCAGGTGTTCTTCTCACTGATGCAACATGCAGGTGGATTTTCTCCATCACATGCTTATCTCTAATATACCATCTGAAGTCACCACGGCACAGGGAAAGGGCAGTCTCGGATCTTGAGGAAGGTTTTTAAGCCAAATTGGGAGTCCCCTCCAGTGCTGTGGTCTCATCCAGTTAGCCAGAACCCGGCCACGCAGCCCCAACCCCGCTGCAAGGGGAGCAGGACTTGACAGGAAGAGGATGAGGAAACAGAATGTGAAGAGCCCCGGGCATTGTCTCTGCACCAATCTGCCTTGTAACCACCTCGGAACCATCCCTTCTTCTCACCGCCCCCACTTCCTGAGGGATCCCCCCGACAGTGCCATCAGTCAGAGGTGCCCAACCTTGACCTGGAGACCCAAGCTGAGGAAGCAGGGCGGGGAGGGGCAGGATAAGTGCGAGAAAACACTCCCATTCGGCGTGGGCAAGAGTGAGACACACAGCAGTCACTGCTTTGGGAACATCCTGAAAGTCCCCAGGGAGATGCCCTGAAGACTGTCCAGCTTGGGGGGAGGGGCTTCTTGCCTCCTGGGTGGCACTGTCTGTGAGGGCAGCCTACAGTTCTCTGCTCTCCAGGTCCAAAGTGACCCTTGGGAAGTGTGCCCTCCAGGGGGCTGCACAGCCCTCTGGCCAGCTTCCTGCTCATGACCTTGGAAATGGTATAAAAGTGCCCTTCATGGAGCCTGTGTGTGGTGGCACTGGCATTTAGGGCCCAGAAGGGAAAAGTAAAATTCACAGGAATGAGAATGGAGGCTCCTTAGTCACCCCCAGCTGTATACACACACACACACACACACACACACACACACACGCAAGGGACGGTGAGGCTAACCCAGGGCCCTGCCCCTGTCCCCCCCAGCTCTGTGCACCTGCTGAGAGGCAGCCCTGGGGCCTCTAACTGTCTTCTTGCTTCCTCTCCTCCCTCTGCTGACCCAGGCTGAACTGCATCTTCCCAAAATTCATGGTTGAACCCCTAGTACCTCAGAATGTGACTGTATTTGGAAATAGAGACTTTAAAGAGTAATTAAGGGTGAACAAGGTCATGGTGGCGGCGGGGGACCTAATCCAGTGTGACTGGCTCCTTGGAAGAAGAGGACGGGACCCCAGGGGGGAAAGGTCACGTGACATCTCGGGGAGGAGAAGGGCCTGAGAAGCCCGCCGTCACCCCATAATCTGAGACGGCCAGCCCCCAGGCCCGTGTATTTTGCTATGGCAGCTGGAGAAAACCGGCTGCCCTTTTCCTCAGACTCTCCTTTACCTGCCAGGCGCCTTGTCCCTCCACCTCCCACCACCAGCCATACAGCTAAACGGAAAGTAAACTGATGGACAGGCTTTGAGGAAACATGGAAATAAGCTTCTGCCTCTTGTTCTCCTCAGCTGCCAAACTGTGAGGCTCCATATCTTGGACATGCTGGCTCTACACCACCTCCTGCAGAGCAGCTCCTCTGGAAGTGCCTGGCGAGCTCTGTTGCCCATCCTCTTTTGAAACATCTGTTTTCAAGATGAATTAACACTATTTCCTGGTGAATTTAAAATAGTCATGCTGGAGTTCCTGTGGTGGTTCAATGGAAATGAATCTGACTAGTATCCCTGAGGATGCAGATTCGATCCCTGGCCTCGCTCAGTGGGTTAAGGCTCCGCTGTTGCAGTGAGCTCTAGGGTGGGTCGCAGACATGTCTCAGATCCCATGTTTCTGTGACTATGGTGTAGGCCAGTGGCTACAGTTCCAATTCGACCCCTAGCCTGGGAACCTCCATATGCCGTGGGTGTGGCCCTAAAAAGACAAAAAATAAAATAAAATAGTCATGCTGAAGCATCTCCCCCTCTTTTCTTCTGCATTGCACAATTATTTGACAGAATGACTCATGTGATGTTACGGATTAAATTAGCTTTTGTGCCTTTCTCTGGGAATTTTAGTTTCACTTATAAAATAGTTTCTCCAATAATATATGGTGTGTGTTCCAAACATTCGGTTCACAAGTGAATCTATGGGAACATACAACTTTTAAATTAGGCCTGTCTAAACATGGTTGAGTTGAAAGAAATCATAATTTTTTTTTTTTTTTTTTAGGGCCATATCTGTGGCATATGGAAGTTCCCAGGCTAGGGGTAGAATTGGAGCTGCAGCTGCTGGCCTTCACCAATGCCAGATCCAAGCTGTGTCTGCAATCTACACTGCAGCTCATGGCAATAACAGATCCTTAACCCACTGAGTGAGACCAGGGATCAAACCAGCAACCTCATGGATACTAGTCAGGTTCTTAACCTGCTGAGCCCCAGTGAAAACTCCTAAGACGTCATAAATCTTGACAGTGTTTCGCTGGCAATGGGCTTCTATTATTATGAGATAAGCAGCTTGACCTAATTATAACAAGAGCAGAAACCTAAGAGGTGACTGGTGTTAACTGCTTCGTCTTCCAGCCAGGAAAACCATGCTGTGGGTGGGTTGCCTCGCCCGGCCACAAGCAAAGGCCTGATGACACAGGCTGAACGTCTCTGAAACTGCCTGAATGACAAAATTGAGCATAAATATGTGGTATTCAATAAATTAATGCCAAACGGGAGGACAGAAAGTTCTGTTCATTCCCTGCCTGGCCTCTCTCCATACCCATCTCTGCTGTGGAGTGGCACCCCCCTCTCTCCTCAGCCCCTGCGGGAACCCCGCATGCTTTTCACAAAGAGTAAACCCGCCTTATCACGCAGCGGGGGCCTGAGCCCCGCCAGCTATGTCCTCAGTTCTGTGTGTAACTCTTTCCCAATATTTTAATAGGGGGGCGATCAATAGAGAAGCAAAAAGACTGCTCGCAAAGCAGCCAGGTAGGGCGTTTGCAACTTGTTGGCACCTGGACTCAGAAAAACAGCGACGCTGGAGCACACCGCCTCCGCACAAGTCCTCCCTCCCCTGGGCGCTGTTCCCAAACGTGTGTGCGCCTACTGTGCTTGTGGCGCCACTCGGTGAGGGCTCGAGCTGAATAAAATCGAACCACTCTCCCTGTAGGGCTGCTGCTCCCTGGAGTCATTCCAAGAAAGTGATGAGGCAAAGGGATTCACGGCCACATTTCTGAGAAACTGACTGCTGACTCAGCTTGATGGTCTGTCCTCCCGGGGCCACAAGGGGACCTCATCCCTGGGACAGCCCTTGTCATGTGAGCTCATGCTTCAAATTAATGACAGTCAGCTTGCATTTGCCCAAGTTGGGGAAAAGAGAGCCCAGATCTGGTCACACTTAACTATGTCTGTGACCTTGGGAGTGTCAGAGCCTCTAGGGATCTAGGTATAGCTTTGGCGATAGTGGGGAAGGGAAGCTGTACCCCTTCAGCCCCTCCTGGTTCCCTCCTCCCTGTCTCCTCTCCAGGGATTGGGAGAAACCAGACATAAAGCCCCAAAGTGGGCACTTATAAAGAGAGAATTTGAAAACTCTAACTAAATCGCTTTCAAACCATCTTTCTTTCTTTCTTTCTTTTGCCTTTTAGGGCCACACCATGGCATATGGAAGTTCCCAAGCTAGGGGTCAAACTGGAGCTACAGCTTCCAGCCTATACCACAGCCACAGCAAGGCAGATCCTTTAACCCACTGAGCTAGGCCAGGGATAGAATCCGTATCCTCATGGATACTGGTCAGGTTCTTCACCTGCTGAGCCACAACAGGAGCTCTAAAAGTATTGTTCTTTTAATCTGTGGCAAGTCTTTCTGAGCTAAGTGTTGCGTCTGTATTCTAATTAACTTTGCAACAGATTGGGCGACCTCACCGGACAGCGGCTCTTTGACAAATGAGTTGGGGAGCCCAGGCATTGGGTGTACATTTTTTTTTTTTCAGTAAAAATGAGGATTTTGTCAAAGTAGACTCATGTTAAAGTTTACGCTTTTTTAAAAATTTTTTTCAGGTTTGAGACTAGAGACGAAGAAATGGACTGTGTGAAGGCTAAGAAACCTAGTGCTTCTATTTTGGAGTTTGGGGTTCTTAATGTTACATGTATTTGCTGTGCAAACAGGTTTCTAGGACCAAGGCTGCCCTGTAACTTGCTGTGCAGCCTTCTTACATAATCATCTCTCCTTGACCAGATGTCAGCTTCTAACTCAAATGAGAGCTTAGACTAATCGCTTTGAATAGCCTTCAGGGCTCTACGAAGCATCTGTGCTGCTGTCTTGGTGTCACTTTCCGGGTTTGAACTTCTGCCTTGTTATCAACCAAGGTGGATGGAGAGGGGCTGGTGAGCATGGTGCTGGCATTTCATCATTTATTAATGAGAACGAGCCCTTAGACCCAGTCAGCTGGAAAATGTCTCCCGCTGATCCAAGAGGAACCATGTGAGCTTCCACAGTTCACAAGTCCAGGCTGGTGATGAGCTGGAGGAAGGCCTGGTTTAACACTGCCCTCTGTCCTAGATCAGGGTTAGAGTCCTTGCAAGGGGGTGGGTGAGGGGTGCTCAGCGTCCTGGCAGCCCTGGACCAGCTGAGCATGGCGGGTGCCGTGTCCTCACCCTCTGGCCAGGTGACCTCCAAACAGTGGAGATTTTAGGATAGAAAGAACATTGTGGATGTTGTTGACATGGCCTGTCTTCAGCGACTGAGTCAAGACAGTCTGTCACATGGATGTGCCACAGAGCGAAGAATGCTAGCTCTGGAGTAGAGACCCCACTGCTCTGACACCTGCCAGCACTGTCACCTTGGGTCAGAACTGACACTTTCTGGAATTCCCTTCCTCCCCTTGTTATGAGGTAAGAGTACCAAGCACCTCACAAGACTCTTATGAGGCTCCAATGCGATCACACATGTGAAGTGTTTGAGGCTGAACCTGGAACACAGTGACTCTGAAAAAAAATTAGCCATTAACATCTCTTTTCTAGGCCCGTTTGATCTTATAACAGGTTACTGTCTTTTTTTTTTTTTTTTTACCTTAGGCCCCTATTTTATATTAAGATCTCTTGGCTAAATGGGATGGTTTAGCCTTCAAAAAAGTTCTAAATGGGAGTTCCATGGTGGCTCAGTGGTTAACGAATCCGACTAGGAACCATGAGGTTTCGGATTCTATCCCTGGCCTTGTTCAGTGGGTTGGGGATCCAGCATTGCCGTGAGCTGTGGTGTAGGTTGCAGACGCAGCTCGGATCCCGTGTTGCTGTACCTGTGGCTGTGGCCAGCGGCTACAGCTCTGATTAGACCCCTAGCCTTGGAACCTCCATGTGCTATGGGAGCAGCCCTAGAAAAGGAAAAAAGACAAAAAGACCAAAAAAAAAAAAAGTTCTAAATGAAAGTTGTTTACAAGAAAGTTGCATCTGGTTATTGTTTTAGTGTAGTCCCCTCACCTGCTTATTTTTAAAAGTGAAAAAGAATGTCTCATCTACTAGGGCATTCTTTAAAAGTTAAGAAAAGTATAAAATGAAACAGCCTTTGGGATTGCTCTACAACAGGCCTTGGCAAACCCTCTCTGTAAAGGCCCAGAGAGTAAATGTTGTCGGCTTGGCAAACACCTGGTCTCTGTCACAACCACCCAGCTCTGCAACTGCATTGTAAGAGCAGCCCTAGACCAGTGCACAGAGCCAGATGTGCTGGGTCCTAGCACAACTTCACTTAACAGACGTGGAAATCTGAGCTTCATGTCCTTTCCATGTGTCATGAAATAGTATTCTTTTGATTATTTTACAACCAATTAAAAATGTAAAAACCATGCTTAGCATTCCCTCTACACAAAAGCAAGTAGACAACACCTTGGGCCCCCAGATCTATCGACTGCCAACCCCAACTTTACAAGAAGAAAGATGTGGAGAGGAGTTCCTGTTGTGGTGCAGAAGAAATGAATCCGACTGAGAACCATGAGGTTGTGGGTTCAATCCCTGGCCTTGCTCAGTGGGTTGAGGATCCAGTGTTGCCATGAGCTGTGGTGTAGATTGCAGACACACTCGGATCTGGCATTGCTGTGGCTCTGAGGTAGGCTGGCAGCAACAGCTCCCATTAGACCCCTAGCCTGGGAACCTCCATATGCCGCAGGTGCGGCCCTAAAAGGACAAAAGACCAAAAAAAAAAAAAAGAAGAAGAAGAAGAAGAAAGACGTGGAGAGATGTAGGATGTGCTCAGCAGGTGACAGGCACGCCTCATTGTATTGTGCTTTATTCTGCTTGGCAGATACTGCATTTTATTTTATATTTTTACAAATTAAAGATTTGTGCCAACCTTGCATCAGGCAAGTCTACTGGCCCCATTTTCCACCACCATTTGCTCACTTTGTATGTCTGTATCACATTTTTGTAATTCTTGCAATATTTCACACTTTTTCATTATTGTTATATTTGCTATGCTGCTATGTGACCCGTAGCCTTTGATGCTACTATTGTAACTGCTTTAGGGCGCCAAGAACCATGTCCATATAACACAGCAAACTTCACGTGTGTGTTCTGACTGCTGCACCTACTGCCAATCTCTTACCCTCTCCTCAGGCATCTATTTCCTGAGATGACACCTTGTTGAATTTGGACCCCACAATGGCCTCTAAGTGTTCAAGCAGAAGGAAGAACACCATGTCTCTCCCTTCATCATTTTTTTTTTGTCTTTTTTTGCCTTTTCTAGGGCCACTCCCATGGCACATGGAGGTTCCCAGGCTAGGGGTCGAATCGGAGCTACAGCTGCCAGCCTTACACCACAGCCACAGCAACGCCAGATCCAAGCCGCGTCTGTGACCTACACCATAGCTCACAGCAATGCCGGATCCTTAACCCACTGAGTAAGGCTAGGGATCGAACCCAAAACCTTATAGTTCCTAGTCGGATTCTTTAACCACTGTACCACAACAGGAACGCCAACATGTCTCTCCCTTCAAATCAAAACCTGGAGATGATGCAGCTTAGCAAGCAAGGCATGACCACGGTGAGACAGGCTGAGAGCTAGACTCTTCCACCAGTCAGCCAAGATATGGATGCAAAGGAAACATTCTTGAAGGAAACGGAAAATGCTAGTCCAGTGAACACAGGAATTGTGAGCGTGAAAGAGCCTTACTGCTGATATGGAGAAAGTGTTAGTGGTCTGGATGAAAGATCAAACCAGCTACAACATTCCCTTCAACCAAAGCCTAATCCAGAGCAAGACCCTAACACCTCAGTTCTATAAATGCTGAGAGAGGGGAGGAAGCTGCAGAAGAAAAGTTTGAAACCAGCAGAGCGTGGTTCATGAGGTTTAAGGAAAGATGCTGTCTCTGTAGCATCAAAATGCAAAGTGAAGCAGCAAGTGCTGATGTAGCGGCTGCAGGAAGTTATCCAGGAGAGGGACTAAAATATTCACGAAGACAGCCACACTCTGCAGCAGATTTTCACTGTAGATAAAACAGTCTTACAGTGGAAGAAGATACCATCCAGGGCTTTCCCAGCTAGAGGGGAGAAGTCACTGCCTGGCCTCAAAGCCTCAAAGGACAAGCTGACTCTCTTATTAGGGGCTAAAGCAGCTGGTGATTTCAAGTTGAAGCCAGTGCTAATTTACCATTTTGAAAATCCTAGAGCCCTTAAGAGTGATGCTAAATCTACTCTATCTGTGGTTTATAAATGGAACAACAGAGCCTGCTTACGACATAGTCTGCTGAATATTTTAAGCCCACTGCTGAGATGTACTACTCAGGAAAAAAGATTCCTTCCAAAATATTTCTGCTGGAGTTCCTGTCATGGCTCCGTGGAAATGAATCTGACTAGTATCCATGAGCATACAGGTTGGATCCCTGGCCTTGCTCAGTGGGTTAATGCTCCAATGTTGCCTTGAGGTATGATGGTCACAGATGCGGCTCGGATCTGGCGTTGCTGTGGCTGTGATATAGACCTGCACCTACACTCTGATTCAACCCCTAGCCTGCTTAGCCTGGGAACCTCCATGTGTTTGATGTGGGTACAGCCCTAAATATATATACATATGTGTGTGTGTGTATACATACGTCTGCTCATTGACCATGCACCTGGTCACCAGAGGGCTCTGATACAGATAGACAAGGAGATTACCGTTGCTTTCATGTCTGCTAACGCAACATCTATTCTGCAGCCCACGGATCAAGAAGTAATTTTGACTGTAAAGTCTTATTAATTAAGAAATATGTATTTTGGGAGTTCCTGTCATGGCTCAGTGGTAACAAAACTTCGATTCATGAGGACACAGATTTGATCCCTGGCTTCATTCAGTGGGTTAAGGGTCCAGCATTGCCATGAGCTGAGGTGTAGTTTGCAGAGGCAGCTCAGATATGGTATGGCTGTGGCTGTGGTGTAGTCCAGCAGCTGTAGCTGTGATTTGACCCCTACTCTGAGAACCTCGACATGCTGTAGACATGTCCAAAAAAAAAAAAAAAAAGAAGAATATTTATTTCATAAAACTATAGCTGCCATAGATAGTGATGCCTCTGCTGGATCTGGGCAAAGTAATTTGAAAATGCTCTGAAAAAGGATTCTTTATTCTCTATGCCATTAAGAACATTCATAATACATGGGAAGAGGTCAAAAATATCAATATTAACAGAAGTTTGGAAAAAGTTGATTCCAAACACTGATAGATGACTTTGAGGGCTCCGAGTCTTCAGTGGAGGAAGGAACTGCAGATGTGGAAACAGCAAGAGAGCTGGAATTAGAGATGGATGGGTTCAATCCTTAGTGTCACTCAGTGGGTTAAGGTTGAGTTGCAGTGTAGTTTGCGGACATGGCTCAGATCTGGCGTTGCTGTGGCTGTGGTGTAGGCTAGTGGCTACAGCTGTGATTCGACTGCTAGTCTGGGAACCTCCATATGCTGCAGGTACAGCCCTAAAAAGACGAAAAGAAGAGAAAAGAAACAGAGCTTGAGGATGTGACCAAATTGCTGTCATCTCATGATAAAACTTGAACGCATGATGAGTTCTTACGGATGAGCAAAGAACGTGGTATCTTGGGATGGAATCTACTCCTGGCAAAGATTCTGGGAAGACTGAAGTGACAACAAAGAATTTAGAACATATAAATGTGGTTGACAGAGCAGCAGCAGAGTATGAGAGGATTGACTGTAATTTTGAAAGAAGATCAAACCAGATGGTGATGATTAGCACTTTTTAGCAATAAAATATTTTAAAATTAAGGTATGTATATTTTTAAATATAGCGCTATTGTACACTTAATAGACTGAAATTCATGTAAAAAATAACTTTTGTATGCACTAGGAAACAAACAAAAAAAAATTAATGTGACTTGCTTTATTGGGGTTGTCTGGAATCAAACCTGTAATTTCTCCGAGTTATGCCTGTATAAAATATATTAGGAATCTGAGAGAGAATGGATGTGTGTGTATATACGCCTGGGCCACTCTGTTGTACAGCAGGAATGATCACAACCTTGTCAATTAACTATTCTTCAGTAAAACTTAAAAAATATTAGGAAGCTATGTTAGAAATTATTTTAGAACAGTTTTCTATAAAACAGAATTTGGTTAATCTTGAGCCTCATCTGAATGAGCTTAATTTTCTCAATGTGAAAAATAACTTCTGTAGGCGATAATTCCATGGCAATATTTAATAGCAAGTTAAAAAATCTTTAATGAACTTTATGAAGTGTGGAGATTTTTGAGTCAATAATTATTTTGCTTTTTCTAAGAGATGAATCATGAACAAAACTGTTGCCACTTATCGGCAGGTGACTATTTAAACATTCTGAATATTGGCGTTCCCGTCATGGTGCAGTGGTTAACAAATCCGACGAGGAACCACGAGGTTGCGGGTTTTGGTCCCTGGCCTTGCTCAGTGGGTTAAGGATCCTGTGTTGCCGTGAGCTGTGGTGTGGGTGGCAGACGCGGCTCAGATCCCACGTTGTTGTGGCTGTGGTGTAGGCCGGTGGCTATAGCTCTGATTAGACCCCTAGCCTGGGAACCTCCATATGCCGTGGGAGCGGCCCTAGAAAAGGCAAGAAAAGACACACACACAAAAAAATCTGAATATTTAACATTTAAAACATAATAAATTTACACTTTTATTTCTGAAAGGTGAATCATTTCGACATTATCAAATGTTACAATATATTCTTAGTATTTGTAGTACAAGGAAAAGGTTAAATATAATTCACGCATACAAACAGAAATATCAATAAAAATATGATAGCTAATATCTTCAGTACTTAAAATATTTTACCAAAGCACTGTTGTACACAGTAGTTAAACACAACCATGTGGCTTACGTTATTTTTCCTTCAACTACAAGTCATTTAAAGATAAAAAGTATTTAAATAAAACACAGTGCAAGCCACACTTAATGAATTCTTTGCATGTTTCATACCCGAACACTTTAGGCATATTCACTCAATTTTAATTTTAGAATATATTACATGAGAGCTACATTCTTTTCATAGAGGCATGTTTAGTAATGTCAGAAAAAAAAAAACCTGCCTTTTCTGAAAAAAGTCTTCCAATTAATATGAAATCTAATGAAAAGAAAGTATGGACAGGATTGCCGAAAGCTGACATGGACATTAGGGTTTCCAGTAACAGTGAGTTAAAACCTAAGGGGAAAATATCAAAACCATCTTTAATATTTTCAGGATATCAAGATAGTTGTTTTAAAATCATGAATTCTGGGTAGAGGGAAACCTGAAAAACATTTCCTTTTTATTACAAGGCGTGATGTGTCCTTCAAAATATCCTTTATCGTACACATTTACACCCGAAGCACCCCACATCTGGTCAAAAATCATGCAGTTTCACTAAAACGTGAATTTGTACCTTTTTCATAATAGTTGGATGGCTTTTATAAAAATAAAACTCTTTCCTTAGGAAAAAAAGAAAAAAGTTTGCCAATTGGAATATCTCCACCCTAAAAAAAAAGACTTTTTCCTCTGAAAATAATCTTCAGTCCCTGGTTCTATGAATATTCACTGACTTATTCAAATGGAAACAAATTATGGTGCTTCTAGACACTAGTTTTGTTTTTGTTTTTGTTTTTCCCTTGCAGAGTCTGAAATAGCATCTGGAAACCATCACTAGATTGGTTAGATGCACAAGCAAGCACTAGTGAACACAACTGGATCTGCTGCCACCTCCGTTCCACTACCATTCAAGCGTCTGTCCAAAGGGACTGGTAATCTGCAGTCTTGTAACGTCATCAGCTGTCCTCTTTTCCAACCATATGTTCACAGATGTTTGAGTTTATATCTAAACTCGATATCATTTGATGGTGGTAAAATGCCCAAGCCTGCACGGGACTGGTCCAAGGGGGGACATTTAACGTGGCTCTCCACCAGCTCCAGGTCAAAATAGGAAAGCATCAGAATCAAAAATTGCTTGATTTCCTGGACAGCAAATAATCTTCCAGGACAGATCGTAGCCCCTGACCCGAAGGGCATATAGTAATACTTTAACTTGAGTCCATGACTGTAGAAGGTGGTCTTTGTCTTTCCATTTTCATCAAGATAGCGATCATATTTAAAAGTCTGTGATAAAGAGACAAAACACATTCATAAGCTATTTTTTTAAAGGAATTTCTCTTTTTCTTAACTGGGAAGGAATTTTCTTTTTTAATCCAACCTATCAGCAATTTAACAAATGCCCCACCTTCCATCAGAGAGTAAGAAGAAACAAGAACTTAAGGACAACTGATGAGAATGTGAAAGCTGGAGTTGCCCTTGTGGCTCAGAGGGTTAAGAATCTGACCAGTATTCATGAGGATGCGGGTTCAATCCATGGTCTCGCTCAGGGGGTTAAGGGTCCAGTGTTGCCATGAGCTGTGGTGTAGGTCACAGACACAGCTTGGATCCAGTGTTGCTGGGGCTGTGGTATAGGCCGGCAGCTGCAGCTTGGATTCGACCCCTAGCCTGGAAACATCTATATGCCACAGGCGTGGCCCTAAAAAGACAAAAAAAGAGAGAAAGAGAATGTGAAAGCTTTATACCTCCACTCCTGCCTGGGTGACTAGTTCCTTCCCCCAAGAGGCAGAACTAGAAAGAAGGATTCAGATCAGAAACTAGAGGAGTCTGTATACCAGCCCCTAATTTCCTGGATTTGGAAAGAGGCACTTTTTAAGGAAGAAGAAAGGCAGCAGCTTTATTATCACAACAGCACATATAATCTAGTAGAGACTATGTGATGACAAAAATCAGGAATAAAAATTAAAAATTCAAGCATCATCTAAAGTTTCCAAAATATATGAATATCTGACATAATAAAGGAGAGAATCCCTGTAGGTTTGATGATGAAATCAACCCTGCCATCGTAACTTTCCTCTTTATTTCAACCTGGGTAGACATCACCTCGATGCTGAACTTTGAGGAAGAGTCACTTACCAAAGGGTCTGGGTAGATTTCTGGATCCAGGTGCATTAATTGTGGATAAAGCGCTATGATGTCATCTTTTCGGATGTTATAGGATCCGTCCTGGAGGTGCAAAGTGAAATCCTCTTTAGCAGTCCGGATGTTGAGGGAGGCGCTGGAAAGCCTCAGAGACTCCTTGATGATACTGTCTAAACGTTTTAAAGGGAAGCGGGAAGAAAGAAGGAAGGACAAAGTATTTAAAGGGCAAGTAATGCAGAGTCTGAAATCCTTCTAGCAGCCAACAACACAAAGCTGAGCAGACTCTGGGAAGCTGGCCAGGTAAAAACGTCTCCAGTTTTTCTGTGCTGTGATCGATGATTTGGTTGTATCCCAATGTATTTTTTATCTGATAATCTGAGTTAACAATCTTTTGACAAAGATGTAATCTTGTTGGTCATCAATAGAAACTAGACTTTCATAATTTTCAGGAAAGATCATCTTAGTTCTACACAACACTAGCCATCTGACATGATTGGAAAAATCATTAAATCACTTTTATGGGAATTATTCGAAGTTTATCACTGTTGAGATTCAATATCTGAAGACTTTTCTGTAAAAATATTTTTCCGGATGGTTAGTGCAGCTTCACCTGGGTGTTGACAAGAACTCGTTTTGATCATTCCACTCCTGGTGTTGTGTGATAATGCCCTGTGTTCTGGTAAGGACACAGAGGGCACAAAGGAACCGGCTGAGAATAGCTAAAATACATATAATGACGAGTTCCTGCCTGACCTTCCCATCTCTGTCCTTTTTATTGTCATGCTTTAAGCGCTATCACATGGTTGTACATAAAATCACAAATGAGAGCCAACACCCCAAACCCACCTAGTATAGGCATGCTGTCAAGTTCTATTTGATTCAAATAAATAGGCTTATCGTCCAAGCTAATTTTTTGGCCCGCCTTCTCCAGTGTTTTATTCACTTCTTCAGAAGCTGCTTTCATTGCTTCAGGGCTCCTATTAAAAGTTAAGAGAAAAAGAAAAGATACAGAGAAAGTGGGAAAGGGACATTCCCATTGATTTTTTACTTTATTTTATAGTTGTGTTTAAGTCCTTGGATATTAGCAAAAACTGTTGCCTTAAAAGCATCTTGCTACATAGAAGTAAGAGTTTGGCCAGACTTTTAAATGATTCTGATAAGGATTCAATGGTCAAATCAGTCAAATGCATGGAAATTGAGAAGGAAAATTCCACCTAAGATAACAGTCTTAGGAAGATCCTGCGTAGTGCAGTGGGTAAAGAATCCAGTGCTGCTGCAGTGCTGGTGCAGGTTGTGACTGCAGCGCAGGTTTGAGCCCTGGACCGGGAACTTCCACATGCCACAGGGCAGCCAAAAAACCAAATAAATAAATCAGAAAATTCCCATCATGGCTCAGTGAAAATAAACCCGACTAGTATCCGTGACGATGTCGGTTCTACCCCTGGCCCCACTCAGTGGTTTAAGGACCCAGAGTTGCCATGAGCTGCAATGCTGGTAACAGACAAGGCTTGGATCTGGTGTGGCTGTGGCTGTGGCTGTGGCCAGCAGCTGCAGCTCCAATTTGACCCCTAGCCTGGGAACTTCCATATGATGCACCTGGTGGCCCTTAAAAATAAATAAATAAATAAATAAATAAAATAATTCCAAAATGCTGGCTAAAGTGCCAAAGGAAATTTAAATGTACCCTTAAAATCCATGTGAGTCCATGTAGAACATCGTTTCCATTTAGAAGATACTTTATTTTTCTAACACTTTAGGGGAATGAATGCTGCTTCATTTTAGTGCACTGACATTTTCTGTACACTCGGTGCCGTGGCAACATATCCATAGAACAGGATCACAGAAACTGAGCCTCAGAAATGTCTGACTGATAAGTCTTTGTGTGATTATCGTAAAATAGCTACTCATTCCCTATATGATATAAAATTCAGGGTGTAACCTTACTGTGAAAACTGGAATTTATTCCAGATGGTGCTTTCTCTTGTAAAAACTGTGGAAGACATTTAACCTTGGACACAGATTAGCACTTTTTTTAATATCTAAAATTGCTTAAAGATATTTTTTATATTAAAGACATAAAATTATCAGCCCTCAATGAACCTTTGGCATTCCCAATCGTACGAAGTAGTAATTCTGTGTCTTCGTGACACTAAACTTCCAATTTAACTGGAAGAAGTCAATAAACCATTTGAATGTCAAATTCCTAAAAGAAATCACGTTGTGCAAAATGTAGGTTGCATGTAGGTTTTTTGTTATATACAGTTTTAAAAGGCAAACTCTAGCTAAACCCCATCAATAACAATATATAATGTTTGATCTATAGCCACCAGAGTTGGCTGTAGTAAGGTAGTGAGTGATGACTAGTTGAATGAAAGAAAAAAGCAGTTAACACAAATTAGGAAGGTATGGGCACTGCGTCTTTCACTGACGATGCCGTGGCAATCATGAGAGTCTTTTTATGTTCTGAAGACCAAATTCATGGACTTAAGGAGGCATCATGAAAAGCGGCCTGGAGTTAGAGCAAGGGCTCTGGGAGCAGACAGCCCGCATTGACCCTGTACCAGCGGGTTCCCTTCCCTGGAATCTCACCTGGGAGCTGAGATTTTATAGAGTCTCTGTTTTGTGAGATGCCTGTACCAGTCACAGCTGTTTTCAGAGGATGAGCTGATACTGTTAAACATTTACAAGGGTGAATGGCACATTCTTATTTTGTTTTATTTTAATTAATTTATTTATTTATTTATTGCTTTTTAGGGCCGCACCTGTGGCATATGGAGATTCCCAGGCTGGGGTCAAATTGGAGCTGCCGCTGCTGGCCTATACCACAGCCACAGCAACATCAGATCCGAACTGTGTCTGTGACCTACACCACCGCTCACAGCAATGCTGGATCTTTAACCCACTGAGTGAGGCCAGGGATTGAACTACATCCTCATGGATGCTGGTTGGGTTCATTAACCGCTGAGCCACGATGGGAACTCCTTTTTTTTTTTTTTTAGTTAGAATGGTTGAATTTCTGCATTCTACTAAAATAAATAAATGACTTCAGCTACTAGTCATTACCTAATCGTTTGGAATAAGCACCAGAAAGTCGCCGGAATGGTGTTGGCTTGCGATGCCCAGAGGACAGCGAGGAGCGACTTGGCTTTCTCTGCGTCATCTAAGGTGGAGAGGGTATCATTCAGAAACCTGACCAGTTCCGAGATGTGGTCTCTCTTTCTGAGCTTCTGGAGCCGCAGGCCCTCAGCCAGTTTCTCCCGGGCATAGTGGCCCGTCTTGAACACATGAATCGGGAAGCCTGCTACCAGGGCTGGAAAGATCTTGTCAAACTGCTTGAAGTTGTCAAGGTTGTTTAGGATGAGTGCTTTCTGTGCATCGTGCCCTATAGGGTCTTTGCCAAAGAGCGTGACGTAGCCAGCCTCAAACATCACTCGGTAGCAGAAGGAATACATGCCCTCTGTCACCCAGGCGGGCTTCTCCGGTTGGGGGGCCACCTGGGGTCTCAGGACAAGTTGGAGGTTTTCCATCATGGCTGCGGCAAGCAAATTCAAGGCGTCACCCTGCAGGGTCTTGATGATAGTTTTATTTATGTTATCGGTGGTATTTCCATCACTGGGGTCAATGCTTCTGTGCCCAAATGCCTAATGGTAAATGAAATATGTGAAAAATGAAATTACACCTGACCTAGGATTTGCAAATGGCTGAAACACAAATTAGATGCTTTCATGATTCTCTCCTTGTTAAAGAAAGGGAAACTGGACTTCTTACATACAATTTCAAAGCAAATTTACAAATGTACAGATAAATGGCCAAATCATGCCTTTCCTTCAAGGCCAAGTTTAAATCCCGGATTATCAGTAAAACTTTCCTCACAACCACTCCGGTCTTCTATTTCATATTTTCCTTATGCTTCTGCGTTAATTTGCACATTAATTTGACACTAATCAAGAATGGTTTTTAATCATTTGTTCTCTTTTGTATTCTTTCTAGACTAGAACCAGACTTTAAGTTACTTAGTAGCAGAGACCATGTCTAATATTTCTTTGCAGAGGCTCAGCTAATACTGATTAAGATTTTCTCTATAAAAGAGCCTCTTAGATTGCATTAAGTGGTCCCAAAATATCTGGTCAATTCCTTAACAAAATTAAACAATTGGGAGTTCCCATCATGGCACAGCGGAAACGAATCCAACTAGGAACCATGAGGTTGCGGGTTTGATCTCTGGCCTTGCTCAGAGTGTTAAGGATCAGGTGTTGCATGAGCTGTGGTGTAGGTCGCAGACATGGCTCGGATCCAAGTTGCTGTGGCTGTGGTGTAGGCCAGCAGTTGTAGCTCCTATTGGACCCCTAGCCTGAGAACCTCCATATGCCATGGGTGTGGCCATAAAAAGCCAAAAAAAAAAAAAAGTAATCAATTGTTTGGCACACAGGTTGTGTCTGCAGATGCTGCATGCGCTCTGGGTCTTGCGTAGAAATCATTTACATGAGTGAGGTTTGTACATGTCTCATTCATATAGCGCCCTCTGGCTCAGTGAAACATTTAACTTTTATTTCATAAGCTGATTAAGAAATGCAAATCTATACCTATTTTGCTTTTTAAAATAATTAGTACCAAGAGATTAAGTCTAATTTGATTCATTATGTTTCAAAGAGGAAGTTCCCGTCGTGGCTCAGTAGTTAACAAATCCGACTAGGAACCCTGAGGTTGGGTGTTTGATCCCTGGCCTTGCACAGTGGGTTAAGGATTCGGCACTGCCGTGAGCTGTGCTGTAGGTCGCAGACGCAGCTCGGATCCCGCGTTGCTGTGGCTCTGGCATAGGCTGGTGGCTACAGCTCCGATTAGACCCCTAGCCTGGGAACCTCCATATGATGCAGGTGCGGCCCTAAAAAGACAAAAAGACATTGTTTTTCCAAGAATCTCCATGTAAGGATCACCCTCGTCAACATCTTTATCTGTAAATCCGAGTAAATCAAAATGATGAAATAGATGGATGCATGAAAAGTAGATAATAAACAAACCAATCACTGTATAAATGCAAACCCAGTTACCTTTGCAGAAGCAGTGAAGTGAAATTTTTTCCAGTCAAGGTATTTTCCATGACACAACACTTTATGGTAGGACAAGGGATTTGTGATGAAGTGGACATAGTTTCCCATGAGTTGGCAGGTAAAAATGTGACCATGTTTCCTTTGGTTTGCTCGGAGGAACTCAAGAGGATTGGCACCAAATTGCAGTGCACAACCCAGATAGGGAATTATCCCACTCTCCAGAGGTGGTTCGCCCGTTTGCCTGTAAGACACAAATAGATGACAGATGTGGGAAATTACACATCGTTCTTCATTTCTATCTATTTACATTCATTTTTTACCACTGACTTCAAAATGCTAGTGTATTGATACTTTTCTTGTTGGTGGGGTCCTTCACTAAAATGAGTTAGATTAACCTAGTAACAGGATATGCTAGTGACAGTGATAGTTAAATCCATCCATCCATCCATGTGTATACATTCGACAAACAGCGAATGTCTAATATGCGCTATGCACTGTTCCCGGTGATGAGGAGGATAGGATCAACAAGACCAATAAGCTTTCTGCTCTTGATAGAGAGATGAAACTACTTTCTAGTGTTGATTTTTTCTCTAGGCATCATTTCCCCAAGTATCTCAAAATGTTTCATGTGTTTTCTCTAAAGATAGAGAATACTGCATAACAGGAGGAATTGCAGAATTGAAGTCTTCAAAATCTTCATAGTTTAAATATATTATTCTTCTGTAATGATAGTTGAAGAGGGAAATATTTGATAAATTAACATATTATAAAATGAAATTGTCAGATAAGTATTGCCATGATCATTGATGATAATTCAATGCTCTTTCCTTCTATTTTAAATGTTTTTATTTAAGAATATAAATGTTTATTTTCCAACATAAGCCACTATCCCTCTGGGTAGAATGACATAGCGTAAAAGACTTAATTTTCTTTTCATAGTTTGCAGGTAAGTAGTTTAATTAAAATAGAAACTATCAGGCCTGAATTAAAATATCTTAATGGACAAAGAAACCTATAAAAGGTAGACAACATATAACAATCTACAGAACTAAAGATACACCTGCCTTGGGTAATTCTGTTTTTGGAAGTTGATATTGCAGAGAATATTTACATAACCCCCCTCCTCCACACACACACACACACGGTCTCTGAGCCAATCAGAAGTTAAAAAAACTATGGCTCTATCTCTGACTCTATTTGTATTTCTTGAACCAATTATAAATGATACATACAAATAAAAGTGATGTCTCATACATTTAGCAGTTTCCCAATTTGCCATGGTTGATTATCATTAATAAAAAAAGAGTAATATAATGATGGATGCAGGCTCTGTGCTCTGGTCCAGCCCAGGCTGAATCTACACAACACATAAGAATTGACTGAAAAGAGAACACTTAGTTAATCAAAGCATCTATTTAATCCCTAAGATGGGAACTGCAGATCCAATTTACCACTTGTATCCTGACTTATCCAGACTTTCTCTTTATACGGACATATAAGCACACATAGAGCTTATAAAATTTCTGCCAGTGATGTTTAACAGGTTTGTCCATTTTTACATCACCATTGGTATATGTCAATACTAAAAAGGAAACTGTCATTATTCAAAATTTTAAAGTATCTTTTTATACCTCACAAAAGATTGTGAGATATAAAAAGATACTTTAAAATTTTTAAATCAAAATGTTTTCATTTAAAAACTTAAGGAAGAAAGTGTTAGCACAGGTAAGTACAGAAAACCAACTTTATGGTATAACAGTGAAGGTAAAAGGGCATTAAATGAAGGAAGAAAAATGCAATTTACAGGTAAAATTTCCCTTACCTTCTCCTCATTCCAAGAAGAAGCCATAAACAACAGCACACTGCTGTCACAATCCCCCCAAGCAAAGATATGCTCATCATTTTGTGAATCACCTGCAAACTTCCGAGGAGGAGCGTCTGTAGCGAGAAAGGTAAGGACGTCACAACAGAGGCTCCAGCAAGACATTATATATAAGGTAAAATGGTACACTTGAGTGACCAAAGCAAACAATTAACCACCCTATTAGGAATAAAAGAAAAAAAAAAAGAACTGGCCTTGAACTAAGTCCACAGGTATCAGAAGCGGATCCAAAACAATCAGAGACCTGCAATACTTGATAAGTTGAAGGTCTCTCAAACCTATGTTGACTTAATGTTCAAACCTGGGAATGACAGCTAATATTACAAATTTAGTATGCTTATAAAAAGAACAAATAAATCTGTACAGGATCAACATCTCACATAGAGATGTCAGCCATAATAAGGAAAAATCAGTGTAATTATTAAGCTAATGATTTAGTCTTTTTACCTTTGAGAAGAAATCAGTTGAAATGATTTATCAGAGAGATAGTGGCCAAGTTCAAAGGAAAGTGAACTGAGTGAAATGTTTCTGTGCTTCATGTTTCAATACTTTTACAAAATCATAGCCATGTTACTATATATGGTAACATGTTACTTACCTAATGTCCTGAAAAATGCATCTTCTAGATGCATCCAAACATCCACATAATTGCATCTTCCAGTTAAAAACAGTTTATCTTAAAGCCTTCGGACTTCATCAGCCATTTTGTTCTAATTGGAAATATGTTCTGTAATTTTTCTGATTGCTAAAGGAATACAATTTCATTTCAAACAATTGAAGACTAACTGAAACATATCTTGGTCGAAAGGGAAAGTCAATTCATAGTTTACCTCCTCTATTACTGCTCACTCAGAGGTAACAGCCGCTGTTTGATATTTTTCCTTCCACACTTTAGTTCTATGCACACTTGAACAGTAATTGAGCACCTATTCTGTGCCAAGAAGTCTTCAAAGGCATTCTGGCTACAGGATTATTAAGACCAACAGATTCCTACTCTAATGAAGGGAGTTCCCGTTGTGGTGCAGTGGAACTGAATCCAATTGGTACCCATGAGGACTCGGATTCAAACCCTGGCCTCGCTCTGAGGGTCGGGGATCTGGCGTTGCCTGAGCTGAGGTGTAGGTCACAGACGTGGCTCAAATCCTGCGTTGCTGTGTCTGTGTCATAGGCTGGCAGCTGTAGTTCCAACTCGACCCCTAGCCTGGGAAATTCCATGTGCCATGAATGCCGCCCTAAAAAGCAAAAAAACAATACAAAATAGACAAACAAAAAACCCAGAAAAAAACCACACCAATCCCCCCACTCTAATGAATAAACTATTTCAGTAGAGAGACAGATAATAAGATATGACATGAATAAAATAAAACAAGCTCTACAGAGCTACTGGGAGATGAGAGTGATGGGAGATAGATAGGTCTCTCAGAGGAGGTAGCCTCTAAGATCTGAATGACAAGAAGGGATTAGCCAAGTGAAAAACAGAAGGAAGAGAACTCCAGGCAGAGAGCAGCAGGTGCCAAAGTCCTGAGTTAGGGAACCTGGGGTATCTCTCTGTATTAAGAAGCAGAAAGAAGTAGGATAGATGGGAGGAGATGAATAAGAGGAACCTGGGTGAAGACACAAGCCCAAAAGATAGGCAAGAGCTAGTTGCCATAGGGATGCTTTAGAGCGGGGAGAGAGATTTTTGAGGGCAACAGATCAAAACGCTCGCCTCAGCTATGCAGATCGCTGTGTTGTCAGGTGGACAACTGAACTTGAGTCTGAAACTAGGGAGGAAAGTCAGGGGTGGAAATAGGAATCTCAAGTCACTGGCATTTGATGGCATTTAAAGCCCAAAGACCTTATCAGATCACTGAGGGACGCAATAAAGCCAGAAGAGAGTCAAGCCCAATGTCAGCCCAGAGAGCTGCTCTCTCCTTGAGGTCAGTCAGAGAGCAGGAAAAGAGGAGATGGGTCCAGACAAGCCAGGAGGAAAACGCACAGGAAGCAAAGGGAGGGGTGCTGGAAGCAAAATGAGAGATTATCCACATCGCAAGTGCTACACTGAGGTCAAGGAAGACGACAACGAAACTGGCCATCGCTCTTGACAGCATGGAGAGAGCCTGTGAGCCACATAAACACACACGCCATGATGGGGTTCTAGGAAAGACTTCGGGTTTTTTATAGCACTAAAAAATGAATACAGGAGTTTCTGTCGTGGCTCAGTGGTTAACGAATCCGACTAGGAACGATGAGGTTGGGGGTTCGATCCCTGGCCTCACTCAGTAGGACAAGGATCCAGCATTGCTGTGAATTGTGGTGTAGGTTTCAGATGCAGTTCAGACCCCGAGTTGCTATGGCTCTGGTGTAGGCCAATTAGACCCCTAGCCTGGGAACCTCCACATGCCACGGGTGTGACCCTAGAAAAGACAGAAAAAAAAAATGAATACAGTATTACGGGTATTTCCCACAATATGTAGGTATTATATATGTGTCTGTATAGACCTCTTCATTTCTTACGTGTGCATAGTCTTGCATTGACTGAATGTACTATGATTTAATAACTGGTCTCCCGCCGGGGGATGTGGGGGGGCAATCTGGTTTGTTTCCAGTTTTTGGCTACAGAATCCATAGATTTATTTCATGATTCTTGCCTCCTTAAACAGAGACCGTATATATTTTTTCACAGGCTATTTGTCATCATAATTATGAATATCAAGCATTGTGTGGCAGTACCTAGATTTCTCCATCTATTTAGATTTTTGCAAGGCATTGTGTATGTTAAGCATATTTAGACTGATATGCCTTATTGAATTACTATGTCTGTTTTCTACATGACTCCGTTAAAAGCAGAACCTTTAGTGGCTGTCACAACAGGGTATCATAGTCAGAGAACACAGCCATCTGACAGCCAAACATTTTAACGCTTTGGAGTCAACTCTCAAGCAAACAAATAGAAATGAACATGTGGGGGGAAAGGGGGTACCTGGGACCCCTTGGAATTATCTGCAACTTCCTGTGACTCTATAATTTTGGCAAAATTAAAAGATTTTCTAGGCAGTTCCCGACGTGGCTCAGTGGTTAATGAATCTGACTAGGAACCATGAGGTTGCAGGTTCGATCCCTGGCCTCGCTCAGTGGGTCAAGGATCCAGTGTTGCTGTGAGCTGTGGTGTAGGTCGCAGACTCGGCTTGGATCCTGAGCTGCTGTGGCTGTGGTGTAAGCCAGCGGCTACATCTCCGATTCCACCCCTAGCCTGGGAACCTCCATATGATGCAGGTGCAGCCCTAGAAAAGACAAAAAGACCAAAAAAAAAAAAAAAAAAAAAAAGATTTTCCAAATGGTAAAAGAGAAGTCCATTGATGACTCCAGGAAAACTTCTTAAGTCTTGCCTTCCTCACGCCTCTCTCAGAACTGCAGGAGCTCCCTCGGGTGCAGCCTGATTCTCCTAACCCAGGCTGGTCTTCCCGCTTTGGCCACACCGTCCCTCTTCCACACAACGAAAGCCCAGGAAGCACACACACCCAGTTCTCCTTGGTGGGCTGAGAAAAAGCTGAGGCGGGAATATCAACTCATATTTTTCTTGTTTACATACAGTTTCTGTCTTTCCTCTGCATGTGTCACTTCTTATTACTGTCACACGTCCACACATGGCATCTATCACACCCCTAACGTGCTGCCTCTCTGGTGAGGGGGAATTCAGATGCTTCTTAACAGCTCTCAAAACTATTAACAGGCTGCAAAGAAATACCCACCAGGGTTCCTGGTGAGTCAAACACATAGAGTTTCGGGTGTGGATTCTGTGACAAAGTGATCCCAGTGACCGGAAATAAATAAATGCAAGCTGAGTGGGAACGTTGTTTGCTTGCTTTTTTCTTCTCTGCTACATTTGACATTGTGAAGTTTTATTCCCCCCCCATACACACACACACACACACACACACACACACGCTAGGCACCTACTACATGTGCCGGGGCGGTGGTCTACACTGGGAACACAGTGGTGCACGAGGAAGCCAGGAGGCCTAGCCTGTGGGGTTCCCACAGCAGCAGGCAGAAGGGTAAGTGACCCCCTCAGGCAGAAAGGAGTGTGTTTTAGTTGCCAGAGGCCTGGAATGGACCGGGCTTAGTATCGAAAGCCTTCACGCCTGCCAGAGTCTGTCCATCCCCCTGGGTGTGAGGCACCGTGAAGGGCACACGGTGCCAGTAGAGAGAGAGCTCCTCCTGGGCCTCAGAGAGCAGAGGGGCCGTGTCCCACACCCCAGCTCCGCCCAACAGATCCAGGCAAAACCTGGGAACTAGAGGGACCGAAAGCAGAGGGAACGGCTCAGCCTATTCGCTTATGTAACCCGATGGCACAGATGAGGTTTCTATTAAGAAATGCAGTAAACAAAGCTCACGGGGATTCACCCATCAGCGGGTCCTCTAAGTAGAATGAGCTGTGAATGTGGTTGGGGATTCACCCATCAGCGGGTCCTCTAAGTAGAATGAGCTGTGAATGTGGTCAAGCGACTGAGTCACACCAGCTGTTTTCTTGAATTCACAAGTCAAATCAATTCCGTTAATGCAAAACCTTGCCCATTCTTGGAGCCTCACTGGGGCGGGGGATGGGCCCCTGGGTCAGAGGCAGAACAATGCGGAAAGGGCTGGGAGGGGTCGTGTTGGGATTAACGGGGGGTGGGGGGGTCCCTTTTCATAAGCAGCTCTTAGGCAAAGTGTCTTCCCATTTGAGTCACGTCTTCATCTTTTATTTTAGAAAAAAAAAACCAGTGTTGTTACAGTATATACAGAATATCTTATCCTCAAATACTGTTTTGAGCCCCAGTGCAGCCCCTGCTGTGCTGTGTCACAGGAGAACACCTGTCCCCCTAGGTAACGGGGGGCCTCGGACTGGACTTGAAAGCTAAGTGGCAGCTTTGCTTTAAGTCTCTCCTTAATCTGAGTTTATCCAGGACAGAGGAAAGTGAGAGCAATGGTCCCTGGGACCCAGGGGTCCCCCCAACCTCACCTGGAGGGTAAGAGAGCCCAGGGGGAGAGAGGAAGGAGACACCGGGAGGGGAGGATGGGCGCGGGGAAGAGGGAGGGAAGGCTGGACTTTTTTCCACTTTTTAGTTGTTATGCATCGTGCTGCTGTGAACATTCACATTCCTGTTTCCGTGGCAATGTATGTTTTCAGTCCTGAGTCTACAGCTAAGGGTGGATTTGCTGGGTCCTAGGGTCATATCGGAGCTCTGCTGAAACCTAGAGCAGTTAGGTCCATTAACCTGTAACTTGCTCGAGAAATGATGTGCTGCCACCTGCCTTCACTCATCAAGCTACTTTAATTGCCCTCCACGTAGCCTAAACAAGATGCTTTCCTGAGTTGTTGGCCAGGAACTTGGACTCAGCTGTGTCCAGCTTGAGCTCAAGCCAGTTGGGGCCACAGATCCTCCTACTGCTCCTGCTCAAATGTCTGATCCGGGACCTTTGACATCAGAGGACGCAAACCCCCACCCTCAGACCCCGCATCCACAGCTAATTGCACCTGCGCAGGAGGAAGGTTCACTCGCCTTTCTTTCATCTCCAATCACCTCTGCCTGCGCTGCCCACGCTGCCCACGCCCCTACACCAGCCACGCCTTGGCTTTAGTCCATAAATAGCCCAAGCCCCTCACCTTTGGGAGGTGGATTTTCGATTTCCCGGCCTCGTGAGCAACCCCTTCCTCGGCTGCCAACCTTAGCGTCTTGGTGTCTTGGCTTCTGGCTGTCTGGGCGCTGGGCAAACAAACCTGGTTCGGGAACACTCCCATTAACTTTTTTGCACAAACCGTTTTCCAAAGTGGGTGCACTCTTTTACAGTCTAACTAGCAATGTAAGAAGGTTCCAGTTTTCCAGGGCTTTGTCAGCAGTTTCCATTGTCTCTGTTTTTAGTTATGGCCGTCAGAGTGGGTATGAGGTAATATCTCATTATGCGTTTGGTGATTTTCATTCCCCTAATGACTCATCATGTTGAGCATTTTTTTTTTTTTATGTGATTGTTGGCGGTTTGTAAATCTTCTGTGGAGGATGTCTGTTTAAATCCTTTGCTCATTTTTTAGCTCCGTGGTTGTCTTTTTGTTTGAGTGTAAGAGTTCTTTCCGTACTCTGCAGGCCGTACCCTCACAGATAGGATTTTCCAACATTTCCTCCCCTTTTGCAGGTTGTCTTTCGCCTTTTCGATAGTATCTTTGAGTGCACAAAGGCTTTTAATTTTGTCGAAGCCCAATTTACCCATTTTTTTAATTGGTTACTTATACTTTGAGTGCCATAGCTAAGAAACATTGCCTAATTCAAGGTCAAGAAGACTTAACGCCTGTTTTCCCCCTAAGAGTTTTACAGTTTTAGTTCTTACATGTAGGCTTTGGGTCCATTTTATGTTAAGTTTCGTATATGGTATGAAGGTTGGGGGTCCTTGTTCACTGTTTTGTGCAGGAGTATTCAGTTGTCCAGCAGCATTTGTGGAAATGAATGTTCCCATTGAAATCTCTTGGTGCAGTTTTTGAAAATCAACTGACGTTCAGGTAAGGATGTATTTCTGGACTTCTTTTTTGGTATCAATCCATGTGTCTATCCTTAGGCCAGCATCACAGTCTTGATTACTATAGGCCTGTAGCAAGTTCTGTAATCAGGAAATGTGAGTCTTCCTGATTTGTTGTTCTTCAAGATTGTTCTGGATATTCTCGATCGCTTACATTTGCATGTGAATTTTAGAATGAAGCTGTAAATTTCTGCTCCCCCCCAAAAAAAAGCTGGAGTTTTGATAGGGATTGAATTCTCTCTGTAGATCAATTTGGGGAGTAATGTCCTCTTAACACTAAGTTTTCTGATCCATTAACAGGAATGTCTTTCCATTTATTTAAGTCTTTAATCTCTTTCAATGACATTTTCAGGTTTTCAGTTTACAAATCTTGCACTCTCTTTGTTAAATTTCTTCCTGGAGGTTCGAACTATGGTGCTGTGCGTTAAGAATTGCGTCGCCGCAGAGGTGTGGTTCAGGATAGGTGGGGTGAAGGATCTGGCGTTGCCACAGCTATGGCTTGGATTCAGTCCCTGGCCCAGGAATTTCCATATGCCGTGGGTGTGGCCATAAAAAAAAGTATTCCTAAGATATTTTATTCTTATTGATGCTATTTACAAGGAATTGTTTTTGCAATTTCATTTACAGATTGTTCATTGCTAGTGTATAGAAACAAGCTGATGTTGGGGGTGCTGATTTTGCTTTTGTTGAACTTGTTTATTAGCTCCAAGGTTTTTTGGTGGATACTTTGTGATTTTCTTTTTTCTTTCTTTTTTGCATATGGAAATTCCCAGGCTAGGGGTTGAATCAGAGCCAGAGCTTGCAGGCCTACACCACAGCCATAGCCAAACTGGATCCAAGCTGTATCTGCCATCTATCCCACAGCTTGCAGCAGCACTAGATCCTTAACCCACTGAGCTAGTCCAGGGATGGAACTTGCATCCTCTTGGATACTATGTTGGGTTCTTAACCCTCTGAGCCACAACAGGAGATCCTTTACAATTTTCAACATGCAAGAATAATGTTCTCTTGGAGTTCCCATCGTGGCTCAGTGGAAACGAATCTGACTAGCACCCATGAGAACTAAGGTTCGATCCCTGGCCTTGCTCAGTGGATTAAGGGATCTGGCATTGCTGTGAGCCGTGGTGTAGATGGCAGATGCGGCTTGGATCCTGCACTGCTGTAGCCTTCGGTATAGGCCAGCAGCTACAGCTCCAATTCTACCCCTAGCCTGGGAACCTCCATATGCCACCCTATAAAAAAGATACTGTCTTCTGAAAATTGGGTTTTCCTTTCAAATATGTATCTTTTATTTCCTTTTCTTGCCAGACTGCCCTGGATCTAACGTCAGTACAGTGTTGATAGAAGTGGCCAGGGCACAGATGCCCTGCCTTGTTTCTGACCTTAGAGGAGAGAAGCTTCATCTTCCACCATTAAAGTATGATGTTAGCTGTGGAGTTTTCATAGATACTCTTTGTCATCTTGAGGAGGGGCCCTTCTATTTCTAGGTTTTATTTTCTCTGTGTTTTTATAATGAAAAAATGTTGGATTTTCACTAAATATCTTGTTTGCATCTATTTATATAATCATGGGGGTTTTATCCTTATTAATATGATGTATTTCATTTATTTTTATTTTAATTTTATTTTTTACATGTTGAATCACTTGTGTGTTGCTGGGATAAATCACACTTGGTAATGGTTTATAATGCTTCTCACATGTTGCTGTATTCAGTTTGCAAATATTTATTTGGTTGAAGATTTTTGCACCTGTATTCATAAAGAATATTGGTCTGTGGTTAATTTTTTTTTTTTTTTTTCTCTAGGGCTGCACCTGTGGCATATGGAGGTTCCCAGGCTAGGCTAGGGGTCTAATCGGAGCTGTAGCCACCAGCCTACGCCAGAGCCACCGCAACTCGGGATCCGAACTGTGTTGTATCTGCGACTTACAACACAGCTCATGGCAATGCCCCATCCTTAACCCAGTGAGCAAGGCCAGGGATCAAACCCCCAACCTCATGGTTCCTAGATTTGTTAACCACTGAGCCATGATGGGAACTCCAGTCTGTGGTTAATTTTATTGTGGTAACTTTATCTTATTTTGGTATCAGATAAAACTGGTACTGTAGAATGTGAAAGTAATCCCTCCTCTTCTAATTTTGGGAGAATCTGTGAAGAATTGTGTGTTAATTCTTGTTTAAGTGTTTGATAGAACTTGCCAGTGAAGCCATCTGGTTCTGAGTTTTTCATTCCAGGAATTTTATTTTTTTAATTTCGACTTCAGTATTTTTCGTGTTGAAGGTCTACTCAAAATTTTATTTCTTTCTGCACGAATTTAGAAAGTTTGCATCTTTCTGGAATGAACCCATTTCATTTGGTTTATCTAATTTATTTGCATACAGTTGCTCTTGGCATTCTCTTATTTTTCTTTTTTGAATTTCTGTGATGTTGGTAGTAATGTCTCCTTGTTTATTCATCATTTTAGTGATTTGAGTCTTCTCTCTTGTCATCTAGCTAAAGATTTATCAATGTTGATCTTTTCAAAGAACCAACTTTTGGTTTTGTCAATTGTATCTATTTTTCTATGTTCAATTTCTTTTACTTTTGCTTTGATTTTTATTATTTCCTTCTTGCTGCTTGATTTGGGTTTATCTTGCTCTTCTTTTTCTAGGTTCTTAAGGTAAAAAGTTATTTGAAATTTGAAAGTTAGGTATTGAAGCCTCTATTATTGTTGAATTGCCTATCTTCTCTCCTAAATTCTGTTTTGCTTCCTATATTTTGAGGCTTGTATCTGACATTTGCTTACTTTTTCTCCTATTAATGTGCATTTTTTAAAAAATATTAAACATGCCCCAACTATAGCACAAACCAGAAGGTAATATGAAAAGTTAAATTTGTTACTTTGGAGTTCTTAACTTTTTTTCCACTGTTGTGTGTTTGTGCTAGAAATCTGATTGTCAGGTTTTTTTTTTAATGTTAATGCTTATACCGCCCTCTAGTGGACATCCATGTACACAGACATTTCCTCTGTAGTTAGGGTTACTTCTGTCTGGTTTCCTTAACTCGCACGGATGGAACAATGAACTAGAACCTAGAAAACACTGTAGAAACTCAACTCCTAGAAACAAAGCCCCGTCCTGCACCCCACACTTTGGAGCCACCAAAACTAGGCTTGAGGAGCCGCCATTCTGTTGCTGTAAACCAAAACACTGGTATTTCCAAAACTAGATGGTAAGACAAAGTGCCAGGACCTGGAGAAGCTCCAAACCCAGAGATGACAGAACTAGTCTGCATGAGCTTTTCCATTCTCACAGCATGTGGACAAAGACTGGAACCCTAGCAGTAGGTCAGACCGCCTGTCACAGCCACTTCTCCACTCATACTGAGCTCTGTGTGGTTTTGCCAGACTGTGGGGTTGGGTCTCCAGGTGAAGGGCTTCCACCCTGATTGTCTTCATGATTTTTCCTTTAACTTTGGTGCTCAGCAGTTTGGCAATGATGTTTTTTTAGGGTTTTTTTTTTTTCCTTCTTGAATCTCTGGCTTGTGTTCTTTTATTGATTTTTTTTTTTGGGGGGGTCGGGTGGTGGGGGGGATTCTTGGCTTATCATCTCCTCAAATACTCTTCTACTCCTTCCACATGCTCCTCTGGGACTGCATTTACGTATGTTAGTCTCTATTAGCCCACAGCTGTTCTTTATTATTCTGTTTTCTCTTTGTGTCTCAGTTTCTATAACTCCTACTGACTTACTTTCAAATTCACTGATTCTTTTGTAGCTTCCAGGCTGCTAGTAGGGTAATTGAGGAAATTCTTCATTTCTGAACTCACCTTTGTTTCTAGAATTTCTACTTGACTGGTTTATGGTTTCCATCTTTCTAATGAAATTCCCCATGTGTTAGTGCCTACTGTACACTTAGCCCACTAGATCTTTTAACATTTTAATCAGGGTTGTTTTACATTCCCTGTCAGTTCCAACATTTTGGTCATCTCTGAGTCTGGATCTGTTGCCTGCTTTGTTTATTTCTGAGTGGGGCTCATTTTTCTTTTTGTTGAAGCCATCTACGATGAAACTTAAATCCCTTTATGTTAGCAGGAAATAACTCATCGTGAGAGAAGGGAGAGTCTATACTGGGAATTGAGGCTCAATAGGAAGGCTTGGGTGTTTCTGGCCATGAGCTGACTCTGGTTAAATATACAACTGGGGCAGAAAGTCAGAATGGTGAGGGGAACTAGAATGTCCCCGATTTGTGCCAGCTGGAGCATGCAGCCAAGGTAGATAAAGCCAGGACTCCCAGAAGGCTGTATCCTGAGAGAGAGGACTAATAAGGAAAAGCTGCTTAGTTGGATACCTTTTTAAAATTTATTTTCTTTTGTCTGGTATTCTAGGGGTTTTAGTGGAGATGAGGAATTCTTCATGAGAGGTCAAGAGTGAGGTTTCTCTGATGAAAATTGTCCTTGTGCAGATGATGGGAGCCTGAGGGGTTTTCTTCCCTTATCAGACCAAATGAGGAGGTTCCACAGCTCTCCTCCAGGAGCCTGTCATGCGCCCCTGGCATTTGGACCACCCAGCTGAGAGATTTGCTGGAGCCACGGGGGCGACAGAAGGGAAAGCAGCCCAGCCTCCAGAATTGGGCGGAGAATGTGTCCAGCTGAGTCATCTTGAAGACGACTTGCCCAAATGGATGACCTGGGGGCAGGGGGAATGCTCTGGTAGGAAGGTCGCAGGCATGTGGGATGAAGTTTCAAGAGAGCAGGAGCTCAGAGTGAGTTACAAATAAGGGCTTGCTGATGGGAGATCCCCCGCCTGCTGAGCCCTAAGACTCTACCAAGCAGCCGGTCAGAGGAAGGGCGAAATGGATGAGGGAGGCCAGCTGGCAACCGCCCAAGAGTTTACAAGCTTCAGGCAGAGCTCTCACTGCCTGGTGGGCGGGTGGCAGTGGGAGAAGGGGGTGAGAGGAGGGTGACGTGTAGGAAGCAGCCAGAGGAGCTGTCCCTGAGGAGACAAATAGGAGACCACCTTCCTTTCTCCCTGCAGGTTTCTGATCCTAAGTCAGGTGTTACCTGGTGGAGGGGAGAGGCTTCAGTTGCACACACACAAATCAGACTTGGGAAATCTATCTATAACTAAGACAAGAGAAACTGTGAGATCTGCTGGCAAACTGTTCAGAAAAAAAAAAAAAAGTTATGTTAAACCATCATCCCTAAAAAACTTATCCTATAAGCCTGTTGAATACATTTCTCAGAGTAATCATTGTTCAATTTTCCTCTAAGTCTGTAATTATGCTGTAGGTTGTTTTTGCCCTCCCTGCTCCCGTCTCCCTGTCCTTCTCATCCTCTGTCGTCTTTCGTTATCCTCCTCCTTCCTCTCCATTCTCCTTATTACCAGCTCTGTGCACAGAGGATTTTGTCCCCAATCCTAAGCTGTCAGTCAGGGTTTCCTTGTGAAATGTCCATTGCTGACCACTGTCCACCTTCTTGAAGCACTTGGACCGCTGACCCACCTGTGGTGGCAATTCTTCAGCTCATGGCTTCTCTCTGGTAATCATTTAATCTAAATTTCCATGTGTGTTGATAGACAATGTACATGCTGGCTTTTTTATAACATAAAAAAATCCGTGCCTGTACTTTTATCTTGTTTCTATTGTCGTTTATATGTATCTTCTTTCTTCTTTGGTCAGCTTCATCTATTTGAGTTTTTCAAATAACTTTTGATGATACTGGTCAAATCTATGTTTATTGGTCAAATCTATGTTTATCATTTCCTGTTTCATTTCTGCTTTTATATTTATTCATTCCTTTCTTTGGGACTATTTGATACACTTTGCCTGTTCTCATCAATTGGAGGCCTAGCTTGTTTTCAATCTTTCTAGGTTTCTAATCTGTTTATAAGGCTCTGTTTTCACTTGACTTTCATATTAATGCTGTTTAAAATTATTCATACTCAAAGATTGCAGAAATACCCTTTTTCTTTTATGACATCAAAGTTAATTTTTCTTCATAAGGCAGTGAGATTCTGAGTGACCAAAGACAGGTGTCAGATGAAGTAGTGGCGATCATTGAGTAACTGAATATTCCCTGCTGTGGTATCTCAACCATATTATATTTAGATTTCTCCAACATCATTTCAGAGCTGTGTACAGTGAAGAAACTAACCCCCCTCCCTTTGGTCTTAGGAAGGACACAAACAGAAGAGCTATCTTCACAGACCACCTCTGTGGAACAGCCTGGTGGTTGCATCTGAAGGTAATTGGCAGTGATGATGTTTAGCTGTGTAACTTTTCAGTTGTTTTTGTTTTGTTTTGTTCCCCGAGGAGCACTGAAAGACAGACTTCTTCCATTTTCCTCAAAGATGTGGGCCAAATCAGTAAGCAAGAGCAAATTTCCATGGAAGCATTATTCAGCAACGTCTATGTTCCTCCTTTGCTGCACCAGTTGATAGAAATCTCCCCTCGAGGAGGGCATGGCCTCACATTGTGTGAAACCCTCAACCCTCCTGTCCTAAGTGATCGTGTACGTGATCTACCTGCTTTCCCCAAATGAAGGAAGCACCATGGCATGGCAAATTGCCAAGTAGCCTTATCTAGCGAGGCACAATTTCTAAAGAGTCTGTGCTTTAGTTTACCTCTCAGCGTTTATTGATTGGAAATTGATGGATGTGTTGAAGGCATGAGAAATCTGTGTATCTGGCCATTACCCAGGACACAGTGAAAGAAGATGGCTGTTACGTGGTTCAGCTGCACCATAAACGGTGAAATAATGACATACAAAGGCAGGGCTGTCCCACATGGGGGCTCAACCCCCTGCTCAGAGATCACCGTCTATGAATTCTAAACTGGCTGCTCATTAGGCCATGTGTTGCCCTGTTTTTAGTTTGTTTAATGACTAACTTTATGGCCTCTCTGTATGGTGTTGACTTTTTGTATGGCAGTCGATAACACTGTTTTATGTTGGTTTAAACTGACAGAGATGATCTTGGAGTTTCCATAGCCTCTCAGGCTGTGGCCTTCAAAGCACTATTCATAAGGAGAGGAATTGCTTTCATTAGCTCATCATTTATTGAGACTTGGATCAATGTGAGAACTGCCCAGGATCTGCCCAAGCAGTAGTGGTACGATGCGGCCCCCACTGTCCCCTAGGTCTGGAGCAAGGCAGATAGTTTTCAGAAACTGCAGTGACAATGCCAGGGTTCCCAAACCGAGCCACTACCATCTCCTATAGGAATAGCCGCAGAGAAAGGGTAGCTGGGAAGTACCTTGCCCAAGATAAAAATCAAAGACCTCTGGTTAGAAGAGAATGGAGAACTGACATTTCTGTGGATGTGGAAACTTGGGCAGATCTCAGATCTGTACCTACCAAGAGACTCTGATACCAAACCCTAGAACTTGGAACAAGCTCTAATGCTTCAGCAATATCTATGTTCCTCCTTTGCTGCACCAGATGCCTGGTTTTGATCTCTTATTACTTACCCGGCATTTTTCAGTTCTGCTTCCTGTGGGACCTACATATTGAGCATCCCGTGACTTATCATGAAACGCTAGTTCCGAGTTTACCTGAACACCTTTTATCATTCCACAGGTTGTCTATACCTGGTCCACCATAGCTCTTGATTGATCCCAGGTGTTAGGTTAGACAACTTAACCCATAAGGATGACTAGGTCTCAGTGGCTCTAACACACCGCATGGTGAGCTGTGCACAGCCACAGCCCTGCCCAGAGACTGCCAATCTCCTCTCCACTCCCCTTCCTGCCCTGCCCTCTCTTCCACCTCCCTGCCAGCCCCACTCCAGCCCTGAATCCATTCCTACAGCCAGGTCAGAACTTAGCCCTTTCTGTGTGTTCTTATTCTAGTTCAGTGTGTTTCTCTGGTCCACGGAATTCTTAATGATTGGCTGCCATGAACTGTCCCCACCCGGAATCCCTGTCATACAGCACAAATACAAAGTTGAAAAGAGTCTCTTTATAGATTCTATCACCTGGAGTCATATCAGTGGACACTTGGTGAATAGCTCACCTTGCTGGTGAAATATTTATACTAAAAAATTGCTGGATATATTCTGGTCTGCTTTCTCACTCTGTTCACACACCACTTGTTCAGACCTTGTCTTAAAGTCTTAATGTGTCGATACCAATTACCAATAATTGTTTGTTTCAAGACATTGGTTCTGCTTATCAATTACTTCAAAAAAGAGTTGGATCACTTCTCTGTAGGTATGTTTGCTGCCTTATAGCTCAGCCTCTTCCCATGGATTCCTCCTAGACATATCACTGGGCATTTTTAAGAGAGCCCTTGGATGCTTCTCCACATAGAGGCCACTCAATAAGGGCACACTGGTACAATTCAGTCTTCCCTAAATATGAGGGCTTATCAGATGGTTATAAGTCATGCCACTATCACTCGAGGGGAGAGTTTCTTATTTTAAATGCTATACATGGACTCCTAGCCTTGAAGAGTAGTTGCTATTATCAAGGGCAAGAGGATCAGGGAAAACATAATGGAAAATAAAATTAAAGGATCAACTTGGAGTTCCCGTCGTGGCTCAGTGGTTAATGAATCCGACTAGGAACCATGAGATTGCAGGTTCAATCCTTGGCCTTGCTCAGTGGGTGAAGGATCCGGCATTGCCATGAGCTCTGGTATAGGTCGCAGACACGGCTTGGATTTGGCGTTGCTGTGGCTCTGGCGTAGGCCGGCGGCTACAGCTCCAATTAGACCCCCCCCAGCCTGTGGAACCTCCATATGCCGTGGGAGCAGCCCTAGAAAAGGCAGAAAGACAAAAAAAAAAAAAAAAAATCAAAAGGTTGCCAGATCTCAAGTTATAGTTACCACACACTCTTTCATCTGCATATTCAGTATTGACCATTAAGTGGGTATTTTGTAGCTTAGTTCCTAGAGAGTTCATTTAGACAAAGAGACGTTTCCATTTTTACCTAAATCTCTTTCGCACATAGTAAGTTGTGAATTCCTAATTCTGGTTTATGCAGACTGTTATCAAACTGTTTCCCTGGTTTATGTAAACAAAAATTAGTAAGGACTAAGCAAACAAGGAAAGTTTGATTCTAACCCAACTAATGAATGATAAATATCAGGTCCAGCAATTTTGTTTATGGTTTTTGTTTTCATATTTACTTGATATAGAAAAATACCCTTAAATTTCATAAAATTCATTGAGTCATTTTTTTTTTTAAAAGAATGCCCTAAGTACGTTAATTTAAAACCCTTGTTCTATTTTTTCTTTACCCGAAAGTTATACTTGAACAACAGAGTTTGACTACATTGGGGTTCACTGATACCCAGGTTCTTTTCAATAAATATGCAAAAATATGCAGGTAGAACATCATGTGCAAGACTTGTATTGAAATGGACAGCCTATCCCTTCATATGCATAAGGTGAGTGATAGTTAATATAAAATTTGTTTTTTACTATTTGCTTTCAAAGAATGATCTTCCTGTACAGTATGCCTCTCACATCATTGGAAGAACTGCATGTCAGCCCATCATCACAAGTGTTTTAAGTGTAACAATATGCCCAATACTGTGTTAGGAATAGGACTGTAATACTCCGTGCCATAACATTTTTATAATGATTCATTCATTAGTGTATAGGCTGGGCTACTGCAAAGCAGTCGTGCTGCTCCTGCTTCATTGTCAGTGCTCCTGAATCGATACGCCTGTAAGTAAATGTGCATTTCTTTTTCACGTCCTCTTTTCCACTCCGATGTCTGGTGTTGGTAATACATGTAACACAGTGTTTTGTATCCTGCAATATTCTTTTGTATCAGACGAGGTTGATGTAGGTCCTGACAATTCAGTTTGTAAACAAACAACATCAGCTTTGATTTACAGTACCGTATGGAGACTGTATTTTCTTTTCCTTATGATTTTTCTTAACCCTGTCTTGTCTCTAGCTTACTTTATTGTAAGAATACAATATAAAATATGTATCACATACATGATGGGTGTTAATCTACTGTTATGGGTAAGGCTTCTGGTCAACAGTTGGCCCTTAGTAGTCAAGTTTGGGGGGAGGCAAAAGTTATATGCAGATTTTTGACTGGGTGGGGGGACCAGGGCCACTAATCCACACATTGTTCAAGGATCTGCTGTATTTTAAAAGGAAGGTTGTAAATTTCTAAAGGGAGAAGGTGCATTTTGTTTTGACTTTTTATCATTTTGTTAGAAATTTCCACATCTTCTGCACTGTGGTCAGAGAATGTGATCTTAAGTGAATTCCACTTTTGGAGCTCTGTTTGAAAATTTGTGGTATGGCCCAAAAATTTATCAGTTTTTGCTGAGTATTCCATGTGGATTTTACAATAAACTACTATATTGGTATATATTAAGAGTAGGTTCTATATTCCTTTATGAATAAGAATTATTCATTATACTAAAGTTTTTTTTTATATCCTTACTATTCTTAGTTTGATTTCTGAGTTCTAATGTACTTTCCTACTATGGTTGAGGGTTTATCAATTTCTCCTCATCATTCTGTCAGGTTTTGCTCACTCTGTATTTTAAGCTGTGTTGATAGATATATCCAGTTAGCCCACAGTATCCATGGGTTTTGCAACTGTAGAATCAACCAGCCTGTTCCAGAAAGTTCCAAAAAGAAAAACTTGAATGTACACACTGTTATAGCATTTACAAGTGTGTTTACAAGTATTTATGCAGCATTTATATTAGGCATTATGGGTAATCTAGAGATGATTTAAAGTATATGCAAGGATTGTGTAATATACAAATGCCATTTCATATAAGAGACTTGAGCAGTCACAGATTTGGTGTCCATGAGGGTCCTGCAGCCAGTCCCCAGTGGGTACCAAGGGACAACTGCGTAGGTTCATGATTAAGGAATGAATGTCTCATTAGTAAAGCTTTTTGCCATATAGTCTAATTAGTTTTGTATTATTCAAGGCAAGCACTAACATAAAGAAGTTAATATCTCTCTTCCTTTCTTGTAATTTTAAAATTTTTAATGTGTGGTTTTTAAATACCAAAGACCTGAAATGTGTTTCTATTGCAGTAGGAAAGCTTCTGTCTTTGAATAGAATGAAATTATCCTTTTCACCTTTATTTTGGTTTCTCCTATCTACCATCCTACTTTTTGTTTGCCAATTTTCACTTTCTCTTAATTCCCATCCCCTTCCTACCTTTGTTGGCTTGAGGCTTTGTGGGGTTGTTTTTGTTTTTGTTTGTTTTTGTCTTTTTAGGACCGCACCCATTGCATATGGAGGTTCCCAGGCTAGGGGTGGAATCGGAGCTACAGCTGCCAGCCTACACCATAGCCACAGCAATGCAGGATCTGAACCATGTCTGCAAACTACTCCACAGCTCACGGCAATGCCGGATCCTTAACCCACTGAGCAAGGCCATTGATTGAACCCACATCCTCATGGATCCTAGTCAGGGTTGTTATTACTGATCCACGACAGGAACTCCGGGGTTTTCCCTTTATGTTTAATTTTCCTTCTCTCTTGTGGCATAGGAGATAGAGATGTATACACACATGTGCGTGTTCAAAAGCATGTATAGTTGCCATAATATGTATATTGTTGAAATGATATATAAGAAGAATATATACATAGAAGCAGATCTCCAGGATTATGTCCTAATAGTTCTGTACCCCAATTCCTACATCTAGAAGCAACCTGCACTTTCAAATGTTTGCTTACTTTTTAAGAGCTAGTGCATATATACATGTGTGTGAGTGTGTGTGTGCAGACATATATGTGCTACTAGAAATTAATCTTTCAATATGAATAATGTTCTTATATTTACTTAGTTGGGCTTGGAGTTCCTGTGAAAGGTTCTTGCCTGCAAATCAGCTCTCCTATCCATCTTTGGGGCTAAAATTTCCTTCCGTGCTTCTTCGTGGTAGGACATAAAGCCCACCCCCCACACCTATGCGCATTGCCCAGATGCTTCTGGGTGTCCAGGGGAGGAGGCTGTCCCACAGGGACCTGCTTGGCATGCTCCCTGTAGCAGGGGGCCTGCTCGCTGCATCAGATCTGGCCTTGAACAGTCGCATCCAAGGCAGAAGCTAAACATCTCCTGTTTTTGTCGTGGCCATAGGCACCAGAGTGATGTAGGAGACAGACTAGTAACCCTCCAAGATATCCACGTTCTAATCCCCAGAAACCAAGACTGTGTTAGCTTACACAGCCACAGGGATTTGCAGGTGTAATTAGTGACACTGAGCTGGGAGGCCCACCTGTCATCCCAGGGCCTTAGAAGGGGCCAGGGAGGAACATAGAGGTAGTCACAGAAGCAGAGTTTGGGGTGATGCACTTCGATTTTGTTTTTCTCTTTTTAGGGCCATACCTGCAGCATATAGAATTTCTCATGCTAAGGGTCAAATTGGAGCTGCAGCTGCTGGCCTGCACCACAGCCACATCGGATCATTAACCCACTGAGCAAGGCCAGGGATCAAACCCACATCCTCATGAATACTAGGTCAGGCTCTTAACCTACTAAGCCACAGTAGGAACTCCAGAGTGATGCACTTTTTTGTTATTGTTTTTTATCTTTTTAGGGCCGCACCTGTGGCATATGGAAGTTCCCAGGCTAGGGGTTAAATTGGAGCTACACCACAGCCTACACCACAGCCACAGCAACGCAGGATCGGATCTGAGCCACATCTGCAACCTAAACCACAGCTCACAGCAACACTGGATCCTTAACCCACTGAGCAAGGCCAGGGATCAAACCCGCATCTTCATGGATATTAGTCAGGTTCTTAACCTGCCGAGCCAAACCAGGAACTCCTGGGTGATGCACTTTGAAAGTGGGGAAAAGGCCCATTTGCCAAGGTGCACAGGCCCTCCTTTCAGAGAGGGAAGAAGGTGCGTTCTCCCCTAGAGTCTGCAGAAGGGACACGACACCTTGAATAGCCCACAAAACCCATCTCCGACTTCTGACCTGCACAGCGCTAACACTTGTGTGCTGCCCGAAGGCACTACGATTGTCACATTTTGCTACAGGGGCAGCAGGAAGCAGAGGCAGGCAGCCCCTTTCTCAGCAATAGAGCCCTTTGGGTGCGGGTTTCCTACTCTCCCCTTGTCTCTCCTGGACGTGCAGGGTGGTCCCAGCCGAAGAGGCCAAAGCTCTTCAGGACCACCTGTGTCCTCGTTCCCTGCCTCGGACTCAGAGAATGGACAGTGCCATCCACCCCTTAGGTGGGACATGGAATGATGCTCTTATCCCTTAACGGCTGCAGGAAAGGCAGCATGGCCCAGCAGGGGTTTGGGGCTAGTGAAGGGTGATGGATTGTTGAGAAATGTGAGGAAGGGAAGCAAGGGACAGGCCCTCTGCCCCAAGGGAGCCCTACCTGCGAGCTGGGTGGACGGCGTGGTCTTCGGCTGACTTCTCGGCTCCGACGTGGCCTGTGGGGGGAAGGAAACCTCTAGGGTCGCATCCTCACCAAGCCGCCCCCGACCCCCGCATCTGGATATTCTTTCAGACGTGCAGGTGCCTCCTGGCCTCGGCCCCGGCGCCCCCTTCACTTCTCTGACTCTGTGTCAGAGCTGGTCCCCTCCAAGCCTTGCAGTGACTCTATTTGGGGCACCCCACTTTCCATACCTAGCCCTGAAGTTTTAGCTGAGCTGTCGTGTAGATTCCGGAAGGTCGCTGTGACTTCACATCTGAAGGGCGTGGAGCACAGCCGCCTCTCCTGCCAGAAGTCTCTGGGCGCTTTAACCCAACTGGGTCCTCTTCCTCCTCCCTGTGTGAGAAGGCTCTGTCCCTGGCAGTGACTGTGGAGCATGTGGCAGTCTCTCTTATATAAAGTGAGTTAAACCAATGTGACTCAGGGGTTACACCCATGACTGGGCTTGAACCCTTGTTCTGTGACTTACCCTGAATTTTTATGACTAAACTCTGCACATGATATTGTCACTCTCTCTACTGATAGAAATCAGGTTTTACTTATCTTTGACATTTTCTGGGATATGAAAAATGCTCAATATGTATTTAATATTTTGAAATAACACTGAGGCAAAGGACGCAAATTGCCTCCCAATACCCATTCTCCCTTCTTCTTTAATGACAGAATCCCAAGGCTACAAGATGCTACTGCTTAGAACCCTCTGCAACTAGATGTGGCCAGTGGGATGTAATGTCAGTGGTCTCTGAAACCTCTCAGAAGGCTTCTGTTGCCTCCCAAATGTGCCCCCTCAATGTGGCACATGGATTATTTTGAAGTTACTTAAGGAATGACCAACACAAGAGAAACATTCTGACCCTCCCGTCTGCTCCCCCCCCCCACTGCCCCATCTGGAAGTAGGACACCCTTATCACCCAGGATTGGTAATTTGGGGCCAAGAAGCTGTACAAACAAACCTTGTTACTACTTTGACTCCCCCCAAGCCCGAACTCTGTTTCCATTCTTCACTAATTGGGCAACCAAGTCTTGGGTCTCTTTGTCCTGTGGCTTCCTCACTAATGTACTGTTTCTTGGTCTAAAACGTCCAAAAGCTGCCTGCTTTGGCCCCTTCTTAGGTCCCATTTCTAAAGACCTCTGCACAATTAAAATGTACTTCTTTTTCTCCTGTTAATTGGCCTTGTGCCAATTTTATTATTAGTCCAGGCACAAGAACAGGAGAGGGGTAGAGGGGGAAATTCCTCTCTCCTCACCCCTTCATGAAAGGAAGGAGGGGGCCCGCGCCTTTTGGCCCATCTGCTCTTCCTCTTCTATCGGGATGTGGGTGTGATGGCCGGAGCAGAGCAGGCATTGTGCACCACAAGGTGAGCGATCTTCTCAATTTCTTTTATGTGAGGATGGTTAATGTCTGTCTTGTTTAAGCTACTTTAGGTTTCTGTAGGCAGCTGAACCCAATACTAAATCAAGCATACTTTCTTTTCTTGCTTGTTGAGCAAAAAAATATGGCGAAAGGACTGAGGAAATGGGACGAAAAAAGCAAACCAAGGCAGTGTTAGGATTCTAGGGATGGTGTGTTCCCTAAAGGCTTTCAAGGAACAAAATGTATATATAGTTTGTTCTGCTGTCACCTGTGTTTCAGCAATGGGATCGTCCCATACGCAATTGACAGGTGGGGGACGATATTGGTGTAAGAGTGCTGGCCAGCATATGATTTCCAGGAGATCACGAGCAGACTCTCTGCACAATTAAAAAGTGGACTGTGGCAATATACAGACATCTTAAGAAAGAAATCCTGCAGAGGTACATTCTTTTTAGTGAAAGTGAGGGCTGGGTTAGTGGTGTCAAAACTGCTGTGCATTTCCCAACATTAAACTGTCTGGTACGCCCGTGGAGACAGAGCAGAAAGTTGCAAAAGTATTGTCCTTTGTGTTTAAAAGAGATGACATCTCCCCTCATTCTATTTCTAATTTTGATAAATCTGGTCTCTTAGAAACAGAAGCCTCTGTATCTCAAAGAAGATGCGAGCCCCCAAGTTCAAAGACTAGTGGAGATTGATGGAAGCTTTTTTTTTTTTTTTTTTTAATAAAGGTTCACTGTTTTTGTTGGTGCTCCTGCTACAAAGTTGGGTGGTATGATCTGCCTCAACCTGATGTCTTTTAGCCTATGTGCCCTGTTGTTTTCAGTGGATGTGTTTTGTGGAATGAAAAGCTCTAAGTGAATGCATATATGATCTCATATAAAGAACTGATGGTTTAAAGGCAATAGTAAGAATAGCATCAGAGTAAACTCTAACCCCAAATACTCCTCTTTCACATCTTAACACCAAGTCTTCAGTCCAGGTTGACTTTGCAGCCTGCTTCTTTCCATGCTTTTCTGGTGTCTTGAAAAATGCAAAGCCTTACACATTTGACCTTTCATGTTCCTTTTCTCCAGCAGCTACTAGAGGATGCTGTCCTCCAAAATGGAGCAAGAAGAGGAGGATGCAGGAGTCAGGGATGCAGGAGAGCAGAGGGTAAGGACCAGGGCGATGGCGACGGAGCTCTGGGGTCCAGAGAGGCTCATGTTACTCAGATGGGTGGGGAAGGAGGTTCCTGGGGAAACGGAGCTGAGGGCATATGCTTGAGTGTACAGAGAAGTGACGAGACGACGATGAGAAGCCTCTTGCAGCTCTACTGGGGAAACCAGAAAGAATGAGCTGTAAGGCCACACGGGGCCAGTTCTAACTTGATGAAAAAAGAGATAGGCCATTTCTGGTGCCTCCCACTCTGTGGTGGGGACCATACATCCTGCCTTGGCATTTGAGATTTAAGATTTTAAAGGGTAACTCTTGTTTCTTTCAAGAGTTCCACAAACAGCCCTATATTTCAAACAGGAGATTTCCTTGTACGAAGCACGTGGAGTTCTTCCCATTTTCTGTGAGTGGCCACGTGCAGAGGGCTGCTCACCTCCCAGAGTCCTGGTCGGAGAGTCCATCTCTGCACCTTCCTGTGGGCGTACAAGTCTCATCACCCTTGTGCTCTTCTGAGGCTCCTTGTCCAGGCCTTTGGCTTCAAATATCAGCCGTGTACCCCAGTCTCCCAATTTTCTGTGTCCAGCCCCAGTCTCACACCTCAGAGCTTCTCCTGCTTGTTTGGTCCACCTCCTTTCTGGATGTCGCCTTGGGTCACTCTCTGGAGCAGAGGCAAACCCTCAGGAAATCAGACCTCTCAAATCACGCACAGGAGAGATCACAGAATACCGACACTTTCTGGCCTGGTTTTATTGCGTTTAACTGCACAGGGACTCTACTTCTCACCTAGTGGTTTTGAGTCCCTTCATTGTGTCCTCTTTTTTGAAGGGCTTTTCGATGACAACAAGGAATCCAGACGTAAGTTAAAAATTTAACAGTTTGGGAGTTCCGTTGTGGTGCAGCAGAAACGAAGCTGACTAACATCCATGAGGATGCGGGTTTGATCCCTGGCCCTGCTCAGTGGGTTAAGGATCCAGTGTTGCCGTGAGCTGTAGTGTAGGTCAAAGACACGGCTTGGATCTGGTGTTGCTGTGATGTAGGCCAGCAGCTGTAGCTCCGATTGGACCCCTAACCTGGGAACCTCCATATGCTGCGGGTGCAGCCCTAAAAACCAACAACAACAACAAAATGAAACAGTTGGAGTGCTGTACATGTGGATAAGGCAGCCCGGTGTTCTCCAGGTTCCGGTGACCCTGAAGGAACCACTGAGCAGGCAAGAAAACTGTCTCGAGCTCCTGCTCTCCCGGCAGCTGGATTATCCTGTTGATACTGATGATTACAAAAATCTTAAGTTCTAAGTTGTTGAAGTGTGGAAAACAGTGTGGCTCGTAGAAACAGGAAAATACGGTAATTCTAGGATTCCAGAAAAGTTTTTTGTTCCTCAGGCATTGTGCCGGGCCTCAAAGACCGTTTAAAGCATAACCCCAGCCCTCAGGAAGTTTCTGTAAGATGAAGTTCTGATTAATACTGAAGAAACCACAGGGAAGGAAAAGTAAAGACCACTTCTGATTACTTTTAAAGCTTTATGGTCAGGACTGTAACAAGAGCTGTAGGGTAGAGGTGAGGTCCAAAGTCAAGTTCATGCAGGTGTCCTGTTAGCCACACACAGGAAAGGACATGAATGGAAGAAGCTATAGCAATGTTCCATAGGCTACAGCGCAGGAGTTACACACTTTCCTGGCTCTATTTTTAGATGTAAGCACAACTAAAATGGTTGATTCTGCACATCTGGAACTCTTGGGGCCGCGTGTAACTTGGAACCAAGATTTGGCATCCTTTCTAAGGGTGTGTGTTCACAGCGTGGGGAGGAAAGCCAAGTAGAATTCCACAGCAAAAAGCAAATACAATTTTTTTTTTTGCTGCATGGAAAGAACCCTCGCCTGTTGTGGGGGAGAAACAGCATCCAGGAAAGGGCGGGACAGAGGGCAGCCTGAGGGCAGCCTGAAGGCAGGGTGGCACGTCTCCTGAGGAACTGGGATAGATGTATTCAGATATTTCAATGACTTTACATGTTTAGTTGGCGAGGGGGGGTGGGGTCACATCCACAGCATGAGGATGTGACTGGTGCTGGGGATCAGACCTGAGCTACTGCAGTGACACTGCCAGGTCCTTAACCCACTGAGCCACAAGGGAGCTCCTGGTTGTACATTCTTAATGGAACCCAGATGTTCTTAAATGTTCCAGAGATGATTAAAAATTAAACTGAATATAAGTAGTCACAAAATATTACAGTGTTCCTATAATAGTTCTGAACATCGATGTACCAAAAAAAACGCGTCCTTTTACCAGCATGGCTATTTCAAAGCTACCACAGTAAATGTTTATGTATTGATAACTTTTTATACTTTTCTACTGTAGGAATCCTGTACAAAGGGGGGTAGGATATGTTTACATTTATCTCCTTGCAATTTTTATTCATCGTGGCCAGTCCAAGAAGGTAGAAAATACAACCTTGAAACAAATGACCCAATTGAAACTCCTTTTTGGTAAAATTCTTTTTTGTAAAACTCACATTATTTTATCTTTGCTTTAAAACTTTTCAGTAGCCCCACAAAATATTTCTATGTTGAGGCAGGAAAGAATTTCTAAACATGGTAAAATTTGTTTTATCTTTTTAGGAAAACAGGATTCAACATACAGACTTGAAAGAAGAGCCAAGTGCCACCCTGTAAGTTAATTTAACTTACATTTGCAAGTTATATGTTCACCAATGATATTTTTATCAAATGTCAAAGACATAGTTCATGACTGTATGGAATCTTTAATATAGATACCAACTTCACTATGGCAAAATAATCTCTGATGAAAGCACTTTAAAAAATGATTTTGTAGGAGTTCCTGTTGTGGCTCAACGGATTAAGAACCCGACATAGTGTCCCTGAGGATGCAGATTTGATCCCTGGCCCTACTCAGTGGGTTAAGGATCCTGCATTGCTGTGGCTGTGGTGTAGGCTGGCACGTGCAGCTCCAATTGAACCCCTCGCCTGGGAAACCTCCATATGCTGCAAGTGCAGCCCTAAAAAGAAAAGAAAGAGAAAAGGCTTTGTAAAAATTATAAGTAGCTGGGGAAATGGTAATTTAGCTCCAGAGACTACTACCACTCACACGGGAATGTTCTGTCAAATAACCAGCTACACTCGATCCGAACTGAAAAAGTAGTATTTCCTAAATAATACTTACTCATACAATAAAAAAATGATTATTCACCTTTCACAGATGTCTAAGCTTTGCAAACTGACTTGTTTCAGCTTTCGTTTTAAATCGGGAGCACCCCCTGTACATTTAAGAAGTGACTGAATTGACAACATCTCATTTTCAATTTGTTTAGGACTATACACTCTCTTAAGTGAGGTTCTCTAAAGTGGACATAAACACATTTGTTCCCGGAAAGTCAGCTGAGGAGTGGTTTGAGTGGTGGTTTCACTGCTCCACAAAGCATTATTCAGAACCTTGTTGACATAAAACCCTGAGGAGGGAAATGTGTCCGGACTAAAGCCGAAGTCATGAGGCCTTGAGGGCAGTCTGGGGCATCTTGCGGCCGAGGTCTCAGAAGGGAAGAGGAAGTTGCGTAATTGCATAGGGCGAGGGATCCCAAGGGTTTGGCTGTGTTTGTCTTTATGGTGAAGTTAAATCTTTGGAAATAACAACCAGGCTGATGACGAGAGTTCTGGTCACATCTCAGGAGCCTGACAGGGACAACAGTCTCAGTTCGGAAAATTGCATGAAAGGGTGTGTGATTTATTATCTTTACACCTTCCCGTAAATAACATTATAAACAGAAAAAGACCTGAGAGGCACCCTTTTAAGGAAGAGCACTGTACTTTCGGCATAGCATGGAACACTAAGGGACGTTAGTGTGCAGTGACACCTTGGGGTTGTCACACCCCACGTGGTAATTGTTAGTGTATATTCATATTTGTGGGTCTTGTTTTTGTATCAGACCACTAAAAGTCCTAAAGAAGGTAGCATGTTCTGGAAAATAACTACATTAGCTTTCTTGCTCACTTATGATCATGGTTTGGGCCTAAACCAGTCGTATTTTGATCTTAACTCTATCTACATGGAAATTCCCATTGTGGCTCAGCGGGATAAGAACCTGACCGTGTCTGTGAGGATGTGGGTTCTATTCCTGGTCCCATTCAGTGGGTTAAGGATCCAGCGTTGCCACAAACTGTGGCATAGGTAGCAGATGTGGTTCAGAACCTGCGTTGCTGTGGATGTGGTGTAGGCTGCAGCTCTGGATTCCTGACCTGGGATCTTCCATATGCCACATGTGCGGTGGTTTAAAAAAAAAAAAATATATATATATATATATATATATATATATATATAATTCAAAGATGAGTTGTATGGAATGATATGTTTCTTGGTCAGTTTTCCTCTTTTTTTTTTTTTTTGCTGCTCTGTACTCTAATTTCTTATCATTAATTCACCTCTCCACTGCCAGAAGCAGGACTCTCTGTGTTCAAATTTATTACTTTTCATGGAGACATTGATCCGAGAACCTTCTGTCACCCAGTTTCACGTGGGACCCGCATGGCCGCCATCCCAGCATCTCCCTTCAACGTCATCCCTCGACTCCGACCGCCTCTCTCCTGTGCTGATGCCTCTATGCCGCAGGCACCTTCTTATTCCCCTTTTCCTTTTTTTGGAGTATTCTTAAGTGCAGCAAATATACATTAACTTTGTCATTTACTTCCTGACAAAGGGAGCCTGACAGAACTTGATGCCTTGTTGATATTAAAGTGTCTTCACTCTATCATGCTGGAATGATAGTGCTTGGCCCCACATAGATGTCTGGGTTAGACATCAATTTCCTTCATAATTTTGAAGGCATCACTCCATTGTTTTCCAGCTTCAGGCATTTCTGGTGAGAAGTTCAAACCTATTCGGATTTTTCAGCCATAGGTATGTGACCTGTTTCTTCTACATGGGAACTTCTGGGATCTTCTCTTTGAGGTGTGAAATTTTACAGTGATGTGCTGTGGTGTGAGTCCTTCTGAAGGTGAATTGTTTTAAGTCCTCAGTGGTCCTATTATCCTAGAGACATTTGTTCTCCAGTTCTGGTGCTGTTCTTGGGTTTACTGTTTTTTCTTTCCGGAACTCATAGTATTTGGATGCTAGACTCCTTGGATCAATCCTTGATCTTATTTCTCTTTTACCATCTTTTTGAAATACTAGTTGCCCTTTCTGGAACATATCTTTGTTTTTTCTTTCTGGAACTCATAGTATTTGGATGCTAGACTCCTTGGATCAATCCTTGATCTTATTTCTCTTTTACCATCTTTTTGAAATACTAGTTGCCCTTTCTGGAACATATCATTGACTTTACCTTCTAAACCTTCTAGGAATTTATGTTTTTGTTATACTTTTTAAATACACATTTTTTTTAATTTATTTTCACACCTGTAGCATGTGGAAGTTCCTGAGCCAGGTCTTGAACCAAGCCACGGCAGTGACAACACTGAACCCTTAACTACTAGGGAAGTCAAGGAATCTTTCAATCTACTACCTGCAGGAAGGCAGGAGATGGTGACAAGTCTGACTGTGAGTGTTCTTGAAGCCAATGGGCAGATGGAAAAAGGGAGCTGGGGGGTTTACTGTCCAGTACAGAGATTTTCACTTGTTCTCCCTTTACTCACTAGGGAGTAGGTCTCCAGTTTCTGCAGACAGAGGTGATGGACACACCAAGGTCTGCAGAACAAGATTTTGAGAGATCTGGTTCCTTTAGGAGTCCCGGGGCAAGAATCTGATCCTTTTTTTTTTTTTTTTTTTTTTTGTCTTTTTTGCCATTTCTTGGGCCACTCCCAGGGCATATGGAGGTTCCTAGGCTAGGGGTCTAATCGGAGCTGTAGATGCAGGCCTACACCAGAACCACAGCAACGTGGGAACCGAGACACATCTGCAACCTACACCACAGCTCATGGCAATGCTGGATCTTTAACCCACTGAGCAAGGCCAGGGATCGAACCCCCAACCTCATGGTTCCTAGTTGGAGTCGTTAACCACTGAGCCACGACGGGAACTCCATCTGTTCCTTATCTTTTCCAATTTCTAGAGGCTGCCTGTGTTCTTTGAACCATGCCTACATCACTTGGATCTCTGCTTTCTTCCTTACATCTTCTATAGCCAACTTTGATCCTCTAGCCTCTCGGCCACCACCCCCCCCTCCCCATCCACCCGGTAAGAGACCCAACTGGATAATACAGAGCAGTCTCCCTATCTCAAAACGCTTAGCCAGATCACATCTGCAAAGTCCCTGTTACCATGTAAGGTAACACATTTACAGGTTTGGGTGATTAGGACATGGGTATCTCGGGGAGTCATGACTCAGCTACCACCACCACCACTAACTCACGTGTTACTTCGGATTTAATCAATGCAAAAACCAACCTTTGACCTTCCCACCTCCGGCAGCTGCTCATCTTACTGTGCCCTCCCTCTGCCTCCCCCCCTTCCCCCACCTCTGCAGATGTGCCGATATCCACCTATTTGCTCATCCCACCGACCACTAAGTCTTCCTGATTCTTTATTCCTATTATCTGATATTTTTGAATTTCCCCAATTTCCTCCATCTGCGCTGTGGTTGACATCAGGACTACAATAATAGTCCCCTGTGTGTCACTGTGCATCCCACACTTACCCACTCTTCCAGTCTACCCTCCAAGCAGTAACCAGAGTGGTCATTTGAAATGCAAATCTCATCATGTCACTCCTTTCAGAAGCTCCTGGACGACCCTGCCTACTTCTCCAGCCTCACCTTCAGCCATCCCTCTCATACTGTGTGCGCTGTGCTGACCAAAAGGGCCTTTCCAATCCTGAACCACATCAAGTGTCACTTTAACCACAGTGCTTTTGTGGTTGCTCTTCTCTTTGCTTGACTCACTTTCCCTCCATTTGTCACTTAGCAAACTCTTACTCTTCTGCTTAAAAGCCACATTGTCAAAGATGCCTTCCTTGAACTCTTAGGCTAATTTTTGTTCCCTTATAATGTCTTTCCATAGTTGCTCAAGCTTTTTTCTTTTTGGCCACACCTGAGGCATGTGGAAGTTCCCAGGCCAGGGATCTAAGCTGCTGGGTCCTTAAAACCCACTGAGCCACAAGGGAACTCCAAGCTTTTTCTTTTTTAAAAAAATTATTAAAGTTGGAGTTCCCATCGCGGCGCAGCAGAAATGAATCCGGGAGTTCCCGTCGTGGCTCAGTGGTTAACGAATCCGACTAGGAACCATGAGGTTGCGGGTTCGGTCCCTGCCCTTGCTCAGTGGGTTAAGGATCCGGCGTTGCCATGAGCTGTGGTGTAGGTTGCAGACGCGGCTCGGATCCCGCGTTGCTGTGGCTCTGGCGTAGGCCGGTGGTACAGCTCCGTTTCAACCCCTAGCCTGGGAACCTCCATATGCCGCGGGAGCGGCCCAAGAAATAGCAACAACAACAACAACAGCAAAAGACAAAAAAGACAAAAAGACAAAAAAAAAAAAAAAGAAAAAGAAATGAATCCGACTAAGAACCATGAGGTTGCGCCTGCCTCAGTGGGTTAAGGATCCTGTGTTGCTGTAGCTGTAGTGTAGGCCAGCTGCTGTAGCTCCGACTGGATCCCTAGCCTGGGAACCTCTAAATGCCGTGGGTGTGGCCCTAAACAAAAAAAGAAAAAAAATTATAGTTGATTTATATTGTTTTAATTTCTACTGTACAGCAAAATGATTCAGCTATACATACATGTATTCTTTTTCATGTTCTTTTCCATTATGGTTTATCACAGGATATTGACTATAGCTTCCTCTACTATACAGTAGGACCTTGTTGTTTATCCATTCTCTACATACCCTTGAGCATTTTCTTCAACACCTATCGCAACTCTATTTGTGTAATTATTATATTTTAATAGACTTTTTTTAGAACTGTTTTAGGTTTACAGAAAAATTCAGGAAATAGTACCAAGAGTTCTCATGTACTTCCATCTCCCCAATTTCCCCTTTTCTTAACCTCCTGTGTAAGTGTCTGAACATTTGTTGCAATTGATGAACCAATCTTGATACATTATTGCACATCAGGGTTCACTCCTGGCTAGCATGTGTTCCCTTCCATCAAGGGTTCTTTGACACCATGGTGGGTGTCCCACAATTTCATTTAATCTGGCACTGCTACCCAGAGTTAGTATCAGTTCCTACTCCTCAAAGGACAGGATCTCTAATGAGACTGCACCCACATCACATAAGGACCACAGATGGCATCTTCATGATATCTATTTCTGGCCAATGTGGCTACAGATTTAGAGACACCCACAATGCCCCTTCAAGTTTGAACAGTGACTCACAGAACTCACTGGAAGCACTATAATTCTGATTGCTGTTTTGTTATAAAGTATACAAATAAACAGCCAGATGAGGAGACACACAGGACAAGGTCCAGAGGAGTCCCAAGGGCCGGAGCCTCTGTCCTTGATGAACTGGGGACACTCTTCTGGCAGGTAAATGGATACATTCACTAACCAGGACGTGCCATCAAGCACAGATGTTCAGACTTTTTCTTTGGAATTTCATTACACAGGTATGATTGACTGAATTATTGACCCAGGCATGAACTCAGTCTTCAGCACCCTCTCCTTCCTGAAGGTTGGGGAGTGGGGCTATAGGTACCAACCCTCTAATCGCATGTATGGTCTTTCTGGTGACCAGCCATTATCACAGAGCTTTGAGGAGCCCTCTCTCCTCAATCCCACTCCAGCCAGGAGCCACCTCATTAGCATAATTACGACATAACCACCCTTGGAGGTTCATGAGTTGTCAGTGGGGTTTATTTTGTTTTTTTGTTTTTTTGTCTTTGTGGGGTTGCACCCATGGCATATGGAGTTTCCCAGGCTAGGGGTCAAATCCGAGGTGTAGCTGCCAGCCTACGTCACAGCCACAACAACACAGAATCCAAGCCACACCTTCAACCTACACCACAGCTCATGGCAATGCCAGATCCTTAACCCACTAAGCTAGGCCAAGGATTGAACCTGTGTCCTCATGGATGCTAGTCAGATTCGTTTTCGCTGAGCCACGACAGGACGTCCAACTCAAGGGTATTTGAAGTTCTGATCCAAAACTGGGGACAAAGGCTAATATATATATACACACACATAGTTTTACCACATGCTGTCCTGTCTGTGGTTTTCGATAAATCCATAATGTCATGTGTTTACCACCATAGTATCATATAAAATAGCTTCATCCTAAAAAAATTTCCTTGGGTTCACATATCTTATCCCATATTTTCCAAATCCCTGGCAACCACTGTTGTTTTTACTGCCTTTAAGTTTTTACTTTTCCCCCCAGAACGTCACATAGTTGGGATCATACAGGATGTAGCTTTTTCACACTAGTTTCTTTCACACAGCAATATGCGTTTAAGGTTCCTCCATGGCTTGATAGTTCATTTGTTTTCATTGCTGGATGATCCATTTATGGACATAACAGAGTTTATCCATTTACCTGTTGAAAGATATCATGCTTGCTTCTAGTTTTGAGCACGTATAAATAAAGCTGCAGAGTTTTGTGTGGGCCTGAGTTTTAAACTCATTTGAACAAATATACATGAGCAGGATAATTGGTTCATACAAAACTACATTGAGCTTTTTAAGAACTTCCAAATTGCCTTTTAAATTGGTTGTACTTTATATTCCTCTCAGCAATGAGTGAGAATTCCTGTTGCTTCACATCTTCATTGCTATTTGGCATCGGCATTGTTTTGGATTTTAGCTATTCTAAAGGTGTGTAGTGGTGTATTTCAAATTGTCATTTCACTTTGCAGTTCCCTAATGTCATGCTGTTGAGCCTCTTTTCATACACTCATTTGCCATCTGTAGATCTTCTTGGGCGAGGTGTGTATTCAGATCTTTTGCCCAGATTTAAATTGGGTTCTTTTCTTACTGTTGAGGTTTAGGTGTTCTTTGAATATTTTGGATGCAAGACTTGATCACATATGCATTTTGCAAGAGTATTTTCTCCCAGTTTGTGACTTATCTTTCCATTCTCTAAACAATGTCTTTCACAAAGAAGAAACTTTACATTTTAATTAAGTCTTATCTTGTCATTTTTTTTTTTTATTTCTGGCGTGGATTGTGGTTTTGGTGCTTCATTTTAAAACTTATGACCAAACCAGAGTTCAACTGGATTTTCTCCTAGGTTATCTTCCAGAAGTTTTATCGGTTTGAGTGCTAAGTTTAGGTCTATGACCTATTTCAAATTAATTTTTGTGAAAAGTGTAAGGTCTTGTCTAGATTTTTTTTTTCTTGTGAATACGGAGGTCCAGTTGTCCTAGTACCATTAGAAAAAACTATCCATTGGGAGTTCCCATTGTGGCTCAGTGGGTTAAGACTAGTATCCATGAGGATGAGGGTTCAATCCCTGGCATCACTCAGTCAGTTAAGGATCCAGCGTTGCTATAAGCTTTGGTATAGGTCGAAGATGTGTCTGGGATCCTACATAGCTGTGGCTGGCAGCTGCAGGTCTGCTTCAGCCCCTAGCCTGGGAACTTCCAAATGCCACAGGCGTGGCCCTTAAAAAAAAAAAAAAAAAAAAAAAAAAAGACTACCCATTAAATGCCTTTGCTCTTTAGTCAGAGATCTGTTGAATATATTTGTGCATGTCTATTTCTGGGCTCTGTATCCTGTTCCATTGATTTATTTTTCTAGTCTTTTGCCAATCCCACATTGTCTGATTTCTCTAGCTTTATAGTAGGTTTTGATGCTGGGCAGAGTCAGGCCCATGACTTTGTTCCCCTTCTTCCATTTTGTGTTGGCTCTCTGAGCCTTTTGTATTCTGTAAAAACTTTTTAGTCAGTTTGTTAGGATTCAAAAATAATTTGCTGGGATTTCGACTGAGATTGTGCCAAATGTATCAAATTGGGAAAAACTGATATAAGACAATAATGTGTCTTCCTATCCAAGAACATGGGCTATCATTACATTTATTAGTATAATACTATGGTTTCTTTCATTAGAATGTTTATACTTATCCTCACATAGATTTTGTGCATTTTTTGTCAGTTATACCTAATTATTTTATTCCATTTTTTGGTGCCAGTATGAGTGATATTGTGCCTTTAATTTCAAATTCTAATTGTTTACTACTGTTATATAAGAAAACAATTGGCTCATATGTTAAACTTGAATTCTGCTACCTTGCTATAACCACTTTTTTTTTTTTTGGCCAATTCTTTGGGACTTTCTATATAACCCATGCCACCTGTGAACAAAACTAGTTTTATTTCTTCCTTCCCAATCCAATTAAATATCTATTTTATCACCTAGACCTCAGACTCTGAGGGCACAGTCTACATATTACATACTTGTCACCTCTTTTATGCTCAGACTTTTACTAGTTTTGCCCCAGATTAGGTTATTGTGTACTAAATAATTTAGCTAGAAATAAAATGCTTCTAAGGTAATAAATGCTATTTTGTCAAGTGCTCTGTTACTCCATGGTAAGTATGGAAAATTTAGGTAAAGTGTGCCTCAGTGTCTTCACAAGCTAAAGATGTTGCCTCAGTGTTCTGTTTTGCCTCAGCTGGTTAAGGACCCAGCCTTGTCTCTGAGGATGCAGGTTTGATCCCTGGCCTCGCTCAGTGGGTTAAGGATCCAGCAGTTGCTGCAAGCTGTAGGTCACAGGTGAGCCTTGAAACCGGTGTTGCCCTGGTTGTGGTGCAGGCCTGCAGCTGCAGCTGTGATCCTACCTCTGGCCTGGGGAAGTTCACAAGCCAGTACCTGCAGTTGTTAAAAAAAAAAAAAAAACCAAACAAACCAAACACAGCAAGAATATCTCAGATAGACGTAAGGATCAAATAAGACTACTGTATACATCAAGTTCTTAGGACATCTTCTGGAACATAGCCCTTAAGAAACAGTTTTTCACTTTTTGTGTTAGGACACAGCTATTGTGCACTACCTCACATAACCCTCAACAACCCGTGAACTTTAGCTCAGACGGGCAGAGGGTAAAAAAAGTCAAACAAGTTGTAACACAAAGAGGGCAGGGGTTGGGAAGGGTTAGAGAGAGGAAGGCTTCAGAGCCTGTAGGTAGAGCGGTCAACCGAGAGGGTGGTGATGAATATGACCACGGTGGTAGAAGTCCAAGGCTGGCCAAGAAATCGCCAAAGGCTAGGGTTTCGGGGCTCCCTGTGTTCGAGGTGATGGGAACCATCATGAATGAGGCAGACGAAGAGTGGCGTCGCTGGTCACGAAGTGCCCAGAGAGGGGAGCAGGTTGGCTGGGGGAAGGGGGGGCTCTACATCCCCAATCTCTGCAATAGTGGGGGCCGCTGAGCCGCCCGCGCCCTGTTACCCTGGCGACGGGGTCACCTGACAGAGCGTTGCGCGCCTGCGCAAGCGGAAGGGGGGAGCGGCGCGGTGACGCGCCTCACAGGCGGTCCTCGGGCGCGCGCCGCCTTCCTCGCTCCGGGTCTCGGAAGTCCGAGTCAGTGACCGGAGGCGGCGGCGGCGATCAGGTACCTACGGCCGGGGTGAGCACCAGGGGGAAAGAGGGGCGCACCCTCGGCGTCCCGGGCTCGGGGACGGAACCGGAGGGGCAGAGTCCCCGGGCCGCTTAGTGGAGGGGCGTCTCGGCGCAGCTACTCGCGTCGACGGCGACGCCCTGTCGTCGGTGGTCTCCGCGCCCCTCCCGGCGCCCGCGGCCCGGGGCGAAAGTTTGCGCGAGCGGCTCCCTTGGCTGCCGGCGACCCTGCGGACTGGGGGCCGGGGCCAGGACGGAGCCCGTGGTCGGCCCGCAGCCCCCCCACCCGCGGCCGCCTCGACTCTTTTTGTTCCTCCCGGAGGCGGCCCGGGCGGTGAGGGGACAGCGGCGGCTCCGGTCTCCGGGTCGTCCGGGCGCCGCGTCCCCGGGCTCTTTCTCGGCGACCTCACCGCAGCGTCCTGTCTGGCGGGAGGTAGGAGGCGTCCTCTTGGGGTGAAGCCTTGACTTTGTGTGGGGGGGGGGTGGGGGGGGGGAGGCTGCTCGGGGCCGGGTTTCTGGACAAGCTGGAGGAAGGAGCCGCGGTTCCCGCTCCGCGGCTGCGAAGGAAACGTCCCTTGAGGGCTCGTGACTCAAAGCTTTCGTTTCAGGATTTCCTTGTAATGATGTGAGAGCAGAGCCCAAAGGATATGGAAAGTTTGCCTTTATCACCAAAATGGATTGAGTCATGGAGCCTTATAATGTGCCAACTTCTAAAAAGAAGTGTCTAGCTTTATCTAGTCTGTATGTAGTGTCTGCATAACTTGTGTACTGTTGTTTTTTCCACCATACACAGCTCTTAGTATATGTAGTTCACCAAACTCATAACACCCAGTTGTTTCAAAGGAAATAATTGGTTAAAAAAAGGAAATTATGTGGTAAAACAATCGCAGGCTGGTAATTTCTATCTCAACTATATATGTGATTACTTTAAAATTTGTCCATTCTGTAATTTTTAAAAATCTGAGGTTGAGGACAAACAGTAAGAATGTTTTGTTTTTCCCATTTTCCCTGTGGCCACCGTACTTTATAAACTTTAAATGGCGAGTAAATATTACGGATCATGTGGTTTTTGCTGCGAAATAAAAATAAGGAAATGCCTTTTAATAGGTTCAGGAAATAGTCATTCCGTTACAGTCTCTATTTAACTTTGGCAACAGTAATTTTTGCGATTGGGCGGTAGAAGAAGAATGTAAAAATCATGAGGAAGAACTTACCTGTGGTTGGCAATAAACCTGCTGTTGAAGAGAATAGTTCCTAAATGAACATGACTCACCTGTTGTTTTTCCTGTTTCTGCTGGATTTAGGTTCTTTCTTTTTTAGGTAGTAAATGCCAAGAGTTTCGTAAAAGATAGATTCTCCCAAACAACACCTGTTAACATTTAGTAATAGTTATCTTCGCATTTATTAATTTCTTTGCAAATGCCACCAACATTTTTTTGTCCATTTATTTAGTTTCCGAAGAGGTAACCAGTTAAATGGCTCAACATTGAATCAAAGAGTGGTATAAAGTGTCTCCCCCCAGCCCCTGTCAAGCACTGCTGTTCTTGATATCTTTATGATTTTGACTACTAAGGATCTCATAAGTGGAATCAGTTTTTGTCTTTTATGTGAGTGGCTTATTTCACTTAGCATAATGTCCTCAAGTTCACCCATGTAGTTGTGTGTTGCAGAATTTCCTTCCGTTTTAAGGCAACAAAATTACATTTCCGTGTGTGTGTATTCCACATTTTGCTTATCCATTCGTTTGTTGGTGGAAATTTGGGTTGCCTCCACGTTTGAGTTATCTCTGTGAATAATGCTGCTCTGAACACAGATATAAAAATCTCTCTTCAGATGCAGATTTCAGTTTTGGGGGGAGTATACCCAGAAATGGAATTGCTAGATATATATATAGAATTCTATTTTCAATTTTTTAGGGGAACTGCCACACTTTTTTTTTTATGGCCCCTGTGCCATTTTGTATTTCCACCAACAGTGAATAAGGGTTCAGATTTTTCCACGTGCTCACCAACACTTTTTTTTGATAGTTGTCACTCTCGTGGGTGTGAGAGTTGGTATCTCATGGTTTTGATTGGCATTTCCATAATGATTAGTGATTTGAGCATCTTTTCGTGTGCTTGTTGGCTGTTCTATATTCTTTGGAGAAATGTCAAGTTAGGATCTTTGCTGATTTTATGTTTTTAATTTTTATTTTTTGTTTTAGGAGTTCTCTAAATGTTCTGGGTATTAATCTCTTACATCTGATTTGCAAATTTTTTTTCCCCATTCCATGGATTGTCTTTTTACTCTATTAGTATTTTTTTGTTTGTTTGTTTAAGGGCCGCACCTGTGGTATATGGACGTTCCCAGGCCAAGGGTCAAATCAGAGCTGCAGCTGCTAGCCCCAGCAGCACCAGATACCAGCTGCATCTTTGATTTGGCAACTCCCGAATCCTTAATTGCAGCTCCTGGCGATACCAGATCCTTAATCCACTGAGGGAGGCCAGGTGTGGAACCTGCATCCTCATGGATACTAGTTGGGTTCATAGCCACAGTGGGAACTCCCATTGTTAGTGTCTTTTGATGCACAAATTTTAAAAATTTTCATGAAGACCAATATATCTTTTTTCTTTTGGTACCTGTTCCTTTGGTGTCATATCCAATAAATCTTTGCCGAATCCAGCGTCAGGAATCTTTTGTCCTGGTTTAAGAGTTTTTATTGTTTGAGAAAAGTCTTACATTTAGATCCTTTATCCATTCTGAGGTAATTTTTTGTACCTATGGTATTAAGTGAGGGTCCACCTTCTTTCATTTACATATGGATACCCAGTTTTCCCAGCACCATTTGTTGAAAAGACTTGTCTTTTTCTGTCGAATGGTCTTGGCACCCTTGTCAAAAATCATTTGACCTTGTATATATACAAGAGCTTATTTCTACACTGTCCATTCTGTTCCATTTGTAAAGACGTATCTTTATGCCAGTACTACACCATTTTGAAATACTGTAGCTTTCTAGTAAGTTTTGAAATCAGGATGTGCAAGTTCTACAGTTTTTTTTTCTTCCCAAGATTGTTGGGTATTTTGGGTTCCTTGAAATTCCATATGAATTTTAGGATTTTTTTCTATTTCTGAAAAAAAAAGTTGAGGTTTCAGTAGGGATTGCATTGATTCTGTGTTATTCCTTTGGATAGTATTGACATTTTAATATTAGGTCTAGCAGTCCTTGGACATGGGATAGGCTTACATTTAGTTGTATTTTCTTTATTTTTTTCAGCAGTTTTTTGAGGTTTTTATTGTACAAGTTCTTTACCTCATTGATTAAACAGCTCCTAAGTAGTTTTTTTCTTTTCGATGTTACTGTAAATGGAAATGTTTTTGTGTTTTCCTTTTTAGATTGCTCATTATGTGTAGAAATGCAGCTGGTTTTCCTGTTGACTGTTGTGTTACATTGCTGAATTCATTAGTTCTATGTGTGTGTGTGTGTGTGTGTGTGTGGAGTCTTTAGGGCTTTCTAAATCTTAAATATAATAAGGTCATATCTAGAAAGAGTTAAACTGTACATCTTTTCCAATTGGATGCCTTTTGTTTCTTTTTCTTGCCTAATTGCTTATGGAACTTCTAGTATTATGTTGAAGAGTAGTTTTGAAAGTGGGCATCCTTGCCTTGTTCCTAATCTCAGAGAAAAAAATGTTTAGTCTTTCACCTGTTTGAAACACTCATACATTACTGCTAAAATGTTAACTAGTACAATTGTACTATAGTTTTGCACATACGGCTTTTATTATGTGGAAGTAGTTTCCTTCTACTCCTATTCCGTAGTGTGTTTTTATTGTAAAAGGATGTTGAATTTTGTCAGATGACTGTGTTTGTTCTCTTCATTTTGTTGATGTTACTTACATTGAACAGTTTTCATATGTTGAACCATCTTTGTATTCCAGAAATAAACCCCATTTGTTTAAAGGTGGCTAATCTTTTTAATGTGCAGCTGAGGTCGCTTGCCTAGTATCTTGTTAAGGATTTTTGCATCATTGTTCATAGGGGCTGTTGGTCTGTAGTTTTCTTTCTTGTGTCTTCATCCAGCTTTGATGTCAAGGTAATGCTGTCTGCATAGAATGAAAGTGTTCCTTCTCTTTCATTTTTTTGGTGTAATTTTGAGAAGGATTGGTAGTAATTCTTCCTTAAGTGTTTAATAGAGTTCACCTATAAATTGGTCATGTCTAGTGCTCTGCTTTGTTGAGAGATTTTTGATTACTGATTCGGTCTCTTTACTGGGTATAGGTCTATTCAGATTTTCTGTTTTCTTTGTTGTTTAATCTTGCTAGATTTTGTTTCTAGGAATTGGTCCATTTCATCTAGGGTATCTAATTTTTTAGTGTACAATTCATAATGCTTTCTTACCTGTTTTATTTCTGTAGACTCAGTGGTAATATTTCAGACTAACATGTTGTTTTCTCTTTTTATTTCTTAGTTCATTTAGCTAAAGCTTTGTCACTTTGATATTTTTGAAGAACCAAATTTAGGTTTCATTGATGTTCCTTTATTTTTCCGATTCTCTGTTTCATTTATCTCTGTTCTAATCTTTAATTCCTTACTTCTAGTTTGTTTAGTTTGTGCTGCTTTTTCTGATTCCTTAAGTTCCCCCTTTTAACACAAATGTAAGCATACTTTATATACTGCTCTAAATCACGCTTTGTTTTTTCTAGTTAATGATATTTTGGATCTCTGTCAGTATTTTGTGTAGAAGTACCTCCTTTGTTTTAAGAATTTTTGCTATTACAGTTGGTGTTTCAGTGAATAAACTTTTATTTACATTTTTCCCTTTTTGTGTGTAGATATGTTTGTAGACTAAAACCTGAAGTAGTATTACTGGGTTTATGATTTTGGTAGATATTGCAAACTCACTCTTTAGGGAAATTGTACTAGTTTACACTTGAGCAGTAATGTATGAGTGTTTCTTAAAGCCTTACTATCTGGCAGTGTTACTAACTTTGAATTTTTGCCAATTTAATAGGTGGGAAGTGGAATCTTATGGAAAGAAAATTCTACTTAGAGTGGACTTCATAAGACCATGTTCTCAATGGCTTATCATTAGAATCTCCCTGGATATTTATTAAAAGAAGTATTCCTAAATCCTTCCAGGAAATCTGTGTCAGCCTGGGAAATTATTTTAACTAGTGCCCAAATAATTGTGATATGATGATTAACCAAATTTGAGAAACATTGCTGTAAAAGACTGTTTAGGATTTTTCAAAGTATGCTCCTTGATACCATATGTGAACCATCTGGAATGCTTATTAATCTTCATTGTACTAGAAAACATGGTCATTGCCATTTATCGATTGGGTCCAATGGATATTTTTTATTTTTGTTTTATATTTTAGATTACTTTATGAATAACTTGCAAAAGTGAAAATAAAAGCTTAGTGAAATAGTCTTAATTAGAAACAGAATTCTAATAAAAACTTGAATAAATGTAAGAAACCCAAATTTTTATTCTAAATTTTCCTGGTTTTGAAGATAGATGTAGCTGAAATGGGCAGCATCTTTTAGTACAGCTGATTGCTCATCACCACCTGTCTTCCATAAAGTTGGAAGATAGTCATTTTATAAAAACTGTTTTAGATTTCACCTACATCTCTAATATGTCCTAGCTTATCATTACTTTTAGTTCTTGGCTGTCAAAACAATACTGATTCTAGATTTCATGTACATCTCTAATATGTTCTAAGATTACTCTCTGGTAATTTTTGTACTTGCATTGTTAAAAATGCAGTATTTTTGCAGACTGTAATTGCTTGTGACTTTGAGAGGATGACCATCTACTTCTGTATTTGAAAAAATTTTCACTTATACTTTTATAAACACCATTTGGAATAATCAGCACAACAGATTCTTAAAATTTTCTCTGCATTACTGTTTTCATCTGGTCACCTTTGTTTAAACACCTGCCTTCATTTGGCTACTTACAAACCATGTCAAGTAAGTTTTGATGTATAGATACAAAAGATGAAAGAAGATGGTAATATCCTTTCAGTAGAACAGGATCCAAGGACTTGTTTCAAAATATTGCATGATAAAGTTCTTCCTTCTGAATGACTGAAACATTTCTTTATGTACAGGTATATTGTTTACTCATTGAATTTTGAGTTTGAGGAGTTTCAATTAAGATATCTTCATCTGAAAACTCATACCTGACCAATTGCCTTGTTGTCGTAAAAATTCAGTTTCTGCAGTGTTCAATGAATACATTTGAAAAAAAGCTACAAAGGTGTTCTCTCCAAACTTAATACATCCTTAGAAAAGGATGCACTACTTTAGGCAGTATAAGCTAAAGGATGACATGATGTATTCCTAGAATGAATTGAGTGGAATGATTCTACTTTTTGTTCCTATTTCTGTCATTTTAGTTTTTTTTTTTTTTTTTTGGCATACTTGGGAATAGGGAATAACTGATGAGTAATGATTAATTCCTAGATAAAATAGCAAAAATATTTCAAGTTATGGGAAAAGTAAATTCATTGAGATTCTGTAATGGATCTTAGATTTATAAAAGGATCCAGTTGAACCCTTGTGATATTTTTAAGGTAGAGTGATTTTACTCTAAATTTTTTTTTTAATATCTCTAAGAAAGAGTAAAAGTCACGAAGTAAAACTTCTGAAAAATGAAACGCAAAAGGTGAAATTGTGTCCATTGGTCCCTGATTGTATGCAGAGGGTTAAAGGGCAGATTTCTAGACCCTACTCCAGACTTGCTGTTTCAGTTTCTGTGGACTCAGGAATCTGTATTAACAAGATTTCCAGATTATCCTTTTGAACTTAAAGTTGAAGACACAATGTTTTAGGACCTTAAGGTTTTTACTTTGCTACCGTATAGTAGTCCTTTGTGTGTGTGTGTGTGTGTGTGTGTGTATGTGTGGCCATGCTCACGGCCTGTGGAAGTTCCTAGGCCAGGGATTGAACCCAAGCCTCAGCAGTGACAATGCCGAGTCCTTAAGTGTTAGGTCAGGGAACTCCCCTATGGTAGTACTTTAGGTTATTGCTCTGATGAGCATTTCAGTTTTCTGTGGTGAGGTGGTTTTGATTTGCATTTCCCTGATGATGTTTAACACTTTTTCAAGTAGTTATTGACCATCTGTATGTCCTCTTTGGGAAAATGTCAGTTCAGCTTCTCTGCTCATTTTTTATTTATTTGGTATTTTACTTTTTGTCATGGAGTTACACGAGTTCTTGTTTTAGCTTGGCTATTAGTCCCTTTTCAGGTACACAGTTTGCAGATATTTTCTACCATGATTAGTTGCCTTTTCAACTTACTCTCTTCTTTGCTGTGCAGAACCTTTTTTGTTTGTTATAGTACCACTTGTATTTCTTCTGTTGCCTTTGCTTTTGGTGTTAAGTTAGTCATTGCTAAGACTGATGTTTCCTTCTAGGAATTTTATGGTTTGGGGTCTTAGGTTCAAATTTTATCCATTTTGAGTTGATATTTTTGTGTGGTGTGAGATGAGGTCCAGTTTCATTCATTTCTATATGGTTGTCCAGTTTTCCCAGTAATATTTGTTGAGGAGACTGTCCTTTCCCCATGGTGTATTTTTGATGCCTTTGTCAGAAATGAATTGACTGTGTATGAGTGGGTTTGTTTGGGGGCTCTGCATTCTCTTACATCTATGTGTCTGTTTTTTTTGTTTTTTTTTTTTTATTTCTTTTTGTCTTTTTGGCATTTCTTGGGCCGCTCCTGCGGCATATGGAGGTTCCCAGGCTAGGGGTCGAATCGGAGATGTAGCCACTGGCCTACGCCAGAGCCACAGCTACGCAGGATCCGAGCCGCATCGGTAACCTACACCACAGCTCACAGCAACGCCAGATCGTTAAGCCACCGAGCAAGGGCAGGGATTGAACCCGCAACTTCGTGGTTCCTAGTCGGATTCGTTAACCACTGCGCCACAACCAGAACTCCTATGTGTCTGTTTTTAATGCAGTATCATACTGTTTTGATTACTATAGCTCTGCACTGTAGTTTGAAAGAGAATGCAGTGTCTCCAGCTTTGCTTTTTCCACTCAAGATTGCTTTGGCTATTTGGGGTTTTCTGTGGTTGCATACAAACTTTAGAATTGTTTGTTTTATTTCTGTTAGAAATGCCATTGACATTTTGACAGATGGCATTAAATTTTAGATTGTTTTGGATAATGCGGACATTTTAGCAATATTTCTCCAATCCATGAGCATGGAATATCTTTCCATTTACTTGTGTTGTCTTCCATTTTTTTCATCAGTGTCTTACTGTTTTAGTGTACAGGTCTTTCCCCTCAGTTAAATTTATTTTCTCTGTATCTTACTCTTTTTGATGCAATTGTAAATGGAATTGTTTTTTCAAAACTTCTTTCTGAAAGTATATTACTAGTCTATTGAAATGCAACAGATTTTTGTGTATTGATTTTGTATTTTGCAGCTTTGCTGAATTTATTAGTTTTAACAGTTTTTTAGTGACTTTTAGATTTTCTGTATGTAATAACATGTCACCTGCAAGTAATGACAGTTTTACTTCTTCCTTTCCAATTCGGATACCTTTTCTTTCTTTTCCTTGCCTGGTTGCTCTGACTAGGATTTGCACTATCATGTTGAATAAAAGTGGCAAGGTGAGCATCTTTGTCACTACATTTTTACCCACCCCACATGTTTTATGTTTTTGATGTCACAGTTTACATTTTTCATCTGTGTTTCTCGTAATAAGTTATGGGAGTTATAATTTTGTTTTGTTTTTTACTCTTTTTAAACTTTTACTCTAGCTTTTTATTTTTATTTTTTTTTGTCTTTTGTTGTTGTTGCTATTTCTTGGGCTGCTCCCGCGGCATATGGAGGTTCCCAGGCTAGGGGTTGAATCGGAGCTGTAGCCACCGGCCTACTCCAGGGCTACAGCAACGCAGGATCCGAGCCGCGTCTGCAACCTACACCACAGCTCACGGCAACGCCGGATCGTTAACCCACTGAGCAAGGGCAGGGACCGAACCCGCAACCTCATGGTTCCTAGTCGGATTCGTTAACCACTGTGCCACGACGGGAACTCCCTACTCTAGCTTTATAAGTGATTTAATCCATCATTGTAGCTTTAAGTTATTCTGAATTTTGCTGTAGATTTACTTTTACCAGTAGGATTTATACTTTGTTTGCTGTTATTAATTAAACTTAAATGTCTTTAAAATTTCTTGTAAAGCTAGTCTAGTGGTGATGAACTCCATTAGCTTTTGCTTGTGAAATGCTACTTATTCAAATCTGAAGCACAAATTTTCTGGGTAGAGTATTCTTGGTGACAGTTGTTTTCTTTCAGCATTTTGAGTATATCGTGCCACTCCCTTCTGGCCTGCAGTTTCTGCTGAAAAATCTGCTCATAGTCTTTTGGGGGTTCTTTTGTACATAACAGGATTCTTTTGTTGCTTTTTAAGGTTCTCTCCTTGTCTCTAACTCTTGACATGTTAATTGTGGTATGTCTTGTGGAACTCTCTGTCTGTTTCCTTCCCTGAGCTAGGGAAGTTTCCAGCTATTATTTCTTCAGACAAGTTTTCTGCCTCTTTCCCTCAGACCTTTATAATGCAAATATTGGTTAGCTTGCTTTCTCATAAATGCCTTCTTTTTTTTTTTTTATTCTTTTTTTCTTTTTGCTGCTCCGATCAGATGAGTTACACTGCCCTGTCTTTTGGTTCATTTCTTCCTTTCTTCAAGTTCTTTCCTCCTTTATTTTGCTTCATGTAGTCTGTTGAAAGCTGCTGTTGTGTTTTTCAGTTAACTTACTGTACTTTTCAGTTTCATGGTTTATACTTGGTGCTTTCTTATATTTTCTATTATCTTTTGAAATTCTGCTTTGTTTTCCCATTGTTCTGAGTTGGTGAGCATTTTTATGACTTATTTAAAATTCCTTATCAGGTAAATCATTTCTCTCTTTCATTAAGGCCTTTTACAGAGGCTTTATCTTGGTCTTTGGGTCATAGTCTTCTGTTTCTCCATTTTCCTTGATTATCTTTATTTATTCCAGTGGTGAGATAAAACAGCCAAACTTTCCTAGTCCTGAATGACTGACCTCATATAGGAGATGAGGCTTCTCATTCAACTCTGCATTAGCTCTTGGTTGTGTCTCTTACCTTTTTAATTTTCCAAGCATCCTACTTGATTGTTTTGGCTCTCAGTAGTTGAGGGTGTGCCAGGGTTTGTCTCTGGCCCTAAGGGAAGGATCTCAGTCAGCACCTAGATTCACGCTGATGGGAATCCAGCCCCTCAGGCGGGAGCTTCTCAGATATGCAAAGAGACCTGTTTCGGGGGAAGACTGGGAAATATGCATTTCTATCTGCTCCCTCTGCACTGAGCTATGGCAAGGTAGCCACTTAATGTTTGCTACAGTCCTGCTGAACTGGTGAATACAAGCCTCATCAGCCACCAGAGTCAGTCTGTCCAGAGATGTACCCTGTGGGTGGCAGCCACAAAAGTTGGTATGCCTGGCTTGTACATGGGGCAGAGGGAAGGTGCAGAGGTGGTGCCTGCCTGGCCTCCTAGTCTCGAGAGAGTTAGAGTCAGCCCCTAGGTGTGTGTTTCAGGCCACAGCTATGAAGATAAGGTGATAGCCTTTTACTGCAAGTCTGGAGGTGCCTTTTAGTCTGCTGTTGACACTGTGCCCTGGGGGAGAGCCTGCTAAGAATGGTTTTCTCAGTGGGCCAGCTGCTGGGGCACCAGTCTGTCCTGGGTGCCACAGTGAGACCATCACTGGGTCTCACCTTTGTTCAACCAGAGCCAGATGATGGCGCTGTTGTCCTCTTTGCACATGCAGCCCACTGTTGACTTGTAAGTGGTGGAGGGGACTTGGTCGGAGTCCTCCTGGTACCTGAAGCTGCCTTTAGGGTGAGTATGTCATATGGGTCCTGTTCCCTGCACAGGGGATAGCCCTCCCTCCCCAGCCGAGTGGCCTGCTCCTTATCAGTAGGAGCACCGCAGTCAGTCCTGTGGGACCCATGAATGTATGCCCCGCTGGCCACCAGAACGAGGCCAGGCGATCAGGAGGTGTCCCCTGAGTGGCAGCCATGAAATCCAGAACGCTAGATGTGTTGCATGTGTTTTTTTGTTTTTTTTGTTTTTTTTTTTTTTAATGATCAGTGATTCTGCAATTTTGAATTTTCATCATCCCTAGACTATTTTTTTTAAATAACTCAGATTAACTGAGCAGACAGTGTTATTTTAATGTAAACAATCACATCATTCCTTTTTTTTTTTTTTTTTTAAGCGAGACCTTTCATAGTGGGTGGTTTGAGAGAAGGAATGAGTTAATAACTCAAAATGAAGAGTACTATTGTTTTAGGTGATATTAACTGGAAAACTTGACCAGCATGTTTCCTGCTTCATCAATCAGAGCATTGCAGCTGGCAAGCAAGTTCACTAGATGTTCAAAATAGCACATCCAGGAGTTCCCATCATAGTGCAGTGGAAACAAATCCCTCTAGAAGCCATGAGGTTGCAGGTTCAATCCCTGGCCTCTCTCAGTGGGTTAAGGTAAGGATCCGGTGTTGCTCTGAGCTGTGGTGTAGGTCGCATGTGTGACTCGGATCCTGCGTTGTTGTAGCTGTGGTGTAGGCAGGCAGCTAGCTGTAGCTCCCATTCAACCCCTAGCCTGGGAACCTCGGGTGCTGACCTAAAAAAAAAAGGGAAAAAAAAAAAGAATAAACAAAATAACACATCGAGTATCTGCGTGTTTGGAGGTCTTTGTCTCTGCACACATTTAAAGATTAAGGACGTTAACTTACTCTGAGGGGGTAGGGGGTCAGGTGGAAAACTTGATGCCCGCTGAAGCAGGGTAGTCAAGTATTTTTTGTCTTCAGATGTTTAAAAAAAAAAAACCTGAAACTCTCTCAGGCACAGGGAAATTCCTAGTATAAACTGATTTGGGAGTTCTTTTCTAAGCCCTGGCATGCCCCAGGCACAAGGCCTTCGATGAGGCAACAAGATTGAAGGGGTTGCCGAGAGCACAGTGTGGGCCAGACCTGGGTTAGGGTGAGTATGGAGCCCCGAAAAGGTGAAGATGTGACATCAGGGACGTTGTGATTAGACTGTTAGAGTCAGTGGCGGGGTGTTTTGCCTACTGACCTCAAGAGCAGTGAGAGACATTAGTAAGTACCTTCTTACTGATTTATAGTCAGCCAAATGGACAGCCTGGAAATAGAATTTCTGTCCTTAGTTGGCACAGTAATGGTGTTTGATAGTTTCAAGTGAGAATAAAATGAAAATTCTCACACTGTGAAAATATTTTCAGAATCCTCTTAAATCTCATTACTGGTCATTCTGAAATTCCGAGCATAATTGAAAGAATTTCGAGAGTAGCCTTGTGGTTCTTTTAAAAGGGCTGTTTTTGACACTTAGTATCAGGTCAAAGATTTTAATATACTACAGGTGTGAGTTAACAGAGCCTTTCAGAAAAATAATACAGGAATTTATTATTCTCTTAGAAAGCTTTTAATTGTATTATGTGCAAAGTAGTAGACTCGTAAGATAAGAAACAAATTTTTTGATAAAAATTTTAGGGATATCTTGTTTGCTCTTATTTTAATAATACTGGCCAAAATATTTAGTAGACATTTGTTTCCTGTCAGGATAAGGCATCATGCTAGATAAATAAAAAGTTAAATGTGAGCCTTGGTCTCAAGCAACAGAGTAATGTCAGGTGAGGGTGAAACTGCCGAATTGAGAGAAATAATGTCAGCCTGAGGTCACAGAGGTGACCTCACACAGTGGCTCTTGACTAACATTTTGATAGAAAAGTTCTGGAAGGATATTCCAGGAAGAGGACACAGCTTTTCTGTGGAGGCACAGAGGTGCTTGACCTGGCTGGGAAATAGCAAGTAGTTTGTGGCTGGAACGTTGTAATGTTTGGAAAGAAATTCAGTGAAATTGGGCCAAGAAAGTAGTTGGAAATAAAATCATTGAAGAATGCTTTGTATTTTAGAAGAATGGTGAAATTTAATAAAGATGAGCATACTTAAACCAGTTAAATTTTTTAAAAAGTATAAGTTGAGGTGATGTTTGTTATTTTTCACAAGTGCTGTAAAGCCCATTTCTTTTCTAGGCTTGAGTGTGTGGGTATGAGTGACCTCAGAGTTGTTCAGACAACTTGAGATAAAATTTGAAAAAAACTTCTATGGGGAAAAAAAATAAAACTACTCAGTTTTGAAATGAACCACTCATCCAGTCCTTGTAGGCGGTCAGTGGCAGAACCAAACGTAGAAATAGCACGAGATTACCACTCAACATTTCATTTGTTCTAGTGCATTTAAAATGGTTTTGTTTATAATGTTGATAAAATGGTTAAAGTTTAAGTAAAATGTGCTTAAGGAGAAAGCTTCTAGGGAAACAACTTCTGAGATACAAAAGGTACTTCATTTTCTTTCCATGGATTTAATAGAATTACGCCATATGTGATTTTGCTGTCTCAAGAATTTACATTTTGTTCACAAACCTAAACCCTGTTTTCCTCTTCAAATTGTATCATACTTCTGATCAGCATTTTATTGGAGGCTTCACCCCAGGACAATTAAGCAAGAAGGATAAATAACATGGGCAAAGGATTTGAATAGCTATTTCTCCAAAGATGTACAAGGGCTTCTAAGCACAGGAATGATGCTCAGCCTCATTAGTCATTAGGGAAATAAGACCAAACTACAGTGAGATGCTGCTTTACATCTACTCGGATGGTTGTAATAAAAAAGACAGTAGCAAGTGTGTATTGTGCCATTTTATATGAGATTGAGCATTCATGTGTGGGGGCTGCCAGAACCAGTGCCCTGCAGAATCCGAGGGACGGGTGCATTGGGCAAGATATGGAGAAGTGGGACCCATCACACGTGCTATTGGGAACGTAAAATGGTGCAGTCATTTCGGAAACCAGTTCACTTCCTCAAAAAGTTAAACATAGAGTCAGCCTGTGACCTGACACAGCTGTATTCCAAGAGAGTTAAACATATGCTGACACAGAAACTTGGATGTAGATGCTCAGCATTATTAGCATTATTGATGTCAGAAAATGTAAAGTCACCCAAAATGTCATCGATTGATAGATACCCAAGAGTGGCATATCTGTACAATGGAATATTATTCAGCCACAAAAAGGAATGAAGTGCTGTATGTGCTACAACTTGGATGAACCTTGGAAGCATTCCTCTAAGTGAAAGAAACGAGACACAAAAGGCCACATGTTCTATAATACTTTAAAAGAGTGGGCTTTATGGTATGTGAAGTATATCAATTTTAAAAGAAACTTATTTAGTATCCTACTAAAAGATAAACCATATAGTAATTTTAACAGTGAAAGTTTAGTGTACAGAATTTATAATATAATTGAAGAGACAGGGATTGGCTAGTAAGTAAAGAGAATTTTAATGAATACAGGAAGAGCAGACTGAATAAATGTCTCCTAAGCCGGGGCTGAGATGGACTGTCCCAGGAAAAGGCTGTTCTCTTCCTGTGTCTGGGATCCAGGCTTTGTTGGAGGGAGTGCAGTTGCAACTCAGTGGATGGCGAAGCAGCTGAGATACCAAACTTGCTGGAACGTCATCTGTGGAGAGCTGGGGAAGGCCATCCACAGGGAGATGCTGCACCTTGGAGCCTGATGCAAGCCCCAGGAAGGACTCTAGGGAAAGCTGCTCCATGGAGGGGGTGGGGGTGCCTTGCCTGTGCCAGAGTGCAGGGGAGTGGGGGCAGGTGGCTGCCCCACACCTAAGGAGCTGGGTATTTAAGCTGCTTCCTGCAGGACAAGATGCTGGAGAGGCACATGTGGCTGGAGCCTGGCTGGAGCAGTAGACTGGAACTTGGAGAAAAACCCTTTCCTTCAGTGTACCTCCTGCTTCCGCTGCTGACCTGCCAGCTGGCAGTATTTAAAGGGCCCATCTCCATTTTCACAGAGCAGGCAGTCATGGGTAGATTTGGGGAGGTAAAAAATTGGCATGTAAAACCCTATACCAATTTAGAATGTATTCTGTTTTGTTGGGCTTAAAGAAATTGTTCCTCTCAGAATAGCTGAATGAATTTCAGTCTATATCCTTGTAATACTTAAGAGATTTCTGTTTTGAATTACTACAAAAAGCAAGTCAGAGTCATTAAAAAATCATTAAACAATATAGAACTGTTTAAAATGTAAAAATTTCCCCTTTATCCCTCAGTCTCTTACCATCTGTTTCATTCATGTCTCCCAAAGAAAAAACTACTGCCAAAGTTGGTGCGTGTGTTTTATTCTATAATGTGTTTATGTAATATGTGTGAATACATATTTTTCATAACAGTAGAGGTTTTCTATATAGATGACACGTGAGCTGTTGTAGATTTTTATGGGAGGGATATAATACTCAGTTGCCAAGCACTTGTGTAAGCTAGCAAGTCACATAATCCTTCTCTTTGATTTTCTAAACTTTAAAAATAAAGGGGCTTTTACTAAGGACGTTGAAAATCTGTAATGGGTATAGTTTGATCATCTCTGGGAGGGAGAGGTAGTTTGGTAACTCTTCATGTAAACAATTTTTTCTATAGCTGGATGGTCGTATTTTTCCATGTGTTTTGCAATTTAAATACCTTGTGTGTTAAACATTTGTACATGTTTATGTGTATGCCGCTGGCCACATATACTACTAAAATTTCAGCGAAATCTGAATTACAGAATTTTTGTTTTTCCTTTAGAAAAATCCTGCAAAAATGTCTCTCTACCCATCTCTTGAAGACCTGAAGGTAGACAAGGTGATCCAGGTATGTTTACATTGTTAAAGTACCTTTTTTTTCCCCGCGTACTCTGTCTGCCATACATTCTGGTGATGTGAAATGGACAGGAAACTTAAATAGCAGGTGTGTTTGTTTAACACTTTATAAACTTCTTTTCAGTTTTTTCTAATGAAAAGGTTAGAAAAGCTAGACATTATTCTTTATTTCACTCTGAATGGCCACAGGATGTTATATCTTTGAAACTGGACTTAAACTCCAAAGATAGGTTGATTTAATGACTAAGGTTTAAAATGAATACGTTTTTAAATTGGTAAAATATACCCCAGCTTCTTAGGTATTGTCTTTTTGAGATCCATATGTTGTTCTTTTGGGGCCTTAGATATGACCAATCTTTAATTCTTTACTTTTTCTAGCAATTATAGAAATGGGGGAGGTACATGCTGCTTTTAGTGTAAAAAAGCACAATGAAAGCATAGTAATTGATTTCCTTTGAGACATAAGCAGCAGGCGTTTCACAGGTTCCTGCCATAGTGGCAGTGTTTCTAACTCATCAAGTCTGACATGTTTGTGGTCCTTTATGTCAGCTCCAACTTTGGAGATAGATGCTTCTGCTTAAGGAGACAGTTGAGGAGTGGGATCAGTTCTTGCTCTTTGTAAATTTTTATTCTTTTTAGCTAGAGAGAATCATAGTATTTAATTGCATCTTGTTTCCAGTTTACTTTCAAGTTGATCTCTTATAAAGTTGGTTATTCTTTTAATTTGGCAAGATGAATCAAACTCCCTGTTATACTTTATTCCTAAAATCTTTTTTTTTTTTTTTTTTGTCTTTTGTCTTTTGTTGTTGTTGTTGTTGCTATTTCTTGGGCCGCTCCCGTGGCACATGGAGGTTCCCAGGCTAGGGGTCAAATCGGAGCTGTAGCCACCGGCCTACGCCAGAGCCACAGCAATGCGGGATCCGAGCCGCGTCTGCAACCTACACCACAGCTCACGGCAACGCCGGATCGTTAACCCACTGAGCAAGGGCAGGGACCGAACCCGCAACCTCATGGTTCCTAGTCGGATTCGTTAACCACTGCGCCACGACGGGAAATCCCTAAAATCTTTTTGATATGATAAATGTGTTGAAATTCTTTAGTACTTCATCTACTAACCCCAGACTCCCAATCCATCCCAATCCCTCCCTCTCCCCCACCACCCTCACCAACACATATCTGTCCTCCATGTCCACCATTGTTTCTGTTCTGTAGATGGATCATTTGTGCCATATTTTATTTTATTTTTTAATTAATTTATTTTTTGTCTTTTTGCCTTTTCTTGAGCCGTTCCCACGGCATATGGAGGTTCCCAGGCTAGGGGTCGAATCGGAGCTGTAGCCACCGGCCTACGCCAGAGCCACAGCAATGCGGGATCCGAGCCGCATCTGCAACCTACACCACAGCTCACGGCAACGCCGCCGAATCGTTAACCCACTTAGCAAGGGCAGGGACTGAACCCGCAACCTCATGGTTCCTAGTCGGATTCGTTAACCACTGCGCCTCGACGGGAACTCCCTGACTTTTTAATAATTATTTAATGAGCATAAAAAGTTTGCTACAAATTTGTGTGAAGTCTTAAGCAACTTCAAGAATACAAGTGTTTTTTATGCAAAATGTTGGCTCTTTTAGAGTGAAAAAACCCCAGCAGAAATAGTAACAACTGTGTAGCTGAAATTGTTAACCTTGTAGCAGTGATTGGATGCCTTTGGCATGGGGGCGGAATCAAGAACACATGTTTTCCATCATTGATTCCCTGTGGATGTTGATTGGTGGTGTGTAAAATCTCTGAAACCTGTTCACCTGCCACGGCTTTGATGCCACACAGTTTTAAGTGGCTGTTCAGAAACATCTCAGATCTCTTATCACTTTTTTCTTTGGTGTTTTTGTCGTTATTTTTCTCATGTGGTTTTTATTTCCACAAAGTTCATCCGAACAGACACACTTGATTTTGAGAAGCTTTTATTCGGAATATTCACCCTCAAGAATAATAAGCTGTTAATATGACATCGGAGCACTAAGTGATAGGATTTGCAGGTGGATCTGAAAGAATGATTTTTTTGTCTTTTTTTTGTTGTTGTTGGTTTTTATGGAATAACCATAGTAGGATTTGAGCAGGGGTTTTTCATTTTGAAAACAGCAGAAAAGGAAAGAAATAGTTGGTATTGACAAATGCTGGATTGGAGAAATAAGAGGGCTACAGCCTATATCAGGATGACCTTCTTTAAGGAGATGCAGGTCATATGGGTATTTCCATTAGAAGGCTGTGTTCCAAGCAGAAAGCTAGCTGCCTGGGGTCAGGGGGTGGGGGAACATCGTGTTTTAGTACTAATTGGATTTAAAAAATATTCCTAACCTAGCCACTAAAGTCTTAGGCTGTTTATGTTTTGTTTTTCATTTTCTATGATAGGTCATACTTGGGTGTTTTGGTTTGTTTGTTTTTTGCTTTTTGTGGGTTTTAGCATCAGACAATCCCTGCACCTATCTGTCTGTTATGAGGAGCCTGTGGTTGTCAAACCTACACAGAATAAGCTTTTAAGAAACAGTGGTTTTTGTCAATTTCCTGATTATCACAGTGAGTGGAGATTGTCCTGCCAGCTCCAAGAGCATTCTGTAGTGTCAGAAATGGTGTGTTCCCAAAGTAACTGTGAGCTCCTTGGGCGTCCCCCATTTTTTTGTTTGAGATTTCAGATGAGTATGAAATAGCTTGCTGCATTTAATGGCTTAGAGTCTTTAAACCCTTGTACCATCTTTTATTTTTACTACAAATTATATAGTAATTTGCAGAGAGCTTTTATGTACTTACTTCAGTATTCATTGGATAAGAACAATAGCAATGAATGAAAGAATAGAAAGTAATAAACCAAAGTAAAAGATGATCAATTTTTTAAAATTAGTGAATTATGTTTTTCAGAGCTGTTACAGGTTCACAGCAAAATTGAATGAAAGATTACAGTTTCTGTCTCAGTGATCCCCGCCCCCCAGTTCCCCTCTCCCCTGGCACAGTTCCCACACGCCAATACCCTCACCACAGTGGCAGGGTGGGTGAACCCACTGTGACACACTGTTGCCACCCCACATCCATAGTTACATCTGGGTTCACTCTTGGTGGTGTTCTCTGTTCTTCCCTCTGTTTGCTTTGGTCAAGTGTGTGGTGACCTCGGCCAGAGCTGGTGATCACGCAGAATACTCTGTACCTTTGTGCTCTATACCTTCCTCCCTCCATCCCTGCTGATTCTTGGCAACCACGGAACTCTGTCTCATGATGCTGCCTTTCGGAGGGTCGAATCATAACACCCTTTCAGATTGGTTTCTTTCACCTAGGAATGTGCATTCATGGTCCCTCCTTGTCTTTTCATGCCTTGATAGCTCTTCATTTTGGTGCTGAACAGTATTCTTAGAGATTATCCAAGAAGCAGTCCACTGGCCACACCTCCTTTTAACTGATAATTGGTGAAAATTTTTCAAAATTTAGCATACTTATTTTCATGCTGTGTTTTTTTCCCATTTAGATTATGACAAATTATGAAACAATAACTCTTAAAGAGTGACTGAATAACAAGCATATCAGAACATTTACAGCCCAAATGAGTGATGTGCTTTTGTAGGCTTTCCTTAATTAGGTTAAGCTTCCATCTCTCCAGGCATCTTTGGACCTACTGTTAGCATTAATTTTAGGGCTAGGTTGATACATAGGGATAAACCTCATTACTTAATTGACATATTTCTGATTATTAAGTAAAAAATGATGTTAGAGATGGCTTTAACACTTACTGTCAATCAGTGACATGCAGCCGTTTTAGGAAGTCAGATGCATCTGTAAAGGGAAGCATTTCATCAGTGGAACACTTAGTCCGACATGGGCTGTGAAGCCAGCCTGGGAGGGGTTCCTGGCATATCTGCACATGAGTAGTATTGATAAGTGTGCATATTGTCAAAGCTTTGACAAAGTTAACAGCCAAAAATTCCTTTATCATTTTTATGTCTGTATGTTTTACATAGTTTGTAATGTTTTTGTATTTAGTATATAACATAACCCCTTCTTAGGCTGGCTAAAATGTAGATGAGGATTATTTCAGTGGGATATGCCAGAATAGGAACATAAATGTTGACAACTTAGTATTTAAATTTTTAGGTGTTTTTCCAATAGATGACTTTTCATAGGAATATGATCGAGCTTTTTTTCTTACGTAAATAAGATATTTTTACCTAGACTTATTAGCAAAAGAATAATAAAAATGTAAAATGTGTAACCATTCTATAATGCATTTTGAAAATATTAATTTGCAGTAGCACTATGAAATATTGATTATAAAAAATGTGGTTAGTCAAGTTTTATAGCATAGCATTTTTTGTTTTGTTTTGTTTTGTTTTTGGCTTTTTAGGGCCGCACCTGCCACATGTGGAGGTTCCCAGGCTAGGGGAACCTATGCCACAGCCTATGCCACAGCCATAGCAACGCCAGATGCGAGCCTTGTCTGAGACCTACACCACAGCTCTTGGCAATGCCGGATCCTTAACCCACTGAGCATGGCCAGGGATCGATTCGTTTCCACTGCCCCACAATGGGAACTAGGATAGCATTTAATATTTATAATATGAAATATATTTTTGATTTGTGATTTTCTTTGAAAATATATTGCTGGAAATTTGAAGTTAAAATTTCTTGGGAGTTCCCATTGTGGCTCATTCGTAACGAATCTGACTAGTATCCATGAGGATGTGGGTTTGATCCCTTGCCTTGCTCAGTGGGTTAAGGATCCAGCATTGCTATGAACTGTGGTGTAGATCTCAAATGCAGTTTGGATCCTGCGTTACTATGGCTGTGGCGAAGGCTGGCAGCTGCGATTCCAATTTGGGAACTTCCATATGCTGTGGGTATGGCCCTAAAAAAGCAAAAAAAAAAAAAAAAAAAAAAGACTTGATTAAAAATAGTGTTTTAGTTTCTTTTTGGATTTACTGGATTTAACTTATAAATTACATAAGAATTTATATAAGAAGTTTAAGTATGTTTATAGAATTGTTAGAATTGTCTTCTTTTTCAGGCTCAAACTGCTTTTTCTGCAAACCCTGCCAACCCAGCAATTTTGTCTGAAGCTTCTGTTCCTGTCTCTCAAGATGGAAGTAGGTTTACACTTTGGTTCATTCTCCTTAAACAGAGATAACTTGTTAACTAAGCCTTCTTTTGCTGAAAGAGGGATTGCAAGATTTTTTTTTTTTTTTTAACATGCCTCATGAAATTGGTGGTTAAAACCTGGTAATAGGGGAGTTCCTGTCATGGTGCAGCAGAAACAATCCGACTAGGAACCATGAAGCTGCAAGTTCAATCCCTGGCCTTGCTCAGTGGGTTAAGGATCTGACATTGCTGTGAGCTGTGGTGTAGGTTGCCACCATGGCTTGGATCCTGTGTTGCTGTGGCTGTCGTGTAGGCCGGCAGCTGTAGCTCTGATTGGACCCCTACCCTGGGAACCTCCATGTGCTGTGGGTGTCGCCTTAAAAAGCCAAAAAAATAATTTCCTCTAGTAGTAGGAAATTTTTCTTCCAAAAAATAATTCTTTAATCAAGAAGTGATGAGTATGGGAGTTCCCGTTGTGGCGCAGTGGTTAACGAATCCAACTGGGAACCATGAGGTTGTGGGTTTGATCCCTGACCTTGCTCAGTGGGTTAAGGATCTGGCGTTGCCGTGAGCTGTGGTGTGGGTCACAGACGCGGCTCGGATCCCGAGTTGCTGTGGCTCTGGCATAGGCTGGTGGCTACAGCTCCGATTTGATCCCTAGCCTGGGAACCTCCATATGCCCTGGGAGTGGCCCAAGAAATGGCAAAAAGACCAAAAAAAAAAAAAAAAATTGAGTATGAAGGTGTGTTTTAGGGCTTAATCAAAATTAAGTTACTTAAGTCTCAGTGCTCATACATAAGTCCTTAACCTAGGAGTGATTCATTTGTGAAAAAACTGAACTTTCCTAACTGTCCTCTGTCTCTTCAGGACTTGTGGAGGGTGGGGGCAGGGTTGAAAATTCCAGCCGCCTCCTTTTGAGGGCACTTCCTGAATCCTGGGATCTACTCAGGCTCCATATCCTTCTCTTTGATCCCTTTTCCTTCTGCGCTCATAGGGATTCAGGACAGAACCCTTAAATAACATGACCTAAAGATACAAAAGGAGTGTTAAATAGGTTTTTGTGACCTGTTATAACATTGTTCCTTTTAGAAAATCCATTTTGGGGAGTTCCCTGGTCGCCTAGCCATTAAGCATTGTCGGTGCCATGGTGTGGTCTGAATTTCTGCATGCCATAGGCACAAAAAAACACAAACCAAAATATAGAAGACCCATTTTAAGTCACAAATAAAACATGTGAAAAAGAGCTTTTGGAAATATTTGTACTTAACTGTACCACTCAGTTCAGTACTTCAGTATTTAAATGTCCTGTTTCCCAAGATTTCATTGGTTAACTTTTTTTTTTTTTTGTCATCTTTTTAGGGCAGCAGTCTTGGCATATGGAAGTTCCCAAATTTGAGCTGCAGCTGCTGGCGTACACCATAGCCAGAGCAACACCAGATCCAGGCCATGACTCTTAGCTACACCACAGCTCACTGCAATGCCAGATCCTTAACCCACAGAGCAAGGCCAGGGATCGAACCCAAGTCCTCATGGATATTAGTCGGGTTTGTTAACCACCGAGCCACAACTGGAACTCCATCATTAGTTAACAATTAAAATGATATGACACTAAATAAATTTACAAGCTTTGATTTTTTTTTGGTGGGGTTCAGAAGAATAATTTTATAGCTGTTTAGTTATAAAGCAGCTGACTTGACAGTATACATTTTGGTCAGTTCTTTTTTTTTTTTTTTTTTTTTTTTTTTGTCTTTTTAGGGCCACACCCGCAGCATATGGAGGTTCTCAGGCTAGGGGTCTAATTGGAGTTGTAGCTTCCGGCCTACACCACAGCAATGCCATATCCGAGCCATGTCTGTGACCTACACCACAGCTCACAGCAACACTGGATCCTTAACCCACTGAGAGAGGCCAGGGATTGAACCCGCGACCTCATGGTTCCTCATTACTTTCCGCTGTGCCAGGATGGGAACTCCTGGTCACTTCTTCTTAATTGGAGAATCAGTGGTATCTTTACAAAATTCCTAATCAACTAGGCTTAAAAAAAAGGAGAGGGAAGATAATTAGAAAAATTATTTTTACTCTTGAGTACTTAGAAATCTGAGGTTTCAGTTCAAATGTCTTCATATTTTACTTTCACCTGTAACTTTTTCTGTTTTATCCATTTCTAATTGTCATTACAGAGATAGAGTGGAATTTTCCAAGTAGCTAATTTAAATTTATTCTAGATTTTATAAATTAAATGTAATTTTTTAGTACAAGTAGAAGTCCATAACAACAGTTTTTGAATTTTCAACCAGTGTTTTTTTTTCCCTTTCTCTGTTCATTCATTTTTATTAGATCTCTATCCTAAACTATATCCGGAGCTCTCTCAGTACATGGGCCTGAGTTTAAATGAAGAAGAAATTCGTACAAATATGGCCGTGGTCCCTGGAGCACCAGTTCAGGGGGTATGTATGAATTTTGAATTACATAAAATCATACTTTACACATAGATAGAAGCTAATTCCTCATTGTGCCAAACCCCAAGATTTATAATGTTAGCGTTGGCCTCTTCTCAGGATGTCACTTCTCACATAGTCTACTTCCTTTTGTGCTGTTACTTTTCTAAGTTATTAGGAGTTAAAGATTCAGATGCCTTGACCAGTCCATTCTCCAGTTACGGAGACCTAGTGATTCTGTTTCTATCATGTTTCCCATTCTAGTCCTGCTATATATACGCCTATTCAGGGTTTCTGTACTTCTAACCCAGAGTATTACAATAGACTCTTACTTTTCCTTTAGTAACTTCTCTTTTCCAGCAGTACTGAGTTGCTCCTAGATTCAGCATTCTGAAGTCTAAAGCTTCATGAAATTAGACTCCAAATTCTTGGCTTAAATATAATGTCTGTCTTTTGTTCAGATTATTGCTGTAAGGCCACAGCACTTGTAGTGAAATACTTAACTTCCTGACAACAGGGTCCACGCCTATGCACCATGATCCTAGTGCTGGATACAGTACCTGCCTTTATTTATTCACCAAATAATTTATGGAAGACTTGCTTACATCAGTCAGGGCCCAGTTGGGACAATAGAAATCATAGTAAATATTTAAAACAAAAATGGAACACAGATGTCTCTGCAGAAAGTAGCTGTTTCTCTGACGACAGGTCAGAGGTTAGAGTTTCAGGGTGTGAGCCGGGCCTCAGAGGAGGGGACACTGCTGTGGGTACTGTCACCTCGGAGGGGTTTGGAGGTCTGATTTGGGGGTGTGGTAAAGTCTGGAGAATGGAATCCACTGCTGCCGGCAGGGCGAAGGGCTAGCTCCAGGCAGTGCGGACCAAAGCCAGAGCAGACAGGAAGGAGCCAGGCGCCTGCCCCTCCCCCAGCCACCCTGTCTCCCTCTGGTGCCTCTCAGGGTGCTGGCCAGGAACCACAGAGGACAGTGTCTTTTGCACAGTCCAAGTGGAGTCTGGACTGGTGGGTTTGCAGGTGATGGGTAGGAGGTTCATACCTGGCGCTGCCTGCTCCTTCGACCACTCAGTATAACCACACTTTTCTTTATGGAGTAGTTTCCCCTTAAAAGATGCAATTCCTCACAAAATTGAGGTTCAACATTGTCTATTAAGAGACCCATGTTAAGTGTTTTATGCTTTGCTGGCCACACGTCAGTACATACAGAGAACTCCAAGTACAGAAGAGAACTTGTAGACCCAAGATAAGGCCTTGGTGATGGCAGACAAGGCAGAATGTGGAGGCAGATGGCCCTGGAGGGTTAGTGGTGGTGAGGGACTGGGGTCTGCATTGTGGAAGATAATCAGGGGTATCATCTGATCTCTGTGCTGCTGTGTGGAGAATGGTTAGTGGAAGGGCAGGAGCTGAAGCAGAGCTGATCTGGAAGGTTGTGAGAGTAGCCCTTGTCACATGTCATTTGTCAGAATGGGCAAGGGGGCAAAGGTCATAGGATGCTGCTCATATGCTCGCAGTGGAAGAACATGTAGTAAGTTCTTGAGAATACTTGCTAGAAGAAATAAAAATTACTTTTCCAGGAGTTCCTGTTGTGGCGCAGTGGTTAACGAATCCGACTAGGAACCATGAGGTTGTGGGTTCGGTCCCTGCCCTTGCTCAGTGGGTTAAGGATCCGGCATTGCCGTGAGCTGTGGTGTAGGTTGCAGACGTGGCTCGGATCCCGCGTTGCTGTGGCTCTGGCGTAGGCTGGTGGCTATGGCTCCGATTAGACCCCTAGCCTGGGAATCTCCATATGCCGCAGGGGCGGCCCAAGAAATAGCAAAAAAAAAAAAAAAAAAAAAAAATTACTTTTCCAAAAGGAAAACCCACTCCAAAGCTCTTCCTTTTTGTCCTATATTCCAGCTAAGCTAAATTCATTTTCTTATGTTTTTCTTTTTCTATCTCATTACTTGATTTATAGTCCCCTATAATCATTGAATCTTTGTAATTCCTTAAAAACAATATTTTCTGGTATTGTAATTTGTAGCGTTGCTGTGCGTTATCAACTTTAGAATGTGCTGTTGGAATTACCATGAATTCTGAACAAATCAATTTGCAGTCTGCAGTATATGTATGTGTAGTTTTCCCTATTATTGCTACTCTGAGCACCACAGTTATTAGGTAGGTCAGTGCTTCAAGAAAACTTGAAAAATATGAGGATCTTGAAACAGTACCTTACTGAGCCCTGGGGCAGCTATTCTAGGGCAGTCTGGTTTGTCCAGAGATGGTTAATCCATAGGTGAGAAATGTTTGTCTTGTGTGGGTCAGCACTCATCTGATGTACACTTTTCTTTCAGTCTTCACAGTGGATTTAAAGTTACCCTTTTTATAGAAACTCTGAAAGGGTAAGTAGATTGTTGAAGATGAGGTCATATGACAGAACCCTCTGGAAGATGCTGTGCGAATTTCAGCAGTGTGATATGGCCTTTATAAAAGTTCAAGGATAATACATTTGAGTTGAAGACAAGCCAAAGTCCACATTAAACATCATGAGGCAAAACTTTTAAAGGATCATTTTTGCAAAAATCAGACTATCTGAAGGAAGTAATTTGCAGATTACATTTTGTGAAACCACAACTGAATATATTTTTTAGATTTTTTTAGGGAGACTGTTTGTATATATTGTATATATTTGTGTTTTTGTCAGCAGTTGGTTGCAAGACCTTCCAGCATGAACTATATGGTGGCTCCTGTAACTGGTAATGACGCTGGAATCCGTAGAGCAGAAATTAAGCAAGGGATTCGTGAAGTCATTTTATGTAAGGATCAAGATGGAAAAATTGGGCTCAGGCTTAAATCAGTAGATAATGTAAGTATTTTTAATATTTACCTAAATTTGTCTAAATAGCTTAGAGGATATTAAGGGAACAATGTTAATTTAAAATGTAAATGTTTTAACTATAATGGTATCTATAATTGACAGTATTTTAAATCTCAAGATGCCCTATTCTGAAGAGGCAAAGTTGTGACTTCCAATATTATTTTCAGTGGATTTTTCTTTTTTGAAGTTGTCTTCCTAGAATAAAGTTCTAAGTCTGCAGGTATTATAACAGTTTATACAGTTAGAATTCTGGCTAAGGCAACACTCGTGGAAGTTGAGAGAAGACTGACCAGTGAGAATCAGTGGTCTCATATGTAATAAGCTAAATAAACTAAATGAGGGTCATCTAAGCCAAGATGTGGCGGTACAGGCTTGGCTTTCGGACATTTGAGTTGAATATGGCATTTTCTGGGCAGCAGTGAGTGGACCTCTTACCCTACCAGACTGAAGAACTTAACACTGGCCCCTCGGAGGAAGCATCTAGGATGGTGGAGGACCTGCTGGGTCTGTACTGTGTCTGTGGTTTTCTGCAGTACTTGATTCCTTTTCAGTGCTCGGTCTTGTTGCTGTGTGTGCCCAGTCTTTGTGGCACTTGGCCGAAGATGCAGGTAGCTGGTCTTGGCAGGAAGCCCCAGCCCGCCGGCCTGCCTCCCTGAGGTGTGAGGGTCTCGTGTCTTTTGCACACTTGTGGTTTGGGCAAGACACGTCGGCTCTGAGCAGCTTGGACTTCACTGCCCTGCCCTCCTCTTCTATGAATAGTTTATGCTGTGCCCCCTGCTCCCCAGCAGAGAAAGAACCCACGCTCTCCACGGCCCATCCGCCACAGCAGTTAGCCTTGCACTGGGTGTGTCCGCTTGGCTGAAGCTCCTTGACCTGACTTTTGCAGGAAGCTGCCTCGTTTTCAGGTTCATTCCAGAAATAAGGCACATGAGATCACATCCAGCCCAGCTTGAAATGGGAGAATGGAGCTGGCTAGCCTTGGAGATACTTTGTTGTGTTCATCAGGCTTACTCTTTTATATGTATTTGTATTGTGTTCAACATCTGTGATAAGACTGACAGACATAAGTCTCAAAGTAAAACTATCCATGTGGGTTCAGTTCTTAAACTGGAGTGGTATTGAAGATGGTTTTTGTTTTTTTTTTTTTGGTCTTTTTAGGGCCACACCCACAACACATGGAATTTCCCAGGCTAGGGGTCCAATCAGAGCTATAGCTCCTGGTCTGCGCCACAGCTGCTTTGGGATCCGAGCCTCGTCTATGGCCCACACCACCGCTCACAGCAATGCTGGATCCTTAGCCCATGAGGGAGGCCAGGGATCAAACCTGTGTCCTCCTGTATGTCTAGTCACATTCGTTTCCGCTGAGCCATGACAGGAGCTCCATGCTCATCTTTTTTATAGGCTGTTTTAAGTGATTATATGACTCAAGTAGATAAACTATCATTTTTTTTAAAAGGGCTGTAAATCACAAAATTTATAACACTTTACTCACTTCCTCCCTAAATAAATCGCAGAAGCTTGTATTTAATTTAGACCGAGGGGGTGACTGAGGGGGGGTAGATAGGTCATGATTTGAGGTAGAAATTTCCAAGATCTCACTTTTTTTTTTAACCTATTTCTTAGGGTATTGCCTTGATAAAATTTTTCTTGAGGATGACATTAGACATGTAATTTTTTCTATAATTACCAGGGTGGATTCCTAAACAGTGGTAAATGACCAGTGACTTCCTTATTCTCCAGGGCATATTTGTTCAGCTTGTTCAGGCAAATTCTCCAGCCTCATTAGTTGGGCTGCGATTCGGGGACCAGGTGCTCCAGATCAACGGGGAGAACTGTGCAGGCTGGAGCTCGGACCGGGCCCACAAGGTGCTCAAGCAAGCCTTTGGAGAGAAAATTACCATGACCATTCGGGACCGGTGAGCTGACTGGACGCGGCAAGAGTTGGGGTGTTTGAGATTCTGTAAACGTAGTATTAGCCTTTTAAACTTGGAGTTGGGTGGGGTAGGTTTTTCTTCTGTGGTTTGATTTTTTTGAACATTTCTGGTTTTGCATACACCTCTGGAAAGTTACTTTGTCTTAATCTGGTTCTGTAGAAAATGCAAGGTTAGAGTCACTAAGCAGGTGTTTTAGCCTCGCTTTCTGGGTTCCTGCTGGGGGTGGACACACCTGGAGCCAGGGGTTCAGAAACCCCAGGGTGCCTCTGGGCTGGAAGGATGCAGCCTTGAGCCTTTTAGTTCATTGAGCATCTCCTTCCTAGCCTCACAGGTGTCGAGGGGGGCCTTGGTCACATTAAAAGCTTTGGGGTTTTTAATCCTCTCAGGTACACCTGTTTTATCTACCTTTGTGTTTTTGCTTCTCACACAGGCAGGTATCTGCCATTTCTGCTCTGTAGCCAAGGAAAGCTTCAGAGAGTAACCTGGATTAGGAGAAGCTAGGACTGTCCTTTGATGACAGAACATGTATTTTGTGCAGTAACGCAGCAGCTGCAACTGGTGGGACAAGCTTGTGAGCAGACAGGCAGCTTGCAAATCTCCTGAGAGCCTTCCGTCTCACTGCTTACTACACCTCCTCTTAAACTAGCAAAAATACCCTCAACGAGTTTTCAAAATTAAGACGTGAGAAATACTAGGAAGGTTTATCAGTAAAATATTACCCTAAGAACAGTGAAGTTAATTCATTTTTAAAAGGTAATTCACTTTTGGAGTTCCCGTCATGGCGCAGTAGTTAACGAATCCAACTAGGAACCATGAGGTTGCGGGTTCGATCCCTGGCCTTGCTCAGTGGATTAACGATCCGGCGTTGCCGTGAGCTGTGGTGTCGGTTGCAGACGCGGCTTGGATCCCGCGTTGCTGTGGCTCTGGCGTAGGCCAGTGGCTACAGCTCCGATTCGACCCCTTGCCTGGGAACCTCCATATGACGCGGGAGCAGCCCACGAAATGGCAAAAAGACGGAAAAAAAAATTCACTTTTTAACAGATTTTTGTTCACCGATCTTCTTTCAATGTTGTTACAGTGAAGGAAAAAGCATATTGATAAACCACCTACAGCCAATGCGTTAAGTCTAAGATTTCCTTTTACATGAACCACAAGGAATAAAAAATCTTACGCCAGGATGTTCTATGAATGCACAGAATTGGCACTATACAATAGTAAGGTGCTCTTACAACACTGAGGTTATTGTAACAAAATATCCAGTATGGCAGAACAAAGCCATTAAAATGTTTACCTTGGAATTAAGTTTTTAAACTGAACCTATGATGCTTACAGGCCCTTTGAACGGACAGTTACCATGCATAAGGACAGTACTGGACATGTTGGCTTTATCTTCAAAAACGGGAAGATCACCTCCATAGTGAAGGACAGTTCTGCAGCCAGAAACGGCCTTCTCACAGAACACAGCATCTGCGAGGTCAATGGACAGAATGTCATTGGACTAAAGGTCACCATCTGAACTTGTCTTGTTCTGCAGTTGTCATTTTTTCATTTGTTTCAGTGATGCTGTCTTCATAGTGACCAGAATATAGCAGCTCAGTGGGGAGATGGGCTCTGGCAGTGCTCTGTGTAGAATTGGGGTTTCTGTAACAGGGCCCTGGATCTAGAATTCTGTGGAGACCTGAGCACTAAAAACTGCTGACATTCTGAATGAATGTTTTGTTCAGTCCTGGAGTTGTAGGAAAGAACTTCTTCATGGTTTGTTCCCTCCACAAATGCCTAAATGAAACTAGCTTGAGGTCTAAAGGTTTTTCATTAAGACCTTCTCATTTCTTCATCAGCTTTGGTTAAGAATACACACAGAGGGGGTTCCCATTGTGGCTCAGTGGTTAATGAACCCAGATCCATGAGGATGTGGGTTCGATTGCTGGCCTTGCTCAGTGGGTTAAGGATCTGGTGTCACCATGAGCTGTGGTGTAGGCTGGCAGCTGTAGCTCCAATTTGACCCCCAGCCTGGGAACTTCTGTATGCCAAGGATGCAGTCCTAAAAAAAAAAAAAAAAAAACCCACAAAAACAGTTAACCAGGGGGGTCTATGCAATCAATGGTGCATATGGGGAAAGGTGATGAAAAAGTGACTTGGTGGATATTCAGTCCGTTTACTTACCAGTTCATATATACATACCAAGAGTCAGGGTTTTAGAGACATTTAACATGTTTCTTCAGCAAGAATATATTTAATGAAGCTTGAATAGAATTTTGTGTTTTCAACAGGACTCTCAGATTGCAGACATACTGTCAACAGCTGGGAATGTCATCACTATCACAATCATGCCTGCTTTTATCTTCGAACATATTATTAAACGGTAAGCAGACCATCTGACTTCATAGAAGCACTGTGCTTAAATTAATTCTCAACAGATGACATTGGCATAATGTAGAAAATTTTAGTAAATCATTTAAATCAGGTCGACCCCTCATAGCTTCTCCTATCTGGAAAGTCCAGGTTCTGAATTCCGACATTTCCTACAAGCAGGAGGACCAGGAGCAGAGGGGTGGGCAGGCTCAGTTCAGTTGCCGAGAAACTGCCTACAGCTTCCCTGACTAGTAGGATCTGCTCGTGGCTCATAAAGGGTGCTTTCTGCCCCCCCCCCGCCCCAAACCAGGGCTCCTCCCTGCACATGGCAGTAAAACTGAAGAAATCAAGCTGCTGGGTAGAGCGCAGCCCACATGGGCGGGGGGCAGTCCTCATTAGGACTAACCCTTCAGGAGCTCACTTCTCCTAAACCCGTGACAACTCCCCCACATGTCTCTGCAACTAATAACCACTGTAATATATACAAGGACTTAACCTGTATTTTGTGAAACTATACTGGCCAGGATACCAATAGCTTTTCATACTGGGTATTTGCAAACAGCTAGATTACCTGAGACCCTTTGGATCTGAACTCATGGGGTGGGGGGAACCAACCTTGGAGTACCTGTTGTGGTGCAGTGGCTACGAATCCGACTAGTATCCATGAGGATGCAGGTTCAATCCCTGGCCTCGCTCAGTAGGTTAAGGATCCAGCGTTGCCAAGAGCTGTGGTGTAGGCCAGCAGCTACAGCTCAGATTCGACCTCTAGCCTGGGAACTTCAATATGCCACTAGTTCGGCCCTTAAAAGACGAAAAGACCAAAAAACAAAAACACCTTGCTTTCCATCCCTTGAATTGAAGTTTTCTTAGACCAACATGTAACCTTTTTGAAAAAAAGAATCCCAAACTTCAGTAGTTAATGACAGTGACTCTCTTGTAGGATGGCACCCAGCATCATGAAAAGCCTGATGGATCACACCATCCCTGAGGTCTAAGAGTCGCAGCAGCACAGTGGAAACGGTGCCAAGCTTCTCCATGCGACCTCTTCAGTGACTTCACTTTCTCTTATGCACATGAAGCTTTCGAGGAGCCAGAGAGCATATGCTGCGCGAGGGCCTTCCTGTTCCGGCAGGCTGGCCTCTTAACTGTTTCATCTGATGTCTTGTTCAGACTTCAAGATAGTTGTAGCCTTAGCCTAGTTTCAGAGAGGTGAAAACTTTGATTTACTGAAACTTTTGTAGCTTAGTTTCTTTACTGGAAACCTGATGCTCTTTCAAGCCATGGGATTAGATTAGGACGCCTGGCGCAAGCTCGGCTGTGTGTAGAACCCCTCACCGTTGCCTAGGCATCAAGCATTGCTGTTCCTAGTACTTCAAGTCTAGGGTGTATTTTCCATTTGTACTGTGTTCTCTAGCACATTTAGAAGGATTACTTTCTTTTCCCTGTGTGTGTGTGTGTGTGTGTGTGTGTGTGTGTGTGTAAACACACCAGTTAAGTAACCTAATGTGGGTTTCATTCCATGGAGGCATCACAGTGGCTGTAAGCTGCAGCAGGTGTAGTGAATATCGTTACCTTTCAACTACCTTTACTTACTCTGCTTGAACTGTCGCCTTAACTACATTAAGCATCTAGAATGAAAGCCAAACTTACTCTTGCTGCCTTTCTAAAACCCCAAATGCAGTTCTTCAGCTGAAATGCACACTAGCCCAGAACAGTGTAATGTACATATAGCTACATCAGCTACATAATGTAGCTGAGCTTACTCAGCATAGCTGCCTAGTTGCATCTGAGATTTTCTAGTCATTGTGTAATGGCAACTTCTTTCTTCTGACACTTACTAGTTATCACTTTCTGAGAAATGAGTCACTATATATCTATTAAATGTAAAAATTCTTGTACTAAGTAGGACAAACCTCAACTCCCTTTTTCATCTGTAGACAAGTGGGATAATAGCCAATGTTGGCATTTATGTATAAACCTGTATCCTAGCTGCTTTGGGACGGGCTTGGAATGTTTTCCTGATCAGCTGTTCTATTTCCCGACTTCTCTGTAAACAAAATGACAATGGCACTTCTTCATCCTTTCTTTGTTGGTTTCTGCCTATTTTAATTAAAAATAAAGTTAAATTTTAGTCTGGTTTTGAATCATTTGGAAACATCAGGCCTGTGGGAGAGGCAGGCGCCTGAGAAAAGCCTTTCCGTGCTGAGGGTCTGAGTGTCGGGAGAAGGGCTGCCAGCTGGGGAGCCCAGATACACCAGAGGCCTCCAGGGCCCTGTTGATTCCCAGCAGCGACACCCAGGCCAAGGCATGTTTAACATTCAAGATGACGTACAGTGTTTAAAGAGGGTGGGAAATTTAAGTCACGTAATTTCTGTGGTTCAGAGGTTGAATATAAAAGAAAGTCGGTGCTATTGCCTCACAGCTTACCTGGTCTGAAATTTAGACAAGCCAGCCAAGCCGTGTTTCTGAGTCTCTTATCTTGCTGTCTGGATGTGGGTCTGAGGACAGTTCCCAAAGTATGAGAATGACATGCACACGACATACGGTTTTCTAGAAGGATCACTACATGGGAGTTCCTAGTACTTTGTAGTAAGTCATTTAAATAAGAAAATGAAAACTGCTTTCATTTCAGAAAAATATTACAGAAAAATATTTTTAATACCATAGAAAAGATGAGCATATAATAGCTATCATGAAAAACTGTTCCTATAGACAGTGAACTGTTATAAGAACTGCTAATCCTTCCCCAGGTTCTTAGAACCTGGGGACAAGAGGTTATAGAAAGTAACCACTCCATGAAAACACACACCCCCAAACCTGATGAACAGTGCTTGTGATTAGGAAGACGTAACACTGACTCAGCAGTAGCAGAGAATACTCACATTTTCTTGGAAAATCCTCAAGTTCAGTGCTTTCTGGAAATTTCCCCAGCTGGCTTTAGGATCTAAGCTACTGGCTCTGCCACCCAAACCTGTCTTCTGTTGGAATCCTGGGCTGACCACCTGTTTTCTCGCCACTGCTGTCACGTCTTCATCTGCTTTAGAGGATGACAACTAGTGGCCTTCAGTGAAGTCACCATGATTTGTGAAGTTTAAGCCACAAGTTTCTCATGTGTAAAACGTCTGATGACTATCATTGCACATTCACTTTTAAATAGTCATTTAAGTTTGGCTTAAACATTAGAGCTCAATAATACTCGAGGAAAAGGCACTTAATACTGCAACTTCCAGAAGATTATCTGTCTGTCTTCACCTCCCGTGATGACACTGCTGCACTGTTCGTTCATCCACATGCATGTCACGGCGCCTGCGGGGGAAGAGGCGTGTGGTTGGGTGTGAGTTGCCCGGAGGCCCCCCAAGGTCAGCCCAGAGCACTGACCACAGTCTGCATAGACTACAAATTAAACTGCTCAGCACAGGGAACCTGGGAGGATTAAGAAACTGAATTACGATGCAGAACAGAATACAAATATTCTGTCCACCTGCAGTGAAAAGTCAGATGTGAGGGAAAACGAGCTGGTGTGTTTGCCCATTTTTTTCCGTTTCTATTGGACGGAGTCGAAAATGTTAAAGCTAGTGAGCTGTGGAAAACAGCACAGATACATCACTTTCATGTATAATGTTAAATAACCACACGGGGGAAGGGAACGAAGCTGGGAAGTCAGTAGGTACTTAGAACCACAGACACTACAAGAATGAACTGCACAAATCCTCCAAATGCTTGGAGGAACACGTGCAAAATGAAAACAGCGCAAGACCAGTGGGCTGAACAATGACATCATACACAAGGCCTCTTGACAGCAAGGCAACATCCAGGGCCCCAAGTCCTGCGAGGAGGAGGTGGGAGTCAGGGGGAGAGTGACTTAGTTTTCAGTGTCATCCATTGCTGTTCTACGGTTTCTGCCTTTTCATTTTTTTAAATAATGATTTTGGGCACACATTTAAACAATTACAGCTTTTACTTTGTTTTTATCCTCCCTGTGGAAGTCAATGTCATAACTTCCACTTTGGAGTCAAGCGTCTGTCAGCATAAATCCAAATCCTGGAGGATGCAAGAGATGCGGGTCGCTGGCCCACCAGGGTCTGGAGGGGAGCGACCACTGCACAGGGGCGCACAGGGCGTTGTCTGCCTGAAAAGAGCACACCTGCTGGTGGGAAAGCAGGCTTGGGGGCGCGTTTAGGGAGAGGGGAAGGGTCAGCGGCAGGGCACTCACCTGTGTGGCCTCGGATCCTCTCACTGATCTTTGCCCCGAGGAGGTCCCAAACAAGCAGCTCGCCAGACTGGCTTCCGGATAAAACCGAATTCCCATCCCAGAGAAAGCACCTGCGAGGATTCAGAAACCACCCTTCAGCCTTCATCAGGATGCCCGTCTTCCATGCCCGAGAGCCCCTCCGCGTCTTCACCACGGACTCCGCAAGCTCACCTCTGGGGCTCAGCCGAGGTCAGGGAAGAGATGAGCATTCCTGTCTGCACGTCTATGACGTTCAGAGAGCCGTCCTCTCCCGTGCTGAGGACGTGGCGGCTATCTGTAACACGAGGCCAAGCACAGACAGGCTACAGCTTCAGAAGGGTGTTCTAGATCAATCTGAGGTAGTATTTCTGAAGCCAGTGGCCGAAGGTTCCCTTGAGCTATTGTATTTAACCTATGACGACTCTCTCCTTGAAATGCTTGTTTCCAAGACACTGGGCGGAAGGCCCTTTGGTGTGAATTCATTTACACCTTTATCATCTCTCTGGGGAGCTGAGGAACTATGCCACACAGCTTTCCTCCCAGGGACAAAGGCCACACACAATGCACTGCAGAGCACCAAGCAGCTTTACCCAGAGGCAGGGCCTCCTGCCAGCAAACAGTGTTTTCCTATTTACATTCTTACTATTTATTCCAAGATAATTCCAGGACCCCATTACCACCTGTGTTAGAAAGAACACTACCTGGGCTGAAAGCAGTATGACACACGGTCCCTGAATGACACGGAATCTGGTGCAAGACGGTGGCGGTGGCAAGGTCCCAGATATTGACGGCGCCTTCTCTGGTGCCCGAGACCAACAGTGCGCTCGCAGCATTTAAACTCATTGTGTCGACCTGGGGACGAGAACACGCCGCGTTCAGTTTGTTTGTTTGTTTGTTGTCTTTTTGCTATTTCTTGGGCCGCTCCCGTGGCATATGGAGGTTCCCAGGCTAGGGGTTGAATCGGAGCTGTAGCCACCGGCTTACGCCAGAGCCACAGCAACGCGGGATCCGAGCCGCGTCTGCAACCTACACCACAGCTCACGGCAACGCCGGATCGTTAACCCACTGAGCAAGGGCAGGGACCGAACCCGCAACCTCATGGTTCCTAGTCGGATTTGTTAACCACTGCGCCACGACGGGAACTCCCGCGTTCAGTTTAGAATCGTGGTCACTCCTCCATTTCCCAGAGCATCCAAATACGTGAACAATAAGAACAGATTAATTTCATCCCCACATCGAAAGAGTGCAGATTCACGTAAAAGTGGCCTTCGTCATGGGCCAGTGACCACTGTCAACCGCTGCTAAGGTGATGTAAGCCTGCTTTAAACAGAGCCAAAAAGCCCAAGGTGTCTCCGGGAGGACTCCATGCGGAGTCAGCACTGTGGGGGGAAGCGCAGCGGGTCCACGTGGCGGATCTGGGGAGGCTCACCTCCGGGTTGTACCGCGAGCCCCTCTTAAACCACACACTAAACCCCAGTTCGCCTGCCGACTGTGCGCACCAGGCATCCCTTCACCACCATCCAGGCCGCGTCTGAGAGGTGGCCGCGTGGCCATGGAGCAGGTGAAGGGACTCGGCACCGGCCTGGGCTCTGCAGGGGGGACCCAAGCGGGCAAGGCCGAGCTCAGGCAAGGCTCTTTGGGAAATCTAGTTGGATTGGAGCCGATTCGCAAAGAAACAGCAAACTAGAGCAAAAAAGGCCAAGTCGATTTGGAAGCCCGAAGGGTCAGGTGCCAGGAAGGAAGCAAGAGCTGGTCCGCGCCCTCCTCCGCCCCTCTGGTACTCACGCCCACGTCGTGCTCCAGCTCCGCCAGCAGCTCAAACTGGAGCCTCTGTGCGCCTGTCGTCCCCGCGGGAAGCGCAGACCACACCTAGGATGGAGCACAGCACAGGAGGTCACCGCCGAGGCTCTAAGGCGTTCAGGACAACCTCCAACTAAACAACTTGCACTCAATGCAGCTGCAGACAAGGGTACGTGTGGCTGCTCCCCTCCAGCTGCGGAGCTTGTATTCCCGCCCTCGGGCGGCCGGTACCCGGACTTGCATGACTGAAGTACTGGGTGAACTAGAGAAGGAGCAGCGCAGAAGTGCTGCCGTGTCAGCCAGTGTTCTGAGAAAAAGCCAGGTCCCCAAAGACACTTACTGAAATTAGCTGTAGGCAAAACAACTAACTGGCCACCACAACTTGGGCGGGAGGGATGGTGAAAACTCTTAAATTAAAAGGAGCTCTAACAGTAGTAGGTGCTTGCTTTCTGTTTACGTAAATGCAAACGGGAAAGTAAAGATGATGAGCACTGGTGTGGTTTCAAGAATAAAACTGAAGGATGCCGAGAATGGTCTGACGTCAATAATGGTGAAGGAGTGTGCATTTGTATGTTCTCACTCTAAATGAGATAGTCATCTTTTAATTAGTCCCCACTTCAACCTGCTCTTTGCCCATTAGCTGATCAACTGCTAGTTCCGTGGCTGCATTAGCTTAGCTAAGAAGGGCTGCTCTGGTTCTCTAGGTCTGCTGCTCAGTGACCTCAAGGCTCTCCAACCCGCCGTGGAACACACAGTACAAAAGTCTTATATTAAGAAGTACACACACTGAACAAACGCAGGCAATAACCTTCAATATCCCTCTATCACACGCCTGGTGAAAACCAGGAAAAACTGACTGAACGCATTAAGAGCAGGGAGCTGGATAGCTTATAATATTTGTATTATCCAAACACTTGGATTCACCTTCACGGTGGAGTCCCAGGATGCAGAATACAGCCGGTTGTCATGCCAACAGATCTTACTCACAGCATCGTCATGTCCCATCAGTGTGTCCTGGCGTCTTCCAAATGCTATGGAATAAAAATAGCTAACATAAAAGACAATGAGAACTATTAAAACAGCATTCCAGCTTCGTCTTAAGATTCTTAAATACATTTTCAAGAAGCATTCCTTTGTTTAATTCTCTACTGACTAAGGCCCACTGGAATTACAAATTACTTGCTCTCGTGTTACTGAACCAAAATAACTCAAAATGCGATTTTAGAACTAGAAATTTCCAGGCCTGGCTCACATCTGTGTTTTCACCTCAATTTAAAAACGTAGAGAAAAATCAAATCCAACCAGAGAAATTATTAGATCCAAATCCAACTGTCCTCAGCTAACAGATCTGTTCCTTTTTGCCAACAGTGGGAGACCCCGTCTCTCCCGCCGCACATCCCCAACGGGAGCTGCACCTGCGCAGAATCAGGAAGGAGCAGGCCAGGCACATACATGTTATTATCCCACGAGGAGCTTGCGACGGTGGCATCTCCGGGTAAAAGGAAACACGATGATAAAGCCTGAAATACAAATTACTATATTGATTTACAAAAATCAGTGTAAACTCTTAAGTACACGTTGGCCTTCCTCATAGTGATGAGGTTTCTCTGCATCTGGCTGATTCCAGATGCCCAGGTTCCTCCCCAGTGCAGGGAAGTCAGAGTGTGCGGAGGGTACCAGGATCTGGCCGTCGGCAGGGGGTCTGCACGCCCTCGCCGCCCTGAGCTGAGGGACCCCTGCTTACATCAGAGGGGGCCGTCCTGAGGAATCCAAACATCCGCCCTGGATCCCACTCAGGTCAGGAAGGAAAACATCCAAAAGTCTTCAGGAAATTTCAAGATTTCTGTGTGTTTGGTTTTTCAGAATTGATTTTCTAATATTAGGTATCCCATTAACTCAGAAATGCATTAAGTTCTGTAGAAGCACATAAATATTTAGTCTGAAAGTCCCAAAAAAGGCCAAGCGTCTTCAGGAGAATTCCACTGGGTGGCACCTCAAGCTTTTTAGGTTACAAATGAAATCATTTTAAAAGAAAGAGGCAACCTGAAAAAAAATCTAATTTAGAAGGAATCTAAGGCCTTCCATAGATACCACACAAGAATCGACCCCACTGTTGGGAAAGAAACAAAATATATATACTATACATGTGCATAAAACAAACTGCTCCCTGGATTCTCATCATAATACTGACGTGGCATTAAAATGAACTCACCATATTTGAAAATGATATACTTCTTTGGAGCATCTTGGATTCTTTGGAAAACATCTTCAAGGTGGAATCTAATGTAATAACGACAAAGCAGACGTGTAAGAACGCTCTCCCGACCCTTCCAGGAGCAGCAGTGCGCGTGCTTGAGAACAGGGAGGTGATGGAGCGGCGAGCATCCCCCGGGAGGACCCGTGGCTCAGCAACAAGGAGTGAAAGCCACAACTGAAGGCAGAGCTGAGCCTAGTGACTGACAGAGGCTGAAGTTAAAAAGGTGGGGGGGGGGGGAAGCAATTTTAATATGAAAGGAAAACAAAAGGCTCTTGGCAGTAACATTTTTCTAAACCAGCCCATCTACGGTGGGGGCTACACCCCAGTATGTTACTGGCACTTACGTAAGAGAACCACTAACTTCCTAAATCACAATAAATTAGGAATTAAAGTGTCCAAGCTTTTAATATCATTGCCTAACAGAAGCTTTAAAAGGACATCAGGGTAACCCCTGAACAGTAAGACTCCCGAAGTACAATGTGCTCTAACATCCTGTATTTGAAATATAGAATTTTCCCAGTTCCCATTGTGGCTCAGCAGAAATGAATCTGACTAGCATCCATGAGGATGCAGGTTCGATCCCTGGCTCCGCTCAGTGGGTTAAGAATCTGGCGTTGCCGTGAGCTGTGGTGTAGCTCTCATATGCAGCTTGGATCCCTCGTTTCTGTGGTGTAGGCTGATGGCTATAGCTGATTCCACCCCTAGCCTGGGAACCTCCATATGCCGTGGGTATGGCCCTAAAAGACCAAAAAAAAAAAAAAAAAAAAAAAAAAGGAATACAGAATTTTAAAATTCCTAATTTGCAATCATACAATGTGGTAAGTCAGATGAGTCAAATAATTTCTTCTGGATTGTCTAACATTTCAGCCTAGTTTTTACCAGCACCAACACGTGGAGTGCACTGCAGCTCCTACAGGAGCCACCAGCCAGCCTGCCCTGTGAAGACACTTTTCTCAAAATCAGAGGCCTCCTCTCCTAAGAGACACTGCTCCCCCACCAGCCCCAGGGCCCTCACACACACACTGTACAGCTGGGCGGGAACTGTAACGGGCAGTGGGGAGGAGGGGGGATGTCAGGGTCCATGTGAATTAGGGACGTCAAGTGTGAACATAAATGCATATGGGCCAGTGACTGCATTACTATGAGTGAGGAAACAGAGGAACAAAAGAAGCTTTTGGCTAAAAAGCACACCCACACCCTGATTTGGCAAGTTCACAAAGAAGCAAGAGGCTTATTAAACTGCTGAGGCTTAAGTCCTTGATGAAGGACTTAAATCCAGCCAAGGATGCAGCTTGGCCAGAGCAGAGGCGTTCTGTCTTGTGCAGTGACATTGCAAGGCCGACGGTGGGGACCCAGAAAAGCACAGCTGCCTCCTCCGGTCAGGGCGCTGTGGCCTTGGAAACGTCCTTTGGTCTTTGGTAGGGTTGTTTCCCGTGCTTTGTAGAAAGGTCTCTTTTAGGATGTCTGAGATTCACTGTATAAGCGAAGGACTGAACCAGGATCACAGCTGAGAGCAGTGACTGTCAACACCCGCAACGTGTGACGGGACAGTGCCTTCTCCTCACAGCTGCCTCCCCACGGGGAAGACAGAAACAGGAGCAGTCTAACGTGTCCACGCCAGAGTCCCACAACCCTTCTCATCGTCACTGCTTCCAAGTGCCCGTTCCCACGCAGGACGGGGAAGGACACGCTTTGATTCATTACATCCTGTGCAAACTGCCAGCACAGCAGCGGCTGGGGAAACAGGCGCCGCTAAATGCTCAGTCCTTTTTCAAGATCAAAAGAGTGAAATTCTAATGTGTCACTGAGATCTAGTTACAAGTCTAATTAGCCAGGCGCTTCAGGGCTCCCGAGGAATCATGATAACCAGCAAGCACATTAACAAGGCACCCATTAGATTTCACGCTAGACCTAAAACCAACACCCTGAAATATACACCGAGTGACAAAAATGTCCCCACACATCTGCATCCCCACTAGTGATGCCATGAAGCCACTGCTGTCCCCTCAATTCTGCGAAAACTCATCAGCAGCAGAAAGGATTGTCCAATCTTGATTTTGGCCAATTAACAATGACATTTTCTGCAACACACCACAAACTGCTCAAATTTTACGTGGAGGTGGCCCAGGCAGGTACGGTCCTGGGGAGTTAAGAAATGATGCCAGAGCGTGCCCGTCACCCTCAGTGGAAATAAACCCGACTGTTACCCATGAGGATGCAGCTCAATCCCCAGCTCGCTCAGTAGGTTCCAAAGGATCCAGCATTGTGAGCCGTGGTGTAGGTCGCAGACGCAGCTCGGATCCCCTGATACCGTGGCTGTGGTGTAGGCCGGCAGCTACACCTCTGATTCGACCTCTAGGCCTGGGAACCTCCATATGCCGGGGAGGCAGGGGGTGGGGAGGGTGGGGAAAAAAAAGGCAAGAAAAAAGAAATTCCAGGTAACCCACCTTTCATGTAGGAAAACATACCGTGTGAGGTTGTAAAGACGGATGACCCATTGCCAGAGACGGCGATCCCAGTAACCGCCCTGTTGGAAAAGCGAAGTTGTACAAATTACCATCAACCATGAGCCAGGACCTCGGTCTCTTTCAAGGCCTCGCTTTCATTTAAGTCCAAGTTTCTATCATTTTTTTTTCCCAGCTTGTCTGTGGACCTGGCCCTGCTCACACCAGCCACAACCGAGTCACCGCCCTGAAGCTCCTCGGGCTGTTCTGGCAACACCTGCGGCTGGAAAGGTCCCCTCTCGGCCCCAACCGCCGTGTGATGAGTCTGACCTGCGGTGAGCTGACTGCCAGCCCAGCCACTGGAACCCCCGCCACTTCCTTGCTTTGCTACTCAGCCACGTCCTCTCAGAGGTTCACGCGTGTTGCGACAAGGTCCCTCTCCACACGCGTGCCGAGGAAGAGGAGAGCCACCGTTCTGACGTGTAAGGTGGGACCTCGGGTTCCCCTGCAGGAGGCTGTGCTGACGTGGAGCCATCGGTCGGAAGTGGATGGACCCGTCCCTTCCCCCCACGGCCCGCAGACAGGACGAGGGGCCTGGGATTTCTTTTCTAGAACAGGACAGATCAGGGGAGGCCATGCCTCCCAAGCCTGCCCACCAAAGCCCATCAGTTTGGGGACAAAAAACGATCCAGGCAGCTTCGAAAGAGAACATCCCTCTTGACTCCGCCTGAGCCGCTTCACCCCGGGCCAAGACCCCAGGCCGACGCCGACACTCTTACTCTTTGTGGATCTTGTGTTGCTCGTGGAGCTGCAGTTTGGTGATGTTACTCCAGGCCAGTGTTCTGCTCTCCTCGGTCAGGTCCTCAAAAGACTCTTCCCCTGGAGAGACTGCATGTAAATGGTAACTCAGTCAGGCAGCTCAATTTCTAACCAGCCGCAGAGACGAGTGTCGGAATCCCAATATTTTCTATTAAAAGCAAACAACCAAGAAAGCAAAAGGCCTGCCCCAAATGGAACTGCTTTGATCTGCAGCTCCATGTCATCAAGGGATGAGAATAAACTGTATAATTTAAGTAAAATAAAAATCACTTGGAGAAAGATTAAAAAGTACCCTTGAGTACTAGTCTTTTTTAGCCATGCCCACCTGTGGCACTGGAAGTTCCTGGGCCAGGGATCACACCTGCACCACGGCAGTGACAAGCCTGGGGCCTTAACCCGCTGCACCACCAGGGAACTCCCTACAGTGTTTTATATTTTTATTGGGGTTTGCCAAGTTTTCACTTGGCTTCTAAGTTAGGAGCGTCTAGAAATACAAGGCCGGGTCATTGCTCCCTCATTAATCTTTGTGACGGTTCCCCAAGAACACTGGAGTTTGGTTTTGAGAGGGAGAGAGACAGATGAAACCAAGTGCTGCGGCGCCCTGGCTAGGGCCAGCCGGGCGGTGCCCTCACTTCTAAGAAGGGCTGGACTATTTCCCTTTTAAAATAACCCTGGTGGCCGGGCCTGGTGACTAAGAGGCATCACAAGACGGTCCTCATGACCCAGCCCGTGGGGAGTGGGGAGGCTCGGCTGTGCCCTAGAGTAGCCTGGCCACGCCGGGGCATGGAGAGGACTGGCAATAATGGGCAAGCAAGCAATACTGCTGCTGGACAGGGTCCGCCTTCCAGGGCCTGAGACCGTCTCATGTGGGACGTGAACCACGATAACTGGAGGAGGCGGAGCGCTCTCTCCTCCTTCCAAATACCACACATGAGACCAGGGTCACAGATACGCTGTAGATGTTCAAGTGACTGAGTAAGAATCAAATCCAGGTCTGTGTGGGGGTGTAAGAGGCAGGGATGCTGGATATCATTTCCTTCTCTTGAAGGAAGGAGCAGGGTGGCGGGACTGCTGGAGCGGCCACAGCCAGGGTGGATCAGCAGCTACAAATCAAAGACCAGCTTGGAAAACCAGGGAGAAGGATGTAAACAATAAAAACAACAAATACCGCCACATCTCGTTAAATTATCAGAATGTTAAGTGTTTTGATCATTAAATTATCAAAATATAAGTGTTCTGATTTTAAGGTCAAAAGTTAAAAACGAGATTGGTGTGCAGGAGAAAAGACAGCGAAACAAAATCGTCTCGAAGCTGCCCAATGTTTCATCTTTTTAGAATCTTCAGAAACAACCTGAATGGAAAAGAGAAACCGAGGGTGCTCACGTTGTTGTTCTCTTGACAAAACTTACCTGGAGAATCTGCCGTGGAGGCATTATAACTGGAGGTCTGGGGCAAGCTTTTAAACTTTGGGGTGATCCTTCGAGGATGGGGGGTCACAAAAAGCTGCTTTGGTGTCTGCCCAAACTCCAAAATCTGGGTCAGCAGGGCCACCTTCTCATCAGGATCCTCGATGCTGTAGGACAAAACACAGGCCATGTGGTGACTGCTGGGTTTAAGCTCCTTGAAAGCAGGGATTTCAAAATACAGGTCAACGGGAGAGAGGGGGACCTGCACTCAGAACAGCGACCATGTGTCAGGACTGTCTAGACCATTAGGTAATTTTTTGAGGCTCAGTGTCTTACAGAATGGCGAAAGTAAGCTATAGTTCACTGTAACATTTCCATACCTTCATATCATCAAATAACTGAATTATTTAGACAAAAAGGTAATTTGTAATGCAAGTAGAAATTCCTTATAGACGTAGAAATAAATACCTGTTCAAGTCCACACCTCCTTCATAGGTCAGGGGATGGAACACTGAGAAAAGATACAAAACACTCTTGAAAGATGTACTGTCTTGTTATAACATTCTATTCACAATTTTAAAGACGCAACAACTTTAGGCTTTTAGTCAAAGAAACCTATTTTCACTTTGCAAATCAGCCTAATACCATCCCACTTGGGGAGTTCCTGTCATGGCTCAGGGGTTAAAGAACCCAACTAGGATCCATGAGGATGTGGGTTAGATCCCTGGCTCTGCTCAGTGGGTTGAGGATACAGCATTGTCAGCTGCTGTGTAGGTCACAGACGTGGCTTGGATCCCGCACTGCTGAGGCTGTGGTGTAAGCCAGCAGCGGTAGCTCCAACTCAACCCTAGCCTGGGAACCTCCATATGCTGCAAGCGTGGCCCTAAAAAAGGGGAAAAAAAAAAAAAAATCCCACTTGGGCAAATACCAAAACAAAACAAAACAAAAAACCCTTGAACTTCTATCCCTCCCTGAGCAGCAACTAAGTGGCAGCAAGGTGGTATCACCTCAGCATAGGGCTCACCCCGGGTGAGCAGCAGCCCTCAGCCCCAGGGAGCACAGAGCACCTGCGAGGCAAGAGCGGTCAGTGCCACTTCCTGGCCAGCAACACGGAGGAGCGTGGGCAGGGGAGGAACCCACACTGAAGAGGTGATGCTGAAGGGCAGCTGGCCGCCGCTCGCTGCTCTCCGCTCAGTTACAAAGACCCCTCGTGGGATCCGGAGTCGTGTTCTGTTCCAGTCTGAGTTTTAGCAGAAATCACTGAACGGCTGGAGAGCCCAGGCTAAAACTAGAATTCTTCAGGAAAAGACCCGAGGATCACAGAAAGGAGGCATCTTTAGGCAAAAGCACTTCCTCCTCTTTCACTCATTATCTAACCCGGGGTCCTGGAGCCAGGAGGCCCTGGCTGCTGAGCTAAGGTCTTCTGCCCAGAAAACAAGCTCGAGTGTTGCAAGCTCATCGTGGTTGGGGCGGGGGGGGGGGGGGGATTCTCTCTCATCTCCATCAAACACTAAAGGACGCTTCAATAACGGTTACGCACCGTTATGGGCTTCAACAGCATCCCTCCCCTTTTGCTTGTAGCCAAACACGAGATCGATCCACTCGTGAAGGTGCTCGGACACGTGGTCGCTTTCCAGCGCGTCTCTGCTCTTCTGGAGGAAGTCCTCGGGACCTGGCAGGGAGCACCAAACACCCCACGTCACCACGCCGTCCTTCCCATTTCCATTGTCTCCCCATATGCATCTCAAGCCTCAGGGTGGGCAAGGGGGAGTTTTCCTACTGAGGTTTCCCCCTCGTCATAAAAAATACACTTTTGGCGAGGGGAGGGGCGGGGGTGGCAAAAATTGTTTGTACAACATTTAGGTCTTTCAAATACATGCTCATGTTTTTACATCAGACTCACAGACTTATCTCATTCAGGAGGAGAATTACACTGTCTTTAAAAAAGATCTAAGTAAACAGTGAAGTTACACCTTCAGGCCTAGCAATTCTTTTGTCTGCACTTGAAGGTGGTACTCACTCTGGGCCCACGGCGGGAGCTCAACATCTTCAACCAGCTGCCCTCCTTGCTTCTTCCCCAAATCCAACCTCAGGCTATTCACCAAAAAGCTGACGTCTTCACCGTAGAATTCTGGAATCAGCTGAGAGTTTCAGGGGAAGAACAAAAAAAAAAAGAGCAACAGACATTTTGTGAGGCAGTTAAGAAGACAAGCCGGTGGCTCATCAGCTTGGGAACGGCTTACCTCTTTAAAATCAGTTGCACCATCCAAACAGTTTCTCCAAGTTTCTGCAATACTAAATATGAAAAGAACTCAAGTGATTTTATATCCAGGGTATGGGAACAGCAACAGCAGCCTTTCTAGGCCCTAGATCATTTCTCTCAACCCAGAGCTCCCAACCAATCCCCCAAACCACCCTTTTACTGAAAGCTCAGCCCACAAAGGGAGTGAGCGCAGAGTCAGGACATGGGCCGGGGGTGGGGGAACACCCCCACGTCGAGTCCGGGAGCCTCTACCCATACCTACCCAGGGCTAATCCAAGGGCCCTCAAAGGCAGGTGCTTAAACACTGAAAACTTAGCACTATTTTAATTGCTTTTTTCAAAAAGAGATTATAAACAAACACATGCAGAGCTTAGAAAGACAGCTCAAAATGAGCATTGTCTCAGCATGGCCAGATGCCAAACAAACATTTTCTCCTCCATATATGTTTTTGAAGAAATATATTTATAATAAAAATACAGTCAGAACTGTATTCAATTTATAGCAGGATTATTTAGAACAATGAAATGTCGGAAACAGTCTAAATGTCCAACCATAAACAGTTTAAATAGTTAAATTATGGCACACATTAGGATAAGATACAGGAATTTAAAAAAAAAATCACTGTTTTGAAGAATACCTAATAGTATGGAGATAGAGTCTTGTGCAAAATCTACTACAAGACTACAAAAGGCAGGACAAAAAACTATATTCTCATATTTATACACATACACAAATGACTACACAAAACCTGAGAGGAATAGATATAGTCCCTGTAGTGATATTTTTTTACATGTCCTTCGATTTTTGCTTATATCTAGTGTTTTGAAATAAACACGGTGCACGTGTAAAGGGAAAGTCTAAAAGCGGCGATGGCGGCTGCATCGGGTCGAACCTGTTGAACATTCTATCCGCGTGATCGAATCTTCCGTTCTGCAGACACAGCATGTATTCTGGTGCTGGGGGCGGGGAGGGAGGAGAACCGGAGTTAACAACATCTCAGAACCACTGAAGGGACCTCCTGCGCTAACATCTAAGCTGGGACATGAGCACTCTTACCAATCCTGACAAGATAAAAGAGCACGTAACCCGGGGAGGAGTAGTGGCTGCCGTACATGAACTTGGGCTCCGGCATTTCCTGGTAGCGCGTCTGCAACACGTGGAGAAAAGCAGCGCTGAGTGTTGGCTTCAAGAACAGACTCCAGGAGGAAGAGTTTAAGGAAATCATGGCTCAGACATCCTGTCCCCACCTCCCTCTTACTACAGGAAAAGAAGATAAAAGGGGAGGGAAATCTGAATAAACACAGCATCCTTGCAACAAGGATCTGGTTTTCTTGGCTCAGTGGAAACAATGTCCGGGCTGAATTGAAATGAACAAGTTTTATGCATCTCTTAGGCGATTCACCAGAGAGCATGTTCCTGAAAATAAAGCTGTAAGCCTGCTTCCTACCTCCTGAACTGTAGGCAAAAAATGCACATTCGGAGCAGCTAAACTCCCATTCCTGGGGAAGGAGGGGTGGGCAGGCAGGAAGGGAGATGAAGAGCCCCCCACCCAAGTCCTGGAGATATGCGTTTCAGGTGCAACAAGAACACAGGCCTGGGCTCCCAGGGTTCCTTAGAAACCAGGAATCCCCAAGTCCACTCACCAGCAGCCTCTCCAGACGCTCCTTGTTGAGGGCCCCCACTGGCTTACTGAGGTCCCGGAAGGTTCCTGGATTTGACAAATCTATAAAATAACAACATCAGCCCCTGAACTGACACACAGGCACACATTTCCAAACAATAAACAGTTCTCTTAAAATGAAGGCAGATCCATTAGAATGATAGCATTTCTGATCATTATTTATGTAGCTGTGAAGGTTAGAACTTTTAAGTTAGTGACAACCACTCAAGAGTAGTATCTCTAGCTTGCAAATGCTTTGAATACTGATATTAAAACAAAGACTTGGAGTTCCCGTCGTGGCGCAGTGGTTAACGAATCCGACTAGGAACCATGAGGTTGCGGGTTCGGTCCCTGCCCTTGCTCAGTGGGTTAACGATCCGGCGTTGCCGTGAGCTGTGGTGTAGGTTGCAGATGCGGCTCGGATCCCGGGTTGCTGTGGCTCTGGCGTAGGCCGGTAGCTACAGCTCCGATTCAACCCCTAGCCTGGGAACCTCCATATGCCGCAGAAGCGGCCCAAGAAATAGCAACAACAACAACAAAAAAGACAAAAAAAAAAAAAAAAAAAAAAAAAAAAAAAGACTTGATTTTAGGAGTTCCTGTCGTGGTGCAGCGGAAAAAGAATCCAACTAGGAACCATGAGGTTTCGGGTTTGATCCCTGGCCTTGCTCAGTAGGTTAAGGATCCGGCATTGCTGTGAGCTGTGATGTAGGTTACAGACACGGCTCGGATCTGGCGTTGCTGTGGCTGTGGTATAGGCTGGCAGCTCTAGCTCCGATTCGACACCTAGCCTGAGAACTTCCATATGCCACAGCTGTGGCCCTAGAAAAGACAAAAAGACAAAATAAGACACTACCAAATAAAATTATGATACAATCACATTTTTGCTAAAATAATTTGAGGAGTTCCTGTCGTGGTGCAATGGTTAACAAATCCGACTAGGAATGATGAGGTTGCGGGTTCGAGCCCTGGCGTTGCTCAGTGGGTTAAGGATCTAGCATTGCCATGAGCTGTGGTGTAGGTTGCAGACGAGGCTCGGATCCCGCGTTGCTGTGGCTCTGGTGTAGGATGGTGGCTACAGCTCTGATTGGACTCCCAGCCTGGGAACCTCCATATGCTATAGGTGCAGTGCTAGAAAAGGAAAAAAAGACAAAAAATAAAAATAATTTGAGATATGCATATACATGTATATACACCACGAAGTTAAAATGGTTGTCACATGATAATTTTTGAGTATTTTAGTATTAAGTGTTCTATAATGAATAGCTATTGCTTTTGGTAATCATTTTTTAATGTGAATTTTAAAGTAACATAATAACCTGAGATACTGTTTTCAAAGTGGAACAAGTAACTTCAAACCAGGTACTTATAGGTAATAATGGTAACAAGGGCTTATTACACGCTCTGTGTAGTCTTTCAAGTATCTGAGTGCTTTTTTTTTTTTTTTAAGGAATTAAATTCCACAGAGAAAACTGCGAAACAGTTCAATCCATATGACCAGCAGGTATGGTGGCCGGAGAGAGGCCACCTTGAGTAGGGACATGGGAAGGGAAACCGAGCGCCCTCTGCTGGCGGCACGTACCCAGCTCGGCGCTGCAGTAATCGCTGATGACCCAGGGGAACACCGGGTACTGGGAGAGGTCATTGCAGCTGCGGTCAGCCAGGGTGTTGAGGTGCAGCAGGTACTGGTAGTTGGACAGGTGCCCGCGCTGCCACTGCAGCATGTAGCTCTCGGCCGTGCGCTCTGCCACGTGGTGCTCTGTGGGGACAAGATGGGGCCATTGAGCTCTGTCCTCCTACCCATGCATCCCCCGCCTAGACAAGCGCCATGGAGGCGTCCCACGTACAGCCTTCGACCCAAGTTTTTCAAAAAGTACGCTTTAAGAAAGGTAGGCTATGGTTTGTTTTCACCAGAGCTGTTCCTTTAAGTGAGCATCTCCAAGATCCAGAAGGGAAAATTATTAAGTACAGGATATATAAAACATCCTTCTCTATGAAATCTATGGTATGAAACAGATAAAGTATGGTGCCAATATAGAAATATTACATGGTAATATATATCCATACAGTCTATACTAGGCACTAACAAAGAATCCTTCCAAATGTGCTTGAGGGTTTTTTTGGTTCTGGATTTTTTTTTTTTTTTGGCAGCACCTGCTGCATACAGAAGTTCCCAGGCCAGGGATCAAACTCACACCACGGCAGTGACAACTCAGGATCCTTAACCCATTGCGCCACTAGGGAACTCCCAAATGTGTTAGAATTTTAATGCCTTGAAGAAGCCATGACCATTTGTAAAAGCTCATTTCCTACATTTCTTATGAAATCAAAAAATCTTTTTCTTTTAGATCTGGAAGATGGGAGGGTGCTACTGCTAATTTGTCAATGACTGTGTATTATTTTTGACAGTGAGGAAAACAGGAGCATGCAACTTCTCAAACTAGAACAGCCAGAGAGACCACTGGCAGAAATCCCACAGGAGAAATGCAACCACAGATTGTGTGGCACCAATGATACCTTCCCTATAAAGGGAGTCAAAATGAGTCTATTTTGTTTAGAAAACCCTGCTTTCAACTTTTTATCTGCAACAACGTATCTAATTCATTTGCTGATTAATATATACTTTGCCAACTTTTTCTCTAGTCAGCTATTAGGGAAAGGGCTTAAAAAAAAAAAAACACACACATATTCTGATTTTCCATTCTCAGAACATCTCAGAGAAAGCCTGAACCATCTCATCAATAAACTCCAAACAAGCAGACTTTAGGCCTGGCAAGTTTTTTGAATTGAGTTAGGACTCACCATGACAGTGAGTTTTGTTGTTCTAATCTTGTTATAGTTAGAAAAATTAAATGGAAAAAATTAGAATACAGGCGATAACAGTAAACTTATACCAAAGCTATATTTGATACACATTAAGTGAATAGCTTACTGTGAGGGGAAAAAAAAGCTAAACCTACTGTAAAATTAAATGCTCTTTACTGAAAGTAAACTATTCCTCCTTGGCGAAAATGTCTAAGTAAATAACTCACTATACCTCATAAGCAGTTTCACTTTATGTTTGGAGCAGCAGACAGACTGAAGATGGTATTAATAAAATGCCAACATCTTTTAAAAAAAATTATTCCACTTTAGCCACCCAGCACCTTTGAAAACAATTCAACTGCACAACTTAATATGTTTATGCTTGAAAAGAAAAATACTGGTGTTCTGATAAAGGTAGGAAAACTCGCATCTCCCAGGGAAGACTGAGGAAATATTAAAAGCGAACTGAGTTCCATGGAACCACAGAAGGTTCATTCGTTCTTCTGTATTGTCTTCCAGATTTGGAATCAAGATCACGATTAAGGACCGCAACCATGTGACTGGGTAATTCACCGTCTCCCAGGAAGAAACTGAATCCTGGTTTTCATAAACATAAGACTGGACATAAAAATAACTAGGTGGGAGCTTCCTCTGTGGCACAATGGGATTGGTGGCTTCTTCACAGGGCTGGGATGCAGGTTTTATCCCTGGTCTAGCACAGTGGGTTAAGGATCTGGCGTTGCCGCAGGTATGGTGTTGGCCACAACTATGGCTCAGATCTGATCCTTGGCCCAGAACTCCATATACCACAGGGCGGCAAAAAAAAAAAAAAAAAAAAAAGAAAAAATTAGGTGGATCTTTACAATTCATTCATCTTGGGGATTAAGACACCCAAAAAACATTTAAATACATTTGTCAAGAGTTTTTAAAACATAGAATCAGAGTGAACTACCACCAAATTCCATTCTATTTCTCTTCATTTCTAAAATGCTTTTCTGCTAACCATGGTTACTGCTGAGAAGTCAGCTGAACCACAGAGAGGTGGTTCTGGACACAGCCTTTTCCTTCTCTTGTTCCCCAGCCCTGTCATTCAGGAGCCGAACCACCCTCACAGGACAGACACACAAGCTGAGAGCCAACCTAGATACGTGGCAATAAAGAAATAGAGGTCGTCTCGGTCCTGAGGTTCATAGAACTTCAGGTAGATGTCGGAACACAGGTCATCTTCTGTGCAAAACACTTCCAAGCCCTACAAATCCAGAGAGAAAAACAAACAGCACTGCATTCACCTTCCAATCTCAAGATAAGCGACCCAAGACCAAAAGATGCTTCAATTACACATCTACATTGTTTATTCGGAGGTCCTGAATGCATATTCCCCAGCTATGAATTCGATCTGTATAAGGACAAGTCCTGTGCCTCAATTAAACTTTGTAAAACTCCTTGTGGTGTGGAGTATTTTTACTCATAAAGAGCATTTGTGAATCTATTATTGTGACATTCAAACCTGGCTGGTCTGTGTCTTCACGGATCTTCAAACACAGATGTTCAACTTTCTTTTTGAAGTTAAATCATAATTACGTCAAATTAACCAATAATTGAATAACTCATCCAACCAGTAGGTTGCAATTATTCTCCAGATAACTATGGGCTGTGAATGCTTTGTTGGCGAGGCCAAGATGGGACGGGAACAGAGAGAGGATGAATGTTCAGCATGGCCTGGTTCACACAGCCTTTCACCATGTCCAGCGAGGGAACTCAGGGCCTTAACCCCCGGAGTCTCAACTTCACTGTGAAATAGAGTCTCATCAACCCCACATGGACTGGGCTAGGAAACAAACACGGTCCATAAACCGCCTAGGACACCGAAGATACTGAATCAATGGCTAGTTCTTCTCTTCCTGATTCATCTCTCTATGCAAAACAAGTGGAGATTTTTAATAGGATCTGTTCCCCTCATTCTCTAGTAGCACTAGAAATGGAGAGTCGCCTTTTAAGTAAAACAGGCAGGAAATGGTTAAATCTCATAAATATAAAATACAAAAATGAGGCACTTAAAATTCCACAATGCTTTTGTATGTAATGCCACCAGCTGACTAGTGCATCTTCAAAGGAGAACAAATACACAGATGCTGCTGTTGAATTAAAGCCTGACATGGGACTGGCTTCTACAGTAAGCCTGCGGGACCAATAGGAGGGTGGACACGGGCCTCCTGGGGGAATGTGGGGAGGACAATGAGGGGACTTACATGGGCCTTTCGTCCATTTCTCTCTCCCCCGGGGCCTGAGGGCCCACTTAATAGAAGTTAGCAGTGAACATGCTACAGCTTCACTGAGAGCTTCCAAACTTGCCTTGGAGACCTTGCTGCTCGAAAAGGTGGTGGCGGGGAGCCCGGGGTGGGCTCTGCAAGGGCCACCCCCACAGGAACCCAGAGCCCTGAGAACTCAGCTCAGAGGAGAAACCCGAGGCCCTCTAGCACTCCTGCTCTTGGAGCCCAAATCATTTTTACAGCAGCCCTGCTGCCTACAGACTTACTCCTTTGTAAACGCCCAGCTCATCCCAAAAAGGAGCGCCCAGACTCTGAAAACCCCACACCCGTCCTTTCCAGAGGTGCCCCAGGTGTTCATACGTCAATAAATCACTGGCAAAACGGAAGCTGGGACCCCATCCTCTGGACGGGATGGTTCCACAAACTCACCAATGGCATGAGGCCATGCCTCCTCCTGTAAACTCGGCGCACGTCCTGCAGCGTTATCTGGACCACGGGTTTCTTTAAGAGTAGAAAGACCGTCTCAAACATCAACACTGACTCAGAAGCCGCCCATCAGCGTCTGGAAGGGGAAACGGCAGCCCAATCCCACCTTCCAGATGAGTTACCAACAGAAACTGGGAAGACAGCGCTTGCAGCAGGACACACCTCACTTTACTCTTCGCCAGCTTTTGGACTGGGGACATGCTCCCCCACACACACTCCGTACCCCAAAATAAATAATGCGTGCCTCCATCTCCCAGGTGAGGTTGTTAGTGATAAGGGTTTTTTTTCTTTTTTCCTTTTTGGAGTTTGGAGAGGAGAAAGGTTTAATCCAAGGGCCAAGCAAGAATAGGCAGCTTGTGTTCAGAAGCCCTGAATGGCGATAGGGAATATTCGAGGACTGGTGTATACAACCTCTTGCTTTTTATAGGTTTTCCCTTTCTATAGGCCTATGGTTTGCTTAGAACTGACACTTTTTTTTAGAATCTCTTACACCTCCTTAAACCCTATAGTGTATTAAGGCTCATAAACAGCTGGAATATAAACCAGACTCTCAACTTGAAGGAAAATTTCCTTGCTTCTCTAGAGCCTTAAGAGACTAGTAAGATGAAGGAGGTCAGAAAAGGCACTGAGGTTGGCTAAAAGCCGGGGCTGGGGTTGCTGCCTGAAGACGGGCCAAGGACTGCAAGAGACCTGGGAAGAGCTAACTACTCTATTTCTGTGAAAGTACCTGCCCAAGCCACAGCCACGGCCCAGCTAATGCATTACACCAGGGAATGCCAGTAGCAATGTGTTGTCTGCCAGAGGGCCCAACAGGCATGCCCTCCCACCCCTGGTGGACATCGCTGTTAGGGCAGCATGTGCGACACATGGATGTTACCAGGCTAGGGGTCCAACTAGAGCTGCAGGTTCTGGCCTACACCACAGCCACACATGATCCAAGCCACGTCCACGACCTACACCACAGCTCAGGGCAACGCAGGATCATTAACCCACTTAGCAGGGCTACGGATCGAACCTGCATCCTGAGGGATACTAGTTAGGCTGGTTACCACTAAGCCACAACGGGAACTCAACACTCCTGTTCTTGAAGCTCCTGCCAAATGGCTCAAACATACAATCTATTAGGATTTCTGTTCTTTCAACAAACCACTCTGAAGAGGGGCCAGATCCACATAACGCAGCCAATATTCACACGTTTTAGTACAGAAATCCGAGCTGACTTTCTGGCCCAGTGTGAAAGAGAGGACTGTTTCCACCCTCAGGGAGCAGCGCTGCAGCTGCCCAACAACAGGGTCACGCGTGCACCTCCGCAGCGGCCGGCAGAGGACCGCCTCTAGGGAGAGACTCGGGGCGGCTGATTTTCTTTGTAAAGAAAGAAAATCAGGAAACACCAACTTAGGTGTACATGTGGGCAGAGGTACAGAAAACATCCATCTCTTAGTATATTTCATGGCTCTTCTGCAGAAGTGCTTCCAAGTAGAAAGAATAAACCTCCAGGGACCCTTCACCAGAGTCATGGGGCAGGGGTTCTTTTCACAACATGGAGACACGTGACCCCGAAATAACTGAACCTAAGTCAGAAGAGCCCAGCCTCTGATGCGTGGACATTAGGATCACACAACACAGGGAGCCTGTCAAATACCAGACGCTGGATGGGAACAGGGAGGTACTTCTCCTCCTCCCCAAAACATAGGACATGAGAATCCTGGAATTGTGAAGTCGAGTTCATGGGAAAGAGAGCTTGAAGACAAAAACTGCAGCGCAAAGGAGCCCCCGCGGCCTGCAGTCTCCTTACCGGGTACCCGTTGAGAGGCTGAAAATACAGGGTGGTGTCAGTGATGCACACGTGTCCAGGGTTTGTCACCAGAGGGGTCACCATTTCTGCTTTGCATTCCATGTGCAGCTTTTCAGAAACACTTTGGAATCTGAGAATATATTTGTCAGCAAAAGCAAGAAAAATCAGAAACATCTATTTTCTAGGCTGAACTTTATGTGAGGGAGCTACAGTGCGACTCTGCAGAACAAGCATCTGAACATTACATTCAATGCAAGAAAAATGGTAACATAAATTAGCCGCTTAAATAAAACTGACTATAAAATAGTATACCGAGTACTTGGTTTTTAAAAAGCATTTGAGGTTATGTATCGAAGAGAAGGCAGGCAAGTAAAAAAAAAAAAAATACCAAGCAACCCTTTGGCTGAACTCTTTAATTCCTCCTCCAAATAAGTCGGCCTTGAAACATTCTGACATTAACATAATTTTCTATTTGTGTCATCAAGACCTATTTTTACAGTCACAGAAACCGTTTTGGCATAGATAGCATCTATTTCACACCACCCTTCATAACACTGAGTACATAATTACTTGAATAGCAGTTCCAAGGTATAGTCTTCTGTGGGTTTCAGTCTGTAAAACCAGTCAAAGGTGATTGCTATTGCTATTCCCTCCTAAATTTAAATAAAAGACTTTTGCTTTACTAAACAAAATAGAAGGGAAACAACCGAATCATCAATATTTTAAGGCAATTACTTAGCTAAATAACTGGGTTACCAATAGGTCTCCCCCACAAGTAACAGAACAAAAGCGTCAGGGCAGGCTTCCCCTCCAGCTGGGCCTGGGAGGGGCCCCCCAGCTTCCCCCCACCGTGAACAGCAGCCAGATGGGCTGCAAACTCTCACGTTCTGAAACCCATGAAAAAGCTCAAGCAGCCCAGAGGGAGGACCCAGCGTTGAGTGGCAGGAGGAGCCACCTTCTGTGGTGGGCAAGGGCTGCAGATGAGGCAGGAAGGGAGTCGCCAGAGGGTGGGGATGTGGAGGCGGAGCACGTGGGGCGAAGCGCAGGGAGCCTCCCTAGGCAGAGGCTGGCAGCTCCGCGGAAAGGCACGTGGGCATCGCCAAATGCTCCAGGTGCCGGGATCCCCAGCCCTGATGAGACCAGTCTGGCTCCTTCAGTAAGATAAATGGTGTGACTTTTCACAGGGAACGACAGACACCACAGTGTAAGAAAAAAATCCTTCAAGTAGTGAAAGAAAACCCCATCAACCCAGAATCCTGTTTCCAACAAAAAATACCCTGCCCAAATGAAGGTGAGATAAATGTATTTTCAGAAATGCTGGGTAGAATCTGCCCTGATCAGATCCGGGCCAGAGAAACACGACAGGAAGCTCAGGCGGAAGGGAAATGACCCAGCAGATGCAGCACTGGGTCTGCAGGAAGCAAAGACCAGCAGTGGGACGTCAATATTCAAATAGCCGAGGCGACAGAAAAAGATTACTTGTCAGTGTTTTACATTTATGTACACACAAATGTATGTAACCAGAATTCTTTAGAAAGCTTTAAAATAACAACACTGTATAGGGGTTCTCCGGTTTATGTAGAAATCTAATATAAGACCACAGATCACAATGGGCAGGAGGGGCTATAGGGAACACACTGCAGGAAGGTTCTTGTGTGTGTGAGTGTGAAGGAATAGAAGATACTCCTGTTGTAGGTACACCCTGTACCCCTCAAAGTGCACACTCCGAGTGACACCAAGTGATAAAGCTAACAAGACGAATCCTTAACAATACCACATTCACCCAAAAGGCAGCAACGAAAAGTGAAGCAGAGACAACGAACAAACAAAATGCTAGGAAACAGAGTGGGTTTAAAACCAACTATCAATAGTTACTTAATTATAAGTGAATTAGGGAGTTCCCGTTGTGGCTCAGTGGTTAACAAATCCGACTAGGAACCATGAGGTTGCGGGTTCAATCCCTGGCCTTGCTCAGTGGGTTAAGGATCTAGCATTGCCGTGAGCTGTGGTGTGGGTCGCAGATGTGGCTTGGATCCCACATTGCTGTGTCTCCGGAGTAGGCTGACGGCTACAGCTCCGATTCGACCCCTAGCCTGGGAACCTCCATATGCCGAGGGAGTGGCCCTAGAAAAGACAAAAAAAAAAATTGTAAGTCAATTAAACATTCCCATTAACAAGCAGAGATTATCAGACTGTATAAAAAGCAAGACAACTATAAACAGTGTGTATTTTTGGAAACGGAATAAGACACAGGTTAAAAGTAAAATGGTAGAAAAGGATATACCATGCAATCACAACACTTAAGAAAACTGGTGTGTGAAACTACTTTCAGGGATCATTTCTATAGTTTGTTACTAGAAGACTCTCATCCTAAGTGAGGTAAGTCAGAAAGAGAAGGACAAGTACCATATGATACCGCTTATATTGGGTATCTTACATATGGCACAAATGAACCTTTCCACAGAAAAGAAACTCATGGACTTGGAGAACAGACCTGTGGTTGCTGAGGGGGAGGGAGTGGGATGGACTGGGGATTTGAGGTTGAAAGATGCAAACTATTGCATTTGGTGTGGAAAAGCAATGAGATCCTGCTGTGTAGCACAGAGAACTATATTCGGTCACTTGTGATGGAACATGATGGAGGATGATGTGAGAAAAAGAATAATGTATACACGTATGACTGGTTTGTTGTGCTTTATAATAGAAATTGAAAAAACACTGTACATCAACTGTAATGGAAATATTAAAAAAAAATGGTACCAAAATAGTCAGATATCATATACCATCTATCAGAATTTGACAAATGTTTAAAATGTCTGATTGTGTTAGGTGTAAAAGAAGATGCAGGAAAACACAAAAACACTTTGTTTTTCCCACTGGATATGGAAAAGTCATTTTATCAAAAAGAAAACTGGAGTGGCTTATGGACAAGGAGGAATATTTCTTCAAGATGAAGGGTTCCTTTTATGAAGACGACATCACACATCAAAAGGTACAGAAACCCAGTAACAGAGCCTGACAAGGATGCCTTAACAGAAAGATGCGGGAACTTTTAAAACCCTTTTCTCAGTAACCAACAGAGCAAGTCCACAAAGAGTCGAGTACAGATGATGTGAACAACCACCAACCAACTGGACCTGAATGACATGAGCCGAACACTCTCCTCCACAACCTCACAGCACACATCCCTCTCAGGGCCTGTGAAACCTTTGCCAGGCAGACCACATGTGGAACCATAAACAAATCTCTACAAATATCAAAGCACTGAGGCATATATTCTCTGAACCAAGACAGTACTAAACTAGAAATCAATAGCAAAACAATAAAACTGCCAAATGTGCAGAAGATAAACATACTTCTAAACAACCCAAAGAAAAGCCCAATGGGCCAAAGAAGAAATGATAAAGGAAATCATGAAATATTTTACATGGATGATATTGTAAACAGTTCATAATCCGTGGGGTGTAGCTGAGCAGGGCTTAGAGGTAATTTGTCTTAGTCCTGCTTATATCACAAAAGAAGGTCTATAATCAGTGATCTGTGTGTAGGAATCTAGAAAAAGAACAAGTTAAATCCAAAGTAAGCCCAAGGGAAGGGCGCTCCCCTTGAGGCTCAGCAGATTATGAAGCTGATGAGAATCCATGAGGATGGGAGTTCAACCCTGGCCTCACTCAGTGGGTTAAGGATCTGGCCTTGCCATAAGCTTCGATGCAGGTCATAGACGTGGCTTGGATCCTGAGTTGCTGTGGCTGTGGTGTAGGCTGGGAGCTGCAGCTCCAACTAGACCCCTCGTCTGGGAACTTCCATACCGAGTGTGTGGCCCTAAAAAGCAAAAACACCAGAAACCAAAACCAAACAAAGTGAGCCCAAAGGAGGAAATCATAAGAGCAGACCTCAATTTTATATAAAATGGGAAAACAGAAAAAAACCAAAGTCCAAAGTTAGATCTTTGAAAAGCTTAATGAAATTGGCAAAGCTCTGGTGATAATGATACAGAAAGAAAGAAAACACAAAGCATCAATATAAAGAATAAAAAAGAGGAACCATCGGTACAGATCCTGCTGATGGTTAAAAGGACATTACAATCTTTTTTTTTTTTTTTTGCCTTTTCTAGGGCCGCTTCCCATGGCATATGGAGGTTCCTAGGCTAGGGGTCTAATCGGAGCTGAAGCCACCGGCCTACGCCAGACCCATGGCAAAGTGGGATCCGAGCCGAGTCCGTGACCTACACCACAGCCCACGGCAACGCCAGATCCTTAACCCACTGAGCAAGGCCAGGGATCGAACCCACAACCTCAAGGTTCCTAGTCGGATTCACTAACCACTGTGCCACGACGGGAACTCCAGGACATTACAGTCTTGAGGGCCTACATCTGACGACTTAAATGAACCGGAAAAAGTTTTTGAAAACCACAACTTGCCAAAACAGGCACAAGAAGAAACAGACAAGCAAGAGTCCTATGAATCAAGTAAATAAACTGAGTAATTATAACAACACTTCAGGCCTAAATGGCTTCACCAATAAATTCTAAAGGAGAAATACAATCCTACACCAACTCTTTTAGGAAAGAAGATAAAGAGGCGTTTCTAACTCCCGTTATGTGGTCAGCATAACCCTGACAGCAAAACCTCACACTAAGATTTACGCAGCAACATCCATGAACAGACACAAATTCCTTTACAAATTACTAGCAAAGCACATCCAGCAAAATATAAAAAGGGTAATACATAAGCAAGTAGGATTTAGCCCATCAATACAAGATTGTTTTAACAAAAGCAATCAACATAGTTCATAATATTAACAGAATTAAAAGATCTCAAATGCACAGAAAGTATTTAAATTGTAAACATATTTTTTAAAATACTCTCAGCAGACCAGGAATACAAAGGAACTTCCTCATTCCTTTAAAAGGCATCTATGAAAAACCTACAGCTATCAACATTCCATGATGATGAAACATTAAACCTTTCTCCTATAAGATCAAGAACAAAGCAAGGAGGTCTGCTCCCACCACATTATTAATTAACTGTGCAGTGAAGCAAGGAGAAGAAATAAAAGCCACAAGAATTTCTGAGAAATTGTCATTATTCACAGATTACACATATAGAAAACTCTATAGAATCTACAAAAAACAAAAAACCCTGCTAAGACTGATGAGTAAAATTTTTTTTTTTTTTTTTTTTTTGTCTTCTTGCCTTTTCTAGGGCCACACCGGCAGAATATGGAGGTTCCCAGGCTAGGGGTCTAATCGGAGCTGTAGCCACCAGCCTACACCAGAGCGGGATCTGAGCCACCTCTGCGACCCACAGCACAGCTCATGGCAACGCTGGATCGTTAACCCACTGAGCAAGGCCAGGGATTGAACCTGCAATCTCATGGTTCCTAATAGGATTCATTAACCACTGAGCCACGACAGTAACTCCTAAAGACTGATGAGTAAATTTTGAATTTAGAAGTCACAGGATGCAAGGTCACTTAAAAAAAAAAAAATTACAAGAAACAAACCAAAAAAAAAAAAAAAAAAACTTTCTGTAAGCCAGTAACAAATAATTGGAAAATTTTGATAGCATAAAAAAAAATACAGTTACACCCAACAAAGGGTGGCAGCATCTGTATACTAAACAATGGGGTGGGGGGGACACTGGATGGGAGAAAAACTTGATACGCCTAAGGCTAAAATGAAAGTATTTTAAAGAGGACATTTTGGGGGTACAAATAGAGAACCTGAATATGGAGCTATAAATTACTTGGCATTATACAATTATTGCTAATTGAGTATTATAACAGTATGGAGGCATGAACGTCAGAGAACTTCCTTGTAACAGGTACCTGCTGAACTAGTTACTGAGGAAGTGTCATCAAGTCCTGCAGCATCATTTCAAATGATTCAGAAAAAAATTTATATTCATATGTTGAATAAAGACACACATATGCACATTATATATACAGACATACACACACACACACAGAGCCAGGAGCATGAGCACACAAGAACCAAAGCAAATTTAGTGAAATGCTGACAAATTAATACCTGGTGACTCAGAGGGTAACTGTGCTCATTAGATTATTCTCTCAACTTGTTGAGGATCTGAAACTTTTTGAAGCTTTTCAGAACAAACAAAAATACAGTTATCCTTTATGTCTTTAATTAAAAAGGCTTTCCTTTGAAGTATGCCAAAAGCTTATTTTAGTAAAAGTTTATTTTTTTAGAGGAAGTATAGAATTCTGCAGTAACTCCCTTTTAAGCTGTAAAAATTTCTTCCTCAAGTCCCTTAGCCTAACACTTTGGATTAAAACTTTTATAAAGAACCATTTTTAAAATTAATTATCATGCTGAAGCCCAGGATTAAAGTCTAAATTACTACTTAGAAAAATTATGCATTCTAAGGAGGTCAAAAGAAGCTAATGCTTATTATTCCTTTTCCTTCCTAAAATGGAAACTATTCTTCCTCCCACAGCAATCCATTTAACTACCATCTTACAAGAACAAAACTGAAAAGAAAATTAATGCTATATAAGTGAAACAAAACAAAGGAAATAAACATAAATAACAGAAAACACATTATTGGCTGGAGGACTTAACCGGTAGTTCTTTAATATTTTAAAATGTAGCATAAGGGTCATAAGTTTCACAAAAATAGCAATAAAAAGAATATTGCAAACTAATGTTATTTAGCAAAAGCCTAGCACATAACAATCCATAAGTGAATCTATTCAACCAATATGTTCTATTTTGTCCTAAACTGGAAGCATCCCAAATGAAAAAATCTAAAATAAAAGTGACATCTAGGAGTTCCCTTTGTGGCTCAGCAGTTAACAAACCTGACCAGGATCCACGAAGATTCGGGTTGGATCCCTGGCCTTGCTCAGTGGGTTAAGGATCAGGCATTGCTATGAGCTGTGGTATAGGTCGCAGATGCGGCTTGGATCTGGCATTGCTGTGGCTGTGGTGTAGGCTGGCAGCTGCAGCTCCAATTCCACCCCTAGCCTGGGAACTTCCATATGTTGCCTAAAAAGCAAAAATAAAAAAAATAAAATGAAGGCCTAACTAAATGGGGAGGTTCACTGTAATCATAATCAAAATCCCAGCAGCCTTTTCCTTTATGGAACTTGACAAGCTCATTCTAAATTTATGCAAAAGCGTGTTAAGACCAAGAATAGTGAAGACAGAAGTTACAAAGGAAAATAGGATGAGGGAGCCTCCGTGCACTCCCAGAACCCGTGCCTGTCCTAGAGCGACCTAATTCACACATGGGGCGGCAGATGGAGACAGAGTCAAACAGCTCAACTCTACTTATGGCAAGAAACAAACACGGTAACAGACTAGTAGAAAACCTCTATTTTTAAAATAGTTACTTGCAGAAGATATATGGGGTGCTTAAAAAAAAAAAAATTAGACCATTAAGAACTTAGCCTCTGGGAGCCTCCAGGATACCATAGGAAGGTACCTATCACAGCCCAGGGGTTGGGAAGGTCTTTCCAGAACAACGGCCAGCTGAGCGGAAACAAGACAACTCAGGAAGAGTGGGCCGAGCACTAGAGGCCGAGTGTTCAGAGCAGAGGCTCGACGGAAAGAGACCATGTGGCCCCCAAGAACCGCACAGCAGACAGACTTAGAGCAGGGATTCCAGCAGAGCCACCAGCGTGCCCCGTGGCCAGGTGAGGATGAGACCTCCCCTGAAGCAACGGGAGGGTCTGGAAGAGCCTCCGAGGGACACGGGGTAAAAACAAATAAGTTCTTTACAAAGAATGCATTTTCACAGCGCATCAGGGACAGTTGGGGAGGATGACAGAGGAGGAGGGCTGGGGGCACGTGGACGAGCTGCACGCCGGCCCTGTGATCTGAGCGGCAGGGCTGGGGGCCTGGGCTGAGGCTGGGACAGTGTGAAGGGACAGGACCTCACAGACCGGAAGATCCTGGGGAGCATCAGCCAACTGCCTTCGTGATGGACACACCCTGGGGGAGCGGCAAGGAGGCCCTGACTCCTGCCGCCCCTACGAGCTGGTCTGGGGAGGTGGTCGATCACGCCCAGCATCGGTGCTGGACCAGCAAATGAGGCATAAGATGATGGTGCCAGAGGCCATCTTCATCAGGACACAGAAATCACTCAGAACTTACCTGTTCTTGTCAAAGGATGTCCTAGCCAAGCGTGACTGCAAAATAGCTGTTATCTATTAAAACAGAAGCATTTAAAAATGGGTATAAGTGCTTATAACTGATAGAGCAGTACAGGTTAATTCACAATAAAGAGATCTTTAGAAAACCTTACCATAGCAGCTTGGTCCCCTAGTTTGTCCAGGCAGGATGCTCTGTGAAGCTAAGATATTATAAATAGATGGTAATTTATTTCCTTAGAAGCAATGAAAAACCACCGCCACTCTGTCAGTAACAGCAAAAAGCAATTCTCATCTATCTATATAGCTTCTTCCCAACATGTACCTTTTTCTCCGTTTTTCACAACTGTACCTGAGGTATAGGGAAGCTCCCAGGCTAGGGATCAAATCAGAGCTGCAGCTGCTGCCCACAGCCATAGCAATACCTGATCCAAGCTGTATCTGTGACCTACGCTGCAACCTACATGCGGCAACACTGGATCCTTAACCCACTGAGCAAGGCCAGGGATCAAACCTGTGTCCTCATGGATGCTATGCTGGGTGCTTAACCTGCTAAGCCAAAGCATGAACTCCCCTAATGTAGAGTTTTCAAGTTCAACATATTCAGGGAAATGTGTCTCATGTGACAGAGGTTACGGTTTTGGTAAGACATACAAATATGAAATTCTATAAAAATGAGTTTCTGGAGTTCCCATCATGGCTCAGCAGAAATAAATTTGACTAGTATACATGAGGATGCAGGTTCCATCCCTGGCCTTGCTCAGTGGGTTAAGGATCCGGCATCACCGTGAGCTGTGGTGCAGGTCACAGACGTGGCTTGGATCTCGCATTGCTGTGGCTGTGGCGTGGGCTGCCAGGTACATCTTAGATACGACCCCTAACCTGGGAACCTTCATATGCAGCAAGTGCGGCCCTAAAAAGACCAAAAAGTAAATAAAAGCTTCTGCCCAAGTTTGCCAGTGAGTGTCTGAGTTAAGCACCAGCTTACCTGCAGCAATGTCTCCACAACATCTTCCACTTTCCCTGAAACATCCAATTCAAAGACATATTCCATTGTGCCCTAAAAGAAGACAAGCCAAAGGAAGAGCAGCAGCAGTCAGGAACTTAGCTTTGAACCTGTCCGCAGCCCCGCTGGCCCATGCACGCCTCTGCGCACCCGGAAGGCGGGCCCTGGTGAGCAGAGTGCCCCAGCAGATTTGCTGCTACATTTGTTATTTCCTTCCTTCTGCTAACTTCGGGCTTAGTTTGCGCTTCTTTTTCTAGTTCTTTGAGGTTTAGAGTTAGGTTTTTTTACTTTGAGATCTTTCCCTTTTTTAAGCTAAGGGTTTATCACTCTGAACTCCCCCTCTTAGGACTTCTTGTGCTTTATCTTTTAAGTTAGGTTTGCTCTGTTTTCATTGATCATCTTGAGGTCTCTTTGCTTTTTTTTTTTTTTTTTTTTTAAAAAAGGGCCACACCCAAGGCTTATGGAAGTTCCCAGGCCAGAGATTTAATCCAAGCCACAGCTGTGACCCAAGCCACTGTAGTTGGATTCTTAACCCACTGCACCACAGTGGGAACTCCTTGATGTATTTTTTAATTTCCCTTTAACAACTACTCTGACCTGTTGGCTGTTCAAAAGTGTTTAATTTCCACATACATGTGAGTCTTCTTGCTGCTGTGGATTTCTAGCTTCATTCCACTGTGGTTGGAAAAGATTCCCAGGAGAGACTCCAGTCTTCTGAGATTTGCTGACCTGTGATCTGCCCTGGGGGGGTGTGCCATGTACACTCAAGAAAGCGAGCGTCCTGCTGTCAGCAGGACGTCCTGCATGTGTCTACGGGGTCCATCTGACCCGAGAACTGCTCGAGGCCATCTCCCTATCGAGCCTCTGTCTGGATAATGCATCTGTTACTGAATGTGGGTGTGAGTCTCCTCTGTCCTCCTCTGTGCTGTCAGCCTCTCCCTTCGTACACTCGGGTGCTCCAAGGCTGGCTGTGCATGTGTTGTGACAGTTTGTGTCAAGCTCACTCCTTCCCCCCAGGGCAAGTCTGCTGGGATGGCTCTAGGCTGCGAGGACCCCCTGGGGCTGTAGCACTACGGCATTACAGGTCCTGAGAGCTCCCAGAGATGCAGCTGCCCCCAAAGCCAGAACACTGGACTTACGGTTGTGTCGTCTCTCCCGCCCCAGCTGTTTGGCGCCAGGCCAGGAGAGGGGCTTCAACGAAAGCATGTGACCCCCCGTCCCCACCAGCCTCAACGTGGCTCACTTCGGGCTAACCTGGGGCGCAGGGCGCTCCACACTCGTTTCACAAAGGAATCGGTCTCTTGTGAGAAGCATGAGCATCTGGGCTTCCTATTCCATCATCTCATTGTCATCCTCAACGTCATGGTCCCCCCACTTTTAACCTGAAAGGCCCTCGGTGTCCCAACTCACACTGAAGCGAAGGAGCATCTCTCTGCTTCAGAAAACCTTCCTCCTATGCGTCCTTCAGCAGCTTTGCACTGAGGGGGTGTCCCGGGAGCCTTGGCAGGGAGGGCGCACCAGCTGGTGGCTCAACCTGGGGGGGGGGTCCCACCACCCCCACAGGACTTTTGTCAGTGAGTGGAGGTGCCACCCAAGGCAGAGACAGGTCCTTCAGTGGGTGGGAACAGGCTGTCGTATAGAGATGGCCCCTCCTTCCCCAAAGGCCAACGGCACCGCCTGAGAGTAACTCGCTCTCCAGTTTTCACCGTTCCTGACAGACTGGAGCAGCCAAGCGCTTCCTGTACATAAACTGCAGAGGCGGCTGCCTGTGACCAGGACTGGGATCCAGCCTGAGGGACAGCATCTGCTCAGCAAGGGTGGCCTTCCTAATTCAAGGTGTCGTTACAAGGAGCACTGGCCTCTAGGTCCTGTGAGAGCTCTTCTGCTAGGAGTCAGCCCTGTACCCACTGAGCGGAAGCACAAGGCACTGCATGAAGCCCAGAATGGCTGAGTGTACCGCCTGGGCTCACCGGACAAGTCCCGTGTGCATGTTCACTCAGAGCCTCCGCCCTATCGGGAGAATTTGTAAGTTACTGAGCTCTTAAGTAAGGGTGTAGCCTAGAGACATTTTTCAAATATTTGAAAGAAGTTCTCGTGATAACCAATAAATAAATCTTACAGACGATGCAACTGAGTTCAACTTTTAATCCACACTTTTAAGCTTTCTTTCTATAAGAGACATTAAAGTTAAAAAGCGAATTAAGTCTCTTGGCCTAAAGTCTGTGGTTCCCTTGGGGAATTTTGCTATAACTGTTAAGCAACAGGCTTTTAAACACATTATATTTCATTAAAGTTAATAGACACACAGAATCTTAATGTGCAAAATCATTATTTAAACGGCTGAGGATAAATGAAAAGTTTTACTTACCCTTTCTATTTTATATGGTGCAACAATGTTGTGTTCTTTAATGAAATATACCTGAGAAAGATAAATTAAACATTGTCATTGTAATGAGTTACTATAGATTAGGAGGTTATGAATCAAATTTAAGTCATTGTTACTGAATCTGTTTCCAAACACACTTGCATTAACAATAGCATGGCTTTAAAGTTCTGATAAAATAAACATTAAAAAGATTGATCAAGACAATAAGGTAGCACCCATGACTGGATAAACACAAGGTCTAAGATGTCCTATGAATGTCATCACTTGGACCAAGGTAGACAAGTGAAGGAAGCTAATCTAAGAAGTGGGTAAAACAAAGTCACTGAGGTATGAAATTCATTCATTAACAAAGAAATTTCTCTTCCCTAGAGGCGGCAGGCATTCAGTGTTTTCACACACACACCCCCCAGGATACCTGTCCTCACACCAGGTACCAGTAACCGTGTCAAACATGCAACACCCCCACCAGAGCCAGCAACTTGCTGGCACCTGTACCCTTCATCCCGCCCTCCCTCAGGTTTTGAGGGAGGGTCTGCCTGGCCTCCCACACCAGCAGCTCTGCTCGCACAACAGGACCCCCCACCTGGCGGCTATCCAAAACCCTAGCTCTTAGGATTACACGCTGCACTTTCTCCCACTTAAAACACAGATTAAAAACGCTCTCTTGGTTTCACATCCTTCTTTTGCCATTTGTTCCCTTTTTGTAGCAAAACTCTTTGCAAGAGTTGACTGTACTTTCCTGGGCCCACGACAGATTTCCTCCAATCCTGTGTTACTGTGATTGCTCCTGGCAAGGTCAGAAAGAAGGCACAAGGTCACCGTGTCACCGACTCTCTCTCGGGACTTTCTTGATTCGGTTTCTCAGATGCGACAGAGCTGATGGCTTTCCCTGGAGCAGTTTTCCAGCTGGCTCCCCTCACCTGCTGCTGGTGACTTCAGCAGTGCTGCTTGTCGTCCTGGGCCCCTGCTCTCTGCCCAGCCGCTTCCCTCAGTCTGGGAAACCGCCCCCAGGGCCTAATGTAAGTAAGTGGAAGTGGGCCATGGTCTCAACCTCTCCCTGAAACCCAGCCTGGGCCCCTGAATGCCCACCAGCCCCCTCTTCCTCCTCGGGGTGGTCACATTCTCACAAAGCCTGCTCCTCCCAGGCTTCTTGGTTGCAGTAAGGGGTCCCCTTGTCCACCCGGCTGGCCTTGGCCAGGACCTCTCGCCTTCTCACCATCAGGGCTTGTCAGGCTTGGCTTAGCTTGGGAACACGCCTGGACTCTGAGCATCTCTCACTCCCACTGCTGTCCCCCTGTGCTCCAGAGCCCAACACTCCCCGTGCTCACCCCTCCTGAGCGGGGTCTCCATCCAGCCTCCAGCGTGGCTCAGACACAGAGCAGACAGGCCCCTTGGGTCCTGTCCTATTCTAACTCCTCCCCGACAAGGACCCTGCCCTGCTCCAACCTGCCTTCCCCGCCCCTCTCTCACCCCCCACCAGGCTGCCCCTTGCCCAGGACACACTTGCCGCAGGGCCCCTCTGGCATTGCTGCACCCGGAACCCCGTGGCGGGGTCATGGTCACAGTGAGGCTCCCCCTCCTCCAGCCTCCAGGCTCCCTGACCACTAGATCCAAAGCAGCACCTGCATTTCTCCTCGTGCTGTCCTTCCGTCCTGCTTTCATGTTCTGCATGCATTTATCATCCCTGACACTATAGAAGATACCTGCTTGCTGTCTGTTCCCCACTGAAGGTAGGGGGACACATATTTTTGTTCTCTTATTTCCAAAGCCTTGAATAAAATTCTCACAGGATGCATGAGCACTATTCACATACACCCTTTTTATTCTGCCAGCAAAACTCTCTAAAGCCTTAAGAACCATAACGCATTTCTCCGAAACCCTGTGACCTGGTAAGTAACCAAACACACATGGAAGTTGAGGGGGTTTTTTGGGTGGTGTGCTTAAACCAGGAAGCTCAAGACTGGAAAGGCTAGCTTATGTCTCGTCACCCCGAGATTAAGTTGGTTTTGAGTTTGTTGGATACAAGACCTCTTACTTAGCCATCGAAGGAGGTGCACGGATTTGGGGGCTTAATCTTTACGTTTATTAACGTTTTAATTTTATCGTTGAACCTGAACTTCCAAGTGAAAAAGGACTTACTCCTTTCAAGATATCGATGTTCTAGAACAAAGCCACGTGTAGAATGACACTATAGACATAACAAGAACACAGCAGGGGGCCGGGACTGTCAGTAATGGTGTTCCTTCCCCGACAGAACAGATGGTGGTGACTGCATTCACCTACCCCAGGGACAGGAAATCCAAGCCAGCCTCTGCAATATCTTCTCCCCTAAAGTCACTAGAATCAAGGAAAGCAGGCCTAGAAAAAAAATCACCGAACCGGTGTCTCCCAGCTTTCATAACATCATCTTCAATACCCAGTAACAAGGCCCATGAACGAGAGGGTTAAGTGACCCAAAAGCCACAGGGAGGCTCTCTGCTCCCGACCGTTCACCCCATGAAGCTCGACGCTTTGCATCAATCCTAAAGCAATCTGTCTCTGTGTCCCATGACGTCCCCACTCCCACTTGATCACAGAATGATTCATGTGCAAACACCTCAAGGAGCTGGGGCTGTGCAGAGAGCAGAGGCCCTACCGCGCTCGCTTTTTATTTATTTTTTGTCTTTTTGTTGTTGTTGCTATTTCTTGTAAGGACCACTGTTTTAAAAATAAAAGGAAGGAAATTCACCGCGGCATATGGAGGTTCCCAGGCCAGGGGTCCAATCGGAGCTATAGCCACCGGCCTACGCCAGAGCCACAGCAACGCAGGATCCGAGCCGCGTCTGCGACCTACACCACAGCTCACGGCAACGCCGGATCGTTAACCCACTGAGCAAGGGCAGGGACCGAACCCGCAACCTCATGGTTCCTAGTTGGATTCGTTAACCACTGCGCCACGACGGGAACTCCCCGCGCTCGCTTTTTAAAGGTGACGGTGGTGAACTCACGGCAGAGACAGCGCTAGTGATCGCCGCTCCTCTCCACTTCCTTAAACACCCGGAGGTGAACCGAGTGCAGTTGACCTGTGCACAACATGGGTTTAAACTGCACGGGTTCACTTCTATGCGCACTCTTTCCATGTTTTGACCTCGCCCGCGGCCGGGGATCAAAACCCGAGTTACAGCAGTGACACCAGATCCTTAGCCCGCTAAGCCACAGGAGAACTCCATTTTCAATAAATACATTGGGAAGTTGTGGAGATTTGGGGCAATTTGAAAGAAGATGAACTGCAGGGCTTAGAAATACAGAAAAAATTAAAAAAAGGTATGTCACAGTTTCAGTTGGAGTGCAGTGGAAAAGAATGTGACAAGTATCCATGAGGATGCAGGTTCAATCCCTAGCCTCCCTCACTAAGGGTCCGGTGTAGCTGTGAATTGCAGTGTAGGTTGCAGATGAGGCTCAGATCCTGTGTTGCTGTAGCTGTGGTGTAGGCTGGCAGCTGTAGCTCTGATTTGACCCCTAGCCTGGGAACCTCCATATGCCACAGGTGTGGGCCTAAAAAGCAAAAAAATAAAAAGGTAGGTGGTTGAGTCCATAAAACATGTGGACACTAGTCTCTTATCGTTTACAACCACAAAATGTACACAAACCTATCAAAACCCACACACAGACTGGACACGGTGCTCTTCGTGGTTGTGAGACATGTAAACAAACGTGAAGATGCCGCATTAAGTCCCAGCGGCAGAGTAGTGACCACAGTGCACACCGAACGCTGTCACAACTCCAAGGCCACCTCCTGTGCTACTGCGCTGAGGTTAAGTGTCGAGAGGAGCCTCAAAAGGTCGCGTGACGCTGTCCATCTCCGCCTAAGCAGCTGTCTCTACAGCGAATTGTATCTCGGTAATGGTTCTCATCCATTTTTCCTCGTGTTTAGTGTATTACTGTAAACCCTGAATAATACCATGGGACCCACACGAAGTGCCACTGGTGATGCCGGCAGTGCTCCCGAGAAGCAGACAGGGAAGTCGGGATGTTACGAGAAAAGCCTGAATGACGTGGAGGATGGTACCAGAGACAGGTCCACAGCCGCAGTGGCCACCACTTCGAGATACCATGAATCCAGTGTAAGGACCACTGTTTTAAAAATAAAAGGAAGGAAATTCACCAAGCCATCAAGCAGCTACGCAGCAGGCGTGAGAACCTGACACTTTCTGTGAAATACTTTATCTCATATTAAAGATGCACCTTCCATGTAGGTACAAGACAGCTTTAAGAAAGCCGTCCCTAGAGACCAATATGACTGAGGAAAAGCAAAGTCACCATGTGACATCGCCAAGCAAAAGGAAGGTGAGGCCCTAAAGCTGGAGGATGCAATGGAGGCAAATCGCGGCTTGATGGTTTCATCAAGAGGTCTGGTTTCAAAACCGTCAAGGTACCAGCCAACCAAGGGGAGACAGGTCGTCCCGGACGCCCTTAAGAAAACCCTGGGGAGAAAGGACACCAGCCCTGAACAGGCTGAAATCAGACCAAAAAGAATCCCACAGAGGAGCTGCATTCAGTACCACGGGAAGCACCAGGCTTTAAGGCAGGAAGGGGCAGGCGAACGCAGTGGGGTTTAGGACCAGGACTGCCCTTCTCAGTAGAGCTGCTGACACCCCAGCCTTGAAGGGAAAAGATAAGCCCAGCTGCCAGTCTTTCATTTGTACAACAAAAAAGCCTGGACAAGGACAGTTTTTATGGACGAGTTCCATGTTTTGTCCCTGAAGTTGCAAGTGTTTTGCAAGTAAGAGACTGCCTTCCAAAGTTCTCTTGATATTGGACAATTCCCCTGGCCTCCCAGAAGCCCATGAATTCAACACGGGAAGTGTCAAACACAGCCTCTAATTCAGTCTGCGGGTCGGGCCGGGGGCCGCATAAGGAGCTTTAAGGCTCCTCACACGCAGTGCTCCACGGACAGGACTGTGCAGGCCGCAGAAGGGAGCCTCTACAAAGACACTGTGAGACACGGGAAGGAATACACCCTTGAAGATGCCACGGTTATTACAGACAAAGCGTGACTGCCCTAAGATGAAGTCGGTCCACTCCTGCTGGAGCAAACCGTGTCCAGGGGCCGAGCACACATCACAGGACCTACAACAGAGCCCACCAAGGAAATCATGAGCTTGAGATCAGGATACGGCAACAAAAGGCAGAGGGAAACATTAGATCTAGACCCTGGAGAAAGCCCAGAGCTAACAGACCACACCAGAGGTCTTAAGAGAAGACAAGGTGACGGAGATGAGTGCTTCCAACCCAGCCCAGACGACGAGCAAGACGATGCAGAAGCAGCAGAGCCAGGAAAGAAACTAACACAAGACAACCCGGCAGAAGGCTCTGCTTACTAAGGCTGCCTGGACATCTTTTGCAACAGGGACCCTTTGGTGATGCAGGCACTGACGACTACCAATGGTGGGAGGCCTGGACAACAGGACAACATTTTTAGAGAAACAAAGCCAAAAAGCCAGCCAGAAATTATGGTTTTCCATAAAGTTACACTGGGTGTGGCTGCCCCTCTGCCTCCCCTTCACCTCCTCCAGCTCTGTCACCTGTCAGATAGCAGCAACCAATCCCTCTCCCGCTCAACATGAGGACAGACGAGACGAGGATGGAGACTTTACCAAAGAGGATGGGCTACCCTTACACAGGCCAAAGAGGAGTAACATTTAATAATCACCTGTTAGTTTCCTTATTGTTTCCTAACTTTGCTTTTCAAAGAAGTGCATTACTGGACAGCATGCCTATCTAACTGGAGGAACTGCATGTCAGCCTAGCCTAGCATCATAGGTTTTTTTTTTTTTTTTTTTTTTAATATATCATTGGAGTTCCCACTGTGGATTGGCACTATCTCTGTAGCACTGGGATGCGGGTTTGATCCCCAGCACAGTGGGTCAAGGATCTGGCATAGGTTGCAACTGTAGCTCAGATCTGATCCCTGGCCTGGAAACTCCATGTGTCACGCATGGGGCAGCAAAAAAAAAAAAAAAAAAAAAAAAAAAGTCAGTTCCAAGGAATTCCCTGGTGGCCTAGCAGTTAAGGATCCAGCATCATCACTGCTGTGGCACAGGTTCAATCCCTGACCTAAGAACTTCCACGTGCCATGGCCACGGCCACAAATATAAAAACAAAACCAAAGAAAACCCCAAGAACGTGTGATGATGTTTCTAATACTGTATAATGCATCCAATTTAATACTATGTGCCGAAACAGTCTTGTTACAACTCACTGGGTAGGCAGTGTATAGACTGGGCTACTGTAAAGCAACCGTACTGATTACACTAGGCTACGATAAAGCAATCGCACTGCTGCCGCTTCACTATCAATGCATGGATCATTATACTTGCAAATAGATAGGTTTTTTCACATTTCATTTTTGATGCCCAATGTTACTAGTGGCACATCTAATATCTAAACTGTTTTGTATCATAGAAGCCAACACTGATATAGGTCCCCAGTCATAATGCATCTTATAAACAGACAAACTTATAGTAAAGACAGTCCAGTCCTGCATTTTCTCTTCCTTATAATTTCCTTGATAACATTTTTCTCTAGCTTACTTTATTATAAGAAACGAGTATATAACACGTAACATACAATGTGTTAATCAAGCGCTAATGTCATTGGTTAAGACAACAGGAGGCTATTGGTAGTTAAGTACCACATGAATTTTCAACTGTGTGAATTTTAACCCCTGCTTTGCTTCAGGGTCAACTGTGTATGACAGGAGGGAAAAAAAAACATGTTTTAATTTATCACTATACTGCCAGTGTTAAGCACAGCACTGGTCGCGTCAATCTGTACCGAACAAATCTGAGGTGAGTACAAGGTCATGACCCCAAGCATCCACAATTAGATGAGACTGGGCATCCTGAGCTGTCATCACGAGTCAGCCTGGGCCCTGCAATGCTGTTCAGACTTCCCACCTTTAGCTCAACCCACCCCCTGACCCCCCACCCCCCAGAACTTCAGGCTGCAGGAATCACACTTAATAAACACTGCGGATCCCATTAGGAATCACTGCTTTTAAAGCACATTGCTCAATGACTCAATTTTAAAAGCATTTAAACATCTATTCCAGGGATCTTCATTTGATATTTCTACAAGGAATTTCATCACGCTAAAAAAGTTATTGTGTGTATGTAAATATGTGTTTATTTTTCTTCTTAGGGCCACACCCATAGCATATGAAGTTCCCAGGTGAGGGATCGAATAGAAGCTGCAGCTGCTGGCCCATACCACAGCAACACCAGATCTGAGCCACGTCTGCAACCTACACCACAGCTCATAGCAATACCAGATCTTTAACCCACTGAGCAAGGCCAGGGATCAAACCCAAATCCTCATGGATACTAGTCAGGTTCATTACCACTGAGGCACAGTGGGGAACTCCCTGTATTTAAATGTCCACTCAGGTTAGGAAAAAATATTTACTAAGTGCTTCTTACCTGACTGAAAATGAGTGAAATCTCCCCTGATAGTGTCCTAAAATGCAGATAAAAGTCATTAAATATAGAAAATTTTTGAGCAGACATTAAGTTAAACAGTTGTGACAATGACATACTTTGCAAAGTGTCTATTGGCTCCATTTTCTCCATGTTTTCCTATTTTTATACAATCTCTCAAAGGAATCTAAATAAAATTGAGAGAAAAATATTAATGAAAATAAGCCAAGGTAAAACACATAAAAAGTAGGGCTGTTTCTTTTCGCATTGAAAATGCATTTACCTTAATTATGGGCTGGGATATTGCATCCGGTTCAAAAATCACTGACTTTGAACATATTTTTAAGGAGCCTCTGATTTTCCTAGAGATGAAAGTTCAAAGAGTTATTAACAAATATAAAAGTCACAAAAGAATAATACATTTTAACTAGAATGCAGATGATTAAAGCATCAACTAATAAAAGATCAAAGAAACGGGTATGAAAAGGAAAATTGTTTTACTGTATTTTCCAACTATCTCCACCTCCCTAGAGGTTAAAGAATCTGCGTGTGTTGCAACATGGTTTCACTGGCTGAGCACTGTCCCGTGTGTTTTATTTCTGCTACTACATTTGGTCCTCAGAACTGCTCTGAAAGCGAAACAATTTTCTGATCCTTAAACATCGATTCCAGCCTGTCTGTGGTCAATTCTTTTGACTTTTAATTTCATCTTAAAGAGCCCTTCAGAAGGCAACACTAAATATCTAAAAATGATTAGAGAAGGGATTTTTCTAATCATTGTGGAAAAATAAGTTGGAATTTAGCAGATAAAATGCTTTTACCGGCTGAGTCTGGGGTATGTAGGAATTCAGGGGAAAACTACTTCTCGGATACTAAGCAAGTCTAAAGATCTGCCTACTGCTGTCACGTCACATCGATCAGTTATCCTCCTTTCCTGGGACGTTTACGGGGCTCTCCAGTAAGTTCTGGGGCAGTGGAGGGGGCTGCCTGAGCGCGTTACAGGCCAGTGTGCACCCCATGCCTGAAGCTAATAAACATCGATACATCTTGTCTTGTATTGACGGGATGACTTCTATCAACCATCAAACCAAGGCAATAACTATGTCTTCAGAACACAGGTTAAGGAATGCTGAAACATTACCTTATAAAAAAGTTGCCCTACGATGAGTTTCCAAGGCACATTTTGTCTACAAGTACAGAACTCCAAGGATCTCATGTTTCTGAAAACCACCTGTAGACCCTGGGGCGATTTCTCTCGCTGCTGCCCCGTGTCCTTACTCTGCCCATCCCAGGGGCCTCTTCCCTGAAGCAATGATTTTCTTCTACTCTAGCAAGTCCTACCTGCTCTCTGGCCCTGTGCCCCTTTGCCGGTCAAGTCCTCCTCTTCCAGAGGAATCTCACCCCCTTCCTGGACCACAGGATTAAGGCCCACCTCTGTGCACGTCCACGCGCAACGAGGGGATGGGAAGGCACGTCACACCGAAGGTGACAATGTGGTCTGCAAGTCTTCCTCAGAGGATCTTTATCTTTTTTAGGATTATTAAACGTTTTAAGTATTTGGATTTAAAAAATATAATTGCTGTTGCAATATGTTCAGTATATTTAATCTGTATGAAATTATTCAACAGTCAGGACCAAAGTAATTACTACCACTGGGGTTTACTTAACGTTTTATTACTTTTTTTTCCCTTTTATAGCTGGACCTGGAGAATAGAGAAGTTCCCAGGCTAGGGGTGGAATTGGAGCTGCAGCTGTGGACCTACGCCACAGCCACAGCCATGTGGGATCTGAGCCGCATGCATCTGCGACCTACCCCACAGCTCGTGGCAATGCTGGATCCTTCACCCACTGAGTGAGGCCAGGGACCGAACCTACATCTGTGTGCAGGCTATACTGGATCCTTAACCTGCTGAGCCACAATGGGAACTCCCTCAAAAGGATTTTTTTGTGTGTGTGTCTTTTTGCCTTTTCTAGGGCTGCTCCCGCGGCACATGGAGGTTCCCAGGCTAGGGGTCGAATTGGAGCTGCAGCTGCGGGCCTACGCCAGAGCCACAGCCATGTGGGATCCGAGCCATGTCTGTGACCTCCACCACAGCTCACGGCAACGCTGGATCCTTAACCCACTGAGCAAGGCCAGGGATCAAACCTGAAACCTCATGGTTCCTAGTTGGATTCGTTAACCACTGCACCACTACGGGAACTCCAGGATCTTTTAAATGTTGATTTTATCTTTTTTCCATGTTCCTAACAGATCCAGTTACCTAATAATAATTAGGTACTTTTATGGAAACTTAAATACAGATAGAAAACTCCCAAGTATCAATCACAATTGCAAACAATTGTTCGCATGTAGTCATTCTTCTTTTGTGACCAACACCCCAGAATCGCGCTGGGTTTTAGGGAAAATCCTGGACATCATGTACTTCCATCTGGTCCTACTTCAACATGCATCTCTTTTCAACAAATGACCTACCATAATCACATCTACAAAAATTCCTTAATGTTATCAATATACAGCCATTGTTCAAATTTTTCTATTTCCTACATGTCTCTCTAGGGTTGGTTTGCTCAAATTGAAACCAAAGTCCATACCACACTTCATTTGATAGGTCTTCCTTCTCAAGCTGAAGCATCTTCATTCTCCCACCCGATGCACTCTGATAAATGCCTCCCTGTGGTTTTCCTCCATCCCATTTCCTTTACGAGATCGCTAAGGTGAAAAGACCTGACCAGATCCTGGGTTGATTTTTCTGATGAGAATATGTCAGAGGCAGCGCACCTCTGCTGCCCTCCTATGGGGAGACCCCGGGGGTCCCTCCTTATACAGAATATACAGAATCATCAGCTTTACACCTGCTGGCTTAGCAGACACCAAAGCTCCTGTCCAGGTCACGGGTTGGTAAACTTCTATAAAGAGCCAGAGAGTAAATATTTTCAACTTTGTGGACATCGTGGTCTCTGACAACCATTCGATCCTGTTGTAGCAGGAAAGCAACCTCACAAAATGTCAACAAGTGGGTGTGGCTGTGCTCCAACACCACTCTCTTCACAAAAAACAAAGGACAGGCCAGATGAGATTGTAGTCTGCCAGCCCTTGAGGCAGACCCATCATCCATGAGGGACTGAAAGTTGCTTCACCCTGTGTTTGTCACCTAGAATTGTCATCTAAGAGCAGCTTTCCTTACTTGCCATCTGGTTACCCTGAAGGACAATCTGTCCAAGGAAAGAAGGAAAAATGCTTGATTCATTCTTTTTTGATGTTCGATCGGTCTCATTTTTTGCCCAAATCTCCGGAGTGGCCACATGCCCTTTTCATTCTGTGTGTGGTCATGTTTTATACTTTCCTGACTGGTCAGTATGACATGAAGTTCCAGACTCACCTCATACACCTCCCGACCCAACTCACACTCAGCACCTCCCCAAAAAGCCTGATTCCTCTGAGCAGGTAGTGGTGCTCAGGGTGGCAATTGCTACCGACTTGTCTCTAGGCCTTTTTAGAGGGCAGAGCTACCAAACACTTTTCTTGGCCTTGTTTGCAGCCTACGGAAGTTCTAGGGCCGGGGAGTAAACCGTGCCACAGCAGTGACCCAAGACACTGTAGTAACAATGCTGATCTTTAACCTGCTATGCCACAAGGAAACTTCCAAAATACCTTCTCTTAAAAAAGCATAAGGAGGGAGATCCCACTGTGGCTCAGTGGGTTAAGAACCCCACATTGTGGCTGTTGAGGATGAGGGTTCGATCCCTAAGCTTGCTCAGTGGGTTAAGGATCTGGTGTTGCTGTGAGCTGTGATGTAGTTCGAAGACATGGCCTGGACCACACATCGCCGTGGCTGTGGTGTAGGTCAGTAGCTACAGCTCTGATTCGACTCCCCCTAGCCTGGGAACCTCAATATGCCATGGGTGCAGCCCTAAAAAGAAAAAAAAGTTTATCTAATATCAAATCATGTTCTAAGCTGTAGCAGTGGTTAGGTGACACACCAAAGGAAATGAATACTAGATACATTTTTGCTGAGACAGGCTTACGTTGGTTAATTCAAGGTTGACATTTTAAACCCAAAAAAACCTCTCCATTAGATACTTTTGCTGACAGCTTTCAACAAGTATGACCAAAGAAATAGAACTGTTTACAATAAGTCGTAGTTAAAATACAAACAGGACTGATTTTGCTCTCTTCTAGCTCAAATCAAATTGTTTCCTTCAAAGGACTGATTTTTATACCATGCAAGCTGATAATATTACTTTATAACAATAATCATCCAAATGACTAAGTATAAATACGAAAGGGATGCAAGAAGAAAATCCATGGCATAAAATCAGAGTCCTACCCAGCTGATTTAAGATACTAGACACCTGTCACCTAAGAATTAGTACACGCTTAGTTTTGAAAAAAATTGGAAGTTATGACAGCAAGACAGAAACCCCTTTCTTCTCATTACTTTCCCAATACAAAAGGGGAAAAAATCTATATGATCATACATTTCATTTTAAATATATCAGACAGGGTATCAATATCAAACCCAACTAGGATCCATGAGGATGCAGGTTCAATCCCTGGCCTCGCTCAGTGGGTTAAGGATCCGGTGTTGCCATGAGCTGTGGTGTAGGTTGTAGACATGGCTCAGATCCAGCGTTGCTGTGGCTATGGTGTAGGCCAGCAGATGTAGCTCCAATTAGACCACTAGGCCTGGGAACCTCCACATACCACAGGCATGGCCCTAAAATAGCAAAAACAAAAAAACAAAAAAAAGTAAAATAAAAAAGTTAAAATATCCAATAGCAAAGTCAGTAAGTCCAGAGACCCCACCAACTCCCTTACCTTTCACTCTGACTGCCCTTGTGTTGAATATGATTAGCTGAGTGCTGTTCAAAGTAGTATTCCTCCAAGTTAAGCAGGAGCAAGGAAAACCTGAATTTGGAAAAAGACAAACCAACATGAGGTTTTAAATACAAGAAAGCAGAATGTTTCACATGTGTTCCCAAATTTCTAACCATTAAATCAACACATACTTATGTGTCAGGTACTCATCCAGAGAGATGTGCCCAGATATGCCAAAACATAAATCAATTGTTTACCAGGTGGGTTCACTACTCCCTTAAACTCCAAATTTCATGAAATGAGACTGACTCTTGCTCAAACGAAGCCCAGAGCTCTCCCACCTATGGGGTTTCTTTCCATCCTTTGTTTCCTAGGATTTCACACCTGGCTTTCCCACCACACACCCGGTCCAAGGTCGGGTGAGTTTCTCTTGCTACTCTCACTAGACCAGATGCCTCTGCCAGGCAGATCTTCAGCTATTCCCCCATCTAAATGCTTTGTACACAGTGGGTGTTTTGAAGATAAAAATAGGTTACATGAACTGAATGAGCCCGAAATAAAGTTTTCAATGCTTTAACCTTTTAAAAACAAAAATAGAAGTTTTTTTTCCCCCCTTTTTAAACTTTTTTTTTTTTTTAAACACAAAAAGTATCAATTTAGTTGCATGGCCACAGAAACAAATACATGGCAAAGAACAGCTGTTTTGCTCGTCTGGGGGTAAGGACCAGGAAACATCCACGGCACAGGCACATCCAGCATCACGGGGAAACATTTTCACAAAGCGTTTCACGTGGCACTTGTAATGGGTCTTGAAGTTCTGCTGTACTGGAGGAAGGGATCTCGACTAAACACAGCAGAAGGAACATGTTTATTTCTGCTCCCTTCAGAAACAACACTGAAATGGAAACAAGTATTTTCTAAGTAGCAAAACCCACCAACTAAAAAAAAAACTGGAAGGACATAAACAGCTATCAAATTTGTGAGAAATGGCAAGCAGACACAGGAGGAACAGCAGATGCCCCAGAAGGTACCAGTCAGGAGAAAACCTGCTGAGCCCCGGGACTTCCAGGAAGCTCCACGACCAAGAGGGCAGGGCACCAACATCACGTACCAAGAGGACAGGGACAGGGCTGGGGTGTGGCTGAAAGTCTGAATGAGGCCAGTGGTCAGATTCCTCCCGGCTGCTTCTCCCCACACTATTTCAATACAGAAATTAAATGAGAGGCTCCAAACTAGACCCCAAGGCGGTGGCTAGCAGGGCTATGGCATGAAAAGCAGGTGATTAAGCAGAAAGCAGGAAGTCATCTAACACTCCAAGCATCAGCCTGGTGGATTATTTCTGGAAAAAACGCAACAGCCCTAGAGAAAGACCTAGGGATGCTAGCATTTCAAAGAACCTCCTACATTATCCCGCGGGGAGGCTCAGCAGGAAAGGCTGCCCACAGTGACACAGACTCACACGCTTCACACCTGAAGATGAACAGACACCAAGATCACCAGCCTCTCACACGAAGGAAAAAAGACCAAACAAGCAGAACACAACCGGAAGGACCTGAGACAATGCAAAGGTCAGAAGCAAAGGTCAGAAGACTATATCCTTAACAAGGAAGAAGTTCTATCTGTGAAATAAGATACAGTTCACTTAAAATTGAATCAACAGAAAGAAAACCCATAGAATGACAACAGGAACCAGCTTTATCATAATAGGCAACACTTCTTCTGAGTTTTTGGGGGGGGGCTGTGCCCACGACATATGGAGGTTCCCAGACTGGGGGTTGAATCAGAGCTACCGCCACCGGCCACAGCCACGTGGGATCCAAGCCGCACCTGCCAGCCTATACCACAGCTCGTGGCAACGCTGGATCCTAACCCCAGAGTGAGGCCAGGGATGGAACCCACATCCTCATGGACACTAGCTGGGTTCTTAACCCACTGAGCCACAACAGGAACTCCCACAATAGGCAACTCTTATTGGCCTGTTCTACATTTTAAATTCCAGGAACAAGAATTAGTCACAGGCTAAACTGCCAGAGCTCAACATAAAACACTCATGATTAATACTTACTCTGAATTTCAATACAATCACAAGGGTTAGGACTGCGAGAAACAGTCCTTTGATGATGCAGCAGATGATTTCTAAGAAGGTGTAAGTCAGAGAGATGCTTACTAAGTACCCTGCCCCTTACTTTTCGCTCTTAATAAGCTGAAACCCTTTGCTTGGGCTGGAGCTGGGCAACCCTTCCTCCCATCTCCACACTCCTCCTCCTAGGAGTAAAGTAACTATCTGTCAACATGACAAAGGCATACTTTTATTGCTGTGAAACACAAGCAGCCTTCATAAACAACCAGGTCTTCCATATAGTTATTAAAATATAATCCTATCTTTAATATTCTTACAATGTCCATACCACCCAAAGTGATCTACAGGTTCAATGTAATCCCTACCAAAATCTCACTAGGCATTTATTGTAGAAATAGGAAAAAAATCCTAAAGTTGGAGTTCCTGGCATGGCGCAGTGGTTAACGAATCTGACTAGGAACCATGAGGTTGTGGGTTCGATCCCTGGCCTTGCTCAGTGGGTTAAGGGTCTGGCGTTGCTGTGAGCTATGGTGTGGGCCGCAGACACGGCTCGGATCCTGTGTGGCTGTGGCTCTGGCATAGGCCGGTGGCTATGGCTCTGATTAGACCTCTAGCCTGGGAACCTCCATATGCCGTGGGAGTGGCCCTAGAAAAGGCCAAAAAAGCAAAAAAAAAAAAAAAAAAATCCTAAAGTCCACATGGAATCAGATACCCAAAACAGAGAAAGAGAAAGCTGGAAGCCTGACAGCTCCGAGCCTCAAAAGATACTGCAATCACAGTATTAGCACAGCATAAAGACAGACATAAGACCAATGGAATGGAAAGCTCAGAAATAAACTTCTATCAATGGATCTTTGACATGATATAGATATAACCAACTATTCAAAGCCAAAGGATTAAGAAACTTTTTTCTTTTCACTGAAGTGTTCAGTTATACCTGTTTTAAAATTTTTATAAGTAAAAATTGTTACAATAAAGTCTCAGTATCCTATGGAGCAAAAGGTTCCACGCTTTCAAGATACTTAAACACGTCTATAATCTGATTATCTCACTCACTAGTGTTATACCAGAGTGTGCGTTATTTCTTGAGGAGACTCTTGGCCCTGCTCCCGCGCATTCCTCAGCTAGACCCATCTTTACAGAGGTGTAGGGGCATTCTCCTGAGATAAAGTGATTCCCTCCTCGATTTAACTTTCCTAAAACAGGTGCTTCCCCATCCTGCTGTCACCTAAACTTGAAAGCATACTGTTCAACGCGGAACCAACGAAAGAAACAAGTTCGCTCCGGGCGGCCCCCAGAGTGACCCCGAACTCACGGCCACTCAACAATGACACAGAGAGCGGAGCCAGTCGACGCGCTAGTCCATCCCTTCTCCGGGGTGCAGATGTGAACCAGGCTTCCCTGGACTGAGGAGGATGGAGACACGGGAGGGTGGCGGGGCACCTTCGAGATGCACACGTGGCAGAGAACAGGGCATCACCTGTTTGCATCTCTACTCTGAATAACACTCCCCTTAGGATAAGCCAGGCTGCCCCCCCCCACACTACACCTAGAGAGTTTATAAATCAGGCATCATCGTAAGTTCTTAAAATGGCCTCTGAAACAAGGAGTGAGGTTAAGAAAACGTTGAACAGACAAGGCCAAGAACACAGTCCTGTGACCCTGGCAGAAGAGCTCCCCCAGTCATACATTGACAGCAACCTCAGAACAGTCAAATCAACCTTACTCCACCCAACTCTTACGAACATCAGTTTCTCCTCAATTCTGCCATTAAGACATCACAAAAACAATTATTCTCTGCCAAAGTTCAGCTGAACCAAATCTACTGCATTTCCTAACCTACCAGTTGGAACGCTGTCCTAAGAGGTAAGGTCGGCATTAGAGGGACTTCAAAATGAATTCCTTCTAGAGACTGGTGACAACTTCCTCTTTCAATGATTTAAATCATCTGCCTGACCTAGAATTAGCACTAAACCTATGTATGCACTATGCTCTTCCGTTATGGTTCAAAGTCCCTAGACCACTGAAGTATGCCACCTGGTTCCAGACTCAAACTCTCCTAGGAGTTCATGCCAGGAGACCTCGGCACACAGGTGCCTTTTGCACCCGCACCCATCTTTGGAGAGACTAGCCTGTCCCTTTCACTCTGATGGCATCATTAACCATACAAAATCAGAGCCACTTTCTCTTATCGATTTTACACTACTGGGCTAGGACCCAGGCAGCAGCCTGGTTTTAAACACAACTTTAGAAGTATTTAAAAGAAAGCAAAAACTTTTTGGGGGGAGTTCCCATCATGGCTCACTGGAAACAAATCTGACTAGCATCTATGAGGATGCAGGTTCGATCCCTGGCCTTGATCAGTGAGGATAAGGATCTGGCATTGCCATGAGCTGTGGTGTAGGTCACAGACACAGCTCAGATCTGGCATGACTGAGGCGTAGGCCAATGGCTACAGCTCCAATTCTAACCCCTCACCTGGAAGCCTCCATATGCTGTGGCACGGGGGGGTGGGGGCTACGAAGACAAACTTTTGGAAAAAAAAATTTTTTTGGCTGCATCTGCATTATATGGAAGTTCCCAGGCCAGGGATGGAACCCATGCACAGCAGTGGCAATGCCAGATCCTTAACCTGTTGAGCCACAGGGGAACTCCAAAAAAAGCCTTTTTTTTAAAAAAATATCTGTAGCTTTTTAAAGCCACCACTCATCTAGGGTGCTAACTTTCTTGATGCATGACTTAAGGACTGTGACATCCTCTTAATCTGTCCTTGGCTGTTGCCCTATTGATTTTTAATTATAAGCTCAGAGGAACATTACCTGTACATCGGTCCACGTTTGCTTGTCTGATTTTCTGTAACACTTCAAAGGCCATTTGGATTGGATGTTTTGACTTACATTTTTAACAGTCTAACACACTTCCTGAGTCAACCATCTTTTCAGAACTGTCCTTTCTTGAAACTTAAATACATGCCTTCTGAAAACCTTAGATTCCTTGCAGGACAGAATCCTTCTTAGTCCCCTTGGGCTTCAGCAATAAAACACTTGATATTATTGCCTTTTCTGAAAGCCTCCATCATTGCTGTGTGGTTAATTAATCTCTTTCATATTCAGAATCGTATCAAGTTCTCCACCTCTCTGCCTTAAGATATTTTAAAACTTCAATAAGGGAACTCAAGAAGGGTAATTTGATCTCATCAAGCACTGGTGACGCCAGGTCATGTTCTGAATTGCCATGTCCTGTTTTCAAGCTACATCAGGTATACAGCTGCCATTTTTCCACCCACTGAGGTGGCCTGTAAGAAGTGAGCGTGATTCTCTTCTCTGTTCCTCTTTCCAAACTGTCCGGGTTTTTCCATCTGGCTCATGGATTTCCCTGCAGATGCAGAGCCTGATATTCAGAGTCCACTGCCTCACCTCCTAATGGGCTCTTCCATCTGAGTAGGTCTGCAGCCTTCCAGCACTGAGTCCAGTCTTGAGCTCCTAACAAGCTTCAGTGACACCCAAGACACCATCAATCCCGTTCAGCACCCAATTTGACATTACCCACGCTCTATGCACTTGCACAGACACATCTGCGTGACTACATGTTATTTCTAGTCTCTGAGCCAATTGTTTTCTCAGGTAAATGACTGGCCCCTCCTCCCCTGAACAACATTTCAAGGTCCTCGTCCTCCAGTGTAACAACTTTCCCCTCTGACTATGGGAGATGCAGTGATTTCCTGGCCAAGACATTTCAAGAAGTCAAGAGCCCTTTCATTGACACCCTCCACGAAGCCAGTGTTCCTAAGTCTCGACTGCCTGTGAGAACAAATGGCAAAGGTATCACCTAAGCCCTTCCATATCCTCACCAAGGGCCACAGCCCTAAGAGAGATGGAGCCTTCTCTAGCCCATCAAGAAGATAAAGGTGGGGAACTTCCCACTGTGGCATAGTGGAAATGAATCTCACTAGGAACCATGAGGTTGCAGGTTTGATCCCTGGCCTCGCTCAGTGGGTTAAGGATCTGGCATTGCTGTGAGCTGTGGTGTAGGTCACAGATGCAGCTTGGATCTGGTGCAGCTGAGGCACAGGCCAGCAGCTGTAGCTCCAAATTGACCACTAGCCTAGGAAACCTCCATATGCCATGAGTGCGGCCCTAAAAAGCCAAAAAAAAAAAAAAAAAAAAGGTGGAAGATAGTTTAAAGAAATAATAATCTAGATGAAGCCTTAATTAGTGTTATCTATGACAGTGCTTCTCAAGCCTGAATCATCCAACGTTCCTGTTAAAAGGCAGAATCTGATGCTGCAGACCTGGAAGGAGCCTGGGATTCTGCATTTTCAAACAAGTTCCCAGGCAGGGCTGAAGCGAAGCCCAGGGACCACAGAGTAACAAGGTTCAAATGTCCAGGGAAACCTGGAGCATTCCTGAATCACTCAGTTTCAGAGCTCCCGTAAGAATACGTATCACCCTAGGATTTAAAGTGGAAGCAGCAGTGCTGAGGCTGCAAAGGGCCTGGACTGGATCCGAGAACCCTGCTCTGACCTTCGAGCAGCCCAATCTGGGCTATTGGACTTTCCTCAGGCCTCCAACTATAAAGTGAAGGGTGGAAATATAGATTACCTCAAAAGTCCTTTCTCAATCAGTGGGTTTACAGATTAAATAAACCTCAGCTTAAAGAAAGCAGCAGGGATTCCACTTCACGGAATGGATTATGTATTACGGCAGGTTAGCTGTCCAAAAACAGTTTCCATACAGATCCTCTAAGATTGCTGAATTACTAAACACTTTAAATACTGGCTGACGCGATGGAAAAGCAAGGGCAAGTCTTAGACACGGAGCAGTTTCCCAGTTTAGCAGAGGGGCCACCATGGAGGGTGGGGGAGGGGGGAGGAGAGCCAGGGTCCCCCAGTGACTCTTGGAGGGTAGAAAACAAAAACACCCACCCTGCCTTCCCCAGAGGGACACAGCAGGACCTTGGCCCTGGGCTGAGGGCAAAACAAGTGTCCTTTATTTTATTTATATCTTTTTAGGGCCACACCCGCAGCATATGGAAGTTTCCAGGCTAGGTATTGAATTGGAGCTATAGCTGCTGGCCTACACCACAGCCACAGCAATGTGGGAGCCTTAACCCACTAAGTGGGGCCAGGGATCGAACCACATCCTCATGGATACTAGTCGGGTTCATTACCCCTGAGCCACAAAAACAGAAACTCCAAAACAAGTGTCCTTTAGAACCTGAAGCCACAAGCCTGCCTTACATACATACACTTGGGGCTAGAACTCACACTACCTATTCAGCCCAATAAAACGCAAGACAAATCAGTCTCCAACACCCCAGGTAGACATGCAAACACTTTCTGGAAGAATACATTGTAAACCCAGGCCTCCAAGAATTCTGAAAAATATCTCCAAGGAGGCCACGATCAAAGATCATAAAGCAAGCAAGAAAGTACCGAGAGCAGGTCAGTGTACACACAGCAAATTGCTCATCAAACCTGTAAAAACGGCTACAGAGAATTTACTTTGTTATCTGCTCATTACAAAGGTTAAAGAAACAGAAGGATGTCAAAAGTACAACAAAGAGGAGTTCCCCTTCACGGCTCAGTGGTTAAGAAACCCGACTAGGATCCATGAGGTTTCGGGTTCAATCCCTGGCCTCTCTCAGTGGGTTAAGGATCTGGTGTTGCCATGAACTGTGGTGTAGGTCACAGACATGGCTCAGATCCCGTGTTGCTGTGGCTGTGGTATAGGCTGGCAGCTGCAGCTCTGATTTGACCCCCCTTAGCCTGGGAACCTCCATATGCCGTGAATGTGTTCCTAAAATGCAAAACAACAACAACAACAACAAAGAGGAGTTCCTTGGTGGCTCAGTAGGCTAAGGATCAGCACTGCCACTGCTGTGGTTCAGGTTTGCTCCCTGGCCCAGGAACTTCCTCATGCCATGTGCATGGCCCCCCAAAAAAAGGGGGGGGGGGCAAAAAGGTACAAACATACAGGCTTTTTAAAAAAAATGACTGGGAAGTTGCAAGTGACCCAAATAAAACCAGAAATTTAAAATATAATAATTGGGGGAGTTTCCATCATGGCTCAGCAGTAACAAACCCGACTAGTATCCATGAGGACACTGATTTGATCCCTAGTCACACTCAGTGGGTTAAAGGATCCTGCATTGCCATAAGCTCTGGTGTAGGTCCACAGATGGGGTTTGGATCTGGAGTTGCTGTGGCTGTGGTGTAGGCTGGTGGCTACAGCTCCGATTCAACCCCTAGCCTGGGAACTTCCATACGACACAGGCACTGCCTGAAAAAGCCAAAATTAAAAAATAAAAAGTCCATTATAAGCTGTATGTAAGAAATATGCCTAAGATATAAGGACACAGAAAAGGTGGAAGTAAAAGAAAAAATTCTATATAATGCAAACTACTGAGAGAAAACTAAATAGCAAAATAGAAAAAAAATCATCATTGATGAAAGGTTTGATTTGCTTCTTAGCTATTTTTTTTTTTTTTTTGGTCTTTTTGTTGTTGTTGTTGCTATTTCTTGGGCCGCTCCCACGGCATATGGAGGTTCTCAGGCCAGGGGTTGAATCGGAGCTGTAGCCACCGGCCTATGCCAGAGCCACAGCAACGCGGGATCCGAGCCGCGTCTGCAACCTACACCACAGCTCACGGCAACGCCGGATCGTTAACCCACTGAGCAAGGGCAGGGACCGAACCCACAACCTCATGGTTCCTAGTCGGATTCGTTAACCACTGCGCCATGACGGGAACTCCAGAAGCTATCAATTCTAAGCTTAAATAGACTTAATAACATCCCCTGAAAATAGTAGCAGAAAATTGATGAAAACAAGATGAAATTAGCATCATGAAGCCTCTCTCACAAAAAATGTCATTAAATAAAAAAACCTAAACAGGAGTTCCTGTTGTGGATCAGCAGTAACAAACCTGACTGTGATCCATGAGGGCACAGGTTCGATCCCTGGCCTCGATCAGTGGGTTAAGGATCTAGCGTTGGGGCTTGCAGGTCACAGATGGGACTTGGATCCTACACGCTGTGGCGAAGGCCAGCAGCTATAGCTCAGACTTGCCCCCTAGCATGGGAACCTCCATATGTCCCAGGTGGGGCCTTTTTAAAAAAACAAACAAATCAGTTAACAAGCTTAATGTAACAGATACACACAGAATATTGTATCTATATTTTTTTCCTTTGCTTTTTAGGGGTGTGGCTGTGGCTTATGGAGGTTCCCAGACTAGGAGTGGAATCAGAGCTACAGCCACCGGCCTACACCACAGCCACAGCAATGCAGGAAGGATCCAAGATTTGTCTTCGACCTACACCACAGCTCTTGGCAATGCTGGATCCTTAACCCACTGAGCAAGGCCAGGGATTGAACCCGAGTCCTAATGGATCCTAGTCGGGTTCGTTAACTGCTGAGCCATGAAGGGAACTCCCAAAGTATTAGTACTATACAGACTTTATTCACTGAACACAGGTGAAAAAAATTTAACAAGGCAATTTTCAAAATCTATGAGTTGGAAATGTTAAATATGTGACGAGTAAAAGATGAAATCACAACAGTATTTAGGAAAAACCAAGTGATGAGTTCATTAAATACCATGTCCATTTTATATCACATTAGAAAAAAAATCAGACAGCAAACACCCAAAATCCATCTATGAGTAGATTCTAGTGTCTTCTTAAATGTCAGCCCTTTTGCAAGAAGTTAATTTAAGACCGCAACAAAGGAATACGGTGATAGGTTAGTCATGCATTTTGGGTAAAGCCAGTGTAAATTCTAAGTTATTCAAAAAACCTTGAACTCTTATTTCCTCTTTCACAGTTTTCTATGTAAGAACAATAAATCCTATTTGTTTATATCAGTTATGTAGATTTCTCAACACATTAGCATTCCTAATTGAGAGCTGACTCAGCAGTTTATCTCCATTGTCAACACCTGAGGTATGCCTTAGAGACATTAAAAGAATAGGATTATTAGGTCTTAAAGATTAAACTAGAGTAAAACAAACCACTTCGCCATCCCAGTACTTTTTAGTACAAATACAGAATCAATGGACTAAATAAACGTATTAAGTAAAAGACATTTAACATCAGCCGAGAAACTTAACATCGGCATGACCAAGAGAATTACACACACGTGGAATATGTGAAGCAAAGTTTAAGTCAGAAATGCCTGCAGAACTATTAATGTAATACTGGAGCCAATACAGAATTCACGACCATTGTTTTATCTTGGAATGACAGCTTACAAGCCTCAGGCCCTCTGTTCTATGACACGAGAGAAAACACTCTCCCAGGAGGGACATGCCTCAAAGGATCTCAATTTGTTCACTCAAGAACGAGCTGGAGACCTATCGCCCCACTGCTAGACATGAAGATGTTTAACAGCTCACTTCTAAATCTTAAAATAGAAATATCTTCAGTTGCAGCAGCCTGTAGAATGCCGTCACATGCGAACCGACCACACACGTCTGCCATTCCCAACCCTCCTAGAGGAGGTGGTGTGAATTGCCTTTTTAATCTTTGCACTTTTCTTCATTAACACTTCCTTGCACAGAACATTGCAGAACAGTAAGATCAATATGGTTCCTTCCGTCTCAGTCTTGACCAGGATACTGGTGTACTTAATCTGAAGAGCTAAGTATCTCTTGGTTCTCTAATACTGAAAATTAACCCGAGTGTTTCTTTATAGCATCACCAATAAGTGATACCACCATATGATTGTTCAAACCTGAAGCCCTATGTTTAGCAAGTCAAAATACAAGACATCTAGTTAAACTGGAAGTTCAGATAAAAAGATTTTTTTTTGGTTTAGAATATGTACCAAATATCACACGGGATATTTATACTAAAATACTATTCAGTGTTCATCTGAAAGTATAACTGGAAATCCTGGATTTTACATGACAGCTCTAGCTGCGATTCTTTCTATGCCTCCCACACATAGTCCACCCCACCAAGACCTATCAATTCTACCTAAGAAGATCTAAAATCCACCCAGTTCTCTCCATTTCTTCTGCTACCACCTTGACCTAAGCCATCAACGTAAGAATCTCCCAACAGTCTCTCTATGCTTCTACTTCTGTAGAAATATCACCTGCTCTCAGAGTACCAGCCTCAACTTAACATTGAGAAATAAATGCCAACCTCAAGTTGTTCCTTGCTGGGGTCATTATTTGATCATGGTAGAATCTAAAAATCTCTCAAGCAGAGTGAGCAGGACGAATGAACTTGCAACTCTGAAGAGGTGAGGCTGTTCCTGGGTGACCTCCGACACAGTTCCCAGGAAAGTAACAGTTCTCTTGGGCAGACGGGCAGTCAGTGACCTCTATCATTTTGCTAAATGACGTTTATTGCCTCAAAGAGATAAGCTAGAAAACATCTGTGCTGCAACAGTAAATCTGGGGTTCAATAAAGTTGGTTTAAAATATTCTTGACTTTCAGAAAGAATTCTAAGATTCAGAAAGATTCTGCTTGATTGTGAAAGATTCCTGTCATTCCATCTCTGCCGTATAGACACCATTCCGATGCGTCCACCAACCCGAGGTTGCAAAGCATCAAAGAATGTGGGCAGCCAGCAGGGGGATTCAAAGAAAAATAAAACATGTGGCACCTTTTTTGATTTCCGATGCTCAGAAAGTTAGTTGCTGCCTCCTAACTGATGAATATGGATTTTGGTTTTGAGAACTAGTCACCACCGAGTGCTGCTAGCCTGTCCCGGTGCGTTGTCAATGGAGACCAACAAAGCAGATTCTACGCAGAAGTTCAAGTGCAGACTTTACTATTTGTGGGAAACTGCAGAGCTGAACAAGCAAACCAAATTAAACACAAATGACTGCAGTGAAGATAATTGGCAGATGGAAAGAAAACAGCTTTCCCAAATCAAAGAGGCCATAGAGTTGTTACAAATGACACTTAGATCATAGAACATGATGGCAATTCAAGAGTTTCAAAGTTCTTACAATGTCACTTTGAACATTCATCTATTTAATACAGAATACCAAGTCTTAATGTTTTGTGGCATTGAACAAAGAAACTATTCAAGCTCTTTCCTCATGAAACAAGCATTACAAACAGCTTCTACAAGTGAGTTACTTTATTTAGGGTCCAATTGTTAATAAACAAGGCTTTTTGTAGATAAAAGCTAATCCCGCCACCAAAATCATTCTTGAAAGCCTTTTCCAAGATACTTTTTTTGGTATATCTTCTTCTCTACAGCAGGAAATGAACTGTCGAACTATGGCTATTCCGGCAGAAACCAACGTTCGAGATTAGAAAAGGATATAAAGTTTGCCCGGGGGGTCCAGTCACCTCTACAGAAGTGTAGCTGCTTTAGGATCACACAAGTCTGAAAGACTACACTTGCATGTTCGGCAGGATCTCCTGTGTCGGTCTCCTCTGATCACACAACGTGACCAGCTCGCGCTCCGAGATTACTGGCTCCCACAACCAAAACAAAGCACTGACTGACGCACTGCCTTTCCTTTGGGGCCGCAGACCCTAAGACCAGCAGGTTCAGTCACTAGACAGACCTTTAAGTACAATGACAGCAGAGGTGGGCATCAGATGAGGGACTTTCCTTGGGGACTGAGGATCAGTAACTGAACCCGAACTTCTTTCTCCCGTTTTAGCCTCTGCCCAGGGCTAGGGGGGACCCCAAGTCCTGGGGGGAAGCCGGGAATAAAGACGGCGGGGGTCTCAGCGACCAGGAAGCATAGCTCCCCTCCAGTACACTCAGGATAAGGTCCAGCGCTCAGTACAAAGCGTATGGGGAGCTGGCCCGTGGCTTTTCTCCAAAGGGGCCTTCCTGGAGGCGCTCTCCCGCCCCCGTGGGGCACTTGCTTTAGGGCTGAGGTTGGCAGTAAAAAGGCGCGGTGACCGCGCAGCAGCCGCCACGCCGCGGACGGGTGGTCGCCGGTTCGCGCTGGGCCGCCCGAGGCCGGGAGCTGCGATCCAACCCGGGAACGTCCAGCCCGCTGAACCCCAGCCCGCCACTCCCGCGGGGGCCCGAGCGGCCGCTTCCGGGTGAGCCAGCCCAGCCGCCGGCTCCCGCGTGGCTGCCCGGCTCCGCCGCGGGATCGGCCCGGCTCGAGCCCCAGCCCCGCGCTGGGCACTCACCTCTCCCTGGAGTACAGCTGCAGCTGCCGCTCCCGCTGCTTCTTCCGGATGAACGCCATGGAGGGCGGGCTCGGCTGCGCCGCTGCGAGGAGGGCGCGGGCGGCCTGGCCCAGGGAGCGCGCCTGCGGCCTGGCGTCCGGCGTCGGCCGCGCTCAGCGCAGCATCCTCTCCGCGTGGGGACTCGGCGCCGTGACTCAGGCCGGAGGAGGGGCGCACGGGGACCCAGGAGGGCCAGTCCTCACCCCTGAAGCCTCCGCCGCCCCAGTTCTGTATTTTACAGCTGAAGATGGAAGCTTGCCCGTAAACTGCCAATGCGTCGGCCACAGGAGCTCCGAACAACATTTGGGTCTAGAATCTCTTGGTAATTAGTCACATGACTGTTTTTAACATGTGAGATATAACTCACATGCCCAACAATTCACCTATCTAAAGCATACCGTTCACTAGGTGTTAGGATCATTACAGGTGTGGACATCTCTCTGCAGCTCAAACCCAGCAGGAGTTGGGAGGGTGGGGGGGGAGGGGCAGTGGAGGGCTTCCTGGGCACAGAGGCCTTTCAGCAGCTCCTGTTTCTTGTTTGAAGAAAAAGGCTTTAGTCTCCTAGGCCTGCCCTGAATTCCAAAGGTTACTAACCTGGGTAGTGAGAGAATGCAGACACAAAGGGAAAGGGGTCAAACACTGGTCTATCTACAAAGTTCTAGGTCAAGGGACACACATTCATGGCTCTGAGCTCTTCTGCAGGAGTTAAGGACCCCCGGCCACGTGGAAGGTGGTAACTTCAGGCTGTGTACAAGATTCTGGAACACCAACCAATCACAATAAAGTCACACACCCTTCACCCCAAATTCTGCCTGTTAAAAACTCTTCCCTGAAGTCCAGCCAGGAGTTGGAGTTTTCGGAGCAGGAGTCACCCAGCTACCCGTCCTCTTTGGTTGGTCCCACAGTAAATCTTTCTCTGCTCCAAACTCTGACATTTCAGTTGAGTGGTCTCACTGTGCTTCAGGCACAAGACCTTTGGCTCCACAGCAGTCTGAAATATTTGCATCACCTGAAGTTTGGAACTTGCCATCAGCCTCTACACGGAGTAAAACATGAGGCACTGCAGCTGCCAACCCACCGCACCTGGAATGGAGCTCAGCCTGGAGACCAGGAGTGAGGCACTCTGTGCTCTGGGAAAACTGGAAGAACAGGTCTTCAGATATTTTTATAAGATTTATGAGCCCAACTCTTGCATCTCATATCTAGAAAAACACTAAATCCTTCAATGATGACTGAGGTCTGCGGCTATTAGCCGCCTTCATGAAACCAGCAGCAAACTTCATAAAATGTGTGCATAGCTGCAGGCCCCTTCCCCTTTACGACAATAGTCCCCGTTTCCTCCAGGGGAGTATTTCAGAGCTATCTGAAACACTGCCTCCTGGGCTATAGTTAGTGGACAAAAAGATTTGTCATCTCAGAGAACAGGCACTCCCAAAGGTGGGCCAGCGAGCCCTGAGGGAACTCAGGCAAGAAACAAAGACTGGCCCACAGCTGAGAGGCATTATCAAAAGAGTGAGTCCAGTAAGCCCACACCTTTATGTCTTCCCACAGAAACTGGTTTTCTATAAATCATTCTGTAAATCTGATTACCTGTAAAACTTTGTTCCTACCCTTCACTTTGTTGGGAAACTCAAAGATTCCAGCACCCCCACGTCGCCTCTTCGAGTGGTCTCCCAGGCTTAAGGCCCAATTTCCCCTCAAATAAAACTTCACTCTCAACTTTCAGGTTTTTTTTTTAGTTGATGACTTAAAGAAACCCCTAGCCTTTAGATACCAGTCCCACCCACACCCCAATACTCTTCAGTTATCCATACAAGCCCCCCAATTCCAGCAAGCACCAATCAACTCTGTCCCTAAGAATTGGCCTATTTGGACATTGCATATAAATGCAACCCCGAGATTACCCAGCCTTTTATGTCTGGCTTCTTTTAGTATACAGTGTTTTCAAGGGCCATCCCTGACTTGGGGGTGGGGTGGGGCAGAAAGGAGCCAGGGATGGCTATCTGGACATAAGGGAAGCCACCTTGGGCTTAAGCCATTTTGTGATCTAAGCCTGGCCTCAAGGCTTGTCCTGGAGCAGGTCTCAGTAATAATGATCTTAACTTTGTCGTTTTGTTCTCATATCAGGCAAGAGAAACAAGGATAGGCAAAGGGGACAAATCAATTGTGAAGACCCCCAGTTCCATTTCAGCGGTGAAGACTAGCCTAAAGCACCCTCTTGAGGGGGTTTTGCAGAATTTCAATCCCCCCTCCACACTCAACCGCCAGATCTACTGGAATCTCAGTGATAATGATGTTGACCTTTTCTGACCCTCATGACATCAATTAAAGTTTGGACTCTGCCTCCTGCCCAAGCCCTCTCATGAATATGCATGAACCCGCAGCATAAGACCTCCACAATTTCCTTGTTGCAGAGACAGGGCTTTGGAAGCATCCCAAGTGGTTTCCTTACCCACCGAGAGTAATTATAAAACCCTTCCTTCTCCCCCATCTTCAGCTTGGTTTTTTTCGCTCAACACCCACCACGCAGTCAGCCTGGTCTTCACATAAGAATTCTTAATTCTTTTTTATGGCTGAGTAACATCCCGTTGTAGGGATACACCATTCTGTTCATCTATTCAGCAGCTGATGAACTTCGCAGGTGTTTACACCATCTGGTTATTACAAATATGACTATGAACGTTCATGTCCAAGTTTTCGTATAGACACTATGTTTTCATGTCTGTTGACTACATATCCAAGTTACTATATGACTCAGCAATTCCGCTCCATTTAAGACATCTGAGAAACTTCCAAGTGTTTTCCAAAGTGGCTGCACCATTTTATATTTCTACCAGCAGTGTAGGAGGATTCCACATTCTTCACATCCTCGGCTATGCTTATGTGGTTTTTTTTGTTTTGTTTTAAAAGAGGCCACACCCCCGGCACAGGGATCTGACTTTTTGGTTATTGCTACCCTAGTGCGTGTGAAGGGCAGTTTCTTTGTATAGCCTCAAGGTTAGCCTGTTGTTTACCTTGGAGGGAGTCTTCTTAGGGCCACACCTGAAGGCTATGGAAGTTCCTGGGCAGGGGTCAAATCGCAGCCCCTGGGGACGACTCCACAGCCACAGCAAAACCGCCTCCTAACCACATCTGAGACCTACACCTCAGCTTGAGGGGACGCCAGATTGTTAATCCACTGATCAAGGACAAGGGATTGAACCCACATCCTCATGGATACAGCATCGTGTCCTTAATCTGCTGCCACAACAGGAACTCTAAGGGATTCTTAAATAACTCTAAGTTGTATATATGCTGACACCACATAACTTGCAGGCCAGTTTCTGCAGGGTTATGTTTTTAAAGCTTTAAGGTCAATGTGTATTTCAGCTAAGTATGTGGGAAAAAATGACCTGCATCACGTGGGCACTGTTACAATGTTTTTGGAATGAATAAAGGTGCACAGGTGCCCTGGGACAGGGATTGAGTCTATTTCATATGACCATGCGTTACACAGAACCAACACCTGTGAAGAGATGGAGATGTTTCCTATAGGAAATTGTGATGTGGTCCAATAGCCAAAACATGAACCCATACATCATGAACTCAAATTTGCCAAGAAGTTCAATATGGCAACTTTATGAGAAGTACTGCAATAGATGTTGCAAGTTCAGAATAACGCAGTTTAGATGGAATAAGGCAAGAAAACAAGCATCCAAGTTTTTAAACATTAAGTGATAAGTGATGTGATCCTGGCTGTTGGAGACCAAGAGCCTCTCCCTGACCAAAAGGGAGCCAGACACCTTTCGAGCCTGCTTCTCAACTAGGCTCAGCCTTGGCCTAGGAAAGCCACAGACCCTCAGCCCCAAGGCTTAAACAAACACTAGCATCACTCCTGACTGCTCAGGGTCTCATCCCCAGCAGACCTCAGCACCCCCCCCCCCACCCGCTTAAAGTGCCCGAGAAAGCTCTGGGCTGCCCAGCAATTCAGTTACAGCCAACACCTGACACGTTGGGCGTTTCACGAAGGACTTACAGCTGTGACTTCTCGGTACCCTCGAGATGCGTTTGCATCTTCTGCAACCCAAGAGTTCCTCTCTCAAGGACTCAAGCCACTCTTCTGAAAGGTATTCACCAGGAAGGCTAGGTTTCTGTCATCTGGCCCGTGGGACGTTAACTGCCAGCCAGCAGACACACGGCACTTACAGTGATCCAATTCGTGCCATTTTTCACTTCCCAGCCTCATCTTTGATGAGAGAAGGGGAAGAAATGAGCTCAGAAGCATCTTCTCGAATAACAGCTCATATGGGGATGTTTCTGCTGTTCCAGAGTTTGTGTTTGGGGAGAAGGAGGGAAGACTGAAGTGAGAACTTCTTCGTCCCCCCACCCTTCCCTTCAAGCCCCCTAGCTTAGCAGCACCTGCTCAGGGTCCCCACCCCTGGTATTCCTAACTGTATATATACTTGTTCCCAAAGACCGGCTTCTCTTTCTCCTCAACGGCTTCTCCTTTGTAATTATCCTTTCTCTCTCCTGTCTTATTTCTCCCTCACTGGAATCATTCTTATCCAAACATAAAGTTTTCAAAAGATGTTTCCTTTATCGCCAAATCTCCCTCCAGCTCCCCATTTTTAGCAAAACTGGGGTCGTCTGCCTCCCACGCATCCCCATTTCCTTGCCCTGCGTGGCCATCAACCCACCCCACCTGGGATTGTTTCCACTGTGATGCTCCTCAGGTCGCCATGTCCACTGGTCACTGTCTGGCCTTCAGCCCTCTGGACGCTCAGAATTCGGCCCAGGCGTACGTGGCTTTGGAGGCAGCTCCCAGGCAGGGCTCCCCCCTCGCCTCCCTCCGAGACCACGTCTTGGGCTTTCCTGCCTTGCTTCTCCCTCTTCCTCCACCTCCTGGGTTGGTTTCTCTGACTTCTTCACGCTGATCCTCTGTCTTCGTTGCACGGATCATTCCCACCAGTACCATTTCGGTGGGAGCGGTGGGGGTGGGGTTACTGTTTTCCGTGTCTGTGTGTGTGTGTGTATTACACAGAATAGCAAATTCTAGGGCTTTATCTGGTGCCTGCCCACGGGGAAGGCATGAAGGGAAACCTCAGATACACAGCCCAGTCAAAGCTCTCTCGAGGCGGACTTCGGGCCCCATGTGCTAGTGGATGGCTCCTCAAGCCTTTCCACGCCTGGCCTGTGTTTCCCCACATCGCAGTGTCCACGGGAGTGGCCCGGGCATCCTGGCTGCCCCTCCAAGGCCCTGCTTGCCCAGCTCAGGCCCGGAGACAGAGGCCAACATCTGCCAAGGGAGACGTCGGAGGTTCAGGGGGCCAGGGAGGGGGGCTTACCCGTCTGAAGCAGAGCCCGCAGGGCACCCCAGCGTGCGTGGCATCAGGAGCAGGACGCAGAGACAAACTTCACTTGCGGGAAGAGGTTGCCAGTTCTTATAGGGAGAATGGGTCAGGTGGGCTTGTTAGTTCCCAGGGAAACCAGCGAGGGTCTCGCTCCTCACTCCCCTTTGATAGAACAAGCAGCAGCTGGGCTGAGCAGGCGTGTAGGAAGGTCAGCCTGTGAATGGGGTGCAGGTGGGCAGTGCTGGGCAGGCAGGGCTGGACGCAGAGCAAGAGAACAGCCATCTTGAGCGACTGAACCAGGCGGCGGCTCCCTGCCCGCTGCTTCCTTCTGCTCCCTGTGCCCACTGTGTGGGTCCTTCCCACTGGTGCCAGTGGGTGCGGCTGGGGGAGGGTACCATCTTCTGGGTGTGCGTGAATTAAATTGAGCAGCGAATTTCCTTGGTTTTATTACGCAGCTAACTTCCAGGGAAGACAGGAGGAAAAATCTCAGGGTACACAGCCAAGGAGAAGCTTTCAGTGGAGGATGAATGAGAGGTTGCTTTGAAACCTATGCCCCTCAGGAGACAGAAGTTTGAGTCAGAACACTGGACTTCCAATAAGGCTGAAGAAAGTCGAGCCCGTGTTTCCTTGGCCTTGCCTTGTTAACCATGTTAGTCTGAGGTACTAACACCTGCCTTAGATGGAGATGATTAAGCATCGCAGGAGACCTCACATCCTCTGCTCCCCATTTTTCATCCTCATAAAACTAGGAGCTTTCTTGAAACAATTTCCACTCGAAGCTATTTTGCGATGGCAAACATATTTTTGAGCTCTCGGTAATGTTTTTATTTTCACTTCACTGACTAAGATCTAAAAACTTCCAAGAGCTTTGTACTCATCAGGTTTAAAAAGCTGCTTTTGCTTGCAGCTGAAGCTAGGAAAATTTCTGTGCCTTTCCTTTGCAGGATGCCATCTGAGGAAACAAAAATATTGCTTTGACTGTATTCTGTTTGTAAAATAAATATTTTTTATGAGTGTGTGTTTTTGAAAAATGTCTGGTTAAGTTTTTTTGTGTTTTTTGCTTTTTTAGGGCCCTACCCTTGGCATATGGAGGTTCCCAGGCTAGGGGTCAAATTGGAGGTGCAGCTGCCAGCCTACCCCACAGCTACAGCAATATGGGGTCCAAGCCACATCTTGACCTATACCACAGCTCACAGCAACGCCAGATCTTTAACCCACTAATCAAGGCCAGGGATCGTGCCTGCAACCTCATGGTTACTGATCGGATTCATTAACTGCTGAGCAACGAAGGAAACTCCTGGTTAAGCTATTTTTTAAAAGCTTCTGAAAGGGAGTTCCCTGTAGCACAGTGGGCTAAGGATGCAGTGTTGTCACAGCTGTGGCTCGGGTCCTGCTGTGACTCAGGTTCGATCCCTGGCTCAGGAACTTCCACATGTCACAGGAGTGGCCAAAAAGAAAGAAAGAAAAAAAAAAAAACAACCTTATGAAAGCATAAATACTTAACTATTTATTGAGTCAGAAGTGGTGATGTACACTGTTTCACAGAGGCCCGGACATCAGCTTTCTCCTGTGTATGCTACGATTCCTTCCTTAGGTCTCTGAGCCTCTGTTCTCTCCACCTATGACCCCTGTTTACTTTCTCCCACCACTTCTCCCCGTTGCAATCCTACCACTTCTAGACTCTGTGGTCTTCCCTGATGTTCACGGGGAGTTCGACTCATACCCGTTCCCTCAGAACGTTTCTTTTCTTTTCTTTTCTTTTTTTTTTTTTTTTTTTTTTTTCTTTTTCTAGGGCCGCATCCAAGGCACATGGAGGTTCCCAGGCTAGGGGTCTAATCGGAGCTATAGCCGCTGGCCTACACCACAGCCACAGCAACATGGGATCTGAGCCACCTCTGCAACCTACACCCCAGCTCATAGCAACACCAGATCCTTAACCCACTGAGCAAGGCCAGGGATCAAACCCACAACCTCATGGTTCCTAGTCGGATTTGTTAACCACTGAGCTGTGACGGGAACTCCAGAACGTTTCTTTCTCACAGTAGAAGGCAGAAAGGTTGGTGGCGCTAGGTCGTGACTTGACAGACCTCACAGTCCGACGGGACTTTGGCAGGAATCCCATTCCCCTGACACTTTGCAGGTCTGTCTCCCCATTGGGTTGGAACCTTCTGGGAGCCGGAAAGAGTGACTTGCTGGTCTTCATTTCCACATTGCCCCTCACTGCAGGAGGGTGAGACTTAGGAGGCTCAATCAACATGCTAAATAGCACACTTTTTAAAATTACACTCGGTTATGTTTTGTTCTACTTTAACAGAAAACTCAGTCAGTGGCTGGAGCTCATCTTCTCATTGGCGCTGTTTGAGGAGCTTATTTGTCCCATGCCTTTTCTCTTGTCTTGTGGTCTTTTGGTCACAAGATCGCTGCTTCGTCACCACCATCGACCTTGGTTCTGAGCAGAAGTGAGGAGGAGAGGCAGTTAGCTTTGTTTGTTTCCCTTGCCAGACAACCAAAAGCACTGCCTGAAAACGCTTAAGACTCCCAGTTATGTCTCATCAGCCAGAACCCTCATGAGGGCAGACCCAGAGCAGCAGTGGAGGGTAAGGAAACAAGGATTTAAAGTGTGCAGGCAGGGAGTTCCCATTGTGACAAATCCGACCAGTATCTGTAAGGATGAGGATTTGATCCCTGGCCTCACTTGGGGGGTTAAGGACCCGGCGTTGCTGTGAGCCGAGGTGTAGGTCGAAAACACTGCTTGAATCCTGCATTGCTGTAGGCCAGTGGCTACAGCTTTAATTCCAACCTTGGCCTGGAAACGTCCAGGTGCCACAGGTGCAGCCATAAAAAGACAAAATAAAATTTTAAAAAACAACAAAAATTGCAGGCAGGACGGTGGCAAGCAGCCAGGCAGACGGGGTAGGAATGCTCCTGGGTCACCCGATGAGCAGTGTGTACCCCACTGCTAAGGTAAAAGCAGCCAAGGACTGGACATTGAGAGTTTGAAGGAAGATCCCTCTGTGAGACTTTTACTTTCTTTATTTTCTCTTCAATAAACATCCGTTGACTGTTTACTATATGCCGGGAAATGTTCTAGGTGATGGAGACACAGGTGTGAATAAAACAAAGTCTTACCTTCAATTTTTTTTTTTTACTTTACTTTTTTTTCTTTTTACAGCCACACCCACGACATATGGAAGATCTCAAGCCAAGGGTTGAATTGGAGCTGCTGCTACCAGCCTATAGCAACGCTGGATCCCAGCTGCATCTGCCACAGCTTGCGGCAACGCCAGATCCTTAACCCACTGAGCAAGGCCAGGGATCAAACTTGCGGCCTCAAGGATACCCATCAGGTTCTTAACCCACTGAGCAACAGCAGGAACTCCCACTCTGGTGGTGTCTCGGGAGCACTGGGACACAGGTTAGATCCCCAACCCAGCATGATGGGTTAGGGATCCAGCATTGCCACTGCTCTGGCTTAGGTTGCAACTGTGGCTCAGATCTGATCCCTGGCCTGGGACCTCCAAATGCTGCAAGGGACCCAAAAAAGAAAAAAAGAAAGAAAGAAAAATAGAGCAGAGGAAGGGATAGAGTTTGAAGGGGATAGGTACTGTTTTAGATAAGGGAGTCCTTGAATCTCCTTCTGATGAAAGCTGAGCTGGTAAATGAGTGAAATCAGAGACTGAAGTGTGAAGATCTCGGGCAAAGGCATCCGGACAGAAGGACTGGTCAGTGCACAGCCTCAAGGAGGGAGCTGAAGCCCCCGAGGGAGGGGGCAGAGAACACAGAGAGCCAGGGAGGGCGCTGGACCAGTCATCATTATTGTCATTGTTAATAATGTGCCACAGAAGCCACTGAAGGATTAAGCCTGGGTGTGACATGATCTGATTTAAACTTTAAAATGTGACTACTATTGAAGTTCCTGTTGTGGTGCAGTGGTTAACAAATCTGACTAGGAACCATGAGGTTGCGGGTTTGATCCCTGGCCTCGCTCAGCAGGTTAAGGATCTGGCGTTGCCATGAGCTGTGGTATAGGTCACAGACGAGGCTGGGATCCAGCATGGCTGTGGCTGTGGCATTGGCCAGTGGCTACAGCTCCAATTAGACCCCTAGCCTGGGAACCTCCATATGCCTCAGGTGCAGCCCTAGACAAGACAAAAAATAAAAATAAAATAAAAAAATAAAAACAAATAAAACAGTGACTACTGTGTAAGTGGCCCGATAGAAGCTCAGAACCTACACAAGCAGCTTCAAGAGTCAGGTGGGAATGGTCACCAGCTCTTCCCCTTTCACTTCTTGCTCAAATAACAGAGAATTTTGAGCTCAGGTACCTGGAAAACAGAAGTATAACGTGCTTTGGGATTCCCGGAGCCAGTGGCTTGACAAGTTCATGCAAGAGCCGATTCCCTCCATGTTAGACCTTCAGCATGTTTTGTTTTGTTTTGTTTTTTGCTTTTTAGGGCCACACCCTAGGCATATGGAGGTTCTCAGGCTGGGGGTTGAATCGGAGCTACAGCTGCCATGCTACGCCAGAGCCACAGCAACACAGGATCTGAGCCTCATCAGTGACCTACCCTACAGCTCACGGCAACGCCAGATCCTTAACCCACTGAGCAAGGCCAGGGATTAAATCTGCAACCTCATGATTCCTAGTCAGATTCAATTCTGCTGCACCATGATGGGAACTCCCAGCATCTTTTAACTGAATTGAAGTCAAGGTCCCCTCCCAACAGGGCTGCTGGGTAGCTGCTGGTAGCAAAGCAGCTGTGTTCTTTCTCCCTTGGTGTGAAAGACCACATGGAGCACCCAACATGCAGGGCAAGAGTCCAAGGCTGGCCTTGACCAGACCTCTGAGGTCACACGGCCACCCTTTGTTCCCAAAGAGTTCAGTGAGGGAAATGGAATCTTCTATGGGGTTTAGACCAAAGCCATCTCTAACACTGATAGTGGGAGTCGGTTTTCCCCAAAGCACCTAGGCCAAGTGAGAAAAGGGAAGAAAAACAACTGAAAATTCTGTGGGGCAGCAGTGAGGTGCTAGGCAGACACTACGTGTAACCTACTGGAGGAAGAAGACCTTGCATCATTTTTGCAGACAACCCTTTTTTTTTTTTTGGCTGCAGATCACAGCGGCTTGGTGTAGGATCTTAGTTCCCAGACCAGGTATTGAACCTGGGCCACAGCAGTGAAAGTAACAAATCCTAACCACTAGATGATCAGGGAAATCCCCAGACAATTCTTATAATCTAGATTTTTAAAAATTTTAACGATTTTCTCACATAGTTAATATTGTTTCTGAGATTCTGATTTTTATGTCTGGGTGTAAAATCACCATGTGCCCTGGGAACTGCCTGAGCCCACATTTGCATCCGTGTCCCCTCCCCAGGGACCTACAACTGTCAGAGGGCACCTGTCAAGGCATCTGCAAAGTTTATCTTCCCTGTGGGAGTAAAGGTGACTGTAACTGTGTGAGCCGTCCCTCATTTGGGATCTTCTCCCTCATATTTTGTAGATCCAGCAACTTTTTACCAGGCATGTTACCTATCAGATTAGATTAGAAGGTAAGGAGGAAATGATAAAACAATGGTTTAAATATACATTATTATTTTTAAATGCATACATTGGCGTTTCTATTGTGGCTCAGCAGTGATGAACCTGACTAGTATCCATGAAGACGCAGGTTGGATCCCTGGCCTCTCTCAGTGGGTTAAGGATCCTGATCCTTTAAAATACAGCCAACTTCATCAATAAATAAATGAAAATTGTGATGCCATTTTGGGGAATCAAATTAGCAAATAATCAATGCTCTTAAATCCAGTGCTTATGTGACAGGCATCCTTATACGTTACTGATAGCAATAAGATTTGGGACATTTTCCCTGTATGTGGTGGGAGAGGGTTAGCAACCACGAGCCGGAAGAAAACAGGATGATTTGGAGTGTTTACCAATTTCTGTGGTGTAAATACTCCTGTCCTGGTCAATTTCAAGGTAACAACATGGCTTCACTAAAGGCAGAGTCAGAAGAGATTAGCCTATGTGAGTCAGCTCTTTTGAAGGGAAATTTAAATAGATGGTAAGACTCATGAAATTCATATCTAGGAATTTATTCCTAAGGAAATATTCAGCTGCACCAAGATTTATATATAAGAATAGTCATTACATTTTATTTTGAATTAGTGACAAACAATAATCTAAATGTCTACTGAGAGGTCAATGGTTAAGTAAATTGTTGAGTATCTATTCAATAGAACATTATGTTTCCATTTAAAATCCTGTTCCTAATGAAGATGTAATTACCTAGAGAAATGACTACAATATGTTAGTGGAAAATCAGAATATAATATGTTTTCTATAATCTCTGTATATTTTAAGTGTACCAGAAAAAATACAGCAAATGTTCACAGTAGTTGTATCTGAGTGGAGAGATTATGCACAATTTTGGTTTTCTTTATGCTTTTATGTTTTCCAAAGAATATAGGTTATTTTTATAAATGAAAAGCAAATAATATTTGTTTATTTTCCTGTTTTTTTAGGGCCACACCCTCAGCACATGGAGGTTCCCAGGCTAGGGTTGAATTGGAGCTACAGCTGCTGGCCTACACTACAGCCACAGCCACAGCTGGGATCTGAGCCACATCTGCAACTTACACCACAGCTCACGACAATGCTGAATCTTTAACCTGCTGAGCAAAGCCAGGGATTGAACCTGCATCCTCATGCATGCTTGTGGGGTTCGTTAACTGCTGAGCCATGACAGGAACTCAGCAAATAGTCTTTATTACTCATCTTTAAACCAGAAAGAGTACACAAACACCACCTTGGGGGTTCATCTTAATAAATCCTCCTTTTGCATTTTTCTCTGGTGAATTTCTGGACTAGTAAAACACTTTTTTAAATTTTTTGACTTCTCTTTAACATTACAGGCGAACCACTGTCACAGGGCCACAACCGACCCTGGAGCACTTCTCCAGCCCAGGTCTGCTTTCTGGCTGTCCAGTTCCTCTTTTGCTATGGTCTAGGGAATTTCAGGTTGGTTTCCTTTCTTTCATGACTCCCAGCACCCACTTTTTCACTTGAGGTTTGTATTTACTTAAGCTAACCACACCAGGAAACAAAGTTTTCAGCTCTCTTCATTACCTGTTTCCCCCAAACACACTGACTCATGTCCTTTCAAGTGCTGTTTTCTTACAGTATTGGTTCTAGACATTACTGCTAACGCTGCTGCCACCTCTGACCCCCATTTACTAAGAGCTGTTTTACACTGTGTGTGCGCCTTGGCCTGTTTAGTCCTCAGGACAATTACATGAGACAGGTGCTGTTTTCCCATCTTACAGATAAGGAAACTGAAGCACAAGATCCCATCTAAGAAACAGGGGTCCTGGGACTGAATCTGCACAGTCCAGATCCAAAGACCAGGCGCTGAACAGCTAGATTATCCTAAAAACAGCAAATGAAGCTAAGTAGGCTCTCACTTTCTGCTGTCATCTTCTTGGAGGTCAGAATTAGAAATCCTTTTCCTGTCCCTCTTCGGATTCCACCTTTAGTAAAAGCCATGTAGAAGTTTCATGCCTTTCGGTCTTTCCTCTCAACAAAAGGACACCAATAAGCTGAGCAAAGAACTAGATGCTGTAGGTCAAGTAGAACATTTACATTTCTGAGAACTTTTTTTTTCTTTGAAGGGCCCCACTTGTGGCACATGGAAGTTCCCCACTGCGACCTACACCACACCTTGAGACATGGCTGGATCCTTAACCCATTGAGCCAGGCCAGGGATCAAACCCACATTGTCATGGATTCTAGTAGTCAGGTTTTTTTGTTTGTTTGTTTGTTTTTTGTCTTTTTTGGGACACACCCTTGGCATATGGAGGTTTCCAGGCTAGGGGTCAAATCAGAGCTACAGCTGCCAGCCTACACCACAGCCACAGCAACGCCAGACCTGAGCCACATCTGCGACCTATATTATAGCTCACGACAACACTGGATCCTTAACCCACTGAGAGAGGCCAGGGATCGAATCCTCATCCTCATGGATACTAGTAGGGTTTGTTTTCACTGAGCCACAATGGGGACTCCTCTCTGAGAACTTGTAACAGAGTGATACCACATTCATTAGATTCCAGTCTTATTCTTGAGGAAGAATAATCCTTATTTACGTCTTTTTTTTTTTTTTTTGTATTTGCTTGGGTTTTTAAAAAATTATAGTTGATTTACAATGTGCCAATTTCTGCTATAGAGCAAAGTGACTCAGTTACACATACATATACTGTTTTCCATCATGGTCTATCCCAGGAGGTTGGATAGAATTCTCTGCGCTGTACAGTAGGGTCTTGTTGTTTATCCTTTCCAGATGTAATAGTTTGCCTCTACTAACCCCAACTTCTTTATGTTTCTTAAGGAAGAATAGTTCTTCTCTCTTGGGGTCTCTTGGCAACCCCTCGAGATTCTGTTGGAGTCATCTAACCACTGTAATGTTATGATCACGGCCTATGTGTAAGCTGGTTCTCTCTGCTCCAGGCCTTGATTTGTAGATAAACTTGGCTCTAAGCTCACGGATTTCAAAACCCTTCCCCAAATGTCCCTCCTGTCTCTGAGAGCTTCCGTCCGAGTGGCTTTCTCAGCCTCCTGAGATCCTGCTTCTTACAGGTGTCCTGGTTTTCACCACGGGAGGCCCTTTACCTGGGCCCACCCCCACCCCACCCCCCTGCACTGTGGTCCTTACAGGAGAACCACACATCCTGGGAGGAGTAATGTCATACAGACTGCTTTTAAAAATCCATATTCATATTTTCTCAGTCACTCAATCACTGAGAAAAGCTCACGTTGTTCTTCTATAAAGAGTCCAGGCTCACAAATACCTATTTTTCCTTCTTTCCCTGCCCCTGCCCCAACCTCGCCTCTCTAGGGCCCCAGTACCATCTGGAGGGCTTGTTAAAAACACAGATCACTAGAGTTCCCGTTGTGGCTCAGCGGTAATGAACCCGACTAATCCATGAAGATGCAGGTTTGATCCTTGGCCTCAGTGGATCCAGCTAGTTAAGGATCTGGCTTTGCTGTGGCTGTAATGTAGGCCAGCAGCTTTGACCAGTTTGACTATTCAACCCTTAGCCTAGGAACTTCCATATGCCTGGGTGTGGCCCTAAAAAACAAACAAAAAAACCCAACAAACAAACAAAAAACAAATGGAGTTCCTGCTGTGGTGAAGTGGTTAAAGGATCCTGAATTGCCACAACTGCAGCTTGGATTCAATTTCTGGCCCTGGCCCAGGAACTTCTATGTGCCACAGATGTGGCCATTAAAAAAAAAAAAAAAAAGGAAGGAAACCCACGCAGATTGCTGAGCCACACCCCAGAGCTTTTGAGTTAGTAGATGTGAGGTGGAAACCGAGATCTGCAGTTCTGCTAAACTCCCAGGTAATACCGATTCTGGTGTTGAGACCACAGCTCAGAAACACTGCTTTAGAACAAGTTCCTTTCCACGTCTTAAAGAGAACAGATCCAGGAGTTCCCTGATGGCTCAGTGGGGTAAGGTTCCAGCATTGCCACTACTGTGGCTCAGGTCACTGCTGTGGTGCAGGTTCAATCCCTGGCCCAGGAATTTCCACAAGCCGACAGCGTAGCCCAAAAACACACACACAAAAAGAGAACAGATCCATCCTATTCTCTTCATCTTGGTGTCAGCAAACACGCAAACCCTGAGGGGACTCACGTGCTTTTGCGAAAAGCACTTATCAGCACATTTCTCCAACAAATACAATGTCCTTTCTAAAAGGAATGATGTGCCATGTTTAAAGAAAATATGCTATTGCCTTTTTTTTTTTTTTTTGCTTTTTTTTAGGGCCACACCTGCAGCATATGGAGGTTCCCAGGCTAGGGGTCGAATCAGAGCTACAGCTGCCAGCCTACACTACACCACAACCATAGCAATGCCGGATCCGAGCTGCGTCTGTGACCTACACCACAGTTCATGGCAATGCCGGATCCTTAACCCACTGAGCAAGGTCAGGGATTGAACCTGCAACCTCATGGTTACTAGTTGGATTCATTTCTGCTGTGCCACATTGGGAACTCCCAAAAATATGCTCTTTCTTAACTGTGTTGCTTCATCATCATAATTGTCGATATTATTGCTATCCGAAGTTATCATGTGATTACTTGGTAGAAGACACTAACTTAGTACTTTGCATTCCTTTTATTCTTCAGTCCTGCTGGGAGAATTCTCCATGAATCTCCCCAGCTTCTCCATGTTAGGCATCGTGAGTCAAGTTTCCTCGGATTTATTTTCATTCCAGGAGAGTAAAGATGGAGAACCTTTCTCCCTGGAGACATTCCAGGACCTAGAAGACTTGCCAACTTCTCAGGGTAATGAATGGAACAGGTCTCCCCAGAGGACAGAGTGGGCGGTTGCCAGCAGCCCCCAGGTTGGGGATGCAGGGGGCAGGGGGGTCCTAGGCTCGGTATCCTGAGCTGTGACTTGGAACCACTGGGCACCACACCCACCCAGGCCTCTTCATCGCTCCCCAGGGACCTGAGGGGCAGGGGCCAGAGGCTGACACGACGCTAGTGCTGCCTGCTCTGCCCTAAGTACTGCACTTCCCAAGTCCATTTGGCTGCACTGTCTCTGGACCGGCCAAATCTAGGGACATTTGCCCAGCTGAACTGGCAGCCGTCACCTGCTACTCCTTAGGAGCTGCTTGACATCTTGGCAAAATTTGAAAACTGTTCTATTATTTCCATAATAGAAATATTTCAGTTGGAAGAGAACAACTGAAGTTTTATGCAATTTAATTTCATGTCCAGTACCACTCCAGTAGTGACAGTGACCAGATTTGATCCCGTGTGTCTGTCTGACTCAGAGTTTACTTTCTTTGTAACTCTACCTTTCTAGCGGCAATACTGAGCCCTTAAAAAAAAAGCCCTAAGACTCAGAAGAAGTCCTCATTACTATAGTAAATCTCTAAGTAACCTCATAGGGAGAAAACAAAATTTCCACTCTTGTCAATACACCCATGAGCCCCAAACAATCTTAGTTCATAAGTCTTCCTTGAAAGCAGTGGCTTCAGAGCAAAGAGGGTGGGAGGGAAGGGCAGACTCAGTGTTTCTTTTTTTTTTTTTTTTTCCTTTCTCTCTCTTTTTTTTTCTTTTCTTTCTCTATTTTTTTTTTCTTTTCATTTTAGGGTCTCACCCTCGGCATATGGAGGTTCCCAGGCTATAGGTCTAATCGGAGCTGTAGCTGCCAGCCTATACCACAGCCACCGCAACACCAGATCTGAGCCACATCTGTGAGCTACACCACAGCTCACAGCAATGTCAGATCTTTAACCCACTGAGCAAGGCCAGGATGGAACCTGAGTCCTCATGGGTACTAGTCGGGTTCATTTCCACTGCGCCACAACAGGGAACTCCCAGACTCAGTGTTTCCAACAACATTTTCAAGTTTGCCTTTCCTCAGTTTCTCCTAGTAATCGATAACATTTGTAAATTTGCAAATCCACTTTCAGTCAGGCTTATATAGAGAGAGTTTACACACAGTAACATTGATCCATTTCAAGAGTGTCATTGGGAGTTCCCTTCCTGGCTCAGTGATTAACGAACCCGACTAGCATCCATGAGGACACAGGTTCAATCCCTGGCTTCGCTCAGTGGGTTAAGGATCCAGCGTTGCCCTGAGCTGTGATGTATGTCACAGACGTGGCGTGGATCCTGCATTGCTGTGGCTGTGGTGCAGGCCAGCAGCTACAGCTCCAATTTGACTCCTAGCCTGGTAACTTCCATATGCGGCAGGTGCAGCTCTAAAAGGCAAAAAAAAAAAGTGTTGAAAATCAAGTGTCGCAAATGTATGCAGTCACGTGACCACCATCATGCTTGTAATATGGATATTCCCATCACCCTAAAACGTCTCCTTGTGCCCTGTGGTAAGGAATCCCTCACTCTTGCCTGGTTCCTAGATACCATTGATCTGCTTTCTGTCACTCCTAGTTTCCCTTTGCTAGCCTTGCATGTAAAGGGAATTCTGTAGTCTGTAGTAGTACATGTCTGACTTCCTCCCCCCAGCACTGGTTCCTGATGCTCATCCAGTGTGGTTACCTAGAAAACCAGTTCATCCTTTCTTTTTATTCTGAGCCCTAATCTTTGTACGGTTCTACCACAATGTGTTTATTTCTTCAACAGTTGATGGAAATCCGGGATGTGTTCGGTGTTTTTGGCTACTATGAACAAAGCTGCTAGTGACATCTGAGGACAAGTCTTTGTTGGGATGTATATTTTCTGCCACATGCTGGGGACCACCTCCAGGAGACTCTCATATGTTCCGCGGGTGAAACCTAGCTCCTGGCATGGCACATAATATTTCCTAAGAGCTTTCTTCTATCTTTCCCACTCTATCTCTAAATATCTTCTTACATAGTTTGCAGTGCATTCATTCATTAATCCAACATCGGTGCACCTGAATAATCTAGGGGCTGGGGGTAAACATGAGCAAAGCAGAGGAGATCCCTGTCCTTACATCCGGCTGGGAGGTTGGCTGGGTCAGACATTCAGGTGTGGATGTCATCAAGAGTTATGATGGGCTAGGAAAGAGCAACTAGGGAGCCAAGGTCTTTCCTGAACCAGGTGAATTCCCAGGATGTCAGTCAATGATGAAACTTGATGCCATTAACTTCTAAAGAAATTCTGGTATGTATTATGTATGTATGTATTTGTCTTTTGCCTTTTCTAGGGCCACACCTGCGGCATATGGAGGTTCCCAGGCTAGGGGTCTAATCGGAGCTATAGCCGCTGGCCTACACCACAGCCACAGCAACACGGATCCGAGCTGTGTTCTGCAACCTACACCGCAGATCGGGCGGATCCTTAACCCACTGAGCAAGGCCAGGGATCGAACCTGCAAGCTCATGGTTCCTAGTCTGATTCGTTAACCACTGAGCCACATGGGAACTCCAGTATGTATGTATGTATGTATGTATTTTTGCCTTTTAGGGCCGCACCCACAGCATATGGATATTCCCAGGCTAGGGGTCCAATTGGAGCTACAGCTGTCAGCCTATGCCTCAATTATGTATCCCCGACCCACTGAGTGAGGGATTGAACCCACATCCTCACAGATACTAGTCAGATTCATTTCTGCTTTGCCACAATGGGAACTTCAAAATTCTGGTTTTTGAAGGAGGGAAAAAAGAAATTGTTTGGATGCAGCACAGTGCAGTGTGGAAGATGCTTACCTCTTGGTCCCAAGGTCCTGCCTGTGGGAACCCAGGATCACACGGGACCAAGGACTCAGGGATTGAGGGAAAGGGGGGGAATGGAGATGAGGCAGATTCAGAAAGGTTGTCTCATGTGCCTCAATGGCTTGAGAAGTTTGGGCTACTAACGCTAACAGAGGTAGATGGATGAGAATGGCAGGATGGGTGGAAAAACTGTGGGGTTTGATCCTGATTATGTGATTCAATGGCTTCTGGCTACTGCTCACTTCTGCATTTCTCTAAGATTTGGAAGCCTGAAAGGGACGCTTTTACTGGGAGTACGAATATGCTTGTTCACACAGCCACGCCTCTGCAAAGCTTAGTAATTTCCCTGTCCCCTGACTTCCCATTCATGATTCAAGTCAAATTTCACTTCCTCCTGGAGCTGCCCGTTACCATCTTTACCTACCCCGACCCAAAGTGAAACAGAGTAAACACCAAATCCCCAGCCTTCTCTGAGGTTCCTGTTCAGAGTCTACGTTTAGATCATAGGATGATGAAATTGTGTTTACCTTCCTGTTTAACTTACTCTAATAACAGCTCCTTCAGGACAGAGATTATATTACTCATTTCTGATTCATAGCAATCACAGCAATTCACAGAGTGTCTGTCCCATGCATATCTTTATTTTGGTAGGGGGGTTGCACCCACAGTATGGGGAAGTTCCTGGGCCTAGGGATCCAACAGGAGCCACAACAGTGGCCTGAGCCACAGCTGTAACAATGTGGGATCCTTAACGTACTGAGCCACCTGGGACCGTGCTTATTTAATCAAGGAAAAGTGAAGGAAAGAATTAGAGATTCAACTCCGTCTATCACCTTGCTTTGTGAGGTTGGATTTCCTCTATTGTATTTAATCTTGGTCAAATTTCAGAGAGGGCTCCTCCCATTAGTCTTCTGAGTTTAGCTAATGAATACATTTCCTCTTCATGCGTGTGTGCTCTGTGTGTGTCTATGTCCTGACTGTAGTGTCCACAATCTGTGGTTTGTTCCTTCCGTGAACCTTCTCTCGCCCGTTGTTTCAGACCCTCCAGGGTGTCTGACCCTTGCCCTTTACCCCCACATACAGACTCCCTTTGTTTCATTTTTCCAGAAGCAAGACTTGCTTCACCCAACCTTTATTGCTTAATCTCTTCACTAGGGCGATGATCAACTTGGAAAATTGGCTGAAAACAGGACTGGTTGTTTCTGTGTGAATGAGTGGCCTTAACATTCAAGAGATTTTTTTTTTTTTAAGAAAAAGATTAGCATTCTTCCCCACTCCCCTCACCCCCTACACTCGCAGCATACGGAAGTTCCTGGGCCAAAACCCTCAATACAGCATTGACTCAAACCCTGCAGTAACAATGCCAGAAACTTAACCTGCTGTGTCATGAGAAAATTCCAACATTCAAAAGATTTTACTTCTTATTTTTTATTTCTTTGCTTTTTAGGGCCACACTCATGGCATATGGAAGTTCCCAGTCTAGGGGTCTAATTGGAGCTACAGCTGCTGGCCTACACCACGGCCACAGCAATTCCAGATCCGAGCCTCATCTGCCACCTACAGCACAGCTCATGACGATGTGGGATCTTTAACCCACTGAGTGAGGCCATGGATCAAACTGGAGTCCTCCTGAATGCTAATTGGGTTTGTTTTTGCTGAGCTACAATGGGAACTCCTTTTTTTTTGTCCCCCAAGAGATTTTAATTGCAAAGTAGACTAGATTTTTGATCACTGAGGGTTGTGTTGCTAGCCCCATTTAATATAATCTTTTTTTTCAAGAATATTCATAAATAACAGGTGTAAATGGATTAACTGTTGCTGGATGCTTTAAAAGTGTGGAAACTAGAACATAAGCCTTGAAATAGACATGGTTAGGACAAAATAAGACATCCAAATCTATGTTAGCACAGACTGATAAATAAGATAACTGGTGAAGACTATGAAGACAGCCTATTACCTTTTAAAAGATATAAATTGCTTTTGCAAATAGTGAAGCCTCCTTAGCATGTTGCTAATTATTGTGGAAGAAGGCAAAAGAATAGCTCCCCCAAGATGTTCACACCTTCATTCTCAAAACTTTACTTTATGTGGAAAAAGAAATTTTGAAGATGCATTTAAATTAAGAGCCTTGAGGGGTTCCCATTATGGCTCAGGGGGTTAAGAACCCAACTAGTAACCATGAGGATGTGGGTTCTGTCTCTGGCCCTGCTCAGTGGGTTAAAGATTTGGTGTCGCTGCTGCTATGGTATAGGCCAGCGGCTGCAGCTCTGATTGCACCTCTAGCCTGGGAACTTCCATATGCCTCAGGTACAGCCCTAAAAATAAATAAATAAATTCATAAATAAAAACCTTGAGAATGGCAAGATTATCCTGGATTATCCGGATCTGCCCAGTCTCGTCACATGGGTCCTTTCCTAGTTATGGTCGGGGAGATGTGACCACAGCTAAGAGAGACCAAGAGATGGCTGTGCTTGCTGGTTTTGAAGACAGAGGCCATGGACCAAGGGATGTAGGCAGCATCTATAAACTGGAAAAGGCAAAGAAACAGCTTCTCCCCAGGGCCTCCAGAAAGGAACATGGCCTTGCTGACACCTTGGTTTTGGCTCAGTGAGACCCTTCAAAATGGTTAGATGATAAATTGTGGAAGTTCTCATTGTGGCTCAGCAGCAATGAACCTGACTAGTATCCATGAAGACATGGTTCGATCCCTGGCCCAGCTCAGGGGGTTAAGGATCCAGCGCTGCTGTGAGCTGTGGTATAGGCCAGCAGCTGCAGCTCTGATTAGACCCCAGCCTGAGAACTTCCATATACCAAGAGTGCAGCCCTAAAAAGATAAATAAATAAATAAGTTGTGTTGTTTGAAGTTAGTAGGTTTATGGTAATTTTTTATTTTTTTGGCCACGCCCACAACATGCAGAAGTTCCAGGTCAGGGGTTGAACCTGTGACCCAGAAGTGACCTGAGCCACACCAGTTTCAATGCCAAATTCTTATCCCACTGAGCCACCAGGGAAATGTGGTTTATGGTGATTTGACACAGCAGCTATAGGAAACTAATACATGACTGTACCGAAAAAGTGATGGAACTGCTTTCTAGAAAGGAAAACAAATAGTGAAAACCTGGGTAAGTTGTATCTTAGATGGAAATGGGGAAAGAACATGCATTACCTGCGATTATTCTTTTTATAGACAGAGCTAATAACTACTTTAAACAAAACAGAGAACATGACATACATCAAACTGCTCACAGTGTTGTCTTTTTGGTAGGATTGTGGATATAGCAGTCCCCCTTTATCGGTAGTTTTGCTTTTTGTGGTTTCAGTTACCCACCGTCGACCTCAGCCTGAAAGTACAAAATGTAAAATTCCAGAAACAAACAATTCATAAGTTTTAGATTGCACACTGTTCTGAGCAGTGTGATGAAATCTTTTTTTTTTTTTTTTTTTTTTTAGGGCCACACCGTGGCATATGGAGGTTCCCAGGCTAGTGATCAAATTGGAGCTGTAGCTGCTGGCCTACACCACAGCCACCGCAATGCAGGACCCAAGCCATGTCTGCAACCTACACCACAGCCACGGCAATGCCGGATCATCAACCCACTGAACGAGGCCAGGGATCAAACCTGCGTCCTCATGGATCCTAGTTGGGTTCATTACTGCTGAGCCACGAAAGGAACTCTCTGCAGGATGAAAGCTTGCCCTGTCCCTCTGCATCTTGCCTGGGGTCCGCAGCCGTACCTTCATCTTGTCCTGACATCCAACCCCAAGCAGATCACCTTCCTCAGACCTATCGTCCAGAGTCAGCAGTAGCCTGATGATGGGTCACAAGGGCTACATCAATCACCTCACTTCCCCTTCTCATGTAGGTATTTTATCACCTCACATTGTGGCAGGAAGGGTGAGTACAGTAAGATATTTTGAGAGAGATCACATTCACATAACTTTTATTACAGTGCATTATTCTAATTGTTCTATTTTATAATGGGTTATTGTTGTGCCTCCCTTACTGTGCTTAATTTGTACACTGAACTTTATCCTACGTGTGTATGTATGGGAAAAAGCAGTATAGGATATCCCATTGTGGCTCAGTGGAAACAAACCGGACTAGTGTCCATGAGGATGCACTCAGTGGGTTAAGGATCCAGCGTTGCCGTGAGCTGTAGTGTCGGTCACAGACGTGGCTTGGATCCTGCGTTGCTGTGGCTGTGGTGTAGGCCGGCAGCTGCAGCTCTGATTCAACCCCTATCCTGGGAACTTCCATATGCTGTAGATATGGCCCTAAAAAGAAAAAAAAAAAAAAAAAAAAAAAGAAAGAAAAAAAGAAAAGAAATTTTCTAAGTACTCTGAAACAGCAACACACACAAACACACACATGCACACATCTGTGAATCAAAAATTAGAATTTTTAAAAACCTTCATACACCACGAGCTTGATAGTTTCCTAATATCCAAAAAGAATGTTCTTGATGAAATTAGTGGTGATATTAACAAATGTGATTTTTTTAAACAGAGGAATAATGAAATTTGTCAACATTTGGAAGTTAGAAAATTACACGTGAGCCAACATCCATTCGGAGTGGGACACAGATTGTTGGGTTCCATGTAGCAGAAGAAGGAAGTTCACTGACATGGTCTCCATTTCCCCATTCAACTGTCCTTCTCAAAATTACCACTTGTTGAGTTCTAGTGTTGAATCAACATAGAAAATACAGTTATGTGAGAAGGCTATTAAACACTCCTCCTTTTTCTAACTACATAGCCCTGTGAGATCAGATTTTCTTCAAATACTTCAGCCAAAATGACACATCACAATGGATTAAATGCACAAGCATATTATGGGACCCCAGTCTTCTTCTATTAAGCCAGACATTAAAGACAAAGTCAAAATATGAAACAGTGCCATTCTTCTAATTAATTTCATTCAAAAAGCAGTTTTATGCAAATATACTATTTACTTTAACAGGCCATGGGTTTATTATTGTCATTGTAAAATACGTTTAAAACTTCCCACTGATAATTTCTTTTTTGTTGTTGTTGTTGTTGTTGTTGTTGCTATTTCTTGGGCCGCTCCCGCGGCATATGGAGGTTCCCAGGATAGGGGTTGAATCGGAGCTGTAGCCGCCGGCCTACGCCAGAGCCACAGCAACGCGGGATCCGAGCCGCGTCTGCAACCTACACCACAGCTCACGGCAACGCCGGAACCTTGACCCACTGAGCAAGGGCAGGGACCGAACCCACAACCTCATGGTTCCTAGTCAGATTCGTTAACCACTGCGCCACGACGGGAACTCCCCCACTGATAATTTCTAATATGGTAAGTATCGATAGATATAACCCACTTAAACACAAGTTCTCAATAATTTTTTCTTTTTTTTTTTTTTTTTTTTGTCTTTTTGTCTTTTTTGTCTTTGTTGTTGTTGTTGTTGTTGTTGTTATTGTTGCTATTGCTTGGGCCGCTCCCGCGGCATATGGAGGTTCCCAGGCTAGGGGTTGAATCGGAGCTGTAGCCACCGGCCTACGCCAGAGCCACAGCAACGCGGGATCCGAGCCGCGTCTTCGACCTACACCACAGCTCACGGAAACGCCGGATCGTTAACCCACTGAGCAAGGGCAGGGATCGAACCCGCAACCTCATGGTTCCTAGTCGGATTCGTTAACCACTGCGCCACGACGGGAACTCCCCTCAATAATTTTTAAGAGTGTAATGAGTTTGGGAGACTATGTCTGTGACTTGCTAAATAAACAAAGCCATTAGCATAAAATCCAGCAGCTTCTGACAGAGAGACTGCAAAAATTGTTAGCCAAGAATGTCTTGTTTACTTGACACATCTGTCACTTCAAGAAGGATTAAAAATATCAGGGTTCTCAGAATAGACTTAGCTATCCACACAAATGCTAAGATTTCTAGTTGTTGTGGTAAACTGACTGTAAATGAGTTACATTTTTTTTTTAATTAATTTTTTGCTTTTTAGGGCTGAACCCACAGCATATGGAGATTCCCAGGCTTGGAGTCTAATCAGAACTACAGCTGCCGACCTACACCACAGCCACAGCAACGCCCGATATGAGCAGCATCTGCAAGCTACACCACAGCTCATGGCAATGCCAGATCCTTAACCCACTGAGCGGGGCCAGGGATCGAACCCGCAACCTCATGGTTCCTAGTTGGATTCATTTCCACTGCACCATGATGGGAACTCCAAATGAGTTACTTTAATATAACAGAGATTTTACTATCCTGTAAGCAATAAAAAATGCAAAAGTAAACAGAGTTCCTGTTGGGGCTCAGAGGTTAACAAACCTGACTAGCATCCATGAGGACTTGGGTTCGGTCCCTGGCCTCACTCAGTGGATTGGAGATCCATTGTTGCTGTGAGCTATGGTGTAGGCCACAGATGTGGCTCAGATCTGGTGTTGCTGTGGCTGCGGTGTAGGCCAGCATCTACAGCTCCAATTTGACCCCTAGCCTGGGAACCTCTACATGCTGTGGGTGCAGCCCTAAAATAGCAAAATAAATAAATAAATGAATGAATAAATAAATTCAAAAAATAAAATGAAAGGAGAAAAAAAAGAATGGAAATTGGTACCAGAAAGTAAGAGTATTAGAGCCATTCTAGAGTAAATAGCCACTAAGAAACTTTGTGATAAACAGAACTTTAGACCATAAAAAGGCTGGAATTTCTAACTTGGCTGAAGGGATATTTGAAACAAGAAGAGTAATATGTCAGCTAAAATAAAACGTCAAGTTTAAGAGCTTTCTTTATTCCCATAGCTTTTACAGAGTATACTGTCAATGTAAATAACCAGAGAAACCCTATTTTTTATCCATATAACCTCTCAGCTGCCACATCACCGACTAGCAAGGTCACGATCATGGCTATGGTGACAAAGAACCGCCCTTGCATTGACAATCTGTAATGCAGATAGTTCACATGTGGTAATTTAATTTTCCCTCTCTACCCAGAGCGGAAAACATCTCAAATATTTTCAAGAAAAATGCTCATGTTCCCCTGATTATGATTTTAGAGGTAAAGTATTTTAACGCTGATTAATTGAGCCAGACTCCCGCAGCACTCGGGCTCCATCAGGTTTGTGAAGGAGTGAAATGGATTGGAACACAGCACTGGCCAAAAGAGGGCTATTTTTGTTTGTTTGTTTGTTGCTTTTTTAGGGCCTCACCCTTGGCATATGGAAGTTCCCAGGCTGGAGGTTGAATCAAAGCTGCAGCTGCCAGCCTACACCACAGCCACAGGAACACAGGATCTGAGCTGAGTTTTTGACGTACACCACAGCTCAGGCCAATGCCAGATCCTTAACCTGATGAGCGAGGCCAGGAATCAAACTCACATTCTCAAGGATACTAGTTGGATTGGTTTCCACTGAGCCACGATGGGAACTCCCCCAAGAGGACTTTTGAACTCCACTGCTACACACTGTCCAGCCCCAGGATAACAACGTGATGGTGATCCAGATGGATGGTATTGGCTAGGACTTCCTAGTGTTGCTGTACCACAGGCCACTCTTTTTAGGGCTACACTCACGGCATGTGGAGGTTCCCAGGCTAGGGGTCGAATGAGAGCTGTAGCTGCCGGCCTACACCACAGCCACCGCAACACCAGATCCGAGCCGTGTCTTCGAACCACACCACAGCTTATACCAACGCCGGATCCTTAACCCACTGATCGAGGCCAGGGATCGAACCTGCATCTTCAAGGATACAAGCCGGATTGATTTCCACTTCACCACAACGGGAAGTCCGTCTGCCCATTCTTTTAACTGCTCATTCACTTACGTCCTGTCATAGTACATCTATTGTCTCTTAAGATAGCAGTTTAGAAAAAATATGAATGCTTTAAAAAAAAATTGTGAGTGAGGAGGTATAGATGAAAAAAATCATACGATTGAATAATAATTGCATCGAGGGAGTTCCTGTTATGGTTCAGTGGTAATGAACCTGCCTAGTATCCATGAGGACTCTGGTTCAATATCTGGCCCTGCTCAGAGGATTAAGGATCTGGTGTTGCCATGAGCTGTGGTGTAAGTCACTGGCTGTGGTGTAGGCTGGCAGCTGCAACTCAGATTCGACCCCTAGCCTGGGGGCTTCCATGCACCATGGGTGAGGCCCTTAAAAAAAAAAAAAAAGATAGTAATAATAATTGCATTGCAACAATTATTGGAGTGAAAGTGTGGAGTGAAAGTTAATTTTAGGGAGTTTGCTTGTGTGGAGTGAAAGTTAATTTTAGGGAGTTTGCTTGTGGTGCAGTGGGTTAAGGATCTGGTATTGTCACTGCAGTGGCTTGGGTCGCTGCTATGGTGGGGGTTTAAGCCCTGGTCCAGGAACTTCCACACAAGGGGGTGGTGGGGAAGGGCAGGGGGATGCAGTCAAAAAAAAAAAAAAAGCTGATTTTAGGACACAAGTGTAGAAGGTGTTGGTGGTTTTTTGGCAACCAGACCACAGAAGACTCATTTCCTTTGGGGAACTGTCTTACCTCTGGCTGCATTTAATCTGGGAGAACCTCTTGTTAGACACATGTCCCTGCCTCACCAAGCTGACGGCTGGGCACAAAACCTAAAATCTTGAGTAGAGTGACAGAAACTGAGAATGGCTGAAGTGATTTATTCTAGAGGCACAGATGTGCCTCTAGGAGTAGGAAAAAAAGAAAAAAGCTCTTTTTTTTTGCCACGCCCACAGCATGCGCAAGTTCCTGGGCCAAGGATCAAACCTGCAATCTGCACCACAGCTGCAGCAATGCCAGATCCTTAACCTGATAGGCTACTGGGGAACTCAAAGAAAAGCTCTTGCTGTCACTTCATTCCTGCCATTCTTGTTCACTAATCCATGGAGGCACCTGGGCTCCTGCTCATAAAAACCCTGCCCCTCTAGCCTCCTTATTGATTCTCTGAACTGAAATCTGTCCAGAAAACTTCATTTTTTGCTTAAGTTAACCAAAGCCTAAATATCCTGGTTTTGGCTTGCAATTGAAAAACCCCCATGTGAACAAGTATCCATACATGTGTTACACTTAAACCTGCTAGTAGAATTTGTAATTTCTTGCTACCTAAGGACCCTTTGCCTTAGCCATGTGCAAGAATGTGCTGGCACAAATGCCACAGCCCACGGTAAATTCCAGCACCTCAAGAATCCTTGAGAACAAAGGGCTGAATTTAAGAATCACTGTAAGAGTTCCCCAGTGGCTCAGTGGACTAAGGATATGGGGTTGTCACTGCTGTGGTGAGGGTTTAATCTCTGGACTAGGAATTCTATATGCCTTGGGTGTGACCAAAAACAAAAAAAGAATCACTGTAGGAGTTCCCGTCGTGGTGCAGTGGTTAAGGAATCCAACTAGGAAGCATGAGGTTGCAGGTTCGATCCCTGGCCTTGCTCAGTGGGTTAAGGATCTGGCATTGCCGTGAGCTGTGGTGTAGGTTGCAGACGCGGCTTGGATCCTGTGTTACTGTGGCTCTGGCATAGGCCAGGGGCTATGGCTCCGATTCGACCTCTAGCCTGGGAACCTCCATATGCCACAGGAGCGGCCCAAGAAATTCCAAAAAAAAAAAAAAATCACTGTAGAATACTTACTAAGCATCGTGCTAAAACCCTAGGCCAGATGGAAATATGGAGACATGCAGTAAAATGATTGCATGTCTTCAAAGAATGTATAATCTAGCAGAGCAGACAGGCGTGTACACTATTAAATAGAACCAACGCTGTCTATGCTGCCACTGAAGTCTGAACAAAGGACTGCGAGGTGCCCAGAAGAAGCAGCAACTTTCTTCTACCAAGTAGTTCAGGAAGGAGTTAGGCCTTAAAACAAATTGGATTTCTCCAGGCAGAGAGGGAGAGGAAGGTGTCTCAGGACGACTGAAAGAACAGATCATGGAAGACCAGGGCCTGACTGAGGAACGAACGTGGCACAGGAGGTGTGAGCATGAGAGCAGAGGTGGGGGGCGCCGGGGGGGAGCCGGGGGAGGGGGGCACAGAGGCAGGCCTGAGGGTGAGCTTAGGTTTATGCAATTGGCTGCGGAGAGCCCGCACACAGTTTGGGGTTGGAAAAGAGAGTTGAGCGAACGAGCTATTGTATATTTGAAAAGATAACCCATGGGAAATGGAAGTTGGGAAGAAAGGAGGCAAAAATCACTACAGAAGACTCTGGAGCAGATGGTGACGTCACTGCATAGGATACACAACAGGGACAGTGCGCATGCGCATTTGGGAAAAGGGGCCAGTTCTGCTGAGGACAGGAAAACAGCACAAGCCACAGCAAACCCAGAGCTGCCCACACCGGCCCCCTAAGACCGAGTTCCCTTAGGAGTTTACCATTACTCTGTCCTCCCAAAACTTCATTTCTTTTTGCGTCCCTTCTAACTTCAATCCTGTGCTAACTGAACACTAATCAACCAGATCAGCTGATTAAAATTGCCGCTGTCCACATCACCCTTATCGTACAAAGTCACCTTGTTTCTCCAGCACCCCTCAGCCAAAGACCACCTGGCCAGAGAATCATAAACCAGACATTCCGACATCCTGAGAAATGTCTCAAGACAGTGATTAATCCTAGCGTTTTGCTCTTCCCCTTTAAAAACACCCCCAACTCCAAGACCAAGTTGGAGCGGATCAGAGACCTGTCTTCTCTCCCATGCTTGGTGCCCTGAACATAAACCCTTACTTTGCTGCAAACACCGGCTGGCAGAGTTTGGCACCTGAGCCCTCGCTCTTGGGTAGTGCTACCTGGAATGCAAGCAGAAGGGAGAGGAGAGTCAGGTAGCCCCTGATGCTCTGTGGGCAGTTTGGAGACAGCCTGAGACTGCTCCAGAAGCCCTCTTGCCCATCTCTCTAGGGCGGTAAGGGTGCTTCCACTGCCACACCCAGGACAGAGCCCAACTTGCAGCAGGTGTGGCATTGACCGCCCCCCCCCCAGCCTTGCATGGGGCATGTGAAGTTCCCCAGCCAGGGATCGAGCCTGTGTCACAGCGACGACACCAGCTGCTGCAGTGACAATGCTAGGTCCTTAACCCGCTGAGCCACAGAGGAACTCCCTCCCCCTCTTTTCTTTATGGCCACACACCTGCAGCATATAGAAGTTCCCTGGTCAGGGATCCAATCTGAGCAGCAATTCTGACCTATGTCAGAGCTGCGGCAACACTGGATCCTTAACCCACTGCACCTCAGCAGGAACTCCCTGGAGCTCACATTTGTTGAATGAATAAATTGCCCAGGTCTTGAATCTTTCCCTTTTCCTCTTTCCTTAGGCCAACTGCATATAATTCTAGCTCACATGGGCCACAGGAGCCAGACTTCCTATTCTTCTTATGTTGGTAATGCCCCAGTCTCCTGGTTTTAAATTTTAGTAGTTATACTTACATAGATGATCATTATGTAATTAGCAGCAATTTGCTTCCAGTATGGGGGGGGGTGATGGATACTCATTAGCACACTAATGGTCAGAATAAAGGTAAACAATTTTCTGGACCCCCTGGGACTCCCAGTTCAACTGTGTGAGCTATTTGGGTAAAAATGACTGTGGGGGAGACATTCCACATACAGACAGGACACCGGGTTCTGGGAACCAGAGTGGAATGCTCTTTTGGCGGCTCCAGTATCTTGGTCTGTGTTTCTTTACCCATAAATAGATATTTCCTAGGAAAAATGAACAAAGACGTATACATCTTTCTGCTGTGCCAGCTTACCACTGTGAAAATGAACCATCGAAATGGTACAGCTTCAGGAAAATGGCTTTTTTTGTTTTGTTTTGTTTTGATCCACAGATTTCATCAGCCAACAGATGCTAGAAGATGGTATTCTTTGAATGAAATAATTTCCAGCCTTTATCATCAGTGAATAAAAAGTCGTACCATCTGCACTGTTGGTGATGTTTAAGCCCTCGACCCACTCATCACAACTACCTGTCCTTCAATGATCTGTGTGGATGCATGAGTATAAGGATACTGCAAACTCTGGGGTTTTGCAGGGATTGTTTTGGAGAAAATGGAAGTAGCTACACGTTGACCCTTGAGGATGAGGGGATCAAAGCCTGTTTCTGGAGGATGGGTCCTGAATAGCTAGCTCCATTCACATTAAATTCACCTGCTGATGGGCTCAGGGATGGTTTGTGCGCTAGCTCACCGGGTGCCCTCCACCTGACTCTGCGGACAGACGGTGGAGAGAGAGAGAGAACAGGTTCCTGTTCGAGGGGAGCCTATATTCTCGAAGGAGAGGCAGAGGACAAAAGTCCAACGCAATGTAATGGGTTATTTTATGACAAATGCAGCCCTGTGAGGTTGACGTCATCTGTGGGCGAGACACTCGCTGGAGGCTCACCCGGAAGGGCTGGGGGGAGGGGGTTGTGGGGGTGGCCTGCCCTGGGTGGTGACTGAAGAGCCTGAACAGGAGGGAGCCTGGCGGGAGGAAGTGAAAGAAGCCAGAGCGGCAGTAGCATAGACTCAGGGAATCTGTGACTTCAAGTTCCCCAGAGCCTCGAATTTAGTCTCTTGACCTCATCTCCAGTAGAGGTTGTGTGTATAGTCACAGCATGTGTGAGTGTTTAACGCATCAGTTTACTAAATAAACACGTAAAACACACCGTAGTTTTTGAATCCCTCACATCTAAAACTCTTTGTGGCTCAGGCCCCTCGCACCCCAGCCAGGCCCTGCTGGTGGGACGGAGCCAGGGCACATGGCCTCGTTGGCTCTGCTGAGGATGAATTCCTCCCTCCAGGGCAGGGAAGCCTCAGAAGGAGTCAGTCCACACCTGAGAAAGTCTGAGCCCGTGTTTTCACATTAATCATCGCCTCCCACTTTCACCACCACCTGGCAAGAAGGGTATTTCTAACTTTATTTCACAAAGGAGGCTAAGAATTCCAAGCTAAGTGAATTCTCCAGGTCACACTGCTAGGAAATAAGCTGGCAATTTTTTTTTTTTCTTTTTTTTTTGGCCGTGCCTGCAGCATGCAGAACTTCCTGGGTCAGTGATCCAACCTGCAGCACAGTGTGAAATGCCAACCCAACCTGCTGCGCCATCAGGGAATTCCTAAGCTGGCATTTTAATATAGGCCTAACTCCAAAACACAAGCCTTCTCCACTGCCTCTTAGCACCCCCTCCGCCCCCTTCTGCCCTGCAGAATTTTAGAGAGAGAGGGGAGTGTTATGGGCTGAACTGTGTCCCGCTTAAATTTGTACATTGATGTTCTCACCCTCAGGACCTCAGAAAGGGATCATATTTGGAGACGTGGGAGTTAGCTAAAATGAGGTCAGTAGGGTGGGCCTTTACCCACTATACCCAGTGTGTCCTGATAAGAAGAGGAAATTCGGACACAGGCATGCACACATGAAGACGTAGGATGAAGGCAGCCATCAGGGGCACAGGAGGGAGGCCTTGGAAGAAACCGTACCTGCCGACTACTTGGTCTTGGACTTCTGGTCTCCAGAACTGTGAGCATCGATTTCTTTCTTTTTTTAAAATCTTTTTAGGGCCACACCCACAGCATATGGAGATTTCCAGGCTAGGGGTCAAATTGGAGCTGTAGCTGCCAGCCTACACCACAGCCACGGCAACGCTAGATCTGAGCCGCATCTGCAACCTACAGCAGAGCTCATGGCAACACTGAATCCTTAACCCAATGAAAAAGGCCAGGGATCAAACCCAAGTCCTCATGGATACCAGTCGGGTTCGTTACTGCTGAGCCACAATGGGAACTCCGTGAGCATCAGTTTCTGATGGTTAAACTACCTGTGGGGAGCTTTCTCATGATAGCCAGGAGCAAGCAAACCAGTCAGGGAGTTTGTTACCTTCTCTGTGCATCTTTGCTGATACTGTGTGGTTGATACTCTTCTCTCTCCCCATGCTCCTGGCAGATTTCCTAACAGAATATTCCACTGGCTACAGACAGGACTTTGGACACCTGGCCTTCTCCCAGTAATTAAAAATCATCATCAGGTTACTCTTCAAAGCCTTGCCTTCCTATCATGATATATAGAAAAAGATTACACTGTTTAAGCTAACGATGGCCAAAACCCACTATCAGCCCTTCAAGTAACAGTAAAGCCTTTACTCAATGACATGAAGAACGTTACAACTTAATTAAAGCTCTTAAGGTGGGATGTAAGCCTTCTGAATTTCAGGTACCAGGAGTTAATCATAAGAGAGGTTTCTGAGTAAAGGAAATTTTCAGCATCTTTCAAATGGTCTTCCAAAGTTCATGCAAAAGGCTGACTCCATTGAAAGGAATATTTTGGCAGATGGAAGAGTTGAGAAGACTCTGTGTAAATTTACTCTCATTTACAATCTCATGGCTTATTTGGCTAATTGAATCAGTATTTCTTGTGTATTTTTTCTCTGAAAAAAACACCCAAATACAGTGCTAACCTAACGCCTGTAGGCACCTGTATTTTGTCTTCTGGAGACTTTTTAGTGTTATAATTCCCTCAGCCACTCTGTAATTCTTTATTAAGTTTTAATGGGGCTTAAACTCTCCATTTGTAGGCAATACATTATTCCTTCTCTCTGCCAGCAGGTCTAATATTTCTCAGTAGCCTGCTTTAGAGCTCCTTCTGGTGGTTTAAAGCTATTATGACACATCCATCTCTAGTATCAGCATCTATTCCATCTCATGGTGATTGCTAAGACCTGCTCACCAAAGCAAAATAGTAGAAGTTATGTTTGCAGTAGACTGCAACGCAGTGATGCTCTGCTTACAAATTAAGACTAATTACACAACTGGTGACTGTCAGGAAAAGGACAGGAGAGTTTGGGGTAGGGAGCTTGTAACCACTCTAGCAAATGGCTATTCTTTCTCCTAGAACTATAAAACATATTCTGCAGAATGAATTTCATATTTCTATTGTCTAATGAATTTGGCTAAATTTTGGTCTGGAATGAAGGAGAAAGTGCTTTGGTTTTGTGTTATGTCTTTGTTCACATTAATGTCATTTTAAAGAATAGGTCTCCCTTCTTTTTTATGTTGTTAGACACATGGGAAGTTCTTTTTTTTTCTTTTTTAAATAATTCAGAGGATTTTATTATATTTATAGTTGTAAAACCATTATCACAACCTAATTTTAGAACACCCCCATCCCAAACCTCCAGTCCACCTCTCCCTCCTCTCCCTCACCTGTCCCCTTTGATGTGGTAACCATAAGCTTTTCGAAGTCTGTGAGCCTGTTTCTGAAAAATGGGTCTCTTAGAGTGGGACAATATAACTAATTATTTGCTTCTTTCAAGACTTTTTGTTACTTGGTGATGAATCGTTAGAAGAAAGAGCTCGGTGACTTGTGGTCATGATTGCTCTTTTGCCTAATGAGATTTCATTGAGTAAACATCAGCGAGCACACTGCTGGATCACAGGGTAGGATCACAGTTACTTTTGTAAGAAACAGGCAAAATGTATTCCTGTGTGGCTGTACCATTCTGCATTCCCATTAGCATTGAATGGGAGTTCCTTTTTTTTTGCTTTTTAGGGCTGCACCTGCAGCATATCCCAGGCTAGGGATCGAATCAGAGGTACTGCGCCGGCCTACACCACAGCCACAGCAACACTGGATCTGAGCCCTGTCCACAAACTACACCACAGCTCACAGCAGCACTGGATCCCCGACCCACTGATCAAGGCCAGGGATTAAACCCGCATCCTCAGGGATACTAGTTGGATTCACTGCCGCTGAGCCAGGATGGGAGCACCTGGGATTTCCTATTGCTCCACATCCTCATCAGCATTTGGAGTTGTCCGTATTCTGAATTTTGGTCATTCTAACACGTACATAGTAATATCTCATTGTTCTTTCAATTTACATTTCCCTGAATTTGTTGTTTATTTAAATACACTTTTAGAATATCAGAATTGAGCATTTGACTTGGACAAGAAGTTTTTTTAGCTATGGATATATTCTTGAAAATGTATATAGGAAGAACTTATTCTAAACTCCTAAACTGAATAAGAATACATGTGATTTGGAAGTTCCCTGGTGGCTCAGCAGTAAGGAGCCCGACTAGTATCCATAAAGATGCCGGTTCGATCCCTGGTCTTGCTCAGTGGGTTAAGGATCTGGTGTTGCCATGAGCTGTGGTGTAGATCACAGATGTGTCTTGGATCTGGTTTTGCTATGGCTGTGGCTGTGGCTGGCAGCTGCAGCTCTGATTTGACCCCCTAACCTGGGAACTTCCATATGCCACATGTGTGGCCCTAAAAAGAATAAAAAAAAGAAAAAAGAAAGAAAACATGTGATGAGGTAGGACTTTTTAGTGATCTTTGATCTATTTATTTAAAAACCTCTTTGAAACTCTAATGAAAATTGTGAACTCTTTCATCAGGAATATGTACATGATTTCAGAATTTTGTTGTGGTTTCAGATAATTTGTAAGCTACCTAAACACCATCATAAGCCAGACATTAGCCATTTCTGTGTGTTTTTAACCAGCACCACAGCAGCAACCTGAGCTACGGCATTGACCATGCTGGGTCCTTAACCTGCTGCACCACCAGGGAACTCCTATTCCTGTTTTTTTTTTTTTTTCCCTTGAGAATTTTCTTTACAACTATCAAAGTTTGTTTTTTTATGTATCAGAATTATAACAACACCTTCATTGGTGAAATTAAGAAATCCTCTCTAAGAAGAAAATATTTCTGCATCAGCATAAACAAGTTACATTTTATCATCTCTCTGTGACTAAGTCCCTGCATGTGTTAAGGTCACCTTAGGTACCTTATTCAATCTATGTACTAAATTTCCCCCTTCTTCCCTCCTCTGACCCGATTCCCTCCATCTCTTTCCAGGAAGGATTTAAGGCAGCTTACAGACATGCACTAGTTAAAACAAGACAAAGGTAAAGGTAATTAAGGGAGTAACTTTGGGCAAAGAGGGGCCCAGGGTAAAATGGTAAAATGAACTGAAAAAATGTCTGCTTAGAACATCGAGAAGTGGACGACCTGCTGGACTCTGAGATGACACGGAGAAGGAAACGCAGCGTACCAGCTGAGTCAGGGATCATAAAACAAGATCTAATCAGGGCTTAGAAGAAGCACCTTCACTTTTTTGGCACTTAGTCCGAGACAACGCTTTTTCTGGAGGTTCTTATCAGGAGGACAGGAGCAGGGGACTGAACAATGTCTTTCGAAATATCCAGACCATGATCACAATAATGAATGAGGGCTACTTCTTCTAGAGAAGATCTCAAAAGAGATCCATATCATATTGTTCAACACCGTTCAGTGAGCAGCTTTCTGGGTGGGAGCCTAAGCAATAGGCCCCTGTAACCAACACTAGGATGCCCTGTCTTTAGCCCAACAACATGAGTAAAGGAAGGATTAGATTGTCCGCCCTTGGCAATCTCCCACCAAGAGAGCTTTTCTCAATGACTTTTGATAACTTTCTTTTTTTTTTTTTTTTTAAGGGCCACATGTGTGGCACATGGAAGTTCCCAGGGGCCCAATTGGAGCTGCAGTTGCCCACCTACACCACAACTACAGCCATGCAGGATCCAAGCCATGTCTGTAACCTACAACACAGCTCATGCACACCAGAGCCTAACCCACTGAGCGAGGCCAGAGATCAAACTGGCATCCTCATGGATACTAGTCAGGCTTGTTACTGTTGAGCCATAATGGGAATGCCCATGATAAATATTTTTTAAAGGTCTATACTTAAACATAATCTTCTCTGCACTTTGGCCTCCTCTCTCCCACTGGGGCTGTGTATCTGCCTTATGCATGGACCAAACCTGCCCCGTCAGCAGAAACACCCGCTCCACCACGAAGGGCAGCATTCTCCTTGCATCAACACGACAACTCCTTGAAAGATAACATTCCTTCTTGAGCCTTGTAAGGGGCCAGATCTGGATTGTGCGACCTGTCAATAACATGTCATTTAATGGATAGCCCTGTGTCTCAAAAACCTACATAACTGTACCTTCACTTCTAACTGGTACAACTGTTCTCAGGGCTTTCTGAGATGCTGTTCCTGGGTTATAAACCTCAGTTTGGCTCGAATAAAATTTTCCATTTCTCTTCTTAGAGTGACTGATTAATTTTTCATAGACAGTATCAGATACTAGATAACAGCTTTGACCTAAGCAACAATCTTCTATTCGTTCTCCCTACCCCCTAGGCACCTTCCTCAGAGGCATTACTCCACCATGCTTAATTCTTCTAGCGCTTACTTTCAGAACACTAAGTAAAATTTCTTGATTTATACATTTTATTTTATTTATTTATTGGCCTCACCTGCAGCATGTGGAAATTCCCTGGCGAGGGACAGAACACATGCCACAGCAGTAATCTGAACCACAGCAGTGAACTCCCTTAACCCACTGAGCCACCAGGGAACTCCTATACATTTTAGATAAAATCTAAATATTAACTTTAGATTTAGCTGAGCTATACCACTCATCCCCGATTACTATTTTCAGTTCTTCTAAAAACTTAACACAATAAAACTCCATCTGGGAGTTCCTGTAGTGGCTCAGCGGAAATGAGTCTGACTAGGATCCATGAGGACACAGGTTCGATCCCTGGCCTCACTCAGTGAGTTAGGAATCCGGCATTGCCATTAGGTGTTATGTAGGTTGCAGATATGGCTTGGATCTGGTGTTGTTATGGCTGTGGTGAAGGCCAGCAGCTGTAGCTCCAATTGACCCCTTGCCTGGGAACCTCCATATACCACGGGTGCGGCCCTAAAAAAGATAAAACAAACTCTATCTCATATTTCATTAGCACGTGGTTCCACTATATTAATGAAGATATTGGCACCTCTCAGGTTCCTCCCCCTTACTGCTCTTCCTCTGTAAATTATACCTTTTATTTTTACGTTGTGAATATTGCTGAAGGTCGCTACCGTTGTTATTATACTCTGTAAACTTTTTTTCATATGATGAATTACTTTTTTTTTTTTTTTCCTTTTGGCCACACCTATGGCAAGTGAAAATTCTCAGGCCAGGGACTGAAACTGCACCGCAGTTGCAGCCTGTGCCACAGCTGCCACAACCCTTGATCCTTAACCGGCTGCACTGCAAGAGAACGTCCCTGGGTTATTTCTGACACGCAGTTGTTTTACTATGGTAGCTAACTTCTTATTCAGTTTTAAACCAATTGGCGTGCTGGGATAATATTTCCTTCTTGGTGGGTCGCAGTCCGTGAGGCACTTGAAAGAAAATGTTCTTGGAAGTTCCCTTAGTTGGATGGGTTCTTAACACCGTGCCACAGAGGCAGTTCCTACATACTTGGCTTTTACTTTTTTTTTTTTTCTTCTTTTGTCCTTTTTAGGGCCATGCCTGCAGCATATGGAGGTTGGAGGTTCCCAGGCTAGGGGTTGAATCAGAGCTACAGCTGCCAGCCTACACCACAGCCACAGTGACCAGATCCAAGCCATATCTGCAAACTACACCACAGGTCACAGCAACGCCAGATCCTTAACCCACTGAGTGAGGCCAGGGATTGAACCCACAACCTCATGGTTTCTAGTCAGAATCGTTTCCGCTGTGCCATGATGGGAACTTCTGCTTTTACTGTTAATATTAAAGAGTTTTTTTCACAAGAGCTCTTTCTTCGCTTCCTGAATATTCTCTTTCTGGCATACTGTTTTGTTATTGGAGGGTTATGATATCTCAATTCTTCCTGAGTATGCTAAAAATACACTTAAAAGTCTTTCTGTTTTCTGAATTTTGTTTTTTCTTTTTTTGACTTTTATGCTGCTGGGTTTTCAATTTTCCTGTGATTTATGATTGACCTTCTTATTTAGGAGAACACTTTGGGATCCCCAAATGCCAAAATGAGGTCAAGTGTATACTCTAGGCAGCCAAAACCCATAACAGAAACTTTAAAACTCTCCAGAGAACATTGATATCTTTAGGAAATAGTCCTCTGGACTTTCCCCCAGAATTAAGTGCTAGAATTCCTGAATACTTTGGTTGGGCAGGCGGAGGAACTGCAAGGGGGTGTCCCTTGTGTACCCAAACCTTTAATAGAGTCCCTGCTTCCAGCCCCAGTTCTTACGCCTGCCCTCTGTCCCAACTGCTGACTCTGAGCCTGGAGAATCATCCACGTTCCCCAGGGCAGTGGGTCCCTTCTCTCTTGCAGCATATTCTCTCTGGTTGCTCCTTCTGCTGTGTCTCAGCTGACAATACATTCCACCACTTTACACGGTCCACCAATTCATTGAAATCTCTCCTTTGTTGTTGATATGTCTCATGATCATTGCTATCACAAAATAGTCCTTTAATGCATTTCTCTAACTTTATTTCCTTGGAAGGAATAGAGGGATATGTCCTCAGTTTCTTTCCATTAGTGCTCAATGGCAGTTGGTTTCAGATTATGCTCTGCCATGGACTCAATTGTGTCCCCTCAAAACCCATAGGTTGAAACCTTTGTCCCTAATGTGGCTATATTTGGAGACTGAACCTTTAAAGAAGTCACTAGGGTAATAGGACTGATGTCCTTGTAAGATGAGGAAGAGAAACAGGAATGCACATGCACGGAGAAAAGACAATGTGAGAATAAACAAGAGGTGAGAAGCCTGGGGAGAAACCACATCTGATTTCTTGGTTAGCACCCCAGAACTGTGAGCGATAAACTCACCCAGTCAATGGTACTTTGTTATGGTGGCCTGGGATGACTAATACTTGCTCTAAGATCAGTACCCATAGCACAGATAGTCCATATTACAAAGTGCTGGGCTGGTTATTTCAGCTGATATATTCCCATGAAAGTGAGGAGTCTAAGAAGGATGATTTATGGAAGAGAAGGTCATCTAATTCTATGTGGCAGTGGACTAAAGGAATTCTCAAGGCTGGTTCCAGACATTTCTTAAGAAATGGTTTGGGCTGTAGGGGACTATATCTATATATAGATATATATGTATGTATGTATGTATGTGTAAGTATATACACACACACCTGTATGTGTGTATATATATAAATATATGCATGTGTGTATATACATACACATACATGTATACATATACATGTATTACCAATGCAAAGCCTTTTTTAAAAATTTTACTGAAGGAGTTCTCATTGTGGCTCAGAGGGTTAAGAACCCAACATAGTGTCTGTGAGGATGCAGGTTCAATCCCTGGACTTGCTCAGTGGGTTAATGACTGAGGGTTGCTGCAAGCTGAAGTGAGGTTCCAGATATGGCTCGGATTTGATGTGGCCGTAGCTGTGGGGTAGGCCTGCAGCTGCAGCTCTGATTTGACTGCTAGCCTGGGAACTTCCATATGCTGCAGGTGTGACCATAAAAAAATATATATATACTAAAGATAAGATTCATAATGGAGAAAAGAGATCAACATGACCACATGAAAAGGTATAAGTTCTATACAGGAAAAAATTGCCTTAGGCAAACTTAAGAGTTAAAAAACTCGGGAGGAGTTCCTGGTGTGGCGCAGCAGAAACGAATCTGACTAGGAGCCATGAGGTTTCGGGTTCAACCCTGGCCTTTCTCAGTGGGTTAAGGATTCAGCATTGCCGTGAGCTATAGTATAGGTCGAAGATGTGGCTTGGATGCCATGTTGCTGTGGCTGTGGTGTAGGCTGGCAGCTGTAGCTCCGACTGGACCTCTAGCCTGGGAACCTCCATATGCCGTAGGTGCAGCCCTGAAAAGCAGGGAAAAAAAACTGGGGAAAATATCTGGGCAACACACTTAAGAGACACAGGCTCAATGTTTACTAGTTGAATATATTTTTTTTAATTAATGAAAAAGTAATAACAGAAAACATAATAGAAATAAAAGATATGAACAAGCAACTTGGAAAGAAATATGAATGTCCAAAAATAGATTTCAGTGCTTTTTTTTTTTTCTTTGTGGTCTTCTGCCTTTTTTTTTTTTTTTTTTTTTTTTTTTGTCTTTTTGCCATTTCTTGGGCCGATCCCGCGGCATATGGAGGTTCCCAGGCTAGGGGTCTAATCAGAGCTGTAGCTGCCAGCCTACGTCAGAGCCACAGCAACCTAGGATCCGAGCCGCGTCTGCAACCTACACCACAGCTCACGGCAACGCCGGAACCTTGACCCACTGAGCAAGGGCAGGGACCGAACCCACAACCTCATGGTTCCTAGTCGGATTCGTTAACCACTGCGCCACGACGGGAACTCCAGTCTTCTGTCTTTTTAAGGTCACACCCATGGCATATGGACGTTCCCAGGCTGGGGCCAAATCGGAGCTACAGCTGCTGGCCTACACCACAGCCACAGCAGTACAGGATCTGAGCCGTGTCTGTGACCTACACCACACTGGGCAAGGCCAGGAATCAAACCCGCTTCCTCATGGATATTAGTTGGATTCATTAACCACAAAGCCACAATGGAAACTCCCTAAAACACATATTAAAAGCATAACTGATTTAGTATACCTGTACTGTAATAATACTACCCTAAATAGAACAGATCATGTGCTGCTTGTCTTGGAATTATTTTCCATTTGCTATTTCTGTACAGAAAAACAGCCATTGTCTGTGGTACATTTGCAGCTAATAAAAGCTAGAATTGTAGTACACTCTAGGCCATGAGCTTTGGCACCCTATGCTGTGCCCTAAACTAGTAGTGCTGGAGTTCCCTGGTGGCTCGGCAGGTTTAGAATCCGGTGTTGTCACTGCTGTGGTTTCTGGTGACCAGGAACTCCTGCATGCCATAGGCACGGTCAAAAATAAAAGAGTGAGTGCTATGCCAAATTAAATATATCCTGCTAAACGTAGTATTTACTGCTTGGCCTCGAAGAGATTTATTTTGTGTTTGAAAATAATTTTTACTTAAAAAGGCTGAAAAATAAGTACGAGCTGCAGTGTTGAAGTTCGCAAACTTCAAGAGTAGAGCATTGCTCTGGGCACCCATGCAGAAAGGGCACGGCAGCTGCTCAAAGGATCTTTTAGAAAAGGTTTGAGGATATAGAACGTGGCAGCCAACTTCTGAGATGGCTGTATTAGTTTCCTGTGGCTGTTATTTAAAAAAAAAAAAGAAAGAAAGAAAGAAAGAAAGAAAGAAAGAAAGAAAGAAAGAAAGAAAGAAAGAAAGAAAGAAAGAAAGAAAGACTGAAAAATTGGTGGCTTAAAACAGAAATATGTTTGTTCACAGTTCTGGAGGCCAGAAGTCTGAAATATATCACCGGGTCAAATCAAGGTGTTGGCAGGGCCGTGTTTCCTTTGGCCCCTCTTGGGGGAGGAGCCACTCCTTGCCTCTTTTAGTTTCTGGTGGTTCCTGGCTTTCTTTGGCTACATCTTCAAATCTGACTCTGCTCCATATTTACCTTACCTTGTCCTCTGTGTGTCTCTGAAAATTCCTCTGCCACCCTCTTCCAAGGACATTTGTGATGGCATTTATTAGCGTCAACCCCCCTGGGATGTGCAGAAGAATTTCCCCCTCTCCGAATCCTTAACTTAATCACCTCTGCAAGGACTTTGCCACACCATTTCCAGGACTAGGACATGCAAACATTTGGTGGGGGCGTAAGATTCCGACACCTCTCACAATGTGTTGTTTTTCCCCACATCACCAAGCAATTCTCAGACACCAGCTGGGTGCCCCACAGTTCAACTCAATGCTGGTGCTACTGACGTAGAGATAACAGCAGAGATAACAGCAGATCCCACAGGGTAAGGGTTCAGTCCCACAAATTAGCCAGCCCCCCTGTCTCAAGCTCAGAGACCATTTGCAAGTCCAGGTGGTCACTGTGCTTCTGACAGACTGTCTGTAGATGGACAACCCCCTTCCTGGGCTCAGTTAATCTGCTAGAGTGCTTCCCAGAACTCAGAGAGACATTTTACTACTAGATCACCAGTTTATTATAAAAGAATATAATTCATCAACAGCCAGATGGAAGAGATGCAGAGGGCAGGAGATGGGGAAAGGGTCTTGGAGCTTCCACACCCTCTGAGCAGGCTACTTTCCCCACAGATCCCTGTGTGGAAGCTCTCTGACTACTGTGCTTTGGGGGTTTTATGGAGGCTTTGTAACAGAGGCATGATTGATTAACTCACTGGCCACTGGTAATTGAACTGGATCGTCAGCCCCTGTCCCCTCCCTGGAGGTAGGGGGTGGGGTATGGTAGAGGCTGAAAAATCCCAACCCTATAATCACATAGTTGGTTCCTCTGGTGACCAGCCCTCATCTTTGGGTTACCTCAGGGCTTTCCAAAGTCATCGCATTAACGTAACAGATGATGCTTTATGGCTCTTATTAGGAGATTCCAAGGATTTTAGGAGCTCTGTGCCAGGAATAAGGATGAAGACCAAATTCACAGGTGGGCATGATTCTTCCTGCCACAATGGCCCCATAATTCCTGCTCCCTAGTGTTCACAGTCTCATTTGGTCTCTTGTGTATTGGCTAGAGTTGGGCTATGTGGCCAACAATATACAGCAGAAGGGCTGACATCGCTTCTGAGGTCAGGTTATAAAAGACCTCAGGTTCATTCTCTCTCTTATCACTCATCATTCTGGAGGAATCCTGCTGCCATGTCTTGAAGACAATCAGGCAGATGGATGAAGAGGTGCACATGGTGAGGACATAACACTTCCAGCGAAGAGTTAGGGAGGAATGGCAGGTTCCAGCTTAACCACATGAGTGAGCCTCCTTGGGAACGGACCTTACAGCCACAGTGAAGGCTTCAGACCACCACATCCCAAGCTGACAGCTTGATGACAACTCCATGAGAGACCATGAGACAGAGCCACCCAGGCAAACTGCTCCCATATTCCTGACTCTCAGAAACCATAAGATAGTAAAGGTTGTTTTAAGCCCCTAAACTCTGAGAGTAATCTGTCAAGCAGTGACGGATAATCAGCACACAAAGAGTAGGGTGGTGTGCAGCTAGGGACTGGCGGAGTCCGGGAGGATGGTGAGGGCCTCATCAGCTTCACTGCGGTCGGTACTATTGTCCAAAAATTATGTGAAGGATAGATGAGTTACAGTAGAAAACCTGTCACGACAACATGGGATTTTAAACAACAAAAAGAACTGCAGCTAATACACAACCTGGGACTGTGCTATCAGAGGGACCACACTGTGATGCTGTTTTCCTGATTTCACTGTGCTCCTATTTTCTGGGAGGCATTCCTTGAAGATTACACATGTAATCTAAAAACTGCAAGTTTAAACAAAACGAGATATTATGTTTTAGCTTTTTAGAGAAGAGGAAAAGTTAATAATACCTGATCATAATTGAATACATTTCTGGTGAGAGTACAACTGGTGTACTCTTCCTCCAGGGCAATTTGGTAAATGTATGAAAAGCCTCAAAAGGAGTTCCCATCGTGGCTCAGTGGTTAATGAATCTGACTAGGAACCATGAGGTTGTGGGTTTGATCCCTGGCCTCGCTCAGTGGGTTAAGGATCTGGTGTTGCCGTGAGCTGTGGTGTAGGTCGCAGACGTGGCTCAGATCCTGAGTTGCTGTAGCTGTGGCGTAGGCCAGAGGCTACAGCTTCAATTAGACCCCTATCCTGGGAATCTCCATATGCCGAGGGTGCAGCCCTAGAAAAGACAAAAAAAAAAAAAAAAAAAAAAAGCCTAAAAATATGCTTCACCAACAATTATAGTTTATTTTCCTTACTAATTTATTTATATATTTATTTTTTACTTTATACGGCTATATACTCAGCATATGGAAGTTCCCAGGCTAGGGGTCAAATCGGAGCTATAGCTGCCAGCCTACATCACAGCCACAGCAATGCGGGATCCGAGCTGCATCTCAGACTTATACCACAGCTCACAGCAACGCTGGATCCTTAACCCACTGAGCAAGTCCAGGATCAAACTGCGTCCTCATGGATACTAGTCAGATTCACTTCTGCTGAGCCATGACAGAAAATCCCTTTCTTACTAATTTTAATAATTAATTAGTTAAGATTCAACTTAATATAGCATTGTTTGTATGCTTGAAATCATTCAAAGATAATGAAAATAGTCCTCAGGGAACTATATCTAGTCACACAGGGAACTATATCTAGTCACTTGTAATGAAACATGATGGAGGATAATGTAAGAAAAAGAATCTATATATATGTATGACTGGGTCACTTTGCTGTACAGTAGAAATTGACAGAACACTGTAAATCAACCATAATGGAAAAAATAAAAATCATAAAAAAAAGAAATAGCCGAACATGAGGGCTTGGTTAAACACATTATGACATACTGTATTTAACTTTATAAATTTCCCTCTAAGCATGGCTTTCAATGCATCCCCCTGATTTTGACACATCGTATTGTCATTTCACTTAATTCAAATTCAAATATTTTAAAATTTCTCCAGGTGCCTTATTTGATTTGCAGGGTATTTAGAAGTGTGCTGCTTATTTGGAGAGTTTAACTTTCTTTTAGTTATTTCTATCTAGCTAGTTTAACTCTATTGTGCTCTAAGAATCTATTTTATGATTTTGCATTTTTTTTTGCTTTTTTTTTTTTTTTTTTTTTTTTTAGGGCTGCACCCATGGCATATGGAGGTCCCCAGGCTAGGGGTCAAATCAGAGCTACAGCTGCCAGCCTACACCACAGCCACGGTAATGCAGGATCCGAACCACGTCTGTGACCTAAACCACAGCTCATGGCAACACCGGATCCTTAACCCACTGAGCAAGGCCAGGGATCAAACCATGTCCTCATCGTTCCCAGTTAGATTTATTTCCACTATGCCACAACGGGAACTCCCTGATTTTGTATTTTAAATTCATTGAGTTGTGTTTTATGAGGAAAATTATCTATATTGTTAAATGTCCCAGGTGAACTTGAAAAAAATGTGTATTTTTAAAAGTGGATTAACCTATAAATGTCAATTAGAGCAATGTGATTGATAGTGCTGTCCAGATCATCTGTACAGTTAATGATTTCTGCTTCCTTGATCATGCACTGCTGACAGAGGGGCTTTGAAGTCTCCAACTATGGCAGTGGCTTTGTCTATTTTTTTTTTTTTAAATCAGTTTTCACCTTGTGTATTTTGATACTCTTATGTTATATGCATACATATTTAGGATTATTGTATCTTCTTGGATAATTATATAACCCCTTAGCATTATGCTATGCTCCTTTAAGATGGTTTTTCTTATTCTAAAGTTTCACATTTGTTCTTTTTTTTTTTCTGGCCTTCTCTCTCTCTCTATATATATACACACACACACACACACACACATATATATATATATATTGTCTTTTTAGGGTCATACCTGCAGCATATGGAGGTTTACAGGTTAGGGGTCAAACTGGAGCTGTAGCAGCTGGCCTACACCACAGCTCACAGCAACGCTGGATCCTTAACCCACTGATCAAGGCCAGGGATCGAAACAGCGTCCTCATGGACCCTAGCCAGATTCATTTCCTCTGAGCCATGACAGGTACTGTTGGCCTTCTCAACTTTTAATTAAGTTTTTTATATAATCCCATTTTATTTCTTAGTATATCAATTACACTTCCTTTTTCAAACCTAGATTTTGAAATATACACTTTAAACTAATCTGAGTTTACTTTTAAGTAACACTACTCTGCTTTATGTGTGATACAGGTATTTTAGGATTATTCTCAGTTCCCCACTTTGACATTTATCATGCATTTCAAATATCCATCTGGTAGCACTACCCAAATACTGTTACTGTTATTATTTTAAACACTTAGATTTAGTTCAATTAAGAATAAGGAGTTCCCGTCGTGGCTCAGTGGTTGACGAACCCTACCAGTATGCATGAGGATGTGGGTTTGATCCCTGGTCTCGCTCAGTGGGTTAAGGATCCGGTGTTGCTGTGAGATGTGGTGTACATCACAGACGCGGCTCAGATCTCACATTGCTGTGGCTGGGGTGTAGGTTGGCAGCTATAGCTCCAATTATGCCCCTACCCTGGGATCCTCCATATACTGAGAGTGCTGCCCTAAAAAGAAAGGCGGGTCTGCAAGCAATTAATTCCTCCAGTTTTTGTTTGTTTGAGAAAGTCTTTACTTCTCCTTCAGAGTTTTTTGGGTTTTTGTGGGTTTTTTGTTTGTTTTTTTTTTTTGCTTTTTAGGGCCACGCCTGAGGCATATGGACATTCCCAGGATAGGGGTTGAATTGGAGCTGCAGCCCGCCAGCTTACATCACAGCTACAGCAACGCAGGATCTGAGCCACGTCTGTGACCTACACCACAGCTCACAATAACACCGGATTCTTAACCCACTGAGCGAGGCCAGGGATTGAACCCGCAACCTCATGGATACTAGTTGGATTTGTTTCTGCTGAGCCATAACGGGAACTCCTCCTTCAGTTTTGAAGGATAATTTCTCTGTATATAAAATGTTGGGTTGGTGGTCTTTTTTCCTTTTATTATTTTAAATTCACCTCATTCTCTTCTTGTTTCCATGTTTACTGACAAGAAGTCTGATGTAATTCTTTTTTTTTTTTTTTTTTTTTTTGTCTTTTTTTTTGTCTTTTTGTTGTTGTTGTTGTTGCTATTTCTTGGGCCGCTCCCGCGGCATATGGAGGTTCCCAGGCTAGGGGTCGAATCGGAGCTGTAGCCACTAGCCTACGCCAGAGCCACAGCAACTCGGGATCCGAGCCGCGTCTGCAACCTACACCACAGCTCACGGCAACGCCGGATCGTTAACCCACTGAGCAAGGGCAGGGACCGAACCCGCAACCTCATGGTTCCTAGTCGGATTCGTTAACCACTGCGCCACGACGGGAACTCCCTGATGTAATTCTTATCCTTTCTCCTTTATAGGCAAGCTGCTTTTTTTCCCCTTCTAGATTCTTTCAAGAATTTCTCTATTTAAATTTTTTTTTTTTTTTTTTTTTGTCTTTTGTCTTTTTAGGGCCTTACCCATGGCATATGGAGATTCCAAGGCCAGGGGTCCAATCAGAGCTGCAGCCGCTGGCCTACACCAGAGCCACAGCAGCGCCAGATCTGAGCCGAGTCTTTGACCTACACCACAGCTCACAGCAATGCCGGTCCCCAACCCACTGAGCAAGGACAGGGATCAAACCCAAAACCTCATGGTTCCTAGTTGGATTTGTTAACCACTGAGCCATGACAGGAACTCCTAAAAATTTTTTTCTGTACATAATATGCTGAGGTGGGTTTTTGTTTGTTTTTTCTCTTTAGGGCCACACCTGCATCACATGGAAGTTCCCAAGCTAGGGGGTGAATTGCAGCCGCAGCTGCAGGCCACAGGAATACTGATCTGAGCTGCATCTGGGATCTACATCACAGCTTGTGGCAACGCTGGAACCCTAACCCACTGAGCAAGGCCAGGGATGGAGCCAGAATCCTCATGGAAACTAGTTGGGTTTTTAACCTGCTGAACAACAACAGGAACTCCTGTTTTTGACATTTGTCTTGCTTGGAGTTTTCTGGGCTTCCTGGCTTTGTAGTTTGGTTTTTTTTTTTTTTTTGCCTTTTTGGGCCAGACTCATAGCATATGGAGGTTCCCAGGCTAGGAGTCGAATTGGAGCTATAGCTTCTGGCCTACGCCACAGCCACAGACACACAAGATCTGAGCCATGTCTTCGACCTACACCATAGTAACGTCAGATCCTTAACCCACTGAGCAAGGCCAGGGATCAAACACACATCCTCATGGATCCTAGTTAGGTTCGTTAACCACTGAGCCACGAAGGGAACTCCTGTAGTTTGGTCTTGATAAATAATTTTGGAAAAAATGTCAGCCACTTTTACTTGTAATGTTTCTCCTCCTCCTTTCTCTATGTCCTCTCCTTCTAATATTCCCATTATGTGTATGGTACAATTCTCTAAATTTCATACAGTTTTTTTTGTGTGTGCCTTTTTGCCATTTCTTGGGCCGCTCCAGTGGCATACGGAGGTTCCCAGGCTAGGGGTCGAATCAGAGCCATAGCCACCGGCCTATACCAGAGCCACAGCAACGCGGGATCCGAGCCCATCTGCAACCTACACCACAGCTCATGGCAATGCTGGAGCCTTAACCCACTAAGCAAGGCCAGGGATCGAACCCCCAACCTCATGGTTCCTAGTCAGATTCGTTAACCACTGAGCCACGATGGGAACTCCTCCTACAGTTTTTGAATGTTTCTTTTTTCTTTTTGAATTTCAGTCTTGGAAGCTTATAATGACCTATCTTCAAGTTCACTTCACTGATTCCCTCTTCAGCCATGTTGTGTTTATTGATGAGTCTATCAAAAACATTTTTCACTTCTGAGGTAGTGTTTTCCCTTGCTCACATTTCCTTTCCTTTCCTTCTTAGAGTTTCCTTGTCCCTGCTTGCTTTACTTATTACTTCTTGCGTGTTGCCCACTTTTCCCATTAGAACTCTCAGCATATTATTGTAGTTATTTACCATTCGCAGTCTGATAATTCCAAAATTCCTACCATATCGAAATCTGGTTCTGATGCTTACCCTATCTCTACAGTGTGTTTCTGCCATTTAGTGTGCCTTGCAATTTTTGTCAAAAGCTGGACATGATATACTGAACAAAAGAAATTGATGTAAATAGGCCTAGAGTATGTGGATGTATTTGACATTTATTTGACAAGACCGACTCTAGCTAGGAGTTGGGTTGTGTTTAATGTCTATCATACATGTATATGCCAGAGGTTTAAAATTTCCCTGGCATCATAATTTTTGTCTTCCTTCTTGACTTTGGGCTTTCCTACGTACTCCTTCTTGGAGACTATGTGTCTTTCTGCTTTTTTAGCTGTAACCCACTGTTATTATACTAGAGCCGTATCCGAATGGTGGTGAGATATAGGAAGAGGTAGCATTCTATAATCTCAGTCTCATCATAGGCCCGTGTCTGGGGGCTGTGACCTTCACAGTGTTTCTCCCATGGTATATTTTACCCCCTTCCACCTATTTCCTTCCCTGGCTGCAGCATTCCCATCTACATCCTTGAAGCCCTGGCCCCATGGTGACTATCTCCCCTCTTTCTGTGAACAAGAAGGCCAGAGGAGGCTGGGAAGTCAAGTCAAAGTACCTCTGGAAGCCAGCCCCCCCCCCCCCCCGCTCAGGTCCTACAGAGGATGTCTCTGTTAGAGAGAAGCCTACCCTTGTCCTCACCCTCAGGTCTAGAGATTTACTCAGAGATTTTGTCTGACATGGAGAAGCAGGCTGTAAAACAGATCTGTTCTAATCTTTTCTTAAAGAATCTGACTCTATATACAATAGATTATGGAGAACATCAAGTCTAGGGGTGACCTCAAAAATAGTAGAGATTGTGATGAAAGACAGTTGGAGGAGATTTAAGATACAGGCTAACCTGGTTCATCTGTAGAAAGGAATCAGGGAATAAATCATCTGGGAGAAGTCCTTGTATTATGAACTCAGTATTTTTTTCCCAACATTCACAGGTTGAATCTCTAACACCCCTAACCTCAGTGTGATGGTAGTAGGAATGGGGGCCTTTGGGAAGTCATAAGGTTTAGATGAGGTCACGTGATGGAGCTCCCATAAGGGGCTGAGTGCCCCTGTAAGAAGAGACACTAGAGTTCTTGCCTCCTCTTCCTCTGCTGTGTTAGGTTACACTAAGAAGGTGGCCATCCACAAGCCAGGAAGAGGGTCCTGCGGGAGAATCTGCCAGCACCTTAATCTTGGTGCCCCAGAACGATGAGAAACAAAGTCTGTTGTTTAAGCCTCCTAGGTTATGGTATTTTGTTATAATAGTCTGAGCAAACCAAAACTCCTCCTGAGGTCAGAAAAAATATCAAATAATGGCCTCAAAAATGATTTGAAAGGATCTACAATTTGATTAGATTAGCTTTAGAGCAATTTATGGCTGGACCGTTGTTTAAAACCATTGAGCAATCTGTTGGCAATTGGTGGAGCTTGGCATCTGGGTGCAGTCAGGGAAAGAAAAGAAGAGAAACCTGCTAGAACCACTGGCATTCAGAGTGGTTGTGGTGGAGCTCCTGTTGTGGCTCAGCAGTAATGAACCTGACTAGTAACCATGAGGACATGGTTTGATCCCTGGCCTTGCTCAGTGGGTTAAGGATCTGGCATTGCCGTGACCTGTGGTGTAGGTCTTACACATGGCTCAGATCTGGCATTGATATGGCTGTGGTGTAGGCCAGCAGCTACAGTTCCGATTCGACTCCTAGCCTGGGAACTTCCATATGCTGTGACTGCGGCCCTAAAAAGAAAAAAAAAAAAATTGGTTGTGGACATAATCAAATCTGTGTGTCCCTAAGGAAGAATACTGAAAGCTTATACTGTGAGAGGGGAAATAGACTTTCCTAAAATAATCCAGCCAGTCACTAAACAAAAAAAACAAGAAAATAACAATAATAGACCTCAAGAGCTCCTGTCATGGCTCATCAGTAATGAATCTAACTAGTATCCATGAAGATGCAGGTTCCAACCCTGGCCTTGTTGAGTGGGTTAAGGATCCGGTGTTGCCGTGAGCTGTGGTGTAGGTTGCAGACATGGCTTGGATCCTGCATTGCTGTGGCTATGGTGTGGGCCTGTAGCTGTAACTCTGATTCGACCCCTGGCCTGGAAACTTCCATATGCCATGGATGCAGCCTTAAAAAGAGGAAAAAAAAAAAAATAACAGACCCCAGGGCTGACAAGTACATAGATTTGCTGTAATATGTTATCTAATATATTTAGTTTGCAAAAAAATTTTATGAGGTATTAAAAAGAAGCAGGAAAGCAAGCGACAGAGGCTTCCTGTGACAGTAACAAGATTGTTGGATTTATCAGAAAAATATTTCGAAATAGCCCTTATAAACATGATCATAGAATTAAAGGACATCATGATTAAAGATGTAAAGGAACATATAATGACAATGTCACGTTAAATAGAGATAAGCAATAAAGAAATGGAAAGTATAAAAAGAACCAAATTAAGTTGAAAAAGAAAACTGAAGTAAAAAATTATCACTTGAGGCCATATGCTCCAGCAATTGTGCTCATAAGTATTTATCTAAATGAGTTGAAAATTTATATCTACACAAACACCTGCACACAAATGTTTGTAGCAGTTTTGTTCATAATTATTCATAATTTTGTTCAAATTGAAAACTTGAATGCAATCAAGATGTCCTTCAGTAGGTGAATGCCTGGGCAAACTATGATATTTCATACAATGAAATATTATTTAACCACAAAAAGAAATGAACTATCAAGCCCTATAAAGACATGGAAGACATTAAATGCACATTGCAAAGAGAGAAAAGCCAATTTGAAAAGACTCCATACTGCATGATTACAGTTATGTGATATTCTACAAAAGACAAGACTCTAGAAATGATAAAAGATGAATGGTTGCGGAGTTCCCGCTGTGGCACAGTGGAAGTGAATTCGACTAGTATCCATGAAAATGCGAGTTCGATCCTTGGCCTTGCTCAGTGGGTCAGGAATCCAGTGTGGCTGTGAGCTGTGGTATAGGTCAAAGACCCAGCTGGAATCCCACATTGCTGTGGATGTGATGTAGGCTGGCAGCTGTAGCTCTGATTTGACCCCTAGCCTAGGAACTTCCATATGCTGCAGGTGTGGCCCTAAAAAGCAAAAAAAAAAAAAAAAAAAAAAAAAAAAGATGAGTGGTTGCTAAGGGTTCAGCAGGACAGAGGAAGGGATAAATAGGTGGTAAACAGGAGATTTTTAGGGTAGTGAAGCTCTTCTGTGTGATACCATAATGATGGATGCACAGCTTTATACATTTGTCAAAAGCCATAGAATGTACAACACAAAGAATAAAACAGTGTAAATTAAGAAATTTAGTTAATAACAATGTATCACTATTGATTCATTGACTGTAGTTGACTGATTCATCAATAGAGGAAACTGTGCTAAGAGAGAAAGCATACATGGGAACTCTGTGCTTTCTGTTCAGTTTTGGGAGCTCTGTGCTTTCTGTTCAGTTTTTCTGCGACTCTAAAAATATTCTTTTTAAAAGTCTGTTAATCAAAAAGTATTCACTAGAGGGGCTCATGAGTACATTCAAATTGGCAGAAGGCAGAGTGAAGACAGATTATCCAAGGTGAATAAGACAGAGAAGAAATAATGAAGAAAAATAATGATAGCACCAGAGAAAGGTGGAACACCATCCACAGCACCAATTTACATAAAATTTGAGGGAAAGAAAGGGAAAAAAATTCAAAGAAATAATGGCTGAGAAGTTTCCCTTGTGGCATAGCGGAAATGAATCTGATTATTACCTATGAGGACATGGATTTGATCCCTGCCCTTGCTCGGTGGGTCAAGGATCTGGCGTTGCCGAGAGCTCTTGTGTAGGTCTCAGACATGGCTTGGATCCTGCATTGCTGTGGCTGTGGCATAGGCTGGCAGCTGCAGCTCCAATTTGATCCTAGCCTGGGAACCTCCATATGCCATGCAGTGAGGCCCTAAAAAAGAAAAAAAGAAAAGAGAAATAATGGCTGAAAACTCATTAAAAGTCAAAAAGTTACACATCCAGGAAGCTCAAGACACTTCAGGTAGGAGAAATATGAAGTGATACACTATCAAATAAATTATAGTAAAAATGCTGAAAGTCAAAGACAAGTCAGAAATCTTGAAAGTAGCAAGAGCAAAACAATTCATAATTTGCAACAGAGCCCAATAAGATTAATGGTTGACTTATCAGCAGAAACAATAGGGGCAGGAAAAAAAAATGGAATAACACAATATGATTGCAATAGATGCAGGAAATTCAACATTTTAACACCCTATAATGATATAACTCTTTTAAAAAAGAGAAGAGGACAGAACAGTTTTCAATTTATTTTATGAGACCAGGCAAAAACATCAGAAGAAAACCACAGACCACTACCTCTTTTGAATCAGGACACAAAAATCCCCAACAAAATACTAGCAGGAGTTTCCGTCGTGGCACAGTGGTTAATGAATCTGACTAGGAACCATGAAGTTGCGGGTTCGATCCCTGCTCATGCTCAGTGGGTTAAGGATCTGTCATTGCCGTGAGCTGCGGTGTAGGTTGCAGACGAGGCTCGGATCCAGCGTTGCTGTGGCTCTGGCATAGGCCGGTGGCTGCAGCTCTGATTCAACCCCTAGCCTGGGAACCTCCATATGCCACGGGAGCGGCCCAAGAAATAGCAAAAAGACAAAACAAAACAAAACGAAACAAAATACTAGCAAACCCCATCCAGCAGTATATAAAAAGAATTATATATAATGAGCAAATGAGAATTATACCAGGGTGGACTAACATTTGAAATTAATTAGTGTAATGCATCATATTCATAGAATGAAAAACAAAAATCACATTATGATTGCAAGAGATGCAGGACATTTAACATTCTAACACCCCGTAATGATAAAAAAAACTTAACAAACTAGGAATGGAAGAGAATTTCCTTAATCTAATAAAGAGCATCTAGTAGTAATTAACAGCTAACGTCATATTTAACACTGAAAAAATGGATAATTTCCCTTTAAGGCCCAACTAAGGCAAGGATATAATATCTATTCTCACTACTTCTATGCAACATTGTCCTGGAGGTTCTAGCCAGTGCAATTAGGTAAGAGAAAATAATACGATGTATCCAAGTTGGAAAGGAAGAAGTGAAAAAAAAAAAAGTTTAAAAAAACCTTTCAGAACTAATAAATTCTGCAAGGTCTAAGGTTATGAGGTCAACATGTCAAAATCAGTTCTATTTCAATATACTTGCAATGAAAAATGAAGTTAAGAAAACAACTTCATTTAAAATAGCATACTTAGAAATAAATTTAACAAAAGTAGAAAACCTATACTCTGAAAACTATAAAACACTATTGAAAGAGAATAAAGACGACCTAAGAAATTGGAAAAATATCCATGTTAAAGAATTGGAAGATTGAATATTGTTAAGATGGCAATATTCTTTTTTTTTTTTTTTTCCTTTTTAGGGCCACACCTTCAGCCTGTGAAAGTTCCCAGGCTAGGGATCAAACTGAGCTGCAGCTGCTGGCCTACACCACAGCCACAGCAACCTCAGATCTGAGCCGTGTCTGCAACCTACACCATAGGTTGTGGCAACACCGGATCCTTAACTCACTGAGTGAGGCCAGGGGTCAAACCTACATCCTCACAGAGATAACGTTGGGTCCTTAACCTGCTGAGCCACAATGGGAACTCCCACTTATTTTTTTTGTTGTTGTTGTTGTTGTTGTTGTTGTTGCTATTTCTTGGGCTGCTCCCGCGGCATATGGAGGTTCCCAGGCTAGGGGTTGAATTGGAGCTGTAGCCACTGGCCTACGCCAGAGCCACAGCAACGCGGGATCCGAGCCTCGTCTGCAACCTACACCACAGCTCACGGCAACGCCTGATTGTTAACCCACTGAGCAAGGGCAGGGACCAAACCCGCAACCTCATGGTTCCTAGTCGGATTCGTTAACCACTGCGCCACGACGGGAACTCCCCACTTATCTTTTTTTCTAAGTGAAACGGTTAGGTGAAGAGTGAAGGATGTAATGCATCTAGTTCATCAAAAATGTCATTAAATCCTTAAAGGATATTCAAAAGAGCAAAGAAAACACTGCGATTCTTATACAATAAGTAGAAATATAAGGTTACTCTGGTGAGTGGTGGAAGTATAGATATTTATATAACAGACTTATTTTACAAATTTCTCAAACATCGTTTCATCCGTACGTAGATATACTATGCCAGAGTAAGGATATAGTTACCTAAAATCACCACCCATATGTCATCAATTTTTTTCTTTCTGTTGCCTATTCCAAACACAGGAAAATATTTACAGCTTGTAACTGAAAGTGTTTTTAGCACATCAGTGTAATAGTGCTTTCTTTTGCTCTCAGGTGCCTCAGTTTGTACTGTCATCTGTGCGGTCGCCTGATCCATAAAGAATATGATTTAGTGTCACAATCGGAAATATCATATTTTTATAGATTCAAAATTATTTGACACATTTCTCTAAGTATATGAGAGTAAGTATTTCTCTTTTCAAGTGGGTAGAAATGCAGATGAGCCTAGTGGGAACAGAAATCAGGAAGCGATTCAGTTGTCAATTTCAGTTTGCACTTATTAAATGCCTACTCTGTACCCTCACTACTAGGTACTTTGCATGCACTGTCTCTTTTAATCCACACTGTAAGCTAATGAAGTAGGAAAACTTAAGCTCAGGGAGTTTATACATCTTGTTCAGCATTACCACATACTCCCTAAATTACAGAGTTAGGCTTGAACTGTCTCCATAATCTAGGGTTTTCCCATGATACCTCAGGAGAATGAATACGTTTCTGATAATCCCATAGGCCTGGCTAATTTATGGGTCCAGCCCTTGCACTAATGCTGAACAGTCAGATAAGAGTCTGGGATCTGGCATCAATCTGAGTTTGTACTGCTTACTATGTATATAACCTTGGGCAAGTCAATTAAGGGTACTCAAGTTCCCTCATCTGAGAATAGGGTAGAATACTGTGGACTTCATAAGGTTGTTGTGAAGAGTAAATATAATTACCATAACGTCTTGGCCCTGATAAGTAAGTATTGGCTCTTATGATAATGAGAAAATTATCCTGTTGAATCCGAAAAATAAGATCCCACCCCTGAAGTCATAGAGGGTGTCCCGCCCCCCACTTTTTTTTCTTTTTAGGGCTGCGTCCACAGCATATGGAAGTTCCCAGGCTAGGGGTCTAATCAGAGCTCTAGCTGCTGGCCTACAACATAGCCATAGCAACATGGGATCCAAGCCATGTCTGCAAACTACATCATAGCTCACGGCAATGCCAGATACCCAACCTGCTGAGCAAGGCCAGGTATCAAACCTTCATCCTCATGGATACTAGCCAGATTCACTTCTGCTGCACCACAATGGGAACTCCAGGGTGTCCCTTGAAGAGAAATAAAATTCCTATTGTGAGCCATCTTTGGAATTAAAATATCCTGGCCAGAAAGTGAGGCCCCATAGGGCAGGTCACATACACTTCTGTTGGAATCTGTCTCAGGCTTGGACTCTGGGGCATCTGTAGGTCATGGAGGGCATTCCTGTATAGCGTAAAAGCAATGGCTTCTTCTTCATAGAGGAAGCAGTGTTCTAAGCAAGGAGATGAATCTACAACAGCAAGAAGGCAGTCATGCTGGCGACCTGGAGTATAGCTCTGTGCCTGCAGGTTCATAGGACGACCACGTCCCACAGTCATTGTAAGTGTCACTCTGAGCTGTAATTTCCTCAGAACGTTAAGGAAACTGACCACATGTTTCAGCCTGGTCTCAGCTCTGCTGTGGGAAATGAACGAGAGTTTCAACATTCATGCTCTGGCTGGAATGGGAAAAGGGTAGAGTCGGTGCCATGGCTTCCTAGTTTCAACTGTTAAATGTACCAAATTCTATTCTGCATATATTTATGCTTTATTGAAACTGGTAGTCAAATGTGTTAGGTTGGTTTTCAACTCAGACTCTGTTCCTGATACTGACACAGGTAACACTGAAATGAATCTATGCTTTGTTTCTTTCCATTCATTCATTCACCTATTTAACAAAAATATAGGTACCACCAATCACAAACCAGGGATTTTTTCCAAGTATTGGGGACATAAAAGCTGATCCCTGCCCCATAGAAGACAGATCAGTAACAAGGAAGATAGAAAGCTAAATAAATCACGACATAGTGTAAGTGTTCAAATGAGGAAAGAAAAAAAATCTTTTAGACCCTAGTAGTAATAATTCTCTTGGATAAACACAGGACTACAAAAAAAAAAAATACCATTCCTTCAAATGGGAATAGAGTAGATACTGGAATACCCCCAAAGACAGATGTCCAATATAACAATCCTGGAGGAAGTTCCTAACAATATTCCTATTTGACTTATGAACAACTGAGGTATAGAGAACCAGCTAATTTGTCTTTTTTTGTCATTTCCTAGGGCCATACCCACAGCATATGGAGGTTCCCAGGCCAGAGGTCTAATCAGAGCTGTAGTTGCCAGCCTACATCACAGCCACAGCAACGCAGGATCTGAGCCACATACCCTGCAGCTCATAACAATGCCGGATCCTTAACACACGGAGCAAGGCCAAGGATTGAACCCTCAAACTCAGGGTTCCTAGTCGGATTCATTTCCACTGCACCACACGATGGGAACTCCGAGAAGCAGCTAATTGTACCTGACCACACAACTAGTGAGTGGCAGAACATGGATTTTAAATCCATTTATGTCTGATGCTTAATCCCTGTGCTAAACTAAAAATATACTATCAATTTACTTATGCATAGGTTGGTTGTATTATTTGGAAAAACATACTATGATATCTTGACTATAAAAAAGACCCCTGATTGTACTGAATATTAACCAATAGAGGTATTTTAAAAAGTATTTCAATTGCATTAGGTATAATATGAAATGTAAAATGAGATGGGTACTTTATTTAGGAATATCTGGCTCCTTTAAGATGGTCCTACTAACCTTACCTCTTGGTATTTATGCCATTGCCTAGTCTCTTTCTCTTGAGGGCTGGTTCTAGTAACTCACTTCTAATAAACAGATTACAGCAAAAGTGATTTTTTTTTTTTTTTTTTTTTTGCTTTTTAGGGCCACCCTTGTAGCCTGTGGAAGTTCTCAGGCTAGAGGTTGAATAGGAACTACGGCCACCGGCCTACACCACAGCCACAGCAACACTGGATCCTTAACCCACTGAGCCAAGGATCCCGCATCCTTATGGATACTAGTTGGGTTTGTTTCCACTGAGTCACAACGGGAACTCCCAAAAGTGATTTTCAATATAAATAAATTATTGAATAAACCAGTCAAGCCATCAGTCAATCAATTAATCAATGAGAAGGGACAGTTCTTTACAGCAGGATTCCAACTAAGAAGTGTAAAAGAAAAGTGGGAAAGAGAATCCCATGAGGCAAACACCATAGTGACAAGTGTTACAAAGACCACTGGGCGATGCTAAATTGGTGGGAAGAAGTTTGAGGAGAAGTAGACTTAGTCTCAAGTTATCTCCCCAAAATATTATCCATTTCAGTGAGTAAGAGAGTAACCACAGTGGAAAACCCAGCGGACACCAGCAGAGCCGAGTGCTCAAGGCACAGAACTGGTGACAGGACATTACTTTAGAATTTTAAGAACAAAATACGATATACAAACCATTAACAAAAGACTAAAATGAAATTAAGAATGGGAGTTCCTGTCGAGGCTCAGTGGTTAACGAATTCGACTAGGAACCATGAGGTTGCGGGTTCGATCCCTGGCCTCTCTCAGTGGGTTAAGGATCTGGTGTTGCCATGAGCTGTGGTGTAGGTCACAGACACGGCTTGGATCCCATGTTGCTGTGGCTCTGGCTTAGGCCGGCGGCTATAGCTCCGATTTGACCCCTAGCCTGGGAACTTCCATATGCCATGGGAGCAGCCCTAGAAAAGGCAAAAAGACAAAAAAAAAAAAAAAAAAAAAAAAGAAAGAAAGAAAAGAAAAGAAATTAACAATGTTTACTCATCTAGACACCTTGGAAGGGAAGTGAAAAGGCAAGCCACAAAGAAGATATCCACTCACATGTAAATGACAAAGTCACATCCAGAATACATAAAGCACTCCAAAAACCAGTATGAAAAAGACAACCCATTGAAATGAGTCAAAAGACTTGAACAGGCTCTTCAAAAAAGAGCATATGAAAATATTCTTAACCACATTGATAATCAGGGAAACGCCAACTAAAACCAAAGTGAAATATCCCCAAATGAAAACCATAACCTCACAGCACATTATTTAAAACAAATGAAAAGGAGATCTAACAATAACAACGGGTCAGGCTATGGACCACCAGGAGGTCTTGGATTGCTGGTAGAAGTGTAAATTTATAGAGCAACTCTTGAAAGCCTGTTGGCATTTAGTTAGGAAAACTGAAGAAATGCCTCCCCCCCACCCCCGCCGAAAGACAGAGCAGCTCTACTCTCATCTTTAGGCCCTTCCGATGTACCTTCAGAATTGTACACTGAAAGGCACCAAAACACATGTGTGGACATGTTCAAAGCAGAATCACTCATAATAGCCTTGCTGGAAGCACCCACATGTCCATCTATAGCAGAAAGATTGAGCTCATTATACACCCTTGAATGTAGATGAGTCTTAAAAATCTGTGGGAAAGTGGAAAGTCAATCATACAAACATAGCACATACCTATGATCCTATTTAAGTAAAACTAAAATATTTTATTTAGCAATACTCATTTTGAAGCTAAGTTGTACATAAAAGGGAAGGGGCAACTGCGGTCTTTTAGGGTCCAGAGAATGTCCTACTTCATAACTTAGGTAGTGGTTACATAACTCTTACAGAATGACCTGTTAAATTATACATTTATTTATGCAAAAAAGAAAATATCATGCAGACTATTGCCTTTGGAATGGATTAGCAATGAGATCCTGCTGTGTAGCACTAGGAATTATGTCTAGTCACTTACGATGGAGCATGATAATGTGAGAAAAAAATGTATACATGTATGTATAACTGGGTCACCATGCTGTACAGTAGAAAGTTGACAGAACACTGTAAACCAACTATAATGGAAAAAATAAAAATCATTATACAAACTAAAAAAATAATAATAATAAAAAAATAAACTGTAATGGAATTGTTTCCCTTTAAAAACACCAATAGCATCAGTTATTGCTTATGCTAGAAAGCTAATAAAAGTACTCCAAATACATAAATTAAAAAAAAAAAGAAAATGTGGTATCCACACTGCCTTTTGTTGGGCAAATCACCTTTTCTAGTGCCAGAAAAATATTTACTAAACCATGTAATGTATTTAAGTACTTAATTTTTAAAATCATGAATATTTAGACTTTTCTAAAATTTCTCGTCATATATTTTTTACCCTAAGTTCTGTAAACAGAAAGACTCCTAACAAAATTTGTTGACAATCTGTTTTATCAAGTTTTGCAAAAATGTGGGCCAACTTCTTTTATTAAAACCATATGTAATGTGAAACTAAAAGTCAAGATTTTCCTTAATTTACTCCATTTTCAGTAAACGCCTCCAGGCGTCAGAGGGGGCTGAAGTGTCTACAAGTCAGATTGCAATGAACACATTTAGAAATGACACTTCTTCACTAAATCCACTTGATGGCACTAAACTAACATAGAATATGGGCTAATCCTTCACAGATGTTTGATGCATTAAAGTGTTTTTAGTGTGTTTTCATAATCTCAGACCTTGTGAATTCTAAAGGTCTTTTTGGGCTTTGAACTTTGGATATATTCAGTAGGGGAAAAAAGGATTAGAAATTTTAAAGAATTAAATCTGGTTTTGAGCATTAGAGAAAGATATATTAAAAATCTTGGAATAGACGAAGAGAGCTTTCCGTGTCTTCTTGCCTCTTGCTTCTTCCATGTCTCTGAATTACGAACCCTAGGAAAATATTTTTTGGCTCTAGGATTTTTGAAGATAAGGTTTGAGAGATATATATGTATTGCAAGATTTAAAACTAAATTCTGGGGAGTTCCTTGGTGGTTCAGCAGGTTAAGGATCCAGTGTCATCACTGCTGTGACTCGGGTTCTATCCCTGGCCCGGGAATTTCTGCATGCTAAAACCAACCAACCAACCAACCAAAAACCTGACATCTTTTGTGAGGAGAAAGAAATGGAGAGACTTTGTCCACATGTCAGACTACCACTGACTGGGGCCTTAAAGAAGAGAAAGTTCTCACAGCTCCGCAGGCTGCCAAGTCCTAGATCAAGCACAAGGATCCGGTGGGGGCCTTTCTTGGCTTGCAGGTGTGCTTCTTCTTATACCTTCACCTGAGAGAGTGCAGAGAGGGGAAGCAGCTCTTCTGGGTCTTTTTATACATGCACTAATCTCATTCATGAGGGCTCCACACACAGGACCTATTTACCTCCCAAGGCCCCCTTTCTGATGCCATCACAGAGATTAGGATTTCAGCACGTGGATCTAGGGACACAAACATTAGGTCTCTGATGGCTGCATAGCACGGTTCACAGCCTGCATAGAGCAGATGGAGGAGGGGGAAGAGCCTTTGCGAGGATGCAGCCTCGGGGGCTTGGGTTCTGCAGGTTAAGGAGGGAGGCGACTTTTCTTCCTGGGGCATCACATTTGCTTGATTTTAGAGCAGAATGAGGCTTTTATGCTGTGACTCCTCATCTGTAAGCAGTGGGAAGTGGTTCTAGGCTGGTGAGGAGAATTGGGAGACAAAAGAAATGGGAGAAGCTACTGTTCTTTTTGGGTGCATTTACTGAAAATAAGGTAAATTATGTGGTCTTGATTTCTAGTTACACAATGCATACGGCTGTAAAGAAACTGCCCCACACACTCTCTGAGTGAAATGATTTTGCTTTATGTGTATCAGAATTTGGATTTGGATTTGCAAAACAGTGGACAAACTTGCTAGTGCCACATGCAGTACCAATGATCCTGAAGGAAAGCTATAAACATCTCTGTTCTTAGATTAATCTTAACAGGTCCTCTTCCTGATTTATAGTAAAGTAAGATATTTCAATTAAATTCCTAAAAACAAACAAACAAAAACCTGCAAGGGGCCCGCTCTGTGTGAAGACTTCTAGATGCTGTTTGCCTGTCACTGGCCTCAGAAGGTGGTGGGCTGTTCCCCTGGGAGACAGGAAGCTTCTTAAGAACAGAAACTGTGCCTTATTTTCATTCCAATTCCGTAACAGCAGAAAACCCAATGTCTTAGTAAAATGGATACTCAACACAGATATGATGACTGATGGTCATTACATTTAATTCAAGACCTGGTCTTATATTTCCTTTCTTCCTGTAAAGATTTGGTTCTCTAGCATGTTCATATATGAACTAAGGTCATTATGTGTTAAAGGTAGAAAATTTGATAGAAAATGAAATATTTGGTTTGCATACTTTTAAATCTACATGTTGTACTTTTTAAAACATAGCACATAGGGTTCCTTACCACTTCCTTCCTTTTTTGCTGCAAAGGACCAGCAGTTTGGGCCATACTACCTCAGATAACATTTATTTCCCTCAATAATTGAAAAGTGTAAGTGAGCCCTCTTTCAGTATTATTGGATAATATTAAGCAACTTTAGTTGCCTATTAAGTTTTTAAACATTACCTGTGAGAAACAAAAGATAAATATATTAGAACAATAAGAACTTAAAGTAGACAGATGTTTTGGTCTTCAAAGCAAAACAAAACAAAAAAAACCCAACAACACATAAAATCTGATCCTTGTTTACAATTTAAGAATCAGGAGTTCCCGTCGTGGCGCAGTGGTTAACGAATCCGACTAGGAACCATGAGGTTGCAGGTTCGATCCCTGGCCTTGCTCAGTGGGTTAAGGGTCCGGCGTTGCCATGAGCTGTGGTGTAGGTCGCAGATGAGGCTTGGATCCCGCGTTGCTGTCGCTCTGGCGTAGGCCGGTGGCTACAGCTCCGATTCAACCCCTAGCCTGGGAACCTCCATATGCCGCGGAAGCGGCCCAAGAGATAGCAACAACAACAACAACAAACAACAACAACAAAAGACAAAAAGACAAAAAAAAAAAAAAAAAAAAACAATTTAAGAATCATCTTGAATCATCAGTCATTTGTTAAAATGCCAAAAGCAATATTATACATAGGAGGGATATTAATTTTAACCCTAATTCAGCCCAGAAGAGTTCTGTGAGCCCAATTTGTGTTCATGGACGCTACACAAATTCTCTGAAATATTAGACCAGGAAAAGATCACAGTGAATATTTCCTGAAATTTAACAAAAAATAGTTTAAGAGCGATGAGCCAAAAATCTCCCATTTTTTTTTTGGTTACAAATAAATTTATTTACATCTAAAATTAGAGGGAGAATGGTATTTGATGATATTGCATTAATATAATATTTGATACGGCTTTTTTTGGGGGGGTGCTGCAGCTATGGAAATTCTGTCCCATCTTTTTTTGTTTTATTTGAGGTATAGTTGGTTTACAATGTTGCATTAGTTTCAGGTGTACAGCAAAGTTATTCAGTTTTATATAGATTCTTTTTTTGGATTATTTTCCATTACAGGTTATTACAAGATATTAAATATAGCTCCCTACACAGCAGGTCCTCGTTAGTTTATATTTTATATATAGTAGTATGTATCTGTTAATCCCCAAATCCTAATTTATTCCTCATCACCTTCCTTTCCTCTTTGGTAACCATGTTTGTTTTCTATGTCTGACTCTTTTTCTGTTTGGTAAGTTCATTTGTATAGTAAAAAAAAAAATTCCATCTTTAATGACAGTTTCTCCTAATGTAGGAAAAAACAGCTTCACAGGCAATATCAAACATTGCTATCATATGCTTTTATAATAGAATCTATAATCTGTAATAACTTTATCATATAAAAGAAAAATTGCCAAGACTTACCTGTTCATGGGGGTCTTTCTGACTAGGCCTAAAAATATTTTCTTTCTTTTTTTTTTATGGTATTTTCTAGGGCCGCCCAGCTCACCACAGCTCACGGCAATGCCAGATCCCTAACCCACTGAGCGAGGCTAGGGATCGAACCCAAAACCTCATGGTTCCTAGTCGGAGTTGTTAAACACTGAGCCATGACAGGAACTCCCCAAAAATATTTTCATTTTCACTTTGACTCTAAATGTTGTTTCTTTCTCTCTACACTAAAAAAAAAAAATTAGGAGTGTTCCCATTGAGGCTCAGCAGTAATGAACCCGACTTGCATCCATGAGGACACAGGTTCGATCCCCAGCCTTTCTCTGTGGGTTAAGGATTCAGAGTTGCCGTGAGTATGGTGTAGGTCACCAACATGGCTCAGATCCTGCATTGCTGTGGCCGTGGCTGTGACTGGCAGCTGCAGCTCCGATTCAACCCCTAGCCTGGGAACCTCCATGTGCCATAGGTATGATGCTAAAAAGCAAAAAAAAAAATTTATACACATCATAATAGCTAATATTTATAATTCCTTGTATGTGCCAAACACTTCGCATGCATCATATAATTAAATTCTTGAAGCAACAGTGATATAAAATAGCATGATAGGAGTTCCTGCTGTGGTGCAGTGGGTTAAGAATCTGACTGCAGCAGCGTGGGTCACGGCAGAGGTGCACCTTCCATCCCTAGTCCAGCACAGTGGATTCAAGGATCTGGCATTGCTCCAGCTGTAGCATAGGTCCCAGCTGTGGCTCAGATTCAATCCCTGGCCAGGAAACTTCCATATGCCAAGGATGAGGCCGTATAAAAAAGAAATGCATTATTGTTCCTGATATTAGAGATGTGTAAATCAGAGCCCAGAGATGTCAAGTGGATAGGCCAAAGTCAGTCTACCTTTCTGCGATACACGCCCCCGGAAAGAGGGTGATTTCATGATCTCAGTTTTCCTGGAACTATCTCAGTTTAGCACTGAAAGCCTGGTGTCATAGGAAACTCCTGTCTCAGGTAAACTGAAACAGTTGGTTATCCTACACACAGCATGAGAACGTCACAACAATGTAATTTCATTTCTACCCTCCCAACCTTTGTGCTATTTTAGCATATATCCTATTTTCCCACATGTTGTAAAACCCATACTACTTTGCTAATAATAATTTTCTGTGCTCATCAATCCTTTGTGTATACCAATTTCCAACTGGGTATTCTTTTCATTCTGCCTAAAGGATTTCCTTTAATATTTCTTTCTTTTTCTTTTTTTTTTTTCTTTGTCTTTTTTAGGGCCGCACATGCAGCATACAGAGGTTCCCAGGCTAGGGGTCTAAATGGAGCCACAGCTGCGGGCCTACACCACAGCCATAGCAATGTGGGATCTGAGCTCCATCTGCAAACTACACCACAGCTCACAGCAACGCCGGATCCTTAACCCACTGAGCAAGGCCAGGGATGGAACCCGCAACCTCATAGTTCCTAGTCAGATTCGTTAACCACTAAGCCACGACGGGAACTCTAGCCTTTAATATTTCTTACAGTGTGAGTCTGTTGGCGATGCTTATTTGGTTTTGATTTTCTCTCTCTCTCTCTTTGGTCTTTTTAGGGCCACACCCATGGCATACGTAAGTTCCCAGGCTGGGGTCTCATCAGAGCTGCAGCTGCCAGCCTGTGCCACAGCCACTGCAAGGTGGGATCTGTGCTGCATCTGCGATGCTGGGTCCTTTAACCCATTGAGCGAGGCCAGGGATCCTCATGAATACTAGTTGGGTTCGTTACTGCTGAGCCACAATAGGAACTCCTTGATTTTATTTTTGAAAGGAGATAGAATTGAAAGATACAGAATTACACAGTTTTTTTCCTTTCAGTATTTCATAGCATTTGCTCTACTGAATTCTTGCTTGCAATTTTTCTCTTGTTTTCCTCCAGTTTAACTGAGGTATAATGACATGTAATATTGCATTATTCCAAGGCTTACAACATAAGATTTGATATGTGTATATATTATAAAATGATTACAAGTTTTGTTAATATCAGTCACCTCACACAGCTACAATTTATATTGCTTGTGATGAGAACTTTTAAGACCTACTCTCTTAGCAACTTTCAAATATTCAACATTGTAGTGGTAACTGTAGTCACTATGCTATATATGACATCCCTGGAACTTAATTATCTTGTAACTAGAAATTTGTACTTTTGGCCAGTTTCACCCATTATACTCCCCCCACCCTGCAACTCTGACAATTATTAGTTCTTTTAATTTTTAGATGCACATATATGGGAAATCATACAGCATTTGTCTTTCTCTCTCTCTCTCTTTTTTTTTTTTTTTTTTGGTCTTTTTGTCTTTGTTGTTGTTGTTGTTGCTATTTCTTGGGCCGCTCCCGCGGCATATGGAGGTTCCCAGGCTAGGGGTCCAATCGGAGCTGTAGCCACCGGCCTACGCCAGAGCCACAGCAACGCGGGATCCGAGCCGCGTCTGCAAGCTACACCACAGCTCACGGCAACACCGGATCGTTAACCCACTGAGCAAGGGCAGGGACCGAACCTGCAACCTCATGGTTCCTAGTCGGATTCGTTAACCACTGCGCCACAACAGGAACTCCTTTTTTTCCTTAATATAATGCCTATGAGGTCCATCCATATTGTCAAAAATGGCAGGAATTCCTTCTTCTTTATTCCTGAAAAACATCGCACTATATCTATGTATCTATATCTATCCACCACATTTTCTTTATCCATTCATTTGTGAACATTCAGGTTGTTTTCATGTCTTGACTATCATAAATAATGCTGCAAATGAACACAGGAGTGCATATATCTTTTTGAGATCATGTTTTTGTTCTCTTCAAACACCCAGAAGTGGAATTACTGGATCACATCACAGTTCTATTTTTGTTTTTTTATTTTGTTGCTTTTTAGGGCTGCGCCTATGGCATATGGAGGTTCCCAGGCTAGGGGATCTAATCAGAGCTGCAGCTGCTGACCTACACCACAGCCACAGCAATGCCAGATTCGAGCCGTCTTCAAACTGCACCACAGTTCATGGGCAACTCCAGATCCTTAACCCACTGAGTGAGGCCAGGGATCGAACCCACAACCTTATGATTCCTAGTCATATCCGTTCCTGCTGCGCCACAAGGGGAATTCCTATTTTTAATTTTTTTAGAACCTCCACATTGCTTTCCACACTTGTTGCACCAGTGTATATTCCCACCAATAGTGCACAAGGGTTCCCTGATTCCCCACATCCTTGCCAACATTTGCTATTTGTTGTCACTTTGATAATATTTATTCTGACAGGTGCAAAGTGATAGCTCATTATGGTTTTGATTTGCATTTCTCTGATGATTACTGATGTCAAGTATCTTTTCATGTGTCTACCAGCCATCTATTTGTCTTCTTTGGAAAAATGTCTATTCAGGGCCTCTGCCCATTTTTTAATTGTTTTTTTTTTTTTAAACTAATGAGTTGTATGAGTTTTCTTTACATATTTTGGATATTAACACTTTATTAAATGTATGATTTGCAAATATTTTCTCCCATTCTGTAGATTGTATTTTCATTTTTTTGATAGTTTCTTTAGTGTGATGTGGTCTCACTTTTACTTTTGTTGCCTTTGTTTTTTTATGTCAAATCCAAAAACTTGTTGCCAAAATTGATGTCTAGGAGTTTACTCCTCATGTTTTCTAAGGTCTTATGGTTTCAAGTTTTTCATTCAAGTTTTAATCTATTTTGAATTGATTTTTGTATCTAGTTTAAGATAGGGGTCCAGTTTCATTCTTTCGTGTATGGTTGTCTAGTTTTCCCAAAACCATTTACTGAAAATTTTCTCCATTGTATATTCTTGGCTTCCTTCTTGTAAATTAATTGACCATATATGTATGAGTTTATTTCTAGGCTCTCTATTTTGTTCCATCTGTCTACATGTCTGTTTTTAAGGCCAACACCACACTGTTTTCTTACTGTAGCTTTGAAATATAGTTTGAAATCAGAGAGTGCAATGCCTCCAGATTTGTTCTTTTTCTCAAGATTTATTTATTCAGAGTCTTCTGTGGTTCCATGCGCATTTTAGGATTTTTTTATTACTGTGAAAAAAATTGTATAGGGATTGCCTTGAATCTGTAGGTATTTTTTGATTAGATGGAGGACATTGCAAATTTTATCTTCTTGGATGCTGATTTTCTTCTATTCTTATAAATATTCTTGAGGTTTTCTTCTGGGACATAGTTAAATTATTTGTAAACAGTTGGATTCTTTTGGGTCTTGATTTTAATGTTTGTGAGACACAATCTGAGCTGTGTTCAGTGTAGGAATAATTGTTCCCACTACTGAGGAAAGACCCTCTGGGTACTTTACTCAAAGCCTCATGGGTTATGAATTTTTTCCATTCTGGATGGTGGAAACAAGCACTATTCCTGGCATTCTGAAGTAACTACACTTAATTGTACAAAATCTTAGTATGACCTAGTTAGATAATAAAGGTAATTCTTTTAAGTGGTTAATATCCATTTCCATGGACAGAATGATGACCTATGTAACCTGACTTATTTGATTTCAACCAGCCTTTACTGTACTTTCTACGTGCTAGACGTTGAGCTAAGTCTAGAGACGGAGAGGAATAATAAACAGCTTTGCCCTAGAGGCGCTCAGAGGGAGGCAGAACTGATAAGTGAGTTGACAAGGTGATAAGTGTTGCAATTACACTAATTATGGGTTTGCTACCAGAGCACTGAGGTGGGGCACCTCCCACAGCTCAGGATGGCGTGATGGAAGTGGGTGAGAAGGCCTCACAGATGCCGTGGGTGACCCGATTCTCTCTCCCTCTTCCTTGCTGGAAGACCCCCGATTTGCTGGTGGGGGCAGGAAAGTGAAGCTTCACAAGTCTAAGCCAGTCACTGTCAACATTGTACTCCTTCGCCCACTTTCAATGACTGGTTTAGCTGTGGGCATGTGACACAACCCTGGGAAGGGAGACAGAAAAGTAATTCTATAGACGGGACTCTGGACAGGCTTTTCTCCTGGTAGGAGCCAGGCAAGGAGAAAACTTGTTTCTGGCTTTGATCCTGAATGTGTGACAGCCTAATTATCTGAGCCGTGTCATTCACGTTGTGATCACGGAAGGACAGCCTGAGCATGGGCTCTGTGGTGCTGAGGACCGAAGAGCAGAAATAAGGAGAGCAGTTGGCATCATAGTGTTGCTGATTTACAGACTTGGAAACGTCTATCTTTTTTGGTGTTATATGAGGTAACACATCCTTATTATTTATAAGCCACTGTCTGCTATTCCATTACACACTGCCAAAAATATCCTAGCTAATACAGGGTCTCAAAGAAGGGAAAGTTGGGTGGTGCGTTTAAGGAGCAAAGGTCTTTCTCCCTGGAGTAAGCTGGATGGAGAGAGGGCGTGGTCATCCCAGGCAGAGGGAAGAGCTTATCCCAAAGCCCAGGAACGCAAAGTGTAGGCAGTGCTTGAGAAAGTTCATGCGCCTCTGTGCTGGACTGCTCTTCTGGGAGGTCGCATTTTCTTATTTGGGTACAATGTCTTTTGCACACAGTAGATATCCAATTACTATTTGTTGCCTGATTACTTTTGTAATGTTTTCCTTAATTATATTGAATTCGGTCCAAGAATGCCTATTGATGTGCCAGGAATTCTACCACACATATGGTAGAATCTGACTCTGGTCTGAGGTAACACCCATCCCAACTCCTTTCTCAAATGATAAAAACTAAAAACTGCATTCTGCAGACTTTCCTCAGGGGATTGTGATTTACTTTCCATCAATTAGATACCGTCTCTCAGGACTTTGACCGGAAAAGTCATCCCGGTGAGGACGGAGGCAGAACGTGAGGCATCGGTGTCCTGGGTGTGAAGTGGCCAAGGTGACATGTGCAGGGATCTGCTGGGTCTCCTGTGGGGGAGAGGCTGCAGTCACCGGGCTGGCCCACCGGATGGCGCTGTACTGGGAGTTACACCTGGATCCTCAGCCTGGAGCCTGTTTCTTCCCAGCGCCACACACACCTGGATCCTCAGCCTGGAGCCTGTTTCTTCCCAGCGCCACACACACCTGGATCCTCAGCCTGGAGCCTGTTTCTTCCGAGCGCCACACAACTCTGTGAGTCAGGCAAACTCCTTCATTTCTCTTCACGTAGGCTAACGTGGGTTTGGCGTCTGCACTTAGGAACCCTGGCTCTGCAGCTCAGAGACCTCAGGGACTAGAGGAGCAGATTAGAGTCAGCTTGCTCTGGGATTACAGGATGACAGTCTGTACAGAAAAGAATACTCTCCACAGCACTTTTAAAGCACCTCACTTTGGTGAAGTTAATAAGGCTTCAGTGACACTTACAGAGCTTTAATAGATGCTCTTTTGATGGATGTGGAAATTGAGGCCTGTGGGAAGTTAAAGGAGTCAAATAAAGCAGCGATTGTTGAGACTAGAATTCAGGTTTTACAGCTCCGAAACTGGTGCTCTTTCCTCTAAGTGGCCATTCGGAGAATGGGCTGTTCTACAGGGAACTCTATTGGAATTACATCTTTGCATTACTGAAAACTTGTCACATGATCAGAACGTTCTAACAGAGATGTGAGACCCACTGACACGCAGGTGGAAAGCTTTGTGGCCCATCACTGGTCCTTTGAACCACCTCTTCTCACTTGAATAGCATGTTTAATGGAAACCCATCAGCTAAACGAGAAGTACATCAAAGCGTTACTATCACTTCCTCCACTACCTTCTCAGAGATCATTATGTGGCTCTATAAGAGTAATGGAAACATTTATATTGACATAGAAAAATGAAAAGTTGCTCTAAAAGTTCAAGCAATTCTTAACATACATTTGATGAGAATATACAAAAGCAGTGGTAATAAAATTTCTAATTGCACACTATCCTAATGCAAATCTTCAAGAAAAAATGGCTTAATTTTTCATATTGTGTTTTGCTTCTTCAACAAAGACATTAAATGTTTTTCCTACAATTGCTAGAAGTGCTAAAGATAGCTATAATAAATGTTGACAATGGGAAAAAGATGTGAGCTACATAAAAAGGGAATACTTAGGCCTGTGCAATCTGAATTCAGCGGGCAGATCCAGGGCTCTACCAGCTAACCACATTTACCACATTGGCCTACTCGGACAACGGGAATTGCAGAGAGATGCCTTTTAGCTGGAAGGTAAACACTTTATTTGACTGAACCTTTTCTATTAAAAGGCAGATTAAGAAAACTGGGGACTGACTTTCTCCTTCCCCTTTATGCTCAGCTTTTTCACTTCCTACCATTCTTTTTTTTCCCCCCCTTCTCCATGTGTGAGATTCATGCACAATGAATGAAGCAAGACTCTTGCTTAGGGCAGGTTAGGAATACTGCTGACACTCTAAAAGTCACATATACATGAACATATGAGAAGTCAAGGCAATTTCATTATGCCTGCATAAATTAACTTCTTGCCTCTGTGTCTTCTGGCCTCTTCTACAAGGAACATTTTCAGGGGTGGTGGGGTTGTGAAGGAAAGGGTAGAAATAGCAAACGTATACTGAGACCATGGTTTAGCCGCTCTGCTAAGTATGTATTTTCTCATTAAAATTTCACATTAGCTTCTAAGATAGTTACTATTATTACCACGGTTATTTGACATCTGAAGAACCTATGAGTTCCAGGATTTTGTAACTTGACCAAGATGGTAACATTAGACAGGGGGGCTTCAGACTACTGGAGTCTCCACATCTGTGCTCTGTGCCACAGAACTAAATTTACCAGAGCGAGGCTTACTAACACACTGGCTCCAGATAAATTCAGCAACCTTTCAGGATACAAAGTCAATAGACAAAACCCAGTTGCATTCCTCCCTCCTTCCCTCTCTCTCTCTCTCTTTCTTTCTTTCTTGTCTGTGCCTGCAGTATATAAAATTTCCTGGGTCAGGGATCAAACCCAAGGCACAGCAGTGACAAACAGCATATCCTTAATCCACTGAGCTACCAGGAAATTCGGGTTGCACTTCTTCTTCTTTTTTTTTTTTTTCGGTTTGTCTTTTGTCTTTTGAGGGCTGCACCCACTGCCTATGGAGATTCCCAGGTTAGGGGTCTAATTGGAGCTATTGCTGCCAGCCTATGCCAGACAGAACCACAGCAACACCAGATCCAAGCCAAGTCTTCAACCTACACCATAGCTCATGGCAATGCCGGATCTTTAACCCACTGAGTGAGGCCAGGGATTGAACCCACAACCTCATGGTTCCTAGTTGGATTTGTTTCCATTGAGCCACGATGGGACCTCACCAGTTGCATCTCTATACACTAATAAGAAACTATCTGAAAGAGAAATAGAAAAAGCAATCCCATTTATAATAGCATCAAAAGTAAAAATATTTAGAAAAAAATTAACCAAGGAGGTAAAAGACCCGCACACTGAGAACTTTAACACGTTGGTGAAAAGAAACTGAAGAAGACAGAAATAAATGGAAAGATAACCCATGTCCTTGCACTAGAAGAATTAATACTGTGAAAATGTTCATACTACCCAAAGTAATCTACAAGTTCAATGCAATTCCTAGCAAAATCCCAATGGCATTTTTTTTTTTTACAGAAGTCAAATAAAAAATCCTATAATTTAAGTGGACCCACAGAAGACCTCAATAACCAAAGAAATCCTGAAACAGAACAAAGCAGGAGGCATCACCCTTCCTGATTTCAAACTACACTAAATAGCTATAGTAATCAAAATAATGTGGCAATGGCATGAAAACAGATAAATAGATCGATGGAAGAGAATGGAGAGCCCAGAAGTAAAACCATGCGTATATGGTCAACTAAATTTTTTCTTTTTACAGCAGTGCCTATGCCATGTGGAAGTTCTTCAGAGCCGCAGCTGCAGGTCTATGCCACAGACACAGTGACACCAGATCAGAGCCACATCTGCAATATACATCGCATCTTGTGGCAATGCAGGATCTTTAACCCACTGAGCAAGGCCAGGGATCGAACCCACATCCTCATAAAACAACATTGGGTCCTTAACCTGCTAAGCTACAAGAGGAACTCCTGATCAACTAATTTTTTACAATGAGGGTGCCAAAAAACACACAATAGGTAAAGGATTGTCTCTTCAATAAATGGTGTTGGGAAAACGGGATTAGCTACATGAAAAGGATAAAACTGGATCACTGTCTTACACCATTATCAAACATTAACTTGAAATAGATTAAAGGGAGTTCCCATCCTGGTGCAGCGGAAACAAATCCAACTAGGAACCATGAGGATGCGGGTTGATCCCTGGCCTCGCTCGGTGGGTTAGGGATCCAGTGTTGCCGTGAGCTGTGGCATAGGTCGCAGATGCAACTCGGATCTCAAGTTGCTGAGGCTCTGGTATAGGCCGGCAGCAATAGCTCCAATTAGACCCCTAGCCTGGGAACCTCCATATGTCATGGGTGCGGCCCTAAAAGGACAAAAGACAAAAAAAAAAAAAAAAAAAAAAAAGATTAAAGATTTAAATATAAGACCTGAAAATAAAACTCCTGGAAGAAAACATAGAGAAAAGCCCTTTGACATTGGTCTTGGCAATTATTTCTTGAGTAAGACATAAAAACACAGGCAACAAAAGCTAAAGTAAATGGGACTATATCAAACCACAGAGCTTCTGCACAAATAGAAGAATGCAAATGATCCATTTTAAAAATGGGTAAAGGACCTAAATAGATATTTTTCCAAAGAAGACATACAAATGGCCAAAAGTACGTGCAAAGGTACTCAACAACACCCATCATCAGAAAGATGCAAATCAAAACTTCAAGGAGATATTACCTCACACCTGTTAGGATGACTATTATCAAAAAGACAAGAGTTAACAAATGTTGGTGAGGATGTAGAGAAAAGGGAATGCTTTTACACTGTTCATGGGGATACAAACTGGCAGAGCCATTACAGAAAACAGTATGGCAGTTCTTCAAAAAATTAAACATAGAATTAGTTACCATATGATCCAGCAATTCCACATCTGGGTGTATTTCCAAAAGAATTTAAGTATTTTGGGGAGTTCCTGTCATGGTGCAGTGGTTAACGAATCTGACTAGGAACCATGAGGTTGCGGGTTCTATCCCTGGCCTTGCTCAGTGGGTTAAGGATCTGGCATTGCCATGAGCTGTGGTATAGGTCGCAGACATGGCTTGGATCTGGCATGGCTGTGGCTGTAGTGTAGGCCAGCGGCTACAGCTCCAACTGGACCCCTAGCCTGGGAACCTCCATGTGCCACAGGAGCAGCCCTAGAAAAGGCAAAAAGACAAAAAAAAAAAAAAAGGTATTTTGAATTTTTACACTCATGTTCATGGCAGCATTATTCACAATAGTCAAGACATGAAAACAACCTAAATGCCCTTCCGTGGATGAGCGGATAAAGAAAATGTGATATATATATATATATATATTCCCTTTTTCCTTATCCTACCAATATTTGTTATCTTTTTGACAGTACCCATCTTAGGTATGAGGTGATATCTCCTTGAGATTTTGATTTGCATTTCTTTGGTATTAGTAACGTTGAACATCTTTTCATGTAGCTTTGGCCATGTGCATGTCTTCTTTTGGAAAATGTGATGCGCACACACACATAGGTACATACAACAGAATGTTATTCAGCCTTAAAAAAGAAAATCTTCCCACTTTTATGACAATATGGAAGGATCTTGAGGGCATTATTCTAAGCAGAATAGGTCAGAGAAAAAAAACGACCAATACAGTAATAAGTGTACAATAAGTGATAAGTATGGTATCACTTATAGGTAGAATCTTTTTTTTTTAAAAAACAGCCAATTTCATAGAAACAGAATAGGATGATGGCCAGGGGGTTGCGGGGTAGGGCGATATGAGGACATACAGGTCAAAGGGTACAAACTTTCAGTTATGAGAAGAATAAATTCTGAGGATCTAATGTACAGTATGATGACTACCATTAATAACACAGCCTCATATACTTGAGAGCTGCTGAGACCAGACCTTAAGGGTTCTTTCCATGTTCAGACATAGACAAAGACACATGCACAAAGAGTTAACTATATGAAGTGACGGCAGTGCTAATTATCTTGATCTTGGTAATCATTTCACAATACACATATATATCAAATCATCACACTGTATGCTTAAAAATATATATGTACATAATTATATTTGTCAATTACCCCTCAATAAAGTTGAGGAAAAAAACCCTAAAACCAAAATTGGCTCCAGATAACTCCTTAGTGATCGGTAATAACTGCACCCTAGGAGTAACACAAAGGGTGACAATATGGAAATTGTAAAGCACACGTCTGCTTATTTGTTTCTCAACTGTTATTTACTGAATGCCTATGTCACAGATTCACAGAAGAAAAGACCTGGTTCCTGCAGGTGAAGAATTAGTTGGTCTTTGGAGGAGATGGGTATGGGAGTCAAGAGCCACAATTAGAGCATCATGTGGGGGACGTGTACTAAATACGGGGGTTACAGGTGCCTGTAGGAGGCAGGAAGGACTCCGTAGAGATGGCCAAGCAAGTACTTGAAGAAAAGTGGAATGTTGTCAGTGAAGATGGTGAGAGAGAACATGGCTCTTCTCGGCATTCAGATAGGCTCCCACGTCTTAAGCATAAGACATCCTCCTCTTGTGAGGCAAGGGAGCGACCTCAGGAGAAAGGCTCCTTCTCCCCGTAAGGTCGCTGTTCCAGACATTGCCCTGAGAACAGTAACAGAGCCTGTTTGTAATGAGGCAGTTCTTAGGGGGGTTATTATACCAGATTAGATAGCCGCCTCCCACTATGGACAGTTATTCAACACTGAAGAACAGTTTCCTGACCCTTTCATATTGATTAAGCAGAGCGTAATTAAGGGAGGATAAAAGACAGATGACTTATCCAATGTTTATGTTAATCTAGACCGCATATTCTCAATGGTAAGAGGAAACACGTACAATGATTTGTAGACCCAGGATTCAAGCCTAACTCAATCTTTCCTCAAGAGCCTCTCTCACAAAACAGGATAGGCCATGGGATTCAATCACGTCCAGTGAGTTTAGACTCCGCCTCTCTATTCTCTCCACGCTGGGTTTTAATGCTGTTGGATTGACTGCCTGTCCTGAGGAGGGAAGATGATATTAGATGTCACTCCTCTCAAGATATGGCCCTTCTTTATCACAAATTCCCAGGTTCTCATGTTATCATGACCTCTGGAGCAATGGTAGAAGGTCACTTTCAGCTCTGATGGCCTGAGTAAGTGTGGTGGAACCAAGGGGATACACTAGCTCTCACCCTGTGTCAACAGTATCCTGGACAACAAAATTAAATAGCAGTGGGAGAAGAATTCATTGAGTTGCCTAAAAATTCCTTCTGGGCCAGGGAAAGAAGAGTTGCTGGTGTGCCACCTTTTATTTCTTGTTTGCACGTGGCCTTCTCCAGATGACCAAGACTTTGCTCTGCTGGCCCAGCTTGCTTTAGGGACTTTGTACGTAGCAGTAAACACTTGTTTGGGGGTGAATTCTCCCATTCCTCAGCCACATACCCAGGGGTGGTGGTTAATACCTGTGAGGCATTTTAACATGGCCTTAACATAGTCCCCTCTTTCAGTACTGGAGAACAACAGAAAAACAGGGAGCAGAGTTATGTTCAGCATTTTTCTTAAGTCAGTTCAATAAGCAGGGAACTAGTTCCATTGCTTTAGTCAGAACAGTTTTTTTGTTGGTTTGTTTTTGATTTTTTTTGTCCTTTTAGGGCTGCACCTGTGGCATATGGAAGTTCCTAGGCTAGGGGATGGCCTATACCATAGCCACAACGATGTGGGATCTGAGTCACCTGTGCGACCTACACCACCGCTCACAGCAACGCCAAATCCTTAACCCGCTGAGCAAGGCCAGGGACCAAACCTCCATCTTCATGGATACTTAGTTGGGTTCGTTACTGCTGAGCCATGATGGGAACTCCCCAGAACAGTTTTCTAGGAAATATGTTTAATTGATTTTTCGGCTGAGAGTTGGGAATCTAGAGAAAAAGACAGCTGTATCATTCAGAACCTTGGAGTTGACAAGCTCCAACTCAGTAATTCTCTTGATCCTTTAGTGTGATTAGCAAGACGAGAATACACATGTCTGTACAGCTTCTGAGATCAACGATTTTCAGGGTAATTGGAGCACAGTTGTTTCTATCAACACAAAATCCACCCAAGTCCAATTATCAAAATAATTGGGATGCAATACGGTTAGCCCAGATAATTTTAGCATTCATATCAAATTGACCTCTAACTACTGATTTGAGGACTCTGTGATCGGCTTCTTTGGCAACCAAGAAAAATACAACCAAACTGCGATAGACTCAATTGAGCCTTACAATCCTTGTGGTGAAGTATAGCTTAAAATGCCCATTTGCAGTAAGGCACAACTGTTGGCAGTTAGCCATATTAGCCCCGTTCAAGGGCAGAGAATTACATGGTTTCCTTCAAATCATTAGGACTGCTAGCTCTTTCTTAATTAAAATAACCCCCAACTTGAGTCATAGTCACTTCAGCAGTCTTTGTTTTTCAGTCAATTAAGTCAGGTTTTTAACATCTAAATTTTCCACAAATACCTCTAGTGAGTTTCATTTTTATTCTGCTTTTCAAAATTCAGATAGAAAAGGCATTTGCACTATTATTAACATCCTTTTAAAAAAAAATGTGTTTCCCTTCATTTTGAATAGCCAGCCATACAATTTTCCCCAAGTTGGGGTGGAATCTTTCTACATCTAGATGGTCACACAGACCAAATAAAATCAGCTTATGACTCTGTTGTCACAGCTGTTGAAAACAGCAGCCCTGTTACCATCATTAAGCTCTTTCCCATGCATTACACATAAGTAAATGACTTCTGAGTCAAGTGAACTTATTTTTAACACATATGAGCATACTCAAATGCTAAATTTTGTATGGTATTTAAAAACCTAATATGCTATCAGAAGGATTTTATATTAAAGTTCTTTTCTGTGAAACTACAGCAAATCTTACCAATGAGACATGCATAAGAATAACGCCATCTTTCTCATGTGTAACATTGGTTGTATTTTGATTATGTTATTATTATTATTTATTTGGAGGAGGAGGAGTATATGAAATTTATTTTGAGATGAAATCATTTGTTCAGGGGTTTCTATTTCTATTTCTACACTTTTTCATACACTGTGAAACCAAGTCCCCTGATTCTGTCTCGGTAACGATAGTATTTCACCCAAGATATAGGACAGCTTTTTGTGTCTCTCCAGGCTGATGTGGCGCATGAATAATAGAGCACTTAGTGGTTCTGGAAGGTGAGCGCTTCCTTCTAGTTCTGCTGTACAACACGCTTTCTCCCATGTGGAGACGGAGGCAGGGCCAGGAATGAGAAGTCCTAAGGCAGCGACATGGAAATTCTCAGATTTTCTCCTCAGCCTCCCACAGTTCAACATCTCTCAGAAAGTTACCCTCTGTCAGCTGTCTGACAACCCAGAACACATCTGAATCCAAACCTTGGATATTTCAATATTCCCCTCATCAGGTTCCCCACTCACCCCCTCCCCAAATAAGCAGACCACCCTCTACAAACACACCAACCCTGATGCTGATCCAAATGGAGCCTGTCCTTTCTGGCATCGTAATGTTAACGCCAATGCAATAAATTCACAACCCACAGGACAAAACCCCACAAGTGGGGAAGGAGAAGAGGCTGCATTTCCTGAAGAGGTCGAATCATAGCACTTCCCACTCACCTCAGGCATTGCCAGAGGACCACGTCTTTGTGCTGCCCTTGATCCCGCCAACACAGGTAACATGGGCTTTACAGCTCCTGGGCCTGAGCTCTCCTCTGCAAAGTAGCCCGGCCTGGGGAACAGCTCTACTAAGAGTTGTCTAGAAGCAGGGAAACAGGACAATACATTTGCTCTCAGTGGGTACATTTTTTTTCTTTTTCTTTTTTTCCTTTCTATTTACAGCTGCATCTGCTGCATATGGAGGCTCCCGGGCTAGAGGTCGAATTGGAGCTGCAGCTGCCAGCCTATACCACAGCCACAGGAATACCGGATCCTTAACCCACTGAGCAAGGGCAGGGATCGAACCTGCATCCTCATGGATACTATGTCAGGTCTTAACCCGCTGAGCCACCTGCTGAACTCCTTAGTGGGTGTGTGTTCTAAATTGACTTTTGTTTACAGCTAAAGCAGCAATGGCTTCCCTGGAGCTGCTTGGCCCCTGTGCACATGGGTTACAGTCACCTCCATGGGGAGCTATGAGAATTAGGGGACGGCTGTGCTCTGGAGTCGGTGTTCACGGCAGCCTGGGGTCGGGGCGGGGCAGCAAGGCCAAAGGGCACATGGCGAGGGGAGGGCCAATTTTTTTTTACTTGACAAACCAGGCCAACTTAGTAAAGCTATTTGAGTCTATCAGCAGTGGTTTCCAGAAAGTATTGTTACCACAGATGTTACTGCAAGATAATCAAAAGAACACATCTAATTTGGGGATGTAGAGTACTTATTTCTGTTGCTGATTCTATCATTTGAAGCTTTCAAAGCCGAAGCCTTTCATGATTAAGCACATATTATTCTCCTGGAAGATTTCTTTTTTGGCAGATAAGATAATGGAACAGATCCACTGTTTGTCAAGAGGAGTTACTATGTCATTAAAAAGCCTTTAACACAATGTTTTTCTCTTTTCCATGCTGGTTGAAAAGATTTGAATGCAAAAGCACAGATATAACAATAACAGTACAAAACCTAAATTGTCCATGGAAAAGCTTAAACCAACTTAAAATTTTCCATTTGCCAAATGCTCTTCAGGCAATTTAAATGTAATTCAAAACAGGCACTCAGTAGCCACAGATGTGTGTTGCCTCAAAATGTTCTTTGTCTTGGTTGCATACATCCAATTTCTTTCTAAAAATTGTCTCCATTACAGCAGGAGAAAAAAAATACTCAAATTGAATTATGAAATTGATATGATTAAAATCTTTTTTTGCTTATTAGTCCTGGAAAAGTATTATCTTTTATCTTCCCCCAAATTCTTAGTTACACTGTTCTTTAAAAATTAAGAACAATGCCAGAAGGGCCTTCTGCAGTGTAATATGAGTTTATTCAAGAGCTGTAGTTCTCATTTCAAGGAAATGATCTGAAGCACCACTAACCCGGGAACAGTGGCAGAGGGGCTTCTATTTTTGTTCCTGTTTGTTGTACAGTGGAGCCAGCACAACACTGTGTGTTCACCAGAGGACACAAATGCACCCTGAATACTTTCCAGGAGATACTCAGTACTGCCAGCCTCACCCTGGGAGGCCTGTTCCCTCAAACACTGACATCCTTTGATGAATTTATAGTTTAGTCTTTTTTTTTTTTTTTTTTTTTTTTGCTATTTCTTTGGGCCAGTCCCGCGGCATATGGAGGTTCCCAGGCTAGGGGTTGAATCGGAGCTGTAGCCACCGGCCTACGCCAGAGCCACAGCAACGCAGGATCCGAGCCCCGTCTGCAACCTACACCACAGCTCATGGCAACGCCAGATCGTTAACCCACTGAGCAAGGGCAGGGACCGAACCCGCAACCTCATGGTTCCTAGTCGGATTCGTTAACCACTGCGCCACGACGGGAACTCCAGAATTTATAGTTTAGAAGACACCTGGATAGAGAAAGTTAGGGATGATTTCTGTGGACCTTTTGGAGGTGAGCCAAGTTTTCTGATCGGCATAAGTCCAAACCTGCTTCAATAAGACCTTCTTTGCCATCATCTGGACCCAGGCAGGCACCGAGTTCTCCCTGCAAAGTGCACTGGCCGGCATGTGGGTGCCACCCCACCCACAGAATGGTCTAGGAAGGGAGCTGGCTTTGGGGAGGACTCTCCTGCAGCTTCTGGGTCCTCAGGAGAGTTCAAGGCCCCTGAAACATCTAAGCCACCTCCTGCTGTGGTCCTCCACCCAGACGGGGAAGGGTGATGGCTGAGACTCCGACTTTGACCTAGATGGGGTCTGGCTGTATGGGTGCTGGCCGCCTCTGGGCGCAGGGAATGTGACTTCTCCCAGCCTCAGGTGCTCAGTAGGGTGTGAGCTCAGCAGTACCCGCCACAGGCTGCAGATTAATGGTACTCCTAGGTGAATGCTAAGCCCCAGGCCTGCGAGGCACTGGTTGGAATTAGTTGAGCTCTCCTGCGACTGCTCAGCCTCAGGCCTGCGGGGCAGCAGTCAGCACACCTGGGGGAGCAGCGCCCGTCCTGAGCTGTGGAAGAAAACGGGGGACTCTGGGGGAGTTTGACTGCGGAAAATGCTCAGCAAAATCCCCTTGAAGGGTAACAGTGCACTAGTTCTCCTTTCCTGACTCCCAGGCAAGTAACACCAGTGTTCAGTTTGATTTGTCAAGGCCAACACCAGACCCAAGTCATCAACTTGACCCTACAGCTCTCTGGGGGCCTCCCATCATCACCGCAAAACCCATGAACAACTCCTCGGAAATAAAAGTAGAATCTGGGTAATAAAAAAGTCTAACCTTTTTTTCATCTCTATGCTTAGTCTGTTTCACTTCCTCACAGGCTGTCATGTCCAGAGGCCGAACCCCGGGCCCTTCAGACCAGAGTGCTGCTGGTAAGTAGCCACGCCAGCAGGTCGGTCCAAGATGGCAGAGCTGAGGGCAGGGCGGCCGCGCAGGATGCTGGGATCTCCGGGATCCCCGCCTGAGCTACGGCTGCGCAGGGGAGCAAGCCCGCCCCCTTCCCGGGGAGATACCTGTAAGGTAGCACCGCCCAGGCCTGGCCGGGCAGCGGGGGATCTAGGGAGAGAGGTCCTGCCTCCCAGGTCTTTGATCAAAGAATAGAGCTTTCCTTTGCTTCTGAACCCAACTTGCTCTGGATCTCATTCTACTGGTGCAAATGACCCCAGGCGGGAACACCATTACTGGGGCCCAACTGGAAAGAGACTGTGACAGCAGCTTCCTTTGGAGTCTGTCTCACACTGGGTAATGGGAAGTTAATAGATAAAGCCGAGGGTTTGCAAATCTTCTCTTCCCATCAGACCTCTTTGTAATCTTTGCATAAACATGCTCACGGCATCCATGACAAAGAAGCTAATGCTTTTAGGAGGTAGGACTGTTCTTGGCAAACAAATCTGGAATCTGTGGCTATCTAGGACAGGCATCTCTGGAGCCCCTCCCACAAGCTATGCAACTCAGCTGTAAGGTGGAAAACTTTGTGCCTGAGGCTCTCTTCTGCTTTAGCCGTGCACACTTCTTATGTGGCTTAGATCACAGGTTGTTCATGTGGCTACAGGATGTGGCCATAGTCTTTCCACTATGGCCCAAAAGACCCCAGAGGGCTGGTGCGGGTGACAGACCCCTCTCTGCTCTGCCTGTGACTGAGCAGGACCTGTATCCTTGAAGTTGCTCCTAAAGCTTGACTCTGAGTGAGATCTCTGGTTCGAGGGGCATCTATACTGACCACTTGATCCTGCGTGCTGTCATGCAGCAAGTGAGCTTTGTGGACACACTGATTTTTTTTTTTTTTTGTCTTTTGTCTTTTTGTCCTTTGTTGTTGTTGCTATTTCTTGGGCCGCTCCCGCGGCATATGGAGGTTCCCAGGCTAGGGGTTGAATCGGAGCTGTAGCCACCGGCCTACGCCAGAGCCACAGCAACGCAGGATCCGAGCCCCGTCTGCAACCTACACCACAGCTCACGGCAATGCCGGATCGTTAACCCACTGAGCAAGGGCAGGGACCCAACCCACAACCTCATGGTTCCTAGTCGGATTCGTTAACCACTGCGCCACGACGGGAACTCCTGATTTTTTTTTTAATTGAAGTATAGTTGATTTACAATGTGTTAGTTTCAGGTGTACAGTAAAGTGATTCATAGATACATATTTTTTCTTTTCAGATTCTTTCCTGCTATAGTTTATTACAACACATTTATTCTTTTTTTCTTTGCTTTCTAGGGCTGTACCTAGGACATATGGAAGTTCCCAGGCCAGGGACTGAATTGGAGCTGCAGCTGCCGACCTATACCACATCCAAGGCAATGCCAGATACTTGACACACTGATCAAGGCCAGGGATCTAACCCACATTCTCATGGACACTAGCTGGTTCATTACCGCTGAGCCACAATGGGAACTCCAACAGATTGATTCTTAAATCACTGAACACTACAAAGGAAATACAGTGCCTGGTATAGAAAAATATTCCTAATAGACGTTAAACAAATGAAAAAAAATTAAATTAAAGAGGACTTATTCTTCCTAGAGTCATAAGAAACTCACCTGAAGACATTAAAAAAAGTAAAGCATTGTAGAGTACATAGTGGATTTTCAGGTACCATGATTGGCTTAAAGGGAGGCTTCTGGAACTTCTCAGACCTAAACCCCTATCTCTGGAAATTGGTCTTTGTATGGATTTTTTTTTTTTTTTTTTAGGGCCACACTCACGACATATGGAAGTTCCCAGGCTAGGGGTCTAATCGGAGCTACAGCTGCTGGCCTACACCACAGCCAAGCGAGATCCGAGCCACATCTGTGACCTACACCACAGCTCACGGCAATACCAGATCCCTAACCCACTGAGCGAGGCCAGGGATCGAACACACATACTCATGGTTCCTAGTCAGGCTCGTTAACCCCTGAGCCATGAAGGAAACTCCGGTCGGTCTTGGTATGGATTATTGGGGGAGGAGGGTGGGGAAAGGAGATAGGTTTTTTTTTTTTAAAAGATTATACCAGTATAAAGTTTTCTGGGTTAAAGCCGAGGAGTGCTGTGCTTGACTGTGCCTTAGCCTAAGCCTGTAGAACATCTGCTGATTGGCCTGACTGCAAATGACCTTTGAAAGGATATTGTGTGAAAGAAAAGAATGTATAACAGTGACAGATCTCTTAGAAGGAATTTTAGAACTTAGAAAAGCATTAGTCAGCCAAGACCTCCTGAACATGTTTTGGAATTACAGATTCCTGGCCACGTATAATAAGCCAAATCTTTGTACCAAGATTCCTCCTTCATACAATGGCTTCTCTATTCGAAGCAGATTAAGGTCGCCATCAGTGAATGGGATACCGTTGGTCTCACTGGAATAGATTATGGGAAAAACAAAACTGTCACATCTGTCCTTTTCTAAGCCCTGTGCACTTTCTACCTGCCGGGGTAGATCGTGCATGATACCTTCAAGCTTTTAGGCTGCAGAGTGGTCCACCACAGACCTCACTGAGGACTGATGAAGGGTTTATGATGCTATATTTGGCATTGCAAGGAAACCAAAGCTAAACTGATAAAGGTCTTTATAAATGAGACTTACGCAAAGCAGTTGAACCTCGCGCCCCCCACTCTGTCTCCCCCACAAGAAGAAAACTCTCCATCACTCTAAGTTATGTTCACGTCTGTTTTGTTCAGCTTTGTAGCGTAGTTCTGTTTTCTGGCAGAGTACTTGTTAACATCGTTAAGACTCAACTAAAGTTTGTTGAATTAATGTATAGAGTGATCAGCCTACTTATTTTTTCCTCTATTGTCTTAAACTTCAAAAATGTCTTGATCACCAGAAACTTGCAACATCTCGTCATTCCTTCTGTCCTTGAGCCTTACTATGTGAGAGCAAAAATGAGAAGGCATTTTTTTTTTTTTGCGATAAGTGCTGTGTGACAATTTCCCTAAGATCACAAAGGATTCTGGGCTCTGCTGTGGGAATGACAGGCTAAGCTAACTCCAGAGTAAGATATTTCAGGCAAGCAATCTTGTAATTATGTTAGCAAGGATTTGTAAATAGAAAAGAGCTACAGCTTTTGCCAAAGTATTTTTAAGAGACATATTGTTGATTTGTTCCACATTCAGCAACTAATATAAACAAGACAATTTCTGCCTTTTGTCATGTGTCAGACTTTCTGTCCTCTAGAAAAACAGCAACTTTTTTGGAAAACACATCTGGTTTCTGAGCCCAGCCCTGTCCATCAATAAAACAGATGGTTCTGAAAGAGAGACCAGAGGGTGGGACCATGGATTAAGCTCAGGCATTTTTCCAAGCAGAATTTCCTTCTTGGTAATTGGAAGCTTGAGATCTCCCTTTAATGTTGAAACTCCATTTCATGAGTTTATACTGTGCTTGGAATATTAACATGTAGAAATAGGAGCGATGGTGAGAACACAGAATTCATTGTTCGCATTTGAATCCTTAAATTCATAGTTCAAGTTGCTTCACCCATAATGACAACAGTATGCTAGAAGACAAGAAAGAGTGTCATAAAAATGCACAGGTCAAAAATTACATTCTGAAGTTCCCACTGTGCTGCAATGGGACTGGCAGCATCTCTGGAGTTGCCAGGACTCAGGTTCCATTCCCAGACCGCACAGTGGGTTAAGGATCCGGTGTTGCTATAGGTCACAACTGTAGATCAGATCTGATCCCTGGCCTGGGAATTTCATATGCTGCAGGGTGACGAAAAAAAATTATACTCTGACTTCCATCTTTATGTAAATGGTCTAAGTAGCCTCATCTTTTAAGTAAAAGGTGGCAGGTGGCTCCCAAGTTTCCTATTAGTCAGAGTTCTAAGACTTGCACATACTCTGATGGAATTCTCCACTGATACACAATCTTTCGGAAAGACTCTACATATCAAACATATCAGAAGCCCTAAAAATATTCTATTTTGACTCTATGATTCCACTATTGTAAATATACCCTAAGGAAACAAATGGACACATGTGCACATGTGTATGGTAAAAGGCTGTTTATTATGGAGTTGTTTATAATAAAAAAATTTTGGAAGAACAATATTCATCCAGAGATGATTAGCATATAGATGTATTACTGGTATAGGCATAAGCTTGAAAAAAACAAAAAATTTCGGTATCATTTTCAGCAAAATTTTTAAAATTAATTTTATTAAATTTTTTTACTATAGTTGTTTTACAATATTCTGTCAATTTCTTTTCTTTTGTTCTTTTGTCTTTTTAGGGCTGCACCTGCAGCATATGGAGGTTCCTAGGCTAGGGGTCTAATCCAAGCTACAGATGCCAGCCTACACCACAGCCACAGCAATGTGGGATCCCAGCTGTGTCTGCAACCTACACCACAGCCACAGCAACACCAGATCTGAGCTTCGTCTGTGACCTATGCTGCAGCTTGTGGCAACTCCAGATCCTTAACCCACTGAGCACAGCCAGGGGCCAAACCCAAATCCTCATGGATACTCCAGTATAACCAGCTGAGCCATTATGGGAACTTCACTATACCGTTTTCTGGGACGGGGCACTCGGGGCAGAGAGGTGTGTAGGAAGCTGATCTCAGAAATCAAGCAGAAAGCCATCTTCTCAGGGCAGGTAAAGGGGAAATTAAGGACAGCTCAGGCTCAACCCAGAAACCTGTGAGCTGGGTCCTCAGCCCTTGCTGGTTTAACAGAGGGGAGACCTCCATGCTGTGTCTTAGTTAGAAGGTCTCACCAATGGGCCGCCCGTGAAGCCAGGGGTGGGGCAACGAGAAGGTGGTGACACTGAGCTCTGCCACTGCATCAGGATGCTCTAGGTTTGCTAAGTTCCGACCAGTCGCCCTGGGCGGACACCAATCCAAAGACACAAATGGAGCGGGGTTGGGGGGGGGGTTGGTCAGGAAAGCTGGTGAGGGGATGAACTTGATGGCCCATTTTAAATACCACCATATTTTTCAGTCCAATGAGGGTTCTTTTACAAATGTTCATGGACATTCACGAGACTGCAATGGGCCTTGGTATGCATCTACTGAGTGGACTTCCTTCTACAGTCTGGTGACTATTTAACTCCATGGGAACCTGCTGAATACCACCGTGCACCGTGGCCTGGACCAGGCCTCACAGAAACAGAGACAAGTCTATGCGGTTCTCATCCACGAGGGGCTCCCTCTACCCCATAAATGAGTGGGTGGCCATGAGCTCCTGGAGGGCAGGAATCACCCTTCCCTCTGTATTCCCACAGGGTCTCTGCAGAACCATCTATTCATCCCAAACTCAGCCTCATCTAGCACGTCTCTTGTTCATGGACACAGAGACCTTAGAGACTTAAATACGTGGGTCAGCACTGCGGCAATGCTAGCGATTTCCCAGCACTTATGACAGGCTGGACCCTCGCCTAAAATGGTATTAAATCACAGCCACCCAATGAGACAAAGCACTTTTGTTATTCCTGCAATTTGCTCGAGGTCACAGTTACTCAGTGGGAAGCTGGGGTTTGAACCTAGACTGCCCATTTCGGAGTACAAGTTCTCAACCACTACGCCATGCCCTGTAGGTGGTGGGTAAAAGAAGGGTGTGGTCTCTGCCGCTAAGGATTTCCTACCCTCCTGGGGACAGCGAGCTGAATGGCTGAGATCGCCAGGGGACGACAGAGCTCTGAGTGTGTGCTCAGACTGCGAAGGCGTCGGGGTTGAAATGGGGGAGCCCAGGAGCAGGGAAAGGCTCACAGGAGAGCACCTTGGAAAGTGAGTAAGTTCAGGGAGATAAAAATGCAAGGGGAGGGCTCTTGGTGGAAGCGCAGAGCCAGAGCCGTGTGCAAGGAGAACACTGCCCAGCGCCTTCTACCGACCAGTGCTACGTTCCAGGCACTGGTTTTGGAGGAAGGCGCAGGAAAGTTAGGATGTGGTTTCTTTTTTTGCCCTCAAGAACAAAAATATTTCAGACTAACATCTTTTATTCATGCAGTCCTATTTCTGAAAAGCTAAAAGTAACCTATAGGGTCTTATCAATTTTAGAGAAGAAAATCTTTTCTGCAGAATTTTCAAAAACTGGTAGAATTATTGAAATTTGGGATTAAAAAATATAATTGCTGACCATAATATGCTCAATATTTTTTTTATCTGTAAGAAATTATTTCAACAGTCAGGACCAAAGTAATTACTGGGGCTTAGTTATTTTATTATTATTATTTTTTATTTATTTATTTTATATTATTATTTTTTCCTTTTTATAGCTGGACCTGGGGAATACAAAGTTTCCCAGGCTAAGGGTCAAATCAGAGCTGCAGATGCCAGCCTACACCACAGCCACAGCAACACCAGATCCCAGCCACATCTGTGACCTACACCACAACTCATGGTAATGCCAGCTCCTTAACCCACTGAGGTAGGCCAGGCAGCAAACCTGTATCCTCATGGATACTAGTCAGGTTCTTAACCCATGATCCACAATGGGAACGCCTGAGGCTTACTTATTATAAACATATTCAAACTTGACCTTGCAACATAAACAAGAGACCCTAAATAGTTGTGTGAAAGGAAGATCAAGTCTGTGCCATGATGATGCCAAAGCATTCACCCCCGTGAATCACTGAGCAGAAAACAGGCCCACCCTGGTGTTGATACATTAAAACAAAAGAATAAGCCACATTTATAAAGCACAACCCACATGCCAGGATTTCTGTTAATTTTTCACCCACTGTCTACATTAATAGTCGCAAACGTTCTGTAGAAAAATGTTTGTGTCCTGACTCTGTAGATGAGAAAAGTGAGGTTTGGAAAGGTTGTTTTCCCAAATACCACATGTGGTAATGACAGCACAGATGCAAGGGCAGCCTCTGCTTCATTGTCCCACTCATTATCCACCGCATTTGGCTTGGTCCCAGATGATTCCCAATGACACGATGGCTGCCCTCTGGGCCAGCTCTGTGGCCCTGGGTTCTGCCGGGTGGACCTAAGGGTTTCTGGGCAGTGAGTGAAGCGTGCGTGTGTGGATGAAGTAGCTGGCAGGTTGGCTAGAATTGTCAGTATTCCCCTGTATTCTTGCTAAACATCTCAGGACATTTAACAGCTAACTCGGGTTTCAGAAAGGAAACCCAGGACTCTGTCTTCAGCCAGACCTCTGCCTTCTTTCTCCTCTGCTGGACTTTCCCACTGGCTGCAAGTCAAGCTCATTTTAAAACGTGGCCTGCCTGCCGACAAGCAGGGCAAGCTGGAGGGACATCTCCAGTTCCTCTGGTTCCTCAGACCTGTATGGAATAAGAGCTGGAAATGAGGGGAAGGGGTAGCCTGTCTGGTTGGCTGAGCCCCAGGCCCATGGCCCTGCAGGCTCCCAGCCACAGGGCTCTGTGTGTCCAGAGCTCCTGGAAGTTCTGCTGTGTTGCATTTGGCCACGTGCATTTGACACCTTGGAGAAAGAGGACGTCTTGGAAATGGGAAATTGGAGATCGATGGCAAAAGAGAGTAACTTGGGATATTCATTGGGCTTCAGAATTGAGTAAGGCTCACCCAGATTAACTTGAGATGCCTTAGCCATTCTTGCTAAAGGGAACTTCTATTTATATATAAGAGTTCCCATTACGGCTCAGTGGGAAGGAACCCGACTAGGATCCTTGAGGATGTGGGTTAGATCCCTGGACTCACTCAGTGGGTTAAGGATCTGGCATTGCTGTGAGCTGTGGTGTAGGTCACAGACGCAGCTCAGATCCTGCGTTGCTGTGGCTGTGATGTAGGCCGGCAGCTGTAGCTCCATTTTGACCCCTAGCCTGGGAACCTCCATATGCCACCAGTGGGGCCCCCAAAAGACAAAAACAAACAAAACCCAAGAAAACAAAAAAAAGCCCCACAGAAATTTAAACAGATCAAATGATACATTTTTTACCTACTAATTACATTTTCTAAGTACCAGTTTCTTCATCTGTGAAATGGAAACTAATAGTAGCTATCTCAAATTTTTTTATAGTTAAACTGAAAAAAAAAGAGTGTAAACATGCTTAGGACATTTCCTGATTGCTTAGCACATAGTAAAAAAAAAGAATACATAATAAATTAAGTCGTCATTAATGATATTACATTGTGATCATTAAGAAAATAGATGTGGAGTTCCCGTCATGGCACAGCAGAAACAAAGCCAACTAGGAACCATAAGGTTGTGAGTTCAATCCCTGGCCTTGCTCAGTGGGTTAAGGATCCGGCGTTGCCGTGAGCTGTGGTGTAGGTCACAGACGAGGCTCAGATCCTGAGTTGCTGTGGCTGTGGCGTAGGCTGGAGGTTACAGCTCCAATTAGACGCCTAGACTGGGAACCTCCATACGCCATGGGTTCGGCCCTTTTAGGACAAAAAAAAAAAAGAAAAAAAAAAAGAAAGATATCTTGATCTCTTTAGTAAATGAGATCCAGGCTCCAAAACTAGAGTGTCTGTGCCCTGGTGTCTCTCTTGCCTCTACAATCTAGGCTTGGGAACGCCACGGGTCCAGGCTGTGCCCACTGTGATTCTTCTGGTAGCTAACATCGCCTGGCTGGGGCCTGAAGCACATGAGTTAGCTGAATTTTATATGACATGTCTAAGGCGTGCACTTGAGCATTCATACACCAATGCTCTCAGGCTAGTTTTAAAATATTTTGACTTTTTTCTTTTAAAAGAGCTTTATCCACTATTATAGAGCAAATCAGAATGATCTGATTAGCATAAAGTCATAACTGCTAAAGAGCCTTTTTATGCGTGATGTGATCACCTTTGGGGAAATGAACTGATCTCAAATGTTGGTCTTACATCTGCTCTTTCCACACTGTGTCAACTTAATCAGGACCCCTCCCACCCCCACAAGAAAATCTCTCTTATCTCAGAGAAGTAGTGATGCTAATGGAAAAGTTTTCTTTTTTCTTTCTTTCTTTTTTTTTTTTTTTTTTGTCTTCTTGTCTTTTCTAGGGCCGCACCCGTGGCATACGGAGATTCCCAGGCTAGGGGTCTAATCAGAGCGGTAGCTGCTGGCCTACACCACAGCCACAGCAACGTGGGATCCGAGCTGCGTCTGCGACCTACACCACAGCTCAGAGCAACACCGGATCCTTAACCCACTGAACAAGTCCAAGGATCGAACCCACAACCTCATGGTTCCTAGTCGGATTTGTTAACCCCTGAGCCACGACGGGAACTCCAAAGTTTACTTTTCTTTTAACTGTGGTCTAAGAGAGTAGATTTCCTACTTTATCATAGTTCTAATATTATAAGACATGGAAAATTCATGCATGCAAATCTTGTTTATGAATATGGGGCCAGCCTGGATGCATCTTCTATGAACATGAGACATTTGGCTTTGCAGCTGGTAGCGTGGAGAATATGACATCCAGCCCTGCATCCTAGGAGACGTCCAGATTGCTTTATCATTACAGCGGTTGCAATAACTCTAGGCACTTTTCAGGCACCTGGATCTTCATAAATGGTTCAAGCCTCACTGATAGCATTTTATCCCTATGACTTTTAGACATTAGAGATCATTTGAGCTAGTTGGGTTTCTAAAAGCACATGGGAAATAAATGCAAGGAAAGCCTTAGAAACCAAATTTCTCAGTGCTTTATTTCACGGTTGCTACTCTTCAAAGAGACAAGTCAAATCTTGAGAGCCTGTGATGGCTGCTGTCAGGTCCAAGGAACACATCCCTGGTACACTTTCTGTTGGTCTTAAGGGTCCCCTCTTGGTTTCTGGTGGGATAAATGTAACCTTTCTGTAGAATCTAATGTATAAGTTGATTAATCCACAGCAGTCTTTTATATTTGTATGAGGAGCTCATAATTAGGTCCAACATTTATGTACTCGAAGTATCTCTTAGAAATCTTCCGCTTTCAATCTTGCCCAGGCTACTCTATTGTTTGAAAGGAATTGGATGGAAAAAGAGGACTTGGCTTTTAGTACAAAAGGCGCTAGAGAGCCTTTGGAACATTCATTTGTGCACTTGTATCTTTTGACACTCACTCAGTGGGTGAACTTGCACGGAGGAGAGCATGTCTAATGGGACTGTCTGACTCTATTTATTTTGTTATCGTCTTGCAGAGCTGTGTTTGGCATGCGGTCATTTAAGTCACCAGTCTCCAAAAAACTCGGGGTAACCCCACGTGGATCATTTCAAGTTTGCCCTAAACACCCAGACATGGACATTTTCTATGTGCTAATTTGGGGGGTTTGCCTTTGAGAAGAGTCAGAAAGCTAAGGAGAAGGGCCTCTTTTCTAATCCATAATTTACATGTCTTTAGGTTTTATTTAGTTTTATTCTTTAACATTAATTTAAATGTATTTGAGCTTTATTTTGTTTTATTACTATTTATGCAACTTCTTTCTCCTCTGCCAAAAAAAAATGAGTTTTGCACAGCTTAATTTAGGTCTTAATGTGTGTGTTTTGTATAAGCCAAATAAAAACAATTTTATATATGTTTTTGGCTGAGAACAAGGAAACGGGCATTTGTCCCAGGATTCTAGACTCTGTTTTCTGGAAGCCCAAAGAACTCCCCTTAAAACAACTGTATGGAAGTTTTTGATCTTATAACATTACTGATTAAATGTTTAATCACCACCCCACTGTATGTTTGCCTAGTTGTCATCTAACAGTTTCCAAGTTGGCTTAGAGATGCTGATACACCCTTCCCAGGGCCCACAGGCTGTGCATGCTCTGGTCCCTGCTGCTGCTCAGACCTCCTTGTGGAGTGAATGAATTCATGCATCTTACACTGAAGTCATAGAGCAGTGGTATTATAATCATAGACAAAAGCTAAAAAGATGCAGTAACTACAAGGAGATACCACCTCATAGGCATTAGGATGGCTACTAACGGAGTCCTCTTATGGTGCAGTGGGTTAAGGATCTGGCACTGTCATTGCAGTAGCTCAGGTTCGGCCCCTGGCCCAGGAACTTCTGCATGCTGTGGGTGCAGCTACCCCCCTCAAAAAAAGATGGCTACTATCAAAAAAGTAGAAAATCACAAGTGTCGGTGAGGATGTAGAGAAGTTAGAAACTTTGTCCCCACTGGTGGGAATGTACAGGGTGGAGCTGAAGTGGAGAACATTTTGGAGATTCCTCAAAAAACTGAAAGTAGCATTACCATATGATCCAGCAATTCCCCTTCTGGATATATGTTCCAAAGAATCAAAAGCAGGGACTCAGGCATTTGTATACCCATATTCGTAGAAGCATTATTCGCAATAGCCAAGAGGTGAAAGCAACCCAAGTGTCCACCAATGAATGAATGGACAAACAGAATGTGCTAGATACACACCATGGAATATTATTCAGCCTTTACAGGAAGGAAATTCTGACCAATGCTATGACAGGGACGAGCCTGGAGAAGAGCATATTAAGTGAAATAAGCCAGGTGCAAAACGACAAATATCTGATGATTCCACTTATGAGGTACCTAGAATATCAAGTTTATAGTCACGGAAAGGAAAAGATTGGAGGGCAGGAGCCAGGTGAAGAAGAGGATGGGGAATTGTTGAATAGATCTAGAGCTTCAGTTTTCCGAGATGAAAAACTTCTGGAGATGGATTGCTCAACGAAATGTGTATATTTATATAGTTGAACTGTAGACTTAAAAAGTGGTTGAGATGGTAAATTTTATACTATATGAATTTTATCATAACAAAGGATAACATAAACTATGAATTCAAGTTCTTGTTTTTGTTTTGTTTGTTTGTTTGTTTTTTGTCTTTTTGCCTTTTCTAGGGCCGCTTCCGCAGCATATGGAAGTTCCCAGGCCAGGGGTAGAATTGGAGCTGTAGCAACCAGCCTACGCCAGAGCCACAGCAACGCGGGATCCAAGCCCCGTCTGCAGTCTGCAACCTACACCGCAGCTCAAGGCAACGCGGGATCCTTAACCCACTCAGCAAGGCCAAGGATCGAACCCGCAACCTCATGGTTCCTAGTTGGATTTGTTAACCACTGAGCCACGACAGGAACTCCCTGAATTCAAGTTCTTAAATATTACTTTCTTGACTTCTATGGCTCAGTATCACGTACCTCATTCCAGAGGCCATCGGTTTCACAGTGTGTCAATGGGCAGATGGTGGTGGACACACACCTGCACCCAGCTCCCTGCAAGACGTGCTGCCCAGCCCAGGGAGCATGCTCAGTAGATGGCCTGCCTGTCAGCCACCGTGGGACCTGCCTGCTCCAGGCAGCCACCTGGTTGGGGTGATGTCCTTCCTGGGGTGATGGTGACTGAGCGTGAAGGGTGGTGAGGGCCTGGCCCTCTTAGCCGGATGTGGGACCCTGATGGTCAGCACTGGTCCAGAGTTTCCTGCACTGTGGCCAGGGCTTCGTCCGGCCTGCATTGTGGCTCTACTTCTTTCTCTGCCCAAATTTACTTCCACTTTCTTTCTTTCGTAGGTATGGATTCCTAATAGAAATGTTGCACCCAAATTCCATCTCAGCATCTGATTCTGGAAAGCTGAACTTGCCAATACCCATCAAGAGTGTTTTAAGATTAAGGTAATCTGACTCTTCGATTTCTAAACAAGAGTGAACTAATTTTTGAGTTATTTAGCAAAAATAATGAAGGCCATTGCATTTGAAGAATAAAACAAGTTGGAGTTCTGAATAGGCAAATTAAGGCTTTTTCTGATTAAGAAACTCACACACACATACACAGACCCCCAAACTAACATTAAAAATAATGCCACAAAATAAGAACTTTTGCTCAGAAGACCTAAATGGACTTGAAAGAAGATATACAGATGGACAACAGGCACATCGAAAGTTGCTCAACATTGCTAATTATTAGAGAAATGCAAATCAAAACAACAATGAGGTATCACCTCACACCAGTCAGAATGACTATTATCAAAAAGTCTACAGATAGCAAATGCTGGAGAGGGTGTGGAGAAAGGAGAGCCCTCCTACACTGTTGGTAGGAATGTAGATTGGGCAGCCACTATGGAGAACAGTATGGAGGTTCCTTAAGAAATCAACGATAGTGGAGTTTCCGTCGTGGTACAGCGGAATCAAATCCGTCTAGAAACCATGAGGTTGCAGGTTCAATCCCTGGCCTCCCTCAATGGGTTAAGGATCCGGCGTTGCCGTGAGCTGTGGTGTAGGTCGCAGACGTGACTCAGATCTGGCATTGCTGTGGCTGTGGCATAGGCCGGCAGCTACAGCTCTGATTAGACCCCTAGCCTGGGAACCTCCATATGCCATGGGCGCGGCCCTAAAAAAGACAAAACAAACAAACAAAAAACAATAGAGCTAACATATGATCCAGCAATCCCACTCCTGGGCATCTGTCTGGAGAAAACTAATTCAAAAAGATGCATGTACCCCAATGTTCTTAGCAGCACTATTTACAACAGCCAAGACATGGAAGCAACCTAAATGTCCATTGACAGAGGAATGGATAAAGAAGATGTGGTACAGATATATAATGAAATACTATTCAGCCATTAAAAAAAAGAAATAATAATATTTGCAGTAACATGGATGGACCTCCATGGTTACTGTATTAAGTGAAGTCAGTCAGAAAGAGAAAGATAAATATCATATAGTATGACTTATATGTGGAATCTAAAAAATATGACCCAAATGAACTTGTTTATGAAACAGAAATAGACTCACAAACCAAGAAAATAACCTTATGCTTACCAAAGAGGAAAGGGCGTGGAGCTGGGATAAATAGGAGTTTGCGATGAGCAGATATCAACTACTATCTCTAAAATAAACAAGGTCCTATGCATAGCACAATGAAATATATTCCACAACCTATAATAAACCATAGTGGGGGAAAAAAACACCTTTTGCTCTGTGAAGGTGGCAGTGCTTATAATTCAGATAAGCCTGTTTTATACAAAGCAGGTGTCATCAGACATTATTGTGTGTGTGCTTCTCCCAGGAGCATCTTCCCACACTGTAAATGTAGACAGTGACCAATGGGTTTGAAAGAAGCGTTACACATAAATATCCTAAGATAATAAATGGGTCAATCCATCACCAGGCCCGCTTGTAGTTACGGGGAGAGTAAGATAAAACCTGCAGGAAAGCCAAGGTGGAAGTTACCATGCAACTGAACCTTTTAAATATAGTTATTCCCTTTTGATGATTAACTGTATCTCTGAGTCTTCTCTTGGACTCTGGAAAAGCCCACGTCATTTCGGAATTTCTATGACAAAGTCCATACATCTGAGGAATCTTTCCAAACATTCCCGTTTCCACTAATGTGCCTTATATCCTGGGCCACGTGTACACCCCAAAGAGAATTAAAGAAATTATAATTCCTAAGTCATGTTGCCTTTACTTATCTGAATATTATAGGACCTCCCACAAGTAGAACAGTCTTAAACATAAATATATTTAAACCTTTCAAAAACAGCTGTGCATTATTTGTGATCATGGAAGGAAGAAAAGATGTAGCAATGGAAAATATTTCGTTAACATCCGAATTAACTCTATTTCCATTTGGCTCCTGAACGAGGTAAAAATGCCATCTCCAAGGTTTTTCTAAACTGTGATAATGATAGCTGATATTCACACACACTACGTGCCGTGTGCGCTTCACAAGGGTTATCTCAGGATTTCTTCCAAACAGCCTGCAAAGAAGGAATTATTATAGTACTCACTTTACGGTAAGGAAATACACAGCCTGGAGGGTTTAAACAAGTTGCCTAAAGTTACAGGGGAAAGAAGTGAGAGACACAGGAGGGACCCCAAATAGCTGCTGCAGGATTGGAGTTCATAAAGGCCTTGCCGGCCACACGTGAGTATAACCAGCCAGTGCATCAAGTAACTGTTTAACTGAAGGTTTACACTATACGAGCTGGAATTTTCATTAAATATTCTGAATTGTGGAACTTGTTGCTCTGGACTGACAGACTACAGCTTAAAAAACTACAAGACATTTCAATCAATTTTTAAGATTATTTTCCCATTAAAAATAAATGTCGCAGCCTTATTTAAAGAAGAAGATAGCCAGAAGGTTCCATTGTGGCTCAGTGGGTTAAGAACCCAACTAGTATCCATAAGGATGTGGGTTTGATCCCTGGCCTTGCTCAGTGGGTTAAGGATCCAGCCCTGCTGCAAGCTGTGGCATAGGCTGCAGATGCAGCTCAGATTTGGCATGGCTGTGACTATGGTGTAGGCTGGCAGCTGTGGCTCCAATTCAACTCCTAGCCCCAGAAACTTTCACATACTACAGATGCCTCTGTTAAAAAAAGCAAAACAAAACAAAACAAAAACAAAAAAATAACTTCTTTGGTGACTCACCTAAAGGAGAGAGTAGTAGGACATCAAATGACCCATTCGATAATCTAATCTCATTTACTAGGGAGATAATGATTCCAGTTTCCCGAACTTTGAAATTTACTCAACTCATTGCCAGAAATGTCATTGTGGAACAGAGAAATGATAAATACTCAGCATCTGCCTTGCCTGTCCTCCATGCTATGCTCATGGCAGACAGTACTAATAGATGCCAGCACCCCAGAGCCCAGACGTGTCAGCACAATCCACAGAAAGCTATTACCAAAGGGCTGGAAAACATTTCAGTGAGAGTAAAACTTTCGTCCTTTATTACTTGGAGGGCTGGAGCAAGGAGTTCAAGGTGCAGCTCTGGGTCCATAGGGCATTTACAGTGACTTCTGTCAACACCCCTGAACAGTCCTAGCCTCCTTTTAAATTTTCTTATCAGGACTGTGGCATTGTGTAAGAGAGGTTGTTGGTGGTGGTGGTCTTTTTTTTGGTCTTTTAATGCCCTGGCATGTGGAGGTTCCCAGGCTAGGAGTCCAATCGGAGCTGCAGCTGCTGGCCTACACCACAGCCACAGCAATGCAGGATCCAAGCTGCATTTGCAACCTACACCACAGCTCAAGGCAATGCCGGATCCTTAACCCACTGAGCAAGGCCAGGGATTGAACCCACATTCTCATGGATGCTGGTCGGGTTCATTAACTGCTGAGCCACAACAGGAACTCCAAGGAAAAGAGGTTTTTTAAAAAAATTTTGAAAAGGATTTTAAAAATTTTATTCATTCATTCATTCATTCATTGATTTTTGGCTGCCCCAAAGCACATGTTGTTTCTGGGTTAGGGATCAGATCTGAGCCACAGTTGCAACCTACACCACAACTGTGACAATGCCAGAGCTTTTAACCCACGCTACCAGGGCGGGGATCGAACCTGTGTCCTGGTGCTGATCCTGTGGCTCCACAGTGGGAACTCCAAGGAAGAGAGGTTGTAGGACAAAGGCTATTCTTCCCCCTTCCCTAGAGTTGTATAAGGCAACTGCACAGTTAGATAATACAATCTCACTCAGATTGATAAGAACTTAATGCATTGGTCTTCTGGCTAATATATTCTCAATATTAAAGGATCTTTTTTTCCCCTCCATTCAGATTTTATAAACATTTTTATGCCAGGCATGTTAGGTGATTTCCAGAAGCACTGGCTCTTGGAAACACACAATCGCAATGCTGATTCCTTCATAGAACTCTCCAGGCTAACAGGGACAGTTGTTTTGAAACCAACTTTATGGCAAACCTCAGATAACAACACACGGGAGAGGTCCCTTTGCTTATGAGTAGGGATAAGCACTGTGGCTTACAACTAAATAGAAAGAAATGCTCTCAGCAGGGAAGAGTCATTACCAATTTAATGAACCAGAGTTCTGTTTATAGCTCTGTGAAGGATCATAATGTGTACATTTAAATAAAACACCATGGCTTCGATTTTAAGCGTTAATATGTGAAATATTGCTCTCTTCCTAACTTTAAAAGTAAAGGTATAAAATTTGAATGTGTCTGTCAAGCTTACTGACAGGCAGTACACGATGAGAGACCCCAACCGAAGCGCAAACAGGACTCTAAACAATGACACTGCAGGATCTGGGGGCCCCGTGGGTCAGTTATGTTCCATCTATTATGGGGTTGATGGCTCTAATTAGCAAATTACATTTAAACATACCCTTATATACACTTGAATATGACACAGGTTTTAAGTTGTAAACCAAAGCAATGAAAGTGTCCTTTTGAGACTGAAGGGAAGGTCTCAGAGTTCCTTCTGTAGGCTCTTTGGCTCCATCAACCCTCCTTATTTATGGCATTTTCCATCGACTGTAAATTCCAGCATGTGGGGACAAGCTGGCTCTGTTCACCACTGTCTTCTCAGAGCCTGGTTCCATGCCTGGTCCATACCTGATGCTCAAGAAATATTCGTTGGATAAATGAATGAATGACTTTTTGAAAAGTATAACAACTAAAAAAAGGCTCTTGTGTGAGGACTTCTGTAATTTATGAGCTTACGTTCCTGAAGAGCCATATATGTATATAATTTTTTAAATTAGTAAATTCAATTGTCTGGCCTCCAAGGGCGTGCCACCTTAGATGATCTGAGCCAGCTCTCTGGGAACTGGGATCCAAGTACCTCTGGGGATGGGAAAGGGGTTCCAGGTGGTCCCCAGACCAAAAACAAAGCACTGTAAGGGAATCAAAATGTGGGTCTTTGTTTCCACCTATACTCTCTACTAAAACCAGTTTTCCTGAGAACACACAAGCAAACTCCTCCACAATCATCACCATGTCTCCTCCACTTTCGAATTACAAAGAAAGAAAGGCATATTTCTCACTCGGTGTGACTCTCGCCAGGGATGGGGAAACTCAGGTGACCATAAAACCCACAACCGAAACAGGGGCATTCCTGGGAGTGAAAGCTGGCTCCTTCCGTAGTTGACCAAGGAGTTTTGAGGGTAACGCGATTACAACTCCCCTCCCTCCTTCTGAAAATACTCACTAAAAAGGTGCCTCTTAGTGAAAGAGTAGCAGGTAAATGAATAACGACTTGTTGTTTATTGGTAAACTTTATTTCTTTTTTTTTTTGGCCACACAGTGGCATATGGAGTTCCCACGCCAGTAATCAGATCCGAGCCGCAGGGGGACTTGCTAGGCTGGGGATTGAACCTGGTGCTGTAGAGACGCCACTGACCCCGCTCCATCACAGCAGGAACCCCACGTATACTGGTAAAAATGTAAAGGTATTTCTAGATATTCATCAACGGCTCTCATGAGCTAGTGACTTTCAAAATTTTGTTAGGAAAAAAAGGAGGATCCAGTTGAGCTGCCAGTGAGTAAATCAAAAGCGACGTGCAAACATGTTCATAGCATCATCGCTCATCATATTCCAGAAAGGAATGAGCCCAAATCTCCATCAACTGTAGGAGACAGAAATCAATTGTGATGTAGTGACACAATGGAACCCAACTGAGGAATGAAAAAGGACGAACTATCACCACATAGCACAGGTGACTTCTGGGCTACAACCCACAGGTCTGCAAGGCTAGAGGTTGCCCAGCCTCCAGACTGAAGAAGGAGCCTCGGGACAGCAACAGAGACATGAGTGGTTTGTCAGATGGGGCTCTTACCTAAAGGGTCCCTGGGTAATACCCTGGCGTTTACAGCAGATGGCAGGCAGGACTGGGCAACAGTCTCCTCTCTGTTCCTGGGTGGGTCGAGGCCACCATTTACAGGAGGAATTGCCACCAGGTGGGCTCCGTTACCAGCACTCACCAAGCCCTATGATTAAGAGAATTGGGTTCTCATGTGAGCGGAGCAGGGCATCTACAGGGAGCAAGAGAACAGCCATCTGAGAGGCCTGACCATACAATGACTTTCACAAACGCAATTTCAGAGGGTATAACCCTGTGATTCCCTGTGTACGAAGCTCACCAACAGACTAAAGTAACGCCAGCTAGCTTTGGGTGGGTTATAGGCTGTGGTCGGCAGGGAGGGCGTAAGCGAGACCTTAGGAGAGATGGAAGTGTTGTCTCTTGATCTGAGTAGTGGTTAAAAGGGTTTATCTATATTCAGAATCTCACTCAACTTCACACTTGCGATGTGTAAACTTTATGGAAGTTACACATTAACAAGAAAGAAAAAGAAACTGAGGTATTGAATCCACGAAGTGCTTAGACACAATGCTAGGGGCTGCGGATACCGTGATGAAGCTTAAAGACAGGATAACCTCATCCTAGTTATCCCTTCTTTTGCCCTGGTTACTGACACTTACTTGCATGCCCCCAAATTGCTGGTTTTGGTGATAAATTACACTGCTGTCCTAGGTCCCAGTAATATGTAATGAAGCTCTCCCCCAACTGAATGGCTTCAAAGAGCAATCATTTTAACATACTTCCTGGTATCATAGGTGGGAATTCACGTAGGGCTCAAACCACAGTAGTGACAAAGCCAGATCCACAACCCACTGAGCTACCTCCGTATGCCTTGGGTGCAGCTATCCGTGGTACTCGGCTGGCAGATGGGCTCAGGAAGTTCTGCAAAATGCAGGCTGGCATTTTGGGGAGGCGGGAAGCTGAAGACTGGGGTCAGCTGGGAGTACTGACTGGGGCACCTCCACGTGGCCTCTCCAGGGAGTGGTCTCGGGGGTAATCAGATGGCTCGAAGGTGGTGCCTGGCCAGGTGGAACCTACATGGCCTTACATGACCTGGGCTTGGAAATCACTTGGTGTCACTCCTGACTCACTCTGCTCACGGTCAAAAGGAGGGGGCAGAGACCCCAGCTCCGGTGGGAGGCGTGTCAAAGAGTCTGCAGCCATTTTTGAAAAACCACATGCTGTCCTTAGCGACGTCCGCTAATCACACACTCTCAACACCTTTCTCAACATCCTTTTCCCCTCCTCCATCCTCAGGGTGACTTCATTAGCTGGGACGCGCAGTCTCTCACCTGTAGCCCTGAATGGTGCTCTGTGTGTACTCTTGGTTCTGGTTTCTCTTTGTTTATCTGGTCTTCCTGGATGTTAACTAATGTCCCATTCCACGTCTGTCAAGCTCTTGGTAAAAAAAATTCAGAGCAAATCCCTGTTGTTGTTTTTTTCCTTTTTGTCTTTTTCCAGGGCTGCACCCGCGGCATATGGAGGTTCCCAGGCTAGGGGTCGAATTGGAGCTGTAGCCGCCAGCCTACACCAGAGCCACAGCAACGCAGGATCCGAGCCATGTTTGTGACCTACACCACAGCTCACTCGGATCCCTAACCCACTGAGCGAGGCCAGGGATTGAACCCTCAATCTCATGGTTCCTAGTCAGATTCCTTAACCACTGAGCCATGACGGGAACTCCGAGCAAATCCCTGTTTATTTATTAACTAAAATGCAAACTCCTGGTGGCTCAGTGGGTTGTGGATCTGGCTTTGTCACTACTGTGGTTTGAGTTTGCTCTCTGGCCCAGGAACTTCTGCAGGATGTGGGCACAACCAAAAAAAAAAAAAAAAAATTCAAACTCCTCTGCCTGCTAATCAAGGTTCTTGATCCCCTAGGGCTAGCCGAACTTTCCAAACTTATCTTCCATAGCCCCTTGCATGCACCTTAACACTCACCAAATATCCCTTTTTAATTTTCATTGTCTAAGCCCACCCTTCACAGCCTCAGTATGAACTCAGAGTTTCTTCTGTCTGAAATGTGTGTTTTCACTGGCCACCCCATCCTGCCCCACTCCACGTCCTTGCCTGCCCTGCCCCGCCCCAGCCCAAATCTAACAATTCTGTATGGTTCTGATAAAACGCTTCCTCCACGATGCTTATTAGTCCATTCAGCAGCATTTATGGCAGGGCTTCTTTGTCAGGCTCTGTTCTTGGCCCTGGAAACACAGTGGGGATAGGCAGACAATGTCCCCCATCTCAGAGAGTTTACAAGTCCTTATTTGGAAATAATGGTGTCCTTTGACGTCTCATGAAAATTCATTGCTTTTTTTTTCTTTTTTTTTTTCGGCTTTTTTTTGTCTTTTAGGGCCGCACCCGCGGCATGTGGAGGTTCCCAGGCTAGGGGTCCAATCAGAGCTATAGCTGCTGGCCTACACCACAGCCACAGCAATGCGGGATCCGAGCTGCATCTGCAACCTAAACCCTAGCTCATGGCAAAGCCAGATCCTTAACCTACGGATCGAGGCCAGGGATCAAACCCGCCACCTTGTGGTTCCCAGTCAGATTTGTTTCTGCTGCACCACAACAGGAACTCCTTTTTTTTTTTTTTTTTTTAACAAATTAAGTTTATTTTTTTGTTGTTGTTGCTATTTCTTGGGCCGCTCCCGCGGCATATGGAGGTTCCCAGGCTAGGGGTCGAATCGGAGCTGTAGCCACCGGCCTACGCCAGAGCCACAGCAACGCGGGATCCGAGCCGCGCCTGCAACCCACACCACAGCTCAGGGCAACGCCGGATCATTAACCCACTGAGCAAGGACAGGGACCGAACCCGCAACCTCATGGTTCCTAGTCGGATTCGCCAACCACTGCGCCACGACGGGAACTCCAGGAACTCCTTTTTTAAGGGCCTCACTGGCGGCATATGGAGGTTTCCCAGGCTAGGAGTCAAATCAGAGCTACAGCTGCCAGCCTATACCACAGCCACAGCAACGCAGGATCTGAGCCTCAATCTGCAACGTACACCTTGGCAACGCCAGATCCTCAACCCACTGAGCGAGGCCAGGGATCGAGCCCCCATCCCCATGGATACTAGTTGGATTCGTTTCTGCTGAGCCAGGACAGGAACTCCCGATTGCTTCTTTTCTTATGTTACTTTTGGCGGTTGTGCAAGCTAAACATTAAGGTCCTGAAACAGCATGACCTTGAGAAAGTTCCTGACCTTCTTTGGGCCTCAGTTTTCTTTTCTGTAAAGTGGGGATACTAATCATATCTAAGACATAGTTGCCATAAATCAACCATGTGATTAAAACACCCAGAATAGAGTTTGGTAAACAGTAAAATATAAATATGTTGTAGTAATTACTATCATCATTATCACCATCATCATTCTTAGCTATTTGATTTTTTCCTCTTCTCCTCTTCCCATTAGAGTATAAACTTTTGGAACTGGGTCATATATCTTATGTATTTACGGTGTTTTGAAGAATGTGTGAGCTTTTAAGTCAAGCAGAGATATTGGATCCGGCCCTGCATCTCATTAACAGACCTTGGGCAAGTTACTTTTCTGTACCTTATTTTTTAATGTTTAGATCCTGAATAATAATGCTTAAGACACAGAGTTGTCATACTGATTTAAGGTGGTAACATTTATAAATTGCCTGGTACTTAAGGTGATGATAAAATTATAACTCTGACAATGCCTTGACCCTCCCCTACTTAATGTGACACAGAATTTAGTAAGTATCATTCTGGACATTCCAATGCCTTTATAAACATCATTTTCTTCACTCGGGATGACACTATGTTTAATTAATCTCTTGTATCATTTACTGTAAATAGCAGATGTCTTTAAATCTCAACCCATATAGTTTCGCCTCATCTTTTAAAATAATTACATAGCATTTCTTTATATACGTACCATAATTTATTTAATCAGTCTCTTACAAATGAATATTCAAGTGTTTTCAATTTTTCCCATTATATGCCACTCTATAATCAAATGAATTACATACACACATTTCTACCCTGACTTGTTATTTCCTGAAGATAGATGATTAGAAAGAAAATTGCTTGGCTAAAGGAAATATGCTTATAGGTTTTATGAATACTGATAGGTGGCCCTTCCAGCTGCTGAATCTACCACTATTCCTTCCAGTAGGGCCCATCCCTGTTTTAGACATTTTGTCAACATGAGACTTTGATCAAGACTGTACCTCTTCCTCAAGGTTTATTTTTTCATTTCTCCTTTTAACCTGTCAAAATATCCCCAGTAACACAGCTTAAGAAAAAAATAATGTATCGGGAGTTCCCGTTGTGACTCAATGGGTTAAGGACCCGACATTGTGTCTATAAGAATGCAGGTTTGATCCCTGGCCTCGCTCAGTGGGTTAAGGATCCGGCCTTATGTAAGCTGGGATGTAGGTCACAGACGCAGCTCGAATCTGGCATTGCTGTGGCTGTGGCTGTGGCCAGGGGTGTAGCTCTGATTCAAGCCCTAGATGGGGAACTTCCATATACTGTAGGTGCAGCTGTTAAAAAAAAAAAAAAAAAGGTTGAATCCTGCCTTCTCTAATCCTGTGAAGACAAACAGGGAAGCTGCTGAAAGATCAGCTGTAACAAAATTCAGCCACTGGGACAGTGAAGCCGGTCCCTCCCAGAGAAGGAGAATTCCCACATGTTCCGGCTTCCCTGTAGGGTGTCTCCAAGAGCAGCATTATACAGGCTTCATTGCCACCAGAATGAAGCAGGGGCCTCAAATTTGGACTCTGGACTCCAGTGAAACCCTCACACCTTCTCAGTTAGGTGAGGCCAAGCAGCAGGATTTACACTGCGGAAGGGTGTTATCCTTCTAAGAGCTGTGTCATCAGGATGCTGTGCCATGTGTGGCCTCCTAAACTGACCTGGAAAGTAGAGTTGGCCTGCGGTTACTTTCTGGCTGAATTTCCTTGGGTCTGCACTGATATTTTTGGTTCTGAGGTACACAGCCTTCGCTTATCGCCATGGTTATTAAGGGCCTTGAAATCCCTTTAGACCTTTGATTTACTGAGTCTCTTGAGTGGCAAAAAGATACTTGATTCAATCTAGAATATGTATAAAAATATAGATATTCACTGTGCCATGACAGACTAAAAGTATACCTTATTGCTGGAGAAACGTCTCTGGGGATGGAAGGGGGAGCATCAGAGAAGCAGCATTTCGGGACAGTTGCCTCTGGCTGATGGTAACGCCGGTTAGCTCTCAGGCTGCCTTAACAGGCAGAGCTCCTAAAACACCATCCTGGGGAAGGATGGGGGGGAGAAAAGGAAAGAACACAAGTAGCAATCACTAAAATGTCAACTGCTACAGGAATAAGAGAAAGAATTGGAATTATCTGAGGATCTGGATACAGGCTGGTCCAAAGAGCTATGGGAGATAAGAAGAGAAAAGAGTATTTTGGAAAACAGACACCTAGAAGATGGTAGAAGGATTGTCAGTGAGCTGTGCTGAACACTGCAGCACTGGGAGGAGAATGGAGGTCAGCCTTCCCTTAGCCGTTGTTTTGTGAGAGTGTATTATTTGTGGGGCATGGTGCTAGAGGCTAGGAATACAAAGAAAATCTGAAACGATAACTTAGCTTCCTATAACTTCCAACAATGGTGTGGGAGAGAAGTGTAGAAATATTTGAAGTGCAATGAGGTAAATGGCACAATAAAACTATGTGTGAGGAAGAGGGAAGGAATCATGATAGGAGTTTTGGAGATGGTTACAGGTAAGATTGAGCTAAGTCTTGGTAAGGAACTTCCACGTGGAAAAGGGAGGTACAGGTGTTACAGATGAAGGATATGGTGAAGGAGAAGGGGGATGAGGTCGTGGTGCCTGGGAAGGGGCAGTGAAGGATGGCTCAGGACTACGTAGTACATGCAGCTGCAAAAGCCAGCAGGACCACAAAGGGTCAGGCACAGATGCTACGTGGAAGAGCGAATTTTAGCTGCGGAGAGAAAGGTGCCACTGCAAGATTTTTAAGCGGGAGTTTGAATGGTTAGTTTCCTACTTTAGAAAGACCACTGAAGGGACACAAAAGGATGGATGGGAATGAAGCAATCACCAACAGGAAGCCCATCTGCTTCCTGAGAAGTCTAAATGAGAAAGAATAAGAACCGTAGTCAAGGCACTGGGGAGAATGGAGAGATCCAGAAGGTCTTTAGAAGGTTACAAATGCGTTCCATGATCATTTCGTGATAGGAAATGAAATCGATAAGAACTGGATAAGGTGGCTTCCCTGTTTTGGTTTGGGACAATGAGAAGAGAGTGAAGGATGACGGTGGTGACATCAGCTGAGCTGAGGGCCAGCAGAAAACCAGTAGATTTGGGAAGGATGGACACAAAGAGTTCAGGGTCAGATAAGCAACAAAAATATCACTGTTGGGTTTGTTGACTGGGAAGTTCTTTGGCAATGAGAGAGAGAGTCAGAGAAAAGCAGAGAGACACTGAAGGCAGGATAAAGGAGAGAGTGGAGAGGAAGGACTTCTGGGCAGGAAGGACTCACTCTAGTTTATTGCATATTTCTGGCATGTAAGTTTCTTCCTCATTGTATGTCTCCCATAAATCATGAATTGAATTAAGAAAGGGGAAGGGTTAAAATCCAATTAGGAAGTGGGCTCCACCCTACCAGAAATACATAGATATCAAAAATTTCATAGAACTTAAAAAAAAAAAATCCCCACAGAGTCACTCTGGTATAATATTTTAAGGGTTGCTCCAAGAAAATAAGATCATGTAAGTAGAATTTGGAGATTTAAAGGAATGAGCATCTCCGAGTTCTCATTGTGGCTCAGAGGTAATGAACCTGACTAGTATCCAAGATGATGGTTCGATCCCTAGCCTTGCTCAGTGGGCTAAGGATCTGGCATTGCCATAGCTGTGGTGTAGGTCACAGACGTGGCTCAGATCCCATGTGGCTGTGGCTGTGGCCAGCAACCACAGTTTCATTTCAACCCCTAGCCTGGTAACTTCCATATGCTGTTGGTGCAGCCCCCACCCCCAAAAAAAGAAAAAGAAAAAAAAAAGATAAATAAATAAAAGAATGAACATCTGGCCATTACATCAGTCCAGTGTTAGTATTAGAAATACAGGGAATAATTTTTTATTTTATCTTTTAAAAATGTTTTATTCTAAATGTAGCTGATTTACAATGTTCTGTCAATTTCTGCTTCACAGCAAGGTGACCCAACCATACATCCATATACATTCTTTTTTTCACATTATCCTCCATCGCGTTAACACAGGGAATAATTTTGTTTTTGCTATGTCATAAGTGAAGGGTTGATAGATTCCTTGTCTGACAGTCCATGAGGGACCACTTGTGAATGACTTTGTCTTTGAACTGATGCCTGCTCAGAAGTTGGCCTTCAGTTTAACGGAGGAATAATTAGATCCTCTAAACTCAGTTGTAATTGTTCCTGGGGTAATTTCTAGGACTGAAAAAAACCTCTCTATGTGGAGCAGATGTTCTAAGGAAAGATTTTTTTGTACCCCTATAAAACTACCCTTCATCCTCCGTAGCAGGGGGTCTACTTAAGGCAGAGTATGAATGCAGAATGGTTTTGCAAATCAGGCCCCCAAACTCAGAAAGTACCCGTATCAGCTGAGTTATATTTACACCATAGAAACCCCAGAGAACCGCATCTGCTGTGGTGGGGTCAACAGGCTTTTCTGAGCCCCCTGAATAGCCAGGGAGAGGGGGGCCCAGCAGTACTCCTCGGATGCCTGTGGCTTTGCAACTCACCCCTTGGCTTGAAGGCCCAGGACTGTGGGTGATGGGAGGGTTTACATCTTCGGCCACAAGACTGGTGGGGTCAGTGCTAAGACCTCACTCTCCTTCACAGTCCCTCTAGGGACTCGAGACAGACCAGGATCCTGTGTGGCACATCTGATGTACTAATTTCTCATCCTTGAATTTCATCCACCCAGTTTCAATTTCATTACGCATGGATTATGGTTCATAATTTAAAAGGAAGGATTTATGTGCACAAAATAATTTCAAAAGTGGACTTGGGCTCTATTATTCAGTAGCGTCTTTCTGTTCTTCAGTTCACACGGCTCTGCAGAGGATAAGAAACTGTATCTTGAAGGGTACTTGTTGCTTTGTCCAGAGGGCTACCTCTCTGACTGATCCGTTTAAGAGAATTCCTGTTGTCAAACTGAACCTGACAGCACTAATGGCCTGAACCTACCCAGAACCCAGACTGGGACTTGAACCCACGTGCTAGGACTCGAACCCAGCCAAAACCCAGATTGGGACTTAAACCCACGGTTTTAAATTCAAATTACTCACCCTGTGTCTGGACTCACTAAGGTTCAGGTTCTTTATGTCTCCGAGCAGAAGGAATTCAGCGAGAGACAAAGAGATAGGCGAGAAACCGATTTTCTAGTGTAAGACGCTTGTGAGAGATGCAAACAGGCAGGCAAGGAGGCGTTGCCTGAGGATCTTCCAAGGGGAGTGGGGGTTGGAAAAGCCCGCCTCTTCCTTTCTGGGAGCAGTAGCTCCTCCTTAGTATCCGGTAAGGTGTGAATTCAAATCAGCTGAAGGGCGGTCCTCAAACTCCTACCCTAGGTCTGAATCTGATTGCAGGCTTCATCCCATCCCCCACCCAATAACCTGAGACAATTCTCGCACCTCCACCAGCCAAGCACGCCTGCCTTGTTCTGATGGTTTTCTTGAACATACTGTGGTCTCCCATCATCCCCCAGGTTTCCTTTTTTTTCTTTCTTTCTTTCTTTTTGCCACTTCTAGGGCCACTTGCGCGGCATATGGAGGTTCCCAGGCTAGGGGTCTAATTGGAGCTGTAGCCGCCAGCCCACGCCAGAGCCACAGCAACGCAGGATCCGAGCCGAGTCTGCAACCTACACCACAGCTCATGGCAACGCCAGATCGTTAACCCACTGAGCAAGGGCAGGGATCGAACCCGCAACCTTGTGGTTCCTAGTTGGATTCGTTAACCACTGCGCCACAACGGGAACTCCCCCAGGTTGCCCTCTTTATCTGTGATCCCTTATTGGGACTTCTACAACCACCTGTGCCTACTCCAGCCCTATCAAAACTTTGGTCCAATCAGAAGCCTGAGGGAAAGCCCTCCAGCAAGATTCTTTACAGAGACCCATGTAGAGAAGCCCAAGGGTCAGAAAGGAGAAGTGTGCCCAGCAGTGCCCAGACAAAGAAAGGGGTGAGGAGGTGTCTGTCCAGTGAAGAGATGCACCGGGATTTAGGTTCCAGAAACACAGAACTAGTCCTCCAATGTTTGCGTCATTGAAATGCAATGGAATCTTCCTATTTTCCCGCCAGACTTCCACAGGGGGGGCTTTTGTCCTCAGAACCAGCTGTAGCCCAGGCCATTTTCCCCAAATGAGCAGGTGGATGCTAACAACTGGGCAGGCTTTATTTTCAGACATAATTAGTGCAATGACAGATAACTGAAATAATAGGCAATGAAAATATTTTCTAAAAATATTTTATATATATGTTTAAAAAAATTTCTTTGCTAAAATAACGGTCCAATGACTCTGTTTGCTGGTAAGATAAAACCCTTCTGATACAAGTCCTTATGCTGTGCCCCGACTATGGCTGTGTTTTCTTTGCATCTCCCGTGGCTGGAGGTTGGCTCACACCTGAGAGGCCCGCCCTGTGCATCCTATCTTTCTATTTATTATTACTTCTCTTTTCCTCCAAGAAACCAAAAAGCAAGAATGCATTGCTGTAGGTTGAGTTTCCTAGGAAATAACCCCTGGAATAGAGCTTTGTGTATAAGGATATGGCCAGGAGAGTTCTGGAGATTGACACCTGTGCAGGAGGAAGGAAGAAGAGATGGACAGAGGAAGACACAGCCACCAAACTGGCTGCAGCTTGTCCTGATCCCCCCGGAGCCCTGGGGCGGGATGGTCCTCTGAGTTGTTCTGGCTTAAGGCAACCACAGTGTCTGCCATTGGGTGTGCATTGCGCCTGGGGAGGGGCCATGAACTTGGGCAAGGCAGAGCAATTCCCAGAGGGGACTCGGCTGAGATCTGGAAGCTAAGCCTCCCAGCAGCTGGAGCAGGAGCGCCTGAGAAGCGCAGGGAGAGGCCTGGGAGGCACAGGTCAGCACAGCTCCTGGCTGACTTGGCTCTTGATTCTCTGCAAAGCTGGGTGCATCTCTTTCCCAAGGGTTCTTTGTTTTCCACCAACAAATCTGCCTGGTCTTGGGGTTTGAGTTCCTGTGTGTGCACTCAGTGAGCGTGCGCGCACGCGTGTGTGTGTATGTGTGTGTGTGCATATCCTACACCATAGATCCTTGTCTATTGCTGTATCTACACGATCCAAAGCTGTGTCCACCCAGGTGTGCTGTGCTACTGGGTTCAGATCTGATGGGACCTTCTGGGTGAGCAGAGGCAGATAAAGGCTGGAGAGAGAAGATGCTTTTTAAATGATGTGGGTTTTTTTTTTTTTTTTTTTGTATTTTTAGGGCCACACCTGCAGCATATGGAAGTTTCCCAGGCTAGGGGTCTAATCAAAGCTGTAGCCACTGGCCTACACCAAAGCCACAGCAATGCGGGATCAGAGCCACGTCTGCGACCTACACCACAGCTCATGGCAACACCGGATCCTTTAACCCACTGAGTAAGGCCAGGGATCGAATCTGGGTCCTCATGGATGCTGGTTGGGTTTGTTAACTGCTGAGCCATGACAGGAACTCCCTGAAATGAGTTTTTAAAAACTGCGTCTGACTTGAAATCTCTGCCAGGGCTGGTGCAGCCTTAAGGATCACAGAGTTGAGGGTTTGCAGCCAGAGGATGCCAAGCCGGCATGTCCCCTCCCAGAGCGGTTTGTGATCCCTTGGTGGTGCTTGGTCAGTGAAATGTGTTCTTAGACCAGAGAAATACACATCTCACTGAGGAGTCTTAGCTCTGGGATCTTGGCTGTGGTGAGCTGGCCAGTTTGAGAAGGCCGAGCGGTTGTCCTGACAAGTGAAAACTGGAGACCTGCTAACGGTTCCAAGGGTGGCCGTGTCCTGCTCTTGAGGGACACAAACATTCACAGACACAGTACCTTCAGCCTGGGCAGCGCTGGCTGGCACCCTGAGGCGCTGGGATCCTCTCTACCTGATTTCTTGGCCTTGGCGGTGGCAGCTCTGCGGGCTAAGCCGTCGTGCCCGTGGTCTGCGTGGCTATAACCAGTGAGGTGCTCGCCTGCCGGCCTGTTCCACATGGCACCTGCTCTCTCTGCTGTTCTGGTGTAACTGTAGAAGAAGCCCTTCTCGTTCACATGAATTTCTTGAGATCTGGCTTTTGAGTTGAGGCTGCTCAACACCAACCCTCTTGAGCTTCCTCTAAAGCCTGGCAAATGGTCTTAGGAAGTCCTAGCTTGTCCAGTGCATGTGGCCTCTACAGCCTGGAGGGTCCCTCCCACACAGGCAGGGTCCTTGGCTCTGCCCAGTCTTTTGTCTTCTACCCTAAGACAGACTGGGAGCAACTGGCGTCGACGACATTTTCCATGAGCTTCTTTTTTTCTCAAACAGGCAGGATTACAAAATTCGGAACCAAAGGAAATGCTGGTGGAAGGACAGAGAGATGTTAATTTTTTATTAGGTCCAGGGAGTCCTCTTGCATTCTTTTTTAGACTCAGGGAGCTGTACTGATTTTTATTTTTTTTATTATTTATTTATTTATTTATTTATTTTTTGTCTTTTGTTGTTGTTGTTGTTGCTATTTCTTGGGCCGCTCCCATGGCATATGGAGGTTCCCAGGCTAGGGGTCGAATCGGAGCTGTAGCCACCAGCCTACGCCAGAGCCACAGCAACTCGGGATCCGAGCCGCGTCTGCAACCTACACCACAGCTCACGGCAACGCCGGATCGTTAACCCACTGAGCAAGGGCAGGGACCGAACCCGCAACCTCATGGTTCCTAGTCGGATTTGTTAACCACTGCGCCACGACGGGAACTCCTGTACTGATTTTTATAACGGAGCTACACTGTCTGGTGAGCAGATTCCTAGTTTAGATGCTGAAAGTCATCTTGCACCCTCTGCTACAGGAGATGCTGGATGCTTTCCCAGGTAATGGTGCTGTGAACACAGTTACAGGTGGGAAGAACCCATAGTCTTCTGGTCTGAGGCTGTTGGCGTTCCCTTGATGGTGGCTTTCGGTGTGAGGCTGGCATTAGGAGAGAGTCTGAGGACTGAGAAATGCCCCTGAGGAGAAAATGCCTCCTGAGGCAGGAGGTCCTAACATGGAAAGCCATGGACACCCCTCTCCAACCCCCAGCCACCCCCAGACTCGAGTAACCACAAGTGTTACCACACCTGTTTTAGTCAAAGGAGCAAAAGGGGGATGACTTCAAAAAATATTTTATAATATTAATAATATGACTCATACTTCAAAGCAACTAATTGGCTTAGCGTGCAGAAATCTCTTCAGCGTAGTTATTATGACACTTTGTCTTAGACATCATCTGAAAAGAGGAGGAGGCTTATTTTTGCAGCAAGTGTAGACTTCTGTTTTTATTCAAAAATAGCATTCCCCCACTTCCCATTAATGGTACAAACAGAGACGCTTTCTGGTTAGAATTAAATTTGGAATAATTTGAGTAGTCTTAAAGAGACAGTAATTTTAAAAAAAAACCCTTAAAATCATGCTTTTCAATAGTTTCTCCATCACGTGGTGGAAGGAGGGAAGAGAGATTTATTTTTCTAAGTGACTTTTTAACATCCTGGGGTGAGAGAGGCAGAGGGAGGGGGGGAAAGTGGGAAGAAAGAGAGCGACTTGGGGTGGGGGGAAGGGGGGAAGGGGGAAAGGGGGTAGGGGGAGAGACTGGGGTCTCACGTGGGTGTGAAAAAAAGTTTCCTTTGAACGTCCACTTTTTATTAAAGTATACAGCTAAATTAAAGAATTAGAGCACTCTCAATTTAAAACCTAACAAATACACCAAGAGTCAAAGCCAGAGGCAAGAAAGGGCCTCCCGAAATGCTGGCCGCTACCACTCTTGCTGAGGGTTAGAAATGAACGGAAAATGCCCTTCGCTGGTCAGTATAAACAATGGATATCATTTTGGTTTCCAAGTAACATTTTCCTGCACAGCTGCAGAAGAAAGAATTCTCAATTAAATAAATGACTCACTTGAGAATGAAAAGCATTGGAAAAGGCCAAAAGAAAAAAAAAAGACAAGAAACGAAAAGGAGGAATCAATTAACAGTTGCTGTTCTCCTCCGGAGTTACTCACCTGGCAGCTTCAGAAGAGCAGCGTCTCAGGTAAAGCCTGACATAGATACACAAGGGTGTCCTGGGGAGATGGCTTATCAGAACCGCTTAGGCCTGTGCCCATCTCAAGTATTTCTGTCACCACCATCCCTTCATCCCCATTTTACCAGTTTTCTGCTGCAGTGGTTCATTCAGGAATTTTTCTCCCCTTTACTTTTCTCCCCTTACTATTCTTCCAGGCACCCCCAAATGTGGGTACTCGCCTTTCTGTTGTGGCCCTCTGGGTGCATTCAATATGAAGATGTAATTTTGAACAGGCTATTTTGATAGAACTTAAAAAAAAAAAAACCTATAAAACTGGAGTTCCCTGGTGGCCTAATGGTTAAGGACCTGGCATGGTCACTGCTGTAGCTCTGACTACTACTGTGGCGCAGGTCTGATCCCTGGCCGGGGAACTTCTGCATGCTGCCAGAAAGGCCAAAAAAAAAAAAAAAAAAAAAAAAAACCAAAGAAAAATGAACCCCCCCAAACTGTAAACCCCAGTCCTTAACAAACTACTAGATAATATGTGAAATGGACCTTATTTTTCATGTGCTTGACTTACTTACTCTGCACCCATCTCATTCTCTGGTCCCAGAAGGGCCTTTGGGGAAGATTCTGGAATTGGATATGTCCAAAGGACACCTTAGTTGATGATATCAAAGATTGTCTTCAGGAGTTCCCATCATGGCTCAGTGGTTAACAAATCTGACTAGGAACCATGAGGTTACATGTTTGATCCCCGGCGTTGCAGTGAGCTGTGGTGTGGGTGGCAGACGTGGCTCGGATCTGGTGTTGCTGAGGCTGTGGCTGTGGTGCGGGCCGGCGGCTACAGCTCCGATTGGACCCCTAGCCTGGGAACCTCCATATGCCACAGGTGAGGCCCTAGAAAAGACAGAAAGACAAAAAAAAAAAAAAAAAAAAGATTGTCTTCAAACTTTCACTCATCTGTTTTGATACGACTGGTTCGAATTATCTTTCCCAAAGTGCCTGGCTTTGGAACACATCATCTCAGAAAAAAAAAGAGAATAATATGTCCTGGAAATCATGAGGTAAAGAGTTCCAAACTGGTTGTTACTCTTTTGGTTTCTCTTTTAGCTTCCTTGTTTTATATTATTCTGAAGATAAGCCTTCATCCCATTTGGGATGCTCTGAAGCTCAGAGCAAGGATGGCTGGAGTCAGACCTTTTCTTGGGATAGAAAATAATAATCTGGAAATTATCACAACATTTTAAATCAACTATACTTCAATAAAACTTCAAAAAAAATGGAAAAAAGAAAATAAAAATCTGGAAAATTCCCTATTATTTTCTTCTTCAGCCTGGCCACAATATATAAGGGGGGAACTATAGTATTGTAAGGAAATAAACAGAAGGAAAAAAGGCAGCTCTGGTTAATGCACGTGTGCATACATCTAACTGAATCACTGTGCTGTACAGCAGAAGTTACCACAACATTGTAAATCAACTACACATCAATAAAACTTAAAAAAAACAACTACTGAACCTCAAAAAAAGCAGCTCTGATTATTAGAGCCACATTTAGGTGTTTGCTCAAAGATTCCGAGACCCTCTCTTTATCTATTTATTTATTTATTGTCTTTTTGCCTTTTCTAGGGCCCTTGGCATATGGAGGTTCCCAGGCTAGGGGTGTAATCAGAGCTATAGCTGCGGGCCTACACTACAGCCACAGCCATGTGGGATCCGAACCGCGTCTGCGACCTACACCACAGCTCCTGGCAACACCGGATCCTTAACCCACTGAGCAAGGCTAGGGATCGAACCTGAAACCTCATGGTTCCTTTTCGGATTCATTAACCACTGAGCCACAGTGGGAATCCGAGACCCTCTCATTATTACCGATTACTGAGTTGTCGCTAGCCTGCATACACTTCGTCTGAAACTCACATGCTCTGAAGACCTGGCAAGATCTGCTCCAAGTCCCCCTTCCGTGCCCTGTGGAAATCCACTCTGGGGGTGGAGGTTAGAATGGTTCGCACACCTCCCGGGCACCCAGGCTGCAGGTTCCCCCATCTGCTGAATTGGGGAGGTTTTTGAGTATCTTGTCACTTCATTCAAGTTACTTTTTCCCACTGCGCTGACCAGTGTGGAACTCTGCTCCTTTCTGTGGTAGCCACAAAAATTACACATATAAATCCTTGTGTATAGAGTTACTATTCCTGGACTTAAATGTCCTTAAAGTATTCATATTTGGTATTAAAACTGAGAAAATTCAAGTCGTGAGATCTTTAAAATGTACAGGCAGAAAAAGCTAATCATATAATGAGGGTTGATGTGCCCACCACACAGACTTCCTAAATCTTAACTTATGCCGTGCTTCTTTGGATACTTTTTTTTTTTTGGTCTTTTTAGGGTCCCACCTGTAGCATATGGAGGTTCCCAGGCTAGGGGTCGAATCAGAGCTACAGCTGCAGGCCTGTGCCACAGCCACAGCAACACGGGGTCCGAGCCGGGTCTGCAACCTACACCACAGCTCACAGCAATGCCGGATCCTTAACCCAATGAACAAGGCAGGGAATTGAACCCAAGAACCCATGGATACTAGTCAGGTTCATTAACCACTGAGCCACGACGGGAACTCCTACATTTGTTCACATAAATAAAAACATTACAGACACGCAGACATCATCAAGGTTTCAGAGCAACCCTCCTTGAAGTTGGTGTTTCTTCTCCTCTGGTAGGTAACTCCTCTAGAAACTGGTGATTATTCTCATGCTTGGTTTTATACTTTTACTTACATATGTAGCAATCAACAGTGTAGATGATCGTATTTCATGTTTTTAACTTCACATGATTGACATCAGACTGTATATAACATTCTTTACCCTGCTCTTTTCCCATCCAATATCGATGCGTGTGGCTCTGATTTATTCTGGGGTCGCTGTCTAGCATATTCTCCACGATTTATCCCTCCTCCTCCTGATGAACAAGTAGGCTGCTTTCAGGCTTAGCTATCACACCCAATGCTGCACCAGCATGCATTTTTCCTTAGACACAAGCGTGAGCGTTTTCTTAGCGGATATAGTCGAAACCACCACCAAGACACTTCGCCTCTCCCAGAGCCTCTGGGCTCATGTTCCTCGCTGATTCCAACATTTCTTCATTTTAAATTCCTCCTCCTTACCCCCTTCTGTATAAAACCTCTTGTCTTACTCCACAGTACCTCCATCCTGTTTTCGCTTGAGGGATTCAGCTCCTTTTAGCCCTTGCACCTAAAGGCAGCTCCTGGTTCATATCTGCATACGCAATCCCATCCTGCAGGACAAAATCCACCAATAACCCCTCAGCCTCTTTAGAAGGCGCTCATGATTGTAAATGGAATTTGGCTTCTCCAAACCCAAGTTTTGGGAAGGGATTCCCAGAGGATGATGATTTGTTCTCTCTCTTGGTCTAAGGAATCAGCTCGTGCTTGTGAGATTTTTGTCTTGAAGAATAAAATACACTATTCATTCCTTCAACGTTCATTTTAATCGCTGTAGTCGGTGCTGGAGTGATCACAAAGATGACTAGAATCAAAGGAACTCCCAGTCTAGCCAGGAAACAGACCGTGAAACAAATACTTACAATACTTTTAAACTTTCCTCCAAGAATAGAACAGAGTGCTGTGGAAATATTGAGAAAAGAAGGTTAACTTTATTGAGAAAGCCTCAGAAAAGAGTAGCAGAAAGAATAATTGCTATCCCAGCAAGAGCCAGGGAGTCTAGTGTGGTTGGCATTGGCAAGGAATTTGGTGGCCAGATTTTAGAATCTTGGAAGGAAGATTGAGAAGCAGTAGCAAGAAAGGTAAATTGGTGCCAGATATTGCAGGGTTGTGGGCCTCGGGCTCAGCTGTTTGAATTTTAATCTATAATCAATGGGGAGCCACCGGAGTTTTTTAAAATGAAGGCGGTATAATATTAAATCTGGCTTATAAAAAAGAAACTAGCAGTTTTCTGTAAACCTGGAGACCACTTAGGTCACTGTGGTGGGATTGCAGGGAGGAAGGCTGGGGGGCTGAACCAGGCAGTGGGGGAAGAATGGAAAGTCATTCAGGAAGTTTGAGAACAAATCAGGACTTACCATTGTCTAACACCCAGATGGTCCTATACTTGTGAGTGATGAAAGGAAGAAAGAGTTAAAAATACAAAGAGTCCTAGCTAATTAGGTCAAGAGGCCATTCGTCAAGAAAAAGGGCTTTGGGAAGAGGGACCAGTCTTTGTTGGCAGATCATGCATTTGGTTTAGGTAATTTTTAAAGTCGAAGAGTTGTCTGTCTCTGGCCAGTGGGGCTACGGTCTGATCTTCGGGAGAAGTAAGACTAAAGGGAGAAATTTGGGAGAGGGCTTCAATATTGTCAGACGCATCAGTGAAATCAAGGAAGATGAATGTAGAGTGTAAGACAGCCACAACCTTCAGTCGGAGATCCTTCTGGAAAGGATGCTGTTCAAGGGCAAAGGCAGCAGCAGGGCAGCAGAAAAGGCTTCGGTTGAATAACGGAAATCGATGTGGTGAACATGGATCACTTGCAGTGGTCTGATTTCCCCGTCTCCTCACCGGTAGAACTGTGGTTGTAAGGGGCAATGAGCATCTCGGGACAACTGTGTGAGAGGGCTGGTCAGTGAGATCAAAGTGGACATCTGTTGGGGGGGTTTCTGGAGGCGTCTGGGTCCTGATAGGCATTGCTCCTCTTCCTCCTTCTTCCTAGAACACTAGATGAGGTGCGGATGGGGGTCGATGCGTCCACCCCCAAGATGCTGCGGAAGAAGGCATTTCTGAGCACCATACAGCCCTGGCCTGTCTGCCCCTAGAGCTCTTGTTGTGTAAGACTAAGAGCTGCAGGCAGAGCACGAAGGATGGATGAGCTGGGTGTGTTTTCAGTATCAGAAGCTGTTTCCTCGCATCGGTGTTAATCCCAGGCACTGGTGACAGAGACTCCCAGAGTCTTCGAAGCTGATGGTGAGACGGACTTGCTCCCCTTATGTGATGGTTCTGCGGAGGCCTGCATGGACACCTCTGTGGGATAGCTGGAAGAACGAAGACCCAGGGCATCATGCTGATGACAGCAGATTATTTGGGAGGGGAAGCTGGGAATCTAAATTTAATACCCTAAGTTTTGAGAAATACAGCTTCAGTTTATGATTCTTCGGGACCACTTTGAGGTTTATCCCTGTAAGCATGTGGTCCACAGCTATGGGTGGCAGTGAAGTGGAACTTGTGTCCATTATTTGGGGGTGGATGGCTGTGTCTGCATCTGGATTTAAGATACATAAATCATATTTGTAAAGCAATTCTAATGCTGCTTTGTAAAATTGTAAATTCTGTCACAGAAGACGCGTCAACTTCACGCTAGCCCAAAAGCGTGTTGGGTGGCAGGAATGGCGATGATTAAAGCCTGAGACATAGGAAAACTCCTTTACAGCTACAAAAACAAGAAAACAAACCTTTAGGCAAAATGCTAAAAATAGGCTCATTTTGGTGAAATGAAGCTGTTTGGATAAATGAAACTAATCGTTTTTATCGAAACCATCTGCAGCGTGGAACAGGCCGCCTTATAGAAAGGTCCTGAGAGACTTCTGTTGGGTTTACATCAGTGGGGGTGGGGGAGAGAGCGTGACTCTCCGTCTATCAGAGAATTAACAACCTGATCGGCAAAGTGACCACGGAGGCCAACCTGTGCTGGCTGCCGGTGACATGCACCCTGAGCAGTTAACACAATGGAGAAGAAGGTTCTGGGGATGCAAGAGCAGAATCGGTTCAAGAAACTGACAGGTTAAACAAAGCAGCAGAATCTTTTCCCTGCAAGAAAAGGAGGAATATATATACATATATATAGAAAGAGAGAGACAGAGAGAGAGAGAGAGAAATGCCACCTAACACTTCTGCTGTGTTGGTCTGCTAAAACCACATCTTGAAACCAGGTGTTAAAAATGACCCAACTCAACAGCTAGAATGGCTTTGTAGATAAGCATATTTTGTAATAATACCCGGAAATTGCAGTTTCATTGAGATATACCATTCTTCCTTTCTTCTTACATGAAACTCTTGCCAAGACCAGATTTAGGTTTCTGTGGGTCTACCTTGATAAAAAAAAAAAAACCCAAAAAACAAAAAACAAAAAAAAAACACCCCAGCAAAACCAAAACAAAATACAGAATACTCCACAGAACTGGTTACAATCTATGGAGAGATGAATTCTAAGGGCTTTTCTCAGGCTTGGGAAACTGGACAAAAGTAGGTCCAAGATGAATCTAGCAATGATTGCTGCCAGCTGCTTTTGTAAGGTGCCACCTCTGCATGTCTGAACATCACAGCAGTAAAGTTTCAGGAAGGACTTTGCCCACCAACCCCTTGCCGTGGGGATGGCCTCCTTTCACTCTTCTCCTGCTTCTTGTCGACCCCAGTGGAGTCCTCGACAAGTCACTGGACCCTCACTGACTTCGCTGGCTTCATCACATTTAATCTTTGAATCAGTTTATCCCTCACCTCCTATACTCCATTCACTCGGCTGATGAGATGAGACAATGAGGAAATGTGTCAAAGGCTGTCCTGCAAAACCCAAGAATCCACCTAAATGATTCCCCTTTCCCCACCCTGCCCTTTCTGGGATTCCATGAGAAATAATCTCACCCTTCTGGAGTAAAAGTTTGATAGTGTAGTCTCTGAATTAATCAGCACAGGCTTGGATGCCACGCTTGAGTAAGGTCTAAGGAACCAGACCAACTACAGAGGGTGCATTTTTGCACAGCCCGGGGCTTGGCCTAATTTGTCGGGTGGGCAGGTCCCTACAGCAGCAGCTCTTGCCCTAGAAAATGTACCTTCATCCCCATAAGTCTGGGGCTGTTTTAGGACTTGAACACGCCGTGACTTATGGCCATAGATGAATTCCCGAGGGAGCCTGCACTCTAGACTTCCCTTTGCCCGCAGCCTGGGCATCAGTGGCACGAGGAATGAATGCTGAGCAGTGAGCCCAGCCCTGTGGGCGGCTGTGGGGCTCAGCAAAACGCACACCTTGCCTGTGCTCTCAATAGCCAGTCACCTGGCTTCTCTGCTCAGTGCTGAGTATTATCTCACCCACCACCAGGGCATGGGGCAGGGTGAGGCAAGGACTTTCGGGCATCATGGACGGGGGCATGCTCAGAGCTGAATGGTAGGACATGTGTGTCTATGCCTTGGAGTCTGACAGGATTCGATTCCAATTCAAAGGTCCGGCATCAGACTGTATCAGTAGCAAAGACTTCAAAAGAAATTAGTCAGAGGTTAAATGTTGACAAACACCTGCTTTAAATGCTCATCCTGAAAGCTTAGCTCTAGGCCAGTTCCATCCCCACCCCCAACACACACACACACACACACACAGGAAGGGTTAAGAACAGACACTGTCCTTTTGCATCTGCCCTGCCAACTTACTCTAGCTTATTGCAGCTCGAAAACATTGAAATTAATCTTCGTAAAAGCAGTCATATTGGAAAGACGAATGCGACTCTCACCCTAACAGTGGGCCCTTTATAGCCTGATGTTTAACTACATTGGAATGTTTTTCTTTCCATTGCCTTTATGACTGTGCTTGGATTTGAAACTACTGGGTCTTATTCCAGCACAGAACTCAGTCTGCCCTTTCTTTTACAGATTTCAAAACGTCTAAATCTGTTCAATTCTACAGGTTTCCACGGAGTCGAAATGTAAGGTGCACGTTTGACAGGTGGCGTCGCGCCCCGTCAGAGTTCTGGTGAGGAACCCGCTTCCCTGGCTGAAGAGGAACGGCCAGCACCAGCCCTTGCTCAGCATCCCCCCGTGGCGCTCCCCGAGGTCTCACTGCGGATAAGGCATGTGCCCATCTGAGGAAACAAAACATTGGTTTTGGAAATCTGATGGTGCGAGGCCTTTGATTGCTGGTTTCTAACTGTCCTGAAAACCTTTGCCTTCCAACAGTTGCATGCTGTGGTTTTCTGTCTGTGAGAGGTGACTAACAGCCAGCGCTCTCAACGCGGGACTGCAGCCATCCAGCACCCGAACCTCCTACCGACCGACTTCCGGCCCCTCTTATCAGCTAAGCCATCGGCCACGGGTGACATTTCAGCGTTCAGAAGCTCCCCACCCCCACCTCAAAAAAAAAAAAAAAAAAACAAAACACACACATACACACACACAAAAGTGACAGGAGGAGAAAAAGGCTCATTTGGCAATAGTTTGCTCTTGCTTTTTGGCCTGGAGAAAGACATTCAAAGTGGTAGAAGATTGTTTAGTAACAGCTGGCGAGCACCAGGGTGTGAGGCTGATTTTCAGATATGACAGGCACTTACAGGAATGCTGCCAGACACAGCTGTTTAAAAGCCTTAATAAACAGCAAGTCAATACTAATCTTTGCCAAATTAATCTTTTCCCTGACAGCCCATCAGAGCAATTATGTTTAGGCTCATTGTAAACACACAATTGTCAAACAGGGATGTTGCAGCCTTTAAAATACTGTAGTTTGGTTCCGTCTCTCTTTAGCAAGATTTTTTTTTCTTTCTTTCTGATGTAGAATTATAAGTCTTTCCATTTTATTTCTAGTCTCTGTTTTTTTTTTTTTTTTTTTTTTTTCCTGGCCTCATGTCAGTGCGAATGAAATTTCACTTTCAAACGTCTTTGCTAGCAAGCTGTTAATAAAATGTGAGATGACGACTGTTGTGGATGCGTGCTGGTGCCTTCTGCTAATAAGGCAGGACTCAGACCAGTGTTGACATCTACCAGGTCATCTACCAGGTGGTCCCCAGGTCCTGGAGCAAGAACTTCATCTTCACCTTCTATCTTCTACAATGTAATCTGATTCTGGATACAAAGGACAAGATGATGGCTGAGTAAGAAAAGAGAAAACAGAGTCTCACGTCTCTGTGGACACAGGTGTTTCGGAACATGTGTTGGGAAGGTGCTCACCCCTCCGGCCATTCCCCCCCTTCCTCCTTTGAGACCCTGAGGTCAGACGACCCCCCCTGCCCTTTCTACCAGCAATAGTCTTACGTAGGGATTTGGAAGCTCGTCTGTTAGAGAAGGCGCTTCCACGTTGGGACCCGGCTCCAAATACACCTAGAAATCCTCCATTGAGCATCATTTAAAAAAGGCCCATTTCTCTTTATCCTGGTGTCATTGAAGTAGAGCCCGGGACATAGGGCCTTTTATTTGTTTCATCAAGTCATACTGGCACTTGGTAATTAGAAAAACAACCCAGCATCCTGTTCATCAATGTTTTAATTTAGCCTTCTATAAACTTGGCTCCTGAAATTTCTCTCCGCGCTCAACACTCCTACTTGTCTGACACCTTTTTTCTCCTTGGCTTCTCATTTGCTCAATGTGACTAGTGTATGTTCCATCTTTTACTTTTGTAACTAGAAACTCTTGTTCAATTATGTAGCCCAAAAGAATCCGGCATAACTCATTCTGAAATTCTTTCTTTTAGTCTTTCTGTAATCTTAGGTTTCTTCATGAAACATTTCCATTCTTCTTCACCTCCCAATGGTTGTCTGCAATATTTAATTGCCTTTGATGTTTAAAGAGCTTTTGAATGAACAAAAAAGCATCACAGAATTGCTGTTGATATGAATATGATATTCTACAGATCAATGCATTTATTATGCACCTACTATATGCTGTGACATTCCAAGTTGCTTTGGAGGTAAAGAAATTATTCTGCTTTACGGAAACAGATTTGTACTGTTGGGTGACCCCACATAAATTCATCCAATAGGTGATTCAGGGTAGTAAATGTTGGGGGTTAAACTTACGATGTGAGTTCTTGCCTTGCCATTATTTCAGTGTTCAATGATCAGCAAAAGAGGAGAATTTCTCTGTGTGTCTATAGTTACCTTAAAACAGGAGTTATGAATGGAATAAGGAAATGCAGATCAAATCCCCCTCAACAAATAAACATTAAGAGACTGTCTATGTGCAACAAAAACTTTCATGTTTCAGCAGATAATCTGTTTATTAAAAATTTCCACATAATTCTTTTTTTTTTTTTTTGCTTTTTAAGGTCAAACCTGCAGCATATGGAGGTTCCCAGGCTAGGGGTCCAGCTGCTGGCCTACACCACAGCCACAGCCACGCCAGATCAGAGCTGTGTCTTCGACCTACACCACAGCTGACGGCAATGCTGGATCCTTAACCCACTGAGCGAGGCCGGGGATGGAACCGCAACCTCGTGGTTCTTTGTTGGATTCGCTTCTGCTGTCCCACTATGGGAACTCCTCCACATACATTTTGTTTTTCTATGACAAAGAAATAGGATGTTTATTGGGGTTTCCTGGATTTTGGTAATTTAAAATACCCTCTGTTTAACAGAATGTAGCTTTCTGGAACTGATTGGAAGTGAGGTACCTTGTAAACAAACATAGCTGATTACTTCCTTGAGTGTTTTCTCTTCGGGCTTTGTAAAGAACTTCTAATTCCATTTGAAATTACATTGATGCTCTGGCCCAAATCTCAATGTCTCACTGTTCCATATTAGGTGGAACCATATAAACTTGCCATTTTTGTAGGTAAAAGGGTCCTAGATAGGCAATTTCCGACGGCTCAATTGAATTACCTTTCAAACGTGTGGGACGTCTTTTGCAAAAGGCAAGAAGTCCACAGGAAAGATAAATTGGCTGTTGATGTGCTTACTTTAATTCTGAATTTATACATTTAAAAAATTTCTTGGCATTCCTGTTGTGGCTCAGTGGTATCCATGAGGACGCAGGTCCAAGCCCTGACCTCGCTCCGTGGGTTAAGGATCAGAGTTGCCATGGCTGTGGTGTAGGCCAGCAGCATAGCTCAGATTCAACCCCTAAGCCTGGGAACTTCCATGTGACGCGGGTGTGGCTCCAGAAAAAAAGATTAAAAAAAAGTCTTAGTAATGAATGTGAGTCAGGACACACAGTTCTTTGCTGCCATGACCGCTGATGGAGGACTCATGTCTCATTCAGAAGGAGTTCCTGCCCTTTAAGGCAACAAGGGGAAAACATCACAGAGACCAGTCTTCATCCTTGGCTATATGCGCCAATTTGATTAACTCGAAGTCATTATTTGACTGATTTTCTATTGTCAACTCATTCACATTAGAATGGGAATTTGGGATTTTGAATATGATACGTTCTTGCATATGCTGGAGAGAGAACTCAACCTTCTCCTAGCCGCTGTCATGTGGTTTTTCCTTTTTCTTTTCTAATAAGTTATAATTTTGATTTTGGTGTGTCGGGAAAGATATTCCATGCTCGGTATTGTTGCCGAATCTCCCAGAATGCCTTTGTCGGAGGGCTCAGAATCCTGCCCAGGGCTACTCAGCGGGGAACTTGCTACACCGTGGCCGTTCCTTAGCGTTACAAGCGACGAGCTGCGGGCCCAGGCTGGATTCTGGCTTCCTTACAAGTGGAGGATTTCTCTAGTAACACCTGCCAGAGGGCATTCTCAGTTTTTCCGGGAAGGAAGGCCAGTGGCTGGGGTAGCCGTTCACCCCTTCTGTGCCAGATCACTTCTGCCGGGAAATTTATTTGGGATCGCTCATCTCGCTGGGTCTGTCTTTCAGAGACGGATGGATATCCAAATAGAACACGGTTGCACATGGTGAGAATTTTTGTTTACGATGTATTTTCTTTTATTTACATTTATTTTTTTTTTAAACTGTTTTTGGTATCAAGTTTCAACACTCTCCCTACCCTGGTTGCACACCTGCTCTAGAAAAACTGTAAACAACATTGTACTTTCCTGTACAACCCACCTGTCAAAGTCAAAGCTGGCTGTTCTCATCCCAGTAATTACCTTCTCCATTTAGACTTAACACAAGTGAAAATGGTACTTTATCATAATATAATAAATAAAAGACATTAGGTAATTAGTAGTGCTGGTATATTTCTAAAATACTAAACAGACAAACAATAAACTGTGAACTTAATCACATGAGTTCTTATACAGTTTCAAGACAGGAAAATTAGAGCTCTCAGCTACAGTCATTTTAATAATCACATCGGATCTGCATTATTTATTAGTTATTACATGCTTAACTGATTCAAGGTTGTACAATGCCTAAAATCATTCCAAAGCAAGCATACCTTTTGTCTTTTTAATTCTGACTGGATTATACAATGCATATATTTGTATTTAGTTAAATTGCTAAGCTTATTTCACACATTCCATGAAAGAGACATCAGCCATTCTCTGATTTCCAACCAGGCTAGCTTTCTGATATAACTCCCTGTAAGGAAGTGATCTGCTCTTTTTGATGTAAAAGCTATGCCTACCTTCAGCCAGATAATCAATGTTTTGGTTCTTTAGCAAATCTCTAGTACCATCAGAATTCTCTTGGAGACCTAGGAATTCTGGAAAGAGAGTAGTTTGTAGAGGCAGAGAGGACAGCATGAACCTCGATTTCTATCAACAGCTTGTCAATGGGGGATTCTTCCCCTCCTTCTTTGCTGTCTGGTTACTCACCTTTCATTTCAGAAACACCCTTGACAGTTCACTTCCCCTTCTCTTCCTCCCACCCCTGGTTTAATTAATTCCTAAATGTTTTCTGCGTTTTGTGAAAAGCGTGCAGCCTGAGGAATTTTGATTGACTTGACTTTAAATTTTTCTTTGGGGGGGAGGGACTTTACAGAATTGACTGAAACCAGCTGAGAACCAAGAAGCCGCCTTTTTCTTTCCGATGGAGCACCCATCTGTTTAGTCTTGGAGCCTGTGCAACTTTTAGGGCAATTCTCTGCTCTATTGTACGAAGAAAGAAAGTTCTTAAATATCACAGGTTTTCGTCTGCGTTAAGTTGTAGAAATAAGGGTTGCTGACTTTAATTTGCTGCTAAAATGAAAAGTAGGTTTGGCTTTAGTCACTGTAAAAACTAAATATTAAAGTATTCACACCAAGCGTGAATTTTTTTTTTTGCCAGCAAAAATTAAAACATCAAAGAAATCTCTTTCAAATACTAACAAATTTACTTACAAACACCTATATTTATTATTTCATAAATAGGCGCAACAGATTCCATAAAAAAAGATTAAATACAGACACAGTATGAAGAAACCATAATACAGAGCTGTATGTAAAGGTTATAATTTAGCTGTTTCCAATCTGTTTCTGCATCTAATAAAATACCAGGTAAGCATTTGGCAGTTTTATACATAAAAGGACTTAAATGACAATTACTAACCATTACACAAAAAGTGATACAAAAAAGCAATTTTTCTGCAGTACAAAATAAACGTGTTTGCGCTTCCCTTCATACTAGTTTCTTTTTGTCTGATCAATGAGACAAAGCCAATTTGTTTTTAAATTAAAATCATTTGGGAATACTTTTTTTTTCCAAATATTTTGAAAATATAGAACTATTAGTCAGTTGTTTTAAAAATGAAGTAAAAATATGAATGTTTGCCAATTTAACCCCTATTGTGAAATCAATAAACTGGAATGAGCCAGTTTCAAATCACAATTTAGCTACAAAAACATTCACATTTTATACTCTAGGAGAGTGTGACATAGATGCTATTTACAAACTTGCTATGACTGCTACATCAAGCCATTTAAAAAGTCTTTAGTAGTTTTATATAAACACCCATTATGAAAACCAATGGAAAATCCAGGACTTTTATCCGAGACATCTACAGTTGCTAAGGCAGTTACTATAGCGCAGCACTTCACAGCAAAAAACCAACATAAAATCTGAATGGTCCAGATTGCCTTCAGGGAAGAAGAAAAACAATGTCCATAAAGGATTAAAAAAATAATAAAGAAGCATGACTATTTCTTCCAGAGTGGGTGACCCACAAGCTCAAATGGTCCTAAGTGCTTAGCAACTTGCATTTTTCTAAGAAAATGGAGAACTGCCTTGACTGTACAAAGTAACCCACGGTGAAAAGACTTCCCTGAATTCCTCAGTGGAAAGAAGAGGTGTTCAGATTCTCAGGTAAGGTACAGTGCTTTGTCCCTCTGCATGCCCCTGTGTGAAGAGAAGACAGACAAAGGTGTCTTGTTAACAGACAGCCTGTGCTACAGGTGACCAGGGGGAATGAACCTGTCTGTTTGAGCCAGAGGGATGGAGTTGGGCACTGAGAAAGTTCACAATAAAAGCGAACAGGACATAAAGGCGTTTATTCTTGGAATGGCTGGAAGGCTGCTTAAAAATCTCTGCTTTCACAAACATGGGCCCATTCCAGATTATCTTTTGTAAAGAAGGAAGAAACGAGGGATCTTTCTATCCACCCTGGAGCAGACCGCGACATGCATGCTATGAGAGGTGTCTGCCACCAGGTGGCGACAGCCAGCCGCTTACCCACTACTGCAGTAGTCGTTACTCCAGTCCACTGGCTGGGCAGGAGGATTTCTGCACCCAGAACGCACATACTCCATGGCCTGGGTGACCACTTGTGCAGCTGTAGATGTAGGATTGATTATGGTCTGGTAGTCAGGTTGAAGATTAAATCCCTGAAAGGGAAAGCAAGTCCACAAATAAGAATCAAAGTATCTTTTTCAGGAGAAAAACACCTAAATATTAATCCATTGTTTGCAAACACTACTGCCTGTGCCCCTGCAAGGGCAAGCTTTCCCCGGGACCCAGACAACTTAAAACAGAAGTAAAAGAAGTGCCTGCACCCCATTCTTCTTACCTTTCCTTCATTTAATCATGTGTTAGAAACCTTGAATTATACTCTTGAGCAGATAAATTGAATTGAGAAACAATTTAAAATTTAGAAAAGCTAACTCAATCAAAACAAAGGGGAAAGGCCCTAAACCCCTCAAAGTTTATGTTTTCTATTAAACCTAAGGATGTATTAATAGTTAATCCCCAGAATATGCAACAGAATCTTTTTTGAAGGATTCAGGCAGCAGGTGGCTGAGTGTTTTATTAGACTACACCTATTCACATATTGTTCTCAAAACCCTTTTTCTTCATTCAGTCACAAAGGGACCATCTGCTTCTTCTTTTATTTGTACTTTTTTCTCAGCTAAAAATCTCAACTAAAGCTTTTTAACAGTTGTTGGACTAATACAGGGAAGGAGATTCAAAACAACTTGCCACTGGAAAACACAGAGAAGGAAAAGTCTAAGACAGAGTAAATATTTTTTAATTGAAAACTCTATTAACTGACAAATAATAATTAGACTTCAGGAAGATTCTTTAATATACTGGTATGGTGAAGTGTTGACTTTTAATCCTTGCAGAGGTATTAAACATTCGAGGATAGAATCCCTGAAATATATAGCTGTATCTGGTAAACAAAAAGCATTGTACGCTAAGATTTATTTTTAGCCTATCTGGTGAATTCAAGAGCAGCATAAGCAAGCTCTGCTGAAAATGACCAAAAAGCAACTTAATTAATCTCCTGGTTGTCCCCTTCTGTAGCAGATTTCATACATGGTTTTTAACCACCAAAAAAAATCAAGGGATTTAAAAAATGGAATCATTCTCTACCCGTAGGGAGCTTCTTTTGAAGGCATAATATTGCTGAGGTTTTACCTTTTTAAAAAAATTCAGGAGAATGATCAGAAGATTGATTTTTAACTAAGGAGATTTCCTTAGACTTTTATTCACTGAAGGGTACCTTGGGTAAAGACTCAAAGACATCTACTATCAAACGCCCTCAATGCTCAGTACTGGGTTTAAGATATTAACTTATTTTCCATTCAAATGATAAAGACTTCAAGCCAATGCCCGCCCAAACGCCCACCAAAGTTGTGCATAAAAGACAAAACATTGAATGTCTGGAAGTAAATCAATGAAAAATGGAGTATTTAGGAGTTTCCGCAGTGGCACAGTGGGTTAAGGATCTGGCATTGCCACAGCTGTGGTGTAGGTCACAGTTGAGGCTCGGATTCTGTCCTTGGTCCGGGAACTGCCATGTACCGTGGGTGAAGCCACAAAAATTAAATAAATTAATTTTAAAAAAGAAAAGTATTCAGCCAGCTTGGTTATCTGACCTCACACAGATTAGAAGGAATAGAATGTCTCCTGAGCTAGCAACTGGTGTGTGGGAGGTTAAGTTTGTTTGCGCAGACACCACCTGCAGCTCAAGCCATAAATGTTCTCCAGAATAGGGAGGGACCAGCGAGGGGAATATAACCAGATGTTCGGTTCTCCTGTCCTTTCAGGCGGATGTTCTCTCCTCCTGCCCACCCTCAACCTCTCATGCAAGGAATTTCATTTGCTTCAGTGAACTGTACTCATGTCATCAGGGTCCCATGTCCCATGGAGTGTCTCGACCTCTTTCCCTAGTATCTCCTGTGATGCTGTGTGATGGAGGGGAGCCTTGGGCTGACTTTTACTTCAGCCCCATCACCAGGGCTGCCCCGCGATGGTGAGCATTTGCCTTGCTTACTAGACAGTCTCAGCAGTAGTTGCTCAATAAATCATGTTTTCCAAAAAATACAATTTACTACTAACTATTTGATATTACTCTTGGAAAGGCTCGGGGAGTAAAAGTGTCTGAACGCTGAGGCTTTCTTATCTTGTAAAAGTTCTCCATACTGGATTTTTGCACAGTTGACAAAATGTACGCTAAAGTAAAGAAGTCTCAAAAATAGAGTAGTTGAAAATAACTTGCATTGGTTGAAGGTATGGAAACATATGAGACAGCAAAAAATAAATAAAAACAAATCAATATGCTTCCACTCAACCCCAAGTAATCAAACAACAGAAATAACTTTTTTTTTTTTTTTTTTAATCCAATGAACATGATCCCTTAAGCTCGGGGGAGAAAATATCAGGAGACATTAACTTTTAAGTGATCAATTTAAGATTAAATGGGTAAATTCAGTTTATAAAACCAAAATTATGTGTTATTTACAAAATTTAAAGACTTAAAATTCAGCTAACTTCAGGGCCTAAATTTAAGATCACTAACATTAAAACAACCACACACCAAGAAAAAAACAAGCAAAGCCTGAAGAACATTATCTTACTTGCTTTCGATTTAGGGAAATGAAACGTTCTTCCGAAGATTAAGAGATGCTGACGTCAATCCCAGAACTAAGGACATTTTTATTATTGATGTAAATATAAAACAACAGCGATGATAAAAATTTTTGAAAAAAGTTTGCGTAGCAGTCTAATTAAACAGACTGAATATTTTGCATTTTAATGCTCAAGAGAAAAATCACCAACTGTTTTGTAGCATGCCTGGAATTTTAAATTTCATTTTCTGGTGCCAGCTTGAAATAAAAATAGGAAACATGATAAAGATTAATTTGATGTCAGAAGGGACATTTGCTCTTTAATTAGATTTCTGTAGCCCTAGTAGTTTTGTTGTGCTACGACAGCAAGTCCTAAAAAAGCCTGCAGCACAACCAAACAGTGATCCTCATATTCACACTTTACTGGGAACTAATTTCATTTCCTGCCTGTCTGGAGAGGTATTTTCAACAGGCATCAATGTTTTTGTCTTCACAACTGATTTATTCATCAATCTCAATGTGATTTTTTTTAAACCTTTAAATTACACCCAAATCCTAAAGCAGCTGTTTATTACACAAGGAAATTGAAAATCTGTCTGTGTGATATCATACAAAGATTTTTTTCTTAATGTTATAAAGGAAGTTGACAGATATTAATGATTTTTTTTCTCTTGACCTCATTCGAAAAAATAGTGAACAGAAAAAAAAGGAAGAAAACTGGACCAACCCCTCTGCCCAGGCCCATGGGTTTAGCGTATAAAAATATTATTCTGGAAAAAAATAAAACAATTTCTCCTGGTGGACTACACAATTATTTTTTGCAGGATATATTCATTTTCAAAAGGATAATAAAATAGTAATACTGAAGTAATACTGAAATATGAAACATTATTTTAAAAATACAGTACCACTTAACTTTCTCTTTCTTTTTTCCTTTGTGTGTGTGTGTGTGTTTGAAAATGGGAACGTGGCCTCCGTACCCAGGAAGCTATATTTTCAGCATAAAGAAGATGGATCAGACAGGTGCAATTTTATCCAACAGCTCTACAACCACGGGCTAGACCCATTTCGATGACATGAACACTGGCCCCACCGACTGCTGTGACTGTAACAAACTGAGGGACATGGAGGGGGAATAGACTCTCCAATTCTGATTTTAGGATTATCAACTCCTTGGGGCTTCCCGTCCCCTTCACCTGGAGGATCCTACTCCAGGGGCCTACCCACAAATCTGACCTCACTGCCCATCACTCCCGAACTCACCATGCTCCCCACTGGCCTCCTTTCCATGTCCTGGACAAGCCACGCTCCTCCCCGGTTTGGTCCTCCTGCTGGTCCCTTTTCCTGGCTACTGCTCTCTGCTGGTATAACTCCCCGCCCCTTCTCACCTTCTGACTCCTAAAGGCTGCCTCCTCTCTTCAGCCTTCTGCTCTCCACAGAGGCCTTCTTTACCCATCTCAGTGAAAGACCTGCTCTTCCCCTACACATCCTGCAGTGTGTCCCCCTGTTTCACTCACTTCCCTCACAGGATCCTAATAACTTGTCTGTTTAATATATTTCCACCTGCTACCCCCTAACTCTGATGTGAGCTCCAGGGGTGCAGAACTCAGTCAATTTCCAGAGCCTGGACAGTGCCTGGCACATGCTAGGGGTTCAATTAATCTTTTTTAAATAAATGAAAAAATTTCAAACTTCTAAGAATTTGAGATTCTACAGACTAGCCTGTAATTTCTCCTCATATTTAAACCTGTACTTAATTCTTCTTGGCTTATTTGTTCATTCGTCCCTTCCACAGTTATTTCACTGACTACCGACCATGGTCAAGGCCTCATTAAGAGGACTTCCGTCACTGTAGTCTCTGCAGCTGTATTTACTCTCCACTTCAGGATCATGCCATTTTGTCTTCTATTATTAATGTAACTGAAATCAGGGCCTACAGTTTCAATAAGAACATTTTCTGAGATACACTAATAGAGCTGACTTCAAGATTGATGAATAACTCGTCCAATGTAATCTGTTCTATTTTTTCCTATTCGGTTAAGATTCTCCATGGAAGGACAAGTCTCCTGAGTTTCCACATGTGGCCTTAGGTCATTGTGAAATGTCTGAAAACCGTGCAGGGTCAGAGCCAGCTCATCTGAGTGTGAGCACACAGGAAACTGGACTGACTCTGAGCAGATGGATGAGGAAAAGCTGTCCTCTCCACAGAGCTTGGGCCCTCAACCAGGTGAGGGGACAGGTCTTCTGCACACTTGTCTCCAAGAAGAAGGAGCCCCTCACTACAGCTCTGTGAGCAAAACCCAGGCCCTGAGCTAGCCGCCACCCTCGGGCAGGAGTCAACCCACACAACTGAAGGGCGAGTCTCTCAAACTACATATTCTTTACTCAAACTCTACTGGATCATTAAAGCGCCAGGACACCCAAGAGTGTCCTGATGAAAGATGTCTGATGAAAGGCATCACTAAGAATCCTATAATATGCATATCACCTGCTGGTCACAAACACCACTGCAGACAAGGCAAGCTTTCCACCTTCCTCCCCAGTGAGTCGACAGCTAGCCTGCTGAACAGCTGAGTAAGTCGTCTGAGCTTTATCAACATCCTTGGCTTAGGGACCAAAGAAGATTTCAGTAAAGAGAGGAGTCCTCTGCTCTCCACAACCACTTAATCTCAGGACTAACTAGGATTTAAAGACCCTCCCAATTCTTAGGAGAAACTGATAGGAATCTACAAGAACGTTTAAGCGTGAGGGGCAGCAGGCCAAGTGTTTAAGAATAGAGGTTCTGAGGAGTTCCCTGGTGGCCTAGTAGTTAAGGATCCAGCTCTGACACTGCTGAACTTCTGCATGCAGCCAAAAAAAAAAAAAAAAAAAAAAAAAAAAAAATTCAGGCTCTGATTTCTGAAAAAGCTAGGCTGGAATTCCAGCTAGGACCTTAGAGGCACTTAACTCTGCCGAGCTTGTGTCTCCTCACCTGTGAAATGAAGGCAACATCAGGACCTGCACTGTAAATGTTCTGAAATTAAAGATGAGGTAAGGTAGTGTATTAAGATTTGTTACTGTCACCTCTTGGCAATCCTGTATATAATTATAATAATAACAATGAATTTGGGACTACGGATATTTGATTCCTATTTCTGCCTCCCCTCCAGTCCACCATGGCCAACTATACACTTGAATTTCAGGGGGCTTGATATCACTCCTATAGGAAGGCTATGTTTGCATATTGAATTTTAGCTCTAGGAACAGCAGAGTAACTGAATTATAAAGTGATAGATTAGGTTGATACCTTGATCTATTTTTTAAAACAAGTTTTTAGAATTTTTAAAATGTTTTATGTTCAGCCTCCTTTATAGCATTTACTTCTTACTCTCAGATTTTAAAATAACACCAAAATCCAAAAGGAAAACTTGATTTCAAAGAAAAGTTAAGCTAAGATTACACATCATGGTTGGGGGGGCAAAGAGGGAAGCTTCCAAGCTTCCTGTGTTTCCTAATCTATGTAGAAGCCAGATATCCATTTTTAAATAAGATTGATTAAAATTTTCATTTTTTAGGACTCTAAAGGTTGCACTAAATTTGATATTTCTGATCAGAGGCAGTGGGCCTGATTTTTTTTTTTTCATTTTGCAGTATTTCTTAGGCTCAACAGGCATATAAATCAAGCCTTTCTCATTTCCGAACAATATTTTTCAAAAAACGTAGAATTCTCAACCCCAAAGAGATCTTCAGTAGCTGTGGCAACTCAAAATAACAAATGCACTTTAACCAGAAGCAGAAACCAAGAAGAGTGAAAGTTTTTGAAGCAAAATAGGTACCAGGGGAAAGACAGTGGGGGTTATGAAAAGCAGAAGCTATTATGATCAGCCGGGGCTGCCCAACTCACCACCTGTGAAGGATGCTTCCAGAAAGCACATATTTATTTGTTGAACAGCTTCAGTCCTCTCTCCACTTAAATGGAAGGATGGCAAACACAGACCCCCCACCCCTGCTGGATGGACAGACCCCCCTAGCAGTTCTGAAGGGGCATCAGTGTGGCACGTACCTGCTGCACTGTGGGGGAGTGTAAGGCGGGCTGGACCTGCATGGGCAGCTGGCTCCCGAGGGGCTGCTGCATGCTGAGTGGCTGGTGCTGCTGCACGCTGAGATGCTGGTGCAGAGGCGGGCTGATCTGGAGCGGGGGAGGAGGGGACACGGCCATGTTTGCTATAGAGACAGTCACTGGCATTTGGTTATTGGCCTTGGGGGCTATGCTCCTGGGGAGACTGGGGTGCATGGCGGTTAGGTGGGGGTTCATTCCTGGTTGTTGGTGATAGTGAGAGCTTAGGTACAGAGCTGAGTGGGCCTGGCTGGGCCCAGGGAACACTGATGGTGGCTTGGAATTGATCAGCTGCGGAGGCTGAGATGTCTTCACGTCGACAGGCTCGCTGTAGCTCTGCGGAGAACAAACAAGAGCAAGGTTAAGTGATGGACACACGTGCGTTGCTTCCCCTTAGCAAGATGCTCTGTGAGTTCACTTGTGAAGCCACACCAGTCACCCTTCCTGACTCTCAAGAACTCCCCCATCATCATTTGCCATGCGACTCAAAGCCTGAGCTTATTCTACCTCTTTCATGAAATTGAAAACAATGCATGATGAGAATTTTTTTTCTTTGTTTTAAGTGCTGAGCTCTAATTTGATGACCTTTCTTATCATCCAAAGAAAGATCAAAGGATGCAGGGTGGGGTGGATGCCATCCACATGCCCTAAGAGGAATTACTGGTGTGGTTCACGGTGACAGCAACTCAGTTCTGGAGTTCTTCTATCGATTGTATGTTTAGTTCTTTAATTTTCCTTTTTATATTCTCATAGAGCCTTGGCATAGATGTTTGCACAAAGAAAACAAAGCTGGTTGATGGAACTGGATAAGGATGAAAAGAGTTCGGAAATACCTTTCTGAAGTTATGTAAAACCACATTAATAGATCCTCAAAGTAATGATAGAACTCATTTCGATATTTTAAAAAGAAGTTGGTGATGAATTGTCCTCAATAATGAACTGGATAAAAATAACCCCCTCTTAGAAATTTTAGACTCCACCATAAATTAATATAATTTTGCCCTAACTTTTTTCACACCTTCATATGGCCATTTCTGAATAATCTTTAAATTGACTTAAAAACTAGACATTTCAGTGGAAGCTGGAAAGTGTCAAGAATGAACCCTGAGGCATTTCTTCTTGGGCATGAACCTGCCCCAGACTTTTGCTGAGAGGAAGAGGCTGGTAAACAAATGATGAAAAGTGAAACCAGCTGGAGAGAGCAAATGCTACAATGTCTTTCTGGAGAGGAAAGTCACTTGGTTCAAAAGAAGGCCTTGAGGATTCTATGAGCCCTCAGCCTGTGCCTTGATGCCACGCTCCTTCTGTGAATAAGTCAACATGAGCTTCCTGTGACCCAGCTCTGCACGGCCTTCCTGGGCTCTCCTGCTCGGTCTCTGTGCAGTACCGTTTATTACCACCTGAAACCCCACCTGGGAACTTCATTTCACAAGCCAGCCTGTGGCATTGCCAGCAAGGCAACCCATTTCCTCCCAACAATGTAGGAGCACTGAATAGAAGCCACAGTGAGGAGGGTGCTGCCTGTGGCGGCCAGGCTGGGATGGAGGGGCTTGTGGCCTCACAAAACCTCTCAATAGAAAGGACACAAGTGACATCTGTAAAAATAGCCACACCATGGAGGTCCTGTGAGACTCTGATTCCTCCATGCAGAGAAGATAGTAAGGTGAACCCCAAAGAATTCAAGGTTCTCCAAAGAATCCTCTCCTTTTAATATTTTTCTCTGTGCCCCTGTTGATGTAACTTTTCTGAAATAGGAAGAGACACTGAGACCTCCATCTTCTGCATTAACATGAAAAACATCCAAAATTGTTTACAAAAATTTTCAAGGGAAGGCTTTAGACCAAAGAAGCTTTATTATTAAATGTTGTGCCTAAAAGATGCTTTCTATTAAAAAAAACTGGGGCGTTTCCGTCGTGGCGCAGTGGTTAACAAATCCGACTAGGAACCATGAGGTTGTGGGTTTGGTCCCTGCCCTTGCTCAGTGGCTTAACGATCCGGCGTTGCTGTGAGCTGTGGCGTAGGTTGCAGACGCGGCTCGGATCCCTCGTTGCTGTGGCTCTGGCGTAGGCTGGTGGCTACAGCTCCGATTGGACCCCTAGCCTGGGAACCTCCATATGCCGCGGGAGCGGCTCAAGAAATAGCAAAAAGACATAAAAAAAAAAAAAAAAAAAAAAACAAAAAAAAACTGAAGTCAGTTTTCCTTTTTGCTTCCATTTAAAAATTCTCATTGTTGAGACACCAACATCAATTCTATCACTTAGACATGGAATCTAAAAAAAGGACATAATGAACTTCTTTGCAGAAGAGACACTGACTCACACACTTGAAAAACTTATGGTTTCTAAAGGAGAAGGCTGGGGGGTGGGTGGATGCACTGAGGGTTTGGGGTGGAAATGCTATAAAATTTGGTTGTGATGATTGTTGTACAACTATAAATTCATTGAGTAATAAAATAAAGTGATAAAATTCATTGAGTAATTAAAAAAATAAAGCAGCATAAAGCTGGGTTAAAAAAATAAAAATTCTCATTGTTGATTTGTGGAGTGGTGAACAATTCAAGGAAAAGGTCAAATGTGTTAACTCAGGCTGTGTAAACAGTGACTAGTTTACCTCAGAATAACATGTACTGAAGTGATAGGCCTCTAAAATTATTCCAAAAACCAAAAAACCAGGTTTCCATGATAAAATATGTGTGGGAAGAGCTCTGAGCCATATCAAGTGAAGAGGGTGCCTATCTTGTGGGACTTGTCAGAGCCTTCAGTATGCTAATGTACACTGCGAATCTCCAAGGAAATGTCACAGAAGTCTTTCCTCATCGAGTTATTCCACTGGCATAGTCGTCTGCAGAAAACACTGGCTCAGAAGAAGAATAAATTACACATGCATAAAGTGACAAATAGAACACACGTTTCAATTTCAATTGTCATAGTTCTTGCCTCAAATAAATTAATTTGTATTGCCCCAAACTGCATATTTAAATTACATTTATCCTTTGTGTTTCATGTTTATTGGAATACTATCTGCAGAGGGAATTTCGTATTCTAGGCCAAGGATACCGACACCACTTCCTGAAGGAATTAGGAAGTTGGTAACTTCTAGCTTAACCTGGAAGAGCTAAGGCATAGACCAATTAAAGCAATTCAAAATAAACCACGAACCAAATTCTCCTTGTACAATATAGTAACATGTGGTCCACCATACAGGTAGATAGCAGATGCAGAGACAGATTTACAAACAGACAGACACACAGAATAGATAGCAACCTACTTGAGACACTTTATTGCTAACCCTGAGAAGACTCCTTCCTCATGGTAATTAAACACAAAACATCTTAGTATCCAGCCATTTGCTTGTCATTTGTCTTCTCCATTCTAAAGCATGTAGAGATCAGTACTACTAAAGCCATTTTTTTTTTTTTTTGGTCTTTTTAGGGCCACACCTGGAGCACATGGAGGTTCCCAGGCTAGGGGTCTAATTGGAGCTGTAGTTGCCAGCCTATACCGCAGCCACAGCAATGCAGGATCTGAGCCATGTCTGCAACCTACACCACAGCAACCCTGGATCCTTAACCCACTGATCGAGGCCAGGGATCGAACCGGCATCCTCATGGATACTAGTCAGATTTGTTTCCACTGAGCCATGATGGAAACTTCTAAAGCTATTTTGAAACAGTAGTAGCTTTCAATCACTGGAAGGACTATAGACAAAGTCATATTAAATGGATTTCCAAAACTAAGGATTTAGACAACACTTAAACATAATATTTAACATAGGGAGAAAGAATTGGGGGAAGACACATGTTTTCTCAATACTTTTGAAATTGTTGAATATGACGAGATACATCTTGGAAACAGCCTAAATGTCCATCGACAGATAAATGGGTTAAAATGTGGTATAGACACACAATGGAATACTACTCAGCCACAAAAAGAACAAAATAATGCCATTTGCAGCAACATGGATGGAACTAGAGACTCTCATACTAAGCGAAGTAAGTCAGAAAGAGAAAGACAAACACCACGTGATATAATCTAATACATGGCACAAATGAATCTTTCCACAGAAAAGAAACTCATGGACTTGGAGAACAGACATGTCATTGCTAAGGGGGAGGGGGCGGGAGTGAGATGGACTGGGAGTCTGGGGTTAGTAGATGCAGACTATTGCCTTTGGAATGGATAAGCAATGAGATACTACTGTATAGCACTGGGAACTATATTGAGTCACTTACGATGGAGCATGATGGAGAACAATCTGAGAAAAAGAATGTGTGTGTGTGTGTGTGTGTGTGTGTATAATTGGGTCACTTTGCTGTACAGTAGAAAACTGACAGGACGGAGTTCCCATTGTGGTGCAGCGGGAACGAATCTGACTGGGAACCATGAGGTTCTGGGTTCAATCCCTGGCCTCACTCAGTGGGTTAAGGATCCAGTGTTGCCATGAGCTGTGGTTTAGGTTGCAGATGTGGCTCAGATCCTGCATTGCTGTGGCAGTGGGGCAGGGCCAGTAGCTGTAGCTCCATTCGACCCCTAACCTGGGAATCTCCACATGCCTTGGGAGCAGAAATGGAAATGGAAAAAATAAATCATTTAAAAAATGAAAATTATTTAAAAATAAATTAAAAATAAAAATCTTTTAAAAATAAAGAAAACAAAACAAAGGAGACAGGTTGGGGAGTGGAGGGATGGTATGGGGGCTTGGGATGGAAATGCTGTAAAATTGGATTGTGATGATCATTGTACAACTACAAATGTAATAAAATTGAGGATTTTTTTTTTTTTAAGATCCACTCATTTAGAGAAGGGAAAAACCCTGCTTCTAGCTTCGTTTTCTTTTTTTTTTTTCCTTTTACAGCTGTACATATGGAAGTTCCCAGGTCAAGGATCAAATCTAAGCCACAGCTAAAACCTATACTACTGTTGTGGCAATTCTGGATCCTTAATCCACTGGGCTGGGCTGGGGATTGAACCTGTGCCTCCACAGCGACCTGAGCCACTTCAGTCAGATCCTTAACTCAATGTACCACAGGAGAACTCTGAGCTTCACTTCTGATTAGTTCTTAATCAGACATACAACAGACCACCTATTAATTAAAAAGCTATTTTATTGTTTTGGAACATAGGCAGAACAAGTTCATTTTCCATAGCGAAGTGTCATGAATTCATAATCTGATTAAATGGAATATGAAGAAATCACAAGTTTAATATACTGTCACTGTCATTTTTTCCCCCAATTAAACTGTGAAAGCAAGGCTTCTATTTTGCAAATAATTATATTGCATATGAAGATCTCTATATCTTCCATTCAGAAACTAGAATTACTTTCTCATAAAGATTAAAGAATTTAAATTTGTTTCCAATTTCAAACACATTAACTGCTTTTCTTTAGTGGTGTGTTTTGTGTTGGTCACCTGACAAATGTGATCCTAGCAAAAAAAAAAAGTATACACAATTGAAAAATCAACCCTCGAATGTGACATTTTCATGGGATGAAGGTGTACCTGCTCTTGGTTTATTATGAGTTGAGTTCTATTTCCCGTTTTCTTCTGGAACCACTGATTCTAAAAGATGTTTTCTACAAGCAAAGTGGTGTGTGTGTGTGTGTGTGTGTGTGTGTGTGTGTAGCAACAGAGAACTTCTGGGTCTTTTCAGTCATCTTCTACAAAGGATATGAATCTATAAACACAAAGTTACTTCTTATTAATAAGCAAGCTGTTGATTGTCTGAGACAGTTTCAATGCCATTTACTTTGTATAATGAAGATAACCCTGCCTAGTGTATAAATTCTCCCTTTCTGGGATGATAAGTGCTATAAAAATGAAAGACTGACAAAGCAATCGCTACTTAAAATAGCAAAGTATAAACATAAGACATAACAGTAGAAGCAACAATATAAGAGTTGCTGAACCAAATAGGATTAATAGTCCATCTAATTTGATTCTTATTTCCAACACTGACCAATACTTGATACACTGGAAATTAAACAAAATTTATGCACCTACTCAAGTGTGCATTGTTACTTCTGGAAGGAAAATTCTTCGTGGTCCTTGCAGGTGATTAGCTTTCACCCTGAAGCATGAGATTTTATTATCTTTAAATCATGATCTGGGCTTACAGAGCTGCAAACTTTATGTTAACAGTCATAAAAATGACCCATCCTATTCTCAATTTCAGACTCAGTATTTGTCTCAATAGCTCTCCATGGCGTGAATTTTATAAGGTACTTTCATTCTGAAAAAAGTAATTTCTTTTGTTTCAAATTCACTATCTTTTAATTAAACCGAGAATTGTATTTTTTTTTTTTTTACAAACTGTTACAGCAACAGAGAGCTTTCACAATTTGCTTGATATTGTCCTATACTGTACATTAAAGAAACTTTGTTCTCTATACATTTTGGCATCCCAGCTCAAGGTAGAGACAAAATCTCATATTCGATGTGTGACCTTAAAGTCATGCATCTGACTACTTTTACTCAACACACCAGAACATAGTCGTCCAAATGCTGTCTCTTTCCAGGCTGGCACTTTGGAGGAGCTGAACGCTTACTTGGATGATGCTTTTACTTGACCGACCTGGGCGCTTCCCACGGGCTTCTTGTCCGCGTCCGCGCCTGTGGGGCACCGTTTTATGCATCCTCAGACAACTCTTTGTCTTTAGGCGGTGAATCTGATTTTTGGAAACAGCTAATAGTCACTTGAAGCCAAGTCTGTGGGTTGTATCTGGGTGATGTTTGGGGTAAAGAATGAGGTGTGAAAACAATGTAACAATTTGCTAACTTGACACATAAACTTTTGCTGAGTGAGGTTCTAAAAGAGGAGTTTTAAAAATCTTCTGAACTCTGGGAGCAGTAATAAAATAACTCTGCAGCCTCCAAGGTTCTCTGAAAGCAACACTCATTTGGGGAATATAAATTCTGGTCTATGTGGTAAAATGAAACTAGTTCCAACTGCTTTAAAGTTATACATTGTTTTCAACATAATAATTTCGTCTCAAGTCCAGGAATTCCTGAGTCTATGGAAAAACTGTATTTCCTTAAGCTTTAGTTAACAGCCCAAGCCCAAATAACCTTAAATAGTGTGTAAAACTGCTCCCATCAAGATTCTGTAGGCCTCACAATGGCAGAGATTCTGGTCCTCAGACTATTCTTAGTTTTCTTTGACTAGAGGCTCATGAAGACTGCTTCATTTAAGGAACACATGTAGGTGATTTTTAAAAACGTCTGGATAATTTCTTATCTTTATAAAAGAATATATCTATGAAGCAAATTTTTCTGATTTTAATGACACTTTCAAAATTCCTTTACATTAAAGCAGGCTTGCAGACTTTGAAAATATGATCCAGCTAAATCTTGAACCATACATAAAACTGTCTAGCTCTTTGCACCCCTATTAACACTTTAAAAATAAAATTGATAATAATGATACTTGCTGATGTTTATTAAGTGCTTTCCTGTGTTCAAGATCCTGAATCATGGAGTTTCTACAGATTTTCCTATTTTATTCTTGTGGAAACCCAATGACGTAGGGCCTATTATCTTCTCTGTATAACACATAATAAATCGAGACTTTAAATAGCTGAATAGTGTGCACAAAATCAAGCAGTTAGGAAGGGAGAAACCTGAACCCAGACCCACCCGTGCCAGGTACAGGGGATGCCTCTGCTCTGCTCTCTTGGTGTGACACTGGGGGTGCACTAGGGGTGCTTTAACTTTCCCCTTGGTGCTGTGGAGGCGCAGCTGTGGAGGACACCTTCAAGATCTTCTCCAAACCCTGTTTATAAACCTTTGCTTCCTGCTTTTACATTTCTCAATGAAAAGAAATGGTTTGCCTAAATAACCAAGTTTGGTAATGCCCCCTGTTTAGATGACCTTCCCCTGGGGTGCCTGGGTGTTTCTGCTCTTGGTTCTGGATTCAGAGAACATGGAGCGCAGGGAGTGACTGCCCTGTGCCCGGCGCCCACCTGTCTCCTCGCTTGGTCATGTCAACTCCACCTCCTCTGCAGTACTCTCTCCTGCCCTCCCCTTGCAGCTGCTTCTATGGCTCTTTCCTCTGAAATCTCTCCAATTCCCTCTTTCAATCGTGGAGCCTAAAACAAGATAGGTCAGTGATCCCAGGTCTATCCCAGGCTGTGTCTGCAGCCCCAGTGCTCCCTTTCTTGCCTCCTATGTGCATGGGTTTCTGTGGCAGAGAGGGCTGTGCCAGACGGGTTTGTCACTGGCTCCACGTGACCAGGTGACGCACCCGCACAGCTTTCCAAATGCTCTGTAGGCCCTAGCATCCACTGAGGGTCTCGGGTCAGCCTCTTGGGGGCGGGCGCCTCCCGCCCCCCACTCCTGGCCTCCCTCAAGCCAGAACAGCTGTACTCTTGGCTCTCAAACATGTAAGAAGGCACAGAATTTTACTGAGGATAACAAGAGATTGTAGCTCTAAAGATCTAAATACTGACAATCAGGGTAGAGAAAAGCCTGAGAGCTTTGGAACAAGAGAGCAAGGAGTCTTCCTCCCTCTGCCGAGACGAGCCTCTCAGATGCTCCGAGTCATTCAGTCTCTCTGTCTGGACTGGCTAGAGAATGGGGCCAAACCTTACTTTTCAGGGTGGTTGTGATGATGACTAGGAATAGACGTAAAGTGCCGAGCACAGCGTGCAACACACAGAAACTACTGGATAGTACGGTGCCATTTGTATTTGTGCTGTTACTGAAAAAATGCAGTGTCTAGCTGGGGCAAGTGTTGGTATTGCCACTGGGTACAATATTTACTACGACTGAGTTTTTTTTATTCTGGGTTGGTTTCAATTTTATTCAGGCCTGAAGTCACAGTAATTAATACGCTGGATTAGATGGCACAGAGTTTATTTAAGCTAAGATGTAATAACTGAAAGGAGAGAACATTGTTAATCCTATGACTCAGTCTCATACGTGGAACCAATGTTCACTGTTTCTATATTTTGATTATGTTCTGTAAGAAGCAGGTAATTTCAGAGCAGTCATAAGCAGTTAATTTTAGAGTATAGTTTCAAACTTCTCAAGGCGCATGAACTACTTTGGTCTGTGGGTTCATCTCTGGGCTCTCAGCACCGAGCCCTGGGCCCGACGTGGAGCAGGTATGGCTCAGCCCTGGCATGGCCTGGTGTGGAAGCAGCAAGAAATAATAGATTTGACTTGGACATAAATTAGTGAGGGGAAGAGCTTCTGGCCTAGGGAGAGGGCCTTACTGGATGAAATGAATACACCACATAGAAAGTTGGTACCCAAATATGTAGCTCTGGAGGAGTAAATCAAAAAGTACTTAGGAAAATGGACACAATGCTTTGGCTAATATAGTATTTCATTGACAAAAGTGACCTTCAGAAACAATCAACAAAACAAAAAGACAACTCGCGAAATGGGAGAAAGCATTTGTTTTTCTGTCTCTTTAGGGCCATATCCATGGCATATGGAGGTTCCCAGGCTGGGGGTCAAATTGGAGCTGCAGCTGCTGGCCAATGCCACAGTCATAGCAACACAGGATCCAAGCCTTGTCTGTGACCTACACCACAGCTCACGGCAACACTGCATCCTTAACCCACTAAGCAAGGCCGGAGATTGAACCTGCATCCTCATGGACACTAGTCGGGTTCATTAACCATTGAGCCATGATGGGAACTCTGGGAGAAAATATTTTTGAACAATGCAGCCAACAAGGGGTTAATATCCAAAATACACAAGCATCTCACATGGCTCAATATCAAAAACCAAACAACCCAATTAAAAAATGGCAGAAGACCTAAAGAGACATTTCTCCAAAGAAGACAATCAGAGAGCCAAAAAGATGGATCAGCAGTGCTAATTATTAGAGAAATGCAAATCAAAACCACTATGATGTATCACCTCACACCAGTCAGAATGGCCATATCATGAAAACACCTACAAGTAATAAATGCTGGAGAGGGTATGGAAAAACGGGAACCCTCTACACTGTTGGTAGGAATGTAAATGGGTGTAGCCACTATGGGAAACAGCATGGAAGTTCTTCAAATAGAACCACCATATGTGATCCAGAAATCCTACCCCTGGGCACATAGCTGGAAAAGATGAAAACTCTAATTCAAAAAGACACATGTGCTCCAATGTTTAAGGCAGCACTATGTACACAATGTACAAAAACAAAGACATGGAAACAACCCAAATGCCAACCTTTAAGAAGATGTGGTATATATGTGGTGTATATATTGTGATAAGCTACCAGGGAAAAGAATCTGAAAATATTTATGGATAACCGATTCACTTGGCTGCACACCTGGAAGTAACATGATATTGTAAATCATCCATACTTTAAGGGACCTGAGAAGAGAGAATGGCCATGGTTCCCCCTGACTTGTGGTGTTTGGAGGAGGCAGGTCAAGGATACTGTCAAGGCAGAGCGGCCCAGCACAAGGACTGTGGGAGGTGGAGGTCAATGCCGGGCTCGGGCACTGGTTACCTGAGTTGTGCTTTTCCTCTTAAAGGAAATGTTGACAGTCAAGCCTGCTTGGAGGGACACGGGGGTGGGGGCTGAGGGCTGTCACTCACATAACACTATCTTTTAAAAGTCTAAACCTGACCGAGCCATCCCTACTGAAACCCATTCAGGTCAGTGATGTCTGTCTCTTTGCGCAGAGAATAAAACCTGGCTCCTTTCACATCCTGCAAGGCCTTCATGACTTGCCCACCTTCCCAGATTCATCTCAGACCACAAATCCTCTGTAGGCTCAGCTCCAGCCACACTGACCTGCTCTCAGTCCAAGGAGGGATCTTTGTCCCCTCAGTCTGCACCTGCTCCACTGCCTTGCCGGCTCTGTGCCAGGCTCGCTCTGTCCTGGGAGTCCCTATCTTCCTTCCCCTCAGCTCCAATGTCACCTCTTCGAAGAGACTTGGCAACCACCCTATCGGGGGCCTTCCTTTATTTCCCAGAAGGCTTCGCTTCACAAATATCTTGGTCATTTATTACTTTCTGTTTTCACTAGTAGTCTCCCCAGATTGAAGAGAAACTCCTTAAGCCTGCCAGTTCTCCACCAAGCCCTCTGAGCCTGGCCTGGTGCTTGGCCCAGACCATGTGCCCAGGGAAGTTCACCAGATGAACACATGAATGAGTGAATGGGAAAGATGGAGCTTGGCTGGCACCATGGGGTTACCTGGAATTGTAACTGTTATTATCATGCAGCATTTTATGATTGCACCATTAGATCTTTCAGAACATACTAAAAAATTATAACAGAAAATATGTGCAAATATGAATGGCTATTATTTTCCTTGTGATAATTTTAAATGGAAAAGAAAAAAATTTTACATATGTTTTTCTGTGCAATTGGCTGCTAAATTTTCTGCACGTGCCTGCAAAGTTATACAGCAAATATCCTGTTCACGCACATTAGCAGGCCATTTTTCTAACTTGGGGAGGGTATTTAAATAACTTTTCTTCAATTTGTATACATACAATAGATAGCTGTACATAAATAGACATTCAACAGCTCCAGCAAAATTTCTACTGCCAAAGAGAAGAAAACATCAGAGTAAGCTGTAAAGAAAGTGCTTGGTTTTTTTAAATGTAGAAATGGCAATTCACAGCATTTACACAAATTGCCGTATACTGAGGGCTGCAACTCCAAGAATGAATGGTAAGAAAAGTTGCAGCTAGGAGCAAATCTGAGGACACTTGTTTTGAAAGTAAGGCTGAGTCAGAGTTATAGCCTTCTGGCAGTCTGTATAACATCAACCCGAGTGCTTTGTGTGGAGATTGAGACTTTATGTATTTTTTTCTTTTCTTTTTTTGCTTTTTAGGGCTGCACCCATGGCATGTGGAGGTTCCCAGGCTGGGAGTCGAATCAGAGCTGAAGCTGTAGGCCTACGCCACAGCCACAGCAATGAGGAATCCAAGCCTCATCTGGATTCTATACCACAGCTCATGGCAACACCAGATCCCTGACCCACTGAATGAGGCCAAGGGATCAAACCCACATCCTCATGGATTCCAGTTGGATTCATTTCTGCTACACCACGAAGGGAACTCCTGTCTTGATTTCTTACATGTAAAATGTTCTGAATAACTCTTCTATTTAAAATGCTCAAGAAGTGGGAGCTCCCTGGTGGTCTAGCGGTTAGGACTTGGTGCTTTCATTGCTGCAGCCCAGGTGTGATCCCTGGTCTGGGAACTGAGATCCCACATGAAGCTGCTGCACACCCTGGTCAAAGAGAAAAATGCTGCAGAAGAAATTCACCTTGGATGAAATAAGAAGAATTTATATGCCCCCTTACACTTTGGGCATATTAATCTGAATAAGACCAAGTGACTAACCCAATTTGGGGATATATCTAATACCTCACACCTTATTTTTTGCTATAGTTTTATATACATGCTCTGAATTCTATAAGTATACAGAGAGGTATGATGGTATCAGCAGAAAATATAAATAGTTTCAAAGGAGTTAGAAACATTAGAAAGTGTGAGATCCACAGTATGATAGTAGAGATGAGCTAGAAATTTTAAGGTTAAATAATAAATACTAAGTCTTCTCACAACATCATACATTAGAAGTAGAACATAAAGTGGCATGAGACCAAGGGTGCACTGAAATTCTATACACACTTGTATTTTGCGCTCTCCTTACTTCTCTGCATCATACATGTCATATATATTTTCCCTAAGAAAAACTCATATATAATTAGAGCTGTTGGAAGGGGAATGGGTATTTGTGGATAAAAGAGAAAGCATTTTTCGTGGGTGAATGGAATGAAGTCCAGAGCCCATGCCACACTGAGCCAAGTAACAGCCACATTTGGATTTAAGATGACACAGCTTCAGCTCTGAGATGGCCTCCCTGAGAAATCTATAAAAGGAAATGTAGCTTTAATAACCAACACCAGAGTTAACTCTTCAATATTTATAACAGAAAGGACACGTGTTTGAGATATTCCAAAGCATAAAATATTTTAGGCGGTATTTTCATTTTCAAATGAAGTTTTTTTTTTTTGTTTGTTTGTTTTTTTGTTTTTCCCCCTGCTTGTTTGTTTTGGCAGGCTTACAGCCTAAAGCTGTTGTAATGAGGCTAGAATTTAAGACAGTTGGTGTCTCCTCAGCAGGGGCCAAAGAGATGGGGTTGAGGAGGTGGGGGTAGAAGGCAATTTAAGAGTGGAATATGGTGAAATAGAAAGTTGGCTCAAGATTAGGAATGCACTGTGACTAACCCAGAAAACAAATAATCCACAGATAGGTGGTATTACACAAAAGGCCCAGAGGATGTCTTTCTGGTCCTTTAGGTATGAACAAATATTTCCATAACATATACCTTTGTTCAGGATTTACTTATTTCAGCAAATAAGATTGTGCAGAAATGCTAAAGTACTCTTTTATGCTTTCAAATGACCATCATAGTCTGCAACAAGATGGCCACAATCCATCACAATATCACACAATTGTGCGTTACCTTGGATACAAGGCTGGCTCTGTACGCTGCTAGTTGCTTCAGATACTCCTTCTTTGCAGCCTCTGTTTTCTTTTTATAGACCTGTAACAAAGGGTCTTAAATTAGAAAGTGCATCTGCTTTTGTTCCAGGGAAGTACAATGCAGAATGGTAATTTTGTGTTCACACACACATACACACACAAGTATATAATATATATACCTCCCCAAAGATTGTTTTATTACTGAAACAAGTTTTTAAGAAATATATCAATAGACTAGATAAGAAAAAGATTAACGATAGTAAAATTAGCCATTTTGCATTAAGCAAATGAAAAGATTTATCTGTGTTACTTTGAGAGTGGAATTGTTGGCTTAGAAAGATACTATTGATGAAGGTTCCCAGGGAAACCACATGTGAGTAGAGAAGCCATTCATATTTATATGATGGGCAGACAATTCTTCAGTGCATTTGAGTCCCAAAATATATATGCTCTGTGCTAAATATAAAAGCAAGGACAATTCAAAGATGACGCATTACGTTCAATAAGTCAATCAAAGGAACAGTGATGGAGTTTGCAGTTTCATCACTATTTTAAAATTTTGTGCCTTGAAGTTCTAGTTTCAAAGACTCAGGAATTAGCGATGGCAGTGAAAGTCACACTTGGGAGTGGGCTTGGCACCCTGAGTGGCCAAGGATTGCATGTGTGTTATGCTGTGTTGTTGCTCTGGTCCTGCCCTTTCCAACAAAAACACTGGATGGCACGGCTCTGTGGACACCTCAGTGTGAAAAGGTAAAAGTGTTCTGAATTAGAAGTTGAGTTTACAGAAGCTTTTCATTTTTCAGAGGGAGTCAACTTGAAAATAAAATAAAATCATCCTAAATTGAGCGAAAGTATTGAAAAATAACTTGCTATAGGTTAAAGATGACATTGTTAAGTTAAACAAAAAAGTCATTAAAGTCAAAGATGAAAGATTAGCAAAATGAATGCACACGGTTGTCTGCTACCATTAAGTTCATTCTCTGAAGGCTTTAGAGTCTGTTTTTATCAATCTTTTGAAATCAGCCCTAATGAACAAAATACTTTTCACCATTGACTGTATCTTCATCAATATGACTATTTTAAATTTCCCACATCTTGAATTTTACAGCAGGGAATGAGACTTGGCTAATACTTTGCAATGCTGAGCTCAAAACCAGACACAGATTAGCATGAAAAGTGACTATAGAATTAGAGTAGTTAAATATAACTTATATCTAAAGACCAAATTTCTGTCAAAGTCGGCAGCAGAGGTCAATTTATGGTCTCTGATGTGGAAGGTGGTTTGCTGAGCTCAGTCTCCAACTGTGAAATTCAAGGTGTGAGAAATATTACTTACTCACGAATATTTTAATGAAAGCAGAACATTTTAGTTATGGTAAACAAATGAGTAACCTTGTCAACAATTATGAAGGACTCTATGAAATCAATGTGCTCCTGGTTCTCCCTTGGGGAGCCCTTCAGCCTTGTCTTTTATATTTGCCATTTGGTATAATAAAAGGCTATTAAATAAGGCTATTAAATTTAGTACAAAATTATAATCACTATGTCATCTTTACAATATATGGAACTAAAGAACCTAAAAAAAAAATTTTAAGTAAAAAGTCAGTTAATCCTTTGGTTCAATTACAGGAGAATTCTAAATTTACTGAGCTAATTACTAGAAGTCAAATTCAAATCCTTTTTTATACATGAAAACAAATAAATACTAGATTACAGTAAGTGTCTTTGAACAGTATGATCCATGTATATTATACGCTTTGGTTCAGCCACAGAAACACAGAGCCCTCCTGCTTTTTATTGATTTATTTCTTCAAAGACTGATTTCTGTTTGCACTTCTCCCTCCAATTTCTCCTCTAAGACATAATTTATAATTAATGACCTTAAACTGACAATGTTTACATTTACTTTTAATACCTTAAAACTGTGTCAAGAAAGGGTTTTTCTCCCACACAGATAGAAACCCTACTCAGGACTTTGAAGCAAGTATTTACCAAAAATATCTTTGATGGCAGTATGCATTTGTATACTCGAAGCATTTCTATTTTTTTTTTTTTATTAATATGCTAGTCCAAGTCCCAACTAGGGTTTATTTAGCTTCCAAAGGCAAATACAGACACTTGGGTCCATAGCACTGCCCAAAGCATCATTTTCTAAGTAGCACAGATAAGACGGTGTTGCCAGATGGCCTGATTGTAACATCCACCCTCTTTCTTGTATTTGGCTTCTACTGAAACAGCAACAGTGTTAACTATGGCGGGTCTCCCAGCGGTTAACATCCCACAAGGTGTTAACTTTCCTGAAATTTGTTGATTAACAACTGTAGGAGAGAGGTGGTAACGCAATGTGTTTCAGGCTGAATATGTGCCCCCTGGTTTCTCTGGGAGATCGATGTCTTTACAGGATGCCTGACTAGCATTCCGAGTGCCCTGTTTCCTACAAATGGCTCCCTGTCAGCTATTGATGATTGGCTATGGGGGAATCATCATACAGGCACCTAAATACCACTTTAGAAAAGAGTAAACTCATCATGTCACATTACATGGATTGATGGGTCTGCTCTTTCCTGAATAGCTGCAGATGTTCAGAGGGAGAATCAAAGGGTGGTAATTTCAGGAGGTGTATTTCTGCAATTGTGTTTAAAGGGTGGTATCCCAGATCAGAATTAAAATCTGAGGCAGTTTTCCTTGACAGTAATTTAGAATCTCCACCTTTGAGAACTACCTAATGGCTCAAATATTATTCACCCTGTACCTCTTTATGATGCTACCTTCTAAAATTGCACAAGGATCCTTGTGAATTCTATTGTTGATGGAAATGTCTGAAGAAAGACCTCAAATGTATGAGAGTGATAAAAACATAAAAATTCCACGTACCTAAATTCCTACTTTAGAACAGATATTTAAAAATCATCAGTAAAAATTTCCTCAAAATGTTTCGAAGCTCTGTTCATGGATAGTCTTCTGCTTGCAGAAACCAAAGATGATGCTGAATATACTGGGCAATGAAGAGCCTAATGCAATGACCAAATGTTCTAACCTAGGAAGATGGGTCTGATTTATGTCAAAGTTAGGTCTGGGAAAGAAATGGTCTCTCTCTCTCAGGGAAAGACAAATATTTTAAAGATATGTGATTCACAGAATAAATCTTAGTCCTTAGTTGAACTACAAGATGGCTTCCAAGTGGTCTACAGCTGTTTGAAATAAAGTGCAAAGTTGGCCAGATGAGGATTTAAAAATCATAATACATCATTTATCATTTTCCCTAGCTCATCCAAACACTTTTGAGTTCATCCTGTCCTAACTTAGGTATTTGCTGTGGTTATTCTAGGAAAGCTACCATATCCTATCTAAGAATTGCATCTTGGTGGTTAAACTAAAACATATGTATTGACTAAACTAAAACATACATCAGATAGCAATTCTAGAGAATCCAAATGCTATTCATGTAATCTAGGTGATTCAGTGAATCATTTTAAAAAATGCTCTACATACCAGCAGGTATATATGTTTTTATAGGCTAATAGTCTCTAATTAAAATCAGCAGTTCAGTATCACTGAATATGATCCATTCAAAAAGAAAAAAAAATTCTAATACAACCAGTCACTTTGCTTCTTTTACTTTCTGCTCCCTCACTCAATAAACCATCTAACGTATACAAAAAGTTACATCTTATATATACCATTTAATTCCATCTTCCTTCTTTTCGACTCTGGTCCTTAGTTACTCTCTAGTCATAGTTTATTTCAACTCTTTACAGTAATAATAATAATAATAAGGAAAACATAATTCTTCCAATTCTGGATTTTATTCAAATACCAAAAAAATAAAATTACAACGCATTTTTCTTTTTGGTTAACTACAAATGCAGCCTCCTCCCCCCATAAGTTCATATTTATAGAAAATGCTTAGACATTAGTTATATGTAAGAAATACTTTAATCACATTTCCCTGTCATATACTTGAGAAATTAACGTTTGCAATGTCTTTCAATGCTGTTACTATTTAGGACAGTTAGAGCAAGCACACCCATGTTTTACACAGACCTTTGTCCTTAAATGCAGTTCAGTTTCCATTTGTGTAACTTGCTCAGAATTTCTTAAGCATTCCAGAACTCGAAGAACTTTATAAAGTAGTATTCAGAGCATTAAAAATATATGACACAATGTGACAAAAATCTTGCTATCGATTCTTTTGGGGATCCATCGGATGCATCTAAATAGTCTACACAATGATGGTACATCCTGCTTCTGGAATGGCAGAGATCAGAAGCCAGCTCCTTGTCTGAAAAAATGGCTGCAAAATATTATCTGTCAACTAATTAAATGAAGATGACTGGGGTGAGTATGGTGTTTTCAATTATACTTAACAATATTTTGAGTACCTATTACATTGCCTGAATGATGTGAGACACTGAAGTTACAGAATCAAAACAATGCCTCTGTTGTGTGCATTTTTTGTGTCAGGCACTATACATACATATATGTAAATGTGTGTGTACACACACATATATACATAATGTGTGTATATATATATGTACAATCAAATTGCTGTGGTATCTAAGATCTGTCTTTGTTTTCACAGTGGCTCCTCCTGGTGCATGAGATCTCCCCTTGAAACCTCTCAGACCCCCAACTTCAGAGACCTGCCCTCTTTTGTTGATAGCAGAAGCCTCAGCAGTCGGGGCAGAGCTTGGTCCATTGTAGGTGCTCAGGGAATACTTATGATCAAGAGTATAATCCCTAGTCTCAGGTTTTTCCTTCCATGAGCCAACATGTGTGAGTGTGAACGGATAAAATACCGAATTGTATCTTCTAAATTAAGGTGGGCATCCATGGGAATCGAGGATTTGATACAGAGAGAGACAACCCACCCACTCCAAATGGGCTTACCAATAAAACATAGAGCACAACAGACTTGAGTGAGTATTATGTTCAGATTCTCTCCCTGCTGATGTCCTTGAACCTTTCAAGTGAGATATCTGCTCCGCCAGTGTGTGAGCATGGCTTATTTCTGTGTGTACTACATATGTTCACACCTACGAGGGCATGCAATAGTCCCATCTAAGTACCGGTAATACATGTGTACAAATTTAACTGTGATTAGAGGTAAAATATGCTTACCACTGCGTGTAATATTTCTAAATGCTGTTTCAAGTTTTTATGAATATAAACTCTTCTTCATTCTATAGTTTTTAAATGAACAACTGTTTTAAATATCCTTTACTTCCAGTTAAAAAAAAACTGGGGAAAATAACATAATATTTATAAGGAACTGGTCAAGATAAACACATGTGTGAATGTTACAGAGCAAGAGGATTTTAGTTAACCTTAAGTATTGTTGACATAAACCCCCAATTTTATCAGAAGACATGGGCTGGGTGGGTGGGGAGAAGCCTGGCAGCATCCCTGCAGTGGGTGTTGGAGCACCCGTGAGGAGTAAATGATTTGATTCCGTGGGCTCAGAGGATTTGTCAGCTGCCTCATAAGTATAATTCTGGCTCTTCATATCCCTGCTGCTTCTAATTTAGCAGGACAGGCTCATAATTGAAGCAAATTAACTATTTACACTTGCCACTTCTACCAGGGGAAGAGGACACAGCAGCAGGAAAGAATGAGTAGGAAATTACATTCTTCCCACTTGTGTCAGATCTGCCCTTATATAAACACATTAACAGTAATTTCATGAGGCGTCAAACATAGGAATAAATACTGAGGGATAAAATAATGAGGTGTTGCTATTGAGCTGAACTGCTATGGCTAATATCCTTGGATATGAATTATGCATCCTGAAAGAAGGCATATGTTACAATATTCAAACAGTTTCCCTGCAAGTGATATCTGCTCATTAGGCTCTGGATCTTGAGGTAAACCCACTCTCCTCTCACGACAGGGCTAGCATTTACAGGAGTGCAGCTCTCTGGGCACTGTGGGCTGTGGTTTCTCCTGAACACACCACACTCTGAACATGCCTTCCACTCCATTTTTAGTCTAACAGCATGTTTATTTAGCTCTTTGGCTGAAGCTTTAAAGCCATTTAATGTAATGTAAACAAGAACATTTTGTTTGTAATTTGCTAAATGTATTACAGCCCAACTGTGTCTCCAATTAGGAACTTAAGGTTCATTTAGTAATTTACATCTGGTTCTGATTTAAGGTGACTTTCTTTTCCCACTTAAGAGCTGACTTTCCACAGCTAAAAAGGACCCAAGAACACTTTATAGCTCTCTGGACCAATCCCTTCTGCTTCAAAGCTGGATGGACTCTTTAATTTAGTGGGGTTTGATTTGCTCTCTGTTGTCACTGTGGACTCAGATCCCAGACTTCAACGACCAGAATCAGAAAATTCAGAAATAATGGGAAGGGACGGGAAGTTTAGCTGGCCCCTCATAAACAAAGATGCTGAGGGTCCCTGAAACTCCAGAGTCTTAAACAAAAGGCGTAATCTGCTTATGTTATTATTTTTCTTTCTCTGTAGGTTTCTCAGTTAGTGAAAGGTAAGTAGCAAAGACCAACATCACAGCCACACTTATGTTTTATTTCCCTTTCTCCATCTGGTGCCTTTTAAAAACAACTTTTTATGCTTCTGCAATGGGCCCTCCATTGTCTTACGATTCATTAGCATTTAAAACCTCCACTGGAATCCCAAACACAGTCTTGCTCCCATTCCAGATTCAGCACCATCTTCCAAAGTATTAAAATGGAGAGATTTCTGATATGTGAAATCTGTTCAGTGGCTTTGGTAGGAATGATTCATAAGGGAGGTTTTGTGCTCCTGGAGGATTGTTATCACTTCTTTCAGCTTCCTTTTGATTTTTCTTCTTTGAGAGATTGTTCACAGAAACCAAAGTACATACAGTTTCTCACTCACCATGGCTTCTGAAAACAAAGCTCTGCCCTTCTGCATTGGCTTCCTCGCCCCGCCTAAACTCACAATGAGGAAACATGTGACACAAACATAGAGCAGTGCTATTAGTTCTGTTCCCTCTGGCTGGCAAGAAAACATTCAATTGTAATCTCACTAATAGCTGTTTTTCCTTAAATATTGTAATTTTCTGAGCCCCTAATAAGTCATCAATAATTTTGTCCATTTTCTGCAGTTTGTGTTTATATTTGTAGCTGTTCATAATTGTGGGCTATTATGACAACGGGATCTTTGAACAATCGTGGCGCATGAAATCCTCGCCTTCCTCTTGAACCAGCTGCCTACACAATGCCAGCCACATCACATGGGGCTGCTCTGTAACATGCACGTTTGTCCTAAATTCTGAAGTTTAACGGTCTGCCTCTAATCGGTTCCAGCAACATTCCTTTAAAAATACATAGCAGTATCTGTGGTCCTCAATTTGAATATTAAATGAGAGTAAAATACAATTAATTTAAGTTTGAAACAGAGATACTATATTATGTTGGCACAATGAGTCAACATAAAGGGAAAGAGCAGGTGGTAATACACCATAACAACACTTCTGGATATTTTGCTGAAATTCTCTTGATGCCCAAATGTGCGTCCTCGGCAGGCATGTTCACTTTGCTGGCGATTCTCGCACACTGGTGGAGAGGGGCTACCCCTGCCAGTGCAGTGAGCTCTTTTTGGTAATCGCGGCACCTGATTTCATCCATTTGACCCTCCCTCTCCTCGTCCCTGGGATGGACTTGCACCCCACGTGTGTCATAAATCATTCTTTTTTGGCATACTCTGCCGTCTCACTATTTTTATTTAGCAAGATTATTTTTTTAGAGGAAAGGATAAGCTAAGCTTGACTTCCCCTGTCAAGTCAAAGGAGTGGAAGGCATGTGGACAAACCATTTTTGAGTGACTGAGAGTGCTCCCAATACATGATTTTGGTAATGGTGCTCAAATGTTAAAATATTAACTTTCCTATAAGAGAAAAAGATAGTTATTTCTACTAAGACATTTCTCTAAACAATCTTAACATGATTTTAACTGGATTTTGATTATGAAATTTCTTTATAATAGACGACAGTTAAATAGGGTCAACTATTATATAATTTCATCCTTTAGTTATAAACCACATTCTTTCAGAAAACCCCAACTATTTCCATTAAGAAAGGACCCAAAGACAAATTAAGTTACTCACTGAATTGGGAATAAAAGAGAGGAAACTGTTTTGTCATCACATGTACACAATTAAAAAGCCTTAAATACTACATCATAACTGTGATCTCATCTCCATTAAAAGGCTCACCCTCAATTCTGAAAGGCAGAATGTGAGAATGGGAGTAATTTTCCCTTTTAACGTGATACTCAAGAACAGTGAATCTCATATTCTTTGGGTCTAAAAATACCTTATATGGTCAGACCAAAAAATGTGGAATATTTTCTCAGCATTCCCCTCTTGCTATAATAAAAATAAAAGACCACATTACAATAGAATTAGTGGGAAACCCCTACAGCTTTGGATTTGCTGCCTTGAGGAACTACCTAATTTTCATACCCATCGTAAGAACACTGTTCTTCTCCATTGGAGACGTGGGTATAGGCACTGACTTTGAATATTGATAATGTAAAGGACCAAACCTGGCTAAGGAAGAGCTCTGGAGACCTCCCCTCTTTAAACCCACTGGTCTTAAAACCACATGAATTCCTGTAGTAGATGTGGGAGATAATTAGGGAAAGGTACCTAGGTCAAGAAGATAGAAAAGAGGACTCAGATGGGTGACAGCACAGGCAACTCAAGTTTCTCGAAATAAAACTTCTGGCAGAGTGGAAGCTATAGAAGCTAAGGGGCAGACACGAGCCTTGAAGCAGCCTCCCAGCTCACTGCCGGGTCTGGGGTAGGGTGGAGGAAATCACGTGTGTCCTCTGATGCACAAGAGTTGCTGTCACAATCACAAGGGAGAGTGATCACTTTCTGGATGTCTCCTCTGTGAAATTTCATCTCACAAAGCCAGAGTTTACAGTATTGAAGCCTGGCCCTTGTCCAAGAACACACACAGGAGTTGTCGAAGCAGAGAGACAAGGACGTCCTGGTGCATGGACCATGGTGGAGTGGACACAGGGATGGGGCTGAGACTCCTGGTGGACGTGCACTGAGCTTCCCCATCTGCACAGCTCTAGTGAGTGGAGGGAGGAGCCGCTGTACAACCCTCCGTGAATGCCAACACCAACGGGGAGCCACTGACCCCAGCTGGGACAGAAACCAGCTCTAAAATCCACAAACTACTATATTAGGTTTTCAACAGAATCATAAAATACAACATCAACCATCTTCTTCATAGTGAGATTGTATGTTAATCAAGTGCACAGAGCATGTTCTGCGGTGTGTTTCCTGCCCTTGAGGACGACTCCTGCAGCATAGAGCTCCATGGGCTAGGCCTGTGCTTTCCTATGAAGCCCTTCCCTGGGCAGGCAATCATGAAAAGGACAGCTTTGGCTTGTAGAAAAGGGGGGTTGGGAGTTCCCCTTGAGGCACAGTGGAAACAAGTCCAATTAGGAACCATGAGGTGGCGGGTTTGATCCCCGGCCTTGCTCAGTGGGGTTAAAGATCTGGTGTTGCTGTGAGCTGTGGTGTAGGCCGGCAGCTGTAGCTCCAATTAGACCCCTAGCCTGGGAACTCCCATATGCCTTGGGTGCAGCCCCTAAAAAGCAAAACCAAAAAAAAAAAAAAGAGGGCTGGAGAGACCTGGAGGGGGAGGTTCTATGTTTTCTTAGCAACTGGTTTTATCATTTTTACTGTTACTGATTTCATGAATTTGTTAGGAACTGTAAGTGAAGGGATAAGTTTCTAGTCATAGTGTTTAATCTTAGACAAATCATTCAACAAAGCCAGGACTCTGTCTCACTCTCTGCCTCATCCCTGGGGGTCTAGAACAGTGCCTGGGGCATGTAGTAAATACTCAACAAATATTTGGTGAATGAAAAAATGAATTAATTTAAATTAACTATTTGACCCCGTTTCATAATCTGCAAAGTTTAGATAAAAGTACCTACAAGTATTAAGCAGAACAAATAAGTCATGTAGAAGTGTTCTTGAAAGTATGAAACATGATATACATTATGGATGTTGACATATTCACCATGTATAGATACTTATAGATGTACACATATTTGAAGTGTTCTGCTTCTTACACACTTCCCTGGACCTGATGAAGAGAGGGTAAAGGTCTCTTATCAAGCACCCAGTAGGAGACTAGCCCATCATTGATGCAATCCAGGATTTTGCATCAGCTAAAGCTGCATCTGCATAATCGATTCAGTGACTAAACTTTAATGATAATACTTGTCTAATTTCTCTTTGTGAGAAAGAAAATCTAGATGGTGACAATGACAACCGTGTCCCTGGTTTAGAAATCCGGGATCAATACTGCTTCTCCGCTGAGGTGGGCTACATCTACGTACTGACCTCTTTTCTCCATGATTCCCATCCTCCTTAAGATCTCCTGGGCTACCTACGCCACGGCAGAGATGCAAAGCATCTCAAGTGCTCCCCACCCCAGCATGGTCCTCAGTCACACCACAACAATCCACAAGAGAAGAAAATACCGAGCATCTGGCCCCATTTAATCCAACCTAGAAACATGGCACAAGTGGGACTGAATAACATGTCTCGTGGTCTTCAGAGAATGGCTAAGGGCAGAAACTCTTTTTTAAATTTGAGGTTCATTCAGGAAAGAGTAAAGAAGGTTTTTAAAAGAGGTCATCAAAGAAGTGCTGAAGAGAGAGGTGGACAGTTTTCAAAATTCTTCTGGTATTTTTTCAATCTTCAGGGTCACACTGGCAATAGTAAGCAATGATGTAATTCTGGCTGGGATGTGGAAAAGTTCCTCCAAAAGTAACTACACTAGATAAACTCTGCAACAAAGGGACTACCGTGCTATTTATAACACAGAAATAAAGGAGTACAAAACTATGTCAAAGTCCCCTGGTTCTTATGAGGCCTATTCTTATCCTCAGGTCTAGGGTCTGAAGAACTCATCCAGTGTCCTCAGAAGCCACTTCTCTAGATTGCATATATTTTCTCAAATCCACTCACTCCATTTTGCATCTTTTCTTACCTGTTTTTGCTCTTCTCCTAAACCATCCCACATCGAAGCCACAATTTTAGAGACTTCACCAAAGGTAGCATTTGGATTTTGGCCCTTGATGGCAGCCTGAGTATCACGAAAGAATAATGCGTAGGCAGACACAGGCTTCTGGGGCTCATTAGGGTCCTTCTTCTTCTTCTTTTTGGGGGTTTTTGGTTTTTTCCCCATATCAGAGGCAGGTCGCTTCTCTCCACCATTGATCTGCAATAAAACAAAATCTGAATTGTAGAAGAACTAAGAAAATTTGTGGACAAATCATGCAGCTCTCCTTTGAGACTTTTAATCACACAAACATGGACAGTCCTAAGGGATACTTGGTTTTGTTGCCGTTTTTAAAGTAAAACCTCATACTTTATATAATTTTCACATTCATCCTTTTCAAGCCTAATGTACATAGCTTTAAATAATTTTATTGTCATTCTTTATAACACCGCTGTACTGTTAGATATCATCCTTTAACTCTCTGAACTTTTCCTTTTTCTCATTCAGGAAGCTGAATAACGAGCAGCATTATGACTGTGACAGCAGCAGGTTCCCCGTGCAGTAACCATTGTACGAACAATCTAACCTGTTTCTTTCCGAGTTCATCCTTTTCCTCCTAATTATGATTTTTTTTTTTTGTCTTTTGTCTTTTCAGAGCCGCACCTGCAGCATATAGAGGTTCCCAGGCTAGGGGTCTGGTTGGAGCTGTAGCTGCTGGCCTACACCAGAGCCATAGCAATGCCAGATCTGAGCCACATCTGTGACCTACACCACAGCTTATGGAAACACCAGATCCTTAACCCACTGAACGAGGCCAGGGACTAAACCTGCAACCTCGCGGTTCCTAGTTGGATTCGTTTCCACTGCACCACAATGGGAACTCCCCTAATTATGATTTTTAAATGGTGATGGGTAACATGCCCAATGAATAAAGTTGAATGGCTTCTGGTATTGCACTTAGGTCTATAAGACGCTGCTCAGAAGGCCTAGCAATGCTCATAGCTTGGAGAATGGCACAGTCTAGACCCTAGGTAGTGCTGTCCAACAGAACTTTCTGCAGTGAGGGTAAGGTCCTAAAATCTGCACTACCCAGTATGGTAGCCATTAGAGACACGTCACTAATGAGCATATGAAACACGGCTAGCAGGAATAAGAAACAAAATTTTAAATTTTTATAGAATTTTAATTGCTTTAAATTTAAATAACCACATGTGGCTAGTGGCTACCATACTGGAGAGTGGACCTCTGGAAACTGGATTCTAAGATGTTCTAAACATTTCTAGAACAGCTCTAATACTCAGAGACAGGTTCCATTTTCTCCCTATGTCCTTAAATATGACTATTTGAATAATCTGAATCGCTATTCTGATGCAAATATAAAACACACACAAATGTATTTAAGACATTTATATTTGAATATTAACTCTGATACTAATTATATGTCACGTCACTTCATCCACCTCCATAGAATTAGAGATTTGGATAATATCACTTATATGTGGAATCTAAAAACTGATACAAATGTACTTATTTACAAAACAAAAAAGATTCATAGACTTTGAGAACAAACCATAGTCCCCTTTGGTAACCAAAAATTTGTTTTTGAAGTCTGTGAATTTGAGGGGATAAGTTAGGAGTTTGGGATTAACATATACACACTACTCTATATAAAACAGATGACTAACAAGGACCTACTGCATAGCTCAGGGGACTCTACTCAATATTCTGTAATAACCTGTAAGGAAAAAGAATCTGAAAAATTATGGGTATGTGTAATCACTTCGCTGTACACCTGAAACTAATACAACATTGTAAATCAACTGTACTCCAATACAAAAGGAAAAGAAAAAGAATGAGACTTGGAATCCTCTTTCCACATGCCTCCCCTGCCAGCATAAAGGTCCACGTGCAGTGTCTTCTGATGGAGTCACCTTTTCACGCGAGGTTCTGCACCCTCACCTTCTACTGTTGGGATTGTTGTTGCTTTTCACTCTTAGTGAACGATGTAGTAAGTATCTTATTCAGATAAATTTCTAGGCAGGGTAATTTGTGTAAAATAACCACCACCATTGGAGAGGAAGCATGATATCCTGAGAGGCCAGGGGATGTGACATCAGAAGATGCACACTCATGTCTTCCTCTACTAGTTTTGGCTGTGCAATCTTAGGGCAAACCATGCAACTTCTCTGGGCCTACATTTTCTCTACGACAGACCAGCTGCAGTGAGATTTTGTGATTACTGAGATGATATATATTTAAACATGTTTAAAACCTTAAAATGATATTCAGATATTAATTATGACACAGTAGTAACTTTTTTTGAATGAATGGAAAGAAATGATCTGAATGCTAATTCGTGATGCCATATGGCCACAGTTTAAAGACGTGCCCCAAGAACCAAACAGAGACAGGAAAAAAACCTAAGTGAATTCTTTGTCTTTGTCTTTAGTGAGAATGTTATTGAGAAGATTATCTTTTGAAACTGTCTACTGAAGCCGACTGAACGACCCCACAGGGACAGGACGCTCTGAACCAAGCTGACAGGCTAATGCGGATTAACACTTGAAGGGAGCTTCCCCAGGATGGATTTGAGGTGATCCTGTGAAATGACTTGGGTCTCAGGTAAGTCACTTGAGACACACAACAAACAACCAGAACTTTCTTTTTGCCCTGAGGCTACAAAGAGCCATATCTTTCTCCTCCTAGTGGCTATGCTAGCTGCAGGCAGCTGTGGTAACTCACTGCAGTGTGCCCTCTATCATTTGGCTCTCAGTAAGGTCGCTGAGGTCCACACTGCCAAATCCAAGGGACCATCTAGTCTTCATCTGACCTGATTTCTCACTGTGAGCATCCTCTCTTCCAGAGGTTCTGGGACATCACAGACTCTGGGTTTTAGGTCTACCTCACCGTCCTCACTGTTCATTTCTAGGCCCATCCTCTTCCACCAGGGCATTACTTGGTAGTGCTCCTGATGGTTTTTGCTGTAGACCGTCTTCTCTTACAAGACTGTACTTAGGGAGTCTCGTAAGGTGCAGGATTTCCGTTACCATTTGTGGGTGGATGAGTGGCAAATTCATTTCCTTTGAACTTTGAATGCATGGAAACAATTATTATTTATTTGTTTTTATAATTTTTATTTTTTCCATTATAGTTGATTTAAGGTATTCTGTCAATTGCCATTTATGACTTTATTTGCAAGTCTTAGAGATACCTCAAACTTCAGTCAAGATATTCACTTGTGTAGTTCTATACACTTGCCTTTGTAGCACATATAAAAATTTGAGTTATACAATAATTTACGTAGTTAGATCTTCTCTTGTTCGAGTCTAACCACCACGGGGGCCAGTCCACATCTAATTTTACTCACCAGCATTTATTATGGTTCTTGACACCTAGTACGTGCTTAATGTTTGTTAGAACAGTTAAAAAAATAATAACAAAATATAATGCAATTCAAGGAATGAATGAATTAAAGTATGAATGGTTTTGTTACAGGAAATCAGGCCTCACTAATTTACCTGAGTACTTCAGGACAGGAAGTAAATATGTGGCAATACAGAAAACGTGGACAGATTTTTAGAGTATTTGACATGCTAATAGTAACTGGGTTATAGGCTAAGTCTTTACGATTTTCTTTATATTTTCTACAATTTCCAAATATTCTAAACAATTTCTAAATATTCTAAACATAACCATTCCTATATTCAAAATAACAAAATATCAAGAAGTCAAATAAAAAGGATTCAAGAAAGACTACAATGGGAGTTCCTGTAGCGGCACAGCAGAAATGAATCGACTAGGAACCATGAGGCTGTGGGTTCCATTCCTGGGCTCGCTCTGTGGGTTAAGGATCCAGCATTGCCGTGAGCTGTGGTATAGGTCACAGATGTGGCTCAGATCTGGTGTTGCTGTGGCTGTGGTGTAGGCCGGCAGCTGGAGCTCCAAATCAACCCCTAGCCTGGGAATCTCCATATGCCACGGGTGCGGTCCTAAAAAGCAAGAAAAAAAAAAAAAGAGAAAGACTGCAATGAAGAATATTAACAATGAAGGTTGATCATAACAATATTATGATCATATTTCATCAAGGTCATATTTTATCAAGGACCGGGAATATTCAGAAAGACTGCAATGAAGAATATTAACAATGAAGGTTGATCATAACAATATTATGATCATATTTCATCAAGGTCATATTTTATCAAGGACCGGGAATATTCAGACATGGGAACAAAGTGTAGGGAAATGAATGTGTACGCATATGGAATATTTACGTGGGCTCATTTTATTTTTCATTTTAAATTTTAATTGAAAAAATTAATGATCTGACACACCGAAATCTCCATGATTTCAGATTATATCAATATTTTTGGAAAATAATCAAATGTCAGTTATGGAGATAAATTTCCTATGATTCAATGTAAATTTTTTTTTTTTTTTTTTGGTCTTTTCTGGGGCCACATCACGGCATATGGAGGTTCCCAGGCTAGGGGTCCAATCGGAGCTACAGCTGCTGGCCTACGCCACAGCCACAGCAATGCGGGATTGGAGCCTGTGTGCGACCTACACCACAGCTCACGGCAACGCCAGATCCTTAATCCATTGAGCAAGGCCAGGGATCAAATCTGCAACCTCATGGTTCCTAGTTGGATTTGTTAACCATTGACCCACGACAGGAACTCCTCAATGTAAATGTTTTTATTCAAAGATTTACCAAAACAAATTAGTTTCTCTCTTCCATTGTCCAAAATTGTGTTTGAACTGCTGATCTTCACACTTCTTTTATTTCTCTTTTTTGATTTTTTTGCTTTTTACGTTCACACCTGCAGCATGTGGAAGTTCCCAGGTGAGGGGCTGAATTGGAACTATAGCTGCCGGCCTAAGCCACAGCCACAGCAACTCGGGATCTAAGCCGCATCTTCGACCTACACCCCAGCTCACAGCAACGCTGGAACCTTAACCCACTGAGCAAGGCCAGGGATTGAATCCACATCCTCATGGATACTAGTAAGGTTTGTTACTGCTAAGCCACAATGGGAACTCCCGCTTCTTTTCTTTTTAAACTGGCATTTTCTCAACATGGTACAGGTCTTAGATATACTGGATAGGCAACATCCTGTGGTAAGAGAAAGGACAGTTATCTTCGTGCTGGATAACGTGGCCCTACTTTTTAAGGATTATCTGTGGAAGCAGGAGAACCTGCTACTGCCAGTAGGAAGCTCTAAGTGTCAAGTGCATGAAAACAACAAATTACTCTTTTGAGGCAACATACAGCAACCCTATAGGAAACTAAACAATTCCATGCAGCCCATCAATTAGGTTTGTTTTCTGGAGGCTTCCCCTATTTTCCTAGATTGTCCTATAGGATTAGCCAGATGAAGGCTTCTCTTTTAGTAGAAACAGGGCTTTCATGATTTCTGCCTCTGTATTTTCAAGGCTCAGGAGACATCATTTATGCATTACGGCATGTCACCCTGAGGCTTCAACGGTATATCTGATCGTGTACCTGAGAGGCACTAAGCTGTGAAGTTGGGGTGTCGTCCCCCATTATGGCCAGACTATAGTGTCAGCCTCATGACATTATATCAGCTTTATCTTTGCAATGCCTGAAAGTGAGAGCATACTGATATGCTGTCCTTTTAAATACTCACGGTTAACCTCAGTTTGAATTATCTGCCATGCAAGAAAACTAGCATCTGAGTGGGCCAATCTATAGGATACACAAAAATATTCATTTCTCAAGATTCACTGCCTGTCCTTCAGTAATTAAACTCTGTTGCTAAGACTATATTCTTGGATCATAACAGTCTGACCACTTATAAAACTGCCCTCACAGAACCAAGCTATGATTTAAGATAATGCCCTTCACCAAAAGCTGATATAAGAGGAAAAAACAAAAATAAAAATTACGTATGAAAGTTTATTTATTTTTTTTAAATAGAGTATTCTTTGAAGGAATCTTTTTCTTACTTGGTATTCTTTGTATAAAGACCTGCAGAAGTGTACAATGTCTGCTTTTAGGATGCAATACAACAGGATGTGGTTCCCAGTTGTGTTTTGATGTCTAGTGCATCCACACATGTGAGCAGGGCTGGATGAAGTGAAGGCTTCTGCCACATGAATACTGGGCATTATCTCCTGATATCTGGGCATCTTATTTTTTATTTTGCATTTTGCTTGTGTTTGGGAAGGCAGAGAAGTGAGCTGCTATTTTAGATTCTGTATAGTGAACTGGGAATTTGTCAGGCTTACTGTCTGGAGGTAGTTTCATCACATGTTTGAAAACCACATGGCCATTTCTCATATGCAAAGCCTCTCTAAAGAAAGAAATGTTGCTATAATTTGGATCCACTTACATGCTGGGAATGGACTTCATTTTGAAAGACACCTGGCTTTTCTGACCATCAACTATTTGGAATGAACACAATGATGATGAATATAGCTGTGGTGGAAAAATTAGCTAAATGGATTTGTAGTATGTTTCTGGACCTTAATTTTGAGTATTGTCTGGATCCTGAATTCTTACTTAGATGGATGAAAGCTTATAATTTTATGTCCTAATTTTCTAAAAGACTCTGATTTCTGCAGTCTAGGGCAGCGCTATCTCATGGAATTTTCTGGAAAGATGGAATGTTTTCTACACTGTCTGAAAGAGTACTAACTAGCCAAATGTGGCTATGGAGCATGTTTGGCTAGAGCAACAGAGGGACTGAATTTTTTGTTTAATTTTAATTAGTCAAATTGAAATATACACAGTCATGCTGGCTAGAGGCTACTGTATTAAACTGTACAGCACTGTGTATTGGGCACTGTTTGAGAGGACAATATTTCCTGGATTCCAAGACTTAAGAATTAAATTTAATTCCAACATCATAATCTTTACAACACAGAAGGAACCATATAATGCAAAAATATAAAGTGCAAGCACACTGAGAGTAAGGACAAGGTCTTGTTAGTTCCCCACCCTCACACAATCAGCATGGGGTCTTTTTTTTTTTTTTTTTTTAGGGCCACACCTGTGGCACATGGAGGTTCCCAGGGCTGGGGGCAGAATCGGAGCTACGGCTGCTGCGCTACACCACAGCTATAGCAACAGGGATCCGAGCTGCATCTGTGACCTACACCATAGCTCACTGCAATGCCAGATCCTTAACCCACTGAGTGAGGCCAGGGATTGAACCCACGTCCTTATGGATCCTAGTTGGGTTTGTGACTGCTAAGCCATGATGGGAACTCCTTAACTGCTTTCTTAATCAAGTAACTACTCTGTTCTGATATTTCTTATTACAATTTAGGAATTTTAATTCTATGTAGAAAGAAGGTCTCTGTACATCACAAGGCCAGGGACTGAATCTGCATCCTCATGGATGCTAGTTGGGTTTGTTTCTGCTGCGCCACCTTGGGAACTCCAGCATAGGGACTTACATGCAGTGAACATCACAAATTCCCATCCCTGTGTTCTACAGCACTGGGTAAAGGCTTAGAATCACAAGGAAAGCACATATAAAAGTTGCATGAACATCACAGCAACTAAGAACATGGCTGAGTTCAGGTCCTAATTGTAATCCTGATTACCCACAGACTTATTTCACATTCAATTAAAGCACTAATGAATAAACAAACATACACAAACACATAAAGATACTGCTCTCACCTAAGCTTTACACAGATGCATGTACTTCATGTAACTTACTTGTAGACATAGATTTATTTCCAAAATCCCTAGAGGTGTCCTTATGCTTCTGGTAATCCACCTCCTGTCATGTCTTATTGCTTAATTACAATGATATATTTAACTTATTTATCACAAGAAAACAGTAATTTTTCACTTTAAAAAAGCATGTGTTAATGGTATTACTGAGATAATACTTCTTAAGAACACAGAGCACAGGAGTTAAGACTCTCAAGAAAAGAGAATCACTGATATTGAAATGTCCCTGGAGAAGTTAGAAACATCTATGAGCATATTTAAAATAAACTGCTGCAGTCCCAAAGCCTTTAATGGAGCTGGGAGAGCTGTTTAATGCACACTATCTTGCAGTAATCGCTGTAGTTTAAAATAGATTTTAATCAAGCACCATCTGCATAATAGGCTGAACAAACAACATAGAACTCCACTTATAACTCTTATCATATAAAGTAAATATTATAAAATCTTCACCATAGAAACAGGGCATATCACAGCACTTTTTGTGATGGTACTCTTTCTGGAAGTGAAATATTTTGCTACTCAAATTAATTCTCTCTTTTCTGTCTAAACTATACCATCTAAAATCCCCTTTTGAGAATAAATTTAAATAAGCACAGGAAGTAAGTCATCTAGTTACTATGAAGTCAGCAAGGCTGTAATACTTCTTTCATTTTACAATCAGGTTTATTAATTTCATTAATAATAACAGTACCTTCAATGACTCAAAATATCAATTAGAGAAAACCATATATGAAATGTTATACTCTTGAAATGATTCATGAGCGCAGGACATTGTACCAGTATCACAGTCTGTAAAGAAAATGCATTTTTTAGGATTCTTGATTCTGCCAAACATAACTGATCATTGTTGTAGGATGAGGTTAGCAAAAACACTCAGTGGCCTTATGTAAGGTAAGAACTTTGGGCTACTGTCCAGAAAAATCACTTTGAAGTGAAGTAAAGATTTGACTGTAATCATATACACCTGTTACATTTATCGGTTGTGTCCGATTCGTGTGGTCTTTTCTAAATTTGCCAGTCTAGGGCAGTGTTTACTTCTTGAGGGTTTCCCCAGCCTGACAAAGAAGGCACAAGTGCTGAGATAGGCTTTTGATGAATAAAATGACAGGGCCTATGTATAGTCTTGCTTGAATTTTATTCCATGACTTAATCAAGAGTGCTCAGTCATCTAGGGTATAGATCACTCAAGGATAAATACACCTTCAGAGTACCATATCCTAGTTTAATTTAATTGCTTAAGTGGATTTTAGAAACAATTATTTGGAATGGAGTACTAACTGGCCATTCCACTTCATTTTATTATTTTTTTCAGAACTACTTTGTTAAGCTGAGCCTTAACCAATTTGATAATTTTTTCCTTTCTCTTTTTTGGCTGCCCTGTGGCACATGGAGTTCCCAGGCCAGGGATCAGATCTGAGCTACAGTAGTGACCTAAGCTGCAGCTATGGCAATGCCAGATCCTTATCCCACTGTGTCAGGCCTGGGATCTAACCTGTAACCCAGGGCTCCCAAGACACCACCAATCCTGTTGCGCCACCATGGGAACTCCTGAGATACTTTATTTTTGATAACAACAACAAGTATATATTTTCTCAGTTTCTGGGATCTAAGAAATTCTTTAAAAGTATCATGCACAGCATATTATCTGAAGTGTTTAACAACTGTATCCATGTGGAAAATGCCATACCTTCAAGACCCAATTTTAAATATTCTGTCCCAATGCTAGATAATGTGACTTGACATTTGGTTCCAACACTGCATGATTTCACTTAATGTTTATAGAAACCTGTCTGCTTATCATTTTTACTTTATTCCAGGAATCATCTAGTCTTCAGAACAGTGGTAAGTAAAAAGTACTTTTCTAAAGGCTTTTTAAACTGTTGCTCTAGTGACATCCTATTTTCTTTGAGGAAAAACCAAAACCAAAACAAAACCTCTTTCTGTCCAGTAATACACATGCATTGATGAACCAGCAAATTAGCACAAAAACTCTTTTAACAGGGACCCAGAGAGGTAAGCAGAGTGCTGACACCACCTTTCATCTTGAAGACAGTTGCTAAATCTGGTGAAACTGAGTCAAAGCCACAGTAAAGAGCAGACAAACGCCATGGCTGACCAACAAAAGTGGATGTTTAATGAAAGGTTCCTATTAAAAGTCAGGACAGAAAAAAATTAGACTTTCAGGGCAAGGGTGAAATAAAACGATTTCCCTTACATTTTCCCTCGTGACACCTGCCAGGATGATATTGAGTGAGAGGGGAAGAATACCTTTTGTGATAATTTACAAACAGAAGCCAGTATTTGTAAGGCCTTACGGCCTGAATGCACACAACTTGGGTGATCCGAAAACTTTAAGTCCAAAGTGGTTCTAGATTGTGATGGTCTAAGTAAGATGCTTGGCAGAAATAAACACAAATCATCTTTAGAGGCGTCCACTTTCAAACGAGGTCTAACAGAATTCTCAAAAAATTCTAATGAATATTGGCTCTTACTCCAAAAGCAAAAAAGTAAAATGGAACAAGGCGTTAAAACTTGGTGCCAGCAGCACCAATAGACTCAGGCTCCCAAAGGCTTCACATACTGGGATTAGCAAATGCTTAGAGGAAAAACAGATTGTCTATGGATAAGAGGAAGCATTTAAAGATAAGTCCAAATAGATTTGAGAAAGAACCAAATAAAACTAGAAATATAAAATAACCGAAATTAAAACCTCGATACATCAGATTTAATTTCAGATTTGATATAACAACAAACTGAATTATGAACTGGCAAATTGATACAAACAAATTAATCAGGAGGTAATGCAGAGCAACAAGGAAACAGAAAATATGAAAGAAAAGAGTCATGGAGGATAGGATGAGAAAGTCTAGCATTTATCTTGTCAGAATTACAGACTGAGAGGGGAAGAAGGGGGTAGAGGAAATATATGAAAAATTCCCAGAATGGATGAAAACCAGAAATATTTACATTTGGGATAAATTGAAAGAAACCCATATACTACACAGTGAAGCTGCAGGACACCAAAGGCAAGAGAAGGTATCAAAACTAGTCAGAGAATACAGGCAGACTGCTTTCAAAGGAAAGGCAGCAAGGAAGTAAAATTCTTAAAAGCAATAATGAGAACGAGAATTCAGTGGAGCAATATATTATCTTTGCAACGACAGAAGAGAATCATCGTCAATCTAATGTATTATTTCCCTCGTGAAAACCCTTTTTAAGGTAATCATGTTCCCAATAGATTATCATGAGAGAAAATTTAAAAGGCATAAGGAAAATTACATCAGATGAAGAAATATATTTTATATATGAATAAATCTAAAGGGCTGTAAAAATAATGAAAATAGTACTTCATTGAGTTCATTAAATTACATTTAGTTTAAATGTAATTTAAATGTTAAATGTTTATAAATAAACAACAGTAATGACTCTTCCTATATAAATTGAAAGGAGTAAGAGAAAGAGTACAGAAGTTCCAGTCTTAACTTAGGAAATAATGGAATGAGAAAAGTGAGAAGAATCTTAGGAAGGTAAGAAAGAGAAAGAAACATAGAACATATGTGGGACAAATAGAAAGCAACATACTTAAATGCAGAAATAAACCCAAATATTTTAGTACTTACATGGAATATAAGTCAGTTTTATCTGAAAGTGAAAGATTATCTAATTATATACCACTAGACAAGAAACACATATAAAACTTAAGGATACTTACAGCAGAAAAGTTGAAAGTAACAGGATGGCAAAATATATACTGTGATTCTTAGCCCATAATTTCCTTCAAAGGAAAACTGTGCTAAAAAATACAGCTGTAATGCCAGATACTTTAAGTGTCTTAAAGAATCTGCTACATTACACGTGCTGGATTACAGGCTTGGAACCACAAGCTACTCGAGTTTATATTTCTTTGATGTTTGACTGTATGTCTAGTTTATGACTTCAGGCTGTCAGCACAGCTCCACAGCAATCAGAACCATGGGGAGTGTTTATAAGGTGATAATTTATTTTACTGATGTATTTACAATATTTCTCTGTGTCAAAACAAAGTTATTTCATTTAATTGTTCAATTAGATAAACTGGAATTAATATGCAATTGCTTAAGAGCACAAAGCGTTAAGAGGGAAGCCTTTCTAAAGGTTTCTTTTTTAGGTGTGAGACTAAATATTCTTTTTTTTAGTTCTCTTGTTAGGGAAATGATCTAAATGATCCTTTGACTTAATGCTACTTTACGTTTCACTGGAGCTCTTGCAGTACAACATCCCACATAAATCCTGCTCATATATGAAGGAAAAATTCCAGTTTAGTCATTAGCTGGGATGAAGAATCCTTGAACATTTTCAGAGGATTTTTTTTAGCCATTCAATAAATATAAGCTGAATACATGGATAGGAGGCTTTTGAACTGGAGGGAAGCTAGAGACCAGCACGTAGAGCTGGAATGGAAGGGTGGGTTTTGTTGAGATGGAAAATGCACTTTAACTAAACATAAACTTGAGAATGTTTGTGTAGACCAAAAGCCATTTTAATGAGGGCATTCTTGAGAAATCCATTCCTAAGCCTTCAGACATAGCTTATTCAAGAACATACAACTACAGAGGACAAATTCCACTACACAATGCTTACACAATCACTAATAATGAGCTATAAATTATTTTAGGATATGGATGTGGAGTGATTGGATAGGATACCCACTGGCAAGGTTTCATACCTGGAAACTCAGAGCACACAAATTCATGCCTTAGGAAAATTATAAGATATGGACCTTATGCATTAATTAAAAAATGGCAGAATTTGTTAATACTAATTCTATGAATTTCTGGTTTCTACTTGGTCTGTACTCATGTAAGTTGAAGAGTATAGAAAATGCTACTGTAAGTACGAATAATCTTGCATAAAATTTACTGTCAGAAAACATTACTAATTTTTCATTAATTTCCTGAAATGTCAGCAATAAATACTGATAAAGATATAATCCAGATGCAGAAATTGATCTTTACTATGAGTAGAACATTAATCTTTCCCTTTGCAATACAGTACATATCACCTGTGTTTAGGAACTTAACTGGAATTATCCATGCATAATCTGATATCCAAATCACTGGCCACATATTCTTGGTGTTCACATTTATACTCACTGGCTGGTGGTACCATTAGAGTAATACACATTTTCTTAAAAATGTATTTTGCCCTCTAAATGATCAGCTAAAGGTTAGGCTTTCACTGTCCCAATAAATAATGTCTGTAATATCAGTCTCCTCCTCCTTTTTCACTTTCCCTCCTGAGAGGCTGGCTCGCTGACAGGGAGGGACTGCAAGGCAGGGGATGAGCCAGGATGCTGCTACCTAACTGTGTGGCTGTGCCAGATGGCTCCCGGGGTTTGGTTCAGCGGGGACGGTAAGCCAGCAGACATGGAAAAGACTGAAGGAAGAAGTTTATACTCATACAAACCTGGAAACAGGAAGGCTGCCATGTGCCATGCAGGGTGGTAAGGAGCAGAGACTGGGAGAGGGCAGAGAGTGGCCTGGCACCTCTACTGGGGTTTTCCTGGGGAGGGAACGGGCCAGGCAGGGTAGGTATGCTGAGTGAGCTTACGACTCCAGTGTTTGGACAATTTCAGAGGGCTCTGGCCTATAGAGGTGATCCCGAGTGGTCCATATCTGGTCCTGAGGGAATTTAAGGCAGGGGGAGTGTTGGCGTGGTCTGTGAGAGCTCCATAAAGGAGAAGACTGGGGTGTGGGCTCTGCACTGGCTGGTGCTGATCAGTTATGTGCTCATGGGGAGTCATTCACTATCTCTAGGAATTAACTATCCTGCTAGTCTTCCCAGGATCAAGACCCTAAATGCCAGAGTATCGAGAATACCGAAAATAATGAAATATAGTCCATATAGCAGCTCTGTCTTTGTCATCAGGCTAAATAAATCTATGTGTCACTATTCATTTGGATTAAAAAAAATCAGTGTAGCTAGATATTGGAAAGTTAGCAATAGAGATCAGAATCCCAGGGTACTGCCTTTTGTTTCCCCAAAACAAAATTCTCACAAAAGTGAAGAGAAAACAAAAGGCTGACACAAGTGACAATTCATTAATGAAATATAAAAAAGAGGAGGAGAGGAAGTACACATGTAGCTGCTGTGTTTTTCATGGTAACCAGGCACAAGAGTCCTCATTGGGACAAATTTGGAAGATGCTGGACTGATTACCAAGGCAATAAGAAGATGATTTTGATGTTCTTAAGTGAGACTGTACTTGGTTATGGCAGTCATTTGAAAGAGCTGCCTTGAATACTTCAAAGAACTATCTTTTGCGGCTAATTTTTTAAATTAAGGGCAATTAAGACCCATCTTTTTATACAGATAACTTAACACGATGCAGACAGATAGACAGATATACTGGCATGGGGTTAACAAAAAGGAAGCACCACTGGTGACACACATAGACAAGCATATTAACAAAAGGGAGGTAAATGAAACACCCAGGTTTCTGCTTCTAGAAGGGAGTCATCTAGTATCCCTGACCCTTCCTTTCTTCATCCTCAGGATGAACTGCTTGATCATACACACACACACACACGGCCATCAATACAACCCTGGGGTGTTGCCTTCTTAATTTTTTGAGTGAGTGGTGAATTAAACTTGATTTTGGACGTTGAGTCCTACAAGATTTATTCTCCCTTACTCACCATGTAGACCGTATACTGTGTGGGTGAAACCAACTTTTATGCTTTGTACACCTGCACTTAGAGACTTGTTAGGGGAGTTCCCATTGTGGCTCAGCAGTAACTAATCTGATTAGTATCTGTGAGGATGCTGGTTCGATCCCTGGCCTTGGTCAGTGGGTTAAGGATCCAGTGTTGCTGTGAGCTGTGGTGCAGGTTGCAGATGTGGCTTAGATCTGGCATTGCTATGCCCTGTGGTGTAGGTCGCAGATGTGGCTCTGATTCAACCCTTAGCCTGGTAACTTCCATATGCTGCAGGTGTGGCCCTAAAAAAAAGGGAAAAACATAAACTAAATAAAGGACTTGTTAGGGCCTTAAGAATGTAACTGATCAAGCAGGCGATTCCATCCATTCAGCCCCCCACCAATGCTTCTCATTTGGATGATATAAACTGGCACCCACCAGAGGTCACAGAATGTACCAAAGAACAGTTTTTTTAGGCAACAAGCATTTCCTGCAGGTCCTAAAAGTTGCCTAGTCATACCTTAGAGGTCTCATCACCTTCATCTTCGTGCACAGAACTGGATGGTGAAGGAGTGGCAGACTTGCTTCCTGGAGGAGAAGGTGAGCTGTGGGGGACATTGCTTCCTGCCATGTTCAAGCCCAGCTGAGCGCTTAGCTGGGACTGGTTGATGGTGGTCAGCTGGCCGTGCTGCATCATTCCTGCCTGCTGCCTGATGTCTGCAGGCTGGCCCCTTGGTCTCATGGTTGCCATTGTAGGATGGGAGCTATACTGAGTTCCTTCTGGGTTCCGTATATCTTGCATCTACAAAAAAATGGATAGGATAATTTTTTATAAAACTTGTCTTTGGAAACATTAAAAAAAATTCCCTAGACTTTACAAATCCTGTAGGATGCCCTGCTAAACTATGTACATTTCTACTCTCTGCCAAGAGGAGAAAAATCCTAACTGTTTAGGGGAGAATATCACCCTAAAGGTACTGTTACTAAAAGCATAGAATCTGAGATTCAGTCAACATCACATTTCATTACTCAAGGCTTGGTTAATTATATTCACAGTCCTTCTTAACTAAATGCAAACACATATCATTAAGAGATATTTATGGTATAAGTTTTAAAATGTTGATGCTTATTAGAGTGTCAATATTATATAATTATTAGTGATTACAGATTCACAGTAATTCATGAAACCCTATTTCTTTGATTCTCATCATTTAAGAAAGATTGTGAAAGTTAAGCATACTGTAGTTCTCAGTTTAATTCTATATAGGCTAGTATTAGTCAAATGATCTATTAACGTTCTGACTCAGAACATTTATAGGCTAGTATTAACCAATTGATTAATTGACTATTGAAATGGTTTGACTACACAGTCAGATTTGAAAGTAAAGCTCTAAAGTTGCAAGGTCACCATATTAATCCATTATGCTATCTGGGTCACTGCTTTTTAGCCTTAATGAGACTCACTCTTATAATTCAAGCAATGAATTTCGTCTCTGCAAGGATTAGAATTAAAAGCATTGGAGGATGAAGCTCTCAACGTATCTAAAGGTCAAATGTGTTGTGTAAGAGGAGTGTGGTGGATTTCACTTGTTTCTCTGGCATTTTCAAACTTAAAGGGGAATATTTTGTGGTGTTACAGAAGTGGCTCAGTTTTGTTCACTCTGAGGGGGGCTTGGGGAATTCATGGAGGTAGAGGGTTTATAAAATAAGAGAGAAAAAGAAACAAATGGGAAAAAAAAGAAGGCAGTTATGGTTAAAGCTATATTTTGGAATGGAAAAACTAAAATTTATAATGTGATCTTTCTCTGATTCATTAAAAAAAAATCCCATTGAGTGTCAGAATGCCTAGTAATCACCCATATGCAAATGTTACTGTGACATGGAAACACTGTAAAGGTCGATTAAGTAACTTAGTCATAGGATTTTTTTTTTTCTGGTCATAAAATCAATTTCTACCAATGCTCCGGAGTCATTTTACCAACCTGGTCAGACCATCTGAAACTGGAGTTGTGACTGAAGAGGTGTCTGCCTGTGTTCTCTGTATTAGGTTTACTGTCTCCACCACAAGGCTTCATATTAGGCAATACATCTCTCGCCAAAGATATATTGGTTGGGTCCATGCTTTTGTACCCATTGCTTTCCGAGTTCAAATCAACGTTTTTTTCCCCATAATTTAAACTGTATTCCTCCAGTCCTTCAAAAGTAGCTCCCAGTTCTTTCTATGAAGTCCCTTCCTCATTAAGCAGGGATTACTATTCAGTGATACATGTTAAAGCGGCAGAGGCCCTAGGGACACGTTTCCAGTCTATGGAGGAGGAGACTGAGGGGTTTGGAATGTCTGTTGAATAAATACATAATCTAATGAATAAGATCCAGAGAGCTTAAATGACTTCCCCAAACCACAGCATTAGAGTTAAAATCTACCTCTCGCAATTCAGTCGTTGATAGTTCCTAGTGTACTAAGCAGCTGATCCAGCATTTTACAAATCCCACAGTTGTAGTTAATTAAAGATAATCGAAAACACCTTGTCCAATATCGTCTACCCAAACCGATGGTTTTTAACTAGCCCATTCATGTTGCCTCCACCCACATATACTAAAATAGTTTTTGCTCCTGCTTAACTGTTGATATAACTTTTATTATCTGATCTTCCCTATGAAATAATACTAGCTTTCACAGATATCCATAAAGTTGTGCCACTGAGTCTTTTTAGGCATACTGCCCAATGTCCTGAAGCCCTCTTGTGGTTTTTCTTTTCCTTTTTGCTTTTTAGGGCCCTGCCCATGGCATATGGAGGTTCCCAGGTTAGGGGTCGAATCAGAACTACAGCTGCCTGCTACACCACAGCCACAGCAACTTGGGATCCCAGTCACGTCTGCGACCCACACCACAGCTCACAGCAACGCTGGATCCTTAACCCAATGGGCGAGGCCAGTGATCAAACCTGCAACCTCTTGGTTCCTAGTTGGATTCATTTCCCCTGTACCATGATGGGAATTCTCCTCTTGTGGTTTTTCTTAGACTCTTAGCATGTAGAACAGGTGTGGGCACAGAGTGATGGATGCTTGCAAACGGGGACTGTCCTATACAGGGCAGCTCCCTCTCTCAACTCTGCACCAAATAAAGCACTCAAGTGCATGACCTCTGTTTTTCTTCTTGGCTGTGCCGGTGGCATGTGGGAGTTCCCCGGATAGGGATCGAACCTGCACCTCAGCAGCAACCCAGGCTGCTGCAGTGACAATGCCTAATCCTTAAACCACTGAGCCGCAAGAGAACTCCAGAGTTCTCAGATTTATGACTACAAATCTCACTTCATAGCACCTATCTTTCCACAACTTGTAATCTTTTGGATTGTTTTCTCAAGCTAATTAATGTTGTGGATACAACTCTGAGTTATAAAATTTGTATTTCCATGTTGGTAATATCAGTAGAAGGAGGTTGGCATGGAGGAAGCGGGTAATGACTCAATCTGGGTAAGGACAGTGAAGTATTCAACAGGGTACCACTTTTTCAACAGACTCATCATTAGTTCAAAATATCATGTCACCAATGGTGTTAGGCCAGGCAGACAGCAGCTTTAACACCGAATCCAAGAACAAGTGTCCTGTGTAGAGGGTGGCAAGCACAAATTAGAGCGTGTACTCATCTCCTTAGCCCTCAGCACACTTAGAAATAGATCTTAACACCCATGGTGACAGTTCTGAATTAGGAGGTTTTCCATTTCACCTTGCTTTCAGTATTAATCACCGTCTAATGTATAATACGGAGCAAATTAAACTGGAAGGAGTCTGATTACTGAAAACTAAGAATAATTAGTTAGCTCACGAAAGCAAGCAAACATTTTGATTACTGGTTTCCTTCTAGAAATATAGTGACTGACTATAGGTCTTAATGTCAAATACAAACCTCTAACTTTCAAAATATTATTTCCCATTGCTTTCCAGTATTTTTAACTTATCCTGAATAATTCACTTACGTTAACTGCTGTTCTAATTCCTCTCAGCTCCTTCATTGACTTCTATTCTTCCTACGACTTTCTACCCTTAAATGATTCCCAACATTGTGTTTCTTTAAAAAAAATTTTTTAAGGCCACCCTCACAGCATATGGAGGTTCCCAGGCTGAGTCCAATCGGGGCTACAGCTGCTGGCCTACACCACAGCCACAGCAAGCCGTGTCCACGACATACACCACAGCTTGTGGCAATGCCAGATCCTTAACCCACTGAGCGAGGTCCAGGGGTCAAACCCACAACCTCATGGTTCCTAGTCAGATACGTTTCCGATGTGCCACAACGGGAACTCCAACATTCTGTTCTTTGAGTCAGATTTCTTCCATCCAGCTAAGATTCATTATGCTTTTGTTAATGGGGAATGTTCTAAATGAAAATGTACAGCTCTGGCCCAACTCCGGGTCTGACTCTGCTAGACATCTCTACTTGGACATGAAGTTTTCTGAAAACTGAACCAAGTTTTCTTTCTCAAAACTATTGTGCCCAATTTTTCTTGATCTCACCTTCGTCTTCTGTTACCTCTACTCAAAATGTTGTAGTAATTTTTGGTTCTTTCCTTTCCTTTCAAATTTTTATTGAAATATAATGTATTGATTTACAATGCTGTGTTAGTTTCAGGTGTACAGTAAGGTGATTCAGTTATATATGAATACATACATTCTTTTCTATATTCTCTTCCATTATAGGTTACTACAAGATAACGAGTATAGTTCTTTGTGCTATACAGTGGGTCTTTGTTAGTTATCTACTTGGTTCTTTCCTTTTCCATCAAACTCCTGTGAGTTCCACTGAGTCTACTCTGAAATACCCCTTCATATGCCCTTCTTCTCACTCCCAGGCCGTTCTCGTGTTTCAGGCCTTGGTTATCTCCCCACTTGCAGGAGCTACTGAACTAAAAAGAATGTCTTCACATCCACCCTGAAGAGTAATGTAATACTAATCTTCATGAGCCAAAGATGACAAAACTTTACATCACGAAAGATTCCAGATAAACTTTATTCCTTATAACTGTCCTTCACACACTAGATGGTTCAACCAAACCCAGTTAATTGCTTTTCTTTGTCTCTGTCGCTCTCCCTTGAACATGTGTCTATGCTGCTCTTTCAGCATTCACTTTCTGAGCATTTGCTGTTTGAAATTTTGAAAAACAGTTAAATAAAAACATACTTTGCTCATGATCTGTGGTTTGCACAGAACTCTTACTTACTGAGCCTTATAATTCCCTTTGCAGCAGCCCTGTGGCAATGGCTGTTTGCACAAGCTTACTGGGGATGGTGGAGGTTAAATAGTCTCAGATCGCTCTATCAACAAAGATTAAAGTAGAAATACACTTATTTTACATACCTGTGTTCTTTTCACAACTCCACAATGCCATTACCATATTCCCACATATCCAACCCCTGAATATGTTTTCAAGTCAAGTTCAAAAGTTGGCTCATCTACAAAACTTTAAGAACCTTCTTGTTCTGAACTGCCAAAGCATTCTGCTTATACTTTCTTTGTGGGACACCACTTTTAAATTTCTTATACGTGTTAGGTACTTTAGATGGTCATCTTGATTTGTACATGATTAATGTATTTTTCAATCCTTCTTGAGATCTCTTTTAGTTAAATTAGGTATTCCTAGTATTCAAAAAAGATATTTGCCTAGTCAGTATATAAATGAATAAATGAATACTACAAGTATAAACTGACTTTAATAACCAGTTTGATGATCTTTATTTTTTCCTGGGTACTTCTAGGAAAGTCTCATGTTGAAAAGAAAATATGAAAAATATCTGTGTCCATTAGTGGCTGTACCTTCTGATACTCATGCACTTTTTTTTTTCTTTCCTGTCTTTTTAAGACTGCACCTGTGACATACAGAAGTTCCCAGGCTAAGGGCTGAACTGGAGCTGCAGCTGCTAGCCTATGCCACAGCCACAGCAACGCAGGATCCGAGCCCTGTCTGTGATCTACACCACAGCTCGCAGCAACACTGGATTCTTAACCCATTGAGTGAGGCCAGGGATTGAACAAGAGTCCTCATGAATCCTAGTCGGGTTCGTTACTGCTGAGCCATGATGGGAACTCCTAACACTCTATTTACTTTTGTCCTAAGGGCCAGGCCTCCAGTATTCAGCTGTGTAGCCAAAAAGCTGGCTAACAGAGGGAACTGTCTCCTTCCTTTGCAGCTCTGTATGGCCACTGCATCCATATTTTGGCTAACGAAATATAAGTGAAAGTACTGTGTGGTACTTCCAAGAAATCTCCTTGAAGAACGAGTTTTCTGTGGGCTAAAATGTGGGTGTGGTGGTGAGAGCTCAGGAAAATGTCTTAGACCATGAGGCAGCACCCTTAGGATGTAGGAGGCACAAAAAAGAAGCCCAAGTTTCTGATTATCATGGAACCAGCAGACCTTGGGCCTTTACTGTGAGGGTCTTCCACGTGAAAGAGAAGAAAATGTCTTTTTTAGTCATTCTGAGATTCCTGTTACATGCAGCGGAATTTAATCTTGACTGATACACCCTAACAGATAGTAAACTCAAAAAAAGCAGGGATGGGATCCACTTTGTTCACCACAGTAGCCCTAGTGTCTAGTACAGATCCTAGTACACAGTAGGTACTCAACACATATGTTTTGAATTCCATTGAATAGATGCTCAGGTACATTTAGGATTGATGACTGGATTCATATAAATAGTAATACAAAATCCTTGATCTCTTGGGAACTCTATTTGCTGACGTCTCAGGACTCAAATGTCTCAAGGCACTTTTTTTTTTCTTTTTTCTTTTTTTTGCTTTTTAGGGCCACACCTGCGCCATATGGAAGTTCCCAGGCTAGGGGTCGAATCAGAGCTGTAGCTGCTGGCCTACACAACACGGTATCTGAGCTGCATCTGCAGCCTACACCACAGCTCATGGCAATACTGGATCCTTAACCCACTGAGCGAGGCCAGGGATCGAACCCACATCCTCATGGATCCTACTCGGGTTCGTTACCTGCTGAACCATGACGGACTTCTCAAGGCACTTTCTAATGTGTGTGTGTGTCTTATTTTGTTTATTTCAAGCCCAGTGAACTTCGTTTTCTTCTTGGCTAAAAGTCCTGCATGTTGTTGACATTTTAGTTTTGAATGGCTCTTAATATTTATCTCCCCATTGGGGAAACTCAATCCATTCAAAATGGGTGCTAGATTTAACTTTATTGAAAACCAGAATGGTTTCCTTAAACTTTACAGATTGTCGTTCAGCACTAATATTGTTATTTAATTACGGGAGCGAAAAAAATGTCAATTAAAGTAATGGAGTAGGATTATGATGATGAAGAGAAGATTTCAATTGAGTTCTTTTTTCCATTAACAGAAAGCAAAAGCTCAGTTAAAATCAGTTAGGAAACCAAAGCAGATATCTTATGTTCTCCCTCCGGACCTGCCTTGTAATCCACAGCCTGATGCTAATACCATGTTTCTTTCTCCCCTGGCCCAGGACCTACAGCCTAAGACCATCAGGCTGAGAACAGAGCTCAAGCGGCAAACTTCGGGCAAAATGTTTGATTTTTTTTCTTTTGTTTTTTTGCCTTTTTAGGGCTGGACCTGTGGCATATCATTTTTAAAAATGAGTAACATTTTGGTATAGCTAATACCAAAAAAAAAAAAAAAAAAAAAAAAACCAACAACAACAAAAAAAACCACCCTTGGAACAATGTTAGTTGTATTAGTTACTAAAGGGCATTAAAATCGTACACTCGAATGGCACAGAACAAATGAAGGCCTGCATCTCAGCATTTAAAATTGTGTGTGTTTCACAATCCTTCAGAGTCTGTTTTCTTCTTTCAAATATCAGTCCAACATGCCAGCCTTGAAAGCTATCATTATCGCTGCCTCTAGCAGACAATCCATATCAAAACAGTTGTACACATAAAACTCTAACGATGTCTTGGCTCTCTCTGCTCTGATCCAGCTGTTTGAGTGAATAGCAGTTGGTGAACAGAGCCTGGAACACGGGGAGCCCCGAGGCCTTATTTGCTAATGTGGCTTACCAGCTGCTGCTTTCTGTGGGCTTTGCAGGCGAGGCCTGGACATTTGCCAGTTGCAGCAGGAACAAGAGAACGTGAGGAATCTCTGAAGCCCTTCCATTTACCCCTGTCTGTCAGCATTTGACACCCTTTGCTGTGGAGTGCTTTTCCCAGGGCTATGCAGAGACCCTGCTGGCATAGGCTGTGACAAGTGCCTACTCTCGGCCCCTTTCATACACACTATCAAACACACACCGTCCTTGGCATCTGAAGAAAAACTTGAGCCTTGCTCTTGGTACTCCACCAGCCTTGCATGATTAATCAGGCCAGGAAGGCTAAGCAGCTCCATTTTTCTTAGGAATAATACACTCTAAGAGGCTATGAGAAGAATGTAAATGTTGATATTATTTAAGTCCCCAATTTGATTACATATTTTTGGCAGGGATTCAATTAATATGTAAATGTATACACCCGAACAAATGCATGGATAAATTTAATAATCAAATTTTATTTATTATTTTCCTAAATGAATTTCCGAGAGAGCTAAATTATGTTGTCCAAACACATTAAATAAATCATTTCTACGTGATCTCTTTGTGTGATATATTTATTACCTAAAAATGTGTATTTTAAGTAAAACTGAACATTTTTCCCTATTAGAGATTTGACTTTGAAGACTGATATTTAATGTCAAAGGAGGAGAAATCTGGAAAATACACATGCAGAGCACATGCTATATTTTTAACAATTAGAAAACATACAGTTTGAGAGAAAGGTTAGATATTTTTATGAAAATGTATTTTATGTTTAATATTTGATCAAAAAACTTGATGGCAACTCTGAAGTTCCAAAAACAAAACTGTTTTTGAATTTAACATTTGGAGTCTACTTTTTTTCCAAAGACAATATGAACAAACAGGGTTTACCATGCACTAAAATGGAATATTTGTAGATTAGTAAAGACTGTTATCATAAAGCTAATTATTACCACAAAGCAAGAACTCTGGAGAACAATTCATTAGATATTTATTTGCCAAATGGCCAGACATAGTGCTCTCTAGGACTACCATTCGGAAGACTAAAACCACCTCAAAAACCAAACACTCATGCCCCCATGAACTGCCATTAACCACCTGCCCATCTTTCTCCCTCAAGCTGGAGTCTACTCCTCCTTGTAGCCTCTGCCATGAATTGGGACCTTTATTACTCAAGAGATTTGATATGTTGGAGGAAAATGTCATTGAAAGTTTTAAACATCATGGCTAAAAATTATACTGGCTAACATCATTTCAAAGTTTTAATTAACTTCAAAAATTATATTTTAATTAGTTAAGTTTCTGTCTGCTCTCTCAGGGATGAACCAAAGATCAAATGTTGAAGATAGAAAGCCACCAAGGGAGGGAGGACCCCAACCTCTGAATGTCCTCAATGTCCTTGTCAGGTCCTGACCCTCCTTGTTAGAACTATTTTCTGCTACATTCTCTGGATCCAGAAAGAAACATCTTAGTTGCCATAGTGTATGCATCTGGATTCATTTTTATAAACTGGAAAAGCAATTCTACATCATTTTATTTGATCTCTGTTTCTAGGTTGGAGGCTGTGGGCTATGGTGGAGGGAACCCTGCTTGTGACATCATCAGACCAGCTCTGATTCTACTGAGTTGTCTTCCTTTCATTTTCCACCTCTGAAAATAGGTGGATAACAATTTTTCAACAACAAATATTTACTGAGTGTTTTTTCTGCGCCAGGCATTGCTTTCGGTACCAGGTAAACAGCAGTGAGCAAGCACGCTGAAGTCCCTCCCTTATGCAGCTCACTTTCTGGCAGGGGAAACAGACAATAGATAAATAAGTGTTAGATGTAGCTTGTTGGATAATGGCAAGTTTTGAAGAGAGCAATGGGAGAGAAATGTCCCTGACCTAAAATCCTTGCTTTCAAGTGCAATTGTAAAGATTACCTCGAATAAAAACTGAGAAGCTCCTTTGCCAAATATAAACTTATTTTGTGGTTGTTGTGCATATGCAGTACCTTTTGTGGAAGAGGCTGAGGTTTAGCTTTTGTTATCAACCTTGGGTCACTTTCCCTGACTAGTTCTAGGTCATGGTGAGTCACTGACATTGTTGTGACCAAGCTTTCTGGCAAAAAGCTTGCTTCCGTGGAGACCTTCCCTCGGATAAGCTGGGCAGCTCATGTCACACAACACAGGGGGTCACTGTGAGAAAGGAAATAGTGCAGATAAAGGCTGAACTTATAACCCAGATTTTAATAGGTTCCTGATCAAGGCTAAAAGGCTAATTGGTAGATACAAGCTTCAAAAAATCTGAATGGATGAAAATATGCTGCAGTTCATACCATTTTCTCCCCAAACTCTGTACAAGTAACCTCCTCTGTGGATCATGATCATGGCCAGGAGGTTATGGGGTAGAGTGATGCCTTCTAACTGCACAGCTGGAAAGATGTTTTTAAACCCAGATTGAGGCACTCGGGTTTGACTGCTTCATGCCAACACTATTTGTGTCTTGCTGCTATTGTTAAACTATCATCATTTCAGTATTGCCAGGCTTTGACTGCACTTCAGGCAGCCCTTGAATGGGTTCCTCTATTCAGGGCAACTAAGGGAAACATGCAAATGTACAACAGGCCAGCTTGACTCTAAATCGGCAAGGAGTATCTCTCGTAATTCCCATTAATGGCAGGAGAGGAAGGCTCATGAACTGAAATTTCTGCCTTACCTTTAAGGGTTTAGGAGGACCATCTGGTCCACCCTCTGGTCCCCCAAACACCTGAATGACTGGTTCTTACAAACTTGTTCACCTCTGGTAATAGGAGGCTATGAGTCTGTTTAGGGGCTATGTGTGATTAGAATCAGTGAAGCCCTTTATTTGTATAGATCATGTTTTCACATCTGCACTACAAAGTGTAGGCAGTGCTTTGTTTATGGGGCTATAATCTTATATAACGTGTATTCAAACATGCTAATTCACATTTCCCCCGCTTTGATGTTCTCAGAGAAGGGACTGAATAATGTGCCTTATTTTCAGAATTCTTTCAAAGGACTGTGTGTGTTGAAACAAAAAGGACGGATTGGAAGGATAGGTGATAAGAAAACTGGGAAACGCTACCAGACATGCCTATGGGGAGTTGTGGTTTACCTGAGAAAACTTGCTCTGTATATTTACAGTATCACAAGCCCACTGAAATGGTTTTTTATACTATGTTTAAACCTGAAAATTTAACGAATTCCGTATTTTCCACTGGAATGTTAATGGGATGCTGGTAAAATTGGAGACGTCAAGTGGAAGACTGACTTCTTAATGTCAGTTCAGAAAAGTGATATTTAGGATCATCTAGAGGCTCTTAAATCATTAGATACACATGACATTCCCTTACTTAAAAGTACATCTCAAGAAGCAAAATTAAAACCTTACATTCTGCTTGGCCCAGATAGCTTCCCTATGAAGAATATTTGTAGGTTTCCAACTTATTGGGGACTTGAAGAAAAGCACAATTTTAAATTAGTATGTTATGGAAATCTTCCAAAAATCCTTTTAATAATATATTATAAAACATTAAAATAGCATGAAACCAAGATAGGAAAAGGCTGGAAATCCTCTCCTATTGAGTATAATATTAATAACCTGGTAAAATCAGGCTAGGAAAATTACAATGTCTTTTAGTTCCTTTAAAGTGTCTGACTTGGTAAGTGACCTTAAGCTCCTTTAAAACAATTAAAAGATTCAAATATTTGTCTGCCAAAATTTTATAGCATGTTAGATAATGGTACGAATGTAGTTATATACAGTCCCTATATTTCTGGGTATACCTAATTCAGTTAATATTAACATTACTCACTCATTTATGCTTTTATAATCTTTGAGTCATATAAGGTCAAGGTCTCAAAACCAATCATAAAACTACTGACTGCTATTCACGCTAATATAATAACCCTTTTTTTAAAACAAATGCCAATAAATTTCATTATAAAAAGTTATTAAAAGGGTTAAAAACCTATTAAATGTCAAAGAATTTGCCTGACTCAAACTTCTAATAAAGAAAGAGAATAGGCTTTCTTTTTGAATTATTTAAATCTTTACTGACTGTGCATTGAACCATGAAATTAGAAAAGTGTTATTAGAAGTGTTCTCTGGTTTTTATAAAAGTTGGAGCCCAGAATGTATCAAGCCAAGTCTTTAACTAGACTAGTTAAAGCAGTAGGTTTTTAATCCCAAATACATGGCTTCTACTGATATAAAGGTCATAATTAAAACTCTATCCTGTAACTTGACGATAATAAAATTATTACTACAGAAGCACACATGTTCATTTAAAATATATGAGCTACATGTTCCAATTTTAATTTGGACAAATATCTCCAATTTTTTCGATCTTTCAATGTCCACTAACACAGACCCACTTAACCAATAATTAGGTTTTAATGGTGGCTAATTTTGAAGCACTAAAGTTAAGAATTTGAATTCTCTATCATCTATAAGTTTAACATCTACCAAATATATGGTGAAATTAGATAATTATGGCACAAAGAGTTAAAAAAGCCCACAATTCTGCATGATCATAACCCCGGGTGATGATGGCATAAAATAAATTTGAGTATCCGTTATGAAATATAGCAAGTACTCCTTTCACAGTTTAAATCTATTACTCTGGGAAACTACATTTAGCACAACCCATTTGAACTGGCCTACACCTAACAAGCAGCTAACTATCCACAGATCAGTCTTCCCCACTGCTCACTGTCAGCTTTTGGTAACCGTGGTTTTAAGGTTTTTTTTTTTTTTTTTAATAACATCTAATACTTGTTGGTCCCACCTTATACACTAAAAACAGTGCTAAGAAGCTGATATTCATTGCCCTACTTAACCCTCAAAACAACAAGGCGAGAGCATCATGCCCATAAAGAACCAAAGAGGGGATTCTTCAGTTATGTAAGTAAATGGACCAGGTAGACTGTCTCAGGCTGCATATCTGACCATGTGTCTGACCTGATGTCTTTAGGGGTCCTTTTAACAAAAGATGGGAAAAGCCTGATGCAGCTAGAACCTCGAATGACTGATTTTAATGCACTGATTCCTTGGAAAGGGAATTCAATTTGAAATATTTTCATGCACATTTACTCTGTGCCTGGTACTACTAAAGGCCCTAGGGGAAATAAAGACAGTTCTGTCCCTGTGCTTGATGAGCTCCCATGGTAGGGAGACATACTCTTACACAAGTCAGAGGGGATTAATTCCTGAAACCAAAAATACACTACCACAGATCTGCAGAGGAAGGAGTGTGACTTCCAAAGCAAGGGACTGATGGTTGACAGATGGTTCTGAAACGTGCAAATGATGCTGCAGCAATGACTTCATCTGCCTTGCACTGACACTGCAGTGAGCATCACTGAGAATTAAGAGTGCTTTTCAACATAGGAAGACATGGAAAATGGAAATAAGCAGAATTTACCTCGGGAGGCTATTTCATTGACACTAGACACACTATCTGATTGTTGGAGGGTGATCATATCTGCTGTATTTTCATGGAAGTAATGATTTGTTTAAGGTAATACGAGATAAAACTAAACAAAAATGAAATAATTTTGTGTTTTTTTCCACTAAAGGATGATTTTTAAAACTTAAAAATTCAATGCACAATCAAATCATATTTTTAAGAAGTGTGACTGAGAGCAATCCGATAGTTTGATTCTGTTTGGGAATTAGCAATTTGACTTTCAAATGTTTTATCTTCTGAATCTTAGGATGCCTAGAGACTTAGCCTGTAGTTTTAAGACCATAAGTCGGACTATATTCTCAAGTATCAATCTGTCCTAACTGGAAGAAGCCAATAAAACATACTAACATTTGATGCTTAAGCAGAGATCAGTTTATCAGTCCTCAAATATGGGCCTAAAGTTTGAAAAATAACTTGGGATTTTTTCACAGGGTCCTAAAAAATATTTATGGGCACATGAACACCAGCCATTTTATCTGGATCTTGACAACATTCATTTCATTAACTAAAAATGTTGCCACATAAATTATGCTTTCATGGAACAAATGATGTAAGCATTTTGATCAAAACCTTTCTTTCTATTGCTCCACTTGTCAATCAGAGCCATTTACTTGTTAGTGACGTATGTTACCCAGAAAGAAGAAAGAAGCAAATCACTCTGTGAAAGGAGGCAAGCATATAAGTCTTTCTGTGGATCTAGGTTGGGCTCTTGGAGACAAAAAGGAAAAGTACAAGGAGCATAAAACACATTCCATGGGGGGAATGAGCTCTGAGTGGACATCATTTGCTTAAAAAAATTTCCTTTCTCTTTAACAGTAAAAGGCTAAATGGATGCTTGATGGGTTTATGAGAGCTGGTATCAGGAGCTCTGAATGGGAAAGAAGTGCTTTCTACAAATTACATTCAATTTTTGATGAAGACACTTTTTCCACCTGATTAATCATTAACTGGCATGTCTCCCACTTGTTCTCCCTGAAGAAGTGCTGGATGGCTGGGACACTGGGGAGCTGTTGACCTTGAAGCACAGTAACGGGGGACCCAATGGAAGCTTTTAAGATGGTCTGCAGAGGGTTCACGCACAGGAGGGTGATGGACCCGTGTGTTGACGGTAATGGCTCCGATGTGGTGCTGCCCTGACAGGAACACTGTCTTAGGATAAGATTTCACTTAAATTAGCAGCAACTCTGAATAGTCATGCCCATATCTAGGTAACATTAATTTCAGTAAAATGTTTAAAAATTCCCAGGAAAGGGGGGGTTCTTTTTAATGTAACATAATGTTTTGGTTTTTTGTTTAATTCTGTTAAAAACTGTTCTAGCTGCCTCTGCCCACTTTTTTTGCTCCAGAAAAAAAGTTCAACAGCTGATTTTAAATGAAATGTAACCCATATTCTTTTTAACCTTGAATCTTGAAGGATTTCAAGAGCATGAATTTTCCTCTCAATAATCATTTTGCAGGTCTGTGGCTGAGGAATGTGGAATAATTGCTTGCTGATCTGTGGACACATCCTTCCTAGCAAACGTTTTTCTGATCTATGAAGTGTTATTTGGCAGAAAGAAAAATAAAATAAAATAAAATAAAATAAAGTAAGCTGAGGAGTTCCCGTCGTGGCGCAGTGGTTAACGAATCCGACTAGGAACCATGAGGTTGCGGGTTCGATCCCTGCCCTTGCTCAGTGGGTCAAGGTTCCGGCGTTGCCGTGAGCTGTGGTGTAGGTCGCAGACGCGGCTCGGATCCTGCGTTGCTGTGGCTCTGGCGTAGGCTGGCAGCTACAGCTCCGATTCGACCCCTAGCCTGGGAACCTCCATATGCCGCAGGAGCGGCCCAAGAAATAGCAAAAAGACCAAAAAAAAAAAAAAAAAAAAAAAGTAAGCTGAGAAGTTTTCTTGATTGAACTCTTGTTAACAGCTATCTTCCAGGGGAACTTTTTTTTTTTTTAATTAGAAGTTGTACTTTATTATTTTATTACTTTCCCCCTAGATTTTAGTAATAGGATTGAGTTATTATTATTATTTTTTGTCTTTTTTTGCCTTTTCTAGGGCCGCTCCTGTGGCATATGGAGGTTCCCAGGCTAGGGGTCTAATTGGAGCTGTAGCCGCCGGCCTACGCCAGAGCTACAGCAACACCAGATCTGAGCCTCGTCTGCAACCCACACAACAGCTCACAGCAACGATGGATCCCTAACCCACTAAGCAAGGCCAGGGATCGAACCTGCAACCTCATGGTTCCTAGTTGGATTCGTTAACCACTGAGTCATGACGGGAACTCCGGATTGAGTTATTTTAACAATAAAAAGAACCACTATCACCTTAGATAAAGCCTAAAATCCTGTTTTTAGGTTAAATCTGTATCAGAACTACTTAAACAATAAAATCCCACATTGTAAAATAATTTACTTGCATCTAGTTTACAGAGATTTTTGTATGGGAAGGTATGGTGATATTTTCATCAAGCACTGGTTCAAAAGGAAGGCCCGACAAGAACATAGTTCTGGACAATGGAGGGGATAACTTATTTTAAGATTTGCATATTACTAAGCTGATTAACCCTAAACGTGTCAAAGAATGCCAATGAAAATTTAATTGCAACAAAGTAACTAATAAGACCCACTGTTGTATTAGAATTTAATATTGGACATATAAACAACTTTGATGTTTTCTATGCTTAAGTAATGTCATGAGAGAATCTAAACTTCAACATTTCTCCAAAAATATACCCTGCACCCAGAAAAAAACGTTAACTGACAGAACGGCCACTTAGAATAGATTTAGAATCTTACTAATTGGTCAGTTATATATTGATACCTGCAATTCTGCTGTCCCCTTTTCCTCTGATAATAAAATAATCCAAATATCAATGTCAAATAAAGTGGCTTTTAAAAGAATGTTAAATATGTGTGCTACTGCAAGGCAAGGTATTTCTTGCAAGTTATGAAAAATGCACTTTGCTCGTGGGTAAACTGCAGTTTAATGATATGGAAATAAGTTCACAGTTCCTCTGTACTGTATTTACAATTTTGTGTCTAAAACATATTTAATATCTCTACATAATTACATGACCACAGATGACAATCCAATAAATGGCAAAAATCTCAATTACACTGACCAACTGAAGGGAAAGAGAAAAACTTACACCATTAAAGTTTAGAGCCTATTATAAGGGAACAAGAAAGACTATCCAGCAGTTTTTAAATTTAAAACCATCTGATCATTTTTTCTGCATCCTCATTTATAAAAGCTAATGGAATTTTCCAATTACAATCTATTTTCTGTAGGAAAAAAAAATGCTCTTGGAAAAGAGAGAAGTCAGAATCTTTTTAAAGGTGCATTGTATTTTATCTCCTCTTTCACAGGCCAGGGGTATTTTAGTTGAAAACTAGACATATTTATATTTTCATGTTCTTTTTGAAATGAAACAGGCAGATAGCTTTTTTGGGCTTATGCTCCTTCCCTTGTTCCCCCCAAACTTTCACTGGATGCTCACTATGTGTGACAGGCACTCAGGTGCTGGACTGAGGGGGTGGGGGTACTGACAAGGGGGCATCAAGAAGAAGAAGGCTGTCCCCTTCGGTCTCTCAAGGGCATCCTCCTCAGAGAGACTTGCCCTGAGCTGCCTACCAAAGTACAGCACAGTTATCCATCCTTCTCATTGCAGGCATCTTTTTCAGAACATGATCACTATCTACAATTATCCAGGACAGAGCTTTGCAAACTTTTATATGCATGCACATCCCCTGGGGAGCTTCCTAAAATGTGATTCTGACCCAGAGCATCTTGGGAGGGGCCTGAGGTTCAGAGTTTCCAACAAGATCCCAGGTAGTGCCAGTGTGGCTGATATAGAAGCCCAATTTGAGTTGGTGGCAGGACACTAACAGTGTATTCTTGATCGACTTCCCTGAGAGGACTCTGAATTCTGAAGCAGGGTCCTTTGCCAGCCTTGTTTGCTGCCCTTTCTCAGTGCCTGACTTAGGAACCCTGAAGAACTGGGCTCAGGGAGGACCATGAAGGAGTAAACTGAACTGCAGAACCAGTTGGTAAAGCTTCCAGCTCTCCCAGAGCCACCTATCATTTGTGGATCCCTTTGCTGGTTTTCATGCCTGGAGATTATGGTATGGAATTACCAACTGAAGATGGGGCACTTTGACTTGTCTTTTCTGTGGGGTAAATGACGAGAAGGTTATTTCTTGCAGGTCCTGGGTTATTATTAACTGGGGATAAGGAGTGGAGGGACCTCCAGTCACCAAATGTGACAGAGTTCATTGGCTAATATAGGAATAAGCCATGACCCTTAACTTAGTCTTCAAAATTTTTCAAAATACAGGGCAAAACCTTCCTAAAGTAGCCAAAAATTAGTTATTTAGAATTTCCTAACATTAATAACTTAGAAGATGACTAAGTGAAAATAAATTTTATTTAATAAAATAAATAATAAAATTTGTGCAGTTCAGCAAAAGCAGTGTTTAGAGGGAAATTTATACTATTAAATGTACTTATTAGAAAAGGAGAAAGGTCTAAACCAGTACCTTAAACTTTTATCTTAGGAAACCAGAGAAGGAAGAGTAATTTAATTCTACACCTAGCAGAAGGAAAAAAATAATAAAAATTAAAGAGAAATTAATGAAATTGATAACAAAAAAAATAGGAAAAAAAATCAATAAAGCCAAAAGGTGGTTCTTCCAAAAATCATTAAAGTTGATAAACCACTAGTCAGGTTAACTGACAAAAAAAAGAAAGGACACAGATTACCAATATCAGGAATGAAAGAAGAGTCATCACTACTGATCCCAAACACATGAAAGGAAAATGAAGAAATAATATGAAAAACTTGATGCCCACAAATTTGACAATTTTGATGAAATGGAACAATTCCTTGAAATTCAAAAACTACTAAAACTCCTACAAAGGGAAAGAGATAACCTAATAATACCATATCTATCGAAGAAATTATTCAGTAATTAACAACCTTCTGAAAAGAAGACATCAAGCCTAGATTGTTTCTACCAAACATTTAAGAAAGAAAATATATAAATTCTCCATAATATCTCCAAAAATTAGAAGCAGAGGAAACAATGCCCAGCTCATGCTATGAAACCAGAATAATTCTAATGCCAAAACCAGGTAAAAACACTGCAAGGAAACTACAGACCAGTAAGTCTCATGAACATAAATGTAAAAATCCTCTATGAAACATTCATAAATTGAATCTAATAATGTACAAAAAGAATTATATACTCTAAACAAGTAGTACTTATCATAGGTGTGCAAGATTAATTCAAAATTAAAAAATCGATTGATGTAATCCAATACATCAACACACTAAAGAACAAAAATTGCATGATCATATATCAACAGATACAAAAAAATGTGAAAAAGGTAAACACATTAATGATAAAAACCCTTACTTAGCAAAATAGGAATAGGAAGGAACTTCCTTAACTTCATTTAAAATACTTACAAAAACCCTACAGCTAACATCATACTCAATAGTGAGAGACTGGGTGTTTTCCCCCTAAAATCAGAAAAAAGGTAAGGCTGTCTCCTCCTACCACTCCTGTTTCACACTATACTACAAGTCTTAGGTAATGCAGTATGATAGTAAAAGGAAATAAAACAGCTTGGAAAGGAAGAAATAAATTGTCTCAATTTGCAGGTGACATGTTGTCTGTGGAGAAAATCCTACAGAATCAATAACACTAGCAACAAAAACCTCTTGAAAATAACAAGCAAGTATAGTTAAGTATTCAGGATATAATGCTTTCCTATATAATCAACAGTGAAAAATTGGAATTTGAAATTTAAAAAATGCTATTTACAATAGTATTTCAAAAATGAAATGCCTAGGCATAAATGTAGCAAAACACGTATAGCCTCTACGAATAGAAAACTACAGAACACTTGTAAAAAACATCAAAGAAGATCTAAATAAATGGAAAGACATTCTGTGTTCATGGATTAGAAGACTTTTATTTATTTATTTGTTTTGCTTTTTAGGGCCGCACCTGCAGCGTATGGAGGTTCCCAGGCTAGGGGTTGAATTGGAACTACAGGTGCTGGCCTACGCCACAGCCATGGCCCCAGCAACGTAGGATCTGAGCCACATCTGCGAACACCACAGCTCACAGCAATATCAGATCCTTAACCCACCTGGCAAGGCCAGAGATCAAACCTGCAACCTTATGGTTACTAGCCTGATTCATTTCCGCTGCGCCACAACGAGAACTCCACTCAATGTTGTTATGATGTCAGTTTCTGTCAACTTGATCTACAGATTCAACACAATCCCAATCAAATGTTGGCAAGCTATTTCACAGTTATCAATAAACTGGTTCTGGAGTTTATATGAAAAGGTAACAGACCTGGAATAGCCAACATGATGCTGAAGAAGGTGAGCAAAGTTGGAAGACGCACACTGCCTGATTTCAAGACTTTCTTTAAAGCTACAGTAATAAAGTCAGCATGGTTTTGGCAAAAGAATAGACACAGATCAATGGAAAAGAACAAAGAGCTCAGAAATAGACCCATACAAATATAGTTATTGATCTCTGGCAAAAGAACTATGGCAATTCACTGGAGAAATACAGTTTTTTTCAATAAATGATGCTGGAACAATTGAACATATAAAAAAGAAAAGAGAGTACAAGACTTGTCATTCAGTACAAGTGAGAATGTAAAATGGTTCGGCTACTCTGGAAGACAATTTGACAATTTCTTACAAAACTAAAACTAGTCTACAATTTAGTGATTACACTCCTAGGAATTTACCCAACTGATGTGAAAACTTATGTCAACCCAAGAGTCTGCATACTAGTGTTTATAGCAGATTTATTCATAATTACCAAAAAGCTCTTCAATAGGTGAATGGATAAACAAATTTGAGTAATCCATATAATGGAATACTATTCAGTGATAGAAAGAAATGCTCTATCAAGCCATGAAAAGACACAGATGAATCTTACATGCATATTGCTAAGTGAAAGATGCCAGTCCAGAAAAGCTGTAAGTATGTATAATTCCAACTATAGGACATATTGGAAAAAAGCAAAACTAGGTTAACATTAGTTGCCAGGCATTCAGAAGGGAGCAGTAGTTAAAAAGGTAAAACAAAGAAAAAATTTCAGGATAGGGAAACTATTCTGTATGACAATATAATGGTGAATATAAGATGTTAAGCATTTGCCAAAACCCACAGAACTTTACTGCACAAAAAGTAAACCCTAATGTACACAAGTTAATAAATATTTAGGAGGTTGAGGAGTCCCAGGGTGAAACGCATAACGTGACAAAAGGATCTTAATGGATTGTAAATATGTGAAACAGTCTCATTAAAGGAGATGGGTAATAAGTTACTGACCTGTGTGACTTTGGAAATGAATCCAGAAGACTAAAGGTAAAGGAATTGTGTATAAACACTGTATCTCACTCGATAAAGTTGTTAACTCACAAGAGTACTGAGTTAATATTTCTAATACCATGGCACATGTTTCCTGGAATGAATGATGATGAAGTAATGGACAGTGGGTGGCGGTGTTCAGGTTTCTCACTATTGATGGAGAGGTTACAGATAAGAAAGGGCACAAGGCTATATGGCAGTGGATTGTAACTGAAGACATCAGCATGAATTAGTATTCAGCTTAAAATAGACACAGGTGGTTACCTATAGAAGTCTTTAAAGTTGTGCGTATGTAACAGGTTAGTACTCATACACATATCACCCCACTCTGTCAGTTGAGAGGTCCTAGGAGCAATGAGCCCCCTGGAGCAGTGGGTAAACCTGGAGCCCAGAACTTAGTTTCTGATACCATTCTCTGAACAAAAGGAAATAAGGCTTCTCAGAGAAATAGCCGGTTCTAGGACAGGAACAAAAAATATACAAGAGGAGTCTGGAGTATATTGCAGTAACAAAAATTAAATGTTCAAAATGCAAAAGCAACCCCCTCCATACATATACACACAATGATGGAGATTTGCCAGAGAAATGCAAGAGCCAACTGGAAGAGCGCCGCAAAACCAAAGCTGGAATAATTTGAGATAGATAGACAGAAAATAGATTGACAGAGGATAGCTAAGTGAAATAATATTGGATTACAACCCAAAATGTAAAAATAAACACCCATGAGACCATAGCAGAAAAGATAAATGATTCAATGAACAAACAAATAAGTAAATAAATGGGAGAGAACAGGCAAGTCTCCAATCAATATAGAATGATTTCACATAGTGTATGTAAATACTCACCTTCAAGGATGGGGAGCATAATCCCCTACTCCTTAAATGTGAACTGCACATAATGACTTTCTTTCAAAGAGTGCAGCAAAGAAAGGGAGAATTAAAAAAAGAGTAATTTTACAGTGGAGAATCTTGACAAACACTACTTTGGACTGGTGACCAAGCTTAACATCAACAGTGCTAAGTCATATTGATAATCTGAACCTTTGATATGTTCAGATGAAGATGGCACTTTATCTCCATCTCTCCAAACTACATTACTCCACTCTAATCACAGTGAAAATATCCAACCAATCTTAATTGCAGTCTACAAAATACTTGACGGTACTCCTTAAAATTGTCAACATTATCAAAAACCAGGAAAGTCTGAGAAACCGCCAGAGCCCAAGAGGAGCCTCAGGAGGTGTGATAACTAGATGGTATCCTGGAACACAAAATGGACATTAGGGGGAAACTGAGGATATCTAAATAAAATATGGACTTTAGATGAGAAAAATGTATCAATATTGGGTCACTGATTGTGGGACAACTATCCCATATGAAAGCAAGATAACAAAAGAACTGAGGTCTGGGGTATGTAGGAATTCTTGGCACTACACAATGATGTTGTAAACCTAAAACTTTTCTCAAATAAAAAGTGGCCCAATTTTACTCCCAGTAGTGGAGTTACAAGCTACACAGGAATCAAGTGTACTAGTTCCCAGACCTGTTGTGCTTTTTAATGCAGTTGCACTATTTATTCAAACAGCATATAAAAGGTTCAAATCTGCATGCAGGTAAAGAGAATTGTTTCTATATAAATTAAATTTAATGCTCTGGAAAAGCTGAATAAAGAGAAGCTACATTAAAAACTTGCTGCCTAATCATGACCTAATGATGCTGTCAAAGATTATGACAAGTATTATAAAAATCATAAAGAATCTTCTTTTAGATTGTCTCATAAGTCTCCTTAACTTCTTACACCATTTTAAGGAAGTATAGAGAAAATATCCATAAAGTTTTACGGTTTTTCACACTACAAAGACCACACAGGGCTACAATCATGAAGACATGCCAACACTAGGACAGAACATGGGGCGTCCTCCAGATGACTGGACATTGATATGCTTAACTGCTTTCTTTCTTTTTTTTAAATTAATTTTTTTTTTTTTTGTCTTTTTAGGGCCATACCTACAGCCTATAGAAGTTCCCAGACTAGGGGTCAAATTGGAGCTACAGCTTCAGGCCTACGCCACAGCCACAGCAACTCAGGATCCGAGCCGAGCCTGCAACCTACACCACAGCTCAGGGCAACGCCGGATCCTCAACCCACTGAGTGAGGCCAGGGATCGAACCCGAGTCCTCATGGATCCTAGCGGGGTTGAATCATGATGGGAACTCCTTAACTGATTTCTTAATCAAGTAACTACTCTGTTTCGATCTTTCTTACTACAATCTAGGAATTTTAATCCTAGGAAGGTAGGAAGAAGATCTCTGTACCTCACAATGCCACATGCTTGAATCATCATGAGGCTAAGAATTGTCAGCACTGGATTTTCATCATTTTCCAAGTGCTCATATTTGCTGGAGCTAGCATGTGGTGGAGTTGTTCAAAAAGAAGGTACCATATTGCATTCTTTTTTTGGAGGTTCTCAGGTTAGGGGTCCAATGGGAGCTGTGGCTGTTGGCCACAGCCAGAGCCACAGCATCGCAGGATCTGAGCCGCGTCTGGGATCTACACTGCACCTCAAGGCAACACCGGATCCTTAACACACTGAGTGAGGCCAGGGATTGAACCTGCAACCTCATGGTTCCTAGTCAGATTTACCTCCTCTGCGCCATGATGGGAACTCCCCAAAATGCATTCTGTATACTGATATTTAGCAGCTTACTGACTACCTTTGGTCTTTGTTCGTGAGGGAGACTATATTTAGCTGCCTAGCTGCCAGAAGTTCCATGAATATTGGATATTTCTCCCCTACAATCTGTTTAAGGGCAGAGACCAGAGATTTCCTGAGTGACTTGTCCCTTCTGAAAATAATATACAACCTGAATGCCAGGACTGTTTCCTCACCAAGACAAACGCAGGCCTGTTGTTGGCTACCTACATGTGACAGGAGCCCGGCCCTATCATTAATCATACTGAAGGCAAACAAACTTCCAGAGTGTTCCTTTTACCTGGCTAGTGAGTCTACTGTAAGGGACTTCATCCATCTGTGGCTGGCACCCACACCACCAGATTTCTAGGTGCTAGAACAGTACGAACAAGTCCATCAGTGTTTTTGTTATCCCTTGGTGGATTTTTAAAACTTTGGTATTAAACTTCCTTGAAAAGGATTTTTTTACTTTCCACAGAAATACAGGCATGCCTTTTCAGAATGATGGAATTTTTATTCTGTTTTGGAGAAGGAAGAGTGCAGGGATGTTTGAAGCGCAAGGGTAGACAGTGGTAGGAATGCATGTGTTCCCAAGAAGGCTTTGGCTCCCTAAGACTGTGAGCTGGCTTCTGGGTTTGCTTACTTGAGGCATTTCTGAGCCAAGATAAGAAAATAAGAGCCACGAATGAGAATCATGTACTTTTTACTGAGAGGAGAAAGTCTGTTTGTATTAGACTCAATCCTTAAATAAGGATGTCTAAAAATCTCAACAGACGCTGCAAAATGTTGAAGGCAAAATTAATTTTAATCCACTTTAATTTAAAACACAGATATTACATCATGAAAAAATGTTTAGGAGGAGATGAGAGAGTTGCAAATGATGCAAAAACATGTGGGGTATTCAATCCCAGCAGGCTGGAATCCCATTATCACCGAGGCCTTTATAGGTTATGTCTTTCTCTGCTCCACCCTGAAAGCTCTATCTCAATATTCAAGAGGAGGATCCCCTACCTTTTTTTTTTTGGTCTTTTTGTCTTTTCAGGGCTGCACCTGAGGCATATGGAGGTTCCCAGGCTAGGGGTCCAGTCAGAACTGTAGCCACCAGCCTACACCAGAGCCACAGCAACAAGGGATTCAAGCTACGTCTGCGACCTACATCACAGCTCACGGCAATGCCGGATCCTTAACCCACTGAGTGAGGCCAGGGATAGAACCCAAAACCTCATGGTTCCTAGTCGAATTCATTAACCACTGAGCCACGACGGGAACTCCGACCCCTACATTTCATCTGTTCTAGGAGTCAGTGAACACACAGAAGGCCTTTGAGTACAAATGAAAATTCACAGTGCCTTTCAAGAGCACCTTTTAATGTTTGGGACTAAGTAGAAGACCTTTCTGGTGTCAGTTCTGTCACTGTATCCATGCCACGCGTGGGAAGCCTACTAAGGAGATCTTTTATTTTTTTCAGACATTTATTTTTTGTAAAAATAGAGATAGTAGCTCGATCCTGCTGAGTCAAGAATTTATCTTCCTTAAAAACTCTCAACACATTAAAGACCTCAAGAATGAAGGTATTACACGGATTGTCCACCAAGTGAGAAATGCACTCTCAGAGTAACTCATTAATATTTTGCATTTGCTCTCTGCCATTAAGTTTCTCAAAGATTATGTTCTAAGTTTAGTGATTTTTTTTTCCAGGGCAGACTCAGAAAAGAAATTTCCTCTTAGAATAGTAAAACAACTTAAAATAGAACATTAATAATTAAAAAGACACTGATTTACAATCTCATGTCTGTCGATTAGAATCACGTAAACCAAAATTTTTCTGGTAGAACATATTTAATATTTTTGGTGACATTCTTTGCCAATTGGTTTTGTATGCAATGAGAGGAGACGGAATGAGCAAAGGGCACGGTTCATATCCTGACAAATTCAGGAAGGATCAGAAGAGCTGGACTCAGCTCTAGGGGAGCCACAACTGTCTCTAAGCTTCAGTTTTTGTTTTCCGAAATACAGGGGTGTGACCATATGATTCCGGAGGCTTTCCTGTTTGGGGACCACAGTTCAGCAAATGTATATTGTATGACTTACAAAAGACTGAATGATCAGCTTTAAGGCAGGCACATCAAGGTTGTAACAGATGCTTAAGACAGACAAACTTTGCTCTTAAATGCTTCTAGATTATTTTTTTCTTCACGTATGTAACCCAAAATATTTAATAAAAGCTTCCAAGAATGCCTCATTTTTCTGTATGGTGATAATATTTGATTAGTAAACTATGTAAAGCGATAGACTTTTCTATTCTTTTTTTTTTTTTTTTGGTCTTTTGTCTTTTTAGGGCCGCACCCATGGCACATGGAGGTTCCCAGGCTAGGAGTCCAACCGGAGCTGTAGCTGCTGGCCTACACCACAGCCACAGCAACGCCAGGTCTGAGTTGCGCCTGTGACCTACACCACAGCTCAAGGCAAGGCCGGATCCTTAATCCACCGATTGAGGCCAGGGATTGAACCTGCAACCTCATGGTTCCTAGTCAGATTCATTTCCACTGAGCCACAATGGGAACTCCAAGACATTTCTAAACATAAACATTTCCACAAAATATTTATGTTACTGAACAGTTTGTTTTTGAATTTTTAAAGAGAAGATTCAGCTAGACGATGTATTATGGGAAAGCCGAGTACCTCCAAATGAAAATATGGATATTTACTTAACAATATATGATAGAAATTGTAAAGATACACACATTTTTTTTAACAGCCTGAATTTCATCATGAGAATAATGTTAAATCAGGCCAATCTGGAGTATTGGTGGGCAGAATAGAATGTTATGATCTGAGGAGGTCCCTATCAGCTCCTCAGACTCAAAGTACCTTGGGTGAAAATGCATCCTGAGGCAATCACTAATTCGGATGAACATTTTCTCTTTTCAAATGGGAAAGAAAAGGGCAACAGTAAATATAGGAAGCCAGCCACAATTATTCCCGTCTCTGAGTTACTTTATAATTTAACTGCTTTCCTCTCAGAGTTTAGGAGATCAGTTTCACCGAGGAGAGGGAGAGTAGAAGAGGACATGACGTTCCTGGAGAGGCAGAAAAGATTCGGACACCCAGCTATGTGCAACTAGAGGGCAGCATGGAAGGGCTAGGCTTTTAAGAAGCAAAAAGAACGACAGTTCAGAGACTGGGATAAAAACTCGTGTTTGAGAATTTTCATTCCACAACTATTCCTGCAGTGCCTAGTACATGCCTAGCACTCTGCTGGGTGGAAGGGGATAGTTACAGTTTTGCCCAGCTTGTTCTATTTTTCTCCCGGAAATGCAAATAAACATGCACAATATACTTTCAAATATTCGGAAAATGTTCTGAATTTCAAGTAGTAAAATCTCTTCAGTCTATTATAAGTTCAACTTTTAAGAAGAGACACATTAATAATTTAACTTTGAAGTGAACTAAAGTGAAATGATGCGGAATTAAAAGCATCACAAATGCTGCTAAAATATTTATGGATCCTGTATTTTGACTAAAGGATTGCATTTATAGAATGATTTATGTCCTAGTTTCTGAGATCTGTTTACAAAAGGAGCTAAAGCTGAAACCAAATTTCACAATTATGCTTTTCATTACGAAAAAATTTTCCATATGTCTTCCTTTTTATTATTATAATGATGGGTCTAGATGGTCTATAGCAGTATTATATATTATTTTCATATAATTCCTCTATAAACATGTAGCGGATTTTCATGTGGTCTTCATATATTAAAAACAGCAATGAAATGATGACATGCCATTTAACATAATAAATGTATCAAACAAGAAAAGAAAATAAAGTCTAAATGTCACTAGTTATCATAGTGCTAGAGGTCCAGCACAACTTCCTCTAAACTATTTAATTCTACGTTGGTCCACCCTGATTATTCACTTTCCCAGTCTTGTGAAGGAGAGAATCAGTGTGTCTTTTTAATAACCCTCCAACCTTGCCTGCTGTTTGCACATAGGTTAGTGGAACCAGAGCGCTGCACGTAATCCAATAAAGCTCACACCAGCAAAGATATATGTAATCAAGGCTCTGAAAGAACATCCTCCAGGTTAGACTCAGTCTCTCTTAACTTGTACTTTACAAAACAGTCTCCTCAGGCAGAAAGAAAATATATGTCTGTCATCCAAAGCAAATATGAAGTCATGCAGTGTACTGAAAGGTGCAAGCCTATCAAACACGTTTTAAAATCCAGCAACAGCCTCTTTCACTGAAGCAGATGAATATTTGGGGAAATCCAGCATGTTAAACAAAAAGAGTGGCAGGAAAAGTCTCTGTCTGATTTTATCTGATCTAAATATTCTGTTCTGATTGCTCAGGGCAATAAGGATGATACTGGTGCTTCTTGAGGGCATCCTGACTCTACTTCCAAGCAGGAAGCAGAATGAGAATTGAATACTGACGTGCCAGGTATCCAAAGGTTCCTTGCAACCATGGTGCATACAGATTCCCTTAGATTCTTTAAGAATTCAGATCTGATACTCAGCATCAGGAGGGCCGTCAACTTTTGGTTTTGGCCATTTTCACTAAGAGCCCTTTTCCCTTCTTTATAGGAGATAAGCATGACTCAGAGCCAGGTCGTTCTCAGAGGAAAAGAGGAAATCTAGAGTCTCCTTTGCCTTCCCCAAGTTCATCAGAAGAACAGGGAGTAGTGCAACAGCCAAGGCCAAACAATATTCTGCAGAAAATATGCTTGTATAACATCCTTTCTTAAAATCCCCAAAGAAGTCTTTGGTGAATCAAATGAAATTTTAGAATTTTAAGTCTAACATCTTCTCAATCATCCTTAAAAAATCACTGGGGCTTACCCATTTTTCTTTTTTAATTTGCTCTGAAATAATTACTTTATTTTTAGATGAATGTTGAGATAAACTGGGTCATTTAAAGACAGAGAAATCATCAATCAAGTTCTATTTCAGAGCAATGACACCAGAGCAATGTGTTCTTGGCCTAACACAGTCAGCTTGGTTTATCTTTGATAGGAATTCTATTTTTCTGTCCCTTTTTTGGGTCCTGTAACATTCCCAGTGCCTTTCTGTAGCTTCCAGCTTTTTCAGCTGAAAAGGAAATAAGCCTTTGTGAAGGCATTTGTTGAGAATATTATATTCTTTGCTCGTACACAGAGCCTCACATAAGAATTGCGTTTGGGTAAATGCAACAGAAGGAAAATGAATAAAATCTCATTTCCATTAAGAGCTACATTCATGTGCAAAGGCCTCCAATTAGAATTCTATGGAATCAATGATGCTTTGATATTTGGTACAGAAATCATACTAGACTACTGGCATGATAGCTAAGAATTTCTGTGTTTCTATGGTAATTTATTTTAGATAGTTTTGCCATCATGGCTAAAATGAAATGTCAATTAGTGCATATAATTTAGAAGTTACATTCAAGTCTTCCAGAATTGTAAGTAAAAGTCAAATGCTTTCCCGACAGATTTGAAGTAATTTTCTTCAAACGAATCTTACTATATTTCAAGAAAATCTAATTCCTACTTAAAATCAAAAGGAATCACCTAATTTTGTGAATCAGAGTATGTGAAGCAACATATTTTTTTCATCATTATCACATAAGACTTTATCACATGTGAAAAAAAAATATGCCTCACAAGTGATTAACCACGTGACCTGGCTAATAAATTCTTCATTATGGTTGACTAGCCCTTCAGCATATGCCACATTCATTCCTACAAAAATCCAGGGACTGGCTTGTACCAAACAATGCATTTCTTTCTTTTTCTTTTTTTTTGTCTTTTTAGGGCCGCACCCGAAGCATATAGAGGGGTTGAACTGGAGCTGTAGCTGCCGGCCTACACCACAGCCACAACAAAGCAAGATTCGAGCTGCATCTGCTACCTACACCACAGCTCACAGCAATGCGGGATCCTTAGCCCACTGAGCGAGGGTAGGGATGGAACATGGGTCCTCATGGAAACTAGTTAGGTTTGTTACTGCTGAGCCACAACGGGAAATCCAACACATTTCTTAAAAACAAAATAAAAGGAAACAAAACAAAAACCTTAAGTTCATAGTTGATCAAACTGCAAAACAAGTTAGGCTCTATTGGATCAACTTTCTATGACACATCTTAGGATACATATTTTTGTTACTTGGTCCCTAAGAACTAAAAAAAAAAATTCTTCTCTAGTGCCACTCATACATAATATGTCATTTATGTGTGGGGGAAGGGACCCTTCCAGTTTCTCCTGTCTGCCCAGAAGTCAGAGTCCTGGTGGTGGTGGTGGTGGGGCGATGATGGCCTTGCAGAGGGAGGGCAGGTTATTCAACATCTCTGTGCTCCCCAAATGTAAGATGGAAGATTTTAAAACCTAGCGGCATAAAGCTGTGAGAATTAAACACTGTGTGCAAAAGATCTGGGGTATATTTAGATCTTAACAAAGGTGTTTATCCAACTAAGTTGTTTATGCTTTAAGGTACCATTACTGGAGAAGAAGCAACTGGATTTACTGGACATACTGAGAGTCTTACTTTTAGCAATTCGGTTGTGCATGTTGAAAGTACTCATGAGCAACTACCTTAAAATGTGACAAACATACTCGCTGGGCTGCAAGGAAACAAACCACTAACTGATTAACTTAGTAAATAATTATTGTGGAATTTTTATGAAGAAGGGATTTTGATGGAGCTGGAGGGTGGGGGTGGCGTGAATCAAACTATGAAGATGTAGCACACAGCTACCCAAACTTTGGGGTTTCACCACTAACAAAGTGTTTTCAAAGTGATGGAAATGAAGATTTACCAACTTCTAATATTGTTTAATGAGTACACTGCAAATATGATTACAATCTCATCACTATTTCATAAAAGATATTTTAATACTAAAAAAGTTAGGACATGTCAGAATAAACACATCCTCAAAAGAGAATAAGTTTTGCTTTATGAAAAAAATTTTCCTTATTTTTTGAGGAGCAGTAAGAACTAGAATTAACCAACACGCATCCTTACATGGGCACGCGAGAACTTTGGACCTAGAGGCTAAGAGCTTACACTCCAGTTCTGGAGAAGTGACATGTACACCGAGTCACAATATCACAATAGCTAAGGGACCTGTGGTCATTATCACCCAATTTGCTTAGGCATCATCTCATCATCAAACTACCCTATAAGGTAGACAGGAAAGACACAGGCTCACGTTTGTTCAGAAGAGGAAGCCATTTTTCAGAGAGGTGCGATCATTGCCTGAGGTTGGTGTAACTGAGAGACTGACTAGAACCCCGCCTCCCCACTCCAATAGCCATATCACGATGTCACAGCACATGCCTGGTGGACTGTGACTGGGAGAAAGTAACCACTCTTGTCTTCTAGCCACACAAAGCCATTACACAACGCCGCCAAGATGGTATATGCGTGGAAAAAGGAGATGGTCCTAACTCATGCCCCTTGTTTGAAGTCTTTGTTTCACAAACTTGGTGACCTGTCTATACCTTGCTTTACGCTGCCTCTACCTTTCATTGTACATGCAGCTACTGTCATATTGGACCACAGCAAAACAAACAATTTCAAATGCTGTTTGAGAATCATTCCTTAGTGTCAAGATTTCCTTAACTGTGACCCTGATTTAATAGCAGCTCCAGCTGACTTAGGAGAACTTGACAAAATGTGTTCTGCTGAGGTTGGCCCCAGCTGTGCTCTGCAACTCTTCTGTCTTTGAGGGCACCAGTGTCTATGCAGTCAGATTGATATCACCAGAAACATACCCGCTACCTCTAAGAACACATGGCCAACGTCACTACATTGTTGAAATATTTTAAAAGTCTAGTTCAACTTCAACATAAAAAGAGACTTTAAACAGCAGACTGTGGTATCAGAATGGGCTGCCCCGCAGAGAAGCCAGCTCCCATTACTGAGCATTAATGCACAAGCTTGACAAAGACATGAGAGGGATGCTGGAGGAACAGAATACTACACCAGAGTGTGTCACTATCCACTCCAAGATTCCTCCACATGCTTCTTCAAAATGTAAGCTTTATTTATTGTCGGATCTAGAATTTATGAGAGAAATATCCACCCAATGGAGATTCCACTCTCTAAGTTAAAGAAAAACCTCACTTGCAAATATCCATTCATGGATAAAAGTATGATAAAGGTAAAGCATTAGATGAAGGTGGAAGTGTTTAAATGACAGAGGAAGCAGAAGAGGCTCTATGGTCACATGTGGAAACTCACTGCTCTGTGCTTTTTCTGTCATTGTCTTCTTTGTGATCTGTGTCCTAATGGCTTTCTCAGCAGTGATCAGGCACAGTGCTAGGATCTGGGGTTACAACCACTTCAGAGTTGGAGGTTCCCATCTGATATCCTATCTCATGTCAACCTCCAACTCCAGGCTCCATGTCACCAGTGGGCTTGGACTTCTGACAGGAAGACATGCCTTAACTCTGCTGAGCCTGTTTTCTCACCAGCAAAATAAAGGGCTTGATTACAGGCTCTGTTTTTTTCCTTTCAGATCAAACATTTTAAAAAATTCTATTTTATTCAATTATATTCTTTCCATGTGGCCCATTAAAATTTTAAAAAATGTGGAGTTCCCACTGTGGCACAATGGGATTGGCAGTGTCTTGTCATGCCAGGACACAGGTTCAATCCCCAGCACTTGATTAAAGGATCCAGCATTGCCACAGCTGTGGTGTAGGTCACAGCTGTGGCTGGGATCTGATCCCTGGCCTGGGAACTCCATATGCTGCCCAGTGGCAAAAAAAGAAAAAGAAAAAGAAAAAAAATGTACATTAAAAATGACTTAACTTCACTATTTTTTTGGTGTGTGGCCAATGATTAAAATGTTTAGGTTAGGAAGTTTTAATATAATGAAATTTCATATTGCTTCTTTTCTAAAAAGCCATTTTCTAAATTTACAAATAATCACTCTGGTTTTAAAATTTTTCTCCAAAGCTTTAATCTTATGTGGACATTAATCATTGTGACAACCTTGTAGAATAAAAAGTACCATTTTAAGGCCCAATTTTAATCACTTACAGAAAAACATCACGTTAGAACTTGCTTGTCTAGTTAAATAGAAAGTGTATGGAATGTAGGGTTTCCATGAAAATTATTCATTTGTACGTTACTTTTTGAAAAAGGTTCACAGAGTATGCAGAAATTGTAATAATGAGAAACAGGCCATAAATTGAAACCTCAAAAAAGACATCTGATTGACTTGAAAAATAATTGGTATCTTTCCACTTAATCTACATTAATGTAAACAATAAATCTTTTCTTAAACAAAGATTGTGTGAATCTTCATTTATCTTTTATGACAAGAGAGCAAAGGTTGTAGTTTAATGAATGGAAAGATGCAACAAGGTCAGTTTTAAAAGCCTCACAGGTCAAATGTCTGACATCACTGAACATTAAAAAAAGAAAAAGAAGAAGAAGCCCTCACATGGTAATTTCTATTTTAGTCAAACCACTAGTTTCCAGCTGAGGCTTCAAGTAGAAAGAAAAAAAACACCATAATTTGGTAACATAGAGACAAGCAACTGGGATGATAACATCCTTTTAGGATGTATTCACCAGCATTTTAATAGGGTTGAATTAGGTAGATTTTAAAATAATTTTGAAGCTTTGACAGCTGACACCAATCCCTGGCATCGATATAGGGATTGGAAAAAGAAGAACATATACTTTTATTTTACATATGCATTGATTTTCTCCCAAATGGAAGACCTCTGTCATCTACAAAGGTTATTCATAGATTCAAAGAGCTGATCAGGGTCATTAATAACAATAGTAAACTGATCATCATTCCAATGGGACCTGACAAGTTTCTTTTCAAAGTGGATACTAATGTATTGATGCTTGTGAAGTTCATTACAGCAGTAATAAATCATTAGTCTCTGCAAAATGATTTATAAGTTGGTTGAAATGCATTACAATCGACTGTCACGGAGCTTCGCAGGCACAAGGCTCTCTGGTGCTTTACTGAAATTGTGATGGCAGCACAACATAACACCAATGCCAACTCTAACACTACAAAATTCATTCTAACTCTGGTTGTTCCTTATCTGTTTAAAAACCAAGTTGTAATTCAGCACAGCCTTGAGTTACTGTCTTACAAAGGCTTTAAAATTTATTTTTTTCTTCATTTATTCTATAAAGGTTCACTGTGACCTCTGCTAATTAAATTTCTTTTAGCTTTACCCAATGATACTTAGAGCATTCCTAGTTGAAATTATTCTCTTAAGATTATTGGCATTCATAATAACATGGACAATAAAAACATTCGCAAGCATTTAACATTGTGAACTAGCACTGTAATGAAGTGATTCAAAGCCCAACACAGGCGGAAATGTTTATTTGCAAACATGTGCAACAACGTGCCTTTAATATACCTACAATGCTTTCAAGAATCAGACCTATATGCAGGTACTGTTTGTCCTCCAGAGAAAGAGGAAAATAAGCTTAATTTAAAAGACAGTGTTAACTTTTCCTAGAAAAGAGGAAGGGCTTTCTGATGGTAAGGGTAATTAAATGCTACAAGAGAAAGATGGGTTCTAGACAATGCGTATTTGTTTAGTTGGGGTGTAGACTTAAAGAAGTTATTATATCCTCTGTTGTTCCTAGATTTATTGGGAAATGTAACAAAAAGGAGTAATTTCATGGCTGTTCCTATCCATTTTAATCAAACCACTTAACACGTGATTTTCTTTTATTATAATGGTCATATTGGAACCTACTTATTGCTACTTCCAGCTGGAAAACCGACACAAGTATGCTTATGTGCAAACAATCTCTTTAAACTATCTAAACTAGCTAAGGGTAGCTTTAAACTATCTGTGAAATCCCACCTCTTGCTTTATTACCTTTAACTAGTCACACTGGCTGTTGAACTTGCTCTCAGAAAATGAGGCTGTTCACGTGGGAATAAGAATTTATTTGGCTATCTAAAGAGTTTTACTCTGTTAGTTTAAACAAAAGTCAGTATGCTCTGTGAATGCCAAATATATCCCCAAAGGATTTTCACTTCAGATCCCCTTATCACCTGCCCTTGGCCGTTTCACGACTTACTGCTCTCATTTCATGGCAAAGACGGCAAAGACAGCAGCCCATGGTTAACAAGAGCCAGCCTGCCCTGGATCACTGCAGGATGGTCTGGTGTGTTTAATGCATGGCTTTTCAGAGGTTAATGTTTATAATCAAGCCCCAAAGTCTATGCTTCAATGAAGACTTATAATATTGTGTAATTTGGATGTTACTCCATTAATACACATATAATATATCCTGAAACTTCGATAAAAGTGATTACCTAGAGGAGGACATTGGCGATAACATGGGCTTTGTTGCAGTTATTAAATCACCACTCCACTTAGGACGTACTCTTGAGATAAAGACCTTGAATATAATTGCAGGTTGAGGGTTCAGTGATTTCAAACACTAGTACACGTGTCATGATTTATTCCTGATGATCATTCCAAAGTGCACTCTACCACTTGATCGGCTGCTGCCGAGTCTAAAACAGAGACAGACCCTAAGAGGTTTCGGGAGACAGCAACTGTCTTAGTGGGTCCTGCTCCCAATCAGACTCTCAGATGGACTCAGCCTTCACGGAGGAGCAGGGCGCTGGCAACCCCCTGCAACTGCCCTGCGTACCTACATTCTTAACACCCACTCGCCAAAGTATCAGGTATTTAGAAAAGCTACAGCAGACAGGAACTCTATAAAGTTTAATTTTAAAAATACAGCTAGCTCTAGTTATTTTATCAAATTGTTCCCTATATCTATATTTTCTGCTATAAATGATAGTAGTTGAAAGTGCTGACACCACAGCTACATCAGGAGAAACCAGATACCGATCTGCATTGGCGAGATAACCCACCAGGAGTGCATGCCTACTGTGCACACACGTACGTGTCCCAGGTGGATTTCTTCCTAAATGAAAAATAACCACCCTTGTACCCCTGGAATAAACTTTACTTGGTCAAGGTATATTCTTACTTCTGATTTCTGCTTAATATTTTAATTAGGCTTTTCTGTTGATAGTCATTAGCGAGACCAGGTTTATTATTTTTGGGGGGCAATTCTTATCAAGTTTTGGTACATATATTGTATTCACTTCATTAAAAAGAGTTGCAATTTTCTTTTCTCATCTCATGCTCTGGAAAAAATCTTAATAGCTTTAAATATCTGTTAGAATTCCTCTCTAAAGCCATTTAGGCATGTTGCTAATTTTACTGGAAAGGGAGGTAGCATTCTTATTTTCTGCTTTTAATACCTGTCTATTGATTTTCTATCTTTTCTGTGATCAGTGTACTTACAGATTATATTTTTCCAGGTTTTTCAAACTTATTTACAAAGAATTGAACAGACTAGTTATTTATGATTCTTTTAATCCTCCATGTAATTCTATGTTTATCTATTATGTGCTTTTCTCTTCAACCAATTTATTTCATTGTCTTCTCAAAGAATTGGATTTTGGTTTTCTCAGTTTACTGCTTCCTAACTTGCTACTTTTTGCTCTTTACTAATACCTTTCTTTTGCTTTCCTTATAAATTAATTTTGTTGGTACTTTTCTAACTCATCCGTCTCTTAACTCTAACTTATTTATTTAATTTAAGTATGTTTTATATACTTACTGGCATAACTATTTACGGTTAAGAATTTTCCTATTAACACAGTATTAGCTATATTTTATAAGTTCTGATATGCTATGTTTCATTTTCATAAAAAGTCTCCAACCAGATAGAAAATACAATAGAAGAAAGCATCCCATTATAACACGAACATGAAATATAACTAGTAATAAATATTTAAAGAGGTTTAACAAGAAATATGCAAGATGCATAAGACAACTTTAAAACATTCCTGAAAACCACAAAAGAAGGCTTGAAGAAATGGAAATACATACCATATTCTTGAAGAAGAGGACTCAACAGCATTTATATGTTGACTCTCTGTTAAGTTAGTTTAGAAATATAGTGTGATATCAATAAAAGAATACTAGAAAATTTTTCTTTTATGAGATTGGGCAAGTTATCCTAAAGCTCAAATAGAAAAATTAACAAAAGTAGCTTGGAAGAGCAATGAAGAAAGATTAGCATTAGTAGATGCTAAAATGTATTAAAACACTAGAAAAATCACAACAATAGAATATTAGCAGAGGAACAGAAAGACCATAGAATAGAAAATCTGGAAACACATTCAACTACATGCATGAATTTATCATCTAATACAAGGGGCACCTCAAAGTAGTGGATTAAAGATGGACTGCCCATTCAATACATGACCTTGAGATAACTGGTGAGGCAGCTGACAAAAATTAAACAGTATCCATAGTGCCTACCTCATATCAGGATAAGTTCTAACAGACTATTCATGAAAAAAGAAAATATGAATAGCTCTTAATTATAGAAAAAATATCTTAAGTATATTTTTTATTTTATTTTTTTCTATTTGTCAGATTGACCAAAATCTGAAAGTGTGATAAAAGTCAGAGTGAAGTAGATGAGCTGATATCTAGACAATGACAGTTTAAGTTGCTACAATACTTTAGAGCATAATTTGACACATTTATAAAATTACAAATGCATATGCTACATTTTTTAACCAGAAATTCCACTGCACTTGCTCTCATACAAAATATTTGTACAAGTTTCTTTACTGAAGCATAGTTTGCAATAGGGGAAAAACTGAAACCAAAACACCTTGCAAGAGGAGACTGCTTAACTAAATTATGACGCATCTACAATGAAACATCATGCAACCGTGAAGAATGAAGCAGCTTTATACTGATGTGGAAGATCAAGTTAAAAAAAGAAGAGTGACACAGAATGTCATCTTTTATAAAAAGAAAAAAGAGGGGAGGGAATGAGGATCTACATAGTCTAGAAAGAGACAGAAGAAACAATCTCAATGGTTACTTATTTTGGTGGTAGTGGAGAAATGGGAAGGTAGAGGATAAGAAGGGAATATCCCTGGTGTTAAATTACGTGAATATATTAATAATGCAAATAATTATATTTTAAAAAATGGTTAAAAGCAATAAAAATGATAATTGTACTACAAGAAAAAAAACCTGTCAGTAACAGACGGATCTCCTGTAGATATTCTGAAGTAAGATTTTGCCTATTAAGAGGGACTTTATCTAGTGGAAGTTGTTTAAGAAGTGAATTGCCGTATCCAAAAGAATTGTCACAACAAAATCTCAATGCTCAAAAAGACTTGCATTTACTTTGATTAATATTGCTAAAAGTGTATTTCAAAATCAACTTCAAGGTACATTATTAGTTGTCAAGAGTTCAAAATTCAAACTATGACTAAAGTAATCTCAGCATTATAAAAACAAAGATTCCAATTATAAAAGCTTAGAGACTATATATGGTATGAGATATGACTCAGATGTTCCCAGATGGCTATGTGTTACAGGCATACCTTGTTTTAACGAGCTTTGCTTTACTGCACCTCACAGATAATTCAATTTTTTTTTTAAATTGAAGGTTTGTGGCAACCTTGTGTTGTCAGACGATGATTAGCATTTTTTAGCAATAAACTACTCTTAAATTAAGGTATGGACATTATGTTTCAGATATAGTGCCATGGTATACTTACTAGACTACAGTATAGTGTAAACATAACTTTTACATGTACTGGGAAACCAAAAAATTCATGTCACTTGCTTTGTTATGGTATTTGCTTTATCGCAGTGGTCTGGAACTAAATCCACAATATTTCCCAAGTATGCCTGTATTCACCAAAGATTAGGTGTGAAAATAGAAAAATATTTTAAAACGTTATGCTTGTAGACAATCAGAGGGATAAAATATACTTATTTTGTACATTTTATAAAACATTTTATGTCCATAATTTTGATAATCATCTTTTTGGGGGGCTCTAATTAAAAGTAAGATAGAGTTGATAATACATCAATTCATTCACAAATATCAGACTTATTATGTACAAAATACAGTTGGCACTCCACACTGGGGAGAATTCAAAGGGGACGCTAACATAGGTATGGTGTTCAGGGAGCTTATGGTATAGCAAAGGACCCAGGACACCTGGACAGTTAGGGGCGGGGCAGGGCAGAACATTACTGGAGAGTGCTGCTGCAGGAGACAGGCTACATTCACCCGAGAGCCTTCTGAACTGAACTGTGAGGAAGAGGTAGAATTTTAGTAAACATAAGTCAGGAAAGTAGAACGTCCCAAGTAGAATCAATCTCACGTGGGCAGGAAAGTCTAAGGGGCGCTCATAAAATGGCAGTGTTTAATTTTCTGGATATGTGGGGAACAAGGTGAGAAAAAGTAAGGCTGTGACAGGAGGTGGGCAATACGTGACAGAAGACCACAGGGGAGACCACGTGACTCCAGGGGGTACACCACATAATGGCAGCTCTGCCTGACGGGCATGTGTTCTTTGAATGGGCAATGAGAAGCCCATCACAGATCTCTGAGCATTGAAATGGTATAAAACTACATTGGAAAAAAAGTACCCTCGTGGTTTGTGCATAAAGGAAAAGAAATAGCTTAGGACCTTGAATACATTACTCCAAACAAGAGATAATCTCTTACTTTCTCTTGCTTGGGGTGGTTATAAATCGCTCACATCGGGTACAGGAAGTAATAACGTGAGAACTAATGCAGAGGTGGAAATAGGCTTTGGAGACCAGAGGGCAGAAAAGGTGACACTCAGGTTTCCGGTCTTGGTGACCAGGAGGGTAGCAATAGCATGGGTGAAGTCAGGAAGAGGACTTAAGTTTAGTGAGGAAACTGTTAACTTTGAGGTGCTGGCAAAAAACCCAGAAGGGGTGTTCTGGAGGCATCTGAAGTCATGGAATTAGAGGCTGAAAATGAGAGTAGCGTGGGAGACACAGATGTGTCCATCCCCAAAATGTGGTTGTGGTGGAAACTGTGGGGCTGGCTGAGCTCACAGAGACAAAGACACAGAGAGCACCATTGTTCACACTTACTACCTGCAGGTGAGATGGGGCCAGTGACAACTCAGGGAGTCACAGACATATCCAAGTAGAAAAAGATGTGAGAGCTCAGTGTTTGTTCCCCTAAACGCATCAATCTCTAAGACCCTCCTTTCCTCTCTTCCCTTTCCTTGCACTTTCCAGGTGAGCAGACTGATGGGAGAAAAGTGAGACCGGTGATTTCCATCGATTCGTAGAAGGAGATGCCTAGGCCACCACTGAGGTTTGGGGTGAAGAAGAAGAGGAAAGAGATGGGCGGATACTTGAGTAAACAGCCATCCTTAGAAACAGTAGCTAATCGTCTTTTACACAAACAGGAGACCTACACATATGTGTAGGTAGAAGGAGTTCAGTCCAAAGTGAGAGATTCAATATTTAAAATAAAAAGGCATATTGGAGGGTCAAGTGTAAATTTAGACATGTTTTTTTTTTACAGCATTCTTGGGATATACTTGACTTATAACCATTTAGACATATTAATCTTAAAGAAAAATAAAGAGGGAGAGGATTCTTCCTCAGAAGCCAAAGGAAAGGACTAACGAGAGGAATAAGATGCCATGCTGTGCTTTATATATTCAGCCCTGTGTCCTACGTAATTTTGAGAACACCAAGGTCAGGAGAGTTGTGGGAACCAGTTTGCCTTGCCCAGGGGGAACGGAGAAGAGGGATCCACCCAGGCAGTCTGCCTCCCTCCCTGATCCCCCCCTCCCTGCTGCCTACAAAGGGGAAAGGAAACAGGTACAAACAGAGACTACACCTGGGAAGGGAAAAGGGACGAGGAAAGGGTTTTAGTGAGATAACTAAGATTCCCTCAGGAAGTGATGTTAAGCTTCCTTGTTGAAATGAGAAGCTAAGGGCTTAGAGAGGCTGGAGGACTTGGCTTTGAACACAATTTTAAACACAGGAACAACTCTATTTTTGCATGGGAGATGTGCAGAGCTGCTTTTCTGCTTCAGCAGACTTTGCCCTGGGAAGGGGCTGGGCTCTGTGTTTGGGTAAATAAGTGTTTCATAAAGAGCTATGGTGGGCTATCATTTTTATTTACACATGTTGGTCCTTGAATGAAATCACCCAGTTGCTGCCACCCAGCACAGTTTCTAAACCATTTGTATTCATGGCATACTGTAGATGGAATTAGACAATGAGACTGCTATAGTGTGAGAAGGAAAAAAAAAAAGCACCATTCCTGGGTGGGGAACCATTTCTAAAGGGCTTACTCATCAAGCTTTTCAGAAATTTCAACAATTTACTGTGGTTATAATTGCTTTGCTCCACTTGCAACTATGCTGAAAGCCATTATACAGCCCAACATTCTGGTTCTCAGTGTTTCTTCATTTTATGGCATTCTTAAGTGCAGTAAGGCATCCACTCAATGATGGATTCAATCCCAGGATGAACAAAGTTCTGAATGAGGCAGAATTAGGGGGAGGGAGAGAGGAAGAAGGAGAGAGAAAGGGAGAGAGAAGAAGAAGGAGGAGGAGGAGGAGGAGAGAGGGAGAAGGAGGTTAATAGGAGATATTTTCTTCACTTAAAATGAAACAGCTTCTCCTGATGGTTAGTGGTTGCATTTTCCAGTGGGCACTGTAACAGTTACACTGAACAAACATAAACTTGACCTGCCCTGATTAGCAGACTGAACTTCATTTGGATTATTGCTGCATTAAGGATGTTACTTATACTATATCTAAAACTGATGAAAAAGGAATGCATATGGCTCTAGTCTCCTTTAGAAGTGTCACATGGGGAGTTTCTGGTGTGGTGCAGCCGAAACGAATCCGACTAGGAACCATGAGGTTGCGGTTCGATTCCTGGCCTTGCTCAGCTGGTTAAGGATCTGGCGTTGCTGTGAGCTGTGGTGTAGGTCACAGACGCAGCTTGGATCTGGCGTTGCTGTGGCTGTGGTTCAGGCCAGTGGCTACAGTTCCGATTCAACTCCTAGCCTGGGAATCTCCATATGCCGCAGTGCAGCCCTAAAAAGAGAAAGAGACAAAAAAAAAAAAAAAAAAAAAAAAAAAAAAAGGTGTCTCATGGCCACAAGAACTCTGCCTGTGCAGGATTTAAAGTATGGAGTTAACAGAGAGATATGCAAAATCACACACACCAGTTAAATTTGATTCCCATGCAGCGTGTGCATGATAGTTCTTGGCTAAATGTATGGACAGTATTGCTCCCATGAGGTGGTCTTTAGAAAAGTACTATATTGGGAATCACCTTCTCATTTTTTTTAGTTTCATTTCAGCATTAATTCTGTATGACTGTGGGCAAGTCACTTAATCTTCCAGCTTAACTATTTAATGGGACTCCCTGTTGCTCAGGAGAGCTGGAGCAATTGTGGGGACTAGACATTTAGAATAGCAAAGAAGTAAGCAACCATAATATAAAATGTTACAGAACTATGTGATTTCCTAGTCTTAGGAATAACTAGAAGCAGATAAACTTATTGTTCCAATACAATATGCTTCAGATCAAATAAAAGTATAAGTGCAAAAACAGTTGTCTTTAGGGGGTTCCCGTCATGGTGCAAAAGAAACAAATCTGACTAGGAGCCATGAGGTTGTGGGTTCAATTCCTGGCCTCGCTCAGTGGGTTAAGGATCCAGCATTGCTGTGAGCTGTGGTGTAGGCTGCAGATGAGGCTCAGATCTGCCATTGCTGTGGCTCTGGTGTAGGATGGCAGCTGCAGCTCCGATTTGACCCCTAGCCTGGGAATCTCCACATGTGGCGGGTGCGGCCCTAAAAAAACAAATTGTCTTTTATATTACTCTACTAACTTGCTTATTTATTTTGTTCAAATTGCTATTTAACCCAGAAATCTGCTTTGTGACTACAGAAATTTTGTAAAGTTATAATTTTGCATAGGAACCATGATTTACCCTTCAAATTGCCCCAAATTACTTACACACAAACACAGACACATAACACACTGGTATAAAACTGGGAAAAACGGAGTTCTCAACAATTTAATTCTCATCTTTAACTGGCTAGAATGAAATATTACTTTTCCCCACTCCTATCTTTACCTCTTTTCTGAAATTAATGCCCGTTCCCAATTTTTGCCCATTTCCAGATGACATTCACTATTGCAGTGGTTTCTAAATAACATGTGTCATACATCCTAGAAACAATATTTGTAATGTCTTTTCGAAACAGAATATATGATTTTATGATCGATAGCGCATAGTTATTTTAGTACCTGTTTATATATATTCTCTCTTTAACTTGCCACATGTTCAGTGCAATTATTACCTTCATAAGACTGTCTGTTTTACTTGGCACAAAGTAGCAAGAGCTTTTGAAAACTTCACTTCAAAAGACCGCTGAACACTGGGTGTATGTTAAAATTGTTTAAGGTAAAAATGTAAAAGCTATAGAAATGAAAAAATCTTTTAAGTATAAGTGCATAAAGTAGTGAATTCAAAATTTGCCATGCTTCTTAAACAACAGGTAAAACTGAGCTATCCTTAGCTAGCAGATGCGAAGACATTCACTTTCCTTTTGCATGCTAGATGCACTATTTGCAGATAAAGATCACTTTTAACTGAATATAAATTGCCTTTTCTAGAGTAAAATGCATCGGTCTCTGACTTATTGAAAATGCGATTTGCGAGCTTGCTTCCTTTCCTAAGTTGTACTCATGAGCTTTAAAATAATAGTACAATGATCATAATTCAAAGTTTCTTTGAATGCTCAGCACCTTGCCATGCCACAAGCCAACCAGATTTGGATTCAGTGAATCTTTGTTGAGGGCCAGTCTTACTGCACTTCTCCAGTGATCCAGGCAGGTGCTTCAGAAATATGGTGGTGTTTAGTTTTCAACACAGCTTGGTGAGAGAGGGTCTATTATTCCCATTTGGCAGACTAATTAATAAAAGCTCTTCGAAGTTAAGAGTCATCCAAGACACCTAAGAAGTTGAGCTTTAAACACAGGTGTTCTGGCTTCAAATCTGAGGCTTGTCCCTTTTATTGATAGTGATTTTAAAAGATCAGAAGAATAAGCTTAATTAATATTAACTTTAATATAAGGATGCATTCTTAAAAGAATAGCTGATATTGGCTTATTTATCAATCATTTATCTTTCCTAACAGGTGCATTATTATTAAGTTCAATTATTTTAGGGCCCTGATTACTTGCAATCTTACTAGATTCTAGTTGAGCAATCTTCCACTAGGGGTTGAATTGGAGTTGTACCTGCCAGCCTACACCACAGCCACAGCAATGCAGGATCCGAGCCGCGTCTGTGACCTACACCACAGCTCACGGCAACACTGGATCCTTAACCCAGAGAGCAAGGCCAAGGATTGAACCTGTGTCCTCATGGATACTATTCAGATTCGTTTGTGCTGAGCTATGATGGGAACTCTTTCCTTCTACTTTTAAAATATAACTGGGTCTTTGGAAAACAAACAAAAAAAGTACTTAGAGAGTCTATCTCCATAGACAAAAAGATTACAATTCCTTATGCATAAGATTATTTATGCACAAATAAATATGTAAGATATACATGAGCCCCTACTCCCATCCACAGTGTTGCTTTCCTCAACTTACCTGCCATCAACTGAGGTCTGAAAATATTTTTTTCCATTTTTTTAAGATTTATCGAAGTATAGTTCATTTACAATGTTGTGATAGTGAGGTTTGAAAATATTAAATGGAAAGTTCCAAAAATAAACAATTCATAAGTTTTAAACTGCATGCTATTCTAACTAGTGATGAAATCTCAACTGGTCCAGTTTCATTCTCTCAGCCCCAACCCCTGACATCGTCTGCTCCTGACATTCAACTTTTGACACTGTCATGGCTCCATGATCCAGGATCACTGAAAGCAGATAATCCAAAGAGGATAGCCTGACCCATCCTAGGTGACTGGTAAGTATTAAAGAGTGATTTGTTACACATCCAGAGTACCCTCAGAAGGGATCTGAAGGAGGACCAGTAACTGCTGGTAAGACTTTTTAATCCATTTTTACTCTTATTTTTTTCGGGGGGGAGCAATATTAATAAGATTCTCATGTTTATATAACTTTGATTCACTAAATTTCATTGCTCCCTGTTATTTAGCTATGTCAGAACAGGGTGTAGAAGCTTCCTCGCATGATAGAGATGACCTAGTCAGGCCATGGCCAGCTCACAAGGAGGCTCCAATGACAGAGGTCTGCTGAAGGAGGAAGCAGACAATGAGGCAAGAGGAGACGTTACATCCACCCGAAGAAGGGTGCTTGTTGTAGGGCCTCCGGGGATGGGCGGCACCTTCCTGGAGCTGGTCTTCAGAATGCCATCTCATTCAAATGTTTAAAGATCCTTTTAAGCCATAAATACTGCCATTTTAGTACTTTAATCTATGTAACAGGCCAAGCTTAGTACCGTTATCCAGCACAGACTAACTGACAACTTGCAAACTAGGCAAGAAGCCCCTGATTTGCTTCTTTGCTCTTCTGTATCACAGGGGAAGAAATGCTAAAATTTACTACCATACACATTCCTGAATTAGGGAGGAGACATGTATTCTGTCTCGAATAGCAGAAAGGCAAAGAAGACATTTTTGGTCTTTTATTTGTCAGATTGTCATGTTTCTTTTCCTATGAGACAGCTCTGAATTTTTGTAATTCTTGTACCTTGGAGATATTTATAAAACATACTCCTTAATAATTGTTAGCAGTCTTCTGGTATCACCACCGATGAACTGAAAAATCAGGATATTTACACCCAATGTTATAAAATATCTTCCTAGAGATAGAACCTTCTAGAAGCAAAATTTACCTACATGAAATTGCCATGCTTCTCCTAGATTATGATCACCATTTTCACTAATTAACACTTATACCATATCCTACAGACATGTTTATTTTATTTTAAATTAATATTCAAGCTACTCTTGCTATAAACTTTCTATCTGGATGGAAGAATTCAGGAACTTGAATGCAGAATTCCTGGGTACGACAGAATTAACTAACAAGTCAAAAAGATAATATCCTGTGTGGAAAGTAGCTTTAGGACACATTCTGGAGGGCATAAGCTATATATCATAAATGCATATCAACCACAGGCAGATAGGAACCCACTGCATGGAAAAATTTATCGCTCAAAATCAAAGTGTAACATCAACTAAAACTCAGTAATGTGTTCTCTGCTTCTTTTTGACCTTCTGTTGTTGCTTATTTGAAGATCTTGGCAACTGTCAGTGATGGAATATTCATGAGGCTATAGTCATTCCAAGACTAAAATGTTAGATTCTGCCACTTTTTCATAGATGACTGTAGAAGTGGGATTTCATTTAAATAGAAGTCTTTTTTTTTTTAAACACTTCTTACATACATGAGTCAGTAACAATTGTGGTTGAACCATGAATGTAATTTTCATGAATGATAAATCCTGTTTGCCCTCTTACCCTGGATATCTCTACAATTTTTTTTTTTTTACTAGTGGCTTGGCAATCCGTCACAAGACTGGCTAGCTCCCAACTGCTTTTATGGAGAAAACATCTTTAAACGAAATATTTTTGTGTTAAAATATTTATTTTGAATTTAATACTAGTTTCCCACAATCACAAGATGAACTAATAATAGTATCCTAAATTATAGCAATATCATAACATTTTGAGAACAAATTTCATACAAACATAAAAATATTTTCAGGCATCTTTCTCCATTAAAAATCCTTTAGCTAGTAAGCACATGGTAAACACATACAGAATATATCTCATAATTCTATGCAAATATCAGGGAGAGTTTCAATTTGGCTGTCTCAATAACAACATAGGATTATTATGAATGTAACAGTTTTATGTTCAAGTGGGATTCTACTGTATTAAACTTATTGTTAATCAAAGCAGCCAAGCGCTCTCTGGAATTTTGATTTATATATACCTATGCAAAATATTAGTAGTGATTAATATTTGACTTATTAATATGTTTGATTATTCATATACACCTTTAAAAAGAAGAGCCTTCTTTCATGTTTAGTTATGCTGAAAAACATACATTTTAGTCCCAATAGGTTCTTTAACTCTGGTAATATAACTGTTAATGCATTAAATATCAAAGCAAAATTTCTTCTACAAAACTTCTGATTTTGGAAATCAACTCATATTGTTTCCAAGTGCAGAGTATTTGTGATCTAGTAACAAAGCACTACATGGAAAAGTTTCAGGAGATGCTAGCAGTGGGCTCAAGAGAAAGGTTTCTGGTGCAGGGGGATATAGGCAGCATTTGGGCCACATGAGTGAATGACAGTCATGTGTGCTCACACTCTGTCTTGAAGCCAAATTGCTGCTTCAGTTCCTAATCCTGTTTCTTCACACAATTCCCTTGCCGTGGAAACTGCAGGAGTGGAATCTGCCATCATATCAAGCAGGATTCAGAGGTGTTCAACCCCATCCCTGCCTTTGTAGCTGTAGCTTTGTAGCTGGGAAATCAGTCTGAGGCTCAATGTTGTAAAGTGGTTATTTAGATTCAGATTCTATTCTCATTTACTCAGTATTTGTTGCATGCTAGGTGCTTTCACACACTTGAGGCTAACTCTCTGAGGAAGGCAGTATCATTCCCTTTAAAGCAAATCGAGGCTGTAAAAGGTCAACTGACTTGGCCAAGGGACATTGTCAAGGGCAGCCCTGACCTAAGTGCTATCTTGTCACTCCAAGTCTGGTGTTTTTTACAGTAAACTCTGCTTTTTCTCATGACAGAACCTGTCCTACTTATGTCACAGGGAAGTCATGAAAATTTAACGAGGTCAGGTAAAGGGAAGGTATCTGTAAGCTACACAGAGCTATAAGGTACAGGCTAACACAATTATTGCCATCTTTACTTTCCTACCTCCCACTAACAGGTTAATAAGAGTACAGGTTTCCTATGGTGGGCCAAAGAAGACCAGCCCTTTGCAAACAATCACTTTTGGAAAAACACTAATAATCAATATAGGTAGACATTCTCATTTTTCAACTTTGATCAGAATCTGGGCTTTAGACACCAGTCTTATAAAATGATAAAAATTCTATCTCTTTTGATCGGCACTTTGAGACTTGCTCAAGCAAAATGATAACAGATTCTCACACAAAATTGTGATAGAGTGCTTAAATGTGAACTTCTCTACCTTGAAAATGAGAAAGTGGGGTCATTATAGAATTCATAAAGAGGGAAATACCACTATCCTGGTTTTAGTTAAAGGAATAACAGAAGCTAAACACTCTCACTGAAGTGAAAGCCTGAGGCTGTCAGCTGGAAAATTCAGGCTCTAGGGAAAACACTAGCAATGAATGCTATTGTCCAAGATCACAAACTTGTTTGCCTATACCAATCTGTTTCAACAAATATATTTTCAATGCTCTTTTATAGTTGGACTGGAAAGACTGTGCTAAGATGGTCATTTTAAGAGATGACCCTTTCGTTGCTATCTATATGGGTAATTATTCTGTATAAAGTTCTTTCCACTTACAGAGATCAATAACATTTCCATTTGAGCACCCCCTCCCCAAACTACCTTGCTCTGGGCCAAGGTTGAATTGACTTGATACCTAAGGACAAAGAAGAACCTACTATTCACCCATTGGAATAAATAGCGGCCCCACTAACTCTTTCTTCAACCAGCACTTATGTTCATACAAGTGTACGAACAGTCAGAAGCAATATATTAAAAAAATGGCTATTAAAAATGTAATGCTTGGCATTTAAGGAATACAATTTCCATACATAAATGAGTAGATGAATACATGACACATATTCTGCAGAGCAAGATAATATAGTATATGGAATATTCTAGATGTATATATAATAATATAGTAACATAGACGATGAATAGCCAAAAGAAATCATATCTGATACTTGAGCTCCTGTTTTAGAAGTTTCTGCTTTATGTTATTTTTAACTGTTTACTCAATTTTTGACTGTTTGGTTTCTATGAACCTAAGCAGATGATCTGATTTACTTTAAATTAAAAAAAAATGCTCAAATAATATAACAATTACAAATATGTACTTTTAGTAGCTTCTGACCGTACCTATTCATGTCATCTGTGTGTATTTTTTGGGGCAAGTGACCTACCTGCAAGATAGACTATAATTTAATCATTTCGAAATTTCTCCATTTCTGCACATGGACAGCATGCTAACATGAAATTTTTTTTTTTTTTTTTGCTTTTTAGGGCCACACTTGAGGCATATGGAAGTTCCCAGATTAGGGGTTGAACTGGAGCTAGAGTTGTTGGCCACAGCCACGGCCACAGCCACAGCCACAGCAACACAAGATCTGAGCCTTATCTGTGACCTATACCACAGCTCACGGCAATGTCGGATTGCCCACTGAGCAAGGCCAGGTATCGAACCCACATCCTTATGGATACTAGTCGGGTTCATAACCCACTGAGCCACAATGGCAACTCCCAGATGAAGATGTTTAAAACCATAAAATTCAATAAATTAAACTGAATACAATGTAAAATTGGTAGAGTTTTTGGTAAATATTTAGACCTTTGTTGAAATGAATTTTTACAAAGAAATAACAAAGACTAAGGTTTTGAAAAAATCTGTTCTTCTTTTGCATTTCATTGTCAACAGAATGTTTTACAATTCATACAATCAAGAAGAATCCACTATTTTAACCTTCTACTTTTTACAGCATCAGTAGAATTTTTGAGTTCTATCTAAGGCCATTCTTAATTAGAAACCAATAATGGAATAGCTTATCAAATATTTTATTTCTTCCTTCAAAAATCCACAAAGAATTGTTTGGTGACTTTGCTTTGAAGAAAGTGTCTTTTATTACTTATTTTAGTACAACACATTAAAATCAAATATCTCCTGTAGCAAAACGATTCAAGTCCCTGGAACTCAAATAATTTTCTAATAAAAAATGCATGAGACAAATAAATGCACTTTATGTTCCACAAGAAAAGGCAGTTTCAACAGGCTAATGCTCAGAGAAAATTCATTTTATCAACCAGCCATTTCATTCTTTGGTGCTGTTACAAGCTCCTTCCAGTTGCTAGGCAACCATAATTCATAGTACCTTTTAATGGATACTCTGCTACTGCTGAGAACATTAAGGTGAAGAGAATAAATGCCTTGGGTGAATCTTGAAATCTTTCATTATGCATGTCATTCTATTTCTGTAATGCTATAATGCTGAAATGTTTCTGTGGCAGGAAACTGAGTTGTAGTAATTGCATATTCCACTCATATATGTTTTGTAAGCAGAGCAGCACGTACTTGTCTAAAATGAGTTATTTCAAACATGATTGAAATTGGACTTTTCTACTTCTAAAGGTAGTAAATAAATGTAAAGAAAGAAAAAAATAGGTTTAGAGTAAAATGTCTTGAAATTTCCAGGAAGAATGAAGAAATCTCACAGCACAAATCAAAAGTAATCAAGTTGGTTCAAGCTTGATCAGGATGGTTTATAAATATGCGGTACACTCAGGTTGAAAGGTAAAAATACAACAATAGGTAGAATGGACTACAAGCTTTAAAATAACCCAGGCCAACTTCATAAACAGGTATACATATGCTAGTGATATTCATGTGTACAAGTTTATTGAATAGCACTGGTAATGCACCATGTATATGTTTCACATTGTCAGCAAATAGAAAAGGCTTTATATATTAACGTAGTTATATATATTGTACAGCATGCAATTTTTGGTTTAATTCTAAAAATTATTTTAATTTTTAAATACTGTAACTTAATCTCTATTTTTTTATATAGATTCATCTCATTGCATAAATCTAGAGTTTCAACCCAGGGCAATCATTATTAGCATAAATGTGCTTTTCCCCCTCTTTTCTCCTTAACATAGCGTACATTTTCCTTTTGATGCAAAGATAACAGCTTTTTTTTTTTTTAAATAGATGCCATTTTTAACTCTTCCTTATTGCATTTATTACTGGTCACCATCAATTTCTGGACTAAAAAGGAACCACCATGCCTCTGTCTGCATGCATGAATGAAAAATGAACAATTCAATCCATCATCTACATGTTGATCCAAACCAGTGATTCTCAATTGGTGGTGATTATAGAGGGCTTCCTATAAGAGAAGAGGCTGGCTCATCCAGACCTACTCAATCAGAATCTCTGGAAAATGGATGTTGGTGAGATAAACACCTAGGCTGGCACTCAAATACAGCTGAGAAAACAATGTCAAATCTGGGAGCCTCCCCAAATCTAGAATCTGGGTAATGTTTTAGGTTTCATTTTGCACCTGGGAACTTTTATCATTATAAAGACACATCTTGGAGTTCCTGTCGTAGCTCAGTGGTTAGCGAACCTGACTAGCATCCATGAGGATGCAGGTTTGATGCCTGGCCTTGCCTAGTGGGTTAAGAATCCGGCATTGTCATGAGCTGTGGTGTAGGTTGCAGACATGGCCCAGATCTGCTGTTGCTGTGGCTGTGGCGTAGGCCAGCAGCTGTAGCTCCGACTGGACCCCTAGCCTGGGAACCTCTATGTGCTGTGGGTGAGACCCTAAAAAGACGGAAAGAAAGAAAGAGAGAAAGAAAGGAAGAAAGAGAGAAAGAGAAAGAAGGAAAGACAGACAGACAGAAAGAAAGAAAGGAAGGAAAGAAAGAAAGAGGAGAATGAATGTTGCCTGGAAAGATGAGCTAATTGATTATCTTATTTTGTCAAAAATGGGAGAAATTTGTTTTCTGATCATCTGGATTATTTAATTCATTTTTCTTTCCATAGCTGCATGAATTATATCCACCACTTCACAGTAAAATATGGCTCTCTGTTCCTCATTCCATCCTCATGCCTAAAAATAATGCTGAATATCCTTTGTGGGTATTTGAAAAATGCAGCAATCTTTTCATGAACTGCAATGAACTCTACTCAGTATCCCCTTGCTTAGAATGATGTCAGTTCTACTAGCTCTTGGTAAGTGTCACCCTTGTTACAAAGCTTTAAAATGACTTTGTATTACCCTCTGTTCTCACTAACTGCTGGCTGGAGGCCCAGCCTGAAGCATGAAAATGAAAGTAACTATCCTAAATTTTAAAAGACTGTTTACTTTTTAAAAATATGTCTTTGAATGAAGCTTACTTTTTTATGAAAAGCACTAACTCAGAAGCTAGGATTCACATGGTCCATCCATCCAGGCACTGATCACAGAAATTAAGAACAGCAGAATTAAGGCAGAGTGAGACTAGAGCCCCTGGAAGGAGGGAACAATTTTATAAGAATTGGTGCTACTGAAACACCCTATTAAATGAATATTCCAAGATAGGTGTTAGGGGAATCTACCATATTACAAGTGTGTAGGGGACTCTTGTTTTAGATGGGGTATAAAAATTGAGGGTCTTGATCATATGCCATCATTAAAGATCCCATGGTAAACGTACTTCTTGTAGAAGGAGGTGGTTTAGTCAAGAGCCTGGACAAATTCCAAGTGTGTAATTACATCCTATGTATATTCCCTGTGTAGTTTCAACTGGATAAGGTATTTTTCACTTCTAATCCAAAATTCAGATATAGCTTTTCTCTGCACTACTAAACAGCTGCTGCATTTTTACACCCAATAGTATTTAGAATTGGACTCAGATGGGCTTTCCATCAATTTCAGGAATATTCATCTCAAGTTTCGAAGTTTAATAAGGAATCTTTTTGAATATTGGCTAATATTTACATTAGTAAAACTCTCACTAAATTGGGGTACATGGTAAATATAGAATTTTTGCACAGAAAACAACCTCAGGGATCATACAGTCTTGCATCCTTCCTTCATGGGAGAAAACTGAACTGCTAATAAGTTAACATATATCCAGGGCCTATTATGTGAACTTAGAGATATTTAACTAATGAATGGCCCAAAGTTACACAAATATATGATATTAGATCCAGAATTCTTAACCCTGGACCCTGGCCTGATCACCCAGGCTTTTTTCACCAGTTATTTTGGTTTTATATAAATTTCTAATAAAATGGATCCTCTTATTCCCAGTTATAGAGGTTAGATGAGCAGCAGTATAAAAATGAACCATACAAGTAATACCAAAGCCTAATTTTCACAGTTAAGTAAGATCATATGTTTAGGAAACAGGGTGCAGATTATGTTTTATCAAAAGAATCGCAGTGTGTTCCAATGAGAAAAATATTCAAATACTTTGATTAGAAATGGTTTTGCTAAGAAACAGACAAATTCTGGATCCACAAAATGTTACACAGTAACAATTTATAAAATGCTTTTTCATGGTTAAATGTGATTTTTTTTGATATGCGTGCTTTAATACCTGTCTTTCCTGCTAGACTATAAACACCATAATTATAGGGACTCTATGTATACTATTTTATTTATTGCCACTAGAGCACAGAGCCTTGTTTCAAGTAGGGGGCACAATAAATATTTGCTGTTAAAATGATTATTTAGGGATTTTCCAGGTTACAAAGAAGCACTTTTTCTTTTTTTTTTTTTTTTGCTTTTCAGGGCCACACCCGTGGTATATGGAGGCTCCCAGGATAGGGGTCCAATTAGAGCTACAGCTGCCAGCCTACACCACAGCCACAGCAACACAGGATTCAAACCGTGTCTGATATCTACACCACAGCTCACAGCAACGCCGGATCGTTAACCAACTGAGTGAGGCCAGGGATCAAACCCCCAACCTCATAGTTCCTAGTCAGATTCGTTAACCACTTAGCCACGACGTGAACTCCCAAGAAGCACTTTTATATTTATGATTTCACCTGTCTTCACAGCCTTTCCACCTGTGGTTGAGCTCTGGCAGTCCCCTGCTGATATTCTACTGAAACAAAGTGACCAGCACTTAACCAGATTCCTGGCAGGCTCATGGATTATAGCTATACTGCAACAATCACTTTTTCTTCCTAATTCTTAAGTTGTGGCAGCAGAAGCCTAACCGTGGTAATGACCCTACTGTCTACTTTTTCTTTTTCCACGTTGTACTGGCTGATACTGAATTATTCTCAAAGTTTCCACAAGCTGACTATGACTTCAATGTGCCTGTCCCATAGTAAGAGCTGAAAATATTTACTGATGAATGAATAAAGACAAAATAACTAAATCTGAATAAATGGAGGGGCACAGAACAAGGCTCAGTCAGCCTGTGATCCTTATCCGTGTTTTTCCATGAATTAGCTGTATAACCATTTAACTTCCAGAATTGAGGCTTCCCCATCTGTCAAACGAGGAGGGAAGTGACTACGCATCAACAATTTAGTTCACAGCTCTAAAAGCACTGACAGGTTAGATGGTCAAATCCTTCTGTCCTGTTACAGTGGTGCCTCATGATAAGCAAGTGGTTGAAAGTCAGGTAGCAGATGAATGAGAGATAAAATGTCTGCATGCCCCTAAGGGAGATAATTAGCCACTGAATAATTTGAAATGATTGCACTACAACAGGAGAACAATTATATTAGTCAAATGACAATTTTTCTAAAAAGTTTCCTCCTTGAAAGGTCTCACTCACAGACAGTGTTTCCCATTTGAAACTTTCCTGGCTTGAAAGTTGTCCGTTGGGAAAAAGTCATTTTTTAATTTTAAATTTATTTTTATTTTTAAAAATTTATTTTATTAAAATATAGTTGATTTACAATGTGTTAATTTCTGCTGTACAGCAAAATGATTCCTCTCTCTCTCTCTATATATATATATATATATTCTTTTTTTCTTTTCTTTTTTTCTTTTTCTTTGACTTTTCTAGGGCCGCTCCCGTGGCATGTGGAGGTTCCCAGGCTAGGGGTCCAATTGGAGCTGTAGCCACCAGCCTACACCACAGCCACGGCAACGCCGGATCCTTAACCCACTGAGCAAGGCCAGGGATAGAACCTGCAACCTCATGGTTCCTAGTCGGATTCATTAACCACTGAGCCACGATGGGAGCTCCCCCCCACCACCTTTTTTTTTTTCTTTACGATTTATCACAGGAATTGAATATAGTTCCCTGTGCTGTACCATAGAGCCTTGTTGTTTACCATTCTTATATACTAGCTTGGATCTGCTAACTCCAAACTCCCAATCCACCCCTCCTCATGCCCCCTCCCTCTGTTTCTGTTTCATAGATAAGTTCATTTGTGTCATATTTTAGATTCCATATGTAAATGATATGACATTTATCTTTGGAAAAAAATTAATTATAGTTTACAGAGATGTCTTGCTTTGTTTTGAAAGTGGAAAATACTTCCAAATGCTTACGATGTCAAAAGGTGACCTCAGGTCATTATCAGTAATATTGGCTGGATGAGCTGTGCAGGTGGGGATTTTCAGTCAACACTAAGCTAAGAAGGCCTTCTCTAGGTTTTGCTGAATTTGCTTCTTGTTCTATAAATCAATTCAAGTTTCTCCCATGCTTTGTGTGGGGACAGGTTTTCAGTGATTGCACAGAGCAAGTTCACGATGTATGCCATGGCTTGCATTATTCCTTTGTATTGCCAAAAGTGTAGAGTTACAATCCGGATTCCCTTTCCCATTATGTTCCACTATCCAATCATCCAATTTGGGTCCTATGGCAATACTTAGTCACATTTCTGAATATTCTTTAAGAAAACTGGGCAATGTTTTCTCACAATCATGCCAAAGACTCTGAGCAAGACCAGGAAAGCATCTCGTAATTTCACCCTACCAGCATTTTGAGGCCATTTTCCTTTTAATTACTGTCAAATTCAATTTCACACCTTTTCATTCTTTGTTTAAGGATGTACTTTTCTAGGGAATATAAAATATTAACTGATATTTACATTTCATGAAAGCTCTGTATTAATCTTTTCCTGAAACAAATTTAACTGTAAGTTCAATATTAATTGAAAGTTGAAGGGGATGACTATTATATAAACAGAGAAAATGAATTTCCTTTCAAGTAAACATGCTTTTTCAAACCTTCACTTTGGCCCAGTACATGTATAGTAAGGGTCACAATAATTCAAGAAGAGTATGCAAAACTAATATCTTAGTTGTGCAACGAGTAGAATAAAGCGGCTTCTCAATATCATTTATCAAAGTAAGAAGAAAAAATAAAAAGAGACCCATCCAGTAGAAGGTCACAGCCAATAATGTTTCTGCAAATAGAAAAAGGATGCTGGAGCATCAGATGTAAATTGCTGTTTGCTGAAGAATTTTAATGGAGTTCTACGTCACATTATAAAATGTTTAATTGTAACCCCATTTTAATAACACCATCTGATTAAATGAAAAGACGCCTTGCTGATCGCAATTACAATCTGTCAAACTGCATATTTATTTACAGTTTGGTTTTCTAAAACCATAAGATAAAAAAAGAAAACTCTATTCAGCTTGTCAGGGAACTATAATTATTGTGTATCCTTCTGTCAGTTTCTGCATAAAACTTTTGGTCCTAAAATGGATCTAATTATATCTACATCAACATTTTTATAAATGCTACATTTTTTTCTCCATCTCAGTGAAATCTTTATCACTAACTAGGAAAAACATATTCTCTCTTTTTAAAAGGCATTAGCTAGGCTTGTTTGCTTTCTATCCTTCAAGATGTTATAAAATAAGACATCCTTTTCAAAATATAAAAATATTTGCTTATGCCCCCCTCTCTCCTGGCATGAGATTATGACAAAAAAAAAAAAAAAAGCCCTAACAGTTTCTGGCTGTTTTGGCAACACTATTTGCAATTGTCTTGTATATCATGAAATTCCTCCAGTCTGCAGCTTTGAAAATCTAAGTGTCTTTTTATAACTGTATTCTGGTGTTCAAAGCCTAGGAATCCTCTACAGCTACAAACAGGAACAACCCACAGGGAGGAGGCTGGTCAACTGGGATGTCTTTCCTTTGAGATTCTCCCAATTTTTCCTCAAACCCGCTATATTTCCCTTGCCCACCTCATTCCCAGGCACTCAGTGGCATCATTCTTCTTGGGGTTGTTGCCTTTTTCAGATACTTAATGGAAATGCACCAAATACTGGATTTTATCAAAGCATATATGTTTTATTTTCTACTCTTTTAGGGTCCACTTAGAAAAAGGATTTGCTGGCTTGATCTATACGTTTATGTTAAGAAGTTCATGGGCGATCATGCTTAACAGTCTGCCCATTCTGGGAATCATAATTATGGGCTTCAACTAACATGTAATAAAAGTTAGTGAGTCCATTTAAAGGAGTGCCAGAAATGTGGTTTTCAGGCACAAAGGCAGCACACGGGGTAGCTTAGAACAAGGGCTTTAACTGGGTCCTCCTGCTGTCCTAAACCTAGTCCAGCTTTGATGACATTCTCTAATAAGCCATTGGATTATAAGGTTAGTACAATCATACCAACTTAGAATTAAACAGGGCAATTCCCGGAGGGCGCATTCTTGATGCTCAGAGTTTTTATATGGAAAGTTTATACGAGGCAAGTAAAATGAATTCAATTCACTGGTCTCATATGTGCTCAGTGTCTTCAAGTCTAAAGAAAGATCCAAACTTAAAAATCAGGAAGAGGAAATATGATTTGTTAAATACGAGACAATTATACGATAAAAAATCCTCCTAGTAGAACCATACAGTGATCACGCTGATGGGGAATGAAGAGGTTTATTTCCAACCATTTACACATAACCCACACAGGCAACCTGAACACAGCACAGGGCCTTTTGATGAGATTCCTGCCCGCCTGGCTGGCCTCGGCTCTGTTCGGGCATCTAATGCTTTTCTACCCATCTCTCATTTCCTAAACATGCCACTCTGCCTTCTGTGCCATTCTTTGATCATACTGTTCCTCTCTGCCCCAAGAGCCTGTAATCCTTGTTCATCTGGGTTTCACTCTTCCAACACTGCAAACCTCAGCTTTGAAAGATGTTTGAAAGCCATTTCTGAAGACTGCTGGTAGATTCATAAGCAAATTCTATGTTCCATATGCAATTTATTTATACCTCCTCCAAAATAACCATCATAATATACTACATATTTGTATGTCTTTGTATGTGATATTGGAGCCAAGGGGCATCGTATCACAGCAAGGCGTGTGCCTAGCACCATGCCTGGGACACAGAAGAAAATGCATATTTATTAAATTAATCCAAGCGGCTTGTTTATCCGTTTCTGATGGAGAGTCCTCTTGCCTCAAACTATCTCTTAGGGAGAAAAAAATTACTTCAGCCTAAAGCAGCCTGTTAAAGGCACAGGAAATTCTATTTTATACAGAGTATTTTATTACACAAAGTTTAAAACTGCCTACAGTTTCCTCTCCTTTTTCATCTTTTTGTCCTCTAGACTTCTCATTAACAGGATGACATTGTCTGTCTTCATTAAGAATAGCAGGTTTAGAGATTAGTGACTTTCAGCGAACCCAGAAAAACTGTAGCTTTGCAATTTTCTTTCTTCCTTCCTTCTCTCTTTCTTTCCTTCCCTCTTTCCTTCCTTCCTGTCTTCCTCCCTCCCGCCTTTCTTTTTTTTTATCTTTTAGGGCCACACCCATGGCATATGGAGGTTCCCAGGTTGGGGGTCAAATCAGAGCTGCAGCTGCTGGCCTACACCACAGCCACAGCAACACCAGATCCAAGCTGTGTCTGTGACCTACACTGCAGCTCATGGCAACACCGGATCCTTAACCCACAGAGCAAGGCCAGGGATAAAACCCATGTCCTCATGGATACTAGTTGGGTTCATTACCACTAAGATACAAGGGGGCTTCTGGCTTTGCAATTTTCAATCCTGGCTGCACATTAAAATTATGTGGGGAGTTTTGAAAAAAATACTAGTATTTGGACCCCACCCTAGAACAAATAGATGGGATGGCTTTGGGGTGGGGCCCAGGGCATTCTGCCTGCTGGTAAGTACTTTGTCTTGACAACAGTATACTTCGGGCTGCACAAATGGGGGATCCTGGATTAGTGGCACAGGTCTCACCTCTCAGGCCCCACCCCTGACTTGCTGGACCAGAGTCTACATTTTAACATGATCTCGGTGATTTGCATGTATTAAAGCTTAGGAAGCACTGACTTTGTCTCTCAATATCTTTTGGATCTCAAGTTTCCACACTGTTCATCATGTTTCTGGTCAGGTGATGTGATGGAGAAGGTGGGAAAAACTGACTTCAATCTAGAGACAATTTCATAATCATGTTCAGTTGTCCTAATTGTCTACACCTTGGGTAGTAATACCCAAATTTAAAATAGGACCCATTAAAAATGGGGTCACTACAGTGGTCTAGGAACCCTATGCAGAACATGTAAATGTATGGGATATTTGACAGATTTTTTTCAAGTCTATACAGATGCTATGGAGGGTAGCATTACTGAATTCTTGGGATGTGACCTAGTTTTTAAATCAATTAATCTTGAAGGTTCGAGTAATATAAGGTTGGAGGAATTTGATGAATTTTTAAAATTAAAGTGTAAAAAGTTTGGAAACTAGTAGAGTTAAAATTTTAAGGGATGTCTATCAAAGAAAGGTTAGATGTTTACCAGACCTGCGTGAGCAGAAATAACACGTTTAATGTCCAGCTGGCTCTTCATAAAGCACTGGATACTTTCTTATGTCTAATAGGTAGCCCACGTTTTGCTGGAGAATGCTGAGACAATATGAATTCGAGTACTTAGGAATTTCTTTCCTTCTCCTGGATTACAATTTTGATATTACAAAGTAAGTTAATTGAAGAGCATGACTTAATTTAGCAAAATGTATTTTATCTTTTAAAGGGCCTGTTTCCTTAGCAGCATAGACCTGTAAATTCTGTCCAAGGCACAAAGAAATAGACCTTGTGGAGGACTTATTTGTATTCCTCTATTTAGCTGTACTTGTCCCCTACCCTGCATCCCAGCTCTAGTCTGAAGCTTTATCAAGGAGATCCAAAGAATAGTCACAAATAAATACAATCATGGTCAACTGATATTAGAGATCTGAAGATCAGCAGTACATGGACCTTGGATGACTAAAGACACCTAAAAATATTTCTGTATTTAACTGGTAAAATATTTTCCAGTCCTCTTTTTTTTTTTTCTTCAGAGAAGCATTATTCCCTATAATGTATTATGTAGTCTTTTTCCCTTTCACTGTCAAATTACATAACCTCTTGGATGTCATCCAAATTCCCTTGGGAGTTTATTTCATGGTTTAATACAAGATGACCCATTTTAAGCAGTTCCCTTTGAAAGTGTTGAACAGGGAGTCTTGTAAATGGGTCACTCTCAGTTTGGGACAAGAGTAGTTACTTAGTTTAATATCTTGGATATGTAGCTGAAGAGATTATTAGAAATGTCTAGACTTCAATGGCAATATTTGAAGCAGAATGGAAGCATGTAAATAAAATCAGAAATACCTAGTTCTACTCTAAATTTTATTTTAATTCTGTATTATTTCTCTTCCTTATTATAATATACATGTATATATACGTATATTGAAAATGTGTAACCTTTTCTTACTAAATTTACTCTATTTTAATAATTTAAGGGGGTTAAATTCATAAAAATGCACAATTACATAAGGTGTTACACCAGAGATAAGCCTAAATTGAAAGTTATGTATCGTTCAGCATTGATTCAATGCTGACATGGCTGAACTGAATCGGATCGTTTTGAACTGCAAAGGAAGATGATCAAGTCATCTCAGAGCAGAAAAAAAGAAGAATATATAATACTCAAGTTCAATTACTTTTCAATTTAACTCCCCTGCTACTACTCCAGCTAAAGTCACAGGCTTGAGCTAAAATGATAATGGAATTTTGGTGTTCCAGAAAGTATCTTTGAAATGGACTTTGGTTTTGTCATAATTCTTTCTGGTTATAGAACTGTATCTTATCTGTTTATCTCCAGAGATTCTATCATAATTTTCCTTAAATTTAATAAATTCATATCCTAAAATCAAGAAGTGTAATCCACTTTATTCCTTTCACGGATTTAAATAAGGCTTTCAAATAGACTGTTTTGTTCTTTCACAGGCATAAGGAAACTGAAGACTGCATGTAATTCATTTTACCAGTTATGATTAGCTTATATCTTTTTTTTTTTTTTTTTTTTTTTTTTGGTCTTTTTGCCATTTCTTGGGCCGCTCCCACGGCATATGGAGGTTCCCAGGCTAGTGGTTGAATCGGAGCTGTAGCCACCGGCCTACGCCACAGCCACAGCAACACAGGATCTGAGCCGTGTCTGCAACCTACACCATAGCTCAGGGCAACGCCAGATCCTCAACCCACTGAGCAAAGCCAGGGATCAAACCCGCAACCTCATGGTTCCTAGTCGGATTCGTTAACCACTGTGCCACAACAGGAACTCCTATGATTAGCTTGTATCTTAAAATTAGTTCAAACTCTGCCTATGATTCTCTGCATGTTTTTAAGGCAATAATTATCTTTTTTTTTTTTTTTTTTAGAGAGCAGGATGCCTAGATTTCCTTTTTTTAATCTAGGGAGAATACTCTAGAACAGTGGTTCTCAAAATTGAGCATGTAACAGAATCACCCATAGGTCTTATGAAAAGATAGACACTTGGGGCCAACAGCTAGAGTTTCAGAAGGTATGAGGTGGGGCCCAAGAATTCATTCTATTACTAAGTTCCCAGGTGATGCTGATGCTGCCCATCTGTGAGCTGCACCTGGAGACAGCCCAGGGCTCGAGAAGGTACTTTCTAGATCCCATGGGGCACACGGCATGGGACCACAGGTCCTTTTTCTTTATCCCCACAATCTTCTTTGTACCAAATAAACATATCTTCTCCCTTCTCCCCATGAGCATGATGATTATGCTAACCTTGGGCATTACCAGTGTACTCTGGTCATGCTTTAATCTTACGGCAGAACTTTTTATGCATACACGAAATCCACAGGGTGACTCAGGAAAAGAAGAATAAAGTGTTCAACTCCAACCATGTCTCCTTTGATTATAAACCCTCCACCCGTTCTCACTAACAGATGAGGTTCAAATGTCTCGCTTCACATTCAAGGATCTCTGCAAACGGGTGCCAGCCTAATATTTGTTCTTTCACCTATATCCACTCAATTGATATTTGATGAGATTTGGTTCTTTGCCAGAAATTATCCAAGATCCTCCCACTTTATATGCCATTTCTTCCCTTCACCTATTTTATGACGTAATGAAATTAAATAATTTTGTTTGTTTGTTTTTGCTTTCCTTCATATATGTCTTTGCTTGCATTGTTCCCAGTACATTATTTTTTGGTGAATGTGGGAAATAATATCCATTTCACTGTGGGACTACATGACAGTGTTCGTCTAGCACCTAGCATAGTACTTGGCACACAGTTTTCTACAGCTTGGTTTCTATTTTCTCTTCTACTTTTCTTCATATTCATAGTGCTCGACCTATAGCGTCATAGTCAAGTCACCTTCTAACTATTGCTTTAGTTTGATTTATTCATGCCTTACTTCCTTGGCATGTGTCTCGATTTTTCTATTTTTTACAAGGGTAGCATTCTGCTTTGAAGCTAGTGGATCCTTAATAAAAATAGTGACTTCTACTTTATTATTAGAACTTAAAAGTACAAGAATGTTTCACAAAGATCTACTCAAAAGTGTGAAAAATATTTACTGCTGGGTTTTTAGATGCCTGCCAAAAAAAAGGGACAATTTGGATTTATTTAAGTTAGAATTTAAGTATCACTGAATTTTTCACAAAGTTAGTTTTCACTTAGCCATTTTTCAAAAAAAATATAAATCATGTCCTGGTTATTGGAATGACAATGGCAAAAGAGAGCTGAGAGTGTGCTCAATGGAGTGGAGAGAATTGTACGTGACAGGCAGTCCACCTGGCCTCCTTCTGCAGTTGACTAAATCATGGAAACTGGGTAAGTGGCATTTGTCAAAATGGTTACCCAAGGAAAACGGTGAAGGTCATAGTTCTAAACACTGCATTGTCAATATCAATGCCTCCTTTATCCAGAAGCAATGAAGACTGATGGGAAGAATCCGAAGACAGAGCCAGGAGAGGCTGGTCTAGTCCTGCTTCTGGTAGCTATACACACTCAGGCTGTATGAATGACTCTGAAAACTGACTTTATTGAGTTGTAAAATGAAGGATCTTGCTTAGTGATCCATGTAATTTCCAGCTCAAATCTCCAATTCTATGACTGTTCCTGCAAGACTAACTCTACAAATAGGTAGGATCCTCATTTGCTCCTGCAGCGTCCTTTTAAGAGAAGGCCTGTGTCAATCTCTGATCACTGCCCATTCCACATTTACAGAATTTATCTAGTTAGAGTGTGATTCTCATTTAGGAGCATTTTTCCCCTCAGAAGACATCTGCCCATGTCTGGAGAGTTCTTGGTTACAACAATTAGAGAGTTTGGGGGTGCCACTAGCATCCAGTGGGTAGAGGTCACGGCTGCTACTAACATTCTGCAATGCTACCCCTCCCTAACAAAGAATTATTCAACCTGGAATGGGAAGGGTGCCAAGGTAAAAAATCCCTGATCTAGATAGTAAGCTAGATAATAATTTCTCTGTGAAAAATTATTTCCTTGGCAGCTATAATAGCTCTGGGCAAGGAGTAAGAACTCAGTATATGCTGAAAATAATAAACTAAAAATAAACTATAAAATAATAAACTAAAAATAAACAACAACAACAAAAAACAAAAAAACCCTTAAAGTTTCTGATACTCCCAGCTCATTAGTCATTCCCTTGAGAAAAAGATTGTGAAGATGACTCTAAAAACATGTCTCTGACTCATGAGTGACACACAGACTGATTGATTACATTAAGTTTCCATCACCTATTAGGAAAGATCCAGCCTTGTAAGGAGACGGAGTCAAGAAAGAAAACCAGAGTCGTGGAGTGCCATTCATGAGGGTCATGCTGCGCAGACTGTCACAGCAAATCCACTCTGTGGGCTGAACGTTTTCCACCATCTCTTCAAGACGTGCAAGACATATTTAATTTTTGAAAAATTATTACTTCATTAAGTGACCCAAAATGATTATTTTTGAAGTTTAATTACTAATCTATTGACACTATGAGTAAAATAAGAATGAAGTTATCTAAATCCATAAACAACTTCGAAGAGAATATCCAATTGATATCCCAACCTACACAGGAATGCATAGAGTCCAAATTTCATAAACAATTCTTTAAGACAAAAATCTATATGACAATTTCTCAAAGTTCAAACTGTTACCTATAGTTATAGAAGGTCATAACCAAGAAAGCCCTAGAATATATTTTGTGTTAAGGCCCAGATAAATTAAGAATTTTCCAGGTCTTTCAGGTACATTCTAGACATCTCTAATTACTTCAAAATGAGTATGAATTTTACTACACAATAAGCATTCTTTTCCTAACTAGATTCCTAGAGCCAAAAAAAGGGAAAGAAAAAGTTTCCAAACTCTTCTCTGATTTTCTCTATACATTTTGTAAATACTTACACAATTGTTTGCCAATCTATCAATTTCTTTCAACATGAAATTTTTATAATTATTTCTCAAAATCAGGGCATTAAAGGACTTTCTAAATGCCTCCTGGCCTCTTTAAGTCTCAGAAAGAAGTTATGTTTTCCAGTTTTCAAAGCTACTTGACTTGATATTTTTATCCTAATGTTCATACTTTCAAAGTATAAACCCAATCAACCATGTAACTTTCATTATGATATTATCTACACACCCCCAGGTTTTATCATTTTGAGGGACTCTAATCAGACCTCTTGGGGTGGGAAGAATTCTCTGTTACTCTTTTGGCCTTTCATTTTCCTCTCTGCTGGATTAGAGAATTCTGTAGCACCTAAGGCATTTGATTTGGGAACAATAGTTGTTCTTAGTTTAGGATTTTCCTAAATGAAGGAGCTATGTGAATGTCAATTAACAATGGGATAATTCATATGGCTTATACATCAGTCTTCCTGATATCTGTCATTTCTGTATGTTCTCTTGGAATTGTCCTAAGTTCTTTACAAACCTGAGGTTCCCAGGATTGAAGTTTAAAATGAAGGAGCCAGAGAGGAAGACAAGATAAAATACAATATATATATATATTTATTAAAATATAAATATGTATATATATTTTTCATTTTTTAGGGCTGCACCTGCGGCATGTGGAAGTTCCCAGGCTAAGGGTCAAATCAGAGCTATAGCTGCTGGCCTATACCGCAGCCACAGCAACATGGGATCCAAGCTGTGTCTGCGACCTACACCACAGCTCACGGCAATGCTGGATCCTTAACCCACTGAGCAAGGCCAGGGATCTGAGCCGCATCCTCATGGATCCTAGTCGGGTTTGTTTTCACTGAGCCATAACAGGAATGCCTAAAATATACTTTAATCATTATAAATGAGCACACTTACACAGTGAGTATGTATATATGTAATAAGTGTGTGTAGATATACACATACCAAACTCTTGCATCTGCTGCTATGGAATCCCCTCTACACTAAGATAGGAAGTATACGTGTTCCTAGAATCTTCTATTTCTTAAGGATGGCTTTAATCCACTAGATACAATACTGAGGGCCTGTGCCTTCACTGGACAAATGAGTGCCTCCTATGACAGCTCTTCTAGATGTGCAGGATGAAGCAGGATTAGACAGCCAAGAGTGAGGCAAATCATCAACTAGTTAAATAAACGGGATAATTCAGGGAGGGATAATTTGAGCATTTACTCATTTCCTACCATGTGAGCTTTGCAGCGCTGACTCATCTGATAAAACATGGCAATGTGATGAGAGGCCAGAGGAGGTGGCGTCGGGGGAGTGGGGGCAGTGCCAGTTTAGACCAGTGTTTCCAAGAGATGACACTGAGCTGAGAACTGAATGTGAAGGTCTGAGGCAAGAGCATCCCTAACAGCTTGAAGGTCACTGGGCGGGAGGTGGGTGACAGAAAACTAGTGTGACCGTAGCTCAGTTAGAGCCAGAACATTATACAGCAAAGTCAGGAATCTCAGACAGGGCCTCAGTACCATGTTGAGAAACATGGAAATGCTTCTTTTTTATCCTAGGTGCAGTGATGAGTCACTGAAGGCTGGCTGAGCTACTGTCTGCTACAAAAATCACCCTGACTCTTGTGTGGGGAATGTTTTATGGAGGGTCAAGAGTTGGGAGAGGAGGCCAGCTGGGATACCTTTCCTGTAACCCAAAGAGAAGACGGCACTGTGGACCATGGTGGAAGCAGCGAAGAAGGCAGCTAGGTGGGTAGATTCTAAACACATTCTGGAGGCAGTTCATAAACTGGATTGTTTAGAGTGAGAGGAAAAGATGAACAAGTTTTTAGGTTGAGCATCTGGGGTGGACAGTGATTCAATTCACACACATACTCAGTGCAACTCTCTCACTCCCAATGCATTTTCCCTGCTTCTCTTCATCAATAATCAATGTTTCTTGAGATCCTGCTCTAACTTGACCTCTATTAGGCAGCCTTCTTTGATTCCTCATGTCATTTCCTAACTCTGTGATAGTAAGTACCATGCTCTGAAATAATGGATGGCTTTTTAAGTACAAAACTTACTTGTTTTATCAGACACACGAGGGTAGGAACCGTTTCCACATAGTTTTTGCACCCTCACCATAAACATACTCCACCTCTCACAAATAGTTACTGAAGTCACTGGAACCTAAATTCCAGTGTCCTCAGAACTGTCCCAGTTTTAGGCCTAATCATTATTAGTTACATGCTTCACTCTCAAAACTGTGCTGGTTTGAATGATAAATTATAAGGGAATTCTACATAGAGAAGATGCCCAATATGGTCTAATCGTTCTAAGATGCACAGCCTATGTACAAGAATGCCACACCAAGAGGAAAAATAGGGGTTTCATTTTAGATTCTATCAGAATACAAAGGGAAGAATCTTCTGATAAAGAATCCAATCAAAAAGTAAGACACATGGTACTGCAGAAATTTAGGCTCTGTCTGCCTACAACTAGGAAATGGAATGCAGAATGATGACTTGCAAATATACAAAGAACTTTGTGTCTCAAATGTCTTGCTATTTTAGGTAAATATGCATTTTTGATATTGTAATGCTGTGATTTTTCATTAACATATACAATTGCAAAAGATGTAAGAAGAAAGGATTTCCAAATTGCACAGTATGTGCTAGGGTTGTTCTCACCTCTTTATTTTTAAACTAAGCAGAAATAGGAAGGGTTTGAAATGAAACTCCCTCATAATTGTCTTTAACATTTGTTCAAATATTCTTAAGGCATAGGACCCATAACCAGGTTTATTCCTTGTCAAAACATTTGTTTGCAATCTCGTGGACATAACTTTAATCACTTTCTCATCTCCCCATTTTATGCCTGAGTGACATCTTCTTCACAACCTGGACCAAGAGCCCTTTGGGCAAGATTCTTCTTTCCCAGGGAGAGTGTAATCCTGCATCCATGAAGGTGCCTATCCAATAAACCGTAATAAGGAGAATCTATGATTTTATGCATCATAAAGTTGTCATCGAGGTGCCTGAGGAAACCCTTTTGTGATCCACGATTCACAGTTATGTGCATTTGTCTCCCAGTAGATATCTGATAGCTTCTCATCAGTAGTATATTTTTCTCAACATTTTGATAGATTGCCCAGGGAGATTTAATTCCTAATTTCTTCTTTTCTGGCCTCTGCAGGAAGCTGTATATTGTAGTCATTTCTTTTCTGTTTACCTTGCCTGTGTTTGGGAGATAACTTCACCTTTTTTCATTTCACATCACGTGATCATAACAGAGTAATGTGAGAACACGTGAGCTGACGTTTCTCCCCTTCCTTGTGGTACAGTCCTTGACTGACATGAAGCATCCTGCAGATTTCATATGTGGATGTGATCCATCTACAGCCACAGCCATGTCACACAGCCCTTTCCCCTTTAACACCAAAGCTTTCGGCGACAAGTCAGATGAGAAGATTAACTCAAACTCTTGGACGTAACCATGCTTTAAAGCCTCAGAGCATCAGAAATCTATTACCTTTTTAATTCAAAAAGGACAAATTTTAAATGAATACAGATAAGAAAGCATTACTTTGCAAATCATGTCAGTAATATCCAGCATAAATATTTGGTTGTTTTAATAAATCCTGAGAATTAAGGAAATCCTAGTATTAGAGTATGTTTAAGAGAAATGGCATTCACCACCTGCTTGTAATTTACGTCTGAGAGAACCTATGATGAGTACCTTACTTGGATGATCTCATTCAATCCCCAAAACAAGAGGAACACACCCTACCAACTGTAATCTGTTTCTCCAGTGGGGAACCAGCTGAAGTCCTATGCCAGGTCCTCCACTAGGGAAGGGCCTATTTTCGTAATCACTGCATAATGGGACTTTGAACTTAATGATGTCCTATTTGGGATTCTCAGCCCTCAGACATCCCCGATTTCAATATTCTTATCATTGTACCAATGAAATGCAACAGCATTCTAACTATATCTTTTAAATAGTATAAAAAAAGAATGTGTGTACAATACATTGCCACACAGTATTTAAAAGAAAGACATAGCTCTTTGTTATACCATGTTTAAGGGGCTGTTTTTCCAGGGCTTATGCTATCTAACAGTGAGATGTCCTTTTATTGTGCACCAATGATTTCAAATAGGCAAGGATGACACATCCCTTCCTCACTGCCATGGAGACTGGTTGTACGATGCATACAAGCACTTAGTCCACTTAACTGCCCTCGGAGACCCATCCTAGACCAGATCAGATCCTTCTTGGGAAACCCTGTGCAGGCAGTTGCGCACCTGTGTGAACTCAGATTGTGAATTACTAGGAGGATCTCATTATGTGCTGACATGTTCAAACATACCAGCTTCTCCTCTGAGATAACTATGTGTGACCTTCGCACGAAGAGTGAACTCCCACCCAGTTTCTGGCCCCATGAGGGGTGTCCAAGGCACTGCTATCAGGGGCTGGGATGTACCTTAGCCTGGGGGAGAAGAAGGAGGCTGCTGACACTTGGGGCTTTGAAATCCACCATCCTTAATGGATGAGCATTCTTGCCCACGCCCTGGGGTCTATCAGGGAGGGGCTCTAGGTCATGGGGGGATCCGAGCACACTATTCCTTTGGGACTTGGCTTTTCAAGACACTTTTGTGACCCTGGCACACTGATGTATCATTACTGACCAGGAATGAAGAAAACCTGCTTGCAGTTTATTTGCAATTCACTATTTTTTTGGCTTTTATCAATTCTCTGTCATGTAGAATATTCAGATTTTTATGAAGAGACGAATTGATACGAACATATCAGGAAAAGTAGCAAGCATTTAATAAAGAGAAGGAAACATTTCTAGCTAATTTCGGGTCTGCTATTGTTGGCAAGCTGCCCAGAATTTTTCCTCCTTTTATTTATAAAATAATTTAAATATCTTTGTACTTTTAAAAGTAAATTTTGTATACTAACGAATGGAAAATAAAGAATATCTTGAGTTGCCTGATAATGGATTTCTTACAAATGGCAGATCACATGGCAGAGCCACCTAAGTCCTTGTCTGTTAACATAGCCTGCTGACCCCAAGGAGGTAACCCCATCTTACTTGCAGAGGAGTTAATAATTCAAATTTTTGAATTTTTGGCAAATAACTAACATTTTTCATTAGCTGGAATGCTAATTTATTCAACATAATGACCAGAGACTGTATTTTAACTGTTAAATTCTAGAAATGTTAACCTCGTATCTCACTTAATCCCTACAACCACCTGGTGATATAAATATTACTATCATATCATTTTCCCCCTTTTACAGTGAAGGAAACTGAGAGCCAGAGAGATCCAGTGATTTGTCAAAGTCACCAGCTAGAATTCCAAGCCCCCCCTTTCTTTTCATTGGATTATCTGTGTTTTCCTTTTATTCTCTCATTATAATTTCCAACAATGTAAACAGAAATGAGTTTATTTTGCTAAAACAAAAAGAGGATGGAATTGGGAATGTTGTCCGGGCCGGCATGTGCAGCGATGGCACCAAGTCCCCCAGGAACCTCCCTGGGGAGACGGAGTGGATGGGAGGCTCTGTTAAGGCTCTCAGTGCAGAGCCCCCAAGCCCTCACCCAGTGGAGGTGGAGGGCACAGCCCCTGACTCACTCAGCCCGCTTGCTTCACCACCTTCCGGCTGCCAGCTGTATAACTTTGCCTGTGTCCTCGTCCCTCCCGGGCAAGGTAAGGGTCACACTGCCTGTCCCAGGGTGGCTGTGGAGACTAAGGAGGATGCTGTAAACCACTGTGCTCAGGACTGGCAAGTGCAGGTGTCTGATAAATGTCAGCACAGCAGTTCTTAGAAGGACCCCCATACGATGGACACTAGTAAACTTTATAGAAGAGGAGCGACAGGCAGTATGAGGAAAACCCACAGGAACAGCTGTGGGCTTCGGAGCAGTGGATGGTAAACAGCTGGCAGGAAGCATGTTGCCTGCCTGGTTCCCCCGAGGGCTTCAGGTGCTGGACCCATTCAACCCTCACCACCAAGGACAGTGAGGCAAGTGAACTCATCTGCCCACAGTCCCCACAGTCACAGGGAGCAAGTGAGCAGCCAGGCAGGTGTCAAGTCCAGGCTGCCTCACCAGCCAGCATACCCACCACCCACACTGCTTCTCAAGACCCCACCGAGGCCACTGGTCGGTTTCTGCAGGTGATCACTCCCTGGGTGATTTAAAGCATGTACCATATCTGAAAATTTGAACTTACAGGGTCTTCCATTTTCCACATGTTTCATACAGGTAACCCTAACCTCTCCAGGTGAACTGTCAGCTTCTGGATCCTAACATTTATTACACATGATGCCTAATAAGTCTGAGGCACAGTGAAGATACTCCCAAAACGTGTGAAGAGTAGGGTGAAATGCTAGCACAAGGCACAGTTGCAGAGAACCCAGTGTCTGCTGTTTGCAGGGGAAACACAGGCTAAGCCTCACGGGCTGGTATAATTAGAAATGAGGCTGCTTTGGGGAAAGCAAGGACCACCAGAGAAACAAGAACACCCTGGTAACGCGGTGGTTGTTCACCAAAGGTCCCAACCTGCATCTGCCTGGTGGGGGAATGGCCGTGGCCATCACTGGTACCCTCAGGATGGGATAAGAGTACCAGACACACAACCAACAAACAAACGTGCAACTGCATACGTTTGTGTAGAGATGAGAGAGACATATATAGAGATGCAAACAGCTTCTTTCTTTGTGAATATGGTTACTCGGTTGAGCCTGACTCATCTCCTTGTCCTGTTAATTGTTCAAGCTCTATAAGAAATGTGCACCCCACAACAGTGCTTTAGAAGGCTAATAGCTTTGTCTTTTGATAGTCTCAATCATATAATGTTTTTAGCAATAACTTTTAGGAATCTTCCGTCTTCATTAAAGCAAGACTTGGTTTTTCATCCAGATCGTTTTCGAGTTTCATAATGTATGAAGAATGGCTGTGTCTCCATTTGGTAAGCCATTATTTATGTCTGCTGGTTAGCAAAAAATGTGATTAATTATGCATTGCATATAAAGATATGAAAAATGTTAACAGTGTAATGTGAGTTTTGGGGCTTGAATAATATTTTATTAAAGACCATCAAAATTTCGATTAAAAACAAAAATTCCTCAAAGATTAAAGAATATACCTTTCTTTTCTTTTTTTTTTTTTTCTTGAGAATATACCCTTCAAGTGTAACAAATTTTGAGAAAGTTTGTTGTCTTTCTGGAATTACAAAAGGAGTTTAATCCTGTTTCTGTCAGATAGTACTTAGATTTCCCTAGGGAATTAGTACACTCCATTAAATTCAGAGAAGTTCAGCTATCAATTTTGTTATTATATATCTATCAAAATGCTAAATATATTTATTAGGTGAAGAAAGAAGACCTGTTCTCTGGACGATTATGGTGTCTGTGATATTTTAAATGATCCAGAAAAGGAAACTTGAATCTAAATTTTAACGACTGTCTCAAATGGCCAGAGACCCTGCAGTACTTCATACCTTTTCTCCAATGGAGTGTGTGTTGCTTCTGGCAGAGAAACAAATATGAATGACTAATATAAAAAGACAAATATTATGTTCCTGTAGGTATTGCCTGTCCACATAAGAGAACTCAGAACTTTGAAACTGGAAAAAAACTGAAATGGAAAAAAAAACAAAACCTGCTCTCAAAATGTTCCCATATGTTCTAGATAAGAACAGTTAATGAATAATGAAGGAAGCGGTACCTTGAAGTGAGACTGGTTCATTGTTCTGAAAAGCATTTTAGACTAATTCTTCAATGACTCCATGGCTAAATGGATTTATAACGCAACATTTTAATGTTAATAATCTACTCGTCCAAATCAAGCAAACAGCAAGTCAAAGACTGAATCTTTCTAAGATTAAAAAAAAAGTTAACACATGTCATTATGGGCTAATCTTTAACAGACATTAATTCTCTATACATTGCTCCTTCTGTCCCCAAGATTTTAGGGGATTAGGCAGAAATATGTTCCTTTAGATGTCTTATAATTTTACTGATAATTTTTTTCCACAAAAATAGGTCTACTCAGAAAGTAAAACTATTCATCTAAAAAAGATCAACTAGGGAGTTCCCACTGTGGCTCAGTGGTAATGAATCTGACTAGTATCCAGGAGGACATAGGTTCAATCCCTGGCCTCACTCAGTGGGTTAAGGATCCAGTGTTGCTGTGAGCTGTGGTGTAGGTCGCAGATGCAGCACAGATCCCATGATGTTGTAGCTGTGGTGTAGGCCAGCAGATACAGCTCCCGATTTGACCCTGAGCCTAGGAACTTCCACATGCCGTGGGTGTGCCCCTAAAAAGACAAAAAAAAAAAAAAAAAAAAAACCTATATATTTAATTGTCAAATATATTACTTTAATTGTGGTATGAGTTAGGAATAATTAGTAGTAAGTTGATGAAGTGTTAAGACTACAAAATGGATATAAGTTTAGGGCTCAAATTCATTTAGCTCAATTGAAAGTGTTAAAGTAGACTTGACTCCACAACACATGATATTATACTTTTTGAAAACCGGAATATTTGTATTATTTTTAGAAGATTATACAACTTAGAAGTGTTGGCAAAAAAAAAAAAGCAACAATGATCCTGTACCTGTCTGGGGATAGCATTAAGGGTTCCAGTGGAAACACACAAGTTTACTCACTGGATCAGAAATAGTTATCAAGGTCCTATTCTGTGTCAGGCACTACTTATAATACTGTTATCAATGATTTCCACATAGAAGTCTTGACAATGGAACCAAATAAGGCCTCAAGGTGTCTAGGTCCTCTTTTCTGTACAGAGCTCACCAGGCAGAGCGTGAGGGAGCAAACTTTTCCTTCCCACGGTTGGGGGTGGGGGTGGGGAATGTCCAGGGTGTTAAGTGAAGGGCTGGGGAAGGAAAGAGGGAGTCAGAAGGACACGTGTACAGTGCTTAGCTCAGGGCCCGATTTACAGTCAAGACTTGATGGATGAAGTGTTGTCATCGCTATTTAGGGGACAGGGTGAGGATAGAGCACTTCCTGGACCCACAATGAGGAGGAGACACAGACAATGTGCATGGAGTTGGAGAAGGGGCAGCAGGAAGACCACACGCAGGAAGCACACGTCCCACGGAGCTTTGCTTCGGGAACTTGATCTCTCTCCTGAACCACTTTCTGTTCTCATCTGCTGTTTGTTCTTCCCCCTCCACCTTCCATGCAAACTTCCTCTCAACACTTTAGGAAACATTTTATTAACAATTCGAGGGTACAGCTAGTGACCAAAACCTCATTGCCAGGGCCTGGGGAGTCTTACTTATGGGCCTACTTAGAAGCTGTTTGTCCAAGGACAATTAGGAGCACATAACTACATTTTTCTTCTCTCCTTGTTTGCCAAGGGCTATTTAAATAATGGATACCCAGCCAGAAAAAAAAAGATGCCTTGACGAGTAACATGATGATGTCCTTCCCAGATGTTTGCCTTTAGGATGAGAAATGAGCTACACAGAAACAAGGTGGGGAATTGCTGGCTAGATACCAATACAGTGAGGGACACACGTTGTGGGAGTGATCGATGGGTCAAAAATTAAATATGTCAGCAATCAATGATGCTATTAAAGAGCCTATCATAAAACGTCCATGTTGGGTCGAGAAGTATTTTTGAGAAATTCAGAAATTTATCTGCAACCTCAGACTCTGTATGGAGCTCTGCCTCCCATTGTGGTCAGCATTCCTCCAAATCGCAAATTAAAAAAAGAAGTTCATTTGATTTAAAAGTTGAGAATATGACCTTTGAAGAAAGGTTAACGGAGTTGGGGTTATTTGGGCCAGGTAAAACACAACTGTAGAACCAACTTAATAAATGCCAAATACTTAAAATCAACTGTTCTTCAAGCATTCAGATGTCTGAGGCAGAAAAAGCAGAATGAAACTACAGTAAGATATTTTAGTTTAACTTTAATAAGGAACTTCCTGGAAGGAATCTAAATCTCTTATTCAATTTGACTTAATGTTACAAGGTTAATTAAACACAAACAGACTACCAAGGAAAGCTGTGGAATCATGGCTCTTAGATAGAAAAGCACATATCTTAAATGGTTTAGGTTTACTTCTGTCTGGAATTGAGAGACTGGAATGAATAGCTCCCCAAGTTTGCTTACGGTATGTTATATAACTGGTCTTCTGGCTTTTTACCTTCTTCTGTGCGTGGGTGAGGCACTCATCCACATTAGCTCTAGGGCTGAAGAAGAAGCACAGCAAGCCCTATATACAAAGTGAATCTTGAGTTTTCGTACTTGGCACAAGAAAGGAAAAGTGTTATTTTAAAATTGGCTCCTTTCCTGAACACTATTAGGGAGGAACGCTAGTTTGGAACAATATTTTATTATAGCACTAAAAGATAGTCCCAAATCATTAGCATACTGAGTCTATTGAACTACTTATCAATACCACATTCAAAGTAGTCTGTTTTGAGCAAAGAAAGGGCTTAAGTAGAGCTTAACAACTAACCACAAACGACACTTATCTTTAGCCTTATTAGGAATCTGACATTAAAAAAAAAAAAAAAAAAAAAAAAAACCAAACCACACACTTTTATTATATATGGTTAAAAAAAAAGAACAAAAACCAGCCTATTTTTTCACAGTTTTACAGTGGTTTATTACACTGTTCTCATGTGCTGCAATATTCAAAAAAGGATAATTTGTGAAAAAATGGCTGTAATTACTAAATATTTGATGAATTGTGGCATAATGCTAAATAATTATTCATCTTTTTACTTCTGTCAAAGTCAGCAAAATCATTTCTTTTTATTGCTTTTTCCCTCTATTTTTAAAAGAAAGAAACAAACCAGAGTGACATCCATTCCATTTTAGACGAATGCTTCTATTATTTCACATCTAAGTGGGGCTGATATCACTAGCTCCTTCGTGTCCTGAAAGATGCTTAGCTCTAGTCCACTGTTACATACTTTATGCGTTACATGAAATAAAATATCTCCAGATTTTGAAAATATTTATTTTAAAAATAGCAATCAAATTGTCTGTAATCACATTTTCTGCTTGGCTTTGAAAGCTACATTATTCAATATGCCAGTGGTCCTTTCCATAATGGCGGCATATTAGCAATTCATGCTGCTCTAATACATCTGGCTGCCTTGATGGACGGCACTCCCTCCAGACCCAGAGGAACACTCCTGCTTCAGCTCCCTGCGTCCTGTACTGTACCTACTGAGGTGATAGCTGTCACAACAATTGTACAGTGGCCTTTGAATGCAAAGTGTGCCATGACTGAAAGCGTCAAATGACAATAAATCTGAGTATATACATTATGCTTGCTTTTGTTGCCTGGAAAAAAATAAGGCGTTTGGGATATAAACCCCCCAATTTTATTGCCTTTTAACATCTTTTTCCATTTTAAACTCCAGAACCGAAAATCTGATGCATTCAAAGAAAGTGAAATCTTCTTTGTTGCTTTTTTCACTGTAAATTTTCTATAATGTATCATTAGGAACCACACTCGACAAAAAGCCCAGGTTCTAAATGAATCCTTTCTGCGAGGCCATTCTCAAACTTAGCACGGTTTTCCTTTGTATGAAAGAGCTTCTGTTGCCTGCACAAAGAACAAGCAATCGCCACATATCGCTGGGCAGCGAGCCTTGGATGACTTTATACAAAGTTGCATTTTGCCTTCCACCCATCCATGGAGAAACCCAGCAGTGAGTGTGCCAGGCTGGAGAGAAAAAGGAGAGGCTCTTGATTCCAGTTTGTAGGAATCAAAGGATTTTTATTAAACCATGAATACTTAATACTAACATTTTCTTATTCTACCTTTCTCCCAAATTAGCTCTGTAGTTTCTTTTTAACAACATGAAAACAACATCACTTTCTTCTTAACGGTAGAATAATATTTTCCACTTAAAAGAAATGTTCTGTTCAATAGGTTCAAATACCTTAACAGATTAGGCTTTGGGGCAGGAGGACAGGTAGAACACTGAGAAAGCCCAAGTGATGGTGGGGAAAATGACTAAGTAACTAAAGTGACGAGTTGAATGAGTTGTGACTCTGGATCACAGTTGTGTGGTCGACAGAGAATGAATCATAGGAAAATGCCAGCCCTGGAAAGGATCTCAGAGATCAACCAGTCTTGTGGTTTTCCATTTTCTTGGGCATAATCCTATGTTCAACGGAACTTTTACAAGAAATGTGGACATGTGAGATGAATAAGAGCAATGCAGCTCTAGCTGATTCCTGGCTTCTCTAGCCTGACCCCGCCAGTTATAGACTGGGTACAGTGACCTGCACTCGGTTCACAAGCTTATCCCAGGCAGGGCCTGGCGTTCCAGGCTCTCATTCCAGTGCTCCTCCAACCAGATTCCACTCTTGGAAAAGCACAAGCTGGTCAATTACCCACTATCAAAATAACTCAAGGGAATTTTGAGAAAAATGGAACTCTTGCATATTGGGTCATGAATGGCTGTTTAACTTGGACCTAGAGAATCAGAACTGGTTGGCACTTGTTTGACAGTATATACTAATAGAAATTCTACCCTGGTTTATAGCCTGGCCTTGAAAAATAGGGACTGTAAGAAAATGGAATCTTTTTTCAAGTGCCAGAAATCTAACTTTTTGCAGGAGTCCCGACTGACTACTAACACATAAAATGGCACAGGCAAGAATGTACAAAAAGGAAGTGGTGGGAAAGTTGGGAAGGAAAAATATATTACCCTATGTATGCTTTACCCTCTATATGTTTATGGCAAGTTTCAGAGGGCAATCTAGATATTCTATCCTGGTGACCTTTTCATCAGAAAAGGATTTTCACTGAATATATCTAGCACCTACTGTGTGACAGGCACTGCCTTACAGATATTACCTACTTTAATGTCTGAATATTATGGGATTAAACATCCTATTATATCCAATTATATAGGTGAGGAAATTGAGGCACAGAAAGGTTATGTACATTGCTCACTGTCACACAGCTGGCATGTGACAGTGCCAGGTTTAAATCCTGAGGCATCTGCAGCCCAAAGATGTCAGTTTTAATCATAATGATTATAATGACACTCAGTAGAAGTTAAAGGCTTCTCTGGTGAGTAGTAGGGCTGCTGTCTTTTTTTTTTTTTTTTTTTTTTTTTGGACAGATGTGAAGAAGATTAGGATTTAAGTATAAATAACTCTTTTGGAAAATCTCTCTTACGCATTTTAACTTCTCCGAAACAGTCATACAAGCTGGCTTTTCATATTTTATTTTATTTTATTATTATTATTTTTTTTTTGTCTTTTTGCTATTTCTTGGGCCGCTCCTGCGGGATATGGAGGTTCCCAGGCTAGGGGTCTAATCGGAGCTGTAGCCACCAGCCTACGCCAGAGCCACAGCAATGCGGGATCCAAGCTGCGTCTGCAACCTACACCACAGCTCACGGCAACGCCGGATCGTTAACCCACTGAGCAAGGGCAGGGACCGAACCCACAACCTCATGGTTCCTAGTCGGATTCGTTAACCACTGCGCCACGACGGGAACCCCAGGCTTTTCATATTTTATTCAACAAACTTATATAATAATGTTTTCCATGTGCCAACCAATGGTCTAAGCAAATCTTAAATATTTATTTCACTCCATGAGGAAAGGATGATCAATATCCTTGTCTTTCAGATAAGGAAGCTGGCGTACTCACTGGCTGAGCCACTGAGCAAGTCCCTTAACTACCTTAAACATCCACTTTTTATTTGTAAAACTGGGATAATAACACTTATTTGGACACTGATTTCTATTTATGGACTACATTTTTTACATGTGACATATTATACGTTTGTTGGAAATACGTATCATCAGTGAAAACTGTATCACATATGTTGACAGCAGGGATAAGAAACAGGCAGATACAAGAAAATTTAAATTTAAAATAGATTTTCAGATAAGATTATATATTGTATAAACAGCAACATACATAACATAATAATGCATATATGTTAAATATTATAATAACTTCTGAAATATACACAATATCTAAATTATAACTAGAATATTTCCACCTCTTTGATCCATTCAAATTCTAAAATTTTCATCATGCGAAAACACTAACACAAAGATTTGAGCACCATACTAACAGCAAAAGACTCAGCTTTAATAACACTGAAGAGCTTTTGGAAAATAAAAGTGAAGATAGTTGATCCTATACATAAATCTACCTAGGGCGGCTTATACTCACAAGATTTTATAATTTACAGCAAGAATATTATTTAGAATCCACATTGCTACCTTTTAGTTGTTCCTAATCTGTAGGTGACCTTGAAAGAAGAGATCAGAAAGAGCCCTATAATTTCTTGGTGGGCAGCTTTCACATCCCGCTTTCTGTAGCCATTATTTCCTCCTCTGTATAAGCACTGATGATCTAAATTGTGTACTATTTAAAAATACACATCAGCAATTGGCAAACCAATCAATAGTTTGGTTGCTACATTTTGCAATTACATCTGACAAGGGCAAAGTTACTAGGAAGGGGTTTTAGTCAGTTTTTACAAAGAAGCACGAAAAGAATATCTTATACTCCTGAAATTCCTTTCAAGGAAAATAATCCACAGTGCTTTTTAAATGTAAAATATGGCAATATGAAGGTTTGTTCATCTTTAGATTCATTTATTTGGGAATGATGTGCAAACAGCTTTGCAGTCCGTCTTTCTTTTCTCTGTCACCACTCTGTGTGTCTCAACACTCCTTGCCTGAGTCATGACAACAGGTTCCTCAGATTTGCCACAACTCTAATTTCTTGCTGCCGTTATCCATCCAGAGAGATGCTGGAAAGATGTACCTATGACACTGCTTTCATAATGCTTTTGCCTTGACTGAAAACAGTCATTTTTTTTTTTAGAATCCATCATATCAGGCCCATAATCCTCAGATTTTTTTTCTTTTTAGGGCTGCACCTGCGACTTATGGAAGTTCCCAGGCTAGGGGTGGAATCAGAGCTGCAGCTGCAGGTCTACGCCATAGTCACCGGATCTGAGCTGCATCTGTGACCTGCTACCACTGCAGCTTTTGGCATTGCTGGACCCTTAACCCACTGAGCAAGGCCAGGGATCAAACCCTCGTCCTCCCAGATACTATGTTGGGTTTTTAACCTTCTGAGCCATAATGGGAACTCCCTTAGATTGGTTTTGAAGCCTCTGGTCAAATCTCCCAACTTAAAATATCCAGACTGCTTTTCAAATGCCATGTATCCTAAAGGCCTCTTCTTTTCTCTGTCTCAATTGAAATTATCTTTCAAGGCCTGACCGCCCTCCTACCTTTCCCACTAAGTTTTATAAACTACCCAAACTAGATTACTGTAATCATCTCCTCCTACCAGGAATTTCTTTTAGTTTAAAAAAATTATTTATTTATTTATTTATTTGCTTTTTAGGGCCGCACTGGTGGCACATGAAAGTTCCCAGGCTAGGGGTTGAGTCGAAACTGCAGCTGCCAGCCTGCACCACAGCTCATAGCAACACTGGATCCTTCACCCACTGAGCAAGGCCAGGGATTGAACCTGCATCCTCATGGATACCAGTTGGGTTTGTTACCACTGAACTGAAAGGGAAACTCCCAACCAGGAATTCCTACTGGGTTTACAGCCAGTAAAACTGAGTTTAATCCTTCCCTGGGTCTCTAGCTCATTCATATTTTCACTCAAACAGTTTCACTCAAACTATTTATGGTTTTTTTTCCTGTCGTTTACAAGCTCCTGAAGAACAGTGATCATATCTTACCAATAATTTGAGGACTTTCAAACATTTAGAGAATGGTAAGCATTTAAAATGTATGCACCAATGAGTGGCATTCTAAATACATGATAGCTCAACATAAGAATTGGGGAGGCCCTTAGTTTTCTAAAGAAATTAGTAGATTCCAATAAAGTTGGCCTTTCCAATTTTATTAGATTTCTATTGCAACTTTGCAGTATATCAAACTTTGGCTCCTGAAATCCAGTAAGAGATCCAAGCCTTGAAACCTAATTCTTAAAACAAATTTCATCTCCAAACATATTTTCTCCAAGATCATGCTGGCTTAAAAAATGGGTTTAGTATAGATTTAATGTTAAATCAACGTAATTAACTGGACCTTGCTGTCCAGGATAGTGGCCACTAAGTACATGTGGCTACCTTAGATGTAGAGTAATTAAAATGTAATAAAAATGTGTCCTTCAGTCACACTAGCCACATTTAAAGTGTTCAATAGCCAATGACTATTGCTATCGGAAAGCATGGATAATAGAAAAGCCATCATTACAGACAGTTCTATTGGACAGTGCTGAAGTTTATCCAAAGTCTCACCAAAACTTAACTTGTTGGAGCAGCTCTTTACTTACAGCATAAAATGCAAGGACCAATACTGTGAGCATGCAAAGTAGAAGTCTGCCTCAGAATATGGTTTGGAAGTACTGGAAATTTTTACCATCCTATGAAATACCCATATAGACTGCTGACAACTAGAATGGTAAATTAGAACTTCCCTCACTTAGCTTAGGCCGAACAACGCCCCTCCGCCTTGTAAAGTGTTAAAAGTTCCAAGAGAAATATCATGTGGATGGGAAAATACCGAGGTCTAGTTCTTGACATTCGGATGGGTGGAAAGAACATGAAGAACTAAGATGAGCAGAAGCTCCTGACGAGGAAAGAGGGAAGCAAAGCAGAGGAAGAGCCTAGAACGTGGTGTGTTTCTTGGCTGGGACAAAGTCTGGTCCTGACCATGTCATCTGGAGATGGAGGGACTAGCAAGGAGGGCAAAACCGGGAAATGGCAGATACAAGTATACTGAGGTTGTACAAGCGTCTCTTAAAGAATGAACAGTGAATTGAAAAGGTCCTAAGAATGCTAAGAAGGCAAATTATATAAAAGAAAAAGGGGTTTGAGTCTAAAACTATATAACTGAGTATCTCATTATCCCTCGTATGGCCCAACTTTATTCGCACATGAGGGAGAAGCATGGAACACAAAACTGGTACCTTACACACTGTGTCTTCCTCTCCTTCCAGTGAAGACAGGAGCCTCTAAAGCATGACCTGAACACCTTACTGGCTCATGAACTGGGTCTGAAGGCTTAGCCCCAAAGAGGAATAACAGGCATGTGATTTTTTTAAGGTATACTTTGAAGTACAACATTTTCAGACAGGCATTTAGTATGTTTTCTAAAAAATCCATTTTCAATTTTACAAAGTCATGGTTAATACTCTCAGGGTAGCTCTACAGGAAGAATATAATCTAAAACTGGGGCATCAGTGCCATTTTTTTGTTACTGCTTGTGCTGCAAACAAGTCCTCCGTTCTTGGCCACCAACTAGCTGCCAGTTCTGAGGAGAATTCTATACCTTCCCATGGCCCTTGGCATTAGGCTCTGGGCTTCATTCCCCCCAAACTACTGTGGGTTTGCTTTCCATAAAGAGGGGGGACATCAACATAAAGCTCATGATTAACAGAAAAACCAAGTTAGAGATACATCCCCGTATGATTTAGATAAGTGAGAATATGAAGCGCTTTCCTATCAGAAATGATGTAATATGCGCAAGTTAGTCAAATTGTTCATTGTGAACATGGCAGCACTGTTCAGCAACTTACAAAAATGACTATAGAAATGGCTGGACTGCTGGAATGACTGAACAACAGAAACCAAAGAGTGCTCACTAGAAGTCCCTGTTAAACTGAGAGTTTCCTGACATGGTAGAAAGCTCTGCCCTTGGCCATATACTACTGAAAACACTTTCCACTCCTTGAGAAAATAGAGAAATTAAGTTTTTAGATGACATAAAAATCAGAATGAAAGATTTTATGATGTACTTCTCAATCATGGGGTGCTTGCTAAGAATACAAACCCTTGGGAGTTCCCGTCGTGGCTCAGCAGAAATGAACCCGACTAGCATCCATGAGGACGCAAGTTCAATTCTTGGCCTCATTCAGTGGGTTAAGGATCCGGCATTGCTGTGAGCTGTGGTGTAGGTTGCAGATGTGGCTCAGATTTGGCGTTACTGTGGCAGCGGCTGTGGCTGTGGCTGGCGACTATAGCTTTGATTTGACCGCCAGCCTGGGAACCTCCATATGTTGCTGGTGCAGCCCTAAAAAAAAAAAAAAAAAAAAAAAAAAAAAGAATACAGACCCTTGGACTTTCTAGGTAAGGGCTGAGAATTTAATTTTTGCTAGTTTTCTGGGTGATATGCATTCTCACTAAATTGAGTGTTGAACATTAGAAGATTCAAAGTGACAACAAAGTTCAAGAGCTAGAAACACCTTGGAGATAAATTTTGATTACTCAAATTATACCTTCAAAGTAAAGATGAAAATAGAGGAGAAACCACCTTCATAGCAGTGCCTGTTCAGAAGATGTGGTGTTCTTGCTTGTGGTGAGGAATCCTGCAGTAGCTGAGACATGGCACTTTCTATGATAACTTCACCTAAAATCTTGTAAAAGTTTGACTATATGACCAGACTTTCAGTGTCAAAAAGTATTTAGTACTCTGCGTTATAAATATGTGTGAACTTATTCTGGTTTCAGAAAGCCGTGTTATGACAATTGAAAGCTTTTGGTATGAGTTGAGACCTTGCCCGTGCTGTGTCCCCGTGCCCCACCACAAATCCGTAAGCAGACTCTTACCACAGAAATGGGGTTGGGAAGCAGTGCTCCGTCCTGTCCCAGCATATTGGAGACGGTGATTTCAGGTAGGTCCATGTTTTGTGGATGAAACGGTAGCAGGCCATTATGGTTCATTGGGTGACACAGAGAGTGGTAACCAGGTTCGACCTCATTCAGGTGCACCAGCGAGTGGTCGGGGAGGGAAGGAGGAGTGATAGGTGGAATGTTAAAGTCTTCGCTTTCCAGGCTTGGGCCAGGATAGGACTGAAAAGACAACGGTGATATTGTTGCAAATTATCATCCCCTTCTTTTCATCATCGTGAATAAACACACGTGACCCCTTCAGATATTATTACAAGCAGCATTATGGATTTGGCAAAGACATTTCAAACACTCAGATTATCCTGCTGCAATTTCTCTATTATGCATGGAAGAAAATTGCCCCAAGGCACAGCCACTTCTCATGTAAAGAGTGCTTCCATTAGACAGTTTTATTTTTCCAAGAAACTGAACTCAAACAGATTTCAGAGGTCCCATTAAAATTTTCCGGAGTTTTAATCTAGCTGAAAACATTTTTCATGGGAATTGTGGGGAAGGAAAGCCAATTTATAAAATTAATGTTTGATCAAACATGTTTCATAGGGCTTCCTACTACTCAGATCATGAGATGTAATAAGACGAATTCTAGAAGTTCTGTGGCAACTGTTTTTGAGTTTTAAAGAGTTACATGCTCAAAGCTGACCAAAGAAAAATACTTAGTAAAACAGTAACTTAAGCATTGTTACCTAAGTGTGGTAGTATAGAAAGTTTGATATACCAAGATAATTCCATTATAAGCTCTTTTTATAACAAAGATTATGCCATCAAAATAAAAATGAAGATGCCCTTCTTGATTTCTGACTATTTGCATTTATTTGATTTTCCTCTAAAAGGTGATAAATAATATTACAAACAATTAAAATCAGTTTGGCCAATTTTGAAAGATAAAACAACACTAGTATCTTCATTATACTAATTTAGGAACAAAAGCCAATTGGTAAAATAAATAACATATGTGGGGCTTTTTCTTTTAGAAAGCAGCTTTTAGATAAGGCATCAAGGGAGGGAGCCAAGAAGGAAAGAAAGATTCTATGAGGACATGCCTGCTAAAAAATGGAATGTGGTAAACAATGGAGATAGAAGGATGAACCAAATAATAAAATACTGTTACCATTTCACATCAAAACACAGTCATATTTTGTAGTTTTCAGAGCACAGGTGTCATAATATGAAGGAAACAAATTCGGTCCAGATAATTCTTGCAAGCCTATCTTTCAAAGTAAGTGAGTCTTCCTAGTGTGTGAGCGTGTGAGTAACAAGGACTCGCTTGTCTGACAGTAGCGCGCCTGCTGGAGTGTGCAAGATTTGAAATGAGCAGCCAGAGGGTAGGAGCCAAAGAAAGTAGTGTAAGGCACTCATGGGGTGTTCAGCCAATAAGCTTCATGCTTCTGCTTCCAAGTGCCTGGGGTTATTTTTTCCAGATGGCGTCTATTTGTCTAACAGAAAATCTTCAAGTTGCACTTGCTAAGTGTTGTACAAGTTTTGATATATTTGTTTAGGTTTTGTCAGAAGACATGATTAAATGAAGAGCTACTTGGAACATCTGGCATTGAGACCTGGTCATGTAGAGGCACATGTGGGTTACAGACTGGGGATGCATGAAGAAGAGATTTGATAATTTTCCTTAAATATCTGCAGATAATTTTCCTTAAACATCTGAGGTTCTGCTAAAAGAAAAAAAAAATCACTAGCACTAAAAGTTGTCATCACTTACCAAATTTTCCTATTTATAGTATTTATCTCTTGTTTAAAAAATACATTAGTGCTCTGTGTCACAACTGCAAGTTTGATTAAATTCTCACTTGCCCGGGTACATTTTAGACCTTGAATCTGTAGATCTAAACCATCAGGCCCTGGTACAAGTATTCATATAAGAAGAAGCATAAAAAATGCAAAATGGGGAGTTGGGAGAGAGAAGCAGCATGTTTATTGATGCTGATTTCATACAAAGTGCTATATGGAGTCCTTTGACTATGCTGTCTTCATTTCATCCCAACAATAATCCTTTGTGGAGCTATTATTACCCTGTTTTCCTAAAGAGAAAATTGAGAGGCTGAGGTTAAATAACTTTCACTCAGCAGGTAAGCAATCAACTCAATACATCTGAGGGATGGATATATGAAGGAGGAAGACATTTTTATTGCTGATACTTCCATGAGTAGTCTAACTGCTATTATTTTATTAGGTTGAATGATACAAAGGTGCCAATCTTCAACTGTTTTTCATCAACAAAATTTCTTTCATAATTTAAGAATTAGTATTAGCATTAGTATCAGATTTTTCCTTATCCCAAATTCCATCCCATCCCATTAAAATCAAATATTTACTCTAAAAGAACACAAGTATTCATAATTTGTCATTTTGTCAACATTTCAAGGGCTGAACTTGTTGATACAAATCTTTTAAGAAGTTAATTGATGTCTGTTTGAAACTTTCCTGAGTAAGGTACAATTAATGCCAGCCATAAAGGAAAAAGATGTTTTTAATTTTATGAATGCCATTAAACCTCTAAAAGTACTCAGGGATATTCTACCTAAGGTATACTGAAACTTTACATTCTAGAATTTCTCCCAGTAGTTAAATCTTAATTTGTGGTGTTGGAAAGGAAGGTTTAATTGGTATCAATTCATGTCCAGTGATAACAACTGTACTGCAATTTAAGCTACATGGTTTATTTTCATGTAATTACATATTAGCGTTATTTAATCCATGCACTTATATACCAAAACCACAGATTGCACAACTTAACCGTTAATGGGTAGTTATGTGGATCAAGAATTTTAACAACAGAAGGTTACTTAGTAGTTTCTGTTCTTTACATTAAAAGTCATGAGATGGTTATTTTCCAGGAGCCTATTACAGCATAAGTGATGCCATGTAAAAGTATCATGGTAACTGTATAAATGTCAAAATGTCACAGAACTTACAAAAACTTAAACGCCAGACTAATTACTAATTACTTTTTAAATATGGAAATAAAGTAGCTAATTCTTCAACATTAATTTTTACAGCATGACATCTTTATTTTGATTACTTAAAACCTAAGAGGAGTAAATTTGACTTAACCTTAACCATAGTAAATTATAGAGACAGTTTTGGGGTTGATGTAACAATTGGATAGAATTCAATATTTTTCCTAATTTTCCATGAAGCTGCCTGATTACACGTTTATTGAATGAATTAACAAATGAATCACTGAATGTACATATACACAAATGAATGGATAGGAGGATGACTCTTCAAAGGCATTAAGTCTGTGACTATACCATTGTTACTCCATGGCCTTGAATAAATACCCTGCATTCCCACTGCACTGGCATAGTGAGGAACGCTGATTACCCAGCGTGGCTGGGAGCCAAAGTATGCTGTTCAAGACGTAAAGGCTTAAGGAGCCTGGGAATAGCTGGGGTAAGGTAGTTTGATGTCCCTCTCTGGCTACTGATCTGCCCCCACTGCAGTGTCTTCCACTAGCCATCTTACAAGAACTCAGAAGTCCTGGAGAAGTCATAAGGGCGAGTTTGGGGCCCCTTGGCTCTCAGAAGTTGTTGAGACCTAATCCTGACTGCAGCTGAGAACCTGGCGGAAGCCTTGGATCTGCAGCAGGATCCCTTGGAGATGGCAGGTATGATGCCCCATTAGGGCCTAACTAGAGGTCATGAGAGGGTGCTCTGAACACAGAAAGGGGATACTAGTGAAGAAATCAGGGGCTGAGTAGTCAGAGAAGCTTCAGTGAAGGTCATTCCTGAGCAACTCAGAAAATTGCTTCTACTTTCCACCAATTTAGGGTCTTTTTCTAATTTGGGCTTATTTTCCTCCTTCAAGCCTCAGTGAGGCCAGGTATAAAAAACTTCCATTCTCCACCTCTCTTGAGACCAAAGATCATTTGATCCTTCTGAAGACCATGCATATCCCTATGAGACACCAGGCTATAATTTTTCAACCTGAGTTGAGACCACCAAAGTCAGTTAATGGCCCCTGAGGACCCGTGGGCCTGGGTTCCAGGTTCCAGGCCCTGGAAGAAGAGAAGATAACAGACTTTCAAGGTGCTATCATCTTCCTCATCAACTTGCAGTGTTTTTACCACCTCCCCACCCTGACCCAAATCTAGAGCTCAGAATCTTTTCAGTAGTCTGAACCATGCAGTTGCCTCCTCCCCAAGGTATGATAAAGTCAACAGTGACCATCTACATAAATGAAGAGAAACTACTTTGGGTCGATGGCATGAAATTCAAGCCAATACGTTTAATTTTATCTTGGATCTTCACCATGTTAATGAAAGGTAAATTAGAAACAATGAAACATGACGATTTGCTCTAAACCATAGCCAGTCTGCGTGATCTAAATGATGCAAAGAACTCGAAATTACATTATCATTACTTAACCAGATCCTCCCTGATCTTAATCACATGGTATTGCTGGTGCTGGGATACGTCACAGGATAGCTCTATCTTAGAGTGAGGGGCTCTGTGCATCCCTGTGTGTCTCTGGGTGTCCAGGGAGCAGAAGCCAAGACTCACGGAACGCGGGAAGAGTGGGCAGTGCTATCAGGAGGCATGGCTAACTCTGGAATATACATGAACTTCTCAACGGCCACAGGGGACAGTTGGAAGCACTAAAAAAGCAATTTCAAGATATTATCATCCTCAAGAGCCTATTTTTATGGCTTTAAATAACAGTTACGGTGACTATATAAAGTTATTTTCTTCTTTCCTTCCTTCCTTCCTTCCTTCCTTCCTTCTTTCTTTCTTTTTGCTTTTTAGGGCTGTCCTATGGCATATGTAAATTCCCAGGCTAGGGGTCGAATTAGAACTACAGCCGCCGGCCTACACCACAGCCATAGCAACGTGGGATCTGAGCTGCATCTGTGACCTACACCACAACTCAGGGCAACACCAAATCCCCAACCTGCTGAGTGAGGCCAGGGATCAAACCCGCATCCTCCTGGATACTACTCTGATTTGTTCCCATTGTACCACCATGGGAACTCCCTCAAGTTATTTTCTTAAAACTGTACCACTGGCATTTGCATATTTAGTTCATAAAGTGCTACATCTTTCTCTGATGAGGAGATAGATTCTGGTCTGGTTGAGAGTCCTCATGATACTTCCTTGGTAACTGATAAAACAAGCCACAGAGCATGTTGGAAATACTAGAGGGTCTGGATCCCAGCAGACAGGGCTGCTCCAGGCTCTTGGAAGCATTTACTAGCATGGGTTCTGGGGCAGGCTTCTTACTCCTGGCGAGGAGTAAGTTTCAAAGTCTGCTTTGTGGGGTTCTTATAAGCCTGAAAACAAAAACATATAAGATAGGTAAAAAGCCTAATAAAATGTCTGCCACATAGGAAGTTCTTGATAAATGGCAGCTTTAGCATAGCCATGGTTATTGTCAAATGGGTTTTTATATGCCATGGATGGATGGGGTCATGTCTGAGAAAACAAACATCTACAGACTGAATAGGAGAGGGTCTAGACATCATTATACAGAAATTTCAGTATATGTGCCATTGATAAGAATACATTTTGAAAGTATAACCCCATTCATACACAACATATTCATTTAATTGCTCCTCATAAATGGCTTTTGCCTTTATTTTATTATTATTATTATTATTATTTTTTTGTCTTTTTGCCATTTCTAGGGCCGTACTTTCGGCATATGGAGTTCCCAGGCTGGGGATCGAATCGGAGCTGTAGCTGCCGGCCTACACCAGAGCCACAGCAACTTGGGATCTGAGCCGTGTCTGCAACCTACACCACAGCTCACGGCAACGCGGGATCCTTAACCCATTGAGAAAGGCCAGAGATCGAACCCGCAATCTCATTGTTCCTAGTCGGATTTGTTAACCACTGAGCCACAATGGGAACTCCTTGCCTTTATTTTAATGGGATTAAATTGTACTTTTGAAATTCAAGAAGAGAAAGATAGTAGGAAATAGTGAACGGGTAAAGAACGCGGAAGAGCTCAGATGATAATGCCTTCTTATGCAACTCTGCTTCTTCAGAGAACTCTGCTGCAGGCCTGCGTCAGGCTGAGCAGTTCCTGATAGTTCCATCCTACTGACCCAGGTAAAAGGTGAGTGAATTTGAGAACTAAGTTTGCAAAAAAGCTATACTTTCTAACAAAGGGTCTTCTGTCTAAAGGAAGTCCGTCTCCCCTGGGAGAGTTGTGTCAAATTGCTAATCAGATGGGTCGTTTTTGAGACAAGAATCAAGACAAGGGCTAAGAAAGTAATAGAAGATCCTTCCAATCTGTTTTGATTTGATTTTTGGAAACCTTTCTAGCCCTCTGACTAAAGCCACTGTCCTTCCCCATGTCCAACCTCCCCCAACACTTCCACTTCAGTGAAAAAGGAAAGGTATCGTCTCACCTGATTTCTGGCAGAACTCATTCCTCTGTCTAATGACACGCTCACATTCTTCTTCATCACACTGCTTTATGTACCCCATGACCTGGGTATCCTGCTGACATTATCTTCTCCTTCTGCAACCACATCTCCTTTCCCTACAGCCTGTTCTTACATTTTAACCTCATTCTACATTACTACATCTAGAAGTGGGATGTTAATTAGATTGATTTTTCTTTTGATTACAGACAATTTATGCTTTCATACTGTCTAGATAGAGTGTTAATATATGTTGACCAGGAACAAATCATGGGAAATTCCTTACGAACTTTGTCTTTTCCTGCCTCTTAAAAATCTAGTTTCTCCACCAGAGGGGCCTTATATTTGTGGGTCTCTGTCCACATATTGCAAGCATTATACAGAGCATTCAATCTCCAGTGATAAGAAGTCCCAGAACTCAGAAGAATTCAAAAGACATCATCTTGTACATATCTTTAAATTATGTGATGGCTTCATGCAATCATGCATACACTAAAAATATGGCTATGGTTATAACACTGTAAAATACATTTCTCATACAGATCTTTATTTGAAAGATAAATAAATAGCACTGCCATCAAAGGTTTATGAAATGCCTTAATTTTTAATCTGTAACATAATTCCTTAAAGTTCAGGATAGAAAAATGCTAATGTTTTAAACATGTTTCATCTTGTATTATTGAAAATTCTTGTTGTGTAATTCAAATAACTGAATGAAAAGCAAAGTAAACTGAGTTCATTAGAGAAATAATAAACTTCCTCTGAATGTTTTCAGAAGTTAAAATATTGCATGTAATAGTGACCTCTTAAAAAGAGTTTAAATAGCATCAACATTATCTCCAATTTATTTTTAGAATACCTTCAGAGGTAGGGATTTTTCAGATTCTTTTGTCTCTGCATGAACAAGGGTTGATAGCTTGAGACTATAATGTATTACTCTGGAAAGCTTCGGTCTGTTACATAAATCATCTTAACACTCAGCAAGAATTGTCCAACAGTGCCATTGATGTGCTCAAGCCAATGATCCTGCAAACAATTTTTTTGTCTTTCTTCACATGTTAGACAATAGCAATAAATCATCTTCATTTAAAAACCCACAATGTACTAATTTTTCAAGCAACAGTTATCAAAAGGCAATTTTGGGTAGAACATACTACATTTGTTTTATTTGTGCTCATTTGTTTCTGTAATCTGTGTTAAGTAAAAGGCAATGAGCACTTCATTTGCCATGGAAGCATTTGCTATGAACCTACTATGTGTGAGGTTTCCTGCAAAGTGTGATTTGAGATACAAAGTACTATTAAGAGTTTGTTATAAAGGAAGTGAATTAGAAGACATATAAAAACTTAGGCCTCCAATAAACAGCATGTTGGATTGTCAAACTAAATGATATCTGAGTGGAAATGAAAGAGGAATTACTTGAAGCTGGGATGATGGCGGGGGGAGTTGTTATAGCAGATTTACCCTGATAAGAGAGCCCAAGGATCAGACACTTCTGCTCTGATGTAGTAAGTTATGAAGGGAGGACCACGAAGCTGACAAACAAGCAAGTCCAGACAAGGCAGGAAGGAGGTTCAACAGGGAGGTTATGTCTTCAATCTCTAAGAAAACTTCAAGGGCAAGACTGATCCCACAGATCAAAACAAACTTTGGGGTACCAGGCCCAATGTGAGCCTTTACTGGGATTTATTTTTATTGGATTATTAAAAACCAGAGTGCAAAGCCTGAACAAGATCAGACAACAGGGCTAACTTGAGGCTGCTTCAGAGAATGTCTGACATAGGGGTGCTGGGGCAGTGGGCCAAGCCCGCTCAGATCAGGGCTGGGTGGGGCAGGGAAGTCCAACCGTCTTTTTCTTAGTGTCATGGCTGCTGCTAGGACCACTCTCCAGGACTTCCAGAAAAGTCCTTAGCATACAAGAGTTTACATACAAGAGTTTCTCCTGCCATAGTTCATAAAGGATACTGGAGTGGGGAAGAGATTCATTTCCTCTCAGTATCGTATGAGTCTCCAAGCTGAATTTTTAGGCGACATTTTAAAACCAGGTGTTGTGTGCAGTTGTCATAAGGACCTCCCCTTTGACTAAAAAAAAAATACTTCTGGGAAACAAATAATGTACTCCCCCCACAACCCACAACCACAGGGTGATGATTAGGGAGACGAGATTGAAGTGGAGAGGCTATTTCTGCAACCCTAGAGGGGGCCCAAGGATGTTCTGGTAACAGGTCATCATTCTACATTCAGTGTTTAAAGGGGATAATTAAAACATTTAATTTCATTGCTTAGAATAAATTTTACATACAAATGCAGTCTGCCTTTCTTTTTAGTTTTTCAGATGTCTTCAATTCTCAGATTGAGTTCATATATTCTGAGATTCAGTTCTACATTTTTTGATTTATTTTATAAATAATTCATGTTAACTAGAGAAAAAGAAGAAAATATACATGAAGAAATCACTCTAATTCAACCATCTTGGGAAAAAAACCCATACTACTAAAACATGTGTATCTTTCAAGATTCTTTTTAGTCCATATTTGCTATACTGTTTTGGGCTTTTGTTTTGTTTTCAGTAACAAAATCAGATAAAAAATCTCTAATTTTGGAGCTAGAAATGCTATGTGCAAATCTCATGTCATCTCTTAGTAGATATAGTTACTTAAATCTTCTAACCCTAGTTTCCAAATCTGTAAAATAGGAATGATAATTCCGTCCACTTAATTAAGGGCATATCAGGATTAATTAAGATGAACGAGATAATGTAAATAATGAGTAATATATTAGCTTGTGAGAGCTATCAATAAACATTAGCTACATTATTATTATTGTACCATCAGACAATTTAATCTGATCACTTAAAATGGATTGCGAATAATTTCTCATGTCAATAAACATCATCTACATTATTGTTTAAATGACTCATATTATATCACTGCATGCATGTTCTATAATTTACTCCACCAGTTTCTTATTACCAGACATTTAGGGTATTTCTAATTTTTCTCTATTATGAACCACACCATGATGAATAAGCCTATGCATTTTTTCCCCTCGGATAATGTTCTAGAGTTCTATACTTATGTTTAAATGCAATTACAGAATGCTTGCTTGAGAGAAGACCTCAGAGACTATGTCCCCATTCAGTAGATGAGAAAAATGAGGCCCAAAGAGGTTAAATGATTTGCTTGTATTTAGAGAACTAGTTGGACAGAGAGGAAACTCATAGCACAATTATGTAGAATTTTTTTACTTTTAACCATTGAATAAAATGCTTTACATTTTTATATATTATTTTAAAGTATGTATGCCTTTGAGCTTTAATAAATTTTCTTTTTTTGTAGACTCATTTTAAAAAACATTGTATTAAAGCATAATTAATGTAATAAATTTTCTTTTTTTAAAAAAACCTGTGCTAAATTGATTTTTGCTTATGGTCAGATTCTTTTTGCTAATCATAAGCAGGAAGCCAGCATGGAATTGAGCACTCGGTGTTGGCCTATTTTTCTATGTATACTTTTTTAATGTAAACTTCAAAATACACTGTGTTTACGGCGATTCTTTTCATTTCTTCCTGTTGCATAGGAATCAGTGAGTGTCAGGTATGTAAACTCACGTTCTTCATGAAGAAGCCAGATGAGCAGAGGAGGGGAGCTAAGCAGATGGTTTCTGCTCTCATTTGGCTCCTCCTTCAATCAAGGGGGCCAGAAACAGGAAAGATCATCATACTCTGATAGGCAATTCCTATTCTTTGGATCTTTTACCAGGAAGCAATTTTAAGTGGATCATCTCACTTCCCATCTTCTTCACTACCAAGAAAGCTTACGCTGAAGTGGAGGTGAAGATAGGGGCAAGGAAAAAGAGCTGAACAATTGGAGACAATTTCCTGACTTTAATGGAGCTAGGATTCCTCCTCCCTCAGTTACCCAGAAGTGTGATCCCTGGGAAGAACCTTGGCATGGGTGCAACGGCTTCCACGGAAAGACCTCCTATACTTTGTTTACCTTTTGGTGGAGAAAACAAAAAGCGCCAAGAACGGAAGATTCCTGGATTCATACAAGAAGAGCAATGAAAATACAGAGGAAACAGGGATAGCTATAATGGCAAAAGTATGGAAAAGGCTGGAAAAGAGGGGGAGAAAGGAATCACGGCTCTGGATAAAAGAAACCAGGACCTGCAAATAAACACCTCACCTCTGCACAGCTTTTATGTGCGCTTGAGCAAATAGGAAATATGCAATTCAAGTAGAAATATGAAAATGCTGCTTTTGGAGGTAAAAGATGGTCGAATATCTGTAATTTTATTTGTTTCAACCTGCTATTTTTCAGGGTATTCTCACACATTAACACACTGCAGTTATCTTAATACTAATAAGGAATGAGGTTAGCATATCAACGTATTTTTTGTCTTTTTTTTTTTTTTTAATTTTTTTAGTGCTGCACCCATGACATATGGAGGTTCCCAGCCTAGGGGTCGAATGGGAGCTACAGCTGCCGGCCTACACCACAGCCAAAGCAATGTGGGATCTGAGCTGCTTCTGTGACCTATACCACAGCTCATGGCAACGCGAGATCCTTAACCCACTGAACAAGGCCATGGACTGAACCTGCATCCTCATGGATACTCGTCAGGTTCATTGCCCCTGAGCCATGACAGGACCTCCAGCACATCAACATTTTGATCTTAAAGTCCTAAAATAGTGTGAGGCCTCGCTGAACAAGGACTGAGTCTGATTTGGGCATTAGGCTTTCCTGGGCCAGAATCTTAGCTCAGGTATATACTATCTTTTCGATGTCTGGCCAGTCCCTCTACCACTTTCATCCTGGAGGAACTGTTTTAAGGATTAAATGAGATAATGCATGCAAGGACTTTGCTTAGTTCCTCACAGAGACAGGTAGCTGTCAACTTCCAGTTACTATTTTTATTTTGGGTGTACTTCATTCACTACCTTGGGGGTATGGGAGTGCTAACCTAACTTCTAGCCAAGCAGAAGCTTCCTACTAAAACTTACCATCATCTTGACAAGCAAGAAGTTTAACTGAAGTCAGAGTATAGGAAATTAATAGCTCAATAGTCAAGAGAACAGATAAGTTGAGGCCTCCCTGTGGGCAAATTCAGAGCTGCTGGCCCTGCTCCACCCCTTCAATCCTAGTCCTTGCCCCCAACTCCTACTCCTCAAGGCCTCTCTGGTTTGTGGGTTCAGAAAATAACTACTCACAGTGGGCTTAGCACTTCTTGAAGGCAGGCCTTTTCCTAAAACACCAGGAGGCCCAGGCACATCCAGGGAAGCCTCCATTACCCATCTCAGATCGTGGCCGTCAAAGCCCTTTCTAGTTTCAGACAAGACTGTTCTATTTGAATAATTTGATGCCAGTCATTGGTTTGACTTTGCCTGCAACAGGATCTATGATCATAACCTACAAACAACAAGGAATATATGGAGAGTATTTTCCAAGATAGCCACCAATTAATCTCAAACCATTAGGTTAGAAATTTTTATATCCAAACTGTGAAATAACACAGATCAGAAAAAACACACGAGAAAGAAAGAAAATATGGATATAAAGATTAAGCTGAAACCCTCTTTGTGTTTCTGGGAAATCCAGCTAAGTCTGCTCCAAACCTGAGCAACTGAAACTGCAAAGGGAAATGTGACACTTTGTAAAAATGTGTCTCGGAGGCAGGTGAGGATAGAAGGTCTCAGAACAGATGGGGGTGGTGGTAGGGAGGAACACCTTAGCTTTTCCAAGCTTCAATTTTCTTATACTAAAAGTGGGCAAAACTGCTTCTCCTTGACATATTGGCATAATACAATTTTAGTGTTTGTTTGAAACCATCTTTAAGCGTCTTGGAAGTGGAGTTGGCATAGACAGATGACATCATTCAACATATTGCTATTCTTAACTTGAAATACCATTTGTAATTTTTAGACATTCTTTGGTGACAGGTTTATTATAAGTGATAAGAAAAAACCTAACACACACAAAATTTAACAGAAGGATGTATATATACATATATAAGGATATATATATATATTATATATAAATTTAACAGAAACGATCATTTAGCTTTTCATCATTATTCACGTGCAAAGAAAAACATCTGCAAACTGACTGTGAACAAGCCAAAGGGCTATTTTCACAATGTCACAAACACAAGTGTGTCATTCATAAGTCAGGCTCTGAGCTGGAGTCACAGACCTCTTACCAGTGCCTAAATGTCCACGTGGTGCCTGATGCTTTTTGAGAATCTGTTTTGCCACACATTTCATTCAGATAGGTTCATAATTTTTATCACTGAGATGCGTTTGCCTAATGCTTGAAAAAACATACTATGAGACAATAACAATAAAATTCTCAAGCATACTCAGCAACAAACATTCATTTTCTGAAATAAAAAATGAGTCTTATATTCGCAAATCCCACAGCTTGGAAATGTATATGATACACAACATTTAACCTGTCAGCAGCCTCATTAGTGTCAATGAGTAGGAACTGGCAATCAGTAGATGGTGTGCTCTGTATGTGTTTACGCTTTAAAATGTTTCTCAAATAGCTGTGCTACAGAGGTTGATATAAAATGGACAAATGAATTTCAGTTTAAATTTTACGGTCTACTTAAAAATATTTTGAGGAATTCTATTTCTCAACTGATCATTTATAGGTAACAGAGTCAATATCCAATTAATAACGATAATAACAATAATAAAGACTGAGTGGGTAAAAAAAATGATCTAAATTTCAATCATACCAAAATGTAAATTATCAAGAAAACATCCAGAAAGACTAATGTATATTTGATGATCAAGAGCCCTAAGATATATATTTGTATGGTGCCAGTCTTCAGTGTCCATATAGTTATTAAGATATTTTTATAAACTGTAAGAAATATGTGAGCTATTTCAAGACATAATTCTGAAAAACAGACTTCCATGTACGAAGCCAATTTAGGAAGAAAACAACATAAACAATAGTAACTTGTGTGCTCAAGTGAAGCATCTTTTTAATTTTGAGTAATGAAGATGTCAAGCCAAATGCTAGAGTAGTTTAACTTAATTAGGTGGCCTATTTTTCCAGGCATCCTTTCATTTCCCATTGAAAACTCAGCTTGTATGCAAGGCAACAAGAGCAATTTCGTCTGTAATGAATACCTCCGGGACTGCACAGAGTAATCATTTGAATGCTACACTGAAGACTGGTTTGAGTAACTAGTTTGGGCTTGTTAAGATGCCAGACTTTGTTGGACTAACTAGATTACTCAAAGCCTGGCAGCTCTGCTTTTTTATTGGGTGAATGGTCAAAAAGTCAAGTTGACCTTACTCCTGAAATTTATGCCAAAAGGAACCAATCTAAAAGTAATTGGTCTAATTTATGGTTCAAATTTATGTCACAATCATGGAAATTTTATGGCCTATAGTCAAGAGATTATTTTTTTTTTCGAAAGTGTTTTAAAAACATTGTACCTTCTAGGTCCTGCTGTTATACCTCATTTACACTCTACCTAACTTTGGGAATTTTCTCATTAGGAAAACATGTAACTAAAATATAGATATAATTATTAATATGTTTGAAAAATCTCAAAGTACTATAATTCTAACAGTATATTTAAGAGAATACTGTACAAAAAAGAAGCTGGAAAGTCCTGTTGGTTCTGTTGCCATTGTACCGCCTATGCCAAACTGCAATATGATCTTATTGTAAGGATAACTACCTGCTATTATCTAGTTTGTTATCACATTAATTCTTTGAGTCTTGGATTTGAAATAATTCTCTGAGGAGACAGGAATGCAGGTGTCTTTTGTTAATGCTGAGGTGTGTTGACATCAAGGTGGAGGGGTGCTCCTGGAATGGAATGGGCAAGGCCAGATTTTGCTATGTGTCTGTACAGCAGGGCTGAAAATCATTGCAAGTAGAAGACCCAAAGAACTCATGTGATTAAAACACGTACACAAATTGTTCCTTCATCTTTCAAGAAATAATGTTGCATACTTGTGTCAGGCATCATCTAAGCACAGGAGACCCGGAGAGAAAGAAGACTGAGTCCTACCACAGTCAGGCAAATACGTGGCACAGTAACTCCAACCAGAGGCTGGAGGGGTTTGGGGAGGTGTGAGTTGGGGAAGAAAAATGGATCGTTCAGCAACAGTGAAAAAGACGGAAAGGTGGAAGTAAGACGAGCTGAGTTAAAGAGAACCTGGAAGGTTGTCCAGAAATCAGGCAGTAATTGCACAGAAGGAAAAGCGGAGACAGTCAAGAGTGACGCAGAGAAGTAGAATCACCACTATCTGGGATTAACAGGGCTGAGTGTACATGGGAGACTCTCCAAGTTTCTGTCTGGGTGACTGGGTGGGTGGTGTTAACTCTCACGACTACAGGCAATACAGGAAAAAACGAAGTTTGGGAGGTGAGGGAGTGGGCTGGAGGTGATGAATTTCGATCTGACGAGTGGATATGTTGAGTCTGAGCTGTTAGGGGCAGGTGCCAGGGGGTTAGAAATCAAACCTGAAACTCACATGAGCGCTACCCCAAATGTACAGACCTCTTCAGCCTTTCCACTCAGCATGGATGATGTGAGACTTATGCTAAATGCTTAGTTGTAAGAAACAAGGAAAAAAAAAATTGCAGTATTTTATCACTGTTATATTTAATCTTGAGACTTGAGGACCATGTAAGAGAGACAATTCCAGTGGGGGAAGAGAAAAGAAGCAGAGAGAAAACTGATCACAACCTGAAAATAATCTAAAATAGGATTCAAGTCAAGACATTTGGTGCTTTAGAGTTTACTATGATGCTCAGAATTAACAACAAAAATTAGTCCAAGCTTAAAGGATAACTGTTCACCGAAGGAAGGAAGAGAAGAAGAAGAAGAAGAAAGGAGGAAGGGAAGGTGGGAAGGAATGAAGGAAGCAAAGAAGTAGGGAGGGAAAACAAAGAAATGGTTTATCAGAGTCCAGGCTAAGATCAAAGAGGAAGTGATTTGCTGAAAACATGGTTCAATCAAGTAACTGAAGCTTCTCCATGAACTGACACTAGAAAATCCTCTTTATTTTATTTTTGTCTTTTGTCTTTTTAGGGCTGCACCCTCAGCACATGGAGGTTCCCAGGCCAGCGGTCTAATCGGAGCTGTGGCTGCCGGCCTACGCCACAGCCACAGCAACGCCAAGTCCTTAACCCACTGAGTGAGGCCAGGGATCGAACCCGCAACCTCATGGTTTCTACTTGGATTTGTTTCCGCTGTGCCACGACGGGAACTCCTAGAAAAATCTTCTGATGACCCGCCAGTGCCAGTGATTATTTCTTGTATATTAAACAAACAAACGAACAAACAAACAAACACAGAGCCTCTCAACCTTTTCCACCCAGTACCTGAACTGAGGTACACATGAGCACTTAAGTGTTCAGACATTCAGGGAACCGGTAAAGAATACTGCCCATGTGTGGAAGCACAGAATGAATAGGCACTACTGGCCCCTTAGCCAGGGTCTAGAAACCCACAAAGAAATTTTGCCTTGCATGGTTCAAATTCTACCCAGAGTTAAGAAAAAATTGAATGATATTTAAAGTACAAAGTGGCCAGCACACTTAGAACCATGATAGGAAAAAAATAGTCAATACTCTAAGAGTGAAGCCAAGGAGAAGTAGAAATGTCATGGTTTTTATCATACAGACATCAGGCTTATTATAGGGCATTATATCAATGTAAAAGCTGCCTATAAATTATAAAATTATATGCAAAAAAATTTTGAGGATTTGTATACACTAGCTTAAGCAGTATGGATTCATGCAGCAGATAGTGCCAGAGGGTCCTTTGGGACTGCCTAAAAGAATACCATTAATTTTTACAGTGTTACTTCCATTTCTGGAGCCATTCCAGCACTGGCTTTCTATAAAAATCATTTCAGGTTTAGAATTATGCTATTTGCTTGTAGCAACATCACAGGAGCAGTAGTGCACCATATGCTGCTACTTAGCAACTTAGTCTATAAGTCCCAAAGCATGTACTGATTTGAAAATTGAACAGGAATTATAATTGTTGAATGATACTAAGAGGCAAGTTGTATTGGATTACTAAACTATGCAGATGTTTGATGTTATGTAGCAAAAGGAACAAAGGTATTTTTTTTCCCTGCAGGATGACTAAAATCTTATTTATAGTTGCCGAAAGGGATACATTGATTAAAATTTCCTAAAAGAATACCAGGTAATGAATTCTTAAACACACTATAATACAGTAAACAAAAGGAAAGTTAAGAGTAAAATTTAGCTAAGGCCATTCAACTTACGTAATTTTTGAAGCTTATTCCCCGCCAGGGTATGTATCATCTTACATTAGTCAAATTTTTTTAAACAGCACATTGCGAAAACATTTTCATATACGCTACATTATTAAAAACTAGTTTGCTTCTGGCACACAAACCTGTCATATCTTTACAAAGCACATAAAAGTATTTGGAGTTCTTTGCTCCTTCATAAATTATTACTGGTATTTAAAATATTCTTGGTAACTCTTGACTGAAATACTATGAAAAATGTTAGTTGTTTAATTTTAGTCAGCACTTAATATTATCCATTGCACTTGAATTTAAAAATCTAAGGAGCCAAGTTGTTATGATGCATATGCTTTGAATTTGCAATCCTTTATCCCAAAGTCTTTGAGAGGGACATAATGATTCTCTGAAAGGGAGCTGCTGGCTTTATAACAGCAATCATTTATTGACTTTGTGTTTCTACTGTTTCAAACAAATTCAATTAGCCCTTACACTTCAAAACCCTAAAGGCACCAAAGAGATGATACCGGGTTGCTTTAATCTAATAGTAATACTAAACTTGTCAGTACAGTTTTGGGATTGATGGTTAGAAGAAAATTAATAGTAACATTTTTCATTTTTTAATCAAACAGTCCAACTCAGAACTTGGATCTTGGAGGCTACTTAGCTGAATGAATTCAAGCTGAATGAATGGAAGGAGATACAGTCCGGATCTTTGAACTTAATGATGACCTCTCATCTGAACAATACAGTATAGTTTCCAGAATGTCTGCCAAGGAAGGTAGTGATCAGAATGACTCCTAAATGCAAAGTTCACGGAGAGGCACTCCTGCCTCTGTTTTGAGTTAAGCCTAAGACATTCTGTTCTTAGAGAAATTTCAAAGCCCCAGAGAGTGCACCGCTGACATATACATTAGATTTAATTCACTGACAACCACCATGAAGAAAAAGAGTCTTATTTTTGTTCCCTCTTCCTCCACTCCTCCTAGTTATCAAATCTACTCGGGCAGATAAGTAGGCACTGAAAACAAGTTTTTTAATGTTTGAGTTTAAAGCCATAGTTACTGACACATGAAACTCCAAGTTACTATGGTTTAATTCTCCTAGAAAAAAAAATATACTCAAGTCCACAAAACGCTCTTGTGAACGCTCCCTCACTTCCACTTATTCATTTATTTATTTTTGCTTACAATGTCCTTACATATTATAGTATATGGCACCCTAGGGTAATTACCATTTTGCTTCAAATGCCTTCTCTGCATCAAAGGGCCCGGTCTTAAGTATCTAAAAATAAATAGTCAAGCATTTACTTTTATAAATGTTACCATTTACATTTTCACTGGACTGTTGTTGTCACTTCTCATGATTAAATACCTCGTCAACCATTCCCAGTGAAATGGATACAAACATGCCTTTCAAAGGTTTCCATCATATCATACATTTTGGCTTGAAAGCAGCCATGCAGCACTCACTGGCCACGTGATTTTGGTGATCAGTGTAACATTTCATTGAAAACTGCCCCAATGGTTGATAACCAAGGCTATTTGTGACTTGTGTAGCTTATAATGATTAACTCATCTATAGTCAGAAGCTCCAATAACCTGCACCTGTAAAGACTTTATTTCCTAAAGGTAAAACAACTGTTTAGGAAAGATCATGCTGGCAAAACAGCTGCTTGCCGTTCTGGAGAGGAAACAAGGTATTATCTTTCAACAAATGCCAACTCCGGTGTTTTATCAGCTCGATCTCATTAACTGGAAACAAGGCTTAAATGCTTTGTTTATAAATTATGATTATTCCTGATTGCGGCAGTTACTGATAGTGCTACTCATTTGCAATGCAACTCTTTGAATTTGTTTAATTACAATTTGAAACAAGGCAGAGAAGATTAATTAACCCACCTGGCTGGCTGGCACATAGTCCTGGCTCGGCTCTGTCATGCTCATATACATGTTCTCACCGTCAAACTGCGAATGAAATAACAGTAAACATTCAGCAATCTTGACTGCGTGCATGTTTGTTGTTGTTGTTGTTGGTTTCACCATCAAACTGGAAAACAGTAGCCATAAAAAAATACTGTGGTTGGAAATATGGAAAATCTGTCACAGTGAGAGAGCCACATCTATTCTTTGATGTTTCTGTTATCTTTCCTGACCCTGGATGTCAGTGATTTTGAGTAATTAGTGCTCTAGTAATTACAGCAAGCAAGCAAGAAATGAATGGTTTCCTTTCATCTGCAATCTGTTTTAAAACAAAATGGCTCATTTTGCGTACCATGTATACATACTGCAGTTCAGCTGTAATGAAATATTAAATGGATGGCATGGTTTCTGAAAGAAAAGGATAATGGAAAATTTACTAAGGCACAGCTCAATGCATTGAGTTTGGCTCTCAAAAATGAAAAAGTGCAGAGTTCTCCTAAGAGACTAAAACTGGTTTCATCACAGTAGCATTATGATTAAGAAATTCTAACTTTATAATATTTGAAAAGAGCATGTGCCACTTCAAGCATGGCTAAGAATAATAACAATAGATAACAATACAAATATACAGGCTCCGTGATTAAATTTTCCTCTCCAAAGTTTTGCAAAGACATAGAATTAATGTAAAGTATTACAAATGCATAGAAATCCATATACAAATTTACAAGCTAGAAACAAGCTGGGAGGAGGAAATTCACAGGGGTAGGAGTGCAGAACTGTTGAACAGTTCAAGCAACAACAGCAATAACAACATCAACAACATACTTTGCATTATTTGGGTTTCTGAAAGCAGTAATCACTCCATTCAGACTTAATCCTCAGCTATCTTTAGTCACTTGATAAATAGGCAAAGCATTTCCCTTTCAGTTACAGGAAGATTTTTCCCAAGAAAATAATAAAATGGACTAATACAGCCAGCTTCAAAGAGCTGAGTCTGAATATACTTTCATTGCCAAACTAATTTCAGATGTGGGAACTTGAAAATCTGAAAAGTTACTTTTCAAGACAGAATAGTGTTGTAGATGGAGGTACAAGTACACAGTACTATGGACAGACATTATACACCATCAAAAAATTTGTGTTTAGACATGGCATTCCACCACCCTGAGCTGCTAGCATCAGAGGGCCGTACAAACACTACAGCTTTGGAACTGGCTCTGAACAGCAGCAGTGGGTGCCCTGAAGATTCGTATAAACATGAGCTGCAATGTAAAGACCTCCCTAAGGACACTGAAGTACTCATCAAGTTCAAAGAACCAAAGGATCCCTCAAAGAGCATCCTGCAAACAGATTTCATGTTACGTGAACAAACTTAACAGATCTGAAGTTACTTACTGAATGATGTGGTTGTTAGGACAAGTAAGAGATAACACACTCAGAAAAGAATAGCTGGACATTTTGGCTGTTCTGTCATCTGGCTTAGGAGGCCTGAGTCCAGGTGACTTACCCAAGGGTGCTTTTCCATCAGTCAGGTGAATACCTTCAACCCAAAGACAGTCTAGCCCCAATGCGATCCGCCTGTTACTCCTGCCAGCTCAAAACCTAACAAAGAGCATCATTTACCATTTCTCCACCCCCACCCACTGTTGGTTTGTTTATAAATGTTTTTAATCTTAAGATGCCAAAGAACCATTTAAAATATGGACAGTTTCTCTGACTATAGCAAACTGAACTGAACAGAAGTAGTGAACTGAATCAAATACTCCACTGCCTGTGCAGATTCTATAAATGTGTTACTTTCTATTTCATCTTCTCTTACTCATTTTCTAAATCTGGTGTCATTTTCAAGCCAACTAAGGCTTTGAAGTTTTGGTTTTAGTCTATTCAAAGTGTATGATAATTGAGTATACTCAATGTTACTGCTCCTAAGGACTCCTTCCTCAAAAAGTACCAATACTTAAGCAATATTGAGCCAAGGCTGAAACAGCATTTTGAAGAAAAGTTATGTGGCTATCGGAAAACAAACAAACAAACAAACAAACAATTTTTAAAGTACATTCTATGTACCTGAAATATACCTGTATCTTCACATGTATTAAATTATATGTATTAATTGATTTAATGTTCACAAGAAACAAGAGTTAGTGCCTACAAAGGCACAGAGAATTAAAGTTAGATGCTCAAAGTTATACAGCTCCTAAAAAATTCAACGCCAGGAAGTCTGGCTTTCTAACACATGCACGTAATCCCCAGAACATGCATACATATATTCTGAATTATAATGATAAGTTAGCTATCAGTTCTGAAAATAATGTCAATATAGCATCAAAGCAGAGTGATGACAGTATCTCACTGATGTTATACAGAATTTCTATGGAATTGTGAGGCTTTCAAAAAAGCAAGTCCCAGTGAGCTGCCAATTTAGTAATCAGGCTGGCAGAATACCCCTGGATGCTTTATAATTAAGCCTTAAAAGACTAGGAGGTGGTTTGATGGTTGATTTTATGTGTCAACTTGTCTGGGCCTTAGATGTCCTGATATTTGGTCAAATATTAATATGGGTGTGTCTGTGAGGGTGTTTTTGGACAAAATTGACATTTGAATTGGTAAAATGAATAAAGCAGACTGCTCTGCCTATTGTAAGTAGGCCTTATCCAATCAGCCAAAGGCGTGGATAGAACACAAACGCTGATGCTCCTGAGAGGAAAAGGGACTCCTCCTGCCGATTGCTGGACCTGGGATACTGTTTTCCGGCCTCTAGACTCCAACTGAAACATGAGCTCTTTCTTTTGGGTCTCAAGCCTACTAGCTTTTTTGGACTAGCCTATACCATTTATTATTGTTTGAATATTTTTTATAAAGAAAACAAACAAAACTTCCAACTATAGATCTTGGGACTTCTCAGCCTTCATAATCAGAGCCAATTCCTTATAAGAAATCACTCTCTCTATCCAAACACCCCCCGCCCCACACACACCCCCCTCCTGTTTCCCTGATGAACTCTATACAGGTGGCTTCTTCTACTACTACCAAGCTATTCGCAACTCATCTGAAAGCTTCTTTCCAAGGACCTGTAATGGAGAGATACCTAAAAAGATGACCTCTACCTCATGCTACTGCCTGCTTTGTAGGGGGGCAGCGGCCACAGTGATTTTGCTATGAGAGTCTCTAGCCTAACCATGCCCACTCCCCTGTGTCCTGGTGCATGTGAAATTCATCCACACCTCTTAGTCCAGACTGCCTTCCCTCCCTTCTACTTGTTGAACTGTTTCCTACGCCCTCCAGCTCCGCTCAGTCAGGGCTGCTCTGTCTCCAGCCTCTGATCCCCCACCGCCCCCAGGTAGCCCTCTGGTTCCAGGCAGGTTTTGTTGTTAAGGGACTAAGTCATTGGGCACTGAGGTCCCAGAAGAGAGGACACATCTTGGTTACCCTTAGTGTTGGTATAGCTTAGGGCCAGTCCTCAGGAAACACCTAATTAACAAAAATTAAATAATATGTGCTTGATTAAACAGATTACCTTCCTAGAGAAGGTGGTGACTTAAAACGATAGTTTGAAGGCTTCTGAAAGGGGATAATTCACAGTCTTACACTGGATTAAAATTGGTTGCTACCGGAGCAGAAGCCCTCAAAAAGAAAAAAAAAAAAAAAAAAAAAAAAAAAGTACAGAAATAGGATCCCATATTTAAATGCTGAAATCTTCAAGATTTAATTTAATTAAAAAAATGTAGACTGCCCAAGAATGAAGAGACCTGCCTATAAATTAACTTATGCCCTCTTTTTGAAGAATTTTGAGTGGCCAAAGACATATTTGTCAAAGCAGGCCTGGTCATTCCCCTTGTCTTTGGATAAACTCTTGAACCCGGGAGAAAAAGCAGCCAAGATCCTGGAGTCCTATCCCCTCCCCCCATCAGGTTAAAGCCATCCTTGACATTTTTACAGCTCCACCCAACCACACCCTGTCCAAGAGCTGTTCCCAGGGATCTCAACAGACCTCCTGCTGATGCAACGTTCTTATAATGCATCCTGTGAGCCAGTGTGTTGAGTGTATGCCCAGTTGTTATCTGAAGAAGAATTAGAATGCACAGAGTCCTAGAATTTTAGCCTTGGAGGTCCCTGAAGGCATCCTGTCTGAACTCCTCATGTTATGATTGAAGAAATAGACTTTTTACTGGTCATGCACTCCATCTGGGAATAGAATTGAGGTCTAGATTCCTAGAAGAGTTTTCCACTATGACACACTGCTTTATACTCCATCACCCATAAAAAATGAGGGATTAGATTTACAATGATTTGTGTGGTATGTCTGCATATGCCATCGTCTAAAAGGCACAGTATTTGCATTTTTATATTAATGACCCCAGTTCGCATCACCTAGTTGAACCTTATTTATAATAGTTATAACATTATTTTACTAAAAACAACGAACTGAATACTCCTTAAATTTGTTTGTCATAATTATTATTCTTAGAAGTCAACTGATTTTAGGCACTGTAACTTCTGAAACATATCTAAGCATCCTAGGACTTTAATTTCCACGTATTCTCAATTTAAAACCTGAAGCAAAATTTGAAGGAGTAAATAGGCTGACTTATTTAAATCTAAATGTAAATGGCATCAACTCAGGATTAGTCTTTCTGACCAAGTGCTTTATACTCTTTCTCGTGTTTTTATTTCAAAGCACCAGGGGATGCAATCACATGAAAAGTCATTTATAATCTTCTACTACAGTTTTTTAAAAATTGTTTTCAGAGGATATTAACCAAACCCATAATCCCACAGAGCTTTTCAAACTAGGTAGTTATTATTTCTTCTATTTAAAAACTGAAAGCAGACATCCAGCACTGTATGAATACAGTAAATGATGGGCAAAAACGGGCAATATTAGGCTCTGAAAACCGCTAACACAAGAAAAATCAAAGATAGAATGTGAAGTATAAATCAATCATTGGTGCTGCTATAGGTTTTAGGAAATGGGATCTTTTTAGGGAAACCATTAAAAGAAAACCAGAAAACTGCTTCTGGAGGAGGGGGAGGAGGACCTCGCGGGACTCATGAAACAGTACCTCATTGTATCTCCTGTAAGAGGGAAAACCTTACAGTTCTGGGTGTTTTCTGAAGGAATACTGGATATCTTTTTTTAAGGAGCTAAAAATGGAAATGTTTATAACAGGGAGTTAATTTGATATTTCTTAGAAGATAATAAATCATTACGAAACAGTAATAGCCTTAAAATAAAATATCCATTTTGTATTGCTTGGCTCAATGTAAGATTAGAAGTTATCTTTTTTTTTTTTTTTTTTTTTCTGTAGTGAAAGGAATATCTTAAGTTTGGCCAATGAAGGCAAAGACTTTTGCTGCTTCATGTAGAGCAAAGTATTCTGAAAGCTACAGCCTAATGTAAGAGTGGTGATGGGCGCTGAGCACAGCTGTCACCACTGTTCACATGCAGAGTAACGGGTAGCCAATAAAAATACAGCAAGGTATTTGCTCCTAGCTTGCTACGTATCCTCCATTCTCAAGGAACAAGGTCAGGAGACACTGGAGAGGGAGCATGTGCTTGTTTATCTTCCAGCTTCCAGTCTGACTGTGGAAATGTGAGATGGTCTAAGGCAGTCTGCCTCCACACGTTGCCAGACTGAATGAAACTGGTACTGGGCATGGGGACCAGCAAGGGGGTCCAGGAAAGTGGCTCTCACTCACTGAAAGGAGACCAGCAGAGCACAGCCCGTCAACACCCAGAGAAAAGGAAACAACTACTGTGGGTGCTTTGAAACGATGTGCATTCAACCTGGGAGCAAGCAGAGCTGAACTGGGAAAGAGAAACCACTCTCTGGGTTGGCTCCTGTCACTTGAACTTGAGTAGTAAACACTCTGCTGCTGATCTGAATGGCATGGAGAAGAAATATGACCTGAGCACAGAGTGGCTGCTTGAAGACTTGGCCACTGGAGGGGGAGAGAGAGAAAGAATAGTGTCCCCACAAGTACACTGTACCCACCACTTAGAATCTGGGAACTGAATTTATATTCTCATCTTTGTCCTAGTGATATATTTGTCTGGGGAAGAACTGTACACCATAGTTCTGTCATTAACTTCAATAACTAAGGCTTTCTATGACAGTGCTCTGCATGTATCTTGATCCTGTCCCGGTAAATGCTGTCCTACCCCAAGTCCCAGTGGCATGATTTGCATCCTAGCAGTAGTGTCCCTCTGCTGATAAAGGTATGGCTACATTGCAATGTTTGCTTGCCTTTTAAACAACTCTCTAAACTCATTAACTCAAATGCACTCTGTATTATTTGAAGTAGTCACGCTTAGAAGAGTAATACTTAATGGCCCCACACTTCAGACAATGATGCCCTCGTGGTTCGAACCAGTTTTAACATTTGCAGGCACTTTCTAACCCACTGAATACATTAAGCCATTTAATTTTTGTAACAGTCTTGTGATATGATGACTACTATTACTCCCATCTTACAGAACTGAGACACAGAGGAGTTAAGTAACCTGTCTCTGATGGGTCCAATCACACGTTCCCCACGTCTGTTCAGCCTGCCTGACCTTCAGGCCTTGACTACTGGCCTTTAAAAGAAAAAATTTTTTATTATAGTTGATTTACAATGTTCTGTCAATTTCTGCTACACAGCAAAATGACCCAGTTATACATATACATGCATTCTTTTTTTCACATTTTTCCCCATTATGTTCCATCACAAGTGAATGGATATAGTTCCCTGTGCTATATACAGCAGGATCTCACTGCTTATCCACTCCACACCACTGGTTCCCATGGTGATAGCCCCAGACCCACTATTTCTGCTGCCATCACAGCTACAGTTAGAGGGGCCCCAAGCACAGCACCAATTTACATCAAGAGGCTCTATCATCCTCAGAGGCTCTGCCATCCTTAGAGGCTGTGCAGCAGGGCTGGGAACACACCCCTAAGAGTGTGGGAGGAATACGGCCAACGGAGAGGACTGGCCCACAGACTTCCTGTGGCCTCTCTAGAGAAGTTTCTTATGCCTAACAAGCAGCGATGACCTGCTGCAGGGCCATGGCAGCTTGGAGATGTGGCTCTCCCTGCCTCCCCATGGTGGTCCTCCTCCTCCTGATGCGCCCCCCTGGATTCCCTGGGCTTTCAACACAGACTCTCCTTTTGGAGGCACCTGGAACAAGAGGACACCCAGTGAGTGAGTGGCCCAAGGTTAGTCAAGTGACAGGTCTCCACTGCAATGCTGCATTTCATCCTGTCTTTATTATGCTTTCGTTAAATTATTAAGGGGCATCAATTCTATTTTAAATTCCTATGCAGAGACAAACAAATTTATGAAACAGTAATAAATAGAACAAAGGTTTTCTGATATCATTAAAAGATCATTTTCTTTGAAAGAAAAATATGCAGGCTTTAAGAAAACTTCATTAACCCCAAATTCCCAATCACAAAGAAATCCATTTTCACTATACATTATTTAAGAAAGAAAAGAACGCCTGGATAAAAGCTAACTATCACTCCAAATCCATTCTGCTGCATTTAATGGAAATAACCAAATCAAAACATATTTGACATATGACACTGGTTTTTACTAAAAGGCCTCTACGAGGTGTCTGATATCAGAAAATCAGGAGCAATGATTTCCGATTCCATGAAGGAGTCTTGTTTTTGAAATGAATTTCCAAGTAATTATAAATTTCTATAAAGCAAACAGCTTTAAAACTATACTACGTAGTGGAAACTCAGTGTCATTTCAAACAATTGCTCAGAACATTCCTCTGACTTGTCACGTTGTAGACAAATTTTTCTGAATCCATCCACTAAGAGAACAATTTGAGAAGTACACTCAAACTTGCTGGCCAATCCTTACCTAAGCTCACTATTTCCACATCATATCAGCTCTCACCTCATTTACCACAGTCCCTAAATCCTGCACAGATGTGGAATGAAAAGAATGAAAGTCATTACTCTGGGGGGTTGGTACTGATTTCTAGTATTCCTTTTTAAGCACAGTGAGCATTTTTCAGTATCTGACACACAGAGAAAAAGGTGAGGGTATTTTTCACACAGTCTGGTCTGGAAGACCGTGCTCTGCTCTGGCAGCCTCAGAACAAGAAAAACCTGAGAGACCAGAAGTTCAGAGCTTTGAGGAGGTTCTGAGACTTGAATGACAGCAGTAGAAAAAGATTAACAGAGAAGTTAATCTTTTGACTGGTTAGGTGACAATTAAGTGGGATGAAAACTTTTAAAAAAGAGGTGAAGACATATAATTATTGAATAAATTTGAGATTAAAAGTAGCAGTACCAAATAAAAATAAAAATAGGAAGGTACAGAATTATTAAGATGGAGATTCTCACTTCCCTATTATTACTACTCAGAAAATAACACTGAGACTAAATATGGCAACGATGTTACAGAAATAGACTTCTGGTCATTACAATCTCCTAATGGTAGGACAGGTGTTGAAATATATTTTGGTATATTCAGGGCAAACGTGATCAATTCGAAATATAAGAAGTTCAGCTTAGATCTACTTCATTTCCTTTCTGTCATGACATATGACATTTATTTATTTCGTGTTCCAGAGAGTTTCTATTTTTGGAATGAAAACATAATGACATTTTAAAGAAATGGATTAATCTTTCAAGTCACTGAGTATAAATCTGTCCATTAGTAAAGGAAACAAAACTCTTATGGTGTGTATCTTTCACTTTAGTGAACTTGAGAAGTCAATCAATCCTTTTGTTATATCAAAAAGAGTATAATTCTTGAACTTTCTTTGAGATCTGCAAATGCTATACAGTTATATTTATTTCTACAACACCTTCTTTGATATTTAACCTATGGTCCCATGTAACTTTTCCTGGTGACTTATTCACATTTGTATTAAGATAATGGTATAATTTTCCTTGCTTAACTTAAGGATTCAAGCATAAGATGTGCTCTTACCAAGGCACATTCACTACATGTATTTAAAGAGTTTCAAGTCCAAAGTCTCTTTTATTGTCTTTATGTTTACAAAAGTTCTAACAACTCCCCCAGAGCATTGTCCCAGTCTCATTTGAATGTTTTTCGTAGCATTCTCCCAAACACTTCATCCTCTCTTTGGACAGCATCCTTTTTATAGCATGACATGGTGCCAGAAACATGTCAGATCTGCAACAGGAAGTCTTGTTGCTAGAAACTGCATGCCTGTTTCCACTCAAAGAGTTATTTATATTGCATGGCAAGGATTGACTGGTTTCCTTTGTTTTACTTTCTGGGATAGCGTCATACGATGATGCCCTTTTGCTGAAAAAATGAGAGAATACCACCACCCAGGACTATTAGGGTGAAGCATCTAGCATGGTCTTGCTGATAGAGTAAAATGTAAGGGTAATCAACACGCTCCCAGATAAAAAAACGTGGTTATCATTCATTCATTCATTCATTCATTCAACAAATGCTCATTCTGCACTCACTGTGTGCCAGGCCACATTCCCAGTGAGAGCAGCTAACATTTATTTTACACTTACTGTGTGCCAGGAGCACACATGCATTCACTCATTCAATCCTTACACAACTCTGTGAGGTAGGCAGTATTCATATCCTTTGACCAGCAAGGACACTGAACCTCAAAGAATTAAGTCACTTGGAAGGGGTAGAGCAGAACCTCAATTCCACGTCTGTTTGAGGATAGAAACGTACTTAATGTAACAACATTTGCTACAGAGAAAGCCCTTGCAAAAGAAGAGGATCAATCAACACGAAAGTTTCAGGCATCCAAAGTGACTGTAGGATTAATGAATATCATAACAATTCAATGGCTACCAGGACAGCAGATTTCATTCTATTATTTTAATGACAATACCCACTTAATGACATGGGTATTTTCCATAAGTACTTTAGTCCACAGTCAACTCTAATGGGACCAGAGCAGTCACTAGAGGCAGAAAGTGTGTTAGGAAGACCATTGAGTTGAATATCTAGAGGGGAGTGACAACCCATCTTTGCCACACAGTAGCTGTGAACTTGGGAAGATACAGCCTCTGTGAGCCTGAATGGCTCTGTCACAGGACTGTCATGAAGAACAGGCCTAGTTGGGGAAGTGCCTGGCACAACGCACACGTCTAGCTGATTGTCAAAGCAAGTGCCTTACCTTTCTGTTTACTGCTTGATGACCTAGACAAAGGTAGACTGAGTACACTAAACTGTCCTTCTTCTCCTCCACTGCTTAAAATCCTTCAGTACTCCCTAAGGTTTTCAAGGCAAATTCCAACGTCCTTATTTAGAACACGATATCCTTCATGAGGTCAGTGAACAGCAGTGCCACTTGATCATGGCTGGTGCATACTCACACTTCTGAGAGTGAAGGGAGGTACTGGACAACAGGCATAAACTTGGACTCTCCCAGATAAGAAGTATTTTCCTATCAGAAGGTAAGCCTTCCTTGATGTCACTGATGATTTAAGGTCCCTCTCTGGGCTTCCCTAAGTTCATTACGGTATCTGGTGCCTACATCTCATTGTGCTGCCACTGTTTGGCGCTACCCCTCTCCTATGCTGGACCATGAACCAGTAGAGGGCAGGGATCATCCTATTTATTTTTCTATCTGCAGCACTTTGTATATGCCAAGTACACAGTATTTACTAAATATCATTAAATGACTAGTTAAATAAATTCAGTGCAATATTGTGATAATTCAAAGCATTTCAAGTACCTCACCGTTCTGGGATTCTGCAGTAACATTTGTTCATTTCAAATCAATTCCCATCCATGAAAATAACTGATTCCCCAGGGACCTTGGACAAAAGCTTCTGTAAACCAGATCATACTCCAATTTTCCATTTCTTTCTGTTCTATGGAAACCAAATCTTTTACAGTCACTCTAGTTTGGATAACGTAAAAAGGAGTTTACTTTATGACCATATAACCATAAGTAATATAACCATAGTGAAAACCTTCATGGTACCAAAGAGGCAAGCCCAGCTCCAATAAACAGGCTGTGTCCATGCTACTCCAGATCAAGCTAGTTTATTTTTTCATGCTGACATCAAGCTGCTGGTGAACATTTTGCTCTCTGAATCATCTACGAATCTATACCAGCAAGCTAATGAAAAGCTGGCTGGATTGGCAGACAGAGTGCAATTCATTCCTCCCCTCTTCCATGTGATTTGTGAGCAGTTCAGGACCTCTGCCTTGCAGGAATGGCAGAATAGAGTAGAATTTAGGAGAAATTCCATCTTTGAATGGATCTGAAATAGGAAGACCCAGATTAGAGTCTCAGTTCTGAAATTTCCCACCAGACTATTCTGGGGAATGGGAATTATATATTCTTCATAGTTATTTCAGATTCAAATATGATATGTGAAAACATTTGTACATTGTAAAGCACTAAACACACACCCTCTGTGCTACATTCTGGAAACTGGTGCTTTTCCCCACATGGTAGGTATATTATTTGATTGTTTTCATCATTAATTGGTAAAGGTCAATAGGCAGAAAGTAGTGCAGAATCAAGCTAAATATAACCTAAATTAGCCTATGAAAAGGACTTCATTATAGAAAATGATGTGTAGACAGTACTTTTATTGCTTTAAAATTATTTTTATTAAAAGAATAAAAATTATTTTCATTTTATTAAAATTTATTTAATATTTATTTTTACCTTTAAATATTAGGTAAGAGAAAAGCAATGGAGTGGAAAAAAGAAAATAGCATAATCACCGAATAGAAGAAAACTTTGTAAAGCATCATGCATACGTATACATATGTGCATATAAATATGTTCAGACATTTTTTTTTTTTTTTTTTGTCTTTTTGCCATTTCTTGGGCTGCTCCCACAGCATATGGAGGTTCCCAGGCTAGGGGTCGAATCGGAGCTGTAGCCACCGGCCTACACCAGAGCCACAGCAACGTGGGATCCGAGCCGCGTCTGCAACCTACATCACAACTCACGGCAACACCGGATCGTTAACCCACTGAGCAAGGGCAGGGACCGAACCCGCAACCTCATGGTTCCTAGTCGGATTCGTTAACCACTGCGCCACGACGGGAACTTCCCAGACATGTTTTTAACATATGTTCATATTAATTTACTATGTATGTGCACAAAATACTTCTCTCCTGAAATGTTTTTTATTTGGCTTTTAAGTTATTTTATTTCCTTTATTTATTTTTGCTTTTTATGGACACATTCGTGGCATATGGAAGTTCCCAGGCTAGGGGTCGAATAGGAGCTACAGCTGCCAGCCTACGGCACAGCCACAGTAACTCAGGATCCAAGCCACATCTGTGACCTACACCACAGCTCACAGTAAAGCCGGATCCTTAATCCTCTGAGCAAGGCCAGGGATTGAACCCGCGTCCTCAGGGATCCTACTCAGGTTTGTTAACTGCTGAGCCATGAAGGGAATTCTTATTTAAGTTATTTTAAATTACATAAAGGAGAAGGTATTGTGATATAGTATTTAAAACTACTGCACAAAACTACAGGAGAAATTGTCTGAAAGTGCAAAGCATTATGGAACTCTTCTCTTAATTCATAGAGAAAATATTATCCAGTCATGGTAAGCTATATCATATCACATTCACTAAAATTGCTTCAGGCAGACTTACTGTTATAAAATGAAGATTTCAGGCAGTTTTTGGCATAAAAATGCAATGTTATACTTAAATATTAAATATACGGTAGTATGATATAGGTCTCTTGTAGTATTTTATTTTCCACAGCTTATTAGCTTTATACATTAAATTATCCATAAGAAAACAATTGCTGATTATATTTTATGGAACCATATATGGCAATTTTGTTCCGGTCCAACAAATGCATAACCTAGCTAGATACTTAAGCTGTATCAGTAATCAGTTAATGTTCCTTATAATGTCACACCAAAGAAATTATGTAATCTCTACTACTCTGTAACATATTAATTTCACTTTCTGTTCGAAACACTACATTATTATTATCTCTTGCACGTTTCATGTTTGCTCTGAAAATTCTGGCATGATATATTTTTATAACCATTAAGTAAATTAATATTAATGTTAGTTTCAGGATTTTTTGTTTGAAATGCATTCTGCATAGTTCTGAGCAGAATGTACATATTTTAGATCTAAGGAGTCTTGTCTCCAAGAAATCCTTCATTTTACTTAAGACATTAAACTTGAAAAAAAATTCATTAAAAAATTTTAAAAATTTATTTATTTTGTTATTTTTTTGTTTTTAGGGCCACACCCATGGCATATGCAAGTTCCTGGGCTAGGGACTGAACTGGAGCTGCAGCTGCCGGCCTATGCCACAGCCATATCAATGCCAGATCCAAGCTGCGTCTGAGATCTACACCATAGCTGGTGGCAATGCTGGATCCTTTAACCCACTGAGAGAGGCCAGGGATCAAACCCACATCCTCATGGCTATTGGTTGGGTTCTTAACCCACTGAACCACAACGGAAATTCCTTGAAACAAATAATTCAAACACATACTGAAGTAAGAATAGAATGGAAACTAAATATTAGAACAAGACCAAATTATCTAAGATGGATTTTAAGTTTCTTCAGAGCTAACACGACTTTCCTTAGAAAGTTATAGTGCCTACTCCCCACCCCACATAATTTAGGCAACAAAACTCTTTGGTTACATGACAGGAAAATATCCCGCCCGCATCTAGTATTTAAAATCCATATTGTATAATACCCCCACTGTATACCACTTTCAGGCAGTGAGACTGCATTGGTAATATTCCATTTTTATTAGTGGTTCCAAAATTTAACGGAGTTTCTCCTCAAAACGTGTACACTCGAAACTTTATGTCTAATTTTTAAAACTATTTTTGAAAACAGTACATTTCCACCCTGATTCTTGGAAAAAAAAAAAAAAAAAAAAAAAAGGCTTGTGGATGTCCATTTTTAGGAAAGCCTCTGAAGGTCCACACTTTTTATCCACTAGCAGTTGCTGAAGACAGTTTCCAGTCAAACACTCTTTAAAGTGAAAGGCTGACCAAATGAAGGGCTTTTGTAATGCCAATTACATCAACCTTAGAGTTTAAGTAATTCCAACATTTACATGGCTATTTAGCACTTCCTTAGATCCTTTTGGATTGAGTGTTTTATTTTGATTTTCCTTTTTCCATTGCTTGGTCCTAGCTTTGCTCATTCTATTTCACAATATCATGACAGATACACAGTGAATGCAGCCCACATATTCTATGGGAGTAGTTCTGCCCCCTCACCTTTGATTGTTATGGCTGGGGGGCTATGGCATCTGGTGGGCAGAAGCCAGGGCTGCCTCTGCACTTCCTGCAATGCACAGGACAGCTCCCACTAACATCAGCAGTGCTGCTGTTGAGAAACACTGGTCTATGGAATGGGTTGAGTTTTGAGTTTTTGGTTCTTTTCATGATAAACTGTGACAGGAGAGGTAAATAACAATTATGGAATGATTCATTTAAGTAATTATGGTAACTCAAATCCTAAATCAATTCATAAGTCTATTTAAAAAACCATTTAGGTATGGCCTAAATAGTTTGCACAATCCAATGCAATGACTCGACTCTTAGAGGGCTGTTAGCATTTTTCCAGGTGCTTTGGGTATGGTGTTCAAAACAAGAGTTAAAGAGCCCTTATCATCCCACACTGGAAATTCCATTATTTCAAAATAAGCATACACTGTTCTACTCGAACGGTGGAGTTACAATTACTCCAGGTAGCTACAGAATAACGAAATAAATTCTTCAAACTATACTTAAAAACTGCCACTTGTCATGATTAAAAACTAAAACCTCTAAGACAAATTAGCAATTTGTTAATTAGGATTCTTCTATCTTTTCATGCACAAAGCTAATTATTTGTTTGCAAGATGTTGCATCTTCATTAAAACCATTAATATTCTGAGTAGATGACAGTATTAATTTTATAAATGAAAATAAGATTTCATCACTGCATTTCATGCAGTTCTTAGGACAATGAATATTCCCACATGATGTTATCTGTCTAAAAAGGGTGGTTCTTTTTAGCAACAAAATGCGGTTATAACTAATTCACAGTACTCATTCATTATCTTTTAAGCGGTCTTCCCGGATATCAAGTAGGCACATATATTATTCTTTGAGACACACATATGTAATATGTATATATAATACTGGAGGGAAATAGTGGACATTATTTACCAAACTCCATCTTTCCCAAATACTGTCACACTTTAAAACGATATAAAGCTATCTCTTCAGTCTTTCTAAGGAAGGAGAGTCTATGACCAGGTTATCTTTAAAAAAGCAAAAGCAACTAATCTACAATGAAGTAATAAGTCTTCTGAATTTGGAAAGTATTCCATATTTCTTAAGCAGCACATTTATCTTGCCATCATGACTTTATTGGTTAACAAAGTTACGAGCTCCATTCACTTGAATGTGGTGGTTGGGCATTGAGAGAAGTGTCTCAGGGGTGTTCAGAGCAGCTAAAAGGGAGTCCTCGTGGGATTTTAGATGGCCCCAGGCTATTCACAAAGTAGATGATCTTCCCAATGGATAACTGGAGGTCAGAAAGGACAGCCCATGGCCACTTCAGTGTGAGTAGAATCAGAAAACAAAGCAAGTTAGAAAGAAGTGTTCAGGGAAGAAATCTACATGAGGCAGAACCCGGGAGAGGTTCTCTGGGTTCTCCTTCACAGAGCAAAGGGCAGACCTCTGTGCTGCTGGTCCAGTAACTTTAATGAGGAGGCAAGGAACATGTATGCCAGTCTCAGAGGAAATAAACTACCTAACTGTTTATAAATATTTAATTACTATTCCCTCCCAGATAGAAAAGTATACATTAAAAGATTTGTGTTTAAAAATAGCATATCATTAAAATTCATAAACTTCACTTTTTAGAACAGTTTTAAGTTCACAGCGAAACTGATACTAAGTCCAGAGAGTTCTCATACAGCCCCATCCCACATGTCACAGCTTCCCAACTCCTGACATCCCTCACCACAGCAGTATGTTTGTTATAATTGTTGAACCTTTGTTGACAGGTCTTTATCACCCAAAGTCCACAGTTTATATTAGAGTTCATGCTTGGTGTTGTATGTTCTATGATTTTGGACAAATGTACAATTGTCTACTATATTATGTATTTACCACTATAATATTATATAGAAAAAGAACTATACTGGTGCCTTTTGTTTTTTGTCTAAACAATTAGTTAAGAGGATTCTTTTTAACCAGTACTGCATCTATCTACCTCCAAAAAGTACTATTGCTAAAAGCTTCTACTTTAGGAGTTCCCATCGTGGCGCAGTGGTTAACGAATCCGACTAGGAACCATGAGGTTGCGGGTTCGGTCCCTGCCCTTGCTCAGTGGGTTAACGATCCGGCGTTGCCGTGAGCTGTGGTGTAGGCTGCAGACGTGGCTCGGATCCCGCGTTGCTGTGGCTCTGGCGTAGGCCGGTGGCTACAGCTCCGATTCGACCCCTAGCCTGGGAACCTCCATATGCCGCGGAAGTGGCCCAAAGAAATAGCAAAAAAGACAAAAAAAAAAAAAATAAAAAATAAAAAATAAAAAAAAATAAAAGCTTCTACTTTAGTCTTCTCCGCACTGAGAATGAACTGGGTTTTTCTTAATGTTAGGAGGGGTTATGGAAAATGATATGCCTACTCGATGCTCTGCTCATTTGACATGGTATCTTTCCAGAAATATCTGTAAGTAGATATAGGATTTTACATGGATTAAAATGTCAGTAGTTGATTTCATAAAGAGGCAATACCACAATTAAACTTCTTGTGCTATTTCATACGCAAACTGAATTTCTGGGAGCATCTCCAACTACCCTCAACAGTCTTTCTAGGTTAGTGACCAGGAATGTTTGCAAGTGACTAAATTTATATCCTTTAGGATATAAATTTGTGTTTCAGGCTATGTTGACACAGAACAAGGTAGAGGAGAGGACTGACAATTATTCTATTAGTTTGGTGAACGTGGACAGCCATACCAATATTTCAAACCACCAAACAGAATTCTTCTTGCTCTCAGTGATCTACTTTGTTAACCAGATAACTGCCAAGACTCCAACTTCATTCCCTTCCATATAAAATTACAATTATTCAGTATCTCTGATATGGTTACTTAAGGGAAATATATGGGTAAATGTATGGATGTAAATGTATGGATATTTTTGCATTAAGGCTGTATTTCTCACTCCATACTGATGATGCAGAGTGAAAGAGAGAGCTACGGCTATTTTTATCCTGCCTCTCAAATAGTCAGTACTAAAAAATACATTAAAAAGAAATATGGCATTGTGACTAAGATCAACAGCTTAGGAACCAGCACATCTGAGTTCAGATGCTGTCTCTGCCTCTTACTATGTATGTGACCAATGCCTCAGTTTTTCTATCTACAAAATGGAGACATGGTAGGACACGGTAGTGCCTATCTCATGGGTCACTGTGAGGATTAAACAAGTTAGTTCAAATAAACTGCTTAAAATAATGCTCAGATCATGGTAATCACTGAATAAATGTAGCTGTTATCCTTATAGTAACCTCATCAAGATGGTTAACCCAGGAAGGATCTTTTAGGGATGATGAAAATGTCCTAAAACTGGACTACTCTGTAAATTTAATAAAAATCATTTAACTGCTCATTTAGTGCAGGTGAAAGGCACCTCAATAAAGCTGTTAAAAAACAAAAGAAAATAAAGATTGTTCAGCCTCACTAGCATTAGGCTTATGAACCGTAAAGTTTGAGAGGAAGAGGTGAGGAGCCTGGCAGGGGGAGAAAAATGTGATGGGTCTAGAACCTGCCCCTCTCTTCTCTCCCACTGTGTGAACTGTCCCTTACCGGCAGGACGGTGGGTCAGTCTGTCCCCCCAGGGCCCAATGTCCAATACCAGGGGGTAACTTTGAAAAAGCCTCAAAATTCTCCTCTGCTTAGAATGTCTTAAGGCTATTCTTAAAATTCCCGTTTCCTGCAACCCTGTTCCTTAAAAGTGAGTACAAAGGAACAATACTTGATTACTTTCTCACTTTAGTTATCTCATTGACTGATGATTCTAAAAATCTGTTCACTGATTCAATCCTTAATTTAGCATGTATTGTGCTACCACTCCGGTGCTCCAAGCATATTTCTAGAAGGTAAAGGGGGAAAAAGACCAAGTTGGTGTGGTCCCTGCCCTCAAGGGTCTCATAGCTGCTATTGTCTTTAATCAATCTGGCTGTGCCTCTCTTAAGTCTACTCACTGTTTCCCAAGGGGGGAAAAATCCTGAACCTTCTTTGAAGCTCCTTTTACCTTTCTGATGTAGATAATCCTTCTCACTCCCTCATCTCACAGGTCAAGAGGTGGAGATTTGAATTGGTTCCTTCCAGTTCATCAGTCCACTGTCATCGTCAACACGGCCTCTTTTGGAGTCTACATTATCACTTATTTCATATTTTTCTGCCCTAATTTTTGTCATCTTCCATTTTTTAGGACACTCCTACTATCCTTCCTTTCATATTCCTTACCTTTCCTAGTTTCAATATCCGTGTCACTGAAGTGAATGACTGCACTTCAACTTCCTAGAGCTAGGTGTACTTACCATACAGAACTGCCCCCTATGGTAACTGGGGATATATTCGGACAAAACTTTCATTGAAAAAGATACATGCACCCATGTGTTCACTGCAAAACTATTCACAATAGGCAAGACAAGGAAACAACCTAGATATCTATTGACAGATGAATGGATTAAGAGATGTGGTATAAATACACGATGGAATACTACTCAGCCATAAAAAGGAACAAAATAATGCCATTTGCAGCAAACATGGATGGAACTAGAAACTCTCATACTAAGTGAAGTAAGTCAGAAAGAGAAAGACAAATACCATATGATATCACTTATATATGGAATCTAATATATGGCACAAATGAACCTTTCCACTGAAAAGAAACTCATGGACTTAGAGAACAGACTTGTTGCCAAGGGGGAGGGGGAGGATGGACTGGGAGTTTGGGGTTAGTAGATGCAAACTATTGCATTTGGAGTGGATAAGCAATGAGATCCTACTGTATAGCACAGGGAACTGTATCTAGTCACTTGTGATGGAACATGATGGAGGATAATGTGAGAAAAAGAATATATATATATGTATGACTGGGTTGCTTTGCTGTACAATAGAAATTGATAGAACATGGTAAATCAACCATAATGGAAAAAATAAAAATCATAAAAAAAGAAAATTCCCCACTCTGACTACGACTTCTTCCCTTCCTGTTTCTTTCACTTTTTATTGAGTCATCTATTTGCTCTTCCAATTACCTTTAATAATTCTACCTCCCTCTAATCTTGGTTCCAGTGACTCCAGGAAAATGTAGATTAGATTTCCAAGTTGGCCATTTCAAGGAAGCTCTATTAGCCTATTTCTTTTGACATCTTTGACTTTTTTCCCCTTATCTGTCTTACACTTCCCCAATCCTGGACAAATTCCGCTATCTTGCTTTCCTAGTTCCTGCTTGAGCTACATGATGCTGCTATAGATAATCATGAAGTTGAATTTATTAATTTCACTCTGCAACTATGTTTTCAAATCTCACCTAGGTGCCAATTAGCTCAGCCCTGTTTTTTGAGCAGGGGGAACCATATTCCAAGATGCAATTTAAGAACTTACTCTCAGAATTACATTGGATGGACTGCATTAGGAGAAGCTTAGGGGTAGAAGACTGGTTAGAAGACTAAGCACTCTGAATAAGAGACGAGATGATAAGGATGAAGATTAGGACCAAAAGGACAGGAATGGGCATCTGAGATCTATAATCTGTAGGACTTGGTATACAAGGGAACGATATTTAAATTATGAGATTCAGTGACTAAGAAGCATGAGACATATCAATAAAAACAGAGGACACTTTTAGAAGGAAGAATTGAGCCTAGAACACAGTCAACGTGGGATTCTGACAGGTTTCTTTGATGATGATGGTCAGCAGGGAGCAAAAATTTAAAAAATGGATGTAGGTGGAAACTCTTGTTAAATTTCCGTCATATTCTCAACCTAGCCTAATCCAAGCTTTCTCCTGATCTCTGAATATTCAATCCCTGATGACCTCTCACTGACAGAGACCTTCCTTCCTTCTAACTGTACAGAAAAATCTACCTGAATAAGCTGCCTCAAGTCTCCCTGCTCCAAACCTGTTTAAAACCAGATTCTCTCCTCTTTCCTTTTTTCAGAGATACATTTTTTCCTTCTCAAGAACAGACCTCCCCTTGCACTTTCAACTATATCCTCCTCTGGTAATCTGTCCAGTCAGTTCTTTCTCATCTTGTATCACTCCTCTGCCTATAAAATGGCTCCAATTCTTCTTTATTCTTACAGCAAAACAAAATCCAAACAACCAACCAATGGTTCTTCCCTAAATTCAATTATCCCTCAAGTTACTTATTTATCTCTCTCCTTTCCATTATCACAAAACATCTGGAAATAAGTTAGTAGGCTTGTTGCATGCTTTTTCTGACCACATACTCACTTTGTCTCTTGACCCCTTGAGATCTTGTGCAGGCATCTTCACTCCTTACACATATTTCTCATTCTCTTTCCCTCATTCAGAACCAACAACCAGTCCTTCCCTCTAACCATGGAAGGGGATGGCTCCCCCAGTTCTCATTCTCAGGAATGAACTCACATCTTCAAACAATCTACTGATTTTCAAATACCTTTTTAGGAATGATTCCTCTGTTTACACCTATCTTTTTACTTTTGCTCCCTGTTGGCCTTGTCATCAAAGAAACCTGTCAGAATCCCACAATGATTGTGTTCAAGGCTCAACTCTTCCTTCTAAAATTGTTCCTCTATTTTTATTAACTGCACATCTATTGCTCCTCAGTCAACGAATCTCATAATTTAAATGTATTGTGGATACTTCTCTGCCCCTTGCATGCTGAGTCCTGCATGTTATACACCACACATACCCATTCCCATTGCTTCAATCCCAATCTATGCCTGTATTTCCTCTTGCCCGACTGCTGCCATAGTCTTCTAACTTATCTATTGCCCAGTCTTCTATTAGTGCACTCCATCCAATGCAATTCTGAGAACAATTTTTTAAATTACAGTTTTGAACATGGTTTTCTCCCCTTCAAAATATGCCCTGGCTTCTCACTGCCAGTTGGATAAAATAAAGTCTTCTTATTCTGATATCCAAAGCTTCAACCATCTGCTATCAGCTCAAGGAAGCTGGAACCACTGCCAACCGGAGCTGCTCCACATGCCCTTGGAGTCCCTGCTCCCCTCCTGGCTGTATTTATTCAGCTCCTCTGTTTGGAATGTCATACTGTATCTCCAAATATCCAGATTAGATTCAACCATTCTTCTTTTATAACCTTCCCTGATCCTCAAACCAGAGTGACATTTATCCCTCTCAGACTCAGAAAACTCTCCATTAGTATTTTTCTTACACTGATATCACAGTCTGCCTGAAATTTTGTGGATGTGCCTTCTTTATTTACTAGCTTGTAAGGTCATTGAGAGCAAAGGCTGTGGACTCAAATCTAGTTTAGTGCCTGTACACACACCACTGCACAGAGTGGTGGTTCCCATGCGTGTTGTGCAGAGAGTTCCCTACAGGGCTTGTTAAAACAGGAACTACTGGACCACTCCTCCAGCCCAAGTTCGTGAGTTAGAGGTCAGGAAAGAGAATTTGCGTGTCTAGTAAGTTCTTAGGTGATGCCAATGCTGCTGGTCTCGGAACCATGCTCTGAGAAACAATGGCATAGGAAGAGGAGAGCATCCATGCTCACATCTGTTCTCTGCCTCCTAAATGCCACAAAGCTTCAAATAAGAACCCAGGTTCTTTGTGTGTAAAAGTGAAATCATGATACCACTAGTTCTACATACATCAAGGATGGTAGCTAAAATCAATCACTAAATATATGTAGAACTCCATACAAATAAATGCCAGATGAATAAATATACTTTAAGCCATCCACCTTGGAAATCCAAATCCATTTTGGTGACCTTTTTCAAAGTGCTCTTTCTTCTTTCTTTAGTGTTCGCTTTTCAGTTTACTCTCCAGTCAACTAATCATATCCCTTTTTTCCTACAGAGGTTCATCTGTAAAAACTGCTGAATAAGCCACAAGCCACATTCAAGATCAGATGAATATATTTCAGAAATACTCCACTTGGGTCTGTCTGCAAGATACACATGGAAGTAATATGGCCCATCAGTTGAAAAATTCTCTTCAGTGGAAATGAATGACTTGGTTCTTTCCACGTCTATCCCTGAATTTCAGGGCTGGTACCAGGGTGAAGCCACTTTACCTCAGGGGAAAAACTGTAATGGAGTTCCCGTTTTGGCTCAGTGGTTTACGAATCTGACTAGGAACCATGAGGTTGCGGGTTCGATCTCTGGCCTTGTTCAGCGGGTTAAGGATCTGGCGTTGCTGTGAGCTGTGGTGTAGGTCGCAGACGCAGCTTGGATCCCGAGATGCTGTGGCTCTGGCGTAGGCCAGTGGCTACAGCTCTGATTAAACCTCTAGCCTGGGAACCTCCAAATGCCGCAGGAACGGCCCTAGAAAAAGGCAAAAAGACCCCCCCCCAAAAAAAACAAAAAGTTGTAAAAAGAATGCTAAAGAACTAAGTAGTTAAGGTAAATAATACTTTAATGCAATATATAAGAAATTAATGCAAAAAGCCTACCATGATAAGGAATAGCTTCATGACACTGGATTGGGTCATGATTTCCTGGGTATGAAAACAAAAGCACAGGTAATACCAACAACAAAAATAAACTGGACTACATCAAAATTTAAAACTTCTGTGCTCTACAGGACACAATTAATAGAATGAAAAGGCAACCCATAGAATGAAATAAATATTTGTAAAGGATGTGTTTTTAAGGGGTTAACATCAGAATATACAAAGAACTCTTACAACTCAGAAACAAACAAACAAAAAACCCCAAACAACCTTGTTAAAAATGGACAAAGAACTTGAGTAGACATTTCTCCCAAGAAGCTATACAAATGACCAGTAAGCACATGAAAAGATGTTCAATATCACTAATCATCAGAGAAATGCAAATTAAAAACTACAGAGATATACCATTTCACACCCTTTCGGATGACCATTTTATATATATATATTTTTTGTTTGTTAGTTTTTTGTTTTTTGCATTTTTCTGGGGCCGCACCCACGGCACATGGAGGTTCCCAGACTAGGGGTCTAATCAGAGCTGTAGCTGCTGGCCTTCATAACAGCCACAGCAATGCTGGATCCTTAATCCACTAAGCAAGGCCAGGGATCAAACCGGAAACCTCATGGTTCCTAGTCGGACTCATTATCCACTGATACACGAAGGGAACTCCGAGGATGACCATTTTATTTTTAAAAATAAACAGAAAATGACAAGTGTTGACAAGGATGTGCAGAAATCAGAAGCCCTGTATACTTCTGGTGGGAATATAAAAATGGTACAGCTGCCATGGAAAACAATATGGCAGTTTCTTAAAAAGTTAGGCATGGGATTATCATACGATCTAGCAATTTCATTTCTGGGTACATACCCAAATAACTGAAAGCAGGAATGAGAATAGATATTTGTACACCATGTTCAGAGAAGCATTATTTATAACAGCCAAAAATGTGGAAGCAAAACAAGTATCGTCAAGAGATAAATGGATTAACAAAATGTAGTACATACATATAATGGAATACTATCCAACCTTGAAAAGGAAAGAAATTCTGACACATGCTACAACATGGACGAACTTAAGGACATTACACTTAGGTAAAACATACCAGTGACAGAAAGACAAACACTGCACGATTCCACTTACATCTTATATCTAAAGTAACTGAACTCGCAGATACAGAAGGTAGAATTGTGTTTGCCAGGGGCTTGGGGAAGGCAGACATGGGAAGCTACTGTTTAATGGGTACAGAATTCAGTTTAGGAAGATGAAAAAGTTCTAGAGATTAGTTTAACAACAATATGAATATATTTAACATTACTAAACTGTACATTTAAAACTGATTAAGACGGTAAATTTCACATTATGTGTATATTACCACAATTTTAAAAGAAATAGCTTAAAAAAACCCATGATGAGTGAAGTATCAACATGTTTAATAAAGGTAAGATTGGTATAAATTTTTGAGAAGTTGTCTGGTTCTGCAGTTAAGAGATCAACTGAGCATACAGTCTTGTTTTTCTGTGAACTGGTGAACGGTGTCCAAATGCCTTGTGAAATGATTTCTCAGCTTCAGTGCTTTACCCAGAATGGACACGAAGACCTCCTTGCATTTTTAAACCTCCATTTCTTCTGCTTGTGAAGGGGGAACGGGAAAGCATAAGGGGCCATCTAATGATTCATCAATAGTTATAAATCTTGTAAGGAACCTGTATCTTCACTGTTGATCTATAATTTAAGTGCTCTGATTATGTTCAAATACTAATAGTTAAGTGTTATGGTCTAGTGTCAGTACATTTCAATAAGCTCATTTAAACAGCTTCACTTCTCTTCTTAAACATAGTACTTAAGGATCATCACTTAAATTCATTGATGGAGAAACACAGGCCAAGAAGACACATGGTTCTGCTAATCAGAGGACATGTTGTCAAAGAGCAGGGAAATCTTGGTGCTTAGGCCTGGGCTCGGGTGTCTTAACCACAGGATCTAGTGAAAACTACTATAGGATTTAGAAAGAGAATACAGATTCCCAGTGCTCAATCTCAGTTACCTGCCCGCAAATCCAATGGTTGCAATGAAACCACAGAAAAGCAAGTGACATTATAGTCTGGCATTTAGTTCACTTGGTTCAAAATAACTTTAAACAGTGAATATCGTACAAGCCTCAAGAGTCAGAAAGTGACTTGATGAATGTTTTTTATACCTTTAAAAATAAAAAGCCGAAAGAGCAACCTGAATTACATACTCTATTTTCTTTCTTACATTAAACATAGACAGTGAAATGTATATCCGGGGCCTACTGGGAATACAAAGTAAAAGCAATGTCATGTATTATGCTCCAGCAGGTAATTCAGCGTTTTAGGATTAGCCAAGAGATTTATCGAGCAGACTCCAAGGGAAGCAGAGTTCAAGTTTGGGCTCATCAATAATACATAAATAAACTGAACAATTAGGTTCAAAGTGGCTATCTTGTCAGACCACTTATTAGCCGATAAATGATACACTCACTTGCTGCCATGAGTACAGAAAGAAAAGACATACTAAGACAGAAGGCTGAATAAAAAAGACAGTAGCAGCCTTTCTCTGCCCAACCTCCCACAGCCTTCAGGCTTCATTCCTGTGTCATCCTGCTGTGAAGTGAGGTGCTGGGGTTAACATGGAAAGGTGAATGAAGTCTTATTTGAGAGCCGCAACTCTGAAATTCATTGCCTCTTTAAGCAGCCTAGAAGTTGACATCAATAGGTTTGCACAGGTTTGGGACAAACTGTAGACAGGCTAAAAGACCTGAAGATTTTCACTGTCTGTGGGGCTTAGGTTCTCAGGTGAGTTCCTAAGGTGGGAACAGGATGGTTAACGGACCCTAGAAAATCCCATATTCTGTCTCTATGGATAACACAAGTACCAGTTTTGAGGTTGCATTATAAACTACTAAAATGGGAAAAAGTGAAAAAATTTAATTGTGATTAATTAATATACTAATTCTGGAATTGATATTCAGCTCTCTATCAGTGTTAAGTTAAATGACAGGTAGAGTCAGAATTATCCTTGACAGCTAAGCCTCCAAGCTGGTGACCCATGAAGTAGCTGGTTCTTTGGCAAGTACTGGTAACCAGCAGGATCTTGGTCAGCTCAGTGCCAGGGTCACATTATCAGAGGGACCGGCAGTGAGGCTGGCAGAAAGGACAGCAAATCCACACCACAAGTTACACACACTCTCCATCCCCCCTACCCCACTTTCCCCCCATTAAGTGCTAGTGGAGAGTCTGCTCTGTAATTGAAGCTCTTCCTTCATATGAAGATATACGAATGAAGAAGACTCAGAGGAAAAAGCATGGCCTGAATCACACTTGGAAGTAACGCAGGAATACCAGCCCAGGTCTTCTGAACTCCCAGGGCTTGGGTGGGTTTATTAGTATTATGCAGCAACTGAGTTAATAACGGCAGGTAAATACAAAGTTTAGATGAGGAGACACTGTCTGAAAGGCATACATTGGATAATAGTGATCTGTAACTTAAAATGATGAACTAAAGTGTCCATTTTATCATTGCAAAACCTGAAACGAGACAACTATAAAAATTCAAAACAATGAGTCAAAGACTACCAAAGAAATACAGGTTTTTGTGAATAAAAATAGATTTTGAACAATGGATTTATTTACCTAATTCAGGGATCTATAAACTATGGCCATGGGCCAAATTTGGCTGGCCACCTGTTTTTTTGTTTGTTTGTTTTTAATGGCCACACCCACAGCATATGAAAGTTCCCCTGCCAGAGATTGAATCTGAGCTGCAGCTGCTATAATGCCAGATCCTTTAACCTGCTGCTGCATTGGGCTGGGAATCAAACCTGCACCTCCACAGCGACCCCAGCTACTGCAGTCGGATTCTTAACCCACTGTGCCACAGCAGGAACTCCAAGGCCACCTCTCTATATAAATAAAGTTCTATAGGAATACAGGTATGCTCACTTATTGATAATGGCTATGGCTGCTTTTGTAATACAATCAAATAGTCAAGTAATTGTGACAGAGCTGTTTGTCCTGCAAAGTCAAAAATATTTACTATCTGGTCCTTTACAGAAGAAGTATGCCAATCTCTGAGCTAAGTCATGATGAAACCAGGACAGATTTAAAGGTGTTAGTAATTAGTCATACGTGTTAATCCACATGAGTAATTCTCAAACTGTCTCACACACATTCTTTTGAATGTTACATATTATTATGTGAAAATGGGAAAGACTGGCAAAAAAAATTAAGCCCGTATGCACTGGGAATGTCCAAGTTAAGGTGAAGGATGTTATTTTATACAGAACTTCCCAAACTCATTCGGGGTACACACCTAGAGCTGGTGGGGTACACACCTAGAGCTGGTGACCTCAGCTATCACATGGCTGGTGCTCTCCTATAGCTGTTAAGACCTGGAGGAAGAAGCAAAGGAGGGCACAACTGCCAAGACTGGGAGGAACTTATTTCCCTACTGGCCCACCAGGTTTTTTGTATGTAAGATAGAAATAATCAAATTGTTCTTCTCTGGGAGTGAGCAGAGATCAACCCACTATTACAAAGCCTTAGAAAATATAAACTCTTTTAGTTCACATTGTGATAAAAGTGTCCTTCTCAGTCTAAACTAGAGTTTCCTGAGAGACCCAGCAGTGCTGAGATGCAGGGGTTCAGAAAGAAGGATGCATCTCTCTGCACAATGCTAAGCCCAGTATTTGTGTGAGTGTGTGCATGCAGCTTTATACATTTTGCCTCAAGTGTTTTGTTCCCATTAACTATGAGCTAAATGTCTGCTTGAATAATTGTTTCTCCTCTGGTGTTAACAAAAGAACATATGCTATTTCACTTGCATCTCATTAAGTTCTTCAAATATTAGGGTTGTAGAAGACTTGGTGTTTCTACAGAAAAAAATTTTAAGTGTATTCCATTAGCTGTATTTGACAATGTGTTAGTTACTAATATAAAGTATTTTCAAGTGAAATATTCTATGACCACTCTTCCTTTTGAACATGTCATGGCCAGTGGACTCATAATCAGAGCCCCTGCTTGGGACACTGTCTCTTTTGACCCCAGTCCAAGGACACGGGCTGGCCCACAGCAGCCCTCTCCACACCTCCTGACAACCACATCAGCTTGATCCAGAATGGAGGTGGGTATCCACAGGTATCCAGCCCTCATGCAATGCTTACTGCGTCCCACTGTCCCAAGCCCTTTGAGATACTATCTCTTTTAATTATTATTATCTCCATTCCTCAGATGGTCAATAATGCATAGATCAGATGAAGCACTGGCTTTTGAAAGCACAGCTAGCAAGCTGAAGAGCTGGAATATGAACTCAGACAGAGTTTGGGTTTAGAGTTTCTGCTTTTCAGCATGCTGTAGTGGGCTTGGGGTTCTGTTGTCCTTTGAGATCTGCTCTTTCAACTCCTGGATTCCATAAAATACTCCAGTATCCTACTAAACGTTCATTTTTGCTTCAGCTAGCCAGAGTTGGTTTCTATTACTTGCAACTAAAATAAACTTAATAGAAGAGAAAGCACACCTCTCTTCTCAACAAGATTTCCTCTAGAAACGATATCTGAAGGGTACTGAAATCACCATCAGTCGCCACCATCAATGCCACAGTTCAACGCATAGGTAGCATGGGACAGCATAAACAGGCCGAGGGCTGGGCCAGGGGAGCTCTGCAGGAGCAGGGTGCAGATCACGTGTACTTGCTGACCATCACTAAACCCATGCCTTTCGCAGCTCCCTTGTCCCAAGCAGCTGTGTACTGCTCAGTGGGGGAGCACAATGAAGCTGGTGCTGCCTGCCTGGGCTCCGTGGGCATCCTTCACCCTCTGCTCTTCCCCACTACAGTGTAGACCACAGTGAAGCTGAGTGTGTCCTGTAAAATATCCTTTATAGAAAAAGGCATTTGTCTTCCCTTAGTTCCTTTAAAGACGGCTTCTTTGTCCAACGGCTTTCATTTTGTTTCTAATCTAACATTTATTGAGCACTTACAAAATTGAGCATTTTTCTAAGTGCTTTGCCTATGTTAATTCTTATAAGTCCCATAGGAATCATACAAAGTTTTACAGAGAGGGGAAACTGAGGCAAAAAGGAAGTGTGCAGCTAGAATCAAGCTAGGCAGTGGGTTCTAGAGCTGACAGCTAAGTCGACTGTAAGAAGAAGGTCCCCTGCTGTCTCTGGTAAAGGCAACCAGGAAACGTGCTGACAAACAAATTGTGATTTTGATAAAAAATGGTTTATAATTGTGCAATTCAAATTATCCCATTTAATGAAGCTGAAGAGAATTGCTCATTTAGGATGTGATTAACAAGAAAATTAAGCATTGGCCTTCAAGCTAGAAAACAGAATGATCACGTCCTTCTTCAAGCATTAGAGGAAGCTGATTTTCCAAAGTGACAGCACTACTTAGGAAAACCCAACGGTGCCTATACAAACCCAAAACATAAAGTAGATTAATTTTTAAAAACTACAGTAAGTTCTAGGGGGAGAGGGGTGTTACTCAGGATATCATCCTGATCACTTCTGCCCCATCACTGTTTTTGGACCATGAATGTCTAATTAAAAAGCATATCATTTCCAATAGGCTTCTACCCTCTGCTCTAGTAATAAAAAACATAAACGAGATTTGTGACTTTAAAAATTGTTCCAAAGAGACACGCCAGACAATACTCAGAATTACTACAAATTCACTTGTTTGGGGAGTTTTACCTCTAGCTATGAATTAATCTTCAAAACCCCCCCAAACACATGCTTGTGGAGAAAGTGCATCCTGGGGCCCTGAGGAGGGTCAATGCCCTGGCAGACCGTCAACAGTGGGAACAGCATGATTTACAGCATCTCCCCTCTCCCAACAGCAGCCCGAGTATCAAGGCACGGATCTTGGAGTGGCAGGGCAGGCGGCATGATGCAGACGCTCGAGTGCTCGTTGCACTAGTTGTACCTGGCAGGCTGTGCTGTGTCTGTGCAAAGATAAAATGAGAAGTCCCTGGGCAACCGCAGGCTATCTGTCTCTGCTGCACATGCTCCTGGCTGGGACTCTGCAGTTTATGTAAAAACAGTTGTTTTCTGAAACGGAATGAAAGCAAGGCAAAGGGTGGCCAGCGAGCATAGACTGCAACTGAGAATGAAGTGAAAACAGAGGCCCATCCTGAGGGAATCTGGCCGGGTGAGTTTCTAGTGGCTGGCTGACAGCCCCGAGGCAGCCAGAGGACTTTCTCCTTTATGTCTTGGTCAAGTCTATCAACACCAATGTTCACTACAGGTAGAAATAGATCAATGCTTTGAAAAGTGGACTACCATAATACTGTACAGATTTTTCTCCTCCTTGTTTTGGCAGAGAATGTCTGTCTGCTTCAGCAGTGTGCAAACTATTGATACTTGGATATTTCAGAATGAAGCTTTTTGCTTTTCAAATCACACATGCATTTTACATCCCCAACATTATTTTTTCTCTCTGGGTGGCAAACTCCCTCTTTCGCCTTTGTGGATGCATGGTCAGTTACGCTCTGTTATCTTCTGAGCTTATTGTATGAATCTTTAGCATTAGCCTCTACAAAGCACAGTGGTCACTTCCCCCAGTGAAAGAAAACATCACATTCCAATCGGTCATACTTATGGAAGTTACAAAGGACTCTTTGCCAAGTAATAGCTGAATTTTTAGAATTAAATATTACTTGACTTTTTCAAGCCAACTAGAACTCTCATCACTGTTAAACTGGCTCAACATTTTTCACCTCAATTCTCTTCTTTACTTATAAATGAGAGCTGAAGATGGAGATGATAAAAATGTAAAGAAATTCTTTCTCTACCTGTGACTATCTGTTGACTTTATTACTACATATGTAAGATACTTTCATTTTGTAAGGTTCCAATAATGAAAGATAGAATGGGCTCCCCCAGACGCCCAGGTGAATAAAGCAGTAGAGAAAGGCGTTGTGGGAGAATGTGACATGAGCTCCTTGTGGGAAAAGGCTGTTAGTCATTGGGTTCAGTGAAAACCAACACCTCTGCTGTGTGGCTGGGTGGAGACCTGAAGCTGAAGCTCAGACAGGCAGCAGGGACTAGGCCAACAACCAGGAACCTGAACCTGTAGGGAGAGCTAGCTATCTCGTGCTCTAGAGGGTGACGGAGCAGGGAAGGACTTCCTAGCAAGGACTCCAGAATCTCTGTGTATAAGAGATTCAGCATGACTGTCTTAAGGTTACATTTTTATAGCAAATGTACTGTTCTAATTGAGGACAGATTTCATTCGGAGGAGATGGGGGCTGTAGCCAAGGGATATTTATGGCTGTAGCCTCTTCAAGAGGCCCAGTGATTTAGACGAATTTTTTTTTTTTTTTTTTTTTGGCTTTTGTCCTTTTAGGGCCGGACCCGCAGCATATGGACGTTCCCAGGCTAGGGAGTCTAATCGGAGCAGCAGTTACCGGTCTATACCACAGCCACAGCCACGCCAGATCCAAGCCATGTCTGCAACCTACACCACAGCTCTCGGCAATGCCGAATCCTTAACCCCTAAGCAAGGCCAGGGATTGAACCCACAACCTCATGGTTCCTAGTCAGATTCGTTTCTGCTGCACCACAATGGAAACTCTGATTTAGACAAATATTAATGTTCTACCAGGAACAGAAGAAGAAGGAACCTGTCAAGTAAGCACAGACTATTCCAAAATCCAGGCTGGGAAATCTTGGACCAGATGGGAAAATGCACATCCCCCATGCAGGAACAGCCAAGCTTTCCATGGAAATATAATGAATTCATTTGAGATTAGTTGAGGCCCAAGTTTCTTCTGAGGGGAAATGAAGTCAGTGATGACACCCAGAGGCAAGACCAAGAGGAAATTCTGGGGCTGAGGAGCACTTCATTTCAGTCATGCCATTCAGCATTCAAGCCACTGGGTCGGGGGTAAGGCAAGGAGGGAAGGCACCTGAACACATCCCTCTAAAGCGAGGATCAGAGACTTTTACTCTTGACTCATCAATTTTGTCCTTTCACATAATTTGCATTCTCAATTTATTTGTAATAGTCCTTCTGGGAAATTCTAGAATCTTCTCTGATGATTTAAGGGGGAAAGCATCTTGCCACATAGTTAGAATATGGAGATCAGCAGTCCCCACATGGCTGGGTGACCAGTTGCCATGGTAGCATAATATATGGATTTTGTGGAATGTTCTTTTGAAACTTTTGAAAGTTTTCAAAATTAGAGCACAGCTTAGCATAACCTAAGTCCACTACATTTTGTCAGTGTTTATCAGAGGTTTCTAGAGATCTGAGCCAATTCTAAAACAACCAGAAAGCTAGAATGGATAACTGGAAATAGCCTTCTTTCTTTGCCAGTTAGTCCTTCCACAAAGACCCATGTGAACTTAATGCACAGACTTTATTCTACAAAAGTCTGAGTTCCTGGTAGAAGCTCAGTCAAGGTATGATAGCGCCTGAGATGGACTTAGAGAAACAAACACTTAGTGTTGTAGTGAGGGAAGTACAGATGAATCCATTCAAATTTGTGTAATAAGGGAACGAATAGAACAGTTACATATACATATATTTCCATTAAGGAAAAAGATCAGTAAAGCAGTAAGCTTATATTTAGACTGTAGCTTTTAAAGTGCCAAACTTTTTTTTTTTTTTTTTTTAATTTTAAAAAAGACTAAATTGCCTAGGGCTCTTGGGAACTCCAAGTCCCTCTAGTAGAAAAGTCCCATTGTCAGGAATGCTGCAATTTTTTCCTGCATGACTGCTATTCTCCATTGCTAACCACTAAGTACACCCAGTGATAGAAGTTCTACTGTAGAACTGTGTTACAGAGATAAGAGAATGCAGTAAAGTAAGCTGTGCAATTTAAAATATATATTAAATCAAATAAAAGTTCTAAAATACCTCCTAATCTTTCAGAAACAACCCAAAACTCAGCTGTTCCAAAGTAAGCTGCTGGCTTCTCTCCCAACTTGATGTGATTCTCATTTCCATATAAGTGACAAAACATTCTGGAGGAATAGCCAACCTGTCCAGGGGTAAGATGAAGCCTACTAAGGACGCCAAGAGCTAATGGCTCTTTATTACTTTCTGGTCACTTCAGTCAAGTTTTTCTTGTAGTTCAACCCTCTTCCACATCGCTATCCCTTCCATATATGATACATCCTTTATCTCTGTATATATCACAGTAAGAATCAAAAAATTGTTTAGGAGTTCCTGTCGTGGCGCAGTGGTTAACGAATCCGACTAGGAACCATGAGGTTGCAGGTTCGGTCCCTGCCCTTGCTCAGTGGGTTAACGATCCGGCGTTGCCGTGAGCTGTGGTGTAGGTCGCAGACACGGCTCGGATCCCGCGTTGCTGTGGCTCTGGTGTAGGCCGGTGGCTACAGCTCTGATTCGACCCCTAGCCTGGGAACCTCCATATGCCGCGGGAGCGGCCCAAGAAATAGCAAAAAGACCAAAAAAAAAAAAAAAAAAAATTGTTTATACAACTATCTGTCCTACTAGTCTATGAGCTTCTCAATGGTAGAGAAGGTGTCTTTATTATGCATATTCAACTTATTAATAAACAAAGCTTATTTTAATCTTTCATCATCAATATCATTCTCCACTATTTAAATTTCATTTGAGGAACAGTTGCTATGACAATGGAGATACAGATCTAAGAGTACAACATTTATTATAAATCCTAATTTATTTCCTCATGTGGCTTTTTTTTTTCTGTATTCCATAAACTAAATACCAATAAGCACCTCCTTCATTATATGAAGGCTAGGGATTTAATTCCCAAAGACAAAATTTCTATTTCAACTTCCTGAAAACAAAATGGTATTTCTGAATTTCTGTTATGGGTCCCAAATTTCTTCTGATTTTATCTGTAAGGAGTGCCCTGCAAACACTCTATGAACCTACGGTCCCCTAAAAAGACAAATAAAGATTGCAAAAAGTAACCATCATGTTTCATTTTAATGTTATTACTTATTAGTTACATCTAATTAAGCCAATACACAGTGTACATAGGTTTGTTTATCAAGATCTCTCCACTCTTTTGAATAATACATATGACTGAAAAATGTGTGATCTGAACAATAAAGCTAGAAATACACTCAAAAGTGATTACCTCCGAAATAGAAAAATAAATGTGTTCATTTTATGCTGTAAAAATACGGTGAATTGGAGGAGAGAGATTAGACCCTTCTCTTCTTATGCTGGTCATCTATTCCACCATGAAAAATATACTTTAGCATTTTGTACCTCAGTAGCTGATGTACTTGCTTGAATGAATCCTTACCAACAGGTAAAATATCATTTCGATTACTTTTTGCCATTTCAAAACCGAGGTGACTCACTCAGTAATGAGATAGAGTAAAAAGCACTTGTTTTTAGTGGGTTTTTCCTGGGGCAGGCATCATTTTAATTTACTTGTCCCAGATGCCACATTTCATCTAGTTGGTATTCCCTCCGTTACTGGGCCTGTTCTCCCCTTACTCAATAAATATGGAAATCTATTCCTCGTCCAGTTTGAAAACTGTAATTTTTACAGCAGTTTTACTCTTTCTGACAAGCATATTTCCACTCTCCTTTCAGTCTTGGAGAATGTGAAGAGCCACATTTTTCCCTGAAAATGCTTTGCATGTGTAAGACATATTTTGGGGTTCAAATTTCCTACATGTATCATTTAATGAGTCTTTACAACAAGGCCTCACAATGCTCTCCAACGTGAGGAAGTGAAGCAAAGAAGGACTGCGGAGGGCCGGCGGCAGATCTAGCTGGGGCGAAGTCCACGTTATGGGTCCAATCCCAAGAGTCTTCCCTCCCAGGGTTTTATTTCTGAGGAGTATCAAGCCCCCATCTCAGAAATCTTGTCTCAGTTCTGAGATTAGATTCTAGTCATTTGCCTTTCTTTACCCCCTTTCTGGAAAAATATGGGTTATAATAAAAAAGCAAACAAGTAACCAAGAAATTTAATAATGAAGGAAAAAAAAAAAAAGAGCTCAAACCCCTTTTCTCTAACTTTAACCCACTTCTTTGTATCTCTAATACTAGCCAGTCTCCTTTTTGTATACTGAATTATATCAGTAAGCCCTACCTGAGAAAAACATGATATGAAAAATATTTATTTTTGTAGACAATTATAGCTACATTTATCTCTAGTAGAAAGCTATTTCTTTGTTTAATAAAAACAACAATGAACTAGTCATACCAATGTCTTTGAAAAAGATCATGATACCTGAGTGTCAGGTGATGAGGTGTTGGGCATCAGCTGAAGGTTTGTCAGTTATGCAATGACTGCACTGTGGCCCCATTTCAGCCTCTGCACTGGAATCCTGCCTCAACAGTTCTCTTTCAGACTCGCATAGCTGTGGTGGTTGATTTCCTACCTAAGTATTTTTGGAAATGCACCACAATATGAAACACACATCTTAAGACTAGTAACCAGAGCCAGACTGACTGACCCCTCTGTCAGTGTACTCTGAAAGCAGCTTTACAAAAATATAAAGGTAAGACTATCTCTAATGCAAAACAAACCTCTAGGAGACACAGCCTTTCCCTCAAACATGCACAGGTAGAAATAGGAAAGCTGCAGGAGTCCACAAAAAAGGCAGGTATTCACCAGCAGACTTGATGAGAACTATAACAAGTGGAGGGGTCCTTTGAAAGTTACAGCTTAGACAGTAGATACTAGCAAGTCTAAAGCTAGGCTGGAGACCAGTGGATTAAGATATGAACCAAGACTTTGGCTGAACAACCTCTGGACCCAATTTAGGTACATTTGTGCCGGGGGACTAGGCCTTTGATGAGTCTTTTACTTGTGAAGACTTTACTAGGCCTCAAGGCCTCGGAGTCACAGATTCCCATCCCATCCAACTGGAACAACTACATTCATCAGCTGCCAAGTGCTGAAGGATGTCAAGGTCGATGAGTTAGTTATTCCTCTGTTCCACTTAAATACTGTGTTTGCAGATCATTATGTGACAAGCTCTTATTGAGCATGTAGAATATTTTAAAAATAAAGGCTCAAGACTCACAGCCAGTAGATAATCAAACTAGTATTTTACTACTAACTTCTTACTTTTGACCATGCATAGAGTTTTCATCTAAAGTGTACCTAATATCTATAGCAGTATTATAAATTTGGAAATTGCTTTTTTTCAGATCATTAATATCAAATAAATGCTCGGACTACAATATCAGATATAATACTTTTGCCACATTAATATCAGATATTCAGTGATGAATGTGTACAAAACAATTAATTTAATATGGGGAAGAGGATTAGCCTTGACCCAATAACAATATATGGCAAGAATTGAAAAAATGTTTTAGCTATTAATCAGTAGGAGATTAAAGTGTACCTGGTCTCCAAATAATTAGGAACACATAATCAAAATTCACTGTCTACTGGAGTTCCTATAGTGGCTCAGCAGTTAACTAATCTGACTAGCATCCATGAGGATGCAGGTTCAATCCCTGACCTCTCTCAGTGGGTGAAGGATCCAGCATTGCTGTGACTGTGGCATAGGCTGGCAGCTACAGCTGCAATTTGACCCCTAGCCTGGGAACTCCATATGCCATGGGTGGGGCCCTAAAAAGAAAAAAAAAAAAAGAAGAAGAGAAAAAGAAAAATTCACTGTCTACAAAGATTCAGTTAACTGAATAATCAGTTCAGAAAGTTTTCCTATCTTGAATATTAAAGTCCAAAGGTAGAACTTGATCTCAAACACTAATGGTCTGAGTGCAAAAAATTAAGTGTATTTCCTAAATTCTTCCAATAGGGTGCACTCCAAAATCGCCAGTTACTAATTCATTTTATTAATTCAGTTCAATCTGTTGCTTCCTAGAGCTACCAAATGTTTTCTTTGGCATCATGTTTATAATCAAAATGTTTGCTTTAAAATTAAAATATTTGTTTTGGTGATATGAGTTTCCAAGAGCAGCTGAATCTTCAAAATAACCGAAATGAAACTAAATTCAAATTGTTATAGAAAATTCTGGCAACTCTCATTGGTAACCAGACTACCATAAAGGAAGAGCAAAATGTCTTTCCTTTTGAGATTAAAGACATGACTGAAAATAACTGATATAAAGAGAAGTGGCCAGCCCATTAAAAATGAACCTGATGAAAAAGTCCAAAAACAAAGGAAATCTAAATTCTTTGGTCTTGGAACATCAGTATATAATTTAGGAAAAGATAGGAATTTAAAAGCATTATGATCAGAAAAATGAAGTCCCCACATGGTACAGTACGTCAAAAGAGAAAAGTAAAGAAACTAAAAGATAAAGTAGACAGTTTCTGAAAACTAAAAAATAGAAGTTGTCAAATCTTTTGTGGAAATACTGTAGATCCTAAAGGGGAAAGAAAAAACAATGTGGAATTGTGGTGTCAATGACTACCTGGGACCTATTTTGACAAAAAATATAAAATTGGTTGCTTTGCATAAAAATGCTGGTACATCTGAAGGAAATAGACTCATGAGTCTCTATAACAGGACTATCACCACCTATGTGTGACAGAGACAGCAGAGAAAAATCACTGGAGGCGGGAACACCAAAGGCATAATGGCATGGTGATATCTATTTTTTAGAAAGAGGTGTATGGGGAGCTATTGAGTCCAATTCACAATGTGACTCCAGGGAATTTCTAGAGAAAATCAGATTTATTAACTTGAATGAGTTTCTATCATGTCATGAGTGGAAGAAGAGAGAGCCAAGCTATTTTGTGTGATCAACGTTGGAACTTAAATGGTAGACACAAGAGGGGCTAGATATGGTTTTAAAATTCATATTTGAAACCCAGAATAATGTATAAAAATTACAATTTCTTTGTAATTTTTCAAGCTCAGAAATCAAGATAGAAGAGCAAGGAAACTAATGGATCAGGATATTTAGGTAAAACACTAGTATGTGTACACACACACACACACACACACGATTGGATAGCCTTTTTTTTTTTTTTTTAAATATGTCATGTGTTTACAGAAGGAAGAATTTGATCTAAAAAGATCTACTATATACAGGGTGAAAGAGTAGGAAATCCTTTGGAGGAAATGGAAAGAATGAATGTGTATATTCAGTTCTTACAGATAATAGCTGAGGGGGTTATAAAATAAAGCTAAATCAAATTGATTGGCAGCAAGGGAGAAGTGATATTAAAGAGAAAGTGATAAGAAAGGAAAATCACGTTTATGGTGATACACTCTAGGAATAATAAAGTAATTATACTGAAGACACTATGGGAATACCCAGCATGTACAAAGGAGGTGCTAGAGGCTACATTAATAGTATTTAAAGTTCACTGGGAAAAAAATGAGCTGGATGCTATAAAAAAGGCAATTAGATATTGTCCTATCCACTGTATTTACAACTGAGCCACAGGTTTTCATTACAGATATATTTAGACCAACCCAACAGTAATGGCATTTTCCTGTTCAGACAAAATCAGTTCGGCTGAAGAATCTTTTAATTCCACTAGTGGTCTATATAATTAAGTTGATACAAATTAGCACTGTTACTTAGTAGGCAGTTTGCTCTAGATCATCATTGCCTTGACTCTTAATATAGCTAAAATTAAGAGTTAAAATTTTCAATGTTTGACATTTATGTAGTGATATCATTTCACTAATCAGAGACACATATATACACACAAAAGAGTGCAAGACTCCACTGCACAGAAAATGTTCTTTTTGTTATATATCACTATGCTCACAGTAAAAATTCAGGACACTCAGGGAAAATACTGAAATAATTCAAGAAATTAAATTCAAACCAACCAATTCAATTATGAAATTCCAAAGTGCTTTTTTATCTCATTTGGGTGTGTCTTTCTATCCATCTCCTCACTAATCTATCCAGATTTTCTAAACTAGAAAGAGAATATGGATTCCTAATAGAATTATGATCTCGAGCTTAGTACAACTGGCAATTACTGAAGTCTCTGCCACAACGGCAATAACTACAACAGTCTCCAAGCACAAGTGAGTTGGCTAAATATCTGCAAGAACTAAGATCACTCTTAATCTGCTTCAATTTATTTACCTCTCATGTGACATAAAGGATTTTCCCAGGTTCCTTATGTTTACAGAGTTTGAAGGTTAAAATCTTTTAGATGTAGACTATGATACTCATACATCAAAGAAACAGCAAGAGCCACCTGACAGTTGTCTGTCGTTCCTCTATTCCACAAATAGTTTTCCTGATTTAAGTAATCCTAAATATCCGTAGTTAAATTTCCCTCACTTCTACCTAATACATACTTCCCATCCACACCCTAAAAAACGGCACTTAGAAAAAGATGATGCTAGCAACTCACTGTAATCAATCATCAGTTTTGATAGGACTTGAATTGACAGGGACCGAACAACACTAAGAACACAGTGTTTTGTGCCTTAGGCACTTAGGTGAGCATACAATATGCAAAAAAAGCTGCAGGTGTAAGTTTTTTTTTTTTTTTTTTTTTTTTTTTTGTCTTTTTAGGGCCGCACCTGAGGCACATGGAAGTTCCCAGGCTAGGGGTCGAATCAGAGCTGTAGCTGCCGGCCTACACCACAACCACAGCAACACCAGGTCCGAGCCATGTCTGCAACCTACACCACAGCTCACAGCAACACTGGATCCTAACCCACTGATCGAGGCCAGGGATTGAACCTGCATCCTCAAGGATGCTACTCAGGTTTGTTACTACTGAGCCACAATGGGAACTCCACAGTTAATAAGTTTTAATGACAGACTTGAGTATGAAGATAAAAATAAGGAACTCTAGAGAGCTGTAAGTAGAACAAAACAAAAAAAGATTCAAATGTACTCTTCTTTTCAGTAACTTTGGTCTGCTTTTTTTTTGAAATTTTTATCCTATTCAATTAGTAAGAAATACCTTTCAGATGACAAAATGATATATGTTGCACTGTTAGTTGCAAACTCACACTCAACCAGGAAAAAGAACTGATGAAATACTCATTGTAGAATTATTACATCTTATAAATAAGTTGGCTATGGCAGCTTTCTCTTTATCAAAGAAAATTTCTCTCTGTTGTCTAGGAGCACCTTGACAATGGTACAATTTAAAATAGTGAACTACTTTAAAAACACATGCACATTATAAAGTGTAACTCTTGTATTTTAAAATACCTTCTAACCATTTAATATATAAATGATATTACCAGGGGAATGAAAATTATAGTGCTTTTCTTGTTTTACAAAGGAAAAGGACAGCAAATGAGCAATAAGACAAATATTATGAAATAGTCTTTCTTACTAGGAATAAATCAGTAACTAATTATAAGCAGTTTTGTGGCAGAATGAATGCACTACAAGTTCGAGTCAACTAAAGCCATTTTTTTATGTTCTTAAATCGTTGGAAATGGTATTCCAGATGAATAAAAAGAGATACATAGATGTCTATAAAAGCTGACAAGGAGAGTTCCATTTCCTTACATTGAAACTGGTGATTCACTGTGTTTTCAAGTTGTTACATGTTGATAAAACTGAGCTAATTACATGTTGGTAAAGCTGACCTTCGGTTCAATTTCTTCCAAAAAATAAATGGCTTTAACTAAATAAAAACCAAACCAATCTTCAAAACATTTTTACACATTTAAACTTTTTCATAAAATAACTATTTTTTCATGAAAATAGTTATACTCTTAGTTACTAGGTAACAAAAAATATTCTATTATTTCAGTTTTTTAAAATATAACTTGAATGGCTATTTTCGATGCCTTTTTTTCCTCTTTAGTTACTACATCACTTTGTTAAGTTATATTCATTGAAATGTTTTCTTTTTCAAGTCTAACTGAAGATCATTCTGCTGCCATGACTTGTCAGCTGTGAAGTTTTTTATACTCTGCTTTGCTCTGTTCTCACCAGAGCCTGGCCTATTTCCAAAGCTCTATTAGCAATGGGATTTTAATGAGTGACATAAGGAAGAGGGAGCTTATAGTCTTTATGGAAGTTCAGAATTCACGACGATTACAGAAAAGTACAACAACTGTGAAAAGCAGAAAAGGCGGGGGGGGGGGAGAATGAATAAAATGTTCAGGTTCCGATGTTAAATGATTGAAACAGTTTCTATTTAAATGCAAATTTGACTTTTTAAAAGATGGGACTACCAGTAACTGCACCCTAAATGGTAAAATGAAAATCAATTTGAAATATGGGATGAATAAAGTATATGTGGACTTTCTGGGAATAATTTTTTATTATGAAAACTGATGCATTTTCCTTTGCTTAATCCATCTTAGACTTCAGACAGCTATGTCTGAGATGAAATGCAAACATTTTTTAATTTGTTTAAGCACAAACATGGTCAGCTCACTAGAGCCTTCCTTGTTCATTCAAGTCATATTTCACAAAATAATGGTCAATAGTATGATGTATGTAAAATACAGGACCAAAAATAAGAGTTTAACCGCAGCATTATAATGACCAATAGTCACTATGTGTTTTTTTATGATGTTGGGGAAATCACTTTTAAAAAATGGAAATCACTGCATTCTATTGATTCAAGAACAGAATCTTCAGACATAAGTCAGCAGAGTTGACACTTTCAAATACATAAAATGTGACATCTGCTCTTACAAATGCACTATACAGGCTGTAAATCATCAAAGAGAAAAACAGTTCAATGTCATTTCAGCCACTGTAAGCTATGGTTTACAACTGAGAGATAAAAATAGTCATACTGTCTCTATGACATCTAAACCACTTTTCTATTGCAGTAGTCCATGTTCTAATTTGTCTTTGTGGTTAAATAACACACAATCAATTGTAAGCAACTAGTGTAGTTTGATTCCAGTCAACTGCAATTTTCTATAGCTTTATCTTTTCCCCCCACTGAAGTGACTTTTAGTAATATCCACAACACACTATTTCAATTTTTGTGATTGCTTATGTATGTCAAACTTTTAGTCATCATTCTAAGGACTAATATGAGACACGAATCTATATATGAAACCCATTTTAAATAGAGACATGTATACATTATAAAAATTAAAGACCTACAATGCACTGGGAAAAATAAGTTTTCATTAGATTTAAAATAAGATCTGAAAGATCAGGGTCTTTGTGTAAGGTTCCTAGTTCTACCACTGATTAACTATGAAAATTCAAGCAAATTATTTAACCTCTATGGGAATCAGGAAACTCATCCAAAAAAAAAAAAAAGGGGGGGGTAAAATTTCTTATCATTTGTGTGCTATTTTAAAGATTAAGTGAGATAATGTAAATACCTAAAACAGTGCTTGACAAGTTCTCCACATAACACAGTAAACGATGAGTGTGATTGTTAATGTTGGGTTATTTTTTATTATAATTGTTGGTATAATAAAATAGAATGCTTTTTTGGGGGGCACAGTAAACAGCAATGTTTGTTAACTTAGTCCAGCACTGAGAAAACTCCAACATAGTAACTTACTCCTGAAACATATGATTATGTTTTGAATTTATTTTACAAATAATGCTAATATTTTCAGAAATTTATTTTGTGTAATCTTAACATGAAAACATCATTATCATAAGTGGTTTTAAAAAAATTCTACAATAAAAATGATTACAGCTAAAAAGAAGGTAATACTTTCTACAAATCTGTAACAATTGCTGGTAAATGGGATCCTATATAAGTTGATAGGGATTTTATCACATTTTTGCATTTGTTAAAGAATAACATATTATAACTTGGAAGAGTAAAAACTATCACAATAAACTATACAACTAGTTTTCCAGTATAATTCATTTCCTAAACAGCCATCAATTACCAAATTTCTATCAATCATCTTTTTTTTTTTTTTTTTTTTTTTTTTTTAAATGAGCACGAAACAACAAGGAAAGACCTGCTAATAATCAAGTTGGTTTCCGGAATGACAGAGACGTGCTCTCTGACAACCTTCCTGGAACTGAAAACACAGTGTTTTTCATTTTCTCCAAGGTGCCGCAGTGAAGCTCAAAGCCCAATATCCTGGTACCCACAAGCTCCCTAGCCTATGCTGAAAGAGCACCGCTATCCTGGGTGGATTTAAAGCTATTCGTTGAGCAGTTTGGATGCATTTTTCTCCCCAAATCTTTCTATTAGTAAAGCAGTACACCCAGGGTCTGTACTTGTCAAACCATAACAGGCACAGCCTTGGGCTGCCCTCTGCACCTTGGTTTGCCAAATGTGCATGCAGTTATCATCTAAAGCACTCCTCGCGATATGCTCTTGCTTACAGAGACATTTTGCATGGATTCCAAATTAATGTTCGAATAAGCCCGGCAATGCATTTCACTTTCATTTGTCAGAAAACAAATTTTCTCTGAACAGTCATGTTTGCAATCCATTGTGCCCATTCTGCTTTTCTTTAGTAGAAGATTTGACATATAACTCCTAAGCCTCTGGTCTTTGCACACATATGCAGGAACATACACAGTGAGATTCCTGACAATGAACAAAAGAAATCATTTCAGAAAAACCGGGATGCTATTTCACTAACTCACTAAGTCCTATCACTTGGCTTTTAAAGTAATCCTGTGCCCTGATGGATTGACTTCCTCTTTTGGAAAAGTAGCTGCTATGCTATTATGATGGACATTTTCTTTGGAAAAAGGAAGAGGGGAGTGTGGAAGAAAAAAAGTTGTAATTAGGTATATGCTTAGATCTTTTTGATCTGAGTGAGACCTGTTATTCTATCCCCATTGTCAAGGACTGCTAGATTGCAATCTTATCAAGAACAGGTGTCACTTCTTTTTTATACTTTATATTTCTCCCAAAGGACCTAATGTATACCTCACCCTCTGATAACATTCATTAAATATTGATGGAGTGACTCTAATACCAGCAACCTTCCTTAAAACAGAATATTTAACTTTGGCCTTGGACAGACTACTGGGCCTTAATTCTTGAGACACTAACTTTAAATAGCCAATTGTAATAAGTTAACTAAAATTTGAAATAAATGGGATTTTTTGGGCACAGACCTCTAGACCAAAAAATAACTCTTGGAGGGAAAAAACCTCCATTTAAATGCAGGGGTTTTAGCTGTGTCTTTTTTTTTTTTTTTTTTTACCATGCCTTTGGCATGCAGAAACTCCCGGGTCAGGGACTGAACCCATGCCACATCAGGTCCCACTGGGCCACCAGGAAACTCCTTGGTTGTGTCTTCTAATGCTTAAGTTCCAGTTTCTCCATGAAGCCTCCTTCCTAACTCTAGAATGCATAGCTTTCCTTTTCTTAATTTCCATTAAGAATAAAGCTGAGGAGTTCCCATCGTGGCGCAGTGGTTAACGAATCCAACTAGGAACCATGAGGTTGAGGGTTCGGTCCCTGCCCCTGCTCAGTGGGTTAACGATCCGGCGTTGCCGTGAGCTGTGGTGTAGGTTGCAGACGCGGCTCGGATCCAGCGTTGCTGTGGCTCTGGTGTAGGCTGGTGGCTGCAGCTCCGATTCAGCCCCTAGCCTGGGAACCTCCATATGCCGCGGGAGCGGCCCAAGAAATAGCAAAAAAAAAAAAAAAAAAAAAAAAAAAAAAGAATAAAGCTGAGTACAGGCATGAGTTGAGTACACACTTGCTGATGGGTTGAATCATGTTGGAATTAGGCAGCAAAATACTGGGCTACCAAAGTTCAGAAAAGCTGGAAGTCCCTTAGCACAGGACACTGTGCCTGACAATAAAGTCTTTGCCAGCCCCATGCATTCTCCTAGCACTCACAACCACTTCTCACAGGTTCTTAGGGCTGTCAGTATCACCACTGCTCCACAGGAAAGTATGGAGGTATCACAACTATTTCAGTTATGCAACTATTTTTTTTTATTATACTCTGTCATTTGACACAGTTCAATGAAACTCTTATTTTTGTTTTTTGGGTTTTTTTGCTTTTTATGGAAATTCCCAGGCTAGGGGTTGAATTGGAGTTACAGTTGCCAGCCTACACCACAGCCACAGCAACGTAGGATCTCAGGATCCAAGCATCTGTGACCTACACCACAGCTCACAGTAACGGTGGATCCTTAACTCACTGAACAAGGACAGGGATTGAACCAGCAACCTCATGGTTACTAGTCTGATTCGTTTCCACTGTGCCACAACAGCAACTCATCTTTAAATGCTAATTTAACCTACTGGGACTACATCTAAAATTGACAGAAGAGGAATAATACTTATAAACAGCAGTGCATGAAATTTTCAGTAGAAGACTGTATGTGTAACATTTTATGTAGTACATGGGAGCTGTAAACTAGTTACTAGAATCTACAACTGTACAACTCAAAGTGTAAACTAAGGATCTATATTCAGAGAAAATAGGAAGGGATATGAAATCAAGGGATATGATAGAAATCATCATATGAAGAAAATGTGAATAATGATATCTGATTAATGTAACTTGTTTACCACCAAACCACAATTTCAGGAGGAAAGAAATATATTATTAATGAATAGAACCTCCTCCCAATTCTTTCTGGAAACTGTGGGTATTAGGCAAGCAATAAGTAATGGGGTAACACTATGGGTAATAAGTAAATAAAGTAGTGTTGGCATTTTTTGAGCAAACTTGATTAACCATTCTGTCCATGAAACTGTATCATGCTGACGTTATTCAAATATTTTCTAAAGATATTAAACTACATAGGTAATAACAAAGTGACGTAAGGGATAATCGACTTTTGGGAAGTTTGTTTGAAAGGCTAGAAGGTTATCGGGTATGGCACTGATAATCTAATGGAGGAAAATATTTCTTTCAAAGATGACCATAGTTACTTTCAAATTTAGCATGACAGTTTTTCCCTGCATTTACCTTTTACCTGCTTCACTTCCAGTGAATTCACATCTGAACTCATGACTGTTTGGACTTCCAAAATAGAGAATGTATACTACACATTTTTTTTCATTTTTATAAATTAAAATTATCTATTTTCATTCTTATCAATTTCTTTTGTCAAATGAAAACATCTTTAATTGGAGTGATTTCCATCTTCCGAAGGTCAATTGGCAAAAGACTGGTTAAATTATCTGTGCATTTGCTTAAATGAAAGGAAAATGCTATGTCCAGATTTATAAGCCATCTTAATTATACACATTTGAGGCTAATTTAGTGGTAGAATGAAATATCTTAAAGAAATTGTACAGGTTTAAATTTCAGCCTGTGTGACAAGATTTTTAAAGGATAAATGAGAAACAGTTCCACTGACTGCACCTACCTTTTAATAAAAGAAAAAAAAAAAATCTGTGCTCAGTGAAGCCCTGTCCAGTCGGCAGGGCTCCGTATCAGCTCATGTGATCTCATTGGCCAGGCCGTAAAGGATGTGGTCTGTGTGGCTGGCCACATCTAGATGGCCGGCCACTCCCTTCATGTGAAGGCAGGTCCTTTGGTACAAAGATGTCTTACATTTCCCCTGACTACGAGTCACTGCTCCAGAAATCACATGAGATTTCATGACCAGTTATAAGCTCTGCAGAGTTCTGTGGAAATGACACATTCTTAAGAGAAGTCTCTCAGTGTGGTGGCCTCCTCAGTGGCAGCAAAATTTTTCATGGTCGTGGCCTTGTGATATTTTCCCCTGGCAAACTCATAGGCAAATCATAATGTCAGGCTATAAAGATAGTCTCATATGTAGCCATTAATAGGTCAATTCCTTAACAGAATTTGGCCAGTTACAAATATTCAGTTAACCTGGATTAAAGCTATAAACAATGTTTTCTTAGGGAACATGAAGAGGAAAATGGGGCCAGGAAGATTTCAGTAGATATTTCACTCCAGTTCCATGTTTTTTTTTTTTTTTTTAAACTTAAATTTTGTTTAGTTTTTCTTCCTTCTTCTCTCCCTCTCTTCCTTTTTTCTTTCCTTCTTCCTCCTTCCTTCCCTTCTTTCTTTCATTATTCATTAATTGTTTCCTCCCTTCTTTCCTTTTTTCTTTCTTAATGAGACAAGCCTCCCAAGAATATCCATTTTCATGTGCGATCTTGAATTCTCTTGGTTCTTCTATCTCCTCTTTCCTTTCCACTCCTATTCTCTTCCATATTCTACCGTTTTCTTTTTCTTTACTTCTCCAGGAGGTAAAGGATTCTCTTTTAGATCCCTTCCTTTTCTACTGCATGTTCTGGTCTCTATTTCAGAACCATCAAAAAAAAAAAAAGTAAGTGACCTCCAGCTTTGCACTTTCTGCTGCTATTTAGTCTCACCTGCAGCACTGTACCAGCAAAGGGAGATATGAAATAGGCATGAAACATGCAAATGAAATATGTATTTAAAAATACAATCACCTGTCAGTAATCTGTAATACAGACTTGGAATAAACATGGAAGGAAAATAGGATGTCTCCTTTAAATGTAGAGTTTTTGTTTGACTTGGAAGTTTAAAGAGCTATAGAGTTTCTATCAGAATTATACTCCTAAAAATGACCTTCAGAGTTTATGTTTAAGATCTAAAATAGTGCAGAATTTATGAACATCAGCTCTAGAGGTTGGTCTAGATTCACTTCTAGTCCTTCCACTTAAGTAGTTATAAAATCTTGGGCAGGTTATTTAAAATCTAGAACCCTGAGTTTTCTTATGACTAAAATGAGGATACAAAGAGCACTTGAGGAAAAGATTACCACAAATATTAAGTAATACACTGACAATAAAATGCCTAGTAAGTTACCATACACTCAATAAAAGCAGGTCCTACATACGCTGGCAATTATTGTGCCCATTACTATTACTACATTTCAAAAAGATCATCATGGAAGAACTTAAAAATTGCAAAAGACAGCTGAAGTATATTAGGTGGGAAGCTGCTAAGAAGACAATATTAAAATATTACATATAATTTTAAGAATGAAGAGGCCAATCAAACTTGAAATGTACTATTTGCAGAGGTTTTATTTACATTTACCTCATTGCCTGCCATAATCATGCTGGACTCCACCACAGTGCAATGGGTTTTGATGGCACTGTGATCTCAGATCTATCCCCTGATAGCTGTATGAGATTATGAAAGCCGTTCAACCTTTCTGAATCTTGGTCCTCACAGCCCTCTTCAACAAAACTGAGCTACTAATGCCCACCACATGGAGTTCTTGTGAAAATCAACTATAATACACTTGACAGTGCATTGTAATGGGCCCAGTATCATCACCCCAATTCACTGCACCAAGGGAACATAAGGATATTTCGCCATAGACACAATTCCTATGAAAAGTAAATGGGAGTTACATGAAAGGACCAGCAGGTTTTTGACAAAAGACCACTGGGCATATCCCCTCCATCAGCTTTCCTGAGAAGGCCCAGGATGCCAGTGCATGTTTGTATTTGGATAGCTGAATCACAATCCTAGCAGTTGTAATGGCAAGAAAGGGTGTTTTTCATCATTGCTCCCGAAATGAAATACAGCCAGTGATTCTGGGAAAAGAAGTTTGCCTGGATAAAGGAAAACCTCATGGAAAAACCACGAATCTAATTGCAGATATATTGTATTTTAGATCCCTTTTCACTGGGAACATGTCAGGATTGACAATCACACATAATTCATCTAAAGACCATGAAGATACAGGTAGTAACCGGATATTATTTAACAAAAGCCAAGGTAACAAAGAGACCAAGGATTAGCCTGCTACCAATGTGATTTCAATCCATCAAAACCTTTTTCTTTTGGAGGAAAATCCTATTTATTTCTAGTCTATGTCCTTAGCACAATGAGTAGCTTTTCTGTGTAGAAGAATCTCTGCCCCCTAAAAGCAGCCTCACCCAGGAAATTCTGCTGAAAACACCCTTGTTTGCACATTTGTTTTTAAGTGCCTAAGCTTTGGACATGGCAGCCAAATTCAGCAAATCCTTTTTCAAGTCTCCTGAAATCTTACTAATATCTTTATTTGTTCATCATATCTTCCCAACTTAGTTACCTCTGGTCTGCAGGTTAAGTAGCCCTGTTACTTACTGTCTGGAACTTTGATCAAGGTATTTAACCTCTCCCACTCCTATCGGTTTCCTAATTATAAGATAAGAATAATAGTAATAATAAGTAATACTAATACCACTTCTCTTTGGGGTTTACTTGTCAATTAAGTGAGACTGTACATGGAAGCTCTGATCTTGGGTCACAAGAATAACCCCAGCATCTTAGCTTCTCTCCTGCCACCTCTACACTGGGGTCTTTGTTACCTGTTCTCTCTTGCAAACAGCAATTCAACACAATACCACTCCTTAAAGGAATGCATTCTCCACACATGGTGACAACAGAAACCCCACAGAGAGGAATTAATCAAAGGTCAAGGTGAAGATGGACACACAAATTCAAGGGGGAAGAAACTCAATTCCAACATGGCTTGATCTGACTTTTTATGGCTAAATCACTCCCAGGTAGGGCAAGGCCACCTGGTGGCATGGAACCCCCCCTCCCCTCTATCACCCTAACCTCCTCTCAAAAAAATGCAGTCAACCTTTTGATTCTTTAATGCAGCTATAGGAAAAATATAGTATGGTAAAGATTAGGAATTTAATGGTGAAGTGAACCAATAAGCAATCTGATATGTGGATTAATGGCAGCTGGTGGACCTTTGGTTATTAGTTTTGAACAAGAGTCTAATTCCATGTTTGGAGAAGGGTCAGAGGAGCTCAAGGAATAGATATTTCAGTAATAAGTTTGGAGCACACCAAGAATACTGGGAGGGAGTCTGAGGGTGGAGCAACCTGACAAAGGAAGCCAAAGGCAGTGGAGTGTCTGGAGAATGAGATTTAACAGATGTTGGCTCCCCCATGGGAATGGACAAGTGGCCATGAAGACCTTGACCTGTCTGGGGAGAGGTTCCAAGTCTCAACCACAGAACTCACAATCACATTTTTTTCTGGGGAAAAAAATTAATATTCAATATAAAACTCAAAATCAGGATATTATTTTCACTCTAGAAAAGGCTTCTGGAATTATAACTAATGGGATTAAAAGCTAGGAAATTAATTCATATTAATCCTCATAATGTTATCTTTCATTAATAAAATAGCCATCACAACCACAGTGCATTTTAAAAAAAGAATCATCTCTGTACAAACACCTCACTTTCTCTTTGACTATAAAAAATACAGAATCATAGGGAGGTCAGGGAGCTTACTGTCTCTCAACTTTACCCAGAAAGAAACTGAGACACAGAGTGAAATGACTGGCCCAAGTGTGCTCAGCTGGCTGGCAGGAACTGGCAGAAACCTCCCGTTCCCAGGCAGTGTACTCTTGCTGCACTGCATCTGTTCCTACAGGTTAAAAAATACCCTAAAATAAACTGAGTCAGGAAACACTAGTGACGAATACGTTAAACTTGTGGTTAATAGGGTGATATACAGTCCTTGTAATATGCCGGCACCTCTAGTCCCATTGGTGCCTGTAACTTACAACCATCAGCCCGTGTGTACATGTTTCCTCATGCGACTGTGGGTAAAGCAATCTTTTCTTAATTCTTTGATTTCCATCCAGCCTGCGATAAGATAATTTCATACTGTGGACTTGCTTTTGTTTATTTGTTTATTGGATAGTATGTCCTTTCTCCTAAGACCTTACTCTCGTCCTGGATTTTGGAGTCAAGAGAACTGATGCGCAAATAATTTATTTTAGTTTTGTCATACAAGGCTACTATCAATGTATAAGGTAGTCCAGTCATAACATGCTAAGGATGAGGTTTCAGATTATGTTAAAGAAATCGTTCCATAATTTAATGCTGTATGTTTTACTGCATACTCTGAGCCACTGAGCATACTCTGAGCCACTGAGCATACTCTGGCCCAAATTTCCCCCATCTGAAATTAACTGTAAATAAAAACATTTTTTAATTTAATTCAATTTAGTTAAGTTGACTGAGCAAGAAAAGTGAAGTCATGTTGTTTCCTTCTGTTTATTTTGTTTAGAAAATTAAGTAGCATTTTATAAATTAACCTCTTTCGAGGAGTAAGTATATTAAAACACCTTGCCAAATGCTGTAGGAACCTTTTTCTAAAATCCATTATCCCAGAGTGACTAGGACTGTTGACTACATGGTTTTATAGTAGGAGGCCGGAAGGGAGAGAAAAGAGAGTCATTGTTTTAGAAATGAATAATGTAAAAAAGCAACTGTAATCATCCAGCATATTTAGAGAGTGATATTAAGTTATTAATGTATAAAATTCTTATTGGTAGATTGAAAATAAGACTTGTATAATGGCGAAATTGACGGTATATTGTTATTCTGTGGGATAAATAAGAAATTATGAATAAGTTCAGAAATAAAACAATGATAAAAGTAACTAAAGATTTGCTTCACAAAAGTTCCTTTAAATTCAGACCCAATAAAAAGTTACTATTGGACACCTTGTAAAATTACCAAATTCACTTTATCTCTCTCAGCACTAATCATCTGATATTCTCCTGTCATCTGTTTTCATACTGATTGTTAAGCTTTTTTATTTTCCCCAAGTCTCTGAAAGGGAGGCAGAATCAAAGCCTATGTTGATAATGTAGAGTCTACACTGCAGCTAGACCTGGAAACACTGCCTACCTCTAGACAAAGCAATCCAAAATCAAGCAACTGTTATGTTAAAGCTTGTTCAGAGGAGACAGAAAAACACACTGAGGGAAATGCTGATGACCTCTTAAAACTTAAATATCTTTGTTGCAAGGACAGTGACAAATAGAGAGCAGTTAAGAGTCATCTGGGGTACCAAAATTTCATTCCACTACTGTATTTATTTTTAGCATTTATTATTATTCATTGGGTACTCCTAGGATAATGGTGGTGTGAATTATGCATAGCAGAACGGAATAAGGGAATAGTATTTATAATTCTAAATTTACAAACAGAAGAGAAATTAGTAATACTATAGTTATCAAAGGAAACAGGCCTAATTAAAGAAATAACTGCTACAAAACCATATGCAACTCACACTAGAAAAAGACAATTCAAATTTAATGAATGCCTTTAATATTAATTACAGAATTCTTAACAATACATTGGGACAGCTCTCTTGGAGAATTCAGCTTACTGTTTAACAGTTTCTGACTAATTTTATTAACCTGTACATCTGAGAGGATCAACCCCCTCTGGGTTTAATTAGAAGAAAATTCAATTTAAATCTAAATGTCAACAGTGGTTACTAATTATGGCAGAGCCCTGGACGGGACAGCAAGTCTGTAATCAGGCAGTTCCCTGGTAACAATTAACACTTTCTTTTGGAGTTATGAGTGCGTTAGGATATTTTAAAATAAATACGATTCAGCATGGGACACTGCTAATATCATGAGCCCCTACTGCTAGGTGCAGACATGCAGAAGAGGATGCCAAATTAAATTACAGAGATTTCTCAAACATATAGCTGAATAATAAGCAGCTACAAAACTAGGTCAGGGTCGAAAAGCTAGAGCTGAATGCCCCTCCCCCAACATGCAAAATAAATATACCCACTATCTCTGAATAGAAATCATTCTTTTGTTATGCCCTTTGTCAAGAATACATTATTGCAAAATGATATTTATTTCCACAATCTTCACAGCTGTGAGCACGACTGAATTAATCTTTCTAGAACTGATTTCATTTGCAATTTCATGATTACGATTATAAAATGTAAATTTATTACTTAAAAAAGAAATGATTATAAAAGACATAGATAAAAAAAGACAGTTCTTTATCTGTTGGTTTGCTTTGCTCAATACTAATGAAATAAATAGATGACTAACCCTGAAATATAAACAAACAGTATAAAAATGATTGTAAAAATGTGAAATGAAAGCTAGGAAGACAATAAAAATCAGCTCTTTTAACATAACACATACAGTGATTATGTGGCTCAGAGAAGTATCAGGACATGCAAATTTTTTCATGGTGAGGCTAAGCTTTAATGGTTTAGTCATTTGAGATTTTTCTATTGCTGCCATTCTTTAAATGTTAGCATTAAAGATAATACAGAAAATACTTGGGTACTACTAATCTTTTTTTTTTTTTTTTCAGCTTTCAGTTTTATGCTCTTAAAAGATAATCTCCAGCAGGCCATTTTCAGACTGTTTAATATTGATGACCTAAATAACAAATTAGTTCAAAGAAATCCATATTTATAAGACCTCAATATTTTAGCGGAATTCAGTCACTAAATTGGTCTCTTCTTCAAGTATATTGCTTCCTTAAATCAATATTTAAGTGCCTACTGTGTGCAAAGAACTGCACTGGATGGCAGGTATACACAAGAATTTGAAGACAAGCATGGCTAGGTTCAATTATTATTGGTAAAAATAAAGTCATCTTTTTGTAATAACCAGGGCCAAATAAACCATTTATTGTATGCAGCAGCTTTATTTCCATAACTCACTTTCCCCAAAAGTAGAATGATCCATTTTTTTAAAATATCAATTTTCCCTGTTTAACACTGTGACTCCTAGATACACAAACACAATTAGTATATACTGTATTAAATATAATCAAGTTTTAAATGTCTATTTACGGAAAGACCACTGATGGTAACGATGGCTCAACTAAAAAATGAGTGTCAATAAGTGGTTATAAGCACTTATGCTGATAACAGATGAAATAGCATCTTTAAGTAAATATTAACATGTAAAGCTGCTATTTATCATTTCAGCTCAGTCAATAGAGATCGTATTTCTATAGTGGACTTACACTGGTTAGCTTTCTGCATTTGCTCACATTCACAAAGCAAAAACGCAAGCAATGACACAAGACGTTTATGGTATTAAACCGGATCCAAACTAGCTGCAGAGGAAAAGGCTATTTAAGTTTACATGACAAAATAAGCTATGTATATATAAATACATTATATTTAACTGTGTGATTCCTTTCCATTTACTTTACCTGTCTAAGAGTCTGAATTTTCAATAAACTATTTCTACTTCGGACTTTCACAGCTTTAGAGTGTGAGTCTCTGGCAGAGCTTTGGGTCATTTTCCCAATCCAAATATTATCCATCGTTCCTTGAGCAAGAAGGTTAATAACTCTTAGCTGAAGATGTCTCTATTGCTTCTTTACTGTTCAGAGCCACGCCCCGTCCAGGGGCATGAAAGTCATCTTTCCTCCCTGAAGAGTCCACATTTCACCTCTGGGAGGCACGATGCCTCCACCAGGCTGCTACCAGCAGAGTGCCTAGCTTTCACCAAGCAGTCATGGCGCTGGTATTACAATTTGCAAGGAAACCTTTAGCAGGCTGTAATAACCATATCCTGCTTGGCACTGCCACACTGCTCAGTAATTCCACGTTTAAATGAAATCCGGAGAGGCCATACCTATGTAAATTGTGCCTTGATTTTCTTTTTTCTTTTCTTTTCTCTTTTACTTCCTTTTCCCTCCTCCCTCCCCTCTTCTCTCTTCTCCCCTCCCTTCTTCCCTCTCTTTCATCTTTTTTAAAATAGTATTGTGCATTAGTATTGTGCCTTAAGCTTTCTCCAGTATCTTTCAAAATGTTACCAGAGGCACTGTATCACCCCCCCCGCCCCAGAGTGCACCTTGCTGGTTAACTGTGAAGCTGGGAGGTCTGTCTTAAACTAGCAGTTAATAACTTGTTTGTCCTTTGCTGAAGATACATTTAAGATAATTTTCATAGGCATTCCATTATTAGACACCTGTTACATGCTAGATCTCTCAGAAGAAAGAAACATGTTCTTCAGAACTAATAAACAAGAACAATGACACTAGATACATTACAGATAGTATAATAAGACATATTTACTACACCAGTTTTAAAGTTTACCAGGTAATATTATTCTGCATATTATATTACAAACTCAGAACAGGTGTCTAGAACTATTTTCCTACACTTTTAAATGTTAACTCTTTCTCTCTGCTTAACTGAAGTTTTAGTTAAGATCTTTTGATAACAAAACGGAAGCTCTATAACCACAGCTCAATAATAAGGTGAATGGAAAAACAGTTGGTTTCCGTCTCCCTCAACTGCTTACCTTGATGTGTTCAAGTCAAAAAGAGAAAGAGAGAGTGTATGTTCTCCATTATACCAACAACCACAAAGGCAAAGGATAAACACAAAGCACTGTTTTGTACTCCTTGTTGGTATCAAGCCTTTGTTAAATCTTACGAAAATTTTAATTTTATTTTAATTTAGGACCATAAATTTCAAGCAAAGACTGAGTGGATTCACAGTTTAAAAAATGTTTTCAACCTCTAAAATGGTCAAGTTTTAAGGAAATCAAGAGTGATATATCTGATACCATATTATGCGGTACCTTCTGGGAGAAGCAGATTTAATCTTTCTGTGGACAAGTGCCCAGGTGAGAAAGAAAATGTCCTGTGTCCCAAGGGGGTGTGCTCGTGGCAACTGGGAGTTAAGGAGGTTCTGAGGAATTTTTCCTCCATCCTTCCCTCAACCTTTTACACTGGCAGCTATGTTTAGAGATTCAGAGGAACCTTCTTACTCAATGCTAGGATCAGTTAGATTCTAGAATAGGATTTCCTAAAGTGGGTTTCGCAGCATGATGGGAGGTTATACTTAAACAGGTTAAATAAATTAGGACATGCCAGCTTAAACAAAGGTCAATGAGCTTTACTGCAAGATTTCCCAAGGGCTCTGAGTCAAGCAAAGCCATTCTAAATCCATATATTCCATGTGCTTTTCTCACTTCTTTACTCTCTAAGGCGTCTCTGAGTTGCTTTGCTCCTACTGAAGGACTTCAGAACCTAGGGTAAATTGAGGAGGCCCCACGGTGAGTTCTGCAACTATGGACCAGTTCTGGTCCATAGTTGCAGAAAGTTTTCCCCTTGATTTTAATATGTTTATAGTTAATGCCTTTCTTGCTGAACACACACACATGCACATACACAAACAAAACACAAAAAACCGCAACAAATTTCAGGGTGCAGGCAGCAATTCCACTATGACTACCCAGGACTGAGAATCAAATAATTATAAAAAAATATATACCAATTTTTATAGTTGGCCTGGCTCATGGTTCATTGCCAAGATAGTCCTGTAAGATTTCTGAGAGGGCTGCTGATATTGTTAAACCTTGTAAGCTAGGTAATCACTATGGTTACCTTGTTTTAACTTCTTAAAATGAGACACTATGCTGAGGACTTTGTATTGCTCAATAATCTCTATTATATATACATTTTTTCTTAGTAGGACCTAATTCATTTTCTCGCCAGGATAACATCATTTGCTTTAACATTTAAAATTCATTTGCTTTATTAACATTCAAAATTTATACATTCTGGTATGTTTTCTAAAATTGAGAGATAATTACATAATCTCTAAAAAAGATATACAATAGATTAAAAACACCGTATTCTTCAGGGCATCTGGTTTCAAATGTGCATTGTTATAAATAACGTATTTGTTGACCTTTAGCACTAGTGCCAGATTATTAGCAAACAACTGAGTGGAACCAAGAAAAATCTACAACCCTGTTCTTATTGAAATAATTATAGAATCTTTAATGTCCCACTAGGCACAGAGAGAAAAGAATGCAGCAGAGAGAGTTGCATAATGGAAACAGACAGAAGTAGGACAGTCATTCTACTTTTACACAGCAAACACAAACTACTGTGGAAAGTTGAAGAGAATACAAAAATGATCACCTAACCAAACATGAAATTTTCATTTGTGTCTCAACTGAAAAAATAGTAAGGAAATGTATCTAAGTAAAATAAAAATGTTGTAATTTAATTAGGTTACTTTTGCTTTCATGAATATACATAATTGTTTAGCTCAAAAATGTATAAACATGTATGTGCGTATGAGTATTCATTTATATTTGATTACACAGAATGGAATGTGAGTATATATAATATGTGTGTTTTTCTGTTTTGTAATCATTGCAGATTATTATTTTATTCAATGGACAGTGTGACTTAAGATCATACAATCTGGCAATATGATACTTATAAGCCAACTTGTTATGAAAAATATTCTTCTCATAATGAACTTTGGCTGTTTCTCTGCATTGAATCATGCTTCTCTCTGCAAGTTTACATGTTAAACAAAACACACTTATAAAATAACTGCATGGCCCATGGTAGGTACTCAGTTTGTAAAATGACTAAATGAATAAATGAACAAATGCAGATCTTGCCCATGAGTCACATCCACAATGGTAGTTTTCGCCCTTAGCTTAGAAGATGGTACTAAGAGTTGTAAGGAGGTACTTTAAGGATTAACCTTCAAAATCAACTACTTTGTTTCATAAACTATACCAGGCTTCCACTCAAAATACGATTTATACAAAAGGATACACAGTTTTTGTTTTTAATATGAAAACTGCTAGTCCATGTTATTGTTCAAGGATATTCACAATTGGATACCACCCTATTTTCCAATCTTTTCTACTTAGCTTTCGCTTGGTACAAACTGAACTATTCATCATTTCCATGACTTCCTACCTAGCGGAACTCACGTTGCTTCTTCCTGCAGAGAATGCCTTTCCTTATCCTCTCTGCCTGTCTAGAACGGACTCTACTTTCTAGGCCGAGCTCCAAGTCAATATTTCTGCATGCTTCCAAACCATGCTCATGGCTACAAAACATAAATATATGTTAAATGGATACAACAGAGTATTTAAAATACAGTTTTTGTCAAAGCCCTAAAATCTCAAGCACTCAAAGGAAAAGATATCAACTATTTATATCATCAGATATCTTAAGATTTCTCTTTAATAAAGTTTCATCTGAAGGTATTATTATACCCTTCCTAAAACAAGCACAGTAAAGTTTATAGTGACCACTATAAACTTCTGAAAATTATCAACTTTCCTTAAAGTATTACATTTTACTTAAAGAGGTATCTGTAGGATACAGTTTAGGTAATATTAATTATTTCTATGTACAAAGGACATTTTTCCTTTTATTAAGAGTAGATTTAATTTCTCTAAACAAATGTAAAGCAGAAAATATATCTAAAACTTTCTAACAAAGGTACAATTCATTCCGAGATTTTTTTTTTTTCTGTTTAAAAAATATCCTATGAGGTCCAAGTGATCCTATGCATACCAGTTCCTGATGGGGGTGGTTAAAGAGAGAAACGGAGGGTAAGATTCCTTGGTAGTTAATAAATACACGACCATTGTCCCTGAAAACACTGCCATCTGTTGTCAGAAAAGAAAGGTCACTTCTGAAGTTTTACCAGGCAATAGGTTTCTTGCAAGTGAAGAAAAAATATCTGAGACTGTTTCTTAACTGAGCAGGTAATCCTACAGGAAAGAAAGGTCTCTATGGGAGCTACAATTTGGAAGATGTCCAGAGTATAAAACTAGATTGATTTTCTTAAACAGTGAAACAGTTCCCTAAAACAAGGTGACTCTGTTATAGGCTGTTCTTACTAATTACCATATAATCATCTACATTTTCAAATACATAGAGAGCCAAAATCATGACTGAAATTCCAACCATCACACCTGGTTAATACTATCTTCTTAACTTTTCCTAAAACTTTCCATTAAATTTTACAAGGTGATAAATGCTAAACTATTTCCTGTGGATTCATAATAGAAGAAAAAGAAGAAAAATCACCAAAATCATCATCTAGTCAGTCTGTATGGTAAGGGATTTTTAAAAGTCTGTGTGTAATATTATCTTCTGTACAAAGTAATTCACATTTCCTAAGAAAGGATCACTACAGAAGCTACCTGTCACTTATCCACCCCTTGAAGTTTCACCATTTTTAATTAGGAAATTGAAGTTGCAACCCAGATTAAATGGAGAAGGTATTTATGAGCCATCATCATATCACTGAGACTTTATAAACTAGACTGAATATCTTAACTATGACTTAAAAACTCTAATCATAAAGTGAAACAGAGTTAAACTTAAGTTTAGTAAGGTCTGAATTTTATTGGCAGGTTCCCAGTTCTTGAACTTACCCTTTTTCATTTCGGTCACCCACAATTATCTCCCTAACGAAGGGGGAGGATCAGCATAGAAAATCTAACCAAAGACTCTATGCCACGTTTCACATGAGGCCTCTACATACATTCATTTAATCCACACAACAACTATATGAGACTGGCTTTCTGGACTCCACTTACAAATGAAAAATAAGAGAAGTCACGTATCTTCCCTACTTTCACATGGCCTGTAACGGCAGAGACAGGATTCAAATCCACGTGCCTCCAGCTCCGTAGTCCTTGCTTTTTCCTAGACATCACACTGCCTCGACACATGCACTAGCATACCTGCTTCCAAAATGCGTAAGATTATTTTTTAGTGTCATGGTGACTGACTTGCTTTTTCTTCAACTATTTCTGCTTCTTGAAATACAGCAACTGGTAAACTCAGGATGAGTGAAGGCATCAGCTAGTATGTCTTCATGGAAACAGATCACCCATGTGACAGATGATTCAGAAAGTACAGGTGAACAATCAGGGTCTGGTGTCAAAGGCCAGCAGACCTGTAAGCTGCACGCAGAGGCCTGACTGTCTGTCCACTTCGTCTAGAGGGTCAATGCCTTGGGGAATGACAGCAAACCCAGCTAGGTGCAGGTTTGGAATTGAGATCGTGATGACTCTAGTCTTAGGGCAAAGGTGAAAAGTTTCTATGAAAAGCACACACGCTGCTCCCAAATGGCTGGAAACCAGCTACGATTGTGAACTCAAACTCCTTATGTTTGAATTGTGAACTCTCAGCGGGGTATGACTTCCACCACGCAAGTTTTGAAGTTCATAGTGATGATATTCGGCAAATTTGCTTTGAGATCCCATCTTACTGAGAAAAGGAAGCCTTGAAGAAAGCCTTTGAGCCCCTAGTTTATTAGCTCATGTAAGTTCAGTACCTTTTATAGAATTTGGAGAATAATTTACGAATCTGATTTAGTACACAGTTAATGTCCTATCTCTGCTTCTTACTGTGATAATCCATAATCTTAATGATAGTGGTGCATGGATCCTTCAAACTCTCATGAACTGTGAAACTGCCTGAAGAGACTGCTTTTATTCAGAACCATTCTAAAGGTATTCTGAGTCTGGTTTTCAATATCTGAGAATCGTGTAACAGATAAAGAAATACTTGTGTGTTTAATCTAGTCATTCTTTAAATTTTATATTTACAGAAATCTACCCAGATAGGTTAAGGGATTTGCTCAAAGTCCCACTTCTACTTAGTAAAGAACAAGTCCATGTTCTTTGCACTATAATCCAAATAAAAGACCCCATTACTTTCCCATAGTTGAGAAGTTTTGACTGTTACAATACCATGTTAAGTAACTAATATTTATTTTTTGGGCTTAGAGACTATTGCTAAATTATGATTACTAAATTATTTTTTTAAATTTTTTATTTTTTTTGTCTTTCTGCCATTTCTTAGACCGCTTCCGTGGCATATGGAGGTTCCCAGGCTAGGGGTCTAATCAGAGCTGTAGCTGCCAGCCTACGCCAGAACCACAGCAATGCAGGATCCGAGCCGCGTCTGTGACCTACACCACAGCTCACGGCAACGCCGGATCGTTAACCCACTGAGCAAGGGCAGGGACCGAACCCGCAACCTCATGGTTCCTAGTCGGATTCGTTAACCACTGAGCCACGACAGGAACTCCACTAAATTATTATTTTTAATTAATTAATTAATTTTGCTTTTTAGGGCCATATCCCTGGCATATGGAAGTTCCCAGGCAAAGGGTCCAATTAGAAATACAACTGCTGGCCTACACCACAGCTCACAGCAACGCCAGATCCTTAACCCACAGAGCAAGTCCAGGGATCAAACCCGCAACTTCATGGTTCCTAGTCAGATTCATTTCTGCTGCGCCACGATGGGAACTCTGATTATTATTAAATTATTAACTTCTCTGAACATTGCATTCTTCATCTATAAAATAGGAGTAATGATTTTTAACCCAACATGGAGTGTTGTTAGGCAAATTAAAGGGGTTGTTCTCCTTTTAATAAAAAGTCACATCCCCTGGTGACAACAGTCATTCTGTGCGTCACAACAGCCTTGGCTTGAAAAAAAACAAACGAAGCATGTTTGAGCTCACCAAACTCCTAACTTTCAGTTAAGTTATGGGGAAAATCAGAGAATTCCAAGTTATGCATATGAAAGAGTTTAAGTTTTCACTCTAGCCAAAAATATATTTAAGATCCTTATAGGTTAAGAGGAAGAATAAGCAATAATAACTAAAAAAAGAAAAAAACACATCTGTCTGGGACTTTCTGGGGAAAGCCCTCTAAGAGGTAGTGGTTTCTCCCTGCTTACTTTACACCTCAGATCTATTCCACTAGATTACAAACTTCTTGAGGGCAAGCCTCATACTCCTTAATCTTTGTAACTTCCTAGGAATTAACGGTGTCTGACATAGCAGAAGCATTTAGTAAATGCTTGAGGATATTAAGAGATAAGCCTATCTGAATAGTTGTCTTTTACTTATAGTTTAGAAAGAACCTATCTTTTAAAGCATTTTAATCACGTTGGATGTAACTATTTCTAAAATGAACTATGTGATCATGATTTTATTGAAAAGTTAACTTAGCACAGTTCCTTTTTTTGAAAAATCAGAATTATTTATTGGAACATAAATTACTATAATCTGACATAAAAGGATGATATTCTCAGGATGATATGTGCTTAGTGTTGTATAAATGGCCTTGGAACTTCTTAAGTTCCAAGGAGTGGGTATTTTTAGAACAGGATCCTACATACATCCTATTTTTCAGGATCCTACATACCTGACAGGTTGTCCCATATTTGTGGTCATCTAGAGGCCTGATACTAGTAACCAATAATAGCACTCCTCATAATTTGCTTTTTCTACATGCAGCGGTCTAGGAAGCCTCATTACCAATCCAGCTAGACTGTGTATACATGAGTTTCGGATATCTTAATTATATATCTTCTGGCTGTCACTTTTTTTTTCTTTGTTCTTTTTTCTTTTTTCTTCTTAGGGCCACACACATGGCATATGGAAGTTCCCAGGCTAGGGGTCAAATTGGAGCTACAGCTGCCAACCTACACCATAGCCACAGCCACGCAGGATCTGAGCAGGCGTCTGCGACCTATACCACAGCTCACAGCAACACTGGATCCTTACCTTAATCTACTGAGTGAGGCCAAGGATCGAACTTGCGTCCTCCTGGATACTAGTCGGGTTGTTTCTGCTGCGCTATTACAGGAACTCCTGGCTACCACCTTTTAAAAACAATTTTCTGTGTGTTTGGCTTTATCTCCACCCTCTACCCCAACAAAGGGAGGGGTATCCAAGCTCTAAAACATTGGGGCCATTATTATCCTGTTCAATTTAGAGTGACAACGTGTCCAAAGATTCAGTTTGTTTTAAAAGTAAAACTATTAAAGTGCATACGGATCCCAAAGCAAGTCAAATATTACAAAGTTTTCAATTAATAGGACTTTAAAGATTATATTAAAGTGTTTTTAATATCAACTATTAGCAGATAATGATAGTAGCCACTGAAATTCCTTTATACTTTAAGGAAGTTCTACCAGCAGACTTTTGAAATTGCAGACAAGAACTGCCTTTTTATCTTCACATTCTTTGATATAAAAATATACTCTTAGTGGGAAAAGGTTAAGCATGATGATTTTTAGTGTTATTTCAGAAAACTTTAATAGGTACAGGACGGAGTAAAAACACACTTGACTTGGATTCAGAAGACCCAGGACCCAGCCCTGATGGCCCCTAATATTGCAGCTTTGGGCAAGCCACTTAGTGTCTATCAGTAAGATTTGCATTCTGGTGAGATGATCTTAAAGGTCCCTCCCAGGATGAACCTACCTGGTTCTACTGATTCTGTGCTATTTAAGTGAGACTTCATTACAGTGTGTGTGTGTGTGTGTGTGTGTGTGTGTGTGTGTGTGAGAGAGAGAGAGAGAGAGAGAGAGAGAGAGAGAGAGAGAGAGAGAGAGATGCAGGGGGTATCCAAAATAGAAAAGAAATGGTAGGCTTATCCACTCAATAAATTCACCAGCTATTTATTTAATTTGTTAGATATTAATTAAGCACCTACCGTATACCCAGTATGAGACTGAGGCCCAATCCCTGCTCCCCAGAGGCTGACCATTATCTAATCAGGGAGAGAACACTTATAGACAAATAGGACAGTAAGTTCATATCTTTTAGCCAGGTACACAGACCTTCATGCACTCAGCCTACCTTTCTAGTTTCCTCTACAGCCGCCCTAACCCTTTAAATGCTGCATTTTAAATACACCAACTCAATCACTCTTGCCAGAAAATATCCCCACATCTTGCACATGCTGTCCTTCTGCCCTCTTCCCTAAGTCTGTCAATCTGCCTGCTATCTCCTTCCTCAACGCCCAGCTCAGAAGTCATCTTCTCAGCAGCGGCTGGCTCTCCTCCCCTGGTAGGACTGAGATCCCCTGACTTCACACTCATCGTTACTGCACGTACTGTGCTATAGAATATCCTGTGTTCATACAACTACCTCGCGAGGAGGAGGACCCATTAGGGACCTTGCCTTGCTCCAATTTTACCTCTAGCACTAGTGGAGTTCCCAGCATGGAGCAGGCGCTCAAAAATGCTGACTGAAAAGAACTGAACTGATTGTGGTATATGCCACATCAATGATGCAGACATTCAGGACTATGGGTCTACCAAACTGTAAGTTTCAAGAGTGAAAAAAATGAGACAAAGATTATACACATGATCTTGACTCATTTAGAGGCATAAAATAAGTTTTAGATTTCTGTCGCTTAATTTTATTTATTCACTCATTCAGTGAACAAAATGCACGGCCCACATGAGTCAATATTGAAACTGCACAATATCTGCTTCCACTTCCGACCTGTCCTTCCCTAGGATAGTCCGCGCTTCCACGTCATTGTGATGGCTACTTCAGACTGTTGCTGGCATCCTAGAGGGCATGGGTTTAGTGACCAACAAGGTCATGGACCAACAGGAAAGCCCAAGGCAAGTGTAAGAAAAGTAACAATAGAATGAAATTTAGCAAGTAATGAATGAGAGTACCTCACTTGTTCAATAGCAAAAAAAAAAAGAAAAAAAAAAAAAAAAAGGATAGGTGGAGGTGGAGCTGATCATTTTGGCCTATGAGTGCCTACCCTGTAGAGCATCATGCTATGGAGGAGGAAAGGTCTTCTTTCAATCTGATAAACGTGATGTTTTCCTTTAGCAGTCTGGGTTTGGACAAGAAAGCTTACAAGAGCTGGACTCCATCCTGTCAGTCTCATAAGCCTGAAATCCCCAGGACACCAAGAAGCGCGATTAATAGCAGTTGCTATCTGAGCGACACATTCAGGTCCCCTGCACTGGACAGAGTGATTCTATCATTTCACTTCTCAAAGTTTCAAGCTGCCAGAAACAAATATGTTTCACTTAAGTTCCAATATTTAACAAACATTCATTTTCTGTCTCTCTTGCTCTAAGAACATCAAATATGTGGATGCAAAATTTCTATGAGAACAAAAATTTAACGCAGCTATAGAACTGCTATAAAACACATCAAAATAAACAAACAAAAAAACAATGTCCCCTAAAAATAGTTACCATATGACCTAGCAATCCCACTCCTGGACATGTACCTAGAAAAGAGGAAAACTCTAATTCCAAGAGATACATGACTCCAATGTTCAGAGCAGCACTATTTACGATAGCCAAGACATGGAAGCAACCTACATGTCAATCAACAGATGAGTGAATAAAGATGGTGTAAACACACTGGAATATTACTCAGCCATAAAAAAGAATGAAATAATGCCATGTGCAGCAACACTGATGGACCTAGAGATTATCATACTAAGTCAGACAAAGACAAATATCATATGGAATCACTTATATGTGGACTCCCTAAAAAATGATACAAATGAACTTACTTAGTAAACAGAAATAGACTCATAGACATAGAAAACAAACATGATTACCAAAGGGGAAAAAAGAGGAGAGAGAAATCAGGAGTTTGGGATTAACAGATACAGACTACTATATACAAAATAGATAATAAGGATCTATAGCACAGAACTATAGCACAGAACAGGAAACTATATTTAATATCTTGTAATAACTTTTTTTGGGACCTTTTTTAGGGCTGCACCCATAGCATATGAAAGTTCCCACGCTAGGGGTCAAATCAGAGCCGTAGCTGCCAGCCTACACCGCAGCCACAGAAACACCAGATCCGAGCCTCATCTGCAACCTACACTGGTGCTCATAGCAATGCCGGGTTCTTAACCCACTGAGTGGGGCCAGGGATCAAACCCATGTCCTCATAGATACTAGTTGGGTTCGTTACTGCTGAGCCACAACAGGAACTTCAATATCTTCTAATAACTTTTAATGGAAAAGAATCTGAAAATGAAAAATAAGTGTACGTATGTGTATATATATATATGAAGTCACTCTGCTGTACACCTGAAACTAACCCAACATTGTCAATTAACTGTACTTCAGTAAGAAAAAATGGTTTAAAAAAAATGGAGTTCCCTTGTAGCTCAGCAGGTTAAGAGTCCGTCATTGACACTGCTGTGGCTCTGGTTATAGCTGTGATGCAGGTTCAATCCCTAGCCCGGGAACTTCCATATGCCATGGGTACAGTCAAAAAAACCCATGTCCCCGTGATTAGTCCAGAAGGAAGAAGGAAGGCATGAGGAAAACATGGGGTGGGGGTTAGAAGGTGGGGGTGGTGACTTTTAAAGGCTTTTATGATTACAGAACTTCCACCAGTTAATTCCACGTACTTCTTTATTTGCGTCTTACCATGAAAGCTACAACCTGTTAAAGAAACAGACTGGGTATTATTTAAAAGGAAATGCTTCTGGGTTTGGGTTCAATGTTAAAGCTGCTGTGTCCAGACTGTCTAGTTCCCAGGCTCTGAAACATGATTGGTTACTAAAAGACCAGGTGACTTCCAAGGTCAAAAAACCAAATATAATATATAAAATTATCTATATATTATCTATCTACCTAATCTCTAGTACGTAGATATGCCCATGTTTACAGACCACAAAATCATCTTTGAATTGCACTTTAGATAAAAAAGGGATCTTGTGATTTGCAGATTTTTTGTAGTTTACTGTTTCTGTTAAACATTTGAAACATGTCTTCATATAACATGAATAAGTTTAATTTTTCAATGAATTAAAGATGATTTGAAATACAGAAATGGCTTCTTCTTAAAACCCTTTCTATTGTCAGTACCCACTGGTTTGAGTAGCAGCACCTCTGTAAAATATTCTGGATTAGCTGCACAGATTTATATCTTTCCATGTTCCCTCTCATCATTAAGCCAATTATGAAGGAATTACTACCTTTGCCGAATCTAATTTTTTATAGACTTCATTGAAATAGTCCCATCACTCACAATACACTCAGGAGATTGGTCCATTGCCCAGAAGCGCACAAAGGGTATTTCCGGTGAACTCCCATTAGCCTTACGAGGAGTTATCCATATACATGTGATCCTCATCAAGAGATGGATACAGACTTCTATATACCTAAACATGGTAATAGATCCCATCTTGCGTAACTGTGATTTGTCCACGTGCTTGTTAGCCAGTTAAATTCAGGAAGGCTTCATATTTCACTACCATCCCTGGTGAGTTATTAGGCATCAACTCCCTAACATCAGGTCTTACAACTCTGTTCAAAGCAGAAACATCTCTGAAATCTTTTGAAGCATGACTTCATTAATAGATGATATACGAAGCATTAGAATTAATCAGTATGGATTTGTATCTGTTACCACAAATTTGTGTGAAATAGCAATGGGAGTTCCTCAACAAGAAATTCCTTTTAATATTGCTAATCAAAATATTATTTTCATTATTACAAAAGCAAGGATTTGAACGAGTTGTGCCTAACATTCATCAGTAAGAAAATGAGGGTTTTTTTCCTTTTTAAAAGGAAGTTTATAAATATGCTAGGCACTATTTCCAATTCTTAATTTAAAACTGATGGCTATAATAAGAACCACAAAAATGAAGTGTTCTTTTCTTTGTTCAGAGCCATAATTCAGAATGAAGGATTATTTTATGAAAGCTTAAAAACTACATATTTATGTATACATCTTCTTAGGCATAGAAAATGGATTGTTTGTAAAAAATTCATGGTATTTGCATCTGGCTATTTCAGCAAATGGACAGTACTGAGGACATCTGATATGTATACTCCTTATGAACATTTTTGTGAGTTGTTACAAAAACTGGAGGTACAAACCTAGAAATATAGATTAGGTTGGCTCCTTTTTTGGCTGCAGTGCAGTTAATGCTAACAATTAGATCTTTTAAGAGAACTTTTCTTCTTCACAGGAAGGTTTTAAACAATGCAGATTTCATAACCACTATCAATATATCAAAGTCTGCTTGATTTTTCAGTTACATTAAAAAGATACTTTCTGATCTACCAAAGCTGACTTTAAAAAGATAATTATGCCAACCATAATTTTTTAAAATTGTTTTTATTGTTGCTGTAGTTTGGGGTTTGATTAGCAAATAATATCTTCACAAACACTGAGGTTCACAAAGTTGTAAAATTCTGAATTAAGCCTTTGGAAAATTTATTTGGTTGCTAACAGCATACAGACAGATAATTGCTTGTTTGGGGGCAGAAATGCTTTATAACCAAAGTACTTTTCCCTGGAGGGAATCATACTGTCATTTGTTTTTATTTTCAAAATGAAAACAAATGGCAGTATGATTCCTAAGGGCAAAAATGACTTCAGTCTATTTCTTCTCCTCTGCACGCTCATCTATTCATTTTTAGTTAGATGGAATACAGATATAGTTCTCACCCCCGCCCACCCCTATGACTTCCATTGCTGCAAAATGTATTCACTCGCTGTACAGTAATTAACAGCTCTTGACTGGAAAACTGCCAGCATGTACAACGTGACACTCTTCCTTTGAACACTAACAAAGTGCATAAGTAATTTATGTTGGATTAAATATCCCTAACAGGGACCCTTAAGTAACCCAATCACTTTAAACAGGCTCCACATGCATGCTCCAGTGCAGTGAAAATGTCAGACAGTGATAACCCACTAATAGCACAATTCTAACTATATTCCAGCCATTAGCATTTTATGACATCAATCCTCATTAAACCTGGCAAGGAAAAAGATACTAATGTTTCCCAATTTTGCAGCCAAGGTGGAAGAGAAATGGAGAAAATGTGTAGACAGGTGCTGTCTCCCAAAAAGGATTAACATTTTTTAAAATGTGGTAGCAATTTTCTGTTAGTACCTTTGTTTGCATTGAAAGAGAGACAACAAAGAGGTAATGGCTACAAGGACCTCGATGGAATTCAGCCAAGAGTGAAAGAAAAGACTGGTATTTCAGCCATTGTGCTCACTGCAAAAGCTCTGCGCCAACTCATCTTCCAACCCATTATATGAAATTTAATTTAACCTGCTATGCAATTAATTCAGATGTTCAGCCTATTTTTCTCATGGCAGAATCCCTCACACAATGCCTTATTTAAATATTAATCAGTCCTCTTTCAATTAGGACTAATTTGCTTCACAGGGTTTCTCTCATCTTCTGATTGCAGGAAAATGGAGGTAACTTGCAACGTTTGAGGATAATTAACATGGTATTTTTATAATACTGATACATCAAATGGGACCTTAATGAACCCCGCTGATTCCATTTAGTAAAGCATGCCTCAAAGTTATAATCAAGAGGAAAGCCACTGCCATCTGTTTGAAATACTAAGGAGCACAATTTAAACACAAAATGCTTATTTCTCTAAAATGTCTATTGTAGAGGTCTGCAAAAGTCATTTTTCTATGCAAACTAATTGTACAGTATTTTAATTTGAACCTTTTATTGCACATATACAAAACAGTGACATCTTAAGATGTAGGGGCCCTGTTTAATTAAATGTTGACAACCACAGAAATAAGTAATGTTTGTCAATGTTACTTTTTTAAAGCATGCTGCGCAGTTGCCACTACAGCAGCGGTAGTAAGTTTTACATTTCTAATGAATCTAATATTTCACAGCCTTTTGTTTAATATTTGAAGAACTTTTCTTAACAAAAGCCATGAAGCTCTATGAAACGGCAAAGCATAAGCATACGCTCCTGGTTTGCTGTTCCTAACGTCACAGAGTAAACAGGTTAACATTTACACATGGCCAGGTGTGCACAATGTTCCATCTGCTTCCAGGCAGGTTGAAGGTCAATGTTTTAGGCTTTGTGCTACTCTAGAGTTCCTTGGTTACATCTAGGTTATGGAGGCGACTGGCTTCCAAGGTCATTATCAAAGCACTCAACATGTTCCAAAGGCAATAAAACATGATTGATAACAGATTGCTTATTTACAATGTTTACACTGTGGTCACAAGGATTTCCTCTACTAACTTTCGGGAAAGTAGGCATTACCTGTGTGTTTCAAATAAGAATCAGAATCTCCCCTCTCTTTCTTTCTTCCTTTTTCTTTTTAGGGCCGCACCCATGGCACATGGAAATTCCCAGGCTAGGGGTCGAATCAGAGCTACAGCTGCAGGCCTACACCACAGCCACAGCCACTAGGGATCTGAGCCATATCTGTGAACTACACCGCAGCACAGCAATGCTGGATCCTTAAGCAAGGTCAGGGATCTAACCAGCATCCTCATGGATACTAGTTGGCTTCATTACTGCTGAGCCACAATAGGAACTCTTCCCCTCATTTTCTTTATAAAGCAACTCCACATGCTGGGTTATTATATCAGAAACATCAATAGGTCAGAATTTCATTGTAAAAACAAAACCAGTTTATGTAAAATATCACATTCATATTAAGTATCAGCCATCCAATAAAAGTGTCAACTGAGTGTGTGTGTCTTCGCTGTGTTTACAAGATGCAAAGAAGATATAATTGGGAGTACAAAGGACAGGCAAGTCTCCACTTACCGGGCAGGCCATGGTGAAATACACATAGCAGTTAAACATGACAGAAAGAGCAAGAGAGGTCAGGGTGTATAAAAAGGGCAATGGAGAGATAAACTAGGTTGGAGAAAGGAGATTTATGGAAAATAAAACCCATAACTAGAGTGAATGAAGTTGTTACTTCATTAGTCTAACTTAACAGCACATTGAAATAATTTTTGCATTTGTTACTTTGTTGAGTTTGAAAACTTCTACGACAAAATCCACAAATTTCTCACCCCAGTGTCCACTGCAGGGCAATGTTTTACATACTGTTTATTAATTTTTTTTTTTTGGTCTTTTTAGGGCCACACCCGCGGCATATGCGAGTTGCCAGGCTAGGGGTCGAATCCGAACTGCAGCTGCCAGCCTATGCCACAGACACAGCAACGTGGGATCCAAGCCACGTCTGCGACTTACACCACAACTCTCGGCAATGCTTGTGGCAACACTGGATCCTTAACCCACTTGGCGAGGCCAGGGATTGAACCTACGTCCTCATGGATGCTAGCTGTTTCTGCTGAGCCATGATGGGAACTCCTGTTTATTGATTTTAATAAAGTCCATGTGCTCATTTGGCAAATACCTAGTGAGCACATACCATGTTCCAGGTACTGTTCTAGTGAACAAAAGAGGAAGCATATCTCTTCCCTCAGGGAGTGCAAGTTCTCATGGAGAGAGGGGTAATTTACAAGATAAATAAATGGGATCATTTCCAATCATATAAATCTATGAAAAATGCAAAGCTAGGTGTTAAAGATAGAAACGAATGGGGGTGGTATTTTGGACTGGGTGGCAAAGGAAGGCCTTTCCAAGGAGGTGACATTTAAGGTAAGAATTTAATGACAACAAGCCAGCTTCAAGGAAGACTGTGCGGGCCTGAGAGCAGGTCAGTGGCAAACATGGGTCAGGCAGAAGCTTAGTCAGTGTGATGAACATTAAATATAAACAAATAAACAAACTAGAGAAAAACACAAAATGCAGTTGGAGAGATGGAGAAGGACTGGAAAATGAACAACCATGAGTTCATGAAAAAAAACTGGATTTCCCCCCTTAAGAGCAATGGGAAGAAACCAGAGGGTTGTGTACAAAACAAGGACTTAATCTCATCTGCTTTCTCGCTTATCTTCTTGGTGAAACAGAGATGGTAGAAAAGTAAGCAGAAAATCAAGGAGACCAGTTAGGAAGCTACTGCTGTAATCCAGGTCAACTATGTTCATAATTGGCTAGAGAGGTAATATTAGCGATGGAAACAGATATAAATAAGAGACCGAAGAAGTGTGGGATCAAGGATGACTTTGAGAATGCTGCCTTAGGTAACTGGGTGTCTCTTTCTCAGATGGACACACTAAGGAACGGTTTCAGGGAAAAATGTAGAGTTTTCTTATGGTGACTTTAATTTTATAAGCAGAGCTGTGACATAGTAAAATCAACTCATCAAAATAACATTGAAATCATTTACTATTATTAGTGACTCTATAAACTTTTCAACTTTTGAAACAGTTATTCCTTTTAGTTTCACCAGCACAGCATGAAGTCAGATGCCTCTGAAACCTTACTTATGCCATCACCTCTGATTGTATCAGCCTTCTTAATGCCTATCTCTAGCTAATTTCTATACTTTCTTTAACAATAATGAGAGCTAATATTTAAGATTGGTTAGCGAGTGCCAGGCACTGTGCTTAAAGCTTACGAAAACCCTACAGGGTAGTATCTCAATTCTATGTAAAAGAAACCAGGCTAAGATAAATTCAGATTCAGTTTGGATGTCTTTTCTAGGAAGCTTTTCTTGGTCACAAAGGGTTAGGTAGATTCTTTGCTCTACATTTTCTGGGAATGTCCCATTGTGAGTCTGTAAAGGATTTTTTTAAATGATTTTTATTTTTTCCATTATAGTTGGTTTACAGTGTTTTTTTTTTTTTAAATGATTTTTGTTTTGTAAAGCATTTTAAAATGACCCCCAGATTGCTAGACTCTCCTCCTATGAGATCCTTGAGGGCAGAGGTACATCTGACTTTTCAGCACTGAGTAGGCACTCAGTTAAAAAAAAACAAAACAAACACTTGCCAAAGATGAACTAAGGGGAGAATGCGGAATACAGATTTTCAATTTGGGATGATAAAAATGTTCTGAAGATGGAAGATGATGATGGTAGCACAAGTATTCAAATGTACTTAAAGCCACTGAACTGTACTCTTAAAAGAGGCTCAAAGGATAAATTTTATGCTATGAGTCTATACTCCTCTACAGAATCACAATGGGACATACTCACAGAAAAATTTAAAAAAAAAAAAAAAAAAGAACTATCTATGCCTGGTCACCACTGCAAGAAAAGAGGGACAAGCTAGAATTTAGCCCATCCTTTAATGTTGAAGTCTGCTGAACTATGAGTTAGGAGGAGAATCTATTGCAGAGAAGTGGTACTACAGAATTGGGGCAAGTCATAATTACATATTTGTTCACCATGTCAGTAGAAGAAAACTATTTAAGGCAGAGCCAGCACTGGGATGTATGTAAAGATTGCATTCAAAGCAGACTGTCAAGCCTCTTGAAATATCTGTTCTATAAAACGCATTTTCTGGTCAGAAGGAGAACAAGGTGAAGCTGCTTTTATGATCTCAGCAGATTAGGCCTCCTCAATATGGATTTCTACAGTAATTTCTTAGCTGCTCTGCCCTTTCAGACTGGAGGTCCTTGGAATCCTCTGGAAGCACACAAAAGAAAATGTACCCAAATAAAACCTCAAAGTAGCAAAGATTTTGATTTGCCAGTCTGCTATCTACAAAGGGATCTACAGCCCTCTGCCTGAACTGCAGTTCCAGTCTGATGTGGACTTCTTGGAAACACTTCCCATGATGCCCAGGAGTTCTTCATGGTCGCCATCCAATTACTTATCCCTCACATCTTGAGAGATTATATCTGCCTCACAGTTTAAAGACAGAATGGCTGCCAACAGACCAAAACGATCATTAATAAGTTACCTGTTACCAGATAAGATTGCAATCTATGCCAGTCTATTATAAAGTAATCTCTACTATAATTACTATACAGTCTCTGCCAAGACACAAACTCTGACGTGAGAGCCAGGTGATGAGGTCTGCATCCACTCACAGCTCAACAGGTGCCTGATGTAGATGCCCTTCCCTCACCCCCAACCCCCACCATGAGCAACACATAACTGCTTAAAATGTATCAGAAATGAAACCAACATTTTACACAGCCTCCCATCCTCTTAAAAACGAAAACAGACCTGCTTGGTCCTGTTGGCTAGGTCAACACACTCACCTAAGAAGACAGGCCTACTGCTGAGTGCCAAGGTGGAGACCAATTGGGAGGCCTCCACCTGGACACGTCTAAACACAAACTCCTACCCAGCATCCACTGCCATGCCGCCAGGTCATCATCACCCCATTTTACATTTGGATTTTTAAAGCAGGAGAAGAAAATAGCAAGTTTAAGAAAGAAAAGGCAATGATATGTATATAGCACTCATTCTGTACCAAACACTGTTTGGGTCTTCCAAAGATGAACTCATTTTACCCCCACAACTCTACAAGGTAGAAATGGTGACTATAAGCAGCTCTGGACAGGAAAGAGCTCTCTGCAGGAGGCCCTTTCATCCTGTCACTTAAGGATGACACCCGCTGCACTACTCATCTCCAGCCCAGGCACACCTTCCCAATCTTTAGATCACACAAAGCCTTGCCTAACTTATTGGTTCTTTCTATAGATCTAAGAAGTAGAAAGAAAGAATAAGTGACCAGCAAATAACCAGAAGCTTCCTTAGCTTTCCCTTCTGTAATCTCTTGAGAAAACATGTGAACAAGGGAGCATCTGAAGAAAAATTACAAGAAGTCCACAAGGTTGCACACAATGGGGGGACAACAAGGACTCTGACCCCCAATCTGAATGATTAACTGAGATCACTTCCCTTTTTCCCTTAAAAACTTCATGGCTGAGCAGACTCTTTGGAGGTGATCGGGGCGGGGGGGGGGGTGCAGGGACACCGATTCCACCATCTCCCCAGATTGCTGGCATCCTAATTAAAAGCAGCTTCCTTTCTACCAACCAGCGAGCAGACAAACTTGATTCAGTAACATTATTATGCCTGTTTCATAGATGAGCAAATTTGGACACTTCATAGAAGAACCAGCTCAAAGTCCCACAATTAGGAAGTAGAAGAGGGAAGTGAGGAGGGTGAGCAGGGGCCAGGGAGAAGACGCATGTGGCAGAATTCCACAGAAGGAAAACTGGGAGACGCCCTGATGACCACTATACCCTCTAATCACCCAAGCTCGTCACAAACACCACTTCCTAGAACACTGCACTCTTCTCTATAGCCTACTTGAGTACAGAATAATTAAATATTTGCCTGACTAGATTTTAATTGAAAAAAAAAAAAAAAAAAAAAAACCAAGCCTGTCAAATGGTACTAAACAAAAGGGAGTAAAAACCACATTCTTCCCCGCGACCCCCAGGCCTCCTGGACAGGTGCCCACTCTGGAAGGTGGTAGTCTGGCCGTACATCTGAAGATTCACTGAACATCCCCAACTTGTTGCTCTGTCAGCCCATTTCTTCTTGTCCTGTCCTTGTAGAAACTAACAGGTTAATACTCTCCATAAAATATGAGCTCATATATTTAATTTAATAAAGCAATAGATTTATATTGCTAGGCAACATAAATGTGTGCAGAGCTGAAAATTAGAACCAATAACTTAATAACAGTTATGGTGACTACAGTAAAACAGTAACTCCCAGATTATATCTAACTTCTATTCCTATATTTTATTTGCTTATGCATGCGAACAAAAGCCATTGCTGACATATAACCTCTCAGAGTCAACGAGCACCCTTTCTCTTTTCTATCATTTATTCACTTACTCGACAAAACATTTAATGAGAAATGCTATATGCCAATGGTGCTCAATCCCGAGGCTACAAAGCCTAAAAGGGCATGACAGGAGCTCTCTTCTCCGAGATCAGCAATGTAGTACAGTGTGAGTGACAAGAAATCATAACAACAATAATGATGATGCAAATCAGAATGCTGATGACAGCTCACACTTACAGGGCTTACAGTGTGCCTGTTCTAATTGCTGCACATATGTGAACTCACTTCAGCATTAGAATAACCCCACGAGGCTGTTACTATTACCCTCATTTTACAGAGAAAGAAATGGCCCAGAGAACTGAAAACTCAGCACACACCTCCCCTTGGTCACACAGCTTGCAGGAGGTAAAACGGGCCTTCTGGCCCAGGCACCAGCTCTGGCCTTTGATCCTAACCAATGTATGACATTGTGCCCATAGCAGTCCTTTTCAGTGTCCTAGAAACTCAAGAAAAGAGGTGCTAGTCAGACTTAGGAGGTGGGAGAAGTGTAGTAGGGAAGCTTCCAAGAGGAGGTGCTCTTTGAGTTGAATTTTTAAGAATGAATAAGACAGGTAGATGGCAGGGGTGTGGTGTGGGAAAGGAAATGCAGTATCCAACGAAAATGACCCCAGAAATAGCTGATCCCTCCTGGAAACTACATCATGGGCCAGCTGCAGACCGAGGGAACATCTCAAGGAGCAGAGGGAGAAGCCTGTGCACAGGACCGTCTCCTGCTCAGTCCTGGGGTACTTTCTTATCTCTGCTGTACTTCATCTAGCATCTTAGAGAAAACTGTCATTTGAATTTTGAATAATTTCGGGACCATGATGGTCTTGCTGGAGAGTACAACTTTTATTGGAAATCCTAAAAACACCTTATTCCAAACCCTCTGCCCAGCATTTCATCTCTTTGTAGTAGTGAGGCTCTATAGATGCATCAATAAAACTAAGTTACCTTCAGATGGTATCCACTCTTTTATTTTTTTTTCTAAGCTGGCTATCAGTATTTATAGGACAAAATTGCTTTATTCACTACTGGTATTAAAATTGGTGTAATTATTCTTCATAAATCTGGTGTATGTCCATGTATGTCCATGTGTGTGTGCATAATTGGAGATGCTTAGTTATTTGTCCTGATAAAGTCCAAGTTAAACTGATTGCTTTATTTTTGCCTGGGTCATTTTTCTATTCTTTAAAAAACATAAGCCCTTCTGTGTCCTTTCTGAGTCTTCATGTGTTTCTCCACTTTATGAAGAGACCTGAAAAAAATGAACCTTCTGAAATAAAATCTCACAATCCCTCATATAACCCGGGATACAAGTCGAGAGGTGCCCATGGGTGGACTGTGCAGGCTTTTTGGGACCTCATCTAGTCATTTCCCAAGTTTTAGAACTATCTTTCAGTGTGTTTTGTGATCACAGAGAGTCCCTGTGTAATAGTTAAGAAGCTTCAAAGCTTCCAGAGCTACCAGAAGCTCCAAAGTTTTCACACACTGTTTACTTTTCCATATTGGGTTTTTTTTTTTTTTTTTTTTTTTTTTTTTGCTTTTTAGGGCCACACCCACAGCATATGGAGGTTCCCAGGCTAGGGGTCAATCAGAGCTGCAGCTGCCAGCCTACACCACAGCCACAGCAACACCAGATCTGAGCCGCGTCTGCAACCTACACCACAGCTCATGGCAATGCCGGATCCTTAACCCACTGAGCAAGGACAGGGATTGAACCTGCAAACTCACATGTATGCTAGTCAGATTTGTTTCCACTGACCACAAGGGGAACTCCTCCCTCTTGTTTTTACATCTTAGCCCTCTAAGTTTGATTAACCAGCACATGCTTTTTCACATAGTATTGAATGTTCACATATTACTTTTTCATGGATGTACAGTATTTATGTCTTTGTTTTTAATTTTGTTTCAAAAAAGTGCCCCCTTTCCAACTCTTGTTCCTAAAAAGAAGAGATAAAGAAAAAGAATTTTCTGTAATTTTTTTCTTCTTTGAGAATTATCCTAACATTCCACTTTTCCTTTATAATCTTAAGATTCTGAAGGCACATCAAACTTGTGTTCATATATTCTGTCTTTTTGTTTGTTTGCTTGGCTGCACCTGTGGTATGCAGAGAAGTTCCCAGGGATCGAACCCTTGCCACAGCAGTGACAATGCCAGAGAATCCCATCTCTTCTGTCTTAATGTTGAAAAACGACCACAAAACAGCAACACTACACAAAATAATCATAAAATATGAGGGCTCCAAGAAAGATTCAAGAGCACCTCATGGTCTATTTCTGAGATACGACTTCTCTTTGGGAGAATTTTCTTACAGTGACACCAATTATATGCTCAATCCAGTACAGATCACCTGCTATTTTTTATGTGTATCTGCTTTAGACTTTACTATAGTTACAATGGTAAACTCAGGTTATTTATTTTAGCAAAAGCCTTTAGAATATTAAATTTCATTCTAGCATAATGGTTAACATATTTTGCTTTAAAAGGAGCTATTTAGGTTCCCTACACAGTCAATGGCTGTCTGAACACAAAGTAGAGGTGGCAGTGTTCTAAACTTTAATGTGAGTTGGATAATTGTCCATGCAAGACCAAGAAGGTAGATAATAATAGTGACAAGGTCAAGATTGTTGTTTAGTTTTTTATAACAGAAATTTGTTCTTTGTTTGTACTATCTCCTCCCTTAGAAATGAGTTATCAACATTTTTTTTTACATTCCATCTGAGATTTTCAGCTATAAGGATTATTTTTTTTAACAACAGTAGCTTTTTCAGAGGGATTACACTATTTTTCTTCATTTTGATAAGGCATGAACCACGAATGTCCATAAAAGTTGAGATTATCATTGGAACCCATTATTTTATATCAGAATTTTACTGACAGAAAGTTTTGATTTCACCAGATTCAGACTCTGCCTCAGTGTAAGAACCTTCTTGCCCACCAATTGGAGCTATCACTCTGCCCAAGCTCAAGGGCTCTGCCCAAATTCAAGGGACTCTTGAGATGGGGCTCTGGGCTCTTGCCCTGGTGCTAATTCTCTCACAACACATGCCTCTCCCTTAGTAATTTGTTCTCTTAAAAATGTTTCACTTATTTTCTATTGGTTTTGTCCCCTTTTGAAACCAATAACAAGTTTACTGGTAAAATGGCAGCAAAGAGGAGGAAGATTCCTTTCTGTATCTTGATATATTTCTCCCCTCTTGCCCTAAGATTCTGGAGCAGTGTAGTATGACAAAATCTCACTGGACTGAGGGAATGTGAGTAATTCTTAGGCTGCTCCCAACCAGCTCTGGGCCTCAGGCAAAAACACGTAGCTTTTCTAGGATTTTATTTTCTTCATTTATGAAATGACAGTTGGGCTAAATGACCTCTGACCCCCCCTTTCCTGCTTTAGAATTAAAACAATATTCCCAAAATACACCGAAGTCACTAAAGAAATGCACTATGGCAATCCTACATTATGTCAGTTCACATCAGTCATTCATTAGTGGGACATATCTAAAAAAGTATGAGCAAGCTCGATTAAGCAAAGAATGTCAAACTCAACCAACCTTACTCAAACGGATTTGATATGAATAGAAAGTGTATTGTTCACATACCTGTTATGACTGAAAGCAACAATTATCAAATATTTCCAAAATTGTTTTCTAATGAATCTAAAAGACTGTTTATATAGTGGAAAGAATTGCTGTTATGCTTTTTTCTTTTTCCTTGTTCCAGTTGCTTTGAGCTGCCTGCTGTTCAACAGTGCTCTATACCTCCTTGCATAGTGAAAAATACACATACAGAGGAAGGAGAAAGGATTTGAGGATTTTTGCTATATTCTCATTATTTCCCTAGACACGATGCATACCCGTGTTCATTTTCATTAATGCTCCCCTCCTTCCTTTATTTCTTATTCCCTCTCGTTATCTTTCTAGCAGGATAATGTCTTTCCATTGTCCATTTTTTCCTCATTTCTCTCTTCTCATTACTCTAACTACCTCATTCTGGCATCTCACTAATTTCCCCTTTAGGCTAAAAATGAAAGAATCTAAAACATTTCTATAAATTGCTGAAACTTTTTTTTTTCCTTTAGAAAAATATTCAGCAATAACTTATAAAGCCTTTATGTATTTACCTTCTGGTTTTGAGCAGAGAGCTAATTTAAATACATTTAAAATATCCTTTAAGATGAAACAACACATTATAAATTAACACCTTATCCTGATTTACACTGTTTTAAACCCTTTAAAGGGAAAATGAAGGAAAAAACCTCATAAAACTACAATGATTTCAATGTTCCTTAACAGAAATTCACATGTGAAAAATCATTTAGTTACAACTGGACTCCGGGATGCATCAATTTCCTTCGATCTCAGAGAACTCGAAAGTCCTGTGCCATCTTAGACTGTGAGCAGCAACTGAAGTTTGAGGCCCCTAAAGTGGGTATAACAGTAACCTCCCACCACCCAATGAAGCTCATTTTGTCAAGCTCAACAAACACTAATTTGTGTGCTAATCTTCTGTGTGAAAGGCGCTCATCATTAGTGAAACAAACAAACCATTTTAGTGTACAACTGTCAACATGACCAAAATCACTCACATTGGATCAGCACTATGCCCTGGCCCATTGCTAAGTGACATAGACTCCACTGTCCACTGCAACTAAGTCACAAGGGCCATATCAGCACAGCATAGACGAAGCGTTCTTTGACTGCAAAGTGTAAAGGTAATCGGAGAAGAACCTCAAATCAGAACCATCCTTGGAGCCCTACTGCCAGTGCCTTAAGAAAAGGTCTTCCTGCCTCTGGGTCTGGGATAGCCCTTGCTTGTCTCCCTAACGCCCACATCTCCCCACTGGTCCACCATCCTGACTCTTCCCTTATTACCAAAACCCAGAGAAAAGTGATCAGTCTACCCTTTTGCCTCAAAACTCCCATTGGCTCCTTGCCAAACGAGGTCAAAATAAGCTACAGTGTCAGATGGAATCTGTCACTATCCTGTGCTCCTATCATTTGCTGGCAGTAAGACTTTTGGCTAAGGGCAGGGAGTGCCTTATAGGATGAGTGTGAGGAAGTCAGTGCGTGCGTGTGTGTGTGTGTGTATGTGTGTGTGTGTGTGTGTGAAGCATTAAACCACATGGCACACAGTGGTTTAATTAAATGTATATTATTTTATTCCCATTCTCTATTTCATTGCTGGAGTGATTTCAAATATCCTAATATGGCATAATCAGCAGAACCAAACTGTGCTGCTCTAGAACCTTCTTTTACTCTCCCTCCCCCCCTCTCCGCACTTTAGAGACAGCAATGCTTCCAAACTCATCAGGCACTTTCAGGAATCTGTCTTATACCTAGGACGCCCTCTTCCCGCTCCCTCTTGAAAATGTGCACTCATTATTTAAGAGCAATCTCATGTCTTTGCCAGACTCCAGTGAGTTACAGCTCCTTTCTGCCTCCATTGTATATTCACTCACTCGCTCAGCAAATCTCAGTGATTACAAGTGTGGACTCTAGAACCAGCTAGCCTGAATCAAATCCCATGTAGCCACTCACTCGTTATATATAAACTTGAGAAAGTTACTTAATCTCTGTGGCCCAGTATCTTAAGTTATAAAACATAGTTAAAAGCCCTATTTTAGGAATTTTTGACATAGTGCAGGAAAACAATAAGTGTGAACGGCAAGAGTCTCGGGTTCCTGGGTCTGCTTTTATTACATGAGTGAACTTGGGCAACTCAATGAAATCAATACCCACTGTTAACCTTACTGAGTGATCCACCATCACCTTTACATATAAAATGAGGGGACTGAACTGAATAGTCTCTCTGAGGTCTCATCTACATTTACAATTCTCAAATTTTCTCTTAACCTCTTTTATTTATAGTCCTTCAGAGCTATTTAAATAAGTTTTTATTTCATTAAAGTGCCCACAGAATTCCTTAACACATTACCAGATCAAAAGTTACTTCCTTCAGATGGGAACACTTGTACCACAGCCGAGGAGATTTTCAATAAAGTCTAAATTGTGTCTAAGTATTAAGGAATTCTGATTATTAAAGTATTAGGAGCCCAACAAATCCAAGATTACAGGAATTTGGGTGTTCTTCTGCACATCAAGGAGCCCAAAGTATCACCTGCTGAGAACAGAGGGTGGTCAAACAAATATCATTTCCTATGATTCATACCAACACTAACATCCTTAAAAGATGAATACTAAAATCATAAAGACATTTCAGACCTTCATGAATGAAAGAATTATAAAGCCAGAGGAAATTTTAGCAATTTTTTTTTTGTCTTTTTAGGGCCGAACCCACGGCATATGGAGCTTCCCAGGCTAGGGGGTCCAATCAGATATGTAGCCACCAGCCTACACCACAGCCCACAGGAAGGCCAGATCCCTAACCCACTGAGGGAGGCCAGGGATTGAATCTGAGTCCCCATGGATGCTAGTCAGGTTCGTTAACCACTAAGCCATGAAGGGAACTCAAGCTTTAGCATTTTTAAAACACATATTCTCTTTTCAACGTCATAAACAACCTTTAAGTATTAATCTATAATGTAACAAGGGAAGAGCAACTAAGAACAATTTGCTTCCCTACAGAATAGCTGCATTTTCACTATAGAAGGTATGGGGGATCAAAAGTATTGCATAACAGATATGAATAAATTTATCTTTATTGATTGTCAAGTCATATACCTAGTTTTTATTATGTGGCTTAAAATGTACTTACATGCACTTGTAGATACCGAGATCTAATCTTATCATAGTCATATGGCTGATGCCATAAATGAAGTATGGCTCTAAAGCAGTATGTCCAATTTTTAAGCATATATCAGAACTTAACCATAGATATGAACTAATCCTTTTTAAGGTACTGAAGTTATCTTGATAATATTCTAATGGGTTCATCTTTATCTCAAAACACCTGTTTTGGAATTATCTACCTTCATGTGTGTGTGTGTGTTGGAGGGAAAACCTTATTTTAGGGTGAATTAAATTCAGGGAAACTACCAAAAGGTCAATCAGCTATGTATCAGCAAGTATAGTAAAATGCTATGGTAGACTCCAGCTTTGCATTAAAACTTTTCAACTTGGCTATATGTTTGAATATTTTCCATAATGAACTGTAGAAAAAAAAAAAAAAGAGCTAAACTTGATGAATAAAATGGGAAATCTGTTAAGTAACAGACCGACTCTATAAAATAATGTAAAAGAAATAACTAAACAAAGAATTTATGAGCTAGGATATATTTAGATCTATATAGAGAAAATTATAGACAAGGTATTCCCACCGTGTTTCAAACCATGGCACTACTTTTGGATTAACTGCACTGTGTTAAAGGTGAGATCATGTATTTGGATCTCTGCATTCCTGCGATCATATTCTCTACATGCATAGAGGCAACTTTATGACTCATTTCCTCCATGGAGTGCTAGATCAATGTGTATCCCTGAAGTAGTTCTAGCATCCCTCTACTGACGTCTGCTTTTTGAAAAAACTATGTAGCAAGAATGGGAATTTGATCAAACATGTGGAACTGACTGATGCTGGCATTCAGCCCTAAATTCATTTAAATTATGATACCAAATACAGTAGAAAGGGACCAAGTCTTATGAATGGATACTTCCTGTCTTTGTGAAGCTCTGAACCCCAAGGGGTACCCTAAACCATAAGTCTCACAACCACAAAATTTACTCTTCCTTTTTTCTGTTCCCTTTTCTCTTTTGGAACCCATCAAATCCTTCATACATAGCTACTTCCCTGAGCCAGTTTTGGTGTAACATTTAAAACCACAGAATGATGCTGGGGGGGTTAGCACTCATTCCATGATAGAACTGTAAAAGTGTTCTGAATTCAGAAAAACTATGGTGGTATCATTAAAGGCTTCAGAAGGAAAAAAAAAAAATCCAATTTCCCTTTCATGAAATGCACTAAAAAAAAAAAAAAAAAAAAAAGGTGGACTACAGCCACCAACACTGTGTGAAGCAACAGCTCTGCCAAAACTGTGAATAATTAACAGATCTGAAAATATAAGTAGCTTAAGCCAATCACACATTTGGCAGAGGTGAAAGTTGACTGCGGTAACTTGTTACTACGAGTGCCCTCTTCTTCAAAAACATGATTTCCCACCTGTCCCTCACTGACTGCACAGAGTCAATTCCCTGTCCACATTTCCACAAGCTTTGGTGATGCATCTGAAACCCCAGAGGAGGTAACAGAATATTTATAACATTTTGTATTCAGAGCACTTCAGACAGTTCTATGTAAAAGAATTTTTTTGTGATTTAAAATAAATTAGCTTATTTCTCCAGGTATATATTCTTCTTTCATCTGGACTACATGACAAAAAAGTCTCAATTTCCCTAAACTGTATTATAACGGAGAGTTTTAATATTCTACATAGGGACTCTTTCAAAACACAACCCATTTCCTTCTTATACACAAACTCTGCACCAAAGCTGGAGTATGTACTTTAACAATGAGTAGTATCATTCACTTAAATGTCCTCTTTAAGAGAAAAAAAAAAATTATACACCAACTTCTTATCAAACTCAAGAAAGCATAAAATGAAAAACTAACAGATTAGTAGTATGTATAAATAACTAGCTACTCACATGTTTTGCTGCTTTCAAAGATCCATTTTAAATTTAAATATTAGTGGAATGGCTTAAGAAACTTAGCTCATTAGTGCATTTAACCCTATACATATCATTCCTCTATGCCAAAATGGCACATATTCACCTCTGTATGAAACTGTCTTAAAATGATAAAATGATGGGATTTGTATTATTTTTCAGCCTTTTGTGTGTTTGAAAATTAGGCTTTTTTTTCCTACCCAGTTTCATTCTCTTTTTCAACTATTTATATTTTCTTTGCTACTTTCACATGATTCTTCTTAATTTTTACTTTCTTAATTACCTACAAACACATTTTTTCCTGTTATTATTTAAACAAGCTACTTTTAGAAGTAAATACACTGTTTCTTTGAAGACATGAAAGACAGTTACACCTTTGATAGAATACATCTGTTCCTTTCTATGTGTATGTAACAATGGCAATAAAAGACTGTTCATAAATATCTCAGAGCTCAAGATTTCATTTTTTAAATAATTCATAGGCAAGATTTGTAACTGGTGCAAAAATAATTCTGCTGCTCAAAAGCAAAGGAATCATGTCTGCTGTTTACAGCCAGGACTCTATTTCTCACTCATGGTTGCTTTTGAATAGGGGCATAGTCCTAGATGCATGGTAGTTAACTCTGTAGACTACAGCAAGGTCACTCTGAATTCTAGAGAACTTCTGATTTCTCCAACAGTCACTAGTGTTAAAATGAGGCCTGGTCAGTTTTCCCACGTGAGGCAAGACACAATGTCTGACCCCCAAATATCCAAATCAGATATGCAAAATTCTGAGGTTTGGTGCTCCACTCTCTACCTCTCCTGCCTAGGGGGGAAAAAAAAAACTTCCAATCTCTTCTAATTTAGGAAAGGACTAAATAATAATTCAGTAGAAGCTGACTTTCAGAGACTCAAAACAAACAAACAAACAAAAAAAAAAACAACAAAAAAAAGCACAGGTAGAATATTTGTGGCCATCACGGAATGAGGCCAAAACATTTGAAAGGGCTTCTTTTGCCTTTGACATCAGGGAGATTTTACCAGAAAGTCAGAAGTAAAACAGGGCTCCAGCTAACACCAACAAAATCACTCCAGGCATCCTGGGTTAAGTTGCTGCATCTTGCCCTTCCCTGGGAATGCCCACGCTTATACTCAGTGGTAATGGCCATTCTCGAGGCTTACAGGCCTCTGTACACCATGTATGCTGACTTGTAGGAAACTGTAACATTACAGAAACATGCTGATTTTTATGCTTCATATTGAATATTTTCATTTGACAATAACAGCACAGACTATAACATAAATCCCATACTTGTGGAGCGTCTACCATGTGCCAGGCCATTTCACATTCGATACACATACAATCTGAAAATTTTTAAATTCAACTAAGAATTAATAACGGCATTGCAAAAACTTTTTATAAATTTAATCGAGAATTTTCAACTCTGCTATTCATTATTTCAAGACAGTTAAATTCTCTTAGTGACAAGCTGCATCAACACTTGGAGACAGGAGGGTCTTACTAGGTGAGCTGCAATTTCAGACAACTAAATAATAACCTAGGTGTTAACGAAACTCAGGATTGCCGAAGGTTCATAATTTACAAACAGGAAGCAATTGAGGCACCGAAGGAACAAACACTATCTTGCTGTTGGAAAACAATGGTTTGAGCCTGAGTTTAAGTAAATTGGATCACCATCCATGCCTCAATGTCATGTTTTTAAAATTGCATATGGCACAGTACACAGTTCTTGGCTACTCACTGGTACTAATTCCCTGCCCCCATGGCACAGCCAGGCTAGGGGAGAAATGTGCACATGGGGGAAGAAAGGAAGGAAAGAAGTTCCAGATTCCATGTATTCCTGCTCATTGCTGGAGCGGTGCATCCAAAGACTCACTGTGCAAGCTAATTACATGCAGTCTTTCAACCACAGGTTAGTTTATGTTGAATAATTCCACAATTAACCTAAGAAAGAGCTGAGAATTGTGTTGCAAGCAAAACTGCTAGAAACAGTTCAGAGGCTTTTGAAGAAAGCTTAAAAAACACTGTCTACACTAATTTCAAAATATCACAGAATTAAATGATAAACAATGGTATTTAAATTATCAAAAAAGTGAGTGTAGTAATTTAATGGTAATGTTTTATTCAGAATTCCTCTTTGTATTATGAATTAAAAAAGAGTACTATGTCTAATAGAGAGTTTTGCCCACAAACCATCACATGGATTTTAAACACCCAATCCCAATCCAAAATGATACGAGGAACAGAAATGAGTTCAACAGTAATTGTTAGGCCATTAATTGTTATTATCATAATGAAACTTCAGAATAAAATCTGAAGGAAATCTTTAGAGAAAATAATCACCATTTTCCTAAAAGTAAATGGTTCTAGTCTTTCCTGGCCACGAGGTTAAATGGACATTGTCCCAAAGGCTGCGATCATAGTTCTTCAACACCTCAGAGTTTAAGAAAGAGTTCTTAGAAAGTCAAACTGCATTCTAAAGTCTTCTCCTCTGGCCCAGTGAAAGTACCTTTATATGCTGGCAGGTTAAGGATCTAATGGTAAGCAGCAAATTCTATTCTGGGCCAGTTTCAGTAGCAATAACCAGGAAGCAGCTGAATTAACCAGTCTGCTGGGCTGTTTTGGCATTCACTCCGTCTGTATCTTCAGGTACCATCCCAAGTCTACACGTCACAGATCCACAGAAACTCACCATTTCCACTGTAGATATTTTCCTGTTTTATTGATTAAATCACTAAAACATCAGGATGTTAGGAAACTCACCCCCCAAACTTATAATTTACAACTAGCAGAGCATAATTTCTGCTCTTCTCATTTCAAGTTCATATAACTTCTACCAGAGAGTAGGCAAAGGAAGGAGCATTTCTTGGAACTGTCTTACTATTTATACCATCATGAATGCAATGAGACAAAAAAAAAAGGGGGGGGGGGGACAAAGGAACCTATTGATGACTTTTCCCTGGAGACATTATTTAAATATTTAAATAACATCCTCTATTAAAAATAATTTGTATCTATATCCTGTGACATTGTATCATTTATGTTTACACGAGTATGCATCTGCACAATAGAGACATTAACATATAGAATATAGTTATTTCAAAAAAATAAAAATATTTTCAAAATGTTTTAATTCATTCAAGGACATAAATAAAATTAGTCACAAGCTCTTTTCAGCTAATTTGGAATCCATTCCATTGACTCATTTGCAATGATGTTATAAGCAAATTAACTTACCTATCAATTACTACTTTATCAGGTAATGAAAATGAAAACAAAAACAGATGGTGATATAAGACAACAGACATGCTTTAAGCATCTTAACTGTATTTAAATCCATAATACAAGTCAGTTTGCTCTTTCAACTTAGGGACCATAGAACAGTTAATTAATCACTCAACTGCTAACAAATGTTACTCAGGCTTCACTTGGCAATTACTCGGTCACTCAGAGAATCAAAGGCAATTAAGTAGCTGATCAATGAGCTCTCCTCTTTAATGGATAACAAAGACTCCCAAGTTTTATCTCCTCTTATTCTAAATAAACTAGAGAAAATACACATTTTTATCAGCATATTAGGCTAAAAAGACTTGAAACGCCAATATCTTTTCAACTTTTAAATATAAATTCAATTCAATGTGTTAATGATCATATCTGCAATGTAACAAAGTACTGAGTATTAGAAACCAGATTTAGGAAAAAAAAAAAAAATCCCTTCGCTGAATAAGATAAGCAAAGCATACCAATACCTAAGCAATTATTCTGCCTACTGAAAACAGCAGTGTGATGAAACTATCCAGCTCTGTTTTTCTAATCTATAAATTATTTTAAATCCCTTGTAAAAAGATTTCAATAGGATTTCAAACTACAGTTTTCAAACACTCAGGTAGAAAAACATTTCTGCTGGCTACTGATATCTTTATGAACTCCTGAGTTAAACCACTTCTGTGGATCACAGAGTGCTTTATAGTTCCCTAAAGAAAGTGAATCTGTTTGAAATATGAGTATTTAGAAAGTTCGCCTCTCTTGTGGAATGTAGTCAAAGAAGAGAGCAGAGTAGAGTGGTAGGGGCTTCTATCCTAAGCCGGCTTTGAAAATTAAAAGCAAAGTATATGTTCTTGTATTATATAGTCACACTAATAAAAGCAATAAAACATATCTGGGGGATGCCCGACATGAACAATTTCATAAACCTAGTATCGATTTCCAGGTTCTTTTCAAGGGAGACTGCTTCTCAGCACCCTGTTCTCTTGTGCATCCATCTATCATCTCACTCTCCTAAACCTTGCACTAAATACAGGAGACCTGGAAATTTCATGTTTTGTGACAATTTACTGTAACTTACATCCTATTATAAAGTTTATATATAGCCAGAATAAATGCAAGAGCATGAGGAAAGCAGATATAATGAAGCAGCATCTCAGAGTTGACTCTCTCCCAGGCAAGGTTAGCATGAACATAGTGTTTGTAAAAGTGTCTCAAGAATGATTCAAGACTACCCAAATATTAGAAACTATAAACCAGAGGGTAAAACATCTACATATGCCATCTTCTCAATACTCAACACCTTGTTTCCTTGATCCAGTACTTAAAGAGCCATCAGATTAATGAATTTAAGTAAAATCAGAATTATGTTATCTTTAGTTGAGGTTTTTTTCCCCATACCATAAAGCACTAACATAAAGAGGAAAAGCCTATGCTCTCACTTCATTCTAATTCCTTGTATTTGCCTCACCTAACATCTGGAGCATGCTAAGTGTTTTTTATCTTTTATACCTTCATTTTGACAGTTTGAATTGTTTTTGTTTTTGCTATGAAATATCTGTAAGAACAAAACTGAAATAGCTCATTCTGTGGTATTTCACCAATATGGAAATCTTTTCATTATTCCTGATAAAGGTACTAAATCATTCTCTGCTTTCAAGATCAATCACTCATCATCAAATATTTATGGGAAGCTATTATCTGAGAGGTGCCATACTAGAAACTGGTCTTATGAAGATTAAGACAAATATATATATTCTTATTGGTTTATGGAATGAAATTATCAGCAGAGTCAAGATGACTTTAGATGACATCAAGAACAAAGGAAGAATGGTTGTTGATGGTACAGTGTAGTCTTAACATTTGACATCAACACATAGATGGCATTTATCATCTAAAAATAACCCATCATACCAGTTACCGAGGGCATTATATTGGAAAAAAAAACAAGAAAGGTTTGGTTCCTTTTGAGAAACAACAGATTTCCCACTGCCTGAGGAGAATGTAGTTTCTCTTAGTAGACATGCAGGAAAGCAGTAGATTGGTTAAAGAAAATCTTGAGGACAATTAATAACTCTAAAACAATCCACAGAAACTTTGGGATTATGTCAGACATCTCAAATAGTTATACAGCTTAGAGTACCTTAAGGATACAAATAGAACAAACAACTTTAAAATAAACACTACCTGAATTTTAGTTAAACTTTGTACCATTTTTCATCATAAATCCTAAGTAGTTCTAGTCAACTTGAATATTAGCAAGCAAAGAAAAAAAAAATCTATTCTGAACTTTAAAAACTTTTTTACAAGTTCCCTTCGTGGCTCAGCAGTTAACGAACCTGAATAGGATCCACGAAGATGCAGTTTGATCCCTGGCCTAGCAGGAGTGGGTTAAGGATCTGGTGTTGCTGTGAGGTGTGGTGTAGGTCACAGACGTGGCTCAGATCCCGAGTTGCTGTGGCTGTGGTGTAGGCTGGTGGCAGTAGCTCCGATTGGACCCCTAGCCTGGGAAATTCCATATGCCTCGGGTGTGGCCCTAAAAAAGATAAAAGAAAAAAAGTTACAGATAACTGACAATGGCCCTAAAAACAACAACAAACCTTTGTAAACAATCTGGACCTCCAGTAAATGCTTTTAAAAATACCTGTATAGATGAAACTGAACGTTTAGATTTCTCGCTTAAGTCATAAAATAATACAGATGATGGAAGAAGATGAATTGATATTCAAACTTCCAACATTACACTGACTTCGGGTTTGTCATCATTATAATTTTTTTTTTTTTTTTTTTTGTCTTTTTGCTATTTCTTTGAGCCACTCCCGCGGCATATGGAGGTTCCCAGGCTAGGGGTCGAATTGGAGCTGTAGCCACTGGCCTACGCCAGAGCCACAGCAACGCAGGATCCGAGCCGCGTCTGCAATCTACACCACAGCTCACAGCAACGCCGGATCGTTAACCCACTGAGCAAGGGCAGGGACCGAACCCGCAACCTCATGGTTCCTAGTCGGATTCGTTAACCACTGAGCCACGACGGGAACTCCCATCATTATAAAATTAAATGGAGAAGTCGATGACCTCTATTTAATAAGTCAGCATAATGAACATATCTCTGCAATCCTAAATCCATTTTATTACCAGCAGGTATGTCTGCCAAAACTTCTGTTTTGCTATTTTGACTCTTCTTTAGATTCACAACCCTGTTAAGAATTTATATGAAAGAAGAAAAAAGTTAAAAAATTGGTGTTCCCGTCGTGGTGCAATGGTTAACGAATCCGACTAGGAACCATGAGGTTGTGGGTTCGATCCCTGGCCTTGCTCAGTGGGTTAAGGATTTGGCGTTGCAGTGAGCTGTGGTGTAGGTTGCAGACGCAGCTCAGATCCCACATTGCTGTGGCTCTGGTGTAGGCTCCAGCTCCGATTCGACCCCTAGCCTGGGAACTCCATATGCTGCGGGAGCGGCCCTAGAAAAAGGCAAAAAGACAAAAAATAAATAAATAAATAAGAATTTAAAAAAAACTAACCTATTAAATAGACATAATATTAAAGCTACAAAGAAAACAGTTTAGGGTGAAGTCTGAATGTAGGAGGAATCATCTTATCATACTTTTTTTATTACCTACTTCTATATAGCTGAGGGGGGAGAGGATTTTAAATATATAGTAGAAACACCTGAAAATATTATTATAACATTATATGTATAAATGTTTTCTTGCTATTAAACTTATGACTATGCCAAGAGTATATCCTTATATACTGACTCTCCATTTACTAAAGCCATTTTTTGATGAATAGTTAGTACATTTACAAAGCATGCAGTGAGATTCTAGACTCTGGACTAGATCACTTTAACAAAATATAATGTCACCTGTAATGTAAAGATAAGTCACATTATTCCTGCTTATTTATTTTAAAGAATTTACCTTCTTACTGAATTTTATAACCTGCACCTGAAATGGTAGATCAATAATTCAAAATTTTACTTTTCAGAATTAATTAAAACATGGATTTTAGTTGACTACTCTTTTTTTTCCACCCTTTTTTAGGCCACACTAACAGCATATGGAAGTTCCTGGAACACGGATCAAATCCAAGCTGCAGCTACAACCTACCCCACAGCTATGGCAATGCTGGATCCTTAATCCACTGAGCAGGGCCAGGGATTGAACCAGCGCTGCCACAGGGACAATGCCAGATTCTTAACTCACTGTGCCACAGAGGGAACTCCTTGGTTGACTATTCTTGAAACAAAACCCTCAATTTCTCACTTAACAGAAGGGGTAAGGTGCTCCACCATCAATGGTCTTATGGGGATTGAATATCTATATATACTGCTATGTTTTTACTGGACGCAACACAGTCCACCTAGATTTGAACCTCAGTTCTGTCACTCACCAGCTAGGTGATGCCTGGACAAGTTACTTAACATCTCTGTCCTCGGTGTCTTGACCATATCAGGATGCACTGCATAAGGTTGACATGACATGACATCCTTCAGAATATTAGCAATACACCTCATAAAGGTGTTATGAATTTATATTTATTGAATCACTTAATTTAAATGAATTAATATTTGCAAAGTTCTTAGAAAAAGGCCTGACGTATGGAAGCTCTAAAATGAAATTTTTAAAATGTGCCCTACTTTCACATCACTCTATGTAGGACCAAAATCTGAGTCTGAATAATGAAAAATATAATCATAAGTAGTTCAAGACTTACATAAGTCTAAATAAACACTTCTTTGAAATTCACATGACTGTAAGCTAATGATGACTACTTTGACCTGTGGTTTTTTGTTTTTTTTGTTTTTTTACTTAGGTATAGCTGATTGACTTTGACACTTCTGGAATAAAAGGAAATAATATACACTATTAACCAAACCATTGTTTGATTCTATAATAATTTCTTTTTCAAAAATGTTCTGCTCAATGCACAAACATATACTCATTGACTAAGCCAATCAGTATTAAGATAAAAAACCATAATGCTCAGTAATTTGACACCCCAAAAATGCACAAATCCCTCCTCCGTTTCTATCTTTTAAATAAGTTACAATGAAAAAAATGTTATTTTCCGTAAAACAATGACTTAAAATCCCAAGTAGAAAGATCAACAGAATACATGGTTTGTGTTTGCCCACATCCTACTGCCATCCCTTTCGCCACTGCACTGCCTCTAGCATCTCAGTAGGTCTGCCTGGGAAATAGATTGGTCTGCCTCAACCAGAAAAAACATAAAATAGAATCTTGACTGTTGTTTCATTTGTTTTATAAGACTAATAATTCAGGTGTCTTACATCCAGAAACGCAGTCTTTATAACATGTTCTGTTCTACAATGACATTTTTATACCATTTTTCTTTAAGTGTCATATATTTCAAACAGCTTTAGAGTTAAGAGTTATTACTCAAAAGTCACTGCTTCCCTTACGGAATCTAGGGAATCTAGATCAATGCGTAAGTGGTATTGAGAACACATGCATACTGTTCAAAGATTTGGAACTTATCATTGGTCTGGAGATACTAAATACCTAATCTATTTTCAATTAAAAGGAAAATTAAAAGAGGATCCTCTAATGCTTTAATGTCACTTTTCTTAGATTTATAGTCATGGAAGACCAAGCAATTCTCTTGCCCACCATATCAAAAAAAAAAATTGCATACTTTTATTAAACACTGTTTTCCAACTTTACATCTGAGGTACAGGATTAATTTTAAGCATACTTTAAAAATATCAGAGTATGGTGGAAGAGTGGTTAGTTCAACTGCTTATACTCACTTGAAAGTTAATCATCTATTCAGTGTTGGGGGCTCAATGTAGGAAAATAAATGACCAAAATGATCTAACAAACTCTCCAGTGTTTTAAAGCTACATGTGCATAACAGCAACTTATTTTAAATATTAATCAAATACTTACATTATAAGACCCATAAATAATTTAAGCTATAATTAACTCTCTTACACACAGCTCACAAATAGGCATGAGTACAAAGGTCATCATTGTACAGGAATCATACCCACCTTCAGGTACTCTCCCTTGGCAGAAAGAAAACAAGGAAACATTTTTAACTACATGCCAACTTGAAAGCCTTGTCCAGTGTTCCCAAATGTCAGAGATCAGAAACTGGTTTCTTCTATCCTGCCAATCTCTACTTACAGTTGTGAGTTCACGGGAAATGGCTTTTGTGATTTGTATCATGTAATTTAAAATTGTCGGGATTCAGAAATTACAAGGGAAGAAAGTTTTGGGGTTTGGTATTAAAATTTTGACAGAGACAAATATATTGTTTCAGAAACATGTTTAGCAACTTTTCCAGGAACAACAACAACAAACAAAAAAACCCCAACATAGTTCTGAGAATTATATTAAAGACCAGCCTGTTATAACTTTGCAAAAGGAAGTTTCTCCACCACAAACCAAGTACATTCCTCTAAATGTACACTCTCTCATAAATTACAGAGATGTTCTCTACTATGTACCACTGCCACCACAAGCTCACAGACGGGGAAAAAAAAAAAGAAAGAAAGAAAGAAAAATGAAACTAGCTTCACTGTAAGAGCTTAGTTTTCCAGGGACATTTCTAGGACTGTACCATGCTCACTGAGCTGATGTGTCGACCAGTTTGCTGATTTACTTAGTATACTCCTAGAGTTGATTCAAGCGCCAGGCTTGCTGTGATCTCAAAGGGGGAGCTGTGCTCAGATCAGCTGCAAAAAGGCCCCGGGGACAAACACTGTTGTAAACCAATAGGAGCTCTACCTTTGGATCAACAGTAGCACACAGGGGCCAGATGAGCTTATTAACTCTGCTTGAGGCAGACCCGGGGAGGGCTTTCTCTACCTTCTCCCCTCAACCGTGCCATTTTCTCAGGTCTGAGCTTGTGAATAAAGAACAAGAGCCAAATGTGTCCAGCCCCTCTGTTTAACCTGTTAGTGTTAGTCCACAACAGAGTTCTAGGCAACAAGAAAGGCTATGGCCAGGAGGCCAGGGATGGGAAATAAGGATTCACACGCAGCCACCACAGGAGAGCATACATTTCAGCCAAAACGGACTGAACCAAAGAAAAGGGCCAGAGGCTGATTATACTACATTTGGGAGGCTGAATTCACGATGAAAGTGCCACTAGGGAAAAATGTGAGATCCCTGCCTCACACCTTAGTCAAAAACAAATCATTAGAAAGTCAAATACTTCAAAATAAAATAAAGGGGAAAGTATTTGAATTTCGAAGTGGGGAAGGCCTTTCTAAGTACAACCCAAAGCTCTCTCTAAAGGTCTTAATCTCCCAAACAAGCAACTGGTCTCTGCGCTCTTAGTACTCACTCACTTTATCAGGACTCTCTAATCTCCAAGTCCATCTGTTTGTCCCATCCTGTACCTTTAACCAGACTACACGGAAAGCCATCTCAGGGTATGAGAGCAGTGCTGGATACCATGCTAGAGACACTGGTAACAAAACACAAAAGTTCAAGAAGTCCTAAAATAATTTTACTTAAAGTAACCACCAAGTGACACTGTGATATAGGACACTTTTCATACCCATTTCTTTTGCCAAAGAAACCAAAACATTTTGCTAAACATCCTATAAAAATTAGTAAATATGAATAATTTTTAATGTTTTCACCAGAAATTCCCCCAAACCATGAGTCCCGAGAATTGTACCAATGCCACTATGAGACTGATAGTAAAAACGCCTGAGGCTAAGATGGGCAGGTGCTCCTTCAAATGTCCCTAGAATTGTGTTATAGTTATCCTCAACCCCAAACTCTGACATGAAAAACAGAATCTGTGAACACTGGTATTATTCCCTGATTAAAGGACTAGATCTTATCCTATGTAAATCCAAGAAAAAAATGTTTGCTGTCAAGTGTCATTTATGATATGAAAGAAATGCATATGTGCAGAAATTCCCACTACAGGTTTTATTAACCAGAAAGCCACATTCCCTCTGCTTAGGATATATCTGATAAAGATACCAACTGGGCATGGTCTATACTCCCCCATGTGAAGAGCAACTAGGAAAAAGGAAAAGCAGTTAGGATTTGCAACTAGTTAAATCTTCACCTTTTAACTAACCACTGGGAAGAGTTGATAGGTCATGACATGGCTAGAAAAACTATAAGCTGATGTAGAACAACAGGGAATATATGACAAGCTAGTCCTAACCTTTACTAATAGAAGAATCTGAATTTTTCCCCTGGAAGAAAGAGCATGAATCATGCACTTAGATTTATATTTTAAGATATTAACTAGTAAATTTATTTTTAAATAAAACACTACTTGGGGAAAATACTTAAACATAAAATGAAATATATATAATAAAATGTATTAGTAACTAGCCACATTTTGTAAAAAAAAAAAAAAAAAAGCTGTACTAGCATTTACTAACCTCTGACAACACACTAAGAGCTTTACAAGATGGTTTACAAAGAAAGGCAAAGTGTTCTAATACACACCTTATAGGTTTGTTGTGGGAATTAAAAATAGTTATGTGACAAACATTTAGAACAATATCTTGGACGATAGAAACTTCAATAAATATTGGTTCCTAGTATCTCATTTAATCCTCTCGACAAACACTGCCAGCCAAGAAATATTAAATAACTTGCCTAAAGTAACATCATCTTACTCAGGAGCCTATGCTTGTAGCCACACTCTTTCTGAATATAAATAAGTAGTATATTTGCTCCTTCCTCTCTTTTCTCTCTCTCTCACCATACAGTCTATACGAACAGAACAATTTGTATATGGATGACATATATTTATATATCATGCACACATAAATTTTGGAAAAAAATGCATGCTCAGTAGAATTACATATTTTTATAGTTTGTTTCCATATTTTCTACACATAACATGTGTTCCTTTAATAATCAGTTATTTTTCAAAGATCTTAAAATAATTTAATCATGAAAAGCTTAAGAAATTGTAAGTGCCTCATTATTTACCATCAATATCAGCAAAGAATCTTCTTAAGTAAAAGCAATTATTACAGCAAATTATTCTTTCAGGCACTAAAGGGCACCCTACTAGATACAAAGAGTTTATGCTTACACCACTCCAGGTGCCCTCATTTCTCACGGCTCGACAGCAGAACAACTGCTTTTAATATTATTTGGCAACATTCACAAGGCATCCTAGAATGTGATCCAAAGAAAGACCAGTCTCTGCTCTGGGCAGACTTAAAAAATCCATTAAAAGGGTGAGAGTTTCCTCTGATTCAGAAATTTAACAGAGAGTCAGGGTATGGAGGGAGATACCCAGCTCAGGTCTTCCGGATAATTCAACGAGCACACCCTGACAGACAACTTCTACCAAGACCGGGCCTTTCTAGAACATAGGAGGCAAGGAGTGAAAGCACTCTTCAGACTAACAACAGGAATCCAGCCAAAGAGGATTTGAACTCATCTCCTCTGTCAGTTTGTAGAAGTGAAGAGGTGGAGCAATTTTAAATAGATAATGAGCATGGCTGACTACGGAAGTTCCAAGAGCCACTTTGCTATTAATTGTTTTTTAGAGTATAAAAGGAAGAGAATTTCAAAAGCATAGTATCTTCTTTTTTCTAATTCTTTTCCATTATGGTTTACTACAGGATATTGAATATAGGTCCCTGAAGCTTGTATCTTCGTACTCCCCTTTCCCTATGTCACCAAAATCAAAATAAAATTAAATAAATGCACATATAGGTTCTCCTTCTAAGAGACTAAGAAGGTGAGGGTATCTTTGATGTTCCACTAAAGATCAGCTGAACCCTCAGACTCCCTGTTTCAGTTATGGGAAGAAAACAATTTAACTGGAAGGCAAAATATGAAGAAAGCCTTTTGCTATTTTAAAAAATTACTTTATAAAAAATATTACCCAGTTAGAAAAGATACAGAGTAGAAAAGGAAGAAAAAAGGAACTAGCAATAAATGTATTTCCCTTTAACAAATTAATACTAATATTGTTTCTTAAATGTCCATTACGGTAGCCTACTGTCAAATTAGATAACACGGATTTATATTATTATTCAAGAAAGAATTCCCTATCAGGAGGCCCATATTTCAGTGCAGAAAGGATTACATTATTTGTCAAGGAAAACACATTACTCTTTGAAAAAACAGAAAAGTTGACCTTGGCAAACAGTTAGTGAAATTGTTCTCTACTGTTTCCCTTATATGCAGTGTGTGGGAGAGCACATATTTAGTGCTGTTTTGCAGCACTGTTTCAAAAGAACTCTCAGTATTTTAGCTAGAAATGAGTAGGGAACATCTAGAAAACAATTCACATTACACTGTTGGGAAGTGATTGAATTCTTGTTTCCACGCTTTACGTTAAGTAGTAACAGTGATTTTGGTGGTAATTAGGTATTGGCTTAAGAAATGTTTTTCTCTTTCCCTTGATTGACCATAATAGTCATTTTTTGCCATAATCAGAGACAAATAACAATAAGCATTCCTTCTTCATTAAAATTCTAAAATTGGGGAGTTCCCGTGTGGCACAGTGGTTAACGAATCCGACTAGGAACCATGAGGTTGCGGGTTTGATCCCTGCCCTTGCTCAGTGGGTTAATGATCCAGCGTTGCCGTGAGCTGTGGTGTAGGTTGCAGACGCGGGGTGGCTCTGGCGTAGGCTGGCAGCTACAGCTCCGATTCGACCCCTAGCCTGGGAACGTCCATATGCCGCGGGAGCGACCCAAGAAATGGCAAAAAGACAAAAAAAAAAAATAATTCTAAAATTGGCTATTACCCATTTTAGCAGGACACTATTATCATTCAGCTTTGTTTCAAGTGGCACTGCCACCCCTTCTATAATAATTTATAATCGAGTGTTTAATTTTGTTAAGACAAAATTTGATATCCTCATGTACCTCTGCCTTGGTCTATGGATTATTCCACCTATTTCAACAGATTTATCTATTCCAACTTTTTCTTTGTAGTTATCCCTCTGCTTCCCAATCTCACTACTGTTCTTGATATTATTATTTTATACAATAATGATAATAATAATAAATATTTGTTGAGTGGAAGCAACTTTTTGCACATTATGCCATTTAATTCTCTCAGCAACATAGTGAATTAGATATTACAATTGTCTATACTACAAATGAGGAAACCAGGACTCAGAGAGATTGACTTCAACTCACCGATGTCATAAAGCTCTTAGTGGGTGGATGAGGACATTTCTTTCTGACGCACAGCATTGACCGATCCTCCATGATGGCAAATTGCTGTGTTGTTTAATCTCCTTCATGGTTTATATTAAGGTAAGAAATTATACCATTGCTAACCAATTGAGACTAGCTGGCAAACAACTCTACTATTGGGGGAAAAACATAATTGACAAACACAGTGGAATTTTTCATACTGAATGTCCTTCCCTTTCGTCACTCCCTACTTAAAATCTACGGTAAAGCTCCATCTTCTTCGATTTACTGAGAAATGAGTCAGCAAGGATTACAGGAGGTTACCAAGAGATTGTACAGTAAAGATGACAGATTGTAAAACAATGCAAAATAGAAGATGAAAAGAGAATTTTTTTTCAAAATTGCAAACCAAATCTGCATTTGAGTGTGTATATGATCAAAATATGTTATTAAATGACTGGATCGAGGTATTATGAATGGCAATGCTTCAGCTTCTAAATTATCAGTGTGGATCACTAACAACAAATGCAACCAAACCAATTGGTACTGACTGCTTTGAGAAAAGGCATTTGATTTAAAAAAAAAAAAAAAAAAAAAAAAAGATGAAAAGCAGTACCACGAACATTTCACCCCCTGTGAAGAGATGCAGCGTATCTCTAAAAGATAATGTGCAGTATAAGTTTAGTAATTACCTGTCATTTCCTCTCTTTGATGGTCTCTGTCTTCTGTAATTTCCTCTACCACAATTTTTAAATAGGTTTTTTAAAATGTTTATCTGGTAAAAATCCCCTCTCTTCCCCTACTCCATAGTTTCTCACTACTAGCAAAACTCCCACCTAGCCTTTAAGAGTCTTAACCAGTTTCAGTGGCCAAGTGATCTTTCTGACAAGAGGACAGCAAGTCCTTGAATAACACTTGTTCCTTTACTATTTGGCCATAGTACCATTTAACACTTCCATTTAACACAAAGCAAGTGATCTGGACAACAAGCAACCCAGAAGGTCTGGAATTATGTCCTCTTGGACATCATCATAGAAAAGGAAGGCAAAGCTAGAAAAAAGCAGACTAGTCCTCTGCCCCCAGCCAGGAAGGCCAGGAAAGCAATGGCAGAAGAAATTCACATCTCTGCTCCATCATCCTCCTCAGCCTTCTCTTGCTCAGACTTGAGATTTTTTTTTTTATTTTATTATTTTCATCTATATTTTACAAATTCAAAATCTTGTTCTGAGGAATATTTACTATTCCCAAACTAAACACATCTAGAAGAGATGTTCCAGTATGGTATACTGGGGATGTCCACTATGTCCTCCATCTCCAGAAAATGCTACTAAAGGACCCATATGACCCTTCTTTAACAGAACCAAAGGTTGTTGTATTAAAATACAAATGTAAATGCAAAACAAAAAAGGAGCTAAAATACAGAAATGGTACCCATTACCCTCACTGCAACATGCCTCTTTCTCCTCCTGCTCCATTTGTTCTCCTGCTCTCCCTCTCTCCCTTGGTCTCAGTTCCTACCACTGCCAAATCCTTTTCTTGGGCTTCTACAAATACACATTTTGTACCCACCACTCACCAAGCACCTTGCTAGAACTAGGGAGCTTAGGATGAACAGGATAAATAGGTCCAAGTTTAAGAATTCGAGTCAAGAAGTTCCCGTAGTGGCTCAGCGGTAACGAATCTGACTAGTATCCATAAGGACAAGGGTGTGATACCTGGCCTTGCTCAGTGGGTTAAGGATCTGGCGTTGCCATGAGCTGTGGTATAGGTCTCAGATGTGGCTTGGATATGGTGTTGCTGTGGCTGTGGTATAGGCCAGCAGCTGTAGTTCCAATTCAACCCTTAGCCTGGGAACTTCCATATGCAGCAGGTTTGGCCCTAAAAAGATAAAAAAAAAAAAAAAAAGAATTCGAGTCAAGAAGATAAGACTTACAACTTGACAAATAGCTACAAAGCAGTGTAGTAAGTGCTGTAATGGAGGGGGGTTGGGGGAAGAGAAGGAGGTCCTAACTCCACAGAAATTGGGGAAACCTTGCTAGGAAGTATAACCTTAACTCAAAGCCTAAATACACCCTGCCATGTAGGCCTAGGAAAACATGTCCAAAGAAATGAGCCTTTAGAGTAAATATCAACACAAGGGGGAGCAGGGTGATTACTCAAGAAAGCATAATAATTTTATAAATACGGAACACTTAACTGGGTAATTTAATATGAATTGAGTTTGGAGGCAGCATAGGAGTAAGGAAGGAGGTAGTTTCTACTTAAAGCTTTTATTACCAGTGTGCTTTACCAGAATGGCTATTTTGGATGATGATTACTATTTATATACTTAGATACTGCAGATGGGCTAATACAGATGGGTCATCTTCTCCATGTAAAAAAGGAATTCATCAACAGGTGTTTTTGTTTTATACTTGCTCTCTAGTTACAGAGGTTGAAACAATCATAAAATTCCTCAAACCTTTACTCTTTACTAGTGAAGTCAGGTCCACCTCTATACCTTCTTGTTTCCTCAAAAATTACAAATCTCTGACAATTACTTCCAAGAGATTAAAAGGGCTGTGTGTATGTGTGTGAGCCTGTGTGTGCGAGAGAGAGAGACAGAGACAAAAAGGCGGAGAGTTAAAATTATAGAATAAAAGGAAATCAGATCTATTACCATACTTTAAGTCTATTGTGATAAATTAGCTTTTTTCCCCAGTAATATACATTAACTTCTCTAAATGATTTAATACTTTTAACAATTAAGACATATGAATCCTTCATTGTAAAGGAGAAAAAACCCTTATGGACTTATTATATATTTTTATTTTTGCCTGTTTTGAGTGAAAATAAACTTGCAAAACTTCTTAAGAAAAGTCATTTTTACCCTTAAAATGCACATTTTTAGTTGATATTACTTATAGAGAGCTATCTACTGAAACTATACATTCATTCTTCAAATAAACTACTTAAAAATTAAGAATGTGATAATCTTAATCAAACACTGTGCATGTGATGTGTGCTAAGACAGGATTTGCTTGCTAACTGAGCCTTTAGAGATAAATATTTCAACCCACAGGTTAAGTGCTAACTGCCTATTTTCACATTTTACAACTGGCAAAAAAAAAAATTGCAAATTTATTTTGTTCCAAAAGATTGAACATTGGCTAGAATAGTCTAGCTAATAATGGGTAATTTCTTGACAATGGATACAGATTTTTACTGAGAGCATAGCTTTAGACTTAATCTTAACTAAATAAAAGAGTACTTCAGTTTTATGCTTCTGAAAATCATCATTGTAAATCACTTACATGGAAATGTCTATAGACACATTTAAGTAAAGAAAAACATTCTTAATGCTTTTTGCTGTGATGATATATATATGTATATGTGTATTATACATATGTAATATATATACACACACACACACATAAGGCATGTTATACATTCCTTGAGGACCAATGTTGTACTAAATGTACTACAGAGAGAATAAAAGACTTTGGAAATGACACAGGTTTAAAGTCTTTTTACTAATTCCACTGAGATTATTCAAGTACTTGGAAGGAGAGGGAATGAAAGCAGGGATAGAAAGGAGACAGATATTAGTGCCCGTTGTAATTACTATGTTCCCCATGGTCTGAAATGCCAAAAATGAATGTTTCCTCTACTATGATGATACAAACCTTTCTCACTGCAAAGCTATTAGCATATATAATGCACATGTCTGAAAATCATGGCTTCTCTGTCATTCTTTTGAGACCTTTAGGGACCTGGGTTATTGTATAGTCCTGAATTACAGCCAAAGCATTATCTGCCATCCTCTAGTTTTCCAGCATATCTTTAAAAATCAGTTTAAGCAATTTTACTCATATTTAATGGCTCAAAATTTTCCAACAAATTAAAATGTTTGTATTGCCTTAACTCTGGGGAAAAAACTGCAATACAATTTTCAAAATAGACACATTAATATACTCCATCAAGTGCCAGCATTTCTATCAATGAGATGATTTCAAAATGTAATTCTAGGAATTTATTAATGTAATATTTCTTTAAAAATAAACAACTTCTCAGAAGTCAAAATATATATAAACTTATATAAATGCATGATTGGCTTACAGCATTCTAGGGCATATAAAGTCACTAGAAAATGAATGACATTAATTTGTACCTTTTGTACAAATACATCTCCTATATTTGAGGGACAGAAATTGTGCCTTACCACACACTCTACGTTTTTAATCTGATTTCAGTTCTTTCATCACAAAGGTAGAATAAAACAAGAAATGTTACTTCCCTTATTCAGTTTTATTTTAATATATGTCAATTTAGCATATTTTAAATAGTCTGTATAATTTTTAAAAATAAAAGGGCCATTCTAATGTTAATTTGAATCAATCTTCCAAACATATGATTCTAGGTTTCTAAAAGGGGCCCTCTTGAGGGGCTTTTAAAAAGTGAACAACAAAAAAAGCACCCTGAGGCAAACCAATTCACATTTAACCTACTTACATGAAAAAGGAACTGCTTTGGTTAAGAATAAACTTCCACAAGCTCAGGTTCAAGCTAAATATGCCAGCTATTAGTGAGGAAATGAGACAGCAAATAGTAACTCCTTTCATACTAGTAAAAGAATACTGTATTTAGTTTTAAAACAGTTGGCTGAAATTCTCATTTTAATTAAATTATATTTACTGAAATAACATTTTCATAATTAAAAAAATAACCTATTTCTCCCAAGAAACTACCAAAAAATAATCACAGTAACTTAAAATGCGCAAAAAGTAATAAAATTGTTAGAATATATGTGATTCATTTGGATTACAAATGTGCATTAGGTTAGTGGTTTTCAGTGATTCAGAAGCCATTATTATCCTCTGTTGCCATGTAAAGTTAATACAAAGTAGATAGCAAGTTTTGTTATTAATGATCTTGTAGAAGTAACTTAGTACCAGTTTCATATCTTATTATATTTTTATTACCTGCGTGCTACATAAAGATATTATTATCGAAACTCTTCCTTTTAAAAATGAGGAAACTGAGTCTATAAAAGTTAAACGTCTTGTTCTTAACCATTTAGCTAGTTAGTTATAAAGACTAGTTCCAGACTCAGCGGCTTTTCACCGCACAGCTGTCACAGAGCCAAAATATTTATACCCATCTAGATGAGAGAAGGAAAAAGAGATAAAATGGTGCACCACCTATATGGATTATGGTAGAAACAAGTTCCATTCTAAGATAAGGGTCAGTTTCTTTTGCTCCTGGTTCCTTCCTTCTAAAAGTTCACATGAGAACCAAAGTTCATGTTCTAAAGGAAACAAAATTTGTTGAATAATCAGGTTAAGTCTCATGAACTCACAAAACCAAGAGTGAATAATATGTTTCCATGGTTTACCAATGACAGCTTAAGTGAGAGTAAAATTTTCCATGAAAAAAAAAATTCTGAATACTAAATTCCTCTGAATAGCAAAAGATGGCCAAATTGGTCAAATGATAAAATTCAGTGGTGGAAGCTATGCAGCAAAAAGAACATTTAACTGAGGAGGGAAAGCATACCAAACCATGGGGAACACAGAACAACCCACTTCCTTCTTGGATAGTGCTAAATTCTGGTCTTGTGAAGAGTAGAAAGCATTGTTTGGTATAGCTGTGCCAGCAGCATTTCTACCATTTAGGAAAAACCTCTCAATAGTTTTATACATGTGCTGCTAGATAATTTATGAAAAAATATGTTATGGTTAAAACCTATGCAAGCAGGAAGTTTGCATCACTTGTTCAGAAAGAATACTGGTGAGCTTTCATAAGTATCCTTCTCCACTGTTAGGTCAAATCAAAGTGCAAATGAATGAGCAACCACACAATAATTGCCTTTTGAGAACAGATTGATAACATTTTAAATGCTTATAATCTTAACTAGTTGCAGCACAAAAACCAAATACAAGTTAAATCATATAATAACGAATATTTATGACAATGACTAACAAAAAGAGCCTCTGTTCTTCACTAGTTATAGATAGCCTACCATCCCGGCCCCCCCAACAAATTACATGTCTTGGAGCTCAATTAAATAGTCCCATAAATTCTTTGCATTTCAAACCTTCCCCAAGATTCTTTTAGTAACAATCTATACTACTTCTGCTCTGCACAATGTTAAATTGAACCATAGTATGAAAATCATTTAAACTCAGAGGTCCCAGGTACCTTTAAGAAAAAAAAAAAAAATTCTCCCTAAGAGTCTAATTTGCAAATTAATTTCCTTTTTTGCTGTTAGTTATTCTCAACTTAAAAGCTTGAGTCAAACTCATTATAACCAAAAGCTCAATATGACTAAAATGCAACAAACTTAATGTTAATAAAAATAATGCACTACATTACATAGGATTAAACCCCAAATGGTAAATACCGACATTATACAAGCTGTGTTCCACCAATCAGTAATGTACCTGGAAATATTAGTCGATACTGGGGTAGAGATTAAGATGGCAGAGTAGAAGGGCTGGAGCTCACCTTCTCTCATAAACGCAACAAAATTACAACCAGCTGCTGAAGAGCCTTCAACCAAATAAACTGCAAACTATCAAAAAAGACATCCTACTCAAGAAGACAAAGAGGAGGCCACATCAAGATGAGGTGGCCGTTTTGGAAAAGTCTGGCCCCACCCATCACGACAGAGAAGTCCGAGGCCGAACAATAATCCGGGTGGGATCACAGCCCCCCCATTAGCAAACAGGCTGCCTAAAGACCCCCAGGAACATAGCCAGCCTCTAATCTCACCCAGAGACAAAGCCCCACCCACCAGAGGGATAATAATCAGCTCCACCTACCAGTGGGCAAGCACAAGTCCCTCCCATCAGGAAGCCTAGAGCAAGCCCCCATACCAATTTCAGCCACAAGGGGGAGCGGACATCAGAAGCAAGAGAGGCTACAACTCTATTGTCTGCAAAAAGGAGACTGCACCACAAATCTATACAAAATGAAAAGGCAGAGAATTATGACTCAGATAAAGGAGCAAGAAAAAAACCCAGAAAAACAGCTAAGTGATCTGGAGATTATCAACCTCCATGAAAAAGACTAGACTGATGATAGTGAAGATGATTCAAGATCTGGGAAATAAACTGGAGGCAAAGATTGATAAATTACAAGAAACATTCAGCAAAGAAATACAAGATTTAAGGATTAAGCAAACAGCGATGCAAAATACAGTAACGGAAATTAAAAATTCTTTAGAAGCAACTAATAGTGGAATACAGGAGGCAGAAGAATGAATAAGCAAAGTGGAGGACAGACTAGTGGAAATCACTGATAATGGAACAGAAAAGAGAAAAAAGATTAAAAAGAAATGAAAACAGTCTAAGAGGACTCTGGAACAACGTTAAAAGGACCAAGATGCATATTACAGGGGTGCCAGAAGAAAGAGAGAAAAGGCCAGAAAAAATATTTGAAGAGATAACAGCCAAAAACTTCCCTAACATGGGAAAGGAATCACTCGCTCAAATCTAAGAAGCGCAATGAGTACCATATAAAATAAACTCAAGGAGGAATACCGCAATAACACCTCATATTAATCAAACTGACCAAAATTAAACACAAAGAGAAAATAATTGAAAGTAGCTAGGGAAAAGGAACAAATAACATACAGGGGAACTCCAATAAGGTTACTGGCAGATTTTTCAGCAGAAACTCTGCAGGCCAGAAGGGAGTGTCATGATATACTTAAAGTGATGAAAAGAAAAAACTTCCAACCAAGATTACTCTACCCAGCAAAGCTCTCATTCAGATTTTAAGGAGAAATCAAAAGCTTTACAGAAAAGCAAAAGCTAAGAGAAGTCAGCACCACTAAACCCAGCTTTACAACAAATACTAAAGGAATTTCTCTAGATGGAAAAGAAAAGGTCATAACTAGCAGCAAAAATATTACAAATGACAAGGTTCACCAGTAAAGACATACATATAGTAAAGGTAGGAAATCATCCACACGCAAACATGCTACCAAAATCAGAAATCTTGAGAAGAGGACGGTACAAATGCAGGACACTGGAGATGCACCTGCAATTAAGAGACCAACAACTTAAAACAATCTTGTATATATATATAGACTCCTATATCAGATATGGGGCTAGAGGAGGAAGAGGGTTCAAGAAGTAGTAAGTAAAATCAAGCTAAACAAAAGCCTTTTCTGCAGATCTTTTTATCTGTCATTTCTTTTCTAGTAGGAAAAGGTAAAAACATAGTAATTATTATATATAATTATTATATATAAAATAAGTAATCTATGTAAAGTGTAAAATGTAACTTGTGAATATCAGACATTACAAATGGAAATAATGGATAGCATTCATATATAAAAGGTCTTCCAACCATGCCTGACACACAGAAAGTGATATATAAATGTTTGACATTTCTGAGAACAGATTAATAATTTGTTTTTTTGTTTTCTGGGTTTTTGTTGTTTTGTTTTGTTTTTGTTTGCTTTTTAGGGTGGCACCTGCAGCATACGGAGGTTCCCAGGCTAGGGATCGAATCAGAGCTGTAGCTGCTGGCCTACACCACAGCCACGAAAAGCTCAGCAGGATCTGAGCTGTGTCTGCAACCTACACCACAGCACGTGGCAACCAATGCCAGATCTGTGACCCACTGCGGGAGGCCAGGGATCAAATTCTCATCTTTGTGGATACTAGTTGGATTCATTTCCACTGCACCACAACACAGTGTTTTAAATGGTTATAATCTTAACTTTATGCTTTACTCTTAACTTAATGCTTTAATCCTAATTTAATCTTAACTTTATAAACTTAATTTATAATCTTTAATGTTTTAAATGCTGATAATCTTAACTAGTTGCAGCACAAAAATTAAATAACATACACAAGGTAAATTCCATAATACTGGTGATTAGTGACAATCACTAACAAAAAGACCCCCGTTATTTACTAATTTACATAGGACCTCATTCTTGCATAGTTAGCATTCACACAGGTTTCCTGAAGACCTCTGTAGTTTACCCTTAATTTAATGACATGTATTCACTAACTCGGAACGGTGAAAATAATAATATTTTGAAGGTAGAAAAAACATGATATTCTCCCCACCATCCAATAAAAAATATTCTCTATGACAGGTCATGGGGCCCAGAATTGAATATAACATAGTCTGAGTACCCACAAGGCCTCCTCAGAGGCCTGACTGGGAAGATGGATATAAAGGAGGAAGAGACATAGAAAGAAAAAGACAAGGAAGGTGGAGGGGAAAGATGAAAATGAAGAGAAGAAAAAGGAGGAGGAGGAAAAGGGGAGGCAAAGAAGAAAGGGAAAGAAGAGGAAGAAAACAAAGAAAACCAGCTTTTATTAAGACTTATGTGTGCCAGGCATTCTAAATGTTTTGCATATTTTTGTTCATTTTATCTTTATAACAACCCGATATGCTCAGTAATGTTATCTCCACTTTAAAGATCGGGAAACTGAGGCACAGACAAGTGAGGTTAACTTGCCGCCATCGTGCTGTGACTGACTGCTAGAACCAAGCCACATTCCTAGCCAGCCTGATTATGGAGCCTAGGTCTGTAACCACTTCACCAACTATCACAGTATTCCCTATTGTCCTAAGTTAGTTAGTGTAGGTATTTGGAGGCAGCTATGGGCCCAGAAGAAGTGCTTCAAATTCAAGCTGGGTCTGGTGAGGCTGGAAAGACTTCCAGAAGGAATAACAGAAGAATTTGCAGAAGTCAGCCAAGTAGGACAAAAAGGGGGCATTTGAGGTAGAAAGAGTCATCCATGTGATTTCATGGTGGCTTGAAACAGCAAGGCACAGGCAGGTCATAGTACATGTGAGGGAGCATTGACGGCAGAGATACGGGAGGCAGGAAACAAAGAGTCCAACCAGGAGGGCCTGTGTGCCATGCAAAGGAGTTGACAGCAAGAAGGATGGACAGCAAGAAGGATTCAAGTGATCCAGTGAGAAGTGATGAGGGCTGATGTCAGAGAGGAAGTAGCAAAGGAAAGGAAGGTAATGAATAGGAGACATTTCAAGAACAGAGAGGTGTTAGTAATGCACTGGATGCAGAGGAAGATAAAGAGAAAACGATCTAGAATCCTTCCCAGGTTGTCAGCTGCATGACCAGATAATTGGTACAATTCACCACATTTGAGATTATAACAAGGCAACAAGCAGGACTGAGTGGTGGCTGAAGTCATTTATTTGGGATTAGTCACCAGCGATATCTATATGCTTCTTGCTTTTTAGGGACGCCCCCGCGGCCTATAGAGGTTCCCAGGTTAGGGGCTGAAGCGGAGCTATAGCTGCCAGCCTACATACACACAGCCACAACAATGCAGGATCCAAGCTGCGTCTGTGACCTACACCACAGTTAACGTCCAAGCCAGATCCTTAACCCATTGAACAAGATTAGGGATCGAACCCATGATCTCATGGTTACTAGTCGGACTCATTTCCCCTGCACCACAATGGGAACTCCAAAAACTATATGCGTCTTAAAAGGGGGTCCAAAGACAAGCCCTGGGGAATGCCAGCAGTTATGACACAGGGTCCTAACTAACGACATGGTTCACAAGCTCAGCATGCTCCAACCCAAGACGTGGCCAAAACAGCTACAATTTTCAATGAATTAAATAAAAAGCATTGGCTTATTGAGCTAAAAGGTCCACAAAAGAAGAAGAACATGGGAAGAAACAGAAAGGGACAAGAAAAAATGGGGTATATTGTACAGTGAGTCAGAGACTGAGAGGAGAGGTTTCACAGAGGAAAGTGTCCAGTAGATTTAGCAACATGGACATCACTGCTGACCCTTACGAGAGACAAGGGCCTAAGAAAAGTGCAGGGCAATGGAGGATCAGAACAGATGGAGACAGTATGTCACCCAAGAAGACTGACCTTTCAAAAAGTTTGGTTGTAAATGGAAGAATACAGGAGTGAAAGCTTCCGAACAACTTGGGTTTGAGTATTTGTATTTTCAAGATGGAAGAAACATGAGCAGAACAAAGGGAGACTCAAGACTGAAGACATGGAAAGAGAGAAGACAGCTGATGGATCAAAGTCCCTGGGGATGAGGAAAAAGCTTAGAGAGCACAGGTCTCTACCTGTGACTGAGCACAGGTCTCAGTCAGGTTTGGAAAGAGGAATGCAGCCTTTACTAAGATGGAAGAGCATCAAGAAAGGATAAATAGTGAGTGCAGACAGGGTTTTAGATGTTCTGGCTAGAAATTTAAACATCTGTTTGTTTAGTGACCTCAACTTTCTTCTGACAGATGTTTTAAGATCATCTGAAAATTATGAGGTAAGTGGAAGAGTAAGTTTGAAAAAAATGTAAAAATGTGCCTTACCTCTGAGAGGGAGGAGAGAGGTGACTGAAGCTATCATGTGGTTGCATCCTAAACAACAGTGATTTATCTAAATCTCTGTAAGATAGTGAATATTAATCATAGATAAAGCCAGAAATATAAGAAAGCACAGTATTTCTCATTTTTCAGGTAGTAATTGCATCTACAGAATAGAATGATTACCAGCTATACTATAAATTACAATTGGTGGAAATTTTTTTTGCTTCAGCTCCCTTTTTTACAATAGTCATGAAAAGTCCACAGACATGGTGACAGTATCAAGGCTAAAGCAAGTTTGAGGCCTGATTCACCGAAATTCCATTTAAAAAGAGGGAGGGAATGAGGAAGAGCAGGGGTTGGAGGAGGTTGGGTGGCTTTGGAGCAGAAAGAGTCTTAGAATGCCAAAATCTAGCTCACACTTGTGTTGATGCACTCTCCATCTTTTTACACGCCACAAAGCACACATACTGCTTAGGTCTTAGGAACTAGGCAAGTTTACATTGTTTTATGTGGAATGTTCTCCACTCAAGGTACCTTTCTTCCCTTGAATATTAATCACCAGAAAACAAAACGTTTCTTTCTTAATTAACTGCTCAATACCAAATTCTAGTGACAGCTTCCCATAGTTATGCTTTTATTTTTAAGGAGTAGCACATTTATAAATAAAAGATGTAAAGAATTTCTGGGGGAGGAAATACAGAAACATTGAAAGAGGTTAATTTTAGAATTATGAGATGGCCAAACTGCCACACATTTTTTTCTTAAATCACAATGCCCTGAAGTGTTAAATGATGGTTGTGTCCAGAAAGACAAAACTGAAAGAAAACCTGAACAATTACCTTTGAACTTCATCTAGGTAAGCAGGGTTTTTTGGTTGCTGTTGTTGTTGTCTTGGTTATTTTTTGTCTTTTTTCTTTCTAGGGTGGCACCTGTGGCATATGGAGGTTCCCAGGCTAGGGGTCCAATTAGAGCTGTAGCCGCCGGCCTACACCACAACCACAGCAACGCCGGATCTTTAACCCACTGAGCAAGGCCAGGCATTGAACCCACATCCTCATGGATACTAGTCAGGTTCATTAAGCACTGAGCCATGATGGGAACTCCAGTAAGCAGGTTTTGACCACAGGTGGCTATGAAGAGTCATGATGTGGTCCTTCAGTTGGATGTTGATCTGTATCAACTCACTGAGTAGTCCAAATTATTGGCTCTCTCATGCTGTAATCCAGCTACTTAATTCAAGTATATGCTTGGTTTTTTTTTTTGTTTGTTTGTTTGTTTTAGTTTTGACTATATAAACACATAGATCAACACACTAACCAAAAAGGAAATAAGACTTCTGCATTTCTGACTAAGGCAAGAATACCAATTTTGACTACATCCTTCCTTGATTGGGCATTCTGACATAGACATTAAAAAAAAAAAAAAAGTAAAGGGACTTTTTTCAATAATGTCACTAAGTGTACCACTCTTTAGGTAGAAATAGTGCTGAATTTCTTTTTCTTTTCTCATCACTGGTTGTTTTACTACTGCTGAACTGCAGTAGGTCAGTAATATCATATCCCAGTAATGCAGGAAGGCTTCCTATTTAAGAGGAAACTGCCTTACGTAGAAGACTTTTTTTAAGTATTAATATTATTTAGGGAAATAAATTATGCTTATAATCGGCAAGTTATGTAGTACTAAGTTAAATAATTAGTTTTTTGGTATCTTGCTCTGAACACAGCCAAAAAACAAAATAAAACACAACACAACCGAATATAAATGATCCTACCTGGGAACATGCAAACCTCTATCTTTGCTTCTGTTTAATCTTAGCAGTTAGAAGTATCTCAGAGATCAGCACTATATAAACTTTGTTAGCTTCTATAATAATTATAACTTCTGCTTTTGTTAAATATCCCTTTGCTATACCCTAGAAACCACTAAAAAATAAAAATAAATAAATAAAAATAACAACTGTAGCAACAAATGTCCAAAGCTTTATTGAGCAAAACTACACTAAATATATTGTTTGAAACCAAACAGTTATTGAGGTTGGTGGGGGTGTGTGGGGACCATGGCCATGGAACTCAGAGTCCAACTTATTTTGAGGCCAGCACAGATAGTAGAGTATTTTTTATCTCAGTTTTTCCTTCACAGAATTCAACTCCTCAAGAAATTATCATTGGACAGGATCCCAGAAAATTAAGCACAAATCCCTGAGCTAGAGAAGAATGTTCATGGTCTCCATAAATCTATTTAATGGAAATCGAGTCTTCCCTTGGACAGATTTGGAAGACCTGACTTAAACAATATTAAGTGTTCCATCTAGAAATGACAACATAATTTGCTCTGTTCACCCCTCTGCCCTCCAGAGGACCCCAAAATACAATTCCTGAGTTGTGACCAGGTACTCCCTTCACCTAAATAACATGGTTTCAGTGGGGCTTGTAGATATTATTATGCAAAGATAAAGCACTAATTTTCAAAGTTCATAAACCATTCTCCTATTTCATCACTGTCCTTAATATTTATAAATTTTGCTTTTTTTATAGCTTACATTGTCCAGATAGTAATTTTAATTCTCTACTTTGATCCATGGCTATAAGCCAGTCTCTAAACCTCTCAATTCCCAATTTCTCCAACAATAAATTTGTCTTCAAACATGCCATTTATCAGTTCTCTGAACAAATATCTATCAAATTTCAATTGTAGAGAGGCAAAGAAGTTGTGTTCTCTGCTAAGAGTGCCACCCAAGTGCTCCAAGGATGAGTGCCTAAGAAGTATACTGAAAACTAACCGAAAAAGGTACTTCCTACATTTGCCTTTCCTAATAAAATGATGAATATTTTGTAGAATAGAGAAAAAGCAGCAGGTAAAGAGTGAAACACTGTCCGGGTAAGAAAATAGATGATCAATCAAGCAATAAGTATTGAATGAACATTTATCTACCATGAATCTTGTAAGATATCCAGATAGATCTGGATGAAAAATGTGTGCCCCTAAGAGCTGAACCTCACTGTTGAGACATTAATCATAAATAAAAAAGGATGATGCGACAAATACAGTGTAAAAATAGAGTAATATTAAGTACTAAAATATAGTAGACTACTTCTGAATATTACAGATTATAATTAGAGAAAAATGAAGGTGAACTGAAATTAGGAAAAGGAAGGAAGGAAGGAAGGAAGAAGGAAGATGTGGCCCCTGACCATGTGCTTCAAGGGATACAAAGAACGTGGGTAAAGCATGAGCATTCCAAGTTACAGTGGCATGGAAAAGAGTATCATAGGGAAGCCATGCAAAGTTTAAGATTTCATGCAAGAGAAAGTTAGCAGCCACTGGAGGAATAAGGAAATTACATTGTGACTAAGATCAGTGCATGTAAAGCAGATCTGAAGGCACGGACAGCAGATAAAGGCTCTTGTGGGGACACAGTCGTGAGATGGTACTGGTGAAAACAGGAATTCCAGCACAGTCCAAGACAAACTACAAAAATGAATTGATGTGATGAAGAAAAGCATGCAAAGAAGACTTCCAGATATTTAGCTTTAAGGAACAGAAGAACAAAGATGATAATGGCAAAAATGGTGAAAGAGAGATAGTTTTAAGTTTGATTTTGGAGATGCTAGCCTAAAATGTCTGCAAAAATAAAACATGAAAATCACAGGATTTGATATCTACTGATGTTAGGGCTTTTCAGTCAGCATTATAGTCACAGATAAAACCATGATAGCATATGTGCCAACTGGAGAATAAAGGGCAGAGAGAGAAAGGCAGCAACTGAAGGATGACAAAGATTCCTTGACTAAACACTAGTCAGGTTCCTCTGAGCCTTCTTCTCAACTATGTCTCAACCTGGGGCTAAAGTGTCTGTCCTTGTAATGTCTAGTTTTAGAAAGAATCCTTCTAAACCAGTTTAGAGAAGTCCCCCTCCCCCAAATATCTGATCAAATTCCCCATCTCCCATCACCCCATCCTTCATATCTGATCACCCTGGCCTGTCTCCAACAAGAATCCTGTTAGGTCAGTTTAGTGGGAACTCCCCCTTTCCACAGTAATTACCCTTAATATTATGTTGCATTCTCTCCTCTCTCCTGCAAAGAAGCTCTTTGACTATAATAAATTCCCTATTTATTCTTGTTGCATTCAGAGTTGCAACAGTCTTGACACCACCTATCACAATAGTCTTTAATTAAAATCTTTCTCATCATTTTGTCAAGTTTCAGAATATTTTTTCTTTAACAAAGGTCAAGTCAAATGGTTTACTCATTACTAAGGGGTCAAGAAGAGTCCATGTGAAGGGGAGAGAGATCTCCATTTTTTAGGAAGGGTAAAAGGATACAATGTGATTAACATAATAGTTATTTTTCATTCTGGTAATTTTTTGCCACTAGTTTAGTCAATTGTTATTACAAATAAATCATCTCTCATGCCTGTTTTAAGTGAAACCAAAAACTTCTGTTCAAAAGGACACCCTTTCCATGAAGTAGATCAAATCTTTTTAGCATGCAAAATGCTATCCCTACATTTTTTTTTTTTTTGGTCTTTTTTTTTTTTTTTTTGTCTTTCTAGGGCTGCACTAGCAGCAAATGAAGGTTCCCAGGCTTGGGGTCAAATAGGAGCTGTAGCCGCTGGCCTTTGCCACAGCCACAGCAACGCCAGATCCGAGCTGGGTCTGTGACCTACACCACAGCTCACGGCAACGCCGCATCCTTAACCTACTGAGCAAGGCCAGGGATACAACCTGCATCCTCATGGATGCTAGTTAGATTCATTTCCACTGAGCCATCATGGGAACTCCCCATTCCTGCATTTAATTATGTTCTTCTTTATACTGTTCTCCAGTTTATTATATATGGTCTCCCCAAATACCTAAATTCAGGACAAACATAGTCTAACAACAAAACAACAACTCTGACTCTATCAGTGGGAATACTAGAATATCATTTGTATTGTACTTTATAAAGTAACTGCACATCCATTATCTCATAATTGAATCCTCACAACCATCCAAAAAGCCAGTAGAATTTTTTTCATTTTACCAAGCAAATTGAAAGTGGAGAAGAGACTGAATGAGCCAGGATCACACAGCTCCTGAGCCAGGATCACACAGCTCCTGAGCCAGGATCACACAGCTCCTGAATAACCTCTGTCCCCAGCAGAGCTCTGACCAGAAACTGGGGTGTCAGAATCCCACTGACTGCTCAAGGCAGCTCTGGTCTGGGGTGAACATCTCTAAGGAATTCTACTGCAATCACAGACAACCATCTCTCCTGAAATTATAAATGTTCCCCCTATGATATAGTCTATAAACAAGGAAGTAAGTGCTCTTCGTTCCCCCTATGATATAGTCTACAGCCAAGGTAGTAAGTGCTAGTGAGCATACCACCTCCTAATGTGCTCTCAGATGCCCAGTGTCAATGCTCCACTCCTTCCCATGTGAGTTTGGACAGAGATATTTCACCTGCTCTTGAGGGTCCATGTGAGTATCTCCTTCAGATCTTTTTCATCAAGAAGTCATTGTCAGAGGCATTCACTTCCCAAATGGGACGTAACCAGGAAAGGCATGACACTTGGTACCCAAGAATGTGCCTCTCATTGCTCTAGTCCCTGAGTTTGAGGCCTCCCTTATAGAGCTCCTGAAACATACATGATGTATACAAGCACATTTTTGCTGTTATTCTGGCAGAGAACTGCTCCTGCATCAATTCTCTCCTGGTGGGAGTTGGAAGGTTCCAGATAGTCTTGATGAAAGACTTGTCCGGACTAAGAGCCTGAACAATTGACATTTTATTTACATGGCTGATACTGAATGAAGTTCAATACTTATTGATTCTTGCTTGTTTGCTAAGGGCCATGATGTACAAAATGTGCTATTAAAAAAGGAAAATTTATTTATTAGACTATAAAGAATAGAAGCAATTGAGAGCCTGACAATCCTGTATACAGGACAATCATTCTGTCCCTTTAATTCATCGTAAGACAAATGTTAAACACAGTTAAGTGGCAACCCACCACTTCCGGTGGAGCACTTGGGAATGTATGCACTGTTGCAGGGAGAAGATGGATCAACTCAGTTTTATCCACTCTTTCACCATTGCTTTGAACATGATGCCAAGGGAAGCTAGAACTTCATTCTGCCTAACAAATCACCCTGACAGTGCAACATGGAAAGTTTCTAAATGGGAGGAACTTGATTCTTGAATAGAAAGGGAGTTGTCAAGTTGATTCAGGATCTTAGCACGAACGAACTGAGAGATAGGTATGGCTCCCACGCAAGATTCCTGCAACTCCCTAAGGCATACACAGTCATTTGCTTAAGATTTTTTATATTTCTGTTATTGTGCAACAGAAGAACTGGATATATCTATGGTGACTTCAAGTTTCACATTTTGACTGCCTGTTCAGAGCATCATTCAGTATCTCTGAAAAGCAGCACTTGAAAAAGTATCTTTACATGAGATCTAAGCAAAGTAGAATAAAATACCTCTGAAGGTATTGATCATGTTACTTGGGAAAACTCTAATGACTGTAATTTGTTAGGCAGAATGAAGTTCTAGCTTCCCTTGGCATCATGTTCAAAGCAATGGTGAAAGACTGGATAAAACTGAGGCAAAGGAATAACAAGTAATTCCACCCTGTTTTAAAAAGCATAGATAGGGAGTTCCCATTGTGGCTCAGTGGTAATGAACCCAACTAGGATCCATGAGGATGCACGTTCAATCCCTGGCCTCGCTCAGTGGGCTAGGGATACAGCATTGCCATAGGTCACAGACGCAGTTCAGATCTCGAGTTGCTGTGACTGTGGTGCAGGCCAGCAGCTACAGCTCCAATTCAACCCCTAGCCTGGGAACTTCCATATGCCACAGGTGCGGCCCTAAAAAAGAAAAAGGAAAAAAGCCATAGATAACTGACAATGGAAATTATTTGAAAAGGAAAATACTGCATGACAGGCTGTCCATGACTACGGTAATTCCATACCTTTACCAAAAATTGTGTGTGTATTTCTTTGAATTTGCCCATAGAATCATTAATATTTATAAAGGGGAGAAGAGATAAAATTGTTTTACCTTGAGCCATAATAATCAAAGAGATCTGCTGTAATTTGGTTCTCTGCTCTGAATGTTTCCAGTCAACTAAAGCAGTAATCTAATTCATTCTGATTATCTGAGAATAGCTTTTTGAAATAGCAGCATCATTTCAGTTGAGTTCTGATCTTGCCTTACTTTTGTTAATATCATTTGATAGACCCATAACTACTAATTTTTGGATATTAGTTCAATTTTATTTTGTAATGATTTGTATTTGGCTTCATTTTAATTTGGAAAAGGCTTATTTCTTTTTTTAATTAAAAGAGGAAAGAATAACTAATGCCTTAAAAGTCTGCATTTTAAAGAAAGTCATCCACAGAGAATCAGAGAAATGAAAACATCACTTTTCAAAGGGTCAGCCTGGCCAAACTCTGTGAGGCCTTGAGGCCATGAGAGCTGGTAGGTTTCCTTGAGTCAAAAGCAATGTGAAATCTACTGGTAACTAACAGAGGGGGTTTGCTTGCAAACAGTATGACTACAGCTATAACTATCTTAAAATATACCTACAGATATGAATTTTATTTAATTAATGTCTCTATGTCCTATACATATCTACCTTTCACATATATGTTAAATATATTTATTTAATGCTCTCTAGATAAGGGCACAAAGCTCACTGTTAAAAGGATAGGACAATGAACCAGACAGGGAATTTGTCCTTAAGAGAAGGGAAAGCTAAAATTTTGGGGACTCCTACTATGGGTCATACCCTAGACTGCATTTCCGCTACAATTATAATTGTTGTCAAGAAAAATGGTGAGAAGTCATGTGACTTCTCTCAGCTAAGTTATAAAATGACTTTTAAGTTTTCTTTTAATATATCTTCATAACTGTTATCTTCACATTTACCATCATCCCTTCCCTTTCTTTATTCTGAAATTCAGTTATCCAGTTTCTTTTCTCCCTACCCTACCCCCTTCACTATTGTTTTTAAAGAATTCAGTCAGAGATTTGCACTGAAGAGGTTATTTCTGGGTATCTACTGCTGTAGCCAGGGTGGGGGAGTGTGGGTAGGCAGAGAAAAACCTGACTCCAAGTACAGGCGTTCCTTTGTACCTCAGTGGACAATCAACAGACTAACTCAGGAAAGAAATTCCAAGAATAGCTGCCTTAATAGGTGAAAATTAGCAGGAGGGGTAGGACAGAAAGAACAAAAAGAGAGGCTATATAAATGCACTTTGTAAATTCTTTCTCTTAGAACCTACACATTACTATTATTATATTTATTTAAGCAAAAATTTAAATCACTATTTAAATGCTAGGTGTCTCAATTTTAAATCCTCTTAGTTCTGTTTATCATGGGAGGAAGGAGACCTTAACAATCAAAAATATCAACAATTCAAATGATATTTTAAGAGTTATTCAATATATTTGGTTATTAGATGGGTTTACTGGAAAAATAAAATAAAAATCAGTGGCTGATCATTTCCGTTTTTAAGTCAACACTGCAAGGAACATTTATGCAGATGAAATGTATTTGCAATAACAGTGCTTTGAAATAAATGCTATTAAGAAAGCTTAGGGAATGATTATATTTTATTTCAATAGAAGGAACAATTGAACTCTGCTCTTGTCTTCTGTTTCAACATCATGTCTCTCTGTCCCTCCTCCTCTTGTAATAAATATTCTCTTGCCAGCCCTGTTACTGACAATAATGTAGGTGAACTCTGCACCATGTACATCTGTCATTATTAATGACCATGGGAGAGAGAAACGATAACTCACTCTTTTCGGAACCAAGAGGGCAAAACACCATAGAAATTTCCTTCTGTGTTTTCTGCCGCTAGAATACCTGCATTTATCTTTTCTAAATTCACCAATAAGCTTCCATATTCAGAATAACACATTTCTAACTTCAATTGCAAAATACTGTCATAGAGAAGACACCTGTTGCTGTATGAAGGTATTTATGAAAACAATACTTGTTTTAGGTATACAATACATAAAACCCTTTTAAAGCTCACACTATAAAGAAAGTTATGGTAGAAAACATTTCTTTTACTCAGAGGCTTAAATAACTTTCAATATGACTAGGCCACAGAATGCCCTTACTAAAATACTTATTCTATTCACTAAGTTTATAAAAGGATACATTTATTTTAAATTAGGCCTTTCAGGTATTTTGTACTTGAATTCTGAAAGAAGTCTTAAACTACTATGTTTTTTATTATCAAAATATAAACTAAATGCTATAGAAACAAAGTAAAAGATAGAGATAATGTGCTTCTTTAAGAACAAAGAGCCCTTATTCACTTTTCAGAAAAATCAGAGGATGGTTGTGCTAATACTGTGCTGGAAAATAGACACAAAACTCTGCATTAGCTACTTTTTAGTGGAAGCACAGATAACACTCTTTAAAAAAATATATATATATATATCTATATAGATATAGATATATATATATACCACTTCATGTAGACATTTTATTTCAAACTAATTCTTAGGCAGCAGCTTTCTGTCTGTCCCCAATTTTAAGCCACATGCTATTAACACCTTTTACTTCTCCTTAGCATTGATGCTGACAAAACATTGTCATGAAGATTATTTTGACTTACTGGAAATGGACTTTTCCAGAACATAAAGTTTAAGACTTCGATAGACTGGGAGGGCTCTGTTTAAGCCACTAACATGCTCTGCTAAATCTCTCTTGTCTTCCCACTGGCTCTTTACACTGTCTATTGATATGTGAAATTCCAGAAATATCAGCTTTTGTCAACATTACAGTCTGCACTACTATTAGTAGCTTTTAAAGAAAGTATAAAGAAATATTAGCAAAAAATAACTTTTGTCTTTCAACAGATGTTTAGAAGACAGTAAAATATCCACTAATTTTAAACATTCTCTACCCAAATCCCAAACTAAAATACAGTTTTCCAAATGCAATGCAAGGTATAAATGTAATTCTATATGCCAATGAATACTACAGTAGTAACTCAAGATTTTATGTCTGTTTAAATGATAAATCATGCCAAACAGTAAGGAAACAAACCAAGCAAAAAAAAAAAAAAATACAAAAAAAGGATAGTGAGAAGTGGGCCCTATACACCCCCTGAAAAATGTTAAACTCCTCTAGCTACTACGAGATAACTTTAACCAACAAAGCCTTCAATCTGAGAGATGTTCTACCACCAAACTTTAAGGAAAAGAATCCCCTTGATTTTTAGGCCCACAGTTCAATGAACAAGTCAATAAATCAACAATAATTAGTCACATTTCCAATTCTATAATATTTAGCTGCCAGCCACCAAAGGCTGCACTCCACTTCAAAATGAGTTTGTCTACATTGATTTTAAGAAAAAAATAAATCCAGTCAAATATGTTTGATTTAAAAACTTATATGACGTCATATAATCATTTTGAAATTGTCACTTCCAATTTTGTTTTTGTTCCAATGTAAATATACCAAAGGAAGGCCACAGGCTTTGTGTTGGGAGAAGGTCTCTTCTATTTTATCAAATGATCCTGGCACTTCTCTTATTATTATAGTAGGAAACAGAGGATGTGAAGTTTGGGAGAACAAGAATGAGAGTTTTTCTTTACAAACTTTTCTCCCTCTGAGACTTACAAATTTTCAAGGTGAATCAAACCATCCCACCAAAGTTCATAGAGAATAAAACCTGTTTGACTCCTGGGGTGTGGGGAGCTGTCGGGAGCACATTTTTCCACTCCCCAAACTCCATGACTGTCCTTACTTCTCCCTACCTGTTCATGTTGGATGATAGAATCAGGCCAAATGAGTTTGTTTCCATCTCTGCTACTGTTTTTACTTAATAGCCTCCCCTCATCAGTATTATAAAGGGGCCTATACCTTAGTCCCATGTAAATTTTTTGTCACTAAAACTAAAAAAAAGTATCAATAAATATTTCAAGGACATAAAATCATTCCATTCAACAAACTGCTTCAAATCAAATTAGTCCGAAACACTTTATCCTTAAAACTATAAAAACATTGTGATACTAAATATTCAATATTATCAGTCAGGCAAATTGGCCCAGGTCAAATGTGCAAATTTTTAAAATGAGATTGCTAAATTTCTCGCCCTGATAGCTTCGTAATAAATAATGTGCTTCTATTCAATCTGTACATTAAGTCTTTTATGTGGCCTTAAGGCACTCTCTGATGGCTATGCCCATTACAATGTAGCCATAGAAACTGACACATTTATTTCTTGGATTAGTGTGCCATTGAAAATATTAATATGATGCAGTAAATGGGGATTTAATCTAATCTACTGATGGCAGGATGAAGTTAGTAAAAGGTTGAGTGCCCTTATGGAGAAAGAAAGATTATATCTGCAGAGAGAAGCTTGTTATTGGTTACAAAGATCAACTAAACAGCCTATGACATATTATGCACTTTCTACATTTAAAAAGACTTTCAGTCTCAGCTTGGAGGCTTTCTGCAGGCCAAAGAATGCTTTCTCACATACATATTTTAAAGATTTCAGTATCCAAGCTGAAACACCTTTTATCTATAAGCATAAACAGAAAAGCACACCTCTCATAACATATTGTGCGAAACATGGCACCCTGGGTGAAACTGGTATGACTCAAACCATTTTTGTAAAATTTATTTGATTTGAAGGCATTTGCTTAGCCTTTCACCTCTGCCAAGGGTTAAAAAAAAAAACAAAAAAAAAACACACACACACAGAAAAACTTCATCAAAGAGAGCCAATTTCATTTAATATGTTCTGAGAAAATGCAGCTAATCGTTAATTTCATTCATTTCTAACTGGAAATCAGATATCAACAAATACTCCTTTTGTTATGGACTATATCACATTTGACTCTGATGTCTCCTAGTAATTCATAAGATTCTAGGTCTGTCCCCTCTTTACTCTGCAGCAAACTACATAAATTTCAAAGATATATTCTGACAGATGAGGCATTGTTGAAAAGCAAAGTACAGCACTTTGTCCTTGAAATGTTAACATGTAATGCCATAAAGTATTCAAATAATAATTTACTCAATCTTTCAGGGTAATTAATTAAAATGCTGGAGATGTTGGAGAAAATCACCTTGAGCTTATAAAACTGTAAAGCCCACCCCCTTCTTCTCTGCATGCAAGCTGCCCCTGCAGACCTACCACATGCTTTCCCAGTTATGGGGTTTGATTTCAGAAGATAATAAATAGCCAGGATCTAATTTTGCCATGTCACAACCGATTATGTTTCACAAGAAAAGGTGGAGAGCTCACCTACCAGATGAAGGTGAAACATAAAACCACTTTTATTTATGTCATGTGTCTAAATTCAACTCAGCCTGGTCCTGGGTACTGGGAGTGTGTAGACTTCCACTGTCATGCGAATTTATGTACCTCAAGAATGTGTCAAATATAAACATAAATTTAATCAAAGGGATGGAAACCTTTATCACACACATACACAAAAAACACATTTTTGACATCTAATATAAATTATTTTAATGTGTTTTTTTACTACTTTTCAGAAGGTCACAAAGAAAGAATAAGACATTAAGCAGATACAGCCTATGGCTATGTCTTAATTCAGGTGATGATTACCAGTGTAATTGAGACCCAGACTCATTTTTTATTTTATTTTTTTACTTTCAGAAGTTCATTTCTCCTCACTATCTTAAACAACTGTACTAGAAAGTTGCTGGATTGTAACAACGCAAAGGAAATTTTATCATAGGAATTTATATTTCCAATGGGAATAAAATCAGGCCTAAGTCTCTGACCCTTCAAGCAAAATGAAAGCCTCTCAACACTTTCTGGATGAGCCTAGCCAAAAATGCGTTTCCAGCATGACATTTTGGGTGCAGAACCAAAGGCAAAGTTTGGACCTCAGAGTTCCCGTCTCTGTTCATGTCAGGAGGATAAAACAGAAGGCTGATAACAATAGATTAACAAGGCCCGGGTATTATTCAGCCATTCCCCGCAGTTGGATAGGCTTTGGACAGAATTTTAATGACTAAAAAAATTGCATATGATGAATAAGGATGTCATTTTCAATTAACATGAACAAAGGATCATTCCCATATTTGGCAAACGAGGTAGCTGTGGTGTAAGAAAAGCTGGGGCATTTGCAGACAATGCATCACCGCCTGCAAATCAAAACAAACTGATGCCATTTGGGTCCCCTCGAAGCGACTCGACTGGGGCTTCTGGAAGGTACTATTCACCACAGGTTACGGCTCGCACGATGGGCCTCCTATGACTAAAAATACTTACACCTAAAGGGACTGCAAAACATGTCAGCCCCCAAATTTATTTAGGATAAAATATGTAGAGACCTAAAAAGAACATACAATTCGTATTCCATGACAAAGCAGAAATCAAGATCTTAATAAGCTTTGAGCTTATTAAGTGTGAACTTACTTTTCAAGAGGCTTTCCAACAGCGCCTGAAGCTGACAGGAAACGTAACATGCTCCCTCAGGACAGAACACGCAAGCTCCACTTGGCGTGCGTGCCCGGGGACGCAACATGGGATCCAGGACGTAATGTGCGCGTGCCCAGGACGTAGGTACGTGCCTGCCCAGGATGCAACATGGGTCTCAGGGCGTAATGTGTGCATGCTGAGGACGTAGCGTGCGTGCCCAGGTCGCAATATGGGTCTAAAGTCGTAATGTGTGCGTCCTCAGGACGTAGCTTGCGTGCTTGCCCAGGCTGTAGCATGCGTGCCCAGATCCCAACATGGATCTCAGGACGTAATGTGTGCGTGCCCAAGATGTTATTGTTCAGTGGCTTCCGGTTATGTGTTTCCTCACTTCAGGGCCCTGTCTCGAGTTCAGTTGGCTGTGGGATTTTATAGTGACCTCTCTCAGCTCCTCAGTAGTCTGGGGGTACATTCAGTTAGAGTTCCCACAAGCCCCTCAAGTAGCCCCTTGGAAGTGACATCCCAGACTCAGGGACTGCAGTGGGATTCCAAGGACTCTAGTGGCATGTAAGAGCCTCAGGGAAGCAACATCAGCCTTAATTAACTCAAACCATTAACCATAAGCTAATATTGCCATCCACGCTGAGGATGTAAGGCTTTCTGACCAGCAGTCTCCACTGACGGCCCATCAGACTCAAGTCCCCACCAGACCCAATTTACTGGTCATTGATATGATCAGGTGCTTTCAGCGCATGATAGTCATATTCCAAATATGCAATCATTTTTTTCTTAACCATGTTCAACTGGGTTACACAAAGTTAAAACAAACGACAATCCAGCAGGACTTCTCAGAGCCATTTATAAGCTAACATTTAGTGAGTCTCTTGAGACTGTATACAATGATGTTTTAATTTTTTTGACCTAGGAAAACTTTGCTCTCATGGAGCACCTATTAATTTCACAAGACACTTATGTTCCCCGGCAAGTAGTGTGGAGAATCCTGCAGTAGGTAACGGAAGTAAAATTATTATCAGCCTACTAATTGCTTTGCATTCTTAAAGTTTCACCTAGATCTAAGCGCTCTTTGATTGTACCCATTGTGCTGTTTACAATGCGGAATATGACCAACCATCATCTAATATCGAGAGATGGACCCTGTGTGTCCTTTGTGTATTTCTAAAGAAATTTAGAAGGAAAAGACAAAACAGAGAATGCCAATAGCACCCGCCATTAATAGAAGCATCTCCAAAGAAAGGAGGGGTCCAGGGTGCTGGGGAGGGTTAGATATAACTTTCTCTAGGTTATGAATTCCTTGGAGAAGAAACTCATATATCTCCAGTCCCTGCTTTCAGATGACTCTACAATGTTGCCCACAATTCCTTGTTCTTGTCTTGACTGGCTCCTTCTCCCTCATTTCACAGCACTCATTCCACTTCTTCAATCATCTCTTGAAAGCTGCTAACCAACTGCATTTCATCACTCTGAGCATATGACTCTGCTCTGTTCACTAAGTAACCAGGGGCATTGGTGGGAGGATCCTCAGGTTGGAGACCCATAGCATAAATCAACTACCTTCTGCATTTTTCCTTTCTTGCTTCCTGCAGTTTCAAACCATTGGTGCCCTTCCTTCTGCTGAAGGCAGCGCCATTCCAGCTCCACTCCAGGCCCAGTGAGTCCTGAGACTGTCTCCACTACTCGATCCTCTCCAGTAACACTATCTTCTCCATATAAATATACTTAAGATTCTCTGATCCGAAAATAACCACTCCAGCTATCTCCCCCAAACACTGCTCCATCCATTTCCTCAGGTAAATGTGTAGAAGAGCCACCCATACTCTCAGACTCAACAACCTCAATTTCTCTCACTCCTAGTTCCATTATTATCTAACTTCAATACTCATTACTCCGTTTAAACTACTTTCATCAAGTTGCTAATGTTTCAATATAGGCAAATTTTATGGGCCATTTCTCCATCGTTATCTTATTATAATATTCGTTGTTGACAAAACACTCCCTAGAACTCTTTATTCTTTTGGCATCAGTGACACCACTCTATCCTGGTTCTGATTCTTCTTTTTAAATCTCTTCCTCTCTTTAGCACTTAAAACTTGGGGTCCCCCATGATTCCATTCCTGGTCTGTTATTTTTCACTCCCAATAAGCTCTTCTTGGGCAATACAAACAGACAGGTCTGATAATACTCTTAGCTCAGTTTTATGCCTAGCTTCTTTAGTCTGTTTCTTCATCTGTAAATTGAAGTTAATGGGAGCATCTCTCTTACAGGGTTGTTATAAAAATTACATAATTCATGTAGAGTGTTCAGCACAGGGCTTCCATACATGCCTGGTCCATGGTATCAATAAATGTTGTTGTCATGTTGGAAATGATTTTCTTTCTCAGTCACTGGCACCCAACCAATCATCCACATCTGATTTTTCCTCTTGTACACATCACAAATCTCTCCATTGATCTCTGCCATGTTAGATCAATGCTGCCACTTCATTCTCCCTTCATCTACATCTAGATCAATAGTTTTCAAAGTTTCTACCAGAAGACCTAAGGTTCCTCTTTTTCTGTCTCCTATATTTAGTAAATTTCAGTGTATATGTTTTTTAAGGCTTTTGCTGCTCTTTAAAGGTTGGAAAACTATCAGTCTGATGGATACCAAATTGGCATTCCCACTTTCCATCCTCTTTACCAACCCAGTCACTGCACCGAAGCCTGAGTAATCTCTCTATGGTCGACATCTGCTAGGTCACTTCCTCAATAAAACCTTTAAATGGCTTCTTATAAACATCAGCAAATAAATGCCAACCCCTTCAACATAACTCAGAGTCTAAACCCAGGCCTAATCCCCCTTGTTCTAGCAATATCAATCTTCGAGCAGCTCCCCAAAGGCTCAAGGTGACTCACAACCTAGTTTGGTGCATGCTGGTTTCTTGATCTTCCCACCCTTCACCTGGCTGATTTTTACTGGATCCTTCATTTCCCACCATCTTCTTTAGGAAGTCTTCCTTGAAGTCCAGGCCAGACCAGGGCCTCCCCTTGTCCTTCCTGGGCATTGTTCTACTTTCGCAGCTTCCACAATACGTTGTAATTACCTTCATATGTGTCTCTCTGCCCTACTGGAAAATAACTGTATCCTGTTTACCCTGAACTCCCCATGCTGACATCAGAATAACTGCACTAGAAATGTTTGTGGTTCTGACATAAACTGTGTGTTCTTGAGAAGCAACAAGGTAGAAAAGAAAGAGCTCAGGACAGAATTGGCAAACAGGGGGTGAAGACCAAAACCAGTGAGTGCTACATCTAGAAGGGGAATATAAAGCTGTCTCTGAACTGAGCAGGAAAAGTTGGAGACTGATTAGCACTTTCTTTTTTTTTTTTTGGTCTTATTGCCTTTTCTAGGGCCACTCACATAGCATGTGGAGGTTCCCAGGCTAGGGGTCGAATCGGAGCTGTAGCCACTGGCCTACACCAGAGCCACAGCAATGCAGGATCCAAGCCTCATCTGCGACCTACACCACAGCTCATGGCAACGCCGGACCCTTAACCCACTGAGCAAGGCCAGGGATCGAACCTGCAACCTCATGGTTCCTAGTCGGATTCGTTAACCGCTGCACCACGACAGGAAATCCTGATTAGCACTTTCTGTATGGGCACGGGATGGGGTCATGCTAGACCTCTGCAGTCAAGACTTTTCTGTCCTTCCTATGTAGGCTCTGAGGTGATAGCCTCCTTCCAATTCTGGTTTCATCACTTACGGGCTGCCTGTTATTTATTACACCTGAGCTTCATTTCTTTACAGCAGTGTCCACTCTCCATCACAGCTGCTAAGAAATAATGTAGGTAAAAGCATCTCTAGAAGTTTAAAGTCCTTGATCCAACTATATCTTATTCTTATTTTAATTCCCAATAGAAACAAGCAAAGGTCATGAGTGCTCCAATTACATTCACTGAATGATTATTATGTACTTCATTATATCGAGGCATAGCCTAAGTACTGAGTCCATCACCTCTTTTTGAAATATTTCACTTTCTCAAAATGCTTTTGAGCCAACTCTTGTGACTGTTACTACTTCAAACACGTTCCCTTTAAGCCTGGTAAAATAATTAAATACATACAGCTATCTCTACACCCCTGAAATGGGGGACTACCTGTCTAGAAAATGTACATAAAATCTTTTCTTTCTGCTGTAAGGTAGAATCATTGCTGCTCAGTTGTACTTGCAATGAGAATCTGTCTGCTTGAAAATACATTCTTGCTTCTGCATATATGGCCTTAATTAAATGGTAGAGTTACTTGATAACCTGAGTGTCTTACCTAGAAATCCTATTTTTTCCCAAATAATTCAACCTTTTAAAAATAACTCAGGAGGAATCAATTATAGACTTGATCAACTTTTATTGGTCTGGGGCAAAAATAGAGTTTCCTACAGAGAACGTCACATCATTTGCATTTCCTTATAGGCTTGTTACACTAAATAAGATAATAGTTGCTTATAACATCAAAATATCAAAAGTGATGGCAAATTATTATTTACTGAAAAATTATGATAAGCAAACTAAAAAACAGCACCACAGAGCATAATTCTAATTTGGTAAAAAATTACACGCTTTATAGATTTTGTAATACCCCGTATATATTAAATGCATCTCTAACACTATCAGCGTTTATGCTTAAATAAAAATAGTGAAAACAATGGAAAGGTACACACTAAACTATTAGCAGAAATTATTTCTGGAGGTAGAACTGAAGGAGAAAGTGGGAATGTTTTGACCTTTTATTCTGTTTACTGCTGTATAATTTATAATAGAAATGCAAGAATAAGTATTATAATTATTGGGGTTGAAAGATGTGTAATAATAATAATTGGATTTTTAATTATTATCATGAGTGATAATAATAACTGGATTTGAAAGACTTTGTAATTAAAATTAAAAAAGACAAACCAATAATTGGCATGAGTCAAGTGTAGGATTTCTGAAGCAGTGCAGAATTTAGAAATAAATACACAGACTGAAGAATGAGCAGTATTCCTCAAAGATATCTAAGTCCCCAAGGAGGTATACATTTTCACAGACAACTTTATAAGGGAAACACATATTTTAGTCACCTTTCTTCCCAGTTTCTAAAGAAAGGACACTCAAAGAGTCTTTTGTCTTACTAATGTCACTCTATTTGGTAACGGCACAAAAAAACCCCACTGCTACATGGTATCCCAAAATAATGGAAAAAGTAAAGACTAGATAATGATTTCTTTTCTTAATATCTGAATGCTATTATTCAACATTCACTAACATTTGCATTTCTTTCACAGAACCATCACTAAAACTCACTTCCTCATTCAGCACAAGTCTTACACAGCCTATAATGTTCTAAGTGACCATGGGCAAGAATTATATCTGATCACATTTGTATTTTTCCTGGTTTTGTTAACTTTTATTGAGTTAAGTAATTGAGGTTACTCATTTTAGGCCATAATTTTGACTTTGCAGTTAGATATATAAAGAAAATAGCTGCAGAGTTCCTGTCATGGCTCAGTGGAAATGAATCTGACTAGCATCTATGAGGACACAGGTTTGATCCCTGGCCTTGCCAGTGGGTTAAGGATCAGGCATTGCCATGAGCTGTGGTGTAGGTCGCAGACATGGCTCAGATCTGGCGTTGCTGTGGCTGTGGTGTAGGCCAGCGACTACAGTTCCAATTGGACCCCTAGCCTGGGAGCCTCCATATGCCATGGGTATGGCCCTAAAAAGACAAAAGACAAAAAAATTAAAAAAAAATTAAAAAGAAAATATTTGCTTTAAAAGTTACATTTTTTTTAGCTTTCCATAGAAATTTCATAGCTATGTTCTGCCCATATTTCAGCACAGTAAAAAAAATACACCTAAGATTTCTAATATTCACTTCAAGGGGAGCTTTCTTCCACTGTCAATGTGGACTTTTGGTGCATCTCTTGAGTTCTCTCAGGTATACCCTGAAAGAAAATTCATAATAAAAATAACACAAAAGTGGAGTTCCCGTTCCCATTGTGGCTCAGTGGTGATAAACCTGACTAGTATCCACAAGGATGTGGGTTCATTCCCTGGCTCCGCTCAGTGGGTTAAGGATCTGGGGTTTCAGTGAGCTGTGGTATAATCTGTAGACACGTTTTGGATCCACGTTGCTGTGGCTGTGGTGCAGGCCGGCAGCTGCAGCTCTGATTTGACCCCTAGCCTGGGAAATTCCATTTGCCACACCTGCAGTCCTAAAACAAAAACAAAAACAAAAACAAAAAACAACAACAACAAAAAAAACCCAACACAACAACAACAAAAATCTCCCACAAAATAAGCGTATTCTTGCACACGCTTTAAAAGTGACTCAGGTGCAATGGATCAGCAGTGTCTCTGCAGCTCTGGGACACAGGTTTAATCCCTAGCCGAGCGCAGTGGGTTAAGGATCTGGCGTTGCCACAGTGGCAGCATAAGTTGCAAACTGCATCTCGGATCTGTCCCTGGCCAGAAACTCCATATGAACTCCATTGCCGCAGGGTGGCCAAAAGAAGAAAAAGGAACAAACAAACAAAAAACAAGAATTCTCCAAGGTGAAAAAAATGAGCATTTCCTAGGGTGTTTTCCCTGAGCCCAAGATTTGAATGTTTACGCAGGCATTATCACCTTGGTTCATGAATTCGAGAGAACTGACTTACTGAAGAATAATGTCCGAAGAAGGATTTATATCAGCTCACTCATTAGCATATTCCTATTCTGTCATTTACTAGCAAGAGGATTTTAAATAATTTACTTAAACACTCTGAACCTCAGTTTCCTCTACTGTAAAAAGGATGTCCAACTCTCCCACTCCCTCACCCCCAAGTGCTGCTATAAATTTCAAACGGATGTATGAACACCCTGAAAACAATAAGGGAGAACACTAATTAAAGGATAATCACTCATTATCAAATTACTTTAAAAGTATAAATGGAATGGAAATGTCTCTTTCACACGCTTATTATCACCTGGTGAAATGGACTAACATGGTTTTAAAAAATGATTTTAATTAGTTTAATTTTCTAGCACCCATTAGCACTCCCAATATACTAATATTAATCGGAAGAGCTTTTGTTCCACCCCGAATATGCAGGTCATTACTAACCCATCTTAACTTCCTGGTACTTTGTCTATTCACTTTTTACTAACTTCAAACCAAAGCTGAAAGTCAAACATGGAGTGCACGTACCTCCCATATAAAAGCGAGTACCTCTCACCTTTTATGGAACAGACAGTCATCAGAGGGTGACAATGAAACCCAGATCACCTTATAAAAATCTTTGGAGTTCTCCAAACTCTGTCTCACACACACACACACACACACACACACACACACACACACACACACACACACTATGAGTCTATATTTTAGTTCAAAGATCAAAACTCCATTCAGAATCCCAAAACAAAAATAATTTGGCTCCTGCCTCCCAGACGATGGTCATAATATAATTTCAAGTAATTATAGAGAAAACAGAAAAGATCACTAGAGGCACAGAGGATCATAGGAGGAGGCACGCTCTGTTGACCCTGATGGCTCTGTGAACACCTCCTGAAGCCAACGCAGGGCAAACACAGGTAAGAACCAGGTAGGTGCATAACTACAGTCTTTGCATCATTTCCTTTAGCGAAAGGCCTCCTGTTCTCTCCTGCGCCTAACTGGTGTGTCCTGTGTACAAGTCTAGAGGTATCTTGGGCTGGAACTTCTTTGTCTGACATTTCCTGGGGCCTGAAGTGTCAGTCTGTTAATGAGATAAGTGCATCTAAGCAAGTGTTATCAGGGAATGAACCCAGAGGGCCATTCCAGGCGAGATGCACATTTCACGGTGGCCAATCTAGCCAGGTGTCAGCTTTTGTTCTGGAACTTGGCCTGGACTGGAAGTGCCCAGAGCCATGCATGGGGGACATCTGAAGCTTGGGAGGCCTGCTGGTCCCTTCAGGCCAGGTGTCTCTAAAGTTCTGCCATGTCTGGGAAGGTTCTGACCACTGGACTAAGATAACAGGCTTGTGACCGCCCTGGCACGATCCTCCAGAAGCCTCACCAGCTTCAACACCAGTCAGGGACTCCAAGAAAGACCAGTTAATGAGTTTCAGAAGTGATGTTTACCAACAGCATGAGGCCTCTGGCCGTGTTGATGCAGCCAGATTGAATTTTATAGCAGCAGCAGCAGCAGCCACAGCAGCAATAATGTTCACTGAACACTTCTCTTTCAGGCAGCCTGGGTGGTGTTTTAAGCAATTTCTATCATTTAATCCTCACCAGCAACCCAATAAAGAGTACTATTGTTTCCATTTTGCAGATGAGAAAACTGAGGCACAGAGAAGAAAAGAAACTTGCCCTCAGTGTTCTCGGATGCCTCTACAAAGCTCCATGCCTGGAATTCTCTCTTCATTGGGCACATGCTGCCCCAGGGATGCTGGAAAAATCCATGTACAGAATTCCAACTAAGTCAACAGTTAGCATTCAGTTTCTTCTGTGGCTTTGTGTAGCTAGACAGGTTGATATGGAAAGGCTCCAGTGCTTTCTTGAGGAATTGAAAATAAACTAATTAAAGGGTTTTAAGATAGGTAAACATTGTGTTTCATGAACATATGACTTTTTTGCTTCCACATGTCTTATGAACCTGAAGGTTCTCTTGGGTACAACTAAAACTAGTGGTTGTCAAACCAGTTTGCCAGTGCACAATGTAGTTTTTCGGTTTCTTCAGGTGAGTGTCTACATTTTGATCAATTACTTATGGCTCTATCTGGTCAAGGGGTACCTGGCTGGGAACAGGTCATGTGAGGCAGCCAGCGCAAATGCAACTGGTCTCACCGCAGCTAAGGGAGAAGATGCAAAAGCCACCCTGAGCGGAGGAAAGCCAAAGAAAAGGGGCAGCTCCTGGAGCAGCTCCAAAGGTGAGTTCCCCGGTGCCCGAGTGCTGGCAGCCAGGTTCATCAGCATAGAGGATGAGCTAGCAAAGAGCAAGAGAGCTGTGTTCATTCCTTCAAGTACAAGCGTCAGACATTCTAGAATATGCACTTGTACGTGTACACCAGAAAGGTCAAGAATGACTGAAAATCGAGCCCTAGGAATATATGTTACGTTAGTTTCTCTAAATTTTTTATTTTTTTTGAAAGTATAAACTCTCCCACCCCACCCTCAACCAAAAATTTCGTGAAGTCAGGAACTTTGCCTTCTTGAACCCTGCTGATACCACACCTGCTAAAGAGAGAGCAGACTGAGGGAAGGCAGGCCCGTTTGGAAAGCTGGCACATTCTCCCCTGAAAATAAGGCCTTTCAAGGTGCCTGGAACAGCAGTGCTAGGAGGTGTCACAGCAATGTCAGAGTCCTAATAACGATGATAAACCTGCGTGAGTGGGGCAGGAAACTGTTCCAGTTCATCAAGATGCCGGAATATGGACTCCAGGCTCACGATTTCAGGCTAAGTTAAACCCCTGGGTTCTTCCCAGCTCCCTGGGACTCCCTGACTTCTGATTCCCAAACGCCTTCCCTGACTTACCCTATTAGTACAATGAAATACCGGAGAAACGTTTTATCATTTGCCACTTTAACAGACTCAAGCTGCCGTTAAGCCGAAATGGTTTTAAAAGTGACTTCAATTTTAAAAAGTGACCCTTTCTGTTAAGATGGAACTAGTTAAAATCACATTCAAGGTCCATTCTAAGATTTGCTCCTTGGAAACCCACTTTGCTGTGTTTAGTTATTAAATTGATCAGGTTCTAATGGATCCTAGTGGTCACTGTAATGAATGACACCACCATTAGGCTTTTAAGTCTGGTGTCTGTGATAGAGAAGCCTCTGGTTGCTATTGGTCCTTGGTATGCAATTTACTATTTAACGAATCAGTGGACATCCCTGCCTCTTTCGGCAGGAAAGAATATTGGAGAGGACCCAAGCTTTATTATTCTTATTCTTACTTTCTTTTCAGGGCCACACTTGTGGCATATAGAAATGGAAGTTTCCAGGCTAGGGGTCGAATCAGAGGTGCAGCTGCTGGCCTACACCACAGCCACGGCAACATAGGATCTGAGCCGTATCTGTGACCTAGGGGGCAGCTTGTGGCAATTCCGGATCCTTAACCCCCTGAGCGAGGCCAAGGATCGAACCTGTATCCTCATGAATTCTAGTCTAGCAATTCATTGGATCACTGAATTCCAATGATCCAATTTTTAGAGACAATATGTCTTAGAGAAAAAGATGTGACATTAGTAACTTGTCCCACATCATGTGGTTAGTTCTAACTGGCATCTCGGTCCTGGGATCCCTTCTTCATCGTCTCGTCTTTCTACCACACTAAGCTACAAATAGATTCTTTCATCAACTGATGTCATTACCGTTACGAACCATCAGAAACATGTGAGAGGTTACCTGGAAGACAGACACCAAATGGTTTAATACTAAATAAATGAACAAAGATGTTGACTCCAAGAGTAAAATGTGAAATAAATGTAATCACTGAATAAAATTGAGCTATGTACTCAATTATCTGAATATTCCTGAACTTTTGACATTATAAACTTACATGAGCACACACACACCAGTAGGGTAACTAGCATTTGGCTCAAATCTGTCTATTTTTCAAAGAGGGAAGCAATCACTTTATGTTGGCATTTGACAGCAGGAAATACATAAGGTGATTATATTTTAACTCTTTCCTATTATATATATTTTAAATGTCATAACTTCATAAAAGATGGCCTATCATGGAGTTGTTCTAATGTAAGTACAGTTTGGGAGTGAAATAAAATGGTAAAGAAAAAATTCACTGAAGAGGGGAACAGACTGTACCATATGGCTCTCAAAGTCAACCAAATCTCTTTTTGGAAGACTCTCAAAGACCCTAAGAACTGGCTTTTTTTTTTTTTTTTTTTTTTTTAAGGAGAATATTTCTCTTTATAATGTAAAAGAAAGGTTCTTGATTTTGTCATTAAATGTAAATGTATTCCATGTTTGACTATATGGCATTCCAGTTTCCATTTAAAGACATGGGGGAGAGTTGAGTCTTTTTTCCCCATAAAATGCAATTATGGAGAAAAGAGCTTTTGAGTGAATGATTTGAAGTAGAAAATCTTAAACAAGCTCCCTCAGGGAAAAGGAGCTCTAACCTCGGGTGACGTGATGCCCAGGTTGCCACAGACACAAACACACATTATTAATATTGCGTTGTTTTCATTTCTTTTTCTCTTTGACAAAGACCACAAATAAATACCCGACATCCTAAAACACACACGCCTAATTCTGCAAGCTGTTATAATGAAGTCCTTTGAAATTATTATAAATGCTTGAACATTAAAAATTCATCAGCAAGGAGAGAGAGGTGCTCTCTATTTGTGGTGCTGAATTTAAACACAACCACCAAGAATGGCTGATTGTCCTGAGAAAGCACCGCTGACAGCCATCAGCAGGTCTGTGCAAATGGTGTATGGAAAAGGTAATAAGAGCTCCGGGAGTATATTTCAAGCCATATAATAAAGTAATTGTGGAAGTGTAATTGCAGTCTGGTTCCATACCATATTAGGGTGAGGAATGAGATGGTAAGAAAATATGAGATTCACAGAATTATTTTGTAAGTAATTCTGCAATGACTGTCTCCCAGAACACGCAGTATTTGTCAGAAAAATGATTTTAAAATACACAGTAGTGTTTACCTTTTGAAATCCATTACGATGAACCTGAACAAAATGAACACTGGTTATTTCACCATTTAAAAAATACCCTGAACTTAGGAACAACTTCAAATATAAAAGTGTTATTAGATCACATGGGAAGCAACTGATTGCAGCCCATTAAAACATTTAAAAAAAAAAAAAAAGGAATTGCACATAAGCCTCGTTCTTTACTTCTCAATGACATCTAGTTTACATTTCTGAAGATTTAAATATTTGCAAGATTAGAATTTCAATTTTTAAAAATTCATTCCTTGGGCTACTTCATAAACAATCACTCTTGGGTTCAGTTACCAAGTTACTGTATCCCATAGGCTATCAGTTGCTCTCATAGTAAGACTTCAGAAGGGGTGAGGGATGCTGGGTCTACCCTCAGCCCTATCGTCTAGACTGAAAAAAGAAAAAGAGACAGGGAAGGTAAATGCATGAATGAACGCAGGGGTATTCAGGGCTTAATATGCATAGCATTTAGGGCAAATACGAAAGTTGTCCATTTGATTCTTCACCCATCTTCTATTAATAGCATTATTTATATCACATCTAAGATGATTACCTCTGTTAAGTGCACAGTTTTGTTTTGTTTTGTTTTCCTTTTTCTATTCCTACCACTTAGCACAGTCCCTGGTGCACAGTAACCACTCAGAAAATATGTAGCGAATAAATTAACCAATATTTGCAAATATGCAGTGGGAAGCTAAGGTCTGTAGCCATCTTTGGGGCATGGGCTCCAAAACCCATGGAGAAATAGACAATGGACTCAAATGTAAGGAATCCACTTCTCCTTTTCATTGTTATCATTTTTTGGTTCTACTTTCAGGGAATCTTGTGAATAAATGTGTGGAAACTGCAGACATACATATACAGAGTTCATTTCCCTGGCCTGCCATTTCAGAAAAAACTCCAAAAGATATTAAGTATGGGGAAAGCTCTTTGATTTGGGGAAAAGGAAAAATCTAAAATGCTTATCTGCCTAAATGAAGTTTCCAGAAGAAAACACATATTTTTATAGTTTTGACTTTAAAGAAAATAGCCATTATTTACATATGCCTGACCTATTCACAAAGAACTCATTTCAAAAACACGTTAAGACTTAAACAATGTAGAAGAAAAACAAACAAACCAGCCCTGATTTAATGTTGTGCTCTGGATCTCAAGTAGATTGGCATCTGTTGGGAGACCCAGCATACACACCTATAATCTATTCACATCATCCTGCACAACCAGAACTACTGTTTTTCCAAGACAGGTCGGTCCACTGACGTGTGTCCTAAAGATGATGGAGAAGGCAGGGGAAATTGGCTCCCCAAAAACAGAAGCCCAGTTTAGGCAGGTGAGGATGTTGGTAGAAGAGCATTAGTCAACAGTCATCTAAGAAAGTAAGTGTAAAGGAATCTTGAAAATAATGTCCCTCATCTTAAATACTGTGTCTGTCTGCGGAAGAAGGAAGGGAGAGGAGAGGAGAGTGGGAGGGAGGGAACCCAAGCTTCATCCATCTCTTATGTTACAGGTCCTGCTCTGTCCTACCCTCTGCCCCCACCCACCCCCAGCCATCACCTTAACCACCCAGGTTCTTCATGATCCTTTCCTTTTCCTGGATTTTTCCAATTCTTTTCAGGTTAGGCTATCTACTAATATCTAACAAAGTATCCCATTCCTGACTACTTTTACCATAACTAAGCATCGTCAGGTTTTGCCAGTGACTCTGGGATTTTTTCTCTTCTATCTATACCCAGGGTATTTGACTTCCTCCATCTTTGCCATTCTCTTCCTTTACTTTCATATTTTTAATTTTTGCCTTTTTTTTTTAGGGCTGCGCCCGCACATAATGAAGGTTCCCAGGCTAGGGGTCAAATCAGAGCTGTAGCTGCTGGCCTACACCACAGGCAGAGCAATCCAGTACCTGAGCTGTGTCTGTGACCTACACCACAGCTCACAACAACGCCAGATCCTTAACCCACTGAGCGAGGCCAAGGATCGAACCCACCACTTCATGGTTCCTAGTCAGATTTGTTTCCACTATGCCACAATGGGAACTCCTACCATTCCCTCCCTTTAAGCATAATGTCACTACGCCCGTGGTACCACCAGTCACTGAGCCCCAGCTACATAGTCTTCCACTTGAAACCAAGATCAAGTACTCCGTCAAGCTTTCTTATCAAAAACAGAATTAGTGAAAGTCAGGGAAAGAATAAGTGTGGACGAAATGTTCCAATCTCTGTGGGACAGAGGACCTAAGAAAATCACCTTCCTGCAAGGTGTCTTTCTTAGGACAAAAGACCATTCTCTTATTTCATGCTTCTCAAACTCAAACCCCTAGGAGCAAAGAGTACTATGCGAAGGCAGCAGACCTTTTGAATGACGATGCTCTAGAACACAAGAGTGGATTCAACTAAGTCATTTAAAGTATTATATTTACACGAAAATATACAAGGATGTGTTATGGAAAATGTCATAAAACCTACATATTTATTACAGATGAACCGTCATCCATCGAAGACCTCTGTAGACTACAGAGATAATTCTGGGTTCTTCCTTCAGCTTCTCAGGGTATAAATCCATGAGGACATTTCAGCAGGAAAACACCAAGACTTTGCTCTGTGGCTACTTGAAGACTGTGAGATCCCTTTAAAACTGCTGATAGACGTTTCCGAATATATTTGGACATTTTGCTGTATTTTCCCAACTTACTAATAATTGTATGCATATTCGTCACTGCACAAGAAATTTCAGCAAAGCAACTACTAAAACTTTGGAAGTTAACTGGGCAGGTGCACTTCTAAGACCACACACAAAGCAAAGCATTAATGTTAATTGCTAATGATTGGATTGGTCAATTTTTTAAAGAATCTGCAGGTAGCTAGTGTATCTCTCAAGAAATCATTTTTTAATATCCACTCAACCTTTTGGCGGAAGTATTAAAGCTCTAAAAGCTTATTCCTCTATAACTTGAAAAAGTCTTCAAAAAATAGGTCAATACCTGAGGGTTCATTTTACCATGAACCCCCCCTGCCAAGGCAGACTTCTCTGGTACATTCTATAAGGGCTGAGTGTTAGCCTGCTTACTAAGCCACCATGCATTCCACCCCAACAGTCCCCATGCCATCTCTGAATGGCCACGCTACTTTCCCAACTTCCTAGGCTCTTTCTGGTCCTCTCCGAGTCAGGCCCTCTTCCTTCATGAATGCCCTGTTTCTAGTGACAGACATCTCAGCCTCAACCCAGCCACCACATCAGGCTGACACTCAGCCCGTGGAGTCAGACCCTATTTCCTCATTTTATGTCCTTCACAGTCTCTCAATAGAGGAAAACTTACTTGTGAATAATAGCATTCATGTGTCTCTCAGATAATCAGAATTCCATCACTCAATATGTTCCCATTTTCGCTCTGTGAGGGAGCAAGAGCCAAATTTAGTGTTTAATAATAGGGATCATACCTGAGCAAAGAAACATGCTGGCTTCTTTTTTCCTGGCTATCATGTTTTGCCAGGAAACATGGCAGAATGTATGTGTCTTAATGTATATGTTGGGTTTTTTTAGTTTCCTCAAGTCATTCTGAAAAAAGGGAAGAAGTCTAAAAAATAGTTAAAAAAAAATAGGAGTAATTTTCCTCCTCCTTGCTGTGCAATTTTTAAGGCCAGCTAAAATGCCATTTCCTCCAGGAAGCAACCTGGATTTCCTGAACTTGAATCCATTACTACTTCTCCTTCTGTACCTGGAGCATTTTGACAGCAGACTCCATATCATAGTTGTTATACTAGAGCTGTGTTATGGTTATTGGCATTCCCCTCTTGGCTAGCCACGTGGAGGCAGGGGCCAGGGCTTACTCACCTCTGTGCCTCTCCCTCCCCCCAGGAACTCAGCATTAGGATCTGCACACAGTTGGTGTTCAATAAATGCTTTTCAATTTGTAAAAATATATGTACGCCTTCTTAACAAAGACCGAAGCTTCCTTAGAAGTGCATTTCAAACTTTAAAAAGAGGTCTGCTTCTTAAGCTAGAAATTCTCATTTCATCCCTGTGCAAATATTTGTATGGGGACTGCATTAGAACCACCTGAAAATAAGAAGTTATAATGGAAACAGTGACACAGCCTTAAGTGAGGCAACTGAAATAGGAACTACTTTAATACTTTTACTGAAATGTTCTCTGCTTGATAAAGTTCATTACCAGAATATCATCTTTAAAAGTGAAATGCATTCAGCTGAGCACTTTTTTTCATTTTGCAAATAGATTTTTCCTTGCCTGAGCTCTCAGTATAAAGTACAAAATAGTCTTCCATAACATTAGAAAAATGTCACCCTGTACATAAAGCTAAATTTTTCAAAATAAAATAGATTTTTCTTCCTTAGCATTTTAAAGGTACAGCAGCACCTCCACAGAACCCTATCCTGCATACTACTGCAAAATATATTAAGGGCTGACTCATCAGCCTGCAATCTGATTCCTTCTAAAATGTGTTGGGATAACATATTAGAGCCCAGAACAAAGTTAAGTCCCCATGGGACCTTCTAAGGCTATAAAGTCACCATCTTTTCAACATTACTGTACTTATTACTATGGTTATAGTTAAAATGACCCTGGCGCTAATCTTTTTCTCACCCATTCAAAATGACACAGAAAAGTAGCTAGGCGCTAAATTTACAACCCAAGTGCCAAATTTTCACATTACAGCAAATGAAAAATTACACATAGCGTATTCATTACTAAGTCTTTTGTTTTTACTTAAGGTTCTTGATCAATCTGGGGTGCCTAGAGCCAAAGTTACCCTCACCCTTTAGCAAGTTTTACTCCATGCTAAAGATCTCATACTGTTGGATTTAGAGAACTAGATCAGATACATGGTTTATCACCACCATTGCATCAAGACAAAAAAGTGACAGCAGAAATGAAACTTTGACCTTTAAGTTTTCAGCCTAGGAGTTATTTTTCCAAGAAATGAACATTCATATATTCATTAATGTCATTTTACCACAAGCACTGTATTCTTGCTATTCTTAAGCCAAAAATCAAATACAATTTATGGTACCTCCACCTCTCAGAAACATATCCGTTCTTCTCAACATCCCCACCCCCCAGATTTTTTTTTTCCTAAAGACTGCAAGTTCTAGAGAGGCAGTTGACCTCAGTAAATTTTTCCTCTGGCTTACATTTTTTTTCTTTCTTTTCAAAGCACTCTTTAGGGAAAAAGAAAAAGATAAACACACTTCATATAACAAGTGCCATAAGAAAAATATGTTCTGGCAGACTTTTCCTAACTTGTAACAGAAAAGAATTTACATCATCCAAGGATAAGTGCAAAGAGTAAAAGAAAGAAATCTCCAAATGGATTTTTGTTCCACTTTCAAACTCTGAGGCGAAGGGAACACAAGTGTTTCACTTCAGAAAGGAATAACGAATGACTTCAGTACACATACACCTTTCTCTTTTTGGAAAAATTGCACATAAAAGAGCATTTTTTGGCATGGCTGACCTGCAGAGATGTGGAGCTAAGCGGAGTCATGAATTCACTCGCTCTGATATGCACACATGATACGCAATTAAAATCTCCATTCACATTCCTGCCGGGTTGTCAATCACAAGGAAAGCCTTTTTGACAACATTCAGCGAAGCGTACCAACTAACCGCTCAACAGGAACTTAAACAGTAACAGCTTTTGTTACTAGCAAGAACGATTTTTTTTTTAACCAAGATTGGGTTCAGTTTCTAAGAAATCATTATGCTCTGAATTTTAGGACCTTTCATTAAAAATGAAAATGCGTCACAAAGATTTTGTATGGCAAGCGATGTGATGTAGTATCTAGAAAATATGAGATACATAAGAAAAATGTATCTCATTCTAGCCTTTTCAACTGGGGAATCTTTTTCACTTTTCCCGTTTAGAACAATGAACAATGATCTTATAAAGCAGTTTGCTGGGAAGAAATGTGACGTTTGTAATTCATTCTGAAGCTTTTCACTAGAATTTTCAAACTTTTAAAAAGAGACTGGGGCTCTAATCTCACTTGGAAAGATACTGGCCAGTTTATACGCCAATGGGAAAATGATTTTTTTTAAATAGTAAGGATACTTACTTAGTGTGTCGGAAATACTGCATGCATCAAACTTTCCAATTTATGGAGCTCTATAGAAAATATTATGCACATAAATTCTCTCCAGATGAACCCAGAAGGTACTCTGCTCATAACTTAGTTTCTGTTGAACATCTAATCAAAGACTGTGCCCTTCATAATAGCACGTTAGTGTGCTTTAAAGTCATAAATCCATAAAAACAGGGCCCAGTAAAATTGAATATAGGATGCTTGTTAATCTGCTGCTGTGTCTGTTTTGAGCAACTAACCTTGGATTATAAATTTGAAACAAGTTAATACTATCAGATATTGAGATATTTATCTTCTTACTTATCATGCTCTGTAACCGAGAGAGCAGATGCATCCTGACCATTAGCAGTCATGACAAATTGCCTTGCTAATGAATGTTACACACTGAAAGTGCCATAACTGATTAAACTACAATTTCCCACTACCAGAGAGAGAGAGAGAGAGTTGGGGACTCCAGCAGTGGGCAACTCTGATATTCTGCCAACAGGCCTTCAGGGCACAGTGTGATATTTAGAAAAACACTCTAAATTCCATATGAACAGATTCTAGAAGCCTGTGTGTATACAACAGGTTTTTAAAGAACATTAGATAAAACAGCTTAGGTTGGAGCTGATGAGCCATGAAAAATGGATGTGTTTTAACTATTTGGTATCCTTGCAAGTATGTGTTAAAGAATATTCTTCGGTCTGCGTTTCTCTCTCGCTCTCTCTCCTTCCCTTTACCCACCCCCAAAACATCGCGTGTGCTTTGCATTTCACATAAAATCTTTCTTTTGTCAGTTCCTTTGTTGGTGCAAAATTGGCAGCAGTTCAAATTCAAAGTACTCCTATTCATTTACTGACCAATGTCATTCTAGTTCACATCAGCCAGAGAGCTAAGCTCTAAAAACATAAAAGACTTGCTTCACCACTGACGAATAATGTGTACATTTTTACAGAGCTTAAACCTTAATGCTTTCCCTGAAACTAACAATACAGTATATCTTATCATTCCTTTTTCACAAGCAGGCAGCTGCTGAAACGCTTGCCACTTCAAAATATCAATTGCTTGCCAGAGTTTTCCTCCCCACACCCTGTCAAACTCATGTATATTGTGCAATGAAAACGGTGCAGGACTGAAAGCTAGAAATTGTGTCAAATTCTGCTGTAAGGGTATGATGTGCAAAGAACAATGTATGACAACCGTAGAGACTACAAACAATGGCTCTGGAGCCAGGGACTTCATAGATCACAACTGTGCCTGTACATATTTCATTGTAGGCATTATATATTTAAAGCATGACAAATGTACCGGCCTACATTATGCGCAGCACAAATACAAGCTCCTCCCACTAGATCGCCTTTTGCATTTTTCTTGGTGATGGAAACAGGGTTGAGTTTCATTTCTTTTTCTTCTCTTAAAAGATTTAAGGGTCTTAAGTCCAAAAGAAGACACACACACACACACACACACACACACACACACACAAGGTTATCTAAATGAGTAACAGAAAAGAGAAGACAATATTGCAAGATGAGAAAATGAGATCTTATTCACTTAACATTTTGGCTGCTCTCTGAGGACACAAAAGCAAGGATCTTCAACACTAACCAAGTGTATCAAAAGAACTACACTATCACTATGCCTATAAATTGTTGTCTGCCTAATTTTAATGCAGATAAGTGCTGGCTTATTGATTTGAGCGATTTTCTAGCAAAATGGAAATCCCACGTGAATATGTTCTTTGTGTACAGAAAATATGGTTTAAGAAGCTTTTACTATTATTGCTTCCCTATGCCAAAAGAACAATTAAGCAAATAATATTTCACTACTGGATCAGGTCTATAAACTAACACGGACTGTTAAAATATTGTTTAGACTTTAAATATCCCTTCCCGCTTCCTGATTCACTCTGTTGACTTTAAATGATTGTGGTTATTGAAAACTTGTTTTTCTTCCAAGCGTCTCTTTAAAATAACATGTAAAATCTGAAAACATTCTCACTTTGGAGCACACCCACTTAATTATAAAGGGGTTCCTGGCTATAACAACCTTACACCAGTTCAGCCAATGACAGAGGAAATGGAAACATGTTTCTAGAAGAAGATTAGTATGAATCTATACTCATCTGCCCCATGACCTGGCTTAGGTTACAAAACCTGTATCACACAAGCAGCTTGGAGTGGAATTAACTGAGTCGAGGCTCAGGAAAATGAACAGATATGCTTTGAGGGTGTTAATAAATATTTTGGAGAAAGAATAGGTAATTTAGGTGCTTAGGGGCGCTGACCTTTGCTGTGTTGATTAGTGGGACAATGATGCATTATTAACACACAGCAGCTGTACCTGAACTGCTGCCATGAATATAATAGCCTTTTATAGCCATCAGGGGAGTGAGGTAGGAGGCCTTTATTAACCACTAGACATGATTAGCACATTATGTGAACTTTAGTAGGCAAATTATCTCTTATTGAAATATAATGTTGGTTATAACTAATTGTAAACATGATTTTTAAAACTTCCCAGTGAACAACTCAATGTTTTACTACCGTTCAGCTCATTATTTGGCTGGTAATCGACGAAAACATTTTCTATCGTGGGATGTACTTCCAGGAGCTGAATCCCCAAAGGCAGACCGCGTCAGTGAAGGCTGACTTTCACACTGTCTGGCACTACAACTTCAGGGATATTCACATCCCTGCAAACTTTCTCCCTTTAATTAAGTCACACTGTTCAGGAACTAGAAAAGCTGCTTCAGGATTTTTTTTTTTCTTCCTCTTTCGTCAGTTCTTAAAAGATTAGTTTTGCAGTAAATTTTGGAGAGTTACCTTGAAAAATAACAGCATAATTTAATTCAAAAAGCTTAATTTTGGGAGGGAAAAGATTATCCCATTAGCCTTAGTAACTGAACACAGCGCAGAGAGTCCATTATGAGCAGTCTTTTATGCCCTGGCAGAAAGTCATTAACATAAAATAAATCATTAGCTTTGATATTAAACTTCTACTATCTGCAGGTTTCTATGATTAATGTTCATGACTGCATCTGCCAAATGATAAAATATACTTTTTGTTGAAAGGTTATCCTGCCTCTTTATTATTAACATTTCTCTTTGTACAGTTGTTCCTGGCATTTTAGACGGAGGCCTATTCGTGTAGAAAGGAAGCACTGGGTTTCCCAATGGCATGGAGACACCAATGCATATAACACTTCACCCATCATTTTTCAAATTAACCATTTAATTGAGTTAAAGGACTTAAGGAATCAGGGGGCGCACAGATATGCTTTCAGTGTAATTGGGCTATCTTCAGACCCAATGGGTCCATTCTCTAATTAATCTTGCACATTATATTTCGCATCTCTGACCCATACATCAAAGGAAGATAGTGAGGGGCCAGCTTGCTTGCCTCAAGTCAGGAACTCGATGGAGATTGCCCTCTGGAGCAGGTATCCTCAACGTTATCTTCTTACACTCTCTCACAGGAAACAAGCTCCCAGCCCAGGATCTCTCAGTAGGAGCACTGACCGGCAATGCAGAGAGGGAAAAAGACACCCCCCTGGGGGGGCTTATCAATATCTGAGAAAGGGAGATTACAGGCTGTACCTACACACACCCTATTTTCCCCCATTCACCTCTGACCCTCTCGAGAGGTTATTCCTTTCACTCCTTTCCTGAAAGAATCACTAGTCTGCAACTTTGGAATTCATTGCACGACGGTAGCAGACATGGATGAAATGGGCTGAGAATACAGTATTTTTCTAAGATCTACCATTGTTTGAGTTTGTGAACATCTGTCCCCCCAGGACTTCAAAATAACCGACCTCTATTGAGGCCTTGATTCTCCTAAGGGTTCCTCAAGACAAGCTCTTTCCTCTAGTGGATACATGGAAGAATGGACACAGGTGGATTAAAGGTTCTGGTATCAGAACTTTTACCAAACATGGAACAGAGCCAGGCTTCTTCTAAAGAGAATGGGAAACAGAGCAGGAGGAAAACATATATCCTTTCAGGGTTATATTTATTTTGTAGCGATTAAGTCAACACAGGTTTAAGAGCCCTCAGTTTTTCTCTCAAACCTTCAACAAAAAGGAGTCTTTTCTTCAGAAAGTCCTACGCTTTTCCTCAGAAAGATCCAGTTTTCGTGGCCTAGTGAAAGGCACCTTCTCCTGTGCAATAGGCTAAGTTTTTCAAAAAGGAGTGGTAACGAGTCATCCGTACAGGTCAGGATGATTTCTTTTTTGTTGTACACGTTACAGATTCAGCCACATATGATAAATTGTCAGGTGTTTATGGCCAGAAATATACCCAGGACCATGAGAAACACAGGAACACACAAGCTCACCCAAACACCCCCCCCCCCCCAAATTTCTCTGACTAGGTAACTTCCAGATAGGAGCTCAAAGACTGATGGAAAGGCATTCTAAAACAAAAACAAAAACAAAAACAAAAAAACCTTGGAGTTCGCATTGTAGCTCAGTGGAAATGAATCTGACCAGTATCCATGAGGACACAGGTTCGATCCCTGGCCTTGCTCAGTGTGTTAAGGATCCGGCCTTGCCGTGACCTGTGGTATAGGTTGCAGATGTGGCTCGGATCTGGTGTTGCTATGGCTGGCAGCTACAGCTCTGATTCGACCCCTAGCCTGGGAACCTCCATATGCTGCGAGTGTGTCCCTAAAAGACAAAAAAATGGTATTCTATACAGTAACAGACAGTGTTACAACTGAAGGCCAGATTATAGTTTATAAGCCTACATAGTAACTGAAAAACTTTCTATTTTCTTGGCCCCTAGCACAGCCCTAGTTTATTTAGGAATCCTTTCAAGGCATTTTCATAAAAGCACATAACTCAAGAATGAAAAACAATAAATATTTGGCTAAAGCAGAACCATTAAAAACTCCAAAGTGAAAAATGGACAAAAAAGCATTAACAGAGCCATTGGTTTCACGACCTTTGTGATCATAAATATAAATCAGTGATGGTTTCTCATAAGTACAATGGAAATCTGAAGAGAGATTTTAAAAGTTAACTTTAACATTTTTAATTAAGTAAGGCAAACTTGCCATAGACCAAACTAAAGAGAGCTGGGTACCTCCTCTCCTGAGAGCAAGGGGTTTCTTTCTGGCATCATCCCCCCTCTGATCTTTTCTGCTGCACCATCAACATCTAGGCCCAGAGCAATATAATGTTCCCATTTTCAAAATGAATGCTACAGGGAGGAACATGTTATAAACAGGAAAGACTCATTCAGGTTAATGTGAATTCCATGTCTCAAAGTATTATGGAAGAACTGCTATAATTAACAGTCTGTTGGCACTTCCATTATAAACCACATTTCAAGCAGTTTATAACTCAACTGTTTTTAATGAGAAATTGCTCTTTGGGATGAAACTTGGCATGCATGGTTTAAAACAAAAAATGCTCAACTTCATTAGGGCAGATGTAAGCTGTAGCATCTTGGTGCTCCACTCTCCTAGCGGAACAGTCCATTTAACACAATTCAGAGTCTACCACTGGTCCTATCAAACCATTGGAGACCATGGGCTATCTGACTCAGGAAAGTGAATATTCAGAGAAAAAGATCAATTGAAAATGCAGTCTTCCTTGGGTAGCCCAGGGAGACCAGTCCAGAACTCCCCTTGGATACCCAAATCCGAAGTTTCTCAAGTTCCTCATATAAAGTGGTGCAGTATTTGCATATAACCTATGCACCTTCTCTCATATAGTTTAAATCATCTTTGGATTACTTATAATACCTAATACCATGTAAATGATATGCTAATGGTTGTAAATACTATGTAAATGATATGTAAATAGTTGGTGCGCGGCAGATTCAAGCTTTGCTTTCTGAAAGTTTCCGGAACTTTTTTTCTTGAATACTTTCCAGTGGAGGTTGGCTGACTGCAGATGTGGAACTCACAGATATAGAGGGCTGACTATATATCGATACCATCAAAGTGGAAGTGAATAAAAGAAAAGAAAATAACTTTAAGATTGTTAAAGTTTTGTTAAGATTTTCTTTAAATTCATTTTAAATAAACGAGGCAGCATTCAAACATTTAGATGCTTTGTGTGGAAACTTCCTGCAACCAAGATTATAGTTACAGTTCTTGTGGCCACAGTATTTATTCACTATGGTTTACTACAATGTTGTTTTCTCCTAAAGGTACTTATTTATTTTATTTTATTTTATTATTTTTAAGGCTACACCCATGGCATATGGAAGTTCCCAAGCCTGGGACTGAAGTCTTAACCACAGCCGCAACCTGAACCACAGCTGTGGCAGTGCCAGATCTTTTAACCACTGGGCCAGGCTGAGAATTGAACCCTCAGTACCACAGTGACTGGAGTCACTTTAGGTGGGATTCTTAGCCTACTGCACCATGGCGGGAACTCCAAGGTATATATTTTAGATTCTTATATTTGGTTGTATACCATATAAGATTTTTTTTTTTTTTTTTTTTTTTGGTCTTTTTGCCTTTTCTAGTGCCACTCCTGCGGCATATGGAGGTTCCCAGGCTAGGGGTCCAATCGGAGCTATAGCCGCCGGCCTCCGCCAGAGCCACAGCAACATGGGATCCGAGCTGCGTCTGCAACCTACACCACAGTTCACAGCAACGCTGGATCCTTAACCCACTGAGCAAGGCCAGGGATCGAATCCACAACCTCAAGGTTCCTAGTCAGATTCGTTAACCACTGCGCCACGACAGGAACTCCTACCATATAAGTTTTATCTTAAACAGTTGGTAATATTTACAACTATAATTGTTAATAGCATTTAATCAAGTCATGATAATTACATTTAATATTCATTGAGATATAAGTTAAATATTCTACCTATGACTTCCCAGAAATCTTGAGATTCATACTTGGATAAACTAAGATACAGGATGATAAATTACCTAAAAGTGATTAGTTAAATAGGTTCTGCATTTCCAAATATGCCCATCTTAGTCATCTATGCATATTCTGATGAGAACACATAAACATGCTAACCCATATACTCACTGTAAGTGTAACTCACTTAACTTGCTATGTGCAACTAAAGATCATCACAGTCCCACTTATATACTATTTTAGAGTCTAATTAAAGATTTCTCACTGGTAAGGGATAGCTATGGAGCTGATTCCAAACTCTAAATACACTGTGCATAAAATACCAGGAGAGAGGGGCAACTATGAGAGCTTAGAAATACCTGCCATGGTCTTCCTCTCAGCATCATCTCTGTTTCTTAGTCTATTATTCTATGATCTAATGCCATTCATTCAAATGGGGAAGAGGAGGGCAGCTTGATTCAGAGTTTTAAGAAGTGGATATGGCCCTGAGGATGGCAGATTCCAAATTCCTTAGCCAGAAAACAGGTCAGGTTCTGGAGGAAGTGGATATGTTAACATGGTTATAACAATGACACCAAGCAGAAAAGGAAGCATGGCGGCCAAGATGACCACAAGGGTGAGCCAAGTATCTGAGGAGAGGGAGGATTTCAGGTTAGAAAGTTCAGATCAAGATTGGGAAGGAAAAGAGCAGGGGAGAGGGTGTTGCCCCAGGATTGGGGGTGTTAGGGAAGCGGGTAAGGAGGAGGGAAGAAAGAGATACCAGGCACACGGACTGATCAGTTGCTGAGGGCAGGCTTCAGTCAGAACAGGAGGATCTCCAGTAGCTGAGAAATATTCCCAGGGCCTTTTCAACTTTCTAGTAAGTTAGCAAAATGCTGGAAAGCACTAGAATAAATCATCCTTCACAGCTAAACAAGATCCCTCCCCACCAACTCTATAAACAATCCCTTTCTTGAATTGAGCTCATCATACACACAAAAGTATGACCACAAGAAAGAGTCCCACACACCAAAACCAATATTTGAGACCCAGTTCTGGTACCAAGAAAACCATTGTTAAACTTGGAACTTTCCCTCCTTCTTTCAGGTTCAAGTGCCTTACTTCTTTACTCTGTTCTTAGCCCCTTGCAATCATATCAGACAAAGACAAAAACAAAAAGTTACAACTAGCAGCCGATTAGACAATATTTACATATCAGTTTAGCTTTTCTAAATAAGCAAAACATCAAAATGCTCCTTAACAGCATCACTCAGTAACTTTTAACATATATGCTACATTGTGAGAAGACAAAACCCTGTAAGCTATGCAAAAAATAACTCCAAAGCTCATAACTAGAATTTTAAAATTGGAGTTTAGGACACTGAAATATCCCACAAAGTCAAGATAGCTGCATTTGAGGTTTTTGTATGATATCTGATTTACTGGCCAAAACCATAAGATTGTGTGGCTTATGCTCTTACCTATAAATTTATTTAAAACATATTTAAAGACCTCAAAACTAATGAAAGATGCCAGCTAATAAAACTCCCATGGGAGTTTTAATTACACCAATGATGTTCCAAGTATTAACTATGAATTTTCCCAAAGTCCTGGGAGCTCTAGGGGGTGGGGAGAAAAACTAAGCAAGCATGATGCTCTAAACTGCTTATAACCCTCCCCTTCCTCCTCCTCCCTCTCTCCTTCCCCTACCCTCCTCCTTTTCCTTACATTTATTAAAGTAAAAAGAATGACTCCACCGTAATGTGCTTGCAAATCCTGTATTTTATATATGATGAGTTTTGCCACATTAAAGTACAATACATAATACTCTAAACGGAAACATACACTCTAAGGAGATTCTGCAGAGATGATAATGAATCTTGTTTTTCTCAAAAGTTATCAAATGTCTAAGGGTAGCCCTGACATTTTAACACAGAGTTCATCACAAGTAGGTCCTTCCTCCTCGGTTTATACACTGTCCTTCCTCATTTCAATGACAAAAGCCCATATTCCAAATGCCCATTATTCTTCACTCTATGTATAGTCAGCATCAAGCATGGGTTTGTGTTTTGAACTTCCTTGTGTCTAAATCAACCAAAGAAAGATTCAGGACCTGTTTCCACAAAAGCAACCACTGAGAACAGTAAAGACCATGATTTTCTCTCTCACTGCTGGCAGAGGTGGGCATCTCTGTCATTAGCCATGTCATAACATAATTGTATTACTGTTCCTTATGTGGGCAGATACTGAGCAATAACTGAACACAGCACATCACTGTAAAAATGAAAAAGTGCCACTTCTTTGTCCCAATTTAGCATAAAATCAGTGAAAACAATCTTCAGAAATGACACCGCACTAAGAAACTGAAAGGAACTGTTATTACTCTGCGAGTATATATTTAAATTGATGCTCTGACATCTTCAACTAGAACAAAAAAAGAGGACTCTCTTTTACTACTGAACTCCAATTGTGAGCTCCTATAATCCAATTCTTTCGGTAACATTCAGCTCAATTAAGGGAAGCAATGCTACCTAAAAGACTCTTAATTAGATGAAACTCCACTATGGTACCCATCTCTCAATGTCTCAACTATAGCCACGCTTTAAGTTGCCCGAGGTAAACACTGTTACTTCTAGCCTACATGTTTCTGTCCAGTCTATGAGCTACACTGCTCTTTCAAAGGCTGACCTATATACGGCAACATGCCATCCGCTCTGGCTGTTTGTATAAGAGATGCCTTGCACAGTTGCCATAACCAACATCACTGCATTGTTCTCACGTTCCTCCCGCAATGGGCTATGCGAAAATGGAGGCCAGTTTGCACAGTGATGTGTTCATAACGTAATGTGCCCTTACGACAGAGCAATACTAGATTAAACTGTTTCCCCTCAAATTGCGCCTATGGAGTTTATCAACTGAAAAATGTAAGTAGTGTTTTGGCAATCTATAGAACAGCAGTGCTGGAAAATGTCAGCAAAGTAAAACAACCTCATTTTAGTTTAGAAAAGGTTCAGGAAGAGGATATTCATTTTCTGGATTAGGGTCTCTTCTGACATTGAAAAAAATGTCACTGGAGAAACTCTAGTTACAACTGTGTGACGCTGAAACACAGAAAGATACTGGTTCCGCTGGGATTTAGCACACCAACTTTAACCAGTGAAGTGTTGACAGATTTAAAATAAAGATAATTAGTAATCTATGATCTTATCATTCTATTAAAAACAAATATCCTGACAAAGTGACTGTTTCTTGTAATAAACTACACATTCATTACACCTCTGAGAGAGACAAGGTTTACTTTGCAGACTTGTCTCTTTTGGGGAGGTCAGATCCAACTTGTTTTTACTAAACATAGACACAGATTTCTTATTTCACCTCTTTCAAACTTCTGCCCACCTTCCATTTCCGTGCAAATCTACTTGAGTTACTGCAAAAATGAATGCTGGTTGACTACATTCTAAGCAACTATAATTGTGGAACTAGACAGAAATTTTGTGCCAAGGCTACTCATGAAGTAGAAAACACTAGTTTCTGGGGCCTGGCAAACCTACTCAGTACATTTCATATAAGCAGGGATCAGTGACAAATCTATTTGATAGACTGCTACCCAGAGAAGGGCAGGAATAGTTGTCTTGTGAGAAACATGTCCCTGAAGTCTCTTCCTGCTATTAGAAGTATATCTTATGACTTTGCATCTTTAAAAATCCATTATTCCCTGGATAAGTAAAATAGAAGACTTGCATCTACTCTATAGAAAGGGTGGCTGATTTGCATTTAAAAAGAACAGTTTGCCTCTCATACACCGGGTGACTTAAAAGGAACTTCAATGAGCTAGTAAAGAAATTCTGAAGACTTTCTAAATTAATTTATTCAATTCACAGCACAACCCACTAAAATTATTTAAAGCACTTAATTGGAAAATGATTTAATATATTGGAGTAATTCCTGATTTTCCAAAGCATTTAACTTTTAAATTAAATCTGACCCTACTATCACAAGAATGACAAGTGAAATGTGTATCCAAGTCATTACTTTCTTTTTGGAGCCTAAAATCACTGATGAATTTAATAAGATTTGTCCAGTTTCATTGCCAAAATATTTCTGACCTTTCGGTTCCAGTAACTACTGTGGAGTATGTCTTTACTATCCAAGATAAGACTGCTGCTTTTTTTTTTTTTTATTAGTATTAGTGTTGTAAGCAAAATAAAATGTTACAAACACCAAATACAAACTTTAAGGCAAAACAAACTTTAGAATAAAAGAACTATGTTATCAACAGATAATTAAACTTCTTCACACCAACTTCTCTTGCCAAAGTTACTGGTACCTTCCAACTTGCCCCTGGTTAAAGGGCTCCGGAATAATGAAAAGCCTTTCTGCCTTCCACAAAGCTAAATTTCCCTGATTTCCAACTTGCCTCAACATCATCAACACAGGGTACATCCCTTTTACTGGATCTTAACACTGTAGACAGCATCACGGAGCTTCTCCACAGGGTGTTATAACTCACAGCTGTGTGTGTGTGTGTGTGTGTGTGTGTGTGTGTGTCTGTCTGTCTGTCTGTGTGTCCCGATTGACCAATACTTGGAGTTACGAGTGGGCTGCGTGATGGGGAGCCCGAGGGCTGTGGATGCAGCGCGCTAAATACCTCTGTGTCACGTAAAAATGCTGTATGATGATGAGTCGCCACCAGGCAAATGTTAGGATTCCCAACGATTTATCCAGTGGAATTCACTGAGGGGCCGACGTGGAGCAGGCGTGCAGGGGCTGGGAGTATCCCGCAGGCTTACCAAGGAGCGGGAGCTGGGCGTCTAAACCGCTAGCCCCGCGTCTCAGAGAACTCAATATTCCCCGCCACGTTCACTGGGCAAGACTACTTAGAAGAGTCCAAAGAGCCCGAGCCGAGGACAGCCGTGGCCCTGCAGCTGCACTCGGAATCCCGTCCCCTCGCGTCCTCCCTGTGCGGGCTGAGAGTTCGAGAAACCCCGAGAGTCACCCCCTCCCTACGTACCCCCTGACTGTTCCATCCTTGGGACAGGCGGAGCTCCGCAATAGCCCCGGTGACCCTCAGGGTCAGCCTAGCCCCGGGCCCCCGCGGCCCCTGGGGTCACTGGGTTGCGGGTACAGCCAAGCCCGGGATCTGCTCCAGCCCCGCGCCGAGCGCGGCAGCTTTGGACGTGAACGCGACGCGCTCGCCCGGCTCCTAACAAACTTGCCATTTCTGCGCGCAACCCCCGGCGCGAGCTGTGTCCCAGACCCCGCTCCCCGCGGCACCCGGACCCGCAGACCCGCGCCCGGACGCGGGGCCGGGCCACCCGAACGGGTTTGGGAAAACAAAAGAGTTGTGGAGCTATGTTCCCGGCGGGGGGCGGAGGCGTCTCCCGGGTCCCGGCACCCCGACTCCCGGAGGCTCCCTTGGCAACTAATCCCGGGCGGGGAATCGGTGTCACCAGCCCCCGCTGCCCGGGAGAGGAGGAAGGGAGAGGGAGAAACCAGAAAATATACGGAATTCTCTCACTCTCCGCCTGCGTTCCCGGACCCCAGACACACCCCCAAAGTATTCCTTGGTTTTCTCTTAATTTTTTTTTAAACGCCCCCCGGCAGACCCGGGCAGGGAGGGATCCTTAGTCGCGAACAGCGGGAAGGAAAGAATCAAGCAAATCGTGTCACTTTCCGCACCATCGCGGTGTTGGGCAAAGCCCGGGAGCTGCTCCACAATATTTACTCCCCGAGCGCACGCAGGGCAGCCGCAGGCTGCGAGCCGAGCGCGCCCGAGACCGGCCTCCGGCGCCCGCCCGGCCGCCAAGCGGGCCAGCGGCCGCCGCCCCCCTCCCGGGACCGAGCAGCCAGAACACGGCGGAAACAAAAGCAGAGCGTTCACCTTGTTGCAATAGTAGGGGTCCAGGCAGGGAGAAGGTCCCAGACAGGGAGCGTCGGGCGCAGCGGCGGGCTGGGCTGGAGGTGGATAAAATCTTACGTCCATTTCACTCTCACATCAAGCAACTCCTTTTCTTTGCCTTTTTCAAAAAAGTGTTCAGCAAAACAAGCTTAGACGGAACAGAGAGAGGTGTCTGGACTCAGGAGTAAAAGAAACACCTTCCTTCCCTCACATCCGTTTGTGGTTTGTTTAAGAAGAAGAGGAGAAAAAAAAAAAAAAAAAAGAAAAAAAAAAAAGAGGGGGGAAAAGCGCTCAACTCTCCCCCAAGCCGCGGCGCGCACCCGTCGGCGCCGAGCGCGCAGCCTGCTCCGCCGCCGCCTCCCGGCCCCGCCGCCGCCGCCGGGCAGGTAACTTCATGCGCTCATTGTCCCCCCGCCCGCCCCCCCATCCCCGCCTCCCGCGCCCCTCGCCGCCCGGCACACGCGCTCGCGCCGGGGCTCTAGGTACTGGGCGTTTTATCGGAGTCTCTGAGTTGCTCTGCTTTTAGTTTATTTTCCCCACCTTGGAGGCCTGGGATGAGGGGAGGACTGGAGAGGGGTACAGAGCGGGTGGGGGGTGGTGAGTGCCCCGGGCCGGGCGGGGTGGGGTACGCGGCAGAACGCGGGCTGCTCGCGGCCCAATGGCTGCCGGTCGGGGCCGGGGGCCGGAGGAGGGTGGAGCGGAGGAGGTGGAAGAGAGCGCGGCCGGGCCCGGGCCGAGGCGGCGGGACCCCGGGGAGCCTCCGCTGTTCCCGAGCCGCGCTCCTGTGGGCCAACGCGTCGCACACAAAGGGGCTGGTGAGCCCGAGCCCGAGGCTGCTGCGGGGCCCGGCGGGGAGCGCGCACAGCAAGGGGGCGCTGTGGCGCAGCCCGCCCCGCAGCCCCGCCCCCGGGCCCGCCCTGGCCCCACCCCGCTCTCACCGCCCCCTCCGCAGCGGTCTCCACCTCTTTCTCTGTGACCCGCACCTCCCGGTGGACGGCCGTCCCCTCCCCGCTGTCGGCTCCCCCACCCCTACTCCCACTCTCTGATGGTGGCGACTGTTGCTAGCAGCGCCTTTCTGGGGGTCGGGAACCCGCAGGGAGCGACAATCCTCTGCGCTCAAGGGGTGGGCTACTGTCCCTGCGACCCGGATTGCTGGGTGTGGATGGGCTGTGAGAGTCCCCCTCTCCTGTTGCTTGCTCCCGCCTCCAGCCCTCACCTCGCGTGATCTCTGTCCCACTGGAGGGGTTGCGAGGGCTAAGGCTGCCTTAAGGACAGGCAGAAGACCACAGAGGTAGTTCAGAGGGTAAATAGGAAAGCAGTTATCAGCACACAAGCTCGGGCTAGAGGTAAAACACGTGGGCTTGCCAGTTGCCCATTAGGGGATTTTGTCTTCTTATAGTTGGAAGCCCAGTAATGCTCGTGGAGGTCACGGAAGACCTGGAATCAGCCTCCCCATTTCTCTGGTCGGTAAGTGGGATGAGGAAATCGCCACTCACGTTTTTCCACCTTTCCTCTCAAACCCGAAAACTTCCAAACTTCGTGTCTCCTGGGTGTTGGAGAGTTTGGTGTGTCCTGGCTGCTGTCCTACAGATTTATTCCTGGGGCTCTGTCCTTGGTGAGAACTCCGTGCAGGAGTGGGCGATAGGTATACCTTCCCATTCCAAAGCCCTGCAAAGGAGCCTGGAAATACTTCATCTGTTCCACTAGTTTCTCGTGCCAAGAAGGATACTAACAACATTGTGCCACCCCGCACAACCTTCTAGTGCTCCTTGATGGCCAACTGTTCTGTGTAACTTTCCTATAGTTAGGTTGCTTCCTCTGCAATTGAGAGCATCAGTCAAGTACAAGCAGAGGGATCTGAAAGGAAATCTATGAGGATGGTATAGGGAATGATAAATTACTATCATGGGGCACCTCTACATGATCCTTTAGGAACATTTTGTTAAGCATTGCTTTATACTTCTAACATCCTTTTTCTCTTAAGCCATTGTTTTCTTTCTTCCCCTCATCATTTTTATAAGTGGCAAGAATCCAGCTTTCTTCCTACCTGTAGATTAACATGGGGCAGGTTTGAGTAGGGGGGAGAGAGACGTAAGAAAAAAGAAGTTCTCTCCTTTGGATTCAGAAGAACCTCCATATTTATAGGTCCTTCAAGGCACCTATAAAATAAAAGAAGTAGCAAATATGTTCTTCTTAATAAAGGTCTTTATAATAAAATTTAAATGTAGTTTTGTGGTTTGTAACATCAGTGTTCAAAATTTCAGTGGTAGATGCTATAAGGTGCCTATATATATTCCTCTCATGATTTAAAAAACTTTTTAAGTTTAAATATTTTTAACCTTAAATTTCTGTCATCAATCCAGAATTTATTACTAACATTGATCTCTTCAAAATTCTATTTTAAAAAACTTCCTTAGACTCTATTTCTACTCGATGGCCCTGTGAACATCAGGAAGATGAAATGGTTTAGGTCAAAAGCAGTATTGTCAACATCTTGACACCTGGGGGAAGATATTGATGTCCCCACTGTGCCCCACAGCCTGGTCACTTTTCTCAGTCTTGAGGGATAATCCACGTTTAGCGCATAGAGTCAACATGATATGTTTGTGCATGGCATGGTGTGGTGGGTCAGGGGGTGAGCTGTTGATGAAAAAGCCTTCACTCCAATTACTCATACATGGAAAGTAGTTAGTGAGGAGTGAGGAGAAAATGGAGTTAATGGTCATGCCTATATATGATGAATTCGCTGTCAAAATCCCCAGAAAGGAGTTCCCATTGTGGCTTAGCAAGTTAAGAACCCAACATAGTGTCTGTGAGAATGTGGGCTGGATCCCTGGCCTTGCTCAGTGCGTTAGGATCTGACATTACCATAAGCTACCTCGTAGGTCACAGATGTGCTTGGATCCTGTGTTGCTGTGGCTGTGGTGTAGGCCTGCAGCTGCAGCTCCAATTCAAACCCTAGTCTGGGAACTTTCATATGCTGCAGGTGAAGCCCTAAAATGGAAAAAAAAAAAAAAGGATGGGGTTCAGACAGCTTCTGGGTTAGTAAACAGTAGCCGGGAAAGTGGTGGGCCAGAGAGGACATGGGAGCTTTGCACCTCTTCCATGTTCTTTGCCTTCTGCATCTTTTCCATCCGTTTGTTCTTCTGCATCCTTTATTATCCCCCCCGCCTTTTTACTTTTTTAGGGCCGCACCTTCGGCATATGGGAGTTCCCAGCTAGGGGTGGAATCAGAGCTGCAACTGCTGACCTACACCACAGCCACAGCAATGCCAGATCCTTAACCCACTGATCGAGGTCAGGGATTGAACCCACATCCTCATGGATATTAGTCGGGTTCTTAACCCACTGTGCCACAACAGGAACTCCTATTATACCCTTTTATAATTAACTGGTAAGCAGTAAGTGAACTGTTTTCCTGAGTTCTGTGGGTCACTCCAGCAAGTTAATAAACCTTGAGGGGGGGCCACTGATTTATAGCTGATTGGTCAGAGGCACAGGTAACAACCTACCCTTGCCGTTGGTATCTGAAGGGTATGTGTTTACTTGGCGGGGGGGGGGGGAAGGGATGGGGTTCTTGTGAGACCAAACCCTTAACCAATGGCCTCTGATGTTATCTCCAGGTAGATAGTGTCAGATAGAGTTAAATTATCTTCTGCGGTGGTATTTCCAACCTTGTTTGGTCCATGGAGTCACCTTAGAAGCTTTGAAACATACTTGCCCCCAGGCTCCTCCTGCATAGAATCTGGTGCAATACATTTTGGGTAGGGTCTGGGCATAGGACTTTTTAAAAGGTCCCCAGTGGTTTTAACTTTCAGACAGGATTGAGAACAATTGATCTAGAAGGAAAGATAAGATGGGCAGAGAGGGAATGTTAAAAGGATGAATATTTAGCAAATTTACTGGCTGCGTTTTACTTGGGATTGGAACTCAAAAGGGGTCACTGAGAGGACCACCACTCCCAGGACCCCTTCACCTGCACTGCCCTTTCAGAGATCAAGTGTGGCAGTTCCCTCAGTTACTCTAACTGAACATGAATGAATCATTGTATGGCTCCAAATTGCAACTTGGTCATCTGAACTAGGAACTTTATATACTCTCCGTACCAGAAAATATGTATCTATGAAGGAGACATCTCCTTACTAGCATTGATGTGGGAATATGGACAGCTACAATTTATAAAATGCCTACTCTATTCTAGACCTGGTCCTAATTTCTTTACATTTAATTTCACTGACTCATTTTGTTTTACAAATTACATTGGAAACCCTAACCAGTAATTACAAACCACACTTAGTGTTTGATTTTGTTCCCTGAATATTACCCATCCTCATTTTAATTATGGTTTCATAAATTGTAGTGTTTTCAAATTTGCAGTTGTTTTTCCTGACCACATTTTACGTTACTGGTTCTTTGAACTGTGTAGGTAAGTCCTAAATCTTGTAGTAATCCGTCTCCAAATTACATACAGAATGTGTTACTTTAGGGAAAATATCCCCTAGATAGTTAATCCTATCCATGATTTATGAGACTCTTATAAAAATCATTCAACAAACAGTGGCACTTCCTGAGGGGTCTTTATTGTTGTTGTTAGGTTTTGGAGTTAGTTTTTCTCTAAGGGTTTTTCTCCTCTATATACGGACTAAAAGAATGATGCATCTTATGGGGATTTTGTTTTTGTTTTTGTTTTTTTTTGGTCTTTTTAGGGCCACACCCACGGCATGTGGAAGCTCCCAGGGTAGGGGTCGAATTGGAGCTGCAGATGCCAGCCTACACCACAGCCACAGCAACATGGGATCCAAGCTGCATCTGCAACCTTTGCTGCCGCTTGTGGCAACTCAAGATCTTTAACCCACTGATCGAGGCCAGGGATGGAACCTGAATCCTCATGGATACAAGTGGGGTTCTTAACCTGCTGAGCCACAACAGGAACTCCCTTAAATACTTCTAATAGCCTAGTCCAGGGTTACCTTTTAAGAGTTTAACAAAAGAGAAATATGTAATTGTTGCGGAGTCTTAGATACCCATAGTAGGAGTGTTTAGGGGATTATGGTTTCTTTGCTTGTATATGTGATTTTTGTTGCATTTTAGGGCCACACCTGCAGCATATGGAGGTTCTCCGCATAGAGGTTGAATCGGAGCTGCAGCTACTGGCCTACACCACAGCCATAGCAATGTGAGATCCAAGCTGTGTCTACGACCTGCACCACAGCTCACTGCAACACCAGATCCTTAACCCACTGAGCGAGGCCAGGCATGAACCCATGTCCTCCTGGATACTAGTCGGGTTCTTCACCCTCTGAGCCACAAGAGAACGTACAGGATTTATTTTAAAATACCATATTTTAAAACTAAAATCAAAGTGTAGCATATTTTACAGCTAAATTAATATTCAATCTTTCACTGGCCTCTTATTTAAGGGTGAAATTTCCAGTAAAGCTGATGCTTCAATCCCTTCTGTAGAAGAACAGCCTCATTCTTTTTAAAGACCATTCATTTGAACATTGTATGGGCCACCTTCTATTTTAAGGCATCTTGCTATGCATGTGGATACAGGCTGAAGGCTATGGGGTGAAATAGCTATTTTTGCTTCCTTAGAACTTAACCAACCCTGAGTCCACATGTTTCAAAGGACCGAAAAACATCATGAATGGTTTTGCTGGGAAATGTTTGCATTTTCTCAACTTGCCAGTTAGAATTTACTGTTGTCCAGAGTCATTCAGTATTTTTCCAAAGTAATTTAAATGTAAACTAGAATGATATGCGATATGGAATATAGTGCAGTGAAAGAACTCAGAGTCCTGAAGTTTATTTCCTGGGGAGACTAGTGAGAAATGACTAGATTGTAAGTCTTTCAACCAGAAAATAAAGGATTTCAGAATGATGAGGAAAGTTTGAAGGAAATGACACAGGGTCCACAGATATCTCACATGGCACTAAATGACTCATAAAATGCCGTATTTTTTACATAATATGGGAAGTGTGCCATGCCCGTACATCTTACCATTGAGTGTGGTACAGTACTTTGATCTTCAACAATATACATTTGTGGCATAATAGCTCTAATAGGACTATTCCGCTATTTTACGCGGCAATAATCCAGTCCTCTCTCATCAGGATAAACTGTGAGGACAAATCCTTTCAAAATCAGAATTAGTTCCTTGTAGAAGAGTGAGGCTACAATTATCCCTTAAATAGGAGCAGCTGCAACATGGTATCGGCCTGGAGTGTGGCAGTGAAGTGTTTTTCCAATGTAATTAAACGGATTTTTTTTTTTAAATGCAAACTAATGTACTATAAAAAGTTAACTGCAAGGTGAGTAGGTGTAGAATTGCTGAGATGAAAGGAACAGGCATTTTGCTTACCTGAGTTCATAGTCCTGCCTTGGTAAATGATGTTTTGGTGAAAATAGATAATCAAGGCCTATACTTTCCAGTGAAGTCTGCTCGAAGGGAAACCAGACCAGTACAAAGGAAAGATAATTCTGGTTCCCTTGCACACTCTGGGTCTTATTTTCAAATGTGTTCGTAGCTACATTTTGTTAGTGTCGCTTTTCAAAAAGATATGATGAGTCAACAGCAACACTTCAATTTAAACAAGAAAAGTAGCACTTGGGTGGAAAAATAGAAATATAACTTATAGGATTTACACTAGTCAGCACCTACCTCCACGGTGAGGCAGAGGGAAGGGCGCTTCCTTTTTCACCATAAAAAAGATTAAAGGGCTGGAAAATAAGACCTTTAAGAAAGATTAAAGGACCAGGGAGGGTCATATTGAGAGGCAATGTAATATCTTCGAATTGCATATCTCAAGAGTTCTTTCATAAACAACCAGAGAACATCTCAACTGAAGATATGACATGGAGAATTGGATGTAATTCTAGAGCACTGAGGCTTTAGTCACGCATGAAAAGAATTTCCCTCAGTGATCTTGAATGTATTGCTCTCCTTAGGACTGATTTTAAAATCTCAGCACACAATGAAAGTTTCTTGAGCCACCCAAGCACCCACCCTGCACACCCTTCCTCTTCTTGAAATACACCTTCCCCTAAAAGATCCAGTGGGCAGAGGGTTTGAATGTAGCTCTAATTATCTAAAGGGGTTCTGTGCTCAGAAATTATGGACAGGATAAATAAAATTCAGCCAGACAGTGAGCCAAGGCATATCTTGTAGCTCTTTGAGATCTAAAAAATGGTTTCTTTTACATTAGTTCTCATTCCTGAGTATTTTCGAGGGCATCGGTTACAAAGAGAAACAGCAAAATCTGATTTTGCAGGCAACACTTCAGAAATGATAGAAAACTAGGAATTCAAATATTTAATATATTTTTAGAAGTTTACTTTTGTGAAAGAATACTCTCCATGATGGAGATGGCCTTCTGGAATGACCTTGGAGTCAAAGGTGAAAGAAAAGGAATCCTCCTCTTCGTTATACTGTATTGCAATGCCTAGCTTTTGATTCACTAATCAAAAATCACATGTTTTTAAGACAGCAGGAGACCCTGTGGGTCCCATCGGGGCTGATAGTTGATGCCGAAGCCCCTTTCCTCCCATGAAATCTTCCAGGGTTGATGAGGTAAGTGACTCTTTCCTCTCAACTGGTCCCCTTTCCTGTGTAGTTCTTGATAAAGCACTCACTGCTTCCTTCCACTGTAAAGCTGCTTACACTTGATCTTTATGTAATGAAGTTGCTGTCTATACATGTATTGCTTTCGTGTTTCCACTTTGATTCTAATGGTGTTCCAGTACGTCTGTGTTGGATGCTGATTATAAGCTCCTGGAGGGAAGGGATAGAATCTCTTTAAATAGAATTGATGGCCCTCATATACCCATTTCCTAAAAAGTGGTCTTTCCAAGAAAACTCAGCATGTTTTTGCTTGTTCTCAAGAAAGATTTAAATTTAGGAAGCTGTTGGTAAAGATTTGTATTTGTATTTGTGCCATAATAAGTAAACACTTCCACCTTGTTAAGACAAGTTGGGAAGAGTTACAGTAGTATTATATTCTCTATGTTGCCTCTTCTGTATCACTTTTAATTAAGGAGACTATTCAGCCCCCTCTATCTGTAAGGTGCCCTACAGAACATTACAGACTGGGGCTCCTTCTTTCCTTCCTCCACTCCTTGACCGCTTTACCCATTAATGTTTTTGATGCAGCCTCACTTATAACCTCCAGAATAGAAATTCGCCAGAGAATGAATGAAGAAAACAGCATTTAAACAGAGAGAGGAGCATAAACAGAGTCAAAGAGGCCATCAAGGAAAAAGTTTAGGAACAATCAGAATAAGCAACTGGGCATTTATTGTAGTTTTTCAGGTGCCTGGTGCAGGGAGGATTAGGTTGAGGGATGGGGGCAGTAAAGGGATTCAGGGAGGAAATCAGGTCCCTAAATTTGCCTAAGAGCCAGACCTTCATCTTGAAGAGAATGAGGAGTCTTGAAGGGCTTTTATACAGGAACTGATTTTGATGTATTTGTGTCGTAATATTTTATAATAGATAATATATATATATAATATAATATTTTATGGACAATGAGATTTTCATAGACTATTTCCATTACAGTAAGGATTCCATAAGCAATCGTCAGAGTTTGTTACTAAAAGAGTAACCAGGTACACCTTTTCCTGAGATTTTGTTAATTAATCTGCCATTTTAGGAGCTGTGGTTTTACAAATATACTTGGAAAATATTAAACCATACCTTGTGCCCCTCGGTGATCTGCCTGTCTCTCCAGGCTCATCTTTTCCTGACCTTACAATCTGCCTTCCCTTACACCCAATCCCCAAATCATATATTACAGCAAATACCAAACTGCTTCGCTAGGACTGTAGTCCCTTAATCTCAGTTCTGAACCTGAAAAAGTTCTGAAAACTTGAAGTTGTTTTATGACACATCTGGCAGCAAAATCTAGAGGCAACATCTAATCTAAACTGAAAAGACTCTCCACAGAATTTTTTGATCCTACTTGGTGTTTATTCCATAAATATTGCTGCAGATCGTAGTGTGTTTGGGGTGCTATGCCAAATATCGCATCCGGGGGGCTTATATAATATATAGTATAGGCTTTCAAAAATTCTAAGATTGTGAATTTCAAAACTCATTTGGCCTGTATGGTCTCAGATAAGGGATGATGGAATCAACATTAGCAGTAACTTAAAGTCTTTTTCTTTCTTTGTGAAGCAAATTTATTGAGGAATAATCAACCTACAACAAAATCTACTAATTTTAAATGTATGATTTAATGATTTTTGAGAAATGTGTGCATTTATGAACCATCCTAATCATCTCCATCAGTTCAAATATTTCCTTTGGCCCTGTTGCAAGAAATCCTTTCGTTCAACCCCTAGTGCCCCAAAGCACTTGACCTGATTTTTGTCACTTGAGTTTTGTTTTTTCCAAAATGTCATATAAATGGAATCTTTTACTATGTGGGTCTTTTTAGTGTGATTTCTTTCTTTTAGCATAATGTGTTTGAAATTCATCCACATTGTCATTTTTTTTTTTTTTTTTAAGAGCCACAGTTGTGGCACATAGAAGTTCCCAGGCTAGGGGTCAAATTGGAGTTACAGTTGTCGGCCTATAGCACAGCCAGAGCAATTCCAGATCCAAGCTGCATCTGCTACTTGTACCACAGCTCATGGCTATGCCGGATCCTGAGCAAGGTCAGGCATCAAACCTGCATTCTCATGGATGTTTGTTGGGTTTGTTTCTGCTGAGCCACAACAGGAACTTCCCACATTGTCACATTTATTTATAGCCTGCTCCTTTTTATTGTTGAGTAATATTCCATTATAAATATGACACAATTTTGTTGACCCATTCATTGGTGATGGGCATGAGGGTTTCTAGAAGTTCTAAGTACTACAAATAAAGTTGCTAAAAAAATTCAAGTGTAAGTACTTATATGGACATATGTTTCCATTTCTTTGGGGTAAAGCAATGAAAGTCTAGGAGTAACTGCTTAATTTAATGGCAAAGGCATGTTTAAATTTATAAGAAACTGCCAAACTGATTTCAGAAGTGACTTAACCTTTTTTCATACCTACTAGGAGTGTATATGTGAGATTTGAGTGTCCTAAATCCTTGCCAACACTTGGCACTATCAGTCTCTCTAAGTTTAGCCATTGCAGTGGGTTTGCAATCATATTTTATGTAAGTTTTGCTAATAATTAATGATGTTGAGCATTCTTTCATATGTTTGTCACTAGTATATCTTTTTTGATGAAGAGTCTGCTAAAATCTTTTGCCTTTGTAAGACTGGGTTATTTTCCACTCGTTATTGAGTTGTATGAGTTCTTTATATGTTTTGGATATAAGTTCTTTATCAGAATCTACAAAAAAAGCTACTGAAACTCAGAAGTGAGTTTAGCGAGGTTGTAGGATACCAACATGAAAAGGTTGAGCTTAGCAAGGTTGTAGGAGTCAATATGAAAACGTAATTCTATTTCTGTATGTGAGCAACAAACCACTGGAAATTGAAAAAATAATTTGTAGTCACATCAAAAAGATGAAATACTTAGACATAAATTCCACCAAACATAGGCAAAACCTGTGCACTAAAATTTGTAAAACAATGCTGAGAGAAATGAAAGCAGACCTAAACAAATATAGAGCTGTACTGTCTTCATAGTATGAAGACCTTCATGTAATTAAGATATCATTTTGCCCCAAATGATCTATAGGTTTAATGAAATCCCAGTAGAAATCCTAGGATTTTTTAAATTGAGATTAATAAGCTTATTTCAAACTTTTTTATAGAGATGCAAAGGAACAAGACAATTTTGAAGAAGAATAAAGTTGAAAGAATTACATTATCTTAAGACCTTCTCTACAGTAATGAAGACCACATGATAGTGGTCTGGAAATAGACCCAGAAAAACATGGTCAGTTGATTTTCGACAAAGGTGTCAAGGTTCTTTAATGGGAAAGTGATAGTTTTTTCAACAACTTCTGCTGAAACAACTTGATATCCATAGGCAAAAGATAAACTCTTACTTCACACCACAGACAAAAGTTAACTCTAAACAGAGCCCAGACTTAAAACATAAGAGCTAAAAACTATAAAAAAATATAAGAAAATAGAGGATAAAACTGTGGCTAGAATTAAACAAAGCTTCCTTAGGACACAAAGTATTATTTGATAAATTGAGTTTTAGAAAAAATAAATACTTGTCTCTTAGAAGACACTGTTGACAAACTGAAAATGCATTCCACAGGCTGTGAGAAAATGACGAATGACTTGTAACGCTCATGTTTTTAATACTTCTCTGCCATTGTTCTCCCTGCTGTTTCCTTTGCCTGGCATCCCCTTACGCTTGGTCTGTGCATGAAGAGCTCCTCTTTCTCTTTTAGACTCAGGTCAAGTATCAGGTGTTAGCTCCTTTTTATGCATTGTTGGGTTCCTGGTATAAAGAGTGCTCACCTTTTTCATAGTTCAACCCCCCTTCTTCAGCCAAAACAGCTTTTGACATTGCCTCCCCTTCCTAATGTAGCTCTATCTCCTTCCACCCAATTTTATTAAACTTCTTGAAATTATTCCCTATCTCTTCTTCTTCACCCCACCCATTTCTTCGTCAATCCGCAACAACCTGGGTTTCTGCTCCTGAAAAATTTCCACTGAAACTGTGCTCTTTGAGATTTTTTTGAATTTATACCTGTCCATTTCACACCTCTTTATTCCTCACCTTGCATGACTTCCTTGGAACTTTAAAAAAAAATGGTCCCCTGATTTCCCATCATGGCTCAGTAGTTAACGAACCTGACTAGTATCCAGGAGGACGTGGATTTGATCCCTGGCCTCACTCAGTGGGTTAGGGATCTGGCGTTGCCATGAGCTGTGGTATAGGTCACAGACATGGCTCAGATCCCTGCGTTGCTGTGGCTGTGGTGTAGACAGGCAGCTGTAGCTCTGATTCGACCCCTAGCCTGTGAACCTCCATATGCCATGGGTGTGGCCCTAAAGATACAAAAAGACAAAAAAAAAGGTCCCCATTATATTGTGAAGCCTGTTAGCTAAAGGATCCTGCCATATTTGTCTTTGGGAATAGTGAGCTGGTGAGTATGGCATGGAGGAAAAAAACAGGGAGAGGAAGCAGCAGGACAAGAAACAGAGAAGTAAGAGAAAACAAGGAAATAGAGAGTCACTGAGTCCAAGGAGGAGAGTATTCCAGGAGGGAGCAGCAGAAGTTAGATCATCCCCTCACTCACCTGCTCACCTATTCATCAAGTACCACTTGAGTGACCCCTGGATGCCAGACAGCGCTAGGCTCCAAGTCTCCAAAAGCCTTTCTCCACCCCCTCCTGGATGGTCTTCTGCTTTTATAGCTTCAACTGCAACCTATTTTCCAATGTATCTCTAAATATATCCCTTTCCTATTTTCTGTGTCCCAGATACCAATGTCCATTTATCCTCTAGGTATCTCTGCCTATATTTCTTCAGTCATTCAATCTCAGCATGTACTTATAGATCTTGAAGAACACGACACATATATAAATCATTTCCTCCTGGAATACATATCTCATTTAATAGTTATACTTAATGCTCATGGTTAACCACTCCTGGTTTCTTCTTTCTCCTCTGGACCATTGCTCTAGCCTTCTTCTCACTGGGTCGCCTTACCTACAATTTCTTATCTATATTCCTGCCATGATTATCAACCTAAAAGACAGCTTGAGCACATCATTTCCTTGATACTCAAACACACCAAACCATTCACTGTCTTGCAAATAGCCACGTATGTCTGCTTTATATTCTAGCTTTGTACCTACTGCTCCCTTGGTCTAGAAAGAATGTCCCCAGTATCCCATTACCACATCACCTCCATGACCCAAATCAAATATTACCTCCTTAAAATACCACCTTAAAGCCTCATTAAGCCCCACTTTCCCTCCCCAGGCACGCTGTGTATGCCTTCATTCCTGTGTTGTAATGATTTGTTATAAGCTTTTTTTTCCCGTCTGTTCTAGATTACATCTCAGTCTTTGTACTTCTAACATATGGTAGAGAAACAAGCACAAAAAGCTTGTTTTGAAAGGAAATTTTTTTTTTTCTGATTTTGATGTGACCAGCTTCGATTAGGTGTTATTTGGGAGTAGTGTCATATATTTTATGGTGAATAACAGGGGTTTAAAAAAAGATTTAGCCACTTCTCTAGCAGTGGTTTATCTCTCCCTCAGAGAAAACCAGAATGAGTTTTTTAATAAAATGATTGAAAAGGTACACTGAATCTTCAATTTAATTATTTCTATTCCTGCAAAAAAAAAAAAAAAAAAAAAGATCTTTCAGAGAGGCTGCTGCTTGGGAAAATGTGATAAAGTTCCAGCACATTCTTAAAAATTGTAAATTAATTTATAAATTTCCATTCAAAGTTTAATCTGCTATTTTCACATAAGAAAACTCATAAGATTGCTTCCTATTGATTTACTCTCTTTGCATCTAGAGTTTAAGCCAGCATTTAATCTCATTCTAGAAGCTTTCAGAGGTGCTTGGTACATATCAGTGAATGTTGCCCATTTTTTTACAGCTTTTGGAGTGAAGTAAGAACTTCATAATCATTGTTCCAGAATCCCGCTTAGATTTCTAGTCTTCATTGCTGTCAATTTTTGTGTTTCCGCCAGAGCAGATCTCTTCATATTATTTTATTTTATTTTACTTTCTTTTTTTTGTCTTTTGTCTTTTTAGGGCCGCACCCACAGCATATGGAGGTTCCCAGGCTAGGGATCTAATCGGAGCTATTGCTGCCAGCCTATGCCACAGCTCATGGCAATGCCAGATCCTTGATCCACTGAGCGAGGCCAGGATCCAACCCTCAACCTCATGGTTTCTAGTCGGATTCGTTTCTGCTGCGCATTGACGGGAACTCCCATATTCTTTTAATTTGTTCTGACTTCTGGCTTCTGTGTGTTTGTTCCTAAATGGTACACAGCCCTGCCGTGCACCTCCTCCCATCAGCATCATTATCCTCTTACTTCTGTTCTTATCTGAACTGCCACTGCCTTTCTAGAACTACTCCTGGTCTTTCCATTTGGATCTGGGCCTTGCCTGCCCTCATTCCTGGAAAAACTATTGGTGATTCTTTCACGAGGCTTCTGATATTTCACCCTGAGTTCCCATTCTGTGTATTTTATCTGATCTCCCTTCTCAACCAGTGTTTGGGGCAGTATTGCTGTGTCCTGTTCATCTGAGACCCCTGCAATGCCAAGCACAATTTCTTGCACAAAACAAAGACTCTATCAGCATTTGATTAATTGAATTGAATTCAAATACATTCAAATAGCTTTCTGTTCACTACACATTGACAAAATCATTATAACAAGCCCCTAATCATACTCAGTGGCAGAGCCAAGATTTGAAGCCGAGTAGTTCACTGCATGTTCCCCCCTACAACTTTGTTATCCCTACAATGGACAGAATATGTATTCAAAGTTGTTGGTCCAGCTGTATAATTTAGCTCTAATCGTTAAAGCACAAAAACACTCCTAATAATATTGAACATTTTTTCCCTGACAGTGTGGGACACAAAATGAGTTTATTTTTCTGTGACACTAGTTTCAAAGAATGGAAACATATACCTATCTAAGAGCATTCCTTTAATGAATGTATTATGACATCATCTATTACCTCTCTGAATTCATTAAGGATCTATAGATACAGATGTACAGATGTATAGATAGAATCAAATTTTCTATATGGTACTGGATTGCATGTCCTCAACAGGAAGACTATTTGGACTTTTGCACACTGACCAGTGGCTCAAAGGTGGCAAAGGAGTATTTGAGCCAAGGACGTGGGGTTTATAATAAGCTTGGCTTAGAGCTCAGGGGTGTCTTCTGGGTCTTTGGGCTTCAATAAGCTGGAAGAAGTTAAGGAAGCTACAAAACATCTTTTTAATCTCAGTGCGGGGACTTGAAAATTCAAAAAGGGAGTCAAAAAAAAAAAAAAAAAAAAAAAAAAAAAACCCCACTAACTTAATCTGTCCCCACATGAAGTAACCACTTGTTCTAGGAGAAAGCACTGTTGTCTTTATTTTTAGAATGTAAGGAAAAACTGAGGGAGGCAATGAAGCAACAATAAATGTCCCTTCTGCCTTGGGGATGTATTAGAACCTATTTTTCCTTCATGGCTGGGCTTTTTCTGGGGGACAGAAGCAGCAGAAAGTCTCTTTTACAATGCCCTTTAATAGCTGTGTCAAAATTTTCCTGAATTGTCTGCAATTCTTCCTTATTTGCAGCTGAGTTGGCTTTTACATCGGACATTTCAGGTCAATGTGCAATTTGCCACCATCTTGTGGATGGTAAACTCCTCTCAGCTTGGCAGCCCTCCTTTAAAATATCTTAAATAGGTTTCTACTTTACTCATCACAGATAGCTTTTTTTTTTTTTCTAAAATATTTTGAAAATGTGAGGTTCTGGCAAGAAGAGTGACTACCAAACAGATTCAGTAGCACCCAGTGCCAAGTGATCAGACAGAAAAAGATGAAAACTACTGACCACACTGACCACTGCTTGGTGGCGTTGAATGGGATGCCCAGCAAGGGGTCTTGTTCCAGTAGCTGTGACTGCCGGCTTCTAGGCTGTCTCCTGCTCCAAGGGGAGAAAGATCACACCAAGACAACTTCAGCAAGTAGGACTGCCCTCCTATTTGCTCTATGGGCAGTGGCAAATAAAAACAGGTCTAAGGTTTCATTTATCTGGATAATTAAATCAGCTTGGAAGAATATACTGCAAAAATTTTCCTCTAGCCCACTCTTTTTTGGTTGGTATTATTTGGCTTTGCTCTCCTTACCTTGAAACTGCCCCAATGCAAGCAATAATTTTTGCCAAGGGAGTAGAAAACTCTCTTCTGTCCTCTGGACTAGTGCGTGCTTTCTAGAGGTGGGACAGGGCGGTGTAGAGATCCACCAAACTGGGTCTAAATACCAGTTCTGCTGTTTGCCCAACTTTGGGGAGTGAGTCCATGCTTTGGCACTCAGTTCTGCCATCTATCAGACAAGGATGCTGGGAAGAGTACAATGTATACCTATGGTCAATGGGGCTCGCCAAGGCTGTAAAGTCGTAATTCTGATATATACTGGACACTAAGTGTAGGCACTGGTTAAGCTTCTTATATGTATTTTCCCGCTTAATTTCTTACCGTATGAGGTCAGCTCTATTATTAATCCTAGTTTGTGGGAGAAGAACCAGGAGCACAGAAAGGGTAAAGCAGCCAGGCAAGGATGCTCCACGGTAGGAAAGGGCTGGCCAGGATTCCCCCCGAGGCAGGACGCTTCACAGTGCATTCTTCACGCCGCAAAGCTGCTCTTTCACAGGCATGACCTACGTGACTCAGGCGCGTTCAGGGCACGTGGTCGCACCGGCACTTAATTCCAGGGAGTGCTCTTGAGCTGTGTGCCGCAAAGTGCGTGGAGTCACCCAGGTTGGACAAGTGCCCACAGTGAGTCCTGCCTGTGGAGGTCCTGGGTTGGGGCCTTTGGGAGGAAGTGGAGCCCAGAGGCCAGAGTTGGACCCCTGCCTCCTGGCTGAGCCTGCTCTGCTCTGAGCTCTTCCTAGAAGCTGAAGAGGGATCGTCTTTCTTTCCTCCCCGCTTATTTTTGCTCAGTATTTGTGCACCTCATGCTCCCTTAAACCTCATCAACCAAAGAAATAAAGGGATATTCCTGAGGTTGCTATTTTTAGGTCCTGTGGGTGGAGAGGCTTAAATAAACATGTCACTTGTATTAGTTAACAGGTTTTCTTTGGCTCACCTCAGGTTTCAAGATGCTCCCCAAATACTGCTCTTTTGTTAAGTCTTTCTTCATCTCCTTGCCCCAACTTTAGGATTTCTTTCTTTCTTTCTCTCCCTTTCTTTCTTTCTCGCCCTTTCTTTCTCTCTCTCTCTTTCTCTCTTTTTTCCTCTTTCTTTCTTTCTTTCTTTTTCTTTCTTTCTTTCTTTCTTTCTTTCTTTCTTTTTCTTTCTTTTTTCTTTCTTTCCTTCTTCCTTCCTTCCTTTTACTTTCTTTCTTTCATAAATTTTATTTGTGTATACTTGACTTAGAAAGTTGTGTTAGTTTCAGGTGTACAGCAAAGTAAATCAGTTATACATATACGTGTATCCATTCCTTTTCAGATTCTTTCCCCATATAGGTTATTACACAGTATTGAGTAGCTTACCCTGTGTTATACAGTAGGTCCTTGTTACTTATCTATTTATATGTAGTAGTATGTCAGTTCCCACCCCCATATTTATCCCTCTAACCCCACATTTCCCCTTTGGCAACCATACATTTGGTTTCAAAATCTTTGAGTCTGTTTCTGTTTTATAAGTTCTCTTGTGTCATTTTTGTTAGATTCTACCTATTAGTGATCTCACATGATATTTGTCTTTCTCTGACTTACTTCATTCAGTATGATAATTTCTATCTTCACCCAGAGGGTCCGTTCTTTTATGACCTCTTCCATACGCTGCTCTGGATGAAGCACATTGCATACCCTTCTCTGCCAACCCAGAGATGGTACTCTCCTCCAGGACAGGGCTCCCCACTTGCTTATCATGTTAGGTCCTGTAGCATCTAGCGTGGTCTCTAACAATAGAAGCTCATGAAGAAAAAGATAAATGTAAACTATCTCCCAAACCAAGTCAAAATACAAACCACAGATTGGGAGAAGATCTTTGCAATGTATACAAGAAAGTGTTGTTAGGCCAAATGTACAAATAGTTTCTTCAAGTTAAAAATAAAAGCAGCAAAATTATTTTTAAAAGAGGTCAATGGCACACATAGTTTACAGAAGAGGAAATTCAAAGGAGCCACCAGCCAATAACATGTGAAAAAATTCTAATCCTTACTAGAAAGCAAGAACATGTAAATGAAAAGCACTGCCTCCATTTAAAAAAAAAAATATATATATATATAGGCAAAAATTTCAAAAGATGTACTTTCAGCCAAAAAAAAAAAAGGAGGGACTGGAGGCTTACGTACAACGGGTAGTGTGCAGGTATGTCAGGGCATTTGTAACCACTTATTTCATGTGTAATTTTGCAGCATGTGGTAGTTTGCTGGGGCCGCCATAGCAGAGGACCACCAACTGGGTGACTTAAACAACAGAAATTTATTTTCTCACAATTCTGGAGATGAGAAGTCTAACAAAAAGATGTTAACAGGATCGGTTTCTTCTGAGATCTCTCCTCCTGGCTTGTAGACAGCCATCTCCTCTCTGCACGTAGCCTCCCCATGTCCTAACCTCTTCTTAGATGCCCATCGGTCTTGTTGCCTTAGGGCTCACTCTAGGACCTCATTTTAACTTAGATATCCCTTAAAAGTCTCTATCTTCAAATAGAGTCACATTTTGAGACTGATGGTTAGGATTTCAATGTATGAATTCAGGGGTAGGGAGGGAGCATGATTCAGTGTATAACATATACATATATAGTATATATGGATGGATACACACATAAACACTTGGTGGATTAATATGTTTCTGATAAACTCCCAATTGTTGGCCATGTTTACCTCTAGAGTTGGAATGGGATAGAAAGGGAGTTTTGCTTTTTTTTTACAATTTTAAAAGACCTGGACTTAATTCATGATTTTTTCCTTTTTGAGTTGTTTGGGATTGTCAAATAGTAATAATAAAATAGTAGAAATATCACATGTGGAAAGCATGTCATCAGAGACACAAATTGACCAGATGTCCTAGGTGCACCTGGAAACCGTGTTTCCAGCCAGCCTCCTTTGCAGGTATATTGAGGCTCTGTGGCTGAGTTTTGGCCAAAGGATTGTGAGTGAAAGGAGCCACTGTAAGACTTGGCATTAAAGTATCTCCCACTAGCTCCTTACCCTAACTTTTTTTCTTCTTGGCAGCTTGTTGAATGCAGAGGATCCAGTGAAGGAATTCCAAAGCCACTTTTTAAGGTGTCAGAGGCACAGGGTGGGGGTTCTGAGGAACTGGGATGGAAAGCTGTTCAGGATGGCTGCCTGGACCCACGTCTGACTTTAAGTCACTGTGTTTTAAGCTTATTCGTTCTAGCAACTGGCATTCATTACTCTGACAAATGTATCACCAATAGTTTCTTTCTATAAAGGAAATTTTGTCCTTGCAATGAAAAATGTAATATATATCCTCTGAACCTGAAATTACTTCCAGGAAAGGAAGTTTTACAATTAAAAAATCATAAGCATACTGGAGTTTCCTTGTGGTGCAGCGGGTTAATTATCTGGCATTGTCACTGCAGCAGCCCAGGTTGCTGCTGTGGAGCAGGTTTGATATCTGACCTGGGAACTTTCACTGCTGCAGGTGCAGCCAAGAAAAAAAAAACAACACAAAAAACAAAAACCATAAGCATACAAAAAATGTGCTTATAGTAAAGACATGCTTGCAACAGAGAAAAAAGTCAATATATTTTTATCCACTGGGAAGTGGTTAAATAAATTGCAGTGCTTTGATTTATTAACCTCTATACAGACCTTAAAAGGAATGATCTAGCTATACTACTAGCCTAGAAAGATTCTTATCACATAGAATTATTTATATAACAGACTTGGAGATAAATACAGCATGATTTGTTTTTATTAACATTACACTTAAAGACATGGTAAACTTGGGAGTTCCCATTGCAGTGCACTGGAAATGAAACCTATTAGTATCTATGAGGATGCAGGTTCAATACCTGGCCTCACTCAATGGGTTAAGGGTCCTGCATTGCTGTGAGCTGTGGTGTAGGTTGCAGATGCGGCTTGGATCCTGTGTTGCTGTGGCTGTGGCGTAAGCCAGCAGGTGTAGCTCCAATTTGACATCTAGTCTAGGAACTTCCATATGCCGTGAGTGCAGCCCTGAAAAGAAAAGAAAGAAAAAAGAAAAAAAAAAAGATGTGGGAAACTTAAGAAAAAATTAGGATTTAAAACTTTATTCTAATCAGTTGTTCTCTCTTAGGTAGATAGATTTTAAAAATAGCCCTGTTTCTTCACCTTTAAGCTATACTTGCTGCAACAGCTTTGTAATTTCTCCCTTCGGGAGGTGGAGTCCATTTCTTTATTTCTTAAGTCTGGATTAATACTGGGATTTGCCTTGGACAATTAAAAATGGTGGGAGCTACAGCATGTTGGTTTTAAGCCGTGCGCACATTCATTATCTTTTTTTTTTTTTTTTCCCTTTCACGGTGCCACCACCAGGTGAGGCAGCTAGCAAGGTCAGCAAAGCTGATCAGACATGTATAAGCAAATCCAGCTGAGACCAGAGGGCAGCCCGTCACCCTGTGGACTCTTCCTTTTCTCTCCCCCCTCTTCCCTTCCTCCCTTACTTCTTTATTTCCTGTCTCTCTTTCTCAATAAGATAAGGTTTTCCTTCCTTTCTCTCTCTCTCTCTCTTTCCCTTTCTTTTTCTTTCTCTCTCTTTCTTTCTTTCTCTTTCTTTCTTTCTTTCTTTCTTTCTTTCTTTCTTTCTTTCTTTCTTTCTTTCTTTCTTTCTCCTTCATTTCTTTATTTCCCCCTCCCCCAGGGCCGGAAATCGAACTCAAACTGGAGCAGTGACCCAAGACACAGTGGTAACAATGCTGGATCCTTAACCCATTGAGCCACCAGGGAACTCCGTAGATTTTCTTTAAAATTGCCATAAAGGGTATGGGGTGTTCTGCTAATCTACCACATCTTCCGGGATAAGTCCTGTAGTGACTGGGATTAGGAAAGATAATTCTGAAACCTACAAAGCAAATGGACCCTTCATGAAGCCAGGGCACTGGAAAAAGTAGTGTAAAAATTATCCCAACAAAACAAAAATTATTCTCTAAAGAAAACAGCTTCTTGGTACATAGCCTTTTTTCCCTGCATTAAATTTTACCTGGCTTCTGTTGTTTGAAGTGGAAATGCATGTATTTCCCTTTTGTCCTCTGGTGCTGGTTACACAAGTTGTGTGGGCATGTTTTTATTCTTGCCTGCAGCATACATGCTCAGCTGACCCTCTGTCTCTGGATGTAAAGGGACTGAAGGGATGTAAAGCTTTTTATCTGGGGTTTGAAGAAATATCCTGGTGGGCTATCATACAGTTTCATTGCGATGGATACATTTTCACATGAGTGGCCTTCACTACGATGGGGAATTATTATGAATAGTGATACACCAAGAAGGTGAGTGAATGACGGTTCCAAGGACTGTATCACGTGGAAAGAAATTTTTTAGAAGGAAAAGCTTAATTTCATAAGAAAGTGATGAATAAAACTAAGGAAAACCCAGTAGTTTTACCATCACTGTATTGCATTGTCCATTCAATAATCTCTCAGACTTACTGTAGGGAGCAATTAGCAGATCCCTTCCTAGAGATAATGGAAACAAGCCATAGAGTTGAACACGAGGTTGGTACAGAAAAGAGTAAGTGCTGAACTGTTCCAAAAACAGCCCTGGGGTAGAAGAACAATATTAACTGTAAAACAGCAAAATTAAGAATCGTTTGAAGTCAGATTTCAATATGGTATTTTCATTTTCAATAGAAAGCATGAAATTCTATTCAAAACAGCGAAAGAAAGATCTTTTCTTCAGTACAGTGTTGGGTTTGCTGAGTAGAAGCCCTCATTTGCTGCTGCTTTTTCTTACATCTTCCCATAACTGTTCTCTTGCATGCCATTTACTCCATGGATATTGAAGTATGCTGGGCTGTTGAACTTACCCTTCGTTTTAACCCAGTGCTATGCTTATAGAAGATTCACAAATACTTTGAGTGAAAAAATGAACACGTCTCCCAACTGGATAATTCAAGTCACCTGATAGTCTTACAAGTGAATTGGTTAAACACAGAGCACAGTCAGTTAATGTTTAACCTCATGAGTAATCAGGAAATGCACATTAAATCATTGATGATACATTGCTTTTCACCTATCACACACTGCAGTGACTTGTAAATTGCTACAAGCTTTCGAGAAAGCAATTTGGCAAAATGCACCCTAAAAGAGTTCATACCCTTTGTCAGGATAATAACCACATCCAAGAATCTATTCTAAGGAAACAATCAGAGATACACAGATTTTATATGAAGATATTAGTTGTAGCACTATTTGCAACAGTAAAAATATTAAGATTTCTGAAATCTTAATGTCTGAAAATAGAAGTTAGATAGATTATGCTACATTTCTATGATTAAATGCTGTGGATCCAATAGTAATCACATGCTTAAAGAATATTTAATGACATGCACAATGTTTCAAGTTAAGTTTTTCATTGTGTGTGTGTGTATATGAAAGACAGAAAAAGAGAGAGATGTTTAGAAAAATCTCCTCTGGTATAGGCAAAAAAATTGCAGCTGTATAATATGTATGAACAAATGTTTTTAAAGCGTGTTAAAGCTTCTGTAAAAGATAAAAGGTGCTTTTATAGAATTCAAGAATTGGATTTTACGGAGAGGGCAAGACAGGGGGAAATTATGTTGTAAGTAAGGATAGGTGTTAGGTTTGCACATAGGAGTAGTCTGGGTTAAAGTCTTATGTGTAGGGGGAGGAAATAAATGACAGGGCTGAGAAGGGCTAAAAGTCAAATTGCGACTCACATAAAGAGAGGAATTGCTATAAAAGGCTACACCACCTTCCTCAGTAGGAGCTAGGAAAAATCCCTCCCTGGAGAGTTGGTAGGGATGTATGTCTATTTTGTCTTTGTTTCTGGGTGAAAAAGAAAAAGAATGGGAGAAAAATAAAACTTTCCTTGAGAGACGATATTAACTTTGCTTACACTTACTGGAAGTTTGGGCCTGAATTTGCATTGCAAGAGACATGTCCAAATTTCCAAGGTAGAAACTTAAAAGTGCTATATGCTGGTAATGACCCCAGAGCCCATGTTTTATTTGTCTCCTCTTCCTTCTATTGATAAGTACGGGTTTCCTACCCTAAGGATATGAGGATGGCTGGACACAGGCCACAGGGCTGGCCATGGAGATGGAGACCCACATGTGCTCACAGCCTTGGGGAGGATGACAGTGTTATGCAGCCTCACTCAAGGGTTGCATTTGCAAACAGAGGAACATACAGGAGGTGTGAGTGGCGGTCTCCCTAGTATTAAGAGGCCAAGGTCCCCCCTGGTTCCTGTGGGAGGATGTGATTGGCTTGTTTGAGTAACTCTGCAGGCTGGTAGGGAACTGAAGCCTGCTGTCCAGGAATAAGCAAGCACTGTGCTTGGTCTCCATTATATGGAGGGTGGTTGATCCAGAGGACCTTATTCAAGCAGTGTAGTGTGGAAAGAGAGTCATTGTTGGCCTTTTGATGCCCTCCACATTTCAGATGCCAAGGTAGTGCATATTATTGAATCTTAATTTTAGGCTTTAACCATGCCCAGAAGAAACAAAAGCAAATAATCTCTGGAGAAATGCAGCCTCAGGAAATCCACAGATGTGATATTCCAGGAACTATCTCTAGACATAGGAGAAACCAAACTGAGTGAGAGTTATATTAAACAAAGAACAATAGAATCATATCTTTAATCACTAGATGTTAGAATTATAGAAATATAAAATAATATGTTTAACATGTTTTTAAAAAGGATAGTATAAAAGAATGACAGAAGGAAAAGAGACTACCAAAATCGACCAGGGAAATTTGATAACTGAAATAAATAGAGATTTTAGAAATGAAATTTGAAACCGAATAAACTGATGAAACAGTAAATTAGAAACAGTTGTAGAAGGAATTAGCAAACTGGAAGAGCTACCTGAAAAAATGAAAGGTTAGGAGACTTGTACAAAAGAATGGCAGGCTCCAGAAAATATCTACTCAGTGTTTCAGGAAATAACAGGAAGAGTGAAGTAGAACTATTTCAATGTATAAATATTGAAAGAAAATGAACCTTAGATTCAGAAAATCCAGTGGATCACAAGCAAGCAAAAAATGAATATTTTAAAACTGAACAAAAGAAAAGTGCTTAACACAAGCCAGGCAGAATTCTAAGCAATTTACGTATGTTAACAGTTAATCCTCAAACGTGTGAAGTTTTTTAGGCACAGAAAACTTAAAATAATATGGCTAAGGTTTCATTGCTAGCAAATTATAGGGGCAGTCTGGCTCCTGACTTCTTGCTGTTAAGGATTCTATGGTACTGTCTCTTGAAGAGAGTCTCGAGTTGGTACATCTTAGTGCAAAATGGTAAGGTACCAAAAGCAGAGAGATCTTAAAAGCAGTAAGAAAGAGAAGACAGATAACCTACAAAGGAAAGATAATTAAATAGATAGCTGGCTTCTCAACCGAAATTGAAGCCAAAAGAAAAGTGCTTGGAACAAATAACCTTCAATCTGGAATAATCTTTCACGAGTGAAGGTAAAATAAAGACACTCAGCCCAATAAAAATGAAGAGAATTTATTACTAACAGGCACACAACAAAAACACACAAGACAAAACAAAAATCCCCAAACCAAAACATACTTCAAGTAGAAGGATTAAGGATGGAGGGATGAAACCTGGTATATTTGTGAATCAGTGGAAGGAAAACATGGGATGTGGGCAGACATTACAAATACTTCCATAAATCTAAAATAACCACAAGAAACATTTTAAAAAGATCCAAATAGTCATTCAGACATTATCAGACTAACAACAAATAGAAAATGATAGGCAATAAAGGGCATTGCAAAGTCACCATCTAAAACAGAAAGACACAGAAAGATTAAAGGATGGAAAACTATATACCAGGAAAACCTAACAGAGCCCAGAAATGGCTCTCACATTTGCTCTGCTCTCTCTTTCATTGCTCTGTTGTCTATCACAGAGACCTCTATTCCCAGGTTCCCTTGCCTTCTTGTTTACTGTAGTTTTGGTCCCTGGGAAAAGTACTGACAGAGACCAGAGGGCAGAAAAAAAGAAGACAGAAGAAAGTTAGCAGCTTTCTCTTTTCTGCAGCTCTGCCTCTTTTGGAAAGCCCCTCCCTCTGTGTTCAAAATAAAAAGTGACCTTGGCAGCCAAGGGGAGAGAGTTTGGGACATTTAAAAAACACAATAATGGAAGATAATACGAGAAAAAAGAATGTATATATGAATTGGCCAATTTTTGGACACAGCAGAAATTGACAGAACATTGTCAATCAGCTATACTTTAATAAATTTCTTTTTTTTTTTTTTTTTAAAGAAATGCCAGGAAGCCGGAGCTGGCTCTATGGGTGAGAGACTAGTGGAACAGGAGGTTGGTTTGGCAGGTGGGATTCTAGAATTCCTAGCACATTACAGACACTGGTAAGGAGTGGGTCTGGTTGCAGAGGCATGGACCCACTCTATCAGCAGCTGCTGAGGGTGGGGCAGGAGCCTGCAGGGGCGGATAAGGCCAGTGCAGCTGAGATTCAGGGGAGGGTTAGGCATCAGGTTCTCTTGGGCCAGGGGAGCCCCAGCATCTTCTACTGTCCTGAGTGTGCGTGTCCACCAGGAGAAAAGAGCTCCAATGGAGCCCAAACAGGGTCAGAGTGGTGTTATCTCCTGATACAGATTATGACCTTCTCTTGTCTGTGTTGCTAAAGTCTCTGGAATATAAATTCTAAGAGGATAGGACTTTGCCTCATTCATAGCTGTATTCCCAGTGCCCAGAACAGTGCCTGCCATACAATATTGCAAAAAATAACTTTCAATAAATAGGCATCAAAGTAACACATAGAAAAATGATAGTAACTAGGACGCCTGATTTTTTTTTCCTATTACTAGAGTAGACTAGGACTATAAATTAATATCATTTTTGAAATGGAGATTCTTTAATTTAGCTACATGGTTCCAGACTGTCAACATGTGTATAAAACACAGTCATCTCTTTCTATCTAATCATATCTTATCAGTGTCAGTAGAACACAATGGCCCTTTGTTGAAATATTTTTCAAGAGAATTTGCCTTTGGTGATAATGAAAATCTGGAAAGGAGAATCCTTTCAACTTCAAGACTTTTTGTTGTTGTTGTTAAAATGTATCACAGTCAAAGTTTTGTTTCAGTTTGATTATTAATTAAAACTTCCAACTGAGGAAGTAATTTTTCCCTTGTTAAGCATGATTGAATTAGGAAATGTAAGGAATGCACTTAAACTGTAATAAGAGTGTCACGTGGTAGTTTATTAAGCTTTTGGCTCTGATGTGCAGCCCAGAAAAGTCATTCTCTGTCTTCATGGATGAAAGGACTGAAACTGACAGAATTCATGAGCACGAAAACGTCTGTGTCATGCTTTGGGGAAGGCCAGTTACTTCGTCCAATTTCTAGTGCTTTTAGGCAGTAGGCAATCGTCATTTTAAGAGTAGCTACAAATATTCAGCTCTCTGTTGTCCTAATATGTGCCTGAATGTGACATCGAAGGAAGCAAAGACAATCATGACTCTTGATCTAAGGAGAGTTATGCATCTGAACCATGAAGGAACATGTTGGATAAGATTACCCCCGGAGATTTTTAGCACTTCTGCCTTTAGCCAGATCACTTACAAAGTCTGAGGCTGTCAAAACCAAAAGCATTCCCTTAACGCCTATCATTTCCAAGGTTTCTAGTATTATTTTCAGCACCACCAGTAGTCACTGTGCGTCTGCTTAGAACACTATGTAGTTTTGATACCCTTCAAGTAATTTCTATGTATTCTTTTTATTTATACAGATGGTCATGTCCTATGAGTAAACATGAAATAAATCTTTGTTGATAATGGTAATAATAAAAACCAGAAAATTTTTAGATATGAAAAACACTGTCAGGATTGTGATGCCCGTCTTAGAATATAAAGTGCATTCTGAGAATTAAGATGAAAACCAAACAATCCAATTGTGAAAGATCAGACGTTTTGAAAAAATTGCAAACTTGGTAAAAGCAGAAATTTTCAACTTAAATGGAGTGCTGAAATTGGTATGGAAGTGAAATGTTCTTTCAAGCATTTTAGAACCTTTTCTTTTGTAATAATAAATGTGGTTCCTATTATATTTCTTCTCTTTTGGCACTGTATCAATATGAATCATGATGAAATCAAGAAAATACATAATAACTGCAGACGGAAAAACACAGAAGTACTCATTACATTGTTAGCAAGTCTATACTGAGAAAAAAGCTTAGTGGTGGAATTTCTTATTCTAAATTTTAATGTTGGGGTAAAAAGTTATCTCCTGTCAACATTTATTTGAATCTGCCTAATTCTTTCTACTTCTGTAGCTAAAAGCCTCTACCACCTCCGCAGCAACCACCTTTTAACCTCTTTTCCTCTAATTCTGTCTCTCCACCATCCGCTCTCCAAAAGCAATCACAGTGATCTTTTAAAAATGTGCTTTGGGGCATATGCAATTTCCAAACACCCCATCCACAACCCCCCCTCCCCACCTTTCCCCTTAGGTAACCATAAGTTTGTACACTATTGTATATGGAATGGATGGCCAACAGGAAACTGCCGTAGAGCACAGGGAACTCTACTCAATACTCTGTGATAACCTATAGGGACAAGCGTCTGAAAAAGAATGGATATGTGAGGAGTTCCTGTCCTGGCTCAGTGGTTAACGAATCCGACTAGGAACCATGAGGTTGCGGGTTTGATCCCTGGCCTTGCTCAGTGGGTTAAGGATCTGGCGTTGCCGTGAGCTGTGATATAGGTCACAGACATGGCTTGGATCCCGCATTGTGGTGTAGGCCAGCAGTTACAGCTCCAATTAAACCCCTAGCCTGGGAACCTCCATATGCCATGGGTGTGACCCTAGAAAAGACAAAAAAAGAAAAAAAAAAAAAAGGAATGGGTATGCGCATATGTTTAACTGAATCTTTTTGTTGCACAGCAGAAATGATCACAATGTTGTAAATCAACTATACTTCAATAAAACTTTCAAAAATGAAAAATAAAATAAAATGCGCTTTGGAACAAGTCTCTTTCCCACTTAAGGCTTCCCCAGATATCTTCTTCACACAAGATGCAAACCTGTATCCCTACCCCTGGCCTGGAAAGTCACATCTGATCTGGCCCCTGGTGACCTTCCTTACCTCCTGCCATCATCTTTCCTGATCACTGGACTCCAGTCACACCCACCTTCTTCTAACCCTAAAACACGCTGAGCTCTTCTATGCCTCAGGGCCTTTGTGCTAGCTGTCACTTCTGCCTGGGAGGTTCCCCTTCTGCCCAGAACATCTCAGAACTGCTTCTTTTTCTCCATTGAGCTCTCAGCTTAAATATCAACACTATAGAGGTGTTTCCTGGCCTTTCCCTGCCAAGTCACTACCTTGTCACTTTTTTTCTTTTTAGGGCTGCATCTGGGGCATATGGAGGTTCCCAGGCTAGGAGTCCAATCTGAGCTGAAACTGCTGGCCTACACCACAGCCACAACTCGGGATCTGATCCACGTCTGTGATCTACACCACGGCTCATGGCAATGCTGGATCCTTAACCCACTGAGCAAGGTTAGGGATCGAACCTGCATCCTCATGAAATACTAGTTGGGTTCGTTAACCACTGAGCCACAGTGGGAACTCCCACCATGAGATATTTTTGTCACAGCCAGATTGCTAAATGATTCAGTTCTTGCTGCTCAACTTCTTTACTTGTTTGCTGTGTAACACATACTGGAGAATGAACTCCATTAAGTCCAGGGACATAATATCCCCTTATTAACCCTATAAAGGCTGCAAGATCAGAGTTCCTGATGTGGTGCAGTGGGGTTAAGTCTTGAACCTGCATCAGAGATGCAGGTTCAATCTCTGGCCTGGCACAATGGGTTAACAGATCCAGTGTTGCTGAAGCTGTGGTATGGTATAGGTCCTAGCTGTGGCTCAGATTCAATTCCTGGCCCTGAACTTCCATTTGTTGTGGGTACCCCCCCCCAAAAAAAGGCTGCAAGATTGGTAGTTTTATCCTCTATTTAATTTTTGATGGTTGGAATTTCTGTCTTCTCTACTTTTAGTCTTGTCTACTTTTTTTCATTGACTTTTCCAAAGAATCAGCTTTTTGTTTCATTGATTTTCTCTATGATATTCCTATTTTCAATTTCATTAATTTCTCTCTAATTTGTACTCTTTCCTCTTCCTTTCCCTGGGTTTGTTTTGATCTTCTTTTTCTATATTCTCAGCAAAAACTTAGGCTGTTTATATGAGTCCTTTCCTTTTTTAATGTAAGCATTCGCTGCTCTAAATTTACCTCTTAGTACTACGTAAGTTGCATTCCATATATTCTGATACATTTTGTTTTTATTTTCATTCCATTCTATGTATTTTAAAATTTCTTTTGAGCCTCCCTCTTTGACCAGGGAATATCTGGAAGTGTGTCTTTAATTTTAATATGTTTAGAGCATTTCCTGCTGGGTCTCTAGTCATGGAGGTCTAATTTCATCCTACCATGATCAGAGAACACTTGTTGTTTGATTTCAATCTAAATTTGAGGTTTACTTTATAGTCCAGGATGCATTCTAGCTTGGTGTGTGCTCTATGAGCTCTTGAAAAAATTTGTATTGTTGGAGTTCCCATCGTGGTGCAGCGGAAACAAATCTGACTAGGAACCATGAGGTTGTGGGTTCCATCCCTGGCCTCGCTCAGTGGTTTAAGAATCTGGCATTGCCCCGAACTATAGTGTAGGTTGCAGAAAACAATTGCTAGGGTACTGCACTGCCCCTATGTGTACTGATTCCCAGAATAGGGGTTAGTCAGATAATTCATTGCCTGAAATTTTGCCAGGCTATGATTTCCTTATTTGAAATTCAGAAATCTTATAATATTGGTGAGTGCCCAGAATGTGTTTATGACTGAAAAGGATGAGACGGGGATGTTCTGTTACACAAAGATAGTACTTTTGCTTTGTGTTATCTACCAATTAGTACTGTTACGAAGTAGACATTTCTTGTTACATTGATCATATGCTTTGTTTGGAAAAATGATGTCCCAGTGCAAGATAAAACATTTATTCCTTAGACTAGTGTGCAAAGGCTTTTGTAATCTAAACTCAGTGGATCTCTCCAGACCCTCTACTCCCTCATGCACATCCTACCTTGAAAAACTATTTGCAGGAAGTTCCCATGTGGTATAGCAGGTTAAAGGTCTAGCCATGGCACAGGCTGCAACTGCAACATGGGTTTGATTCCTGGCCCAGGAATTTCCACATGCTGCAGATGTGGCCAAAAAAACCGACACACAAAACAAAACAAAACTATTTGCATTTCTAACGCTCTTCTTCAGTCTGAATCTTTTTTACATCCTATCCCATTTCTCTGAAATATCCAACCACATGTCATTATTCAGTCTCCAAAAAGATCTGTCTAGCTTTGTATTTATTTTGTGTTATTTTTTCATTAACCAGCACAGGACTGTCAAAATTTAGAATGTTCTTAGTTAAGTTTCTTTCTTGGATGACTTTTAGAATCTGAATCATTAATTTAATCCACACTGGCATATTATACAATGATATGGGGTCATCTTTAGGCAATGGCAGCAGCAGCTCCCAACCATGGGTATGCTATCCATTGGTCTTCATTCTAACATATGAGCCAAAAGGACAAATTTAGGTCTAACGGTTCATAGGAAGTCATAACATTGCATACTTTTTATGGCAGGCTGGAGAGATGCTCATCAAACTCATTACTTCTCTTTGAGCACACAATTAACTGTTACACTGCATTCCCTAGCCTCGGAGAACATAGATGGGGCCATATGAATAGTTCTAACCAAGGGGGTTTGAGCAGGAGTGACATGTATCATGTCTAGATTGAGGCAGATAAAAGTAATTGTACCTCCTCCATATCTCATATCCTCCCTCTTCAACTCTACCCTCACCACCTTCCAGATTACTGGTAAGAGGCCAACCTTTAAACTATGCAGTGAAGATGGTAAAGATTCCACACAAAACACACTGGAGTGGATTGGATCCCCCATCCCCTACGCTGAAATACACAGAGGTTGTTATTTTCTGCTGTTAGCAGACTCTGACTAATACATGTTTCATTATTTAGCCAAGTACCCTCATGATTACTATCTCTCTGGCACAGAAACTATGATTTTGAAGAATGATGAATATCCAGCAATTTTTCTCATACTTTTTATAAACTCATATAGCCATAAATATTTATTAAGTCTTAACTCTATGGGATTACCAAACTCCAAGTAGGGGAAAAGTATTCCCTAAGGAATTCTTGACTTATACATAATAGGGATAATGCCATAGCAATCTGTGTGTGCTCATTCATTTTACCCAGGCTTCTCTGAAGGTGCCAAAACTTGCCTGGGAACCCATGCCACACGGCATTCTGGGTCTCTTAGGGAAGTCTTGTGCACTAGATCCTATTTCTTTCTGCCGACCCAAGGATACTCTTCCAGAAATTCTCTCCTTCCTCTTCTGCATCATCAGTGTTTTTGCTCTCTGATGGTTCTTCCTATCACCACGCCAACATGCTATTGTTTTTCTCATGTTACATAGAAATTCTCTGAACACCACATCTGCCTAGTTTATATTTTCATTTCTCAGCTCCTTTTTGAAAGAGAACTTTTCAGAGAGTTGCTCATATTTGTTTCCCTTCCTTTTTCCTGTTCTTATTTTCTCTTAAGCCCCCAGAAGACTTTTGAGAACCCCACTGAGCTACCCTTGTCAAGGTCACCAAAGAATATCCACATTACATTCAGTTGCCAGCTCTCTTTTGTGCTCCCAATTGGTACTTTCTTCCTGTGGTTTGAGGAAGTCTCTTTAGCTTTTCCTCCAAGTCACTGGCTACTCCTTCTCAGTCTTTGTCTTAGTGGTTTCCCTTTGTGGTCCATGAGGCCTTGATTGCAGAGTGCCATAATTTTAGTTCTTGATTTTCTTTTTTTCTCACCTATTTATACTCATTTTATACTCACATATATGTTGTCCTCATCTAGTCTTGTGTCTTTGAAAACCCTTCAAGGCTGATAGTTCCCAAACTGGTGTCACTAGCTCAGAATTTTTTCTCAAATCACAGATTCATCACTCCATCTCTCTATGAATATCTCCACTTGGGTGAACAGTAAATAATAAGATGTCTCAAACACACACTGTCCACCTGATAAAACCTTAGGTTTCTTTCTGCTCTTTCTATGGAGAATCTTTCTCATCTCATTGGAAGATAACCCTGCATTTCCAAGTTTGGGGAGAAAGACCTTGGGGTTATTCTTGATCTTCTCTTTCATGCACACTCCACCATCACATCTTCAGGAAATCCCTTTGGCTCTGTTTTTAAGATAGATTCAGACTCTAAAGTCTTCTCACTGCCTCCACCATTACTATGCTTCCTTTCCTACCTGGCCTCCCTGTTTCTATTCTTGTTTTTCTACTATCTGTTCTCAACAATAGACAGGTTGATTCTCATAAAATGTGAGTTAATGGTTTCCCTTCTCTCCTAGAATTCTGCCCGTGGCTGCCTATTTCATAAGCGCTGAGGCCAAAGTCCTTACAAGATCTTACATTTTCAGGCCCCTGATTACCTATTTGGTCTCATTTCCTACTTATCTCCCTCTTGTTCACTCAGTTCTAGTCATTTTGCCTTCCTTGCTTTTCCTTGGACATGCCAGGAATTCTCCTAACCTGTGCACTGTCATTTCCCTCTGATAAGAACACTCTTCTCTTAATTATCAGACTCCTTCAAGTTTTAATTCAAATGGCAACTTTCCAAAGAGGCCTATGCTGGGCACCCTATTTAAGATTGCTGCCAGTCTTTCCTCTGTTCCAGCTCTCCCAACCCCTTACCTTGCTCCATTTTTTTTTGCCTTGCACTTATAATCTTGTAATACTCTCTATAATTTACCTATTTATTATGCTTTTGTTTTTTGACAGCCCCCACTTCACCCCACTGCCACTAGAATCTAACTTCCACAAGGGCAGAAAGTTTAGTCTGTTTTGTTCACTGATGTATTCAAGAACCTAAGAAAGTGCCTGGCACAAGATACATGCATGATACATATTTATTATGTGAGTAAATAAATGAATCTTCCACTTGAGAAAGTCAAAATCATCATCAAAGATACTAGAAATTCCCATTTCTAATCACTACAAATTAGTGACTTTCATCTTGTTTATACGAAAAAACAATCATTTATCATCTAACAGATCATGGAAAGATTCACAAAACAACAAAATATGTAGTCTGGCACTAAACTAGTAAACAGCCAGTGTTATTTTTCCAATGAACATCAGAGGACCTTTACCAAAAATAGAAGGTCTTTGATGCTGAGATATAAATAAAAGCCAACACTCCAGCTTAATTAGATTTCGCAATTCAGAATATGAACAAATCAAGTCTTTGTAACTATTTTCGATGCTTATTAAAATACATTATTCATATTAACATCATAAATCATACTTGGAATGTATTCTTGATTTGCTTTATTAGTCCTGTGGTTGCATAAATGTAACTATTGATTGCTTTTATATTATCTGAAAATTGCTTAAACTTGTAGCTTCTAAGCTAATGTTTCTCAAAATGTGTTCTAAGAAACACATTTTGGACTCCACGTTTCATGAAAATGTGGAGTCCAAGCTCAGGTGAGTTGGAAAGACACTGACTGAAACAGGTTTCTTTACTAAGGGGCTACATTGTGAATTTCAATTTTTAAATTTGATGGGCAGCACTTCCTAAAGTTACTTGATCACAGAACCTTTAGTCAAGGATCATTTTAACTTTGGGAAATGATGTTACACACAAGTAATATATCAAGTACCAGATATTTGGTCAAATTTGTGATGGTGTTATCTCTTCACAAAAGATTACTTAGTGATAGCGATTTGTAGAATATTGGTTATACAAGTAGAAAAGTTTGCAGATGTCTGGATAGAAGATATCCAAAACCTAGGTGGAAAAATAAACATTTATAATATACTAACACAGAGGGCATGGAGGTGTCATGATAGTGAAAACTAGAAGGAAATGGTAAATACAGAAGGAATAAAAGTTGAGAAAAGGATGGAGAGAGAGTTAAAAAAAAGACCATAATTGATGCTTTTCTTTCCTGTTAATGCAGCCAGAATCCAGATTTGGGACCAAAAAAAAGGAGAAAGCTCTATGGAGAGCCCTGAGCCTGTGTCTTAGTGAAAATGACAAGAGTGGAGGCCCCAGCTCTAGTCTTCACTCTTTTTCTTCCTACATTTGTATGAAAGTGATCAAGAGTAAGCAAAATGTGCATTTCATACAATATGGTTGCTTTTTTTTTTTTTTCCTAAGAAAAGAGCAAATAGCCTCAGGAAATCAGATTCTTGTGACCTTTGTTACTCTTTATTACTAAAGTAGTGTTCATTCTCAGACTCTAAAGGACATCTGATTAGTAACACATGGGTGACATCATTGAAAAAGCATAATCTGTGTGTCATGAAATGTTACTTGAAAATAGTAGTGGGAAAAAGTTTTGTCATTTGGGGAAGGATGTCAAGAAAACATCTCAGTCAGTTATTTGTTGGATTTATTGGTGAAAAAAGCACACATTTTTACTGATTTGACTTTGGCTCAATATTGAACAATTCGGGGCTACAAAACTGCACATTGAGATATCGCTTAGCATTTGAAAATTATGGTTTATATTTGACTATGCTGCTAAATGGCCTATAAAGAATTATATACATTTGATATTTAATAGGTTCAACAAATATACCCCCTGTTCCTGAGGATGATCCATTTTAAGCAGGTGAGTTCAGTATTTATGGAGCAAGGTTATTTAGGAGTGAGGCATATCATTTGAATAAGGCTATATTCTGACCAGTTGGTTCTCACATTGTATTAGTTAATTGATGCAGCTTACTTACTTAGTTTTAATAATATCTATTACTGGGTTAATACCTTCTGCACTCTGTGTGGATGCCAGGGAGAGGTAAAGTCAATTGGGTGCCTTTCCTCCTTGGGTGCTGGTCTTGACAGTGGCTTCTGCAGCGTCAGAACCTGCTTTTCCAGCCCAGTGGCTTCTGCTGGATTGTAAACCATCGGCTTGCTTTTAAGAGTGGGAGCAGAGCCTATAACGACGACAGCCAGTCCCAGCTTAGTTCATTGCTTCTGCCACCTGCCTTCTGGCTTAATGTTGGAAGCAAGAAGCATGCAATTAAGTATGAGGAAATGAAAATAAATGACACCGTTCATTGCACATTACAAAGTGCCTGGCAGAAAGAATGCTGTTTGTAGAGACCCAGTGGCTCTACAGAAAATGCGATTCTGCCTGAGAACATGCTGGGGACTGAGACAGTGACCCACGTTTTCTCTGTAACCTATTGTGACCATAAACCAAATAAATTACAGGTGCAACTCTATAAATGCCCAGGACATTTACTGTTTAATGATTTGTAGAGAGTCAATAATTAAATTTGAGTATAAGGGAATATAGTCATAGTGACATGTTTCAGCTGATTTGTCAGGTAAATTCTATAAAACATAATGACTTTGAAGTAAATAATTGATTCCTTTTGGACGACCAATCATTTGGAAATTGTTTTATAAAATAACAAATATTGGAGCCCAATTTATTTTCACAATCATTTATTTAAAAGGTGTTTAAGTATTGGGCTCACTCATAAAAGAATAAGTGGATGGGTTCTGGATGCTCCCTTAAGTTCTATACATGGATAATTCTGCCTCTTTTCCAGAGCTGAGGGTGGCACATTGCTCTTGATGCAGAACCCAGGGGAGCACCTCTGAGCTGGCAGAGAATCTCAGAAGCCTTCCGTTTTCTATGACTTCATCCTAAGATTTAATCTAGTTAATCAAGGCATCTTTTGGACTTGTATATCACTTCAAGGAGACAATAGCCTTACAGAGCTTTCCACCATACAGACTTAATACATGCTGCAGAGAAACTGCAGAACAATTTATTATATGTGATATCTTTATTTTTAACATTTTTTTTTGTCTTTTTAGGGCTGCACCCATGGCATATGGAAATTCCCAGGCAAGGGTTGAATCAGAGGTGTAGCTGCCAGCCTATTCTACAGCCACAGCCACATGGGATCCAAGTCACATCTATGACCTACGCTCACAGCAATGCCGGATCCTCAACCCACTGAGCGAGGCCAGGGATCAAACCCACATCCTCATGGATACTAGTCTGGTTCATTACTGCTGAGCCATGACAGGACCCATGATATCTTTGAAATATCAAGAAGGTTGGGGATTTGTATTTAAGAAACTGAGGATTGGTTCTTACAATGAATCCATCATCACTACTTGGAGGAATCCCATGTTACAAAGAATGGATCCTGCAGGTTTTTTCTTTGTGCTGAAATCTGCCACGGGCAGGGGAGAAACAAGCTCTGGTCAACATTCCAATGATGATGGGCCTGGGAAACGGTCCCTCTGAAACTGGATAAGAACCCAGTGATTAACAGTACTTGATGTTTTAAACAGTTATGGTAATTTAAATGGCTGATGTCAACATTGCTACTATCAGCAGCAACCTAATGCTTCAAGTTTCGTTAAAAATCATGTATTTGAATTCACATTTTCATGTTGACTTGCTCAGCAAGTAGAGCACAGAAGTTACAGATCCAGATGGTGGATGCCATCATGGCCTTGGATGCACTGCCTGGAACCCCTTCATAAATGAAGAACTTATTCTCTCGGCCACCAGGATGCTGCTGGAAGAGGGCTCTTCCTTGTGGTTGTCTTAGCTCGAGACCACTGCCCTCCTTGGCGTATATATCTCCTTCTAATGACTGATCGGCATGGGATGGAGGGACCTGGCTTTCTTGTCCTAACTCAGAACTAGGGAGTTGGAAGGGATGCAATTGGAAAGTTGGTGACAATGACATCTGGGGAAAATATGTGGATAAATCTCTACAAATGGTCCCAGAGTATATGAGAGCTGTGTCTCTTGTGACCTCAGCAGAACTGGATGATAGGATTTGTTTTGTTGATATGGGTCTCCCTTCCCCAGGTACCTCATCTTGCCCAAGTGGCCATGGTGGCAGGGATCAAGGGCGCACATGGGCTCAGCAAAATAGATGTCTGCTCACCGAGGCTAGATGGCTGCAGCTCCTGCTGAATGCTCCATCTGCCAGCGCAGAGACCAGCGCAGAGCCTGCAATGGGACACACTTCCCCAGGGGATCGGCCAACCACGTGGTGGCAGGATAATTAAGCTGCAGCACTTCCATCGAGGAAGGGGCTGCATTTCATTCTTGCTGGAATAGATTATCACACTGGGTGTGGACTTGCTTCTCTTGCCTCCAATGCTTCTGGAAAACCCACCATTTGTGAACTCATAGTCTGCCTTACCCACTGTCATAGCATCTGACACATTAGCACTTCCCAGCAAGGAACAAATTATACTTATATGGAGCCAGGGGGTCCATGCCCATGGACTTCTCTGGTCTTAACTGTGTTCACCACCATCATGAAGCAGCTTGCTTGTAAAATGTTGGAGTAGCCTTTGATACAGTGAGTTATGGTATCAATTAGGTGACAATGCCACATGGGGTGGGACAGTGTTCTCCCGGAGGCAAAATATGATCTCACTTGGCATCCAATACACAGTGCTATTCCTCCCATAGTCACCCATCTGGGAATGAAGGGGTGAAAACAGGAGTGTCTTTGCTCATTACAACCCCACAATATCCACTACTGAAAGTTATACTTCCTGTCACTGCTACTTAAGGCTCTGCTGGTCTAGAGGCCTTAACTTCCAAAGGGAAGAATGATTTCTCAGGGGAACCCCAAAATAGTTCTACTGAACTGGAAGTGAATATTGTCACTTGGTTTAGAAGGATTTTTAAAATTCCAAATTTATCTTCTTTTCTAGAATTGTCTTCCATCTCTTTGACTTCTAACCAATGTTTATTTTCTGTAGCTATACTTATATTTACTTACAGAGAAAGAGAACATAAGAGTAGCACACTCCTTCTTTGTCAGCTATCAAGAGGAGAGGGACATTATTTTGTAACTCAAAGCAGTAGCAACAAAGCAGGAAAAGCTCAGGCTTTGAGCCAGATGGGCAGCTGTGTTCAAATCCCAGCTCCTTGATCTACTAAATTACTTAATTTTTCTGAGACTTAGTTTTCTCATCTGTCAAACAGGGATAATGATACCTGTTATATATCCATGTGGTGAGTGTGAAATAATTAAAGCAGAAGCAAAGCACATCTTGGACTCAGCCTAGTGCCTACTTGGTCATCAGGAGGGACAGTGTTGGTTTACGCTTCCTGTCTTGCAATCATTATCATAATGATATTAATTAGGATTTATAACTCTGTTAATGATTATAATAATTACTAATAGCACACCATTTCAATCTCAGAAGTTAAGATGATGAATTAGATGTTCACTCTAATCATTGTCAAATGTTGGTTTGCATTTGCCACTCTTTTATTGCTTATTGTTGAGAAGATTGCCATAAAGTAGGTAGAATTCAGAAGTAGTGTTTACCTATGACTTGTAAACTCAGGTTTTGTTTTATTTTATTATCATTATTATTTTTTTGCTGCACCTGCGACAGATCGAAGTTCCTGGGCCAGAGATTGAATCTGAGTTGCAGCTGCAACCTATGCCACAGCTGTGGCAATGCCAGTTCATTAACTCAATGGACCACAGTGGGAACTCCCTAAACTTAGATTTTAAATGATTGCTGGAACTCCAAGTTTTATTCTGAATAAAAGAGAGCGTAGGTGTTGAAATTTGACCAATGATGAAAACTGATTACCTTATTCCAAGGGTTGGCTTTATTCAAGGGGATGATAAAACTGATACCTTCCATTTCAATAGAGTCCTTGAAGAAATCTTATGATAAGTCACATTTAAACTTTATGATGTGAAAGGCTAAAAAAATGTTCAGGAGAATCATTGCTGCCTCCCATTTTTAATCACTTTTTAAACTGGGATTTCTTGTGCATTTTTGCACACAAGGAATTCTAGTGGGTAGGGTCCTCAGTGGCTTTCTTGGCATGTTCACCAGAGGTGAGAAGTAGGCTCATGCCCCTCCATAGCCTCTGAGGATGCGTTTCTTATCCTTTCTTTGCTGGACAATTTAGAGAAGAATGATCTGTCAGAGTATTTATAGAAGCCATTAGCACGATGAGTGAAGGCTTCGGATAACTGATGGCTCTTTAAAAATATGGCCTTAAGAAGAGGAAAGAGAAACTTGTAGGGTGTCTTCCAAATAGCAGATTGCTATATTTGGGTGGTCTGAGGATTATGACAAATGTCAAGGACCACACACCGCACAAAAACAGCTCATTATAGCTGCACACGCAGAATGCCATGTTCAAGGTTGAGTGGCTGATTTTGCTGCAAACACTAATTTCCAGATTATACAATTTGAAATTTTTAATTAGCCATGAATCCTTGTAGGGATAACTTTGCTATGCCTCTTTATGTGTTGTAAAAATAAGTCAGACTCTGCTTCAGCCACCCAAGACCTCCAATAAAGGTTTCTGTGTGATAGTGATAGTTTCCTCTTCAAATGCTAATTTTGAAAATTCATATTTCAGAAGAATTAGTGGCTCAATTCTGTGGTCATTCTGCATTTCTAAATGTCATTAAAATTAATGAATTCTGAAAATGAAAAGAATAAAGCTGGTCTTTTCAGTTTGACTGAAATGTTCCTATTGAATAACATCAGATCCAGTAAATCACTTAAATCTGTTGGTGATACACACCTTTTAAATGACTGTTGGATTCATGCACAATACTTTTATTGTTGAGGATGTGGTGTGAACAGTATGGAGGACAAAATAATAAAGATTCATTGAGTGTCCTGAGCTATTTAGACTCAATATGCATCATATTGAGAGAATGCAAAAATTCAATGAAATGCCAAAACCACCATCGTTGGTAATGGAGGCATTCCAGAAAAGATTGCATTCTTAGGGATGTCGCCAAAAGATATTTTAGTGTGTGTTTGTACACAAAAATATGAATAAATATATATGGAAAAATAGAAAGCATATACTATATATGGATATATATTTATATTTGTATATATATATTTATATTTGTGTGTATATATATATATTTAGAATGTTACAACGGACCAGATAATATAATTCTATGTATTAAATGCAGGGTTACAGATGGACTACCAACATTCTTGCCTCCCTTATTTAACTTTTGCATTTCTTTCCTCTACTGAGCAGGTTATGTCAAATCATTTCCTACTGACTCTATGAGTGTATGTTTTCCCTCTATTCCAGATCCCTCCAAATTCATGTTGTAGAGAGTCTATGTAGGATAGTGGATTTTCTTCTGAAGTTCTAGAACTCAGATGTTTCTATAATTTTCTTGTGGGCTTAAAGCTTCAGGAAGCCAAAAAGTTTTGATTCTTTAATGTTTTTTCCTGTAGGCTGTTCTAAACCCGTGCCATCTAAACCAAGGGGTGCACTGGAGTTGCCATTGTGGCTCAGTGACAACGAACCAGACTAGTATCCATGAGGATGTGGGTTCAATTCCCGGCCTCACTCAGTGGGTTAAGGATTCGGTGTTGCTGTGAGCTGTGGTGTAGTTCACAGACTTGGCTTGGATCCCGAGTTGCTATGGCTGTGGTACAGGCTGGCAGCTGTAGCTCCGATTCAAGCCCTAGCCTGGGAACTTCCATGTACTGCAGGTGTGGCTCTAAAAAGCAAATAAATAAATAAATAAATAAATAAAATAAGAGGTGCACTTGTGCAACCTTGTGATTTATCTGTAAGCATCCCGTCTTGTATGTGGGGACACCAAGGTATAGAGAGGTCAAGTGCCTCCTCTGAGTTCAGACTCGGTCATAGGAGCCAGAGCTGGAGGGCTGTCTCTGTGCATAGTGTGACCAGGCGGGTCCCCTACGGTGTTTTGGGTGTTGGGCCCTCTCCAGTACCATTTTATAGCTGTCTCATCTGTAAACATTGTTCCTGAGATGTACACTTTATTGTACCCAGGTTTCAATCCATTTCCTTTGGTCTCAGAACCAAGGGCTTGGTTTTCTTCAGAACAATCATTTCTTCAGATTTTCCTTTCGACCCAGTTTCTCTAGCTCTCCTCTACATTTAGAGGGTTATTTTGTACAAGAATATTTTCTTCTTCTCTGTGGGGACACTATGGGTGAGATAAAAGTCGAGGTCTAGCAGTTCCATAACAATCAAATTTTCATCCTTGATTTTCCAATTTTGTTTTGTAGGATGTGAAAGTGATCAGCTAAACACTGTGCGCCTAAGTATTTTAATCTATAAAGTGATGCCATTTGGGCCTGCTTTCTTCACAAGGTTCATGTAAAGAATAACATATAAAATAAATTTGAGGAGTTCCCATCGTAGCGTAGTGGAAACACTCCAACTAGGAACCATAAGGTTTCAAGTTCGATCTCTAGCCTCACTGAGTGGGTAAGGATCCTGCATTGCCATGAGCTGTGGTGTAGTCTGCAGACATGGCTTGGATCTGGCATTTCTGTGGCTGCGGCGTGGGTTGGCAGCTGTAGCTCCGATCAGACCCCTAGCCTGGGAACCTCCATATGCTGTGGGTGCGGCCCTAAAAAAGCAATAAATAAATAAATAAATAAATAAATAAATAAATAAATAAATAAAATTTGGAAACACTCAATATTAAGAAAAAGTCATCAGAAAACTAGGCCACCGATAACTGGAGGAAAAGACTGGTTTATCATAGATAATTATGCCATGGGCCACCAACTCGGAACATGGAATTCTCAAATCAGTGAAAATCCACAAGCAGTTCCCTAAATTCTTTCTATTTGTTTAAACTTCCTTTGCATCATGCTGTCTTGCTTTCTCCCCTCCACCAAAAAAAAAAAAAAACCAAAAAACCCTACCTGAATAAGTTTGTTTTATTCATTAGCTAATTTGATTTTGAATTTTCTTCTGTTGAGCCTCTGCTATATAAGCAATGGCAGTATAGTCTGAATCCTGACCTAATTTATTGCTCTGGTCAAATTAGTTAACTTTTCTAAGACTTTATTTAAAAAGTTCTTTTTTGGTTGTGCCCATGGTATACAGAAGTTCCAGGGTCAGTGATCACCCTGACCTGGATTCTTAACCTGCCAAGCCACCAGGGAACTCCCTCTAAGACCTTTTATTTATTTATTTTTTTGGCCACATCTATGGCATCTGGAAGTTCCCAGAGCAAGGATCAAACTTGTGTCACTGTAGCAAATCAAGATGTTGTAGTTGACAATGCCAGATCCTTAACCTGCTGCACCACAAGGGAAGTCCTATTTTTAAATAAATTGTCATTCCTTTCATAAGGATAGAATGAGATAATGTTATTTGTAGAGTGCTTAGTATTGTGCCTTGATATTTGGTATTTGATAAATGGCATCTGTCTGGTATCCTGATTTATTCATCACCATGATTTATTCTGAATCAAGACAATATTTACACATTTTTCTTTTTTTGATTAATGATTTGACCAACTTCCTAGGTGCATATCTAACCCAGGTAATTGCATAAGAAATTTTAAAAATTGTGAATATGCTTATTTAATAGAAATATTTTTGGAGTTCCCATCGTGGCGTAGTGGTTAACGAATCTGACTAGGAACCATGAGGTTGCGGGTTCGATCCTTGGCCTTGCTCACTGGGTTAAGGATCCTGTGTTGCTATGAGCTGTGGTGTAGGTTGCAGATGTGGCTCAGATCCTGCATTGCTGAGGCTCTGGTGTAGGCCGGGGGCAACAGCTCCGACTGGACCCCTAGCCTGGGAACCTCCATACGCCGTGGGAGTGGCCCTAGAAAAAAAGGCGAAAAGACAAAAAAAAAAAAAAAAAAAGAAAGAAAGAAAGAAATATTTTTAACATTTTCTTGTGGAAAATAAAGTCCTGCACCTCACCCTGGAACCTGTTATGACTAAGCTGAGGTCAAACATGGGACTAAGTTCCTAGATTTCTCTGCTTAGGCCATTGATTTCGTTGCTGACTGTTTTGATCATGATGTCTCTTGCTTCCTGTGCTTAGATTCTTGCCTTTAAGTTGTTAATGCAGTCAGAGGCAAGCAGTTCATTTTCACTGTTAACCAAAGAAGTCAACTGGTCATGCAGGGGAAAAAATATGTCAAGTTAAAACTTCAAGCTGATATCTGATTTTTCTAAATAAATATTAGGATTAAATCTTTGGTATGGCATAAAGATAAATTATTGAATTTATTGTCTTTTAGGATTTTTGCTGAGGCAAATCCCATATCGATGGTGGTAAAAATCATTTGGGAGGCATATGTCAGGGGCTGGAGTTCTGGTCTTGGTTCTGTCTCCAAATAGGTGGGTAATGATACTGGAATGCTGGTCAAGGACTTCATTTTCTCATCTGCAAAATGAGTAGATTAGAGGTTCTCCAGATTCCTTGCAGCAATAGAATTTTATGAGGTTGCTAGGCATTTGGTGACCTGAGTTTCAGTCTTGGTCTACTTGTGTAAACTCAGAAACTGATATAAACTTTTTACCACACATGTGTCTGTTTAAAATGAGGATGCTAGAATTAGGAGAAAAAATGGTGGGATAAAAATTCTTTTTTTTTCTAAGCATTTTTATTACTAAGAACTAAACCAACAACCGGTCATACCACAACACCAGCAAACCAAGCTACATTTTTGGTTAAAACCCATGATAGTCTAACATCATAATAAACAAACTCACAAAGCTAATTGAGCACAATTCTGGGAAAACGGTTTAAGCTGATGAGACAACTCAGCTGTATTACCATGTAACCTTTAGATTTTTACTAGAAAGGAAAAGAAACCAAGAAAATAAAACAATTCAAGTAGGAAGATAATTGTTAATCAAGGCATCTGGGGTGATGGGAACCATAAGAACAAATCATTAAAATTCTGTCGTTTCAAAAACTCCTTCCTCACAAGTATTTCTTTAGAAATTACTTCAGCTAAATAAATATGATTTGATATTTACATTCAGTCCCTGGTTTGGGAAATTCCATATATACGCCCCAGGTGCGGCCATAAAAATAAATAAATAAATAAATAAATAAATAAATAAATAAATAAATAAATAATTCTAATAGACTTGTAATCAAAAGATGAGAAAAGAATTGCTTTCCTAATAGGGTATGTTTTCTGGGATGGGATAGGTGTCTTATAAAAGCTAAATAAATAACAAGTAACACCTTATATTTACCTTGCTGCAGGTGAATAAATAAAGTGACAGAAAATAAATTATTTTCTCTGCTGGCTAAGCACAGAGTCAACCTTCCTTAACAAGGCAATGAAGCAACAGAGCAATACTTTGCTTTTTACCTTTATTATGGGAGAATCACATCTCAAGGGAAGTCAGCTTTCAACTTCAGAATTACAGGAAACATAGTTATCATTGCCAGTATTTTAATACATACAGTCAATCTACAATTACTCCTTTAGTTCCTACTTAAATATTCCTTGCCATAAAAAAATGCTTTAGGACCAACTTGTAAGACTCTAAAAATAAGTTATTTTAAAGCCACGGCACATAACATTTTATATAGATAATATAGACACATAGATATCTGCACAAGACTAGCATGTTTTATTTTTTCAAATTGTGTCTTTGGACACAATTTTTAAAATTTAAATATTCTTAAAAACATTTTTTAATTTTAAGAATTGTGTCCAAAGACACAATTATAAAAAATAAGACTTTTTTCCTCTTTTTTTTTACCTTGTTATATTTGTCTGTTTATTTATTTTTTTATTTCTTATATTTTTATTTTGATAAAATACAACCATTTAAACCATTTTAACTGTTCCTTTCAGGACATTAAGTACATTCACACTGTTTTTCAACCATCACCACCATCTGTCTCCAGAACTTTCTTACCTTCCCAAACTGAAACTCCATACTGATTAAATAACTCTTTATTTCCTCCCCACCCCATCCCGGTCCCTGGAAACCACCATTCTCCTCTCATTCTCTGTAAATGTGACTGATCTAAATGCCTCATATAAATGAACTTTAAATTATTTTTCCTTTCATGACTGGTTTATTTTATTTAGCATAATGGATGAATTGTCAAGGTTCATCCTTTCCGTAGCAGGTGTCAGAATTTCCTTTCTTTTGAAGGCTGAATACTAGCCAGCAATAGTGGAAAAATTAAAAATACCTATCAGAGACTTTCATAAGGCCTTCCAACATCACACTCAGAGGGACATAGGGGAATTTAATAAGTGGATGGATTTTGGAGGGGAGTATGCAGAAACTATCTCTTCCATATGCATATCAGCTCTCTGGCCACTCTGTAAGTGCCAATAGCTTAGCAGATATTAAACATTATTTTAATTGCATATTTACTTGTTGCCTTTGAGCACTAGATAATGCTCTTGGAAGTCAGGGATTATGTCTTATTAACCATGACTTCTCTGAAAATTAGCATTGGACTTGGCACAGAATGGCATTCGTTATTTCTTTGCTGAAAGAATGGAATGAAGAAGTCAGAGGAACTAGTAAATTAACCTCTAATTTTTGTTTGTAATGTTTCCTGCTAATATCCTTTTTTTAAATATTAAGTGTTCTAATCCATGATCCTGGGGTAAACTGCATTTATTTAGGTCTTTTTAAATTTCTTTAAATGATAACTTGTAGTTTTCAGAGTATACATTTTACATTTCTTTTGTTAAATTTATTGGTAAGTATTTTATTCTTTTTGATTCTATTGTAAAGGGAATTTTTTGGCCATGCCAGTGGGATGCTAGAGTTCCAAGGCCAGGGCCTGAATCTGAGGTTAAGTGAATCCTTAACTTCTAGTCCACCAGGGAACTCCATTCTGCTGGTATCTTGATCATTGTTGGGTTTGAAACTAGTAGCATCTCATCTTTTTTGATATTTGTCAGAATTTATCACATTTTTTGAACAATGTTGGTGCTAAATAATTATGCTTTGAATCAGTATGGTATTTAGGGGGGATAAAATGTGGGCAATATTTTTATTTCATAAGGATGTGATAAGATAGAAACACATACCTACATAAGTATATATATGAAGCTTCTAACCTATACTCCACATATAGTAACTTATTTTTATTAGAACTGCCATGAAGAGTGAAATAATATGAAAAGTCAGCAATCTCTACTTTTACAGTCACCAACCTTACGATTTTCTACCTGGAACCTATTGATAAATAGGAAAATGAAATCCCATTAACCCTAACCTCTTTGAGACACCAGTTCTAATTGTGACATTTCTTAACCAAAGCAGTAAGAATGAGAATTTGGGGGCTAGGAATCTTATATTTTTCACTTTCTCTTGTTGTTTTCTCAACAGGTAGTCATGAGAAAGCAGAATGAAGAGCCAGAAATAGGTCCCAGCCCACTCCCATCCAGAGCTTTTGTGTATCAGGTGTTACTGGTAGAATATAGGTAACACAAGAGTGTGGACTTATACCTGTTCTGTTCATTTCTATGTCCCTAGAACTTGCCTCATAGTAAGCCTTCAATTCATGTTTTCCAATGAATGATTGCATCATTATTATTTAAATTTTAAAATTTAACAAAATTTCCTGCACTAATACCTGTAGGTTTTTATTCTAGAAAATGTTCAATGTTTGATGTTGTACAACAAATAATGTAAAAAAAGGGAGGGGATGATGATGGTGGGAGAGGCAGCCAGAAAGACATTTATGTAACCAATGGGGAAAGTATAAAAAAAAGTATTTTAAAACATCTCTTAGAACTTGTGCTACTATTACAAGTTTGGCTAAATGGCTGTAGTTGCCAGGGGTTGGGAGGAGGCAGAGATGAATAGACAGATCACAGAGTTTTAGGGCAAGAAAACTAGCCTTAATGATAACACAGTGGTGGATACACACCGTAATACATCTCAAAACCCAGAACATATGCAACACCAAGAGTGAACCCTGAAGGAAACTGTGGACTTTGGGTGACAATGACATGTCATGCAGATTCATCGCTGGTAACAAATGTATCACTCAGATGCTGGATGTAGATAGTGGGGAAGGTTGTCTGTGTGGTGACAGGGGTATTTGAGAAATCTTCGTTTCTTCTGCCCAAGTTTGTTGTGAACCTAAAACTGCTCTAAAAAATAAAGTTTATTAAAAAAGGGAGTTAGCCTAATGGTAACTTCTAGTGTATCTTCCATTGAGCATTAGAAAATAAAACCACTTCCCCTGGAAAATTAATAAACGATGTCTCTTTTGCTTTCCATCTTTGGCACCATGGCTTAAGCATTTCAGCTACAATGGAAAAAATTGTTACTTTTATTTTCCCAGAAATTATGAGTTTCATTTTATAATAAATGCATAAAAAGTATATGAAACTATACTGCTTTTTTTACTGCATAAATCCAGCAATGAATTAAATATATTAGTTCACTTCATAAACAGTAATTTAGAACCCAGATTACCCAGGGTAACATGCCAGGTATTCTAACAAATGTACAGATTTTTTTTTTAAATGATAACCTGCTTCATTTCTGAGGGATCTTGCCTTTTTCAGATATTTATATATTTTTCATTTGTTCCTCACAGCCCTGGGTAGTCAACAGGGAAAGATTTTTTTAAATTTTATTAGATTATAGCTGATTTACAAAGTTGTGTTAATTTCAGATGTACAGCAAGGTAAATTAGTTGTACATAGACATATATCTGTTCCTTTCAGATTCTTTTCCCATATAGGTTACCACACAATACTGAGTATATTTTTCTGAGCTATACAGTAAGGCCCCTTAGCCATCTAGTCTATATATAGTAGTGGGTATATATCAATCCCAACCCTGTAATTTATCCCCCCCATGTTGCCCCTTTGGTAAACATAAATTTGATTTTGAAATGTTGAGTCTGTTTCTCTTTTTTTAAATTCTATTGCGTCATTTCAATTACATTCCACATATTAGTGATCTTATATGATAATTGGCTTTCTCTGCCTGACTTACTTCACATAGTATGATAATTTCTAAGTCCATTCATGTTGTCGCAAATGGCATTATTTTATCTTTTTATGGCTGAGTACTATTCCACTGTATATATGTACTACATCTTCTTTATCCATTCCTCTATCGAAGGACCTTTTGGTTGCATCCATGACTTGTCTATTGTAAATAGTGCTGTGATGAACACTGGGGTGCATGCATCTTTTCTAATTATGGTTTTCTCTGGATAATCCCAGGGGTGGGATTGCTGGATCATATGGTAGTTCTATATGTTTTCTGAGGAAACTCCATAGTGTTCTTCAGCTTACATTCTCACTAAAAGTGTAGGAGGGTTCCTTTTTCTCCACACCCTCTCCAGCATTTTCAACAGGGAAGATCTTAAACTTCCACTCAAGAAGTTTCCATTAATTGGAAAAATTATATATTTTTTCACAATAATGTAATTAAAGCAAAAGAGAAATTTTAAATGAAAACAATTTCCTTGTACCCAATTATCTTAATAAAATAGTTTTAATTAATTTTTTTTTTTTTTACTTTTCGGACTGTTCATATATGAAGAGTAATCACTACTGGGTCAGAGTTGGTATTCAGAGAAATAATTTATTCACCAAAGTTAAAAAAAAAAAAAGACCAAAAATACGTACTAGAGGTAAAATGTGTTACTAGTAAATTTGGGAAGAGGTACCAGAGTCAGTAGAACCTTATCAATTAATCAAACACGGGAACAGATCTTGTAAGAACACAGTCGTTAAAATAACCAGCTAAAGTCTTTGGAAAGAATGAATATTGGATGCCTGAGGTTGATGGCCACGGAGAGAGGATTTCCCTTGTTAATGCTTCCTTTACAAACCTCTACCTTACAAAAGGAGCAAATAGGAGAAAAAGGAGGACTCTAAGTGGTGCCCTGGAGAAAGCCCAGGAGGAGCTTGGGAGGGGTTGGCATAGTGGGAGATGAGCTCAGGCGCATGCGCTTGGAGGTGAGGGTGCGCAAAAGCCTCTGAGGACAGCAGTGTCTTCCACTGCTTTCCGTGGGAGTCACCGGGATTCTCAGGCGTGGGGTTGCACGTCCACCCTCTGTCCTCTTCTGTTGGCCTGGCTGTCAGAGAGACATCTTGGAACGGTTAACACTGTTAAGTGGTATTGGAGAAAATGTGGTCTCTAACTAGTCTCCCCACAGCCACTCCAGTTCCTCTCACCTAATCTTGTTTCCCACACTGCAATACCCGGTATTTTAAAAAATCCTGATTTCACTGCCGCATTGCTCTGAGGTTAAAGAAAAGACTCCTTATCGTGGCTCCAAGGCCGTGCATCATCTGGCCCTCGCTTCCTCTTTTCCTGTGTTCTTGCCTGCTCTCCCTTGCTGTCTGCACCCCAGGCTGCCTGCCTTCCTGCCATTTCTCACCGGGTTCCAGCCTCCCTCCCTCAGTCTGGAATACACACTCCCTTCCTCACGTCCACACTGCCTGGGATCCTTCTAGCATGGCCCATCTCGCCCCCCAAGTGTTATTTCCTTGGAAAAACTTTCTTGAGCCAGCAATCTAGTTCAGGTTCCTTTGCTGCACGTTGATCTGAGCGGACACTTTTCTTCTTGCATGGCATTTATTTCCTTTATATTCTCAATAGACTCTAAACTAAGTCTCCAAAAGCCAAAGCTCTTGTTATTTCCCATTATATTTCCAGACATCATCACCTCGCCTGAAACTCAGTCACTGTTTATTAAACGAATAAATGAACTGCATTTCCAGTTCAAAGGGGATCATGCTTTTCTTATGTTTAAGTCCTTTAGATAATCTTCCATTGTGGTGAGGAGAGCATTCAGATTCCTAACATGGCTTGTACTCACCTCACGCTATGCTTCCTGGTCAGTCCCCAACCTTACCTTAACTCAATCTCCTTGTACCATGTTTACTGAACACTGGAATGTACCACACAGGGCCGGTGAGAGGGTTTAACTGTGAACAGGACAGACACTGTGCGGACGCTTATGGAGCTTATGGTCTAGGGCAGACATTAAATGATGATTTTTGATGAACCAAATGTCAATAAATTATAAAAATACATCCTCTTCCATTCTTTATGTGCCGGCTGAGATCCCTGGGGGAATTCCTAAAGATGTGGGGACCTATATTTTGGAAACTTGGCTATTTTCATCTTGTTTATTTTTTAATTATTTTCATTTTGGTCTCCATGAGCATTTAATGAAGCTCTCTTTGAAAATGCCAGCTGTTCTGAAATGCACGGTGAGGAACCAAGGAAGGCTGTGCTTTGTGTTGTTAAAAGGTAATCTGAGATACCTTAGATTTTGGAAGGGTTTATTTGAGCAAACATTGATTCCCATCAGGCTTTTATAGTGAAGGCGCACAAGCAAGGCAAGGCAGTGACTTGATTGGCTGTAGCTTGGTTGCCCTCTCTAAGAAAGCCTTGTTGGCTCTTTGTGGTGGATTGTTCTTAGGTTACGGTTTCTCAGCCTTGAGGAATTTATAGGAATTGACTCTGGCTTAGATTTCAATTTTCTTCCATAGGCTGCCAGGGCGTTACAGCTACACTGTCTAATGGCCTCCTTGTTTAATTACTTTAACAGTGTTTTCTTGTTTTGATGTGTGTTATCAGATCTGGTCATAGTATCAGAAGTTGCTATCTTCTTCCTGGAAGGTCAAGCATAGGGGTGGCAGCAAAAATTAAGGCAGCATATTAGGACACAGTGAAAGAGTAAAGAAGAGTTGACTCCACCTGTCCCACCAAAATGTGTTCAATCTGAGGTAATTCTTGCCTTCCATTTAAAGAGGAATTTAATCTCCAGTGTCTGAATTGCAGCATAATCTGTAAAGACCACACACTGCAGAGTTCAATGCCTTATTTTCTTCACTAGAAAGAATGTGCCCAGGTTGATGATAATGATGATTATTAACAAATTATTAATTTTTGTTACAACTGCCATGTTTGACTTGAGTACATTTAACTGTCATTTATTGAGCTATTTTTGATCATAGATCTTTAAACATTTTTTATCGAAGTGTAGTTGATTTACAATGTGTTAATTTCTACTGTACAGCAAAGTGATTTGCATATATACACACATTCTTTTTCATATTCTTTCCATTATGGTTTATTACAGGATACTTTGTTCCCTTACTATACAGTGGGACCCTGTTGTTTATCCATTCTATATATAATAGTTTGCATCTGCTAATCCCAAACTCCCAATGCATTTCTCCCCCACCTCTCTCTTGATTACAGATATTATTGCATGAACCAACACAAACCGGCATGGAATTGTTGCAGCTCATTTTATGCTTCTGGTACTTTGGAGAGAAATTATAAACCATTAAGGGAGAATTTTGTGTGTTAATCAAGGAAAAAAAAGAAAAAGAAGGGAAGGGGGGAAGAGGAAAAAGAGAAGAAATTGTCTTTCTCCAAAATGACAGGTAGCAGCTGTGAGCCAAAGGGAACATAACATGGTCTTCACCTTTAGGTTATGGCTTTACATTCAAATGCTCACAACTGTTTTAGAAAGCTTGACGCCCACACGGCAGGATCTTGCTCCTCTTTAATTTTCTCTAATTTGTGTAGTGAATAACCAAATACTCATAATGCAATTAGAAGATAATCAGGCTTGTAATTATGTTAATTGCCGGAGACTTACATCAATCCTCCCGCAAAGTGATAGGATTTCAGGGGAACCATTAGCGGGAGAGAGAGTGAGGGTAAGACTGGGGGGAAGGGGGCCGGTGCAGAGGGTCCCGATGTCATCCTTTAGCCACACTGAGAAGATGATGGAGCTGGACGGGGACTAGGCCTTCAGGGGAGATGCTTAGAAAGCTGAGTTTTACACCCTAGAACATCAATCTCTTTTGTTGGTCTTTTCTTTCTATAAATAATCACACTGTCCCCCTATACTTACCATAAGAAGCCCAAGTCAAAGAAAACAGGTAAATAGGTGAGAGGAAAAGTGAAAAAGAGAGAATTACTGCTACCCTTTAGCCCTGCTTTCTATGTTACTGAAAAAACAAGACATGCCACTACCATCAACCCTTCTCCAGAGAAAGCCTCCGTTCTCATATGATGATGATTAACCGTCAGACTGTTGCTTCGGTCTGTCTTTAGCTCTCCCTTTGCTCACTCAACCGGTACGGCCCTGACGTTACATTTCTTTCTAAATTCAATACATTAAGAAATTAATTAAGATATTTCAAGTTGTCTTTGGAGCTGGGCAGCCAGGAGCTTGCTGTGGCTGGCTTTCTCGCCCTCTGCATCAGTACCAACCGTGTGAGAAGCCTGCCCTCTCTCTCTCACTTTCTTCCTTTTCCTTTCTTCCACCTACTTCTGTTGTGTGGCATGGCAGGTGAAAAAAACTTGTGGTGTGGTTTCACTTAAAAAAGATTTTTGCCACCACATTTTTACCACCTCGTGAAGTTAAAATTACCTCACAAAGGGACGTTGAGAAAAGGGAACCTTTTCTCATATCTGTTGATGGGAAAGTAAATGGGTGCAGCCACTGTGGAAAACAGAATGGAGGCTCTTGGAAAAATTTAAAAAAGAGCTACCATACAGATCCAGCAATTTCACCTCTGGGCATCTATCTGAAGGAAATGAGACCTTTATCTCAAAGAGATATCTGCACCTCCATGTCCATTGCAGCAATTTTTACAAATAGCTAAGCCATGGAAACAACCTAAGTGTTTGTAAATGAATAAATGGATAAAGAACATGTGGTATATACATATACAGGCAGTGGAAGATTATTCAGTCTTAAGGTAGAAGGAAATCCTCTCACTTGAGCAACATGGATAAACCTTGAAGACATTATGCTAAGTAAAATAAGACAAAGACAAATACTGTATGATATCACTTATGTGTAGAATCTAAAGAAAAACCAAAGTCATAAAACCGGGGCGCAGATTGCTGGTTGCCAGGGTTGGGTGGGTTTGGGGGTGGCACGGGAAATAGGTGAAGGTGGTCCAAGCTACAAAACTTCTAGTCATAAGATGAGTAGCTCCTGGGATACAATGTAAAGCATGGTGATTATAGTTAGCAATACTCTATGGTATATTTGAAAGTTTCTAAGAAAGAGGTACAGCCACTATGGAGAACAGTTTGGAGATACCTTAGAAATCTATACATAGAACTTCCATATGACCCCGCAATCCCACTCTTGGGCATCTATCTGGACAAAACTCTACTTAAAAGAGACACGTGCACCCGCATGTTCATTGCAGCCCTATTCACAATAGCCAGGACATGGAAACAACCCAAATGTCCATCAACAGATGATTGGATTCAGAAGAGGTGGTATATATACACAATGGAATACTACTCAGCCATAAAAAAGAATGACATAATGCCATTTGCAGCAACATGGATGGAACTAGAGAATCTCATACTGAGTGAAATGAGCCAGAAAGACAAAGACAAATACCATATGATATCACTTAGAACTGGAATCTAATATCCAGCACAAATGAACATCTCCTCAGAAAAGAAAATCATGGACTTGGAGAAAAGACTTGTGGCTGCCTGATGGGAGGGGGAGGGAGTGGGAGGGATCGGGAGCTTGGACTTATCAGACACAACTTAGAATAGATTTACAAGGAGATCCTGCTGAATAGCATTGAGAACTTTGTCTAGATACTCATGTTGCAACAGAAGAAAGGGTGGGGGAAAAAACGTAATTGTAATGTATACATGTAAGGATAACCTGACCCCCTTGCTGTACAGTGGGAAAATAAAAAAAATTAAAAAAAAAAGAAAGTTTCTAAGAAAGAAAGATCTTAAAAGTAGTTGCCACAAGAAAAAAAATCTTTTAACTGTATGAGGTGATGGATGTTAACTAAACTTACTGTGGTCATCATTTCACAATACGTACAAATACCACATCGTTATGTTATAGTCTTTAAACTAACACAATAGTTTATGTCAATTATATCTCAATAAAACTGGGGGTGGGGGAAGGGAAGGAAAAACCAAAAAGACCACACGCAGGTCATCTAGGAATAGAGAGCTTTGTTAGAACTGATGTTAAAGTATATATATAATATATATACATATATATAATATAAAGTGTATATCTAAAATAGGGCTGTACCAGTGGCATGTGGAAGTTCCCAGGATAGGGGTCAAATCAGCACTGCAGCTGCAGCCACAGACACAGCAACTTGGGATCTGAACCACATCTGCGACTTACACGGCAGCTTGAGGCAATGCCAGATCCTTAACTAACTGTGTGAGGCTGGGGATCAAACCCACATCCTCATCAATACTAGATGGGTTCTTAACAGGCTGAGCCACAATGGGAACTCCTAAAGTATATTTAATTATCATCAATCCCCTTGGTCAAAATGGGGGAGAATTACCTCACATAGATTTTGTTTTTTATCTATAGAGAAAGGATCAGGAGATCTTCTGAGTCGTATTTAACTAAATGCCACCTGTCAATTATGAGTAAGACAAATTGAAAGGCTTCTCTTTTTCAAACACAGGCAGGCTAAAATGACCCTATGCATCAGAAGTAGGTCCATAAACATCAAATCTTTACTACTGCTGCTCAGCATGAATACACACTAATGCTGATTTCCATCGTAACTTATATTTTATATCCTTAATGTCAAAATAAAGTGACAAATTTGGGTTTGTAGTTCACCATATGTTTACTGCTTCTTGGCCATTTGGGAAACATATTGAAACTATACGGTATATAATTAAACTGTAAGAATGCTGTGAGCTGAGTTAAATAAGGTGTGTTATGTAACATTCTCTCATTTTCTATTGCATTTTTGATTGTTAACCATTAAAGCAAACACAGGTTTTTCTGGTTTGTGAAAAGTTGAGCCATGAAAATGACCCACATGATTAGACTTTACTGGCTACTAGAAAGTCAGACAGGAACATCTATGCTGAACTAAGAGCTATTTTTAAAAGGAAGTAGTTCCTTAGAAGGTGCTGGTCACCAGGCAGTTTATTTTGAAATAAGAAGATGATGCTGTCATCAATAAAAGCATAACAGTCAGTTAAAAATATTCAAGAATAAATGAGGGATTTGAGAAAAGGCTAAATTTCATGATAGGAAAATATATTACTCATAAAAACTAGAAACTTTTCCTGTAACTTATTTACTGTTGGCAAATTGTCCAAAAACCTAATTAGATAAGTTGATGTTCTTGGAAGAGATCTCAGACTAGCTCATTACATTAACGCCATAAATTTGTTCGTTCAGAAATTCCTGAGTAAGCAACAAATCACACAGAGAGTTTCTTGCTTTTTCTCATTCCTTAATTTCAACTTTTGTCGTTGGCTAAAATCTTATTTTTACGCTGCAGAGAAGTAATTGACTCAGAAAAATTTATTTAGTTTATAAACCATCACTTCAAATCAGAGGCAGATTTGGAGATAATTTAGTTAACATTCTGTGATTTCTCATCAATATAAAAAGTGAATTTCATCTCCACTCTTTAGTCTTCAAAATAAGAATAGAATTTATGATAGTATTGTTAAGTAAGGAAGGCAAAGATATTAATCCTAAAAACTGTACTCCTTAAGATTGAAAATGGTTTTATAAACATTTTTTTTTTAATTTTCAGTCTCTCAAGGTCATAGAACCATGGAAATGCTAACGGTAGAAGAGCAATCCAGTAATTTTGGTCAAATTTCCAATGACTAGGTGGCTTACATTCTACCTACATATAGGTAAATATACTATATACTATTTATAAATAACTTTTCTGTAGGCGGTAGATGGGATATAGTATTTTCTATTTTAAAATATCACATTTTAGCCCAGTTTCATAAAATGCTATAAAGACAAATAAAAATACATTGTGCTTTCATATTTCTTCATTTCCTTTACCAACAAACTTTTTTTCTATGTTCCAGTTTCTCTAATAATTAACAAATTTGGGTCTGTGCAGATTTTCCCCAAATTGCATCCAGGTTTCTATTAATTCTGTAGCAAGATTTTAGTTTATCCTACTTCATGCTGATTTATTTCCTTACTTGTTAAAATACTTCCAATGAGTGATTAATGCAATGGAGAGTAGCTAAAACCTATATTTAAAATTTAAAAGATTATTGGGCCCAGACATCCTGAAAGTATTAAAAAATGGGAGGAAAGTGGCTAGACATGAAAACTGAAATTACTTTACTTAAGAACTAGTATTTGTCAAAATCAAGCTTATGGCTCTGGACAGGGACATTCAAAACATGTTTTAAAAGAAAATATTCCAGCTGTATAACCTGAAATCCTCTGTGAAAACTCCAAAAAGAATTGCCTGAAGCTATGACTAAATTATTTAAGGCTGGTTCTTTTTGAAGTTTAATTTGTATCCCTAAATGATATTAACAGCCAAAAAGAGATTCAGAGTTAAAAATGGATATATGCCACTTATGTGATTAAAAAACCCCAAACCAGTAGTATGTTTGTATACTTACATAGAAGTTAACCTTCCTTGGTTTAAATAGAAAAAACTAAATGAGAAAAACTAAGAAATTTTGTCTTTGGAAATTGAATCCTGTTATCATTGGTTCCGGCTAAGAGATACCTAAATGATTATGTAAAGGATTTTAATTGTTGAAGAGGATAGGCTAATGAAGAGTTAAATATGTACCTTCCATTTACGGAATAAAAACTGCTTTTTTTGGGGAAAAGAATGTAGAAATAGTAAAACAGGCTTTTGAGGATACTGAGAATTTGTTTCTGTGTGTCTTTGGAGAATTTTAAGAGTAATATAAACATACAACTCTAGATAAAGGTCTGCCTTGAAAATGAATCTTTAAAAATTTGATCAAAGGAGCATGTTAGTTTAGAGACAAAAACCTTTTAGTGGTTGTATGGTCATGGAGGTGAAGATAGTGAAGGATGAGATAGAAAATTAGATTTAAAAATATACCCAGTAATGTAAGTTCATTAAACTCACAGTGGATGATAGTGGAAAGGTTATAAATCTTGGATGAAAGGATATGATTACAAAAAGGGCCTGTAAAATTTAAGAAACCTCTGAATTTAAACCCAAAATATACCATAAGATGGAAATAAATCTTATGCACCAAAACTGCATGTAAAGGCTTATATGTACATCAAATATGGTATTTCATTTCACAAAATGTTCAGAATATGCCATTTTGCAAATGGCATTGTAACTATGGAAAGGTGTACCCTCTTTTTCAACAGTTTGTGGCTTAAAGTAACACATCAATTGGAATTAATCACTGGTTTTTCAGCTGTGTTAAAACCAAATGAATGTTGGGTTACAAAAATGTATTTTTAAAGGAGTACCATAAAGTGTGTTTATGAGTTATAAGACTATAAATTATCGATGAGTTTTTTAGAGTGAAGTTGCCAAATGATACCTACGGAGAAATCTTAAGAAAATGGAAAATTAAGAGAATAATGAAATCATTGAATTATGATCGCACATTTGAGGGGTGGGAATTGCCGAACAAGCTTGGCATTGACAGGTTCTCCTAAAAGGAAGTGAAGAGAAAAGCCTCCGTATGGTTATTTGAATGAATGCTTTAATTATTATTTTTGTTAAAGCATCATACTATTACTGGCATGGAAAGAAGAATCTATAAAGCATTTTGATTAAGCACACTAAAATTATGTTTCTCTAGTTAATATATGAACCAAATTAGAATTTATTGAAGATAAAAATGTCACTTTAGATATGTAATAACTCCTGTGGTCTCAGATGAAAGGTAATATCTCAAACGGATGGTAAAAGATTAAGTCCGTTTTACATAATAATTCATGTAATTTAGAAAGCCATTGACTGGATGGAAAAGGGCTCTGTTTTTAATGCTTCTGATTTTCCTATAAATAGAATACAGTGAAGGTGCAAATGTAATCCTAAACAGTAAATACCTCTCTTGCTTCTCAACTCTCTATTTTACTTTTCAATGAGTCATGATTTGTATAAGCAATCCTTGATCAGATTTTCATCTTTAGGCCAACTGGTAAACTAAACCACCCTTCTCTGAGGCCTCTAGGTGTCTTTTCCTTATCTGATTTGTAATATATGAGAACAGGTTAATCTTAATCATGCCCTAACTTTTATTTTTTTTATTTTTTATTTTTTGTATTTTTAGGGCCCCACCCATGGCATATGAAAAAGAATCTGAAAAGGAATCTATCATCTATCTATCTATCCATCTATCTAGATATAACGGAATCATTTTGTACACCTGAAACTAATTCAACATTGTAAATTAACTACACTTCAATAATAAACTAAATAAAGTGTTTGTAATCTGGCACATATGAGTATTTAATAAACGTGTAGTAAGTAGTCATTGATTGAATAAATAATGAATAATATGTTTTTGAACTATGTGACCTTGGATAAATTTTATTCATGGATCATTGGATGCTTACTATGTGAAAGATACCTGGCTAGGTGTGCTAGGTGAAGCAAAGATGAGAAATCTTTTTAGTTGCCTAGCTCCCTCCGTTCTCTCCAGGATTTCTCCTGCTCTGTCCTTCCTCACCTATGGCGAGACCCTGACGTTAAGATTATGGGCTTCGGAGTTCCCGTCGTGGCGCAGTGGTTAACGAATCCGACTAGGAACCATGAGGTCGAGGGTTCGGTCCCTGCCCTTGCTCAGTGGGTTAACGATCCGGCGTTGCCGTGAGCTGTGGTGTAGGTTGCAGACGCGGCTCGGATCCAGCCGTTGCTGTGGCTTTGGTGTAGGCCGGTGGCTACAGCTCCGATTCAACCCCTAACCTGGGAACCTCCATATGCCGCGGAAGCAGCCCAAGAGATAGCAACAACAACAACAACAAAAGACAAAAGACAAAAAAAAAAAAAAAAAAAAAAAAAAAAGATTATGGGCTTGGCGATCATCATGCTTTTCCATTTCCATCTTGGGAAATCATTCAACTTCCCTGAACCTCAGTTCTGTTTTCTGTCTAATGGGAATAATGACACCTGTACCAGAGGTTATAGTGAGAACGATAGTCAAAGTGCGGGACGGGCCAAGTCCAGAACCCTGCCCTTGACACCTGCTCCTTAACATGCAGTGCCCCTCTTCTTCCCTGCCAACCTTTTCCCAGGCCCTCTCTAGTTTCACAAGTGTTTTGTTATCTCTTTTCCTTCCAAATAGTGGTTTCACTGTAAACCTTATTTGTATTTAATTCACACACATTATTACTCTTTTGTCCTCTGCCACAATATCTTTGCTTCCACTTCCTTTAGTCTTTATCTTGATGATATCAGTCTGGGCTTGCATTTCCAAGTTTACTTTTTGTTTTTTAAATACAATAAAACCAAGCTAATCCAGCCGAAAACTCAAGGGTCTAAGATGCTGAATAAAATGATTGACCATGGCTTTCAGAAGAATTGCGAACATTCTGTCCAGTTTCACAGTTGGTTGGTGATGGCGGAAACCAGATTCTGGAGGCTTACAGAATGGCCAGATGGTGAGGAAATGGAAGTGGACTTTGTGGATTATATGTTAAAGAGTATCAGAAAAAAGAAAAAAGGAAAGATATTATGAGAAATCCCTAAAGAATGGGACCTTACAGAAAAAGAAAATGAGAGCCAAGAAGGGAAAGTTAGACCAGGCGAAGTTCACGTGGGAGAAAGGAATATGAGGAGGAAAACGGATTTGAACGTACAAAGAGAGGAAGTTAAGTATTTGCTTTGGAGGTTTTTATTTAAAAGTTGACTACAGAAGTAGAGTCGACTTTCAAAAAAAAAAAATTCTTCATTTACAAAATGTGCAGAAAAAGAGGAAATTATTCAATTTAAAAGTGTGAAACAATTCTTTTTAGTCTTGCTCATTTAATTGTAAAATACACATAAAAGAGAAAAAAACAATAAGATATATATGAATAGTTTAATGAATCATTATGAAAAGACTACTCATTACCATCAAGAAATAGAACTTTGGTAACTTCACTAGTGTGCGTCTAAGGTTAATTTTTTAAATAAAAACTTGCTATGGTTTGTTTAGCATAAGAATCTAAAGATTGGTGTTTTCCATCAATTATGGAAAATCCTTATTCCATACTTCTTAGAGCAGTACCTTAACATTCCTCTCTCTTCCCTGCTCTGGTTTCATCTTGTCTTCTCTTTCTCTCTCTCTGTGTGTGTGTGTGTGTGTGTGTGTGTGTGTGTGTTTCTCTCTGTCTTCTCTTTGAAGAACTTATATCAAAAGTGTGTTAGGTGAAAGGAATTCCATGTTCATAATGGGAAGATTCAATATTGTGAAAATGTCAATTCCTTCAAATTGATATACAGTTCAATGCAATTGTAGTCAAAATCCAAACAAGTTATTTTGTAGATATTGACAAAAAAATTCTAAAAATTTTATGAAAATGCTAAAGACCAAGAATATCCAATATGATCCTCAAGAATAAATAAGCACTCACCATACCTGATTTTAAGATTATAAAGCTACAGCAATCAAGACAGAGTTCTACTGGCAAAACAATAGATGCCTAGATTATTGGAACGAAATAAAGAGCTCAGAAACAGACCCACAGAAATACAGTCAACTGATCTTTGACAAAGGGACAAAGGCAATACAACAGAGAGAGGAATAGTGCTGGGGTTTTTTTTGGAACCAATGATGTAGCAATTGATTGCCCATTTACAAAAGCAATGAGTCTAAATATTGACCCGACACTTTTTAAAAAATTTAATTCAAAAAAAGTCATAGACAAAAATGCAAAATGGAAACTATACAGCTTCTATTAATTTCTAATTTTGGCTTTAGTAGTTTTCTTGACTAAAAATCCTTTTTACTCCTTTTTTTAGTTTCTTGTGGGTATCATGAAGCTTATTATTTTTATTGATATTGATAAAATTATTGATATAGTTATTAAGACAGTAAACATAATTATTCAATAACATGTTCTGAAAACTGGAAGAGGTGGTACCTGTGTGGCTATTTCTTTCTTTCTCTTTTTTTTTTTTGTCTTTTTGCCATTTCTTGGGCCACTTCCTCGGCATATGGAGGTTCCCAGGCTAGGGGTCTAATCGGAGCCGTAGCCACCGGCCTACGCCAGAGCCACAGCAACGCAGGATCCGAGCCGCGTCTGCAACCCACACCACAGCTCACGGCAACGCCGGACCCTTAACCCACTGAGCAAGGGCAGGGATTGAACCCGCAACCTCTTGGTTCCTAGTCAGATTCGTTAACCACTGCGTCACGATGGGAACCCCCTGTGTGGCTATTTCTGTTGTTTGTTGGTTTGCTGGTTTTGCCTTACAGTGCCTGGTTTCTTTCTGTGTTCTTTTTTTTTTTTTTTGACGGTTTACTGTTCATGGTCCTTGAACAAATATTTGAGGGAAGGGATTCTCTGGAGATTAGAATTAACGTGTCTTCATTCAGAGAAGGTCATTTATTTATTTTTTACTCCTCTGGGGACATTTTTACTCAGATCATGACTCGAGTTTCCCTGGATCGTCTACGTAATATGACCCTACACTGCAAATCCACCCATGACTTCTCAGATTATGGTTTCTCTTTCTTTTTCACCTGCTTTATTTTCTGCCAAGATAATTTTCCTGGTAATCCATTGTGTGTGTGTAGTTGGATAGATTAACTTCTGGTTTACCATTCATCTTAAGCATTTAGCACTTTGAAAGTCCTTTTTTTTTTTTTTTTTTTTTTTTTTTGGTCTTTTTAGGGCTGCACTTGTGGTACATGGAGGTTCCCAGGCTAGGGGTCAAGTTGGAACTGTAGCTGCAGGCCTGCAGCACAGCCATAGTGATGCAGGATCTGAACTGCATCTGTGACCTACACTACAGTTCATGGCAATGGCAGATCCTTAACCCACTGAGCTAGGCCAGGTATTGAACCTTCGTCCTCTTGAATCCTAGTCAGATTCGTTTCTGCTGAGCTAGAACAGGAACTCCTGAAAATCCTTCCTACTGTAAGGAGGTTCTCATATTAAGCTCCTTAATTTGGTCAGTAAGTTTTATCTCACCTGATGAGGTTGCCAAACTGAAGCCAAGTCTTCAGGGATCAGCACATTTTTCAGACCAAAAGTGGTTTCAATGTTTTGGCTTTCTGGTTCTCTCTTTATTTCCTCTTCTCCTTTATTTTTGGTCAGGTAGTACTCTACTCTTGCATTAACTCTTTCTTGTTTTTGAGAAGATACTTTTAACATTTTATCTTGGGCTTTAATTTCCAGAGGTCGGTGTGGCTTGAATAACCTGGCTCACCATAAAGAAAACAAATCTCCAATATGTTCTTTTAGTAAAAATGTGTGTTCATTTTGTTCCCAACACTGCTTTAGATCTGGAGGGACAACAGTGAACAAGACAGTAATCTCTGTTTTCAAGGAGTTGGTATGTGATCAACAAAGACAAAACATACTCAAAAATGAAGTGATAAGAAAAATTCTGACATCAGTGTGAGATGGTATAAATCTTAGGAAATTAGAATTCAAGGACAGTTTATGAATGTGTGTGGATGGGTGTGGGATTGGGGAGCTCAGTAACTTTGCGAGTTATTCAACAGCAATGACAGGATTTCTGAGCAATAATATGGGTCCAGTTAAATTTAAGGAGGTTAAGTTTAAAAGCGAATCTAATCAGTATAATCGATAATTTTCCTATTAGTGTTATCTGCTCAAGGACAAGAAGTAGGGAAAAGAGGACCTTCCTTACACTGCCTACAAGGCATGACATGCATTCTCCTATTTTGAATGCAAATCTAGCTGCTAAAATACTTTTCTACAATGTCACACATAAATATCATTGAAGGAGTTCCCTTGTGAAGCCACAAGTTAAGGACCTGGCCTTATTACTGCTGTGGTTTGGGTTGATGTGTTCAGTCCCTGGCCTTAGAACTTCCACGCCATGGGCATGGCCAAAAGAAAAAAAACAAAACTAAAACTGTAAAAAAAATTATTTAAATTGTATTATACCAAAATGTGCTGGGAATTCCCTTTGTGGAGTAGTGGATATGAATCCGACTAATATCCATGAGGATGCAGGTTTGATCCCTGGCCTCACTCAGTGGGTCAGGGATCCAGCATTGCCATGAGCTGCGGTGTAGGTTGCAGATGCAGCTTGGACCCTGTGTTGCTGTGGTTGTGGTGTAGGCCAGCAGTTACAGCTGTGATTCAGCCCCTAGCCTGGGAACTTCCATATGCCTCTGGTACGGCCCTAAAGAGCAAAAAAAAAAAACCTAAATTTTTGCTAATTACTCTATTTACTTGTTAATTCAGATTGTCTTGGGCCTTGACAATATGTGAATATAAATCAATATATAATAATAAAATTCATTAGCTCTATTAATATTTTCAAAGACCAGCTTTTGGCTTTCTTTTTCCTTCTTCTTTTTCCTTCTTCTTTTTCTCTTTTATGGCCTCACCCAAGGCATCTGGAAGTTCCCAGGCCAGAGACTGAACCCATGCCTCAGCAGCAACTCAAGCCACATAGAGACAACAGCAGATCCTTAACCTGCAGCACCACAGTGGGAACTCTGTTTTTGGCTTTCTTGATTTTTTATATGTATTTCGGTTTTTCTATTACATTGGCTTTTCCTATTATTTTACTTACTTTCTTTTTTTCTACTTGCTTTGTTTCTTTCATTAGTGTGTAATCTTATATTATTGATTTTCAACTTTTTTCTTTCTACATATATCCTTTGAAGTTTACAAATTTTAGTCTAAGAATTCTAGCTGAGTTCCATTAGTGTTGATAAGTGATATTTTCATAATCATTCAATTAAAATATTTTCTATTTTTTTGTGATTTTCCTTTGATTTCTGTGTTATTAGCTGTTTAGTTGTAAACAATTGGTGGCTTTCTAGTTACTGTCTCTCATTAATTTCTAGTTTAATTTCTCCATTGGAAATGTACATACTCTGAGTAAAATCCATGCTTTGAAATTCTTAAAGCTTCTTCTATATTGAAGCATATGGTTAATTTGGTAAGTATTCCACATATAGATGAAAAAAAAATATGTATTTTGTGGTTGGTGAAGACGATGTTCTATGTATGTCAATTAAATTTTTTAATTAAGTTTTTTAATCTATTTATATCTTTTTCTCTTCCTGTTCTATCAGATACTTGGAATGTTTTGTCTCTCACTGTAAGTGTAAATTTGTCTACTCTTTTTTAATTCATTAATTCCATTGCATATACTTCTATTTTATTATTGAAAATATATTGATTTTTAAATTGTATAACTTCCTGGTGGATTGATGTTTTATCATTATGAAATATTTCTATTTATCTCTAGAAATGCTTTCGGTATTAAAGTACGCTCTGATAGTAACATAAAAATAGTAGGTTTCTTTTGGTTAGTGTTGTCATTGTATATACTTTCTATCCCTTTACTTTTAAACATTTTGATTTTATATTTAAGATATAGCTCTCATAAATAACACTTAAAATTTTACTTTAATGTATCTATATTTCTTTGTCATCAAAAATCTAAATCAATTTCCTTCCTTTAGTAAAGTTTTGTTTCTTAGCAAAAACTTTTCATATTTTATCTGAAAATATCTTTATTTCCATATTTCTATTGAGAACTCAGCTCTCCATCTCATTGTTTCTTATTTGAAGGTAATTTACCTTTTTCCTTTTGCTGCTTTTCAGACATCTCTTCTGTCTGTGTTTCTGCCTTTGTCTTCTACTTGCTCCTCTCTCAGCCCTTATATTATGATACCCCAAGGGGAATCCTTTGTCCTTGTCCTACTGAGTTTACAGAGGTTCTTGAATCTGGGGTTGATATCCTTCAAAAATTCAAAAAAAATTTTGGCCATTATCTCTTCAATTTGCTATTAAATCCATTTTAGATATTGCGCATTTAAATTTTCATTTCATTCTCTTTTATTCCAACTTTCTGGTGACATTCTCCCTCATTTTATTTATTTTCTTCATGTTTTCCCACATTTTATTTAATATGTTAAACATGGTTATTTTAACACTCTTGCCTGCTCTCTTCAGTAGCTAGATCATTTGTCTATTTCTATTACCTATTATTATTTTTTTCTCTCAGTTTGGTTAATTTAGCCTTGACTTTCAGTGGTAAATGCTCTGGATGATATGGAACACCTCTTAAGGAAAAATTGATTATCATTTTTCCTTTTGGTGGTGTCCACGGCATGCGGAAATTTCTGGGCCAGGATCCAGCCTGCACCACAGCAGTGACCAGAGCCACAGTAGAGATAAGGCCAGATCCTCAACCCACTGAGCCACCAGGGAACTCCACTGATTATCTTAATCTGATCAGGGATTGTGAGAATCAGGCCAGGATTGAAGTTCTAGTGAAGCTCAGTCTCCTCCTGGCTCATCCTATAATTACATGGTGCATCTCTCCAGGATTTTCAAGTGGCTTAGTGGTGCAGTCAACAACCCCTTCCCTGGTGGGTCCTGAAATCTGTTCTTCAGTTTGCTTAGCTCCTTTGCCTCCTAACTGCACTTCATAATTTTGCAAAATCTTGAAGGCAAAAATAGCTATATGTTTGGTCTCTTTCAAATCTCCAGGGTGTCTCTTTAGCCTCATGAAACTACCAAAAGCACAGGTATTTCTCTTTTCTCCAAGTTGGTCTCTTGGAATAAAGCCCACATGATTAGGATCTCCTCCTGCACACAGAATCAGCAAATGCCTTTGGAAAATAGAAGACACTAGTTGAGGTCATTACTTGACCTCTCTTTGGTTCTCCATCTTGCTAATCACTCCTTGACCAGGTAGGTCTCTGATATTTTTAAACACATTATTTTATAGCATACTCAGTTTTTTCCCATGTTCTTGGTAGATGGCTTTTTATATCACAAGCTACTCAACACTATCCAGAAGCTCATAATAGCATTTCCACAAGAATTTGTCAAGAAAAGTAATTTGCACATGCTTAACTGGATCTTTGGAGTAGAGCATATCAGGAATTCTATTAGATTCTAGGAGGTGACTGGGGAATAGGGTCATATGAAAAAACATCTGGATGATCTGAGACTTGCCTCCCTCTCATCCATCTCCTTTCTATCTAAATTAGACCTTTGGGTGTCAACTGATAGTAACAAGTCTCAAGGAATACGGGAAAAAATACAGTTTAAAAAAGTGTTTTCAGAGTAGGCTGATGTTAATCATGCAGGATTTAAGAAAGAAATAATTTTAAGAGTTAGGTTTTCAAGATGCGCACTATAGGAACTGTTTATTCTCAACAAACAAAGCTTTTAAAAGTTCTCACTTCCAAATTCAATGCTATTATTATTAGTAGTAAAATGGTCAAAGGTGGAGAAGCAGGTGGTTTTAATTCTATCTGTAATAAAACCCAACTATTAACTGTTTGATGAAACAGGGAATCTGTGTGGTATTGACTGCTCTTACCGATAATAGATTTCATTTTTAATCTTCCCAGAAAATGTAGTCAGCTCTGTCCTTGCTCTTAAGGGTCATTCAAAAGGCTGGATTATAAAGGTACAGCTCCTGCTCTGAACAACAATTGGGTGAGTCCCGATGCTCTGTTGTCAGGACAGGCAATCTAGCGGCTGCCATTACTTCTCCCATATGCAGCCTCTGAAAGGTGAAAAGAAACAAACATATTTCTGCTGGAGCACAAAGTTCCAAGCTTTTCACTAAGCTTTTCTCTTAAGGGTCTGAGTCATAAGGCCTGTTCAAGTTCTCTTGATCATTTTCCCCCCTAGGTAATAGATGAGAGAAAAATGGGTCTCTTGAAGCAAAATTCAAGAGTAAATAACTTTAATGAAAAGAACAGCAGGCTGAGAAAATGAATTGAACTGGTATTTGAAGTCCTACTACATATCTAGCTCTGGGTATAAGATAGAATCGGCATATTACTTTTCCACAAGAAGCATACTTTTATCTTGGGGTGACAAATTTATACTCCTGTAAAATGAGGAAAGAGCAGTGTACCAAATGGTAATGATGCCCCAAATAAATATTAATAATTTTATGCATTTCCTGTTCAATTATTCTATAGTCTCTTGCAGAATCTCCTACTTTTTCCTACCATGCCTTTCTGGGAGTAAAAGTCTTCCCTCCTTTATTCCTTTTCTGAAGTCATCCTTTTCTGCAAAATGACTAAGTTACCCAGATGGATGCCTTTCCTCTCATTAGCTTAAAGTCTTAGGTAGAGAGGGATAACCAAGTGTGACTCTATCTCTGTCCTGTCTGCCATCCACACTTCAACTTTTGCTTCCCACATTAGCAAACATAAAACTTTCCTTTTTTTAGCAGTGATAATTTCATTACCCTAGGCTTTGGGTTAATTCACATAATTTAAATATTTCAACAGAGGGTCAAATTTTTTCATATTTTTTATTAAAAAGAACTTAATGTCAAATTGTTTTTCTTCCTTAAATATAATAAATTTTACCTTCTGTTAAATAAAAAAAAAAGGTAAGTCATTAAAATATAATAACATTGCTATTTTTGACAACATATACCTCTGTAAACATTATGATAAACTGAATTGTTATAAAAAGATTACATTTTTCTCATTCAAATGCTATTAAATCAGAAGCTATCTATATTCATGATGTAGGGGATAAATGGGAAATTCTTCATTAATTCTCAATTTTTGGGGGTGACAAATCCTATGGAAATTATGCTACAATAAATGTGTAATACTATCATTTGAGCTAACAATAATTTTGTCAATGTAAAATATTACTATATTATATATGATGGCATTTTATTTTATTTTGCTCTTTTGCTTTTTATAACTGCACTTGCAGCACACACAAGTTCCCGGGCCAGGGGTTGAATTGGAATTGTATCTGAGGCCTATGCCATAGCCACCACAACACAAGATCTAAGCTGAATATGCAATTTGTGCCATAGCTTGTGGCAATGCCAGATTCTTAACCCACTGAGCGAGGTCAGGGATTTGTAAACTGAATAGCTTCCAAAGTTTACACAGGGTAGAGAGATAGTCAAGCTTTTATCAGCTAAAGTGGAGCATTCTTTCTGATCATTTAGGGAATTCAATAGAGACCCTGATGTATTCTCAGCTTAGTAGTAAGGCAAAACACTATTTAGGGAAAAGGTTCTTCTAGACCCACACTAACAAAGCTTAAAGAGTCACCTTGTGAGAACCTAGTTATTTGGAAATAACAAAGTCTCCCAAAACAAAGCTTAACACCCTTTCCAATGAAGGACAACAAAATCCAGAACCCAATTATGTAACAGCACAATACTCATAACTAATTATTGCATGCAAGTGATAAAATCTTAAAGACCCATAAAGAATAAACATTACATACAAAGAATGACAACAGACTTCTTGTCAGAGATTATGCAAGCCAGAAGACATTAAAACATCATCTTTAAAGTGCTGTACCAACAAAACCCAATTTGTTAATCTAGACTTTTATATGCAGTAAACATTTGCTTCCCAATATGAAGGCAAGACTGTGGGTTTTTTTTTGCAGCTAAACAAAAACAAGGGAATTCATCTCTATTGGACAAGAACTACAAGAAATGTCAAATGAAAATCATCCAGCTGAAGGTATCAGGTGAACATGTAGATCCACATGAATGAATCAAGAGCATCAGAGGATATAATTATATGGGAAAATATAAAATAATTTTTTCCTTGGCTTTTAGTTTTTTTTTAAATATAACAATCATTTAAATAAGAAATAATACATTGTGAGGTTATACAAAATGTAAAACATATGACCAAAAAAGCACAAGGAAAATGAGAGAGGAAAGCACACTCTTTTAAAGTTCTTATATTTTATGTGAAATATAATATTATTTGAAAGTAGAGTGACATACATTGAATTTGCTTATTGTAGATCCTAGAACCAGTACAGAAGGAATAAGTAAACTGGGTTATCATAATAAACTACTAATATAGATAAAGCAGAATACAAATAAACAATCCAAAAGAAGGTAGAAAAAGAGGAAAAGAAAAACAAAATCAGGTGCGAGAAAGAGGAGACAAACAGCAAGAGGGCAGATTTAAGCCCAAATAGATTGACAATTACATTGACTTAAATTCTAATTGAAAGATATAGATTGACAATTACATTGACTTAAATTCTAATTGAAAGATATAGACCCACTTATATGTTGAATAAGATAAATCTATTTTAAATATAAAGAACTGGTTGGTTAAAGGTGAAAGATGAAATAAGCTATATCATGACAAAATTCTTATAAGAAATCTGAAGAAACTATAACATATCAGGTAAAAAATACTTCAGAACAAAAAGTGTTATTAGAGATAGAGAAACATTTCAAAGTGAAAAAGGAGTCATAATATCTGAAATGTGTAGGTACCCAATAATAAAGCTTCACAATACCTGAAGCAAAAACCAGCAGTTGTTAAAGAAATGTGGTTGAATTTACAGTTATAGCTGATATTTTTACATTCCTCTCTCAGTAATTGATACAGAATAGATAGAATATCAGTAAGCATGCAGAAAACCATTAAGGAACTTGACCTAGGTGATATTTTAGCATACTTCCAGCAACAAGAGAGAATGTGCACATGAAATTTTCATAGATAGAACATGTTCTGGGCCATGAAACTAATCTGAATAAATAAAAAATTATTGAAATAATAAAGATACATTTTGTGATCACAATAGAATCAAAATGGAAACCAATAACAAATATATTTGCAAAATCATCAACTTTTTGCAGATTGAACAACAGAGTTCTAAATAACCTATGGGTCAAAGAAGTTATAGAAGGGTTCAGAAAATATTTTGACTAAGTGAAAATGAAACCATGACACATTCTAATTTGTAGAGCGCTGCTAAAGCAATGTTTAATGTGAAACATACAAATTTAATGGTTTATACAAGAAAAGAAGGAAGCCTACAATTGTTATACAGGCTCCTACCTAAAAAACCTAGAAAAAACTACATTAAATGTAAAGTATGAGAAAGGGAATAATAAGATTAAAAGTAGAAATCAATGAAAAAGAAACTGGAGTTCCCTTCTTGGCTCAGTGGTTAATGAACCCAACTAGGATCCATGAAGATGTGGGTTCAGTCCTTGGCCTTGCTCAGTGGGTTAAGGATCCAACATTGCTGTGAGCTGTGGAGTAGGTTGCAAACTCAGCTGGGATCCCTTGTTGATGCGGCTGTGGTGTAGGCCAGCAGCTGTAGCTTCAATTTGACCCTAGCCTAGAAACATCCATATGCCATGGGTGGGGCTCTAAAAAGAAAAAAAGGAGAAAAAAAAAAAGAAAGAAAGAAAAAGATAAGATAAAAATCAAGGAAAGTAGCACCAAATCATAATTTTGATGAAATATTAGGTGGCTTGGGATAAGCAGAATTGATTGGAGAGGAGAAATGGAAAGGTGACCCTGCTTTGGGGGATGCTTTTTACCTTTCTAACATATTTTACTACCTTTGAGCTACTTGATACTTTGTTGGAATACTATTAAGAGTAATCTGAAGGAGTTCTCTTGTGGAACAGCAGATTAAGGACCCAGTGTTGCTGCTGTGGCACCGGGTTTGATCGCTGGCTGGAGGACTTCCACATGCTGAGGGTATGGCCAAAAAAAAAAAAAAAAAAAAAAAAAAAAAAAAAAAATCATTAAAACAGTATCACCTCCAGGTGATTTTCATAAATCTTTTAAAAAAAGAATTTCAAAGTATGACACACAAGATTGCAAATAAAGGCATAAAACATTGATGTGATTGAAATAGGGTCTTTTGTCTAAATAATAAGAGATTTAATATTCTAGTGTGTAATATTTAAAAACTTGACTAGATGATCCATACATTTCTGTCTAACTCGACATTTTCATGACTTTATATATAATTTATGAACTGCCAAATAAATGGATAAATTAAATAAGAATTTGGCTATTTGGAGATGTATGTTAATTAAGCTTAATTAATGAGTGCGTAGCAAAGTGCAAAAATTGTCTGAAATCCCAACCTGATTATTTCAACCTCTTTAATTTCAAGTGAGGTTAAGACTCCTTGTGGGTTCATAGAGAACTCAGTGCCAAGTTTTCTAGATGAAGCAATACCTCCACTTCTGCTCTCATTCCTCCTAAATGGTCTTATTTCCTTCCTTCATGCAGTATTTAACAATGTACATGTCCTCCATTTCTTTTGGCTTTCAGGATGTCAATTTTGTTTGGTCCCCTTCCTTTTGCTGGGATCATGACATCTAGATTCCTCTTTGTTGACTGTCTGTTTCTACCTCCCTCTAGCCTCCCTCCATTTGGCCTCCTCTCCTTGCTTCTGCATAAGCAACCATATGAGAAGTATAAATGGGAGGACCAATGATGAAATATCTGATAATACATTTTGGATTTGACATTCATTTGGTTGCTGTTTGCAATGACTTTTTAAAAATGTGTACAAGCAAATACCTTCAATATGTTTAAAATTTTCAAGATGTTTCCCTTTGTAATATCATCTATACCTTCACAGATTAGAGAGATACTAGTTTCGGATACGTGGAAAATATTCAGAAATGTACTTGACCATTAGGACACATTCTCAAGTAGTACGATGGTGTCCTTTGAGGTCTCTTATCATTTTCAAATATAAGCAGTGATCATTCTAGTGAATTATTTGTAATTTGAATAAGTACCAATTAATAAATGTTATCAGTCAGTGTGGGGAAGATACCAAAAGTAGAGATATCGTTTGAAGATACACTCTTTGGAATAAAAATTGTTGCGAGTCACAGAGTTAATGACAGACTTACAAAGGTGGCTACAAATAAAACTTTTTTTTTATTTGTTAAAAATCATGATTTTAGGAGTTCCCGTCATGGCGCAGTGGTTAACGAATCCGACTAGGAACCATGAGGTTGCGGGTTCGATCCCTGCCCTTGTTCAGTGGGTTAATGATCCGGCGTTGCCGTGAGCTGTGGTGTAGGTCACAGACGCGGCTCGGATCCCATGTTGCTGTGGCTCTGGCGTAGGCCGGTGGCTACAGCTCCGATTGGACCCCTAGCCTGGGAACCTCCATATGTCGTAGGAGCGGCCCAAGAAATAGCAAAAAAAGACAAAAAAAAAAAATCATGATTTTAATTATTGAGGTCTTTAAATGTGTGTCATATATGGACCAGTTTTCTCGCTTATCTTTTTTCTTTAGGAATTTTTTAAATATTTCTGTGGGCTTGTCCAAATGAACTTTAGAAATATTCTTTGTTTAATAAGAATCCTTCTGGAGGCAGCTCCCTTTGTGGCTCAGTGGTTAATAAACCTGACTAGGATCAATGAGGATGTGGGTTCAATCTTCTTCTTGCTCAATGGGTTAAGGAACTTCCATGTGCTGTGGGTACAGCCCTATAAAGAAAAAAAAAAAAAAGGAATCTTTCTGGAATTTCATATAAAGCTTAATTAACTTTATAACTTGCTTTAAGAATAGTCATCTAAATACTATTATTTCCCATTCAGCAGAAATTATGTTTTAATTATATTATGGATTGCTTTATAATAACACATATTTCCGAAATTTATTCCTAAAATGTTAAAAAAATATTTTCTGTTACCATGAGTTGGATTTTTTTGGCTCCAATATGTATTTCAGCCAAGTATGTAGAAATTGAAGAACACATTGATTTTTGTGTGTTTATCTGGAATATAGCTATAGATAAATATAGGGCTACCCAGGTGTCCACATTCTACTCTAGAATTTTTAAACAAATTCCTATAGTTCCTGTCGATATACATTAATGTCATCTGATAATGAATCTAATACTTTTTTCTTTTCCAGAATTAAGAATTCTAATTTTTTCATGATGGCATTGTGAAGAGTGAGCACCATTTTTTGTTTTTCGTTGTTGATTTTAAATTTGGTGAAAATGCTTTTAGAGGTTTTTTTTTTTTTTTTTCCTCTTTCTTTTTAGGGCCACATCCGCGCATATGGAAGTTCCCAGGCTAGAGGTCGAATAGGAGCTGCAGCCTCCAGTCTACACCATAGCCACAGCAACACGGGGTCTGGGCTGCGTCTGTGATCTACAAAACAGCTTGTGCCAACGCTAGATTCTTAACCCACTGAGTGAGGCCAGGGATCGAACCTGCATCCTTATGGATACTAGTTGGGTTCGAAACCTGCTGAACCACATTGGGAAGACCTGCTTTTAGAGTTTTTAATGCTGAACTTTTGGTTTAAGATAGATTTTCTTTGTTAAGAAAAAAGATTATATTCTTATTAAAAATTTTAAAATTTGGATTATGAACTGGAGTTGTCACAAAATTATCAGAATTGTTAATTTTCTGGTTTCTCTTATGCCTATGATAATTATTCTAACAGCTTTATTAGTATTGCAGCATCCATATATTTCTAGGAGAAAACTTTCTTGAGCATGGTGTGGCACAGGGTTTGGTTGAAAGTAATTTGAGGAGAAACAAATTGATCATAATGAAATGTTCATAAAAATAAAATTAACCCTAAAACAAACATTCCCCATCACTCTTACTATAAGTGGGATTTATCCCTATTGTCAGTGGTCAACTCTGGATCAATTTCGGTCACTTCTTAAAAAAATGACACTTGTTTGGCATGAAGTAATTAAAAATATTTAGTGTGTTTTAGTTGAGAATGATTTTAAAACATAATTGTTGGAAATTATTGAAAAGCTTCCCCTAAAGGGGAAGAAATATGTCATTAAAATTAATTGAATTTAAAATGCTTTAAAAATCTTAAAGCTTGGAATTAAATAGTATTTTAAATATTTTCTTTTCATAGGTTTTAATCTTTTTTCTCAATGTGCAAAAAAATAGACAATAAGAAGACAAAAAAGAACATCCATCGTACAATCCGCCAAGAGTCTATTACTATGAGTATTTTCTTGTTTACTTTTCCAGATCTTTTTCCTTCCAACACACATACAATCATATTTAAATTTTGTTTACAAAGACATGTACGATATTGTCTGTTTTCATGATCATCTTTCTACAGCAATGGGTAAATTTCTCCAAGATCATAATTAATGTTATATGCAAATCCATTCACATTTGTCGTGTTCCACTGTACTATCATTTACCTAGTCATTTTCCTATTATTGGTCATCTTTATTGTTTCCAACTTTTAATTATTACAAATAGCAGAGAACAACAACAAAATAAATGACACAACATAAAATACATTAAGATATTGTTAACAAGAATGAAATACATTTTGAAACAAAAAATACAAAACAAAATTAAAATCTCCCAACATTTAAAAGGGAAACTACAGACTCAAAATAATTTGCAAAAATTCCCCTAGTGGCCAGAGTTACCAATACCAACAGTTAGAGAGATTCATTTTCAATCAGTTAATTACGGTAACCAAATATATCTTAAACAACTTGGCTCTTACTTTTAAAAATTTTAAATATTTATTTCTACATTTCTCTGCTTGGTATATTTATCGTTTTAATAGATTTTTTTACATAGATAACCTCAGTTTGATACCCTTATCAAGCTTAAGGTTTGTATCATATTTTCCTCATGGAATAAACTAAGTGGCTCCCACTAATTTTTAGTGTTCTGCAATAAATTACCTAACATGAAAATATTTTATTCTGTAATATTTCTAATAATTATTAACTCAATATTTTGTGTATTTTAGAGATAGATTTTTAATAAATGTTTCACAATTTCTTTTATATTTATGGCCTATATAGATATTTTAACTCATGTCAACTTTCACATTTTGTAATAATTTATAGAATTTCAGCCATTTGCTCAATTGAGTAATTAAGTGTGATTATTACATTTTAATACTTTAAAAAATCTTATTTTCTTCTCCAGCTTTTTTTTTGTGTGTGTCTCTTTAGAGCCTCACATGCAACATATGGAAGTTCCTAGGCTAGGGTTCAAATTGGAGCTGTGGCTGCTGGTCTACACCACAGCATTCTTAACCCGCGTCCTCATGATACTAGTCAGGTTCGTTACTGCTGAGCCAGAACAGGAATTCCTCTCCATTCTTTGTTGTTGTCGTTGTTTTTTGTTTTGTCTTTTTGTCTTTTCTAGGGCTGCACCCTCGGCATATGGAGTTTTCCAGGCTAGGGGTCTAATCGGAGGAACATGGGATCTGAGCAGTGTCTGCAACCTACACCACAGCTCATGGTAACGCCGGAACCTTAACCCACTGAGCAAGGCCAGGGATCGAACCCGTAACCTCATGGTTCCCAGTCGGATTTGTTAACCACTTAGCCATGACGGAAATCCTCCATTCTTATTTTAATATAGGTTTTTTTTCCCCCATTATTAGACTTGCTATTTAAATTTTATATTATTGGTTTTCCAGCAAAATTAACTTTGGGATTTGTCATACATCTATTATCTTTCCACTGTGTAAATCATTTTATCCTATTATAGACATCAGTATTTCTAGAAATAATAGTGTCCACCCACTATGGATTGCTGGAAAATTTTATGATCCTTCAGTGGTCATCCCAAATTTCTAAATTTTAAAGACCTCCCCCAACTCAGGCCACCTATACACACATGTTGACATATAAAAAGAGAGGTAGCATAGCTAGGAAGGATTTTTTTCTTTGAAAAAAAAAATTACTGGACTCATACCATACTATATAGAAATACATCTGTAAAATTTCTTTCGCTTGTATCTCTGTGATCAGATATGTAGTATTTCCATCTGCAGTGATTTCTAAATATTTTATAAAAGCAATCTTAAATTTTTCTTCAAATAATTACTATTGTGGGAAACGTGTTTGTATAAGTTTTTGTATTTTATGACATGTTAAGTGTTTGATTTTATTGTATTGGATCTTGAGACAATAATCCATACAACTTTTTGGTGTTTTAAATCTATTTGTTTTTACTTTTTGGCATAGTTCCGTCTCAGTGTTTGTGTATCACCTATAGACACTTGACCGTTGGAATAGTGGGCAAGGAGATACCTAATGATTTTTAAGTACCTACTATATAAAAAATGCTTTCACCATTTATCTCATTTAATCCTCATATCTATCCAGCGAGGTAAGAAATATTATCTGCATATTTTCCAGTGGAAAAATAGATTTAAAGTTAAGTGACTAGCCCACATCACATCTTTAGTATGTGTGCACTTGGAGTTGGGTGTGTGTGTGAGATGCTAAAGCCTGATGCTTTTTTTTTTTTTTTTTTTTTACCAAATTAGTGTCTTTCAAGGAGATGTAATTCCTATTAGGGGTGTACAGAGTATGGTATATATAGCTAATTGTTATACATTTACTGTTTTATTCCTTTCTTTGCTGTCCTCATTCAATTTTTAATGGGGATTTACCCAGGATAATTGGATGCCATAATTTAATAGTGAGTTTTTTTAAACGTGTTCCCTAGGTGATCAATCTCATCCGTGCCACGGCTTCAACTACCACACTTCTGGCTCCCCAATTCCAAACTTGTTTGAACGCCAGGCTTGAGCCCAGCAAATGTTTTAAAAAACTCAGATTAAATAATTTACCGTAAACATCTACGGCAGAACATTTGGGAAACAATGAGAAACATGAAAAAATATGATAAAAATCATCTCTAATTCCACAAGCTGAGAGAACCACCATTTTTATGAATTGCTGTCCAATGTCTTTGTCTTTTATAGGCCCACACATACATTTTATTTATCAATTGGAATCAAATCAACTATTCTAGTTTTAAACCCGCTTTTTCCTTCTTTTTTTCTTTTTGCCATTTCTTGGGCCGCTCCCACGGCATATGGAGGTTCCCAGGCTAGGGGTCTAATCGGAGCTGTAGCCGCCAGCCTACGCCAGAGCCACAGCAACGTGGGATCCGAGCCGCATCTGCAACCTACACCACAGCTCAAGGCAACGCCGGATCGTTCACCCACTGAGCAAGGGCAGGGACCGAACCCGCAACCTCATGGTTCCTAGTCGGATTCGTTAACCACTGCGCCACGACGGGAACTCCCTGCTTTTTCTTTCTACTTGACGATATAATGTGAACATTTTCAGGTGATCAAATATTCTTCAGGAACGCGGATTTTTTTAATTAGCCTCATTGTATTGTGTTTTGTGGATATTCTATAGGGTAACGATTCCATATAGTTGGGCGTTTACAACTCTAATTATAGATAATCTTCATGTACGTCAAAGGATGGATAGTGACATGTACAGTATTTTGAACGGTACCTCTTTACATAACAAATGCACTTACTTTGGACAAAATTTCGTCAGGCGGGGTGGCCTTGGAATCGAGCAGCCAAGAACTGGTCATGGTAAAATACGCACCACGCTTTTGACAATATCACTGCTTCTCTTCCTGGTAAATGCCTTTTCAGGCTGGATTCCATCATGAGCTCCCTCTCCAGTTATATCCCAAACTTTTTTTTTTTTCCCACAAAACTTGCAACCTTTCAGGGAGTCTTTCTTTCAGGGAGTTTAATGCTGCCAATATAGATTTTTTTAATGCTGAGGACAACTGACATAAGAACTAAGGTGACTGCTCTAGATAATGATTATCTAAGGGCAGGTAACCTGGGAAACCACATTTTAAATGGAATGAAGTGCAGTGGTGTAAATCTTGACGAGCCTCTTCATTACTAACACTTGCTTCAGTTCTTGGCATGCCCTGCATTTCTTCTCACACGTTCTCAAATCTGTTATCTGTGCTTTTTTGCCTTCCTGTAAGTGGTTTGTGAAATACAGAGAACATTTACTTCCCATTTGACTATTTTATAATAGCTTCTAAATAGGAAAGTTGTGAGGAAATGTTCACATATAATGTGAAGCTATTGAATTTTTTTCCATAAAAGGCGAGAAGAAGCAAAAAAAAAAAAAAATCTCATTTCACCTAATGCATTTTACGGATTGCCATAAACTAAGACTCTTTATCATTGGAAAGAAAACACTGCCTTTCTTCAACAGGAAACAAACATATTTGTATCATAACAGAATGGGGAAGCTGTAAATAGAAGGGTAAATTTTGGTTGTTGCCATGCAGACTGAGCTGTCATAACCCTGAGACATTTGGAGAATATTTTCACACAAAAGGTGAGAATCTAATAATTTATTCATTAGAATCCATGATTTACTTGCTGTACATAAGCAAGCACTTAAAAGAAAAATTAAAATCTCAATAACTTCAAGGCTTCTAACCCATTTCCAACAACCATCTAAGGCAATTTCATCATCTATCTTGATGACATTTAAAACTCTGGTTCATATCTTGTTTCCAGGAACTTCTAAATCATTTGGCTTTAGTCAACACGGGCCATGCCATCCATCTCTTCATCTCTTAGAATTCCTCTAACTCTCATTCACTTCTAGAGAAACCATTCTTTATATCTACAGTGTCAGCTAATCCTGATTTTGTCCCTCAGCTTTCCCATGTCCGTTACTACTTTCTTGGTTATGGTGCCCTCCCTTTCCAGCCTGGACTTATGGATTTCCTACCGTTCCTGTCTTCTAGTGGATTAATTAATTATTAGTCTATTAATTAATAGATTCCAATATCTGTTGCTACTCTTATTCCACCTGAACAGTCAAGGACTGATTCAGCGGCTGGGCTCTGCTGGGTGTGCAGACATGGGCCACAGGCATGCTGATACATGCATTTCCATCAGCCTGGGCCAGTTACTCCCAGTCACCAGCAGCCCACTTTCTCCAGAGTGCCACCCACACATAGCAGCTCCTGCGTGTACTGTGATGTGGGAGAAATTAGGAATCACTGATTAGGGGGTGACAATTTAGTAAATAGCTTGATTATTGTTGATTATGAATATTTACCCTTGAGTGAGTTGCTTAACCCATCAGTTTCCTTGCAGGATTATTCTCAGGTTGAGTTGATATTATTCATGCAAACACTGTGCTTTATTTCATTGCTATAATGACGATGATGACCAAGGAATGGTGGTAGAGATTATGGATGACACAGAAGAAGTGGGGTACTCTGTCCTTAAGGAGGCATTAGTATGATATGGGAGATAAACACACATAGAACTACCAAAGTGGTCCATGATGGGTAGGAAACACAAATTACAGAGACAAGTGCTTAAGGATTCAGGAACCATGCATAAGGGAGGGCTGCCCAAGAAAGTAAATAGGAGCTGAGCCTTAAAAGATGGCTAGAACTCCTCTAGGTAATGGGGAACCTGACTGACATCAATATTTTAAGGAATTATTCCATCATAAGAAGGTATTTAGGATGCAGATGTAAACAGTTTTGTATTTGCCAAGCTACAGTCATCAGCAAGAGGCAAATTTCAGAGTTGATTTCAAACTTGAAGTTTTTGACATATAATTTGAAAATATTTAAAATAACATATCCTATTTCCCCCCCTTTTAAGTTACATGATTGAGAAAATAAAGTATCCCTACATTTAATTGCTTCTGTCTGTGTTTATTTTGGGTGGGGCTATGTTGTGTTTGTTGCCTTTGTTTATTGTAGTCTTTTTTTCCTTTTCCTTTTGACTCCATTTTTCCTTCATTTATGATCAGAATGACTTTAGAAAAAGAGGGGAGAAATCAGGCTTCTGAGCCCAGGGGCAGGTGGCCCCTCTGTGATCTCAGCCAGCTGAAGTTTTTGATCAGCCAAAACAAAGAAAATGATGAAAAGGGAAAAGTGAGAAGGAAGGACGAGGGCAGTCTGTAAAAACCACTCTCCAACTCCTGACTCCATGACCTCCTTCTGGTGGGATCTTTCCTCTGAGTACTTGAGATTTAAAACTAAGAAAAGTGAGCTGAAGAACTGGAAAGTAGAACCTGCTTTTTCAAAATTTCCTAAATTGGTCTCAGCAGCAGCAGCTTTAATGTGATGCTGGGAATACATTTCCTTTTAAGCAACATTTGCTCTACAGCCTTGTGGTTTATCTTAAAATGAGTCAACCTCACTGATATCTTAAAAAACACTTCTGTGTTACAGAATTAGCTCTCAACTCTAACCTGAGTACACAACATCAGTTTCCTGTAAATTACTATATAAGCTCAAAACCATTTAGGACACGGAGCCCTTGATTCTTCCCAGGCACAATCAATGGAATGCCATTTTTCCTCCATGGGAGAGATACGATCGAGATTTTCTCCCTACATGATGCATTAGTCCATATTATTGTACTAATACAAATAGTACATTAATGAAAATAATATTTCAGGGGTAGGGATAATTTTAGTGCTGAGGTTCTGGAAGACTTGGTCCGAGGTTTTCATGAAATTGCTTGGAAGACAGAAAAAATGTTTCCTTCATTTCTCTCTGAACCTTCCCTTGGTAATCTCCTAGTTATATTCAGCAGTCTCCTGAGGTCAGAATCTACTTCCTTTTTTCAGCACATGATTTCCATTGCCCAGGGGTACCCAGTGCACAGAAGGGTTGTGTTGGGTGTTGACTGACTATGAGCTGTACTCTGGGGACAATTGTGCTTTTTTTTGTATTTCTACCAAAGTTTGTTCCTTCTTTACTTGAATCCAGTTTGCCTTAGGCTGTGCAAATAATGAATTAATTAAACAGATAAACTCACTGAGATAATGTATCAAATGATAGACCTTATAAAATGATGTGGTAGGGATTTTAGACAATGTGTAAGGCTATGGGAAACTATTTTCATTAATAATAACCATTTATGCAAATTGCTTTGATGGTCCTTTTGACATTTCACAGATGGCAGGGTGAAGGCAGCACCTTCCTGGAAGCTGAGACTTGGAGAAGTTGCGAATGTGACTCAGAGCAATTCTAGAAGGAGCAGCATGATCAGAGATGGTCTACCTTGGGTGAGGAAAACCAATGGCTGTAAATTCACAGACTCTTAAATGTTAATGGGAGTAATAGACATGGCATTCAATTGCTATAGGCACAACTAAATGGCTTAATCTAAATAGACAGGGTATAGATGTTTGAGGTCAAATGGAAAAAAAAAGGTAGAGAGTGTCTTGGTTGGTTTCACTATTATTGGTCAAACAATAGAAAAGCTTACAGCTTTCAATAATTGGTGATGAATGGGAGAAAAACATGAAAAATAAAATGGAGTAGATCAACAATTTACTCAAGACTGAGACTTTTTATTCACCTATTCTAATTATTATCATAAGAACGATGACGTATTAGTAGCCTATATTGTTTGTGTTTCTTTTTCTTTCTTTCCCATCCAATTTTGGTGACATTTCATATGAAAATTGTAATTCAAAAGGCTCCTTTGAGAGGAAAGTATAACTCCACCTGAATTGGATTATCTCTTCATAGTACGTCATGATGAAGGCAGCCTATAGACCTGCCGTTATCAGTCTTACTCTGCTCACCTTTCTTTATGTCTGTCTTGGCCTTGGAGTGTGTCCAAAGTCTAGACCTAGTTATATCAAAGTCCAACACAAGTGCCTGGAATTACAGGGGGTGTGGACGAAGACCATCATGTATATCTTTTTGCTTTGGATTGTCACATTTCGAAACAAAGATATACAATTCACATTTATTTCTTTTACATGCTGGATCCACACCCATACACCAACATATGCACTCATTCATTCATATGGATGATGTGTGGTAACAGAAAATGTGAAGATATCTTCTGCCATCATTGAGAGTTTCCTAAGCTCTCTCCACAAATATGTGACACATTGAAGCAACCAATCATCAGAGGTATGAAACTACACACACATAATCCTCAATTAATAATAATTGATTAATCAGAATTCAGATAGTCTAATCTATTTAAAAATCATCATAACTTTAGGGAATAGAGGATTCTTCATGAACACAAGGAGCCTTGTCATTTCATATTACCATTTCGAATTTTAAAAGTCTAATTTTAAAGCTGCCACTAAATAGAATAAATAGAGCCTTCACTTTTTATGTAAACTCCAACCTGTCATGTTGACCTTCCTCAGCATTACCCACCACAGATGTCCTCAACTTGCAGGGTCAGAGACAGTCATTGCCAAAGAAGACTGTGTCTCAGGATTTCTTTCCAGGGTCTGGAGCTGAAAATCTCGCTGGCCTCAGTCTGGTAATTCTGTGTGGACCGCAAGTCTCCTCCTACCTCACTGAGTCCCAGTGACTCTTCCTCTGACCTCTGTGCTTCAGACCACAGAGGATTGACCTTCTGTGCTGGTGTCCTGATCAGCTTTCTAACTCCTAGAAGTTTGCCAGAGTGACAACTGATCCAATTCTGTTTGTTGTTGTCCTTGCCAACATACTTTACATAGGAATCAATCTGCCTTTCACCCCCACCATGCTACTGCTTAGCGTCTTGATCCAAATTAGTTGAACCACCCAGAACAAGGAGCACACCTGGTGGCTGACACCGAGAGTCAAACGTTAGCCTGAGAGCGTGAACCATCAGATTGACTCCTCAGGGTAACAATGCCACCTGGACAGCCCCTGAGGTGGTCACACCAGGATGGGTGCCATAATTTAATTATGAGTCATCTTGGTGTTGGTAGGTGGCCCCTGAAGCTGGTTGGCTTAGTTCCTACCTATGCTTGAATAGACAGCAGATATAAAATGTTAGGATTTTTTTCATGAGAGCAACTAAAATTTCTCTTAAAAGAGGAACATCTTTGTTTAGAAAAAATCTTGGTGAGTAATTTTAGTTGTGGAAAGATAAAGTTGTGACCCTGGAAGTATCAGTCAGTGGAAACAAAGATTTATACTCTTTTTCTTAAGGAATGAATACCGAGGGTGAATAAGTTGGAAGCATTGTTGGAGACTAGAAGTTAACTCAAAGGGTGATTCAACCAATTCTTTGATGAGGGATGGAAAAATGGATTTTTAAGACAGGGAAGTCTGATAGTGAATTTTTAGTTGGTTGCTATAATATATAGATAGAAAACAAAATTTGAAGGAATTTAATGGCTTGCAAATGAACATATAATTACTTGGTTTCTTTCTCTTCCTTTCTCTTTTCCATTCATGTCTGGTGAATGTTTCAGAAGATGCAATGCTTACCAAAAATGCTTGCTAGGAGGAAGGCATTGTGTGGGGCCCCAAATGGTCTTGTCATGAACTCCACTGCTGAGAAGTTTTAAGAACGCTTGGGTTTGTGCAGCACTTTGGGAAAAACAATAAACCGAGTTTGCTCTCAGTTCTTTTTCAGATGTAAAATTCTCTGACTGCATGACAGATTAGTCCTGTTCTTTGATGACTCACTTCTTATCCAAAAGGATATACAAAGCTATAAAAATATCATAAGGTGCATACATTTGAGTCATCAGTTTCCATGTTTTCAGTATCAAACAGTTAGCACATTGATTTGGCATCATCTCCAAAACCTACCCAGATTCTACCTCTTTTCTGCATCTTCACTAGTGCTCCCCTCACCCAAGTTGCAATTCTGCTAAATCGAATATGCATAGAGCATTTATAACATACCAAGGTCCTAAGCCTCTTCCCAGCAACTCTGCAAAATGAGCATTGTCATTATCTCCACCTTACAAATGAGACAGAGAGGTTAAGCTACTTGCCCTGGGCTGCAGAGCTAATACACAACAAAACCACATTAGAGTCTGTGCCCTCATCGTCCAAACCACAGAGACTTACGTAGCCTCCCACCTGGCCTGCCTGTTTCTACTCTTGCGCGTCAGCATTCCACTCTCCACACAGTGGCCAGGCTGGTTTTCTAAAAATGAGAAAAGATCCTGTCCTTTCCCAGCTTTAAGTCAGCCATTGGCTCTCCATGACCCAGAGAATAACATTGTATGCATTTCTTACTGTGTCTTCATAACTTCACAGGATATGTCCTTGCTTCCTTTCCTGTAGTCTCTTTATTCCACGGTATACCACATGGGAGAAGGATCTTGTTGGTTCTTTTAGTGCCATAGGCCCAGCATGTTAATAAGTACCTGTGACGTGGCTGTATTAAGAGAATCAAGTAATCTACAAGACCACTCAGACGGAGGCAGGCAGATGGGGACAGGGGCTCCTTATTTATGATGCAGATGATCATTTTGCACTGATTCTTCTCCTGAAAACCCTAAGCTCCAAGGTGCTAAGACAAGTGTCTTCTTATTACTTCCTTCTCAGAAACACATTTACATTAGACCCAGAAAATACGTCCGCCCAAGTCTATGTTCATACTTACACTATTCAATAATACTTAGGAATCTTGTTGGCGGGAAAATTGACTACCTTGCCTTCCATCTTTTACACTAATCACTTTACAAATTCAGAAAAAACAACATTTACTTAGGAAGAAAAAAATGCTTTTGCAATGTTTTCGGTAATACTACCAAGCTATCAGACTATACTAAGGATAAAAATTCATCTTCCTGCTCTACGGATTGATTCAACTTAGCAAGTATGTTTTTTTTTTTCCTTTTCAGTAATCTTTTCCTAATTCTCTTGTGAATCTTTCTATATACTATAAATATTAAAAGAAAATGTTTTTTTATAATCCCAGAAAGAGATGTGTCTGTCACTTCAGTGAGATTTGCACAGTTTCTGTCTCATTTTTAAGAATGTGTACACAGGTCCTTGAATGGATAATACAAGATTCTGTCTCTGTTGTCATGTTAATCTGTTCCCTATCATTTTTCTGATGTGAATTTTCTGGCTCTAAGCCCAAATTCCTTATTTCTCCCCTTGGGTAGGGGATTATTCTTCACCTATGATAAAAGATTTTAAGAGTTTTGGTATACATTAGAAAATTCTTTAATTAATGTCCTTTCTTTAAACTTGTTTGGATTAGTCAGATTCTGCTGAAGATCTAGTCATCCCATAATTCAGTGGATGAAAACAATAGCGATTTATTATTTATCAGGATTCCCTGGGTTTCCTGAGAGAATCATTTTCTGGCTTTCTTGGCTCACTAGAATGGATACTTTCAGCTGTGGGGAGGGGCAGGAAGGGCTGAAATGATTTCACTCAGGCATCTGTGAGTCAGTGTGGTGCTGGCCCTTGAGTGAGGAACTTAAGTTTTCCTCCACACAGCCTCTCATCCCCCAGGAGACTAGAGTGCTCTCCTTGTGTGATGGTCTCAAGGAAAGAGCAGAAGCTTCACGGTCTCCTTAGGCCTCTTTCTAATCCTGGAAGTTGCTTGGCATTACTGCCTTTGCCTTGGGCAAAGCCCATCAGAACATTAGTCTGAATTCAAGGATGAGGGAGGAGGTGGACTCCGCCCCGGGAAGGGAGGCAAAGCTACATTGCAAAAGGGTGCACGTACTGGGATGGGAACAATTTGGGGGCTGCCTTCCTCCCTCCCTCCCTCCCTTCCTCCTTTCCTTCCTTCCTTCTTTTGGTCTTTTTAGGACCACATGCATGGCATATGGAGTTTCCCAGGCTAGGGGTCAAATGGGAGCCACTGGCCTGGACCATAGCCACAGCAACACCAGATCTGAGCTGTGTCGGCAACACATAGCACTGCTCTTGGCAATGCTGGATCCTTAACCCACTGAGTGAGGCCAGGAATGGATCCTAGTAGGGTTGTTACTGCTGAGCCACAATAGGAACTCCCTGGGGCCATAGTTTTTCAATTTGCCGTATTCATTTACCTTGCACTTTCCCCAGTCAAGTAGTTCTTTTCTGCTGAATTTTCAGAAATCAATTCCAAATTCACTCTAAATCCAGGAATGTCTTGATAACAGAATCTATAACCCCTTGAGGTCCTCCTCTCCACTTTGTGCAGTAGCTATGGTCAGTGTTGTTATAATCAGCTGCCTTAGAGCAAGAGTCTGGATTAGGTGGATAATGGATAAAGGACTCTTATGATTCTTTTAGTTCAAATAACAAAAAATTCAATTCAAAATGGCTTAAACTATAAAAGGAAGTTATTGGCCAACAAGAAAAGTCTAAAGGAGGGCAGGAATCAGGTATAGCTTGATTAAGGGACTTAATCCTGTCACCTTGAAGCCCATTTCCTTCTGTTTTCTGCTCTTTGTCCTGTGCTGTTGACTTCATTCTACTCACATATATTCATGTTCAGCAAGAGACCTCTTTGCCTCAGGATTCTCATCAAAATAATCTTTATTTGACGGATTTGAGGACTTCGAAAAGGAGGAATGGATGCTTGGGAAGGAACCAAGACAACAGTGGTTTAGAGAAGTAACAAGTTCTGTGCCAGGATTATCTGGAAATGTGTTGAAAGTTTATGTGGCAGTCCTCAGACCATCGATATATCACAGCCTGTATGTTGAGACCATCAAGTGTGAACTGGGAGATGAACAGGTGGGTTGGAAGCCAGCAAATCAGCAGGAAACTACAGCCTGAGATAAGGATGAAGCAAAAGGAAGGCCATGGTGGGCACAAGGACATTGTGGTCACCTTCTAAACAGAGCTGTTCTGGAAGCTCTTGGCAACATGGAAGGGTGGAGTAAGAAAACAGGCTGGCCCTCAGCTGTGTTGGCTCAGGAACAGACTGAAGGACTAGAACAGTCTTGTGCTGGCACTTCCAAACTGGTGCCAACCAACACACCACCAGAAAGGGCAGAGGAGCTCTCAAAGAATGATAGACCATACAACCTACAACACCCACTGGGCCTTAATTGTTTGGGTGTCATTTTTATCTCTGGAAGTGTCATTTGCACAGTGAGAGAAATTTTAAAAAGAAGGACTTCCAGGCTCTGAGTTCCCTGGTGGCCTAGTGGGTTAAGGAACTGGTGTTGTCACTGCAATGGCACAGGTTCCAGCCCTGGCCCCAAAACAAGTTTCCAGGTGTAGACTAGAAGATTGGTGATATAGCTGTAGTCGTGGGTTTTTTTTTTCTTTTTTTTTTGACCCGCTGTGCTTAAAAAGAAATGCTGAGCCGGTCTTGAAAAATGGTATTAGTAATAAAACTATTATTATGTGTTGATTAAAAACCTCAGGGTCTGCATTTCCACAGGACAGCCACTGCCTGGATCCAGGGGTTACTGCTTATTTTGGAAGAGTTTGTGTTCACTACAGGGTTCATTATTTAGAGAGTGTGTGTGCAAGAATTTTTGCCTGCATATACCCTTGATTCATTTGAGTTTGGACCCTCAGTGAAAATTAAGCAGAAGAGAAGAGAAGTGGTTAAAGAGTATCAGATCACTGCTTTTTCGTCTTTCTCCTCTTCCTTATGCTCCTCTTCATCTTCTCCTTCTTCTTCCTCTTCTTCTTCTCCTCCTCCTCCTTCTTCTGATTTCAGGATGGGAAGCTAAGGATTGAGCATGTGAAGGGTGTGGGAATCCTTTCTTGCTCACAGTTTTATTCTCTGCACAATTTTCACAAGATGTGTGGAATAACTGACTTCATTTAAAGGTTCAGAGAGAAGGTGGTAGCCATCTTAAATACTCTGTGTCTCTAAATGATGTTATCAAATAAAAAAACCCAAGTAGAAACATTTCTCTTGAATAATCTGGAATATTGGGGTAAGAAGAAATCAAGGAAGAGAAGGATACTTTGTTCACTTGCTTGCTTATTGCTTATAGGGGACTTGATTTCCTAAAATGAAAGTTTATGGGAAAATAAGATTTTTATTAATGCCATGTTTGAAGCATACAAAGGGATGAAATGCATATGCAAGTTAAGAAATGCAATAATAAAATAGACACTTGTTGGTCTATTATCTAGGACTCAGACAACATCTGCAGTGTCACTGAAGATCCTGAACATGTCCCATTAGATCCTTTCTCCCTACAGTATTTGTGTTTCTCTGTCTGTCTTATTTCACTAAGCATGATACCCTCCAGGTCCACCCATGTTGCTGAAAATGGCAAATTTTCATGTCATAAATTAATTGGCCATAAGTGCAATGTATATATGTATGTGGGTGTATTTTTGGGCTGTCTGTAATGTTCCGTTGCTCTATGAATCTGTTTTTATCTAGGACCACATTGCTCTGATTACTATAGTTTTGTAATACAGTGTGAAATTAGGGAGTTTGAGGCCTCAGCATTGTTCTTTTTTTTCTCCTCAAGATTGCTTTGGTTATCAGGATTATTTCTCCTTCTTTTTTGAATTATTCCATTGGACCTTTTGATAGAGATTGCATTGAGTCTGTAGATCGTTTGGGGGGTGGTATAGACATTTTAACAATATTGATTCTTTCAACTCATGAGCATGAAACAGCACTCCATCTTACTTGTGCCTTTTTCAGTTTCTTTCCTTAACATCTTGTAGTTTTCCATATTTAGGTCTTTCACCTCCTCGGTTTAATTTATTCTTAGGTATTTTATTCTTTTTGATGCAACTGTAACTGTAAATGTTTTCTGTATTTCCATAGGTTCTTAGCACACAGAAAAAGAAGCAAAATACTCTGTCTCAAGGCCATTTTCTATTCCAAAATAATTGGAAGCGACTTGAACAGTAACCAACAGATGGGTACTAAAGTGATAGGCTTCTTGGGTGGCAGCCACACCTCTGGTAGTAGCCTAGGGCACGCGAGACTGAGCCAAGACACCTGAATTTTAATGCTCATTGTGAATATGCTATAGCTTGTTGTTTGCTTCTGTGACCTGGGATATTAAAAAAAAGCTTGTTTTTCAGTAATTCTCTCTCTGTCAGCTACTATCTATATGTCGGGGGAGACTGATACACACAAAGGAGAAGAAATCACCTTTTTTTTCTTTTCCTAAAATTTCATTTGTTTTCTGATTATAAAGGTAACATATACTCATTATAGGGATTTGGGAAATATACAGAAAAACAAATAAGGGGTGGGGGGAAATCCTGCTTTCATTCTATAATGCAAAGACACGTTTTTATTTATTTCCAATTCTCCCTTCATCTCATATCCCTTCTTCAGCTGCTGACCTATTTTTCTGCATCCCCTTACAGAAAACGTCCTCAAAAGAGTTGTCCTTTCTGTCTCTATATCCTCTCTTCCCATTCTCTCATGAGCTCAAGCCAATCATGTTTACACTGCACCCTGACCTGCTGGGGTTCAGGTCACAAATGAACTCCCTGGTTCTAAATGCAGTGACCAGTCCTCAGGCAGGATTTGACACATCTGTTAATTACTTCCTTCTTGAAACTGTTTTCCTTTGAATCCCAGGACAGCACTCTCCTGTCTCCTCCCATCCTTCTGGCTGCTTCTTCCCAGTCTCTCTCATGTCTGTTTCTTCATCTTTCCCACCTCTCTGCAGCAGGGCAGATCTGGGCTCACTCTTACTTCCTTGTGTGACCTCACCTAGTCTCACGGCTCATGTATCAAATTCATATCTTCAACAAGGATTGCTTCTCTCAACACTTTACTCGTATTTCCAGTTTGCTACCTTGGTAGGCATGTTAACTTGAACTATACCAAATTTTTAATTTCTCCTCCATCCTGTTCTTTCTGTAATGTTTTTCGTTTTGGCAAATGGCAATCCATTTTTCCAGGTTTGAGATGAAAAACCTTGGAGTCAACTTGACTCTTCTCTTTCTCTTATACCCTAATACAATGCATCAACAAATCATGCTGGCCTTAGTTTCAGAAATTATTCTGAATCCAGCCATTTCTCCTGACTTTGGTCTCTCTGTGTGTGTATGACTTATTTATTTATTTATTTATTTATCCATTTATAAACAATTTTTATTGAAGTCTAGTTGATTTATAAGGTTGTAATGATTTCTACTGTAAAACAAAGTGATTCAGTTATACATGTACACACATCCATTCTCTTTCAGATTTTTTTCCTACATAGATTATCACAGAATATCAGGTAGAGTTCTCTGTGCTGTACAGCAGGTCCCCCTTGGCCAATTATTCCATAGACCTCAGTCTGCATATGCCAATATCAAACCCCCTGTCCATCCCTCCCCTCTCCCACCTATCTGACTTCCATTTTTACCAGCCTTGTTTGAGCTACCATAGTCTGGGTTATTGAAAGAATTTTCTCATGGACTTTGTGCTTCTGATTGCCTCCATTTTGTCTATAATTAGTCCAACAAAAACCCAAGTTAGATCATAACACTTCAATATTCTTAACTTTTTTGGTCTGTTCTTAAGGCCAGGTCTTTAGTTTATATAATCTGGAATTTGCCTAAGTCTCTGATCTCATCTCCATTCCTTCTTCCTCTGCTTATTGAACTCCAATCATTACAGCCTCCCCCCCCTCCCTTTGAACATAAAACAGGCTCTTGTCTCAGGAAATTTGCTTCTGTTGTTCCCTCCTGAAACTCCCTTTCCCCAGAGAGTTTCCCAGTTCATTTGCTCTCTCATTTCCTTTATATTTCTGGTCAGAGGAATTTTTTTTATTAGTGACATCTTCTTCAGTCTTTTTATGTAAACTAGAAGGTATTTTATTTTGGCTTTTCCTAGTCCTTCCAACTGCCATAGGGATTTTAGAATCAGCTTTTTGCTTCTACAAACAAACAAACAAACATCCAAAAAAACCTACTGTAAATTTTGATGGGTATTGCATTAAAACCATAGATCAATTTGAGGATGGTGGTAATTTTTGGTACCTATTGAGATGATTGTTTAAGTTGATGCTGAAAAAGCTTTAAAAAAAAATCCAACCTCTATTCCTTATGAAAGGTCTTAGCACGGTAAGGAAAGAAGGGAAATTTCTCAACCTGATAAATGGCATCTATGAAAACCCCAAAACTAAGAGTGTACTTAATGGCAGAAAACTGAGTGATTTATCTTTGAAATCAGGAACAAAATTATTCAACATTACAGGAGAGGTTCTAGCTAATACAGTAGGAAAGACAAAGAAATAAAATGCATCCTGATTAGGAAACAAGTAAAAGTGTCTTTATTCACAGATGACTTATGGAATCCAATGGAATCTACAGAAAAGCTGCTAAAATCTGCAAGTAGAAGCTACAAAAAATCAACTAAAACCCTTGAGATTGCAGGATATAAGGCTAGCATGCAAAAATCAATTGTATTTCTAACAAAAGATGTGCAAGACCTGTGCAGTAAAAACTACAGAATATTGGTGAGAAATTCTATAGACTCAATGCAACTTCAACGAATGAACACTGGATAGTTAAAAATTTTAAGAACAACATATTTTAAAGTCACATAAAAATACAAAGCACTTGTAATAAATTCTTATATGCTAGGATTAATCATACTTTGTCATCATACATTATCTTTTATTTTATTTATTTGGAGTAATATTGAAAAAATTTTGTTTAGAATATTTGCATCCATGCTGATGAAGGTTATAGAACTATAGTCTTCTTTCCTTAATACAATTTTATTTTATTTTTGGTCTGGTTTTGGGTAAAACTGGCATCATAGAATGAACTAGTAATTATTTCCTCTTCTATTTTCTGGAAGAATTTGTGTAAAATTTGCATTATTTCTTTAACGGCTTAATAGAATTCACTAGTGAAGACATTTTGATTTAGATTTTTCTCCGTGGAATGGTTTTTAAGTACAAACTGACTTTATTCAATAGAAATAGACCTATTTAGGTTATCTATTTCTTCTTAAGTGAGGTTTGGTTGTTTGTGTTTCAAAAAGTTTGTCTATTTCATCTAAGTTGTTAACTTTATGGTTAGCATAAAGTTACCCATAATACTCTTGCAGTATCCTTTTTAATATCTGTAGCATCAGTACTGATGATTTATTCTTCATTACTGTTCATGGTCATTTTTGTCTTCTCTCTTTTTCTATAGGATCAGTCTGTATAAAGTGTATCACTTTTATTGATCCTTTCAAAAAGTGAGTCTGATTTTATTGACTTTCTCTAGTTTTTTTTTTCTATTGCGTTGATTTTTAAAAAATGTTTACCATTTCCTTCCTTCTGCTTATTTTAATTTGGTTTACATTTTCAAATTTCTTAAGGTGGAAATTAAAGATGTTGATTTGAATCTTTTTTTTTTCCTAACATAAGTACTAAATTCTATAACTTTCCCTTTGAGTACTGCATTAGAGATATTCTACTGATTTTGAAATATTGTGCTTTAATTTTTACTCAGTTGAAAATATTTTCTCTTTTCCATTTTAATTTTTTCTTAATTTGCTGCAAACATTATTGAGAAGTGTTATTTAGTTTTCAAGTACTTGGAGATGTTTCTGTTAATAATTTGTAACTTAATTCCACTGTGGTTAGGAAAAATACTTTGATTTTAATATTTTAAATATATTAAAACTTTTTACAGTATAGAATATTGTTTACCTTGTAAATATTACATGTGTACTTGCAATAAATGCATATTCTGCTCTTGGTGGGTGAAGAGTTCTGTAAGCATCAATTAGATCAAATTGATAGTGTTGTTAAGCCTCTGCAGTCTTGCAGATTTTCTGTCTACTTATTCTACCAGACATTGAAAAAAGGTATAAAAATCTTTGACTATAATTCTGGATATAGCTATACTTAGAGTTCTAGCAATTTTTTGCTTCGTGCATTCTCAAGTTCTGTTCGGTGAATAAATGTTTATAATTGTTATACAGTCTTAATGAGCAGATTCTTTTATTATTATGTTCTGACCTTTATCTATCATAATATTTTTTCCTCTGAAATTTACTTTACCTCCCTGGCTTTATTTTGATTATTATTGTCATGGTTTCCTTTTCTATCCTTTTACTTATTTAATTTTCAGCCTATTTGTATATTTATATTTAAAGTGAACTCCTTTTATGTGGCAAGTAGTTGAATCTTCCCTGTTATATCCAATCTGACATTTGCCGTTGGATTGGCTTGCTTAGGTAATTTTAATTTATGTGATTATTGATATGGTTAGGCATAAGTCTAATATCAAGCTGGCTTTTTTTTTTTTTACAGGTTTCTGAGTACTTTAATAGTTTTTATTCCTATTTTATTATTTTGTTGGCTTAATAGTCACAACTCATTGTCATTATTTTATTTTAATTTTAATTTAATTTAATTTAATTTTATTTTTGTCTTTTTGGGCTGCACCAGAGGCGTATGGAGGTTCCCAGGCTAGGGGTCCAATCAGAGCTGTAGCCGCCAGCCTACACAACAACCACAGCAATGTAGGATCCTTAACCTGCTAAGGGAGGACAAGGATTGAACCCATGTCCACACGGATACTATCTGGATTTGCTAACCACTGAGCCACGACGGGAACTCCTGTCCTATTACTTTAGTAGCTGCTTAGAGTTCATAACCCATTGTCTTTTTTTTTTTTTTTTTAAGGCCACACCCGCAGCACATGGAGGGTCCCAGACTAGGGGTCTAATAGGAGCTATAGCCGCCAGCCTTCGCCAGAGCCACAGCAATGCCAGATCCAAGCCGCATCTGCGACTTAGGCCACAGCTCACTGCAACGCCAGGTCCTTAACCCACTGAGCAAAGCCAGGGATCGAACCTACAACCTCATGGTTCCTAGTCGGATTTGTTTCCACTGCGCCACAGTGGGAACTCTGATAACTCATATCTTTAACACATTCTATTTTTACATACCATTTAACACACAACATATATTATAGTGTATTATAGTATACCAGTATATTTCATTTCTCCCTTTAAGGCCTTTGTGCTATGATTGTCATACCTCATACTTTCCTGTATGTTTAAATTCTGTACTACATTTTGATTATCTTTAAGTAAACAATTATTTTAAAAATTGATTTAACTAAAAATTTTTACATATTCATCCAAGTGGGTACCATTTTTTTTTTTTTTGGTAGATCTATATTTTCATTTTCTGTAATTTTATTTCTTTTTGAAGGACTTTAATATTTCTGGGAGTGTAAGTTTGTTCTAGAAGTTTTTATTTTGCCTTTGCTTTGGAAAGGTGTTTTTGCTGGGTATGGAATTCTAAGTTGAGAGTTATTTTCTTTCACTTCTCTGAAAATGTAGCTTCACTGTTTCCTTGCGCTTGTCATCATTATTGATGAGAAATATGTCCTTCTCCTCTTCTTTATTGGTATGTAAACTTTTTTCTCACTGATTTTAAGATTTTCTCTTTATCACTCATATTGAGTAATTTGAATATGAGGTGAATTGGTGTAGTTTCTTTTTTTCTTTCTTTTTTTCCCTGTTTCTTATGTTTAGATTCATTGATCTTCTTGGGTCTGCAGCTTTGTGGCTGTCATCAAATTTAGAAATTTCTGACTACTTTTTTTTCAAGCAATTTTTCTGTACTGCACTCAACTTTATTCAATTACATGTACATTATGTCATTTGAAGTTGTCTCATAGCTTGTTAAATTCTTTTTCTAATCTCTTTATTTCATTTGAGATTGTTTGTATTGCTAGATTATTAAGGTTAGTGATATTTTCTTCTGCAATATCTACTCTGCCATTAATCTTATCTGATGTATTTTTCTTCCTAGATAATGAAGTTTTTCTCTCTAGATTTTTTTTTTCTTTGCCACACGAATGACATAAGGAAGTTCTTGGGTGAGGGATTTAATATGTGCCACAGCAGTGACCTGAGCCACCACAGTGACAACACTGGATCCTCAAACTGCTATAGCACAAGGGAACCCTTCTAGATGTATAATTTAATTCTTTTTTGGATCTTGCATGTTCTCACTGTTTTGAACATTTGGAATCCAGTTATATTAACTGTTTTAATGTACTTGTTTGCTATTTCTAATGTTTATGTAACTTTTTAAAAATAATTATGGTAGATTTACAATATTATGTGGTTTCAGATGTGTAACATAGTTATTTAATATTTTTATAGATTATAGTTCATATAAAGTTGTTATACAATATTGTCTGTATTCCCTGTGCTGTACAATATATCCCTATAACTTACTTATTTTATACCTAGTAGTTTGCACCTCTAACATTTATGTAAACATTTGACTGCTTTTGATTAATTAATTTTTCTCCTCATTATCAGTCATATTTTTCTGTTTGTCTGCATGCCTGGTAACTTTTCACTGGATGCCAGACATTGTGAATTTTACTTTTTCGAATGTCAAAAATTTTAGACTTAGAAATGGTCTTATGTTTAGTTCCTGGTCAAGGTCAAGTTTCTTGGAAATAGTTTGATTCTTTCAGGCTTGCTTTGAAGATTAGGTAGGGCCAGTATAGTGCTTAGACTAGAGCTCATTATTTTCTATTGCTAAGGCAAGAGCTTCTTCTGTACTTTACCCAATGCACCAGGAATTACAAATTTTTGTAGTCTGGTTGGTGAGAACAAACACTATTCTCTGTGCTTTGTAAATGTTGCTGGGTACAATTCCTCCCAGTCTTTTCAGGAGGTTCTTTCCCCAGTCTCAGGTAGTTTTATCATGCATGTACTTATCAGTCATAAAGGGGGTCATGGCTTAATGGGGATCTCTGAAATTCTCTGTCTGCAACAGCTTTCATGTCCTGTATTCTGTCCTGGTAACTGTAACTGCCTCGATCTCCCAGACTTCAGATGCATCTCAACTCAGGAAGTCCACTGGGTGTAAGCTAGGTTAAATTTCCCTATGCTGTTGCCTGAGAATTCTCTCAAGGACATAAACATTGGGCAATAAGATGGCTCACCCACTGTTTATTTTCCATCCCTCATGGATCATTGTCCTTTGTTGCTTTATATTCTGTGTCTTCAAAAATGTTCTTTCATATATTTTGTCCAGGCTTTTTGTTGTTTTATTTGGGACTACATATCTGATACTTGTTATTACATCATAGCTGGAAACACAAGTTTTTGTCTGTTGTTAAATAGAAATTTTAGTAGCTTTATTTCATTAGAGTCAGAAAGTATGGTCCAATGAGTTCTGTTTTTAATATTTACTGAGACTGTCTTCTTGTCTTAGCTAGCGTATGGTTAATTTTGGTGTGGGTTTTCCATAGGTACCAGCAAATGAGAAATATTATTTATTTGTAGGTATTAAGTTTCTTATATAAAGATACAGAGTTTGACTATTTTTTATAAAATAAAATTAGGAAAAACACACATTTATAAAACCCAAGAGGAGCAGAAATAAAATGGGAAGTAAAATTTCTTTTCATTCATTTAATATATGACTAGGCCCTCTACTAAAGTTAAGTGTTATTATATTTTTGGATTTCTTACATGCCTTTACTAGAACATTTTGGTATACATTTTTTTTATCTCACTTTATTATTTTTTTACCTAGTTTCGTTGGTTAGAATAGCAGATAGTTTTTTTATGACTAAATGTGGGTATGTAGCTTATTCTATATTTAATACTAATTATTTATGAAATTCTATTGGGACTTTATTAAATTATCAAATTGAGATTTTTCTCATTTTCTTCATGACACTAAACAGAGCCAGACTTTCAATTTGTCTTCTAAAATGAGATATAAGAAAACTATTTTGTAAATAGGCTTAAGAAACATAGATTTTGGTCTCATCAGGCTCTTATAAGCTCTGTGTTTAGGTACAAGTCATTCAGACTTTCTGAACCTTAGTTTTCCCATTTGCCTTTAAATTACGTTGAATTAGATAATACCTAATATTAATTCCAACTGTGAAATTTGAAATACACACTTATGTCTCTTCTTTACATCATTATAAATACCCAGAAGAGTTTAGTTGAAAACCTGGCCTATGACTGGTAGGAGGGACACTTGCCTGGCTTTCATATTCACCAGGGTCTTAAATGTACATATTTGATGTTATTTTCAAGTGATGTTAAACACATCATTTCAAAGAAACTCTGACAGAGTGAAAAAAAAAAAAAGCCAGTCATAGAGCTTTACGTACTTCTTGCAGTTCTAGATCACATTCTCTGTAAGGTAAGTTATATTCTTTTTTTTTTTTCTTTTTTCTTTTTAAGGCCGCACCTGTGGCACATGGAGGTTCCCAGGCTAGGAGTCTAGGGATCTAACCGGAGCCGTAGCTGCAGCTGCTGGCCCACACCGCAGCCACACCAATACGAGATCCAAGCTATGTTTGCAAACTACACCACAGCTCATGGCAATGCTGGATCCCCAACCCACTGAGTAAGGCCAGGGCTTGAACCTGCCTTCTCATGGACACTAGTTGGGTTCATAACCTACTGAGCCACAACAGGAATTCCATACGGTGTATTCTTAAAAAATGTTGTAACTATCCTGTGAAAAGCATATTTGTATTGCACTGCACTTTCATGTTAAAATGTTAAATTGTTGGGTTTGTTTTTGTTTTTTAGCCATGATACGCAGTGGCTTGATGTGGGATCTCAGTTCCCAGAATGGAGATTGAACCTGGACTGTAGCGGTGAAACCACCGAGTCTTAACCACTAGACCACCAGGGAACTTTCTAAAATGGTAATTTGTTAAATGCAAACTTTTGAACTATACTACAACTTTTGTAACTCTGTTTTGCGATTTCTTTAATTTTTAATGAATGGTGAGCATTAAAATCTAAGTGACCTGGTCTTCCCTTGACTTGAGGGTCTGTGTTTGGAGTATGTGTATCATTAGTATTAAAGTGAACACGTAATATGAAATTCAAGAACTTAGATCGTCCCTCCCAAGCCTACCAGCTGAGGCCGTATTTTGAGTTTGTTTTCTTGCCGCGCGTGTGCACATGTACATATGGTAGGCCTGAAATAATGAGATTCTGTTCAACTTAAGCTCCCTGTAGTTAGACATACGAACAAAACACCTCCATATAATTTGCTTCCTTAGTGGAGTTTACATGGGAGACGTGTTTTGATTTGCTTTTGTGTAGCAAATACTATATTATCTGGGCCAAAAACATTTCGCCGTCCGAATTAGAGACTGTAAGCACAGCTGATTTTTAAGAGTATTTTGGGCAGCTGCAGAATTCTGATGACTCTCTTCACGGCCCAAACTGAGCCACTTTCTATCTTAAGTCTAACTTTATATAAAAAGTACCATCTCTTTCCTTCTGATGAAACAAATATACAAAAGAAAAACTAAACGAAATGGGAGCTCTGTCTAAAGAAAAACTTTATAACGTAAGATATGCATAAATAATTTTGAAAGTAAGCTAACACCTGATCCATCTGTCTTTGGGCCAAGGGTTTGCCTTTTTAAATCCCATTAGAAATTGTCATGTATTTCTCAAGAATTCTATATGGTTAGATATTTTTCTACTGTTGCAAAATTTAGAGGTATGGCATAAACATTCCTTTCAATGAGGACATGATGAGAGCAATTAATACTTGATTTTGATTCCCAGTAGGGAAAAAAATTGACTCTGAGATAATTCTGGCTAAGTCTGGGAATGGCCCGTGAAGACACTTTCTGAAGTTTCTTTCAGAGGTTACTACAGAGTTTGCCTTCTTTGTCAAGCAGTGTAGTAGTTACTTTGAGAAGATTAGTCCATTTTATGATTTTATAAACCCTATATTAGTATTGCTGATCCCATTTCACACACAAAAACACAGGGCTTATAGGACAAGTCACATAGCTGGAAAGGGAAAAGGCTTAGATTTTAATCCAGTCCTGCCTGAGCCAAAAAGCCTGTGCTTGCCCCTTGAAGACTCCCACCCCCGGAAAGAGTTACCCCACTGCAGCCCAATTACTCTTCCCAACAACACCTTAAGGACTGGGGCTCACTCTGGTGTGGCCATTTGCTTACTCTCCAATGAGCAGATGTCCTTCTGTGGATTCAGTGTTACCTCTCCACTCACAGGGCCACACATCACCATCCGATTTTGCCTGCCCTCCCTGGGAAGTGGCCCAAGGCAGAGCCCACTCTCCTCCTCCTCCTCTCACACTCAGCTCGAAGTTACCTTCTGAGTTCAAAGAGCAAACCTGACATGGGATGAAGTGTCAACAGCTGTTCCTTTCCTCCACAGCCCACACCACCTCAGGCCCGCTGAGGGCAGCCTGAACTTTGCACTTCCCAAAGGGTTTTGAGGAACTAGTCCACTGTAGAACAATAGTGGACCTTGTGGTCAAAGAATTGTGGAAACCGTGAGTTAAACAGAGTTTAACAGGGTCAGAGTCTTTAATGTGCTAGTCTGCTGAACCAGTTTCCAAGGGAGAAGGTGGGTATGCAGAATACCCTGGTTGTATTTGACCACATCTAGATTTTTTTTTTTTCAGCATCTTCAAGGAGAATTGTATTCTATGTAAAACATGTTGAACATTATTGATTTAAACTTAAGAAAGTGGTGAGAATTTCCTAAGCTCTTCAGAGGTGAGTAAGCAACATATTTGGGGGAAGTTCTCCCTTTGTAATATTTGAGACCATAGCACATTAGCACTGTCTGTTCATGAGGTGCCCCCTGTTTCTGATACTTTCCTTAGTATCACTCTGGGCCATCCTTTCAGGGACAACTTCAGAGAGTAAACATGTGAGTGCCCCTGGCTGCAGGCAGGGACGAAAGTGAGAACAAAAACCCGAAGCCAAGAAAAGAGGCTGCAGCCATGACTGAGGTTCAAAACAAAGGTGTGCATGTGTATAATCACTGATGAAAGCAGGTGAGTGCTTTTCGTCTTCTGGAAGACTTCATGGAAAAGGTGAGTCCTAGGGGCTCAATTTTACAGGAGAGGAGACTTTGGCAGAAGCGTGCTAAGAAGTCCCCCGGGCCAGGCAGGGAACACAAGGGTGGAAATGGTGAGTCACATCCTGGAGACAGCAAACAATTCACTTCTGCTTTCTCTGTCTAGGCAGGTCTAATTAAGTTTATGCTCCTTTACAGAAAAGGGGAAGGGAAGGGGAAAAGGAGGACACAAATTACCTCCTCAATCTTCCCCTCTCATTCGATCGGTACCACATACCCATACTGACTACCTCGAAATAAACACATTTATACTTTGCAAAATATTGCTGGCTGAACTGACCACATTAAAGTAAGTGAATATATTTAAGTTCAAAATTGGAGTCTTGGAGGTTAAACAATAAGAAATGATGTCCAGTAGCCACGGCCCAACCAGTAGGGCCTTAGAAGCAACCAAAGGAAAGATGCCTTTTACCTCTCTGCAAGGGGCTCTGAAGGCCCCAAAGGGCCAGGTGATGGTCTGCAAAGAACCAGGTGAAGGAACAAAGGAACAGTACTTTCTCTGGCTCACCTTTTCTCACTCCCCTGCCCCATCCTGCCCAAGTGCTCCCTCTCTCCTGCCCTATTCCATCTCTAAAGGCTCTGGGTACTGCTCTGCTGCAAAACTGATGCTAATTTTATGCACAAGGGGCCAATGAACTTTTTAAAAATGTAAATTAGATCATGTCATCTCCCCATGCTCAATACACTTTGCTGGCTTCCCACTGCCTCTACCATAACCTTTAAACTTCTCACTGTGACCACAGACCCCAGCACACCTCCCCAGCCTGTCTCTCTGTCACTTCACCTAAGCTGGCCTTGATTTTCCACCTCGAGCCTTTGTACAGAATTGTTCTTCAGCGGCCTCCTTCCTCTTTTGCCATCAGAGGTTGACAAACTATTGCCCCACTGCCTGGTGGGGTTTTGTCATGCTAGTAACACCCTTGAACTAAGTCAGAATCGTTTTTATGTTCTTAAAAGGTTATAAAAAATATGTGACAGAGATCAAAGCTGCAGAGTCCAAAATATTTACTATCTTGCTCTTTACAGAAAGAGTGTGCCAGCTCCTGATTTAGATCATTTCTTTTTTTTCTGCTAGCTCATTCTAGGTATGTTCTTTATGTCAGGTACCTTGATTTGCAATTATAATCTCATTAGTGTCTTTACTTGCTAATCATCTGCTTCTCCTCCAGCTTCCCAGAGGACCAGGGCCATCCTTGTAGAATCCTTGAGAGTAGAACCCAGTGTCTCACATGGGTCTTGCCATACTGGCTACTAATTTTGCTAGTACCATTTTATGGCCAGTGGTCCCTTCCTCACGTTGCGCTGGGTGAATTATCATCCATGTCTTTATCTTCCTCTCAGAAGTTTTCTACATCAGGAAACCCAGTCCAGTTGTGGGAATAAAGCTCTCAGCCACGTTCTTCCATTACATCTTCATTCAGCAGAGAGTCTGACCCCACATCCCCAGGGTTTTGCATAATAGATTCCCACCGTGGGTTTCACAGAATGATCAGTATTATTCTGGGAAATCAGGAGGCTGGCCCCTTGGGGCGTTGCAGTTTCAAGTTGGGGTGGAGACCACTGTCATGTTCTCCCAGGCACAGATGATCTGTCTGGTTGCATCTCCTGTTACTGAAACCTAATAACAAGGAATATTTCTGAAATTTTAGAAATTGGATTACTGTTGATAATTGTCTCTCCATAACCATGGAAGGTCCATGTTAATAATTCTTTGCAATGCTATTCAAGGATGACATCTGTTTAAGCATACATTATAAAAGTCAGATTTGCTCAACAGAGACTTTATTAATTTGTTACTTTCCCTGAACAAATGTGACTGCACATTTGTTTAAATATTTACAAATGTATGTGAATGAGCAGCAGAAGGTAAAATTAAAGCCAAATAGGACACATGTTTTTAAAGAAAGATAGGCTTTCATTTACTTTGTTGTCGTCTGCGTAATAACTCAGTACAGAAAATGTGATCTGTTCAAACTGTGCTTCTCATATTCACTGATTGAAAAGGGACAGTTCCATTTTCTGCGGTGCAAAACCAAGTCATTCTTATTAAAAGGTCACAGGAAACTGAGGAGAAATGTCAGGCACACAGACTGACCTATTCAGAATATAATCAAGCTTGCTTTAAAAAGACAACATCTACATTATGAAGGGGAGAGATCTGATTGTATTCTCTGGGCTTTGGTAATACAGTTAGTGCCGATAAGACCTTGAGACAATCTTGCCCTTCAGAAAATGAGTGTTTGTGGTGGGCGTGGGTGGAGGGGACGTCATGACGTAATGTGGCTAAGATCATCTCTTCAGCTACTGTTTCCTTTTGAATTCTTGAACCCACCCTTTCTTTAGGAGATGCACATTTTGAAACTTCAAAAGATAGCTTTGCTCCACTTTAATTTTCTCTTTGATTAATTAATTTCATAAAGAGTGGATGGACATGGTCCCCAGGATCCTGCAGCAGATTGACGGCTACACAGTTTCCGTCATCTGTTTGCCCAGAGCCTGAATACCGAGCAGAGGTACGATTTCTGCAGTGTACCCCTCTGATGTTCTCCCATTTCATTCCAAGAGACCAGCTGTAAAGGCAAGATGGCAACTCCATTTTCATGCCAGTTCATCCTTGGCCTCTCTCCAGATTTCGAGTATTTAGGGCTTGATTTTGCTGGCTGCTTCATTCCTTGTGTGCACAGAGCTCCCATTGACTTCATTATGATAAACAGAATGATGATAAACTTCAATGGTAAACAGAAGGGTTCTTCACTTCATTGGGAATTCGGCATGTATGAAGAGACGTGGTCCAGTAAAATCAGCCCATTTTGGATCCAATAAATAAGCATAATAGTATCTACAGTGCCAAGTTGGTGTCATGTGACATATGTCTAAGTGAATATGGGCGCTGGAGATTCCACTTGTGTGGTTACCAAATTAGCATCTGATAGTACCTACTTGATTTCTTAAATCTCCTGGTTGGAAACCTGCAGCTGGTTATATTCCCTCCTGACTGGGATGGAGTCTTCAGCAGATGTACACACACACACACACACACACACACACACACACACGCACGCACACTCTTTAAGAAGCTGATTTTTTTGTTTGTTTGTTTTCTTGTGAAGATGGGTCACAAATAAGGCCCACTGGAGCAAGTAATTTATGGAATTTTTAATATTCACCATTTCTTCACTGGTTCAAAAAAGGCACAGACAACTATGTTGCATAATTTTCTGGCAATGTCACAAAGTAGCATCATGTGGCTAGTTCTACCAGGTTCAGTTCTAATAGACTTTTTCTAGGCATGCATAATTAGTTGAGTCAAAATCAGCATTTCTTTTTAATTATTGTTGGTTGTCTATAAAATCACATTTTGTTAGAATAATGACATTGCTACATTTCCTAATTTATTTATTTTAAGATGAAACCTAAGCTGGAGTTTGATGTAAAGAAATAAAAGAACTTAGGCACAGTAAGCTACCCATTTTATGAATGGTTAAATTCTGTAAATGCTGGTTAGTCTAGAAGTGTTTTCCCATAAGGTTGAATAAACTTCGTTTGTTGTGTATCTTTCTTGGCTTAGATGAACTTTTAAACCTTCCAGTTAGCATGTCCAGATAATGAACTATTTATACAGGCTTTTTTTTTGTTGTTGTTGTTAAAGATTAAAAAAAAATTTGATTGTTCTAACAAAAGAGACTTGATAACTTTCTGTGTATAACCATTATGGGAAATATCCTTTTTGCTTTTAAGTTTCTTGACTTTCCGCTTTCTCTGTCTTCTTGACCTTTTTGAAACTTTTTTCTTATAAATATTTCCTAGAAGCCAGCCGCTGTTCCTCCATTTTACCCCTCTACCCAAGTACATTGTTAGCATCCTCTTTATGGTAACTTGTTAATCTAAATGTCACTGGAATCTTTATCAACAGCCTAAAATTTTTGAGATGTTTCACAGCTTGGCCTCTGGCACAGATTTTACATTTTCAGAAGAAAAAAAAAAAACCTACCTATTTTTACTTTTCAAGTATTTAGTTTCTGAAAATACATCTGAATATGTTTTAACAAAGCATTTTTCTCAAGAAATATAAAATGATTTCTCTACAAAACTATCGTGTGGCCTAGATTCAAAGGCTTCATTAAAAGCAACGACTATAAATAAATGACTCAAAAAACAGATATTTTCCATTTTATATTGTATACTTTGTAAGCTACAATTAAGCGGGAGTAGTAGAAAATTGCTGAGTAAATACTAAGAAAGATAACTTGGAAATTTGAGTGTTTAAAAAATGTTGGTATAATTTTCTCAAGTGCAAAGACAATTTTTTTCCCCTTTCATTTGACCTATTTTTCAAAAAGCATTTCACTTAAGATGCCAACAAGAAAAAAAAATTGGAAGACACGTTTCTTTCCCTTAGTTAAAAATGAAATGAACTAAAAAAATAGGAAAAGAATTAAAATGTTTTGCTACCTCAAAAGATTAACACTATTTTTGATACAATTTTTATGCCATTTCAAAGCATATCACAAATATTTTTTATTAGTTTTCACAATGCCACTATAGAGGAAAAAAAGGAAAAAAGGCCAAAACGACAATTTTCTCTGTGTGCTGGAGAGAGAAGGGGTAGTTTGCGGTAGTGAGAGAATAGTTATTTTATGAAGTACCATGTTTTGGGAAAACAAGTCTGTCAAATAAATGACCACGGAAAATTGAGACAAAGGAATAATGACCCATGCAAAGACAACAAAAAGCTCGCAAAAATTAATTCTCAAAGTCCCCAGAGATTTGCAAATGTCATAGACAATTCGTTATATTGTTACTGCTGCGTTGAGTATAACAGTGGGGGGGAAAAAAGAAAACTAAGTGTCCAACATCCACAAAAACGGTGGAGTAAATTATGGTATATGCTTCCTGGATGTAATATCATGTAGCCTTTGTTCCAGGAATTTTAGAGGCCCAATAAGCACAGGGCACGTGCTTCCGCTGTGACCTTCGGAGAGCAGCAGAATGCAAATCATCTACAGGGGAGCCGACTGAAGTGTTACTTTTCGAGTAAGCAAAGCATATGGAAACGCAAAAGGAGACACGCTTGAATTTGAATGAGAGTTTGAGGAAAAGTTCTCCAGAAGCCAACATTTCAGCTATCTTTAAGGGAATCATGGGATTCTGACGTGCACACAGGTGGTGGGAGGGAACCAGGACCGTGCGGGGAGGGCGTGGGCTGAGGCACCCAGAGAAAAGGCAGGGATGTTGGAAAAGGCAAGAGTTTGAAGAAACGTGAATCGTTGAACGAACACACAGGAGCTGTCCAGAAATGGGGTAGGGAGTGTTGGAAGGTTAGGTTGGTGCCAGCCTGTGAAAGACGTTGAGGGTCATACTAAGGACTTCAGACTTTTTTCTGGGGGCGTGGGGAGGCGATGGCTGGACTTTGTGAGAAAACGACTGCTGTGGTGATGGCAGAAGGAAGCAATGTGAAATTCACCTACTGTTTTTCTTTAATAGCTTCTAATAAATCATATGTCCCTGAGTGCTTGATTTTTCCTCATTTTGAGCTCCATTTTTTAAAAAGGCATTTTAAATAGAAATGTAAATTTGATAGAACAGCACTAATAGAAAGAAAGGTGCTATGTAAATACATATTGCTGCTTACCTGGTTTCAGTGTTTCTATTTCTATCACTTCAAAGTCATTGAAGACTGTGAGGACAGGGTCTCAGCATCAACCCTGAGCTTCCTCAAGTCACTTCTCAAACTGAGCCTCAGTTTCATCACCTGTAACCAAGCCTAGTTATTATTTACTACCGAGATGAACCCTAAATAGTGCTCGTTATATGCTAGGCACTCTCCCAGGTTTTTTTTGTTTTTTTGTTTTTTTATTTTAACCTTAATTATACATATTTTTAATAATTCTTTAATAATTACATTTGTTTATTATTCACTTCCCCTTGGGCAGTGAAGTTAACTGTTGTTAGTTGGTATAGCAGTTCTTATGAAACCATTTCTTTTTTTTATTAAAATTGACTTATAGGGTTGTGTCAATTTCTGCTGTACAGCATAGTGACCCAGTCATACCTATAGATACATGTTTTCTCATAGTGTCTTCCATCATGTTCTACCACAAAAGATTGGACATAGTACCCTGTGCTGTACAGTAGGACCTTGTTGCCTATCCATTCTAAATGTTATAATTTGCATCTACCAACCCCAACTCCCCATCCATCCCACTTCCTCCCTTTTTTTTTTTTAATTTTAATTAGATTAGTCTTCATATGATCCTGCACAGTGGTCCTAATTTTACCTTTGTGTTAATAATGGTGGGGAAACTGAGGCTCAAAGAGCCTCACTTGTCGATTAGTGGCAGAGCTGGGATGACAGTTTGGGCAGTATGCCTCCAGAATTTCTCCTCTTGAACTCTGCTTTATTCTGCTTCTCAAAAAGAATAATACTACAGTGATAATAATATAGAAATATAAAAACAATGATAATACAAGAATATAATGATAATATTACCGAGAACATTGATTTGTATGACCACGTGCTGTGCTCGGTACTTTTTCCAACACTCCTGTTTATTCTCCCAATAACTTTGATGGGTCACTTCTGCGGTTGCCTCTGTTTCCTGTATGTGTCTCTCATGGTCCTACAGAGACAGGATCCAAACCAGGGTGAGCTTTGCTACAGAACTGGTGTGCTTGACAAGTATTCCCCGGTACAGAGGAAACGAGGCCAAGCAATCTCTAGATTCACGTTCAGCAACCCCCTGTCATAGTTCTCTGGTAGGATGGCCTTGGAAAGAGCAACCAGGGGCACCTCTGACTTTGGTTCTAACGACAGCAGATGAGTTTGGTGATTAGAGGCAAGAGTAGGTCTTCATATAATAACGGGGGAAATCTGGTAACTTGAACATTCCACGCTTCAAAGCCAAATTTCTTTTTTTAATGATGTTTATTTTTTCTATTATAGTTGGTTTACAGTGTTCTGTCAGTTTTCTACTGTACAGTAAGGTGACCCAGGCGCACGCGCGCGCACACACACAAACACACACACGTATTTTCTCACATTATCCTCCATCATGCTCCATCACAAGTGACTATAGACAGAGTTCCCAGTGCTATACAGCAGGATCTCATTGCTTATCCATTCCAAATGCAGTAGTTTGAATCTCTTAACCCTAGATTCCCAGTCCATCCCACTCCCTCCCCCTCCCCTTTGGCAACCACAAGTCTGTTCCCAAAGTCCAGGGGTTTCTTTTCTGTGGAAAGCCAAATTTCAATATTGTTTCATTATGGTCAATGTGGGGGATATTAACCTTACAAAATTATGGTGTGTTTCCACAACCTAACAAGGTGCCTGGCAGAGTAGGCTCTCAAGGAAAGTTTAGAAAAGGAAGAAATATTGAGATAGAAAAGCACTTGCTTCCTACCACTGGCCTCCTTCCACACTCGCTGCTCAGCTGGCAGACATGTGCTAAGCTCTGAGGTTTGAAACTTACTTCTTGTAGGGTTGTATGTTTTACTGATGTGCAGCCATGCCTAAGGAAATTTCTCAAGCACTTAAACTTCTTCACAGAGGCCGTCGGCTCCACCTCTTACCTTCTCACCATGGAATAGGCAACAGCAAAGCTACACCTTTAACTGCCTGGTCTTTAAGAAATCTGCCTGAGAGAATGGACCTTCAAGAATAGAATTTTCTAAATGCTTTCACAATCCCATGAAAAGGCAAAATCCTAAATGACATTGTAACCATATTTGTGATGCTGATCTCATATACTCTGAAAGCAGGCATTTCTTTGCCTTCTGGAGGGAGTCTAAGTGTGTAATAATACTGAAAAATAAAACCTTCCCCCAAAGAAAGCTGCTTTGTCCTCCATCCCTACCAGAAGTGTGAGGCAGCAAAGGTGATTCTCCTGAGATGAAGCTATTTTTGTACAACTCATCGTATATGCTGATGTCTGCAAAGAAAGAAAGGTCTTTGCATTTCTTAGTGTTAGCTTTTAATATTTTATAGTATTTAGTTACAATGAAAAGAAATATCCAGCATTAATGGAAGTCAGTAGAAATCCTGTTTATAAGAGTCTATTAATATACTACTTGTGGGGTTAAGAAATAGAGATGTGTTGAGCAGAAACAGTAATTAAGTGGAGTCAACGTGACCACATAGTTAAATTGGAATTAAGAAGCACGACAATAAGAGTCCGTAAAGTCTTTTTTGTCTATCTGGAAATGCCTTATGCATAGCGCATAACATATCTGTCTAAATAAATGTATTTATACTCTGTTATTTGAACCTCTAGTGGCATCTCCCCATAGCAGTGGTCTCTGGAACATGTTCTCTGAGACTGTCTCAGAGATGAATGCTTAAAAAATAAAATGACTTTGACTTTAGTAACTAATGAGTTCTAGCCTCAAATCTCTGTTTTTTCTTTATCATTTAAATTATTATTTTTTTTTGCATATTTTCCCTTTCTTGAATTGTGGCCACTAGGACTATGAGAAATATTACAGGCACAGATGCATCAGAATTTAATTCCAATACTCTACAGCACGATGCCCACCATTTGTTAGCCTTTTGGGCTGCAAAGTTACCCAGGGTATTCCTGAGTTAAGAACTGGCATCCCTCCCAGGCAGTTACCACTTTATTGTTAGTATAACCTTCCTTCCAAAGAACTGAAGTGCTCTCAGCATTGGCTGTGCCTTAGATGGAAGTGGCCTCACACTGGTGTGTAATTGCAGAGATCTTTGATCAAGGGAACTGGTTCGCTGAATTGCCTGGGAAATTTTAAGATCTTCTGCCTGGTAGGCGGCATGGAAGAAGCATATAATACTTAACAAAAGCCTGGCTTTCTGCACACCCATAAGGCTTGTCTTTTGTGATAGACCCTGGGAGGAATTAGAGCTAAAGTGTGTTGATGGGTAATTAGCAGGGCCACAAAAGAATCTCATGAGTAGTATTGTATCAAAATTTATTTCTTGAGTATTTACAGTGTCTTAGTTCCATTCTGTCTACTGTCTGTCTGTCTATCTATCAATCATTTCATCTATCTCTATCATCTATTGAATATGTATGTGAATGTGTATGTGCTTGTGTGTGTATGTGTGCTTGTGTGTGTATAACATGAATCTCATAAAAAAATAGCCAGATAAGCTTGCCATGTTACCATGCTCCTTTTATAGCAAGGAAAAAGTGGCTTAGAGTTTAAGTAACTTGCACTATTAAATCATAAGCTGAGATTTGAAGATTTGAATGCAGGTCTGTCTGATAGCAAAGGCTATATACTTTTTCACTATATCTGAGAAGACCACACAGATATCATCACACAGAAGCTGACTCTTGATTATTAAAACGAACAATGACTGGTTTGTAGAGAACAGGCCATCACTACCATTCTCCATACATATGACTATGCATATCACACTCACACTACAGGTCAATTATAATCACTATCCATTTTGATCTTGATAGGGATGGAACTGAATCTATAGATTGCTTTGGGTATGGACACGATAGCGATATTGTCTTGCAATTCAAAAAAGATGGATGTCTTTTCACATTTTTGTCTTTTTCCCCAAATTTACTGAGGTATAATTGGCATTTTATGTGTTTTAAATTTTTTTTTATCTCTGCTCTTTAGTTCTCAGTATACAAGACTTTTGCCTCCTTCATTAAGTTTACTCTTAAGTGTTTTGTTCCTGTTCGGTGCTATTGCAAATGGAATTGTTTTCCTTTTTAGATAGTTCATTTTAATACATAGAAAACACAACTGATTTTTGTTTGTTGATTTTAAATTCTGAAACTGCACTAAATTTGTTTATTAATTCTAAAAGTTTTTTTTTTATGGTGTCTTTAGAATTTTCTATATGTAGAATCATATCATCTGTAAACAGGAACAATTTTACTTCTTTTCTGGTTTGGATGCCTCTTTCATTTTTCTTACATAATTGCCTCTGAATTGGACTCCCTATATTATGTTGAACAGAAGTGGCAAGAGTGGGCATCCTTGTCTTGTTCCTGACCTTAGGGGAAAGCTTGCAGTTTTTCACTATTGAGTATGATGTTAGCTGTGAGATTTTCATATATGGCCTTTACCAGGGTGAGGAAATTTCCTTCCATTCCTAGTTTGTTGAGAGTCATGAAAGGGTGTTCAATTTGTCAAATGCCTTTTCTGCATACTTATACTATCACGTGACTGACTTTTATCCTTCATGGTAATGTGATGTAGAATATTAATTAATTTGTATATATTGAACCACCCTTGCATTCCAGGGATAAATCCCACTTGTTCATGGTGTATGTTCCTTTTCATGTGCTGTTGGATTTGATCTGCAAGTATTTTGTTGAGGACTTTTGCATCTATATTTATCAGGGATATTGGCCTTTTCTCTTTTTCTTGTGGTATCTTTCTGGCTTTGGCATCAAGATAATGCTGGCCTTATAGAGTAGGTTGGGAGGTGTCCCATCCTCTTCAATTTCTTGGAAGAGTTAGAAAAAGATTGATGTTAATTCTTCTTAAGATGTTTGGTAGAATTTACCAGTCAATCCATTCGGTACTGGGCCTTTATTTGTTGGGAAGTTCTTGATAGCTCAATCTTAACAGCTACATTTCTCTTCAGATTATCCATTTTTTCATGACTTAGTCTTGGAGGATTTTACATTTCTAGGAATTTATCCATTTCTTCCAGACTATCCAGCTCGTTAGCTATAAAATCGTTCATAATATTCTCCTATAATCCACTTCATTTCTGTGGTATCGGTTGTGATAATGTTTATCTTTTTAAAATCTGATTCTACTTCTTTTTTTTCTTAGTCTAGCTAAGGGTTTGCCAATTTTGTTTATCTTTAAAAAGATCAACTCTTAATTTAATTGATTTTTTTTCTATTGTTTTATTCTCTAATCTCTATTATTTCCTTTCTTCTGCTAACTTAGGACTTAGTTTGTTATTCATTTCCTAGTTCTTGAGCTATAAAATTTCATTGTTTATTTGAGATTTCTTGTTAAAAATATTCTTTTTTTTTTTACAGAGATATGAGTGACTGTATTAATTTTGGTGTAAAACTTAATGATTTGGTACACATATATATACTGTGAAATTACTGGAATAAGTTTAACATCTATTATCATACACAGTTACACACTTTTTCCCTTTATTTTTAAGGTAGACATTAATTGCTAAGAACGTCCCTCTTAGGACTGCTCTTGCTGCATTCTGTGAATTTTGGAATGCTGTTTCAAGAGATAAAAGCCAGTTGCTTTCAACTGGAGATGGAACAGGAGACTCTAGAGTCACTGCCATTCCCTTCATTGGTATGTAACAAAGGCCTGAGTAGTTAAACACCCTAGGTCCAAATTTTAGAAAGTGGGCTGTGGTAGTTAGGAGATTATAGAATATTTTCATGGTGACTTAAGAGGTCTAGATAAGAATTCTAAGTATGCTGTGCTTCTATTTCTGTGAATTTCTAAACGTTAGCAATGATTTATAATACAAGAATTATAGGGTAGCACTGTGATTTAAACATGCATATGTTTGTGATAAAATTAGTGTCAAGGGATGAACCTAAAGTAGCTATATTAAATTTCCTATATTAAATTTTTAGTAAATTTTTAAAAAGCACAGTTTTAGAGGTACATAAACATTGTGAAACAATACAAAGAGTTCTCATATACCCTGCACCCAGTTCTCCTTATTACCCACAGCCAATATTAGCTTGGTACATTAGCAGCAATTCGTGACCCAATACTGATACATCATAAAGTCCATCTGTAAAAATTCTGAAACCAAAGCCCTATGTGTTCAATAATTAGGTCAAAATTTCTAAACGTAATTTTCCACTACCTACAGCATAGCAAGCTGACTAAAAAACATTTGGTTGTCATCTATTCAGATTAAGTTTTTTCAGTGGCAGGCACTGATGGTGTGGCATCCTCTCAGCTCTTTTTGGAGTATTCTTACTTTCTTCCTGGTGATCCCCTCAACCAGATGCTTATGTATATCCCATTTCTAAAGGCTGTTGTTCTGCTATCTGTTGATTTCATATCTTGATGAGGCCTTTAGGGACTGATCTTTCCAATAACTTTAGGATTTAATGTGGGTCACTGAAGACCACAAAGCATTCTGAAATATAAGTGATTTGATTTCTAACAGTGAAATTCCAGGTACAGCTATTTGCAAGGAGAGAGAGTCTTATCCAGTGCTTCTCAAATTATGCCTGTTTACATAGCTATTTATGTATCAGCCCAAATGATGGCACCTTTCTGTATGGACATGACTCTTATTTTCTTGCTTTTAAACAGGTGCTTGAGAGTCATTTTTGGAGCTGGAATCTCACTTTAAACACATGTGCGACTTGGGTATTTTTATTCATGTTGGAATTTAGCCTGAAAAACAGTGACTTGACATTGTTCAATAAACATTTCAACAACCGAAAGGACATGCTGTCAGAATCTTAATTAGAGTGATGTTATGGGGAATTTTCACAAAACAACATGAGTAATTACATAAAACAATCATCAACACCCACAAGTACTAACAATGTCTGAGATGCAGCATGTGAAGAATATAATGACAATCTTTCCACATTACTCTAAGTCATTTTTTTTTTTAAAAACTCGTTTGTTAAAAGTAATATAAGCCATCCTTTAGATCTTTGCTTTTTAGACTCTATATCATGGAATGATATACCAACTAAAAGATTCCTTCCATTGCAGACATTGTAGAATACTCTAGAAAAATTAGGGAAATGAACGGCAAGAAAATTAAGATAATGGAAGTGGAGAAATTCTAAATGGAATATTTAAGAAAAGCTGTGTAGAAAAGCCGAGTCTCTTTCATAAGACAAAAATATCCCTGTGCTTAAAAATGTTAAAATAAGTGACCTAAAACATTAGATTGTATGAGAACTGAAGATAAATAAGCTGCTACTAAAGTCGGTGGCAATTAGAAAGGCCAAGATATAAAATACTTTTCCAAGATTCTATCTGTTGCAAGTCATAAACTTCTTTTATGTATATATATATATATATATATATATATATATACACACTTTATATTAATTAATATAATTAATTTAAAAATAAAATATAATTAATTATAATTATATTTTAAATTAAATTTATATTTATTTTATATATATATATAAAAGAAGTTTATAACTTGCAACAGATAGAAAGAATCTTGTAAAAGTATTTTGTAAGCATATTTATGGGTTTACTAGTACTTGTTTCAATTTGATGCTAATGGTGCCATATCCCTGTGTCTTCCATGGAAAATGCTGTCCAGCCTGTGGCTTTCTCCATCAAAGAGAGAAGCTTTTGGGTTACACATTAGGCATCTTTCCATTCTACCAGGTAAGGGCTCAGTCTACAGGTTTAGTTCGAATACGTTTACTCTCTATTTTTCCTGTAAAGTTTCCTTTTGGTTCATCAGATAACTACTGTTGGTATTTGTTAGGTATTTTTGAGGTACTCCAGACAGGTGGATAGGGAAAGTAAGTCCTAATGGATCATATTATAACACACACACACACACACACACACACACACACCACGTATATTGAACATTCCAGCTATCCTTAAAAGGAAAAAAGAATGGGAAAAGTAATCAGAAAGGTAATATGCTTCCTGAAGGAAGGGTATACAAGTGGTGGATGAAAGGATTTTTTTTTTATTAAAGTCAATTGCTCCTTGTTCTGCCTCTTGATGGTTTAATTATGAAAGCTCAGGCCCTCAGTCTTTTGAAAAAAAAATCATCAGCTTTGTAGTTCTTCCCTGTCATCCAGATATCTTGTTCTGGTTATCTTGTGCGTACAGAAGAGTAAGAGCCACTGTGCAGCACCCATGGCAGAATTCCTGATTCTATGAACATATCGATGCTTTGGCCTTAAAGGAGGTGGTTGAGCCAGCAGAGACCAACACTCGAAGCAAAGCAGGCCGGGGTACACTGTCTGGTGACCATGACCATGGAGGCTGCTCATCTGCTGAAACCGTAGTATGTCTAGGCACTCTTCTATATACCTGACAAGCTTTATCACATCTAACTTTCAACATAACCCTATGAAGTTTACTAATTCATCATTCACTCATGCATGCTCTTCTTCAACACATGAAGTGCCTACTGCCAGGCACTTGTGAAGCAAAGCTGACTAAAATGCCAGAAGTCCCTTCTTCTGGCATCTCACCAGATGATGGTAGATGAGCATGATGGTGGAAGGTGGTACCGGTCAGTATGGGAACCAAGGGGGAAATGAGCCTGGTGAATTGGTGAATTCCATGTCTTGAACAGAGAAAATGAATTTGTCAGGTGGACAGGTAGAGAAAGGGCATTCTAGACAAAGCCTTTGAAGCAGGAAAGAACACGTATGTGACAGGGAAAGAAAGTGATGGTGGTCAGGACGGATCCTGACAAACCTGTGTGAGAGCTAAAAAAGTTTGGAACTTTATCTCCAGATAATAGAGGGCCAGTGAACAATGGACTTGCCCCCCTTACTTTACAACTGGCATGTGTTTATTGGGGTGGTTATTGAAAAAATAAAGAGGACAATATATATCACATGGATTTAACTACCTGGAATAAATATACAAATACAGATATGTACATATAAAAATAAATATAAAACACATAGGTATATTTAGGTATACAGACATCCCCTGATTTAGACGGTCCACATAACGATCTTCCACGATGGTGTGAAAGCGATATGCATTCATTAGAAACCACACTTCAGATTTTGGCTTTGATCTTTTCCTGGGGTAGTGATGTAGTCGGATCCTCTCTCTTGATGCTGGCCAGCAGCAGTGAGTTCCAGTCAGCCACGTAATCACCAGGGTAAACAACCCACCACTGACACCCATCCTGTCCCCAGACAACCATTTCATTCTTCACTTTCAATAAATTACACGAGCTATTCAACCCTTCCCTATAAAGCAGGCTCTGTGTTAGGCGGTTCTGCCCAACTGCAGGCTGGTGTTAGGGTTCTGAGTGTGTTTAAGGTAGGCAAGGCTGAACGATGATGTAGGTTAGGGGACACTCAATGCATTTGCAACTTATGATGGGTTTATCAGGAGAGAATGCCATGTAAGTCGAGGTAGATTTGTATATGCGTATATACATATACATGTACACATATAAATGTATTATCACACTTTTTTATCAGTGTATCTGTGTTAATATAATTTTTTTACAGATCTATAGTACTATGCACATAAAATTTGGAATCTACCTAGTTATATATATTGAATATCTTTTTGGTCAATAAATATTCCATTGCAAATTTAATTCTAACTGCTGTGAGCCAAGGATGGCTGTCAGACCTGATTGGATGGTGGATAGTGGGACTGGGAAACACTGAAGGAAGAGAAGTTTAATTTTGAGAAGTCTGCCTTCAAAGGTCTGAGTTTGATCGTGTGTCTGATTTATCTCTCTTGGCAACAGAAGTACTCCCTTGAAATAGATACTCCTTGTTGTAGTTCCCTATCTACCTGGCCCTTATTTTTCCTTCTCCCTCCTATTTTTATCAGAATGCTTTTAGTTACTAGGCTGTGTCCATATCTGGTGTGCTTTGAGCAATGCCAGCTGCCAAGCTGCATTTCATGTCCTGTTGTGATCAAGATAACCTGGCAGAGCGACAGTCCTGAAGGCTTTTTTTTTTTTTTTTTTTTTTTAGAAATTCTATGAATTCACTTTGAGTAAAATTGGCATTTCAATGCTAGATAAAAAAAATCAAAATGGTAGCAATTTTTTTTTTTTAACAGGGCTGCACCTGTGGCATATGGAAATTCCCAGGCTATGGGTCAAATTGGAGCTGGAGCTGCAGCTGCTGACCTACACCAGTCACAGTAACATTGGATCTGAGCCACATCTTCACCCTACACTGTAGCTCATGGCAACACCGGATTCTATAATCCACTGAGTGAGGTCAGAGATCGAATCTGCATCTTCATGGTTACTAGTCAGGTTCTTAACCCACTGAGCTACAATGGGAAGTCCAAAATAGTAGCAATTTTTAACTTGATTGTAAACTTAATTGTCTGAAAATTAAGATTTGAAAGTGTGATCCCTTGAATCAGGCTGATTGTATGCCATGAGGCAGGATTAATTTGCAGGAATACCTTTGGTGAAAGATGCCAGAGAGAGCTCAGTTTTCCTCCTACATCTATCTGTAAGCAAGGCTCTTGTTGCCTTTTTAAAAATACAAAACAAAAGTTTTAAGACCTATTTCAAGACAGATATATACTTACTGTATACAATTTAGAAAATACAGAGAAGGAAAAAAAGAAAAATATTCCACAATGATTAGATTTGGGGTTCCTGTTGAAAAGTAATATTGTATAAATATAGTCCCATGAAACTGGATCATAACAGTATCCTAAGTGGAGGGTCAGCCCAAATCAAGTGGCTTCTCTCAGAGACTCAACATCATAAGTTAGGTGGATACACAGTAAAAGGATTGGCCACTGTTTACAAAAGCATACTCATTTCTATAGCTAAGCATATCAAACCAATCTAAATGTGAAGAGCTTATTAACTGTTTTGTGGTGTAAAGAGCTTAGAGGTTTCTGTGGGAAGAAACATGACATAATTTTCAAGACTTTTTTCTTTTTTTGCAAATTCAACACATTCAGAGAAATGCACAACCTATAGTTTGTGTTATTTCCACAATGGAAAATACTGCCTCTTAAGTAGAGGCAAAATGAATTTAGAACTGTAAAATGTTAAAATTCTAGGATTCTGTCTTGATCCAGGTGAGAATAATGGTCAAAACAATGCCAATTGTAAATAAACATAAAATCAAGTTTATAGTTAACTGAAAATGGCTAGCCAAAATTATCAAGAAACCGAACGTTTCCATGGACATACAAACACTTTGCCTCTTAGAATACTTAGGAATTAACTTATTGCACAACCATTATTGTTTCTAAACCTGGACAGACTTTTTAAAAAGAGAAAGACACAAGATCTTCAAGAGAGGGAAAAACCTGTGAGAGAAATGAAAGAGCTCTTAGCCTAAGTGAGAAATCTTAAAATACAGCAAATCATTAAAAAAAAGATATAGCTACCTCTAAATCTGAGATTTTAAATATTAACTGATATTTTCATCCAATAGAATTTTTTCTTATCAAATAATATAGCTGATGATAAGGGAAAGTAGTAGCTATTGCTATTTCACTATTGGAATTGAAATGTGTACTTACCTTCATTTATGGGGTACGTTAAGACCATTAAAGTAGAATCTTTGGCCATGACGTAAGGGGAGAAGGAGGGGAAAAGGAAGGAAATACAGTCAACAGAAACCTGATTCAAGTGTTGTCCTAAAGGGAGGGTCAACCTCAAATTGAAAACATTGGGCTTTAATAAAAGGATGGGCTTTATTTAATCATGGTTTCATTTTTGCTTGGATAATTGGAGGATAAAAAGATACTGCTTGTATTCCATATGTTACTCATTAGGCTGCAGCAAAGATTCCAAACACAATTATTTTGTGACTCATGTACAGTCTTCAAACTCACCTGGGTCCACAGGTTCCATAGAGGTGCAAAAATAAAGCTCCAGGTAGACCAGTTATCTGCACATGTAAAGTTCTTACATGTTCATACAGTTTGACATAGGAATTCTGTAATTTGCTGATCAACAGTTTCTGGCAATGTTTTCTGTGGTTTCCATTTAAACTTGTAGAGAATGATAAGGTCATAAGTCACATGATCGAGTTTCCAGCCATTAACTTCACGTTATATGTCAGATATGATAACCTCTGAGAAATCTTAATCTATGAATTTCTGAAATATGGAAAATTCTGGCACTAAAACCACAGATAGTGTAGTTATTAGACAGTTTATATTAAACTAGAGTTATAACATAAATTAATATCCTACAGAGTATTATTATCTATGAGATTAGCTTAAATTTATTTTTCTTTTGATAAGCAAAATTCGTTAGTGTTCGGATACCACAGTAGGTGGATTTACAAGGAAGGTAATAAAATTAGGAACACATAATTTATAAATATAGGCCATTTAGTAAAAATCATTATCATTATTAATATTATTTTGCTAAATGAAATATTGTGCTTGTGAGTCATTTCTTTTTTAAAATTTTGACCAGAATCAGGGAGTTCCTGTCATGGCACAGGGGAAACGAATCCGACTAGGAACTATGAGGTTGCGGGTTCGGTCCCTGACCTCGCTCAGTGGGTTAAGGATCTGGCAGTCCCTTGAGCTCTGATGTAGGTCAAAGATGTGGCTCGGATCTGGCATTGCTGTGGCTCTGGCATAGGCTGGCAGCTATAGCTCTGATTAGACCCCTAGCTTGGGTCTCTCTATATGCGACAGGTGCGGCCCTAAAAAAACACAAAACAACAAAAAAAATTTTTTTGACCAGAATCAAAGTATGCAAATACTTTATTTGCATAAACTTTCCCATCCAGGGTTACAAAGAGGCTACTTAAAGCCTGTTTTGTTTTTTTCCTGTTAGGAATCTCTTATTTCTTTAGGTGTTTGCTGCATGGATTCACTGTTCTTTTGTCTGATTTTGGCTTTTACAAACTTCATTCATGTTCTCATTCAGCCTCTCCTCCCCACCCTGCCATCAACTGGAAACACTCCAATAGTTAAATCCCATCTCATCCCAGAAATGTTCCCTGACCCACAGACAAAGTCTTTCTCCCACTATTTGGCCAAAATACAACCTGAAACAATTCTCCTAATATTGTGGGAACACTTTTTGATCAGTCAATTGTATATATCTCAAGTCTTCTATATGCATTTAATACATAGAGGGATGTCCTATATTTAAGTTTACTTTATGCTTCTCTATTTTTAAGTTCTTAAAAAAGTCTCCAGCTGAACTGAATGTATGACACTAGCCTCTCTTAATAGAACCATATTGATAATATCTATTGAATAGCCAACTCTGTGCCAGAAGTAATGTCCATTTAAAAGAAGTCCATGAGGTAGAAATTTTTCACCCTTGGCATCTGAGGAAGTGGGGTTCAGAGAAGTTGCATAAGCTCTCCAGTGTGGTAGAGCTTCCTTTGCACAGAGCCAGAGTTAGGTGCTGCTACCATGTTTTGCAGAATGGCCATGGCTTAGCACTGTGCAGGGCACAACCTGAAGAACTGAGCATGGAATACAACTGGAAATGGAAATGGCCATGGAAATTCCGGGGCCAGGGATCAAATCTGAGCCGAAGCTAAGACCTCTATTATAGCTGCGGCAATACCAGATCCTTAACCAGCTAAGCCACATCAGGAACTCCCAAAGTCTAAGCTTTCACGGTTACTTACTAGCTTTGTGAACTTGACCAAGTGACATGTCTGTTCTAAGCCTTGTTTCTCATGGGTAACATGAGAATGAACCAAGACAAGTTTAATGAAAATATAAAATAAGACCAGACACGTAAAGCTACCAATGCAAAACCTGAAGCACAACAAACTCTATAAATTATTCTCTTTCTCCTGCTCTCCCCTTATTTTAACATATATGCATTTAAAATTTGATCTTTCTTTGCAACCAACCTCTGTGGTCTATTCAAATAACTAAATAGTGGAAATTCAGGCCAGTTTCCAGGGCCAGGGAAGAGCCTGACTCGTTGGTGAGGAGAGAAGCCACGTGGGCTTTTTTGCTTTTTGGCACCCAACAAACCACACAGCGCCTGGCCCCTAATCTCGTGGACTTAGGACTTAAATGCTGAGATGCTCACATAACGCTTGGCTTGCATTTTCCATGAAGGATGTTGTGGAGACCACTTTGCTTGGCTATCAGGAATTTTGGAGGAGAGTCCTAGCCCACTCTCCCATGCAGCTTGGGGGCTCTAGAACGTGGCTTTATTCTCTCTCCTCTCCTTTCTCTCCTTCCTTCCCTCCTCCCTCCCTCCTTTCTTCCTTTCCTTCTTTCTCTGTCTTTATATCTGAAACTAAAATGATATTCTGACTCCTTACACTCCCCAACTTAAGCCTCGCACATATTTCTGAGTAATGGTAGCTACATGCCTAGGCTTGAATTCTATGAATATTATATAGGCTAATAAATCCAGCAAAGAACACATTTAAAAAATAATTTTTCTTAGAGAAATATTGCATACTCAAAGAGTGCCAGAGCGTTTTCCCCCCCTTCCTCAAACACCTGGTAATGAAATTTATTGACATATAAACTTAATAAGCTGCTAATTGAGTAATTATCGATCACAGGAAATGTGTTCTTAAAAGTCACATTAACAATTGGCAAGAGGCAAAAAATAGAACAGACTCAGTTTTTAACTTACTTTACAGCATTACCTTAAAATTCTAAAGAGTTAATCTTATCGCACTACACATGGCTGAATTTATAAAAGATAAAATCACAAACGAGTAATGCACAGTTACTTGTTACATATTCTTCCCATTACAACTGACAGGTTCATTAATCATACAGTGTATTTTACTATTAGAAGCTATAAAGGAGATCAAATCTTGAGTCATTTTTCTTCTTCTCTTTCATTTGATAAGTGTGTTGTTTCAGTGTGCAGATAAAATATCGTGTCAGTCACCAAGAGTCTCAGGAGACTTTCATTTTTCCAGAAAGAATATCCTTGCTTATTTGCAATGTAAAAATTCCCTGGATCATGCATCTTTTCCCCTTAACTCAGTCATCAAGTCAGGTAAAAAGTCCACAAGCACCAATTTGCAGAAGTGGCCATCCAGAAGGAGGTGCTGGGTAAAGGAACAACGTTTTCGGGCACAGTGGCATTGCTTCCCGAGCTCTGATGGTATGAGCGAAGAACACCTCTCTTCATAACAGCCCCGATTCATAATTAAGGTTCTTGTAAATTACACAGATTGCTGACAGATTTCATAAGCTGTGCTGGGGAGAGGTGGCAAATTTTACAGTTTGTCACAGATTGCCAATGAAGCACTTAAAAGCATAAATGAAATACAAGAATATTCGCCAATAAATAAGACAGGCTATGATATTCCCTTTCATGCTGTGTGATGAAAAAATGTATTTTAAAAGGGTACCTTCCTGCTTAGAAAACAAAAGAAAAATGTGAATTTTTTTTTTTCTTTTCTCCCCAGTCTAGGAAGAAATCCTGCAAGAGATGCCATCAATCCAAAGAGCGAAACCAGATGGGCAGATTTTAATTTTTTCTAATTACTAAGGAAAATGGGAAAGTCTTTTGTAACTCTTGTCAACCTAAAGAGAGAAGTCAGCCATGAACATTCTTCTGTGTTTCTCAGTGTTCCCAGGTTTTGATTTTTTTTAAAGTCTGACTTATAAATAAAATTCTTAGAATTTCTTAGTTTTGGTGATTCGTGTGACACTGATGTACTGTAATTTATACAAGAACTACTTCAGTGTTGCTTTTCAGTGCGCTTGCCAAACGAAGTATTCTAAATATAAACTGAAGAAATTCGGTCTGGCACAAAACAGCTGATGAAATATTCTGGGCTTGCATTCCACTATTTTCCCAGAAGACCTTCCCTGAGAAGCAGAGAATGTAAAGAGATCTTGATTAAAGCGCAGAACCGTCCGCAGCCCGGGTGTCCGCGGACCCCACCCTGAGCGGCCTTTCAACTCCAGCACAGGCGCCTGGGTTCTAACCCGGACGCAGCCGCCGGCGGTCTCATCGTCTATTTTGGGGTGATGGCTAATTTTCCATATTACAACTCTCTCCCAAATGGGTACAACTTTGTCTGCCTGCCCAGTAGGCTGTCTGCAGGGGCTGGATTGGTAAAGTTGTTTCCTCAGTTCCACCACTGACTTTACGCTGCATTTGCACGCCGGTTCGAGATCTGAGCCTTCATTTGGTGAATCCAAGCGGAGTAAACAGCCTCCACTTGATCTTCCAGCGGCGGTGATTCTCTCCTTTCTAGTTATACAGATATTTGCCTCTGGTCTTTTCTTTTTGGTACAGTTATCATGCCTTACGTTTGGGTATGATCCTCACAATGCTTTTGGTTTGCTGGGAGCTAAGTATGTAAGATTAGCCTTAAAACCTCCACTGAGGGTTTCTATTCTGTGAAATCAGATGCCTTATTGACATTATGGTACCACAGGGGACCTGGCACATCCTGCCTGACTCTGCAGTGGGAGTTACTACGGGTTTTTGCATCTTGGACCCTTCCCTTATTTCTTCACAAATGTGAGACGCTGTGAATGCTTACCTCTTTTCAAAGCACAAGACTTGGAACTCTGTCCATCCATCCCTATTTCTCACAGACACCCATGACTTGTGCAGTGAAATCGTGAAAATCAAAATTGTCTCTACAGGAGGGTTCCCAGGAGATAATATTACACAGACTCCCGCACACACTAGGGACAACCTTGTTTCAAGCAGCATGTATCTAGGATTTAGAGATGCTGGAACTAAAGCCACCGTGCGTGGTGTCATTTCATTGTTGTGGGGGTGGTTGTGGCTTCCTTTGCTATTGACATACACGGCACAGTTGTTTTCATGAGTCTGATCTCCCAACATCGGGATTATTGAGTCTATTCTTAGATAATCTTCCCTAAAAGTACAAATATTTACTAATCCATTGTCCCGTTTTCAGCCAAGTGTAATACTAATGTAATATGGAGCTATGCCAGACACACCTTGGATGGTAATACATTTATTTGGAAGCTGTGAGATGAATGGTACATGTATCTAGTCAAGTAGAAAAGGTGGAGCTTGGTGGTTTTAGCTCTTCTCTTTCTAAGTCACTGGTGGTGATGGGAAGGTGATGGTGTTCCCCCTTTTTTAAGCATAATTATGTCCCGATATATCTTTGTCTCCATATCTGTATCAATATCCATCTCTAATTTTTTGCACCTATTTTGCGGTCTGTCTTAGTGAATACTTGTTTACAACTGTCAAATAAACTGGTGTGAAGGCTCCCAGGAAACTTCATATTACAAACACCTAGTGGCTTTAGAGAGTAGAGTTCACAGTGAATTATTTACAGGGCTGCCTGGCAATATTGCAAAAAGAAGCATCGTCTGTACTTTGAGTGTCAAAGCTTGTCACTCTGGATCCAGGAAGTGGAAGTGGAATGATCTAGAAACATCTAGTACTGTTGAACATATAACTCTGTTTTGGATCCTGAGGGTGAAAATACTTTCTTCTTGACTCTCCTCAATGTTCAGGGTCCTTGGTTTCATCTCATCACCGTAGACTCTGCTCCAAATGACATTCTGGCTCTTTGTGCTTCACATAGTTTTCTCTTCTCTGACTGTCTTTGCATCGTTTTCCACACTTTGGACAGTCTCTGATGTTTTCCATTCCCTGTCCCACCAGGTCCACTTCTTACCCCGACTCTGTGCCCTGCTCGGGTGGACCTTATGAACTGGCATCAATGGGGTTTCCTTTCTTTGGTTCCTGGTTGGGTTCCGCCAACGGGAGGAAACCTCAGGAGGTCAGAGGGCATAAGGGGGTCCTGGGTGCTCATTGCTCTGGCTCTTTCCCCACCAGGCCACAGTCATACATTTCCCTTCTGAAGGCCAGAGCATGCCATTGTTACAGCCCCATCCAGTTGCTGGAACTGCTCCCACCTTTGTCTTCAGGCTAAGGATCGATGATCTCCCACTACTGTGGCCTCCAGAGTGTTCCATCCTTCCTCTAGGCTTCCATAGCTTTGAATGTCCAGACAAACAACACCTTCCTTCAATTCTCTTTTATCTTTTTTAACTGTGCCATCTCACTTAGGCCAGGAGCCACACCAGTACAGATGCCTTCCATCGCCTCTGGTTTTTCAAAGAGCATACAGTTTCTAAATTTAATAAATAGAGTGGTTTCTGGATTTCTCCATTTGTCCCTAAAGTTTTCTGATTATCATTGATTAAGTGTTAGGATTAGGCTTGGCATATAGGAAATATAAGTTTTCTCAAATAATGTTGCTTGAAGAAGACAGAAACTCATTTAGCTCGCATATAAGGAAGCTGCAGTGCAGGTACTCAGAGCATTTATAGAACCTTCTTTCTTTTCACTATATTCTCCCTACCTGAGGAGGTCCAAGATGATTTCTAGGCAGTATATCTGCCTAGGGAGGGGGGAATAGGAAGGAGAATGGTTACAATTTTTCTCTTCTCTATTAAGAGGACACTCTGGAAATACAGGATAACACTGATTACATTTCATGAGTCAGGACTTAATACAACCAATACCTGTAGTTTGATGTGAAGGAAGCTGGGACATATAGTCTTATGGCTGGCTGACAGTATCCTCAACTGAGTCTAAATTTTCATACATAAAGAAGGGAACTATAGATGTTGGAAGACAACATGAAGTTTCTGTCAAAAATGGGAACTGCTGGAGTTCCCTTGTAGTGCAGTGGGTTAACGACAGTGTTTTCACTGCAGCAGCCTGGGTTCGATCCCTGGCCTGGGAACTTCCAGATGCCATAGGTATGGCCCAAAAAATGGGAGCTGCTGTATTCTGGTGATCACATGAGGCAGTCAATGCCTTTCTTTCCTACCAACTGCGCATCTCAAATAGCTAGGAAAACTTTGACAGTAGTGACATCTAATTACTTATGATTTCTAATTTATTTAAATGGATTGAACTTTCCATTTTCACTTACTCCTCTTCCTTCCTACATGATGTTCTCAACCTTCTGCAGTAAGATTTTATTCCAATAAATTTATTTAATTTATTAAAGATATCCAATCACTTCCTTATTACAAAACCTCGTGTTGTCTTTTCTGTTGTCATTCTCTTTAATTTCGTTGCGGTGTTCACTTCACCAGTCAAGTTCTCCTTCCAGAAACTCTCGTTGCTTGGGTTTGGATGAGCAGCATTTTCCTGTTGGTCCATGGCCTCTCTGAATGCACCTTTTCCTGTTTCCTTTGATGATTTCTCTTTCTGCGTCTATCTGGTAACTCTTTATTCTTAAAACTTTCAGGCTTCAATTCACTACTAGCTTCTGTCTTTGACTTAATGATTAGATATCATCTTACTGTTCAACTATATTTTTCATTGCCTTAAAATTTGGCGCAACCTCCAATCTCATGTTTTTGAACTTCTTATAAACAATTTCTCAAGATTTCAAACATGATATATGAAACCACAGGGTTCTTGCCTCACAAATGATTCTCTTTTACATCTTCTCCATTCATTTGTCAACAATCCCACATTTTTCCTAGTCTTGTAGACACAAAACTTTTGAATGATCTTTTTATTGGGTCATTTTCTTCAAGCTATTAGTTAGTCTAATGGACATGTCTTTTGAAATTTCTTTCAGCTCCATTCCTTCCTATCCTATGATCATCCAGATGTTAATGCCAGATGCTAAATCACTATAAAGCTTTTTGGGCCAGTCTTTCTGAGTGTTGTTTGTGGTGTGCATGTGTAGCTTTTTTTTTTTTTTTTTTAATAATAACCTACCTCTATTAAGCACATACAGTGTGTCAGGAACTCTTCTGTGTATTTTACATGTATTAACTCATTTATTTCTCACAGGAATCAAAGGTGGATATATTATTGCTATTTAAAGTTTTCAGGTGAGGAAACAGAGGCATTGAGGAGTTAATTGACTTGTCTAGAGTCAAATCTTTGAAATGACAAGGCTGGGGCTCAAACCAGGCAGTCTGGGGTCAGGGTTTGAACTCTTCAACTCTCTGTATTTCCTCTTCTGTTGCTTCTTGGCTAATGGATCCTGCCATGTTACAACTAAAAATCCCTCTGTCTGCTTGTGATACCAAGTATAACCTCATCAGTCTTGTTTTCTTGACTCTCTGTAATCTAGCCTTACCTGATACATCCAGCTCTATTTGTCACCAGAGTCATATACATACAGTGTGGGATACTGCTTGTTTTTTTTTCAGTTCCCCAAACTCAAGTTCTTTCTCAAGCCAGGACTTACTAGCTTCCTCTTGGATGACACTTTTTTGTTCCCATGTCCTAGCCACTGACCGCCCCTCTAACTTGGCCTCAGAAATCCTGCATCCCAGGGCAGCCACTGAGGGGCCTGCCCCTTCTCTGACTCCTCCCCGAGGGAGAAAGAAATAATGTGAACTAAGACATGGAAATGCTCCCCACTTTCATTCGTTATCTCTGCCATCCTTTACACCAAAGCCTAAATGTGATCTGCCTAAAGAACCAATCATTGAAAATAATAATAAAAAATAGAAGTTTTGCACTAAGGTGTGTGTATGGTTAAATCCTCTCCTCTTGAAATTGAGGAAACAGAGCTACATCATATATACATAGGTGACCAGGTTTCCATAGGTTACAGGTGAGAAGACTGGAATAGAAACTGGATGTCTGGCTCCTAAACAACCCATTGTACCCGAGTTGCTCTAGGGATTCCCTGAAATCTTGATGAGGAACCGAGTGGTGGCTTTGTTCTTCCTCCTCATGCCAGTTTAATCATTGTCTCTGTTGAGCTTTATTGTAAAGTTCCATTGGAACAAAGGAATTTCTTGCTAAAGCAAATTTGAAACCTCATGTGCTATACTGGGAGTTGGCAAACCATGGCCTCTGGGCCAGATCTGGTCCCTACCTCTGCCTGTCTGGCTCACAGACTAAGTATGACTTTTATATTTTTAAATGGTTTTTTAAAAATAGGATAATATTTAACAAAATGCAAAGATTTGAATGTCAATGATGATGTATAAAGTCGTATTGGAACAAGCCACCTTCATTTGTTTGTGTATTGTCCATGATTGTTCGTTTTTATTTTTAATTTTCTTATATTTATTAAAGTATAGTTGATTCCTGTGGTCATTCTTAATGGCAGAGTCAAGCTGTGACAGACCCCACGTGTCCCAAAGGACCTTGCATATTTTCTACCTGGCCCTTCACCAAGCAAGTGCCTCATGCCTGTGTTTCTCCCTGTTGCCTCACCGAGCTCTTCTTTCTCTGAACTTCTGTACCCTTTATAGTTTGTAATATATAATTTTGAGTGTACAACATATTCTCATTGAATTTAGTTGAGTCCAATGCGTATCTTAGTTTCTTATAGAATCATGAATGACATGTTAATTTTCTTTGGCTGCCATAACGATATACTGTGGACTGGAAGCTTAAAGAACAGCCATCTTGGTACAACCACTTTGGAAAACAGTATAGAGGTACCTTAAAATACTAAACATAGGACTCCCATGTGATCCAGCAATCCCACTCTCGGGCATATATCCAGACAAAACATTCACTCAGAAAGACACACGCACACCTATGTTCATCACAGTACTATTCACAATACCCAAGACATGGAAACAACCTAAATGTCCATCAACAGATGAATGGATTCAGAAGATGTGCTGTGTATATACACAGTGTAATACTACTTAGCTGTTAAAAAAAAACCAAATAATGCCATTTGTGGCAACATAGATACAACTAGAGATTCTCATACTAAATGAAGTAAGTCAGAAAGACAAATACCATATGATGTAACTTAGATGTGGAATCTAAAATATGGCACAAATTATCTTATCTACAAAACAGAAATGGATCACAGACATGGAGAGCAGACTTGTGTTTGCCAGGGGGGAGGGGGTGAGTGGGCTGGATGGGGAGTTTGGAGTTAGTAGGTGCAAACTGTTACACTTAGAATGGATGAACAATGGGGTACAACTGAAAAGCACAGGGAATTATGTCCAATTTCTTGAGTTAGAACGTGATAGAAGATAGTATTAAAGAAAAGAATGTTTATGTGTGTGTGACTGGTTCACTTTGCTGAACAGCAGAAACTGAAGGAATTTTGTAAATCAACTATACTTTAATAGAAAATAAAAAATAAAATGTTAATTTTAAAATATATATATACAACAGCTATCTGTTCCTCATGATTCTGAGCCTGCATGTCTGAGATCAGGGTGTCAGCAGGGTTGGTTTCTCCTGAGGCCTTTCTTCTTGGCCTGTAGAGGGCATCTGTTTTCTCTGTCCTCTCATGGCCTTTTCTCTGTGTATCAGTGACCCTGTGTCTCTTTATCTTCTCATAAGGACACCAGTCGTGTTGGATTAGGGCCCCACCCTTATGGTAGCCTTTAGCCGTAATCACCACCCTAAATGCCACATTTCCAAATGCAGTCACAATGGCTGTTAGGGCTTCAGGACATAATTCAGTCATAACACGTACAAAGGATGCTCTTTTAGGATGTGCCCTTTTTAGTTAGCTCAGATATCCTGGAGTAGAGTGAGGTGAGAAAACATAATGCAATGGTTTTATTGTCAGATTTGACAATACTAGCCTGACCTTTAATATCTGACTCTCCATTATTATTATTGACTCTAATCCCACTGCACCTGAAAAGCATTTGCTTTTCTCATTTCTTATCTGTAGAATGCAGGGGCTCTACATCTCTCAAGGCAAGTCACCGAAAAGAACCAAGTACAGGAGTTCCCCTTGTGGCTCAGAGGTAATGAACCTGACTAATATCTATGAGGATGCAGGTTCTATCCCTGGCCCACTCAATAGGTTAAGGATCTGGTGTTGATGCCAGCTGCGGGTGTAGGTTGCAGATGTGGCTCAGATTCCACATTGCTGTGGCTGTGGTGTAGGCCGGCAGCTGTAGCTCTGATTCGACACGTAGCCTGGGAACCTGCATAAGCCATGGGTGTGGACCTAAAAAGAAAAAAAAAAAAAGAACCAAGTATAACACTGGAGCCCTTGAAGGGAAAGCAAAAAAAAATAAATAAACAAAAATAAAAAAAAAAGACTGTAAACTAGAAGAGCATTTTCAGTACTTTCTAATGTCATGAGTGCTTTCTGCTCTAACCTCGAGTGGAAGTTAGAAGCAGAGAACATCAAAGGTAAATAATCAAGCTGGCCTCCTCTCCTTGCCAGGTGGTGCCTGTTATCAGAGTCTCACTGGGAGGGAACAGTGATGGGAAGCTGTTAATAGTCATCACTGAATGCATTTGGGGCTGGTCTCCTGGGCTGTATTAGACCCAACAAATGCTTTGTCTCAGTACCTTTGTCCTATGTAGGGGGCGAATTTGCGATGTCTGACTTGTCATGAAAATTTGGAAATTATATAATTTTATGAAGGATAATTACTTAAGATGTCATAGAGAATTTGGAAATGATATACTTTTAAAAAGAATCATTTCATAAGATGTTGAGGTGGGGAAAAATAGAATTATTTTTAAATGTAAGAGTGAAAAAAATTGGCCTAATCTAAAGAACATATGGAAGAACACATTTCTGAATTGCATCCTGCTTAAAAAAAAAAAAAATCCTTCTCCCGTCTCAGTTTTCTCCCCCCACTCCTGTTATGCCAATTTCAGTTCCAAATATGTAAATCACACCAACGAGGTATCTGAGAGTGGGGTTGTTCTACCAGAATCACACGGAGGAAGATTTCTTGTCATTGCTAACTCTTGATTTCCTCTGGTCCTACATCTGTCCTGTGAAACTATTCAAGCTACTTGTTGCATGATTTGGTGGCAGAGAGATGGAAGTAGGGTTGCGTGTGTATCTATGTTTGTCAGATATGGGTGTTGGTAACAAGGTGTGTTGTGTTAGGAAGAAAACATCAACTAGGTTAAGCAATGTTTTTCAGAGCACACAAATGGCATTGATAGTTTACTTGGTGGACACTAGACTTGACTGAACGAGGTCCTGTGCAGAAATGTGGAAAAAGCAAGGTCTTTGGATTCCAGTCTCAGTTCTATGTCCCAGCCGGGAGACCTTGGGGTAAAAGGCTAACTTTTCTAGTTCTCTAATCTGTACACAAAAGGATAATGGTTTCTATCACAGAGTGCATTTTTAAAAACTTTAAATGTTGCAACCACAAGTTGCAGAAATAGTGCAAAATTAGTGAAAACAGCTCCAAAAGACCTCATTTAAATTGATGCAAACTGAAAAAATAATTATGCAAAATAATGCAGAAATAGTTACAAAAATAGTGCAAAAACTGTCCATTTTTTGATGAATAATTCTGTACAACTTAATCATCTGCACAGATTTGCGTAACCAGCACCTAATTGGAAAACAGCACTGTGCCATCACCGCTTAGAAACTCCTGAGAGTGGTTCCGAATGTTGAGTAAATGTAACAGCTGGTGTATAACTCATCTAACGCTCTTTAGGTGGGATGCTTTGAGGATTTCTCCACCTATGGACATCTTAATTATGATAATTACATAGGGTCTTTCCTAATGTCTTAAAGTTTTATGACATTTGATCATAATATTTAAGAGGTCTTTATAATGATGTCTTTTTGGAGATGACAAAAGGATTTGTTAAGAATTTTGTGAGCTCATTCTTGGTAACAATAATAGTATTCAGTTTACAAGAATAATACTAGAACAGACTCTGAAGGTTAGAGATAGGTTCTTATGTAACTAGGGTATTAGTATGAAGCCTAATTTCTTTTTCTCCCTTCCTTTCTTTCTTTCTTTCTTTCTTTCTTTCTTTCTTTCTTTCTTTCTTTCTTTCTTTCTTTCTTTCTTTCTTTCTTTTTTGGCTATGGCCATGGCATGTGGAAGTTCCTAGGCCACAGCAGCAATCCTTAACCCACTGTACCACAAGGGAACTCCAAACCTAATTTCTTTGCTCATCCAGTCAGCATCTTCTTTTGGGTGTCTTGTGTGGTCACATCTGTGTTGACGAGCCATCTTTTAACAGGATTTTCTGTCATATGGTTCTTAATCTTTAGTAATCCAAACTAGACTGCAGAGATTAGAAGTTATTTCTCTTCTAAATGCATTTGCTCTTCCACAAATATTTACTGGGTACCTACTCTGCGGTGAGCACAGAACATAGCACCTGGATATAGGTGGATCCCTGCCCTCAGGAAGGTTCAAACTCAGTCAGAGTGGAGACTAGCGGATATGCAATTACAGTACAAAAGGGCATGTGTCAGGGATGCATAAGGTGGTATGGAGACCCCAGGAAGGACATCCGTCCTGAACCTGCAGGGAGTTTTGAAACTTTCACCAATAAAATGACATTTAGGCTGCATTCTGAAAATCCCAAGGAGGTTATTTAGGCAAATAGAAAAAGGGAGGAAGTCACAGACAGAAAAGGGATATTGAGGCACAAATGAAAGAACATACATGTTGTGGATGCCAACCAGGATGGGCACTGGTGGCAGGTGAGCTGGAGAGGGGTATGGGCTCATGCCACACACAGCCCTGCCTCTGAGTTTGATTGGAGGGGACTGTGTCCTCATGCCTGAAATGACAAGGACCTTCCTTACATAGACTCACACCCCTGTGCAACATCGTCAGCCCCAGGGCTCTGCATGGAGTGGGACCCTGATCCTAACCTTTCATCACCGATCTCCTGAGGCTCATCCGGCACAGCGTGGGCTCCCCAATTCCAGAATATTCCTGTTTCTGCTGTGATTATGTTCTTTTCACCCTTGCTTTCCTTCCACTTTGGTTTTATTCCTTTCAACCTAAAGGAAACCTCCAAAATGAGTTTGGGTATGTACAAACTATATTCATTTCTGTGTTTTTAAAAAGAGGTTTATATTCCTGTTCCTGCTTTTTTAAAACATAGATTCGCATGCAGAAAAACAAGGTACCAAGAACCAGTTTACTTTTCCACTTAATGTAGAGAGAGAAGCTATAAGAAGTGATATGGGTACTAAAATATTCATTTGGAGTTTCAAAATATAACACGGGAAAGAGTAGAATGCTTCAAAAGAGAATATATGTTTCTAGAGGAACAAGAAAAACGCTGAACGAAAACAGCTCTCAGAACACAGATTCTGTAACACCTAAAGAATATTAACTCTGACACCAGTCAGCTACAATAAATTACTAATTTTATTATAGCCTTTGAAAAGAACCCTACACCCCAAGTGATTATACAACAGCTGTAAAAATTTGATGTGAGCTCTCTTGAATACAGAAGATTTTTCTTATTTCTCAACTGTCCAGTTATGGCTATAGCTTTGAACTGCTTTATGTCGCTTTTCCAGAGAATATGCCTAACTATCTCGAAGTTCCTACCTCAGAGTTTTTGAAGCAACTACAGAGATTAAATGTTACCAGTAGCCTTAATCTTCTTTGCTGCCCTTAAAATAAGGATCTCAACAGGGCATATTTATACACCTCCAGCTACTACTTTGTTAACGTTTTTTTCAATTTCACAACCCTCTCCTTCAGTGTCCACTGTGGGGAAATGCACATTTGTCTTTCAATCGAGAAGTCCATGGAAGGGCCAAATTTAAGCCATCCCCTGAACTTATCAAAGCAGATGTTTTCAACTTGTTCTAGAGAATTCTGTGTGCTAGATTCAGCCAAGAGATGCTTGGATTGAATGCTCAGGTGTGAAACTTTTCTCAAACTCCTACTAATAAAGCCATGCCCTAGAAGGGCCATCTGGGTTTCCCTTGTTAGTGTTAGCCTTTCTGTGTCTTCCTCTCACTATATATGGAATGGATATTAAATGTGTGAAACAAAGGTAACTATCTACATAATGCCAAATATGCACTCAATTCAATAAATTTGGTCAAAACTGAATTTGGATTTTGTTTGTATTTTTAAGCTTGCATCCATGGCATATGGAGCTTACCAGGCCAGGGGTCCGATTGGAGCGACAGCTGCCGGCCTGCACCACAGCCACAGCAACATGGGATCCTAGCCGTGTCTACAACCTCCACCACAGCTCATGGCAATGGCGGATCCTTAACCCACTGAGCAAGGTCAGGGATCGAACCTGCCTCCTTATGGATGCTAGTCAGATTCATTTCCGCTGAGGCACAATGGGCACTCCAAACTCTGAGTTTTAAAAAAATTTTATAAAGTGATTTCTTTTGAAATAACAAATATTTCAATGGCCGAGTGTCTCATCTTAAAATTGTTTCAGAATTTATCTTTAGATGATTTGTTTGTAATCCGTAATCATTATTTATCCCTTAATGTCTCTTTAGATGATTTAGATGACTTTGGATGTCTGCATATATATTTTTTATGGCTGCACCTGCAGCATATGGAAATTCCCTAGCCAGGGATTGAATCTGAGCTGCAGCTGTGACCTATGCCATGGCCACAGAAATGCTGGATCCTTTAACCCACTGCACTGAGCGGGGGATCAAGCCTGCACTTCTGCAGCAACTTGAGCTGCTACAGTTGGATTCCTAGCCCACCGTGCCACAGTGGGAACTCTGTGAATATCTATATATTAAAAATAAAGGCAAGAATTACCTTTGTAATTAATAAATTTGCCTCTGATCAAATTTATTAATTTGATCAGAAAGTTAATGTGGACCACCTAGGTCTCCTAGTCCACCCCAGGATCTGAGTTGGCCATCTGGAGTGACTACCATCAGGGGCTGTCCGTGCCAATTAAGTTAATTAACGAGATTCCAACATGCTCCTACCCTTAACAATTTATACAGGGTGTTAGAAAGTCAGAATGAGTAGTCAATAATTCTTTCCAGATTGATTCAACTGCTGTAATATGTTTATTGTCAAATGTTCTATTTTTTATCTACTTTTGAAAAAAATTTCTGAGCCTTTTTTTTTTTTTTTTTTGGTTTGGTGAATTTAGTACATTCTATGGGATGATTTCTTTTGAGAAAAATGTATGAAATTATAGGTAGTTGAGTGGAAATAAAATGATGATGATTCATTTGTGGTTGGTATTTTCCCAAGGCGGAATTCATTTAAATTAATTCATCGTTTGAAAAGGAAATCGAGTTGATGACGGAAGATCACTCCAACCTCCGTCACATAGAGCAACAAGTTTCCAAGTTTAAGATGAGAAGAGGAATAGCTTGTTTGTACTAGTTCTCATTCTTGTTACGACTGTTGTTACGAGAATGGATTCACATTGTGCCATTTTCTGTTCCTTTGCCTTTTGTGTGTGTGTGTGTGTGTGTGTCACAAGAACAAGACACGAGGATCTCAATGGCTAGAGTCATCCGTGAAAAGCAGTCAACTATTCTGCCTCCACCTTTTAAAGAGCCTCCTTTTGACTGACTGGCTATTCTACCCCTTTCTCCTGAGTTACCAATGGTACTAAAAGAAAAGAAGAGAAATGGCTGCCTAATCAAAGGTGAAAACATTAGAAAGGTCAGAGCTAGAGACTCAGCTGCCGGCTTTCACAGCATGGATGAAACATATTTTTCTTTTTTTTTCAGGAAAAAACTTATTCTTGTGACAAAGATTGCCGTAAGAATAGAAAATGTCAGATCAAGAATCTATTCATGCGACGGTGATTGTGATAGGAATGACACTAGTGCACACTTTACCTTTCTCTTTATAATCATAGTAAAGGAACTTCATGTGGTGTCGCTTGGGAGCTGAACTTGAGAATTGTGAAACTGGGGGGAAAAATTCAAAGGAATAGTGAAGCATCATGTAAGAGGAATCAACATGTAGGTGGCCACCCAAGGTTGAGACGCATCTCAATTACAGAATGCAGGCGATTTTAAGCAAGGTCTGATAAAATTGGTCTCAGATAAACTACACATGGTTAAACAGGAATCATATTTCAATACTTACATTGCTTTTGAAATATGAAACTGTGAACCTTTCTTTATTATGTAAATAATAAAACTGATTTCTAACTACTTGTAAACTGATAAGGAGGTCATTCAAAAAACACAATATATTGATTTTTTTTTTTCCTGTGACAACACATGACAAATTACCCCATATTTCTTTCTTGGTCCTTTTCTAGCCCAGAATCCTGGGCTAGAAAACTCCGGTGCACTCAAATCCTGTTGAATTAAACTGAGTTGAGTTAAAAAATTTTTTTGTTAAGAAGCCGTAGTGGACGGCAGTAACCCTCCCAAATTTAAAGGGAATTTGAATGTCATTTCAATATGAGTGATAACTAAGACATTATTCCTAAAGAATACAGTCAGGAAACTGAGTAATACCTCAGGATTGCTATGCCCTTACTGAGAAACACGACCAAGCAATAAAACCCAACCCTTTGGACTCGCTAACTTGATAATTCATATCTTTAGATATTGTTCATTTAATGTTTACATCCTGAGGTGTGGCTCTGGGATAGGCTACAGTTCCACTCTGCCTAGTGCCTCTTCGCCAAGCCACTGTAGAATTTGCCTGAAGCTTCCAAAAAAAAAAAAAAAAAGAAGAAGAAGTAGAAAGAGTCATACATATTTACACTTGTATTTATGATTTTTAAATGGCGGTATAATTGAAATATAACATTATATTAGTTTCAGGTGTACAACATAATGATTAAATATTTTTGTATATTGTGAAATGATCACCACGATAAATCTAGTTAACATTTACTCCTATGCATAGTTGCCAAAAATTTTTTTTCTTGCAGTGGGAATTTTAGAGATCTGTTCCCTTAGCAACATTCATATATGCAAGAGAGTATCGTTAAGGGTAGTCACCATGCTATACATTACATCGCCAGGACTTATTTATTTCATAGTTGGAAGGTTGTAGCTTTGACTTTTCCTCATTCATTTTACACCCCCCCCCAACCCCTCACCTCTGGCAACTACCATGCTGTTATCTGTGTCTATGAATTTGGTTTTTTTAAGATTCTACCTATACGTGAGATCATATGGTATTTCTCTTTCTCTGACTTTTTCACTTAGCATAATACCCTCAAAGTCCATCCATGTTGTTGCAAATGGCATGTTTATGATTTTTTATTAGCTTTAAATATATTGGGAAGGGATAATCAAGAACAGACTGACATTTTGACTTCAAAAGACAAGGATTTGATTGATTAAGATTTTTGGTGTGGTTTTATATGAGTATTTTGAACAGAGAGCAGCAGATTTATCGCCCACGACTTGAGACCACTAAATTTACTTATCCCAGAGAATGTGGGGTTTCTTTTCTACTTGCAGGAAGAGCCTCAAAGATCAAGGCTGAATCTTAGCTTTAAGCTTAAACATTAGTTCCAAAATGGTTGTCCATATGCTATATTGGTATTTATGTTGCATGATATTATATAACAAAAGCAGCAAGCCCTGTGAGTTCTGGAATACACAAATTTGGGGGAAAAAAAAACCAGTAAAATTCAGTTCAAACACCTGCGTGCATTGTACTTTCAGGTTTGCCATCTCAGTGTGAATAAAGGGGAAAGTTCTTTGGCTGGAGTTTAGACTGTCAGCTCCTTGAAGGAAGGGAGGATGCTGTGTTCACTCCCAGCTCAGGTTATGAAATCGACTCTTTCATGAATGGATGAATTAATGGCTGTGTTAATGAGACACTTGAGATCCTTATCGTCCAAAGGCCCTGGCATCTCACCACAATGCAGTGGGGAAGCTCCCTTCCAGTTTTTCAAGAGTTCCCGGGATGCTAGGAGTCGAAGAAGTTGTTTTTTAATGGCTGTTTCCCAGAAGGCGCAACAAAATGCCCATCAGTGGAACAACAGTCCTAGCTGTTATTTGGTATTGATGGCCTATTTCTGCATATGGTTTTGATTTTAGGACATTTAGAAAACTCTGTCCCACAAATGACTGTCCACCGCCCACTGCAGAACTTTAAAATCCCACAGAAGAGCCTGAAAACTAGAGTCACAACCCTGTTACAAGCAAGTACCATAGGGAGGGACAGCACCCAACATCCTAAGTGTTACTGTGTTCTTGGGGTAACTTGCTCACCAGCTCCTGTGCTGCCGACAGGTTTTCAGGGAGAGGAAAAGCAATCGTGGTAGAAGATACTGGAAGTGGAGAAATTGGAGGTGTTGAGACGAATTTCGCATTCACAATGTTGGGGGTACATAGACATGGAGAATGTATCTTGTTCCTATTGTAGGAATGAATGCAAATGACTTTCCTTTAGGAAGAGGAAATTGACCAGGGATTTAGTGGCAGTACATGTTTTAAAATTTTACTTTTTAGAGTTCCCTGCAGCTTGGGCGAGTGCTGCAGTGCAGATTTGATCCCTGGCCGGGGAGCTTCCACATGCTGCAGGCCAGGCTGCACCCCCCACCCCCAAATCAATTTTCTCCTTTTTGTTTTGTGTTTATGCCTGCACTGAACTTCCTGCCTTAATTGTCAGTAAACATAGAATCCTGGGGAGGTTTCTTTTCTTTTCTACCAACTACTCACCCAGAGGTGTTCAAAACTAGGAAAAGTCTAATGTGTGCTTTCATTAATCATTTTAATTCTTTCTATTTTCCAAGGGAGAAGCATTTTTCTCTCTTAGCCTTATTAAGTGTTGAAAAGAGCTTTTATATTCTTCATGATGTTCTGAAAGCATGTCAGTTTTTGTCTTTGTCATTTAGAAACCATGATTCACAGAGGAGGTTGGGTACATGAGCTGCTAGGGAGATGTTACTAGTGGGGTGGCCCATCGGTTTGGTGGAGAAGGGCCCAAAACATCTAGAGAGCAAGAAAAATGTGTTCAAACTACGTGAAAGAGGTTTTGATATGATCTGGAATTCTTTGCCTCACTGGAGCCCAAATCCCTTTTAATGCCTTAAAAGCCAGTGTGAATGATTACAGACCATTTATCTCTTTAGCATGAGTCCATTTGTTCTAACCTCTTGCCTAATTTAATGTAAATATTGAAATTGACCTTTATTTTTCCACAGTCCCATGGATTGTCCTTGAAATATCATGTCAAAGAATCTGGTTTATGGGGGTGCTTTTTAGCCCAGTAATTCTTACTTTGAAAGGATCCTAACTTTATTATAAAAATATAAAATCACTCTCTATAGATTTGATCCTGATGAAAAATTTAAAAACTGTTAGAGTCAAGACCACATTAGGGGTAATCATGGAGATGAAACAGGTGATTGATGGAAGAAAGGCACCATGATCTTCCTTTCATGGACATGATTTTGAGAAATTTAGAACTGGATATAAATTAACGGGCCTGCTTTGCCTCTTCAGACTTGGTGAATGTTAATTAGAAACTCTTCAAAGCAAAACAGGAAAAGATATTTTCCTACCTATCATCTGCTCTCTTCAATTCAACAAAATAATTGACTTGAACATCTTTTTGGCTGCAGTGTGTCAGTGTGGAGACACAGTTGTAGTTTCAGAGAATCTTGATATGTCAGGACTCATAACATCCTTTGACTCAGCTTGGTCCAGATGGAGAAGCCCAAGTGACAAAATCCCCTGTAGTTGGCCATATAGTCTCTGCTTATATATGGTCAATGATATGGAATGACTCTTCAAGGAAATCCATTTTATTTTTGAATAACTCTTATTGTTAGAACATTCTTTCTGGCAAAACTCAAAGTTGCTTCCCTGTAATTTCCAACCCTTCCATTTGTTTTCACTTTCTGGAACATCATTGAATAACTTGACTTTCACATGGAACTCATTTGTAAAGGTGGCATGCTGAGTTTTGAAGTCAAACATTCTAAGTTTCTTGGCAGCTCTTCATATGCAATGGTTGAGAGATTTCTCTTTTTTTGCATCTCTTTGCATGCTCTAGATTGCCAATGTTTTCCTAAGGTACCCTGGCCAGAAATAAATATATGTGTGCAAGTGTCATCTGAATAACAAATAGTATGATGGTTCTTTCATCTCCTTTAATCTAAAAACTATACCTCTTATGATGTAGCCTAGAATAACTTGTTCTCTGTAGCACTTGCTAAATGAGTTCATGATAGTCTAAAAACCCAAGTGTTTTCCATCAAGAACTTTTGACAAATTAGCATCTCTTCCTTCTGTACCAGTGCAAGTGCTTGAAGGGAAAAATAACTATATTAAGGACATTGTTCATATTTTTATAGGGTGGTGAAAATCATAGTATTTTGGAATTAGACCTGACTTTAGAAGTCATCTAGTATAGTCCTTACATTTTACAGGGGAGAAATTTGAAAGTCTAGAGAAAATAAGTGCACTGACCCAAGGACATGTGACAGTGTACCCTGAGGTAGGGGTAGGCCCTCGAGCACTGGGTTTACTGAGAGCAGAAATACAGTTTAATAACTCCTTAACTAATACAGACAAGGAACAGTCTACTGAGTGGTGATAAAACAAACTGGTTGAGTCCACAGTTTAATTTTAATCCTTATTATCTTTAAATGAATTTAAGGAAGCTACATTCAGCTAGAGATGTGAAACTTTCAAACAACAACTTGACATTTTTTAACATCAAAGTGTAGAATTATTTTATTGTCTTCTAAATGCTCAGGCCCTGGCCACTTTAGGGTTATCATGGGATTATTCTGCGCTGTCATCTTTTTTTCCTTTTTACTTCTTTCAAGTGGTGCAAGGACAGAGTAGCAGAAAAAGATGCAGTAGAACCAGGAACAGGAAACCACAGAAAAGAAACTGTTTCTTTATCTTGTTCTCTGGCAGTTATTCCTCTTATAACAGTGAGAGAGGGAGTGAGGCGCATTTCTGTCAGATAAGCAGCAAAAGGTGCTTTGATGAGGTCGAGTACAAACTCCCTGAACATTTAGACTTCATTTTAAGGGAAGAGGAAATTTCAGGGTGAGCAAGAAAACTATAGAATAGTGCCCCAAGTTAGTTGTGATTTGTGGGAGGCAGAAAAATATAACACAGTCTGTCTGCATCACCCAATTGCTCAGAAGATGCTCAGGGTCTAATTCCCTTGGTGTGGAAAACTTCCAGTGCTTTCAAGAAATGTTCCCCAAGACACTGTGATACAAAGTCAAGGTTAATAATCCCTGATACATTGTAAGAGCCTGGGCTAGGCAGTTGGTCTGCTCTTTTGCATCTAACCTCATCTCTTACTAACTCTATGTTTTTGCACACGTTCGTTATCCCCCCCAAGTTTCATTTCCTTGTGTATAAGCTGGAAATAACATTGGGAACTATGTTATTATTATGAACAAACTTCATCAGCTTGTTAGTAAGATTAAATAAAATTATGCTTCTAAAGTGCTTAGTATTATCCAGGGACCCAAGAAAGCATCTCAGGCGTATTGACAGTCTTTTTTGTTTTGTTTTTCCTTTTTAGGGCCACATGCACTGCATAATGAGGTTCCCAGGTTAGCGGTTGAATTGGAGCTGCAGCGGCCGACCTACACCACAGCCACAGCAATGCCAGATCCAAGCCATGTCTGCGACCTACACCACAGCTCATGGCAACGCTGGATCCTTTAACCCGCTCAGCAAGGCCAGGGATGGAACCTGCGCCCTCATGGATCCCAGTCTCATGGAGCCATGACAGGAGCTCCATAATCCTATTTCTTTAGACATTTCGCTAAAAAAGCTATCTTTATAAATATGATACTATTTAGATGTCTATCATACACATTTATACACAGTTTTGAAATTAGAATGTGGGGAGCAAAATATGAGAATTTTCTGAGAGAGGCTGGGCTTTATGGACTGGCCAACAAGATGTAGTGGATCTGAGCAAATGAAAAGGCTGAAGTGTTCTTCTTGTTAAAGAATAGTCTGGAATATCATATAAGCTACTGGATTAGGGGAGAAGAGCCAGTATTCCAAGAGGTTAATACACATTAAACACTTGCTGTGTCTCATTAGTTTATTTAATCCTCTGACCCAATTTATGAAATCAGTGCTAACATTATTCCATTTTCAAAGAGGGCAGTCGGGGCCTGGAGTGGTTACAGCCTCGGGAGGTTAGACTGTTAGTAAGAGAGGGAGACGTTCAAACACACGTGGTAACTGCCACTTAGATCATGAGGTTACGACTGAAGACCTCCTCTTGCCCAGGGTCCACATGCCCACATTGCAGTCTTTGTTCTTGTGAGGGCAGGAGACATTTGACAATCAATGTTTTCGCCAAAACCTAAGAGTCTGAAAGGAATGAAGGGAAAGTGACTCAACATTTGTCACCACACCAACCAACGCATTTGACCAGGAGGTATCACCGCATTGTTTGGTCTTCAGAGAAACGGAGGTTGGAACTTTATGAGGTTTGTGATCTTGGATGAATTGTTTAATCTCTGGGAGTGAGCGTTACTTCCTCTTATGTAAAATAGTGATAAAGTTTCACACTTTCCTTTTTTTTTTAAATGCATTAGAAATAGTACACCTCTGAAGAACTTAGGGCAGCTCCTGACACAGACTGGAAGCTCAGTGAATGATAATGCACTTGTTTTGTGTGAACATTTAACTTACCTAAAAGCAACTGTGGAGAGAAAGGGGCGGGGGGGGGGGGAGGCAGAGGGGAGGAGGAAAGAAGAGGCGGGAAAGAGGAGGGAAAGGAACTCTTAGACCAATAGCAGAGATAGGAAGTTAATAATGATTGGTTGGATAAGTGTCTACTCCTAGACATTAAAGTGCGATTTAAGTGACTTTATGAGGGTAATTTTGGCTAAATTTCCTCCATACACATAGACTGAAAAAATGCAAAGGGAATTGTGCTCCACTGCGTTAGTAGTAGTAACAATTATAGTGAAATAATAGTATAATAACTTTACAATATATTAGGCCATAATTAAAATGTCTTTATTTTAAAGGTATTGGTGAGGACTCCATTAAGGTAAGAATGAAAGTAAAATGTTGTTCGATAATCAGTGCTCTGAAATGTGAGTTCTTTTCTCCATTGTTGAAGGCACATCCTCTTAAAATTCCTACAATGTCACTCACCTGTCAAAACCTTCCAATGGGCCCCTGAATTATCATTTACATATCATGACTTCCTCCCCCCAATAGAATGCTAAGAATTTTTTTGGTGAATGATTTGATTATTTGATGTTACAGAGTTTAAAACAGAATTATTTTCCTAGTGATTATGAACTAAGTTTGAAAGGCATAGGAGTTTTGTAACCTATACTGAAATATGGGAACATATAATTTAAATTACATCTTATCATTTACTTCAATTCAAAAATTAATCATAGTCTTTAATTGGTCTACCTTTGATATCTTATTTTCCTCTCTGTTTTTGTCATCTAAGTATGTTACTGTTTTGATTAATCTGATATTTTATAGTAAAATTTATCCATACATCTATACATGACATTTAAAAGTTCAGTTCAATGATAAAATGATAAAGCTACTTCTTTATGCTCTCCTAGGAAATTCCAGCATGCCTGAGGCATCTAAGCCCTGGGGGCCAGTCTTAAATTGTCAACTGTTAAATTTCCCACCGTCAGCTCTTCTAGAGAGTATCATGACAACAGAGAAGAAGAACTTTATCCAGAATACATAAAGAAGTTTTGAAACTCAATAATAAGAAAACAAAAAATATAATAAAAAATGGGGCCAAAAAAATTTAGATACTTTGCCAGCAGATTATACAAATGGCAAATAAACCCATGGAGCTCATTAGTTCTTAGATAAAGACAACTCAAGCCATAATTAGATCTTATTTCACCTTCACTAGGATGATTATAACCAAAAAGATGAGACAAAGGATTGGTGAGGATGTGGAGGCATTGGGATTCTCACACACTGTTAGTGGGAATGTAGAATGACACAGTCTCTTTGCAAAACAATTCAGCTTTCTTAAAATGTTGAACACGTACCATATGATTCAGTCCTTTCTTATGTAGGTATTTATTCAAGAGAAATGAAAGCATATGTCCACACCAGAGACTTACATGAGAAAGTTCATAGCAGTTATAGCCTAAGAAGTCTGTACTGGAAATAATGCAGATGTCACTCAACAGGTGAATAGACAATCAAATAATGGTTTAACCAGGCAACAGAATATTATTCAGCCAGAAAAGGAATGAACGATAGACAATGAAATAATTATCATGAGTAGAGGCAGCCAGACAGAAAGAGTGTGTCCTGTACCATTCCATTTATATACGTTCTAGACAATGCAAACAAATGTATAGAGTCACAGCAAGCAGAGCAGGGGGCAGGCTAGGAGGGAGGGATCATGAAGAGGCAGGATGGCTGGAAGATGTGTGTGTTATCTTGGATTTGGTAACAGCTTCAAGCATCTAAACATCAAAGTGTACTCTTTAAATATGTGAAGCTTGCTTTTTGCCAATTATACATCAATATAACTGATATAAAAAGTGAGATGTGTATTGAGAGCAGTTAGCACGTGAGGACACGAGTGAAACACGTGTTTTAAATCAGGGGGTGTGAATGAGAGTTGACCAGGTGGATGGGGGTGGGATTAGGTAGGGGGAAGTGAGTCTGGATAGGGGAAGCATTGGGATGGGAGAGATAGAAGAGATGCTGGGTACCAGAGGCAGGGATCAGCACAAAGCTGACGGCAGTAGTCTGAGTGAGAGACAGTGAAAGGCTGAGTCACAGCAATCAGGGAGGAATGGACATGAGTGAGGTTACTGAGGCAGAACCAATGGCACCACTGATAATTGGATGGATTGGCAGCTGAGGGAAAAGGAGGTTTGATAGGACTTTTTGCTGACTGGTGCATCATGAAGATAGTAACCAGGATGGATAAGGAAGGGTGAACAGGTTTGGGGAGTTCCACAATTTGAGGTCCACTGAGACTTTCAGGTGGAAATATCCAGGAGATGATTGCATACAAAAATGTAAGAGTCAGGGGAGCTTCCATCTTGTATTTCCTGCCCTCCTTAAAACAAGGCTTAATTTCAAGAAGATTCAAAGAGGTTAGGAGATGGCCTACCTCTACCTTGCCTAGAGTAGTCGAATCAGAACCTCAGTACCCTTAGGCTGGATAACCCCTGCCCAGGGCCCTGGATGTTTCTTCAGAACCCCAAACACAAATAGATTATCCATTTCTACTTTTTAAAATTCTATATTGCTTATCTGATGTTTGCATTATAAAAACACTATTTGGTGAATTTAAATACACACACAAAACCTGTACTTGTAATTGGAATAAAACTACATGCATAACTTTAAATTGTTTGTTCCTCTTAAGATTATAAGAATTCTGCTATTTTGCTAAATAATATAGGCCATGGAACTCTAGTGGCTGCAAAGCATTCCACAACATAGATTTACTACAAATTTAACTACTCTCAGAAATTGAAATTGGTTCCAATTATCTAATCTTCTAATGACTATCTCAGGAAATCTTTGCATACCTTTTTTTTTTTTTTCTTTTTATGGCTGCACCTGTGACATATGGAAGTTCCCAGGCTAGGGGTTAAAATGGAGCTGCAGCTGCAAGCCTGAGCTATACCCACAACAATGCAGGATCCGCGCCGCATCTGTGACCTGCAGCACAGCTCACAGCAATACAGGATCCTTAACCCAATGAGTGAGGTCTGGTATCCAGCCCACATCCTCATGGATACTACTCGGGTTTGTAACCTGCTAAGTCACAGCAGGAACCCCAAGTCTTTGCATCCCTTAATCCCCATTTCTGATTGTGGACTTTGTTATGTACCTAGAAGTGGAATTTCTTAGTCAAACAGTTAAATAGCATTTAAAAAATGTATGAAATCGCCATCCTGAAAAGTTACATTATTGTAAGAGACTTTCTGACACAATCACTTTTGCCTTCTCAATTCCTGGTTGGCTTTCTTCTGTGGCTTTATCAGTCATCCAGATAGGAATTTCACAAATGCTAGGGACCAGATTTAAGCAAGTCAGTCTATTGGGTTATGGCAAAAATACATTGTTAAGAATTTCTATATCTACATCCTAAAGGTTTTATCCTTCTTAGCATTTTTTTTTTTTGTCTTTTTTTTGTCTTTTAGAGCCATACCCGCGGCACATGGAGGTTCCCAGACTAGGGGTCCAATGGGAACTGTAGCTGCTGGCCTACACCAGAGCCAAAGCAACATGGGATCCGAGCCATGCCTGCGACCTACATCACAGCTCATGGCAACGCCAGATCCTTAACCCACTGAGCGAGGCCAGGGATCAAACCAGTGCCCTCAGTTCGCTAATCAATGAGCCACAATGGGAACTCCACTATTTTTTTTTTTAATTTTTACAAAGTTGTAAAATGAATCCTTAATCCGGTTAAGGATCTGGCATTGCCATGAGCTGTGGTGTAGGTCGCAGATGTGGCTCAGATCCTGCTCGTTGCTATAGCTGTGGTATAGGCCGGCAGCTGCAGCTCAGTTTGACTCCTAGCCTGGGAACTTCCATTTGCTGTAGGTGCAGCCTTAAAAAAAAAAGTTGTAAAATGGTATTAAGAAATCTCATATACCTTTTACTCACCTTCCCCAAATGTTAACGTATTATATAAGCAACCATTAGTACAATGATCTAAACGGGAAATAATACTGATATAATGACCTTAACTCATCTAAAGACTTTATTCAAATGTTTCAGATTGTCTCAGCAATGCCTTTTTTCTGGTCAAGGATTCAATCCAGGAACTATATCCGTTTCTGCTGGTCTCCAATCTGGGAAAGATTGGGTCTCTGCTTTGTTTAGCATGGCCTTGTCTTATTTTTAATTGTACTGGCTGGTATTTTGCAGAATGTTCCTTAATTTGAGTTTGTGTAATGTTTCCTTGTGATTAAAATTTTAAGCAGGAATACCATGTAAGTGATATTGTCCATTAGAAGGCTGATGATATTGATTTAGCCCAATTAATTACTGATGGTGCTGTTAACTTTTGTCATTTATTAAAGATGGTTTCTCTGTAATCGATAAGTATCTTGTAGAGAGTTACCCTGGAATCTCCTCTCTCTAAAATTTCAATTTTTTGTGTGTTTCATTACTTTACTAGTACAATGGTGAATATATATAATTTATAAACAAATTTTCTATACACATAGTTAGGGCGAATGCTCAAATAGTTTTTATTGCTAGGGTTACCTGACAAAAATATTTTGGAAACCATTGTTCTAGATCAATTCACGGTCCTTCCTTAGGCTTAAAACATGACTTCTCCATTGTTTTTTATAAGAAACATGCATGGCTGACTCTGTCCTATTATAATTTTCTTCTTATCTACATTTTATATGGTCTTGGAGCTGCACATATTTGTGATAGATTGCCTTATTTGTTTGTTAGTGTTAAAGCATTTTCGTTTATTTCTAGTGTCATGCAAAAGTATCTAGATTCTAAGGTAGTAAATGTTACCTTATACATGTTATATATGTCATATTCTATACATTATATTTTTTTATTAGGCTGTGTCCTCTGAAGGTAGCATCTGTACTTTGTTTATTTCCGTACCTGCCATAATATGAACATAATGCCATGCATATAAAAAACTCTCAATTAGACTTTGTTAATTGACTGAGTGAGAATAAACATCTGGTACAATGTTTGCACAGTGAGGAAACACAATTACTTTGGTTCAGTGACTGTGGCAGATACTCTTGGATGGCTAACCAAGTCACCATTTCCAACTTCTTTCTAGCCAACTTCCAGTTAGTGTTGGACACATAACATAGTTCTAGCTAATGAAAGAAAAGGGGAAGTCTGATATGCAGTTCTGGGAAAAGCTTTTGTTTTTCTCTTGTAACCACTGAAACGGTGCTTTTCTTCAGCTCTTTGCCTGGAGTGTAGGTGTGATGGCTGGGCTGCAGCAGCCTTTTTATGACCATGAAGGATAAATAAGAGAAAAGCAGTGCTACTGGTCATTAAATTTTTAAACCAAAGAAGCAAAACCAAGAACTATTAACTTTTGGTGTAAGCCATTGTAGCTGGATTCGTTCAGCTGAAATATTCCTGACTTATACTCCAATAGACCAGAGAGGCAAGAATTGCTCTCTGAACTACTCAGAAAATCTTCATTGAGATGGGGGTGTTTCATGATCATTGTTGTAATGGGAGAAATGATGTGTGCTACTTGAATTAGAAGAAATTCTCATGCTATGGTTCTGCTTTAGATACTGTCTGGAGGTGGGAATAAGATAAGTGATAAAAGGGAGCTCATTTCTGGGCTATGCTAACAGAGTGGGAGTGGGATGGTCAGAGATGCAGATGGTGACCTACACCAACATAAGGCTTGGAGACTTGGCAACAAGATGGCCCGATTCATAATAGGACAGGAAAACATGGGAATTAGGAAAAGATAATGCAGCAGGCAGGTAAGAAACAGGGGCATCATTTAAGGAAAGAAGGGGAAAACTACATAAACCACTGGAGATATTAGGAATTTGGAGGCAGTAGGGTCTAGTGAGAGCTCAGAGCATATGGGGTCAAAAAGTTGGAATTCAAACCTATTGGAATTCAAATCTCATTCTGTTACATACTCACTGAACAAGCTGGCCTGTTCAGGTCTTTTCTGTAGCTCAGTCTCCTATGTGATAATAATAGGAGAGGTTTTATTATTTGGCAAAGTATGTGCCTCAAGAGAGACATGAAGTAATTACTCAGGTGGAGAACGTTGGAAGTAGTAAACAAATAACTTTTATTGGTACCAAATTGCAGTCCAAGCCAAGGGCAATTTTACAGCATATAATTTATACAAATATGGAAGAGAATTCTTTAAGATGCATTTTCCCTTTGACTGAGGCCCAACTAGTGGAAGGGATGGCTTCTAATACAAGGTGTACCTCGAGTCTCTCCATCTTGGGTTTCAACAGTGTTGAATAAAAACCTCCAGTTTATGCTCAGCTTCAGAGGCAATGGCAGGAAAGTTCAGTTCCAATAATCTTAGCAGTTTAGACCTCCTAGGAGTTTTCAAGCCAGCAGTAGATGATGCATGTTCCATTTTGGTCTTTTCACCTGTTTTAATTGAGGAAACTTCTGTAAAATGCTATTTTTGATTCCAGCATACTCACAAGTAAGGCTTACTACTCAAAGCCAAACTCATGCAGCCAACAGCACTAAAAATACTCTTGGTTTCTGCCAGTCAATAATTCTTCTATTTTCACAATTAGTTGTTCTGCCTGGAAACTGCCTGCCAACATGCAAATATTGTCCAAGGGTTGATGGAAATTTGAGCATGTGCTAAGCTGTGTAAGGTTTAAGAGCACCATTATTCATTCACTATTTGAAATATTTAAACTCATGTAAATCAAAAAAAAAAAGAGAGATGAAATCTCATTATAAGAATGAATGGCTGCTTTCCACTCTTTCTACAATATAGGCTTGATACCCATTTACATACCATTTGGAATATTAATATTATTGTAGCGAAATAAATCACATCTTTCACTTTTACATTTTTAATTACATTTTACTGCATTTGTTCTTTTGTTTATAGTTAACTAATAAAATATTTATTACATCTTACATATATGATGGTGTTTCTGTATTTTAATCAGATTTTACACATAATCTTTTCTCCCTCTTTTAGTATCTTTTTTATGACCCTACACACCACGGGATGTTGTTTTGTAGAAACCTCATTATTTTTTAATGCATGGCTATTTATTAATGTATTGTGTATATAACACACTATGCATTTCTTTGAATTGATGAATACATTTACATCCACTTGAGAATAAAAATTCCCTTAAGGGCCAATCTCACATTTCTCTTGCTGTGGCAGAAGCCTCTACTGATTCTTTTTTCTTGTTTTGTTGAGAAATGAAGAGTGAAAAGGAGAGAAGAAAAAGACAGACCAAAAAAAAGAGGGACCCCAACAAGTAGTATTTTTAAAATTCATTTTCTGAGAAACCTTTCTCCTGAGGTTAAAAAAAAATTATGATGAACGCCTCTTTGCAAAATGGAATTTTCAGAGCATGCAAATTAATTTACTCTTTGCAAAATCTTATATTTGAGATGCACTTTATGTTGAGCACTTGACCCGCTGTTTTTCCAGTTATTTTTCATCGTGTTTGCTGAATTGCCTCCTCCGTTGCCCTGCCATGTTGCACTTAGAGGATTAGGTATTAATTGAATGAGGAGTGAAGACCACAGTTAACTACAATAGCAGATACCACCGAACAGAATCTTACAGCTAGAAAAAAACAAAAGACTCTCTCATTGAAAACCTTGCCAACCTGGAGCTCAGCTCCCCACAAGTCAGACAGGCTGTGAACCACAGAGTAAGCAGGACAGAAACAATCTCTCTCTTTCTCCTCGTTAATGTATCCACCATTCGCATTATTTGAGAATTTTTCTGGGGGTTGTCAGGTGTGGGTCCCCGCCATGCCTCTTGCTAGGCATCCTCTCCATGACTTTTGTCATTTTTAGGATCGCGAGTCTGGGCTCTTTTTGGCCCAGCATAGAATGTGTTTAGCTTGAATGACTGGGAAGACCAGTGACCCTAGCATGCCCACCCTTTGTTCTGTGAGCAAGATTCAGGTTTGGGTGGAAGGCTGGTGGAAGGAAGGGGAGCACGACAGAGGTTTTTTTTCTCTTCCCTTCTCTAGGGAGAGTTATTTCGGATGGTGCAGCGACAACAGTGTCCAGAGAGAACATCCCCATGTTATTTTCTCGCTCCTCCTCTCTTAGACGGTTTTGCTTGTCATCCTCATTGACCACCCGCTCGCAGTGCGATTGGAGGTGTTTCCATAATGACTCCCCCCATCTTAAATGCTTCTCTGTGTCCAAGGAATATATGTAATTGTCATATGGTATGAAGGGGGTGCTGAGCCGGAAATTTATTGTGACCTCCCATTTCAATAGGAAAATGTGTCTGTTTGACTATGTATTCAGGGACTAGGAATATAAAGTGCTTTCTAAAATGGAACACACTAAAGGAGGCATCACCGTCTCGTCACAGAGAGATCCAGCGGGCAATCATCAAGCGGGGCGTTTTCTGACCCAGTTGGACGTTCATGCCTGTGTGTCCACGTGTGCTGGAGGAGGACCCCTTTGGCAGTCAGGGACTCGCTGGAAACTTTCTTACCCCCTGTGGGCTACAGCCCCAGGTCATCCTGGTTTCAGAGGCTTCCCACGTGTTGTGCTGCCAGATCTCTGGCTTAGAGAGGCTCAGAGGTCTAAAAGGGCAAGACATTTGTCACCTCTATATTCTCTTAGGACCCAAGCAAAGAGGAGGGTTTTAATGAGTGACTAAGAAACACTTTTAGGATAAATACCTGGAGTTTTCTCAAAGAATCTAAGCAAAGGTGTTCCCTTTGTGGCTCAGAGGGTTAAGACCCTGACGTAGAATCCATGAAGATGAAAGGTTCAATCCCTGGCCTCGCGAAGTGGGTTAAGGATCTGGCATTACTGCAAGCTGTAGCATAGGTCACAGATGTGGCTCAGATGTGGTGTTGCCGTGGCTGTGGCACAGGCCTCGGCTGCAGCTCCTATTCAATTCCCTAGCCTGGGAACTTCCATATGCTGAAGGTGCGGCCCTAAAAAGGAAAAAAAAAAGAGAGCGAGAGAGAATCTGGCAGAAAATACTGCAGATCAGATGATAATTGTTCATTTTCTGTTAAGTCACTCCAATTCTTAGAACCTCAGGGTCCTTGTGCTAAAATGGCACTAGTAGTAATAATAAAGGCTTCACAAATGTTACTGCTCAGTAGAACTTCTGAGACTTCATCTAATTACCGGACATTTCTGCTCTTAGTTCTTTGTTTTTTCTCCATTTGTGCTCTCCCTTGCCCTATCAATATGCTCTAGTCTCCCACAAAAATGATATCTCGACAGCTTCTGCCATATCCCCCGTTTTTCATGAAAATTCCCCAATTTTTTTTTTTTTTTTTTTTTTTTTTTTTTTTTTTTTTGTCTTTTTGCAATTTCTTTGGGCCGCTCCCGCGGCATATGGAGGTTCCCAGGCTAGGGGTCGAATTGGAGCTGTAGCCACTAGCCTACGCCAGAGCCACAGCAACGCGGGATCCGAGCCGTGTCTGCAACCTACACCACAGCTCACGGCAACGCCAGATCGTTAACCCACTGAGCAAGGGCAGGGACCGAACCCGCAACCTCATGGTTCCTAGTCGGATTCGTTAACCACTGCGCCACGATGGGAACTCCAATTCCCCAATTTTTTGAGCATGAGCTTAAGCTATTGTTCTCATCTGTGCTTTATCTCTGTGCTCTGGTAATCTCATTGGTCCAGAGCGCCTACTACGAGTTCCTGGAGCAAAATAGGACTTCAGGATATGTTAATTTCCTCCTGGTAATTTTTTTTCACTCCAGTTCTCTAGAAATTAACACTATTAAAGAACATTTTTAGAGCAATTTTAGGTTCACAGCAAAATGAGAGTAGGGTGTAGGGAATTCCCGTAATACCCTCTGCCCGACACATGCTCCACCATCACCATCCCCAAGGGCTACACTTGTTACAACTGATGAAGGAACATTGACACGTCACAATCACTCAAAGTCCATAGTTTATCTCAGGGTCCCCTTTTGGTGCACATTCCATGGGCTGGAACAATTATATAATGACATGTGCCCATCATTATAGTACCACACAGGATTTTCCCTGCCCTAAAAATCTCTGCTTCTAATCCATCTCCCTGCCCTCTGCCCCAACAACCACTGATCCCTTTACTGTCACCATTGTTTTGCCTTTTCCAGAATGTCCCATTGTTAGAATCACACAATAGTTAATCTTTTCAGACTGGCTTCTTTCATTTAATCATATGCATTTAAAGGAGTTCCTGTTGTGGCTCAGTGGTAACAACCTGACTAGTATCCATGAGGATGTCAGTTTGATCTCTGACCTTGCTCAGTGGGTTAAGGATTCAGCATTGACATGAGCTGTGGTGTAGGCAGCAGCTATAGCTCTGATTCGACCCCTACCCTGGGAACTTCCATATGACACGGGTGTGGCCCTAAAGAAAATAATAATTTCTTTTTGGCACTGAATAATATTCCATCATCTGGATGTACTACAGTTTGTTTATCCATTCACCCACTGAGGGACATTTGGGGGGTTTCTAAGTTTCAACAATTATGAATAAAACTGCTTTAAATATCCGTGGGCAGGTTTTTGTGTGCATGTTTCAGATTCCTTTGAGTTAATTCCAAGGAGTATGATTTCTGGATAGTATGGATTAACTTTCTGCTTTGTAATTGGGTGCTTTCTTAGCATAATCCGTACTTAATCTCTGCAGCATCTCCCCTTGGCTGCCCATCTTTTCCATGGGGTCCTTCCTTCTGGGCTCACTCTTCCTTCTCTCCCTGTGCCTGGGAAGTGGCCCCTTCCCGGAGCAGTCTCTCTTCTCCACCAGCTTGCAGTAGAGACCTGCATCATATGCTCTGGGACACACATTCTTTCCCTTCCATGCTCTTTTAATAATTTATAAATACATACTCATTTGTCTTTTTGTTGAATGTTTTTCAGGGACCACGTTTTATAGCTTTTGTTCACTACTGGGTTAGTAGCCTAAGCTCTCCTTCTCACCCCGATGCAGCTTGTGTATCTTCATGGTGTAAAAGCAGAAGTTACTGGTTCATAATAGGTACTGGATGAAGGAATGAATGAATGATATATATTTTTTTATTAGCACGCTTTTAGGAATTAATATTTTATTTCATTTTATTGTTCACTGGGACTATGGAAAGTCTCCAAAGATTTGTAAATCTCTCATAGGTGGTCCATTATTTACAGTGCTGCCTGCGTCATGTGCTTAAAAACAAGTTATGCCATGTCCATTTCCTCCTCTAGACCTTACTATGCCTCATTTTTCAGCATTCAGATTAAGTCTGTACTTCTGAACACGTGCTTCTCCATTCCTCAAGACCCAACTCCTTCTTCCTTCCCAGGCTCATCACCCACAAGACATGGCCAGGGCCATGCAGTGACCCCCTGGCCATCACAGCACCTCATTCTACACTTCTGTGCTGCTGCTCAGACTGTTCCCTCATCCCCTGTTTCCACTTACCCTTTGACGTGCTGTTGAATCGTCTCTAGGCCCCTCTGCCGCAATAACATTTTTATAGACGTCTTTTATCTCGTGTTTATTTGGTGTGTCTTTTTTTCTGGTCCGCCCCATACACTTGGCGTCCAGAACCAGAGAGTAATGACCGTGAAGGTATGGACCAGCCCCCTTTAGGCTGGCTTCATTGTGTTTGACACAAAGTATTATGGCCATTGAAGTCTGTTGAATTATTAATAAGCCCAGAAACACCTGCTTCAAACTTTCTAATGTAATGGATTTTGGTATGAGAGTATTCTTACTAGAGACATTTGGACTGCTTCTAAGTGCCTCTGAACAGGTGGAACAGATAACAGTTTAGTCAAGTATATTATCTGACATCACGGAGAGTCATGCTATATTCAATTCACTAAATGGATTTTTGTGTTTAGAAATTACCTAGAACCTGACTAGTACTCACATAACTACTAAACATGAAGAAAAAACATATTTTTATTGGCAAAGAGAGTAATTGCATGGGTCTCATACAAGAAACCAAATTCTACAGTGAAATGTGGCAACACAAACAACTTGTTTAAAGGTTCCTGTGCCGTGCAGACTTATGATAAATCCTGTTGTTCTTTGTCCCCAGGTGAACCATCAACAATAGTTTACAGATGGATTTTATTAAAATTTTATAAGCAAAAGTCTTTGCCATTCTGAAAACGACTTTTTCAGAAGGAAAGTCTAATTTGGTGATAATGCATTTTTTCCCACTTTTCACAATATGCGCGAGCAGAGCTCTATTTATGTAAAACTATCACAAAGAGACTAAAAATAAATAATTTAATCAGCTAGTTTTTTTTTTTTAATAATAACAAATAGGGGGCTTGATCCATCTCTTCTCTGAGGGATAGGCCAAAACATACAATCAAAATAACTAACTCCTTGCACTTTTAGATGCTTACTAAAAGTTCTGCTTTTGAACAGTTTCTGACTGCTCTGCTTGACCACATCAATTTTATGGATTACTTTTGGACTCAGGTAGATGCTCAAGGCTGGAATTATTAGAGGCACGTTTTGTTCTTCTCCACCTTCCTGTTTAGGTGTGTTTTAGCGGGTCCTTCTTGTACCCCTGGGTAGAAGTTCAAGAATCTCTGATTCCCTTCCATTTCTTTACCACCTCATCCATTTGTCAAAATGTGAGGATACAGGACATTAGAGAGAATGCAAGAGTTCCCTTTGTGGCTTAGCGGTAATGAACCTGACTAGTATCCACGAGGACACAGGTTCAATCCCTAGCCTTGCTCACTGGGTTAAGAATCCAGTGTTGCCATGAGGTGTGGTGTAGGTCACAGACATGGCTTGGATCTGGCATTGCTGTGGCTGTGGTTCAGGCCAGCAGCTGTAGCTCCAATTAGACCCTTAGCCTGAGAACCTCCATATGCTGCGGGTACAGCCCTAAAAAAAAAAATGAAGAGCACCAGTCTTCAAAACTGTATTGTTGGTAACCAAGCAATACTGACAGTAATAAAAGATAAAATAAAATTCACTTTATCCCTAGTTATTTTAATTTTTGGATATGATGAATTAACTATATATAGATATAATCTTTTTTTTTTCCTTTAGCTATGCCGGTGTCATGTGGAAATTCCTGGCTAGGGTTCAAACCCACCTCACAGTAGCAGCCTGAGCTTCTGCAGTGGCAAATCCAAATCCTTAACCCACTGAGCCACAGGGAACTCATAATATGATTTTTAAAAATATGCTTTGGGAATTCCTGCTGTGACAGGATGGGTTGAGAATCCGACTGCGGTGGCTCAGGTTGCTGTGGAGGCACGAGATCCCCAACCTGGCAGTGGGTTAAAGGATCCAGCATAACTGTAGCTGTGGCTTAGTCACAGCTGCAGCTCAGATTCAGTTCCTGGTCTGGGAACTTCCACTGTGGGTGTGGCTAATTAAAAAATACACTTTGAATGATATAAGTAAATGGTAATGAAATTAAGACATTTGATTTCACAACAAAAATTAAAAATTCAGTGTACATCCCAACAGAAATTATATAACCAGTTATTTTTACTCTTCTACTCTAAATGCTGTTTGCATGGGTTTTTCTCCAGAGCTGTCTGGCAAATGAATGTATGTTATCAGTCCTCATTGGGAAGAGATGACACTGTTTCGACACTCACATCCTGTATCAGCAAATTCCACAACCAGAGCAAAACATCATTTCCCTCACTTGTTTATTACATGTTTTGCAAGATGAAAAATTAGAAACCTAAGCAGGCATAAATTCTCCCTTCTGTGTTCAAGAGGTGTTTCATTTTAAATGCAAAATCAAGGTTATTGTCTTTTGAAATTTTGAAATTTTGGTTAAGTGATGTTTAAGTGTATGGGAGAATATCTTGTGATGTCAAATTTTTCCTTCTAGGGACTATGGAAATAGAAGACCTAAAGTATATTTGGAGTATAAATTCTTAGTGCTTATGAACCTGGTGCTATTAGTTTTGTTTGGTACTCATTTAAAAATCCTTAATATAAATTATGTATTTAAAATGTTATATATTTATTAAACTTAATACTTACCATATATATTATTTTAAAATAATGTAGTTTGAACTTTAATTATAAGATATAATGTGTAATTAAAATGTAAAATATAAAGTTTAATTTTATACACATACACACACACACACACACACACACACACACGTTTTGTTTTTGTTTTTTGGCTGCACCTGCGGTAAATGGACATTTCCAGAGCAGGGATGGAATCTGAGCTGCATTTGTGATTTATGACACAGCTGCAGTAATGGATCCTTAACATACTGCACCAGCTGGGGATCGAACTTGTACCTCAGCAGTGACCTGTGCTGCTGCAGAGGCAATGTTGGATCCTTAACTGGCTGCGTCACAGTGGGAAGTCCTATAGTATACATTATTAATGAATATAAAGTTATTTACCATATGCAGTCTAAAATATATAATAATAAAGAAAATATAGATTTAATATTTTAATATATGATATATTAATATATTATATATTAATATTATAAACATATTATTATATATTACATATAATATTATATGTTCAAATAATAGATACATTTATAAATATATTACATTTATATATCTCAACATTAATTTCACACTAATGATGGCACTAAGGAGTATAATAAAAGAAGCAGGATAAAAGCATTTTGAATTTCCTTTTATTGAGAATAATCTTATTTTATGGACAGGTGTTTGAGTTTATAATAGCATCAAAATGTTCAGATGGGTTTCCATTTTTTGATGTGATTTACTTAATGTTGCATTTTTCAGTAGTTATTAAAATTAAGTAACTGGCTTGGAACATAATGTTAAAAACACCAGTTAAGGAGCCAGTTTGTTAATGTGCTTGTATTTAAGTGGTAAAACCTAATGATTATGTGGATGCCAGCCTGGTTATGTCACTCATTCAGCCCAGGATGCTGCCTGTGGGCCAAGTAGTGAGGAGGGTGTTGGGTTTGGGGTGAACTGTTGACTATTGTACAAGGTGCAGTAACAGCAAGTGAGCTTGAAGTAATTGTCATTCACCGTTTTGAAGTGGCAATGGTCCTTGTCGTTTATTTTGTGTAGAGTAGTGTGCATCTGTTTAATACTAAATTTCCAATTTATCCCGCCTCCTCCCCCTTCTGTTACCACACGTTTGTTATCTATTTCTGTTTTGTAGATAAGTTCTTTTGCATCCTTTTTTAGATGCCACCTATAAGTGATATCATGTGGTATTTGTCTTGTTATTTCTGACTTACTTCACTTAGTATTATTTGAGGGTCAGGAAGGGAAGGAAGAGTCAAAGATGAATGGAGCCAGGTCGTCTGGAAGAACAAAATGCCAGTAATAGAGATCCTCACGTTGGGAGGAAGAACTTACCTTGAGTGAAATGTGATGAGTTAAGTTTTGTGCCTGTACTTTGAGTTTGAGGTTCAAATGAGACATCACAGTGCAAGAGTCCAGAATTCAGTTGGTAGTGAAATGAAATAAAGTGAAAGTTACATAGAAATAGAGATCTGTGATTCCCTTATGTAGAATGGTAACTTTGAAGGGATCGAAGGGTGAAAAAAGGGCTGAGGCTAGAATTTTGCAGAATCAGAACCCTCCCCTCTATTTTTTAATTTATTATTTAAATAGAGTTATAGCATATAATTCGGTTAGAAAAAAAATTACCTCAGGTGGACATCTAAAATATAAAATCTTAAAAAGCAACAATTGTCTACATCAAGAATATTATATAGGGTAATGCATAAAATAATCTTTCAGTTACCAATTATGTAGATATTAAAAGAAATAGGCATTATGAGTAATTACTTACTTTGGAAATGTCTCCTACGTTTTGACTCTCAAATGTGTGTACCCCAGCCAATTTATTCCCTCTTTTCAGAGCATGCTTTCAATTAATGTTTACAGCAAGTAGACCACTAGAGATTTAGTTTGAAATGGGAGATTACATTTTGAAATTTGTTTCGATAAACAGATGAAGGCTTAATAATTTTGTTGACGTTTAATGCTGATTTAATAGGAAAATTTTTGAGGATCAAATGTTAAGACATATGCTTCTGGGCAAATAAATGAAATATTTACATCTATTTTGCAAGTCTCCTCATAATAACTTCTTTTCCAGCTCTGAATCATATTTTATTTATAAAAGAAATTTCAATATCATAATATAAAAATAATTGAGCTGCTATGATATCACAGTGAGTCCTAAAGTTCATGAGGAGAACAAAGTAAAGAGACCGTTATTCTGATTATTGTAGATTCGTAAAACAAGGGAGACTTCATCTTGTTCTGGGAAAGATAATTCTGCTCTTTCTCATTGGATTTGAACAGGAGGAAATGAAGTTGCTATGTGAACTCATGCCTTTGAAGGGAGAGCTTGCTGAGAATGAAACCATCGTGGATGAGAACTGGGTATTGGTCATCATATTTGAGCCTTGGGCCATGTTGCCCTGAAGCCAACCCGATCTTTGATACTTTTCAGTTTATGGTGCCTAGTTCTCTTTGTTGTTGCTGTTAACCCTAAAATCAATTTGGGGAAGGTTTCTTGTCACTGTAAACATCTTAAATGGTAGAACAGTTCTCATGCTGATGGCTTTATTTTATTTATTTATTTTCTTAAGAATTTCTTAAATACAAAACTAAGGAGAAAAGGCATACTGGGCACTTAAAGTTTATGGCCCGGTTCAAGCAATGACCATATCTTACCCTGTTTTCGGGAAGCCCTTTGGGTTCTCCTGGTTCCTCCACTGACCCAAGCTAGCAGAGTTGACTTCTATACTAGAATAAAGGTTTATGTGCCTTGTGGCTTCACTTTAATATTTCGCTTGGGGACCGGGTGGTGGTAACTGAAACATGGTTGCCTGGTGTATTCTGAGTAGGACACACAAGACCATGAGACACTGCAAGGTCCAATGACTGGGCATTTTTGTGACAGATGATTGGACATCTGCTGATCACAAGTATGCATGGCTGAACCAGGGTGACTTCTCAGAAATGATACAGCTATATTGCCTCTGGCCTTTTCTCTCTTTTCCCCCCATTTTTCAAGGAGGAAGAGTTACATGTAGACTCGATATAAAACCCTATATTCTTTGCACTCATTTTAAGACCCAAGCAGGTGCACCTCAGTGCAGCTCAGTGTCCTATAAGCCCTTCCTGTGTCTGACCCCAACCTCCAAGACTCAGTTAAGATTTCTGTCCCAAAGGACATGATAACTCTTCATTGAGCTTTGCCCAACTTTGATATGCCTAAAATCAATCCTCTGAACTGCTGTTTGTGCCCTTGACTTACAGATGGAGCTACTGAAACTCAGAGAACTTGGGAGTAGAAGATAGGTCTATGAGTAACAGGTCTAGCCTCCTACCACCATTCCTGGAGTGGCTTCTGGCACTAAGGAAGTCAGTAAATGCAAGCACAGCCTTCTGGCTCCAACTCCCACAACTCACGCTGCCATCTCCAAAAAGGAGTATCAGAGAGAATGGGCACACACCATGCCTGTACTGTCCCCTACAATGTCTCTCCTCCTTTGACTCTGTCCCTCTCCCATCATCCCCAAAGCAAGAGCCAGAAGGTGCAGATATGCTTTGATGGTATACGAGTGCGCGCGCGCGTGCACACACACACACACACACACACACACAGACAGACAGACACACACACACAGACATGGCCTCTCATCACACTGCCCTCTTTGGACTAGCCTTATTAGCATTTTGTCTTTTTTTTTTTTTTTTTTTTTTGTCTTTTTGCTATTTCTTTGGGCCGCTCCCGCGGCATATGGAGGTTCCCAGGCTAGGGGTCTAATCGGAGCTGTAGCCACTGGCCTACGCCAGAGCCACAGCAACGCGGGATCCGAGCCGCGTCTGCAACCTACACCACAGCTCACGGCAACACCGGATCGTTAACCCACTGAGCAAGGGCAGGGACCGAACCCGCAACCTCATGGTTCCTAGTCGGATTCGTTAACCACTGCGCCAGGACGGGAACTCCTGTCTTTTTTTTTTTAATTGAAGTAAAGTTGACTCACAATATTGAGTTAGCTTCAGTTATATAGCAAAGCAATTGTTTTATATATATATGTATATGTGTGTGTATATATGTATATGTGTGTGTGTATGTGTGTGTGTGTATATATATAGTATGTGTGTGTGTATATATATATATAGTTTTCTTTTTTTCAGACCCTCTTGCATTATAGGTTATAAAAAGATATTGAATGTAATGGAACTTGTCAAGAATCTTATCTTCAACCAGTGCAGAGATTATTATAGATTTTTGTCCACCCAAAAGCACAAATCCTCATGGAGAACCCTTTGTTTCTTCCTTTTGATGTGAGGAAAACAGAAGATGGTGGTTGGCTGCTTAAACATATTAGAGTCTGTTATTAGTTAATAAAATATGTCTATGTTTACTGTTTTTTTTGCAAAAATGTGTTGTGCCATACCAAATATTTTGCAGTGATTCCAAGCTGCCAAGAAAGAAAAGTCTCAAAGGATATTTTTAGTGCGATTTTAAGCTCTGAAATCAGCTCCTTTTTGGACTTTAATTAGAGCAATACAACATCAGAGCTTTTCCAGAGACTGCCGCTGTTACACCGCTTGTGGCTGGTTGTCTACCCCCACGGTTGGTCATGTGACCATGAAAGAAGGCCTTCAGAGACTTTCTACTTGCTCTTCCTCGTGGTGTCATCTTTGTCTTCTTCCATCTGGATCCGAAATGAATCTTGACCTCTTGCTGGCAGGAGGAGGGCAGCAGCATTCTCTCCCCATACTTCTGTTTGTTTTTAGAACAACTCCAAAATATGACAGCATTTTTCCAGGAGATGTATCGTGTAGTGTTGCTCAGGGAAATGCCCAATGTCATTCTCACTTCTTGTTTTAGGACCTTATGAGAATGTTTAAATTTTTTTTTTGGCCATGTCTGAGGCATGCGGAAGTTCCCAGGACCAGGGATTGAAACTGTGTGACAGCAGTGACCTGAGCCACTGCAGTGACAATGCCAGATCTTTAACCCACTGTGCCATAAGGGAACTCCAAGAATGTTTAAATTTTTGTTTTGTTTTAAGACTATGTCCTCTGCAAAATAATGACTGTATTGGGAGAGACTTTTTTTTTTTTTTTGCTTTTTAGGGCCACACCTGTGGCATATGGAGGTTCCCAGGCTAGGGATGGAATCAGAGCTGTAGCTGCCAGCCTACACCTCAGCTCATGGCAATGTCGGATCCTTAACCCACTGGGTAAAGCCAGGGATCGAACCTGCAACCTCATGGTTCCTAGTCAGATTCATTGACTGCTGAGCCACTGCAGGAACTCTCAGGAGAGACACTTCTTTGGTGGTTTTGTGCGAAGACCTTTGTATATCTAGGGGGAGAAGTTGGATGCTGAGTGAAATGGGTCAGGGAAGTGTTAACATCAGGATTGTGGGCTTCTTTTGACTCAAACTCTACCTTATCTGTGTGTCATCAGATTGCTTTATCCTTATTTTTTTTTAAGATTATAGCAGGACAGAACCTATACTAACAATTTAATAGGAGGTATAAGCACTGAAGGATACTGAGAGAGGGATGTTTTCATGCTCTGTAGTGATACACTATTGTTACATGCTTCTGCCAGAGAGGACAGGCTAGAACTAAAAGCTTTATCTATTAGCTATTTAATGTTAGATATTAATAATGTTACCTATTTATAGCTATTATTGTATTTCCTACAATAAGTTTGCCTTGCCAAGCATGATTCAGAGAAAATATTTTCTCCCTAAGAACATATGACCTAGAGATTATTGACAAACATACACTAGATTGTTTTGATGAATTCTTTCAAAATCTCCATGTTAGAAAGTTAGAAAAGAAAAAAAGAAGAATTTTTGTCTTGGTTGTCATTCAACAGCACTTAGCTGAAATGAATGATCTACTTTTGAGGATTTGAGAAGAAAAAAATTGACCCGTGTTTTTCTTCCCTCCTTTTTTTGAAAGAAATTGTGATGGGTTTAATCCTTATCTTTTCTTTAACCATTATCTAATAATTCATCTGTTTATATATTCTTTCCAGATATTTTTCAACCTCGAGTCCTGAATCCAACTAGGCGTGTGATACAAGGACCCCAAACACAGACTTCTCCCCAGATGTGCTCCTTCTTTGGCTGACTCGCAGCAACTGGCAGGTGCTATCATCTACCCAGCTGGCCAAATCATGCTTCTGTGAGTGAACCTCGACCTCTCAATTTTTTTTTACCTGCCTTTTTTGACTGCTAAAGGCCATCTTTCTGGAAGAAACTCCTAATCTGGGCTATTTTGTCGTTCATTATAGCAACAGTCTTCATCTAGTTTTGGACTCAGTTCTAGTGAATTCTCAATTTCACCCATGTTTACCAGCCTAACTGTGGCCAGTCAAGCAAAGACATGAGATGTGAGAGAATAAAAATGGAAGGAATATGCCTTCCTGGAGACACGTTTACCTACATGAAGGGGTCCAGCACCAATAATCCAATGTTTTAACTCCTGAGAAGTGCCCGGGGTGTTAGGAGGAAGGCACACCTGGCGTCCATACGTTGACATCTTCCTGAATCCCATCTTTGGGAGAGGGAACCTGGCAGGCTTATTGCTCCACAGGATTTCAGAAAGAGTATCATTCCATTAAATGAGAAATATGGGGCTTTTTGTGTATTTGAGTGAATATGATCCTTTTATCCATCCCAAATTTTGTGTGTTGCTCCTAATTTATTCCAGCAATGGTTCATGCACAAAATAATCCAAAAACAAAGCATCTCAATTTCCAGTTTATTAGCAAAGCATATATATTAAAGCTGTGATTTTTAAGAAATTATTATTTTTTTTTCCTTTTTGGCTGCACCCATGACATATGGAATTTCCTGGGCCAGGGATCGAATCTGAGCCGCAGCTGTGACCTACACCAGAGCAGTGGCAACATAGTGGTTTAAGATCCTTAACCCACTTTGCAGGGCCAGGATCTTACTGACAACACCACAGAGACAAGCTGGATCATTAACCTGCTGTGTCATAGTGGGAACTCCAAAAATCAGTATTTTAAAAATTCTTTGAAACTCATTACTGGGACTTCTAATCTCCTAGAATTAATATATTAAGAATTTATCAATTTCTCTGATTTCAAGAAAGTGTTAAATAGCCTCAAAATTACTACATATATCTATCTTTTGAAATAACCTAGGCGGTTTTCCTAGAGATTTAGTAAGTCATTATTCTTAGGAGTAACATCAGTTTACAACAATTTTCTTTTTTATTGTCTCTTAAAATATGCAACACATAATAATGCTACATTTTAAACACTTGATCAATACACAAGCTCATAAAGAGTCCTTCATCTCTTCTACCTCCTAATCTGCCATCAACCCATCATCAGCAAGATTAACATTCAGGGTTCCTCTAGGTCCTCTGGCCATTGCATTGTCTTCAATAAAACCTAAATACACCTGCTGTTCACCATACTCTTCTTAGCTTTTCTCTTCAAAGCTTGCACCTGCCTCTCTGTTTTGACTGTCACAGTGTTCTTCATGGAAGGACCCATTGACGCAATGATCCTACTGCTGCTGTGTATTTTAAGGGCGGGGGGGGGGAATGGTAAGGGTAGGAACCTGCTATATATCAAGGCTACTTCCTAAAAGACATATCCACGTTTTCTACTCTTCTCTACTCCTTCATCCCCATAGTTTAAGGTACTGTCTATTCTTTCTCGAGTCCTTCTGACAGCCTCTTATTACCTGTCTCTCTCTAGCTTTTACTTCTCTCTAATTCATTATCACTCTGCAACCAAGATGATTCTTATAAGATGCAAATTCCATTTTATTAACTCTGGTTTGTACTCTTTCATTGGTATACTGTAAAGCCACTCTCTTTACTGTGATAAGTGAGACCTCTTATAAAAGAATCTCTCTTATGACTACCTTCCTTCCCTTCCCTCTGTCCCTCCATCTGTGTACATCCTGGGTGCCATATGAGCCATCTGTCATTCTCTGAATGTACCCTGACCTTCCTTTTTTTTTTTTTGCTTTTTAGGGCTGGACCTGTGGCATATGGAGGTTCCCAGGCTAGGAGTTGAATCGGAGCTATAGCTGCTGGCCTACACCATAGCCACAGCAATGCGGGATCTGAGCCACATCTGCGACCTATACCACAGCAATGTTGGGTCCTTAACTCACTGAGTAAGGCCAGGGATTGAACCTGTGTCCTCATGTATGCTAGTCAGATTTGTTTTCACTGAACCATGACAGGCACTCCCCCCTTTTTTTTTTTGAAACCTGACCTATCTTTTCTCCATGTCATGGACAGTGGATCATAGGTGTAGGGTAACTTGTTCTGTTTTATGTTTCTTGTGAACACCTTTGGACTCAATTCAAATATCCTCTCAACTTGCCCAGCCTTCTTTCATAGAGTTAGAGACCTCTTCTCTACTTCCATAAGCCCTTGTCCATGCTTCTGCTCAGTGTATTTCAATGACTGTCTCCTACAGAGACCATGTTTTATTAATTGTGATGCCCCCAGCATCAGTCAAAATGCCTAATAGTAGAGATGAGCAAAATAAAAATTTATTTAATGAGAAAGTGAATGAATGAATTGGGGGGGGTGAGGACTGGGCAAATCCATTGCCAGGAAATGGAACTTAAAGGTAAGAGAGAGGGATATCAAAGGCAGTTAATTAAGCAACTTTTTAAAAAGTCATTTGACCAAAAGTAATAATATTTGCAAGACAACAAAATCTAGCATTTCAGACTCAAACCCACCAGCCTGGTCCCATTCCATACATTTCCCCATCACATTATCACCTTAACCCCTGGTCACACTTCCATGACTTTGTTTGACCTCTATTATTTTTTTTCTGGCCCTCACTCTTAGTTTACTCCCATAAGTAAACTTCTGCTTTTCTCCTAGACTCCTGTCTACTTTTTACATAAGTAAACTCCTGTCTACTTTTTTCATGACTCTTGCCACTTTGATCAACCTGATACCTCTGTCCCAGTGTGATTTAGACAGAAGAGGGAAATGTATCATTTGTGGCTATTTTACTTAAACTGAGATCAAAGGGAATTGGGATTTTGGATGCTATTGCATTTCTTTAAAAATGTACAAGCCGATTTGTGTTCCTCTGTATGCACAATAATGATTGTTGCTGCTTTTAATTAACAAGGTTAGATTTTTAGACACTTTTTTTTTTTCCCCAGGGACTTGCCTAAAATTTTGCTAATGGATTCCAGATGAAGGCTAAGACTGGAAATGTCTCCATGGCTTGAACTGTAAGGTTTCATGTAACTGTGGGTAAATAAAATGGAATATAATGCAAGAGCCATTTGGCTATGCTTTTCAATTAAGAGATTTTATGCAAACGATAAATCCCAGAAAATGTTAGCTTCTAATTGCTGAACTTTAAAACAAATGTATAATTTAGAGCAATATTTTAAGAGCATAAATATCTAGGGATTATCTGAATCTTTATCATGAATACCAATAGTAAAATGATGTTTATTCTAATTGTATTTAACCTATTTTTCATGTTTAAGACTAAATGAAGAAATTTATCCTGAAACCTACATGAATGAAGAGAAAACTTGCTATCATTTTTTGAGTGTTTACTACACATGTGTCTGGCACTTTGTTTATATCCTTTAATTTAAATCTCCCATGTAGGCGTTACTTTCTTTGCTTTGCTAGTGAGAATATGGACCCTCAGAAGGGGAGGCATCATTCCCAGGGTAAACGGCTCTTGAGCAGAAGGATAGAGGCTTAAATTCAGATCTAACCCAGAAGCCTGGGTGATAACCATCAGTCACTCCTGCCTGTCACCTGCATGGATACCTTGCCTCCATTTTTAGGGCTGGAAGTATTTCAGGGCAGGCGAATGTTGTTCTGTTGCTTTAGGACTTTGCTACCTCTCAGCGTCCAACTCCTTTGTGGGTCATCTCAGTGTGCAGTCACTAGATTGGCAGGCTTAATGAGATTAAGCCTGTTTTTGTAATGTTCCATTCCTGAAGTCATCTTTCTGCATCCCTTGTGACCAGCAGAGAGGAAACGAAACAGTATCTGACGATCATTTTAGACCGTGGATCCTAGGCTTTGGTAGGCAGAATATTTAGAACCAGAGCCAGTTAAAATGCAGATTCCTGGGCCCTGTTCCTTAAGATGAATTTTAGGAAGTCTGCATTGGAGCCTGGTTATCTAAATTAGTAAAAGCACCCCTGATTCTTTTCTCCCCCTCTTCTTTTTTTTTTTTTAAATGTGATATAATTAACATTTGATATTATATTAGTTTCTGCTCTGCAACATGTGATTTAATATTTGTATGTATTGAGAAAGGATCACCACAGTAAGTCTAGTTAACATCCATCACCACTCATAGTTACGCATTTTTTTTCTTATAATGAGAATTTTAAGATCTACCCTCTTATCAACTTTTTAATATGCAAAATGGAGCTATTAATTCTGGTCATGATGCCGTATATTATATCTTCAACACTTACTTATTTTATATCTGGACATCTGTGCCTTTTGAATCTTTTCACCCATTTTGCCCAACCTCCACCCCTTGTCCTCTGGCAGCCACCAATCTGTTCCCTGTACCCATGAGCTTGGTTTTTGTTTGTTTGTTTTAGATTCCACACATAAGCTAGGTCAAAAGGTATTTGTCTTTGACTTATTTCACGTAGCACAATGCCCTCAAGGCCCATCCTTGTTGCAAATGGCAAGATTTCATTCTTTCTTATGGCTGAGTAATGTTCTATTGTATGCATATACCACATCTTCTTTATCCATTCATCCATCGGTGGACACTTAGATTGTTTCTATATCTTGGCTATTGTAAATAATGTGATGAACATGGGGGGTACCAACGCTCTCGATTCTGATATAAGTGGTATAGCAAACAGAGTTTGGGAAACCAGTTAAGACCCCAGAACAATGCTGCCCAATAGATAGATAATGCAGGTCACAAAGGGATCATTTAAAATTTTGTAGTAGCCACATTTAAAAAGCCAAAACTATATCCAGTCACTTGTGATGGAACACGACAGAGGATAATGTTAGAAAAAGAATATATATATGACTGGGTCACCTTGCTGTAGAGTAGAAACTGACAGAACACTGTAAATCAACTATAATGGAAAAAATAAAAATCATAACAAATAAAAATAAAAAATAAAAAGCCAAAAGAAACAGGTAAAATTAATTTTAATAATATTTGATTATCCCATGCGTTCAAAATACAATTTAAAGATTGGAATTATATAAAAATTACTGAGATATTTTAAAGTTTTTTCATACCAAGTCTTTGAAGTATTTTATGCTTAGAGTGCTTGTCGGTTTAGACCAGCCACTTTTCATGGGCTCAGTAACCACATGTGGCTGCCATATGTGACAGAGCAAATCTAGAACTAGAAAGAGGGACATAGTTGGAACTTTTTTCAAGGTCAAATCACAACTGATGAGTTACCAAGCATGTCTTCACTAATTTTTGCCTCAGACATGTCTCACAAGCTGGAACTAGGCATGAAAACAACTTGATTGGAATTTTGAGGCATCCTTCCAGAGGGGATGAAGAGAAATATAGTGAAATGACAGCAGGAGGGCGGCAATGGGGCTTTAGAGAAGGGGAGGTGAGTCTCCCCATGCCTGAGGCCAGGGCTCCTGTTGGAGGTACTCCTGCTGGCCTGGGGAAGGCAGAAAGTGGTGGGGGTAAGGGCGCAGGTTCTTAGGGCCAGAGAGTTTAATTATCTGTACAATGAAGGTACCAGAAAAGATCATCTCTAAATCCTCCCCATTGTAAAATGAGAGGATTCCGTGGCTATGAGAACCAGACTGTGTGCACATCTGCGGAGAATAATGTCCTTTTCCTACCTGGAGAAAGTGCCTTTCCTGTGGTTCACTCCCAGTCAGCTCTCAGCCTTTTGGAACTGAGGCTTGAACTTGAACATACAGATTCCCATGCTAATATGCATGAAATTCAGATTTTATACCCATACCTGACTCTCATTCTTAAAGGGCCAGACCTCTTCCCCCCAAAGACAATGCTATTGCTCAGAAACAGAAGGCAACATTACTTTGATTCAATGATATACAGTGGGTTATTCACAAGTGATACAAAGGCATGGCATTTGACTTGCATTAAATGGCTTTTCTGCTTTGTTCATTTGAAGCACATGGAAAATCCAAAAAAATCACCAAAATGTAAATTATTGAAATAGCACTTTGTAATTAATCAAAACTTTGAATTCACAGTTATATTATAGTTCAGTTTGCTTAAGTCTGCTGGCATATATAGCTTCATGGGCTAACACATCCTAAGGGTTCATATTTCTTATCTCACACATATACATGCATCTGTAATCAGTCAACAGTCACTGATTGGAACTTAATAATATTGGGCCAGATACTTTGACCGAAGAGGGGGTAAATTAAAGCTAGAAAATATGATACTCGCAAACTACTAGGGGATATGAAACACAAGGAATACAAAGGCATCCTTGCCAAGGTCTGATCCATGGTTGAGAGTTCAGAGGAAGGAGAACTCTGTCTCTAGTTATTCTGGGCTAGGCTGGTAGGGGCAGGAGTCTTAAAAACCAGTAGAACTTGAATCTGACTTTGCTCAGGGTTTTTAATATCATGGGCATGATCCCACTGCGGTGGTTTCAGTGGTAGGGCAGATCTGCTGAAGACACAGTGGCAGTGATGTGCTCATGCCCCCGCAGCACCTTCTGACTGCTGGCAGGAGAGCCTTTGTAGTCTAGCTCTGGTAAGACTGGATGCTAGACTCAAGGCTCAGAATAGCCCATGGAGATTTCTACACACCCAAAAGGGTCAGAGTGGGTGATCTCCCCTACATAAAGGAAGGATGTGGGCTAGTGTGTTCTGCACTGGTAGAGATAGTGGACAGAAAGAGAGGGGAAGGTATAGATTAGGAGTTTGAGTTCCACTTTTTGACATAACCGTGAATTTGTGTAGGGTAATATTTATCTTTATGAGTAGTCAGTTGTTGCTTTCTTGATTTTAATTATTCCCATGGACAATAATGACACACCTTTTATTAATTTCTCAACAGTGTAATGCTAATTAAAATGTTTTTTCAATTCTAAAGCTCTTTCCACTGGAGAGTTACAAAAACAATGGATCTGAGAAATGTAACTTTAAACTGAATGTAGTTTCAACTGTACTGCTTTTAAATACTGCTCCTAAAATCTCCAGTTCCCAAATGGATTGCTGAGACACCCCTGAATCCCACAGTTGTTGTCCAGAAATTTAGGAGATTCTTTTCTTCATTGAATGCAAATATCCCAATTAAGTCCAACTTTTCAGGAAGAAGGCACAGAAGGCTGTGTATTGGCATTCTTTGAGATGTATTGGGACAGGTACAGCTATTTTTTTAAAGTGTCTTCTGGAGTTCCCATCGTGGGGCAGCAGAAACAAATCCGACTAGGAACCATGAGGTTGCGGGTTTGACCCCCGGCCTTGCTCAGTGGGTTAAGGATATGGCATTGCTATGAGCTGTAGTATAGGTCGCAGAAGTGGCTCAGATCTGACGTTGCTGTGGAGTGGGTCAGCTCCGATTGGACCCCTAGCCTGAGAACCTCCAACCTCCATACGCCGCAGGTGCAGCCCTAGAAAGACAAGAAGACAAAAAAATAAATAAAATAAAGTGTTTTCTTCATCATCTTTGCCATGGTGTCTAACATTCCCCAATTAATATTCTTTAAAAAAAAACAAAACAAAAAACAAGGCTTTGAAAACACTTGTTAAATGTATATCTTTTCTATGTGTGCTGACGTATAAGTATTGACAACATAAGCACATATTTGAAGTCCCTTAATCATCACATTAATCCTTAGCCAGGTCTAGGAGGCAAGGAATTTAAGAAAGAAGGATACACTTTGTAAAGAGAGCAATTGTCAATAAGAGCTGAAAACACAGGGTGTTTTAGAGGATGAGATATAGTGTGGGGACTCTGAGTGGCCAGGTGGGGCTGACAGTAGGAGGTGTTGGATGTGAGGATTAGGCAGGAAGGAGAAAATATGTGAAAAGTAGGCAAAGGGACAGGAAAGACAGAAGATGTTTAAGTTAATATTATTTATCATCTACAGTGTTTCCCTGGTTGCCAAGAGGCAAGGGGTAGGGTCTTATGACTTATTCACCAAGTCTTTTAAAAAGGAATTGAACTTTGGAAATCTTATGAGATAGATCTGTCTATCTATCTATCTATCTATCTATCTATCTATCTATCTACCTACCTACCTACCTACCTATCATTTATCTATCATCTATCAGCAATTTCACTCATAAATATATGCTCCGAATAATTTAATTGTTTCTTTCTTTCTTTTTTGGCCACCCCACAGCGTATGGAGTTCCTGGGCCAGGGATCAGATCCAAGCTGCAGCTGTGCCAACCCTGGATCCTTAACTATTTGTGCCGGGCCAGGGATTGAACCCGTGTCCTTGCACTCCAGAGATGCTGCCAATCTCACTACACCACAGCAGGAACTACCAAATAATTGTACATAGGTATTCAGACAAAACTTGTCCATGAATGCTCACACAGCACCAAAGTTTAAAGCAGTCCAAATGCCTATCAACAGATGGATGGATGAACAAAATGTGGTATATTCATACAATGGAATATTATTCATTTATAAGAAGGAATGAAGTTCTGGCACATGCTGTGATGTAGATGCACCTTGAAAACATTATGTCAAAGTCTGTGAGTCTGTTTCTGTTTGGCAAATGAGTTCATTTGTATGCTTTTTTTTTAGATTCCACATATAGGTGATATCATACGTGTTTGTCTTTTACTAACTTCACTTAGTATGATAGTTTCTAGGTCCATCCATGTTGCTGCAGATGGAATTATTTCACTCTTTTTTATGGCTACTATTCCATTTTATATATGCACCCCATCAACAAAGAGGACAGGTTGGGGGAGGGGAGAGATGGACTGGAGGTTTGGGATTGGCAGGTGCACACTGAGGTGTATGGAATGACTGGCCACCAGAGACCTGCTGTATAGCACAGAGAACTTTACCCAATATTCTGTGATCATCTATATGGGAAAAGAATATGAAAGAGAATGGATATATGTGTATGTATGACTGAATCACTTTTTTTGTACAGCAGAAATTATCACGGCCTTATAAATCAACTACACTTCAATAAAACTTAAAAAAATATATCAAGTGAAAGAAGCTAGAAATGAAATGTCACATACTGTGTGATTTTATTTATCTGAAATATTACAACATAGGTAAATCCATAGAGACACAAAGCAGACTAGTGTTTGCCAGTTAGTAGTCGCTAGGGATTGTGGAATGGGGGGGATGGGAAAGACTGCTTAATTGTGTTGGGTTCCTTTGGGGGTGATGAAAACCTTTGGGATCCCAATAGATGTAATGAATACTCAATTTTAGGAATACACTTGATGCCACTGTTACATACTTTAAAATGGTTAATTTTATATTAATGTGGATTTTACCCCAATTAAAATAAAAAGTACAATTTGAAAAATATGGATACACAGAAGTTTGTTGCTTTTGTGAAATCCTCCACCAATTCCTTTTCTCGCAGCCTGACTAACTCTCAGTAGAACTTTATGTAGAATGCAGTAGAAAGTTAGGCATCCTTTGACAAGGATATAGTGTACAGGACCTCCATATGATTAATTAAGGAAAAACCTGTATTCTTAGAAAACACTTGAACAAAGATTTGGGTTAACATGAGACTATGAAAATTAAGTTGCCAGTTATACATCTTAGCTGAGCAGATGGCCTCTCTTGTATTCACACAGAGATGGGCAATGAGGTTCCTACATACAAAGCAAGTTTTGTCTCAAACACAGATCTGGGTTCATCCCAATACATAAATAAGTGAATCTTTAAGCCCTCAGTGTTACATAAAACAGAGCAGTGGTTTCTAAACAATGTGAAGGAGAAAATAGATATCAGAATAACTTAATATTTATCTTAAATAAATAAAAGACATCCAAGTTGGAAAGGAAGAAGTAAAACTGTCATTATTTATAGATGACATGCTATTATATATAGAAAACCCTAAAGACTCCACCAAAAATGACCATTAGAATAAATGAATTTAGTAAAGTTTCAGAACACAAAATCAATATACAAAAGTTGGTGGCATTTCTATACACTAATAATGAACTGCCAGAAAGAGAAATTAAGACAATAATCCCATATGTAATTGCTTAAAAAAGAGTAAAATACTTAGGAAGAAATTTAACCAAGGAGGTAAAAGACCTGTACACCAAAGAATATAAGGAATCAATGAAATATATTGAAAATGACACAAATAAAGGGAAAGATATCCATGCTCACAGTTCAAAGAAATAATGTTAAAATGTCCATAACTGTTCAAAGCAATCTATGAAAATTCCAATGGCATTGTGGAACCACTTAGGACCCCAAATAGCCTAAGCAATTTTGAGGGAAAACAAGCTGCTGGCTTCACAAGACCTGATTTCAAACTACATTACAAAGCTATAGTAATCAAAACCATATGGTATGGGCATAAAAACAGACACATAAATCAATGGAACAGTATAGAGAGCACAGAAATAAATCCACACATATATGGTCAATTAATTTATGACAAAGGAACCAAGAATATACAATGGGGAAAGGAAAGAAGAAAAATAACTTCAGGGAAATCAATCATGGGTTCAGTTTTAGGCTTGGAGTGTTTGATCTTCCTATGAATGTTCAAGTTGAGGCATCAGTGTGGCTTCATAGCCAAACTGCTAAAAGAGGACATTTGAGACTAATTATGGAATAGTTATTTTTGTCATAACACACTCCTTCTATTTCTGTATGGTTTTTTAATTTCTTTCCATTTAGTAAAGCTCGTGTGTGGGATACCAGAGTCTCTGGCTCCACCCTCATCCTTCAGGATAATCAGGACACACGTTGGTTGTACATCCTGGTTTGCTTGGTCAGGACGTACAACCAACGTGTGTCCTGCTTATCCTGGTGCCTGTGGTCTAGGCACCAGCTGGTGACAGGGTCCTGTCAGACTGGCCGCTCACTCCTTTTACTCTGAGAGTGAGAAATGGACAATATGTTATGTGCTCATCTTAGAGGAAGGAAGTCCTTTCTATCTTGCCCTCCTCAGTCAAAGGAAAAAAGCAAAACAGTGAGCCAGGGACTTGCCAAGAGTGCTTATTTATTTACTTATTTATCATAATTTAGCCTTCCTGCTGGGGGAAGAGAGGTAAAGTCTATGCTTGACTGTTGAGTATTAACCCCAGAAGCCTTCTTTCATCTGAAAGGGTAAATAATGATGCTTCACTGGAGAAGTCAAGGCAATTAGGAGCTTGATAAGACCATGGGAAGAAAAAGTCATTGTTTTCAGAGATTTGCCAGAATGAGATTGAAGACTCTGGGGCCTGTTTCCTTTAGACTGGGTGAAATTTTTTTTCATTTTCACAATATTTGCAATTATCTTGTCAACGTTTGCATCTCCATTTGTGGGCACTCAGTGTTCACTTTCCAGTGAGCATCCACAGCCTTCCAGGTGATGGCATGCTAGAGTTCTCATTTTCCACTTCCCACGTCGTAGGAGCACATGCGAATGAATTCTGAAATGCCCAGAAATGCTGAAGCTAGCAGATGAAGCATGGACTTGAAGGAGGCCCATCATTACCCTGTCAGTCAAATGTGACACTGTCGAATATTGGGTCCCTGGGAATTTGCCTTTATTCCCTAGCAGGATGTCCTGTCGGAAAACCTGACAGTCGCTTGTCTGCTGGGAGCACAGGAGCAATATGGCGCTAGGAGCACTGTGTTGCATGGATGTGCATTCTTCCTTGAATAGGAGAGGATGTGTTTCCTGTTTCTAACAAGCAGACTTTGAATAGAAAGTTTCTGCTAGCATATAAGCCACATGTGTTAAGTGAAAGTAAAATTTATTGAATGCCAGACATTTCTAGTCACTTCTCACAGATAATCTAATCTAATGAGTGTAAGAAGTTTGCAAAATAGGTAACATCACCATTCCGGTTACAGAGGTGGAAATAGGCCGAAAAGGTGAAGCTAGCTTCTTAATTTTACAAAGCAGAGACAAGACTTGAATTCAGGTCATTCTGGCTCAACTCCAAAGGCCGTTTGCATTTTACTTTATTATACCAAAGGGGCAAAAAGTAAACAAAGATATTGCAACTAGATTATGGACCTGAGAAATTTCTATCTGTGTATATTCATGAACTGCCCTCCAACAGAATAGACCAGTGGTCTGATGGCTTGCATTGTTTATTTGTGAAAAATATTTGTATTGCTGAGGCACAATTCTATCCAAATCTGAAACACACGGGAATGGTAGGGGCAGGCTTGCACTTGTTTAGATGTTATCTGGTAACTAAAGTCTCTGTAAAGCTTAGCTGTCATCTCCTCTTCCTGCAAATGTTATCTCAATTTTTCATCCTTTCTGAGTGGATGAAGAAGTTAATCTTCATATTGAGATGGTACTTGGTATTTAGAGTTAAGTTGAGGCCCAGTTGCCATCCTAAAATAGTGAGGCTTTATTGCTCCATTACAAGTGTTATTTCATGTCCTGCTGTTGAAGTCTGGCCCCTTTCAGAGCTTAAAGCAAGTAATGCAAAGTGCTTTGTCATCCATGATATATGCTAAAATCACAGGTGGGGAGGTGTGAAGAATTTTCATTCTCCCCATCTTTGTGATGTTAATGATTCTCTGGACAAAACCACTTCATTTCATGTAAAATTAAAAATTCATAACCTGTGAAACCCATAAAGACTCTGGGCAAACCACTATCACCAAAGTAAGTAGAGTCAATTCTGTTTGTATTTTATAGACAAACAGGAAAAAAAAAAAAAAAAAAAAAAACTTTAAAAATTCTTTGACCCGGCTATTTGCCATCTGAATGGTCATGGTTGAGTGGAAAATCAATGAAGTACTGTGAGAATTGCACCTCAGTGTTGCCGACAAGGCACACAAAAATCCAACTTTTCACATGAGATGAAGATTGCCTTTGCTTCATTTACTCTCTTAAGACACATTAAAATCAAAGCTATCACCCCATTTGGCCATCTGTCAATGCTCACAACACAGTAAGTGGGTCGACTTTGTTCCTGGATCACCAGAATAGGAGGATGTTTTGTTGTTGTAATAAATGGTTTTAGGCTTAAGAGACAGAAATAAATCAATGCAATTTATAAAGTTGGGGTGGAAATGTTAGATGCAGTTTTATAAACTGCAGAGAATTATATATGGATGAGTTGCAGCAAATAAAGCATAGCTTTTGCCGTTTACAAAAATAAGTGATAAAGATGAAATAAATTAATGTATAGCCTTTTATTTGGAATCATCTCTTGCTTTCCCCGAATGCACGCAACCGTCATTTGCTCATTAAATTGCAAATTTCATGTTTGAATGTAATACGGTAAATAATGGCTCCTCATTTCCCTCCTAAAGTTCAATTTCCAAAGTTTTGTTTAGAGAAGACCCCAAACCCAAAAACCTAGTTTCTGAAGGTTCCCGGGCAATTGTTCTGTTTATTAACAATGCACTGCCTTTTAACAATGGCTTGTATTTTCAGATTGAACCTGCTGAATCCAGTTTGCTGACCCTGAACTCAGTTAAGCACAAGTGCTCACCCTGTAGGTGCTGATTCATAGAACTTGTGTGGCCAACATCTTCAGAGCTGGTCCAAGGAACAGGGGCAGCCTGGGCCTTGCAGACAGCCACACAGAGCCTCTTGTTCTCACAACCAAACTCCTGGTCCACTGCCTTGGTTTACCATTTGCAGAAGATTAGGCTTTGGCTTATGTTGGTGAATTTGATCAGGCACAAAGAGTAGCGAGACGTTAAGAACTCTTAATAGCTAGTCAGTCACAGATTCTTCTAAACATGGTTTTATACAGAGACTTGTGAATTAGTCTGTCAGAAAATAGAAACCACGAAACCATAAAATGTGTAATATTGGGGAAAAACTGAATAATATCAAAATACAATCACAATATTTTCCTCTCTAAAAGGACATCATTTCTTTTCAAGGCTCAATTTGTTTTGGTGGAAATCTCATTCAGGTCTAATATTATCACTATATCTTTAAAATGTATATAATAACAACAATAATACAATAGTGGTTCCTGAAATATATTCTGTGGAATACTAATTTGACTAGTTCATAGGTATTCTGGTTAATGCCATGCTTTATATCATTACTTTCTATCTTTGGAGAGAACCATATGCTCCTTTAGATATTAAACCCTCAGAGAAATCCTCTGATAAAGAAATGTAGTTAACTTTTTCAATTCTGTTTTTTGCAGAACAAATTTCCGAAGAACTCACTTTGTAAACTGCAAACACTGGTAACTGAGATCATTTTCCAGAGATTATTACAGCCTTCTGATAGTTTTAAGAATTCCCCTGACCATTCATAAAAGTTGGTTTATTTAGTACCCCCTCTTTTTCAGTACTCCTTCTCCTCATTTCCTAGAAGAAAGTTGTATCAACTTAGTAAATTTCTTTTGCTTCATTTCCACTTACTGTAGCCCCAAGAAGCTGGTGGTAACCCAAGTGTCTGCCCCTAGGGAGGGAAAGGTTAAACGTGGCATGTGAAGGGGATGGAATGCACTTCAAAGTTCAGAGGTAGGAACTAAGGTTGCACTGGCAGCATGAAAGTTCTCAAAGATACAACGTTAAGTGGAACAAACTTGGAAAAGAACAGGATTTGTAGTACAATGCTATTTAAATAAATTTAAAATAAAAATATGCAATAATATGCATCATTATTATATAATAAATGTAGCAGTTTCTATGTATGTGCCAGATACATAAACTTAAGAAAGTGCGCAGAGGGCAGATTGAAAAGACATATACGAAATGTACTAGAGCTGGGTGCCAAGGGTGGGAGGGCAACCAGCCGTAGGCAAAGAGAAAAATGGAGAAAGTAAAAAATAAAGTGAAACAAGATGCAAGGCAATGCAATAAAATAAGGACTTCTTTGGGCCAATGATGACGATTTGCCATGACTCAATTGCAGATACTTAAAGGCTAAACAAAAGAGGAAAAGGGAAGTGAAAAGGCTGAAGGTGATTCCCATGTCTTCGTTCCATGTTTCCCAGTGTGAGAGACACAGCCCCATGCACAGGGTCTGGCTCTGGGCGTTGCATTCCTGTATCTGTGTCCCCTCATGGAAAGACAAGATGGTGGCATATGTGAGGGTAACCCAGCCTCTCCAAGTGGGATCAGAAAGGACAAATATTCTTGCAGCTTCACAAATCATGCTGATTTCAGACCTGGTGTGTAGAAATTGACTTTAGCTGGTCAAATTCAGGCTCTTGTCCTGAGCAACAGTCAAGTGTGACAGTATAAGTGGTATAAATGGTAGGTTCTATTTAGCCTCAGGCTGATTTTCTGTCCTGGGTTGCCCTCCTAGGTGGGCTTCTTTTCTTGGGGGCAGGTGGCAAGGATTGCATCTGCTTTCCCCCTCTCTTTGAGTTTATTTATCTGTATCTGTAGCTGTATCTGTATCATCTCTCTATCTCATTCCCATCCCCAAGTCTACATCCATGTCCACAAATCTATATCTATGTCTATATCTGCATCTCTATCTGTATCCATACAACTCTTAGAATAGTGTCTGATGCACAACAAGGGTCCTCAAAAGTTAACAATTGTCTGTTTATTTATTTACTATTTAAACCTGCTATTATCCACTCATTTCCCTGAGGCTTTTGCATCCCAGAATATTTACAAAAGAAAAGGTTCCAATTGTCATGCTTATCCTCAGAGCAATGATATGCATGGGCCTTTAACTCTAGAGGGAACACACCAAGGAAAATAAAAATAACAAAGAGGGGGAAGTTGTAAATACTAAAACATCATACATGGTTCTCACAGCATAGTCCCAATTTTTTTGGCTCCGTGGTTGACATGGCAACTGAGAACTTCTCTGGCCCTTTCCTTTCATGATCTCAAGAATGGGGTTCATCAAGAATTTCCCTCATTCTTTTCCTTGCTAATATTTTCATCCTTGATGGAAAGCGTGCAGAATCCGAGGCAGTAAAAGCCTTGAATCCCAGTAACACCACCTTCATTTATAACTGGAGGAGAGGTGTGTTCTCCTGACTCAAGCTGCTGAAATCTAGATAAATTCATGTTTCTTATCAGGTGTAATTTGAAAGGAAAGCATTTGTCTGGGTTGCTATTCTAAATGTCCACTGCAATTCCTGACATTGTATGGTTTTACATGTATTCCTTTGGTGCCGCATGTTTTTTCTCCTCTGAGAGGGCCCAGTGCTCAGGTTGGCTGCCTGGCTGCAGGGGCCTAGGGGCTTCACTCCCAGACTCTTCCTGGTCCCCAAACCATCAAGAGCTGACGCTGGCAATCTACAGGGCATCTTCCTTCATGGGGTTCCTCCTTGAAAACTTCTGTTGCCCTCAAGCCCACTGTCGGCGTGGTTGGGGAACCCATGTGGGGTCCATCTACTTGGCCATCCAGATGCTTGGTTCTGAACTTGTCTTCCAACTTGGACCAGAATATGGCGTTGAGTCCCAGCTCTTTCAGTTTGGGTTTAGATGCTCCTGTCTAATTCCTCAGGGGATTGAATCCTATTTCAGTTATTGATCTATCTATTTATTTATATTTCTAAGTCTTTTCCATCCAAAAAACTGTACCTAATTAAGGCAAACATGATAAGTTTGAAGAGAAGTATTTACCCGTGAAAACATTCACTGCATTCTATGACCATAAACCTGCCCACCACCTCCAAAAGTTTCCTCCATCAATCTTATTTATGATTATTTTGTGATTATTTTGTGATGAGAATATTTAACCTAATAAGATCTACTCTCTTAGCAAATTATTGGTCTATAATAGAGTTACCTATAGGCATCGTGTAGCTCTGTCAGGTTGACTCATCTTGTGTAGCTGAAACTTAGTACCCTTTGTAATACCTCCCCATTTCCTCCTGCCCCAGACCCTGAAAACCACCATGCCATTCCCTGCTGCTAGGAGTTTCACTATTTTCAAGTTATCTTTTAAGTGGTATCCTGTAGTATTTGTAAGCAACCTGCATTTCCATCAACAGGAGGTTGGATAAAGAAAATGTGGTATAAACATACCCCGCAATGTTATTCAGCCTTAAAAAAGAACAACCCTGCCATTCATGACCATGGATGACCCTGGAGGGCATTCTGCTAAATGAAATAAACCAGACCCAGATGATCCCTGTTTCTATATGATGTTCAGTCACTTGGACAGGTTTCCCTGGTTTGCGACTCACCTGAGTCTAAAAATTGCCACCTACATATTCTTTAGCCACATCCTCTCCATGTTCCACATACTATTACGATGGCATGAACTCTGCCGGCGTTCCTCTCACCCTCATGGACTTGGTGCCTTTTTTTTTTTTTTTTTTTTTAGGGCCAACCCCCCTGGCATACAGAAGTTCCCAGGCTAGGGGTCTAATCGGAGCTACAGCTGCCAGCCTACACCACAGCCACAGCAACAAAGGATCCGAGCCACGTCTACGACCTACAGCACAGCTCACGGCAATGCCAGATCCTTAACCCACTGAGCAAGGCCAGGGAATCCAACCCGCATCCTCAGGTGTACTAATGAGATTTGTTTCCACTGCACCGTAATGGGAACTCCTTGGGCTTGGGGCCTTTTGCCCCCATCAGTCTCTAGCCTCGTTAGGTCCAAAATTAGCTTGTTTGCTTCATCTGCTTTATTCCCAAGACCAGGCGAATTTGGGCACTGAGTTTAACACACATACATAAAGTTATATATAATAATTATATTTAACATGCCTATAATTTTGCTGATGTGCTAAAAAAAGGATTCCCCCAGCACCAAAAATAAAACCATCATAATCTCGTATATATATTTTCCCAGTACTTCCATCTCAATAGCCATTTTCATTCTTCTCTCCTCAGGCAGTAATGACCATAAAGCACTGGAATGTGGATGTAGATGGAAGCAGTGGGCTATACCCACTGAGGCTTAAGAATAATCAGAATGGCACAGGACTTTGACTGAACCTAGTGACTATGCATACAATCCCCAATCCAGAACATGTCATTGATATATATGCTGATAATGGGTAAGATTTTTGTATAAATAATGTCCCAGGAGTTCCTGCTGTGGTAGACCAGCAGCTGTGGCTCCAATTGGACCCCTAGCCTGGGAACTTCCATATCTACTCTTGCGGCCCTAAAAATAAAAAAATTTAAAATAGGTAAATAAATAAATAAAGTCCCATGAAATCTAATGTAATGTTACACCAGCTGCTCTGAAACGGGCAGCAAAATCCTCTCTCTCAGCATTGTAGCATGTAAGTACATCTTATACTAAAAACGGAGTTCTTATTATGGCTCAGTGGGTTAAAAACCTGACTAATATCCATGAAGATGTGGGTTAGTTTTATCACTGGCCTCACTCAGTGGGTTAAGGATCTGGCATTGCCATAACTGCAAGGTAGGTCACAGATGCCCCTCAGATCTGGTGTTGCTGTGGCTGTGGCGTAGGCCAGTAGCTGCAGCTTCGATTTGACTCCTAACCTGAGAACTTCCATGTGCCTTGGGTGTGGCCCTAAAAAGGGAAAAAAAAAAAAAAAAAAAAAAAAAGACTTCCTCCTGAGTTTCTAGATGGAGCGTCTCTATTATGAATGTGGGGACTATTATTAATATAAAGTGTAACACTGGGTGCATTTTTGATACTTGAGATCCTTAGCAGGTTAAAATGGGGAAAAAATAAAATGGGGAAAAAAAATCATGACAAAGAGAATTGGGTTAAAACCTATATTTTGAGGCACTTAATACATTTTAGAAGTCATAGCATGTATTCCTAGACTTTGCATCAGAAAACTGAAGGAAGTTCTTCTCCAAGGTGAAAGAGACGCTATGAGGAAAAGAACCAGCTGTTCTTTGCACCTGCTGGAGACACACATCAGAACAAAGGCAGAAGCTGTAGAGGGTGTTAGGGGTCACAAATGCCTTTCGCATTGGCAGAGAGGAAAGAAAGATGGCCACCTTCAAACATTCATGAATCCAAGGTAACTTTCATTTCATCCATTCTGCTCTTGAGACGTTGACATTATAATAATGAAAAACATGCCAGGTTGGTGAGATTTGAATTGAGTGTGCACATTTGTTAGCATCGCTGGCTGCATGGGTACTTTTGTTGATGAAATGAAGTGCTCTATAATATTAAATCACTATTTCATGCTCCCTATATTAATGTGCTGAAGGGCACTGCAAATTATATTAGACTATTTCTTAGAGTTGACTAACAATCTAGAGCTGGTGGTGTCCCATTTATGGGTTAAGATTCCGATATTCTTTTTAGAGGAAAAGAAAAGATTATTTATAGCATATCCATTTTGGCTCACAGATTTTTGAATCCAATGCAATTTTCCAAACAGGTTAGAATGGATGAAAATTAAAGAAGAGACAGAAGAGAGCAAAAATAAAAGAGATTTAGGGTGACCCAATGGGTTTCCACACGGCATTTTCTTTTCCTTGTTTTTCTTATGTCTTAGAGCCCTTTCAGAGAGACCTGCATGGAACAGAGAAGGAAAAAGAAAGAGCTTGAAGAAGATACAAATGGAGTCATTGCTAATATCTCTCAAGGACAGACAGGGTTTCTTCATGTCTCCCTGACATCATGGGGGGGACACAGCGACGTGAGCTTGTCAGTGCTCAATTCACCTTCTCTCTTCCAGAGAAGGCTTAGTTCTGAAGCGCTGCAGAGCTCAAAACCCACAAAAGCCTTTCTCCTGACCTTAAATTTGCCTCCTGCAATTTCCCTCACACTTTAAAAAAATAAACAATACATTTAGAATATTATAGAGAAAAAAGCAAGAGTAGCAGTTTAGTCAGGAAGACCAAATAGGGCTGTTACAGATATCCTGGCAATTGGTCACATGTTGTTGGGCCACAGAACGCAGTGCCTGGGGTTCAAGCCTGGCAGCGGGTGCTCCAGATGTTTCTGGCATCTTTTTTTTTTTTCTTTTTAGGGCCGTACCCATGGTATGTGGAGGTTCCCAGGCTAGGGGTCGAATCAGAGCTGTAGCTGCCAGCCTACACCACAGCCACAGCAATGTGGGATCTGAGCCACGTCTGTGACCTACGCCACAGCTCATGGCAATGCTGGATCCTTAACCCACTGAGCAAGGCCAGGGATCGAACCCACATCCTCATGGATACTAGTCAGGTTTGTTACTGCTGAACCAGAGAGGCATTCCTGTTTTCTGGCATCTTTAGAGACAGCCAGAGCTATAAGCTGGGGAGGGTAACCAAGCACATTTTGGCTTCTTAATCTGAAATCTTGAGAGCTAAGTGACTTATTGATAACCATCAATAAAGGGAGCAACAATTAAATGTTGAAATTACTTTATTGTTTTTCTTTAGTTATCACTTATTTCATTGGCCAGTCCATTTAAATTTTCTTTCACAGTATAGAAATCATATCTATTATACTATTATATATACTACTTCCATTTTAGATCAGCTACTAATAATACTTAAAAATCAGCCATAAAAAGGTATTTTTGGTCAAGCAATGCAATAATCATTGAAGATATCTCACCCTCGAACATTTAATAATTTACTAATTACTAATATTTACTGAGTACACACACTGTCCCAGACACTGTTCTGAGCCTTTCACATGTGTTAACTCATTTTGGTCCCTTAACCCTATGACGTTGTTTTGAGGAAACTCAAGCACATAGAGCTTAAGGTGACCAAAGTTATTCAGTTGGCAAGTTGTGGAGCAGGGATTTGAAGCCAGACAGTATTTGATCTTATATTAGACTTTCTTTTCCATTTCCTTGTAAAGCTAGTAAGAGAGGACAGAAGTGATATCTGACTTTGAGATTACTGTTTTGTCAATGATACAATAATAAGAAAGTTTATCATATGAGCGTATCAATCTTATATGAAGACATATACACCTTCACTGAACTTATCTTTTTCATTAAAGCTGATCTGAAAACTTTCTCTTTCTCCTTTCCATCGAAGACACCACTATCCTTGTAGTAACACATGTTCAAAATATCTGACACTCCACACTCCTGGTTCGGCTGACAAATTCTTTTCCATCTTTCAAGATTTCACTAAAGAATTACCCTTTCTGGGACTGTCTCCCCAGGGAGGTTGAGCTTCCCTTACATTTGAGTCTTCTCATGGACCTGTTTCTCCTGGTTCCCAAATGCTAGAGTATCCACTGGCTACTTGTCAATTATCCTGGAGGCCTTGCACCAACCCTAAGAGATTCAGGCTGGGCAGGGGGTCAGTCCCCAAATAACTTTTAAGACTCTGCCCTCTTCCTGCCCCTGCCCATTCATGTAGAAGCTTGAATATTCACTCTTGCAACCTAGATCTGTAACTGGCAGAAAACACATGCTCAACCAATACTACTGAAGGAGTGAAAGAAAAAAACCACAGTTAATACTAGAAAGATTTTCAAGAAAAGAAATTTTAGGGTACATATCAGCACCAGCCTAACTTAATCATAATTGATCGATCATCACTGTCACAATGTACTTTACTTTTAGGACTGACCTGAATCACAGCTCCGGGCATTGGGGGAGCACGAGCTGGCCGCGCCGGGGGAATCCGTGTGGGCACCTTCCGTCCGTCCCAGTACCATCCTTGCTGCGCTCCTGCACCCCTGAACTTTTGCAGCGCCCTGGAAGGAGGCGAGGGAGAAGGGAGCATGAAAGGAGAGGGATTTAAAAAAAAAAAAAAAAAAAAAAAAAAAAGACTGACCTAAGTTCAGAAGAAACTATTCCATTCTATTATGTAAATTCTACTTATCAGATTGGGTTATTTCACAGTGCTTATAGAAGAACATTTTACATTTGTAACATAAGGGGTTAACTTAGTTATCAGGGAGATACAGATTTCTAGAACGACTCTAGCCAAAGTTTTGGATAACTGAAGCTTATTGTACTAAAATTCCATAAGATTGAAAAATTATGTTGGCTACATAGAAAAAACCCTGTTTATAAAAAACAAATAATAAAGTTTCATTCATCTTTAGTTTTAAGTCTTTAGTCATACAAAAAATTTTTTTAAAAAGAACTGTCAACATTTTCTATACTTGCTGAACTATTTTATCACAATTCTCCCCATATGCTTCGGCATCTTAAAAAAAAAAAATTAACTCGATCCTACATCAAAACAATGCCATTACCAATAGCTAATGATATGAACAGTAATTTCAAAATATTATCTAATATTTAGCCCATATTCAAATTTCAGCAATTATTATTAAAATACTTTTGATAGTCATTTCTTCAAAGAAGAGTCATGCACACCAGGATAATGTGTTGCAATAGTTAATTGGCTTCTTAAATTTCTTTTAGGTATTAAATCATCCATTGATTCTTTGAAGGATCAGATCACTCATCTCTTAGCATGTTCCACCTTTTGATTTGTCAAATAGTTTCTTCATGGTTTTGTTTAACTTGTTCCTCTTTCCTCTGTACTTCCCATCCTGAGAAGTAAAGGCTTGATTCAACTCAGGTTAAACATTTTCTGGCAGGAATACTCCCAGTTGAAGCTGTGCATTCACGCTACACTATATCAGTAGGTACACAATGTCTGGTTGTCCTCAACCTAATTTGATCAGTAGACGATGGTGTAGGGTCAGCAGTGCTTGCAAAGAAGGGTGACTGTTCTGGTTGCTTTGCTCTGAGCAAACCTTAAAAGTCCCATTTTCCAAAGATAACCTTCTCATTGTGTCTGCCATAATTTCTGGAATGTCAACATTTTCCACCTTTGTTTGTGCTGAGTTATTAGAAGCCATTGATGGAGCTAACATAATAAAAACCACTCTCTGCCATTTATACTTTATCTTGAACCATATTATTGGATTACACAGATATTGATTCAGCAAGGTACTTGGGGGAAAACGGCAGAGAGCATAGGATTTTAATGGAAGGGAGAAGTACAAAAGTGGAAATTAGATAATCTAGTTGGCACAAATTACCGGGGTTTCTTAACAGTTATTTTGCAATGGGATAGGCAGTTAGTTTGGAGATAGGGCGTGGGTGACCAGAAGTGAAAAGAATATACTTTGTTAATAGTCTGAAGCCATCAACTCTCCAAGGACCCTGTGGCTGGCCCTGTATTACCATGATGCTCACTCTTTCACGTGGATGGTCCCGGTTCCACCAGCACAACAGGTTTTTATCCTGTCAGCTTCTGCCTTTGTCTCTTTCTCTCACTCTGATTTTCCCAATAAAATCATGAGTCGAGAGTATACAATAGAAGGAAGTGTTAGTCTTCATATACTTTCATACTTTCTACGTTTCCTACCCCAAAGTTACCATTCTTTAAATATTTTTTGGTCATTTATCTCCATCTCTGGATAAAGGCAGGGATGCTGACCACCTTGGTCATTCTTGTATCTCCAGATCCTAGAACCCACCTTCCCACACAAGCATTTCAGAGAACCTTGTGCCTGTGGAATGCAGGAAGGAATGGACATCTCGGTGCCAGGCTAACATCTTTGTTTTCTGTTGTAGGTGACTCCGTGGCATTGCTAATCCTATTAACTCTTTCATTGCAACGAGTTGGATGATGGCATACTGACTAAAAGAATGAGGAACGTGTTTTCCCAAAGTCAATAATTTGCAGTTCTAAGGAAAGTATTGCATTTCCTATTTACCTTGAGGGACTGTCTCTGCGTATCTCTTCGCTTATTTCAAGCAGATTTTCTGCGATCAAACATCGTGAGGAAGGAGCAAGAGCTCAAACTTGTTTTTTCCTTGTGATGTTTTGTTCCTCTGGTAATAGCGTATATCAAATTGAAGGGACTGTTGGCATATACAGAAACTTGGGCAATAGCTTTTTTCATTTATGAGATGAAACACAAGTCCACTTAGAAAATAGTCTCCCTACATCTCTCTCATGAGGAAATAGTGAATGAGAACAGAATAAAGAGTTATGGATGTTGACCTTTGAAACTCTCCCCAAAGCTGCATGACTACTGATGGGCTGACATGAAAAGTCATTTCACTTATAATGAGATATCAAGCGGGCCTGTCTTCTTTTAAAACCTGGCATTTAAAAATACATTTACTTCTATTATGTACCGGCCTAACCTGCACAGGCTATTGGATATGACATATTACCCGAGCAGATGTTTTAGACAACATGCTGGCAGCAATGCAAGTAAAGAATCAAGTTTATAGTTTTGTTTCTTCAATCTCGGAATCACACAATTGAGAAAGCTTTTTTATCTGGCAATTTATTGCAAATGTTATGTAAACTGCCTATTAATTTTCTGCCTACTGTGCAGCTGAATTCTTTAATATGAAGAAATGGGGGGGCGGATAGATTCTTTTTTTGCACAGGACTGCTTTCCACTTTTGCAGAATCTTTTGTAGGCAATTTGCCTCTGACCTTATGACCTTATGGGTGAAGAGACAGGTTACAGGGACCTACAGGGGTAGAGAATTGTATTCTGTGATACTAAAGAGGGGAGGGGAGAGCAGAAGAAAAAGAACTGAGAAGGAAAGATGATGATAGAAATTTTTATAACTGTGTTATTTTGATTATTCCCAGGTTATAGAAGTGTAGGGCTTAAAAAAAAATTATTCTAGGGAAACGAATGCATTCATTCTACTGTCATGACCTCTACTGCAATTTATATTAAGAACTCAAGCCTGTTTAATATTTCATTAAAATGTATAAAGTATAAACATACAGTATTATGTTACATACTGCATTTGCAAGTTGATATTCAGATGTGGGAGATTTCTGTATTCATGAAGGAACGACTTTCATACCCCACTGGAGCATCACCAGTTTGTGCAAAGTCCTACGACATTTTTATTTTATTTATGTGCCATATGAAAATATGACATTCATATCATCATCTCTAACAAATTTGTTATCAATCACAGAGGGCACAAAACCATCCCTGTGTTCACTAGTTTGCTGGCACTGGCATTTGCCCCTGTGATTTGGCAAAGCCACCTCAAGCTGTGCATATGCTCAAGCATTTGCATTTCTGAAACTTGCCTTTCCTTATCCACGCTTAGAGAATAACAGTTTCAGAAATAGGAAGGACATGATTTTCATGCCTATCATCAACAGGCAACATTCCTAAATGACAAAGGAGTGGAAATTTGGAAAACTGAATGGAGATCAATTAATTCCAAATGGATTAATCAAACACTGGCACCACCACAATACAATCAGAACGTTCGAACAATTCCTGAGTTGCCCATGGAGAATTCGTCAAGACAAACAGATGTTCCTTTGACACTACGATCTCCCTTCCCGCAGCAGCAATGATTCTGTACTGATCCATCTTCTAGCTTCAAATTCCTAACCAACAGGAGGCACTGACAGAGCAAAAGGCTTTTGTGAATTGCCTGCTTGTTCTAGGTGGCAACACAAAAGGTGCTGCTTTGGATTCAGAAAATACTTATTCATAAATTGTGGGAAAAAATAATCAAGGTTGTCATATTGCTTAGAAGTTTTGACACTACTCCTACTGGGACTTAGAATCTAATATTTAAGAAAAATATTTCTTAAATTATTTAAAATTTTTTAAAGAAATTGAAGTTATATATAGTTTTCATTAAGTAACAGTAATTTTAAAGATGACACTTTAATCCCAACATTTCTATTCTTTTGCTCAGCAAGTATAAGAGATGCCTGTTTGGCCATTCATTTACCAAAAAGAGAAATCAAATGATTCAACACCTATGAATAAAGTACAGTAGAGAATATTGCCATAAGTTAACTCCTATCTTTTGTTTTCTACGTTTGTAGCAGAAAACCAACAGAAAAGAATTGGAACAAATTCCTGCATTGAAGTTCCTTCCCTGCTGCTCCATATTAGGTAATTACAGAAGATTAAATGTAATTGGAAATTGAACTGCCAAGTATTTAAAAGGTCCCTCTCACTGTTGTTTTCTACAATCTTTTGTTTTCTGGCATCTCTTAAGATAATGAACAAGAAAATTCTATAGTATTGATAGGATATGAGCCTTAATACAGTTCGTTCTGATTATTCCTAGAGAGAAAAACATTTCAAATAGGGAAAGATCTTTATCAGTATTGTTTTTCCCCTTTCTTCATTCTATTACATTAGGAACAACATTACAAGTGAATTATATGCATTTACTCTTTCTACTTATTAAATTGGAAAAGAGGGATTTTATCTGATGATTTAAAGAATCTTATCCTACTCCAGTAATTGATGTGTTTTATTAAGAAAGGAGATTCTTCAGTATCCATGAAAGTTTAAACCACCATCAATGGTTTAAACCATCAATATTACCAAACAAAAATCCTCCAACTGTCAAATTATTTTATTATGTATGTATGTTCAGCTTGCAGATTTTAGTAAAAAAAATTTATAGAGCTGTTCTTTTCTTAAAATATAAACAAACTTTGGGATAATTCTAAATAGCCTCTCCTGGAACCCTCTCAATTATTGCATAAAGCTTTTCATTTACACTTTTAATGCCATCCCATTGCTCTTGGCATTGCTGCATTCTTTTGCCTCACTACTTCAAGCAAGCACTTCACCGTAACATCTACAAATTGATTTACGAGTGATATAAAAATATCCACATTGTGCTATTTTTGTACCTTAGCTGTTAAAAGAGATGATAAATGTAAAATAACAACATAGAGCCTCACTCATTGTGGAGGACCAATAAACTAGAATCATTCTGATAATGACATTGGGGGCTATCTCAGTACAATGACTGCCCAGTCTGGCAAATCTGTCTTATGGCTCTTTTGAATTAAGATGATGATAAAGCTATCAATGACTTAGGTTTCAAAACCATTTAGTCTACAAGAAAATTTCACAAGTATGCCCTGACCTGATTCCATGACAACCTTATGAGATACTCAGGGAAAATATTAAAATCTCCTTTTTAGGAAACTCAGAAAAATAAACTGATGTACACTAGCCTGTGTTAGTTTGGTCTACAATCAATCTGCTTTGATTACACCTTGTTCTTGTCCAGAAACAGAAATTGACTCAAAACAACTTAAATGAAAGAGTGAATGTCCTGAAGAAGCAGGAGTAGGGACAAAGTACAAATGACTTACAGGTGGCTAAGCCAGGCTTCCTCTCTCTGGAGCTTCTGGGTCTCCTCTGGACATTTATTTCAGATTTTCTATCCCTTTGAAGATTTGCTTATGTTTTCTATGCATTTTGCCTAAACATGGCTCCCCAGACCCAGGCTCCATGGTCCCTTCAAATTTGGCACCCAGCAAGGAGTAACAATAGGCTCTTTTTACCAATTCACAATCCTTACATTCAAGGTTCCCTGTACTCACCTCCTCTCGCTCACTCCCCCATGTGGGCCAGGGGGCCATCCCAGCCCCATCAGCTGTGCACGGGGATTCAGGAATTAATGAGATGTACTTTAGCAGATTTTGGGGACATGCTCTTTCAGAAGATGATGTGGACACATTGGGGCATGGAAACTAGCGAGATTTTAAAACACCTCTAGGACACCAAGTCATAGAACTTTGCCCCCAGATCACTCTGTATACTCTCTAGTGATGCTAGACATTATAATACAGTCTTTCTTCCTTTTTCTTTTTAGGGCTGCGCCTGCGGCATATGGAGGTTCCTAGGCTAGGGTCAAATCAGTCCTGCAGCTGCCGGCCTACAGCCACAACAAAGCTAGATCTAGGGCATCTGTGACCTATGCTGCAGCTTTTGGCAATGCTGGATCCTTAACCCTCTGAGCAAGGCCAGGGATGGAAACTGGATCCTCATGGGTACTAGTTGGATTCTTAACCCGCTGAGCCACAACAGGAGCTCCAATATAATCTAGTCTTTTAAAAAATGAAGGAGTTGTCTATCTTTCTCTCTCTCTTTTTTTTTTTTTTTTTGAATCAGTGGTTGACTTTAACTTCAGGTAAACAATAAACAGCTTTTTCTTTGGTTTAAAAATAAGATCAAGACTAAATGCAACAAAATATGCATATTTTGGGGGTGTACCCACAGCAGGAAGATGTTCCCAGGCCGGGGATCCAACTCGAGCCACAGAGATGATAATTCAGAATCGTTAATGCTAGGCCACCAGAGCACTCCAACATATATATATGATTTTCATGAAATAATTTTTCTGCTAAACTATTCCTCAGAAAATTGGTTTAGTATAATAAAAGATCTCCTATAAGCTCATTATGACTGTTAGAAAGAAGTATTATTTTACTGAATGCTTATGAAGCACTGTGGGGGAATAAGCATGATTCAAATACAATTAATCCAACAGCATCTTAAAGCAAATACTGTTAATGTAGTCTACCCCTATTTTGGAATTCCATATATATACATATATGTGTGTGTGTGTGTGTGTGTATTCCTTGCCCCTTTACATTTTTCAAAATAGTTTGGATGTCATGATTGAACCCTGCATCCCCAAATTCTAAACAATAGCAATCAATGAAAAATAGTTGTAAACACAGGAAGCTTAAGCCAGGCAGCCAGCCTACACTGGCAGCAGCAGGAGGAAGAGGGATTAGTGAGTCCTTCTCTCCACACCCCAAGGAGATCATGAGATAAATGGCTTTATCCTTAACTGCCTTAGGAAGTTGCCCTGTCACTGGAAGATGGCACCATATGGCAACCTCTTAATTTGAATACTGGAGAGAAGAAATGGTTGGAATCTTTTAAGAAATGTAATTGTACTTCTCTCTGTGTATATGGCTATTGAGAAAGCTTTTAAAAAAATCTAGGTTTTTTTTTTGTTTGTTTTTTTTGTTTTTTTTTTTTTTGGTTTATCAGTTTGTAATCTCTACTCACTGACACTAATGTGTTGAAATTAATTTGCTGTATACAAGGCTTTTTGAAATCATATATCAGACTTAGGCTCCCAAATTCAACTATTTGTCACACTGTAGCCTTTTGAAGCATAAATAGTTCTCCTTTGTTTACATATCCCACTTGAAAAAACTCAAACAATCCAAAGTAGTAACATTGCTTCCAGTCCCATATGACCAACCACCAATTTCTATCACTTTTGTACTTTAGCTACATGGAACTTCTTCCCAGTCCTAGAATGTACCTATGGTGCTCCCAAATCAGAGCCTTTACAAAGCTATTATATTATGTGAAATACTCACTTCTACAGTTTTTGGCTTGTCCTCTCATTTTATTTAGTCTCATCTCCAATGCCATCTGAAAATAAAAAAAAAACAAACCTTCTTTGATGAGTCTATTTAAAATAGGACTCACTGTGGTGTAGCAGGTTAAGGATCTAGCCTTGCCACAGAGGTGGCTTGGATTCTATCCTTGGCCTGGGAACCTCCATATGTCCCGGTATGGCCCCAAAAGGAAAAAAAATTTAAAAAGTAAATAAAATAGCACCCAGTCATTTTTTTTTTTTTTAATGGCTGCACCCATGGCATCTGGAAATTTCTGGTCCAGGAATTGAATCTGAGCCACAGCTGCAACCTGTTCCATGGCTGTGGCAATGTAAAATCCTTTAACCCTCTGTGCTGGGCCTGGGATAGAACTCACACCTCTTCAGTGACCCAAGCCACTGCAGTTGGATTCTTAACCCACTGTGCCATGGTGAGAATTCCTCAGTCATCGGTCTTTATAGTCTGATAGTATTTTACTATTTCTTTATGATACTCATGATCACCAAACATTGCATTATATCTCTATGTTTTATTGTTTTTTTCCTCCACTATAACATAAACTCCTTAAGAGTATGAATCTTGCCTATTTGTTCCCTTAATCTAGAGCAACTGAATAGAGCTAGCACATACTAGATAGACCAGAGGCTAGTCCATAAAATTTGTGTTTTCTATTTATGGCAAGATAAAAACATTATATGAGATTATGCATTCAAATATTTTTGTAGCCATTTGACAATGATGCGACAACCAAGTAATGGGACTTTACAGATTATAAAAATACCACCTGTAATGAATTGGGGAAAATAAAAAATGGGTCCTTCAGCCAGAAAGTTGGAGATGTACTGCCCTACCCTGTCTTAGTAAGACAGCTCTTAGTTAGATGGTGGAAGGTAAATGCCACACACATGCAGATTCCGATGGTACTATCTTGGAATATGAGCTCCGCAGTGAAAAATAGGCTGCTAAACCTTATACCACATACTACTAAGAAGAGGGTTGGTGGTCCTTTTTGGACTTTAGAAATAATACATTCCATGTCTGGCTCTGTGACTCTGATTCATTAGCAAGTGTCCTGCCCTAGAAGGCTTTAGACCAGGTCCAGGCCATAAAGAGAATCTCACTGAAGTGCTGTGGCAAGTAAGAATTCTGATGGAGCCTGACAATTCCCCATTAGATAATTATAGCACAGAACTGAACGGTTTTAGAATAAAGTTGTGCTTTGTTTTCCAGGAACATAGGTTTTTTTTTTTTTTTTTTTTTTTTTTTTTGGGAAGCAGCTACTAGTTTGCTATAAGAGCCAAATATAAAGTGAACATATGGCTTTGGGACATAAAGTGATCATTCAATCGAAGCTGTCCAAAATGTAATGGGTGTTACTCAGTTCATTAAGCCGTAATATTGGGCACATTCACCAATAATATATTATGTTTGTAAAAGCATTGCACATATATGTTTTGATCAGCAATATGGAGTATAGTATTACAGGCCTAATGTGTAATAGACATATCACATATGAAAGTTTACCTCCAAACATTAAAAAAGAAGCCGAGAAACAATGGAAGAATAATAACTTTCTAACACAATCAGAAGTGTATATTCAGTGAAAATATTTTTCAAAAATGAGAACATATATATTTAATTTTTAGACATATAAAAATGAAAATAATTTATCAGCAGCAAAACTAAAATAAACAATGAATGATTTTCTTCAGGGAGAGAGAATAATTTCTTATGGCATTTCAAGATGAATTAACAAATGAAGAGCAGCAGAAATGATAAATATATATATATCAATGTGAGTGAATTTTGACATATGCAACAATAACAATAATATATTGAGTATTAAAATATATAACATCAAAAGCACATATTGCAGAAGTGGATTAAATTGTGTTAAGTATTCTAATATCTTTTAATTGTCCAAGAAATGATAAAATACTAATTTGTATTAGAAATTCATAAATTGAAAATGTGTATCATTATTTCTGGAAAAACTACTAGAAAAATAATAAAATAATGTGTTAACTAACAAGCTGCAGTGAGCAAATAAAATAATAAAATTATTTACTTGATCAAGAATAAATTAAAAAAAGAAAAGTGGAACAATAAATGTAGGAACAAGTAGAAGTAAAAGTAAATGATAAATTTAAACCATCAATTATCTCAGAATTACATTAACTATAAGTCAACCAAATATATTCAATTGAAAGACAAAGATTTTCAGACTGAAAAACAAAAAAGCTCTCATCATTTTTTGCTTATAAGAAACCCATCTTAAATATGAAATTCAGAAAGGTTGAAATTGAAAGGGCAGATAAATATATTCTATGTAAACAGTATACAAAAATACTAAAGATTCAATTTTTTATAGCAATAAAAAAGTTCATTCTGCTGAAAAGATTTAATATCATAAAGTGCACCTAATTTAGCAAAATATATAAAGTAAAAATAGGTAATGCTAAACTAATAAATAAATAATTCTGTAATAATAGTGGAATATTATTCTCAGTAACTGATAAATGGCTGGAAAAAAGTCAGTGAGGAAAGAAATTCAGATGATTTGAACAACAGAACTACAAATATTGATATAAATAATCATGTGGAACATTGCACATAACTACTGAAAAATATATATTCTTGTCAGGAACATATGGAACATTTACAAAAATTGATGGGTAGTCAATAGATCATATTTCAACAAATTTTGTTAGTAAGGATATGGAGCCAACTGATACTCTCTCATACTGTAGGTAGAATACAAATTGTATAAGCCCTTTGGAAAGCTGTTAGGCAGTAGCTACTAAATTTGAAATGCATATACTTTATAACCTAGCAGTTTTACTTTTCATTATATATTCATCAAAAAGTCATACCTATGTGCACAAAAATGTGTATAATACTATTCATAATAGTCCTGAACTGCAATCATTTCAGAAGCCCATCAACGGAAGAATGGAAACAGTTGTGGTTTATTCACACAAGGAGCTACTATACAGCAAGGAAAATTATCAGACTCCTATTATAAAAAGCAACCTGAGTGAATCTCACAAACATAATGTTGGATGAAAGAAACCAGACAGACATAAGAGAATTGAAACTGTAGGAGTCCCTTTATGAAATGTTTGAACACAGGTAAAGCCAGTATGTGATATTAGAAATCAGTCCTACTGTACAGCACAGGGAACTATATCCAATCTCTTGTGACAGAACATGATGGAAGATAATATGAGAAAAAGAATGCATGTATATGCATGACTGGGTCACCTTGCTATACAGCAGAAATTGATACAACATTGTAAATCAACTATACTTTATTAAAAAAAATTAAAATGGAGTTCCTGTCATGGCTCGGTGGTTAATGAATCTGACTAGCATCCATGAGGATGCAGGTTTGATCCCTGACCTTGCTCAGCAGGTTAAGGATCCAGCATTGCCGTGAGCTGTGGTGTAGGTCACAGATGCAGGTCGGATATGGTGTTGCTGTGGCTATGGCTGTGGCTGGCAGCTACAGCTCTGATTCGACCCCTAGCTTGGGAATCTCCATATGTTGCAATGGTGGCCCTTAAAAAAGCAAAAAAAAATTTTAAATTAAAAAAATAAATTAAGATAGTGAGGAAGGTGGGGGGGAAGTCACGGGATGTTTCTAGAGTACTAAAATGCTGTTTCTGGACTCTGGGGTGTTATATGTGTGACGATTTTGTGACATGCTATTTCTAGACTCTGGGGTAGTTATATGGGTGACTTGATTTTGTGATAATTTTTTGAACTGTATGCAAATAATGGACCAATTTTCTATATATATACTTTAATGTATGCTCTTTACATTATAGTTCAATAGCATATTTTAATAAAAAACAGAGAATCTAGCTTATTGGTAGATGTCCTTTGCCATTGACAATGAAATGAGCATGTTAGAGAGGGGTCAAAATCTTTTCCAGGAAATAAATTACTACAGAGTTGCCCCTACTTGTCTGAGGGTAGATCATGGCATATTCTATATGACTATCTCCTTTTACCAGAACATTTCAATATGTGGAAATACTTATTTAATAATTTCAAAAAGAGCACTAACAATCACTTATCACTTGTGCCCAATAAGGACACTGGGAATGTTTTAGTTTTGCTTCATAATTATAAGTTCCTATAGGTTGGGAATGGTTTCCATGTAACACATTTTGTGTAATGCACAGGACTTCACCCTTCTCTTGTGATGACAAGGGAAAATAATGCCTAAAGGTGTCCTAATCAATGTAAGTTATGACATTATATTTGATATATTCCAGAGTTGAATAGTCTGTACTTATATTAATATAATTAAAAAAATGTCTTGCTTTTAAATATGAAAAATGAGTTGAAATATTAGTAACACAAAGAGACCAATGCTAGGTATTAATGTCACTTAAAATTCTTTAGTAAAAATTTTCCATGGGAATTCCTGTTGTGGCTCAGTGGTAACAAACTTGACTAGTATCCATGAGAATGTGGGTTCAATCCCTAGCCTTGCTCAGTGTGTTAAGGATCTGGCATTCCTGTGGCTGTGGTGTAGGCCAGAAGCTGTAGCTCCAATTTGACCCCTAGCCTGGGAACTTCCATGTGCTGTGGGTGTGGGCCCTAAAGAGACAAAACGAAAATTTTCCATCAACTCAGCCATTTTTTACGCTTTACAAAACCAACCAGGCTGGTAGTTAACTGGATTGATAGATTGAATTAGAATTTTTCTGGTTTTATAAAGCTATTTTCTATAGCAGAAAATAAAAGCTTATATATCCAAACTTGTTATTAGATTTATTCCGCTTTGTTAACTTTTTCTAAGTAGGGCAACTTTAAAACATTTGGGAGTTCCATCTTAATTCTGTGTCTCAAATTAGGAGCATAAAACTATTATATGCATTTTTCTGTGATTTTAGAACAATTCAGGACAAATTAGAAAATGCCTACAATCCATTCGGCAGCAGTTAAAACAGACAAAAGATAAGCAGGTCTTTAACCAAACAATTCTGTAGTGTTTAAAAGTTCCACTTGACTAAACCCATTCTGTTGTGAAGTTAGAGCACTTCCTATGTTGGAGAACTCTGACTTCAGAAGTCTATCTGCCACATTTTTTGATAGATCTTATTAGATTTTCCATGTCAAACTCTAAATGCAAATAGCTTTCCTTCAGTGATCCCATGTCTGCCTCTGGGACCACTTGTTCCCATCCTGAGGGTTCATCAAATATATAAAAGTAGAGATTTTCAGGCTACACACCCATGCTTCTTCTGTTCTTTTTTTTTTTTTTTAGGGCTGCGCCCATGGTATGTGGATGTTCCCAGGCTAGGGGTCGAATCAGAGCTGTAGCTACCAGCCTGTACCACAGCCACAACTCAGGATCTGAGCCTCTTCTTCGAGCTACACCATAGCTCATGGCAACGCCAGATCTTTAACCCACTGAGCAAGGCCAGGGATTGAACCCGAGGCCTCATGGACACTAGTAGGGTTTGTTACTGATGATCCACTATGGGAACTCCATACTTCCGTTCTTAGATGTTGATTGCTTGCCTTCATAATCATGGTTGCCTTCATTTAGAAATACAGGTGACCCACACTAGGGGGTATAAGTCACCCTCTTCCAGCTTGATCAGCAACTCCCAAGGAATCTTCCATATCATAAATATCACAAATCAGACCACACAGCCTCAACATAAACTCTTATTTACAACTGTGACTGACTGAATCCTTTGGCACTGGGCCAATGCAGTAAGCGTGACAGGATGGATGATACTCATGAGGATTCATGAAAATGAAAGACTTTCATTGCATGGAAAACCAGTTCATATTCCTTTGAAAGGAGTAATGTCTTTGGCAAAAGCAGTTTCTTCTCATGACACTAAAACACTGGTATGAAGTTACGAAGACCCAAATGAAGAGATTTTCAACCTAAAAGGATGTTGTGGTCACTTCTGGTTGAAGTAATAGATTTCAAAAATTGGGAGAAGCTGCAACAATTGATAATGGATACATGTTATCCTCTTTCCCCTTAGAGTTTGACCTATGACCACGGACAGATTAGATGATAAGCAAGAGATTCAGATTGACAACATTTTCTTTAAAATATGGCAAATATAGTGAGAAAAGTGAAATACAATCCACCAAATTAGGTCTGAAAAATGTGGAATGGTATGGGGCTGTTTTCATTTTTCAGAGGACTCTGACCTTACATTATTGGGACCTCAGTTTTCATTCAATATTTGAGAGTCATTTTTTCTTTCACATTGATCAGCTGAAACCCCTATATATTTATTACTCAGGCTTTTGCTAAGCTAGATAATCCACATGTTGCTTGTACAACCAATTTAATCAAAACAGAATATAAGATGTTTTTATTCATTACTTAAAAATTCATCTCTTTAATTGACTCATATTTCCAAATGCAGAGATCACTATGAAATTTAATTCTGTCATCCCACATCATGGTTATTCTTTCTCCTGTTGTAACTTTTGCAATTGTGATAAACCACACTCTGTTGGCAATGTTTAATAGAGTGACAGAGGAATAGTATAGCTGTTGTGCTATGGGAAACGCTTTTTCAGCTCTAACTCCAAACATGAAGTCATTTCTTCTGCCCCAAATCTTTTAGAACCACTGCGCCCATGGCCACAGCATTCTGAGACAGCAGATCATGGCAAAGGTAACACAGGGGATGAGAAGGACAGAAATCCTAAACTCAGGTTAGATAGAGAGACAAACCCTGCACCCTGATTCCCATTATCTGGTAGAGGTAGCAGCCAGCATTTTGCAGAGCACATTGTAGATAAGCAAAGCCTCTGACAGAAATCCACTGATAAAGACGCAATTCTAGGGGATGAGAAATGTATCTGTAAGTCTTAAGATCAAGCTGTCGTGGTTCTAAAACTAAGAAGTGACATCCGGCGAGATGAGCTTGGAACAAGTCTTCTGAGACACACAGAAGCAGGTCAACAGAATATCACTGGGGCATTTGGCTCAGATAGGGGGCCCTGAGGACCCGAGGTGGCCTCAGGACAAACTCAGCAGACTTTTTATTTTGTGGTATCATATGTGGCAAAAATCTATACAGCTCTCATGAAAAGCATGATTTTCAAAAACGCACTTTTGTTGAAAGCACTACCTGACTATTACAACCAAGATTCTGGTATTCACAATTGGGAAAAGAAGAGCAACAGCAGCCTTTACAGAATGATGATTTTACTCAAGTGTATTTCTGGCTTTGAGTTTTCTGTGTTTCACTCTCACTGAGGTCTTAATATCTCTTAAATAAATAGATCTTTGCCGTGCTGGTTTTGCTAAGTGATTGAAAGTCATCTGATTAAGACTTTATTCTAATTTTCAAGATAATCTTTTTAAAAAATTTGATGATGAAAATCTGGAGGTAATCTTTCACTCCTTTTTTCAAATATAAGGAATATTTTCCCATCTTTACCACCCTTCTTTATCCTCCGTGTATTCTGAAAATTATTGTTAGTGGTTTTTGGAATCCCAGCTGAGTTTTTTTATGGTAAGTTGGGATATACTTTTCCTAGACACTTGAGTTCTTCTAAAGCAAATTGTTAATTTCTTACAGCCTCAACACATAATCACCTTGCTTTATTCCATTCCTAATCTTACCCAGATTGACCATTTTTCTCCTTGAGACAGAATATAGAAGTAAATTCGGAGGTCCCATCATGGTGCAGTGGTTAATGAATCCGACTAGGAACCATGAGGTTGCAGGTTCAATCCCTAGCCTTGCTCAGTGGTTTAAGGATCTGGCGTTGCCGTAAGCTGTGGTGTAGGTTGCAGACGCGGCTCGGATCCTGCGTTGCTGTGGCTCCGGTGTAGGCTGGCAGCTGCGGCTCCGATTAGACTCCTAGCCTTGGAACTTCCATATGCCACAGGAGCGGCCCAAGAAATGGCAAAAAGACCAAAAAAAAAAAAAAAAAGAAGAAGAAGAAGTGAATTAGACAGTCGAGCAGTTCTTTTCTGTCGTCCTTATCTAAGAATCCCATTCTTTTCTTGCTTTGAACAGATAAGTAAACGCCTTACTGTTCAATTGTTTCCCCAATTAGATTGTAAGCTCCTGCTGGGCAAGAATATTTATTTACTAGTCTTTTATTTATTTTTTTACATTGCCCCATGTTGAATACGTAAAAGATCCTCAATAAATACTTAATAGTTGGTCTTGTCACTCAGAACAGTACAAAAGCTGCTGTCTTGGAGATGTTGTGAAAATGTCAGATATCTTTGGCTTGTCATCTCACCATCTGTTTTTCACTTTCAGACTCCTTTTTGAAACTTTGCCTAGGCACATAGATGATTCATTTTCTCTTCCATAGTGTTGATGACATTTCCTCAAGTGTTAAACTTCATGCTTGTGGTTAATCGATTCTTGGATCAGCTCATCATTCCAGCCTGATGATTCTTGCTGTAGTATCATGTGTCTTTTGTAAGGGTTATAGACTGTGGTCTTCAGAATATTTTAAAAACTTCTGACATTGGCTCACTGCTAAGGGTTAGCATTTGCCAGTTTTTCTACTGAAATGAAAGGGCTTTCTTAACCAGAGCATTGCCTTTTATCTTTCTTTGAGCTACCCAACTGTCATCAAGTCTCCTCTAATAGATAAGTCTTTTTCAGGGATTTATGAGACTTACGAGAAAAGTAGACTAATGTTATGCTCAACACTCTGAAGGCCAAAATTCCCAACCAGTTTTCATCAACAAGTCACTCACTCTGAACATTCTAATGAATGGAAAACTCTTGAGGACGTTAACGCTATCTGAATGAAATAATTAAATGCCAGAGTTGGAAGGAAACAGAAATAATTTAGCACGTTCCCTTAATTTTACTTGTTGGGGGGAAAAAGACTCAGAGAGATTAAGTGATATTCCCAAAGTAGCTTCAGAAGTTGCCAAATGAGAACTAGAAGCCAACACTGTTGACAACCTTCTAAGGGCAGGGCTCCTTCTGTGGAACCTACCATCCCTTCAGGCTTTCTTCACGAGAACAGGGTGCAGGAGATGAAGAAATGGCAGGATAAAGTGGCACAGGATTCGTGTGTGGGTTCTGGGTGCAATGGAGACTTTGATAAGTGAACTATCCTAACAGCCTCAGCAAAAGTATTTTTGCATATTTCTCGTACGTAAGTGGTGAAACTAGAGGTGTGGTGGGGTTTGCTGGAGACGGTTGTTGATCTGATTGAGAATAACGGGGCTGCAAAGAGCAGAACATGATGAATGTCATGCAAGCAGAATGGGGCAGAGCTCTGACTGTCGCATACATCTAGTCTCTCATCAACGGGAGAGTGTATCTTCATCTTTTAGTAGTAATGAAATTATAACTAATGCTTAGCAAAGAATCTGTTGTTTCAAAGAACCTCTTCTGTGGAAATAGATGTATTTCTCCAAAGAAGACTAATTATAAACAGCATCTCTTTGTCCTAGACTGAATCAAATAGAGTGTCCTGAATTGGTGCTTTCTGTATTTCTATGTTCCTGGCAGGGGTATGCCTGGGCAATGGTTCATTTTGTGACAATGGAATTACACGTAGACTAAATATTTTGGTCCTTGCTGATTTGGCTCTGCTCCTCTAAGCTCATCTCGTGAAGAAGTGACACAACTGATATTGAATTGTGTAATGTTGCATCATTTCAGATTGGCTTTATTTTCATACAGTTTGTTAGAGGGTACACCCTTTTCAATCTATGTCAGTTGTCACACCTGCTACTATTTTATCATTTCTGTAACAGCTAAGAAACTTGCCCTCCTGCTTTGTATACCTAATGGTGCACAAATGCAGGGACCTCTGCTGGAACAGCGTGCGGCAACTTTCAGAAGTTTAATTCTTCCTTGAACGTTCATAACAAATCAGCAGCTTTCAAAGACAGCTTTGGGGGAAAAAAGATTACTTTTAATGAAAAGAACTTCACATTTACCATCTATTACAAAAAATTCAGGCACACAGAACTTGGAGCAAAAAGACAGGACAGAATAAACCAGCATTGTGTTGAATCATAAAAATGTTAGGAGTACAAAAGACACAAAAGATGCTACACTGAGGAAGGATATAAGGTCACAGAAGAGGGAAAAAAAAGTGAACTACGGTGATAAGAGGAGGTGAAATGTAATTGTCTGTGTACCCAAGGGTAGCTACCGCTGAGGCCTCAAACTCGTAATTGCTAACAATAGTCTCTTAAACACATATATACTTCAGACACTAACACTGAAAGTCAGAAAATCAGAAAGCTGTAAAGAAAGTAAGTTTGTACCCCTAAGTATATTCGAAATAATTATGTGCACTGTGTTGTAAAAAGAACCAGTTCTCAACTTGGAAAATACATGGTTTGGGAATATGATGAATAAACAGGTATAGAAAATCTTTTTTTAAATTGTTGCAAAGGGATAACAGAAAATAAAATTTTTATTATTTCTTGGTTCTAATGATTGCATCTGGCTTTTTCTTCTATCATTTGTGCAGCCAGAACTACTTTTCTTCCTTTTGGAAATGAATGAATGAATTAATCTGTTTGAAGACTTTAATTGTTGAATTATACATGTATTCTGTGGGCACATGTTAAAATCTTGGTGCTGTGTGGTTAGATTAACTCAGACTAACACTCAAGGAGAGTTTTTTCTTTTTACCCCAGTGGTTTGAAACAATTCTTCTAAAAATAGTTGGGGGTTGATATAATGTGGGGCCATATGTATAAGTTGGGCTATGATTATAACCAAACTTTGATCTTTTATGGAGGTTGCAGTTTAGTGAAAAAAAGTATATTTGAGGTTTTCTGGTGAGTAACGTGTTAAATGAATTCCATACTTTAGTGGCATTTGTAACTTTCCCTCAACTCTACTTACCCTTCATTCTTTTGCTTTTTCTTTTGTCTTTTTGTCTTTTTAGGGCTGCACCTAAGAGGCATATGGAGGTTCCCAGGCTAGGAGTTGAATAGGAGCTGTAGCCACCGGCCTACGCCACAGCCACAGCAACTCGGGAACCGAGCCTCATGGTTCCTAGTTGGATTCGTTTCTGCTGCTCCACGATGGATTTACCCTTCATTCTAAGAAAGTATATTTTATAATTTTTCTTGTAGCCAAATAACTGTCTATTCTTATCAGTTTTCACCAAAACCCTTTTGCTGGACTGTGCATTTTTGTTTTTTTTTCTGCCTTCCTATGTGGTTGAGGGACGAACTTCATACCTTTTTAAAAAAAGCTACCAGTACAGAAATTATTCAGGGGCTACCTGTCCTGTGGTTAAATTCCGAGCTGATTTAGTGTGAAGAAAAACATTGTCTCCATGGAGAACAGACTTGTGGTTGCCAAGGTGGGGGGAGTGGGATGGACTGGGAGTTTGGGGTTAATGGATGCAAACTATTACATTTAGGATGGATAAGCAACGAGGTCGTACCGTACAGCACAGGTGTCTACATCCAACCACTTGTGATAGAACAGGATAGAAGATAATATGATAAAAAGAATGTGTGTATACACACACACACACACACACGACTGGATCACTTTGCTGTATGGCAGAAATTGGCACATTATAAATCAGCTGTAATAAAAACAACAACAAAAACCTGTGTCTCCATACACTACCTTGCATGGTCCTTATTGTGGGAAAAGAAGACCGTAACCAGGAGTTCCCATCAAGGCACAGCGGAAACAAACCCAACTAGAAACCATGAGGTCGCGGGTTCGATCCCTGGCCTCGCTCAGTGGGTTAAGGATCTGATGTTGCCGTGAGATGTGTTGTAGATCACAGATGCAGCTAGATCTGGTATTGCTGTGGTTGTGGCTGTGGCTGGCAGCAACAGCATCGATTAGACCCCTCGCCTGGGAACCACCGTATGCCGGAATGTGGCCCTAAAAAAAAAAAAAGGACAAAAGACAAAAAAAAAAAAAGACCATAACCAGATTCCTTATATTTTCTACTTCTCTTGACAACAATCATAGATAGCACTTAATGTCTTGCCCAAGTGCTACAATCTGCTCAGTTCTGTTGCCTGAAAAACACCTATTCCTTCTGCTTTCTTCAGATGGTGTCTGTTCTGGTGTAGCCTTAAAAATATGTTCATAAATAAGTAGAGTACAATTATGTAAATACATTTAGTCAAGTTCAAGAGTGAATCCATCTTGTTAGACATGTCCCTTTGCTAAGCCTTTGTGCACTTATCAGGGTTTGCTGCATAACTATCCATTTCCCTTAGTTTGCAGCATCATTTTGGGGGGCTTTTTGATAAATTTTTGTATCAGCATACACTCATCCTCTGAGTGTATGCTGTAGCTGCCAGCCTATGCCACAGCCAAGGCAACACCAGATCCAAGCCGCATGTGCAACCTACTCCACAGCTTATGGCAATGTGAGATCCTTAACTGAGCAAGGCCAGGAATTGAACCCACATCCTCATGGAGAAAACATTGGGTTCTTAACCCATCGAGCCACAATGGGAACTCTGAAAGGATTTATTTTATTTTATTGAAAAAATTTTTTTTCTTTTTATGGCCACACTTGCGGCATATGAAATTTCCTGGGCTAGGGGTCAAATAGGAGCTATGGCTGCCGGCCTGTGCCACAGCCACAGCAACGTGGGGTCTAAGCTGCTTCTGCGACCTACACCACAGCTTGCAGCAATGCCAGATCCCACTTGAGAGAGGCCAGGGATCGAACCCTTGTCCTCAAGAAGACAAAGTCAGGTCCTTAAAGTTCTGAGCCACAACAGCAAGTCTGGTGAATATCTTCCTAAAAAGATTGAAGGATAAGTAAATTTTTCTTTCCTTGAGTGTGAAGAGGGGGCAGAATAGTGACCCCCAGCTGTGTCACTTTGGTTGAGGATTATCTTGAGCTGAAGACAATCAGGACCCAGCCGACTGAAGAAAAATGTTGACCTCTCCCTTACCTATCTAAAATAATTTCGATATGGGGCCTGGCTAGGAGAGAGTGCTGTTGCTATGACCACAGATAACTTTTATTGAATGACCTATGTGTATAGCAGGGCAAGATCTAATGACGAAATATCTACTTTTCTTCTTGTCCAGTGAGTTACCTCCCTCCCCTTTGAAGCCCCAGGCCCCCATTTCTTCCCTTAGTTTAGAGTGGCATCAGCCTCCACCACCCTGCTCATCCTTGGGTCTCATTTTTTGGTGGGGTTCCATACATATGAAATTTAATTTATTTTTCTCCTGTTAATGTCTTGTGTCAACTTAATTATTAGACCAGCCCTAGAGCCTAAAAGGATAAAAGGAAATTTTTTCCTCCCCAACACTGGTATGAAATAATAATGACTTTTTTTTTTTTAGCAGAGAATTCTAGAATTTTTCCTTAAGTGTTTGAGGGATTGACAATCATCTCATATGACTCTTCTAACTTTTGATGATGCTTCTTTTAAGACTTTTTCTTATATTGTTTCCATGTTTCCTGGTCCTCCTCTTTTCCTTCTGATCCCTCCATTCTAGTGACTGGATGGCTTTTCCTCTTCTGTATGCCTTGTATTTGCATCTCTTATTTTCTTCTCTGTACTTAGTCCTCAGGTAATCTCACTACTGTTTATGAATTCAACTCCTAGTAGCTTGATGGACAGATCTCTATCCTGTGGTTCAGAGTCTTATAGTCTATGGCCTATTAGACACGTATAATTTGATGTCCCACAGGTTCTAATTATATACTTCACCAAACTTATTCTTGCTCTAGAATTCTTTAAAAATTTTTTTTTTATTTTTTAGTTTTTGCTTTTTAGGGCCACACCCACAGCATATGGAAGTTCCCAGACAAGGGGTGGAATTAGAGTTATAGCTGTCTGCCTATGCCACAGCTATAGCAATGCCAGATCTGAGCCATGTCTGCAACCTGTACCACAGCTCATTGGCAATGCTGGATCCCCAACCCACTGAGCGAGGCCAGTGATCAAACCCACATCATCAAGAATACTGATTTGTTTCCACTGCACCGCAATGGGAACTCCTAGGATTCTTTATCGAGATAAAGAATGCCATTATCCGTTTAACTGCCTAAATCAGAAGCTCAAATAATCTCTATTTCTTATCTCCAGAACATTCAGTCACCACCAAATCTTATCGATTCTATATCCTAAGTAAATTCTTTATATTCCCCTCATTCTATGCAAAATTACAGCAGAGATTGTTTAAGTGCTATTAAGTAATTAAAAGCAGAAACATTGGATCAGCCCAAGACAACTATGATGGTTTTAATAATTATAGTAACAACTCATAGGATCATTATAAGCATTAAATAAGGTAAAATATATGAAGAGCTTAACACAGAAACTATGTTTTAAGCATTCAACAAATGTTTGATATTATTTTTATTGTTATAAATGCATGCTTTGCTTGTACCTTTCAGATCCTAGTGGTTTGATAGTTATTTTTTCTGCTTTTATGAAATATTTAAAAACCTACCTGTTATTACCTAAGTAGCTACTGGATTCAAATCAAATCCTATTCATTTCCACGTTTCAGGCTTTAGGTGTGGTAATTGAATATTAATTTTGTATTTAAGAAAAATAAATGGCTTGTATTTTTAGGTAAAAATGAGGTATAATCAATTATATGGCATTCCCTGGTAGCTCAGTGTGTTAAGTATCCAGGGTTGTCACTGTTGTGGCTTGGTTTGCTGTTGTGACCTGGACTCAGTCTCTGGCCTGGGAACTTGCACATGCTATGGGTGTGGCCAAAACATATTATGTTAATCAATTATACAACTTTTATTATCACAGTAGAGAAAGCAGGTGTGTTCATTAAGTGACACACAGAACTTTGAATGACAATAAGTTATATGAGAAATGTCTCCTGTTGAACTTTAGGGAATACTGTTTTGCAGTAGATGATGTCCTTAACAACATCTTTACAGAAACTGTAGTAATAGATTTCATGTGGCTATTCCTATATTATAAATGGAAGGAATCCAATATGCAAACACAATGATTATTTCAAATCTGAATGGAATTATAGGAACACAGTGTCGCTCTAACCTCGAATAGCTGCCAAAGTGATCAATATGCAGAATAATTGTGTAATTTAATTGTTCAACAGAATCCAGGAAGCTGAGTGCATTTTGCATTATACATAGCTCAACAACTTCTGCTTCCGTGGAAGTATTTTATTTCTCAATTTGTCTGACACTGTTCTAACATTACTTTCCATTTTTTTCAGCTCTCTTCAACTATATCCTTTCTTTTTTCTTTTTCTTATTTTTACAAAATTTCCATATATTTTTAAATTTATTTACTTATTTAAATTGAGGTATAGTTGATTTACAATATTATATTAGTTTTAGGTGTACAGCAGAGTGTTTCACATTTTTTATTGTTATTATAAAATATAGGCTATATCTCTGTGCTGTGCAGTATATCCTTGCAGCTTATTTATTTTCCACATAGTAGTTTGTGCTTCTTAATCTCCTACCCTGGTTCATTGTGCTCCTTCCCCCTGCCCTCTCCCCACTGGCAACTACCAGTTTGTTCTCCATATCTGTGAGTCTCTTTCTTTTTTGTTATAGTCACTAGTTTGTTTTTTAGATGTCATGTGTAAGTACTAACATAGAGCATTTGTCTTTGTCTGACTTATTTCACTACGCAGAACACCCTCCAGGTCCATCCATATTATTGCAAATGGAAAAATTGTATTCTGCTTTTATGGTTGACTCGTATTCCATTGTAAATTACATCTTCTTTATAAGTTATACCTTTTCTTATAGCAAAGTTACTTACCCATAATCATCTGGAATTATGGTGAAAGGGGGGTTTCCTTTGAAGGATAAAGGCAATCTGTTTTTAGGCTATTTCATTTTGTGGGGTTTTTGCTCCTCTTAGTTTGTTCCTGTCTCCGTTTGCTGCTATAGTTCTGGCACTATCACACATTTTCTTACTTTGAGATTTTCTGTCTAGTAATGAATCTCCCTAGTTGGTTTAGTAAACATCACTCTTTCTGTACCATGACATTTTCAAACAAACTGATCCACACTTTTGCTTTCTGTTGATCTGATTTGCTTAAATGATAGGATTTAGAGTTACTGGAACAGAACATGGAGTACATATTCTTCAAACAAATTTTCCAAAATAGTAATTCACTTAGACTTTGATAGAAACTGGTATAAACCAACTGGAAAAAATTTGGTGCTTTGATGTTGGGAGGATGCAATCATACGGTAGGAATGAAAATAACAGAATTCAGTATGATGCAGTAAGAAATCAAAGCAAGAAGAGAAATTTGGGAAGTATATTTAACATTATGAGTTACTGAAAAGATGTGAAGTTGAAACTTGCTAATGGATAAATCTTCTGAATATCTCCCAATCTGCTTTTGGACTTTGTTTCTCCATACTAAGATGATGCTTCTTGACGTAAAAATAAAGGCATCTTAGCTGACTTGGCAATTGTTTTAAAGTTGGCTTAGACTAGACCCAATTTTTTCCCAACAAGCATTTTCACAAGGGCTCATTGGCTTCTGATATAGTCTTGCTGTGAAACTGATTCATGAACCGTTTTGGTGAGCCAGATTACATACAGAATCCATTTCCTGTGAGCATCATGGCTGAGAGACCTCCTCGCAAGCCAATCTTCCAGTTAAATGCTCCAAATTACCAGTTAATTGCTCTATCCTGATGCAACTGGCTTATGCATCTTCCAGATACCAAGTCAGAGGGAAATAGTGCAGATAACTGCAAATTATCCAATGGATTTCAAACCATTTATTTGGCTAATCAAATATTGAACATGTTTAGCATTTACCCAAATGTACCTGAATTGACAAAACTCATATTCTCAGAATTGCATATTTTTTCTCATTAAGCAGCATATCCAGTGATTACTAAACCTAAATGATGAAGTCAACATTTTAATTGCTAATGTACTTGGATGCTCCTCATAAAATTTGGTTTTATTCAATTTATTTTACATACTGTAATGTATTTCATGAAAGAGAACACACCTGTGTCATCAATTACAAAAGAAATATGCTTGCAGAACAAAGTGGAGACCATTGGTGTAGATTACTGGTGGCCAAATTATTATCCAAGTTTTAAAAGGACTAGCCCACAAAAAATAATATCTTTAACTTAATCGTTTAGGGCATATTCAAAATGTCTTTAAGTGCCTTATCAAGACTTAGAAATGAATGCAAACCTGCCTTATTAAATAACAATATGACTATATAGCTTTAATGAAACTGAAAAAAAGTAAAGACTTTTGAATTACAATAGGTCAGTCATGCAGAATAATCCATACACAATACAGGATTCCAATTGGGGACTGATTAAATACTGATGTTAATGAGGTGCCAAGAAGAGAGTGAGTAGTAGTGTGCAATTCTTTTGTAGCAATTTCCAGGAGAGGGATCTTTTTTTTTTTTTTTTTTTGGTAATAGAAATTTCTTAGAAATTTCAGTTGGAGCAATTTCTTTTGGGTGGGAGGGTTTGATTGAAAACAGAGAGAGGAAAAGATGAAGAGAAGGAAGGGTGAGGATGGGAGAAACTTATTGCCTTGCTTCTTTGGAAGTAAAAATTTGCTGGTGTGGTATAAAATGAAATTGACTAAATGTAAAAATGAAATGAGTCCATCTTGTACATTTTCCCAGCTGAACAAAACTCAAAAAAAAAAATAGAAACAAAAAAGACATTTTGTAAATTTAACTAGTTTTAGTGATCTTGTGGTTCTTTACCATGTCCTTTAAAAAACTGCCATCCCCAAGGTAACAACTTTGAAATGTCATAGGATTTAAGTCATAAGTAAAATAAAAATGCATCTTGCCACTGCAGCTAAAGAGAGCATTTTCCAACAGCATCATAACAACAAGAAAATACCATTTCAAGATGAATTTATTCAGAGGAAGTAATGGTTCTAATCTCATTACCATCTTTATTTTAGAAAACAGTCCACAAAATTATATGTGAGATATTTCACCTCTTCTGGAAACAACTCTGACTGATTTGATATGGTTACCTGCTCATTCTAGCTGTACACAATTTACCAAACTTGCCAACCTCAGAATATTTACAGAACAGTACAGCCCTAAAGCAGGATGGCTTAATAAAACATAATTTTTATAAATTTCAGAAGATGTTTTACTGCTAAACATGGCTGCTGTAGTGTTTGAGAAATGGTAGTGTTTACCTTCACCCTCTCATTCCAATTTGGAAATCTAATCTGGAACACATTTCTTCTCTTCTGTCATTTTATTTGAGATGCCCCTTTCTGTGCCTATTTAAGGATATTAGGTTGTTAACTTTCCCCATGACTGTAAATAATAAAGCATTTTAAATTTGTCTTTTGAAAATAAAAAAGTCTTCATATCTATAAAATTTTGCCAGGATTTCCTCCATTCTGGCCCCCTCTTGTCTCTGCTGTTGTAATAGCCAATATAAACGATCACTTTACTAATGAATAGTGTGAAAATCTTCACCACTCCGTGCTGTCTACAGAATGATGTACAGACACATTAGTTTGGCAAACTATATTCTCTGAAATCTGTCCCTTTGCCCCTGTTTGCCGCTAGTTTTCTACTTAGAAACGCTACTGTAGCCAGAATGGTTTCTGCACCACTTAAAAAAAAACAAAAACAAAAAAACCTTTTCCATGTTTTTCCTTACTCATCTCCCTCTACCAATCCTCCTGGTCTCTTTCTATGGAAATTCCAGCTGGCATTACAGGTCTAGATCAAATGCTGCTTTTTCCAGGAAGCTGTTCCTAACTTCCCTGTAAGATATAGTCATTTCCTTTTCTGAATTCCTACAGCAACGTTTGTGCCTCCCAAATTATCCAAAATTAATATAACAGATTTACCTTTTTTTTTTTTTGCCTTTTCTAGGGCCGCTTCTTGCAGCATATGAAGGTTTCTAATTGGAGCTGTAGCCACCGGCCTACGCCAGAGCCACAGCAACAAGGGTTCCAAGCCGAGTCTGCAACCTACACCACAACTCATGGCAACACCAGATCCTTAACCCACTGAGCAAGGCCAGGGATCGAAACTGCAACCTCATGGTTCCTAGTCGGATTCGTTAACCACTGAGCCACGACGGGAACTCCAGATTTACCTCTTAAATTGGGCCTGAAGCATTTTATTCTTGTGGGGAAACGCAAAGACTGAGGGAACCCCGGGCTCAAACACTGACTGTGGAGTTTTTCAGCTGTGTGAATTTGGGAATTCTTCTTAATTTTGTCTTTTTAGTGCCACACTCAAGGCATATGGAGGTTCCCAGGCTAGGGGTTGAATTGGAGCTATAGCTGCTGTCCTACACCACAGCCACAGCAATGCGGGATCTGATCTGCTTCTGCGACCCACACCACAGCTCAGGGGAATGTCAGATCCTTAACCCACTGAGTGAGGCGAGGGATGGAACCTGTGCCCTCCTGGATGCTACTCAGATTCTTTTGCTGAGTCATGATGGGAACTCCGAATTTGGGAATTCTTGAACACTGACGTTCCATCTCCCCATCTCCAAAAATTATATATTTAATGATTCCAACTTGAAAAGAGTTGATGTGTCCAGAACACACAGACCAGAAACTTGCACGTTGTGGTTCAGCTCCGAGAGGCAAGGGCCATAAGTTATTTATTCTTATTTGTAATTAATATGATCTCAAGTAGCAATTTGCTGACTAAATGCATGAATCATAAATTCTGATAAGAATTCTTTGGGTTTGAATTTTCTATGATTAAATCGTATTTCCTCTGAGTTGTCAATAGTTAAAATTATTTGATTACACGTATTTTGTCATCTGTGAAATATTTATTGAGCACTTGTTATAACTAAAATATAGGGGTAGAACCAGTGGGAGGCGAAATATGTACAGTTTGTCCTCAAAATACGCAATCTTGGTTGATACTGAGTCATGTCATGAGAGCAGTAAAGGTAGCATTGTGCAAAGAATATGTAGATTTGACTCATAAACAGCTCAATTTCAATCTTATTTCATGACTTCTAAGCTATGGAACATTCAGAGCCTCTGGAACATTACTTAAGCACTTCAAGTTTCCCAAATGAAAGAAAACAGGAACCCTAATAATATCAATCATAGTTTATAGTATGAAGAAAAATGAGATAATATGTTTTAAAAAAGGCCTAGCATATTATTTGACAAACAGTTCCTCAAGAAACTCTAGGTTTCATCCCCTAATCAAATCAGAAGAGATCTTATTTTAAATAGCAAATTTACACAAACATTTAAAAGGTTTAGGAGTTCCCTGGTGGCTTAGCAGATTAAGGATCCAACATTGTCACTGCTGTGGCATGGGTTCAATCCCTGGCCTGGGAATTTCCACATGCTGTGGTCATGGCCAAAAAATTATAAAGAAAAAGAAATAAAAGCTTTAGTTAGATGTGAAAACAACTTGTCAAGGTATGAGTGAAGCCCTTAATTATGTATTCATTTGTTCGTTCATTAAAAAAAATGGATGGGTTTCTACTTTGTTTTTTTGTTTTTGTTTTTTGTCTTTTTCTAGGGCCCCACTGGTGACATATGGAGGTTGCCAGGCTAGGGGTCTAATTGGAGCTGTAGCCACAGTTCTACACCACAACCACAGCAACACCAGATCTGAGCTGTGTCTACGACCTATACCTCAGCTCACGGCAAAGCTGGATCCTTAACCCACTGAGCAAGGACAGGGATCAAACCCGCAACCTCACGGTTCCTAGTTGGATTCATCAACAACTGAGCCACGACGGGAACTCCTGGATTTCTACTTTGTCTAAGATACTATAGCAGATACTATGGAGAAGTATAGAAATCAACGTAATGGGCTTCCACCTCTAAGTGACTTGTAGTGCAAAGCATAAATTGTGGCATATTCAGAAATAATCATTTTGAATTCTATTTATGTGCCCAATACCACCCATGTCCAAAATATAGATGCTGAGAAAAAGCACACTATGAGATTCCTGAAGAGTGAGAGCACATTTTTACCCTGGTGACCATGGAAGAGTCTAATAAGATTTCAACAGGTCAGGTTAAGAGTTGCATATTTCAGTTATAAAAATGTAGCTCAAATAAGGACAAGCATATCACATGTTCAGAGAATAATGAGAAATCAAGTCTTAAGTAGACTATAGGGTGTGTTTAGGAAATTTATATGAGACAGGTCCAGAATTGAAGTTGAGATTGTTTTAATGGCGAGGGAGATAGCTGAGAGATTTGCTATAATTTAGTGGATAAAAAGAAGCCACCGAAGATATTTGAGCAGAGAGGTAACACAGGTGACATAATTAGAGCTGTACATTTAGAAGTCTAAATTGATGGCTTGGAGTTTAGAATAGATTGAAAAGTGTCTAGTAATGTGGATCTTCAGTTGTTTAGGTAGAAGTAATACGTTCTGAATTAAGGTGGTGATCATAAGGGTAGGAAAAAAGATCAAGTGGAAAAGACTGGCTACTATCATGTTGTCTTAAGAAAACATAAAGTTGTTTAAAAAGGAAAGAAATGGGAAAAGGAAACTAACTTTTTTCAGCACCTATATATTGGGCATGGGTGGCACTGGCACGTATACTGATCTCTTTTAATCTTTACAGTACAGATCAGGATAGATTATATTTTCATGGATAAGTAATTAGCCCCCAAGAATTTACAGAATAAAGTGACCAGACTGAATTGTTCTTAATAAGAGTTTAGTTAATGTGACCAACTCATATATTTGAAACTAATTTATGGGAGGCCCTCTATCTAATGATTGCAATGGGCAATCTGTCTGGTAAGGCAACTACAACTAACCCGAAACAGATAAACACCCACCCCCTTTTCCAGCCAAACATGACCAGGAGTCCTTCCCATACAATATTGTGAATATTTCTTTCAAGTTGAAGTTAGAGACACTTTATGGCAGCTTCTCCTTCTGCCAGGACCTCTGCTTCCCTCAGCTTTCCCAACAACATAGTTAATTTGAGGTTGCTACTTTTAAGACTCCCATTTGGTAAGCGTTACCACATTTCCTGAGAGCAAGGCTTGAGAACACTTCTAGAATTATCAAGCCCTTTATTTCTGGACACCCCCCCCCCAAGAAAATGTTAAAGATGCCATTCCACTCCCTATATTCTTACATTTAACCAACCACTAACTTGGAATGGAAATAGTTATGTAAAGAACACCCAGGGACAGTCTTAGGAAGCCCATTAAGTGTGTGAAAGACCTGAGAAATACTCGCTATTTTATTTGGAGATATCAGAGAAGTCTTAATGACCGAAGTGGTTTTGTTGGTGTGAATTTTGTACTCAGGAGGCAAAACCAGAAAATGGAAAGTTGTATGGAGAGAGATTTTGAAATATTTTCTTCTGGGTCAGTAACTATTTGCCATTACTGAGAGAATCCAGCCATCCTCTCTCCCAGCATCGCCATTTCTCTACCTCTGCCAAAATATACCTAGAAACCCCACTAATTTTCCTTTTGTTTGATGTGTACATAATAAACGCAGCACCAAGGTATTAAGGAGCAGGGATTTTGCACATGGGTGAAAACAGCAAGACTGTGTCTCTCTTTACAATCTTGCTAAGGACAAGTCTTGTTCAAACTAAGGGATTAGTACACATTAATACAACAGTGTGTAGTAGGAATCTTTCAAAGATGGAATGATTCCCACATCCTAGTATTTAAGTCTCTGTGTAATACCCTTCCTTGAGTGTAGGATGGAGCCGGCTATAGTGTGAGAGCCCTGAATCCTAACCACTAGACCACAAGGGCCAGCAGAGTTGATAGAGGTCGCCAGTCCTTGTCCCTTTGGAGAAAAAGCTCGGCAAAGAGACTGAGAGCAGTGAAGCAAATAAAATATTTATTAAGAGAGAAGATACATGCAGAAAAACACAGGCAGGCTTGGAAGGGGGTGGGAGGGAACAGAGAGAGACAAAGAGACAGAGGGGAAGACAGAAAAAGAGTGCCACGTGCTTTGGGGGTGGTTTTAATCACGTGTGTGGGGGCACTCCTTCCTGGCTTCCTCTGGCCAATCACCTCACTCTGTCTGCCTTGAATCCATATTTGCCCTGACTCAGGGCTCTCCCCTGTGTAAATGCATCTTTTAACCAAGAGGGCTTCTAGTGTGAGGGTCTCTGGGAAGTTGACAGGATGTACTGTGGTCTGATGCCCCCTCCCTTCTCTGACCACTGAGAAACTTCTGTGCATGTGTAGTTCGGGAGATCTCCTTGACCTGAAGAATGAGAAACTTATGGTTTCTTTATTTTTTATCTAAGCAGGACTCAGTTCCTCCTTCTCCTGCCATCATCTTTATCTTGAAATATCTCTCCACAGGGGATGGATTCCAGTTGCTCAGCCTGGGACCCACCTATCTCTTATCTCAAAATGAAGGACTTGCTTATAAGAGAATATGGGGAAAATGATGGGCTATGTCACTTCCATGGTTATGCTACAAAAGGTGGTGACATATCTTATTAGACTCTTTCCATTGCTTTCTTGGATTGCATTCTTTAGTATGGCAAGTTGCCATGCTGGAAAGATTCATGTGGCAAGGAACTTAGGGTAGCTCCTGGCTAACAGCCAGCAAAGAATAGAATCCTTCAGTCTAACAACCCCCAAAGACTCAATCCCACCAACGGCCATGCAAGTAAGTTCAGAAATGGATCCTCTTCCAGTTAAGCCTTCAGGTGAGACTATGGCCACAGCCACCACCCTGATTGCAGTCACTTGAGATACTTTGAGACTGAGGACCCATATAAACCATTCCCAGATTCCTTACCCTCAGAAACTGTGAGATAATAAACATGTGTTGTTTTAAGCTGCTAATTTGGGGGCTACATGCTACATAGTTGTAGGTAAGTGATACGGTGTATGCTTAATTCACATTCTAAAATTCTGTTTCCATAATATTATTTAAGAAAATAGTCCAAACTTGTAGGTTGGATGCCCTTTGGGCTCCAGATTCCTTAATGAATTACATTTTTTTGTTGATTCTTTGGAAGTATCTCCATTCATTCTCTCCGAACATTTTACTTCGCTTTTCTTCAGGTAACTGCTTGCCAAAGTTATTTATTGGAATTTTTTTCTTCAAATTAAGGGAGCAATTTCCTGAAATAAAGGGCTTTACATTTAAATATAGTTTTATATCTGAGTGTTGGTGTGGAGTTGAGTGAGAAGTAGCCTATAAACATCACAAACACATTGGTAAAATAAACATCCAACAAGCAAATCAAAGCCACGGGGTTGCATGTGTGCGTGTGTGTGTGTGTGTGTGTGTGTGTGTGTGTGTGTGTGTTCCATTTATTTATTTATTTATTTATTCCCTGAGTATTTAAGTCTGAAGGTTAGAAATGAAAGGTTGGAGTGAAGGACGGGAAACTAAATCATTTATAATGGGGCTGAGACAAATAGACTATTTCATTTAAAAATAATAATTGGAAAGTAAGGATCGCGTTTTAAATTTCTTACGCTTCCCCTTACATTCTAAGGCATGGTATTATACTTTGTATGTAACAACTATTTTAAAAGCTCATGTAGAAAATAATAGCCTTTCTCTAGAATTTCACTGTAGGTTAATGCAACTCTCCCTACTAAATAAACGCATCTGTGGCACTATTGGGTCCTTTCCAGTATCAACCCTACAGTCTTTATGATGTTGACATTTCTTCCAGCAGCTTGGAAGAGGTTCTGTACCAGAAATGTTGTATTCCCTTAGGAACTACCATTTTTGACTATGTTCTTTAATCTGGGAAGAGTTTGGTCTACACATTCTTCAATCCCCATGAACATCAAAATCGGTATCTTAAAAAACAGCAAGAGTGCATGATTAGTGGCTAAATTATTTTTCCTCCCTCAGGCTAAAATCTCAAGGTTTCTTCTAAGAGGTAAAGATTGTTCTGGCTACAAAATCTTAGAAATAATCATGTGCCTTTATATCTTTAATTTTCCCTTTATACATCTCAATGTTAAAGAGAAAGAGGGATTTCAAATGAATAATTTGCTACATTGATATAGTGTAGTAGAGGGGTTTTTTTGTTTTTTGTTTTTTTGTAATGTGTTTCTTTTGAAATTTCCAATATAAAATGAAAAAGAAACTACAGATCTGTAAATGTGTAAATCTGTGCATGTTAAAGCAGAATGAGAATTGGGAAATATGGTTACATCTTTTTCTCATTCCAAGTCATTGGCACTATGATCTGTTTTATAACCAATAGGAATCTGGTTACATAAAGAAAAAACACACATAATATCACTTAGGATGCAGGTTTCTTCCTGGTAGGATGATTATGCAAATCTGAATCCTAGAGAAAGGTATTCATGTTTAATCAATGACACAATTAGGGAGAGTATAGTTCTTGACAAACAAGTGTATATGGTAATAGACATATCTTTGTTGTTCAACCTCAATAAATATGCTTTAGCACTCAATTGGCACCTCATTAACAAATAATTAGAGTCTCAAAGAGTATAAATTCACATTTGGTTGCATTAGTTAACTCAGTGCCTTTAATATTTTGCTCTTAGTAGCCTTCCACACGAGAGTTTTACTTCATTTATTCCTCTTGCCAAGTGAAATGTCAGGAAGCTAAGAGTTATTAGAGCATTCTAATTGAAATTTGAAAACTAATTAGAATGTGTGTTCCTATTTAGGAGCTGCTGAACTAAAGAGTCTGGAGCAAAAATAAATCACTATATTTATACTGTAACTGTCATATATTCTTAAAATTAAATTCAAACGTGAGACTTGATTTACAACATAACCAAAAATATACACCAAAGCACTTTAAACTTCTTCAAAAAAGTTGTGAAGATATTTTTGAAGCTAAATAGAAATAAAATCTGCTTTTCCTGGGATAAACTAACAAGTAAAATAGCAAGTAGTAGAATTTTAACAACATTATATGGAAAATATGGCAACACTGGCCAATATCAGCAATTTCATTCACAGGAACTGCATGGGATTAAACTTTTGCAAAGAAAAACTTGGCAGGCAAAATTGTCAAACTCTTTCCAGAAATCAACTGACAAAGAAAACACGCACACATGCAGGCACATGCATGTGCGTGCATGCTCACACACACACAAACACGTACACACTCACATCCAAGTCAAGAAAATTCTGGTATCAATGGGATGTCCCCCAAACTCATACAAATATACTGAAGCCAAAAGGCAATATTTGAGGGTTTGTGGATCTTTGAGTATATGTTAAAATATACATATATTTATTTTTATTTTTTAATTTATAATGATTTTTATAACTGGTTTACAGTTTTCTGTCAATTTTCTACTGTACAGCATGGTGACCCAGTTACACATACATGTATACATTCTTTTTTCTCACATTATCATGCTCCATCATAATAAACTCAACATAGTTCCCAGTTCTACACAGCAGGATCACATTGCTAATCCATTCCAAAGGCAATAGTCTGCATCTATTAACCCCAAGTTCCCCATCCATCCCACTCCTTCATTGGGAGTTATCTCCTGGGCCTATTTATTTTGAAGATGCTCCACACTTGAATAAAATAGAACACCTTCCCAAATACAAGCCATGACTACACCCTTTTTTAAATGTAATTTTCAGTCACTTGGGAAAGCATTGAGCCTTTACCTCCAATACATAGCCTCTCTCCATCTACAACAATGTGCTCTAGTTATTTCCTGTGCTCAAGTTGTCCCAAGCATTCATTCAATCCAGTCAACAAATCCTTATTGAAAGATGCCTTCTTTGTTACAGGGACTATTTAATGAGTAAACGCCACAGAAATGCCCAATCTTGTGGAAGGTAGGAGGCATCTATAAAATAAGACCCAGTTTATACTAACCCCAGGCTCTCCAAACTAGCTTTCATTTATTCATCTATTTGTTCATCAAAGACATAGCAGACATTGAGCTACAGTGGGGCTCTCCAGTTGGAGAGATAGACAATAAATGAGAAAAATGGATGCAATAAGTAATCCCTTACTCTCTGCAAATAGTATAATCCCAGAGCTATCATTACCTATGTGTGCCAGTAAGCTTGTGGCTTTCCATATGTTGTAGGAAAAGTGATAGAAAGTTAACTCAGGTAGCTCGAGACCTCCCATTTTGCCACTGAATAGAGTTTTTGATTCAAGATGAGAAGCTGTGAAAAACCAGGGTTGTGGAGCTGCGGTCAGATCAATCACCTGAGAAATCTGAAAGGCAAGAGTCGGCTGGGGGAGCAGCTGGTGAGAGAGACAAGGAAAAGCAGGTGCAGGCACCCCTAGAGTCTACTGGGGCAAAGGAGCATCTCCTGGGGTCAAGATGACTCTTGGAGGAGAGCAGACCTCATCAGAGAAGCTAGAGGTGTCCCAAGATGCCTGGAAGTGAGGAAGCTTGGGGAGCAGGTGGGGATGGTGCATCACTTGCACCTGGAGAGATGCGAGAAAGAGGTCCCTGTTCTGGGGCATAGGGATGGGGGTGGGGGCTCTGAGGAAACCGCTACATTGTCAAGATTGTCGAAGGGCAGAGCTGCCCTGCAGTTGTCCTGTTGGAACTGGCCTGTGACTTCGTATCTCTCTCTCTGCACGGCATCCTCCCTAAGACGGAGGAAGGGCTGGAGGAGAGGAGGAAGGTGAGATAGTTCTACCCAGGGTGGAAAGAGAGTCGTTGACTGTACCTCCTTCCCTGAGAGGCTGGTCTCCCATCTGCAAACAGTCCAGACTCAGGGGACAAGTAGGGTGTGTGCATGTGTGTGTGTGTGGGGGGGGGGGGTGGTTTCTAGGTTAATTTGAGTTTACTGTATTATTACAAGGCACTAGGCATTAATTATGGATCTTGATACTCTTTTTGAAATGGCATCTTTCTTCTCCCATTCTCTTGGATGTGCGTCCATTCTACCACATGATGGATTGTCTGCCTTTATTCTCAATACATGGTGAGCAGTCAGATTATCTGGCTGGCACACAAGCTCCTCCTAGAAGGAAAGTAAAGCCAGTCATTGCATTCAGCTAGATGATGCCTGTGTGTACTGAAATGGTGAACCTGTTTCTGAAATGCTACACTGACAGCATCTAGTTGATGATGGTCATGTGTGCATATAGTCAGGCTGATAATTTAGCCTCTTGTCAGGATCATTACCGATCACTTCAGCAAAACTGATCATGTGGTAAATTGTATTGATTTTAAAGGTAGCCTGAGTTTCAATCAATTTGTATGTAGAAATGTAGCCTAAATGTTCATAAAGCTCAAAAAGGCCCTGTAGCATATTTAGATCCCAGAAATTATCTGAGACTATCTTAATGTGTCTTGAATTTAGATTAATATTATACTTGTATAAATTGAAGGAACAGTGTGAAACTATAACAAATAATATAATCTTTTGAAACTGAGCTTGTTGCTAACACAGCTGTTGAAATACTCCTTTCACTCTCATATAGAACCCTGTAAGAATATGGAAATATCACTTAGAGGGAACCACCAAGGGAGATTTCTGCATCTTCTAGCAAAGAACTTCATGACTTTGAGCTGACCTTGAAATTTATGGTCTGGCACAAATAGTCATTAAACTGGGAACAGTTTGTGTAATGTCTTGATAGTAAGTGGTACCCAGAAATGTGTTAACACTAGAAAGAATTCAAAATATCCAATTTAGTTTTAATTCTGGAGCGGAGAATGGCCTGCGATTTTTGAGAAGTAGTCACAAAGCTGAACGCTAATCTAAGGGAAAAGGACAATGTTTGTGATCTACTAAGTGTACTTAAAACAGAGACTAGGAGCAGGTTGATTGTTGTGATTTTGCTTTGAACAGCTGGTAAACATGAGAGCAGTGAAGTAACTTTCATCGGGTCTCTTGTTGTAAATTTACACACTGATTCCTTTTCCCTTAGCTCCATGGAGCAAAAGGAAGTAAACTTATACTTATCTGATACATGAATGAGAAACCCCACCTTCTTAATGGCAGCATATCTGAGCCTGAGGGCAATTTACATCCTCATTACACCAAGAGTCATAAAATTTCAATTGGACCCAGGATAGCACAAGTTAATGTTTATCTCCTGAGTTATCTGAAAATGTCTGGGCTATTATACAGTTGAGTATTTGGTTAGTATGGATTTATTCCACAGCATCTCATAATGTATATGAAAATCAGTTGGTAAATGATAAATATTAGTACAATGTTGAAGCTTTAAGATCGTCTGTATAACAGGAATAAGATTGACCTAGTGAAAATAATATGTAATTGGATTATTAATCATAAGTGAGAAGCATCTGCCAGCTGAACTTTCCTCACCCACAGTCTCTGGTGGAGGGGTGGCTCTGGGTCATTATTTACTTGAGTAGCAAGAGATTACAAGCAGCATGTGCCATGTGGCCTGGAATGCAGAGTTAAGAGGGATCAATCAGATCTCCTCTTTCAGTCATTCCTACTAGAACTAGGAAATGAATTAGCCAAGTGGAAGCTGAGAGAGTCATGGATGGGCAGAGAGTAGCTGAGACACTTGATGATCTACATTGAGGGGGAAGATTCATGAATTTATGCTAGTCAGGTATAGAGCCACTTTAAGTCTAGCAATTCCTTCTACTTCCAATTTCCTCATGGCTCAGCCCTATCCTTGGATTTTTAAAGAGATTCCTAAAAGATCTTGGAGGAATTATTAGCAGAAAATACATACCACAAGGAATAAGGCAGAAGGTGGAAGAAAATACTTTGCTTTTTTTTTTTTTTTTTTTTTTTTACCATTTTCAGTTCTTAAGGAGCTACAATTCTGGGTAAAGTAAGACTTTTATCTGTCCCAGCATTTCCAAAACTGAAGTCCATAAGCCTAGCTTCCTAAGGATCAGTCTATAAATTTTAGCAGATTCCCAGAATCTATTTTGCTAGATTTGGCATCTCCTTGGTGGTTCCCAGGACTGTTCTTCTCAGATAGCCCCCTAGGCATTTCTGATATGCTGCATCAGCCAGGGTGGGGTCCTGATGTTGCCAACTGTCTCATTTTGCAGAGAAGATGGAGGTAAAGTGTCTGCAAACGTCAAGCTCCAGCTGCACAATTAGTATGTGGAAGAACCTGAGGAGAACCATTATCTCCTTGTTTGGAATGCTTTTTCCAGCCACTAATTTATTTTCTTAGAGTTATTTGAAATCCTTATTAGAAGAACAACTTCATTAATTCTCAAGGGCTAGTGGATTGGAAATTTTTTGTGCCATTAAGTATAGCTTTCTATTATAATATTATCTTACCACTTATCAAAGCTGAAAATAAATGAAAAACACCAGAAGATTCGCCAAGGATTGTTTTGCCTATGTTTTCCTCTAGGAGTTTTATAGTATCTGGTCTTAAATTTAATCTACTTTGGTGTTTACTTTTTTATATGGTGTTAAAGAATGTTCTAATTACATTCTTTTACATGTACCTGTCCAGTTTTCCCAGCACCGCTTATTTAAAAAAATTTTTTTTTATTGTTATTTCCCCAATGCAATTTTTTTTCTACTGTGCACCATGGTGACCCAGTTACATATACATGTATACATTCTTTTTTCTCACATTATCATGCTCCATCATAAGTGACTAGACATAGTTCCTAGTGCTACACAGCAGGATCTCATTGCTAAGCCATTCCAAAAGCAATAGTTTGCATCTATTAACCCCAAGCTCCCAATCAATCTCACTCCCTCCCCCTCCCCCTTGGCAACCACAAGTCTATTCTCCAAGTCTATGATTTTCTTTTCTGTGGAAAGGTTTATTTGTGCTGATATTAGATTCCAGATGTAAGTGATATCATATGGTATTTGTCTTTTTCTTTCTGACTTACTTCACTCAGTATGAGAGTCTCTAGTTCCATCCATGATGCTGCAAATGGCATTATTTTGTTTTTTTTATGGTTGAGTAGTATTCCATTGCGTATATATACCACATCTTCCTGATCCAATCATCTGTCAATGGACATTTGGGTTGTTTCCATGTCTTGGCTATTGTGAATAGACAGCACCACTTGTTGAAGAGACTGTCTTTTCTCCATTGTGTATTCCTGCTTCGAGACTGTCTTTTCTCCATTGTGTATTCCTGCTTCCTTTGTTGTAGATTAATTTACCATAAGTGTATGGGCTTACTGCTTGGCTCTTTATTCTGTTCTATTGATCTAAGTGTCTGTTTTCATACCAGTACCATACTGTTTTGATGACTATGGCTTTGTAGTATAGTCTGAAGTCATGGAGGGTGATCCTAGAGCTCTTTCTCAAGATGGTTTTGTTTATTCAAGTTCTTTTTTAAAATTTTAAAATTATTTGTTTTATTTCTGTGGAGGATGCCATTGATATTTTGATAGGGATTACATTGAATCTATAGATTGCCTTGGGCAGAATGGTCATTCTAACAATATTGATTATTCCAATCCAAGAACATGATATATCTTTCCATTTGTTTGTGTTATCTTCAATGTCTCATAATTTTCTAAGTACAGGTTTTTTTGCCTCCTTAGATAGGTTTATTCCTGAGTATTTTATTCTTTATGATGTGATGGTAAATGGGGTTGTTTCCTTAATTTCTCTTTCTGATATTTCATTATTAGTGTATAGAAATGCAATATATTTATGTGTATTAATTTTGTATCCTGAAACTTTACTGAAATTCATTCATGAGCTCTAGTAATTTTCTGGTGGTGTCTTTAGGATTTTCTATGTATAGTATCATGTCTTCTGCACAGTGACATATTTACTTCTTCATTTCCAATTTAGATTCCTTTCGTTTCTTTTTCTTCTCTGATTGCTATGGCTAGGAATTCCAAAACTATGTTGAGTAAAAGTGATGAGAGTGATCATCTTTGTCTTGTTCCTGACCCTAGAGGAAATGTTTTTAGATTTTCACCATTGAGTATGATGTTAGCTATGGGTTTGTCATATATGGTCTTTATTATGTTGAGGTATATTCCCTCTAAGCCCACTTTCTGGAGAGTTTTCTTTTTTTTTAAAACAAATTCAGTTTAAGAAAGAAAGAAGATATACACTCTCAAAGAAATGCTAGAAAGAAACATACCCCTCTGTGAAGTTGGTTTATGACACAAGGAAAACATACAGAAGGATCTATAAATGAAAATAGAACACCGAATGTTGAATTTATAAAAGAATTCTGGATCTTAAAACATTTCTGTTGGAAAGTATAACCAAATGAATGTAAAGCTATTATAAATCAGTGTTATTCTGCAATTGTACTGAAAACTACATTAGGATACAAGTTTATTTATTTATTTAAAAATCATAGTAAAACATTTATGATTGGGATAGTCTCTAAATAAATATCTTCTTAATTTCAACTTTCAAGGTATTTTTGTAAATATTTTTAACCAGATTCTATTTCTATTTTTTAAAAAAATAATCACTATTGCTTTGCTTATACATAAAATCTTTTCGATCAAGTCTTTTAATTTGTTATCTTCTTTATAATAGGCTTCCTCCTGCCCCTAGGTTTACATGATTCAGCACATGTAGCCTCATTTCTATTCTTCCAGAACAGAAGTTTAAATATAATTATGAAAATTTAGGATTGGCACAAGGAAGAAACAGCATATCAATGAGTCCACTGAAATTCTTTGTTGTACTCATCAAAGCATTTCTGTATAATCCTTTCAAAGACTGGCAAGTCAATGGAAAGAAACAAATATCAATGAAATAAAAATGTATCACCTGAGCAATAACTTTTGTTGGGAAAAGAGAATTATTAGTTCTGCTCCTTCATATTTTCCACAGAATGTGCATTGTCATATTCTCCCAAAAGAAGTGGGATATAAAGAGAACACTTCAAGCTTACTCTCCAACCCACTTACTTCTTTCTCGAGGACAGAGGGGTCACTACCCTGACCGGTTGAAGCTTGGTAGTCAGTGGGCAATGTTTATTCAGTGGGCAGGATATTTCATTAAAAGGAAATGAAGGTGGATGTTTTCCTGGTTCTCACCAGAGTAACTTTCATCCTAGATTTTCATAGCGGTAAGTACGAAGTGACTGTGTATGTATGCATATGTGGTGCTAAGTGTCTGAGACTTGCATAGCAGGACAGGAAAGTAGCCAATTTCAAAGTAGTACAAACTGTTCCAGGCAATATTCTAAATGCATTACAAAAATAAAATCATTTCATTCCATAACAATCCATGAGGTAGATTCTATTATTATCTCTATTTCACACATGAAGAGGCACTGATGAAGAAACTGAGTCAAAGTGTTTTGCCAAAGGTTTGAAAGTTAGAGGGCTGCAAAACTGAATTTAAAACACAAGCAGTTTGAGGAGTCCTGTTGTGGCTCAGCAGTAATAAACATGACTAGTATCCATGAGGATGAGGGCTGTGTCCCTGGCCTTACTTAGTGGGTCAAGCATCCGGCACTGCCATGAGCTGTGATGTAGGTCACAGATGTGGCTCAGATCTGGCATTGCTGTGGCTGTTGTGTTGGCTGGCAGCTGCAGCTCCAATATGAACCCTAACCTGGGAACTCCCACAGGTACGGCCACAGGTGTGGCTCTAAAAAGCACACACACACACACACAAAAGAAATATCAAAATTTATATTCATTATCACAACACTTTTTGTTAGTGTTTGTGATTTACCCAGCATGCCTAACAGAGCAGGTGCTGATTGAGGCCACATTTCCTTAGCAGTATCAAGACATCCCCAAATGTAAACTGATGTTGCTGATGTTCCCAACTTTTCAATTGCACGTATGTACCCAGAACAACAGGTGATAGTTGCTAATGTGCTTGAGCGCCAGCCTCTCTCAGTCCCACCTCTCTTTCAGTCACTGCTGTGGCAGCCAGTTGTTGCACAGATGTTGACCAGATTTACACAGACTATTATTATTTGCCTTTCCCTCCTCCCTTGGGGCTCCTCTGATACCAAGGTACAGTGTACTTATGGGGTCATCTGGACACTCAAGCCTGGGTAACTCAGAAGTGTGTGCATTTAGCCCCGAAAGATTCATCCTATTGAACTGATGGGTAAATGCTTCTGGCTTCCGTCCTTAGAGGAAAGTTCACATATATGAAATATATTTACAAGCCCAACATAAGGTCACGGTGGAAGTGAACACCAGTGGCCCACATCACTGGCCAGCTGGGTAGTACATCCTTTTATTATTTTTCCCTTTCTCCATATTTCTCTCCCCTAATAACTCATTCTTGCTCCCTAGGATCACTTCTTATATACATTGCTTGCCTTTCAGGTTCTGACCCCCAAAACTGGTAACGAGGGCAGAGTGGGGGAAGAACTTTTGGCTGCTGGAGGAGGTGCCTGAATAATTATATAAACATTATTGCTTAGACCCTAGTTGTATGAGGTGTTCCCAGACTCAATCAGAAAAAGCTTGTGTGTTAAGCATCGCTTCTTTATTCCTGCTTTGACTTTTATCTTTTATTTAGAAATAGCTGTCTTTTTCCCACTTGTACAGTTATCAGTTTTTTTTCTTTTACCTGACACAGATTATTAGTCTCATGCACAAAATCCCAGAAGATGAGGCTGTGGAAGATAGATAACAGCCAAGATTCTCGTTGCCGGAATGACTGAACGGCTTTAAGTATGACATAAGGAATGTGAGCTTTATCCCTATGTGATGGGGAACCACCAAATGTTTTTCAGGAGTGGAGGAACTTGTTAATGGCCTCATTTAGTTACATTAGCCTGCTGATGATGGAGGTGAATTGACTTCGTGACATTGCAAGTACAGAATCACCTAATTTGACATAAAAGATGGGCCTTCTAATTTCTGTTCCAGTTTCTGGAAGCAACTCAATATAATATATAATCTAATATCATATCCAATATAAATATACTACAAATATTTGGTTAACTGTTCCTTTTTCTTGTGCATAATTTTTGTATCTTCTGTTTCCATGAATTTATCCTTTGTTTGTACATTTACTTATTTATTTTTTTACTAAATTAAACTTACCATGCAGAATTTTTTTATAATAATATTTAACCAGTTAACTTACACAAGAGCAACCTAACAGTTGCCTAACAGTGTTGTAATCATTATAGTATTTGTAATAATAAAGATATTTTAATGTATACTGATCACTTACCACATTCAGTTTTGTTGTCTAGAATTCAAAGGCTAAATTATACTAGGAACTTCAATAAGCAAACATTATTCTATCCTAATTTGAAAATAGATCCTTTCATTTTCTAAGACTTAAGAGCTAGGATGCTAAGGCTGGTATGCTAAATATTGTATTCTATACTCCATTTAGACTTTGATTTGGATTTAAAATTCAAAATCACTTCCATCATTTCTATCCTGTGAGTGTGTGCCTGTGGGGATATTAAAATAGAGAAAGAGCTACTTGGAGAGATGAATTGATTGAATTTGATGCCTAAGGCCAGAAACCTCATTTTGCTTATGTTAATATGTAGAACTTTCTGCACTCCAATTCATGGCTAGTAAATGCTTTTCCTTGATTTTGTAAAATTCAGCATTGTATAACCCGGTTGAGAATCTTATTTCTTTTGTTGCAAATAGTGCTAGCAACCAATCTCAATCTAGTTTCTATTAGCATAGCTCAATTATAAAGTGGTTACACATGGTTATAGAAAATCAAAACTTATACATTGCTTCCCCTAATGCCATTTTAAGATCGCAGTTTGAAGTTATTGTAATCATAGGTAAATCAGTAATTAACTTAGCACAGAGGTGAAATATAGAGATGAAATCTTAAGACCTAGGAGGCATTTTTGTAGAAGAATTTTAATAAATATCTAGCAGAATATAATCCTTTCCAAAGAGGTACAAATATCTCATTGCCCTGCTTGTGACAGGTTAACGTTACGAAGACTATTTTCGTTAATATTAGCTTTATGTTAACTAGTTAATTTATCCATTTCAACGAAACTTAATGGAACACCAGCTTTTTGGCATTTCAAGGTGAACAATAAAGTGTTTCAGGCCAAGGCAAGCTCAGAACATAAGATGGGATTGGAAGGAGAGAGGAGAAATTTGCGAGTATTCAGATTGTTGCTTGAAATAATAAATCATTTACAAACTATTCTAAAAATATAGAGAATAGAATAAATGCCCTAGGCAATCATAAACAAAGCTTTCCAAAGAGAGAAGACATATGTGGAAGAGTCTACCAAGAGACAATTGGGGTCAGATCATCACAGGCAGAAAGAGAAGATTGTGTGCATAGGCTAAGACTTGACCAAGTTTGTCATGTTCTAGTTATAGGGAGCAAAGGACAATGATGACTGGGATGGAAGGCCGGAGTGGTGAGAAGCAGGGTATGACCACAGATAGGTGGGTAGATGTGTTTCAGGTAGACCTTCTATAGAACACTAAAGTGTTTAGGTTAATAAGGAGACTGACAATGAGATTTGTGCTTTAGAAAAGTAGCTGATGGGGCAAAGTGGAGGAGGAGCTGGTCATGAGTATAAAGTGGAAGCAATTCTTTAGTGAAGACGAAGTTTGAGCTAAGTTTCTGGCAGTGGGATTGTGGTGGTGGCAGCTTACCTGGGCTTCCTGACTAGTGTGTTGTGGGAAGTGAGGCAAAAGGAAGAGTCACAGGTGACACCTAGCATCATCCTGCTGAGGGGATGCGGCCATCAGTGAAGGCAGGGAATGATGGAGGAGGAAGATTTGGGCACTTAGGAGTTAGTTATGTTCACTTTAGAACATAGGGGTTTCTGTTACTTATTTTTCACTTCTTTTTGGATCCAAATAAATAAATACACTTTTTTTTTAATGTTTTCAAACTCTTGGAGCTCCTTTTCAGGTATGAGTAAAATATTGGGGTTTCCAAATATTGCATTTGTTATTTCTAAACTTTCTTCTTAAAAATGTCTTTAATTTTTAATTTTTTATTTTTATGTTTACACCTGCAAGGCCAGGGGTGGAAACAGAGCTACAGCTGAGGCCTATGCCACAGCCACAGCAACACCAGATCCGAGCTGCATCTGTGACCTATGCCACACGGCTTGAGGCAATTCCATATCCTTAACCCACTGAGCCACAATGGCAACTTCTAAACTTTCTTAAAAGCCATAAAATTATGTAAAGGAATAATTATTACAATGTATTTTGGTGTTTACAACATAAAAAGATATATATAAGAATGATATCATGAAAGAGGAAGAGAGATAGAGGTATATAGGAGTAACATTTGTACATCACAAGGCAATTTAATGTAAGTCTGAAGTAGATTCTGATAGGTTAAAATGTACGTGACAACATAATCTCTAAAACATGGTTCTATGCGAAAGAAGAAACCTATTTATTTTTTGGTGCCACTTATGTAACAAAACTATAAAGACGATAAGCAGATTAGTAGTTGCCAGGAGTTGGTGAGGAACTAGCTGCAAAGAGGCACAAGGGAAATGTCTGGAATATGGAAATTTTTCTATTTCATAATTATTGTGGTGAGTATACAATGATATATGTTTATTAAAATCCATCAAAATCTGTACTTAAATGAAAATTTTATTGAATGTCAGTATTACCTAAATAAAGCTGATTTAAAATCAATTGGGGCTGAAATTTGTAAAATTCTTCTAAATCTAAACCATAGCAAAGCTTGTACATAATAGTTGTCATGGGTTTTGGCGTTTTACGTATATGCTGGGGTCGTTGTTAAGAAAATGCTATGCAGATGATTGGATTCGGAAGATGTGGTATATATACACAATGGAATACTACTCAGCCATAAAAAGGAATGACATAATGCCATTGGCAGCAACATGGATGGAACTAGAGAATCTCATACTGAGTGAAATCTGCCAGAAAGACAAAGACAAATACCATATGATATCACTTATAACTGGAATCTAATATCCAGCACAAATGAACATCTCCACTGAAAAGAAAATCATGGACTTGGAAAACAGACTTGTGGCTGCCTGATGGGAGAGGGAGGGAGTGGGAGGGATCGGGAGCTTGGGCTTATCAGACACAACTTAGAATAGATTTACAAGGAGATCCTGCTGAATAGCATTGAGAACTACTCTAGATACTCATGTTACAACAGAACAAAGGGTGGGGAAAAATGTAAATGTAATGTATACATGTAAGGATAACTTGATCCCCTTGCTGTACAGTGGGAAAATAAAATAAAAAAAAAGAAAATGTTATGGAAAATATTTAATTAAAGTGAACTGACATTAACTATTTTTTTTTCCTTTACCTTATAACATAGGGGTTTCTGTTACTTATTTTTCACTTCTTTTTGGATCCAAATAAATAAATACACTTTTTTTTAATGTTTTCAAACACTTGGAGCTCCTTTACAGATATGAGTAGAATTATTAGGTTTTAAGGTAAGAAATCTTAGTTACACAAGATTTTTTTTTTCTTCCTAGACAGAATCTTGGTCATCAAATAGTTCAAAATTTTCATTTTGTAGAAACTTGAAATCAGGTAGTTTGAGTCATATTCAAAGTCATATTGCTAATTACTTAAATAGCTTATTTCTTTCTTGACAATAATTTCTTGTATTCTTTCATCAAGTATGCCTATTTTTTTGTCAAGAAGTGAGGCAGATTCTTCTTTCCCCTTTCATCTATCTATATCTATCTATCTATTTACCTCTCTCTCTATATCCATCATGTCTATCTATCCTTAATTAGGATAAAATTCACATAGCATAAAATGAGCTATCTTAAACTGAGTGGACTTTTAAATCTTTTTGGTTTGCTTTAATGTCTACAATAGCAAATTTGATTTTGGTCTTTTCTGTTCATGATATGGTTCTGAAGTGAGTAGAGATTGCTTTGAGCTTCATGGATGCCTACCAAGCAACTTCTCTTGTGGGTGTCCTTCTGCTCTGGGATATTCAGAATAAAGTTTTGTGTCCAGAACCCAGGGCTCTCTTCCTATTGCTTCTTTCGAGCAGTCTTCTGAGGTCAATATTCCATGCAATGACGCTTCCTCACATCCTGACATTCAGAGTGGTCTTCCCTTCTTTTTACACATTATCTAAATCAGCTTCATGTCAGTGAAGTTACTGAATAACTAATTCGAATTGCTGTAAAGATACAAGTGAGGTTAAATAGGGTGCATGATTCCCAACGTCCTTCTCCTGAATCCCTCCCTTTTATCTGAAGCTGTGCTACGCTTTAGTAGTGGAGAATGACTGAAGAACGGTAGGTCTTGGTTAACCCTGAAAAGTTGTCTTACACTGTGCATTCAGGAGATAGTGCCTGTTTAGTCCAAGCACTTTTAATACAAAAACATCTCTTGGGTTCCCTGGACTTATAAATTACAGACTTGGATGGTTCACCAGGGGGACCTTCCTTGACACTCTCCAGAATTGAATGTGCTTGTTTTCTGCTACAGGTCTTGAAGTATTGACAAGATTTCCATTTGGAGGTAAAAGTGGATGCCTCCCACTTGACTGTGCCCTCAGGCTGAATTGGATCTGGGGAAATAAACAAGTGATCTGTCCAGCTGCTGGCAGCAGAGAACCTAAGTTCCCTTCTCTCAGGAGAAAATGTCAAGAGAGGTCCCTACTTATTAGTTTCATGGAAATTTGAACCTCAATTTAGGAGAGTTAGAAAATTCACCCCAAAAAAGTACAATTCTCGCATCTTTACATCCATGTCACTCTCATTTGTTCTGACTCGCATTGAGCTATCAAATTTTGTGGCAAGCTATAAACTTGTTGAGTCATTAGCCTGCCTGGTTAATGGAGGAAAACTAAATTCCTGTTCCTGCATAATGACACTTATTCACTGTAGACATTTGCATCACTGGGAAATGATAAAACCTCATCCTTCATAATGAAGTTCGGGGCTGACAAAGAGGAAAATATAGTGTTGTGGGACAACTATGAATATAAAACAAGCTTAATAAAGAAATAGTGACAAATTATATTATGCAAAATGTAATGCAATAAAAAATGTTACTAACTCATTGGAAATGTCATAAATAATCTAAATAGTTTTTGACTGTCAAGGACTTGAAAAATATATTCCCTTAAAAATGAGGTGCAGAAGAGATGTCAATTTAATTGCCATCATATTTTGACAAGCTTGAAGATTCCTGTATTCAGCTTATTTGCTAAATTCAGATACTTGCTCAAGTTGAAATAAAGGGAGGAACACAATTAACCATTATTGTGATCTGGCAAAAAAGCCATCACATTCTTAAACTACAGGATTCCTGCTTTGGTTTCAGATCAATATTTGAATGATGTTGCAATCAGATTAGACAAGCGCATCTTCACAAAGTAGGTATAAAGTCTCAAGATTTTGAACTTGAACACTGAAAAATGACACTGTCAAGTTTATAATATTATTACTCAAAAGTTGTACCTTTGAGGGAGTTTCCTGGTGATCCAGTAGTTAAGATTTGGTGCTTTCACCATTGCAGCCTCGGTTCAATCCCTGGTCTGGGAATTGAGATACCACATCAAGTCGCTTCATGTTGTGGCAAAAAAAAAAAAAAAAAAAAAAGAAAGAAATTTGTAGCTTTTAAAAATCCTATAGCCAACCCTTCTTACTCAACTTGACTGAGCCTTTGGCTTAGACTTGAAGGACTTACATGTTAGGAGGTAATGGTTTTTCTTCTAATTGTTAAGTATTTGCCACAGAATTATCTACTCTTGTTCCTACTTGATATCTTACAAGTTTCTTTATTCTGATTTTACTGGGAAAGGATGTTCTTTCTCAGCTATGCAACCATTCTGTATCATTTGTTTTTCCTTTTATCTTCTATGTTTTGAAGACTCTTATCTGATGCTTAGAGGAGTGGCTAAGAAGTAGAGACGTGACTTCAACATCTATGACATTTTATAAAGCATTTTTCCTTTGATACTGCTTTATCAGAAAAGGTAACATCCTCTGGCCCAGCCCTGACTCCTGCACAGGTTTCTGCTTGGCTCTGCTGAGGGTGGGGTCTCCTGTCCCCACCAAAGCAAGAGTTAAAACTGAACATGTCTCTTTACAATGGTCAGAATGTAGAAACCAGAGTAAAGAAGAAAAGAATCACATGTATAACCATGAACTGAATGGTGATTCTTTCTTCTATCAAATCTCTTTTGCAATTAAAATCTTGACTTATATCATCACTGTTCCTTGCTGGGATAAGGTTGAGTGTTAGACTCTGCATTCCACAGCAGAAGTTGCACTGCTTACTCAATCACAGCTGTCCTTCCCTCAGGCCTTCTCTGCATTGCCCTCCAAACAGCTATTGCCAATTCATTGGACTTGGTGTGTAAGATGAGACCAATTTATCATTGGGCTCTAGAGGGTAGAGTGAAATCCCAAGCCAAGTATAATCTTCCCTTGTGAAACCCTGGGTTGGCATTTATATATATATATATATATATAAAATCATACATATATCTTTATTGAATTATCATATATACCACATAATACACATATGCATAGATGAAATTCGGGGGATTTTTGAGGCAAGTACAACTATTTTGTATGATATGGTGATGATAGATACAATTACACATTTGTCAAAATCTATATAAATGTATATAAAAGTGAATCCTAATATAAAATATGGACTTTAGTTAATAATAACATATCAATATTAATTCATCAGTTGTAACAAATGCACAATACTATGCAAGATGTTGATAATAGTGGACACCATATGTTATAGATGGAAGGAGGGGTACAGGGGGAACTTTTGCACTTTCTGCTCAGGAAGCTCTTTCTATAAACCTGGAATTGCTCTAAAAATAGTCTACTAAAACAACAACCCCCCCAAACAATTGATTTGTTGTTTTCCTGATACTATGACTGTTACTTCAGATAGTTCTCCAATGTGGTTAATTTTATCCATCTATTGCATCTCAACTTATTTTAAACTATAAATGGGTATGCACAAATCCACGTATTTTTAGGGTTGCTAAATATTGTTCATGTATCACTCTTCTGGGGTCCAACTTTCATGCTAATTACTCACACTTTTACACATACAACTGGGATAATATTACTTAGATATATAAAATATTTATAAAGAATATGCAATCAGAAAATATCAAACAACTGTAATTGACTTCACCCTTGAGCTTCTTATCAGATTCAGGATTGTCCTTACTGATGGATGCAAACTGATGTGCAATCATGCCTGATTGATGGGAAATCATTTCAATGAAATGCCGTGCTGAGTACCTGCCGTTCCGATGAAAGTAGAGCTGATGGCCGTGGTTAGCTCTGCTTCTTGTATCCAAAGTTTGGTTCGCAAGGAGATCATGAAAATTATAATTCTACTTACTAGAGAATAAGTGGGCATTATCGTTTATTGTTGGATAAAAATTGCTAATATCTTTGTCCTTGTGCCATGCCAGGCACTGACAGAGGGCTTGACATTTGTAAACCATTTAATCTTCACACTAATCCTAAGAGGTAGGTGCTTTTATTATTCCCATTTTACAGATGTTAAAACTAAATCGTGCAAGGTTAAGCCAAACGAAGGACAGGGCTATGATTTGCCCTTGGGCAGACTCTCTGGTGTGCACACTCTTTTTTATGTGTTTCTTAGTAATAGAAGGTGTGCATGCAGAAGATGAAATTTGGTTTAAAACATACACAATCTACTTTGTCTACCTTTGGACCTATGATGTTCAAAGCATCCCTGAGAACCTCACTTGACCCCGCTTTGGTCTCTTGTCTAGAGAGAGAGAGCAGATGGCTCCGTTAGCTACTGCCTGACACACACTGACTCTGAGCCCCTTAGGGCACTTTGTGTTAAATTTGCTGGGTGACCCTACATGCTTGCTTTCAAACTGTCCTCATGTGTCTCTGTGAACAGCCCAGTGTGAGGGGAGCTATGCACATTACTGTGCTCCTGGAAGAAAAGCGAGATCCCCCGATACTGCTGAGAAAAGCCAGCAAGATTATGGAGTGGGTAGGCAGTCCCTTGGGAGCCATGAGTACAAAACATACAAAAGAAACTACTGATTTATTGGTCGAAGCTACAGTTTTTGGTTAATACTTCTAAAAATGATTCACACTGAATTTCAGTTTGCCAAGTTTATTCTTTGCAAACTGTTAGTCTACGCCCTTTACAGATTGCTAGTTCTCTATCAAACAAACATATCTGGCAGAGACCTTTTCGTAAGACTGAAGAGATTGAAATTCTTTCTCATGATAAATTGAAAGAAACTGAAAAGCAACTGGGAACAAACACCGCAACTTTTTTATTGTCTGAAGTTCACGGAATTCTAAATGCAATCTTCTCCCCACTCCCGCGGCATACAAAACACACACTGAAATGAGAGTGAGGTGGCCATTAGGAAAAAGGATTAAAGATCCTATGAAACCAATGAACAGCATAGCCTTTGTGCAATTATTTTCACTTTCTCTTCTTAAGATGTGTAATGAGGTAAAGTTACACATACCAACTCCCTGCAAGTTACTTGAATTGAGTTATAAGAATTTTAAATGGCACAAGAGATGCCCAAACTGTAAAGATACAAGGCTATTACAGAAGATGGGCCATGATCATAAATTTTAAATATTATGATCACATCCTCTGAAAAACAAATTTGAAACTAAAAGACAGGAATTTTCCTCTTCTTTTGTGGGTAAAGGAATGAGAACATTTTGAATATTAAGGAAAAGAGGTGTTTTGAATGTTAAGTGAGAAAGCAGTGAGATTACAGAAAGTTGGTGGATAGAGAAGAAACTGCCCAGTCTAAGAATCTTGCCCCTTCTGCTAGACAAGATCCATTCTAGACTTATATCGATTATAGTTTTTATTAAATTAACCATCCTTGGTGTCCCTCATACAAAGGACTATATTATTATACCTGATATAATGTGCACTCAGAAGAAATGCTTTATAAATTATCTGGGGAGAAAGTGAAATATTGCCCTGAGCATGACAGCATAGGGGAGAAAGGGGAGGCTGATTACTTGATTCCTAAATTGATCTTTGGAACAATAAGGGGAGAGATATTTTTACTGTATATTCAGAACCATACTAGGATTCTAAAAGATGTGGAGTTTCAGCCACATGACTCATTAGTTGTAAAACTGAATTCACTATGGGTAGTAAAGTTTAGACAGATTTTCATTGGTATAATCCTGAGAACAAATTGCAAAAGAAAAGCGGGAAGATAGAAGCTTCATAAAATAACTAGAACTGTTCTACAAACATAACAACAGTATTTGCTGGTGATAGAATTATACAAGGACACTGAACAATTGGTTTATTTAGAAGCTTATCATAGGTTATAGTGATTTCATATGTGTTTTTGTTTATATACGTGTATATGTGTATATATAAATTCTCAGTGGACTCATGAATGAAATTAAAGAATTAGATGTGAACATGTGAATACATGGACTACACTTGGGAAAATGCTGACCACAATTGTCAGCTTACATATGTTAAGACTGTATCATATTTGTATATTTTTATTCTGATTACTCCAAAGTGCTTTCCAAAATAGTATTATCTATTTTTCTCTTGCCTAACTGGAAACTGGAAAACCTGTGACTTGGCCCAGTTTCCATGGCCACTGATTGAAATTTGCCTGGTTGACTGAGTTATAGTCAAAATTTCATCCTGGCAGCTTCTGGCTCTCTCTCCCTGGGGCATAGAAGCAGTGTGAAAATTTCTGAGCCATCCCTAAGCTACTGCCACTTAATTTACCATAGGTCTGAATTCTCTCTAACGGCCAACATTTAGGCTCAACAGATGTCAATGTCTGCCTTTCACAACCTGAATTCTCCTGCTTTTCACATGACATGTCAAAATTTTCGAATTTGCTGTCATTTACCATTTGCATGGTGACATTGGCTCAGTTCAAGTGTTGGGCAGCCCAGCTTCTGCTAGTGGAACGACCACTGGCGGACAAGGGCAAAGGAAAGCAGAGCTCACCCTGGTGGAGATGGTTGGCTTCTGGTTTTCCTGGTGGCACCTTTAAGCTACTTCTCAAGTCTTCTTCAGAGAGGACAAAATAGAGTCAGTTTTACAGTGTTCCCAGCATTGTCCATAAAACAGTGAAAAGTCTTAAATACATAAACTTCCATATCATGCAATGTAAATATCACATGAATAGGATGAAATGGTAGAAGAAAGAAAGTTTCTTTGCAAGACAAGCATTGATGAACTAATCAAACTGCCTCCATCTTAATTTTTTTTTTAACTAAACAAAATTATTAACTCGCATACTATATCCTAGACTCTGTAGAATTACTTTTACCCCCTTAAGAAACTGAAGGCATCATATCACACAGTTTGACACGAGTTAAGGTTTTTTTTGTGTAACTCACGGAAATTCTGAAGTACGAATATCCACTGTGTATGTGACATGGTGTCTTACAAAGTGATGTATTAAGCCAAACAACTCTATGACTGCTGACAACATTCACAAACTACCTCGTGTAAAAAAATGTTTATGAAATCAGGAAAAGAAAGCACTAGAGATTTTTGCGGTGGTTTCAGAGCCCCTGGCGATTTGGCATACCTAAGCTGACTGTCACCTTTATTTTTTTTTCCTTTCCAGAACGTATTCTCACTGGGGTCTGTTGTGACATGTCCAATATTACCTTAATCTCCACATCACGACTTCTAGCATGAAAACTTTGCTCTTCAAAGAGAAGTAACTACATTGTTATTGGAAACAAAATTACATTAGCTCAGAAAACTGAGCCCCATGAGCCTGCCCTGGTTTATCAACTTTAGAGAAAAATCATTCTGATTTAGAATAAGAGTTTCCTGGTAGAGAAAGACAATTTCGAGATTTGACAGAGAAAAATGTGTTCCTTGTTAATATTCTCTTGTAGTGAGAATGAGTTCTACTAAAAAAATATAAAAGACTTTTGCTTCATGTGTTTTAACAAAATGTTCTAAATGGTCTGACGTGTTGAAATGGAGCCATCATCTTTAGAGCAAATTGAAAGGCACCCATTAACTGAGTGGAGGGATTGTATTGTGTTCCTTTTCGAGTTCTTTCTTTAAATGGAAGAATAGTTGCTTTATGATATTATAATAGTTTTAGGTACATAGCATAGTGATTCAGTATTTTTGCAGATTATGCTTTATTAAAAGTTATCACGAGACGATGGTATAATTCCCTGTGCTCTACTGTAGCTCCGTGTTACTTATCTAATTTCTATGAAGTAGTTTGTATCTCTTAATGCCTTACCTCTATCTTGGCCCCTCCCCACTTCCCTCTCCCCACTGGTAACCGCTAGTCTGTTTTCTGTGTCTGTGAGTCTGCTTCTGTTTTGCTGTATACATTGTTTCATTTTTAGATTCTGCGTATAAATGATATCAAACACAGTATTCTCTAGGTTCAATCTTGTTGCAGCAAGTGGCAGAATTTCACTGTTTATGGCTGAGTAATATTTTATATTATGTATATATATATACCACATCTTTTCAATGTATTCATCCTATCATTCCACTGTGTGTGTGTGTGTGTGTGTGTGTATACATACATGTATATGTATATGTAGATATATGCATAAAGAAAATGTGGTATGTATACCATATCTTCTTTATGCATTCATCCAAAAGAGAGAGGTTTGATTAATTCATCAATGCTTGTCTTGCAAAGTGACTTTCTTCCTTTTACCATTTCATCCCATTCATATGGACACTGAAGTTGCTTTCATATCTTGGCTATTATAAGCAATGCTGCTATGAACATTGGATTGCAAGTATCTTTTTGAATTAATGTTTCTATTTTTTCCAGATATATACCCAGGAATGGAATTACTGGACCGTATGGTAGTTATATTTTCATGGTTTGGAAGACACTCCATGCAGCCTTTCATAGTGGCTGCACCAATTTGCATTCCAACTAGTAGTTTCAAGTGTTCCTTTTTCTTCACATCCTTGCCAACACCAGTAATTTGTAGACTTTTTGATAGCCATTCTGACAGGTGTGAGCTCATATTTCATTGTTTTGATTTGCTTGCCCTAATAATTAGCATTGCTGAGCAGCTTTTCATATTCTTGTCAGTCAACTGTATGTCTTCTTTGGAAAAATGTCTATTCAGGTCTCTGCCCATTTTTTTTTTTTTTTTTTTTTGGTCTTTTTGCCATTTCTTGGGCCGCTCCTGCGGCATATGGAGGTTCCCGGGCTAGGGGTCGAATCAGAGCTGTAGCTGCCAGCCTACACCAGAGCCACAGCAACGCAGGATCCGAGCCGCATCTGTGACCTACACCACAGCTCACAGCAACGCCAGAACCTTGACCCACTGAGCAAGGGCAGGGATCGAACCCGCAACCTCATGGTTCCTAGACGGATTCGTTAACCACTGCACCACGACGGGAACTCCTCTGCCCATTTTTTGATTGGGTTGTTTCTTTGATATTGAGTTGTATGAGCTTTTTATTTTGATATTAACCCCTTGTCAGTCATCTTGTTTGCAAATATTTTCTCCTATTCCATAGGTTATCTTTTCATGTTGTCGATGGATTCCTTTGCTGTACAAAAGCTTTTAAATTTAATTGGGTCTCATTTGTTTATTTTCACTTTCATTTCTTTTGCTTTAGTAGACAGATTTTTTAAAATGCTATGATTTATGTTAATGAGTGTTCTGCCTATATGCCCTTCTAGGAATTTTATGGTTTCAGATCATACATTTAGGTCTTTAGCCCATTTTAAATTTATTTTTGTATACGTTGTGAGGAAATGTCCTAATCTCACTGTTTTATATGTAGCTGCCCAGTTTTCCCAGAACCTCTTACTGAAGAGACTGTCTTTTCACCATTGTACATTCTTGCCTCCTCCTCTTTATCTTCTTGTGTCTTTGTATAATGTCAGATGTAATTGATTCTTTTTAAATCTTCACTCAGTGATTACAAAATATTGCCCTTCTTTTCTCCAGCTCTTTGCAGGTGCTGATTTCTCTCTTTGGGGGCCTCTTTCCTGATTTTCCAGAGTTTCCATATGCAAACTTCTATATAACCTTTGGAACAGCTTTTCCAAAATCTTTCCATTATTCCATATATTACATTCTGTTAACTTTAGAATGTACAAACCTGTATTACTGCACTAATTGGATGATAACATTTGTGGTCTTGGTTCCCTAACATACTGTGAGGTCCTAGAGAGCACAGGGTGTTATTCTGACCTTGTGGTGTACAACACGTTGAGAGGACCTAGAGTTCCCTTTTTTCTTTTGTCTTTTTTTTTTTTTTTTTTTTTAGGGCTGTACCCTTAGCATATGGAGGTTCCCAGTCTAGGGGCAAAATCAGAACTGTAGCTGCCGGCCTACACCACAGCCACAGCAACGTCAGATCTGAGCTGTGTCTGGGACCTACACCACAACTCTCGGCAACGCCAGATCCTCAACCCACTGAGCAAGGCCAGGGATTGAATCTGCGTCCTCATGGATGCTAGTCAGATTCTTTTCCACTGAGCCACGATGGGAACTCCCAGATCAAGTGTTCCTTGATTAATTCTAGGACCACTAGGATTCATTTAAGGCCCTAATTTGGCCAGAAACCATGAAATGCACTGGGAAATCATTTGAGATTGTAGCACTGTGTCACGATGTAAAATATGATAAATGGCAATTTTTCTCTAGATAAAACTGAACAGGAACTTTCTTCTGAACAGGAACTTTCTTTGTCCTATGGCCTGCTTCCTTCAGGGAGAAGGGGAAAACTGCCCAGTTACCATGTGGTAACTAATGCCAAGTCACTGGGGATTCTGATTAAGCAGATACTGCAAAAAGACTAAATACCCACAGTTAGTCCTCTGCAAAAGCATCTCCTGAAGTCCAGGACAACTGCCTTTTGTCTTGGGTTCTCTGTGGCATAAAACAATTTTCTCAAACACTTCTACCCTCGCCCCCCAATTTATCAAAATCAATTGTTTTGAAGTTAAAAAAAAGAAACTGAAAATGTACTCCATCGTCCAATAGAAAATCTATGCCACATGACATAACTTATTAATGTATCACATTAACACTTCATAATATATTCATGTTTGCAAGTAGGATGTTTAATCATATGAATTCCTGCCTCTGCCAGCTGTTTAGAGTGAGACGGAAATGAGAACTTCACTTACAAACAATGAGCTCATACAATACTATTAATGTCACTACTTTGATTATTACATTATTTATTATTTATTGAGCTCTAGCCTCTCTGTTGAAGATTAAAGCATAATATTATACAGAAATTAAAACCCTTCAGCTAATATTCTAATCTCTTTACTGCTCAAGACTGAAGCCCCTTAGAATTTAGGTCTATCTCGAAAATTTATTGAGGGAAAATTATCAGACTCGGCAGTAATAGTAAGGAAAGAAACTGAAATTATTTTCTTGGTGTTTCACCATCCACCCTGCCTACACCTTAATTTTAATTTTGCTCCCAAGACTAGATCCAGATTTTTTATGACTTTATGCAATTTTGGGATACTTCTTTAAGAAGTATTAAGAAGTCACCTCAGGTTGCCATAACAGACTACCATACCATAGGTGGTTTAAATAACAGAGAAAATTGAGGTGGGGGGCTTTTATATAGCTTTTATTTTATTTAATTAATTATTATTTATTGAAGTATGGTTGACTTACAATGTTGTGTTGGTTTCAGGTATACAGCAAAGTGATTCACTTATGAGTTAGTATATATGTATATTCTTTTTCAGATTTTTTTCCTTTACGGGATTTTGAGTACATTTCCCTGTGCTATACAGTAGATTTGTTGCTTATCTATTTTATATTTAGTAGCATGTGATATTTATTTTCTCACAGTCTTGAGGCTGGTAGTCCATGATCAAGATGCCATCAGCATTGAGTTCTGCTGAGAATTTTCTTCCTGGATTGTGGACGGTCATCTTATCTCAATGTCCTCAGATGACCTCTTTGCTGTGCAAATGAAAGAGAGAGAGAGAGATTGACAGAGGCTTGATGATTTCTATTTTTAATGATATAAAACAGATATAACAGAAATCTTAATACAGGATGTAGCTCAACTTCTGTCTCACACTCACTTATAGACCAGTTGTGATACTAGGCATGGGAGTGCTAAGACTATCCCATACTTTATGGTGTGTCACCTCCTTTTTTTTTTTTTTTTTTTTTGCCTTTTAGGATCACATCTGTGGCACGTAGAAGTTCTCAGGCTAGGGGTTGAATCAGAGCTGCAGCTGCTGGCCTACACCTCAGCCACAGCAACACCAGACCCAAGCCACTTCTGTGACCTACACCACAGCTCACAGCAATGCTGAATCCTTAACCCACTGACTAACTCAGGGATCAAAACCAGAGATCAAACCCGCATCCTCACGGGTGCTAGTCAGATTCGTTTCTGCTGCACCGCAATAGGAACTCCCGGGTGTCAACTCTTGATCAAACAACTATTCTTAGGGTGGCAGTTTCATGTAAGAAAAACTGGTTGGGGGTGTGTGTGTCTGTATTGTGGAGAGAGGAAGATAAATCATGAAAATAATAAGGGGACTGTACAGATGATCATACAAATGTCTGCCACACTTTCCCATTGATTTTATAACAATATTCCACCTTTCCTTTTCAGTTTGTACTTACTTTCCCATGGCTTTTTGCGATATTACTTTAGAGAAATGCCTTTTTTGAGTCAAAATATATTTTCAGGCAAGTTTGATTAGGATTTCAGTTAAAGGATACCTTTAAAAGCACAAGAGATTTTTTTTGGTACTACATCCATTAAAATGATGAGAGTGTCAGCTTTCAATTATCTTTGAAAACTTTGCAAAGTTATCCCATTGTACAGTCTCTATTTCCTTAGCTGTATTGTTTTCAGATTATTTGTTCCAACTTTCTGATTGGTTTGAATAAAAGGGAATGTGATATAAATGCATTATTTTCCATTACTGAAAAGTTTCTATGTGATTTTCTTATTATTATATCTCTTGAGTTCCAGAGAAAAAGAATGGAAACCTATTATAGAATTTTATACAATGTGAGATCAGTTTAATTTTTGTATTGGGTAGAATATAGCATTTACAAACCATACAGGCAATATTCGATGAAGTTAAGACCTAACAACATTGTCTTTATCTGGTAAAATGTACACATTTTCCATCAAATTTGCTTAGACAGTCTTTTAAAAACACATGTTAAGACATAAATATGTGTAATTATTTGTGCCAATTTGGAGATTAATTTTAATTTACATAATATAGTCAAAAACTTCATGGAAAAAACTATAAGAGAATTGGGAACTAAAAAGCCTAACTGCTCAAAGAAAATATGTTGTTCTTTGGTGGATGAAAATTAATCCACGATTGACTTTCTTTCTTTCATTCTTTCTTTTGTTCCTTCTTCTTTCTCTCTTTCTTTCTCTTTCTCTTTCTTTTTAAAGATGCTTTTAAAACCATCATGACTGCATTGAGACACAGATTATGGGCCAATGTCATTTAACAACAGTTACCTTAGGAATATTGACACCCCTGAAAATAAATGATTGAAATTTGATGTAATGTCTTGGAATATCCCATCATCTGCGACACAGCAAAACATCTGCTGATCTAGAGCTTTAAAAAATAAGCACTGTACATTTTATTAGAAGAGATAATTACCATTTTGGTTGATGAAGAAAAATATTTTATCCAAGTAATGTGATTCCCACCAGCAGACCAAATCTTGTAGATTTTTAGGAAAATTCATGACAGTGAAATGTGGACAGGGGAGTCTGTGAATGTCACCAATGGGAACAAAAGGTAAGAAGTCAATGTGATAGATACAATCTTGCTGGTGAGAGATTAGAGCCTTAAGTAGGCCATCTAAGTTGGTTAATTCTCAGCTGGAAGGCAAAGAATTTTTTGACCATTTGGGGGCTAGTTCCTAGGATATTGCCATTTCTGATATTACAGTATTTCTAGCTATTAAAATATTATATTTGGAAAATGTTCAGACAGATATTAGAGTAAAGGAATATTAAACATTTCAACATAAGGCATTGCTATGATTTATTTCTTCTAAATTTTCCCATGTTAATTAAATTGCTCTTTGACATTTCAAGTTATTTAGTAATGGAATTCATTCAAAGCTATGCATTTTCCTCTAAACAAAACTTTGGCTGAATTCCTTAATTGACATGTAGTTCTAATGATAATTAATTTCTAAATGTTCTGATAATTAATTTCTAAGTGTTTTGATTTTTTCTCAAAAGTTAAGATTCATGCATTTTGTCTCCCTAGCCCTCCAAAGTGATTAGGTTTATTTTCCATGTGGTTAGGTTTGTTTTATGCTTAACTTTTTAAAAAAATTAGTTTTTAGTGTGTAATATTGTTCTTGACTAGCACAAGTTTTCCTTTTGTGTATTTATTGAGATGTTACTCATAGCATAATATCATGGTTGCCAAAGATAACCTAATTTTTCTTTAAAATCCAGATGAAGAAAAGTTTGCTGCCTGTAATACACATTCAATTATCTGCACCATCAATTTTATCATTTAATTTTTCCAGCATGGATATACATTTTGTTGGTTTCTGTCCCATCCTTCTTTATATATTCCATGTCCCTTTTCAATCTATCCTGTTTTTTTTTTTTTTTATGGCTATGTGCTTATATTTCTACAGTGTATAGCTTTTGCATCAATAAAGGAACAAAAAATTTTTTTGACCTTTCTTTTTGGATTGTATACTTCTGAATCTTATTTCCTGTCTCTTATTTTTACAGAATTTATTTATAGATATCACATTGCTTTTTCTTCTCTGCTTATTCTCAATTGAGGCAAAATCTGAAAGGGATTAAGATTTGTAATCAGATTATACTTGATTCACTTATTTGATTATAGATCTGCAGCTAAATGTCAGATTGGCAAACACAGTACATGGCCTAATTCCCAGTTTTGGGTAAATTCACCTAGTAACAGTAAATTCTAATTTGTCAACATTTCTTTCTGAGCCCATTTCATTTGGGACATGAAAACTGTAATACTCACCAAATACCACTACCAAGGCTCTTTTATTTTCTAAAGTTTTTTTTTTTTTTTTTTTTTTTTTTTTTTTTCAGCCTGTAAATATAACTTCTAACAGAATACACTGGCCAGGACTTTTGTCCTCTGTTTTCTATTCAGCCTTTATTTAACTGGTAGTCTCTTTAAAGATGAAGGGAAATTGGGTGTTAGGTTGTGGTAAAGGCAGAAAAAAGATGAGGAATGTAGTACTGTGTTTGCTTTACATTCTTCACTAGAGAACAAAAAGGACTGGCTACTCAGTTTTCTAATTAGTAGAATCCATTATTAGGAAGCAAAGACAATGAGAAAATAAAGATAAGGAGAATGCATGAATTATTATTTGCTTTTTTTTTTTTTTGGTAAGCCTCTGAGGTATAACATAAACTGCAACTGAAGGTTTTTCTTTCTCAGTTTAGTTTTGCATATTGTGTAACCAATGTTGATTCTTCCTAGATTATGGTATTATGTCTTGTGAAAGTCTGAAACTCCACATTGCAGTTTCTATTCTTTCTTGGAAATTTTAGTGAGGAGTTTTGAGAAGTTCTAAGATGACTGAGGTGGAGGAATCCTAGTCATCAAAGGCTCTTCTGAATTGTCAATTCTTATAGATTAGAAAAAAGAATGATTCATGGGAAAAAAGAACATTAGGTGTTTGAACTCTACTCTCGTCTATTGCCTACTGGTGTATCCTTGGTAAGCCACTAACCAGTTAGGTATCTCAGTTTCCTCATCTATAAAATAGGAAAGGTAGAGTTCATGATTCCAAAATTTCATTTATGTCTAGAATACATTATTGTTTGTCTTGTTTGCAGATCATGTATTATAGAGTCACATTTTTCAGTCTCAGGCAGAACTAATAATAGGGAAAGATATGGAACTTATTTATTCCCATTTACTCTCAGAAAGACTACCTCAGGCAGCCAACTGACTGGCCTGACACCTTGCCACTTCTCCTTACTCCAGTGAGTCAAAGGAGAATAAATATACTATGAGCCATTTAAACAGACCTTAAGTCTACAGTAGGGCTTATATATATAATGTGTGTGTGTGTGTTTGTGTGTGTGTGTGTGTGTGTGTGTTGAATCAGAGCTGTAGCCACTGGCCTAAGACATCAGGATCTGAGCTGCATCTGCAACCTACACCATGGCCCATGACAATGCCAGATCCTTAACCCACTGAGTGAGGACAGGGATTGAACCTGCATCCTCATGGATACTAGTCAGATTTGTTTCTGTTGAGCCACGACAGGAACTCTCTAAAAGAATTTTTAAAAACTTGTTTTACTCTTTATAATACAGAGGACAGCATAATTCTTTCAAGACTTTGACATCCTTTTAAGTAAGTAACCATCCGTCCTGATGGTCTTTGCTAGACAACAACATGGTATTTCTGTTTATCTTGGGGAAGGGAAAAAACTAGGTTTAGTGTAACGTTGCAGACAAAGTTGTCTTCTTGTTTCCTTTTTTTGGGGGGGGTGGAAAACATCAACAATGTTGTTTTTAATTATTAAATATTTGAACATTTGTACAGTTTATAAAAGCTAATTCACTTAGGGGCAGAAATATCTATAAATCAGAAATAATTTGACCATTTAAATATATTCAATAATTAATTAAACATATTCATAATGCTCATTTCTCATCTCACATAAAATTATTACATTTTTCTCTGACTTAGATGAAGCCTAAAGTCAAGCTTTCATCAAAAAGTGTTTGAAATCTTCAAAAAAATTGATACCCATAGCTTTTTCTATTATGATTTCCAGAGAGCTATCCTCTCAGATCTGAAGTAGTTTTTATTGTAAATAACAAGCCTCTAAAAAATTCAGTTATTTTTCTTTACAAGCATTTTTTTCTCTTGTGGATTAGTTAAAATTTCCTCTATATTTTTTTATATCTCAAGTAACAAGTGAAAACCCTTTATTTTCCTAATAATCATAGAGCATATTCATTTTTAAGTCAAGGTAAGACATGGAGAAGAACACAGTTTCTCAACTTATTTTGGTAATAATTATGTAAATTTTAAAAGAAAAAAATACAAGCCACTAATGGCACACACTAAGCTTGTGTTTAGTTAGAAATGTCAGACAAGATTTATAAACTAAAAATCTAAATTAGCCTAGTTTAGAAGGTCCTGGGCCAAAAATAAAAATTTAAAAAGAACTGTACCCTGTTTGCTTAGGACAGTATTCTCAAAGTTTTCATGGTAAGAAGGAATCTCACAATATTTGCCCAGCCTAGTGTGCACAGTTCATCATAAAGCCCTTTTTATTACCACTGGGCCGCCTATATTTTTGACCAGTAGCAGTTGCCTCTACCTGAGTAGCTAAGGAGAAGAAAAAAATCACTGTGGGTTTTTGAAAATTAGACTTATGTACAATGAATGAATCATACCATCTTCAAACTACCCATTCTCCAATTTGTACCTGAAAGTCATTAGCAGCAAAATCAATTGAAGCCTGACAAATGAATAACAGGTATCGAAGTCATTGTGCAAATTATGAGCTGATGATTTCCCAGAGTTGGAACTACTCTTTTGGATAAACTGTTAAAAGTCTTCGTGTTTGAATGCTGGAGAGAAAATACCCAGTGCCTGGAAACCATAAATGGAGACAAACACTTCAAGACCATATTTTCATTAGCTCCCCTTTATGATTGCACTATCCAACCCAGTACATGATATTTCTCTTTAATATTCTTTGTTTCAGCGCTCCTTTTGTGACTCAGTGGGTTAAGGACCTGAGGTTTTCTCTGTGAGGGTATGGGTTCAGTCCCCAGCCTTGCTCAGTGGGCTAAATATCCACCGTTGCTGCAAGCTGTGGCATAGGGTGCAGATGTAACTCAGATCCACTGTTGCTGTGGCTGTGGTATAGGCCTGTAGCTGCAGCTCTGATTTGACCCCTAGCCTGGGAACTTCCTTATGCCACAGGTGCAGCTGTATAAAGGAAAAAAAAGAAAAAAGAAAAAATTCTTTGTTTCTTCATCATGGTTAGGCTACGATGATATGAATAATGTAGATAATATCACTGAAGGTGTTAAGCATTGTTAAGGACTGTGTGTCAGATATTGAGCACTTTTCATGTAGTATGCAGTCTGCACAGTACTGATACATGGTAGTTATTTTCTCATCATCAGGATCCATTTGAGAGGATCTGAGAAGTAAAGTGATTTGCACAGGGATGTAAAATAACTTGATGCTTAAAATGAAATCAATACCTTTTATATTTAAGAAGATAACTGTTATCTTGCAAATAATTTTTTTTTCATACCTAAAGCCAAATATTCTAAAGTACTGGACAAGTAGGAACTAAGTGTAATTCTCTTTTTAAGGCACAACTAAAAATGCCTCCTCCATGTCATTGAGGCACCCTGGTTTCTCTATTTTCAGGGTACCCTGCGACTCTGGCAAAGACACTTAGAAAATTCTTTTTATGCTTATTCCCTATTTGTTTATTTTTTGAGATGAACCTTGCCTTAGTTATTTCCCTAAAGCTTGGCACACAATGGCTAGGTTGTTGAAATGATTTAAATAATTATTGCAAATGGAAGTCCAAATAAGTTTATAGTTTTGATGACAGCCAAAAAAACCCAAATGAGCCCTGCAATTTATCATTTTTGTTTCACCTGCTTATTCAACACTGGAATAGGGTCAAATATCCAAATTAATGGGAAGTGACATGGAAAGCTTCATACTATAAATGCTAATCTGCTGGCTTCTAAAAAATATGTTATTTTGGATCCAAATCCTATGTTCCATCCTTGCAGAAAGTAAGTAGTCAAGATTACCAATAAATGCAAAATATAGACCTGACATCATCCTCAAAAGGTTCTGAGGTTTATTAGTGTGAAATATATTTGATTGAAAAATATTTATAATATAATTGCACATTGGAAAGGAGATCAACATTTAGTATGAAAAGTCAAGTGGAATAAGGAAATTTTATATACCGTGGGTGAATGGGTGATTGGAATATGCATGATTAAAATATTTTGCTGCATTTTCATCCATTTATCCACAAATATTTGTTGAAATCTGACAGTGTGCCAGGAACTGTTCAGAGAATTACCCTCTTGCAAATAGAAATCCTTTTATATATTCTATATGGGCCATCCATCCAACCATGCTTTGGCTCTTCTTCCACTCATTTTGAAGGGATTGATACTCTACCTATGTATGTCCCTCATTTCTTTCTCTATCTAATAGAATTTGTATTCAATTTTAATATGCTAAAGAACATTTCAATCTTAAAAGAGGCACATGCATGTACATACTTGTGACTCCCATATCCTTCTCCAGCTATTCTTGCTGCCCCTCATAACTAACTTCCTCAAAACCTGTTTATTTCTCATTCCCTATTCCATTCCAGCCTGACCTCCACCCACATGACTCCAACAAAACAGCTCTTACTACAGGCACCAAAGTTCTCCATTAATCCGATTCAGTGGACATTGTGAAGTCTCATTGTGCTTGACTGCTCAGCAGAATTTGGCACTGTTGACCACTTTCTCCTACTTGAAAAACACTTTTCTTGGTTATTTTCTTCCTAACACTCCCATGACTTCTTCTAGGGAATTCATATTTTTGTTGCTATTGTAAATTATATTGTTCTTTGTAATTCAATTACTGATTGTTTGTTGCCTGCATGTAGAAACATGACTGGCTTCTGTATATTTATCTTGTATCCTGAAATCTTACTAGTTTTAGTAGCTTTTCCTCTAAATTCCAGTGGATTTTCTATATAGAAAATCAAATAGTCTGTGTATAAAATACTTTTACTTCTATCTTTCCTATCAGGGTTTTATTTATTTTCCTTGCCTTATTGCACTGGCTGTGTCCTCTAGTATAATGCTGAGTAAAAAGGGGTGAGTGAGGATATCCTTGTCTTGTTCCTAATTTAGTGGGAAAGCAAGGTGAGGCCCTTTCACATCATGAAGCAGAGACAAGCTATTCTCAATATGCGCTGTATGAATACCTTACCCCTAATCCACAAACATAATAAAATGGCTATTTTTAAGCCATTAATTTTAGGAATAATTTGTTATACATTTATTGGGAAAGGCTCTTAGTCTTTTTTCTGGGCATGGAAACAATCCTGACACACTGATGCACTGGCTGGGATAGTGCCATTCACAGGATTATCTTTGCACAATTCCCTAATTCCCACCTGTCTGGTTGACTCCCAAATATTAACCCTTGTCAGGATTTCCTAAGTTGGAAATGTCCAATGTAAATGAGTTCATCCATATCAGAACATAACAACCCAAGTACTCCTCTCAGTAATTATAAAATGAGTAAATCATGTTTTGACACTTCAATTTTTAACCTAATAATTTATCATTAAACTGTTTCATGATATACTTTATTTCTGAAGATTGCTCTGACTACAATCTAGGGATGTGAGTAAAAAAGAGCAACACAGTATGGGCTTTCTCATGTGAATAAATGCTTATGTCCTTTGATGACCATCAATAACTGTTATCCAATGTACAACATCAACTGTCAGGCTCATCATCCCAACAAAATCCTCAGATCAAAGAGCCATTCCATGCTTCATGGCTACAAGCCAGGTTGCTCTGCTCAGTGATCCTCTAGCTGCCTATGGATGGGCTAGATTTGTGGGGTGTCAAGTAAAAATCTGAAAGGATTTCTTTTAGTCTTGCTGCATGAGGTAACCCCCCCATTGCTTTCAATATGCAGCAAATCTAGAGGGCTGTCCGAATGTAATTCATGTTCAAGAGAGCTGCACTGCAATACACATCTTTTCAATTGCTGGAAATTTAGCTATTAGTCCATGTCCTTCTATTTATTTCTCAGAGAAACAGAACACAAAGGAATATGATATGAAAGTAGAGATAATACTGTGAACAGGTGCAGGTCTGGGAGTTACCTGGAGTGGTCAGTTCCTCTAAATAGGAGAGCACAATTTTTAAAAAGTTTAGTTTAATCTAGAGCTGGTAGGGATTCTGGGAGTACTTTAAATAAATTGTGCACTCACCCCATTTATTGGTCCAAGATTACACTCCAAGAAATTTAAAGATCAAGATTTCAACTCAATTGTCTGAAATGTAAGATTTTTTATCAGAAATATTTTCCTTGTATCATGTCATATCCTTTTAATTGGTCTGTAAAGAGAATCCACCTTGTGAAATATTAAAATTCCGAATGGATTTTTAACAAACAAAATAGTTGATACAAACAGGTGAAAGTCAATGGGATAGTATTGACATAACATAAAAGCAGGTAAAAATAAATAACTTTTGAATGTCTAGGAAGATCTGAGGATCAGGATTAGGCTTAAAACGGAGATTATGTGGAAGGTCAGTTAAAAAATCAGTCTTTTAAAATTTTGAGTATAGTTGCTTGTTTCTTAAACTTGGGGACCTATGAACCTCAGAATAAAATAGATATCTGGCCATGAAAACATTTAGGAAAATCATTCTAGACTTCAGCATGAAAAGAAATGCTCTTAATTAATCCATAGGCATAATAAGTATGGATATTTGATTCTGTTATGAGAAATAAGTACTGAAATCATAGCACCTTCTAAAACCTAGGAAATATCACTACAGCAGCATTCTGAAAGTCAGAGCAAAATTCTGAATATAGTGAATATCGTCTTTACTTGAAGATCTTTACCAAACCCAAGCAGCAAACGTCTGTCAATATTCTGGGGGAAAAAAATATCTGGTGATATTTTGTGTAGTAATTACTGATTAAATTAGTGAATCAAGAATGGAATTCCATTTGGGGTCTCTATAAACTCTATTTGACATCTAAAATATATTGTCACAATTTTTCATTTTACAAAAATAAGTTGCTATTTTTAACTTTGAGGGGACATCAGTTTGGAAATATCTGACCTCCTGTAATATATTTTATTTTTATGTCATGAAAGTTATAAAGAGGATTTACTGTCTTTTATTATTACAACTCCAGTTCTGGTTCTGGCCATTGTATTTCCTAATTATGCCTAGAGGATGGCTTCTTATCAAGGTAGTTTACTTATGAATAATGTTCTTTGTGTAGGTTCTATAGTGGACAAGTTAGATTGCTTCTGACATCAGCCAGCAGTAAATTACCTTCCAATTTGGCTGTGTTCTAGAAGACTGAAAGATTTACTTTGTCAACATCCTGGCATTCAGATGAAAATAACCTCCTTTAGGTTTGATTTGCTTTTTGCCTAAAGCACAGAGCACTTTCCAGAGTTCCTAACTCTCTTAAGTTTGTCATTTAAAGAGACAAACTAGACTTTTCTATACCTCAGTTTGTGAAATTTGTTTTGTTTTGTCTTTAAACTTATTTCAACTGATACTAGTTAATCTGGTTCTTTTAATAAAAATTCCATTTGGCTAGAAAGTCTGAAAATGACCAGGTGCTCAAGGATTCCATGAAAATAAGTTCAAGAACATTATGTGAAAATATTTAAGGAAAAAGCACTGGGTTTCAAATATATACTAGCAGTTAGGAGATCAACAATATGGTGATAGAGAGAGAAATAATCATTTCCTTATGGATATTATTACCACAGGGAAATGATTTTGATGAAGTGTGATTCATGCTAGTATTTTAGTTGCTAGAAGATTTTAATGACAGGATTGGTATTTTAAAAAGGCATACACATTAGGATTAAAATTCCCTAATTTTAGAAAATTGTAGGTCTTATTTTAAGTTGGGCTTCTTAGCTTCCTAAAGATTAATTGAAAAAAAATCATAATACCTTTATTTGGAAGTACACTAATTATGGAAAATGAGTTTATTAGTTGGGGCAATCATTTAGAAGAATAGTTGCAACCAATTGCACTTTTTGATTTTTAGTGGATTAGTTCTTTGTAATCAGTTGGAAACTTACTAATATGAAATGTTTTGATGTTAAATTTGTTTTCAGAACTTATTTATTATTAAGAATATCATAGCAAACATTGCTAATGAGTCCATGAGAATTTCAGCTAATGTAAGGGAGAAAAAAAACCTAACAATCTCAATTCATTTTATTTATTTATTTATTTTTTTGTCTTTTGTCTGTTGTTGTTGTTGTTGTTGTTGTTATTGTTGCTATTTCTTGGGCCGCTCCCGTGGCATATGGAGGTTCCCAGGCTAGGGGTTGAATCGGAGCTGTAGCCACCGGCCTACGCCAGAGCCACAGCAACGCAGGATCCGAGCCGCGTCTGCAACCTACACCACAGCTCACGGCAACGCCGGATCGTTAACCCACTGAGCAAGGGCAGGGATCGAACCCGAAACCTCATGGTTCCTAGTCAGATTCGTTAACCACTGCGACGGGAACGAGTTCACGACGGGAACTCCTCAATTCATTTTAAATAGCATTGAAATTGTGATGAATTGTTTCAAAGTACATCTCTTCATGTCACACATTAGTTTTCCTCAACACAGCTTGCACTTGAGTTTCTCAGAACTTCTCTCTTTGGTTTCAAATTCAGCACATGATTATTTAATGCAACAGAGCTAGTTCAAGGCAAAGCAATGTTAGGTATGTGTTTCCCAAAGACAGTATTAAAAGCCATACTATCTGCAAGAAAAATAATAACTGAATTCAAATACTTTATTAAAGAATCCCCTCAGATTAAAACATGGCATTCTGCCAAACTGGATGATTTGTTTTCATTCATGCAATAGCTAAACAATCTGTCTCCATAGATTTCACCCTCTTTTTTGTGTGTGTTCTGTCACCATCACCTTGAAGTCCAAGCACAGAGTCCACAGTTCACTGCTGGGTAGTGCAAGGCAAGCAGCAAGCAGGAGGAGATTCAGCTTGCTCAGAGGGGATGGAGCTAGACCAGAAATGCTGGACCGTGGGGACACTAAAGCAACAGCTGTGAAAGAGGGCTCACACATGGAAATAAAGTCAAAATTATTGTGGGCATCCAGGAACGTCTCAATCTGGAAGAGCATGCTTGGGATACAGCTTCCAACGTGTAGAGAAGAATTAAAGCAAGTATGGGAAGTGGGCCAAATTGTCCAAAGAATTCATCTGATGGATGGGAGGCTAAAGAGAATGGGGACAGGGCCTGGTAGCTGAGAAATGAGCTGATAAGTAAAGAGAAACTGCGAGTCACAGTCAATGAGCTGGAATGGTGGGCATGCTTCTTCTCTGGACTTGACTACTCTTGGGCACATGAGTAAACGAAGCTCTGGGTATTCAAGTACTTGAAATAGAGGGTCCAAGGAGATAACAAGGGCAAGGAAGGGAGGTTCAGCTCAATGATATGATAATAGTAACAAATACCTTTTATTGATTACCTACTGGGTGTCAGATTGTGAGCTAAACCATCTACACATCTTCTCATTTATGCTTCAGTGTTGCTTTAAAAGTGTCATTATCCCATTTAGGAATGAACAAGTATTGAATTTGATCTCATTGTTTTTCGTTGATGTAGACAGAGAGTGTCCAACTTGGATACTGCTGAAGCCCTGACAACTTCCCCCAGGGCCAAGAATCATCTTGAGCATTTTCCTCTACTTTTGCTTTCTAAATTTTAAATATTTGGATAAACAACTTGCTGGATTTCATAAAAAATATTTTAACAGCTATATTAACAATGTGACAGATTTGGGGTAATTTTCCATTCAAATACTTGGCGGTTATTAAACATATCAGATTTCCTTTGCTATTTAACTGAAACTAGAATTATTTTAGTGCAACTTTAACAATTACAACAGTTCATAAAGCACTAGGAGGAAAAAGACATTGGGTAACTAGCCAAGCATGGAGCACAGAGTCTGCTCTGAATATCAAAGATGGATTTGTCATAAATCACTAGATTTAGAACATAAAATGCCCTTGTACATGAAGTATACATACACTACTACATTCTTATGTTACATAGGCACCAAAGCAGCACAGCAGCAACCTGAGTTTAGAAAAGCTTGCCAGCTTTTCCTTCCAGTTATCAAGCAGCAAATGTGTCTCTAACTATTGCTTTAAAACACCATCAAGAAAGAGTAACATCCTAAGCACAGATTCAGTTTTATGATGATCATAGAAGGGAAACTATATATATAAAATCTCCATTACAGAGAGTCTTCTGGGAGATGATGAATATAGAAGTCTGCATTTATGCTGTACACTGATTATGATATCATCTTTATCCAATAACCCGAGAAATCAACATTGCTATTTTTGAACAAAAGATAGAAAACAACCTGAAATTACTTAGGTTGCAATTAGGAGTTCTATTTTTATTAGAGCCATGCAATAGATCCAGGGAGAAATTTGTGAATTTCCACAGTATAATTTTGTTATATGTGGACAAACTTGTTAAAAACAATTAGTAACCGTTGTATAAAACCATGAATATTAAACAAAAAGCCAGATAGTATTTGCTGTCAGAGAGAAATGAAGTTCCATAACAACAACAACAAAAAAGAGTCTGAGTTTGCAACTGTCTATAAATACACTAGTTACCAAATAACAAAGAGCATAAATGACTTGTTTAGTATTGCTTAACTGTAAGAAATATTTAAGTGTCCACTAAAAATATCGGGTGTAATTATTATGTTTATCAGAGCTCTAAAGCTGAAAACCTAATGATTAGACATGCTCCAGAAACTGAGATGAATCAAGTACTTGTTTTCTAGCCATGTAAATGAACTGAGGCTTAAATTTGTGTCAAAGGAGAATCTGAAAACTTAAAGCATCAAATTCAAGTAATTTTTTTCTTTCAATTAGAAGGACATTGATAGAGTTGGAGATGGAGGAATTGCGAGGCTCTGATTTCACACTGGTGTTACTTTTGGTCTAGCCAGTTAGGAGGAGGACTTTGAGTACACTCTAACAGAGAGAAGGGGAGAAGAAAAATAAGCAAAAGTGAGGAAGGGCAGTCACATGAAAACTCAGAAATCAGCATGCAGTCTGTGTGAAACACAATGTGCAGCCATTACTCACTCCTAAGATGACTAAATTGAAAGTAGAATACACATACCTGGCATCCTTTTGTTCCCCTTATGCTTTTTTAACCCACTAAAGATACGCTTTCTCCTTGTATATAGTTGAACAAATACAAGGATAAGGGGAAAATACATATTTAGGCTCTATAACATGGTCATTTAAGTAGGTCATAATTTAATTTAGTATGGTTATATTTGATCTCTCCTATGGCTTCATGCCTAACCAAGAAAATCATGATTTTGTTAAGAAGATTAAAAAAATTTTAAGTGGATTGCACTTTGGGAATCTAGTGCTTAGGATAACCATTCCTTCGGCAGAAGAGTCTAAAATCAGCTTGACTTTCTGACTCATTAATTGCTGTTACAACACAGGGTTGGAAGTGCTGGGAAATATATTATCTGGATTAAAGGTAATCAAGTTTATGTGACTTTATTACAGTCGTACAATGGCCTTTGGATAAGAATCAACCCAGCCATAAAGAAAAGAGAGAAAATGAATTTTTGCTTTCTAGCATTAAAATGACCTAGTGATAAAATAAACAGGAAAAGAAATTCATATCATTTCAAGCTATTTTTATTTAAATATCTAAATAGTCCCACTAAATTTTCCTAAACTTGGATAACTAAACATTCACTCTACTCATAGGTTTAATAAAAGTTTGGAACTCATGGGGAAACTAAATGTTTAACTTCTTTTTCACTGTTATTAATTGTCACAAATATCTCATTCTTTATCATCCAGTATCAATTTATGACAAAAAATGTATTATGGATGCCTTCAGCTCAGACTATTTCCTGGCCAAGACACGGAAGCAACATAAATGCCCATCAACAGAGGAATGGATAAAGAAGATGTGGTGTATATACATTAAAACAGAAGGTTACTCAGACAAAAAAATTTTAAAAATTAAAAAAAGAATGAAATAATGTCATTTGCAACAACATGGATGGACTTAGAAATTATCATAGTAAGAGAAGAAAATCAGTCAGAGAAAGACAAATATCATATGAGATCACCAATATGTGGAATCTGATTTAAAAAAAATGGTAAAAAGAGCTTACAAAAGAGAGACAGACTCAAGGATTTCAAAATCAAACTTATGGTTACCAAAGGGGAAGGGTGGGAAGGAGGCATACATCAGGAGGTTGGGATTAACATATACACACTACTCTAAATAAAATAGATAAGTAACAACGGCCTACTGTATAAGCACAGGGAAACTAATTCAATACTGTGTAATAAACTACATGAGAAAAGAATCTAAAAAGGAATGGATATATGTATAACTGATTCACTTTGCTGTACATCTGAAACTAACACAACATCATAAATCAATCATCCTCCTATAACTTTTTTAAAAGTAACAAAAAATAAATAAAAGTAAGGAATTTGCACAAGATTTACGCAGCAATCTGAGTATTTACACGTTAGCAGTCTCCCTTTAAAGCACCTATCTCCATATATTGTGCACAGTCCAGTACATAAAACCAGTCTCATCCTACCCATGTTATAACTAAGTCTCTTGAAGTTGCAAAAGCAAATATGGCCTGAATTTTACTTATTCACCACTGAGCAGTTAGTTCTCAATCTCTGTTCATGATTTTCCATTTTCTTCACATGAGAGTATATATTTCCATCACAGGAAACCAAAAAAGAAAATCAAGCAATTGAATAAAAATCTCTTTAAACTTCTAAAATCTATAATTTAACAAATCTCCTAAAGTAAAAGGTGGCTTGAAACTAGTCATTGAAAGAGCCTGCCATATTTTCTAGAAAAACCAACACAATGGCTGTGAGAGGCAGCCTCTCAAAGGGCTCCTGATGATTCCCACCTCCTGTCACTCATGTCCTGTGTGTTCCCTTCCTCCCTCTCAAGTGTGGGCTAGATCTAGTGAGTCACTTCAATGGAAAGAATAGAGCCCCCAAGATTAGGTTATAAAAAAATGTGACTTCTGTCTTGTTCTTTCTCTCTCTCTTTTTCACTCTTCCCTTGTCCCCAAGCCCTTTCGGTGTGGGAAGCAACTTGCCATGTCATGCACAATTCTATGTAGAGGGAGCCAAGGTCTTCAGCCAGTAGCCAGTGAGGAGCTGAGACCTGACAGAAACTACATGAATGAACTAAGAATTGGGTCTTCCAAGGCCCACAGCCATATGAGTGGCTGGCAAGTGGATTCTCCCTGGTCAAGCTCTGAGTTGACTACAGCCCAGCAGCACCTTCACTGCAGCCTTGTAAAAGCTCCTGAGTCAGAGGAACCCCCATCAAGCTGAACTTGAATTTCTGACTCAGAAACTGTGAGATGATAAATATTTATTGTTTAAATGAACAACACTAAAATATATACTAGTTTTCTAGAGCATCAGGGAAAAACAGAGTAAGTGACTAAGGAAATCAGATTCTCATCAGTTTTGCTAATGATAATGCCTTATAATGAATAAGAAAAGGAAATATGACTTCTGAATTTTGTATACAGGACATTGGGGAATATTTTTCCCATGAAACTTTTCTAAGGAATCTACTAGTGAATTAACTTCAGATAATCAAAAAGATGAGTGAAACATTGACATAGAACTCATTTAACTAAATTAAAGTGTTTTGCTCTAATCTGACCTTTTTTTTTTTTTGTCTTTTTGCCTTTTCTAGGGCAACTCTCCGCAGCATATGGAGGTTCCCAGGCCAGGGGTCTAATCTGAGCTGTAGCTGCCGAGCTACACTAGAGTCACAGCAACGCCAGATCTGAGCCGCCTCTTCGACCTACAACCACCGCTCACGGCAATGCCGGATCCTTAACCCACTGACCTGACTTTTCTAAAAGTCCCACCATGTAATCCAGAAGTTCTAATGATCTCCTGGGGACCTTCATCCCATTGTGTTGATAGCTTGACCCTGTACAAGTAAGTTTGTATTTGGTACAAATTCACTTTTTCAAAACTATGAGGTAAAATATAAAGAACAGCAGGTGAATATGTTTTTAAAAAAGGAGACATGATTTTCCAACCAAAGTGGAAAAGTGTCCTGATTCACAGGGCATTGAGAAAAACACCAGGAGAACTTACTTCAGTGGTAGGGGAGATCGTTTCAAAACTAAGGCTGTTGTGTTCCCATCTAACAAATCTTAAGACCTGATGGAATCAAATGGTTTCTAGCAACTTAACAGTGTCCTCAAAACAAACCTCAAGAATATTTTTAGGTATACCAAAATATCCAGCATCTGTCAAGGTAAAATTCACAAATTTTGTTATTCATTCAAAGATTACCAGGCATAAAGAAAACTGCGAAAATACAATTCACCTAGCAAAGAAAACTCAGTCAACTGAAACTGATTCAGGATGGACACAGGTGTTTTTTTTACAGAAGTGTCTGGGCTAGAGCTCCAATTGGAGCTGCAGCTACAGGCTTATGCCACAGCCACAGCAATACTGGATCCCTAACCCCAATGAGCAAGACCAGGGATCAAACCCACATCCACACGGAGACCATATTTTTTGTAACCTGCTGAGCCACAATGAGAACTCCAGTAGTTATATTTATTATTCACTTTTTCAGTTAAAATAGTATAAATGTATCTGTTAAATAGTAATTAAATAGATTTTTTATAAAGGCATTTTACTTGCATTTCCAATGGAAATAACTTAGAGCACAGCCTTAATGTGATGAAGAAAATATTCAAAATAAGGAAGACTCCTCCTTATTTTCTGTTTTTGATGTACATGTTAAATCATTTTTCCTCCTCTATTACTGAAAAATATAGTGCAGACTAAAAATGATAAAATATTCATTAGCAAAAATACTTTGTAAAATATTAAAAATTAATTACTAATTTAAAAAATGTTAATTACAGTGAATAGTTTTATTTTTGACTGGCTTAAGCATGCACACTAGAAAATGTTTGGATAATTTAAGATAGTATCTAAATATATTCTCAAAATATCCTAATACATTTTTAAAATATATACATTTGTATGCCTCTGCTCAATTTTACAGATAACACTTCAAGATGATAGTCTAGGATTGGCATACATCAGCATTAATGTTATCTGTAATGCTAACTTAAATTGTTTTTCCTTGGAGAATTCTTCAAAGAAACTTTAATATATGTATCTTTACTTTTTTCACATTTTATTTCAGAAATCTTCACTGAGGATTATACTTCCTTGGTGACTTTCAACACTTTATTTTTCTCAAGTGATTCTATAACTTAAGAAAGGACACAATCCAATCTCTTATAAAATGGCCTTTGTTATAAAAAATGCCCTTATTTCCTTCTGTAGAAAAGATACACTAAAAATAAACCTAGCTTTCTTGTTGCTTTCCTGTCTTCTTTACCATCCCTCTTCACTCCTCCTGGTGATCGGTAGCCATGCAGGCAGGTTTCTTTCACTGCCTTTGAAAATTGCTTTTATTATTTACCGCACCATCTCTGAAGCTAACATTATTTTTTCCATTTTAAATATTAAATATTTTGATTTTTCCATTTCAGGAATTTTTTGCAAGCCCAGCCATTTTTGCTGTATTTGTCAGTCAAGGGATTAAAAATAAATTAACTAAAATAAATCGAGACTTTTCTGTCCTTATAATAAATTATATTAGTTACTGGAGTTCCCGTCGTGGCTCAGTGGTTAACGAATCTGACTAGGAACCATGAGGTTGCGGGTTCGATCCCTGACCTTGCTTAGTGGGTTAAGGATCTGGCATTGCCGTGAGCTGTGGTGTAGGTTGCAGACACGGCTCGGATCCCGCATTGCTGTGGCTCTGGTGTAGGCCAGTGGCTACAGCTATGATTAGACCCCTAGCCTGGGAACCTTCATATGCCACCGGAACGGCTCAAGAAAAGGCAAAAAGACAAAAAAATAAAAATAAAAATATTAGTTACTACCAAATGTGGCAAATACTCTGGGTCACTCAGCACCATTACAACCCCCTTCTCCCTTGCTTTCCTCTGTGGTAAAGCTGGAAAATTAAATTCTAAAATCCCAGCCTCCTTTGAGGCACTGGGGATACAAAGTGAATAGAGAGACAGCACAGGTAAGAGGCAACTGATATACTGGTCACTAGAAGACGATGGGAAAAGGGCTGTGGTGAGGAAGTGTGCAAACAAAGGGCTCTGGGAGTAAATAGGTATATTGACCATTTACCACTCACTTCATGTCCACAATCTCTGGAGGTAAAGTTGAGAGAAACACGTGCCAAATGCAAAGCATATCACGACAGCCTGAGGTTTTGCTCTGAGATGGAAGTAGGGAAGCCTTTCCCATTTCCTACTTTAGTCTGTGATTTGGGAAGGATAATTTTTTAAATGGCACCAGAACACATTACAAAACCAGAAACCAAATTCATTAGCTTTCTTCTATATTCAGCACTTTATTTCCTCTTTTTACACTTTCTGCGAACAGGTCCATGGAGTCATCTTGAGTGCACTTTTGTTCTCCCCTTATGTATCCAGGCCGTCACGTGGTCCTGTCGATTCTTCCTTGGCTCTGTACTGTAATTTTCTCTTCTAATGTCTTTCTTTTTCTCACTGACATTGCATTAGCCAAGGGTCTGATTCACCTTCTTCCCAATTTTATAATGATTTCCTATCTAATCTTTTGGGTTCTAGTCTATCCTTCCAACCACACCTCTATTCTATTCTCCAATTACTTTTTACAATGATCATCTCAAAACCCTTAAATCGTGTGAATTGCCTGTGGAAGACTGATCATTGTTCCCTATTCATTGCCCCCTCCCTGTTGGCCTTGGGACTCTGCAGCGCCTCCCACTGTGGGCTTAGCCATGACACTTGCTTTAGCAGTGAAATGTGACCGAGTGAGGATGTGCCAGCCTGTGCTGCACCAAAGCCGAGAGGCATCATGTCTCCCCTTGAAATCTCATGTGCCTGAGGAGAGCAAGTCCCTGGTAACCATGGTGGCCCCAGGCTGAGCCCCAGAATGATGATAGGAGGGACACATCTGAACCTGAATTGGAAGCCTGGAGTCTAGCCTGACCCAACCAACCCCAGTCAAGGTCAGCAGAAACACAGCCTACCAGCAACCTCGTGAGCGTGAAAGTCAATGTTTGCTTTTGCAAGTCATTGAGGTTTAGAGGTTGCTTGTTACAGAAAAATTGGTGAAGATACTGCTCACAGAAGCTCTTGGGCTTCTCTTTCAAGGAAGATTTTGCCTCTTCTTTCCGGGTCTCAGTCTTGCTCTTGCATGAATATCGGGCAGATGGGTCTATGCTTTGCATCACAGATGTGCATCTGGAGTCCTATTTTTTGGCCAAGTTCTCCACCACATTATACCTCTTTCAAAGCTGTACTCTAATCTTGCCTCCAGAAAGTCTCACTGATGAGAAATCCATGCTCTGAATTTCAGGTTGAACTACTCCTTCAAACTTTGCATACGTTATACTGCATTTCTATTAGTCTCTTCTATTGCAATGGGACCTTTTATGTTAAAAAGTGAAATTATGAGCTGGAAGAAGTTCTTTGAGGGGGTGATAAGCACAGACACGGCTTGTTGCATAGTTTACTTGATATAAAATATCTTAGTTAAGTTAGTTATTTTTTATGTCTCCATTCACTGACTTTAAATTGGGGATAAAAATCCCTAACTTAAAGGAGAGTTGTAAGGAATAAAGGTGATAACAGAATCAAGTTCTAATGTCAATCACATGTAAGGAGGAGTAGAAACTCCTACTAGGCATGATTATTGCTATTAATTTGAAAGTTCTTAAGATAAAGAATAACATTAATAACTTAAAATCCCTACCACTTATTACACAGTGAGTCAATATTTTCTACCCTATTCCAGTTATTCAAAAACAATAATTTATTGCAAAAAATAGGCCTTAAAATGGTTTTGGTGGTCATGGCAGTGATTAAAATACTTACTTATATCTACCCATCCTTTTTCTGGGGACAGACTCTTGTCAGGCTCCAGTCAGCACCAAGGAATCTGCAAACTTCTCTGCCTGAGTTCCCTCCCATGTATTTACCTTTCCGCAGTTTGCAGCCTTCAGAAGCTTAAGACTGCTTTCCTTTGTCCTGTCATTTTTATCCAATTTTTTTCTTTCTTCTTTGAAGATACTATATAAGCTGGAATTTTAAGCTACTCTTTTTTGTTTTTTGTTTTTTTGTTTGTTTTTTGTTTTTTTGGTCTTTTTGTCTTTTCTAGGGCCTCACCCATGGCATATGAAGGTTCGCATTAGGGGTCTAATCAGAGCTGTAGCCGCCAGCCACAGCCACAGCCACAGCAACACCAGATCCTTAACCCACTGAGAGAAGCCAGGTATTGAACCCGAAACCTCACGGTTCCTAGTCGGATTCGTTAACCACTGAGCCATGATGGGAACTCCTAAGCTATTCTTTTTCAGTAATTTTTTTTTTTGGTTGCTCTTTTTTCTTTAAGTTTTCTTCCATGTGATGTGAACTGCAGCCATTATTAAACTGCTTTTCTCTTTTTGTTAGAGTCTCAGCTGAAAACTTAAGATGGGTAAAGCTCTACTTCTCCTACTATTCATTCATTCATTAGTTCTTTCCCTTGTTCATTCCTTCTTCCTTCCTTCTAGTCCTTCTGATAGGAAGCTAGCATAACCTGGAATAAGAGAAGAACAGATAGTGATCAGAAAGTCTTTTCCACATATTTTGGCAAATAACGAAAACCAAGTCTGACGAACTTGAACCAGAAGACAGCTACTGCTAGAAGCAGAATCATAAGGAGTGCAGACATGGGGCATCGAAGCAGCTCTGAAAGGCCAGGGACAGAGGACAGGAAGGTTCTCCTGAAACAGACTGGCGTAGTCAGTGCCTGCTGGATAACTGAACTTCACCTGCTTTATTTCTATTTATTTTTTTTATTTTTCTATAGCCTTGCATAATTTTCTTAAGGTGCAAAGTCTGCAGAAAAAGCATCTAGTTTGCCTAAATAGGTACAATTTGCACCTGAATGCATGGTACTGAGAGAGGAAAGAATGTTCCAGAAAGAGTGCGGGCCTCACTGCAACTTCTGGAATTGATTGACCCTTCCAGTCAGACTACACAACTTGATGCTGCTGTGAAGGAAACTGCAGTGTTGTGTGAAAGGGAGAATGGATGTGGAGGTGCAATAAAAGTCCATTCCCAGGCCACTTAGGGAACAGACACAGCAAGGTACCCAGTGGTACAGCCAAGAACCACCAAACGTCCGAGGTGGATGAGACAGGCAGCTTCAGGACCTTACAGGGTGGGTGGAAAGAAACTTGAGGGGACCAATCTCTTCCTTCATCATCTCCTGCTCTGTCATCTATGTGTGCCCTAACTCCTGACCTACATCTCTTCCATCTGTAAAGAAGCTGATAGTAATCTGCAGATTTCCTTGTAATATTAGTTCTTACACACCCTGGGTGTTCGTGGTCTTAGATCTCTTTTTAGGACTACCTGCTGCTTTCAAGTTGCTCCTCTTTGCTGTAGCTCGTGAAACACAGTTTTGGGCCTGTGTGTGTCTGCGAATGTGTTTTCATCACATCCCTCATATAACCCCTGAATTCACTATCATTGTCTTGCACGCATGGACTACCACTGAATTAACATGTAATTCTTCAGAAGCAAAGTATGGCTGCCAAATGAGCATTAAACATTGGCCCTTGCAACTTCGTCTTATACATGGGCTCATTTCTGCGGTCTCCCATCCCCCATCCTTCGCATTTGGCTTTGGTGATAAGTGATTTTGGAATTTTCCACATTTATGCCCTCAGGTAAAATTGTTAAAAACAAAACAGCCTGTTCTGAACACCTGAGACTATCCCTGAGGTGAGGCATTTCTCTGGTTTCCATTTTTAAAAGCACTTTGTTAAATTTCTTTTTTTCTTTCACTAAAGTATAGCTGCAGTACAATATTATATAAGCAACAGGTGTACAATGTAATGATTTAAAATTTTTAAAGGCTGTACTCCATTTATAGTTATTATAAAATACTTTCAACATCAAGACCAATCAAATTAACTCTAAAAGCACTTAATAGAGAGACACTAATTTGTACTACCATCCAGGTTTTATCTATTTTATTTTGAAGCCTTAGGACATCAAAAGCAGTCTGCATTCAAAAAGGCAAGAAGAAAAAAGTATTTTATTGAGATTATACTATCAGCTATGATTCTCAGCACTGGGTTTTCATATACACATGTTGGATTGTCCATCCAAATTAAAATTTGGCACAGTTGTACATCATACAATTGTAGATCTTTACCCTCGAAGATCTTGGATGAACTTTAGAAAAAAAGTTATTTAGAAATAATTATAAACTTAAAACTTTCGAAAGTAAGAAGTACAAAAAGGCAAAAATAGCAACAGTTTTTAATAAAAACTCCTATACGTCTTTTATCCCAATTTAACTTTTACCTAAAATATTCTTAAAATTTTGCCCCATTTACTTTATTTGTGTGTGTGTTTTATTTTCTGAATCACTGAAAATTTTTGCATAAATCAGGGCCCTTTGCCCTTAAAGTCTTCAATGCATATTTCCAAAGAACAGGGATATTTTGTTCCATAGCCACAATAGAGTTATCAATTTGAGAGAGCACTCCTGTATAATCTGTTGTTTGCATTACAATTTCATCAATTGATCCAGTAATGGGTTTTTCCTTCCTTAAAGATTCCCCTTTAGGACCTGTTATTGCATTTAGTCATCCTATCTCTTTACTTCCTTTTAATCGTGAATGTTTTACAGTCTTTGTCTATTTTTGAAATCAGCATTTTTTAATAAATGCTCTTTTGTCTTAAATAGACCACTTCTTATTTTAATTTTGTTTGATGTCCTCTCACTATGGTGGTGATGCTGTCTGTGCCTGTCTCAGGGATCTGAGGCTCCTGGGATCCATTTGCTCCCCACTGGTGATGTTAATTTTGATCACGTGGCCAATATGTTGTCCAATTTCTGCACTGTACTGTTACCAATCAGCAATCTGTTAGGATGATTCTTTACAACCATGTAAAAATCCTGCTCCTTGTGTGTATATAAATTTATCCTAGATTGACTATCCATTGATAATTCTTGCTTGATGCAGTCTTTATCATAATTTTCCATCTCTACTGTCCCCTCCACTTTTAACATTTGACTTCTCCTCCTATCATTTCTTTGTCTGCCTATCTACTTTTCTATCAATCCATTATCTGTCTAACTATCTAGCCATCTATCCATCCATCCATCATCTACTTATCCATTCATCAATCTATCATCTATCCATCAATAATCTACCTATTGATTATTGGTGTATACTGATAGATTTCTCTTTCTTCCAATTGTTTAAAATTCTTTCAAGTTCTTAATTATTTTGGTGCTCAAATTGTCCTGGATTTGGTCAGTGGGAACCCCTTCCACCTGGCTCCTAGGTCTTTCTTCTAGACACCAATCATTTTTAAAGCACTTTAATTTCTGACACCAAAAGAAATTCTATGCCCCAGTGCTAGAATCGACTGTTGATTTGTGGAGCCATGGCTCCTTTTTAGGGGGATGGTATTAGAGAGCATGGTCTGCATGCTCAGTACAGCACAATGATTTTTATTTATAAAATACCAGTAATGTTTTTTGGTGATAATGATATTAAATTATGGTTAATGATATTTATATTTAATTGCTTGCTGATTATCAATGAGTTTATTGGAAGATATTGTGTACTCATATTTTTAATATGAGGGTGAATACCAATTTTCATGTGGTTAAAGTAAAAAATATATTTTAAAAATTGTGACTCCTATGAATCTGTTTTGTCCCAAATCATAAGGTATCCATCCAACCGCAAGCTGGCTTGGTGATAATCTCTTCACGAATGGGTCTTTTGTGGTCAGGCTCTGCCGTCTGCTGTAGGATTTCTTTCAAAGTGAACTCTTTGCTTGGTTTGGCTGATGTGGACACTAAGCCCTGGAGTAGAGGAAAATGGGCTAATTTTTAAAGCTTTTCCTCGCTTAAGAGGAATGAGTCATTCTGGATCTGAATTGCACGGGGCCATAGAAAATATACAGCCTTCCCTTCTCTTTACTGCATTGAAACAGTCGTCTTAGGAATCTTTTTTCCCTTGTTTCTTGGCAGAGTCAGAAGGCACTAAAAACCTGGCTGGAATAAAATTTTGTGGGTAGAAATTCTGAGGCAGGTTCCAATACAGGTAAAGCCTTCCTTTCTCCGGCAACGGGGGAAAAGAGACAAGCCTGGAAGAGGTTTTCTACAACCAGGTATGAATAACATCACATAAAATACAGATCGCTTTGTACAAATTCTCTCTTTTGATTTGAAAGTTGTTTCTTTTCATGTTTAAGCTACTTTTCTCAGTAGTGTTATTAAAAATTATCTGAAATAAGGAAAACATTCTTGGCTTTATTATTATTTTCGATAAATTGTTTGCCCAAGCTTTCATAGAAACTTTCATTTTTCTTCATTAGTTAAAGTAGTTGTGTCCCATTTTTCATTAAGATTTTCCAAGGAATGACCAAGTCAAAGAATTGAAAGTTTGATGAAAGTCACGTATGTAACTCCAGAAGTTAAAAATGTTTTAAAAGTATTACTTTAATAAATATCTTTCTGTTGCTTTATGTATGGGTAACAACCTGAAAACATTATTTACTTTTTTGTATCATTAACGATTGCTTTGGCAGTTATCTTTAGAGCATCCAGGGAGTTAAACTTTTAAAAAAATCATTTTTTCAACACTTGAATGCTCATAGTATAAGTTACTCAAAGTTTGCTGGGATTGTAAAATGACTACAATATAGGAAATACTAGACCTAGACAATACTAAAATATTATAACATAATCATATAGTAATATCATAATAATATATATGTAATAAAATGACTAGGAGAAAACTTACAATTTTCTCTCAATTTACTAATGTTTATATTTTAGATTTTCTGTAGAAATCTTCAAATCAAAAGATAGTAAGATTAGAATAATACCTAAAGGTCGTTCAGCTGCAACCTCTAATTGCTATTTGAATAGTCTTTTTACTACTGCAAACTTCCATCATCTAACCTCTGCTTAAATTCCTTCCACATTGTTGCGGAAGCTAGTGATTTAGGGAGCAGTCCTTTCTGGACAAAAGTAACAAGTAGGAACTCTTGCCTGAATTGTTGAATCAAAGTCAACCTCCTTATAAACTGCACTCATTGGTTCAATTTATATTTTCCAAGACACCAATATTTCTAATCTATCTGCTTCACACAGGCAGATCTTAAACTATTCAAAGCTACCCAGGGCTAAGAATGAAGCTATTACTTATTACTTCTGTTCCACATACATGATTGTAGATAAGACTGCTCTATTGATAAAAAGTGATCCTAAAGCCTTTCACATACTTAATTAAATAAAAAATTATCCCTTTAAATAATTTTCCCATTGACTATTTGGACTCAAGTATAGGATTGTACATTTAATAATATTAAATTTTTTATTAGATTTGTTGTATTCTTCCAGCTGCTTGAAATATGCCCACATTTGTTCATTTGATGTATTAGCTAATCCATCGTTTACACAGTTAACAAGTTCTTCCTGCTTAAAATAGTTTCGCTTGGTTTCCATGACACGCTTTCCTGTTTTCCCTCTTAGCACTCTGACTACTCTTCCTTAGTTACTTTGTAAATGCATTATTCCTTGCCCATTCCCATTACTCCTCAGGGTCCCCTGATAAGCCTTCTTCCATTCTCAATCTACACGTACTCTTTGTGTAATTCCATTCATTCCCTTAGCAAGGGTTCTTAATCTAGAATTCAAAGAGGGGCTTCAGAAGGTTCATAAACATTGCCAGCATATATTCATTTTTTTATCATAGCATTCACCAGGTTCTTAAAGGCAAGGGTGACAAATTAATAATAATAACAACAATAATAAAGTAATCTATATATTGTTGAATCCCATATTGTTCCTCATCGTAATCTCTCTCTTAATTATCACTCACCACACTGAAATCCTCCTGTACCCTCCAAACCTGCTTTTCCTCCTTGGTCCTAGTTTGATGCATATTATCACCATCCAAATAGGAGGTCATGCTGGAAACATTAAAATATGTTATAACTCTTTCCCTTTTCTTCTATCCCATGTGAAGAATGCAATAGATCCCAGATTTCTATCTGCACTACCTCGCCACCCTCATGGGTCTTGCCACCCTCCATTCCCACCAGGAAAGCCACCAGTATCTCCTGCCCCTGTAACAGCTTTCTAAGTGCACTCCCTGCCTTCAGACACAGCCCCTCCAATCTGTTCTCCAGCCCAAGGACTCTTCCAAAAATTAAACTGATTTTGTTATAGTTTAGCATTAAAATTTTACATTTGTTTCCATTATTCAAAGAATAAACACTTTTGTAAAGACTGTACTTTTGCATGCAGGGCTTTATGATCTTTCTCTGTAGGCATCATGCTATTCAACCCCATTCGCAGCCTGTGTTCTAGGAACACTACATTTCGAGATCATCTAAGACTTCACAATCCTGCCTCTGGAATTTGGGAGGTTCTGTTCCTTCTCCCAGCAACACTTGTTTCCCTTCCCCCACTATTCCTCGAATCTTCTTGGCTCAGGTAGGATATCATGTCTGCTAAATTAGATCATAGGCCTGATGGATGGAACCTAGGTTAGATACCTCTCCTAGGTAACCCCATAGCTCTCTGAACTTCCTCTGAATTAGCATTCACTAGAAGCTTCAGCATCAATCTGCATTCCCATAATCTTCCAGAGTATCTCTCACTCCAACTTCCTCAAATATACTGCTAAGTAAAATCAGTCTTTGCTGTGCAATGCAGCTTCAAGACAAGCCTCACAAACATACCCTCAACCAGACTGCAAACACTGAATTCATCCTAAGGGGAAATTTTGAAGCTTCCACTGACATTTCCTCTAATTTATTTAAATGTATTTCCCTATTGCTTCTGTATGGCTGCAAATGCTCCAATGAGAGGGACTGAACCCCTTCCCCTCAACCCCTCTGTTCCCACGGTTTTATTCCTAATATAAATCTGGCACCAGGTTCAATAAATAGTATAGCATTCACAAGTTTTCTGAATGTATCTATGACTTCTATGATTTCAAATAAAGCTGGGCTGAAGATAAGCATTTCAACTGAGTAAATTTAGACCTCCCTCTAGTCAATATCTATTCACCAGTACCCCTTGGGTAGAGCAATTTAATGAGCAACAGATTCTAATTGTAGAGTTTTTTTCCATTGTAACCACACATCCATTCATAGAAATTTTGTCAAATGCCTTAATGAAACCCATGTGTACTCTGTTTACAGCTGATATTACTCCTAAACTTTGAGAAAACAAATAGAATGTGAAAAACTCAGACTCTAAAATGGAGCACTGTTCATACCTGAGGAGCTCACAGTCTATTTAGGGAAAGGAGTGTAAGTGAATAGCTCACAATATCACAGAGGCCATAAAAGAGCAATGAGGAAAGCAGTGTGCAAGAACAAAGAAAAGAAACACACCAGCTCTGCAGCTGATCCACCACAATTTATTCCTTGTTTGTACCCATTCTGGTTTCCAGCGATTACAAAATTCCTTTCCACTGGCTCACATCTCAAATACTTAACCAATTGCTCTAGAACTTTGCCTTAAATCTATAACAATGCAATGAGTTTCAGGATTAAAAAAAAAAAATGGAAGGAAAAAGATGATGCATCTGTGGTTGTTGAAGGTACCTTCTGAAACTTTCTGAAACCAGGGTAACATTTGTTCTTCTATACTGTTTCTTAATGACTGCTGATGGTAGCTGAAGGCTCTCTGGGACAGGTTCTTTAAACAATTCATCTGGGTCCAGAAAATTGGATTCATTTTGAGTAGCTGGGTGCCCTCTTACAATCTCTTCACTAATCTTTCAGTTTCAATTCCCCATACCCAATATATTTTCCTCTCTTTCCAGTCTGAAGATTATTCTCTTTGACAGGGAAGACAGAAATAAAATAGGAGGTTCTTACTTCCTTTCTCTGTTTCCTGTTTTGCTAACTTTATACCATCTGTCCATAATCAATAGGATTACTTCTTACTTCTTTTCTTGCTCAGGACAGAACTAAAACATGTTATTCTCAGCTTCTTCTGAACTTTAGTCTTTATGACACAGTACTATTCCTTTGATTAGATACTGAAGGTTCACACTTTACATTTCCTTAGCTGTCACTTTTTTTCTAGAGCAGATAAAACTTCTCAAATAACACAACGTTAATCAGAAGTTCATTTGTAGATACTGGAATGTCATTTAATGGCCGTGTTGTACCCTCTTTCACAGATGTCTACCAGAGATGCTTCAGGGCTAAATGATTTTCCTCTAGGTAACTTGTTAATAAATAAACAGGGGGGCTGCTACTGAAACTCTTCTGGCTCCAAGGATACTCCTCTTGCCAGAAGTCTCTGTTTCACCTCATTATGCTGCTTTTCTCTATTCCAGATATAGCAGAACTTTCTATTTGTTTAAGTGAAAATCTTCTTTTGGGTCTTTTAACATTTAAAATATTTCTTCCTATAGATGGTGTCCATTACTTGTTAAATTTATCTTCAGTACCTCAGCTATTTTTTTCACTACTATCAAAGCTTTTTTCCTCCCATTACATCTTATAACTAGTTGTTACTTGCATTGACTAGACTTTGAAGCAGCATCTCATATATTATCATTCATAAAGCACTGTGATATTTTCTGTACCACGTGATGCTTACATATACATATATTCCCATACAGAAAGATCACTGCCTTATTTGTTTTGCTATAGCATTTAGCATAATGCTGTATCAGTGCAGACATTTATAAATGATGTTTATAATGTTTTCTACTTAGTTATGTTTCAGAATAAACTGAGATCTTATATTTAAAATAACGACTATCATAAAAATACCTGTTCTTTTTTATAAAACATCTATATTTAAATCTCATGCTCTTACTGTCATTTAAAAATAAAACATCTCACTGATGTATTATTATTGCTGGATTGCTTCAAAATAAAATTGTAAATACATATGAAAATGAAAGCGTATAATCTTAAAAATGACTTAGGATAATCACATTCTTTAATATCTTTGGCCAAAAAAACACAACAACATCACTCTAAGAAACTGAGCAGTTTTTGTTTGTATGTGAGAAAATGATCATGAACTAATTCATTTTTATTTCCAATTTACATAAAAATACAAATAACTGTATTAGTAAGTGCTCCTAATTTGTTCTTTGCTTGAGAATGGTAACCTTACAGGATAAGAATTTGTTCCTAGAGCTTATTCAGCTGGACTATTCTCTGTGTGGACATGTGGGTACAGTTTCTCGTTCTGGGACTTATAATGGTGATTATGATGTATTATAAGAATAAACATGTTGAATAAATAAGCACTTTCTCCCCTGAGGATAGTATAAAATATATGAGTCTAACTAACCTTAGTAGAAATTTTGGTTGCAAAATAACCAAATAACTTTATCACAAGAACAGTTCTAACACCTCATTAGATATTGTCTCTTGCGCTGTGAATCATTTTACATTATTATTCTATTACAAGGATACCCAGCATGATGCAATTCATGTTTATTTTTTCACAGCTTTCTTATACTTAATAGTCTGTTCTGACCAACTTGATTATAAACTCACTAGTAGTAGGAATTATTCATTATGTGATCCCATTTTTTTTCCCCTCCCTGACACCTTCCCTTCTATCAGCTCTTAGAGTTTAGAGTACTTCTGAGCACACAGTAACAAGACATTAATGTCTGTTTAAAAGCTAGTTTTAAATGAGATAATTAATTAATTAATTTAATTAAAGAGATAATCCTTTGGGGTGCTTTAGTGTAGTTTTCTGGAAGATTAAAAAATGGATTATATAATAATAAGCTATTGAATCTTTAGACTTTTTAGTCCTGTATTATTTCCACCCTCATAAAAAGTCTGGCATATACATCTAAGAGATTGCTAATTATAGGGAAACAAAACCACCAGAGCTTCTCAATGAAAAGTATGCACACACTTACTGCTGCATTATTTACTACAACATACAATAAATTAGTATTTCTACCTTAAAACAATAATCTGGCATCTCACTTTAAGAGGGTAACTAGTTTTAGACCTATGATGTCCCCCAAAACACCTAAATAAAGCCTGGATAAACACAAATGAACTAATAGCTACTTTAGCAGTAAAAAGAGAAAAAAATTGTATGCCAGCAGATTTTAAGGGGCCAGGATTTCAGAGAAAGGAGAAATGCTTTAAAGTGAGCCCTACATTCTCTGCTCCTTTCCCCCTTGGTATTTCTAATTCCCAAACTACATCAAGTGAGAATGAGAAAAAACGAGCATAAAATTTCAGTTTAGAAATTTCAATAGAGTTTTCAGCAGTCTCAGTAGTCAGATGAAGAGAAAATAAAAATGGAGATTCAAGACCCACCAGCTAGGAAAATACCCCAAGATTCCAGTCAAACCCTATGAAAGACTACACCTTAGGAATAAAAGCAGAGGGTCTATAGACTAAAAACTTTGGATTAAGGGGATCAGTGTTTTTTTCTACATGTGTCTCAGAAGAAAGGCAAATTCTCTCTGTAGGAAGATAGCATAATCCAGAGCTTCACACAATGCCAGGACCAAATGACTGAAAATAAAGAGAAAAAAAATGAACAACAGAAACAGATTAAGTCTGTAGCCTACCTATCACCCTGAATGTGCTCCCCCATCACATCAGAAACATATGAACACATGCTTCAAGTAGAGGAGATAGCAAAAAATAGACTGGAGTATAATACTTTTGGGGGCTACAATTCTCTGATAAAATTCTGCATCTCAGCATCTGAATTCATAACAAAAAATATCAAATGGACATTTTGGTACTGACAATCACACTAATGAAAATTAAAAGTGTAATAAATGGTTTAAACAGTAGAATAGGCACAGGATTGAGGAGCTGGGATATAGATGAATAGATAATATCCAAGTACAAGCACATAGAAAGATGGAAAATATAGTATAGAAAGAGAATTAAAATCATATAAGATAAAGAGGCAAACTCTAATGTGCATATAATTAGAATTTCACATTGAAAGGAGAAACAATGGAATATAAGCAATACTTAAAGAAACATTCCCTTAAGACTTTCCAAAACTGAAGAAAGACACCAACCTATAGATTCAAGAAGTACTATGAAACTCAAGCAGAATAAAGAAAAAAACATACAGAGGCATTTATAAAAAGCTGAAAACCAAACACAAAGAGATTAAAAATATCCAGAGGAAAAGTAATTCTTTTTAAAGGAACAAAAATAAGTCTGTTAGCTAACATTTCAAAAAAAGGATTAAAGCAACAGGAAAATAAAATATATTCCTGAAAGTGGTGAAAGAAAATAACTGCCAATCTAGAAATCAATGCACAGCCAAGATATTCTTTAAAAAAAAAAGACAAAATAAACACACCTTCAAATAACCAAATACTGGGAGAACTTTTTGCCATTTGAACAATATTAAAATATATGAAGGCTCTTTTAGAAGGGAAATAATTCCTGATGAAATTATAAAATTGCAAGAAGAAATAGATAAACAACAAGGACCTACTGTATAGCACAGGGAACTATATTCAATATCTTGTAATAAACTATAATAGAAAAAAATCTAAAAAATAATTATATATGTGTGTGTATGTGTAACTCAACCACTTTGCTGCACCTGAAACATTGTAAATTAACTATACATCAATAAAAAATTAAAAATGCAAATATCAAAAATATAAGAAGGAATCAAACCATTACAGAACAACTGAGTCTAAAATCTTACCAAAATATCATCAGCTCAAAAAACCCAAAATCTCATCATCTAAATCATCTATACCAGGTATTGGTGAATTTCTGAGATATGATTCATCCTGGGGAAAAATTCCTCTCCATGTGTGGGCCTATGAAATTGGAAAATTTTTACTCCTACAATAAAATGGTAAGAGAGGCATAGGATACACACATTCCCATTCTAAAAGGGAGAGACTGGAAGGAATAAAGGGGTCACCAGTTCCAAGGAAGTTAGAAACATATCAGGAAAAATTCCATTAACTTTAAAAACCTGAGGCTTATTCTCTATAACTCTACGCTTCATGCTCCAGGCCCACAATGGCTCTGCTGGCCTTTACCCTCAGAGCTAACCCTTTATCTTGAAGGGTAGCATATGTTTGCAGATGAATAGCTCTATCAGCCCATTTCCCAACTGAAGAAATTTGGAAATCCGACAGTCTTCTCTTTTTTGTCTTGCTTTTGCTTAGGTCCAAGTTGACAGTGTTTCTGCTGTTATAACATTCTCGAACACTGTGTAAATCTCCAATTTCTGTCATGGGGGTCTACAGCATTGGACAAGGTCCTCCGTAGCTATTTTCTGGATAACTCCACCTATCTACTCCTGGATTCGGCTGAGATGTTGGGTGGATCCATGTATCAGATGTCCGATCTCTTTAGCAAAGTATGTCCAGTCATACCCTTGAACTTCTTTCCAGGGCACACTTTCTCAAACATGAATTATGAAATTTTAGCATCCCCAGCAATCTGAATAGACCAAGAACCTCCAAAATCATCAAGTTCTGGGTTCCATTTTGCTTAGCAATTTACCTCTTTCCTCCCATGTTCTACTATAAGCTTCAAGGAGAAATCAGACCACCCCTCAAAGCTATGCTTGGAAATCTCTTCAGCTAATTATCCAGTTTCATCACTATTAAATTCTATTTTCCACACAACAATACAACATAATTCAGCCAAGTTTTCAACTGTTTTATAATAAGAATTGCCTTCCCTTTATTTTCCAGAAACATGAACATTTCCTTCTGAGCTCTCACCAGAAATGTCTTTAATGTTCATCCATTCTTCTCCCCACAGCCTCTTTGGGAGTGATCTAGGCTTTTCCTATCACACTTCTTAAACTTTTTCCATGCTATGCCCTTTGCCCAAATTTACAGACACTTCCACATTTTTAGGTATTTGTTACAAAAAGACTCCATTTAATAATATGAAAATAAGTATTAATTTCTTAGGGCTACTGTAACAAATTACTATGAACTTGGTGATTTAAAATAATAAAAATTTAATCTCTCACAGTTCTGGAAACTAGATGTTCGAAATCAAGGTGGCAGCATGGCTATGGTTCCTGTGATTTCTCTAGAGGCAAATCCTACTCTGCTTTTTCCAGCTTCCAGTGTCTTCAGGTGTTCCTTGGCTTGTGGCTGCATAATTCCAGCCACTTCCTCTATATTCACATGGCTTTCTTCTTCTCAGTATGTCTTGTTTGTTAGAGGACCTGTCACTGGGTTTAGGGTCCACTCTAATCCAGAATGATTTCCTCATCTCAAGAGCTTTATATTGATTACATCTGCAAAGAGCTTTTTTCCCCAAAAATATGACCATATTTATAGGCTCCTGGGAATAAAGACATGGATACATCTTTTGGGGCCACAATTCACAGCCCCTAACACATTTAAGGGCTGAAACTGTGGTCTGATAATTAGGATATTTTATTGACTTTTCTCCTTTCCCCACTTGATCACTTTCTTTTGGGGATCACTATCCAAAAGAACTCCCTGACCTATAATTCTTGTGATAGGTTCTATCTTAGGTGAAGCCAAACTAAAGCATATAGATGAAATAAATTATGTGAAAACAATAGCACAAAAAGTGTGAGGTGGTAAATGAATTTAAAATAGTCAAAGATCTCTCATTTTCTGGGATCTTTCATTTTTTGTATTTTGTGTACAAATACTAATTTATAGTAATCTTTAAGAAGAATAAATGTTCCAATCTCTGTAGTAATGCTTAAAGTAAAACAAAAGAATATAAAAGTGCAGGAGAAAATTGAAAGAAAAATTCTTGATTTTTCTAAAAGAAGGCACAGAAAAGGGAAAAAGAAAACCAAGGAGAGATAGAAAACTAGAAACCAAGTAGGATGATGTAGATTTCAGCATAAATATTTCCATAAATATAATTAATATTCCAGTTAAAAGATAGATACTGTCACAATGGTTATAAATAGAACAAAAAAAATAAAATAAATAATAAAAAGAACAAATTCAAATATATAGTTACTAGGGTCACACCCTAAAGATAAGAAAACAGAAAAGTTGGAAGGCAAAAAATAGGAAAAGACATAGTAGGCTAACACATACTCTAAGTAAACTAATATAGTTACCCTAAGCATATAAAGTGGATGGTCAGGCTAGAATCATTGCTAGAGATGACTAGGGACATTTCATAATGGTAAAATGTCAATCCACCAGGAATAATTCTAGGTCCACAGACAACTAATAAAAGTGCTAATAAAAATTGGCTCAGTTTCTATTTTACCAAACAAGAGTATTAGGGGAAAAAAATAGATTACCATCTTCTATCACCAACCATTTTACAAAAGAAAGAGCTTTTGTAACACAAATAGGATAAAAATATTCTGAAAATAAAAAAACAGCCTTTAGCAAATAAATTTACAAAAAACTCATTACCTTGCCTATATTTTGTTCCTATTTTATTACAGATTAGAAAAACAAACTTTGTTACAAATCATTAGTATTTTGCCAATTCTATTCTACCAGTACTCTTTTCCATCAAAAACTATTAGCTTACTGTTAAATATTCATGTTTTGCAATAATATGAGCAATCTAATTCTAACTAAATGGTAGGTACACAATGCAATCTGAATTCGATTTTTCCAGTTTCATGTACAATTCTGATTTCTAAAATGAAGTCTTCTTACCTCCCCTGCCAAGATACTTGAATCCTTTTGGCTTGTTTATTTCATACTTCAAATTCAAGAAAAGCAATTTTACTGATTCCTAGCTTTCAGAAGGAAACCCTACCTCATTGCAGTTGAGTCCAGCCATTAATAGTCCTCCTTTTCCTAACACCAAAATTTCAGTGCTTACCAGAGATATGAGGGTTTGCTATAAGATCTTCACCATATTTATTCTTTATTATTCATATATTTATGTATATATAGAATATAAAAATTTTATATTCTATATCTGCCTTTTTACATAAATGACATCATGCTGTAATCACTCAACTGAAATTAATTGAATTAGCTCCTCTCTCTGAGATACATTTTTTTTTTCTTTTTGGCCCTGCCCATGGCATATGGAATTTCCAGGGCCAGGGATCAAACTCGTACAGCAGCAGCCAACCTGAGCTGCGTAAGTGACAATGCTGGATCTTTAACCCACTGAATCACAAGGGAACCCCTGAGATACTTCTAAATGAACAGAAAGTCTGTCTTTGCCTGTTTGCTTCTTTTTCCCTTTAAGAAGTTATCTCAGCGAGCAGTTGGCTTAGACTTTCTTGTGGTATGTCTAAACTTTTGTTTTCAACCACCAAAACACACCCAAAACAAAACCTGCTCTATCTGAATCATAAGCCAGAGTCTTATTGGAAGAGGGAGGAACATTCCAGAGATGAAATCTTTCTAAAAAGTATAACCTGTCCATCTAACCGTACTGTTTAAGTAGGAATACTGCCATCCATCTTAATCACAAAAAAATGTCTTCCTGATGCCTCCAGTTGCTTGCCTCGCTTTAATAAACTCGCCTGAAACATAAAGTGCTTCGTTCTGTGGTTTGTGATGTGGTTTAAAGTCCCTATAGTCTCATGAGTGGTGTTTAAACAGTTCAAATTAAAATGTAAGCACTTGAGAACTAGATTAAATTATGTATCGCTTGTTTCTCTTCTTCAAAGTTCCAAACTCATGTTGTCTTTGAAATTGAGTATTAAATTGCCCCTGGCAGTGCTGAGCCTTTCTTATCTGTTATAAATTGATACTGGTATCCAGTAAGCTAAAAAAAAAAAAATTGCACTTACCAAATTCATTTTCTAAGAAGTGCCAGAGCCTTGTTCTGAAAAGATAGTAAGCTTTTTTTTTTTTTTTTTTTTCTTTTCCTAAATAAGGGTCCTATTTGGGGGTGAGAAAGATAAGTAAGTAATATTTACTGGCCACCCCATTATACTTTGGCAAAGCAATAGGATATTGTATATCTTTATTTCATTAAACTCTTTAAATGTCCATAGGAGGTAGGTCTTTTCCTAGGTTTTATAGATGAGAAAACTGAACTCAGAGAACAAAGTAATTTCCTTCTGATCCCTCAAAGCCTAGTTTGATCCCATTATGTTGTACACATGTGGGAGGTGAAGGACCAAGTGGACATGCATCCTGGGATCTTTGGGTGTCCCATTTAAAAAAATCAAGTCTTAGCTCCCACCACTATTATGTTATCCATCCACCTGCGCCCACATCTCTTTTCTGCTCTCTGTTGAGTCCCCAGTGAGTTCACTAATGCTTTATATTTGTACAAAGGGGATTTAGATAGGATCAAATATGGCAGATCCCAAGAATGAAGGTGTGGCTGGCTCTTAGACTGTTTGAATGCTCAGGTCTAACAAGAATAATTTAACCTTGGCAGTGAGCTTAGGATCTAATCAAGATGCACTAGTGGGCAGGCCACCACAGTCTTCTCTTGTTTGTATGCCTATCAACTTGTTTATTCTTTCATGTTTTGATAACAGTTTCCCTGGCATACTGGAGACTAAACAAACTAAAAAGTCTCTACCCCACTTAGGTACTCCTTCAGACCAAATAACCTCCCCAAATTTCACAATAGAGGCTATATCACTATTATGTCAAATAAAGATTCATGTAACAAATATTACAGCTTTGAAAGTTTCATATCATGTCTTAATGCATTGCTTTGGTGCCAGCTGCTAAGCTCTTTTCACTACATTAATTTTTTTTTCTATTTAAAAGATACTGCTTGTCTTCTACATTACTATTCTCTTGCATTCCAATATTTTGTCAACATCTTGATGGGTAATAATTTTTTTGATTGCCCCAAGGGTTTCAAAATGGTATATCCTGTCCCATTGCAACCATGGAATGACAAGCCATGGAAGTGATGACCTACAAGTGACAGAGCACCCGCCACACGCGGGAAACTCAATCTCCACCCCGGAGAAATTCCAAAGGAAACGTCACGTGTTGAGAGAGGGGCATAAGAATTGGCCTGTTTCTATCATATTTTTCATATCCATACTTTTGACCTGTTTCTTTGTCCTGAAGGATTGTACCGCGTCAACGGCCATTGCAATACTTGGGTCAAAGACTCCCACCAGTGGTGCCATCCATTCTGTAGAGCCTGGGTGATCTTCGACCCTCCCCCCAGCCCCGCAGTGGCTTTCTAGGTTGTGGTAAACATGACGGTCCTAAGCCAGCACTGGGCTCCCTTAAGAACCAGTGCTCATGCGCTGCCCTGATGAGGAAAGCGTTAACTCTGGGGTTTTATCCCAGTGAAAGGATGTGGTAGAAGAGCTGCTCTTTCTGAGTGTATTTACTGTGACAGAGCGGTCATAAAGAACGAAGGAAAATCTTGTCTTTGGCACTGAAAGCCTGTTCAAGGAGCTGGGGCTGGAGCTGGGGAGCAGGGTCCAGAAGAGCCCTTTCAGCCCCCAAAGGAGAATGTTCTTCTCTGAGGACACAGTTCTGGAAAGGACAGGACAGCCTGGACTAAACATCTTCACTTCCAACATTGGGGGTGATTTCCAGCTCTCCCAGTGGTGGTGTTGGTAAAGAGAGGGTTTGAGGATATTGAGGAAGAATGGGTTATAGAACTGGGATTTTTTTGTAATTCGGCTATTCAGTGACTCAGTTTTTGACTAAACCACAAATAAATTTGGGGAGGCTTGATAAAAGCTCTCTTTTTTCCTTAATAACAACAACGAGGAAATTAAGAAACTTTGACATTTGTGAACACTGCTATGCTTTGGCGCTGTATTTTCTTTTTCTTTCTATCTTTCTTTCTTTGGTGGGGAGGGGATTCACTTTGACAAAACTCTCTTTTCTTGGCTGGTAGAAGTAGATAAAGTCATTATGAGAGGTTATTTCCCCAAAGATTGTAGGTTTCAGGCTAATGTTGCTGAGTATCATAGGCATTTCATTTAAAGAAATAGATGAAACCAAAGACTGGGTTTTTGCGAACATTTGAAGATTATATAGAATATTTATTTTTTTAAATTCTGCTGAAAGCGTTTTGTATCTAATCTTTCCTTCATTCCACCCTACACTACCTCCCTTCCTTTTTTTTTTTTTCCTCTTTCTCTCTCCCTTTCTCCCCACACACTGGTTCTTTCAGGAGCTGGGACATTCAGTTCTACTGAGCTGTTGTTTTTTTCATTATTCATTTGGCTTCTGTATTTTTCCATGTACAAGGTACTTTCACTTTTTTAAAAATTGAGAAAAAAACAATGTTGTCAGTATCAATAAATCTGCATCTAGGGAGAGTCACTTCCTATCAAGGTTTCAAAAGTGCTTCATGGCTTTCCGATCTCCTGTCCACGCTAATCAAGGCTGATGCTTCACATACGCAGGATGCAAGATGCCAGCTTCTCCTCCAGCTCAGTGCCGTGTTCCATTTTAGGAATGAGAACCTGGATTATTTATTTATAACTGTATAAAGTCCTGTTGTTAAGCTGCTCTCCCTGAAAAGCAGAGAGTGGTTTGAGCCAGTTGGGGAGAGACTGCAGGATGATGGCTGGTTTTGTGGGAAGGAGAGAGCAATTTTATTTCCTACGATAAATTAAATAGCCTAATTTGACCCTCCACCAGTAACATGATAACCAATTAATACATTAAGGGGTAGGAATTATGCCATCTGGTTTTAGAAAATGGAAACTAGGAGTCCATTCCCCTTAAATACTTTGGGGCATTTTTTTTCCCTTCCTATGTAGCCCAAACCAAGGGCTTGTATAGCAATGAAAATCATAAAGGAAAGATTGAAACTAAATTGGTTAATGTGTGTAATGCTTATTTAACCCTTAGACAGCAAGCTCTGTAAGGATGAACTGCCTGACATAGCTGTGAGAAATAATTTTTAAAGTTGTGATTACCCCCATTTTGTTTCTCCTGGGTCAAACTATGGTAGCATTTTATTTTTTACTCTTGAAAGTCAATGTATGTGGCGTGGCTTCTTTTATCTGTACCACAAGGTGGATGACACATGTTGTAGTCTCTCCTTACAGCTTTTAAAGAATAGTTTTAGCCAATCATATGTTATTGCTACCTAATAATACATAATTTACCAAATCCCAGCTTTTAGAACACTTTAAAGTCCAAGAGAAAGCTACACGTATTTAGTAACTAATGTATACAGACCTGATAATGATAATCTTACTGCTTCAGAGTGATTCTCGAATTGGAATTCAACTTCAGTGTTCACTCTGCAAGTGGTTTGGAATGACCAGAAGTGAAATAAGAATTGTATGTGGGTAAGGAAGGAAATGGAATAAAATTGCTCCTTGACCATGAAGCAACTGTGTATCCCTTTAGCACCCAAATATTTTGAGGGAAAAAAGCCTCATGCTCTGGGGACAATGGACATGGTTAAATATGATTAAGTATGATTTTTTTTTTTAATTCTTACATGTGGACCCTGATGAAGACTGGTTTCTATTGAATCCCACTGATTTAATTTGGGCCTACTGTAATTTACTGGGCTGGAGTAGAAACAGCAATTCGGTGAGGCCATCATAAGCTCATTAGAAACACACTGAGAACACTTAATGGTGTACAACCCACAGCTTTGTGCATCCGTATTACAGTGATTCCCTCTTGCCTGGCCTGCTGCTCACTACTCCACACTATTGATAGTACAGTCGTTTTCAAACACCCCAGAAAATGAGAGGTATTTTAAAAACAAGATTGAAGTCACCAAGAAACATGTAATGCCAACATTTCAGGGGTGTGCAGCCCACTGTTAGGATTTAAAAAAAAAAAAGAAAAGAAAAAAAACCCTCTGTATTGTTAATCATGGTAAGATTGGTTAGCTGTTAAGTACTGTATAGCACAACTAATCAAAAGCTCAACCGTCCTACACAATGGAACAGAAATAATTACTCTCCCTGGGCCTCTATTGTTTCCCACCTCAGCCTTCCCTGGACTAATAAAAGGTTTAATTTTAAATTGTGTGGAGGAAATGTCAGGCTCACAAAGAAATACAAAGTTCAGCTGCTTTGCCCACCATCAGGTAACACAGCATAATGAATCAGACCTTAATAGGCTTAAGCGAAGTGAAGCCCAAACACCGGCTGCACCCCCCCATCCTCCCCATCATGCCATTTTTTTTTCTTTGCCCCTAATTGATAGGACCACATACCAAAAGCCTGGGTTCCAACACCCTTGCCTTTCAGATGAGAATGCTCTGATAAGGTGTGAGAGCTCTGGTTATGAGATATACATGTCTGTGCTTAGGATATCAGCTACGCACGGTGGGTGATTTAGTTCAGACGAGGGACGCCTATTCTGATGCTTCACAGGAAGAATGGGGGAGGGGAGGGGCACAGGAGAGAACGATCTTCGATCTTCTCGCTTAAAGGCTTCCTGCATTCAAATGTGTGGGTTTGTTGTTTTTTTTGTTTTTTTCACTTTTACTATCTTCAAACAAACTCAGATAAATTTTCAATCCAAAACTTGTTTTTGAAGTTTCAGTTTACTAAGAAGAAAGTACTACCATACGAATATATGGAGAAGGACAAGTCTGCTGAAATCTTCTGAATTGAGAATTTTGCAAACATAATTAGACTCAGATTTCGAATAGAAACAACAAAAAGAAAAAGATACATGAGGAACGTATATACGTTAATCAGGTAGCATTTCTTGTTCGAAACCAAAGGCCGTGGGAATTTTGGAAGGGCTGAACATCTTTGTTTAATCTTTTGTCTATCCACAAATACATGTTAATTACTCACTGCTTTCCTGTATGAATTTTTTTGGTGGATTCACATGCAATAAATAACATATCTGAAAGAATTGCCATCTATTTTTTTTCCAGCCATACACAGTACTCTAAAATAGCTGAAGAGCAATGTTATGCTCTACCATGCAAAGAGCCTGGACTGTTCCTGTCACTTACCCACTCTAGGCCACTAAAACGAAGGTGATAACACCTGCCTGGCTGGTTCTGAGAAAGAGAGAAGATGGATAATGTGTGTGAAGGACCTGCCACAATCCCAGGTACACAGTAAGTGCTTAACAAAGTGTAACTCTGATCATCAAAATACCTGCTAGGACATTACCTGCCTTATCCTCTTTTATGTCGTAAATTTCCCTTCTCTTCCATCCACAGAATTATTTTTTTGTAAACCACAGCTTTGTTAATGTGACTTTCCTGCTCAGAATCATTGGTCTGTGATTTGTCATTTTGTCTATCGTGTGTCTATTTGAAAACAGCCAGAGTTTTCAACTGTTTTAAATAGAAAAACCCCTAAAAGCTATTTACATATAAAATAAGTAGAAAATCACTCTTTTAGGAGGATCAACTATACATTCAACTTTGTAATATATGAGGCAAGTACATAAGGACACTGAGGCTATTTTAAAGAATGCTAACAATTTTAATATATTTTATATATGATAAAATGTTAAATTGACAGCAAGGAACGATAGTGAAGTCTGGTATAAATCTCAGCCTGGAAAGAAGTTATTTTGGACTTTTGGTTACACAGAATAGAAAAATTACTGATTCACAAAGATAAGTAGTCATGAATGTTAATAGATCTTTTTATACAGCAGTTTATAATCTTGTGGTTTAAGTAATTGAACTGATCTGGGAACTTGAAAGGAATCGTGGTAAATTGTGTTTATTTTTCAACTGCTCATGTTTCTCTTGCATTTTGGTGGGAGTCAGCAACTGAATCCTTAGATACTTTTAGTTTCAGCAGACAAAGACTTTTGCCATTTGCAGACAGACGATCAAAATTTATTTTCACATAATTTCCACAGGGTCCTTTATCCACCCCTGTTTCATATATGTTATATTATTATTACCTTTGGGAATTTTTCATTTGGGTGGAATATTTTACTCTCCCTTTGCCTCCCACCCCCCTCAAAACCTAAACTTTCAATAGTGATGAGTGATGTGCTTCTGGAATGTGAAGTATCTGAAAGTGGGTTTGTGTCTTCTGTATGTATTTATAAATGCTTGGCTAGGCAGGAACAAATTCCAGGGACAATTTCCCCAAACTGTTTTCTGATTTTCACTGTTGCAGATGAGAAATCTGATGGCAGACTGTTATTTTCCTTTGTTAGTCCTTTTCTCGTCTCTCAAGAAACTTACATGATTTTCTCTTTGTCTCTGGAGTTCAACACTCTGCTGGTTTATGCTTCAGGCTGTCGTTGGCCCTCATTTTAACGAGCACTTGGTGAGCCTCTTCTTTGCATACTTAGTCATGGAGAGTACCTTCGGGTTGGCCCCTGTGTTTCCTGACCTGCTCCATCCTTTGAGGCTGGTGGCTTGTGTGCTTTGTTTGCTTTTTTGAACACTTCCTTACTTTCTCATTTGTCAAGATCCCCCAGGTTCATCTTGCGTATTTGCTGTGCCAGCCTGAGGATCTGTCATTTTGCCAAAGGGCCCTGGTTCCTTTAATTGAATAGCATCAGAGACCAAGATCTGGGCACTGAGTTTGCATGTTACTATGGGAGTGTGATTGCCTCAAGGCCTCAGTGAACAGAACTATGAGATGTGTACCGACCACATATACACAAATATTAAAGCAACTCTTTTGCCCCTTTCCTGTTTGTCCATTTCTGATACCCTCTAATCTTAAAAGAAACTCATTATAGGAGTAAACCCACTAGACATTTTAAACCTAACTCCTGACTTGTGTTCTCCTGAATGCGCACCGTGCCTTGTCTTACCTGTTGATTCTTTTCCCAGGTAAAAAGAAGCAAGAATGAAGAATTAAGCAGTTAAACAATGACTAGCTCTCCACCGCCAACAGCTCTATTAGCAATCCTGCAGGCACATCCCTCGAGCAAGATCACACCTGAAGGGTCGACCAGTCTGCATACAATGGAGAAGGATGCCGACCCCAATCTCCAGCCTCAAAGATTCTCTGAGGTTCTCCCCCGCCATCATTTTTCCCTTTAAAAATTGTCACGACTGAGCAGAATCTTCTGAGTTGGTCTCTGGACACAAGTCTATTGTCTCCTCAGATTGCCCGCTTTTCAGAGGAAAACACCTCTCCTTTCTACTGACCTCACCTCTTGAATCACTGCCTTCTGAGGGGTGAGCAGCCGAACCCAGGTTTAGTAACAATATCTCTCATTATTTCTGAATCCATCTATCTGCATCTATAACGAACTCAACATGGGTTCATACTGATCCACTGATTCTAATGCTGGATCACATGGTTCATTCCAGCACTTTCCTCTGGGTTTTCTGTAAATACCTGAAGTTAAAGTGAGAAATCTGGCTCCTACCACCTACTACTCATTTATTTATTTGTTCAGTTCCCAAATACTTATGCAGCCGTTTCATAATTTTAATCCATACCCCAGAAAATCATTTTTCAATTGCTGTCATTATAATTTAAAAAAAAAACAAGGCTATTTTTGAAAATCATTTTAGAACAATTTTATAGTTAGGATGTTTCAGTATTTAGGCTTACAAATAATCTGCTTTATCTAATGAAAGAGTATTTTGGTTTTAGAAAATTAAGGATGATTAACTTTTGTTTCCTTTGAGATATTAATATCAACACTGTAACGCAAGTCAACCAATAACAGTTATAAAGTCCTATAAACCACTGCAATTATCACAAATAACTGAGACATCTGCAATTTATAAAGTCCAGGTTTTAACAAACTGGACAGTTTATGTGGCATTAACCACTGCTGTTTTGAAAGATAATAGTTTCTTAATTATGATTAATACTCATTAAGTAGAACAACCACTTGAAAACATTTAGGGAACTTTTTTTTTTCATGCTGTTTTCCCATTGGATCACCTGTGATACGGACAGAGCTGTGACTTGGATTGGAGATGACAATAAGGGGTGCTAGGTTTTATGGTGTTATGGGGATATGGACTGAATATTTGTGTTCCTGCAAAATGTATACACTGAAGCCGTAACACCCAAGGTGATAATATTTGGATGTGGAGCCTTTGGGAGATGATAGAAAGCAGCTTTTTTGCCCCTTTCCTGTTTGCCCATTTCGGTTCCCCTCTAACCTTAAAAGAACTTAATTATAGGCATGAGATCACCAGGCAATTTAACCTAATTCTCCTGAATATATACCATGCCTAGCCTAACCTGTTGATTCTCTTCCTAGATTAAAACAAGTAAGAATGAAGACTGAAGTAGTTAAAGAATAACCAGCTCCTCTACCCTCAACAGCTCCCTTAGCAATCCCGCAGGCTGGCAGGCTGATCACCTGGGCAAGATCCCGTTGGAAGACAGACGGAGCCAGCCAGTCTGCACGCAATGGAGGATGATGCAGAATCCAACCTCCTGCCTCACTGATTCACTGAGATTCTTTCCTTTTTTCCCTTCAAAAGGTGTCAGGGCTGAACAGAATCTCTATAGCTGGTCTCAGGACGTAAGTCCATCTTCTCCCCAGATTGCTGACTTTTCTTCTAAGTCAAGTATCTTTCCTTTCTCCCTATATTTGCCTCTTGATTATTGGCTTTGGAGTGTGGTAATATAATCAGGTTTAGATTGGGTTATGAAAGTAGGACCTTCCTGATAGGATCAGTGCCCTTAGAGGAAGAGGGAGAGGGATCTCTCTCCAGTCACAAGCAAGGCCAGTGAGCACACAGAGGTAGGGTGGACACCTGCAATCTGGAAGCCAATCTGCTGGCACTATCTTCCAGCATCCAGAACTGTGAGAAATAAGGTCTGCTGTTGAAGCCCCCTGTGTGTAGTATTTTATTATAGCAGCCTGAACTGACTGAGATACTTGGTAACACATGAATGCTAGCTACTTTGATCATTTATGAAATTTGGAGATTAACAGCTGTTTTATCTTATTCAGTTGACCCTGAAATATATTTTCTTTATATTAAAATATATTTTCTTTATATTAAAACAATTTATATTAACATATCATATTGTTCTTTGGAAATTGAGGTATCTTAACAGTGAAAATATCATTAATCTTCAATAGGCTAGATCTGAGGACCTCCAAGTTCAGTTCCATATTATGGTTCCTTCTACAACTGTGTATGCAGCAAGCATCCCACAGAATGATAAACCCATGTGAAAATATCACATAATGCAAGAACAATGGATGCTTTTGTCTTGACTGAATTAGCAGATTGCATTCTCTAGTAGCTGACTCATATGATATTTTTGCAATGTAAGCAGCAGAAAGTTTAATAAGCTCCTTCCTGACAGGGTAGTTTTTCCAATACATGTGACACATTCAGGTATTTGAATATCAACAAATTTAAACTTAAATCATATCTTTTTTTAAAAAATAACCTTAAGTTATTCAGTTTTTGTAGATAGAAGTTTAAGGCTTCATTTTCATTCACTCTGTTATATTACAGAATGATGTTATTACTTAGCAAGAAGCATAGAAACTCTTTCAGGAAATTCAGAAATTATAGAGAATACTCTAGTATACCTGATTTTTTTTTTTTTTTGGCCATCTCACAGCATGAAGTTTTTTAAAATGGTGGAGTTGGGGCTACTGAATTACAACTAAAGATAAATCTTAAGAACAAATAAATAGGATCACCGTATTTTGGGCTGTGAGTGATTTTGTGTCAAAGTAGCATAAATTGATTTTGTTTTGTGTTGTCACCATGGCCGACACTAGTTGAATGGTCAGGTGATGGCAAAGTTGATTTGTCATTTCTTCTTGAAACTAGCCAACATGAGAGTGGGACTCTCACGATGGGATTTGTGCCCTTATAAGAAGAGGAAGTTAGAGAGCTCTCTTTCCTTCCACAAGCCAGCCCAGATGGGCTATTTGTCCCTTTTGATGCCTGTTGGACCCATTTTCCTATAACTTTGTTTTGGAAAACTGTGATCTTTGTCCCAGAATATTGAGAAAGAAATTATTGAGCCAATTGTATTGGAAAATTGCAGAAAACATTTAAAATATCTTTATGTCTGGGAGAAAACTATTTTAATGCTACAGATATAAAACTATATAGTAAACTATATAATTTTAGTTATATGGATATAAAACTATATAGTTACTGGTGCATGTTTTTAGTAGAGTCAAAAGATAAATCAAGTAACTATGGTTTCAGGTGAATAAGAGAAACAAGCTAACAAGAGATTTTTGCTATCCTAATCCACATATGATGCTTTTATGCCATTTATGAATTGCAAAAAAGGCACCCCGTCTGGGAAGATGAATTACAAGAAGGCAGCTCTTCTTCCTGGCCGATGTCGCTTGCCAAACCAAGCTGGGATGAATAGAATCTCCTCTTCACCCTGACACAGGGACATGTGTGTAAGGCACAAAATGCCAACCACATACAGAGGCCTGGCTAAGCTTTTATCAAAGGAGATGCAAAATTGTTTGCGGCTAGCATTGCCTAGCTTTGAGTTAGGTTTTGACATAATTTGAGTCTGTTCATTAGATAATAGGTGACATTATTCTGATTTATTATGAAAAAAGTATAGAAATGATAAGGTGAAGATAGATTAAAAAAAAAAAAAAACATGTCTTGGGTACTCTGAATATAGCAGACCCTGAGCTAAAGCATCTGGATTTGAAGTTGAAGAGTAAATCAGAACTCAAGCATTTATTTTCTAGTTTAAAAAAATTGAAAAGAAAAATGATTCCTCTTAAATAATAACCATGAAGATTAAGTAATATAGACAAAAATATGTAAATCCTGAAGTGTTTTAAGAAATATGAGTCATTCTATATTTTTAAAAGTTTAGGGGATAGAAAAGAGAAAAATGGATTTTGTTGGTTTATTTTTTCTTTAATGCATCTCAAGAAACTAGAAGAATGCTTGATACATAATAGGTACTCAGTAAATGTTAGTTCAATGAATGAATGAAGATATATGAAAAATTTTGAATAATGAACAAAAACTATTAATAGTGGTTACCTCTGAATATCAGTCTAATAAACTTTTCCAGCTTCTCATCTTTCTATACAATCAATCCTGAATACATATTATACCCACTCATATGCACATATACACATGTACACACATGCTTTCAGAGATTCATCATATGTGTATTCATGTATTTTAAAATTTAAATTTTAGTAAAAATTTAAAAAGTCTTCCAATGGAAACCAATATATTTTTTGTTGAATACATGAATTAATAAAAGATTTACAAATAAAAAAATTAGGAACCTTTATTTTTAATATATATAAATAGTAAAAGCAATATCCATAAAAATTAGGAACCTTTATTTTTAATATATATAAATAGCAAAAGCAATATCCACAAAAATTAGGAACCTTTATTTTTAATATATATAAATAGTAAAAGCAATATCCACAAAAATAATGAATTATCTATTCTGAAAACAAGAGAATAAATGGTTCAATACGTTTGCTTTGAAAAGTGATACAGCGTAAGCTTAGTTATTTTATTTACTGTCAAAAACTATGATTCTTTAGAGCAGATTAAGAACTCTGTTTTTTTAACATGGTTTTTTAAAAAATCCCCAATTATCAACTTGTTTTATGGACCTAAATTCTTTATGTTTCCATTTACTTTAAAGTGAAAAAGAAATATAAGCTCATCTATGTCCCTTTCATCAAAACACTAATCTGAATACTTAGTATTTTCAGGTTGAAAATGATATGAGTACTTTAAAAATGAATTTCAACAGAATAATGATCAGTCTGTGTGTATAATAATATTGAAAGGATTTTTTCCTCCTCCATCTGTACTTTATAGATCTCGACCTTATAAGTCATAGTCTTTTGATTCAATCAACAGAAAATAGTGCTTAATTAATTAACATTGGGTTTCTTGATTTCTGGCTACCATCTGCATTCAGCCCCAGCTAAAGAGAGTATGCTGCAATCTGAATTGTGAATAAATAGTACAAAATACTTACTCATTTTGTGTGTTTGAGGATACTTGTTGATGTATATTACTTATTGACTTTACTGGCTTCAAGGGAGTATTTTTTCAGTCTCATTTTTATTTTATGTTTTCATGTATCCATTCACATTTAAACCCAATCTGTACAGGCTGTGTCCCTAGATTTCTTATTGTGCACACCATATGCAACATAGTTGAGCAAATTTTTCACACCAGAACTGAATTATAAGCATGTAAAATTTTTGTGAACTGGGCTGTAAAATATCAGAACCATACCTTCTATCCAAGTTGACAGCTGATATCTGATCTGAAAATAGTGTATTTTCCTTCAAATGTTGGTATCCTGTCACTTTGCATTGCCTTGATATAAACAGTTATACAAGAGGAAAAAATTACTGTGAAAAATAAAATCTTTTATAAATACAATAACTAAAAAATAAAACAAACAAAAACCAAAACTCTTCCCATGTTTTTAATACCTTGTTTTGCTTCCCTACATGAGTGTGATAATCTGTTGCAAATGTTTATAAAATGATGTATTAGTCTCCTATTGCTGCTCTAACAAATTGTCACAAATTTAGTGGCTTAAAATAAAACAAATTGGTCTGGAAGTCAGAATTCTAAAATGGGTCTCCATGGACTGAAATCAAGGTGTGTTGGCAGGGTTATATACCCTTTTGGAGGTTCTAGAGAGGGTGCTTTAATTAAAAATAATTAGTTCTTATTCCTGGTTCCTGACACAGAGTTCTTCAAACCTTTGGAGTTTTTTCGAGTGTCTTTGGTATATTAACAGGCTGAGGGTCTCCAAAAGAGCTTCAAGATGGAGGCTGGTCCTAGAAAAGACCAAGCCAAGAATAGAGCGTTGGGATTTTAGCCCTACCACGTTCCAAGCTGAGATGGAGACTGAGCTTAATTGCTAATGGCCAACAATTTAATTAACCATGCCTACCTAATGAAACCTCTATTTAAAACCCCTAAGCAAGGGGGTTTGGAGAGTTTCGGGGGGGGGCCGAGCACAGGGAGGTTCTGAAGAAGCTGTGGAAGCTCTGATTGTTCCTCTCCCCATACCTTGCCCTAAGCATCTTTCATTTGGCTTTTCTTAAATTGTTCCTTTATTATAAAGTGGTAATAGCATTTAGTGTTTGTTGAGTTTTTTGAGTTATTCCAGCAAATTATTGAACCTGAGGAGGCGTCATGAAGCCCTGAATCTATAGTCAGCCAGGCAGGAATGTGGGCAGCTTGGACATGACTTTGGCCACTGATGTCTGAAGTGTGAGCAGTCTTGTGAACCAAGCCCTCTGTCTGTGGGGTCTATTAGCACAGATCTGGGGGTTGGTGTCAGAACTGAATTGAAATGCTGTACACCTAGTTAGCGTTGGGAAACTTGGTGTTAGAAAGACACCAAGTTTTAAGTGTTGGGAAACAACCTCTCATTGGGCATCCATGGTCTGGACTTTTTCAGCATTTGAAGGGTTCCTGCTTTCTTTGCCTCATGGCCCCTTCCAAATTCAAAGCAAGCAATGCCTGGTTTAGTCTTTCTCATCACTCTGACACTGTCTCTTCTGGCCTCTCTTCCACATTTAAAGGACTCTCAGGTTTGCCTTGACCGCACTGGATGATCCAGGGTAATCTTATTTTCGGGTCAGCTGTTTAGCAACTATTATTCCATCCACCACCTTAATTTCCTCTTGACATGTAATGTAACACATTCACGGGTTTGGGGGTGTTACGATGCGGCTATCTTTGGGCTGGGGCACTATTTTATTTGCTACAAATGGTGATAGCAGGCAGGATACTCATTCACAGGAAAAAATAATCCGTTCACCTAAACATTTAACATACTACATGAATGCCAGGAGGTTGTCCAACTTAATGATCTGGACTTTTGATAGAGCCAATGAGTACTTGAGTGTATGAAGAAGAAATACTCTAGGGCTTGTTCTGCTCTGATCTAGGGACCTTGGGCACATCCTGTCAACACTCTGAATGTCCTCGTCCATGGGAATGATAACATCAGTGATAATTCAGAGAGTTGTTGAGAAAATGAAATGAAATCTTGTATGTGAAAATATACCAGGAATCATATAATGCTAGTCATACATGGTGTTAGATAAATATAGCATTAGCTTAAGCTTGGCAAACTTGGAAAATAGATTATTGTTTATTGTAACATTCTTTGCTATATGCCTATTTTCCCCTTTGTTTTGTTTTCCTATTTAGGGCCGCACCTGTAGTGGCATAAGGAAGTTCCCAGGCTAGGGATTGAATGGGAGCCTCAGCTGCAGACCTACGCCACAGCCACAGCAGGGCCGTATCTGAGCCACATCTGTGACCTACTCCACAACTTGCACCAACACTGGATCTTTAACCCACTGGGCAGGGCCAGGTATTGAACATGCATCCTTATAGACCCTATGTGGGGTCTTAACCCACTGAGTCACAACAGAACTCCTACATGCCTGTTTAAACTGTTGGGTGGGTAAAAGTGAGGACAAGTTCCTCAAAACAAAATTTTCTCTTATAACCACCATAGGCTCCCCCCTTTAGACAACCTTGCAGCCCTCCTGCCCCAATCAGGTTTGAGAAAAATATAATAAAAAAATTAAAAATTTGGATTTTCCAGCAGAGGCATGACAATAAGGCAACATTTATGGAGCCACTATTTTTCTCCCAACAGTGAGAAAAAACATGACGAGAACTTAATAAGAGCCTTGAAGAATTCGCAGCCTTAAAGCACAAAGAATGGTGACAAAATAAGAAACAAGCTTAAGGATAAGAGATTTAGTTTAGACCTCAAAAATAACTTCCAAAAATGAAAGTCAATAACGGTTAAAATGGGATGCTAGAAGAAGTTTTATATTTCCCTGCTTCAGAGGCCTTTTGCAGAAAGAAATTGAAGGTATTCTTACATTCTGTGAGCAGTAAAGGACTGTAAGTTTCTCTGACTTCATTTGAAAGGTAACAAAAGTAGGTCCTTACAGGAGAAATATTTTGAGGACCAAAATTTATTTGGTCTTTTTCTGAATGATTTTGGCTATACTTGAAATTTTATTTTTCCTAATAAACTTTAAAAATCTGGCAAACCCTCTTGTGATTATGCTTAGAATTACTTCAAATTTAAAGATTATGTGTGGGACACATAAGTCTTTTCTTTATTGAGTGTTGGCCTGGTAAGCTCATCAATTATATGGATTCTCTTTAATGTCCTTCAATAACATTTTATGTTGTGCTCCATATGTTCTTACACAACTTCAGAGTATTCTTCTTTTGAATTGGTGTCTTGAATATTTTTCTTTTTCTTTTTCATCAAATAGTATAAAGAGTAAATAAAACACATATGAAAGGATAACAAGAGATGGACAAAATACAATGAACACAAAAGTCAAGAAAATGAATATGATATCTATTTTTTTCCAAAACATTAGACCCCAAATAAGATATGATTAAATATGTATATTATTAGATACAGTTAAATTTCATGTTCTCATGTCCTTAATTAGGAGATGGAAACTGTGTTACCGATATGAGGGAAGGTTTCACATCTTGCCACCAAAATCCAAAGTAACAATAAAAACATCTGTAGTACGACTCCGTATATGATAGCTACACCCTACACAACTTTAAAAGCACATATCCCGACAGAATACAATGGAGGTGCCCTCTTAGATGTGTAAAAACATCTATTTGTGTATGTATGTACAATGTAAAGCACAGATGCAGAGTCATCAAAAAATTAAAGCTGGTTATCTTTATTCCATGGTTGGAGAGTCCAAGGAGCCTTTATTGTTTTTCTTTACATAATATACATTATTTGATTTTTTTTTTAAAATGAGCGTCTATTATTTCTATCTTAAGCAAGAAAAATTCAATAATTTTTTATTGGGGAATGGGGAAGAAATAACAGCTACTCTAGTTAAATACCCCAAATTTAACTTTTGTTTTTGGTTTGATGCATTTGTTTTTCCCATCCTGGGGCTCAAAATTATAGCACCTATACCTCACTCCTTGGATGGTCTCCCTCCTCAAGAGAATTTTGTCTTCCTGAATAGTTATTGGCACTATTCTCAATTTTCTAGTTGGTATTCTTCACATCCAGTAGGAAAACTCCCTGCCTTGCTCCCTTTCTGTTGAAACCCCTAGACCAGCCATATAGACATCTGAGGGTAACTTAATATCATTGATCTCTAATTTGGTTTGGTGATTTTGGAGTTGGTGGTCTAAATGCTAAAGAGAAAATACTGATGATCTTGCCCGTTTGGGGAAAACATGTAATTTTAGGTTAACTTTTATTGTCTGGAGCGATAATGGTGTCATGATATATGACTCACATCCCTATTGCTAAAGAAGTAACCCTTCATTAAATCCACAGTGAGTAGGACCATGTAATCAGGAGATGCAAAGAGTTTATATACTTGGCCCTTTTTGTTGTTAAATAAAATAGCACATTTGTGGCCAGTTTTAGTGTTTGAAACATCTTCATAAGACATTATTGTAAACAGAAAATTGATTGTAATATGGTTATCTAAATTATCTAGCCATTAGCTCTATTTAAAAATTTTGCACAGAGAACACTATTTTAGCAAAATTAAATAGAGAAAATTGTGGGAAAACATGCAACAACGATTTATTTTGCAAAACAGAAAGCATATAACTGCTCTCTAATTACTAGCCTTTGAGGCATTTACAGCTAAATTAAAATCATCATTAGCTGTTAAATGTGTTTGCTTTGATTAGTTCCTGTTTTATGAGGTTTCTGGCAGAAGTAATTTTGTGGTATTGTTATTAATGAATTTAATGTTAAGTGGAAAAAATACTTTTGTTATCTGACAAGTATCAACTCCAGAATCGTCAGTTTAAACTTTGTCAAAAGCCACAGAAATCCTCCCTAATAAATTACTAGGTATTGAAAATGATCATATTCTCAGGAAAAGGTATCTTCAAAGTTAGTATAATGGTAAAAAGGAGAACAAAGCCTTAGTCCCTTAACTGAAGCCTAATAATACAGTTACATCATGGAAAGAATGGACAGCCCTGGTCACAAGCATATGCCATCACTCTTAATGGGGACCAGCAACTTAGCTGACCTACACTTGAGGTTCTTTATCTATAAAAAATGGGGATATTAGCATCTTCCCCAAAGGATGATTTTAAGGATTAAGTAAAACATTGCGTGTTAATTAAGTAGCATCGTGTCTGGTACCTCCACCCAGTAAGAGATCACCTCTTTTCCCTTTCCTATCCACATGACCTAGCGTGTCTAAAGATTAGAAAAACAATGCCAAGCATCTATCCAAAGATAAAAGAAAGGATTTAGTGTATTCCTGTTATTACTGTGTTTGAATTTCGAATGATATGAGTGTGTGAGCTTCCTATTTTAAATAGACAGTGGCAGAAAAAAGTCTATTTTTAATAGGTTGTTAAATCTTTAGTTTCTATGGGAAGTTGGTTCTTTTCAAACATCATCATTTTATGATTTCCGAGGACTCAAGCAAATATACAAACACTTGTCTATTTTCTCTGTTACCCAAACCCAGTGATTAAGCGTAATTATTCCACAAGTCCAGATGTTAAGGGCTATAGAGAAAGTTGAAATGAAACAAAGAAACAGGAGTTCCTCTGTGGCATAGTGGGTTAAGGATCCAGTGTTGTCACTGCAGTGGCTTGTGTCACTGCTATGGCACGGGTTCGATCCCTGGCTAGGACATAGTCAAAAATCGCCTTGGCTGTGGGCATAGTCAAAAGCAAACAAACAAACAGACAAAACATAGTAAGAAGAAACAAAGTTGGCCAAGGACTAATCTCTTTTATAAGGCTTCAACACCACTCATGTCAGGCTCTGCCAAAGTCCCCCATGTTTATCAAGATTAATACTCGAAAAGCTGATATAGTAGTTCCCATGATGGCTCAGTGGTAACAAACCGGACTAGCATCTGTGAGGACACAGGATTGATCCCTGGCCTTGGTCTGTGGGTTAAGGATCCAGTGTTGCCAGTGAGCTGTGGTGTAGGTTGCAGACACAGCTCAGATCTGTCATTGCTGAGGCTGTGGCATAGGCCGGAGGCTGGAGCTCATATTCAACCCCTAGCTTGGGAACTTACATATGCCATGAGTGCGACCCTAAAAATCCCCCCCCCAAAAGGTTGATATTACATTAGACATTTATAATTTATTCTAAAAATAAATTACAGCTTGAGAAATTAAATCTCAACAACCACTATACCATGGAAAAACACACAGATTTTTGTGTATGGCAGCCATCTGAAATGTTGTCCTTACAACATTCTTGATCCTGGAGACATCTAAGCTCTCAGAAAGCTGTTTCATGCTTAATTATAGAATAGGAATAATTGTACCTACTGTCTAAAGTTGAACTCAAAGAAAAAGATAAAGGAAAAAATAATGCATCATTTGTATTACTTATATTTTCCCCTACTTAACTGGTAAAAGAATTACATAACCAGAAAATGACCAGAAAGAGATTATGGGTAGGAAGAAGTCAATATTTTGTCATGAAAGATGAACTACTATTTATATCTGAAGTGTAGATCAGGATAAATTCCATAGGAGCAGCACTTATGTGCTCCTGTAGAGAGTGAATTAATGACAGGTGGAGACCTTTTCATAGCCCTGTTAGCATTCATTCAAACCACTGCCTTTTGGATGGGAAAAGTTGAGGAGGAGTTCTCCAGCATAAAGTTTACACAGATTTCATAAGAAACTGTTTTTCCCTAAGGGTTTTTTTTTTTTTTTTTTTTAACTTTTCCCTTTAGAAGAGCAAGAACATTTAAGCTGTTGTAGGGGCATGCAGGTTGGTGTAAGTGTGGTGTTTGTGTGAAAACCTGTTATTGGAAGGACTGCTTGGCAGAGCTGATTCACATGCTGTATACTTCCGCTGAGTAGAATTTGCTCCGATAACACTCAAGAATCACATTTGATAAATCTCATTATTAAATACTTGAGCCACAAAAAGCCACTTTAATGAAAAAAAACTGAATTGGACTAGAGAGCAGCAAATTTACAATAATAAAATGGTTTTCCCTCCAGGAATGTTTGATCATAATGGTTTTTTTTTTAAAGTTATCAGTGGATAGCTGTAAAACTTAAATATCACTGAGATAATCCATCATTTGATTAATAATCCCAGTTATTTGTTAAATTGTGATCCATCACCATCAACACAAGGTTAGCCCAGTGGTTCTTATATAAGTTCATTAAATGTTTACTAATCATTTTTGTAATGGAACATAAAATTGAAATAAGATAGCAAAAAGGCACTGAGTCAAAATAAACTGAAGAACACTTCATGACAAGGTGAGATAAACAAAAGAAAACCAACCCAGGTCTAGAGCCTCAGATGAAACACTGATACAAAGGATGCAGCAAGGCAGCCTAGTTATTCATCAAGATCTTGCCCTAAATCAGTCTATATGTTGCAAATAGTTTTCATTAATAAATGCTCAATTCATACCGTCATACAAATACCCAAGTCATACCTAAAAAACTTATTTTGTTGAAGAGCTTCTATTAACTAGCCTCTAAAGATATTCATGTATATGAGTTTTTGGACTCAAAAATCCCAAATCTAGGGAGTTCCCTGGTGGTCTGGGGGGTTAAGGATCCAGTGTTGTTACTGCTGTGGTGCAAGTTTGATCTCTAGCCTAGGAACTTCTGCAGGGTGTGGGCTTGGCCAAAAAAAATCTAGATATGTTAGAGAGTATTTCCTACAATTTCTTTGCAAAATTCTTTTTCTTTTAAAAGATTGAATTTGTTAATCTTTGGATAAAGAGACACTTGGCCCAGATTGCTTTATTATTTGATTCTAAAGTTTTAGAGAAAACTATGGCAAATGTCAGTTAAATGACATTTTAAAATCTAGGGCTCTCTCTTGCCAGAAAATTAACAATGATGTAATACTTGACAATTAGAATTATGATTTTGAATCTCTGAAAAATCTTTTTTAAATTAAAGTATAGTTGATTTACAATATTGTGCCAAGTTCTGCTGTATAGCAAAGTGACTCAGTCATACATTATTTACATTCCTTTTTAAAATATTTTCCATCATGGTCTATCCAAGGTGGATATGATGAAAAATCTTGATGAATATTTTGTGGGGTTTTTTTTGTTTTTTGTTTTTGTCTTTTTGCCTTTTCTAGGGCTGCTCTCGCGGCATATGGAGATTCCCAGACTAGGGGTCTAATCAGAGCCATAGCCACCGGCCTACGCCAGAGCCACAGCAACTTGGGATCTGAGCCTTGTCTGCGACCTACACCACAGCTCAGGGCAACGCCAGACCCTTAACCCACTGAGCAAGGCCAGGGATCAAATCTGCAACCTCATGGTTCCTAGTCAGATTCATTGACCACTGTGCCACGATGGACACTCCAATATTTTGAATTAACCAGGGGAAAAACCTGGAATCTTATCAGTTTTAATGTTTTGCAAATTGATATTCTACATAGAAATTGGTTTGCTAACTCTTTGAGAGAATACTACATTAAATATAAAGAGAAAATATTCTTTTTCTTGCCATTTCTCTCCTTTAGCTTAGCATGGAGAACAGTAACAATAACAAGGCTGAACTTATCCATTAAAATAAAAACCTAGGAAAAAGGCCACTATTGGCAATTATTTTTATTGTTTATTTTTTCACTCCTAACTACATGTTTTTGTTTGTTTGTTTTTACTCTGTTCATATATATCACTCACCCACATTCCCCCACCTGTGGCAGCCACAAATCCATTCTCTGTTCTATGAGCTTGTTTTTTATTGTTGTTTGGTTTTGGTTTTGCTTTTTAGATTACACAATAAGTGAGATCATATAGTATTTGGATATTTGTCTTTCTCTGTCTGACATATTTTACTTGGCATAATGCCCTCAAGTTCCATCCATATTGTCGCAAATGGCAAGATTTCATTCTTTTTCTATTGCTGAATAACAATTGTATCCCACTGTATAAATACCACATTTCCTTTACTCACTCCTCTTCAGTAGACACTTAGTTTCCACATCTTGCTTATTGGTAAATAATACTGCAATGAACATGGTGGTGCTTCTATTTTTTTTTTTTTTTTTTTTTTTTTTTGCTGAGGCATGCAGTGTCTTGAAGTGTGTTCTCAATTCCCAGACCAGGGATTGAACCTGGGCTGCAGTGGTGAAAGTGCTGAGTCCTAACCACTAGACTACAAGGGAACTCCACATATATCTTTTAAGTTAGCGTTTTCTTTTCCTTTGGATAAATATCCAGAAGTGGAACTGCTGGATCATGTAGTATTTCTATTTTTGACTTATCAAGGACTCTTCATACTGTTTACCATAGCAATTTCCATTGGAAATTATTCTAAACACTCATTCACATGAGGAAAGAAGGAGCAGATAGATATATTCTGGTGATATTGTTATCTCCTGGATGTAAACCACAAATTGATTTAAATAACATTATGAAAATGAATCACCACAAATAGTAATCCTACCTCTGAGTAACTTGGGTACTCTGAGTTTTACCTCAGAATTTTTTAAATCCAGAAGGAAATTTTGTTCTCAAAAGCATATGTAATACAAGATCTTATATCAATATATTGCAGTACAGAAATAGCCATGTGGACAACACGTAATAGTGGCTTTATGTATTGGATATTTAGAAGCTATAATTTCATTTCACTTGTAAATATTCAAAATGTAAAAGTATAATGCATCCTGTAATTAAAATGTATTTGTTGGCCTAAAGAAATTTAGTCATAGATGAATTACTTTTTCTTTTCTTTTTTTTTGGTCTTTTCTAGGGCCAAACCCCCAGCATGTGGAGGTTCCCAGGCTAGGGGTCTAATCGGAGCTGTAGCTGCCAGCCCACAGCAACATCAGATCTGAGCCATGTCTGTGACCTACATGACAGCTCATGGCAACATTGGATCCTTAACCCACTGAGCAAGGCCAGGGATCGAACCTGCAACCTCATGGTTCCTAATTGGATTCGTTAACCACCACTATGGGAACCCCCCAATTTTTTTTTTTTTGGTCTTTTGTCTTTTTAGGGCTGCACCTGTGGCATATGGAGGTTCCCAGGCTAGGGGTTGAATTGGAGCTGTAGCCACCAGCCTACATCAGAACCACAGCAACGTGGGATCAGATTTTTTTAAACTGGCATACAAATCAAGTTTCAGTGAGTAATTTTTAAAATTAGAATTATTTAAACTAAGGTATTTTTCTTAGTTCTATTTTTTACACATACAAATTATTGTAGCAAAACACTGTTGATTTTTAAGTAATAGTTAAATATCTTTAAAATTTTGCAAGGCTTTTATAGTGGTAATAAGCAAACTTGATTTTCCATGCACCTTCATATTTTATGTTCCTGAGAATTCTATGAGGTTGGTACTATTGCTAGCAACCTCATTTTAAAGATTAGGTATCTGTGACTCAGAATTCAAGTCAATTGTCAGTTTTATCTGAGCAAGCAAGTAATAGAGCTGGTATTTAAGCTCATGCAATGAATTTGTACGTATAACACCTACCAATGACAATTCTTATGACTCTCATTTATTTGTTATTTCTTTCACTTTATTTTTATTTTTTAAATATAGAAAAGTAGAAAAATTATATAGTATTCACCTGTTTTACCTACAACTCTGATCTCACAGATGATGTTTTGATTCAGATCCTGTTGGTTTTTTTGGTAGTTTTTTTTGTAGAAGTAAAATGTAATACATGGAGCTAAATCAAGCAGCAAGAGGTCTTGCTCACTTGCCTTTCTGTCCTCACAGCCACCATCCTCTGCTTTGCTGCATAGACAGTCACTCCTGGACCAGAGCAACACATTTGCATACCATGTCCTTGAGTCTAGTCTGTCCTTGATCCAGTCTACTCCTTGGACAACTTGTATGATAAAGTTCTCCAAATGTTGCATTCTCCCTGTCATCCTCCTTAACAAGAGTTGCAGAGCTTCATTGTTATGTATTTTATCAAAAATGTAGCTCTCAAAGCCCCATGTACCTAGAGTATTTTTTTAAACTCTTCTTCCAGAGAGACTTTCCTTTTCTATATGTTCTATTGTCACCTTATACCTTATGGCTCTCCAGGCTTCATCTGGTTTTGTGGTGATGGTGGTTGTGATTTTGACCAAGACCTGCTCTTAACATTTTGCCAAATTTAGTAAAAATATGCTTCTTCCAGGTCATATTTTCCACTTAATTACTTTGCTTCTCTTTAGGGTATGGCTTTATGACCCAGGATTTCATTTATAAAAGTATCATTTAACATTTTTCTTAGTTCTGATATTTCCTGGTTCAAGATGGTGGCTTGAGAACACTCATATGCCTGGTTCTTACAAAACACCATTAAAATGAAAATAGAGATGGATAAAATGTGAATAAACCCACAATAGCAAATAGGAGTGAAGGCCAACAGTGGACTAGAGTTATTAATAGAGTTCTGGAAGACAAAAAACAGATGTGTATATGATGACAGATGAAACAAAGCAGAAATAACACAAGCCAGAATAAACAGAGAATCAGTTTAAAAAGTGATATCCAGGGCTATTTTATTGGAGGCTCTATGAAGAACCTCCAAACAGTCAGCAGGTACGCACAAGGGGCACTACCCAAAGAGGTAAAAAATGATGTCATCATTTGACAACATCTGTGATGTGTCAATTCAACCAAGGCTCCTTAAGTGTAGCATGATTGTGTTCTTGAAGTCTGCACCATGAGAAAAAAAACCATGAGAAGAAAATTGAAGAGCCACCTGTAGAAGTTCCCAGGCTAGAGGTCGAATCAGAACTGCAGCTGCCAGCCTCTGCCACAGCCACAGAAATGTGGTATTCAAGCCATGTCTGTGACCTATACCATAGCTCACAGCAACGCTGGATCCTTAACCCAATGAGCGAGGCCAGGGATTGAACCCGCATCCTCATGGATGCTAGTCAGGATCGTTAACTGCTGAGCCACGAAGGGAACTCCCATAACTTTTTTTTTTTTTTTGGTCATTTCTAGGGCCACTCCTGTGGCATATGGAGTTTCCCAGGCTAGGGGTCTAATCGGAGCTGTAGCCACTGGCCTACGCCAGAGCCACAGCAACGTGGGATCGGAGCTGCGTCTGCAACCTACACCACAGCTCACGGCAATGCCGGATCCTCGACCTATTGAGCAAGGCCAGGGATCGAACCCACAACCTCCTAGTTCCTAGTAGGACTCATTAACCACTGAGCCACAAAGGGAACTCCTCCCATAACTTTTCTTTTTTTTTTTTTTTTTGTCTTTTTGCCATTTCTTGGGCTGCTCCCACGGCATATAGAGGTTCCCAGGCTAGGGGTCTAATCAGAGCTGTAGCTGCCAACCTAAGTCAGAGCCACAGCAACACTGGATCCGAGCCGCGTCTGTGACCTACACCACAGCTCACGGCAACGCCGGATCGTTAACCCACTGAGCAAGGGCAGGGATCGAACCCGCAACCTCATGGTTCCTAGTCGGATTCGTTAACCACTGCGCCACGACGGGAACTCCTCCCATAACTTTCTACATGCAGAAATGTTCCATTCTCTTGACTCTTTCCCAAATCACATTTCAGCATGTTGTCTTGCATTTGTTGAACATATCATCAGCCCAGAAGTAATTACCTATCAATAAATTGTTATTCCTCACTAGAGAAAATTTACACTGGTTGGACAATCATCGCCATCTGTACTAGTTGACTTTAAAATTTATGTGGAAAAGATATGTGGGACTCCCATCATGTAACATACTAGATTAATTTCAAGAATGAATTATCAAAATCTTCTCTTGTGGCTATCATCATGGCATTCTCAGACCTTTTGGTATTCCTTTACTTTCAACACAACAGTGTCAGTTGACTTTATTTTTGTGGTCACTTTTCACTGACACAAACACACATACACATGCGCTATAACAAAACTTACCTTCCATAGGTACATGGAGGATTATAGAACCAAAAAGCTACACAGATAAATGAATATTGGCCTATAAGGTTTATTCCCTCACTCTTATCCATTAAGTGATTGCATCTACATGGCAGTCTTAGAACCTGTGCCATTCAAATTTTTTCAGTTAGTAAAATTACTAATTACTTCATGTCATGGGCCTTAGAATTTGCTCTAAAAGAGTCAAAATTATGGATGTTAAATGTATTCGCCCTAAAGATCTCCTAAGTAGTGAGCAAGAACACTGCCTTACTTTCTGTTCTCTAGAGACATTTGATAAGGGGAGCTTTCTTGGGGAGAGGGACTAAGATGGTGAGGGTCTCAAGATCAAGAGAAACAGTTAAAGGATCTGGGAGATGATGCACGAAAGAGATTTGATGACTGTCTTCAAATAATAGACATAGTTGACATGGAAAAAGGATTATAGTTGTTAGTTTAATTGCAAAGTAAAACTAGGACAAATGAATACAACTTTTACAGAATTCAGTTCAACGTCCTTTGTAAGAACTATGACTGAACGTTGAGGAAGTGAGACCTCCATTGTAGGCAGTGAATTCTATGAACTTGGACCAATTCACATTGAGGTTGGTCAGTCCCTTCATCAGATAACAGGGGTGGTGTTGAAGTTTTAGAATAGATAACCTTCTGGGTTTTCCTCTTACTGCAGCTTCCATTCTGTGTTCCTACTTGCTATAAAACACTTAGAGACTAATTTAATAACTACCAGAGGGCTGAATGTTATTCTTTTGTGATGACATTAAAATATTACTGTAGCAAGAAATATTTAACTTTGTAATCTACTCTTCTGGCCCTTTCTGACTTTAAGATGTTATTGGCAGGGGAGTGTAAGGGACAGTTTTGCCACTTGTCATTCTAGAAAAGCAAAACTGAGCTATAATTGTCTTAAAATGTTTCTTTAAAGTACAGTTTTTCTCATGAGATTCATCATATAATTAAATAGATTTTATAAAATATATAGTATATATTAGCGATATCCACAAATGAAATAATGTTCTAGTCTGACATTTAGTCTTGCATACAAATATATACTTCCAACTTCCAAACTCTCTTAAAATATGATAATATAATTCCCTAAAAATCAGCATGAAAAATTAAAAGGTTTTATTCAAATTCTATGGTTTTGTATGTGATAATCTCATTCTTATTTTAAGTTATTGTGTTTTACTTGCCTTTTACTAAATATACAGATTGCTACATTATTAACAAATTTTTTTCATCTTAGAGTTTTAGTATATGTACAGTGATTAAAAATAACCACCTTTTAAAAGTTTTCTTTTGGAATGTTATGGTGATGCCCCTAGAAACAGACCACAGATACTATTTTAATACTTTCAAGAATGTGGATACCATATTTCCAGAAAACTAAGTCCTCCTTATTGGTTTATATACAAATTACGTGTGACAGATAGTAAAGAATAAGAGAGGAAAGAAGGAGTTTCCATCATGGCACAGCAGAATCGAATCCAACTAGGAACCATGAGGTTACGGGTTCGATCCTCAGCCTCGCTCAGTGGGTTAAGGATCCAGCGTTGCCATGAGCTGTGGTGTAGATCACAGACACAGCTCAGCTCTGATGTTGCTGTGGCTGTGGTGTGGGCTGGCGGCTAAAGCTCCCAATAGACCCCTAGCCTGGGAACCTCCATATATGGCTGATGTGGCCCTAAAAAGACAAAAAAATAAAAATTAAAAAAGAATAAGAGAGGAAAGAAGATGAATTTTTATATTTAATTCTTGGTGCAATACTTAGGTAAGTGTAGGAACTTAGACAAATTACATAGTATCTCTGACCTTCAGTTTCCTAAATTCTAATATAGATAGACTAGTACTTATCAAATAAGATTATCATCAAATTTATATGCTGAATATGGGATATAAGAATATTGTATAAAAATAAGAAAAGAATAGGAAGAGAACTCTTAAAATGCTAGAAAAACTTGCAGGAGATTGATCAGTGGTTGCTATTATTTTAGTACCTGTTAAAATGGGGTGGCAACCAATGATATTTACTATGAAAGTAGCAAACATTTGTGTATTACTGACTTTCCAGAACTATGCTATGTATTTATAGGCATTTCATTTAATCCTCAAAAGAACCATAAGACATAGGTATAATCATTAGTCACATTCTACAGATGAGTAAACTAAGGTTTAGAGAGGTTAAGAAATGTGTTCCTTGCCACAGACCCAATAAGAACAAAGCCACAACTCAGTCTGTTGGATGTTAGACTGTAGTGCCAACTACTCAGTATACAGTGGTTTTCAAGGTATAAATTACCATCTGCACCAGAATCATATAAACTCCTACAAGGAATCTTCATTTTAGGGAAATAACCTGGTGATCCTTAAAGTGTTATACATTAGGCGATACTTTCAATTTACAGGGAGAAAAAGAATAACCCAAATACTTCATGAGTAAAGGTGTAGTGAAGATATTAATTAGAACCTTTACTTAAAGTTTAGAAAGTGGACAACCCACAGTATTTCTCATGGAAAATGTACTTGATGGTATTTTTAGTCACCAGAAAGGTGAATCAAATAAAGAACCCAAGACCGAGGAGGCAGTAATATGAAAGATTGGTGGTTATGGTAGTGGCTTGCTTTTTGGAGGCAAGTTATGTAACCTCTCCTTCTTTAGGTTTCTCATCTATAAAATGGGACTATGCACAGCCCCTCTGTCATAGAGTTGCCATGAGGCTTAAATAAGAACATTCACAATATACTTAGCAAATAATGGACACTCTAAAAATGAAAACTTTATCTTATAGACGGGCCTTGCAAAATGTGAGAGAAGGCACTGCAAAATAATCCAGATTTGGGGGATTTGCATATGCACAGTGAGGTACAGCCCAGAGAACTCTACCCAATATTCTGTGATAATCTATGTGGGAAAAGAATCTGAAAGAGAATGGCTGTGTGTACATGTATAACTGAATCACTCTGTTGTACAGCAGAAATTATCACAACATTGTATATCAACTATACTTCCATAAAACTTTAAAAAATGGGGGAAAAAAAGAATCCAGATTTCAGGGAGGTGCAGTCCCTGAGAGAAGATTTGTCTATGCAAAGAGAGCTTCACCTGATGAACCAGAATTCACATCAGACATGGAGTTTAGAGAAGAGGATCTGTATTGAGTTGAGCAATTTGTTACTCAAATTTCTCTCAACAAATATGTATCTTGGGAAAAAGAAAGGTTGAATGCTAACCCATGTAGTGGTCTCACTGATTCACCCGAGACATTTTCACAGGAAAACCACTCTTACAAAGGCCTCCTCTTACTTCACAGAAGATAATCTCACTGTTATGGTGCCCTGAGAACCAACTGTCTCTGGGGTTGGAGGCCAGTCATATGTAGCAGCAGCAGCAGCAGCAGCAGCAGCTGGAAAAGCGAACAGGAGGCCAGAGTCTGTCTTCAAAGGGCAATCAGTAGGGATGAAGGTGGATTACTGATTCCAGACTACATGTCAGATACTGCCTGGGGACTTCCTAAGTAGAGGTCAAGGTCCCACTGTTATACAGGTAGAGGTTAATGAGCTAGCAAATTAGGATATTAATATTAATGAAGCATCCTTAGTACCCACAGGCTAATGAAGTCTGAGGTCATTTGGGTTATATTAACATCAAACAAAGTGGAATTTTAGGCCAAAGGCATTTACCAGGATAAAAGAGAGCAATTTTATGGATTAAAGAAGATGAAATCTATAGTTATTACCTGAGGTGAATAACATAACATCAAAAATATAAAGCTAAACACTACTAAAAATTTGAGGAGCAATTGAAACACTGTAAGAGTCTTTTTCAGTTTTTAACAGACAAAGTAATGAAAATTTTTAAATCATTCTAGAGACTCTGAATAATATAATTAATGAAATAATGTCTAAGGGATACACACACACACACACAAATACATGTTTACATGTAGGAATTTACTGTTGGGAAATTGCGGTACTTAAAAAAATGAATAAATAAAATAAATTCCAATAAAGAAGAAATTCTCCAAAGTAGACATGAGGCAGGCCATATTCTGTGAGGAAAGGAATTGCAAATACAATTAATAACAAAAGGAATGAACATTTCCTAACCACTTGGAAAGAAGGAGTATCAGAAAGTAACAGTGGTGAGAAGAGTACATATTAAAATCCCAAGAGAAACAGATGTGCTAGTGAGAAAATACTCTTAAAGTTTTTCAATACTTAGATAATTAAGAAAGAAATTATTGCATCATCTTCATACATTAGAAAGGAAATCATAAAATAAATGTATTAGAAGAGAAAGCATTAGCAGTGCTAAAAAAGTTAATGTTTTATACCAAAAAAACCCCCAAAAAACTGATGAATAAAGCCTGGAGTATATTATTTGATAACATCAAAAACTAAATAGATAAAGGAAATATGTGATGTTGTAATAAGAAACAGAAAACATGTAGAAAAACATGAATTAGTAGTTCCCCCCCCCCCCCCGTCTTTTCAGGGTCCCACTCGTGGCATATGGGAGTTACCAGGGTAGGGGTCAAATCAGAGCTGCAGCTGCCGGCCTACACCACAGCCACAGCAATGCGGGATTTGGGCATTGTGAACTTCACCACAGCTCCTGGCAATGCTGGATCCTTAACCCACTGAGTGAGGCCAGGGATTGAACCCACATCTTCACGGATACTAGTTGGATTCGTTACTGCTGAGCCACAACAGAAATTCCGGATAAGAGAGATTTTTAACTATAAAGAATAAATATATAAATCTTTCTAATAAGTGAGAAGGTTTTCATGAAATGGATGATTTCATATTAAAATGCATTATTTTAATTCTGAGAAATCAACTAAGCTTGAGAAAAACTTTAATGGGAACTTATTATAGTTACTTCAAAAAACAAACCTTGTTATAGTATTATCTTTCAAAGACTATGCCCTAAAATTGTCTCATCAATTTCTGTACACTTTTGGATAATTATCTAATGTTTTCTAAAGTATATTTATATAATTATTTATGTATAAATATATATAATTCCTATTTGTTTTTCACTTATAAGAACTTTCAGAAAAATGTTGCAATATTAAGGGGGGACCAGTTTCATTTATAAAAATATGTATGAAAACTAAAGTGAAAAATTGGACCTACTATGTTAAAAAATTAATAAAAAAGTCGTGTCTAAGTAGGGTTTATGATGAATAAACAAGACATTCTATTAATAAATGTAATAATATAATTAATCATTTTAATGATTCATTTTAGTAAATTATTATGATAGTTCCTTAATATATTAAATAATGTATTTAAAATTGAGTCTATTATAAATTTAAAGCCAGATGTATTCCTATTAAAGTCAAAGGGTAACAAATTTTGGGATGCTCTGTTTTTAAAATAATTTGAAAATAAATGTGAAAAATAAAACATAACAGTTAGATGTGAAAATGAAATATGAAAACATATAAATAAAAATATAAACAGGAAAAATGATAAAATTAGAAGAAAAAAATATATGCTAGAGATATTCCAGGCAAACAAGAATAATCAGGCTTAATGGTGGGAAAAAAGAAAAAGTGAGTCAATTACTTAAACATGTGCAAATGCTATGAACAGGCAATTCACAAAAGAAATGCAAATTTCAGGAGACATATTTAAAAATGGTCAACCTAACTCCTGATGAAAACCAAATAAAATCAATAGGTAGATAGTTTTATTTATCAAATAGGAAATGTTTAAAAATATAGGCAATCTGGTGTGGTCAAAGTCTTAAGAAAATAGGTGTTTGTGTACAAAGATAATGGGAACAAGAACAGACAAATTCCGTGGGAGAAAAAATTTTAAGATGAACCAAAAACTTAAAATATGGCTGTGAATTCAGAAGCTCTCCTATATACCAGTAATTTAATTTCTAAGAATTTATTCTAAGAGAAAACTCATAAATGTTAGCAAACACTGATTAAGAATGATTTTCTTGGAGTTCCTGTTGTGGCTCAGTGATAATGAACCTGACTAGAATCCATGAGGATGTGGGTTTTATCCCTGGGCTCTATGAAGTGGGTTAAGGATCAGTGTTGCTGGGAGCTGTGGTGTAGGTCACTGCTGGGATCCCAAGTTGCTGGCACCTGTAGCTCAGATTTGACCTCTGGCCTGGAAACTTCCATATGCCACAGGTGCAGCCCTAAAAAGAAAAAAATGAATGATCTTCTCAATCTCTTCAAGTAGCAATTTGAGATGGAGCAAGAATGCTCACCTAATGTCCAAGGTAGGATTTGGTTCTGTGCACCACAGTGTCTAATCTGCAACTCTTTCTAACTACACCACACTGCTTCCACTATGCACCTGGCTGAATTGACTTTTCATTCCATCATCAAATGGGAATGATGCCATCTACCAGGGCTCTCCTTCCACACCATCAGTTGACAAGGCTCCATGAGAGAAGAAACTCATGGAGTCTTGCTAAATAACTGGTGGCAGGCCTTTTTGTGGAATAAAGTATTGTACAAATAATGTCAGCTCATGTTTATTGAGTAATTACTGTGTACTAGACATTGTTCTAAAGCACAATGTTTTATCTTATGTATGTGTAAACAACCATTGGAAGCAGGTATTTCAATCATTTTCATTTTAAAGATGGGAAAACTAAGACATTGATAAGTAACTGGACCAAGATCCCTCAGAGGCCATAGCTGCAACTTCTCCCAACAATAGCTCTGTGACATCACTATATGTAAAAAGAGAGTTTATCAGGACATGATATTTTTCCAAAACAATTCTAATGATGATATTCTAAATTTAAGCTAGAGCCCCCTGAAAAACTCTTCAGAGGCACATGTGTCTCCCCTTATCTATTTCTGTATAGAATCCAAACACATGCTTTGTGAGTGGGAGAGGATAAAAAAGAATTAGCAAAATATGAAGACTGAGTAGGGAAGGCAACTTTAAGCAGCAGAGAGAGAAAGTAGAGGATAGCAGTGTGAAAGAAACAAGATTGATTGTAGGTTCCTCTGGATTGACTCTAGCATCCCAAAACTCTAGATGAAGTGTTAAAAGTAATTTCACCACTCCCAGGCCTCCAAGTGGTGGGATTAAAAAAATCTAATTTTTCTGTTCTCACCTTTCAGATCTTCATAAATGTTCTCAAAACTTGTTACTGAGGAGAAGAATGAGTTGTCTCATAGCTCTTGGGCATAAGGGGACTTTGACCTTTGAGAATTAAGCTTTAAATCACCATAACATGGATGGAGAATAGAGATATACAAAGTCACCATAAAGAAATTGACTCCGCTAGCCAGCAAAATTTTGCAGATGCATTTTCAAAAGTGTGTTTCTTGGAAGCTGTGTCCTATAAAAAGTCCTTCAGAAGAAAATCAAAGCCTGCCATGTCCACACTGTGAGGACTCACAGGGCACATTAGAATGTACTAAAGGCGCTGCAGAGTCCTGGAGGACTAGCATATTTAATGCAGCGTTTGCTGCATTTATTTTCTGCTTTTAGGACCTAGGAGGCCTTGACAACTTATGCTTACTGAGAGAGGAGCTTGTGGAGGCTGGGTTATATTTAATGCTCTAAAGTAAATTAACTCTCCCATCGATGTCACATTACAGTAGAATGAGCATGGGTTCTAGAATCAGCTGAGATAGGATCCCCGGTCTTGGTTCTTCCATTTACTACCTCTGTGACTCTGTGTTCTTTAATCTTGGTGAGTCTCCCTTTACTAACCTGTAAACTAACATAATGATACAATTTGTGGCTTTGTAAATTCCCCCCACTTATGCTAAAGTCACTAGTGTCCTATGAGTCAGATATACGCTATGTTGCTGATTTTGTGGTATCTAACAAGTTATCTTTGGAATCTACCAATTTGCCTGTTACGGTTGAGCCCTGATTTGGGTTCGTGTGCTTACAGGTGGGCAGTGGTGGTGTGGCTGCCAGGTTCCTAGGACCCCTTTTCTTTCATGCCAGTATGTCCCCAAACCTGTGTTTTTGTCATGTGCAGGTGGCTAACTCCATACAGGGCCAGATCCCAAATTCCCTTTGCAAAGAAAGCAAGCCAAGATCGGGCAGTTGTGGGGGGGCGGGGGAGCTCTACTGTGAAACGTGGCTTATTTTCTCCTTGTGATTTTAATTTTGATCTGTGCATAAATGCCAGTTTTAACTTTTAACTTTTAGATCCAGCCTTCTCCTGTTTTTTTCTATTACCACTGCTATTTTCACGAAACTTAAAGAAAATCTTAAGGCACATAAAGCCCCATGAGCTTGATTTTTATACTTTATTTGGTTGACTATTGTACAAGATGGTGGAGGAGGTAAATGAACAAACACAAACACTGGGAGAACACTAAAGCGAGATCACATAACTCTTAATGCAGCTTTTCATCTCCACTTCCATTACTGTAATGGAAATTCCTTTAGAGATGTTAGTTTAGTTTATTTAGATTATGTCATTTAAGAGTTTGAAGATAGTTCTAGTTTCACTTAAACTTAGAGGGATGTTTATAAAACTTCCTTGGGCCTTAAAGAAACAGCTGATGCCTTTCCAGAACAGCCCATTTGGAATTAAAGGCAGACCAAACTCCTCACACCATTTAAATAGATGATTCTCCCAGTGGGCAAACTGACTAGTGAGAAGACGACAGTTAGGTTGGTGCTTTTGTTGAAGAAAATAAAGTTATGAGAGTCAAAAATAGCAGTTTTTTAAGATCACAGAGTGTGTCTGAAACAAATAATTGATTTAACCCCCTTCAATTCTTCTTGGAACAATAAACAAAGGGTCTTAGCCATATCCTGGTAGGAAGTACATTTCTTTTCAAGAGCAAGTTAGTCTTTTGTAAGGAACAAGAACTTTTTAAGGTCCCGAGGATACCATTTAGCAAATTATTGTAGCAGTTTCCTTAGTGATACCCAAGGGCCCAGAAAGATTTAATGAGCCTTCGAAAGTGCCAAAGTTACTTTTAGAGAGTAACTTATAACTGGAGGAATTTAGCTAACCACACTGGAAAGTTTCTTTGGATAGCTTTGTAGATCAAAGGCAGATTAAAAAATTTTAAAAAGAATGAATTCTAAATAGAGAAAAAAAGACGCCTCCCTTAGATAAGCTTTGTTTTATCCTATGAGGTAGGGTTGCTAACAATACTATATTTGAGATATAATATAACACATGCAGCAAAATGCCTTTCAACTGCTTATTGCTTGTATGTAATTATTCTGTTGTCTTAAGATCACTAAGAATATAAATATGTCCTTTCAGGTGGATCTTTCCAATATGTTAGTTTAAGAGTATTAAGTCAGAATAAGGTAGTTTGGGTCATGTGATTCATAGACCACTGTGGTTTCGTTTTGACATCTGCCTCTACCACCAAAGGTGAATGTGAATTATAAGTAGTATTGCTTAGGATTACAAGTATATTAGGAAACAGAGTAGACTTTATTTATACATTTCAAAATGGAATTTAAGTAACCTGGAATAATTCTCAGTGCTGAGGCATAGAAAAATGTCAAGTGTTTTCCACTGAGGGTCAGTACTGAAATCTTAGGCCTGTTTTGGATCACACTGAAGTCACTGGCATTATGTATAAATGCAGAAACACACACACACATATCCTCAAAAGAATATCTCAAGGTCATTCCTATTAAATTATAAGAGCGGATGTTTAAGATCCTTTGGCCTCTTTAGAAAAAGTCGACATCAAGCATTTTGAAAGAAACTCTGGCTTGGTATGTTCAACAGTCTTTGCTTCTTCATGATTTTTGCCTCAACTTAGGGACTTTAATATACTTCGCAGAAAGGTGCTAGTTAGAAGGTTTCTTTTCAGACAAGGTAATATTGGAATCACACATTAGGGTCAACTACTTTTCTTCAGTGATTACTTTGTCATGCCACAGGTCAATCTCCCCAGACGGTTCAACTTCATTCGCCAAACAGAAAAATCTGATAGTAAGAAAATGGTAATGATGTTTATATTATCCTCATTGCTTTTCTTTTGATTCCAATTCTTTGCTTTCCTCCTGGGACATATACATGCCCAGAAGTCGGAAGGCTGCAGTCAGGAGGGGAGCGAGTCACCCCAGAAGTCTGATGAGACCAGTACCCTGTCCAGTACCTTTGTGCTAACCTCGTCTAAGCCCTTAGTTTCTCTTGGTCAGACTGAGCCTGAAGATTTGGGGATGATGTTAATCAAAATCGATGCCAGAGAAAGTTTGGATCAACAAAGTAATTTTTCTGTGAAGCGTTTTGAATGCTAGTCTGCAGAGACAAAAACAAGCACCTGAAAGCTACTGCGGAATTTCCTCAAAAAGTGAATATAAAAATATTCTCCAAGGGTTGTAACCCTGAAGTTTTAAATCCCTTTTGCTCTTCCCTTTAAATGAATCTGGTGGACCCCACGTTTTATTGCCGAGTAGAATCACCTGCGGATGGTAAACATTCTAATGCCCGGGTTGCATCCCAAAGCGATTAAGTCAGAATCTGTGGACGTGGAAGCTAAGCATTAGTATTTTCAAAAAGAAACTTTTCATCATCACAAACAGAAATTCGACATCCAGGAAACAGCAACTCCCCTTTGCCCTCTTCTTCCCAGTCCTCTGTTCTCCAGAAGAATGGCACACCATTCTATTTCCTGTCTCTGACAATTTGACTACTCTAGGTATCCACATAAGTGAAATCATACAATATTTGTCTCTTCATGTCTTTTTTTCCCACTTAGCATAATGTCCTCCAGGTTGTCCATGCTGTAGTGTGTCAGAATTCCCTTCCCTTTTACAGCTGAATATTACTTCATTGTATGTATACACTGCATTTGGTTTATTCCTTCATCTATCAGTGGACATTTGGGTGGTCTCTACTTTTTGGCTACTATGAATAATGCTGTCACGAACTTGAGTAAGCACACAATCTGTTTGAGTTCTTGCCTTCAATTCTTTGGGGTATATAAGTAGAAGTGGAATTGCTGGATCATGTCGTAATTCTGTTTAATTTTTGAGGAACCACCACACTGTTTTCAATAGCACACCATATTAACAGTTAACATTCCCAATGGCCATGCCCAGCGCTTCCAAATGCTCCATAGTCTTACCAATATTAGCTATTACAGTTACTAGTAGTAGTTGTAGTAATAGCCATCCTAATGGATATAAAGTAGTGTAGTTGCTCTTTGACCTTCAGTATATTTATCCTTTCCTTTTTTTACTCAAGCCATCCCCAGTTTGGGTTTTAATTCTTCCTCCCTTACACAACTTAGAACCGTGTCACTCAAGGTTACAGGGTGGTCTGTGGAACTCTAGAACAAATGTCATCCAAGAGACTGTTAAAAGTGAAGACTTGAAGTCACCACTCCAGAGCTACTGAATCAGCATCTGCATTTTAACACGATATCCAGGTGATTCATACATACATGAAAGTTTAAGAAGTACATCATTTATCACTTCAATCACTCTTGACTTCATCTTCAAGATCTTCCCACCTTTGTCTTTGTACTGCACTCATACTACAACCCTGGAACCTTCAATGAATCCAAGCATCTTGCACTGTTGAGTATTTTTGTACAAAATAACAACCCAGAGGATTGTTACTATGACAGTCATGATTTTAGTCACAGATGGGCCCTCACTACCATCTTTTTAAAGTGTCCTTTGTATACTCCATGTCACATAACCTGCCCCCACCCCCCAAAAAAGCAATTCTTATTTGCAACGCTCTCCTATTTTAACTTTCTCAGCCTATCTCACTCTTTTCTGGAAGAATGTGCATTCTTCTTCACAGAGAAGCCAAAGCACTCAGGTGCAAAGCCTCTCAGTTTAATTGCTTCTTCATTTGCAATTTCAGCACCTACCATCTCTGTGATAGAAAAGAAAGCACTCCTGTAGTTTTCAAGGTCTAACTTCTCTATCTCTGGCCTGAGTCTCAACTCTCCCTAGCTCTCCTTCAACCACATCTTCAAACACTACTTGTTTCTCAAAGGCTTTCCCTTAAACACCATTCAGTTATAAGTCTTTTGATTTTAATGGCAAGGCTCATTTTTTAAAAAGACTTCAGGTAACTCTTAAACAAGTGATTTTTATCCTTCTGGAATTCAGCTACACTCACCTCCAGTTTTCTGAGGTAATACCTGTCACCCTTTCCAAGAAATTATCCTGATTCTGCTCTCCTCGAGTCAATTTAAGGCTTCCTCTTCTGAGCCCCCTTACTCATACAGCAGGACTTTTTTTTTTACAGCAATTTATCAAGCTGCTCATCATTGCTCCCATGCCTGTCTATGAAATCTAGACAGTGAACAAACTAAAACAATGCTCTGAGAGCACCTAATTCCATTTCTAGCATTTAGTAGATGCTCCATGATGTTTGCTGAGTGGCTGAATCCAGGAAGTCCGAACCCTGTGGTGTTCTAACATCCTGGCCACGGGCCCAGCCCTACTAGCAGCCATTTCCTGCCTTGTCCCACAGCTTCTTCTTGCATCTTGCAACATGCACTATTCCTTTGCAACTGGTAGGTTTGCTTTCTGTGGCAGAGAGCAGTTGTATCAACTTTAGCTTCATGAAACCATGACTTTCTCTCATATACATGAATTTCAAGCTTATTTTCCATTAAATGAAGAAGAAAAGTCTAATGTATTTATAATTTTAATTAGTATGTCAAATATTGGGAGGATTTATGGCTGCCAAGTAAAATTGGTTCTCTAACCTGAGTTTGAAGCAATTTCTCCAACATTTCCAAGACCAGTGTTTCTCAGACCTTAATATGCAATGAGATTATCAGGGGATCTTGTTAAAATACAAATTCTGATTTATATTCTGAGTCTGTAGGACCGGGTTGGGTATAAGATTTTGCTTTTCTAACATACATTTAAATGGTACCTATCTGCTAGGCTAGGGACCACCCTTTGACTCACAATGTCCAAGACTATCATCTCATATTATAAAATCTCCACTTTTTACTGTGTGAATAATATCATTTCATGGTTAAACATCGGCAGGTATATAATGTATCAATAATGATGGTTTAAAATTGAAGATCTCAATTATCAAGTTGACAGTTACTTCTTTTTCTGATAAATTAATATTTATGACGAGTTAGAGGGGCTTGGTAAGAGAACACCAAAGATAATCTTTTTTTGTTTGTTTTAATACTAAAAGCAATTTCAAACTATGAAAGATTAGTTTGGAGTGATTTATGGCTTCAGACCTCGAAGCAATAAAATACAAGTTTAGGAAGGGGAGAGCTGTGTTATGGGACACAGAACAAGGTCTTACTTTATGTTTGGCAGCGTGAGTTAAAATGAAAAGCATGATTACAGAGTTGCTTATCTCACTGGGGATGATGCCTGAGCACCTGTTTGAAGCAGCCTGGATGGGGGCAGGATGAAGGGCAGGAGCAGGTACAAGCACTCCCCCAGCACTGCTCAGGAGCACTGTCCAGGCCTGCTACCTTGGGCCATATGGAAGGTGCCCTTTCTTTTGAGCAATGCAGTGGCTTTGTGGTTGAGCCTAGGCTACCCAGGCTGGCTCTGGAAGTGTGGCTAGGTATACCTGTCCTGACTTTAAATCGCTGTACAATTCCAATCCCAGAAATGAGGGCACAATGATATTTATTCAGCTGGGGAGGGGAAGGAAGGTAAAGGAGCAGGTCAGGATCTCCCTAAATCAAAGGTTCTCAGTTCTGCCTGCACACAAGAATCACCTGGGCTACATTTAAAGCACCTCACTTTAAAGAACCCCCACAGGTCCCGATGCAATTGGTCTGTGGTCGGTTCAGGCATCAGTAGTTTTAAGTTCCCTGAGTGGTTTTAATATGCAGCAAGGATGGGAACCACAGCTGTAAGTGCTCTCAGGATAAAAACTCTCCTTCCCAGATGTGCAGAACACCTCTCTCCACAGCTGGGCCCCTTCATTCCAACTTGCAGACTTAGGAAGTTTCCTCTCTCCAGCTTCAGTGGGCATCAGAAACACCCAGAGGGCCTGATGCACCATAGACGGTTGGGGCCTCATCTCCAGAGTTTCCAATGCCATTGGTCTGGGGTGGGGCTGAAATTTTCATCTCTAACAAACTCTCTGGTGATACTGATGCTGCTGATCTGGGGACCCCATTTTGAAGACTTAGGACAATGCCTAGTTTTTAAATCTTCATCTCAGCATGGAACTTACCTCAGTGTTATTCTAAAATTGTAGTGATCCCAAATCCAGTTATGGAATCTGGATTTAGGCTTTTTTGCCATGATTCAAGTTGCATCCTATGTGCTGGTTTAGATGCCTGGCTTTCTAGCGTTTGTCATTGTTTCCTAATTTGAAAGTCGCAATACGGTGCTCTCTAATTCGGAATCGGAAACCTTGGGCGTCACAAAAGGGTAGGTGATGGGTTAGGATTAAATTCGTCCTTTAGAAAATTATTGCTGATTATGGCACTGAGGAGAGGTTGGAGGATGGCAAATGAAGGTGGTGACAGAAAAACCGACCAGCCCAAGGGCAGTGGTTTTGGAATGAGGGCAAGGAAACAATACAGAAAGTATTAAGGAAATTGCTTGACATGGTTTGTCTGATGAATGTATGCTAAACTGAAAGAGAAGGGTCAAGCATAGTTAGTCATAATCCATAATCAATCAATAAGATAATTCATAACTTAAAATTTATCGTCACTAGTTATGACTTGGTATAAATGTAAGGAGTTTAGAAACTATCACTAAATAATCTAAATAAAAGCCGTAGGTGTTCATTACATCTTTTACAGGTGTCAAGGTGATCATATGATGTGCTTAAGTTTGACACTGTTTCACTATTAACTTTTTATAAAAGAACAGTTGAAAACACAGATGTTTATCTAAGATCCTTCAGCGTTTTCCACCAGGACCTGTTATCATGTTACAGTAAGTTAGATTTTTGGGGGGGAAGTACACTAATTCTTCCATGACATGAAGGATCTTCTATGTAGCTGAGATTAGAAACCTATCAGACTCAGAGGAGAGAAGCTCAGCATGTCAGCAGTGCACACCGGAGGACGATGAACATTTTCCAGGACAATGTGCTTTCTTATTTCTAGCACTCCCTTCCAGCAAAATTTCAGATTGTCTCATTCTCCTTCTTGGAAATGAACCCAATAAAATGGCAAATATGTTTAGCGAGCCAAAGAAAACATTTGAAGTTGAATTTTATGTCTGTGATTTTTTTCCTTTGTTTTAATTGTTAAATGACTTTGTTGTCGTTACACACGAGACTGGCATTAAATTAATAGAATGATCTAATCAAGTCCCCCTTGGTTTACAGTTCAGAGAATGCAAAGAAATGAATACTCAGTATTATGGCTACATTTCCAAATGGCATGAATCATTGCAATATTCTTTGCATTTTCTGGCTAAAAAAAAAAATAAGACAGAACCAATAACAACCAAAGATGAGGTGTCAAGGAAAACAGGAGCTATGAAGTAAAGTATGTAAGGTTTTATGGAGCTGCCTGGAAATCCAAGTTGTTTATATAATTCAGAAGAAGTAATCTGATCTGGTGTTCCCAAAATTCCTTAAAATATTCATCTAGAAAACAGAAGATGTACTTTGGCATCCTGAAATACTTTCTGTCTTAGAAGACTGTATCTCCTCCAAACTGTGATCCAGGATGAAGCTCTAGGAGAGCAAAAGGAATAACAGTTGGTGGAAATATAACAAGATAAAATGTACAAGACAGAAATATCCGCTGTAAAATCCCAGATGTACAGAAGTGATTTGTAACTTCAGCACTCATTGTCACATCTTGAATTTTAATTTTTCATATTTCCTCAGGGGTGCAAATTACAGAATGTTGTCAAAACATTCTTAATATTAGCAAAATTCATGTTTTTCATTTGAAGAACATGCTAAGTAGGAGGACAGTGAAAGGAGAAAGCAAGACTCCTGTAGAACCACTCCCATTTTTCCTCAGAATTAGTTGAAACTATTTTAAGACGATTCCTTAAAACTTGGAAATTCAGTTATCAATGTACAAGATCTATATGGCTTTTGAGCCAAAGTTTCTCTAATTTAAAAAGTTTTCTTTGTGGTACTATCAGACATATCACAATAAACAACACATTCCATTTACAGAGCTGTCTCACTGTAAGAATTCTATTACTTTTACAGAAAAATCAAATATATGAAAAATAAGCCTCAAACGATTTTACATGGGGAAGTTTAAACATTCGCCCAGCTTTTCTCTGCATAGAGAATGTGCAAAAGAAAATGGCGAATCAGCTGAAATCAGAGCAAGTGAAGAGGTAGTCACATCGGTTTGACTTGCAATAAAGGCATAAAGACCAGAAAGACCATACAAGTAAAACTTGCATTGTAGCCAAGCCAGGAGCTTTTATTTTGCAATTCCAAACAGGCTACATTTTGCTTTGGGGGCTGAACATTGCAATATCTGCCACTCCTTGAAAGTCTTGGAAGAACTTCTGTGGTGGAGAATGACTACGAAAGGAGTTAATGCAATTCTGATCATTCCATCTTGTCTTTTAGAAGTTAATAGATGATTCTCTGCAGCAAGCAGATTTTAAGGAAACGCTATTTCAGAGCCATAAAGACATTGCTGAAGTACAGAATTTGACCAGAATCTTTCCAGGTGGGTGTATAGAGTCAGCCCTCCCTATCTGCAGAAGTGAAACGTGTGGTATTTGAGTGTCCACTGATTTTGGTTTCTAACAGGGTTCCTGGAACCACCACCTCCCCTAAGATACCAAGGGGCAAACACAGTAAGTATAGACAGTCGCAAGGTGAGAAAGATGGAGACAGCTGGAGGATGATCACCAGCAATGACATAAACACAAATTTAGAATGATAGTGAAGGTTGGACTTTCAAGTGTGTTCTGAAGCAAGGCTAGGCGGTGAAGTAATAAGGATGGCTTATCAGAAGATACTTAAGTGTTTTGGGTAGGAAAGCACAGGACAGATCATCAATTAATTTTCACATTTCCATTAACGTGAGCTGCAGGACGATGAACTAGTCTAGAGAATAATACTGAGTCTGACATCTCTCAAATTACTTTGTTTCCCGTTCTTAGCATTTTTTCTTCCATCAGAAAAATGCTGCTTGTTCTCACATTCTTTAGCACAATGTGTCCCTTAACTTTTTCTTTCAGATTTCATTCATTTCTTGCAATAACACTGTAATAATTCTTCCATAGCCGAGGGTTAGTTTAGTTGCATTTCTGCTCAGTGTTTTTATTACTGAGTTTCACAGGAGTTCATAGGTCCACAAGGACCAAGCATTATGAACTCCACAACATGTAATGTTATCTGTAAAATTAGACAAGGAGGTATCAGCTGACAGATAATAATAATGATGATGATGATAAGGACTAGCTAGCTTCATATTTATATAATTATATTTTTAACTTCTCTGATGCTTTCCCATATCTCACCTCTTTCAAGACTTACAGAAATCCTGTAAGAACAGATAGTATTATCATTTCCATATTCACTCTTTTTTTTTATTTTTTAAAGTTTTATTGAAGTATAGCTGATTTATAATGTTGTGATAATTTCTGCTGTTCAGTTATACATGTACATACATCCATTCTCTTTCGGATTCTTTCCCCACATAGATTATCACACAATATTAGGTAGAGTTCCCTGTGCTATACAGCAGGTCCCCATTCGTCAGTCATTCCATATACCTCAGTGTGCATATGCCAATCCAAAACCCCCGGTCTGTCTCTTTCCCGCACCCTGCCTATCCCCTTTGGTAACCATAAGTTTTTCAAAGTCAGTGAGTCTGTTTTAGCTCTACAAATAAATTCATTTGTATCGTTTTCACAGATTCCACACCTAGGTGATATCATATAATGTTTGCCTTTCACTATCTAACTTAATATGATAGTTTCTAAGTCCATCATGTTACTACAAAGGGCATTATTTCATTCTTTTTATGGCTGAGTAATATTCCATTGTCTACTCTTAAAGGAGAATATTGAAGTTTTTTGAGTTTCAATGGCTCACACCATGGTAGCAGTACAGTTGGGACTAGGAAAAAATGCAGTGTAAGCTGGAGATGAAGGAAATTTTCAAGACAAGAAAGATTCACAGAGTCACACACTTTTGAATTCTCTAGATTATTGTGTGGGATTTTCATGGGGCAAGGGTGTTGGAATTCAATTATCAAGGAGCCTAGAATGTGTCCATATGTCTTGGTCTATAGGTCATAGTTTAAATACTTGGGGTTGTGGAAATGGAAATCTCAAACCTGGGAACTATTAAGGTGGAAGAAAATGGAGTAGTATCAGCTTCAAAATAAGTTAGGTACATTTTAAAGGTATTTTTATATAATTAATCAAAAAAGCACTCACGTGTAAATTTTAAACTCTTCCTAGAGAATAATTTTGGAAATAAAACCATAGAATACTCTACCCCATTGTGCATGATATTTTGAGGTATTAACACTAGATACTCAACACTCTGTTTTTCTTTTCTTTCTTTTTTTTTCTTTCTTTTTTTGTTTTTGTTTTTTTTGGCTGCACTCAAGGTATGCGGAAGTTCCTGGGCCAGGGATCAAACCCATGCCATAGCAGTGACCTGAGCCAGAGCAGTGACAATGCAGGATCCTCAATCCACGGAGATACCAGGGAACGCCCCCTGCTAGTCTGTTAAGATTGCCTTTTTTTTTTTTTGCAACCAACAAAATATTGTAGGATTGGAGTTATTGCTCTTTAGATACCACATAATGAACGTCCCAGCAGGGCAGTTTGTGAGTTACATATGATGGCATAACCATACATCAAAGTGATTTGAGTTAAGAAACACATATTACTTCCTGGGACAGAACAGTCTCTTAAGATTATAGATAAAGAACATTCTCTTAAAGAAGGAATAAAAGCTAACTTGACTTTGAGCAATGGTGAAAATTTTCTTTTGAGGATTTAAGCACATCCTCCACCCTTCTTTCTCTTTCCATGCCTTTGATCTGCCCTTTATTATTATTTTTTTTTCATTGAAGTAAGCTTCATTATTATTTTAATGTCTCAAGTATCTGGGTATTTTAAGCTCCTGGCTACATTTTGGAAGGAGTTTGCTAAGGTTCTTTTTTAGGAATGGATGGGATAAATAGTATATCTGTTGTGTCATGAAAAATGTGGCATTTGTCACTCTCAGAATGGTATGGAACAAAGGAACTATTGAAAGATAAGAAAAAAAAGGACCTTTGAGTTCCCTTCATGGCGCAGTGATTAACGAATCTGACTAGGAACCATGAGGCTGCAGGTTCGATCCCTGGCCTTTCTCAATGGGTTAAGGACCCGGCATTGCCGTGAGCTGTGGTGTAGGCTGCAGAGGTGGCTCAGATCCCACGTTGCTGTGGCTCTGGCATAGGCCTGCAGTTACAGCTCTGAATAGACCCCTAGCCTGGGGATCTCCACACGCCGCAGGAGCGGCCCTAGAAAAGGCAAAAAAAAAAAAAAAAAAAAAAAAAAAAAAAAAAAAAAAAAAGAGAGAGAGAGAGAGAAAAGGACCACTCAAGTACTTAAAATTTTGTTTCTTAGGCTAAACTGAGGGATGCTTTTTTTCTCTAAGCAGATGATATACTTATCTGAAAAATAACCATTCCTGGTAACAAGCATAGTGCCAAGTATTTGCTAGGAAGTGTAGCCTGTACCAATGATGGCTTCATGTGGTGATTGGATGGTGTTCGAGATAGGAATACAGTGTCACTGATCATAAGATATACCAATTGATTTGTTTTCAAGAGTAGTGTTGGGCTTTATTTAATAAGCAATGTAATATGCTTTTTTAGAGTTAGCAATTTTAACGTATTGTTTATGTTATGAAAAATCATCACTCAGCAAATGATTTCCTAAAGGAGCTAATATAATATAAGCAGTACATCGTAGGATGTCTGACGTGGATTGAGGATCCCACATTGTCACTGCTCTGGCTCAGGTCACTGTTGTGGCATGGGTTTGATCCTTAGCCTAGGAACTTCCACCTACCTTGAGTGCAGACAAAAATAGTAAAAGCATAGAAATGCTACAGAGCTTATCAATACGTGAGAGTTAGAAGCTCTGGAAATTCAAAACACTTTTCTTTGTCTTCCAATGCTAAGATGACAAGTGTTGGTATGTCTGGGCCCTGGCCCTCGATTTCTTAGCATAATTAACCTGAAGTCTAATCTCACTAGATACAAAGTACTCCACTAATATGGAAAACATCTGTAGGGGATAAATGGATGAATAGAGAGAGAGGGCTTGTCATTGAAAATTCTTCTTATACCCTTTATATTTTTTGGTAAAATTGCCTGTGAACTCACAATTGCACAAATCTTTGAAACTATTCAAGGTTTTCTGTTTGCTGCATATAAGCAGGGCCCAAAGCTTTAATATCTGACTCAATTTTCTGCAGTCTATTCATGAATACTCAACATGACTGCAATAAATTATAAAGCCTCAGGTTCATGTGAACACATGCATCTTAGGGCACCTTTTTTTACAGGCAAAACCACCATAGGTCTGTATTGAAGTACATTCTCTGTAATGTGTTTCCATTGAATGTGAAAGAGCAGCTTGCAAAAGATCTAAGACTGTATATAATGATTGGCACAGATACCTAATATCGGCGAATTATATTCATTACGCGGTGTGGGTGTATGTTACATAACTTGGTGCTGTTGGGCATCACTAAAGCTTCTCTTGTCAAACTCCTCACACTCGTAGTGTTCATTTCTGAGCCTGCACCATTTACATCCTCTATCTTTGGTCAGACCTTTGAAAATTGTTGTCTTTAAAAAGTTAATTCGGAATGCTTCTGGCCATAAACTTTAAATATTTTCCCCGGAAACTATTTGAGAAGCAAATGTGGTTTTAATTTTCTATAACTATTTATCTTTTAGTTGTGCAAAGTATTTCCTGTGGGTGGTTTATACTCCTATCCAGGTGAAGGAGGTTGCCAGTGTTATGGCAAAACATAAACTTGAAAAAAGGCTCTCCAAAAGTCGTCTTTGGAAACTATTCATTTGACCTTCAGTGACAAAGCTTATGCCTTGCAAATTGATTAATACAGATACAATATCAAATCATTTTTCATACAATTTTTTAATGTTTGTTAAGTGCTAGAACAGTATGTAAACAGAGTATTTGGCATTTTTATTAGGCTGCGGAACTCAGTCATTTCCTTTGCAACAACATCTCATAAACTATTTTGACAGTCTAATAAACTATAAAAAGCTGTGGTAAAAACTGGCTCTGAATGTTATAACCGTACAAAATGGAAAGAGCAAGAGAAAACATCTATCACTGGGATTATTATCACTGTTGCTATGGCAACCTGGTTGCAATGGCAATATCTCCACGGTTCTGCTGTTTGTTATCATCTTTCTTGATTTTACATCATTGAAATTGTAGTAATTACACTGTGCCTGATGAAAAATGCATGCTGTCATGGCAACTAAGTCAAATATTCTTAATCATTTCACCTCTTCAATCTAAAATGTAATTGTTTGTCAGTAAAATAGGTTATACAGAAGGCTTCTATGGACTTATGATTGCCTTAAGTGTTCTGCAAAAAAATAGTGCTTTTAGGCTTTAGACCCTAAGCTAAACTAATAGCCTGAGATGGTAAACAATGACTCATTATAATAAGTAAGCAGCATTAATTGTAGAGTGACTTCTCCAGCATAGTAAAATTATAAACCACAGTGACTTTAATATAGTACTCAAAATCAAAGACACAAGAGAATACTTTCAATCGTCCTAATATCTTCAGTAAATTATTTGAATCAGACGTTATGTTCATTTTGGTATGTCCCACTTATATTTTATGAGTCAGTGTCTTCTGATGGCTATACTTTAGTAGGTTTTCTTTGTGCTGTGCATAATTAAGGCACAAAGAAAGACTCCTTTTGGCAAATATGAAAAAAATAAGTTAATAAGATATAAAAAGAATGCCTTTCTAACTAGATCAGTCAGGTACAAGTCTGTCAGCTCTTCTTTACACTAATATGTTTTGTGTGGGACTTTCAGAAGAACATGATTTTTTGGGTCACATCTATCTATGCATCTGAGTAATATGCATGTCCCATTAGAAAATAATGGAAGAAACAATATATGGTTGTACTGTAAAATGCCAAATGTTTCTGCCTGGGTGGGAATCCATAAATAGAGGATAAGATTTCAATAGTAACATGGAAACTATAGTACACATTTTATAATTATCTATTCTATTTCCTCAGAAAGATGGAATTTTTGCTTGGCTAGGAAGAGAAAATTGAGTCTAAGAAATCTTTTCTTTTGATAATAGCAGAATTTTCATAGCTCAGTTCCTATTTCTCTTGTTTAATTTTTGATGTTAACAACCCTGTAAATAAGAGCAGCAAAATATTATTTTATGTATTTTCAAGAATTTATGAACAGTATCCTTATCTTTATTTGTATCTTTACATGTATGTACTTGACTTTTGAAAACACAGAATGAGCTATATCTTATATCCTCTAAGTTTTAGATTCATGAGAAATTTTTATTGCAAATTGAAAATTATACACTTCCATTTCAAACACAGCTAATCATAATTCTTCCCTCTTTCTACTTGTATTTCTCTTTTTACTTAGCATGTCATTACTTTTCCAGGACAAACAGGTACTAGCTGACTATAATATGATTAATCCATTTCTACCCAAAGCACACAATGTCTTTGCTATTGTAAAGCCTGGATTTTATCAACACTGGGGGAGGGTAAGAGAAATGAAATGCAAGTATGTATTTTCAGATCTTGAGTACCAGTGTATTTATAACAATGGTAGTAATTTGACTGTGATGGTAACGGTTTGCCTCATCTTTAATGGATTTAATCATAAAATTGCTTTAAAACTTATTGCTTCTATGTGAAAACAAAGTATGACCCAAATAAGATGAATATAAAATATGGAAATGCAAAAGACTTTTTACTAATAATCTCTTTAAATAAAAGCAAAATCTTTTAATGAAAATATCAGAAAAGCACATTTGAAGAATAGATAACCTGTTACTCCAACCTGCTGTAAGTGAAAAACTCATGCTGCCAGTGACTATTTTATGTGTATCGTACAGTTAAAAAATAAGCAGTGAGCAGTAGCAACTTTAAAGGATGTTAAATAGCTTATGGTCAAAACCCTTGAAGTTGTTTAGGATTAGAAATTAATAAAAGTGTAATATGAATAACTATCTTCAGCCTAAAGACAGTAAAACTGCAAAATAACTAGGAAGGTAATCTTTGTTTGCAAATCCTAATATTGATACTATTTTTCATACTGTAATTGGTTTCTCCAAACTATAAGCTTAAACTCTAGCTTCCTTAAGAATATGTCTCTGGGAGTTCCCATCGTGGCACATCAGAAACAAATCCGACTAGGAACCATGAGGTTGCAGGTTCCATCCCTGGCCTTGCTCAGTGGGTTAAGGATCTGGCATTGCTGTGAGCTGTGGTGTAGGTCACAGACATGGCTTAGATCCTGTGTTGCTGTACCTGTGGCGTAGGCTGGTGGCTACAACTCTGATTCGACCCCTAGCCTGGGAACCTCTATATGCCACAGGTGTGGCCCTAAAAAGACAAAAGACAAAAAAAAAAAAAAAGACAAAAAAAAAAGAATATATCTCTGGGTGGATGTGCGGTGTCACTGAAACAGCAGCCACAGCTGTGGCCATATCTCCTGTCTCTCTGTTCCCACTCTCTAAGATAAGAGTAATACTAGACTTAAAGATGACATATATATGTAAATACATATACATATAGAATGAAAAATAGTACATGGCTTAATTAACTTCAGCCTTTTTCTGGCTTTCTTTCAGCTTGAACCTGCCCCAGTATCTGATTAATTTTCTATTTTCTAGTTAAAATTCCTTTGAGCAATGGAACGATTTGTCTCATCCTTGTTTGAGCCAGATTTCCACTTCATTCCTTCATTAGCCTCTAGCTGGACTTGGAGAGGACTGTGACCACTCAAAAGCTCTGTCCCCTGGACATGCTCGCCCTGGCACTCAAGCCTTGCCAGGTGGAGATGGGACCCCTTGGGCCAGAGCAGGATGGCACAGGTCTGACCCCTTAGCAGGAACCCGAACTTTCATTTCTCTGTCAATTACCATCTGTGAACAAATGTAGTGCCTGTCACTGTTGGGGGCACTTGGAGTTTGGTTGGTCCCCCAAAGCCCCTAAGTCCCTGCCTTTATGGAGTGGTTTTCCTTTGAAGGAGCTGTCTCATGGCAGACAACATTTTTCACATCACACATCAACTTCTCTATCCAATTCCTAATGGTGGGGACCAACTCAGAACAAACAGATCACGCTGTAAACTCTGAAGTGATATAGGAATACAAGTGATCATTATTATTTAATCTAATTTCTCTTCCCCTTCAGGAAATTTTCTCCTCCATTCTTCTCATTGCCAGTTTTGAGCTCAGGGAATTCAAATTAATTTAAAGATTAGACTGAGTAAAACATAATTAGGAAGGTAAATGGTCAGGGGGAAAGAGGGCAGCAGAAAATGTGTTCCAGACATAAATATAAATGATCCTTGTGTGATCTGCCATTTTTACACGATCTGTGCCACTGTTCCCATTCTTTGTCCGAAGCTAATGAAAGTTACACACAAAATAAAATTGGATAGATGGTAACCTAAGTAATATTAGAAGCAAATTCCAAAGATTTCCCTGCATAAATTGGATTTAGAAATACAAATTAAATAATGTTTTTTATTTTGTGTTAAACAGACCTATTTGACTAGGAAATTTTCTTCTGAAAATATAGCTGTATCCTAAATTTCAGGTATATAACTGTAATGTTTCCTTAAAATACACAAAAGTAACAACCCTAAATAGGACAGAATTTTAGAACCTAAATAATTTAAATCTTGTTGCTCAATCTCTGCGTGTGGCTATGTATTTCAACAATTTTTATGTTATGATACATTTCAGATATATTTTATTAACTGGAAGTCTCTGATACCTAGAGAAAAATACTAAAGATGACATTTTCTCTTTACAAACCCAAGGGGAGTTTTTATAGAATTCAGCTTTGGTCAATATTTTTATTGCTTATTATTTTCCCATAAAACAGACTGTTCAATTAGTCAGAATTAAAGAGTACCACATTGGAAAGTGTTTTATATCTGGAAATCAGATTATTCACATTCTTAAGGAATCCTCTCAAAAAGCTAAAGATATAGGAACTTGAAAAAAAAGCATATTGCCTTTGCGAATCACAAGTTAAGTATTAAATATTTCTTACAGTCTCCGAGGCAGAAATACTATTAAGGTATTGAAAATCTGAGCAACCTTTCTGTACCACATTTAAACTTCATTGATGGAGCTCTTAGGTCAGAATGAAACTTCCAGATTCCGTAATGTGAATTTCATTTCATTGTATAACATTCTTAGAACTGCCTGAAGGCTCAGACTAATCATACTTCTAATAAATGACAAGCTTTTTAAATATGTGGACTCAGTCCAGCATTTGTGCTAAGAACTTTTGGAAAAGCAACATATTTTTTTTCATTCATTTTCTACTTTATTTAGATATTGGGGTCTCAAAATAAGAACTAAAAAACCAATCTATAACTTAAAAAATGTATATTTTAGACATTTTTGTACTCTCTTATATGTAAACTTTCTAAGTCACAATATAAATATGCAAACCAAGTCAGTATCAGCACATTTAGTATAATTTAGTATAATTTCTAATCAATTTCCATGTTTTTGCCACTAAACGGAGCTAAAATTGTCAGGTCATTCAATTTACATCAGTGAGACACAAAGTCATGGTTTCATTCAGTAACAGTATCAGGTAAATCAGAGGATAATTTTTTGTGACATCATGATTCATCTCTTGACATTGTAATGTGAGGGTGTTATATTAATACTTACAACAACACAGAGAAGGACTTAAAAATAAAAGCTAAGGTCTGAGAGAGTCAAATTCATGGTAACTGTCTTCTAGGGCATTTTATTTAGAGGAATATTAATATATTAGTCACTTTCTTATTCTGGTAGCTACTGTTAAATGGAAGACAAAAATCAGAATCTCAAAACAAGTAAAGGTGGCCAATGAGCACATGAAAAAATGCTCAACATTACCAATCATCAAGGAAATGCAAATCAAAACCACAATGAGATATCACCTCATACCTGTCAGAATGGCTGTAAACAAAAACAAATGAACAAACCAAAACATACAAGTGTGGGTGAGCATGTGAAAATGTGAGGAAAAAGAATCCCTTATTGGTTGAGACATAAATTGGTACAGCCACTATAGAAAAGAATATGGAGAAGCCTCGAAAAATTAAAAATAAAACTACCATATGATCTAGCAATTCCACTTCTAGTAGAAGTACAGAAAACACTAATTCAAAAGACATCTGTACTCCTATGTTCACTGAAGCATTATTTACAATAGCCAAGATGAAGAAGCAATCTGTGTCCATCAGTAGACGAATGGATAAAGAAAATGTAGGAGTTCCCATCGTGGTGCAGCAGAAACAAATCCAACTAGGAGCCATGAGGTTGCAGGTTCGATCCCTGGCCTTACTCAGTGGGTTAAGGATCTGGTGTTGCCATGAGCTGTGGTGCAAGTTGCAGACACGGCTTGGATCCTGCATTGCTGTGGCTGTGGCATAGGCCAGCATCTACAGCTCCGATTTGGACCCCTAGCCTGGGAACCTCCATATACCACGGGTGCAGCCCTGAAAAGACAAAAAAAAAAAAAAAAAGCCAAAGAAAATGTAGACTACACGTGCAATGGAATACTACTCAGTCATAAAAAAAATAAAATTTTGCAATTTGTAAAAATATGGATGAACTTGGAGGGTATTATACTTAGTGAAGTAAGTCAGACAGGGAAAGACAAATACTATGTGACTTCACTTACATGTGGAATCTAAAAAACAAAACAAACAAAACAAAATAGAAACAGATTCATGGGTATAGAGAATAAAATAGGGTTGCCAGAAAGAAGGGGGTTAAAGTGATGGGAGAAATAGGTGAAGGAGATTAAGAGGCATAAACTTCAAGTTATGAGATAAATGTCATGGGGGTGTGATATACAGAATAGGGAATGTGCTCAATAACATTGCAATAACTTTGACAGATGGTAACACCTTATCATGGTGATTATCTCATAACATCCATAAACATCAAATCACTATGTTGCACACCTGAAACAAATACAGCATTTTTGTTACTTAGACTTTGATTAAAACAAAAGAATCTCAAAACTCGGCATGAGTGGAGAAGACAGAAAACAATGTAAAACATTTTCTTGAAAACCCAAAAGGTCTCATGTCTCTGATACATGAGATCACTTTCTTAAAAAAAAAAATGATATTAGATCAATGATTTAAATTCTCCCTAGGTCATGAATGAATGAAAATTTATTGTAGACTGGTATCAAAGGAAATACCCTGTTGGAAATATACCCATTTAACTGTTAAGAAACTCAGGGTCCTGAGTGTCACACTAGGACCTTCAGAGGACAACCAAGGAAGGGATATGAGAGCTATGGTTCTCTTGGAAGATTATCTATTCCCAAACTCCACCGGAAATAGTCATGCATGAATTTCTCTTCTGCAAGTATTTTATAAATATCTGGGAAGTGCTGTCTCAGTAAAATATTTCAATTGTAAGTGATTAGCAACACAGCCTAAACTAGCTCCAGAAGAAAAAGGAATTCTTTGGCAACTCCCAGACACAGCTGATTCCAGGGTTCAAGGCTGGCTGCAGTGGGATTTCTCTCATCTGCCCTGAAGTTCAGCTCTGCCTGGTGGCAAGATGGTGCCAGCTTTACCTCACTTCCTTTCATTTTCAACTCCAGCGGGAAAGAGTGAGCCTCTTGAATGGAAACTCTGGGGAAAAAAATCCCTGAGTTTCATTCTGCTCGTCATCCTTCAGGTGCCTCCACCACTGGGGTGAGGTGAATAGGAATACACTGGACACTGCACCCCAGACCTGGGCCTCAAGAGTGTAGGAACCACGGGGCCCCGATGGAAGCCAGAGCAGGTGCCTAGAAGAAGAGGAGGTAGATGTCGCAGAGGCAGTCAACACAGAGCCAGTACTTTATCCATGAACCGTCTTCCACATCACTTAAAGTGATCACACTTGCTCACCTACTTTTTCACTTCCTTGTTTTGTGCAACACATGGAATTCCCCCCCAGCAAAATACTAACTCTTGCTTCCCGATTATATTCAGCGAGTGATGCAATTTCATGTTTGAGTACCGTACACTGTGATTTAACACAAGTTAAAAGTAATGGATAGGGCACAAGAGTGATACCAGAGGAGGGAAAGGTAGCATGCTTGACAACCCGTGGGTGTGTAGGATTCTCAAAGGTTATAATAATAGAAGGGCTGTGAGTAGCTTCAAATTACTTTTCCTTTCTAATTGGCAATTAGTTCTAATTAACTTTTAATTAATATTCAATGTTTTCTTTAACAAATGGAACCCTGATGGGATCACATCTGTGAATACCACTCAGCTTCTATTTTGGTATTCTACAATTTTCCATTATGACTGTAGCAAGTGCAACTTCAGACAAAAAGTGATCACCTTTTAGCTAGGATGAAAAGGTGGCCTGATTTAAAGTCATCGTGTTTTAATGTGATTTTGGCAAAAACTAAGACTCTTTGAAATTGGATTTTGCTCTACAATCTTAAGAGATAGGATCAGGAATTAGAAGTTACAAGCCAGCCACTTGTCTGTGGCCTTGGTGAAAATTCTTTTCAAGAATTGCAAGCTGTGTAAAAATCCCCCTTTATCTGTGATGGACACAGAACATAGAATGTAGAACATAATCCACAGAAAGACGCATAAAAATCCCTTCCATCCAGTTACCTTAGAGATAAAGTTGAGGTCTGGTGGGAAATTTTGGCTTGTCCATGCAATTCTATGTAACCAATACTATTAGAAGAAACAAAAACAGGAAAAAATCTGCAAATACTTTATAGAAAGAACCTTGTGAGAAGGAAAATGCTTTATTATCCAACAATTACTTCTCTAAGATTTCCAAAGTTCTGTTGCTTTCAGATGTTTGTTGACATCATTCTAATATTTTTTTTGTTTGCTTCATTCTTTAGCCTTTTAGTCCAGCTAATGTTTGGGTTTGTGCTTTGGGTAATCTTTCTTCATATATCTTTTTTTTTTTTTTAATTTGCGAGCAAGTTTTTGTAAGCATGTGGATGCGTGTCCTTTCAGATGATCTCAATTTAGGATAAATTTTCAAATTTAGGATAAATTTTCAAACATGCTTCTGTGGTTTCTCAGTATTAAATAAAACGGGAACCATTGTTCATCATGATGTGTGGATTACGGAGAATAACTGGGGTCCATCCAGTCATTTCTCAATTTCAAGCAGAAGTCAGAGTGGGCAAACCACAGATGCTTCTGGCTAATTTTCAGTTTGGGCATCCAATTTCATTCTTCTTGATGAGAGGCCAAAATACAAAATTTTGGTTTAAGGAAGCAAAATTCAAGTGGGCTGACTATTTTTCTTAATGTTGACTGCAGAACTGAGGTTTAAGGAATTGGTTTATTTGGAAGAGATTCGGGCCCTTGTAGAGTAATAATTAAGATGGTTATATTTGTGTAAAGTGGTTGCAGTTATTTCTTTTTCTTCTTGAAAATGAAAAATAATTTGCCAAACCCCAATTTGCTCTTCTATATCAATCTTCTATTGCCCAAGATACTTTGGAAATGTGAATAACGTTTTTCTTCAGCAAGCAAACCACCATAATTTTAATAAACAGATGAAATCTTATGACTTAACAAAACTAATATTTGATGATTTCTTGGGAATTGAATTTCCTTCTTGAATACATGTTCTTAGGACAGTACATCAGGTAGGGGGACATGAAGTACCACGAGAAACTCATTTTAATAAGATATCTGATAAAATCAACACGTAATTGCTAATTAACTTTCTTGAACTATACTACATGATGAAATAATTTTTTCTAAACAGGGCACATATGAAGAAGTAGAGCAGTGTGTGACCAAGAACTAACCACTTCTAGATTCTAATGCCATTAATTTCATTCTTCCAATTTAAATGCTAAATCCTGATTTTCTGTTGGTGAGGATTCTGAACAATGATGACTCCTGCATTTTACGTTGAAATTTTCAAACAATATATATATATTTTTTTTTGCTTTTTAGGGCCACAGGTGTGGCATATGGAAGTTCCCAAGCTAGGGGTCAAATAGGAGCTGTAGCTGCTGGCCTATGCCATAGCCACAGCAACACCAAATCTGAGCCATGTCTGTGATTTACACCTCAGCTCACAGCAATGCCGGATCTTTAACCCACTGAGCAAGGCCAGGGATCGAACCCTCATCCTCATAGATACTAGTCAGATTTGTTTCCGCTGTGCCACGATGGGAACTCCTCAAACAGCACTTTAAGGAAACCCTTTTTTCTTTTGTATGTAAGAAGATAACTGAAATCTTCAGCATCATTCCCTTATAACAAATGGTTATGAATCCATTATTGTTAGTAACTTGATACATATTGATTTGTGTTTCTTTCTGAATAACCTGTAAATTTAAGAATATTTTAAAATAGTATAGATAGAATTTATTGCAAGTAAACTAAAAATATAAAAATCAGTTCTCGTGAAATCTGTAAAGTAGAAAAATTTTACACATTGAACATATTCATTGCAAATGTTAGAATCTCCATTATTAAATGTTGGCTAAAACCAATCAGCTAGGGAAGAAAAAATATTTTTTATTACCTGCCTAACCAAAACACAATCTAACTATGATGACAGTGAAAGTCAAAGTCAAAAGAAAATGCAATGCCGAAGAAGATTGAAAACTCTGATTTAAAAATTCAAAATAAATGTCAAAACATTTAAAATTCTAAATAAAATAAAAGTCAAAAGAAACTTAAAATAAAATTCATTCATTTTTTTCCCCAGTAATCCCACTTTTTTGGATTCCTCAGATGGAAATAATCAAACTGAAATAAAAGCTCAGAAGGATGTCCATTGCAGAGAATCTTAAAATAGCACCAACAGGAAAATGATCCAGCTAACACTATCCATACTGTTCGACTTTGGCGAATTATTATGAACTCAGTAAAATGCTTAAACTATGCAAAATTATATGTACTCTATATTCTTATGTACTTACCTGTGGATAAAAAGACATGGGTTGATAACATTTAAATGGAAATGAGAAATTTTTAGGAAAAGTTGTAGGTGCATACTGCCTTTTTTCATGAAATCTTACTGCCTTAAAAATGCTAATCTTGGTGTTCCTGTCATGACTCAGCAGAAATGAATCTGAGTAGCATCCATGAGGACACAGGTTTGATCCCTGGCCTTGCTCAGTGGGTTAAGGATTGGGCATTGCCGTGAGCTGTGGTGTAGGTTGCAAATTCGGCTTGGATCCTGTGTTGTTGTAGCTGTGGCATAGGCTGGCAGCTGCAGCTCCAATTCCACCCCTAGTCTGGGAACTTCCATGTGCCATGGGTGCCACCCTAAAAAGACAAAAGACAAAAAAAAAATATGCTAATCTTGAAAATCTAACATTAATGATAATCTTCAATAGGATGCAGCAGGCATTTCTATGTTATCTAACAATTATAGAACTTCTGAAAATTTTGGAATTATCTAATTTAAAGCTAGATGATAGTCCATAAATCCTTGGTAAATAAAGCATTTGTTTATAGCATGAAGAAATATATTTTCCTTGTAAAATAATATTAATAATTAGAAATATTGTGCATTTATCTTGAAAAGTAATAGAAGAAACACTATTGTAAAGGTGATTAAAACAGACTTTAAAATAAGAGGGTTTTTTTTCCCCCTTAAAATTTGGATAGTGTAACTTAATTGGATTGACCGAAACTTCTATGACAAAGTGACAACTCTGAGGGAAACTTTTGAAGTCTCTCATGGGGCTAACATTTCTCTTTAAGTGGTTTGTTTCCCTCTTTATTAATACAAATACATGCTAAAGATGCAGTTACATAGTTTAGAATAAGCACAATGAGGGGTTTTTTTGGAATAGAGTTTATTGACACCTGTCAGGATTATTTCTACTTTTCAGGTTGGGTGTTTCTCCAGTTCACCAGTCTTATTAAGGGAGTTAGAAGAGAGGCAATGTAGATCTATCTGTATTTGAAAGAAATATTAAATTGAGCATTTTTTTATTTCCCCAATACATTATTTTTTTTTTCTACTGTACAGCATGGTGATCCAGTTACACATACATGTATACTTTCTTTTTTCTCACATTATCATGCTCCATCATAAGTGACTAGACATAGTTCCCAGGGCTACACAGCAGGAGCTCTTTGCTAATCCATTCTAAAGGCAATAGTCTGCATCTATTAACCCCAAGCTCCCAATCCATCCCCCTCCCTTCCCTCTGCCTTGGTAACCACAAGTCTGTTTTCCAAGTCCATGATTTTATTTTCTGTGGAAAGGTTCATTTGTGCCATATATTAGATTCAAGATATAAGTGGTATCATATGGTGTTTGTCTTTCTCTTTCTGACTTACTTCACTCAGGATGAGAGTCTCTAGTTCCATTCATGTTGCTGCAAATGGCATTATTTTGTTCTTTTTATGGCTGAGTAGTATTCCATTGTGTATATATACCACATCTTCCTGATCCAATCATCTGTCAATGGACATTTGGGTTGTTTCCATGTCTTTGCTATTGTGAATAGGGCTGCAATGAACATGCAGGTGCGTGTGTCTTTTTAAAGGAAAGTTTTGTCCGGATATTTAACCAAGAGTGGGATTTCTGGGTCATACGGTAGTTCTATGTACAGTTTTCTAAGATACCTCCATACTGTTCTCCATAGTTGTTGTACCAGTTTACATTCCCATTTTTGATTCAAGGAATTCCTCTCCCACCCAGAAACCATGCCAGAGCAGATGTCATTGGGGTGAGGCTCTCCTAGGCTTCATGTAACATCTAGTGATTTTCTTTGCTTTCTTTACATTGAACATGATTTTTCTTTTGCCAACAATCTCCAATTTATAGCAAGTGATCCAGAAAATTGGAATGTACATTCAACTTTTCAGGGACAATTTTAGTTTGTAATTGAGGGGGAACTGTACTGCCAGTTGTACATCCTGGATTTATTCATGTTTTTTTGGATAAACAGAGCTGAGTTGCCAGTAAGGGGCTCTTCACAAGGTGATTTGCACTCTTTTGTGCTCTATAAACATAAGGTGTTATATTTTTGGATTAAAATAAAACCATATTAATAGACCACCATGGTTAATAGACCACCTGATAAAACACAAACTTTGAAACCAGGATTCTTTGTTCTTGGTTGACTACAGAATGAATAATAAGACATTTCTTTAAGTTAGACTAATTAAGAAAAACATTCCTTCAAACTTCAAATGAAGTCATGAGTTTCAAGGTTCCCTAGGGAAGACAAGAGGACTTAAGTAAATGTTCCTTAAAAATACTGTGTCATGGAATTCCTCTTGTGGTTCAGTGGGTTAAGAACCCAAATAGTATCCATGAGGATTCAGGTTCGATCCCTGGCCTCACTCAGTGGTTAAGGATCTGGTGTTGCCGGAAGCTCCAGTGTAGGTCAAAGATGTGGCTTCAATCCCACATTGCTGTGGCTGTGGTGTAGGACAGCTGCGGTAGCTCTGATTCCACTCCTAGCCTGGAAACCTCCATATGCCATGATGAGGCCCCAAAAAGAAAAATAAAAACAACGCCCCCCCGAAAATATGTCACTCTGCAATGTTAGCATATGAGTTTGTAGACGGACTTTAAAATGTACAAATTGGTGTGATTTGTTAAACTTCTTGCAGTACCGTATTTTAGAGAATGGTGTAATTTCTGGTAATCACAAAATAATTTAAAAAAAAGCATTGATTTCTAAAGGAATTGGTCAATAGGAGGTAGCCTCAACTAGAGTAGATTTCTTTTCTGGCTCTTAATTTGGTGATTCTTCTTGTTGCACTAGCCACTGATGGCTTTCACAATTTTCTTCACATTTCATACACACTGTGTGGATCTCACAGGCAGAGAGATTCAAAATTGGAAAACCACATGCTCAGAAAGAAAGAGATTCCATTAGATTACTCCTGGGCAAGCTTTTGCACTCCCTTAACATCTTGCTGCCCTCATTGATAAGAAAAAATAAAATATAAAGTAGAACAAAGTGAAATAAGATAAAATAAATCAATGCAATCCTTTACAATTGGAAAAAGAATCAAATATATTTCAAAATTTCATTTTGCCCCTTAAGTTTTCATTCATTTTTAGTGACAAACCTGGAGTAAATAACAAGCAGAAAAGTGATGGAACTATATCAGCATCTTATCTTTCTTAAACCCAAAGTTCTTTCAAAGAACCATTTTAATGAGCAGTCCCACACCTCCACACCAGTAGAGCTGGTGATCATAGGGAACCTCTGGTTTTTTTTTTTTAAATCTCATGTATTAGAGGACCTCATATTTTCCTCCTTATAATGAAATATCTACTCTGTTGAGCTCAAAGCCAAGACAGAGTCAAATTGTAAAAGTCAGAAAAAAAAAAAAAAAAAGACATTTAGGACTTTGCTTAAGGGGACTTTCCTGTTGAGTTAGTCTCTACCTTCATTTGTTCTAAAATCAAGTAACATCAGTTGTGTCCATCAGAGACCTAGGACACAAAGCAATAGATCTCACTGCCAGTAGCTTTGCCTGATGGCCTGATGTTTGTATTCCTCTAACATTGACTCCTTACTTTCCACGTGGACAAATTCTGGGTGCTTCTGCTGAAGCTCAGAAGGGAATCTTCAGGCTAGATTTTTTTTCTCTGTGGTCCTATAAGCAAATATCACCTTGGAAATCCTTTGGAAATATCACAGGGCTCAGAAACATGGACAAGGAAGGTGCTTCACTTGATCCCAATGAGCTACTTTGGGATTAGAGTATTCCTTCTGCACAAAGCAAATTTATAGTCTGTTATGGAAAAAATGCTTTGCTGGGTCTTTTATCAGAATATTTTGACCTACTACCTTAGCATTTGGCTCCAGGCATAGCCTCAGGCCCCACAGAGGTAAATGGTCAAAAGAATCCTTAATATCCTCCCACACAAGCTCTGGGTGGCTGCGGGATGGTGTGTTAAAACCCCCAATATAAATCAATGTTATCCCACTAGAGTTACGGTGACAACAAAAAGAAACAAGCTATCATTACTCCACCATGGAATATTCCTTTTGTGTGTGTGTGTGTGTGTGTGTGTGTGTGTGTGTGTGTGTGTGTGTGTGTGTGTGTAAATTATAAATATTACTTTTTCTCCCCACCTTCAGTTTTTAAAATGTGGTTTCACATTTCATTTAATGCTAAATGGTTCATTACATAGAGTAGCAACTCAGTTCTCTTATTACGGTGTTATCTTTCACTTTGTCAAAATATGTCTACTTGATAAGAAATCTGACAGAAGTTGCTTATGATGGGATCACTAACAGCCATCAGTTTCTCTCTAGCAAATGAAACTGTAACCATGGTGACGGCCTTTTTTTGCCAGAATGAAAATGAGACAGCACTCTGCTGCAGCCATTAGCAGAATACACAAATGTCCCTCAAGGCAAACATCTAAAGCAAATGGACTGCAAAGGAAGGAGCACTAATTTCTATTTATTTAGGATTTGTAAACCTAGCAGAGCAAGATATTAACAAAGGAACAAACAAAGAAAGCTTAAAAAATCCCTGCTGTTTGTGTTTTGCTTTGGGTTTATGAAACTCCTTGTTTCAAATCTAAAATACGCCAGTCTGCTCTCCCTCCTCTAGGAGTGAATAATACAAACAAGGTGCTTTTACTCTACCCCCGGATATTTCATGGGGTTTCATTCCCCCCCCCTTGCGTAAAGGGGAAAAGAGAACTTAATCAAGTAGAAAAAGTACTTTAAATGATAAGGAGTTTTCTTCCTATATCTTTTCAATGTGCATTTTAGGGAAAACTATCAAAAACAAAATCCGAGATGTCCTTTCTCATATACTTTAATTTTCAAAGAGACATGTTCATTCTGATAAGGTGCATAGAAGCTGATAATAAGTCTATTCTAACACTATCAGCAATCAGCCATGGCTGTCAAAGACCTTTCAAGGGTCTGACCCTTCTCACTGTCTTCTTATTCACCATTAGACTGATCGCACCAGACACTGCTTAGAGCATAGGAAGATATTCTTCTGACAGACACGGCTTAGACGGAATTTCTGTAGCCATCTAGGATATGAGAAAATGATTTTTTAAAAACTCTCACATCTAAACCAAAATATTGGTCTCCATGGTTTCTAGGTCTCCATCTCTCTTTTTTCATTCTCTTCCTTGTATCCTTCTCTAGGCTGCTCCCTCTTGTCCTCCACCTCCAACTATTTTAATGATTAAGCAAAACAATTTTTTTTTCCAGGAACTGATCCAGTTTATTTGCTCTATATGTATGCTTAATTTTTTTAAATTTATTTTATTTATTTTAATTTTTGGCCGCACCCTCAGCATATGGAAGTTCCACCAGGGATTGAATTTGAGCCACAGCTGTGACCTCTACCACAGTTGTGGCAATTCCAAATCCTTAACCCACTGCAATGGGCCAGGGATCAAACCTACACTTCCTCAGCGACCCAAGCTGCTGCACTTAGGCTATTAACCCACTGTGCCACAGCAGGAACTCCAATGTCTACTTAATTTTTAATTTACACTTTGATCAAAAGAACAAATGACCTCAGTATGTCCTAGGAAGCCTACTAGAAGCCTCTCAAAGGCCCATTTCTGTATACATCATTTTGGAATACTTGCTGCCACCCCAGAAAGCCATAAAAATATTAGGTTCAGGCAATGAAATTTGTGCTCAGCATTTTCTTCAGAAGGTCTGAGTTAGGCTCTTGAAACTCAGTAAGGAGATACCCATCTTGAGAATGTGTTCCTTGTTTTTTTTTCTCTCAGTTGTTTGTTGGGCAGATATCAATGATCTGTATTTTTTTATTTGTATATTTGTTTTTCTTGACAACTTTAAGCATCTTCCTTAAAGCACTGTGGATTGCAGTGGAAATATGTTGGATATAGAAGGTTCCCCCAGCCAGATATGCACCAACTCATTCTTACGGCGCCAGACATCCAGGAGACATCACGATATGATAGCTCTAAAAGTGATGGAGTCCAAAGGAAAGGGGGTTAGGCACTGATTTTGAACTTGGGAACCAAGTTCAGTTTGCAGTGTTTCCTTTTAGGGGGTCATTCTTTCATATTTACTGAGTCAAGTTACTTTGGGATGGAGTGCAAGCAAAAATACTTTAACCCATGACAGTCATACCAGCTAATTCACCTCTTGCTTGCAACTTATTTTAAGAAACTTAATAAAAAATGTTTGTCTGTGAATTTACCAAATATCTATTGAGTGACTGATGTATGTAAGACAGTTTGGATACCAGCATATTAGGTGGGATAAGGCTTGTATTTAAAGAGGTAAAAATTCCATAACAGTCAATATATTTTATATTTCATAAGTGCCAGGCACTCTGAGATGGCAGAAGCACCACCTAGAAGCCAGAGAGGAGTGATAAAATCTGTTCTTGGGTAAGGATAGTTGGCACGGAGAGCTAGAAGAAATGAACTATATGAATAAGGGAAAGGAGATAGTCACGTAGCTTGCTGAGATTTTGTTATTTCCAACTCAAACTCAAAATATAATGTATCATATGTCATTTTCTCCAGGAGTATCCAGTATGGTATCATGGTGGAGAGACTGTGTTTCAGCCATTACTGCTGTACATGTGGAAAAGTTGAATAACATCCATGCAGCCGAGTTTCCTTACTTGATAAACTATATATGTGGTAGCCCCAGTCTTTAGTGCATATTCAATAAGCGTTGGCCATTTTGTTGTCCTTAGAGTGGGATGTCTTTAAAAGATACTGAGCATATTGTGAGCCTTTCATAGTATTTTTGATTAACTTGTAATTATCTAATCAGCTCATTCAAAGTTGTGATGAGTAGATTTTGCCAGAGGACAGATCAACACACTGCTTCCTTTACCCATGAAAGAAATGGCTGCAGAACTAAGCGGTGTGCTCAGTGGCCAGTCAGTGGATGTTCTGGAGGCAAGATCTTTGCCTCCTTGGGGAGTGGGAACAAGCAGTGCCTTGGCCAGCAGCCCACAGTGGAATTTCCAGGGTCTACACTTTGCATATTACTGATCTCCACATTGAATCAAAGCATCAAAAGCAGAACACTGAACAGAGTCTAAAAGAGGCACATGAGGACACGTTTACATCACCTGAGATCTTTGATTTTGTCTTGTATGACAGACAGGAGGAGGTTCACCTGAAGAAACAAAAAGGATGCATGGTGACCTCACCTGTCTCCTCCCCATGGGTCTGAGAATTTCCTTTTTCCTTTTTCTAGAGGGATGCTTGGCCACTCGCCTCAGTCACACCCCAGCCACATGGGAGGAAGTTAAGCAATTCTGTCAGCTCTGTGAGCACTTCCAACTGCAAAGCTTACTTTCAGTCAAGCCACAGGGAAGATCAAATTTCTGTTAATTCCTTGTGTTCTGTATTATCTCAAGGGTGACAATAAATCACCCAATGCTATCTTGAAGCCACCGCCATATAGACCTGCAGCCTCGACCTTAACTCCGCTTAGAAGCTGCCTCTTCAAGACAGAAGACAGGAAGCTGGCAGTCTGACACTCATCATTCTTTACTGTAGCTTGAGGGCCACTTTGGAAATTTTAGTGCAAAGCGACTTTGTAAGGGAGATTAGTGAAAATTCAAATGATGCATCTGATCCTACAGTTCCTAATGTCTGGGTATGTATGTATTCCCTGAGAGCAAGCTGATTGCTTCTCTTGAATTTGCTACCGCTCCAGTGCAAGAAGATTCTAGAAGTTCTCCACCTGGAAAGTTTCGCCTCCCAGACTCATGTTGAGGTCTGAAAGCCAGCTGAGAAGTCTGTTATGCCTTCCCGTTCTTCTCTGTGTAGCTTGCCCCAAGTTTTAGCAATTCCATCAGCAAGAACTCCTTTCTTATGATGCGGTCTGAAAATCTAACTCACATGTAGGTATAAATGACAACTTACACAGTTTATAAAGAGTACTTGCTTTTTCAGAGTTCCTGCTGTGGCTCAGTGGGTTAATGAAATGACTTGTCTCTAAGGAGGCACTGGTGAGCTAGATCCCCAGCTGGTGCAGTAGGTTGAGAATATGGCATTGCTACAGCTGTGATGTAGGTTGAAGCTGCAGCAGGAATTTTGTTCCTGGCCAGGAAATTTCCATGTGCTACAGTACATAAGAGAAAAGAAAAAAAGAAAGAAAAGAGAAGAGCACTTGCTATTTCAAAAGCCACTAAAAGGAGAGGGTAAACATGTCTCTAATGAGGGTGCTGTGTGTACCATCATTATGCTTTTGGGAAAACCAACTTTCCACCCACGTGTCCCTAAAATCGCTATTGATTATTCTGAACTATAAGGTTGGCCTGACAACAGGCATGTAGGGATCTCTCAGCTAGAGGAAATGCGCACAGAGAAGGTGAAAGGCAAATACCTTCACTAATTCATCCAGTGAGTACTCTGATTCTTACTGTACGAAATTGACTAGCCATGCAAAAAATAGGATTAACTGTCTAATTAGGAACTCATGATTTTTTTAAACAATTGAGATTTCCTATACCAGGAAGTTATTAATAAAACAAGCTGTTAAATTCAAAATAGACAGTGGCTAAGTTGAGAATTTACTTTATCAAATCACATGTCAACTCACTTAAAAGCAATACCAGACTTCCAGCTTTCAAAATAAAGTAAGGATACTCAATAAATACCAACGCCAATAAAAATCTGAGCCAAGTGAGTGTTATTTCAGGCTGGTATTTATCCCGCAGAGAAAGTTTTATGGGAAGCATGTAGGAAACATAAGTATGTTTCAATGCATATCATATTTATTAAAATATTTTTTAGCATTTTTGTGTTTTTCTTGGCAACTTAGAAATTCATCCTTCAAGTAAATGAAGTTACAAACATATGAAAACGATGTATATTTAGTTTATATTTCTCAGTAGTGAATATTCTCCTTTAATGCTCGTTTCTTCTTTTTAATTGCTGATTTCTTTTTCTCTAATTTTAGAAGACCTACAGCCTTTGTCTTTCTACATTGGTTCCTTGGTGAATATTCACAGTGATAATTTTAATGATCTCAATTAAGACTAAGTGAGGCAAAGTTTCAGGAAGTTGAGCCTGAGGCAGACCTTAGAGCCTTGGTTTTCCGCTCTTACAGATTCACAGGAAGATTGGAAACTTCAACTCTTATGACCCAGTTCCAGCCTCTTCTTAGTTCTGCTTTTCCTTTGGCCAGATCCAGCTTTCATGATTTCAACAGTCTCCTTCCACTGCTTTAATTTAGATTGACATCCTTTGAGTACATTCTGCTGATGCCCAAAGACAAATCTCCACACCCCTCTCTCCTACTAGCTTCTGGATTTTGCAGTTGACACCACTAGTTTTAACAAATGAGGCAGAAAACAAACACTTCCATAAGATTTCTCATGATTAAGAAGAAATGAGGCCAATGACATTCAGTATTTCTGATCATGGATGTCAGTGTGGTGTTCAAAATGTGTGCAGTTAAGCTCTATATAAAACATTTTTTGGACTTAAAACCACTCCAGTATTTCTTCTAATTTTATAGGTCATGTTGATGATATTGTTGAATAGAATCCATGGAATGGTTTAGATAACAAAAGTCAGGTTATAGTTTTAACAGATGTTTACATTTTATTAATAATCTCATACATTTAGCCACTTAACATGAAAGAGCTGGACTGAGTAGCATTACAGCAAATAGTTGAAAATGATCTTGTTTTCGTAACTATAATAGAGTTCATTTGTAACTTTCAGTCATTATGTATGTGGCTATCTAGGCATGTTATCCATTAAAGCACTTCAAATCAAGCATTTGTCTTCCACACACTGTTTCTTAGAGCCTTAGAATAGCATTTTAAAAAAATAAAAGAACACGCATAAACAGGGAATAGAAAACTGTCACAAGGGTCGTCTCTTGTCATAAACCTGACGAATTGCTTAGAGGTATATGAAAAGGTAGCATCAATTCACATATCAACTTTCAAAGGTTCCTATTTCCAGTTTGCAGTTCTAGATCATTCTCTCTGTTTTATTTCCTTGGCTTAAAATTTAATGTTTTGTTACTTTCCTTAAATCAGCTCTCTCTGACTCTCAGATGTTCTGAAAAACCCTTGTGCCTCTTCCTGATTCCTTGGAATAGTGCCTTATAGGAGCATTATATTGGTAGTTTGATGAATTTCAGAGAGAAACACAGCTACAATTCAAAAAAAATATTACTAACTCTTCATCTTAGAGGGTCTCCCTTGCACTGGATGCTGGGGATGGTAGACTCCTGAAACAGCTTTTAGGACAGTGGGAGATTTGAGAAATGTCATACTGTGTATGGGGGCACAACTAGCTGCCTCCCCATGTGCAAATAGGACATCTGTAAGGTGGGACTGGGATATTGGAGCAGTAAAATACGAACTAGTAAAGCAACTTGTAATGTGACGACATAGTCCTAGTTATACAAAAACTTACCACTTTTCATCCTTGGAATTTTTTTTGTCTTTCTCTTTAAAAGATTGTTTTATATTCATGTGGTTCTAGAGATATGAGATGATCACATTGTAACTGATTCATGCACTTTGTTCTGATAGGATTGTCACCACACTCTTCTTCATGATTACTTGTTATCAATTAGGGAGAGATAGAAAAATAATAGAGAAGACCAGTGTCTAAGGTTAATGCCAAAGAGTAATGCAAATATAGTGCTCTGAGGACTCCTAAGAGAGCAAGTCCTCCTAAAGGTATAAAGTGTTTGGCATTTGAAATGAGATAGATAAAGCTTCGGTAGGAAGAGTAGTAGAAGGTAATACATTCTAGGGAGAGAAACCGGCATGAACAGAGGCATGACAAAAGAAACTCAGTGGTGTGAATTTTGGAAACAGCAATATGGAGCAGAAATAGATTTGACAACAAAGAAAGATATGAATCCCAATTTCACTGTGAACTTCGAGAATTTGGACTTGTTTATCTTGAGTTTTCCTTTATAAATTAGATGTAATGCCATTTTACAGAGTTGTGAGGATTAAATAGAATAATGTTTCCCTACTGCCTGGCTCACAGCAAATACTCAACAAAACACAGCAATCCATTAAGAGATTTTTTTTATGGAAAGCAATGATAGAATTTGAACTTTTTTTTTTTTCCTAAGCACAGATTATCTCTTGAAATTAAGAGAACAGAAGACATTTTCCCCACCATCAAATTTACAGAAAAATATTTAAATTAGGGGTTATTTTAGCTATGGTTAATCCCATATAATACATAACTAATTATATGTTAAACTCAAAGACTCTAAGGATTGAAATTTCAATGATACTATTAATATAGTGAACTTTATATAATAATCAGTGCTTGAAGTGAGAAAGATGATAGAACTGTGGATTTTATTCAGTTAAGTAATAAATGAGGGAGTGAGCTCTTTCATAAAGTAGTCATAAAGTCAAATTTTGGAATCATAATTCATTAATCTTTGAGGTTAGTTAGTCTAATTCCCTCATATTCCAACGAGCATTGAGGGGAGCATGTAGATTAGGAAAGCGCTGTCTAAATGTCCTTCTCAAGAACAGTGGAAACCCTTGACAAATGTTCATGCAAAGTAAGGAACATTTTAGTGGCGTGAGCTTTTTTTGAAGTTAAATTTATTTATTTAAAATGTTCATCTTATTACTTAATATTAAAGTGTTCACTTAAATAAAAAATAATAAAGTAAATGATAGGTTTTTTATATCCTTATTAAGCAGCACATACAGTAATCCCTTGTTTGTCACCTTATTCCTTTAAAAATATTTAATAGTTGACAAAATCAAATTTCTGGGGACCATGGGGTTGCAACTTGAGAATTTTCTAGACTAATGAGTGGCCAGGCTAGAGTAATAACACAGTTTTCCCAGCTCTCCAAAAACACCTCGAAGTGATTTCTGTTACAAATCTAATTTATAGGATCCAGGAAAGTAAGTGCAATCTTCCTGTGTTCTCTCCTCCTCACTTTTTAGGCATTCTCTCTCTTAACAAAATTTTCCCAAGTTGAGGAGAGTAAACAAAAACTAATTTTAAAACTTTAAATGTATCGATATTCCTAACTGATAGCTATTCTTAGAAGGCTTTATAGTGTCAACAGTGAATGTAATGAAAATCAAAACATTCACAATTATCTCTGCATTTTATCTATTATTTTTCCCTCTGGATGACCTAAGTTATAAGCCATGGACTTTTTTTAGCCAAGTATGTTTCATGGACACGGATTTTGAATGTATACACATTATCCCTTCACACAAATCATTTTTGTGAAATAATGAATATATTTGGTCCAAAATTTAGTTTCTGTGTTCATTGTTTATGGAACACATCTTTATGAAGAAACAATATGATCACTGGTGTTTAGTTTCCAAGTTTGCTTACCAAAAAACAACGTTTTAATCCATAATGTAGCTGGATCATACCATCCTAGGTTCTGGCCCTGCATAAAGAGAGGCATCGTTCATGAGAGGATAACCCCCAAAGCCCTCAGAAGTCAAGAAAGGCAAAATTAAAATTTCTAAACTTTCCAATTTCAAAGACCTACTATATATATCGTATTCTCTCTGAAACATATTGTTCGCCTCTCTTTCAGCGCTCTCATGGAGCTCCTTATGCAATGTGGTAATGAGGCTGAGGTATGGGTTGGAAAAATCTACATTTGTGCAGGCGTGATTCCGTACACCCCTTTTCAGGAAAGACAGGAGGTGCGGTCTTTACTTCACACTCAAGAGTTATATTCCAGTTGGACAGAACTGCCATGCTGATGGAGCCACAGGATGGCTGTCTTAGCTCCCTCAACTTTCCCCCTTCCCCATTCTACTGGCACAGGGTCTCAGTCAATAACTGCTGCCGCCACTCTAAGGTGAGGGAGGTACCCCTCTCCCACCTGTCCCAAAGAACAAACTTTCCCCAGTCTTCTGATTCGCCTCCAAAACAGGCAGGGAGACTTATTCTTCAAGGTCGGTTGTCAGTCTTCAGTCATTCCTGTTTCTGCCGCTGCGTAGGCTGGGTGGGGCTGAAAGATTAGATAAATAAAAAAGATTGTAGAAGACTGCTGTGAACAAAACATGCCACCAAATTGGGTAACAGAAATAGATGAATATATACATAGAAGAAATAGATAAATTCTTAGAAACATACAAGCTACCAAGAGTGAATCACAAAGAAAAATCTGGCTGCTACATTTTCCCTCTCCATTACGAGCACGCTAATAGAGTATCCTCTGCCTTATCCTAGTTCTGAGTGACATTATCAGCGTGCATTCAGTTGTGTTCACCTCACTGTGTTTCTGGTGTTAAGAAAACATTGGGTTTCAATCAGTGTGAACATTGATTATGAAGGAACATAGAAATACTGTTTTGAGCATTGAAAAAAATGGTTAAGTTATGGTATAAACATATATGAAAAAATGACCTTTGACCAAAAAAAAAAAGTACCTTCATCAAATGTTAGTGACCCCTTAGAAATTTACTTAAAGCAGCTGATACCAGTATGACCACTGAGCCAACTTTTGAAGTTTTAAGATGCATTTTTATTTCATAACATGAAGCTTAAACAACTAGGATAGTTTATAGACAAGAAATGTTTTAGGTAAGAAAAACCTTTGAACACAGATGAAATCTGCCTCTCTGAGTACAAAATGGTTTCATACTCATACATCTCCAAGGAAAATTAAGAGGGATAACTCTTGGAATTTGTAACAAAATATGAAGCCTGCTCAGGCTTATACTCCTGTTCTACAAATCCCAGGTCATTAAAGAGTAAGTCAGTTGAAAAGTTTTAGTCATGACCCTAGTTTGTGTACTAGTTTCCTGGGTGTTGTTAGAGTGTTACTGGAGGACTTTAAAATGTCTCTGATCATAGTCCTTACAAATGTCAGAAATCCGAAAGGACTTCCCATCATGGCTCAGTGGAAATAAATCCAACTGGGATCTATGAGGATGTGGGTTCGATCCCTGGCCTCACTCAATGGTTAAGGATCTGGCATTGCCATGAGCTATGGTGTAGGTCACAGACTGGGCTTGGATTCTGTGCTGCTGTGGCTGTGGGGTAGGTCGGCATCTGTAGCTCTGGTTCGACCCCTAGCCTGGGAACTTTCATATGCTGCAGGTGAGACTTAAAAGCAAAAAAAAAAAAAAAAAAAAAAAAAAAAAAAAAAGAAAGAAAGAAAGAAAGAAAGAAAAAAGAAAAGAAATCTGCTCTATCTGAAGACAATAGGGTGTCATCTCTTAAAAACCAGGAAATGAGGAAAATGGCTTGCTTTCTGAGAGTGAGAGAGAGCTCCTAGCCTTATAAACAGTGACAGAAATAATCAGTCAACCCTAACATATAAGATTTGATAAGAAGATCTTCAACAAAAACAGAAAATCAAGAATCAGATAAGCAAATACAGACAACATCTAGACAAAATTTTCTTAGAATAGTCAGCCCATCTGATGTTTGTTTTCACTGCTGTAAAACAGATGTATTCAACGAACGTTTTTTAAAATTCAGCATTCATCAAAATCAGATGGAGGGGATGTTAAAACTCAGATTGCTGGGCCCCCATTCTGGAGTTCCCGACTCAGTGGGCTCTGGAGTGAGGCTTGAGAATTTACATTTTCAACCATTCCCCAGGCAACGTTGATTGTCTTGGTCCTTGATGCACTTGAAAAAACACTGCATTCAACCAGCAAAACCTGCTGTCATTAAACCTTCAAAGCAAATAAGTATCTCTCGACTTCTTTATTCCTTGTTCTCCAGCAATCTAAAGGATATATCTTGCCTAAAAGGAAAAAATATATATATGCTAAACAGGTCAAAGTCTTAAGTCAGCATTTATGTTTAGCATAGTAAAGTGAGCATTTGGTTTTCTGGATTTATACACCAGTCTTCCGTGCTCAGAGGCATACCTAAGTTTCATTTAGCCTTGATTTACACAATTCTTTGGGGGAAGAGTCTTTAAGGAAAAAGAATATAAAATTTTATATGAAATCTTTGGTATAAAGGTGAGCATATACCTAGAAAATAAATCACAAGTCATATATTGGAAAAAGCTTACAAGTACCACAAATGTCACAACATCCAGGAAATGAAGGGTCTCGCTTCCTCCTCTCTACACTAGGAAACTTCTTCCTCTTCTTCCTTAGTCACACACATTCACGTGGGAATATGACCACTGGTCTTGCACTCTCATGATGAAGCCACGTGATGCCATGCAGGTGGGAGTTAGAATCTCACTAGAAGTTATTCCTACTTAGATGCTAGCAACAACTGTGTAGAAGTGATGACAAGCCACTAAAGATGATGCACTGAACCCAAACTAATTATAGCCCAACTCCGCTTTTCCTTAGCAGAATCCCCCAAGTTCCTGGACCATTCCAATGCCACTCCAATGCCACCAGGGAAGTATAAATGGAAGAGACAGTGGTGTCTCCCTATTGCAACTAAAGTAGTCTATTTTTGTCAGTGTTCCTAAACCGTGTGTCGGGTGACCCCACTGTTAGACTCTCTCACACAGGCTTAGAAGTATATGCACACTGAGGTATCAGGAACTATTGGTCAAAGGGGACCTGCTGTAGAGCAAAGAGAACTCCACACAATATTATTCTGTGATCATCTACGTGGGAAAAGAATCTGAGAGAAAATGGATCTGTGTATATGTATGACTGGGCCACTTTGTGTTACAGCAGAAATTATCAAAGCCCTGTAAATTAATTATACTTCAATAAAACTTAAAAATATTAAAAAATTTAAAAAGGATGTATCCATGTTTCTCAGGGATCTTGAAGTTTGAAATTGTTCATGGCTAACCCATGGGGCGACAGAGAGGTAATGTCAGAATCTGATCAGGTCTAGAACCCCAAGGATTTCCAATGGTTGAATAGATAGAGCTGAATGAAGGTTAGGAATCAGCATGGGTTCAATGAGGTAAGGGCCATGCTTGTAGCCCATCAGTAGCATACCTTGCATCACGAAGTGCCAAGTGCCTAGATTTGTAGCTATTCCACCAGCCTTTGACATTATTAACTGGGATACATTCTACTTTCCTCCTCTTCTGCCACATCTGTCTTCTCCTTGGGAGGCGAGCAAGGAACAGGAGGCATGCAAAGAAGTGATGAGAAGGAGCATGAAGTTACCACAAAAGTGAAAGGTAGCTTTCGAAAGGGATCTCTGTGGCAACAGAAGGTCAGAAAAAAGGCAAGCAGTGGAGTGGACCACCTGGGTCTAGGTTTCTGCTTTTCATCAGCTGTGAGACCCTCCGCCTTGTTAACAATCCCCCTCTAGCTGAGTTTACTCGCTTGTAAATAGAGATAATAATGGTCTTCCCTCATAGGGTTGTCATAAGGAGCAAATGAGTTAATAAATATAAAGCTTGTAGAAGAGTACCTGGCACACACTAACCACTCCATAAAAGTTTGCTGTCATTATTTGGAAAGTAAAAAGCATTTTAAATGTGATTTCCAAAGCAGTAGCAGAGATTGTTGGATTTGTTTCCACTCTCCTCTTTTAATACTAAAATTAGCATCCTTTCAAGTCCAGTTCGCTGTAACTGCTGTTGCTATTCTAGGCCATCTGTGATCTTCAATAGCACCAAGCTTGGCGTTCCAATCCGCAGCTAGATCGCGTCACAACTCCTAGTGATCTGTTGTCTGTTTATTTGCAGAACTGGTCACAATTTGGTCTTTTTTGTGTAAATTGTCTACTTTAGCTCATAAAACTCTGCAGTTGTCTACTGGGGCGCCAGCATTTGGATGGGTGTTATAACACTACATTTTCTCTTCATTACAAGTCCTAAAAATAGGGTGCAACTGACTAACGTTTTCAGCCTTCACAGCAAGATTTGGTTTGTCAGGAAATGGTGTGGGAGTAGTTCTCATATGCACTGAAGGTGCAAAGTGCAAAACAAAAATAACTCAACAAGAGTTTAACAGCTCTTCTTTATGTTCGTTATTTACAAAGGCCACAATCTGGAGTTCCATGCAGAGCCTTAGGAAGCTCGGGAGACCCTTCTGGAACAGGAAAAATGCCAATATAGATGACACAAAAAGGAACGTGGGATGAAGAAAGACAATGTTTAATCTGTTATCTCTGCCCTCTTCCTCAGTATTCATTTCTGCTCAAGCATCAGTAGGACTTTGAGTTTAGTCAAACTTGGAGGAACTCTTCAATAATATAATGCATAAAAGCATATGGAGAAACTGCTAAACCATTGTTGCTTTCATTTTTATATGTAAAATTTCCCCCATTCTCTTTAGCGAGTGACTACTTTTCTTTCAACTGTCTTATTTTCTTGTATGAGACAAGGCACATTGCATTAGTGAATCTTAATTGCATTTTCACTTTCTGTGGCTTTAGAATGTTTAATAGCAAATATTTTGCAGACACTGAGATGCTTCAGAATTAATTCCTACCTTTCAATGGACATTCTAAATAATGTCAGAAGGCAGGAGAAAAAAAGTCATGTTCATTAATATCACTACAACAAAGAAAAAAAATGCCATGACTTTTGGTGCATTTTTTATTCCACATCTAAAAAACATCATATTCTTGTTTAGGCTTAAAAAATCTCAAATGCACATAATTAAGTAATTTTGCTGTGTATTTTTAAAAAAATGTTTTCTAGCTTGCTGTTATTCTTTCCATTACCAGCTTGGAAGAAAATTCTTGCACATCTCAATGCATTGGGGATGAATTCTTTATTTTCATGCCAATGAAATATTCTCACAAACACCTTGTTCAAGCAAAAGAAGATTTAGAATAGCTTTGCTTTATCACAGTTTGCAATGTACTTCTGGAGTTAATAGGCTCACACAAATGAAATAACCAAAGACATTTCCTCCTTTGCATTTTATTTTGAGTTACTTTCTCATCAAAAGTTTTTCAGTTTTACAGTATGGAAACTTTATCTTTGTACTTAAAATCAGAGAGGGAAAAACACACACTATTATATTTGAGGAGCAAAGAAGATGATGGATTAAAGCAGATGTAGAATGTTTGCAGTTATGTAAGACTATTAGGGACCCTGCTTGTTCTGGTTTTTGTAATTTGTCCATGTCCTACATTATATAACTCAATCTATTGTGAGCCAAACATAAAATAAGCGAATACAGTATTCCATATTTCACTTTGTCAGCAAATTAAAAAAAGTGTAGAACAAACACAATAGTCATCATGGTTCTTGAATAGAGAACGAAGCATTTTTCAAATCCCAGGGTCCTGTAAGAAACAGAAGGTTGAGAAGATTTTTTTTTTTTTTTTTTTTTTTTTTTACAATGAGCAGATGTGTTTGTTACTGTTGATGGACAAGCTTATCCATTTACTTCAATTAATAACAAGAGTGAGCACATCAATACGTGAGATTGTCCTGCTGCCTTGATTTTTTTTCCAATTTGACAGGTAATAGTGGGGCTAGGAAAATGTCACAACAATTTAGTCCTGCCTCACTGGCTTTAACTAGTTCGATGACAATGGGAATGCATCTTGCTAAATTCCTTATGATTCATACTAATGCTACATTTGTTGACTCTTACAGAGGGTTTAAAATCTGTGACAATTAATGGTTGAAAACCAAATCCTTTCATAGGTTATTCATTGGGGCACTAAGTAAAATCAAGTTAAAATATTTATGAACGGTATGAAAATGTGGAAACTTCCTTTAGGAACCTGTCTTTTCATATTGAATCATACATGAAACCAATGATGTTTGACAAAAAAAGGCCATTTTATCATACAGCCGAGGTACTAAGCTCTTCCCATATTCTAAAAGATCTTTTCTACAATCTAAAAGGTTTTGTCAGATAGAGTCTAGTTATTTTTAAAAGCCCATGATCTCACAAATTTCAGCATATGAGAGCAAAGTGTGCTACCGGCAAACTTGACAATGGATATCAAAATCTACTAAAATCATTAACTTGCTCCAGTGCTCAACGACCCAGTAAAGAATTGTTTTCGTTTTAACATTGGTGCGTGAGGGTTTAATACCTGAACAAGAAGGGAGGGGAAAGTGGGCAATTTATTTTTTAGGAAAAAAAAAAAAGCCCATTTATACTATTCCGGGGGGCAGTAGAGGTAGAGAGGCTTCAACACTCCACAGAGGTGAGACATACCTCAGAGGATTCTGAGGGTGGACCAGTCCCAGCTTCTGCAGGTCAAGAACCACATTGTGTTCATCTTTGTACTTCCACAGTGTCTTCTCACCTGTAAGGAACTCAACAAATGTTTTCTAGCAAGCGACATTCTTCTAGACCACTCTCTAGAGTAGAGCAAACAATGGGTCTTAAACATAGATGTATAAAACTTAAACTTTGTGGGAATCATGAAGAAAAACCTCATGATTTCGCCCCAAAACTTATCTTTCTACCACTGCACTCCAAGCTTCATTCTGGATGTCATCTCCTTGGTGAGGCTTTTCTAGACACTGACTATCTCCAGAATGAATCATGCATCCTCTCCTCTCTTTGACCATAGTACCTATAGATAACTCTAGTAGAACACTTATTATTTTACTTTTTAACAAGCTTTTGTTTGTCTCTGCAATCACATTTGAGCTGTGTGAATACTTTTTTCTTCTTTTATTGACTTGTTGGATTCTAGGAACTAGCATATCTCTCTTCCTGAGAAAATACTCAATAAATTGCCATTGAATTGCTGATGCTTTGGGCAATTCTATCAAAAGAGCTACCACCTATTTACAAGGAGACAAGACACAATAGAGCAAAAGCAAGTGTTAAGGGTTGAATTGTGTTCCCCTTGCCCCAAACTCATATGTAGATGTCCTAAACTCTAATATCTCAGAATGTGACCTAATTTGGAGTAGGGTCTTGACATAGGTAACCAAGTGAAAATAAAATCATTAAGGTGGGCCCTAGTCCAATCTTATCGGTGTTCTTATGAAAAGGGAAAAATTGGACACAGACAAGTACAGATGGAAGATAAAGTGAAGACCTGGAGATAAGATAGCCATTTGGCCATTTCCAAGCCAAGGAGAGAGGCTTATAATAGATTTTTCCATCACAGCCCTCAAAAGAAACCTACCTTTCAACATCATGATCTGAGAACCCTAGCCTCAGGAACTGTGACACAATAAATTTTTGTTTCTTAAACCAACCAGTTTGTGGTCCTTTGTTACAGCAGTCCTTGCAAAATAACACAAGTATCCAATTTTCTTTGTGCATTAGAAGGAAAAACTAGACAGAAAGTAGTCTATAACTGCATTGTGGCATTGTTGGGGAAGGTGGATAATATAAAGACTCATACATGACCTCTACAGAATAACACAGAAAAGCTTACATTCTTTTCTCCTATAGAAAAACATTATCTTCAAGCTATTACAACCTTGCAATAATAAACCGAAAGACTCACTAGTATCCAGTGTTCAAATGCTTTGTGTAATATGAAAATGGATCATCAAGTAGGATGGGAAATTACATTTGCTATAATCAATCAGCTTGCTCTGAAAAATAGATTATTAAAAATGCCTTCATTTGATTACCTGGGTGAAAATATAAATGGAAAATAACAATTCTAAATGCAGTATTGATAATGCGATGACTAGAGGAACTGTATTCATTCCTAACATTAATAAATTTTTAAGTTTTATTAATGCCTACAATAATACAGTTTTGTTATATTAACCATAATTTATTTAGGCTTATCAATACAGTGACTATAGTTTGAACTAAAGAGGGTGTTGTTTTCTGAAATGAAAATAGAGACAAAGAAACAAAGAGAAGTATGCTTACTGAGACAGCATATAAAGTGGAGTGGGAGGAACAAAGTACACAAAAAAGCTTACTTTAAAATTATGCATTTAAAGAAATTAAGATCATAAACTTGAAAAGGCATGGTTAGTCTTTGGTCAGTTATATAATTTTGTTTTTCAGGGTTTTTAACTTGATTCCTGCCTCAGAAAGTTGAAATTTATTTTCTTTCAGACAAAATCCTGCTCCCATTCTATGGGAAAAAAAAAAAATACACAGGAATAAGAAAATATAGAAAGTTGAATCAGGGACACAATAGATTTTTGGCTTTACAATAGCCTCTACAACCCTACAATAATAAACCGAAAGACTCACTAGTATCCAGATCATATGTCACTGAAAGAAAAATCCCTCAAATGTAAGCCCTGATTCACGTTACCAAATAAGAACCCAAAAATATACTAATATGTGCTTTTCAATCATTTATTACAGTTGTTTTGTTGCTGTTAGATAAGCCATTGCTTCACAAACATAAAATAGAACAATTAAAGATCATTAATAAGCACCTCCTGAAGAGTTATAACAGCAAGAAATTCAAATCTAAAAATTTATTAAAGCATTCATTTGATGAAAAACTTTCCTTTAATAAAACATTGGGTTACCTAGCTTTCTGCCTCCAAAAATATAATTTCAGTAATTTAGCCAATAATTATTGACTATTATTTTTACTACATATTTGGTCCTATGTTTTGTTTACATATGTATGCAAATACCATACATAAAGTCTTATTTTATTGTGAAATGGATCCAAATTGTTATTTTTTATTTCTTAACATAAATATACTCTTTCTTGAATATAAAGACTATTTCAAACACCTTTTTTATATTTCAGAAGTCAATTTAAATCTATGTTGAATACACAAATAATGAAAGATTCTTACCTTTCAGAATTTAATTCTAAAAAAAAAAGGGAAAAGAGAATACATTAAAATAATTTGAGGAGAATGTACAGTCTGCTGCCATTAACAATTTCCTTAAGATGTTTCCAAATCATCCTCAAGTGATTTTTCTTGCCTAAGCCTCCATGTCTAAAAAGAGTAATGCTAATACTACCCCATGATGACTGTACATTAAACCAATGGCCGTTTATATCATTGAATAGAGAGTGACTTAGGGAAACAGTTGAAGAAGATGCCTTCAGTGTTGGGAGTTCCTGTTGTGGTGCAATGAAAATGAATCCAACTAGTATCTATGAAGACGTGGTTTCCATCCCTGGCCTTGCCCAGTGGGTTGGGGATCTGGCGTTGACATGACCTGTGGTGTAGGTCACAGACTCGGCTCAGATCTGGCATTGCTGTGGCTGTGGCGTAGGCTGGCAGTCTGATTTGACCCCTAGCCTGGCTTCCATAAGCTGCAGGTGTGGCCTTAAAAAGAAGAAAAAAAAAAAAGGTGCCATCGGTATTATTTTCTCCTCTTCTTTTTGTCACACCATTTTCTCTAGAACACCTCAGCACTGGATCAATCCAAACATTGTCACTGCTTCACTCCTGTACCTGGATGGATGGAAATGTACCTTGCTGCAAGGTAGACAGGACTTCAGCCTCCATACAGCTAGGAAACCTTTCTAGAAAGTTCTTTGTCAGCTACCTCTTCTCTTCTTTTATGGTTTTTCAAGCCTATGCTTCTCTTCTCCAAAACTATCCTTCCTCTATCCCACACTCTCAGGGGAAGATCTTCCTTCTATGTCCATGAGAACAATCAAGACTTTCAGGCAATGTCTGCATTTCTTTATCCAGTACCTGTAAGTGAACAGACATCTGTATGCTTTTGTGCCTATGTGTCAAAGGTGAGCTGTCACCAAGACTCTAAGGTGAGTCTAATTCACCTTAGATCCAATGATCTATTAAAAGAATTTGGAGAACTGGGGAAAGATGTGATCCTCACGATTATAGTAAGTTTATGAACTGATTGTTCTCAGAGTTCTCAGAGTCATGGTCACTCAGTTTATTATAGTGAAATCATACAGATTAAAATCAGCACAAGGAAAAAGCACAGAGGGTGAAGTTCAGGAGAAACAAGGCACAAGTTTCCGCTTGCTCCTTTCCAATGGAGTCACATAAGAACACTCTGAATTCCACCAGCAGTGATGTGTAAAAACACGTGTGAAGTATTGCCAACCAGACAAGCCCACCTGGGCCTTGATGTGCACAGTTTTTATTGTGGGTCAGTTATGCAAGCTTTCTGGTATTTCGATACCAGCCCCTCCCCTCCAAAAGCAAAATCAGGTTAGTACATAAATCATATTGTTGGGATAAACTTATCTCCCAAAATGGCCAAGTGTAGCTCAAGATCTCAAGTATACAAAAACACTCTTATCGGGCAGAATATTCTAAAATCTTCTAGGAGATGGCCAAAGGCCAGTGTTGAAGACAGGGTTTGAGCAATCCAGGTCTGCTTCTTCCAAACCAATTACCCCCTTCTTTCCAATCAATCTTTCTTCTCTCTTGTTTTAGTCCCTCTGACTCTGTTCAAGAAATCCTAATCCTTTATTATTACTCATGTACTTTATTCCATCAGTCATTTTTTCTTTTCTTCCTTCAATCACTCTTTCCATCATCTATAAATATGCTTATACTCTCCTATTTCAAAAATAGTTGCAGCTCCTTCCTTTCTGTCAAGATAGAGTAACACCATTCTTCCTAGGTAAAGTGAAAGTAAAAGTATGGAGAAAGATACATGACGCAGGTATTCATTTTTTAAAAAAAGCAAGAGTAGCTATACCAATTTCAAATAAAGTGGGCCTCAGAACAAAGAAAATTACTATTGATAAGGAGGGATATTGCATAATGAAAAAGTATCTATCTGCCAGGAAGTCAAAAGAACCCATAATTTGTATGCACCAAATACAGAACCTCAAATTATATTAAGCAAAACCTGAATCAATTGAAAGGAGAACTAGATCCAAAGTTTTTGTTGGATAAATCAACCCTCCTCTCTCAACAGCTGATGGAAATAATGGACAGAATATGAGCAAAGATCTAAAATATCTGAACAGCAAAATCTAACAACAAGCTTCAATTGATATGTATAAAATTCTCCACCCTACAACAGCAGAAAACAAATTTTTTCAAATGTCCATAGAACATCATCAAGACAGAACATAACCTGTTCTGTTATAACCTGCTATAAAATAAACTTCAGTAAATAAAAAAATAATCAAAATCATAGACAGTATGTTCTCTGGCCATCATGGAATAAAACTATAAATCAATAACAGAAAGTCTTCAAACATGTGAAAAATTAACAGCAAACTTCTAAATAACCCATTAGTCAAAGAGAAGATCTCAGAGGAAAATTTTAAAATAAGTAGAATTAAATGAAAATGAAATTAAAAATACAACACATCAAAATATGTGTTTCACAGCTAAAACAATGATAAAAGAAAAATTTGTAACACTCAATGCTTATTTATAAAACTGGAAAAGTCTCAAAATAAAAATCTCTGTTCTTATGCTCAAGAAACTAGAAACAGTAGACCACAAAATAAGCCCAAAGCAAGGAGAATGAAGGAAATAAAACTGGAAATCAATGAAAGTGAAAACAGGAGCAATACAGAATATTAATGAAACAAAACATTGTTTCTTAAAAAAATCAATAAAACAAATAAACGTCTAGCAAGATTGACAAAAACAAAAGACAGAGTGTATGAAATACCAAGATAAGGATTCATTCCTCTATTTATCCTATTTCATAAAGGGTTATTACTACAGATTCTGCACCGATTAAAAGAATGACAAAGGGATACAATGAGAAACTTTATGCTCATAAATTTGACAATTTACAAGAAATGGACCAAGTTCTTGAGAAGCACAACCCTTAAATACTCAGCCAACTCAAAATAAACTACCTGAACAGTCTGATAGTGAAAAACTTTCAAAAAAGACATCTTCAGGTATGGATGGTTTCCCTGGAAAATTCTACTAGCATTTAAAAAATTAACATTAATTATATTCAATCTCTTCTATAAAGTAGAATAGAAGGGAGTATTCTTCAACTCATTTGATGAGATCAGCTATTAAAATGAGATTAAAAACTCACAAAAGGTGGGGGGGGACTGCAGACTAATATCTCTTATGAACTAAGACTCAAAAATCCTAAACAGGGTTTGCTAGTGGCTCAGTGGGTTAAGGATCTGGGTTCATGATAATGAATTCCCTGTCCCAGGTTTGGGCTCCAATATGATATCATGCATATGGAGACTTGCACTGCCTCCTTCCCAAGCTAGACTGTAGTGTTTAAAATGATGAAGACCTGAGAGCTTTAATCCAACACCCTAGAAAACAGGTCTCCACTGGCTCCTCTCCTGACCCTGAGTTGGCTCCCACTCAACCCCCATCTTCAACATCACTTGCACTGGCCATCTATCAATGGAAACAATTTCTCCATATGTTTCTAAGAATCTTATTGTTTCAGTGTAATATGGTCATATATAAGGAAGGAAATAAGGAATGAATCGGGCAATGCATTTTTATTTAATGCTAAACTGTTATTACCTCTATGTCTGCCTGGCTTCATTCATATAAATATGCACACACACAATTTTATTTTTATAGATCATTTGTGACACTCTAATGAATGATATTAACTAAATGTAGCATATCACTTGTCTAAATGAACCACATATAGGAGAACCAAGAAAGAATTTTACCTTAAAGATTGGTCTGTGGGTACTTTCAAATTCTTTTTTCCTCTTTTTTTCAGATCTCATTTATGTAAATTGAAAAATAAACATATTATGTTTGCACAATTTGTTTTTGTACTATTTGGCATATTTAATTGTATCTGAATTGATGTTTTATCTTACCCATTGAAATACGTGTAGAAAAAATGCTGATTACCAAATACTGATGTTGTATTTCTCTAATGAATTTTGATGCAGGAACAAAAGTGAAAAAAATGTAGTTTTTCAAAGGAAATTTTGATTACTATTAAGAAACACAAAATCGCAAAAATAATTTTGTGATGAATATGAATATATAAGTTGCAAAATATTTTCATTTTTATTAAAAAGAAACATCACATTCTGATATCTTTATTAAAACTTATGAGATCTAAATAAAGCTATTATTTCTAAGAATATCATTTACTTTGAATAAATACAGCTGTGCCTCTCTCTGAAGTACTTTGAGCAGTTATTTTGTGTAGAAAATTGATTGACATTAAAGAAATATTTTAATCCTAATTTTAGATAATTTTAATAATAGTGTGGCAATTACAAAGTGGAAAAGCAAAATAAAAACATTTTTTAATATTTTGCCATAGCACACACATATAGTAATGCCATGCAGAATGAAAAGAGGCTAAGAATATAGAAGGATAAATACCCACTTAATTTCATAGGCCTTAACCTTTACAAATTAAATCAGACTCATGGAGACTTCTTAATCTAAGTAACAGTTTTAAGAATGTAAAAGGCAAAGAAATTTAACATTTAGTCAAGCATTTAATGTCCCGTTTATGTGCACAGTTTCTACTATTTTCAAGGTAGGCAAGAGGTTAAAAGAAGAGATAAGAGAAATAAAAATGAAAAAATTGACAGATATGTCTCTATAGCAAATGACTGATGTTGTAGGCAATAAGCCTAAGATTTAGTGAGACACAGTAAAAAGATGCTTAATTCTGGAGCCATGCCAAAGTTGCTGTGGTTCTGGACTGTGAATGGATGAGCAATGCTGCTTATCCTTAGCCTCCTTTTCTCTATTTCTTTCTCTAGAACTTTGCCTTATACTTTATCAAGACGACCATGGAGATTCATTAAGTGCTTGGTATATTATCACGTACAGGCCCTACAAATGTCAGCTGATGGCATGCTCCCTGTAGTTTGTCTGCACTGCCAAGATTATAAAAGCTATAATGTACATTTAACTTCATTTTTATCATTATTAAAAGTGACCTTTTAGACATTTTGCTCTATTGATATCCAAGCTGAAGTTGAGGCTCGTTTAAAGACAGTGTTCGGGTTCAGTGAACAATGGCAAAGTGACTGGGGTAGTGAAAACTACAGTTACTGCACATAGAAATAGATACACATTTCTTTTCTTCCCCAAATTTCCCTGGTTGTAGTTGTCAAAGATTTAATAGGAGCGAGAAGAGCAAAACATATACCTGTAACAGAATAGAGGGTGGGTAAATGACCAATTAACAATGAATCATCTGTGCTTTTAAAATGAGGATAAAGCAAATGCTATTTCCTTTGAAGACATTTGAAAATGAGATAGATTCTCTTTGGTTTGATATAGGGTAAGTTTTAATGAAAAGGTATAGATTTATCAGTTATGATCCTCTCACTTAAATGTGTATTCTGGGCCCAGAATTAAACTTTATTAAGGGGGACAAACACACACACACACACACACACACACACACACGACATTAGATCCCATCTTTGGACTTCCTCAAATAATTGGCTTATAACAGACAGAGTTTTTGTACCTCAAGAGTATGTTCTCCAAAAGTCTTAGCTTTTAAAAATGTGGCAGGGATGTGCAAAATTTCCAGTTTTTAAGACTAATGAATAGATCTTGGAGCAATGCTCTTCAAGCTGCAGATTGCAACCCATTAGATAAAATAGTTTCAGAGGGTGCTAACAAGTACTTTAATTGATATGTAAATCAAAATTTTATTTCTATAAAAAAATCACACACAGAATAACCGAACCAATAGCAATAGTAATAATAGTAGTATACTCAGATTATAAATAATCATTGGAACAGAGATATCAAAATTTCACAGAAGTGTACTTTAGACAATATTATGCAAATAAGTTTTAGACCTTGAAGAAATAGGTAATTTTTTATCTATTAGGAAAAAGAAGGAAACTTTTCAAATTTTTTATATGGAACATGCATAACATTAATTTTTAAACCTGACAAGTGTGAAATAAAAGGGATAACCATACACCAGATTTACTCATGAATATTGAGGTAAAAATCCTATATAAAATATGAGCAAAGAACAGATTGAAAAATGGCCCTGTGGGATTTATTCCTGGAGTGCAAAGATGGTTTAATATTAGAAAATTGATAACATTAAAATTGATAATATTAGAAAATTGATAAATTCACCCTATTAAGTGGTTTAACTTTTTTTTTTTTTTTTTGAGAAATGGCTAATATCAGGGCTGGGATGGAGTAAATGTAAAGCGAAATACAATCAAATGATTAACAGAAACTTGTCAAAAGGATACAAGAGATAGATTATTGGAATGCTCCCTGGTCAAATTCGAACAATATGAGCAGAGAAATAATGACAGTGACGTATTGGAAGATACTGAATAAAAATGAATCTGTGAGTTCATAATGGTGTTCATAGGATGTGCATCTGAGTGGTGAGAAAGAGAATTAATCTTTTCTATACTGGAGACTGTGAGCTAATACATGCAGAAGGGATGGTTAAAAGCACCAGTTTGCGACATGAGGTATAAACGGTTTTGGAGTTTTTTACAAATGCTAAAACCACGGAGTGAGAGATGGCTGGGAAAAGGATAGTTACAATGTAACCCTTCATAGATTACCTATTTATTGCAAAAAGAAAAATGTGTCATTACAATGTAAAGATCCTTCATTCATCACCTTAAACAAGGGATCAAATTTAACATCACCAACAATGGGACAAACTAAGGTTATGTTTCAATGGCTAGTATATATCATTGCTTAGGTAGTGGTTTTGACACAGTGTTTGGCTTCATGTAGCCCAAGGTGGATGAAGAAGTGTGGGAAGGACAATGAAATAATGAACTTCCAAACAACGTTGCCTCAAGGATTGCACTCGAATTCTCCCCAAAGGAAAAGTGGTTTAAAATGAGAAAGTAGGACTGATCTAAAAATTAGGAAATTATGTGGAATGGGGATAACTTAGAAGAATTCCTCAAGGATCTGTCACTTGAGGATTCTTGGCCAGAAGATCAATCCTTGATGGCCCTAAAAGCTGATATCATCACTTTGTCTGACATACATCACTCAGGTTTCCATATATAAGGTACCACAGAGAAAAGTGTGAAAAACAATGCCTTGCCTCCAATGAGTGTCAATATTTCTTATTGCCAATATTTTGCATTTTTATTTATTTATTTATTTTTATTTTTTGTCTTTTGCCTTTTTAGGGCTGCACCTGTAGCCTATGGAGGTTCCCAGGTTAGGGGTTGAATCAGAGCTACAGCTGCCGGCCTACACCATAGCCACAGCAATGCCAGAGCCGAGCCACATCTGTGACCTACACCCCATCTCATGGCAATGGCGGATCCTTAACCCACTGATCAAGGCCAGGGACGAAACCTGCATCCTCATGGATACTAGTCAGGTTCATTAACCACTGAGCCACTACGGGAACTCCAACATTTTGCATTTTTAAATAACCATTCTGCTTCCTTGTAGAATTATTCCAGAATGAACTATGTAAATAAAAATACTTCTGGGAGATCCTCTTGTGGCTCAGCAGTAACAAACCAGACTAATCTCTGTGAGGATGTGGGTTCAATCCTGGCTTTCTTCACTCAGTGGGTTAAGGATCCAGCATTGTCACAAGCTGTAGTGTAGGTCGTAGGCTCGGCTCAGATCCAGATAGGCAGGTAGGTCTAGCTTGATTTGACCCCTAGCCTGGGAACTTCCATATGCCACAAGTGCAGCTCTAAAACAAACAAGCCAAAAAAAAAAAAAAAAAAAAAAAAAAAAAAGAAAAGAAAAGAAAAGAAGTTAGTGGACTCAGAAAGAAGAATTTCTTACTGTGTTGGAGGAACATTCCTATTTCTTGCTGTGGATAAATTCATCTTTCCTGTTCCTTTTCTTTCCTTGCCACAGAAATAGTTTAAAAAGAAAGAAAGATATAGGAGTTCCTGTCATGGCTCAGTGGAAATGTGTCTGACTAGCATCCACACATTCAATTCCTGACCTTGCTCAGTGGGTTAAGGATCCGGCGTTGCCGTAAGCTGTGGTGTAAGTTGCAGATGCTGCTCGGATCCCACGTTGCTATGGCTGTGGTGTAGGCCAGCAGCTCCAGCTCCATTCAACCCCTGACCGGGGAACCTCCATATGCTGTGGGTGTGGCCCTAAAAAATAAAGAAAATAATAAGAGACAAAACAAAAAGAAAGAAAGATAGAGAACGAAAAATAGAAAGGGCCTTACCTGTCTTTGCTAGCATCTTCGCCTGTGCAGAGCTGGATGATAATTACTGGGTTGTTTCTTCCCTGTGTTTCTATAGGATTCTACGTATAATTTTATTCTAGTGGGGTTTTTTTAATTTTTAATTAATTAATTTATTTTTTGTTTTTTTGCCATTTATTGGGCCGCTCTCACGGCATATGGAGTTCCCAGGCTAGGGGTCTAATCGGAGCTGTAGCCAACCGGCCTCCACCAGAGCCACAGCAACACTAGATCCGAGCTGTATCTGCAACCTACACCACAGCTCACGGCAACGCCGGATCTTTAACCCACTGATCAGGGCCAGGGATCGAACCCGCAAACTCATGGTTCCTAGTCAGATTAATTAACCACTGTGCCACGACGGGAACTCCTTATTCTAGTGTTTATTTTCACTGTGCTGCAGTTGCTTATTTATATGTTGGCCTTTACTGTTGGCCTACAAGCTTGTTGAAGGCAGGAAGCTTGCCTTCTTTGGGTCTAACACCTAACACGATAACCAGTCTGACGTAGGCACTCACTAACTGTCCATGGAACACATATCAACGCCCTTTCCCTTCTCTCTCCACCCCAACACTCTAGACTCTCCTCTTTATCTCCCTCAGATCTATTTATGTCCCCACTGTCCTATGAGGCAACTATTATTAAAGAGAGATCTATCTTTTATAAGACTTTTTTTTTACTTTTCAATTTCCTAAGACTCTATGGAAGAAATAGTTCATAATATGTCTGCTTTATATTTGCCAAGTTATGTCACCTTTAAAAATTTACTACCACACACACAGGTTCTCAGTCCTCCATGACTGATGTTCTTGGTCAGGAGATGCAATAAATCGTGTCTTTCTAGTAACTTTTAGTAAGTTACATATCATGCATTGTAAGTCCTATTCAATGTTGAGTTATTGAAATTTGATCATTGATTTTGAAGAAAGAAATTTTATAATTTTCAGAGTTTATCTAAACATTTGAATTCTTAATTTGGTTGCTTTTGAAAGATAATTCTGTAGCCCCAAAGGTCAGATATACATAGTCCCTTAGATGAATCCTCTGGATCCTTTACAGCAGGATGAAATTGAGAGTCAGAATTATTTGTCAGGACATAGATATAATGCAAAACTTACTATGATTTTTTTGGTGAAGACTATGGTCAAAATACATGCATTGAATTGATATTTCTGTCCCATTCATTCCCAAACAAAATTATGTAGACCTGATTTTCTTTTTTTTAGGAAAATTTAGAATATATTAAATTTAAGTCAATTTTCCTGTGAATCTTTTTCAAGTTATTTTTATGTATCATTGATGTTTATTTTTCTTTTAGAGCAAAGACAGAGAGCATGTAGATACCCTTATAAAAGATTTCTAAGACATTTTGCTTTCTAAAACATTTGTAGTTGCTTTAACAAAAAGAGACATTTAGAAGATTACAGTTCTAAAATGCTCTACTTTTTCTCTGCTGTACCTGAAGATCTCTATCATTTTTATAGATCAAAAGATTGGTGTTCAGAAAGTTTTAATATTTCAGAACAGCACAAAACGTACAAAGTAAAGTCCACTTCCCTGAAGCAAATAGCTTTAATTGCTGAACCAGAGGTTTTAATGATAACATTGATAAAAATTTGATATATATGAAATGTATTCCTGAAAGCATCTTTCAGTTGCTTGTGAGGACTCAAAGCTCAATTCTTTCATATTTCTGCAAATGGGACAACTTTTTTCCATATAGAGTGGAATCACTGACCTTGATTCATGCTAACTTAGTAACTAGATTAACCATTTTAGACTTGTCCAGTTAAATATTTCTAACTCAGAACAAGAATGAACCTAAAATTATTATTGCAATATGCAGAAAATAGATCATTCCAGATTGCTCCAGCCTCAGATCTACCACATATTATATTTATAAAGATTTTACAGAATGAAAAAAGTATATCCCATAAAAAATCAATAAAGATGATATATTACTTTACTTTTTCCATGTGTTTAAAAGTTCTTTCTGTATGTATTTAATCATGCTAGAGGAAAATTTCTATATTTATACATATTGGTATGAAATTACATATCCCTTATAACATACATAATAAACCGTATTAATTTGGCCATGAGTTGCTAGATGACATAATTATTATTACTTAACCAGTTGGCTCTAAAAATAAGGTGTCTGAATTTTAAAACAAGAGACTTGTTTGGCAAAACATACATTATTTAAAGCTTCTTTTAATATCTGATCCACGGGGGTTCATGTTATATAAAGGAGAATGAAAAGACAGCTCCCCTCCAGGAGGTTAACAGTCTGCATAAGGCAAAGTTGGTATCAACAATCCTAGGAGATAAACTGTTTAGTGAAGCCCCCGTAGTTAGGTTAGGTGAGTAATTATTTTGACAAAGAAAATAATACAACAGAAATTTTGAAATGTTCTCGATCCTGGGAGATGGGAGAAGTGCCAGGGTAGGGAAACCAACCTCAGCAACATACGAAAGATTGGGTCTGAAGGCTTTAATAAATGTTTACTTGTGGGGAGAGTCGTTGGGAAAAGCGATGCCCATTTTTCATTTGGAAATTGTTTGCTCTTCTGTTCTGGAACAATCCTTAGGTATGTTGAAACCTGTAGTAAAAATGTGTAATCCAAATAAGTTTGCATCAGTGGTGCTTCGGGGAATGAAGAAAAATGTGAGTATCCACCTTAGGACAGTGTGAGTGAGGGAGTCAAGATAACAACTTCAGGAGGGAGACATAGCAGGTGGGTTTGATAATGGAAAGAGAAGTGAAAATTGAAAACAGGACATACATCACCCTCAAAGTATTTGAGAATATGCTGGTCTTCCTCTGGTGCATGTGATGGGAGCCTGAATGTTTTGTTTGGATATTAAATAAAAGGTGGGCTTAGCTAGCTACGAGATTGAAGACCAGTCAGTTAAGAATCCAATTTGCAATTTGCTGGAGTACTTGCATTACATAGCAAGGAAGGAGATGTCCTCCTGTGGGACTGGGGTGGGGGATGGCATGACAGAGTGGGTGAATGGAAGAGGAGAGTCAACCAGGAGAGATGCAGTGTTCAAGATTCACATGTAGAGAGTTGAAGAAAAAATGAAATGCATTTTGTGCTGTGCTTCCTCCCCAGTGCATCAAAAGTATTTTTGGCAAATTCTGCTAGAAATTTTTTCCATAGAATTGATTCCCACCCCCCCATCTAAGATGAAGAAAAAGCCTGGGCACTTATGTGAAGAAATCATAAAAGTTAAGGAAACTTGGGCAACTGCTACTCCCACCACCCCGAAGGGCAAAATGTATATAAAAAGCAAAAATAATTAGTAAAGAATTTCAAGTCATTCTTATTGTAATTGAGTTTTTGTTCTCACAAAATCAAATTAAATGTGGGCTGTGCTTTTCAAAAAAATTTAAATGAATGATTCTTGACTCTAAATAAACAACATTCAAAGAATTAGAATTTGTCTTTTGACAGATATGTTTATGGGAAATCGTGCTCTTTTATTTGAAACACTGAAAGGACCAGTGTTTACACAGATCAAATGATATGACAGTTGTAATTTGTAATGAAGCCTGGAGTTTTAAAATAAATATAAACTGTAACCAAGGAGTAGTACCAATTAGGAAGTGCCCGTGCAGAAGAGGCAAATATAGTTTTTAAAAAATTGAGTGCATTTTAAATAGAAATTTCTCAGCATGGGGTGTATTTCTACTACTATTATAGTGGATCAATAAGAATACAAACTTGAGTACTTAAGAATATGCTGTATGTATCTAGAAACCCTTTGCAGCATCAGGTATTTAGGACAATGTTAATTGGAGTATTTCTAAAATTTTTACAAAGATGTGTTTAACAACATCAGTTACATTTTCAAAGTATGCTCAGATGCCAAGAAATCAACATTCTTATAAAAATGGAAACCACTTCTGATCTCCCCATAGCCCCTCCTCCATGCTACCCCCTCTGAAGAAACAGAGAGTATTCCTTAAGTTCCTGTATCACTAGTATGTCTTGATCCATTTGCCTTCTCTAAGCCTCTGAGATACAAATAAACCCAGAATACAAGCATATTTCTCAATATGCCAGCAGACTTTCACACACAAATTCTAAAGGAAGGCACAGAACAGCTGCATTCCACTTTTTTTGTGGTATGAATAGGGCCTGTAATATCAATACTGAAATGGAAGTGATTAGTACCATTTACTGAATTTTAAAGCACCTTAGGATGTTCAGCCAGACAGTTTATTTGATTGGCTGAACGTACGGACACCTCATTTGGGGAAAAATATGTTGGCACAGGCAAAGAAACAGCTATCTGGCTGCTTCATAGACATTTTCAGAGGATTCGAACTGATAATTCTGCTTTTAAAAAAGAATACTCATGAAGAATAACAGGCTCTTTCTAGCATCATATGGTCTTCTTTACCTAATCACACTGCTTACTCTAAAATTAGGAGCATTGAGGATGTTCATTTAGATTTTGGCTCAGCTTACAAAAAGCTTTTATTCTTGATGCTTTGATGTATAGTACCTGATGCAGAAATTATCCATTTAGATTGTAGTACATTGATAGCACAGGATCAATATACAAAATAAATTACATTTCCTTTTTTTAGATTCCACATATAAGTGATAATCATACTTTTGTCTTTCACTGTCTAACTTCACTTAGTATGCTAATCTCTAAAAGATATAAATGAACTTATTTACAGAACAGAAACAGATTCATAGCTTTTGAAAACAAACTTATGGTTACCAAAGGGAACAGGATGGGGGGAGGGATGGACTGGGGGTTTGGGGTTGGCATCTACACACCATGTATATGGAATGACTGGCCAACAGGGACCTACTGTATAGTACAGAGAACTCTACCCAATATTCTGTGATAAGCTGAGTGGGAAATGAATCTGAAAGAGAATGGGTGTGTGTATATATGTATAACTAAATTACTTTGTGGTACAGCAGAAATTATCATAACATTATAAATAAACTATACTTGGATAAAACTTTAAAAAATGGGAGTTCTCATAGTGACTCAGCAGGTTAAGAATGTGACGTAGTGTCCATGAGGATGTGGATTTGATCCCTGGCCTCGCTCAGTGGGTTAAGGATCCGGCATTGCTGCAAGCTGAGGCACAGGTCGCAGATGCAGCTCGGATCCAACATTGCTATGGCTGTGACATAGGCTGGCAGCTGCAGCTCTGATTCAGCCCCTAGCCCAGGAACATCCATATGCCTCAGGTACAGCTATATTTAAAAAAATAATAATAGTAAAAATTAAAGGTAAAAAAAATAAAATAATGAAAAAAGTTGCACTTCTATACCTAGAAAAGAAGAATCTAAAACTGAAATTAATAAAATAATTCCATTTACATTTGCATCTAAAAGAATAAAATGTTTAAGAATAAATTTAAGATGCAAACTGTTACATTAAGAATGGGTAGACAATATGGTCCTGCTATCTGGCACAGGAAACCATGTCCAATCACTTGTAATAGAACATGATGAATGATAATATGAGAAAAAGAATATATATAGATAGATAGATAGATAGATAGATAGATAGATAGATAGATAGATGATTGGGTTGCTTTGCTGTACTGGAGAAATTGACAGAACAATGTAAATCAACAAGATAAAGAATTTTGAAAGTGGAATATAAAAAAGGGGGAGGCATTTACCTAAGAATTTGATGTCCCTGGATCTGTTCAGCATAAGATGTGGATCCCATAGAGTGAATAAAAACATGGCACTTCATTTTGGAATAAAAAGAATAAATTTAACAAAAGAAGTGCAAAACTTGCATAGTGAACAATATGAAACATTATTGAAAGATATTTCAATATAGGTTATATATAGAGAGACATATACATACATATAATTAATTTAAAAATAGATCAAAACAAGAAAAGATGCTCAATTACACTGAAAATCAGGAAAATGTAAGTTAAAAAACAAGTAATGATTCCACCATTAAATTCACAAACATGTTAAAATATGATGTCATATTTTTTTTGTGTGATAGAAGCATAAAACCCTTGAAATTCTCAAACATTGCGGAAGGAAGTTGGTCTGGTTCTTCTGATTGTTCTCTTTCACTTGTCTCCCAAATCCATCTTCTACTGCATTTTGTTCTGTTTTTAGTCCCCAAAGGTTGAATCCTGAAGATTGTGTTACTGAGATCCCTTGACTATTAGCTTCAGGTTAGATTCAGCCAATGGGCAGCATTGGTAGGACAAGAAGGGACAGAGTGAGAGGTCATGATATTTCTGTCTTAGAACATGGAACACTGGGGGTGAAATCTCTTTCTTTCTGATACCACTAGTTGTTGGGAGAGAAATTAGGCAGGGTTGAAATTTTCATACACTGATGTCCAGCAACTCTACCTTTAAGAATATACCATAGAGAAGCTCTCATACAGGCACTAGGACAATGGCCCAAGAATGTTCATGGCAACTTTGAAAAAGAAAAAAAAAAAGAATTGGAAACTGCCAAAATGTTCATTAACATGAGTATAAATAAATAAATTCACTAATTATAAATAAATTACGATATAGTCACAAAATGAGATATTAAACAAGTGACCTTGTTATATATGACACACACACACACACATATATCAACATAAATATATTTTAAAAGCACAACTTTTTAGAATTGCAAGAACAAACTGGGAACTTCTGGTTTCCAGTCTGACAAGTTGTCAACCTAAAAACTGGAGAGAGAGAAGAATATAGAGAAGTGCAGCTTACCAGAGCAGAAGTTCAAGTGCAGAAGCTTACCACTGGAGCCAGTATTGGGATAGAAAAACAACTTGTAATTAACAAACGACTAGAGGCTTAGTGTGGACAAACACAAGAATTAAAACTCCAGGGGGCTCAATCACAGTGAGAGCTCCAACACTATAAATTAGATAAAACTCATTTAGCTTCTAGCAGGGGGAGGGGAAAACTAACCATTTTGAAATATGTTCAGAACACTTTTTTCAGCTTCACAAAAGTCCTACTGTCAAGGGAAAGTATTGTATTAGAACCTAGCCAACATGAGGGAGGGGAAATATCCAACTTCAAAGCTATCTAGTTTTCCTGTCTTAATTACCAGGAAGAGGGGGGAGAAAACCACACAAAAATGCTAATAATCCCTTCTCTAAGTCACAGCTCAGGGGCACAGTCTTACTAAATGACTGAGACCTAATCATGGGACTATCGAACACTTCTCTTCTTCCCACAACTTACCACCACATCAGTAGAACTCCTGTACCAGAAGAGAGTATTGCAACAGAAAGAACTGCCAATTTCAGACATCACGTAGAAGAATTCACTAGGGAAATTCAAAGATAACTGGGGAGACAAAAACAAGGACATCAGAGAAAATTTGAGCCTCTGATATCTACAGCTACAGTTAATCTAACTCCCAGCCATATAACCATAATAGCTCACTGTAGAAGCCTACTTATCTCAGTTCATTTTACTCAGTACTTTATGTCCATTCTTCATCAAAAAAATTACAAGGAATACCAAAAGACAAGATCATAGTTTGAAGAGAAAGGGCGAAAATCAAAACTAGATTCAAATATGGCAGAAATTTGTGAAATATCAGACCAGGAATTTAAAATAACTATGATTAATATAAAAATGGGTTATAATGGAAAAAGTGGACAATATGCAAGAAAAGATGGGTGATGTAAGCAGAGAGATGGAAACTTTGAAAAAGAATCAAAGGAAATGCTAGCCATCAAAACCACTATAACAGAAATAAAGTTTACCTTTGATGGGCTCATCAATAAACAAGGAAAGAATCAATGAGATTGAAGAACTGTCAATAGAAACTTCCAAAATTGGGGAGTTCCCTGTTAAAGCTCAGAGGGTTAAGGATCCAGCATTGTCTCTACTGCTACTTAGTAGCTTCAGCAGTACAGGTTCAATCCCTGGCCTGGGAACTTCCACCTGCTGTGAGTGAGAAAAAAAGTAAAAAAGCCTTCCACAACTGAAATCCAAAGAGAAAACAAAATGAAAAAAATGTAACAAAATATCCAAGAACTGTGGGACAATTGCAAAATGTATAATGTAAGTGTCGTGAGAATACCAGAAGGAGAATAAAAGAACATTAAAAACATTTAAAACCATTGACTGAGAAATTTTCAAAATAAATGGGAGACACCAAACTACAGATCCAGGAAGCTCAGAGAACACCAAGAAGGATAGATTTCAAAATATCTAAACCTAGGCACATCATATTAAAGCTTCAGGAAAAAAAATGAAAAAAGAAAATCTTCAAAGTCAAAGCAACAATAACAATAAAACCCCTTATGTAGAGAAGAGGAAGGATAATAATTATATTGAATTTCTCTTCAGAGACCATGGAAGCAAGAAAAAAGTCTAATGAAATTTTTAAGTATTAAAAGAAAATAACCTCCAATTTAGAATTGTATATCCAGAGAAATTAACTGTCAAAAGTGAATGAGAAATACTTTTTCAGAAAAACAAAAATAGAAGGAACTAGTCATCAGTAAGCCTGCCATGCAGGAAATTTTAAAAGTTCTTCAGAGAGAATAAAAATTATATAGGTTAGAAACTCAGATCTACATAAAAGAAGAACATTAGAGAGGGAATTAGTGGAAGTAAAATTAAAAAATAGCTTTTTGTTTTTTAGGGCCACACCCGTGGCATATGGAGGTTCCCAGCCTAGTAGTCAAAGCTGAACTGCAGTGTCTGGCCTACGCCACAGCCACAGCAGCGCAGGATCCCAGCTGCATCTGCCACCTGCACCACAGCTCAGGGCAACGCTGGATCCCAGACCCACTGAGTGAGGCCAGGGATCGAACCTGCATCCTCATGGATATTGGTCAGATTCATTTCCGTTGCATCACAATGGGAACTCCCAAAACTATTTTTTTTCCTAATTGATCTGATGCTATAGTGTGTTGAAAATAATAATAGCAACAATATATTCAATGATTATAGTTTATGAATAGGTAAATTTATGACATCAATTGTCATAATGGCTGGGAGGGACTATTTGGGAATACCCTGTTATTAGGTACTTGTACTACCTGAGAAGGATATACTGCTATTCAAAAGTCAACTTGGATTAGTTGTAAATGAATGTTGCAAATTCAAGATGATGACTAAAAGAGGATTTTTGTTTGTTTGTGCATGGTTTTCTCTCTTTTTTAGTTTTTTGGTACAACTGATATACCAGGGAGGAGATAAAATATTCAGTCAAAATCTGAAAACTCAGAAAAAAAGTGAAGACCCCCGAAAAGGCAGAAAGTGATGTTATAAACAGAAAACAGTAACAAATACAGTACGTATTAATGCAGCATTAATAATATTTTTAAATATCAATGGCCTAATAACTAATTATAGACAGAGACTGATAGGGAGTCAAAAAAAACAGAACCCAACTATGTATTGCCTACAAGAAGGTGACTTTATTTTTCCACTGCACTGGGTGGGGACGGGGATCAAACCCATTCCTCAGCAGCCACTGCCTCACAGCATGAAGTCCCAAGAAGTCCACTCTAAATATAAATATATGAAGACATTAAATTAAAGGGCTAGAGAAGATACACCATGAAAATCCTAGTCAAATGCAGGCTGACATAGCTAACATTTTAGACAAAGCCAACTTAAGACAAGAACATTATCAGAGATAAATAGGGCAAGTTCTCATAGTAACAAAGGAACCAATTCTCCAAGAAGGCGTAACAATCTTTACTGTGTTTGTGCCTAACAACAGAGCATTAAGACATGAGGCAAAAAAATGTATAGAACAGAAATAGAAAAGTCCACTATTGTGATTGTAGATTTCAACAGCCCTCTATCAGTAATTGACAAATTCAGCAAGCAGAAAATCACAAAGGACTTAGTTGAAATGAACGTTAACATCCATCAACAAGATCAAATTTACATTTATAGAATATTTTATCCAACAACAGCAGAAAGTATTTTTTTCTCAAGGTCACATGGAATCTTCAAGAGAGGGCAAAGTAGCATCATAAAACACTCCTTAACAAATTTAAATGAATTAAAATTATACAATGTATGGCTTCAGACTACAATGAAATTAAACTAGAAATCAATAGCAGAAAGTTAGCTGTGAAAATACCCAAAGACTTGAATATTAAATAAAACACTTCTAAATAACAAATGGGTTAAAGAAAAAGAGAAAAATTAAAAATATTTTGAAGTGAAAATAAAAACACAATTTGTCAAAATTTATGGAAGCAGTGAAAACAGTGCTTGTAGTGAAATTTATATAACATTGAATTCAATAAAAGTATAAAATCAAGAATCTAAGCTTAGGAATGTAGAAAAAAGATAAAAGTACATCTAAAGCAAGGAAAGGGGAAAACTTTTAAAGCCAAAGCCAATGAAAGTCAAAACGGGAAATGACAGAGAAAATCAAGAAAGCCAGAAGCTGTTTCTTCAAAAGATCAACGAAATTGATAAACCTCTAGCTTAGCTAACTAAGAACAAAACAGATTCAGAATCAGAAATAAAAGAGGAATTACTACTGATCCAATCAACATTAAAAGGATAATGAAGGAATACCATAAACAGCTCTACATCCACAAATCTGATAACCTAGATCAAATGAAATACACATTGAAAGACACAAACTATCAAAATCCTGAATATAAATTCTGAGAAGATTCTGTCTCTTAGACAAATTGAAGAAATATAAATTCTGAAATAGATTCTGTCTCTTAGACAAATTGAATCAATAATGACCAGCCACCCAAAACAGAAAGTACCAGGTCCACATGGGTTCACTGGTGAGTTCTACCAAATGGGGGTTAAGGAAGAAATTATACCAGTTCTCACAATGTCAGAAGAAAGTAGCAGAGGGAAAACTTATAACTTATCCTAGGAAGCCTACATTACCCTAATATCTAAAACAGCAAAGACTTTACCTAAAAAGCAAAACTATAGATCAATATCTCTCATGAACATAGATGTAAAAATCCACAATAAAATATTAGCAAATTGTATTTTTAAGTGTATAAAAATAACTATACATCATAAGCAAGTGTGATTTATTTCAGATATGCAAAGCTGTTTCAACATTTGAAAGTGATTAACACAATCCATTACACCAACAGGAAAGATCATGTGATCATACTGACAGATGTGGAAAAGGATTTGATAAAATTCAATACCTGTTCATGACTTTTCAAAATCACATCCAACAAACTAGAAACGGAGGATAACTTAATCAATTTGATGGAGAATATCTACCAAAACCCTGCAATTAACATTATACTTAGTGCTGAGAAACTAGTTGTATTCTTGTTAGGATCAAGAACAAAGCCAAGATGTTCCTTCTTATCACTATGATGAAACATCATACTGGAAGTTCTGCCTAATGCATTATTAAGAAAGAGCAGAGAAATAAAAGTTACCCACATTGGGAAGGAAGAATAAAGCTGTTCCTGTTCTTAGATGTTTTGTGAAGAAATAAAGCTGTTCCTGTTCTTAGATGTTTTGTTTTTCTATGTAGAAAATCCCAAAGAATCAACAATGAAAACATCCTGGGATTACTAAGCAATTATAGCAAGGTTGCATGATACATGGTTAATACATAAAAGCCAATTGCTTCCTCTATACTGGCAAGGGAACAATTGGAATTTGAAATTAAAAACATAGTACTGTTTATGTTAGCACTCAAAACCTGAAATACCTAGGTATAAATCTAATAAACTATGTACAAATATTATAAGCAAATTATGTATAGAGAAGGAAAAGTTTTGACTGAAGAAGTAAAAAAATATTTAAATAAACTGAGAGAAATTCACATGCAATCTTCTTCAATATGAGGAAGATTCAGTATTGTCCAGATGTCAGTCTTTCCATTTGCTCTACAGATTCAATACAAGCCTATGTAAAGTCGCTGCAAGCTCTTTGGTGGATATTGACAAACTGTGAAGTTTATATGGAGGAAGGAAAGATGCAGAATAGCCAACACAACACTGAAGAAGAACAAAGTCAGCAGACTGACACTAATTGACTTCAAAACTGCTGTAAAGCTACAGCCATTACAACTAGGAGAGATGCAAAAAATGAGCAAATATTGGAGTAGAACTGAAGAGAGTATCCAGTTCTACTTAGTCCAGTAGAGCCACATGTGAGGGTAATCAACTAACCTTTGACCAAGGAATAAAGGCAATTCCATGAAGAATGGAGATTTTTTTCAGAAAACAGTCCAGGAAAAAGTGGACATCCATATGTGACAAGTGATACTTGGAGGAAGGAGAGAGTGGTAAATAGGTGGAGAACTGGATTTTTAGGGCAGTGAAACTATTCCATATGATACTGTAATGGTACATGCATGTCTTCATATATTTATCCAAACACAGAATGTACAACACAGTGAGCTCCCCATGCCTTCTATGGACTGTAGATAATAACAGTGTATCAGCATCAGTTCCTCAAAGGTAATAAATGTGCATGTCAAGGCAAGGTGTTAATAACAGAGACGTGTTGGGAGTTCTCTTGTGGTTCAGCAGGTTAAAGAGCCAGCATTGTCACTGCAGCAGTGTGGTCACTGCTGCGGCCTGGGTTTGATCCTTGGCCTGGGAACTTCCATGTGCCATGGGTGTGGCAGAAAAATTAAAAAAATAATAAGGGGGACATGTTGAGTAGTGAGGGGTGGGGAGTATAGGAGAGAGTGAATGGAACTCTCTATTATACTTCTTGCTCAATTTATATAAGCCTACAACTGCTCTAAAATATAAAGGCTACTAATTTTTTAAAGAAAAAGCAAGTTGAAAAGGATAGTGTCATAAATTTATGTAAATACTGATATCTTAGGAAAATTCTATGAGCAAAGTTTATACATTTTTAGAATCACATTTATTATACTACAGTAAATACCATTTCATACTGAAAACATAAATTACTTTTATCTCTAAAAATCATATGTGCTCTGATCTATAACTCACACATATTATGACTGTTCTGTTTATGAAATTTCATGTTATACAATTCTAGCACTTCTCTGTAGTAAGCACATCTGAGAGGCAATGACCACATCTAAGAGGTGCTAGATTTTTTCACTATCATTTGCAATATAAATATAATTTCAACATTTTCTAGTACATCAATTTTTGAAGGCAACTTGTTCTGATCAGTTGAACCCCACTAGACACTTATTAGAGGTGTTGGATGACAATATGATTCTCCAGAGTCAGAACCAACTTTTAATCTATGCAGTTTCCACTAAATAAGTAATTATATAAATAAATAAAAGGTATGTTCTCAACTTAGGAATAGTTGGTAAAAATAAATTATTCTGTGTCCTATATTTGTGGCATTTACTGAATCCAGTACATTCAGTATGCATTAAAAATGTTAATTTTGTATTTTACTACATTATTTTGGTAAATGTATACAGATAAATATAGAAATAAATGCAGTATCTATAGAATTTATTTTTTCCTCATCCTTTTGCCAAAATATAACATTTCCAATGCATTCACATCCATTCTGATGAGTAACCTAAATGATAAAGAAGAAAATGTATTGTAAATTCAGAGGAAAAATAGGTTTTTATGAACATAAAATTAGATAAAACCTCTTAGAAATTAGTTTTGCTTAATATTAGAAAAAAATTGGATCTGGTCATTTTAAGAAAAGTTAAGCTTTCCTTTAGAAAAACTGCTAATCTTTCTCATCAGTGAACACAGTAGGTATTCAGAGAATTGAAGAGTATTCTAAAGAATCTAATTTCATAGAAAATTTAGTTCAGGAGATTGGATCTTTTCCTTTTACTTCTTTCTCTGTATTCAAAGAAAAATGTTTTAAATATCTTTCCCAGTGCATTTACCAAAGGGCTATTTATTTTAAGGATCTGCTTAGGTAAATTTTTTGTACCACTCCATGAAATATTAAAATGTCAATTATGATTTTAAAAATAGGATGCTTTTAGTAAATTGGTACTATCAATCTTCACATTTAAAACAGAATAAAATTTAAAAAACACTGTAATGAAAGAAATAAAAATAGAGTGGAGAATCCAGATTAATAAAATAAACATTCGGGTTTGCTCCACACATCTTTTTAAGGTTGAAAACAACAAGCCCAGGTAAGAGGGACTGTGTACTTCTCTCCATTCCTTTTACCTGAACACCCAAATAATGCATTTGTCACATACAAGTACATTTTCACACTTTTTCTATGTACTCCTGTATCCATAAAAAAAAATTATATACAGAAACTTATGTCTGGAAACATTGTCCCCAAAATATCAAAGCTATCAATAATTTTTTGGTTATTAGTTTTTAAAATATTCTTTCACCTTTTTAGAGTTACTTTAATTTTTTCAAAGAGCATGCACTATTTTTACAAAAACTGATTTTTTTTCACATAAAATCGATGATACTAACTTAACTATGCAGCAGATAATTGTAAGGCAGATTTAATATGCATTTTAAGGGTGAAAGTGGCAATACTGTATACTTTGTCAAATGTGGGTGTTAGGAGCTACGCGGGATTTCTAAGGGTCTGTGTTTGATGAGTAAATCAGTCAGTGATTGCAGGAGAAAATAGATGGTGTAGCGATGCAGATGGGGTGGAAGAAGTGAAGACAGGAATGAACTTGAAGTTACCAGGACACATTTTTGAGAAGATAGCCAATTGAATGTCTATACCTGGAACTAAGAGAAGAGCAGAAAGCTAGAGATATAATTTGGGGAACAAATTATAGCATACTAATGTGTGTACTTTTCATCAATAGTACTAGGATATGTACTCTATTATTTCGGTTTTTTTCTTTAAAGTTGAATGATTTTACCAGGTGTCTGGGCTCAGTTGTGTATCCTGCCCTAGTTCATATGATGAAGGCTGAAGCCCCAGTATCTCAGACTGTGACTGTTCACATGCACAAAGAAAAGGCCACGTGAGGCCACAGCAAGACAACAGCCATCTGTGAGCCAGGAGGAGAAGTCTCATCAGAAATCAATCTTTCGCAGGGTTCCTGCTGCGGTGCAGTGGGTTAAAGATCTGGCATTGCTGCAGCTATGGTGTTGGTTGCAGCTGAGGCTCGGATTTGATCCCTGGCCTAGAAACTTCCATATGCCTTGGATGCAGCCAAAAAAAAAAGAAGTCAATCCTTCTCACCTTGATCTTGGACTTCTAGCCTCCAGAACTGTGAGAAAATAAATTTGTCTTTTAAGAAGTTCCCCTCATGGCTCAGCGGAAATGAATCTGACTAGGAACCATGAGGTTGCAAGTTCCATCCCTGGCTTTGCTCAGTGGGTTAAGGATCTGGTGCTGCCGTGAGCTGTGGTGGAGGTGGCAGACACAGCCTGGATCTGATATTGATTGTGGCTGTGGTGTAGGCTGGCAACAATAGCTCTGATTGGACCCCTAGCCTGGGAACCTCCATATGCCATGGGTGTGGCCCTAAAAACCAAAATAATAATAATAATAATAATAATAATAAATTTGTCTTTTAAGTTACCAGTCTCTGGCATCCTCTATGACAGTTCGAGCTGATTAATACGCTAGGATAAGTTTCAGAAATTATTTTCCATATCGCGTCTCCCAAGTATATTGTGGGTCTTTTCAATACGTAGTTTTAAGTGTTCACTTATTTCTTAGAAGCAGATAATTTGGCAGAATGGTTAAAATATGGCTGTAGCCACACAAACTGTAAGCAATGAAACCAGGACTCTAATCCAGAACATTTGATTCCACCCCAGATCAGAAATACAAACCTCCCTGAATAAGGCTGATCGGTAATGTTACAATAAGGAGAGACTGGAATTATTAGAACTCTCTGTATAATTAAATTTACCCAGGAACAAAAAACAGACTATACGTTCTTTTAATCTTTAAATACAGAAAATAATATTGACATAAATAACTCAAGGCTATGTGTACTCCTTGGCAATAAGAAGGTGAGGAAAAAAAGAAAGCAATTGGAAACAGGTATGGTAAAGATGGCCATGAAGAAGCTTTAGAACGCGATAAGGACTGTGATTAGAGACGCGGGCTGCATTCAGTCCCACAGGGAAGCAAAGTAATGGGTTTCTGGCAGAAGAAAGACTAAGAGGAGCAGGGGGAAAACTGGGTAAGGATTTGTGATAAGCAAGAAAAAAGTTTCTAGGGAGAAAGAGAGGTGATTTTTCTTCCTTTGCCTAACAGTTGAATTGGGGAAACACAAGCACATGTTCATTCCTTTTTGGTTTTGGCTTTGAGCAGATATGGATTATTTTGATCCCATTTTGATTCAGTTTTGCTGCTGCGTCAACGTGAGTTAGGGAAGGAGTAAAAAAATGTGGGATGAACCTCAGAGCGCTATGGAAGCTCTCTGTAACAGCCCTGGCTTCATGACACCAGCTGGGGGGGAGAGGAACAGGGCTGCCCTATTTATGGAGAGATCGTGTTTCTCTGAGTGCCTTTATTATACTGCAAGTACAGTAGTTTTCACTTTCCCCAACTGGGAATGGTTCCAGAGGAATGCATCTGGATAACATTTGCCCATTACCCTCCCCAGAAAAAGAATTAGTCAGCAAGGACCCTATTCATAAAAACAAATTCCATCCATTTCTACTTGAATGTCACGTCTTTATGTGGAAAAGTGTGGAGTGAGCCCCTTTGGCTACAGAAAGAATGCTTTTTGTGATTCATGGACCTCCCTCCCCCCAGTATGTAAGTAGACACCTCCTGATTACATATCTGGGGGAGCTCAAAGACTACAGACATAGTGAGAGAGGTTTGCTACGATATTTCTGGATGGAACTGTGTCTTTTCTGAAAATGGCTAATGTATAAGATACTGGTTTCAAAACGAATGCATGCTTTTTGAACCATTGAAGATACATATGTGACAGGATATTTTGAATATACAAACATAAAAACTTACATTCGTATTCCTGAATCAGGTGGAAATTTTAAGAATCATTTCTACTAACAAGCTGTAGTTATCAGATTTGAGACTCTCAATCTGGTGTTTTACTTCACAAAACTCATTCCCAGAAGTGAGGAATTAATCTTAATGGAGTAATATACTTTTAATCAGCCCATAAGGTTGATAAATTGGGTTGATTGAAATCACATCATTAGACAGTGAATTTGGGCAGATTTTTAATAGTCATCGAGGGTTCCTGAGATTTATGATCTAGCCAGATTATTATTTTCTTTTGGTTGACCGACCATTTTAATGTCCTATGACACACAGTATACCTTGCCTACTGTGGAATTTATTCAATGACAAAAGTTTTTGACACACTGTAAGTCCAGATCATTACATTTCAACTAAGGAGCAGCATAGATCTTAAGTGTTATGTTTTACTTCAGGCATTTCAGGGAGATGAGGTATTTTATTGGAGATATTTAATGCAGTTTCCAACTGTTGCTCTAAGGCCCTGCATAAAAGAGAGAGGCTCACTTTAAAGTGAACATTGCCAACCAAAAGCCTGCATTGCCTTTAGGAAAACTGGAATTTTAAAAAATGTTTGGCCAGAATAGCATTGTAGGTTATTTATGTTGTTATCACTGCCATGTTTCCTGTAGATCCAGCTGACACCTTAGACAGTTTTACACAACTGCAGTGAACACATGTATGCATGCAACAAAGAATGTAGGCAATTAAACTTTACATCTCCACTTGGCCAAATATGATTTACTCTAAGCAATCACTATACATTTAGATACTCTAAGAAAATTTTAGGGTCAAAAAGTCTCTCCATGTCTTCTTTCCCGTTGTTACAACTGAACAGAGTGCACTTCTAATCCCAGAAGGTTGAGGACTACAGACCCTCCTCTCTCCAAAAGTGGGTCAGCTCTGCAAAGAACCTGTGAACACTTTCCACAGGTGGGCTGTGACCTGCCTGAATGGAAATATGGGTATTTAAAGGAAAATGAAGCTACATCACTATAAAAATGTATCTATCCACTCTAGTTATAATAGTTATACTCCTATGCTGGTATTGTATAACAAGTGATTTCTAGGATTAAATGGACCCCAAGTGTGAAAGTGTAATGAGAAAAATACACTCATAAGAATCATAGCACCTTTTGCGTGTCAGACTCCTTAGTAATCACTTTATTTACATCAATTTATTTATCCTCTCAATAGTTGGATGAGGCAGGTCCTAGCCCGCCCACTTTTTCGATAAAGAAATTGAGGCTGAAAGCGGTTAGGTTTCTGTGTAAGACCACAAGGTTAGTAAGCGTGGCACCGAGGACTCAGGTCCAGGTGCATCTGACACCAAGTGATCCTCAAAGCACACTCTTTGCCTCACGAGTAACCACAACGCCACCATGCTGCATCATCAGGGGCTTTCAGCAGTTAGGCTTTCTTTTCTTTGGGCCATTTAAAGCCAAATTTGATTGGGCAAATACTTAATGTATCACATGGTTGCTTCCACTCAATCAAAATAGTAATCTGGAACCCACGTCAATGGAAGATGGATTTTATCTCAGGAGCACTGCTTGGCAGATTAAGGTGCAATCTGTCCGCTTTGCTGATTGATTCAAGAGCTTCTCGTGTTTGAAATTCCATGTAAAATCCCTTTGGCATTTTTTCTTAATTACTCAATGAATTTTATTACATTTATAGTTGTACAATGATCATCACAACCAAACCCAATTTTATAGCATTTCCATCCCCCCAAAAAATGCAAAAAAAAAAAAAAATCTAAAAAAAAAAAGAAAAATGTTTGTTCCCTTTGAGATAGCAATTCCATTTCTGAGAATCAATTTCTAGTAAATAGTCTTTCGTGTAGACAAAAAAAAAAATCCCTTTAACAGCAAAAAATAATTCCCTCATGAATTATCTCAGAATTATCTTTTTTTTTTTTTTTGTCTTTTTGCTATTTCTTTGGGCCGCTCCTGTGGCATATGGAGGTTCCCAGGCTAGGGGTCTAATCAGAGCTGTAGCCGACGGCCTACGCCAGAGTCACAGCAACGCGGGATCCAAGCCGCGTCTGCAACCTACATCACAGTTCACGGCAACGCCGGATCGTTTAACCCACTGAGCAAGGGCAGGGACTGAACCCACAACCTCATGGTTCCTAGTTGGATTCGTTAACCACTGCTCCACGACGGGAACTCCAGAATTATCTTTCAATAGTAACTCATCCTTCCAGTACTACTTTCTCTCTTATTCTTTCCATGTCATAGACCCTCCATGGGCTGATAAAATGGTCTTTTTTCTTAACTCATCCACTAACCTAGAGCCCCAGGAGAAATGTCTAAGAAATCTCTGCTAATGCCTAAGAGTGTGATGAGCACCAAGTCTCTTCTGCATAAATGATAAGTAAGGAATTCACTGTTATGATTAGTCTTATAAAATTTAAGTCATTTGCATACAGTAGTATGATATAAATATATAACCGAAAAAACCAAACAAATACAAAAAATCTAACTTTCTGTCAATCTCCATTAAACAAGGCAACTGGTATTTTTATTTCAAAATGTCTTGTGAGGATGGCTCATTGGCCACATAAATATAAATGCACATATCTGAAATTCAAATGTCTGATTTCAAATAACCAGTCATAGGCCAAAAATGTTGGCAAGATCAGTCACAGATGTTTCACAGAAACAGGGAAAAGGGAGGTCAACGTACTGTAAATACATGTAGTTGCCCGATGCTTCTCTGGTCAATTTCCTCCTCAGCAGAATACATTTAGTGTAATAAATGTTTCATCTGGGAAACTTTCCAGATTCATCATTAAAATAAAAAAAGTAAGCACAGTTGTTCTTAGTGGATCTTTTTTCCATCACACTATCAGTCACATCTCAGAGGCATGCTGAAATGTGTTGGTGGGGTCAGAAGAGAAATGCGAATGTAAAAGAAAGAGAAATAAAAAATAAGAGATGGGTATGGATTTTACAGGGGAAAGCCCTCACTTGTGGAATACATTTCAGCTTTATGTCTCCTTGTTTTCTGCTGGATGACAGCACACTATATTAGGAATAAAATTTTATCTTTCAATTCTTTTTGACTTTGGCCGAGGTCAAAATGATCTCTCTTTCCGAAATTTCTATTATATTTGTAGACTCTCCTACCTTGTGCTGTGAGTTATTCTGCCCTGTATTGTTTATATGGTAGTTATTTTACATACACTGGAGCCAGGGACTATGTCTTATGGAACCCCAGTTTGCCTCAGCGGTCCTAAGAAAAGAGCATAAACTGAGTTGTTTGAACTACAGAGATTTATTTTCTCAGAGTTGTAGAGGTTAGAAGTCCATGATCAGGGTGCCAGCATAGTTGGTGTTCAGCGAGAGTGCACTTCCCTTTTGCAGATGGTCATCATCTTACCATGGGCTCACATGACTTAGCATTTGAGAGAGTGAGAGAGAAAGACACAGAGACAGAGGAAGACAGAAAGATTACCTCGGTGGTCTCTCATAAAGGGACCAATCCCATCGTAACTGACCCTCCATCATGCCCTCATCTAAACTTACTTATCTCCCAAGGTCTCCATCTCCAAATACCATCACATTAGGGATTAAGGGTTCAACATAGGAATGGGGGGGGGCATACCACAAACACTCAATACAAACATGTGTTTCATATAGCACACTGCCTTGACCACTGAAAATTGTCAGTAAACATTAGTTCATTGACCGAGTAAGAAGAGTTACTTGGCATGATTTTTATCAGCAGAACTGAAATATTTTCCATTCATTTTTCAGAAGTTTTTAAGACCAGGATACAAGAGTCTGAGTGATGCTTTAAGTAAGAGATGGGAACTTTGGATGAGAACTGCTTTAGAAGACAGACACACTTGAGAGAGAGAGAGAGAGAGAGAGAGAGAGAGGAAGGAAGGAAGGAAGGAAGGAAAGAAGGAAGGAAGGAAAGAAGGAAGGAAGGAAGGAAGGAAAGAAAAGAGAGAAAGAAAGGGAGAAAGAAAGATATCAAGGAGAAGTCCAGATGGAAGCCTTATTTTTTTCCATCCTATTATTAAAGTTAAAGAATCAGCTAAATAATAATATCCCATTATTTTAACTGTATAATCACAGTAGTCAGAACATCGAGAAAATGCATTGTCACAATTATCTGAAGCAGTTGTTTTAAAAGTGAAATGCACTCATCCTATAGAGTACAAAACAATCTGTTGATATAGGAAGAAAATAATAAAATGTTTATTTATATTTTTATCTAAAAAGTTAAGGAAGCAGTTAAGCTCCACTTTACAGGAGACATCTTAAGAAGAGCATCCTAGTGTGTCTTTTTATAAGCGTCTTGTGATGTTTTGCAGTTTACGTGGGCCTGGTTTTATCTAATTTTAATGAAATAGAATATCTCCAAATAGACAAGTGGCTTTGAATAATCCCAGGCTAAGTTAGAAAAATAAAAGTCATTCTAAGTAATTTAAGAAGAAACTGGATGCGATGGTAAACGGGATTACTTCCCTAATTTCTTTTTCTGCTTTTTCATTGTTAGTGTATAGAAATGCCATTGATTTCTTTGTATTAATTTTGTATCCTGTGACTTTGCCAAGTTCATGGATGCACAGACATTGAAAAACTTATGGTCTCTGGAGGAGACAGTTTAGGGGGTGGGGGAACGTGCTTGGGTTGCGGGATGGAAATCCTGTGAAATTGGATTGTTATGATCATTATACAACTACAGATGTGATAAATTCATTTGAGTAATAAAAACATTAAAAAAGAGAAGAAATTGATTTAATTCAAGGAATGAGGTGATTAGAAAACTATTGGAAGGGCTGAAAAATCCAAAGTCAAGGAGACCACCATCGAGTCTGTTGTTGCAGAAAATTAGGAAGTATGGCTGCCATTCTAGATTCAGGAAGTTCAGGAAACTATGACCAAAGTCACTGTTACCACTACTTTGGTCCTGAAAAAGATGATGATGGTAAGAGGGTGGCATATGGCCAGCTGTTGTCACTACTCTCAGCTGCCAAAGCCCAAGCACCCTCCACTACCTGCAGAAGACGGAGTGACTCGGGGCATCCTTCCCCCTGACAAGTCTTCTGAAGCGCTTCTTGTTGGTAGATCCTAAGCTCTATGGAGAGCCCTGTTGGCAAGGAAGTCTGGGAAACTCTTTCACACCCTGCGTAAAAGGGAAGCCCAGTGGAGAATGAAGTGGTTGCTGAGCATCAACCTAAAATTTCCAGCCAAGAGGAAAATACTAATAACTCAAACCCCAGAAAACAAGAAAATTACACACAGTTGACACTTTACTCATGTTATAAAGTCTGTTGGACATACTACAGAATTCTTTTTTTTTTTTTTTTTGTCTTTTTTTGTCTTTCCTAGTGTTGCACCGCAACTTATGGAGGTTCCCAGGCTAGGGGAACCGGCTCCTTAACCCAGTGAGCGAGGCCAGGGATCAAACCCACGACCTTATGGTTCCTAGTTGGATTCATTTCCGCTGCACCACGATGGGAACTCCTAGAATTGTTCTTTAAAACAATGAATTTTAGGGAGTTCCTGCTGTGGCTCAGTGGGTTATGAACACGATTAGTATCCATGAGGAGGTGAGTTCGATCCCTGGCCTCGCTTAATGGGTTAAGGATCTGGTGTTGCAGCAGCTGCAGCTCCAATTTAACTCCTAGCCTGGGAACTTCTGCAAGTGTGGCCCTAAAAAAAAAAAGTAAAAACAATGGACTCTCTCTATCTATATATGACAGGCATAGATATTCTAACTGAATATGTGTGTATGTTTTCTGTGTGTATGTATATATATGATAAAAAATTTTCAAAAAGTTATGCAATCCTCAAAAAAAGTGTTTTAAATGTTGATTTCTAAACACCATCATTAGGTATGGCTAATTGTAGACTGTGATATTAGCTGATAATAATTGGAACCCATTATGCATAAGAAGACATTTTTAACTTTGTATTCAGAACATGCTTAAATATTTTAAAAATACATAATTATTAAGTAAAAGATAAATAAGCCTTGACCTTATAGAATTTCAGTAGACTAAATGACAAATATTTGGAAGTTTTGTTGAACTTTTTCAATAAATAACAAAAGGGGGAAAGTAAGGTACATGCCAAAGGGGAAACTATTGCTCCTTCTGTCATGCCATTTCTAATAATAAATAGAAAAATGGCAACAAATAAGGCACACTTTAGTCAGTAAATACTGTTGGATGATGTGTATAGTACGTTTCTGAATGTTTGTAAAAATATATATATATAAAAGATGCAGCTTGAAAGGTGTGCTGCACAGTTCAATAAAAGTACAGATGTTTCTATCATGTATCATGTTATTTTCTAGAATCTGTGCCGATAATGAAATACATACTGCAGTGATTGTTTTAAGACACTAAAGAAAAGAGGTCCTGGAAAGATGTAGTCTGAACATTAAAACTTCCATGAATGAAACGATGTTTGAAGGAGGAAAAATGAGTAGATATAGAGGAACTGCTCAGAGAAAAATAAAAGTAGTAATATTATTTAAAGTTTTCCAGAATAAATATACAGAGATAGCACCAGATGTGAAATTATTCCCAGTATTACTCACAGAGATGTTATTGCAACAAATGGATGTATAACGTGCCACAGGAGGATCAATGCACTTAATTTAATAAAACTGGGAGCTTTAAAACACAAGAAAATCTTTAAAAAATACTATAAGATTGGGATGACCATTAATATCTTTGAAACAGAGGTATTTCTCTAGGTCTTGCATGGCAAAAGTGTCAAAAATAATTGTTTTAAAGTTGTTACGCTTTTTTCTTTTTTGGTACATTAACAAAATTTTCAATTCTGTTGATTTTCTTGCTAGTAATATTTAGTTATCAAATAACAAATAAAGACATAATTTAAAAATAAACGTATTTAATTGGGCTCCTCAAAAAAATCACAAGGGATGAGAATATAACTATTTTTCAAAAGAAACAAATGCTGTGGAAATCAATATTTGAAGTCAATATTTAGAATAATCCCATCATTGTGTTGTGCTGTTACTTATCACCAAATACCATATGTGAGAACTATAAATATTCTAAGAGTACATCACTAAGAAACTAGACAAAAACTCATAGCTTATTTTAAAAAATCAAAATTAAGCCCATCATCAGATTTTCACCACAAGGATTGTTTTTTGTTTTTTTGCTTTGTTTTGTTTTGTTTTTACAGGAAGCATTTCAAGGAAATTTTAGGGAAACCATTATGATATTGAAAAATAAATAGCATGATTTTCTAAGTGCTAACAATAATATTCTTCCATTTTTATCCACTTTGGAGCATTTTTTTAAAAAAATCCAGAATAGCCATTAAAATCAAGCATCAAAATAAGCTGAATTTAAAGCAGATATTGCAAAGGTTAATTTGAGATTTACAAAAATTATTGACCATATTTAACCTTCTTACTCAATATTTTAGTTAGAACAAAAATAGTTACTAAAGTAAGATAAAATATTTTGTATTTACTCTTTGTTGCATCCTTTTTTTTATTTTGATTTGTGGTATTTTTTTACAACGTAAAATCACATAATAAATTAGCATGCTATATTTGTTCTGTTCTGCTACAAAACCAATTACTATAAAACTTAGTGGTTTAAAACAGCAAATACTGGAGTCCCTACTGAGGTTCAGCTGGTTAAGGATCCAGCATTGCTGCAGCTATGGCATAGGTTGCAGCTGCAGTGCCCATTCCATCCCTCTTCCAGGAACTTCCATATGCTGTGGGTGCAGCAGAAAAAAAATAGCAAATACTTATTTTTCAACATTTCTGCAGTGAGAATGCAGGTGCAGCTTAGCTGGGTACCTCTGGCCTAGGGGGTTCCGTGAGAGGCACTCAAGCTGTGGTCTGGGACAGCAGTCTTCTCAAGAATTGATGCAAGCTGAAGGATTGGCTTTGAGACTCCCTCCTGGGGATTTTGGCAGTTTTCACTTCTTCATGGTCAGGCAGACCCATGCTCTCTGTTCATTGCCATGGTACAAGGGCTTTTTTTGTAAGGCTGTTCACATTACAGACTTTGGCTCCACTCAGAGTGATTGAATGAGAAGGTAAGAAAGGGTGTCCCAGATGCAAGCCTCAGTCTCTTTGTACCCTAATCTCACAGTGACAGCCCACCAGTTTTGCCATATTCATTAGAAATGCATCACTAGGTCTAACCCATGTACAAGGCTAAAGGGAACCCCACAGAGGCAGGACTACCAGAATGCAGAGATGATTGAAGGCTATTTTAGAGGCTGTCTACTACATGAAACAATGCATATATTCAATTATTAAGTATACAAAGTTGTGAATATTGAGTCGCAGAGTTTTTGTTTTGGATGATGAAAAAATTCTAGAAATAGATAGTGCTGAGAGTCACACAACTTTCTGTAGGGACCTAATGCCACTGAAGCAGACACTTAAAATGGTAGGTTTTATGTTATCTATATTTACTGCAATAAAAAAAAGTTTAGAGAACAATTTTTTTACAAAATTAACTTTCGAATTTTTCTGAGTAATCTGTACGCTGGAGGCTGCAAATAAGAGATCATATTCTGTTTTAAAAAAATCACAAAATGTTAAATAGCTGGTGCTATAAATAAATGGGATTTGCGAACAACATTTTGACTGAAATTTATGATTCTTTTTAACCTTTCTTAAAGAAGAAATAGAGAGGAGTGGCAATCAGGTAAGAGCTGGGATGGATTTTGTATTTATTTAGCCTTTTCTAAGATGTCTTATGAAGACTAAATTCAAAAGGTAGGTAAATTTTAGCATATGATTTTAAAGCCTAAGTTTAAACTGAATTCAGTATCAGCTTATCAACCATTCACATTCCCCTCCAATGTAAGCATTTCCTATTCCTGAATGTTTCTCTTAAAAGCTGTCATGAACGTCTTCATCCAAAGCGGAAGTCTATTGGCTGGCTACCAGTTTCCTTTTAAATATCTCTAAAATCTATGCTTCGTGTGTGTGTGTGTGTGTGTGTGTGTGTGTGTGTGTTAATCTGTTAATGTGATGGATTACATTAAGTGGTTTTCAAAGCAGTCTTGCATACCTGGGCTGAAGCCCAGTGATGGAAAGGAAGTGGTGACAAGGTAGGATGACAGTGATGAAGAGTCAAAATGTGAGTGGTACTCTACTAAGAGACTGTGATTAAATTTCAGTTTTCCCCCTGCAAACAAAGTGGGTCCAGAAGCTTGAGGAGTGTATTCTGAAGGGCAGGTTCCCACACACATCAATCCTCCCTAAACAGAAGGTTTCGAGAATCAAGAGAGCCAAGGTCTGGCCAGAGCAACTACACTGTTGTCTGAAGCTATAGAAACTAAAACATTTTTTTTTTGCCTCCCGTAACCATTTTCCCATTTTCTTTAAGAATCACATAGAAAAATTCTCAAATGGTCAGAAACATTCAATGAACTGAAAGGCTAAGCCTACATTTTTTAGTTATAAAATAAATAAAATAAAATTTAGTGATAAAATAAGATTTTAGTAATAAACTAACATCGTGCTTTCTAGAGAGGATCTAGGAAGAAGCACTATTCCTATTGGGAGAATTTTGCGGGTTTTGTTGTTGTTTTAATTCTATTTCCATGATGACCGGTAATGTTGAGGACATTTTCATATAACTGTTGACCATCTGTATGTATCCTTTGGACAAATGTCTTTTCAGTTTCCTTGACCATTTTAAAATGAGGTTTTATTTGTTTGCTATTGAGTTGTAGGAGTTACTTATACATTTGGGGTATTAATTCTTTATCAAACACACGGTTTGCAAATACTTTCTCTCATTCTGTAGGTTGCCTTTTTTATTTTGTTGATTGTTTCCTTTCCTCTGCAGAAACTTTTAAGTTTGGCGTAATTCTGCGCATCAGTTTTTGCTTTTGTTGCCAGGGAAATGCAAATCAAAACCACAGTGAAATATTACCTTACGCTGTTAGGATGGTTAGTATCAAAAAAACAGAAGATAACAAGTCTTGGCAAGAATGTGGATAAAGTGTAAATTTCTGGCCACTCTGGAAGATAGTGGGGAGGTTCTTCAAAAACTTAAAAATACAACTACCACATGATCTAGAACCCCCACTTCTAGGTATATATCCAAAGGAATTAGGACTTTCAGGAGATACCCACATTGTCATGTTTATTGTCGCATTATTCATAATAGCCAAGACCTGGAAGCAACCTAAATGTTCATCAACGGATGAATGAGTCAAGAAGATGTGGTATATTCAGAAAGTAGAATATTATTCAGTTTTTTAAAAGAAAGAAATCTTACCAATTGTGATAATATAGATGAACCTGGAGAACTTAATGCTAAATGAATAAGCCAGATACAGAAGGATAAATACTAAAACGATACTGCTGAAAGAAGAATCTAAAGTAACCAAACTCCTAGAAGTAGAGTGGAATGTTGGTTGCTAGGGGATGGAGGAGGGGGGAGAGTTAAATAGGGAAGTATTAGTCAAAGTTTTATTTATACAAGATGAATACCTCCTATAGAACCACTGAAGGTCACAGTGCCTGATATTAACAATATTGTACTGTATACTTAAAAATTAGCTAAGAGGATAGATCTTACATTGTGTTCTTATCACAAAATAATTAATGATAGTGTTATAATAATAATAACAAATAAAGAGGGTGGGAAGAAATTTTTGGAGGTAAGGAATGAATATATGTATGGCATGGATTATGGTTATGATTTCATAGGGGTATACTTATCTTCAAACTCAATAAGTTGTCTACATTAATTATGTCCAGCATTTCATATGTCAGTCATACTTCAACAAAGTGATTTTTTAAAAATTCTGAATTTGAGAATCACATTAAGATTGCTATTTCCCCCAGCTGTATTCTGCTGGATTTCTATTTCCAGGAGCAGGAGCTCTGCTCACTGGAGATCATGTTTACGGATCAGTTTGTAATATTATAAAGGCGTCAGAAACACAGGAATAAATGGAGCATCCCTGAACCGATTAGATTAGCCTGAGCTCTTTCCACATGTGATTGGAGATGATCTAATTGGCTTGTGCAGTAAGTAAGTTATCCTGAGTGTTTGAATATAATGCATGTATGTTTACAATACCAAAACACATTAGAAATAGCTTCATTTACTCTCTTTCTTTTGGCATTACTACTGCTAGAGAAAGTTTTCCACAGTTATTTCCAATGGGAAGGGGAAACATTTAAGGTGACTTGTCACCACCTCCTAAGGATTTTCCTCCATCCAAATCATCAGCTGTCCTTGAAGGCCATTTTAAGAGAAGAAGGGTGCTTTTTGAGTCCATTCTTACGTAAATAGTTTCCTATGATTGGTCTCCCACATGGAGGGAAAGGGAGGCTTCTCTCAACAGCATATTCAATTGGGTTGAAAGTATATTTTTCCCTTTTACCAAGTCTTGCTTTCTATCATAACATAAGCAGTTGAGTAATAATAAGAAAAAGATTCAGATCTAAAAAAAGAATGTTTTATTTTCATTGCTCTAGATACTATCGCAAGCTATTAAATTCTCTAATTCTCTGAACACGTAGTGTGTATATATACATATATGCATATATACACATTATATACACATATACATATTGCTAGAAACAGAAAGAATATAACTAACTGAATGTTACATTAATTAATGGGATACTTTATTGAGATTTTATATTTTGAGGATTGTATATCACAATGAATAGCAAGATGACTCAATAGCTCATTTGTACTACAATAGAATTATTCATAATTGCTTAATATAATTTTTTAGTATTCATGGATTTAACAAATCTAGACAAAGTCATGGAATTAAATTGATAGTAGATAAGGACTTAATCTAAATGCAATAAAAATTGAAGAGCAATCAATGTGTATATACTAAATATTGTGAGCATTACTGCTACACTTAAGGGTCCTAAGTCCCTTTTGGTTTTCATCTAAAATGTATTAGCTTTCATTGTATTTCACTCATCATTCAGCTTTTATTCATTTGGCAACCACATACAGAGTACCTTCTTCATGCTGAAAACATATTTTGTTGCCCAAAGTCTCAACAACAGTATGGATCTAGTAGTCAGGTAAATCTGATATCTGCACTAGATTTTTAATATCTTTTTGCCTTTGAGCATCAATTAGGGTTGTTTCATGATATCAAACAGGCAACACACCCACAACTAGCTTTAAATAGTCCATTACACACAATTGTGCAAGGCAATACACTGCAGAGAGTTTGAGAAACAAAAATGTTCTGTTCACAATGGAATTCACATTGTTCCACTGTGACAAAAAGGGAGGTGGGCTTTTGAAGCTGCCAGATCCTTGTTAATTTGGCTTCTTCATCCTCAGCTCTACTTCAAAGAAAAAAAAATAGTGTAACCACATTGTGTCTCTTCTAGGAATTTGAATTCTGGAAGGCTATTTCTTAGTACTCAAAGATCAGCTAAGCAATTCAATCCCGTTATTCTGCTGAGGCCAAGAGAGGAGCAATGTCCTATCCAAGGTCATGTGGTTCATTTCAATTCAATTAACAGAAGAACCCTTACTGTGTGGTGCTTACTTGTTGTAGATTAAATTGTGTCCCCTCAAAATTCACATGTTGAGGGATTCCCACTGTGGCACAGTAGGTTAAGAATCCGACTGCAGCAGAGTTTCTAAACTCTTCAGAAAGAGGGCTAGTAACATAAGACTAACAGCAATCATCCATAAAATTCTAACTTTTTATGGCTACACAGAACCCCAGTGCCTGGCTAAGCAGAATGAGATGTGTCCATGGGGAGTTCATACAGGGAGGCATCTGTGAAAGAGAAGGTCCCTCTGTGGAAGAAAGCTCACCACTCCTATTATGGATTGAATCATGTCCCCACGATATTCATAGCTAAAGCCCGCATCATCACAATCCAGTTTTACAGGATTTCCATCCCACAACCCAAGCACATCTCCCCACCCCTCAAACTGTCTAATCCGGAGATCGTAAGTTTTTCAAAATCTGTGAGTCAGCATCTGTCTGTTCTGCAAAGAAGTTCAGTGTGTCCTTTTTTCAGATTCCGTATGTCAGTGAAAAAATTTGATGTTGGTGTCTCATTGTATGGCTGACCTCACTTAGCATCATAATTTCTAGGTCCATCCATGTTGCTAAAAATGCTGGTATTTCGTTCATTTTAATGGCTGAGTAATATTCCATTGTGTATATGTACCACAACTTCTTGATCCACTCCTCCGTCGATGGACATTTAGGTTGTTTCCATGTCTTGGCTATTGAAAATAGTGCTGCAATGAACATCGGAGTGCATGTGTCTTTGCCAGTCATGGTTTTCTCTGGATAGATGCCCAGAAGTGGGATTGCTGCATCAAATGGTAGTTCTATTTTCAGTTTTCTGAGGAATCTGCACACTGTTTTCCACAGTGGTTGCACCAATTTACAATCCCACCAACAGTGTACTAGGGTTCCTTTTTTCCACACCCTCTCCAGCACTTATTGTTTGTAGACCTTTTGATGATGGCCATTCTGGCTGGTGTAAGGTGGCACCTCAGAGTGGTTTTGATTTGCATTTGTCTAATCATGAGTGATGTTGAACATCTTTTCATGTGTTTTTTGGCCATCTGTGTGTCTTCTTTGGAGAACTGTCTGTTTAGATCTTCTGCCCATTTTTTGATGGGATTGTTTGTTTTTTGGTATGGAGCTGCGAAAGGTGTTTATAAATTTTGGAGATTAATCCCTTGTCAATTGATTCATTTGCAAAGATTTTCTCCCATTCTGTGGGTTATCTTTTCATTTTGTTGAGGGTTTCCTTTGCTGTGCATAACCTTTTAAGTTTAATTAGGTCCCATTTGTTTATTTTTGTTTTTATTGTCAATACTCTAAGAGGTGGGTCTGAGAAGATGTTGCTGTCGTTTATGTTAGAGAGTGTTTGGCCTATGTTTTCCTCTAAGAATTTTATAGTGTCTGGTCTTATATCTAGGTCTTTAATCCATTTTAAGTTAATTTTTGAGTATGGTGTTAGGTACAACTATAAATGTAATAAATTCATTGAGTAATAAAAAAAATTTTTTAAAAGCCCACATCTCCAATGTAATAGTATTTTGGGATGGGGGCTTTGGTAGATAATTAATTTTGTTTATATGAGGTGATGAGTGTAGTCTCCAAGATGGGATTAGTGCCTTATTAGATGAGAAACAGACACAATTTCTCACTCTCTCTCCTTCTCTCTTCCCACCCCCACAAAAAAAAGTTGTGTGAGCAAGCTGAGAAATGGCAGTACTTAGCAATCCAGGAAGAGAGGCTTCACTAAGAGCTGGATCTGATAGTCCCTTGATCTTGGACTTCCCAGCTTCTAGAACTGGGAGAAAAAATATCTGTTATTTAAGCCACCCCTTCTACCAAGTTGTGTTTTGTTACAAAAGCCCAAGCTTGTCAAGACACACCCTTAGCACAGCTAAAGCAACTTCCATAGCAAAGCTCTCCCTTTCTGAATCTGGAGATTTCACTGCAAGGGACAGAATAGAAGACCTTCAGAACAAGCAGTTGTTGTTCTCTTCAAAAAGCACATTCCTTATTGCAGAAACATCTCCCCCAAGGGTTGACTGTCATGACGGTCATGTCAAGGTTCTAGATTCTTCAGAGTTCATTGCCACATTTGTAGCTCACCATTCACTGTTATGATGGTTTCATTTTTTGCCTCCATTATCCTCCAGCAGAATGGGGATGCCATCAGCCCACCCTCTAACCACCTGCTACAACTCTGGAGAGGCTGAGATAATAATAAGAGTAACTAATAAAGACAAAAAGAAATGAAAATGCACGTGCCCTGGGCATTACATTATACCCATATTTGTGAACAGATTATAATAAAAGCTTTCTTTCATAAGTGACCCCAAAGCCCTTTAACTACTACCATCAAAGAGTCATTGTAATGACTTGGAAGATGTTTGGCTCTGTGGATACCAGAGCTAATGGGTAGTGGGAAGCTTCTAGGAGACAGTGGCTCCTCTGACATCTTTCACAACCTTCTTGCCAGTGCTTGTCAGGCAGAGAGAGGAAACAGTAGTTTCTAGGGGTGACTCAAGGTCACGACTAGCTGAGTGGGCTTACACCATTCAAATTTGCTATAGGTCTAAAATACACTGCTTATGCTGATCTGCAGAAGTTCAATGGAATGTAATGACTCAGAAATGTTAAGCATTCCAAAACACAGAAGTTTTGCTAAGTTTTTACTTTCTAAGTTATACTGGAATACTTGTTTGTAGCTCCATGCCAGTAAAAGAATATAAAGCAGATTTTTCTTTTGTATCAGACTAATACATTCATTACTAAGAGGGGGAAAAACATATCATTATACCCAGAGTCATTTCCTTATTAGGATGGAGCAGTGGCTTATAGGAAAGAACAAAAGGATATTGTACATGGTGACAAGGCTCAAATATGACTGGCTTGATGGAATGTTTCACATATTTTATGCATTCCAAAAGCTCAGCTAAGACTTCATAAATTTAGGTGAAATATTTTTCTTTTAACAAAAATGTGTTTCTCTGTGCTTTCTCTTGTTTAAATAATTGACAACATCCCAGGCTTTGGGAGCCAATGTTCAAACACAATTCAGTTTCATAATTGAAGAAAGAAATATCAGGTCTGAGTGGGGTTTTGTTTTGCTTTGTAATTGTATTACAAATACAACCATCCTTGGGTGTTCCTGAGTTCTTGGCTATGCAGCACTTTCTAATTCCAAATCTGACGCTGAAAACCTAGACCTGGGAAACCAGCTTCCAAACAAACACAAACAAACACCTCTCAATTATTCAATCTTTTTATTAACATAAACACTTGTGAGGCATTACTGCAATGTATTGCAATAGGCAATTTGTTGTTAATTTTCAACTGATATCACATATTTTTGGCATCTTGGGTGATTCAAGGTAAATAACACTAGCAGAGACGATCAAAGAGGGCTGACTGAGGAGGAAGCAGGCTTGTTCTTACCTGATTCTGCCTTAACCAGGAAAATCACACCCAAGCAGGAGCGTCAGTAGTCTCTTATTTCATGAGGATGCTTTGCATAGATTTAAGTGAAGTAACAGGTGTGAGACCATTAAAATGATTTATATAGAGAAGCAGCAATGCATTTGATGTTCAAGTTGGAAGAATGGGCGAGTTCCCACCACTTGATTTTCTTCCCCCTGGTGCACTGAACGCCCAAGGAGGTCCCGAGGGGCAGCAGAGACACTGTTGGCATCACCAGCATTCTTCCTTATGGCCAATCCTCAATCTTTATTTACCCAAACAGGATTAATTCTCTCTGAGAGAAGCACACCACCAAACCTGTGGACACCAGCCCCACTGAAGGGAAAACCTCCACGAACCCACGTGGAGCGGCCGAGGCTCCGAGGGGCCGATTAATTCTTTGAGGAAGACTCTGGCCGGCACAGACTTAGACCCCCCCTAGACTTCGACGGAAGATGCAAGTCAAACCCTGAACTCACTGCGGACCCTTCTCTGCTTCGCTTCACATTCAAGGCAAAACCTTCCGCGAATGGAACTGATTTTTTTTTTTCCCTGAGATTTGTTGCTTCTAGGAATGAGATGAGACATTCAAACTCATTTCCCGGGAGGCTCAAACCAAATTTGAAACTAGCAGAGAAACAGTGAAAGCCCAATAATATCACCAGCTGGCTCTCCCACAATCATCTGACATCGTAGGGGAAGTTGTAATATGTTGTGTGATTACTTCCTCTCCTTTATTTGTTGGCTTTTCCTCCTCTGTTTCTGAGCTATCTTTCTTCATTTTGTGAAGAGCAATATAAATATATAATGTTTTCAGGCTGGAAACAAGTTTGTCTGAAGTTGCTGGGTTATTTTGATTTCTGAATACTTTGGACAGAAAGTTATAATTTTCATTTTCCCCCATGTAAAAAAGATAAAGGAAGAGTAACCACAGAACTAGGTATGTAATGATTAACACAGGGAAGTATTTTATTGGAATCCTGCATGCTTTAGGTTATTAGGTTACTGGTTTTCTGTAACATTCAACTCGTGTCAAACTGTGAAATCTGTTCGATTTTATTAGAAACAGGATGGTATTTCAGCCAGCATTTAATCTTCAACTCAAATTATTATATATCTCTAGTCCAAACTTCAGTAAAGAATAAATGCATGTAGCGTAATTGTTTCACTTCCAGTGTTACATATATTTTTCTAAAATGCATATGGACATACATCTGCATAAAGTCTTATCTTGAGTGTGCAGTCCCCATCGTAATACAGGTATCTTGGGTTTGAGAAGTTTTTCATACTCTTTGACACATGCAGAATGATTTATATAGAAAAGCAACAGTGCATTTGATGTTTAAGTTTTTCTATTTTTTTCCTGTGAGGTATTTTGATATAAATTAATAACTGTGAAAAAAATCGGAATATTATTTCTAAACTAGATGGATTTTTTTTAATCCATAGTTTTACTTATTTGGATCCAGTGCTCTCCGATCACTATAAAATATTACAAAGTGTACTCCACCACCATGGTGTCTTATCTTTGATTGGTCCACACAATATTCTCAAGCATTTGAATGCTGTGAGCTGTGCTGGATCTTGATTTGGCAACAGTAACTATAAGTGGCACAGGCTGATGCCAAGGGACCCTGTGACTTAGGCAGGTGCTCAGATATTGCAGGAAGCAATTTCAGCAAGCAAAAGTATAAATTTTTTCCATAATAACTTAATTTCTCTCCTACATTGTCATTTTATTAGCTAATGGACATGTAATCAATTTAGCAGCAACTCCCTACTACTCTCCTTGCTTTGCCTGGGGCCATGCTTGTGCTCGCAGGAGTTCATATGGTGCCCAGGGATTGCTGGGTAACTGTGGCCTGGGCTGGCCCCTGTGCGCAGCAGTGTCACCTGAGATATCCTTTTCCTGTTAAGTGTTCCTTCATTCATTTCTACCTGTCACTAAAGGACTGTGTTCCAGTCACCAAGCCCTGCCAGGCTCTCTGCTCCTTTGCAATCTCCCTCAAGTTCATAGTGCCAAGTCATTGCCCTCTCATCACTTGGGGTGCAAGGGCACTTAGTGGAGCCATCAGAGCCTCTTCATCCTTTGCCAGCTGATCACTGACAGTGAGGAATCACTCACATCCTTTCATATGTGAGGTGCCTGGATCCCTCTGCCTCCTACATCATGCAGGCCTTTCGACTCCTCTATGCCCACATGTGGGGACACTGGGGCTTTCTCACCTCTCCTGGGTATGACAGACAAGTCTCTTTTTCTCAGACTCATGTGAAGGGTCTGTGGTCTGCTCTGTTGCTGGGATCTGAAACTCCATTAGCAGCACTGCAGGTCAGCACACACCCTCCCCAGCTTATCCTGCAACTCTCCTCCCATCCAATCCAGGGAGCCATTTCTGGGCTGGAGTTGAGAGCTACCAGAAGCCTTGCTCCAACTCTTTGTCCTCTGCATTCCCTCGGGCCTCAGCTCTTGAAATTCTAAAGACTTTTCTCTGCTGTAACATCCCTTCCCAGCAATGAACTTTTATTGACGAAACAGGAAGGAGATCATCCTCTCAGAGGAAGCAGGAGGGAGGAAGGCAAGCTTAACTGCATCAACACATTTACTCAGACGATGAGGTCTAGCAGCATCCTGGGAGAATCACTAGTTACAGGGAGGGTCACTTCACTTGATTTGCAGACTGTGGAATGACTGAGCAAACAATGTCATAGCTCAGACCTAAAAGATTAATAAACACCAGCTGGGCAAAGGGGAAATCTGTTCCAAACATAGGCACAGAAATGAATGGCTGCTAAGAGTACACAGAACATTCTAGAAACTAAAAGAAGTTCAGTATAACTAGAATATAGAATGTGAGTAGGAGGCTGGGAGGATGGAGGTCGTGGAGTAGAATTCTGCAGTGGCAGGAGGAAGGCTGCAGAGGTAAACTCAGTTCGGCAGCATCACATGTTGCTTATGCACAGCCCTCCTTTCTTCTTTGTTAGGGAATACCACGTTTGTTCAGGCCTTACTGTGCCTAGTCCTACAGGGTTCATTATGACCAGTGGGAGCCAATCACAGTCACCTTATGAAAGTGATTAGTTTAAGGGCCAGCAAAATATCAACTTTGGTCAACCAGCCACAGAAGAACATCAGGTAAGTGGAAGACTTAGGAAAAGGCTTTCTCCCTGATACTGGAAAGCTGCTTGGGCTGAATAAAGAGTGTTCTCTTTCTCATGCTGTCCTTCCTGCCTTTGAATAGGATTGTTCACTGTTTTGATGTAGGAACTAGAGCGTGTAAAATGTGAATACAGGGCAACGAATTTCCAGATAGACAGCAGTATTCTGATGAAAAGATAGAAAAATCTGGGGTTCTTGGTTGAGTCAGAAACCCAAACCAGAACTGTTTACATTGTGGTATTCTAATAAACAATAAATATCTCAATGGCATAGACCATTATTAGTTAAGAATTCAGTGCAACAAAATTCTTCCCAATGTGGTGTAAGATATTTCTGGATTTTACAAAGGGAGCATATAATGTTGGAGTCAAGTGTGGAAAGATGTTTTGCAGACATATGTGAAGGCACATACTAAAGAGAAAGTATGGTATGGACAAAGGAGCAAATTGAAAGAAATTCAGTGTTGTTGGAACTAAAATGTATTTTAAGCAAAAGGTTGAGGTATAAGTACAGACTAAATTATGATGAGCCATATAATCCAAATAATGACATTTGGCTTTTATCCTAAGGAGAAAGAAGTTATTGATGGTAATAAGAAAATTAGGCAAAGAATTGCCTTTTGTGGCTCAATGAGTTAAGGATCTGGTGTTGTCACTGCAATGGTTTGGGTCACTGCTATGGTACAGGTTCCATCCCTGGCTGGGGAACTTTCACATGCTGTGGGTGCAGCCAAAAAAAAAAAAAAGTTAGACGATTGGATTTGCAATTTTAGAATTTATTCTGGATGAACAGAGTCTAAAGGAAGTTTCAAGCAGATGAGTTGGAGTGTAAGTCCCAGAAGAGGAGATGGAATCAATAAGACTTTGTAATTGACTGGATTTCTGTGATGAGAAAGAGAGAGGGGCAGACAATGATGCCAAATATCTGATATGGCGAAGGGAGGAGGAGGAACAAGAAACCTAAGGAGTGAAGACATGGATGATGGATATTTTTTGGAAAGTGCTGTCTTGAAATGGGTACTACATTTGAATTCTCTCATAAGAAAGTTCCAAATCAAATAGATGCCTAAAATATCCTTCCACATCCTTCCATGATCATGCTGGACAAGAAAACCTTAATCACTTTGAAGAAAACAGATTCCTAACTGCACATCTTTTCCCACAACCACCTTGCTTCTTTCCAGCTTAAATTCATTTACTCCTCAGTGTGGGGAGTACACAGGAGACCAAAAACTCCACAGAGATTAATGTGTGCATCAAGGTTGTATTTACCCATCATGGCATTTACAGGTCTAATTTAAGACTAACAGACCCTCTACCTTAGCTTAGTGTATTCATCAGGGTCCGAGGAAGAAAAAAATATTGTACCTTCCACCTAAGATAATTCAGGAAGAGTTCATTTACAAAGGGTCTGTTTATAAAATGCTGCCAGAGTGCAGAGGAACTACAAAGCATAGTACAGTCTGAGGTTAGAAACAGAGTTGTTACCACCCACGAGCCCAAAAGGACAAGGAAGGGACAGTTACTAGAACCCACAGGACAGAAAAATGCATATAAGCCTGCCTTGAGAGAAGCAGTCCCTTCAGTCCAAGGGCACACCCCACAGAAGCAGGAGCACAGACAGCCAGCCAGAGGAATAAAATATCCTGACCTCCCTCTCTTCCTTCTCTGCTTCTGATTTTCTGTGAGGGCTGCTAATTAGCTGAACTCAACTGGGTACCTTGACGAAGGCATGTCTTCAAGATAGTCATTTGTCCATAGAGGGGCAAGAAGAGGAAAGAGTTCAGAGGGGTAAAGAATATATATATGTGGCATGAATTGAAGTGGAAATATTATCTGAATCCATTACCTATGTCAAAATGAAATTCACTTGTGAATTTAACAGCTAGATTTTCTAACCCTGTGAAGATGAATGGCTAGAATAGAGGCAGAAAAGTTTCAGCTCAAAAGATATCTGCATTGATAGAATAAATGCTCACCAAAGCCTAATTAAGTATTTTTAATTAGTCTTTCCTACTAAAGATATTATCCCATATTTGTTTTTAGCTGTAACAGCTTTGTGGGTGGGAGAAGGAAGCTATAAAAGATTAATTATGAATGAAAGTGAGCAAAATTGCAATATTAAACTACATTACTGCTTAGCCATTACTTAAAATTATAATTGTGTTTTTAGTGAATTATACTTTTATAGTTCGAGTGAAACGATAGTTTCTAATAATGAAAGGGAATAATGGCAATAAAAGATTTCTTAATTTGATTTGGGTTTTGGAGCATTTTATACTTTGGATCGAGCACCATGTCTGTTCACTCTAGGACTCAAGACTCACTGGGCTGTCTGGAGAACCTATCTTGTAGGTCAGTGAGGGCTCTATTTGTACAGAGATTGAGGTGTTGCTTGAAAAAGAATGTGTTCTAGAAAAAGACGGAGCCAGAGAAATCAAATTTGGCCCAAGAAGAAAAAGTCAGCTGTTCTGAAATATGACATAGTGTCTATGCCATACTGTGCTCTGATGGAATGAGTAGGGATTCATGCCTAAGTGATAGAGCAAGAGAATTGAGTGGATTGGCAAGGAAAAACTGAAAATCTATTGTTTTTACAAAAACCCACAAGAAAAAAATGAGAAAAGGCATCATATTGCAGTGATCAGAAGTGCTATTTTAATGCAAATGGCAGGATTCTTGAGCGGGTATTGTTGTAAATCTATAGCAATAGGAACACCTTCATCAATTAAAGATACTTAACATCCTTGTTTGGCACAGATCTAGGACTCCTTGTCATCCAGCACCTATATTCTTGAGAAAAATGTCGATAGGTTGCAGTCAATGCCTTCATGCTGTCTTTGGCAGGTCTCGGCAATGCAGAAGCTTCTTTGGCCTTCAGTAGTAGCAGAAGACCTTCCCAGAGTAAACTCGAATAGGAGAAAGTTTGAATATAGGAAGTCATGTTAGGATTTGAATAGAGAAGTGGAAGCAAGACCAGAAAAATATATAACTTGTACTAAAAATCCATACAGAGGAAAAGGAAACAGGGATTAAAGGCACATACAGTTGAATAAGGGATTTAAGAACTAAGAATTCACAGTATGACATAGATTAACCAATTACTTCCTTGTAATCCCTTGGAAATCTTTTACATTGACCACTTTAGTCTTTTAATAAACTCTTGGCCAGTTTGCAATATGCCATTCAATGTTACAGTTATCTCTACCCCTTAATTTTCAGTATTTCTATTCTACGCCCTTCCTCAAGTTAGGGAAGTTAACTAGAGGATTACATATTATAGTCTAACTATACTATGATTAATAATCTTGATTATTTATATAAAAATCAGCTGCAGCCCTTGTAATTCAACAACATATATATTGGGATTTCAACAAAATATATATTGGGATTTATTATTAATATTTAATTACTCATTCAATTACTTCAAATATTTTTTAAGAACCTGTATGTGAAAGATACATGTTAGAGGTTTTTTTTTTTCATTTTCTTAATAATATTCAAATTTGTGTATGTGTTCTATAACTAATGAGTGAAATAAGAATAGGAGGAAAGAGGAGTTCCCGTCATGGCTCAGTGGTTAATGGATCCGACTAGGAACCATGGGGTTACGGGTTCAGGTTCGATCCCTGGCCTTGCTCAGTGGGTTAAGGATCTGGCGTTGCCGCGAGCTGTGGTGTAGGTTGCAGACATAGCTCGGATCCAGCATTGCTATGACTCTGGCTCAGGCCGGCGGCTGCAGCTTCAATTAGACTCCTAGCCTAGGAACCTCCATATGCCGTAGGTGCAGCCCTAGAAAAGACAAAAAAAAAAAAAAAAAAAAAAAAAAAACAGTAGGAGGAAAGAGGAAAAGAAAGAATCCCAATACTTGCTATATGGAGATTTGAACATTTGCTACGGATAAAGAGTAGTGATTACTATAATTTAAAATATTAGTTATAATTGATTTGGCTTTTAAAACTATCTCAATGCTTAATCTTCATTAATTTGGGTTTTGAGGTTTTTTAAATTGATGTCTAAAATAGATGATGACTAAGAATATGTATTTAAAATTTTATATGTGAAAAATAAACTTCAGCAACATAATAGACATTACTTTACCTACCTCTGATGTCATTACAGGTCCTCTAATGCATTTTCATCGTGAAATAAGTATTACCTCTAGGGAAAACAACATAAACTGATGCTACTGACATTTTTCCTGTGGTCATATTTCTACAAAATCATTTTTCTTGTATACAAGTCCTATGGTTTCCATTTTAGAAATTTATAATAAAGTGGTGAGAAAAATAATCACAGCCATAAGATTTTATTTCTATATGCCAAGTCTACACTCAGATTCCAACATTAAAACCAATTTGTTAGAACAATTCCAGAAGAGAAAATATTTAGTTTAAGCCCTATATGCAAAAAGTGAATATTTATAGTTGTAATATTTTATTCACCCTTAAATGTGTTTTTCTCTCCAAATATTTTAAGTGTTAGACAGAAACGGAAAGGATATATGTAGTGGAATAAGATAATATTACAAACAAGTGCCTTGGCTATGATATAAAATTTAATCTCTATAGCTATGGTGACACTTTATAACAAATTTAATGCCACATCTTTTTACCAGGTTTCAGAAGTGAAAGTGTGGTTTACTGGAGCATCAGGTTGCTATTATTCATCACTTACATAAAATCCACTGATAGCCACTCCTAAGCAAAGAAAATATTTGAATTCATTTAAATAGAATTCTTTATTCCATGTGAGAGAATATTTGTATTGGTTTGGACATTCTTAATGAAATGGTTTAATTCAGTCAAATATTTATGGAGCAGCTATTTGTGCCAAAACTTTTCCAAGTTCCAGAGGAAATGAAACTAAATAAGACTCGCATCCTTTATTTTTTTAATTTAAAGTATAGTTGATTTACAGTGTTGTGTCCATTTCTGCTATACAACATAATGACCCAGTCATATATATATATATTTCCAAGGAAGTTAGAACTCTGGATGACAGTCAACTCCAAAACATTTTATTTAATGGCTTTAGGGAAAACCATTAACTTTTGTACTGATTACAAATGCTCAATAACTAAATAAGAGGAAAATCTAATATTTCTTTTGATCATCTCCTGAACTTCAAACTGTTTTTCTAGCTATTATTTATTCATTCCTCTTTTGATAATAATCCTATTCTAAACTCAACTGGTTTTCTGCCAAATCCAACCACTTTAACCTTCCTCCTCCTCTAGTTCAACCTTGCACAAGGAGTCCCTTCTTGCTACATCCTCACCTGTGTTTGTTATCTCTTGTCTTTTTAATGATGGCCATTTTAACAAGCATGAAGTTGTATTGTGATTTTGACTTTCAGTTCCCTAATGACTAGTGATGTTGAGCATCTTTTCATGTACCTGTTGGTCATTCATATATCTTCTTTGGAAAAACATCTGTTCAAGTCCTTTGCTCATTTTAGAACTGGTTTATTTAATTGATTTATTGAGTTTAATGAGTTCTTTATATGTTTTGGATATTAACCCTTTATGAAATATATGATTTTAAAATATTTTTCCCAGTCTTTAGGTTGTCTTTTCAATTTTCTGATTTCTTTTGCTGTGTGGAATTTTTTTAGTTTGGTGTTATCCCACTTATTTTTGCTTTCATTTCTTGTGCTTTTAAGTGTCATATTCAAAAACACCCATGTCAGGAAACTCTTTTTCTGTAGTTTCTTCAAGAATTTTAATGGTTGTAGGTCTTACACTTAAGCTTTTAATCCGCTTCTAGTTAATTTTTCTAAGTGATGTAAAATAAGGGTATAATAGCTTTATTCTTTTACATGTGAATATCCAATTTAACCAGCATGATTTATTGAAGAGACTATCTTATTCCATTGAGGATTCTTGGCTTCCTTGTCATTATTAGTTGACCATATATTCTTGGGTTTTTTCCTGGGCTCTTGATTCTGTTCTACTGGTCTATTATATGTGATTTTGATTGCTATAGTTTTGTACTATAGTCTGAAATCAGAAAGTGTCAAATAGTTAATGCAGATACTCCACTCATAAAGAAATACAGTGTAACTCCCATTCCCTAAGTGCTCTATTCCTGAGGCTTTCTTCCAAAGATCACAAAATGGAAAGGAGGAATAAAGGCAACTTTACAATGCAGAAATCTGAAAACTATCTCAGACAGATGACCAAGGATAAGGTCAACAATGATAAGCCATTGACAGTATATACCCTTCCTGTGATAAGCTAAAAACCACTCTTTGAGGTTTTCCTCCACCAAATCCATAACCACATTCTTATCATGAGAAAAATATAACAAAAATTTCAGTTTACAGACATGCTACAAAACACTTGATCAGTATTTTTCAAAATAGCCAAGGTCATGGAAAACAAGGAAAGTCTCAGAAATTGTTAAAATCAAGAGGAGCCTAAGGAGACATGATCACTAAATATAATGTGGAATTGTGGATGGAATCCTGGAAGAGAAAAAGATTGTTGGGTTAAAAACAAGGAAATGTGGAGTTCCTGTCATGGTGCAGTGGTTAACGAATCCGACTAGGAACCATGAGGTCGCGGGTTCGGTCCCTGCCCTTGCTCAGTGGGTTAACGACGATCCGGCGTTGCCGTGAGCTGTGGTGTAGGTTGCAGACGCGGCTCGGATCCCGCGTTGCTGTGGCTCTGGCGTAGGCCGGTGGCTACAGCTCCGATTCAACCCCTAGCCTGGGAACCTCCATATGCCGCGGAAGTGGCCCAAGAGATAGCAACAACAACAACAACAAAAAAGACAAAAAAAAAAAAAAAAAACAAACAAACAAACAACAAGGAAATGTGAATAAACCATGGATTTTTAGTTATTAATAATGTGCAATATTTACCTATAAATAACAAATGTATTATTTGTTACTAATTTACTAATATAAAATGTTAATAATAGAGAAGTCTGGGTGTAGGGTAGATGAGAAATGTCGTTATTTGTGCAATTTTCCTATAAGTCAAAAACTGTTTGAAAATTTGATACAGTAATAAAAATAAAATAATAAATAAAATTAGGTTCCCTGTCCAGTCTTGGAATTCCAACATTCAAACAATGAGTTCCAATAAGTGAAAATGAAATAAAACATGAAGGGGACATAATTCAACATATTTTTTCCTAATCAAAGAACATCAATTTTTTAGAAAAAGGAAGTTTGCAGTGTGTGCAGCTGTGTTTCCCCTTCAATCGATAAAAGTAGACTCATATAAGACATGTCATTATGAATTTCAGAATACTAAGGACAAGGAAGTTTCCCACAACTTTCCATTAACAGTATTAGTCTTCACAAAAAGATAGTAGGCATTGCCGTGGCTTCCAGTTTCTCTGTGTAGTGCTGAAAAGTACATAAACAACATAAAAAGTCTGTGAAATAAATTTTAATCTGGAATTTTGTACCAACTCAAACTCTTAATCCTATGAGAATTAAATAAAGCTATGACTGAATATGCAAAATCATGAAAACATTATTTCCCATACACTTTTTCTCTGAAAGTTATTGGGAGGTGTCTCTTTAAAAGGAAGGGTTAACTCAAGATGAAGGAAGACAAGGACTTTAGGAAGTAAGAGAGTCAGCTTAAGGGTAAAACAAAAGAACTATCCAGGACAATGGTGAAGGGTTAGTTCAGCATAATGGCTGTGTAACAAGCAAGGGGAATATCTAGTCTATATTGGGTCAAGATGGAAGGTTCAGGAAGAGATTAATAAAAATACCTGACACATATGAACATACAGAGAAAAGATTTAGACAAATGGTAGTCTTGGGATTGGATGAACGATACACAGAAAATTAGCCTAACATAAAAAAAATGCTATTATTTTTCCCAGGCAAATAAAAATTACATAGGAAAGGGCAAGTAATCATTACACATATACTACATCATTCTACTGACACTGTCCTCTGTATAGGCCTAATAATATAAAAATGAAATAATAATTTAACCAACGATACGTATTCATACTTATAAACCATATGTTACACAGTATATTTATCATATAAGTCATTTCATATATATGAATGTATGTGTGTATATATATATTGTGAGAGAGAGCGAATAGGTAATGGGAATAGTTTGCATGTATCATAAAATCACAAGAAGAAAGAAGTCAGAATTTACATTTTCTGATAATGCAATAGAAAGCTCCTAATTAACATTCAATACCGAAAACTAAAGAATTGTAGGAGCTCCCGTCGTGGCGCAGCTCATAGCAACAATGGATCCCCAACCCACTGAGCAAGGCCAGGGATTGAACCCAAGTCCTCATGGATGCTAGTCAGGTTCGTTAACCATTGAGCCCCGACGGGACACCCATATACTTTTGCATTTTTTATTGCTTACAAGATAGTAAAATCTCTGTTATATTAAAGTAACTCATTTGGAGTTCCCATCATAGTGCAGTGGAAATGACTCCAACTAGGAACCATGAGGTTGTGGGTTCAATCCCTGGCCTCGCTCAGTGGGTTAAAGATCTGGCATTGCCATGAACTGTGGTGGAGGTTGCAGATGTGTCTCAAATCTGGCATTGCTGTGGCTGTGGTGTAGGCCAGCGGCTGCAGCTCTGATTGGACCCCTGCCCTGGGAACCTCCATATGCCTTGGGTGTGGCCCTAAAAAGACAAAAGACCAAAAAAAAATAAAAATAAAAAATAATTGTATAAGCAATAAAGATGTTATTCAGAGACATGGAGACAATGATCAAAACTATGTTCACAGAAATTATGAAATTGAAAAGAAAAATAAATTTGGACCCAAAGTATTATAACATACATTGATTGAATTTCTATTTTGTGACAGGATCTGTGTAAGTGATTCAGTGCACAGCTGATTTAATTTAAAGGTTTAGGAAGGATTTTTAACACTTCATGTATAAAGAATGTAGCAAGATTTATTTATCTAGAGTGCTGCAGACTAGTCCTCAGTCTTGGAGAGAAGGAAGAGTTGTATCTATTAACTCATAAAGATATTCCAAAAGTGGAGAGAGGGCTGTTTTCCAGGTCTACCAATGTAATTTCAGTTTGTGTTTCTACCTTTACAGGTGTGATTTGCTTTGGCCTCTTTGAAAACAGATGGGAGCAAGAATCCAGGTGGGTGTGTTACCTATGATATTTGCAAGGAAATTGATTTTTCTTTTTTGCTATAGAAATGAGAATACAATCAGTACTTTTCTATGCATTGCGCTTGATTTCTCCCAAATAAAATAATTCACTCTACTGAAAGGTTTTTTGTTGAACTCCAAGTCTCTGAAAAGATTACATTGAGTAAAATATTATTTATGTTGAACAGCTGAGGAATGAAACTGCGTGCGCGTCTGGGGTGGGTGGGAAGCTGTGTGCCATTTCCCCCCTTTTCTCACAATTGTCATTAAAGAATGAGAATTGTTTGTGGCTCTCAAGTCCTTCATGGTTGTGATTGGTAATGTGAGCCTCAAGCTGACTGGGTGGACCCTCCTGAAGAAACACTATTTTTTTAATCAAGAAAAATTTGATCAATTCTTAAATCCATAGCTAGCCACAATGTTTAGTGCTAACTCAGCAAGTCCAGTTGCAGTGAAACCAAAAATCACAAACTCATTAGGGAGTTTTTTCCCCTGGCTTTCTTCCTTTCACATCGCCAATTCTACCTTATTTCTTCCCTTTCCTAATCTGAAATGGCTCTGTTTTGTCTATTACCAACAATGTTACTGAGTTCTGAGGCATCAGGGATTCTCACCAATTTTCAAGTGATTCAGATCTGCCAGCTCTTAGATTATACATACACCTTGAATTATTTTCTATAGAACTACATTCCTGAGACAGTGGTTTCTTTTCAAAAGAAATATTTCTTTTACTTTGTGGGAGTGTGATTTAAAGTTCATTTCTATTAAAAATAATTTGTGTTCTAAGTAATTTAATGTGTCCATTATTTGGTAATAAAGAACTGTTCTAGAAAAAGTTAATAATAATTTTCCCTGAAACCCTATCATCACCTATGTTCAATAATTTTTCAGAATAATAAATGGAAAATGTCTGAGCTCAAGCGATGTTTGTCTAAAGTAAAGTCAGCTTTCATCAAATGAACAAAAACTCAGCAGATTTTTTTAAACAACTCACACTAAGTTTGGATTATAACCGAAATTTGATTTCAGGAAGGAAATTTCAGAACATTAAATTACCTCCCAATGACTAAAACAGGATTATAAACTCTCTTTGCTGAAATTGTACTGCTTTCTATAATATAATTTTGACATACTTTCGACCCATTAGCAATCTAAGCTGTAACAAAAATTGGATATATTTATGTTTTATTATTCATTTATTTCAAAAACTTATCTAGACTACTATTTCACATAATTTAGAATCCCCCCCACAAGACATTTTCAAAAAATGGATCTTTTACTCACTAAAAACAGAAAAACAAATCAATTTCTGGTTTAAAACAATTTTAAAGTCTCATTGTATGCTGCTTCTGTTTGCTCACGTAAACAATAAAGTCTTCATGGGAAGTGTTTTTGCTTATGCTTGTACCTTTCTCTCCAAATGAAGCATTTTTCACTATTTCTTAAAGTCATCTGAGTTCCATTAAATCACCTGGGTCTCCGCATGTGACTAAAATGTGAAAGGAGCATTTCAGAAATTAGAAACATAGATGTTGTTTTTGACCTCAAGGATTTATTATAGAAGACTGTTAAAATTACATCTGATTTAGTACCAAAAGAGGTGTTTAGGTTCATTTTTACTGTATGTGTAGTTTTCTGAAACTCTTCTGTAAGAGTCAGAGAAGATTCTGCACAGTGTTGATTTGTATGAGGGGTACTGAACACATTTCATGACATTAGGTATAGATTTAGAAGATAGGAAATAAAGCCTATTTCTTCCACTTTTCATTCTTCTTCATTCATGGTCTATTAACCATATATTTGCACAATTATCCTCTCTCATAACCCTTATGTGGGGCAAAACCACACTGAGTAGCCACATAGCTGGTATAATGTATAACTCCCTTTTGGATAAAATTAATTCTGGTATATCTTCAGGATTTACTTAAAATATTTTCTTTCAAATATTTGCAACTTTAGCCTATACAAACAGAAATTGATAAAATTAGCTACTACTTACATATGCTACATATTTATTTTACTATGGGTGATTTACAAGAAAACTACAAAATCAATATGCTTCAAAGTATTTAAGTAGTGGAAAAGGTTGTACTGATGAACATCCATCACTTATTTTAGGTTTCATAACAGTTTAATTTTATGTGCCTGATTTTTTTTTTCTGTCATCTTGATTCTTCTGCATTTTACCCCAGTGGACAATCCTGTAAGTCACTACAATCATTGCTGTTGTTTTAAAAATGAGGCACTTTTTAACCATTGGTCAGCTACTCCATCAGCCAATAAATTTCATGCTGAATCTGAAATACAACAGTGAAAATTTTTTAAAGATTTGGTGACCAAAGAATGGTTCATTATATTTTACTACTATCTTACACTGAATTGGGACACACAAAAAGTGTATCTGTTCAATCTACATAAAATGTGAGTCTTAACTACAAAGCATGTTGTTTTGTGTTTGATGTGTTGTGTGGCATATAATGGTTGAATCTTCCAAGCAGTTTCTTTGCTTTCAGCTTTATAGAACACCATGTCATCTCATGGCCTTCCTTTGGCATAAACAAGAGGGTGACAGCAACGGCCACAGAAACACTGAAATCATATATCACTATTCTGTTATAAAGTCATTTTCAAATAGTTCAAAATATATGTACAAGTGTTTTTGAATATCATTAAAATGAAAAGACAAGATATTAAAAATCTTATTGAAATCAAGTTACTCAAAAGAATACATGCCTTAGGGACACCGCAGGACTCAGGTCTACGTAGTTGTGGAAATCCTGATTGTTTCCTAAGCATCTCTTTGTAGGAAAGAGAGCAGGTGCAGGAACAGAAAGGCTGTTGAGACTAGGCCTGGGCAAGGAATTGCTTTGGGTAAGTGCTGTATATGGACCAAAATAAATAAGTAATTAGAAATTCGAACACTGGAGGCAACCAGGCATTTTCCCAGTCGGGCTGATGCTGGACTGTCCGAAACATATCAGCAGCTAATCCTCATTTCATGTCATTAATACATTAAAAAATAAAATCATATAATCATAACATTTCAACGAGGTATGAATGTAGGTAAATTCCTGTTTCCGTACTAAATCGCTACTAGAAGTATGCCTTTTCATGTATTTGGAAATGAAAGTGATGGACAGAGAAAACTATGCATCTTTTCTTTTGTCACTCTCTTCACTTTATCCAACTAGAAGTGAGAAAGAAAATGGAGATGACGTTAAAACTAAGGCAAAGGCAACTTGGAAGCTCTGTTATGGAAGTCTGACGAATGACCATAACATTCGCTTACCTACCAACTTTGCATGATTCCTCTATCTTCTTTAAGATTAGTCGAAGCTCAAAGAAATTTAACTGTGCCGAACCTTTTCTGAATGAGACCCCAAGATGCTACATTCAACAGAGGGCCTGATGGAGAGGGGACTGTCCTAAAGAAAACACATTTGTGTGTCTGTATTTTCTATCTGCATCTATGTGAGCACACATAAGCACAAGACGTGTTCCTACCCACATGGCAACGAAAAAGGTAGAGCAGAAAAGCAACGCGGGGTATAAGGATCCTAGTGAAGCGAGGATGGGGCTGACAGTGATGCAGATGCCTTCATGGGAAAGTGCAGAAGGATTGGCTCTGCTGCCTATTTTTCACCTCCACCAATACAATTCGTTTTTCTCATTTCCTTTCTTAACAGCAAATGTTTTCTGGTCATATAAAAATGTATTTTTCTACCTTTGTTAATACAAAAACATTTGTATATATATATAATGTGATCACATATGCTATCTTTAGGCAGCTTACAGTGATACAACTTGTATCTCCAAATTTAAGGTCTTGATTAAGATCACTTTAATTTGTAATCTAAAAGCATTGCTGTTCTGAAGCCATCAGGTTTTGCAAGAGAAATACTCTGCTTTCTCCGTTTCATTCTTTCTCTCTACCTTCTTGTACCTTCTTTGCCTTTTCCGCCATATTTGCCTGACAGTCAATCCTAATAGTTGCTTTTGAGCAGTCATTCCATTAGAAAATTCTTCACTTTTTGAAGGTCATATTTAAATTAAATACAGCTGGGTCTTCTACAACTCAGGACATATCTACCCCTGACTAAATTTAATATAACTGCATCTACCACAAACTGTCAACACTTTGGTCAATTTTAGACACGAGATGCATGTGTTTCTAGTCTGCACACACACACACCATCTTTCATTGTCAGGCTTTCAAAAGCTCTAGAGATCAAGGATTGAGAAGGAAGATAAGAGAAAAGAATCTTTATGGGAATATTTTTAAAAAGAAAAAAAAAACAAGAAAAGCGAGTTGATTTATTTTTTTCTAGAAAATAAGACAAGTTTGGGAAATAGAAGAGTTGAGTCCACTAATGAAGCCTTATCTGTAATAAAAGGCATAAATTTATTAACAGGAGACTGGATATCAGATTATCTTCCAAAAGAGCTTGTAGCATAATACAAAAAAAGAACAGTCTCCCAAGCCATTCTCAAAATTTTCTCCAAGAATAAGGAAGAATTGGAATGATAATGCATATTAAACAAAAAAGAGTAACCAGTTTTATATAATCTAGAAACTAAAGATGAGCTGTATATTCTTAAAGTGGAAGGGGCAACCATGTTATCATAGAGAGTTCAAGTGATTTATGGTGTTATATAATATTCATACTGTATGAGAGAATTTTAATTGAATCCTTAATAGCTTTTGGAACAGAGACCTCAAAATGTACTGGTCTATAGAAAATGTAGGATTTAGCAGAACAGTCTAATTTTCATTAATGAATAACTTAGTCATCATGTCTCTAAATGTGGCTGTGCTTAAGGGATCTGATTTTAAGAGTACAGGCTGATCATATCCCCCATCAAGAGTCTCACCACCTGCACCAAATCCTATAAATAATATAAACGTAGCCTTGCTTAAAACAGGATGAATTGTCTTAGTGGTTAGGAGCATAGGAGAAATCTGTGAGAGATTGCAAACAGAATGGTTGGGTCTGCCTCACAGCATCACTGCACACCTGAGCACAGCCTAGGTTATAGGACTCTATCACTACAGAAGGTTAAAGCAAATCTGAATATGACCACAATGGGAGAATCAACAAGCAGAGGACTTCCAGAAACATAAGTGCAATGATCCACTGGAATAACAAAGTGGGAGAAACCAGAAACGGAGATTTCTCTATACCATCCTAACTCCAAGGGCCAAGCAGTAGGGTACAAGGTATCTTACTTGGACAAGGAATAATTAATTTGGGAGTTTGAGGAAGAGAGACAAGGCAGCGATCTAGTTGCGTATTGTGTTTATCACCAGCCCTCTAAATCAGTGTAGACCATAACCCTAAAGTATTTCCGAGCCCTCCCATAGCCCACCTGTCCACAAAGACTGTATCTGGGGCAAAAAACCCTCAAATGCAAACTTGAAATACAATACAAAATCACTCAATATTTGAGAAGTCCCATTGATATAAAATATCAGTCACAACAAGTGTGAACAATAATGTGGTGGTTTAAACTCACCTAATTGTGAAACATTCATTCTGAACTTATGATATCTTATGTTAACTGATTATTACAAGAGACATGTATATAACCAAATAAAATAAGAAAATTGAAAATCCTGGAACAGAGAATTTGGGGTTATATACTATGGAATAAATGTGTTATCTATCATTGATCTCGCCATAAAAATCCCTCAAAAAAATAGGAAGAAGAATAAAATAGGCATAATAGACCAAGAGAACAGATGAGAACAGTGGGTACAGCCATCAACAATTTTTTGAAAGGTAGAAAGCAGGGAGAAAGAGATTCTAGAAGAATTAAGAGTGGTGAGCATCAAGTGTCTCTAGAGGGTAGTGCCAATGAAGGGTAAGCCAATTGACCTAGCATGACCTCCCAATGGCTCATGAATGGGAGGCAAGAGAAACTGTGTAAGACAAGACTGCAAACAAGGAGACTGATAGAAAGTTGAATATAGAGATGTATAAGAAGTCTAATAATCATGAAAATTTTTCAAAGCAGATAAATTTATTGGGTCACATTTTAAGAAGCTCAGATAAGCCCCAACAGGGTAAACCCAGCTATCCCTTTTGGAAAAATTTTATTCCTCATTTACCTCCTGAAATAAAGCTGCTGGCTCCCTGGGATTCTTGATTCAGAGTTTCTCCTAAATACCTAAGCCTGGTGCACTGGGGATCCGGCTAGGCTATGATCCAGTGGTGTCCAGTGGACTTCAACACACTATAGGAACTGGTGGACAGGGAAATAGCACACTAAAATTCTGATACTATGGTTACTGAGATTGCTATGAATAAAAGTCCTACTTATCTGAGAAAAGTCCTATATCATGAGTCAGGAATTTTGTGTCTTTTACTAACATCCATGAAAACACAGCAAGCAGCCTAACTTGCTAGCTTGCAAGGACAAAATTTCAAATCCTTAATAGTGCTTGATAATTATTATCAAACACCAGAGACTTGAAGGCAACAAACTTTACTAGCTATGATGATATAAAGAGATATTTCATAAATGAGTCATACTACTAAGACATCACAATCCTAGATCTGTAGGCACACCAAAAAAAACAAAAAAACAAAAAAACCCACATTTAACAAAATTGACCTAATTAATCTAGAGAGAACATTGTATCTAATAGTAACACAGTTGACATTTTCCCCAAGTATACAAGAAATATCCATCAAAGTAGCATAAGATACTGTAAAAAGAAAGCCTCAAAAAATTTGAACAGATTAAAATGTTTGGATTCTGTCTTTTGATCAGATTCTTAATTAAACAAGAAATCAATCACAAAAGATGAGTAGAAAAGCTCCACACGTCTGAAAATAAAAGATATATTTCTAAATAAACCAAAGGTCAAAAAAATTCAAAATGAAAATCAGAAAATATCTTAAAATGAAAAATGACAAAGGTGCCACATCTCAAAATTTATGAAATTCAACTAAAGCAGTATTTTTAAGACCTCTTGGCCTTATATGTATATATATGAAAAAGAGGAACTGAAAAGCAATACCTCTAACTTCAATGTTAAGATGCTAGAAAATTAACAAGTCACATCTAAGGAAATAGAAGAAGAAATAATAAATATAATAACATGATTATATGGCATAGACAAAGTAAAAATAATAAACAGTAAAGAGAATAAGCAAAACCAAAATTCATTTTTTTTGTAAAAGACCAATGACATTGATTTTAAAAACCTATAGCAAAATTGATCTATAAAAGATAAAACAGATTATCAATATCACAAGTGAAAAGTAAACATTTAGTTCTCCACACTTTTAAAGAAAATAAGTTTATTATGAATACCAAAAAAATTGATAAATTTGTAAGAAATAGATGAAAGCTTCACTAAGAAAATAACTTACCAAGATGAAATAGAAAATCTAAATAATCTTATGCATGCTAAATAAGTTAAATCTGTTATTAAGATCCTTGTCAATAAAAAAAAAAAAATCAAGACTACTTGGCAGCAGCAGCCAATTTATTCCAGGAATTTAAGGAAGAAATAACATGCCTTAAATTCTTCCAGTGAAAAATAAAATAGAGAAACTTCATAATGCTTTTTACGAGAATAGCAAAACAATCCCCAACCCCAACCAGAACATGAGAAATAAAGGAAAATTATAGGCTAATTGGCTAACACAGATACAAAAACTTTTAACCAAATACAGGAAAAAAAAATTCAGTAGTACATACAAAGTGCAATATGTTTCAGCTAATAAATGTTTATTTCAGGAATGCAAGTATGATTCAAGTTTAAAAACCCATGTAACTTACTACATTAAAACAGGAGAAAAATTACACATAATCATTTCAATAGCTATGTAAAAAGCAATTCACAAAATTTAACACCCGTTCATGATACAATGGCTTAGTAAGGTAGGAATGAAAGAGAACTTTCTTAATATTTATAAAAAATATCTTTAAAAATCTGTAGTAACTGTTACACTCAATGATGGACTATTGAAACCTTTCTTGAATGATACAAGTATGGTTATTCTCACAACTTTTCAGTATTGTACCAGAAGCACTAGCCAGTGAAATAAGAAATGAATAAAAGGTATAAGTTTTATAAAAAAGAAATAACTTGCTATTATTCATAAAAGTCATGTTTGTTTCCCTAGAAAATTCAAAATAATCTATAGATTAAACTATTGTACTTGATAAATACAATCAGTTACTGGATACAAGATCAATGTTCAAATAGTAATTGTATTCTTATGTAATAGCCACCAAAAAAAAAGAAAAATATGCCATTTACAATAGTATTCAGATTCATAAATTGCCTTGGAAAAATCTAATAAAAGACATGCACTTTTACAGAAAATTATAAAACATTTTTCAGAAAAAATTTAAAGGACCTAAACAAATGGAGGGATATATACCATATTTGTGAATTGAAAGACTCAATGTTATAAAAGTAACTGGCAAATTAAACTTTAGATTCAAGGTAATTCTAGTCAATATTTCAGCAAGACGTTTGATTGGGCCAACTGGTTTTAAAATTCATATGGAAAAGCCAAAGACTAAAACGGTCAAGGCATTTTTGAGGAAGTAGAATAAAGCTGATAGACTGACAGTACTCGATATCAAGACCTATTCTGAAGTTATACTTGAGACACTGTGATATTAACCCAAAAATAGACAAAGGAATCCCTGGAACAGAGTAGAGTCTAGAAGCAGACGCCCATATATCAGCCACTTTTTTTTTTGTTTTCTTTTTTTTAAGAAAAACATGACACAACAGTGTAAGAAGAGAAAGTATAGTCATGCTCATAAACGGTGCCAGATGGGTTGGATATTCATTTGGGAAAAAATGAATCTTGACCCCCTACCTCACCGTATATGAAAAAAAATCGATTCCAAATGGATTGAAGATCTAAATGTGAAAGGTGAAACAATAAAGTTTTCAGAGAAAAATATAGCAGAAAATATGATCTTGGAAAAGGCAACGCGTTCTTTAGAACTCAAAAATAATAGCAATAATGGGAAAAATGGTTAACTCAACTTTATTAAGAGATTCAGTTCATCAAAGACATTGTTAAGAGAGTGAAAAGCAACAACAGAACCTAGGTAAAATACATCCATTATATCATATTAAGAAAATACAGAGAAATCTAAATTACAAAGAAAAATAAAGACAAAGCAATTTTTTAAATGACAAAAGACTTGAGCCAACACTTCACAAAAGAGGTTATCAACATGGAAAGAAAAAATGCGAAAAAATCTCAATTTTATTAGAAACCAAGTGAATTCGAATTTAAACTGCAGTGAGATACTACAACACTGTGACCAGATGGAAAATGCCACTTGTCACCCAGGATGTGAAATAAACGGAATCCTTTTACATTGCTGATGGCAGCGTGGATTGGCACAAGCCTTCTGGAAAACTATGGCAATGTTTATGAAAGCCAAACATATGCGTTTTTCCATGACCTAGAAAGTTTACTCCTGATACATACCCAAGACAAGTGCACACAAATGTTCAACAAAATGCATTGAATAAGATATTCAACACAGCACTATTCATAATCAGCTAAAAATATACTACCCAAATATCATCAATAGTAGAATTGCTAAATACATTGTCATATGTTAATAAATTTGAATATTATACAACACAGATATGGATTGAAATATCTGCAACTGCCTTCAACAATATGAATAAAACTCACATATATAATTCTGAGGAAATGAAATCAGACACGTAAGGGTTACATTCAATGTGTTTCCATTTATATAAATTATTTTTTAAAAGATTAAATTAATCTATGATGTAAGAGGCCAGCATAATGATTATTCATCAAGGATGTGATATTGATTAGAAGAAACTTTAGCTTCTGGAGTGATGGCAATATTTAGCATCTTAGTATGAGTGCTGGTTACATGGGTAGGTTTAGTTTGTGAAAATTCCTTAAGCTGTATACTTGACGTATGTGTATTTTTCTTTACATCTATTTTATATCTATAAAAATTTAATTAATATATTTTTGGTATAGCAGCTATATTAAAGCAAAAATAAAACATAGTAACATAAAAGAAAACTAAAATGAATAGAGAGCTGTAACATGTTAATGTTTGGGAAGTCCGAATACTGTAAAAATAGCTATTTCCCTTTGTCTGTAAATGCAATCTATCCCAACATGACACACACCCACAAATGTTTCTTGTGGCCATTGACACATTGATTCTTAAGTTTTATGGGATCAGAACAGCCAAGACAACTTTAACGAAATGGAACAAGAAATTTTATTCTATCTAGCAACAAGATAAAACGTTTTAAACCCTGGATTTTTACTCTAGAATCTTGGACACTCAAGAATTTAGTGTGGACCTCACATCAGTAAAGGAAAAGATACACTTTTCATTGAAGGGTTTGAAGAAAATAAAAATCAAAACAAAATAAAGACAGATACACATATAAATTCTAAATGAATAAATGTCTCAAATGTAAGAGTGTAAGAAATACAACCTATATAGGTATTAAAAGAAAAATATGAACCTGTGCTTATGATAATATAGCAAAAGATTAAAAATCCATGAAGGCTTTTGGACCTTGAGGGCATTATGCTAAGGGAAATCAGTGAGACAGAGAAAGATAAATACCATATGACTTCGCTTATATGTGAAATAAAAAAAAAAAAAGATACACACACACAAAACCTAACTCAAAGATACAGAGAACAGATTGGTGGTTGCCAGAGGTGGTGTGGGTATATGATGAAGCAGGGGGAGAGGTGAAAAGGGAGAAGGTGAAAGGGAGAGGTGAAAAGGGAGAAAAAGTAAAAAGGTACAAAGTTCCAGTTACAAGTAAGTCCTGGGGAGTTCCCAGCGTGGTGCAGCAGAAATGAATCTGACTAGGAACCATGGGGTTGCGGGTTCCATCCCCGGCCTCCCTCAGGGGGTTTAGGTTCCGGGGTTGCCGTGACCTGTGGTGTAGGTTGCAGACAGGGCTCAGATCTGGCGTTGCTGTGGCTGTGGTGTAGGCTGGCGGCTGCAGCTCCAATTGGACCCCTAGCCTGGGAACTTCCATATGCCATGGGTGCTGCCCTAAAAAGATGGGGAAAAAAAAAAAAAACACACAAAACAAGTAAGTCCTGGAATATGATGTGCAGAATGGCGAATATAGCTAATAATACTGTATTGTATATTTGAAAGTTGTTAAGCGTAGATCTTAAAAGTTCTCATTACAAGGAGAAAATAATAATTTGTAATGATGTGTGGTGATGGATGTTAACTAAACTTACTGTGGTAATCATTTCCCCAAGTATACATCTAGTAAATCATTGTGTTACACCTAAAACTAATAAAATGTTGTTATATTTCAATTGAAAAAAGAAACAAAACCTTGAAGGAATAAGTTTTAAAGTACAAACAATGAATTGAATAAGAATGTTTATCACTTAGATGTTAAGACAAAGAGTTGCTATTCAGAATGCATAAGAAAATTGTACAGATCAGTTAACCATAAAATTATTGACTTAGCAAAGCATATGCTCAGGCAACTTATAGAAAATAAAAAGTAAAAGTCCAGTACAATCATTAAAAGATGATGACTCTCAATAACCAACAAGGAAATTCAAATTCAAACAAAAAATCTGGTGCCATTTTTTTCATCCTTTAGATTAGCAAAAACAACAGGTTGATTATAGCAAGTATTGCTGAGACTGTCAGCTGTTTCATAGACTGGTATAAAAGTTATGGTAAATTGCTATGAATATAAATTGGTACAGATATTATGAAGGAACTGTGCTATTACCTAATAATGCCAATTCTGAGAATAATATTTATCCTAAAGAAATATTTCACAGGTACAAACAGACTTGTGCAAGAATGTTCATTATGGCATCGCTCATACTAAAAGCAGGAGTGGAGGGGAGAAAGAAAAATCCTTAATTGAATGTAACTAAGCACACTTAGTTAAACATAGCTAAACATACTGTGATGTAACATATATTATATAGAATTATGTAGCGGCCGTCAGGGTAAATCTGTAGATACCAGCTTTCCTGAGCTATCTCTGTATGTACTTAAACTAGAGAGGTAGATCCACACCTACTAACATGACTAGATTTTCAGGGTCAGGTGTGAAAAAGCGAGGTGAAGAAAATATTACTTCATTTAATGTAAAAAATGCAGATTAGAAAGTAACAAAAATACACAGTAAAATGTTTTCCCTCGTAAAGGAATATTTATTGTAAATTCAACAGGAGAAATGTGTGGCTGAGTTGCATAAAAAAAATTGGGGACAATGTTTATCTTCAGGGAGTTAAAGGATCAGCATTTGGGAGGGGCCATCACAAGGGAGGATGGGTGAACATCTAGTATTTTTATCCCCCCGTATCTGCTTCTCCTTCTGAAGGTACAATGATTTTGCTTTTGGAGAAACCTCCTGTGTCAACCAGTATGCTTGGGTGAAACTGGACACCCCTCATCGTAGACTGAAACATGTAAATAAGGCCCAAAGCAATCAGTCTTTTCCAGTTCCATGCAAACAGTGATCAGTTGCGGACTATAATTCCACACAAATGAAATTTTGTTCTGGAAACGTTTTAAAAGCCGTTATAAAATACAAAACCAAAAGAAGGAAAGCTGAAGCGGGGGCTTCCATCTTGCAACCTTAGAGACAGAGCCTGAGAACAAAGCCAGCTTCATGGGGGTGGTGAGCAGAGGTACAGGCAGAGGGGATCAGGGTCCTGCCACTTTGGAGCTCAGAACAAGGGCTTCCATCATAGAATCAGCATCTCCCTGCAGGTGCTTAAGCCAGCCCGCCTCACTTTTCAGTCATTTGCCGCTGAAAGTTTTCTCCAGCAGAGATCTATTGGGCTTATCTTTTTTGTTATAATTTTTTCGAGGACAATATATTCACATATTCTATAATTAAAGTTACTTTCAAAAGAACAAATAAAGAAAATATGATTAGACTAAAGGGTTTCTAAGGTTCACTCACTTTTATGCATGTAAGGGTTTTTTTTGAGGTTTTATAAAAGTATTACAGATAGTCATAAAAAGTTTGTATTAATACATTTATTGAAATATAGTTGATTTACAATGTTTCAGGTTTACAGCAAAGTGATTCAGTTTTACATATACAAACATCCATTCTTTACCAGATCCTTTTCCTGTATAGGTTATTACAGAATATTGAGCAGACTTCACTATGCTATATGTAGGTCCTTGCTGATTATCTATTTTATACATAGTGGTGTGTATCTGTTAATCCCAAACTCCTAATTTGTCCCCCCCCCCATTTCCCCTTTGGTAATGCTAAGTTTGTTTTCTATACCTGTGAGTCTGTTTCTGCTTTGTAAATAAGTTCATTTGTATCAATATTTTAGATTCCCCGTATAAGTGATAGCATATGATAGTTGAATGAAGGAATGCCATTTGGAGCAACATGGATAGACCTAGAGATTATCATACTAAGTGAAGTAAATCAGACAGAGAAAGACAAATATCATATATTTTTAAAAACAGAGCACATTAATGTGGCAGATAGTTTACAAAGATGGAATCACTTCAAATCCTTCTTAGAATTGTGTGGCTATAAATAATACATATAATCAGAAAGTACGAATCATAGGTGGAATCAAACAAAATCCTCAGATTAAACAAAAGAAATGTTACAGTCATTTTCCAAACTCGTTTGCCCCTAGTTATTACTCACAGAAAATGAGGGTCCTTCTTTTAAAATGTCGCTCTGTAAAATGATGACATGGACAGCATGAAATTTATAGGTAAAGGGACAAATCCACTTCTTGTAACAGTTGTGCTTGCCTGAAAAGAAAACTGCATCTTTGAATAGGACCTTTTAGATAAAGGCTCTTTTGTAATCTTCCTTTTCCCCTGTGCTTTACATTCTGATCTCTTTTCTTCCACCCTTGGAGGATTTCAAGCACAAGAGGACCATTCACTTCCCCTCTGTCTCTGCTCTCCTTGTAGCCGGCTGTGTTCTTTTCCTAGAATGGAGCAGTATTCAACGGGGCATTTTCTACTTCATTTTTCCCCTTTGTTACTCACTTTACCCATTTCTAATAAGACGACTGAGAACATAGTTTTCTCAATGTAGGGAAAGAGTGTTTTTTCTTCAATGGCCATTAGGCGTAAATGTTAACATGGATAAATGGTGCCTCGCTGTGAGAACATGACATGCATCATTCCAGCTCAGCCACAGAGGTGCCAATTGTGGGGTGGAGACGACACCTGTTTATAGCAAAATGGGCCTAATAGGCCAAAAAAGAATTGCTGATGTAAAGACTTTCCATTTCTAGATATCAATCCAATTTAACATGTTACATAAAAATTTGTAGTTTCTTTCGGTATTATTTCCATGGCTACTCAGTTCCTCAGTTGTTTTGCAGAATGTTGTTATTGTTTATAATGCTGGATTTATAAAACCAAAACAAACAGGTGGTCTGTCTGCCACAAACTAGCAAGCCAGATTGTTCATCGTAAATTAATCAGAAGAAAACACCTGATTTGGGGCATAGAATCATTTAGCTTAGCAAAGGAGTAATTTTTTTTCATCTAAGGATTTTTTGAAAATTAAGTTGTTAGTAAATTGAATGGTATGTTTAAAAAGACAAAACAAGTTAAATGACACATGCACACAGTTTTTATTCTCGGACTTCAAAGGCATAATGCAGAGTGAACTGTGGCATCCTACTATTGGTCAGTGCAGGTTGCCTTGTGACTTTGTTCTTTTATTTTACTGCTTTAACTTCAATTTTCTATTTTCACCTTTATTCCATTCTCCTACCTACTCTAGTTGCTTTAATTCACATTCTTAAAATGAAGACCTCCTTCAAAATATAAAGTTGTTTTATGTGTATTTGTTTAAAATTTTGAATTGATATACTGCTTTGATCTTGTCTGATGCTTACTTTTTACTCCACATCAATTTAGTCATATTATTATATACTTACTGCTTCTTACTGGGGCACAGTATGTCTTTGAATGTTGTCATTGCATTTCACTTCTCTGTTCCCTTGGTGATGAACACAATGAAGTCTCCCTTGCTACTGCAAATCACACTACAGTGAACATTCTCACACATATCCACTGGTAACACTTGTGTGAGAGAGTTATTCCACAAATATGCATTAAACATCTAATAAATGTCATACACTATTCTGGGAATATAGGATACATCAAATGAACAAAGAAACTAAAAGCTCTGGCCTCAAGGAGTTTATGTTCTTGTGGATCTTCTCTAGAGAATATATCTAGGAAGGAAATTGCTGGTATATACATCTTTAACTAATTTCACTGTGAGAATCCCCTTGGAAATAGTTTCACCAAATGAAAACACAAGTAATATACGAGAACCCTTACTTCCCTGCCCCAGATGTGGTTGGCATAGAGAATTATTCAACTCTATAATATTTGGCAACCTGATAGACATAGTAGCATAGTATTTCTCTGATTTCTAGAAAGTTTAATATTTCTACACAGATCTCCAAATCACGTAGTTTATCCTTGTGTAAACTGCTTATTCCTGTTTCCAATTTTTATGCTTATTTTAACATTTTAAGCATTTAAAATATTTTTATCAGAAAATAAGAGATACGGGCAAAAAAAAAAACAAACAAACAAGAAAAAGCATAACGTACTCCAAATAAGAAGGCAGGAAATAAATAATATGTAAGTAAAATCAGGGCTCAATGAAATAGAGATAAATAACCATAGTAAAACTTAAAAGATACAACATTTAAAAAATTGGTTCTTTGGAGAGAAACACCTAAAATAGGTGAAACTTTCTGCAAGATGCAACAAATATGACAGAAAGATGATACTAGTGAACAAAAGTCAAAATAATAAAAGTGACTAGATATATGACAATGATTACAAAAATTATACATCATGAACTAAAAGGCAAAAGAACAAAATCTTTAAAAGCAAAGTACAAAGTGAACAATAATATAAAAATCACCACTTATCTATATGTAGATATATAGAATGAGACTAAGAGTAACTAGAAAAAATTTCAAGAAATAGTGGTTAACGTTTTTCAAATTTGATGAAGACTGTAAACACACAGATCCAAGAAACTCAGCAGTCCCAAAGCAGAATAAATGTAAATAAAATTATATCAATCATAGCTCAAATTATACTTAAGAGGAAAACTTAAAAGCAGTCAAATAAGAATGTACTGTATACACAGAAACAAAGATAAGAATGACAGTTGACTCCTTATGGGAAATGAGGAGAGGATTCAAGTTGGTGACATAAGAAGATCCTGAACTTTTTTCCTTCTAGGGACACAACAAATATACAACTACATATGGAACAATTCCCTTGGAAAGTGACCTGAAAACTAGATGAAGAGATCCTCCACAACAAAGGGTAAGAAGACAGCATTAAGATGGGTAGGAGAGGTTAATTTGGTCTCACCATGGAAAAACCACACTCCAGCCATACAAGCCAAAATTGGGAGGGATCACAAAGCTGTGGGTCTTTTCCCCAATAAGCAAAAGATCTGGGCTCACATGAGGTGCTCCAAATCTTAGATCCTGCACAGAAGAGATGGTTCCCCCCAAACACCTGTCTTTGAAAGCCAATAGGACATAAGTCCAAAAAAACTATAGAAGTGCAGGAAATGAAATATCTCCTCTTAAAAGGCTCACATGCAAACTCACTAGACCCCCAAATCAGTGCAAAAGCACCAGATTGAAAAGCACAAGGACCATAGCTAAAGGGGATCCAATTACTAATCTTGAAGCAGAGGCAAAAACCATGAGCTGTCGTGTAGGTCACAGATGTGGCTTGGATCTGGCATTGCTGTGGCTGTGGTGTAGGCCAGCAGCTGCAGCAACAATTTTACCCTTAGTCCAGGAACTTCCATATGTCACAGGTGTGGCCCTAAAAAGGAAAAAAAAAAAAAAAAAAAAAAAGAAAGAAATGAGAAAAACTTCAAAGAAGCAATCTAACTTTATACCTAAAAGAATTAGAAAAAGAATAAACAATCCCCAAATTGATAGAAGGGAGAAAATAATGAAGATTGGAGTGGAAATAAATAAAATAGAGTCTCAAAAAATATAAGATAATAAAATTAAGAACTAGTTCTTTGAGAAGGTAAACAAAATTGACAAATATTTAGCTAGACTAACCAAGAATAAAAGGAAAGCACTCAAAAACAATCTGAGATAAAAAAGAAGTTAGGACTGATGGACCACAGGAATAAAAAGGATTGTAAGGGATGAACAATTATATGCCAACAAATTGAACGACTTAATAGAAGTGGACAAATTACTAGAATCATACAATCTTCCGAAATGTAACATGAGGAAATATAAATCTGAGTAGACTAAATACTAGTTAGGAGATTGAAACAGCAATCAAAAATCTCTTAAACTAAAGCCCAGGAACCAGCTGGCTTAACTAGAGAAATTCTACAAAACATTCAAAGTTTTAATATCTATTCCTCTCAAACTCTTGCAAAAAAATTTGAGGAGGAGAAAAACCTTCCAAACATTTTATGAAGCCTCATACCAAAACCAGACAAGGACACTGCAAAAAAAAAAAAAAAAAAAAAAGTTATTGGCCAATATCCTTGATGAATAACAGATGCAAAAGTCCTCAACAAAATATAAGTAAACCAAATGCAACAGTGCATTAAAAGATCACATACTGTGATCAAGTGGGATTTACTCTAGGGATGCAATGATGGTTCGACATCTACAAATTGATCAAAGTGACAAATCACATCAACAAAATCAAGGATAAAAATCATATGATTATTTCAATGGATGCAAAAAGAATATTTAACAAAGTTCGACATCCATTGGATGATGAAACTCTCCATAAATTGGATAAACAGGAAATGTACCTCAACATAATAATGGCCATATCCGAACAAACATAACTAACATCATACTCAGTGATGAAAACTGAAAGCTTTTCTTCCACAATCAGGAACAAGACAAGGATGCCTACTTTTGCCATTTTTATTCAACATAGTTTGAAAGATTTAGCCACTGCTATTAGGCAAGAAAAAGAAACAAAATACATCCAAAGAAGAAAGGATGAATTGAAATTATCACTATTTGCAGCTGACATGATCCTATATAAAAAGTTATTGGAGGAGTTCCCGTCATGGTGCAGTGGTTAACGAATCCGACTAGGAACCATGAGGTTGCAGGTTCCATCCCTGCCCTTGCTCAGTGGGTTAACGATCTGGCGTTGCCTTGAGCTGTGGTGTAGGTCGCAGATGTGGCTTGGATCCTGCACTGCTGTGGCTCTGGCATAGGCTGGCAGCTACAGCTCTGGTTAGACCCCTAGCCTGGGAACCTCCATATGCCCCTGGAGCGGCCCAAGAAATGGCAAAAAGACAAAAAATAAAAAATAAAAATAAAAATAAAATAAAAAAGTAAAAAAGCTATTAGAACAAATAAATGAATTTAGTAAAGTTGCAGAAAACAGAATTAATATACATAAGTCTGTGATGCCAAAAGTAATAAAATAGCTAGGAATGAATTTAACCAAAAGGGTGAAAGACCCGTATACTGAAAACTGTGACACCAATAAAGGAAATAATGGGCGACACCAAATAAATGGAAAGATATCAATGTTCCTGGATTGGAAGAATTAATATTGTTAAAAGTGTCTGTATTACCCAAAGAAATCCACAGATCCAAAACAATCCCTATTAAAATTCCAATGGCATATTTCACAGAACTAGAACAAATATTCTAATATTTGTATGAAATCACAAACAATGGCTTAATAGCTAAAACAATCTTGAGAAAGAATAAAGCATCCATTGAAATATTTGGTTCATGCCAAAAGATCTTTGAAATTTGGTCCTGTCCAAATCATTCACTAAGACATTTGGTTCTGGCCAAAACATCCATTAAGACATTTGGTCCATGCCAAAAAGATCTTTAAAATTTGGTACTATTCAAAATGTTCATTGAGACATTTGGCCCATGATCTGTTAAACAATACAAACATTTAACTTTGTTAATGTTTAATTTACATTATTTTTATTGTAACATTATGAATTTGGGGTTTCAGATCTATTCTTGTTCTTCCTCACCGTGAAGTTTGGCAGGGTTACTCTTAAAGTCAAGGAGCAATTTCTTTGAAGTATATATCTACCTCATTATTGGCTTTATATTCATTACATCTGTTAACAATTCCAGTTATATAAATTTGATTTTGTCAGGATTGTCATGAGTTGCTGGCTCTTTGAAGGTGACCACCAAGAACCTTGTGATAATTCGTTCATTGTTTTGTTGTTCATCTTGTAAAACACTTCAATAAATCTCCAAATTGAAGAATGATGTATCACTACCAGGTTTTGCAATTTGTGATGCCAAACTTCCATTGCATTATAAATTCTGCGATTGGCATTCAGTACTGATTTACAAATATCCCAAGTTTCTGGTGGAAATCTTGGAGATTCTGGTATTCTTCTGCCTCTGCCACACCTTCCGTGGACACGCACTCTCCCAACGTAATCTATTCAGTCATCTAAATTTTCTTCTGCACCCTCTACAGTGCACTCCAGAGTTTCATTTACATCTTCCAAAGGTACAAACGTAAGTCTAAACAATACAGATGGGTGTACCACTTCCAGATGTTATTTCAATTGTCACATACTCATGTGTTGACCCAAAGAAGATATTTTTGGACATAGGGATTGTGCAAAAAGAAACAAGCATTCTTCTATTTTATAGGAATAGTCAAAGGGCATGCCTATGTGCAATCTTTAAATCCATCATGTGTAATGAAAGGTCAATTTTGAGATTTCTTTCCTGTGCAAATGCAAGTACTTTCATGTGTGTTTGTGTGTGTATTTCTCATCTTTTCATTGCTAGTGCATAAATCAATGCCATAGTATAACTCAATACAACATTGTGCACAGTAAATAACTGAGTGAACTGTGCCATCTTAAAAGTGCCATCACTGAATAATGTCAAACTGGCACTTAAATATCAAATACTGACATCAGTTGTGTAAATAAGAAGTCTTTCATCATCTTGAGCGGCAGAACCGTGAATAAGAAAGAGTTCTCTGCATATGGTCATATTATACTTCTCTGGAACTTCAATTCTATGCAATGATGTTGGATTTGAAAGTCAATCTCTGTTTTGAATTTCTTTACATGTCTCTTGAATGAGTTTCTGGTAGCAGTAATAGTACCTTCTCATAATGAGTATAATTCACAGAGAATTATTTGAAGTATCTTTGATGGCATTGCATTTGGTTCTTCCTCTCTGTGTCGTTTTACCTTTTCAGGTTTTTTTTCTTACTTCCCCTTCAATGCCAATGTTATGCTGATGATTTCCTATCCTGTGAGAATGATTATAACCTTATCCAAATCCTGGCCAATTGCACATTGGGCATTTCGGATTATCCTCTCTTCATAGTGTCAGTACCCTTTTCCTCTATCTCTGCTAAAGGAGAGAAGTGGTAACAAAAACCATTATAATGTAGCATTGGCTTTTTGCATGTGTGAGTGTACCATTTCTGCCACATTCTTGCTGGGAACTTTCAAATAAAGATGTTGTATTGCTAAGCAAAAAAAGAAAAGTTACATGTTTTACTTTTCTCTGTAGCCATAGGACCAGTGGTTGCTGGCTTACTAGTGCAGGAAAGCTTACTAATGTTTTATGGATTTGACACCTTGTTTGACCAGACTGAATCATCCAGTAGGTAGGCACCAGCCAAAGGTGTGATCCATGCCAACTGACAAGTAAGTGTAAAAGTTGCATGTACTAAAAACTTTCCAAATAGCAGCAGACATTTCTTGCAGTCTCCCATGACTGTACCTCCATAGGACATCCATTCAAAGGAAATATCACCCATTAGCCCTGAGCAAGAGGATATTTGTAGGGGACTGAATTAGATGCCCACTATCACGGTAGCTATTACACCTGACTGATATGTGATAGAAGAGCCACACCTATTCTCACTCCCCCCGAACAAGCAAAATGCCCTCTAAAGTATTTTGTTAACAGCTTCACTGACCATTTTACATACTGGCTTGACTAAGCTCCTCCCTTCAACTATTGAATGACCCAGCCACATTCAACCAAATGCCCGGTAGCATATTAACGCACCATGCATTGAAATATCCCATCCTTGACTTATTGAATTCTGTGCATTTCTTTAACTGTGAGACTCTTCCTTGGCACACATAGTTAATGTAGATCTCACTCTTCCATAAGATTTGAACATCGACCCAACCCAACCCCATGTGCCGTTAACAGGTAGAGAATCAAGGCAAAAATGGTTTCACTGGCAATAAAGCCACACACAATTATTGGATTAATAAAACATGATTTTAGTTTATATATTAATCCTGTAAATCAAAGTTCAAGCAAAAGTTATGGGTTATTTGAATCCAGGGACATTTTCTATTTATGGACATTAGGGTCAAATATCAAAGACCATTTGGCATGGACTAAATATGCTTATGAATGCTTTTGATAAGAATACTGCTTCAAGGTCATTTGGATCAAAAGTCTCAATAAACATTCTGAATGGTTATTGGTCTATTCTAAAGGTCCTACCCACTTCACTAAGGGAATAAAAATAATTAAAGTCAAAATATTGAAAACAAATAAAGAAAAATGTTTTGTAGACTATAATATCATATAAGTAGAAACATCGTTAAATTTGCAAAAAAAGCTAGTATCTTAACTGAGTTTATGAAGGTTCCAAGATATAAGATCAATATACAACAATAAACTGTATTTGCATGCACTAGCAACAAACAACTTCAAATTAAAATCAACTACTGATATAATTTATAATAGCAAAAGAATATGAAATACAGAGATAAATAAAAATTTAATAAAATATTCAATATCTGTACATTGAAATCTATAAAAGAAAAATTAAAGAACATTTAAGTAACTAACTCTTTTATGAATTAGAAGAATCAATATTGTTAAGATATCAAATTTCCTCAAATTAACCTGTAAATTCAATTCAATACCAAGCAAAATCCCCAGAGGCTTGTGGGGGGGGTTTAAAAAAAAGCTCTTTCTTTTATTTATATTAAAATGTAAAAGACCTAGAGTATCCACAATAATTTTGTAAAAGAGTAAAGTTGAGGGACTTACACTATCTCACTTTTTAGACTTAGAAAAAAACCTATAGACATCAAAACAATGGAGGATTGCATAAGAATGCATGTATGGATGAGTGGAACACAAGGGAGTCCAGAAGCAGACCAACATATATGTGACCAGTTTGGGAGAAAGTTATGATTTAAAAGAGGGAAAGACAGCTTTTTCAACAAATAATGCTGAAGTGATTAAATATTTTTATGGAAAAACATTAAAACTTTAACTGCTCACATCAAATAGAAAAATTCACTCCAAATATGTCATGGACTTAAATGTGAAACAAAAAATTACAAATCTATAAGGAATGTTAGGCTAAATTTCTTAGGTAGGACCCAAAAATCACGAGCCATAGATAAATATTAACAAATTAGATTGTATCAAAATTTAAGAGCAAAATTGTGCTCTTTAAGACACTATCAGAAAATTAAAGGGCAAGCCACAGATTGGGAGAATATATATTTAAAGATTTATATCTATAATGGAAGATTTAACTCCTCACGCTGCTTAAAAGAAGTATAAATGACCAAGTAGCACATAAAAATGCTCATTATCTCTAGTTATCAGGGAAATGTGAATCAGGGAACTTGTACAGTAAGATACAAAAACTGAATTTTAAAATAGCACATCACGGTATAATTTGGATTATTCCAGAGACGAAAGACAGAATTATCATTAGAAGGTGCTCAAAAAATTCAGAAAAATCTCAATATATAAAGAAAAAACAATTTTCCTGTATATGATTTTAAAAAAAGAAATGAATGGTAAAACTAGGAAAAGAAAGGAAATTCTTAATTTAATAAAGGCAAGCTGCAAAAAAATTTTACCAAATGTGTTTAATCAGAAAAGAAAAAATAGGAAGTTCCCATCATGTCTTAGTGGTAACAAACCTGACTAGTATCCATGAAGATGCAGGATTGTTCCCTGGCCTTGCTCAGTGGGTTAAAGATCTGGCATTGCCATGAGCTGTGGAGGTCGCAGATGTGGCTCAGATCCTGTGTTGCTGTCGCTCTGGTGTAGGCTGGAGGCTACAGCTCCAATTAGACTCATAGCCTGGGATCTTCCATACGCCACAGGCTCAGCCCTAAAAGACAAAAACAAACAAACAAACAAAAAAGAATTTCTTTTATGTCACAATAGGTTGGGGATCTGGTGTTCTTGTAACTGCAGTGTAAGCTCAATCCTAGCCCAGGAACTTCCACATGCCATGGAGGAGGCAAAATAAGAAAAAGAAAAGAAAAGAAAAAATAATAACCACAAGATTTTATTTCCTTTAAGCAAGGAACCAGTTGTATTTAAAGAATACCTTTAGGATAGGGAGTTATATAAGATTTCTCATCATTGATAAGACATGGAATGGTTGCTTTTGTTCAGGTCCTTGCTAATGCAATTGGGAAAGAAAAGTGATAAGAAGCATGAAAGAAAAGACCAAAAAATTGTGTTATTGAAAAATATTTTGAAGAATATTTGAGCATATTCAGAGAAATGCTAACAGAACAGACAAACTAATACAATTTGCAAACCTAATTATCCTGTAGTCTGATAAAAAAAAAAAAAAAAAAAAAAAAAAAAAACCACTTTTCTGTACGGTTGCTTTGCTTGCATTCAGGGAAGAAATGCTAGAGGAATATTTGAATGCTGTTGAACAAGAGGTAGGAGGGCCTCATCTTGTGCTAGGACTGGATTATTTCAGAAAGACTCTGAGGAAGACCTAAGGGAAATACGGATAAATTCTTAATTGGTTTCTGTTTTTTGTTTGCTTGTTTTTGTTTTTGTTTTTTGTCTTTGTTCAGAGCTATAGCCAAGGCCTACACGAGATCCACAGCAACGTGGGATCCAAGCTACATCTGTGACCCCCACCATAGCTTCCTGCAAGCTGGATCCTTTAACCCGCTGGGCAAGGCCAGGGATTGAACCCATATCCTGATGGATACTAGTTCGGTCCATTACCGCTGAGCCACAACAGGAACTCCAGGCTCCTGTTTTTAAGGATCAATTCAAATATGTAGAGATGAACTAGGGATTGGTGCTGTCTTAAAGTGGCTCAGTAGTTGGGTATCCAATTGTAATTAATGAAACAAGCGGAATAGATCTGGGGCATCATTGGTGAGAAAGCAGTAATCACTCAAAGTGGGCTTCTTATAGCATTTTACAATTGTGGCCTGACCTTGGCAGATACAATGTTGTTAACTTGGCAACTGACTTTATCTGTGTCTTTCCTCACATTCTGATTAATGGTAGTGCTGTTTTTTGCATTTTCATTTAGGGCTGATTTTCACTCTTCAGTTCTGGATAGTTTTTGACTCTTTCAAAATTAAAGAAAACCTTAGTAAGGCGGCCAAATAGAAGACCACCTTATAATTTCAATTGTTTTTCTCATTTCCATTGAAAACAGTTAGAAACAACATTTAAGAAGTAAAATGTAAGTTAAATATTAAGAAAAATGGAGAATACCTAAAAATGTTGAACTCCATTTAATAACATAGAAGAACATATAAATAAATTATATTGAAGATATTGTGTTCTTTATTAGATAATTCACTATTGCAAAGTTGTCAATTTCCATGTGCCCCCACAAAATTAATTTTCAAATTCAAGTCAATTCAAGCCATGATCTTTGGTGAGAAATTGAAAACATGAACTTTAAAATTCATGTGAAAAAATCCATGAGTATCTAAGGTAGTTTTTTAAAAAGTAAACATAAAAGCAAATTGAGGAGAAGCCACAGCAATATCATGGCAAAAACAATGTAGTATAAGATGAATAAGCCAACTGCCATAAAACAGCATATAGAGCACAGATGCAGAGGTCATCTGTTCAGGCAAACTTGGTAAGTACAAGAATTGGCATTACAAATTACTGAGGTTATTTCATAATAGTTACAAAGGGAAATAGCTCAGTATGTAGAGAAAAGTAAAACTGGATCTCAGCTTCACAGCATACACAAAGTTCCAAGTCAATCAGATCCTTAAACATTAATGATAAAACTCTAAAGTCAACAGAAGAAATGCAGAACTTCCGTGTCTCTTCAAAACAAGAGAAAAAAAATACTTTTCAATAGGGTGAAAGTAAAAATTTGGGTCCAACAAAATTAGGGATTGTTCTTTATAAACTACAAACAATGTAAAGAGATGGAAGAAGTTATTTACTCCATTAAAAAATTTTTTTTAAATATAAAATAATTTATATTAATATAAACATATCCATATTACCCATAGTGTATACCCATATTACATAGTGTATAAATATAAAATAATAAACTTCAATAAAATAATATTTAGAAATGAAATTATTTACTTTTCAAATTGTCAAATATCTGATATATTTTCACATTCAAAATATCTGAAGATTTTTCCTCATGAATAGGGGATGTGCTTATTGCTTTTAAGGTGCTTGAATCATTTTATACCTGGCAGTCTGTTGAAAAACTGTTAGTCTTATGAAATCAAAGATAGAAATGATTCCTAAATCATGAGATCAAAAAATAAATCACAGAGAATTGAAAAGTGTAATTTGAGATACCAAATACGAAAATCTTTCTGCCATTTTGAGATTAAATTGATATACTGAGGAGTTCCTTCTCTGGCTCAGTGGAAATGAATATGACTAGTAACCATGAGGACACAGGTTCGATCCCTGGACTCATTCAGTGGGTTAAGAATCCAGCATTGCCGTGATCTGTGGTGTAGGTCGCAGACAGCTTGGATCTGGCATTGCTGTGGCTATGGCATGGGCTGGTGGCTACAGCTCCAATTCATCCCCTATCCTGGGACCCCCATGTACCACAGTGCGGCCCTAAAAGACAAAAAAAAATTTTACAAACTGAAAAGAGTAATAAATACTCTAGCTGGTATTGACCAAGAATCAGAAGCAATATACTCTTATTTTGGCCAATATCACTTCTATGAATTACAAACTCTATAGTTGTGTTTTCCATTTTCTTTCACTCTTAGAAGCTAGTGACCTCATCATTATTGAAAAATACTAAAAGCAATTAAGTATAGAAATCAAAAGCTGAGTGTTTGGTAGAAAAGAATGAAAGCTTGACCTTAGTTGGCTTTGCAGGAAAAGAATGTGTCTTTCATTAATTTCTGTTTCATAAAAGACAAGGATTACTATTATTTCATAGAAGGAAAAAAAAATCAAATGTTTAAACATTTTGCAACTTTGGCAAGGATGCTTTTATCTTTTGTCATGCTGTTTTTAGCTTAAAGCATCCTGTCTCTTTCAACAGAAATACTTGACAGCTGATATTTTCTTCTTTTACTTCTACTTCAACTGCTAATTGCATATTTACAATCCTTCAATCAGGAGGAAAAGAGAAACAAATTAGAAAAATTTTTTATCTGTCAACAGAACTATGTTCTATAATGAAACATCTACTCATTAAATATAGAAAACTTCATGGCATCAATAATAAGTGTTATAAAGGGCATAAAGGTATTATTAATTCTGAAGGAATGCGGGACTGTAAAAACAATAAGTCATTTTGACAGTTGCTATGAGGACTATTACCAAATGTTATGTTTACTTGACTAGCTCAATTTATAAAACAAGACCTACAAAAAAATCTACAGTTTAATAAATTGAGATGTGCTATTATAAACAACAGCTAATGGACTGAAGCTTTGCTTCCCTTCTTAATGATTGAATTGTGACTGCATTTTTTAAAATTAGGGTAATCACTAGTGTGGGCAGTTTATGTGCATTTTTAAAAGAACCTTAAATCAATGAAGTAAAACTATAGAACAGATTTAATGAGAATATGTTTCTTTTTTTAAGTTAAATTAAGCCAAGGAGGCAAGTCTCTTTAAATAGAGCATGTGATTACCTTATCAGGGAGAATTCACAAAGGTATTTGTTTATCATGCAAATTAAGGTACAATAGTGGATTTAAATCCCCAACCATAATAGTTGATTAAATTGCTCTGTATGTCTCATAAAAATTCAATCAGAATCATATAGCATTTTATCTGATGGGATTTTATTAGCTAAAAAGAAAAGTAGTTGAACAATTCAATCAACTAAATAATCTAAATGATTAGATGATGAATTGGCCTGCAGTTTACTTTTTATTTATTTTTTATTTTTTTAATTACTTAATGAATTTTATTACATTTATAGGTGTACAACAATCATCACAACCAAATTTTATAGCATTTCCATCCCAAACCCTCAGTGCATCCACCCACCCCCAAACTGTCTCCTTTGGAAACCATTAGTTTTTCAAAGTCTGTGAGTCAGTATTTGTTCTGCAAAGTTCATTTGTCCTTTTTTTAGATTCCACATGTAAGTGATAGCATTTAATGTTGGTGTCTCATTGTCTGACCGACTTCACCCAGCATGATAGTTTCTAGGTCCATCCATGTTGCTATTTAGAAAGAGATACTGTTTTTTAAATTTTCTATTTGTTTTTGGCTAACTCATATATGAAGTAGTTTTCAGTGACATAATTAACTTTCTAAAATATAAATTATTCATTCCTGCCTTCATTCTATAAATATACGTTGAAGTCACTCTTTTGTATTGAGTTTTGTAGGCAATAAAGGACAAAGTTTGCATTAAAAATATATATATACTTGATTTATTGTTCTGTGACTAGACTTCTGAAGCATTTCATGACATTTATATGTATGTGTTCATTTGTAGATGTTTGTGGCCATGTGTAAGTCTGAGTGTGTAAGTAGTTTATACACTACTTATAAGTAGTAAGTGTGCCTGAATAGGTGTGTGTATGTGGGAATTTGTGTGAAAATATGTTTGAGAGTATAAGCATTGTATAAGTTGTTTGTACATATAGGTAAGTAGTCATGGAGAGATAAACCACACTCAAATTTAGAGTAAGGGCAACTTCAGCAAAGTAGGAAAGTAATTAAGAAAGGATAAATACATCTTTTGATGGTTTGACAGATGTGGTCCTACCAAGTATTTGTTCTTTCCTACTCAGAGGTGATATCAATAGCCAATTAAAAGAAGAGGTGTGAGGAAACTTTTGGAGCTGATGGATATTACCTAGATTGTGGTGATGATTTCCCATGTATATGCATATGTCCAAACTCATCATTTTACACACTAAATTGGTGCATTTCTTTGTGTATCAGTTATATTTCATTAAAGCTGTTAAACATAACCAATCAGAAAAGGTGGGAGGGAGTGGGTGGGATTCTGAAAAGATAGTAAAAGTAGTGGAAACAGTTTTTTGATATGTGTGAATTTTTACACACACACACACAGATCACAAACATACACACACATCGAAAGAAAGAAAGAAAGGAAGAAAGAAAGAAAGAAAGAAAGAAAGAAAGAGAAAGGAAGAAAGAAAGAAAGAAAGAAAGAAAGAAAGAAAGAAAGAAAGAAAGAAAGGAAGGGAGAAAGAGAAAGAAAGAAAGAAAGAAAGAAAGAAAGAAAGAAAGAAAGAAAGAAAGAAAGAAAGAAAGAAAGAAAGAAGGAAAGAAAGAAAAAGCAAACAAGCTGCAAAAATACAAAAGCATTCACTGGAACATGCAGCAAAGCCCTTTCAAGAACAGTAGAGAACAGCTGATACTGGAAGGAGCTTTGCCCACTGAATAAGTATAAGATGTCTGAATGAGATCTGATGGGGATAGAACAGGCAAACCTAAGTGAACTCTGGAAACAGACTGATAATGCTTCCTTATAAGTCAAAGACACAGACTAGGAGAAATAGCTGGGAGTGGAGTCAAAATTGAATGGAATGGAGGTAAGCAGAGGTAAAATAAAAAGTCGAAATGAAAGTGGGGAAAAGAAATAGAGCTGGGAAATCTCCGAAAGTAAGCAATTACATTTTTTCTAACATTACACCAAAGATAAACCAGGGAACTTTACAAACTCAAAACCACTAACTAGAGAACAGACAAATCTTCTATGCAGAGGGTTCCCATTGTGGCTCAGCAGAAACGAATCTGAGTAGCATCCCTGACACCTTGCTCAGTGGTTTAAGGATTCACCATTGCCATGAGCTGTGGCGTAGGTCGTAGATATGGCTTAGATCTGGCATTGCTGTGGCTGTGTCTCTGGCTGTGGCGGGTGGCTACAGCTCTGATTCAACCCCTAGCCTGAGAACTTTCATATGCTGCAGATGCAGCCCTAAAAAGCTAAAGAAAAAAAAACCTTCTATACAGAATTCCAAATACTCCACCCTCAAGAAGGTGGGCAGAATTCCTTTACTGTAGGCTGATTGTAGTGATTTCCTTCTAAAATGTGTAGTACAGAAAGGATGGAAATGAGTACCTTTGGAGTGAAGAAATTGTATAAAAACCATCTCAGCTAGGTGCTCAAGGTCAGCATTATCAATGATAAGTCATGGTGATACACATGGTGCAATATGATGAAACGGCACTTTAAGATCTTCCTCTCAAAATTCATCATTCAGTCTAAAAATGAAGAAAACACAAGAAAAATCCTACAAAAGACCAGACTAGAACTTCTCAAAACTGTCAAGCTTATCAAAAACAAGGCAAGTCCAAAAAACTGTCATCGTCAAGAGGAGCTTAACATAACAACAAAATGTAAAATAATTTGGTATCCTAGTGGGATCCTAGAAGAGCAAAATAACATTAAGTGAATCATTGAAAACATCTCAATAAAGTGTGGACTTTAGTTAATAATGCATTGATGCTGGTTCACTAACTGTGGTAACTATAACATACTACCATAAATGCCAATAATAAGAGAAACTAGTGAGGGAATTCTCTGCATTATATTCATAAATTTTCAGCAAAACTAAAGGGATTCTAAAACAAAATATTTATCTTTTTAAAAAGTTATGTGAACCAAATATCCTTTGAAAAGTTTACCAAAACTGAATTCAAATATTGGCACGCCTGAGCCATAAAACATATCGTAACAAATTTGAAAGAATGGAAATCACATGATGCTTGCTCTCACATCGCAATGAAAGTAAACTAGAAATCAATAACAGACACATAACTGGAATTTCCCCAATACTTGAAGATTAGACAACATACTTCCAAATAACAAAATCAGTCTAAGAAATTAGATAAGCAAATTTTAAAAAAAGAATTTAAAATGGAAGAAAAAATATCACCGCAAAAATTAAGACTAATGGAGTTCCCGTTGTGGCTCAGCAGTTAGTGAACCCGACAAGCATCCATGAGGACGTGGGTTTGATCCCTGGCCTCGCTCAGTGGATTAAGGATCCGACGTTGCTGTGAGCTGAGTTGTAGGTCGCAGACGTGGCTGGGATCCAGCATTGCTGTGGTTGTGGTGTAGGCCAGTGGCTACAGTTCGATCGGACCCCTAACCTGGGACCCTCCATATGCCATGGGTTCAGCCCTAAAAAGACCAAAAATAAAAAATAAAAAAAATAAGACTAAGGAGTTCCTGTAGTGGTTCAGTGGATGAAGAGCCAACATAGTGTCCATGAGGAGGCAGGTATGATCCCAGGCCTCACTCAGTGGTTTAAGGATCCAGCGTTAGTACAAGTGTCTCTGTAAGTCACAGATGCAACTTGGATCCAGTACTGCCGTGGCTGTAGCATAGGCCTGAGGCTGCAGCTCTGATTTGACCCCTAGCCTGGGAACTTCCATATGGTGTCACAGGTGCAGCTGTATAAAGAGAAAAAAAAAGAGACTAAATTAGAAAAAAAACCCAAGGGAAATGAACATAGTAGATAGTATCATAAGTGAAATGGAGATAAAAAGAAGAAAACATGTAAAGCAGTGTAAAAGACTATGGAGAGAAAATCCCCCTTTTTCCCTACCTCCTTGATTATCTGGTTGGGGCCATGCAAATTAGACTGACAAAATCATGTTAACAAAGACAAGCAAACAGAAGTTTATTAATATGGGCATCATGCATCTATGTGGGAGAACTTGTAATGTGTAACCCAAAGAGGTGTTAGAACTTGGGGTTTGTGTGGCATCTGAACAAATAATCAAGTTTGTAAAGGAGTTCCCTTCATGGCTCAGCAGTTAATGAATCTGACTAAGATCCATGAGAATGTGGGTTCCATCTCTGGTCTTGCTCAGGGGGTTAAGGATCCAGCGTTGCCCTGAGCTGCGGTGTAGGTCACAGAAGTGGCTTGGATCCCGTGTTCCTGTGGCTGTAGCATAGGCTAGCAGCTGTAGCTCTGATTGGACCCCTAGCCTGGGAACTTCCATATGCCACTGGTATGGCCCTAAGGAAAAAAAAAAAAAAGTTTGTGAAGAAGTGACAAGACAAAGGAAATGGGTTTTAGACTTCCAATGGGAATAAATCATCTGAAGGTAAATATATATATTTTGGCTGAGCCCACAGCAGGCAGAAATACCGAACCACAGCAGTGACAATGCTGGATCCTTAACCCACTGACCCATCAGGGAACTCCCATCTTTACTCGTCTTTGTAGCCATAAACTTCCCCAAGAGAAGAGATTTATTGCAGTCCTAATATCTCAGAACTTTCTGCTTCTAGTCAGATAGGAGAAGCCCAGGGAAAGCTTATTTTCTGTGTTTGTTGATTCTCATTTACCTCTAGTCAAAATAATCATTATGTTAAAGTGGCATATTTTGGGGCAGGATATTCTAATCCCCAACAAGACATACAAGAATTGGGAAGAAAATGACAAATATGGAAAAGAAGCCAAAAAAAGGAAATCTAGCCTATGGATAATAGAAAGCACTGAAGAAAAAAAAAAGAATATTCAAAATTAAAATTTAAATGAACTTTTTTAAATTGAAAAGGAAACTATGTAGTGAAAGAGTATAGCACACACAGGACAATATCAAGCCAGCAGGAGGAACACCAATAATTTCCAATGAAATTATTGAACTAGAAACAAACAGAGAAAAAGTACCTTTGGGTAATATTGCAGAAAGATGAAGGTACTTATTAAGAAAATTATTATCATCAACCAGTTAGAAAGCAATACTTTGTGTCAGAAGGAAATAAACTAAAATATTTCAAATACTCCGTGAAAGAAAAGCCGAGGATTTTAAGAAAACCCTCAAATTTTCAATTACAACAGAGAAAATTGAACTGTTATGAACTCAGATAATATTGTCACTGTGATCTCTTCCTAAACATTCAAGTAGAGAAAAAGCTTTAGACACTAAATGACGAAAGAGACATTGACATAAAAATTAATGGTGAGCATTAGATATATAGTTGCTGGTAAACATAAGGAAATATGAGATTTTAAAAAGTGTGTGTAAAGGCTCTATGATCTCAAAAAGTAAATGTAAGAATAAAAATGGGGAGAGATTAGATTTGTTTTTAGACCATTTTCATATGGTATATTATCATTGTTAATCTATGTGTTGTGATTTAATGTGAGATAAAACATGAGTATTTATCTTATCCTATGTCGTTAGAACCATTCTTGGAATAGAATAAAGGTAGAAAATGATGAAATAGAGGCTCTGAAGTTCTATGAATTGGAAATAGCAGACTGAATAAATTTCCTAACTCTGCTCATTGAAAAAGCCCAGAAGCAGTGATTGACTTAACCAATAGCAAAAAGCATCTCTACACCAGATTTTGTAAACTATCAAAGTATCAAAGATGGCTAGGGTCATGTGAAAAGGATTCAGGACCCAACTCAAGGAAACTCAATTTGCTCAAAAATCACAGGGGAAATTTGAGTCTTGATAAGGACAGTAATTCCAATGGATTAAAAGCTACCAAATATATGCAAATAAATGAATGTGCAGTGGTTTTTCTAAAAATATTAATTGATTACATTTAGAGGATGATGGGAAAGAAATTATCTTGAAAATTGATTGAGGGAGATAAGCATTTTTCTTTCATTTCCTATAGGAATAATCATTGGAAATTTCATCTTATAAAATTATTCTAGTCATGAAATGAAAATAAAAGGATAAAACTACCACAAATCTGCAACCTCCAATGAATTATTGAATCTAGGTGTTCAGCAGTAATGGCTGCTAATATCACAAAAATAGAGATAATCAGACATCAAATGCTTCCTGATGAAAAATCACAAAATTACTGATTATCTTGCCAAAGTAACCAACCTGAGTGTGATCAAGCCTTGGGATTCAGCTGCCAATTTGCAGCAAATAGAGGACAGAAGAGAATGGTAAGCTAGACCATGAGTGCCACTAGCATTCACAAGACTGATGGGAAAATCCACAGATCAGATGTCCTGGCTTCTCCAACAGAAACTCTAAAGAACGGGAAAAAATGGAGAATCTGAGGATTAATGTAAAGCTTAATACAACATGTCAAATAAAAAGGGATGACCAAGTCTAAACTATAATTTCTAGAGATACACACTTGGCTACTAAATCTACCCAAAAGTCAGAATAATGGTTAATTTCAGGGAATGAGAGGCAGTAACTGGAGAGGGGTTCCATGGAGAGCTTCTTGGGTGCCTAACAAAAGCAATTTAATTATGGTGATGAGAGATGCTGGAGACCATCTAATACGTGGACTATTTCAAGAATATATTTAGTTTTGTAAATTTGAAAGTATTCTTGGCAACTGTATCCAAAAATGTCCACAGTTAAATGAAATCAAGAACATACTTATGCTTTGCTTTGTTTGTTTTCACAATAAGTAGAAATTTAGAGTTTAAATTTACAGGGATCTGAATCTCAGTTTGGTTCTAACAATTAGTACTGTGGCGTTAAGAGCAGAAAGAAAAGGAAAGAATTATTCATCCTTATGAAGAAATAAGGAGCTACTCATTCATTCATTATCAAAGATCTGTTTATTCAGTATTTGCTATATACAAAGCAGTAGATGTGACAGATTCAGTAATGATGAAATCAGTGCAACTATATTCATCTTTGATAAATCCTGAATAAACCCTGCCCTAAACCAGAATTATAGGTACACAGGAACCCCACAGAAACTTTTACTAAAATTGTGTGTGTGTGTGTGTGCGCGCGTGTAACTATGCAAATATTTGGGGAAGGGAAAAGAAAATCCATACCTCATGCAGATTCTTAGAAAGTGCTGATAGTTTAAATGGATTTTCCAAGTCTCCTTCTGGTTTTAACTTTCTTATTTTATTTTGCTTATTTATTTATTTGTCTTTTCTAGGGCCAAACCCTCAGCATATGAAGGTTCCCGGGCTAGGAGTCAATTGGAGCTATAGCTGCTGGCCTACACCAGAGCCACAGCAATGCAGGATCCGAACCATGTCTGCAACCTGTACCACAGCTCACAGCAACGCCAGATCCTTAACCCACTGAACAAGGCCAGGGATGGAACCCAAAACCTCATGGTTCCTAGTTGAATTCGTTAACCACTGAGCCATGATGGAAACTCCATCTTGTTTAATATTGTGAAGTATCATAGATAATATTCCACTATTCTCCCTCTTACCACTTTCTAAAATTAGTCTTAGATCCTGGCTAATGTTCACATTTCACTTTAGTCTTAAAGGATAGAATGCACTAGTTTGAATTATGAAAATGCCATTAATGTCATAAATGAAACAGTCAAAGCTTGAAAAGAACTGGGAAAGATGTTTTCTTGTGTTACAATGTACATAAAATGTTAAAATTAGACAAGCCTTCAAGGTAATGCTGAGCAGGAAGTTATTACCTATCTCTCCATTTGAATTTAAAAACATACATGTCATAAATGCATGCAGTCATATATGTGCATGTATAAAAATATATATGAATGCATTTTGTAGTCTAAAAATTTTAGCCTAAAAATATAAAGGAAAGAAAAATTTGCAATTCAAAGAAGACTACACTATGTCTAGAAAATCAAAATTTGTAGGGTTATCTCCCTGGAAAGCAAGAGTAAAAAGGGAAAGATAATTGCATTGCAATTCAAGTTCCAAAGCACAAAACTCTATCTAGAAAATCACAGTCATCATGTGCATGAATAAAAATTTGCTATTGCTTGGAGACTGTGATTAAAAAAATAAAGTAATATCAGGGAGAATATTGAAGCTGACAGTCCAAATACAGGAAAAAGTTAACTGATTCTTCTAACCTCTTAGGAGATGGCATCAAGGTTGAAAATGTGTTCCTTCAGTTACTTTTCCTAGAGAAAATAGGAAAAGGAAAGATTCTGGGGGAATATAACTTTAAGGAAGCCATGGAAATAAGCATTGGCCTATGTCTCTTGGGTCTAAAACCAATCAAGTCTGGCTTAATAAGAAACAGGCTTTTGAAAAATGTAATATTCTACCTTTTTTTCTTGCCATGAGACATCTGTGTTTTTGCTATGAACAAATGCTTTTGTTATTTTAATCTAATAAGAGAAGTGGTAGAAAAGTAAGGGTGCCTAGGCAGGAAAGGGCAGGATCCTGATACATATGTTCTTAGCTGACTATCATCACTCAATTTGCTAAGATTTAAGCAACTAGAGAAAGCAAAGGATATAACCCCAAGGATGGCAATTTCACGGACTTACAAAGTGTATTTACAGGAAAACAAGGAGTTTAAAGTTGTCTCCTAATGTTCTTTTCCTGGGCTCACATTGGTGCCACACCAAACCGTGGCATGGGCAAGATCGGAGCCCAACCTTCAACAGGACCTGTCAAGGAGCGTACAGCTCAAAAAGGAATCATAAAGAGGGAGATACTAACCCATAGGAATGCCGCTGCCATTTTTGTACAGACTAAGATAAGCAGAGAGTCCAGGCTGTGGTTAAATCAACATATACCAGGCAAATTCACTATATGATGCCAGACAAGGTGTCAAATGGCTCTGAGTGTTTGTTCCATCTTCTGCAGTACGATGATGTATAGACTTTGACGGTGTGTGCCATGAAGCATTTTCCAGATGCTTTTTACAGTGTATAAAACTCAACCAGATTTGGTGGGGAGATTGAAGTACATATAAAAATACCAAGTTCTGTGTCCTGGTCCAGACTTAACGTCAGAATTTTTGGTAAGAAATGGGTTGAAGCCTAAGAAACTGCATTTTAACAAATCCCTCGGGTGATTCTTATACACACCAAAGTGAGAGAACCACTAATATAACTCCTTCCACCTCTTTTATAGACACTTTTTAAAGAATTACAATTATTTTTTAAAATTTAATTTAATTTAATTTAAATTTTGAGGAGAGGCCATTCAAATAGCATGGCTGGTTGAGTGAATCGCCCCCAACTCCTACGTTCTGTTTTTCACAGTTCCACAGGCTCAGTTCTTCTTATTGTATTATGTTCTCTTTGTAATATACATTATTATACAAGGTCCATCAGAAATGGGATAGATTTGATTGGGGGCTCTTGAACATGGTAGCAATGGGTAAGTGTCCAACAGGGACCAGTTTGGGCTTGAAGATTTGAATTGTTTTCTAGAGAAGTCTTACTGATATGGGGGAAATTTAATCTTGGTTGGACATTTACCAGTCTATTAACTCTTCAGTCAGTTTGAATGCTGGTAGAATGCAAGGACAAAATTTTCATACTCTTTTTATACCTTCTTTTCATGAAGAGATGTTCCATCAAACCAGAGGTTTATGTTTTCAAGTCCTTAATCACTATTGCTCAACAAACATTTACTGCGGTGTTTTATTGGTAAATGTAGTTTTCACTTTATAGTTAACAAAAGTCACTATTAAATTTGCCCCATATGGCCCACACTGTTTTAGTTATCTTTATATGGCCTGATATCTATGTTAGTTTCCCAATAAATATTCATCCCTTTCCTCCCATCCTTAAAAGTCACAAATTAGTTAGACTTTTCCCAATTCTCAATTGGATTATTACAGTAGTTCCCTAACTAAATTCTTCCAATCTCATTTCTTTGTTTTAGAACAGGTACATCTCACCGAATTATTTCTTTTTTCAACTACCTTCAATGATATTGTCAGTCGAATGGTGTCTAACCTCCTCATCTAGAGTACAAGCTCTCTGTAATCATGGGGTAACATACTTCTCTAGGTATTTTTGAGAAGTTGACCTCTAGAAAGCAAGGAGTGGGTTCTGTGGCTAACCAAGGAAATGTGCTTTAGAGAAGATTTGATGCAAATTTTGGCATCATGAGTGGTTGATGCTTGAGGAAGTTAGTGTGGCCTACAGGAAGGGGCCCCCATCTAGACATTCTTCTCTAAGCTGTCATCTCATTACCCAGCCTAGTGCCTGTTGAAAAGTCCCTTAACCACATGGCACCTGCATTTCCTTGCCTTTAAAATGTAGGTGAATATGCCAGATCCCAATCTTCTCAAATGGATCACTTACAAGATAAAAAATACTACTGTCATTTTAAAAGTATACCGTAGCAACAAGATATTGAATTCAGCACTTTCTAGTGGCCCCAAATAGGACACCATAAAATTAATGAAGCCAAAGCCATTTACTGAAATATTTCTCAGTGCTTTGATAGGCTGAAAGAGGCTCAAAAACTTGCTATAATTTCCTTGCCTGTAGTGTGATTTTTGGTATCAAGTTTTTAACTTATTCCTTGGTGGTCATTGTAGATTTACATACAGTGGTAGGAAATAATACAGAGATATCCCAAATACCCTTGCTTCAGGCTCCCCCAGTGGTGATGTATTACATACCACACCACAATATCAAAATGAGGAAACTGACCACGGAGTTTATTTAGATTTCAGCCTTGAGACTTGTTTAGATTTCAGCAGATTTATATGCACTTCTGTGTGCGTATGTTGCTGTATGCAGCTTTACTACATTGTAAGTTTGTGTAAATGCTACCGTAATCAAGATACAGGAGAGTTCCCTTCACAAGTATCCATCTTGTCTCCCTTTTATAACAAGACCTACTCCCTTTCCAACTTCCCCACCCATATCCCTAACCCCCTGTCCACCATGGATCTATTCTCTGTTTTCATAATTTTGTCATTTCGGAAATATCATACAAATGGAAACATATAATAAGCAAACTTAGAGCATTGACTTTTTCCATCCAGCCTCCAAGTTATGCCATATATCAATAACTCACTCCTTTTTATTTCTGAGGAGACTTCCGTGGTATGTATACACCATGGTTTGTTTAACCGTTCAACCTATAGGACATATAGGTTGTTTCCATTTATTGGCTATTTATGATGGTCTAGTTAATTATAACAAGGCTATTTATCTGTATTTAGAGGAGGGAAGCAGGGAAAAGTGCTTTGTTCATGTCATTTCATTCCTTGTACCTATTCTTTATTCTCAGGAATATCAGTTTAAATAACGTGATTCCTCTTTTTCTGTTTTAAAATCTGTGCTTTGGGTATTGATTCCAGATGTGGCCTTAAATTTATAGGACAACAAAGACATTTTGGAAAGAGGAGTTACTCCTCTAAAATATTTTAGATGGAACAAATACACATCTGAATATAAATTTGACCTATATAAAACATAATTAAGCCAACATTTTAAATGTAACACACACATACATACTCACTTACTTTAAACTTCTTATTTATGATCTGTTAGATAAAGCACTTTTTTTTTTTTTTTGTCTTTTTAGGGTTACACCCGCAGCATATGGAGGTTCCCAGGCTAGGGGTCAAATCAGAGCTCTAGCTGCTGGCCTACACCACAGCCACAGCAACGCTAGATCCGACATGCATCTGCGACCTACACTACAACTCACTGCAACATCAGATCCTTAATCCACTGAGCAAGGCTGGGAATAGAACCTGCGTTCTCATGGATACTAGTCAGGTTCCTTAACTACTGAGCCATGATGGGAACTCTCTTCAGTTTCTTTTTTTAATTGAATTTTCCTCTAAATATTGCTTTAATTGTATTAAATAGATTTTCTTTTGCATAGTTTTAATGATTTCTAAAAGAAATTCTTCAGTTTTGATTTTGTATGTGGTTTTAAATAAATTTGGGAAGTTTTTAGTTATTTGTCCCAGTATTTTTCTGTTCTTCTTACTACATCTCTCTGATATTCCCATTATGTGTTTTTGGTATATTTAGCAGTTTCCCCCTTTTCTATGAGATCATTTTCCTTTTTCTTCATGCTTGTTCCTTTGTTTTTCATACTGTATTGATCAGTTGATCTTCAAGTTTGATGATTCTTCCTTCTGATGTCATTCTCCTCCTACTGGGAGCTCCCCCTACTGGGAACTGAGAGAGGGATGCCTGTATTCTCGACTGGTAGGAGAGAAGAGCGTGGAAGGGGTCTTGCTTTTCCAATGGAGTTTTTATAGATTTTTCTTGATTAGGTATTTCTTCACTTGTATGCCCTGGAGACCATTTTCTGAAACTTTAAATGGTTGGCCGTGTTTTTTCTAATTAATTTTTATCTGTTTCAATGGGGATTAGGTCCACAGAGTGTCACATACTGTTATGTTGAAAATCAATTTTCCTTTATATTATGTTTTATCATTTCAAATTATTGATATGGTTTCTGTATCCCATCTAGAACAAGTGATTTTGATAATCAGACAACATCTACTTCAGAAGCCTGTGCATGTTCTTTATAGGGAAAGATCATACATGTATTTTTAAATAAAAGATTACGTAGAAGGCAGATGGTGATTTTAAAATAAAATGCTTCTTCGAAAACATTCCTATTTCTTTTTTTCTAATCTGTTGTGCTGATCAACACTGCTTCATGTACCAACAATAATAAATGAAACTAAGCAGAATTAGAGAAACACTGTAAAACACGCCCCTTAAGAAGATTAACCTCATATTAAATTATACACTTGCTATGGAATAAGAAAAGGTAGTGAGCAATCAAAAAGAAAGTATTAGAACAAATCAAAATGTGTCAGAAAATAAAATTAATTCAGTTTAAAATCCTTTCATGTAAATTATGAGTAGTGGTAACACAGACATCATAAATAACATTAAAGCGGTAGACATGTTTTAGTGGGAGATCAAATGTAAGAATCTTATAAAAATTTCACACTGAAATTTGGCAGATGAAATACTCTGGATATTAAGAATTTAGCCCAATGATAAATTTGCTTTTTACATGCATGCTTTCTGTTGAAAAATCAATACACTTTTCAGCTTGAAATAACCTACATAAAATTGCACCATAAACAGGGTTAAACTTTTCCATCAGAGTGTCATTGAGAGAAATAAGACACTAGGAGGTTAAGAACTTTTCCTATTTTTCACATGGTAAAATGGCTCCAAGAAACTTCAAAACAGCTTCCTTTTAAAGAAAAGAAATTACAAATAGATAGAATATTCTAGAAACCTAGGGTCAGGATTTCAGGTTCTTTGAAAAGTTGAAGGGAATGAATAAGAAGAATGTGAGAGATAGGTCAAAAATATTAGATGACACTATGACTATTTTAAGGTCATAAGAAATTTTCCTGAGATCAGAATTTTTGTTCAAAACAATTTGATTTATAGCTGAAATAATGTAACTGGGACCTCTACTTTATTCACTATTTGTGAAGCACTGATGAGTAATTTTGCTCAGATGTTTTGATAAAACTTTTGGCTGTCACTCAATTCAAAAACTGCCAGAATTGACATTTTTATGAAATGATCTCCTGAAACTGCTGAGTTTTAATCTGAGGAGATATAAGCTTTAGTTTCATAATGAAACTCAAGCAGCTCAGTTTAGTCCAAGTTTCACAAGAACATAAAACCAAAGACTACTGAAAACAATCACTAAACTTGATACATTAAATCCAAACTCATAACTCTGCTTTAACTATCATGGCTGTATTAATAGTATGCTTTTAATCTTGTCTTTGAAATCCAAATATCTGGAATGATGTGTGAAATTTCACCATAAGTCAGAGCCAAATTATCCCTTATCAGAACCATGTTTTACTTCATGTTCAAGCTGTAATTAAACCCTGGATTTCTGACTATGAACTTTTGCATTTATCCATCGGGCAAACATTAATGAGTGTCTACTCTGCGTCAGCCCCTGTGATATGTTCTGGGCATATAAAGTTGAATGGGGAGTTATTTGTCTTCACAGAGCTAATGGTAAGGAAATCATCATATACTGTGACCAGTGTGATGCTTTTAGAATCACGAGAGAATAAAAGGGGAGAAGGTAAATAGTACAAACCAAGGCAGAGTTGAGGAGAAGTTTCCAGGGAGGGACACTGAACATATTCTAAGGGACTAAACACTAGGGATGTGGGCAGAGGAAAGACAAGAGAGTGTTCATTCATTCATTCATTCATTTATTCATTCAACAGTGCCCTCACTGTGCACCTGGTATGAGCCAGCACACCCAGCAGCAGGTGTGCAGGGAGTGCAGCAGAGAAAAGCTTTGCCCTCATAGGGTCCTTGGACCACATAGGACATAAGCCTCCTGGGGCCCTCCTAGTTGAGGGTGAATAAGCTACGTTCATCTGGTTCATTGGAATCAAAAAGAACCTCCACACGCCTGCTTCAGAAAATAATTTTAAGAGTTGTATAAAATTCATTCAATATAAAACTCTAAATTCAGAGTTCCTGTTGTGGCTCAGTAGGTTAGGAATCCGACAAATAGCCATGAGGATATGGGCCTGCCTGGCCTTGCTCAGTGGGGTAAGGATCTGGCATCACTGAAAGCTGCAGCATAGGTCACAGATGCAGCTCTGATCCAGTGTTGCTGTGGCTGTTTCATAAGTCAGCAGATGCACTTCAATTTGACCCCTAGCCTGGGAACGTCCATATGTCACAAGTGTGGCCCTAAAAAGAAAAAAACAAGAACAAAACAAAACCCTCTAAATTCATGGGTCATGAGTTGAGCTCTTTCCCTGAGCCCATCCAAGCCTTGCTCATCATCTGAGTATATAAATTCTTATTCAAAATTCATTAACCAAAAATATATCATAAGAAATTATCCCTACACAAAACTTTCAGGTAGTTTTGCCTGAAGAGGGTTTATTGTACTATCCTTAAAAAAAAAAAAAAAGTTACTTTTAGTGTTATTGTAAAGCAAAAATTTAAAAGGAAATTAAAAAATAAAAAATGAAGGCTGAATCTAGGTTAGACATTGTATTTTACCCTCATTTTTGCTTAGATACTTAACTCTCTGGGAATTCATCTATCTGTGATATTAAGAAAGAAACTTTCATTGACTTTGATTCAAAATCATCTACTGCTTTTTTAAGGTATATAAAGTAGCAGATGGTATAAAGATTAGGACTAATTTAGCATATATACTCTGCCCTGTGGGCCAATTACCAGATCTTTATGATACTCACTTCCTCGTGTGATTATTAAATTTTGACCCTATTTTGTGTGTAATGTTTCATTAATGTAACATTAATGTTATTTTAAAGAATACTCCTTTTATTTTAATAGGTTGCCTTCTTTTTTTAACCCCCTCTCCCTTTCAGTCCTTCAGCCCAAAACTTAGGAGCAAAATTGCTTTTTCCACCTGAGATATATTTATCTAACACATGAAAGAGATTGGGCAGAAGAAGGTCTGCATGTCACATCCTGAAATAGTAGCATTTCAGAGCACCTTTCCAGTTGTCACCATCCATACCCTCCAGAAGTATGGTTTCAATTTTGCTCTTGAAATACGAGTCAAGCTATGTTGCCCACACATATTTTTCCCTGTCATAACATTTCACTTATTCTGTAGTCTGTGGACAGTTTATAGGTTGCATCTTTTCCCTGGTCTTATTGAAATGGTATCTTCTTGCTCTTTGAATTCATTTTTCATTAGGGGAGGCAACACCAGATTTTGTGCCCAATAGACAGGAGCATCTGGCCTGAGCATGTGTCTTCAGTGCTGAGAGTTGCCCCTAGTAATGAACAGCAGTCACATGCCACTTAGGAGAGGTGACTATGCCAGCTCTTCTGCCCCCTGCATGTACTTTTGTAGTCATTAATGATCTGTCCCACATCCTCACCCCAGGAATTAATCAAGCACGTAATATCCAGAGTAGAAACAGCTTGAAGCAATGATGCGATGGACTGGAACTTAATCACTGTCTCTTCTCTGTTTCATAGTAGTTCTGTAAGTTCACAGATCTGGCTTAAAGTCCCACTGGACATTTTTCACATCTTGAGTGGAACACTGAAGAAGCACACCCAGAGCCTTGAGCTTTAGAGTTCTGAGTTTTGCAAAAGTGTATCACAAATTTAAGAATTTCTTCAAAGTTAAAAATTTTAGAGGTATCGAGGTACCTTCTTAAGTCAAGCAAAAGGATCAGAGCAAAATGTCAAGACACCATACTGGTTTTATCAGCAAAACAATGCTTTTCTAGTGTTACTCTCACCAAAGTTTTTCCATTAAGGTTGATTCCTTTAAGCAGAAAATATACTAGGTCTCATTGTTTTTAAAAGTGTCCATTATGTCAAGTCAAAAAGATATTTTTCATCATTTACACAATGTAAGTGTTTTAAAAGAAGAACATAAAGCAAATGATGTTTGATGTCAAGTATAAACTAAACAATAAAATCTGGCATGTTTTATAAGGAAATCTAGCCAGGGTAATATCAGGGGAAGAAAATAAAATGTAATAAAGAAGAATAGAATCATCTTATTTTTATACAGCACATTGTATTGTGTTGTATAAAGATGATTATATGAGAAGTAAATCACCAACATTGACCTCAAGAGTAATAACAGTCACAAAGCAACCTATGCTGTTTAAAACAGGTGGTGAAAAAATATGTCACAGTCAACTGTATTTTTTGATAAAAAGAACCTACACAAAATATGTGAAATCTGACTCAGTCAGTTTTCCATTTTGGTAAATACTATAGGATCTTGGAAGCCTGTAAGTTGTTACTAAAGGTTTGTTAAGGTTTGTTATGGGTTCCTTCAGATTAAAATGTTAGTTTCCTTTAAAAAAAACACTGGGTCTAGTATTGAACAAACCACAAGTTTATCAACACTGATGATGTGTATTTATATATAAGGGAGGAAAGAGTTGAGACTGGAAAAAAGAGGGGAAAATGCAATATCTATTACAAATTCCTTCCAGCTTTGAGCCTAAAATAATGTAAGAGGAGATTATCTGCAAAATATGAATAGCAATAGTTGTCTAAAAAAAATGAAAAAGAAACCAAGGGTAAAACGAACTGAATGAAAATGAAAATAGCTTGATATAAAAGAAAGTAGACACATTAAAATCAAGAGTAAAAATAATCAAATTGATGCCCCAGGTGCAAGGAAGATAGAAAAATATTTTAGAAACATTTGAGAGCTGAATTAAACAGGCTAAATTAATCTTTGAGCAATTTTCTTACTGGGGAAGATGGAATTCATTTTTTTCACCTTAGCGAATTTATTAATCTCCCCATGGGCAAAAAAGTCATTTACATTTTTTAAGTACAGAAAGATCTGTGGGTTTTCAAAGCAGTTTTATAAGATATGAGTCATCATTACAAGTGTGTGAACAATCCAGTTTGTAAAGTCCTTTAAGTCTATACTTATGGGTGATTTTAGAAGACTTTGATACAAATCTCAACATTCATAGGATTTCTTTCCTTGGCAAATTAAACAATAGAAGAGGAAGGACAAATAAAATTTTTAAAGGTTCTTCACTTTGTATTAAATAAAATGTAAATAAGTAATAGATTAAGTGCAGATTAATTCATTTATATGAAAATAGAAAGTGTACTCTATTTTTCGGAATTACTAGCTGATTCCTATTGTTTATGTTATACCAAAAACAAGCTATCCATTTAATATCCTAATATACACACATACATGCACATGTACACAGGTTGGCCATAAAGTACTTTTCATTTTGTCCCAGAAAAAAATAACCATAAACTCTCCAAGTTTGGAAAGCATTCAGACATTTATGAAACTAAATTTTTGTTTGAATTTTCAAATTACCAAAGCTTTTAGAAGCACATTAATAAAGCTAGGTGAATTACAAATGTTTCTTACCTGTGTTAGATAGTGGAACATAACATTTTGTTGATACTTGCAATGATTTTATCCTTTATTACAAAATTCATCATCTTATTACACTAGTAATATCACTTCCAATTTTATAAAATTTTATAAAAACTTTTAAATGGATAAGTGGTTTGCAGTGTGTGTGTGTGTGTGTGTGTGTGTTTAAACCAGCACTCAACTTCTTGCAGTATCACCAACACTAGTGATTTAAAAAAAAAACAAACCTACAAACTTCTATATTTTAATGTGAACTCTTCTGATTCTATACAGGAAAAAGCTAAAAGATTAAAGCTGCATCAGACAAATAAAACCCACCAATAGGCTAGGTTTGGGTATAAAATGCCAGTTTGAGAGTTCCCTGGTGCCTAGTGGTTAAGGATCTGGCATTGTTACAGCTGTGACTAGGGTACTTCTGTGGCACTGGTTCAGTTCCTGGCCCAGGAAATTTTACGCACGGTGGGTGAGTCAAAAAATAAAAATTAAAAATTAAATAAAATATCAGTTTGGACCTCTGTGAACATGGTCATTGTTTCACATACCACAAAAGCTCCATGGTGCTATGGGAAAGAGAGTTAGAAGAAAGGCCAGGAAAAGATAAAGTCCAGTACATTCCAAGCAAGGAGCTTGTGATACACTCTGCTACACAAGAAATAGTGCAGAATTACCAAAATATCCTGGGCAGTTGTGGAATGCCATGTAAACCACATTCGAGCAGCTATGCCTATTTAATATGTTTTATATACAGCAAGGCACTAATTCTAGTGATAATGACAATTTCCTCTCAACTTCAGCTTACAGTAATTAAATTAGTTACATTCTAGGTGTCTTTACCCCTTTAGATGGTGTCTCATAGTTTACAATGCAGGAAGATGGAGGCATTTTAAAAAAGTACAATTTTGATTTCTATTTTCATAAGTAACAGCTGATACTATTTGCTCATTTTTGAAACACAAATGAAACTCATTTTTGAAACTCATCTGTCAATGAAAGTGCGGTCCTGTTTCTTGCCTTTTGGTTGTCAGTGTTTGGGGAATGATAATACGTTTCCAATGTGAGCTCAGGAAATGCTCAATAAAATGTATCCATTCTTGTGGGTGGATGGATGAGAAATTCAACTCAAATGTAAACCACATGCTCGCAAAAACTTACATCACAGGAGGTGAATGCTTTTTAAAAAAAAATACTTGTCACATAATCTGGAGTCAGCCACAACAGAGATGGAATTCCCTTTGAAAATTCCAGACGGATGACTTTGATCAGACAATATTACAATAGCTACTTACATAAAACTGGGTCCAAGCTCTTTGAGGAGTTTTTGTAAAGGGATAGTCATTTCCTCTCAACTATCATTCACAAAATTAGCGAAATGGGTTGAACTTCGTGCACGAAGATGTGTTTCTAAATTGCCAAAGTGAATAATCTCTGATTTCAATGTACATGGTGCTTTCAAGCAAAACTTGAGAAGGAAGATGATTCATTCAGAGCTCTGTTTGTTCATTGAGGGTCTACCAGAATATTCTGTCCAGGCACAGCTTTTAGCAGTCAGGGGTCTATTGATGTTTTATGGAACTAAAAAAAACCACATGAAAGGGGTAAGTTATGTGTTGTTATGGACTGAATTGCGCTTCCCCCCACACCCCTCAATTTCATGCTTTGAAGCCCTAACCCCCACAACCTCAGGATGTGACTGTATTTGGAGATAAGTCTTCTAAAGTAGTAATTAAGCTAAATGCTTAGCTTCTGACTAGTGTCATAAGGTAAGGAAGTTTGGATCCACAGGGAGATACCGGCGATGGGCAGACACAGAGGAAACCAACACCACGTAAGGACACAATGAGAAGGCAGGCGGACATCTGTAAACCAAGGAGAGAGGCCTCAGGAGAAACCAACCCTGCTGGCACCTTGATCTTGGACTGCTAGCCTCCAGAACAGTGGGAAAATAAATGTCTATTGCATAAGCTACCAAATCTGTGGCATTTTCTTATGGCAGTCGTAGCAAACTAATACATATGTATTTAGCAGTTAGGTAACAAAGAAACAACCATGTTTATGCACCTATCTTCTTTTACAACTTTGACTCTGCAGAAAGTGTGCATAAAGATTCAGGATTACTGAGCAGAGAGCACAAATTTTATGAAGGAAATAGTTGTTGAGGAGTTCCTGCTGTGGAGCAGTGAGTTAAGGATCTGGCATCTCTGAGGTGGCTTGGTTTAGATCCCCAGCCTGATGCAGTGGTTTAAGCATCTGACATTGCCACAGCTGTGGTATAGGTCACAGCTGTGGCTTGGATTTGATCCCTGGCCTGGGAACTTCCATATGCCTTGTGTGCAGCCATGAAAGAAAGAGAGAAAGAGAGAGAAAGGAAGAAGAAGAAAGGAAGAAAGAAAGAAAGAAAGAAAGAAAGAAAGAAAGAAAGAAAGAAAGAAAGAAAGAAAGAAAAAGGAAGGAAGGAAGGAAGGAAAGAAAGGAAGAAAGAAAAGAAAGAAAGAAAGAAAGAAAGAAAGAAAGAAAGAAAGAAAGAAAGAGAAAGAAAGAAAGAAAGAAAGAAAGAAAGAAAGAAAGAAAGAAAGAAAGAAAGAAAGAAAGAAAGAAAGAAAGGAAGGAAGGAAGGAAGGAAGAAAAGGAAAGAAGGAAGGAAAGAATGAGTCATTGAGTATATCAATTGAAATTTCTATTTTTCCTAAGATCATTGCTGGTCAGATTTTAGAAGCTGGAAACAGATGGTTAAGGTTGGTGATGTTTTCATATGAATGACCATTAGAATGGAAAGATTTATACTCCCCAAGGTGGGGGAATAGGTCTGCAAAAACTCTGGAGGAGTAAAAGAATTATAATAAAATGAAACTTCAGAACACTCTAATAAGTGAAAGGTTTTTGACTTTTCACTTTTCTGATGTAGAAGACAGACGTCTTCCAACAGTTAGAAAAGACTAAGTAGAAATAAAATGAAGCATATATTCAAATAGGTATATTGTGACTAAGACCACTGAAGTACATGCATGAAAATAATCATTGTAACACAAAGTATATTTACAAAAAGATCAGAGGAAATTGTCCTTGCTCTATGACTGGCTTTCAAGTAGTCTCTATTTGATAAAATATTTAGAAACTATAAGTGGTAACTATGTATACATAGATATGCATATGTATATTTACTAATGATTTTAATATTAAGGATAAGTGACTATTTCTGAACATTATTTGGATTAATACATTTAAACTAGATTGTGCAAAGGGATCTCACTAATTGAAAGTAATTGTCAATTTCCTCTACTATTCCATCTTCTCAAAAAAATAAATGATAGGAAGAGATGACTGAAAGATGTGTTTTCAACATTTTTATAATTTATCAACCCCATTGCAGCATAACTCATTTAAAAGATGAATCTATTTTAAGTGAAGGGTGTGATGAGTTTGACAAATGCAACCACCATCTCCATAAAATACAGAATAATTCCTTTGTGCTTTTTCCTGGTCAGCCCCACCCACCTCCAGCCTTAGTCACCCATTGATGTGCTTTCCATTACTATCCATTAGATATGTCATTTCTAGATTTTCATATAAAGAGATTCATTCAATGTGTACTATCATGCCTGGCTTTTTTTCTTTGTATGCTATTTTTGAGACCCATCCATATTGTTGAATGTATCAGCAGTTTGTTCCTTTTTATTACTGAGTAATATCCTGTAGCTTGCCTATGGCCACAGTTTGTATATTGTGCACCAGCTGACAGATATGTTTACATTTATCTTTTTTTTTTTTTTTTTTTTTTTTTTTGCTTTTTAGGGCCGCATCCGTAGCAGATGGAGATTCCCAGGCTAGGGATCCATTCGGAGCTATGGCTGCCGGCCACAGTCACAGCCACAGCAACATTAGATCTGAGCCACATCTGCCACCTACACCACAGCTTAGGGCAACGCCAGATCCTCAACCCACTAAGGGAGGCCAGGGATCGAACCCGCAACCTCATGGTTCCTAATCGGATTCGTTTCCGCTGCTCCATGATGGGGAACTCCACAGATGTGTTTACAATTTTTGACTATTAGGAATAAAGCTATTATAGACAGTCAGGTGCAAGTTTTTGCATAGACATATATTTTCATTTCTTTTTGGTAAATACCTAAAAATGGAATTGCTAGATCATATGGGAAATGTATGGCTAACATTGAAGAAACTGCCAATTTCCCAAAGTGGGGGTATTATTTTACATTTGCACCAGAAATGTACAAAGTCCCAAAAGCAGACACTTTTTATTGCTGACATTTTTAATTTTAGCCACCCTAGGTTGTGAGTAGTGGAATTCATTTTGCTTTGGGTTTGCATTTCTCTGAGGGCCGATGATGTTGAGCATCTTTTCCTGTGTTTATTGGTCATTTGTGGTTCTTTTTTTTTTTTTTTTTGAAGCAACTATTCTAATATTTTGTTCTATTTTATTGGATTGAACTTCTTACTATTGAGTTGTAACTTAAGCATACAACTCTTTGGTCAAATATTTGTATTGCATGCATTTTCCCCATTCTGTGGCTTCCCTGTTTGTTTTATTAATTAATTCTTTTAAGAACAAAAGTTTTTTGAGGAAGGAAAATTACCATTTTTTAATAATGGTTAATGCTTTTATGTCTTAAAATGTCTTTGCCAGGAGTTCCTGTTGTGGCTCAGTGATAATGAACCTGACTAGTATCCATGAGGATGCAGGTTCAATCACTGGCCTTGCTCAGTGGGTTGAAGATCTGGAGTTGCAGTAAGTTGTGGTGTAGTTCACAGATGCGTCTTGGATCCAGGGTTGCTGTGGCTGTGACGATTCAACTGCTAGACTGGGAACTCCCATATGCCATGGGTGTGGCCCTAAAAAGACCAAAAAAAAAGTCTTTGCCTATCTCAAGGCTAAAAGTATTTTTCCTATATTTTATTTTAGAAATTTTATCATTTCAACTGTTACATTTAGGGCTATGAGTCATTTTGTTAATTTACATACATGTCATAAGATAAGAGTCAATGTTCTTTTTTTTTCTTGTCCCAATATCCCTGGTTAAAAAGTAAATTCATTATCCTTTTAATTCATTAGCATTCTTGGTCATATATCAATGTACCATATACATGTGATATATTTCTGGAGTCCCTAGTCTCAACCATTTATTTTTTTATATTTTGTAGACATATGCCTATCCCTGTTGCTACACAGTCAAAATTACTGTCTCTTTGTAATAATGAAAGACATGTTTAATTATTCCCTCAGTGCTCTGAAACAGACTCTATGGGAGTTAAGTAGCCAGGTAGGAACAGATTTGGAAATATTATCTTCAAATCAATGAGACAAATCTAATTTCCTTCAAATTACCTCTAAATAGAAGAATAAATATCCAAATTTATGAGACAGAGCTTCAGAAACACGAGGTCTATGGAGAGTCAAGTGGAAACTGGGTAGAAAGAGGACATGGCAGCATGAAGCCTAGAGATAATGGAATGCAGAGAAAATCTTTCCAAATCAGAGATTACCATCCTGAGCAGGAAATACTTGAAAAGTGAGTCGTGCCATGATGGCAGTAGCTGTTGGAAATCAAAATGAAGAGAAATTAAATCTAAATTACAATAAGCCCAGCACAGAACAGGTTTAAATGGAAAGTTAAGGTGAGACACAAAGAAAAAGCCAAAAGAATGAAAAAGTTATTCTAAAAAGTGGAATCACAGAGGAGGTGATATTAACAGAAGATGAGCAAAGACGATACATACATATAATTATTCATGGGGAAAATAAGAAATCAATAGAATATATTTAATATTTTAAATTGTTATCCTAGACAACTTCTTGGAAATAAATGAAGACCTATAGCTCTCTATATAATGAAGGTCCCCACTGTGTGTCATAGAAAACTGATGTGTCTTGATAAATCCATTATAGACTTAAAACAAAATTAAAGATTGAGAAAAAAGGAGTTCCCATGGTGGCACAGCGGAAACGAATCCGACTAGGAATCATGAGGTTGTGGGTTTGATCCCTGGCCTTGCTCAGTGGGTTAAGGGTCCGGCATTGCTGTGAGCTGTGGTGTAGTTCGCAGATGTGGCTCAGATCTGGCATTGCTGTGGCTCCGACACAGGCTGGCAGCTATAGCTCCAATTGGACCCCTAGCCTGGGAACCCCCATATGCTGCTGGTGGGGCCCTAAAAGGATAAAAGACAAAAAAAAAAATCATTCAGAAAGGAAAGAAAATCCTAATGACAAGACTTCTCGGCAACCACATACAAAGCAAGAAAACAGTGGACTAACATGTCAAAGAAATTCTACAAAACAGAGTGAGAATCAATGAATTTTATATCTAACTAAGCCATTGTGATTTACCAAGAAAAGTCAATCTATTGATCAGTGGCTTCTATTGACAACTGCATATGAAGCAACCAAAGAAAGGAGCAACATTTTCAGAAAATCAATAAAACAAATATGGAGTCAAGGATGTTATATTTAGCCAGATCATTCTTCAAATTTCAAGGCTATAGAAAAATAGTTAAAAACTTTCAAGATCTCAAGAAATACTCTATTCATGAGCCTAACCCAAGAAACCCAATAGAGCATGAGCTTCGTCCAAGTAATTCCTGAGAAACTTCAGCAAAGGCAGATGAATTTACTTTATCTATACCTCTAATACAAAAAAACATGAGAAAAATAACATGAAAATATAGTATACTCTGACAAGGCAACAGTAAAACAATTTAAAATCAAAGAATAAAAAAGGAAGTAAAATAAGTTCATTGATTGTTACATGGGTCAAAAGACAAAATTTAAAGTTAAAAACTAAGCAATAGGAGGAAAAATAAAGAAACAAGTACAAATGTAATCACTGCAACAAAATTCTATACTTCAGCAGGTACCCAAAGAAATTCTTAAAGAGTAATTAAAATAGATCACAAATATAGAGTACAATAGATCAAAATAAAGAATACAATAACATTATACATACTGTAACTGTAACAAAAATAACATTACACAATTGAGAGCTAATGGTCATACAACATTTCAGAATTAATTTGTTAAAAAAATTTTTCCCAAATACATTCAAAATGCAAAGCTGTACTATATACAAGAGACATATCTAAAAAAGTAACTTGAAAGAGCAAAAAAATTAAGAGATGAGCAAATATATACTTGGAAGCTGGAAATAATTAGATAAAATATAACAGCAAAAAATTCTGACCAAATAGCATAAAACACAGTAAAATAATACTTCACGAGGCTTAAAGGCTTATGACACTTATGATGCACCAAAGTAACACAACCTTCTTCATAAATCAGAACCAACAGACAAACAAAGAAGAAGTGAACAGAATGCCATAAAAAGTAGATTTTGTGGAAATCTGCCAACAAAGAAAATTCCAGGACCAAATCACTTTTCAGGTGAATTCTACCAAACACTTAAAGAAAAAATACCAACCCTTCTTAAACTCCTCTAAAACATAGAAGAGGAGGGAGTACATCCAAATGCATTTTGAAAGGTCAACACTACCCTGATACCAAAACCAGACAAAGACACCACAAGAAAAGAAAATGGAAGCCAGTATTCCTGATGGATATAGATGCAAAAATCCTCAACCAGGGAGTTCCTTTTGCGGCTCGGTGGTTAACGAACCCAAGTAGGATCCATGAGGATGAGGGTTCCATCCCTGGCCTCCCTCAGTGGGTTAAGGATCCGGCATTGCCTTGAGCTGTGGTGTAGGTCAGCAGCTGTAGCTTGGATTGGACCCCTAGCCTGGGAACCTCCATATGCCATGAGTGTGGCCCTAAAAATAAAATAAAGAATACAAACTGGATATAAACTTTATAAACAAGCAAACATAATCTAAGGGGATAAAATAGTGGTTTCCTCTAGGAGGTGTAGAGGCATGAGTGTTGCCTAGAAAGGGGAAAGACAGAGCTTTCTTGGGTCACAGGAATATACTATATCTAGTGCAGGGCATTGGTTAAATAGGTATGTACATTTATCGAAACATTAAATCTGTGCCTTTTACTATATGTAATTATGCTTCAATAAAACATTAAAATATAAAATAAATTAATAACACAAATGGAGCAACTTGAATATTTGTATATTAAACAACAGTATTAAATCTATGTTAAGTTTTTTGAGTTTTATGGGTGTATTATGGTTATACAGGAGACTACTGTTGATAGATGCATCTGAAATATTCAGGCATATAGCATCATGATCCTACAACTACCACTCAAATAGTTTAGTCAAAAAAAAAAAAATCCGTTTGTATAGAAAGAGAGAGGAGAAGCAAATGTTTCAAAAAGTTGATAACTGTTGAATCTTGGTAAAGATAATGGGTGTTTATTTTATTATTCTTGCAAATTTTCTATAGGTTTAAAATTTAATTTTTCAAATTAAATTTCTATAGCTTTAAAATTTTTCAAATTAAAAATGTTGGAAAAAACACAGGTGTCAAACAAAGATTCCTAGATAGAAATCTATTTTAGCAATAATGAGTTGGGTAACTCTTGAAAATCACTATTGGCTGATTCTGATTGGAGATGTGCACTAAACCCTTGAGGAATGGAATTAACTCACCTACAGCTTGTCATAGTAAGACATTTGAAGGTAATAATAAACTTACCACCAACCCTGGTCAAAATACATACAATCACCTGTCAATGCAGTAGCCATATCAATAGTTACCTGGATGTATTTGCTCTTCCTTTGGACTGAAATTTTCTAAAACACTTGCACTTAACAATCAACACAGAGAGAATTACAAAGTAATACTTGTCTTTAAGTGAGAATTTGATGTTGACAGGAAAATCACAGACTTAAAGAATTTGTTACTAAATCTTAACAACAACAAAATACAGCATCTGAAACCAGATTAGTGTCACATCTCAACTGAATAATGGCTTATATTCTTGCTTTGAATTTTAGTAGCAACTTCTTCGGGGTAAGTCAAATCTTCAACAAGCGAAGATAGCCCACCTCTTTTTATTTCCAAGAAGTGATCATATAATTTACACAGTTTGCTTTGCAATTAATCATGTAAGCAGATTTCTTCATTATTACATCAAAATGTCATGTATCTCATGAACCACAATAACATTTTTACTTTGTGTTGGTCCTACTACATAGATACAGTATACTCCTTAAGATCATGGACTATACTTCATATATTTTTGTATTCCCCAGTGATTTCCATATGACATAGGCCTTTAAAAAAATACTTGTTGACTGGAAATTATAATTGCACCTTTACAACTTTGTGGAATATTTGTTAGAGCAATGTCAGACAACCTTTTCATTTTGATGACTGTCACACTACATTTTCACAACCTTGCTATCTGACGCCAGGCAGAAAGCTCTGAAACAAGAAAGTATGTTGAAAAGGTAATTCAAAAATGGGGAGTTCCCACTGTAGCACAGCAGAATTGAATCTGACTAGGAACAATGAGGCTGCAGGTTCGATCCCTGGCCTCCCCCAGTGGGTTAAGGATCCAGCATTACCGTGAGCTGTGGTGTAGGTCACAGATGTGACTTGGATCTGGTGTTGCTGTGGCTGTGGTGTAGGCTGGCAGCAGTAGCTCTGATTGGACCCCTAGTCTGGGAACCTCCATATGCCACAGGTGTGGCCCTAAAAAAAAAACCAAAGAATTTTTTAATTAAAAAAATTAAAGGTAACTCAACAATGAAAAATAAGTGTGTCTTTTAAAATTGTTTTACTATATAATTATTTCACATAGTGAGGGATAGAGGGAATCCTCCTAGTCCAAAGTGCTGGTATTTAATTATCATCGTTTTATTAAAAAAAAAACAAAAAAAACTAAACTTGATCTAAATAGTAAAACTTACAGGATGATTAATTCTCACTGGAAGGCCAATGGTCAATACAAGGCACCTAATGAATACTACATGTAAATATTAGTTAGCAGAATCATACTGTAAAAGAAACAACTCTGGGAGTTCGATCGTGGTGCAGTGGTTAACGAATCCGGCTGGGAACCATGAGGTTTCGGGTTCGATCCCTGGCCTTGCTCAGTGGGTTGAGGATCCGGAGTTGCCATGAGCTGTGGTGTAGGTTGCAGATGCGGCTCAGATCCTGCGTTGCAGTGGCTGTGGCATAGGCCGGTGGCTACAGCTCCAATTCGACCCCTAGAGTGGGAATCTCCTTATGCCTCAGGAGCGGCCCTAGAAAAGGCAAAAAGACAAAAAAAAAAAGAAAAAACTCTGCATATAACTTAATTTTATTGGTTCTTAGACATCCCTCATTCCTTGCCAAGCTGTGTTTCATAACAATATTGCTCTCTGGTATTCTCTGTAAAACAAATGGCATTTATTGTATATCTCTGCATTTAAATTCTCAGTTAAAAACATCTATGTATTAATTTTTTATATTCTCTGGAGTTTGAAATTAGTAAGAGTTTTATATTTTTATTTATATTATTATGAACTTTAAACTTCCCGTAACATCAATGACATTCAGTAACCCCAATAGTCTTATTATCTTACAGGTATAATTATTTTTTAACTGGTTTGCAATTTTAGTCCTAGCTATTCAATATTAAAAGAAAACATATTGATTATTTCAAACTGGGTACATAATAGCGTCTTTAGGTTGAGTGAATAAGGATATTTGGTAAACATATGTTAGAATCGCTTCATCCCCTCCTCCAAAAATGTCAAGCTTTCACTAAGGAATTTTTTCAATAAGCTCAAGAACATAACTACCTATGGTGTCAATATGTTAAACGATTTTTAATTTTTAGACTTCACACATTTGCTAGTGCAGTTTCGCTCTGGCTTGTGAATTGGACACAGATTACACTGTCAATGATACCATTTTTAATCAGTACTCCATACACGAATAAGTGGAAAACACTTACTCTGAAAGCAGTTGATAGCATATCTCTTGGTGATAGTGGTAAGAAAAACTGGTTAAGAAAGCAGTTCTGGTCTGAAAAGTATGGGCAATATAGAGTGAAGAGAGCCCCAAAGTAGGGTATTTGAGGGATTAGAATAGAGTTAACAATAAAGCATAATAAAGATCAAGTCTTGGCCCACGGAGAAGGCTTGTGCAATTTTGATAATTAAAAAAGGTTTTACAAGTATTCGCAAAATTAATGCCAGGAGAAATAATGAATCATTCCTTATGGTGTTTCATAAATAACACTAGTTTTCCCTTGAACCTGTAAAGCTAATTATTATTATCCTAGCACACTGATGTGGATGGATTCCTTCCAGAATAATATTTTAAACCTAAAATATATACTGCTTCATAATTTACCAATTATACCTATCATGTTTCATTCGTCTATTTTATGACTTTAGACAATCACAGATTGCTGACTCAGCCCCACATTGAAGAGAAGTGTTCAGGGTCCAATAATCATTCTGTTTGGTGAAAATGAAATTAAAATGGAATTCAGAGGCCATGTGTCTAATACTTATTTCCATAATGTCAATCAACATGAATCAAAGGTCTTACAACATCACTGACATGGCCCAATGTACCCCAGGAGAAGACAGAAAGCAAAGAGAGAAGCGGTGTACTTTTGTTTGATGTGCTTACCTTTTGCTTAAGTAAGACTACAGTTTGTAATAAGAGATGGATTGAATCACACTAGTTTTTGAGTTAAATAAATGGTTTAGGGCTACTAAGATATCACTTGAAATAAGTGAATTGGAGTCAGTAAATGAGGCATAATGATCATGGTTCACAGGCTGCAGCACTTAATAATAGCATATGTTTATTGAGGGCTTATTATATATAATACCAACACAATCCATTAGAGATATAGTGTCAGTCACAAATGTAAGCTACATGCATAATTTTAAATTTTCTAGTAGCCGCCTTAAGAAGACATAAACAGAGAAAAAGAGTAAACAGGTTAAAAAAAACCCCTAATATATCAAAAATATGATCATTCTATATATAATCAACATTAAAAATTATTATGTTTTATATCACTTTGTGCTGAGTCTTCTAAATCCATTGTGCATATACACTTGCTCCTCATCTTTGGACTAGCCCCATTGCAAATGCTTAGTGGCTGGGACTAACTTAGTGTTGGAAAGTGTAGTCAGACACTTGGCTAACAAATCCTTTAAAAGATTCACTTAATTTTGTCCTCACAATCATCCCAAGAAAACAGGCATCACTATTAGCTTGAATTATAGCTGAAAAAAATGGAGTTTGAGTAGTTTTACAAGATCTACAGAGCCACAAGTTCACCGAGCCAAGATATGATCTAAGGGATTTTGACTTCAAAATCATCATCATGAAGCTTTCCCCAAAGGACATGAGGGGGTGCTGGTGGGTGGGGAAGATGGATAAATATAACATGGAGGATTCAAGATGAGAGCAATCTAGGAACCAGTAACATGAGTCCCTCAAAGAGGTGTAACTTGTTATGATCTTTTTAATAAGGATTCCAGGTTTATAAAAGATTCCAGGCTCTTCCTGGGTGAGAGGTCTAAGTGGGTTCAGCTCTAATGCTGGCAGTTCAACTTAAAATCAACTAGCTAAATGAATGCATTGGAACCTTAGAAATTTTCCCCAGATTCTACACTGTGATGGGAGCTAATCACCCTGAAGTTTCTGGGAAGCAGAGAGCTCTGCAGAAAAAATACTGGTTTGAGACTCAGCAGTTTTGGGGGCAAATCCCAGATCTCTCACTTCCTGGCTGTGCAACCTCAGGGAAGTTTTCCACCTATCTGAGCCTCAATTCTGTCAGGTCTAACAAAGGTCTTTTAAGATACACTTTTCATATGATGGTAATATGGATTAAATTATGTAAAGTCTCTAATATCATTCCTAGCATGTGGTTGCATTCAGCATTATCCTATTACTATTCTTTAGGGAAAATAGTGCTTGAGGCTGACAAGTTTGGTATTTACAATTTTACTGCATCTCAGACAGCAACAGAAAGAGCTGGATTTGAACTCAGGCATTCTGCCTTGAAGTCCCTAAACTCAAGCCATATACTCCCCTGCTTCTGCAGCAGTACAGTCTTATGTAGTCATATCTACATATATATTTGTGTATGTAGTATATATATAAGCATATATGAGATTTCCATTCTTATCTGTATATCTATGAGGAAACCAGAGAATTATAAAAGTGGTGATTTAAATTCAACCTTCATTCTTGTCCCTTTCACAAAGCCTTTAAAAAGCACTAGGTTTCAGATGTATTTCAATCTCATCTCTACCCAATAAACTATAGAAATAAGAACTATATTAATAGCTTCTGGCATAATAACACTCATACATGATTATTGTAGAAAAATAATTGCACAGAATTATGCAAAGTAAAAAAAAGGTTCGGACTTTCAGTTTCTGGAACTAGCTCAGAAGTTGTCACTCTCATTCTCATAAGAAAAATCCGGACAAATTGAAAATCAATGACTTTAGTGATCATATTTTTTTAAAAAAAGGTAAACCACTAAGATGCTTCTCAATAAGGGAAAGGATAAATAATCTGTGGTGCACTCATACAATGGAATATTATTCAACTATTAAAAAGAGCAGTGAGCTATCAAGCAAGGAAATGTCTGAATGAATCTTTTTTTATTTTTTATATTTTATTTTATTTTTTTTTGTCTTTTTGCTATTTCTTGGGCCGCTCCCACGGCATATGGAGGTTCCCAGGCTAGGGGTCCAATTGGAGCTGTAGCCACCGGCCTACGCCAGAGCCACAGCAATGCGGGATCCAAGCCGCGTCTGCAACCTACACCACAGCTCAGGGCAACGCCGGATCCTTAACCCACTGAGCAAGGGCAGGGATCAAACCCGCAACCTCATGGTTCCTAGTCAGATTCGTTAACCACTGCGCCACGACGGGAACTCCTGAATGAATCTTAAACATAGTGCTAAGTGGGAAAAGCTATGATACCATATGATTCCAATTATATAATATTCTGGGAGAAGCAAAGCTACAGAGATGGTAAGTAAATCAATGGCTGCCGGGAGTTTTTAAAAAAGATGAAAACTATTCTTATGATATAGTAATAGTAAGTACAGAGTACTATGAATTTTGCAAAACTTAATGGCTTTTACAGCACTGAGTGAACTTCAATATGCACAATTTAAAAAAAAACATTTAGGAATTTGGTATCCCAGGAAGGAATGCATAAAATGAAAAAAAAAAAAAAACCAACCTAACTGTATTGCTAATACATGAAAAATCTCACTGCAGGTGAAGATGGAGGGGAAACAAGCTAAGTAACTTCAAATTAGTTGGGTCTGTAAGACTAGCAGCAAAAAAAACTCTCTGTAAGCCCCATGGTCAGATACATATAATTTTTTTTACAATATGGGTACAAGTTCTGAAACAATTATACGTAGACCTTGAACCTGTACAATTAAGTGAATGGATAGTGGGGAGTGGGAGCATGAGATCGCACCGTGGTAGGAGGAGTTTACAGAGAGCAAGGAGAGGTTGCAGTGGGGCGACAGATTAGACTCGGAGACAACAGTATCAGCTGATGTTCAGCTTAATGTAGAGGAATGGTTACATGTTTATAGATGTGGTCTGTACAGGGGTTATTACAGGTATGTATATTCCATGGCTCTGACACCTGAGATGGCCTGGAAACAACTCCTCAGTAACAATGAGCACACTTAGTACCCAATTCTTGATTTCTAATACCATTCTCCAATAAAAGGAATTAGAGATCCTCAGAGAAATGGCTGATTCCAGAATGAAAGCAGATGAGCCCAGAGCATCTTACAATGCCAGAAAGTAAGGAAGTGTTCAAAACACACATACACATACAGAGAGGCATACACACACAAAGAGGCATGCACACACACATGTATGTACATATACTCTGATGGGGTATGTCAAAGGACCATCTCATTCAATCGAAAGAGCTGGAGAAAATTTGCACAACAAAATAAATAAATCAAGCCGTACTGGGTTTAACTAAAGCATAAAATAAGCATCTCTGAGTCCATGCTGGTATAAATAAATAACAGAGTAAATAAACAAAAGGGAGGAAGGGACAAAAGTCTCCTGCAGAAGAATTCCTATATTTTATGAAGGAAATTATTCAAGAAGGGCAGCCATAACTCCCTATTTCTTAAGTGTGATCTATGAATAGTGACCTCCTTCCAAAAAGTACAGTATAAAAATTAGGGAGCAGAGGGGGTAACCATCCAATAGAAAAACCTAGCAAACACCTTACCTCCGCCAGGCAGTGAAGGTCAACATCAACAATGATCAGCTACGTTGACGGTGGGAAGTGCTGAGCATGACACTTCATCTCTGTGATCTTCCTCCTCAGAACCAAAACCTCCAATCTGAAAATCAGAAAAACATCTGGTAAATCCCAGTTGGTGGACCTTCTACATAATGCCTGACCACAACTCCCCAAAATTGCCAAAGTCATCAAAAAACAAGGAAAGTCTGAGAAACTATCGTGGGCAGAAAGAATCGAAGAGACATAACACCTGAATAGAATATGGTTTCCTGTAAGGAACCCTGGAACAGAAAAGGGGCATTGGGTAAAAATTAAGAAAATCTAAATAAACTCTAAGCTTTAGTTAATAAAAATGCATCAATATTGGTTCTTCAATTGAGACCAATGTACCATAATAAGGTAAGGTATTAATAGCAGTGGAAACAGGGAGTGAGATATATGAAATCTCTCTGTCCTAACTTCACAATTTTTCTGTAAATCTACAAGTATTTAAAAATGAAAACTTTAATCAGAAGTAAAGATCCTCCCCCACCTCTTCCTGGCACCCCTTGTTACCTTGCCCCCCCAAATAATTCCAAATATGTTGTTGCGTGTCTTGTCAAACATCATACTTAGCTTACACACAATAAAATATCTTCGAAGCAGAGTTATATATTTTAAAATATACACTGGTGATATAGGAACTATATGATTTAGTTATCTTTGAATTTGTGTTCATCTTATTGCTCATTACAAAGACGACATAACCAAACTCTAAAATCTGCATTTGCCGAGTTCCCGTCGTGGTGCAGTGGTTAACGAATCCAACTAAGAACCATGAGGTTGCGGGTTCGATCCCTGCCCTTCCTCAGTGGGTTGACGATCTGGCATTGCCCTGAGCTGTGGTGTAGGTTGCAGACGCGGCTCGGATCCTGCGTTGCTGTGGCTCTGGCGTAGGCCGGTGGCTACAGCTCCGATGAGACCCCTAGCCTGGGAACCTCCATATGCCGTGGGAGCGGCCCAAGAAATAGCAAAAAGACAAAAAAAAAATAAAATAAAATAAAATAAAATCTGCATTTGCAAATTATCTTAACATTCATGCCATTATTATGTAACCCAGTGGAAGGGACACGAGAGATATTTCTGTCATTCTCAAGGCTGCAAAAAAGAAATCTGAGGCTGAGAAAGAGATCGGCACCTTGTTCAAAGTAATATGACTGATGCGTGACAGCTCTGGGGCTGGGACCCAGGTGTTCTGGCTCTTAACCTGATGCCTAATTCCTGTACCTCTTGGTTTGCCTTTTACCTTCCATTTGTGGTACTTTAAACAGTCCTTCTCTAGTAAGCAAAAAAAATGCATAAAAATATTCAACTCTACGGCAATGAGAGTTGTAGTATCTTGTTCAAGGAATTTCATCAATAGAAAAATAACTTCAAATACCAAGTATTCAAGTGCAAGAATGTATGACGAAGTCCAGCCACTGGCAACTGACAAAGCTATCTTTTTAGTCATGCATGCCGAAGGCAACTTTTCCCAATGAACAGGCCAGAAATCTAGACAAAATGTTCTTTAAAAAAATCAAAGTTGAAGCAAGGAATACTTAAAAGGGCCAAAGTCATCAAATCTGGGGAGAATTTGAAACTTGACTAGGAGGTTCCAATGGGCAGCTGCCATCTCTATTTTTACTGGGATTGGGAGAAATAACAGAGTTGTGTGCTTTGTGCCTTTGTGTGGGGGGTTTTGTTATCATTGTTTTTGTCAAAAGTTATAGTGACAGAAACTGGTCTTCATTTCAGAATATGTTAAATTGTGCCTAATGGCTTCAGCTTTGAATGGATACAATAAAGACAAGCGATAATAAATAAACTATTACATTTCTGGGTGGCAGAAGTGTTTCCAGCTGTTGGTCTAATTCTATCGATGTAGAAAACTGCTTTCAGCAGACTCGTCCTGAACTGCTTGACTAGCTTAGAAATTTAGATTTCATTTGAAAGCTTACAAAGTGTGGCTCATGACAATTAGGTCAGAAGTGTAACAAAGTAAATGGGAACATATACATAATTTCTTTAAAGAACTTACACTGAACTGAAGGGAAAAAGATATTTATCAACATTCAATTTAATATTAACCAAGACTGGAAATTCACAGGTACTAAATTTGATTGAAAATCTTACTCTAAGCAATTTATTTTCATTAAATATTTGTAGAATATATGTATTATAAAATGATTAATTTTATTTATCATTTTTTTCTGGTTACAGAAGAAACTTCACTCTTGTAGATTAAAATATAGGAACAGCATTCATATAATTAATAATGTTCTTAGGTTTATGCAATCAGCTTGATCCCTTCATATCAATCTAACTTTCATTAAATGTCTGTGTCTTATATCAAGCCCTGGAAAAACACAGATAAGAATTTCATCAAATCTAGAGAATCAGAGAACTACAAGCATGAAGCTAGGATATTTTAGACCTTCCAGAGACATAAAAGATGATGTAATCCATTCACTTTATTTTACAGATGGAGAAGTTGAGGTCCTGAGTGGTAACCAGATTGTTCCATTTGATAGAAACAATTATTAAAAAGCTGGTCCTAGAACATGTGTTCCCTTAGGTAACTAATCATGTTCCATTGCTGTTTCATCATGCTTCCTCTCAATGAATCTCTCTCCGCAGAAGCCTAGTTCCATCTGCTGAAATGACAATCAGGGTTTCTCAAAGTTTGGTTTATGAAAAAGCAACATCAGAATCAGGAGCGATGTTTGTTAAAATGCAAATTCCCAGGTCCAATCCAGACCCCCTCAGTTGGAACCTGTGAGGGGGTAGGGAGGGGGCCGTGCTTTTAAAGAGCCACAGGGAGTTTTTCTGAATTCTGTTGTGAGTAATTGCACTAAAGTAGTGTGTATAAACCTTGTCTGCTCGTAATCCACCTGGAGGGCTTATCAAAAAAGCAAAATTCTAAAACAGTGTAGAACCACACATGTACACAGAAACACACACACACATGAATGCAGGGTTTTAAATGGTGAAAACCGAATACCAGCTGTAATCTAGCTAATGTACCAATATCAGCTTCCAGATTTTAATACCGTTCTATAGCTATACAAGATGTCACTCATAGGGGGATGCCAGGTGACTAGTACATGAAACTCCCAGTTCCTCATTAAGTGATTTAGCAGATCGGGAATAAATATAGGAAGTGGCTCGTGTGTGTGTGTGTGTGTGTGTGTGTCTGTGTGTGTGTGTGTGTTTAAACAAGAGTCTCAGTGATTCTTCACTGCATCCGATCTTGCCCCCCAACCTAGTACATCAGCACTCCTGTATCTCCTATGAGGATCTTTTAAAGTTTCCCAATTTTACAATGTGGAAGCTTTGTTTAAAATACTGCCTGAAACTTCAGAAGTAGTTACAGAGAATGAGGATTTGCAACAAAGATTTGTATTCTGTGACTAGGATAGACCTCAGGTTCATTACATGGTTTGATGGATATATGGAGAAAATGTTGGGGAAATACTGTGTAATCTAGCTCAAGAATGGGGAAAACCAACACAATATCTTTTAAAACAAAGTGATTTAAATGCAAACCGCACAAACACTATACATCTCTTCACCACTGGCAAACTCTGGGATAAAAGAACATTTGTTCAGAGTTGGACCATTTAGGCAAAAAAGAAGAAGAGTACATTTTTAATTAGGTAAAGAGACAGTGAGATAATATTGAGAATTTTTATCATAAACGATCAGCCATCTAGGGCAAACACAAATCCATAAGAAGAGCCCAGCACAAAATTAATAGGAAGATTAAAGAAATTGGAGCTTTTATGTGAGGTTCTCTACTCCTGTTATATTTTTCCTTCATCCCAAGTCTAACCTCTTATTAACTGCAAATTCTGTTCACAAAGTACAGAGCATTTTGGATCTGTGGATTATTAGGCAATGATCGAAAAAAACAAAATATAGCCACGAAGACCCATCAGTCTCCACTGCGGAAAAGTCAAGGGCAATCTATTTCAAATCAGCATTTTAAAATTCTACAGCTTATCGTTCCAAACTGCTGTTTAGTGAGTTGAGTTAGAGATATAATTTCTTCAGACCATTGCTGCTGCCAAAAGCAGCAGTCACAGCAAGAAGACTGCTTTTGTGCTGTCTTCCCTCCCACCCCCATGAGCAGCTGTGCAACCTTGATGCAAGGGACAGGGGCCACAGCACATGCAAAAAGCCCAGAATCCCCCAGACCAGCCTCCCAAATGTGTCAGGTATGCCTATGAATGGAAGTTGTCATTTTCACTTGTATTAAGAAATTAGAGAGAGTTCTTGTAGTGGCTCAGCGGTAATGAACCCGACAAGTGCCCATGAGGACACAAATTTGATCCCTGGCCTTGCTCAGTGGGTTAAAGATCAGGGGTTGCTGTGGCTGTGGTGTAGGCCGGTAGCTGCAGCTCCAATTTGAACCCTAGCCTGGGAATTTCCATATGCCATGGGTGTGACCCTAAAAAGACCAAAAAAAAAAAAAGAATTTAGAATTTTTTTTCCCCACGGACATATGCACATATGTTTGGGTCCAGAGCTTCCAGCGGTCTAAAAACCAGGTTGTACTTTTTGTGGGTGGTCTCTGCACCCCTTACAAAGTGTGACCTCTCGAATCCTTACATTTCTGTAATTTATCATCTCATGCTAGAGATCCACCCCCTACTGGCGCTCCTCCCAACTAGACTAATGGGAATCGATACCTCTCATGTGACATTAAGTCATATATGATAGTTTCCTGCAGTTGTATATTATTTCTCTTCCTATGGTGTAAGCTCCTCTTGAGGGAAATTTTTCATCTTTTCCTACCTTACAACTCCCAGAACATGGCAGATAAATTAATGCTGAATAGTTAAATATATTTCTAATACCAATATCATAACTATCACTACACATTAACAATAGTATGTGTGGTATGATCTTATTTTTTAATACTAAAGTATTTTTGGTAACTATTTTAGATTTTCAATTGCTTCTGTTATATATGTGTATATAAGCATACACATTTTATTATGCATGCAAATTTATAGGATATAAAATATATACATGTATATGCAATATACAATATTTGCTATTAAACAGGCATTCTTTTATGACCAGCTTCCTAGTACACTCCCATGCACAAGGAGGCAGTCAAAAAACATTTTTTTAATTAAATAGTTAATTTAAATGACAATAACCAGCACCAAAAGGAGGATGAAAATTTTTACTTACCCAGAATTCAAACAGGTTTGAATTTTTAGACATTTTCCAAAAAGGAAGAAAAGGAGTGACATATCCTTTTTGTGATTATCTCTGTTTCTCTCTGTCTCATAATATCAATATCTTCAGGTGGTGATATTAAAATTTCTCATGTATAAGAATAATAAGACATTATTCATTTATTTTTCAATTCGAACACTTCACACCCTAAGGTATTCAAGATGCCTTCCTAGATTCAAAGTAAACAAATTTTATCAATGATAAAACTTTCATATAAAACTATATTCTGGATGATATTGAATTCTGTTTTCAATGTTAATAATTTCTGTCAATGAAAGTAACAATTTCCTTTGTGTAATCAAATTCCTGTTATAATTTTATTACCTTTGGCAATCATGTCTGCCAGTTTCCAAAGTTAAGCTTGCCAATAAGATACTTTAAAAATATCTTGTCTAAATATGAGCACTATGTCAGAATAACTTCTCAGGCTGATTTAATTGAATATAGCATTCTTGGTAACTCGGAGAGATGATCCAATTAACAGGGGGTAAATGGAAAATTTTGTTTCCATTTCAAATTTTAAATTCTGCTATTCATCAATATTTTCATTCAGTTACTTATTCATTCAGATATTACTGAGCTTTTATCATGTGTGCAACATTGTGCAGTGTTTATAATGTAAGATATGCAAAGAGACTCATTGTCCTTATGGAATTCACAGTTTAGAATAGATAATAGATATTCACAAATATAATAGTACAATATATACTCCTCAAGTATTGTTATTTTGGTAACATTCTTCATTTTAGTAACTAGCAGAGTTAAGATTCAAAACCAGGGAATGTGGCTGGCTTAGACACTTCACTATACTGAGGACAGTAATGACTTCATTTCAATTCTGTGTCTGGGAGAATTATGGTGTCATTAAGAGAAACAGGGAACTCAGAAGGAAAAAAAGTAATTCTGAAAATGAAAAAAGAATGGCTTTGAGTATAGAGTATTTATTCTGAAGTACTGGCCAGATAACAAGCTAGACATGTATTGAAGGCATTTGCAAGACTAAGGAACAGAGAAAGTAAAAGTTGAAGATAGAATCTTCAAAAAAGGAAAAACCCAATAATATGATTTGCCAAGACAGCAAACCATTCCAGTGTCTCCTAGAAATCTGCACCCTTTTCCAACTGTCATTTTTGGGGGTTCAAATAAGTATACAACGGATACTGTGAAAATGGTTCAATTATCAATTAAGAAATGACCTAAACAAAAATAAGAACTAATCAAACACAATTATGTGCTATGCTTGCCTAGTAAAACAAAAGACAGTGCTTATTTAAAAATGCTTAGGAGTTCCCACTGTGGTGCAGTGGAATCCAACTCTGGTGGCTCAGGTCACTCCAGGGCTGTGGGTTTGATTCCCCAGCCCAGTGCAGTGGGTTAAAGGATTTGATGTTGCTGCAGCTTTGGTCTAGATTGCAGCTGTGGCTCAAGTTGCAGCTGAGCCTTGGATTCAATTCCTGGCCAGGGAACTTCCATATACTGAGAGTGAGGCCACAAAATTAAAAAAAAGAAAGAAAGAAAACACTTAGAATCCCATAGTTATATGATTACAATTTTTCACTGATTGCTATAAAAATCACTTAAAATGAATAAAACTTTCCCTTCAATGTACAGTCAATAAGTAAAAATGGAAGAATGATTATTGAAATCCCCAAAACAGCACCAACTCCCCAATTTAAAGAAGGATATTAAGATACATCCTGCCTTTCATTTTCTCTTATCTATGGCTTGAGTGATGAAGCTTCTTTTAGAGTAAAACCAGTCTCTTTGTTAAGTGAGTTCACACTCTCACCCCATCCCCAGTTGATTCAATCTACTTAAGTGAGTAAAATCTAGCAGCACAAAATAGACCAGAGAGATTAGTAAATGCATTTTCTCCTTGAAGTATTTGCGGTATGAAAACTACAATTTAGGGATCCTCCAAAATACAGTGTGGCAAAAGCTTGAAAAACCGTCTTTACTCAGCAGCATTAGACAAATCACTCCCTCGAGTTTTTCCGAAAGCAGTCAAAACGAAAACTAACCATTTAAATGGGAGAAAATTAGTGTTCTGAAGAGCCAAAAGGAAATTAACTTGTGCTAAAGGATCTCAGACCAAACTGTTGGGGTTTTCAGGTTCTACCTTCTGGCCAGGAAAATCTGTATTGAAAATAACTGCGTGGAAACAGGGGAAGAAATCAAAGTCTCCAACTGCTTTAAGAAGCTAGGAAATGAACATTTTAGGCTGTATTACAGTGATGTCAAGGGGGTAGGGTGCAATTAGCTTGCCTCTGGTGGTAAATTTGAGTAAGACCCTCCTACTCACTAACTGGGCCACCTTAAGTGCGTGCGTCACTTCCGCTTCGTCTCAGCTTTGTCACCTGGAAAGCAAGGACCACAGACAAGATGATCATAATGCCCTCTTAGAATTCTAGCCAGTATTTCCTTACAAATATAAATTTCCAAGGAGCATTTTATTCAGTTCTCGAAGAACACATGAAGAGGGATTGAGTTGAGGAATTCTCCATTTTATTGGATAAAACTCAGAAAGGTTAAAGAAAATTAATTGCCTTTGATTGTTTTCCCACTAAACAACAAAGCCTTTACAGTTTTGAGGTTTCTTGTTTCATGCAATACAATATGGAAGCCACAAAGGCTCACAGCCAGTAATCTTCCAAGAGTTGAAAGCGTAAGTGATGTCTTCACTCTGAGGCTTTTATAGCACATAGTACATGGAAACTATTCTACTTCTTTGAAGGTAATCTATTTTTCATAAAAACACCATAGTGGAGTTACAACTGGCTACCATAAAATTGCACAGGACTTGAAGATACACTTCCTTTTCATTGGGTCCCCTTTACAAATTATTTCAAACTATTAGTAGGACAAGAAACTCATCGGTGCTTGTAGGGGAACAGCCAATATTTGACCAAACATAAGAAATACATGAATAATGCTTCCTTCTGATACTGCTTTTCCATGGAAATTAAAGAGGAAAATTAATTGGATTTCCACCAATGGGAGCTTTATGTTGGCATAAACAGCCTTGGCTCAGTTAAAGTTAAATCCAGGGAGTTCCTGTTGTGGCTCAGCAGGTATCCATGAGGATGTGGGTTCGATCCCTACCCTCATTCAGTAAATTAAGGATCTAGTGTTGCCATGAGCTATGCTGTAGGTCACAGATGAGGCTCAGATCCTGCATTGCTGTGGCTGTGGCCGGCAGCTGCAACTCCGATTTTACCTCTAGCCTGAGAACTTTCATATGCCACAGATGCAGTACTAAAAAAAAAAAAGCAAAAAAAAAAAAAAAGATTAAATTAAAAAAGTAAGAAAATAAAGTTTATATTGAGTGGTTTTTGAAAAGCTGATGAACCTGAGTGGAATATCCACCAGAATAAAATGGCAAAAACAGTAACATTTCTGGGTAACTTACCATGAGCCAGGCATTGCGTTTGGAAGTCAATGTGCATCTCCTCATTAATCTTTAAACGTTTCTTTGAAACAACAAAATAAAACAAAAAAAAATTAACACTATATCTTACTCTGTAGACTAAAAACAAAAAAATGAAAGCAACACAAAACCCCCAAATCTGACACTTAAAGAAGTTAAATAACTTGCAAAATTCTATACCTTGATAAACAGCTATGAGGTACATGGATTTGAACCTGGGGTTGTCTGAATGCACAGCATGTCTTTGTGACGCACTTGTATCTTTCTACTACAACACAGCATAAAACGTTTATGTCCTTATCGTGTTAAAGCAATTTTCACTATTTCCACAAAGTTATTTTTTTTCTTCAATACAGATTTTCCCCGACAGAAATTAGAGGCTCGCATCAGCCATAGTTCACCCTGAGACCTTTCCAGAAAGGTGAACTTTTGTGGTCGTTCTTCCAAGCACGGATTCCACAATTTCCTCCCTCCTATTGTAAATGATGATTGTTCATTTCAGGCAGCACTGGGGATCTGGAGAGAGTTATTTGTCTAATGCTCCCTGGGAGGGACAGCTTATTGAGAACAGTGTAGGAGACAGGGGCAGGAAGGCAACAGGGAAAGCTGGGATGGGGAGGCCAGAGGGAGATGGCAGAGAGCAGGAGGGCTGAGTGTTAGGAGGGCAGAGTGACCCGCCCTGGCCCCCAGCACAGAGATCAGAGTCGCAGCTGGAGCCCCTGTGAGCTGAAGCCTGGGCATCAGTGACTGGTGACCAGAGGATGTGGCAGGCATGGAGGAGGAAATATGGATCCTTCAGACTGAGTGAGAATAACTTGGTACCATCCAAGAAGACTTCCTGTGGGCACTGAGGAAAGATAGGGTTAGTGGACAGGCTTCTGAAGGCGAGGGCCGGGGTCGGGGGAGAGCAGGGGTTCAGGGCTGATGACCCAGCCAGTGGGAGTCAGGCCTTCGAACACTAGTTTCATGACAACTTTTCACCCTGATTATTCCACTAGGACAGCAAAGTCTTGAGGAAATACAGATAATTTGCCCTTTTGGTGTATTTTGCAGCTTCCCTGAGATCATCACTTTTAGGGCTGGGGCCCACCGTCATAAAACTTTCTTTCCTTTATCGCCCGTTTGTTCTCTAAATTAGTTGAAGTCTGCAAGTCTTAGACATAAAGTCAGTTGATGCAACTCTGTCATAATGCTGTGGTTGAAGTAAAGGTGTCACTTCCATGACTGAAATGTCGGCCGGTGACCTGCTTTAAATTGCACATTTCAAAAAGATTGGTGACTCACTGGAACCAGGGCATAACGGGTATCTGATCACCCCCGACGCCATTCGTCCCATGGGAAGGATATGTTGGCCATCTCTCCAGGGCAATTTGAGATACTGCTCACACCCCTGGTCCATGCTGCTGCTCTCACACCTGTAGATCCAGGGATAGAAGTGCTTCTTTCCTCCTGCAAGAGAGTGAAGAAGGATCATTCGCCTGGGGGGCCTATAGGCTGCCCAGACTGCAGTGTCTCCTGGGGTGTGCGCCTGGAATGGCAGGGAACTGCAGCCTACAAGCTCCTAGGCCTGGGGATCCCTCACTTCTCCCCTCTCACCTAAGAAAGGCAGGAGTGAACACTAGGCTTGGATTTTATTTTATTCGATTTTACATGTTTGTCATGTTGGTGCCAAACCCACTCATTTAGAGAGAAAGAAACCTTCTCATTCCATTTCTAGAAGTAGAAACTTAGTGGTTCATCTGCACAGCCCAAGAGAAAGCACATACAAAATACCTTGCCTAGTAACCTGAAGTTATTGTAATGTTTATTTTTATATATCATTTATTATGCTATTCATTATTAACGCCTATGTTATTATAAGATGAGGACGCAAATATGTATACGCTGTAGGTCAAATATTGCATAACTTTGTTAAGGGAACTAAGAAGTCCATGTGGGAACTGAAAGAAGATAAGCATTAGGGAACAATGTAATGAAACTCTAATGAGAGTGAGAGTGAAGCTGAAAAGACAGGGCACCAGCCAATTCCAGTGTGTCCTACCTAGCAGATGTCCTGAGAGGGTGGGATAGAAAATTCCTATAAGAATGCAGTCTATCCTCAGCTAGTGACCAGTGTGTCTGTTGAAGCATGAACTGTTATGACTGCTACCTATAAACACAATTCAGTATTAAGGACATCATGTTACTTCAGTTTTAGTTTTCGCACTATTACCAATAAGTCCGCATCTTCAGAGACCCATAAGATTTGGCAAGTCTTGTCCGCAATTTCATCCACATCAGTCCAAGATGTGCCAGACATTTCTTGAAGCTTCAGGGATGGGGGATAGCCTAAGGATGCAAAGACGGGTTTCTTTACCGGGGACAAATGCTTCTGCTCTTGTGAGGGATCCTATTCATTTTGATTGCTGCATCGAGCTCCCCTAGCCAAAGCGGGGCGGGGGGGCAGGGTTTAAGTCAATTTTTTCCTGCTAAGCCAATTTTTCTTCATATGTTCAGCAGTGCAGCAAAAGTTAATTCATTCTAAAGCACATGGTTTTCCAGCAACATTGTCAATATTATAATGTTCCTTTGCAGCTCTGGCCCAGCCAGTTTATTAGATGAAGGGAAAATACAGATGGGCTGACAAGCAGGGCTGTACTTTGTTGTAGTGGAAAAAACTATCAAAGAGCTCTTCTGAATCATTTTCTTTATTCCAACGTATAGGCTTCTGCTAAAGTTCAGAAGTTAGTGCTTTTATTTTTTTTTTTTTTTGCCCACCCACTTTCTATTAGCTGAACTGTTTATAGATCTTTAAAATAGGATAGAGCATTTTCCCCTTAAGACAGGCAAAAAGAAAACCTACCAATTATTCCTCTTTTGACTTCAGCAAAATCTCTTTAAAAGAAAGAAAAAGAGTTCAATATGATTTCTTTAGAAAAATGCCCTCCCACCCACTAATATAGTTACATAGAAAGCAGAGGAAATGTCTGCTGTTTCCTACAATAGGAAATGAAAGAGCCTGATAGTTCCCGAATGATTGATGGGAAAATACAGAAAGGGTATATATTGTAGTCTATGATATCTGCATTCAAACCAGCTCAGCCACTATCCCTGTAGGTCAAGGACAGCTTGCCTACCACTGGGTGCTGGAACATTGGGTGGGAAGGCGCCATCTTTGTTCCCTCCAGCCAGGCAGTGGGAGACATTCCCAGGAGCTTTGGCAAAGGAGGGGACCCAAAATCTGCACACCCACAGAAACCACTAGAAACATCTAGGTGATCAGGATAATTATTCTTTAGTAATAATACCTCCATTGATGAAGCTCCCTGTCCTTTGCTCTTTACATTAAAGCATTAAATAAGGTAACAGTGACTCTGATTTAAAATACTTTAATCATTTTATTTTGGCTTGCCTTTTGTGCTCTAGCTACGCCCCTTTCTAGCTGAGATGCCAGTGGCATGGCAAGTTTGTACCCTTCCTGTTTCAAAATGAGGTCAAGTATCAGAGCCTATAATGGGAAACTTCTTTTCTTTCATTTTCTTTAAGGGCCAAGCAGACCAGAAGTCATGAGATACCCTTTTGTCCCTCTATAAAAAAAAATTTAGACATTCTCCAATTTGCTATAAAAAGAAAGAAGATAAAAGGAGTTCCTTTTATGGAGCAGTGGGTTAAGAATTCAACTAGTATCTATGAGGAAGCACGTTCAATACCTGGCCTCGATCAGTAGGTTAAGGATCCTGCACTGCTGTGACTGCGGCATAGGCTGGCAGCTGCAGCTCAGATTCGACCCTTAGCCTGGGAACTTCCATATGCCGCAGGTGCAGCCCCCCAAAAAAATAAAGAAAAAAAATTGTAAAGAAAGAAGATACAGGACCTGATTTTTTTAAAGTGTCTTCCTATTCAGGATGGAATTAAATAATTATCTAATTTTCAATAAATTAAGCAAGGTTAATAGCTATCCATTACAGGTTGCAAAGAGTTGACTGATAGAATTTGTATGTTTGATCCTTTCCATATACACGACCCAGTGGAAAACCATGAACCATTCAGTGCCTGCTGTATTGGGTAACACAGAAGATATAGCAGCACGTCCCCATGTGTTTTGCCCTCACTGTACCTATGACCTAGAACAGGCAAAGGGCAAAAGGCACACTGGCCCCCATTAAACAGGATTAACTATGTGCTAAGCACAGTATACCAAGGAATTTCAGACATTATCTTATTACAGTTCATGTTTTTGCAGGTGAGAAGATGGCTTTGTCCCTTGCCTGAATTTGACTCCTTGCTTTGGGATTCAAAGCTGGCTCGAGTTCTAAAGAGCATCTGCTGAACAAATGAGTCATATAAGGTAGGATTAAACACATGCCAGAGCACACATACAAGAGGAAATGCATGAGTCCATTATGAATTTGATGTACATTTATAATTACATTCCTAAGACAATCTTATGAAAATGACAACAGGTGTGTGCCTGGGTACCTGGAACACCTCCTAGGGCCCGGTTTGCACACATAATAAGAACAGGAGAAGATGGCTGGCTGAATGAGAGGTGCAGTTCTGGGCTATGAAACCGTGATTCCCAGGGCGAAGGCCATAAGTCCACAGACTGAGTCTTGATTTTCTCTTTACTCACTTACATGAAATGACCACCCCACAGATGATGTGCTTGGTTTGTTGTTGCTGTTTGCAATGGTCATGCTTTCATAATATTAAAAGCAGAAGCCAAGGAGCAATAAGAGCATCCTTGGGTGACTCAAGAAATGGGACTACCTCATGAAAAAGGAAAAGCACCAGTGGCCCCAGACAAATAAAACATATATTATATAATTTTTGCTTTGTTTATGGCAAATTACAAGACAGATGAGATTTTGTTGTTGTTTGCTTTGTTTTATAGTGTTTCTTTTTTTTAAAGGAAGTGCTTTGGCTTTGATTTAAGTCAAGTACTGGGAAGAGACATAATGTGGTACCAAGTGCTCAGGCTTTAGAGTAAGAGAGGGTAGCTCTACCTTTACTATTGATGTGACCTTGTTAAGATACGGAATCTGGTAGCTTTTCTCCTAATATTTAAATGGATCTTTAAAGAAATTACCTTATAAAGGAGTTCCCATTGCAGCTCAGTGAGTTAAAAACCCAACATAGTCTGCATGAGGATACAGGTTCAATTCCTGGCCTCACTAAGAGGGTTAAGGGTCTGGCATTGCCACAAGCTATGGCATAGGTCACAGATTTGGCTTGGGTTTGGCATTGCTGTGGCTGTGGCGTAGGCTGGCAGCTGCAGTTTGGATTCAACCCCTAGCCTGGGGACTTCCATATGCTGCAGATGCAGCCCTAAAAAGAAAAAAGAAGAAAAATAAATAAGTAAAAATTGCCTTATATAGTTAAACAAATATTAAATGACATAGTAAAAGTTAAGTGCATCTTTTGTAGTAAGAAAGTTTCCTTTCTTCCTGCTACATAAAGCCTCAGAACGGCCCCTTTCACTCAAGACAGGGAATACTAGGTTTTTAAACAGGGGAAGACAGTTTTAGATTCTTGACAAAGGCTAAAATAGATGAAAGAGAGAAAATAGCAAGCAAATGTAAAGGAGAAGTGCAGAGAAATATAAGAAGTGAAAACGAAAAAGAGAAGAAAAAAAAGAAGTTACTTCTAAGTTCCAACGAAACCTGACTCAATTCTGGGATGTTTACAATAATGATGACTAAGCCTTTTAATATATGCCACTGTGGAGCCAAAATTCACATACAGCAACATTTAATTTAGAAAGTGGGGAAATGCTACAATCTGGATAGGCATATACCAAGTTATCTCAGACAAATTTATTTCCACATATGAAATTGGAATACATCTATTTTAATGAAGGCTTCAATTGTCCTTTTCTAGATTAAGCCATATGTAATTTAAAGAATTTAGATGTACTTCATTTTAAAACATCTTAAAAATCTCTGTCAGGCAACTCCCTAAGGTATCACACTTTCTGAGCCCCCACAAGTAGAGTGTGATTCAAATTAGTCGTCAAGCTGTTCAAATAAGGAGCTGTGGCTGAAAGGAACACAGCTTGAGGAGGAGATGGTTATATTTTTAAAGTTTCTTATATTTTAGTGATGAACCTGACAAATGGATTAAAAAGTGAAATCTGGAGTTCCCTGGTGGCTCAGTGGGTTAAGGATCTGGCATTGTCACTGCTGTGGTTCAGGTCACTGCTGTGGCTTGGGTTTGATCCCTGGCGTGGGAACTTCCCCATGCTTCGGGTGTGGCCAAAAGAAAAAAAAATTAAATCTATAATGAATAAATTTAGATTAACCAGTGAACTCCTCTAATCCTGAGGGCAAGTCAAGGTTGTTGAGATGATAAATATTTCTTCTTTAAATCTGGTTGTTACTATAATCAACTTCTTCAAGTATAATACCACTTGGATCCAGGATGCACTGCTTAATTTGAATTAACATCTAACTGGCCCCCAAACCATTGCCATCCCCCTTCCCCCTCTAGATGCTGCCTTAATTCCATAACAAGAATATTCGAATGATAGGATTCTCAATTTGCATTATTTTACCTAAAGCTCTGACATCTAGGACTCGGTTGCCACCACCTCCATTTAACTGTCAGAGAAATTGTTATGGTGGAGTGATTCGTCTGACTTGGGCATCGGGACACTTATCCTCATCGTACTGCTAACCTTCAGAGGTAAGTCACTTAACCTCCTTGGCCCCGATTACAGAGTGAAGGGCTGGACCAGTCCATCTCCAAGGTCCTTTCCTGCTCAGTCATCCTATGAGTCTATAATGTACTCGCTAAGTGCTTTGGCTAATCACACAATTAGCCAGTGGTCATCCTGAACTAGAAGTGGATGATCACTTGTCAGGGGCACTGTAGCGGTTATTCGTGAATTAGTCGGAGGTCGGATGCTAACTTAACCTCTGAAGTCACCTCTAACTCTGATTCTGTTCTGACGCCTGGGTCGGCTGACTCCTAGCCCAGTGCACTGTCTGTGGAAGGACATTACCTCTTGCAAGCAGCCAATTTCTAGCTCATTAACAGAGAGATTGCAACCATTAAAATCAGGCTGTGTGAGTGAATAATAAATGTAAACCATTACCAACTTGTCCTCATACTAAAATAATTGTATATGGAATTCTCTTCATCTCATTGTAAAATAATTCTTGCCATGAGAAATAAAGAAAACAGAGGCATCATTTTGGTGCCCCCCAGTGGGGAACTATGATGGCTGCAGTTAAATGACACCTTTGGAAGGCAGGGGCATCCTGCAGCCACTTGAATGGATATGTTGGCCTTCTTGTACTGTCCATGCCTAAATCTGCTCTACAAGGTCTTCTAGAGATTTTTCAGTCTCAGCCTAGACAGCCTAGGGTTATCGACAAAGATAGAGGCCGTTTCAAATATCCCCGGGTGTCTATGGTCTTTGTAAGAATTCCAGTTGACTCGAATATGTTCCAAAAGGTCCAAGCTGATCTGGAGGCCCCCCCCAACTCTCAAAATATCCATCAATATGTACAAAACTTATATGTACTAAGAGTGCTGGAGCTGTTTAGTCCTCTTTGCACTCAGAATAATGGGCAAATGGAATGTTATCTCTTGGAATAATTAAGTCCAATCTATCTCGCGGTTTCTAGAACTTGACATTCCAGAAGTAGAGATCCTCAGCTAGAGTTATATAGCAAAACCATGCATTCAGTTTGCTAGAAAATTTATTAACATTTGGGGATGCTGGTTGTGCAGATCTCCAATACAGAAACTCTAGCATCATTTTGTCATAATAGCCAATGACCACAAACAATTAACACTCTGAGATAACTCCTCTGTGTAACAGAGTTTTCCTTAAGATTAAAGCATCCTTTACTACTCATTCTTCCAGTGGTCCTCTTAGTACTTCTGACCTTCATTTGAACCAAGTCTCCCGCAATTACTATCTGCATAACTTACATTGAACAAGTTTCTTCAATAGTTACAAATCTCAGAGTTTCTGCAAAACTTGAATATTATAACACAGATCATAAGATCTTTACAAGGTCTAAATAGGATGATATGAATACTGCATAGGGTACAGAGTAAAACATATAATGAACCTAGAAATAACTATTAGCATTTGTAATTTAAAGCAACAATATATCATGAGCACTTACAATGTGAAAGGCAATTGGTTAGGTCAACAGTTTCTCTAGTCTTGGAGATTACTACACATAGGAGGCATGTATAAGCAGGCTGCTTATGCTCCAGGTATATACAAGCCCTTAAAGTTTAATTAAAGATATGTGACAGAAATGGAAACTGATACCATACAAGGCACTTATCAGTTCATACAAAAAATACAGGAAATGTCCCAAGGTACTGTGTGCTTAAATACCAGATGAACAGTTGAGATACTCTCCATCATAGAACTTCAGAAGACATTGTTCTGGGTTAAATTCTTCTGAGACAGCTTTATGGAAAATAATGGATTTAAACTGAAAGGAGAGAAAGTATATTAAAGGAAGTTCTAAGCTGGAGTGAAACAGGAGCATTCCACTGCATGAAAGGTTGGGAGATTTGTTTAAAGAACAATGAGTTTGCTGAAGCAAAATACTGGGAACTATAAATAACTAGAGTTATTGAAAACTCTATTGAGCTGGGATCCATGGGCCAAAAAATTTGGGCTTCATGGAGGATACTTTTAGAAAAAGAAAAAGAAAAAAGAAAATATATATATATATATGAATGAATGACTGAATGGTCATTTTGCTGTGCAGTAGAGATTAACAGAACACTGTAAATTAATTAAAATGGAAAAAATAAAAATCATGAAATAAAAAAATTCAGACTTTGATTTCTTAGGCTAATAAGTATGAAATTTATCTTGTAGGTCAGGTATGAACCTAGTTAGCACAGGCCACATACTAACTACATCCTTCTTCCCAGAGCTATCACCAAACCGTTATCACATTCTTTCCTACTGAGCCTTAATGAGACCTCAGAATCCTTCTTAGTGCTTCACGCAGCAATCCCCACCCTATGGGTGGGCTCAAAGGATAACATCAGTTTGCCCCTCCTGTACTTGTTTAGATGATGAAAATAGGAACAGATTTCAAAGCAGGTGAAGAATCAATTGGATAGGAGACTGATTGGGAAGATGATGAACATTTAAAGGCTTACCGTAATAAGGCTGAGATTATAGGATGTCCTCATTTAGTTCAGACAGTCATTGAATGCCCATTGTATGCTAAGAAATGTGGAGGGATTGGGACCTGCTAGGAAGCAAGGTGACTGCAGTAAGCAGACTAATTGAAGGTTGGTGTGGAGGGGCTGGAAAGAGCACAGTGACATCAACAAAAGCAGAGACTCAGGGGAAAATGAATCTGGAAGGAGGGTAAATTTAGTCTATGTTAAATAGAGACAGATTTTCCCTGGGAGACTTTACAAAGAGAAAACCCAGTGAAAAAGATTTAATCATGAATACATACCTACAAGGCAGTGACATGATGGCAATCCCAAGAAGAAGACAGCAAACTGCTGATCAGAAAGCTAAAAAAAAAAAGAACAAGAAGAACCTGGACTTTGGGAGGCAAAATAGGAAAGTTTTAAAAAGAGAGTTGTTAACAGTGAACACAGGTTATTGAATTGGATTTGACAAGTAGGAAAGCATTGCGGACATGAAGAAAATTTTTATCAGAGAAAAACGCATCTTTAGCTTACAGGGGTGTAAAGAAAGAATAAGCACTGAAGAATTGGGGGATTTGGATGCCACAGCGATCAAAAGATTTGGCCATAAAAGGACCCAAGGAATGAGATGTTAGCCAAAGGGAGTGTCAAAGGATGGCGGATGCCTGAATATGTTGGAAAGAGAAGACGTCAGCGTGGAGAAGAGATTGAAGATGGAGGAAGAGAAAACCTGAGCGAAGGAGCCAAGCCCCATGAGGGGGTGAGAAGGCAAATTCAAGAACCCACGTGGAAGGCTTCTGTGTAGCAGTTGGGACTGTGAGTGGGAAACAGAATGGAAAAGAACAAGAGGAATATCGCTTGGTTCAAGGCGGGAGCAAGGTTGTGGAGATGGAAAAAGTCAGAATAGTAACTATAAATAACCAGAGAGAGGGGAAAACTGAAGGATTCCTATCTAATTGTCTTTGTAAAATATAAAATGTAATAATTTACAGGGAGGAAGGAGTGGAATGCAATAGAGCATATATTCAGGAGAATGCGTGGTCAAGATGTTACAGAAAGTTCTTCTGATTTATTCCTCAAATACTTTTCATGTACCTTGTCATGTATCAGTCAGAATATTAGGTACTGGGAATACAATGATAAAAGGGACAGAGGTGTCTCTGCCCTCAAATGTTCAATGTTCTAGAGAGGAAGGTAGATTTTTTAAATGAATAAAATTATCAATAAAATAATTGAAAGTTATTATTATAATTTTGCTACACAGAGACGTGGTACACAGCGTGCTACACAGAGAAGTGGGGACCAGATCATAAAGTTCTTTGTATGCCATGGCATAAAGCACAGCTGTTATTCTAAGTGTGCTAGAAAGCCTTTTAAGGGTTTAAGCATACAAAATGCTTTTTAAATTTTTTTTTCCCAGTGTGGAGAATGAAATGGCAAGAAGCAATACTGAAAACAGAGAGAGTTGGTAGGAAGCTGTAGGTAAAAGAAAGTGGTGACCTGGACTCAAGTAGGAGCAGTAAAGATGGAGAGAAAAAAAAAGTGATTCAACATTTTTTTTTTTTTGTCTTTTTGTCTTTTTCTTGAGCTGCTCCCATGGCATATGGAGGTTCCCGGGCTAGGGGTCTAATCGGAGCTGTAGCCACCGGCCTACACCAGAGCCACAGCAACGCGGGATCCGAGCCGTGTCTGCAACCTACACCACAGCTCATGGCAACACCAGATTCTTAACCCATTGAGCAAGGCCAGGGATCAAATCCACAACCTCATGGTTCCTAGTCAGATTCATTAACTACTACGCCACGACGGGAACTCTGAGTCAACGTGTTTTGAGAGAACATTGGCAGAACTTCCTGAAGAACTGAATGTGACAGGTAAGAGAGAGATTTCTGGTCTAATTCAGGGAGAAGTGGTGCCATTTACTGTGATGGGGAAGCTGACCAGCCATAGGTTAGCTCTGAGATGTCCATGAGGTAGAGACATAGATCAAGCATGCGGTTTAATAAAAAAGGAGAAGTTCAGAGGATAGGTCTGAACAGAAGATACGAGTTAGAGAGGGATACACATGAAGATGTTTTTTTAGAATCAATGGATATAATTGTGACTACAAGGACGAAGGATGGAGGAAGAAGAGAAAAACCCAAGACCTCTCAACGTGTGGTTGGGACATCGGTGGTAGAGACCAATGGCTGAACAGGTTGGGTTTGAATCTAGACTAGATTCTGAGTAGGTAGAGTCCAAAGCTCACTGTTCATCATTTTATGAAGATGGTGAGTGATGAAACTACAAAGGAGGTTGAACATTCTTAACACTGCTTAAGGGATGACTGAGGTAAGAGTAAGTAGGCTGGCCAAGGCTACTACGGTGCCATCACCATGCTAGAGACCTGGCAACTGTACATACAGTGAACACTTTATCCTACCTGGGTCCTCGGAAATGGAAACACTGAATTCTTCAAGTGCGAATGAAAACCACTGTATATTTATCACACACTGAGTGAGCATTTGCTGTGTGTTTGCTCCTTGATTAGACCCTGGGAATGGGGAGATTTGGAAGTCCCTCCCTTAGGTGAGCTCACAACCTAATAGGGCATACAGAGCAGATAGGAGTCCTGGGAGTCTTTCCTTTCAGCTACATTTGAATTAATGTCGACACTGTGATGGGACCACCTAATTTGGCTTTGTATAAAATGAATAACTACGAGAATAATAGAAGTGAAGATGACAAAAGGCTAAGCAAAGGTAGAGGCCCTGGAAAATTTATGGCAACAACAGAGCAGCTCTTTTAACAAAGAACTAATAAAAGCAAAACTCCAACATTAAAGAAAGAGATTTTCCATATCCCATGGTTACCAATTTTTATTTAAGATTTCACTCCTACTATATATCCAACTATAATGGTTTCATTCTAGCTATTATATCCAATCCCAATACCCCAAGGTGTTTTTCACACTATAAAGCATCTTCCTGCATTATTAGAGTAAATTAGTTAGCAAAAGAATGAGATATTAATCCTGTAAAGGTCACATCATCTTGATTACAAGAAGCCAATAAAATGGAATTCTTGCCTTTAATAGTTGAATGTCACAAGGGGGGGAAATTGAGAGCTTTACACTTCCTTCTATAATGGAGAGCTGGTGGGTTTTTTTGGTTCTCAAAATTATATTTCTCAAAGTGTTACTCGTGTTTATTTCTCAGGACAACTGAAGTGGTGTGGTCACTGGAGGTTTCATTATCTGGGGAGGAAAATCATAGAGCCAGTCCTGAGGAAAACACTAGTCTCCTTCAACGTAACATTCTTAACATTTATATGAATTTCTTTCAAGCATTTGATGAAGATCAACTTGCTTTATTCTTTTGATTTGCCAAGCTAACCAGGAAGAGAGAAGTAAGCCATTTGTCCTTTGTCTAATATCATGCACTACGGGGGATTTGAGACCAAAGATACGGTCATTGTGTTCCTCATCCATTGTTGAACTTGGGTCTCTCTGCTTCCAACTCACTTCAAGCAACCTCACTGAAGACAAATTTGTTATGTATTTAGATTTCATGGTCTACCACAAAAACTGAAGACTGCTGCATTTTCTGCTCTGTCTTAGAAGCAGTTTGTGAACATCATAATTAGAGTAGCTACATCTATGCCTCAGGCTGAGTTCTAGGTGTTTAAAAATATTATTTCATGAACCCCTCACACACATATCGAGTATGCTCAATATGGTACATATTAATATTATCTCTATTGTAAGGATCTGGCCATTAAGGCAGTTTCACGTAGGTCACATAGCTGGTCTTCAGTGGAGCCAGGATTTGAACCCACGACGTCTGGCTTGGAGAGACGATGTTCTTCCTCACTTCACCACACTGCCACTCTGGGGACCATGTATAATATAGCCCTGTTCAGATGCCTGTACCTGTGCACTGCATTCATCTCTCTAAGCTCAACAAAATCAAATAAATGTCAGAAAATACATGGTCATGACCATGGCACACAATTATGCTGCTGAAGTCAAGAGGATCATGAGACAATTTTTGGAATCAGCAAACCTTATGACCAGATTGTGGGTCTCAAGAAAAAAGGTCCGGTGATACAGAGACAGCATTTTTTTCTGACTAATGGTGTTGGCTCTGAAGTCAGACAACCTGGGTCCAGATCCTGGCTCCACCACTTTCTGCCTAAACTTGGGCAGCTAAATTTATTTACTCTGTCCGTGCTTTGGTTTCTCCATCTGTAAGAAAGAAAGAGTGATAACAGCTGTAATATCTGCTTTATTGCTGTAAGAATTCAATTACATAATTCATTGCAAAAAAACTATAAAGGTCTCAGACACACACAAAGTAATAAAGGTCTGTTAGCTATTATAATTGCTGCTAACGGGGGTGGGGGGGAAGTCATAGTAAAAATAATAAGCAAATGAGTAAAAATAAGTTCTGATTAACATAGGAGTCTCTGACTATACCTAATCTGTTACCTCCAGTGTTTGAGGAGGAGGTGGTGAGAATAGTCCCATCATCTTCCAGGGACCGCACCTATGCTTAGCTCTTTGCACCAATTCTACTGCAGATGCATGGGTATAGAGTAAGTTTTGCTCAAGGGTTTTAAGTATCTTCTCAGCCCAACCTCAGCATTTCTGTTTTCCTTACATTTCTCTTAGTTTGAGACAGTATTGTGGAATTATATTAGATGCCTTCCATAGCCTTTGTAGATCATTCATTCTACTGACTCATCAAATTTCCATCATGTGTGTATGTGTGTGTGTGTGTGTGTGTGTTAAAGAGTGGAGGAAGGATGTAAACACAGATCAAACCTCAGGGTTGGAACGTGTGGAAACAGACTGAACTGCCATCTTACTGAGGGGTTGTATTCACCTCCAAGACCGCTAGGCATCTTTCAGTACTAGAGATGATTCTTCATGTCAAAGAGGAGACCCATCCCAAACGCCAATATATTACTAAGAAATCTAGAGGTAGAAATTGCCTTCTTGCTATGCAAGCCTGCAAAGACTTTGCATAGCAACCTGAATTTAAACAGAGTGGTGAAGAATGGGTAGGATTGGAAGATATAAACTGGAGGGAAGGCACAAATGATTTTCTGAATTCCTGACCGTACCTCCTCACCAGGGTTGCCTTATAATTTATCTTCCAAACTATGTCACTTATAAGAAGAGTGGGGACAATAAATAACAACCAAGAAAACAGGTACAAATCAAAACCTGGTCAACTTTGGAGTTATCTACTCTAACGCAAGCTAATGATGAGGAGAGAAATCCTTGCTTTGCCTGTGAGGAAACTAAAGCTTTACCGTGATGCAAGTTTCATTCTGAGGATATGGGCAGCACCAGGATGACGTCAGCTCCCATGAGCGTGAGAAGGTTCATTGAAATCCTTGCTTTGGCAAGGTTCAGAGAAATCCTTGTTTTGCCTGTGAGGAAACTAAAGCTTTAACATGATGCAAGTTTCATTCTGAGGATATGGGCAGCACTAGGATGATGTCAGCTCCCATGAGCGTGAGCCCCAGCACGTGGCAACTGAGTTCAGTTTGTTGGTATAAAGTGTGAGCTCTCTGGCAAATGATTTACACCCTCTGGGTGATGTGCTTTCCTCTGTCTAAGGAATGGGCAGGAATATCTGATCTCCAAAATATGCCACAACTCAGATTTTGTAAGACTTTTCCTACCAAGATAGAGACTTATCAAACCATTTTTTCTATCCTCTGCATAGGTTAACTCTTTTCCTCAGCTCTCTCTTGTCTTCATTTACCCAATATTGGCTTTTCCACTATAAGGAAATACATGCACCCCTGAAGGGGGAAAAAAATCATGTTCTGCAAAATTACACACTGAAAATAATAAGTATTTGAGGCTGGGGAAAATAAGGACATAGGCAGATGCACAAACCTATATGATCCTGTAACCAGAGCATTAACAAAACCAAAATAATGCTAATTAAATTCTAACTTGGTCAAAAGACCCATTGAATTCTCAAGCAAACTACTGCATCTAGAATGGATAGGCAATGAGGTCCTACAGTACAGCACAGGGAACCATATTCAGTCTCTTGGGATAGAACATGATGGAAGATAATATGAGAAAAAGAATGTATATATATGTATGACTGGTTCACTGGGTTGTAACAGCAGAAGCATGCACAACACTGTAAATCAACTATACTATTTAAAAATGAAATAATACCATGGTAGCTATAAGACTTTAATTATAGGTAATGATGGCATAATTGAAGGGGGTGTGCAGAGGGCTTGAGGCTCTCAGTTTGGACACAAGGGCAGAAAACCCCTGGCTCCAAGAAACCATGCCCTCTGCACTTGCTGAGATCCCCTGTGGTTGGAGATCAGCTGGTATGACTTGGTGACACAAATCATTAAAATGCTCGGAAAAATTGCTTATGAACCAACACCATTTCCGCATTATAATAACATGATTCTCCTATTTACTAACTGAATATGAGCTAATTTGCATTAGAGAAAAATGCATCGGAGTAGAAACAGTTATCTGTGCAGTCCCATTCATCTTTGCCTGTTACTGCCGAATTCAGTCATTCCTTCATTCCTTCCCCCCACATGCCATACACAAGGCACCGTGCTAGGACTCCTGGGAAGCAAACACATAAATCTAAATGATATCAGATAGTTATTTGTTCCAAAGCTTGAGCGCCATTTTTAGTAATGAATTCTCAGGTCGGAATGTGCATCAGCTGAAAGAGACTGTGATCGTTGGAAGCTGGACACAGGCGCAGTTATCCGGACTCTTACTGCCACATGTGTCGTATTCTGAAGTGGGCCGAGGCACCTTTCTTCCTTTTCTTGTTAAAGTCGTTCTCTCAGAAACTGATTTGTTTTGCGCTGCTTTCCATTCACATCACGATCCAATCAAACCACAGAATATAAGAAAGATCAAAGCAGTGCGGTCTAGCCATCTACAGTAATTCATAGAATATATGAGGCATTAAGATTTTCATTCTTCATTCTTGTGAGAAAGACGATAAAGGTAACCGAAAATGATGCGGAATATGAATTCATTCCTGAGACAATGACTGGAGCAAGAATAGGGAAAAGCATAAACCAACAGACCTTTTTTTTTTCACCCTCAGTTTTAAACCCTTTTTGAAAAGCAGTTCTTGCCTGTGTCATCCACGTTTTTACTTTTATCATTGATCACTTTAGCTCTTCTCCTATCTAAATTGTACATGAAAAAAAAAAAGCCCAGAAAAATTTGCCTTCCTGCATTTTCATCCAACACAATTTTACAAGCATTCCCATGAACACAGGGAAAAATGTCCAAGTCTGCACCTAATAGACACAGAAACAACTGATTAAAAAAAATGAAAATTTCAGTCAAAGAGCCAGTAGGAGGGGTCAAAGTCATCACCTCATGACTTGTACTTTCCTCAGTATTTCCTTTCAGTTATTAACCATTTTTTTCTAGACTATTTAATTCCTGTTTGTTTGTTTGTTTAATAAACAATAAAGTCCAAAACTAAAGATTTACAGCCAAGAAAATGGAAGTTTTTTTCACTTTCAGAATTTTAACCCGGAGACTCTGGAAGACAAACATTACAGGAAGGAACAAATAGGCAAAGTTATGTATCCAATTCAGTAATCCAAGTGTTGTGATCAAGACATTCAAACACAAAAGAGTTTAAATTTTTTTTTCTTTCTATTAACACACTCTCTTTCCACCCACTGAATGGGAGACTCAGAAAGAAAACTGTGACCAACTCAAACCATTAATCAAATGTGTAATAAAGGCAAATGCTATTTTAGGAGAAGAGAAACTGGGTTTGTGAATTTTTATGTTTAATCAATAAGATTCAAAATGAAGGGAGGGTTGATACTCTGCATGACATCTGCCTGGCCACCTGTGGTGGTGTGAGCCTCCCAACCCCCACATGGGTTGTCTCACAAGAGACAAAGGAGAGGGACAGAGGCAGGGGCTTTGGCAACAACAGTGCTCAGGTGCCCCGAGACCTCTGGGACACCAAGTTACCATTAGAAAGTTAAGAAATATGTTTAGGGGCTGCCTGTCCTTCTTTTAGTGGCTTCTCACTGGGACGGCAACTTCCGTGCAATTCTGAGCATCTCTGGGTCCTCAGCAGGTGCCACCTACCACGGTACAGAACTTGATAATGAAAAGGATGGCATGGGAAGGGCAGGAATTCAAGTCAGATGGACCTGGGTTCATACTTCAACCCCACCACTGACCTACTGTGTGGACTTGGACAAGCCACAGTTTCCTCAACTGTAACATAAGAACTATAAATCTTACTGCACAGAGCTTTTTGAGAATGACTTCAGATAACGTGTACAGCACTAGGCAGAGATTGATTCCTGGCACAGACTCTGAAACAGCTTATGGTTCAAACCCTGGCCCCACCATTTAACCACTGTGAGACCTGGTCAGTGGTCACTGTACTTCTCAGGGCTCAGTCTATGAAGATAATAAAAGTACTTTCCTCATGGGGTTTAGTTATGAGTGTTCATCATTGGCTTGTTTGTTGGTTTTCAAATGCTTGGAAGAGTGTCTGGCATATAATAAATATTTGGTCTTATTTTATCCGATATCCTAAAGGTCTGACAATCAGCTGCTCTGCCTCATGGCCAATAAATACCATACACATTAGTGATAAAAGAAAAAAAATTTCCTCAGGGTGGAGGTTTGGTAAAGATATGGACCTAGAGATTATCATACTAAGTGAAGTTAGTTAGGCAGTGAAAGACAAACATCGTATGATATCATTTATATGTGGAATCTAAAAATAAAGATCAAATGAGTTTATTTGCAGAACAGGAACAGACTCACAGACTTTGAAAACAAACTTAGGGTTACCATAGGGGACAGGTGGGGTATGGGGAAGGGATGGACTAGTAGTTTGGGATTGGCCTGTGCACACTGAGGTATATGGAATGACTGGCCAATGGGGACCTGCCATCTAGCACAGGGCACCCTACCCAATATTCTGTGGTAATCTATGTGGGAAAAGAATCTGAAAGAGAATGGATGTGTGTACATGTATAACTGAATCGCTTTGTTGTACAGAAGAAATTATCACAACCTTGTAAATCAACTATACTTACATAAACCTTTAAAAGTGGGAAAAAAGATATGGGGTAAAAGCATGAACATGACGTGCTAAAGCACTGGCGTGTTAACGGGGTGGAGAAGTTGACAAAAGCAAAGCAGGAGAGGCGGAATCAATTACGGGCCAAGATGAACTTGGGGTGGCGAAATGCAGTGGAGGAGCTGAAAGAAAAGAGGGAAATGTCAGAGGAAATGGATACACAAAAGAAAGGGAATATAAGTTGTTGCTATAGGTCAGGCACTCAGTGAGCCTTCAATGGAGTGCACGAACCTTTCCAGAAAAATCACTCGGGCTCAGGAACAAGATGCTGACCTAGGAGACAGGAACTCAAAGCAGTGGCATCATAAAGGGCTGGGGGCATGGAGTGGGGTGCTCCAGCAAATAAAAGCACTTTACTACTGATGCTATGCCTGAAGTACCCGGTGATAATGAAAAGCTGTCACTGCAGTTGTTGCTAACAAATTCTCTCCAGATCATTCACCTAGTGCCCAGCAAGGACTGCATGTGCAGCCTTCCATGGGTCCTCCATTGACACGGGTGAGAGACTCTGGCCCACAAGAAGCATACAGTGTAATAATAAACTACACTTGAGGCAACATGGTTGTAAACATTAAATGGGAGCCACACCTTCTATTAATGATTAAAATAAATTCTGGTTGGTGTAAATATTTAAAGGTACAAAATAAAATTAAAATCAGAAACCAAACCCAAAAATCATGGCAACGGGTAAATTTTTATTTACTTGAATGTTAGATCTCTCCAAGAACTGGTAGTAAGATTGCCAGACTTCGCAAATAAAGATGCATAACACCAGTTAAATTTGAACTTCAGATAAACAAGATGAGAAAAATATTTAGAATAATTTTATCCCAAATATTACATGGATACACTTAAACTAAAATTATTTTAACCAACAGTCAATTTCCAGCAGTCTTGCCAAATCTGCAAGTGGTATCTGCAGGTGAAAACAGTGAATGAAAACAAAATGTACTTCTATAAACAACCAAAAATATACAAGTTTTGAGTGACCATGTTAGTTTTCATTTCTCTTTTAATTTTTGTGTTGAACTTATAATACAAAATAATTATTTGATATTGACTTTAAAACAAGCATCAAAAATTTGGGGCAATTAATTTTTTAAAAAATCTCACTTATTTTGTGGTGCTTGCATTTCTAAATCTTTGAAAAGTGAATTTGATCATAACCTTTCTTATGCCAAATAATTACCAATTTTCATATTTTATGTTTTCATGATATTCTGTTTTTAAGAGATATCCCCAAATTGAAACTTAGATCTAACTCTGGAAACAGTAATAAACAAAACAGACTTAAAAAAAAAAAAAAGAACTCATTGCATGAAGCTTAAATTCTAATACGGAAAAGCCCATAAATATATCCCATAAGTAAAGTAAGTAATATGTGAGGTGGTGATAAGTGCTATAGAAAAAAAAAAAAAAAAAAAAAAAAAGACAGTGAGAAAGAATAACAAGCAGTGCTGGGTGGGGTCAAAGTTCAATTTTTTTTTTTTTTTAAGGGCTGCACCCCCAGCATATGGAAGTTCCCAGGCTAGGGGTCGAATCAGAGCTGCAGCTGCCAGCCTGCACCATAGCCACTGCAACACTGGATCCGAGCTGTATCTGGGACCTATACAGCAGCTGCGGCAACACGGGATCTTTAACCCACTGAATGGGGCCAGGGAGTGGAGCTACATCAGCCTCTTGACCCACTGAGCCACAACAGGAACTCTAAGGGTCAATTGTAAATAGAGTCCTCTCAATGAAGCCCTGGGAAGAAAATATTTGAGCAAAGACCTGAGGAAGTTGAGGGGAAATAGAAACCCACAGGCAGAAAATCCTGGAGCTGGGGTAGAACAGAGGACCAGCGCTGTTGAGGCCAGTGTGGTCGGGTGCCGTAGACATGAGAGGAGATAAGCCCTGTAGGGCTAACCTTGTGGTCCGTTTGTGTATTATGGTTCTTAATGAAAGTGAGATGGGAGATAATTGGAGGATTTTCAACAAAAGAGCCTGGTGAGCTGACATAGATTGAAAAGGACTACCCTAGCTGCCAGGTTATGCAGAGACAAGGGCGGGAAGGCCAGTTAGAAGGCAACCACTTCATTCAAGAGATGCCAGTGGTTTGCCAGGCTGGTGAGAAGTGGTCCAATCTGGGGTCTATTTTCAAGGCAATGGCGATAGATTTGATAAATGAGGCAATATATAATATGAGAAGCAAAAGAGAATCAAGGATGATAGTGTGCTTATCATTGATGTGAAGAGTGGGACAGATGGAGTTGCCATTTGCTGTGATCAGAAAGGCTCAGGAGAAGCCAGTTTTGAGGAAAGATCAAAACCATTCATTTCAAGATGTCTGCTGGACAAGCTTGGAATTCAGAAGGGAGGTCTAGGTTGAAGACACAAATTTGTCGATCATTCACATAGAAAGCTACGAAACCAGAAGAGCTCTTCAGGGGAATGAATGGACAGAGAACAAAATAACCATAGCACTGAGCATGGGCTTTGGGGAAAATAATGACGGATCCACAGAGAACACAGAGAAGGAAGGAACTCCTGGTGAGGCAGGAGAAAAACCAGGAGAAGATTGTCTTGGAAGTTGAGTAAAAAGAATGTTTCAGAGAGGAAGGAGACATTAAATTTGTTAGATGAGGCGGAGAATCAGGTAAGACAAGGATGGACTACCAAGCTTAGTTTTTGGCAAACTAGAATCTATTGATGGCTTTCACAAAAAGTAGTTTTGGTTTAGTTGAGAGGGCGAAGGCTTGAATTGATTGATTTCAAAGGAAACTGGAAAGGGAGGAATTGAAGAGAATGAGTACAGACAACCATGGGGTTTTGCTGTCAAGAGGAGAATTGGAGCTCTAAGTGGATGGAGAAGTGGGGTGAGATTTTTTTTTTTAATAAATGAAACACCAAAAATGTTGGTATTTTAGTGGAAATGATCCATTATGGGGAGAGAGAAACTGGTGATTAAAGAGAAGGATGAAGTTATTTTTCACTGGATAAAAACCTAATTACTACTATGTTGCTGTCATTTTTCGAGTGCTTACTCTGAGGGCTGTGTCCTTTGTTTACAAAGCAATTATTTATTTCTCATGTTAACTGGAGGAGCTGCACATAGTATCACCATTTTATAAAGAAGAGTTTAGGCCATTGTTCAAAGGTTACACAGATAATAAGCAGCAGAGTCAACATTTTAATTCAAGTTTATCTGATTCAAATGTAATGACTTCAAGACTTTCTCTACTTTTAGCAATAACACAACAGTACATAGTACATGTGTAGTCAACTCGGTGAATGTATGACTACGTGAGTGAATCAGTGGTAAGTGTGTATGTACAGACACACTTATACTTATAGACATATGCACACATATATCCACATACATAAGTTCACACACCCAAAGGGGATTGAAGTGGACACTTCAGGGGATGAGTGAGAAGCAGGGGAGTTGAGGGATTCTTTTACTATGTCAGAAATTCTTCTTTTATCTCCTCCAGAAGGTGCTGGCAGCAGAAAATCACCTGAAATGAGCCATGGAAGGTAGACACCCACCTCTTCACAGCTTCCCAAGTAAGCAATGTTTCAATCAATTAAGATGTAAGCCTTGTGGCAAAGACCTTGAACTGATGATTCTATTTCTGAAAATCACCAGCAAGGAAACAGGGGAATTTCCTTGGTTGGGGCACATTTGCTCCCCCTTCTGCCCCTGGGATAGGCAGTGGTCAACACAGTCTGGTTACAAACAGGAAAAGTATGAATTAACACTTTGGTAACTAAGTAAAACAGAGCAACAAGAAAAAGCATCTTCTCTATTAATTAGAATCTCAGTTCCTCCGTCTGCACTCTATTTTTTCAAATAGTGTAATTTCTAAATTCCCTGGCATTTCATTTAAAGAAATAAACAGGCATATATTACGGTTTTCAAGATTCCTAGCAGAGTAAAAAACAGATTAAATCTTAGTGAAAGCCTGACCTTCCGTTAGCTGCTCATTATATTCTGTAAACACAAATACTTGTTAAACCATCGGAAATGTGTATAACATAACATTCCAACACATGCGAAATTCACCCTCAAAATAAACTCACCGTTTGTGAAGAAACGCCATCTACTGCTTCCCTTTTGCTTCAAAGAATCATATCTCTCAGCAGTAATTAATCTCTTCCGGTAATCCACTAATATTTTCTGCTGTGGACTAATGAGCATATCAGTTTATATACATTTTTAGATTGTATGTTTAGCTCCAAGTTGAATAAATTACACAGGCTTGGAGAGTCATTCCATTTTCTTTCTTCATTTATGCCATCTCTGATATTACTGATCATATTTTCAATAGAATTTTGAATAGCATTATTTCAATTTTTTTCCCTTTTTTTATTACTCAATGAATTTATCACATCTGTAGTTGTATAATGATCATCACAATCCAGTTTCACAGGATTTCCATCCCACAACCCAAGCACATCCCCCCACCCCCCAAACTGTCTCCTCCGGAGACCATACGTTTTTCAATGTCTGTGAGTCAGCATCTGTTCTGCAAAGTTCAATATGTCCTTTTTTCAGATTCCATATGTCAGTGAAAAAATTTGATGTTGGTGTCTCATTGTATGACTGACCTCACTTAGCATAATAATTTCTAGGTCCATCCATGTTGCTAAAAATGCTGGTATTTCGTTCATTTTAATGGCTGAGTAATATTCCATTGTGTATGTGTACCACATCTTCTTGATCCACTCCTCTGTCGATGGACATTTAGGTTGTTTCCATGTCTTGGCTATTGAAAATAGTGCTGCAATGAACATCGGAGTGCATGTGTCTGCCAGTCATGGTTTTCTCTGGATAGATGCCCAGAAGTGGGATTGCTGCATCAAATGGTAGTTCTATTTTCAGTTTTCTGAGGAATCTGCACCCTGTTTTCCACAGTGGTTGCACCAATTTACAATCCCAACAACAGTGTACTAGGGTTCCTTTTTCTCCCCACCCTCTCCAGCCTTTATTGTTTGTAGACTTTTGGATGATGGCCATTCTGGCTGGTGTAAGGTGGTACCTCAGAGTGGTTTTGATTTGCATTTCTCTAATCATGAGTGATGTTGAACATCTTTTCATGTGCTTCTTGGCCATCTGTATGTCTTCTTTGGAGAACTGTCTGTTTAGATCTTCTGCCCATTTTTTGATGGGATTGTTTGTTTTTTGGTATGGAGCTGCGAAAGGTGTTTATAAATTTTGGAGATTAATCCCCTTGTCAGTAGATTCATTTGCAAAGATTTTCTCCCATTCTGTGGGTTGTCTTTTCATTTTGTTGAGGGTTTCCTTTGCTGTGCATAAACTTTTAAGTTTGATTAGGCCCCATTTGATTATTTTTGTTTTTACTGTCATTACTCTAAGAGGTGGATCTGAGAAGATGTTGCTTGAACTGCATTATTTCGATTTGAGTGCACAAATAAGTCATATAACCATTCTTGGCTTCAATATCATCTCCTGAGCTTTAATTATTTGTTCCTTAGAATACTATGTCTTCCTACTTTATGGGCTTTAAAATGTATTCCCATTTTCTGTTCTACCACAATTCCTTCTCATTGAAAAAGAAAAGAACACGTACATACATGCCACATGCTTTAGAAATGTGCTTTATTATTTCAGCGGTCATTGTATCTAATATATTACATATTGTTATATGATACTGTGCCATCATAAAAGAAACAGAATTTTAGGAAACCACAGGGTTTAACATAAATCAGCAAAAGCAGGATGAATTCGGGATCGAACACTGGAAAGTGAAGGGATTCAAAAAATGGAGATATCATTAAGTTTTGGGTAGTATAGAAATTCTCAGTTCTCTTGAGGGCTCCTTCGTGGAAAAGAAATACAAATGTCTTTTAATGATGTTAGCGTCCAATGAAAACTACATTTTGAGTTATTAAATGGTGATTTTGATTTTTTAATGATTTTCTGCCAAGTCAGACATAGTATATATATTTACTGTTTCATGCCAACTCTCATCACCTGGGAGAACATGATTGGAGATTTATTGCATACACACGAAGCACACACACACACTCCATCCACATTTTACAGTGAAAGAAACTGAGAAGAGTGGGCACATGACTCACCTAAGACATCCTGTGTTAACTTGTAGAACCAGCATTTGAACCCATGTCTTGTCTGTCTCCAAGGCTCAAGTACATACATAGTCAAAGTATTGAGGAATGTTCATTAAGAACTGCATATCCAGGGAGTTCCCGTCGTGGCGCAGTGGTTAACGAATCCGACTAGGAACCATGAGGTTGCGGGTTCGATCCCTGCCCTTGCTCAGTGGGTTAATGATCCGGCGTTGCCGTGAGCTGTGGTGTAGGTTGCAGACGCGGCTCGGATCCCGCGTTGCTGTGGCTCTGGCGTAGGCCGGTGGCTACAGCTCCAATTGGACCCCTAGCCTGGGAACCTCCATATGCCGAGGGAGCGGCCCAAGAAATAGCAACAACAACAACAAAAGACAAAAAGACACACACACACACACAAAAATAATAATAAAAAAAAAAAAGAACTGCATATCCAAGTGAGATAAGTGCATAGGAAGATTTCTCCTTCCCTGCCCCAGCTTTATAGAGATATAATTGACAAATAAAATTTTAAATGTGAAATGTAATGACTTTATCTAGTTATCTATCTATCTACCTATCTACCTAGATAGGTCTATCTATCTCTATCTACGAAAAGAAGCCCCACTATTGAGTTAATTAATACATTCACCACCTCATATATATGCTTTCTGTGTATGTGTAAACACTTGTTCTAATCTCATAGCAACTTTTAACTATGCAGTATTGTCAACTATAGTGATCATATTATGCAGTAGATCTCAGACCTTATATATCTGGTAGCTGAAATCTGGTACCTTATAACCAGCCTCACCCTGTATTCCCTACTCCACAGCTCCTGGCAACCATGATTCTACCTCAGGTTCTATGAGTTTGACTTTTTTTTTTTAGATCACACATGGAAATGATATAATGCAATATTTGACTTTATCTGACTTACCTCATTTAGCATAATGCCCCCCAAGTTTCATTCATATGGTTGCAAGTATTAGGATGTTTTTCTTTCATATGGCTGATTAATTTTCTATTAAATATACTTACCACGTTTCCTTTATCCATTTATCCATTGACAGACATTTAGGTTATCTCCATATGATGACTCTTGTGAATAATGGTGCAATGAATATGAGAGTACAGATATCTCTGCAAGACAGTGATTTTTTTTTTCCTTTGAAGAAATACTCAGAAATGGGATTGCTGGATCATATGGCAGTTCTACTTTTTCTTTCTTTCTTTCTTTCTTTTTTTTTTTTTTTTTTTTTTTTTGTCTTTTTGCCATTTCTTAGGCCGCTCCCGTGGCATATGGAGGTTCCCAGGCTAGGGGTTGAATCGGAGCTGTAGCCACCGACCTACGCCAGAGCCACAGCAACGTGGGATCCAAGCCAAGCCGCGTCTACAACCTACACCACAGCTCACAGCAATGCCACATCCTTAACCCACTGAGCAAGGCCAGGGATCGAACCTACAACCTCATGGTTCCGAGTCGGATTTGTTAACCACTGAGCCACGATGGGAACTCCTATTTTTTATTTCTTAAGGAACCTCCATACTGTTTTCCGTAGTGATTGTATCAGTTTACATTCCCACTAATGGTGCAAAAGAGTTGCCTTTTCTCCATGTCCTTGCCAGCATTCATCTCTCTTTTTATACAGAGAAAGGTGATGTGATAAATTGTGGTTTTGATGTTCATTCCCCCTGTTAAAGATGTTAAGCCCCTTTTCAATACCTGTTGGCCATTTGTATATCTTCTTTGGAAAAAAAAAATGTCAGTTCAGTTCTTCTGCCTATTTTTTTGATTGTTATTTGCTTTTGTAGTTGGTAGTGGTGGGTTTTATTAAATTTTTTTTGTTATTGAATCATATGATTTCCTTATATATTTTGGATTTTAATCTCTTATCAGATAAGTGATTTGCAAATACTTTCTCCCATTCCATGGATTAACTTTTACTTTTGTTGAAGGTTTCCTTTGCTTTGCAGAAGCTTTTTAGTTTTATGTAGTCCCACTTGTTTAATTTTGCTTTTGTTGCCTTGGCTTTTGGTGTCAAATCCAAAAAATCATTTCCAAGACCAATTTCAAAGAGATTACCCTCCAGTGTTTTCTTCTGGGAGTTTTACAATTTCAGGTCTTATGTTGAAGTCTTTAATCTGTTTTGAGTTAAATTTTGTGTATGGTGTAAGATAGTGGTCTAGTTTCATTCTATTGTATGTAGCAATCCAGTTTTCCCAGTACAATTTATTAAAGAGATTATCCTCTCTCCATTGCATATTCTTGGCTCTTTTGTTGTAAATTAATTGATCATACATGCATGGGTTTATTTCTGGGTTCTCTACTATGTTTTTTTTATCTAAATTACTGTTTTTATGCCAATAGCATACTGTTTTGAGTCTAAAGCTCTGTATTATAGTTTGAAATCAGAAGTGTGATGCCTTCTGCTTTGTTCTTTCTCAAAGTTGCTTTGACCATGCAGAATCTTTCATGATTCCATACAAATTTTAGTATTTTTTTCTATTTCTGTGAAAGATGTCATTAGAATTTTGATAGGAATTTCACTGAATCTATAGATCACTTTGGATACTACAGATATTTTAATAATATTAATTTTTTGATCCATGAACACAAAATTTGTTCCCATTTCTTTGTGTCTTCTTTGATTTCTTTCATCAGTGTATCCTAGTTTTCAGAATACAGACCTCTCACTTCCTTGGTTAAATTGTAAATGGGATTGTTTTTATTAATTTCTCTTTCTAATAGCTTACTATGAGTGTATTAGTATATTTGCATTTATTGATTTGTACCCTGCAACTTTGCTGATTTCCTTTATTACTTCTAACAGGGGTTTTTTTGGTAGAGTCTTTAGAATTTTATATATATAAATATAGACATCCATGAATATAGACAATTTTACTTCTTCCTTTCTGAATTGGAGGCCTTTGTTTCTTATTCTTGCCTAACTGCTCTGGATAAGACTTACAGTACTATGGGGAGAGAGGACATCTTCATCTTGTTTCTGACCTTAGGGGGAGAACTTTCAGATTTTTGCCATTGAGTATAATATTAGCTGTGGGTTTATTATGTCGAGGCATAATCCCAGTTCCTTAAGAGTTTTATTATAAAGGATGTTGGCTTCTGTCAAATGATATTTTCATCTACTTAGGTGGATATGTGATTTTTATCTTTCATTTTTAATGTGGTATATCCCATTTATTGATTTGCATATGTTGAGCCACCTTGCATCCCTGGAACAAATCCCACTTGATCAGGGTGTATGATCCTTTGAATGTAGTATTAAATTCAGTTTGCTACTGTTTTGTTGAGGATTTTTACAGCTTAGCTCACCAGGTCTCCTGCTACTTACTCACCATGTTTCCAGTTTTCAAAAGACTGATTGCTGGGGTTATGCTCTTGATGACTAATAAAATATGACTTGCAGTTCCACTTAGTTTCTTTGAATCTGTGAGAGAAAGGCTACTTCTTTTCTAGAACACAGATGTATCAAAATACATTTCTTTTGTGATGTATCACATTAACTTGACCCTAGGGCTAGTCAACTCATTTCTACCCCAGGTAAACACAAGTTTCTTTCCCCAACCTGGAATAGCCACTCTATATTTAATACAATTCTCCATTGTTTCTTAATCATTTTCTTTTCTCTTTTTTTCTGTTTTAGAGAAATGTCTTTTTCTGAAGATATAAATTATGTATACTGACTTAAAAATTACACGATGAACATTCTTCATCAATATTTGTCTGCAGCTTTAATTAAGGTAGAGTGACTGAAGCAACATGAACTTCTTAAAGGCCTTTGAAACCTGATGCCAAATCACTTCCTAGAAATATATTCATTTGCTTTACTAGAGCAATGGCTAAGAGCATTGGTTTCATGGCACCATATCAGCATCAATTATTAAACTTTAAAAGAATTTTTTCTAATCTGATGAATAAAAATACTGCATATTTTTATATTTGTGTTAATTTGAACAATCATGTGAGGCTGAACTTTTTCATATTTATTGTCATATTTATATGTCTTGTGTAAATTGTCCATGACTCATCTATTTTTAAAAAATCAGGATTTAAAATGTATCTTAATAATCCATGAGACTTTTACATTTAAGGTAATTAAAAGCAAATGTGATTTAAACATTATATTTGTAATGTAATATATAAATATAGTATTACAGATAGCCTATTACAAATATATATATTACAAAATATATATACAACAAATGCAATACACAATTTGTCATTTGTTAGATTTTCATATTGATTTATAGTACCCAGGTCACCTTGAATTATTAAAGGATAATTCTATCAGTATTTTAGGTATAATTTCTTACCCAGGTCACCTTGAATTATTAAAGGATAATTCTATCAGTATTTTAGGTATAATTTCTTCATTATTTTAAAGACATATAAAGTCCTTTCCTAGACAGGGAGTAAATATTCATGCATACTTTCTTCCAAGTTTTTCTTTGTCTCTGGTTTCTTTTTTAAATCTAATTGTCTATAAGCTGTAAGGCAAAGACCTAACTTTACTTCTTCTCCAAATAGTCCATTTGACAAAGGATTATATAATGTTAATGCATTGAGTCCTCATTAATTTGTTATTATAAATTTAGTATAAACTTAATATTGCATTTCCAAATATATATATATAGTCCATTGATCTGTCTATTCCTATATGACTTGTTTTAATTATTGTAGCTTTTAGTATATTCACTAAATATACTAATTGTGAGTATATTCCTCAATTGTATATTGAAGGTATATTCACTTGAAAAGAAGATATAGCCCTCTTTGCGTAGTATGAAAGTTTATTAATCCAACATCGTTATTATTTGATTTTTTGATATCTCTACTTTTCTGTGTTGATGCATTTTCTGTCAAAGCCAAGAAAAAAGTGTGATGCTCTTAAGTAAAATTTCTAAAAGACTTTGTCTTTTACTAGATAAGGTTACCATTTTTATGTTTATTTCAGAGATTGTATGTGCAGTCTTCATTCAGGCAACAAATAACTAGATGTCCATTATATCAGGCACACCTCTGGTAAATACTGCTAAATGAAACCAACAAGGAATTCCCACCATGGCTTGGTGGAAGCAAATCTGACTAGCATTCAAGAGGATGCAGATTCAATCCCTGGCCTCGCTGGGTGGGTGAAGGACCTGGTTACAGACATGGCTGGGATCCAGCATTGCTGCGGCTGTGGCATAGGCCAGCAGCTACAGCTCTGATTTGACTCCTAGTCTGGAAACCTCCATAGGCTGCAGATATAGCACCCTCAACCCCACAAAAAAAAAAAAAAAAAAAAAAAAGACCAATAAGACACCTACCTTTGGAGATTTCTATTGTCAAAGAAGTCAGTGTGGGCATCATATTTTCTCATTTTTTATGCTATTCTCCAAGTTGTCTTTATCTTCTGTTTTCTATACCTGGACAAAATCATTCACTTGTTTTTTTTCCAGGATTTGGGAATTATCAATTTTAAAATGTAATAGAGATAAATTTCATGTTTTGACTCCTTTTATGTAAACCTACAAATATAGCTCTTTTTTACTCATTCCCTAAATTTCAGTATTTAATACAATCTGAAATTTTGAGAAGGCAGTTATGGTACTTAGTCATTTTTGTATTATATATTTCCCTTTTAATACTTTTTAACATTTTCGTTCAATTTTGTAACTGGATATGATACAATTCTATAAAATATTTAATTTAAAATAATTATCTATACAATGATATATATGTATATATATTTTTGCTTTTTAGGGCCACACTTGTGGCACATGGGGGTTCCCAGGTAAGGGGTCTAATCGGAGTTGTAGCCACTGGCCTATGCCGCTCTCCTTAGCAGACCTTTTTTTTTTCATTAAAAATGACTGTGAGCCATGTCAAAGTGCATACACTAGATTTTGCTGTTGGCTTTGAGAAGTCATGTTCAATTCATCCCAAAATTTGCCTTACTTTTTAATAGGATTCATGTTGTTGTTGTTTGCTTCTGTTTACAAATCTTTAAATGAAGTCTAGCCAGAGGCAGCATTTGACAACTAGAGATATGTGTGGGTTTCCCAGGCATTCCCTGAGACAAGAATTCTAGGGAAAGTGCTATGTATGGCTAGTGAAGGAACCACTAAATTCTACCTTGTCCCAGGAATACAGGAGTTTCTCTCCCCAGCATAAAACAATCATTCTCTATCTATTGTGTCCCTGGCTTTCCCTGTATTAAATTGCCTAAAAGATGTGTTTTCCCTGGTCAATCATTTTTCACTCTCAAATTAAAATAGCATATGTTTGAGTGTTCACTTATGTGTTACACAGTGGTAAGTAATCTACATGGATTGTTTAATAATTCTCTGAGGAAGTCCCTATTACCATCTCCATTTTCCTGATGGGGAAACTAAGTCTTTGGGATTAAATAAGCTGTTGACCTGCTATTAACCCAACAATCTGCTCTTGAGCCCCTAGTCTAAACCAATGCCTCACACTGATTTGCTGGGTTGAGGTGGTACCCAGTCTGACCCTCACCTGCTGATTCTCTGCACTCTGAACGGATGGCATTCAATAGCACTTTTGATCTCCTGCATACATAGGAGAAGGCTCTTGCAACCTCCCTCTGACTCCATCATACTAACTGAATCACTGTCACAATCTTCCTTCCCTGTTCTGTGGGAATCATGAGATCCAAACTGACAAACAAAAAGAGGCAGCTTTTATATATGGAGGTGAGAGCAGAGAAAAGTGATGTCCAAACAATTGTGTGTGCACGGCAGAGTCAAGTAGAAGATGGTAAGCCAGTAGACAGATGTTAAAAAGTAATTGTGGTAGTGTCCTAGTTTGGGATGGGATGTGGCACATCCCTACTTTGAGAAGAGGTCTCACTTTGGGAAGAAGTATAGTACATCCTTTATTTCTTTCCGGTGAACAAGATGCTCTCTTGTAAGTGTGGCTTTATACTTTCTCTATTGCAATTCCATTTCACCCTGTGGGATAAAGTCAGCCTTATATTTAACATTGTGAAATGTCATGTGTTTATCCTATATCTTTATTCCTTCATAAGTATTTTATAGGGAAGCTGAGAGAATTTATAACTCAGAGGTAAAACGGGTACCATCTTACATGACCAGTTCCATACTTCAAGAAAACCTTTCACCTTTTCACATCACCCCTCCTCTCTTTCATGTGTACATTAGGGCCAACTGCACGGTCCCTTCTCCCTTGAGCCTTGAGAAAATTCCTATTTCATTCTCCCTTGCTCCAGAATTCAAAATAGATATGTCTATCTAAAGGCAATTACTTCCAATCAGTACAACAATTTTTAAATACTTACAACCCAGTTTGCTAATTTGGTAATGGAATTGGTCTTATAATCATTTTGAGGGATAGGGGTTATTTTTAAATTTTGTGATGAATTAGTTGTTTTACTTTTCAGGTGGTTAGTCTTAATTGAATAGAAGCCATCTCAAAAGCTTTGTGGTGGATGTAAATAAATAAACGAATAATTTAAGATTATTTGACCCAATCTTAACTTCTTAACCTACTTGCAAATCATTATATAGCCTCAATACCCTATTTGGTTCTTTGGTTAATATGATATTTAAATCAAAATATTTCAAACATATATGCCATTTTTTGGTTCTATGTTTAGTTTTTCCCATTAAGTTCTAAAAAATCATTGTCAGTTGACTTTTGCATACTTAAAGTCATACCCATGTATTTTTAAATAGGTTATCAAAAACACATGGACTTATTTTAACTATTTTGTAATTAGAAATATTTTTAACATCCTTTTTAAACTTTATTAGGATGGCATTGATATCTATTGTTATTTAATTCACACCCAACATCCTTTCTAACTTAAATTAAATCCTTATTGGAGACATTTATTCCAACTATAACTGTTTTCTCTAATGAACTACCAATTCATTTCCCCACACAGCATGTTCTAATTTCTGCTTGTGGTAGTTTCTAGAAACATATGGGGACCAACTGTGGCTATGTTTGGAGATCTTCTGTACAAAAACATGATAATTGCTTTTGTCTTGCTGATTACTGTCTAAGACAGTCTCAAACCTCTTCAACTTTTTCTTTCTCCACAAGGTTTTTAACTGCAAATTCCCTTCTGTTTTATCAGATGAATTTCCCATAATGAGCGTATTGGCTGGGCTGGCTCATCTGTCCAGAGGTTCTCTGATCTTTAGAGCAGATCAACCCCTTGCATAGAATTTACAAATTGTTCCCAGATATCAGACATCATCAGGCTTGTTATTTCCATAGCGCCATAAACACAAAAGCAGAAGAGACATAAAAGGTAAGAGGCCTTTTGCAACATAAAAGAGAAAGCAAGATTGGCATATCCTTTGCTTATGGGTTTTTTTTTTGGGGGGGGGTGAGTAGCAGCAAAAGATACAATAATGCAAGCATCTTCCTGATTGATTAAAATAGTGAAGTGCATTCTCTGGTTCATAAATAATGCTCTATTACTTTTCTTCAAAGACAAGTAAACCTTGACAGAATGACCTTTTCCAGGGCAGGAGTTGTTTCAATGCCATAAATTATACTGTAAAACGAGTGGAAATGCTCCTGAGAAGTGTGTGACAAAATGAGATTAAAGATTACTATACACAAAAGATTGTTGTTTTATTAATGGATTCCTGTCAATGGGATGAAAAATCCCCAGCTTTCTACTGGATGCTGAGATCCCGTCAAACTGCAAATTAGGAGGGCACTTTCTAAAAGGTAACTAAATGTGTCAAAATAACAATGTTCTGATTAGGTTTTTTTTTTTTTTTTCCCTGTGTTATCCTTACTCGAAACAAATTTCGTTATTGTCAAATAAGCTTGTACCATCCACAGTCATTTGCTCACAAAGAGAAGGATATTTGCTGTCGGCTGGCTTTGGTGTTAGGTCTGCAGCTGCAGGGAGGCTGAAGGGAGACACTGCTGAACAGAAGCTTGGCAGTATCTCCATCAGGGTGCTGTGCATCGCCCAGAGGAGAAAGCATATGGTAATTCTCCATCCGTTCATTTATCTGGTGAACACTCAATCTGACAGCGCCATCCATGTCACTTGGAAGAAAAGAAAAATTGTCACATAGTGACTTAAGCTGTAAGTGGCTCTGAATTTTTTTTTACACTTGTTTCCAATTTTCCCAATTAGTAAAAAATAATTGGAGATGATAGCAACTAGAACAAGACCACTTAAAATACATACAATGTAGGATTTAAGTCTGCTTAAATGAGATCATGGGAGTTCAAGGCCTTTTTGTAAACATCCACATCCTGTACAAATACCATAAAGGATTCCTTTTAATGTTATTACTGCACTTGTGCTGTTGTTGTAATAATTATCCTTGCCCAATTTTTCCTTAAAATCAAGACTGTGTATTTAAAACATTTCTCCATAAACCCTTTGGATATGCAGTTGTAATACAAAATAAACAAACAGATCAAAATCTAGAGACCATGGTGGCAAAAAGGAAAGAAAAAGGAAAAAAGAAAAAAAAAAGAAAAGAAAACATCACAAAACAAGCAGATCAGTATTTTGAATGATAAATTGCAATAGCAAAAGTCATTAGAGTCTTAGAGTCCTTATTGTGTGGCAATGGCAGACATGCTATTGAGTAAAACAGAAGCAGAAACAAAAATCATCCTATAAAGTTTTCAAAACCTTCCTTGGAGCTTCATCTAGCATGTTTCACTCAAGTCATCACCACCCTTGTTAGATAGAGCATATGCTTAGCATGGCATGTTGCTATAAATCACTCCTTGTCACAAAGAAGAATAGATTCACCGGCTCCTACGGCTTTGTTATTCTTTATAACCGGACATAGGGTATCAGTGTTACCGTCATTATTGGAAGAACAGAAATGTATGCCTTAATCCACCCACACCATTCTAAAGATAGGTGTCAGGAAGCCAGAAGACAAAACAATGTGATTAGTGTTACAAGGAGCATCCATCTACTTCTCAGACAAATGTAAAATTCTAGTTAGTGCACATGGAGCAGATGAGATGAGCTGGGTAGATGTTTTGCACATGCTTTCATTGTGTAAAACAGAAAATCATCTCTTATTCTTGCATAACACTCATGCGCTCTTTCTCCAAAATGTACTCTATTTACTTAGCCTAGGAGCTTTCTGAGGAGAAATCCAACAATTCAACGTTCATATCAGTCTTAGCACAAATTAAGGGATGTACTGTCATATTAGTTTTAAGATATGTCAATATCCCCTTTTTAAGCAAAAAAAAAAAAAAAAAAAAAAATTTAAAGGACTCCTTTTGATAGAGATCTTAGAAGTGCCAGAATGATCTTTTGCTGTACATGCACCCTCCCCATTCTCCTTGAGTTACAGCAATGCTGTCCTCATCCTTGTTTCAGACAAGTCAGAAGTGAACTGCACATGTAAAGTATCTTCAGGAGCTAATACAGTCTTTCAAAAGATCTATAATCTACAAGCCAGAACAGCAGTGATTGCAAACAAATGTGATTCAAGCTTTGGGGTGTCCCTAGTCTTGGAAGCTGAAGACTTGTGTTGAATGTCAACAATCATTTACCTTAACCATTAGTCAATTAACCTACCTTTTTGGTTTTTGGTTTTCCCATTTAAAAAAGCTCATACTATTGCTTCTCAGCCTTTTGGCTAAGATCAAGTGTAAAAAAGCTCATACTTCCCATGGTCTCTACCACCAGAATGTGGAGAAGCTGTTATTCGTTAATATTTAATAAGCACTTACTGGATGCTTTCCATGAACCAGCCAGTGGGGCTCAGAACCCCCATGATTTTTCTGGGCCATAAGAATCACTTCTCCAAGTAGTCCTTCTGCTTCTGATAGAGAGAAGTTAATCCCTCCTGCAACTCTAAACTTTTTCATAAGCATAAAACTGTTTGTGCTTCCAAATTCTTTAGCTTTTAAATCCTAAATTTGGAAAATTGGGACTAGGTTCCCAATCTCACAAAGAGAGTATTATTTAAAAGCCTGAAAATTGTGTTTTCAATATGATTAAACTATGTTTTCACTATGATTCCATATAGATGTTATTTCATATCTAACTCTCGATATCTGCAATTGTGAAGCTGAATTTGTTTGTTTCACGTAGTAACATTCTAGTAGCAATGCTACAGAATGCTTCAGATTTCTCTTGGAAGATATAACAAGCTACATAGAAACAATTTGTGTCTGCTTAAACATTTATACACATCTATATGCTTATATTCAGAACTACCTCAATTTTTGTCTTAGGGGAAATCTAACACATTGAGAGTATAAATATTGAAGAATTCTAAGCTAAATTCAGACTAAGAATGGCCCCTAAATCATAATGTTCCCTAGCTTTCTGGGAACAACTAGAAAAGCAAAACAGCTATATTTTTTTCACTTCTTAGTAAAAGTGAGTTCCATCAAACAAGTGTCTCAAAGCAGAGATGTCACATCTTTTTTCAAGTTAATGTTGCTGCACTTATCTCTAACACATACTTCTGACTGATTTAACTATACATCATACTGTAGTCACTGATAAAACAAAGACATGGCTAGTAAAGAGCAGTATAACCCCAACACATGAGTGTCTTAAACCCCACGAGAAGATTCCAGCCTTACATCATAACATTTGAAAAATAAAACCAAGTTCCAGATCAAGTGAAAGAAAATAACATGGGTTAAAATTCATAAAAATATAGTAGAAAATATAGATAATAGCTTTGTTAGGGATGTGGAAACTCTTTCTGAATAAGACATGCAATTCAGTGATGGTAGAGAATTACATTGGCAAATCTGAGCATCTCGAAATTTTTAAATCTGTGAAGCCAAAACACCATCAAGGAAGTTTTTTAAAAAGTCACAGACTGTAAGAACATATTTTTAATGTGCCTAACATAAAAAATGAATATTCTTTGTATGTTTAAAAAACACTTCAAATTAATTAGGCCAGTAACCCAGCAGAAAAAAAAAATAGTTAAAAGATGTGAACACCCCATAAAATCAAATAAAACCACAGAATAAAGTAGCAAATGAATATAAAAAGAACAATCAACTCATTGATCAACAGGAAAATGTAAACTAAAGGGGACATTTCTACCTATCAAATTGGTAAATAGAAGAACATGAACGAATTTGACGTGGGTTTAGGAAGACCATTTGGCGAACGCAGTCACCGTTGAGCGAGGAAATTGGGTTAGGCCATTGGATGAGTGCTGAGCATATTCACCAAGCTTCACAAAAGCTCGCAGCAAGCAATCCAGGAAACCCAGCTCAAAAAGCTAGCTCATCCAAAGCCATGTAAATCTTATTGGTATAGCCTAGGTTTGTGCTTGACCCTCTGACCTCTCTTTTTCTGAACCTCTCCGCTCCTCCTTAGAATTTAATAAGCACTTCTTTTTATTTGCCCTCGCTGCTAATCATCGGGGATCATTTTAAAGTAAAATATTGCTATTTTACATGTTGCTTCCACGCACTGCAAATTCTATTAGCAGTAGTATGATGTTAAATATTGGTTTTTTCATCTGAAAATAAAGGGCTTAGATGAAATGCTCTTTTGAAGATCACCTCCCTCTCTAAAATTCCATGATTTTATTATTTGGGGGCTATTTTCGAAGTACTTGCTCTCTATGTGTGTCTTTCTTTCATTGGGCTTCTTTTCTTATTCCAGCCCAATGGACATCTCAGTTCCAACTTGTGAAACCAAAAATTAGAGATGCCACTTCTAGGAGTTTTCATTATATTTTATTCTGTGTAGTGAAAATTCAGTTTATATCTCATATTCATAAAAGCCCTTATCTCTAGGACTTACTACTGAAATACATTTGTGGGAATCCATTTCATTACTGTATAATACTATAATTTTATCATGTAGGGTTAAGTATATATTAAACAGTAAAAAAAAAGAAGAAGAAGAAGAACTGTTCTGGTAAGGAATTTCTAATCCAAGGATGATGTGTTCATCCTCCCATCCCAATAAAATGCCAATGTTCCATAAGAGAAAAGATCTTCATTTGAAAATATTTGCTCAAGATTACACATAAAAATAATTGATGTTAGCTGTTATGATTTAGAACATTGCACTGGGAGATTCTTTGAGCCTTTACATGTTTTACTTGCTAATTAATTGGATAATTTTTCATTCTTTTTTCATTCTTTTTCAACATTGGCTCTTTGGAATTTATAAGAAGTAAATCAAGCAAGTGTTGATGAACTTGTTGGAAAGGACCAGTAGTTGGTGTTTTTGCTGTACAAAGGGCCTCTTACACTCTTTTTTTTTTTTTTTTCTTTTTTTTTTGGCCATGCCCACAGCATATGAAAGTTCCCTGGTCAGGAACTGAACCTGCACCAAAGCAGTGACCTGAAACTCTGCAATGACAACTCCAAATCCTTAACCCTCTGCACCACAAGGGGACTCCTCTTTTACATGCATCTTGTTGCCAGTTGAAACCAAAGCTGTCCTTGATGGCATATCCTATGATTGATTATGCAATAAAAATCAGTATGCTTATAATGTTCATCTCCTTCTGCAATTAATACTAGCTTACTAACACACACAAAAAAAATGGCAAAGTAAGTAGCCACAGTCTCTAAACATATACATTCCATTATTTAAAGGAACAGGAGAAGCTTTGCCAAGACAAACGTGTGTTGATTAAGCAAAGTCTCTCTGAGAGGCCAAAGAAATGTAATTCCAGTTTCCAAAGTTTGCAAACTCCTGGAATTCCAATAGTTCAAACCTAGGAAGCATCTAGGGTCTCAGTATGATGGGGTCAACCTAGTAGTACTTGAAGGATTCATGTGGATCTATTCTTTTTATCCAACTAGTTGCATAGCTCTATCTTTCAAATATAAATTTCATGGTACCAATTCACACCAATTAGGCTGCCAAGGATCTACCTGCTAAGCAAAGTCTTAATGCAAAATTATTTCTTACCATGTCTCATCAGAGCCTCTGTACTGCCTGAACTTCCTCCAGTTCTCAAACTCCTGCTCAGATATCTCCTCTATTTTGAGAATCTCATCTCTAAATCTCTCTGTTACTATTTCTGACCCTTTCTGGCTTGCCATATACCACAATTCCAAATTTGGCTCTCAGAAGTCAAATGGGAATGATAAAGGTTTGTTCATTTCTTTTCTTAAATAGGCTTTAATATTTGATTCATAACTCTTAGGTTCACTGGCCAGTAAACATTTTCAGGATTTTATTACTAAATAGGCTGGTCATAAAACACCTGTAGTAAACTACTGCCCTCCCCAGATGCCCACATCCTAATCCCAAATCTGTGAGTATGTAACCTTACATGGCAAAAAGAGAATACAAAGATATGATTCAGTTAGAGATTATGAAATTGGAGATTATCCTGGATTATTCAATGGGCCAAATATCATCACAAGTGTCCTTATAAGAAGGAGGCAGGAGTGTCAGAGTCACAGAAAGTGATGTGATTATGGAAGATGTCATGCTGTTGGATTTAAAGGTGGAAAAAAGAGCCATGAGCCAAGGAATGCAGGTAGTTTCTAGAAGGTAAAAAGGGATAGGAAACAGATTTTCCCCTAGAGCCGACAGAAGATTTTAATCCAGTGGGACTTATTTTGGACTTCTGACCTCTAGGACTGTAAGTTAATACATCTGCGTGGTTTTCAGCCACTGAGTTATTGGCAATTTGTCACATTAGCTGCAAGAAACTCCTACACTTATTGAATATGTGTTAACTTTCTAGCTAATAACATTTTCTTCTGACTAAAGAGTTAAATATTGCTTTTGGCTGCTTTGCACATTTTCTATTTATCAGAGATATTCCAAGATATTTCTAGATGAAGCTATTGTCTCTTTAAAAGCTTGCCAGGGGGAGGGGAGGAGGAACTGGGATGGATAGGGATTCGGGGGTTGATAGATGCCAACTACTGCATTTGGAATAGATATGCAATGGGGTCCTACTGTACAGCACAGGGAACTATGTCCAATCTCTTGGGGTAGAACATGATGAAAGATGGTATGAAAAAGAGAATGTATACATAGTGGGTATACATTCTGCTGTATAGCAGAAATTGACACAACACTGTAAATCAACTATATTCTAACCAAAAATTTAAAAAATTAACAAATATAGAGTTTATAAATTTAATTGGTTTGATTAATCTTCAAAAAATTCATAGAGGCATCCATCATGGAGTATAAAGATGGCAATGGGCATCTTTGAAGACTGTTGTCTATTTCAACAAGAACAGGAACAATCTGTGGCATGGCTGGGCCTAAAAATTTGAAAATAGTTTTTTTTTCCCCTGTAGAAATGCTCCTGTCATCCTGATAAACACATTCTGAATTATAAAGAAAATTTAAAAAGAAAAAATTTGAAGTAGCTGGAAACCTATTAGTGTTAACATATTGATATAGACAAATTAATTGATCCCACAAATACTTTTCAGTACTACATATTTGTCATTACACTATGTACTGTATTAAACTGATTATTTTGTTTCAGTGTAGCGCTAAGACTTAATTTCAGAAGACTTTTCCTTCTTTTTTTAATTTTTTCTTCTCATTCAGAAACTCTCATTACCCCTCAGATGTCACTAAAGCAAATTTCTAATGGTTCTTTCAACCTTTAAGGTCATGCAAACACAGTTCCTCATCTCCACAAGGTCATAATCTACTAGGAAAACAGACAAGTCATTTTTTTAAACCTGCAAAGAAATTTCCAATGAACAAACATGTTTAAAATTTGTATTAATTAAAGAAATGTAGATTTTAAACCAGGAGAGCTCTTTTCCCACTATTTGGCATTTCAGAGGTAAGTATGTTCTCCTTGGGAATGTCATGGGGGATTCAAGATTAGAAGCCCTGCTAAGGATGAGTGGAAAAGGCCACTTGGAGGCAGAAGAGGGCATTCCACACACCAAGGGAAGATGAACATTGGTACAGGGGCACAGTTGAGTAGAATGTGTTCAAGAAACAAAGGTTAGTACTAGCACAGCTCAAAGGGTGATAAGATGGACCTATAAGATCCAAAGTGAGAGTCATTACAGAAGTCAGATCTGGAAGATCCTGATACGACATAACATGGAGAACAGATAGATCTGATCCTGTTGCTCCCAGAGTTGGACTTTTTAGAAGAGAAGTACAAATGGATATAAGTGAAACAAACAGGTTACATTATTGGCAGTGTAGAGAATAGATTGGAGGGAAGAAAACAATGAAATGAGACCATTGCTGCAGTCAAGGTGAGGTGATAGGGGGCAAACATCGGCCCTCCGACCTCATCTGATCCACTCAGAGCCCAAAAGGATGAGATGGGATCAATATAATAGGTAAGAGGTAAAATCTATATAACTAGACTATTGATCCCTTTGGGATATTAAGAGAGAAGGAGGGATTAGGAATGACTCCCAGAATTCCTAATAGAACAACTAAAAGGATGATATCATTCATAATAAAGAAAAGAAGATGAGACTATTTCTGCTATGGGCTTGTTGAGAGTTCAATGATTATGGCACATGTAATTACAGACACCCAAGAGTCTTTTGGATAGAGGAATCCAGAACTCAGGTGAGAAATCTTGAGAAGTAATAGACTTAAGACTCATCACAAGTGGTATTTGAAGTATGGAACTAAATAAAATCACCTGGGAAGAGTATAGTGGACAATTTTAAATAGCAAATTTTAAATGGTATTGTGAGAAATTAGAAATGAGGATGTTAATTACTAAGAAGATTATTCCATTGGTAAAGTTTATTATTATTATTATTATTACTTTTTTTTTTTTTTTTGCTTTTTAGGGCCACACTCACAGCACATGGAGGTTCCCAGGCTAGGGGTCTAATCAGAGCTACAGCTGCCGGCCTATGCCAGAGCCACAGCAATGCCAGATCTGAGCCACATCTGTGACCTACACCACAGCTCACAGCAACGCCAAATCCTTAACCCACTGAGCAAGGGCAGGGATCAAACCCGCAACCTCAGGTTTCCTAATGGGATTGTTAACCACTGCACCATGATGGGATCTCCCAAGGCAAAGTTTATTCTTCATCAAACATGTATGATTCTTGCTAAAATAATAATAATAATAAGCTGTCTCTACTCCCTGATTTCAGTCTGTACCACAAGTCTATAGTAATCAAAACAGTCTGGTGCTAGGACAAAAAAGACACATAGATCAATGGAACAGAATAGAGAGCCCAGAAATAAACTCACACTTATATAGACAGTTAATTTATGACAAGGAGGCAAGAGTAAGTAGTGTTGGGAAAACTAAACTACATGTAAAAGAAGGAAACGAGACCATTTTCTTACACCAGATACAAAAAATAAACTAAAAGTGGATTGAAGATTTAAAGACTTAAAACCATAAAACTCCTAGAAGAAAACATAGGCAGTATGCACTTTGACATCAGTCTTAGCAACATTTTTCTGGATCTGTCTCCTCAGGCAAGGGAAACAAAAGCAAAAATAGACAAAGATGACTACATCAGAATAAAAGGCTTTTGCACAGCAAAAGAAGGCATCAATGAAACATTTGCAAATGATAAATCTGATAAGGAGTTAATATCCCAAATATATAAAGCACTTATACAATTCAATATTTTTAAAAAAAAGATAAAAGATGGGCAGAGGATCTGAATAAACATTTTTCCAAAGAGGATATGCAGATGGCCGATCTGACACATGATAAAATACTCAACATCACTAGCCATCTGGGATATGCAAGTCAAAACCACAATGAGATATCACCTCATACCTATCAAAAAGGCTAAGATCAAAGACAACAAATAACAAGCGTTGACGAGGATGTGGAGAAAAGGGAACACTTGTGCAGTGTTGGTGGGAATGTAAATTGGGGTAGTCACTATAGAAAACAGAAGGGAGTTTCCTCAAAAATTAAAACTAAAACTACCATATGACCTAGCAATTTCACTTTGGGGTATTTATCTGAAAAAAATAAAAACACCAATTTGAAAAGATAAATGCACTCCTGTGTTCACTGAAGCATTGTTTACAATAGCTAAGCTATGGAAACAACCTAATTGTTCATTGCTAAAGAAGATATGGTATATACATGCAATGCAATATTATTCAATAATAAAAAGAATGAAAATGCCATTTGTAGCAACATGGGTGGATCTAGAGGGACTTATGCTAAGTAAAGTAAGTCAGAGAGAAAAAGATAAATGCTGTATGTTTTCATTTATATGTGGAATCTTAAAAAACAAAACAAATGAGCAAACATAACAAAACTGAAAGAGACTCAAGATACTGAAAACAACATCATGGTTGCCAGAAGGACAGAGGTTAGGAGGTTGGGCAAGGTAGGTGAAGGGTACTGAGAGGTACAAATTTCTGGTTAAAAAATAAATCAGTCACAGGGACGTAATGCACAATATAAAGAATATAGTCAATAATATTGTAATTATTGTATGGTGACAGAAGGTAACTAAATTTACCGTGGTGATCATTTTGCAATGTAGAAAAATATCAAGTCCACCATGTGGTACACCTGACTAATACACTATTATAAGCCAATTATACTAAATTCTAAAAATTAGTTAATTTTTTAAACAAAGAAAATAAATTAAAAAATTAAAAAATAAGCTCTCTCCTTCAAGTGATGCTCGGTTGATCCAAACAACTGGTTCATTCACTAGGTGGAAACTTATTAAAGCTAGTCTTAAATTGTGGTGACTTTTATACCTTTTAACTCTATTGATTTGACTGCATATAAATGGAGTGGCATTTCTCTTTCTCAAAACCTTTCCTGGTGACTAGATCCTTATTCCATCGGTTCTAATTTAGTCCTACAAAATCATATTCACATCTGGAGCTTCTCTAACTTCGCCACATTTGTCATGTTTTCTGCACTTCTTAATATGATCTTCTACTGAAATAAGTATTATTAATTTTATTTTTATTTTAAATTTTCAGTGTCATCTTTGTACAAACTTTCCTCCTACACTGAGTAATAGAGTTTCGGGTCCATAAATTCTGTTACGTTTAGTGGTTAGGAAGGTTTGCCTTAAATGAGGGGCCTTATCTTGGATCCAATAAGTAGATGTGTTTGTTCTTAAGGAAGAATAAACATTTATTCTGATTGTATTTGAAAGAGGATATATTATGCCTATTTCCCCTATAATTATACCTCTGATTATGTTGTCTAAAATTGACAACTTTGTTTTACAATTGGAACAACTGGGTTAATTAAGGTTAAGATAAATCTTAAGGAGTTCCCGTCGTGGCACAGTGGTTAACGAATCCGACTAGGAACCATGAGGTTGCGGGTTCGGTCCCTGCCCTTGCTCAGTGGGTTAACGATCCGGCGTTGCCTTGAGCTGTGGTGTAGGTTGCAGACGCGGCTCGGATCCCGCGTTGCTGTGGCTCTGGCGTAGGCCGGTGGCTACAGCTCCGATTCGACCCCTAGCCTGGGAACCTCCATATGCCGCGGGAGCGGCCCAAGAAATAGCAACAACAACAAAAGACAAAAAGACAAAAAAAAAAAAGAGATAAATCTTAAGAAGAATAAAATCTAAGCAAGGTAGTGGATATTTCATCTGATTCCAACCGATAAAAATGTCTCTTTAATGAACCTGTAGTAAAACATTTTCTACAAACAAGGAAGCTGAACTTTACATGGAAAGGGAGATTTTTGTTCATTTTATTGATGTTATGTCATGGCCATGTGGCCTAATTTTCAAGTTGCTATAGCTAATTTTGTTATGCCAAATAGCTAGAGCAATTACAAATTAAATAATTGGGAGACTGCCTGTGCCTACAGAAAACGCAGTTTCTGAATTCTGTTGGGAAGGTCTAAGTTTAAGAATTAGAGTTCCCACTGTGCATATGGGATTGGCAGCATCTTGGGAGCACTGGGATGCATGTTTGATCCCTGGCCTTGCACAGTGGGTTAAGCATCTGGCATAGCCACAGCTGCAGCTTAGATCACGACTGTGGCTCAGATCTGATCCCTGACCCTGGAACTCCATATGCCTCAGGGAGGCCGAAAATGAAAAGAAAGAGAGAGAGAAAGAAAGAAAGAAAGAAAGAAAGAAAGAAAGAAAGAAAGAGAGAGGAAGGAAGGAAGGAAGGAAGGAAGGAAGGAAGGAAGGAAGGAAGGAACTAAGAAAGAAAGAAAGAAAGAAAGAAAGAAAGAAAGAAAGAAAGAAAGAAAGAAAGAAAGAAAGGAAGGAAGGAAGGAAGGAAGGAAGGAAGGAAGAGAAAGGAAGGAAGGAAGGAAGGAAGGAAGAATTAGAGAGAGAAGTTGAAAAAGTAGTCCCTATGAGTCACTCTTTGAAGTTCCTAATATTCAGAATTCTATAAAGAGTCCATGTTTTTAAAAGGAAGACTAAAAGGTCGAAGTGTAGTCCGATACATTCCTGATCCTAAAGGAATCCTCCTTTAGAATATTTTCAACACATATTTTTCATTACCTTGAACAATCAAGCCATCCCTAGAGCTCTAAAGAAAAGGAAAAATAAAAGGTCTTTGAGCATTAGTAAGTAAACCTAATTACCTTTTTTGGTGACTAAATTAAGAACAAACTCAATGCATTGGCTATGACATGAAGCTATTTGTGAGCTATTTCTGAAAACTTTTTTGAGAGGATAATTTGATGTCTATATATTTTTCTCTAATACATAATTATACAAATATTTAGCATTTGTTGTTAAAATGGTGGTCCAACATCATCATTTTAACTATAACTATTAAATTATTCACAGATGGTTCCTCTACAAGGAACTTCAAGAATGTGACTATAAAAACTCTACTACTGAGGGAGAGCAGAGGGTAAGGGGGGCTGTCATGGTCATTAGGGTTAATAGTAAGAAATCACTATGGTTATGAGATGCCTATATATGCTCTTAACACTTGTCCGTCCATATATTCCCTGAATCAATAAAATTTATGGAGCACTTAGTCACAGTTCTACCCAAGATGTGAAGTAGAGATGTAAATAGATTAATGTGATATACTAGGTACAATAACAGAAGTTTATTTAATATGATGAGAAATAATATCAATTTTGCCTGAAGACGAGCGAAGCATGTGAGGGAAGGTGATCTTTGGTCTGGAGATTGGTGAACACGTGGAACTTTATCATTTATTTCTTCTACACTCTAGGCAGAGGGTATAGAAGCATTCGCGTCTAAATTTAACTCTTCTGAACAACTCAAGAAAATGTTTAAGAACTTCAATTCCCAGCTCTTTCCCAGGAAATCCTGACTCAATAGATCTAGAGTGAGATCCAAGAAGCTGTACTTTTTTTTCAAAGTTCCCAGGTACTGTGTGACGTTCATGGGCTGCTAGAATAATAAACTTGGGAGAAAGTGGAAATAGCTGGAGGGAATACTATGAAAATACATTGGGTGTGGTTTGTGAAGACCTTTTCTCTAAAAGATAATCTAAAGCAGTTTTTCTCAACCTTTGATGAGCACTTAAATCACCAAGGGATCCTGGTAAAGGCAAACTCTGATTCAGTAGGAGATGAGACATGAGATTCTGCATTTCTAACTAGCTTCCAGTTTATACCAATGCTGCTGGCCCATGATCCATTCTTTGCAGCTCTAGTTTGATGAACTGACAAGTAAAAAAACACTTATAAAGATTAAGGATTTAAAGATAAAAGAGTAGAGGGACCTCTCTTCCACTTTCTAAGCTGACAGATTGATAATATCGAGTCTTTAGAACTTTAAATATTCCCGTTAAAAAAATAAAATAAAATAAAATAATCACAGACTGAGGCCGGATTAGCTGAGTCCATAGTCTCCATGTTTTACTAACTATAATAGTATAGCCCAAAACATTAAAACTCTTTGTGCCACATTTTCCTTATTTGTAAAATGGAGGTAAAATAGATTACCTCTGTCCCTCTGGGGTATAAACAAAATACTAATTAACGTATGGAAAGCACATAGAACAGGTCCCAGCAAGAGTCAAGCGATACAGAGACATCTGCCACTTTCTTTATTATTCTTGTTTGTTTTTAAAGATACCACTGTGAGTTCATATTGAAAAGTGAAATTTTTAGAATTTGCATCTTGTTGTTTTTCTCACAACACTTCCAGTGTTCTGGTAAACCTGACTTGAAACCTTGATCCTTTTCTTTTGGAAACAATGAACATTTCTTTCATTTATTCCTTATGTATCTGCCTAGACACACCATATTGAAAAAATAGTATGCCTTTACCAAACTTACTTTTTTCTCCCATTTTTAGATTACCTGGTCCTCTGTAAGCCCGTGCAATTCTCCCCCTCCCAACTTTGGTTGGTCAGAACTTCTTTTCTCAAGATCAATGAATGTTTTCTCTGGGAATATCTATATTTTCACATCATTATTCATACCCTCCTCAAAATTCTACAGCCATTTAAAAGTGGTAGAAATGAAATACAGATTACTTTTACAAGAGCTATTAAAATCCCAAAGTTATCAAAGTCAAAGCCTCTATCCTCTGGTGTTCGATGGGTAATCTAAATTGGGGGTAAGAAGTTCCCGTCATGGTGCAGCAGTTAACGAATCCGACTAGGAACCATGAGGTTGTGGGTTCGACCCCTGGCCTTGCTCAGTGGGTTTAGGATCCGGTGTTGCCATGAGATGTGGTGTAGGTTGCAGACGCAGCTTGGATCCCACGTTGCTGTGGCTCTGGTGTAGGCCGGTGGCTACAGCTCAGATTCGACCCCTAGCCTGGGAACCTCCACATGCCACGGGTACAGCCCTAGAAAAGGCAAAAAGACCAAAAAAAAAAAAAAATGCATTGGGGGTAAGTATACATATAGGCACAGAGAAGGTCAGTAGGTACTCCAGATATATCAGGTGGCGTTAGCAAAGCCCAGTAGTAGGATGAGTCAGATGACCATGAAATGAAGTAAGGAAACCAGTTGGAGAGAAGAAAAAAGGCAATTAAGACACAGATATCAGAAGAGATGAAACGAATAGTATTACATCAACTTGACAAGGCTGGAACTATGCTTCACAGAATTGCCATCTTCTGCAGTTTCAAGCTAGAGTTGACCAAAAAAGAATTTGCATGAGATTAGGAAGGTGGTTATGAATCAATAGTCACTACTCGCAGATGGACATCAAAGTTGGAGATGATGAGAGGCAGAGAGGAATGGGTGAGTGCTTACTCTCCTCGACTCTGCACCCAGTTCTTCTCCCCACCTGGCAGCTCTGCTAACCAGCAGGGGCCTCAGGTGCACCACCCGATCCAGAGGCACAGCCTTCCGTGGAATCCTCCAGCCTCCCCTCATGATTCTACTCCAGCAGAGATGCATCTGACTTCAGGAGGGCTGCGGAGACCTCGCTTGCTCTAACTCACCTTTCAGACTTTCACTTCCTCAGCTGATTGCACAATTGCTTAGGTTTTATTCCTAAAATGAATACTTCACATAAAATACATGTAATGGCTCTGCTTCCATGATTGACACTGATTGATGCAAATTTTAGAATTAAGCTTTGATCTCATTCAAAATAATTGAATGTTAAAGATTCTCAGAGTTCCTGTAATGGCTCAGAAGAAACAAATCAGACTAGTATCCATGAGGACACAGGATCGATCCCTGACCTTGCTCAGTGGATTAAGGATCCAAGGTTGCCATGAGCTGTGGTGAAGGTCACAGATGTGACTTGGATCCCACGTTGCTGTGGCTGTGGTGTAGGCCAATAGCTGCAGCTCCAATTCGACCCCTAGCCTGGGAACCTCCATATGCTAGGGTGGCGGCCCTAAAAAGACAAAAAAAAAATAAAATAAAAGATTCTCAAGCAGGAAGTGACAATGGAAATGTGGTCTTCAGGGAGACGGATCTAAAAGTAGCTTTCATCCTGACTTCATCCTGGCTTGGGAGAGTTAGCAACCCAAAACAGGGGTAGGACCAGATGGGTACTGGGGTCATTCAAGTGAGAGATAAGTCAGATCCCAGAATGGATACAGAAATAGAGAAATGATCATCAGCTCTTCAATGTCATTGGTACAGATGTTCCTCTTTTCAGAGTCTTCATGGTGCAGTAGAGTTCTGGGCACGCAGTAGAATCAGATTGAAAGTTTAGAGAATGAATGATACCCATAAACACGAGTTGTACTTTCCATGTATTAATATATAATAAAATAAAGGAAATAGTTCCTGATCGCCATTGAAATGTAAGTTCCATAAGGATGTGGAACTTGTGGATCTGCCTTTCCTCTGCTACATTTTGAGTACCTAGGACAGTGCTCGGCACATATCAAGGTTTGAAGGTATATTTATTGAATGAATCAATTAATGATTGATGTCAGCAGACATCACAAACCTTATTTTAAAAGGTAGAATAGCATGTTACATAATTTGAATTGTTCAGAATTTAAGGAGTGTTACACAGTCCCATAAACATCTTCAATACTTAACCTACCAATTAAACTTAACGTAGCATTTCAGAGTGCAGGATCCTATAGAAAATGATTATATGGAGAAGTTTATGTTTTGGGTTTATATATATATATGTAATAAACTTCTGTCAGGGGTTCTTCACTGCTGTTACTTTTTTTCCTAGGTAAAAATTGATATTGAAGGTTTTTCCACCATTCAGGAAAATCATTTTTGGGCTATAAATATTAATGGATTTAGTAATAAATTACACACTTGAATGGCATTTTATTACTTAAAACTAAAATATTAAAAACCTTATTTGAAATGCACAGAGAAATCATGTAATTTAAATCACCTTAGACTTGGAAATGGACTGCAAACCACTGCTTAGAAAGAAGTATAATTCTTAAGATATGTATTTTGGTAACGGGCCAACGTATTCCACAGACTCATCTAAAAAGAAAGTGGATAGGTCCTCTGGTCCAGTATATTTTTCCTCAGATAAGCAAACTCTCTTTATTTGCTTCCTCAGGCCATTCTTTAAAATTAATAACATAAGCACTGAAGTTAGAATTGATAAGGACTAATTTTTCAGACTCTTGAAGTACAATTTCCTTCTCTCTGAAAATGAATTTACTAACAACGTTATAAGCCAGGAACATAATCTTCCCCAAAATAAATCCTACAGATTGGCCACATGAAATATATACTTAAAAATGTCTCCAAATCATGTGTCTTCACTTGGAAGATTTTGAATTAGTAATTTAAGCATTGACATTAATTTATTTCTTGACCATATGATAGATGAATTCTCAGATTAATTCTATCTGATCATTTTGGAGACAGAAATAATAATTTTATCCAGGATTCAATCATTACCATTATACCTTCAATAAATATTTATCAGGACCAGAGCATAAGATACTGTCCTTACTGGAAATAGTTTTGTCTAAAATTCCTTAATTCTAATCAGTTACAAAAATACCAAACATGGGCTTGCTTCAAGATGCTTAGTGGTGGTAAATGAACCTTCTTTCAGATAAAGTAGGTCTTAAATTTAGGTTTTAAAACTTGCTCAGTTCACTAATCAGAGTTATTTTCATGCTACTTCCCCATTAAGAACTTTCAGTGACTCCTCTTTGCACACAAAATAAAGCCTGTTTTCCTTCATTCAATAATTAAGGAGGTCCCTAATCTTCCCTATCTTTTTCAGCCTCATTCTCATTGTTCTCGAACTGCCCACTGCATCCCAGACACATCAGACTTGCTGCTATTCCTGAAGATGCCTGAACTCTACACCTCCAAGGTCTCAGTGCAGCACAAAGAGGACACCTGGAAAATCCTCCTTCCCACCAATAATCCCCCCTGTTCTTAAAGGCTGCACCAAATATTTGCCCTTAGTTTGGCAAAATGTTCCCATCCTTTCCTTCCTTGTCTGCTCACTTCAGTTTGTACCTCCTTTTCCCTTTATGTTAGTTTCATGTATGTCCATCAGCCTTGTCTGCTAGGCGGTGAGGCTGTGACGAAGAGGGATGTGTTTCTTCATATTTGTATTTATCATATTTGTATTTATCATATCAATGATATGATATTAAGTTTCCCATTAAGGGCTATGAGTTGAATGGAACAGAACAGAGTTGAATTGAATTGATGAACTGAATAGAATTAAATCAAACTGAATGGAAAGTGGGAGCCAGGGTAGTGGTGGGGATGGTAATATGACATCAGGCCAATTCAGTCATAAATCAATTAGCAATTACATTTCTGGGCCTAACGGAGATCTGAAATCTCTGTTACAATCACTGTTACATTAAAAGAAACACCTTCAAGAATCCTCTTAGTAAAGCCATAAATTATCTCATTGGAGGAAGGAAGAAGAGAGCTAAATCTGACCAAGCAATTCATATACAGTGCCATTTAATCTTCAAAACACCCACGTAAAGGGAACATTACATTTTAAAATGAAAAAATTGAAGCCCAAAGTCAGACAGCAATTGAGCAGCCACATAAGAGCACAAGTTCAAGCCCCAGGGTTTGTCCTCTAACAGCCACATGAACTTGCGATCTACACTTTTCAAATGTCTTTCCTATGATAATTAAAAAGTACACTTTAACTACAGAAATGACCCATACTCCCAGATGTAACTAAGTTATATTATTTGTTTTCAACCTTTGTCCATGAGAATAAACAGATGGTGTACATTTTTTTCTAATAGTAGATCACTCTGTAGATGTCACTCACTTTCCATATTATTCCAATACTCACCTACTATAAAAGTTTTTATGCTGTTATATTCCAATTATGTATTAACTATAATTAATATACTAAATTTGTATTGTTGGATATTTAGGTGGTTTTCTAGCTTTTTTTTACCATTATAAATCAAATTTTGGGGAGAATCCTTGAGCTTAAATATGTTTGTGCATCTCTGATTATTTATTTGGTATATAAAGTGTTTATTTGGTATATAAATTGTTTATTGTTTGTTGTTTATTTGGTATATAAATTGTTTATTTGGTATATCAACTTTAATGGAAAAGAGAAAGAGAGTAATTAAGCTGTATCTGATTTCACACGTCTGAAAAGTAGACTCCAGCCTTCTCTGTAAATCATCTAATACAGGATTGTTTGACCTCAAGCACTCTTAACAGTTTGGACCAGACAATTCTTTGTTGGGGTGGAGTAGGACTTGTTGTGCGTTATGAGATGCTTAGGAACATCTCTAGCCTTTATCCTTAGATCTCAATAATAACCTCCATCCATGCACTGATGACAATCAAAAATGTCCCCAGATATCAACAAATGTTCTGGAGAAGACAGGGCAGGCAGGGGAGGATGGATCATAACACCTTTCCCCCATTGGCAGTCATTGAGCTAATGTTACAGATTCAGGTCCATTACAGCCATCAACATTTATATATACCTGGAGTTCCCATTGTGGCTCAGCAATTTAAGAACCCGACTAGTATCCATAAGGATGTAGATTCGATCCCTGGCCTCACTCAGTGGGTTAAGGATCCAGCGTTGCTGTGAGTTGCAGTGTAGGTTACAGACATGGCTTGGATATGGCATTGCTGTGGCTGTGACATAGGCCAGCAGCTACAGCTGCCATTTGACCTTTAGCCTGGAAATCTCCATATGCCACAGGTGAGGAAATACAAAGCAAAAAAAAAAAAAAAAAAAAGAAAAAAGAAAAAGAAAAAATTTACACACACCTGACTTTGGAAGAGGAAGGGAAAAAATCAACTCATAAACTTATCTGATTTCCAAAAACTCACGGAGGTCCATAAAAGCACAACAAATATTTCACATTGTATGAGACTATCAGAATCCTCAACTTCAAAGAACTATAACAAGCATTCCTAAACACCCAAAAGTATCCAAAAATGTAGAGAAAACAAGTACCAGTTTTGTGCCAAGAATGGAAAGCTGAATGTATAAAAGACAATCTTTTAATAGCTTGCAATATAAGACACTTCTCAGGAACCCGTTGAAAAATGAAGATAAAACCTTGAATAGAGACAGATTGATATGTAAAGAAAAAGAAGGAGTAGAGGTTAATGAATTATTTCTAAATCAATATAATGTAATAAAATTCTCTCTTCTGTGAAAATGTGAAATTTGCATTTATGCCCAGTGAAATATAGATGAACAGTGATTGTGCTTATTACACCTGTCACAGAGAAAAAAATCAGGGCACATTATCTACCAGCTACATTTCTTCAAAACTGATTAACCTTACTTAATACATTTTTTCCCTTCACTGATCTTACAGAGTTTACTGAATATAGCATGTCTTGATTAAAATTGCCCACGTCTTAATTCAAGTCACCCCTTTCTCTAACTCATGTATCTTCGATCATTTCTTTAAATTAACTAACTAATGGGAATAAGGCAATCTCTTCGTCACGAGATACCTAAAAACTCAGAGAGTTTCAGAAATGAAATTTTCATGAAAACTAAACAGAGGATATTAAAGTAACGTTTTTTTGGCCCATCTGTATATTTAGGGTAGAAATTCGTGGAGGGCAAAATAGAACTTTTCACGGAACTAGAGGCAAATCTTGCTGGTGTTCAAAAATGCCCTGTGCTCACCCTTGGAGACTCTTCCATCCAGCTCTCTCTAACTCAAGCATTTTTAAAGCGCCATTATTTGGCTATTTTTGTGATTGCTCACCGAGGGTGGGGCCGCATTTTTTATGTGCCTACTTAGCAACTACTTAGGGATTGAATGTCCTTCATGGTTGATCTGATTTTAGCATTTAGAAAACCAAAAACACCTAATTACCCAGTTGTCAGTCCAGTGTTTATAAAAAAAATCGAGAGCTCTTTTCTTTTCATTTGGGTCTGATCTACTACTATTGTGGCCAATCCTGCACAACAGAAATATAGGGGAATTCTTTTCCATCACAAATCTACAAGATACTCTGAAGAGAAGGAACATGGGACCCAAGGAGGCCTCAAGTGCCACATAATGAGACCAAGGAATGGCTCAATCACATTAGTTCACTAGAACAGCGAGTTCCAAACATATCATTTCTTTGCAGATGAAGACTTTGATTATTAAAAGTGAAACACACTTGTCTCAATTAATATTTTGTTGAAAAATGCTCTACCAGAACTATTCTTTGCAGCTTCATAATGATCTTGAGCTATAAAACCAGTACTTATGCCCTTAATTAATCATCTCTGAAGCCTGTCCTTCATAATATTTTACAGGGTAAATTTATTTCCTGCCTGTGTACATACAGAGTTGAATAGAAAAATAAAACTGTCCACCTGTCATCTTCAGGGATAATGGTAGACTGAATGTTTAATTCCTTTCCATTCTATAACATCTTGAACTGCACCCATAATCATATGAGTTTCACCTCATAATCACCCTCGCCCCAGACGCTGAAATTGTAAATATTCCGCTTGGATGAACAAATAACAACTTGCTCTTGTTAGGTTTGTCTAATGTAACATAACTAATTAAACATAGGATACATATACTTTTTTAGAATAAAATTACTTTTGCCAAGTTTCTTTCAAACATAGTAAAAAGAACGTTCACTAAGTTAACACACACACACACACACACACACACACATACACACAACTAAAAGGGCTTTAAAGTATGCCAAGTATTTCCATCTTTGAAGCACACTGAAGTAGTCAGAACTTAGTTTGTAAAATATTTTTGGAAGTTTCTTTAATTAATTTTAAGCATAGAGACTGTATGAGAAGAATGTATAAAGTGATAAATGCTTATGTCTGTTATAAGAGAAATTCAACTAGAAATAAGTAAGAATAAGCACAAATCTAGTTGTTTTTAGAACCTGCTGAGATTCAGTTCCTCAGCAGCAGATCCAAGAAAAGTGTGAGACAGAATAAATGTCCTATTTTCTTTCTCGTGCCTGGAGATTACTTTAGTTGAATAGGTGACTTCATCATTTTCTTGCACTTTTCGTAATTCTAGGACAATTGCCAATGACACGTTTTTCTCAACTATTCCAAGGCCATCAATTCAAACCTTGTTTACCCAGAAATTTCCAGGAAAAATATTTAGCTGAACTATAGTCCCCCTCTCTTTGGTCACTGCTACCCATCCAAAGGTATTAAGACTTTTTTTTCCTGTGGCAATTAGTATGAAATTGCCCACATCCATCATTTTAATGCAAGTAATATTCATACCCATCAGGGAAATATATGAGAGACAAATACCCATATTGCTGAAGGTTGTCTCAAGGTCAATTTCAATGATCCACCTGAAACATGTACAGGCATCAGAGATTGTTTATAATTTGTCAGTAATCTTTTAGAGCACTCTTCAGCAAATAAGTCATATCTCTGTATTTTGAAATGGCCAGCATGTGTTTTGACAGAGAAAGGCTTGGACTAGGTTACATGAAAGAGGACATATTTGTGCTGAGAGAAGATCAGGGTTAAACAGCCCAGTGCTCTTTGGAGTGCTAAAGGGGTTGATATCCCTCTTTGATTTAATTCAAGACTACCGAGCATCAGCCTCGCACGCTCTTTGGTTTATGGAAGAAATAAATCGTGTGAGGTTTGTAAGATATTTCATCTCTGAATTGTTTAATGGGAGACTTACCAGTTGAACAAATCCAGAAAGTAAATCACAGAGCCTTAGCAAATTTCTAAATTGGACATCCATCCAATTTCACAACAGATTTTAAATATCTCGATATGTTTTTTACAAGAGATGATGAACCCTAAGTACAGAAGCCTTGAGTAAAAACCTACAAGGGCATTGGAAACCAGGACAAAATATCATCCTCCTATGAGGAAGTTGTGAAAAACATTGACAGTTTAGTAGCATAAACCCTGGGGGAAAAATAAATGTTCTTTTTGGAGGGCTTAAACAAAGAGGGAAGCGTTATGGATTAAATCTCCAAGGAAGTCAATTAAAAGGAAAGAGCAAGAAGTAATGCTGTCATTCAAATTTAAAATAGTACCAGATTAAAAAGAGCCACGGGGTGCTTTCATGCTTATTTTTTCCATGAAGAACTTTGTATCAGCTCTGGTGAGGCAGATCAGATGATTTTAGAAACCACATCCTCATTACTCAGAACCAGATTCCACCTTTCAGTATTTCAGTATTATTGGTTCTGTCCCCAATTTCTTCCTTTGAAACCACTGCATGTATTCTCAGTGGTCCAGTGACCACTACTGATGCTAATCATGTCCCTCATTTTCATAACCATAGTGATGTTGAACACGAAGTAGGTCAAGCAAGAGAAGTAAAAGTTATAACTGAGGAGTGGGTTAGTGTGTGCTAGAAATATTAAACACACACACGTTGACCTTTCTATTTTTAAAAATGGCTACTAAGTAAGAGTTCAAAATAACTGTCCATTTCACCTTTTCCAGTTTTTTAATGATACCCGTTCCCTATTGATCCCATTTTGATATTTCTATAGCAATTCACATGCCTAGAAATCAGCGCTTCCTGCCTTTCTTTTTGCTTCTACACTCACTCCTCTCTGGGGTAGAATAAGTGGGGCAATGTCACCCCATGGAAACAAGGATATTTCCCCTCTCTTGTTCCCTTCTAACAAAGCATAACCCCCGATTCCTTTCTTCTTCATAGTGAAGGTCAAGTGATTCACAGCCCTTCTGTAGCTTCTTCACCCTGAACTCAGAGGGTAACTTTCTTAGTTCAGGGTGCAATAAAGAGGTTCTCCATTGTCTCAGCTAGTTTTACCGATGTATTGGGTATCTATTGCTGCATAACAAATTGCCTACCTCCTCCCTCCTAAAAAATTGTCATTTGTAATCTTTCACAGTTTCTGTGAATCAGAAAGCTTGCCAGGGCACAACGAATTCTGCCAAGTTCAGTTGGAACTTGAAGAGCGTGGCTCCAATCAAGTCAACGCTCCTTCACTTGTGCATCCTGTGGTTGATGCAAGAGGAGATTTTAGCAGGGCTGTTGCCTGGAGCATCTTCACATGTCTGTCCTCGTGACCTGGGCTTTTTGTAACATGGTGGTTGCCTTCAAAAGGCATGTGTCCTGAGATAGAGATACACACACACACACACACACACACACACACACACACACACACGGAGAGGAGGGAAGAAGTTGTATCCTTTTATTACCTAGGCTCAACAGACACACAGCATCACTTCCACTATCCACTGTTGAACAGACAGTCACAAGGAAAGGGAACGCAGATCCATCATCCATTTGGAAGGAAGGTCAGCCCACATTATAAGAGCATATGGGATGAGATAGATGTACTGGAAGGACTTTAAAAAACACAATCTGTCGCCACCTGCAATGGAACACTATTGTGTGTTTGATTTCAGTTGAATTCTGGAGGAAGGATGAATTATTAGATTCTTTTAACCTGTAACAATTTTTAGCAATTATTTTAGTTTCACAGTCATGAATTTTCTCCATATACAAGGCAATATGCTAGGAAGTTTTTATACTAAGATAGAGACTCTGCCTTCATAGACCTAATAATTTTATTTTTTAATGTCTTACATTCCCATAGTGCTTTATATGTTCAAAATTTAATGCTTATTGACTATCTTACTTTATCCCTTAAAGATTCTTATGATTGGTTGTATCTATTTTGCATATGAGTAAACTGAAATTCGGAAGCATTTGGGGACTTGCCCAGGGTCATTCATGTAATGTGTAATGGAAACAAGACTCGAGTAACAGGAAACTTCCCATGATTTCTTTATCATCTAGTGAAGTCTTTCCTATTTTTATTCTCTCCCACTAGACTTTAGGGATACAGTGTAATTCCAAAAAGTAATTGTATAACATAAAAATACTAGTTCAAATAAAAATATTATGTACTCCTCAATACACCCTCTTCTCCCCACATTAAAAAAAAAAAGAAGAAGAAGAAGAAATAAAGGAAGGAAGGGAGGGAAGGAGGGGGGAGGGAAGGAGGGAAGGAGGAAGGAAGGAAGGAAGGAAGGAAGGAAGGAAAAAAGAAAGAAAGGAAACCAAGCGGGATCACAAAGGGTAGAAACTGCCAAAGCAGAGATGGCCGATAAGGAGAGCCAGTGCAGGGAGCTACTGGGAATTCCTGTGTCCTGGGTTGGAAACTATTATGTATCAGTCAAAAGCAATGGATATTTCATTTCTCTTAGTGCTTTGTAGACATACCCCCCAGCAGATTTTTTTTTCTTTTTTTTTGGCCATGCCTGTGGTATGAAGAAGGTCCCAGGCCAGGGATCGAACATGTTCTAAAACAGTGACCCAAGCCACAGCAGTGACAATGCTGGATCCTTTAACCTCTAGACCACCAGGGGACTCCACAACAGATATTGTACTGATGTAGATTTTAAGAGTGCTTAAAGCATGGAGACAAAGAATAAAGACTTAACTTGGCAATACAAGTGAAAAACAATCTAATCTTTGTCTGGAGTTTGTATTAGTTTTGAAAGGTTGCCATAACAAAACATCACAGACTGAGCGGCTTAAACAGCAGAGATTTAGTGTCTTACAGCTCAAGAAGCCAGAAGTCCAAGATCAAAGTGTCCTGGGGGTAGGTCCTTCTGAAGTCTCTCTCCTTGGCTTATGGATCACTTTGTCTCTTTCTCTTCAGATGATGTTCTTTCAATAAGGACACCAGACATATTGCCTAAGAGCCCACCCTAATGACCCTTATTTTAACTAGTGATATCTGCAATGACCCTACTGCCAAATAAAGTCCCATTTTAAAGCATTAGGGCAGGACTTCAACATATGGATGTGGAGAAGACACCATTTCAACTGCTAACAAAAGTCCATCAACTCTACTGCATAAAAACAAGTAGAACAGCCTTACTAATAACTTTTAGGACAGGAAGTCACGCAGTCATACACTGATCAGGGTGAAGTAACAGTCCACCATAGAGAGCAGAGATGCTGGCAAAACAAAACAGAGAAATGGGGCTGTGGTAACCCATTGATGAACTGAAAGGGTGGAGTTACTGTAAAGACAAATTGTGAGCCTGTTCATACCAGAGCAGGAGGCAACACAGATGCATTTTTCTATTATTTTTTAGCTCATCTACCCACCTCAGTCTGTTTACTTGGATTGCCTCTACAATGCCCTTTATGTCTGGGTCTTTCGGAATGATTCCAAGATATGGAAGGACAGGGTCTACTCAGAAACTACTGTCATAATGATCTTACTGCCAAATGTGCAGGCAGAACCCAGGGATTTATGAATAAATAAAGGCAAACCTTCAGATACCTTGCCAAATGAAATCAAAAAAATATTCTGAAAGGACTGAAGGGAAGGAAAATAAATTTTGATTCAAGTCTAATGCCAGGACTGTGGATATAATAACAATTCAAATTTGACTTTTAAAATGTTAGGAGAAGGTAACTTTAAAATTAATCTGGAAGGTGTCTATTTTAAGTACACTGAACATTCCATTGTTGAGGTATCTTCTTATTAAAAATATGGAAGAAAAATAAGCATCCTACTACATTATTCCTTCGGTTTTTGCAAAGGCACTCAGACGGAGAAGTCAGTGCCTAAACACATTAAATTTTAACAGCAACTCGGTAAATCTTGTTTTTAAATGTCATTTTGAACCATTTAAAACCTATGAAAAACAGAACAAGTTGATGAATTTTTATATATACTTATCATGAGATTCAATAATTACCAAGAATTTGCCACCTTTACTTCATCTACTGCTCTCTGTCTCGCTTTCCCCTCTCCATCTTTCCCTTCCTCCCCCTTCCTCCTTCCCTTTCTCCCCTTTTCCTTCTTTCTCTCGGAATTATTAGAGTGATGCCATTATTTTACCTCTATATACCTCTAAAAATTATAAACATTTTCTTACAGTCCTCACTGTTGTTATCAAGCCTGACAGAGCAATCGTAATTCCTAATAGCATCTAATACCTGGGATATATTCAAATAGCCCAGCTTGTCTCTAATTGTGTTGATGGTTGTTTCATTTGAATCAGGATCCAAATCAGGTCCTCACGTCATAGTGACCTGTTACATTCATAACATGTTTTAAACACTGAATTAAAGGTATTAAACAATGAGCTCCTGAGGTTTGCATGGCACTTTTCCTTATATATCCTGCTTAGAAAACCTCTCCACCCAGAACCATCTTGACCTTGTTCCAGATCCATGCTCCAGAAAAACCGCCTTCAAGTCAAGCCCTCAAGTTGTCCAACTGAGAAAATCTCAAATGCCTGGCAAAAGGAGGAGAGACAGGTCACAGCAGGACAGGAGAAGGGAAGGGATATGTACAAACAGAAATGTACTTTGAGGGGAAGAGTTAGAATTTTTAAAAAGCAAGTAGGCAAAATGCAATACTAACAACTGCATTGCATTGCACATCCAAAGGCTTTTTCTTTTCTGCAGTCCCAGTTCAATTTGGACTATTAGCTATTACTGGAAATCTGATATAGGAAATCCCTTTGTTTCTCTGCTCTTGGAATGGTGTTTATTATACTAGGACACGTAGAAGTTTATGTACTGAATGCAGAAGCGAGAAAGACTCCCCTTTTTTTCTTTTTTTTAATGATTTTTATTTTTTCTATTACAGTTGGGTTGCAATGTTCTGTCAATTTCTACTGTACAGCAAGACTCCCCTTTTGAATGAGTAAACCATCGTGGGCTTGAAGACTAATAGAATTATAATCACAAAACACACCTGTCTCTTGGCAGGCAGAATTCCAAAATGGCCACCAAGATTCCCACTTCCTGGGAACACTTTTCATATAATCGCCTCCCCTTGAGTGGGGTGGGAAGCCGTGTATATATTAGGATAGTTCCTCTCTAGATTAGTTATGTTGTAAGGTAAACGGTGAAGGGATGGTCATGCCATTGATTACATTAAAGTACATAAGACACCCTTGTCAAGCCTGCAGAGAGAGGTCAGAAGCCTTCGTGATGACCTGGAAAAAAGCAAACCTCCATAGTGAACTCCCTGGGGTCACTGGCAAGGAACTGCAGCAGCCTCTAAGATCTGGGAGCTAACCCTAGCTGACAGCCAGCAAGAGAGCAGGCACCTCGTTGCTATGCCCACAGGAACTGAATTCTGCCAACAAACTGAATCAACTTTAAAGAGGACCCTGAGTTCTAGATGTGAACCTCAATGCGGCCAACCTCTCATCACCGCCCTGTGAGACCCTGAGCTGGACCCCGGGCAAGATCTAGCTTGCCTGGACTCATGGCCCAAGGAAACCATGAGATAATAAATATGCGTTATTTTAAGAAGTTACATTTATGGTAATTTGATATGCAGCAGTAGAGAATTAATACATTCCATGCCTGTTTTTCTATTATCTCTGCATATATTTGCACATAAGGGTAACAGATGACAGCAAGTCTGGGGTCAAGAGGTAATTATAATTGTGACAAGTAATATTAGAAACAGCTATTTGAAAGAGGAAAGGGAGAAAAGTGAAATACACCCTTTTTCACTTCAGGAGCCCTTGACCATTTTTCTTTGCTAACAAAGTCCTGATTTCATTCAACACGTGTCTGTGTCCTTCAGCAAAGGAGGCAGCAGCCTCAGAGGATGGATCCAAGTCGGTCTGAGCCAGTCATGATGCCCTCATCACCTTGGCAGTAATTGGTGTAAGTGTGGACACAGGGTGACATTCTGAACAGTGAGCATTGAGAAGGAGGTATTGTGAAAAGTTCTCTTCACTGTCAAAAATCACACACAGAAGGAAACATTCCTTCATGTGTCTCTAGATTGCCTGACTATGGTGGCTGCCATTGATCAGCTATCCCGGGTTCGTGAAGAGAGCCAGCATCAGAAAACAATCCCAAATGCCGAAGATGGCAAAAGAGAAAAAAAGTAGAAAACATGAAGCTGTGACCTTGATGATATCATTGACCCCTTCATTAATAAAACATGAAGTCATTCTACCATAAGACCTTTTGTTGTTTGAGTTAATAAATAATAAATTAAGCCATTTAGCTGTATTTTTGTTATTTGCTGCCAAAGGCATTTTAATTTATGCTTTTGTGCAGTTTTATACACAGTGTATGCGTGTGGAGAAAGAGGGCATATTTAATTAGTGCTTATTACTAAGAAGTCTAAATAAGTTGCCAAAACTCTCCTCCCTAGACACATTTCAGACCTGTCCTAAACTATATTTTACTAGAGTGAAGGTCCGCTTAGGAGTTCGCATTGAGGATCAGCCAGCTAAGAACCCAATATAGTGTCCATGAGGATGAGGATGTGATCCCTGCCCTCACTCAGTGGATTAAAGATCTGGTGTTACCACAAGCTGCAGCTCAGATCCAGCATTGCAGTGTTAGGCCTGCAGCTATAGCTCCAATTTGACCCCTAGCCTGGAACTTCCATATTTCAGCCTTAAGGAAAAAAAAAAAAAAAAAAAGATACTCTAACATTTATCCATAATGTAGGCAAGACTCTATGCTTGGTGCTCTCCTGTACATTTTCCCACTTGTTCCTAACAAGGACTATTCAATTGTAGTCATAGGTAAACTTGTATTGTCTTCTGGCATTTATGGCTCATCACAAAAATACTGCAAATCCTCACACTCTTCTCCGAAGAGTCCTTCTTTCTCCTGCATTCTGATGCTCGCCTTCAGCAGCTGTCCAGCTCGACCTCACTGATGCTCCCAGATCATTCTGCCTGATTAAAGTCCCACAAGATTATATCGCCCACTACGTGTTGTTTCTGTTACCTACCCACACCCAGGTTCCTTCTTCTCATTTCTCTTCTCATTTCTTCTTCTCACTTCCATGGCCCACTGACACTCCAGATTGACCTCTATCTTAATTTTTGACCAGTTCAGTATGCACAAACCTAATCCTTTGAAAATTCTAGCTCTCTGTCTTTGAACTCTACTTCTTCAATTTGACCTCCACCTCATCCCAGGCTTCCTCTTAAGGACTGCCTCAGACCTCGTCATCATCAATACTGGCAACCTCTCTGCAGCCTGAATTCTGTGAATCCCTGACCTGCACCTCTTTCCAGCTCATTTATTTTATTACTCCCACACCAGGATTTTTCTATCCCATTGGGACTGCAACCCACTGATCCCATCACTATTCAAGGTCTCTCACCTCCATGATCGTCGTTGTTCCCTCCATCCTTGAAGTAAATTCCCTAGTCAATCATCTTAATCACTCCCTGGCATAGATATTCAATTCCCTTGTTCATCACAGTGTTTGTTGGATGTGTGTCACAAAACCACCAAGCTAGATAAAATAATCCGTGCCCTTCCTACCTAACTGAAAAAAAAAAAAAAATCAAGGAATAAGTAATTTCATTTCAAGTTAAAGGGGTCTTGACAATTCTCCCATTAAAAACAAACCATGGAACCTAAAAAAAAATGTGCCTGAAAGGTTTTTGAAGGAAAGATAAAACTGATAGGATAATGGAGTATTGTGGCATATGATCCAGGAGAAGGAGGAAACACAGATACTTGAGCCTCCCATTTACCCCAAGGACATCCACCAACTCAGGACGAGGCATGTGAGGGGCCGAGAAAATGAACAGCACCTTCAACATCCTTTCTGGGCTAGGAGGACAGACGTTGGGAAGTGTCCAGTCCAGAAGGAGGGACCCTGGTAAACTACACATACTTTGTTTGGGTTAATAAAACCAGGCATATCATAAGAATAAAGCAAACCCTGAAATGGATAAGGTTTAAATTATTTCAGTCCCTGAGACTGGTTCAGACTGCTAGCACCTCTAGATATCTGCCAGACATAAGAATACATCCTCCCTGAAGGACAATATTCTCCGCAATATTTTAAAAAATATTTTAACATACACTGTCCAGCATTTAATCAAAACGTGTTCATGAAAGATACAATACCTGCAAAGAAAAAGAAAGAAAGAAAAACACAAAAGAAAATAGATACACAAAATACCCACAGAACAATGTTATCAGGCTTGAGGCATTAAAATAATTGTGGATAAGCAATGAGATCCTGCTGTATAGCACTGGGAACTATATCTAGTCACTTATGCTGGAGCATGATAATGTGAGAAAAAGGAATGTATATGTGTATGTGTGACTGGGTCACCTTGCTGTACAGTAGAAAATTGACAGAACACTGTAAACCAGCTCTAATGGAAAAAAATAAAAATCATTAAATACAAAAATAAAAATATATATACTTAATAAGATAAAAGATAAGATTGAAAATTTCAAAAGAATACTAAAAACTGTAAAATAAAACAAGGTAATTTTAGACCTGAAAAATATAAGGATGAAAATTAAGAACCCAGTAGAGACAGAGGAGGGTTATACTAGGAGTTTGGGATTAACAGATACACACTATTATATATATATATAATAGATAAAGAACAAAGACCTACTGGATAGCACAGGGAACTATATTTAATATCTATAACAGAAAAGAATCTGAAAAAATTTATATATATATATATGCGCATATATACACAAATATAAAGTTACATATATATATATATATAACTGAATCACTTTGCTATACACCTGAAACTAACACAACATTGTAAGTCAACCATTTTTTAAAAAGAATCCAAAGATGACTTTACCAGCAGATTAAACAAACCTCAAAAGAATAGCATTGAACTAGAGTTCAGGAAGAAGAAAATATTCTGAGCAAAATGAGTAGGAAATATATGCACGGAAAACAAAAATAGAGAGGAAAAAAAAGAAAAAAGAAAGAAGCTACCTAATGTACATGTAATTAAAGTCCCAGAAGGAAGCAAAATAGGGCAGAAGTAATATTTGACAAAATAATGGTTGAAAACTTTCAAAAACGGATGGACATTATGAAACAGATTTAAGAAGCACTGTGAACCACAAGCAGTGTACATTTTTTTAAAAAGGAACATCATTCTAAAAGGTTGAAAACTGAAAACTAAAATAAAATCTTAAACCTGCAGCATGGGAAAGAAGAGATTAATCTGACGGAACCAGAATAGACTGCAGGAGATTTTTTGAACAGAAACAACAGAAGATGCAGGGTTTCTATCTTCAAAGGACAGATAGGAAATAACTGCCAACACAGAATGCTACACCCAAAGAACACATTCCTCAAAAGTGAAGTTATAACAAAGATATTTTCTGACAAAGGCAAATTGAGAAAATTTAGCTCTGGCAGACTTGCAGTAAAAGAAATCCTAAAGAATGTTTTTCAGACAGAAGGGAAATGAAACCAGATGGGAGCTCAGAAATCCATGAAGGAATGACAAGCAATAAAAATGATAAACATGTGTAAAGATGTGAATGGATATTGCCTCTAAAACATAATAAAAGTATAGCTGTATTTAACATATGTGTGTTAAGAAAATGTACGTGTGTGCAACATTAATCAGACAATACAGTATTGATGAAAAAGGAAACGCATAGACTAATAAAAAGGAATATAGATCAAGAGACCTACTCCATCATATATAGATACTCATTTTAAGATTAATGTGGCACTTTATTGATGTGGAAAAGGAATAGTCTTTTTAGTAAATAGTGCTGAGAAAATTAGATTTCCTTATGGAAAAAAAATACATTAATTTTGACCTGATCTCACACCATACTAAATTCCAGGTCAGTCATAAATCTCAGTGTGAAAAACCATCAATACAACTTCTAGAAGATAATATCTTTTAATCAACCATAGAGAATGTTTTCTTATAGTATAGAGAAAGCACTAAGCATAAAGGCAAATTTGACAAATGGGATTTATTTAAAATAAGAACCTCAGCTTCTCAAAAGTACCATTAATAAAGAGGCAAACAGAATGTGAAAATATAGTTGCAATATATATAACCAGCTAAGGAGACATATCTAGAATATATGAAGATCCCTTATGGATATAGGAAATAAAATGGGCAAGAAGCTTAAATAGATACTTTACAGAAAAATGTAACCAAATAGCCAAAAGACACATGAAAATGTCTTCCACTTTAGTAGTTTCTAGGGAAATGTGAAATAAAATCCACACCAACTAGAAATGCTGAAATTTAACGGAAAACAATTGCAAGTGTTGGAGAGAATTTGGGACGATGGGAGCACTCATACGCTGCAGGGGAAGTGGGAAGGATACAAAGAAATGATCATGATTGGCGTTATCTCTTGAAACAAACATGTGCACCCCTTGATGTATATTTAACAAAAATACCTCCCCCATATGTACCATAGTGTCCACAGCAAGCTAAAAGCTCAGAATTATTAACAGTAGAATGGAAAATCAAATCACCTGACGGAATATTCTATAGAAATAAAAATAAATGTACTACAGTAATGTGCATCAAAGTAGATGAATTTGACACAGTGTTGACGCGAATGCAAAACATTGCATACTAGCTTTTAAAGTTCAAAACTAAACCGTAGTGCTATAATTCAGGATAGGGGTTACTCTCACGGAGGAAGTGCATAAGGATTATGAAGGAACATGTAAGAGGGGTTGGGGGTGTATACAATTTTTTATTATTTGACCAAGATGATGGCCACACAGTCTTCTTATAGTGATAACTCATTGAGCTGTACATTGATACTTAGTATACGCTTATGTGGATTATTCTGAAGAATCCTTTTTAAAAATGTAAAGCAATTAGAAGAGAATTTCCTGACTCCTCACCACAACAATCCACTAATTAACAACTATGCTTATATGCTGTCTGCTCCCCTAATGCTATTGATCAGGCCAGCCCCCTGCCTGTGCCCCAGATCTCATCCCTACTCTAATACATCAATTTAAGCTTTCTCCCCTGTCTCTCCCAAAACATTAATGTTTTCTTCTTTAATGAATCATTTTCATCAACAGCATTCAAATAGAAGTCCTTTGTTTCTTTATCAAAAATGCATTGCTGGAGTTCCCTCTTGGGCACAGTGGGTTAAGGATCTGGGGGTGCCTCTGTGGAAGTGCAGATTCAATCCCTGTCCCTGGAACAGTGGGTTAAAAATCCGAGTTGCTGCAGCTGTGGTTCAGATTTGATCCCTGGTCCAGGAACTTCCATATGCCACTGGTACAGCCAAAAAAGAATACATTGTGCACACTTTTTCATGCACCAGCTAACACACTATTTTTACAACTACTCTTTGCAGAACAATGCTGGAGGTAAGCTGTCTGTACTTGTTACATCTAATTCCTTCCCTTTCATGTTCTGAAAAACTCTTCCAATCAGACTTTTCCCTCACCACTCCATGAAAATTTTCTCTTGTCAAGGTCACTAATGACCTCCTTATTGACCTTCCAATGACCTTCATCCTTATCTTGTTTGGCCCACCTGCAAGACTGGATGGAACTGATTCCTCTCTCTTTGACATTCTCTCTTGTTTTTTTTTTTTTTAGTGATTTTTATTTTTTCAATTATAGTTGGTTTACAGTGTTCTGTCAATTTTCTACTATACAGCAAAGTGACCCAGTCATAAATATACATGCATACATATATATATATATATACACACATTATTTTTCTTACATTATCCTCCATCATGCTCCATCACAAGTGACTAGATATAGTTCCCAGTGCTATACAGCAGGATCTCATTGCTTATCCATTCCAAATGCAATAGTTTGCATCTATTCACCCCAGACTCCCAGACCATCTCACTCCCTCCCCCTCCCCTATGGCAACCACAAATCTGTTCTCCAAGTCCATGAGTTTCTTTTTTGTGGAAAGCTTCATTTGTGCAATATATTAGATTTCAGATATAAGTGATATCATATGGTATTTGTCTTTCTCACTTCACTTAGTATGAGCCTATAGTTCCATCTGTGTTGTTGCAAATGGCATTATTTTGTACATTTTTATAGCTGAGTAGTATTCCATTGTGTATATATACCATATCTTCTTAATGCATTCATCTGTTGATGTACATTAGATTGTTTCTATGTCTTGACTATTATGAATAGTACTACAATGAACATATGGGTGCATATGTCTTTTACAAAGAATGTTTTGTCCAGATATATGCCCAAGCGTGGGATTGCTGGGTCATATGGTAGTTCTATACTTAGTTTTCTGAAGTACCTCCATACTGTTTTTCCATAGTGGTTGTACCAAGTTACGTCCCCACCCACAGTGTAGGAGTGTTTCCTTTTTCTCCACACCCTCTCCAGCATTTGTTACTTGTGGACTTATTAATGATGGCCATTCTGAAGTGGTATCTCAGAGTAGTTTTGATTTGCATTTCTCTAGTAATCAGTCATGCTGAGCATTTTTTCATGTGCTTATTGGCCATCTGTATATATTCTTTGGAGAAATGTCTATTCAGGTCTTTTACCCATTTCTCAATTGGGTTGTTGGATTTTTGCTATCGAGTCGTATAAGTTGTTTATGTATTTTAGAGATTAAGCCATTGTCAGTTGAATTGTTTTAAACTATTTTCTCCCATTCCATAGGTTGTCTTTTTTTTTTTTTTTGTGGTTTCCTTTGCTGTGAAAAAGCTTGCCCGTGTGATTAGGTCCCACTGGTTTATTTTTATTTTTATTTCTGTTGTCTTGAGAGACTGACCTAAGAAAACATTTGTATGGTTGATGTCAGAGGATGTTTTGCCTATGTTCTCTTCTAGGAGTTCTACAGTGTCTTATGTTTGTCTTTAAGCTATTTTGAGTTCATTTTGCTCATGGTGTGAGGGTGTGTTCCAGTTTCATTGATTTACATGCAACTTACCTTCTCTCTTCTGTTGGTTTCCAGGGAGCTCCACTCTGGTTTTCTTCCCCCCTCACACTGGGGTTCCCTTTTTAGTTTCTTTTTCTATGTCTTCCTCTTTTTCTAGATCACTTATTATTCGGACTGAGTCTTAGTTCTCTAGCCTGTATGTCCACACTCTCTCTAGGACCTCAGCCAGTCTCATGGCTTCAAATACCCTTTATATGTTGACAGCCACTCTAAAATTGAAATCTCCAGCCCAAATCTGTCTTCTGAACTCAGTTCATCAATCAAACCACCTACTTGTTGTCAGCACTTGGATTTTGACATCTTAAATTCAACATTTCCAAACCTGAACATTTGACACATTTTTATTTTTCTCCCATCCTCCTCCACTGAATCTTTCCAATCTCAGTGGAACTCTATCCCTCCAGATACTCAGAACAAAATCTTAGAGTCATCTTTGGTTCCTCTCTTTCTCTGAAACTCTGCATTCAATCCATCAGGAAATGCAATCAGGCTCACCTTTAAAAGATCATCTAGAGCCTAATAAATTCTCACTCCATCCACGTCTGCCCTCCTGTTCTGAGCTGCCATCATTTTCCACCTGGACTACTTCAGTGGACTCAAAGTTCTCCCTGACACTACTTAATCCTCCTCAAACTACTCAAAAATGGCCTCTGGGGTGATAATTTAAGCTGTATAAGAGATTTTACTATGGGCTTGTCTAAAGCCTTTCAGTGACTTTCCCTCTCACTCAGAATAAAAGCCAAAGTCCTGGATCCTCATGATCTGCTTCCTGCTACTTCTCTGTCTTCTGCTCCGGATGCTCTCCCTCCCCGGCTTTTCCTTATCTGCAGTGGCTCCTTGCTGTTGCTCATACCTGCCAACACATCAGCATTCCGGAACCATTGAACTTCTTCTCTCCTTCAGGAATGCACATTTTCAGATCGAGATTATTTCCCTCACCTGCTTCAGTCTTCGCCCATATTTAATCCTCTCAATGACACTTACTCTAAGCCTTCGATTTCAGATTGTAAACTGCTTCTTTCCACCTCACATTCCTGATTCCCTTAATTTTCTTTTACTTATATATAACTTATTATCTTCTCAATACCAAACGATTCACGTTTGTTTGTCATGTTTGCTAAATATTAATATTATATGCCTCCCTTATTAAAATGTAAAGTCACAGGGCAGCAATTCACCATGTTCATTTTGTTTGTCAGTGCATTCCAAGTGTTGGATACAGTATAGGTCCTCAATAAATACTTGTTAGATGGATTAATAAATATGAAAACTTAAAGCTCTTTTTCATGCTTTGTGAATAAATCCAAGGATGACAAAATCCACTGGAAGATTATGAGGAAGTAAGTATTTTTTTTCAAAGCCAAAAATGAGAAAAATAAAACTGATATTGATTTTTAAGAGATTGGAATGAATGAAGTATGAACATGTTCAGAGAAATAAAAAGACCCATTTTTTGAGCATGGAGAAGAGATCTTTTTATTTTCCCCAGAAAATATTGCTCCAGATTATCAAGGGTAAGAGGTAGAGACTATCGAGTTGAAAATTGGAGGGAGAAAAGGGAAAAAAATAGTAGAACACCACATACTCCATGGACTATTAAATAAGTGAGAATAAAAAAATTAGATGATGAGTACAGAGAAAATATCAATCATTCTTCTCTGTATGAAGAAAGGAAAGCCTCTGATTCTAATGTAATGTGCCAGCTTCATCCGTGATGTTCTCACTGATTATGCCAGTATGATGCATGCTTAGCACGTTTGTAAGCATCATTTCTCTTACCTACAGAATGTTAGATTTTATCAAGACTCTAAGTCTAAAGTGTTTACCTACATGATCACTAACATTCACACATAAAGACAAGCTATTTTGTAAAAACATTTTCTCCCATTCCCTAGATATTTGGATATAAATGACAAGAAACAAACAAGAATCCTACAGCCTCAGAAGTCTTAGACCTCAGGCAGGCTGAGGGCATCTCAAAAACTGGACTTACTTTACTACAATCTTTAATCTACCATATAATGAGAATTTTCCTGGGGCTGATTTTCTCAAAATCTTTACCTAAGCTTTCTGTCACGGAGGGTCTATTTGATCAGAAATAGAGTGGTATAGGTAACATTATTATTGATAAAATCAAGGAGAAATCGATGCCCTCTATGAAAACAATATAAGGTATAAAGTATATGAAATGTTCTAATTCCTCCTGGATATTTAGGGGGAAGAAAAGAGCCTTCTGCTATAATATTTACAGGAAACCTAAGGTGATTCCACTGGAGTATTAAAAAACAGACTCAGAGGCATTCATTCATTCATTTGATAACACCATATACATTGATTGAATCTCTACTGTAAGCCAGGGACAAAGATAAAAGCTTCTCAACAAATTAACACTATTTCTGAAAGTGAAGTGTTATAAGTATCACTTTAAAGATTTTTAAAAAGAATAATCCATGAACCATGGGATCAAAGAAGAGAGAAATAATCTAGCTCAGATTAGAAGAGAAATCAGGTCCATCTGTCACAAATCCAAAAGAACTTGTAAGAGATGAAAAGAACAATAGACTCAAGGGAAAAAAAGAAAAAATGCATATGCTAAGAAAAAAAAATGCATATCCTTACATATTAAGGACATTTAATGGCAAATAGCATGCACATCCAGTTTTCTTGGGTGAGGCTGGCATATGGGAATGAATAATAGATAAAACTAGAAAGAAAGACATGGATCAGATTATGAATGCCTTGTTTGGCAAGCTCAACATGCTATGGACCTAGCCTATGGAAACCCATCAACAGAATTTAATATTGCAATGCCACGCATTGATTTACATTTGATATACCTCTGTTAATGCTCTGTAAAAGATAAACTACAGAGGAAAAAAGAATGAAAGCAGGAAGAACACTCAGGAGTTTATTGCAGTAATCAGGAACAAGGAGAGATGAGTAAACTAAAGCAGTAACGAGTAGGGATGAAGACAAGAAGCTATGTTCCAAATGGTAAGAGGATCAGGTGAGCAAGTAAAGTCGGGGAGAAGACTGAAGAATGGAGGGGCTTTGACTGATTCCAGTTTTCCTTTTTAGGGGACTAGATGTCATAGTATCACTGATAAAACAAGGAAAAGAATAATTTTATAGTATTTCAGGATCAGGTCAAGAAGATAAATCATCTAAGGAGATTAGAATGAGATGCTAGAGGATAAGAGAAGCATGGAAGTCAGAGGAGGGGAAACTCAAAGAGAATAGTCCACACAGTAAATATCGCAGAGCACTCATGTAAGATAGGCATAGGACAAGATGTGCGTTACTTCACAACTGGAAATTTAATAATGACTTTTCTTAGAAGAGTTTCTGTTGATTAGTGGGAAAAGAATGCATTGGATGGATGCGTGAATCTGTCATGAGTTGGAAATCACTGTACATTATTTTAAGAAGTTTGCCTTAAAATAGAAGGAGAAAGATCAAGTAGGTAGAGGGACAAATGCAATTTTAAAAAACAGTTTTGTGATGGTTTGGGATTTTTAACATGATGGGGAAAAGCAGATTTAAAAAAAGGCTTGATGCTGCATGTAGACAAAATAAATGATGGAGCAAAGCTTCCAAGAAGGTACAGAGATAGATCCGGAGCATACAAGGAAGTGGTAGCTTTGGGAATGAACAAACTGAATGCTCAAGCAAGTACCTCTTATGGAATGGAGATCAATAGTCATTGAAACAGTAGATGGAATGAATAAAAGAATGAAAGACAGTGGGCTTAATCTTTCAGAATCTCTATCTAAAATATAGGGGTACAAATTTGTATCTCATTAGAACAATGTAATAATTATTACACAGGGTTTCAGATACAAATCCTTTAGCAGAGTATCTAGCCCCAAGATAGGTTCTAATAATTGGTAGATCTTATTATTGGTATTGATGCCACCTGCTATCTTTCCACCCATTGGCATTAATTATTGCCAAGAGTACTCTACTTAATTATTCACTAAGCCCAAGGCTGTAACCCGGGCACTTGAGCAAAAGTGAGAGCAGAGAGAATGGAGCAGTCAGGATTTGCCCAAGGGAAAATGAAAGAGCAAGTCAACTTTGTTTTTGTTGTGTCTTTCTTGTTTGAAATTATCGCTACTATTACTCTTGGGGGCATAAAGAGTGAAAAATTCAGATCCATCCTGAAAACTGTCAGTCATTTCCATTTCACTTCCAACAGGGCTCTCCCTTGGCAACCTTAAAAGCTAATTAATAGCTCAATAAGGGGTGACCAAGAACAAGATAGGGCTTCCTTCCAGCCCCCTAACCCCACTGAGCAAGGGCCCCACTGAGCTTTTCCAACCTAACAGCACAGATTCCAACATCTCAGATCCACTCTTCTCTATAGCTCACGTTTATGGACCTGAGATTGTTCACTTTGAAAGACACTCATATGTTTCTCCATTTTAATGTAGATTTTCTCGTCTTAGGATTAAAGAAAAAACTTTCCCTTCTACATATTATTGCCAAACCTTGTCTATATTCTACATGTTATCTTATGTATATGCTACATATTTCAAATATTACAAGTAATTTCCCAACTGTTTTATAAATACTATAAGATGAAGAAATATTTAATGAAGAAAATGTGTCTTTTTCAAAACACAAATTTAGTGGTGCTGTTATTATCACTGAAAAAGAAGTTGTGTATTTACTGCCTGTGTATATTTAATTTTCTGACTCACTGGTGTCATTGGTTTTGCAGCTTTAATCCTGATAAAATTTGAAAATATGATCAAACTATTCGAGTCTCTTACCTTTGTACTACCAATATAACGAGCTTATTTCTGACTTAAAAAGCCCCTTTTCTCACTCTCCCAACAATTCGCTTGCCTGTTGACATCAAGAATCCCAGAAAATACTGCACTGTGATTCAGTTATAAACAAAAGGTTATTATTTTAAGACTCTTCTTTCCTTCCTTTCTTCCTTACTTGTCTGACTGTTGACAGAGATTGACTATACTAGTCACTAAGGCAGATATGGGAGTTCCCATAGTGGCTCAGCAGAAATGAACCCGACTAGGAACCATGAGGTTGCAGGTTTGATCTCTGGCCTGGCTCAGTGGGTTAAAGATCTGGCATTGCTGTGGCTGTGGTGTAGGCCAGCAGCTGTAGCTCTGATTCCATCCCTAGCCTGGGAATCTCCTCCATATGCTGCAGGTGAGGCCCTAAAAAGCAATAATAATAATAATAATAGTAATAATAATAATTAATTAAAAAATAAAGCAGAGATGAAAACTGGTGAGATGTTGCCCATGCCTTTGCAATGTTCCCAGGTGAAAGGGGGACAGGAATGTTAAAAACCCAGGGAAGTGCAAACAAGAAAGAGCATAATGGGAAGGAAAATGAGGGAAGGTACCATGGCTTTATGAAAGAGCAGGAAGGAGTTCAGAAAGGAGCTGTAGTTTGAGGTCCATCTTGAAAGATGTCTGTGATATAACCAGATAAGAAAGGCAAGGGATACATGAATATTTATAAGAGCATTATTCAAAATAGCCAGAAATCGGAAACAACCCAAATGTTCATTAGATAACCCATGGATAAATGAAATTGTATTATATACATACAATGGAATGTCATTCCAACACAAAAAGGAATGAAGTGCGTGATACAACTTGGATGAATCACAAAAATCGTATGCTAAATTGGAGAAGCCAGTCACAAAAGACCACATATTTATTGATGCCACTTATATGAGTTGTCCAGAATAGGCAGATCTATAGAAACAGAAAATAGACCTGCGGTCATCTAGGATTGGTGACTGTGAGTAGATACGAGTTTCTTGACAAGGGGATGATATTATTCTCAAATTAGCTTGTGGTGGCCTTTGCACTTTAAACAGGTAAATATAAGGTATCTAAATTATATTTTCATAAGACTGGTATTCTTCAAAAGAGATAAGAAAGTATATTTTAAATGAAAGCAAAAGTCTATGCTCAAACCTTGAGCATAAAACATTCAGAAAAAAAAAATTCCTCCTGGCTGAAAAATAAGATACATGGGGACAGACTAGAAGAAGGAAGAGACACACTATTGGCTCCACTGTTAAGCTGATGAAAGTCTGGGCAACATAGAGACACCACACATCATTAAGAAGACAGTGTTATGAGTATCTGTATGGGAATAAAAATCCAGCAGCAATTTTAAGGAGGACCCAAGAGGAGAAGAGTCCAGTAAGACAGAAATGAAAGAGTTTTAGCATATGCCCAATTCTTAGTTAACTGGAACCAGAATAGAAGTGGGGCTTAGTGCATAACATAAAACTCAGATTTTTAGGAGTTCCCGTCGTGGCGCAGTGGTTAACGAATCCGACTAGGAACCATGAGGTTGCGGGTTCGGTCCCTGCCCTTGCTCAGTGGGTTAACGATCCGGCGTTGCCGTGAGCTGTGGTGTAGGTTGCAGACGCGGCTCGGATCCCGCGTTGCTGTGGCTCTGGCGTAGGCCTGGGGCTACAGCTCCGATTCGACCCCTAGCCTGGGAACCTCCATATGCCGCGGGAGCGGCCCAAGAAATAGCAACAACAACAACAACAAAAAACAACAACAAAAAAAGACAAAAGACAAAAAAAAAACTCAGATTTTTAAAAATATGCACTTCTAGAAAAAGGTGCACATAAATCATAAATCACATGTATGACTATTTATATTTATTAAAAATCCTCCCTTGGGCATACATGACAGATATTTGCAAATATAAACAGTGATTTTTTTAACAAGGGAAAATAAGCATAATCAAATGTACACGTATATGTATAAGCTATTAACAAATTACAAAATCATGTTAATCACATGGTTGGTAACAACAAACTGTAGTTGGAAATATTCCAATTAAAATTTCTCATTTCTATAAATAAAATCGGATTGTTCTTAAGAACACCATATACTTGCAATCACTCAAATGCTAGGACATGAAGGGTTTCACTGGTGTGACAGGGTATTAGCAATGACCATAAGATAAAGAATTTGTGGAAGACACAACAAATGGAAGTATTCTCATAGAGCAGAATTTCCCAAAGTATGGTTTGAAGACCATTTGCATCCTAATCTGTGCATTTTTAAAACTCAGAGATCTTGACCTCAACTGATACAGTGATTTAGGAATTCTGGATGTGAGGGCTATGAATCTACCCTTTGATATACAACTCAGGTGGTTCTGATACGCCTTTAAGTTTCAGCAACCCATGGAAGACAGAAAAGAGAACATTCAAGATGGCAATTGCTTAGACAAGTTCATTTGTTTTCATTGAGACACATCTTGTGCCTGAACTATATCTTCCAAACAATGAAATGCATAATGCTCCAGTGTAGGGATTTACATCTTCTGTGTTAACTGCTATAAACTCAGCCACTAAAATGTTACTTTACAACCAGTAGATACTTAATAAGCACTTATTTAATGAATAGCTTGATGAGGCTATGTGTTTGTGAGCATATATATAATACAATATATACTCATATGAAAATCATAGAAATTACTTTTATATATGTACAGGCTTTCTTTCCATTTAGATAAAATTTATGCAATGTTCTCATTTAAAGTATTTCCTTATTTTGTTTGAAAGTGAGTCCCTTGCCTATAAACTACAGGTAATGAGGAAACAAGCCTCTCTTTACTCTGCTGAAATCAGTGTGCCGCTGTCGTTCTATAGCTTGACTGCATTTGTCCTTTCGGAATAATAAAAGCAAGCATGCTCACAAAGAAAGGGCAGCCCATTAGGGAAGAAATTGTATTTTCATAACCAAGAACTGTAGTTCCTTTTGGAAGTGCAAGTGCAAATAAATTAGATTGTAGTGGATTTGAGTTTGTAGGAATTACAATTTGAAGTCTCTAGAACCTTACGTGTAGTTGGATGAAATTTCTGATTTTTAAAACCACAGGCCAAAGCTTTCATTGTGACCTCCAGCTGTCCCTCTACTATAATATGTTTTTCAGTGCAATTTTCTCCAGGTAGCTCAAGCCCAACACTAACATACTTGGGAGACCAAATATGCTTTTCAGATTCTGTAAAGTTATTTCTGAAGTTACATCTTGCTTAAATGGGCAAAGACGGACAAATCAGAAGTAAATGACTCCACATATATTCTACTAATTGCATGTGGAAATGTGTGTTATTTCAAAAGATGATTTTCTTATTTACTAGTACTGTAGAGAGTAAATACTTACTGTACACCTATTTCTGCAATAGAGGTAGACTTTTTTTAAAAAAAAAAGGACATAAAATTCACATAGTGTTACACACAATAGGGCACTAAAGTAATGATTTAAAATATTATGATGAAAAGGAGTTCTTTCTTTCTATTCCAACCTGCTTCCCCTCCTGTATTTTTGATCTTAAAAAAAAAATGAATTCCCAGTTCCTATTTCTCCTTCATCCCACACATATAAGCAATCGTTAGGTCCAATCTATTGTAGCCTCTGAATATTTCTTAAATCTGTCAATTTCTTTTCCAACTCTCTGCCATATTTCTAGTTTAGGCAACATTCTGTCTTAGACAAATCACCGTAAACACCTGGTCCCTGAGAACTCTGCCTCTAATCTTACCACATTCCCATCCATTCTCAGCTCTGGACTGTCCATCCTATTCTGTCATCCCACTTTCTTTAGCAAACTCTGCCTCATCATGCCAGACCCAACAGAAAGAAGTATCTGTCTAAATCCCAAGTGTGAAATGTCCCCTAACACACGTCTGCTTAAAACTCTCCAAAAATTCCCTCCACCCTTTGGACAAGGTCTAAAGTTTTTCTCCAAAGGTTAGAAGGGTCAAGCTCCCAGTTTGTCCAGGCTGTGTTCTCTTGCCCACTATAGTTCAACTGTATGCTCAGATTTATGGGATGCAGAGTGTTCCCTTTCTTCCTTGAAGATCTTTGTGTGCACTGCCACCTCTGCCTGCACACTTAAAAATAATTTCCTCCATAAAGCCTAATCCTGAAATTCAGTTGGATGTCTCTGGCAGATCTCATTTTCCAAGGATGGCCACAATAGCTTCCATGCCATCTGCTTTTCTACAATGCAATTTGGACCATTTTCTCAATGAGAGTTGGAGTCTATGTCTCCTGCCCTAGAATCTAGATGGGCTTAGGACTCTTTGGTAACAAATATAGAGTGGCAGCATGTTGATGGATGACTTTCAAGTCCAGGCCAGAAACGTCAATGTCACATGCTCATCTAAAGTCTTGTGCTTGAGGCCTTGAACATCCTGGGAAGAAGTCCAACCCCTCTTAAGTAGGTCAAGACCCACAGAGTTGACACCCACATGTAGCCTCTGAGTCCTCCAGCCCAAGAGCCCAGGCATGTGCATGAATGAGCCTTCATATAAATCCAGTCCATAGCCATGGGGCATCTTCCTTTACAACATCACATCTTCCCAGCTGAGGCTCCCAATAGCTCAGAGAAGAGACCAAACATCCACCATGTTACCTTTCTGAATCCCTGACTCAAAGAGTCAGTGAGCACAGGAAAATGGTTATTTTCACACCAGTACATTTGGGGTGGCTTGTTACACAATAGCAACAGCCGAAGTGTCCCTGGCAATCTGTATTAACCCCTAACACAGCACAGAGCACACAGCATGCCAGACTGTCATTTCCTGTGTAAGTAAACCCATGGCCCAGGACTGGAAACTCCAGGATCCACTGAATCTAGCCCTCTACCTGACTTAGAACAAATCCTCCGTCATGATTATTTTCTTTTGTTTTTTCGCTTTTTAGGGCTCACTCGTGGCATATGGAGGTTTTCAGGCTAGGGGTCTAATTGGAGCTACAGCTGCTGGCCTATGCCACAACCACAGCAACAGCAGATCTGAGCAACATCTATGACCTACCCACAGCTCACAGCAACGCTGGATTCTTAACCCACTGAGCGAGGCCAAGGATCGAACCCACAATCTCATGGTTCCTAGTTGGATTCATTTCCACTGAGCCACGACAGGAACTCCCATGATTACTTTCTTAATAAATAAACTTTCACACTAAAAACTTTGACATCTTCAACTCTTCTCTTTCTTGCTTTCCAAATTCTATGTATTCTGCTTCCTCCATGTCTCTCAGGTCCATCCACTCCTTCTCCAGTCAACCCTTGGGGGAGCTCATTATTTCTTGATGAGAATCTTGAAAGAAGTCTATCTGGACTCATTGCCATAATTCCTCTCAACAAAGTCCTAGAGAAAACAAAGCAGGACTCTGGCACATTCCGCTGCCAATGAGCAGAAGGTAAATTTTCTTCCCTGACATCACAGACTCATTCCAGCCTTGCCCTGTTCTGTACCCTGGAGCTCATCTCCTGCCCTCCAAAACACGTCCTAGCTCTACATACACTAAATGTGCCACCACCTTCCCAATACCTACAGCTCTGACTTAGTTCCTCCTGCATAGAAGGTCCTCTTTCCATTTCTAATCCCTTCATCTCTGTCTCAGAAACCTTTGAATCTGCCTATTCAAATAGCTTCTCAGTCTCCCAGGCAGACTCGGCCACTCACCTTCTGTATCCCCGACAGACCTCTGATCGTCTCTTTACCATGGTGACTTTTGTAATGTGTCCTAACTGATAAGTTTATGTATTTGTATCACCAAGTAGAAATTCTTCAAAGGGAGAGAAAGATAAATTGCTCATCCTTTTATCATCCATCATCTACCAGTGTGGGGGACATAATTGGCTTTCAGTTCATATTTGTTGAATGAATGAATAAACAAATATTTGAATATATTAATTATCATATGGCTCCAGTATATAAATCCAAAGCTGATCAATGTGAGTTCCTGTTGTGGCTCAGTGGTAATGAACCTGATTAGTATCCAAGAGGACTCGGGTCTGATCCCTGGCCTTGCTCAGTGGGTTAAGGATCCAACATTGCTGTGGTTGTGGTGCAGGCCAGCAGCTGCAGCTCCTATTTGACCCCTAGCCTGGGAACTTCCATATGCCTTGGGTGTGGCTCTAAGTGAAAAAAACAAACAAACAAACAGAAAAGCTGAGCAATATTTGGGTGGCAGGACTGAATGAAGAAACATATGGCAAATTCACTGGTCAGCATCTTACAAATGTTATAATCTGCAGTGTAGCGATTCCTTTATTTTCACTAGATGATTAAATTTAGTTAACCACCTGAATTCAGGAGAATAATATTCTGAAAAATCTATAGCCATGTTGAGTTTTACATTTCTCTCTGCAGGAAAAAATAAAAGATCTCGTTGCTAAGTCTCAACTTTCTTGCTCAGCACAGCAAGCTGTGGAGGAACAGGATTTGTACTGATAACTGATGGGACCCTTTCCCTGGCCCATCAAGTCTTTCTTCAGAAACCATCAAGTCAGATGGTGGGCTTTACTACTTTTAAGTGGCAAAATGTGGAGCATTGAGGGGAACAGGTTCAAATGGGGGCAGCAGGAAAGGGGACGATAACTGGTAAGGGGGCAGGGAGGAGGCACACTTGGTTTGGAGCTGATTTGAGCTGGGTTTGCTCATCTCCCTTCTTAAAGAATCTTTCCAGAGTCAGTCTATGGCCATAAGAGACTATTTTGGGGGAGACAGGTTCGCTTGCTGAACTTGAGCACCAATGTCATGACATTCCTGGGCTTCAAGGTCCTTCCTGCCAAGTCTTTTGGGTCCCACAAGAGGAAGCTTCATCCACAATATCCCAGGATACTAATTAGCTCCAGAGAATTGACCAGAGATTTCCAGCCTATGCCACAAAGGGGTTATGAGCATCCCTAAATCATGGGGCCCTAGGTCCTTGGAGCTCCTTCAGGAGCTCATGTCTTCTTTTGATGGCTGGCCTTCTTCAGTCCTGGAGGTACCAATCACAACCAGTGTGAATAGGAGCCCCACGCCCAACCTGCCTAGCCCAACCATGAGCTGGTGGCCAATGCTACTCACACATCAGCTTAAGGAGTCTGCACAGCACACTGATGCTCGCGTTGGGCTCAAAAGCCAGTAAGGGCTCCCATATGATCGTGTCTTGGGATTTCTCAGGATTATAACCTTCATAGTTATAAAGGGAGAACTACACCTTGCTTGATTTTCCCAGACTCCATAGACCTTATAACCCCATGCAGTCCCAATAGCCAGCTCACCAGCCAGGCTCACCCCAGGTGTCTAGGAGGATGCAAATACCAAAATTCACAAGGAAATAACAGTAATGAAACAACTAGCATTTGTCGGGTGTATACTATGTGTCAAGTAGTGTATTAAGTTCTTAACATGGGCTAACTCATCTAACTCCTAACAATGCCTTCTGAGATAGGTAGTATTAATAATACCATTTTACAGATCAGAAACCTAGGCACAGCATTGATAAGTTCCCACACAAGGCTACCCAATCAGTAAGAACTATGATCTACACCAAGGCAACACATCTCCCTCTAGACTTATGCTCTTAATCATCTGCTGTATCATCTCAGGGTCCTCAGATAAATTAAAAATATGGCTCAGGGAGTTCCTGTCATGGTGCAGCAGAGATGAATGACTAGGAACCATGAGGTTGCTGGTTCAATCCCTGGCCTTGCTCAGTGGGTTAAGGATCCGGCATTGCCATGAGCTGTGGTGTAGGTGGCAGATGGAGCTCAGATCCCGAGTTGCTGTGGCTGGGGCGAAGGCTGCAGACGTGGCTCAGATTTGGTGTTGCTGTGGCTGTGGCGTAGGCCGGTGGCTACAGCTCCAATTGGACCTCTAGCCTGGGAACCTTCACATACTGCGAGTGCAGCCCTAAAAAGACAAAGAGACAAAAACAGAATATATATGGCTCAGTGGAAAGAACTTCTTCTTCATCTTTAGGTCTCAAAGAGGGTTTTACATTCACTGAGAGGACCATTATTATTATCCCATTTGAAATAGCCCCATCCAGTCCCTTGCCAGGGTCCCTTCCCTGTCACACCCACCACTGGAGTTCCAGTGTTAGACATCACTGCATGAAGACAATTTATTTATCAGATGCCTCCCCTTCCCACGAAGGAACCACCTCTGCTTGGTTGAGTGTAATAGCCAACAAGCTTAGAACAGGTACATATTTTGTTGAGAGGAAGATGGAAGGATGGGTGAATAAATAGATTGATGGCATTAGAGGACAACAGCTTGAGTTGCTTGGATCTTTCATTGAGTATTTGATCTTTCTTCCATTACTTATTAGTTTTGCTTTGGAAAGAAATTTAGGCTCTGTGAGTACTTCACTGGGTTGCTTTGAGAAATGAAGGAGATACTTAATTTTAAAAAAAATCAGCATGTCTCAAACTGTGTTTTTCTCAAGACTACTGCTCCTTGAGACACCAGAAGGTGTCACAGATAATTGAGAAATGCTGGGGTAAATGAAATTCATTACAGTTCTTCATTGTACTCTTTCCCTAGACTTTGTTATTGGCTGACAAATGTTTGTGTCCCCCACAAAATTCATATGCTGAAACCTAACCGAGGCAGAAAGCACAGCAGGGCAGTTCTGCTGAACCACAGGGGTGATGTCACCACCCCTGTGGGCCTAGAAGGCAGAACACTGAATCAAAGAGGGTTTTTCTCCAGCCTTAAGACCTAGTGGAATTTGCCCCATCAGGTCTTCTTGGAACCTGTTAATCCTTACTTCTTCCTATTTCTTCTTTTTGGAATCAGCATGCTGTCCCACCCCTGTCCCATTGTATTCTGGAAGCACAGGATATCTTTGATTTCACAAGTGCACAGCTGGAGAGAAATTTGCCTCAGGATGAATTGTACCTCGAGTCTCACTCATATCTGATATAGATGATATTTTACATGGAATTTTGGACTTGAAAACTGATGCAAGAATGAGCTAAGACTTTGGGAGATATTGGGATGGGATGAAGGATTCTGCACATGAGAAGGATGTGAATTGGCAGTACCAGGAGTGATACACTGTCGATCAAATACCTGTGTCCCTCGAAAGATTAACATGTTGAACCCTAATCCCCAGTGTGGGTGTTAGGAAGTAGGGCCTTTGAGAAAGTGATTAAGCCATGAAGGTAGAGCCCTCATGAGTGAAATTAGTGCCCTTACTTAAAAAGACCCCAGAGGAGTTCCCCTCGTGGCTCAGTGGTTAACAAATCCAACTAGAAACCGTGAGGTTGCAGGTTCGATCCCTGGCCTTGATCAGTGGGTTAAGGATCCAGTGTTGCCATGAGCTGTGGTGTAGGTAGCAGACTCAGCTCAGATGGCATTGCTGTGGCTCTGGCGCAGGCTGGCGGCTACAGCTCCGATTCGACCCCTAGCCTTGGAACCTCCATATGCCACGGCAGCGCCCAAGAAATGGCAAAAAGACAAAAAAGCAAAAATAAAAAAATAAAAAAGACCCCAGAGAGTTTCCTACCCTTCTGCCATGTGGGGACACAGTGAGAAAACTGCCTTCCATGAGTTAGGAGATGGGTTCTCACCAGATACAGAACCTGCCAGCACCTTGATCTTAGATGTCTCAGCCTCCAGAACCATGAGAAATAAATGTGTGTTGCTGAGAAGCCATTCAGTCTATGGTATTCTATTACAGAAACCTGAATTAATTAAGTCAGGCTTTCATTTGCTAAACGGACCCAATAAAAGGGTAACACTGTAAAATGTTTCCCAAACTTTTTTTGACATAAATTTTTCCCCCTCAGATCACCCTGTGATATATTAGATTTCCATGCGAAATGTTTTGGAATACCCTGAATCTTAAAATTGTTAGGCGTTTTTTACTATTATTCTGCAATTACATCAACGGATCATTAAGTTGGCATTACCTGAAGCAGAACAAATGAAGCCAAATTAGATCCCCAAATTATATTGAATATTATGGCTGGCTTAGATTAATGTGTAAAGCTTTTTCTAACGTGGATAAATTTTAATAAATTCCCTGTGTAGAATCCCATGATCACCAAGGAATTCATGGCAACCTTTTGATAAGTAAACGATTCATCAGGATAAGAAATGCTTGTGAGGAACTCCCATTTTATTGTCACTTATGTAGGGAAATAAATTAGCCTTGTACACTATAATAATGTGTCTAATAAAGTTCTGACTCAAAGAAATTCAGGGCATTAGGAACCTCAGCTCGTTGCCACATCCTTATGGTGTTTCAAATGGGAAATAAAATAGACCATTTTTTAAAGTTCTTTTATCAGAGTATAGTTGACTTACAACATTCCTTCAATTTCTGCTGTACAGAACCACCCACGTTCTTTTTTTTTTTTTTTTTTTTCATTTTCCTTCTGTACAGCACAGGGAACAGTGTCTGGTCTCTTGGGTTAGAATATGATAGAAATGAAAAAAAATAGACTGTTGAAGGCAATGAATATCTTCTAAATTTTAAATATTTTGGAGTAAGTACCTCCCATGCATGACAGCCCCTGCTAATGCAGTAGCTTACTCCAGGTGAATTTCTGTTTTCCCCAGAAGCTGGTTCCCAACTGTGCCTCGCTTCCACCTTGATGGATGGCAGCTACATAGTTCAATGGCAGCCCTTGTTTCAATGGGGCAGTACTATCACCAAATACAAAGCCCCAAGTTCATAAAGGTCTGTTTGCTTTAACCTGTTCCTGCACAGAACCTCTCTACTTAAAGAGAAAAATCAGACTGCATAAAAAATTGCAGCCTTCACCTGTTTATAATTTCATACCAAGATAAATATTTTACTGAGGAAAAGAAGTATAAGACCAAGAGTCTTTGGATGTTTGTTCACATCTAAATGAAGTCTGGATTCTTTTTCTCTTTACTCAGATACTCTGTCATCGGGTGGCCAAAGCCAGTAAAGAAATCCTTAGGAATCTGGACTCCAAATATTTTGACTCAGACCCAATAGTCAATTGAATGATAACTGCAAGAAATAAGTATACAGTTTTCTTTCATATAAAGCTCATTTTAACCAACCCCTGACAAAAGATGATGTATCATGGGATCATGTGTTCTAATTTCTGAGAGTTTAGTATCTATTCAAACTCATATTTTATATTTGTGATAATTGTCTCTCTCAGTAGGTTTCCTAATTAATATTTATGTTCTTTTCTATGTCTGAGTACAAATTCAATTTTTCAGTCAACTTTATTGAGGTATAATTAATATGTAATAAAAAACTCATACCTTAAAGGTAGAGTTCCATGAGTTTTGACAAATGTACTCTTCCGTACAGCCACCAATCCAGTCAATGTGTATAGGTATCCATCACTCCAGAAAATTCTCTCATGCACTTTCCAGTTAATCTCCCCTACCTTCTGCCCCAGGCAATCAAGGATCTGATTGTAATAACTCTTAGTTTTACCGGGTTTAGTACTTCATTTTTTTTCTTTTTCAGCTGCACCCATGGCATATGGAAGATGCCAGGCCAGAGATCCATTCGGAGCTGCAGCTGTGACCCATACTACAGCTGCAACAACACTAGATCCTTAACCCACTGTGCCACAGTGGGAACTCCTGGTACTTCACATTAATGGAATCATCCTTTAAATTTATTTCACTCCCGCCTCCCACTTCTGTGATTAGAATAAGAATATTTCATGGCATGGAAGCTGTTAAATATAGCCAAATTTGATCATTCTTTCCTTTTTGTTTTCTTTTTTCCTAAGAATCTAGTCCATTTTCTGCAAATTCCTTACTAAGAGGACATCCAAACATTGTCCACCAAATTTAGCATGTTGCCAAAATTTCTTCACAGGTTAAAAATCACCCAGAGAATTTTTTTCTCTCCCTCCCTTTGCAAAATTTGATCAAAATTTCCAGTTCTCAACCAGAAGAGATAGTTATAGTAAGGATTTGCAATCTGTCTAAACATGTAATAGTTCTGTGTTTATTATAATTTTATTAAGTTTTTTTAGTCTGACTTACCCCAAAACCCATGAAAACACTCATACCATTCCCCTGTCTTCGTATTTACAATACTCCTTTATAACTTGAGAAAATTTCCCCCTTTTGACTCATCTTATTAGCCTATTTTTCTCTCTTGGCTTTTTGTGTTTTTCTGTTACACCAGTGGAAACTTAGTAAAGTGTTTCCCTTAAGACAGAAGATTCTGAAATGCACTCATCATCACCCGTTCTGATACACACCTCAGCAATTTGCCTACATGTACATGTAAGGAGCAAGCTGGGTGTGAAGAAGAAAGAGTTGGGGGAGGGGTGGGCAGAGATACAAAGAAAAAGATGCTTATTGCAGTGTGGACAGACTCTCCCAGGCCTGAATTGTTTCAGAACTAGGGGGAAAAGACACAAACAGCAATGTAAACATGACTGTCAACAGCCCCATCTGAAATCGTCCCCATATGGCCAAAGTGTGTCAACAAAGCAATCCCTGTTGAAGCAACGCAACGTAAAATTACAGAAGGATGCTGCCAAAATCTTGCAGAATGCAATTGGCCTCCACAATTCAGGAAACAAACAGACTCCCTGAGCACATGAGAGAAAAGCTAAGAGCTCTTCCCTGATGATCTGCCTGGGAGCCAGACCACACCTGAAGCAGAAACATGGAACACCTAGGTGTCTGTCTGTGTTTCAGAGGTGCCTCGGTCAGGAGGCAGAGACAAGAGGAGTGTCAGAAAAGGTGAATAATGATCATCATTTTGGTAAAAATTGCCATATGTTAGCATGAATTAATCATATTCTAGGCATTATATAGGCAGCAATCCAGACACATAGATAGCATTATAAAATTAGTGGATCAGCAAACTGAGGCTCAGAAGAATGAATTCACTTTCCCACGATTACCCGGCTGGTGGATGACGAAGTTAGGATTCCACCTGCGTCATTCCTCCTTTCAAGCCAGTTACCATTCGTGCATGTTTAGCATCTACCAAGCTCGATACCAGGCACTCTGTATACACCACCTCTTGCTGCCCACAGTCTTAATTGTTATTATCATTGTTTCACAGGGAAGGAAATGGCAGCTTGAAGGGGTGAAACAATGTTCTCAAAACTACTGACAAATGGCAGAACAGGGACTCGAAACCTGGTCAATCTGGCTACAAAGCCTGAGTTCTTTCAGCAAAGTATATTGTCTCCCATTTGGCTTATTTATAGCCCTCTTTTCCTGAAGAAATTGGGAATGGGTTATCCTGTAAAAAGTGAGTCCACTCTCAAATTCGAGGGTGAATGATTAATTTCCGGTCCTCACTTGCATCACACTACGGATCTAGAGATGCATTTACTTGGAAAGTCTGTGACTACATGATTTATGTTCTACAAAGAAGGGGAAACTTTAGAGAATCATTGAGAAAGTTCTCTAACCTAGACTACAAATATCTATTGCTGTGTATAAAAAAGAAAGAAGTACCATATTTTTCTTTTTTTTTTGTCTTTTGGCCATTTCTTGGGCTGCTCCCTTGGCATATGGAGATTCCCAGGCCAGAGGTCAAATTGGAGCTGTAGCCACCGGCCTACACCAGAGCCACAGCAACGTGGGATCGGAGCCGCGTCTGCAACCTACACCACAGCTCACGGCAACACCGGATCGTTAACCCACTGAGCAAGGCCAGGGATTGAACCTGCAACCTCATGGTTCTGACACGGATTCGTTAACCACTGCACCACGACAGGAACTCCAAGAAGTACCGTGTTTTTCTAACATTTTTCTCTTACACAACAAAACAGAATCATAACTGTGTGTGATTGGGTCCTTTGCTGTACAACAGAAATTGAAGAAATATGGTAAATCAACTATACTTTAATACAAACATTTTTTTAAACAGTGAATCATGATATAGTTAAGAAGAAAAAGTTCTTCTTTTTCAAAATACATGTGCTTGAATTCAGAGTCATCAATTGTGACTTTCAGAGGAACAATTATGACATGACAATCATCTATCTTTAAATACTGGAGTATTTTTGCTAATGTAGCCATCATTTTGCTAATGTAGGTAGACTTTTCCAAAAACAATCAACAATAACCACTTTCTGAACTGGATTCAGAAAATATTATAATGACGGGCAGAACTTCAGAAGCTGGGAATAGGAGAGTTAGCGCAAGAAGTAAAATGTGAGCCTTGATGATATTTACTTAGAAATAACACATAAGACCATTGATGGCATTGCTTTCACCAAAATAAAATGTTAAGTATACCTCCACTCTCCTCAGTAACGTCTACTCTGAAGTGAGCTGTGGAAGGAGAGCCTCTGAGCCTGCTGGGAATTTGCAGTTGTACTGCATTTCCGTGCACATGTTCAGAATCGCGGTCCTTAGCAGAGTCCACGTTCCCGTGTGAGTTTCAGTAAGCCACCTTGGCTCAAGTTATCTGAAACAGATGACACGTGGCTAAAGATATTTCTAAATAATGCTAAACCAGCAACAGCCCAGCTGAAGGCCAGCTGACTCATCAAGTTTGGTCAATCCTGCCGAGAAATGCTAAAATAGTCTAACCTTTGGATCAACTGTCTCGTAATGCTGCTTCATCAGAACTAAGGCTCTTTTCCCACATAGGAGGACAGAAAGACAACCCTCAGTCCTGGAGAAGCTCAAGGACTTAATGTTCCTGGAGACAAGGCTCCAGCCCTTTCTTGTCCCCCAGGCGCTGGAAGGATGGGGTGGGGGGTGTGGATTAAACCGTCTATGTATAAACAGCTCCTTTCAGTTTGGAGTCTTTAACTTTTTTGCAGTGTCATGTGCATATCTTCTAAAACTTTTGGTCCTGTTGTAAAAGTGTGATGCCTGGAATGAGCTCATTCCATCACTCTAAGCAGTAGCGCTTGGAAAGAAGACTGGAACTGGGCCTCCTTTTGTCATGTTATCATCATGTACTGAGAGATAGGAAGACAAACAACAGCAAAGGACCAGAAGCTCGCAGAGCAGACTCATGGTTGGACCAACTGAGTAGGCAGAACAACAGGACTGTGTCCAAATCAGCAAAGTGAAGTGACAATTCCGCAAAAAAAAATGGGGGTGAAGGAAAGGGGGAGAAGGCAACTCAACCCCAGAATGATTTTCTCCAGTCAACAAGACAGATTCCACGTGATATGCTAGCATTTTGCAGAACAAGGTCTCCACTTGCTGCCACTAATAATGATACCTGCAAGACAGAAGCACAGAATCTTCCACCTTATCAAACCACAAATCTGAAACTGTCATTAAAATTGCTGAGCTAATAATATTTATTCTGGGTATTTCCAACAGTAATCTTTTGTGAAGGTAGACACAACTTTACCAGAAAAAAAAAAAAACTGCTTATATAAAAAAGTGAAACCATCTGCAAAGATGATATTTTTTTTTAATCTTACCTAAGCCAATCCTTGGCCCTTCTGAAATTTTCACGTTATTAATTTAATTTGGGTCATGTCTAAAGTTCTCTGAAACCTTTTCTTTTTGATCTTATGCAAAGGACAATATTATTGTCTTATAGTCTCCCAATGGCTTAATGATTAATTCATTTTTTATGTATTGGTTTTACTGTTGATACTGTTATTTTCTCTTTATATGGTCAGACTACTTTGTCCCGCACAGTCATTGCCAAATTTAACTATGTTTTCCTATTCTGCAACTAAAATGTTCAATTTTTTGGAATAAGTGTGGTATGAGGTCCTGTGGATTCTCTTCATATAAGACTAAATCTCCCTCTCAGACAAAGTATTCCCCTATAAAGTAAAATCAGATCTAACCTAGAAGATTTGTCTTATATCCAGAACACTCTTGGGTTGTATTGAGGCTTGAGCAGTGTTTTTCCTTTAGAGGATAAACACAGACTCATTCTTACATAAAACTGAAGATAATTTAAGAAATAGCAGTTACTCTTTTTTTTATTACTCAAATGAATTTATCACATCTGTAGTTGTATAATAATCATCACGATCCAATTTCACAGAATTTACTCTTGATTCTGTCTTATGTTGCAAGGTACAGTAAAGAGGATAGAATAAAGCCCAAAGTTTTAACACACTAGTCAATAAAATGATTCTGCTGTCTAGAATCAGCTAACAATTGGGAAACCGAATTTCACATTTATCCATACGGACACCTCAAATTCAGTAAATTCTTGAAAATAAAGAAAAGTTAATACAATTGTATGCTAGTATTCCTCAATATTCCATAATCAGTGGCAATAACTAAGAAACTGAAGAAACAAAATGCTTCATGTTTAATCTGCATGACTCAGGGGTGGCGACACGGCAAAGAAGTCCACGTGGATGGATCATGTCCTCTATGCTAAGAGGTAAGGTCTGAACCTTGGCTCTGCTGTTTGTTGGCTCTGTGACCTGGGGGAAGCTACTTAACCTCTCTGAGCATCAACTTCTTCACTTATAAACGGAGAGTAGTTGGTCCCACTTTATGGGTTAAGAGGGACACAGTAGGCGTCTGGTAAATGTTCTTTCACCTTCCTTCCACGAGAGCCTAAAGTATTTACGGTGAGCTAAAATGCACTGAAAAGAACATAATCACAATGGACTGAAAACCCCATCCGTTCCCATTCCACCTTTGCCTCCCCCAGTTTCAGCCGCCTTGCTGATCTCTCCCTTAGCTTTCCGCTGGCTCTTCCTCTTCCAGGAATGCATGTCCCCCAGGCACCGCAGACACAGCACCTCCTGCAGGCCTTGGCTAGAACATCACCATCTCAATGAGGTCCACCCTGTGTGAAGCTGTAACCCACGCCCTGCTCCTCCCCACCACACACGCTTGATCACTATGACCTACCTCTGTCTTTTTTTTCCATCTCGTACCACTTAACCACACTCTGACTTCTCTTTTCTTTCTTTCTTCTTTTACTTCCTTCTTTCCTTCTTTTCTCTGCTTACTCTTTAGGGTCAGAACACAGTAATCAACACTAATATGAGTACTATGAGGGCAGGATTATTTGTCTGGTTTATTGATGCAATTCAAGGGCCTAGAATAGGGTTTCAGTGAATACTTTCTCTTATTTTGCATTTTATAAGTTTATATAAAGCTGTAGCAGACAAAGTTAACACTAGATCTCTCATTTTAACTGCTGTATCTGTAATGATTTTTAATGTTCTCTTAAGCTTTTTAAAGCTTCTGGAATAAATTTAGATTCACTGAGAAGTTACAAAGAGAGTACAGAAAGTTCCCGTATACCCTTCACCCAGCTTCCCCTAATGATAACATCTTACATAACCAGAGTACATTTGTCAAAACTAAGAAAGCAGGGTTCAACCCATACTCTTTTAAACAAATGAATTGTTATAAAACACCAATCCATCTATGGGGTCATGGTTATGTAGTCACGTCATTAACTCAGAATAGACAGTGACAAGAACAGAATGTCCTATTTTCATTTCACTTCCTCTCTGTTTTCTTTCATATTTTGTCATCTTGGAAATCCTTTCTGTGCAATTAACATGCATATTTAAGGGCTTGGGTTGGTAGATTTGCAAAAGACTTTCCCACCAGAGACATCCAGAAGACCCATGAAAATCTCTGATAGGAAAGCCTTGAAAACTCTTGTAAAAATATCCTATGACTATCTACTAAGTCGCCAACTGAGAAGAAAAGCGCCTTCATTTCTAAAATAGCAGGATAATGCACACAGAAAACATATCACAGTATCCTTAATGAGAAGCCTGTTTTGTCTCTAACGTGTAAATATTTACTCAGTGCCCTAGGAAATGGCTCTAGAACGCCAAGGTGTTGACAAATTGCTAAGGACTGTGCTAAACATCCTCATTAGCTTAAGCTTAGATCAAGTAACTCATGAAGCACCCTCCATGCTTCAGAGCTTGTCTGCCGGAGATCTGCACACACCAGCTATCACTTGTCCCAGTCCACAGCAAAAGCAGCTGGGAAGAGGCGAAAACGTGATGGCACCTGATCTGTGACTAAATTAAGCGTGATGGGACAGCTGGGACTTTTGCAACTACAAGACATTGGGCATTTGCCAGAGCCGGGACTTCTCTTCTGTGAAGCTCTAAGCATGTTACTAATCATGCCTGGTTGTGGTCTGCCTTACCACTGTCCCTCTACCTAAGTCTCCATTTTACTTGGCATGGCCTCTAATCTTGTTTCAGTTCAACTCCTTTAATTCACTGATTCAACAAACATTTAGACACTATTTGCCAAAGACATTTACACGTATTACTTCACTCAATTCTCACCACGACACATTACAAATTCATTTGCTAAATGAAATTACTAAAGTTCAAAGACCTTAAGGAACTTGTCCACATAAATAACTACCAGCAGGTGACACGGTCACACGGTCAGTATTTAAACCCAGACCCATGTGATGCTATGGTCGCTTTCCTTTCATGCTATGAGGCTCTGCTGCATTCCAAGAAAAATAAAAAGTAAAAAGGTTTTGTTCTTTTCAAATGATTTCATGAAATCAAATAAATTTAATAAATTAATATTAACTGGATAAGAGTATCTTATGATTGCAGGTAAACCAAAATATTGGCTTCTTGATATCACGAATTTGTCGTGATGCCACAACAAGATGTGTGGGCAGGGAAAGGGAAAGCAAAATTTGCCTTTTCCTCGGTGGAAGGTGGAGAATTTGAATTGCTACCTTACAAAGAAGTTCTCTGTACCCCAGTTGCTTAAGAAACCTCATGCCCACACCTACCCCTGGTTCTCCCATCTTAGAGCCTTTGTTCAAGAGCTTTCTCCGCCCTTACATCCTCCCCACACCCTGGGCTTTGACTTGTGCTCCTCTGATCTTTAAGACGGTGCTCTTCCTTGATGGCGTCTACTGTGATGCCTGCGTGCTCAGTACATGATGGATTGAAAGACTGAGTTTCCCAAGGTGGATGCCCTAAGAACAGGTCACATAAACTGTAAATGGTCCATATGTTACCACCATGTGGGGATGGTCCAAGGGCTGGTGAGGGGCAGTGTTGGGGGATAAGGCAGCACAGACTGAAAGCAAAGATGCATTTTCCTACTTTCTTGAATTGTTTTGAATCATAGTAATTATTTATTCTGAATTTCAAATATCGAAAAAGGAAGTCATGAAATGTATACTTGCCTTATTAAACTGGGGCTTGGAAAGTATCTCATCTCTCTGTGCCTGTTTTTTTCATCTGTATACTGAATACCAGGAAGAACAATCTTACCTGTAAGGACAGATTAAGAGCAGCCTTTAACACACTTAGCTCACTATCTGGCACACAGTAATCACTCAAAGGAAATATTTATTTTCATCGTTATATTATTGTTATTATTGCTATTTTCTAAATTTGGGCTTCCCTCGGGCCTGTTTTTCATTTTCACATAATGAGTGTAACCTTTGATATCCTTTCCAGATAATAACGTCTAAGATTTTAAGCCTCTCAATATTCATCCATTTCAAGGTAACCTAGCATTATATACAAATTTTAATTCCCTTATGTTTCTTCCACTGTTTTTATATTTACATGATAATATTATGGGTATATTTGTATGTATGTGTGTGGTATGTAACAAAAATTTCAGTCAATTATAAACTTATTTTTTGCAACTTTCTAAAGCAACAATTTAAACTTTTGGAATATTACAAATATTTTGGTTTGGTTTTAAGCCGATTCTGCAATAAGTTTGAAAGAAATTGAAGTAGTTTCAGAAAAATTTAAATGAGATATGTTTTCAACAATAGTCATTGCCTTCCTGAGATATTCTTAGGTTCTAACTTATGATTCTTTAAAGTAAATAACACTAAATATATCCCCAAATCTAGTATGATAGGAAAAAGTAATTTTTGATATACCATCATTTTTCTCTTATTCCTAAAATAATATATTCTTACCTTACCTCTTTTCAAATAGTTCCTAAATAACAGTTTGCTTTGGATGATTGACTATAGGAATTTTGCTTATATGATACCTCGAAAGCATGGCATTTTAAATCACATACTCCTTTCACTTGTAATGTTTAAAGCGAATTTCACATTGTTAGACAATTTACCCTTTGGAGATGGAACAAGACATTGACATGGATTTCATCTGTACCTCCACAACTGAAAAAATACAGCCAAGGCTTATTAAAACCATGCAGGCTTGGCTACCATGGCTGAATAGCAATGGGAATGAATACACATTCTTGAATATATGTATTCAAGGGAATGTGCATGAAATCAAGGCCAGGGGTATGGGATGGCATATGGGCACTGAGCAACCTTCTATCTGACCTCCAGAGATCTCTGAGAATGCACTCCATGGGCTCCTGGCTATAGTACAGCAACTCTCTCTCCTGCTTCTACCTCCCTGACTACCTGCCTTCTCAGTCCCCTCCTCTGGCCTCTAACTTCCCCAGAAGCCTGTCAGTGATCCCTAGGGGCCAATTCTTATCCCTTCTCTACCTCTAAGTATTCCCTGGGCCTGTATAACCATTCTCCTGGCTTCGACAGCCAGTTCTATAGTGGTGGACGCCAAAACGTTGTGTCTTACCTGCACATCCGTCGTGAGTTTCAGATCTGTACAGCCAGGGACCACTGGAGGTCACTCTTTAGGTAGCCCACAAGCGAACCAAGCTCCATCCATCCAAAACAAGCAGTGTCTTTCCTTTGAAGTCCCGTATTGGCACCATGTGTCCCATCTTGCTAATCACGCTGGATTCCTCGCTACTTAGTTTCTTTTTCTTTTTTTTTCAAGTATCATCTTTGGAGTTCCGTGTGAGTTCATCACGGCTCAGTGGCTAATGAACCCAACTAGTATCCATGAGGACGACTCAGGTTCACATCCCTGGCCCTGATCAGTGGGTTAAGGATCCCGCGTTGCCTTGAGCTGTGGTGTAGGTGGCAGATGGAACTCAGATCCCAAGTTGCTGTGGCTGGGGCAAAGGCCAGCAGCTACAGCTCCAACTGGACCCTAGCCTGGGAACCTCCATCTGCTGCAGGTGTGGCCCTAAAAAGACAAAAGGCAAAAAAAAAAAAAAAATCAAGTATCACCTTTATTTATTTATTTATTTATTTATTTATTTATTTTTGGTCCATGCCCACAGCATGCAGAAGTTCCCGGGCCAGGAATTGGAACCCTGCCACAGCAGTGACAGTGCCAAATCCTTAACTGCTAGGCTACCAGGGAACTCTGGGACTTAGTTTCTTTATGTATAAAAAGTAAAAAGCTAAGTTTAGTATTCTGTGAACCTTTAATAGGTGAGGTAAGACCCAAACAGTGAAGCATCGCTGGAAACTCAACAGATCAATGAGCTGATGAAAGAAGTAGAAGGTATTTTTTTAAATAGGCAAGCAAATCTATGTCATTTGAACAGCACTCACATGAAACAAAACTTAGATGAGCAGAAGGATGTTTGCAGGACAAAGAGGCAGAGATCTGTCAGATGCACGTTATGGAAGAATGGGGTAGACAGGCTCCAGGCAGTTTAGACTCGGTGGAATAGAGGCTGCACACTGGGAACATGGAGGAGATAAATATTGATCATGTGGAACAGGGCTCTACATGAATATAGCTAGGAGTTTGGATTGAATGGGACAGGCAGCATTACAAGGTATCATGAAGGATCGGGGTGAAAAAGAGTAGGATGCAAGATGGCTGAGAAGGGAAGAGAGGCATTTGGTAAGGGTATCAGTCTGGGCAGACAGTGCAGGCTTGAATCCTAGTCAGCCAATTACTACAAGAATGCCTTCTATGCTGCAATTTCTTCTCTGTGACAAGGAGCCAAAGGAAGAGGAGGGGCGAAGCCTGTGGCAGTAATTAACAGCTTTTGTTGTGGTTTTAGAAGTATATACTGTCGCTTGAGCAAGGTGGTGATGGGACTGAGCAGAAGTCACATCTCAGAGGTGATTTGAAGGTGACATTGTCCAACCTGGATGAAGGAAGAAGCAAACGTAAAATGTCAATTCCATGTTAATAGCCGGGCAAGTTGAAAATTTACTGAACCTCAGGAAAAAAACCTGGGATAATTGGGAAGAGGGCTCTGTCAGATGAGGACATGATTCCCCTGTTTGTCAGCCTCATTTTCTAGAGCATTATATCCTGGGTGATTTCATCATGCTTTTCTGAGGTATTTGGGGAAATGGAAGCCATTCATCTAATCCTAAAATGAGGAAGAATAGTGATAGTTCCAATTACAAAGTGAGGGGGAAATGAGTTATGCACAAGTTTATTCACTATTTGACATTTAACATTTCTTTTTTTCTCTTTTTTTCTTTTTTCTTTTACAGCCACACCTGTGACCTATGGAAGTTCCCAGACTAGGGGTCAAATTGGAGCTGCAGCTGTAAGCCTGCACCACAGCCATCACCAGAACTGAGCTGTATCTGCAACTATACCACAGCTTGCAGCAGTGCTGGATCCTTGACCCACTGAGCAAGGCCAGGGATTGAACCCGAATCCTCATAGACACTATGTCAGGTTCTTAACCCACTGAGCCAAAACAGGAACTCTGACATTTAATATTTCAGTAATTCTGTATGTGTCATTAGACACATCATGTCAAAAATTCTGCACTTGACACATTCCAAACACATATCTAAAGTCTTTTTTTTTTAATTTACTTTAAAAGTACCCTATAGGTGTTCCCATTGTGGCACAGTGGAAAGGAATCTGACTAGGAACCATGAGGTTGTGGGTTCGATCCCTTGCCTTGCTCAGTGGGTTAAGGATCTGGCGTTGCCATAAGCTGTGGTGTAGGTCACAGACGTGGCTCGGATCCCGAGTTGCTGTGGCTCTGGCGTAGGCCGGCGGCTATAGCTCCAATTAGACCCCTAGCCTGGGAACCTCCATATGCCATGGCTGCGCTCCTTAAAAAAAAAAAAAAAAAAAAAAAAAAAAAAAAAGAAGAAAGAAAAAGAAAGAAAAAAAAAAGTACCTTTTACTGGGTAACACAATTTTTGAACAAACTGCATCTGGCATCAACTTACACCTGGATAAAGAAGTGCTAATTAGTACACAGTTTGCGGTGGGGTATCTATTTAACTTGTATTGTGCCTAGCTATTCAAGACATCCAAATTCACTTCATTGGATCATGTGATGTTCAGAGTTAAACACAGCCATGCAGAAACCACAGTTTGTAGAACTGTGATTTGTCCTCACATACCGAGAGGTCAGTGTAAAGAGAACTCATATAAAATCAATGTTCAATAACACCAAAAATGTCACTTTGTGTTGGACATTACTTGTTATATAGCAGAGATAGATATAACTGACAAACAATTGATACATTTAGTATTATTGCTGATGCTGAAGTAGTAAAACTTATCTGTATTGGTCCATGCCACATCTTTCAGATGTAAAATTGCATGCAGTTTTAACATAGTCCACCTCCAATCGATTCCTGATTCCATAGAGGGCACAAGAATGCATCAGTGTGCAAGGCAGATGTGGGCCCTCCCCTCCAAGAGCTTACATACATCATCACCTCTGAGAACTCTGAAGCTCAGAGGGTAGCATCCACATCTTTCTTAGTGAGATAGCAGTACACCCGACACTAGAATCCCCATCTCTCAACCCCATTTAACAGTCTATCAGATACCACTGCCATTGACCAGGTGGAAGTCAGTCGACCCCTGGCCAACGCATGGATACCTATTCTTTTCACATTTCTCCATCCTCCATTCCACCTCCAAGCACAGATACGCATTCTTTGCACATTTCCACCACCAACCTGGTCCATCTCACCAGGATGTGTGTCTCCACCACTGCAGTAGCCGGTTTGTCATCTAATCTTCCCCACCACACACAGAGACATTCTTCTATATCGTAGCCCAAGGAATCTTTCCAAAAGGTTATGTTACATATCCTTCACTCGTGTCCATGACTAAAACAATGCAGGTCCTACATGTTGCAGGTAAGATAGAGACCAGACTTTTACATGTGCTCAACAAGGCGCTCTTTCTCTCCCTGGTTGCCTCACAGGAAGCCGCCCTGCCTTCCAGAAGTTTCTCAGCTCGTGACACTTTCTCTCCGCAGAGATGTTGCACATCCTTTAATCTCTTCCAGAAGCACTTCTTGTATTCCTTCCTTCGCCCCTTTAACTACTTCTCTTTTGTTGGATGACATCTCAGTCATTACTTCCGTGGGGAAGCCTTCCCTGATTTCCAAGAAGCAACATTTGGAACACATATATAGGCAAAACCTATATGGAAAAATTATAAAATGTTATTCACGAACATAAAAGGAATTAACCAAATAGAAAAATATTTGGGTAGACATGGCCACTTATCTGGAAAACGTTGAATTTCCCCCATTTTAGTCTATTAATTCACTTCATTTCCAATCAAAATGCCAAGACTTTATGGCCCTTGAAATATGAAATCTAAAACTTGTAAGGAAGAATAAAGGCATGAGAAAAATCCAATACGGTTTTGAAATGTATAAAGAAGGGTACTAGGAATTAAAGTCTATTACAGAGCTAGAGTAATAATAAAAAGAATAGGTACTGGTGAAGACAATGAACTGTGGAGCTCAAAGACAGTTCCCCGGTGTGTATGTGAACTTGGCATAGCATAGCATTAAGATAAGTAAGGATCATTTTTCCAATAAATGGGACAATTGGTTTTCCTATGAAACATTACAAAAGTAGATCTTTATTTCATGCCAAACACATTTAAAACCTCAAGAACGAATTAATGATGAAAATGTTCAAATAATTAAAAAGAAATTTCTTTACATATTATCATGGTAAAGGTCAAAGGTATTTTGGATGAGTTCATCTATTTGTAGATAAATATTAAGAAAATAAAATGAATGCATATTTTTGAAACACATATACCAAACTACTACTTTCTATTTTATATATTTGTATATAAATATATTAAAATGGATATTAAAAGCACACATCACATTCATAATTATAGGTTCCCTCAAAAAGATAGAGAAGTAGCAGATAAAGCAAAATTTAGCTTTATATTTAATGCATTTTTTAATATTACCATCAGAAAAAGAGTGGGAATCCAAATATATTTTTAAATGTTCACAAAATTCAACACCAGACTCTCCGATGCTTAGAATCTGCCAGACAAACATCAGATAGAAAAGGAGAGATAGGCAGCCCAGCTCTATTCCCTAGAAATGTATTTTCCTTCAAGGTTTACTTCAATCACCACCCTGAAAGCCCTAGTGGGGAGGAGGGAGAATGTTATTTTTCTTTGACACAAACAATACCACTTTTGGGGGGTGGAGGGGCAGGGGGCCACACCCGGGTCATGTGGAGGTTCCCAGGCTAGGGGTCAAATGGGAGCTACAGCCGCCAACCTACACCACAGCCACAGCAACACAGGATCTGAGCCGTGTCTGCAACCCACCCCACAGCTCACGGAAACCCCAGATCCCGGCCCACTGAGTGAGGCCAAGGATCAAACCCGCATCCTCATGGATACTCGTCGGATTTGTTTCCACTGTGCCACAAGAGGAACTCCCCAGTGTTACTTTTTTAACTATCTGCATCATAACTAATTTTTTTACTGTCGAAGAACCCTTTGTCCTGGGAGAGAGTCAAGAGAAAATAGGTCCAGTGCTGGGACTCTGAGCATCTGCCCTCATATTCCCACCTCACCACACCTTTTTCTGCTTTCTCTCTGGTCGAATGGAAGAAGTGTTGCTGCCCAAAATGATCCAATCCATCCACCCGTGTTTGAATCCTAGTTCCGCTCTTTTTCTCAGGTACTTTCTTCTGCGGAAAAGTTAAGCCTCCTATGTGGTTTGCTGTTTTTTTGTTTGTTTGTTTTTTGTCTTTCTGCTTTTTCTAAGGCCACTTCCGCGGCATATGGAACTCCCAGGCTAGGGGTCTAATCAGAGCTGTAGCCGACGGCCTACACCACAGCCACAGCAACATGGGATCCAAGCCTCGTCTGCAACCCCACAGCTCACAGCAGCGCCGGATCCTTAACCCACCGAGCAAGGCCAAGGATCGAACCCGCAACCTCACGGTTCCTAGTCAGATTCGTTAACCACTGCGCCACGATGGGAACACCTGTGTTTTGCTGTTTTGAGGGCAGGAATGGCTGTTCTGTCACTGATAGGAGGACAACATACCAACTCCTTCAACATGCGCCACATAGTCACAAGTAAATCTGCAGAACCACGACCAGATTTTGTTGCTACTTCTTTTTCATGGGAAAATGGAGTGAAGCTTTTTTTTTTTTTAACTTACATGATGAAAATGATTTTCCAAATCATCCCCTACTGAATAATAAAGGCAGAATCATTCTGGAAAGTATACTAATTTCAAACTGTACTTTCAGAGTAAATATTCCAAACATAAACACATCCGCTCACAGGTATTAACTTCAGCTTCTTCACTCGTGGACCAGGTGCTTCAAGTAAAAGGGTGTGGGCAGCATCCCACTCTGTCCCGACAAAGCACAGCATCCTTCCATCAACACGCGACTGTGCTTTAAAAAAGAGCTTTTTCTCCTTTCTTTTCTGAAAGAGAAAACTGGTAGCATTCCTTCCAGTTAATGATCTCTCTTCTGCTCGTTTTAATTGGAAAGAGGATTTCAGATAATTCATAACAAAAAGGTGACCTCAGTAAAAATAGAAACCTTGGGCAATTGTTAAACAGTGTGGGTTTTTTGAACAGTTAATACTATTTTCATCCTCATAAAATTCCAACTCTGTCAAACAAGGAAGGTGGCATAAGCCAAGAAATACATATCCTACCACTTTCACTTTTATGATTTTGGAAACTGTTAAGTAACAGAAAAAAAGATTGAAATGCAGCCAAGGAGGAAAGAAAATAGGACTCTGTGTCTTTAAGCTAGGGAGAAAAATAAAACCCAATCATTCCAAATGTATTGCTTTAGTCATCTGGTTTCATTCTATTAATGACCTTTAACATCTGCAAAAATATTGTGAAAAGCTAATTTTGTTTGTACTGAGGTGGTGCAGAACAGTTTCTGGCTGTCACTCTAGGATGTGCTATAAAATAAAATTGTCTTTCTGGGAGTCTGACAAAAACCTACTGTACAGATCCAGTTTATTTACAACATCTAGGAATGAAAAGAAAACAGAATTTTACAACATGCCAACACGTGAAAAATGAATAGGACTTACACATTTGTGTGTGTGCGTTAGCAATACCACATACAGCTATCTCCCAAGATTAAAGATTTTTTAATAATATTTTATGGCATTCAACAAAAATTCTAACCAGCAAAACTATTTCTCAATAAATGTTAACGCTGTGAAAATATGAGAAAGTGTTCTTCAACATAGTATGTTTTGATTGACTGCAGGAATTCTTTAGAAAGGTGGAATGGCCCCATTTCCTCATTTGGACAAGCCTTATGTTTCTATTAATTAAATAGAAATCTTGGAAAAGAGGCAGTGTCATTGGAGTTAATGTATTGACTTTATATCCTTAGAGGCCAAGGTTAAAGATATACCAAGTCGCCATCAAAAAGAAGAAATCTAGTCATGGTGGGGCCTTGTTCTTAAATTCACTCATTCTCAACCGCAATATCCAATTTTGTGAATGATATGTGCACCCTGCATGAAGTGTCTGGGCCTGAAGAATCCAGGACTTTCATGGCCTAGGCGTTTGATGAGCATTATAGGACCAGCTCAGGAATCCAGCCATAGAGTAGTGGATCTCAAAGCTGGAAGAGGCCTTGTAGTCATCCAGCCAAGGTTCCCATCTGATAATTGATAATTAAGTCCTCCTGACAATACATCTGCTCTGAGGCCAAACACAGATTCTTTTTTTTTTTTTTTTTTTGTTATGGCTGCATCCAAGGCATATGGAGGTTCCCAGGCTAGGGGTCGAAACAGAGCTATAGCCGTCAGCCTACACCACAGCCACAGCAACACCGGATATGAGCCACATCTGCAACCTACACCACAGCTCATGGCAACGCCAGATTCTTAACCCACTGAGCAAGGCCAGGGATGAACCCATGTCCTCATGGATAATCGGGTTCATTAACCACTGAGCCATGACAAGAACGCCCAAAGACTCTTGATAACTTCTAATAAAAAGGAATGAATTACCTTCAAAGGCAGCATGCTATTTTGAGAAAGCTTGGCTTTCAGAAAGTTTTCAAAATATTGAACTGGTACATTTCTTCTGGAAGTTCCCCTTGGATCACAGAGATTTCTCTTCTAAGTTATTATCCTTCGTATGTTTGAAACCAGACAAAATTTGTCTAGTTGAGTCACACATGGCCTGTGGCATGACTTAAAGTTCACTCATTCGCAGGGGTTTTCAGTTATTTATACATACATAGCAGGGATCTATGGATAAATAGACAGATAGGTAATAGGTAGATAGATAGGTATACTTCTGCAGACGTCCTGGAAAATGATTACCACATCACAAAAGATGATCACACTTTCCTTCTCTGGATATCAAGATTTGGGGAACAAACAGTAGAACAAACAGCAGAAACGTCACAGCGTTAATCCACACTGAGCTTACCAGCTTAGCCAAAATTACTAAACCTTTCACAACTGTTTCTCCCAAACTTATCTCCTGAATTTGCAATGCTTGTTTGCAAAACTTACCCCAGAACTTTGCATCATGTGTTTGAAGTTTGATATTATTCAATTTGACCTATAATTTTGATATGTTACATCTTGGACAGACCTACAAGGAAAAATATCCTGTCTTTTTAGACTGTCACTCATCTGCATCATCCAGCACACTATCAAAACCATCCAAAGAGACAGGTGAGGAAATCCATTTGTATATATGTAAGAGTTTTACCCTCTTGTCTTTAGCCTTCTAACTGTAGCCATAGCAGAAGAAGTTTCAAACGTAAACTGCAAGGTGCCAGAGAAACAGGTGATGGGATAGAATTCTCTCTATGGGTGGGGAGAGGCAATGATCTGGAAGCAAGCTTCAAGTCAGTTGACCTGGTTTCAGGAGGGATAAAGATTTATTTTAACCCTTTCTTCTGGTTGCCTAATCTCACCCCACCCCGTTATCAGATCCCAACACTTTTGCAACAGCATAATGAAGGGCTTCAGAGTGATGTATTTTCTTTTCATCTCCAAATATGTGCAGTTTCATAATGGGCCATCTGTCACTTTGTGGTTCCATGGAAGCAACAATGCCCTAAAGTTTTGTTGTCATGGCAACCACACCAGCGTCTCCAAAGCAAACTCTGAAGTCATTCCTAGTCTCAGATGCTATGGAACATGGGGTGGGGTGGGGGTGGAGGGGCTAAATTTTTAGAAAATTTAAGTTTCTAATATTTGTTAACTGTTTATAATCAATGCTTAATCTAGCATGCTTCCGATTTCAGTGAAATGGATTGTAAAATTATTTAAAAGCAGGAGAAGCAACATTATTTTCTGTAGCAGTGATTTAGTTTATAGCAGTTTTGTTAGAGAGAAGTTGTCTTGGTTTGAATTCTGGAAAGACACTCACCTGTAGCAATCACACCCTCCTTATCACTTTGATAAAGACCAATTTTAGATGAAACAGGACAAAATTCAGCTCACTGTTCATGTTCTTGTCTCCTGTGTCACAGTGTCCCAATACCATGGCATCTGTGCCACACTGTAGCAGGATAAAGAACCAAGAGTGTATTCTATGAGGAAGGGGAGAAAGCACCATTTTTAATCTTGATTTACTTTATTTCTTTTTTGGGAGATTATCTCTTCTTTATCTTCAACTTCTTTCCTGTTCCATAGGCATGGAAATCGTTTTCTTTCTTTCCCTTTTATTTGCCATCTTTAACAGCTTCTGCAGAGGTGTATCCACCTGGTGCTGGGGGGCTTTGTCTAGAGGGAAGTAAGTCACATCTTTTCACTCTTCTTGCTGCTGCTTAATGTCTTTCAAGCACAATGCAACTTTTTCAATTTTTAATTGCTTTTAATTAAGAAACTGAGATTTGACTGGTTTCAGTTTCTTAATCAAGAAACAATGCAAATCCCAAGAGGAGGAGGAGGAAAGGAAACAAATTGTGAAGGTATTCGCCAGGGGCCATTGCAAAAATCTGGGCCAGGAGTAGAAGTAGGGACAATAGGAATGGAGAGGAAGATGGTGACAGCAGAAAATATCTTGGAGCATTCACTCATTCATGCAATAACACGGTAGGTACTGCCCAGTTTGCTATTGGAGAAGGAAGGCTAAAATGGGTAAATAGGATCCCAAAGCTGCAAGTGCAGGAAACAGGCTCTTTCACATGTGGTTGGCAGGAATAAAATTCATACAACTATTTGATAGGGTAATTTAGCAGTATGTGTTTTTTGAAGTATAAATAATGGCATTTCATTTTATTATACATTTAATGCACACTCATTATTCACAATATAGAGAAAGAACGAAAATAAATTTTTTTTTTTTTTTTTTTTTTTTGTCTTTTGTTGTTGTTGTTGCTATTTCTTGGGCCGCTCCCGTGGTATATGGAGGTTCCCAGGCTAGGGGTCGAATCGGAGCTGTAGCCACCGGCCTAGGCCAGAGCCGCAGCAATGCGGAATCCGAGCCGCGTCTGCGACCTACACCACAGCTCACGGCAACGCCGGATCCTTAACCCACTGAGCAAGGCCAGGGACCGAACCCGCAACCTCATGGTTCCTAGTCGGATTCGTTAACCACTGCGCCACGACGGGAACTCCCGAAAATAAATTTTTAAAAAATTCTCTTGGCCAATGGGGACTTGCTGTGTAGCACAGAGAACTCCACCCAATATTCTGTGATCATCCATGAGGGAAAAGAATCTGAAAGAGAATGGATGTGTGCACATCCACTGAACCACTTTGAACAGCACAAATTATAAATCGACTATACTTCAATAAAACCTTAAAAAAATGAAAAAAAAATTCTCATTGTCTTACTACCTAAAGATACTCATTATTAAATTTTAGCATATATTCCTCCAGCTTTTCTCACCTATATAATATAGCTGTTTATATATGCTATTTATAGGTATACATGTAACAGCTCTGTAAAAATATATATTTATAAGTTTACATATAAATTAATATATATTTATTTATAAGTTTACATATAAATAATATATATTCATATATATTTATTTATTTTTCATATAAATTAATATATATTCAAATATATTTATATAAATATTACATATATAATAAAATACAAGATATACATATCTAATTCTGGACCACCTACCTTGGTATGATGGCATAAACACTTTGTACATTAGTGCAAATATTGTATGATCATCATTTTTAAAGATTGCATGATCATTCTTAATATAGTTATACCCTGACTTCAATAAACCAGATGATAAATATTAAAGAAATGGTATCTACTAGTGTTTCCATTTTAGAATTATTTCCTTAAAATATATTCACCAAGTAGAATTAATATTTCTGGTATGTAACAAACTGTCTCAAAAAAAATGGGTACTGGAGTTCTCACTGCCACTCAGCAGGTTAGGGACCAACATAGTCTCCACAGTGATGCGAGTTCCATCCCAGGCTTCACTCACAGGCATTGCCACAAACTCCAACGTAGGTCATGGATGTGGCTTCGATCTGGTGTTGCTGTGGCTGCAGCATAGGCCTCAGCTTTAGCTCTGATTTGATCCCTAGCCTGGAACCTTCATATGCTACAGGTTTGGCCTAAAAAAAGCCAAAAAAAAAAAAAAGGAATGGGCACCTATTTATATTTCACACTAGCTATTTATGAGACTTTTTTGGAATTTTTTGTTTTTGTTGTCCTATAGCTGATGTATGATTTACTGAGTATCAGAACCACAGGCCCAACAAAATCCTTCTGGATCTTCTGAGGTCTGCAGCTCCTCGTAATCTTTGTCATCAGTCACATAGATCTTAATTTTGTTCCTTCCTACACTTTTCTCAATCGCTCACTTAAAGACTACAATAATCCCAGTATTTCATCTTCCAGGGGCTTCATAAACTTCTTGTGAAAGTTCCTTCAAGCATGGCTGAATAAGGGTAGCTTTTTAGGTAAGAACTAACGGATTTGGACTATGCTAGGTCCTGTATTATTTTCCATCAATTTAATCTTCATACTTTTTTTTTTTTTTATCTTTTTCCTCTTTAGGGCCACACCCACGGCATATGGAAGTTGCCAGGCTAGGGGTCTAAATGGAACTACAGCTGCCGTTCTATACCACAGCCACAGCCACTCAGGATCTAAGCCGCGTCTGTGACCTACACCACAACTTATGGCAAAGCCAGATCCTTAACTCACTGAGCAAGGTCAGGGATCGAACCTGTGTCCTCATGAATGCTAGACAGATTCCTTTCCACTGAGCCACGATGGGAACGCCTAATCTTCATATTTTCAAAGTTCAGCCCCCAATTCTTTTCCCCAGATGGTCTGATATCACGACCCAGGTTTCTTAATGAAAACGTATCCCAAGCAGTGAACCTGTGCTTAAAAAAATAACAACGATATTGTGGACTAAATGCGTCCCCTCAAAAATTCACATGTTGAAACTCTGACCCTAACCCGTTTGTATCTGGATATAGGCTCCTTAAGGAGGTAATAATGTTAAATAAGGTCCTGAAGGTGGGGCCCTAATCCACTAAGACCGGTGACCTTATAAGAAGAGGAAAAGGCAGCAGGAGTGCCTGCATCCACCCAGCAGAAAGGCACCAGCGAGAAGACGGGCACCTGCAAACCAAGGAGAACTCACTCACCAGAAACAAACCCTGCCAGGACATTGAACTTGGACTTCCAAAGCGAGAAAGTGATTCTCCATTTTTAAGCCACTCAATCTGTGTCATTCCATTTGGCAGGCTGAGCAGACTAATACAGATGGGTAAGCCTCTGCCCTCAGGGGATTTGCAATCTGGATGGGAGGAAAATGTTTAATCTATTTTGCTTCGAGCCTCATAAACTCAGGCCATACAATTGCATCACAACGACAGTCCTTTTCCAGATGAACTTTCTTTGGCAGAACTTGGCAATCCCATCCGGCCTTAAACTCATCTAACCAATTAAGGAAGTCTTCAGATTCTGCAATGGTATAAAAATGTGCCAGAAGGAGTTCTCTCGTGATGCAGTGGGTTAAGAACCCAGCAATTTCACTGCTGTAGCTCGGGCTGCAGCTGTGGAGCAGATTTGATCCCTGGCCTAGGAACTTCCACGTGCAGGTGCAGCCAAAAAGGGGGAAAAAAAAAAGTTCCAAAAAATCCAGTTCTTCTGAATAGCATGTAGTATGCTTCTCACTCTTGTGCAGTGGTAGCCTTGTGCGTTCCTTTCACTTCTCTAGCGTTTGCTGGTACCTCAGCATGGGAAGTGAAGTCCAGCACCAGGAGCCCAGGGTCTCAGAGCTGGCTGTGGTCCATGGCTCACTCAGTGTCATACAAAGTCCTCTTCGCGTCATGTGTGCCATGAATGCTTCAATCTTCATTGCCCTAAATAGAAAAATATTCTCAGCCCAGTTTAACATTACAGACTGCAGCCGAAGGCACAAAACCAGCTTAGCGTATATTTCAGAGATTTTCTTGACACCCCCCTATAACTTTTAAAAGTGATCTTCCCAGAGCCAAAGTAAAATTCTTGGGGATCTGGACCGAAGTATCCTTTGAGAAAAGCTATCCTTAAAATCGCCTCTTTGACCAAGTTTGCCTCCTGGACTTTCATCCACCCATAGGTACGTTCCTTCCCTTGAATCTCCTAGAATGATCATAAAAATAGACGCTTGCGGAGTTCCCGTTGTGGTACAGTGGAAACGAATCCAATTAGTCACCATGAGGATGTGGTTGGATCCCTAGCCTCGCTCAGTGGGTTAAGGATCCACTGTTGCCGTGAGCTGGGGTGGGTCACAGACGTGGCTCAGATCCCAAGCTGCTGTGCCTGTGGTTGTGGTCAGCAGCTGTAGCTCCAGTTTGATCCCTAGCTGGGAAACTCCACATGCCAGGGTGCAGATCTACAAAGCAAAAAAAAAAAAAAAAAAAAAAGAAAGAAAAAAGGATGCTTGAGGTGCTGGTCCCATTTTCCTCTAAATAAGCCTGGTTATATCTGACCCGATAGCATTCACATTTGGGGTCCTGCTCCAGGACACCCACAGTATGAAGCATATAAACATAAGGAAACCTATGCAATACAGAAGTGCAATGTGTGTGTAGGAATAACGAAAGGAAATTTTTACGGAACACATGTATAAAAATGGCTGGAATTCATCACTTGCATTTGATCATTTAATACAACTTCCCTACATGCAAGACATGACATGGTTTTTCTGATCTACTAAGGGAAGAAATGAAGCTAAGACCTATTATACAACTTATCCGAAGAGAACGGCAAAACCAGGATTCAGACTCGGGTCTGTTGACTACAGAGCTACACTTTTAACTGGCATGTTTTGCTTAACTTGTGTTAAAGAAGACGTATTATGAGAAGTTCAAAAGCATCAGAAATTGGTATTTGTTCGGGTAATGGTCTTTTAAGGAGGTACAACTTAAAATGGTCCTTAAAAGGGGGCTGAGTCCTAAGGTATGGAGACTTAAGATAGGTATGTCGGCTTAGAGAAGGTTCCCATTAAAATCTCAAAGAAGTGATTCCAAAGGATTTTCTAAAGGTCGTTAAAGGAACTGAGAACTTCAGGTTTTGTGAACAGGAAGCTGAGACAATAACAATCATATTATAATGGTATTTTCTCATGAAGTGCCCTTCCCCAGAGTGAGAAACAATGAAATCTGTAAACTAACAGATTAGAGATTTCGAACTTTCACGATGATGAGCTAGAGTGATAAAGTCACAAAATGATTTACTGAGAAAAATGACTGTGTTCTTTTCAAGGGTTGAAGGGGAGCCTGTGTTCTCTAATCCTCACAGAGACCTGGAGAAGCTCATCGTGGGCTTATCCAAGCCCAGTGTTTAAGCTCAGCAAGTGGTCTGTGCGTCTCCTTCTGTCCATCAAGACCTGTGTCCTCTTTAAAGGCGGAGATGTAAACATGAGTCTGTTCTAAAAGGCTGTTTGAAGTATCATGCACCTGCAGTCTTCAAGTGATGTAAATGGTGTGGTTTTGTGCATATAAATATAAGCATGTCAATGTTTCAGGCTCATATATATGCATTCATGTGTGTGTGTGTGCAATTGAAAAAGCATAAATTACTCTTCACATTCTTTTACATGGATAGCGTATTTAATGATGACAGAAAGTGCGTAGGCATTAGTCATTGGAGAAGGTTCCTCTCTCCTTGGAAATCTATGACTAAGAGAGGGAATAATGAGCTACACAAGATACCAGTTAACCTTTGTACCTAGTTCTGCCTTCTAAAGGAGAAAAAATAAAAACTACTGAACACATTCATCTTACAGCCTCAATTACTTGAAGTGGATAATCAGCTTAACACTGTAAGGATGATGTTGAATATGTGTTGATTTTTCTTTGGTATTGATTGCCGTGCTTGTACACACTCTTCTCATTACTATGCACCAACGCACCACCTGGCACCATTGTCTCTCCACTCGCATATCAGGTGATCATTCTTTTTACAGGTTTTCTCTTCATTGTATGCAGTTGCCAACGCATGTGCCTAGAAGTTAAGACATGGCTTAGTGGTCTCAGTAACATAGCTCATATTTTAAAGTATCATTAGATGAAAACTATGTGGTTTTAGATAGAAATCATCTCAGAAATTCGATGGCAGTTTTTTCTAGAGTATATTTATTCAAGTTTCCCAAGAAAAATTGTGTTTCTCTCTCTCTCTCTTTTTTTTTTTTTGCACCTCCTCCCCCAAGGCATGTGGAGTTCCCAGGCCAGGATCAGATTCTGGCCACAGTCAAGATCTAAGCTGTAGCTGTGGGATACTTAACCTACTGTGCCAGGCCTGGGATGGAATCTGCATCCCAGCACTCCCAAGACACTGCCGATCCCATTACACCATCATGGGAACTCATTGTTTCTCATTTTAAGTGACACTTCAGCTCCTTAATAGGTAAAGGTACAAATGTAAGTTGTAAGTACATCATAGTTCGCATTATTTGTAGACATATCTTTATGTAAAAACAAAAATATGTGCATAGTTTTATTGAATAACAATTATTACAAGAATTATTATTGTCACAAAGAAGCATGCACTTAAATAGGGCACTTGTGTCTGCTTATCCACCTGTCTACCTGCATGAGACAGGTAATATGCGGCCCCCAGGTAATCGGCAAAATTTGTTCCCTACACCTGGAGCACCTGATGTCCAGGCATGCCTTTTGCAGCTTCAGCACCTGAATTACTCATAAAGAGAGCTTCTGTAAACCTTGTATTTATCCAGGTGGGAAGTGCCCATCAAGTCAAAATCATGCCAAAGACCTGTTGCCAACAATCCCCTACCATCAGTGTATAAATGGAAGAGCAGATCAGCCTTCTATGTTTCTACAGTTCACACTTTATAAAAGGATCAATGATGTTCTCCACCCAGAGTCATCAGTCCATCTTAGCATTTTTCTGACCAGAAGCCAATAGAGGAAAGCCTCTGTGTGTCCTGAAAGCCCCCAACCCCAATGTTAATGAAATATGAGTGTCCAAAGTTGGTCTGTGCCTCCTAGCCTGCTATTAACGTACTCAAGGCCACCAGAAGCACAGATCCTCCACCTCTTCCACGATGTAGCCACGCTAATGTGAAGTATGCAGCTTCACAACTTTCCTGATGATGTGTAAGTTGCCATATTTGCCATCCCCAAGCAGCATCGCTGCACCGCCTTGGCTTAGTGCCTAGACCACACAACACTTTCCTTCTGCAACAATCCACTTATACAATTGACCGATGGGGAGTCCCCCATGTGCCCAAGAGCACCAGCTCTTCAGCTTATGGCAAATGCTTTCACATGGAAACAAGAAATTCTTCAACCAGAGAAGGTGGCAATCTCTTCTTCACGGAGAAACCAGAGCCTGCCCTCTCCAGAGCTATGAACTTTACTTCAAGATTGCAAGAATATCCGAGTTAAAAACAAGATCTGCAGGGACAAGTTACAACTCGGGAAATATCACTGTACCTTCTAAACCAGGAGAAATACACTTGTTGTTGATATATTTAATCCAAGATGGAGATTTTAAGAAAGAGCTCTTGCTGTTGGTGTATCATGAATACAGTAATGCTTCTTATTGCGTCATCTCTTCCGACATGAAGTGGCTTGATGATTGCTCTAAAAGCAAGTTTTCCCTGCAAAGGAAAAAGACTCATGCTATACCTCCCTTTCGTCAACATACTCATACACACAATTGTTTAAGTTCTTCTAGGAATTGGCCAGGGCAATAAGATTTTGAATTTCGAGTAAGCTAACACTCTAACCTCATTGCTTTACATTTAAAACCAGTACAACCAGAGTTGCCACCGTGGCTCAGTGGGTTAAGAACCCAATTAGTATCCATGAGGATGTGGGTTCGATCCCCAGCCTTGCTCAGTTGAGGATCCGGCATTGTCCCAGCCTGTGGTATAGGTCACAGATGAGGCTCTGATCTAGCGTGGCTGTGACTGTGGCGTAGGCTGGCAGCTACAGCTCCGATTTGGCCAAAACCCGGCCAAAAAAAAAAAAAAGTACAACTAATGAATTGACTACTATTTATTTTCATATACAAATTTTTGGATATCTTGTGTGTTTATAGACATTTATCATTTTTCTTCTCTCAGATAACACAGAAATGGATTTTTATTTTTTATTTTTTTTAGTATTCAGGCCTCTTATTTTCCTCTTCGTAACTTCCAACTGGCCTATAGCTCCTAGACAAGCAGGAGAGTGAATTTCCATAGAGGGTCTCATCTCAAGCAATAGGACAGTGAGACACTCTGAATTGTTGGTGTCCATTTGGTAAGTGCAGTGGACCAAGAGCTAGAAATTTGGATTGCAAGGTGTGCTGCAAGAAAGAAAGAAAAAAAAATCGAATAGAAGGTAGTGGAGACGATGTTGCATTGGGCGTTCTCCCCTTTGCCTTTTCTCTTCAAAGCATATTGTCCTTTTCTCTTTCACAGAAGAAAGTCTTTGGGTTTCCCTGTACCTCTGACATGATTTCTGCCCGCCCCTTTCCCATCAAATGACCAAAGGGCAGAGATTCACGGAGCTTTTGCCCTTGGGGGGTGGTGTGTGTTATCACATCCGTGCAGTTAACACAGAGGAACCAGGTACAGGAAACCAGAGCTTGAGATTCCTTTCTGCCAGAACCTACCATCAGATATCAAATCACATACCACCTATGAGTTTACACTATTCATGCTGCTGAAACAAAACCATCTTCAGGGGTTATCACTGATGTTTCTTCGACCAGCTTTACTTCCACCCTCAAATCAGTGTCGACACACAGAGTAAAAACACACCCAGCCCCAACAAAAAGTCTTCTTTCAGTGGCCTTGGAGCAGTGATTTCTTTTTTCTTTTTTTTTTCCTCCCCACCTCCACGTTTTTCTCAGATTCAAGAGGCAGGTTCATTTCCCAGTTATGTCTCTTATTAGCTTGTGAACTTGGGCAAATCACTTCCCCCCTCTGGGTTTCAGTTTGCAGGTGAGAAAAATGAAGGAAACAATGGTTGCTTCACAGAGCTGTGATGGGAACCACATAAGCTATTTCTATGTGAAAGTACTTTCATGAAGGATACAGACTGTGTGTACACCCCCCACGACCGGGGCTACTTCCTCAAATGAGTAAGCATCCTCTTTCTGGTCCGACGTCAAAATACCCCTAATAGACCACATCTTTAGTAGAATCCATGGGGACCTATGTTTATTCCCCAACAAATGCCATGCCTTTTAGTGCAGACAATGGGGACCAAGTAGCTATTTTTCCTGTGTTCAGAATTTTTTAAACCCTCTACTTATTTTTATAAAGCGAGCCTCTCTCCCAGAACTAAAATGAACCTATTCAACAGCAGTCATTATGCCTTACATTTTGGTCCTGTCATAAACACAGATCTGGACTCCATCCTAACTAGCCTAAGCCTTCCCTTGGATTAGTAACGACAACGCGAACAGAATGTAAACAAATTAGAACCTGGGAATTTGAAGAGGAATAGGGTGGTTGTGCTTTTATAAAATGGAAAAAAAAAATGCATTTTGGAGAGTAAAGAGTCAAGTCCCCCCCCAACAACCCCGCCTGGGTTATCAGGCCAGCCCATCGTCCCCTCTTGCTGCTATTAGCCTCTTGTAATGTAAAACATTTCTTCATTTCCAGCAGATAATACTTTCGGTGAAAAGGTAATTTTTGAAGTCTATTACTTGCATTCTTAGAGAAGAGCACAATGTAGCATTTTGTTCTAATATGCCATTGAAATTGTTTGAGTAGGTACACCATGGAATCAAACACAAAATGTCAAAATGATTTCCATTAACTATGCACATTTGCACTGCTTGCGTTAATGGCCATGTTTTTGTTCTTTTCCTTCATCTTTGCATCTATAAGACGAAATGATTCAATTGATGGAACTGAAAAGTACATTGAAAAGGTAGAGAGCACATTACAAAAGCATCAAGCCGCAATTCCACCCACGTACTTTATTTTATAATGAAGTTTAATAATGATAGAAACTGTCGCTAGACTTAAACATCAGTCATTTCAGCAATTGTAGTTAATGTGAATATCTCATATACCAAGGAATGTTTTATAAAAACATGGCAAGGATTGTGTATTATAGTGAATGGAAATGTCATAATGAAATCTTAACTAGATGCTATTATTGTAATATATATTATATTAAGAGAAATTTACTTCAACTTGAAAAGATAAGCACTATCTTCTTCAACATCCTAACTTCAGAAAAAAAAAAAATCATTTTACTTGGAAGTTTTTCTTCCTTTCTAGACTTAGCATGAGCACAAATAAACACCCACTACTTATTACAGGAGGTGTTGTGTTGATGTATCTTCATGGTAAATAGAAAATGGAAATACAATTATTTATTTTTCCTTGATGGAAAATTAATTCTAGAAAAAAATCTGTGGCTTTTATGCAATATATACCTCCGAGCCCCCGAAGTATCTGAGTTGGCCCTTTAATCTGTCTTGGAAGAGAAAAGTTCTTCCCCATGGCAAAACCCTAGGCCCAAATCTGAACAACCTCAGCTACAAGGGTGTAGAGACCAGGACAGTGAAAAGGCGAGGCCAGGTGGCTTTGCCTGCTGAGTCATTAGCAACAGCCTTCCTGCTTTGCTTCCTGAAAGTGCAGGTTCCCGCTGATGACGGCAAAGCAGGCACCGTAGCATCAAATGAAATCAGCACCTGAAAACTCTCATTTTTCCGCTGCCCACCCACGCTCCACCCCACTCACAGCTGCCTCTGCCCACATCAAAAGGCTTTAGCAAATCTCTGAGACAACGGAGAAACATTTCACAAACTCACGCCCCTAAGATGAAGGAAGAAGCACGAGTTAAAGTATCACCTCTGAGTATCACGTGCTCTCCTGCCTGGTCGGGTAAAAAGGATGAGATGACAGGTAACCAGCTTCCCATCTGCCCAGAGTCCCCAACAACTCAAGGGTGACAAAGAGCCAAGAGTAGCTGGCCTCTAGAACCCTATCCTCTGCACGCGCATGGGTCAGCATCACCACTTTCACCTCACAAAGCTTGTTTCCTTCTTAGCTTTGGTTCCCTGGAGTTCTCTGGGCTTATGTGCACATTTCATATGTTAACAATTTCACGGGAAACGGCCAGAACAATTAGTCTCTGCCACCAGGTGGCAGCTTAATACCATTCATGTATGGAAAGTGGGGTTGGGGGGGTGGAAAATGGGCTGAAGGGACTTTGGATAAGTACCACTCCCTGAGACATTCTCTGAAATTGGACAGCATTTCCTTCAAATACTCAGTACTGATACACTTGATAAAGGGATTTATAGCTATGGTAATAGAACCCTGTTGTGTTTGTCTACTGCTGTTCAACAAACCAACTCAACAAAATTTACTGGCTTAAAGGGATACTGGTTTATTATTTATGATGAGTCTTGGAATTAACTGAACTCAACTGGCTTTATCTTCTGCTTCAGGGGATGGAGCCAAGGTCACTCACCGAACACTTGAGCCGGGGCCTTGGCTGGGGCTGGAATTTTATTTTTCTTTTTTTCTTCTTTTCTTTCTTTTTTTTTTTTTTTTTTTTTTTTTTTGCTTTTTAAAGCCACACCCGCAACATATATAGGTTCCCAGGCTAGCGGTCGAGTTGGAGCCTACACCAGAGCCACAGCAACACCAGATCTGAGCCGTGTCTGCAACCTACACCACAGCTCACGGCACTGCCGGCTCCTTAACCCACTGAGCGGGGCCAGGGATGGAACCTGCAACCTCATGATTCCTAGTCGGATTCGTTTCCTCTGCTCCATGATGGGAACTCCTGGGGCTGGAATTTTCAAGATCACTTCTCCACCTCCAGGGCCTCTATAAACTTGGCTGATTTGTCACTACGTGATTCTAGCACAAGCTTCCCTACGCATGGCAACTGGCTTCCAAAAGAGAGCTTTTCAAGTGGGAAAGACTCATGGTTCAATTGTTTGTAAAGGCTCTGTGTATATTTCCTTGCTAATGTTCTACTGGCCAAAACAAGTCAGAGGGCCAAGCCCATGGTCACCGTGAGGTGGACTATGTATGGATGCAAACCATTGGACAAGGCCAGCAATGAGACAGTTGGCCATAGATCCAGAAAAGGACTCAGAGCTCAGCCAGCACAAAGAATCAAAAAACTCCCCAATTCTGATTTGCATGAGAAATGTCACAAATCCATCTCTTCATTTTTCAGTAAATCATAGATATGACAAATGGTGCTGATGAGATTTTTAAAATGTCAGAAAGATAGACCATCTGGCTGCTTCCCACCATGCTTTACTCCTTGATCGAAAGGTGTAATTCCAGGCTCTGGCCTTAGGATTGCAGAGCCCCACACTCAACCTTCGAGGACACCCATTTTTGATAAGCTGAAAGAGAACACTAGGGCTAAGTAAACTTGCAAAAGACAACATCATCAACCAGATATAAATTCAATAGTTTACAAACAGACCTATCTGGCTTTCCAATGGAGGCTATTTGCAAGCCCAATCCTTGTAGGTAAATTCCCCACCACCACCAAGAAAAAAAAATTATAAAAGCAGATGTTGTTTTATGGACACAAATCTGAAACAAGGGGAGCTGGAGAGTCTCATGGGATATTTCCATTAAGGCTGATAAATTATTTCTCTCTGTTCTACAAACATCTCTATTTTAAGATCTGACTCAGTTCCGTTGAATTACAGCAACATTGCCTCTTAAATAAGAGTGGAAAAGCACTGATATAACATTATTTTCACTAGCAAGGATTATGAACAGGATTAAGTATGAAAGTCAAAACTTTTTCTCAACATTCCGTGTTGCATAAAGCCAACAATTTTTTCATCCTTGATAGTATTCATATTTATTATGCATGACCCAGAAAGCACTGTTGACACATAATGTTGATTCGGTAATGAGTACACTTCCATTTTTAATCTGATAATCCCCCTAGCTAACAGGTTGCCATAGCCAAATGATGCTTTTATAGTTTAGTTAACATCTGCCAATGACTGAACCTAAGGATGCTCTGCATCATCAATTCTCAGTTTGCTCCCCAGCATCACAATTAAATTAAACAGCAAGGCCTTGCATCTTCTAAGACAGTCTATTAAATTCATATAGATATAAAGCTTATACACTCCACAAATATAACTGATATACACTGCCATTCTTCCTGACTTTTCAGTGAATTCGAAATAAACTGCGGAAAGGAAAAAATAAAAATCATTTAAAAATTTTTTAAAAAAGAAAATGCAGAAGAGGCACTTACTGAAACTCTTTTTTAAGAGTTTATGTTTTCTTTGGGGCACTTAGATGACCTATACAAAGTGTGAGAAACAGAATATGTGAATTTTATAGATGGCATTTTTTTTTATATGACTCCTATAGACTGAACACTCAAAATTCAGTTTTCATGAGGGGAGGGCAGTTTTTCTCTGATGAGTGTTCTTCTTCCCATGGCAAAATATTCTTCATTACATTAAGCCTGGAATTAAGTGATTCATTAGATGAGGATGAAGAAATATTCAACCATTAATCATATCATTTATAGAAGAGATTTGTCTCTTTAAATATTAAACATCCCATGCGTCAATATTAAAATGACAGTTCTCAAAGCACTGCTATACAAGGCTCTTTCAAGAATGTGTTTATATGAGAATTTACTGAATGTTTCTGTTTACTGCAGTCAGCGGCTCTACAGTTGGAATCACATTAACTACTGTGGGCACCCAATTCTTGAACTCACAACTTACAGCAAAACATCTCACAGTTGAAGAGTCTGCCGTCACCTGAAACTCAACATACTGGGTCGGAATTAATGGTTAATGTTCCTGATGTGCTCTGAGAAATGCCAGGGGGCTCTGAGAGCCAGCCAAGAAGCCGTGGAATCAAGAGCGAGCCGTGTAGAACTCAAGACTCTGCCAACTTCTTTCAAGCAATGAAATGTGGTTTATATAATGATTTCCCCCTAAACCTTATCAATTTTGATAAAGGGGAGTAATGTTGAGCACATGGCAAGTACTTAAACTTTTATTCTTTGTTCCCTTTCTTCTTCACCCCACCCCGTGAACTGGTATAACTTGCCAAACTATCCTATTTCTATCAACATTAATATTTTTTCCCAGGAGTTCGCATTGCGGCTCAGCAGAAACTAATCCAACTAGTATCCATGAGGATTCGGGTTTGATCCCAGGCCTCGATCAGTGGGTTAAGGGTCCAGCATTGCTGTGGCTGTGGCATAGGCCAGCAACTGTAGCTCTGATTTGACCCCTAGCCTGGGAACTTCCATATGCCACAGGTGCAGCCCTGGAAAGCAATATGTGTGTGTGTGTGTATACTTTTTTTTTTCCTACAGCCTTGAGAACCTAAATTCCTCCTAAGGTCTTCTTTCCTTCACTCCCAATAGCCAATCTTGACTCTTTCCCATGGTAATCTCACATATGTCTCGAATGCGCTATTCCCTCTACTATCACGGCCTAATATCCATGTGCTGGAAGGCCTGCAATGCCTTGAGATCTGAATTGACTGCCCTTGATCTTGTTTACATTTGGATAACACCACCAGCTTCTACAGTTCTCCTGCTCCAAGATACTTCCAGACTACACTACTGCAAAGGCTTCTAAGGCTGTCTATGTTCTCTTTCACGTAAAGTAACTTTTCAAAAAATCGAAAGCAATGCCTACTTCCATGCTCCTGGGAAATTAACTCTTATAGGAGATGGAGGGCTGAATACCTAGGTGACTAGATGGTCTAGTTGATCTATGTTCAAATGTCCAACATATACCTTAGTAGGGATTCCTTAAAGAATTTTCTAAGACACTCCCCTCAGGAGCTCTTCCTTTTAAAAAGAAAGGAAGGAGTTCCCGTCATGGCTCAGTGGTTAGCAAATCCAACTAGAAACCATGAGGTTGCAGGTTCGATCCCTGGCCATGCTCAGTGGGTTAAGGATCTGGCGTTGCTCTGGGCTGTGGTGTGGGTCATAGACGCGGCTCGGATCTTGCATTGCTGTGGCTATGGTATAGGCTGGCAGCTACAGCTCCCATTGGACCCCTAGCCTGGGAACCTCCATATGCTGTGGATGTGGCCCTAGAAAAGACAAAAAAAAAAAAAAAAGCAATAAAGCAATAAAAAGAAAGGAAGAAGAGTTCCCACTGTGGCCCAGTGGGTTAAAGAACTCAACGTGGTCTCCATGAGAATGGAGGTTGAATCCCCGACCTCACTCAGTGGGTTAAGGATCTGGCGTTGCCACAAACTGTGGTGTAGGTTGCATACACAGCTCAGATCTGGCATTGCTATAGCTGTGGCATATGCCTTAACTGCAGTTCCAATTCAACCCCTCAGCTGGGGTTACAGCAGGTGCAACTGTAAAAAGAGAGAGAAGAAAAGAAAGAAAGAAAGAAACCTCCATTTGTCAAATAAGTTTGAAAACTCCATAGAATATATCATGCTTTGAGTGTAAAAATAGATATTAACAAATTAAAGCCTCTAAGTGCTACAGTTAAGAAACCAGCTTAATTTTTTTAACTTAGTATTCCACTAATTTTTTTAAGGATTAAATCTCTCCTTTTTGGTTTGTTTTTATTCTTATCTTTAGCAAAATCACTAAAATCCTGTAGAATTTGTGTTCTAAGAAAGCTTGGTAAACACTGCCTTAGGAAGCACCGTGGTAGACACAAATACTCAGACTGTTGAAGAATAATTACTACTATAGTATCACTATTCAGAACTATCTGGCTGATTAAGTCTACAGTTCTTATTCTATAATCTAGGATCCTAGACTATGTGCTGCTCTCTTACACCTCCTCTTACACTGATGACAGTGAAAGCCAGTGGTTAAGTTCTCAAGTTCAAGTCCTAGCTCTGCCACTTATGAACAATGAGCCCCTGATCAAACTGCCCACTCTCTCTGCCTCAGTTTCCTCATTTGTAAATCATGAATAATAACAGTACTTACATTTGCTGAGTAGGTAGATTTCTGGACTCTAACACGGATCTACTGAAACTAATATTCTGGAGGAACTACCTCCATTTTACTCTCCCCCCATAAATCTCACACAAGTAAAGTTAGTGAGAAACCCTGATCTAGAGGGACTAAAGGATACTTGGTAAATAAAAGAGGAACATCACTGTTACTGTCCAGTATGAGTAGGAGTTGTGTGCAAAGGTTACCTGTTTCATCCACGACAGAACGGAGACCTTGGTGTAAGTAAGAAGAGGTAAATTTCAGCTCAGTATAAAGAGGAACTTTCCAACAATGGCTGTGCAAAGACTGTGTAGACTTCTCTGAGAAGAGAAGTCTGTCCCTTGTGCCCGGGGTTATTTCTTTTCTGGGATATTTTAGAGGATGTTTAGGTATCTTTTGGGATTCCTAGACTACATGAATTCTAAGTTTACCTCCAAACTTAGCTGTTATGATTTTGGACATTATACACACATGGAAACAGACATTTAAACTTATTTTTTTGCTTTTTGTTTTATTTTGTTTTTGCTTTTTTAGGACCAAACCTGTGGCATATGGAAGTTCCCAGGCTAGGGGTCCAGTTAGGGCTGCAGGTGCTAGCCTATAGCCATAGCAATGCAAGATCCCAGCTGCATCTGTGACCTATACCACAGCTCCTGGCAATGCTGGATCCTTAGCCCACTGAGCAAGGCCAGGGATCGAAACCCACATCCTCATGGATACTATCTGGATTCTTAACCCGCTGAGCCAAATGGGAACTCTGAAAACATACATTTAATAAGTAACATAATAAGACATTTAATTGGGCATTTTATGCGCAAACGCACTTGATTCATCCTCATTTTCACCCTTAATATTTGTGTTTAAAGATGGGTCTTAAAGATTTTGGTATTTGAAGTGTTTTTTGGAAGAGAGCTTCAAATGTTCTCAGCTCGGGACATTAAATCATGTGGGCTTAGAGTTCTCTAAAAGCATACATAGATTCATCTCTTTAAAAAGAAAAAAATGAGAATCTCTCTCCCAGGGGCCACTGAACAGATCAGGACACTGTGGAGAAATTTAGAAGTTTCCACTGGGTGCTCAGGTCCACCAGCAACATTTCCTTGAAGAGCTAAACCAAAAGCCCACAGAGCTCTTATAATTAACCCTTGAATTTGGAAGGAACATTCTGCTTTTTCTCACAGCCGGTGCTGCGAGTCACATAAAACATCACCTTGGTTATGCGGCCAGAACTTAATCATATATTGTGACTGAAAACACAGCCTAAACAGGCATAAAATCCAAATTGTTTCCATGCCACTGTAGCAAATATTTAAAAAAAAAATAGCCGCACCCTTTTATAATATAGATTTGTGGAATGATGAAAATGCTGCTATCATTTATTGTTTCCTTTCAGAAGGGACACTTATTTATAAATGAATGGTCCTGTAATAACCCCATGGCACCCTCATAAATCTCTCCAATGTACAGGATTCTGTAACACATCTGATGAGAAATGTGTTTAGTCTTTCAGGATTAAAAATAGAAAAACACAATAGAACAAGTTCATTGGCAGGTTCAGGTGGCCACTTAGTTTATAATAGAATCAGGAAATGAAAGTGCCCTGTGGTTCAGTGAAAAAAACTCCACAAGAACCCATTTTTAGCTAACACAAGTAAAGCATGTTAGTGAGTTTCCTCAGTTGTCAGCATTAAAAAAAAAAAAATTTAACTGTATACTCCTTTCATTGGGCTAAATATTTATTCAAATCTGCAGCTTGTTATTTCTTCATTAGCAAGGCTTCCCCTGCTGCTCAGCAGAATATGTGAGGAACTTTGCAAATGTCAGAAGCACTCAAGTTGAATCAACCAGGGGAAGGGATAAAAAGACTCGTAATCTAGTGGAGCTACAATGGTGGCACATTTCAAGCTGGGAAATAATAGATCGATACACAAGACTCTTTCCCGTGGGATAATACTGCTATTTTTTCTTAGTTTGTGATTTGTTTTTACTCATCAAACCACAGGTACAATGCATTTCTGTGTTAATCTCTTCCATTTGTAAATGATCATTGGGATCTAATCCTCAGACACCATCACAGAGAAGAGAGGGTGCAATTTTGAGAGGAAAGCTGAGTCTTGGGAACAAAAAAAAAGGAGAGCAAAATAAAATAAGCAAAGTGTTTTAGGGACAAAAATTAGTGCTTTAGGAGCCCCTATTTAAAGTGTGGATATCTCCTTCTAATAGGTAAATCAAGCCTACAAACACAGTTTGTGAAACATGGACAGATAAACAAAGGTCCCCACTGGGGGAAAAAAAAAAAAAGCTTCAGTTTAATCTGGCATTAGGAAAGTCTAAATGTTCATGTGCTTGTTTTGGAAAAAAAAAATTGCCTATTATCTCGAAGTTGCAATGTTTTTGCATTTAATTTTGTGGTTTGGTAAGGACCTTGGTTTATGAAAGCTCTCCTGATATTATTGGTCTAATACAAAATCTTATCAACTAATCTTTTTTACACAATTGCACCATTCTCTGATAAACATGCAACCAATTTCCTTATATTATTTCAGATACATATTGCAGTCTAACAGATCACAATTATCAAAACCTGGTTCATAAACATAAACCATAGATAAGTCTACAATGATGGCTATTTCTTCATAAAAGATAGCGATATGATATCAAAACAGAACTTCCAAACGTGTTCCCAAAATCACAAAAATGAAAAAGTTTCAAGGTGTAGGTACATAAATGAACCCACAAAAATGTTACAGCAATGGTGCTCATCTTCCTAGGTTATGAAAACTCAACATTTTCTCATTCCAAATACAAACGGACTTTTTTTTTTACTGTAAAAGGGTCATTTGAAGAATAAATACGGGACCTACCATGGGAAAGAACAGGTGGCTAGTTGCCCAGGTGCTCTTCATTGCCAGCTGATGATGGTGATTATTATGTGAGAATTTCAACTTTTTATGGGAGACTGAACATGGAAATGATCGGCAGTGAGGTGCCTGGGAAAACCCCAAACTCACCACATCGCTGCAGTTAGCAGGTCTTTCAAGTCTTTACATCCAAGAAGAAGAAGGGAGGGAGTCAGCAGCCAGTGTACAGGAAAAGGTTACTTTTTTTTTTTTTTTTTTTTTTTTTTTTTGGTCTTTTGTTGTTGTTGTTGCTATTTCTTGGGCCGCTCCCGCGGCATATGGAGGTTCCCAGGCTAGGGGTCGAATCGGAGCTGTAGCCACCAGCCTACGCCAGAGCCACAGCAACGCAGGATCCGAGCCGCATCTGCAACCTACACCACAGCTCACGGCAACGCCGGATCCTTAACCCACCGAGCAAGGGCAGGGACCGAACCCACAACCTCATGGTTCCTGGTCGGATTCGTTAACCACTGCGCCACGACGGGAACTCCAGGAAAAGGTTACTTTTTAACCCTGGGGCTCGTGTTCATCCACGGCCCCTGCAAGAATTACCCACGCCAAGACCTCAAAGTTTTCTTGCTCCTCTGGCGGGTTGGAGGGGATGGGTAGCATGATCCACAAGGGCAACTTGCCGTAGAAAATGGATAGAAAATGAGTGCAAGGGAGCTCCCATTGTGGCTCAGCAGACAAGAACCCAGCTAGTATCCATGAGGATGTGAGTTAGATCTCTGGCCCCGATCAGTGGGTTAAGGATCCAGCATTGCCATGAGCTCAAATCTGGTGTTGCTGTGGCTGTGGTGTAGGCCAGCAGTTGCAGCTCTGATTCGACCCCTAGGGTCTTCCATATGTTGCAGATGAGGCCCTAAAAAGAAAAAAAGAAAAAAGAAAAAAAAAGGAAAAGAGAAGAGAAGGAAAAGGAAACGAAATGCAAGGCAAGGCAAGTTTTGTTTGTTTTTGTTTTGAACTGTAGTTGACTTCCAGTGTTATATTAGTTTCAGGTGTAAACATAGTAAGTAATTCGATATCTATCTGAAGATCTTATTTGCAGGGCAGGACACCCCAGCTGTCACTTCCCAGGCTAAAGCGACTGTTGATGAGGTTGTAATACAGATTGCAGGGGCTGTGGGAGAGGATGCTCAGTGAGGAAGGAAGGAATGGATTATTAAATACAAAGGAAAAGGGTAATTCAAGAACGAGAGTTTAGGGAGTTCCCGTCGTGGTGCAGCAGAAACGAACCTGACTGAGAACCATGAGGTTGCAGGTTCAATCTCTGGCCTCACTCAGTGGGTTAAGGATCCAGCATTGCTATGGCTGTGATGTAAGCAGGCAGCTACAGCTCCAACTCGACCCCTAGCCTGGGAAACTCCATATGCCTCGGGTGTGACCCTAAAAAGACAAGGAACAAAAAGAAAAAAAAGGAAAGAACCAGAGTTTAGTTACTCCTCTTTCTCTCGGAATTGAGTTATGCATATCACACAATGAAATATTAACACAACTTATGAACAAAACAGTTGCAAAGTCATCTTAAGGACAAGGTCTAGGTGTGAGCTTCTCGGGGGCTGCAGGTAAAATCAGACAATGCTTGGTTTAACCTCACCCTTTCCTTTGCATTCAAACTTTCCTCAGTTCCATAGGAAAGAACTAGGTGTGTCATCTTTGCCCAGTATTTCCTAAGGAATGCAAAGATGCTTTCCTGGACTGTAACATTCAGGGAAAGCTGCCTTCATGCCATGTTGTGAGTGGCTCTGTAGAATAAGCTGGTTTCTTTGGTCAGATGAGTTCTCTTTCAAGCTGACTGAGAGTTTATTTTTTACTTTATATGAAAATTCTACAGAGAGCCCGATGGCACAGAATGGAGTCCAGAAATCATTTGTAATACTCAACCGTAACATGGATTTTATTTTATGCCTCCTTCTAAGTAAGTCTTTTCTAAATATATTTTTGAGGACTGATGGCACATAAAAGGGAGCTATTAAGGAGAACCACGGGGTGTCCGTGATGGGAAGGACTGATTATCCTGACAGCCTCCAACTCTGGACTTCATGGAAAGGCAAACCACCAAACAAATGTTTCAGTGACAGTAGCATGCAGACAAATTGTATGCCACATTGCCCTTCTCCCCCTTTTCTCATTTCTCTCCCCCAAACAGTACATCTACTACAGAAGTGTTTTGGGGAAGCTCACGTATGTCATTGGAAGCAATGTCATTTCAGATGTCATATCAGCATCTTCTTAAAAGATAAGCTTACTTAGTCCTAGAGCAGCTTCCTAATCAGAAGAGGCTAGATTTATTTATAGACTTCTTTGCGTCTCGTTATGAAGTATTATCGTAGGAGGATACCTGGAAAGAGCTCCATGCCTTCCAAACACTGAATTTCAGGGAGGTCCTTGGCAAAAACCCTGCAACGAATTTGAATCTTATCCTTCCTTCAAGTTTCAGTCTGTGACCTTGCACCCAGCTTCCATGAATAGAACATTGTCCTCACGGGGCAGAGGCTCAATGACTGGACATTTTCTGGGTCCCTGAATTTGTACAATGAAATATCAACTCCAATCTTCGAGCACAATGCTCCAGTGACTGCCAGGAATGGCTGCAATATTGATGCCTTTCAATAAAGTCCACATCACTCACCCAGCAAAGCTCAATAAAATGATACTGTAGTTAACAAGTTTTATAACACAAAGTTACTTTAAAACATGGAACTAATCAGAGGGAAGCCTGTTTATGCATGTCACCACCACATTTAATTGTCAATAAATAAACAAAGCTTTGCTTCACCTATTGTCATGTATATCAAGCCAGTCATTAATCTAAACTAATGAAGCTGAAGATATATGTCAGGCAGTTTTTATGGAGTGCCTTCTTAATGATATGTTTGCTTTTCATTTCAATGCCAAGGGGCCATTATCAAGAAAGCAGCACATGATGGTCCAAATGCACTGAAATCTCCAGCATGATTCTTTCTCTGGGGTTCCCAACGAGCAGCGCCTGCACTGCTGTAGTCATGTACTCTCTACAGAAAAAGCATTTAGTTAGAAACAAAGACAGGGAGGTGGGACGAGCTATGGGATGTTGGGGTCCCCCAACCTCTCCCCACCTTCAGATTTTTAAGCTCACCTGGGAAGAGAAGGAAACTAAATCCAGCCTCATTCATGCACACATCCGTTTTGAAAAAAAAGTGAGTGAAGAGGTATCATAAACACAATGAGTCCTAATTGCTCAAGAACACCCTGAATCTCCAAAGAACGCAAGCTCAGGATGCCACGCCACAAACAAATAGCTGCTGGATAATGGAAGCGCGCATTCTGCAATTACGGCAACATTCCCGTTCATCCTAAAGCTCTGATGGTTTCCAGAGACGAAGTAATTATTTTTTATTCTGCTTCTAGTGTAGAGGAGAAGCATGTGGATGAATTAACATCTAACAAACCACAGCAATTCCCATACCTGATGACATGATACATTCACAATAGTTGACCCATCAGCCGGATGCCACCAAGACAGCTGCAGGTTCCAAGAACGCAGTGAAAGGCTCCGTCATGTCCCACTTTGCTTTACTTAAATCTGGAGAAATATGCCTTAAATGAGACCAGATTATAAGAGAACAAGGTGGGACAAAGGACCACTGTGTATGGTCAGGGGTCTTGACCATCTTGTTCCTCAATGTACTTCCAGCACCTTCCACAGTCCTGGCCTGTGGTGGGTGAAGATTTAGGTCTATGAAAGCCACTGTGATACAAAGAACAAGAGGAATTTTTAAAACTTTTCTGGAAACACCTTTTTCTCCCCTGCCATCCCATTCTATCTCTTCCTCTAGTGAAAACAGGAAGGCCTCCACTGCCAGGTGCCTTCTTTCCCCTGTCTTCCGGGTTATGCCAGAAGGGACCTTATGAAGCCACAGGTTCACTCCTTGAATTTCCTCCTTGCTCAAACCAAAATGAAACTGAATTCACTCCTTCAGGAGATGCTCACCAAGAACCCAGAGCTGGATGGAGAATCAGACAGTTTGTCAGTGGTTTTTTAGAGCTGGGCAAACACAGGTGCACAGAAGAGGGCGATGGTGACCAGGGGGTCAGGGGTTGGGCTCAGGGAAGCCTTCCCAGGACACAGGTCACATGATCAAGGCTCTGGGTGGTGACTTAGCTTTTGATGGGCAGACAAGAGTCTTCACCACTGTGAGTTCTCTCATTTGCAAAATGGTGTAAATAGCGAATGTCTTGGATGAAAGTTCTGGGCTCCTCGCAGGAATCCAGGGGAGCTACAGCCCTGTCTCCTTGTTTAAATAACACAGGCCCTTCAACTCTTCTTTTCTTAAAATGAAATGGAAAATACTAAAGATGCTTCCACAAAACTATTAGAGCTCAACCACAAATTCAGTAAATGTTGTAAATATTTGTAACATAAAAGTTTTTTGTTAAACATGGGATGCTGTTTATTTATTTATTTATTTATTTGAGCTGTGTGGTAATAAAACTTTATTTAAAGAAATAGGATGTAGAATGCAGACTCCTGCCCTTTGGCCTTGGCGTCCTCCACTGGATCTCAGCAGCAGAAAAGGGAAAAGAGACAGTAGAGGATCTGGAACATGTGGTCAATACCTTTTAACATAATTTTAATGTCAAATCTCACTGGACTCGAGAGAGCAGCCCACACCCCGAGATGTGTGGATCCTTCCGTGCTTTGGGGCAGGTAAGGAAAATCAAGACATCAAGACTGCAAAGATACCGAAACCTTGGACCTCCTTGTACAACAGGCAAATATGCCAGGAAGCAAACTCAAACCAAAATAGAAAATATATTTGACATGGACCAGACAAAGATGATGCCATATTGCATTTGGCTTTAACATTGAAAGGGCCTTTTTCACTATTGCCTCCCTGTATCTCACAAGTGGGAGATGCCGTCCAAATCCACTCCATCTTGTCCTAACTGGTTGTCTTCAAAACAGTTACTTCCAAATCTCGGTAGTATCTATCACCCTTGAAGTGAAGTCCAGATTTGTAATACTCATGGCTCAAGGATTAGAAGTGGTCCAAGAAAATGGTAACTTCCATGACCATGAATAGAGCCCAAGGTCAGGCGTGCTGGCAGGTGGAGAGATGCTGGGTCCCCTGGGAACTCATCCCCATGGGTCTTTCCCATAAAGAGAAGCCACGCAGCCATTCAGCTCTTCTAAATACCCCGCTGCTCACATTCCTCAACACCCACTCCTGGGTGATTAACCACATAGATAAGTTTCTTCCAAGGGATGGAAACCAAGAAGCAAGAGCTTCTCTCTTGGCTTCTGGGGGAATTGGCACCAAAGAGGACATCCCTCCTGTAGAGCCAGTCAAAACAGGGATGTGCTGGCCTTTTACGCCCAAGGAGAACCATCACCAAGGCTAGGAAGGTCCCTCTTGGTTTTGAAAGGCTGAGCTGCCTCTTTACATCCATCCAAGCATTTCTCCTGACATCCTCACCACCCTACACACCAGGAACCAGCCTCTACTGAGGTGTCCCAGGCAAGGCTGGTGGGATGCAGGACACTAGAGAGAAACCCAGACACCAAGTCCTCTCAGTACTTACCCCAATCATACCTGTCCCATTACAGCAACACTCAGGGTTAGTCCCACAAGCACCTTCCTTTATCTTTTTTTTTTTTTTCTTTTTATGGCATATGGAAGTTCCCAGGCCCGGTGTCAAATCAGAGCTACAGCTGCCTGCCTACACCACAGCTCACCGCAATGCCAGATCTTCAACCCACTGAGCGAGGCCACAGATCAAACCTGCATCCTCATGGATACAAATAGGGATCTTAACCCACGGAGCCACAACAGGAACTCAATATTTCTTCATCTTCTTGATCATGATGAAAGCTAAACCCTTAGCTGCTGACTTTAATATTCAGTACTAACATTTGCATAGCTCATACTCTATGCCAGACACAGTAAGTGCTTTATATGTATTAACTTATTAAATACAACATGTTACTTGTAAGTTTTATTACTATTCTTACTTCACAGAGGAGGAAACCAGGTCTATAGGTTTTAACTTCTTGATTCCACTACTATAAACATCCACACTGGAAATTAAACCCAGACCATCTGGGCCCAAAGTCCACAATCATGTAACCAGTCTCCCATCTTTGTGAACTGAGATTCTTGGGACAAACTCAATGCAATAGGCTTTTCATCTCCTCGCCACAAGACCAGGGAAGGCCAGAAGGTCATTACCACCAGCTCATTATCTGAGAGTCCCGGGAGGGTGGAGTGGGTGCCCCTCAAAGCCTCCATGCTTTCAATCCATCTCTCCTCAATAGTGGAGCAATCCAGGTCTTGACACTTGCTCAGCTGCCACTGTGCAGTCAGCCAGCATGCACCAAGCCTAAGGCATGGAATCACAAACTTTTCCCCAAAAAAAGTAAAACAGTCACATTTTTATTAGTAATGCATCTTTGCCTCTTTCTTTGTCAGAGGGAAAATAACCATGGCCTCTGTACAGTGGCTCATCCTATTTTCACGTTCCAAAAAGATTAGTACCTGGACCTGGGGAGCACCAGCAAACGTCTCTTAAATACCATTCCCCATAGAGATGGTGTAGTCCCCACGACCAGACTCTCTCCCGAGAGCCCCCATCACCCTCTGTGCGAGTCATGGCCCCAAGTTAGCTTCTGCCGAGTTTTTTGCTGATTTTGCTGATCCCTAGATGTGAGTTTTCAGAGCACAGGCTGTCCAGCTCACTAAGCTCTGGAAGAGACACCGTAGCTGACATTTATGAGGTGGTTCCAGCGGGACGGACCTACTGTTTGGGATTTGAGATGGTTTATCTTACTTGATGGTCTTTATAAATCTACGAAGGTACTTTCATCATTATCTCATTTTTCAAATGGATAACTGAAGTTCCAAAGGGCTGAGAACTTGGCCCACGTTCTCTCTGCTTGTTGCGGTCGATGCTAAGCCAATGATTAAGAGCCATCCCCCCACCCCACGGCACCATTCCACCGCTTTGTGGCACCGCCACGTGCAGACAGTGCTGTCTTCATCGCCATGTTCAAGTTCCTTGAAGGCAGAAAGCACCTAATATTAACTCTCTATCACTTAGCAGCACATGGCTAAAGTAGTCACCCATTTGAACCAGACTCTGCTCTACTTCCTTTTATGTCACTCTAGGTGGGTCCCGAGTAGCTCTGTGCCTTGGGGGTTTCCTTGTCTGTAAAATCATCATCATCATTATATTAGTATTATATAACAGCATCTATCTAATAGGGTTAGTGTGAGGAGTCAATGAGTTGGTGCATGCAAAGAGCTTAGAACATGGACCAATAAGGCACAACAAAGATTAACTGGTTTTTGTTACTCTTACTCAATCCTCCAATTAGTACTCAAGTGACCTACATTTCCATGCATCATGTAGTGTCTGTGTGTGTGTGCATGAAATAAGACGATTAAAGTGCTATTTGATGGCAAAGGAAGAATGCACAAAATCATCCACCAACAATTCACTGAGAGTTAATTGCACAGTTTCTCAAGTAAATTCAAGTTAAGATGACACCTATCTCTATAAGTTCCATTAGGCCAAACTCTTGCACTTCCTGAGGTGCAGGAACTCCTTTTTTAGCTTCTGTTTGTCTTTGGGGTTATGTGGATTTGAGTCAACCTAAAAAAATGGTGACAGAGTTCCCATCGTGGCTCAGCAGAAATGAATCTGACTAGCATCAGTGAGGATGCAGGTTCGATCCCTGGCCTCGCTCAGCGGGTTGAGGATCCAGCACTGCTGTGAGCTGTGTTGTAGGTAGAAGATGCAGCTCATATCTGGCGTTGCTGTGGCTCTGGCATAGGCTGGAGGCTACAGCTCCTTTCAACCCCTAGCCTGGGAACCTCCCAGGTATACGCTGCAGGTATGGCCCTAAAAAATAATTTTTTAAAAAATGATGACATTCTCCATTAGTCCATTTCTTTTCTTCAGTTTCCCCTTTCTTCACTCTTTTACTCGCTGGTGATTTCCCCTTCTTTCACTTGCCCTAAAAAGATCAAATTTTGCCATCCCGTGTTCGATCTCTTATTTACTAACTAACCACTTTGCCCCAAGAGTGCTTCTCTCAATCATATTAGAAAGCTTTGGATGGCAGTCAATTATCATTCTTCATTGATTTAACAATTATCTTCGGTGTGAACGATTTTCAGTATGTAAGCTCATCCCAACCTTCCACCTCTGCCAGTAGAATGAAAGGCCCTTTTTCTCATTAAAAGAAATTCCGGAAAAATTACATCAGTAGAGGGACGGCATGATCAGAAAATTTTTTTCCCAGAAAAAAATAACATCATCAAAGGAGTCCTCTCACTCCCCTACAAAACGTTGTCAGGCCAAGGTGGTCAAATGGAATTCTACCATTTAATCCTTCAAAGATCAGATGACCCCAGTGCTTCCTAAATTGTCCAAGGAATAAAAAAAAGAAGGAAAATTTCTAAATGCTGCATAAGAAATAAGGATAACTCATAAACCTAAACCTGATAAAGATAGTATATACATACAAAACTAGAGAACAATCTCACTTATAAATATCAGTGAAAATTATTAAATAAAACATTAGTGAGGATGCCAAGAACACCTTTTAAAAATTGTATCATAAGCAAGTGCGAAGAAAAATCTATAGAAAAACAAAAGTTAGCTAGCAGTGGGGGAGTAGGATAAAGAGATTTTTTTATTTTTAATGATGGAAGTGGTCCAGAAGAGCAGGAAAAAAATGATGCTACATTGGAGAGAGGGGAGAATTACTGGAGGAGGGAAAGGACTAAGATCTTATATACTAATGGGAGGACTGGCTTAAAATAAAATATGGATATTTCATCTCTAGCATGAGTTCTGAAATGTGGGTAAGTATGCTGCTGGGTTATCCATAAGCAATATGTAATAAACTTGTGTTTTCGATTTTTCATAAATGATATAGTATGACCCCGCGTTACCTTTTTTTTTTTTTTTTAATCCTAACCAGAAGCTTGGGGGACACATGCACTCTGACTCCCTGCACATCTAGTTTGTTCAACTTACACTCACGGTACTCTGCTACTGTATGCTGAACCCAGTGTGCCATCTAGGCATAAATACACCCCAATGAATTACAGAACACGCTATGGACAGAACACTTAGCCGTTACAAGCAACACAGTGATGTACAAGCCCCCTTCTACAACACACCGGCAAGCATTTCTCTCAAGCACATACGTAAAATTACATCGCAGGACTGCAGTACATGCTACAACTCCATTAGGTATTGCCAAAATGCTACTAAAATATAAACTGAAGCATCACTGTATACATCAAATAATTATAAACTATGTAAGTGTCCCAAAACAACAAAGTTAAGTTCTGTCCATTCATAGGATAAAATATCATGTAACAATTAAAAATCTTTGTCAGAGTTCCTGCTGTGGCACAATGGCTTAAGAATCTGACTGCAGCAGGTCAGATCTCTGTGGGGGGTACAGGTTCAACCCCCACAACCACACAGTGCGTTCAAGAGCCAATGTTGCTGCAGCTACAGTGTAGGTAACAGTTGCAGCTTTGATTCAGTCCCTGGCTTGGAACTTCCATATGCCTGGATGTGGCTATTTAAAAAAAAAATCTTTTTCAATAACAGTTAATTAGGAGAAATGTTTATTACATAACTTCCTATTTAAAAATCAAAAAAAAGGAAAGAACATCATAATTTACACTATCAAGATTTTTTTAAGATGCCTTTGCATAGAAAAATGACAGAAAGTAAATATAGTCACTATTTTATTGTAGTCATTATTTCTGGATGATGAGATAATATGTAGCAATTTTTTCTTAAATTTACTTTTATACGTAGTCTAAGTTTTCTACACAAACATATGTTCATTTAAGAAAACTAAAATATTTGTATTGTTATGAAGTGGCCTTGACAATAAATATAAAAATCTCTTCTACAAATACAAACTAAGGCTTTTGATAAAGAAAGTTTCAATAAAAGTTCTTTTTGAAAAGTCTCATTGGGGGAGTTCCTGTTGTGGCGAAGAGGAAATAAATCCGACTAGTATCTGTGAGGATGCAAGTTCAATCCCTGGCCTCGCTCAGTGGGTTAAGGATCTGGCATTGTCGTGAGCTGTGGTGTAGGTGGCAGATGCGGCTTGGATCTGACATTGCTGTCACTGTGGCGTAGGCCGGCAGCTGTCACCCTGATTTGACCCCTAGCCTGGGCACTTCCATGTGCCGCAGGTGTGGCCCTAAAAAGACAAAGAGTCTCACTGGTTCCTTCACCCACTTGCTCCCACCGCCTTTCAGCAGCTGCCGTACTATGTGTCTCCAGCACAGCCAGTCAGCCTTCTGAGTTTACAGTATTGGGGAAGATAGTCCCCATTATAGCTAAGAACAAAAAGGCACTTTTCTCTTCCAGGATATAAGCACCACCTACCTCAATCCACAGTCGTACGATATTCAGCTGCTAATTCTTTCTGTAGCAACCGATTCCCCACCCTGTCAAAAACTTCAGGAAACAAAAATGGTAAGTCACCTTGTGTAACACTCCAGCACTTCACTGGAAAATAGGAGCTGGACAGGAGTTCCTGTCGTGGCCCAGTGGTTAACGAATCCAACTAAGAACCATGAGGTTGCAGGTTCGATCCCTGGCCTCACGCAGTGGGTTAAGGATCCCACGTTGCTGTGAGCTGTGGTGTAGGTCGCAGACACAGCTCGGATCCCGCATTGCTGTGGCTGTGGCTGTGGTGCAGGCAGACAGCTACAGCTCCGATTGGACCCCTAGCCTGGAAACCTCCATATGCCATGGGAAGCAGCCCTAGAAAAGAAAAAAAGAAAATAGGAACTGGCCAAAATACAGGTGATACGAGGGGCCTTTGTGAAATTTCTGGACGTTAGTCCTGCCCCATCTGACATTCTGAGGACCCTTTTCTTCAGAATCGAGGTAATGGGATTTTTCATTCTGTCCTCAAGGACAAAATGACACCTAAATATGAAATGATACCAGGGGAGAGGTGGATTTCAGCTGTTTGAACATCTCTATTCAGGAGTATTCTATTCTTTAGTTTTTATGGAAATGACATACAAATTCACCATCTACCAAAAAAAAAGAAAAAAAAAAAGAAAAAGCCAATCATACTGCTGGTATCTCAATTCTATCTTTGATACAAAGAATTTAAACTATTTTTAAAATCATCTTTGCTTTGTCTGGCAATTTCCTCCCTTCACTGTTATTTCCCAACTTCCGCGAGATAATAAAAAGAAACCTGCCTATGTGTGTAGACACATTTACATATAATCTTGAAGTAAACAAGAAGGCCACAAAATCTATTTCCATTAGTGCAAGAAACAAAGAATGGCTTTCAACCCAGAAATGTCAGGCACCATTACTTTCTGTATGGTATGAAAATGCTGTATCTGCTGATGGCAAAGACAGCAATATGTCTGTCTACATATGAACATTGATGATTGCGAGATGCTTCAGCAGACTCTGGGCAGCCCACAGATAGTAATTGTTTTCATAAATGGGCAGCATAAAAACCAGCACAAGATGGACTTTTTGCTGTAAAAATCATCTAAACTGACTTTTAAAAATGTGCCAGTGAGCTTGCATTTACCATTAGAGTATTTTGCAAAGAGCTCATGATAAGTTGAGAATTACTTAGTTTCAGTAATGGTAAATTGCATCATTATGGGTTTTAGTGCAGGTGTGTTTATGTGTATATAATACATATTTTATGTTTCTACATGGCAACAGATATATGAACACAATAAAAGTATCAGATATAAGACTAAATCCTTATGGTTATCACAGCAGGTATTCTCTTTATAAAAAGAGAACTACATGGAACAAGAACTAGAGGGACTTCCTGTTGTGGCTCAGTGGTAACGAACCTAACTGGTATTCATGAGGACTCAGGTTCGAGCCCTGGCCTTGCTCAGTGGGTTAAGGATCCGGTGTTGCCATGAGCTGTGGTGTAGATCGCAGACATGGCTCGGATCCCACATTGCTGTGGCTGTGTTGTAGGCCAGCCGCTGATTCCATCCCTAGGCCTGGGAACATCCACATGCAACAGGTGTGGCCCTAAAAAGACCAAAAAAAAAAAAACCCCAAAAAACAAAAAAAGAATGAGAACTAACAATGTAAAAATGCCCACTAAAAAATTTAAAGGTCGTATTTTTGGCTTTCTTCCACACGGCCTGTTGGTGATTTCAGCTTCTGCCTAAAATGTCTGCTATATATGCAGCATATTAGTTGCCTCTGAATGAAAGACAAACATAGATAAGGTAGTACAAAGCATCTTTAATAAACACAAGTAAGCAATTTAAGTATAGAACTCAAACCAAGAGATAAATTTATCTTTGGGTATGCCAAGAATTCTAAATGAGGATGAAAAATACTGGCTGGCCTCTGTGCAATTCAGAGATACAATGCATTTTTTGTCAAAGATCCAGATTCTTGGTTTTGGTCTTTCCTAATCTCAGCCAAAAAAGAAAGAAAGAAAGAAAAAATAGTGCCAGCTCTAACTCCAAAGTTGAATGGCCAAGCCAACTGGAACCAGGAGCTAGTTCAAGTTCAGAACTCACTCTGCTTTTCCTCCCTTCTGGTAATTCATTATCTCCTATGCAGGCCTACCTCTTCCACATGGGCTCATGGCTTCCTACAACTCCTGGCCTCCAAGAAGGATTGCTGTTCTTTTATAAGCACCAAATTTTTGTTAATGGGGAAAGACTGATATGGGTCATATATGCCCATTCCCAAACCAGTGCCTGAAGCTGTGGGATTAAGTACCACCGCTGTCCCAACCTACCTACTCTTCACCCAGTCACTGTGCAGAAGGTCCTGCAAATCTCATGGTAAAGAATTTGGGGAGGACGTTTTCCTAAGGAGAGGGTGAGTGCTTTGCTCAGAGGCAGGGAGGGGTGCTGGCAAACACAATAACATATTTCAGTAGACAAATACATTCCTGCCAACTTCAACTCATCAAAAGAAATGTTCATACAATATGCTGAATTATATTTCCTTCCAATTAGTCTGGGTTTTAAGAAAGTAAGGAAATTGGAAAATATCTAAAATTCATTGAACACAAATTAGCCTTGCCCAGGCAACTCTTACAGGACCAGTTCTCCTGGAGTCCAATTTAAACTGAGTCAGATCATAATTATCTGGTCTAGAAAAATATAAAGCTCATCTCTGCCCTGCTCCTTAATCTTATTTACTTCAATTTTCTCCTTTATCAATCTATTTCAACAAATCTCATTCTCAAAGTTACCTTGAAAATGTAAAAATCATAGATGCATTAGCTATTCGATACGATGTTTCATAGACATTACTAATCAATGTGTCTCTTTTGAAAAAAGTAAGCTATGTTTTCAAGGATGTTTACTCCCATTTGTTGCAAACACATTTGATGAATATAATTGTCACCATGACTATAAGTCATATCATAAAATGATTGGTTATAGCTGTGAAATTTATCCTCTTCAGCTGAATTGGAGATTCTTCATTTTAAATATACTCTATACTTTGAAAAATTTAGCAATGCAGTTATGACCAAGAAGTCAATAGGTCTTATTATTTTGCAGGTGAGGAAGATAGTGAGATAAAAATAAGTATGCTTTAAAAAAAAAAAAAGAAAAAGAAATATTGTGTTGATGGACAGGTTGCTAAGGAAAAGACTAAATTCAGTTCCTGTTTAGAAGCTTCAACAGTCCTCAACCAGCAAGACCCAGAACTAGCAAGTATTGGTTAAATGCCCTCATAAAACAAATACAAGGAAGAACACAAAAGCCACATTTTATTTTGCAGCCGGCTTTTTTGTTTGCTCACCGTATCAAGGGAGTTTTTTTTTTTTTTTAATTATTGTTTTGAATACCAAGTGCCATTTGCATATATCTTTAACCTTAATCTTCTGATTTTCTGATTTTCTCAGAGATGTGCAGAGCTAGTTAGGAACATCTGTGAACACAGAGGGAGTGGAAACCTCTCTTTCAACATTAAGGGCCAACTTCCCTCCCACTGCAGTCGTATCTCAGGATGAAGGTCATATGGGAAACCCAGCAGGTGTGACTCTGCCACTATGATCAACTCACTTTGTTTTTCTATTTTTATGCTGTCTTAAACCCTGTATAATTAACTTCCCTAATGCTTCTAAAACTAAGAGGTAAATACGTTTAATGAACTCCTATCCATGTTGATAAGAGAGGAAATATGACTATCAGATCTGCACCTACGAAATGTACCATTACTAACGGGTTATTGGTAAGAACATTAATCTACTGCATTGCAGAGACAAAGCCCGTTCTGACCATCCCCTCCAGCCTTGTAAAGAAAAGACAGTGAAGGAGGAGCAGCAAGCTGCCACAAGAATGCCTGAGAAGTCCAGGGGCATTTCTTGCATGTGTAAAGGCCACAACACAAGGCGGCGAAGGTCCCCCAACCCTCTGTGCTCCTGCTGAAAGGGGAAGCAGATGGATAAGATCAGACCAAATCTTGAGTCAATCAGCAACATTGCTTGAACATCTGCCATGTGCCAGAACTGATCTAGGTGCTTTCAAGGAAACTTTTGCAAAACCCACCAGCAATCTCCCATCTCATTCAAAGTGAAAGCCAAAGTCCTTACAGCCCTCGTAGACCTAGAAGAGTCCCCAGAATCTTTCCCCCACCTCACTCCACTCCAACTACAGTGATGTCCTTCTTATTTATCCCACACACCTTGCATGATTCCATCTTAGAATCTTGGCACATATGGTTCCCTCTACTTGGAAAGCTCTTACCCCAGATTTCTGCATGGTTCAGCCCTTCTCTTTTTCCTGGGTCTTTGCCCAAATATAACGTCAGCGAGGTCTTCCCTGCAAATTTAAAGCACTCCTATGTACTTCCTAGTCCTTTCCTCTACTGTATTTTCTTAGCACTTATCAATCTCTTACATAGTATATATTCTACCCATTACGATCTGTCTCTATCATCAGACAATAAGCTTGAGGCAACTGAAGATTTTGGTTTGTTTTGTTCACTGCTGGCTCCCAAAAGAGTGCCTTGCAGATAATAGTCACTCAATAAATATTCGTGAACTGAACCAACTAATTAATACATTTTTGTGAGGTTGGTATTATTTCTTCATACCAATGAATCAAAGAGCTCAGAGATTAATTAATCGAGGTAAGGTTCCAGAATCCATAAATGGAAAAGCCCTGGTTCTCTCCAGATATCTAGGCCAGGACTCATTCTTCTCTGGCACAGCTACCTGGGAAGTACAGCCCAAAGTCAAGGTGGGGTAGGATAACTGGACCGAACAACATTCTAAATTAACCACCACTTCTTGCAAGGACTCCACCTTTGAAGGTGTTTCTTAAGCATCGGATGTTGAACCTTGGGAGGAGTATCCTTGTCCTAGGAGTAGGCGGGCCCCTGGGTACACATGTCATATGAAAGATGGATGAATGAAGCCCACACACTTGGACTCAGATCCAGTGCTTACTGGCAAGTGGCTGAAAAAATGTTTCAGGTGGTTATCTTTAAATTTAATTTAAAAGATTCTTAAGTTATAAATATACCCTTCTCTGATTAGTAAAGAGCTACGTACACTCTAGGAGTGCCCCCACAGAAAAGACACAGCCTGCCTCTCCTCTGCCTTGTGTAGCACAAATTCCACGAGGGTATAATGTGAATGCTTATTAGGGGAACATACTGGTGGCACAGGAATTCTTGAGATTGCCTGGCACATAACTCTTCTTCGAGTTTCATACCAATTGAAAAGTTCCATGTGGCAGGAGGGGGAAGAGAGAAAGCTGAAATGAATAAAATATTTATCTCACATATGTGGCAGATTTTTAAAGGCAATATTGTTTTCTAGAGCCTACACAGCAGATTCATGCAGACACTGATCAGGATTTAATACACTCTTACTGTGTATTTAATCTTCACAGAGAAGCACTCCACTCAAACAGGTGGACCAATTTTTTTTTTTAAGTAAAGTGAGCTTTGGTTTAACAGAACCAACTTGCTTTTTTGTGTTCCCTAAATAGCACTTCTCACTGGCTTACATTTTTCAGGATTAATGAGTCAAGATTGTTGCTTGCAAGTGGCAGAAACCCAATGAAACCAGCTTGAGTAAAAGAGGAATTTATTGGCAGACATGTAACATTTAAAAAGTCAAAGTGTAGGCAGACCTTAGGTACCACTGGAAAGAGGGGAGGGATGGGTACCCTCCAAGGCTCTCCATCTCATGTCTGTGTGTCTCTCCATCTGGGAATGTTATTCTTTATGGCCTGTTCTTCCATATATTGGAAATACGGCCACCAGCTGCTTCTGTATCTTCTTTATCTATCTTCCAGCTTTGCCACCATCTAGGGACTCTATCTTTCTCCTGTTCACATGTGCAAAACTTCCAGGGGAGGATTCTGATTGGGGTGGTTTGAAAACCCACTCCCGGATCTCCATCATCTGCGGCCAAACTGGAGTCAATAATAAAGTGACCACGCCACTCAGGCACCACAACTGGGATGTGTAAAGGAGCATTTCCTAGAAGACAGGATGATGCTGTTGCCTCAGACCTTAGAACAAAACAATTCATGTCACCCACACAGGCTACCTTTCAGAGTCCCATCATGTACTATGTATTCTCTCTTGTTAAACTTTCGCTGCAAATTTCCTGCAATCCTCTAAATTATGTTCCCATTGAAGTACCAGGAAAAGTTTCATCAGAGGCTGAGGCATAGCCCGATGCCATCAATAGAGTTCCTGTGAAGATCTTCAACTGCTGGTTTTTAAATGTATCGGTTGTGAAGTTCCTGTTACGGCTCAGTGGAAACTAATCTGGCTACCATCCATAGGGACGCAGGTTCGATTCCTGGCCTCACTCAGTGGGTTAAGGATCCAATGTTGCAGTGAGCTGTGGTGTAGGTCACAGATGCGGCTCAGATCCTGTGTTGCTGTGGCTGTGGTGTAGGCCAGTGGCTACAGCTCCAAAATAACCCCTAGCCTTGGGACTTCAATATGCTAAAAAGACGAAAAAAAGAAAAAAGATGAAAAACTATATACCAGCTCCATCTCCTTTCTTTTTTTACCTAATGATTTTTAGAGCTGGTTTACAGTGTTCTGTCAATTTTCTACTGTACAGCAAGGTGACCCAGTCACACATACACATATACATTCCTTTTTCTCACATTATCATGCTCCATCGTAAGTGACTAGATGTTCTACAGCAGGATCTCATTGCTTATCCATTTCCAAAGGCAATAGTTTATATCTATGAACCCCAAATTCCCAGTCCATCCCTCCCCCTCTCCCTCCCCCTCCCCCTTGGCAACTACAAGTCTGTTCTCCATATCCATGATTTTCTTTTCTGTGGAAAGGTCCATCTCCTTTCAAATGCTGATTGAGCTACAACAGAATCCCCTTATTTCCAAGTAAAGTTTTCTTATTGCTTTAAATGTGGGAAATACATGGCAGATCAAATACAAAAGCCATGATTACCAACTGAAACATGAGATGCTTAGAAATATAAAATGACCAACTTGGAGTTTCCTTTGTGGTGCAGTGGAAATGAACCTGAATAGTATCCATGACTGTGTGGATTCGATCCCTGGCCTCGCTCAGTGGGCCAAGGATCCAGTGTTGCCATGAGCTGTGGTGTAAGATGCAGATATGGCTCAGATCCTGTGTTGCTGTGACTGTGGTGCAAACTGGCAGCTGTATCTCTGATTCTACCCCTAGCCTGGGAACCTCCATATGCCATGGGTTAAGCCCTAAAAAGCAAAAAGGAAAGAAAAGAGAAAAGAAAGAAATATAAAATGACCAAGTTAATGAAAAGTGTGAAAAGAAAAAAAGACATTCCATTCTGAATGACAAAAACAATGTCAAGAAAAGTATAAGGAAGCCAGTTACTTGATCATTGAAATGGCATAACTTCTCTCTCTCTCTCTCTCACACACACACACACACACACACACACACACACATTTACACACAAATTGAACAAGAACAAAAATATCCTGTCTAACTGTGGAGAGGGAAGAAAAAGCAATAACGTAGTTTTACACTGTGTGGAGCCTATCACCAAATCTGAATCAGAAAGCAGTTGAGGAATTTCCGTCATGGCGCAGTGGTTGATGAATCCGACTAGGAACCATGAGGTTGCGGGTTCAATCCCTGCCCTTGCTCAGTGGGTTAAGGATCCGGCGTTGCCATGAGCTGTGGTGTAGGTCGCAGACGCGGCTTGGATCCTGCGCTGCTGTGGCTCTGGCATAGGCCTGTGGCTACAGCTCCAATAAGACCCCTAGCCTGGGAACCTCCATATGCCGCAGGAACGGCCCAAGAAATGGCAAAAAGACAAAAAAAAAAAAAAAGGAAAGAAAAAGAAAAGAAAAGAAATCAGTTGAGAATAGGGACTATAGGAAAATCAAGGTCTATTACCATTGAGAAAACCAGAAGGTTAGACATAGACTCATGGAATTGACTTTGGCAAAACTCACCTACTTTATCATGACAATAAAGTTATCAAAATTGAAACAAATTGGATTTGAAATAGTGTAGACACCAAGAACCAGAAAAACATTATAGAAACTAAGGAACCAAACTTTTCCCTAGAGGAAGTGGAATTCAAAGTCATTGCTGTAATGAAACATGAAGAGACTATGGGTCAATATCAAAGAAACTTTTTTATATAAAAAAGTTTTAAAGACTGTTTAGTAGAATAAAAATATCAATTTACTGGAAAGAGATATTCCCTAGATAGGCAAAACATGTTTTTCATGGCAGATCAAGTGTTGATTAGGCTTAAAGAGCAATGTGAACATGTAATTACCAATCGGAATAAAGTGTTTTAAAAATTAAGTCAAGGCAAATTTCAAGGGACCTGAGAGTGTTAATTCACTTCACACACTGGGCTGTTTGAAAGAAACGACAATCATTTTCTCCCCATGGAATTCGTTTTGTCTGGGGCCAGCTCTGTAGTAGCAGAATTGCTGCCATCCATGTGATCTGATCCAAAGAAATGCCAAAATCCACCCGGCAAAATATAGCCCTATTATTTGCCAGCACCTTACTCTCTCCTTCTCGTGGGCCCATAATTACATCCATGAGGCTCACTGCATAAATGTATTCACTTTACAGCTTTGGGAGGACATCTGAGAGCATCTAATCTATGTAACGCCAGCCAAAGAGTCAACTGTAGAAACAGGAACATTGGGAGTTCCCATCATAGCTCAGTGGTTAATGAATCTGACTAGGAACCATGCGGTTGCCAGTTCGATCCCTGGCCTTACTCAGTGAGTTAAGGGTCCGGTGTTGCCGCGCGTTGTGGTGTAGGTCTCAGACGCAGCTCAGATGCCACCTTGCTGTGGCTCTGGCGTAGGCCAGAAGCTATAGCTCTGATTAGACCCCTAGATGGGAACCTCCATATGCTGCAGGTGCAGCCCTAGAAAAGACAAAAAAGAAAAAAAAAGAAAAGAAAAGAAACAGGAACATTGAAAATAAGAGCAGTTATCTCAGCTTGTAGTTGTTCTCAGCCACAGTGGTTAAAAATCTGAGCATTGTATTTAAGTCTTGGGCTGTAAGAGCCTCCCAGGCTCCAGCAGCCATCTCTCTTCTCCAAGATGATTACCGCATTTGCTCCTCAAACCCCCAGCAGAGAACATGCTCCAGAGCTTTTCTAGGTGTTTAATTGACTGTGGTCAGGTTCTATCTAGTGCAAGGAAAAAGTACCTTTCTACCCAGACTTTTCTATCCAGACAAATTTATGAAAAAGGCAAACTGATGACACTACCATTATGTCCTCAGACAATGGCCAAGCTTTGCAGTCCTTCTGGAGAAAGCAATTTGCAAGAACTCTATCATTGTTACTTAGAGGGGAGAGTCTTCACAGGGGTTTTTTAAAATGTGCCATTTTACTAGGCTTCCCTAGAAATGGTTTGAAGGTCCAAGGCATCACCGGCTAACAGCAGAGAACACAATGGTAGTCAAATAGAGATCTCAGGCATCTCTATAAACACACTTGAGAGCCCTGGTCACTCTCAGGATATCACCGTAACACAGGTACTCAACATAAGAATCATAAGAATGGGTTGTAGAAAAAGAAATCTGTAGTATCAAGTTGTAAGAATGCCTATATTAGATACATTTCTAACTCTTTTGAGAGCAAAGTAAGAATTATTTAAAATTACCATATCTTTGGAAAGTTTTTAAAATTAAACCAGGTGGAAGAATATAATATATATACACCTATATACACATTCATACAGACATACATTTATATGAAATCAAAATATGCAAAGAGAAACTATTTTCTTGGTAATTGAACATAAAGAATTCATTCTGAAAATTATATCTGTAGAAAGTAAAATGGTGTCTTATATAGACAGTATAAGTGAAAGCTTGTGAATTGCTTTCTAAATTGTACACATAGAAAAATGAAGGGGACAGGCATAGGATTATTTCCTAGCAAGCTAAATGTACAAACATCAAGAACAAATGAGGATAGGAATAAAAATATAGCATATAAATACATACAATAAAGCCATACCAAAAAATAGCTTTAGGTAAACCAAATTACATGGTGATAAAATTGAATTCTACTGTTAAGAAAATGTTCTGTCCTAAATTGGCAGCCATAAATTCAAGGAGAAGCAGAAGAAACTTCAAGTAGAAATACCTAAAGTCAGATCCTTGATAAATGTTGGTGATCTTATTTTCAATTAAAAATATTTAATATTTGTTGACTAGTCCCAATTTTAGGCACTTGGGAAGAAAAGAAATGGATACCAGTTTTAAGTGCAGTTTCCTAACCCTAGGGCTTTATTTATACAGGAATACTTAAAAATCTCTGTATCAGGAGATGGAATTGGCTTTACTTTTTCACAGCTTTATTTCTAACTTATTCTCAAGCTGTTTTTTTTCCTCCCATATTGAAGAGAAATTTCTAAGGAAAAAAACTTATTGACAATGTTAGCAGGTCAGCATTCCAAATACAGCTCCTCTTTAACACTTTTTATAATCCACAGTATATCAGAATATACTGGCTAACAATATTGAAACCAACATTTTCGATGACGACACTTGAGAAACTGTAGTGTTAAGTCTCCAGGAGCTCGCCTGATGTCACAGATGTCACCATGTGCAATTTATGACAATTGAGTCAAATTTTTCAAAGCACTAAATACTCCAGAAAGTCTTTGACATACCTTGCCCTTAGAAATGTCAGCAACTAAGAGGTACTAAGTGGTTCCTTTACCCTGAGATTAAGGGACCTTCTCTTTTTTAATTGCAAGGTTTTTTTTTTTAGGGGGGGTTACTTATTCTTTCTATTAGGTTACGTATTCTTTCTATTAGGTTGCAAAGCATAAATCTTAACAGCAAGAACAGCAAAGTTGGCACCGGGAAACCAAGAGCCACTCACTCTGCTACTTGATGGAAGCAGGGTATTACTATAGAGCCATCTGCACAACTATTGCTGTGAAAGCAACCAATCAGAAGGAAAAAGATACACTCAGAGAAAACTTGCAATTGCTGTTCTCATTCCCATCCACTAGGGTGAAGGTCCATTAGGTAAATGGACCATTGTTTGTTTGTTTGTTTGTTTTTTTCTGCCTCTGGAAATAGCTTCCTGGGAACCAGGAAACAGCTGATGAGTTGTACGGCTCATAGCAAGTGCCGCTTCAGCCCAGACGGTGCCTTCTCAGGCTTTTTGTTTGAGTTTCACAGAGCAGGGAGCAACAAATGAGAGCAACTTTATAGAGTCTGAGGGGAGACCTCAAGGCTGGAATAGTGAACCCTAGCCCATCACTAAAGGGATGCTGGAGCAAGAGCCAACCCAGATGGGAAGCAACTCACCCAACCAATATGCTAACCAACAAGGAAAACAACACACATTCAGGTCTCCTTTGTGATAGACTGATAAGTACCCATGGGAGAATGCACACCTTTGGGAGAAGCAGCAAAGAAATTCTTTCTATAAATGAACAGGAGATAACTGAAAGCAATATTACTCACAGTAGCAGCAAGAGAAAAATAATATGTAGCCAGATCAAATACAATAGCGTATGAAAGCATTTATTATAGTCACTTGGAAGCTAGTAGATAATTAGCAAATATTGTTAACTCTCTCCATAGCAAGATGAAAGGCATAATTGAAGGTCGACATGAGCAGGACAGTTTTCAACTCTCACTCGCGTGTTACTACTGTTCTAGCTGTCTAAGTCTTGCTTTTAAAACAAAACTCCAGAAGACATATATGCCTCCCTCATGACTCTTTCACAACTTCCTTAGCATCAGATTAAAATCCCAAGTGTGATGAAGTTCTAGAAAGTAAGCCAGTCCTAGACAGATCCCATGGAAGATGACACAAACCAAGTGAGACTCTGGATTATTGTGGATGTAACACTGTGATAATCATTCATGTGCTCACCCATTCATTCATTCGACAGCATACCTTTACTGCATTCTCATGTCTGGCTAGTGGGAACTGAAAAGTAGGACGATGGAGCACATAATGAGATAATATATGTTAAAATCCTTTGAAAAGTATAAAATGCCAAAGAAATGACACAGTTGATGATGATGGTGATGCAATCATGGCCTATTGGGGAAAAGGCAACATAGTATCTTTAAATAAAGGAAAATCATGTCTGTCCATTAAGTATAGAAAAGGGATCATTTATTCTCATAACTTATTTAGATTTTCAAGTAGCTAGAAAAGACTCTGCAGAAAGTCAATTTTTCAGATTCAAATCAGTTCACATAGGATTATGGGGGAATGCTTTGCTTAAGTGAGAAACAGGTAAAAAGAATAACTTTTTTGGTACAGAGAAACCTTGATTAGAATAATCTTATTTAGGAGTTCCCGTCGTGGCACAGTGGTTAACAAATCCGACTAGGAACCATGAGGTTGCGGGTTCGGTCCCTGCCCTTGCTCAGTGGGTTAACGATCCGGCATTGCCGTGAGCTGTGGTGTAGGTTGCAGACGCGGCTCGGATCCCGCGTTGCTGTGGCTCTGGCGTAGGCCGGTGGCTACAGCTCCGATTCAACCCCTAGCCTGGGAACCTCCATATGCCGTGGGAGCGGCCCAAGAAATAGCAACAACAACAACAACAAAAAGACAAAAAGACAAAAAAAATTAAAAAAAAAAAAGAATAATCTTATTTAGCAATTTTATAAATCACTCAGAAGATTTCAGAGGGAAGTCTTCCTGTTTGCAGACAACCCAACTTCCAGACAACCAAATAACAAGGTGGCTGGCATCCATTAGATCGCATGAAGCTGCTGCATGAAAATTGCTACGTTGTTTTAATCATGAGGAATGAAAGGGGGTGTATAAGGAGAAAATCATGGAACAACAGTTTTGAGAGGATGGGTTCCAGTGAAAAAACAGAACAGAACCTGTCGTGACATTATTGTCTTTGCTTGTTTGTGCAGGAACATGGTCGTGGGTTTTCAGGCCATTCTTTCTTCGACTGACTTTTAGGCAAGTCTCAATTATAGTCAAACTAGTAGACAATGGAGGGAAAGGAGGGTTGAAATCCAAATGCTGCTCAAGCATTTAGGGACTCGGAGAGCAAACTTATCAAAAAACTCTCGCGGAGAGAACAAAACAAAACAAAAAGCCAGCCACAATGCCCTTTCCTGCGACATTTGCAGACAAGTAGCAGAATTACTTGATCTGATTTCTGTTTCATTTTATTTCTCCTGTCCATCAACTGGCAGAGATGCTAAAGAACAATGAACAATTACATGTTCAAAAAGCAAGCAGAGAGGCAAAGAGGAGGAATAAAAGGCCTGTTTAATCTTAAAATTAGATAAGTAATATTTGAATAATTATGCTTTCACTAGAATAATAGCATAGCTCCTGTCCATAACAGACCCTTGATAAAAGTTTGCTTGAGTGAATGAAAGAGCCAGCTGGATTTTTTTAATTGCAAAAAGTCATTAAATTAATTATAGAATAGAAAGTTCATATAAAATACATAACTCGAAAATATAGCACATTCAAGAAAATAAGACACATCTCTTTGACATGTGTTCATTTGTGAAGATTCCTAGAGTTGTGTTCACAGTTTAACCCTGCTGAATTTATAGATCTACATATATACATATTCATATATTTGAATAATTTTGCACATACTCAGTTTGGGATGTATTTATTCAGCCTGATCACACTGCGAAGTCTGAGGTATTTGATGAGCATAAACCCAGCCACAGCACATGGAGGATAAAGCTCATATTTCTAAATCTGTTTGCAATTCTGAGAAATTCTGGTTAGTTCAAAAGAGTTACTTCTGTTGACAGGGATCCAACTGGGGTTTAAGATATTATGACACATACGCTCTTAACAGATAAAAGCAAGAAGAAAGACAGCGGCGCTAAACAAGAATGTCAGGATGAATTGCACACCATTCTTTAGGATAGAATTTGGTCTTACCTGTGGGGAATCTTCTCTAATGTACAAGGCAAGAGAGGTATAATTTAAGATTTTATACTCGCGTATCTGTACCTAAAGGAAAATAAAGTTAAAAATGAGATCCTCTTGCTTTGAAAGGAACTCAAAAATGGTAAAATTAGTCAAATTTCTTTCTTTTCTTTTTTCTTATTTTGTAATTTTATGGCCGCACCCATGGCACATGGAAGTTCCCAGGCCACGGACCAAATCCGAGCCACAGGTGCGACCTACACCACAGAGATCCTTTAACCCATGGCACCAGGCCAGGATTGAGCCCACCACAGCTAAATTCTTAACCCACTGCACCGCTGTGGAAACTCCCCGAATTTCTTTTTGTATGTGGTATCTAGAGGGCCTGTGCAGGAGGCACTCATACCCTAGCCACATCTAATTATGTAGTCTATTTTTTTTTTGACTCCACCCACGGGATGTAGAAGTTCCTGGTGCCACAGCAGCGACCTGAGCTGCTGCAGTGACAATGCTGGATCCTTAACCTACTCTGCCACAAAGGAATGCCTACAGAGTCTGCTTTAATTTCTTAAGTTATGATTTCACACTCCTGTTGGCTCATTATATGTGTATAATTATATTATATATATGGAATATGTCATTATAGGTATATGCCATTATATGTATATGTCATTATAGGTGGTTAGCTCAGTTGAACAGAACATGCTACTAATAAGAGCCATGTGGCCAAATCTATTCTTCTTAAGCCATTTAGCCTTGCTTTGTTCTTGCCACATACTACAGCCATTTCCTGAAGTCATGCTTTTGGTCATAACCTAGACTGGCTAAAGAGTATAGATAATGACTCCCTCAACTAATGACAAAATGGCCCAAAGTGACTGAGAACCACGACATCATCCAGCATGTGAAGGACAGCTCAACCTTGGCATACTCTCTTCCCATCCATCCCTCAGCCCCCAAGGGGACTTTTCATAAGGTAAATCTAATCAAGCTCTGCTTTAACCCTCAGAGACATGTCCCTTTGCTCTTCAGATGATGAACCACAGTCCTCAGCCCACACAGCCTGCAGGTTATGCCCCAAGGCTTGGCCATTTCTTCCTGAGTCCATTTGATTCCACACTCTCAGTCCCATGTCACTTCTCTTAGACCCATCTCAGCCATACTGTTCTTTCTATGCTCCACAGACACACAAAACCCCACTGTTTTCCAGGGTGCCGACTTACAGGTCAAAGCATTGTGTGATTCAGGGTTTCATGTCAGTTTCCTGGGGTTGCCAGTAACCCCATGAGAAGGGACAAGGTCAACATCTGTCTCTGCTGCACATCCAGGACCAAGGAAAACTCCAGGGATTTAACAGAAATGTAAGAACTATTTGTGGATGATGGAACAACAGTCTCCTATGAATAACCGCCATGACGGTAACCTTGTTTCTCTCTTCAGGGGTGTTCTTTCAGGGTAACATTTTAACCCCTCACAGAAATGCCAGAAAGGCTCTCCTATCAGGATGCTGTCCAGCCCGATGTCTCAATGCTCTCCTCTTACTGTTCAGTTTGGTCATCATTCATCCCCTTCCCCCATCCTAATACACTAGCTTTTCTCACCATCTATCTGTTATTCATTTCAGCTTCACTGCCGCCCCACTTTTTCATCCGGCTATGGAATTTCTTATGAAATTCTAGGTTTCTTATGAAATGCCCCTTCCTTCAGGGAAGCTTCTTAGACAACCCAAGGCCACTTTTAGCTGCCTCCACACCATGTTATACATACATTTGTTTCATCACTCCTCAAATATTGTGGACTTGAATTTATTTCCATGTGTAATTTTAGCCACTTTAGGGCTCGTAGGATATCTTGTTTTCCACATAGTAGTTCAAGGTAATGTTTCAATGCTATATAAAGAGCTTTTAATAAGAAAAAAAAATTATGGCTGCACCTGCAGCATATGGAAGTTCCTGGGCCAGGGGGTCAAATTGGAGCCACAGCTGGGGCCTACGCCACAACCACGGCAACACTGGATTGGAGCCACATCTGTGACCCACCCTACAGTTTGTGGCAACACCAGATCCTTAACCCACTGAGCGAGACCAGGGATTAAACCCACATCCTCTCAGAGACAATGTCAGGTTCCTAACTCGCTGAGCCACATAGGAACTCCTTAATAAAAATTTTTAAAAATATATTGCAAGTATGCTCTCATAGCCTATTAATATTAAATATAAAACACATCATGTAACACAACATAAAATTCTACTTTATGGGTCTATTTTCTAATGGTATTTGATTTCATTTGATAACCTTATCAGCAAAAAATGTTAGCCCACTCCAGAGAGAGTTATTTATTTTTCCAAAATGTATGGATTTTAGATGGGTCTAAAAGAAAGTTCCTATTGTGGCTCAGGGGGTTAAGAACCCAACTAGTATCCATGAAGATGCGGGTTTGATCCCTGGCCTCAATCAATGGTTAAGGATCTGACGTTGCTATGAGCTGTGGTATAGGTCGCAGATGCAGCTCAGACCTGGCATTGCTGTGGCTGTGGCATAGGCCAGCAGTTGCAGCTCCAATTCAGCCCCTAGCCTGGGAACTTCCATAGGCCACAGATGTAGCCCCCCAAAAAAAAGGAAAAAAGAAAGAAAATTTTGCTGCAACAACGGCTCAAAGATGTTACTAATAAAAACAAAATTATAGGAGTTCCCATTGTGGCTCTGTGGTTAACGAATCTAACTGGGAACCATGAGGTTGCAGGTTCAGGCCCTGGCCTTGCTCAGTGGGTTAAGGATCTGGCATTGCCGTGAGCTGTGATGTAGGTCACAGATGCAGCTCAGATCTGGCATTTCCATGAGCTGTAATGTAGGCCAGTGGCTACAGCTCCGATTAGACCCCTAGCCTGGGAACCTCCATGTGCCAAAGGTGCAGCCCCAGAAAAGACCCCCCCAAAAAAACAAAACAAAATTATAGTTATCATGAGAGATGTTGGTGTGGAGCTTTCATCCGGAAGGTGTCCTCGGTCATTCAGGTTAGTTTTCAGCATAAGAGGATGTTGAACTCCCTAATTTTATTTTTTTTTCCAGCTGGAGCTGCAGCAGCCATCTTGGATCACGAGTTGACGGGGAAGGTGGAGAGCGGATTTTAGGACATGCATCAGAAAGACTGGACCCTGGGCCTAGAAGGCAGTGGGTTACTCTGCCAGCCTTCAAGAGCTGCCTGCCTGAGATATCTTTTATGAAAAGGGAGAGGTCAGGTCAGCTTCTGTCTTCTTTCAGTCAGCTATGTGAGACTTCCTATTTTGTTTCCTCGAACATAGAATCCTATCTGAAATAGGTAGAAAGTCCAGAGAAACCGTATGTAATGTAAAAATTAAAGTTGAACATGAAAAAACATCTAAAACTATTAAAACAACCATATGGGGAGTTCCCGTCGTGGCGCAGTGGTTGATGAATCCGACTAGGAATCATGAGGTTGCGGGTTCAATCCCTGCCCTTGCTCAGTGGGTTAAGGATCCCACGTTGCATGAGCTGTGGTGTAGGTCGCAGACGCGGCTTGGATCCCGCATTGCTGTGGCTCTGGTGTAGGCTGGCGGCTACAGCTCCGATTAGACCCCTAGCCTGGGAAACTCCATATGCCATGGGAGCGGCCCAAGAAATGGCAAAAAGACAAAAAAAAAAAAAAAAAAAAAAAAAACCCATATGGGAGTTCCCATCGCGGTGCAAGGGAAACGAATTCAACTAGGAACGATGAAGTTGTGAGTTCGATCCCTGGCCTCACTCAGTGGGTTGTAGATCTGGCGTTGCCGTGAGCTGTGGTGTAGATCAAAGACGCAGCTCAGATCTAGCCTTGCTGTGGCTCTGGCATAAGCCAGCAGCTGTAGCTCCAATTCGACCCCTAGCCTGAAAACCTCCATATGCCTTGGGTGAGACCCTAAAAAGCACATATACACAAAAAAACCATATGTACTAACATGATAAAGATTAAGAGCCATTAAGATGCAGAAAATAATATAAAGACGGAACAGATTATAGTGTCTGAAAATGGTTCAATGTGAAGAAAAATGTTAAAGACAAAATGAACGTAATTTAACAAAAGGCTTTCGTTTCAGACAAACGTGTTGCATAAACAAAATTGAAACCAACCTAGATATCCAACAAGTATCGTGTTTCTCCCACCAAGTTTCTTTTAAAAGGATCTCTGTTAATTGAGGTTCCCACAGATAACCTGAAAGCAGAGGCTTATCACATAACTTTATGCAACTGTTGACTGGGTTTAGTTTTATTCACTATCTAAGAGGTAGGGGGGTGTGGTCATGAAAACAACTGTTCCATCCAATATATGAGTATAAAAATTTCACATGTCTAACCAGCAGCCATGGGACAAGGATTAGAGAAGAATGTCTAGGAATACACTGGAAATTATTACATATTCTTCATGGACGCTAATGTTGGTAACTATAATGTTTTAGCATAACATAATACCTGTTAGCCTAAGAAACTCAAAATCCAATTTGTTCTTTATTTGGAAACAAAATAGCACAATTTTTTTAAAGGTCCCAGGTTGTACAGTCTTTTTCTCAGCCTTAGTTTGTTTTGCAATCTGGGGTTTAAGGAAATGTTTCAGTAAAGTGCAGCTTTTGGTATGAGTTTCCTTTCAACATTGAAGTCAATAGACCTCAAGGTTTTGAACAAAATTGCCTTTTCTTGGGATTAAGAAATGGATGGATTCTAAACCGAGCTTAAGCTGGCAGTGTTCAGAAAGGACCAGTGAATAAATCTGAGGGCACAGGGCTCACAGCACAGCTGGTCCAACTCCCTCCCCCATTCCCCTGGTATGTGAAGGGCAACATTTTCCAAAAATTCAGGCTCTATTAAAATATGTAATTTTTCTTCTCTAAGTGTGTCTCAGAGCTATAACACAAAGAACAAATATATCACTAAATTCTGCTGATTAGCCTATTTCAAATCAGGATGATTATTTGTAGAAAAATACACAATAATTTCTGTATAATGACTCTCTTATTTAAGATTATCATAGCGATTTTCCCTAGAGTTCATTATTAAATGTGCATACCCATATCAGTAGTTGGAAAAAACTGTAAGAACATGAACATAATATTCCTCACCTACCCTCTAACCTCTTGATCCAACCTTTAACTTATACAATATTAATGATGCTGAAGGTTAATTATTTCTGAAAAGGGAAATAAAGCCATAAAATAAAAATACCAATGTTTAGTTAAACTACTTGAAGCCTTAACCCAGTTTCTTCATCTCTGACTCTCACTGGCTGGCTTTCTCCACCACATCTTCCTGATACTGGCCCCTCCGCCTCCCTCACCCAGGCAGGCTTGCTGGCGACTCCTCGGTCCTAATGCCCATCGCATCCCATAGAATCAAACCATCTTGACACGGACTGATGGTGCCTTTCACCTCCAGGGAGACAGCGGCTGAAGACGTAGCCAGGTGGCCTTCATGTGGGACTGGGGCAGGAAGGCCAGGGTAAAGGAACTCCCACAGCACAAACAGGTGGCAGCAAGAAGTGACAGAATGAGGAGCAACTTTGTGAATTGGAAGTCAAGGTAGTATAATCCCCAAGATCCATTAACAGAAAGATAAATGGATCTGATCCAAATGAAACACCCAAGATCCTGCCATTGCGTCTCCGTGTTTGAATATAGACTGATATGCGCATGTCCGGTGCACGTGCACACCCAGCATTCTTACCAAGAGATCTGTTCTAAAGAAGTAACTTTCCCAAATAACTCAAGTTTTACCTTTTTTTAGCAGCAAAATTTTTGTGTGTTAACCCCATCACAATTAAGCTTTTTAAAAATTTTATTACATGTGTTACCTTCATAAATAAAGCGCACTGGAATACAACCTCATCTCTTTTGAGAAGGTGGGGTCATTGCTCTGAATATGGCTACGCCCTCCCTGCAAAATTAAAATAACCTTGTAGTCATTGAGCCTGCAACCTCGAGTGCACCCGGTCTCTGGTCTGCTGGCCTCTGCTTTTATTTTGGCCTGAGAGGCACTACCCTACTCCATAATTATTGTACCTGAACCCACATCCCTGGTTCTGAAGGCGATTCTTTGGTACCGAAAAAAGAACAAGGTGATTTTGACAGATTTTCTCATTGTTGTTCAACTTTTTCTCTAACTTCTGGGCTCACTGCTGTGTTCCACAGACTCAGAGCTAATGACATTCCCACTGCTCCGGATCAGTCCGTCTGTAAACTATGGAAGCTCTACTGTACAAAACCACCAAGAGTTTGGTGTTAATTTAGGAGACTAAAAGTAGACTTTTGTCTAAAAATACTGTTTCCAGTGGCCTAAAAATCCCATCCTTAGGGATCCTCATTTGTGTTAACATGTGATCTCTATCAGGTCACTAGTTTGAAGGACAACCCACCATCCAGGAAGCATGTTCTGAAGGAGAGAAGACAAGCCCTGAATCCTGGTGGAAAGGCCAACGATATTCTGGAAGAAAGGGCAACCTGAGAGGGAGAATCTGATTGAACACCTTTAGAGATCAAGGGTGAGGCTGGCAACCACTGAGCATCTGGGAGGAAGGCCAACAGTAGGGTCACAGACAATGAAGAATCCTGGAGGTCACCTCTCCCAGCCTCCCCTGCACCGTGCAGGGGAGAGGCATACAGGGAGGGGGTGTCCGAGGAAGTGAGACCACCCCTCACACAGAGCCTCTGAAATACACCTAGAGAGATGCTGCTGTGGAAAACAGCTAAATGTACCCAAAGCGGGTTAGAAAATAATGGGGTTGCTTAAGCCTATGCCTCTGTTAACCCAGATGGACCAAGCAGCAGGTGCAGTAAGAACTCAATAGCTGAAAATATCACTAATAGTTCTGTTTAGAAAGAATTATTGCTGAATTTCAACCACAGTTTATTATTTTAAAAAATGCACTTCACTCATGACATGTAAAGTTGTTCTTCTGGCCTTATAAACCATTCTCCTGGTAAGTGTTGGGGAAGTATTAGCAGCAAGAACCTACCTTCAATATTTTGATTAGTTCTGCTTGGCTTGTGCAAAATTGAACACATTAAATAGAGCAGTGACTTTATAGTGACTTAGCAATTATTCTGCCATCATATTGCCCCCAAATTTTACCAAATAAATGTTTTAAAGAGACCATCATTAGATCCTACCAATTTTATTCCCAATAAATGCTCTGATGCATTGTTTTGAATATACCTCTAGAAACACTGCATGGCTGGAATCCATAAGCAATGTAATTGTCCTCATGCTCTCAGAGTAGAAATTTCCCCCCAGAGGTCACACTAACTCAAGCAGACATGAAACAAAATCATTCTGGACTGAAAAAGTTGGGGATTTATATGTTCGAAAATAAGCACAGATATGGGAAGAAGACTGTCAGAAACAGAATAAAATTAAATCTGATAGACATACAATGGGATGAAGATAACATTAGGGATATGAGAAAATTCTACAGTTTCTTAGCATTTTATGGTCTCTCAATGAAGAACATGCAGACTACCTGCGTGTTTCAGCCATCAATTGCTGAGTCACAAAACTCCCCAAAACGTAATGTCTTAAAAAGAGGAATGATAATTAAACAAGATTCTGCGGGCAGCCTGTGTTTCTTCTGCTCCATGTGATGGAGGCAGGAGTTAGTTATGGCCTAGAAGGCCCAAGAAGGTGGGGGGCTCCTCCAGACCCTCTTCCAGTGATCTCTCTCTCCAGCAGGAGAGTCTGAGCTTCCTTGCAGCGTGGCAGGAAGGGGGTCCCGAAACACAAAAGCAGGAGTTTCTAGATCTTCGAAGAGCTGGGTCCAGGACTGCACAGCATCGCTTCTGCCACTATGGAACTCCCAGATTAGAATGCAGACTAATTAACACCCTCCCCCAAATGCCTCACACTTCTTTTTAGCATCCAAGACAGCAGACACACAGGAAACAGGAACCTACCATAACACCAAAAAGCAAGGGCAAGCAGCGAGAGCACCTCAGGGTGAAGAAAGGCTGCAGACTGTCCATGGGAAGATGGAACATGCCATGAATGGCCAACAAGGATTCTACCTCCTGAGTCAAAACGATGAGGCGCCAGAGATACCAATTCCTAGCAACAACTCCCGATGTGGAAAAAAATTTTTGAGGGCTGCACCCACAGTATATGGAAGTTCCCAGGTTAGGGATTGAATCCACCCTACATCACATCTGCAGCAATCCTGGATCCCTTAACCCACGGCACCAGGCCAGGAATCAAACCCACGACCCAAGCCACTGCAGTCCGATTCCTAACCCATAGTGCCACAGTGAGAACTCCCTGGTGTGGGAATTTGAAAGCTGCACGAACCTAGAAACAATAAGTACAAGACATAAGAGGAGGCTCCCTTGTGGTGCAACAGGTTAAGGATCTGGTGCAAGCCAACCGCGGGCACTAGTTTGATCCCTGGCCAGGGAACTTCCACATGCCACACGCTTGAGGCCAAAAAAGAGAGAGGGAAAAATCTCGTGCAGAGGCATATTAAAATAATAAGAATTAAAGACTTCTGTTTTGTTTTCTACTCTGGCTACTCTGTGCCATGTTTTTATCACATGCCACCAAGCACATGATACAGGGACACAGGTTATGGATGGTGGGATGAATACCTATCTCTCTGGCTGGCTCTCAGCATAAACAGGCTGGGGGGAGGGAGTCCACTTGGCTTGCTGAGCGAGGACACACTGCAAACCATCCCCACAGGGCATTCTGGTCTGAGAGCAGAGGAGCCGGGCTTGAGGCCCAGAGTCTGGTTTTGAAGAAAGACACATGAATTGAAAAGGATTCTGCAAAGGGTCAAGAGACCCAGGAAAACCACCATCTCAAAGTCAGTCCCGGTAAAAGCCCCAGGTCCCTAAGAGAGCCACAGCCATGAGTGTAAAGGCAAGGAAGTGTCCCAGCAAATCCAACTCTCCCAACGCAGTCCATCCATCAGCCTAATCCTATCCAGAGTGTTCAGAAATGGCAGTTATCAGCTTCTCAGGCGTCTAAGCATCTGCGGTGTACTTTGTGCAATGAAATAAAACATATTTTTAATATTTGGCCGAGGCTTAAATCCTCAAGAGCCAAGATTCAGAGCAAATATTTCCACATTAATTGAAAATTTTATTGTCAAATATATTTCATGGTTTATTCATGCAGAGTAGTGCTACTTGTCTTCTACCATTCGGTCCAGGGATTTCACGGAGAAGCCAGAGGCTATTTTCAAAATTGGGGTGACATTTAAAATCAGGGTGACATTGTTTTTCTCACATGCAAAAATAATGATTTCTTCCTTTATGCTGAAACTCTTCTCCACTGGGTGATCTTGCTGATAATAACATCTTCTCTGCTCAGCTCAGAGGATCCAAAAAGAGAGAAAACACGTGGATCCGCTACATAAACTGTAGAGGGTTTTATAAATATTGTAGATCATCATCATCATCATAATTATTATTATTATTCATCCAAAGTAAGGCTTGAGTACCAGGGATTCATGGAGATGTAGAACTCAATTGAGGAAATTAAATTTGAAATGTACACAGAGAGGAGAAAGAGAGACTACCCTCTGATTAAGGCATTGTTCCGGGATAAGAGGGTCTGGGTTCTGCTGCCTTCCATTTAATCTTGTGCACGTCACTTAACTGATGTAAGACCCAGGCTTTTTGCTTTTCTACTCAAGTTTGCCTCTATCCAAGGAGCAAGTCAGTCACAAAGGTGATTATTACAAGGAACTTGCAGCAGATTATCAGAGCAATGCTTATGGCCATTCAAACAGGCTCATTCACATAGTTTTTTGTGTTGGGAACATGACTTCCAGGCTTAAATATTGTTTACACATGTTTTTTAGAAGTTCCTTAGACATCAAAGAACACTTAAAAAAAACAGATTTTGATGAGTCAGGAGTAAATAAATCAAAACCATACAGATTATCAGAACCATACAGATTAAATATCTATGAGGGTAAAAAAAAAAAAATCTAAAAGAAATATGCTAGAGAAAAAATTCATTTGAGATCATCCAAGCCATTTTTTAAATATTTATTTTTCAAAATTTACCTAGTGCAGGATCTAAAATGAAAAGCTTCTTTAGGACTCAGATGATAGACCCATTGGCAAAGTTATTTGGGGGCATGTATAGAATCCCTAGTGACTGAACTGATGACACAGTGTTCCAGGATTTCTGTGGCAGATATGATTACCTCATTCCACAATATTTACAGCCATTTTCATCCAGCTAATCTCAATAGAGGCATATCACAGCATTGATGGTATCAACAATTTAAGTTTCTTTTAATTAATCCTTTCCCTGCCAGAGCAGGGAGTGGATAGTGTTTCTCTGATCTAAGAGGATCATGGAGTTCTTTGCAGGTGTCCTATCCTAGAGTAACGCTTTTCAAATTCAGATATCTTGGCTCTAGGAGTATATATCTTTGGATGCCCAGAGGGTCAAGGATACCAGTGTGAAAATGTTGGTGTTGTCTCAAATGTAAATGTAATCATAGACCTTGAAAGTACAGGGCAATACTTGATCATAAAGTGGTCACCTCCAGGATCCAAAGCATCCTTACAGTATTTTTGGTTCTATTTTAAGGACCTTCATATTACAAACACAATATAAAAATGTTCTTAGAAGAGAATTAGACCTTAGGAAAGAGCACCGACAACTCAAGAAACACCACTCCAGAAACTACAGTTAGTCAATTACAATTTAATGAAAATTTGCCTTACTTTAGATGTATTTCTAGAAAATAGACTCATCACTGTTCTATCCTTCTTAGTTATCATGGTGAATGTTAAGTAAATAGCAACAAATTTGTCTATGTAAACCAATAAATTAAGGAGGAAATTAATTTCTAACTAGAGTTAGGAATAAACCCATTGTCGGTCTGTCCATCATTCACCAGCTTTGCAAGGCCACCATACTCTAATCGTCACTCTGTTCTTAGCACTGAACCTGGATGTGCTCACTGGGTTTTCTAACTTATCAATATGTCCAGGATGTCCTTTTGTTAACTGGGGGACAGAAGACAATGTTACTCTACTAGAAAATGTTTTGACCAAGAGTAGAATTTATTGGAAATTCTAGGTCCGTGTGGTCCAATCTGATTCTCAACAATTTTCATCACCGAGATTAATGGACTGACCCTGAGGTCAACTAGAAAGCTGTTGAGAGAATTAATAGGCTCAGATATTTGTGGAAACTTGCTTTTTAAGCCAGTTCTTCAAGGTAGGACAATGAATCCATTCAATAAGTGTTTGTTGAGTATTTCTATTTATATCCATAAAAACTTACTTAGTAATCATGAATAGGTAGAATTTTAGGCTAACAGATGGACATAATACCTTCAAAATATCTTCTGGATGCCTCTTGGTAAATGTGTGATCTTTGAAACAGGTAAGTATGTAATTATAAAGTTAATGGTTGATGAGATTTCTCCAGAGAGAAAATAATTAATTGTATTATACACAATCTCCAGAAAGTTGTCCTCCCACGGGTATAATTTTCATTTTGCTCAGTCGTGAAGTATAAACCTCCCATTTAAATTGTTCAAAAGCAGCTAGCTCTGTACTTTATTGGGGGTAATTAATTCAATAGCTTTCTGCTATTGAGTACTATTGTTCCATAATGACACAAATACTGTAAAACTATTAATAGTCCATGCTGTAGTCCTGTAGAAGCTACTTATTTGGAAATATCTATTAACCAAGACTTGTGTACATGTACAGTACAATGGAAATTGATGTTTTTAATCATGTCCTGAAGGCACCTGGAGATCTCAAAAAGGCTTTTAAAACATGTCACTAAAGCATGAAGCAATTAAGTCAATCAATCAGCAGACAGTACTATACTCTATACATAAAGACAATACAAACACATGCTAAGATGTGGTTTCCACTTACAAAAATCTTATACCCACCCAACAAATCTTTAATAAAGACAATGTGAAATGTTAAAAAGAGAACTTTTGCCCTCATCCCAATATCCTTTTCTGGCCCTCCTGCCCACAAATGAAAAGAAGTTGTTATTGGCCAAAACTTGGGCTTTTTACTGGGTTCTGTTTCCCAGGAGGAGAAGCCCATGCTCTCAGCCCACCTTTCATTCCTGCCTCACTGATGTCAGCCAATTTCTCAGACCCAGTTACCCTGGATTCAGAAGAGAGGTTTCAAGCCTGAGCCATGTTCTCCTGTACAGATATTATTACCCAGGAGAACTGTGCTAGAAGAAATGGGATGATTATCAGCTATTAGCACATTAGTACTTTATTAAGAATTGTTTTATATTAACCTCTTTTCCATGAAGCTATAGAGGAAAGAGGGATGAGTTTACCAAAATGAGTTTACCAAGATCCCACTCTGAGCTGCTAACATGGTATTTGAATGTAAAAGCAAGTTTGCATTTATTTGTGTTATCATAAAGTTACTATATGCATTTAACTTCCCCCAGCTTTATTGAGATATAATAGACATATAACATTGTGTACTTTTAAGACGTACCAAGTGCTGATTTCATACACTTATCTGTTGCAATATGACTACCTCTGTAGCCTTAACCAACATCTCCATCACATCACATACTTACCATTCCTCTTACGGTGAGAACATTTAAGATCTATTTTCTTAGCAACAATTAAGAATAGAATACAGGAGTTCCCGTCGTGGCGCAGTGGTTAACGAATCCGACTAGGAACCATGAGGTTGCGGGTTCGGTCCCTGCCCTTGCTTGGTGGGTTAACGATCCGGCGTTGCCGTGAGCTGTGGTGTAGGTTGCAGACGCGGCTCGGATCCCGCGTTGCTGTGGCTCTGGCGTAGGCCGGTGGCTACAGCTCCGATTCAACCCCTAGCCTGGGAACCTCCATATGCCGCGGGAGCGGCCCAAGAAATAGCAACAACAACAACAATAACAACAACAACAACAAAAGACAAAAAAAAAAAAAAGAATAGAATACAGCACTGTTAACTATATTCACTATGCTATGTGTTAGATCCCTAGAATTTATTTATCTTCTAACTGGAAGTTTTTACCCTTTAACCCACATCTCCCCCATGTGCACTGAATACTTATTTTAATTGTAGTTGGGAATGTGATTTCTATACACTACTTTTGTAAACAATATTTATAGATGTCTTTCCTTAGCTTCCATATCTTATGAGGAAATGCGAGAAAATGAAAAGGAGATGGCAAGACACAACATGAATGAATTCCTGTCTGACCGAGGTTCTCAACTAACCCTGCCTCCCTCTTTCCTCCTCTTGACTACAGGAACTTGAAGGGAAATTTGTGTCATTTCAGTACTTAACTCAGTGGCTGACACTTGCTTAAAATGCTTGTTGAATGAATGAATGAATTTCTAACCAGGGTTCAGAAAAAATTAGATAAGGTGTGACCCAGTATCCACTAAGAAATAGAACAATCTTTCAGGACTTAATGGATGAACTGAGAAGAAATTACTGAGGTATTTAGTCTATGAGTGTCTCTCTTTCTCCTTTCCTGTAATATTCACGTGTGTTTGTATACATATATATGGGGGGGGGTTCTGAACCATTTGAATAAGCTGCAGGTATCACAAAGCTTTAAACTTAAATCTTCAGTCTTTGTTTTCTAAGAACAAGGATATTTTCCTATATAACTACAACACAGTTATCAAGATCAATATTTTTCGAACTGATTATTCAATGGGCCAACCATGCTCAAATTTTAGCAATTGCTCCAGTAGTGGCCCCTACATGTCTTATTTCCTGGTCCATGACCACACATTGCACTTACTTGTCTCATTTCCTTTCATCTGAAATAGTTCCTGAGCCTTGTTTTGTGTTTCTTGCCTGCGATGTTTTTGAAGTATACATGCATTATTCTGTAAGAAGCCTCTCAGATTGGGTTTGCTATTTTTGAGATGTAACTTGAGACATGTTACAGGACCCCATTTGCCCGAGTAGACCTGTCCTGTCAACATGCCCAAGTATCTGGGAGGCCCAACATGGGGACAATTGCTCTCAATTGAGACACTCTTTCCCGAACATTCCTAAGTCATTTATATTAAGTCAGTGCTTCAAAACTCAGTATCGCATTTTATGATGATATTAGTTATGAAATAGGCTATCCAGCTATAAAACAGATCCAACCCTGGCATAAGCTGAAGTTCATTTCCCTCTCATGTAACAGACCAGGGAGGAGTGTTTCAGAGCTGGTGGGGTGTCCCTGACACATTTAATAAGCAGCTTCGATCTCTGGTGCAGAACAGCTGCTCCAGGTCTTCCTGTCCAACCAGTGGGAAGGGCCAGAGCTGTGCACACACATCCGTTTTCAGAGAGATGAACAGGAGATGTGGTGACATCACTCCTGCTTATACCCACAGCGCAAAACTTAGTCCCACAGCACACGCCAGCCTGCAAAACAGACTGGGACACGGGTCTCTCATGGATTGCCATGTACCCTGCAGTCCCATTACCAAGTCAGAAAGAATGATGCTAGTGAGCATCAGACAACCCGATTTGGAAACTATTCACACATGAACACTTCCTGATTAGCAGATTGTCACATAAAGAGTCCAGTATCCAAAGGTACAGCATGTGCAGGTGAAAGGGATTTAGCAAAAAGCCCATCTTATATAAAATCTGCCTAGGCAATATGTCCCCAGATGGGAAAATGTAAAGGTAATTGCTGAGATAGGAAACCTCTTGAAGATCCATGAGATGCTTGGAAAAAAGGTTCTGTCAGTCATGTCTCTCAACCTTATTTCTTGCCAAGCACCATCCCTTGGATATGACACTCCAGTGACACAGAATCACACGTGGTTTTCTCTACACACTTGTTGCTTCATGCGCTTTCCAACTTACACCTCCCTTGTACTTTTGTGTGGAAGGTCCTCCTTGGCACCACCACTATTCGACTGGCTAAAACCAGCTCATCATCTTTCAGCAGACATTCAAATCTCACCTCTCCTGAGTAAGCTTTCCGGACTCCAGGAATACAATGAGTCCTTTCAGAGAGCGCACTCTGACAGGTCTCAGTGCCCTGGTGCACTTACAGGTCTGGCTCACCCCGCTGGATGGTAGGCTTCTTGAGGTTGAGACTGCCTCACCAGTTTCAGGACCTTGGGCTCTGCCGTTCTAAAGCGTAGGTTCATGTTGATTACTTTTCCCACATGTTGGAGGCTGACCACAAGGAGAAAAGTAGGATGTCGTAGCATCAATGGAAGGCATTCTGGGACATTAGGATGGCAAGGCTGAAAATAATTGATGGCTGAGGGAAAGAAGCCAGTGGAGTGTGAAAAACCATGGACACAGAAGAGAGAGAATAACCCATTCAAGAAAAGAGAAGGCAGTAGAAATAAGAACGTGAGTCTGGTCAAAGAATACCTTGGCTTGGAAATGCCAATGAAGAGACAATAGAGTAAGTTTCAGAGAAATGCTGAAGTAAGGAGATGGCAAACTGAAGTTCCTTGTTGTATCAATTCACTCATCAATCAAGAAGTCGGGTACCAAATTCCTTTCAAGTTTTATGTGTTTATGTTAAGAAATTAAGTTTTAGGGAGTTCCCTTCATGGCACAGTGGTTAACGAATCCAACTAGGAACCATGAGGTTTCGGGTTCAATCCCTCGCCTTGCTCAGTGGGTTAGCGATCCAGCGTTGCCGTGAGCTGTGGTGTAGGTCGCAGAAACGGCTTGGATCCCGAGTTGCTGTGGCTCTGGCATAGGCTGGCAGCTGTAGCTCTGATTAGACCCCTAGCCTGGGAACCTCCATATGCCGCGGGAGTGGCTCAAGAAAATGAAAAAAAAAAAAAAGAAAGAAAAGAAAAGAAATTAGGTTTTAAATTTGACTTCCTACCAAAATACACTTGAGCAAAGGAAGGTCTGTCCTTAATTTGAGACCCAAATTCTTTTTATTGTAGCATTTTTATTGGAAACTTGACCTTCACATAGAGTTCTGGTAAAACTTAGCAGTTCTTGTCGATAGTGACTTTTATATAATTGGCATAATTTTAGGAAACGAATTGAAGAGGAATGTGAAGTGAAAGCCTTGATAAATGCATTTGATTCTGATAAGTGGTGACAAAGCTCAGATATTTTCCCCGGATGACTTTTAAAGCTTTTCTTTAGAAAACTGAGTTGTTCGATAATAGTAAATATTGGCACTGCCTCAGCAATGGTTGGTTGGCGGACTCATACTGGGCAGAGGGAAAGGGTTTTTTTCATCTCTCCTTTCCATTGGACCCCTTCTTTCGTTCCTGTCAAGAGCTCTGTCATTTGGTACAAGTTTTCCTGAAACCAGCACCATCTAGGCTATGCCAGGCCAGCCTATTTTATTGCCTTGGGTGCCCTCACTAGCCCCATGAGCCAAGATGTACTGCCGTTAATGTCACCTTTGATAAAGGGGTGTTAATATTCCTTTGATAAAAATCGGCCGACCCCGAATCAGCATGGTAGTAACAATTAAATGATACCATCAGCAACTCAGGTGAAATGTGCTCTAGAGTGGAGCCCAGAAGGGCCTCTCCTGGAACTTTCTTTCCAATTAATTCAGGGGATCCTTCAAACTTTCTGAAGAGAAGCATTTCTGCTTTCCTTTCAAACTCAGTGGAGTTTAGCACTGAATGAGGGCTTTTTGCAGTACAGCTGTGGCTGGCAAGAGACAGAAATAATGAAGTAATAATAGTTGGTATTTACACAATGCCTGTCGTGGGCCAGGCATTGGCTACTCCCGTTACATTTGTTAATTCCTTTTATTTGCACGACCCCACGTTGTCTAGATGGCCTGTGTTCACTACTCAGCCATAGAAAAGAACAAAATAATGCCATTTGCAGCAACAGGGATGCATCTAGAGATTCTCATACTGAGTGAAGTAAGTCATAAAGAGAAGGACAAATACCATATGATGTCACTTATATGTGGAATCTAAAATATGGCACAAGCGAACTTACCCACAGAACAGAAGCAGACTCACAGACATAGAGAACAGACTTGGGGTTGCCAAGGGGGAGGGGGGGATGAAGTGGGACAGAGAGTTTGGGCTGGTAGATACAAATAATTACATTTAGAATGGATAAGCCATGAGGTCCTGCTGTACAGCACAGGGGACTCTTAACTAGTCTCTTGAGATAGAACATGTTGGAAGAGCATATGAGAAAAAGAGTATATATATATTACTGCATCACAATGCTGTACAGCAGAAACTGACACAAAACTGTAAATCAACTATATTCTAATAAAAATAAAATTAAATTAAAAAAATAAATAAACAGATGAGGAGGAGTTAACAAGTGTGTCGGTGGAACTCCTGACACTACATGGAGACACTGCCCCCAATGTTTCCAGGAAGAAGCTGTCTGTGATTCCCTTCAAGTCCCAGGGGACTGCAGCCCTGACCTTGACTCACACCCAAGTCCACCTGCCTGCCAGATTCCATGCCTAGAGAGTTCCAGGTGCCCAATCTCTCTGCTATAAGAATTACAGCCATCAGGAAAATTTACACAAATCATTTCATTATTTCACTATGAGAGTCTTATAAAAATAAATCAAAGCCGTGTAGTAATAAACACATCACAGCTCTGTTTACAATAGCCAAGATGTGTAAATAACCTAAAGGTTCATCCTTGGATGAAGGGACAAAGAAAATGTGGGGCATACATACAATGGAATACTCTTCAGCCTTAAAAAAGAAGGAAATCTTGCTGTGGGTGACAACATGGATGAATCCTAAGGACATGAGGCTAAGTGAAAAAAGTGAGTAAACACAGAAGGACAAATTCCATATAATTCTATATATCAGAGGGACCTAAAGTAGTCAAAATCAGAGGAGCAGAGAGAAGAATAATGGTTGCCAGGGTCTGAGGAGATGAGATCTGGGAAGCTGCTGATCGATGTGCATAAACGCTGTTTTTCAAGATAAGTTTGTTTTTCATTAATAAGTTTTCAAGATAAGTTTGTTTTTCAATAATAAGTTCTAAAGGTCTGAGGTACAGCCCTGAGCCTGCAGGCAACACTGTATTGTGTACTTAAAAATCTGTCAAGGAGTTCCTGTCGTGGCTCAGTGGTTAACAAATCCGACTAGGAGCCATGAGGTTGTGGGTTCGATCCCTGGTCTTGCTCAGTGGATTAAGGATCCGGCGTTGCCATGAGCTGTGGTGTAGGTTACAGATGCGGCTCAGATCCCATGTTGCTGTGGCTCTGGTGTAGGCCGGGGGCTACAGCTCCGATTGGACCCCTAACCTGGGAACCTCTATATGTCGCTGGAGCAGCCCAAGAAATGGCAAAAAAGACAAAAAAAAAAAAAAAATCTGTCAAGATGGTGGCTCTTATGTCAAGCATTCTTACATACACACAAACACCTTTTTTCATTAAAAGCAGAGAATTTCCTTTAAAATATGTATTATATTAAAACTCATGTCCTTAAACTTGAAAAACATGTTTTGTACTCTTCAGTGTATGCGAGCACACACACACACACACAGACGCACACACGCACACGCGGGCACACGCACACACGCGCACACACGCGCACAAATGATTTATCTCTAATAACATATTACATTTACCCATTTTAATACAAATCGCATATTCTCAAGAGTTCTTGCAGCATGCAAAAAAGGACATAATTTACATAATGAGGTAAACTGATGGGAGACAGGTTGCTTTCCAGTTCAACTGGGTCTCCTTCTGAGCTGACACGAGATTCAACCTCTAAGCGGTTTTTGACATCTGACATTTGATAGCAGGCTTCGCTGTATCAGTTTTTAAAGCTCTTATCTACAACAGGTGCTCTTGCTATTTTTTTTTTGATAGTATTCTGTAGCTTATTTGGGGGGATGACTCCAGGCATATTTCCCCATCCTTCCTCTTCCCTATCTAAAGAACACTGCACTAAAACTCCCCTAAAGGATTTCCCGGGTGGTCTAGTGGTTAAGGACTTGACATCATCACAGCCACTACTATGACTCAGGTCACTGCTGTAATGCAGGTTCAATCCCTGGCCCAGGAACTTTCACATACCATGGGTGTAGCCAAAAAAAAAAAAGTTTTTTAATTAAAAAAAAAATTCCCCTAAAACTATCTCTATTCTCTGCCCTGTCTCTCCCTGTCCTAGTCTCACTATAAGAATTGTTTTTAATCTATAATAACTACAATGGCTGATTGGCCAAAACTCAAAAAGAAATGTAACATGGGTAGCCTGGCTGTTTTCCCTATTAACCACGCAGCAAAGGACTCAACCTGACAGGTTTTTCAGAACTATCTTTGCTTATCACTATCATAGTAATGATTCAAGAACAGTTAGGCTAGATGCCTCAGACTTCTCTAAACACTGAGCCAATACCATGTTCTTTTCCATTTTACGAGCCGCTGTTGACATTGAGATCTTCCATCGCCTCAGAGCCAGGCTACCTCTGTGGGAAGGACAGGCTATTTGAGTCAACAGAGTTGCTCTGACAAAAACGTGCCTAGAACATCCTCTGGTGGTGAGAGCGGGAATCATCAGCTTCAACACAAGGAAAGCGTCACGGTCCAGCCTCATCCCACGGCATCAACACATCCCTGGGCACGTACTTAACGACAGAGAAATCTGCTGCCACCCAGACAGCTTGGCTACTTGGCCCCTGATGTCAGTCACTCAGCTGTGGGAGCTCTTACATGGGGTGGGCTCATCTCGTCACAGGACTTGTTTCCACTTTTTCTATCACAGGTGTAAATCTGAAAGTGAAAAGCAATGAGATCTCACAAGCCTGTTTTTAGAAAGTCTCAGGTGCACATTTCCACAAAGATAAAAGAACTATCCTTCCACAAGGATGAATATTAAAAATTCTTCCCCACATACACACCAAAAAAACAGTCAAAACCATGGAAGCAGAGTGTAGAATGGTGGTTGCCAGGGCCTGAGGGAGGGGAAATGGGCAGACATTGGTCAAAGGGCAGAAATTTTCAGTTATAGGATGAATAAGTTCGGGAGTTCCCATTGTGGCTCAGAGAGCTACGTACCTGACTAGTATCCATGAGGATACGCATTCAATCCCTGGCCTCGCTCAGTAGGTTAAGGATCTGGCATTGCCGTGGCTGCAGTGTAGGTCACAGATGCAGCTTGGATGGGACCCCTAGCCCAGGAACTTCCATTTGTCATGAGTGTGGCCCTAAAAATAAAATTTTTTAAAAAATGAATATGTTCTGGGAATCTAACGTAACAGCACAGTGACCGTAGTTAATTACACGGTATTGTCTACTTGAAATTTCCTAACGAGTAGGTCTTAAGGGTCCTCCCCACGCAGACACATGAACAAGATGGTACTAAGCTTAACTTCATTGTGGTAATCATTGCACGGTGGGTACACATATCGAATCATCACGTTGCACATTTTAAATATAGAAGCCATTTTAGTTGTCAATTACACCTTAAGGAAGCTGGGAAAAAAATACACCTGTATAAGTAAAGATGAAAACCTGTTTCATAAAGAGAAACAAAATGCATTGCTTGGTTTTTGGATTTTGGTTTTGTTTTCTTTTTTTTTTTTTTTTTCTTTTTAGGACCATACCCACAGCATATGGAGGTTCCCAGGCTAGGGGTCCAATCAGAGCTATAGCTGCCAGCCTACGCCACAGCCACAGCAATGCCAGATCCAAGCTGAGTCTGCGACCTACATGGCATCTCAGGGCAACGCCAGATTCTTAACCCACTGATCGAGGCCAGGGATCAAACCTGCGTCCTCATGGATGCCAGTCAGATTCGTTTCCACTGAGCCACAATGAGAACTCCTGTTTGGGTTTCTTGATCTTGAAAACTAAACTCTAAGCTGACCAACAGGACAGTTTGAGATTCAGAAGTTTCGAAGGGACATTTCCTCACATGATGGTTGTGGTCTTCACTGCTTTGCTTCAAAGCAGAGACTGGGCTGGGTTTTTTTTCTTTTCCAAGAGCAAATTATAGAAATCAGTAAACAGTGACAGTCTTTCTGGGAAAGGAAGGGCTAAGGCATCAATTATGAATTAATTAAGCTTATTGGCAATCAAAACCTGTGAACTAGGTGAGAATCAGCATTCATCTCAACCAATGATGAAAGTGACCGAGAACATCATGCCTCCTGACACAGGCACGTGTTCTCCGTGTTTTATCACACATCAGAGAATGGATTAAAACTAATGAGACTGGCTGGTGTGGCTAATTTCCTTAATGATTTTGATTAATGTAAAGTTTAAAGAATGTGGCACACGGCTGTCTGTTGAATGTCACGGTGCTGACATTTCATAGACCCCCTGGCTCCCAGAGAGGTCCACATGCACAAGAACTGCTTTGTAAATGTTCCCTTTTAAATTCTCTAGGATGGCAAAAGGTGAACGGAACATGTTTTCTTGATTCACGGACCAGAGCATTAAACTTAAGGCAATCATACATCGAAAATAAGAATATCGAAATATCAAAGATGGGTATATCCTTTTTTTTTTTTTTTTCCTTTTAAGGGCCACATCCACAGCATATGGAAGTTCCTGTGCTAGGGAGTGAATGCAAACTGCAGCTGCGACAACACCAAATCCTTTAACCCACTGCACTGGTGAGGGATCACACCTTCACCTCAGCAGCAACCTGAGCCACTCCACTCAAATTCTTAACCCACTGCACCACAGTGGCAACTCCAAGATGGATGTAGCCTTTGTCCTATTTGGAGTGAAAGAGACACCCAACAGAACTTCCTGGACAACACACTCCTAACACTTACCCTTGTCATGGGATGGGGGGAGGAGGGGGATTCTTCAGTTTCAAACAATGAAAGCCAAGCCAAACTCAGCTAGATGGAGCAAGAGGTAGTTTATCAGAAAAATCCAGGAGAGCTCCCATGTCTAGAGGGCAGACCGAAGGACGCAGCTTGGAAAAGCAAAGAAAAGGTAGCTCTGTAGTTTCCATGGTTTCACCTCTGCCAGTACAGGATGGTGATAACAGGATGGGAGGAGGGAGATACAGAGATCCCTGTCCCCAACTTTGCTTATAAAAGGGCAAACACCTGAATTTACCATCCTACCCAGACTAGCCATGGAAAGGGAGAAGCATTTCCAAGGAGAAATCCAGCAGAGAGAGTGGTAATGTGTGCTGGGTGACCAGAAATGACAGCAACTGCCCCCCACACCAATCATGGTCACCAGACTTAGCCCATGACCTTCCCCTTCAAGTGGTTTTGGATTTGGATCACTGTGGGCTATTAACTCCACTTCAAATCCTTTGGGTGTACACTTGAAATGTTTTGCCTGTTTGTAGTAGTTGCAAAATTTTTCAATTTTGTCTTTGATCCTAACACGGCAAAAGTCCTCTAAGAAGGAAGTGAATAAAATTTCTAACCAAGGCTTGCTTCACAATTCGGGGTGTCAGGCAAAAGGACAGAGATGCCATCACTCTTGATTGACAAAGACTGCAGTCAAGTTTACAGCCGCTCATGGTGGTGTCCTGGCTGAATCACCAGGGTGATGCATAATTCAAGTAAGAAGACGTGTGGTCTCAGCCAAGAGACCAAGAAAGGTGGGGTTCTTGGAAGGGCTCCCAGTTCACCAGAGTCAGGGTCCACGCCAAAGTGAAGCCTAGAGCTGACCACATACAGCGATCCAGAGAGGAAGGACGCACCTGACGTACCAGATGCTGAGACCAAGAACAGGACTCTAAAGCTAGGCAGCATCTGTGTAGGAAGGATCGGGTTTGAACACACTTCCTACCATGACCTGCCCTGGCCATACAGGATTGCACAAAGCTGCATTTGTGGAAAGCTTTGCTTCAATGCCAATGGCTAAAGCGTACTAAATTTACAAAGTAATAATTCCCTGTGTGATGATATCTCCAGAAGGCAGGGGACTTATCAAAGGGTGCTACCTAATCTTGCCATTCAGTACACAGATGTGTGGCCTGGGTTGATGAAGTCAGAAAAAAAGACAACCAAGTATCTCTTCAGTCTTGCTTCCCCAACCCCAGCCCCGGCTCTGTCCCCAAAACCAAGGAGCAGGAAAAGGGGCATAAGGAAGTTCCCAGACTAGGGGTCAAATTGGAACTACAGCTGCCAGCCTTCACCACAGCTTATAGCAACTCCAGATCCCCAACCCACTGAGCGAAGGCAAGGATAGAACCCACATCCTCATGGGTAATAGTCAGATTCGTTTCCACCGGGCCACAACAGGAGCTCCGGGAAAAGCATTTTGAGTTCACTGAAGGGATATCGGAAAGGAGATCTCATCGTTTTCTCACATGTAAGAGATGGAAAATAGAAATCACCACCTAGAGACCTATTACTACAAGGTAATGCATTAAGCATCTTTAATATGTTTTCCTGATTTATTATTATTATTACCTAAAAAAAACATACATATGTTTATGAGTCACTATATATTTTATCCAAACATTGGTTTCCATATGCCCAAAAAACATTACTGTGTGTGCCTGGAAACGTCCCTCAAGGCTGGGGAGAAACTGTCATATACATGTAAAGCAAAGTGATGGAAGAGGTTTGCCCTGGAATAAGCTTGAAAAATGTTAGGAAATAATCAGGAGAAGGAATACAATAATCAGGATTGTATTACTTTCTCATGGGCAGAAACTGTGGCTGCTGTTTTCAGCATCATTTATCATAATGTGTCAATGGGTCTGAGAGTGATGCAAATGTTCAGCCAGAGAAATACTTTATCTCAATCGAATTAGCTAATTGTTTCCCAATTCAGATCATCAGATATTCTAACGGCTTCCATTGAATAGGTGCTCTAAGGATGGAGAGATGAGATACTTGCCTCCTGTCCTCAAGGAGGTGACAACCCAGTGCTATAGAGAAATGGTAACAGCAAGATGGAATGTGACACAGTCAGTTACACAAAGGGTTAAAAGAATAAGGAGCAGACAAGCGACATGAAATGTGATATCCTCAGAAACACACAACTGCTTGTCGCGGACATTTTATTCGGTAGGAACACTTTCTACTTGAGAACTTTACGGATTCATTCTTATTCTACAGCACATTTTATAAATAAAACAATACCCTTCATAGCAGTGGACCACGGGCTTCAGCTTGCACAAAGCTACCTAAAGAGATAGTAAACATGCAGATGCCTCTCCAACCCCCAAGCATCTGATTCCACAGGTCTGCATTTTAATGCATCCTCAAGGTGATTTTGATATGGGTCCTCGGCCCCCACTTAGAGAAATATCATTTAGACATTGATACTTTGTTTAAGGTCCTTCAAATACTTTACTCCTTTAACACTGCTGAAGTGAAATGACAAGGGTTAGGTCAAGTTTTGTAGGGTGCTTTATAAAGACCCCACCCTCCTAACAACACCCATGACACTTTCACACAACCAAGCTAACTTTGCCTGCTCTGAACATGTGGCTGCATCTTATAGGACTAATGAAGAGTTCTCAGATAAGTTCAGCACTAGGAGAGCAAAACTCACACAGCATAAAGTCTAGATACCTTTTGGCCACAGACCATTATTTGGAAAGAAGATTTAGAAGAGCCAGACACAGACATTCTTACTTCTTCACCTTACAACTTTTAGGTGCTACCTTATCATTATCTCCAAAAAAAACCTGTTATCCAGTTAATAGGACATTGATTTGTTCTTAATAAACCCATGCTGCCTATGTCTCAATTCATTTGCTGATAGAATTCTGAATAGACTATAAAAGCAAATTTCTAGAGTTAATGACCTAAAAAATTGCCATTAATTGAAGTACAAGCATTTATTTCAATTAAAGAATGTCACAATATTTAGTTTACATCTCACAGCTACCACCGTAAATCTAATCAATGGCATAATTTATACTGAAGAGCAATTTGAATAATTTAATACACTGTACTTAATGTTGGTCATTAGATGTAATTGCAAATTTATACTATTATAAATGCAATCTGTGCTGTGCTATTCTTTATTCTGTTTACTTCCTGTCATATTGTTTACTATTAAAAAAACAAAATATAGGACACCATCTCTTTTAACCAAATAGCTTTAGAGAAGAGTTAACCAGTGTCATCTCCTGGGCAAAATCTCTCTTTCATACATGACCTCATAAAAACAACAAACTTTATAAATATTTAACATGCAGTTACTTGGGATTATTCAATAAACTCAATTATCTATATTCTGAATTCTCTTTTTGTGCCAATTAGCTCTTATTAAGGCAATATTCAATTTCTACAGGAAACAAAAAAAAGTAGAAAGCAGGTGTATCGATTGCATGTCTGTGATTCACCAGTACTTCCTCCTTCAGACCCTCCCCTCTCCAGGAGATGAAGGTCAGCACCATCAGGGGTAAATGAGAAGGAGAGCCTGGACCCTTGCATGACATGGGGAGATGACACTTCCCCTCTGTGGTCTGTCCCAAACCACAATTCCAGCCAAACCATGAAAAAACATCAGACAAAACTCTATTTTGTAAAATGGAGAGACATTCTACAAAATACACGACCAGTGCTCCTTAAAACTGTCAAGGCCATTTTAAAACAAAAAACAAAAAAAGGAAGTCTGAGAACACGTCATAATCCAGAGGATACTTGACAACAAATGTGACCTGGTATCCTGAACGGAAAGGTGGAGCAGAAAAAGGGCATTGGGAAAAATTCATGAAATGTGAACTAAGTGGAGACTTTAGTTAATAATAATGTATCAACACTAGTTTGTTCATAGTTGTGACAAATGTACTACACTAACTTGAAGGGTTAACAAGAGGGGATACACTCTATACAACCCTGGGAACATTTCTGTAAATTGAACACTAATTTAAAATGAAAAGATTAACTGGGTCACTTTGCTGTGCAGCAGAAATTGGCAGAACATTGTAAATTAAATATAACAAAATTTTTTAATAAATAAAAATTTTTAAATTTTTTAAAATTAAATTAAATTTAAAAATCAAAGTTGAAAAAGACGGTAGTACTAAAGGACAATAGGAGAAAATAATTGTAACATAATCATAGAAAAATTACTAGTATCCAGAACGTGGTCTACAAACTGATTAGGAAAAAAGACAAAAAAATAGAAAAGGAAAGAAAGCACCAGAACAGGTAATTTCCCTGGAAACAAATACAAATATCCAGTAAATATGAAATTATGCTAAACATAAATAGAGATTAAGGAAACACAGATAAAAATGACCCTTTTTTATCCAGTAGATTGGGAAATGTAAATTGACTAAATCTATGTCAAAATTAGAGAAACTGCATGGCCATGTACGGCTGGCCAAGCTGTGAATTATTACAGCCTCTTTGGGGAAAAAATTGACAGTTTATATTAAAATTACAAGCGCTTAGACCCTTAAACCTAGAAATTCCAGATGTCATTATTTATCCTAGACACGGTAGAAGGACATCTGTTGTCACTGTGTGGTGGTAAAAAATTTAAAACTAAACACATACTCATAAATAGAGCAATTGTGGGAGTTCCCGTCGTGGCGCAGTGGTTAACGAATCCAACTAGGAACCATGAGGTTGCGGGTTCGGTCCCTGCCCTTGCTCAGTGGGTTGACGCTCCAGCATTGCCGTGAGCTGTGGTGTAGGTTGCAGACACGGCTCGGATCCCGCGTTGCTGTGGCTCTGGCGTAGGCCAGTGGCTGCAGCTCCGATTCAACCCCTAGCCTGGGAACCTCCATATGTCACAGGAGCGGCCCAGAAATGGCAAAAAAACAAAATAAAATAAAATTAAATTAAAAAATAAATAAATAGAGCAATTGTTAAATGCATTACACAAGATGATAGCATACCCATGAGCTAGGACACTTTCTACATATAGTAGGACATGTACTACATATATGATACATGATATAGTATCAAAAAATGGAGACCAAGACTTTGCTGAGGGGAAAAAGGCAAGCTATACAAGAGTTAAATTGATCGTGATACTTTAAAAAATAAATAGGAGGAGCTCCCGTTGTGGCTCAGTGGGTTAAGAACCCAACTAGTATTCATGAGGACGCAGGTTTGGTCCCTGGCTTTGCTCAGTGGGTTAAGGATGTGGCCTTGCCATGGGCTGCAGTGTAGGTCACAGACACAGCTCAGATCTGGTGTTGCTGTGGCTGTGGCAGAGGCTGGCAACTGCAGCTCCGATTTGACCCCTACCCCGGGAACTTCCATGTGCCATGGGTGTGGCCCTAAAAAGAAAAAATAATAATAATAAATAAATAGGAAAAAGGCTAACAAAACTGTGTTTTATCTAGGAACCCCAAAATATGTAAACACATAGAAAGTAATCTGGAAGTTGCATACTCAGTTGACAGCAGTGGGTACATCTCAGTAGTGCGGAAATGCAACTTGTGTTAAGGATGCTTGCCCAAGAGCACTCTAGCCAGGGCTGTGCTGCTACTGATTCAGCAACCAGCTCTCCCATTGCTGTATCTGCTGGCTCCTGAGTGAATACATTCACCAAGGACAAGTTCATGACTTGCAAAACCCTAATATTTTAACAACTAAGCCCATACAATGCAGCTCCAACACATTACTGACTCTAGCCCTGCTTCTTTTTTTTTTTTTTTTTTTTTTTGACTTGTGTGGTTAAAAATTATTTTAAAATAAAAAATTAAAGTACTCTATCGGTAATATTCAGAAGTAACCTAGAAACAGAAATATCCCGAATTGCATTAAAACCTCTAGAAGCCACCAAATGCTCTTGATGTCATTTAAATTTTCTGTGTCAGCAGGACTTGTACCATGGCACAGTGGGTTAAGGATCCGTCATTGTCTCTGTATCAGTGTGGGTTTGATTCCTGGCCCAGGAACTTCCAAATGCTGGATTGACCTAGCTAGCACTTCTGTTCTCACCTATAGCTCACAATTCAAACAGCAGTGTTCCCTCGCTAGTTCTAAGATCAGGTTGGCAAAGAGGAAAAGGTGGCAAATATGCCAGGGCAGTGAATGGACTATGGATGGATTTCTGCACGTATGCTGTGGTGACTTGGACCAAGATTGGTTAATGGAGTTCTTAAGCTAAGGAAGAGTTGAAGCCTGCATACCCCCTGCCTGTTAATCATTCTTTAACACAACGGAAAGGAGGGACATTTTGTCCAGATTTAAGTACCAAAAGCATTATGATGATATTAACAATGGACTCTATAAAGGTAAAAATTAAAAACAAAAGTCTTAACACTAAATGTGAAATCAATGTTGTATTTACGAAAGAACTAAGGGAACAGGATGGAACTGAACATTTGAAGATGCATATTCAGTACAAGTATGATGGATACACACTGACTTGTATAGACGATAGGTAGAAAGCAGGGACGTTAATCAGGTGAGAAGAAAAAAGACTAATTTTATTCTTTCCACAGAGAAAAGGAATTTGGTTCTTTAAAAAATACTATTTTGTATTTTCTGTTAATGGATACAGACACCATAATAAAATCAGGCCTTTTGAAAAGTATTTTGTATCTAATTTCGTTTTAAAATTGTTTGGTTAAAGTGGTCAAAGCATTTCAAGTTTTTTAGTTGTTAAATCCATCATGTGAATCACAAAGCCCAGGAGCTGAGTCTCCTGTGCAGCTGAGGCTTAGGGACCCAGCCTGGCATGTGGTCTCCTGAACCAAGGCTACAGTCTGGCTCCATCTCAACATTCAGGGAACTTTCTGCAGTTAAAGGCTTAAGAAGACCAAGGAAATATACATGATCAGCCCAAGATGGTTTGGATAGCTACCTTGCTCTTTTGCTCTGCCTTCCTTTTTGTACCCTCTGAACTTGGCAGAGATCCTTGTTTTGAAATAACAAAAATATTAAAGTGATCTTAAGAGCAAACGCTGTAGAAGATGAAAAGGTATTTGAATTTTTGAGAATGATACTGAAAAAGGATATAGTTATCTCTGCTTCCCCACCTCCCCTACCAAAAAAGGCTGAAAAAAAAATTTGAACTGAGAAATTACTATTCTATTCAACAAAGAGGAAAATACAAGTCAAAGAAAAGCTAAATTACTTTCTTCCCAGAGTAGACCAAAATGCAGAGGTTTCTTATATATGAATGCATCTTATCTCATATTTGTTTTGTTTTGTTTCAATATAGAATCTCTATGAGGAGAGGGTAATGTGATGAAAATAAAAAGAGCTATGGGCAGGAAAGAAAGTAATAGATTCAAATAATGTTCATTCCCTCATGTCTACATATTCTGCTCTTATATCTAAAGTCTGGGTGTGATTTTGTCCCCTGTGGAAAAAGGAATATATATCCTGTGACCCAGTTATAAATAGACCAATATTTTATTTTTGTGTTACGAAAGAAATAAATTTTAGGTAAACTGATATATGCACTACTTTATTTGTATTTCTAATCCTAGAAGCATTTGAAAAAATAGTATAATGCAAAGTCTCATTTTCCCCAAAGGAACAATGTTATAGTCAGAGAGATAACCATAAGATATGGTTAGATGCAATAAAGCTGAAGAAAGAGTTAAAATAAAATAAGATAATAGTCTGGAAAGAAATGAGATTGAGAAGGGAAAAGGAATTTTTATAACTTGCTACAATTTGGTTTTAGCTTTTTGTTGGAATGAATATTGAATTCAAGGAGGCACAATTACTGGCAGCTCCTACAGAAGAATGAGTTCCATGCTCAATAATTAATAAACTTAAATTATGTCAAAGTAACTTTTAAAACTTCTTTCTTCTATCTACAGCATTCTGTAATATCAGGCAGGTAGCTACTGGATATAGTCTCCAGGAGACTACTACTGTGATCAAAATCTCATAGATTCTGTAAGAAGTCATCATTTTAATCAGGACAAATTACAGGGTACTATTCGTATGGCTGTTCATGTGCAAAAGTAATGTGACTGTACCATTATTTGTATCTCATATCTTAATGTAGTAGGAACAAAAAGAAACTATGTGTAGAAATTTATTTTTTTGAAAAACATGATTTTTAAATTCAAGCAATATAAATACATTTATTCATCAGTTAAGACTCTAAAAGTCATATGACTCAGAATGTTATATATGGAATTTTTTAATATTCACAGGATATAAGAAGAAGCTTAAAAGGGAAAGTAGAACATCAATCAAATCAGTCCTAATGAAATATGCAAAAATAAGGAATATAAACACCTGGTCCAGAATTAGCTATTAGATCAAGTGAGATTCCCCAAATTTAATGATATGAATGGATAAATTAAGGTAGAGATACACATATATTTGTCAACAACACAATGGAATCTCATTAGTTTGTAGCTCACAAATTTTGTAGATAGATACCACAAAATTTAATGATTTATAGAGACCCTAAAGATATTCAAGAGAAGTTCATATCATCTGGAAATTCGAATCATTCCTATAATTTCAGGTGTCCAAGAATGGCAAAGAAAATTACACATCTGAAAAAACAAGACCTTATGAACAGGAATCAACAGAAAAAACATAAAACTGAAACAGACCTACAGGAACTCTAGAGAGTAGAATTATCAGACAGCAGACTATGAAACAATGATTATTATTATAAGCCAAACAAAATTATCAGCAGCAAAACAGCAACTATTTGACACAGATGGTTTGGAGAAAAACCAAGTACAAAGTTTATAATTGGAAAATGCAGCAATAGAAACTGAGAACTCAACGGAAGAGTTTATCAGACTATACTCAGGTGAAGGGTTAGTGAAACAGAGGATGGATTAGAAGGAATTAGCTGAATGAAATAGGGAGTAACAAAAAGATTTAAAATATTTTAAGTGTAGGAGACATAGCACATATAGTAAGAAGGTCTAGCATATGCCTAATTGGAGACCCAGAATGAAGGATCAAAAAGAATGAAGCAGAAGCAATATTTGGGAGTTTTCCTATTACACAATGTGTTAAGGATCCAGCATTGTCACTGCTGTGGCTCTGGTCAAATACCTGGCCTGGGAAATTCCACAGGCTGCAGGCACAGCTGGAAAAAAAAAAAGAAGCAATATTTGAAGAAATAATGACTAAATATTTTCCAGAAATGATGAAGAGATGATGATTTTTCAGAAATGAAACAATCCACCTATTTGTGAAACCTAACAAATATCAAGCAGGAAAATCACATAGTAATTTATCATGGTACGACTACAAGAAATAAGAAATAAATACACATGACTGAATCACTTTGCTGTACAGCAGAAATTGGCATAAAATTGTAAATCAACTATACTTTAATAATTTTAAAAAAGAGACCAAATATGCAATTTTTAAAAGATGCCAGTGAATAAATAAAGGGTAGATGTCTTTAAATGACACATACAAAGAAACAGAATACTCTCAGCTTTTCTTGGTCTGAAAAAGTCTTTATTTTGCCTCCATTTTTGACAAATATTTTTCTGGGTATAGAATTCTGGCAATGATTCCCAAGAGGCAGATGCTTCCAAAGGGACACAGCAATTGAGCCACTAAAACTTCTACCTGGTCATCTGTAGTGCCTTATGCCACTGAACCAGTAGGTTAAAGTGGTGTTAGTCTACCAACTGGAGTGATTGCTCCCAATCAGCAAAGGGAAATTGGGTTGCTGCTATGCAACTGAGGCAAGGAAGACTGCGTGAGAGCCAGGGGATCCTCAGGGATGCTTCTTGGCACTTCCATGCCCAATAGTACAAGTGCTTTAGACACTAAATAGGCAGAATGATTGAGAGTTTGGATCATTCAGGAAACAACATTTGGGTCTCTCCCCCCAAAGAACCTAGAGCAGCTGAGATCGTAACTGGTTCTGGCTTGGCAAGATCCTGCAGCATGTGTAGCCAGCAGCACTTCATGGCCAGCAGGTTCACCTGGTACCCCCCTCAGGTGGTTTTGTAGCAAAGTGCCTTCAGTGAAACACCTCCCCTGCCAACAGCTTTCCCCAGCACCCTAGAGTGGGGAACTTTAGCAATTCCAGAGGGTGTATTTACAGCAAGTTCCACAGCATGACACCATGGTGATTTCTCTGCCATCAGTGAGCCAAAGCTGGGCCTTCTGCAATGAACTCTGGATCTCAGCCCCACAGGGTCTGAGCCTTGAAGGCTCCACCTCAGCCCTAGGGGTTCCAACTGTGCACTATAGCTGTTATTCCTGGGTTCTTTCCAGTTCTCTTTACTTACTAGCCAAACATCCATTACCCCCATCCCATTACAGTTGATAAAGCTTCAACTTAGCCCGTCCAAATGACCCCTGAAGTTTCTCTCTTCTAATTGGGCCTTAACTGACTGTGGCTTTATTTTTATTCCTCTTAGGGTTTGTTGATTTTCCTAGACCCTGAAATATTCTTTCTGTCTCACCCACCCTCTCTCCTCTTCTGCACAGACTCTAATTAAACATATATTAAACTGCTTAATATTGGGTCATAGGTCACAGAGATTGTGTTTGCTTTTTTCAGTTGTTTTCTCTCTCAGTCCATGTCGGATCACTTTTGCTTTGTCTTCAAGTTCACTGATATTCTGCCATGTCCAATTTGATGTTAATCTCATTCAGCCTGTTCGTATGTGTGCAAATTGTATTGTTTCACCTCTCAAAGTTACATCTGGTTCTTTATCATGTCGACCATTTCTTTCCTCATCTTTTTCATGTTTTCTTCTATATCCTTGAGCATATTTAAGATTTATAAATGTTAAGATTCTTGCCTCCTAATTCCTTCATCTCTGTCATCTTTGGTTTTCATACTGAAGATTTCCCCCAGGTACCGGGCACAGTTTCCTGCTTATTCTCAAGCAGAATGATTTTTTTTTAGATATTTTATAAAATTCTTCTATAGGTTAGCCACCGTGTGATTTACATCAGAGTGTTGGATTTTGCTGTCTTCTTTTAAGTATTTGGTCCCTCTTGCACTTTTACTTGCACAACATTTTGACCTCTTCAAGGCTTGAAGTAATCTTTATTAGAGTGATCCCAGAGCAGACAACCCTAGGGCTAATTTAGTCCTGAGATGACAGGGTGACCCCTTTGAGAATTTCACTTATACCCCACGTCATACCAGATCTCTTCATGAAACTTGAACTCTCCCTAGTCCTGTGTGAGCTCTGGGAATCCTTTGATCTACTGCTTTCTGGTGGCTCTTTTCTTGGCTTATGAAGATTCACCACCTGCATTTGCACATCAGTATTTGGTTAAAGACTCAGAGGGAACCCCCTGCAGGTCTCCAGAGCTCTCTGTTTGCACTGCCCCCTCTGTCTAGTGCTCGGCCGCAAAGTGTGACTGCAGCAGCCTCCACAAACTACAATCTCTGCCTCAAGTCAGCAAGCCACCTGCTCCACGTGTATCCTCCAGCCTTGTGCGCCAGCCTGGAAATTGCCTCTAAGCAGTAAACTGGGGCCGTTGTAGGGCTCAGTCCATTGTGTTCCTTCCCTTGGGGTTAAAGTCCAGGTTTTTTTTAGGCTTTATGGAAGAGCAGCTTCCAAAGTATTTAATTCTTCATGGGAAGAAGTGGAAGTCCTGCAATAGTTACTACTTCATGCTTTCTTAGTAATTAATAGTACTAATGAAATCTACATTTAGACCTTATCAAACAGCATACACCAACAGGTGTGTATTTGAAGGATTATCATAATAATCACAAGTTATTTTTCCATCTAGCAAAGCATCTCTAAAAGAGATATTAGCAGTACTCTGTTATTGTGTTAATGTATTCTTTGGAACGGTTACATCTGAATTTCTTTTGAACTCTCCCGAGGCTTTTCATTCATTCATCCAACATTTGCTTTTCTTTATTTTTTTCAGGGCTGTACCCATGGCAATGGAGGTTCCCAAGCCAGGGGTAGAATCAGAGCTACAGCTGCCAGCCTACGGCACAACCACAGCAACCTGAGATCCAAGCCACGTCAGCAACCTACACCACTGCTCACGGCAATGCTGGATCCTTAATCCACTGATCGAGGCCAGGGATCGAACCTGCGACCTCATGGTTCCTAGTCGGATTCATTTCCACTGCATCACAATGGGAACTCTCAACATTTGCTTTTCTAAATAGAACTCATTTTCATGTCTGAAACTCTGAAACGAGCCTATTTGCTACTTGTTGGAGGTCCAAGGGGAAGAGAGAGGGGAAGAAAGGAAACTGATATTTAACAATGGTGAAACAGAAGGGTTGAAAATGTGTATAACACCAGCTTATTTTACCGGCAGGATGGAAAGACACTTGCTCATGGTCATAAAGCTAATAAGAGGCCACTGCAAGTCTGGCTACAAGTTCAAACTCCTTACAAACCATTACACTGTCTACACAGAGTGCCCCTGTTCATTGCAACATTGCAGTGACCTCAAGGACTGATCCCAGAAGTGAACTATTTTCTGAGACCACGGCTTCATTGTCTGAGCTCTGATCCTCATAATCATACAAGGGAGAAAGCACTGAGCGTGGAACAGCTGACACGCACTCAGATACCATCTTGAAACTGGTAAGAGTCGAGTGGCCTCCCTCCAAGCCTCTTTTCTCCTCCCCAAACACATCTAAACAGAGTAGCGAAATGTAAATGTTCTTCCTATGCAAAAACACAATATTTTGCTATTTGTGTCTGGGACTTTTTAATCCCATCAAATCCTAGGACAAAAACTGCTGGCCTCTAAGGTTTTTTTCTCTCCTCATCACCTGTCACTGACTCTATTATCCTCTTTCACTCCTTCAAATATTTGCTTAAATACCTGGCTCCCATTAAAAAATATTCCGTGATGAGAATACATTGTATTGAGGAGGATGCCTGCTGCCCTCATTTAGGGAGAACCAAGAAAATCTTATCTGCAATGATCTGGGTGGTCAAGGGTTAAAGATTAGCAATTTCTGTTTTAAAAATGACAATACATTACTTGTCACTTCCTGAATCTTAGTCATTCATATCAGCCTGATAGCTGGCATTATAAAGAATAGATTTTTCTCTGTGATTTCTTCCATCAGATTTTTTTTTTTTTTTGCTATTTCTGAGGCAAGTGCCATAGGAAAGCAATGTGTATGTACATCCTCTGAGCAACTACACTAGGTAAAGCATTAATTAGATTGGGATGCTGGCTTGCCAGTAGGACTTTCAGGAAGGGCACAGGATGTGTGAAAGGGTGGGGGTCATCAAGTGGAAAGATGGAGAAAGGAATTTTGAAAACTTGGCAAAAAAAGATACTATCAATGTGGAAAACGCAAAGCGAATGTTAGCATCTATGAAACTACCACCGGAAGAATTCGAAGATTTTCACACTGTATCATAATCTTCCCTATACTACCAAATGTTTAAATGCTGTATGTTAGACAAGTTCTCATATGGATACAGAGAGGAATATTTATGACATCTTTGGGTGGAAGCAATGCCAATGGCCACCTAGTTGGGAATGAATAAATAAAATGCAGCCGTAAAAGAGGATACTCTACATGGGGAGACAGTAACAACAGAATGTTGGGTGAGAAAAAAGCAAGACAAAAAGATATGTATGTGAATAAATGAATGAATAAAACATGCAAAAGCAGTATTATGTAGTTGATACACAGGCATTGAGATGAACTGGAAAGCTACACACTAACTACACCGATTGACTCGGTTCGGGCCATGGGTCCACCCACACTAATCACGGTGGTGCTTAGGGCTGAGGGTTTGGACTGCCTGGTCTGAGTCACATGATAAAGATCGTGGCAACCTTGTTAGGTGGGAGAGTGGCCATTCCTGAAGAAAATGGCTGAGCAGACCAAATGTAGCGGACGGCCACGAGCTTAGAAAAACTAAGGCTTGTACACAAAACCCCAAAGCCTCCATAAGGCTGAGCACATGAAGGCATGTAGCATGCTAAGTATTTACTGACTAAATAAACTTAAGTCTGTGTTCTAAGCCTCTTTCCACTACTCTGGCAACCTCCTAGTTTTTGAGCAAATTACTGAACATCTCCAAAATTCTCCAAGTAAAGAGATTCACCATGTGGCTGACATAGAAAGCTGAAACATAAAATGGTAATTCTTAGAGGGACAATGCTACATGATACTGCTCTTCTGACGAGTGCTTTTTACTACTCTGGGTTGTAAGGCTTCGCTAATTGATCTCGATAATACTTTGATAATGAAGCATATTCGATGCACTCAGCCCTCCAACATCAGAGGTAGTTCAGCTTAATAAGAAGGACAGAATACTCTCCCTTAAGAGCTGAAGAATAGGACCTTTATGCTGCTGCTGTTTCTATCTGTGTCTTTCATCTATTGTGTTTTATCTCCTCTTTTTCTCAGCTTCTATCAATAAGAACACTTGATTTGAATTAATGGGAAAATGAGTGGTTGGTGTCTGTTAAGTGTTTTTAAAAATCCGTTTTATCTTTTAAAAATCAAAATGATTTTTATTTTCCCTTCAAAGTGAAAAAGAGAGAGAGAAACCCGAAAGTACCATGCACAGAGGGAGGCATTTGCATTTATGCTCCGACACCAAGGTATTTTTCTAGTGTCAACAAATGAAGAGCTTCACATTAAATGTTGCTAGCTTCTGCCTATGCGCCATTATTCCATTCTGCACCACTACGAAAAGAAAAGAAGTTACAGATAACTCCGTTCTTTATAGTCTAGGATTCCTGGGGAAAAATTGAGGCATCCTTTCTGGCTTTGAGTTAAAATGTGTGACTTTCATTAACATTAACGGGAGTGCTTTGCGCTGAAGGAGCAGACTCTGTTTTTAAATGCTTGAGTGGTGATTCACAAGAAGCTGGGCAAAGCCTTTTTGTCTTATGCAGCTCTGCCTACTGTTGCAGGAGCGGGATTACGAATCACAGTAGGCTGTCCTTTTAAGACAGGTTTATCCATCCACAGTCATTGCAGAACACTGGTGCAGAAAAATATGTCACTGCAAGCAATGCAATGTGCCAGGCATGCTTCATCAGTCCAGCACTAAGGAAGAAGCTTCCAGGCCACACGCTTGTTACCACTGGAGAAAGAAAGACTCAGCTAATTGAAAAACTTCTTAGGGCTCTCCTTTTCTCTGGTAGGTTTAAGGTAAAAGAGAAATAATCGTATTGCTTTTGTAGTTGCAAAGGCTGAAGAAAAATGCACTGAAATATGTGGGCTTCAAAACAACACACTAATCCTGGTATTTTTTATCCTGTAGGTACCATGTGAACAGAAGGACACAGGTTTTTCGTGTGTATATGTCTGAATAAGAAAAAGTATAACTTTCTAACCTTTTAGGTAAAATAAGTATGCAAGAGAAAGAGATATTGATGTTTTTGAAAGAGCTAATAAATCGTGTAAACTACTCTTTTCAAGTAACGTTTGTGAGCTGTTAAAGATATGAAGAGGAGAAGAATGACTTTGTTGTACAGCAGAAATTATCACAACACTGTAAATCAACTACAGTTCAATAAAACTTGCAAAACTGAAAGAAAAAAAAGATAACCAACAAGGACGTACTGTATAGTACAGGGAAATCTACTCAATATTCCATAATAACCTATATGGGAAAAGAATCTGAAAAAAGAATGGATATATGTACATGTATAACTGAATCATTTTGCCATACACCTGAAGATAACCCAACATTGTAAATCAATACCCCAATAATAATTTTAAAAATTAAAATTAATTAATTTTCAAAAAGAAAAGACTAGAAATTAATTCTGAAGACAAATCCTCGTTAAAATGAAAGTGCGCTATCTTAAATTAAATGAAATATTATTCATTGACATAAAGTGGATAGAATAAATCAACTTATTAAAGGAATACAACTATTCAAAAGGAGGGCTGCTGGAAAACAAATAAAAGAATGTTAGAATATAGTGACAGTGAAAAGGTAAAGAAAGGGCCTGGCCAGAGCCCAAGGTGGGTTTACCCTTCCCCTGGGTCTGCTCTGAGTCTTCTGAGCTGGAACACCCTTCAGCCTGGGGACGTCCCTTCCAGCCATTCCCCCAACTCTCCAGGCACAGGCAAAGGACTGCCCAGCCTTCAGATGCCCAACACTGCCTTGTAGATGCCCAGCTCCAAAGTCCTTATAGATGTGTCTTAGGCCTCATAGACAAGGCTGCAGGGCCTGGAGAAAATGGAGATGGGCGGGGGTCCAGGATGCTGAGAGATGACAGCCCTGGGTGTGTCACAGTTGACCCATGCACCCTCTTAGAAAACACTCACAAAATAGAAACAGGGTCAGAAGCTGCTAGGACAACCACACGTCTGTTAGTTTTTATCAAGGGGACACTCCCATCCTGAGTGTATGACCCCCAACAACTGTGTTGTCAGCAAGTTCTAAAGAAAAAGATGCTATGACCTTAGGATAACATTGAAAAGCAAGAAGTTACTGGTTGTTTTCCAGGTTGCAGATATTTTTACCATGAAATCATGGATACAACAATGAGAGCTGAGAAAAGATAGGGGAAAAAGTCTCACACACACACACACACACACAGGTCTATTTTACATTCCTGAAGAGGTGAGTAAATTTGTATTTAGTTGTTACTGAGGTTTGTGTGTGTCTGGGAGTAAGTTCAGAATCTCCTGTCTCACTGGGAAATCTGTCAAGCAACAAGGGTGTCTGGGGACAAGATATGCTGGGGGGACCTGTCAAAGAGGTTGAAAACACCATCCTTACCTTTGAGATGCTTCACCGCTACCTGGGAGCATCAGACATGAGCACAACACAGTTCATTTAAGGACAACTTCCCAGAGAGACATTGAGAGAGATGGGGGAGGGGGAGCTATATTGATATTTCCGGGAGTCTGAGGAGTAATGTAAAAAACTGGCAAATGCCTCTCCCCAGAAAGGAGAGGCACATCTGGATGCACCTGTTTGCTAGGTGAACAGAAGAGCCTGTGATGCAGGGAAGGAGGCAGCATTAGACATCGGCTCTCAAGCCAGCAGGTAAAACAGGCACCTCTCCCATCTCAACTGCATCCCCATTCTGCTTCTTGGCCCTGAGTTCTCCCCACCTGCCCAGACCTCTGGGTGACAGGCTTGCCAACTGCCAGGGTCTCTCATACAGGTCTACCCTGAATAATACCTGGGGCTCGTCTACAGAAGACTTCAGTCTCATGTTCCAAACTCTCCTGGGCCTTGTTTCTGCCTCTAGTTGAGGGAAGCAGTTGTGCATTATTTATCCTCCAATATCTCCAGGGTCCATTCCAGCAGCTGCTACTCAAGTGCCCAGTAATTAACTTGCATCATGGATCTGTTATCGCCTATAAATAAAGGCCAAATCTCATCATCCAGCTCTCCCAGGAGTCAGTCTGGTTCCTTTATCCTACCTGTTATCATGACCTCTCTCCACTGTCTTGTATAGAATTTTTCTTTTTCTTTTTTTTTTTTTTTTTTGCTTTTTAGGGCTGCACCTGCAGCACATGGACCATGTGGAGGTTCCCAGGCTAGGGGTCAAACCAAACCTGCAGCCACCAGCCCACACCACAATCACAGCAACTCAGGATCCGAGCTGCATCTGTGACCTACACCACAACTCACGGCAACGCCGGATCCTTAACCCACTGAGCGAGGCCAGGGATTGAACCTGTGTCTTCATGGATACTAGTCAGGTACGTAACCCACTGAGCCACAATAGGAACTCCCTTCTTGCATAGACTTTGCTGCAGCTAAAATGCTTCGTGCACCAACTCTGTATCAGGTCACCTGCTTCACTCCTCATACCTTTTCTCCTGCTGGCAAACACATCGGAAGTGCTTCTCAATTGCTTCCCCAACTTTCACCCCCACATCACTTTCTCCACGAACACGCCCTGTCCACCTCAGGATGCCCTTTTTTTCTTTGTAGAACCTGTGCTATTCCTATGGCTTTTAGAAGATGCTCTGAATTATAATTAAGTGTATTCTGGCCCAGAATTGAGTTTTCTTAGCACCAGCATGGTAACTGACACACAGTCAGAACTCAATAAGTATTTGTTGAATAAACAAATGACAGACTTGTACCCTGTCCTCCTCGCTGCCAAGGGAGAAATGGCAGACATTAGCAACCATGTTTAATTTATAGCAATAGGAAAAGAAAGAGGTAAGTCAGAGGGAGGAGCTCAATCACTGCCCTTGACTTTGCCGACTTTTCCGGTGCCATCCATAGCCATCCTCCCTGTACCCTTCCTACTGTCCACGAGCCCTTACATTTATGGTTACGGATACCCACTCTCCAAGCATGGAATCTGCATCAGGAAGGCACTGTTTTAAAGACAACTACAGACTGTATGACAAGCATTAAGCAAAATCATCATAATGGGCTTTTCCGACCCTAACAGCTCATAAGCCTCATTTTATTCTATTGTCTGCTTCAAAGTAACCCAGGCCATCATTCCAGAAGGCATCTCAGTGAGCAGTAACATCCCCCCATCATAGAGACCCCTGTCAGTGGGACTGTTCTCTAGAAATCTCTACATCACACACAAAAAAGACAATGCGTCAATTAGATGCATCTATGAAAATACTTTGCTTCAGGAATTGTTTTATAATAATGGATGGGGACATTTCTTAAATACATCTGATGGATGGAAGTTGAAAGGCATATAATATATTGCTACATAAATTTCACTGGCTCTGACTAAAGAGTGAGCATGAAAATAAATGGACTGTGTATACTGAGAAAATATCAACGATGTTACCATAAATTGGGGCTTCGTGATATAAATTTATAAAGGAACGAAATAAAGTAGCGGTCCAATAGGATGGGATTAATTAGGAACATAGGGGAACAGAATTAAAGGGCCTACTATTAAGTCACACTTATATTCTGGATTACCTCCCACAAACTGATGTCCTGTGTGTAATTAATGACAGTTTCAGTCCCAGGGATCCTCAGGTCTCCTTGTCCCTTAATTCCATAGTGAGGGTGCTTCTGAGAAAAGCCCTGCCCATTTCCTACCTCTGTGATTCAATAATTCAGTAGTTGCTCATTTTTTAGAGCCTCGGCTAAAATCCAGTTAAAACATTTATAATTTTGTACTTTGTACTAGACCTAGATCAAATTCCATCACTTATGCTTCATACAAATCTAATGACCACCTATTTTACCGACTTCAGATTCTCTTTCTAGAATGTTTTCAGGCAGAAACTTTGCAAAGTTCTGCTAGTGTCATCTATTTGGTTGGTAACTGAGGAGCAAGTGAAAATCAACCTCTGTGCAGGTTTAAGAGGTCTTTGCAGACACCAAGATGGAGCAAAGGGTCCATGCATTGCATCTGTCTGCCTTGGATGTTCTGCCATTAGGACGAAGTTGGATCTATCAATGTAGACAGGCAATTGAGGGGCTTACTTTCACTTGTCCATCTGGCCCTCAAAGATGCCCCATTAATGTGGGCAGTGAACGGACCCAAGATCAGGTCCAAAAGCTGACTCTACAGGAAGCAGGAGCAATGGGTGTTGATTGTTAGTGGACACAGGAACTTCTCCAGGCTCCAGCAATTCCACTTAACTTTCATTGCGTTTTCAACTCTGTCTTATCTAAGTGGCTCGTGAAAAGTAAATATTCTATTCAAGTTAAGAAAAGCTGGGAATTCTTAGCCTAATCATAATCTAGCACATACAAACTGAGTTTGATGACTTGATTAAAAAATAAATCCCCATGAAACCCAGATTTCACATTAGTGCCTCAGATGTCTGGTGTGTTATGAGGGAATGTGGAAGATTATTCCACTCAGATTCCAAGCAGAAAGTGACTCTCTCCGACCAGAATGGGGATGAGTGTGCTGCCAAACTGAGCTTGGGTCTGCTCACCTGCTGTACAGCCAAACTGACACTGGGTTGCATGTAGGAAAGTAGAGCATGCACTGCAGGGCAAAATTCCCACAATATAGTGGTTATGATGATTAAAGTACAGTTAACACAGATGATAAAACACTGTACAGACCAACTTTCAGTAATTCAGCAGGAAGAAAAGGTCTCCAAGGATAGTATTGAAAATATATGTTCTCTCGCCAAAGACGTAGAAGTTAACAACAGTGGACACTCAGATCTTCTCAGGGGAGTTTTGAGAACCGAGAAATGCAAGGCGGGAGCCCAAGCGTCAGAACTGTATCAAGACATAACAGGTGTAATCATCGTCCATGGAATGTTTTCAAACACAGAGTTTCGGGCAAGGACTAAGTGTAATAATGGCCCTGGGGACTGTGTGAGAGGCACCGCTCCTTGCAGTGAACTGCTCACCCGTTACTTATCTTGTACAACAGACTACCACTTAGGACCCATCTCACACTTACATAAATAAGAAAATCACCTCCTTGGTGCTCTAGAAGCATTAATTCCTCTTCCTGGGAAGATCAATTTACCCACCAGAAGAACGGCAGTCGTATTTCTTTTCTGTGGACTTAGAAAATAAAAATCTGTAGAATTACAGGTTTTCCTTAACCTGCTCCCTGTTTTTCCCAAACTGCTTCACTGTTTCTGGTTAGGTATGAAGGCTGATCTTGGCCATTGTAACTACTGAGCCCAAGAGCAGAGGCTGTACCCTTTCTGCAAAATCTTCACAAGAGACTTCACTAGACCTGCATGTGAATTGTTTTTTAATAGGATCCCCAACAGATTTATGGAATATTTGGAACTATGTCACATGAAGATAAGTTCTAAAGATAAGTAGGGGGAAAAAAGGCAAAGAAATCCTGTATGTTACAAATGTTTTGTGGTATCAAGATTATTCCAATCAAGTGAGATTTGCTCAAAACAGCATTTTTTAGGAAATTTATGTAATATGACTGAAATTTCAAGGAGTTAATTTTCATCCCAGTCTTGTGCTATAACAACACTGTAGATTTCCTTTATGCCATAAAGAGGCATCTTTACAAAAGATAAAACGTTTTTCACACAACGTATAGACTTTAGTATGCAATTTTTAAAAAATACATTTGGGCCAGATACTAATACAATTTCACAGGAAAATTCCTATTGAGGTTGACTGAATTCCAAAGTAATTTGAAAGCAATTAAAGTTTATCAAGGGAATTGTGCAGCGGAGTTATTCTGGAAATGAATCAGGTCCCAAAGGGAGTAAAACATGCATCATTTAGGTCTTTGGAGTAGCTCTAAGAAATTTCTAAAGTTTCTTACTGACTCACTAAAACTACAGTGTTCCATTGGGTGATGGGGCTGTAAAAGCACTACAAGTCAGTAGTTTATGCAAATTCATTGCAGTTTCAGAAATTGAAAAGTTTCTTTTCTTTTTTTTTTTGCTTTTTAGGGCCTCACCTGCAGCATATGGAGGTTCCCAGGCTAGGGGTCAAATCTGAGCCTACAGCTGGTGGCCAACACCACAGCCACAGCAACGTGGGATCCAAGCCCCATCTTTGACCTACATCAGAGCTCATGGCAACGCAGGATCCTTCACCCACTGAGCGAGGCCGGGGATCAAACCTGCCACCTCATGGTTCTTTGTCAGATTCTTTTCCGCTGCACCACAACAGCAACTCCAGAAATTGAAAAGTTTTGTAAAACTCAATAGAGTCACTTCCAAATGGGCATTCCTGTACAACCTGAGGTATAAAACTTCTAGCATACTTTATTAAAATGTAACCCAAATCTGATACAACACAAAATTTCCAATACAAATTCTTCCTCCTGTGTTGTTTTCATCTTCCTTTAAAAAAAAAAAAATTACATCTGAAGGGTCATATGCCACTACCTCACTACCTCGGTGAGTGCCAGCTGGGAATTTCATACAGAAGCAGCCCAGGAAACAACTCTAAACAAAGGAAAAGAATATAGAAAAAAAAAAAAAGGAGCAAATGTTTCTGTGAGCATTTCCTTAGGAGCCGCACGGTATCATCAGTGTACAATGCCTCATCTCTTACATAGTACCTTACACCTAAGATAATATTGTGTTAAATGAAATATAGCTTGCTTTTATCATAACAGTATTTGCTATGTTAATATGTTTCAGTAGAGGTGGGCAGATTCTAAGGAAAATGGGGTTTATTGGGCATCTATTCATGCACATGCCATCTTGAGGTTCAGTTTGTAGAGGTCAGACTTGACCTCACAAACTAATTAATGCCTTTTCCATTAACCAGCACATACTAATTAATGCCTTTTAACTAATTAAATAGGAAAATAAAATGGAGAAAATTTCAGAGCAATGAACTCAGTAAGTTAGTATCTGTCATTGTTACATGAACTTCATTTTCATTTTAAGAAACTATGAGTTTTAACCAAAAGCATGAGTCTACCCTCAATCACAATGATGGTATTTGACACACAGTTTTGAAAAATATGCTCACCCAAGTGAAAATTGCAAAAGGAAACTGATAGCCTGACATTTTGAGTAATGTGTCATCTTAGACGACAGAGAACTACACCCAGAATGCCCACATGAGGGGCTCCACAGACTGGCTTCCCAGCAAAACAACCCTACCGGATAGAATAAAAAAGAAGAAAAAAAATTAAAGTGTCAAGAAATTTTCCCAAGGACATACAGCAAGTGGAGAAAAATGTAGTCAAGAAAAATCTCCTAAGTCTCTGTAAGATTATTTGGAATTTGAGCCATGAACCCATTCACTCCAGCTAAGCATAATTACATATTTTCTCTAAGCAGGTAGGGCCTGGAAGATGGGCTCTCTTTTCCCTCAATTCCTCATCAAGAGATACTTAAAAGGTTGGCAGAGGCTACATTCTAAGAGCTCATAAGCCCCCTTCTTCCACCCAGCCTCACTCAGAACAGAAGTTCAACACACTAGGTTCAGCGGGCTGACAATATCAGGGCCTTGGCTTATTTATAGAGTGGAAGATTCATGCTGGGAGAGGCAAACCACAAAGACCAGAGGCTCCTACCTAGAACCCCGTTTGCAAAGCAGGACTGTCACTCCACCAGAAAGAATGTCACTCCACTAGTTACTGCCCCACTCATAAGCTCCAGAGCTGTGACTCAAAGATGTTGCCTATGGCGAGAAGCAGTGGACAAGAACAAAGAACACCAAAGCTCTCTCCAAAAGAACGGACTTTATTCATAACTGGGTGTGGGGAAGTTCAAGCTTAAGGATGTTATTGGAAACAATGGAGATTTTGTTGGCAACGAATTAGGAGGAGATTGTTAGCTGTGTGAGGGTAACAAGTTAAACCACCAGCTAGTTTATCAGAGAGAACTAGGGAGACAACCAAAAAGAACCCTCCTAGGATCAGAATAAACCTCAAATCTGGCCTCAAAACTACTGCTGAAAAAGGGCTCCAAACTTAATTGAACCAGATGTAGGGCCATTTATGCCCCAGGGCATTGTCAAAGAGAATACTCAGCTAGGAATTAGTGAACCTAAGAGCTAGGTGTGATAGCAATGGAGGCAAACAGCCAAGCAGAGAGATCAAGGACAGAGACATTCAAAGAGAGTCCTACTAAATCACTGTCATCCCAGGACGACTGTGCACATGTCCAGAGCTGCAGTTCTCTGAGGAGCTGCATCACGGGCTCCACACTGCATGGAGCAACATATGTGATAAGAACAGTCCAGCCAAGTCACAAAACAAATAAACAAGCAAACAACAGCAAAAACAAGCCCACAGGGGACGAAGCGGTGGGGAGGGGGTGAACAAAGGTTCAGAGAAATAGGGGACAATGTTCATATACTGTGAGTGTCAAATAAAGAGAAGAAAAAGACAAAGGTAGAAAATATTTGTTAAAATAATGACCATCAAATCCCAAATTTGATGAAAAATATTAATCTACGTATCTAAGAAGCACAATAAATCTAAGCAGGATTACACAAAGAGATCCACACCCAGACACATCACAGTAAGAATACTGGGTGGGGGTGGGGAAATGGGGGAATGGGAGGAGGGGAGATAAAATTTTGAAAGCAGCAACAGAAAAATGATGTGTCACATTGAAGGGAATCCCATTACATTGAATAGCTGGCATCTCACAAGAAACAGTGGCAGCCAGAAAGCAGTATCATATTCAGAGTGCTAAAAGAAAAAAATTTTAAATGTCACCCAAGAGTCTTACATTCGGTAAAATTATCTTTCACAAGTAAAGGTAAAATAGAGACATTCAGGAGGCATAACTCTCCCAGACTTCAAGAAATACTACAAAGCCACAGTCATCAAAACAGTGTGGTACTGGTATCAAAACAGACAGACAGACCAATGGAACAGAATAGAGAATCCGGAAATAAACCCTGACACCTATGGTCAATTAATCTTTGACAAGGGAGGCAAGAACATAAAATGGGAAAAAGAAAGTCTACTCAGCAAGCATTGCTGGGAAACCTGGACAGCTGCATGCAAAGCAATGAAACTAGAACACACCCTCACACCATGCACAAAAATCAACTCCAAATGGCTGAAAGACTTAAATATACGACAGGACACCATCAAACTCCTAGAAGAAAACATAGGCAAAACACTCTCTGACATCAACATCATGAATATTTTCTCAGGTCCGTCTCCCAAAGCAATAGAAATTATAGCAAAAATAAACCCATGGGACCTCATCAAACTGAAAAGCTTTTGCACAGCAAAGGAAACCCAAAAGAAAACAAAAAGACAACTTACAGAATGGGAGAAAACAGTTTCAAATGATGCAACTGACAAATGCTTAATCTCTAGAATATATAAACACCTTAGACAACCCAACAGCAAAAAAGCCAATCAATCAATGGAAAAATGGGCAAAAGACCTGAACAGACATTTCTCCAAAGAAGATATACAGATGGCCAACAAACACATGAAAAAATGCTCAACATCGCTGATTATAAGAGAAATGCAAATCAAAACTACCATGAGATATCACCTCACACCAGTCAGAATGGCCATCATTAATAAATCCACAAATAACAAGTGCTGGAGGGGCTGTGGAGAAAAGGGAACCCTCCTGCACTGGTGGTGGGAATGTAAACTGGTACAGCCACTATGGAGAACAGTTTGGAGATACCTTTGAAATCTATACATAGAACTTCCATATGACCCCGCAATCCCACTCTTGGGCATCTATCCGGACAAAACTCTACTTAAAAGAGACACATGCACCCGCATGTTCATTGCAGCCCTATTCACAATAGCCAGGACATGGAAACAACCCAAATGTCCATCGACAGATGATTGGATTCGGAAGATGTGGTATATATACACAATGGAATACTACTCAGCCATAAAAAAGAATGACATAATGCCATTTGCAGCAACATGGATGGAACTAGAGAATCTCATACTGAGTGAAATGAGCCAGAAAGACAAAGGCAAATACCATATGATATCACTTATAACTGGAATCTAATATCCAGCACAAATGAACATCTCCTCAGAAAAGAAAATCATGGACTTGGAGGAGAGACTTGTGGTTGCCTGATGGGTGGGGGAGGGAGTGGGAGGGATCGGGAGCTTGGGCTTATCAGACACAACTTAGAATAGATTTATAAGGAGATCCTGCTGAATAGCATTGAGAACTTTGTCTAGATACTCATGTTGCAACAGAAGAAAGGGTGGGGGAAAAAATGTAATTGTAATGTATACATGTAAGGATAACCTGACCCCCTTGCTGTACAGTGGGAAAATTAAAAAAAATTATTAAAAAAAAATGGAGACATTCTTACATAATAAAAACTAAAAGAATTTGTTGCCAGCAGATTTCCCTTACAAGAAATTCTTCAGACAAGTGACCTGAATAATTTGAATCCACACCAAAAAACAAAGAACACTGATAACAGTAATTATGTAATTATAAAGGATAATAAAAATGTACATTCCTTCCTTATTTAAAAAAGTAATTATATAAAACAATATTATATAATTGTACTACTTGACTTAGAACATATAAAAATGAAATATCTTTGACAATAACAACGTGAAGGAAGTAGGTGAGAAAAAAGCAATATTAGAGCAAGAAAGAGACACAAGATGGTAATTTGAATCCAAAGGACCAAATTAAAAGAAACAGAAATGGGAATGAGATTAGTATAAAAAATTCTATAAAAATAAATAAGCATATCTGGGAGTTCCCGTCATGGTGCAGTGGTTAATGAATCTGACTGGGAACCATGAGGTTCCAGATTCAATCCCTGGCCTTGCTCAGTGGGTTAAAGATCCGGCGTTGCCATCAGCTGTGGTGTGGGTTGCAGATGCGGCTCAGATCCCACATTGCTGTGGCTCTGGCATAGGCCGGTGGCTACAGCTCTGATTAGACCCCTAGCCTGGGAACCTCCATATGCCACGGGAGTAGCTCAAGAAAACACAAAAAGAAAAAAAAATTAACTAAATAAAATAAAAATAAATAAGTATATATATTCTCTTTCTTTGCTTGGCTTCTTTAATAGATACACCATTAAATAAAATAATAATTATACTAATATATTGTTGAATTTGAAGTGTATATAGGTGCAATATGTAGAATAGTAATAGCACAAAAAGAGAAAAGAGGAATAGAGAAATAGAGGGGCACCATGTCTAATATCTCACTGTAATCAAGTTAATATAAATTTGAAGTAGATTCTAAAAAGTGAACATGTATATGTAAGCCACAAGCAATCACTAAGAAAATAAACTCCAAAGAAAGTTTTTAAAAAAATCATTAAAGCAACTGAAATAGAACACTGGAGAATAATAAAAGAAAAAAAGAGAAACAGTGTACTGGAAAACATCCAGTTAGTGCAAAAGAAGACAATGAAGAAAGGACACAGAAAAAATATGACACAGATAGAAAACAAAAAGTAGAAAGGCAAACAGAAACTCAGCTATTATCAACAATAACATTAAATATAAATGGGTTGAACAATTCAGTTGAAAGGTAGAGAGACTGTCAGACTGAATGGAAAAACAAGATCCAACTGTAAGCTGTCTACTTCAGCTTTAAAGCTCAAATAGGCTGAAAGTAAAAGGATGGAAAAAAGATAACATCACGCAAACAGCAACCATAAGAAAGCTAGAGTGCTATACTAATACCTCACAAAGTGTTTTATAAATCAAAAATGCTTCTAGAGAAAAAGACATTTTACAATGATAAAAGGATAGCCCCATCAGAAAAGTATAAAAATTATAAACATATATATACCTAACAACAGAGCCCTAAGATACATCAAGAAAAAAAATGACAAAACAGAAGCAAGAAATAGATAATTCAACAACAATAGCTAGAGACTCCAAAATCCTGCTTTCAATAATAGATAAAAATAGGCAGATGAGCAACTAGACCTAACAGATATCTATAGAATATTTACTAACAACAGCAGAATACACATTCTTCTTACATACACATGAAAAACATTCCCCAGAATAAACCATATGCTAGGCTATAAAACATGCCTCAATAAAGTTAAAAGAATTCAAATCACACTAAGTATGTTACAATGAAAATTATAAAGCAACAGAAATTTTGGAATTTATAAATATGTGGAAACTCTCCTAAGACACCACTGGGTCAAAGATGAAATCACAAGGCAAACTAGAAAATATTTTGAGATGAAAGAAAGCAAAAACATAACAAACAAAACTTACAGGATGCAATGCTTAGAGGAAAATGTATAACTATAAATGCCTTTATTTAAAAAGATCTCAAACCAATAACCTAAATTCCCACCTTAAGATACAATACTGGAAAAATGCACTAAATAAACGCACAGCAAGCAGAAGGAGATAATAAAGATTATCCGAAAGTAGTAGAGAAAACTAACAAAATCATATGTTGGTTCATTAAAAGGATCAACAAAATCAGAGTCTTTTAGTTAGACTGACCAACAAAATGACTCAAATTAACTAACAAGCCTGTGAGATCAATGTCACTTTACATACCATCAACTACATTAATTACCAAGAATCAGAGGTGCTTATGTATGTATAAACTATGTGGGGGGAAAAAAAAAAAAAAAAAAAAAAAGAACCTTGGTTTTGCCTTTTTTCCTATTAGGTAAACAAAATCCACCCTACATTAAATTTCAAGCTCTGTGCAATTTGTCCCTTATCCCCAGTTAACTACACTTTGCTTTGGGAGGTGCCTTCCCCAATTTCCAGATCCTTCTACTTTTCCTTGCCATGCCACCATCAAAATAGATCTAAGATCAGTCATGTGCACTTTTGTTGACTGACTAACTCTTTCAACTCATTCCTATGAAAGCATCACTATAACCAGCATTAATAGTCTGAGTCTGAGGCACCTAGCAGTGGAATGAAGGGACTTCCCACATTAAAGAATAGAAGCTTCCAGGCAATCTCACTGATGGACACCACAAGCCAAATCAAGTAATTCTTTTCGGTCTTTTGACTGGAAAATATACAGTTAAGTTTGATTGCTTCACTTAAAAAAATATTTTTTGGAGGGGAAATATTAGATATTACCCTGGAAGTCATTTGAATTAGCTTTTGTTGTTATGTTTATTTTGTATTTCTCAAGGACAATGATGGGAGTCTGTAAGAAGCATCTAAAGTCAAGTCCAAGAACAGTCCCCAGCTGAGGAGCTGAGAAGCTGGGGGCCTGTATACTGTTTAGTCCCAGGGCCTCAAAGCAGGTTCTACCAGAGGAGTGCCCGCAGCCCAGCTGGCCTCTCACTCAAGAAAGGCTTCAGATTTTGCCTTTTGATGTGAACTACAAAAGAAGATACACCCACAGCCAATGTTTGGAAAGCATGTGGTATCTGTTTTAGTCTATACAACACGTGTTCAAATACGCCAAGTTTTTTGCAGCCCTGCTTTACCATTTCTTCATTTCTGTGTGCAAGAAACTACAAAACAAAGAATCCAGGGCTGCCTCTGTGGCTCAGAGGCACTGCTTGATCTGCCCTAATGTGGTCCATGGCGACGTGGGATCCAGACCCTTCATCGGCCCCTGCTTCCCTCCTGGGGCGGCTCTGGTCCTCTCGCTCCCTGCCAAAGGTTCCACCATGAACTTTCCTTGCTTCCATTTGCAGAAATGCTTTGTGTGATTTTTATTTGTATTTAATGCTTTCATTATTACAACATCTACTCACCCCATCTAAACCTTTCAACGAATACACTTATTCCATCTGTATAATCGCTATGTCTAACTTAGATACTTGGCATCACAAAATCCCTCCAAAATAAGTCTACGTCATTGAAGTCATTAGTTTTATGCCAATAATTATAACCATAAATAATCTTTATTAAGTACTTGTTTTCTGCCAGGCACTCTACTGCTTTATGTAAATTATCTCATTTGGTCACATCTAACGGCATCTAAGCCTATGCTTAATTTGCCAGCAGCACTTAAAATTAAAATAAGGATATTGCTAGTCACCTTAGAAAGAAACATTCAATACATTGAAGTGAAACCTATAGAATAAAATACTTTAAAGTCTTACAAAATGTACAACACTAAATTATTATGGAGTACTATTAAATATATGCTTCTATCGTGGAAAATAAAGCTATAAAATAAAAATAAAGTGTCCACTTTTTTACTCTATTTATTTATTATACCTTTCTCAAAGTCCTAGAAACCACGGCTTCTAATACGTCAAATAAATATGATTAGAATCCTAGATTCAATTAAACCCTTTAGCTAAGAAATTAATATATAAAGTGATTATCAGGTTTGCGCATTAACTCACAAATCATAACAAATCACCCGGACATTAATCATGGTGAGGGCTGAAAAGTAACATGGGAGAGGATTTTTACTAATCCTTCACATTCCATTTTGAAGCTGTATGCTGTTCTTGATCAGAACTTGCATTTTATTATCAAGAATTGCATTATTCTCCGAATGAGTGAATTTTCTGTTGGAGACAGGAAATGAAGGACTGCTAAGGCTGGCAATGTATTTTTCCTGTCTCAGTATTAATACATGATATATATTCATATTAATAATAACTCCGAAAACTAGTTTCATTTCTTCTACACATAAGCAATAAACAGTATGTGCAAAAATATGAAGACTAGCAGCGGTGATGTGGATATATAATACGGGGTTTCTTTTGAAGGTACAGCCATTTCTAATATTTCATTAGAGCATGTGTACAGGCAGCTGTCACAGATGTCCATCAAAGTTGGATTAGATGAAGACAAACAATGCAGGCTTTGAGGATAAACTGAAGCTGCAGGTCAAAGTCTCCGTTTCTCATCCAAGGGCACTAGAGGACCATTGTCTTCCTCCTTTAGGCAAAAAGAATGAATCAATTATGTTCCTGACATTCCTCCACAGCCAACTGAAAAGTCTTATACAGTCTAACAGGAGACAGCAAAAACTAGACATTTCCTGAGAAAAGGCGGAAATTGCAAAAATATCTTCATGCTCAAGGTTGTCATCGCTACCATTTTTCCATGATGTCTACAATAACTATTTCTATGCAGAATCTATTAATGCAAAATTTCACAGAAATACATATTTTCAACCAAAATAAATAAATGAATGCTGGACCTATTATCTAAACAAAAAAATGTACATGTCATGCATAATAATAAATAAAAAGAGCTTTTAGCTATTGTCATTAATTTTCTGTGTAGTAATGGCACAAACACCACTTCTTCCTTGTCCCCAAGCAATTCTATTAAATAAATATATAAAAATAAATATAGAATAACACATAAAAACAATTGTACTTTTTGAGGTAACGAATAAACAGTCTTCCCCTTTAGGAAAATGACATTAGCTAAGATTTTAGTTCATATATTTACTCACATTGCCAGAGATGGGAGGGGGGAAACTGACACTTTCACACAGCTGCTAAATGTAAACTAGTCCAATCTTTTGGGCAAAAAATAAAATCCATTAAAATTCACAATGCATATACCTTTGACCCAGAATTAAACTTTTCAAAACTTATAATAGAGATATAATCACCTAATCACACAAAGATTTTATGTGCAAGGATATCCACTGCAGCAAGAAAGTGGAAAAAAGTAAATAGTCTCCTTCCTGGAGTTCCCGTCGTGGCGCAGCGGTTAACGAATCCGACTAGGAACCATGAGGTTGCGGGTTCGATCACTGGCCTTGCTCAGTGGGTTAAGGATCCGGCGTTGCCGTGAGCTGTGGTGTAGGTTGCAGACACAGTTCGGATCCTGCGTTGCTATGGCTGTGGTGTAGGCCGGCAGCTACAGCTCCGATGTGACCCCTAGCCTGGGAACCTCCATATGCCACAGGAGCAGCCCAAAGAAATAGCAAAAAGACAAAAAAAAAAAAATTTTCCTTTAATAAACTATGATACAATGGAATACTTTAAAATTGTTAATACACGGTGTGTGTACAGATACGCTTATGTAATGGGCTATATGTGTCCACATATGTACACCCATATATTCATATAAATATATATATAATTTCTGAAACAATTTATTAGAAAACTTTAGCAATCTGGTGGCATATATTTCTAAATTAAATTTCGAATAAGATAGTGAGTCATGACCAAATCTTTAAGATTACGCCTCACAGATATGATTTCAAGGGTAAAACAGTACACACTACTTTATCTAAAATAAATAATCAACAAGAAGCTACTGAATAGCACAGGGAACTCTATTCGATATTCTGTAATAATCTATATGGAAAAGCATCTGAAAAAAAATGGATGCATTTATATGTATATCCGAATCACTCTGCTGTGCACCTGAAATTAACTCAACATTGTGAATCAATTATACTCCAATATAAAATAAAATTTTAAAAAATAAAATAAAGATTACACAAAACAAAAAGGAAAAAAGGTAAAATAGGACACTGCTTATGTATTTTTATTTAATAGCTAAAACTCAACAAATTATAAGTCAAAATGACTGACATGAAACTGACTGATGATCAAAAAAGACTCAGCATTTTAGAGCTTTATAAAGGAGCCTAAAAGTCAGCATGTATGAATTTTTTGCAAAAGGAAAATAACCTGGAGTCCCTCATTTCCTAAAATGTGTTCCAACAACACTAGAAGTTGGGTGGAAAAAAATGAATCTATATTCAAAAAGGTTGTAGAAACTCTGGTTTTACTCTATTGAGTAAAATATGCTTCTTTCATACAAAACCATCTCAGAGTTTCTAATATGTGAATATACAGTGTAAATCTCCAAAAGGAGAGTAATATTTCAGGATTCTCCAAATTTATGGGGAAAGTCTTTTTTTTTTTTTTTTTGGCGAGACCTGCGGCATGTGGAAGTTCCCAGGCCAGGGACAGAACCCATACCACAGCAGTAACCAGAGCCACAGCAATAACAATGTCAGATCCTTAACCCACTGAGCCACCAGGGAACTCAAGGGTAACCTCTTGATTTAACAAACATCTTGATGGACGAAGGCTCTACAGAGACATTTGGGAAAGGCTGGTCTAGAGAGCAGAGATTCCAAGCTCATCAAAGTTATACAGTTTCGTTTTAAGAATGTATCCACTACTCTAAAAATTAATCTACTACGGGCCAAAACATCAATTAGACAAGATAAGTAAGGAAAAATGCAGACACTGTGATGACACAAGATGAGGGCTTACCCAAGCATTTTAACACTGAACACACATCCACAGCACAATGTGAGTGCATGCCCATCGGTGTCTCATTCATTTCCGAAGCTCTAAGGGCTTGATTTAGATGGTTCTCAAGAAACTTGGGATGAATTCTACTTTACCTGAGTGTGGACTCTGCTGGTGAATTTAGGTACTCACTCTACAAGATCTCCCTCATGAGAAAAACTGAAGAGAATGCCCTATGCTTATTGAGTTTTCCTCCTCTTTTTCAAGCAAAGAAAATGTCACCCTCTCAAAGCCAAGGCACTCTGAGGGTATCTATTAGACCCCACCAGAGATGGATGTAGGATCTTGTTCACTGCGAGATACCAGTCTACCTGGGAAAATGTTTCAGTTGATCACAGTATGGGGTGTGGATGTGGAATAAGCAAGACTCAAGTTCAAATCTCAGCCCTGCCACCAGCACAGTAAGGTTTTAGGCAATCCACTCGATCCTTCTGAGCCTCAGAAGACAATACATACTTTGCAGGGATTGGGTGAAGTGAAATATGACAACAGATATAATGTGATAACGGGCCCTCCCGGGCACTTAGCTGAGCTACTAGTGACAATTTCAGTTGATTTTACAGACATCTCACTAGCTAAAAATTGAACTATGGTACGATCTATTATTTTTTATAGCATGTGTTTGGCATTTACTTTTCAGTATTTCAGAGAAAGCTTTCTTGGGACGGAATCAAACTGGATCTCATCTGCACTGTGTTCTCAAGGCCCAGCACAACATCTGGTCCAAAGCAAACACCCCAAGAAGATGCATGTATGTATGCACATGTAGTACACGTGTGCACACACTTGTGTGTATACATACATTTAAAAGTGTAACAAAAGGACAGGAGCAATTGCTCTATTTTTAACTTTTCTATTTGTATCAATATTATACATGCCCATAGTGTATAATATTGGGTTTGTTAGGAAAGCTGTCAGTCCCATATGCCAACAATTTTCTCCTCCTCAATTTTCTTGGCTAATTATCTTATTAATACCATGGAGCTAGTTGGTGTGATTGTTTTTACTCCTTTTGTTTTCTTTTTCAGCACTGTCTGTAGTCTTTCCCTATAGGGAAGGACGATTTGACTGTCTTTCCTCCAGTCAGCCCCCACTGCCCTACACACACACACACACACACATACACACACACACACACCCCACCCATACACTGGAAACCCTTCCCTTCACTCCATCTTCCCCATTTGGGTTGGATCAATATTCAGGTTCTCCCATTGTGATGATACAAATAGTATTCAGAACTGAACTATGTGTATGAATATATCATTAAATTTCCTTCCCCATACAACTTTTTGTTTCCTCTGCAGTGAATAATTGAGTTTTTGTCCACCCTAGTCCTCTATGTACTCAATCCAAAACTACCTACAATTGTCTGACTCTCCTCTTGTGAACGTAAGGCACATCAGGCAGTCTATCGACTTCGTCTTCCTGGAGGAAGCTCCCCTAGAACTTTCTCACTGGGCTCATACCCTCTGTGGCAGCAGCCTCACTGCACCATCATTCTGAGGATCTCCTCTGCCTTTCACCTTTGTCCAACCTCCTGTCTCCTGATCTCGTACCTGTTTTCTTGGCTTGCTCCATTGTGGCGAACTCCATCTTCCAGTAGTTTCCTGGGAAATACACCTTCAATGACCTGGATATCTGAACATGACTACTCAAAGTCTGACTGGGTTACGAATTGTAGGCGGACTGTGAGTTTCCCTCAGAATTCTGAAGGTCATGCTTCCCCGACTTTTAGTTTCCAGTATTGCTGTTGAGAAGTCTGACAATTAAACTCCAAGCTCTTAGATTCTGATTTGTTTTTTTTTTTTTCCTCCCTGTATCTTCTGCCTCATGGCTCAGAAATTTCACAACAATAGTGCCTTAGTGTGGATGCATTTTGATCTACTGCACTGGAAACTCAGTGGGTCCTTCCAACGTGTAAATGTATGTCCATGAGTTCTGAGAAACATTTTCAATGATTTTGTTGCTGCTCCTCTGCTAAATTTTCTCTGCTCTCTCTCCAGGTTTCCTATTATTTGGATAATGGACCTACTAGATGGATCCTCCAATTTTCTTCTCTCCTGTGTTTTGCTCTAGGGCATTTCTTCAATTCTGACTTCTGATTATGCTGTAAGCTTTTTCATTTCTGCTATCATGTCTCTAATTTCCAAAAGCTCTTGTTCGTTTTTTTAAAAAATATTCCTTTTCCTAATAGCATCTGATTCCTATTCAATGGTTGTAAGTTCTTTTCTTACCTCTCTGAAGATATGAATGATTACTTTTTGGAAGTTTTTCTTTTCCTAAGTATTTATGTCTTATCACTTACCTTCTTCTCTTTGTTTTGGGCTCTGACATGTTATAGGGCTTCTTCAAATATCTTTAACTTGCTCGTATCTGAAATAGAAGAACCATTACAAGAAAACCAGAGTGCAAGCTCCGAGCACACAGGGAGGCTTATCTGTCCTGCCCTCTATAGGATGAGCTGTCTGGGCTGATTCATTGGAGTGTTCCTTGGCTTATTCAGTTTCTCCAGAAAGATGCTTCCAGCATCTTGAGAAAAGCCTAGAATTGCCTGACTCTCCTCAGTCTATCAACTCAGGCTATAGATTTCATCCTCCTGGAGGAAGCTCTTCTAGAACCTTCTCATCTGCTCTCCCCAGGACTCACACCCTCTACAGCAGCAGCCTCACTTCACCGTCATTCTGGGGATCTCCTTTGCCTTTTGCCATTGTCGGGTCTCCTGCTTCCTGGATCCCACATCTGTTTTCTGGCTTACTCCATTTTGGTGAAGGACAGCTTGCAGCAGCTTCCACTGGGTAGAGGTCTTTCTGCGCGTGTACTGACGGCCGAGTGGGGAAAGAAGTTACTTAACCACCCTGTTTTCAGTGAGGTATCCTGATCCTCAGTCTTGCCTATGTCCCCTAAGACAGGGACATCCAGGGATCCACCACAAATTGGGAAGGGATCTGGAGATGTAACTGCTTCGGAAACAGCTCTTAACAACAGACACAGTTAGTCTCCTTTTCCTCCAATATCCAGAGGTGTCTGTTGCCACCAACTCCTGGGGCTTTGAGAGATTCTGTCACGTAAACAGCCTTGCTCCTCATATCTGCTAAGCCCATCACCACAACCATCTGCTTTCAGCTTCCAAAATACTGTTGTTGCCGTCTGGTTTTCTCTATTCTTGTAGGTTTTCACACTTCAGAAAAAATCCTCTTTCCTGTTATTTTAATGCACTTCGTGGTGGACACAAAATTAAATGCCTTTTTTGCTTAATGGATTACCATGATTTGACACAAAAGTCCCTTTTCATACATTCGTATATTTTCTAAACTTTTTACAATAACTCTACTCCTTGGTAACCAGAGTACAAATTTACCTGGTAAAACCATCTAAAGAAATGACACTTTGACCATAAAAAAGTAATCAGGTTGACTCTCTCCCCTTTGGGACTTCCTCCAAATACCCACTTATCTATATATAAATAATAAGAAAGCTTAACTATAAAAGGAAATTTTCCATTATACAATGATCACTGTTCCTAATGAGACCCTGAAGTATGGCCATAATCCTGAGAAGTCTTCTAAATCATCAGCTATTTCAATATAATTATAACAGATGCTATCTTTCATGTGACTGTTTCTGAACCTTAAATTATCTTCTATGAAGAGACCCTGGGGAATGAGTGCAAGTCAAATCACCACTGGAGAATTTTCTGAAAAGCTATCAAAAATAAAGCAGCACACGTGCACTCGTGTCCTGCTCAGAGGCCTCTGCAGATCACCAGGCTGCCCTCAGCTCCAGGGAGTTTGGCTCAGCAAATTGATAACCCACTGCTCATGTCCCCTTTTAAGTAAGATAATTCCATGTAAAATCTCCAAAAGGAGAGTCTTTAAAGAAATAGCATGATGCTAGACATCAGAATGCTCTCTTCCTCTGGTCTGCTGGGACAACACTCTGGGCCAGTGTCCCCATACCGCTTGCACCTGCAGTTACCTGTGTTACCTGATTCACTCTCCACACTAGGCTGTAAGCTCCTTCAGGGGGCTCTACCCTGATACTGTTTATATTTGCACGCAGGCCCTAGAATACCGCCATACACAGAAAAGAAGGTTAAAAATAAATGTCCTTCTATCGCAACCAAGGCACAAATAGGCACCTTCTTTTTCAACATGCCCACTAATACCAGGATCAGTTCAGAAGGAAGGAAAATCAAGAGAAATGGGAGAAAGGAAAAGGAAGAGGTCGAGAGTGTCAAGTGCTTTTGATATTTAAAGGACAGAAGGTGGGAAAGATGCTGCAGGATTTGGAAATCAAAAGCCGGGCGTATCAGAAATAAGAAAGGGATACCAGATATCACTGCTAATTATATAACATTATTCTGGGAATTCTAGAAGGCCCAAGAAAATACGAAGTATTAAAATTAGAAGGGAGAAGATAAAATTGTCACTATTTACTGATGTGTTCAGGGTCTACTTAGAAAAAACCCAATCAACTAAAATGTTATCGGAAACTACCTTAGAAGGATAGTTAAGAAAGCCAAGATAAACTCAAGCAATTATTTTTTTCCATAAAAAAGCAGTAACCAATAAAAAAATAATAAAAATGACACTAATCAAAATTGATGATAACAAAACCAATTCTAGTAATAACAGCTTCCATTTATTGAATGCTAACCCCCTGCTCAGCACCGTGCTATGCATTTTACCATATTTCACTTAATGCTCACATATCTAGGAGGTATGTCTAAGTATTCCCATTTCACAGACGAGGAAATTGATGCTGAAAGAATATCAAAAATTTGCCCAAACCGTGCAGTAGCAGGTAGAAGCCACACCCCAGGCTGACTCCAGAGCCCAAATGTACATTCAGTAGCAAATTTAGTCAGAGGAAAGAATGACACAACATCTAAGAAATATGTTTTTTAAAACTTTAACAATAAACACAGATCCATGCATTGTTCCTTGATAAAAAGATTCAATATTGTAATACTATCAATTCTCCTTAAATTATTCTACATATTCAATGCAATCCACACGAAAAATTCTAGCAGGATTCTTTTTCTTTTTCTCTTTCTCTCATTCTTTTTTTTTTCCACCTTCTCTTTCATTCTTTATTTCAGTCCTTCTGATAAAACAATCCTATAACTTAGCTTATTCAAGCTGGAAGAATTAAACATGTGAAAACAGGAAATTCTGCATAAGAGATTAGTGAGGGATCTTGTCCTACCAAACAATGAAACATACACCAATGCCACAAGCGTGGCGGCCAGTGCTCATGAATAGAGGGACTAGTGGAACAGAACTGGAAATTCAGGGATAAAACCAAACATTCACAGAAAGACTTAATACAATAACAGAGTCATTTTTAATCAGACTGGTGAGGATAAAAGTTTGAAAATAATATCGGTGAAGGTGAAGAAGAATGTGTGGTTGGACATATGGTCAGTGGGAATGTAAAGTAATACAGCTCTTAGGGAGAACAATTTGCATACACACAGTTTATAATTAAAACTGTCTGACCCAGTAATCTCATTACTGAGATGTCTTTAAAGAAAGAGATGCATATGTTAACCGCAGTACTGTTGATTATAGCAAAGTACTGCAAATGATCTAAAACGGACAATAAGAGAAGAACAGCTCAATAAATTTTGGTACATAATTAGAAGCAACTTATGTACAATCATGAAAAAGTCTGACATATATCTCCTGAAAGACATGAAAAGATATATCAGATAAGCAGATAGAAAAATATCTATTTTGTGTGCATATGCTCATGAGATACATGCATAAAGAGATCCAAAGAACAAAAATTTACTAAATACTTACACTATAGACCAAAATATGTTAAGAACTTTAATTGCACTATCTCATTGTATCTTCACAATCACCCCATGAGGTAGGTACTATTACTGTTTTCTTTTAAGTGATGAAAACAGAGACTCAGAGATACCAGTAACTTTGTCGGGTCACACAGCTAATTAGTGGTGAGCCATCCCTCACTGTGCTATGGGGTGAGGGGGGCTCCATTTTCACCCCAGTGCTGGTGATGCTGTCACTGAGATGAGGGTTTGAGATGCTTGCTGCCTTATGTTCTGTCTGAGGCATGCAGAAGTTCCCAGGCCAGGGATCGAATCCAAGCCACAGAAGTGACATCAGATCCTTATCCACTGAGCCACCAGGGAAACCCCACTGCTTATTCATTTCGTTCTGTATTGTTTGACTTTTCTGCCATGAACATGTATTATATTTAAAGACAGAGGAACAAAGAATGAAAAGAAATCAAAGGTGACTCTTTCCATAGCAATTTCAGTAGGTAAATGGAGATGAACACATTTCAAGAATGTGAGGCATGTGAGAAGTTAAAAGGAGATGAGAAAGAGGTGGAAAGTATACAGAGTGATTAATTTTCAAAAGGGCAAAAATACCTTCGATCCACTGCACAAGCATAAATTAGCATAACCCTTCGGGGGATATTAGCAATGTGTTACCAAAAGTGAAAACACACATGGCCTTTTCCCAAGGTATCTCATTGCCAGGATCTTATCTAAAGAGATAAGGAGGCAAAGATATACAAAGACTTCAGAATTGTCTGCTCTTTGTTATCTGAAATGTGATATAGTGAAAAGAGCTCAGGGTTTGCAATTAAACCTATCTGGGTTTGAATCCTTGCTTTGCATTGCATTGGCTGCGACCTTGAGCAAGAAACTCAAACCCTCTCGGCCTCAGTTGCTTTATCTCTAAAATGAAAATAAAAACACATGCCTCACAGGATTATTGTGAGGATTAAATGAGCTAAAATAGAGCACAGTGCCTGATGCTTTAAAAAGCATTAGTTCTTTCCCCTTCATCACTCTCTAGGATGTGTCGCTAGAATAAACACAGAAACTTTAACCAAAACTCTAGGACACATGATAGTGCTTGGTGTTTCCTACATGGCTCTGCATCAAAGTACCAGCAAACATCACACTTAGCTTTCGAAGTATTCAGAAGCAGGAGTTCCCATTGTGGCTCCGCGGAAATGAATCCGACCAGTGTCCATGAGGACGAAGGTTCGATTCCTGGCCTTGCTCAGTGGCCATGAGCTGTGGTGTAGGTCACGGACGCAGCTCGGATCCCACGTTGCTGTGGCTGTGGTGTAGGCTGGTGGCTACAGCTCTGATTCGACCCCTAGGCTGGGAACCTCCATGTGCTGAGGGTGTGGCCCTAAAAAGACAAAATAAAATAAAATAATTCAGAAGCAAACCTATGTTATGATACTTTGACACTTTCTCAATCTCAATTAGCACTAAACTAATTAACAAAACTGTTTTACACACTACAATGAGTCACATTTTTCTCCCTTCTTCCCTCATCCCTAGTGTGTGGTAAGGGTGATTGAGAATCTAATTACTTCTTAATTGAATGCACATTTTTCACTGGTTTCAAGCTTAATGCTTTCAGTCCAGAAATCAAAGTCAATGAAATGAAGTTGAATTGGGATTTGGGCAACTGTTATAATGAGAGAAGGTTTGTATTATGTCTAATTATAAGTAAATGTGAATTTTAGCACTATTTCCTATGGAAATATTTCAGGTACAGAAATGTGCCATAAATGACTAATTTAGATGATTAATAACATTGTTATTCTTATTTACAATCTTTTATTCCTCATTACAGTGATTTCATTGCTGGGACCCACTAAATATAATCATTCTTTAAAGAAAAGATGCCGTTAGAGAATCGTTGGTTGTACCCATACTAAAATCAACATGAACATTCATTTCTGTGAGAAATTACATGAGTTTGTACCATCAAGGTTATGGGAACTCTCACATGCTGCAAACACAAGAAAGCCATAAATCTTGAAATACTTGGAATACAACCGATTCCATTAATCAAAAATATTCATTTATAGCAAACCATAAAAAATATCACCACCAAAATGGTGTTTCAATTTAGCTAATATTTTACTGGGAGAGTATTTCACAAGATTTTTTTTTTCCTTTAGCATTATGCAAGAGTAAAAAAAAAAAACCTCTGAAGTAGTTATCTCCTAAAACTTGTTTCTTGGCTTGTTTGTTTCTAGATAGGAGGAGCAACCATCTGTAATATTTCAGTTGAGACCTTTTCAGTAGAAGACTCAATTAACTAGAATTTTGAGATCCACTTCAACTCTGTGCTTCTAAGAGGTCTTTGCATACAAGCCCTCAAGACCCCTGTGAGCTACTGATCACTCAAATTCAGAAATTCTGCAGGAGTTTAAGGAAGCACTGTAGAAAACAGACCCCTCCAAAACCAGTGCTGTTTTATTGTTTTAACAATGAATTTACCTTAAGAATGGTGTTACATGGTGGCAAATTTTTTTATCAGAGAAATCTTCATATTAACAAGTATTTCGGATTCTGTCCAAGATATTGGGCACCATCTAGACGGTTTTAGCTTTAGATGCTAACATAAAAATACCTCCAGGACATGGAGTTTCCATTGCAGCTCAGTGGAAATGAACTCAACTAGTATCCATGAGGGCGCGGGTTTGAGCCTTGACCCGGCTCAGTGAGTTAATGCTCTGGTGTTGCCATGAGCTATGGTGTAGGTCACAGATGCGGCTCAGATCCCACGCTGCTATTGCTGTGGTGTAGGCTGGCGGCTGAAGCTCCGATTCGACCCCTAGCCTGAAAACTTTCAAATGCTGCCGGTGCAGTCCTAAAAAGACAAAAAAATATATCTCCAAAGTGTATACGGTTAAAGGGACAATTTTTCAGTATGGCATATTTTTAAAATATTTTAAAATACATTGTTTCTCATCTTTGTCTGGGGGGGGTGGGAGGGGAGATGTCAGTATCTACCTTTCCTTTACATGGTTGCTTCTTTAACGAACCCCTGTCCCTTCTTCGAGAGATGGCTTCCATCCCTGACAGAGGGTCTGGAGCAGCTAAGTTCCTCCACACTATCATGCCATAATCCTTCTGTCACACTCATGCCATTTCATTCCTATGCTGAGATTTCAGAGTTCCTAGGTTTTGCCCTATGAAAGTTATTTGCTATATAATCATCAGGACCTTAACTATAACAAATGAAAATATTAAAAACAAAGTAGACTGGAGAATCTGGTCTTTTCACCAGGTTTCCATATTTCCTTAATAACTGCTATCATCCAGCTACCTACTAGTAGATCTAATGCAGGTACATTTTCCAAAGCCCATTTGCAAAAGACTCAGCACCTTCATGGTGGAGACATTTTAAATCAGATACCAATAATCCAACCCTCCACGGTAGATGGGAATAAGAGACTAAATACCACCCCCAGCCCCCAGTGACAGAGGTTCCCCAATGAGTCATGTCACTCCTGCCACTGGACTCAGCTGTGGATGCAGAATCCTTCTCAACACTCTCACAGCTCACACCAAGCAATCAGAGTTGTCACATACGTTTGAGGGCTCTGTGTCATCCATGTCTTTTACTTTTATGAATCTTTCTTCTACAATCCTAAGTAGAAGAGAGGGGATGTTCCTGCAACTACCCAGGTGAGAGCTGATGCTGACTTTATGGGCTGGGATGGCCGAGCTGGAGATGCAGAGATGGATATGGGAGCTCTCTGCAGGCCCATCTGCAGACCTGGATGTTAAACTGGAAATGCGAGGGGAGAGGAGGAGGAGGAGTGTCCAATATGACTTGAATTTCTAAGAAAACTGGGAGTCACAGTCAAGTCTGTGAAGGAAGATCATAAATTCAGTCTTTTCTACACAGAGTCTGAGATGACTTGGACACACCCAAAAGCAAAGTCATACAAACAGGCACCCAATGCTACAACTTCATAGAGGGACCTGATGTGGGCATTTAAATGAGAGGGTCTCCTGCACTGGGTGGTAAGGGAGGCTGTGGGTGCAGATGATTCACCTACAAAAGGGAGCAGACCCCCCAGGCGGAGCCATGACGACTCCAACAGCAAATCGCCTCCAGGAAGGTCCCTTGGCACTGGGCTGTCACAGCTCCTTAGTTCTGCGATCCGTGTTTCCCTAAGACTGTGAACCTCATCATGGAAAAGAGAACCTAAAAAGCACCAGCAGTAAATGAAGAGGGACTGAAAGGGATCCTTCTTTATGAATACTATTTTCTTAATAAATCCCAAGGTGGAAAAATAAAATTCAAAAATTAATTTGAGGAAATTGTCAAAAATGGGCATCCATGAGGAAAAAGACATAATACAACATGTTTAGATGACATAACCTGGTCTCAGTGATATTCTTTTGTAAAATATGTGAAGTTCAAAATCCTGAAATCTATTCTATTTAAGATATCATAATATATTAATGTTCAACATACAAGCTGGCCCATGACTGGAAAATGTTCTCTTCCTCCCAAACATAATTTTGTTTGAATTCACGAAGGGGGGATCATTCAGGACTTTTTATTCATTAAATGATTAAGATTTCTAATACATAAAAAAGAAAAAAGATATGGAAGCAGGGATTTTTCTTCCTTCTTTAGTAATTGAAGAAATGTCTATACAGCTTTGATAGTTTTCATTCTTAGGTTAATAATAATTTTTATATCACACAACCACAACATAAGAGATGGGTTGAGCACCCTTGGTACTTTGCCCTTTTCCTTAAATCATTTTGAAATCCTTTAAGAAATCCATTCCACTTTCAGGAAATTCTATATGATACAGTAAATAGAAAACAGCTATATCCATCGAGCTTTCATTTCCCACCCTAATGCTGTGCATCATATTAAATTATTAGACTGAGGAGAGTCCAAGCTCTATTGACTGAAAAATGTGGCTCTGAGCTTTCCATTTATCCTGGGAGGATTATAGCTTTTACCTACTTGGTCATTCACAGCTGACATTACCCCTTTCCTGCACAGCCCCTCCTTTTCTCTAATGCCTGAGCCTTTCCTCACCTACAACTCTGTTAGGTTATAAAAGAAAACTGGTACGAATCTGAGGCTAGCTATGCATTATTAAAGCTAAGGCAACATTATTAATTGCAAAAGTATACACAAGAAGGAGCCCATTACAGTCTATGACTTCAAAGACCCAGAAAGGGTCTTTGCCCAAAACTGAGGGCAATCTTGACATTCAGAGACACTCGTTTAATAACCCTTCTTTTTTCTTTTTTTTTTCTAGTCTACTTGGGGTACACTTATATCTTCCCCTTTTAAGAGGTCAAAAGGGGATTATTCAAAGAGCTCTATGGCATTGGTTTTTATAGAAAATAAATAACTATAATGAATTATAGTCATTGTACACACGTGAGCAGTTTAATAGTATTTGAGTCACAGGGAAAACAGGCAAGTCTCTGAATAATCAGAATAGTTTTTTAATTGGATAATATTTAATGAAACAAACGGGCAAATAATCGTTCCATTGGAAGACTAGTACCAATGTCATGATACCAAGGGCAGCGAGGAAACTGGATGTAACGCCTGGTCTTAGTTTTGCTTTGCTGTTCCTAAGATTGGTTCTCCTACATCATACAGAAAGTTCAAGAGGTAAATGGGCTCCCAGAAATCTGAGCCAGCCCTGCACCTGAGTGAGGTATATGCTAACTCTTTAAACAAGTACAAAAGCACAGCTCATACTTCTTAAATGGTAATATTAAAAGTCACAGATTATTCATGGGAATAATAAGTCTTGGTTATCAAAGCCCTCCAGATGTCTAGCCATGTCATGCAAAAAAAATGTCATTTTAAGTCCAAAAACTAAAGTTATTTTAGTAAAACATAGCTAAAATAAATCTGAATTATTTTGAACATTTTTTAGAGAACTATCAGAAAAAAGTTTTTTTTTTTCTTTTCAGTTCCAAGAGCTTAAATGAAACATTCATGCATTAAATTCAAAGTCTGACTGTCAAATCATTTCACTTTAATAAAAATTTGAATTACCTGCCTTAGGGCATTATTAAATATCAAATAAAAAGCACACATCCATAAGTCTGATTTCCCAATATAATTTTTATGTAGAAGTATGACTAGATTTGTATTACACATTTCAAGATAAAAGGATCAAAAATGTATTCATAAAAGGATAAAGTCAGAATTGAAGTCGCTTTTGAAAGAATTTCTGCACCATTCTTAGGAATTTGGGGGGAAATGACCCCCTTTAAGTAATCTCAGCTACCAAGACAAGGACATAAATCCATCCTCTTTCTTAAAATGCCTAAACTGTAATTAATTGAAAACTTCGAAAATTACACTTTATGTTCCTATCATATAATGAATACGAAGTACCTGAAATATACATAACTTTCTCATAAACATCTAAGTGTGAGTGTGTGTGGTTATCTAGATATTTAGAGAAAGGCAACTCTGGTGCAGGGTCAGACATGGATCAAAACTTCAAGCCAATAATCTTGTTTTACAAAAACTATCAATTATAGTTACTGGTGTTATAGAGAGTAGACCAAACCCACATGAAATCCATGCATCCGTGTTCACCAAACCTCACTGCACCTCACTGCCTGCCCTCCTCCCGGGTCCTGCTGCCATCTGACGCTCCACCCTCAGGGCCTCAACACCCACCTTCCCCTCTGCCCTCACCTCTTTCAGCCTCTACCCCACTCTTCCTTAAAGAGTAAAGGGAGTCATGGAGCGCAGTCTATAAACCACCACCTCCTTCCTTCCTACTGTAGCACAGAAAGTGTTGAATCTTGTGACAGAAGTCAGTCTCCACGTGGGCTTAGGATCCCATCGCTGTGCAGCTTTTCAGAAGCTTAGATGCCAGGATCAGTCCCTCTGAGAAACAGCGTCTTCAGCCCCTGCCATCCACTAGCTCATTCACCCTGACAGACTGAAATGTTCTAGTACTTCTTGCGTTTTAAAAGAAATTCTCATTCTCAACACATACCAAAAAAACCCACAAAAATGAAATGATATATATGTGTCATGGTGGAAGTGTTAGTCAATGCTAGCATGGGAACCATACTGTAATGTAACAGTGGCTCAAATCAACACACATACACCTTTAAACTTACACAATATTATATGTCAATTACATCTCAACTGAAAAAAGAAAACCTTCAATCCCATCCCCTCTGTTGCCACAGCCCCGTGCTCCCCTCCCCACCCTGCCTGGCGAGAGCAGCTATCACAAGGTAGCCCCACCTCCTGCCTTCACACCGGCTTCCACCTGCTGCGGCCGCGTCCCTCATTGTCCTACCTTTCTGATCGCCAGCAAGGGGATGCTCCCGACTTCTGTCCCACTGTGCCTATGACAAAGGGCTCTGCCAGGCAGACTGTCTGGGTCCCACCTCCAGTTCTGCTATTCAAGGATTAAATTCCATTGAGCAAATGACCTCACTTCTTGGTGCTTTGGCTAATTTGTCATCAAGCATCACATAAGACATTACGGAGACTCAAGGTATCCCTACGCAGCATTAGAACATTACATTATCTATGCCCACGACCCACACATTCTGTTCAGAGCTCTTTTCTCATCTCCACACTCCAGCTTCCTTCATCACAGCTCCCTACGGCAAATGACAAGCCTCTCTCATGCCCCTCTCTCTCTCCATCTCAGACAGAGCCGCCCGCCCCCTCCTTTCCTGGGTCACTCAGTGGCGCTCTAGCCACGCCATTTCCAAAGCCCCAAACCCCAGAAGGTTTCTGTGATATTTCCACCTCCCTCCACCTTCATCCAGTTTATCACTAGCTATCACGTCCATGGACTCTTTCACATATGCTAACTTCTCTCCATTTGACCTGCTCACATCCCAGTTTCCACCTTGGCTACCCAGAGGACTTGTGAATTATTTTCTGCTCCTAGCCTGGCCCATAATAATCCAATCCATTCATTCTCCAGCCACTACAATCTACTGAGAAGATACATGGGTCAGGCCACCCCCACTGAGAACCCTGAGGGTCTCAACACATTGACAATGAAACAAAGATGTCTCAGTGTGGCTGACAAGTTCCCCCTAAGACATGGGCCCTGCCCAGCTTTCCCCTTTCATCTCCATACCCCAGACTCACAGGGCTTCTTGCAGGTACCTCAATGCATCAAATTCTTACCACCTCCACAGGCCCCTTGGGGTCTGTGCAAAAGATATTCTCTCTGGAGTTCCCGTCGTGGCTCAATAGTTAACGAACCCAGCAAGTATCCATGAGGACATGGGTTCGACCCCTGGCCTCGCTCAGTGGATTAAGGATCCAGCGTTGCCATGAGGTGTGGTGTAGATCGCAGACGAGGCTCAGATCCGGCATTGCTGTGGCTGTGGTGTAGGCAAGGCTACAGCTCCGACTGGACTCCTAGCCTAGGAACCTCCATATGCTGTGGGTGTGGCCCTAAAAAGACAAAACACCAAAAAAAAAAAAAAAAAAAGCCATTCTTTCTATCTAAAATCTCCTTCACTCCATTTTTTTTTTTCTTTTCACTCAGGGATTTTATTACAGTTTGTGTTTATTTTTGAAGTGCTGTTTTTCATTGTAAGGCTCTGGCTTTTAGGAGGGCAGAGCCCACCTCTGGTCGCCCCATGTCTGTATCTGCAGAACTAAACACACAGCAGGTGCACAGTAATTACTTCTGACTGCACATTACTTTAATTCTTTTTTTTTTTTTAATGTTTTCCTATTATGTTTATTCTTTCTTTCATGTATTCCTTTTTCTTCTTCTGGAAGTCCTATTTTTTTTTTTTGTCTTTTGTTGTTGTTGTTGTTGCTATTTCTTGGGCCGCTCCCACAGCATATGGAGGTTCCCAGGCTAGGGGTTGAATCAGAGCTGTAGCCACCGGCCTACGCCAGAGGCACCGCAACGCAGGATCCGAGCCGCGTCTGCAACCTACACCACAGCTCACGGCAACGCCGGATCGTTAATCCACTGAGCAAGGGCAGGGACCGAACCCGCAACCTCATGGTTCCTAGTCGGATTCGTTAACCACTGCGCCACGACGGGAACTCCCATTACTTTAATTCTTTAGCTTATCCTTTTTAAGGCTCAGCTTAAAAGCATGCTGGGATTTTCTCCATTGTTACCTTATATGAGTGATTCAAAGCTCCTTCTCGTTCCTACCAAAGGTGACTTTGCCTGGCCCTTATCATCTCCAAAGTGAGAAGAAGGGAGAGAGGAACTGTACCAGCTAATGCAGAAACTGAGAATGAATGAACGATTGGAGGATGGCTGGCTGATGGGGACATGCCTTAAGTTCTAAGGAATTTCTAATTTTGCTGAAGACATCCAAGACTCCAAGTGTTAGGTGTCATGATGGAATCAGCAACATGTCTCAACCCTTCAGAAGCTTTAAATCCAACAGAGAAAATAAGAAATACACAAACAGCTAAAGGGAAGAAAAACGTGAAATGAAAGGTACAGTTTAAGGGACAAGCACAGAATTCACGCTGGGGGCAGTGGGTGAGTTGGGCCTGTAGGGCAGTTAAGATGTCAACAGGCAAAAGAAAGGGTGAGGGGCTCGGGGAGCAGAGTGCATTCCCAGAAGGAGGGAGACAGATCGGCTGAAGTCCTGGGTGCATGAGTGCAGGAATAACCGAGGGGCAAGGAAAACCGATAGGGAAACATGTGGGCAAAGTGACCACGCTTTAAAATGCCCACGTCAGCTGTCCGGCTCAGGAGACCGTGAGCTCCTTGAGGCCAGACGTTCCTTTTCCTCTGTGACTCCTCCTTCCTCTGCAGCACCTATGCAGGGATGAGAGCTCCTATGTCCTTTGGTCCACTAACCAGCCAAAGCTCTGTCCTACAGGACAGCACAGGGAACTGCCCAACACTCTGTGATAATCTGTGCAGGAAAAGAGTCTGCAAGAGAATCGATGCGTGTACGTGCATGACCAAATCACTTCATCGCACAGCAGAAATTATCACAAGCTTGGAAATCAACAATACTTCAACAAAACTTAAAAAAAAAAAAAAAGGACAGATATGGCACTGCGGCTTTGAAGCCCCTTCCTTCCTCCTCCCCAGTCCTCAGGAAGCAACAGCTGCAGTTTCAAGGAGGCGACAACATATACAGTACCAAAGAGGGACCCGACTGTTACTGTTTCCCTGCCTGGGGCACCTTCCCTTATGAAAGCTGGTATTAAAGCAAAACTTGGAATGAAAGGCCACTCTGCTGGGAAAACATAAGGATTGCAGATTTTTTTTTTTCAACCTGGCATGGACTTTTTACAAACCACCTGACTTATAATCCATGGGGCTTGAGAGTGTGCCCAAAATCAAAATGAAGTGTGGGAGCTCCCTTCGTGGCTCAGCGGTTAATGAACCCAACTTGGATCCATGAGGATGCAGGTTCGACCCCTGGCCTCACTGGGTGGGTTAAGGATCTGGCATTGCCGTGAGCTGTGGTGCAGGTTGCAGACTGGGCTCGGATCCCTCGTTGCTGTAGCTGTGGCAAAGGCTGGCAGCTACAGCTCCAATTTGACCCCTCGCCTGGGAACCTCCATATGTCTCGTGTGAAGCCTTCAAACAAGAATAAAATAAAATAAAATAAATAAAATAAAATAATGAAGTGTGGTCCTCATATTGCTAAGTTATTAGGATCATCAGTGTGGCTTTGGTGTGACAAGCTTAGCCGTGTGCCTCATTTTCCTTACTTAATCCACACATACCCGGATGGAGACACACCGGGTCCACTGTCGTTGGCTATTGAAATGCAGCTCTAATGACTCTGTCGCTGAGTGGCTGAGTGGGTCTAAAGTTGTCTCCCAAAATCCCATCACAGCCTTCCACAAGCTCTGCCCCCTTCACGTGTGTTCTCAGCCTTCGAAATTCTTCAATCTGAAAATGCAAGCAAACAAAATAAATTAATCATTTATTAGTAAGGCATGAACAAGATTGGGCTTTCCCAAGTGACTTAAAATATGCACACATAACAAGAATTTTTTTTTCTTTTAGGGCCACACCTACAGCATATGGAAATTCCCATGCTAGGGATCGAATCAGAGCTACAGCTGCCAGCCTATGCCACAGCCATAGCAATGCCAGACCCAAACCTCATCTGTGACCTATGCCACAGCTTGCGGCAACACCGGATCCTTAACCCACTGAGCGAGGCCATTTGTTTGTTGCATCAGGAAAACATCTGGAGTCAAGACTCCAGGAGAATTCCCTGTGATTATCCGTGGGATGCATTTTTCTTGATTTTCCCTCAGACAGGACTGGAAGGAGGCTGCTTTGTTAGAGGAGTCTATGCTTTTTCAAAAAGAAGACGATGAAAGTAAAGGCAGTAAGACTGCATCCAGAGGCTGATTCTTGTCCTAAGACCCAAACCACCAAACCACTCCACCTTTTTCAGCTCAGTTTCCACCTGTGTATAATGGAGATGAGGATGAGAGTCTTCTCAGAGCTGGTGTAAGAAGCAAATGAGATCATTCATGAAAATCACTCCGCCTCATGCCAAGTACTTGGGAGATGCTCAATAAATAATCATACAGGAGTTCCCGTCGTGGAGCAGTGGTTAACGAATCCGACTAGGAACCATGAGGTTGCAGGTTCGATCCCTGGCCTTACTCAGTGGGTTAACGATCTGGCATTGCCGTGAGCTGTGGTGTAGGTTGCAGACTCAGCTTGGATCCCGTGTTGCTGTGACTCTGGCGTAGGCTGGTGGTGTACAGCTCCTATTAGACCCCTAGCCTGGGAACCTCCATATGCCGCAGCAGCAGCCCAAGAAATGGCAAAAAAGACAAAATAAATAAATAAATAAATAAATAAATAATCATACAACTTCTTTTGAACTCAAACCTTCAGCACTTTGAGATAATTATCCAGCTACAATTTTATATGCAAAAAGTAGACTGAAAATAATAAAACAGTTGACTGAGAAAACAAAAGGTCCCCTCTCCTCCTGTTCCCGTAACATGAAATCATGTAAGAGCTGCAGTTTACAGCCAGGATCTATAAATCACAGACAGGGTCGCTGATCAGCACTGGGGACTAGAAACTTCACAGCCTCAACATAGTTCAAGAAACACTTCTACTTTTTTTTATTGACTTTGAAGCTTATTTTAAAGCTAGGTTAACTTTATATTTACGTATTCTGAACTGAAGATAAATCTTTCAAGCCCCAGGACTCACCCTAAAGCACATTCTGTGAAAACAACTGCTTCTCAAAGAGAAGATCTGAATCAACAGCCAGCCAGTCTCAAATCACTGCCTTCTTGGAGAGAACTATTTCACAAGAAATGTTTTTCTCTGATCAGAGCAATGCTTTGAAGACTTCAAACATCAACAGAGATTGAGGGAAAAACACATCTCTCAGAAATGCCAATTTTTCTGAAGTCACCCCCCCTGAACCCTTTAGTCACTTCAAATGGTTTCAAGCGTGCCCCTCGCTGGCCCACGCTGAAATGAGAGATGATGAGAAATGAACAGAATAATATTCTAGGATAAAAGTCCTCAGCCAAATTCAAATGTCAGGGCCATAGAGACTATCGTTATCACAGACGGGAGGACGTATGGTTTCATCGACTTTTAATGCTACTCTACTTACACACGGTATTTGTTTTCAGCCAATTTAAAAGAGTGATGGGAGGACAGAGACCCGACTCTTCCGAGACAAATCCTCCTCTTGTGAAGGTAGCAGAACTAAGCAGCCACTGTTCCCCGAACCCGGACGGCGCTCCAGCTGCTCTAAGACGTTGATTCCAGCTCTCACTGATACAAGAACCAGACTGTCCAAAGTTCAGCATTCAAATGGCTTTCTTCATGACTGCCTTTAAAGGGCTAAGTACCAGGGTCTGAGGTTCAGCACTCATTTTTTTTTAGCAGTTCCTGAGGTCCCATACACATCTACTTACAGACCCATCTCATGTGTTCTCATGTTGAAAGAGCAAAATAACACATGAAAGTTTGGAGTCCTCATCTTCTTTTCTTTTATCACCAGCCAATGATTGTACATGAATTAAAGGAATATAATTCCTCATGGTAGCAATGAAGGAAGAAGGCAAACTGCACTTAAAACAGTCTATATATGTATATATATTAAGGGGATTGTATGTACATGCGTACATCTCTCCACTTTTCATGGACTGCAGCCTTGCTATTTTTGTTTCATTTTCTCCTATCGCATTATCTTTCTTTCTAACAGCATTGCTCTCTCTTCCTGACCTCCCATCCCTAAACCAAAGCCTCATTCTGTCAATGATCACTCCTTAATTAGATCTAAATTTTTTTTTTTTTTTTTTTTGGAGCAAGGTCTTAGAGAAAAGAACATTCTTTCCCCAAGAAGAGTGATGTAAACTTTCCTCTTTCCCCAATTCCCAGCCCTGGTCTCTGTCGCTGTCTTCCCATCATTAGGATGGTTACTCAGGAGCCACACAGAAGGAAACTAACTCCAGAACAAGAGACAATGGAGCCTGTGACCTCATGGCAAGTGCTTGATATCATGCAAGACACAGAAGAAATACACAAAAATCTTTTTACGAGACCCTTAAGAACAATGCATTTTCTTTCTTCCTTCCTTCCTTTTTTTTTTTTTTTTTTTTTTTTTTGGCTGCACCACCTACAGCATGCAGAAGTTCCCAGGCCAGCATGCAAAAGTTCACGTGGCAGAGCAGTGATTCGAGCCACAGCTGTGACAATGCCAGATCCTGAACCTGCTGAGCTACCAGGGAACTCCCAAAGAACACACTGTTAAGAAAGGAATAGAGAGTGTCTTCCAGGAGAGAGAGAAAAACCCTAGAGTTACACTGCCCAATATAGTAGCCACCAGCCAGCCCCATGTGGCCACAGGCATTTTGAAATGAGGCTGGTCTGAACTGAGATGTGTGGAAATACTGAATTAATTCACCACTGAAAGTCAGACTTCGTAGGAGAACAGAATGTGAGGAGTCTCACTCATGAACTTTTATATTGATTACATGTTAAAATGATATTTTCAATTCACTGGGTTAAAATAGACTGCTGAAGGAATTTCACCTGCTTATTTTGGCTTTTCTACTGTGGCTACTAGACAGTTCCATCTCACAAAGAAGGCTCACATCGTGTATCCATTAGACAGGGCTGGTCTAGTGCCGCCCATCCCACCAGCCTTAAGAAGGTCAGCATTCTGGTGTGAGAGTCCTCACCCCAATTGGACAGGGAGGTAAATGCAGGTGGATGGGCAACAGCGGTTCTCAAAGTGAGTTTCCTGGAACAAGGACCCAGACCCACGGAATCCGAGACTCTAGGGTGGGGCCCCGCAGTCCATGTGTTAACACGCCCTCCAGGGGAGGGTGCTGTGGCACACTCAAACTTGCATGGAGACAGAAGAAAATGCACAACACATGCTACAAATCCCTTGGACTCATTTTCAGACATGACCATGCTGGGGTCCTGCAGCATCGTGGTCTTCAGAGTTGACGGCCACTCAGAGCCCACGTGGAGCAGAAAGAAAGCCTGCTGTCCAGTCCTGGATGTGGTCAGGCCTCCTCAGCTGCCCGGGACCAGATGGGCTCCCAGCCCCACCGGCCACACACACGCCATGCCTGGAACTGGGCTGCCGGGGCAGGAAGAGTCCACTTCCCAGTCCAGAGGAAGTCCGGAATATGGGGAAGGATGCAGTGGAGGCCAGACTGGATGGAGACCAAACTAAAACTGGGTTTTCCAAGTTCTAACAGGCGTGTATCCACATGGCGAAAACCAAGACAAACATCCATATTCCTTCATTTCACTGGTGTTACTTGAAAGAGAAAGGAATCAACAAAGATAGACACATCTAATTTGAGAAGTAGGTAAGTTAAGAACTAGAAACAGATGCGTAAGAGGAAACTGCAAAAAAAAAAAAAAAAAAAAAAAAGGGGAGAGGAAAAAAAAAGCAGGAAAAGGAGAGTAAGGCTTACCGATCAATCATTTCTCTGTGTGTGCATATTATGCGTGTGTGTAAAAAAATGCTTTTTACTTTGGCTTCCTAATGCTTAGACCATTGTTTTGTATTGCACCAATTTAATGGTTACAGCTCTCTTTGTAAAATGTTTTGAACAACACTTATCCAAATCCATCCCATGGTGTGTGGGCTTTTTCCCCTATAGCACATGCTGTGGTACCGGGAACAACATGAAAAAGTCAACCTATCAGGGGCTTCTCCTCCCAGACGCCAGAATTCCTAGCGTTCGGGGAGATGCAAATGCCCCACGAGAGGCTTGGCTGTCAACACCAGGCTTCAGCCGAAGATTCCTCCTTGACCGGCGCTGCTGTGCATTTGGTAGGAAAGCATTATGATGGACACTTTCTCCTTAATTAAGCTGTAAGTGCAGACGTTATTATCCTGTGACAGATGATGCATTTCACGATACCAATTGTTTCCATAATAATACCGGGCAGCTTAATTACGTATGTTGCCCCTAGAAGAGGATACTTTCTCCGTTTGCCATTTCTCACCATGATCAGTTTTGTAGCGACTCCACCTGCCACTTACTCGTCCCTTATGTTCTGTATCAATCCTCTCTCTCTTTCTGCCTCTGTCTCTATGTTTCTGTATCAATCCTCTCTTTCTGCCTCTGTCTCTATGTTTCTGTATCAATCCTCTCTCTCTTTCTGCCTCTGTCTCTATGTTTCTCTGCTCCTTTAAAAGCACAACAAAATAAGGTTCCTCACTTTTTCTTGGTTTTTGATTCTAGTAGTACATCCTCTGCTTTTGGTCCCTCTTGTTTTTACTGCCTTCTCTGGACCTATGTTTTGCTCTGCTTTCTCTGAAATTAGATGAGCAGCAACACCAAAACATTCCAGTCAGGACAGACTGATTTATATCCTCCTAAAATTAGAATTGTTTTCTAAATCACTCTAAGTTGCATTTTAATGTGTGTGTATGTGTGTCCATTTCATATTCCTGCCCTCTGGACCAACAGCACCTACATCTTTTTCCTTGAAAAGTAACAGCTAACTGGAAAGTCATCTGTTTTCAAGAGAAGTTGGGATTCCTCCTTCCAGTACACATTCCTCTGGCTCCCCTTGAGGAAGACATGGCTTCCTTCCCAATCATTGAGGAGCATGACTGAGTGAGTCAGGGTTAGACTTTGTCACTGGCCTTACTTGGGGGGACAATGCAAAGCAAGGTTCCCCTTGAAGCACACAGGATTGAAAGGCATGAAGATTTGTCTCTCGATTTGAACATAACATACTGGTCAACTTGGAAGTAAAACCTCCTAGCTCACATTTACAGGCTATCCGCTAACATCCACAATAGAGTCCAACGTTAATACTCCCAATACTGTGCTAGCAAGGGGATCTTTAGTGGACTTCTAAGTGTAATTGAGAATTTTCTCTCTGGTGGCTCACCAAGGTTAATTCTAACTGACTTGCAATAAATATACATTTATTGTGGTTATAGAGAAAAATTTTATTTCTCGCTAAAAGATCTGATCCGTTTTTAAAAATTACCCCTAAACAGCTGAAGAAAGGTGACTATAGGCCCTGTGTGCTGTGTCCACTTCGTCTGCCAGGGTGACACGTCTCCTTGTGGCTGATGCCAACCAACAGCTTTCAGTCCTTGCCTCCGTGTGTGCAGAATCCGGTACTCTTCACTCTGCTCCCTCCTTGAAGCCCACAACTCCCTTCGCTTCCAGACATCACACGGACCTCCTGACTCCTCCCCCTCCCCCTCTCCCCAAGCCACTCCCTGGGGACATCTCTTCCTACTCACACCTGTTCCCAGCTGCCCCGGCCCGGTTCTCTACATGACTTCTTATCTCTTCCTGAAGGACCTGCTCTTCAGCTACCACCTGTATCTTAGACCCCTTTCTTGAATGTCTCTAAGGCATCTCAAACTCTCAACATTTATAACCATCAACTCACAGCCTTCTCCATAAAGCCTGTTCTTCCTTCTTTATTCCGTGTTATGATGAAGAGCAGCATCTTACATTCACCAGTGACCCAAGCCAAAATCCCAGGGGCAATGTGTGGGTCCTCCCTCCCCGAGGTTCCCCCCTAGGTCATCAGTCACCAAATTCTACTGATTCTACTTCTTTGTTATTTCCAAAGCCATTACCTTCCTCTCATGCCTCTGCCACAATCTTAGCACATCTCTGCACCGTTTTGGTCACGCTTTTTCTTTCTCACTACATTCCAGTGGCTCCTTGCTGTCACCCTCCCCAGCACAGCACCAAAGCCCTTTGCTGCAGGTCAAACCCGTGCCCCCCTTCTCCAGCTTCGTTTCATGTCACTGGCTGTTTACACTGGCAGTGGGCATCCCCAAAGGCACTGTGCTTTCTCTTGCCTCCTGCCTCTGCAGACATTTCTCCCCTTGCTGGCAATGCCCACAAACGCCCATGCCACATCCCTTTGCCTGGTTGGGAAAGGTCTACCAAATGGCTGAATCTCATCCAGGTGCCTTTCCTATGTGATCCCAGGCTGCGCATGCCATACCAAGGCACTGTCCTCATGAAATTATTGGGTTTTAAATGTGAACCTATTGCCTTCCCCCCCCCACGGTGAATTCTAGGAGGTCAGGGGTACGTCTTATTTGTTCTCCACCATCAATGCCTACTATGGTATCTTATACATACTAAATGTCAAGTAATCACCAAATGAATCAATGCATGAAATAATAAATTACCAGCTCAGTCTCAAAGGAGTAATATCACATGTTAACATTAGCCCACGTCAAGGATTAAAAAAAAAAAAAAATAGGACTACGACATAGATTGTTATTATATCCAGTAAATACTGTGTATTAACAGAGTCAATGACATTTAAAGGCCAGGAAATGTATCTCCAGCATCATAAAACATATTGTACATTAAAACTCAGTGCTTTGGGAATGCTTAGTCATCTAAGATTGTACACCACCTGCAGACTCACAGACATAGAGAATAGACTTGTGGGACCTTTTTTTTTGGAGTGGGGAGGGCACGAGAGCATTGGACTGGAAGTTTGGAACTAGCAGATACAAACTATTATATATAGAAGGATAAACAAGGTCCTACTGCATAGCACAAGGAACTATGTTCAATATCTAGTAATAAACCATAAGAGAAAAGAAAAAAAAATCCCCCTTGAGTTCTTTCACACCCCTTCCGGCTGGCTACAGGCCCACATGTAAGGCAAATCCAGAACTTTCCAGGGCATTCCAGAAGTTCTCCCTCACCCTCTGCATACAGAACCTTCCTGTGTAAGCCAAGGAAGAACTATTACAAAGCTCGAGTGTGGCTTGCAGAAATAACTGGCATTCTCACTTTACCTCCATTTCTCCTCTCCAATGCCTGGGAAAATCCATATAAAGGAAAAACTAGACGAATCAGAAGTCTGACTGTTTCAGTGACTTCTATTTACTCTATAAAAACTGACTTCTAACACCACAGATTGGGTATTATTGGCTATTTACTGGGTTTTGTTCATCCTTGACCTTTCAAATTGCTTTCACTGGTTCAAGGCACTGGACTTTCATCTGAAAAGGTGTGACTGCTCTAACTGACCCAAAGGGAGCCTGAGCATAAGCAGATGCTGCCCCTTCCCAGAAACGACATTTGACCTTCCTTCTGGAAGAACGCACTGCACTCACCTGTAGCTGGGATATCGTCAAAGGGTATCGGAATAATATCCAGGTCACACCTTCACTGCAAGGCGGGATAGTGAGGGAGCCTTCGTAAACCCAGTAATCCCGCAGCAGAGGATCTGTGCAAACCAACCACAGGGTATGTCATGGGAAGGCAAGGTAATTGAAAAAAATTTTGAAGATTCCAACCATTCTCAAAATTACAAACTGTCCAAATAACAGGCTGATGCCATTTTTAAACTAGAACCTCGCATATGTATTTTTAAACTGATCATAAGGAGAAAATAATCAGTAGAAAACATGGTGAATGCTCTTTCTATTATTTACAGTGATTTCTATCAATTAATTATATACACGCTTAACTATGACTATACAAACGGAATATACATAAACTTGATATACTATGTGATATATATACACACTTGATGTATATTTTATATATCAAGTTTGCTCACTTGAGGAGAAGTATATCCACAGTTTGGGGGGTTTTTTACCTTATTGGAGGATTTACCTGACTGATTGTACCTAATATTTACTGAATGTTTACTACATGTGAAATGCTCTTCTAAACATTTTACATTAATTAGTGAGATCGGTCCTTTTATTAGCCCCATTTCTCTGATGGGGAAACTGACTCACAGAGGATTATGTTATATGCCCAAGACCTCTGGGCTAACCAAAGCAGTCTGGTTTCAGAGTCTGTGTATTTAAATGACCTTTGAAAAAGTTGAGTTAAAATAAATATCCCTGTAAAATGCAACAAGAACAACAACTCAATAATCTGTAACTTCTGGAATTTAAAGTAAGAGATTGTGTGAATTCTTCCTGGGTGTGATAATTAGAGCCTTTGGGTCTTTTAAGAATGCTAAATCCTATGTCTAATTTTTTAAATAAAAACAAGAGACAAAAAAAAAAAAGAATCTACGTGTATAACCATTCTGGTCTAACTACCTCTATATTCTTCCTCAACAGAGAAACATTAAAATCATATTATAATAGAATAAAAGAAATCATTCTTATGAAACCTTTTAGCTCTCCGTGAGAGGAATTTGTGATTAAACATGATGGGCAAATATTCAACATATGGCAAAAACTGGTTCATTGTAGAGCAATTAAATGTAAAAAGGAGAAGATATAATGCATTCGGTTTCGTTTGGAACCCTAACAATTTTCACATAATTTAAGCAGAGAAGTGTGAAGATCATAATTTTATCCAAAACAACCTCTATCTAAAAAGTATACTCTGAGTATTTTGTACATACCTCTTACCTGTTCGGACATACCTAAGTATTTAGAATAAGAGCTAAAGAGCATGACTGCAAAGAGGTTATCTTTTAAAATTAGATATAAAGTTTATTTCATGCCAGAGATTAGTAAGAACTTCGCTGGCCAATCTTAGATGCACAACAAGGTTAAGTTATTATACTCGTGCTTTACACAGAGGTCATCACTTGCACAAATGAAAATACAAAGGAAACACTTTTGAAAATACAAACACAACACAATGGAGCTAGTGGCAAAGTATTTATTATATCAAAAGGTTTACTGCCAGGTTTAGAGAAATCTGAAATTGGTGCCAGATACAGAGAATATCAATAGTAGAGACACTTTATTAGCTAATAAGATATAGCTGTATATATCCTGAGGGTAACAAAGCAGTCATCTTCACAGTTCAAATTCATCTTACGCAGCCAGATGAACGCTTACCTGGTAATAAAGTGTTAGGATTAAAGCAGGGTATTGTTTTGGACTTCCCCTGAAAAAGAAAACAATGTACCCCCACATTAACATAAAATCTCTAAGTTTTAGAACAAAAAAAGTCATTAGCACTAAAAATCCAGGTTGCAGTCTTTCCTGACTGGCACCAGCAGACCCCATAGATTTGAGAATGTGTCCATGTGTCGTCTCACTGGAGCAACAGGGGCCGCTGGTTCCAGTAAGATACTCCTGCTCTCAGTCTGTAGCACTGTCTTTATGACCACCTCTCAATTTTCCCTAGAATCCCCAGTGTGAAACTGCAAACTGTCCAGTGTTTGTCTGTCCCAAGTCAGCTACCTTTCCTGCTCCTGGCACCTCCAGACCAGAGACGCCGGCCCTCGTTCAGGAAGTCTTTTGAGATGACTTTCCTCCTGGTTCTGTGATCTCTGTTCCCAACCTGCTTGTATGACAAGCTGCCTCCGAGTTCTCATTGTGCCCCATTTGGATGTGGTAACTCAGCTCTAAAATCCATCCTAGATGCTCTCCTGCTCCAGGGAAGAACTGCCAGTCAAATGAAAAGGTCGAATTTCCATACACATTTATCAGAACGAGATTTAAATTTCAAAAAATATTTGTGCCATCATTCACCAATTCACCTTTCTGATCACTAATTTTTTTTTTCTTTCTTTTTAGGGCACCACCTGCAGCATATGGAAGTTCGCAGGCTAGGGGCTGAATCAGCCACAGCCACAGCCACAGCCACTCTAGATCCAAGCCGCATTTGTGACAGCTTGCAGCAATGCCAGATCTTTAACCCATGAGAGGGGCCAGGGATCGAACCTGCATCCTCATGGATACTAGTTGGGTTCTTAACCTGTTGAGCCACAATGGGAACTCCTACTGATCACTATTTTAAACAGTCCCATTTAAAGAGTCAGGCCTAACAGGCAGCTGGATGCCTCTCATGACTCTATTAACGCAGACATAATGGGAGGGTTAATGCCTAACCTCTTAGTCTCTTCCAACTCCTAGGCACTGCTGGACACATTAAAGAACCCAGCTTACCCGCCTCCCTCATCCTCCCATATTCCATAAAGACACCTGTCCCATTAGCTGAAGCAATAAGGGAAAATTTCTCCACCCATTTCTATTAGACAAATGTCAACAAAGATTTGTCCCCTTTTGACCAGTCTTCGCTCAGTCTGTGCTTTCCCTGGGGAGCCAGATCCACTCGGAGCCCGCTCAGGTCATCTTCTGTAGAGGGGCTTGCCTGGTTCTAGAGAGTGTGCTTGAGCCAGAGAGTGCAGAGCTGGTAGGACGTGGTTCCCCGATGGATGTTAGGACAGGCCTGGGCTCTTTGTGTTCCTGTGCTGGATTCTCCAGCAGCCTCACAGTGAGCTTCCCCCACAAGGCCACTCAGATGCTGCTGGCTCAGGACGAGCAGGCCTGGTGCTGGGCACTGCACTGTGTACACAGTACCAGCGGTGGTTCCCCAGCAATGCTACGCCCAGTCACCATGGCGTCAAATCAATCTAGGGCACCTTCCCTGGGACATATTATCTTATGGTTTATGTGTACCTGTCTTTCTTTCTACATAAAAAAATTTGAAGGGCGGTCACCCCGATTTTTGTTTCATTTACACTTCTTTCCTTTAACCAATGGGCAGAAAGGGTTAACTCAGCAGGCCTGGGCTCAAACCTTGCACAACCACCCAAAGAAGGCCTGTCTTAAAGCCTGGCCCCAGGCTGCCTCCTGTGAGGTAATCTCTGAGCCCTTGGGCTATGCTGCCTGATTAGGGTGGTTCTGCAGGCCTGAGGCCTTGGGCCAGACTGTACCACTTGGACCAGAGAAATTTGTCCCCATGATGTGATTTGTGGTGAAAGCCTGGTTTTGTTGAGGATGAGGCTGGGAGGGCTAGAGACAGAGTAGCCGAGGTTGGTCACTCAGGCACTACCTGCTGGCAGCTGGCATGACTGACCCCTAGTAAAATCCGTGGACACCGAGGCTCAGGTGAGCTTCCCTAGTTGGCAACGCTGCATGTGGGCTGTGACATCACTACTGGGAGAATCAGCTGGGTCCCCACGCAACTCACAGGGAACAGGGCCTGGAAGCTTGTGCCCAGTTTCTCTGGAAGCGTCCCCCTCCACCTTTCCACTGTGCTGAGGTGTGTGTGTGTGTGTGTGTTTTTTTTTTTTTATGGCTGCGTCTGTGGCACATGGAAGTTCTCAGGCCAGGGACTGAACCTGAGCTGCAGCTACAGAAACACCAGATACTTTAATCCACTGTGCCAGGCCTATACAGCAACCTGCACCACTGCAATTGGATTCTTAACCCATGGTGCCCCAGTGGGAACTCTTACTATGTTGACTTTTGATCTGTATCCATAAGTAGAAGAATAATGGCTGGTCTGTGAGTCCTTTTACAGAATCTTCCGGCCTGAGGACAGACTAGAAACCTTGGAAACCTCTTACACAACCAGCATTTTTACTTTCTTTTAAATAATGACTTACCTTATATTGAATATCTTGGAGGATTTCAGTCACAGCCTTCAGGCCTACGTGTTCTTTTCCTATCTGAAAGGTATAAAGCATAAATCATAGCCATAAAGCTTTTAAATATGTAGCTCTTGCTTAAAATAACCAACAGAAGTGAAGTTCAAGTTCACCTGAATGTCCTCTTGCTGAGTAAATGACCTTTTTATTAACAGCCAGGTCAACATCTATTAGAGACAATCTAAAGTTGTAACCGAAGTCAGCACAAGGAAGTACTAGCTATGTTCCTGGACATTTCCAAGAATCCATTCTAAATTCACCTGGCCAAGCAGAGATTTCAAGCACTGTGCTATATACATATCAACTCATATAATACTGCCATATAAACATTTTGAGGCTATTTCTGAATTAAATTTACTGATCACATGCCAAAAGCCTTCCATTTCTGCCTTTGGTATTTCTAGGTCATCGCCATAAAGATGATCTGGAAATACCACACTGAAAAAATTTAACTCAGAAAAATGAGCATGTGATTTCATAGTTAAAGTCATCAAACTCAGGACCCCCCCCCCTTTTTTTTTTTTTTTTTGCTTTTTAGGGCCACACCCATAGCATACAGAGGTACCCAAGCTAGGGTTCGAATCAGAGCTACAGCTGCCAGTCTATGCCACAGCCACAGCAACAGGGGATCCGAGCCATTTTGGGGGCCTACACCACAGCTCAAGGCAACGCCAGATCCTTAACCCATTGGGCAAGGTCAGGGATCGAACCCATGTCCTCATGGGTACTAGTCGGGTTCATTAACCACTGAGCCACAACAGGAACTCCACCCAGGACATGTTCTTGATTACCACTGGACATAGTTCTATAACCACCTTTTTATTCTTAAATAAATAAGAATATGCCATTTGTAACTTTCCCTATTTTAAAGCATTATCTATCATTACATATTTTTAGTGTATAAAACGTTCCAAGGAATTCGAGACTTTAAAAAGAATATTGACTCTAATTTTAAAAATTCTAAGTACAATCAGAGTTCCATCTTGCAGCCAAGTTTCAGCAATTAGGCCGTGATCATGGCAGGCAGAGCAGTCACAGCAGAGACAATTTATAACCTCAGATGAACCATCACTGTATTTTTTTTCTCTCCCACATAAATTTTTGGAGCATGACCTACAAGGAGCTAGAAAAGCTGTCCCTGTGTTCACGTTCCCTGTTTCTTTCCACGTGAGCCAACTGGGAATTGTGCAAGGTGAAAAGGCAGATGTGAAAGGGCATCAGAGGGAAGAGGTGTGGCAAGAAACTTACATAACCTAAGACAAGCCAATCGGTTCAAAGTAATCAAGACTTTATTTGCCAAGTGTCTGCCATTCCTGAGACAGGCTCAAAGAACAGAAAATGAATTACCTGAAGTTTAAAAACATATATATCTTAGGGAAACACACTCCTGAGTGCAAAAGCCTGGACCTGCAGGCCGACGTTTTCACCGGATCATCAGGGGAAACGGACCCCTCTGTTGTATTGGTTTGACCATGTTGTAGCACCTGGATGCCTCCACCCACAGGAGGGGTCTGTTCACACCTAAGGCATCTCTGGTCAGAGCATAACTCCACATCTGGACGCAGTCAAAGGCCAAAGGATGCAGTGGTCCAGGAGCAAAGTCGCTCGCCTTGGATGTTGGGTTCTGACCCTGACTCACTTTTTAGCCTTAAGCCGGTTTAACTAACCTCCATGTTCTTCAGCTTCCTCACATTCACAGTGGGGTGGATAAAAGTGACAAAGTTGAAGAAAAAGACTTGATTGAAGAAAAACCTTGGAACAAAGCATGGTGCATCATAATCCAGCGAATAGCGCCTGTATCCCTCTTAGTCAAAATGCTACACGGCTTCAACTACAGGTTTTACATAAACTATCACTCAATAACTATCACTGGCTCCTTCTAGCTATAAAGGTGCAATATGGGAAGAACTTTATAGTTTGCAACCCACTCCAGCTATTTATCGCTCAGTTTCTTTCCTTTTCTTCTTGGTCAAATTTGTGTATGAAGAGGTTACAGCCACCAACAAGAAATGATACTCTGCATACCCCAGCCCCTAAAAGCCTACAGCCATCCTGGTGACAATGAAACCTGGGGCCAAGAGTCAGCCAGGAGCCAGGTAACCTCTTCCGTCTCTCCCTGGCCATCTTTTACCACTGCCCCAAATGCCAGCCACATAGTCAGCCACCTCTCCTGGAAGCTCAGGGCTGCACAGTCCTGCATCTCCCCACTCCTAACTCCAATCTTCCCTCATTTCGCACCATGCCCTTGGGAAGAGGACGACTCCACAGCTCTGAGAAGCTCTCCCACCGCCTCCTGGTCTCTGTGAACCCCTTGGGTCTGCTCAAGGCCACCTTGAGGGGCAATCTGCGCCCCAGCACAAGGCCACCCTCCTCTGAGTGGACGCCCTCCCCTGGTGCTCTCCTGCTCTACTTGTCACTCTCTGACCTTCCAGTCATTCCCAATGTTCAAGTCCTGCTACTGTCACGCCGAAGGACTTCAAGATCCACGTGAGTGACCTGCTCCCCCTGCCTAGCTCTCACTCCTCGGTCTCCCTGGCCTGTCCTTGCCCCTCAGCTCCGCCCCACCTCAGCAACCCCATCCTGAGAACACACCCTGGATTTACTCTCACTCTGAAAACTGCATGTCCAAAGGCCACCCCCTGCCCTGCCCATAACTGCCCTTCCACCCAGCTCACTCCTCTTTTCCGTCTTCCCACTTGCTGATCACCAGAAACCCAGCCTCTCCGGGTGCTCCTGGCTTGTCTCTTTCCCTTCCTGCCTGCCCCAAATGACATCTCGTCAATGCCTCTCCATTCTTTGACCCCTTTGTTCTCCTAAATCACCTGCTCTGCCACAGAGTCATGCCACAAGTTGCTAGAACTCTCTACGCCTCTCGCCGGACAGAGAACAGCCCACGATCTGTTGTACCATCCGTGATGGCCAATGTCCAGCGGGTCCCCGCACTGACGGCCAGGTCCACGGTCCTTCCCTCCGGTGCTATTTCAAACCCAGCCCCACACCCACGTTTCCTTTGCTCTATAAATAATTTTGCTCTGCATGTCTCAGAGATAATAAAGGTCATCAGGCCTGAACTCTCCGAATTTCCTGGCTTTCTTCACCTACAAATTCGTGCCATTTGTGCCCACCCTTTCCTCCTGGGTCCCCATTTCAGAGAAAGGGTGGGACCTCTCCTGTCTAAGGTTAGTCCATCCACACAAGCTCTCATCTGCACCCATCCTCCTCTTTTGGGACCTTTCTAGATCATTTATCCCCTTTCTTGCCAATATTTCTTCTTTTTTACATTTATACACACTCTCCTTCTCATATTATCTTTCAATCATGTTTCATCACAAGTGATTGGACATAGTTCCCTGTGTTATACAGCAGGACCTCATCGTGTATCCATTCTTAATGCAACAGTTTGCATCTATTAACCCCAAACTCCCAGTCCATCCTGCCCCCTCCCCTGTCTCTCTCCTCCTTGGCAACCACAAGTCTGTTGTCCACGTCTGTTAGGTTTTTTCAGTCTGTAGATAGGTTCATCTGTGCCATATTTTAGATTCCCCATATAAGTGATATCATACGGTATCTGTCTTTCTTTCTGATTTACTTCATTTAGTGTGAGAATCTCTAGTTCCATCCATGTTGCTGCAAATCTTGTCGATATTTTTAAGCAACATCTGCACTAGCTCTTTTTGTTCAGGATGAAAATACAGCGCCATCTAGATCCCAGAATGAAACACGCTGAAGCTCGCTGTGTATACCTCCACTAGCTCTTACCCCACCTGTCTTTCAGTCAAGCTTCTCGAAAGGGAAGTCCATCCTCACCTCTCAGACTCCCTCCCTCCAATGTGCCCGGCCCTCTCGCCCAAGTGCAAGACCCTCTGCCCTGCCCGGCACTCCTGATCAGCCTTCCCTCCTCTATGAACTCTGTTCTCACAGTTTCTGTAACTCTACTCTCTCCTGAGAAAGGCATTCTCACATCAGTAACCTGGACCTTCCCTCTACTGGAAAGTCAGAATCAGTCTGCAAGCTCTCAAGCTTTGCTGGCCTCCAGTAATGAGCTCGTTCCAGGAAACAGTGATGTTGACCCAGGAGGCCTGGCTTCCAACCCAGGGCTCCCTCACTGCAAGTCACCTGTTAGAGGCTAAGAAGCAGTCTGTGAAAACATCAGGTTACCGTATATCACTCTTTTCACAAGTATTTATTGAGTGTCAGTTCCAAAGATGAAACTAACATGTTCCCTTCTCTTCAACACATGACTATTTGGTTATTTATATTCTACCTTGTATTGTATTCTTATTTTTATTCTTTTTTTAAAATAACAAGACATTGCCTTCTACTTCTACTGCCTTGTGTTGTCAAATTTGGATGCCCTGTTAACTTTTTAAGGTTACAAAAAGTGGACTTTGATGGTTATTATTTTAGCATACTAACGATTATAAAAATGTATTTACAGTATAACTCAAACCTTTTTTCATCAATATTTTGTGATTCCACTCTATTATACAGTGCACTTGTGAAACAGAAGGAGGAGATCTGTGGTGGCTGAGTAGGTTAAGAATTGGTATCGTCACTGCTGTGGTTCAAGTTCAATCCCTGGCCCTGGAATTTCCATATGCTGTGGGTGAGGCTAAAAATATATATATATAGAAAGAATATAGGGCCCTGCCTGTGAAAAAAGCCATGAAATAAACACTGAGAAGATTTGTTTTAAAATGCAATGGTTTGTTTTCAAGTTCTATGACATGTGTCATCCTTTAAAGACATGGATTTCAAAATATTAAAAGGCTAAAACTGGAAGTCTGCTTTTAAATATCAACACAGAAATACCTTAGATGTATTTATAATGGGAAATTGTTGTAGTTAATACTACTGAAATACATGCCACCCAAAAAACAGGATTTGAAGCGCCTCTTCCTCAACTCTCTCTGGAAAATTAAATGTTTAAGGGCCACCAGGCTATCCAAAGGCAGGCTGGAACCACAAAGTGGACCATGGCTTCTGGTCCTGACTGGTGACATTACATCCCTGTGTAACTGTAAACAATGACTTGGACTCTCTGGCCCATGGTTTCTCTTCTGTAAGAGGCGGGAGAGGGAAGCCTAAAATGTCCAGGGTTTCTGTCTCAGAACAAGCATCAAGTAGCTGCTAAGACAAAACTTAAAAGATTCACCTTAGGAACTAAGTTAAAAGTTGACCTTTGAAAGCATATGGTCCCCTTTTGTATGGTTCACTAAATTTATAAATATTCTTTGCCCACCAAAGAGCTCAAATCCAAACTTTATACAGACTTTATCTTTGCCAGTCTTATTTTCTCAGTGTTCTCTATATGACACTTCAAATCATCTTAGGGTGAAAATTATTAATAACAAATAGCTAGAAGAATCTACAACATGATTATAGTATTGATTTTTCTGAGATTTTTGTAGTAAGGCAGGGTCCAAATACATTTTCTGAAATTCTTTTTCATTAATAAAATGAACTCTGCCTTCAGGAGACATTTTCTAACTCATTTCTCCAAAGACCCTGAATGCTACACTGAAGAAAATTTCTAATAAGCCAATAAACCATTTTCTACCCATGAATATGACTGCTTAACACTGGGCCCGCAGAGATCAAGTCTTCTATTTTTAAATTATCAGTGTTCTCTGTAAATGTGTTTAGTGTCACCTCTCAGTAGTAAAAGGGAGAGAGAACAAAAAAAAAAAAAAAACTTTTCTGCAAAATGAATTAGAAATAAGCATCTCTGCAAAATGAATTAGAAATACTTAACAATCTAACAGTCACAGCAGGAGACCATTTACCTGAACGAACAAAGCAATGATGGCGATTCCATGGGGCTTCCCCACAGCCTCATCAATACTGCCAAACAAGGTGGAGTTCCAGTGGATCAGGTGGAGCTGGGAGAACAACAGTAGACAGGTCACCTCATTACTTAAGGTACTTCTCTCCAGGAAAACAAAGATGTATCAACTTCTCCTTGACCATGTCTATACACGGTAGCATAAGCAACAAGAATATCACAAATGGACACAAGCAGATGACGGATTGAATACCCGTTCTCTGTACAAATTCCTTCCTTCTTATTTCTGTACAGAAGCAAGGCTTAGTGGATTGCTGCCCCTCAGCTTTTGCTTTAGTCCTAGTCAGGGGTCTCTAAGAGGACTCGCAGGTTCCACGTTGCTTTAGTTGCCTTTCCTTTAAAGCCATCATCCCCTCTGGTTCTCAATGAAACAAAACTCCGGTCTGGACACCAACACAAGAAACTCATTCAAAGGATTAGTATCCTCACACTCAAGGACTGTGCCACCCAGTATTTCCATCAAGACTAATACAAAAACTCTCAAGTTCTGTAAATTACTGCAACTCTCTCAGACTATGCAGACATAGCATACATGAAAAGCACTGCATCTTTTTAAAGCATGGTAAAATAATGAATGCTGATGTAGACCTCTGAAAGAAGGCCATTTCCTGCACCAGAGATAAAATTTATATTTGCGAAGGGGTGACAAGCAATGCTCTAAAGGACTCTCTCACTCTTAGCCCCATAAAGCTCTGTAGTTTTCAAGTTTATCTAGAATATGCACCTGCTCCTATAGTGCTGATAAAACACTTGCAAGAAGCCAAATTCAGTTCCCTGGTTAAAATCAAATAGCCATGGAGGTTTTTTGTATTTCAGTAGCTAGGTAAACCTTCTACCTGGAATCCTGATCTTCATCACTTTTGCTTTTAATCAAGTTATTACTTACTGCCTTAAAACACTGTCTCATTTAAAAATTAGTTCTACTCCAAAAAAAAAGACACACTAAAATTCAAATCACCATGTCACTTTAGCATCCATGTTAAAATATTAAGGAAAGTTAGCATGAGGATTGCCCTGAATTACAAGTTTCTACTGCTGAATTTGTCCCACTAGGATTCAAGATTTTAAAGCTGACCACTAGAGGGAAGTAATGAGGCGGTCTGCCCATACTAGAAACAGTAGCTCGGGACAGGTCAAGCTATGAAAAGCCCACAGGGACTCTGATTGCCCAGTAAGTGTACCTGTCAAGGGAGTGCCTTTTAAGAAAGCAATGTTCTATAACCTTCAATTAATAATGAAAGACACACCAATTTAATCTTTCCTTTTCTGGCTGCAACAATAGCTTTGGCGTCCCAGTGGTACAGATAAGCCTACCGTGGTACAGATAAGAACTGACTGTCTTAATTAAATCAACAAAAAAAGCCCAAGGTTGAAAACTATTTTTATTTGACAAATTACAAAGTTCAAATCAACATTTTTCTTACTTCTCTTGTGACAGTATGGAGTATTTTTTTCTGAAACAAAACAAATAAGCATGTTTAGGGGCTGGGTATTGGGTGTTTTTTTTTTCCCCTCCTATGATGCTTATTTTTATTACATTATCTGTATGTCTATTTGTTATCTAGATTCCTTTTTAAGTTTTATTGAATTACAGTTAATTTAAAATGTTGCGATCATTTCTGTTGTACGACAAAGTGATTCAGTTATACATGTACACACATCCATTCTCTCTCAGATTCTTTTCCCCTACAGATGATCACAGTATACTGGGTAGAGTTCTCTGCACTATACAGCAAGTCCCTGTTGGTCCATCATTCCATATACCCCAGTGTGCCTATGCCAATCCCAAACCCACAGTCCATCCTCCCCACCTCCCCACCCTTTGGTAACCATACGATTTTCAAAGTCTGTCTGTTTTTATTCTGCAAATACGTTTGTATCCTTTTCATCCTTTTTTTTTTTTTAAGATTCCACATATAGGTGATATCATATATTTGGCTTTCACTTTCCAACTAACTTCTCTCAGTATGATAGTTTCTAGGTCCATCCATGTTACTGCAAATGGCATTATTTCTTTCTTCTTTGTGGCTGAGTAATATTCCATTACATATACAGACCACACCTTCTTTATACATTTCTCTGTTGATGAGTATTTAGGCTTCTTCCATGTCTTGGCTATTGTAAACAGTGCAGCTATTAACATTGGGGTGCATGTATCTTTTCAAATTATGGTTTTCTTTTGGGGGGTTTTGTTTTTGCCACTTCCCATACTTCAGCAACACCATCACTCACAGCTACTCTCTAAAAACTACTTAACATGTTTTTTTGTTTAAAAACTTGAGAGTCCCCACGCCTAAGAGTGTGCCACACATGGTGATTTTGTTCCAAAAAGTACAGTATAGAAGAGAACCTCCCTGTGGAAAAATATGGGCAACACAGGCTGAGCCAGGTGATCAAGTCCAAAGTCGACAGTCATCAAGACAAGTCGATGTAAGCACCCTGGACAAGATGTGATGAAAATGACCTTTTACCCATGTTGTCTTCCTCATCCTAATCCCATCTAACCATGAAGAAAACATCAGACAAATCTCAGTAGAGGAAGAGTCTACAAAATTCCTGACCGATACTTCTCAAAACTCTCAAGGTCATCAAAAACAAAGAAAGCCTGAGAAAATGTCACAGCCAAGGGGGGTCTGGGAAACATGAAAACTTAACATGGTGTCATAGGTGAGATCTTGGAACAGAAAAAGGATGTTAGACGAAAACTAAGGAAACTGAAAAAAGTAGGGATTTGGCATATTGAGATGAGTCCACTAATTAGAACAAATGTACCCTACTAACATAAGGTGTTAATAACGGGAAATTCGGTGTGGGTTAGATGCAAATTTTCTGTCTTACTTATGTAATTTTCCTGTAAAGCTAAAACTGTTCTCAAAAATACAACCTTTTGTTTTGTTTTGTTTTTCGCCACACTCGTGGCATGTGGAAGTTCTCAAGCCACAGCAGTGGCAATGCCAGATCCTTAATCTACTGAGCCACAAGGGAACTCCTACAAACTATTTTTTTAAAAGAAAAGAAAATTAAGGGAAATGCTGGCACTTCCACCAACCCAGGCTACAAAGGGTAACAGAGGATCACCGTGACCCTTGCGTGACTAGCATAACCACACAAAACGAAAGTAGCAAGAGCATCTCCACCACCTGTTGTTCGTTCTATCATCTGGGTCTTAAATAACCACGTGAGACTTGGTGGCAGTACAGGAACAAAAGAGATTTTCCCCTCACGGTGTGCAAGATTTTAAAAGCAAAGCCCTGGCCCAGTACCCACTGAGAAAACCCCCTCTCTTGGAGGTGCTTTCTCTGCTAAGACCAAACAAAACATCATCAGGGATCCCCTTTCCACACTCCTCAAGGATGGTTAATTCAAGTACCAGGCAAATTTCCAACACGTTCTGGAAACCAGCTGTAACCCAATAGTACAGACTCTGATGCTCAATCCGCAGCCTGTAACACACTCTATGTTTTGTTGCCTCCTGGCTTTAAATCACCCTGTGTTTCCTGAGCCCTGCCTCACTTCCCCGGTATTCACCTGCCACCATAACCAAGTGCTGCAGACAAGGGGGTTTCAACCACAGAAACTGATTTTCTCAAAGCTCTGGAGATGTGAAGTCTGAAATCACAGGGTCAGGGGGTGGTTTCTTCCAAAGCCCCTCTCCTTGGCTTGTAGATGCTCCCCTTCTCCCTGTGTCCTCACGTGGTTGTCCCCCTGCACATGTCTGCATTCTAATTTCCTCTTCCTATAAAGGACGCCAGTCCTTTGGGACAAGGGCCTGCCCTAGTCACGTCATTTTAGCCCAAATCCCCTTGGTAAAAATCCTATCCCCAAACCCAAGCACATTCTGCTGCATTAGGAGCTAAGACTTCAACATATGAATTGGGGGGTGAGGGAGACACAGCTCAGCCCGTCACACCATCTACCCTCCGTTCTCTCTCCCCAGCTTAATGATGTTTTTCCAGATATGAAAAGCTTGAAGGACTCACATCCACTTACCATCTCCCACAACCTCTTCTTTATTCCTCTCATTGAACATTCTGCCTTATATGAGCATTGGTCCTGTTTCATGAAGCAAAGCCACAGAGATAGGAAAATCCTCGGTGGCCATGAAGAACTGAGGGTACGTTGGGAGTAACTATGGGTACCTAAGACTGGCAGTGACAGGAGACATGGGGCTGGAAAGTGAGAGGGGTTCAAATAGCACAGAGGTTAAATTTTACCATAACTGTGCCTGGGGACATGCTAAAGCAACATATTATTGCAGTGAATATATTTATCACTTACAGTGCTTACAATCAATCAAACTCCCCCACACCGACGCCTTTCCTTCAAAGGTCCTTTCAGCAGTAGGGGATGGATGGAAGTGTGTGGCATGGGAGGTGGGAAGATGAGCTAGGTGGCTACCACGAAAGCTCCAATGGAAAATTATGATAAGGATGTAGGGTGGTTAATTCTGCCTGTCAACATGACTAGGCAATGGCGCCCAGCTGTGGGCCAACCACCAGTCAAGATGTTGCCATGAAGTTATTTTTTTTAGCTGTGACAGCATTTAAATCAGTCAACTGAGCAGAACAGACTACCCTCCATAAGGTGGGTGGGCCTCGTCCAAACAGTTGAAGGAGAGGGAATTCTACTTCCAGAACAAAACAGAAAAATTCTACCTGCATTTCCAGCCTTTGACTTACCCTGCAGACTTCAGCTTTTCCAGTTTCTACAATCACATAAGCCAGGTCCTTAAAATAAATCTTAACTCCTCTCTCTCCCAGAATGCATATACTCTGTTTCTCCAGAGAATCCTGGTTACCACCAGGTTATACAAACAAGCAGAACGTGTGTGACAAAAAAGAAAGAGTGGCGATGAATGGAGCTTTAAATCTGGACAAGACTAGAAGCAACAGAAACGAAGACAAAGCGCTCTAAAAACTACAGGACAATGCCTGAAATTTATTCTTCCAAGACTAAATGCGGCTCCTCTGGCAAAGGGGAAGGGGGACAAAATAATCCACAGAAAGAAGATATTAGAACTTCTGCTTATATTTACTTTTACCCAATGCCTTTTTATTTCAAGTTTCCTGTGTGTGGCATGGGAGGCGCCATATTTATTTTCTACAAAATAAATTATATAGGATAACATGAGCGCATGAGTTAATTTATGAATAAATATGCACATACTGAGGACATGTGCTCCATAATTTGGGGTCAGATGGATGTGAGTGGAAAGGCATGTGATACTGAGGATATGGTTTAGAAAATGATGACGCAGCCCATGAGTCCAAAGGAAGCTTAGGAAAGGTCCAGGCAGATGGTTATCCATTGAGACGACCTTGGAAGACTCGTTTTAAAGAGAGTGTAGAAGCGCCCTGGGGTGGCTCTGGTCAGCAACGGAGGGCAAAATGGAGAGGCAGGACCACTGCCTTTTTGCAGCTCTAGTGCTAACTTCTTAGAGCCACTGCTCTCATAAAAGACCTCTGAGCTGGGAGGCACAAGCCCTAGATGTTTGTTTCAACTCCTCAGCGCTGCGAACTTCACAAGCCACTGCCTCTCAGAACATCCATCTCCCTGTAACACACGGAGAGCTCCCTCTTAAAGCTCGGCTTCTTCATGCCTTTCTCTGTCCCCCCCTGTGCTCTTGACTGCTCTGTTCCTATCACATTTCCCATCCCTAACATCGGCTATACGTAACCTACAGAGGCAGAGAAGCAGGGTGCTGGCCACGGACAGGGAAGCCCAAGATCATCAACGCCGCTCGTTTCTAAGGAAGATAGAGGTTAAATGGAGTCATGGTTAGACGGTCTGCTGCCTAGACTCAGAGGGTCCCTCTCCACTCGGTCGCCTCACTCCTCTGCTAACCACAGGCAGGACTCGGCCTCACGAAGGCCTTCTGGGGCCTGGACCTTCTTTGCTGTAAACACACAGGACAGTAGGTGGCAGAGGGCTGCCTCTTGGCAACTGGAACCCAGACTGCCACGAAGCCTGCCAATAACAGCAGCTGAAAAACGGGGGAACAAGGACTCTTCCTCAACCCAAATGAGGGGCATCTGCCCCACGCCCTTCAGTGACTCATCCTCAAGAAGCAAAAGGTGGAGTTCCTGCTGTGGTGCAATGGGATCAGCGGTGTCTCTGCAGCTCTGGGACGCAGGTTCCATCCCCGGCCCAGTACAGTGGGTTAAAGACCCAGCGTAGCAGTAGCTTCAGCTTAGGTCACAACTACAGCTTGGATCTGATCCCTGGCCCAGGAACAACATGGGCCACAGGGCAGCCAAGAAAGAGAAGGAAAACAAAGAAGACGAAAAAGAAGCAAAAGGTTGTGTCCTCCTCGCAACATAGGATGTCAGAGTAGAAACTGGCTTTCTATCACAGCTAAAGCTGAGCTTTTCCTCACCTCTTACTGTGCCTCCCCACCCCACCCTCCCCAACCACCAAGGCCTCCCGGCTCCTGGCCTCATGTGTGAACAATGCACATAACATACAAAGGAATAAAAAAGCCAAGTTCCATTACTACTCAATCAGCATCATGACCCTCACCCCTCACTCCTTACTTAAAAAACAACAACAACAACAACAAAAAAAAAAAACTGACCCTAGGATAAACAACTGTAAAGCATCCTTTTACAGTTGTACAGAAAATCTTTGAGCTTTTGCTAAAGGGCTCACAAAGTCACATGACCTGCCATTGATTATGGCGCAATGCCATTAGTACCTGTGACACGTTTATCTTAATGTACTTAACTCACAGCAATAGATAAATTTGTCCAAAGTTATAAAACTGTGACAAGCCATAGCCTTATAATCATTTATTTGTCACTGAGAAAAATAAGTTTGAAGATTTGGTGGCAGGCCAACTGAAAGCTATCTTCAAGATAAATGAGGTTTATTATTAACATAAATAACCCGACAGCATTAAAGCACAAAAGAATGAATCACGAGGAATGGAAAAAGCAGTAAAAACTGAAAAGGCAATTATGGCTCACACATTTCTCTCCCCAGCCCTGCACTCACACTGTCTGTGCCCCTATCTTCAAATGCTTAATGGACATTTCCTTTGAAATGGCTTCATGTCACCTCAAGCTGAGTATTCCCAAAACTGACATCCACTCCCTTTCAAGGCACCCTCTCAGTTTTCTCCGTGGGGCCCTCGAGCCCCCAGGCTTGAAGGCCTGGCCCCACCCCCACCCCTTTATCTCTAACTCGCCAAGGCTTTCCTCACCCTAATCATTTTCATATCAAAGCTCAACCAGGAGTTCCCATCATGGCTCAGTGGTTAACGAATCCGACTAGCAACCAAGAGGTTTGGGGTTCAATCCCTAGCCTTGATCGGTGGGTTAAGGGTCCTGCGTTGCCGTGAGCTGTGGTGTAGGTCACAGACACAGCTCAGATCCTGAGTTGCTGTGGCTCTGGCCTAGGCCGGTGGCTACAGCTCCAATTCAACCCCTAGCCTGGGAACCTCCATGTGCCGCAGGAGCGGCCCTAGAAAAAAGACAAAAAGACAAAAAAAAAACCCACAAATCTTGGAGTTCCTATCGTGGCGCAATGGTTAATGAATCTGACTAGGAACCATGTGGTTGCAGGTTCGATCCCTGGTCTTGCTCAGTGGTTTAAGGATCCCATGTTGCCGTGAGCTGTGGTGTAGGTTGCAGATGCAGCTCAGATCCTGCATTGCTGTGGCTCTGGTGTAGGCCGGCAGCTACAGCTCCAATTGGATCCCTGGCCTGGGAATCTCCATATGCCACGGGAGCGGTCCTATTTTCTAGGCAAAAAGACAAAAAAAAAAAAAATAACCTCAACCAAGCCCTAACACCACTCCCATTTTTCCGTTTAAAATCTCTAACTTCCATTACAGATTATTAAATTTCTCCAACCCCATCTTTCCCCATCCTAACTATCCCCCAAACACTCAAATCAAGTTTGACCCCTGACCCCTCACAAACCCTCCCCATTCTGTCTCTGTTGCCCTTACTGGGAATGCTGTTCCCCACGGTCCTGCCACTTAACTCAGATTCTACTGACTCTCCTAGGCCTTGACAGGCATCTGAAAGGCAGACAGGTTGGTGATGGAGACACAGATAACTTGAACCAACAGATGTGAAGGGAAGGGATCACTGGGGTTTCCACCCTAAACCACCAACCAAGAGCAGCATGGGTCCAGGGAAGGTTACATCGTTACGGTCCAACTGGTTCCCATCAGGAAGAGATGCAGAACCAGAACTGCCTTGAGAAGCAGATCGCAGACATCCCCAGATACCCAGAGCAAAGGCTTTATAAGGTCAGCTGACCTGGGGAACAAGTCACGAAAGAGATCAAAGGAAGGGCGAGGACTGCACTTTGGTAAAGGGTGAGATGAGGAACAGGGGCTATCAGACATGCAGGAGGAACCCAGAAAACCCCAAAGTCCTGTTAGGACAAAAGAGAAAAGACTTTCTAGAAGGACATGTAGTCAGTGATGTCAAGGCTCTACCCCGACAAAGCTCCAATCGCTATCAAAAGAAAAAGAAAGAAAACAAGGCCAGAAAGAGACTCCGGATTGATTTCTTTAAGATGACTGAGGAGGCAGGTGCAGTGCAATGAAAGGACCAGGGCAGAATGGAAGGCATCAGGATGAACAAGTGGAGCAGGGCAGGGCCAGTTCATCCAAAATGCTGGGCAGCGAGACGCAACAAACAGAAATCAAAAGTCGCTGAAGGGAGTGCTAAGAGATTATTTTTAATAAGAAAAATCAGTATTCCTGAGTTTAAGCCAAATTCACCCTTCACATGTAGTGTTCTTTTAATCTACTATTTTAATGAGCAAAATTAAAACCTGAAAAAAAAATCACGGGCTGCCATAAACTTTGAAACATTATAAATATCCAATATACCTATGACATCAGATGTAATGGAACCTGAAGACAGTCTTCTGCCAACTCTAGTCCTCAAAACCCTTCCTCTGAGCTCAGCCACCATACAGCGAGAGGTCACATGGGAGGAGTCGCCAAGAGCGGGTGCTGGTTTCTGTGTGCTGACTTCGCTTCATTGCTTTCCTGGGTCCCAAAGGAATTCAAGCGTGGCAAGGTGTAGCAGGTTTCCCACTAGGTTTTGAGTTTCAGAGGCCGAGATGCTCACCTCACCCGTGTCCTACCACACCCAAAATATCCATTCTCGTTCAGCACGCAGGCCAAGAAATGAGAAGAGGGGAGAAAATTTAATGTCTCAACCATGCTTATGAGACTGAGAGCTGAAAGGAAGATGTTAAGTATTGGAATTTTTACAACAAAAAGGAGACTGGAAGGGAAAAGTCTGGGTAACAAAATGGAAGCTTTGAAGAACTGGAAAATAAAGAAAGCACCCTTTTGCTCGAGATCCACGCCTAATTATACGGAGCAGCCATCCATCTGCAGATAAATTGAGATTTAGTGTATATGATTTCCAGGTGCTGCTGCACTGTGCGGTGTCACTGTCAATACATTATGCCGCTATTCTTCAGAGAAGGACATTCAAGGTGTAGACAGATATAATAGTGACAAAGGGCTGTAAAGCATGGAAAGGAAAATAAATTATTTGAAATTCTGTCTCTAACTGTCACCTACTTGTTACATGTGCCTAAACTTCATTACGCACTTTCTTACAGTGGAAAAGAGAAACAGGAGGCAGTGTTGGATCATTTCAGAGCAACTTTATCTCTGACTACATGAATATCAAAAGGTGTGTATATATTCTTAGGGTTCAAAACCCTCAATTCAAAAAATCACTAATGGGAGTTCCCGTCGTGGCGCAGTGGTTAACGAATCCAACTAGGAACCATGAGGTTGCGGGTTCAGTCTCTGCCCTTGCTCAGTGGGTTAACGATCCGGCGTTGCCGTGAGCTGTGGTGTAGGTTGCAGACGCGGCTTGGGTCCCAAGTTGCTGTGGCTCTGGCTTAGGCTGGCAGCTACAGCTCCAATTCGACCCCTAGCCTGGGAACCTCCACATGCCGCGGGAGAGGCCCAAGAAATAGCAATAAAAGACCAAAAAAAAAAAAAAAAAAAAGTCACTAGTCCTATGTACTTTATGAAAAGATTTACACAAAGCAGAATGATTTTCTCTTTGAATGCTGATTTCCATACTGTGATTTCACTGCCCTCTTAGGAAAGGGGCATCATCATGCAATTAGGACTCTTTTCCCAAAAAAATGATGCTTCCTTTAAGAAACTCACAATGGAAGGATGGACAATCTCGCTGGAGCACTCATAGGATTCACAGGAAAAAATACACCGTTCTGAAATACTTTAATTTAATGGAGGTTCAGAAACAATTATAACTGATTCATCAACACTGGCTTCTTGGTTTTCCAAGAAATAGCTTCTGTCTTGTTTTCTGAAAAAGAAAATCTGAATTACGGTTTACGGCTGCAATTAAGTTACTGTAACTTAAATTCTCTATATTTAATTTGTCATTTTATAAAATAATGACAGTAACGAGACTGCCCAAGGGCTTTGGTTTTAGACAATGTAAGTCATCTAGAGATTGCATCTGTTATTCCATCCCCTCTGTCCCTAAATGAGAACCACATTTGACAAGAGAGTTTCGAAATAATTACGACACGTATCAAAACATTGACTGAGCACCGATAATGTCTAAGGTTTTAACAGGCACTGCTTTCAACACTGGAAATACAAAGACCTCAAGCAGTTTTATAAAAGAATCCAGAGTGTAAAGAAATAAAAACATAAAGTGGATAGTTCAACACAAGAAAAAGATGAGAGGAAAGGGTTCACATTGCCCAAGTGACAGAGGATGCTTTGGGTATGTGTATGTATATAATGAATGCTGGTGTTACCTGCCCTGCCAGGCACTCTTCCTTACAAACGTCACCTCGCCCAGCCCTCCCTAGCATCTTTATGACGGTAGATGCTATAACTGCCTCCAACATTGCATCTTCATGAGAAGGGAACAGAGGCACAGAGAGGGAACTAGACTGCCCAGGGTTGCACTGCTGACAAGTGACAGAGCCAGTACCTGGTCCAGGTGGTCTGGCTCCATCATCTCAATGTCAGCTCTCTCCTGCAAAGAGGGAAGGTAAAAGACTGATCAGGGCAGAACTCACAGCATGACTGTTCACAGACGTGTGGAGGAGGGGCAAACAACATTCTCTGTGGAGACAAGAAAAACTGGAGAAGAGGAACGGAGAATTTACTGCCCAAGAAATGGCTAGAATCCAGCCAGGACGTGCCAAACACCAACAGTACTCAGTGCCAAGTACACACCCAAGTGTGAATGAACTTGAACGCTCTCTCTCTTGCCACGAGCTCCTGGGAAAATTACCCTCAGAGTCTCAGCTGGAAAAGAGAGATCAGACCACCTACGTGTAAAGCCACCATAAGGACAAGAGATCTTATCTGGAAAGCTGCTGGTCAGTACCAGGTAAGGGCTGGGTGGAGCCCTGAGAGGAAAGAAGCAGGTGCCAAGGGAAAGGTTGGCAGGGTTGTATTTAAACAGCTCGGTCTTTGAAAACGAAGGTGTGCTCATCTACCTTCCATTTGGCTACTTTCTCATTATGCTTCCTGAACTTGGCTATTTATTTTCTTAAGGTTTAACAGTAACTATAAATAATAGTTATCATTAATAAATGCTTTCCGTTACAGAAAGCCAGATCACCAAAGTCAGTCACTAGTTCAAACACCTCCAGGAAGGAGGCTGATAAATGAGGGAAAGATGGGACAAAGTGGGGAGGGAGGAGCTGTGACAACGGGAAATCGGAGCCCTGCCAAAATGTGCTTAAATTCTCCAATTTAAAAAATATGGTGCTGGTGAGATCCAGCCCTAAATCCTGCCACAAAGGCCACCAGTTGGCAGCCCCTCATGAACTTCGTTAATATTCAAACACCAAAGTCTCCACCTGGAAATGCAAATAAAACCATCAGAAAGGAACTGTCTCTGCTTCCCACCAGGACATCCGGCCGCCCTCTCTCCTCCCTCCCCTCCTTCCTCCCAAAGTGATGGTTGTGTCAACATCTGCCTCTGCTCCCTTCTTCTCATCTCTCCAAGAGAACGTGGGATGTGCTTTGGCTGGATGCCTCCCTCTCTATTAGCTCCTTCTTGTCATCATTTAAATAAGTGCAGATTTTTCTCATCTTAAAAAAAAAAAAAAAAAACTTCCTTGACCTCACATCCCTTCCTAGTACTTTCTCTTCACAGCTGACTTCTTCAAAAATGTCTCTATAGATACTGACTTCAGCCACAGGGGGGCAGACATCAGAAGTAAGAGAGGCTACAACTCTATTATCTGTAAGAATGTCACCACACCAAAAACCTATAAAAATTAAAAGACAGAGGACTATAACTCAGATGAGGGAGAAAGGAAACACCCCAGAAAAACAGCTAAGCCATGAGGAGATTCTCAGCCTCCAGGAAAAAGACTTTAGACTGTTGATGCTGAAGATGATGCAAGACACTGGAAATAAACTGGAGGCAAAGATGGATAACTCACAGGAAACACTGACCAAAGAGATACAAGATATAAAACTTAAACAAGAAGAGATGCAAAATACAATAACTGAAATAAAAAACTCACTAGAAGCAGCTAACAGCAGAATACAGGAGGCAGAAGAACGAATAAGCGAGGTGGAGAACAGATTAGTAGAAATTACGGATGCAGAACAGAAAAGAGAAAAAAGATTGAAAACAAATGAAGAGAACTCTGGGACAACGTGAAACGCACCAACATCCGTATTATAGGGGTGCCAGAAGGAGAAGAGAGAGAGAAGGAGACAGAAAAAATATTCCAAGAGATAATAGCCGAAAAATTCCCTAACATGGGGAAGGAATCACTCACTAAAATCCAGGAAGCACAATGAGTACCATATAAAATAAACCCAAGGAGGAACACCCCGAGACACATACTAATCAAACTGACCAAAATTAAAGACAAAGAGAAAATCTTGAAAGCAGCTAGGGAAAAGAAACAAGTAACATACAAAGGAACCCCAATAAGGTTATGGGCAGATTTTTCAACAGAAACTCTGCAGGCCAGAAGGGAGTGGCATGATATACTCAACGTGATGAAAGGAAAAAACCTCCAACCAAGATTACTCTACCCAGCAAGGCTCTCGTTCAGATTTGAAGGAGAAATCAAAACCTTCACAGATACGCAAAAGCTAAGAGAATTCAGCAATGCTAAACCAGCCTTACAACAAATACTAAAGGAACTTCTATAAGCAGGAAAGAATAGAAGAAGGAAAGGAAAAAAGAGCAGCAAAAACAAATCCAAAGTAATTAATAAAATGACAATAAGAACATACATATCAATAATTACCTTAAATGTGAATGGACTAAATGCCCCAGCCAAAAGACAAAGACTGGCTAAATGTGTACAAAAACAAGACCCATATATATGCTGTCTTCAAGAGACCCACTTCACTTCTAGGGACACATACAAATTGAAAGTGAGAGGATGGAAGAAAATATTTCATGCAAATGGGGATCAAAAGAAAGCTGGAGTAGCAATACTCATATCAGACAAAATAGACTTTAAAATGAAGAATATTTTAAGGGACAAAGAAGGACATTATATAATGATCAAAGGATCAATCCAAGAAGATGATATAACAATTTTAAATATCTACGCACCCAACACAGGTTCACCACCATATATAAGGCAACTGCTAACAACCTTAAAAGGAGAAAACGACAATAACACAATCATAGTGGGGGACTTTAACACCCCACTTACAGCAATGGACAGATCAACCAGACAGAAAATCAATAAGAAAACACAGGCCCTGAATGAAGCATTAAACCAGATGGACTTAATAGATATTTATTGGACATTTCATCCAAAAGCAACAGAACATACATTCTTCTCAAGTGCACATGGAACATTCTCTAAAATTGATCATATCCTGGGCTACAAATCCAACCTCAGTAACTTTAAGAAAATTGAAATCATATCAAGCGTCTTTTCTGACCACAATGCTATACGACTGGAAATCAACAACAAGAAAAAAACTACAAAAAACACAAACACGTGGAGACTCAACAACATGCTACTAAACAACCAATGGATCACTGAAGAAATCAAAGAGGAAATTAAAAAATACCTAGCAGCAAATGACAACAAAGATACAACACTCCAAAACCTATGGGATGCAGCAAAAGCCGTTCTAAGAGGAAAGTTTATAGCAATACAAACCCACCTCAGGAAACAAGAAAAAGCCCAAATAAACAAGCTAACTTTACATCTAAAGCAGCTCGAGAGAGAAGAACAGACAAGACCTAATTAAAAAAAAAAAAAAAAAAGTCTCTATAGCCCCCATCACCACCTCCTCCCTGCCCCTTTCCTCCACAATCCACTGAAATGCAATGCTCATCAGATCACTTTGGTGAAACTGCTCTCCCCAAGGTCACCAGAACCTTCCTCTAACTTACCTCTGGCTTGGGCTGACATGACTGCTCTCAGCATCTGGGGACACCCTCCCACCTTTTCTTCTCAAATTGCCCCCTCCCATGGGTTCTGAGCATCACACTCTGCAGGTTCCCTCTCCTTTGATACCCATTTCACCCCAGGCTCCTCCATGGGCCTCCTCCCCTGACACCCCGAGTGCCGCTTCTCTTGGGGCTCCATCCGCTCTCCTCTTCTAGTCTCACTGAGCATATTCTTGCTGGGTGACTGTATCCACTCCATTGTCTGCAATGGTCTCCTAGATGTCCATGGTTCCAGAGTCAGCATCTTGAACCAAAATCCCTGTCCTGAGTCTAGATCTTTTTACTAAGCTCTTTCTGGAATTACTTCCTAGCTAGCATTTCACAACCGAAGTCCCTCCACTACCCTCAGACTCTGTCTCTCTTTGCTCCTAGCTCTGTTAATGGACTCCATCCAGAAGCCTCTTCCATCCTCCTCTTCCCTTACAAATAACCAAGAACTACATCCTGATGTTTGCAACCTCCTTACTCTCTTCCCAGTCCCTTCAATTGGCTTATTCCCATGAGCAATTCCTTAGTTTAGCTATCCATCATCCACTGGAATTATGGCCCAAGGCTCTGAACTAGGTCCATGCCTCCAAAGCTGGCTTCTCAAATTCATTGAAAAATCCATCTTACAGTTATATCTTGTCGTCCTCCTGAGAAAGTTCCTCCAAGGCGTCTTACTGTCCACAGAGTACAGTCCAAACTCCTTAACACACAATATGCGCTAAAAGAAAATGTCTTTCTATAATCCTTAAAAGTGTGGAAATTTTGGTTTATTATGTATTAACTGTTTCTGGTAAGCTGGTAATAAAAACTATAGTAATAAGTTCCTTTTAGTGGTAAGAAAGCATATAAAGCAATTTTAATTGGATTTAAAATTCAACACTATTTCATTTCTCTGTGAAATAGCACTGTCAGTTTTCATCCTCCAACTTTATAGACCTAGGACACTGCCTAGTAACCTAATTTTCAGGAATAATATTTTTTGACTCCAATTACACTATTCAAAATATTACAATGTATAATAAAGTGCATTTATCTGCAAATGTCCAAGAAAACCCATTTTAATCCTCAAGGTACCTGAAAAGGTATTTGTCTGTGAACACAACACACTCAGAAGCTTTCACTTTTTGAATGGCAATGATCTAAAGCAAAACTCAAGACCACTTTATTAGAAATATGAGAGGCACACACTACAGGGGGAAAACAATGGTAGTTGGTCCCGGTCTCAGCCACTACCAATGTAACCTTGGGCATCTTATTTAATGCCTCTTGACCTGATTATTCAGCTGAAAAACAGACATAACATCTACCTCTAAGGGAGGTTTTAATGATTAAATAAGACATGGCATATGCCTGGCACCTAGATGGCTTTTTCATATGCATTAACGCTGTCCCCACAATTCCCTGAGGATTGCATAAAAGGAATCCTGCATTCACTCCATGGCTATGAGATAATGTGAGGGACATAAAATTTTCCAGCAATATAAACACCCTGTATCTTCGAATTATTGTGAGAAGAGCGAACTCTGACAGGCTACCCAAATAAATGTATAGGTGAACTGAAGTCTGGCCCTTGCCATCAGCCTCTCCATGGAATAAAGCATGAGCCACTGCAACTGCTGACCCAAGGCACCCCCGAGCAGAGCTCAGGGTGGAGACCAGGAGTGAGGCACTCCATGCACTGGGAAAACTGGAAGAACAGGTCTTCAGATAGATATTTTTAGGAGAAGATTTTATGAGCCCAACTCTTGCATCTCCTCATATCTAGGAAAAAAACACTAAAATCCATCAAGGATGACTGATGTCTGTGATTAGCAGCAACCTTCATGAGACCAGCAGCAAACTTTGTAAAATGTGTGCCTGACTGCAGGCCCCTTTGTCTTCCCCTTCAGGACTTGTATCTTGACGGTCCCCCTTTCCTCTTTGGGGCTGTATTTCAGGTCGCTCTGAAATACTGCCTCCTGGGCTGCAGTTAAGTGGCCAAAACCATAGATGTCACGGTCATCTGTGAAAACAGCCACTCCCAAGGGTGGGCCACTGAGCCCTGTGGGAACTCAGGAAAGAAACAGAGAAGACTGGCCCAGGGCTGAGATGCATATCAAAGAGGGATTCCAATAAGCCCAGACCTTTACATCTTCCCAGAAAAATGGGTTTTCTATAAATCTTTATCTGTAAAACTGGTTCTCTGTAAATCTTTTGTTTCTACTACCTTCCCACTGCTGCAAAAACACATATATCCTAGCTTTCCCCCTCGCCTCCTCAGAGCAGTTTCTCAGGGTTATCTGAGACGCTGTCTGGGTTCCAGGCCTACATCCTAATTTTGCCCCAAGTAAAACTTAACTCTCAACTTTCACGCTGTGCATTTTGTTTTTAAACTCAACATACGCATGGAGACATACGTAACAGAATTTCCCTAATACCATTCCCCATGGAATGGAGTAGTGTTACGGCAGATACCCAGCAGCCCTGCACTGCAGCGTATCAGCTCTGGCGACAGCCCCGTGGCTGTAGCATACCAGCTCCGGCAGCTTTGCGGCTGCAGTGGATCAGCTCCGTGGATCAGCTCTTTTACCCGGCGAGAAACCAAGCGAGCACTCGGAGAGTTGGAGAACTCAGTTTTATTACGCCGGTGGGCTCAGAGGAGATCGCTCTCCAGAGTCTGAGCCCGGAAGAAGGGTTTCACAAGGCTTTTATGGGCTACGTCTTCCGGGTCCAAGCTTGACTAGTTGGACTGGAGTGACGTCAGGCAAGGTAGTAGATACGGAAGCAGATGCATGGGGGAGGACTGCTTAGTCATCATGGCTGGGGTCTCTCCTTTCTACATTTTATTGGGATATTTTCTCCTACATTGTCCCACTTACAACTAGATGAGGACAGAGGAAGCCTGCCTTAACCTTACAGGCCAAAAGCTCTGTAACGATCGACATCCATGCTCTTCCCCCCAGGTGCTTCCTTATTTACCTAAGTTTTATTATTTACTTTAAAATCATAACAAATTAATCCAACTCACTTGTTGCTCAAGACAGTTGTACAAAGAACCATTCTTTAGCCAACTCACCATAAGCCACATCACTTCTCAACGCTCATTGAAGGGGACCGTGCTTCCCAGAGCTCTGTGTTAGACTTTCCTGTGTCAGACTCGGGAGCAGCACTACGGGGAACCAAATCTGAATCAAATCTTTTTCAAGGACATTCTAGAAAACTGGATTTCAGCTTACTAATGACTTAAAACACGGAATCCAAGTTTCTTTGCAATGCCGTGATAAAGGAAAGTAGCAATTTCCATTGAGGTGGAACTCGTACAAAAACAGAACGGGTAAAAAAAAAAAAAAAAAAAAAAAAAAAAAAAAAGTCAACTAGGAACAGGAAAGACATCAATGGGTGTGAACCAGAAAAAGTACAATTCGGATCGGAAACTTCACCTCCGTTTATATGGCGAGGCACTGCAATTCTGTACAGCTCCTACTGACACAGATGAAAAAGCATTTCTATAGCACGATAATTACATATTGAACATAATCGAAACTGTATAATCATCAATGCTGAAGTGCTTTCAACCTTCCGAGGGCAGGTAAGGGAAGACCAATTAGGAAATGAGGACTTCTGCCCCTGCCTGCCCCTGGGTCCGCCTCTCCAGGACCAGCCCAAGTCTCTGATTTACAGAGTCCTGATTCCCTGGTCTGAGAATTACCATTGTGTCACCAGGACATACACTCCACTACTCAAAGCCTTTATCATCTTGGCCATCCTAACTGCTCTCCAAAATCCCATGTAAAGTCAAACAACAGAAGCAAAATTGTTGTTTTCCAACAGCTTTTATTACAGATAGCATGTGTTTTAGAGAAATGAAATATATGAATGAACAAAACCCTATTCTTAACGTGCATATGCACTCGTTGAGATAGACCCCTTAGAAAAGTATGAGCCTTTCTTGCTCTACACCATCATAACATGAAGATAATTTGCTTTCTAAAATTATTATAGGGAGTTTCCGTCGTGGCTCAGTGATTAATGAATCCGACTAGGAACCATGAGGTTTCGGGTTCGATCCCTGGCCTTGCTCAGTGGGTTAAGGATCCGGCATTGCCACGAGCTGTGGTGTAGGTCACAGACACGGCTCAGATCCCGAGTTGCTGTGGCTCTGGTGTAGGCTGGCGGCTAGAGCTCCGACTCAACCCCTAGCCTGGGAACCTCCATATGCTGCGGGTGCGGCCCTAGAAAAGGCAAAAAGACTAAATAATAAAAAATAAATAAATAAATAAATAAATAAACAAACAAATAAAATTATTACAGAGGGAGTTCCCATTGTGGCTCAGCAGGTTAAGAACCTGATACAGTCTCCATGAGGAGGCAGGTTCAATCCCTGGCCTAACCCAGTGGGTTAAGGATCCAGCACTGCTGCAAGCTGCAGCAAGGATCACAGATCTAGCTCAGACCTCGCATTGCCACAGCTGTGGTGTAGGCCCTAGCTTCGATTCCACCCCTAGCCTGGGAACTTCCATATGCCACAGGAGTAGCCCTAAGAAGAAAAAAAAAAAAAAAAAAAAAAAGACATTTCAAAACCAATTTTCAAAGTTAGAGTTAATATAATTTGCTGTACATCTGAAACTAATACAATATTCTAAGTCAACTATACTCCAATAAAACTTGAAAAAAAGAAAAAATAAAATAATTGAAATAAAATTATTCTAGAGGTATACAGTTATTTTATTATCTTTGCTTTCATATAATACAGTATTAGATATCTTAATTAACTTGCTATTAAGCCTTTAACAGCAATAAAATGCTCAATAAAACCATGTTTCTCCAGGAAAATGGGAAAACTTTTTACGTGAGCACTTCACAGCCCATTTTCAGTCAGGCGTTGTGACGAGTCTACACAGAAGGACCAGCAGGAATGTACAAAGGCGGACGACATTCAGTGGATAAGGGCAGCCTACTGAAAACATAATAGTATAAAAACGCAAATTAAAGGGAGAAAAATATAATCACTGTAGAAAATAATTAGCACTTACTCTATCTAGCTACCCTGAAACTAAAAAGCCTGGTAGATTATTTTTCAGAATAATTCCAGAAGTGATGTCTTGTGGAGCAAAAGGCCACTTTTTCAGATAGGCAACTAACAGGTTCAACTGGTTGTTCCTTCTCTCAGAAGACCCAGCTGACATCAGCATCTCATCCACTCCCCTCCCCTTTCCTCCAGGCAAGCAGAAACCCAAGTGCATTTACACAGCAGGAGGCCAGGCACTTGTGGGAAGGCTGGACCCCTCCTCAGCCCCAAGGGGAGGATCCTGCCTAAGCTAAGACATTACAGCCTCCTCCTTTGCCTTGAAATGATGTTTCAGGAACCTGCAAACCACAGACATTCTGGCCAATGACCCTTGAGGGGACTTCTGGAGGCGGGGGTGACGAAGACTTCCGGGAGGTTTGCTAGTTCCTAAAAAGAGGCTCAAAAAAGAGTAAGAGCATGGATTACTGCAACCACTAGGGTTAATAACTACCTGACAGTCTCTGCTAGAACTGAACTAGACCCATCCTATAACCCAGGCTACGTTCCTAAGTATGTGTTCACCAAAACGCTAAGATATTCAGAGAAGCTCTGGTCTAACAGATCAGATCTTTTTTCTTTTTTCTTTTTTTTCTTTTTTTTACATTTCTAACAGATCAGATCTGAATGCTACCCAAATGTCTATCAACATTAGGAAAGCACATTATGGAAAATGTTAAATAGGAAAATAACCAAATGTAAAGTACACAGCACCATGTAGATGAATCTCTAAACACAATGCTCAAGAAAAAAAGAGTCGGACACAAAATAACATACACTGTACGACTCAATTCATGTAAAATCCCAAAACAGGTAAAATTTATCCATGGTGTTAGAAGTCAAGATCACAGTTAACCTTGGAGGAGCCAGAAAGGATAGTGGTTACGTTCTATTTATTAATCTGCATGCTGGCTTCAAAGGTTTGTTCATTTTGTGAAAATGCAACAAACTGTACAACTGTGATTTGGTTACTTTTCTGCAGATATATTAATTGGCTATAAAAATTATTTTGGGAGTTCCCCTCATGGCTCAGCGGTAACAAACCCAACTAGTATCCATGAGGACATGGATTCAATCCCCCCTCACTCAGTGGCTTAAGGATCCAGCATTGCCATGAGCTGTGGTGTGGGTTGCAGACACAGCTTGGATCCTGAGGTGCTGTGGCTGTGGTGCAGGCCAGCAGCTGCAGCTCTGATTCGACCCCCAGCGTGGGAACTTCCATATGCTGTGGGTGCAGCCCTGAAAAAAAAAAAAAAAAGAAGAAGAAGAGAAAGGAAAGAATTTTACTGTAATAGAAATGGTAGGGAAAGCACAGCCAATAAGAGAAGAAAACTGATAAATTAGACTTCATCCAAATCAAAAACTTTGGAACATCAACCAACAATATCAAGAAAGTGTCTTATTATTGAATCGTGTGAACTCCTTTTCTATGATAGGTTCATACAATTCGATAATAAGACACATAACCCTAATTTTTTAAATGAACAAAGGCTATGTGTATGGCTAATGAGCACATAAAAAGATGTGCAACATGATTAATCATCAGGGAAACGCAAATCAAAACCACAATGAGAGACCACTTCAAACCCACTAGAATGGCTACAATCAAAAAGGCAAACAAGCGTTGGCCAGGATATGGAAAACTGGAAACCTCATACACTGCCAGTAGGATTGAAAAATGGTGCAGCCACACTGGAAAACAAATTAGCAATTCCCAAAATGGTAAACAAAGGGCTCCATATGACCCAGCAATTCCACACCTACGTATATATACCCCAAGAGAAATGAAAACGTATGTCCACACAAAAACTTACATACAAATGTTCATAGCCACATTTTCATAATAGCCAAAGAGTGGAAATAAATCAAATATCCATCAACTGACAAACAGATAAACAAACGTGGTACATCCATACAATGGAAAACTCTCCAGAAATAAAGGGAAGTAATGAAGTACTTATACAGGCTACGACATGGATAAATGAACTTTAAAAACTATGTTCAGGGAAAGAAGGCAGTCACAACAGAGCACATATTGCATGATTCCACTGATATGAAATGTCCAAAACAGGAAAATCTATAGAGACAGAAAGCAGATGAGGGGTTGCCTAGGGGAGAGGAGATGAGGAGTGATTGTTTCTTTGAGGCAACACAAGCGTCCTAAAATTAGAATATGATGATGGTTGCAAAATGCTATAAATCAACGAAAGCCATTGGCTTGTACACTTTAAATGGGTAACTTCTCGAAGTTCTAGCCCATCACATGCAAGCGAATAAAGTTTTTTCTCCTCTAACAACCTTTAGGCATTAATTTGTGAGGCTCTGATGTTTTGAGGTGTTTTGCAATCATGAAAAAAAATCACAGGGAAAAAGTCAAAATGCCCAAATGGCTTAGTATAAAAGCAGAAAGAAACTGGTCTTTGGAAACATGGTTGAGCAGCTGGACCAACCCTGGAGCCCTGGACCTGCCCTTTGGGACTTCTTGAAATGTGGTAGGAAAACGCTCTGTTTTGGGAGAGGGTTTTTTGTTTTTTTGGTGTTTTTTTTTTTGTTTTGATTTGTTTTTGTCTTTTGTCTTTTGTCTTTTTTTTAGGGTCACACCCACGGCATATGAAGGTTCCCAGGCTAGGGGTCAAATTGGAGCTACACCACAGCCACAGCAACACCAGATCCAAGCCGAGTCTGTGACCTACACCACAACTCACGGCAACATCAGATCCTTAACCCACTGAGCAAGGCCAGGGATAGAACCCGTGACCTCATGGTTCCTAGTTGGATTCGTTTCCACTGTGCCATGACAGGAACTCCATCCTATTATTTCTTAGTTGTGTCTTCCATGGCTCGCCTGAAACCAAGGCACTCCTAGGAAAGGAAAGTGGGCTGCTGAGAGTGCCTTTCCTCACTTACATCAAATATTTTCTATGTATGCATAGCCTAAATAACGTCATAAATAAAAGAAAATTTTCATGACAATCCAAATGTAGGCTTCGGTAGACAAAATGTAATAGCTGTTGAAAGTAAGTTATATCGAAGAGAAGACAGAAGTGGATTGAGCTTTTTGCTCTGATATAGAGATTTTCAGAGAAATATCCTAAGAGGCATTTTCTATTTTATCATTTTTTAACACCTTGAAAAATAAAGACACAAAGAATGGAAGCCAATTATCAACGCGCATAAAACATATCACCAGCTAAGGTGGTTTTTGAAGTAGAAATCTAATCTAATCTAAGCATCTCTTACATTCACATTAATATTTCTTAATAAGCAGTCAATTTTATTTGCTTATTATTAAGGTGAGTAGTAGAGTAAGTTTCAAAAGTGGATTAATTATTGATGTGGATAAGGACAACATATGTTATTATTGTAGCTACAATCAGAATATGTAAACTAAGGGTGTAAAATAGCCACTCCCTAGGATCAGGGATATAATTTCCCTGTGGTGAAGTGATTAGGCTTCCTCAGGAATATTACATTTTCCTGTGCTACCAATAAGTGGCAGTAACAGGACACCAAATTAAAATTGCAGATGGTTCCCATGACACTGGATAAAGATCCCATGTATTCTTACATTAACTCGATTACCTAGAGCCAGATTTAAATGGATACATAAGTAAATAATATCAACTGCTGTAATGAATCCTGGGCTGTGACCTCCCTTCTGAGTTACAGATCTGCATTTCCAGCTTCTTCCTGGGCGTTTCCACTTAAATGAAGAGCAACTGTCAAATCCAAAACACAGCAACAGATACACCACTGTTTGCCACCAACACAGAGCGCCTTTCTAGAGTTTTTCTTTAAGAGCTCCACTGTCCTGCCAGTGACTGAGGTTCACATCTTAGACAAATCACAGCCCCCGTTTCTCTCCCGACCTCCCAACAAAGCTCTGAAGCATCTCTCCCCACATCCTAACACGCCCATCTTTTTCTTGTCAAGGCCATCAAACCAGTTGACATCACCAGAACATCTCACCTGGATTTTAAAACTATTTCCTATAGAGAATCACCTCTTCTGATTACATTTCACTAGAAGGAAAGTTTTAGAAGGGAAGTAATTTTACACATTTTGTCATTGGTAGGTTCCCAAGACCTAAAGCTGCCTAAAACATACATAGTAGGTGCTCCGTAAATATTTGGTGAATGAACGAAAAATTCATATCTGTGAAGTGCATACCAGTGCTCCCCACTGCTCTGAGTGATAAACCCCATAAATGTGATACATCTGCCCAAGGAAAAGCATCTCGATGGCAACCTCACAGTCAAGAGCCTCTGCTCTTTGTCCCTAACCTGTCCTTCTGAATTCACCTCTAGCTACTTAATTTCCAGATCCCTTAAATTCCAGCTAAAATAATGTATATGTTTATGTACACAGAGCATAGGTGTAGAAGCTGCATATATTTATTATTATTTACTGTCAAATGCTATAGAGAAAAACAAATTAGAGGAGGACGTGGACAGCAAGCAGGTTTAGCCTCACTGATTATGCAACATCTGAATAGAGACTCCAAAGATGCTCAAAGAGCAGCCGTGTGACTATGGGGGGGAGAACATTCCAGACACAGAGGGGGGCAAGGTCAAAGCCCCCCAGTGGGGAGAAGGATATCTCTGTCCTATTTATACCCCCAGCACCTGGTATCATGCCTTGAACTTTCCCACCTACTCTTTCACTCGCTTGTTGATATTTAAGGCGCCCTACATGCCAGGAACTGAAATTCGATTGGAAGCCAAACCCAACTTCCAAACGTGAAAATCCCTAGAATTTATTGTTCAGTCGAATTACATAGAAATCTCAACCAATCTGCTGACCTTGACATCTCCCCTCCAATTCCCTCCTCCTCCTGGCATCCTCGTGTCATTTAATAACACCCAGAGATCCCAAGCCTCCCAGTAAAAACCTCCATTCTTTTCTGACAAGCATCATACTATGTACATGCTTACTGAATATTATTCCAAAAAAAGATGGTAGCGGATGCTCAGCCCAATTTTGTACCTACTACCTTCCCAAGCCCTAGAAAAGAAGGTCAGGGAGAGAAAGGCAGAGCCACTCCGTTCTCTCAACGCTTTAACCCACAGGACTCAATATTTATTCAATAAGAGAGGCTACCTGCACGTCTCTGACACCAGACTCAAACAACCAAGGATAATTCTTCCTACAAAAAGGGCTTAAATTTAACTAGAATCAAGAACAAAGAGTCCAGTTTTCCAGAGGCTTTCAGCTTACCTGTGTCAGTAATGCCAATATGACACGTTCTCATGATATGAAATAAAATCCTGTGCTGCTTTTGCACAAACCCGGTCTTCACACAAAATTCAAAATGAAGTCTCCATTAGAACTGAGATATTGGCAAATACGAATATCCATGTAATCTGATGCATCTTCATTTGTTGCCACTTTCACAGTCAACGTCTTTTTTATTTCTGCGACTTCAATTTTATTTATCTATTTATTTATCACTTCACAGTCAACACCTGCGGCATATGGAAGTTCCCAGGCAAGGGGTTGAATCAGAGCTGCAGCTGTAGGCCCACGCCACAGACACAGGAACTCCGGATCCAAGCTGCATCTGCAACCTACACCAAAGCTTGTGGTGATGCTGGATCCTTAACCTACTGAGTGAGGCCAGGGATCGAAGCTGCATCCTCACAGACACTATGTCGGGTTCTTAACCAGCTGAGCACAACAGGGAACTCCTCTTTAATTTTTACTTTTTTTAATTTTTTTTTTATTTTTTTGTCTTTTTAACATTTCTTGGGCCGCTCCCTAGGCATATGGAGGTTTCCAGGCTAGGGGTCTAATCAGAGCCATAGCCACCGGCCTATACCAGAGCCACAGTAACTGAGGATCTGAGCCGTGTCTGCGACCTACACCACAGATCACGGCAACACTGGATCTTTAACCCACTGAGCAAGGCCAGGGATCAAACCCGCAATCTCATGGTTCCTAGTCCGATTCGTTAACCACTGCGCCACAATGGGAACCCCCCTCCTCTTTAATTTTTAAAATACAGAAACTTAAGAGAGCCTTTAGGTGCACTGACAAGCTATGCACATCTGTGTTGAAAAATAACACCAGGGAAGGGTGACTCTCTGAGAAAGACTCCAGGAAGATCCACTGACAACCAAACTATGTAGCAATTCCAAGGAGCACAGACATTGAGAGAAAAAGAGCCCCTCAAAACCACCAAAATGCAGCGGTTCTGCTGGGTGTTGCCTAGGAAACCCAGGCAGAAATACATATTACCCTGTGAAGATCAATAAAGTCAGACCATTAGCCTAAAGAGATCTCAGAAATGAAACATTCCAGAGCTGAAAATTTTTCCCTTGAGAACACAAATCAATTCCAATTAACAATAAATAAAAATTAAAATCCAGTCATCTTTCATGTAATTCACTCTTCCCTTATTGAAGAAAGAAATATTAGCTGTAATTAAGACTCAAATTACGGGTTTAGTACAGCTTCAAACATTTTTCTCCTCCGCCTCCTATAGCAAAGACATCTTTATAACTTTGCAAAGAACTGTGACCACGATTATTATTATCCTTTATCTGATTTGAAAGTGTTCTGGGAGTTCCCTGGTAGCTCAGTTGGTTAAGGATCCAGCATTGTCACTGCTGTGGCTCTGGTTACTGCTGCAGTGTGGGTTCCATTCCTGGCCCCTGGAACTTCCACATGCCATAGGAGCAGCCAAAAAAAAAAAAAGGAAAAAAAAGTGGGCTTGGATGAAAAGCACTATAGACAATAACAGGTAAAGCAGTACTTGTTAAAACAATATCTGTGGGGGTTTTTTTGGCCACACCTATGGCATGTGGAAGTTCTCAGGCCAGGGATCAAACCCATGCCACAGCAGTAACCAAAGCCACAGCAGTGACAATGATAGATCCTTAACCCACTGAGCCACCAGAGAACTCCACCAATATCATTTACTAATCCAAATTAATTAGCTTCTCCCACCATGGTCCCTCACTTTCTGACTCCCTTTTTCCCTATTAAATGTCCATCACTCTTTCCATTACTCAAGTTCCACTTCTTGCCATCACACTGGTCTTTCTAATCACTCAAGCTCTGTCCCCAGCTCCTCTCCTACATCTTCCACATTCACTTCTTCTCTTCCCATCTGCCGTCAATTTTATCCAGCAAACACCTACCCAGTCATCAAAGTCCCCAACATCCACCCCATCCAAGATTTTTCCCAGCTCAGCAAACATCCATTATTCCACGATGTGTGTCCCCGTTTATATTTCACCCCTCAAAGATATTTTCACATATAACAGTCATTTTTAATAGGCCACATTCTGTTGGGAATGTGAACTTCTTCTAGACCTTGATTATTTCTTATTCATTATCCTACATCAGCACTAACCACAGCAATGAACACAAAGCAGGTGCTTCTTCCAGGTGTCGTGAATTGTTTTCCACTGTCATGGAATCGTTCACTGTTATCTTTTCACCTCTTTCTATCTATCCACCTTTTTATCTATCTACCTATCTAACTCTTCTATCTATTCTACCTCTTCCAGGCGACAGACTCATTAACAACAAATGCTGGGAGTTCCCGTTGTGGCTCAGCCGTAAGGAGCCCAACTAGTATCCATGAGGTTGCAGGTTTGATCCCTGTCCTCACTCAGTGGGTTAAGAATCTGGTGTTGCCATGAGCTGTGATGTAGGTCAAAGACATAGCTCATATCCCCCGTTGCTGTGGCTGTGGTTTAGGCCGGCAGCTGCAGCTCTGATTCAACCCCTAGCCTGGGAACTTCCATATGCTGTGAGGGCAGCCCTTAAAAACAAAAACAAAAACAAAAACAAAAACGCTGTTTTCTTACCTTTTATATTTCTGACAGAGCTTGGCCCTAAATACAGACATTTAACCAATGTTTGCTGACTGAATGCCATACGTCACGTCACCATCTCGCCTCACAGACTCAAAATTTAGTAATACCTTTCTTTATACTTTCTCAAGAGACAAAGCAGCCCACCCAGCTCAGCTGAGAGAAGGTACCAGATGTCACTAGAGCCTTTACCCCACTATGACCCAAGCCACTGACTGCAGTCAAGCTCCTGAATATGCTCAAGCTCTAGATCAGTTACAAAACAGCAAGGCTGGGAACACAGTTAAAGCATGTCAGGGCTGATAAGTTAAGAACAATGCCCACTGATAAAAATCTGTAATATTTGTTCTTCCGTAACAAGGTGGATAAGTGACCTGTGTGTTTAAAAACTGTTGTAAAATATTTCCAGTGCCATACAATCCGGAACAGGATTAATGATTTAATCCCTGGACCCGGATCACAAGTTTTGATAAGCGAAACATCCATAAACTGCCCTTCGTTTTACATGTGGTTTAAACAACTGGGCCAAGCAAAGATGGTGAATTGGACACAAAACCACCCAAGTAAATTAGAAAAAACTAAATAAATGCTCCACATGCTTCAGAATCCTTGCTCCCTCCAAGCCCCCAACTCCTCCTGGAAAGTGAAACAGTGCAACTATCTCAGGGTCAATGGAGCTGCAGGCAAAAGGGGATGTGGTCCCAGCCAGTTAAAATGAACAAACCTGCAGTGAAAGGAAACAGGGCTTCCTTCACTGAGTCCCAGATGCCGTTGGGCTCTTGCTAACGCGCCGAGCCACAGAGCTCCAAAGGGGACGTGGGAGAATTCTGAAGAGTTAGTCTTAGGAACTGGAAACGCCTCTTCCCTGTTCCGTGTTCCCATAAAGAGGGATTTTCCCCCAAACAAACGTGGCCTTCCTCTCCACTCCTTCAACCAACTCCTTCTTTTTCCTTATCCCTCTTTTGAAATCTGAGCTACCCTAAGACAGTAGGCTAATAAACCAGACCTGGAACATCCCACCCCACCCCCACCTCCTCATCCCTCTCCCCCTCACCCTGCCCCCACCTCCCCACTGCCTGTACCTGAGCTGGTGACCCATTCTTCCTCACACTAAGCTGTGACGCCAACGTCTTTTAACCACGGCAGAGGCGATGCTTTCTTCTCCACTATCTGATGACTCTAAAGTTGCCTCTCTCCTCTGTCTTCTGAGCTCAGGCTGGGGAGAAGCCATCTCTTTCTGGGATCTCCCTGGAGATGTCCCCGAGGCATAGACCCACCAAGGAATAGTCAAAGGAGCTACATTAACTCTGAAGCCAAATAAATTGGCTCCACTGAATAAACTCTCTCATGCAGAGCTCTAAGTGACTTGTTACGCTGTGTTTAGAGAATGTACTTGCCCTAAGGTCCTCCAGTGAAAACATTAATTGATTTTTCTTAAGTCCACCTTTCATTTGTCAGGTCTTACAATTCCAAATACCTTCCTTTTATACTTAATGTTTATATTCAACAGTTTAAAATCTAGATTTCTTTTTTCTACTAATTTCAAGGTTTCTTAAAAAAAAAAAAAAAAAAAAAAAAACACTGTAATGTCCCAAGTTAAACATCTTAAACATCTGCATCTACCACAACTAATTATGCCCTTAAAATGCTTCTAGAAACCACTTTAAGTGAATACCAGATTTTGTAATCTGTAAGGGTATTTCCTACCACTGTTCTCAGTGAATGGTGTTTCCAATATTATACCATTTTTACAGCTTCTCCGTAAGTTCCTAAGGGTGGGAGCAAGTGCATTATCCTTATTTACCAGTTAGGGAATCGAGGTGAAACAACCACACCCAAGTCCGACAGCAAATACCACGGGGAAGCGGAATCGGAACGTAGCCCTGATCGGGATGGAGGAGGCACAGGTAGTTGTAGGAAGTCCTAATAAGGGACCATAGAAGACACGGTAACCTAGCGAACTTTGGGAGATCACTCAGGAAAAGCCCTGAGAACAAGACAGGCTTGCCTGACTAGTGGAGATTTGCCTCAGGTCATTGGGTGGAGATGGGGTGAGACCTGCATTCAGGTTCAGACCCAGGGCGAGAGTTTAAGGCCCACCCTTCCCCTGATTTGAATACCGGATACCAAGGAGGAGCTACTACTCACAAAAAGGAAGAGGCAGTCCTTTCCCAGCCCCACTCCCCTAAGGTGATAAAAGTGCAGCCCACCTCATCCTCAGGGCAGAGCGTTCTTGCCTGCCCGCTTGTAAGCATCCTCTCTTAAATCTGTGTCTTGCCTATCACTTTGTCTCTCGCTTAATTCCTTCTGCGTGGAGGCAGAAAGAACCTGCACCTCACTAAGTCCAGACACTGGGTGAGTGATTCTAATTCAAAAACCGGGAGTTCAGGTCCCAACCTGGGTTTTGGCTAGGGGTTTAGGCCATTAGTGCTGTCAGTGTCAGCCCTCCCTGTCTAATTGAAATGGAGTTTTAACTAAAAAACAACCCCCCCCCTTGGCTAAGAAGGCAGCTGCAAGCCTTTCCAGCTATGCTCCTCACTATACCACCCTTCTTGTAATAATGTAACAACTGTGTGCTCTCTGTCCAAGCCAGCAGCCCTGCTAATCAGGTACCCAGCATTGCTTATCAGTTCTGCTTCTGTAACCTTGCTTGCTCAGTTTCTTAGGGAGGAACACTGTCTGCTTGGGGATGGGGGGGAGGTCCGGGATGCTTACATGGGAAAATCAAGACCTTGTAGTGTATAAAAGTTACTGAGAACAAAGACCTGGTGCTCAGACTCTGGAGGTGACTCCTCTGAGCCCGCACTGGTGCTGGATAAACCTTGCTTTTCCATATCTCCGAGTGCTGTTTGTCTCCTTCCGTTGCCACAGTTTTTGTGGTTTCCGCAACATAATAATCTGCATCACCCATCAGGCTGCCTCCTAGGGAACCACAACCCTAAAAAGTCCAATTTCCCATAGGATTCATGGGAATTCCACATTGTTCTAGGATTCCACAGTGATTTTTTTGTTGAAGCTAAGAGAAAAAAATATGTGTTCAAGCACAGCAAAGCACTGGCTAGGGCAAAACTCTCTTACTAGCTCCACTGTGCCATCCTATCCTATCCTTAAGTCCAAAAAATAAAAAGCAAAAACAACCAAACTGTATATAGTTTTCATATTGGTTAAAAGGTCTTATGAAGTTAAAAATCTCTTTAATATCCTTCTATTCAGTTAGAAGTGTTAATCATACTGTTACTCAACTATCTGACGCAGGGAATATTTACTTGACTGTCACTACAAAATAAGCTGATAATATAAATTCTACGGCATACACATAGCAATCATAGAAACGTGTCAGGAAAAATGGCCAGGAAATGTCATACTGACTAAACTTATAGACAATGTTATAGACAACATATTGAATAATGTATTCAACGAAAGGAGTGTAGGGGTTTTAAAGAGAAAAAAAGACTTTGAACTTTTTCCTCCGTTCTTCTTCTCTGCATTTCTTATTTGTAGGAACGTGCAAAAGCTTTTGGTTTCCCCCTCAGGATATTTTCCCAAGATTTGCATCATCACAGCCACAATCACCCTGTTGACCTCCCCCATCTCCTCCTAACAGAGGACAGACACACTCACAGTTGCCTGCCAGCCTCCTAGTTTCTAGCCTCATTTATAGATAGGAAGTCCGGGTTCGCAGAGGTTTACTGGCTTGCCCAAGGTTGCCGAGCTAGGGTTTCAATCCTGGTTTTCTGACTTCCAAGCCCAAACTCCTACTACCCCATCCTGACTCCCTCCTACATGAGCCCACCATTAATCCAGGCTGCAGCACAGGTGCCCTGTTCCCAGCTGCTTCCCAGAACCCAGACCTTTCCCAACGCTTCCCCACCATGAAAACACTCCTCTGCCTCTCCCTGACCCGGAAGCTGTGATCCTAGTTCCTCTAGCCTAGGGCCACCTGGAACAGGGCTGTACTTGGCACAGTTGATAAGCATTTCAACTGGGGAACAGTCATTTACATCTCAAAGAGCATATCTGCTTTCTAATAAATGTTTCCTAAATCTATCCCTAATAGCTTCTAATAGCTGGAGTTTGCATACAATACAGACAGAATAGCGGATATGAGGCCCTTTTCAGTGGCAGAGAAACACTCATCAGTTTAGAAAAAAATGGGGGAGGAGAGAAATTACATACACTGCATTCAAACACACCCCACCCCCATGTAATAAAATCTCCATGAGTAGTCTAGCACCCTCACTGCTAGCACCATCACTTAGCCCAGGGCCTGAACAGTTTGGTTCCCAAAAAATACTTGTTGACTAGATGGATGAAGAGACAGATGGACAAATGGAAGAATGGATAGAAATGAGTTAAAGACGACCACTTGGTTATGAACTACAGATTATACCTGAGTCTATTGTTTATTGGAAGGCCTATTAAGAGAAGATATATTTTACTGTAGGATTTAGATCTGTTGGAACTCAATTTAAAATATTTTCTACATGCAAGTCTATAACCATCCATAAATTAATTATATATCATATTCATTTTTAGAAACTAATTTTTCATTTTGCACAAATTTGCCTACATACACAGTAAAAATCAGCTACACTATAATCGCTTCTTTCCGTCAGTTTGCCAAAAAGAACTCTCCCACATCTTCAGACAATGACAATGAATGATCTACTATAAGATATATACAAAGATAAAACTGAAGGCAGGTTCAAAGTGACTATTTAAAGGTCAAGTCAGCCTCATACAATTCTATTTCTAAGAGGAAACAGCAGATTGCCACATCATGCAGTCCCGCTAAAAGAACATTTGTTTGCTCAACACTAATTTATTTTCTACTCAGTAAACCCAGAGGTTTCTGTACTAAATACATTTTAATAAATGAAAAAAAAAAAAACATGCTGAATCAAAGCAGAAGCCATGATTTTTATGGAATAAAAAGGCAAGTGTTCATTAGTATTCAGGAAACATCAAATTTGTCTTTATTTTTCTTAACCCAGGTGTCAGAGGGCATTCCCGAAACTAGGACCACTGAAGATGCCATTACACCAGGCTCTCATTTCTTCAACCTGCTTATTCCTCAGGCTCAATCTGCTAGTCTAGTGGAAGATTCTGGGATCATTATAGATAAGAATCATTATAAGTAGTGTCCTTTTTCTGGTCAAAATGATAGAACTTCCCAGAGAAGCTGAACCAACTCAAATTGTTTCCTCTAGTGTGTCATCCTTAACTTCTCTTCATGGCAAGATTCTCTTTTTTTTCCCATAAAGCATCCTCAATCCACAGTAATAAATACTATTGCAAATAAAATCTCAAACTTGAGTTACTTTTTTTATTGAAGTATAGCTAATGTACAATGTTGTGTTAGTTTCCAGTGGACCGCAAAGTGATTCAGTTATATGTATATATTTATTCTTTTCCAGATCCTTTCCCAATATAGGTTATTGTAAGATATTGAGTATAGCTGCCTGTGCTATATAGTAGGTCCTTGCTGGTTATCTATCTTATATACAGTAGTGTGTATCTGTTAATCCCAAACTCCTAATTTATCCCTCCTCCTCCTTTCCCCTTTGGTAACCACAGGTTTGTTTTCTATGTCTGTGAGTCTGTTTCTGTTTTATAAATAAATTCATCTGTGGGAGTTCCCTTCGTGGCTCAGCGGTTAACGAACCCAACTAGGATCCATGAGGATGCGGGTTCAATCCTTGGCCTCACTCAGTAAGTTAAGTATCCAGCATTGCCATAAGCTGTGGCGTAGGTCGAAGATGCAGCTCGGATTCTGTGTTGTTGTTGTGTAGGCTGGCAGCTGTAGCTCCGATTCAACCCCTAGCCTGGAAATTTCCATATGACACGGGTATAGCCCTAAAAAACAAAAAGAGAAATAAATAAATTCATTTGTGTCATATTTTAGATTCCACAGATAAGTGATTTCATATGATATTTGTCTTTGATTTATTTTGCTTAATATGATAATCTCTAGGACCATCAAGTTGCTTTTCCTGGTAAGAACTGACTCTGGAAGATGCGGGGAAAAAAAAGATCATTCCTGGGAGCAGAAGCCAGTTCACTGGTCTTGCGTGTCCTCTGTCATTTCCTAGGTGTGGGACCCTGAACTAGTTGCTTCCTCTCCAGATATTGGTAAGCATCTCAGCAGAGTGAGGCATGGGGGTTGGGGGGGCATTAAGGGGAATGAGATGGTCCATTACACCCACCCCAGGTCTCAGGGGTCAGCAAAATTCCACCTCCAAGACCCCACACCCTGGCACCATCACAAAGCCACTGAGTTCTGTCTACACAGCCTCCGAGGCCAGGGCACGCATGATGGCACAGCTGCACCAACCCCCTCCCCCAAGCGAGGTTGAAACATACCACCTCTGATCGGGGTGGGACTAGCAGTGGGTTGGGTGCAGGCAGACAGAAAAGTTCCTGCCAGCAGAGATCCCAGAGAAGGCAAAGCCTGGGTTTCTCTCTTTCAATCTAAACCACTAGAGAAAAGACCAACAGTCAAGGATAACTCTTAATTGGGATATTCAGTTAACCAAAGCACTACTCCTTCACCCTGGCCACACATTATGCTTTCCTACAAGGTCCTCTGTGACCCTTAACATTTTGGAGCTTCAGATTTCTCCTAGGTTAGACAGGAGTGTGGGAAGTTAGTTTGATATAACTTGTTTGGGTGCTCTCTAAAGTTCCTTTTAAAAAATAAAGTATTTAATTATACCCCCTTATGTATCCGATCCTCATGTTCCAAGTGACTGAAGTCTTGGAAAGTCAATGGAAGCCTCTATTTTGGAAGAGGGTCACAAACTTGAAGTTCAACCTAGGATGCCCGTGGAAATAACTTGAAAAGATCATTTCACTATTAGCCAGGCATCCTTGTTCTGGGGTGTCTCTTCAGGGTAGTAAAACAAATGAATAAAAATAAACATCTTGCTGTCAAATGAGTATGCAAATGTCTTGGGAGCAGCCACCCAAAAGGCCAGGTCTTTTTCACTAAAAGAACACTTAAATGGTAGACATTAGTATCTGCCTAAAAAGAAAAGAAGATTCAGAAAGACACATGCACCCTTGTGTTCATGGCAGCACTATTCACAATAGCCAAGACATGGGAACAACCTAAATGTCCACCAACAGATGAACGGATTAAGATGTGGTACATATACACAATGGAATACTAATCAGCCATAAAAAAAGAATGAAATAATGCCATTTACAGCAACATGGATGCAACCAGAGATTCTCATAATAAGTGAAGTCAGAAAGAGAAAGACAAATACCGTATGATATCATATATATGTGGAATCTAAAATATGGCATAAATGAACCTATCTACAGAACAGAAACAGACACACAGACATGGAGAACAGACTTGTGGTTGCCAAAGTGGAGGGGAAGGGGGAGAGAGTGGGATGGACTGGGAGTTTGGGATTAATAAATGCAAACTATTACATTTTGAATGGATGGGCAATGGGGTCCTGCTGTATAGCACAGAGAACTATGTCCAATCTCTTGGGATAGAACATGATGGAAGATATTATGAGAAAAAGAATGTATACATAGGTATGACTGGGTCACTTTGCTGTACAGCAGAAATTGGCACAATATTGTAAATCCACTATACTTTTTTTAAAAAAGGAAAGAAAGAAAAGAAGAATGTAGGATATCTGGAGACCTGGGACACTGGTGGGTGGACAGGGTATAACATTCAGGATGGGCCCTTTATTATGAGATTCACTCTTCATGATGTTTTGTTGGCCTACTTTGCCCCTAAGATCTGGACTCTACACAATTTGAGACTCCTTGTCTACAAGACAGAACTTCACCTAATGCAATCAGCTTTCCATAAACAGCTGGTATGTGGCTCAGTTATCACTGAGCCCATTCAGAGTACACAGAGCAAGAGATGATTTTTAAATACAACATCAAGATAAGAGTCTGCTCTACAATATGCTCTGCCTCTGTCCTGATAATTCACTCTCAAATTGTAAACTTTCGGGCCCAAAGGGCAAGAAAGTCAAACCTGCCGTCCAGGATATCCTGGTGGGCTGTGGGCAAAATTGGTGCCCATCCTGACACAACTATCATCCACTGGAAGCGAAATGAGAAAAACAGAAAGAACATAGGGATTTTTTTAAAAGCTGACTCTATTCAATGTACAGGCCTGTGTTTATTCTGAAACCATGGCCTTCCCACATCAAGCTATTAAAGATCCTCTCTTTCCAAAATGATGGAGACAGCAGAGAGTAACGTTAGCTGAAAAAGGTAAAACTTGGCCACACTGCTGGTCTCCCCATCCTCTAGTTGTTTCCTTTTAAATTTCACTGCTCCTTGGAATTCCCATTGTGGCACGGCGGAAAGGAATCCAACTAGGAACCATGAGGTTGTGGGTTCCATCCCTGGCCTCGTTCAGTGGGTTAAGGATCTGGCGCTGCCGTGAGTTGTGGTGTAGGTCACAGACATGGCTTGGATCCTGAGTTGCTGTGGCTGTGATGTAGGGCAACAGCTGTAGCTCCAATCCAACCCCTAGCCTGGGAACCTCCATATGCCAAGAGTGCACTGCAAAAAAATAACAATAATAATAACTAAATCAATAAATTTTACTGCTCCGGCATAAAATCTAAATGCCTGGGACATAGTGTCCTATGGAAGTATGAAAGCAGCGATTCATGTGTAAAGGTTAATCATAATTTAGCAGGACTTATACAGAGTTAGGCTACCTTGAAGCAGCAAAGATGATGAGAGTTTTCACAAACAAAACGATGAAAACAGAATACACAGCCCACAAGCTGATTTTTGAACCTACATGCCTGGAGGTTGCTCCATTAATCAGATTTATAAAAAACTAATATGAATGGAATAACTAATTCCAGTGAGATGGCAGATGCACAAAGGACCCCACTATGGGTAAAATCACAAAATTCATACAGCACTGAAGTTGTACTTCAAGAGCTAAGAGGTCTAATGACCCTCCAAAGAAAATATGAAGCTTCTGCAGCCACCAGAAGGGCAAACTCAGAGGAGTTAATGTGACTGAATCCCATACTTATCTTAAATCAACAACCTTCTGCTTATATTCGCTGTCTTGATTAAACATCGCAATGCAAAGTATCCACACATTAAGTAAAGAATTCCAGCTGGTAGACGTTACCCAGATATTTGCAGGAATATAGTTAATATATACAAACCCATTATGCTTTCAGGTAACAGGAAGAAAAATGCAGCACAATTTGCTTTTTCTCTTGTTAAAGTGCCATCATTTAAGCAGATCATGGGAGTATTCATAATAGAATTCAGATTTACAAGGTGAAAAGCATGGGGAGAGATGTCAGGTAGCCGTGCAAGCATGTATGTTTCTGAAAATCACAAATCTCAAGCAAGGAAAGCAGAAATGACGTACTTTAGCCATCTTGTTGAGCACAGAGGTGCAGTTTAAATTGTTTAATGTCGGAGTTCCCGTCGTGGCGCAGTGGTTAACGAATCCGACTAGGAACCATGAGGTTGCGGGTTCGGTCCCTGCCCTTGCTCAGTGGGTTAATGATCCGGCGTTGCCGTGAGCTGTGGTGTAGGTTGCAGACTCGGCTCGGATCGCACGTTGCTGTGGCTCTGGCGTAGGCCAGTAGCCAGACTCGGCTCGGATCGCACGTTGCTGTGGCTCTGGCGTAGGCCAGTAGCTACAGCTCCGATTCGACCCCTAGCCTGGGAACCTCCATATGCCGCGGGAGCGGCCCAAAGAAATAGCAAAAAGACAAAAAATAAATAAATAAATAAATAAATAGTTTAATGTCATGAAACTGTGTTAATTTTTGAAGTAATATGGGTTCTGACTACTAATAATATTAAAAATATATATAAAACAGGATTGTTTTATACCTGTATTTATAATTTCTAGAAGGGGGAGCTTGATGAATAGCTGTTAAAAGTCATTTCTGCATTATATGTAACAGACATGGTAAATATTTGTTTATAGTGTTTGTTTAATAAACCATCTATTTAAGTTTAAGTGAAGTCAAAAAAAAAGGAAATATGTATAAATACGTCATTTAAAGCTTAAAGATTAAAGCTAATCTTTTCATTGAACTATAGTTGATTTACATTGTTATGTTAATTTCAGTTGGACAGCAAAGTGATTCAGTTATACATATATTTTTTTCAGAGTCTTTCCTATTATAGGTTATTAAAAATATTGAATATAGTTTCCTGTGCTATGCAATAGGTCCTTTTTGGTTATCTTTTTGCTTTTTAGGGCCACACCTGCAGCATATGGAAGTTCCCAGGCTAGAGCTGAATTGGAGCTGCAGCTGCAGGCCTATACCACAGCCACAGTAATGGGGGATCTGTGCCATGTCTGTGACCTACACCACAGCTCATGGCAACATTGGATCCTTAACCCACTGAGTTAAGCTGGGGATTGAACCCACATCCTCATAGATACTAGTTGGGTTCGTTACCATTGAGCCACAATGGGAACTTCCGGTTATTTATTTTCTATACAGTAGTATGAATCTGTTAATCTCAAACTCCTAATTTATCCCCCCACCGTCTTCTTTGGTAACCATGAGTTTGTTGTCTATGTCCATGGCTCTATTCTGTTTTGTATATAAGTTCACTTGCATCATTTTTTTTTAAGATTTCATATATAAGTGATATCATATATTTGTCTTTGTCTGACTTACTCCACTAGCAATACTTACTGGCACTGATAATCTCTAGGTCCATCTATGCTGCTGCAAGCATCCTAAAAAATTATTTATTAAATCATGTACCCATGACAGTATGCAGTCCCCTCACTCTCCACTGTCTCACTGGCCATGTCCTTGTGTTCCGAGTGGACGCTGATGGCAGTTTAGGACATGGGAATGGCGGCAAGTTATCTACCTATCTCCGCATTAGCCATCCTATTCCCTCCTGAAATGTTCTAGTGAAGTTTCTCTCTCCTTTTTTTCACCACACCAGATGAGCTCTCTCCCCCTAAAAACCAAGCACACTGTTAAAACAAAACAAAATGCACTGGCCAGCAGATACCTCCTACTTCCACTAACCCACATCATTTATGCACTCGCTAGGATCCAGCACTAAACGTCTGATGACTGACACAAGTAGTTTCTCTAGCACTGGATCAGAGGTAATCTGGGATAACAAAGAATTTAAATGTTATTCATCACCTGTTTGGGGACAATTATCATCAGTAATCCCATCATCCTAGATATAAATATATTTCTGCAGAAACAAAGCCTCATGACCAGAATTTAATCTCCACTCAACATAATCCATGAGGCTGGGCTTAATGGACCAGAGCAGTTAAAACTTCAACAAAAAACAAGTAGCAGGACCAGTCTGAACATTTGGCCTGGAAATTCTACTCCACTGCAGAGTGAATCATACACTCACCTGACATGATTCAACTTGCCCAGGCTGTACATTCTATGTCATAAGAAAAGCCACCGAGTCCCCATCTGGAAGTTGTTGCTCAACCAACCACTCCCATCTCTTCCTAAATTTTGGATTACAAGAGTATGCATTTGAAGGTTGGTTGAGACGGAAAAAGCTTTTCACACCCAAGGAAGAGGGCAGAGCTGAGGCCCTGACAGCCCAGTGTGTTTCTGTCCTTCCTCTGCTCTCTACTTCCCAGCAGGCTTAATTATTTGGGATCTTTGTGTGCCCTCTCTCCTCTTTGACCTGTTCTGGTGTGACCTCTTCCTGCTCACACTGGGAAGGAGAAGGCCACAGCCAGAGCTGACACAGAAACAGGGCAGAGTTGCTGGAAGGCACTGGAAGTGAGAACGTGTCTGTAGGCACTGAGAAAAAAAGCACCTGGGAAGGTAACACTGGAAGACTCGACCCTGCCCATCAGGCCTTTAAAGAAGCTGTCTTCTCTCACTGTCCTATCTCACACCACATATACTGGTCATCATACTGCAACTGGGTTTTCTTCCCCTTCCATCCTGAAAACATTTAACAATATTTCCATTTTTTAAAAAATTTTAAAAATAAAAAAATAAGAGTTCCCATCATGGTGCATCAGAAATGAATCCGACTAGGAACCATGAGGTTTCGGGTTCAATCCCTGGCCTTGCTCAGTGGGTTAAGGATGCGGCATTGCTGTGAGCTGTGGTGTAAGTCACAGATGTGACTTGGATCTGGCATTGCTGTGGCTGTGGCTTAGGCTGGCAACAACAGCTCTGATTAGACCCCCTAGCCTGGGAACCTCCATATGCCACGGGTGCAGCCCTAAAAAAGAAAAAATAAATAAAAAATAAAAAAGTAAAATCAAAGTAATATTTCTATTTTAAGACTTGAGTTTTTTAATGAAAGGACATTTTGAGCTTTCAAAAGAAATGTTTAAATTATTATTAAAGTAACATTGAGAAATACTTTCTCTGGCTTCATTCTTTAAGGTAGATATAACAAATTTATATAAATTAAATAGTAGTATCCTACTGTGTAGCACAGGGTACTATATCCAATTTCCTGGGATAGACCATGATGGAAAAGAATAAAAATAAAATAAAATCTTTAAGATAAAAATAAAAGTACAAAAGAATGTGTTATACATATGTATGTATAACTGAGTCACTTTGCTACTTTGCTATAGAGAACTGGCACAACACCGTAAATCAACTGTACTTTAAATTTTTAAAATTAATTAATTAATTCAACAGTAGTGATTTCCAGTCTATAAGGCAGGTCTAGATGCGGTACCTCATCAGGAGCAATTTCATACTTAAATACGTGCAGTTGGAAATGACAGAGAAGGAAGACTGGCATTTCGGCAGCCCCCCAAATAGACTGTTACCTGCCATTGATGAGCTATATTCCCGAGAGAACTGCGGGTCCTTAGAGAAATAAATATGAATAAGGCCTGGACCAACAGAGACATTCCATCAATTTCACCAGCATGGGCTGTCTCTGAAGTACCCACATCACACTCCATGTTGGGAGTAACAGGAAAGTGAGAAGGATACTTCTTCTTCAGGAGCTGATGTCTTCTTAGCTGGCACCACTATAACAAATGACCATAGACCAGGGCCTTAAATAATAGAACGTATTTCTCATAGTTCTGGAGGCTGGGAAGTCCAAGATCTGGTGTCTGACAGAGACCCACTTCCTGGCTCTTATGTGATGGTCTCTCATGTCCTCACACGGCAGGGAGCAGGGAGAAGCAAGCTCCCGGGCTCTGCTCTGCTTCTATGGGACCCTTATGAGGACACTAATCCCATTCACAGGGGCAGCAGCCTCATAATCTCATCTAACCCCAATCACCTCCCAAAGGCCCCACCTCCTAATAATATCACAGGATGCAGGTTTCCACACATGAACTGGGGGCTCATTAACACCTCATAACAGGAACCCACAATCAATGAAGATTCACAAGCTGTGAGCTCAACGCCACAGCAGCAACCTGTCAAGGACACTGGGAGCACAGAAGAGGGAGAAATTAGAACTGCTTAGGAAGGAACTCAGAAAAAGTCCCATGGAAGAAATGATCTTTCAACTAGACATGGAAGAAAGAGTAGGAGCTGACTAAGCAGTGAGGAAATTCTTCAGACAAAAGACTGCCTCTAAAAATTTCTAACTTTCTCTTTCTCCAATTGCTTGGGGTGAATAAAACCTACCTATCAATTTTTTTTTTTTTTTGGCTTTTTAGGGCCACACCCATAGCATATGAAGTTCCCAGGCTAGGGGTTGAATCGGAGCTACAGCTGCGGGCCTACACCACAGCCACAGCAACACAGGATCTGAGCCACATCTGTGACCTACACCACAGCTCAAGGCAATGCCGTATCCCCAACCCACTGAGTGAGGCCACGGATCGAACCCACATCTTCAGGGACACTAGTCAGATTCGTTTCCGCTGCGCAACAACAGAAACTCCCCACCGACCAATTTTAAATCAGAGCTAAACTAGACTTTTAATTACTGTTGAAGTTTCTCCGAAAGTTATTTGTTTTCAGCTTACGATCAGAGCATCTACAAAAGTGACCTACAGAATTTGCAGAAGCAGCAGAATGTTTACAACAGTAATAACACCAGGAAGAAACACTAGCATATTTTACCTGTATAACCAACTGCACAAGGGCACTCTCCAAGCCCAGTGAGGCTGATGGAAAGTTTCATTTGCCGCCCCAAGCTTACATTTCATTGAGCACTTTTTTATTTTACATAAATTGATAAAATTCAAGAGCTACTTTTAAACTGAACCATTTTCATTTCTTGTCATTTGAGTTATAATAGTTGTAAATAACAAATATGGTCAAAAAGAAAGAGAATGGATAAATACATTATGACACATCCTGGTAACAGTATCTTACGCAGTTATTTAAATGGGGATCTTTGAAGAATATTTTGGGATAATGAAAATAGAAACTTAATATACATAACATAAATTCAATTTTTCAACTTTATTAACAAATGTGTGAGTACTGAAATAAATAAAGGTGTATCAGCATATTAATGGCTACATTAGTTTACTAGTGATTTTATGACCTTTATATTTCTATAACTCTGCAAATATTCTATGTATGCTTTCATAATTTCTTCTTTGTATGATAAACATAAAATATAGGGTAAATGTCATATTTAATGTAATACATTTTGAATCAAGTGTTAAATTGTTTCTGTGTCTCTGTCCATGAGTTTCATAAAGAATATTTTCTGCATAAAAAAAATTGCTTATAACCACACACACACACAAAAAAAAAACTAAACCATCTTCAGTAAATCACTGCATGCTTTGTACATGAACAACAAGAGTTTTATAAGCTGATTTGTTCTTCTTACCTCCATGGGGAAAGCTTTGAAATTTACTGTGTGCTCAGAACCACGCTGGTTTTCTCTTCCCCAATGAAATCTAACTTCGTACAGTTCAAATTCATGTCCCTGAGGCAGTGGACCTCCTGAAAGAACTGGAAAAAAAGAAAATAAAATGTATCTAATTACACCTCAAACACATTCATCAACACAGCATTATAAACAGTGAGGACATTTTTTGCCAAAAAGATCTCATGAGCTCCATAGATTAAGTTCATATAGCCAAGATGAGAAGTGTGTCTCAACTTTGAGATGAATTTATATTGTCATCTTGATATCGTAGAAGTTCAAAAACTCGGGAATACTTAGGAATGATAAGTATTTGTTAACTTCCTGTGTATTTTAGGCATACGCATGGACAGAGAAAACACATACAATAACCATACTCTCTGAGACTTAAGTTTAGCATTGATCAGGGACTAGAATAATGGTCTGAGTCTCAGACTGGCCAATAATTCACTGCAGACCTATCAATAAATTAAGCCTTGTTTTCAAATAATCCATTTATATGAGCAGGCTTTCAATTCAGAGAACAGGTGTCAGCTAACCAAGTTATCTACAAAGATAATGATTATTAAGCCAACAGGATCTTTCAACAATGAAATCACATATTTAAAAAAAAAAGCAATCTATCATTCTGCGTCACATCAACACAAATGAAATGAAATTGTGATGGAGTATTAACACTACTTAAAAGAGTACGTTTTGTTGATGAGTCCCTGTCTCTATGTCTCATTTCTGGATATAACCCAGACCTTTGTCCCAAATAAGGGCACTATAAAGGATTATGAAAAATACATCTTGTCTTGAAACAAGAAAAAAATTCCATTCATTAAACACTCCCTGATAGCATATGGAAAAACTTGAAATAAAATGTATTACAAAAGGCCAATTTTGACACAAATCAAAGTTCTTGGCACTTTTCCTATTTAAAAAAAAAAAAAAAGGTTCATTCTAAATGGTGTCAGGAAAGAATTATTGGTTATTTTCGGTCAAGGAGCTGAGAAAAGCCACCCCCTACCCCAGATGTGGTCTTTCTGAAAGAAGTCAGTGTTCACATGCCGGTTGTCGGTGTAAAGGAAGCAACAGGGGCCAACCTGAGTATCACAGTAACAAATGGCTCTGCTTCCCCTCCTCCCTCTGAACTCAAGGAGGACAAGGGGAGCTGGTACAGCCGTATTTCCTTCCTTCTCTGGTTCTTCATCTAATAACTTGTCCCCAAAAGAATATAAAGCTGGGAGTTCCTGTGGTGGCACAGTGGAAACGAATCTGACTAGTATCCATGAGGATGCAGGTTCAATCCCTGGCCTCGCTCAGTGGGTCAGGGATCTGGCGTGAGCTGTGGTGTAGGTCGAAGATATGGCTTGGATCTTGCGTTGCTGTGGCTGTGGTGTAGGCCGGCAGACACCTTTGATTGGACCCCTAGCCTGGGAACTTCCATGTGCCGAGGGTGTGGCCCTAAAAAGCAAAAAATAAATGAATAAATAAAGTTGCTTCCATCAAGGTTTCTATCCTGCAGCCAGATGGCATAAATCAGAAAGAAGAGCAAAGACAGGTCCTTGCAAAAACAGGGAACTAGGTTTACTATGCTATGATAAACCATCATGGAGAAGAATTTTTTCTTTTTCTTTTTTTTGGCATTTTTAAGGCCACACCCATGGCATATGGAGATTCCCAGGCTAAAGGTCTATTCGGAGCTACGGCAGCCAGCCTACACCACAGCCACAGCAACACCAGATCTAAGCCACATCTGTTACCTACTCTACAGCTCACAGCAACACCGGATCCTTAACCCATGAGCGAGGCCAGGGATCAAATCTGCATCCTCATGGATACTAGTCAGATTCTTAACCCGCTGAGCCACAATAGAAACTCCTAAACCTAGATGTTTAAACTGCACTCCCTCAGCTGAGTTTTACAATCTCATTCTGTTTGCTAGAACAATTCAAAAAAATGAAATATGTGGATAAAAAGGGGTCACTGGTCTCCAGAACCGCCATGCAGGCTCACTGCTTCTTCTTTAATAACCATCACACTGTGCCTTGAAGAAGGTCTAAAGTGTTTTTCTCTCAACCAGGGGGCCAACAGCTTCTAAATAACCTCAAAATGCTTTCCCTTCCCTTGGCCATCCAAAAGGCAGTCTTAAGAAAAACTGGGAAGGAAGCCTGGGGTCCACCCAGTGTGCCCCCGCAACCAAAAAGAGTCAGTGGGAAAGGCCTCACACTGCATCCCTGCCTGCACCATCAGGAGTGAGAAGACCCCTCACCCTGTGCATCTACAAGCCGACCTGAGGCTTCCAGGGTGGGAGCTGGGGTGTCTCTAACATGCTAATGTTAAAAGAAAGCAGAAAATTGCCTTGGACAAGGCTTAGCTCCACACAGCTGAGGAAAAAGAAAGGGGAGTATTGTGGAATGAAGCATATATGAGATGGGACAGAGCATTAAAAAAATCCTTCCCAGGAACCCTCCTACACTGTTGGTGGGAATATAAATTGGTACAACTACTTTGGAAAACAGTATGGAGGTTCCTCAGAAAACTAAATACAGAACTACCACATGATCCAGCAATCCCACTCCTGGGCATATATTTGGACCAAACTATAATTCATAAAGAACAGCAGAAAGTGACAGAACATTGTAAATCAACTGTAATTTTTTAAAAAATAAAATTGTTTCTACTGCACCACAACAGGAACTCCTAGAGCTGATATTTTTAAATGCTCTGGAAATTCAAAGTGCACAGACATGTGTCTTATTGGGGAGATGTTCCAGGCCCACAGGGGTTCCCTTGAAAAATATTTCGACCAATATTTTTTGATCATCTACATTGTAGCAGGTACCATATTAAGTGCTTAAGATACACTGATGTTGACAAAACAGACTTATCACCAGCCCCCCGGATTTTATGTTCTCTTGGGATGAAAGTAAATTCATACATTCATGAAGATCAGATTGTTGCTGTGATCTCTGGTTCTTCCATGGTTATTATGTTCCAGAAAATTATAATGAAGCCAGATCCTCAGGGCCTTACATTCCACTGGGCTGAAGATGAACACAAAGAAAGGAAGCACTATGCCCAGGCCTGGTCCCCAAGGAGAGGTGACAAAGGGGCAGTTTTCAGCCGGGAATTGACTCTGGTACCTTGCACTGTTGCTGCAGATGAATAACCCAAAGTTAAACCACACTGAAATTGCAAGGCTGTGCAAAGCCATAAAAAAATGACAAATTCCTGAATTTAGAATTTTATGAGGTGCCAGGGAGCAGCATTACTCACTCATCCCCCAAGAATGATTGTGTTTACAGACAACAAATAAACGGCAGCTCTGTTTTACCCATTTGGCAACATCCTCTCTAGGCATTATTCTCCCTTTTGACCGTTTACTTTTTATAAGAAAACTGGTCACACCAAAAGGGGAACGCTTTTTTCTCCATTTATGAATAGCAACTCTTGCTGAGTGCTATTTTGTCACTATGTGGCAGGTTTATTTTTTGTGGTATCATTGTGTCCAATAAAATCATGATGAAACACACATGTATAACTGCATCACTTTGTAGTACAGCAGAAATATCACAACATTGTAAATCAACTATAGGTCAATAAAACTTTCAAAAATGAAAAAAAAAAAACAGTGAAACAACATGAAACTCACTGATGATATACCGCATTTCCTTAGCATAACGAACTCGTTAGAAGGACACAGTGTACACTGATGCCATTGCTACCTCCATTTTCTTTCTTGTTTTTTTGTCTTAACAAGCGTGGCCTTAATGCTCATAGACATAAGAGAGCTCCTTTCAGAAGCTTCTGCAAAATTTGAGAATCCCATCAAGATATGACATAGATTTACTTACCTCAGTCCATCTAAGCTTCTATGATCCTTTGCTGAAAAGAGATTTGCCAGATAGTTCAAAGGCTTATTCCCCCTCATCTCCTTTGTGTTCAACACACTCGTTGTGAGATAAAGTCCACGCCCAGCCCTGTGCTGACCACTGAGTATATAAAAGAAGGCTATGGGCTTGGCACTGGCAAGCCATTCTCAGTGCTCAAAGAACTTAATGTAATAGCCAAGCCCAAACCAAGGGGCTTCAGAAAGGCAAGGAAAGAGGTCCCCTTGTAGCTCAGCTGGTTAAGAACCCAACGAGTATCCATGAGAATGTGGGTTTATCTCTGGCTTCGTTCAGTGGTTTAAGGATCTTGTGTTACTTCAAGCTGCGGTGTAGGTCACAAATGTTGCTCAGCTCTGGCATTGCTGTGGCTGTGTTGTAGGCTGACAGCTGCAGCTCTCATTTGACCCCTGGTCTGGGAACCTCCATGTGCCACAGGTGCAGCGAAAGAAAGAATGAAGGAAGGAAGGAAGGAAGCCAGGCAGATGGGCAAGGAAGACTTTCCAGAAAAGATGGGAGCTAAGCAGAGTCTTGAAGAGTAAGCCAAGAAAAGAAGCAAGAATGTCCACTCCTAGCAGAGAGAAGGGGCTGGGAAAGGCTCAGGGATGTGAAACAGCCTGACAGTGCCCCAGGAGAATAAAGTCAGAGGCACCCAGTTGCCAATAGCAGGACCTCAAGATGTGAACATTAGGAGGGATGGCAGCTCATGCCGAGGGGCTGGAGTTTATCGTGGGGCAAATCATCATTTAGCTTTTAAGAGGGGGATTAATATTTTTGCATTTTAAAATATTACTCCTAGGTCTGCATGGATAGTGGACCAGCAGAGGGCAAGCCCAACTGCTGAGAAAGCCCTGACACAGCCAGGCAAAGGCAGTGAGACCAGGAGCCACAATTCCAGTATTAGGGACACCAATGCCAATGGTCCCTGATCCGTCCCCCCAAGGATCAGAGGCCCCCAAAGTTCATTCTCAATAGGTTTAAAGATTTTATAACCTAAAGTTTAACTTTTAAGGAATCTCAGATATATTCATACTGTATGAATTAGTTCTTAACATTTTAAGTCTTAAAAGCAACCATCAATATTTTTCAAACAGTCCTTAGCTTTTAACCTACAGATTTCTTTTGCATTAAAGAACAAATATCATGAGGTTGGGAGGGTAGCAGTAACATCAACAGGAGGGAGAGGAGGCCAGGGAAACTGGGAGAAGCAGATGAAGGCAACTGTCCAGGTATTTTGAGTCTCCCAAAGTTAGCTAATAATAAATATAATCATATAGAAATTCAAGTTTGGGTCTCCCAGTTGCCCTCATTTTTAGTACTTGCCTGGCTCTCACAGACAAGTGAATCTGTAATTCCTGTAGTAAATGATCCATAAATATGTATTAATGAATGGAAGGTTATCACATAAAGAATAGCTGAAGGAACGAACTATGTCTGCAAGGAAAAATGGCAACTTCACAGTATGATGATGATAGTCAATGTTTTAAAGAATGCCCTGTGAGGTACAATTATATTTGTTCTGTGTAGGTCCAGAATCCCAAAATACAAACAATGAGGGTAATCACAGAACTTCTGGAAGTGGGGAATTATTCAAAAGCAGAATAGATTTCCTCAGGGAGGAATGAATTTCCCTTCCTGAGCTGTTGAAGTTGAGGCTGCCCAGCCACCTGCCAGATGATCTGAGATGGGAGCCTGTCCCACTCAGGGGACCTATAGTTCAGCCCCTTTCCTAAATCCATTTACTGCCTTATTGGAAGTCAGAACACTGAACACAATAGCACACAGTTTGCATGAGTGAACTGCTTCTACAGTGACTGCATCACAGGAAGAGAAGAGGGTGGAGGAGAAAGCCCATCACTTAAGGATAACAGGGAATGAAGAACTGGCAGAGAAACGGCAGTCAAAATTAAAAAGAAACATCAAGAGGTGGTATGTCATAGAGACCAGCAGGAGAGAGAGTGTCCAAAAATTCCACTGCCAACACAGCAGAGTTGAAGTATTTTAAGAATTTTAAAGTGGTTGTTTGATCATGAATTGAGAAGGTCATGACCTTGGTTTGGGAACTTCCAGCAGGGGGCCGAGGGGAGAAGGGCCTGTGTTCATGAAATGCCTCAAATTTAAAACCCACGAAGGGGTTATTATATGTAGGAACTGTATATGATTATGTTAAAAGCTTTAATTTAATAAGTGGAAGCATTTAAATTAGACAACTGTTGTAGCTCTTCTTAGAAATTCAGTATTATTTTTTAATATAAACAAAGAAAAAAATTTTAATTGTGCTTATTCTATGATTTTGTTTTGTTTTGTTTTATTTTTTTGGCTTTTTAGAGCCGCCCGACACCATAAGGAAGTTCCCAAGCTAGAAGTTGAATCGGAGGTACAGCTGCCGGCCTACACATGCGCACCCCACAGCAACGTGGGATCCAAGCCACATCTGCAACCTACACAACTCATGGCAACGCTGGATCCTTAACCCACTGAGCGAGGCTAAAGATCAAACCCGCATCTTCACAGATACTAGTCGGATTTGTTTCCACTGCACCACAACGGGAACTCCCTATGGTTTTTTGTTTGTTTGTTTTTTGTTTTTTAAAGAAAGAGCATCCAAGGAAACGTAAGTTCATTATTACGCTGTGAAAGAAGCAAGTGAAAGACAATAAAATGTATGATTCCCACTGTAGGACATTCTGAAAAATGCAAAACTATGGAGACAGCATAAAGATTACTGATGGCCAAGGGTTGGGGAGAGGGAAGGATGAAGAGAAGGAGCAGAGAGCTCTTTTAGGGGTGTGAAACCATTGTGCGTGATATTACAATGGCAGACGCATGTCCTTAAACATTTGTTCAAGCCCATGGAATGTAAAACACCAAGTGTGAAGCCTAGTGTAAACTATGGACTTTAGGCGATGATGCATGTCACTGTGGGTTCATCACCTGTAACAGATGTACCACTGGTTACACTCTCACCTGCGGTCAACAGGTGAGACCATCACACACACCCCTTCCCCCAGAGAAACCCATGAACCTACAAAGGCTCCTCGGGCAACACAGCCTGGTCCTACATAATTACCCGGCTGTGATGTCCCCCAGACCGCAATCCCTGCCCATGCATAGATCCTCTAATCTGATTTTTAGACCCATTCCTAAATAGGAACAAAGAGCCAAAGATCACTGGACACTTTTTTTTGGGGGGGTCACACCTGGGACATATAGAAATTCCCAGGCCAGTGATCGAACCCTTGCCTCTGCAGTGCTGCAGTCTCTTTCCTAACCCAGTGTGCCACAGCAGGAACTCCAGACGGCTGGATGTTAGAGAAGAACACAAAAGAGAGGAACCAAATCAAGGCGAAGGATCCCAGAATAAAAGAGGCACATCGGGAACAGAGAAAAAGCAATACAGAAAAGAATGGAGAAAGATCCCATGTTCATGAAAGAAATACGGGTGGCTGCATTTTTTTTTTTAATTTTTAACTCATAGAATAAACACAATGTTTTAGAAATTTAAAAATATAAGAACAGAGATTAAAAGTTTAATAGAAAGAGATAAATTGAGGAAATCGACCAGAAAGTGGAAGAAAAAGACTTGAAAAAGAGGAATTATAGAAAAAGGGGGGAAAAAATGGAATAAAACAGAAAAGTTATCAATGCAACAATGTAAGAAAATTTCTAAGAAATAAAAGACAATTATCCCAATTGATAAGGGTCCACCACATACACAACACAGAGACACACAAGGCAGCCAAACATTTACTCTCACAAGCCCTTCTTTTCAGCAAGTTACTGGAAGATGAACAAGAGGAGGGAATACACCAAAAGCTCCCTGAAGTGAGGGGAAAACCTCAAAAGAGAATGTCACAGCATCCAGGAAACACAGAACCGGACACAAAGAAAGCTGAGGGACTTCCTAGACCTGAGGCCCAGGCAGGTGCAGGCAATGAGAGCCCAGCCCAGAGGGGTCTGCAGAGGGAAAGGAAGGACTTCTGAATGTCCTGGAGAAGCTCTGCCTGCCTACTTCAGAGAGCTTGGAAACGAAACCATGACAGATAAACAAAACACCAAACAAACAAAAATACACTAACTCCGGGGGAGGGGGGAACCTCACGTTATTCAATAAAGGAAACAGAATATAGTCTCAGTTGGAAGCATAGTTACAGAATCATAATAATAAAAACTCTGAGCTAATTTAAATATCAATTGTAATTTAAGTATACGAGGACAATGCGGGGGGGGGGGGGGGGACCCCTGATGGGGGAGGGTATTAAGCAATCCTTGTCTTCCATTGCAGGGAGTTCATAGATACCCTAACTATCAAAGCAGGACAGTATAAAGGTGCTAATAAAACCTGTGAGAGTGACAGCAGGAGAAACAGCTCAGAGTTGAAAGTGGTCGTTACCAGGGCAAACAACTTGAGGTGAGGAGGAGTGGGTATATCCAGGGGCAGAGAGAAATATGGTACTAGTCTGCTCTTTAAATTACAGTTAAATTCTATTGTGATAAAGATAAAGCTTGAACTAAATGAATGCATAACAGGGTGTTCAGGGCTTGCAGAGCAATCCTTTGAAAAACTTACATAGGCTAGAAAATACATAAATAAACTGGTCCAGACATGGGTTGTTGTTTTTTTTTTGTTTGTTTGTTTTTGGTTCCCTTTTTTTTTTTTTTTTTTTTTTTAAGTTTGGAGAAATATTGAAGAGGACGAAACAATGACAAAATAATTAGAGTAGTGGAAAGGAGTCAGATATCACCAGGAGCAAGGTCTCCGAGGAGGCGGGAGTGAGGGGTCTGGAGCCTGTGCATCAAATTAGGCCCAGACAGAAAGCTCTCTTCCTTGGCCATCAGGCATGGAGCCTGCGGTTAGAGAGGCGAAACATTGCTTGATCATCTCTGTTCGGGGTGCCATAGGGGGACAAGGAAAATGGTGAATGTTTGAGAAGGTACCAGAAGAAAATGTTAAACTCAATGTGATGATGTAAATCTGATAAACTCAATGTGATGATGTAAATCTGACCTTCAAGAAGGAAGGGACAACCACTGTCTTAATGGACAGCATTTGTACCTGATTATTCCTCTAAGCTCTGGTGATATTTTATAACACTCACCATGTCACACGGATCCTACAAAGGACTAGGTTCTCCCTAAAGTGAATCCTACAAAGGACTAGGTTCTCCCTAAAGTGAATCCTCAAGAACCATCTCAACCATTTGTATGCAAACCAACACTCAATCACCATGGGGATTGACGTGAAACCATTAGCTGCACAGATATATAAATGTTTTACTTCCAGAAGCACAAAGGCACGTCAACAGATTAATGTACCTTACATTGTAACACCAATATTACCTTAAAATATTTTTTTATGTCAGGACAGTCAGCATGCAATAATTTTACCATATACTAATGTTCCATCATAGATAACCATCCCCCCAAGAAAAAATTCTGATTTTAAGCTCAAATGTACATCAAAAGCTGTCCCTTTGGTTTCATCCATATAACATCTAGAGTCTGTTTTGGTGAGGTGTCCATCCCTTGATTAAACTCAGAGCTGGAGGGAAGTGTACGTGAATCTATGAATGCTTCAGAAATTCTAAAGCAAAGCCAGGAATAGTCATCAAAAAATCCATAGTTGGAAATCAATACCTGCCCGGCCTAATAATAAATCTAAAGATTTTATGGCTTGAAATATCAAATTTATTGATTCAGAATTGAGGTGAGTATAGTTGGTCTCTGTTTAAATGCTTCCTAGTATTTCAACGTTCCCTTAATTTTATATTCTTCCCAAGAGGGAAACAAAGTTATTATTTACTGTGGAAAGCAAGATATTAATGCTAAGTTAAAAATATTCTGCTCTCTTCTCCTCTACATTTAAGCCAAAAACCAATATCCTTGGCAATTACCCAAAAGCTTTTCTTAAAAAAATTTCAGATCTATCTCAAAAGATTCAGAGGGGAGGAAGTGAACTAAAAAATAAATAGAAGTGAGAGCCTTGTTTGCCATTTAAACCTCTTGCTGAGTTTAGAGGACGCTGTTCACTGCTATTAGTTAAAAGTCTTGTCATATTAATATAGTAAATTAATTTGAAAAGTCTATCTTGAATGCCAGATCATGTTAATAAATCCTAATCTTTTGTTTTACAAAGAAGTAACATATAGAATTATAATTATCTAAATGATTTAAGCTAATCAGTTTAGGACAAAATGCAGATCTGTATACCTACATACACTTTTTCTCAATTCCACAGAGTTGGGATTTGACCAACTAAGGTTATTCCAATTAACATCATATTACATGGAACAACGAAACTGACACCTTCCTAATTCCATCCTTTCATCCTTTCAAAAATTTCTCAAGAAAAATAAAATATTTTTAAATGAGTTCCCTGGTGGCCTAGTGGGTTAAGGATCCTGGATTATCGGTGCTGTGGCTTGGGTTTCTGCTGTGGTGTGGGTTTGACCCTTGGCCTGGGAACTTCCGCATGCTGAGGGTGAGGCCCCCAAAAATGTTTCAGGAAATAATTCCTTCAAAATGCACTGTATGGAGTGCCTGTCGTGGCTCATCGGAAACAAATCTGACTAATACCCATTAGGATGCAGGTTCAATCCCTGGCCTCACTCAGTGGGTTAAGGATCCAGCCTTGCTGTGAGCTGCAGTGTAGGTCGAAGACACGGCTCAGATCCCATGTTGCTATGGCTGTGACATAAGCCACCGGCTACAGCTCTGATTCAACCCCTAGTCTGGGAACCTCCATATGCTGAAGGTGCAGCCCTAAAAAGATTAAAAAAAAAATGCATTTTATAATATATAAAGATATCCTGACAACAGAGCTAGGTTAGTTCTACCTTTAAGGTCATACAAGCTAAAGAGCTTAGCAATGATTTCTAGTTTAAGGAGCAAGCAAAAACATCTAGGATACCTGATTTTGACTTCAGGATAACCTGAATGGTATGTCCATCGTTGGTGACCTCACAGTCTCGGCAGACTACATAATTTGGGGAGAGGCGGACATCCAGCAGGGAAGGGTCGTATCTAGCTTCTCTTGAGTTCAAGTTAATGGGAGACTGGTACTCCCCATTAGCATCAGGAAACACCAACCCCCACTCAACACCTGAGGACAAAATGAAGCAAATTTAGAACCGATTTTTAAAAAATAAGTTACAGCAAAATTTAACATGGAAAAACTAATTTAAACAAGGTTTATGATCCTTCCCATTATTAAGGTTATAACTACTGTCTCTTTACAGATTAAATGCTGTAATAATAATGTGTGTGAATTTTTGCCTTCATATTTTAAACGATATGATGTTATCAAACACCACATGCAAAGTCCTGGACTAACTGTTCTATTCGTCCACATAGATGTGCTAATTTATGGCTCCAGGAAATTTAGATCATCTTTCAGTGGTTAGGGAAAAAAATTATACCACAAAAATTTATTCTGTTCATTAGTTTAATTATGTGCAGTATGGGAAATTCCTGTAACTCTCAGCATACTTGGTAAGAACCAAAAACCATAAATCTGATGCTAGGGAATAAACACTTCTTATCAGAAATGCAAACAGTATTTTGAAGTGGGCATATGCATAGATACACATATCCATATATCATGCGATAGTCCTAATACTCTTCCCTTATTTTTCTATTTAAAGTTATAAACTACGTTTGTCTCAGCATATGTAGCCAACATTAGCACCAGTAGTCAGCTCTATTAGAAGCCCTACATCTCCAGGGATACATTCAGGAAACTAAACATTTTATTAAAAGGCCAGCCCCCTTCTCGCCAGGCCCATTGATTCAGCTTCAAACTTAGTATTTGTTCATAGAGAGTTGAGCTGTGTTAGCATCCTCGAAAGAGCAGTGGCCAAAATACTTTCCACCGAAGCGTCGGCAAAGCAAAAAACTTAAGAGTTTCACTAACGCCGTACTCTCAAGATGTTGAGCACAAAGTAATGCTGCTTTTCTCGGCTACTCCCCGGACAGAAATGTCACCGCCGCAGCCTTCAGGCTCGCCCTCCGGACGGCGGCAGGTGCCAACCGCTGCCTGGCAGAAAGGCCGGGCTCCGCGGCGCGAACGCAGGCGGCGGGCACAGCGCCCGCTGCCCCGAAACGGGCCAGGGCCGTGGGAAAACCTCGAGGACCCACGTGGGAAGGGGGACGCGCCAGCGCCGCCAGGATCCCGCGGGACCAGCCTCTGGACGCGCGGCCGGTTACCTTCCTCGTAGCCCCACTCCACACCCTCCTCTTCCTCCTCCTCCTCATCCTCCTCCTTCTCCGGGAAGGCGACGGAATCTTCGATGAAGCTCAGGTCAGCCATGGGGAGGCCGTGGGTCCCCTCGGCGCTCTCGCCCTCGGTGCCCGCGCCTTTGCAGGGCGAGCGCTCCCGGAGCGCGAGTAGGGGCGCGTGGGGGGCGCGCGGGCGAGGGTATGCGCGCGGGAACGAGCGGGGGCGCTTGCGGTCAAGGGCGGCGTGAGGCGGGAATCGGCGAGCCTCGGCGCTGGGAGCACGGCCCGAGACCCTGCAGTTCGGAGAGAAGCCGCGGCGCCCGGAGCTTGAGCAGGCGAGTTATAAACCCGGCCGGGGCGTGGCTGGCACGGGAGGGACCGCCCCCTGCGCTCCGGCCCGGGGCCCTGCGGGCGGCAGGAAAAAGCCCGGGGCGCCAGGGCGAACCCCTCCACACCACACAGACACACACACCCACCCACCCACCCACTGCCTTTAGCGCGCGCGCGCGCGCACACACACACACACCCTGCCTTTAACGCCAGGTCGCCTCCCCACCCTCTCACGCTCGCCCCGCCGTGCCTTCCTTCTAGAAGCCCCGGGTCTGCCCTCAGGACCCCCGTGCTCAGGGCCTAGGCCAGGGGTTTCCTCCCCTTATTTATTGTCGTCCTTACTCCAGGAACAACCGCAAAGAAAGGAGGGGGTCGGGGAGGAGAGGAATTATTTTGCCCCGGATAAAAGAGAGGTTTGGGACACCTCGTACATAACAAAATTTCCCTCTCCTCATCTTCATTATTGAACATTTTACTTTTTCATTCAACCTTAGAGGACAGTAGAAAGGAATATGGAATATTTTCCAGGAAACTTATAGTTCCTAAAAACGTTTAAGAAAAAAATGTTTTAATCTGGAAAAGTAATTTAGGAAAATGTTTTCATTTTAAAAGAAAATGGAAGGCAAGAGTGAAAGGCAATAAAGAAAGGGTGTTTGGTTTTTACATCGGGGGTGCTGCTGCGGGAGCAGCTTGCTGTGTACACAGCTCCCAGTCGCCCGGTGAAATCGAGTAAATAGTGAAACGCACACATTGCATCACAAACGGGAACTTTGCTGATCCAAAGCGTTCCCTCTTCACTATGCTTCTCAGTCCCGTGTTAATGACTTTAACCTCTTGTTCCAAGGTCTTTTAAAAGCTCTAGCCAATAACCCTAGGCAGGTTAACCCACACTTTTACAAGGTGTATGTGTATAATAAGCTCAGATTTGGACCTTAAGACTTGTTTTTATGAGCTCTGTACATGCATCAGAATGTTAGCAGTTTGAATAGCAGGTTCCTAAATGATAGCATCCTTATGAACGTTTCATTCCTCACATAAGGATGGAGCTGCTCACTGAGCAGGTTTTTAGGTTCCGAGCCCCTCGCTTTTACTGCCTGCTCAGCCCCCCCCCCCATTTTTTTCAAAAGTCACTTCACAAGCTATTATGAATTTCTCCCCCAAAATTAATAGGGACTGAAGGGGGAAGGGGGAACTCAATTCTGCCACTTTCTGGAATGTTTAGCAAAATAGGCAAAACTATTGGTCAGTTTTAGCTTTGAGGATTTCGGGCATCCTTGTAATTTCTGTTTCCTCTTAACACAGAGACCAGAAAGTCCACCATTCAGAGGACTAAGCCACAGTTTGAGGGAAACTAAATTCCTTCTTCACTCACTGTCCTTTGGTGTTCTTTAGTGGACACCCTCCCTCCTCTGCGCCTCTGTAAACCTGGGATTGACAGAAGCAGAGGTGCCCCCTCAAGGTATAGCCTTTAAAAATAAGCACTGCCCAGATTTTAACGACTTTCCACCAGAGTTCTAAAAAAGACCTTTTTTTTTTTTTTTTTTTTGCTTTTTAGGGCCACACCCAAGGCATGCAGAGGTTCCTGGGCTAAGGGCTGAATTGGAGCTGTAGCCGCCTGTGTACACTACAGCCACAGCAATGCCAGATATGAGCCACGTCTGTGACCTGCACCACAGCTCACGGCAAAGCTGGATCCTTTAACCCACTGAGGGAGGCAAGGGATCGAACGTGGATCCTCATGGATGCTAGTCAGATTGGTTTTTGCTGAGCCACAAGGGGAATTCCGAGAGTCCTGAAATATTTAATCAAGTTTCTTTTTAGAAATATGTTCTCCCATTAATCAAATGCAGGAGGGATCTTGATAACAAAATCACTTTGAGCTCATCAGCAATACCCATGACCCTCTGCGCGCAAACCTGCAGAGATGGTAAATTGCAAGCACTTTGTGACCACCCATTTCATTTAGAGGATCGCCTGAATTATAGAGATGTTTCCCAAACCGGAGGACAGCAAAATCACATGGAAAAGCTCAGTTTTCCACGAGTAAATGCTGTGTTGCATTTGCAACAGACAGGCTGAAAGGTTGAATCATTAATATTGAATTTTGCAGCTAATGTACAGTTTTGCCCATAGCGCACAATGTATCCCCATTAATAAATACAGTTAACTGCTAGACAAACATATGTTTACCCACATTCGTTTTTTTGTGAATTTTTCAACATCCGGTGTGTAGTGTAACTGCAATCTGCAAGCCTAGGATTCCCTGCCCAGCGACATACGAGCCATTCTACTGTGCATCTAAATATTCAATTAACAGCCTTAATTGCTTTGAGACTGTGTGCTTCAGATTTCTGCTAATTAACAGCACCTTAAGACCTTCTCTTCTCAGATCCCTGTACTGTATTATCACTAAAGATGGAATTTCTATTTCTAGTTATTATCAGGTAGCTGTCACCAGAAAACCTAAACACACAGATCAAAGATACAGGTCAATTCTTTGATTTACAAAATAGAACAAGCCCACCTAAATCTAATATTGGAGAATCTAAAAATATTCACGCTCTGTATTATGCACATAAGTACTCCACAGATCCCTCTGTATAATTTTAATACATTTCAACCTAAGATTGTATTTGATTCCTTAAATTAACTTCCTATTGCACGCTTTTAGTGTTTGCATAACTGAAGTCAAACCACATCCTAGAACAATTTATGAAAACTAAGACCTGCATAACTATTTACAATTTAACACTAAGGAAAGAGAAAGAGAAATACCTAAAAGGAACAAACTAATCTAGACAGCACAGGAACCAGATACTAAGGTTTCTTCACAGCACCCCATGTTTACACAACTCCCTCCTCCCAGGCTTTTCTCTCTCTTTGCATACTTTCCCAAGGCTTTCTTACTGTATTGGTGAGTTTGGGCCCTAGAGCTGTGATGGACAATCATTACCTCCTTCTTGTGTGCACCTGAGGGGCTGGGAACACCTCAAGGATGGAACTAACATGTGCATGCCACGTGGCTTCTAACCAGATTGTCAGTTTCTGAACATCAGCATTGTGAATGTGAATTGTGGGCATTTGTGGGCACTGCTCTACCCTAGGTTCCATGGGAGACCCCAAAATGGAATGCCCTCAAGGAATTCACAGTTCTGTTGGGATGGGGGGAGAAACAATTAACTATAAGAAGGGCAATATGTTAAATAGAGATACAAGTATCATCACATCTAAGGAAGATGTGATTGATACACGTGGGGATGATTGAGGAAGGTTTCTGTGAAAAGATGCCATTTGAGGCAAACCCAAAAAGATGAGTAGAAATTTTGGCAGGCAATGAGTGAGGAAATAGCATTGCCCTCAGGAGCTGAATCGTGGAAGTGCCATTGCAGATCCATTTTCTCCTCTAAGTGCCTTCTGTGACCTGCCAAACCCACCCATGTTACTCAAAAAAAAATGTGTGCTTCGGGGTTCTCTTCTTTGTTGGTCTGATTTTTGTTTTGTCAGTAAAGACATCAGATTGTTCCTCATTACACACATTTTGATCTCTGAAGGTTTCAAGATTTATTTTTAAGGCAAGAAGTTCTGGCTCTTTCTTTCATATTTCTTTCTTCAACGGGTTAATCTCATACTTTACCTGCTTCAAGTTGTGTACATCAACCTACTCTGCTTGACCTCTTCTTGGTCTCTTGTCTTCCGAACCATCAGCTTTTAGTCCTAGTGTTCCGTGTGGCTGTGGTAGGTTGTGTTATTGTTCTTATCATTTGCTGCCCCTCTCTGTGAGGTTGTACCTCTCTGCTTTGACCAAGTAAACATGAGTAGAAATGCCCACACCACTTCCTGATAGAAGCTTTAGGAATTTGTGTGGTTCTACCCCCATATTTGTCCTTCCACGCCCAAAAAATGACCCAGTCCAAGAAAGGCACCACTGCTTTAGTCAGTCTGGATCCTGGAAGGAAGAATGTCTACAGATCAGAGCCACAGCCACCTTGAAGTCAACATGTAATGTCAGTGAGAAATAAACCTTTGTTTGATGAGATGCCGAGATTTCAGGGATGTTTGTTATAGCAGCATAACCTAGCAAAAGCTGACTGTTACAGTAGTCCATCAAGTAAAGTTCAGTTCAAGGGTAATCTTCATTTGCTCAAATACTTTTTTTGCATCTGACTTTTTATTCCGAGTAAAAATATCCCTCTGGTCTATGAGGAAATTAGCCTAAAACCGTGCCCTTATGATTGGCATGTGCACACTATTATATATGGAATAGGTGGTCAGTTGGGACCTGCTGTGCAGCACAGGGAACTCTACCCAATGTTCTGTGATGACCTATATGGGAAAAGAATCTGAAAAAGAATGGATATGTGTATATGTCTAACTGAATCACTTCGTTGTACAGCAGAAATTGTCACAACATTGCAAATCAACTACATTTCAATAAAGCTTTAAAAAATGAAGGAAAAATAAATAAAGCAGTGCCCTCATCTCTCCCTTGCAAACTTCTTAGAAGCCCTGGCCTTGACTGGAATCCTTGCAACCACACCACACAGTGTGAAGGCGCTTGTCAGTAGGACACTGCCATCTCCTCTAGCAGACCTGGCCATAGCTCTCTTCACTCCTCTGGGATCACACCAGTTATACCCGGGTCCCTATGCCTCCTTCCACACCAGAATGAAAGAGGCTGAATTTGAGATGTCCAAGATCCTTACATTGATAGCTCCAAAATCTATTTAAGTCTTATTGAAGTAGAGTTGATTTGCAATGTTGTGATCATTTCTGCTGTACAGCAAAGTGATTCAGCAGACATATATATAGATAGCTATTCTTTTTCAGATTGTTTTCCCCTATAGTTTATCAGAGATTATTGGCAGAGTTCCCTATACTATACAGCAGGTCCCTGTTGGCCAATCATGCCCTACACCACACTGTAAAATCTATTTTTATAGCAAAGCAGAACCTTCTTCAGGAAGCCATCGTAATAGGCTGCGAAATGAAACTCCCTCCTCAAGTGGTCACAGTGCCTTCATAATGAACCTGTGCACATCTCTAGCCCTGAAGTGAAGATGGTGTTAGAAGTGTGTGTTTCGGAGTTCCCATCATGGAGCAGTGGTTAACAAATCCGACTAGGAACCATGAGGTTGCAGGTTCGATCTCTGGCCTTGCTCAGTGGGTTAACAATCCGGCGTTGCCGTGAGCTGTGGTGTGGGTGGGTCGTAGACGCGGCTCGGATCCCACGTTGCTGCGGCTCTGGTGTAGGCTGGCAGCTCAGCTCCAATTAGACCCCTAGCCTGGGAACCTCCATATGCCGCAGGAGCGGCCCAAGAAATGGCAAAAAGACAAAAAAAAAAAAAAAGAAGTGTGTGTTTCACGACCTCCTCTGATAGACACTGAGCTCCTGGAAGGCAAGACTTTCACCTTATTCCCCTCTTTACCGCATCATGGTAGGACTTAGGAAATCAGCCCCCCTTTGCTGCCTGACTCGCCTTTATCAATATATTAGTGCCATAAAGTTATGATCACTAAGGGGACACTTTCAGGGTGCAGTGGGGCCATGAACAGGAATTGTTCAAGTTTACTTGGTGGCAGGTATGTTGAGAGTGACATGTGACATGTGAGCTGCATCTTAAAAGGTAAAGGAGTGTTCTTTCGCTCACAGAAGAAAGGAGGAAGTAGGGTAAGAAGGACATTCCAGTGAAAAGGAAAAACAAAGAGCCAAAACTCAAATAGAGAAGCCAGCTTGAGTTCCCTTTCTGATCAAGTTTCTTTTCTTTGACTGTGAGGTTGACAGAAGGTTTCTGTAGTGTTTGTCAAGGTGAAAAATGACACCTTTAAATAACATGTCTCTGTTTTCGTGATTTTTTTTAAAGTCTCTAAATAATCTCATGAAATAAGATACAAAGTAAATGATAGAGGAGTACATACTGTTAGTTTAGTTGATTTTTTATTAACGTATAGTTGATTTACAATGTTGTACCAGTTTCTACTGAAATTACGCAATTTCAATGCTGAAAATATGTTGAGCTCTCCTGATATTATTATTATTATTTTTTTTTTTTTGTCTTTTGTCTTTTTTGTTGTTGTTGTTGTTGTTGTTGTTGCTATTTCTTGGGCCGCTCCCGCGGCATATGGAGGTTCCCAGGCTAGGGGTTGAATCGGAGCTGTAGCCACCGGCCTACGCCAGAGCCACAGCAACGCGGGATCCGAGCCGCGTCTGCAACCTACACCACAGCTCACGGCAACGCCGGATCGTTAACCCACTGAGCAAGGGGCAGGGACCGAACCCGCAACCTCATGGTTCCTAGTCGGATTCGTTAACCACTGCGCCACGACGGGAACTCCAATTTATTTATTTATTTATTTATTTATTTATTTATTGTCTCCTGATATTAAAGGACAATGCCAAGGCCAAGTTAGAGTAGCCTGTTGGCCACTGGTCACACTTCAGTTTCCACAGCCACCAGGAGGCCGCACTCTGCCTTACAGCATGCTGTTGGCTGTAGGAGATGCAACTATGCCTGCTGTGCAAAACAGCAAGCCAGTTCACAGGAAAATAATATGTGAGCCTGCACTTGTCTCCGAATATGGCTGCTGGAATTCCTGCCTGCCTGTAGGTACATGAGAGGGAAGGCTGTTCCCCCTTCCCTTGAATCAGGGCTGACTGGGAGGACTTGCTTTGTCCAGTAGACTGTGATCGAGTGACCCTGGGCCAGTTTGGGGTTAGCCTCTAAGAAGGCTGGCCAATTCTTCCTTTGCTCTTAGGAACCAGTCATCATCATGTGAGAAATTCTATTCCGCTGAGCCCGCCATTTCTATGAGGAAGCCCAACTAGCCTCGTGACAACACGTTAAAGAGCCCAGAGGCACAGGTGAGTGAGACCTTCCAGCCCAGCATAGCCACCCAGGTGAGTGTCCCCAGCTGACAGCACATGGAGCAGAGAAATTGTCCATCTGAGTCCTGCCTTCTTTCCTGATGCACAGAATTGTGAGAAATCGTAAATTGTCATTTAGGTCACTAAGCTTTGGGGCGGTTTATTATGCAGCATAAATAACTGAAACAAGCAGCTACTGTGTAGCAGATACAATGCCAAGCATTCCCCATAGATTGTTTCCTTTAAGTCTCAAAGGAGCTTCAGTAATATCATCTCACATTCAGATGAAAAAAGGAGCACTCAGGCTTGTCTGTGACCACAGAGGTGGGTGGTGACCTGAGGTGTGTGTCTCTCTAGAATCTGTGCTCAGAACTGCCAAACTGACTGTCTGCAGAGTTGGTGAGCTCAGCTAATGCACTCTGTCTCCACAACCAGGAGAATGTGGGTCATAGAACAGCTGAGAACCAGGCAGCAATTTAAATGCACACTCCAGCCTCTGGGCCAACTGGGAGGTATGTTGGCCCATCTTGGCAGGTGGGTCAGGAGGGTCAAAAATGCAAGGGTTGGAATTCCCTTCGTGGTGCAACAGAAATGAGTCCAACTAGGAACCATGAGGTTTCGGGTTCGATCCCTGGCCTCGCTCAGTGGGTTAAGGATCTGGTATTGCCATGAGCTATGGTGTAGGAAGACGTGGCTCAAATCCCATGTTGCTAGGCTGGAGGCTACAACTCTGATTCGACCTCTAGCCTAGGAACCTCCATATGCCACAGATGTGGCCCTAAAAGGACAAAAGACAAAAAATAAATAAATAAATAAAGGGTCAAGGAAGCTAAAAAAGGAAATTTGGGGAAAGAGCCGTACAAAACTAAACTAAAACTTTTTTAAATTGATAGACTTTATTTTCTGAGAGATTTTTCTTTCTAAAACAATTAAGCAGAAAGTACAGACAGTTGCCACCTACCCCTTACTTCAGCCCAGTTTCCCCTGTTATTAGCATCTTACATTCGTGTGGTACATTTGTTCCCATTGATGAGCCAATAATGATATGATATTATTAACTAAAGTCCGTAACTTACATTAGGGTTCACTCTTTTTTTTCATTTTTAAAAATTTTGTTGGAGTTCCCGTCGTGGCTCAGTGGTTAACGAATCTGACTGGGAACTATGAGGTTTTGGGTTCAATCCCTGGCCTTGCTCAGTGGGTTAAGGATCCGGCGTTGCCGTGAGCTGTGGTGTAGGTTGCAGACGCAGCTCGGATCCCGCGTTGCTGTGGCTCTGGTGTAGGCCGGCAGCTACAGCTCCAATTAGACCCCTAGCCTGGGAACCTCCATATGCTGAAGAAGCAGCCCTAGAAATGCCAATGAAAAGACCAAAAAAAAAATTTTTTTTTTTGTTGAAGTATAGGTGATTTACAAGGTTGTGATAGTTTCTGCTGTACAACAAAGCGATTCAGTTATATATGTACACACATCCATTCTCTTTCAGATTCTTTTCCCACATAGATGATCACAGAATATCAGGTAGAGTTCTCTGTGCTGTATAGCAGGTTCCCTTGGCCAGTCATTCCATACACTTCAGTGTGCATAGGCCAATCCCGATAGGGTTCACTCTTTATGTTGTGCATTCAGTGTATAACTTTAAGACTCTGCCTAGGTGTAGACAAGGGAATCTGTGTCTGGAATCCCATGTTGAAGAGATTGGCTCCTAAATCAGCCCTGTCCTGCAGCTATGCATTCATCCCTGTTGTTCCTCTGACCCCTCCCCTCTCTGTCCTTCTGCTGGGCTTAGCCCCTGCTTCAACCTCAGGCTTGTCCTGCTCTGACTGATTTCCAAGGTTTGATGTCTCTTGATGGACTGCAGGGTCCTCTCTCATTGGCTACCGATGGGCTCATGACCTATTATGTACTATGTGAATCATGTGATTTCACCCATTCATTCGTAATGAAATGACAAAAGGTATTTTTTCAAGATGAAGAAACTGAAACTCAGAGAATGAAGTGCTTTTCCCTATACTCACACAGCTAACAAGTGCAGGAATTAACCAGATCTAACCAGTTCCAGAGCCAACTGCCTCTTTCGTACCTCTTTCCACCTCTCGCCTGAGAGTATAAGGTTGTAGCCACACTTGTACCAAATCCCATTCAAAGTGTCATTAGTGAGTCATCTATTTATATCTGAAACCAGCTCTGAATGGGCTATGAATTAAGTGCTCCTTAACCATCTCACATGCTGCTCCTCACAAACAGAAAGCCTTCAAGATGTTTTATATTAAATATTTCTATTTTATAAAGAGTTGTGTAATGAGGAGGAACCAGGGACACTAATGAAACACACAAAGCGATAATCATTCCTACTGCCAGTGGAGCACAGCACGCTTACTCTGATGGGAACCCCATTGATTAGGCTTCACTGACTATCACTTTTAGCATAATTTTCAGTGATGGAAGAGAGAGGCTGGCGTGGTGCTGGGTACACACTAGGCACTAAACAAGACCGACTGCACTAGTTCCAGCTGGGCCTTAATTATTTAAGGAGCAGAAACACACAGCATAGTAGCTTGATATTCCTGACCTTGACAAAGGAGGTAACAAAAATAGCCTACAGTGACAGCATGAGAGATTTAAGTGAGACACAATAATTACTGGATATTAAGAATTATTACAAGTGGTCCACTTCAAATGTCTGATGGAAACTCATCTTATAAAATGGATTATTATCTCTTGCATAATATGCTACGTTGGCAGGTGGTACAGTGGAATGGCTTTGTTGCTTAATTAGTTTTGATCTTAATCAAGTCATTTAAGCTTTCTTTGCCTCCATTTCCTCATCAGTAAAATGAGGACAGTAATAGTATCAAACCACCTATACAAAAAAGAGTCTGAAAGAGGATGGATGTGTGTCTGTGTATAACTGAATCACTTTGTTGTACAGTTGAAATGACCCCAACACTGTAAATCAACTATACTTCAATGAAACTTTTTAAAAATGAGGAAAACAATAGTACCAAACCAAAAGGAGTGTTGAGATTACCTAAGTTCATATAGATAAGGCATTTGAACTAGAACGGTCAGTTCTACTAGAATGCTTGTTGTGAAAATGCAAATTTGTTCCGATGCAATTGATATATCAAGGAACACTTTGAGCACACCAAGACTTCCCTGTTTGCTCAGGCCACAGTTTTCTGTGAAAAACACGAGATGGAAGCAGAAAAAAACTGCATTCCGTTGAACTGAGTCATGGAGGGAACGCACATGCGCACAGGGGCACACACCTCCCACATCGCAGCTACATCTAACGGTTCAACTCTCCATCAGATTTCAGGTGATTCTCCTTCCACCTTTTCGCAATAAGTCACAAGCTGCAAACACTTCCACAGGCAAACATCAGGTCTTTTCCGTGTTAAAATGCCACACTTATTTTAGCATTTATGCATTTCTTAACCTTTGAACATGTGTAAAAAAACTGCTGCCATTTTATTCGGTTCCTTTGGGTTTTTTTAAATGTGTCACTGATGAAGGGTTTGGGCATTGTGGCCTTAATCCCATTTTTTTCCCAGAAGCCCTGTGCTGTTCTTGCCAATTTTGCATTGCACAGTGTTTTTTAGGAACGTACGTGTCACATTATAGCAAAACTGACTCTACCTGCCATGAATAAACACTCAAATAATGTAATTGTTATAAATATAGAAACTGACATTTGACGCATGTGACCTGGATATTTTTTAAGATCACTTTATCTCTGAGTTAATTTGATTATTGACATCTTTAGTTTGAATGTTATGCATGTTGCTGTTATTATTATTACTGTATTCATATTCAGGAACTGTGTTCATGATTTGCACATTTGTGAGATTGTTCGAGGTACATGAACCAATATGGAACAGCCCATCATGTAAGGATTTCAATGTATTGCATACTCATGAACTTGACCATATCCCTTTGAGACACAGTTAAAAATAGAACATTCTGCTAAAGAGCAAGTGGCTCTAAGTATTTGACTTCAAGAAAGTTTGGTTTCAGACCCCACATGTTTTCTGGACTAGTTATCCATGAGCCTCTTTAACCAGTGATCTCACAGATAGCAGGTGATGTTACAAGTTCACAAGAGAAGCTCAGATCGAGGGAGGAAGGCAAGAAGATCGTTTGAGATGTGCTTTTGGCACTCTTTCTCTCCTCCTTCTTGTGCACTTTCGAAAGCCTAAGTCACCACCCTCAAGGAAACACCAGCAGTTCCCATCATGACTCAGTGTAAACGAATCTGACTACTATCCATGAGGACCCAGTTCAACCCCTGGCCTTGCTCAGTGGGTTAAGGATCTGGCGTTGCCGTGAGCTGTGGTGTAGATTGCAGACGAAATTTGGTGTAGGCTGGCAGCTACAGCTCTGATTTGACCCCTAGCCTGGAAACCTCCATATGCCATGGGCATGGCTCTAAAAAGAAAAAAAAAAAAGAAGAAGAAGAACACAAACAAACACCCAATCCCAAGGTTCTTTCAGGCATCCTGTCAATACAGTCAACCTACCACAGATCAAAAAATACTCCAGGGCAAAAAAAAAATTCCAGAAAGTTCCAACAAGCAAAACCAGTATTTGCCATGCACCAATAACTATTTAGATAGCACTTGCATTGTATTAAGTATTGCAAGTAATTTAGAGATGGTTTGAAGTATGCAGGAGAGGGTTTGAAGTAGAATGTGTGTAGGTTATGTGCAGATACTAAACCATTTTATATAAGGGCAACCTTGTGTGTGTTCAGTGTAGAAAGAAGCACAAACACCTTGCTTCATTCACGTTCATATATTAATGATGTTGACAAAAGCAGCATTCTCTTCTGAGTGAAAGGCAAAAGTATTATACTCTAACAATATCAACTCACAATTTAAGACCAAAGTTAATGCATGTGAAGGTTCTAGAAAATTGTAAATAATGACACAAATGTAAATTAGCTTCACAGTCATGATTGTTAAGTTGCTTCCCAAACCACGTCTAAAACTAAATTCATTTCCACCTCATCCTAACTGCTCTCACCACCTCACTTTTCTTTTGTTCCTTATTGCAACCAGGGAAGCCACCATTAATTCCAGGTAGAAAGCTTAGAATCAATCTGCAGTACTTTCCTTCTCACAAACTCCATTATTCCTCTAATTCAGTCCTATTCACTCCATTTCAAAACACGTCTCTCAACCCCTGCCTTCCTTGTCAGCTTCATAGCTACTGCATTGTTCAAAAATCTGTCTGCTTCCACCTCGATAACTGTGTCTCCCTTCTTTCTCCTCTACTACATATCAGAAGGTAATATCCTCTCTTTTTCCTGTTTTAAAATCCCTACGGACTTCCTGCCCCATACAGTATATAAAATCCACTTCCCTTAGGGTGGACTACAAGGCCCTTAAAAAGCCGACCAAATCTTAACATCTACCCTGTTAAATTCAATCTCTATAATGAACCCAAACATACACACATATATATATATTTATATATTTAACTACAAAATACTGAAGATTCTTTTCATGCCTATCATACCTTTTTACATAATGTTCCTTCTTTGACCCATTTTCTATTCCTGAACTTGAGGATGGGGGAGATGGTAGGGGCCTAGGGAAAAGAAGATGTAGTATCAGTGAGTGTATGTGTCTCTTCTAGGCTAGAAACTGACTGGAAACTTATCTCATCTATCTTTGCATTGCTAGGATCTAGTAGGTTCCCAGCCTACAGTGGCAGCTCAATGAATTTATAAACTAATGCCTTTAAGGTGCCCTTCCTATCTCTACAGTGTTGCAAAATCAAAGACGATCAAACGCTTATAGCCCCAAATAATCACTCTCCTGGGGGGAGTCCCTTGGACAACACCCAGATTCCCACCGAAAGAACACCCAAGAATCTATTTTGCCTAATTCAAATGGCTTTCACTACTTTTCCTGACAGCAGAGGTATTGAAGGTCCCTTAATTTTGAAGGCAGCATTCCGAGAGGTCATGTGCTTCCCCCAAGTTTACGTCCTTAGTTGATGGAAAGACAAGACCAGAACCAAGTCTCGGGTCTCTTTTTGATGCTTGACATTCTTTCCACTCTCCATAGAGTCTTTGGGCATTTCCCTTCGGTTCGGGATTCCCAACCTGGGACTCTGGCCAGGTTCTCTTTTCTCTTCTAATTGATGTTCTCTGGGTTTCCAAGTTTCTCTATGACAACACACTTTCTTGGATTCTCTTGATAGGAGCTGCGTGGGAGCTCCCTCACAACTGGTAGAATTATTCCGCTTTTCCTAGATCACAATGAAAAATCCAAACACTGCCAGTAATGACTAGCACTTTCACCATCTGTTTTTCTAACAACCTCTTGTTTGACAGAGCAGAGTCTTGTCCTACTATAAAGAAGTCTTCTAATGTAGACCAATTCTTAAAGCTGTCCCAAGTAAATGAAATTAAATAATCTTAGCAGATTATTTCTACCAGAAAAAAAAAATCTCAGCTCATTTTGTGATAGAGAAAAGAAAATAACCTGGACATAAGCGAGAGGTATTGGGAACAGTCATATGCTGACATACATGCACTTATAAAGTAGCGACATGATTCTGCAGACTAAACATGCATTGTGAAGGTGCACCTTTCTGAGCCTCAATTTGGAGTGTCTGAGAGTTGTGACTATATTCTGCATGAAAAAGTAAGACGGTGGGTCCAAATTTGGTGGATCTTCATAAGAATTCTTCTAAATGAATTAACAGCATTGGTTCTAAGCTGTGAGAGAGGGTGAGAACCAAGAATCATTTTTTTTTCCACTGTACAGCATGGGGACCCAGTTACACAAACATGTATACATAATTTTGTCTCCCATTGTCGTGCTGCACAGTATCTAGACATAGCTCTCAGTGCAACTGACAAGGGCTTAATCTCTAGAAGATACAAGCAACTCACACAACTCAACAGCAAAAAAGCCAACAACCCAATGGAAAAATGGGCAAAAGACCTAAATAGACATTTCTCCAAGGAAGATATACAGATGGCCAACAAGCACATGAAAACAATGCTCAACATCCCTGATTATTAGAGAAATGCAAATCAAAACAACCATGAGATATCACCTCACACCAGTAAGAATGGCCATCATTAATAAGTCCATAAATAACAAGTGCTGGAGAGGGTGTGGAGAAAAGGGAACCCTCCTGCACTGGTGGTGGGAATGTAAGCTGGTACAGCCACTATGGAGAACAGTATGGAGGTACCAAGAATCATCATTTTTAGAAGCTCCACCAAGTAATATCAATATATAACAAGGCTAAGCATGACTGGGCTGGAGCCAGCCTCAACTAAACCAGCCCACAAGTAGCTCCAGTTTTCCCAGAGATGCCAAAAATTCCACATGTTATTTAAATAAATCCAATCACTGTTAAGCCTACAAGCAGACATGAGAAAACCACACTTCACACCAAAGCAGGGGAAGGAGTCAGGTCACGGGCAGTGATGGTTTTGGGCACCAAGTATGAATCAAATACTATTTGATTTATTTACTCATTTAATCCTCATGACAACTCTGTGATGTAAGTTTTATCACTATTGCACAGATAAGGAAACTGAGGTTCTGAGAATTTAGGTAACTTTCCCAACATGTCAGAAACAATAAGCAGTGAAATTGGGAGATGCACGTGTCTGCTAGCTTAAAGATGGTATGGCTTCTGTCACTTCTAGAGTGTTGTGACTCAAGAAACCACGTTGGACAACCAGCAAATACCTGCTGACCAATTGCTGACAAGCTAAAATCTGTTTTTCATGAAGGTATTTGACCTTCAAAATGTATTAGAACCCTACTGATGTGTACAACATAGCATCAGGATGTTAGCTAATTAGACCTCGCTGTTTCTGTCCCTGACTCCTGCATTGCCTATTAGCCATCCCCCCTCTAGACTCTCTATCTTGACTGTTCTGTGCTCTTATAACTCCCATGCATGTGCCCCACACAGAATCTGTCTCAGATGGGTAGAGGTGACCTCTTCCATAACTCCTAGAACAACAGATGCTTCCCAGCCCCCAGATACACCATGTATTTCATATTGAACGTGCTGTTTCCTCCACCCAAAATGGAAAACATTCTTGCTCATATTTCCATTCCCCTCCTTGGTCCTCCATCTATAAAACTCTGTTCAAGCGCTTTCTCCCTATGTAGCCTTCTTCATCTCCCACAGTTTGCAAAAGCAGATGTTCTTCTTTTTCCTTTGCTTTTCTTTTTGCTTTTTAGGTCTGCAGCCACAGCATATGGAAGTTCCCAAGCTAGGGGTCGAATTGGAGCGGCAGCTGTCGGCCTGCATCACAGCCACAGCAATGCCAGATCTGAGCCGTGTCTGTGACCTACACCACAGCTCATGGCGATGCCGGATCCTTAACTCACTGAGCAAAAAATCTAACCCGAATCCTCTTGTTTACTAGCCAGGTTCGTTACCACTGAACCACAATGGGAACTCCGCAGATGCTCTTTTGGAAGCATTTGCCCTATAGTCATTGCTTACATTTCTTTCTCTAGCATGTGGGTATAAGCTCTCAAAAGACAGTGGCTACACTTTATTCCTCTTGGAATTCTCAAGACCCAGTAAGAGGCAGGTAGTCAAAATAAATGCTTGTTGACTAATTCACATGACCAGATTTTAATCATTTTAAAAATAGCTGAGAACAAATGTTTTAGAACTCCATAATTTGACTCTAAATAAAAATCCTGGGTCTACAGAGAATGATTCGAAACATTTCCCGGCAAAAATAACTGAACCGTATTGTTTCATATGCTACATACTTTGAAGGTCAAAGTCCCATTCTGACATGCTGTCTCTGAGCCGCTATACATCTGAATCAGTTCCCTTTTATGGAAAGCTTCATAAAAATTTAATTTATATTTAGAACGTCTCTACACTCTGCCTTTTAAAATCACTGATTTTTGTCCTTCTTGGGAACTGCCCCAGCTTGGATGAGTTTCCCTCTAAAACATAAGCCTGATGGGGACCTGGTGTTCCTGACCAGCTAGCACATCCAAGCACATTTATATTTGGAGTTGATGGAAACCTTGTGTATTTGTGATGAGGGTGAGAAAATGGCCCTGTTATGTTCCAGAATGTCCTAAAGGAGAAGAAACTTTTGTTTCTCTGTAAAGGTCTGTGTTTCTTTGTATCTACTGAGAAGAAACTTTTGTCTTCTTGGCTACCAAGAGTACCCAGACTTGTCTCCTTTTCACATACACTGAAATGCAACTCCCTTTATTTTTTATCCTTTTCATAAACTGCTTTGGTATTAGTAACTAATAACTTTTAAGGGGCCAAGCCAAAAAGCTTGCGCAAGAAATGTGGGTTTTGATAGCATAAGTTGAAAAAGGAACTCCTTATGGATAGGGATGGGTAAGCCCTTGGATAAGCACCAATGGGTAAAACTCTAGCTGAAGTTCCCAAGGAGATGTCTGGATACATTCCAGTTGAGAAATGATGTGGTATCAATGAATTAGATATAAATGTGGTTGCCATTTTCTGGAATAATAAAATTAAGAATACTTCTCTTGGAGATTAAAAGATGTAATTTTAGGAAAAAATTATAAGAACCACATGTTATATAATTAATGTTTTGAAATGTATGATATAGTTTTAAAAATCTATAGTTTCAAGAAAGGTTTAGTTAAATGCTTAGATTCTATAGCCCATGGGTGTGTTACAAAAGAAAAACAGGGCTCTTTATGCCTCTGGGATCTAACACAGTGAGAAATTGTGTCCCATCACTGAATTCCTTTTATAAGAATACAAGAATCTGAAACTCCACTTTCCACTTATTCTTATGTTAATGTTTACATATTGTCAGTGAAATCTATAAATGTCTGTTGAAAGACAAATGAGAATAAAAAACTAAGTGCTCAGGAATGAGGTAATGATGTAACAGAGGAAACGTTAACAAAGCCCGGGAAAGGAAGAATCATTTAGAGTCAACCTTGAAAGTATGAATTTCACTGAACAAACACCATCAGCTCACAAAAATATATGACAAATACTGAAAATCCCAATCCATTGTCAAGAGAACCATTTTTCACCTTATGTGTAAAGATCTTAGGTTTGGTTAAACCAGTGATTTTTAAAGTGTGGTCCAGTATCAGCTTCTCCTAAGAAATTGTTAGAAATGCACATTTCTGGACTCCACACTCACCCAATCATGCAAACTATTACATTTAGAATGAATAAGCAATGAGGTCTTACTATACAGCACAGGGAACTGGAACTATATCTAGTCTCTGGGGATAGACTATGATGGAGGATAAGATGAGAAAAAGAATGTGTGTGTGTGTGTATATATATATATATATATATATATAACTGGGTCACTTTGCTGTATAGCAGAAATTGCCAAAGTGCTATAAATCAACTATACTCTAATTTTTAAAAAAGATATTAAAAAAAGAAAGAAACTCAGTGGGTGAACCAGCCATCATGTTCTAACAAGTCCTCCAGGCTAAAGTTTGAGAACCAGTGGTTTTAGACCTAATGCTGTCAAATAAGATAATTACAGGTTGCCATTAAGCATTTGAAATATGGCTAATCCAAAATGAGATGTGCCAGTAAGTATAAAATTCACAATGATTTTCAGATATAGTGCAAAAAAAGAAACACCACAAAAGATTTCATGAATATTTGTGTACTAATTACATGGTGAAGTCATGATGACTTGGAAATACCAGGTTACACAAAGTATGTTGTTAAAATCAATCTAATCAGTTTTTTAAAAAATTTTAATCCACCTGTAAGAAAATTTACAGTTATACATAAGCTGCATTATATTTCCATAGCACACCACTACCCTAGACCAAACTTCTTAAAAATGTAATGATCCCCTCCACAAAATTCCCATGGAAAATTATATAAACTCTGCTTGAACATTGCCAATGGCAGGGAATCCACAAATCAGCGCTTTCATTTCTGAACAGGTCTTTCATATACTGAAGTGAGATGTGCTCCGAGGTAACTTCCTTTTGGTTTGTTTTTCCTTTACCCTCCTTCCATCCTCCAGAATGACACAGAATAAGGGTAACCCTTGGCTTCATGACAGTTCTTCAGTATTTCATAACTTGAATCACTGTCGACAATGTGTCTTTTTGTTTGCCAGGCTGAAAATATCTCCTGTGCCATCATTTGTCCACATAGTGGATGATTTCAGCAGCTTCTGCTCTCTCACTGCTGTGGCTCGGGTCGCTGCTGTGATGTGAGTTTGATTCCAGGAACTACCTCATGCCACAGACGCAGCGCCCCCTACCCCCCCAAAAAGAGCTTCTCCTTTCATGGTTGCTCTCTGCTAAGCATCCTCCTCTTTGATAATAGCTCTCATGTGGGAGAGATGGTCCAAGTACTGGAAATGGGCCAAAGTGATTTCTGGTGTCATTTCAGTGGAGCTCAGGGCATTGTGACCAGACCTTCTGGGCTGATCTAATTCCATGAGCACCTTTGGGGGTTTTTGTTTTGTTTTGTCTTGTTTTTCCACCAGTGGCATATGGAGATTCTCAGGCCAGGGGTCAAATGGGAGCTACAGCTGCCAGCCTACACCACAGCCACAGCAACATGGGATCCGAGCCGTATCTCCCACCTACACCACAGCTCATGGCAACACCAGATCCCCAACCCGCTGAGCGAGGCCAGGGATCGAACCGTCAACCTCAGAGTTACTAGTCAAATTCAGTTCCACTGCACCACAGCAGGAACTCCTGGGGCAAGCAATTTTGATTGCCTTTGATTGACAAGTTAAAGTTAGAATTAAAGTTAGAGGAAATCGATAACAATGCAAAGGTTGTTTGCCCACAGCAATGCAAATGATTCCTGTTCATGGCAATGCCAGTGAAGTTTGTCTGGCAGAGAACATAAATCTCTGTAAGTCAAAGTTTCATTTTAAGTGGATTTTAATTGAGTTAAATAAAATATTTGACAAGTATTTTGTCTTTGTGATTTTATCTTTCTGAAAATTATGATTTAACACTCCTGAAATAGGATTCCTAGCACACAGTATGACATGCAAATGGTACTCCAGCCAAGTTTCCTCTCTCCTGTACCTTTTATTTTAAAATTCAAATGCTAGAAATTTTATTAACACCTTTTAAATTTAATGTTGAGAATTTGAGTACATTATCCCAGCCTGAGGAAACCACTGTCATGTCATTTATGTCTTTACCAATGTGCAAACAGGATGCCAAAAACCACTGAAAGCTCAGGGAGGCTTTAGGTAGCAAAACCTGCTTCCACAATTGGGATGAGAAAGAGGAAGAGGGAAAGGACCTCTTTCTAGAAACAAGGTCAAGCAGAGGCTGATGCAGGTGTCTTAAGGCTGAAACTTACACATCTGAGAGTGGGGCCTGCTCTTCAGGAAGAACAAGGCACAATTGTCCACTCTTCCTTATGTAATGTTATACTTCAGTAAAATTACTCTCCTCAAGTTGGTGCAACCACTATGGAAAATGGCATGGAAGTCCTCAAAAAACTAAAAATAGAGTTGTCATATAATCCAGCAATCCCACTCCTGGGCATGTATCCAGAAAAAACCTGTAATTCAAAAAGATTCCTCTATGCTCATAACAGTACTATTCACAGTGGCCAGGACATGAAAGCAACATATATATCCATCAATAAATGAATGGATAAAGAAGATGTGGGATGTGTATACAATGGAACACTACTCAGTCATAAAAAAGAATGGAATAATACCATTTGCAGGAATATGCCTGCACTTAGAGATTATAATAGTAAGTGAATCAAGTAAGAAAGAGAAAGACAAATACCACATGATAACATGCATATGTGGAATCTAAAATATGGCACAAATGAACCTATATATTAAATGAAAACACACTTACAGACATAGAGAATAGACTGTGGTTGCCAAGGAAGAAGGAGTGGGGGAGGTACAGATTGGGAGTTTGGGATTAGCAGATATAAACTAATATATGTAGGATGGATAAACAAGGTCCTACCATATTGCACAGAGAACTATATTCAGTATCCTGTGATGAACCATAATGGAAAAGAATATAAAAAAGAATGTATACTTATGCATAACTGAATCACTTTACAGCAGAAATTAATGCAACATTGTAAATCAACTATGCTTCAATTTAAAAGTTAAAAAAGGGAATATCCATGACGACTCGGGTTCAATCCCTGGCCTTGCTCATTGGTTTAGGGATCTGGTATTGCCATGAGTCGTGATGTAGACTGCAGATGCAGCTTGGATCTGGTGTTACTATGGCCATGGTGTAGGCCGGCAGCTACAGTTCCGATTTGACCCATAGCCTGGGAACTTCCATATGACGCAGGTGTGGCCCTAAAAGAAGCTAAAAAAAAAAAAAATTATTTAAAAAATGGAATTCCCACCATAGCTCAGTGGTTAACGAATCTGACTAGGAACCATGGGGTTGCAGGTTCAATCCCTGGCCTCGCTCAGTGGGTTAAGGATCCAGCTTTGCCATGAGCTGTGGTGTAGTTTACATTCGCGGCTCGGATCTGGCATTGCTGTGGCTGTGGTGTGGGCCAGCAGCAACAGCTCCGATTAGACCCCTAGCCTGGGAACCTCCATATGCCGTGGGAGCAGCCCTAGAAAAGACAAAAATAAAAATAAATAAATAAAAGAACCAGCTCTCAGTTTAAAAAAAAAAAAATTACTCTCCTCAAAAGAATGTAAAGTTAAGAGCATAAAATTGCTAGGGCCCTTTCAGGGGCCTTGCAAGGGACCCCATGAAAGTGAGGGACGCTGAGCTCAAGATTCCTTGGCTTCCCCATGAGTCTGCTCTACGTCACCTAACAGAGAGCCAGTCCTCAGTACCTGGTAGAGCTGATTTTCTGCACAGTCACAGTTTTATGTCATTCGTGTCTGCGACTTCCTACCTCTTACAAAACATATGTCCAAGACTCCTAAGAAATGCACCTATTTCTTAGATTTATTTAAAAGTTAATCTGGGAGTTCCCATCATGGTGCAGCGGAAATGAATCTGACTAGGAACCATGAGGTTTCGGGTTCAATCCCAGGCCTCGCTCAGTGGGTTAAGGATCCAGTGTTGCCATGAGCTGTGGTGTAGGTCACAGATGCAGCTCAGAGCTGCGGTTGCCGTGGCTTGGCAGAGGCTGGCAGCTGTAGGGAATCTCCATGTGCCACAACTGCGGCCCTAAAAAGCAAAAAAAAAAAAAAGTTAATCTCAACTTTGTTTTCTCTTTCAGATGTCTCATAAATAGCTATTTTCAAATCCTGAAGTTTATTTGGACTTTTCCCAGAGTGAAAATGATGGAGAAATGGCTCTGAAATCAACAGGTAAGTGCAACTGAGGATCAAATTTATGAAAAAAACAAGTTGTCTTACTGTTTTAATTAGAATATAGTAATAGGAATTTTCAAAAGAAGTGGATTCAGGGCCCTTGGGGGCCAGTAGTTAAGTCCTAGCTCCTTTGGTGATTCGTTCTCATTTAACTTTGCGGGCGGGACTCAGATTTCTCACCGTGTACTACCTATTTTCACTTTCTAATTCAGTATTTTTAAACACATTTAAAGAAATGTTAAGAGCCCTGAAAACACTGAAAACTCACAAAAGGGAAGCCAGAGAGTGTATGTGAGGGTGAAAAACATCCCCTTTGCCTCCAGGGAAGAAGAAGGCAGAGGATGGGGTGATTTCGTGCCCGCTGAGTCTCCTGTCTCTTAGTAACCTGAGGGAAAACCTCGTTCCATGGTCCCTTTCACCTGCTGTAGTCCCATCCCTTCTTCTCAGGTGCTCACTCTCCAAGGGCTAGGTCACTTCTGGGAGGTAGGATGTCATGCTACCCCTCCACCTCTGTGCTGTCCCCCCAAGATGAAGGAAGAGAGGGGTCCTACTTTTGTGCACGTATGTACTGACGATTATTGGGGTAGGCTCTTGTTCTCATTGCAGTAGGGTGAATGGAAGCATGCAAGAGCCCCCTGTGCCAGAGTCTGAGTTTCAGCTCAGGCCCCTTTTGGCACCATTTATAGCTCAGCTGAGCCCCCTCTTCCAAGCTAGTCCCCCACTTCAAGCGGTTCCTATCAGTCCACAGAATTGCAATGGCATAAACATTGAATGATCAGGGCAGGTGTCCCATAACAGTAAAATTTTGAAGGTTCTTTCCTTTTACTCCCCCTGTACATCACAGTCTGATACTATTTAGAACCAAACCCCAGCTCTGCCACTTGCAGCTGTGCAACCCTAGCAGATTGCTTAAACTTTCTAAGCCTCACTTTCCCTATCTGTAAAACTCTGTAAGATATAGTAGCAACACTGACCTCTTTTGTGATTGTGGAGATAATGTATTTAAATGTACACTGACCAGGACACATTCAGTGCTTAGGAAAATGTTAGCTGTTATTGTAATATTTATCCTATGTTATTATGTATTATAATGACTTTTTAACCCTTATATTGAAATATGATATACATAACATAAAGTTTGCCTGGGTAAGGTGTACGGTTCAATTTTTTTTTTTTTCTTTTTAGAGCTGCACTTGCAGTATATGGAAGTTCTAAGGCTAGGGATCAAATAGGAGCTACAGCTGCCCACCTACACCACAGCCACAGCAATGCAGGATCCAAGCCACATCTGCAACCTACACCACGGCTCGCAGCAACACTGGATCCTTAACCCACTGAGGGAGGCCAAGGATCAAACCCGCATCCTCTTGGATACCAGTTGGGTTTGTTATTGCTGAGCCACAATGGGAACTCCAGTTCAGTGGTTTTTAGATGTGTAGCCATCACCATCATCGAAGTTGAGAACATTCTTATCATCTCAAAAAGAAACTTTACACCCATTAGATCACTCCCATTCCCCCTGCCTCAAAAACCCTCCAGTGTGACTTTAAATAGAAGTGGTAGAGTGGACATCCTTGCCTGAGTCCCAGTCTTAAGGGTAAAGCATTGTCTTGCATAATTTAGTATAAATCTTATTGACAGTTTTTGGCATATTTATCAGTTTGAGGAAGTTTCCTTCTGTTCCTAATTTGGTGAGTGTTATGGCGAGGGTTTTTTTGTTGTTTTGTTTTGTGGGGATTTTTTTTGGCCCTGCCCACGGCATGTGGAAGTTCCTGGGCCAGAGATCAAACCTATGCCACAGCAGAGACCCACACCACTGTCGTGACAACACCAGGTCCTTAACCCACTGCCCCACAGGAGAACTCCTTGTGAGGGTTTTTATCATGAAAGAGGGGCAGATTTTGTCAGTTATTTTTTTCTGAGACTATTGAGATGATGTGTAGTTTTTGTCTTAGAATAACTATTAATAGAATACAATAACTGTTAATATGACACATTAGTTGATTTTCTGATGTTAAAGCAATCTCGTGCTCCTGGAATAAACCCCAATTGCTCATGGTATATAATCATTTTTTTATTTGCTGGATTTGGTTTGCTAGTATTTTGTTGAGTATTCACAGTAGGGTCGTATGCCTTAATTAAGCCTAAATAGCCAGGTGCACAATACACGCTATAATGTGTGTCTAAGGGGCTGAGACTAGATGAAGTCACCTGCTGCTATGAGTGAAGGATACAGGAGCCAAACTTGCTTAGAGCCAAAAGTCTTCCTTGGACTAACCATGTTCTAGAAAACCTTCTGGATTTTGCATTATCAGGACTATCAGGCACTGCTTTTGAATATAATATAAATACTGCAAAAATGTATCTCATAAACCAGGAAATACATACAGCTGCATATAGTGGGTTCTCCATAAATATCAATTGATGATGTTAAAATGATAGGAAGAGAAAAATGCATGAGGCAAAAACAAACGTCTGGGCCTTGAAGAGAGATGGCGAAAAGGTCATCAGTCAAACATCCATTCATTCACTTTAAAAGCATATGCACACTGTGGTGTGTGGAATGACTGGCCAACAGGAACCTGCTGTATAGCACAGGGAGCTCTATCCGATATTATGTGATGGTCTGTGTGGGAAAAGACTCTGAAAAAAGAATGAATGTGTGTACATGTATAACTGAATCGCTTTGTTGTATAGCAGAAATCATCACAAACTTCATAAATCAACTATATTTCAAAAAAACTTTTTTAAATGAAAAAAAAAGCATTTGTTGATTAGCTACTTGTGCCAGACTCTGGAGGCTGGGATACCAGAAAGACTAGGATGCAGTCCTTGTTCCAAGGGCTCAGAGTCTAGCGGCAAAGACAAAGCAATAAAAAAAGAGCTAGGTTGCAGAGCAGTGAGCACAGGGTGGATGGAAAGGTAGGGCTCAGAGGCAGCCTAGAGAAGGGAGTAAGGAAGTGAGTCACCCCTCTGTGTCCACAGGCACAGAGCAGGTGGGTACAGAGGGCTGACTGTCTATTTCTAGAAGGGACTTGAGCATCCAGAGACTTTGGTGTCTGCAAGGGGTCCTGAAATCAGTCCCTTGCAATTACTTAGGGACCGCTGTAGCAGTGAGAGTGTGGAGAAACTGGTCAAGCAGACCTTGGTAATCGGTCCATAAATTTACTATTTAAAGAAGTTCTAGAACTTTCTGATTATGTAACACAGCTTTTTTATTTTTTTAAAATGCTTAATAAAATCTGTGAATGTTTTATTTTTATTTTTTTATTACTCAAATGAATTTATCACATCTGTAGTTATATAATGATCATAACAATCTGATTTCACAGGATTTCCACCCCACAGCCCAAGCACATCCCCCCACCCCCCAAACTGTCTCCTCCGGAGACCATAAGTTTTTCAATGTCTGTGAGTCAGCATCTGTTCTGCAAAGAAGTTCCGTCTGTCCTTTTTTCAGATTCCACATGTCAGTGAAAGCATTTGATGTTGGTGTCTCATTGTATGGCTGACTTCATTTAGCATGATAGTTTCTAGGTCCATCCATGTTGCTAAAAATGCCAGTATTTTGTTCATTTTAATGGCTGAGTAATATTCCATTGTGTATATGGACCACATCTTCTGGATCCACTCCTCTGTTGATGGACATTTAGGTTGTTTCCATGTTTTGGCTATTGTAAATAGTGCTGCAATGAACATTGGAGTACATGTGTCTTTGCGAGTCATGGTTTTCTCTGGGTAGATGCCCAGGAGTGGGATTGCTGGATCAAATGGTAGTTCTATGTTTAGTTTTCTGAGGAATCTCCATACTGCTTTCCACAGTGGTTGCACCAATTTACAATCCCACCAACAGTGTACTAGGGTTCCTTTTTCTCCACACCCTCTCCAGCACTTATTGTTTGTAGACTTTTGGATAATGGCCATTCTCGCTGGTGTAAGGTGGTACCTCAGAGTGGTTTTGATTTGCATTTCTCTAGTAATGAGTGATGTTGAACATCTTTTCATGTGCTTCTTAGCCATCTGTATGTCTTCTTTGGAGAACTGTCTGTTTAGATCTTCTGCCCATTTTTTGATAGGCTTGAGCATCAAGAGACTAGAATCTGCCTAGATTTTTTTCCTCTATGTCCACTCCTGTGCCTGTGGGGAAATTCTATGCAGACTTCACGTGCTCATCACACCATAAATCCTCGCAGCTCCACTCAGTGCCTTCCAGCACCTGACGTCCTCAATGGAGGGAGGGGCTGGCTGAGGGGATGATGGGGCGGTCCTGGAAACGGAGGGCAGGAAGTCAGGAGCTTGGGGCCAGGTCCAGGGAAGCAGGAAGGAAGAGAGAAGTCCGGGAGCAGATACACAAGCCTCTTGTGAAAGTTGTGATGTGTGTGTGTTTATGTGTATTGTACGTGTGTGTATAATCCCTGTCTGGGTTTTAAATTCAAAATGCAATCCATTTTCAGGCCTTTGAAGTGAAGCATTCTATACATACATACTGCTTAGTCCACTGAAAACTGCTGCTGTGACTAGCACGTATGACGTGAGGTTTTTGTGAAGATCTGTGCATCATCAGTGGGTCCAGACTCATCTCCTGGATAAGGAACAGTGACACTGCAATCACATTCTCCTTTGACTAACAGAACTGTCTTCCTCTCCATGCCTCATTTATTTTACAAACTGCAGTTCCTCAAAAGTTCCATAAACGATTCTGCAGTGGCTCTCATTTCCCCTATTAAGTAGGCAATTTCTCTTTTTTTGAAGTAATTCAGGACTTACCCCCACTCTTGGAATACAAATGACTTCCAGAGGCTTTGCGGAAGGAGGTCTTATTTCTTTTGCAGAATCCGAGTCATGACCTACTCTCTAAGAATCCAGTCAACCTCAGGGGGTTATTTTACCATTCATGGCAGATTCCAGAAATGTAAATTGGAGAAAGTAGTTCCAGCTCAAGAAAGCAGTTTGATTTAAGAATGATTGCTTTATATCTGTGCCAGACGATACCGGGACGCTAATAGCTGAGGTTCATAGAGCGTTCCCTGGGAGCCAGGAGCACAAGGTAACTTGTTCATGCCCGAGCAGCACCCTGCAGGACTGCCCTTCCTGTGTTCCTGACTGTTTAGTACTCGAAAACAGTTGACCCTTTCTAGTCTTTAGAAATAAGAGCTACATGGTCACTGGTGCCCAGTCACAGCTATTAATAGCCGATGTTTGCTTGAGTACATGGGTGCACAGAGAGGTGAAGCAAATGGCCCAGCGTTGTACAGCTGGTAAGCATGAGACCAAAACCTGAAACCAGGAAGTTGAGATCCAGAGCCAAGCTCTGAACCACTAGGTTTTGTTGCCTCTCAAGAGTGAATGAAACTGGATATCACAGAGAAATGGGGGCCTCACTTACCCCTGAAATCAGCTGTGCTCTCACAGCAGCAAAGTTAAATGTGGAACAAGTCAGCCAAAAGTTTGACTAGTCAGCAGCAGGAAAGAGAGGTGTCTTTCTTCAAACACTGTAAGAGCAAGAGGTCCACGTCCCTGGCCATGGCCTTGGCCCCAGATGAAAGGGACAAGAAGGTTTGGGGTTGCTGGAGGAGAACTTGGATGGGGGCCCCATTGCTGATGAGCAGCTCCATGAGAGGTGGAAGGGGGAGCCCCCACTGTGGTGGCAACATGATTGGTGGTGTCTCTGCAGTGCCAAGGATGCAAGTTCCATCCCCTGCCTGGCGCAGTGGGTTAAGGATCCTGTATTGCCACAAGTGCAGCATAGGTTGCGACTGGTGCTCAGATCTGATCTGTGGCCTGGAAACTCCATGGGCCTCAGGGCAGCCAAAAAAAAAGAGGTGGAAGAGGCTGCATATGAAGGTCTAGATGGAGCCTCCACAGGAACAACGGGAACTGAAAGAGATTTTGGGCATAAGGCAAGGTCTGTGGCAGGCAAATTCACAGGGGTGGCCCCCACCCTGCATATATGTCCCCTCCATGTGACTACTTCCCTCATAAACTCTTGAATCCCACCCTCCTATTAAGCAGCAGGCATCTTATTAATGCTGTTGGATGACAGCCAGTTGTAGGATTTGCTTTAGTCAAGTATGGTCAGTAGGTCAGAGCAGCTAATCCACGAACCCTGTAAGGGGACAAAAATGCACTCATCCGAGTTATCTATTGCTGCATAATAAATCATTCCCAAATGTGGGGGCTTAAAAAACATCATCTCATGGTTTCCATGGGTCAAGACGCTGGGCTTGACTTCTTGCCAGCCTCTGTCCCTCACAAGGTTGCAGTTAAGATGTGGGTGGGGGCTACTCTCATCTTGAGACTCCACTGGGGAAGGGTCTTCTTCCTCGCTCCCTCCCATGGCAGCCTCAGCCTCTGGTACCCTATTGGCTGGAGACACCAGTTCCTTTGCATGCAGGCCTTTCCACAGGGCAGCTCAGTACATGGCTGCCAGTTTGGGAGAGAGAGGGTCTTTTTATAACTTAACCTCGAAGAGACACTCCATCACCCATGTCCCCAGATCCAGCACGCACTGGAGGGGCGGGGATTACACAGGGCATGTGTACCACTGGGGTGTCTTTGCAGCAAAAGGTAGAGACGTGGGAGAGGTTCTATGACGGAAAAGTCTTATCAAAAGACTTACCTTAAAATTATAATTTTTGATACAGAAGCACCTCTTTACACAGTTAAGCTGCAAGAAGCCCATCAGCCAGATCATAGAAATATACAAGAAGAATGCAATGACATCCTCTTCCTTTTTGCCCGAGTCATCTGTGAATCCTCGGCAGTTTTCCTTCCCTGCAGGCACCACTTGACCCTTTGCAGTCCCGGGACTGGTGACCTATCATCCATTACGCTGCTGGCATTTGGGGCATGCATCTAGGGCAATAATTTGTCATCCATATTTGACACTTCTAGAGTGAAGGGGCACTGTTTCTAATTTTATGGGAACAACAGGCAAACCAGGATGCCTGGTCACCCTTCTCTGAGGCCACATCCATGCTCTCTCATCCATTCTCCTTCACCCTCTGTCTCACTTCTGTCCTCTTCTCCCATCGCTCACTCTCCACTCTCTCTTCTCTGTATCACTGTGTTAAAGTGAGCTGGCATCAGAGCATCATCCTTGAGCAGCCTGCTGAGGGTGCTCCCTGGTCTGCACCTCATGTGGCCCCTCCCCTCTCCTGGGTATCTGGTCCTACAGCTGCCTTCAGAGATGAGGGAGCCTCACACGTGATGCTCCCTGCCCTGCTCAGCACTGCCACCGCTGTCACTGAAGGGTCATCCCCTTCCCCACCATCAACAGCTCAAGGGGTGTGTGTGTGTGTGTGTGTGTGTGTGTGTGTGTGTGTGTGTGTTGTGTTCCCAGACAGGAAAGGATTAAAAGAAGTATGTTGATAGTGATGGGTTGGCTTTTGGTTTTGTTTGTTAGTTTGTTTGTCTTTTTAGGGCCACACCTGTGGCATATAGAAGTTCCAAGGCTAAGGGTCAAATCAGAGCCACAGCCACCAGCCTACATCACAGCCACAGCAACACCAGATCCTAGCCACATCTGAAACCTACACAGCAGCTTGCAGCAACGCCTGATCCTTAACCCTGAGCGAGGCCAGGGTTCAAACCGAGGCCAGGATTCTTAACCCACTGAGCCACAATAAGAACTCCTTGGTTTTTGTGTTTCAAAAGCATTTCTTCAGCATCTCTGTGTGCAGAATGTCTGTTGGCTAATGAACCTTCACCTTGCGATGTTTTTTAATTATTCATTTAGTTAACATATCACTAAAAATATGGACTCCTAATCAGAAATAGGAACTTTGTTACTAAAATTGAATATAAAGATGAGGAACCATGGACCACTTTTGTCCAATATCTCCAAGCCTTGTCCCTCTCTAAGGAGACAGATTTTTACAATCTCTGTTAACTCTCACCAATGGATAGACATTAGCCAGATTGTTGTTAGACAGATGAAATCTAAGAAACTACTTCCTTGAGCTGAGTTATTCATTAAAATAATGCTGCTGTCCATTATCCAGTTATTCTCCTTCCTTTCTTAGTAAACGTCCTTCAATTCATCCTAAGAAAGCAGGTATGTGCACAGAAGAATATTTTCTTAAAACTGAAAAAGGAAGGTCTTATGATCTTAATAGCAATCATTTCTGGATCGTAAACACACAAGCAATCCACATTGAAATTAACAGCTATAGCTTCTAATGATCTGGAAAAGCCATATATCTTTTTAACTGCTCAGTCATTCAGGACAGATGAACACAAAAGTGAATTTTCTCCTTTTTCTCAACTCAGGCAAACTGAATTGGCAACAAATAGGAAATCATTTTTCAGAGCTCTACAGCATGCATGTATAATATTATCAACTATAGACTGCTATTAGTTTTGCAGCAAAGAAATGTTTCTATCATATTGTCCTTATCAAAGAAATTAACTAGAAGGACTGATAATTGGTGGGTAATATTCTCTCATGAGCTGTCTTTTAAATGGGTCACATTGTTCTCTATTTCATTGGAAACTGAAAATAGATGCTATATCAGCAATGTTTGTGAAAAATAGCACATTATCCAGGACTGACTGGGGTGGGGTATATATTTCTTTATAAATTAAACTCTGGAAGAACCATAAAGTTTTTAGACTCTGACAAGATATATAAACTCCTCTCTTCCCAACTCTTCATTTTTTTTTACCTGAGGAAACAGACATCCGGAAATATTAAGGGACCAAAGTAAAACAACTCTTTAGTATCGGAATTATGATTTCAACTATAAAAATTTGTTTTAATGTGAGCACATTGAGTGTAACTTTTTTCTGAATAACGATGGAGAAAAAGACAATTTATTCTTTCTGTAATGAATATCTTTTCAGAGTCTATAGATTTTACCCCTTGATGAGTCTTAACTGTAGTAAAAGTCAACAAGTCAAAACTGAGAAAAACAAGGCAGAGGAACAATTTCCACCCCAAATAAAATGAAAGTAGCCCCCCACACACACACCTTTTTTGCAATTTCAGCAAGCAGGACCTGGATCCTGCAGTGGTGTCTCTGTCTCCTGAGCTGAGTGTCATGTTCCTGGATTGCATTGCAGTTGTCCCCTCTGTTAGTGGAACCACTGCTCCTATGGCCTCAGCTACGGCCACTTCAATGTAATGCCATTTGCAGCAACATGGATGCAATTAAAGACTCTCAAACTAAATGAAGTAGGTCAGAAAGAGAAAGACAAATACCGCATGATATCACTTATATGTGGAATCTTAAGTATGGCATAAATGATCCTATCTACAGAACAGAAACAGACTCACAGACGTGGAGAACAGGCTTGTGATTGCCAAGAAGAAGGGGAGGGAGTGGAATGGACGGGGAGTTTGGGGTTCATAGATGCAAACTATTGCATTTGGAGTGGATGGGCCATGGAGTCCTACTGTACAGCACAGGGAACTATGTGTGACTGGGTCACTTTGCTGTACAACAGAAATGGGAGAAACACTGTAAATTAACTATACTTTAAAAAGAGAGAGAGAGAGATGGAGAAAGGAGTCTGGAAAGACTTTTCTCTTCCTGCTCCAGAGGGGCCACCATTAACCTCCCCGTTCCTGCCTCCCAAAACTGAAATGTCACATCAGGCATATCCTTCTAAAGCCAGCCTGCAGGAGCCACTTTTGAACAAGCTCAGATTAGTGCTCGATTGCCTTTGACCTCATGTCCGGAATACCTTACAGATGGTATTTCATGTATTTGGGGCTTGACAGGGCTGGTAGTGAAAGTTTTGTGTCCAGAACACACTAAATGAAGTTCCAGCTTAGAACCTTTTCCTGCCTCCTTCTTGCTGCTAAGGGTCATTCTGAAAAATAAAAAGATGAACAGCTGGAAGGCTAAGCAGTTTGCATTTTTTTTTCCTCCCCACATACTTGATCTCCTACATCTTTGCTCAAGGACACACTGGGAGACGCTGGGCTCAGCTAAATTAGTAACTGATGGCAGTCCCTTGATAAATTAAAAAGAAATGAATTAATATCAGTACTCTGTAAGGTGAGGCCTGAAGCACCTCTTTGGCAGAGATAACTTAGGATGACCCAGTTATGATTATAATGAAGGCCAAATAAGGTGATAGTCCTCAGAGAATTTTAACAATTAGAAGACTGCTCAGTAATGGTAACCCACATAAAAACAATAGCTGATTTGTTGAGCACTCACTGTCTAGCAGACACTGCTAAGCTGTTTACAAACATTATCTCATTTATGCTCGTAACGACCCTAAGAGATAGATTCAATTATTAGTTCCATGACTAGAAGCTTGGAGAAGTTCTGTAACTTGCCACAGGTCACACAGACAGCAAACAGTGGGATCAGGTCTTTAACCTATGGCGTTTGACTCCAGAACCCACACTTAACTGCTATTCAATAACTATAGCAAGAAAGATATCTCCCAAGTTGTAATGTAGCCGAGCACTTTTTTTTTTTTTTTTTGGTCTTTTCTACAGATGCACCTGTGGAGGTTCCCAGGCTAGGGGTCTAATCGGAGCTGTCTACTGGACTATACTAGAGCTCAGGTTCTGAGCTGTATCTGCAACCTACACCACAGCTCATGGCAACACCGGATCCTTAACCCACTGAGCAAGGCCAGAGATCGAACCCGCAACCTCATGGTTCCTAGTCGGATTCGTTAACCACTGAGCCACAATGGGAACTCCTAATCGATCATTTTTAATATGCACAAAATTATTTAAAGATCAGACAGGAATATAGATCAGTGGAACAGGATAGAAAGCCCAGAATTAAACCCACTCAACTACAGTCAACTAATCTATGACAAAGGAGGAAAGAATATACAATGGAGAAAAGATAGTCCCTTCAATAAGTGGTTCTGGGAAAACTGGACAGCTACATGTAAAAGAATGACTTCAGAACACTTAGTTGACAGGGGCGTGTAAATCAATGAAATTAGAATACTCCCTCATATCGTACACAAAAATAAACTCAAAATGGATTAAAGACCTAAATATAAGACCAGATACTATAAAACTCTTTGAGGAAAACATAGGTCAAACACTCTCTGACATAAACCACAGCAGCATCTTCTCAGATCCACCTCCTAGAGTAATGACCATAAAAACAAAAATAAACAAATGAGACCTAATTAAACTTAAAAGTTTCTCCATAGCAAAGGAAACCCTAAACAAAACAAAATGACAACCCACAGAATGAGAGAAAATATTTGCAAATGAAGCAACTGACAAGGGATTAATCTCCAAAATTTATAAACACCTCCTACAGCTCAATACCAAAATACAAACAATCAAAAATGGGCAGAAGATCTAAACAGACAATTCTCCAAAGAAGACATATGGATGGCCGAAAAACACATGAAAAGATGTTCAACATCACTAATATTAGAGAAATGCAAATCAAAACTGCTATGAGGTACCACCTTATACCAGCAAGAATGGCCATCATCAAAAAGTCTACAAACAATAAATGCTGGAGAGGGTGTGAAGAAAAGGGAACCCTCTTACACTGTTTGTGGGAATGTGAATTGGTGCAACCACTGTGGAAAACAGTGTGGAGATGCCTTATACAACTAAAAATACAATTACCATTTGAGCCACCAATCCCACTCCTGGGCATCTATCCAGAGAAAACCATGACTCAAAAAGATACATGTACTCCAGTGTTCATGGCAGCACTATTTACAATAGCCAAGACATGGAAGCAACCTAAATGTCCATCCACAAAAGGAGTGGATAAAGAAGAGGTAGTACATATACACAATGGAATATTACTCAGCCATTGAAAGGAAAGAAATAATGGCATTTGCAACAACAAGGATGGACCTAGGAATTATCATGCTAAACGAAGTTAGCTAGATAGTGAGATACCAACTTCTATGTGCTATCACTTACACGTGGAATCTAAAAAAAAAGGACACAATGAACTTCTTTGCAGAACAGATACTGACTCACAGACTTTGAAAAACTTATGGTTTCCAAAGGAGACAGTTTGGGTGGTGGGGCAATGCACTGAGGGTTTGGGATGGAAATGCTGTGACAACTATAAATGTAATAAATTCATTGAGTAATAAAAAAAATTTTAATTAAAAAAAAAGACAGTTTGGAGGGGTTGGGGAAAGGCTGGGGGTTTGGGATGGAAATGCTATAAAATTGGGTTGTGATGATTGTTGTACAACTACAAATGTAATAAAATTCATTGAGTAAAAAAAAATTAGGAGTTCCTGTTGTGGCACAGTGGTTAATGAATCTGACTAGAAACCATGAGGTTGCGGGTTTGATCCCTGGCCTTGCTCAGTGGGTTAAAGATCTAGTGTTACCATGAGCTGTGGTGTAGGTCGTAGATGCAGCTCGGATTCCGAGTGGCTGTGGCTCTGGCGTAGGCCGGCAGCTACAGCTCCGATGAGACCCCTAGCCTGGGAACCTCCATATGCCTCGGGAGCAGCCCAAAGAAATAGCAAAAAAAAAGACAAAAACCAAACAAACAAAATTATTCAAAGATCAGAGTCAAAAGAGTTATCATGGCTCCAAAGTTGAAAATGGGAATGTTTGCAGAAATGGGCCAAGACGTAGATACAAAATTAGAAAAGCCTGTGCAAGCCAATGAGGAGACTGTTTAGGAAAGAAGGAAGCAGGCATAATATTCTGTGTTTTCTCGTTCTCGGCAATTATATGGAGTGAATTTTCCCCAAATGTAATTCCAAGTAAGTGATTAAGAAGGAATTGGAGGAGTTCCCGTCGTGGCGCAGTGGTTAACGAATCCGACTAGGAACCATGAGGTTGCGGGTTCGGTCCCTGGCCTTGCTCAGTGGGTTAACAATCTGGGTCGCCGTGAGCTGTGGTGTAGGTTGCAGACTCGGCTCGGATCCCGAGTTGCTGTGGCTCTGGCATAGGCCGGTGGCTACAGCTCCGATTCGACCCCTAGCCTGGGAACCTCCATATGCCGCGGGAGCGGCCCAAGAAATAGCAAAAAGACAAAAAAAAAAAAAAAAAAAAAAAAAAAAAAAGAAGGAATTGGAGGGAGCTCCCTGGTGGTCCAGTGGTTAGGATTCATTGCTTTCACTCCTGTGGCTTGGGTTCAATCCCTGGTCTGGGACCTGAGATCCTACATCAAGCTACAGCAAGAAGGAGTAGAAGAAGAAATTGGAAAGAGGAGTCCAAGGCCAAGTGCCTACCGAAGTTCACACCCTGAAGAATTCAAAATATAGGCTTGGGCATCAAAAATCTCTCCTCTGCGTTTGTATCTTTTCACTAGAGTGAAAAAGTCTAGATCTTTGGTTTCCAAGACTATTCCAAGGATACTGTGTAGCTGGGAGATGGTGAACAAACAACAGCTCTAAATTAAAATGAACCAAATTTTAACTCAGAAAAAAAAAAATCACCTATTTTATTTCCATGAAAAGGCTTATTTTAGAAAAGGGCAGGTCGTGTCATGTATATTGCTGTTTAATCTTGGGTTTGAACATCTGAGAAGTTCTAAGATTTAGTGTTATTTTATGCAAACAATTTCTAAGCTTGGGTAATAGAGTTTCACTGTGGCCCAGAAGAAACTCCCCACATTCATGCCATTCAGGTGAAGTTTTCCCAAGTTCCCTTTTCCTCTGCAGAACAGCTAGTTGGTTGATGTCGCAGTGTTTAGACTACAGCATTTTGCCAACTCTTGTACCAAATCCTGACAGTTTTATTACCAATTACAAAATTAGAAAACCAAAGGTATACATGGTGCTTTTTTCTAATGTATTTTGTTTAACATGTGATAGTTTCCAGTTTGCTACAGTTCCTGATTTTTACACATGGAGAAGTTATAGGAAGACACATTGGATTACAATTTGCTTCCAAAGGTCCTTTGGTTAAAGGAAAAGTTACAACAGTGGAAATGTACCCAGGGTTCATTTGTGTACCTTCCTTTTTAATCCAACATTGTGGCTTTTGCTGATTTAAGAGAGGGCCAAGTGCCTACAGAAGTTCACTCTCAACAGTCTGGTAATCTTCCAAAGCATTTCTTAAGTCATTAATAACAGTGCCTGGATTGTGCTTTAGAGGAACTGAGCGAGGCTTAGACAACAATGATATTATTTCATTTCCAAAAGCACTTGACAGATTGGAAAGCTTTATTAATTAATGCATTTAGAAATAGTATTAATTTTAACGCACTACAAAAGGAAGTGCAGAGGGATAAAGCAACCACAGATATGTATGTGCTCAGTGCCCTCTGTGAGTCATATGCTCCTCAAATGATTTGAACACTGGATACAATGGCTCTCAAGATACTTCTAGAACAACCACCCTTCCTGAAGTTTACAGTCTTGCTGAAGGATCGGGTGGGGTGGGGAACAGAACAATGAAGCCCTCAGTGGGGAGGGTCTGTGTTAAGTGTCGACATCCAAAAAGTCAAGGTCTGCATAAGCTGTGTGCATAGCAGGGAGGGGGAGGGAAGGGGAGGAAAAGGGAGGCAGTCCTGGCGTAAGCTTGTGACGGGAGAAGGAGACACGCTTGGACTAAAGAGATTTTGCAAACACAACTGATGTGATGAATTCCGCGTGCCATGAGTGATCTTAGCAAGGAGAGACTGCTCCCAGTCATGGCCATCAGAGAAAGCGTCAAGGCAGTGATGTTTGAACTAGACATTCAAGAATGTATGGGATACAAGCAAGCCAGGGTGACTGGAGGATCTCCAACAGAGCAAAACTTGGAAGCAGCTGGACACAGGGGGAATGTAGGGCACAGCAAGCAGCACAGTGAGAGCGCTGAGAGCGGGCTGAAAGGCAGAACTGGCGAGGTGGGTATACAGGATTTTCAGAAGGGTATTGGAACCCCAGGAAATGCAAAGTTGGGCCTTCCCTAAAGCAGAAATGTAAATTCTTAATATGCCTTTGCTCCATCAATTCAATATGAGAAACTGATTATTTTGCTTCCGAAATCTCTAAAAGAGGAATCCCAAAGGCACAGTTAGTCTTTGGAAAATGCCTGAAGCAACGCCTGTTGTCTTTCATGTTCCATTTGCCATTGGATTATTTATCAGGCGTTCAGAGAGTCCGCTCTTCTGTCTAGTTGCCTGGGGTGAAGGAATGTAGACGCCTCCCCTGCCATAAACTGACAGGATTACAAGGGATCATTTTCTAGCCCTGAAAACCGGGGAAGCTTTTGTCCTGTGCTCAAGGGACATCACATCCACAGAGGTCACTGTGAGATGCTGTTCTTCTAGAACAATCGAACAGAGAGTTTTCTTGCCCATCGCTTTGGTAAAGTTCAAAATGCAAGGTAGGGCAAAGTTTTACAAATCTTGAAACCCCAAAACAGGTTTATCCCAAATAAGCATCCTTCATATGGATGCCAAAATTCCAGACAATCCCTTAACTGGTTCAAAGATTACTTTTCCCAGTTGAAATTGCTCTGCTGCCAAGAGTGGATTTCTCAAAAGCCAGGCTTTTATATATTTGCCGTCTTTTTTTTTTTTTATTATTTTTAGGGCTGCACCTGTGGCATATGGAGGTTCCCAGGCTAGGGGTCTAATCAAAGCTACAGCTGCCAGCCTACACCACAGCCACAGCAACGCCAGATCTGAGCTGTGTCTGTGACCTACACCACAGCTCACAGCAATGCCAGATCCTTAACCCACTGAGCAAGGCCAGGGGTCAAACCCGCAACCTCATGGTTCCTGGTCAGATTCGTTTCCGCTGTGCCACAACGGGAACTCCTATATTCGCCATCTTGATTTCTTATGTTTTCTCACCATGGAACTGGTGTTTTATATGACCAATGGCTTCTGTGAAAGATCACTTTCATGTTTTCTCTCAGGTACAATTGATCTTTTAAAGTACATGCTATGAGATTTTAGCCCATTATTATGAGATACTCCGAATTGGTGGAAAGTAGTATTAATGCTTTTGAGTTTTTACTACAGTAATAGAGATACACTTGATTTAAAAGATGAGGGAAGCAGAGTTTTAAAGAAGATCAACCTCTTACTCATGGCCTTTGCATGAGCCCTCCACCTTTCCTAGCATGAGATTTCTGTGATGCTGCTTTAGTGCTCTTAAAACTCACTACTCAGCCATCAAAAAGAACGAAATACCAGCATTTTTTACAACATGGATGGACCTAGAAACTATCATGCTAAGTGAAGTCAGCCATACAATGAGACACCAACATCAAATGCTTCCACTGACATGTGGAATCTGAAAAAAGGACAGACGGAACTTCTTTGCAGAACAGATACTGACTCACAGACATTGAAAAACTTATGGTCTCTGGAGGAGACAGTTTGGGGGGTGGGGGGATGTGCTTGAGCTGTGGGATGGCAATCCTGTGAAATCAGATTGTTATGATCATTATATAACTACAGATGTGATAAATTCATTTGAGTAATAAAAAATTAAAAAAAACTTATTTCTTCAACAAATGTTCATTTATTAACTATCTAAAGACAACTCAAAGAATGTTAAGTCAGCTCATATTTCTACTAGGCCTAAAACTGGATCTGTCCAGTTGGGCAGCTCAGCAGGTGAAAAGTTTTAAGAGTTCTAAGTAAGATGGTAATATTTCCAAAGTGAACAATCTCTCAGATTTTTCTAGAAGCTGTTCAAAGAGTGAGTTCCTTTGGAGGACACCGAAGCCAACGAGCAGAAGTGCACCAGGGCAGGTCTCTGGAGAAGATGGAAGCTCTCAGATGTCTTCTCTGAGCCGGCTGTCCAGATGTCCTATGGCAGCAGTAGCTACATGAGTCTTGGCAGGTTGCGTCTTTACACCACCACAGCCACTGCATTCAGTCGGCAGCTGGGTGATTAATAATGAGGCTGGGGCATTCTGTGTGCTCTGTTCTTTAGGAAGAGGATACCCTCTCCCCTGTTAACATGTGACACAAAGGTCATCACACTGTCCATCCATATGCATCTACGATCTTCCAACCTTTTTCCTTCTAGATGCCTGACCAGCTGGCCAAGCCATTCACTATTTCCCATGGTTCTCATGATTTTCTGACTCTGGGCCACTTCTCTTTCATCATAAAGTGGATGACCAGGTGCATTGCCCATTGGGAGGCTTTTCTCTGACCACATCCTACCAAGGCCACCTTGCAGGGAGCGTGCAGCAGAGTGGCCATCCATTCGCAGTTTGCACCCACCTAACAAGCTCACCCTCTACAAGTAGGTGTGGGCTTTTTCTTCCTCTCATGGGGTCCCCTATACAGCCAGGGATATGAGCCACCAGGGGGTCAGAACAAGTTACAGTGCGTTGGCATCTGGACCACTGTTCATGCCGTCTGCTTGGGCTCAGTAATGCTGCTAGGGCTCAATCCTGGACCAACTGTTCGTCTCATACAGGATGGTTGCTGGACCAGCCTTTATGATTTACCAGGTCTGCCCTGCTTATGATGGACAGACCCAGCTGAACGGCTACTGGGTGTAACAGAGCCCAATAACACACCAGGAGATGCTTTCCAAAACGCATGAAATTCTGTGCTGCTCTTAAACAGCTTGACTCCAGAACGCTGGGGGCCAGCTTTGTGATTCTCTGGCTGGGGCTTGCCATGTGTTCCACACAGCTTCTGTTCCCACTGCTGACACCTCCAACACCAGCTGCAGGGACCTTTCCCACTCGGTCGCATTCAGAGCTGCTCAGTAGCTTTTGGTCCACTTCGTGTTGGAACTAGAGCAGTATTCCCAGCTGTGGAATCTGCTGCTTCTACAACCCAAAGAGGCCAAACACACACTGCGAGTCTTTCTTTGTGAAAGATAGGGCAAGGTACATTGCTTTTGAGGTGCTGTCCTGACCACCAGACCCCTAAAAATTTTTACAAATATGGCAGTGCCATACCACTCATCCACTTCCTGAAGTTCCTACCAAATCTCTACATTCCATTGTAAGACTGGCTTTTTTTCAAGGGAAATTCCAGAAACTCTTGTCTCTCCTTCTTGCCATCGGTTGTCACATTGCAGCATACATAAGAATACACTTGAATGCTTGCCCCAATGTGAATTATCAAGCCCTACCCACAGAGAGTCTGATTCCAAATATATCTGTGTGAGGAATCTGCATTTTGAGAAAGTACCTCCCACCCATGCTTCTAAAGGTCTTCGAGCAAGCTGTTCACTTTGCCTCTTGGCCTGCCTTTCTTCTTTTCTTCTCCACCTGTGACCCGCCCTTGCCCATTCTTCAAGACGCAGCTCCCATCAGTATCACCTCTTTTGTGAAGCTCTTCCTTACTCTCCCCAGGCTGGAATTAGTCCATCAGGATGTCACAGTAATTTTCATGCCCCTTTTCATCTCCATAGTTATTTATGTGAAGTCTCATCTTCCCTCAAGGCTATAAACTTCTGAGATTTTTTTCATGTACCTTTTATCTCCAACAGTCATCCCAATGCTAAGTGTGTGGCAGGCACTCACAGTACACTTCTTGGATGGATCAGTGCATGAATCCTGGGGATCAAGGTGTGAAAATTCTGTGAATTGGTTGAGTTCCATGAGATAAAAAGTTAATATATCAACATTTAGTCCTTTCATTTTCTCACCAAGGGAATAGTATATGCTTTCTCCAGAAATCTCATCCTATACTCTTCTTAATCCCTTTATGGAGCTACAAGATAAGACCTTAATCCCTCAAGGACTGACATTTGATCAGCGCTTACAGACTTTTTCTAAACAGAGAACAGCTTTTTACCTATGGTTTTAAAAAAATGGAAATTTTTCTGGGAAGAATTTTCTATGAATTTCCCATCCATTTCAACAGAGCACTTCTTTTGCTAATTAATTATTGATTTGCTTGACCTGACCCATTTTTGCAGTGCTGCGAGTTCGGGTCCCCGTGGATGCTGGTCTTTAATATCAACTCAAGGCAGAATCAAGTTGTTATGTCAGAGGCGGGGGCCTGGTAGTGGCGTGAATGTCCTTTCTAAAGGTGGTGGAAACAGCAGAATGTCAGCGTGGTAACGGAACTTCTTAGAGTGAACGCTCTTGGTGTTGGGAGAGAACAAATCAAAGAAATCAAAACCTCAGAGCAACAGTTGATGGAACTTGAGAAATTAACAGACTTTTTCAGAGACAGCCTAAGAAACAAAGACCCTCCGACCAGAGTCTTGGTCTTCTCGTGTCATACTTATTAGCTTTACCTGGGTTTTAGCTTCTGAACTGTGCTGGGTCAATTCAACAAATCTACAAAGCACATTCTTATTGGTTCCACTCAACTATGTTCCCACATCAATGAAGAACCCTCGTCGCTTGATGCACCCAAAGGGAAGCTCCTGGTACATTGAAATAAAGTCAATAGGAGTTCCTGTCATGGCGCAGGGGAAACGAATCCAGCTAGTATCCATGAGGATGCAGGTTTGATCCCTGGCCTTGCTCAGTGGGGTCAGGGATCCCGTGTTGCTGTGAGCTGTGGTGTAGGTGAAAGACTCAGCTTGGATCCCATGTTGCTGTGGCTGTGGTTATAAGCTGGCAGCTGTTCTTCCAATTCTACCCCTAGCCTGGGAACTTCCATATGCCATGAGTGTGGCCCTGAAAAGCAAATAAAGTCAATAAAACGTAGGTAACAAAATGAAAAAAATAAATATGGAGCTTTTTCTGTATAATATGTAGTTGATAATTCTCCTAAAAGACCCAAAGAAATTATCTTTTTTGAGTTTACTCATCTAAACAAAATTAAAGACAAAAATCATAATGTTCCCCATAGATTCTAATGTATACTATTACCAAAAGGATAAAGTAAAACCTTCTTCTTAATAAAAGCATGTAAAATGATTTAAAAGATATGTACCATGAAATTACACTAGAAAGCTCCTATTTATTTGAATACAGTCTCTTCAATCTTTCTTTGCCATTTATGAGTAAATATTTGTATCTAAAAAGAAATTTGAATTCTAAAAAGAACAGGAGGCACTGAAGTATACAGAGAGGACCAGATACATTTATCTTATCACTTCTAAAACCCTACAGCTTCCGCCAGTGATTAGGAATTGTAGCACATTTTTTCCCCAGTTCGAAAAGAAAATAATGAGCTATACAAACATTTCCAGGATAATCAAGCAGAAATTTGCTGAAACGAACCATGAAAATTTTTTAACAATGCAAGAAAATAGTCAATGATTTTTAATAGCCATCAAATCACTAATAGCTTCTAAATTCTGCTCCTATAATAGTAGGGGGATGGATGGGGTGAATGAAATGATACATGAAAAAGGAGTGACTCGTCCACCAACCAAATGGCTGTTTACAATAACAAATTGTCAGATTAATCAGCAATTCTTGGGCCAAATAAAAACCACTGCATTACTAAGCATATATATTCTTCTATGCTTTCTTCTAGCATTCCTTATCCTCTTCCAACCAAAATAAATACCTTCTGTCTCCATAAACATGTACATTACACATGGAAAAGGCAGTGAAGGGCACGCTGGAAATTAATGACTTTTTGATTAAGGTCCTTGTGAACCTGCTTTAACATCACAGTACTCCTAGGAGGAGTAACATGCGTGGGGAGTGGTCACCATATTGAAAATTTGTCTATCGGATCTTTCTTCTCTGCGACCCAAGCTACAAGAGAGGAAGTGGGATATTCAAGAAGTGGAGGGAGGAACCTCAAAGACAAGCAGCCCACCACACACTTTCTCCAGCCCCGACACCCAGCGCTTGCATTGCTCGCCAGCGCCCAAGAGAGCCTCAGTGCAAGCACAGTTCCAGCAAAATTACCTTTCATTGCCACCACCAGCTACACAGACAAAGGAAGGACCAAATTCTTGTCTTTGTGACAAATCTGGGCATGCATCAATGGAAACCAAGCACAATAAAAGTTTCCTTGGTGAAAAGGATGAAGGCGGTGACTCTCTGCCATCTAATGGGTTCAGGTCCCAAAAAAGAAATTGTTTTTTCCCAAAAAGAAATTTTGACCTGACCTATAAACCAGGGGCTCTGGTCTAATGGATCTAATTCATTTCACCTTATGGGAATTTGTGGTTATTTCTTTATTGCTAGATGCAAACATTACCTATCCTGGACCAAGAATGGAGCCTCAGTTACTCCCTAAGCAGAGGAGACTGATGTGGTGGTGGTGGTTTTCTCTAGACATAACAGCCAAGAGGTAGCCAATGATATCGTACATGGATGACACAGTGACTGGCTTTCCAAGAGATGAAAATAGATTCGCACAGCTGTAGATACAGACTTTCTGTACTAAATAACTCTATTTCATCACCATGGAGAACTTACCCAGTGGAGCTCTACCCTGCAGCAACTACACCTGCAAAAGTTGCTTTATTTTCAAGTGTTCCAAGCTCTAGATGAGTATTATTTGGGAATGTGGCCAGTGAAAGGAGAGGTGGCAGGTTCTGAGTATAAAGTGTTCAAAAGTCATGACCCCATTATAACAGCTATTCCAGGCAAGTTCAAGTATACACCCTAGGTCAGGATAGTCTATAACTTGCTGTGAGGACCAAAAAAAAAAAAAAAAAAAAAAAAAATGGGCCCTTTATGACAGCTGCTAAACAAAGACTCTCATACACACATTCCATCTGGTTCCAGCTTGTCCATATCTTTCTGCCATCAATACTTTGAAGATTTAAAAGGTAATGATTTTTACTCCAAAACATTACCCTTGAAGTTTATTTCTCTAAGCCTCACCCTGCCTGTCCACCATACCACTAATATGTTTGCTGGCATGCAGGAAATTCAGTTAAAAAGTAAAAGACGTTTGGATGCTAACCAATGCTTACACTGCAGCTGGGTGCGAGTCTTTCAAAGGCCTCAAAAATGTGCATATTGTTGATCTACTACTTTCATTTCTAATAATTTTTCCAAAGAAAATAACTAGAGATTTGTGCAAGGATTTAGCTACAAGGGTTCTTATTCAAGAGTTATTTTATAATATAAGAAAATAAGCCAACCACCTGAGCATACAGCTGTATAAAATCTTTAAATAATTTGTGTGCATGTGTATGCATTAGAATATTTTTCTATCATTTAACAGTAATAACTATCTCTAAACAAATAGGAAAATATAGTGTAGCATTCAGTGGAAAGGCTTGGAAGGCAACATTTTGTACCATATAAACCATCAGGGAGAAAAAACTGAAAGAACACACACTCGACTCTAAAAGGAATTATTTATGAGTATTGGAACTAGGAAATGTTTTCTATAGTCTTTTCTCTGCTTTTCTGTATTTTCCAAATAATCTGAAATAAATAGGTATTAGTTTCCTACTCAGAAAAAGTAATTTCCACAACAATAAAGTAAATTGGGGAGCATAGATGTCAGTGGTTGGAAGCTATGAGCTCTTTGAGAACAAAAGTTTGCAGATTAAGGTGTGTGTTGACTTTGTATTGTATTAAACAGAAATACGTGCCATTGCTACGTCTGTGTTCACAAATTCCTGAAGTGGTTAAAGGCAAATACGTTTTTCCAGGATGTTTTGGATGAGTATTTAATGTGGCTGGTGGGTCGAAGCAAACAGCCAAGGAATAAAATGTTAGCCAAGGAGCAATCTGCAGGCAATAACCATTTCCTGCAGGTGCTGTGCTCAGAAATCCTGGGCATGAAAACTAAGGTTGACAATTCCTTTGACCATAGACATGGACTGACTTTCCTTCTGTTCCAACACGCCATGGCCCACACCACCAGGTTCCAGGGACATTCATGCCCTGTGGACTCAGGACAGTGGGTGACATGGCAGCAGAGCCGTCCAGAATACCCAGGGCTGGTCTGTTTCCAAGGGCCAGCACTAATCCCTGCACACCCGTGCAGACAGGAAATGAGACATTTTAAACTCTAAGAGAAAGACAGGTTCCTCAGAATGCAGATGGCTGGAGAAGAACATATAAACAGCAGGAGACTCTGGGAAGAACCAAAGAACCATTTGATTCTTGGTTTTTGGAGCCAGCAGAGCATCAAAGCCTTTGCACCAAATCCCAGCCCCACCACTGACATACAGAGCACCTTCAGACATGTGGCCCAGACCTCAGCTTCCTCGACCACAAACTGGAGATACCGCTTGATTCTCACATTCATGGTAGTTATGTTCTATGAAGTAGCTGCCACACTGAAGTTGCGGGCCTGGAACCATCCACCCTACAAGAAACACAGGATTAGTTTGCTGTGAGTCTCTGGTCACAATACTCTCAGCAACCCATCAGTACCCAACCTTGTTTTATGTATGTTTTGCTTAAAGGCACCTTATTTAATATACATCATTGTTGACTTGTTGACAAACTCTGGGACTTGTGCCTACACGAAACTTCTCTGACGCACCCAGTCTCCCCATGGGGACACATCATGGCCTTCTTGTTCTTAACTATCTTTGTTTGGTTTGTGGGTTTTTGTTTGTTTTTATCCAAAACAAACAGTTTTTTTAATTGAAGTATAGTTTATTTACAATGTTGTGTTAGTTTCAGGTGTACAGCAAAGTGATATATGTACAGCACATATATAATATATACACACACATATACACACACACATATATATTCTTTTTCAGATTCCTTTCCATTGTAGATTACTACAAAGTATAAAATACAGTTCCCTGTGTTCTATAGTAGATCCTGTGGTCTACCTATTTTGTATTTAATAGTGTGTATCTGTTAAACATACTTCTAATTTATCCCTGCACCCCTTTCCTCTTTGGTAACCGTAAGTTTTCTGTCTGTTTGTTGCTGTTTTGTAAATATGCTCCTTTGTATCATGTTTTTAGATTCCACATATAACTGATATCATGTGATATTTGTCTTTCTCTGTCTGACTTACTTCACTTAGTATGATAATCTCTAGATCTATCCATGTTGCTGCAAATGGATTATTTCATTCTTTTTTATGGCTGAGTAATATTCCGTTGTGTATATACCACATCCTCTTTATCCATTCATCTGTGAATTAACATTAAAGAGGTCCATGACTTGACTATTGTAAATAGTGTTGCTATGAACATTGGGGTGCATGTATCTTTTCAAATTAGAGTTTTCATCTGTTTTGGATAGGTGCCCAGGAATGGGATTGCTGGATCAAATGGTAGCTCTGTTTTGTTTTTGTTTTTTTTTTTAAGGAATTTCCATGCTATTAGGAAAACTCGTTAGCACTGTGCTTAGGGGTCATTTTAAACAATGAAATCACCAACACAAAGCACAAAAATGCAAAAACAGCACCACAGGGACCCCCCCCAAAAGGCACTTGTTTACAGTCTGAGGCCGAAACAAAAAGGCAGAGTATGGCCTTGTTGCACCTCGTCTGGGAGCATGTGCAACAAACAAGTCAGGTTTTTGCCTACTCTGTGCAGGTGCCTGTCCACAAATGACCACCAAAGTGTGTCAGGCATCCAGGTAGGGTCACAAGTAAATTTTAGCAAGTAGGTGAATTTGCAAATATAGAAGCTTCAAATTGTAAAGATCAATGACCATAATAGTACCTGCTTCAGCAAGCTGTTGTAGAGATACATGAAGTAGTTCATGCCAGGCATTTAGCGCATATATACCAAGTATGTGCTGGAAGAAAACCCTGCTTTTGTAAAATATTTGAAGCCTCTGTTAAGGTGTTAGGCATATATTATGCATATTCCCACATAGTCTAGAAAGACGATTACAAAAAAACCTACTGTTGACTTTACCTGATAAACCTGTACAATTTTTTTTGCCATGATTTTTTCTGAATGCACTTAAAACAGTTCACACAAGGTATTTATTTTCTGTAGCAGGTTTGATGAGTTATAATTAAAACCTTTGGGAGACCTGGGAGGGGGAGCAAATTAACTGTTTTACCATAAAAACTACCCTGATAGAAATAATTAACCCTTACTCAGGAGGAAATAGGGCTATTTCCTCAATAAAACTCCTCAACAGGACTCAGTAAAGAGTGCTTCGGTGTAAATTTTTTTAAAAAAACATTAGGAACTACCTTGTTTGGCATCTATTTTTACTTCGTTGTGACAGTAAACACAAGGGAGCCTCTTTATTGGGCATGGAAATCCTTGCCAGAGAGTAAATATTTAATGATTATGTAAGGAGCTATAAACACAATTTCCTGAGAGATTTTCTAGGAAGACGGTTACCCACCTGAGCCAAATAGATGGAGAGGGTTTTTAAAAACCAAGCTTCCTTCCAAATGTGACAAGGTGAGCATTTTCTTCTAAATCATTCTTCCCAACTCTCTGCAACCTTTGAAACCTCTCCTCTTTCCAGGTTCGGGTTCAAAACTTTGCCAGCTTTTGCTGTCCTCATCGTCATCATTCTTGTCTGAAATGTTTGTGAAGCAGGAGTTCCTGTTGTGGCTCAGAGGTTAAGAACCCACCTAGTATTCATGATGATGCACATTTGATCCCTGGCCTGGTTCAGTGGGTTTAGGATCTGGTCGCAGATGTGGCTCAGATCCGGCATCGCACAGGCCTGCAGCTGCAGCTCCAATTCAACCCCTAGCCTGGGAACCTCCATATGCCACAGGTGTGGCCCTAAAAAGCAAAACATGAATAAATAAAAATAACCAAAATGTTTGTGAAGCTCTATCTACGGTGTCTATACCATTCCTGTCAAGTAGCTCAACTCCCAGACCGGCTCTTCCTCTGCTCCTGACTCTGTTTACAGGATCCACCTTTCTTGCAGTTGCTCAGGCTCATAACCTTGGTTGCACCTTTTCTTCTTCCTCCTCATTGCCACATGCCAATGCCATCCAATTACTTCATCCTGATGACACTGCATCTGCAGCGTGTGCCACCTACGTGCCCGTCTCTCCATCCCTGGTCCTGTTCCTAGTTGAGTTCCCCAGTCCTTGCTGCTGGAGCCAAGGCAATAGCTTCAGTAGCTTTGTAACACCCTCCACCATCTCCCCCAGACCATCCTCCCCACGGCCACCAAATTCACTTTTGTAAAGGACTGATTGGGTATCACACCCCCGCTCAGAATTCTTCAATGGCTCCCCAGAGCCTGGGAATAAAGGGCTGACTCTCCTTTGCTTAGCAGGGAGCATCTTTGGGGGCCTGTCTGCAATCCTCCTTCACACCCACAGCCCTCGCAGCTGCCGTCCGTGAAGCCTGGGTCGAGCCAAAGCTTCTCTCCTGGCACCCAGCAATCCCGACCCTGGACCCCTCCCACGACCTTCCTCCCACTCACATTTTCCTCTCTGCCAGCTCTCAGGGGCTCCATGGCTAAAGTCATCTCAGGCTCAACTCAGATGCCACTTCCTCCCTGACACCGCTCTGATTTCAGGCCACCACTGTCACCCTGCCCCCAAGGGCACAGCACAAGCTCTGAACCAGGCGACAGCCTTGCTTTGTGTGATTCAGGTATTTCAGTGCCAGAGTCTTCAACTCTGTGGAGAGTTTTGTCTACCCTTTGGGAGGAAATGGGAACTGAAACATTCAAAAGGAATGAAATCGGAGGTGGAAAAATACCAAATGTATCCCAGGAGTGTGGCAGGGAGGAGGAAAACAGAGGGCCTTTTATTGAGTAATCACTTCCAAATCTCTACGTTTTTTTCCTCTAGGCAATCATTTTCTGGAAGAGAACTGAAGAACGATGCCTATCTTTTTTCTTTCTTTCTTTTTTTTTTTTTTTTTAGGGCCACACCCACAGCATATGAAGGTTCCCAGGACAGGAGTCAAACCAGAGCTACCACTGCCGGCCTACACCACAGCCACAGCAACACCAGATCTGAGCCACATCTGCGACCTATACCACAGCTCACAGCAACACCAGATCCTTAACCCACTGAGCGTGGCCAGGAATCGAATCTGCATCCTCGTGGATGCTAGTCAGACTCGTTTCCCCTGAGTCACGACGGGAACTCCGTAAAAGGCCTAATCATTTATCCATAGGCAGGGAATTATCCTCCTCCACTATTTTAGATAAAATGGGGAAGGCCATTTGGGCTCTGAAAACATCCCAGTTACCAGCAGCAGGGTTTCTGATGAGAGGGTTCCTGAGGAAGGACCTGGTGAGCAAAGAGGTCATCTTGTTCCAGGAGGGAACCGGCTCCTTGGCTGCAGGATGCGGACCTGCAGTGCTTCAAGACAGCACGGTCCCGTGCGGATGAAGACCTGACGGCCCAGGTGCAGCCTTGAGGGTAACTGGTTCCCTGTAAAAGGCCAAGGTGAGGAAAGAATTTTTAAAAATTTTTTATTATAGTCGATTTACAATGTTCCTTCAGTTTCTGTTGTACAGCAAAGTGACCCAGTCAGTTGCCCATTCTTTTTTTCTCATACTATCTTCCATCATGCCCCACCCCTAAAGACTGGACATGGTTCCCTGTGCTGCACAGTAGGACCCCACTGCTTATTCATTCTGAATGTCATGGTTTGCATCTACCAAGCCCAAACTCCCCATCCATCCCACTCCCTCCCCCTGCCCCCCCCAAAAAATGAGAGAATTTACGACCCTAACCCCCACCAATGATGGTATTAATAGATACAGCCTTGGGGAGGGGCTTAGGTCCTGAAGGCAGAGCCCTCAGAATGGGATTAATGCCTTTTTTTTTTCTGGCCCCCCTGAGGCATATGGAGTTCCCAGGGCAAGAGATGGGATCAGGTCAGATCCTGGCTGCAGTTTCCATCTACACCACAGCTGCTGCAATGCCAGATCCTTTAACCCACTGTGCCAGGCTGGGGATGGGAACCTGCATCCTGGAGCTGCAGAGACACCGCAATCCCATTGTGCCACAGCAGGAACTCCATTAATGCCTTATTTAACAGGGCTCCAGAGAGTTCCTATCCTTTCCATTGTGTGAGGACACAACCAGAAGGCCTGGCCGTGAGCCAGGAAGGGGCCTTTGTGAGACCGTGCTGGCCCCTCCATCTCAGACCTCCTCCAGAACTAAATAAATGTGGTTCATAACAGCCCAAATGGACCAAGACATAGTCTTACCTATTTTGGGCCAATGATTTCAGGAAAGAACCATGTTCAGATATAGAACAAACTATAAAAGGGAAATTTTTTTATTTGTACCACTTATTAGGTTACAAAGATTCATTCTGCACACTGTTCTAAAATATCTCCTGGGGAGTTCCCGTCGTGGCGCAGTGGTTAACGAATCCGACTGGGAACCATGAGGTCGCGGGTTCGGTCCCTGCCCTTGCTCAGTGGGTTAACGATCCGGCGTTGCCGTGAGCTGTGGTGTAGGTTACAGACGCGGCTCAGATCCCGCGTTGCTGTGGCTCTGGCGTAGGCTGGTGGCTACAGCTCCGATTGGACCCCTAGCCTGGGAACCTCCATATGCCGCGGGAGCGGCCCAAAGAAATAGCAAAAAGACAAAAAAAAAAATAAATAAATAAAATATCTCCTGGATTTGGCTGTATGGCAGTGTTCATTATTCAGGGGTGGTGGGATCAGTTTATTTTTTTGTTTGTTTTTGTCTGGCTGTAGTTTTTCATGTTTTTATAACAAACAATGTTAGCCTCTAGGACAATGGTTCTCAATTCTAGATGCACCCTATAAGGGTTTTAAAAAATTGCTGGCCTGCCCCCAGCAATCTGGTTAGTCTGTGGTAAGACTCCACTGTCGGTATTTTTTATTTTTGGCCGCTCCTGCAGCATGCAGACGTTCCGAAGTCAGGGATCAAACCCATGCCACGGCGCTATCCAGAGCCACAACAATGACAATGCCAGATCCTTAACCCTCTGAGCCACCAGGCAACTCCTGGCTGTCTGTATTTTTTTAGTTCTTCCAGTGAGCCTGCTGGGTTGAGGACATGGACCCTCTCCTCTGCAGCCCACCTCCTTCACTCTATCCTAGGAAGGAAGATTTTTGAGATGGAGTCAGGAAGTTGACATGAGCCCATAAGGAGAAACTCTGCTCCCTCCTCTTTTTCCTCTGGCTGGTGGGATGGGATCTTGCTCCAGTGAAAGGCAAGTTCCCAGCTTACGTGTGTGCAGTGGTGCCCAGGTATATGCAGGGCAAACAGGCCTTGGTTCCAGCACAGTCCCACACCCAGCCTGAGAGAAGCCTTGGCTTCCAGGAGACCCAGTCCAGATCTGGCTCTTCTGCATGGGTTCTTGGGGCTGGAGCCCAACTAAAGAGAATGTCTTTCTCTACAACTTGCTATGACCATTATTGCCTGGGATTCAATAACTCTCCCCCAGACTTAGCTGGGTCAACAGAGGATTCAGGAATCTATGCCCCTTAATCAAATACCATTGAGTATCACCCTGTGAAACCTTGACTGTTCACAAACATGTCTTGTTTTTGTAATAAAATAATTTCAGGAGTTCCTATGGTGGAGCAGCAGTAATGAACCCAAACGGTGTCATGAGGACTCGGGTTTGATCCCTGGCCTTTCTCAGTGGGTTAAGGATCCAGCCTTGCCATGTAAGCTGTGGTGTAGGTCAAAGATGCAGCTCCAGTCTGGTGTTGGTGTGGCTGTGGCATAGGCCGGCAGCTACAGCTCCAATCCAACCCCTAGCCTGGGAACTCCCATATGCCACAGGTGTGGCCCTAAAAAGACAAAAAATAAGAATAATAATTTCAAAGTAAAAGAAAACTACTGCTCATTTGGTGAATGAGGATGAGCACAGCTCATTTCTGTTACCCAGCAAATAATCCAGGAGAAACCTGCCATTCCCTGGCCGTTGTTGAGCCTGTGGTTCACTGGGCAGTGTTTCTACATGAGACTTAATGAAGACGGCATCGGAAAGAAAGTGACGGAGGAATAAAGAGAAGTTTCTGTGATGTTGGTAGAACCTGTGTTAATGAACCAAAAAGCATAAAGGATGAAATAAAAGGAGTGGAGGAAAACATGCTTTAGTCACGAGATGATTAAAATGTGGAGAGGGAGTTCTTCCCTTGAGTAAATATTGCACAGAACCCGCCGGGCCCTGAGCTGCCAAATGACCCAATGGAAAAGAACCTGTTGCTTAAACACGAAGCCCAAAACTGCCTACTGCTGTTTCAATACTAAAGGGCCAACGTACTATCACAAAATCTAAAGGGGTCTGTGAATTTTCTGTTTGGCTAGAATTTTGAGAAGCCGAAATAACTTAAAATGAGTGGCCCATCAGCCAAAGTGGGGAATTTTCATGCGTTCTGAATGTCCAATGAATATTCCTGACTTGTATGTGTAGTGCTTCCATGACTTATTTCATTTACATTTTTTTGTTTCTTTTTTTGTTTTATAGAGCCACACCCACAGCATATGCAAGTTCCCAGGCTAGGGGGTTGAATCAGAGCTACTGATGCTGGCCTACACCACAGCCATAGCAACCCTAGATCTGAGTCGTGTCTGAGAACTACACCACAGCTCACGGCAACACTGGATCCTTAACCGAGGCCAGGGATCGAACCCACAACCTCAAGATTCCTAGTCATATTCGTTTCCGCTGTGCGACGACGGGAACTCCACATTTACGTTTTTAGGATCGACCTGTTTTCCTCCACATAATTTCTCAGAAATCCTTTAGATTTTTTAAGTTCAGTAATAGTAATGAAAATAATGTAACCATTAAATAAACATTAGTATAAATAGCACCATCCTAAGTACTTACAGATATTACTTCATCTATTCTTACAACTGCTGTGAAGTAGGTGTTACTAACTCCATCCTGAAGATGAAACTTAGAGAAGCTTAAATCACTTGTCTACAGTCAAATGTTAGTTACATAACCAGGAGTTCCCGCTGTGGCACAGTGGGTTAAGAACCAGACTGCAGTGGCTCAGATCACCATGGAAGTGAGAGTTCCATTCTTGTTGCTGCAGTTGCAGCTCACATTCTGTCCTTGGACAGGAATCTTCCATATTCTGTGGGTGTGGCCACAAATATAAAAAAAATAAAAACTAAAAATAATAAAAAATTAGTAACATATCCAGACCTATGCACCTCTAGTAAACTATATTAATATTAATCCTACTTATTAATTGCAGCACCCAGAGCATTTTCGATGAATTAAGTTAATGAATGCAATCTTCTCCATCATATTGGAATCATAATCTCCAGAAAAACTGGAAGGAAACTCAAAGAGTTCTGAATAACAGAGTATTAGCAAAATCATTTCAATTGTTTTTGAAAATTGAGAACCAAAGACAGGGAGTTCCCCGGTGGCCTTAGTTGTTAAGGATTCGGCATTGTCACTGCTGTACCTCAAGTTTGATCTTTGGCCTGAAAACTTCCACGTCCCACTGACTCGGACCAAAAAAAACCCTGAGAACCAAAGAGAAAAAAATAACTTTCTCCAAGGTCACACACAAAATGATGAAATGATGTGTGTGAGAGAATATACACATATTAATTTTCCCAACAATCTGATCAGATAAATACTAATATCCCCATTTTAAAGGCTCCAGAAGAGTTGAATAAACTTGTCCAAGGTCACAGAACTATTACGTGTGGGAGTTTGAATTCAAATCTACAATTACCTAACTTGAATGCCTGCATTTTTTAACTGCTCTGCTGTAATGTCTCCCAAATAGTCAACTCCAGAGCAAGTATTTGGGTCAGAGGAAAGATAGGTAATCTTACTACAAAAATGGAGTTTTGTGTATAGAAAGGTGAAACATTTAGGGAGCAGCATTTCCCTTTTTTACACTGGAGCACACAGAGGAGCCCCATGGACTTGACAGGGTTATGCTCTGAGGTTTGCCCAAGTCAACAGCCCCCCCCCAAGGATGGTCCCGAGATCAGATGAATCAGAGAGATGGGGAAGATGGAGAGGAAGAAACTCTTTACTCAACAGATTTCATCATCAGCGCCCAAGAGCTAAGAGTCCAAGTTTAAAGTTGTAATAAGCACATTAAAATGAGGAGGCAGAAACTCCGAGCAACTGCAGACTCTCCCCCTCCATCTGCATCTAGAAGGAAAAGACCTGGAGAGGCTGAGAGATAACAATGCTGCTGTCTGGCATTGTTATTGTTATTTGGTTGGTTTTCGTATTATTTTTAAAACTCTGTATATGATGAGAAAAGTGGTGATTAACTACAGACAAAATGGAAAACATGATGTTCTTCCTCAATTTCTCTTTTAAAAAAACAGCTTCTGTCCCAAGCGAGGTTTTGGCACAATTCTTTGAAGATTACTGTGAAAGCCCTCGAGAAGCCTAGATCAGAGGAAGCAGACTTTTTTGTCAACCCCCGAATATCTGAATTCCAACAATGAACAATTCGGATATGAATTCAAAGGAAGTTTATAATGTTGAGAGAAAATAGTTCTGCAATAATGCAAGGGAGCCCTGAAAACCTGCTTCCCGAGGGATTTATCTCCCTTTTTGTGCAAAGTTAAATGAGAAGTTGATGAAAGTCTATGGCTTAGAACACCGAAAAAAAAATTCAGGCTTGACAGTTCTTCCCATTTCCTTCTAAACTAAATTAGCTACTTTTTGGGTGCATTTTTTTTTTTTTTTAAGAAACCATAGTTGCATATAGTAAAAACAGAGACTGTAGGCAGTTGTTTTCCATACTGGCCTGGTGACTTTCTTATCTATTTATTTTCAGTCACTGCTCTAAATTTAGACATTCCATCCAACTTCACTAGATTGCAAATTCTCCTAGATACAAGAGTAAAAATATGGTAAAACTTGTCCCTGATTCAAAATCCTCTTTAAAAAGGTTTGTTACATATACCCAGTCATTTGGTAAGTAGAAATGAAAGTTAATTTCCACTGCCTGCAAAATATGATGTAGCACCCCAAAAATGAAACTGTAACTAACTGGACTCTTGAATTCACTTGAAAATGTTGCAGACAGCCTATTTCGATTCTCCATTACCCCCTCTCAAGGCTAAATCAATATAATATCTTTTTGGAGTTCCCATTGTGGTTCAGTGGCAACGAACCTGACTAGTATCCATGAGGACGCAAATTCAATACCTGGCCCTACCTAGTGGGTTAAGAATCCAGCATTGCCGTGAGCTGTGGTGTAGGTCCAAGATGCAGCTCAGATCTGGTGTTGCCATGGCTGTGGTGTAGACTGGCAGCTGCAGCTCCGATGGACCCCTAGGCTGAGAACTTCCATGTGCTGCTGGTAGGACCTTAAATAATAATAATAATAATAATATCTTTTTTTTTTGTCTTTTTTGCCATTTTTTTGGGCCGCTCCTGAGGCATATGGAGGTTCCCAGGCTAGGGATCTAATTGGAGCTGCAGCTACCGGCCTACGCCAGAGCCACAGCAGCACAGGATCCGAGCCGCGTCTGCGACTTACACCACGGCTCACGACAATGCCAGATCGTTAACCCACTGAGCAAGGGCAGGGATCGAACCCACAACCTCATGGTTCCTGGTCGGATTCGTTAACCACTGCGCCACGACGGGAACTCCATATCTTCGTTTTGATACTAAGTACAGAAAAGAAAAAAAAGGACTTATTTATTTGGGTGTTTAGACAAAGGGACAGAGAGTTGCCCTTCCGCTTATCTCCTAATACTGGTCTTCAAATGAAAGTTTCATGACCTGAGATTTCTTCTTCAATACAGATAGGACTGAAAATAACTGAGAAGTTATGATTGTTTGTTCTCTCATCTTGAATTTGTACCTGACCAGGGAGATACCATTTCTTGACTTTAATTTGGGTGAAGTTTTAGTGCCTAATTGAGTCTCAGACGGAAGGTGAGAAAGTCAGATGTGAAAGAAACAAGCCCCACCTCCTGGCTGCCATTCTAAATCTTCTTATAGTGCACCCCCCCCCATATCCTCTGCCACCCTCAAACCCCAGCCCATCAGAGAAAGAGTAGCTTTCTAGTCCACTCGTCTTTGTCCTCAAAGGCAGAAAGCTTTCCAGTACACTTGGAAAGAAAAGATTTGGCAATAGTGGAAATCAAAATATTTCTCTAGCCAGCACAGAATTATCTATAACCCATTGTATCCTTCCAAGCCAATGTGCACTCGCTTAATAAGCCCTGTGCTTCTCTTTCTCATTGAGGGGAGAAAATATAGTAGTATTTTATACTGGAAAATCTGCATACACCGTCTAACAGTTGCTGCATCTTTTTCTTCCCAGCACCAAGCCTAGATCATTATTAACGGAACTTCTACATCTACTTATCAATAACATTTGCAAGTACGTCGTGATCCCCAGTTTATTCATCAATAGATAATTCAAAGTATAGCTTCGATGTACCCACTACATTTTGTATTTATAAATGTTTATACAGTGTTTGATTTGTCCCCAAGACCAGACATTGACAACCATCATATTTATGTCTTATCAATATGAACATGCACATGTAAGCGATGAGATGTAATGACCAGAATGCTTTCTACTATCCCCAAGTGGAGAAGACAGGTGAATGAAGGTTTACGGGATCATAATAAAAAGGCTACACTAGCATAAAGTTATGTACGTGATGCCTCTTTAATCTACATCTGAATTTTGTGGCAAAGGAAAATAAACCATGCTAAGTGGGGACTGCACTATCCACAGTAGTTGGTAGTTGAAAGTAAGGGAGAGTTGAGGTAGGGATGAATTTCAGAATAGAATGTGTTAATGGAATGTGGGGTTGGGTGGGGAATGTGGAACAGATGCCATTTGTCACCAATATCTGTCAACACTGGGGGGAAATCAAGAACATGAGATCTCAATTTGACCTCTTTTTTTCTTTTTTGGTCTTTTTAGGGGTGCACCAGCAGCACATGGAAGTTCCCAGGCTAGGGGTGAAATCAGAGCTATAGCTGCTGGCCTACACCACAGCTCACAGCAACGCCAGATCCTTAACCCACTGAGTGAGGCCAGGGATCGAACTCACGGCCTCATGGATACGAGTCGGGTTTGTTACCACTGAGCCACAATGGGAACTCCCTGAATGTGACTTTTTGAACCATTGATTTCTTAACTGAAATAAACAGCATGTTCTCCTCCCTGTGGCCTCTTGGGAAGATTTTTGTGAACTACTTTTCCGTTCACAAACTGACAGTTAAATAATATGTGTTGAAAGCACTGTAAGAAATCAAGACCGCATTGTTCCTGGTCCTCCTCATTTCCGCCCCTTCTTATCTCTTCCCTGGCTCAGTCACTTCTCTTTTTCTTTCACTTGCTCTGTTCTGGTCAATCATGAAGAGACTTGTCTATTTTATGCTTTAGTTCATTTCCATGCATTAATCCTGTTTCTGAAAATTAAATAAGTCCGTGAAAGGCAAAAAAAAAAAAACAGATACCCAAACAAGGAAAATTAAGTGACTAAAACCAGAGAGTCAGTTTTAGGAATTGTCTTTTGCTAATCTAATCCTGAAAAGAAAATTAGTTTACCTTCATGTGTCTCCTTTGTCCATTTGCAAAAACCATGTTGCATTTCTGTGTTTCTGTTTTTCGAAAGTCATAACGAACAGAATCATTTACCTAGTATTTAGCATTTACAATGAAAATAACTGCTTGAATCTCAGCAACACCTGGTGGCAGAGGAATTCTTGGTCTCCCATTTAATAGATGAGCAAACCACGGGTGTAGAGGTCGTAATTCTTTCAGGGTCATTTCTGATTATACATCCTGGGTTCTCTTCACTGTGCTATGCTGCTTCTAAGGACTGGTTATAAATCACCAGCTTCCCTGGGTGACTGAGGCACCAGCACCTACGTTTTAGCCCAGTAGGCTGTGGGGAAATGCGGGAAGATCCTCCTTGGCGTCTGAGGTAGAGAAGAGGGAGAGAGCTGTCTCAGCGCAGGCTGCCCTAAACGAAAGACCATAGACTGGGGGGTTTAACCACAGATGTTTGTTTTCTTGCAGTTCTGGAGTCTGGCTAGTCCAAGGTCAGAGTCTGGCAGTGTTCAGTTCCTGGTGGAAGCTCTATTCCTGGCTTTCAGAAGGCTGCTTTCTCATTGTGTCCTCAGGTGGGGGGGGGGGCAGGGGCAGGATGGAAGAGGGAAAGGGAGGGAGTCAGGGAGGGATGGAGGGAAGAGAGAGGAGGGAGGGAGAGAAAGAGAGAAGAGAAACCAAGCCCTCCATCTCTTCCTCCTCTTATAAGGGCACCAAATCCCATCATGAGGGTCCCACCCTCATGACGTCATCCAAATTCAATTCTCCACAAAGGCGCCAGCTCTAAATACCATCACCTTGGGGGTTAGGGCGTCACCATATAATTTTTTGGAGGGGCACAAACATTCAGTCCACATCAGTTGAATGCAAATGTATCTGCAGGCTAAATTACAGAACACAGTAATTAGTAGAATAAGAGAATTTTAGGATGAACTCAAAAATCATCTGGTCAATTTCTCTCTTTACAGAAGACAAATGGGGGAAAATTACATGCTCACCCATGGTCAGTTTATCATATGTACTTGTTTCTCTCCCATGTTCCTTCTACAGCTTATAGCTAATCTCACACCCAGGTACACTGCCTTCTTTTCTCACTCTTTGGTTCCCTCAGTTTCCCACCATCTGATTTACACCTTCACCATTTTACGGAATTGTCTCCTACTTAGCCAAACCCATTCTTCAGAACACAACCTATAAGAGAGATTTCTCCAGGAACCATTTTCCTGTAGCCCCCAGACTATCAGAAGCAAGATCACGCTCAGAGTCTGGCCCTTCCTGACAGATGAGATGAACACAAACCCCTGCCCATAGACGATGGACATTCCACTCCACACCCTCCCCACCCCAGACATACCTGCAGAGCCCAGGAGCACTTACGTTCTAGGCAGATCCAGCTCCCAGTTCCTGCTGCCACTAAATCAGCTCAGCTTTAGGAATGTCTCTGTGATCTGTGTTGTTCAGGACTGGGTCCGTTCAGGTGTAGGTTAAAGACTTCTTCCTCAGCATTCACTAGCCACCACTCAAAACATCTGTGTGATAGAGAATGTGAATTGATTATTTGGAAAGATGGAGGAATCTATTTTGCAACATTGGTAACAGTTTAATATCATATGGGGGTGGATCTGTAAAGGCCACGGCCACTTCTGGAATCTGAACTTGAGCCTCTTGCATTGTGTCCAGCCTTCCTGTCTTCTTCTCTTCCCCAACAGCCCCCCTCCCACCCTCAGCCCCAGCTTAATGTCCAAGTGCATCTGGCTGGAAAGTTTGACTGTCTTCCCCCCCCCGCCCCTTGGGTTCTGCTAAATCATGCTCTCTTCTCACACCATGGTTCACCTTGCACTGAAAGACAGTTCCCTCCCTAAGAGCAGTTCTGGCTCCTGGTCTCAGGAAATCAAGGTTCTGTCCCATTTCACCAGGCTAAGTCTAAGGGCTACCAGCAACTAGACCTTCTGATCCCAGCCATGGCTTTTCTGCTATCTCTACTTCATTTAATAAAAGGCAACACATTTTCAAACATCCAAAAGCCATGCCTGCAGAGAGTTAAGCAGTTCACTGGGCCCTTGACAGGAGGGGCTGTCTACTGTGTCACCATGAGTATCCCTGCATTGACACCTCTCCCTGACTTAGTTTTCTCTTCTGATACTTTGAGTCCCATCCCTGGGACCACTCCCAGGCAGCTGCTTCTGGTTCCTTCTGGTACATGTTACCTGGCACCGTTGCTCTTTTGGTATATGCTTCTTCCCTCCCACAGCAGGGAAACTGTCCCTGGGAAAGCCCATATATTGGACTTACTAGACAAAGACTTCAAATCACTTATTTTACAAATTTATGAAGAACCAAAGAAAATCATGTCTAAAGAACTAAAGGAGGAGTTCCCATCATGGCACAGTGGTTAACGAATCTGACTAGGAACCATGAGGTTGCGGGTTCGATCCCTGGCCTTGCTCAGTGGGTTAAGGATCTGGCATTGCCGCGAGCTGTGGTGTAGTTTGCAGATGTGGCTCGGATCCCGCTTTGCTGTGGCTCTGGCGTAGGCCGGCAGCTATAGTTCTGATTAGACCCCTAGCCTGGGAATCTCCATATGCTGCGGGAGTGGCCCTAGAAAAGGCAAAAAAAAAAAAAAAAAAGAACTAAAGGAGAAGATGTGGACAGTGTCTTACCCAATAGAAAATATAAACAGAATTATTTTTAAAAAAACAAGTAGAAATCCTGGAGTGGAAAAGAAAAGAAAAATTAATTAAAGAGGCTCAACTGTAGATTTGAGTAGAAAGAAGAAATAATCAGCAAACTTAAAGATAGATCAATTGAGATTATCCAGTCTAAGGAACAGAAAGAAAAACCAATGAAGAAAAATGAACAGAACATCAAGTATCCCAAAATATGTAAAATTGGAGTCCTAGAAAGAGGAGAAAGAGAAGCAGGGCAAAAGAGAATATTGGAGGAAATACTGATCCAAAACTTCCCAAATATAACAAAAGCATTATTCTACACATCTAAAAAGCTCTATAGGAGTTCCCGTCGTGGCGCAGTGGCTAACGAATCCGACTAGGAACCATGAGGTTGCGGGTTCGATCCCTGCCCTTGCTCAGTGGGTTAACGATCCGGTATTGCCGTGAGCTGTGGTGTAGGTTGCAGATGCGGCTCGGATCCTGCGTTGCTGTGGCTCTGGTGCAGGCCAGCAGCTACAGCTCCGATTAGACCCCTAGCCTGGGAACCTCCATATGCCGTGGGAGCAGCCCAAGAAATGGCAAAAAGACAAATAAATAAATAATAAAAAGCTCTATAAACTCCAAGGAGGATGAAAATAACACTAGCAAGGAATTAACTTGGTTAGCGATGTATTGCTGAACTGTGTCTATCAAAATTACAAGTGTAAGATGCTTTTTTCTCAGGAATTCTAATTTGTAATTGAATTAATTGTTTCTTTTTGTCTTTGGTAACTCACCGCATGGGAATAAATTACATCCTGATAGTGTATGCTATAAGGAAAAGATGTAGGAGCTTAGATCTATCTAATGGCTAAAATCTAATGTCATGGTGCGAAGGAGTATGGAAAGGAGTAGGAAAAAAATCTCATCTTAAAAACCCATGTTATTAAAGTTATAAAATAAAAGTAACTAAAAGCATTAATATTCATGCATATGGAATAAAGATCTGAGCTAAGTCCGGCTCGAGTTTGAATTGTTTTAACATCATACATATAAGTTCATGGACCGTATTTCCCAGATTGCCTAGCCATGTTGCTATCAAGCTTATAATTATGGCCTAGAAGTCCAGTATTTTGCCTAAATTTTTAGAAGACCTATTACTTTAGGACATTAAATTTCAGGGGTAGTAAATTTAAAATAACACAAAATTAGGAATTTTTATATTCTCTTGTAAAACTGCAGTTTTAGAAAGGGTTTATAAATCTCATACATTGTAAGACATGAGTGCTGAACTAAAAGCCACTAACTGGTTTGGAAAGTTGTGATTAAAAATAAATCATTCATGAGAATTCCCTGGTGGTTCAGCAGGTTAAGGATCCAGGATTGTCGCTGCTGTGGTATATGGGTTCAATTCCTGGCTCAGGAACTTCTGCAGCAAGGCCAAAAAAAAAATTGAGATCATTCAAATCAAAAATAAAATTTTTTAGGGGTTCCCAACGTGGCACAGTGGAAATGAATTCTACTGGGAACCATGAGGTTGCAGGTTCCATCCTTGGCCTTGCTCAATGGGTTAAGGATCCAGCATTGCCATGAGCTGTGGTGTAGGTCGCAGACATGGCTGGGATCCCATGTTGCTGTGGCTGCGGTGTAGGTTGGTGGCTACAACTCCAATTAGACCCCTAGCCTGGGAATCTCCATATGCTGCAGGTGCAGCTCTAAAAAGACAAAAAGCAAAAAAAAAAAAAATTTAATAAATAAAAAATAAATTTTTCTAAACTATAGAGAATACTTACAGAAGGTGGGTGATTAATTTTCAGTTTTTCCTAATTTATCTTGACTTGTTTTCTACCAACAGAAGTGAAAACCACAGAGAATATTGTGAAAAACATTTTTGTTGCTTTTTGAACTTAAGAAAAAAAAACCCACAAAACGTATTTAAAAATGTATAAGAATAGTATAAGTATAAAGATGCCTGTATACTTTTTACTCAGTTTCCCCAACTATAAATAGGTTACACATTTGCTTTGCTCATTTCTTTTCTCTGTCTGTCCCTCAATGTTGCTGTCTCTCTCTCTCCCTCTCTCTCTCTCTCATACATACACACATATACATATTAATTTTTTCCTGAACTAATGGAGAACAAATTGAAACATGCTGCTGTAAGTATTCTGAGGGTTATTTCTTAAAAAACAAGGACACTATTCTATATAACAGCAGCACCATCATCTATATAATGAAATTAACATTAATCCATCATTACTAATTCACAAGACCATTTCATATTTTGTCAAATTTCTCAATAATTCCATTTGTAGGAAAACATTTCTATAGGCTCAGGATCAAATCCAGCATCATGTATTGAATTTGGTTGTCATCTCTTTAGACTCCTGCAATTTAAAACAGTCCTTCCATTTTTCTTTGCCTTCTTTGAACTTGCTAATATGGGTGAATTTAAAAAATTACTTTACACAATATTTTTGATAAATATGATGAAAAAATATTTTAATTAGCAGCAGAAACTTCAAACAATTATTAATTAATCAACACTCTATATCATATCTCACCTCAGTGTTGCAGCTTGAACAAGAAGAACATTTTTAGAAGAAGGAAAGCAAAAGAAAATGAAACCAATAAGAAAAGTTTCAGGACAAGAGAAATCACTTTCCTATAGCCACAACCTTTTATTTGAATCATAAAAATCTCATAAATATTAAATCCTGCATAAAATTTAGTAGAAATAACCAGTATCTACGTATAAATAGGCCAGTCTATTAATAGTTTGATGTATCTAGGTATCTAATGTCTTTTTTCAGACTTGAAATTCTGGCTTCTTCTTTGTACTTTGCATAGCCTGGAGCTTTTGCAAAACCAAACTATAAATGTCTTCACCTAACTTACCATAAAAAGTTTTCACCCTATTAGAACTCATTATTTTTCTTTCATCTGATTTTCAGTCTGTAATTTCATAGTTTAACTGCTGGACACCTCAGTTATTTCATGACCCAAGTGTCATTCTACTATCATTTATTTTGCTCATTATTTCTCAATAAAATGTGATTTAATCACAAAATAAACTTCTCTTCCATGCAGATATTTTGCCTTCATAATCTAAGCATTATTTTGGGGAGGAAATTTTCCATCATATAATTGTAGCATCATACTACAAATTTTTCAGAACTGTGTGCACAAAATCTAGTTATGCATTTATAGTGGTGACCTCATCAAGATCCATATTTTATTATTTGTAAAAATTATGCATAGATTTGATCAGCATGGCAATGATGCATTAAGCTTTTATTTCTTCCATGAATTCTGTAGTTTATGATATACTGCCCTCTACTTCAGCTCACTAAGATTTTGTAAAAAATTTTAAAGCGTTATCTCTGAATGAGGTGGAGGTTTTATAAGTCAGAACCGTATTTTAATTAACCTCAGGAATATATAAGTTGATTCTTTTGAATTTCCCTTGTAACTCATGTGTGTATCCTCCTTTTTTCTACACAGATGTATCATGCAACTCCATATGCCAAAGAGATGGAATAATATAGCAAGCAAGAATTTTTAAAGTAATTTTATTCAACACTCCATTTGGAAGGCAATTGAGAGAGGTGCAGAGAGACTAAGCCTCCAGGTTTCCCAATACCGGGCTGACAGCTATGCACAAAAGGACTTGCAGTATTCATAAAGATGATGTCTTATGTTTAAAAAAAAAAAAAAGAGCAAGAAAAGAAGAAAGGCACTGGTATAGACTATGTTCTTTTTTTTTTTTTAATCATTTTAGGACCACACCTGTAGCATCTGGAGGTTCCCAGGCTGAATCAGAGCTGCAGCTGCCAGCCTATGCCACAGCCACGGCCACAGAAATGCCAGATCCAAGTTGCATCTGCAACCTATCCTGCAGCTTGCAGCCACACCAGATCTTTAATCCATTGCACAAGGCCAGAGATGGAACCCACATCCTCATGGACACTATGTCAGGTTCTTAACCCACTGAGCTACAACAGGAACTCTCAGACTATTTCTTTGTATCCTATTTGGGAAGGCTGAAATCCTCATTATGACTGCAGTTTCAAGAGGACTGAGATGACAGCCAATCATTTGTACTCATCACAGCCAGACCAGGCTCTTACACAGGTAAGCTGCCCAAGTTGTGATAACCTTTTATAGCCTCACCTTTAACTATTTAACAAATATTTCATGAATACCCATTTGAAGGACAGCAAATGACTAGCCTGACCAATGGGTACACATGTTTCCATACAGATCTAAAATATTTGAGGCCACTTCCTATATCAGGGAGCAAAAATAGAATTGGGATTTTTAGCTAGCAATTTAATAAATTTCCATCAACTGTTCTTGGTCACAGATCTGGGGGTGTGCTAGGCTTTCCTTACAAAACCAGCTCTAGGATCTGAGTGTACAGTCATACAGGGGTGGGGGAGGTTCTCTCTCCTTTCTATGACTTTTCCTCAAAAGTCAAATGGAAGAGTTCCCATCGTGGCTCAATGGTAAAGGTCCAACTAGTAACCACGAGGATGCAGGTTCAATCCCTGGCCTGGCACGGTGGGTCAAGGATCCAGCGTTGCTGTGAGCTGTGGTGGAGGTCACAGATGTGGCTCGGATTTGGTGTTGCTGTGGCTGTGGTGTAGGCTGGCAGCTGCAGCTCCAATTCTACCCCTAGCCTGGGAACTTCCATATGAAGCAGTGGCCCTAAAAAGAAAAAAATTAAAAAGAAGAAATCACATGGGATCCCTTCAGCCATACTCTATCACCCACAGTTGGGACAGTTTGTGACTGTCCCAACCATGCCCTGACTCAATAACCTCCAAAAGCCCCATCTCCTGGCAGCGGGGGCCGGGGGGGGAGGGGAAGATGTGAGTCCTGTTGTAAGAAGAGCAGTGGGATGGGATCGAATGCATAAGAGCAGAGAGCAAAGGGAAATAGGATTTCCCACAACCTTACACTCTGGTAAAGATCTTAGGATGAGCCCCAGAAACATGCCTCCTGTCAGGACTCCATAAGCGATCATTCAGAGAAGGAAAGGATCAGAGATTGCTTCTGACTAGGCATCAAGGCAGGCTTCAAAGAGGAAGCAATATTTGAGTTTTATCCTGATTGGGCAGAATTTCAATTCATGTATTCACTGTGCCTACTTGGTGTACGTAAAACACATTGAATGAAATGAAATGAAATGGCCTATTTGTAGATCATTGAGTTGCCCTTTTTTTTTCATCTTCAAAGAAACCAGATTTCTTTGTAATTCAAGTATTCCAAATATATAGAAGCAAGTATTCTTATAATTCCCATTTTCTGTTTTATTTCACTCTTTCTCATTCTTTACCTCTCCATCTCCATGTGATCCCATAGGGAATAGAGATCAGAAATTTTTATTTGTTGAGGAGGAAATGCATAGAAAAATCTAAATGAGATTTACAGGCATTAATAACTGGACCAAAGAAACTAGGAATGTCAAAGTCGTGATTATGATTTCTAAATTCCATCAATTATTCTGTCTCTGAGCAAGTGAAACTTTCAATGCACTAGAGCATTGCTTTTTTAAATAGCTCCAAGTTTTATATTTTATTACAGAGCAACTTCCTAAAGTAGGATATGCCCCAGATTTATACATCAGCAGTTCAGCAAAGAAATGTTCATTGTTTCTAACCCCACACATATAAAATAACTGACTTTGGGAACTCAGTGTAAATGCCGAGCTTCATCTCTGATCATGAAAATTTGACCACTATTCAGCTGTGCTTTCTTTTCTCGTATATGGGATTAGCGTATAACTTTAGGCTTGTCTTGAAAGCAGATCATCAAATATCTTTGCAGTGAAGGACCTTGTAACTTTTAGCTCTAATTGAAGATCCAGGCCTCGTTATTTAAAAACATCATGATTTCAAGAGGCTAAAATTTTCATAGGGTGAAGACATTAATTTTTTCTAGGTTGGAGAATAATTTTTAACACAGAAAAGAAATAGCCCTAAACTCCCATTTCTCCCTTCTGGAGGTCTTTAGAGCTGGATCATAGATAAAATTCAAAAACAATGAAATTTGGATAAACCAGCTCATCAGGTTCAAGTAGATTTGGAGACTCCACCACTGTAAGAAAAACTCTAGATAGTCTGTTCTGTTATCTCCCCTCTGTATTCTGTGATTCACATCAAGCTTTAAAAGACAGAATTATTTCTATGTGTGATCTAAGAAGCTCAAGGAAACCACATATTTATTCAAATAGTGAAGTGTGGGAAAAACCACACTATTAAAGAAATATAAGAATCTACAGTTACACTAGTTGGTAAGCATTCCAAATTATGAAAAGTACGAGTTGAACCACCAACAGCGACAAGACCCACTTGATATCCACATTCATATGGGAAAAGGAACCTGGGACACCTTGGTGCCCTGAGGGCAGGGGAACTCAAAATCACCAAGAGTGACTCTTAAGCATAGCAGCGGAACTTTCAGAGTGTTCTGCAAATTCTGATTCACAGGTGCGGACCTGTGGAAAGGCCAGCAGGTGCTGAAATGGCCTTGGCCTTAGGATTCTCAAAACTTGCAATCCTGAGCTCTTTTTTAGAGCAAGTCTCTCACTAAAGATAAGTTGGTGAGAGCAGAATCTAAGTTGAGCAGGACAAGGGTATCTGAGGCAAAGAAAAGAGAAATCTAGATAGGCATGAGGAAAGAGAGCAGAGAAGACAAAGCTCAGAAACTGGTCCATGTTTTAATCATTTCATCAAAACAGCAAAACAAGGAAGCTCTAGAGCTATGAAGCTAGAAGGAACCTCTGCATCTTAAAAGTATAGGGAAAATGTCACTTAAAATGAGCAACAGAAAAGTGTTACAGTCGCTTTCTATACAACATTATAATTGCAAAGGGAGGGAGGGAAGGAGAGAGGGAGGGAGGGAGGGACAGCCTTATATGAACAATGAAAGCACACCAAAAAAAAAAAAAAAAAATGCCCAGAAAGCCAATAAAAATGCTTACCTAATATTTCAAAAAGAATTAAAATAAATAACTGTAGAAAGTAATAAAGAATAACACAAAGGATAATTAGGAAAACTTGGAAATGAAGTGATTGGAGAAAAGAAATACTTTTTAAAAGGTGATGGAACTCAAAAAAGAATTCAAAATAAAGAAAAATCAGGCAAACCTGAATAAAAACCATAAAACATGCCCTAAAGAGAATTATAAGATGGAAAAACAAATACTTCTTAAACTAAAAGTATAATTTTGAGGGCAAAAATAAGATCCAATGTACATATTAGGATTCCCCAAAGAAATGAGCAAAGTAATGGAAGAGAACAAAAAAATCTATAAGAAAATTTTCCTGTATTAAAAAAGACATGAACCTACCTTATGTACTTGACAAAAGTGATGCAGAATTGTCAACACTGAAACACATTACAGGGACACTGTTAGTCTTTAAAAAGAAAACCTTTGGCCATTCAGCAAAATTATCAACTCACAAATAAAGAAAATTGTCATACGACTTTTCTGGAACAAGAATTACAAGCCAGAAGACAATGAAATAATATGTTTAAGATATGCAAAACAAAATGCAAGCCAAGCATTTTGTATTCTGCTCAAATGAACTTCAAGTTTAAGAACAACAGACTAATGGCTTTGAATTCCAAAAACATGGTTCAGATAAATCTTCTATAAGAATTTACTAGAAAATGAGTTTCTGACAACCAAAATAAAAGGAGAAATATTGATGAAACACTAGATAATGTTTATAAGGTAGACAGATAGTATTTAGTAATATGGTTTAATAATGTATGCTATAAAACAACTATCAATACTTGGTAGGAAAATATATAAAAATAGAAGATTCTCACTTAAAGAAAAGGTATATTACATCAAAAGACACGATGCGGAGATAAATAGGAGGGGAAATAGGACACCAGCTAATTTCAGTCTTGTTCATAAATAGACAATTGCCAAAAAAAGAGAGTGCTAAAAGTGTTATATAAAGATATTAGTATAAAGGTAACCATGAGAACAAAAAACACAAACCTTCCTAAATAACATACTCATTTATTGGTTTAAAAAAAGAAAGATATGTAAATGGTTGCCTATAAAATGAAGGGTAAAATAGGGTAGAAGAATGCCATGTTAGTCCTTTTCTGAATATATCTTAGTTTGTATATTTGATTTTGGAACATAAATATTTTATATAATCCTAAAGCAAAATTAAAAATCTTAAAAGCAGTCTCTGGAGTTCACTTCTGGGATGAAAAGTGTGAAGATGTCCATGGACTCAATCATCAGAGAAACAAAAAATTTTATGAAAACTTTTTTATTTTTAATCAATCATTTAAACTCTCTGGGATTTTTCTAAAGAGATATAGCAAATGAAGAACATGTATTCAAGAAAACCTACTAAAGGAGTGCCCATTGTGGCTCAGCAGGTTAAGAACCCAACTAGTATGCATGAGGATGCGGGTTCGATCCCTGGCCCTGTTCAGTGGGTTAAAGGATCTGGCATTGCTCCAGCTGCAGTGTAGGTCACAGACACTCCTCAGATCTGGTATGGCTATGGCTGTGGCATAGGCCAGCTGCTACAGTTCTGATTCGACCCCTAGTCCAGGAACTTCCATACATTGTGGGTGTGGCCCCAAAAAAAGACCAAAGAAAAAAGAGAAAGAAAATCCACTAAAATCCATAAGAACAATGTGAATGTGCATAAGAGCTGTAAACCACTCCCAACAGCTAGGTAGGACAGAAGCTCCACTTCTGGGCAAGAAGACAGGTCTCCTTCTCTCTTCAGCTCTCACTCAAGGGTTTCCAGTATCTCACCAGGAAAGGCAGTATGCCAAGGTTTCTCATCCCCACCAACTCTATGATGAAGCTAAATTTCTGGTGAGAACATCTGAGAAGTCAGGGCCCCCTTCTTCCACCTAGTCTCCACCATAGGGTAGAAGTTATATCCCAGGCATAGCATGCCTGGAGTATTGGACCCTGACTACGGTCACCCCAGCTCACTTGTAGGTTAGAGATTCCACTCCAGGTGAGGCATGCTAAGACAAGAGGCTGCCAACATACACAGTACCTAGAGTGTGGTTCAGAGATTGTTCCCAAGGGGAGAGGCAGTTCATAAAAAAACAGCTCTACAGCTCTCCCAGAAACATGACTTTATTTGAAATAGATTGGGGGGAAGTTCAAGACTAAGGATGCTTCCCAAAGCAATAGTTTCTTTTAATTAAGAGCAATAGCTCTTAATGAGCAATAACCATTGTGGCTCAGCAGTAGTGAACCCAACTAGTATTCATGAGGATGCAGGTTCAATCCCTGGCCTCATTCAGTGGGATAAGGATCCTGTGTTGTTTTGAGATGTGGTGTAAGTTGTAGACGTGGCTTGGATCCTGTGTTGCTGTGACTGTGGCATCAGCCAGCAGCTGCAGCTCCAACTTGACCCCTGGCCTGGGAACTTTTATATGCTGCACATGCAACCCTAAAAAAAAGCAATAAGCTAAACCATAAGCCAGCTAGTTCACCAGAGAGAATCATGGAAAAGTGCAGTTAAGAGCCTTGCTGAGGTCAGAACAAACCTCAAAGACTGACCTCAAAAACTACTCCCGTGTGAATTTAACTGGATCCCTCTTCTGAGCAATTTATGCCCCAAGGACCCTGTCATAAACAATAGAGAAACCAGTTGATAATTAATGGAGTCTAACAAGTTAAATATAATATCAAATGAGACAGAGAGCTTAACAGGGAGATCAGGAAAAGAGATAATCAAAGAGAGCCCTGCCAAAACCACTATCACACCCAATGCTGTGCCCTCTGAGGAGCTTCTTAACTGTGGGGGAAATAGACTCCATTGAATGAAGAATCTAGCTAAGTCACAAAGCACCACAAACAACAACAAAAACAAGCCCCAGAAAACAAGTAAGGTAGTCAGTATCTGAAGTTACTACAATGTATTACCTAAAATGTCCAGTTTCAGCAACAAAAAATTACATGACATGCCCAAAAAAAAAAAAAATGTAAATCATACACAGGAAAAAGAACAGGGAACAGAAACTGCCTGTTGCAGGCGGGAGGGGATGCTTATATGTCAGATTTAACAGACAAAAACTTAAAGTAGCAATATGGTCAAAGACCTAAAGGAAACCCAGAAAAAGAAGTAAACTAAGACAATATCTTAGCAAAGAAAGACTATCAATAAAGAGAGAAATTATTTTAAAAGGACCTAAATAGAAATTTTAAATTAATTAAGTAATTAATTTAAAAGTACAGTGACTGAGATGAAAAATTCATCAGAGAAACTCAAAGGTAGATTTGAACTAGCAAAAGAAAAAAAATCAGTGAACCTGACTATGAATCATAGAAATCATGCAATTCAAAGAATAGAGATTAAAAAATTAAGAATAATGAACAGCCTTAGAGAATAAGACATCTTTAATCACACAAACATATGTGGAATAAGAGTACCAGAAGGACAAAGAGAGAAAAAGAAGCCGAAAAATTATTCAAAGAAATAATATCTGGAAACTTCTCAAATTTGCTGAAAAACATTATTCTACAGATCCAAGTGCTCAATGAACTCAAGGTTAAAATAAATGTAAAGAGATCCACACCAAGACGCATCGCAGTAAATGTCATAGTAAATATGTGGAATGACAAATTCAAAGAGAAAATCTTGAAAGTAGCAATAAAAAATGACATCATATACAAGAGAACCCCAATGAGATTAACAGCTGGCTTCTCCTGAGAAACAATGTAGACAAGAAGGCAGTCACAAGAAGTGGTGAAAGAAATACACTGTCAACCAAAAACCTTACATCCAGCACAAATAACTTTAAAAAATGAAATCAAAATAAAGACATGCTGAGATAAACAAAGTCTGAGAGAATTTACTGTTACCAGAGATTCACCTTACAAGATATATATATCAAATTCTTCAGACAAAAACCAGGAGACCCCAGTTAGTACCAGTAAAGATAATTATACAGTTATAAAGGATAATATGAATGCTTATTTCTTCTTCTTTCTTCTATTAACTGATTTTGAAACAGTTATATAAAACAACATGTGTATAATTGTACTACTGGTCTACAACAGGGAAATATATAATCTGACAATAATAGCACAAAGGAGATAGGTGGAGCACAGCTGTACTTGAGTAAGGAAATAACACCAGATGGTAACTCAAACACACAAGAACAAATTAAGTGAAACAGATGGTAGATAAGAAGGGTAAATAACAAATGGTAAATAACAAACTCTAAACACATACTTATTCTCCTATCTTTTCTCAGCATTTTAGCAGACATAAAAATATAAATAATTATAATAATGTATTCTTGCTTTGTAACATAAAAAGGTGTAATAAGTATAATAATAATAGTACAAAAAGTGAGAAGAGAGAATAGAGCTATATGGAAGTTTCATCTCTAAATTTTTGCACCATGATTAATTTAGTATAAATCTGAAATTGACCTTGATAAGATGTATGTGGTAAACTCTACAACAACCACTAAGGTAATAACTCAAAAAATAGCAAAAAAAATTTAATAAATTAAAATGTTTTACTAGAATATATTTATTTAATGAAAGAGAATGCAATAAGGGAGGAATAGTGGAAGAAAAATGGTATGCAATATAAAGAAAACTAAAAGTAAAAAGGCAGACATAAATCCAATACCAATAATAGCATTAAATATGAATGGACTAGATAATTCAATCAAAAGGCAGAGATTACAAGATTGGATTTTTTTTTTTTTTGTCTTTTTAGGGCTGCACCTGCAGCGTATGGAAGTTCCCAAGCTAGGGGTCAAATTGGAGCTACAGTTGCCAGCCTATGCCACAGCCACAGCAACACCAGATCTGAGCCACATCTGCAACCTACACCACAGCTCACAGCAACACCAGATCCTTAGCCCACTGAGTGAGACCAGGGATTGAACCTGCATCCTCATGTGTACTAGTCAGATTTGTTTCCACTGACCCACAATAGGAGCTCCAAGATTGGATTTTTTTAAAAAAAGACCCAACTATATGCTCTTTATAGTGTATAGTATATAATGCATTTACACACTTTAGATGCAAATAGGTTGAAAGTAAAATGATGGAAAAATATATGTCATATAAACAGCAACCATGAGAAAGCTGGAGTGGCCATACTAATATCAGACAAAAATGGACTTCAACAAAAAATTTTACTAAAGAGGGACATTTTAAAATGATAAAAGGGTCAATCCATCAGGAAGTCAGAAAAATTTATGAACATATATGCATATATATGCACCTAAAAACACAGCCCCAAAACACGCAAAAGAAAGGCTCAGAATTCAACAGTGATAGACACTTCAATACTCTAACTTCAGTAATGAATAGAACAACTTGGCAGAAGATCAGCTAGGAAATAGAGGAACTGAAAAACACTAAAAAAAAAAGAAAAAAAACTAGACCTATGAGAAAACTCCACCCAAAGACAGCAAAATACCTAATACATATTCCTCTCATATGTGTAAAAGGATTTAAATTATACAGTGTATTTCCTCTGATGACAATGCAGTGAAATAGGAAATTTAAAATAGAAAAAATGGAGGAGTTCCCATCGTGGCTCAGTGGTTAATGAATCTGACTAGGAACCATGAGGTTCCCTGGCCTTGCTCAATGGGTTAAGGATACGGCATTGCCGTGAGCTGTGGTGTAGGTTGCAAATGCAGCTCGGATCCCCAGTTGCTGTGGCTCTGGCATAAGCCAGTGGCTACAGCTCTGATTAGACCCCTAGCCTGGGAACCTCCATATGCCATGGGAAGCGGCCCTAGAAAAGGCAAAAAGACAAAAAATAAAATAAAATAAAATAAAATAGAAAAAATGTTTTTGCAAATTCACAAATATTTGGAAAGTATACAACACACTACTAAATATCAGTGGATCAAAGAAAAATCAAAAGGGAAATTAGAAAATACTTGGAGATGACAGAAAATGAAGACATGGAGTTCCCGTCGTGGCTCAGTGGTTAACGAATCCGACTAGGAATCATGAGGTTGCGGGTTCAATTCCTGGCCTTGCTCAGTGGATTAAGGATCTGGCATTGCCATGAGCTGTGGTGTAGGTCAAAGACGTGGCTCGGATCTGGTGTTGCTGTGGCTGTGGTGTAGGTCGGCAGCTATAGCTCCAATTCAATCCCTAGCCTGGGAACCTCCATATGCCGTGGGAGCAGCCCTAGAAAAGGCAAAAAGACAAAAAAAAAAAAAAGAAAGAAAAGAAAATGAAGACATAAACACTACAACTCTTATGGAATATAGCTAAATTAATGCTTAGAGGAAAATTCATAGCTATAATCGCTACTTTAAAAGAAGAAAGATTTTAAATCCATAACCTAAACTTTTACCTTAAGTCACTTAGAGAAAAAAAAAATTGAGCACAAAGCTAATAGAAAATAGGAAACAGTATTAGTGCTAAAACTAATAAAATAAAAAGTAGAAAAACAATAAAGAAAAATCAACAAAACCAAATGTTTTTTTAAACTTTAATTAGATTAAGAAAAAAAGAAAGAAGACTCAAAGTATTAGAATCATAAAATTAATGAGGGAACATTTATACCAATATTACATAAATAAAAAGAATTATAATGGAATACTATGAACAATCATATACCTACAAATTAGATAACTTAAATGAAATGAATGCACTCCAAGAAAAACACAAACTACCAAAATTGACTCAAAAAAAAAATAGAAAATCTGAATAGACCTTCAATAAGTAAATAAATTGAATTAGTAATCAAAAAAAAACTTCCCAAAATAAACAGCTCAGGACCAGGAGTTCCCGTTGTGGCGAGGTGGAGAAAATCCAACTAGTTTCCATGAGGATTACAGGTTTGATCCCTGGCCTCACTCAGTGGGTTAAGGATCTGGTGTTGCAGTGAGTTGTGGTGTAGGTCACAGACGTGGCTCGGATCCCACGTTGCTGTGGCTGTGGTGTAGGCTGGCAGCTGTAGCTTTGATTCAGCCTCTAGCCTGGGAACTTCCATATGCCATGGGCACGGCCCTAAAAAGAAAAAACAAAAAAGCTCAGGATCAGATGGCTTCACTGATGACATCTACCAAATGTTTGAAGAAGAATTAATACCAATTCTTCGCCAACACTTCCAAAACATAAAAGAGGGAAAAAAGCAACACTTCCCAACTTATTTTTACCTATTGTATCTCTGACAAGGGACTTGTTTCAAGAATATATAAAACTCTTGGGGCTTTATAATAAAAAGCCTAATTTTAAAATGGGCAAAATTTCTGAAAAGACATTTCTCAAAAGAAGATGCACGATGACCAGGAAAAGATGTTCAGCATCACTAACCATCAGGGAAATGCAAATCAAAACCAGAATTAGATATCACTTTACACCTGCGGGGATAGCTATAATGAAAAAGACAGGTAGCAAGTATTGGCAAGGATGTAGAGAAACTGGGATCCTCATACATTTCTGGTGGGAATGTGAAATGGTGCAAGTGTTTTAGAAAATAGTCTAGCAGTTCCTCAGAATATTAAACAGAGTTACCATATGACCTGGCAATGCCATTCCTGGTATATACTCAAGAGAAATGAAAACGTATATCCGCATAAAAGCTATATACAAATATTCATAACAGCATTATTCATAATTGTCCCAAAGCGGTCACAAGCCAAAAATGTCCACCATCTAATGAATGGGTAAGTAAAGTGGAACATTATTTGGCAATTTAAAAGAGTTCTAATTCGTGCTACTTCCGAACTGAGACACACCAGCACAGGAGCGCCCCCTTCCTTAGAGTTCTGGCTCCCAGCCCACAGCTCAGAAACAGCGCTCCAGGCCTTCCTCTTCCAGGGGCTGAGTTTCAGCTCCTCAAGCTCATCCTTAGGTTTCTAAGTGTTAATAAGTCTATTCCTTGCCTCTGTCAATCTCTGCAGAGTTGTTTCTCCCTGCAGTTTTCACTCTGATACCTGAAAGTTGTCTGTTTCCCTTTCCAGTTACCTGTTCACAACTTTGTTCCCATTATCAATTCTTCATATTAAATTATCTGAGTTCAGTAAAGTGGTGTGGTTTCTGCCTCCTGACTGAACTTAACTCCCCCACTGGTTAAATATTACCTGTCAAAATGCTGAATCGGAATCCGATCAAGCACCTAGCTACCAATTTCCAAGAAACACAGGGAGCAGAGGAACCTATAACTCATACCACAGGAATGCAATCGGCAAAACCTGGACTCTGGCAAAAATATGGATGTGACCCAATTTCTTCAGTGACGAAAACAACAAATTGCTTACAATATACTTTTACAGGACAACCCTTTCACAAGGAATGTAAGTGCTCACTGGATAATTGATGTCTTTGAAGAATTAACATGTTATTGAAACAATATGGCCATTATTTAAATAATATGGCCATGACCGTGAAAAGTGGGAATTGGAGGGACTAACCCTCTGGTAAACATAATGGCCCCAAAGCAATGACCGAATCTGCAGAACTGGTATGTATGTTGCATAGCAAGGGCAAATTAAGGTTGCAGCTCCGTTGCGGTTGCTAGTCAGCGGACCTGGAGGTGAGGAAATTACCCTGGATTATCCAGACAGGCCCATGATGATCACAAGGATCTTATAAGTGAAAGTGTGTTCTTTCTCCAGGCCCAACTGCAGTGACGCCTCTTTTCTTCTTCCCGGCTTCATTCTCCCCACATCAAATGCCTCCCACTTTTATTATGTGGAACAAGTCATCCTCACCTCATATCTCTCTTCTACCTTCAGACAAACTCTTCACAATGTCTGAAAAACAAAGAACTTTCTGGAGCCCAGGATCGATCCTCCCCTGAAAACTGTGTGGGGACTTAAGCTATTTTTTAGAAGTCAGCCTTCAGATATGGCATTGAATCGCAATACTGTATTTTTGAAAGACACAGTATGAATCCAGATGCATCTAAAGCCCATGCAACAGAAAGTTACAGCTAATGGGTTTGTGCCACAGCAAATGCATAAATGTTTTCACAGTGAAGATAAACTTATTACAGGTAGCTGCAGAGAATTCCTGACAAATTCCAACTCTAAAAGAACTATTAACTGCACGGTTAACAGATGGAATTTTAGAGACGATATACTACTGACTAATATCCTACTGATATGTTTTTGTTCTTCAAATAACACTCAGTGATTTACATTTATTTAAGTAATAATGATGTTTCAGAGCTCTTTTGTTATCAGGAAGAATTGAAAAAAATCCCAAAAGGTAATTGAATGACTACATTCCTTCGCCTTCAGGCAGGCTGTCCCTTGAATAGCCCCAACAGGTGCCAGGTGCTTTTTCAGGACATCCCAAGGATGAGAGGCCATACAGCCTCTTGCTGTCCCATGCATGGAGTCATTGCATTGGCTAGGCTGTGATGTGAGCAGTTCTTCGCTTTCTTACAGAGGATGACTCTGTAAGAATCCCCAGAGCTCACAGTGACGGTGACAGCCCACATTGAAATACAAAGGAGGAACTGTCCAGCCCCTGAACACTCTAGACTCCATGTTAGGGAAAGAGTCACTGGACGGGGCCCCCATCACCAAATGTTTAGACATTAAAAGAGTAAAAAATAAAATCATAAGCATTAAATGCTAATGACCACTTGCTCTGAGAAGGAAAACCAATCGAAATCATCAGGGAGTTCCCATTGTGGCTCAGTGGGTTAAGAACCCAACCAGTATCCATGAGGATGCGCGTTTGATCCCTGGCTCTGCTCTGTGGGTTAAAGGATCCAGTGTTGCCGTGAGCTGTGGCATAGGTGGCAGACACATTGGGATCTTGCGTTGCGGTGGCTTTGGCACAGGCCAGGAGCTGCAGCTCCCATTCAGTCCCTAGTCCCAGGAGCCACAGGTTCGGCCCTAGAAAGAGAGAGAGAGAGAGAGAGCGAGAGAGGAAGGAAGGAAGGAAGGAAGGAAGGAAGGAAGGAAGGAAGGAAGGAAGGAAGGAAGACCATCAGAGCAAGGAAAATAATAACTCAGCAACAACTTTTGTTGCCCAATGTTAAGAAGACCTAGTAGATGGACTCAAGCTCTATCTGTTGCCCTCTAGAGTTAAAAAATGAGCCCAAGTCCTTTATGTGGCATCTGGGAGTCATTTACAAATGAATACAAATATACACACCCCTTTTCTGAAAAGTTGGACTTCCAGTGCTACTTTTAGAACATGACCTACACATCAGATCCCTAGACTGTAATGACTCTTGACAACTTAAACATCACACTGGCTAAAAATTGGGGAACTGATTTAGGAGAAATGAAAGCCAGACGTAGGACTGAGCACACATTGAGGAAGGTCATGGTCAGTGCATCTGGCCAAGGTCAGTCCTAGAACTCAGGGCAGAAGTGCACCCTTCCTAGTGCTTCTGATGGGTCCACATGTGGTTTTGATTCACAGCTCCAGTAGGTCCACAGAGATGAGTTTACATGCCTAAAGTTAAAGCTTCAAAGTGAAATGCAAGTTTATCAGAGAGAGCTGATTGCAGAGGCCAAGCCATTGCCGGAGAGAAGACCTGTGACCGTTCTGATGTGGGTCCTCAGTCAGACCTAATGGAGTAGAGTCTGAGCCCCAGGGACAAGGGGCTGAGAGCAGAAAAGGCACAGGGCAGTGTGACTCCAAGTCTCCTGGGGTCTTCAAGTCCTGGGAGCAGAGCCAGATCCGGGGCTGTGGTGGGACTCAGCGCGTGGAAGGGCATGAGGAGCGGAGGGGGACCTCAGGAAACTGCCCTGAATTGAGGCCACAGCGGGGATGGGGGCATGCCTCCCTCAGCTTCACAGGGAGGTTGGCCTGGTCTCGCATTCCCAGAGACATGATGAATCAGGGGGACAAAGCTGAGAAATACTGTTCCTACCTCGAAAGCAGCTGAAGGAAGTGCTCAGGATCCCCTCTTGAGAAGAACTGGAACTCGGATTGACAGGCGGTCCCCAGCACGGGGGTGAGAAAGACGCCTTTCTGTTTGGCTACCAGTGTGTGCCTGAGATGTCTTTCCCGCACGCATCCAGAAAGACAGCAGCAGAGTGCCCTGGGATCAGAGGGACCCTTCTTGCCAGCATTTAAAAGGGTGAGAATTCCCTTTTGCCATTTAGAAGCCAACACATGTATTTCTAGAGTCAGCTGAGCAAAGGGTAAGGTTATAAAAGCTGAGACACCTAGAAAAAGGTCACGTGCGGAGTAGAAGGCCACTTTTTCTGCAGTGAGGGGATGAGAATACAGTGGAAACAGGCAAGATTTTTCTACTGCCAGACACAGAAAAACAAGCAGCTGAGTCTCAAAGCTCTGTTATTTGGAACATGGAAACAAGCATCTTTGTATGGGAAACGATTTACCAAAATCTCAGGGAAAAAAAAAAATCCTTATTAAAGCCCCTTTTGAGATCCAACTGTAAGTAGCATAACTACTCACTGAAACTCCCAAGATCTCTGATCAAATTGGCCCTAAAGTAATTGACTGGATTGGCCTGCTTTATAGAGCAGTTAACTATCGGCCAGTTGTAGGCTGAGGGAGTCTATTAAAACATAGGAGTTTTTCGTTTCTGAAGTCCTTCAATCTGGAAATACTTGTAAAGGAAGACTTTTCAGTTGTCAATTAAGGTCACTCTCTTTTTTTTTTTTTTTGTCTTTTTGGGCCGCACCTGTGGCATATGGAGGTTCCCAGGCTATGGGCCACAGCCACAGCATCTCAGGATCTGAGCCACATCTTCAGCCTACACCACAGCTCACTGCAATGCTAGATCTTTAACCCACTGAGCAAGGCCAGGGATCAAACCCAGGTCCTCACCGATACTAGTCCGGTTCATTAACCACTGAGCCACAACGGGAATTCCAATTAAGGTTACTCTTTGTTCTTGGGCGGGAATTCCAATTAAGGTTACTCTTTGTTCTTGAGCTGAAACATATGATCCACTTATAATAAAAATGTTTCTATTTGTTTTCAGGGACTCAGAATGTGAATTTTATTGAGATATTTTTAATTTAGGTATGTCCAACTAAAAAATAAGCATTTTACTTCTATCTAAACTATTTTTTTTAATATAGACCCTTTCCAAACCCAATTTTAAAAATCGGTACTTTTTTTTTCCTTTTTAGGGCTATACCTGCAGCATATGGAAGTTCCCAGGCTAGGGATCGAATTGGAGCTGCAGCTGCCACCCTACACCACAGCCATACCAACCCCAGAGCTGAGCCACATCTGTGACCTACACACTACAGCTCACAACAACGCTGGATCCTTAACCCACCGACTGAGGCCATGGATTTAACCTGCATCGTCATGGATACCTTATTACCACTAAGCCACAACGGGAACTCCAAAAACCAGTATAGTTTTAAAGAAGCACATTATCAATTAAATGTAAAATTTTCGCATTAAAAGTGATAGTGATAGGGAGAATTCTCGTGGCGCAGTGGGTTGAGCATCTGGCATTGTGACTGCTGTGGTCCTGGTTACAGCTGTGGCATGGGTTCCATCCCTGGCCAGGAAACTTCCAAATGCCATGGGCACGGCCAAAAAAAAGTAATAATGATAACTCCCACTAGAAGTTGCTGGTCAGATACTGTGGTTTGATTACAAATTTAGGAAAATGGAAGGACAGACTAGCCCCACAAGAGTCAGAGTTTTGTTTATTCATATATTTACCACAGCTTCTGCAGAAAGCAATATATTCCCCCAAAGAAGCCAAGAACAATTCCACCCCAAAATGGTCCAAAAAACCTTGGAGACACAGTGACAAAATAGAAAATAGTATTGTTCCTAAGGAATGTTGAATCACAGAGCTGTGAGCCTCAAATTAATAGCTTAAAATTGCTTCTATAACCTGTGTTTATAAGGTGAAACAATGCTGAAAATATGCATGAAATCTGGAAGAATACTCAGCACAATATTTTATAAAGTCATTTTAGATCAAGACCTTCAAAACCATAACTTCCGATTCATCTACAGCAGTTAAGAGTCCACGACAGTAAGAGAGAGGCCATGATAAGCCATCACCGCCAGAGTTCAGACCGATGTTTAAAACCCAAGACTCCAATCCTTCCTCCTTTGATTCATCCCATGTCAAAGAAATAAATGTCGAGAGAGCAGAAGACCTTTCAACTAGATGGAACACTGTGTTAAAATGAGAATTAAGGGAATTTGATTCTGACATGACCCCATCAAGTCCCAAACCTCATTTTGCTGATAGAGATCGGAGGAAAACGCAAAAAGGTTGAATCTACACTTGTGTGCCAGTAAAAATTCCATTGTAGGTTTTACAGAGAGAACAACTGACATTTGGTAAGGCGCAGGGAACGTGGTTGAAATACCAAATAGAAGTCTGCGATATTAAACTTCTATTTCCAGCAGCTCTGGAAGCACCAAAAAGCAGAGTAAAAACTGTTAGGAAAATGTTGTTCCTATCAGCAGCATATCCCACCTGAGCTATCATATTTGTTAAATGGGAATATGTAATTAAAAAATACCTGCAGCAGAGGCAAGGCCAGCCTGACAGCCAAGGGCCATTGTTTTCGCATAGACCTTAGTCTTGGCGATTGTGCGAAGGACAGTGGCTAACTTGGAGTGATAGGAAGTTAAAAAGGATCATGGACTTTATGAATCATTTTACAAACTAAACCATATTCCTGTTAAGGGGGCCTTAGGTCTTGTTTTCCATATGTTTCAAGAATGTTCCAAAAACTTTCCATTTTGGCGGTAGCTTACGAGAAACAGCAAGGTCACTTACATGCAGATTACGCTTATGGTCCTACCAGATCCTAAAATCCACATCCAAGTTACAGGTGAAACCTTTCTCGCATATTAACATGAGTCCAAGTAATTCACCAAAAGGAAGACATAGTTGCCAGGGTTTGTTATGGAAATGCGCATTTAACATCCTGCAGACTTTCCTGCACAGCTATGACATGTTAGGCCCTGGAGATCTAACCTGCCCTCAGATGCCTTAGGAAATGGTCTGGAGACAGACACTAATCATATATTCAGTGACAATTACAAGACAGTGTTGCCTGCTTCTTGTAATCAACCCAGTCATGTCTCTTAGGACCAAGGTTAGAGAACAAATGCAGTTAAATAGGGATGTCCTAGAAATGAAATACAAAAATAGATGTAACATGGTTTCCATAAATAAAACTGAGGACATTAAGAGCAAAATGCTGAATCTGGAGTTTCTGAGGAAAAGGGTGAAAATCCACGCGACAGCCCTTGGCACAACACAATTACCAACCAATATCACATGAGGTGCAAGGATTCTGTTCAGGGCTCAGACCTGCACTGTCCAGTGTGGCTGGTGTCCACAGCACACTTGAAATGCTATGAACTGGAGTTCCCATCGTGGCGCAGCAGAAACAAGTCCGACTAGGAACCCTGAGGTTGCCGGTTCGATCCCTGGCCTCGCTTAGTGGGTTAAGGATCCAGCGTTACTGCGAGCTGTAGTTTAGGTCGCAGACGCAGCTCAGATCTGGCATTGCTGTGGCTGTGGTGTAGGCCAGCGGCTACAGCTCCGATTAGACCCCTAGCCTGGGAACCTCCATATGCTGCAGGTGCCACCCTAAAAAGACAAAAAGACAAAAAAATAAAAAATAAAAGAAATGCTGTGAACTGAGCAAATTGAAATGTAATTTAAATGTAAAACATATACTGGATTTCAAAGGCAATATGGGAGAAAGCACATAGATCATCTCGTTAATAATTTCTTCATGTGGATTCCATGGTGAAAATGATAATATTTTGGATATACTGGTTAAGTAAAATATATCATTCAAAATAATTCCACATGCTTCTTCTAATTTTTTTAATGTGGCCACTAAAAATGTATTAATTACATATATGGTTCACATTATATTTTTATTGGATAACACTGACTTATACTTTTAAGTTTAAGGTGTTTTCCTGCTCGTCCTTACATGGCTTAGACTCTTGAACCAAAGAAAGCCAAGTTCAAATCCACTATATTAGCTGTGTGACCTTTGGCAAGTTACTGAATTTCCCTAACCACTTGCTATATAGCAGGCTTTGTTTGATTAGTAAGGATCCATCAAGGACTTATTTTTTGGATGAAGTTCACCAAGGTGACTGATTCAACATAAGTCGTCAGTATATTTTAGCAAATATTTTCAAAACCGTCTCAGCTATGTAGTGACCCTTTCTTTCACTTCACTGTTAGCCATCAATTTAAAGAATCACAGGATCTAAATCAATGCAGGATCTTTATGTAAGAAGTGGTGTTTTCCACTCCCACGTGGCTTATTGCTTCCATCCTCCTCCATCTGATGAATTCCTACTCGACCTTCAAGACCTAGCTCAGATACAGCTCCTTAACAATGTTCCTGACTTTCCTGTCCAATTAACTCTCTCAACACAGATCATTTGACATTCGTTTAACAAGTTTTGGGAATTCCCGTCATGGTGCAGTGGAAACGAACCTAACTAGTATCCATGAAGACATGGGTTCAATACTGGCCTCACTCAGTGGGTCAAGGATCTGGAGTTTCCATGAGCTGTGGTGTAGGTCAGAGATGAAGCTTGGATCTGATGTTGCTGTGTCTATGGCTTAGGCTGGCAGCTGCAGCTCCAATTAGACCCCTAGCCTGGGAGCTTCCATATGTTGTGGATGCAGCCCCAAAAAGCAAAAAAAAAAAAAAAAAAAAAAAAATCATTCAACAAGTTTTTATTGAGTACCTACTATGTACCAGAGATGGAGAGAGGGAGGAAGGAAGAGAGAGAGAGGAAAAAGAAGGAGGGGGAGAGGAAGAGAGGGGAGGAGGAGAAGAGAGGGAGGGGAAAAAGAAGAAGAAGAAAAGGGGGGAGGAAGAGGGAAGAGGAGGAAGGAGAAAGGAAAGCTAGGACACTTGAGACAAAGCCTGATGGAAGCCATGGCCCCAAACAGAACTTGACATCCTAAGATGATGATGCCTTTGCACCAAGGGCCAAAGCTTTTCAGTGAGAAGGTCTTGGACCCTTTCATTAACAGGCAATACGGACTTGTTAAAAGTCATAAGAAGAAAGAAAGAAAGAAAGAAAGAAAGAAAGAAAGAAAGAAAGAAAGAAAGAAAGAAAGAAAGAAAGAAAGAAAGAAAGAAAGAAAGAAAGGGAAAGGAAAGGAAGAGAAAGAAAGAAGGAAGGAAGGAAAGGAAGGAAGGAAATAAATAAATCATGAGTTTTCCACCATCACTAATCACTAGGAAAATGCAAATCAAAACCAAAATGAGATTTCACCTCACACCTGTTAAATAGGCTATCATCAAAAAGAACACAAATAGGAGTTCCCATCATGGTTCAGCAGAAATGAATCTGACTAGCATCCATGAGGACACAGGTTCGATCCCTGGGCCTCGCTCAGTGGGTTAAGAATCTGACATTGCCGTGAGCTGTGGTGTGGGTCTCAGATGAGGCTCGGATCTGGCATCGATGTGGCTGTGGTGTAGGCCAGCAGCTACAGCTCTGTTCCAAACCCTAGACTGGGAAACTCCATATGCCTAGGACATGGTCCTAAAAAAAACAAAACAAAAAGAACTCAAATAACAAAGGTTGGCAAGGATGTGGAGGAAAGGGCACTCTTGTCCACTGTTGGTGGGAATGAAAATTGGTACAATCACTATGGAAGACAGTGTGGAGGTTTCTCAAAAAACTAAGAGTAGAACTACCATATGACCCAGAAATTCCATTGCTAGATATATACCTGAAAAAAACAAAAATACTAATTTGAAAAGATGCATGCAGTCCAATATACATTATTTACATAGGTATTATTTGCAATTGCCAAAATATGTAAACAACTGTGTCCATCAACAGAAGAATGGATAAAGAAGATATATACATATATAATGTGATACTACTCAACTATAAAAAAAATGAAATTTTGCCATTTGCAGCAACATGGATGGACTTGAAGGGCATTATGCCAAGTGAAATAAGTCAGTTCAATCCCTGGCCTTGCTCAGTGGGTTAAGGATCTGGCATTGCCATGAGCTGTGGTGTAGGCCACAGAAGTGGCTTGGATCTTGCATTGTTGTGGCTCTGGCATAGGCTGGTGGCTACAGTTCTGATTGGACCCCTAGCCTTGGAACCTCCATATGCCACTGGTACGGCCCTAAAAAAACAAAAACAAAACAAAAAGATAAATACTGTATGATATCACTTATATGTGGAATGTAAAAAATACAACAAACTGGTAATTATAACAAAAAAAGAAGCAGACACAGATATAGGGAACATTTGGGGGTGCAATATAAGAGGGGGTCAGTGGAAGTACAAACTATTGGGTATAAGACAGGCTCAAGAGGAGCCATTGTGGCTCAGTGGTAATGAACCAACTAGTATCCATGAGGACTCAGGTCAGATCCCTGGCCCCACTCAGTGGGTTAAAGATCTGGTGTTGCCATGAGCTGCAGTGTAGATTGCAGACATGGCTTGGATCCCAAGTTGCTGTGGCTGTGGTGTAGGCTGACAGCTGCAGCTCCAGTTCGACCTCTACCCTGGGAACCTCCATATGCCATGGGTGTGGCTTTAAAAAAAAAAAAAAAAGACAGGCTCAAGAATATAGTACATGGAGTTCCCATAGTGGTACAGGGAAAACGAATCTAAGAACAATGAGGATTCAGGTTTGGTCCCTGGCCTCGCTCAGCAGGTTAAGGATCTGGCATTGCTGTGGCTGTGGCGTAGGCCGGCAGCTACAGCTCCGATTGGACCCCTAGCCTGGGAACCTCCATATGCAGAGGGTGCGGCCCTAAAAAGACAAAAAAAAAAAAAAGAATGTAGCACCACATGGGGAATACAGCCAATATTTTATAAAAGCCAAAAATAGAAAACAACCTTTAAAATTGTACAAAAATTAAAACTGTTTTTAAAAAGAGAGCAATCCAGAGCTTCTGAGCTAGGCACAGACGTCTGGAGCATCTGATAACCACCCACCCACATGCTGGAGTTCACGCGGGTTTATAAGAACTGTGAGTTCAGTGTCCTTCTTATGCGCTTTATCTTTTTGACCGAAAGGAGATAAAGAATATATAATATTTAATTTAATTTACTATTAAAGTCTGATCTGCATTCTTATTCCCATTATAGTTATTAAATCGAAGAAGACAGGAGAAGAAAAGACAAAGCCATGGAAATGTCACCGGTTAAAGGATGAGTCCTGATTGGGTCCGCCCTTAAGGTATAAAGAGGTCTGCCCTGGTTAAGAGCTGCGTGGTTTGCAGAGCTAAGTTTCCATGTTCACCGATTTCTTTTTATATCAAAAGCCAGCCTGGTTGGTAATCTTCCATGATGGAATAATACAGCTTCCATTTGTTTTCCATCCATTAGTTGCAGCTGTTTTTCTACTATTATCTTATTCGAGTAATTTACACACTGATTTATTTTGTCCTGACAGCCTGGGGCAATGGTACTAAGAGTACAAACTGTTAAGTTGAACAAACACAGGGACCTCTTGAAAATGCCTCACACTAGACTTCCTTCTTTTCAGATTCTCCTGCAGTCCGATAATAGGAATTCCGGGGACCATACACTGGGCCAGAATGAAAAAAAAAAGATTTTATAGCCAATAATGATCTACACAAACTCTTCACCCTTTAAAGACTATTCACCTTAGTCACCTAATTTTTCTCCAAAGGGATGAATACATACCTGCTCGGATTTCAGCCAATGAGAACGGCTAAAAATGTCACCCCAAAAAATACATTGTCCAGAGTTCTCAGCTCTCAGCTCACAAGGGGAGGGTGTTGTCTTGTTCATAAAACACTTTTGATCTTAGCGGAGCCAGCCAGACTTCAGGATCCAGAAAATTCACCCTGCACAACAGATCTTAAACTCACAATGGTCCTAATTAAGGACCAGTGAGTTACATTAGAGGCCACATTTTTTTTTTTTTAAATAAAGAACATTTGTTGGGAGCGATGCTGCCGACAGGAACGTACTCATTGTGCCATCTCTCTCACAACCGCCGGAGTGAAGCGGCCAAAGCCCTGTTGCTCATGCCAGGACCTCACTGGAGACACTGCTGTGAATCAAGTGTCAGTTTGAGTTGTGCCATCGTTTGTAAATAGCACTTCCTTAATTACCACCAAGAATTTGCCCAAAACAAAACAAAACAAAAAAAACCAATAACATCTAACCAAGTGTGGCCTAGGAAGGTTATACTAAACTGATCTCATTGAATATAAAAGTTCCTGGCAAAGAGTTCCCGTCATGGTGCAGTGGTTAACGAATCCGACTAGGAACCATGAGGTCGTGGGTTCGATCCCTGGCCTTGCTCAGTGGGTTAAGGATACAGCATTGCCGTGAGCTGTGGTGTAGGTCACAGATGCGGCTTGGGTCCTGCATTGCTGTGGCTGTGGTGTAGGCCAGTGGCTACAGCTCCGATTCGACTCCTAGCCTGGGAACCTCCATGTGCCGCGGGAGCAGCCCTAGAAATGGCAAAAAGACAAAAAAAAAAAAAAAAAAAGTCCCTGGCAACATACTCAAAGGAACGCTGTTGAGGCAGCGGGCCGCCTGAGTTCTCATCAGTGTTGTTCTTTATTCCGTGTCATTTATTCTTGCACAAGTCGGTCGAGCTTTTGCTTCCTCTGTTTCCCCATCTTTACAGGGAGGAACATATGCTAATAATCGCCATACTTTTTCTGGCTCCTACCTTCTAACTGTACGTCTCTGAATCATTTAAAGTAACAGAGTGTCTCTACATAAACTAATCTTGCTAAACTGATTCCAAGAGGACTTCAGTTGACTCATCTAAGTAGGTTAAACATCCCCACGTTAGGAGCTCGGAATCATGTTCTTCCTATTAATTTTCTCCTAAATAGCACAGAAGTAAGTTGCGACCCAGTTTCGCCTGCAGTGTCATAAAATCTAAATTAGCTGAATTTAAATGAGTGAGGTGTGAGGATGCGTTAGACTGAAACCTAATGTCAATTAATATGCATGTTCTGTCCTGAGTCATTGTGTCTTTCTCTCTACAATCTGCCTGGGAAATTGTAAATCGCCCACAGTATCCACAGACACTCATGACCCCCGAAAGTCTAAACTTCAGAAGATGTACCCCTGCGCTCCAAACCAATATTAGCTCATAACCGTTAGCCCCCCCGCCCCCCAAGCCCTTCTTCCAGTTTGGGTGCCAAGCTGTCACTTTAACAACCTGGTCTCCCCCTGGATGGCACCCCTGCAGGGCGGAAGGTGTTATCTCCCTGTATCACCGAGCAGATTGAGTCTCAGAGAGGCCATGTTGCTGGTCGGTGTCACACAGCTGATCATTTTAAAGTCATGATCATAGCCCAGGTCTTGCTGGCTTAGAAACCCCTGGCCCCTGGACTATTCTGTAAGAAGGAAGAGAGAGTTGGAAATGCAGGATAGTAATTCTTGACAGCTATTATGAGTAAAGTTTTCTTCTTGGCCTAGACAGACGCAGGGGGTGGTGGGGCACCGGCCCAGGAAGAATGAGATTTGGGGTCTGAGGTCAAGAGCAGAGGAAGGGGAAGCTGAACAGGAAGGTCTGGGCCATACTGGGCCCAGCATTGAGGGCCAGGACAGGGACTATAGACTTCTCTAAGACATTGTGGGTCACCCAAGGGTTTCAAGAGGAAGCAGGAAGTGACATCTATCATCAGTTTCATATTTTAGGGGACATGTTCTGAGAAAAAAAACTTTAAGAAGAATTGAGAAGTAAATAAAGAGAATTTAGAAGTTGGAAAATCACTGAAGAAACTATTCCAATAGACCAGGTAAGAGGAAATTCAGGCCTGAAATAAGACAGTGACAGATGAAGGAATGGAAAGGAAAAAAAAAAGGATTCAGAACTGGGCACACAATTAAATTGGAGAAGTGGAAGTTCCTGACATGGTGCAGTGGTTAACAATCTGACTAGGAACCATGAGGTTGCGGGTTCAATCCCTGGCCTTGCTCAGTGGGTTAAGGATCCAGCGTTGCCAGTGAGCTGTGGTGTAGGTTGCAGACACGGCTCAGATCCTGCATTGCTGTGGCTCTGGTGTAGGCCGGTGGCTACAGCTCCAATTGGACCCCTAGCCTGGGAACCTCCATATGCCATGAGTGTGGGCCTATAAAGAAAAAAAAATGTTTAAAAAAATTGGAGAAGTGGATTAAGATGAGGTTATGTCAACCTCAGAGCAACTCTGATTAGTCTTTACCTGGCCACCTAGTCAAGCAGGTCCCTAACGGCACACCTGCTACAAAGCCCCCACCTCAATGGAGAACATCACTGCTGGACCAACGTTGAAAAGCCAGAATGTCTGGATCCTATTATTGAGTTACTTAACCTCTGTGTGTCTTTTTTCAATTTTTAGGAAGAGGGAGCATCCCCAGTGCATGATTCCTTGTCATTGCATTTCTGTGTCTTCAGACTAGAGGTAGGAAAGAAACGAGGCTAAGGCTTTAGGGAGTGCAGAAAACAGAAGGACACCCCAGGAGTGCCCTGTTACCTGTGTAAGTCCATGACCTCACAAGAGAGAGGCTTATCTCTGTGAAAGTGATGAGATGGCCTCAGGATAGTGTGAACTCCAGGGCCTGATCTCAGCTTCTGTCCCCATCTGCACACGCTTATGCCACATGTAGCTCAAACTCAACCTCTCTAAATCTTTCACCACCTGCACTCACCAGCCAGGTCCCAGAAACCTCTGCCTCTCACCTGGGCTCTTACGGCCTCTCCTAACCCATCTTCCCCCATCCACCCTTGGCCCTGCTTTCAGAGTATTCTCAACGCCCAAACCTTTTAAAACTTATGTCAGATCATCTTACTCCTCTACTCAGAACTGCCCAATAGATTAGCAGATGCAGACTATTGCCTAGAGAATGGGTAGACAACAAGGTCCTACCGTAGAGCACAGGGAACTCTATTCACTATCCCATGATAAGGGATAATGGAAGAGGATACGAAAAAGAATAGGTATAATATATATGCATGTATATTATATATATATAACTGAATTGCTTTGCTATACAGTAGAAATTAACACATTGTAAACCAACTATACTTCAGTAAAATAAATTTTTTAAAAAAGCAGAAAAAGCACTCCCCAAAGCCCCACAGTGAATCCCCCCAAGCAGCAGTAAGACCCTGGGTGTCCCACGACCACTGACCTTCCATTTCCTTCCACTCCCTCCACCCTGGCCTCACTGGTCACATTCTACCTCAGGGCCTTTACACTGGTTTTTTCCTCTGCCCAGAACACTTCGCTGCAACCTCTTTGACTCTCACTCCTGCATCTCCTTCGAGGTTTGGTTCAAATGCCTCCTCTGCAGTAAGTCATACCCTGAACCACCTACGGAACATAGCAAACCTCCTGCTACCTTGCCTCATATCCAGAGGCCCTCCTCAACACACCTATGATGCATTATTTCACTCTAACCTACTGTTATGGGTGGCCTGTGTCTCCCCCAATCTCAATTCCTGTGAATGCAACTTTTCTAGAAGAAGGGTCTTTGCTGATGATGGCATGAAAACAAAGTCATTAGGGTGGGCCCTGATCCAATACTGCTGGTGTCCTTATTTAGAAGGGAAATTTGGACCCAGAGGCACACACAGAGAGATGCCCTGTGTAGATGGAAACAGAGATCAGGACGATGCTTCCACGAGCCAACAAACACCAGGAGCTGGGTGAGAAGCTGGGACAGAATCTCTCCCACAGACTCAGGAGGAACCAACCCTACCAACACCTGGATCTTGGACATCCAGCCTCCAGAATGGTGAGAAATAAAGTTCTATTGTCTAAACCCAGCTTGTGCTTCTTTGTTACGGCAGCTTTAGCAAACTAATATTCATACCAAATAATCTGCCTGGTTTTTGTATCTATTATCAGTCCTCACCTCTGAAGATAAGCTTCACAAGGAGGGGGAGGGGGCATTGGTTATTTATTTTTGCTATTCTGTCTCCAGCAGTGATGAATATCAACCATTGTGCCCAGTCCACACTTCCAGCATTTTCTCCCATCTCTCTCCGAGATAAAATCCTTTCACCTTTCCCCCCCATACTATGGACTCTCATCCCTTCTTTGCTCGTGTTGGTTCCTCGGCCTGGGATGCCCACCTGCCCCTTCTCTATCTGTTACCACCCCCTCATCAGTCAAGCCACAGCCTTGTCATCCCTTCGGTGAGGAATTCCCCCAGCCCTGCTCTTCGGTTTTGTTATTCATGTGATCGTGAACTCCGCCTATAAACCGTGACCGCTTTGAGTTCTGGAATCATATCCTATTAATCTTTCTAGCCCCAGAACTCGGCCCAGGGTCTGGCACACCAGAGGTGCTCAGTAAATGTTTGCTAGATTGAATTAAATCTGTATCCTGCAGCTTTGGCTCTGGCTGCCCTTCCCTAAGACCGCTCGCCACAGCAGGGTACGAGAGGATTAGAGAAGACTGTGTGAGCAGAGCACAGATTAGAGCAGAGAGCACTAAGGGGCTGCGGCTCTCTGCAGCCTCTTTGTCTTCGTGCAATCTCGGGAGAGTTTCTGAAATTGGAACAGTCAGCGATGTGGTACTTAAACCACTCAGCTGCGCCCTAGGAGACGTTTGCCAGAATTCACAGCAACACAAACAGCTCAATCAAAGAAGGTGTGTGAAGCCTCCTCCTGTTTATTAACTAGAGCAAGTATCCGGTTGGGGGAAAAAAGGACAATCTTTTGAGACAGCACTTTCCAGGCTGCTGGGTGAGAATACACTGGCTTTGATTCCAGCCAGTGGTTTCCTCTCTGTTTTCCTTTCTTCTCCTAGTTCTTTCCAGTGGGCGGCTGTAGTAAATGCCTCGTGTCTGCACCCAGCTTTGCCGAAAGGATGCATTGGCACCAGCTCCAGAAAGGAAGGATGTGTTTGGTGCAGCCAACGCTTGTTTAGCCCATCTGAATGCTCACATGGACATGACCTGAAAAGGCTAGAAGACGCAGCCTTCCAGACAATCTAATTGAACGGAACCTAATTATCAAACTTGCATTCTGAGGCACCACTGTGGGTTCTCAGAAGGTTCTCCACCCCTCTCGATTTTTTGAAAGACATTAATTCCTAAGAGTCTTGCAGTCTTTTTACCTAAACAGCCAAGTGGGCCCCACGGAATGCAGGAAATGCCATATAACACTACTTATAGCCTCACTCCTGGTAAGTGCTGTCCTGGTTGGGTTCGCTTCAAATGCATAAGAATAAATGATTGCATAACCCCAATGATGTGCCCTTGACAGGTCAAATGTCCAGTTAATTGTGTTCATGTAGGTTACTCGGTCATGGGCCCAAACTCAACACCTCTTCAGTGCCAAACACCATGCTTTTCTCAAGCGCATCAAAGCAGCGGGGCTCCTGTTTCTCGAAGTATGTCATAGAGTTGTTCAAACAATAACTTGCTGAGCACCTACACTATCCCCAGTGAAATATACTGTTTTGTGATTGTGAGTAAAGAATGGCTTGCTAATTTTTAGTAACTCAATTCAGCCCTGCCCTTGGTCCCCTTAAATTCATGTGGGCAGTGTTCCAATCATTCTTTGTAGCTTGGACCCATAAGGCTTTGAGCTGCCATCATCATCATCGTCATCATCATTATTATTATTGTTATTAAGAACAGCGGATAGGCCCTCATCCAGGAAGACTATGGCCTTAACATTTTGAAGGTCACATGCACCTTTCAGATCAAAGAAAGTCAAGAATCCTCTCTCCAGAAAAAAAAAATTCACATGCCTCAGACACTGCTTTCCATTTCATTTTGGACAGACCCGCTATAACAAGCATCAGTAAACTTTTTCTCTGAAGGCCAGATAATAAATACTTTAGGCCTCACTGGTCAAGAGGCAAAATATGGATATTAGCTAGGCACTTAGATTCCAAAAGAGAAAATAAATTCTCATGCATTTTAACTGATAAAATCCAAAATATCATAATCGAGGAGGATATTTGTGGAATACAGGTCTATTCATGAGGAGAATGGAGTTTGGCAGGAGGGGTAAGGAGGAAAATACTTCACTCTGTTGCAGTTCAGAGTACCTCCTATCCTCAAATCAATTGAAAATAGCAAGCTAGGAGTTCCCATTGTGGCTCAGTGGGTTAAGAACCCAACATAGTATTCTTGAGGATGCAGGTTCAATCCCTGGCCTGGCTCAGTGGGTTAGGGATCTGGCTTTGCCACAAGCAGCATAGAGCAAAGATGCAGCTCAGATCCAGTGATGCTGTGGCTGTAGCATAGGCCTGCAGCTGTATCTCCGATTTGCCTCCTTGCCTGGGAACTTCCATATGCTGCAGGTGAAGCCTTTAAAAAAAAAAAAGAAAAGAAAAGGAGAGGAAATGTCCAATTGTAAAAATCACTATGAATTCAAAGGCTGTGAAACCCAGTGCTGGATTTGCTAATCCCTGCCTTAAAGTACAGACAGAGGAAGACACTCTGGCCTAGACTGTTTTAAGGAGGCCCTGCTGGGACTGCATTGCTGGCCAGGGCTTTGACCTCCGTGGCAGGAAAGAAGCCCATGCAGAGACCTCGCTTGGAGGCAGCAAGGATTCCTGGGGCAGCGCTGCCTGGGTAGGGCTGGCAGCTGAATTGGGGCCATATCCCTACTGCTCTGAGCTGCAACCAAGAACGCATGGTATACTCAGTTCTATTAACCTACATTCCATGACCTGAATAAAACGTTCTCAGTAATCAGCAAGAATAACAATGCATGTGAAAAGAAATTCTTTTGCCCAGTGTTTGAAAACTGAAATGTAAAAAATACATCAGTGGATAAGGCTTTTTAATGAATAAAATTATTTCCTTAATCTGCAGTTATCTTTCAATCCATACTCACTTCCTGAGATTCAAAAAAATACCATCTTGCAAATCTAAAAGAGCTTAGAATAAATCATAACAAACTAATCAGGAGTCTGTGTTCAACAAAAACGATTATGCAGAAATCTTGGCTTATCCTCACACAGTTCATTTTTTCTCCAAAAACATCCCATAGTAACAGCCAATCACAAGAGAAATGTAATTCTATATAATGTTTTCAGGCCTATAACGTTTGAAAAGCTTAGGCCACTAAGAATAGGCATAAATGCATCTCATTGTCAGTTAGAACCCATCATTTCATCTCAATAATGGTAAAATAAATAAATAAAGGCGTACATTAATGCAGCTCCCTTGACTCGCTAGCCGGGTTTCACAGTTTGAGCAGCAAACTCAGTGCAAGTTCTCCACCTAGTGGATGGTTCCAAAACTATGTGCTGAAATAAAAATTGCGTGCACCTGTGCCCGCTGGAGACAAAGAGATGCAGGCAGAAGGGGACAGCCTTCTCTACATCAACCAGTGACGTCATGTCGAAGTTCATTTTCTCTATTTTCCAATCTCTTTCAAGTCTCTCCCTGTCTTGGCCCAGGTTCCCCAGGAATGACTCAAAGAAAGATATTTGCCTGCAGATCGTTCACTGGGGCGTGCTCCAGCGAAAGACACCCTTAAGGGCGCAGCGGTGGACCAAGGATGCAGCTGGACTGTGACGCAGGTGCAGTGGCGTTCAAGTTGCACCCCCACCTCACCCCCCGGACCCAAGCCTGGTTGGAGGGGAATTGCCCTCCAACCCCACATCAGGGCTCACGACTGGTCTTGATTGGACCCTTACAGCCAGCCGTCTTGGTGACTGGGGGCACACTGATAGGCCACACATGGCCTCCAGTCCTGCCAGCTCATCTGCTCCATCCACGCGCCTCTCGGCCAGCACTGGGATGATGAGCTTCGGTGAAGGTTCGCTCAGTACACGGTGCGTGCTGTCTGTGGGTCTCACTTGGGGAACAAAGCCCTTCACAATGGGTGCCTGCTTCTTCCCCAGACTCGCTGGGCTCTGCGGTCCAGGTTTTCTCCTTGCAGACTTCTGACCAACCCACGAGCCGTCAGCCACTGCTCGTGAATCCATGCGCCTTGGCCTTCGCCTCACACGCCAAGTGGATGAATAGAGGCACCATCCAAAGCCCCGCCCCTCGGATGTCAGTTCCCATCTGTCCTTCGGGCCACTGGGGGCAGGGGCCGCGGAGTACAGCAGCAGTCTGGTCTTAGCCTGCAACTCATTCCAAGCTGACCCAGCGTGAACTAAGCCTAGCCTTTCTCCTCCCCATCAGCGGGTCAAAAAGACCCCCCATTCCGCCATGAGTATGAGCTAGGGAGGGGCCCGTACACCTGTGACGGAGGAATGGCGTCTGAAATCTCACCGTTTGCGCCTCAAACTGGTGCTTAGGCTCGTCACCCCAACGTGAGCTGATGAAACGGGAAAGGCAGTGCAAATGGGAAGCACAGAGAGTAATGAGAAATGATGGACGGGAAGAAATAGGCGCATCGAAGGCAGCCTCCGAAGAAGTGGGGACTTTCTCCACCTGCCCGGCAGCCTCATGCCGGCTGACCCCTCCCCCCTCCTTCTTCTCGGACCCTCGTTCCTTGCTTCCTGGACCTCTAAGCCTTGGAGTGACCCAGCCCAGGCCCTGGACCCCCTCCTCCCTGCTTTCCACGCTGGTGGGCTCCCCCAGATCTCGTCTCTGGGCTCTAAGCCCCAGACCTCACCTGCGCTGACTGTCTGTTCCCCCCCACACACACCGCCTGGTTACCACCTGAATCCCGGTGACCAGAAGCCTCTTCAGGCCCAACACCCCGAGCTCAAGACCTAGTGCCTCTGACACCCGGGTCTCCCATGTCTCAGGAGTGAATGTCAGCTTAATTTGCCCAGTAACTCAGGCCAAAAACATGGAGTCACCCTTGACTCCTGTTTCTCGCACCCCCACATCAGAGCCTCAAGCAAATCTACTGCTAATTCATTACGTCTCACCGCTTCGGCAGCAGTCACGTGGTCCAGGAACCGTCCATTCCCGTCTTCCCATCCTGTCGGAGACGCTCTCCCGGTCTCTGCCTTCCCCCTGTTGTCTGCTCTCTAGACTTCCCAGTCCTTGAAACACAGGCGAGGCCCTCACACTCCCTCCTGCTTCCTTGGGTCTCGGCCCTCAGAGTCTGCGTCCCTCGCCAGCCTCTCACGGGTCTTTATTCAAATGCCAAGATATCCGAAAGGTCTCCTTATAAATCCAGTTTGAAATCGGAAGAAACCGGAATTTCCCTTGCGGCGCAGTGATTCAGGCGTTGCCCTAGCTGCGGTGCAGGTTCAATCCTGCTCTGGGAATTTCCAGTTTCGTAGGGTGCAGACAAAAAAAAAAGTTTATATAAATTAATTAATAATGATATCACTTATATCTGGCATCAAATATACAGCACATATGAACCTTTCCACAGAAGAGAAACTCACACACTTGGAGAACAGACTTATGGTTCCCAAGGAGAGGGGCACGGAGCCGGAAGGATTGGGAGTCTGGGGTTAATAGATGCAAACTATTGCATTTGGAGTGGATAAGCAATTTGATCCTGCTGTATAGGACGGGGAACTATATCTAGTCACTTATGATGAAACATAATGGAGGATAATGTGAGAAAAAGAATATATATGTATGACTGGGTCAACTTGCTGTACAGTATAAATTGGCAGAACACTGTAAACCAGCTATAATGGAAACCATTTAAATCATTTCAAAATTTAAAAAAACTAATAAAAATACTATTGGAAAAAAACAGCTTTTGTTCTTCCTTGTAGTGGATTAAGTGCTGGTCCCCAAAAGAGACATATATCTTAATCTTGGGAATCTGTGATTGTGCCCTTATTTGGGAGGCAGAGCTTTGCAGATGGAATTAGGTTTTGGATCTTTAATTGAAACCATCTTGGATGACATGGGGGGACCTTAAATCCGATAACAAGTGTCCTTATAAGAGACAGAAGAGGAAAAAGCAGACACCCAGAAGCAGAGAAGGCCATGCAAAGATGCATCACTACCCAAGAGAAAATTCATTTATCATAGTTACCGACTTTCTAACCTACTAATCTAAAAGCTTCAAGAAGGCAGAGATGTTTTATCAGTTTTGTTCACTGCTGTATTGTGAGCCTAGAACCTGGGAATACAAGTGACAGACCCTAGGATGTAACCTAACTACATGCAGAAGTGTATATTTTTTCACTAATTTACGATTTACTTATCCTTCTTACCCAACCAGCTCCAAAAGAATTTCACTTTGTTTTATTTTATTTATTTATTGGTCTTTTAGGGCCACACCTGCAGCATATGGAGGTTCCCAGGCTAGGGGTCTAATTGGAACTGTAGTCGGCGGCCTACACCACAGCCACAGCAACTTGGGATCCGAGCCGCATCTTTGACCTACACCACAGCTCACTGCAATGCCGGATCCTTAACCCACTGAGCAAGGCCAGGGATCAAACCCGCAAACTCATGGTTCCTGGTCGGATTCGTTTCTGCTGCGCCACTACAGGAACTCCCTCCAAAAGAATTTGAGAAGACTTACATCATCATTTTAAGATGATAATAAGACAAAAACATGATGACATTGGAGATTTAGAACAGATGTTTCTATGAAATGTCAGAGTTGAGAACACATAGATGGAGTTCCCATTGTGGCGCAGTGGTTGCCAAACCCGGCCAGCATCCACGAAGATGCAGGTTCAATCCCTGGCCTTGCTCAGCAGGTTAAAGATTTGATATTGCCATGTGCTGTGGTGTAGGTCTCAATGCAGCTCAGATCTGGCATTTCTGTGGCTCTGGTGTAGGCCAGTGGCTATAGCTCCAATTGGACCCCTAGCCTGGAAACCTCCATGTGCCATAGGTATGGCCCTAAAAAGACAAAAAGAGAGAGAGAGAGAATACATAGATGGGCGATTAAATTTCAGTTGTCACCCCTTCAAAATCCTATTTTAACCAACTTCCCTTGCAACAGATGTTTCATTACATGAAATCAAAATTGATTGATTGATTGACTAATGGATTGATTTCACCAATGTTTCCCCCTTTCTGTATATTGAGGCAATACTACCAATTAGAAAAACAGCCAAGATTCAGATTATATAAAGGATAGGGACAAGCACTTGCTCTAGAAAACCCCAGAGATGAGGAGCAGAACTTTCCACCAGCACTAGCCTGGGAGCACACATGCTCCCTAAAGGCTGACCATCATTTGAGACTGGCTGAAGGAGCCAGCCTGACAGAACATACAGGACGAGGGAGGGGAAGTGTGCCCTGCCCGCACTCCCCACCCTTCCTTCCTCCATCCCCGTTTAACTCAGTATTTCCACTGCTCATATTTTTTGTTGTTGTTGTTATAGTTGATTTATGATGTCTTGCCAATTTCTGCTTTATAGCAAACAGACCCGTTTATATATATGCATATGTATATATTTTTTTATTAAATGTGTATATAATATGTATATTCTTTTTACTCACATTATTCTTCATCATGTTCCATCACAATTGATTAGATATAGTTCCCTGTGTTTTACAGCAGAATCTCATTGCTTATCCACTCCAAATGCAATAGTTTGCATCTACTAACCCCAAACGCCCAGTCCATCCCACTCCCTCACCCTCCACCTTAGCAACCACAAGTCTGTTCTCCACGTCCGTGAGTTTGTTTCTTTCTGTAGACAGTATTTTCCAAAATAGTTTTGCTTGCCAAAGAAAAAAGAAAGAGCTACATATAATAGCTCTTAGGCATTAGAAGTGGAATAGATCTTACCTCTCAACGTGGCAATTTCAAATTTACACCACATCTTCCAAATGAGAAAATGTCAGTGAGAAAGATGTAGATCAGAGTCGGGGCTGCCGATTATTTTAGAAGATTTGCAGAGCCTCAGTGATCATCTTGCAGATGGCTGTCCTGGAGCCTCAGGGGACTGTCACAGGCCCTGTCTGAGCTCAGACCAACTGTCTTCTTGGCGGCCAGCAGGAGGCGGGCTGGCATCCTCCTCACTCAGTGTCATTGGGCAACTTCCGGAAGAGCCCCTCATGCATTTCGGAAAACATCAAAGTTGAAAAAGTCCTTTTAAATCTGAAAAAATCTTAGCTTCATAGATGAAATCTGAACTTGGCATTGATTTGTTAAAGGGCACTGACTGATGAGATGGATCAATAATCTTGCCTTATCCACTGTATACCTTGTATCTCAATACCATGACATAGAATAAAGCCATTTTCTTTCTCTCTCTCTTTTTTTTTTTTTTAACTTTTGAGTTCATTTTCATTCCAAAGTTCAAACAAACTGGAAAGCTTGGATGATTTTAAAATATTATCTCTCCCACCATGAGTGTTAGATCGTACTTGCATATTTCACAGGGCTTTAAGCTACTTTGCTGTTATTAACATCTTCTCCCTGGCAAAGAAGTTCTAAGCATTTGAATAAAACCTGTAGGCCCTGTTGTAAAGAAAAAGTGACTTTTGACCTCATAAAACAATTTTTTTACAAAACTTTTTTTTTCTTTCCCGGCTGGCCTATGAAGTTCCTGGGCCAGGGATCGGATCCAAGCCAAAGTGGCTACCTTCGCCACAGCTTTGGCAACGCAAGATCTTTGCTCTGTTGTGCCAGGCTGGGGATTGAACCTGGGTCCCAGTGCTCCAGAGATGCTACTGATCCCTGTGCCACAGCTAAAAGTAGTTCTGATAGACTGTTACTGGACCGATACCCCTCTAGAAAGACAGGGAGCCTTATTTTATGGCATTAATTTAGCCTCGGACTGGAAGAGAAATAACATTCCCTTGGGGTCAGATTGTAGGGTTAATTTTTCCACAAAAAGCAGATATAGATCTATATAGAATAGGGAGAGAGAGTGTGAGACGTATGTGTAATATAGATATAGACATCTCCTTTTGTGGAAAAAGTATATTTACATGTATAATAAATCTGACTTTTCAGACTATATTTTTAAAATAAATTATACTTTAGGAGTTCCCATCGTGGCACAGTGGAAATGGATCCAACTAGGAACCATGAGGTTGTGGGTTCCATCCCTGGCCTCACTCAGTGGGTCAAGGATCCAGTGTTGCCATGAGCTGTGGTGCAGGTTACAGACAAGGCTCAGATCTGGCGTTGCTGTGATATAGGCCGGCCGCTACATCTCCGACTCGACCCCTAGCCTGGGAACCTCCATATGCCACAGGTGTGGCCCTAAAAAACAAAACAAAACAAAAAAATAAAATAAATTGTAGTTTAATTATTATACATGTTCTCCATAACACAGGTCAGGATTTTGAGCATTCTTTCTAATAAACGTTATGCTTCTGATCCACTAGAAAGCAAGACTGGGCATTAAGTCAACAAACATTTTTTTTTTAATAATTCTTCTTTTTTTTTTTTCTTTTTCTTTTTAGGGCCACACCCAAGGCATATGGAAGCTCCCAGGCCAGGGGTCAACGGAGCTGCAGCTGCTGGCCTACACCACAGCCACAGCAACGCTGGATCTGAGCCCCATCTGCCACCTAGACCACAGCTCACAGCAACACCAGATTCTTAACCCACTGAGCAAGGCCAGGGATTGAACCTGTGTCGTCAAGGATATTGGTTGGTCCATTACTGCTAAGCCACAACTGGAACTCCCAAGTCAACAAATCTTTACTGAACAGGGGTTATACAGGAGACATGGAGAAACACAAGAAACGCCCCCAAGCTCCCCAAGGGCAGGCGCCCAGGTTGGGATGAATCTGGATTTATAGACCTTGAGTTTCTTCCTTCCAAGCATTTGCTAAATTACACTAATTCACACAGTGGTGCTAATGGGTGACAGTGAATGTGTTATCTCCTCAAGGCCGTTTGTATTTACAGTGAGAGGATCTCTAATCCGCAGATTTCCTGCGCCAGCACCCCCATAGCCTTCCTCTGAGGTTTTCCTCTCTGATTCCAGCACTGAGTGTGGCAAGGATACAGCCCCAGCCGCCTGAGCTGGAGATCAGCTCTCATCTGAGAAGCAGGAAGCCAGGGCAACTAAAGTTCATTCCAGGTTTCCAGCACAGGAAATGGCCGGATCTGGAATCCACTCCTGGGCGACCGTCACTGGCCAATCTTAAATCTGTGCCATCAGACAAGTTTTTAATTTCTAGAAACCTGAGTTTCTTCATTTGTAAACTGGCAATGATATTGGCAGCAGCTTGGGGGGTGGGGATGGGGTTTGATACTAAAACTTGATATTTTATTTATTTACTTATTTATGTATTTACTTCTTTGACCACGCAGGAGGCATGTGGAAGTTCCTGCACCAGGGATCAAACCCACACCACAGCAGTGACCCAAGCCCCTGAAGTGACAATGCCAGATCCTAAACCCAATGAGCCACAAGGGAACTCCCACAACAATCTCGTGAGAATTCAGGGTAACCTGTTGACTTCTCAGTGTTGAGATCTCAGTGCTGAGCCTGGAACACAGAAAGCATTTGTTAATTGGTAGCCATTCTCATTTCACTGGGGATAGTGGAGACTCGTTAGTTCTGGAATTATAACATCTCAGTCTAGAAGGGACCCTCAAGTTCTCCAGATTTCACCATGGCTGTCCAGCCCCCAGCCATACCATCCATGTGCCGCAGAGACCCTCAGGCTGGACAAGAACCCTTTTACGGGGACCATGGCTGACAAAGGGGAGGAGAAGGGGTGGTGGTTGAAGGCACATTTGCTAAAATGGGTTGTAGGAGTTCCCAGGGTGGCTCAGCAGTAAGGAACCTGACTAGTACCCATGACCACGCAGATTCAATCCCTGGCCTCCCTCAGTTAAGGATCCAGCGTAGCCCTGAGCTGTGGTTTAGGTTGCAGACGAAGCTCAGATCTGGCATTGCTGTGGCTCTGGCATAGGCAGTACGTATAGCTCCATTCGACCCCTGGTCCGGGCACTTCCCATGCTGCAGGTGCGGCCCTAAAAAGACAAAAAAATAAAATAAAATAAAACAAATAAAAAATAAATTTTAAAAATGGATTGTAAGAAAACAGAACCTGCTACTTCTTGCAGGCTTGGCTTTCCCAGCAGAGAACTGTGGCAAGTCATTCTCCTGAACAGAACAGAAACGCCCCTCTAAGGTGAAACTATCTGAAAGTCACTTTGAAAACCACCCCCCTCCCAAATCCCTTATAAACCACAGCTGTTAAAATCCAGAGGTACCCCGGTAGCTGTTAGAAATTTCTTTCCAACACAACTAATAAATGAGACGCTGCTAGGAAAACCTCGCCATGCGTCGCTTAAGTCTGGCCCTTGCTCGGCGACACTCAGCTGGGCCCTGGCGCCGACCGAGATTATCATTGACGCCTTGAAGGTTACGCCAGAAATCACAACACTGCCACCTGCATTCCGGCTGCGAGGGACGAGCCTGCCAGGAAAAGGCAGTGCCAGCCTCGCGTCCTCCCCCAGTGCCAGGGGCTGGAAGACACAATCAGATATCAGCACCCCCCTCCCACCACCACCTGCCACTTGACCTTGGTCGTGAGTCATGGTCCTCCCTGGGCCTCAGTGTTTCACCAGCCAAGGAGTGACAGTCGTGATCACCTGCCTTCCTCACCTGATAACGAGGGCGTTAATGGATTTCACTTTCATAGAGTGTGTGCTTATCCTTGACAGGACATTGCTACCTGGTGCCAGGAAAAAGCTGTTATCATTACTGACCTCAGAGCCATAAGTGGGATACTTTTTCAGACTCAGTGGCTAATGAGGCGGTAGTGTCTAACATTTACGCATTGCTTTCTATCACACACACGCACACAAACATCTAAAGGTTCACAGTTTTGAAATGTGAATTTATCATTCACAATTTTGAAATATGAATTTAGTGCTGCAATTGCTTCTTTGAAAGGCAGCTCACTTCAGTGGAGCCAGCTACAGTAAAGCGTCGCCCCTAAGATGCTCTGTGCAGATGGCCAGAGCTGGCCTCCGATTCTCAGTTCATTAAACAGTCTCGCTTTGACCAACAGGCCTCTCATTGTAAGGCAGCCCGGGCCTCAGCTGATGTCAAAGCCCCATTCTCTCACGGGGGGATCGTTCCCATGAAGCCTGCCCACACGCATTCTGCAGCAGATAGGGACGGGCCGGCTCTGCAGATGTCGCCACCACCACCCGTGTCCCTTTTCCCCATCACACACTTTCGGGTGTCTTTCCAGAGATGTGCACAAAGCTCGATTCAGGCTTTGCCTTTGACCAATGTACACTTGGCCTGCAGATGGATGAGGGGAAGAAAAAGACGTCCCAGTGTGTCTCCACGCTCGCCTGGGAAAGCTTGGGAATTCCTGGCTTCGTTACCGGCCTGGACTCGGGGCAGAAAAACAAATCAGAAAGTTGCCAATGGTTTCATTCAGCCTCCAAAACTGGGTTAATGCGACTCTGTGAGTAAGACCATCAATGCACAAAAGTCAGGAAGTCCAAGACAGCCGTTCCCACAGCCCACGGAGGCCTTCCGCACGCGGGTGACTGTGCCATGGCCAGGACCCCCGGCTGCATTCTTGCCAAAGTGCAGAGCCCATCCTGGGAAGAGGCAACCCCCTCCAAAGGGGCTGGCCAAGGGGAAAACGGGCTCTGCATTCACTACAACTTCAACTCTAAAATGATGCATCTAAGTCAACTTTTTTCTTTTTAGGGCCACCCCCGCAGCATATGGAAGTTCCCAGGCTAGGGGTGAAGCTGGAGCCGCAGCGGCCAGCCTGCCCCACAGCCACAGCCACAGCCATGCCGGACCTGAGCTGTGTCAGAGGCCTACACCACAGCTCACAGCAACCCTGGATCCTTAGCCCACAGCATCCTCGAAGATACGAGTCAGGTTCGTAACCCACTGAGCCCCAACAGGAGCTCTGAGTGTACGTCACCTTTTTAGTGAAGAATCACATTCACACAGTGACTGCAAAGTACACACATGAGGATCTTTTACATGAAGACCCCCTGTCATCAGCATTTGGTCATGAGATGGAGCAGGGCCAGTGCCCAGAAGCCCTGGGCATGCCTCCTCCAGGCCTCCAACTTGATGATAAAACCAGAGTTTTAAAAAGAAGAGAAAATATGATGTACCTAGAGTCTGAGTCTCTAGAGGAGACGAGAAAAATCTTATGGGAAACAGTGTCCTGAAATCAAGCCGCGCTTAGTGGGGACACGGGGTGACTCTCCTGCCATTGGCGTTTACACCCAGCACAGCAGGATGGAGAATGTGGTTCCTGCAAGAGGTTCCACAGGTCCTACCCTCCGAGATGGATGAATGGCATCAGTGCCTTGCTTCCTGTAGGCAGACGCTCCTGGGAGAGGAAAGACCTGGAGCAGGTGGTCTCCACAAAGACGTACCTGGGAAACTCTGTCGAAGGGTCAGGACTGGGCCCACCTCTCCCCAGCCCTCTCCACCCCTCCTCACCCTAGGCTTTTGAGTCGGAGTTTCTGGACAAAAATCTGACCACATAAATCTGAAAGACTTTCCAAGGAGATTCTGAAGGGCAGCCTTGGGTGAGAACAACTCTCTTAAATTGTTATTCATTTTTCTCCTTCCTTAAACAAACACCTCTGGGGCCCTTTCTCTTCCACAAACCGAAGGAGGAAGGCACAGGGAGGCACGGGGAGGGGGCTTGACTATCCCCCCTTCCTGATTTTATCTGGGCTGATTCTGCCCGAGCAGATGCTGCACAGCTGCAAATATCCGCCGAGCCAGTAGGAACCAAGGGCTCTATTTCCCCGGACCACACAAGAAGATCACTAGCCTTTTGTTTGTAACTCCAGGCCTTTGCAAGTACCTGAAATGCCGTCATTTCTCTCATCCACCCAGCAAACTCCTATGCATTCTGCAAGATCCTGCTTAAATGTCCCCACTCCATATACACCTCCTAAGTCCTTCTTCTGTGCCCCCCAACATCCCCCCCAGTGGCCCCCTTACGGCTCCTACCACACACACTGTAATTACCCTTTGTGATGCCTGCCCCAGTGAATGGGCTGAGGTTTTCCTTTTCCCAGCTCTGTATCCTCAGAGCCTAGGATGGAAGCAGGATGTGCTGAATAGATAGATAACAAATGGACGGGTGCACGGATGCACGGGCCCTTGAAAGTGCTTGGTGTTATGCCCACTGTTCTATTTCCATTCGACCCGTAACAATCACACGCAGATGGCTCTCTGGAACTCGAGCTTCCCTATTTATGGAGACACCCATCCTTCCTTCACACCTTTTCTGTGACCAGTCAATGCTGCGCCATTTCAACAGCCACTAGAAACTCAACACCACCACTGCTGGCAAAATTTCATCTGTCTTTTTAGCATCATTATTCTCCAACTTCCAAAGTCTAACATTCCCATAGGACTTTTGCCTCTTCTTTTTACCCCAAATGGAGCAAATAGAGCCCTTGGGAAGAACCTCTGGAGAATCTGCCTGAGAACTGCCACCCAGGGAACAAAGACATTGTGGCTGCTCCTTGTCTACGTTGCCTTTCAGCAGGTGGTTCAGCTCCTGCTGGTGTGTATGCACAGCAATCGATTGCTTGGGAAGAATAAAACACAACCAGCCTGGCCAGGGGTGCTAAGCTGAGAGACACAGGAACCGGTTGTTTCCTTAACGGAGCAAAAGTTTGGGCATCACAGCCATAGCATCTGAGGCATGTCTACAGTCCAAGAGCAGCCCTATTGCAGAATCTTGGTCAACATGAGCCATCTGTGTATGTAAAGAAGATGGAATAAAAATGGTAAAGGTCAGAGGAAGAGAGAATTGAACAGTTAGAGATTAATGATAACTAGGATAACATCTGAGGGGAAGTTGGTGAGGAAACACATAAAGAAAGCTTGTAAGTAGCGCCACTAACAAGGTATCCACATTTCATAGTATTAGAATCCCAAGCTGGCCAGAATAGCAGAGACCATAGAAATCAAACCCACAGCCTCATGTCAGAAGCAACTGATTCACTAAGACTGACCGTGAACAACTTTTTTATCAGGGTCAACCATGATATCTGCTAATGTGTTTTCAATTTTTTTTTTCTTTTTTCTTTTTATGGCCTCACCTGCAGCATATGGAAGTGTCTGGGCTAAGGGTCAAATCAGAGCTGCGGCTGCCGGCCTACGACAGAGTCACAGCAACGTAGGATCTGAGCAGCATCTGCAGTCTACGCTGCAGCTTGTGGCAACGCCAGATCCTTAGCCCAATGAGCAAGACCAGGGTTCAAACCCGCATCTTCATGGATATTAGTCAGATTCATAACCCTCTGAACCACAACGGGAACTCCCACTAAAGTATTTCAATTTAAGTGTTATCAGAAGATCCACCTACCTCAAGATATTCTCACTGCTGTCTGTTATGATGTCTCATATATTCTCACTATTTTTTCATTCCTTTGGGTAAACTTGCTGTGTTTCCAGAAAGCACATGTTAAAAATAAATCTCTTTTCAAATTGATGAGCAGTCTTAAAAATAAATAGTCTGTATCTTAAAATGTCCATGTCACAAAGGTAAAAAAAAAATTTTAAACGTTTAAAGCTGAGGAAACACTCCTGACTAAAGAGACATGACGACGAAATAAAATGTAGGGGGAACCAGACACAATTATTTGATGTTCCTGTAAAGGACATAAGCGAAACAGTGGCAAAATTCGAATAAGGGCTAGAGATTAGCTGTTCGTATACCCATGTTAATTTCCTGCTTTTGATCTTCTTATTGTGGTCCTTTAGGAGAATGTCGCTGTTTTTAGAAAATGCACACTGGCTTATTTAGGGATAAAGGAGCATGTGTCACGCATATTAAGATCATCCTCATGAGTCCTAGCAGGAATAAGGTCACAAGTCCCTGCAAAAGATAGTGTCACCTAACGGAAGGTGCCTGCAAGCTGCCTGCCTGGATGCCCCATCCATCACTGTGGTACCCAAGGCGCTGGGCAAAGTGCTTCACCTTTCCACTATCCTTTGTTTCCTCCTCTGAGGATGTAAAGAAAAACACCAGCAGCTGCACTTATTGAAACCTTCCTCTGTGCCAAGCAACCTTTTGAAATGAGAAGTCTGAGTCACGAAGAGTAATTTGCTCAAGATCACAAGGCTGAGGAGTAGCAGTGAGTGAGACTGAACTGCCACCTTACACCACGTCTTAGCTACTAATGTTCCTGTGACACCTAAGTGACACATTTCAAGCACTTAATTGAGTGCCATTGCCATGCAAAACGCTTAATAAAAACTGGCTCTCGGAGTTCCCATTATGGCTCAACAAACCCGATGAGTATCCATGAGGACCCAGGTTCCATCCCTGACCTCGCTCAGTGGGTTAAGGATCCTGTGTGGCTGTGAGCCATGGTGTAGGTTGCAAACACAACTCAGATCCCAAGCTGTTATGGCTGTGGTGTAGGCTGGCAGCTGCAGCTCTGATTTTTCCATATGCTGCAGGTTTGGCCCTAAAAAAAAAAAACCTGGGTCTTCACCTGTATCAACCTCATGGCCACCATTGATGAAACCCAACAGAACACCTGCAGTCACTGGATTCCAAGACTTGGATGCTTAGCTTCCTTTGCTTTGTTTTGGTTTGGGCCATGCCTGTGGTATGTGGAAGTTCCCAGGCCAGGGATCAAACCCACACCACAGCAGCAACCCGAACCGTTGCAGTGACAGTGACAGTGCCGGATCCTTAACCTGCTGCATCACAAGGCAAGTCCTGATTAGGTTCCTTTTTGCTACTAAATCTTCTATAGAGTTTCATCAACTAATATAGCCTATAGGCTAGACACAAGATAATTCAAAACAGTTCCAAGTAAAATTAGGGGTAACATAGGTAAATATTTTTTTTTCTCGTAATAATTGATAGCTTTGGAGTTCCCATCAGGGCACAGTGGAAACAAATCCAACTAGGAACTATGAGGTTTGTGGATTCGATCCCTGGCCTCGATCAGTGGGTTAAAGATCTGGCGTTGCCGTGAGCTTTGCTGTAGGTTGCCAAGGCAGCTCAGAGCCTGCGTTGCTGTGGCTGTGGTGTAGGCCGGCAGTGATAGCTCCGATTTGACCCCTAGCCTGGGAATTTACATATGCCGCGGGTTTGGCCCTAAAAAGCAAAAAAAAAGATAACTTTGTAGGTCAGTTCCATAAAACTTGGCTGTATAACTCCTTTAGACTTGAAGACATTTTTCATACGATCTGGATTCCCTCTAAAGGACACCACAGAGCCAGGAGAAGGAAAGCATTCTATTCAGTCATAACTGTGATGTGATGTACCTGTTTGGGGCATGTATTTGGGCTTTTCTCCAGAAATCATGTTAATCTATCGCATCTAGTGAAAGATACTGGATGCCATTCAAACCAGATGTTATTTCACTAGTCACTTTCCTGTTTTTGAAGATGTTTTAGTTCCTTACAGAGTGGCTTTCATGGTTTCCACTTGGTTTGGTGTTGGTGCTGAATGGATGGGCCATCTAGCCCTGTTCCCTAAATTCAAAAGGAGACTGTTTCAGCAAAGTACCACAGACCGGCTGCCTTAAACACCACTTATTTATTGCCTCACAGCTGTGGGGGCCGGAAGGCTGAGATCAAGGTGCCCACAGGGTAGGTTTGTTCAGAAGCCTCTCTCCTTGGCTTGCAGACGCCACCTCTCCCTGTGTCCTCGCACGTCGTCCCCTCTGTGCGTGTCTGTGTCCTAATTTCCTCTTCTTCTAAGGACACCGGTCATATCGGCTGAGGTCTCACCCTAATGACATGTTTTAACTTAATTATCTCTTTAAGGGGCCTTTCTCCAAATAAAGTCACATTCTCAGATACTGGGGTTAGGACTTCAGCACAGGCATTTTAGAGGTACAATTCAGCCCATAACAGAGACTCAGACAGATAGGAAGAGAGAACGCCCTACAGAGGTGGCTTCAATTCCAGGACTAATAAATAGTCCGTGGAGCCCACTGTTCGTAAAATGCTGTGAGTCTAGCTTCTGAGGCCGCACGTCTCCTCCATCTCAGTCCTGGGAACTAGTCCAAGGAAAGTGCCATCCCAGCAGTTTCCAGAGCCTTCTCTTACATCTGCACAAACTCCTTCTTGAGCCCTGCTGACCACACCTTGATATCCTGCCTGGCAGGCTCTGCACCGCCAGCTTCAGTGTGACTCTCAGAGCCCAGGAGCACAAAATTCATGCATAGAATGTGTTGGCACCACTGCAGAATTCAACACTCAGCCAATATGGCTAAGCAACCTGGAAATAATCCATCTTCTCAATCGCTAGTATAATTTTAGTACTTATTTACTACAAACATTGAATTTTGCCTTCAGGCCCCATAGAGAACAGCACTGACAACTTCCAGAAACATATTTGAAATGCCTAACATAGTGTACACAGCCGACTAGAAATGCTCCTAGCATGGAGAACAGGGATGCACAGAAGTGGAGATGATGAGGCCACAAAGCCAAAAGGAAAGCTCTCCAGGTCCCCTTGGCCCTGCCCCACATCCTGCTCCTGACGTGGGACCCAGAAACAGACCAGTAACCCTGACTCTGCAGACTTAAGGCCCCTGTATCTGTTTCGAGGTCAGTGAAACAGGGATTAAAACTATATTGTTCTCGGTGGAGTTCCCATCGTGGATCAGTGGATTAAGAAACTGACTAGGATCCATGAGGATTCGGGTTTGATCCCTGGCCTCGTTCAGTGGGTCAAGGATCCAGTGTTGCTGTGAGCTGCAGTGTAGGTCACAGATGCAGCTTGGATCCAGTGTTGCTGTAGCTGTGATTCAGGCTGGCAGCTGCAGCTCCGATTTGACCCCTAGCCTGGGAACTTCCATATGCCACAGGTGCAGACCTAAAAATTAAACAATTTAAAATAAAAAATCTACATTGTTTTCGGAATTCCCTGGTGGCTCAGAGGGTTAAGGATCCGACTTTGCCACTGCTGTATCTCGGGTAGCAGCCATGATGCAGGTTCAATCCCTGTCCCAGGAACTTATCCACGCCATGGATGCATAAATAAATACATACATACATACATACATACATACATACATACATACATACATATTCTATCTCTTTCTCTTCTCCTCAAACTGTTGTAAAACAGTAGAAATGAGAGAACTCGAAAACACACTTGGTAAAAGTAATAATAGACTGAATAATATAAGTTTAATTTTTAATGGTCAAAATCAATTTAAATCCATTAAATGAGTCATTTTTATGCTGGCACTGTTTACTGGTATATACGCATTATACCAGATAACGACTGAATGGCTCCTGCGGCAAAAATTCTGTCTTCGGTCCCGTGAGAAGATTCATACCTGTGCTTTCATTGCCCTTAACCCATTTCACTCCCTCCTCATGGCTCTAGACGTCCAGACTGCAGCCTAGAAGATAGAAGAGTGTCATTTTACAGCGAATCGGGAGCAGACTGTAGTACAACACAGGACCACCAGGGGACAGCATAGACCTGATGCTGCTGCAGACTTCGCTAGGTTTTTGCTGTTTGCTTTCTCTAGTCTCAAAGTGACCTCCCTTCCCCCAGGAAAACCTCTCTGTCCTGCAGGTCCTCTCCCTGAGCAGGATTCCAGCTCCTCCTTCCGCCCTCTGCAGGGCTAGGGACTCAGCTGCTGGGCAAGGCCCACGTCTCGGTGTTGAGACGTGGTCCCAGAGAACAAGCGTGGGTAAAGATGTCAGCACTCGCATCACACTCTACAGCCATCAGAACCGACCAAATGTAGGTGGACTCTGAACTCACAACTTCCCACGCCCCAGTTTTTTCTGGAGTGTCCACGAGGGGAAAGAGGCAGCCCCACGATCTGGTGGAGGATGTTAGTAAAAAGCCAAGGAGGAATTCATACTTAACGTTCTTTTGCATTTTCAAAGGGTTTTGTCCTCGTTCTGATTCCTTATTAGCTAATGATTCTGAACCATCACCTTCATACTGCAGATAAAGGAGTAAAACATGAGACACCGGGGCTTTAAGGAGGACAAAAGCAGACTCCCAGTCTCCCTCGGCCCATTTGTTGTCCATCCCACAGAGTCCTCCTTCGCAAGCACTACCGCTAATGGTACAAAGAAAACCTGAACCTGGAACCCAGGCGCATTTGGAACCACGTTAGAGGGGTCGTGGTAAGGCAGGAACAGAACTTTGCCTGCCTCCCTCCCTCCCACTGGGTACTCTGCAGCTCCAGAAAAGAGCGCAACCCGTCTGTCAAGCACCGATGTAGCCGGCAGCGAACCCAGGAGGCATCGCTGGACAGATGTGCGGCCACGGGCTTGGAGGGACCACTGCGAGCTCTGCGCCCAGCTCCTCCCAAGGTTCCCACGCGCCGACCTCCCATTCAGGCCTGTGATTGATGCTCCTGGACCCCGCCTGGAAATTCTGCCTGAGAGCTCATTATGGGGAATGTCCTGCGTCCACCGGGCAGGGCTGAGTAAGAGGATCGGTAGGTGAGAGCTGGCTATTCACGAGACAGCGGCCTTTGATGCGAGCGGAGCAGAGAGTTTGGCCGAAACTCAACACCTCTTAGAAGCAGAGATTAGTCAAGAGGAAGAAAGGAGAAGGCATTGTGGAAGTTTTCAAGAAGGAGACAAAGATGCCTGTGTTTTGTATCGCTCAGCTGCCTCAAGAAAATGTCCATTTGTTTTCTTTACACTCCTTTTACATTTTAAGTGGAATCTAGTGAATGTGTCTTTTCAGTGTTCCCAATTTCACCGTTTTCTCTACACCTCATGTTGCCATTTTAATGAAGCATCATTTTTCCAGAGGGTGTGGGAACAAAACTTATTTCATGACCTCTCCGAGCAAACACTGAGTTCTTCGAATATTTCCCTGAATGAACACTCCCACCCCACCACTCGCTTCCTCTTTCAAATGCCAGTTTGCCAACTACTGCAAATCCACAAACAGGGCTTTCCTTTACTCTCAAGCCACAGGGCCCCTGTTGAGTCTTTCGGCCTGGGGAGCCCATGAGAAACCCTGGCCCCCGGGGGCCTCAGCTGTGCCCTTGGACGGCTCCATGGCACAGCAGGGATCCCCTTGGAGACTTGACACCAAATGCTCTGCACTCCTACAACCCAGGGTGATGGGGCTCAGGGGAGACCTGGAATGCCCTAGAAGATTATCCAGTCCCCCCTTGACTTTCAGATGAAGAAACAGAGGTGGGCGGGGGAGTGGAAGCAACAGAGACTACACAGGGTGTCACTGGCTTGGTGGTGGCAGGGAGGATAAGCAGGGTTGGCCCCCTGTGCTTCCCATACCCTCTGCCTCAGCATCACTTAAGGCCCATGTGCAGAGTGCCTATTTCTGAGCTCCTCCCAAACCTACTGAGCTGGAATTTCTGGGGGTGGAGACCAGAAATGTCTATTCCCCAGTCGTGATGCACACTCCCTGTTTTTTTTTTGCTTCTGTTTTTGTTTCTCAGTTTAGGGCCACCAAGTGTGGCATGTGGGAGTTCCCAGGCTAGGCGTTGAAGCAGAGCTGCAGCCTATGCCGGCCTATGCCACAGTCACAGCAATGCCATGTTTGAGCTGCATCTGCCACCTACACCATAGCTTGTGGCAACGCCAGATCCTTTAACCCATGGAACAAGGCCAGGGATTGCATCCTCATGGGTACTAGTCAGCTTCTTAACCACTGAGCCACAACGGGAGCTCCAATGCACACTCGCTTTGGGGGGTAGTAGTAGAAAGAACAAGCTTGGAGTCAGACAAATCTGGGTTTGAAGTCCATCTTGGCTGCTCCCTAGCTTTGTGCTTCTGGCAAGCTAGTGCGACTGAACTTCATGTCCTCATCTGTAGCTGGAGAGATGCTGTGAGGGCTACATGGGTCACAGGGTGACGCAGATAGGCACACTCAGGTCCCAGGGCCTGACACTGGAATGCACTCGATCAGCGTCACCTGTTATCTGGATGTGACTGGATTTGTGCCCCAGTGCTCCCATTTATGGACTCTCTGAGGCTGGGCGCATCATTTGTCTCTTCTGAGCTTCAATTTCCTTATCTGCACATGGTGACAATGATAATAACGCCTTCCTGGCATGTTGGAAAGCTTAGATGTAATACTATGTTGCAGTGGCACAGACTGTCACTACTAAACAAAACCACTCTAGGTCTTTCACGTAGATGGAATTCAAGGCAGGGATTTGGTGTCACAGGGAATGGAAGAGTTGAAAAGCCAAACAGAATCAAGAAGCTATCCTGAGATTGGCTGCTGGCAGGTCAAAGGAAGGTGGTGCTTGGACAGAGCCCAGGAGTCAGAGCCACTAGGTGTGGCAGGAGAGCTGACACCACAGAGAAGAGCCAACTGCAGCTGGCCATGGAGAGCCCACACAAGGCTGACGGGAACAGGGAGAATGGCCTCCTTCCCTGTGTTGTCTCCTTGTCTGGAAAGGGAGAACGCAGAAGACAGGGTGGCCTGGGAAGGACAGCAGAGAACAAGAGGGACCCTGGGTTTAAGAGTAAACAATACAGAGTTCCCACTATGGTGCAGTGGGTTAAGGATCTGGCTTGTCTCTGTGGAAGCACTGGTTTGATCCCCAGCCTGGCACAGTGGGTTAAGGATCTGGCATTGCAGCAGCTGTGGCGTAGGTTGCAGCTCCATCTCAGATTCGATCCCTGGCCCCGGTAATTTTCATAGGCCATGAGGGCAGCCAAAAAAGAAAAAGGAAAAAGCAAACAATGCCCAGCATACACACACAAAAACCCTGACAAGGACTCAGACACAGAGGAGGTATTCTATGAGTACTAGTCATTGTAACTGTTAACAATGAAATGTAACATCCCAATAAAAAGGCTCTCGATAAGAAAAGTACATGTTTGTGAAAAGCCTACCTTTCATTAGTCATATCTGGGTATCATATCTCCAGGGCTGATCACCACATGGAGGAAAAGTGCTGAGATTAGATTCCTAGGTGGGTTTCTAATAAAAATAGATGGAGGCTCAATTGCTTTACATATGAAAACATAAAGAGCATACTATTTCATAAGATATCATAAGGATGTAATGAAGTCACAGATATGAAAGTAGTTTATACACTCCAAGTCCTATACTAAAAACAGGATTCATTTGTACTCTCAAGAAGGGGACATTTTCAAAACACAGCTCTCTGATTTCTCATCGCCTACATCCAATCTAATTTTTTTCCAGCCAATTTTCTAAGTTCAAGATTGATTAAGTTTTATAAATTTGTAATTAATTAACAGAGTTCTGATAACAAAAAATGTCTTTGTTTCGGCATGGTGCTTGTGCACAATTAACTACACTTGATATCTTTACAGTGAAAAATATTCATTTCTGCTCTTTTGGTTTCTTACTTGATTGTTTATTAGCCCAAGCCATGGTGCCAGGCATTGTGAAATATTGTGAAATTTAACAGTTCTTAACATACTTTTAAACATTTTTTAAACTTTTCCCCAAAGCAATACATGAACTGCTCAGGCACATTTAATTTTGTTGGTTTTAACAAAGACTGTCCTGGGATGTGGCCAAACTGCCAGCGTGTCCTTGAGTGTCATCCATCACAGAGCAGCTGGCAGAGCTCATCTGGGGCTGGTGAGCCAGGCGTGAGGCCAGGAACCAGCACCAGGTGAGAGAGCAGGCAGTGTGGCCAGGAGCGGGGAGAAGCCGAGGGCAGGTGTGAGGACAGAAAGGCCACCCCGAGGAGCTGGAGCACTTGGAGGCCGAATGGTACCAGAGACCAGTGTGAGCTTTGTGCATTAGCTCAGAAGGGTTCACCTGCAACTTTTTTTTCGTTTTCTTTTTTGCTTTTTAGGACAGCACCCACGTGACATATGGAAGTTCCCAGCCTAGGGATCAAATCAGAGCTGCAGCTGCCAGCCTACACCACAGACACAACAACTTGGGATCTGAGCCAGGTCTGTGACCTACACCACAGCTCACAGCAACGCCAGATCCTTAACCCACTGGGCGAGGCCAGGGATCGAACCCACATCCTCATGGATACTAGTCAGGTTCGTAACCCACTGAGCCACAGTGGGAACTCCCTCATGTGCAACTTTTGAAGGACGAAAACCAAGGCCAAGTTTGCATGGGCTGACATTTGCCAGGAAGGGTAAAGGCCAACCATCTGGACAAAAGGAAAATTTCCAACAAGGGGCAACAAGGGACCAGACCCCTCACTTGGCCTAGATCACAATGCAGGCAGTCAAAGTGGGTAACATGGAGGGACCACCCCCCAGAAACATGGAAAAAAGTTTGTCCCCAAAGAGCTAAGCTGGGGAGCCTACAGTTCATGTAAGAGATTAATCATCTGGTCACTCCAAGATATTGTTGACATCTGATCAGAAACACCCAAAACGCCAATCAAGAGGCATCAAGAACAACCAAAGGAAGACCTGCGTGGAGTGTGGCTGTAATTAGGCAATCAGGGGAATGAATCCATTATATTAAACTCTATCAGGAGGAGTGTGCTTAGAGTATAGTCAACCTCACACACAGAATATTAGGCATGAAGGTCCAGAAGGGGCAGTACCCATACAAGCTCTGATGAAGGGAGCGGGTGGGGCCACCCATAGACCCCAGCATGACACTTAATCTTGAAACCCCATGTGATTAATTATCTAAATCGGACAACTCCTTCTCCTTGCTCTGACTCTGTATTCACCAGGGGGATCACCTCAAGGAGAGATGGAAAGAGAGAGAGAGAGACTATTCTGGTCATACTGGCCTAAATGTCTCAGTCAAAGGGATGCTCAAAGTTCCCATTGCAATAATGCTGGCACTTTGATGTATACATCAGTCTTTTGGCACCGGAGTTAGTGGGACGCTGCCCCTGGTGGTAGGATCCTCACCAAATGGGCTCAAAATTTTTAGCATTTTAAAGTTTAAAGCTGAGACGTGCTCTGGGATAGGGTGGAATCTGCAGGAGCTACGTGGGTATTGACACTTCCAACCTTCCTTCCTAATGTCCCAACACTCCACATGCCACTGTTCAAATCCAGACAAAAATAGTATTAGATGTGCATGTGCAGATTCACCTCAAAGGCGCCACAAAACAGCTTTGTAACATAGCATTGTAGCCTGTAAAACTGGAGGAAGCATTGTCTTGAGCCAGATCTGTGTGGCGGGAAAGGATTCCAGGCCTTTGAACCGGAAATAGATTCATAGCAGTGGACATTCAGTTGTGAACTGCCACAGCATCATTTAGATGTGGTGAGAAACCGAACTATCAGCAGTTTTCCATGTCACTCCACTGCCCTTCAGAGACTAGCTTAGACCCTTCCGAGCATTCACCATTTCTTAGCCATTTAAACTGTGTGTACCCCAAATCAAATAACCTTCTGGCCATAAGCAGAGAACCCACAATATTTATATTAAAGGGTGACATTCTAAAAGTCAAGAAATAGAAGATACTATAACTGAACAGACAAACCATTTTTGGCCCAAATAAAGGTTTTAAATTTCTGTGAAGGTAACTATCAAAATTACCACTGCTAAGACAAGCAATATATTAGAACGTCATCTGTAGCAAATGTGGCAGTTAAAAAGAAAAAGAAACAGGAGTTCCCATCTTGGCTCAGCGGTTAATGAATCTGACTAACATCCATGAGGACACAGGTTTGATCCGTGGCCTTGCTCAGTGGGCTGCCATGAGCTGTGGTATAGGTTGCAGACTAGGCTCAAATCTGGCGTTGCTGTGGCTGTGGCATAGGCCGGCATAGGCCTAGGAACCTCCACGTGCTGCGAGTGGGCCCCTCCCCCCAAAAAAGGAAAAGAAACATTCTTTTCCTTCTTTTTCTTTTTACAGCCACACATGTGGCATATGGAAGTTTCCAGGCCGGGGGTCGAGTCAGAGCTTCATCTGAGACCTATGCCCACAGCCACAGCAACACCTGATCAGAGCCACATCTGTGACCTGCAGCTTGCAAGAAAGCTGGGTCCTTAACCCACTGAGTGAGTGACACCAGGAATTGAACCTGCATCATCATGGAGACTACATTGTCCTTAACCCACTGAGCCACAATGTGAACTCCCAGGAAAAGAAATGTTTGATTAAAAGTTTCCAAACTTCCTAATAAACAAATGAAAATGAAAAAGAGATATTCTACTATATACTAGTTACAAGCAAGAATACCTAGCAAGGATTAAGTACAGCTGGGAGTTCCCTTGTTGTGAAATGGGTTAAGGGTCCTGTGTTGTCACTGTAGCAGCTTGGGTCACCACTGTGGCGCACGTTTGATCCCGGGCCTGGAAGTGTCCCCATGTCATGGACACAGCTTAAAAAAAAAAAAAAAAATTAAGCCCAGCTGGGAAGAAAACAAAATTCTCATGCTGTTGGAATCATTTACATTCTTTTACAACTAACCTGATGTTAAGGTTTTTATCCTAAGGAACAAATTTAAAGAAAGAAAAACCTTCATGCATTAACATAATCATTTTAGTAGAATATGTAATAGGAAAAAAAAAAGGAAAACAATCTTAATTTCCAAAAGAAATAATCAAGCTGATTGTGATGCCGTGATCAGGATGTGATCACAGTAGAATGTGATATAGTTATTTAAAATTGTAACATTTAGGTCTATGTACCATACTTAAATATGATGATAAAAGGCTGCGTACCTGATTTTAAATGTGTTGCGACCACAGCTATGGAAATATGTGAGTGTGGGAACAAAGTCTGGAGAGAACAGGAAACAAAGAAGCTCTCATGATTTTCTTTCTTTCTGTCTGTCTTTCTCTCTCTCTCTCTTTCTTTTTTTGGCCCAGGGCATGTGGAGATTCCTGGGCCAGGAATCAAATTCATGCCAAAGAGGTGACTCGAGCCTCTGCAGTGACAGTGCAGATCTTTAACCCACTGAACTACAAGGGAACTCCTCATGATGTGTTGGAATTCACCACTTACCAGCTGTGAGATGCTGGGCATGTTACTTAAACGATCTGCATTTCAGTTGCCCTGTCTCTAAAATGGGGATAGTAATAATACCTAGTAAGTTTAGTATATAGAGTGATTGAGTTATTGTATGTAAAAATGCTTTTTAAAACTGTATATTTTGTGTATAACACAAAATAAGTGCCAAACGTAGTGCTTTATCTCTCAATACCTCAGAATATAACACCAACAACGCTAACAGAAAAGGACTTCTAAAAACAAACCACAATGTCATTATTGCGAATAATAAAATTAACATTAATGTCTCTACTATTTAATACACAATCTGTGTTCATTTTTGCCCCAAATATCTCAAAACTTATTTCACACACTTGTTTTGTTCAAATCAGGATCCAAAGATTCACACATTGCATTCTGTTGATGTCTCTCTATACATCACAATTTCCCCACTCTTTTTGCTGTGTTTTTTCTTTCTTTTTTTTTTTTTTTTTTTTTTTTTTTGGCTTTTTAGGGTCGAACCTGAGGCATATGGAGGTCCCCACCCAGGCTAGGGGTCAAATCAGAGCTACAGCCACCAGCCTATGCCGCAGCCACAGCAACGTGGGATCTGAGCCATGTCTGCGACCTACACCATGGCTCACAGCAACACCAGATCCTTACCTCACTGAGAGAGTCCAGGGATCGAACCTGCATCCTCATGGATCCTAGTCGGTTCGTTAACTGCTGAGCCACAAAGGAAACTCCTTGTTGTGTGCTATTTTTATTGCCACTACTTTATTGAAACCTACACAATTTCACATTTTCTGGATTCCACTGATTGCATCCATATGGTATTAGTTAACATGTTCCTCTATCTCCTGAATTTCCTGATAGCTATAGTTAGGTCAAAAGGCTTAATCAGCTTTAGATTAAATGTTTTTTTTTCTTTTTCCTGTTTTTGCAACAATGCTTCCTAGATGATCCTGTGTGCTTGCTAATTTATCTCACCAAAAGCACATACTGTCTGATTTCCTATTTTTAAAGAAGTATTTTTGGTCAATTCATTCAGCTGATGTCAGTCTGATCCAACCTTTATAAAGTTTACAATTAAACGTACATTTGTATTTGATATTTGTACACATAATAGTGTTTGTAACCATTAATGATCAGTACCTAGATGTATTATTTCATTAGGGGTCACAAAACAATGCTTTTAAAATTACATTATTTTACACACATTGATTAGCTGGAGTTCTTACATAACAAATTCTCACTTAACCACATACTTACCCTGAAGTACATGTAACATAAGAAAGACAATATAAATGCTTAACTCATTCTTTTTATTTACCAGTTTTCAGAATAGTAAGTTGGTGTCATAGTATGTTAAAATGGTAAATATAATTTTTACTTTCAATTTCATATTGAATTTATGGATTTGATATATATCAATTCATTGGAGACATTATGACTTTTAAATATCAATTAGTCCCATCTTTGGCTAGTTTCCTCTTGTGTGCTTTTAGTAATACCTCAGTAATCTTTTTTTTTTTTTTTTTTTTTTGTCTTTTTGCTATTTCTTTGGGCAGCTCCTGTGGCATATGGAGGTTCCCAGGCTAGGGGTCGAATCGGAGCTGTAGCCACTGGCCTACGCCAGAGCCACAGCAACGCAGGATCCGAGCAGCATCTGCAACCTACACCACAGCTCACTGAGCGAGGCCAGGGATGGAACTCGCAACCTCATGGTTCCTAGTTGGATTCATTAACCACTGAGCCACGATGGGAACTTCGCTACTGGGTTTTCATTGCTTCTAGAGCTTTCAGTGGAAAGAAATAGGATATATGACTATTTTTGGAAAGAAAACTATTATTTCATATTAATATTCCCAACTCATATTAACAATTACAGGATTTTTATGTATGTTTTTATTTTATATTTGTATTCTATTTCTCATTCTACAAATTTGGTTCCCAGTAAAAGTCACATAATTACTTGCTAGTTTTAATACATATATTCATGTTTATACATATATATATACATATATATGTGTATATATATGTATATATACATATATATGCGTATATATATGTATATATATATATATTTTTTTTTTTGCTTTTTAGGGCCACACTTGTGGCATATGGAGGTTCCCGGACTAGGGATCTACTCATAACTGTAGCCACCAGCCTACATCAGAGTCACAGCAACACCATATCTGAGTCACATCTGCAACCTACACCACAGCTCATGGCAACACTGAATCCTTAACCCACTGAACGAGGCCAGGGATCGAACCCACAACCTTATGGTTCCTAGTCGGATTCGTTTCTGCTGAGCCACTAAGGGAACTCCCATGTTTATATTTTAAAATAGCAAGACCAATGATATTATAAAAATACAATTAATGAATATATCTAAAGAGTAGTACTTTTTGCTATTAAGATATATCCCATTCAAAATGTGGAGTTGAAACACTAAGCTTTTAAGTCGCTTGAAACCATCCTTCTCTGTTGGTTATGTCACCAACTTGGTATCAGTTAGTTTATTTGTTTCCATTGGTTGTTAATTTTTTTAAGATTTTTCTTCTATTTTTATTTAATTTTTCAATGTAAAAAATGTTTTACAAGTTAATCAGTGGAATAGAATAGATTCCCAGAAATATCTATGTCTATATATTTATACATATACATAAACACACATATATGTGTATGTTTACATATGTATATACAGGTATATTATACTGGAGATGACATGGATATAGATACTGTCAATGTAGCAGAGGAAGCATTTATCAATCAATAAGGATAAGATGGACAATTTAAAAAGCTGATGAGAAAATTACTATCTATATGGAAAACATATAGCTAAATCGCTATATCATTCATAAAAATGAGTTCAGGAGTTCCCGTCATGGCGCAGTGGTTAACGAATCTGACTAGGAACCATGAGGTTGTGGGTTCGATCCCTGCCCTTGCTCAGTGGGTTAACGATCTGGCGTTGCCATGAGCTGTGGTGTAAGTCACAGACGTAGCTGTGATCCTGCGTTGCTGTGGCTCTGGCGTAGGCTGGTGGCTACAGCTCCAATTAGACCCCTAGCCTGGGAACCTCCATATGCCACTGGAGCGGCCCAAGAAATGGTAAAAAGACAAAAAAAAAAAAAAAAAGAGTTCAAGAGGAGGAGCAAATCATGAAATGCTTAGAATTAAATAGAGGATATCCGCATGACATCAAGACAGCAAGGAAATTTTAAAGTAAGATACAAAAAGCAAAATTACTCTCTCAAGGTGTTCCCATCGTGGCTCAGTGGAAACAAATCTGACTGGTTTGATGTCTGACCTCACTCAGTGGGTCGAGGATCCAGCTTTGCTGTGAGCTGTGGTATATAGGTTGCAGACGCAGCTCAGATTCTGAGTTGCTCTGGCTGTGGTGTAGGCCAGCAGCTATAACTCTGACTGGACCCCTAGCCTGGGAACCTCCACATGCCCTGGGTACAGCCCCAAAAAATAAAAAATAAAAAAAGAAGTGGAGTGTGCAGAAAGAAGTGGAGTATGTAGGAGAATGTGCATTGAAAAGAGAAATTCAAGGAATTCCCTTTTGGCTCAGCAAGTTAAGGATCTAGCATTGTCCCTGCAGGTTCTTGGGTTGCTGATGTAGCATGGGTTGGATCTCTGGCCCAGAAATTTCCATATGCCGTGGGTGTGGCCAAAAAAGAAAAAAGAGAGAGAGAGAAATTCAAAGCAATCTTAAATTCCATCAGCAGAAGACTGGAAGTAGAATATGTGTGGGTGTTCATTACACGTTCTTATATTTTGGGGAGGGTGGTGGACCCAAGAAGAAGGTTGCTTTAAGACTCTAGGAAGCAAATAATTCAATTTTGAAAGGGTCCAATTTGAAATACTTTATAAGATACCCAAAGGAAGAAGTCAAGGAAATAGATGGAAATACAAATTTGCAAACTGAGAGTTGGACAGAAAGGTCCTACTTTTCTGTTTATACAAAGAAAGAGGGGGTATTTTCATATCATTTTTAAAACTTTTGTTGGGATATAGTGGACTCATTTCACATGTTTTTTCTGTCCAGACAATGTTTCAAGGAGACATTGATCCTGACCAGGCACCTCAGGAAACAGGAAGAAGCCCCAGACAGGAAGGCAGGCTACGGGAGGACCAGACGGAGGGGAGGAATGAGAACACAACCCCAAGTGTGGACCAACAGGGACTGGAAGAGACTAGAGGAAGAGACCTGCCTTTATCTGCCAGGCCACAGGAGAAGGAGACAAGGACCATGGGGAAGCCTTGGCTGGACGCTGTCCTTGGCTATGGGCTGAAGATCCATTTGGCCAAAGAAGATCCAGGAAACAGAAATTATGCAAAGTTCAGCTGCCTGGGCTTCCTTCTCTGAGAACCAAGTTGTCTGGATGCTTTTGGCCGCTAATCCTGCCACTAACAGACACCTGCATGTCTCCACTCCCCTAAGCCTCGGCTCTGGGTCTGTAAGAAAGGATAATGCTATTCACCACAGAGGATTTTTCCTTCCCATTCATCACCCTCATCACCAAATCTAGCTTTCCCTGGTTGAGACCTTTTCACAGTTCAGATCTCAATTTCAAAGGTACTGAAGGTCTTCTCTGACCCTTCCAGGTCCAGGGATCCCTGCTCTGCTCCACGACAACACTTTTCACGGTTATAATACAGGGTTCCTCGGCTCTCCACCTCTGGACTCCAAACTCTACGAAGACAAAAAGAGCATTCGTGTACACACCACCCTCTTCCCAACACAGAGCACTGCCCTCAACACATAACAGGAACCCAGGAAATCTTTAAAGGAGAAAGAAAGTTAAAGAGGAAAGGAGGAAGGGAGACAACGACCAATCATGACACACTCACCTTTTTTTCCCAAAGGACAGTCCAGTTGGATTGGCCATGGTGGAGAGAACCTGAGATCCAGGTACTGACCCAAAGCCAAGTTCGTTGGTGAGCTCTCCTTCCCTGCCCAGGACCGATGGTTCAGAGCTATGAGTATTGGAAGAGTTTCGGGAAGCTGTCCACTTTTTCCAGGGAATATGCTTTTTTCCAACTTTACTCTCTGGATGATTTAGCTGCTCCAGAAACAAAGACATTCAAAAATTCAGAAACAAAGAAGGCAAGGAAATGTCTCCCCACCACGTGTTTTCCCTCCAAGCCTGGGGATGCTCAGGAGGTCTTGGGTTACAGGGCTAGAGTGAGATCAGAGGTCATGGGAAGGGGGTCTAAGTTTGGAGCAGCAGTCAAAGATGAAAACTGTCATAGTGCCACTGTTCCAACTGCTAAGTAGGGAGTCCAGGGGTCCAGGGGGACAGAGGATTAATTCTGAGCACAGGGCTAAAAGTTCAACTCAGAAGACTGGAGAGTGGGTATGAACAGACTTTCCAGAGGAGGACAGAGCGTGTCCTTTAAATATTATTAAATGACATTTAATGGTGGATGTTGTTTAAAATATGCAACTACGCCAACCAGTACCACATGCAGCTTGCTTTGCAAAGTCAGCCCCCATGTGGTGTGTGGTGTGTGAGTCTGTCCAGGTTCAAGAGCTGGGGGGAGGGGGGGAGGGGGGGATGAATCATTACTGCTCTCTGCTCAGCCTTTCACTCCCAGGGTCTGGCTGGGCTCCCAAAGACAGCCTGGGAGTCTGAGGGATTAGACGAAACGCTCTCCTGGCACAGACACAGGTGACGTTGCTTGTATTGGAGGCCGGGGCCATGTTCCAGGGCAGATGGAGAAGAAAAACTCGTGTCTTCCATGGAAAGCCAGGGGCAAGGGGAGCATGCCCAGCCCCCACACAGAGAAACAGCCGCCCAGGATTTCTGACCATGGTAATGAGTCCACAGGGTCCACGGAAGTGAAAAATAATGATGGAAGGGCGTCGTATTGCCAGAAATAGAAAAGAAAAACAAAAAATCAAAAACACCCAGCCCAACTAAGGAGGGCCCACAATTTCTAGTTTCTAAAGCCATCACAAAGCCCAAGTATCTGCACCCACAGAAGGTGGACTGCTCTGAACACGCCCCACGACATCCCACGAGTGACTCTCAGATGGCCGTGAAAGGCACTGAACAAGGGCAGTAGTCAGAGCCTGAGACAGCCAGACCTGCTGACCCAAGGCAACAAGATCACGCTGATGCTCCTGGGAGTCTGAGATTGTATAATTTATCAGCAACAGATGGCATAGCTTTGGACTTATCACCACCAATGGCTCTTCTCCTTTTCCTAAACTCAAAGTGGGAGCCTTTATTGGGGTTATAGTCCAATCTCCCCTCCACCGTTTTGTACCAGACACGTGCACACTTCAGTGAGGCCCCTCCTGAGGGGAAAAACCAAAACCCCGGGATTTTTTTGCCTGTGGCCATGCTTTCTAATGTGGAGAATGAGAAGCAGCAGAAACTGGTCAACAGGGAAAGGCACGAGCAAACTTGCAAAGACCAGCACAGACGGACCAGCAAGGGGCTCCACTCCCTCATCCCGTCCAAGCCAGAGGTGGCAGCCCTGAGCTTGGGTTTCCACAACTTTGAAACCCAAATCTCAGCGTTCCCTGGTGGCCTAATGGTTAAGGATCTGGTGTTGTCATTGCTGGCCCTCAGGTCCCTGCTCTGGCCCAGGTTCAGTCCCTGGCATTTGCATGTCCCAGGCATGACCAAAAATAAATAAATAAATAAATGAAATCTCTCCTTTTCCCTTAAGCTAGCTCAAGTCGGTTTTTGTTCTTTGCAAGCTTTCCTTCCCATTCATCACCCTCGTCACCAAATCTAACTTTCCCCGGTTGAGACTTTTTCACGGTTCAGACCTCAATTTCAAAGGTACTGAAGGTCTCCCCTGCCCCTTCCAGGTCCAGGGATCTCTGCTCTGCTCCACGACAACACTTTTCACGGTTATAACACAGGGTTTAAGAACCTCTTTTTCTGATAGAGACCATTTCCTTCTTGAGACGTTCTCGTCTACAGGAATGATGGTGAACACAGACTCAGAAGAGACCATGAGCACATGGATCATGAATTAGGTCATGATCTCATTGTGACCATCTTAATCCCAAATTACTGCTGTCACAGAATTTCATTTCCTCGCTTGGTCACTGTAAAAATGGGTCTCCGTTTCCCCACCACTACCTCCCTTAGAGCTGACGTAAGGAAAGGGTGGGGTTTGGGTGGCCAGGAGTAGACAGCTTGGGTCCCACACAGCCGTGAGCTGAGTTCCGCTTTTCATCGATGGTCCTGGGCAGGTCTGCCTGCTTCAGAACTGGATTTCAGAAGCTCCCCTTCTCCCAGGAGGACGCAGTGAGGAAAATTCATCCAGGGGAGGCTGAAGGAATAATCTGTGACACGCAGAGAACAGACCGTGGTTGCCAAGGAGGAAATGGGTAGGGGAGGGACAGATTGGGAGTTTGGGGGTAGCAGATGCAAACTATTACAGACAGAATGGATAAACAACAAGGTCCTACTGTCCAGCACAGGGAACTATACTCAGTATCCTGGGACAAACCATAGTGGAAAAGACTATAAAAAGGGAGTTCATACTGTGGCTCAGCAGGTTAAGAACATGACAAGTATCCCATAAGGATGCAGGTTCAAGCCCTGGCCTCACTCAGTGGGTTAAGGATCCCGTGTTGCCACAAGCTGCAGTGTGCAGATGTGGCTCAGATTTTGTGTTACCATGGATGTGGTGTAGGCTGGCAGCTGCAGCTCTGATTCGACCCCTAGCCTAGGAACTTCCATATGCCACAGCTGCAGCCCAAAAAAAGGGGGGGGGATAAAAAACAATGTATATGAGTGTATAATGAGTCACTTTGCTGTACAGCAAAAATTAAGACAACATTTTTAGTCGCTATACGTCAACTTTAAAAAATAAATTTAGGGAGTTCCTGTTGTGGCACAGCAGAAACGAATTTGACTAGTATCCATGAGGCTGAAGGTTCGATCCCTGGCCTCATTCAGTGAGTTAAGGATCCACGTTGCCATGAGCTGTGGTGTAGATCGCAGACAAGGCTTGGATTTGGTGTTGCTGTGGCTGTGGTGTAGGCGGGCAGCTGCAGCTCCAATTAGACCCCCAGCCTGGGAACTTCCATGTGCTGCGGGTGTGGCCCTAAAAAGCAAAAAAGTAAAGATAAATACATAAATAAATTTCTAAGAACATGTATCTGCGAGGCATCGTGGGATACAGGAACCCAGAGCAGTGGTGGTGAGACTATGGGTGAAGAGGGAAAAATCCGATGCCTCCAAAGACAAGGAAGGCATGACCGAGATGGAAGGGTGTTCCATTCACCAGACTCCGAAACAGAAGGAGGCATTTAAGCCAGAAAATTACAAGGAGTCAGGAGGAGGAATATGACCTGGGGTCTGGGAAGCTGCCCAAGGAGAAGAGGGAAGACTGCTGTCCATGGGAAGACCTCAAGGTCTGGGAACCTCGGGGAGCGCTCAGAGGGGAGGCATTCACGTGTGTAAAATGCCATTCTTTTTTTCCCCACCCTTTCGCTCAGAGAGCAACTCACACAAGAAAAATACAAGGGGTTCCCGTGCCCTATTGGATAAGGTCAACATCTGTTTACTGCCTAACTGGCAGGAAACCTGCTTGATCTTTATCAGGTGATGGGATAAACCTTTGTATAGAATGCATAGGTTTCCTTTTCAAATAATTCCCATTTAGTCATTGTGTACTCAAGGAACGAGTGAAGCTGAATTATTGAAGTAGAGAGGAACCCCCCCCCAATAATCTTAATTAGGTTATGGTGAATTTAAGGAACTGACACAGCATCGATGTTGAAGTGTCAAGTAATAATGTTGCCTTGGTTCAAAGTAAAAATGAAATCAGAGTCAGAATTAATCCAGCGAATTACAATCAGATCTGTTTTTAAACGTCACCTGTAAATATTATAACACTGAAATTTAAGTAAAAGTGTGCCTGAACCTTCCAACTGGTTTTCCTCTGTTTACCTGATAAATACTGACTCAAGAAATGGTGGAGCTCAAGTTCATCCATTCTCTTTAGGTCCTCTGGTGACAGTTTAATTGTCCTTGTGCGGCTTTGGCTTTTCAGTGCACTCGTTTTCCCACCTACAGGATATCACTAACATATGGGACAGAACGTAATTTCCTAGAAAGCTCCCTGCAAAGGAGGCCTGTAGAATGAGGATTTCTCAGACGTCTGTGAGGATTCTTCTGCTCCTGCTGTTCAGACATATTTTTGCAGATTTAAAATATTGTCATAGAATCCAGTCTTCCGAGTTTTCATCTCCGATGACTGGATTTCTCTGGGTGCCAAATATTTTTTCATGTTGCTCCTTTTAGGAAACCTCTTTGTCACCCCCGCATTCTCCATGGAATGACACCTGCCCATCTGTTCTTCTGTCTGTCCCCTCTGTAAGCCCCCTGCTAGGTTGCCAAGGCAACACTACCTGCTACAGCATCCTAACGAATTGTTATCCATTCCCTGGACTTCTGATACCAGATGCAACACTTGGCTTTCAAAACCAGGCTGTTTTACCCTTGAAGGCTCAGGTTTCTTCTGTAAGAGGGGAGGCAGCAGGCCTTCTCAGGGGTCATCTCCCCCACGTTTCCTTAGCTAAGAGCTCCTTCCACATGTAGGAAGCCTGGAGCTTTAAGCCAGCACCATCCCATTTCCCCCTACCTGACACCATCTCCCACAGAAGCATCTAGAACTGCTGGGCATAGGAAACCTCTGGCAAGAAGACCCACACCAGTGACTTTCAAACCTCAGGGTGATTCCGAACACACCCCAGGCTGTATGTTAACAATATAGCATCTGGACTTAACCCTTCCTTGATTCTGACTCAGTGGCTGTGGAGTGTAACCCAGGCTCCCTGTCAACAAGCTCTTGGGTGGACGTACAACAGAGTTTGAAGAACAGGTCTAATGCCGGGACCAAGGTAGACAGTGTTTTTGTACACATGGGATTTGAGTTACATGCACCAGCATTGCCAGGATATCCGATTGAAAATGCAGAGTCCTGGGCCCCTAACTCAGAATCCGACCACAGGATCCTGATATCTGCCTTTTAATGAGCATGTGCGGGCGGTTGTGATGACATTAAAGACCAGCTAGACCTGGATTCAAATACCGGTTTTTGCCGCCCAAGCAACTGTAAGCGCATTTATTTTATTTTTGTCTTTTGTCTTTTTAGGGCCCCACCCATGGCATATGGAGGTTCCCAGGCTAGGGGTCTAATCGGAGCAGTAGCTACCGGCCTATGCCAGAACCATAGCAACGCCAGATCCGAGCCATGTCTGCAACCTATACCACAGCTCACAGCAACGCCAGATCCTCGACCCACTGAGCGAGGCCAGGGATCGAACCCGCGACCTCATGGTTCCTAGTCGGATTCGTTAACCACTGCACCACGATGGGAACTCCATCTGAGCCACTTCTGCAACCTACACCACAGTTCATGGCAACGCCGGATCCTTAATCCACTGAGAAGGGCTAGGGATCAAACCTGCGTCCTCATGGATACTAGACGGGTTCGTTAATCACTGAGCCACGACGGGAACTTCTGTAAGCCCATTTAAAAACAAATTTTAGGAGTTCCTGTAGTGGCTCAGCAGTTAACGAACCTGACTAGCATCCATGAGGACACAGGTTCGATCCCTGGCCTTGCTCAGTGGGTTGAGGATCTGGCATTGCCGTGGGCTGTGGTGTAGGTTGAAGATGCAGCTCAGATCCTGCATTGCTGTGGCTGTGGTGCAGACCAGCAACTGCAGCTCTGATTCAACACGTAGCCTGGGAAACTCCATATGCCACAGGTGCAGCCCTTAAAAATAAAAATTAAAAAAAAAGAGAGAGAGAGATAAAAACAATTTTAAATTACATTAGTGGGAGTTCCCATCGTGGCTCAGCAGTAACCAACTGGAATAGTATCCATGAGGACACAGGTTCAATTCCTGGCCTCTCTCACTGGGTTAAGGATCTGGCATTGCCGTGAGCTATGGCGTAGGTCACAGAATTGGCTCAGATCTGGTATTGCTGTGGCTGTGGTGTAGGCCAGCAGCTGAAGCTCTGATTCAACCCTAGACTAGGAACCTCCATATGCTTCAGTTTTGCCCCCCCCCCAAAAAAAATAACATCTTTCATCTATAAAAAATAACAGTAGTGATATCTACCTCTTGAAGGGATTGTGCACATGAAATCACAGAAGCCACGCCTTTGGGGCTGTTTCTGAGTTAGTCATGGCGCATGTCGCTAGAGGAGATGAACAATGGAGTCAGGCAAAGAACACCGTCTAGTCTGCCCATCATTTCTGAATAACAATGGAGTCTTTTTAAGAACAGATTAACAGGGAATACTTTCTTCCAACCAAAAGTCCAAGACAGTTTTGAGAGACAGAGCAGAGAGCCCCAGAAATGAAGATACAACTTCAATCATTCAAAAATCAGTTGACTCTGGAGTTCTCGCTGTGGCTCAGCAGTAACAAATCTGACTAGTATCCATGAAGATGCAGGTTTGATCCCTAGCCCCTCTCAGTGGATTAAGGATCTGGCATTGCCGTGAGCTGTGGTGTAGGTCACAGACACGGCTCAGATCTGAGTTGCTGTGGCTGTGGTGTCAGCCGGTACCTGCAGCTCCGATTCTACCCCTAGCCTGGGAACCTCCATATGCCGCAGGTGCAGTTGTGGTCATAAAAAAAAAAAAAAAAATTGAGCCACAAAATATGTCTGTACCTCATAAAAAACTGTATACCAGGGAATGAGTTGCAGAGATGTAATTCCAGAGAGGAGAAGGTGAAGAAAACCGCCTTGGAGAACAGGGCTTGGACGGTGGTCCACTCCTCTGGCAGGATAGTTCCTGGACTGAAGAGAGAGAAAACAGATCTCTCCTTGTTTCCGGGGCTTAGTCAAGTTAAACGTCTTTCTCCAGCCGTCACTGATCTTCCAGGCTTCTAAGAACCTTCTGAAACGCTGTTCTAGTGACGCACCCTTAATCAAGATCGAAATGCCTTCCTGGAGGTTTGCACTGGCCACCTCTCAGATCTGAGGTGCAAAGTCGAGGCTAAGGTCCAGTGTGTCTAGAGTTAGGGTGGAAGCAAAGCATAACATTCTGATTCCTTTGTTTCCAGTCTCAGGGTGCCCGTTGAAGGCTGCTGCTCATTTCTAAATGTCCCTCTGAAAATAAACGACTCAGAAGAAAAAAAAAAAAAAAGGGGGCTTCTCCAAAGTGGCAGCGGCGACCTTAAACACCCATAATCCCTCACACTGACCGGCCCCCTCCTCTGGAGGTGTGTGAAGAGCAGAAAGCCTGATGTTGAGAACAACACTAGGAAGACAATTAAATAATTGGAAAATAAAACCTTTGGGGAAGGGCTAAAGGAAATAAGATATTTAGCCTGGAGAAGAGAAGGCTGAGGAATGACCTAATTATAGGCTTCAAGTACATGAAGAATTAATCTACAGCAGATGGTGACCAGCTGTTTTCAATTCCCATTGAATACAGTACAACAGAAAATTGGCTTAGGGGGTAATATAAAGGATTTAGGATAGATAAAAGAAGGAATTTACTGGTTTTTGAGGGTCGCAAAGGTTAAGAAGAGATAGGCTCTATTACTTAGGGAGATGACAGCCACTCCGTCCCCAAGCTTTCCCCGTTTGGATTGGTTTGTTGAAATGCACTGAGGGGGAAAGAGAGCTTTGTCCCATTTTGGGGAAGGCCGGAGCCGTTTCTCGGCTGTTGGTCACACCTGTGCCCTGGATTCATATAACTTCTCAGGGTTGTATTTCTGTTTTCCAGAAGTCATTGAGATCACACCTATGATTTACCAAGTGCCAAGTGTATGCTGGGCATGGGGAGACAAAAGTGCAAAGATGCCACCTCTTAACCTTTAAAGCTTTACCCTTTGACAATTACAAGCATGTATATGGGTACCCCCTGAGGCCGGGCACAGTTTCAGGAATAGTGAGCTATCCAAATGGGTAAGATATGGTTGTTCTCAATGAAAATGGACTCTGCGAGTGTGTGTGTGTGTGTGTGTGTGTGTGTGTGTGTGTGTGCTAGGGAAGTAGCAAGGGAGGTATGTTATAATAAGGAACTATTTTATTTTATTTTAGGCCATACCCGCAGCATGCGGAAATTCTTGAACCAGAGTCACAGCAGTGATAGCACTGGATCCTCAACCTGCTGAGCCATCAGGGAACTCCGTAATCAGGAACTTTAAAAACACACAAACCTACCCTGCTCCCTACAAAGACGGATATGCCTTTAGTGGCAAATTTTTCTGATCCATTCTACCAATTTATAATTATCATCTGCCAGTTGAGAACCCCTATTTTTTTTTAACTACAAAATGTAATAAGAAAACCATTTTGGACTGTGATCCAGTATACACTCACACACACACACACACACACACACACACACACACACACACACATATATGTACATTCATACCCACATACACAACTGAAAAAAAAGATTTCACAGGACAGAGCTTCACTACAACTTTTATAGTTTATATTTTATTCTAGTTCATTCATTTTTGTTATGCCAGTCAATTGCAATGACTGAGTTTACACCTCTCTAATTGGCCATGACCCAGAGTGTGAAGAACACTGCCGTGGGAAAAGGCAGATGCTTTGCTCAGGCCTGAAGGATAAGAACTCATATATTTGCATCTCAGTTCAAGGGCTGAATGGAGAGTGTGGGTCTAGACTAAGAAAATTGGCCAAGGGTTTCCCAAGCCTCACCAAACCTTAAACTAAAAGGGATTATATATGTTCCAGCCCAAGTCACCAAGGTAAAAGAATATGGGCCCAAGCCCCTAGAGGCCTCGTAATAGAGCACATGGCACCGTCCCCTCTGTGCCAGGCAGCCATTAGAGTGCCTGGGACCGCAGGGGTCACTAATGAATGTTACAGGTATTCAAGGGCCTAAACAATAAGGCACATTTGAAATCCAGAAGACACCCAGAATTCAGGGAGCTTGGCGAGACGGAGAAGGGAATATGAATTCCCACCCCAGCCAGGTCACAAACTAGTTGGTGGATCCAAGCAGGTCGCATTTTGTCTCAGGAGGCAAAGCAGCAGAATTAGCAGCAAATGACCAACCACAGGCACTGCCAGCACAGTGCTGCTTCAACTCCAAGGGCACTGTCAAGGTCACTCTCCCTCCGCACAGGCTGCAGGGATGGCTGCAGGTCTATCGGTCACTCCAACCGGAGTTAATGACATTGTCAGTCAGCATTTTTCCTCCCACCTGGGGAGACTTCTCTTTAAAATCATGACTTTAGGCTGAGGAAGAGCTTTCTGGAATGGAAGCGAAAGCAAAGTTTAGGTTGCGAGGACAGGTTGATTATGAATCAGTGAGTTGCAGGTGGAGAAGATGACCCTCAGTTTCCTCATCTGTAAAATGGAGATGATCATACCTATAGTGACAAGAGCAGATATGGGCCAGGCGGTTCCACAAAGGCCAGTGTGTGTCATGTCAGAGTCCCCGCTTTTTAAATTTTTTTTGGCCACACCCGCAGCCGGTGGACGTTCCCGGACCAGGGATCAAACCCTCACCACAGCAGCAACCCAAACTTCTGCAGTGAAAATGCCAGATCCTTAACCCTCTGAACCATGAGAGAACTGCTTTGTTTTCCTCTACCTGCAAAGCGATACCTGGTGGTCAGAGGGTGGGAAAAAAACATGCACACAAATATATACACATACATATATGCACATATACATTTAAGTATTCAGATGGGATCATTCATTCAGACAGATCCTAATTCCTGCACTGAGACCTCACAGATCAGAAGAAGGAGACCAAGGTGGAAATGAATGAAACAAAGCATCTTTCAGGCCATTTTGACAGCCACTGCTATTCAGAGTTTCACTGGGACCCCATCACAGACTGCCCATGTGAACAGAGGCAGCTCTTTTGCAGGGATAATATTATCTATTTTAACCCTTCCTGTTTTTTATACAAATATAAAAAAATTATGAGGCTTGCAGGAAAATGTAAGCCATTATCAAGAGGAAAAAACACTATACAAAAGCAGGCCCATAGTTGAACCACATATTGAAATTAGCAGATGCAGACTTTATACAGAGTTCCCATTGTAGTGAGGGTTAAGAACTTGACTACTTCAACCCCCAGACTCACTCAGTGGGTTAAAGGATCTGGTGTTGCCTGGAACTGTAGTGTGGGTCACAGACGCAGTTCAGATCTGGCGTTGCTATGGTTGTGGCATAGGCCAGCAGCTGCAGCTCTGATTCGACCCCAGCCAAGAACTTCCATAAGCCACAAATGTGGCCCTAAAAAGCAAAATAAAGAAAGAAATAAAAATAACTACTATGGAGTTCCTGTCGTGACTCAGTGGTTAATGAACCTGACTAGCATCCATGAGGACGCAGGTTCGATCCCTGGCCTCACTCAGTGGGTTAAGGATCCAGCATTGCCATGAGCTGTGGTGTAGGTTGCAGACGTGGCTTGGATATGGTATTGCTGTGGCTGTGGCATAGGCCAGCGGCTACAGCTCTGATTTAACTCCTAGCCTGGGAACTTCCATATACCATGGGAGCGACCCTATAAAAAGCAAAAAAGACCAAAAAAAAAAAAAATACTATAAATATGTTACAAAATTAAAAGGAAAACAGACAAAAGAAGAGAATTAAAAATACAAGTGGAGGAGTTCTCACCATGATGCAGTGAATTAAGAATCTGACTGCAGGGAGTTCCCATCATGGCTCGGTAGTTAACGAATCCAACTAGGAACCATGAGGACCCAGGTTTGATTCCTGGCCTTGCTCAGTGGGTTAAGGGTCCGGCGTTGCCGTGAGCTGTGGTGTAGGTCGCAGACACAGCTCGGATCCCACATTGCTGTGGCTGCAGCGTACGCCGGCGGCTACAGCTGATTAGACCCCTAGCCTGGGAACCTCCATATGCAGCTGGAGCAGCCCTAGAAAAAGCAAAAAAAGACAAAAAAAAAAAAAAAAAAAAAAAAGAATCTGACTATAACAGCACAGGTCACTGCAGAGGTGCAGGTTTGATCCTTGCCCAGCAGGGTGGGTTAAAGCATCCATGTTTCCACAGCGGCAACATAGTTTGAAGCTGTGGCTCAGAATCAGTCCTTGGCCCAGGAACTTCCACATGCAGCATGTGTGAACATAAAAAAAGTACAAATGAAAACTGCAAAAAAATAATCAAATAGAAATCTTGAAGTGAAAACATAATATCTGAAATGAAGACTTCTTTATACATACTTAACAGCAGAAAGGGTACAGCAATATTCAACAGTCTAATATACATGCCATTGAGGTGACAGAGAAGATAAAGAAAAGAGAAGAAGAAATATCTGAATAAATAATAGCCTGGGATTGAGTCACCTTAGGCCACTTTGGGAGCTGTGCCCATCACTGTGGCCAGAGCGAATGGATACTATGGTCTGATTAACCAGCCTTTGGTGATACCTGAGCCCAGGCTGAGATCAACCCACCTGGACCACATGCACAGGAAGGGGAAGTTAGTGAATCCCTAAAGAATACTTGGACTCCGTTACCAGAAGGGAGCGGGCGCTGGCAGGTACAACCTCACATGCCAATTCATCATCAGTAGATGTGTTTCTTGATGGACCTAATTGCTGGAGAGGGAGGCTGCTTGGTGCCACGCTCACGCATGAGGCAGAACCTGATGCTTGAGGGCTATCGGGGGTTGGGTTACCTGGCTGTTTATTAGGGACCATCAAGGCTGAAGAAGGGAGGAGATGAAGCAGGATAGGGCAAGGAGAAAAGTCCAGTCATGCTAAGTTCTCAAGGCAGCCTGAGCTGACACCCTCCACCACAGCTTCGGGAGCTCTGCAGCTAGAGATACCCTTCAGAGAAGAGCCTGGCAGGGGTGAGAGAACCTGTCTGTCTACCCTGCCAGCCTTTAGTCACTAGGTGCCTGCCCCACCCAGATGGGGTGAGACCCTGGGCAAGGCAGCTCTCCTCTGCTGAGGTGATTCCTGAAGACAGTGAAGACACAAATAAATCCCTCCTTCCTAAAGGAAGTCTGGAGCTTCCCCAGTGGCACATTGGGATCAGTGGCATCTTGGGAGCTCTGGGATGAGAGTCCGGCAGGGGTCCAGAAGGGGTCCAGTACAGTGGGTTACAGATCCCGAGGTGCAGCTTAGATTGAAACTCTGGCTAGGATCTGATCCCTGGTCTGGGAGTTCCATATGCCAAGGGGCAGGCCAAAATGGAAATGAATGAATGAATTAATTAATTGGAGCCTGGGGCAGCCTTCAGAGCCCATCAGAGGGACACACGAGCAAGGGTAGGGGTGGCAAAGCTTTGTCCCAGCCCTCTCCTCCCCACCAAATGTTGAGAAGACCTCACGTTAATAGTAATTTAATCAATGTTATCACCCGGTCAGTAAGAATGACAGGTTAAAATTACAAAGGTGACTTGAGGGAAGTTCCCAAATGGCTCAGGCTCTGCTGGGGGCAATGTTTATGGTTGTATCCTGCGGAAATTCTGAGTCAGTCATGGATGGCCGCAGCGTGGAACCTGGCTGCCTAATTCCAAAGGGATAAAGATGAGCCAAGAGTCTACAACCTGGCGGTATTTACGACTTCCAAGGCGGGGGAGTAATAGCCCGAGCTCTGGGCTGATGAGTGCAGCCGGTCCTTCAGGCTGAATCATCTGTATCTGGACTGATTCAGCGTTTAGACAGAGCACAGGCTTCATCTTTCCCTGGAACTCAGAGATCTCACGATTTCAACTGAAAACAGTCAGGTGTCCTCGCAGCCTGGGGGGTGTAGATAGAAGGTGACCCCTGAGGGCTGTGCTGGAACAGCCGCGCTAAGGTAAAAATAAGAAAGTGTTTCTTTCACCTCCAGGCTTGTCATGACCCATGAATCACAGCAGTTGGCAGTGAGAGATGATTAATCATAAGAACAATTTTTAAAAGCAGCACTCAGTAGGAGACAGGGCACAGGAGAAATGAACTGGTGTGAGCAGGGGAGGAACAACATCGTGGCTGGAAATATAACATGTTTGAAGCAGTGATTGTTCAGAACTGTAGGTGGGGAAACTACTCAGTGAATGAGCAGGACGTATAGTGAATAATTCTTAAGACTTTCAGAGTTCGCTCATTAATCTCGAACTGATAAGGTGTTTGGGAATGGATTCATATTAAAGGTAAAACATGATTCACTAGATGACTCACAAATCTATGAGCCAGTGCCATCACCAAGTTTTAGGATGCTATTTTGGTTAGGACAAGGTTTCTAACCTAAGAGGTTTTATTGGCTGTTTGGTTAGTTGGTTGGATTTTTTGGGTTTTGTTGTTGTTGTTGTTGGTTTGGGGGTTTTTCAATCAGAAAAATCCAAGGACATATATTTTCAAGTTGTCCTAAGTTTTCTTATGTCATTTCCATGTCTTGTGCATTGAACTGCTCAAACAAGTCAAAGATTGGAATTCAAGGAATAGAAAATCATCAGCATCAATTTTTGAGCATATGCTATAGAATTGGAGTAGTTCAGGAGAAGACTGCAGTTAAGAGGAATTTGGAGTCAGACAGACCTGGGTTGTTTCTTGGCTCTGCCTCTTAATTAGCTGTGTGGCTTTGGGCAGGTTCCTTAATCTCTCTGAGCCTATTTGAGTAAAGGTGAAATCTGTAAAGGGAAAGTATCCTCATCACACAGGATTATCACAGATATTCAATCACAGGTATTAATTTAATATCACAAATATAAAATATTAGCCTGGAAAACAGTATTTGTCCCCCAAACAGCAGCTCCTACTGCTGTTTTGTTGTCATTGTTGTTGTTCTGATAACATCTAAGCCTAAACTGGAAGAACTTCCCCCACCCCTCCTTGAAGAAAGGGGGACCTTCCTACCTACGCTTCCAGAAGAAAGCTTTCAGGAATGCCTGCTGTGGCACAACAGAATTGGTGGTGTTTTGGGAGCACCATCCTGGCACAAAGGGTTAAGGATCTGGTGCAGCCACAGCTGCAGCTTAGGTTGCAACTGTGGCTCAGATCTGATTCCTGGCCCAATAACTCCATATGCTGAGGCCAAAGAAGAAGAGGAAAGTTTGGGGGAGAGTGTGCCATCAAGGAAAAGGAATTAAACAAAGATTTGTTGAGTCTCCCAACGGTGAGTGGAAGGAAGCTAAAGCACAGCCCTAAACCTCGAATAGATTCAGAAAACCCAGCTGTCACGCTGGGTTTCTGGTTCCTTCCTGTGGTGGCAAGGTGCCCTGCATAGAGGCAAGGGGAAGACCCTACACAGTCCTACACCAACTGCAAGTTTTGTGGTCTTCAGCTGCCCTGCAGGCTGGACACCCTGCAGGGCAGGGGGAGTGTTTACTGGATTGACAAGAGGGAGAGTTGTATTACTTTTGCACCATGAGTCACTCATTGCCCCAATTCTTTGTTTTTTTTTTTTTTCTAAAGGGCCATTTTGAAGAATGCTCGCTTCATGTTCCTCGTCTCCATCTGTGTCCACTAAATCAAGAGAAAAGCTCAACGGTGGAATAAGCCCCTTCCTAATTTTGATTGTCACACGACGCACCCCAGACCCATGGCAACCCAGGCCCTTTCTCACTGGGCCCTCCAGGACTTCTAGGGGCTGACATGCGTGGGTCTTCTCAGTGCTGCCCAGCAAGGGCCACCTGTCACCCTTTCACCGTCTGTGTAATGAAATTCCTGGACACATGACACGTGGAGCAGTACTGAATTCCTAATTCTTCTGGTCTTCGCACTCCTTTCTCACCCAGGCTATTTTTTCTTTTATTTATTTATTTAATTTATTTATTTATGGCCACACCTGCAGTATATGGAGATTCTCAGGCCAGGGGTCGAATTGGAGCTGCAGCTGCTGGCCTACGCCACAGCCACAATGCCAAATCTGAGCCTCGTCTCTGGCCCACACTGCAGCTTGTGGCAACACCGGATGCTTAACCCACTGAGCAAAGCCAGGGATTGAACCTGAATCCTCATGCGCACTAGTCAGATTCGTTAGCACTGAGCCACAGTGGGAACTCCTCTTTGCCCCAACTCTTTTAGGACTCCAAACCTTACGACATCAGCTGAACATGGACTATTGGCACATAAAATGAGTATTGATGACAAATAATTTCTAGAGAGGTTTGTGAGAGTCACAGTGGGATCTGTAAGCCTGTTCTATCGTCAAGCTATTTTTGCCACTTCCTTTCCAGAGAATCCCAAAAGCTGCCTGTACTGCATGAAGTTTAATGACTTGTCCAAGGTAAGTTAATTAGTGGTTGAGCCAGGAGTCGACTCACATAATTGAACTTCTAGGATAATGTTCTTTCTTTTTTTCCCTCCAGCTTTACTGAGGTATAACTGACAAATAAAACTGTAAGGTATTTGGAGTTCCTGTCATGGCTCAGCGAAAATAAATCCGACTAGTATCCACAAGTACGCAGGTTCGATCCCTGGCCCCACTCAGTGGGTTAAAGGATCCGGCATAGCTGTGAGCTGCGGTGTAGGTTGCAAGACGCAACTGGGATCCTGTGTTGTGGTGGCTGTGTTGTAGGCCAGCAGCTGCAGCTCCGATTTGACCCCTCGCCTGGAAACTTCCATATGCAGAGGGTGTGGCCCTAAAAAGCAAAAAAAAAAAAAAAAAAAATTGTTGAGATATTTAAAGTGCAGGTCATGATGATTTGATATATGTATACACCGAGAAAGGATTCCTTCCACATGGTTAATTAATATATCCATCACCTCATAGGCATATTTATATTTTTTTCTTTTTTTGATGGTGTGAGAACATTTAAGATTGACTTAGCAAATTTCAATTATACAATACAGTATTGTCAACTATAGTCATTATGTTATACATTAGATCCTCAGACCTTATTTAAAACAATGTTGTTTACACTGTAATTAATTCATTTATTTATTCAACAGGCACAAGCACATATCTGTGCTGTGTGTCCGGCTCTGTGCTATGTACTCAGGATATAAAAGTGAACGATTAATTCCCAGTCTAGTAGGGAATTATCTGCTGATTATTTACTACTACACATTCAAGTACATAAGTGCCTAAAGTATCTCAGATGCTATGATCAAAGGAAGACAGGGAAGGAGTTCCCTCATGGCTCAGAGAGTTAAGGACCTGGTGTTGTCACGGCTGTGGCTCTGGTTACAGCTGTGGCACGGGTTCAATCCCTGGCCTGGGAAAGACTGGGGACATTTGCTTTTACCCAGGAATATCAAAAAATGTCACAACAGGAGTTCCCGTTGTGGCTCAGTGGTAAGGAATCCGACCAGTATCCATGAGGATAGGGGTTCAATCCCTGGCCTCACTCAGTGGGTTAAGGATCTGGTGTTGCTGTGAGCTGTGGCATAGGTCACAGACAAGGCTCAGATCCCATATAGCTGTGACTGTGGTGTAGGCTGGCAGCTACAGCTCTAATTCAACCCCTAGGCTGAGAACTTCCGTGTGCAGCAGATGTGGCCCTAAAAACACCAAAAAAAAAGGAAGAAGAAGAAGAAGAGGAAAAGAAAAGGCTTGGCAGCAAAGATAATTCTTGAGTCTTGAAGGAAGACTCTATGTTTTGTATGAGGATGGAAAGAACACATTCTAGGGAGACAGATCATTTTAACAGTATCATGAATATGCCAAAAATAGCCTCCTGTGTCTCTGTAGCTACAAACAGCTGGGCATGGCAAAAGCCTATAAAGGTTACATTAAAGCAGAGCTAGATATGAAGGAAGGATTTTAGGTCATCCTGGGAATTTAGACTTTAGCCTGTCTGCTGAAGAAGCAATTAAAGGGTTTAACCATGATCAGATTGGATCTCAGAAAATGGATCTGGCAAAGCAGCAGAGATCAGATTGGGAGGGTAGGGACAAAAGCCTGGGGGTGGAGTTAATTACAACTGCCAGGCTGCAGATGGCAGGTGGTTCTGGCCATGGCAATGGCAGTGGGGGAGGGGTGTGAAGATGTGAACAACCCTAAGGAACAGGAGAAGTGGGAGGAGGGGGCTCTGTAGGACTCCCAGCTTTATCCTTGTAGTGAATGGGTAGGTGTGTGTGTCATTCACTGACATGGGGGCTAAACAAAATTGTTACCCGGGGAAATGGCGAGATTAGTTGCTTAAGGAACAAATAGGTGAAATGTTTAACAGACAGGCATGAGGATTTGGACTTCAGGGGAGTTCTGGCCGAGAGCTGTAGATTTGGGAGTAACCATCCTATAGACCATAATTCAAGACAGCAGCATCCAGAAGGGCTCATCCAGAAAGAGTACGCAGAGCAGTGTCTCAGAGTGTGACTCCCCCACCACATGCGTGAGAATCCCCCGAGGAGCCTGTGAAAATGCAAATTCTCAGGCCCAGTTCCAGCCTTCCTGAAGCCAAATTGTGAGAAAAGAATTCATTGCCTTTTCTGTATCATGAGAAAGACACCTTCAGTGATTCTAATGCAACTGGAGTTTGAGGTCCACGGGTATATTTGTTTAGGTTGTCTAGAGAAAGTAAAACCAGGAGGATATGTGTGTGTGTGTTTATGTGTAGATAGATAAATAGGTAGGTAGATAATATTGAGAAATAAATACATCAGTAATGGGGGATTCAGACATAGAGATTCTAGCCTAGTCTGATGAGCTTGGCTATTTAGGGAGAAAGTTATTAGAAAGAGATTCAGTTCAAGGACAGTTTGGGGGGGTTGCTTTGCTTTTTAGTTTGTTTATTTATTTATTTATTTATTTATTTATTTTGCTTTTTAGGGTCACACTCGTGGCATATGGAGGTTCCCAGGCTAGGGGTTGAATCTGAGCTGCAGTTGCCAGCCTACACCACAGCCACAGCCACACCAGATCTGAGCCACGTCTGTGACCTACACCACAGCTCATGGCAACACCAGATCCTTAACCCACTGAGGGGGTCATGGATCGAACTTGCAACCTCATGTTCCTAGTTGGACTCGGTCCTGCTGCGCCAGGATGGGAACTCCACTTTGCTTTTTATTTTAAAATGAGTCTTTTCTGGAATTCCCATTGGGGCTCAGCAGTAACAAACCCAACTAGTATCCACGGGGATGCAGATTTGATCCCTGGTCCTGCTCAGTGGGTTAAGGACCAGCGTTTCCGTGAGCTTCAGTGTAGGTTGCAGATGCGGCTCAGATCCTGCGTTGCTGTGGCTGTGGTATAGGCTAGTGGCTACAATTCCAACTCAACCCCTAGCCTGGGAACTTCCATATGCTGTGGGCGTGGCCCTAAAAAGCCAAAAAAAAAAAAAAAAAAGAGTCTTTTCCACCAGGGGAGAGTAAGAATGCGATGCCCCTGTGATCAGGGGCTAACATGCTTCTCGATGAAAAACAGCCAGAGAGCAGCACTGGGAGGGAGCCCCAGTTATGCTCAAAAGCCTTGGTGATTCAGCTTTCTCTGAACCACATTTCCACAGTGCTGGTCCAGTCCTCTGTTCAGCCATGTCCCTGGTAGCCACTGCAGATGCTCTATGCCCTAGCTGAAGATTTCATCATTCCAACCACAGCCTGAACTGCTCCATGCCTCTACCATGTTCCTTCTTTTTGAGAGCCTTTCCCTATTCCTCTCACCCCTCAAATGAGTTGCAACAGTCAATTCCTGCACATAACAGCAAGCCTGCATCTCTGTGCCCTAGCCACCTAGCTGTACTGTCTCACAGATGTCTGTGACTCCTCTCTTCCTCATTAATCTTCACTTCCTAGGCTCTTTACATCTTCCACAGGATGGAACACTGTGCCTTACAACTATTTGTTGGGTTTCACTGAAGATGACCTCAGACCAGGGGAGCCAAATTGTGGTACATTTGTAAAAAGCGAGTCTTACACGATAGACTGACGATGAAGTCAGCCCCCGATTTGGACCAGTTGTAGGAAAGAAACCACATCAAGGGCCCATTCCAGAGCAAAAGTCCTTGCTTTTTGGAGTTAATAAGTGGGATGACACAGAAATAGTCTGCCAACACAGAACTCAAGTATAAATAAAACCAAATTAACGCAAATCATCATCTAAGTATAACAAAATTAAAATTTGTTTAAATAATGTTCATAGTCTTTTTCTTTTTACTTTTTTCCTTTTTGTTAAGCAAGCTGTCCTTTCAAATCTATATCTGTTTTTAAGTCTGTTTTCAGGAACAACTACCAGCTTGTTTTTACTAGAATGCTATGTCCACTTGCTCTGAGAAAGGGTGTATAGTTAAACATTGTTTTTATAGAAATGAGGATTGTGAACTGACTGTTCAGTTGTTCATTTCTTAACTCTAAGATGAATTATGCAACTATGCATAATTATGCATTTACGATGCAGTTATGATGGCGTGTAATTCACAGGAACACACAAACTGTACTTCTTACAGTTGAAAGATCTAGAAATCACTAAATGCAGGTCTTAAGTGAAAGATTTTTATTTTTTTATTTTTTATTTTATTTATTTATTTATTTATTTGTTGGTCTTTTTTTGCCATTTCTTGGGCTGGTCCCGCAGCATATGGAAGTTCCCAGGCTAGGGGTCTAATCGGAGCTGAAGCCGCTGGCCTACACCAGGGCCACAGCAACACAGGATCCAAACTGCGTCTGCAGCCTACACCATAGCTCACGGCAACGCCGGATCATTAACCCACTGAGCGAGGGCAGGGACCGAACCCGCAACCTCATGGTTCCTAGTCAGATTCGTTAACCACTGCTCCATGACGGGAACTCCCTATTTTTTTTATTTTTTAAGTGAAAGATTTTTAAAAGTTCATGTGAATCATTCTTATTCACTCAGCCAGTCAGCCTTCCCACATCTTTTGGACAATTTTGGGCCCCATGACCTGCGTCATCCTAGGTCGTCATTAGTGAAGGTAATTCACGAAGGTTGCGGTGAATGTGGTGCATTTGGACAAGCAGAAGATTCTCAGGAACACCATACACGGAAGACCAAGCCACCTTTAGGACAACACTCAGGGCTCTGCCTTGTGTGGGTGAACACAAAGCCTGGTCAGATGTCTCCCACAGGCGTTGTGAAGGCTCCTCGGCAGTGTGAGTCAGAAGGCTGGAGGAGACATCCTTAGCAATTTGGGGCATCATCAGACTAAAGGTGGTGATTGAGTCATAGGAGCAGGTATGATTGTTGTGGGTAAATGAGTGGTGAGAGAGAAAAGGGAAGAGGCTGTTCAGTCATCAGGGCAAAATACCATGGAAGGGTCTAGAGAATAGTCAGGGATCAAAGAAAAACCAGGGGAGTTCCCACTGTGGTGTAGGTGGTTAAGAATCCAACTGCAGTGGCTCAGGTCGCTGTGGAGGGGATGATTCCATCCCCAGCCCGGTGCAGTGGGTTGAAAGATCCAGCACTGCGACAGTGGCAGCATAGATTGCAGCTGTGGCTCAAATTCAGTCCCTGGCCTGGGAACTTCTGTATGCTGAGGATGAGGCCATTAAAAAAACAAAACAAAACAGGAGTTCCCATCGTAGCTCAGTGGTTAATGAATACGACTAGGAACCATGAGATTGAGGGTTTGATCCCTGGCCTCGATCAGTGGGTTAAGGATCTGACATTGCCATGTGCTGTGGTGTAGGTCACAGACGTGGTTCGGATCCAGTGTTGCCACGGCTCTGATTAGACCCCTAGCCTGGGAATTGCCATATGCCACAGGTGCAGCCCTAGAAAAGACCAAAAAAAAAAAAAAAAAAAAAACAGCAACAAAAAACAGGGAATTTGATGTCACATCATTTGTGGAGAACAGTGACAAATGCCAAAGGAAAGATGAGGCAGATTGAAGGTGGACAATTATTTGGAACTCCTTCCATCAAGTAGTGGGACGTTCTAAGTCCCTTCCCCTTAGGTCTGAGTGGGTTTTGTGACCGTCTTGTCTAATGCAATACAGTAGCAGTGATGGTGTGCCCATTTTCAGGCCTGGACTTTTGAGAGACTGGCAGCTTCCAATCCCCGTCCTTGGAACACTCCAGCTACCACGTAAAAAGTCTGACTACCTTGGGGTCACCACACTGTGAGAAAGGCCAAGCTAGCTATGAGAGAGGGGGGTGCCCAGCCGGCCCACCCAGGCACCATCTGCCCAGGCCTTAGCTGCCATCTCACTGTAACTGCACAGAGGAAACCTCAGGTGAGGACCAGTTGATTGAGCCCAGTCAACCTACAGAATTGTGAGAGATCATGATTTTTTTAAAATCATGTTAAACTGCTAAATATTTGGATAGCTAATGGGAGAGTCTTTCATGTCAACTCCAACTGGGCAACACCAACAGGGTGTACTGCAGCTCAGTTCTGACACTATCCACCTAGAGTTAGCACAGACTCTGTAGGTTAGGGCAAAGTCTTCCATAAGACAACCCTTACTTCAGATACCAGCTACATTGCTATGGGGGGGGCGGGTCCCTAGGTCACCCTTACCACTGAGTGACCGACAGGAAATTCAGGCCGTCCCACAACCCCCTCAGGTTTAACAAGTCACCAGAATGACTCACAAAACTGAGGAAAGGGCAAAGCTTAGTTTTACGGTTTTATTATAATGGCTACACACAGGCCAAGGGCTGGCAGGGTCCCAAATGCAGAGCTTCCCTGCTCCCTCCCCATGGAGGCACAGCCTGGCACGTCCATGTGCTCACCAGCCAGTAACATCCTCCAAGGCTCGGGGTCCAGAGGTTTTACTGGGGCTTCATGACATTGGTATGATTGATTAAACCTTTGACCCCATGACTGAACTCAATCTCCAGCTCTCCCCACTAGTGGCCGCTGAATGGCTTCACCATCTGACCACGTGGTTGATCTTTCTGGTGCTGAGATTCCATCCCAAAGCCTGTAGGGGGCCCATAATGACTCGTTGCATTAGCATAAGAAAGACATTCCTACCACACAGGAAATTCCAAGGATTTGTGAAGCTCTCTGCCTGGAACCTGGGATAAAAACCAGAGGAATTCTCTGTGGTACCACACACAGCAATAGGTAACTAGAACTGAAGTCAAGTAAATGAGGAATTGAAACATATTCACTGGGTTTGCAATGTTTACACTAAACAGAATTATAGGTTAAAAGGGTAGAGCCAATAGAGAGGCAAGACTTATTTTTCTGTTACTTGCAGCCAAACCCACCTTAACACAATACCATGTCGAAACATGTATGTATAACGTAATCATGCACATGCATATTTATGTCAACCAAAAATACTTAGGGCCTACATGATGGGAAAATACAAGGCTATAGCAAAACAAATGCTGAGAGAGTCAAATAATATTTACACTTTATCTTGAAGGGGGTCAGTAGGATTTCATCAGGCAGAGCAGTCAGGGAAGCATAATGCAAACCATCCAGGATGTGCAAAAAAAACTCCGTAGCTAAAGGAGGTGGATTCTTTGGGGATTGGTGAAAAGCTGAGTATTGCTCACTCATTGTCTAGAAGCAGGAGGAGGCAGTGAGAGGAGCCTGAGAACAGAGGCGGACTGCTCAGAAGTAGAAGCTCATAAATGTAGTTTACCGTCTGATTCTGACAGGTGTCATGGACCATGATGACGAACGAAAACTCTCATCCAGGTAATGTGTAGGAGTCATAGACTGGCTGTAGTGTTATAAAATGTACCATTTTAAGCAGCAGTCAGATTTTAACCGGAGGGGTCACAGGCTCAAATCGGACAAGCTATTAAATGCATCTCAAGGTAATACCATTGTTAAAACATAAATAATAATATAGTATCATTTTGAAGTCAAAAAATTAAGATACCAAAAATAAATATATAAATAAGGGGGTTCCTGTTATGACTCAGCCAGTTAAGACTCCATCAGGATTAAGAATCCCTGGCCTCACTCAGTGGGTTAAAGGATCTGGTGTGGCTGTGGCTGTGGCATAGGCTGGAAACTGCAGCTCCAACTCGACCCCTAGTCTGGGAACCTCCATATGCTGCAGGTGCAGCCCTAAAAAAAACAAAAAAGAAAAAGGAAAAAAAAGAAACAAAGTAAATAAATAAATAAATAATACCAGGAGTTCCTTGGAGGCTCAATGGTTAAGATCCAGTGTTGTCACTGCTATGGCTCTGGTTACTGCTGTGACGTGGGTCACTGCTATGGCACAGGTTCAACCCCTGGCCTGGGAACTTTTGCATGCTGTGAGCAGAGCCAAAAGATTTAAAAATAATAATAATTTTAAAAGGAAAATAAAAATACCAAGTGGAAAATTAAAATGGCCATCTCAAAGGTATGGTGGCCACGGGCTATGCCATCAAGGGCAGGAAGGATGTGCTGCCCAGCTGTGGGGCATGCAGTTCACAGATAACCCCTAGCTGTCAGCTGCTCTGGGGCTGGTCTTGGCTTCAAAGAGCTACTCTGCCTGAGGACATATATGTCCTGGTTCCGTTAGGGTTCTCTAGAGAAACTGAACCCATAGGACGCAGAGCCAGAGGTAGAGATAATAGAGAGAGAGAGACTGACTTATAAGAGATGGGCTAATAGGATTATGGAGGCTGAGAAGTCCCATGATCTGTCATCATCTGCAGGCTGGAGGCCCAAGGAAAACAGTGGCGTAAATTCCAGTCTGAATCACAAGGGCTGGGAACCAGGGGAGCTGATGATGCAAATCCCAGCCCAAGTGCAAAATCCCCATGTCCCAGCTCACATCAGGCAGAGAGAGTGTATTCAGCCTCCCCGATATTTCTGTTCTGTTCAGGCCCTCAACTGATGGGGCAATGACCACCCACACTGGCAACGGCACTCTGACAGTTCAAAGGCTGATGTCATCAGAAACACCCCACAGACACATCCAGGAATAATGTTTAACCAAGTATCTGAGCACCCCATGTCCCAGGCAAGCTGACACAAAATTAACCATCCCCCCACGTTGGGGATGACATGCACCTTGTGCCTGAACCAGGCAGAGGTGTGACTTCGAGCTTTTCATCTGAAGGGGTACCACACAAACTGACAACTTGTTCCAGAGCTGAAGCCTCCTTGCAGTTTCTCCATCTACCCGAGGCTGCCTTGATCCCTACAGCATATCGCACACCCCAAACTCGGTCCCGGTGTCTGCCTCTGAAGGCCTGTGTCCTCTCCGCATCTGCCTGAACTGTAACGGGGTGGGGTGGGGAGCTAGTGTAAGGAAAAGGAATTTTGAAGACAAACGGACCTGGGATCAAAATTAGCTATGCGATATTGGCAAGTAATTCAACCTTACTTGGTTTTCTCATCTGTAAAATGTGAATGAAACCTATGTACCTTGTAGGGTTGTCATACAAATTGGAAGAAACAGCTAGGACATCCCTGGAATCGGAGAGGCACTCGGTGAGTGGGCTCATGTTGTTTGGTGGAAGACATCACTGGTGTCTGTCCAGGACAGGTAGCCGCGTCTGCGACCTACACCACAGCTCACGGCAATGCCGGATCCTTAACCCACTGAGTGAGGCCAGGGATTGAACTTGTATCCTCATGGTTCCTTGTCGGAGTCATTAACCACTGAGCCACAATGGGAACTCCTTTTTTACCTTTTTTTCTATTAATTGTAGTTGATTTACAATGTTATGCTAATTTTTTGCTGTACAGCAAAGTGATTCAGTTCTACATATATACATTTATTTTTCCTTTTGGCCATGCCCACAGCATGTGGAAGTTCCCTGGCTACGGGTCGAACCCACGCCACAGCAGCAACAAGAGCCACAGCAGTGAGAACGCCAGGTCCTTGCCCCTCTGAGGCACAGAGGAACTCCAGATTCCCCCACTTAAGATGCCAGTCTCAAGTCCAGGGGCCACCTGCTGACTGACCAGCTAAAAATTGGAGTTGCCAGAAACCTGAGGGGTCCTGGGTCTGATAAACTGCTAGCATGACTCACAAAGCCCAGGGAAGCATTTAATTAGCATTTACCTGTTTTTATAAAAGGACACTGCTCAGGAATAGCCAGATGAAGGAGATTCATTCTCTCGGGGTGCACCTGCAGTGCTCACTCACCCAGAAGCTCCTAGAACGTTTCATTGTTCAAGATTTTTTTTCTGAAGCTGAATCTACAGCTCTCCCTCTCTTCCTACAGGTTGGTGGAGGGAGGGGCGGACCTAAAGCTCCAACTTTCGAATCATTCAGTCTTTCTGGTGACCAGCCCCATCCTGAGGCCAAGTAAGGACACTACTTTAAGTCACCTCATTAGCACAAACTTCTGGGTGATCAAAAAGGGGCTCCTTATGAATAACAAAGGACTCTCTTATCACTCGGGAAATCTCAAGCGTTTTAGGAGCCCTGTGCCAGCAGTGGGGACAAACCCAATGTATTTCTTATTATACCATAGCTCTTCATGAAGCCAGTGAAATTCAAGGGCAGGCCTCTTTGGGTACAGCAGTATTCGTTAGCAGCAGGCAAAAGGGGCATTTGGGATGGGCCAGCTCTTTGCTCTCCAGGACTGTCCCATGCATCTTAGGATGTTATGCATCCCTAAGTTCCTCTTGCAATTATTCTAACAACCCCACATGCCCAACACACACGTGGATGCCAAAGCTCAGCTGGGACAGCTGGTCCATAAGGGGGACAGCTGGTCCATAGGGAGCACAGTGCTTCCTGCCAGTGATGGTTCAGGAACTTACCACCGGTTCATAAGCCAATCATGGAAGGGAGCTTCTCTGCCACAGGCAACTGTCCGGGAACAAGAATCCAGTTTGGGTCGATGGGATGTAAGGGGAGGTTTGCAAGGGAGCTCTCTGCAAGAAATATTCCTGGAAGAAATAGCTTTCTCACCCTAGAACTTTTCATGTAAAACTTTTCATGACTGCCCTGCTTATCTCTGGAGTGTTTCTGTTGAATGAGGCAATAAATCACCTTTCTTCCTTAAGTCAATGAAGTTAAGCAATAAATCCCAAATGTTGGACTTTCTCTTGTTTACCAAGGCAAGTAACCTCCCTGATAGAGTATAGGTCCTCCTGTCACTGTGCAAAGAGCATGCCCCCTGGAGCCAGGGGCAGCAAAGGGCAGGATCAAGCCATGGATTTCAAGGTCAAACCTTTGGCAACTTTCTTTTCTCTACATCCCATTTTTCTGCATCTGTCTTTGGTGTCGCCCCCTCCTCGCAATAGAAGAACACTCCATACTTGGTCAGGGGGAACTCCCTTACTCACGCTCTTGGTCCAGCCGCCCTCTGCATCAGCCTCCCTCTGTTTTGTTTTGGGTTTTTTTGGCCACGGCCACAGCATGCAGATGTTCTGGGGCCAGGGACTGGACTCGAGCCCTAGCGCTGACTTCACCACTGTGCCGCCAGAAAACCCTTTCCCTCTGCCTTGAGTGTCCACGTCTATGGTTCTTTACCCAAAACACACACACTCTGCCCAGACCTCCCTTGTTAACCAAACCCCTCCAGACTAACTCACTGCTTACGTCTGGCACGCCCCCGTCACAGTCAAGCTCCTACAAAGTGCCACCTTCACGTATTTTTCCACCTCCTCATGTGTGCTCTCCCCTTCCCCAATTAATCCTTAAACTACGATGATCTGATTTATGCCGCCAACATCTCCAGTGACACTTCAATGACGATGTTCAGATAAACTCCTAAATGATGAACCCAATAAGCACAAATTCATCTTTATAATTTTCTTTTTTAAGGGCCATGCCTGCAGCATTCGGAAGTTCCCAGACTCAGAATCAAATTGGAGCTGCAACTGCTGGCCTAAACCACAGCTGCTGTGATCAACACCGCAGCTTGTGGCAACACTGGATCCTTAACCCACTGAGCGAGACCAGGGATAGAATTCGCTTCCTCACGGAGACTACATCGGGTAGTCACAGTGGGAACTCCCATCTTTATAATTACTAACATTTCTGTTAAATGTGATAGTCAGTTCATCCTTCAAAAGTCCTCTCTTCTGGGAGTTCCTGTCGTGACTCGGTGGAAACAAATCTGACTAGCATCCATGAGGACATAGGTTTGATCCCTGGTCTCGCTCAATGGATTAAGGATCCGCCATTGCCACGAGCTGTGGTATATGAGCTGTGCCATGAGCTGTGGTCAGCAGATGTGACTCGGATCAGGCGCTGCTGTGGCTGTGGCGTAGGCCATCCCAGCAGCTGCAGCTCAGACTCGACACCTATATATGCCGTGGTTGCAGCCATAAAAAGACCAAAAAAAAAAGTCCTCTCTTCTTTTGGAGTCTGTACTTACCATCCTCTGATGCATAGGTTGTTAATCTGGGGGATCTATGGATCACAGAGAATGGATGGGGGAAGTTTGCTCTTTACATGCACTAACTCAGACTGAAATTTAGTATTTTATTCAGTTATGATTGCTGTCAACACCATGGTGTATCAGCAGTATCTGTGGCTTTGTCACTAACAGAAATACGGATGTTGTGATCTCAAAATACCATTGATGTAAATATCTTGTCACATCACATACACTCATACCAACTGCTAAATGACAGTCATTATTGCACCTCTTGTTAGATCTTGGTATTTAATGTATTAATAAAGAAACACACATATTAGTCCAACCCAAGTTTGGTTTTGGAATCTTTTAATAACAATTCTAATATAATTTAATCCTTAGTATTTTTTTTCTGTATACCTTTGATAACGTTATTCTGAGAAGGCATCCATGAGCTTTACTTGAATGCTAAAGGGATCTCATTTTTTAAAAACCTCTCTGAGTACTACTTCTCAGTTCAGTTTTGAAGCTCGTGTGACTGGGGCCCATGGTCCCCTCTTTCTCTTAGTCTCACTCAGAACCATGTGGAATGGACATTATAGTCATTGGGTTTTACAGCAAGTGGTCACCTAAGAACTTAGAGTAAGTTTGTGCCCTGAGAGTTAATGTTAATATTCAGCATATAAGGGTGACAGGCATGCAGTGAAAATAACAGATAACATACCGAGCTTCACACACTATCTGCACCACACGGTCCTCCTATGGTTTCAATATTTTCCCCATCGTACAGATAAAGAAACTCAAGTGTAGACAGAATCAATGTCTTAGCTAGGTGGTCGGTAATTAATAAGACAGGGGGCTTAACATACTGCAAAATGAAGTTATGCAGGGACCTAACGATCCAGCTTGAATCCTGGGGCCAGACCTTGATGGCAATTTGATTGAATTGGGTAAATCCATCAAAAGGAGGGCTGATCAGACTTAGATACTAAAAAAAGGAAGATCTTGGAGATAGAAATCGGTATTCTCTATTGAAATATACTCAGGGGAGGGGTTTTTTCTCCATTTTTTATAGTTTTACTGAAGTAGAGTTGATTTACAGTGTTGTGATAATTTCTGCTGTTTAACAAAATAATTCAGTTAGATACACAGACATCCATTCTCTCTCAGATTCTTTCCCACATTGATCATCACAGAATATTGGGTAGAGTCCTCAGGGGAGTTTTTGACTCATCAAACTATTTGGTACTTGGTTAAGGCTACTGGGCAGAGGTTACAAATGCTTTTGGAGGCCAAAGAGTTACAGAGTTTCTTCCCAGCCAAGACCATCCCAAACGTGAGGTGGATGCTTCACGTCTCAGCTAAAAGTCAATCACTTTACTCTTCGTCCAGGAGAAGGAAAAGCTAGTGGCATGAATTTCACTTCCTGCCTCTGGGATAGTGATTTCTCATTGCAATTTGACGTTCTGCTTTAAAAAAAATCAGACTCATAAACTAGGTTAAGGCAAGTCCATTCCTGAAAGATGGATTCTCTTCCCATGGAGAGAAATAGGTTTCTAAGCCTGATTTACTGTATGTGCCGTCTTCCAGTTCCCTTGGGAGCCTCCACATAACCCTTCTTCATGAACAGAAAGCATTCATCACTTCCTTGAGGAGGACAAATATATTTGTCTTATGTGTTTTATGCTGATGACTTCCCAATTTGTATGTGGAGGTCAGAGCTCTCATTAGACCCCAATTTCCAGCTTCCAGCACCATCACTTACTGGTTGTCATGACATGAGACATTTAATCTCTGTCTCTTTTTCTATAAAATGAAGATTTTTTTCTCTGTATATTTATTTTTACTTCCTTTAGCTAAATTATCAGAATTTGGAAGTGTAGGTTAAAGAGTTTAAATATATTAAAAGAATCAATCCTCATTTCACTATCTTTTTTAAAAAAGATTCAATTTTCCCCTTCAAAGTTTTACAAAAGAATTCTCACTTCCCCACTTTTTTTTTCCATTTACGATTATTATTCTTTTCCTTTTTTCTTTTTTCCTTTTTAAGGCTGCACCTGTGGCACATGGAAGTTCCCAGGCTAGGCATTGAAACAGAGCTGCAGCTGCCAGCCTACATCACAGCTTGCAGCAACGCCGGATCCTTAACCCACTGAGCCATGGCCAGGGATCAAACCCACATCCTCAAGAACACTTTATCAGGGTTCTTAACCTGCTAAGCCATGACAGAAACTCCATATATTCTTTTTCTTTAAATAAAGATTTTAAATGAAAAAACCATCAAATGTATTGTGAGGATTAGTTGACTTGGCTGTTTTGTTACACATTTTCAATTGTATTAAACTTACACGAATTTTAACAATAATTGTCAGAGACTTAATAGATACATAGGTAAAGGATACAAGGATACAAATAGACAATGTACAACATAAGAACAACAAATGGCTATCAGACACTTGAAAAAAGATTTGGCCCCAACAACCATACCAGCTCTATAGTCTTCCTTCCTTCCTTCTTCCTTCCTTCCCTCCTTCCCTCCTCCTTTCCTTCCTCTCTCCCTCCTCACCTGCAACATATGGAAGTTCCCAGGCTAGGGGACAAATTGGAGCTGCAGCTACTGGCCTACACCACAGCCACAGCAACACTGGATCCAAGCTGCATCTGGGACCTACACTGCAGCTTGTGGCAACACAGGATGCTTAACTCACTGAGCGAGGCCAAGGATCGAACCCACATCCTCAGGGACACTATGTCGGGTTCTCAACCGGCTGAGCCATGACGGGAGCTCAGTCCACTAATACAAGCTCCAAACTCAAATGTCCAATTGCTCGTTTGATCTCTCCACTTGCATGACCGCCGGCACCTCGATTCAATGTGCCACCAACAGAATCTTTCATTCTCTCCCTTCTTTCCCACCCACCTGGTCTTCTTCCGCTGCAGATGTGTCTAGCCTAGTGCATCACCCTGTGCACTAGGCCAGACATCCAGGAAGTGTGCTTGTTTGTTCCCTCCCCAGGCCTTCCATGGACACATCAGCGACTGCACCTGTCGCAGGCCAGCCAGAAGCGGAGGGGAGGGACCTGGTTAAGTTCCTCAGGAAGTCAGGGTGGGCACATACCCTCCCTCTTTGCAAAATATCCTGCCCCTTCTGGAAGTTCACCTCTCAAAACAACGCCAGCAGGGCAGAGAGAGAAAAGAACGAGTGTCTAGGGACCCTGTCACCCACCAGGAGGGGGTGAGGTGACCAGCTTGAAGCTCAGTCGCTGGTCTCCAAGGGCCAAGGTGGCAATTCGCTGCTTATTCCACCTGCTCTTTTCTGCTTTCAGCTGCTCTCCTCTGGCTTCGGGGCCAACTCCTTGCATGGCCCCTTCTTATAATTTCCAGTCTTCTGCTGGTTGCCAAACATTCCGGAACCCTTCCTGTGAGGGCAAAAAGCAAGGTGCTGCAGGGTTTGTGACCGACAAGGTGCTCTCAAGTGCAGGGGTCAGGACAGGGCCTCCTCCCTCTTCTGTCAGAGTCCAAGACAGGCAGTGAGCCTACTTAGTGCTCCTTTTCAAAATTTAATTTCTTCCTTAAAATGAACTATGCCTTCAGTGTGTTTTGTAAGGACTTTTGTGACAATTTAGTACTCTATGACAGGGTAATTTTTATTAATTTTAGTATTCATCTTTATTGTTTTTATTACATATTCTGTTAATTTTTATGAACTATTTGTTTTTTTTTTTTTTTCCTTTTTAGAGCTGCACCCACGGCATATGGAAGTTCCAGGCTAGGGGTCAAATCTGAGCTGTAGCCTCCAGCCTACACCAGAGCTCATGGCAACTCTGGATCCTTGTCCCACTGTGTGAGGCCAGGGATCGAACCTGAGCCCTCATGGATACTAGTCAGATTCGTTTCTACTGAGCCACGAGGGAAACTCCGAACTACTGGTTTTTAATAAATAATAATATCTAGGCCTTTAATAAATAAATTAGGAGCCTATAATTTCTTATTAGTTTTAAAAGAAACATTTGCAATTAAAATGGTTTACTAGAGGAGTTCCCTGATAGCTCAGCAGGTTAAGGTCCAGAATTGTCACTGCTGTGGTTCAGGTTTGATCTCTGTCCTGGGAACTTCCACATGCCTCGGCATGCCCCCCCCCCCAAAAAAAAATGGTTTGCTAGGTATGTGTCAACTTTAGAATAAATTTTCATTTATTTATGTTTGAATTTTTCTTCCAAGTCTTTGAAGATATGTATTCTGAATTGAAAAGCTTTAGAATAGGTACATCTAGGCATTCCCATCATGGATCAGTGGATTAAGAACCCGACTAGTATTCATGAGGAGGCAGGTTTGATCCCTGGCCTCATTCAGTGGGTAAAGGATCCCGCATTGCTGTGGCTATGGCGTAGGCCGGCAGCATGGCTCCGATGCTTTCCCTAGCCTAGGAAGTTCCATGTGCCTTGGGTCTGGCCCTAAAAAGACCAAAAAAAAAAAAAAAAAAAAAAAAAAGAAAAGAAAAGAAAAAGAAAGTTTCTTCACTCACCTACACACATTGACTAAGGATGTGAATTTGCAATCATTCTGTTTGGACTCAAGTAAACTTCTGAAGGCTGAGTAGAGTAGAACAGAAGAGAGAAATGGTCATTTCTGGCTCTGACATGTGGTCAGAGGTTATGAGTAGAAAAGTAAAAGAGGGAATACTGCATGTTATCCAACAAGAATACAAATGGCAAATCAGGTGGATACAGTGGACAAAGTAGAATGGAGATGGCTGTGGAAGCATCTGGAAGGACTAAGTTAAAGCAGTAACTATGGAAGGAAGATAATGCCCTTCGAGGCTCAGCTTAGATGGCTCTCCTTCTGTAAAATCTACCCTCATTTCCCAGAACACAATTCTGTCCTGTAACACTGCCTCTCCCATAGCCTTCATCAGGCCTAAACCACCCATGACTCAGCACAGAGAGACTCATCTCCTTTAGGACAGGGTCTCTGTTGGGCTCTTTAACTCCTACAGTCCTTCGTGACAGGCTGGAGACCAAGCACAGGGAGAAGATGAGGAGGAGGGAGAAATGACTTCAATGTTTATAGCATCTACTGTGAACTTGACATTTTCTGGACACTTTAAATGTCATCTTGTGAGGAATCTAAGGCTTAGTGTAGAGTTTAGTAATTTATCCCAGATCACTCAACTGATAGGGGTTAAATTCAAGATTGGAACCTAGTTCTTTTCTTCCTCCCAAACCGGTACTGAGCTTATCAGTATCTGTGGGGAAATTAATTGGGTCAAGGCAGAAAGAAAGCATTGTCACAGTGGTTGTTTTTTTTTTGTTTTTTTTTTTTTTGTTTTTTTTTTTTTGGTCTTTTTGCCATTTCTTGGGCCGCTCCTTCGGCATATGGAGGTTCCCAGGCTAGGGGTCTAATCGGAGCTGAAGCCGCTGGCCTACACCAGGGCCACAGCAACGCAGGATCCAAGCTGCGTCTGTGACCTACACCACAGCTCACGGCAATGCTGGATCCTTAACCCACTGAGCAAGGCCAGGGATCAAACCCACAACCTCACGGTTCCTAGTCGGATTCGTTAACCACTGAGCCATGACGGGAACTCTGCTGTGGTAGATTCTTAATCCACTGCACCACAGTGGGAAATCTGACTACATTGGTTCTGGTCACTGTGGAGACATGGGTTCGATTCCTGACCCTGCACAGTAGGTTACAAGATTTGGTGTTGCCACAACTGTGGCACAGTTCACAGCTGTGGCTCAGATTCACTCCCTGGCCCAGGAACTTCCATATGCTGAGGGTGTGGCTACTAAAAAAAAAATGTCATGGAGGAGTTCTACTGTGGCATAGCAGGTTGAAGATCAGCATTGTTACTGCAGTGGATTGGGTCACTACTGTGGTATGGGTTCAATCCCTGGCTGGGAACATCCATATGCCAAGGGTGCAGCCAAAAAAAGAAGTCATGAAGAACTTTAATAAGGAGATCTTGAAGAATGCAGTCTTACAATCTTTAAATTTCACAGTTATGACCTTCAGATCATGTATGAGGTAAGACTGAGAGATAAGGATATCAGAATTCATTCCCAAAGGAGTGAAAGAGCTGAAAATCAAATGGAATGAGAATCCCAGGAAGCAGTCCATAATAATAAGGGAAAAGAGATTTATTTCCGTCATTTTTGACTAAGGGATTTTTTTGGAAAAACGTTTTTGGATTGTGGGTGCTAAATAAAATGTTTAAATTGAAGTTTGTGTGGTTTTTATTTATACCCTGCATGGTTTCAAAGAGAATTTAATTTAGCATATGGGCTTAGAGAAAATATAACAAAATACTATGAATTACATGTAGAAAAAATATAGAGATAAAATAGCAACAAGTATGGAGCTGATTTTTAAACATGAATTTGTATAGTGATCAGGCCTTTATTCACTCAGGGCAATTTTTTTTTTTTAATTTTGGAGCACTAAAGAATTTCATGTGTTAAGTATAATTTTTCATAACTTACACAATGTCTTCATATACATTATCTCATTTGATCCTAAACTGACTTTGTGAGGCAGTTATTCCCTACATTTTCAGACAAGGGAACCGAGGCTCATGGAGGGACTTGAAAATCCAGTCCTTGCTCTTTTCAAAACTGCTGATCATTACAATTCCTGTGCACTAAGTAATGCCTTTCAGTTCTGTGTAAGAACAATATACACTTGACTCCTGTGGCCCTGATCTGCTTTACAGGTGCTTTCAATCTGGAGGTGGAAAGACTTAAAATTAAAGGACTTTAGATCTGGGACAGACCCTTCTGGTAACACTTAACTCCTTGGCTTTACATGAGTGCATCTCAGCTCTAAGAGGCCAAACATTTGTCACAATGATCCAATCAGTTTGTGGTAAGACCAAGGTCAAAAGCAGATTTCCTAAATTCTTTTCTTGGCACCGCATGGCCTCTGTAGCTCCATACATATCCATTTCTATGATTTTTTTTAACATGTGCAATTCTGACCTTTCTCTTCACAGTTTCTCATGTGTTCCCTGGGTAAAGTTCTGCGCGCATACTGACACAGCTACAGGGCCTCGCATGACCTGGCATCAGGGACGACCCCCACTGCTCACCTCTGCTAACAATATAGAAATAGATCTGATTGTAAGGATGCTAGGCTTTCACATAACATCCTCATAGAGATGCCTTGCTCAGGCTATGGGTAGAGGACATACCTCTGAGAATAATATGGAACTGAGTTTCTTCTGGAAGGTGGGGACTTTCTGGACATCTATCACTAGGAAAGACGTGAGGGAAAGCACTCGGAGAGGAGGGACAAAATGGCCTTTGGAACATTGGAGGTCTTGAGCAGGAACCTCTTCTCTCCCAAACTAAAGATGAGTGAGCCAGATGATACAATTCCAGGTAATTTCTCATGTCAAGCTTTCGTCTGCTATCTGAAAATCCCCTCCAAACACTTAAAAAAATAAAAACACAAAAGCCTGAGTTGACATTTGGAAACGCCATTCAAATTATGCAGCAACCAACCACTGCCAGACCAGCACAGAGGGGTCGGTAGAATGACAGATTCCAAAAGGGAAAGGAAAATATTGGGCAACAGGAACCTGAGCCACTAAATCCCAGTCCCTTCTGTCCTAGCACTGACTCTCCTTCCACTGCCAACAGCAGAGGCCATGGGTTAGCAGACGCACTTCCTTGTGCAATCTGAAATTCCCTTAACAGATCCAGGAACTTTGCACATGGTTCCTTGTGACTTGACTTCATTTCTCATCCCCTACTTTTTGTCCTTTTGACAAACTTACTCATCCTTCATATTTCTGGTTCAGACATCCTATTCTCTTGGTAACCTATCCTGACACTTAAAACTAACTCTGTCCTCCACCTCATTCCCAAATCAGTGCTCCTTTTGAACAGGGTCTGCCTTTAGTTCTAGTGCCTAGCAGTGCAGGAAAGAGTACATACTCAGTGTTATTGGAATGAACAAATAAGTTACTTTGTTTTTTCCCTTTTAAGGCATTTTTCAACAGATAATTCATAAATACTGCAAAAATTTCAAACTGCACTCAAAACATCAGTGGAAAGTAGATCTTTCCTCCAATTCCATACCCCCCCACCTTCCCGTGGTGCCAGTAGTATCCTTTCCGATTAAGTACATATGGGTATTTTAAGTGCAGCTCTTATTTTTCTACAAAACAGTAAAAAAATTATTTATATTGCTATAAAAAATGTTGCTTATAAATGTACAATATATATTCTGTCACTTATACATATTAGACAACTGTATATTGATAATACTTATAACATAAATAATGCATAAAACATAAATATATAAGTCCTATGCCTTGTTCTGAAGTCAGGCTTTTTCTAAAAAAACTAAGACAGCGTAGTATTCCACCACAGGGGCATACCATGGTTCACCGCACATTCCCCGATTTACGGTTTCAAATTTACAAATACTTCCATTTTCACTGTCAAAGTCCTGTCCAGCAGCGCAGAAATACTTTCGCCCTCCAACCCCGCCCCGAGCGGCCGGATCCTTTCCTAACATCTTTCACCAGCCCGGGGCAGGCCCTGCGCCTAACGCGACAGCCCGCTTCCCACCACGTGCCCTGCGTCCCCACCGCAGGGCGGAAGAACGCGGCACCGCGCGCGCCGCAGCGACGGAGCCGCACGTCCCCTCCCCTCCCCCAGCGTCTCCCAGCCGCCGCGGTCTCCCGTTCAAAAGTGCCGGAGAACGACAAACGCCCGGCCTCGCCCGGCTCGGGGCGGACGGGGCGGTCGGGCGCGGCAAGCGCGGCCCTGGGCGGGGCTTCGGAGGGGCGGGGCTCCGGCCGGCGGGGCGGGGTGCGGCCGGCGTGCGGTGCTCCTCCCCTTTCCCCCGGCGGCGCCGGCGGCTGCAGCACTTCCGGGTCGGCGCGGAGGCGGGGCGGAGGCGCCGCGAAGGCTGTTATTGTTCGACTGAGCTGGGCCGGGCGCTGTCTCCCTGGTCTCCGTGGGTATCGGTTTGTCGCGCTTCAGCTCGGCCCCTCTCGCCTGTCGGTTCGTCCCGCTTCCTCTCGGCACCTCGCTCCCCACGGCTGACGGCGACGGCGGCGGCTGCGGCGGGCGGGGCCTGGCGTTTCAAGGCCGAGCGGCGCCGGGGTGAGGGGCGCGGAGGAGGAGGAGCAGTAGCAGGAGGAGGAGCCGTGTGCCCTGGCACCAAGCGGCCGCGGCCATGGCGTACGCCTATCTCTTCAAGTACATCATCATCGGCGACACAGGTGAGGCCCCGGGCGCATCCGGGCGGGTGGCGGCGGCCTCCGGGCCGGGGCTCAGGGGCAAACGACGTCTGGCCGCGGCGCGGGCGCCGACTCGGCCGGGCGCCTCCCCGCCGGCCGCGCAGCTCCATTTCCGCAGTGCTGGAGCTGGTGACGTGGGCACTGCGAGCGGCCGCGGCCTGGCCGGGCCTGGCCCGCAGACCCCCAGCCCGGCCGGCCCTGCGCACCTGGGGACCGCAGCAGCCGTTTCGACGCGCGGCCTACGGAGTGTATGACAGGAGGGCCGACCTAGTCCGGGGCCGCCAGAGCCTGACTCAGATGATTACACTCCCTGGCCAAGGCCCCTCACCTTGGGCCTCTCCGCCGCCTTCGAGAAAGGGAAAGGGGGCAGAGGAGAGCAGAAGGTGATGATGGGAGGAGGGTCTTGGGTTTCCTGACCCGTCCCACCTTCCACCACGCATTTGCCCAGGCCTGGGCAATGCGCTCCCTGGTATGGGAAAGCCAGCTGAGAGAGAGACGGGAACCTTAAAAAACAATTATATATATATGTATGTATGTGTGTATTCTTATTCCTATCAACGCGTAAATCAGGATAAGTCACATTCCATTACTTGACACCTGGGGGATCCCTTTCGAGGTCATTAAAGCGTGAAAGAGTTCTGTCGACTTTTGCCGTGTGTGAACTAGGATTATTTGATAGTAATGCAAGGTCGTTCATTGCCCTGGGTGTTTGCTAATGAGCGTGTGTCGGTGTATCTGCTGGGGACACAGATTTTTTTTCTGATACCTCAGATCCAGGCTCACAACTGCCAGTGTTCAGGTGACCTGATGTCCATTTAAAGCAGAAAGAATTCAGTTATTCTCACTTAAAATAACATCCCAATGCATTTCACGATAAAGTAATAAAAATCATTGAAAATATATTTTTAATATCTGTGATTTCTGGCATTGCTTTTCATCTAATAATAAAACTAAGACTTGTTCAGGTATTATAACTATTAATATACCAGGGTCTGATTTCAGTGATGACTCTTGCACAACTTTGGAACCTTTGCACAACTTTGGAAATGTAAGCAGCAGCCTGTGGTTGCACTAGTGATAGGGCAGATTGAATAAGTAACACAAGAATCATTCTTCCTAAAAGGAAAGCTTTTATGCTGTAAATATAGTTTTTCAGCAAGGTTTTTTGGTGTGTGTGTGTGTGTGTGTGGAAACAGGATGGTTTTCTGCGTAAAGTCCTGTGTTTTGCACATGTTCAGTAGCAAATTTATATACTTGTAAAAATGCTGAGCCTACTTGAAGAAGGACCAGGCGTTCTAAAGCCCACTGGCTAATTTTGATTTAGGCTGTAAAATTAAGATTGGAAGAGGGAATTCACCTTAACTACAATGTGAATGGGTTCAAGAAGTAGAGAGAAGAGCGATTATGGAAATTTAGCAATAGTGACAATTCAAATTAGGCTTCGCAGGTTGCCTTCTTTCAACTTTCTTACTGAGCATCAACTGTACGTAAAGTATTCGGCTGGAAGTAGTGGGACTACAAATATGAACAGGTTGGTGCTCTGTTCTTTTGGAATTTGCCCAGTGCAAAAACAATCCCCTGGTAGTTCAAAGGGAAGACATTCCTTTCCTGCCATTTCTGCTGTTACCACCTAGTGTGGGCACTGAGCCTTTGACATTAGCCTGTCTGCAGTGTTACCTTCTCCCAACTCGAGTTCAGCTGACAGAGTTGACTGTCAGAGTAATCTTCCCAAAACATGGCTGTTAGGAGGCTATTCTTCTCTTCACATTCTTTAGTTCAGCCTTCAGGGAACTCTGCATTTCAGCACCCGCCTTTAACTTTTCTAGCCTTCTTTCCCAGTCTCCACTATTCCCCATCTTCCTCCTGCCAGCAAGGCCCAGGGCTTCTTCCCTGGCCTCCTGTTGCTCCCTCTGCTCAGAATGCCTTGTCTGTCGAAATTCTCTCTGTCCTTCAGTATTCTAATTCGCGTCTTCCATAATGCTTTCAGTCAACATTTATTAAGTTCTTTTGCTATGTCAGGCTTTCCTGGGATCCGGGCTAGAAGAGACTACTCCTTCTTATCTGGCTTATCTGGATGTGTCCCACTTTGTATCTTTTTTTTCCGATGTTAATTCCTGTTTTGTGGATACTTGTGTAGGCGTTTTATTTGATGATCTACTTCTTGAGGGCAGAAAAGGTGTTTTGTTTGACTTTGTGTTCCTGGAAGAGCCTAGTCAAAGGTAGACCCTAAACAATTAAGTTAATGTGAGAATAGCCAAACAGGCCATAATGTTCATATTAATAACACTAATAACTTGACAGAAGAATTTTTTAGCCCAATTCTGCCACTTTCTTACTATAAATATTAACTTGGGCCAAAATTCTTTACCATGTTTTCTTACTTCAGAGTATACTCAGAGTGGTAAGGGACAGTGAATATGGCCCTTCCCATACACACACCAAATAACATTAAACCAATAGTGGGAGATCTGCCCTGATTTTTTAAAAAGTCACAGTTTGAAAAATATGCATTTTAGAATGAAGGTAATCACTACTTTTCCTGTTTCTCACTTTCCCTGGCCTATGAAACAATCATTGTTAGCCTTCTCTTCTCCTAGTAGTGAGATAAAATTAGGACAAATATGAAAGTGTCTTTCTTTTCAGAGTTCCTTCTTTATGGAAGAAATTTGTAAAATACTTTACACGATCATGATGATACTGTTGAAATATTTATTTTCTTATTATATGGCCAAATGCTGTTAAAGTTTTTCATTGGTAGTGCCTTGTTTCTAAAAGATCATTCAGGAAAATGTGTCATTTAAATTTAGACATAAAGTAGAAATTGGTTTTTAACAAGCCTGGCTTAATATCATAAGCAGATAATTATAGAGGGAGAGAAAAATCATAATAAACCTATAATTGTTGCTCCTAAAATTCTGGCATCTGCCTACCATTTTAATCTTGTCACTAATCCCTCCCCTTTCCTGCCTCTCAGCTGGGCACACAAAAGCACAAACCCTGTTGTGTTCTATCTGAAATACTCTTTCTTACTGTGCTTCATTCCTCCACCGCAAGCCAAAGTGAAAAGAAAAGCTAGGTCCAAACTTTTTTTTTTTTTTTTTTTTTTTTTTGCCCATACCCAGGACATGTGGAAGTTTCCAGGCCAGGGATTGAACCTATGCCGAAGCAGTGACAATGCCAAATCCTTAACCCACTGATTCACTAGGGAACTCCTAGGTTAAAACTTTCTTACTTGAGCCATTCCATTCATTGATTCTTTTTTTTTTTTTTTTTTTTTCTTTTCCATTCACTCTTTTAAGATGGTAACAAACCCTCCTGTTCCCCCTTGGCTTATATTAGTCCCCTCCGCTCTTCCTTCCTTCCTTATCTACCCCACAGTTTTGTTTCTTTTGCTTTTTGTTTTTGCTTAAACTCTTCTGAGGACAAGTGCTATACGAGAAAATAAACAAGACCAGCCTGATCACACATGATCTGAATGTATTTTTTAATTGAGATGTAATTGACATATAACTTTGTCTTCGTTTCAGGTATATGGCCTGGTGGTTTTGATATGTGTATGTATTGCAAAATGATTTCCACAGTAAATTTAGTTAACATCAATCACACATAGTTAGAAAAAACATTTTTTCTTGTGATGAGACCTTTTAAGATACACTCTCTCTTAACAACTTTGCACTGTTCAATACAGTGTTGGTAGCTGTACTCATCACACTGTGTATTACATCCCCAGGACTTTCTTGTCCTTTAACTAGAAGTTTGTACTTTCTGGCCAGCTTTACTACATGCATCTTAAATAATCTTTTTGTTTGTTTGGAAATCTTTAGACTTTGTCTCAAAAGTAAGAGATCAGAAATGTTTAATTGATAAATGGATGGGCCCTTGGGGGAGGTGCTGTAGGGCTTTACCTGGAAAGTGATGTTTGCGCTGAAATGAGAAAGACACAAAGATTTGCCAGGTGGGCAAAGGGGAAATATCTAGTAGGTAGTTGGAAGTACATGTTGGCAGCTCATTCAGTCAGTGATGGTTTTTAAAAGAGAGTGCGATATTGGGAAACTAAAAACAGAGCCCTACTGTGGGCTGTTTTATTGAAAACTGAGTGTGAAAGAGAAGGAAAGAGTGAAAAGTTTAGAGTTGGTTGCAAGATCAAGTTGGCTGGTGTGTGAGTGTGTGGTGTTAGGGTAAGGGAGACTTGAAGTTGAATATTTGAAAGTACTAGAGAGAGGACAGGAGCAAAATTCTAGAGAACTTGGGGGAGGAATGGCTTTTGATTCTCCAGAGCTTTAGAGCTGTAGCAGAAGGAAGACCGCTTCCTGTGGGAGACTCAGAAACTCGAGTTTCTTTAGATTCTTGTGAGTCATCTAGGGTGGTGGTGTTTGTTGCTTTTTTTTTTTTCTTGAGGATTTTTTTTTTTTTAAGGATGCAGTGACCCAACCCTCAGAGATTTTGATTCACTAGACCTGAGACGGAGTTTCTTGTTGCAAAGCCTGAGGCCAGAAACACTAATCATTTTATATAATTACATGACCAAGTTTGTTAGACTATTTCAAAAAACAAACAGTAGAAAAACAAACTGGGTAATTGAGTGGTAGAAAAATTCTCTTAGCTTTGTTTAAAATTAATGAAATAGATCATGCATGTAAAAAATAAGTATATGTGTGTACAGTCTAGTAACAGATACCCACACCAGCAGTGTACAGAGCCTCATCATGTACCTCTCTCTCCCAGACTTCCACTACCCTGAATTCTGTATTAATCCTTCCCTAACTTTTCTTCATAGTTATAGCACTAACACATCCCTAAACCGTATTGTTTAGTTTTACCTGGTTTTCGATGTGCTTAATTGTTTCATTAATGAGTGTGCTATGCCTACAACATACCCTTTTACCGTCATCTAGAATTCATGTTAAGTTTTGGCTTTATGTGTGTTGTTTGTAGTCTTTCAGGATTGTGGACCACCCTTTCCTTTTCTCTTTCTCTCCAGCCAGTTTCCCGAATATTTCTGTTGCTCCTGACACTTTCTATTAACTCTAGAGGCCACAGCCCTATTGTTCCTGTTCCTTTTTCCCTTCCTTACCTCCTCCTCATCTCCAGTAATGACTCCTTCCATCTAATGCTCTTGTGCTTCATGTCCCTGCTCCATTCCTGCTCCTGCTCCTACGGAACAAGTATTTCCTTCTTCATCTCCCCCACTGCTCCCCCTCCCTTGTGTTATCTCGACAGCTCTCGTCCTGCCATCACCAGTCATTTTGGTGTTTGATTTGAGCAGCTCCTAATTTTGCCAGCTCAGCTGTTTTTTCTTCTCACTCTGGCCCAGCTGCACTTACTCCATTTTGTTATTCTCTGCCCATCCTCAGTCTGGGAGGCTGTGTCCTTTGCCACAGAAGAAGATGCAGCCACATACTGACCGCCCTTGTCCCTCTTTCTGACTTTTCATTTTTTATGAGAAACTTTCCCATTTGATTTCAACCACCTCGTCTATTTGCAAGTCTTAAAATACTCCACATTCTAGCTGTTGTTCCTCACTTGTATGTAAAGGATGCTTGGCAAAAAGATGCTAGATCTCCTCCATTGTCATACACTCGTAGTCGCCCCCTTCAATTCCTACGATGTGTCTCAACTCAAATGACTTGAGTCTTGTCGCTGGAGATGCTGTTCCAGTAGATCTGCAGTGAGTCCTGGCCATCTGTATTTTTTCAAAGCGTTGTTGTATGACAGTCTTCTGCTGGTCAGTTTTGGGCTTGTTTTTGCCTGACTGGTTTTCTAAAATTGGTTCTTTCTTTCCTCCTATCAGATTTTCCGCTTTCTGGGGTTTTGTTTAAGTAATCCCTAAGGCATATCTAGGGTGAATTTATATGGAATTCTCCATCACGTTAGTTTTCGGCTCTGCGTCTGTGCAGTAGATTGTCATGAGGAAGGAATTCTCCACAGTTTTATATAGTTCACACACACTATCAGAAGCTTTTTATCTTTTAGTCTTCAGCAGGTAATTATGAGGTTACCATTTCACAGGTGATGAAACTGAGCTATGTTCTTTGGAGCAAACGTTATTTCTTCCCTCCCCTGACCTCTTCTACTTTTCATAGCTGTGATGTAGCTCTTAAGTTTCTCCAGTTCTCTCTTGAAAATGGTGGCCATTTTCGGGGGTGACTGACAGTTACTGTGTTTCTGGTCAAATCTGAGGAGAGGGAGGAAGAAAAGGAATATTGATGGATGCATGCTAAGTGAAGTTCTTGAAAGCAAGACTCTGCACGGCACCGAGTTAGTGCTTCAGAAAATGATGAATCTGCTACGTGGCCTCTGCTCTGTAGGCTGGATGCTTCAACTAGTTTAATTCTCCTTGTTTCTAAAAGGATTTAAGGGCACTTACTTTAAAATTTTTTACAGTTATTTTTTTAATGCAGATGAGAGAGTATAGTTTCATGTTGCTAACTAATGTAACAAACCACCATGCTCTTAGCAGCTCAAAAGATACAAATTCATTATCTTGGAGTTCCGAAGTTCTGCATGAATTCATGTTGATGTCAGAAGTCTGATGTGTGTCTCACTGGGCTGACATTTGGCAGGGCTGGGTTCCTTTCTGAAGGGCCCTTGCTCATTCAGGTTGTTGTAGAATAAGAGTTCCTTGTTGAGCTCTCTGTTTTCTTGCTTGTTGTCATCTGAGGGCTGTTCCCAGCTTCCAGAGTCCACCCACTTAGCCACATAATTTGGCCCATGGCCCCCTTCTTCCATTTTCAAAGCAAGCAACAGTGGATCAGATCCTTCTGTATGACTTCTGACTCTTCTTGGGTCACCCCAGTCTCTCTGATTGAAGCTGGTAAAGGTTTTCTGCCTTTAAAGACGCATGTAATTAGATTGGGTTTACCTGGATAATCCAAGATAATCTTCTCATCTCAAGGTCTGTAATCTTAATCACATCTTCAGGGTCCCCTTTGCCCTGTAGGATAGCATATTCACAGGTTCTGGGGATTAGGGTGTGTAGGCAGGCTAGGGGGAAGCAGTAGGTAGAGTAAATTGAAGTCAGAAACAAAACTAATATCCACATTGTGGGCACTGTATTTAGCACTGAGCAGTGCAGAGAACGTGGTTTGTGCATTCATAGAATTAGTTATTCCTTAATTGAGTCTTGAAAGGTGTTTTTTTTTTTCTGATTCTTCTTAAAAAGAATGCAGTGGAATGTAGTGAAAATGTAAATGTACGAGTAGTATGTTTATACATATAGGGCCTTTTCTGACGGTGTAACTCATTGAATCTGAACAGTAATAGCCACAAGGAAGGCTCCTTGTGCAGGTGTCCCATCACACCAATAACTGACCAAGCTGGAATTTGAAGCCAGGTCTTTCTGACTCCAGAGTCCACGCTCCCACTCGCCTCCGTATGCTTACATTGCTTGATTCCCACAAGTTTCACATCACACCTCTCTCTGTGGCTTACCAAGTGCTGAGGCTGTTGAGTGGATGTGGGAGTACACTCCCTCAGTTTCCTTTACTGAACAGATGCCACCTCCACTCTGCAAACCAGGACAGAACGCTTCTGTGTCACATAAGGATGACATCTGTTCTCTGCTCCTCACCCTCTCTGCGAGCTTAGGCAACCTCTTTGGTCTCTGAGTCTTGGTGTGTCCTCATCTATAAAATGAAATGAATAAATGAGGTCAAGTGTGTAACACTTAAGAAATGGTTAGTATTTCACCCTCCTTTTTATCCTGCTTCTTTGAATGTTTTTATAATTTCCCCATATGCATTTGAAAAAACGAACTCACATTTGACCACTGCTGTACAGTGTTTGAGTAATGCTGTTCATAGCAAAAATAATTTCTTTTGCTCACCATGTGTCCTGGATATATTGATTTTATTTCACTAACCTGCTTATTAGCTTGCTCATTTGTGGCCAGCTGATACTTTGAAGGGTCTGCCATCCTGGACTCTAATTGTTGCTTTCCTAGCCTAGGTGGTGGTGGTTTTTGTACTTAACATATTCATTTGCAACTCAGTGTTTTATGGGAGGTTCCTTTATCAACACTGTTTTAACAAGATTGAGTATTGGTTAGCAAGATTCATTTTATTCCAGATATCTTTATTTTTATCAGCTTTATTACTTAAGTAGTCTACATGACTATCCAATTCCACTAACTGAGAAAGACTACGGTTTTGTGTTTTGTGTTACGAAGGACCCATTTGATTACGAGGAGGATAAGCTTATTCAAACTAGCTGAAGAAGAGAGGTTTTCATGAGAATTTAAGGAGTGTTCAGGAATCCAAGAAAAACTTTGTAAACAAGTCTTGGGGAAGTAGACACTCTGAAATCTTTGTTTTCCTCACATGGCTCTCTTTTGACTCTGAAGATAATTAGGAATGTGTGTTTTTTGTTTTAAACGTGTTTTCTTTCTCTCTTTTTTTTAAAACATTCTTTTTATTATTAGTTTCTGGCTTTATTTCATATAAATAAGAGAGTATATAGACTGTGTTGATTCTTAAGTTATTTGAGACTAATTCTGTGGCTGAGTACTTGGTCACTCTTTATACATGTTCCATGTGTGCTTGAAAAGTGTATGATTATGTGTGTGGTGGGTTCAGGGTCCCCTACATGTCCATTTAGATCAGTCTTGCTATTTCCATGGGCCATGTCTTCTCTATTCCTACTAGCCTTTTGAGTTTGGGGGTGAGATGTAAATATCATCTATTAGTACGGTTGGGTGGTTTTGGTTGGTTGGTTGGGCTTTTTGGTTTTTTGTAATTTTGTCAGATTGATCGCCTTTCCCACCCCCAGTAAATTTGAGGGCTGACTTGCTGGGTGTATATAGGCTTTAGGTCTAGCTGAAGAGTTAATCATTCCTTAGCTATTTAAGTCCCCTTCCACTTTTTACATGTTGAGTATTTGGGAGTGTAATTTTTGGTACTCAAGTATTTGATATCAACTGCTGAATTTTTGTTCATATTTGCCTAGTATATACTTTTTCAACTCTCCTTTTTTCCTTTGGAATCAGGCTTTTTTTGTTTGTTTTGTTTTGTTTAGAAAACAAACACTACAGATAGAATTGAAGCCCATTGTATACTCCTCATCTCTCTTTGTCCCTAGAGGTAACCAGTCTCCTGAATTTGGTGTTTATTATTACTGTGAAAGTTTCCAAATGATTACTATGTATGTATGTATCTGTAAACAGTGCATGGTAGTTTATGTATTTTTTTCAATTTCACATTACTGAAGTATTACTGTACTTGCTCTGAAGCTTTTTTTGTTGAGGGTTTTATCTGTGTTAATATGTTTTGCTTTATTTTGTTGATATTCATTGCCTGATTGGTTTAGTTTTCATTGTATTCTCTTGCGTTGTAAAAGACTGTACTGCATGGTATTCTTGTGGCTGCTCCTTGAGCGTTTGTGCTGGAGTTTGGGAGAGATGCACCTTCCAGTGGAGCTGCGGGTGGAAGGGGTGCTCCTCCCTCTTCAGCTTTCCCAGCTCACCTGAATCACCTGCCCGCAGAAGTTAACCAGTCAACCCTCATTCTTTTAGCCCTATTATGTCACCTCTCTTTTTAAGCCTGATTTGTATACAGCTCATTGTTCTGCTTTTTAAAAACTCAGTCTGAGGAGATGTCTTTTACCAGGAGAATTTAATCATTGATGAATCTGAATTTATTTCTACTTTCAGGTACCAGCCTGGTTCAATCATATGCGCAGAGATCCAGGCATAGATGACAGGCATACCCTTTTGCCAGGGGCTTTTGTCCCACCCAGGAAGCAATATGGTGGTCAGATTTCCCAAGCATTCCAGTGTCACCTGTTCCTTGTACGACAGTGTGGAAAGAGGATACCTACCAGTAATTCTTATTTGTGCCAGTGAGCAGTTAATCGAATTCCTGAGTTTTCTGTTTGTAAAATGTGTATAGTGCCTGCCTTGTGCAGTCTGTAGGATTATTCTCTGGTGCTCTTGGTTTTGAGGTTTTTTTCTCCAATTTGTAGCTGTCTTTGAAATTCGGGTGTCAGTAATTTGTTTCCCTTCATTTATTTACAGTTGATAAATCAGTGTAAGTAGTGTATTTATGCTTGCTCTGCAGCCTCCAGCATTATTAACTTTGATGGACGACTCCCCCTTTAACATTTGTCTACCTTTAGCAATAATTATTTTGCATCTGGGAGGCAAATAATGTATTATTCTAAGTCCTCTCTGGTTATTTTAGCTTAGACAGCACTCTTGAAAGTTTTCCTAGAGCCTAGTATTTGTAATTAGGATATCTCGTCTTGATGAGTATGGTGGCTCCTGTGCTTACTTGTTACCTTGGTAGAATTCAGATGTCTTCACCCTCAGTTTTCTCATCTAGAAAAAGTCGGTAGTAATGTCTGTCTTATCTACCTCACAGGATTATTTTGAGTTTGAAATAAACATTGTGCACAGATGCCTTTAAGCTACAAAGTGTTTTATTAATAGTAATATTTTAGGAGTTCCCGTCGTGGCGCAGTGGTTAACGAATCCGACTAGGAACCATGAGGTTGCGGGTTTGGTCCCTGCCCTTGCTCAGTGGGTTAACGATCTGGCGTTGCCGTGAACTGTGGTGTAGGTTGCAGACGCGGCTCGGATCCTGAGTTGCTGTGGCTTTGGCGTAGGCCGGTGGCTACAGCTCCAATTCAACCCCTAGCCTGGGAACCTCCATATGCCGCGGGAGAGGCCCAAGAAATAGCAACAACAACAAAACAACAACAAAAAAGACAAAAGACAAAAAAAAAAAAAAAAGTAATATTTTAGAGATAATTTTTCTCATCTATTGAGTATCCTAAAGGTAAATTAGTGAGGAAGGTCTTGCCTGCAGAAAAATCTATTTACTTACTGTGCTGACTTCAGACTGTAATTACTTGAGTTGACGGAAACAAGCTCACATGTTCACCTGCAAAGTGGCACTTCTTTGATCCTGAAATTCTCCCTGGACTCCATAAAGGAAAAGGGCTTTTCCAAACTCAGATGTCCTTGTGGGCCCCTTCAGGTTGAGAAGAACAGCAGGTGGAGGTGCTCTTTTTCACTGATCTTCAGGGAAGAGGTGGTGAGCCCACAGTTGTCTCTTACACTCAGTCTTGGTACCTTGAGACACCTCTTGAATGGCTTCTCTCATTGGAACACCTCTGGAAAGAGGCAGTTCTATGACTAAACAGACATCTTCAATATAAATGAATACATTGATCAAACACTGATCAAAAGTGATCTTCTTATCTCTTTGGACAGAGTATTATTGGTTCAGTTTTAATCATTTCAAAGGGCAAAGTAAAAGTACATAAAATCACTTATGCTCAAAAGCTGTACTTGATACAAAAATAGTAAATGGAGGATTAGTTATTAGTTACAAATTAAAGCAGTAATAATTGTATGTCTGGTGAGTTGATTCACCAAAGAAAGGTATTATGTTTTTTCAGGATATCCTTTGATATGAGGTGAAGAAATTTTTAGGTTTCGTAGCTAAGGGAAATTTTAAATGTACCCATAAAGGGCTGCCCATGTAGGCAAGCTCAGGGGAGCACACTGCGTTTTTTATGTTTCATATCGGCATCAACTTCGATGAAGGCCAGTTTGGTTGAAAGAGCTAATGTGCAGATGATACCAGACAGAATCTGAAATAACATTGACAGGCAGAATGACTGGCTAACTCTAGCAGAATGGCAATTACTAAAAACGAAATGAAAGCTCTGTATTTACTTTTAAAACAGCCATACAATAGCAGCATATGTCTAAAACATTAAAGGTTTTACTTCATTAGGTTCAGTATAAGCAATAAAGCTAACAAAGGACTCTAGGTTAGTTAACAAACTGGGCAGGTGATGGTTGTGCTGTCAGGACTCAGCTGCAGGTCACTTAGGGAAACCCTTGTTTGAGACAGATGTCTCTGCACATCAGAGTCTGCTCAGGAGACCCTCGGGGTGGGATGAAGGCTATTTCAGCTGTGCCATTTTAGGAGAGATGGAAATAGCTGAAACATTTTGACCTAAACAAACAAACAAAAATGCTTTAAAGGAGAATATAATGAAGTCCTACTGTACAGCCCAGGGTTCTATATCTAATCTCTTGGAACAGACCATGATGGAAGATAATATAAGAATGTGTGTGTGTGTGTGTATGAGATTGGGTCACTTTGCTGTACAGCAGAAATTGCACAACATTGTAAATCAACTATAATTTTAATAAAGAGAATATAATAATGACCTTCAAATATTTAGGTGACTGTCATTTAAAAGAGGGCTATAACTTACCCATTGTGGCTTTTTGTGGACAGGACAGGTCTGTGAGTAGAAGATAGATTTGGACTCCCTGTGTGACATGGAAAGATTGTGTTCAGTGGTGAGTTAGTCTGTTACTGGGGCAGAGGTGTGATTTGACGCATTAGGGCAAAGAGTAGGGGGTTGGATTTGAAATTTTGTCTTCTTTTTAAGGAAATTTAAGATATTGTGTGGGCATTCCCTGTGCAGGGGTTAGAAAAATGAACAGGACTACCCCACCCTAAGGGGAAGACCCATTTGCCACAGTAATTACAGAATGATGTAATAGAGATTTGTGTGTGTAGAGTACTAAAGGAGTAGGCAAAGATTTGTTCATTTGAGGGAATGGATCGTAACAGCTTCAGATTTTCTGTGAACATTTATTGAGCACCTACTGTATGCTGAGCACTATGCTATGGCTTTCATACACATTTTTCACAGTAATCCTCCATAGCTGTTGACCTCGTTTACAAATGATAAATCAGGTGTGACACCATCACACAAGTGGTCTTGTTTGTCTGAAAAATCCCCCACCTAATCCTGTAGAATCAGTTTGTGCTTTTGCCCCAATTTTTATATTTGTTTTATGTGTGAAGAGCAGAGAATTGAGCTGAGCTCCTCAGCCTTTTATTTTGCCAAGCAGCTTGGATGACTTTGTACCGGGAACATTATGCAGAGTGTGGCATATAGCATCCCGTCTGGCTTTGTGGGAACTTGACCCTGAAGGAATTTTGGGACCGTGCTGAGAAGAGCTCTGTGCCTGCGGAGTGGAGGGCGGCGTGGAGGAAGCCTCCTTCCTTAGCTCTAAATGGGGTACATTTCCACTCTTCACTCCAGTTACTGGCCTTCTGTAATTATTGAGGTCTTTTCACCATTTAGCCTTTTTTTCTTTCTTGGTCTTTCCCCCCCATCCTTTCTGGCTTAGATCTTCCTTTCTTGGAGAATTTAGAAATGGAAAAATCATAATTGGATTTGAGTGTCAGTATGTGAATTTTGAGCCCTAGCTATGAGTAAGTCTTGTTAAAAGTACTACTGATAAGTTACTCTCTACTGGCTTTTAGGAGTTAAAGGAAATCAAAATCTTCTATTTCACAGTGCATTTTTTTACTTGCAGGCTTCCTTCTAATTTTCTCAGCTGACCAATATTTAATGTAACTATTTCTGGTCACACTTGGAGGCTTCCTTCTAATTTTCTTAGCTGACCAATATTTAATATAACTATTTCTGGTCACTTTTGTTATTTAAAAGCCACATCACTGTGGAAGTCGTTGGATGAGGCCAGGAAAAGTATTGCTTATATAGTGTTTGATGCTAAAATGGAACCTTTGAAAAACTTACATCTCTCTTTTTTTTTTTTTTATTATGGTGAAAATGATGAATGCTTATGGAAAAAAATGAAATAAATACCACTTTAAGTAGTATAGAAGTCGTTTGTGTATCCTTCTAGAAATTTGCTCTACATCTTTAAGCCTGTGTGTGTGTGTGCGTGTCTCTCTCAATCCACCAATATCAGTATACAGTTTGCACTTTTCTACATTTTTTCCACTTAAAGGTAAATCTTAGATGTCTCAACATATCATCACATATAAATCTGTCTTACCTTTTTAAACACCTGCATAGCTGAACCATTCCATCACTTCTTGATTCTGTTGGTCCTGGTCTGTGGAAGACACCTACTGTAGTTAACTTAAGAAGATTTTATTGGAAAGACTGGATGCTCTGTAGAATTGATAGGAAGGCAGTAAAATCAAGCTTGAAAGTAGCAAAGCTGAGGAAGGCAAGGCACATCCAATTCCTGCTGTTAGAACAACTTTCTGAAGCCGATGCTGATGATGCCAGTGGTATCACCTCTACTGTAGCCATTGTGGATTCTCTCTTGTTGGTCTCTGACACTGGAACGTTCCTTCAAGACTCCCAAATTCTGAACAGGACCATCTGATTGGCTCAGCCTAGGTCACATGTGACCACAATGGAAGGCTACAAATCACTTTGTTAAAAATAAGAACTTAGAATATTTAATTTTGAGCTCAGTATATATTTCATATACTTAAATTCAACAGGCTAGTCTCAACATTGTTTATATCAACTGATACCTAGTCTATGTTTGGGGATTTAGCACTTTGATTTAGTTGCCGTTACCATGTACTTCTCCTTAGTTTAACCCGGCAAGCTGCATGAAGTAGATCTTTTTGCTTAGAGCCATTTATATGGTAACAGACTATTTAGAGATCAAATATGATAAACTTATTGTACAGTAATTATATTCTGTATTTACATCCAAATACCTTTTTCCTTCCATAGCATCATGAAAAAGTGTCCTCTTCAAGTGCTTCATTGAAATATATTTCTGAGATGTTTCAGGTCTTATTTGGAATATTTACTTTTGAAAGGATTAGGAAAATGGATTAAAGTATGTTAATATACATGATATATTACCTGGAACATTGTTGTTTGGGACAAAGTCAGCATCGAGGAAATAGTATTCATTTTTTAAAAAACCTTCATCATTAAATTTCTGCTTTGTCAGGGTCATTTAGCTTATAGAGTATTTCCCTTTTCCTCTTAGTATTGCTACTAATATTTAGCAGTGCTACTGCTTAGCAATACTAAGAGGAAAAGGAAGGTGAGATAGCATTCTAAAAGTTAGGAGAGGTATTGGTTGCAAATAGTAATATGTATCTGAGAAGAACAAATTCAGGAGGCTAGATGGTACAGTGGAAAAATATGATTTGGAAGTTAAAGACCCAATTTTGAGTTTCAGTTCTACCTCTTACTCTGTTAACTTGAGGCATATCATTTAATCCTTAGTTTATTCATCTTTAAAATGGCATTATCATTCCTGTTTTACTGATCTCCTAAGCTTATTATTATGGTCAAACAAGACTGTATAAGAAGAGAATTTATTTTCACCTTCATACTGTCAAAAGTCATGCATATATTTTAAATAAGAAGACTGTGTTAGCGTAAACTTGATTATAGAACTACATAGCTTCAGTTAAAACTATTTAATTTATATTGAAGTGATATTTGGGTGTCTGGCAGGTATCATGTAGTCTAAGCTGAATAATTGCTTAAGATACTAAGTGGAAACCCGAATAACCCTATTTTGAAACCTGTACTGTAGTGTGATACGTATCTTCAGTGTTTTCCATTATTTATCTGCCATACCAAGCATGTAATGGCGTCACATTACTTGTAGCCGTAAAACTGGAGTCTAGAGGATTGGACACTGAAACCAGCATTTTAGTTGGTTCTTTTTAGAGCAGTGGAAGGCACATCAGAATAATCACCTGATGAGCTTAGTAAAACACTGATTTCAGGAACCAGAGTCTAGAGGATTGGACACTGAAACCAGAATTTTAGTTGGTTCTTTTTAGAGCAGTGGAAGGCACATCAGAATAATCAACTGATGAGCTTGGTAAAACACTGATTTCAGGACTCCACCCCAAAGTTTCTGATTCATTAAGTCTGGGGTGGGGCTGATGATTTGCATTCTAACAGGTTTCCAGATGATGCTGATGTTGCTGATCTGGGCACAACACTTTTGAGAATCAGCACTTTAACAAAACCATATAATTCATCATCCAAACTGATCCGTCATTTGTCAGGACACCAGAAGTAACTGAGCCTGCTCCTGGCAAACCAGGATTAGGGTCATCCTAATTTTACCTAATGGAGAAATCTTTTTACAAGGAGGTTTGTATAATAAATCGTCACCTGGTGGATGACTCACAGTGCCCAAGGTGTATTTATTTGTTTATGTTAAATTGCCAACTGATGATTCAGTCACATTTTTCCTTGATCCCTGTCCTTGTAATTGTGAATTAAAGAGAGGTTTTCAGCTGATTTATTTTACCATGAATACTAGCATAAATATTGTAGATGAGTTCTTCTATTGGCTATGTGATCTAGTGAGATACTGGAGAAGACTTTTTTTTTTGTCTTTTTGCCTTTTCTTGAGCCACTCCCCTGGCGTATGGAGGTTCCCAGGCTAGGGGCCCAATCGGAGCTGTAGCTGCTGGCCTACACCACAGACATGGCAACGCGGGATCCAAGCCGTATCTGCGACCTACACCACAGCTCACGACAATGCCGGATCCTTAACTCGCTGAGCAAGGCCGGGACCGAACCCGAAACCCCATGGTTCCTAGTCAGATTCGTTAACCACTGCGCCACAACGGGAACTCCTGGAGAAGACTTTTCAAATTTGTCTTTTATAAGCTGTTGTAACAGGTACATATTACATTGCCTCCCAGGGTTCAGATATGTGTGTGAGTGCATATATATTTCTAAAAGAGTGGTTTCCAAACAGCATTTAACCTAACCTTACTTAGTATATAGTTAATATTTGCTATTCTGATTCTTTTTTTTTTTTTTTTTTTTTTTTTTTGTCCAGTTCACTTTTTAAATGAACTAGTTGTAACCCACTAAGTTGATTTTGTAACCTAACTGGTTATAGCCTGCTGTTTAGAAAACACTACGCAGAGGACCTCTTTGGTCCAACATACTGTGACATTCTGAGATTCAGTTTTCTTCATTATGATTTTTCTCACTCTTAAGCCATTTTTCCACCAGTAAAACAAACTAGTTTGGGAAAGTCCTAAGAGTGGGAGGAAGAAAGGAAAAGGATGCTATTTTTACCACATTCTGCTATCTTCCTTGCTACTAAATTTAGCATTGTATCGTTTATTCCCTATAACATTTGCAAATGCTCCACTTTATGTTTCAGTTTTCTAAAATGTAAATTGCTCCTTGCTTTGTTTTTATGAAAATATGCACTGAAAAAACACAAACTAGGTCTTTCCTAAGACTATCTAAACTCAGTTTATATTTAAAAATAAAACTCTCATCTTTACCAAATTCAATTTGGTTTATTTTAAAGAAGGATGTGTTAATCATACAAGTTCTATCAGAGTCCAGCTAGGAAAAAGAAACCCAGGAATTTACATAGGGGAAGTCTGGTGTAAAGAATCATTGATTCTGATGGTGGGAGGTGGCTAAGAGAAACGGCAACAGCAGGCAGAAGGCACAGCCAGACCTCTGGAGGGGTGCGGCTGAGGCCTTCCGGATGGCGGAGAACTGCACTTGAGGGCCATGGTGGATTGGGAAGCTGTGGGTCGCCTTTGGGGGGTGAGTGTGTGGTGCTGTTCTTGGGGGCCCACAGAGAGCTGTGGGCCCTGCTTCCTGCTGATGACACTTCCTGTTGCACCAGCTGTCAAGGGAGAGAGTGTCCTAGTCTCTCCAGCAGGGCAGAGAAGGTTTGAAGCTGGAGGCCCTGGGTTGAGGAATGGCGCACCAGCGTGCTTGCTAGAGCTGCCGTTTTCAAAGGGACATTATACTTAGGGGCAGATTCTATCAGGGTTGCAGTTCTAATTTCGTGCAGTCATGCTTTTATTCTCTAGCATCATTTTTCTATCTGAAAAATCTACTGTTGAATAACGCTTTTTTTGAGAATTTACTTTTTAAAATAAAGACTGAGTTTGTCGTTATGTAGAAAAGGCAAGTCAGTCCCTTTGTGATCTTTTCAGTGGGCATGCAGTACACAGGTTTTGCATTCACTGAGTACCTACTTTGTAAGCCAGGCCACAGAGCAGAGTGGTTTTCAGAATACGAAATGTTACTGCTCCTGAGGGAGGCAGGGAGATGATAATCACAGTATACGGTGAGAAGTGGTATGGCTATAGCGTGGGATGGAGTGCTAGTCTGCCTGTGGGCTCTGGGGAAGGAAAAAGCACAGATGTGTTACCTTTTATTCTCTACATGCTGTTTCTTTTATTCCTCGCAGTCGTATTCTGAATAAGGTGGGTGGTACGATTACCATTATAGACATAAGCAGACAGGCACAGAGACCTGAAACCATCGTCACACTCAGGATCCACATTTAGTCCGGTATCTGTTATCTCTTAAATTGGTGATGTACGTTGAAATGCAGGAGGCAATGATAGTAAAAGTTTACCAAATATAGAACACAGGACTAATAATTTAAAAAGTGAATTAGCTGTGTCCCTGCCCTTAAGGGGCCTGTAGTCCAGCAGTCCTGGTAGAATGTCATAGGGGCTCTGATTGAGCTACTGGAGAAGCTTGGAATTTCATAGGGTCCAGAGTGCCTTCCTCCTCCTCGGAAAACTGAGGGTAAGATGGCATTTAAGCTGGTCTTCGAAAAATGAACAGGGTTTAGACAAGTAGAAATGGTGAATAATCAAAATGTAAAGGCAGGAAAAAACAACCAGAAAGGTAGCTGTCATTTATTGTGCATCTGCTAAGTGCCATACCTTATACCTTCCTCAGTATAAGCCATCCAGCTTCACTGTAGTATAGACCATGTGTCAGGCAGTTACTGGAAATAAAAGATAAGCTCATTAGACGTGTTGGACCTAAGTATTAGATTGTGACAGGTTAAGGTAGAGTTTGAACTACAAACACAGTTGAAAATACTGAAGTTTTTAAAGGAAAAAGTATAGGACTGGAGTTACGACTAAATTATAAATTATCTACACACACACGTGTATATATATGTTCACGTTGTAATAAGCAGCAGAGACATCCTAGATGTTACATGTAATCCTTTCCTTCTAGCTTCTCATTCATCTCTGCTGAAGCCCTGTGTAGGACAGATTAGCAAGATGGGCTGTAGGTAGACGATTATTACAGTGGTCCAGGTAGGAGGTAGTAAAGGCCTCATCTAAAGCAACAGTAGTGAAAATGAAAAGTTTATTGGTGACAGTTGGAATTAACAGGATTTAGACAGGATGTTGTAGGGGCTGAAAAAATAAAAGGTGAAGGTAGTTTTCAGGCACTTTTCCATCTCAGGAGTACGTACTCCAAATGTGGGCTATTTTTCAATTATTTTTAATATAAAAGTAATGATGCACATGAGTGTATTTAAACTTGTGGAAGGGCAGAAGATTGGATATGGGGCAGGTGAAAGATGACATTATACCAAGAGAAACAGGTCAAGGGAAGTACAGAGTTTAAAACTTTATATAGCCTACTGCTTTCTCCCCTGCTCTGTGTGTCTCTCCATTTCTCATAAGGACCTGTGTCACAGAATTCACCAACCTGAATCCAGGCTGATCTCATCTCAGAATCCTTAATTATATCTGCAAAGGTCCTTTTTCCAAAATAAGGTCACATCCACAGTTTCTAGGGGTTGGGACTTGAACATCCCTCTTTGGGAACCACTTTTTAACCTACTGCAATAAGCCACCAGGTGAATACCTAATTGCAGTCATTGAGAAGATTGCTGCCTTAGATTCCAGGGGAGGAGGTGTAGAAATCAACAGCATGAAAACAACACCGTAGTCGTTTTATTTAAAAGAAAATTATAGATTGTGAATATTTTCTTCAATTTCAGAAAACATGTATTTAAAAATTTGAAGTTGAGGTCAGATTAGTTTGGTTGGAGATTTTGTTCCTCAGCTCTATTTATCTTGAAGAATCCTCTAGCATTTTTATTAAAACGTAAGCAAAATTCAAACTTTTTGTATTTGAGCCTTAAGATAATTCCTTTGAATGTTTTGTTTTTCCCATTTTACAGATGCGGAAATGGAGCTTAGTTTCTGTAACTAATTTGTCTGAGGTTACAAGATACAAAACAATACAGATGTACTTGAATGCTGGTGTTACTGTAAAGCTTGTGTTCTTTCTGATGTACCATGCTGAGTTTATTAATTTTGTATTTTAAAATAGAGTTTATTTTCCATGTTTCACAGATTTCTCAATTTGGGATGTTAGCAAAAAGAATAAAATTTTATTCTGTACAGCAGGGGGAAAAAAAAGAATAGAATTTTCCATGTTTGCAAAATAAGCTACTGACATTTAAACCAACTTGCCACATCTCTCCATGATCTGTGTTTGAGGTCTGTCTTTTGTATGACTTTAAAACACATAGTTCTTCAGCGAATTACTTTCACTGATGATGAGAGGTCATTCATTCATGGAACTTTTGTTACTTTCTGTTTTGAGGGCCCAGTGTTGTAGAGAACAGTATACAGCCATGATTTCAGGATGACAGTTGGACAGAACTTTATTTGATAGTGAGGAGTTGACCCTGGAACTTTTTATACCTTTGCTTTTCCTACGTTTTTTAAATTAAAGCTGTTTGTCTTATGATTTTAAAAATGGAGCCATCATCAATTTTTTTTTTTAATTAATTGTCTTGAAGTTAGTGGAAGTTGGCCTAGGACTAGGGAAATAAACTTAGGCTAGTGTTCCTTGTGGAGAACGACTCATTGCCTCAGTGGGAGGTTTATTAATTGGATACTTGGGCCTAATCAAAGGCCCAACTGAATCAGCATCTCTGGGGTGGGGTTTTAGGATTCTGTTTTGTTTTTTGTTTGTTTGTTTTTGTCTTTTCTATGGTCGAACCTGCAGCATATAGAAGTTCCCAGGCTAGGAGTCTAATCGGAGCTGTAGCCGCCGGCCTATGCCAGAGCCACAGCAACATGGGATCCGAGCTGCGTCTGTGACCTACAACCACAGTTCACGGCAACACCAGATCCTTAAGTCACTGAGTGAGGCCAGGGATCACAAACCCGCAACCTCATGGTTCCTAATTGGATTCGTTAACCACCGAGCCACGATGGGAACGCCTGGGATTCTAAATTTTTAATGAGTGTTATTTTGTATTTGTTTGGCATGGATATATAGTATTCAGGTATTTAGTTCTCACCACAACACTCCAGTCCTAGTGAGGCCAGTGTCTTGGACCCTGAATAAAGGAAGAAGGTACAGTGACTTCATGGTAGGATCATTAACGCATTAATTTGTATTAATTACAGAGCCATCAAGTAGCTAAAGCAGTATTGAGAAAGAAGAACAAAGCTGGAGGCACCATGCTTCCTGATTTCAAAATAAAAATCTGTCATACTCAAAATGGTATGGCATTGGTATAGAAACACACATAAATGGAACACTATAGAGAACCCAGAAATAAACCCACACATTTATGGCCAGTTAATTTATGACAAAGGAGTCAAGAATATACAGTGAGGAAAGAACAGTATCTTCGTTCAGTGGGAAAAACTGAACAGCCAGGTAGGCAAGAATGAAATTGGACCACTATTTTATACCATACACAAAAATCAACTCCAAATGGACCAAAGACTTGAATGTGAGACCTGAAACCATAAAACTCCTAGAAGAGAACATAGATGGAAAGCTCCTTGACATCAATCTTGGTGAAGATTTTTTTTTGGCTCTGACTACAAAAGCAAAAATAACAAATGGGGAGTTCCCATCATGGCTCAGTGGAAACAAATCTGACTAGTATCCATGAGGAGGCAGATTCAATCCCTGGTCCTACTAGTGGGTTAAGGATTCGGCGTTGCCATGAGCTATGGTGTAGGTTGCAGAAACGTCTTCCATCCTGTGTTGCTCTGGCTATGATATAGGGCACCAGCTGTAGCTCCAATTTGACCCCCAGCCTGGGAACTTCCTTATGTGTGGATGCAGCCCTAAAAAGCAAAAATAAAATAAACAGATGGGACTCCATCAAACTGAGTAGCTTCTGCCCTAGCAAAGAAAGCATGCAGAGACCAGTGGTTTATTCAGGGTTAACTAAGTAACGCTGCGCTACAGGGTACTGACAGTTCAGTCAGAATCTCTGGGGGATGAGGCCTGATAGGGATGTGGGGATTTTCTGGTAAAGATCAAAAACTTCTGATGGGTAGTAAGTGGTTGGGAATGTGAGCTACTTCCCACAGACTCGCCAGGGAAGGTGCCTGTGGTGGTGAGAAGCCAGCCATGGGAGTCTGTCTACATGGAGAGAGGGAAGAGGGTGAGTGAAGGCCTTGTAGGTTCCAGGTGTGGACTGAAAACAGGTGGTAGGAGATGGATTTGGAGAGGCCACTTTTACGTTGGCTCTGTGTCTATTTAATTCTGTATTTATAAAAAGAATGATGTGCTTTTACAAAAACAAATAGGTCTTTTGTGCCGGTTCTTCTTTTCTGTGTATGGCTTTAAACGCCATCTTAACACCATCTCATGCCGATGGTTCCATAACGTATACCTTCAACCTGAGCATCTTTCCTGAGGTCTCCATCATATATCCAGTTGCTTCCTCAGCGTTACCACTGGGATGTCTAATAAACATGTCAACTCCGAATAACCAAACTGGAACTCATGGTCTTTCCTACTCTACCTACAATTTTCCCCATCTCATTGATTCTTCCAGATGAGGCAGAACTGTTGGAACCATAACTCAGTGTACTTTTTCTCAGAACTCTCGGCCACACTATGAACGAATTCTCTTGACTCTGCTTCAGAGTGTGTACAGAATATAGTCACTTGTAACCACCTCCGTTGCTACCGGCTCTAAGTTCTTGTCTCATTGGCAAAGCCTCCTTAGCTGGTCTCTGCTTCCACTCTCATCTGCCTCTATGTAGAGACTATTCTTATTGTAGCAGCTGGACTAATTATTTTAGAATTTAAGTCCAATTATATTACTCTTCTCCTCAGAACCCTCCAGTGAATCTCCCATCTTTATCACAAGTCATTAAAAAGTCCTGTGGGGTGTATGTGACTAGGCCCCTGAAAGTCCTGCAACCTCAGCTCTTAGGGGCATGACTCTCCCTTTCTTCTAAGCTTTAGCTTCATCAGCCTCGTTGCAGCTTCTCAACACACCCCCACCTTGCAGCCTTACTACCCCTACTACACAAGGGAATAGTTGTAATTATAAATTAAACTTTGTTATGTATAAAATTTATTTTAATATTTAGAGGGTTTTTTCCCAATGAAGTCCAGTAAAGGATTTTTGATTCCTGTTTATGTTGAAATTTTGGTCCCTAGTGTATGGGTTTCATTTTGGAGGTATATTTTCTTCTCCCAGAAAATAGGAGAAACTTCCTTAAAGAAAACCTCAGATTTGGACAGAAGTTTAGTCATTTCATAGCTATTTTCTCTATTCCAGATATTTCAGAGAGTCATAAGTTCCAAAAGTCCATTTAAAAATCTAGACTCAATTTAGAGCATTTTTCAAATGTAGGAAGTGTGATATTTTGGTAAAAGATCTCCTTTCTGCATATCTGATCAATTGATAGAGATTAGAAAGAATTTCTCGGAGTTCCCGTCGTGGCGCAGTGGTTAATGAACCCGACTAGGAACCATGAGGTTGCGGGTTCGATCCCTGCCCTTGCTTAGTGGGTTGAGGATCCGGTGCTGCCGTGAGCTGTGGTGTAGGTCGCAGATGCGGCTCAGATCCAGCGTTGCTGTGGCTCTGGTGTAGGCCGGCGGCTGCAGCTCCGATTCGACCCCTAGCCTGGGAACCTCCATATGCTGAGGGAGTGGCCCAAGAAAATGGCAAAAAAGGACAAAAAAAAAAAAAAAAGAAAGAATTTCTCAAAAAATCTATACATCGATCTTGTGGAGGTAGCTACCTGATCTGAGCATTGATGTTTCTTGGTTTTGTTTCTTTAATTGAAGCATAGTTGATTTACAGTGTTGCGTTAATTTCTGCTTTACAGCAAAGTGATTCAGTTATATATATGCACACATATATATATATACATACACACATTCTTTTTAAATATTCTTTTCCATTACAATGTCTCTCAGGACATTGATATTTCTTTTTGTCTCTTTGCCTTTTCTTTTCTCCCATGGCATATGGAGGTTCCCAGGCTAGGGGTCTAATTGGAGCTGTAGCCGCCAGCCTACGCCACAGCCACAGCAACTCGGAATCTGAGCCACATCTTCGACCCACACCATAGCTCACAGCAATGCTGGATCCTTAACCCACTGAGCAAGGCCAGGGATCAAACCCGCAACCTCATGGTTCCTGGTCACATTCGTTAACCACTGAGCCACGACGGGAACTCCATGGATGTTGGTATTTCTTAAAGCTGTTGAATTAAGACTTGAGTGTACAAAGGTATGGCTTATTTAATTAACTATGTAGGGTCATAATACATATGGTGGAGCACTTAACCAGCCTAATATAGAAATCCAGGAGCTTTTAGATTTTAAGATGTAGTAAAAATTATCTTAAAGTTTCAAATTAGCATACTCAATCATAAAATAAAGACCGGCATTTCCTTCTGGAAGTATAGGTCTATTTGAAATTGAATTTACAGTTTGGCGACTTAGTTTTCTTGCTGTATTCCAACACAAGAATCTGACCTATACTTTGCTAAGTTGACTAGAAAAATTCCGGTGTTGTTTGTTTTATACCATGTTACTGTGCTTTGTAGCATAATGGAGCCACTGTTTTCCATCTAGATTTAAACAGATACTCAGTTGTTAACTTTAAATCTACCCATAGTAAAAAGAAAATTTTACTACAGTTTTAGAACTCTAAGTAATATAACAAATTATCGGGTCTAGCTAGTGGAGTTAGGAGTTTAATGATTATCTGGCTCAGTTCTCTGTACTTAGAGTATAATTTATGTCCAAGATGATGAAATGATTTGTACAAAATCATGTTAGTTAAATCTCTCAGGCAGCCATCTTCCTGAGATAGTAAGAAAAATTCGGCGTTAGCTAGATGTACAATTTTTCTCTTCTTGAATCAACAACTACGTGTGTGTGTGTGCGCGCGCGCGCTAAGCCAAAAAGAGACCTTGTAACACTTTATATCTGTAACTTGCTGTAGATATGTTGTGGAATGTGATCTCTAGGGTTGCATTCTGTTGTGGGAGAGCCTGTAAAGGGAGCATTTTGATACAATTGATCAGTAAAAATAATAGCTTTTATTTGAGGGTCTTCTGTATTCTCTATGCTGTATGTTTCGGTAGTGATAGCTCTCTGTGAGATTCACTGTTCAGCCAGAGAAGAACTAATGGTGGGTGGGTGTGGGTGTGCATGTGGGGGGTGGTTGGGTTGTGTAGTTTTGAGATTGATTGTTATGTTTGTGGGGGCTGGATAGGCAAGTCTGAAACTCATAGGCATGGCTTAAATTGTTGTCCACAGGTAGAATTATTTCTTCTCTCTGGAAGACTCAATCTGCTTTTAAGGCCTTTGAACATGCCTCACCCATATTATCTAGAAATCTCCCTTATTCAGAGTCAACTGATTATGGACTTTAATTGTCTTTTCCAAATGCCTTCGCAGCAACACCCAGATTGTTGTTTGATTGAATGACTGGGGTTGGGGGTGGGGGGCTAGCCAAACTGATGCTTCAAGAAGACCATCACATTGTTTTCATTTTTCTTGTGCATATAGTTTATTGTGCCTATAGAAAAAGGCACATGTCCTTAAATACACAGCTCAGAAAATGTTTATAAACTGGACACAGGTAATCAGCACTGTGCAGGGAGCAGGGAGGGGCCCTTTTACATTTTTTTTTAGTTTTTTGTTTGTTTGTTTGTTTTTTGTCTTTTTTCCATTTCTTGGGCCGCTCCAGCGGCATATGGAGGTTCCCAGGCTAGGAGTCTAATCAGAGCTGTAGCTGCCAGCCTACGCCAGGGCCACAGCAACGCAGGATCCGAGCCGTGTCTGCGACCTACACCACAGCTCATGGCAATGCCGGATCGTTAACCCACTGAGCAAGGGCAGGGATCGAACCGCAACCTCATGGTTCGAAGTCGGATTGCGCCACGACGGAGACTCCCCATTTTACATTTATTTATTTCATTTGATGCTTAAAATAGTTCCAAAGTACAGGAGTTTTCCCCATTTTATAGATAGGATGTTGTGGCTCAAAAAGGTCAAGTACCTTGCCCCATGTTCCAGCTGGTAAGCGATAGAGCTGGAACTCTAACCAGGATTTTGAGGCATATATGAAATATGATGGAAACCCATGGTCCCATTAGTTCTGCATGAGAATTACTAGAATCTTTGGAAGAAGAATGCTTTAGTGAAGAAGACATAGGAGTTCCTAAGCTAGATCTTAAAGCAGGAGTTTATATTTGCTAAGGAGTGAAATGTTCCTTGGTGTGGAGATACCAGGGAAAGAATATGGTGTCATTTCAGAAGACAGGAGATGGTTTGTTATGCTTAACTATAGGGTCTGTTGACTGTGTAGTAATATGATCTATTGACATGACAGTTTTTCAGCCTAAATGCAAAAAACTTTATTTGCTTATTTTGAAGAGTTTTAATTTTGTATTTTAAACAATATTCCACTGGGGTGCTTTTTTGCAAAGATGTTCACAGTGGTTTATAAAAATAGTTTGGAGAGAAAGGGCAAAGGCCGAAGGCAAAAAGATCATGTCTCATTGAGAACCAGAACTATAGCAAGCAGGATTAAGGAGGCAGGAGCATGGAATTCAGTATGTTTCTGAGAGAATTGGTGAGATTGGTGAGCCTTTAAATGCAGATAATAAAGGAGGAAGAAGAATTAAAGATGATGGTGATTTTCTTGTTGGTGTGATCTATCGGGAGCCATCTCTAGAGATAAGGGAATACTGAAGGAGAAGCTGAGTTTGTTCTGAGTTGTTGGAAGCATGGTAGGCAGGAAAATGAAGAAGAAGGTGGTTTTGGAAGTTTGAGTTTCAGGCCTGAAGGGATTAGAGTGAATGTTCAGTAGGCAGTTAGATACAATGAGAGTGAAGATACTTAAGATGGGGACTGGGGAGATGGATTTGGCAGTCACTGACTAATATAGATGTAGTTAGAGCTGTAGGTCTGGATTAGTTCTCACCGCTGAAGAGAAAAATTAACCAGAGATGAGATGGTGAAACCTTGAGTATTTAAGGCTTATATGGAAGAAGAGGAGCAGTTGTCACAGAATTAAGGAACCAAAGAGATGGTTGTAGCCTGAGAAAGCCAGAGTCAATCACTTTCAAGGAGGTTGTAGCAGATAAATTATACAGATAAATTATACGCAAATAGATCATATTTCTGGATCAAGTAAGTGGAGCACTGAGAAGACTAAGCTAATTCAGTTTGGCAGTTGAGAAAAGTTTTGGTGATTGTGAGCTAAAAATCCCAAGTATTTGGAGACAGTTTTATCCAGAATTAAAATAGTAGGAGTCAACATCTACTGAAGATAAGCTATCTGTAAAGATAACCAGCCCTGACAGATGGTCTGTAGATAACTGATGAAACAGCACAGTGGCACTTGGATGTATTCTCTGCATTGAAAAAGATTTAGATTACCCGGGAAGGAATATGCTACCTTGAAAGTGAAGTCAGTACTTGGTCAGAATAAGTGGTATTGCTATCACTAGACGTGAAACCTTGTGAGGTAGGAAGGGGGCTTCAGGCTCTGTCACTTAGTGATAATCAGACTATTAGATGGTTCTTGAGGTCTCTCAATAATAACATGTGATTTCCAATGAAAAAAAAATTTTCTACACCTTAATGGCAAATTTTTAAAGGTTAAAAATAGAAATGAAGAAAAGGGAGATCTTAAATGTATCATTCTTAAGTAAAAGAAGCCAGTCTGACAAAGCTACATAATGTGATTCCAGGAATATTCTGGACAGTGAAAAGGTTAGTTGTGGCTAAGGGTTAGGAGTGGGGGAAGGACTGATAGGCAGCTATTGCAAAGGGATTTTCAGGGCAGTGAAATTCTATGATACCATAGTGGTGGATACAGTGTACCTTTGTCAGAACCCACTGAACCTACAGCACCATGAATGAACCCATTTGTAAACTGTGGACTTTGAGTGATGATGTGTCAATGTCTGTTCATCAGTTGTAACAAGTGTTACTACTGCTCTGTTGCAGGATGTTGATAGTGGAGGAGGCTCTCTCTCCTGGGGCAGGGAGTAGAGGAGAACTTGCTGTACTTCCTGAGCAGTTTTGCTCTGAACCTAAAACTGCTCTTAAAAATAAAGTCGCCTTTTAAAAACAGCTGAAGATCCATATCTCAGTTGTTCACCTATTTTGTCCTTTAACATGTAAAAAATAATAATTCTTTTCTTTCCTAGACCTGAATGGTTATTCAAGGGTGTTAGAAATCTAATAAAATGAGTTTGTGCCTTTTGTAATGTAAAAAGAAATCATGGATAAAATGAAAGTGAAGAAAACCAAGGTCAAATGCTTTGAAATTTCAGTTATTTTCAGCTAACCAGAATCTTAAAACATTCAAAAAACTTTGAACAAATAAAATATTTTCTGAAACACAGCCATAAACACATACACAGAACATTTCTCTGGTTTGTTACTGGGCATTTTGACAGTTGTTGTAACATTTGACACTAGGGCCAGTCACTCAGCAAAATTATATCATGCCTTATCTCTGCCTTAAGACAGCTAGTGACATGGTGGTAGTCATTGTCCTCTCACTGAGTCGATAATCTAGAAGACGTTGAACATCTTAGTTTGTGTCACTTAAGAAAGGCCTTATCCAGCCCTTCAGTTTAAATGAGTCTCTCATTATTTTTCCTCATAGCATTTTAATTTCTTTTTTCATGTGGTCGTTATTATAATTATTTCAAATTGCAGTTCATATAGATTATTTGGGCATTTGTTTTGTTTCTTTTCTCTCCCTGAGCTAGGCTGTTAAGAAGGAAGTGTGTCGGTTTTCCATGTGCAGTTAGTATTTGATAGACTTTTTGAGTTAAGTGAATGAATGAATGATGACTGCCTTTGTGTTTTGTAAGTTTGGTCTAGTGTGAGGTTAGAGGCCTAAAAATGAGTAGCAAGTGGTGTAGTATTCAGGTTCTTCGGAAGGCAAGTAGGATGCATATAGAAAATTTGGCTTTAGGAGTTCCCGTCGTGGCGCAGTGGTTAACGAATCCGACTAGGAACCATGAGGTCGTGGGTTCGGTCCCTGGCCGTGCTCAGTGGGTTAATGATCCGGCGTTGCCGTGAGCTGTGGTGTAGGTTGCAGACGCGGCTCGGATCCCGCGTTGCTGTGGCTCTGGCGTAGGCCGGTGGCTACAGCTCCGATTCGACCCCTAGCCTGGGAACCTCCATATGCCGCGGAAGCGGCCCAAGAGATAGCAACAACAACAACAACAACAACAAAAAGACAAAGACAAAAAAAAAAAAAAAAAAAAAGAAAATTTGGCTTTAATTTGGGAATTTGGAAGTTATTCAAGATCTCAGTGATAGAGTTGAAGGAATGCAGTCCAGATTAGTGTTCATCGCGAAATGAATCAGCCAAAAAAGAGAGCAAGCAGCTTTTCCTGGAAAAGTAGACCCCGAACATTTACTTACTTGTTTGTAGGAGACTAAATTAAAGCTATAAAAAGAGAAGTACTCTGTGCTTAAATATTTTCGCTACTACAGAAAAAAAACGAAAGTGCATGAACCCCTCACTGTGTGAGTGCTGTGGCAGAGGCCACTGGGAGGATGTGATTGGTTGTCTTCTGGGAGTTACTGCCACTTTCATCTTTCAGATTGAAACGTTGAGTGAGTAAGAAAGGATGAAAAGGGCTGTTTTGCATTGGTCCACCCATTCATCTAGGTCCCCCAGTCCTCTTTAATTCCCCGAGAGATTAGAGCACTGACAAATCAAGGCAGATTGTTCTCAGAGCACCTGAAACACTACCTGCCTCTTTTCCAAGTGCTTTTATAAAGCATTTCTTAATTTCTGTGAATTTTGACTCTTAATTCCTTTTTTCTTTTAACTTTCAGGTGTTGGTAAATCATGCTTATTGCTACAGTTTACAGACAAGAGGTTTCAGCCAGTGCATGACCTTACTATCGGTAAGTTGGATAAAAGAGATGAGAAGCATTCAAAAGTTTGGGGTAATGGAAAGGGAATATATTGCTGGAGGGCCCGTTCCTTTAGTGATGAGTCTGAAATCAGTGAAACTAGGTTTGTTGCTGTGCAGAGTTTAGTCTCCATCACTTTTTAAAAATATAAGTATGTGTCATAAAAATAATGTTACCTCACTTTGTAAAAGTGGATGGAATGCAGCAGGGCATTCATTCTTGGTTTTGGTTGTGTTTAACGATGAAACAAATGATTGAGAGACAGTGTATCTTAGGGAGGGGTAAGAGCAGGAACTCTGGACCAGTTTGTCAGCATTCACATCAGGGCTCTGCCACTAAGCAGCTGGGCAAGCCCCTTTCCCACTCCATGCCTGTCTTTCTCTGTAAAATGGGAAAAATAGTAGCACCAATCTCACAGAATTGCTGTGAGCAGTAAATAAGTTAATGAACATGCAGCATTGGAACAGTGCCTGGCAACATGGTAAGTGCTCTAGGCTTACCTGTAATTATTAATCGAGAAAAACTTATCGTCAAGAATTTTTTAGTTTCCTCTATTATGAAGAATAAATGAGACGTTTACTAGTGTGTAGTAGTCCACAAATACTAGTTGTTATTATTACTGACATTATTCATTAATGTGCAAAGTATAAAAGTAAGTGAGTAACTAAAGGCTAAGTAGGCATACTAGTTGAGTTCTTATCTGTTAAAAAAATTATACCCCGAAAGCTGAAGAATCTAGATTATTCATTAATGGCCATAGCCCAATAGCAACTGGCAAGTAGTCATTCCTGAAGAAATAAGGTAATTGGAATCTAGTTAGACTTTACACCTGGTAGCTTAATGTATCTTTTCAGCCAGTGACTGCTTATTTTCTGTAGATATCATTAACTCAGTGTTAATAACAAGTTGGTTTTCATGACTTGTAAATTTCTTGAAATACCAAATCAGAGTTAGAGTTTATGAATCAAATATTCGATCTGTTAATTGTGTTCATACTTTGTGGTGTTGTTAAAGTCTTTCCCTAGTGGCTGTTGTCAATAAGAACATGCAGATTCAATTTTAGTTCTAATAGTTTGATTATATACTCTAACAATGAGTAAAACAGGTACTGCTCTTTTATGCTTGTCCTCGTAATGCAGTTTAACTTGGTGAGCTCAGCTTTTGGTGTAGGATCTGCTGTTCAGTAGGTCTGAACCTTGGAGGCTGTCTCTTAGGCATGACTCAGTCCCAAGACAGCCAGCCACCAGTTGGTCTTGGTGTAGGGTACTGAGTAGAAGTGCATGTCTTTTCACTGAAGCTCTCATGTCACTCTTTGAGTTGTTGGGACACCTGATCAGAAGATGCTGTCAGAAATTGGCATGGGCTCTACTGTGGAGAGAGACGAGGAAGTGGACCAGAGGGGGTTTTAGAAAACTGTAGCTCCTATAACTGTGCTTCCCTCCGGTTTCACTGATGGGAGGCACTGGGAGGCAAGAGATTAAAAGCAAAGAGAAGCCCGGGCTCTTCTCCTCTCTCTCTGCCGGGGTTAATCACTTGGGCTCCATAGCTTTAGCCACAGCCCCTGCCTGACACGCCCACTGATGATCTGGCTCCTGGGCCCTGGGAACCCAGGTTCTCTCTTCACCCGCCACAGCCGCTTCCACCCCTAGGCTGGGGGAATGGCTTTACCTTCTGCTGCTTGAGCTTCTCGGCCCTTCCTTCGGTGTAATGAGTTCCCTACATTAAATCCCCTCTGTTTTAAATACTTAAGTATGGTTTCTGTTCTTCTGATTGCACCCTAACTGCCACCCCTTACAACACCCATCACAATGATTTATTTTTCTGACATCAAAACAATTTAGAAAGTCATGAGCACAAATTTTCTAAAGGAACATTAAGAGTGCTTGCTCAAATAGGTGTAAGGCAGTATCTTGATTTCTGCTGCATATTTGCCTTAATGAATAGAGGAAGGTGAAAAGGTTAAGGTTGGTGTCATGACTAAGAAGTATGAAATGGTAGAAGAGAGGAAATAAAAGGCAAAGAAAGACTATAAAATATTCCTTACCCTTTGACTACTACCTCAGTGAGAATTGTTATGCTCTGACTCGAAGCAGTTTATAAATAGCTTCCTGGATACAATTACATTGATGATCCAGACTAGAGCCTTGCCACCGAAGGAGAATGGTTCAAGGGATGTTAAAAATCTGTGGAATCACACAGAAAAGAAAATAAATCATGGACTTGGAGAATAGACTTGTGGCTGCCCAGGGGAGAAGGAGGGAGTGGGAGGGATAGGGAGCTTGGGGTTATCAGATACAACTTGGAATGGATTTACAAGGAGATCCTGCGGATACAACTTGGAATGGATTTACAAGAAGATCCTGCAGAGTAGCATCAAGAACTATGTCTAGATACTTATACTGCAGCAGAACAAAGGGTGGGGAAAAAAATGTATACATGTAAGAGTAATTTGGTCCCCATGCTGTACAGCGGGGGGTGGGGGGGGGGGAAATCTGTGGAATCAGATTCTGCATTTGAACAGGGTCTCCAAGTGATTTATGTGATTATCCAAGTTTGAGAAGCATTGGAGCACTGGCTTTAAGGTATTGATTACCCAGCTAAAAATAGCTCTTGTATTGTTGACCTTGTGCACACATGTGAGCACACCCCACCCCACCCCCGTCCTGGCCTCTCAGTTCCTTACTTCTGCTCCTCCTGTGATCTTGCTTGCAGTCTGCCTCAGCTCCTCACTCCCATAGTCACACATGTCACCCATTTCTGGATTCACTCCAGAATCTTAGCTTCATGTGTCTGGCTAGCTGACTATCCATCCCCAACTCCTGCCATCCTCTCAGCTCATAGCCTCTGGTTCCTACCATCTTTTTACTCTCACTTCCCTCCTGCTTTCTCACTTCCCTCCTTACCCAGCTTTAATTCTAAACCTTGTAAGCATGTCATTAACATCACCCCTGCGTTCACCCTCGGCCTCCTTGTCCCCTGCTTGTTTCATCATTCTTTTGTGGTGACCCCATCATTAAATCCAACCGTGGACTCCAGCATGTGTGGAGAAAAGTGTAGAACCATGCTAACTAGTCTCATCATTTCTTGGATGCTGACTTCTAACTGCCCAACAGTCACGCTTTATTTCCAGTCCATTCACTCTCCACTACCTGCATAACTACACATTACACCTTCTTACTCTCTCTCTAAGCATACGGCGCCTTTCCTGTCTTCACCCTCAGATGATAACCTTGGTTTCTCTTTCACTCAGAAAATAGAGGCAAGTGGAAGAGCGTTTTCACAGGTTTGTACCGCTCAGTAGACCCACCCACCAGCATTGTTCCCGTAAACTCAGCCTCATCCTGACTACTGTGGGTGGCCTTTGAGCTGCAAGTCACGGTCCACTCAGGAGCACTCCCTCAATGCTTCTTTGCTTCCAGGCCTCATTAAGTTTTCCCTTTTTGGTGGTTATTTTTCATGACTCTGTTTTCTTTTCCAGCTTTGAATCCTTCTCTCTCCTTTTAGCAGAAGTCCTCAGAATGTTCATATTTTCTGTCTCTAATTTGTCTCCATTCCTTCTTTCTTAAACCCACTCTGGCAGGGGCTGTCTCCTTCCTGTGTAATACACACTCAGCAGCTCCTTTCTTGTATGTCTGATAGGCATCCAGGCATAACGTGTCCCAAAGAGCTCCTGGCGTTATTTTCTTCCCGCATACAAGGGTATGGGCCCACCCCGCCATACCTACCCTGTCACCTAGATTTGTCTCCTGAATTTCTCATAAAAGTAAGTGTAAGGAGACACGGTCTTCCACTGTATAAAGGCAAGTCCATGCCAGCAGAGGTGCCTGTTCTGTTCATTGCTCACATATACCACTACCTGGTATGTATAAGGACTCTGTCAGTATTTGCTGTGTTGATATACTGTCTACCTGGAGGAGAGCCTCATGAAGTCACATTTAACATTACAGTGCTGATGCATGCATTCCTTTAATGCTATTTAGTTGTGTTATTTACAAACACTGGCTAATTCCCACTACATTTATTTCATTACCTGCCAATGATAAATACTGGTCTAGAGGCCAGGCCACTTATATGTTCATTCCACCTTTCTACCTCTTTCCCCTACTTCCTTAAACCTGTAAGAAGTGACTGCAAGGAGTGAAAGTATACTGTAGGGGAAAGGTGGTAGAAGTGAAGCATCATTTCCCTTATCCAGCTTCCCACAGGGGAGCAATTAGGAAAACACCTCCTTTGGAATTCTTGCTGAATCTATTATCCATGAGGATGTGGGTTCAATCCCTGGCTTTATTCATTGGTTTGGGGATCTGGCATTGCTTCGAGCTGTGGTGTAGGTCACGGGTGTGCTTCAGATCCTGCATTGCTGTGACTGTGGTGTAGGCTGGCAGCTGTAGCTCTCATTGGACCCCTAGCCTGGGAACCTCCATATGCTGCAGGTGTGGTCCTTAAAAACAAACAAACAAAAAACTATTTTATATGAGGTTCAGTTTTCTGATAAATTATCTAAAATATCATTGCCAAAAACTAGAAAGATAGCTTAAAAGACCTCTTGTGGGCATCTGATTGAGATGTCTTATAGACTGTTTTCCTGATTTTAAAATATAAATATATTTTCCTGACAGGTGGTGATTATTATGAAAACACTGTAAAAGTCCAGAGAAAGATAAAATTCCCTGAGTAACTTGCCAGTGGCCCTCCAGCAGCCACTGTGAAGAGTTTGGTGTATCACCTTCCAGAGTTTTTAAATGTATCATAAACATCCATTCTAAGCTGCTCTAATTTGCACTTTCCCCACTGATGTACTCAAGAACCTGATTCTCCCCACCTTTGCCTCCGCCACTGCATGTTAGTGGTTTTGTGTCTGTGAATCAGTGGGGAAAAGTGGTTATTGCTTTGCAGTTCCTTGATTTTTAGTGAGGCTGAGCAATTTTTTTATGTTTAAGAGCTACCTCTATTTCTTCTCTTTTAATTACCTGTTTATGTCTTTGCCCTTCTACTAGTTTTCTTTAGTCAGTCATTGATCTTTTTTTTGTTGTTGTTGTCTTTTTGCCTTTTCTAGGGCCGCTTCCCACGGCATATGGAGGTTCCCAGGCTAGGGGTCTAATCCGAGCTATAGCCACCGGCCTATGCCACAGCCATAGCAACTCGGGATCCGAGCGGTGTCTGCTACCTACACCACAGCTCACGGCAACGCCGGATCCTTAACCCCCTGAGAGAGGCCAGGGATGGAACCCGCAATCTCAGGATTCCTAGTCGGATTTGTTAACCAATACGCCATGACGGGAACCCCATTGATCTTTTCTTTATGGCTTTCAAGCCTTACTAAGCAAAAATTACTTACATATTCTTTAAATATTCTTCTAATACTATAAATTTGTATTCCACTGGATATGTGGTCATGTATTGTGATTTTTGTTAATCCCTGTTTAACTTTTGGCCCTACACCATTAACTAAATAAACCATTCTTTCTTTCCCATTTGAACTGTTGCCTTTGTCATATGCAAAATCTCTGTATGTATGTGATCCTGTCTGGGGACTCTCAAATCTCTTCCTTCTTTTTGTTTGTTTTCCCTATTTCATGAAGCTGCCTCACTGGTATTTATACTAACACGGTAGTATATTTAATACGTGATTGACATTTTTCCTTTTCTATTTTTTTTTATTATTTTTGTATGTTCGTTCTTCCAGATGAACTTTATTCTTTTTGCCAAATTGCAAAATTTTTAGTGAGGCTTAAAATTTGGTAAGAACTATATTAAATTTATGGATTAATTTGGAGACAGTTTATATTTTTACTGTGTTAAGATTACCTACTTATACACGTAATATCTGTTTTCATTTATTTCGACTTTTTAAATGCTCCTCAGTACACTCTCAGGCCTTGTATTTTGTCTGTTTTGGTATCTTAGAGATTTTTTTGCTGTCATGAATAGATTTTTTTCCCACCATTATCATTAAATTAATTATTTTGCATGTTCTAGGGAGATAGTTTGGTTTATCTGTAAGTCATAATTTTTTCTTAGCTAAATCTTTACCTTTTAGTTTTGCTTTTATCATCTATAACCACAATCTCTGTAATAATTTACAAGTTGAGGGTGTTGTAATCTTTTTGTCAATGTAATTTGAATTCCTCTAGTATTTTACCTTTAAGTATGGCATTTCCTGTATATTTCTCATAGAAAATTAAGGAAATTACTTTTTTATATCTAGTTTTCCCATTGTTCTTAGATGTAGGGAAAAAAAGCCTTTCTTTCCTCAAGTCTTGTTTTGAACCTCTGCAGTGTCTAGGTCCAGATGTGGGTCTGTTTTTTCTCCTGTGCTCTAAGAGAGGCTCAGCTTGCCTGTTTGCTTGATCCCCAGCTCTGTCTGCTTTGGCAGCGCAGCCCCACCCCCACCCCACTCACCTCAGGGAGGAGCCTTATTCTGCCTCTGCATCTCCACAGTCCCCTGGCTCTGATAGGTGGCCCTTTCTCCTTGAGGCTCTCATCATTAGTTACATGAACAGTGGTTTAGAAGTTTTGGTGTACCATTTGAAATAATAGTGGACCCAAACTGAGTACTTACTGTGTGCCAGGCACTTACTTTGTATGTAATAACTTTTAATCTTGAAAAAAAAGTCTTACGAGGTGAGAATCATTAATACTATTTACAAATTAAAAAAAACTAAAACACGGAAGAGATGTAATAACTTAGGGTCACACAGTTAGTAGGTATTGATCGTTGAATGCTCAATAAACGGGTTACTGTGCAAGGATGCAAGTACTTACTCTATAAGGGTGATAATGACCTAGAGTTATTAGGTGTGTATTCACCTTCAGAGTATTTTGTCCTGGAAGGTTGGAAGTGAATAACAAATCTGAAAAAATAAGCATCACTCCCTGACAGTGTCAGGTAAATGAAGCCTGGCCTTTGGTTCCACAGACAATTTCTCTGGCAACCACATTGGCTGTTAATTGAAAATGTATCTGGGAAGGGAGCCTCAAGAGCATAGGGGATGATGGCTTATCCCAGTGAAAAAAAGGTAAGGAAAACTTTGTGAATGAAATTCTCAAGAGTATATACACTTAAAGGGAAAAGGTTTTAGGTCTTTAAGAATCCAGAAGAGAAGTAAAATTTGGGGTATTTTATTTGTTTCTGAGACTTGTAAGACACTTGAGGTTTCAGTATTTTCCTTTGCTACGTAGAATACAAAGGTAAAACTGGCATCAAACCCAGTTATGAGAAGTTAAATGGGAAAGAGTTTTGTTTTTTGAAGCTGAAATTGAATTCTTGGTTTCACTTGATAGGAAAACAGTCATGGTTTTTCAGTAATCAGTAGTGCTTACCAGTTTTTCCTTTTGAGATCTGTGGGTTTTGTTTTGTTTTGTTTTGTTTTTTTGTTTCGTTTTTTGTTTTGTTTTGTTTGGGCTGCATCTGCAGCACATGGAAGTTACCAGGCTAAGGGTCGAATCAGAGCTGCAGCTGCCGGCCTACACCACAGCCACAGCAACTCATAATCCTCCATCCCAACCCACTGAGGGAGGCCAGGGATCAAACCTGCATCTTCATGGATACTATGTTGGGTTAACCTGCTGAGCCACAACAGGAACTCCGGGACTTTTCGAGCTTCAGTAATCTCTATGAATTTACTTCAGGTAAAGAAATAAATATACCAAAACTCAATTAAGGCTGAGGTTAAGCAGACGGACTATATTAGACTATCTGGAATTTTACATAGAACCCGCAGGAGGGTGCAGACTTGAGAAGGGCAGGAACCATAACAGCCATCCTGCAGCAGAGGACGGACTGGTTGCCAATCAGTTTTAGTATCTTTATCCTGCTGCTCAGCATGCCATTTCCAGGGAAGGAGCCTTGCCTGCCTTGCCCACCCACTCTGGATATCAGTCAAGGGTCTGTTTCTAATGTGTAGTAATTGTCAAATTTAACATTATGCATTGGATTGAAGAAATCTTGAATCCCATCGAGCAGTGCAGATGTTTCTGAGTCGTGGTTAAAAGCCCATCCATGACAGTGGAAGGAGAAATAGGATTTCTCTCTAACTAAAAACAAAATATTCATGAAAAGACTTCCATTTTGTCAGCTATCTTGCCGATATGTAGAATTTGTACTTTAGTACATTCCTTTAAATACAGGGTATTTCAAAGTACCTTTGTACCATACTTAGCCACTGGTTTCCTTCCTCAGCTATCCTATTTTCACATCGTAATTGTCAGCTGGTGGATGGTTGTTTTGTGTCCCCTCCTACCCTGTGGGTGCAGAATATATGTGAATATATGCAGATAGATAAATAAATAGATATGTAGACACTATAATGATTTTATATGGAATGATTTGACAAGTTTGAGTTTTTCATTCTAGTACATCATGACTCCTAGGTCTCATCTCTTTGGTCTGAGAAACATACTATTAGGTTCTTCAAGTTGACTATGCCTGTAGGATAGAATAACTATTAAAATATAGGGTAAAAACTATTGAGTTATGTATCCTGGGAGGACAGATTACTTTCTCCCTCTCCTAATCACAGTTGGGGGAATTACAGGAGATGCTGAAATGGAATTCTGGCACTGGGCAGTATGCCCTGCTCTGGGCACCTAAAAGCTGTTTTCCTGCCAGGATGACATCTGGTTTCTGGGGACCATGTGTGTCTTCCCTTCACCCTGACTCTGCTCTAAAGACTCCAAGCAGTGATGATTTAGTGTAATGGAAGTGATAGGCTTCTTGCAGAGTCTCCTTCACAGCTGGCTGATGCTCTGAAATCATCTCTTTTCTCCTCCACCTGTTTTGATGATTGAACTTCCAAAAGAGATGATGGGAAAAATTCAAGGAAAAAAGCCAAAGTAGTAAACTTCTAAGTGTAAAGGATGTTTTTTTGTTTGTTTCTTTTTTGGCCACTGCATGGCACCGCATGACCTGGAATCCTATTTACTGAAATTTGCCAAAAATCTTAAGTTGAAATTGTATGCAGAAAATTCATTTCAACATTAACAATTTAGTGAAAATTTGAGAAGAACCAAAATTTGTAGTAGTAGAGTACCAACTTAATAAAATGGGTGTATTTATGTAGACACACATACACACAGAGAAATATTATGCAGTCATCACAAATAATGGTATGGTTTTATGTGTTATTCACTATAAAGATACTTGGGGTATGTAATAATGTTTATGACACAGTGACTGAAAAGCAAATTGCAGAACAGTGTTTATGTTTTCATTTATATAAAATTGTATCCGGAGTTCCTGTCGTGCCTCAGTGGTTAATGAATCCGACTAGGAACCATGAGGTTGCGGGTTTGATCCCTGGCCTTGCTCAGTGGGTTAAGGATCTGGCGTTGCCATGAGCTGTGGTGTAGGTCAAAGACGCGGTTCAGATCCTGCGTTGCTGTGGCTGTGGCGTAGGCCAGTGGCTACAGCTCCGATTGGACCCCTAGCCTGGGAACCTCCATATGCCATGGGAGCGGCCCAAGAAATGGCAAAAAAGACAAAAAAAAATTGTATCCTTCTGTTTGTTTATTCATGGAGCAGTGTCTGAAATATGTTTAAACAGTGGTGATTTCTAGGGGCAGATATGGAGATTTCTTTCCTATTGATAATCTATGCTGGGAACCAGGATTGTGATATTGAAATTCATTTATCTGTTTCAGTAAATTTTATGAGAAATTTTTATATTTGTGACTAATAATAAGCATTCTTGAATCTCATTTCTAGTTTTTTTTTTAATAATACTGAGCCTGCAAAACATAAAGACTACAGTTGGTTTCTTCACTCTACTAGACTCTTAGTGTTTTAATTATATCCTTAGCTCAGGTTTTATTGCACCACTCCCTTTCCTTAAACATTTTCTAAGAATAGGTGCTGTGTTTGTTAATCTGTATATTACTTGGCATAGCATTTCCTAAAAATATACATCCTTTAAAAAAAAATCTTTAAATATGAAATATATTCCCACTAGTTTGTGTAACAAAACATTTTCTGTTTTATTCAGGTGTAGAGTTTGGTGCTCGAATGATAACTATTGATGGGAAACAGATAAAACTTCAAATATGGGATACGGTAAGTATAGCAAAAATACATTGTATGATCTCAATAAAGTTGTTTTATGAAAGTAAATTTTATGTCTGTTTTGTTTTAGTATTATTTTATGCCTGTTATGTTTTGTTAGACACCTGCACCCCTGCAGCCATGAGATAAATGTGGTACTAGAAAAGATTTATTTTTATTGTAGAGTGTTTTCAGCAGGGGAACCCAGGTGCTGGGTGTTGGTGACCATATTTGAGTGGATGCTAAGGCTGTGTGGTCTGAACGGATGCTCTAGAAACAGTGTTTTTAAGAAAACAAGCAGTATGTCTAAAGTACATGTATGAAGTGAAGTATGAGTGTCAATACCTTAGAATCACTTGATCTGACAATTTATTAATTTATTGTAAAATTATGATTTAGTCCCAACTACCTGAAGCTACCCTTGTTCCCAGTTCTAATCCCATCATTTACCTTCCTCAAGTGGCTATTACATGTCATGCTATATAGTTTTTAATGTTTCTCATCTAAACCACAGAGCATGATAGGAGTGACTTTTATTTTCCCATCTTATGCATACAAAGTTACTTTATTATACATAATGGATGCTTTAAGGTAGTGGTTCCCAAACTTTTTGGGTCAGCATCCCTTTATACTTTTAAAATTAGTGGAGACCTCAAAAAGAGCCTTTGCTTATGTGACTTATAGCTCTGATTGTTTACCATATTAGAAATTAAAAGTGAGAAACTTATTAAATAGCCAGTTATTAACTCATTATAGAATAACCGTAATAAACTTATATGTTAGGATAAACAATGCAATTTTTATGGAAATTAGCTTTTTTAAAAAACAAAAAACTATGTTTTTCCAGTGAGAAGAGTGTCATTTTGTTACATTTTGAAAAATCTCTGTATTGTCTGCGTAGTAGAAGACAGCTGGGCTGATAGCGGCCTCTGCAGGGAGTCCTCTGTGTGTTGTTTATAAAGAAAATACAACCTCACACAAATGGGTAGTGTGGGTAGGAAATGGAGGACCTCATGGACCCTTAAGGCCTCAGGATTCCCAGGGGTCCTGGAATCACAGTTTGAGCACCACTGCCTTAGGGGCCGGGACATTAGCACTTCATTCTTCACAGAACCCTAGTTGAGAAAAACCAGAAGGTCTTCTATTATGACAAGGACTGTATCTCTAATAAATGAAATATAAAATTTATTGTCATGTACCCCTGGTCTTTTTTTTCTAACCACACAGTCTTAGTGTCTCACCTGTCACCTTTAATAGCTATTACTGAAGGAAGGCACCTTGGAGAATATCTGATCCCACAGGCTAGATTCCCAGAAGACCCAGCAAGTTTCTGAAGGCTGTTGTGAGATCTAGATTTCCTGTTACTTCCATGTGTCACACAGTCAGTCCTGAAATGGAAAACCATAAATCTTTTATCTTGCTGTGTCCCAGAGTTATGGACTTTGTTTTTATGCCTTCTTATTTTCTGCCTTTCAGTGAAGATTTGCGCTTTTACTGTTTCTTAGTGTTTTCACCCCAAGCCCAAACCATCTCATTACTTTTTGGATTTATATTCTCTTAAGCAACATGATTTCAAATCTGCACAGAAAAAGAGAAAAATAAAATATGCACAGTTCCTTCTTTTGTAGAGGTTTAAAATGAATGCTCTCCAACCAGAAGGAAGTATTTTGTACTTCTGTATTACAAGTTTCTCTTCTCTTTCAGAAGTGACTGTGTTCCATAAACCAGGTTGCTTTCTTAGCTACCAAACGTGTGCAGCTCACATCCTTCATTGTGGTGTGAACCAAATGACTCGTTGTTGTTTAATAAGTAGGGTTTTCATGCCTTGTACTTTGCATAAATACTTGCTTTGCTTGAATTACCCTCTTCCCCCCTTTTTCATTGAAGACCAACTGAGATGCCACCTCTCCTGGAGCCTTTTTGACTCCCATGGGATAGCTGCCTCTCCCCCAGAATATTCATGCGTGTTTCTGTTAGAGCTTTTAGCCAATTGTTAGCTTAGTTTCTTGTTCATATGTTTACCCTCCCCAGAATAAGCCTCACAAGGGAAGGAGCCCTCTACATATCTTACCAGCTTTGTACCTTGTTTGTATTCTTAGTTTGCTGGCTGATACAGTGTTTGGTACATTTTATTGAATGAATGAGGAAAGCATCTCATTCTAAGCAACTTGGAAGATCATTGAATATGTTCAGGAAAGATTAATATAGTAATGAAAATTGTATGATATTTTAGGCACAGACCACCTCATTGTAGTTTGTTTATTCAGTTGTTTTTCTATCCTTAAATAGACAGAAAATTATCCTTTTTTGAAACAAATCAAACATTCATCCCCCAGTTGTTTTCTAGGTTAATCATGCCTTCTTTTGATAAGAACCTTTTCTACTTAGCTTATGTGGTAATTGTTTTACATTGCAATGATCTTTCAGAAGAAATCTATAATAATTACTTAATGCTGGACAGTATGAAAGAGGAAAAAAAATTTCTTCACACTTCCTCTGGAACGACAAGGGGTAGTTTTCTTCCCCTCTTTCTAACAGGGAGAGACTGTGGTGTCTTTGAAGACATCATGGCCCCTCAAAAGAATTCAGGCCTTCTACATGGAGGTTGCTAGCAACCACGGCCCGATCCAGAATTTAAGGACCTGTTCAGAAAACTCAGTTAACTTACTACTTTTCAAAGTAGTTTCTTGAGTCTCTGCCTTACAGGTTTTCCTCTTTCTGTCATACCTTCTTACCTTCATACTTCCAAACTAAGTGTGGTTGGCCCCACGCATAGTTTATGTCTGGGTGGAACACAGTTTCCATATCATTAATGTTTTGTGGTGTTTCTGCAGCGTGCTGTACATGTGTATAGCAAGCCACATTTTTAGTAGCAAGGGTCATGGCTATTCTTGGCCCAGGAGATTTATAAAGCCGTCTTAGGGTCCTTCAAGGGAAAATTTGCCAAATGTTTTGAATTATTTTATCAACTTCAAGGAAATAAATTTTTGTTCCTGGTGACAGACAAGAGTCTCGGTATCTTAGACTGTTTATCATTCATTGTATATCTCTTTGCATTCACAATAAAAATAGAAATAAGGGGTTATCCTTCCAGAATTCCCACATCCAGCATCTTTGCTTTCTTTTGGAAGTAGTAAGCATGGCCACCAGCAGATACTCCCTGGAGGCCTTGCTGGAAGCAGTGGTAATAGTTATCGGTGCATCCCCTAAAGCATTTTCCATTGACCCTGTGTGACTTTTTTTTCTCTTAGGGAAAGTGTTTGCTACTGTTAGTATTGTCAGGGTAAGTCAGAGGAGAAACGTAATTTGCACCAGGTTCCATTCTCTCTCTTAAACCCTCATGCAGCCTTTATCTCATCTTTCTCTATTCTTTCTTGTCTTTCTGCTTTTTCTCACTTTTAGGTTGCCTTCCAAGCATATTCAGATAAATTTTATTCTTCCCCCAGAATTTGTAGAATGAATGTTTTGAGTCCATGTGTCTGTTCAGCTTCCCTGAAAATGTTTTTCTATTAGGTTAAAAATTTTCCCCTCAAATAAGAGTTAGTGAAACTATGTAAAAAAAATACATGAAGCCTGCATGCTAAAGTACCTTTTCAGCAAATCACAGGTGTTTTGGTCCTTTGTAAAATGTGTCAGTTCATATCCACCTTCTTGCCCCCAAATGAGAATTTGTGTTGTCTCTTGTCTCAGTGGAGCGGGGCGAGAGGGATGCCCTGAAGTCAGGGGGTTAGAGAAGGGGTCTGGTGCTGAGCCCGGGAGGCAGGCCTGCCTCTGCTGCTCTTCTTGCTCCATCCCCCCAACCCCAGGACTGGAGGGGTTCTTGGAGATCCAGCTGTTTCACCTCTTTTGGCAGCTGTTGATCAACTTTTTCTTGAGCAACCCAGGGCAGGTAACTGTCTTCAACATGTCATTCTACCCTAAAGTTTACCTGCCACCTGTGATCTTCAGTTTCTCTTACATGGCAGTGTTAGAAGAATCCGAAGTCAGCAAATACATCCTCTAAGTCTTTTTTTCGAAGTGAATATTCTTTATTTAAAATTTTTTTATTAAAATATAGTTGACTTGCAGTGTGTGCCAATTTTTGCTATAAAGTGACTTTATTGTACATGTATCAAAGTAAATATTCTTAAATGTGTTAAAGCATCCAACGTCTCTTCTTTGCAAGATATTTACAACATCTCTTCTTTGCTAGATATTTATTTCTCTTCTCAGAATCTACTTGAGTTTATATTTGAGACTCCCTTTAAAGACCTAGAATAGTCCAGCTTGACTTTTTCTCCATGCTTGCTGTGGACACTGAGAGAGCATGAAAATTGCTGATTCTTACCAGTCTTGCTGTGGTCCAAACCAGAAGTCTTCATGCATGTAGATCCCAAAATCTGTTTTCTCAGTGATAACAGTTCCTTGATCACAGGTCTAGATTTTTAAGTTGAGTCTGTTTAGTAAAGTGCCTGAGATCCATGCTTTGGTGCTGGACAACTTATTGGCTATTTAGAAATCCTTTTCTGGAGTTCCCGTTGCGGTGCAGCGGAAACAAAATCTGACTAGGAACCATGAGGTTGCGGGTTTGATCCCTGACCTCGCTCAGTGGGTTGGGGATCTGGCGTTGCTATGAGCTGTGGCCTAGGCTGGAAGCTACAGCTCCGACTAGACTCCTAGCCTGGGAACCTCCATATGCCTCCGTATGCCAGATCTGACGCGGCTCAGATCTGGCATTGCTGTGGCTGTGGCATAGGCCGGAAGCTACAGCTCCAATTAGACTCCTAGCCTGGGAGCCTCCATGTGCCGCGGGTACAGCTCTAAAAAGACAAAAGACCAAAAAAAAAAAAAAATCCTTTTCCTTTTTAGCTGTTGGTTGTGTTCTGTGTAGCTGGAGTTGTTAGATAAATGACTAATAATGAAAATAAAAGGTATTCCTGTAATACTGATTCTCACAGATCTTAATTTTATAACTGTATTGGCTCTTTGGGATCAATCAAGATAACATATTTGAGTGCTTGCAGTATTCTGAGTTAGGCTGTCCCTAAAGGAGAGCTAAAGAGGAAAAAAGATAAGCATTTGAGTAGTATGTTCATTTTATCTGATCAATAGTATTAGATCCAAATGATCACATGAAATTGCCTTTGGATTTGTGAGGAGAGAAGGTTAAGTATAAGCTGTGGTAGACAAGCTTCCTAGCTTTGTGAGAGGGTTAAGGGCCTTGAGCTTGTGCTCAAAGGGAATTGAAATTGGCTAAGTAGAGGGGAGAAATTTTTTCAGGCAAGGAGTTAAACAGAAGCGCAAAAGCAGGAATATTCAGAATACCAGTAGTGAAAAAATGGCTATATGAGCAAGACTTTTATAAACTTGTAGAGAAACAAATAGAGATAAGATTCTGAAGAACTTAGGACTTAACGTTCAAGGTAGAGATTCTTTGAGCAACAGCTTGATGTATGTGAAGTTGTATACTATGGACCTAACAGGAGACGAGGAGGAATGGCTAGACTGGTTACTACAAAAATTATTATCAACGGAAAGACTTGGGCACATGGGAAAGCCAGTTTGGAGAAATTTTCATCTGGCAGTTGGAGGTAAATTTTAAAAGTTATGGGTCAAAGATTCAAGTTTATCTGATTTAACAATCCTCACATAGAAGAGAATTGGACACTGAGGTGACCTAAAAATTGCTGATTCTTACCAGCCTTGCTGTGGTCCAAACCAGACCCCAACTAAGGCTTTTTTCACAAATGCTCTATGGCTCTGATTTTAGTAGTAAGCATCACTACAAATAAGATGTTATCTCTCGAGGCTGACTTGCTCTTTTCTTTCTTTTTGCATATCTGGTACCTTGCTGATTTTCTTTCAGAAATCAGCTGTATTGTGAATTGACAAGCTCATGGTCCACTCTGGCCACCCCAGCCAGTTCTTGTTTCATTGAAGGCATTTTTCTTTACCACTTTAGCTGCTATTGGGAATCCCTTACTACAAAGAATTGTGTATGCTGTTGAATTTCAAGCTTCTAAAATCTCTTTAAGCCATCATCTTAGAGTGAAGAAGATCAAAAACATCTCTAGTTCTTTTTCATTTAAATCATATCGGTCAGTCACAGTTTGGACAGGTTTATATTAAAGCGCTTTTTAAGAACTAGATTGGTTTATTATAATCAAGATAATTAACCATTTATGCAGTTAGTAGTTGTTTAACAAACAGCTTGTGTATAGCTGGGGAGGCCATAATAGAACACTTTATTGGGCAGGATTTATTTCAAGGCCTTCAATGCATCAGCAAAGAGACTAGGCCAGAGTGTGGGATGTTATTTCTACAAGTCAGGTCTCAGGAATTTGGAAACTATTCTGAATACTGATCTTTGCATATTATAAAATAATAATAGATTTCAAGATGCATAGTTCCATTCAAAGTCCTCACTTGGAACACGTCATTTTTTTTTTATTGGCTTGAGTTTTTGTTTGATTTTTTTTTAATGATAGGCAAAATCCAGATTCAGGAATGCATTATATGTATTATTTCCATATTGCATCATACTTTTTCTTTGTAAAACAATTCAGGAGGAATGGGAATGCTATCTAGATAAGTGCTTTTCTCCTTTTCCTAATTCGTTTTCCCTTTCACTATTTCTTATCTGGACTATCAACACTGTAGTTTTAGATCTTACAATGGTGTTCTTCTCCAAGATCTGTAGCAGTGTACAGTTGACCCTTGAACAACACAGGAGTTAGGGGTGCCAACCATCCACACAGTTAAAATTCTGAGTATAATTTATAGTTGCCCCTTCTTATCCGTGGTTCCTCTGTATCCGTAGTTTTTCCACATCCATGGATTCAGCTGACCTCAAACTGTGTAGTCCTATGTTATTTGCCATTGAAAAAAATCCACCTGTAAGTGGACACACACAGTTCAAACCTGTCTGTTCAAGAATCAACTGTTTTCATTTTAACTCATCCCACAGAAGGTCCCACCAAGACTGGTCTAAAGAACTTTAACTTTTGCTCATTGTTTAGGCTTGGGAGATGGAAGAGCTCCAAACTTGGTTTTAATTTTGAACTAGGAAAGTACATATTTTTTTTGTATTACTTACCACATAATCCTTCCTTGGCGTGTATAATTCACAATGAAATGAATCTCATAAAAACCTAATCCTTAAAAAATTAAAAATTTAAAAAATAAAATCTAGTCCTTAATTTTCCCATGCTAAGCAATTAAAGAAGAAATTCCCGTAGCATTTGCATTTTGAACTTGGATTTGAAAGGATTTTTTATTTTGAAACATGTGTCTCAGTAAATTATGTAAAGATAATTTTAACTCATTCTTCCAACTGGTATCATCTGGTTTTTTTTTTTTTTTTTTTTTTTTTGGTTTTTTTTTGTTTTGTCTTTTTGCCTTTTCTAGGGCCACTCTTGTGGCATATGGAGGTTCCCAGGCTAGGTGTCTAATCAGAGCTGTAGCCGCCAGACTACGCCAGAGCCACAACAACGCAGGATCCGAGCCGTGTCTGCGACCTACACCACAGCTCATGGCAACGCCTGATCCTTAACCCACTGAGCAAGGCCAGGGATCGAACCCGAGACCTCACGGTTCCTAGTCAGATTCGTTAACCAATAAGCCATGACAGGAACTCCTCATCTGGTGTTTTAACCTTACATTGTGTGAAATGAGTTGGCTTTTTGTAGCAGCCCTTTATGGTTTTCTCAGTATCTAATTTACCATAAGACATTATTCTCAGTGCCAGAATTGTATTTGAGTTACCAAAAGAGAGTCCAGTCTTTAGTCTCCACATAGAAGTTATTCTTACTGAATCTTAGTGTGTCAGGACTTACTAATGTCCACTCATTTAGGTGGGATGGAGTAATGACCATTCTGTGCATTTGACTGAGACATTAGAATTCATTTTTTCACTCAACAGGCATTCTCTGCGTGCCTGCTGTGTGCCAGACCCAGTGCTAGGCCCTGGGGTGGGGGGTACAGTGGGAGGGAGGGCTAAGAAGAATAAGAAATTCCAGTGTTGAGTTTTAGAACAGGGCAGAGCCTAAGCTGTCTGTGTGCATTCCAAGGGGAGGGCTTAATATTTTTACACCGAAGATCGGAATTCAGAATAATTCAGACATACGTTTTTCAAGGAACTCGTTGATTATGAATTAAAAAATTGTGAAAACTGGCTTTGTATTTACTTAGTTTACATGCTTATTTTGTCTCAAAGGTAGAAAAAAGTGGTTACAAATGAAAAAGCACTTTTGATAAAAACTGTCTCAATTTTGGACTCAGGTAATAGGCATGTCCCATGTCAGCCTTTTCTGAAAAACCAGAACATTAGTGCCAGTGATAGAAGAGAGAAATTAATTTTGCATAATCTCTGAAGTCTCTTTTCATATGTGGATGTAAGATGACTTTTCCATCTTGTTGCCTTTGACAAGCATTATATATCAAACACAGAGAAAATTAATTAAGTGTAGAGAAAAAATTATATAAATTAAATTCAGAGCCATTTTCTGTTTTTCATAATAAAATGATTGCTCAAAGAATTCCGTCTGATGACTGTTGAAAGCTCACTGCAGTTTATGATATAACTGATAAAATCTGCATCCTTGGCCTTCCAACAACCTTTATACCAGCAGATGGTGGGCGTAAAGATGTCATTCATCATTTATTTACAATGGACTTTATTTATTCTAGTGTCAACAGCTGCCCCAGGGAGTGGGTTATTGAATTCAAATGTGAGGCTCTGGGTTATTTGCTTCCTTTCAAATTTGTCTTCAGAGCTTAGTTGCTAGGAGTCCATTCTGTGCCCCAATAATGATTCATGTATTGTGAAGCCATTCAGTAAATTGGGTTGTCAGGGATTGCCAAAAAAGGTTTAGAGGTCTTGGGGGGGGGGGTTGGAGTGCATCTGGTTGACTTGAGCACTCATGGTACTATGTGACTTTTTTCCTAAGACTTGGGAAGTTAGGGTTTCTTCTTTTCCTTTATGCGCTTCCTCCCTACCTGCCCAGATTATACCTGCGAATAATAAGACGGTGTAGAGGACAGTTTATTAAAGGAAACTCTCAACCTTTTCTTTCCTCACAGGCAGGGCAAGAGTCCTTTCGTTCCATCACGAGGTCATATTACAGAGGTGCGGCGGGGGCTTTACTAGTGTATGATATTACAAGGTGAGAATTTGGAATTTTTCAATTCAGTGATCGATGTAGAGAATTTGTCTAAATAACTATGGTTATTAGTCATAAAAGTCTAGCTTTGCCTTTGTGCCCTGGCTATTTAAAATTTTTAAACTTGTGTGTCTTGAATTAAATTTAAATTTACTACAGAAATCTGTAACTAAATTATTCTTTTTAATGAATAAGCACCCCAAGCTGATCATTTTGGTAAAATTATTTATATATTGGAATTTCATAAAGTGAGGTTGCATTTAATTTTTAAACTGAACTATAAACAGTGAGCTCTGACTCCGGATGCTGTACTTGCAATCTGTTTCTCATTACATAATTGGATGTGGCTAAAAACAGTTATCGTTAAAGGAATATGCACTATTCATGTACACCACTAGGGGAAATACCCTGAAAATATTAATCAGGTTATCATTTATGTTTAGGAGAGACACATTCAACCACTTGACAACCTGGTTAGAAGATGCCCGCCAGCATTCCAATTCCAACATGGTCATTATGCTTATTGGAAATAAAAGGTAAAAAGACTCTTTTAAAACTTTTTTGTGTAATGATGAAGACTGGATAGCTGTTTATGAGGTAACTCATAGAGTGCCTATCTTGTTCATTGTCCAAATATAAGTTACTGATTTCTTAAACTATAAAATTTTAAAAGTACTAAGATGTTTTAAAAATATAGATAATAAGTTTTATTGGAAATCATTATTATTTGAAATATTTTTTGTTGAAAGCTATACCTTAAAGAGTACTCTTAAGGAGTATTATCTGATTGGTATTTTAAAATAAAATCCACTGATTTGTTTAGGGGTTGGGTCACTATTCAATATTATCCAAAATACTTGTCAGTAGAAATAAAGATCTGGGCAGAACTTAGAAAAATGTTTTTTCCCCTTTTCAATGACCTAACGTGCATTTTATGAGTTAAGGCTTTATTGTAAAAAAATGAAAATACAAAAAATACTTGAATATCTTTGAAATACATGTGGATTCACGGTTATAGTTGTATTCAAGTATAAGATTTACTATACATTTTTTTTTACTTGCAATAAAGCTGTAAAAAAAAGTAATATAGCAAGTAAGTATTATACTGCATAGATTTTAAATGTTATTTTAATTGAGGTTTGATGTTAAGAGAAAACACAATAGGCCCCCCATGTACACACGAGGGATTGGTTCCAAGGTCCCACAGAGATAACAAAATCCTTTTAAGGTTAAGGTTATTGGAGGGAAGCTTTAGTCTTTGTAATATGGAAGTATTCATACTACCGTTCAATGACGAGGTTCTGAAATACTAAAAGGAGAATATTTGAAGAATAAAGAGAATTGTCATACTTTGATTCTGCCAGTGTTTTCCTGTGTCTGAAACAAGAAGGGGGACAGGCAACTTACTGCTGGTGGCTTAAATTTGGTTGCTGCCCATGAGAAGCTTATAGTCCAGTTGTGAAAAGAAAGAGCAAAGTATAGGAGTTCCCATTGTGGCTCAGCAGGTTACCAACCTGACTAGTATCCATGAGGACTCGGTTCAATCTCTGGCCTCTCAGTGGGTTAAGGATCTGGTGTTCCCTTGAGCTGTGGTGTAGGTCGCAGACTCGGCCTGGATCTGGCATTGCTGAGGCTGTGGTATAGGCTGGCAGCTACATATCCGATTTGACCACTAGCCTGGGAACTTCCATGTGCCATAAAAAACAAACAGCAAGAAAGAGCAAAGTATAATGTATGTATAAAGGTGTTTCTAATGATTATAATTAAAATGTGGTAGCTGTGGAAAGATGTTTTAGGGAAGAACCAAGGAGCAAGGGAAGAAGAATGTATGACATGCAAAGACTGAATGTAAATGAACAGAGATAAATGAAGGAATTATTGTTAGATGAGGGAGGTGAATTGGGGGAAACAGGGAATAAGCATTTTTTTTTTTTTTTTGGTCTTTTGTCTTTTGTCTTTTGTTGTTGTTGTTGTTGTTGTTGTTGTTATTGTTGCTATTTCTTGGGCCGCTCCCGCAGCATATGGAGGTTCCCAGGCTAGGGGTTGAATCGGAGCTGTAGCCACAGGCCTACGCCAGAGCCACAGCAACGCGGGATCCGAGCCGCGTCTGCAACCTACACCACAGCCCACGGCAACGCCGGATCGTTAACCCACTGAGCAAGGGCAGGGATCGAACCCGCAACCTCATGGTTCCTAGTTGGATTCGTTAACCACTGCGCCACGACGGGAACTCCGCTTGTCCAATTTTTTAATTAAATGAATTAAGCATTAGTAGGAGCCAGTAGAGGGCTTTGAGAAGGACAGTGACCTAGTCAGAATGACAGATAACATAGCTGTTTTAACGACGGCATTTGAAGTTGGCTATATAAGAAATAGGAAGCGGGAGTTCCTGCTGTGGCACAGCAGGTTAAGGATCCAGTCTTTGCTGTGGCTCAGGTCGCTGCTGAGCTGAGGGTTTAATCCTTGGCCCACACAGCGTTGCCAGAGCTGTGGTGTAGGTCACAGCTGTGTCTCAGATTCGATCCCTGGCTCAGGAACTTCCATATGCCATGAGTGCACCTGAAAAAGAAAAAAAGATGTATGAAAACCTATAAAGATGAAAGTTTTAAGAGAATAGTTTAGGAAAAAAAGGTATTTAAGTCATGAAAGCAGCTTAAATGGGATTAATGGAGGTGAAAAGGCACATCAACAATATGATTTTATACCTGGCAACTTAGGAAACAACCAAGGTAAAGAAGGGTGGTAAAACAGAAGGATGAATACTGAAGTGCCACTTCCTTTTTTCCCAAACAATCCCTTAAACCCACACATCCTTAACCCTCTTTGCTCAGATAACATTTGCAAACACAAGCATCATCAGAGATACTGGTAGGAGAAAATTGGGAATAACTGAATATCTCCAAATAAGGGATAGTTTAAAATATCTACAGCATGTGCATAAATACGCATATGCATAAAATGGAATAAAGGACAATTAAGAGAGGTCTTTTCTTGAAGATTTTGTGTAATTCAAAGCTGATTTTCTTTCAAGAATGATTGTCAGATGTGGGGGTGAATTTTAGGAGCGCATTCTTGTATCACTGTTGCTACCGTTCCTTACACCCCCACTTTTTATTCCTACTAGAATGTAAGCTCCATGAGGCAAGGATGGGTTGGATTTTTGTCTGTTTTGTTGAGTGGTCTGTCTCCAGATCCAAGAAAGGGCTTGGCACAGGAGGCCCCCAGGTTATAGTTAGATAAATTATCTGCGTCCAGTTATGCTATAATATTTGCAAACTGAGATTGCCTGCTTTTTATCTTCTCATCTTATCACTAGTATTTCATAGCATGGTCAACTGTAACTATTGACTTTATTTCCCAACAAAAAAGAAATTGGATACAAATAATATGTGTCAAGGCTATATGGAAGTACATGGGTATTATATTTTTCTCCATCCATTTTGTATGCTTAAAATATTTTATAATAGTAAAGTTTAAAATTTTTTACATGAAAAAAAAAATGGAGTTCCTGTCGTGGCACAGTGGAAACGAATCCGACTAGGAACCATGAGGTTGCGGGTTCGATCCCTGGCCTCGCTTAGTGGGTTAAGGATCTGGCATTGCCATGAGCTGTGGTGTAGGTCACAGACAGGGCTCAGATCCTGCATTGCTATGGCTCTGGCGTAGGCCGGAAGCAACAGCTCCGATTGGACCCCTAGCCTGGGAACCTCCATATGCACCGGTGCGGCCCTAAAAGGACAAAAGACAAAAAATAAAATAAAAATTTTTACGTGACATATCCTTGCAGTTCCCTTTGTAGTATTTTATATTAAACTTACTTTCCAACATTTCAGATTTTTAGGAGTGTTTTTATTTTTTTAGTACTTATACCACTGAATGAATGCTTAGATGGCATTTTATACATTGTAAAATATTTCTAAAGTATAATTGTGAAGGTTATAAAACAGTCACTAGAATCATTCACAGAAGTTTCAGTAGTAGAAACAACAGTGGCTAATAATGAGCTGCATATATAAATGGCAATCTTGTAAAACAATTGATAGTTTATCCAATCAGCCACTTTAAAATAATGCAGTTCCTGGTGAGTTTTATGAAGGTGAAACATTGACATTTCTTAATATTAGGTGAGCGAGACTTTAACATCTTTGTTTTGTATTGTCCTTAATTTATGTAATTAATATTTGCATAAAATAACACTATTGTTTACCGTGCACTCAGTAAAAATAATATTGTAAAAGATAGCAAAAAGACATTGGAAAATAACCCACCATGTAGTCAGTGAAAAAAAAGTAAAATATAATGCATAGTAGGTATGAGTAACTTCTAGTAAGGCAGAAACAGATTGTAATAATAAATGAGTGATATAGAATTATATTCACACTGCACCACAGTTCCTGTGTTACTGTATCCTCAGACTGTAAGGAAATGGTTAGGTGAATGGTGAATACTGTATGCACTTGATGGGATATGGTAATTAGTCATTAAAAATGATACCTATGGAAAAGATGTAATGACATAGATACTAACATTAAGCAAAGAAAATTAGGAGTTCCCATTGTGGCACAGCAGAAACGAATCTGACTAGGAACCGTGAGGTCGTGGGTTCAATCCCAGGTCTTACTCAGTGGGTTAAGGATCCGGTGTTGCTGTTGCCTCGAGCTGTGGTGTAGGTTGCAGATGCAGCTCGGGATCCTGCGTTGCTGTGGCATAGGCCGGCAGCTATAGCTCCGATTGGACCCCTAGCCTGGGAACCTCCATATGCCACAAGTGTGGCCCTAAAAAGCAAAAATAAAATAAATAAATAAATAAAAAGTAATTATAAAAAAAAAAGAAAGAAAATTAGGACACTGGAGTTCCCATCGTGGCACAGCGGAAATGAATCTGACTAGGAACCATGAGGTTGCGGGTTTGATCCCTGGCCTTGCTCAGTGGGTTAAGGATATGGCATTGCTGTGAGCTGTGATGTTGGTCACAGATTCGGCTCAGATCTGGCATTGCTGTGGCTCTGGCGTAGGCTGGCAGCAACAGCTCCAGTTAGACCCCTAACCTAAGAACCTCCATATGCTACGGGTGTGGCCCTAAAAAGCAAAAGAAGAAAAAAAGAAAATTAGGACAAAGTTGCAGATATAACATGGTCATGTAAACCAGATCACTTTGGGGTGGAAAAACATAATTTTACCTAAATTATAGATGTACATGTATAACAAAAACTCTGAAACAGTGGGTGATATACTCTGATATTTTCTATTTCTTTTTTTAATCTGATTATGCCTTCCTTACTAAAGTGGTTTTACAATTCACTGAGTTATGGAACAGTTTGAAAAAAAAACCTCTTTGAAAACTTTGGGCACAAATACACAACAAGGATATAAGATTTCCACTGACATGATTTATTGTAATACAGAATTGTAAATAACTTTGTCAAATGGAGAATTAAAAATAAATTGTGTTAGATTCATCCAGTAGAATATAATACAGCAGAAAAGAATTAAGAGACTAGATCTGTAGTATATTACAGAGATAAATCTGAAAAACAATGTTAACCGAAATCAACAAGCTGTAGTTCGATTAAGTACATGTGAATTTTTAAAAACATCTAAAAACACCCTCTCTTGTCTGGCTGTAAAAAAATCATGCATGAGAATGAAAACACCAAAAACAAAGTAATGCTTACCTTTGAGGTAAGAAGGAAGAGAGTGATCAGGAGCAGAGGTCATTCAGCTGTAACTACTGATTTTATTTCTCAACAAGAAAGAAATCTGATAAGATAATATGTGTCACATAAAATGAAATCTGTCAAAATAAAGTGTGTCAAGGCTAGATGAAAGTACATAGCTGTTAGATTATACTCCTTTTTTGGGCACTTAAATTTATAATAGTAAAGCTGAAAATTTTTTACAATAAAACACTTGAAGGAGACTGCTGCTTTTTTACCCCTACCTTAACCAATACAGTGATAAAAAGGAATGCCATATTTTTGTACAAAATTTCTAGCTTAGGCTTTTGTTTCTCTCTTTTTCCGTTTATAATTTTACTGGGAATTAAACCAACTGTGATAAATAATTACTGTTTCTGTAGTACTTTGACTTTTATTAAACACTTTCCTATTGCTTCTGAGCCTTGTGTGACTTATTTTCAATCGTATTCATAGAATATGTATTCATAGAAACTTAGTCTGGCTGAAAGGTGAGGAGATAGTGTAGTTTTGCTCTCCAGTCACTATGTTGAGTAAGATGGTTTCCTTCTTTAAGAACCCACTGTACTCAAAGGTAAGGTTTTGAACTAGATATTTTCTTTGGGTTTTTCTAGTCTTAGCATTTTCAGACTCTAACTTAGAATCTTTCTTTAGTTGCATTGTTAATTCTTTGAAACAAAGCAATGTGTACATTGACCCTCATCATATACAGAATAATGCAGTTGGCTGTGATGTGTCAAAAATTAATTGAAAGAATGGTCAACACAACTTTTGGTTTTGTGGTACACTTTCCACAGATGCCTCAAGTTGTAATATGTTGGTTGATAACTTGGCCCTTTCTTTCCCATGTTTAGTGATTTAGAATCTAGAAGAGAAGTAAAAAAAGAAGAAGGTGAAGCTTTTGCACGAGAACATGGACTTATCTTCATGGAAACTTCTGCTAAGACTGCTTCGAATGTAGAAGAGGTAAATAAGAAGCCTTTTAAAAATGTTCATCTTCTTAATAGAAATTTTTTATCTACTTTAATATACATTTGCTGATATATCACCCAGAAGCTCTTTGGTCATTGATAGTCTTTGAAAGTTGTAAAGTAGGAAAATTTCTTCTCTTTGAAATGGCTTGTGACATTCATCTTCTGTCAGACTCTTAAATTATATTTTGAGCCTTCTCTTGAAGCCAGAATGCTTTAACACATCTTTGTGTATACTTTCCCTAAAATCTTTTTTATGTTGCTTGGGAGGGGGAAAAAAAGAACACTAATGAAGTCTGGAAATGTTTCAAGACACTAAACATATGTAGCTGTTTGTATCCACTTCTACTTAACAGTGAAATTATTATATTACGGTTATGTAGCATTATAGAAAGCATGGGAATTATGCCATCTTTAATAAATAAAACTTGTAGTATCTCAGTTATTTTCATTGATCAACCTGAACTGTGAAAGTTTTCTGAACACACCATGTTCTTCTATGTTTTATGTATTTGGGTGTGGTATTTATTTACTGTACATACAGGAGTAGACAGTTAATCCTCTCTGTGGTAAATGCATTACTACATTCTCTTACTTCATAAAAAGCGAGACTAAGAAAATATGTTGTTTGCCCAGAGTAATGCTGGAGTTACCACCTTCTGCATAAGAATCTTAAGAGCAGCTGCAGAAAGGGGTTCTAGAAAAGCAAACGACTGGAGAATCTCTAGTTCTAAGGATAGCAGAGGACAGGGGTCCTAGGCTGCAGCTAGCACTGTGCCTTCAACATAGGAAAAAATGAGTAAATCTTTATTAAGAATGAAACTCATGCTGTGGCTCTGGCGTAGGCCGGTGGCTACAGCTCCGATTCAACCCCTAGCCTGGGAACCTCCATATGCCGCGGGAGCGGCCCAAGAAATAGCAACAATAACAACAACAACAACAATAATGCCGAGGGAGCGGCCCAAGAAATAGCAACAACAACAACAACAAAAAAAAAAAAAGACAAAAAAAAAAAAAAAAAGAATGAAACTCATAGCACTTCTAATTTATTACTGAGCCCAGAAATTGACTACAACAATTCAGCAGCATTAGTATTTTCACAGAGAAATTCCATTTTAGGTAAGATATCATTCTTGATGTGGTGCTCTGTGATGGTCCTTACTGTTTTTCCTACAGGCTCCAACTAATGTTTTATCTGTCATTGTCAATAATTACAACTTGATAACAAGAGTAATGTTCTACTTCAAACCCAGAGAGAAATCCATCCTTTGCTTAACTTGAAATAGACATATAAAGCTCCCTGTTTCAGTGAAGCATTCCTTTATTAGAGGTATTGGATTCAAAACCATAAGGGCCAACTTACTGTGGGGGTTTCATGACATCTGAAACACATCCTTATTGATTATTTACAATGGATTTTCTTGTTGCTTTTGAGAACCACGAAGCCAGAATTGTCTGTATTTTATGAAAAACCATACTGTGAAGTCAGGTGACAAGGCATCAAACTACTGAAAAGTAACTCTAAATTTCCAGTTTTGATTCTAATGCCTTTGTGTTCATTTTGCTTTTTTTTTTCCTTAAAGGGCCACGCTCACGTTATATGGAAGTTCCCAGGGCTAGGGGTCAAATCAGGGCTACAGCTGCTGGCCTGCACCGCAGCCACAGCAACACGGGATCTGAGCCACATCTGTAACCTATACCACAGCTCAAGGCAACACCGGATCCTTAACCCACTGAGCGAGGCCAGGGATCAAACCTTCATCCTCATGGATACTAGCTGGATTCATTTTCGCTGTCACAACAAGAACTCCCATTTTTATTTTTATTTTTATTTATTTATTATTTATTTTTTGTTTTTTTTAGGGCCACGCTCACTGCATGTGGAGGTTCCTGGGCTAGGTGTTGAATCGGAGCCACAGCCACAGCAACGCAGAATGTGAGCCACATCTGTGACCTACACCACAGCTCACGGCATTGCCGGATCCATAACCCACTGAGTGAGGCCAGGGATTGAACTTTTGTCCTCGTGGATGCTAGTCAGATGCATTTCCACTGAGCCACAACGGAAACTCCCCATTTTTCTTATTTTTAGCAAGCAACAGTAGATGTTTATTTGTAAGCAGCAAATTACTATTTCATTTTGCAAAACATTTAAATAAAATAAATACTTCATTTATGCTTTGATAGCACTTATAGAAATTATGTATCTGTGGTTAATAATAAAAATAATTGTTTAAATTTGGTCTAGGCAGGAATTTCCCATATTCATCAAGAACAGCACTTTTCTTGATCATGTAGATTAATTTGTCTCTCAGAAGCCAAGGATATTAAGAAGTAATTTTTTTTTTTTTTGTCTTTTTAGCTATTTCTTGGGCCACTCCCATGGCATATGGAGGTTCCCAGGCTAGGGGTCCAATCGGAGCTGTAGCCACCGGCCTATACCAGAGCCACAGCAACGCGGGATCCAAGCCGCGTCTGCAACCTACACCACAGCTCATGGCAACGCCAGATCGTTAACCCACTGAGCAAGGGCAGGGACCGAACCTGCAACCTCATGGTTCCTAGTCGGATTCGTTAACCATTGCGCCACGACGGGAACTCCCAAGAAGTGATATTTTTAAATTCTGTTTTTAAAGGATTCATAGATATGCATTATATAATGTAATCATTTGTGAGATTTTACCTAAAAAATAAAGATGTTTCATGATAAAATATTTTACAAAGGTAGAAGACCATTCTGTGATCCAAAAAGGGTGAAATCAAACCTATATCTCTTTACACAACTTAGAAACTGATTGAACATGAAAATGATAACCAAAGGACCCCTGGACCTGGGAAGATGGAGTGGACTCACTCTCACCAACCCTCCTGCTAAGCACAGTGTGACGCAAACACAGGAGACTCAGAGCTGGAGAGAAGAAGGCCAACCAGCTAGAGACCATGGGGCTTGAAGGATGACACAGCAGTGGTTTCCTTGGTTTTCTTTTTGCCTCAGATACCTCAGATTGAGTGCTAGCTAGAGAAACCCAGAAAGGCCAGGTGTGGGGCAGTAGGGGAGGAGCCTACTCCCCAGCTAAAGGACCAGGGAGGGTGCAGCAAGACAGCTCGGGGTGGTGGTGGGGGGGGATTCTCCTACAGCCAAACATCACAGAACAAATTAGGATGCTGCCTCTCCCATCAGCTGGCTGTACTGAGGTTTTTTCATGTTCCTCGTCATTCCCTGCAGTAGTGGTGTCAGAGGGAGCCAGCTGAAGCGTAGCTTTAAGAAAGATCGAGAGTCGTAACATAGTACCCAGAATGTCCAGGTTTCTATAGAAAATCACCACACCTAGAAGTACGAAGATCTCAAACTGAGTGGAAAAAAAAGGTAATCAGTAGATGCCAACAGCAAGATGACAAAGATGTTAGAATTATCTGACAAATGATTTTTTTAGGCAACCATCATAAAAAAAAAAAATGCCTCAACAAACAAATTTAGGAGCATGTCTGAAACAAAAGAAAAAATAGTCTCAGCAAAAGAAGTACAAGATGGAACTTATAAAACTGAAAAATATAACAACAAATTTAAAACTCAGTGGATGGAATCAACAGCAGGATGAAGGGGACAGAGGAAAGAAACAGTAAACTGGATGGTAGAAAAATAGAAGCTACTCAGTCTAAACTACGGAGAGAAAGTAGAGTAGAAAAAAAGTGAGCAGAGCCTCAGGTCCATGTGGGGCTCTAACTAAAGCTGTAATGTTGTATTATCAGAGCCTGAAAGGAGAGAGGAAAGAAGACAGCTCTGAGAAAGTATTCACAGAAGGAATGACTAGAGACTTCTCCAGTGTGACAGACCGTAAAAACCTATGGATTCAAGTAGCTGAGCGAACTCCAAACAAGATAAACCTAAAAAATCCACACCAAGACAAACTTCTGTCCACAATCAAATCTCAGAAAGCTAAAGACAAACGACTGTAACAGAAAAATAAAAATCATTTAAAGAAAAAACGAAAGCTAAAGACAAAAGAAAATCTTTTTTGAAAGCAGTGAAAAAGATTTCCTTACCAGTTCAAATGACAGACATTTTTCATCAGAAACTGTGGAGGGCAGTTCCCATTGCAGCTGAGCAGTAAAGAACCAGCTAGTGTCCATGAGGACGCAGGTTCGCTCCCTGGCCTCACTCGGTGGGTTAAGGATCCAGTGTTGCCTTGAGGTGTGGTGTAGTTCACAGGTGTGGCTCGGATCCCACATTGCTGTGGCTGTGGGTAGGCAGGCAGCTGCAGCTCAAATTTGACCCCTAACCAGGGAACTTCCGTAGGCTGCAGGTGTGGCCTGAAAAAGAAGAAGAAAAGAAAGAAGGAAATGGTGGAGGCCAGAAGGAAATAGCACATTTTTCAAGAGCTGAGAAGAAAAGAACTTTCACTGCACAGTGGTAGAACCAATAAGAATATCTCAGGAATGAAGGGAAATGACAACATTTTCAGAAGAAAGGAAAAGCAAGAATTTATCAGTAGCAGATCTACCATGTAAGAGTGGCTAAAGACGTTATCTAACAGAAGTGAATTGATAGGGAGTTCTTGTCGTGGTGCAGGGGTTAACTAATCCGACTAGGAACCATGAAGTTGCAGGTTCGATCCCTGCCCTTGCTCAGTGGGTTAACGATCCGGCGTTACCGTGAACTGTGGTGTAGGTCGCAGACACAGCTCGGATCCCGTGTTGCTGTAGCTCTGGCGTAGGCTGGCGGCTACAGCTCCAATTAGACCCCTAGCCTGGGAACCTCCCATATGCTGCAGGAGCGGCCCAAGAAATGGCAAAAAGACCAAAAAAAAAAAAAAAAAAAGAAATGAATTGATAAAAGAAAGAGTCTTGGAAGAGGGAATACTAGTAACCAAAAGTATGAATAGTTATAATAGACTTTTTTCTTAAAGCCTTTAAGTCTTAAATTACATTTGACACTTGAAACAAAGCTGTAATGTCAGATATGGTTCTCTGTGTACTATAGGAAATACCATAAAACTGTGGCAGAGAAGGGGACAAAGAGATAGCAAGGGAGGCCACGTTTCTACACTTCACATGATTTGGTAAAATGACAACACTAGTGGACTGTGTTAAGTTTTACACACACACATATGTATAATGCAATACTCAGAGCGACTACTAAAATATATACAAAGAGAAACACTAAAAAACAATAGTAGATAAATCAATATAAAATTCTAAAAAATGTTCACTTAACCCTTGGGGTGGGGGGAACAGCAAGCAAAAGAGTTCCCTGGTCGCTCAGTGGGTTAAGGATCTAGCATTGACACAGCTGTGGCTCTGTTAACTGCTGTGGTTTGGGTGTGATCCTTGGCCCGTAAACTTCCACATGCCGCAGGTGTGGCCAAAGAAAAGAGTTTAAAAAAAAAAAGAAGATGACATGAAATAAAGGTATACAACTCAAAAAGGAAGAAATAAAAATTCATACTTGCGGATGGCATGCTTGCCTCTGTAGGAAATCCCAAAGAATTTACAAAATAACCAGAGCTAAAAAGTGAGTTCTGCAAGGTTACAGGATACAAGACAGATATATTTAAAAATCTACTGTATTTCTATAACCCTTCAGTGAACATCAGAATTTAAAATGCAATATTGTCTATAATCACAAAAAGAAAATGAGCTCCTGCCATGGCACGAAGGGTTCAGCAGCAGCTTGGGAGCACTGGGATGAGGGTTCATTCCCCAGCCCAGCACAGTGCATCCGGCATTGCTTCGGCTTCATTCGTGCAGGAGCTCCATATGCCTCAGGGCAGCCAAAAGAAGAGAAAGAAAATGAAATACTTAGGTACAAATCAGAAATGCCATGTTTAGGACTTGTATGGTAAAAACTACAAAATGCTGATGAAAGAAAATTAAAGAAGATCTAAATAAATGGAGAGATTGGAACCTAGTATTCATACACAACCTAGTAATGATGTCACTTCCTCCATAAATTGTTATATACAGATTTAACCCAATTCCTATCAATCTAATCCCAGTAAAATTTTTTGTAATTATCTGATACTATGTATTGAAAGGCAGAGGAACTAGAATAGCTGAAACAACTTTGAAAGCAAAGAATAAAGTAGGAGGAATCACTATTTAATTTCAGGTCTCATGTAGCTGCAGCCATCAAGACTGTGTGATATTGGCGAAGGCAGAGATGTATCAGTGAAACCACAGAGAGAACCACAAATAGACCCATGCAAGTACACCCAACTGATTTTAACAAAGGGGCCAAACCAGTTAACAGTGGAAGAAATCTGTTTCAGCAAATGGTGCTCTAGAAATTGAACATCCATAAGCAAAAAAAAATAAAATGGACCTAACCACACACCTTGTACAAAAAAAACTAACTCAAAACTGATCATGGTGGGAGTTTCCTCTGTGGCACAGTGGAAACGAATCTGACTAGAAACTGTGAGGTTGCAGGTTTGATCCATGGCCTCGCTCAGTGGGTTAAGGATCCAGTGTTGCCATGAGCTGTGGTGTAGGTCACAGATACAGCTCAGATCCTGTGTTTCTGTGGCTGTGGTGTAGGCCGGTAGCTATAGCTTCAATGGACCCCTAGCCTGGGAACCTCCATATGTGGCTCTAAAAAGACAAAAGACCAAAAAAAAAAAAAAAAAAAAAAAAATAATCATGGAAGTTCCCTCATGGTGCAGTGGGTCAAGGATCCAGCATTGCCACAAGCTATGACATCCGTCATGGATGTGGCTCTGGCATAGGCTCCAGTTCTGATTCTGATTCAGCCCTTGGTTTGGGAACTTCTGTATCCTGAAAGTGTGGCCATAAAAAAAAAATAAAAATAGTGCAATAAAGAACTTTCAGAACTTAATAGAGTTCTCATTGTGGCTCAGCAGATTAAGAACCCAATTTGTGGAGTTCCCATCGTGGCTCAGCAATAACGAACCCAGCTAGGATCCATGAGGACATAGGCTAGCAACGCAGCTCCAATTCGACCCCTAGCCCGGGAACTTCCATATGCCATGGGTGTGGCCCTAAAAAAGCCGGGGTGGGAGGGGGACCCAAATTAGTATCCGTGAGGACTCCGGGTTTGATCTTTGACATTGTTTCTCAGTTAAGGGTTCAGTGTTGCTGCAAGCTGCAGTGCAGGTCACAGAGCTTCGATCTGGCATTGCTGTAGTTGTGTAGCTCTGGTTCGACCCCTAGCCCAGGAACTTTGGTATGCCACAGATGCAGCCCTAAAAAAAAGAAAAGAAAACCTCAATAGTAAGGAAACCATACAGTTCAGTTAGAAAATGAGCAAGAGACATGAGCAAATGTTTCATCAAAGAGGATATATAAATGGCAAATAAACACTTGAAAAGAAATATTTAGCATCACTAGCCATTAGAGAAATGAAAATTAAACCCTCCATGAGATACCACTACACACTTACCAGAATAGATACAGTGAAAAATAGTGAAAACACCAAATGCTGGCAAGGATGTGGCGAAGCTGGATCACTCATTTATTGCTGATGGGAATTTGAAAATGCTGTAGCCACTCTGGAAAACAGTTTGGCAATTTCTTTAAAAACTGGATGTGCAGCTATCACATGACCTAGAAATTCCACCCTGGGCATTTATCCCAGAGAAATGAAGACCGATGTACACACAGAAACCTGAACACAGTTGTTGATACCAGCGTTACTCATAATAACCAAACACTGGAAACAACCCAGATGTCTTTGAACAGATGAATAGTTAGACAAAGTGTATGGTCCATCCAGCACCGTGGACAACTACTCAACTCAGCAGTTAAAGGGGACAAGCTGTTATTACCTGCAACAACCTGGATGAATCTCCAGAAAGTTATGCTCAATGAGTTAAGTCAGTCCCAGAAGGTTGCACACTGTATGATTCTATTTATATGACTTGACCGAAATGACAAAATTAGAGAAATGGAGAGCAGATTAGTCATTTCTAGTGTTAAGCAGGGTGTCAGCGTGGAAGAGGAAGTGGGATGGTTATAAAGGCAGCATGAGGGATCCTTGATAATGGAAATATCAAGAATATTGTATGTACTGGTTTACTCAGCATAATAGATTCACCATGAAGGATCTGTTGGGGCAGAGAAGGGCCAAAGTGGTGTTAGAGAAAAATGCACAGGATAGCCCTCCTCAGAGGGGAATCTAAATATCAGTAACACCAGCTAGAATTGTAAGATGCAGTTAAAACCGATGAAGTGTGATACCAACAACTCAGCATAATTCATTTTGTAGTAGGTAGGATGGTATGTATTTTGATATTTAAAAAGCTTCATTTCATTGACAACCGGGGGGGGGCGGGGGAGTGAAGACAGTAAGTCCTGTTGCAAGAGGACATCACTTTGATTTTATGGGCTGTCTCTGACCTGTGAATCCCACAGTGAGCATCCTCTCCTCTTTCAGGCTTGGAGCCAAGTACACTGTGTTTCTAAACCATACTGTCCTCTTTCTCCTTTCCATCTCAGGCCCTACTAACACCTTCATTTAGCACTGCTCTCCTTATATCTTGGACTTACTATTTTCCTTTAACTCTGATGTGCCAGCTGTTTTGCTCTTACCTGAGTTTATGCTGCTGATCTTCAACAGGGATATGAAGCTAAAAATGGCACCCAAGACTATACTTTAAATTTTTTTTTTTTTTGAAAATTATCTTCTAAAGAGTTTATTTATAAAAATAAAATGATACCCTAGTCTGCCTAAACTAGATATTACTTATGGAGGTAGAATTTCTCAGTTAAGAGCTACTATTTAATAATAGATGGATATCATTTTATGTTTATAAAATCATATATAAGATTAATACCATACACAGACTATGAATATGCAGACATTATATACATACAAACATAGAAAGCTCTCTCCATATAAAATCTCTCTGTAGTAACAGACTGCTATGGTACACAAGCATTTATGTTTGAGTATGTGTGTTTCTAAACTGTAAATTATAATTTCCAAATTAAAAGTTAAAGTAAGAGAATTCATCCCTCCTACGAAGTGGATTTTGGTCAGTTTTTTACAACCTGAGATGACCCCAAACATGGCTATTATCATTCATCCTATTTGTTACTCACTGAAGAAATACACCCTTAAATGTCATAGTAGAAGTATACCCCAGAATTCATCTCCTAAATGTCAATGAAATGAAGAAGCCAATTTCAGGGTTCCCATTGTGGCTCAGTGGGTTAAAAACCCAACTAGTATCCATGAGAGTGTGGCGTTTTTGTTTGTTTTGTTTTGTCTTTTTTTTTTTTTTTTTTTTTTTTGCCATTTCTTGGGCCACTCCCACGGCTAGGGGCCAAATCACCACAGCCACAGCAACATGGGATCCAAGCCACGTCTGCGACCTACACCACAGCTCACTGCAACGCCGGATCCTTAACCCACTGAGCAAGGCCAGGCATAGAACCCACAACCTCGTGGTTCTTAGATTCATTAACCACTGAGCCACGACGGGAACTCCGAGAATGCGGGTTTGATCCGTGGCCTTGCTCAGTGGGTTAAGGATCCAGCGTTGCTGCAAGCTGCGGTATAGGTCACAGGTGTGGCTCAAATCGGCATGTCCATGGCTGTGATGTAGGCTGGCAGCTGCAGCTCCAGTTCGACCCCTAGCCTGGCAACTTCCAGATGCCGATGGTGTGGCCTTAAAAAGAAAAAGGAAAAAAAAAAAAAGGCCGTTTTCAACCAGTATTTTTGTCCAGATGGTAATTCGTAGGAGACTGGAACTCATTCTTTACATTTTCAATTCCTGTTACTGATTTTTAAACTTGCTATTTGGATGCTATACACATATACTTGAGTGCATGGCCTATGGAGGAACCCACGTATTTAGTTGTCATTTTTTCAAGCAGTGTCCATGCTGAACTCACAGGGCATCTATAGTGTCATTGCAGTCTTGACTAGGAAAGTGACCTTTAGGCTCGTTTACCTCTCGTTGGCAAAAAAGATTATTTTGACCTCTGTTTTACTAAAGATTTTGCTGTTAAGGAATTAAAGACTCAACCCTCTGACCAGCAGTAAATGTTTTTTTGTTGTTGTTGTTGTTGTTATTGTTGCTATTTCTTGGGCCGCTCCCGCGGCATATTGAGGTTCCCAGGCTAGGGGTCCAATCGGAGCTGTAGCCACCGGCCTATACCAGAGCCACAGCAACGCGGGATCCGAGCCGCGTCTGCAACCTACACCACAGCTCACGGCAACGCCGGATCGTTAACCCACTGAGCAAGGGCAGGGACCGAACCCGCAACCTCATGGTTCTTAGTCGGATTCGTTAACCACTGCGCCACGACGGGAACTCCAATGTTTTTGAATATTAGTTTGACTTCCATTTTCAACTGAGGCCTGAAGGTTGGTGAGGACATCAAGGTAGCACGCCTGCCTGCTAACTGCCCGGCTCCCCGTTGGCCACACGCCTGCTCGGCTGCCAGCCCCTGGCCGTTCATTCCAGAACCACAGTTTCGTTTATTGTCCCAGTCTGCAGGGTTCCAGGAAGGTGTGAGCCCAGTGGTCTCTCCTGTGACACACGGAGGAGTTAGTATCGGGGTTACGAGACGCTCCAGTGCCTGACCTCTGGTGGTCTTGATTAGGCACATGGATGGCAGCGTTTAGAAGGGGGTCTGCTAAGTGGAGACGTCTTTCAGGAGTCTTTTCAAATGAAGAAGACATATCTAGTGCCTGAAATATTAAGGCGGCTGTGGAGTGGTGTGGCACGTTGTCAAAGTTCTTTCACAGAGCACGCGAACCCAGGCGCGTTGGGCATCCGTTCCCACACGGTAGAGACTAGCTGTACTGAGGGTTAGCCTGGCCTGCTTTGAGGAGCACGAATTAAAACCATGGCTCCTGCACGGGGTTCTGTGGTCAGACGAGTTTAAGAGGAGCTAGAGTCCATGCCCCCTTTAAAAAACCAGAATTCGCAACAGTGTATTCGTTTCTAAAAACCCACTGTTAAAAAACTTGACTTCTTTTTAACCCAGAGGTTTCCAAATGTGATTTAGCCATACCACCCCCCACCTAAAGAAACAATGGAATTGTAGTGGGGTGCATAGTATCCAAAAGACAGATACCCTTGCTAATTCTCTTACTTCATGGTAACATGGAGTTTGCAGTGGGGGAATGGGGACTACATTTTTCTTAAGCTCAGAGTATCTCGTAAAAATATTTTTTTTCGAAATCAGGAAGTTCCCCTTGGCATAGTAGGTCGAGTTTCTGGTACTGCACGCAGGCTGTAACTACAGCACGGCTTTAGTCCCTGACCTGGGCCCTTGCACATGCCCTGGGTGCAGCTAAAAAAATAATGTATATTTCCAAATCAGTTGTATATAGAACAGTGCTTGTCAAACATGAATGTGCTTTCTCATCACCTAGGAATCCTGTTAAGATGTAGCTCCTGACCCAGTAGGCCCAGTTGGTCTGGGGTGTGGCCAGAAAGTCCACATTTGGAGCCGGCTTACAGGATGATGTCAGTGCTGTGACCGGGGCGCCCCCTGAGGAGTGGGCAGGCTGGGAAGTCAGTGGGCTTTTCACTAACAGGAGAGGCCAGTAGAACGCTATCCTTTCCCAGCTCCACAGACATTATTTCTTCAGATCGTCTAGTCAGCTTTGTCCTCTCCTCTGCCGATTCCTGGCTTTCAGCATAGAATGCCGTCGTCATCGTTTCACCCATCCTAACAGCAAAAGCTCTCAGGCCCTCTTCTCCTGGGTATGTTCTCTTCTAGTTTCTAGTAAGATCTACCTCTGTTTCCTCTTTCTTTTTGTGCCTCCTTTCACAGTCTGACTTCCTCCATCACAGCCCTGGACCTCCTGGTTGCCTCACCTACAAATGCTTTTCTTACCTTGAAGGGTCCCTTGGGTTTATCTGATGCTTTGAACCACTCTTCTGTAAACTTTTAGCTCCATGACACTGTCCTCTCTCTGCCTCTCTAGCCTTCCAGACTCTTGACCCTCTCTTTTTTCCAGTTGAAATGGCACTTAAATCCAGGAATAGCCTTCTTAGGCTGTGTGTTCAGCTCCACCCTGACCACTTGTCCCTGCGCAGTTCTGCATGAGTGGGTCTTGGACTGTCCCAGTTTAACGTGCAGACTACATGGGACAGCCTGTCTCTGCTCTCGTGTACAGACGATCACTGTCCTGTATCCTAGAACGTTCTCTTTTCCGACCCTTTACACTATTTCTTCAGTTAATATGGATCACTTTCCACATGTGTATTACTATTTCTGGTGTTAAATCTCTCTCCAGATTGTCCTCTTCTGTGACTCCATCCTGATTGGATGCCCTGTTTTCATTTTTCAGTCCTCTCTGCTGTTGCCTGTTAAGATCTTTCTAAAGCTGAGTGTCACTCTCCAGCTTGATGAAATCCATGCAGTGGTTCCCCGCAGCGTCAGAATCAAGCTCCTTAGCTTGGAAGACAGGCCCCTGTTTTTTGCTACCTCCCCCGTGCCCTCCCTGGTAAACCTAGGGCTTGTCGGCTGGTGGTGTTCCTGACCCCTTTGATAGAAAGTCTTCTCTGCCCTTGAGACGCCCTTCCTTCCCACCTGAACTTCGGGTACAGCCACTCTAGTCCCTCCTCTTGGGCTGTGCTGAGACACACGACCTCCACCACCCACAGGGTCAGCACGTGGGCACGCTTTTCTCCAGGCACGTATTTATCGTAGCTCCCCGTCATGACCCTCCTTTTTCACATTGGCTCATTATAAGGACAAAATTCCTTGAAAATACAGACTATCTTTTCATCTCGGCATCCCCAACACCTAGCACAGTTTCTCCCCCACACAGTAAAAAATGTTTGGATGGTGAAGTCTTTGCTTAATTACTTTAACCTCACTTCTCTTCCTGCAGTCTTGAATCAGCTCATGCCTTGCTTCCATTTGTCAGCTTGTAGGTGGAATTCTGTCCTAAACCGTCTTTGCCCTAAGCATTCTAAAGCCTAGGAGATTTTTGAAAACACAGGTGAACAGATTGGCTTCTCCTTTGATGGGGAGCTCCCTCCATAGCTGCCTGGGGTCTTTGTGGTTTCACAGGGTTTTTTTAGACCCAGGAATAACTGTAGCAAAAATTCTGGCAGGCTAGGAAAAGTACTCCTTCCCAAAAGCCACAGGCCAACTTTTTAAAAGGGGTTTCAATACTCCCAAAGTGATATATTTACTTTATAATTCCTTCCCTGTTTGTCTCTATATCTTTTCTCTCTAAATTAAAATTTCATTTCCTCAGAGTTGTACATTCCAAAAACTTAGAGTAGTATATACTCTCTAGGACCTAAAGGTGATTGTGGTATGAATAATGGTGAAACATTCTTTGTCAAACAGTGTCACTTTGTCAATCTCTTAGGCATTTGATGGGCAATTTTTCCCTATATTCATCAATTTTACTTAAAATTAAGTGTGGAGATTTATGTGAAACCAGAAAACTATATGAACATCAAAATTTTTTGAGGGAAAGATTAGTTATTAAAAATATCTTAAACTATTGAAACAAATCAGAACTGGAAATTCCTGGCTTAACTGCTCAAGTACTTAAGATATAGCCATGATGATAGCTGAAAATATAGCCAATTTACCAGAAGACAGATTGCTGTAAACTGCCAAGCCCTCTGACCTGACAGGACCAGTGGATTTCTGTGTCCAGGGGAAAAACACATGACGATAAGACTTCTGTAACTAAGAAACCAGTTCCAAGGCCCCTAGTTAGTACTTGTGTCCTGTCCTGGTGCTTGGAAATCTACAGGCCGAATTTGCAGTGGGAAGACATCATCCTTGCCTTGGGCTCCGTTGTAAGTGGTGGAACAGGTGTTTTTGTAGAGCTGGAATGTGGCTATAAACTGAAGGCTTTGTTGTCTCCTTAACCCTGTTCTCAGTATTGTGGGTACCACAGGGCTTTTCACTGGAAATCTGACCTGGCTTATCAAGGCTTCCAGCATCCCTTGAGGGCAGCTTAGTGTAATAAATATTTACTCCTCCCTCCCGCAGGTTGCAAGGCTCTCAGTTTCTCCACCTTAAGTTTGGCCATCACTCCAGGGCAGTTCAGGGATGGTCCAAACCAAACTAACTTTGAAAGTTACATGCATTTTCTCTACATCTAAACCAGGGTAGCTAAACATGTCTGAAGAAAATCATGCTGTTACATGCATGTCACACACTTACACACTCACACAGCCAGCTCCCAGGACTTTCCCATCAGCATTAGAGTTCTGTGTGTCTAAAATAATCTCTTCATTCCCTCCTCGAAACTTGATTTTCTTCTTTTTTTTAATCTCAGTTTGAAGCATACCCTTCCCACTCAGTCACATAAGCCAAAAATGGAGTCATCCTTAAACACCGTATCATTCTTAGCCTGTTCTTCACCCAGTCCTGTTAAATTCTCCAAAGGAGGCAATCCATTCTAGTTGCCACTATTTTAATTTATCGGCCTTCATTTTTTACCTTGATTATTATTCTAAACCCCTTCCTGGCCTTCCTGTTGCTGACCTTGCCTCCGTAGGTTTTCATTCTCTGAACTACCTTCTGACTTTGTCTCCCGCCTGCTTCCTGCCTGTCCTCAGCTTCCAGTGTAACTGAGCTTTAAATCTGCCTCTGTCCAGAATGCTCTTTCCTCTCCTTAATTTCCCTCATAAATAGGTAGGAGTATACTTAGCCTTTAGGTCTCTTCACGGGGCTTTTTCTCGTGACAATTTTTCTACTGGCAGAAGTGGTTATATGCCATGTTACCCTTCTAAACAACTATTGTGGACGTGTTAGTGCTATGTTCCAATTTGGGTTTACATCTATCCTGTGCTACCACGTCCTTGAGGTTTTATAAAGACATTCATTTCCCAGAGTATACAGTTGAGTATGCTCAGTGCCTGGTACAAACCAGGTACTCCATAAATGCTGGTTGAATGGGATAACTAAATTACCGAGGAATTAAACATGTCTGTCTGTTACCTCTGACAGAAGGAGAAGAAGAAAGTTTGTTAAATACTATACCCGCAAACCTTTCTAACCTAGTAGTTCCAGGTCCCCCTCCCACCCCACCCTTTATTTCCCTGGTGAAATTGATCAGGATTTGTTTAAGCTACACCTTTCCTTAATAAGCATTGGCTGGTGATGGTGATTTTTGTAAGAGAAGGAAGGACACAAAGGATGTAACATGTATTTTGTACTTGCAAAAATAATCCTAGCAATTTGAAATAATTTCTGGCTAGGCTTTGCTTTTTAGGGCCACACCAACAGCTTATGGAGATTCCTAGGCTAGGGATTAAATCAGAGCTACAGCTGCCAGCCTACACCATAGCCACAGCAATGCAGGATCTGAGCCACGTCTGCAACCTATACCACAGCTCACGGCAACACTAGATCCTTAACCCACTGAGTGAGGTCAGGAATCGAACCCGCAACCTCATGGTTCCTAGTCAAATTTGTTTCCACCACATTGCTATGGGAACTCTTAGCTAGATGTTTTTTAAAGGCTATGAGAAATATGTGATTTTATGTTCACTTTTAACAGCAGCATAAGCAAAGTAAATGCAAGTCCTTAGTTGTCCTAAAGATAATTGATCCTAATAAAGACAAGATACATGTGGGCAGAATGTCTTTACCCTGTTTCTGCTACAGTCGTACAGGGTCTTGGGCCCATCATTCCTCCCTTTGCAGAGGAAATGACGAGAATAGGGGAGGCCGTGGAAAATGTGAGGGAGGGGGGAAATGGCTGTCCCTCCACTGGGCTCCCCTCCAGCCTGCCTCACCCCCAGGAAATGGCCCCTGTGGGATGTGCAGGAATATGGTTTGAAAGCTGTTGTATTGGATGGTGTGTGTGTGAGGCCTCTCCCCTGGAAGCTACATCAGATAGAATCAGAACATCTTCAGTCACAAAAATTTGAAGACGCTTCATGTTTAAACTGCTTCATCGTGAATTCTAGTCTGATGTCCTTTCCACAAGGCTTTCCTATCTCTGCATCATATCTAAATCTTAGTACATTTTCTTTAGGGCTCACTGTACACATTGTGTGTGGCTAATTTACGTTTTGATGTTCAGTTTTATTTAATCACAGTATTTGAATGCACTGAAGAGTGTGGCTCACATGCAGCCACTTCTTCCGCTGCTGGTCCACATCATTGCATGGGGCGGTGGTGAGGGCTGATGGGGCTTACATTCATCCTCCAGCAGTCTGCACTGGGCACCATTATTACCCTCACTTTACAGAGAGGTGAAGTCCCAGCAACACATGTGGTAAGATGTGGCACTGGGCTGTGACCGAAGACAGCAGGTTCAGAGCCCCACCTTAGCCATACTGCTTATAAACACCGTAGCCAGCCATTCTGTTGATGAACAGCTACAACTTCAACCCACAAAGTTAATGTCCTCATTTTTTGTTCATACCTTGAATTTCTTTTCAGAAATAATGAAAACCTGTGTAAATCATTTAGCATAGTGACTGGCCATAGTAGGTACTTGCTAAACTATTGGTTTTTATAAGATTTGGCAAATGGACACCTATAATGTCCATAGCATTGATTAACAGTTAAGAAGAGAAGTTTAAATAGCAATCTAGTTCTGAATTTCCCAGTCTCAGAGAGAACTAAAGGGTCACATACTTTACAGGGCACTTTGCTCTTTAGCATCTAGTCAAGATTTATAAATAAAACCAAGATACTTCGATTTATTTTGAAGTCTTACCTAACAGATACTGTAATTTTTATCTTGCCACCAGGTGGCAGCATGTCACACAAGGAAACAATTTAAATGCTATTCTGTTGTAGACAATTTATTTTCAGTATTTTTCCTTAGAAACTATTAAGTCATAATAAAAGTACAATACTCATGTTCCTCTTTGCCTCTGTCCTCTCTGGTCGGCTGCGAAGGCCCTCACAGCACATTGTCCACGGCCTCAGCTGGACCTGCCTCAGTCCTGCACCTGCCGCTGAAATTTCAGCCCTTGTGCTTGGTTCTCCTGCCTGAGTTGTTTCCATTCAGCAGCTGAAGAACTCCCTTCTCCTTCTCCCTGTACTTGCCCTAGTACCCAGAGAAGTGCCAAATCTTGGGAACAATTTAATAGGCGCCCTTGGGTAAAGGGCAGGTGGTGGGTAGGCTCCACATCCAGTTGTGTCCTTGCTGAGTATTGTTTGAATTTTAAATGTTTATAGTTCTTTGTGGTTATGTTTATTTTCATTTGTGCTGTGAAGAACCTACTTAAGTTCAGGTGTTATCAGAACAATTCAGATAACTGCTGCCAGGGCTTGAAAGATTAGTGTCTGAGGTGAAAGGCAATTAATGGCTAATGAAGGTAAAGGACTGAACATGGCAATTAATCAAAGTAGGATGGGGAGAGCTACTGGAAAAGCAGAGAGAGAGTGAGGCTTCAGAAAGGGCGTGCAGCGCTGTGTAAGAAGGCAGGAGGCGCACCAAGGTGAGCTGCTGCAGGGAAACCTGTTTATGCTTCCTGATCGTGGATCTGCCTAGGTTGTATTTTTTACAGGGTTGCTGATAAAATCCTTTCACTTCACTTTCTCAGCAGATATTTTTTCCTATTCTAGAACTTACTAATATTCAGATCTGACTATCTTTGAAACGTGGGGTATAGGTGAATATATTGTTTATAATTCTAACTAGCGTGTCACAAAACCCGCAGTGATCTTTAGGATGTCAGAGTTTTTAAAGTATTGTGGTCATTATCCATTGCTAAAAATTTTTTGCAGTTAGCCATCATCTTGCTTCATTTTTCTGATAGTATGGAAATAATTATTCCAGATAAATAAATTGTTACAGAATCTTAACCCTGGTAAACACCAATACTTGTAAGAATACTGAAGGCACTTCAGGAACATATTCTGTATTGTTTATACTAAAGAGCCATCCATGAGCCTCTCTGGACAACTGGGACCACCTCTGCTAACATATACTTGGTGCGGTGCAGTGCGGTGCTATCTGGCCGGCATGCCACCCACCACTGCATGCACGAGCACACACACACATCCCCACTGGCCACTCACAGACATGCCCTCACATCCGTTCTCCTTCCCTTCCTCCTCCCCTCCTTCTCATAATTTGCTTCTGTAACCTGGGGAATAGAAGAAGTACGACTAGTTAAAATGATGTCTAAAATTGGAAGGAATTCAATTTAAGACTGTCCTATTAAAATCTGAGCTTTAGTGTAGACCTTGTAATATCTATTTAGTTAACTTATTTTGCTGATTTCTTCATTTTTTGAATCTGTGTTTTAAAGGTATTTCAGGTTGTTACATCTCTACCTTGAAAAATGTATGTGGAGATTAGTTTTTAGTGACTGGAGTAAAATGAGCAATGAAAGAAAATTCTAGCCAATTATTGTAACAGATACATATCTCTCACCTTTGAGTCTTTGAAGTGCTTTGCAGCTTTAGTGGACAGTTACTGTCTGCGACACCCAAGGCTCTTATCTTAGAAGTTTCATTTGATCTCTAATAAGTCTTAATAGTACTCGGTTAATATTTATTATATTTGGGAACCATAACCACACAATTTTTTTTTAAAGGCCCACACCTGCAGCATAGGAGGTTCCCAGGCTAGGGATTGATAATCAGAGCTACAGCTGCTGGCCTACACCACAACTGCAACAACGCCAGATCCTTTAACCCACTGAGCAAGGCAAGGGATCGAACCTGCATCCTCATGGATACTAGTTGGATTTGTTACCAATGAGCCATGACGGGAACTCGGATAACCACACGCTTTTAAAGCAAGTGTCCTAATCTCTATATTTGTCATATTGGGTTTCAAACCCTGAGGACTCATTAAAATTGATCATTAATTAATCACTTAGTAACACGTATTAAATAGTATGTAGATAAAGCAATTCATTTGTATAGTATCCTCTCTCTATATTATAGAGATATACATGCTCAGAGGAGTGGAAAATATTTTATTGCAGTGTCTTTACTATGTAATCAGAGATTTGAATGACAAGTAAATGTAGCATTGCCCGAAGACTGTTTCATTGAGAGGATGGGAGCTAGAAAAGGAAAGATAATCATTTGTTATATTGAGTTGTAACAGAGTTAGTTGTATGTCTTTCAGAAATACTTCTTAAGACCATTGGGTACAACTGTTCTTAAAGGTGCTTAAAAAGTATTAAATACTATTTAGATAATAAAATTAGTAGTGACTTGGGAAATTTAGCATAAAGAAAAATACAGCTTTTTTAAGCCACTTTTTAAAGTGATTCATCAACAAATTAGCAAAAAGTCAATTTATTTACATCCTTTGGCACATGTAATGACTTTTATAATATAAATGCTTGTTCATATGAACTGATAACTCATTTATGGGACCTTGAAGTCTGTCACATGTTCTAGTGAAATGTACACGTGGGAGCCCGTTAAGTTATTCCAGCCCTCTGAGTTGATCAGTCTGTTGACTTCAGTATTTAGTTAGCTTGGTTTCTCAATCCCTCACTGTTAGTAACATGTTACTTGAAATAGAGTAAAGTTTTTCCTAATTTATAAGGATATCCTCAATTTTGAGGATTGTGAATCAATTCATAGTTGGCTAAAGGCCAGTTTCTCCTCTGCTCTAACTCCAGCGTGCAAACGGAAAGTACACTTGCTTCCTAAGTGCCTTGTGAATCTGCAGTGATTAATTCTTCTCATTATTTTGCTGCAAGTTCTCATGACCCTCTCTGATGATTCGATCAGCCACTTAGAGTTTATGCATATTCATATCTCTGTGCTCCGCCACAGTTGCTCACGTTTCCTTCACTGACTGGTGTGTTCTTGGTGCAGTAATTGAGCTGCAGGAGATTGATTACTCTGGGGAGCTGTAAGGCCTTTAAAGGTGAAAACATATCAGTCCTGTTAATTAGGAAACAAAAGCTCTGGTGGCAAGTTCAGCAGTCAGACGTTTCCAGTGTAGAAAAGACAAAGGTATGATGTGTTCCTTCCATGAACCCTGTTTACTTTTTAAATTTTGAATTAAGCCCGTATCAGTGATAGAGGAGAGCAGCCTTTTATGAATTTTCATAGAATGCTAATTGAATATAGTATTAATACTACTTTCTGTAGTCACAGATCTGATAGTTTAGAGCCCAAGTTTATATTCATCTTCTGTAGCCTTGGTAATATATGTATAAAATATCTTAGCATCTTAGGTAAATATGGAATGCTTAGGATTCAATTTGGTATTTAGAGGCTTAATTTGGTTACAATGTTCTAACTAATTTTTTGTCATTGTAATAGTATGCTATGTGGGAAAGGGGTGAGATTTTATTCAACATGGCATAGAAATTGAGCCACCTTGAAGTTCCTGTTGTGGCTCAGTGGAAACGAACCCAACTGGTATCTATAAGGATGCAGATTTGATCCCTGTCCTCGCTGAGTGGGTTAAGGATCTGGCACTGCTGTGAGCTGTGGTGTAGGTCACAGACGAGGCTGTGGCTTGGATCCCACATTGCTGTGGCTGTGGTGTAGGCCAGCAGCTGAAAATCCAATTGGACTCTTAGCCTGGGAACTTCCATATGCCTTGGATGCAGCCCTTAAAAAGCAAAAAAAAACAGAGTGGGGAGGGAGGGAAGAAAGAAGTTAAGCTGTCTTTTTCTTTATCATAATCGTCTGTTGATTCTTCCTGTCTTAAACTGTATGTTAAGTAATCCATTGTCTGGCAAAAGGGATCCTTTGTGGAATAGTGGCCTCCTAAAGTGAGCCAGTGTCAGCAAGGACCGGTAGGCAGCTTATCTCGCTGACACGTGGTTCTCAGGTTATGGCCTCCCTCTCCTTCCCCAGTCGTGAATTTTTCTTCTTAGATATAGCATTCACATGCCGTAAAATTCATCCTTTTTTAAAGGGCACAATTCAGTGGATTTAAGTATATTCACAGAGTTGCATGACCATCACCTCTGTCTTCCAGAACATTTGCATCACCCCAAAAAGAAACCCCAGACTCATTAGCAGTCATTCTTCATTCCTCCCTTCAGCCAATAATCTTCCTTTTCTCTCTGTGGCTTGAACTCTTCTGAATATTTCATAAGTGGAATCCCACTATCTGTGGTCTTTTATGTTTAGCTTATTTTCCTTAGCATAATGCTTTTAAGGTTCCGCCACACTGTCACATGAATCGGTACTATTTTTTTTTTTTTTTTTTGTCTTTTTGCCTTTTCTGAGGCCGCTCCCACAGCATATGGAGGTTCCCAGGCTAGGGGTCTAATCAGAGCTGTAGCTGCCAGCCTACACCACAGCTCACAGCAACACTGGATCCTTAACCCACTGATCGAGGCTAGGGATCGAACCCGTAACCTCATGGTTCCTAGTTGGATTCGTGAACCACTGAGCCACGATGGGAACTCCTCAGTACTAATTTTTTATGGCTGAATGATATTCTCTTGTATGGTTATACCACATTTTGATTGTCATCCATCAGTTGATGAGTATTTGTGTGTTTCCACTTTCTGGTTGTTGCCCCTGACAGTGTTAGTGAACATTCCCACACATGCTGGTCTTGTTCTTAATCTTAAGGGAAAGCTTCAGTCCTCACCACTGGGTATGAGGGTGGCTCTGGGTTTTCTTAGATACTGTTCGTCAGGCTGAGGAAGTTCCCTTTTAGCCCTTCTTTGTTGAGTGTTTTCACCATGAAAAGTTGTTGGATTTTGTCAAATGCTTTTTTTGCATCTATTAAAATGGTCATGTGGTTTTTTTCCTTATTCTATTATGCTGTGTTACATTGGTTGATACTCTTGTGTTGAGCATTGTGATATTTTATAGAGCTTTTAATATAATGTTCTTTTAACGTGTATTTTAAATATTTTGAACCAATTTCTCTACCTTATATTTCAGGCATTTATTAATACAGCAAAAGAAATTTATGAAAAAATCCAAGAAGGAGTCTTTGACATTAATAATGAGGTATATACATATAAATATTATTGACTAATATTAATTTAGAATTGAATTTTAATTACTTGGATTCATGATTTTATATATTTTTTAAATTCCTAACGTGGATCTATGATGTCAGTTAACACATTGGTTTATAATTATCTAATTGAAAACTTGTTATATGTTGTATAATAGTTAAGTGTTTATGTTCGATTAGAAAATCACCTTAGGAAAACGGGTTAGAGTAAGTAACCCTGTCTGTTTACTGCGAGCAATGCACCATCATGTCAGTCCTCTAAAGAGAGAGGGAAATCAGCTTTCTTGCACACGTCCATATGGTGCCATCCGCTTTGGGGAGTAATTTTCTGTGTGTGAGTGCGTGTGTGCAGTTGCTGATGCAGGCTGCTCACTCTGGTCCGGTGTGGAAGAGGGAAACACCCACTTTGGAAATTACTCCCAGGACAGCATGGCATGTTTTCAGGAGACTGAATTAATGTATGTAATTGGTACTTAGCACTAGTTTGTCTTTGGGGGTATTTTGGTTGGGGTTTTGTTTTTTTGTTTGTTTGTTTGCTTTTTTTTTTTTTGCAAAATTACTCTAAGCTAGTTTTTTTTTTTTTCTTTTTTTTTTACTAAGCTAGTTTTGAACAACATGAGTAGGATACAATGTAAAGCTCTGAAGCAAACAATTCAGAAGGTTTACCAGCAGCCATCCTTTTGACCTGCCATCCATCTATCCTTTTTTGTTTCAGAATAAGCGTATTTACTTTTACATACATATTTGTGCCATTAAGACTTTTTGCTTCGAAGGGGAAAAAGCTTCATTCCATCCCAGGTGCTGTGAGAGCGACTCTGACTTAGGAGGACCTTGCGTGTGTGTCTCTGGCCTGTCCAGAGGAGGCGCTTTATTATTTGCCTCATTATTCTTGGCTAAAACAAACAACAGTTTGCCTAAGCTTTCCCTGAAGTACTTGGTTTTCTCATTTCTTTTCATTTGTAGTAACACAGTTTCTAACCCCTATCTTCTAGGCTTGTATGGCAGTAGCTCTTGAGTTCATTTAAAGGCGACACCATTCAGAGACTAATGCCACATAAATTGAAGAGTAATCGGGCCTGTATGTAAAAGGGCGGTTCATTGTTTCTGTTGGTTTCACGTAGTAGCTGACTGCTTTACCGGGCCTGGTGCAGCTCTGATTGTAACGTGCTGTCAGGAGCCAACAGGCCGTGCGATTTATTTGGCCTCGTGCCAGCTCGGACTCCTTGATTCCTCAAGAAGTTGCTACCAGCCCAGAGGGGGCAAAACCAATGAGCCATAGGGCATGCTTTTTATTAAAGAGGAGTCAAAAGAGCGAAAAGAAACCACATCAGCTGCTGTCAATACTGAGCTAGTGCCAGAAACCCCAAGGCTACTACTGTTGCAGAACAACTGCCAAGCACTATAAATCTGAGATTTACTGTGACGTAAAGTTTCCTTAAGAGCTTAATTTCTGAAGCTACTGTATTACTTTTCTCAAAGTGTTGTATTTTTAGGTAAAATCCACTTGAGGGAGTGAGGGTTAAGACAGAAGTGTGAGTTTGATGAATGAAAGAACTACTCTGTGTGTGGGTTCTTGGCAAGCTGCCATGTCTTTGGGGATCATAGAAATTATTGATGACACAGAACACTCATATGCCCTTAGCCTGTACAGCTGATTCAACATGGAACAGAAGCGCTGTCTAGAGGAAAGAGTGTATGTTGCATTAGAGCAGCACAGGCTTTGCATAGTTTTCTCTTTTAAAGATTGCATTTGAAACAGTCTCTCCATTGTGAGAACGCCCATACAAGCAGCATTCCAGTTAACGTAGTACCTGGTGTGATAGGGAATGATTTTCAGGAATATTTCCTTCCACAGTATTATTTTAAAAGGAAGGAATATCCCCTAAGAGATATTGTTTTAGTTGTTGCAAAAATTGGCTTAATATGTGGTGGTGGTTGTTTTTTTTAGTTACTTGCCAAGATTGTGCCATTAAGAAACAAAAGAATTTCTTAAATTGAATCTGTACTGTCTGGTTGGTTCCAGCTCCATTTATTACATTAGCCCCTTCTCTTTTCTTTCAGGCAAATGGCATTAAGATTGGCCCCCAGCACGCTGCTACTAACGCCACCCACGCAGGCAGTCAGGGAGGACAGCAGGCCGGCGGAGGCTGCTGTTGAGTCTATTTTTACGTCTGGCTGCCCAAACGGGGCCACTCGCCCATTCTTTGACCCTCTCCTCCTGCCCAGCTGAGACATGAAACTATTCAAAATGGCTTTATGTCACAGAAGACTTTAATCCTTCAAATTCTTGTATAACTTTGAATAAATGGTTAATGTTCACTTAAAAAGACAGATTTTGGAGATTGTATTCATATCTATTTGCATTTGATTTCTAGGTCAATTGATGTGATTATTTTTGTTAAATGTTGTCTTGTGCCCTTACCTACAAACTGAATTGTATTAAACACTACAAAGTCATCTTGAGTATTTTAACTTGGTTTGTGTAGTTAGGTTTCCCCACACCTGTGGTTACCTAATGTTTAATATTACAGGACTGTCCTCAAAAGTTTGTCAATTTTCAAGGCTATAAGGAAAACAGAAGGACTCTTTTAATTCTGTATTTATCATTTACTTTCTGTATATATAGTTTAATATCCTGCTTGGGTGTCATTTGCCAAGCTTGAATTCTTTAATGCATTTGCATAAATTCTATACTGTTTAGAGCTTAAAGCTACAGAAGCTTCGTTAGGAATTGCTTGGACCCTGAATTTTAAACTTTTCGACATTGGTAACAAGCATGTTCATCTTTTCTGTCACTCGTCCAAGAAAAATATGCTTAATGTACATTACTAAAGGCTATGTATGTGTTAACCTGTTTTAATGCCAAAAGTTTGCTATTTGTCCACCATTTCTTTAAGACCTCTTCAGAAAAGGATGTGTTTGTTTGCCTTAATGAACACTGTTGGGTGAAAACACAGTATGAAGAGTGAGGTGGGCGGAAGCAAGGACTCCTTCCACCTGAGTGGCTCCAGGAAGCAGGAGTGTCCACGTTTAGACGGCACATTATGAGGACTTTAATCTTTCCTTAAACACAATAATGTTTTCTTTTTCTTTTATTCACATGATTTCTAAGTATATTTTTCACGCAGGACAGTTTTTCAACCTTGATGTACAGTGACTGTGTGAGATTTTTCTTTCAGTGGCAACCTATAATCTTTAAAATACGGTAAGCATCTTGTCTGTTTCGAAGGGGATATGACAATAAATCTACCAGATGGAAAATCCTGTTAAAAGTAGAAAAGCTTTAGTATTTTACTCAGTGTGGTGGTTTTATCCTTCTTTTTCTTTTTCTCCCTTGGTCTATAATGAATTGTTATAGCAGTACAAAATAAAATCCTATGTATAAAAGTGTTCTTTTTTTATTATGACCACATCATTTTTTTAAGAACATAATTTTTTAGTCCATCTGCAGCTTTTAACATGTATTCAAGCAAATTTTTTAAAAGGGTCCGAATGTTTAACACTACCCTTTTTTAAAATTTTGCTAGAATGTGATGAAAATCTTTCCAGTATTGAGATTCTTTTTGTTATTGATGATGTAAGCAAGTACCTCCTCCTTCTCAACCAGCACTAAAGTGCCTTTATGCTGTTGTGAGACCTTGTAAACAAGTTCTAAGTTGCATCTACGTCCTGCTTTTAACTCACTCACTGCCTTCAGCTTTCTGCCCCCTTTCGCAAAGACACAGCGATGCTCTCTCAGAGCTCTGACATCACTCTCAGGGGAAATCACCTAACGCCTTCTCAGGTCTTTGTTTTAACTATCCTCCTAGAGGGCAAGAAGAGAGATGAGAGGAAGTGGAGATTCAAGCTTTTTTTCCTTAAGGTGGTCTTACCAAATTCCCCGATCTTACCATTCATTCTTGTTAGTGATGAGTAGGAACAGTTAAGACAAGTAGGACTTGTTCTGCTCTATACCAGCAAGGGGAGAATTCTTTGGGAACTGTTCATTTTTAAACTGCTGTTAATTTTTTTCAGAAACTTAACGTGTTTCTTTTCTATGCTGTCTCCTCTGATTCCTTTTTAAATCAAGTGTAAGAAGAGAAAGTAGAGTTCCCATTGTGGCTCAGCAGGTTAAGAACCCAAAATAGTGTCCATGGGGATGCAGGTTCGATCCCTGGCCTTGTTCATTGGGTTAAGGGTCCCGCCAGGTTGCCGTGAGCTGTGGTGTAGGTCACAGATGCGGCTTGGATGTAGCGTTGCTGTGGCTGTGGTGTAGGCCAGCAGCTGCAGCTCTGATTTGACCCCTAGCCCGAGAACTTCCATGTGCAGCAGGCGTGGCCCTAGAAAGACAAAAAAAGTCATGGTAAAAACAAGAACAAAGCAGCAGGTGTGTTTTCACACCCCAGGAAAAGCCGATCTCTGAAGCACAGCTCTGACATCTCCTCTAGGCTCCGTCTCAGGCAGCAGGGGTGAGGAGAAGGCGTCTCCAGAGTTACCACAACTTTCTCGAGAAATCTCATCTGCCACTAAGGAACGTAACTGATTAATCCTGTACATCAGTGAGCAGAGCAGCGTTTCTGGTTTCTACTCTGCTATCTTAGTATCCTTACCACAGATAAAATAATAGTGGCACCTGTTAACTGAACCTTAAATGTATAGTTGAGGCTTTAAATGATCTGGGATCAATTTTTGTAGCACCTTGGGACACATTTTAAGAGCTAGAAAATCAGCCATTGAAAAATAAAGTACAGCTTTTAATGTCTCAACACGTAACATTCCAAAGTTGTCATCTTCATGAAAGACAGTGTTAAGTTTGCTTTCTGAATTTGACATAAGTGGATTGAGACCAGATTTTTGAAAGAGTAACGTGTAATTAGACGTACAGTTCAAACAGTACATGAGGATAGAACTAGATCTTCATACACAGTTTTTAATTCTTTACTGAAGTATAGTCAATTTACAGTATTGCGTTTAAGGTGTAGAGCAAAGTGATTCAGTTATGTATATATGTATATGGATTTTTTATTCTTTTATAGGTTATGTTTTTAATTTTAAAATGGCCTGTTAAGGAGTTCTGTTACGGTGCAGCAGAGTTAAGGATCCAGCGCTGTCACCACAGCAGCTTGGGTCTCTGCTGTGGCACAGGTTTGATCCCTGGCCTGGGAATACCCATATGCTTCAGGCATAGCCAATAAATAAATAAGCCTGTTAACAAGAACATAGTCCCTATTTATCTCCTAATAATCAAGAGGGTAGGAGTGTAAATGATACCAAAATATGTCTAATCACTCAAAACATGATTTATGCCTGGCTGAGGAACACATTATTCTCGTAGGTAGTGAAGCGCCATCTAAGCTCAGTACTAAGGTTGGCAGCATAGAATTTGACTTTGTGAGCTGAAAAATAACACAAAAATAAAACCCTGCTCCATAGTGAACACTGGACTCTAGAAACAAACTGGTATATCTGCCAGTGTTTCTTGGAGTTCTATTGTAGCGCAGTGAAGACAAACCTGACTAGCATCCATGAGGTTGCGGGTTCCATCCCAGGCCTCAGTGAGTGGGTTAAGGATCCAGTGTTGCTGTGAGCTGTGGTGTAGGTCACAGATGCAGGTTGGATCCCATGTGGCTGTGGTATAGGCCGGCAGCTGTAGCTCCAATTCATCCCCTAGCCTGGGAACTTCCATATGCCTCAGGTACAGTCCTTTAAAAAAAAAAAAAAAAAAAAAAAGGCGGGGAAAAAAAATGAAAGATAAAGAATAAGAAAACAGACAAATTGGAGCAGATGACTGAAAGTGACATGGGTGCTGGATGGATCCCGGAGGAGAGTTTTAATGGGGATGGGGGCACACAGGGAGCATCTCTGGTGAGCAATGTCCTGTTTCTTGGCCTGAATGAGGAAACATGGATACTGCTTTGTAATTCTTTACACTGTACCTGTGTATTTTATGCACTTTCTTATCTATGAGATTTTTGTCTCCATCAAACAAAAATGCTGCCTTATGAGTTGTCCTCAAAACCTAAATGTGGGAAGCTTACTTATCCCCTTGCTATGTGTTGAATTGTGCTTCCCCCACCAAAAACATAGCTCAGAATTTGTCTTTACTTAAAAATAGGATGGTTGCAGATGTAATTTAAGTTCTAAGTTGAGATGAAGTCATACTGGAGTTCCCTTGTGGCACAGTAGGTGAAGGATCCTGTGTTACCACGGTAGTGGCTTCAGTCAGTGCTGTGGTGCGGGTTCACTTCCTGGCCCAGGGACTTCCACATGCTGCGAGTGAGGCCAAAAAGAAAAAAAAAAAAAAAAAAAGATGGATGTCGTACTGGAGCAGGACAGCCATGTGAAGACATAAACAGGGTGCTAGTCAGGTTCCTTTTCCGCTGAGCCACAAAGGGGACTCCAACACAGGACTTGCTTGATGTGACATTAAAGATAAAATTCTCCCTAACTTCCTTTTCTTTCTCCCTTTTTTTCCTTTCTTTCATCTTTTTAGGGCTGCACTCGTGGCATATGGAGGTTCCCAGGCTAGGAGGCGAATCAGAGCTGCAGCTGCCAGCCTACACCACAGCCACAGCAACACAGGATCTGAGCCGCATCTGTAACCTACATGCAGCTCACAGCAGCACCGGATCCTTAACCCACTGATGAAAGCCAGGGATCGAACCGATGGCCTCACTGATACTAGTGTGGTTCAATTTTCTAAAGTCTGGAATTCAGTATAAGACTGAAGCAGGAGTTCCTGTCGTGGCACAGTGGTTAACAAATCCGACTAGGAACCATGAGGTTGCAGGTTCGATCCCTGGCCTTGCTCAGTGGGTTGAGGATCTGGCGTCGCCATGAGCTGTGGTGTATGTTGCAGACGCAGCTCGGATCCTGCGTTGCTGTGGCTCTGGCGTAGGCTGGTGGCTACGGCTCCAATTCGACCCCTAGCCTGGGAACCCCCATATGCTGCTGGAGCGGCCCAAGAAATGGCAAAAAGACAAAAAGACTGAAGCAGATGTCAGACGTGTTCAAGTGTGATCTTGTGATCTGGTCATGACAGTGACAGTGGAGAGACAAGATCAGCAGTGACATCCTTCCTGTTGTGAAAATAAGCGAGGAAGAATCAAGTAAAAAGTGGGGGCGAGCTGACAAGAGGGGTTGTGTGTTGAGTTTCAGACACTGAAATCATTTGTGATCATCGGAATACTGCCAACGAGGTAGCATTGAGAATACGAGTGAAGGCGACTCGCTGGAGGGAGAAAGAGTCACTCAGAAGGCCCGGGAGTCTTACATTCGACAAATCCCCCCATCCCAGTCGCCAGGAGCCCCCTCACAGAATTCACATTTACAGGAACATGGAAACTGGCCGTAGACGGCCTCCGGCTGCGTGTGCCTGAGTTGGGAGCAGCTGGGTTCAAGTTCTCTATCCTTCATTTTATATGTTTCCCTCACGCAAGTCATGATTCACATTAAAGCCCTGAACGTCAGCATCCTCTTTGCAATTAGTATGATGAGAGCTTTTGTTAAGGACTATAGTCATAGGTGGTTCTATCAGGCTGGGACCTGGCCTGTGGAAACTCAGCATCTCAAAGGACTGAGTTTATTCCATGGGACCAGCCATCCCGTGAAGAGTCGAGTGTCTATGCAACTGATCTGTCTTTTCAGGGTGAAGAGCAAGGGTTATTATACAACATGGTACAAGCTTGCCAGGACTGCTCTAACAAAGCATTGTCAGCGGAGTGGCTTTGACCACAAAAATGTATGGTCTCGGTTCTGGAGGCGCAAAGTCCCAAGACCAGGGCTGGTCCCTTCTGAGGGCTGGTCTGCAGGGAAGACAGCGCCAGGCCACTCTCCCTGCTGTGGAGGCGGCTGCCTTGCCCCTCTTCATGCCACCTTCCCTTCACACACGCCTTTCCAAATTTCCTCTTGTGTAAGGACACCAGTCATGGGGCTTACACCTGCCTGCAAGCCCTGTAAAGCATGGCTTCTGCCCAGGTCACATTCTTCAGCCCCGGGGTTTTAAGATGTGGGAGGGGACAATTGAGGCTGTAACAAGTGTGGGTGTGGGTTACGGATTTTAGCAAAAAAAGAGGGGCTCTTGACTCTTGAAACAGCCTAGTATGTGTTTATGGTGAAGGTGGGATTTGAGGGGGACACCACATACGTCAACACTTTAGGGGTAGAGATTTTGAAGAATGCTGCCTTCTTGTTCCTTGTCTCAATCTGTGTCCACTAAATCAAGAGAAAACTCAACCGTGGAATAAGCCCCTTCCTAATTTTGATTGTCACATGGCACCCCAGACCCGTGGGAACCCGGGCCCTTTCCCACTGGGGCCTCCAGGACTTCTCAGCGCTGACACGTGTGGGTCTCCTCAGTGCTGCCCAGCAAGGGCCACCCGTCACCCTTTCACGTCTGTGTAATGAAATTCCTGAACACGTAGAGTGGTACCGAATTCCTAATTCTTCGGGTCTTCGCACTCCTTTCTCACCCAGAATACTTTTTCTTTTCTTCCTTCCTTCCTTTCTTTCTTTTACGGCCACACCTGCGACGTATGGAGGTTCCCAAGCTAGGGGTCGAGTCGGAGCTATAGCTGCCGCCCTACACCACAGCCATGGCAACCTGGCAGGATCCTTAACCCACTGAGCAGGGCCAGGGGTCAAACCAGAGTCCTCATGGATGCTAGTTTTGTTCGTTACCACTGAGCCACAAGGGGGAAATCCTTTTCTTTCTTTCAAACTGATATGACATTCACATAACATAAAATGAAGCATCCCCAAAGTGAACAGTTGGGCAGTATTTAGTGCCCTCGTGATCTGTGCGACCACCCTGCCTAATTCCAAAACAGTTTCATCAGTGCACCATAGGAGATCCCATACCTAGTCAGCAGTTCCTGCCCACGGCCCGCTCCACCCAGCCCCCGGTGACCACACATCTGTGTTCCATCCCTGTGGCTCAACCTCTTCTGGACATTTCACATAAGCAGAATCCTATGACGTGTGGCCGTCTGTGTTTGGCTTCTTTCATTAGGCATCATGTTTTTGAGGTTCACACATGTTGTACTGTGTGTCCGCACCTCATTCCTTTTTATGGCTGTGTGATAGCCCATTGCATGGATAAACCCGGTGTGCTTATCTGTTCAGTCAGATGGGCACTTGGCCTGTTTCCGCCTCTTGGCCGTTGTGACTACATGGCAATGGCCAAGTGTGTGTATGTAAATCAGTCTGATGGCAATTGTTGTCAGCCTCATTCTGATTTTTCTGCATTTAAATAACAAAAATATTGCTTCAGTGCTTTATAGAAATATTAAAATTAGATATGCACATAGTTCTTAAAAAATAGGCTTACAACACACACAACCGCCCCTTATTCTCATGAATGAAATGTCCATGTTGTTACAGAATCTCCTCGGTTGTGTTGAGCAGGAAGGTGAGCTCAGGAATCCCCCGGTCTCCTTCCAAATACAGTCCTGACCTCTGACCAGCAAGGAGCTGGGTCACCTCGTTCAGGCTCCTCATCTGTAAAACGCAAGGAGTAGTCACCCTACCTCTGAGGGTGGCTGGGAGTGTAAAACACCCTGTTACAAGGGAAGTTCTTAAAAACTTGCTTGGCTCATGGTGAGTACTCAAGAAATGTCACCTTATTTCTCTGCAGTGTTGATGGCTGTCTAATATTTCTTTTATCTAGTCTATATCATGTATCTAATCGTCCCCTGCTGGTAACTAGGCTTACGCATCTTTAGACACAACAGTCAACATTACAGTTCACATCCTTTTTTTTTTTTTTTTTTTTTTTTTGTCTTTTTGCCTTTTTTAGGGCTGCTCCCGCACATATGGAGATTCCCAGGCTGGGGGTCTAATTGGAGCCATAGCCACCAACCTACACCACGGCTCTCAGCAACACTGGATCCTCAACCCACTGAGCAAGGCCAGGGATCGAACCTGCAACCTCATGGTTCCTAGTCGGATTCGTTAACCACTGCGCCACAATGGGAACTCCTCGTACTTTTTTCTTTTTAATATCTTAAAGATTTTTTTATGACCACACCACGGCATGTCGAAGTTCCTGGCCCAGGGATTGAATCCGAGCCATAACTGCAACTACAACTGAGGAAATACCAGATCCTCGAACGCACTGCCCCCCACTGGGGATCAAACCCTCACCTCCGAACCACCCTGAGCAACTGTAGTTGGATCCTTAACCCACTGCGCCACCGCAGGATTGCCTCGGTTCACATCCTTAGAGTCTAAGTCTTTAGCACATCAGCAATTACTTGTTGAGAATACATTCGTAGAAATGGAATTACTGCTTCATGAAGTGTAGACATTGTTAAAGATTTTATATATATAATTTCCCTCCAGAAATGAGCCAGTTTATACTCCACCTAGACCTTGGGAGTGCTCTGTTCCTTGTGCTCTATTACCAACATTGGGAATTTTTATTTAAAAAATATGTTTTTGGCAAATTGATGAGACGCCCAAAATTTTTAGTTTCGGTGTCATTTAGGAAGGAGTTCATCTTTTCCTCATTAGAATCAAATGCTTTCATTTCAGACAAAATTTTTACCTGCTGATTTGGACCTGTTTATTGTGTTACAAAGTCCTACATCTCTGTGTTAGCATCAGTTCTCAGCACCGCAACCCCCAAATTCTACTGGGATTTTTTTTTAATTTTTTAATTTTTTAGGGCCGCACCCCTGGCATATGGAGGTTCCCAGGCTAGGGGTCTAATTCGAGCTGTAGCTGCTGGCCTACACCACAGCCACAGCAACGAGGGATCCGAGCCGTGTCTGCAACCTACACCACAGCTCAAGGCAATGCCGGATCCTTAACCCACTGAGCAAGGCCAGGGATGGAACCCAAAACCTCATGGTTCCTAGTCAGATTCGTTTCCTATGCACCATGACAGGAACTCCATTTTTTTTTTTAATTTTTAATGTATAGTTTAATTTTGGGGAAAGTTGACATCATTACTATATTAAATACTCTCATCCAGGAAAAAGGTATGTCTATATGTGCAGCAAGGACATTTAAGATGACACTCATTCCAGAAACAGTTTTAAGGAGCTCAGCTTGTTTTAAAAATATAAAATTAATCCTACTTCTGCATTTTCAAATTCAGTGCATTTGGGGGGGGAACTTCTGCCCATTTTGCTTTTTATTTGAGCAAATCTAAGGCATTTTACAACATCTACTCATTTTTGTCATTTCTCATCTGTTTTTATTTTAATGCTTTGTTTTCTCTTTTATCCTTATCTTAGTTCATTGTCCTAAAAAACAGCCTTTCTCTTTTTTAGTTATAAAATGTCATCCAAAAATAAACAGATATTCACTTAGTATACATTTGATTCAATTCAATATAAATGAACATTCAGCAAATACTGGGTATTTGCCAGGTAAACATAATAAATCATATGAATGTGCTACTTGATAATACAATGAGATATTCTTTCATATTTAGCATCCAAATCATTGAAAAATAATGATGATCAGAGTCCTTGCTTGTGACCTAATCAAGTTTTCCACAGGGTATCCTGCCCAAGAGGTGGGTCTTACAGCCTTGCACCCAGGACACATTGCACCGACTGGCTCCAGGGTCCATCCTTCTACCTTAGAGATGCTGTAAAGGCTGTTCTCTCTGCACATGGCCTCGGCCCTTGGCCCTCTACGTTGCAGCTGCAGCAACGCCAGACCCTTAACCACTGTGCCGGGCAGGGAAGCAAACCTGTGTCTCAGCGCTCCAGAGATACTGCCAATCCCATTGTGCCACAGTGGGAACTCCTTTTTATTTTTTAATTAAAAAAAAAATTTTGGCCGTGCCCATGACATGCAGAAATTCCCAGGTCAGGGATCGAAAGAAACTGCACCACAGCAGCAATCTGAGCCATGGCAGTGACAATGCCAGATCCCCAACCTTCTGGACCACCAGGGAACTCCCTAGAATAAATTTTAGAATAAAATTTTAACCTATCCTGCAACTGACTAGCACCATGATCTTGAGCCAGTTACTTAACCTTTTTGTGTCCCTGTTTCCTTGGTAAAATGGGAATACCAGTAATAACTAGTCCATGGAGCTGTTGTGATGATGAAATCGGCTAATATTTATAAAACGCTAGAAGAGTACTTTATGCCTAGTAAGCAGTATATACATGTTGATTCAATAGAAAGAAGAAAAGGAAAAATAAAAAACTTTCATGTACTACTAAACAATGGTTAAAAAAAATAGGATTCAATATATATGACATATTAAGTAAAGCCATTTATATAATATATAAATCTATATGTACAAGACATTGTTAAGTGAAAAGGTGTAATGCAGAATAATACATATATTTTGATCATATATATACACATGTATGTGTTCTATGTTTTACACACATAGAAAACTATATAGAAAAAAACATCCCAAACTTTGGACTTTAATAACTAACTTCTGGATGGAGAAGTCTTACATTTAATTCTGACTATGCTGACTTCTACGTGTTTGGATTTTTTAATAATAATATTAAATTAATATATTACTTCTATAAATGAAAAAGTATTTTACAAGATAAAAATAGGCAAAAGACATGAACAGACAAATCACAAAAGAAGAAATATAAATGACTTCCAAACATATGAAAAGATGATCAATATCCGTAAAATATAAGTTGAAACAAAGAGATACCAACCCTTGTCTATCGAACTGGCACAAAGTGCAAATGTTTTGTAAAATCCAAGATTAAAGATTTACTTGCTCATAAAATGTTGGTGGAAGAGGGGAAACTTTATTTCTAGTTTTGTGTTGCAATGTCAAATACGCATTCCTTGAACTAGCAAACTCATATAAAGAGTGTAATTGCAGAGGGAAAAAAAAGAAGGTGATTGCGTGCAGCATAATATTTTAAGATAAGATGGTATACTGCCTTTTCCCCCCTCTATTTGAAATTTTACATAACGGGAATTTTTCTTTCTTTCTTTTCTTTTTTTTTTTTTTTTTTTTTTTGCTTTTTAAGGCTGCACCCACAGCATATGGAAGTTCACCCGTTAGGGGCTGAATCGGAGCCACAGCAGCAGGCCTACACCACAGCTACAGCAGCTCGGGATTCAAGCCATGTCTTCAACCTACCCCACAGCTCATGGCAACACCGGATCCTTAACCTACTGATCGAGGCCAGGGATCTAACTCGCCACCTCATGGATCCTAGTCGGGATCATTAACCACTGAGCCACAAAGGGAACCATAAAGGAAGATTTGCTTGAAGGAAAAAGTATAAAGCTTAAAAGTTCACTTATCATATGATCTGGCAATACTTCTTCTTAGTATTTACCTATATAAGTTGAAAACAGGTTCAAACCAAGCAGCTTTATTCATAATTCCCCAAACTTAGAAGCATCTAAGATGTTCTGTAATAGATTAATGGAAATGCAGACTGTGATGTATCCCAGACAACGGGGTAGTATTCAATGCTGAAAAGAAATGAGCCGCTAAGCACGAGCAGCCTCTGGAAGAACTCTAAATGTGTATTGCTAAGTGAAAACATGATCTGCAAAGCCACATCCTGGATGGGTCCAACCAGAGGACATTCTGGAAAAGGCAAAAACTATGGAGACAGTAAAAAGGTCATCGGTGGCAGGGGTTGGGGGAGGGAGGGACAAATAGGTGGTGCACAGGGGACTTTAGGGCAAGGGAGTTACTCCCAGTGACGTGACCATGGGGTGCAGATCATTATATACTCGCCAAGACCCATAGAATGTACACACAATGAACGACCCTAATGGGAACTACAGACTTTAGCTCATAGTATCAATATGTGGTCATCAATTGTAACGAGTTCCCACAACAAGGACTCGGGTTCAATCCCTGACCTCGATCCGTGGGTTAAGGATCCAGCATTGCCGTGAACTGTGGTGTAGGTGGCAGATGCAGCTCAGATCCCGAGTTGGTGTGGCTGTGGTATAGACCAGCGGCTACAGCTCCCATTGGACTCCTAGCCTGGGAAGCTCCATGTTCGCGGGTGCGGCCCTAAAAACACACACACACACACACACACACACACACAAAGACACATGGGACACGAGTTCCCACAACAGAGCAAGATGTGAAGAGAGGAAGTGGGTACATTAGACATTGGCACAACATTGTAAATTGACTACGCTTTAAAATAAATACAAATTTTGAAAAAGAGGGAGGAGGAGTTCTCCTCATGGCTCAGTGGTTAGTGAACCCAACTAGCATCCATGAGGACGAGGGATCGATGGGTTAAGGATCCAGTGTTGCCCTGAGCTGTGGCATAGGTTGCAGACGCGGCTCGGATCCCAAGTTGCTGTGGCTGTGTGTAGGCCGGTGGCTACAGCTCCGATTGGACCCCTAGCCTGGGAACCTCCATATGCTGCAGGTGCGGCCCTAAAAAAGCAAAGTCTAGCTAGAAATTATTTCGAATTGCTAGGATCGTTTTTGCAAGTACAAAATACATGTTACATCCTTTGTGTCCTTCCTTCCTTCTCTTACAAAAATCACCATCACCAGTGAATGCTTATTAAGGTTCAGCCCTAAAAAGACCAAAAAAAAAAAGAAAAGAAAGAACCAAAAATAAATAAATAAATAAATAAAAGAGAGGAAATGGGAATGGCTGAGGAGGTACATGGAAGTTTTTCTATAAATCTACTGTTAAAAAAGATGTATATATTGGCATTCCTGCTGTGGTGCAGTTGTTTAAGAATCTGACTGCAGGAGTTCCCATGGTGGCTCAGGGGTTTAAGAACCCGACTAGTATCCATGAGGATGCGGGTTTGCTCCCTGGCCTCACTCAGTGGGTTAAGGATCTGGAGTTACTGCAAGCTCTGGCATAAGTCACAGATGTAGCTTGGATCTGGCGTTGCTGTGGCTGTGGTGTAGGCTGGCAGCTGCAGCTCCAATTTGACCCCTAGCCTGGGAACTTCCATACCCCAAGGGTGCAGCCCTAAAAAAAATAAATAGATAAAAGGATCTGACTGCAGTGCCCCAAGTTTCTGCAGAAGTGTGGGTTTGACCCCTGGCCCAGCGACGTGGGTTAAATGATCTGGTGTTGCCACAGTTCAGATTTACTCCCTGGGCCATATGCTGTGGTTGTGGCTATTTTTTAAAAAGCTATTCATTTTTTAAAAAGTGTAAACTTTGAGATCTCTGATGGGACAGCCTCCAGCAGAGCCTAGCAATCTCTCACAGCTCAGCTGCTCCTCAGGTTAGGGGCACACCCAGGGACTTGAAGAAGGAAGAAAGAAGCATGCAAATGGCAGACAGATTTAGCTGGTTTCTTTGCATGAACAGAAACCCCATCGAAAGATTAAAAATCGCTCTCCTCTCTGCCCTCTAATGCGCCTCCGAGCCCCACCTCAACCCTTTTCATTCTTCCACACACCTGGACCAGCTTCTGCTGTCACACTCTCTGTCTCAAGTCTGTTCAGAGCCACACGTGAAGAAGGCCCTCCTGCCTGGCCTCTGCTGGCCCGGACGAGGCAGGGGCTGCTTCGAACCTCTGGCTGCCTTTGTGTCCCATGTACCTGGCGGACAAGGCGAGGCTCTCAGCCACCAGTTACCTCTTCCTTCAGCTTCATCTCCCAGGACTCCTGTGTCCCAATTTCAGACTCACTTTTCACCAAAATGTCAAGTCCAAGAGAGTAGGGAACCCTTTGTCACTGTTTTGGTCCCTGATGTATCTCCCCCACCTAAACCAACACCTCATTCATAAAAGGGGTGTCAAAATTACTCATGAAATACACTTAATCACTGTGATGGAGGATAATGTGAAAAAAAGAATGTATATAAATGTATAACTGGGTCACTTTGCTGTACAGCAGAAATTGACAGAACATGGTAAACCAGCTATAATTTAAAAATTAAAATACCCGTGAAAAATAAATGGATGCATAAAGAAAGGAAAAATATAGACTTTTTCCTCCAAGTGTTCCTTTTTTTGGGGAAATGCTCGCTTTTTTCTCTAAGATTCTTTGGTGTTAAAATGGCTTTTCTCAAGAAATAGTGCTTGGCTCTGTGAGAGGGACATTTACTTCTCACTGTCATCCTTCATCCTTTTTGGTATTGCCTGCTCAAAATAAAGATGAACTTTAGGAGTTCCCGTTGTGGCTCAGTGGAAACAAATATGACTAGTATCCAGAGGATGCAGGTTCAATCCCTGGCCTTGATAAGTAGACTAAGGATCCGGTGATGGAGTTCCCATTGTGGCTCAGTGGTTAATGAATCCATCTAGGAACCACGAGGTTGTGGGTTCGATCCCTGGCTTTGCTCAGTGGGTTAAGGATCCGGCGTTGCTGTGGCTGTGGTGTAGGCTGGCAGCTACAACTCGGATTAGACCCCTAGCCTGGGAACCTCCATATGCCGAGAGTGCGGCCCTAGAAAGGACAAACAAAAAACAATAAAACACCTGTTGTGTCCCTGTTAGCCCTTGTCACTGTCACTGTACTCTAATGACAAACTCATAATTGCTTTCCCTGGACAAGGCTCTCCCTCTGACTTCATCCTCACACTCCCCACATGGGTCTGCAGGTCCACAGCATTCTTGGGGTCACCCAGGTGGGGTGCGGTGCGGGCCAGGATCCTGGAGCCCTGAGGTCCTGGGTTGCAAGTGGAGCTGTGGTTGTGTCAGAGTCACGTGAGGGCTTGTTACAAATACAGGTTCCAGGAGTTCCCTTGTGGCTCAGTGGGTTAAAGATCCAGCAGTTGTCACTGCTGTGGCTCATATTGCTGCTGTGGTGGGAGTTTGATCCCTGACCCAGCCAAAAAAATTCAGGTTCCAGGGCCGTGGCATGGAAATGGGACTGGGAGGTGTCCTAGAGTCCAGTTGGAAAGACACCCCGTGAGACTTTCATGCTGCTGTGCCCTCTCCCCCTCCAGAAGAGGCCTTCTGCACCCCCAAAGCTAGCAGTGTGAACTTCTTTGAAAATTACACCTTGCAGGTGACATCACACTGGAGTTGGGAGAGATGGGACTTTATCCAACATAACCGGTTTCCCCAGGAGAATAGAACAGCCCGTGAAGAGGCAGACGCCCAGGAGAGGCCACGTGCCACCCTGGGCAGAGATGGGAGTGCTGCGGGCCACAAGCCAAGGACCACAGGGCACCCCGGAGGCTGGACCAGGCCAAGCGCACTCCCTGATTCTGGGAGGAGCAGGGCCCTGCCTGCTTGCACTGCTACTTTTAGAAAGAGGCAGGTCTTGCCAAGTGCCCCAGTCTGGGGTTCTGCCCTACAGTGGTCCTAAGAAATGAGTGCAGATTTCAAATGTAAGACTCCTCCATTGCATGACCACACTCATCATTGTTTGTTTGGTTTCTGCCTTGCAGGTGATCATATAATTCAAACTCCATGTATTGATGGAGCCCTGTGAGCCAAGTATTCCTTTTTTATCTGCCCCCACCCATTCCCCACTCCCTGGAATCACGCTAAAGATGACACCTCTAGTATCCAAGGGGGTCCCCACTTCATCTGCTCTGGACACTCTTGCTTGGTCCTCAGCTGGGGGAGCCTCAACCATGCCGCTCACAGCATCGCTGCCCATGGACCCCCCAGGCCCTCGTTCAGACGCAGAGTCAGATTCTGCAGGTCAGGATGCAGCCTGAGCTTCCACGTTTTCAGCACAATCTCTGGTCACCCCAACAGGCTTGGAGCCTCGAAGCTTTAGTTCACAGCCCATCTGAGTCTGATGGAAAACTGAGGGCTCTGGCAAAGGCTGAAACGGGCTCCAAACACGGGGATGGCTCGGGGGATAGAATCCTGCCAGCTCTGGGACGCTTGCCCTGACAGTGACAGGGAACAGCATCCTTTCTCCAGGGTTATTTATTTTTATTGTCAAAGTCTTATCTTTCGGATTCCAATTTACTGATGAAGAAACGGTGAAAATGCCTCGCAGGACATCATGGCGACTTTGTCATCAGCACCACAGTTTCCAGCTGGTCAATGCCTCTGATTTCTCTCTGGAATTTCAAAGCTCTTCCTAAGTCTAGATGCCCTGGACACTGAAAGATGCTTTCATGATAATAAAACTAGTAAAGACAATATTTAAATTGAATACTAATTGAAAAAGAAGTCTACATTTTTTTTCATTTGTCAAACATCTAACTGTGAAATCAGAGAAATTTATTGATGAGACGTTTTCACCATCTTCTTTGGAGTGATGCTGGGATGGGATAAAATATAAACTAGTGTTGCTTTTTTATGGTAACATTTAAGACACCCACTTAGTCAGATTAAGAACAGGTACATCAGAATCGTGTACCTCGAATATGTTTTTGTTCCTTCTGAAGACACAACATTAAATGGAACCATAACCCCCACTTTGTCACTACGGAAAAGTCCGGGACACTGGGAGGGCCATGCTGTCCTGTGACAGCCTCTGTGCTGACAATTGTCTCCTTTGGCACAGTCACTGACTACGTGTCTTTAGGGGGGTTTATTACTGTGAAGAAAACTTTTTTATTTCTACCCCATGATTTGATGCTAAACATTATTGGAAGGAACTTAACAAAGCCAAAGCCACAAAAAAAAAAAAAAAAAAAAAAAAGCCCATGTGTTGTGTATGTATCGTTTTTATGCTCGGGACGGGTTTTATTGTTTTTGGACCTATTACAAGACTTCTGTTAAACATGTTGAATGTTAAGAGGAAACAGACTCTTGGCAAATGTGGAAAACCAATTACAGAAAATGTCTCCGCTCGAGCTGGAGAAACACAGCGAGGGACAGGGCAGAGGAGCTCGGCCCCCCGCCTTCAGCTGCTGAAAACACACAGACAGCGCGTTGCCTTGAGGAAAAATACAACTGTCCCGTCATTGTCTTTACTTTTATATTTGCAGGCAAAAGACTGGAAAATGACACTTCTCAGGTAAACGTCCTAGTTCTGGAGTAGAGCACAACATACAATTACTTAAGGAAGAGCTGATGTAAGGGAAGTAATAGTTCCAAAATAAGTAAACTAAAATAGGATTATTTGCTCCACACACACACATGCAAAAGACTCACCACTAATAAAGAAATCTAATTACCTTACATTTTAAACATGTGAATTCGAAATACTAATTTGCTCAACTTTTGAGAGCTACCTGTTGCAGTGTGGTAAGAGTAGACTATCATGTGGGGGGTTTTTTAGGGCCACACCTGAGACACATGGAGGTTCCCAGGCTAGGGGTTGAATCAAAGCTACAGCTGCTGGCCTACACCACAGCCACAGCAACGCCAGATCTGAGCCGCATCTGTGACCTACACCACAGCTCAGGGCAATGCCGGATCCTCAACTCAGTGCTCGAGGCCAGGGATGGAACCTGCGTCCTCATGGTTACTAGTCGGGTTTGTTACTGCTAAGCCACGACGGGAACTCCCATATGGATTTTTGTCTTTTCTTTTTTCTTTTCTTCCTTCCTCCCTATTTCTTTCCTTCCTTCTTTCTTTCTCTTTTTTTCGGCTGCCTTGTGGCATATGGAAGTTCCCAGACCAGGGATCAGATCTGAGCCATACTGGCAACCTATACCGAAGCTGTAACAGCACTGGATGCTTAAACCCACTGTACCAAGCTGGGGGTTGAACCTGCATCCCAGAGCTCCAGAAATGCCACTGACCCCACTGCATCACAGCGGCAACTCCTATCATGTGGATATTAATTACAAGATAAACATTTTTTTGGCTGTGCTTGCAGCATGACAAAGTGTCCAGGCCATGGGTTGAACCTGAGCCATAGCTGTAACCAGAGCCACAGCAGTGACAACTGCGGATTCTTAACTGTTAGGCCATCAGGGAACTCCCAAGATATACTTTTATTCTATGTAAATACTGACAAGATTGAAACAAATGAAACTTCAATTTTAAATTGGTTAAAATCTGAAAAACTAGAAAGCTGGTACAGAAAAAAAAAATCAACAGAGGAGGAAGTTCCCACTGTGGCTCAACAATAATGAACCTGACTAGTATCCATGAAGATGTTGGTTCAATTCCTGGCCTCACTCAGTGGGTTAAGGATCAGTGTTGCCATGAGCTGTTGTGTAGACCGCAGATGTGGCTTGGATCCTGTGTTGCTGTGGCTGTGGTGTAGACTGGCAGCTGTAGCTACGATTCGACTCCTAAGCTAGGAACCTCCATACACCACAGGTACAGCCCTAACAAGCAAAAACAACAGAGGGAATTTAAAGCACGGAACTGGTTACAGTAGGTAGAGTAACAGTAGTAGAAAAATGAGAGTAGGTGTGTGTTCTTAGATTTAAAATATTTTTACACAGGTATAAGGTGTCTTAATATTTTGATTTGAGAAATATCAGATGAGAAGAGCTTAATCGTGGAACTTTAAAGAAATAAAAATAAAAAGACAACCACTGGCTAATAAGAGGCCAGACAGTTCTCTCTGTCAGGCCTACAGAGGTGTCTTCCCTGCCTTTCTGGGCACCTGGGCTGTTGAGACACCCATGGCCACCATGCTGTCACCCACACATGGCAGTGAGACTCAGTGGGTCGGGCTTCCAGGTGCTATGCCTTCTCTGAGCTGCTCTGTGGGTGTCCCTGCCAGTGTCCCACCCAGAATGGAGGACAGCCTGTTGGCCAAGGACAAAAAGAGCTGAGAGCTGCTGTGGGTGCTGATGGGAGTGGAGGCCAGCTGAACACAAGCCCTTTATCCCTCTCAGACCCCAGAACATCAAATCCTAATGCTGATCCTTCATCACAAAAGTTAAACAGACTTAGCCAACTCAATTTCCAGTGATAATGAGCCTCAGAAATCACATGGATTAATGAGTCACAAATGATCCCCTCCAGAATAATTTTATTTCTCATTTCTTGGCCCTCCTGATGCAGGCACTTGGAACAAGCGATGTCAGGGAGAGAGAGGGGCTGCCCTCCTTCCCTATCTTTGGCAGAGCTACAGATGAACGCCATTGTGGCACCACTGAGCAGCCCCTAAACAGAGGGAGGTAAATGTAAGAGACGGCAACCCTGTACCCTGAACTGTCATTAAGGATGTGCCCTTTCTCAGCCAAAGATACAAACCAAAGAAGAACGGCAAAAAAAAAAAAAAAAAAAAAAAAAAGTCTTAAAGGCACAGCCCAGTGCCTCAGGTTTATGCTCCTGAATCCCCCAAATTCCTATCTTGCCTTCTTGGCTCCTCCTCTTCTCTCACCTCTGAAGTCCTGGCTGATTCCTACACATTTAGCCAAGGAATGAATGATTGAATATGCCAGTACCTCTGCCAGGACCGACACCAATTAGATGCAGCCAGTGCCTATCATTGGGCTCCTGAGAGGCAATGCATCTGAAAGAAGAAAAAGAGGGGAAGAAAAAAGACAAAAGACAGAAAAGCAGAGGGTTAGGGGACTTGCTCCTGTGCTCTGGTCCATGGGCATGTTTACACGGGGACAGAAGATGCAAATTCGAGGGGGTGGTTTCTCTTTAAAAATGATATAGATGCTTGACTTTCTCAAGCAAAATAAACAACAGGTGGCAATCTCGTATCTACACGGTCACCTGAAAGATAAATGCATGAAAGGGCTAATGCAAAATTATTTAAATGCATAATCGTTGACCCGATAAAAAAAAAGGATTAGTAATCATATCCATAGAAATAAGTAAGTCTGTCTAGGGAGTGATGGAAAGCACAGCGCCACCTGCTTTGAGCAGAGTCACGTAGGATTTTAGGCCCAAGTCTCAGCTTTAAATCCACCAACTGTCTGACCTTGGGCAAGCTACCTGACCTCTAGCATTTTAGTTTCTGAATTTTTTAAATGGGGATAATTATACCTGCCCCCAAAATCTTTGTAAAGAAAGATCAAAGAGATACCTAAAAACAGGGTTTGGCATATACCAAGTGCTCCATAAATATTAGCCTGCCATACAGACTAACCTATGGTAATTTATCAAATACTAAAGCAAAAATCTTAAGAAAAAAACTGGCTGGAAAAACCTCAATCTTATTTGGTAAGACATTTCATGCCTTACAGACCGTATCATATTAGCTGCTGCTTGTGTTTATGATAAACAACTTATTATTTCGCTCAGCCTGACATCCATTCTAATGACTTTTACGTAAATCTGTTTCATTAGGAAAATCCACACTTAAAATACTAGAAGTTTGGACTTCCTTGGTAGCTCACAGGGTAACTACTTGGCATTGCTTCTACAGCAGCTGTGGCTTGACCCCTGGCACGGGGGCTTCCATGGACAGCAGGTGCGGCCACATGTTAAAAATAAATAAACAAACAAATAAATAATAGAAGTTTAAATAATCAAAACTAAATTTGCTTTCGAGTTCCCTTATGACTCAGCGGGTTAAGGACCTGGTGTTGTCACTGCTGTGGCTCTGGTTATAGCTGTGACTCTGGTTTGATCCCTGGCCGGGGAACTTTTGTATCCCTCCGGTGTGCACACGCACGCACACACCCACACCCCTATATTTCCTTCACTCACAGACATCCACACAACTATTCATGGTACACTTCTGGAGATAGCTAGACTCTTTATGCTGATGAGTTCTGCCTTTTCATTCCTTTATTATGATGGGTGAGGGTGAGGAGCCCGGGAACAACTGTCATTTGAGGAAGCTGCAACAATGTTTAAAATTTTTCTTTGTATTTCTTCCCTTTACCAAAAAAAAAAAAAAAAAAAAAAAAAAAAGGAGAGGCATATCAAATTAGTATAATTCTGAGGAAAGTCTGTAACATAAATTTATCAAACATCAAATCTAGTTTAGTGGAAACCCCTTTATTAAGGAATGAGGTCATGTCTCTTGCAATGAATCATGTTAAATTTATCCGTTACATTTATCTTTTCTGGATACCTTCCTTCCTTCATTTATTTGTCATTTCCAAGCCTCTAATTCTTGTTGATTGCTCAATTAAATAAAATCACTGATTTTTTTTAATTTTGAAGAGAGCATGAGACTGAAGCTACAAAGTATTATCTATGTTAACACACCCGCTTTTAACTATACGATAATTTTTTTCTAAACAATGTTTTTAAAAAGCAAATATCAACTTAATTTTATTTAAAACTCTGCAAACATTTTCCATTTCTGTATTTCTTATCTCATGTGTGTCTTCTCTCCTTTGCCATCTTCCTACTCCTTTGATAGCGGGAAGGAAATAGAAAAGATGGTTATTCCTTATTAAAACTGTTCCATTAGCTAGAAAACTTCTTTAGGATGAAAGAAAACCCTGCTCTTCGCATTGACTAATAACTGATTGATCTCCATACATTTCTCTACTGCTCATTTACCTTTACTCCAAAATTGCCCACTAAAAGATTACAACTCCACTTAAATAACATTCGGGTATTTTCAAAGACAATCTGAGGAGAACTATCATCTCAAGGGTTCTTTCAAAGGTCTCATCTATTCCGAGGCCTTGAGATATGATCCATTACATAGGCTATAGCAAGATTTTAAGATAATCAGAATTATTCGAACAATGGAAGCGAACTTACGAAGCTAAGGGTCCAGCACCCTCCTTTTACAAGTAAGGAAACTAAGACCCAGAGAAGTTGTACTGTCTAGAAGAAGGTTATTTCATATATTATGTATGAATGTACAACATATGAATTGCTTGAATTTTTATTAGGAATATTCAGATGAATCATCATTGATCCCAACTAAAGGAATCTTGAAGACAAAACGAAACTGTTTTTATGACAGTTGGCCCTTTGCAATTAACATTTTCATCTTAAAAGAAACCTTTATGTCAAACAAAAATGATTTTATTTCCTAGTTGAGAATGATTTCGTATTTTGAAACAGCACCTTATTCCACTCTCAGATTCCATGATCTCTTGTAAAAGTTAGGTTTTCCCCCTCCGGGTTCCCGCCGCTACTGGGACTCCGGCCGGAGGGGACCGGGCGGTCCGGGGCCCCCGCTCCGCACCCATGTTGCTCGGAGGAAGGGCGGCGGGCAGGGACAGAGACGGCCGCGACCAGACAATGTCCTGCATTCACGGCGGCCTCGGCCAATCACAGGCCGGCGCCTCCCGGCCCCTCGCGGCGCCACCGGCCACGACTCGGGCCGGAGGAAAACCTGGCCTCCGGGCGGCCATCTGCGGCCATCCCCAGGCAGGAGGCCGCGCCCCAACTGCGCCCCGCCCCGGGGCTGGGGGCTCGGGAAGGAGGGCGCCGTGGCGTCCCCCTGGGCAGGGATCGCGCTCGGAGCGCAGGACGCGCCGCCCCCTCCGGCTCGAACGCGGCGCTGTCCCTTTAAGGCGAGCCTCCTCCCGGGCCGAAGAGCGCGTCGGCGGCCCCGCCGCGGGGGGCAGCGACATCCGGGCTACCGGGCTGGCGACGATGACGGCCCCTGGGGCAGCTCCCAGTCCCTGCGGGACGCCCGGCTGGCCGCGGCCGGGGTAGGGGGGGATCCCGCCGGGGCGTGGGGGGGGCCTGAGGCGCCATGTGAGCCTTCTGTGCCGGTGTGCTCCGCCACCGCCCGCCCCCGCCTCGAGGTCGCCGGGGCCCGGACGCCCAAGCCGGCACGCGGGTCACGGACGCTTCGTCCTCGGGCCCGCGCCTCGCGCGTCCACGCCGGGCCCGCCCCACCTCCTGCGCGTGCACTGGGGCGGGGCGCTGAGGAGGCAGCCAATCAGCGCCGGCCGGCCGGGGACCGCCTCTGAAGTCCTCGCGGGGGGCGGTGCGGGAGGCAGAACTTCGTGGGGGGCGCGGCGCCGCGAGGCGGGCGGGGGAAGCGGGAGTGAGGAGCGGCTGGGAAGCCGGGCGGGGACCCCGGCGGCTCCGATTCGGAAGCTCCGCGGAAGTGAAAGGGCGGGAGCAGCGGGGAGGGGCGCGGGCCCCGCGTGAGAACCGGCGCGGGCGGGCAGCCGGGAGGAGGGGGAGGTGCCGGGAGCAGGTGGTGCGGCCGGAGGGGGGCGGGGGCGGGTAGGCACGTCCTGGAGATAGGAAAACCGGGGATGGACGTGCCGAGTTAATGAGCGTAAAGCCAGAATCTGTCAAGGCTTATTTATGCAACACAGAGAACTTAGAGAAGTTGTGGCCTTACTGGTGAGATGTGTTCTCAGATTTTTCTCTGTCCGAGTTTTTCTAAAGAAAAGTGCTCACATATTTTTAATGGCTGGTAATATTTATTAACATTGAAAATCGATTACAATATCTTTGCATGGGAATTGGGGATAAAAAGGAACAAGAGGCATTTTTTAAATATTTTCATTTCTGTGGTCTCTTCTACCGAAAATTTAAGAAAGAATTAGTTTCAGCAGGCCGGTATATTGACTTAATTTGGGGGCAGAGTAGGGAGTGTACTGGCTGAGAGATGGGACGTCTAGGCTTACTGCGGGTAATCATGAACAAACTGGTATCCCAAAGCCTCCTTTCCCTCACCTGCAAAACGAAAGCAATGAACTCTGCCTATCTCGCAGCATATTTTGTGATTCAGTGTATATTTGAAGAAAAGTGGAATGTAAGCATTGTCCAGTCTCACGAGAAGGATTCCCTGGGGAGTTGTCCTGGGCCACTTTCTTCTCTGACCGAGTCCACTCGGTCCTGCTTCCAGACCACCCCGTCCTGAGGTCTAGGCTTATTGAGGTTGGGTGCCGTAGAAATCTTAATCCGTGGGTCCTAAACGGAGCTCCGCATGTTCCCACCTCAGCAACTGCATCCTAAGGCTTGGCCATCAGCCCCTCACCCCGTCCTCCAGTAATTAAGCCCCAGGATCCGATTTACTTCTTGTAGTCACTCCTGCCCTGCTGTGGCTTCCCCGTGGCAGGCCACCGGCGTCGTCCACCTGGATTACCGCCGTTCCGTCCTCACTGGTCTCCGGGTCTCGCGTTTTGCCCCATCCCCCTCTCGACATTGCAACCACATAGGTACCTGGTTGTAAAGTAAACCCGATCTTGTGGCTCCCCCCTCCCCTCGCCCCGTTAAAACTCTTTTAGGGGCGGTCTGTTGCCCTCAGGGTGAAGTCCTATCTCCTTAAATTCGCTTTTTACTTAAAAAAATAAAAATAAAAATAGGGCATCCTAATCCTGTCACCGTCTGGATCTTTTAGCGACCACTGCTCCCACCCTCCCCCAGCCCCAGCCCACCTGAACTGCTTTCAGTTCTCTGAAGGCGCCCAGTCCTCCTTAGCTTCTGCAGCACTTCCCAGGTCTCCTCATTTCCTGAGAGGTGGCTTCCTTCCCTTCCCTCATCTCCTTCCCCAAAGAGAGAACTGGGGGCGCCCACTGCGTCCCCACCTCTGCCCCAAACCATGGCCCTGCACCGCGGTCGCTTGTCCTGCTCTTCAGAACAGAGGCTGCGTCCTGCTCAACATTGTTTGCAGTTCCTGGGAAGAACCTGGCACTACTGGTCGGAGCCCAGGGCCCCTCTTAGAACACTCAGTGAGGGGCGCAGGAAACCGGGAGCCTTAGATGTCTCCTGATGGATTCATTTTATGTTGCTGTCTTTTTCAGTTTTCAGTTCCTTTTCTGTTAGTCACAGGTTTCTCTATAAGAATCACCTACTTTTAAAAAACGAGAAATTTCCTTTAAACAATTAACTATAAATCTCTTTTAGCAGAAATAATGTATGCAGTTTGTGTGGTGAAATTCTGGACCAATGGCTGCTGTTCAGTGCAAATGGGCAGAAATGTTCATTTTAAGCTCAGACTCTGCAACGTTAAAACTGAGCTGAAGGTAATGCCCCCACAATGATTGAAGGAAGGTGTTGGAAAGAAGGAATATAAAGCTGAGAGTCTTGGTTCCTTGTTTATTATTATTATTATTAATTTTTAGTATAGCTTTATCCATATGTTAAGAAATTTCTCTGATGCTGACTTAAAAAAAAAAAAAACTCCCGATACACTTAATATTTTTCTTTTGCTTCCATGGGATGTCAGTGAAACAAATTGAAATTCTCATTTTCCTTGTGCCTAGTTGGAACAAGCAATGCTAACATATGTACATGTAGATCTGTAGTTTTTTCCAAACACCACCCTGCTACACATTTTTCAATAAAGTTAAACAAGAATTCTTTGTTGAGACATGTAATATTTGGAGGGGAGGATAGGGGAATAAATCTTTACTACTACAAATTGTTTCCCTTCAGCTTTACTCTGAAGGAGATCCTTGTTGGTTTTCTCATTACTGTACAACTAGTCTGTTGACTTTGTTACACTTTGGTGGAAGAGAGTAGGATTGAGAACAAAATAAAACTTTTTTAAAGAAGGGGGGGAAGTATGTTTCTTTAGTAAAGTAAGCAAAAAATAAATGAGCTTATATAAAAGTAAAAGCAAGTAATGTACTTAAAGCATTTAAAGCATGAAAATATGCGTTATAATTAGTTACTCTTTCTATAGAAAAGTATTCTCTCAGCATGTATCATATCTGTTTACAAGACACGCCAGATGATTATTATAAACAAATGATAAGGGAAAAAGAAATGCTGGAGAAATGACTTCTCTTGTGTGTGTAGGCTTGGATAATTTTGAGTTTAGAAAACATTTTAGACACTGTGGCTTGGTTAAAATCCTATAAATGTACTTACATTTTAGCTAATTGTGTTTTTCAACTTTTAAACCTTTCTAGAAATCTTATTTCCAAACTCTCAAGTGATAAACGATTTTTTAAAATGTTTATTGTGAAACAGTTTTTAAAAATACCTACTTTTGGAGTTCCCTGGTGGCTCAGTGAGTTGAGGACCTGGTGTTGTCACTACTGTGGCTTAGGTTGCTGCCATGATGTGGGTTTGATCCCACAGGTGTGGCCAAACACCACCATCAAAAGCTACAATGTTTCAGCCTTATTTAACCATGTTACACCTGATTAAGTGACCATGTGAGAGAAACACACATTGAAGGTAAGATCTAAGATGGCCATTTGCTACATTTGTTGGCTTTAGCAGAGATTTCCAGTTAACTGGGCATTGAAAATAAACTGCCAGCCTAGTAGAGATAGGCAGGTAGTGATGGCTGCACACAGTATGGTGGAGAGTGGAATTTGGAATTAAAAGACTCAGGTCTGAGTCAGATAGCTTTACACCTTTGGCAAGTTGTCTGAGACAAGTTTCCATGTTTATAAATTGGACAACTATTTACCACCTTGACCACCTCCCATTGCAGATGTGAGGATCAAAGAAGATAATCCTGGCAGCCCTGAAACTCTGGACAAGTAGTAGTTACTGGTCCTGGCCTCCACATTCTGCTTTGGACTTGGAGATGTTTGGTTTTCGTGGCAATCAAAATCTATCATCTATCTATCTATCTATCTATCTATCTATCTATCTAAGACAGAAATAAATTACTTTTTCATAAACTATGACTCCCTAAGGAAAATTCGTATACACTTGTATTTGTTCGTGAGTAATAGCTGATATTAGAGACAATTGGGGCACTTTACATAAAAAAATAATCATTGTAGTAAGTGAACAGAGGATTCCAGTACAGACTAGATTTTCTTATGCTCTGTGTGGAGCAAGGGCAAGGTGATGTGTGTGTGCGTAAGATTAATAAAAGTAGATAACGAAAAATAAGGCAAATATTTAATGAAGTATATATCTTGTTCAGTGCTCACTGTCAAAGGCTAAAAAGAAGATGTTCGTCAATAAGAATGTTTATTTGTTGTTATTGACCCATAATAAATCTGGGGGGTAAAGTAACAAAGTGGCAACAAAAGCACTCCTGTTATCCTTGACTCCTTCACCCAAGTTTGAAATATTTGGCCAGCGGTTAATCATCCTCCTGGGTTTGACTGGAAACTCATTTTGTGCAGAAGGCTCTGGTGCATGCAGTATGAATGGTAAAATAAATACAATCTGCATTTTCCCTCAAGGGAGAGTTCTGAGAAAGAAACCAAGCCCTAAGACGTTTGTGAGTGAGCCTATATCCTTTTCGAGGGATGGAGGCTGAGCAGGCAACCCCCCAGCTGCCTCTACCTGCAGCTTCTAACCCGATCCAAGAGCAAGTAAACGAGGCACCCTCCTCCCACCCCGGCCCTCGGCCTGAGTACAACTCTCACCCTCTGCTGTTCTACTCGCAGACTCTCTGTCTCTAAAATGTTCCACTTTCCAGAGATGCTAATTAAAATCGCAACCTCCCTGGCGGGGGTATAGCTGGCAAAATAATCTTTTACCTGCTCAGCCGAGATCGTTCTTATCCTGCTGAGACCAAGAAAGGGAACGAATAGGAGGAGAGCATGTGAACGGCAGAGGTGGAAAGAAAGGACTGGTGACCCATGGAAGTGAGACCCCAAAGCACGTTGACAGTTTGCGTGGACAGTCCCCCAGCTTCGTTTCTGTGCAGGTGCAACAGCCACACCTGCCATCCCATCCTGTGTTCTCAGGCTCCCGAGATCTCTGTGTCTGGCCGCAGCCATATTCCTTGACTGTCATGGGGTTCAGCTGGATTCAGACTAGATTCATGGTAAACATGGTACTAGATTTAAAAAACGATCCAGGAGTTGCCTTGTGGCACCGCAGGTTAAGGATCCAGCGTTGTCACTGTGGCTGCTCAGGTCACTGCTGTTGCATGGATTCAATCCCTACTGAGCCATTCAGACTGTCTACAGATTTCAGTTTTCACATTTGTGAAAAGAGAGAGTTGATTAGTTCCTATTCTGCTCTGAGTTTCTCCTTCTCCCAGCTAACCTCTCTGCCAACTCTTTTTTTTTTGGTCTCTTTAGGGCCACACTCTCAGCATATGGAGGTTCCCAGGCCAGGGGTTGAATCAGAGCTACAGCTGCTAGCCTACGCCACAGCCACAGTAATACCAGATCCGAGCCATATCTGCGACGTACACCAGAGGCCACAGCAATGCCAAATCCTTAACCCACTGAGCAAGGCTAGGGATCGAACCTGCATCCTCACGAATACTAGTCAGATTCGTTTCTGCTGAGCCACAACAGAAACTCCCTGCCAACTCTTTTTACTGCAAGTAAACCTCTACCACAGGTGGTTAAAAAAAAGAAGAAGAAGAAGAAGCAACCTGGCAGCTCCTAAAAGGTGGAAAGAACTCGAAGGTCCATGGATGAACCAAGTGTGTCCGTACTTACAATGGAATAGCATTCAGCCTTAAAGAGGAAGGAAATTTTGGCCCATGCTACAGCATGGATGAACCCTGAAGATGTTATGCTGAGTGAAATAAGCCAGACATAAAAGAATAAATATGGTATGATCCCACTTATGTGAAACACCTAGACTAGCCAGATTCCTAGAGGTGCAAAGGAGAACAGAGGTTACCAAGAGTTGAAGGGGAGCGAGCAGGCTTGGAGCTATTGCTTAATGGCTACAGGGTTTCGGCTTGGGAAGATGAGAACGCGCTGGAGGTGGACAGTGGCCATAGCTGCAAAGCAATGTGAATATAATTAATGTCAGTGTACACTTAAAAATGCTCAAAATGGGGAAGTTCTCTTTGTGGTGCAGTGGAAACAAATCCGACTAGTATCCATGACGATGCAGGTTTGATCCCTGACCTCACTCAGTGGGTTAAGGATCCAGCGTTGGTGAGAGCTGTGTTGTAGGTCACAGATGTGGCTGGGACATGGCATTGCTGTGGCTATGGTGTAGGCCGGCAGCTACAGCTCTGGTTTGACCCCTTAGCCTGGGAACCTCCGTATGCCAGACTCTTTTTAGGTGCAGCCCTAAAAAGAGAAAAAAAAAAATCAAAATGTTACATTTTATAGTACGTATATTTTACCATAAATGTATTTTAAACAAACCAATCTAAATGTGCGAAGTGGCTGAGGACCTCTTTGTGTGTCTGTCTGGTCCCTTGCACCTGACTTTTCTGTGTGGCCGTGTGAGTTTTGTTTTGTTTTGCTTTTAATTAAAGTATAGCTGATTTACAATGTTGTGCCAATCTCTGCTATACAGCATAGTGACACAGTCACACATACATACCTACATATATACGCATTCCTTTTCTTACCCTATCTTCCATCATGTTCTATCACAAGGGAATGATACAGTTCCCTGTGCTATGCAGTAGGACCTCATTGCTCATCCATTCTGAATGTAATAGTTTGCATCTACTAACTCCAGACTCCCAGTCCCTCCCAGTCCCTCTTCCTCCCCCTTGGCAACCACAAGTCTGTTCTCTATGTCTATGAGTCTGTTTCTGTTGTGTAGATAGGTTCATTTGTGCCATATTTTAGATTCCACATATAAGTGCTATCATATAGTATTTGTCTTTCTCTTTCTGACTTCACTTAGTCTGAGAATCTCTCTAGTTGCATCCGTGTGGCTGCAAATGGCATTATTTTGTTCTTTTTATGGCTGAGTAGTATTCCATTATATCTTTGTACCACACCTTAATCCATCTGTTGATGGACATTTAGGTTGTATCCATGTCTTGGCTATTGTGAATAGTGCTGCTTTGAACATTGGGGTGCATGCATCTTTTTGAATTGTAGTTTTGTCTGGATATATGCCCAGGCGTGGGATTGCTGGATCATATGGTAGTTCTGTATTTCGTTTTCTGAGGCACCTCCGTATCGTTTTCCATAGTGATTGTACCAGCTTACATTCCCACCAACAGTGTAGGAGGGTACTCTTTTCTCCACGCCCTCTCCAGCATTTGTAGACTTGTTAATGATGGCCTTTCTGATGGTGTGAGGTGGTACTTCATTGTACTTTTGATTTCTGTGATAATTAGTAATATGGGGAATTTTTTTCTTGTGCCTGTTGGCCATCCATATGTCTTCTTTGGAGAAATGACTACTTAGGTCTTCTATCCATTTTTCAACTGAGTTTTGACCCAGTTTCCCCACATGGCAGGACCATCCCTGTAGACCATCAATGTACAGGTCTCTCTCAGGCCTGATCTGGTATCTGGTTTCCCCATTCCCCCAGCTCTTCCCAAGCAGAATTCTGGGCTGTGGCCCCACCCCCACCCCCTGAAGCTGTCACGCCAACCTTGTGCACCACTCTCCTGTGTTTGCCGAAAATATTGCCTGGAACCATTGGCTTCTCACGTTCACCCATGTGTAGCTTGTATCCGCAGCCTCCATCCTTTCCCAGGACTTTGATTTAATATACCTGCTCTTCAAGCTTACCAAGATCCTGCTTCTCAGCTGCTCCCCCAGCACCCACTCTGCCTTCCTGCGGTGTCACACAGTTGTGTGCACTGGGACATTGGCTCATTGTCTACAACCCCAACTGAGTGCAAAGTGAAGGATTTTCTGCAAGTCTGTTGGTGATTTCCTCTTACAGTCTTTAAAACTGTCCTCTCTTTGAGTTCCCTGGTGGCTCAGCAGGTTAAGGATCCAACATGATCACTGCTGTGGCTCAGGTCACTGGTGTGCTTTGGGTTCAGTTCCTGTCCTGGGAACTTCCACATGCTGCATGTATGGCCAAAAACAAAAACAAAACAAAAAACAAAACAAAGCCTCTGCCTTCTCTTTAAGCATCATTCCATTTTGCTTTATGCCTCTGCGAATGCAGGTAATGGGGCCGTGTTTTGTCATGTTCCAGCCTAATTCTGCATGAACAAACCTCAAATTGCTCTTTCTGCAGCCCTCCCAAAGTGCTAGGCTCCTTGTGTTCCAAGTTTCTGCGCCAGCAGATCCCACCTGCTGGCACGCTGTGCCCTCCCTCCCTGTCTAATGAGCTCCTGTGTGTCCCTCAGGGCTCCGCTGGGCGTGGCCTCTGAGAAAGCAGGTGCAGAAGAGTGTGTACCCACAGCCTCTGCTAACTCCTCCCAGCAGAGCTGAATTTGACAAGGGCAGGGCCTCGGTTTATTTGTGGGGACATCCTCTCAGTGTGATACAGGGCCTGATGCAATAAAATCATTGAATAAGCCACTGAATATACTTTTTTCCTTTCTCACCACAGCATACATTGGCTTGATGTGGGATCTCAGTTCCCAGACCAGGGATGGAACCCTAGCCACAGCAGTAAAAGCACGAATCCTAACCTCTATACTACCAGGGAACTCCCTGGATATACTTTTAAGAACATATTGGGTTTTTTGTGTTGTTTTATTTTTCTTTCTTTCTTTCTTTCTTTCTTTCTTTCTTTCTTTCTTTCTTTCTTTCTTTCTTTCTTTCTTTCTTTCAAGGGCTGCATCTGCATGAATCAGAGCTACAGCTGCTCTCCTACGCCACAGCCATGGCAACACGGGATCCTTAACCCACTGAGAAAGGCCAGAGATCAAACCCCTATCCTTTTAGAAACTATGTTGGGTTCTTAAGCCACTAAGCCACAATGGGAACTCCATGAACGTATTGTTATAGCTTTGGACTAATCAATGATAATTTGGTTATCAAGTATCAATGATAATCAATGATAATTTGACTTATTTTATTTCTATAATTTTTTATACTCTTCTAAATATCATTACCTCATATGCTTTCTTTTTGTAAGCCAATGACTAGTTAACTTTATTTATTTATTTATTTATTTATTTATTTATTTTTGTCTTTTCTGGGGCCACACCCGAGGCATATGGAGGTTCCCAGGCTATGGGGTCTAACCAGAGCTGTAGCCGCCAGCCTACGCCAGAACCACAGCAACGCAGGATCCGAGCCACGTCTGTGACCTACACCACAGCTCACACCAATGCCAGATCATTAACCCACTGAGCAATGCCAGGGATCGAACCCACAACCTCATGTCTCCTAGTCGGTTTTGTTAACCACTGAGCCATGACCGGAACTCCACTAGTTAATTTTAATACTTGGTATATCAATTAGAATTAGGATCTGGTGTTGTCACTGCTGTGGCTTGGGTCACTGCTGTGGTGCAGGCTTGATCTCTGGTCCAGGAACTTCCACATGCCACAGGCAAGGCCAAAAAAGTTGAAGTTTGTTCCTAATTCCACACAAGTTCAAGTACAGACTGTGCTGGGCTGATGCATGTCTCGCTCCAAATGTTCAGGGATCAATTCTCTTTCAGCTCTGCTGGCCATCCTGTGGCTGTGCGCTGTCTTTGGGCTCCAAGATGGAGGTTGGGCTGGAATTCCAGGTGGCAGCTCGGGGAAGGGAATCAAGAAACGAGGTAGGTGCACACCACCTGTCTTTCTGGAAGCTCCTCAGAAGCTCACGTGCAGCTTTCTTGCTTCCATACCGCTGAGCAAATAGGAGTTGCCATCGTGGCGCAGTGGTTAACAAATCCGACTAGAAACCATGAGGTTGTGGGTTCGATCCCTGGCCTTGCTCAGTGGGTTAAGGATCTGGCGTCGCCATGAGCTGTGGTGTAGGTTGCAGATGCGGCTCGGATCCTGTGTTGCTGTGGCTGTGGTATAGGCCGGTGGCTACAGCTCCGATTAGACCCCTAGCCTGGGAACCTCCATATGCCGCGGGAACAGCCCTAGAAAAGGCAAAAAAAAAAAAAAAAAAAAAAAAAAAAAATGCAAATATGTCAGTGCCATAATTCAGATGATTCTAGATGTCAGATATAGTCTTCCCAGCTCTTAATTGTCTTTGTTGAAAGGTCATGACATTTATTTATTTATTTAGACCACACCCAAGGCTTGTGGAAATTCCCAGGCCAGGGACGAACCTGTGCTACATCAGTGACCCAAGCCACCACAGCGAGTGACATTAACCTGGATCCCTGGATCCTTAACCTGCTGAGTCACCAGGGAATCACGTTCATGACAGGTAGATTCAGGAGCTTTCACACTAAGCACATCCCTAAATTTCCAGGTTTCCCCCTAAAACCAGGGAATGAAAGAAACAAGCGTTGTCACCTTGCCATCAGGGGGAGGCTCAGAGATGGGCCTCGGGGAGCGGAGGTGAGGGCTGTAGTCAGAGGAAGGGCTTGGGAGCAACAAAGGCAGGACTTCACATTTTAACATGCCTGGGCTGACCCCCAGCCTCACCGGCAGGATTGGCTTTACCCTTGTTTTGCCCTCACGGGCTTCCTGGGGCCTGTTCTAGCCGCCCCCCTTCATGGGCACCTGCAGTTCCTCCCTGGGAAGCTGGAGGTCTCTGTTCCACCACGGGCCACTGTGGACCCGTGGGAAGTCCAAGGGGAAGTGTCCCCTGAGGCCGCGATCTCTGCCATAGGACAGCGAGCAGGTGTGCCCGCCGGGGACCCCAGCCCTTGCCTGGAACCGGCCTTGTGGAGGCTTCAGCCACCAGGCCAGATGCCAAGGCCTCCACTCCCTGTTCTTTCACTCCCATTCCAAGCCTGGCCCGTCTCCATCTCACCTCTTCTCCTTCCATCCTTTTTCCTCCCTCTCAGCGCCTTCCAGGGTCCTAGGACAGACACACTGATTCCTCTCACAGCTTTGTCCTGCTTTCCTTCTCCAAACCAGCCCCCTAGAAACCAGCCCCGAATCTCAAAGCTCATGGCAGGGTGGGCCCTCCTGTCTCTCTTCCTTAGCTGAGGACCCCACTCCAGGCTCAGTTCTCCCTCCTCCCACCCTCCCCGTGGGCTTCTTCCTCTCCTCCCACAGACCCAAGAGCGCCCTTACTTTGAGGAAGGACTTCCTGGTCTCTGCTGCTCTATCCTTTTCCTTTCTTGCATCACCAAATAAGGAAATACACAGTACCCACTGCTTCCAGGCTTTCATCACCGCTCCTAACTTGATTCCTTGTCACCGAGTGGCACCCACCACGTCTTTGACATCATTAGTGACCTCCACATGACCTCAGCCGATGAAAGCACCAGATTCCCTGATCATAACACAACGCTATTGTCTTTGTCCTTTCATCAGAATTTTCTCTTGACTTCCATCACGCTACATACTCTGGTTCCTTTCTTACCTTTTACGACCACTCTGACCAGTAATAAAACAACAATGCTCACAGTTAATGTTTAATGAGCGCTTATTTTGTGTCAGGCAGAATATAAGGTGCTTTATGGGCATCATTTCCTTTAACCCTTGAATTAACTCTGTGAGGGAGATGTTATTATTCCCACTTTACAGATAAGGAAACTGAGGCTTATAGGTTGCAAGGGGTCAATGACATGCTCGAGGTGACAAAGCTAGGGAGTTAGGGCCAACCTCAAACCCGGGTGTGCTGAATCCCCAACCAGCAGGGCTCGCTCCTTCTACACCACACTTTTCCTCTTTTTTGGCTTCATCTTAAATGTGAGACTTTCCCCGGACTTTCAGTTCTGGGCTACCTGCTCCCTTGTCTATAGACACTTTTACAGGAAAGTGTTTCGCTCTCATGGGGCCCACACTCTCCTCTATTTATTTATTTTTAATCTACTGTGCAGTGACCCCCTCCCCCACCCCAGGCACTGTCACCCAAGCCCAGGAATCCATCCAGTTTCATCGCTGCCTCACCAATGATCGTGCCCACCCCCACCAGCTTATTTTGAAGGAAATCTCAGAAATCATATCAGTTCATCTGTAACTATTCCTGTATTTTTTTTAAGATATAGGGACCCATTAAAAAAAAACCTTAACCACAAAAAAATTAATGTAGCTAAAAAAGAAACAGAATCCCTTTATATCAGCAAATATCCAATCAGATCGTAATTCCTCAATTGCCTCATACATTTTTATTATTTATTTTTAGTTTTTGGCCATGCTGTGGCATATGGAAGTTCCCGGGCCAGGGATCGAACCCATGCCACAGCAGCGACCAGAGCTGCTGTAGTGACAATGCCAGATCCTTAACCCACTGTGCCACCAGGAAACTTCCTCATACATTTTTAAAGAGTTGGTTTGTTGAGATCAGGATCCAGATGGGACCCACACGCTGCACTCTTAATCTCCCTTCGTCTTCTGATTCCTCTTTTCTCTTTTTCCTCCTCTGTGTTTTATTTGTAGGAAGCACCAGCTCATTTGTGCTCAAAATCCACAATCTGGATTTTGCTGACCACATCGTTGTGGTGTTGTTTAAACACGTTCGTCCCTCCAACCACACAAATTTCCAGTTGTCAGATCTAGAGGTGTGAGCTGATTCACGTTCATTTTTTGGCAAGACAATTTCTAGGTGAAATAAGATATCTTTCCATCAGGAATCTTACTGCTTAGATGGCTTCCAAGTCTGTGTCCAGCTTCCTTTCTTCATCTTCAGCTGTTAGATCATTTCATTAGGATAATTTGACTATCATCTCAAAATCAGCATGTCTAAAAATAAGTGTATCTTCTCCCACACAAGCTTTCCCTCTTTTTTTTTCTTTCTTTCTTTTCCTTTTTTTCTTTTTTCTTTTTTCTTTTTTTTTTTTTTTTTTTTCTTTTTAGGACCTGCGGCATATGGAAGTTCCCAAGCTAGAGGTTGACTCAGAGCAGCAGCTGCCTGGCTACTCCTCAGCCACAGCAGTGTGAGATCCAAACCTCGGATCCTTAACCCTGTGATCGAGGCCAGGGATGGAACCTGAATCCTCACGGACACTACGTTGGGTTCTTAGCCCTATGAGCCACAATGGGAACACCCGAGCTTTCCCTCTTGACACTGGGTGTTTCTGCCATTTCTACTCTCCTTTCAGATGACTTGGGCTCCATCTCAAGGCCATCCTTCCCCTTCCCTCAGCTCCCTTAAGACCTGCCACTTCTCCCTCTAGGCTATTAGCATCCTTTCCCTTTGATTCACACACCCATTGCCTGAGGCTTTTCAGGTATTACAATACCCTCCACCACTGCTCTCTTCGTCTCAGTTCCACTCCGTAAACTGCACTGACTGGATTAACCACCTGCACATCCTGGACTGATGTTGATGTATTTCCTACTCACAAACCTTCAATGGCGACCCACTACCTACGGAAGGGTTTAAACTACTGAGGCCACCCCCCCAGAAGCTGGTCCCCATCTCCATTTCCAGCTTACCCTGCACAGTTCAGCTTGCTCTGCCTTAGATGTTTTTCCACAGCTGTGAAAACCAATTGACTTGAAAATGTTTAGCCCAAGGTCATACCTGACATCCTCTGTTCGTGTTGGCTCTTGGAGAGTCGAATGAATAATTACTCCAGCACTGGGGTAAGGCAAAGCTTCTCTCCAAGGGTAATCCTGGATTTGTCTCAAAGGACACCCGTGGCCTCCCACTGGAGGGAGGCGAAGTTGCCTGTCACCTTAGCAAAACCCTGCCTGCTAGCTTTCTCGACTTTCCTGGGAGGATGTTCACACTTGTGTTTTTTCTGGTCCTAAAACATGTGCTTGGCCCGAGACCACTAAGACAGAATGCCAGCCACCTAGGCTCTGCCCTCATGTCACCCGCTCTCTGGCTCTAATTACAAGCCAAGCACACAAACATCCAACAACACAAAGAACTCCCAGCTGAGAGAGGGCGATTCAGGGGAAACCCTCTAGACATGACGTCTAGCCACTCTTCCAAAAACTTCATCGAGGTAGACCAGTGACCCTCTGCATCCTGGATCACCTTCGACCAAGACGCCCTTGAACGTCATCCTACACGAACCGTGCCCAGGAATATGACTTTCTGTCTCCTCTGAGAGTTCCCAAGTGATGCCTCCTTGTAAAATTCCCAGAAAGAGCTGGGATGCCGTCTTTCCTTAAAAAAAAGCTACAGATGTATATTTCCTTTCTACCCCAGCCATCAGGAGGCTCAGATACAAACTGCAAAAACCCAAAACCTGGCTAATCCTTTCAGTTAGAAATTATCTCGGAGTTCCCATCGTGGCACAGCAGAAATGAATCGGACTAGGAACCATGAGGTTGCGGGTTTGATCCCTGGCCTCGCTCAGTGGGTTAAGGATTGGTGTTGCTGTAAGCTGTGGTGTAGGTCACAGACACAGCTCGGATCTGGCATTGCTATGGCTGTGCCTGTGGCTGGCAGCTATAGCTCCAATTAGACCCCTAGCCTAGGAACCTTTATATGCTGTGGGTGCGGCCCTAGAAAAGGCAAAAAGACAAAAAAAAAAAAAAAAAAAAAAAAAAAAAAAGAAAGGAAGAAAGAAAGAAATTTTACATTTTTTCCGAGTTCCTGATTTCGGTTTCTATTTCTACGTTAATACATTTGTGCGGTTAATTATCTTACAAGCTTCTTAGAATGCATTTTGGAATGAGCCCATGTGACCATTAAGTAAATAAAACACTACTAATATTCACTCACCCCAGCAAAGGTCAATTGGTGTAGCTCCTAGGACCGCACACTTGCTTATCCTGGGCCTTCTAATTGGAACGCTGTCCTGCCCTCCTCTTCCGCCAGCTCCCCTCTCCCCGATGCCTACCCACCCTGGATATCTCAGTTCAAATGTCCCCTCCTCCTCCACAAACCAAGGCCCCAGCCTAGAACAAGCCTTCCTTCCTCTGAGAGCCTTCTGCATTGTTTATGCACGATTCAGTTACCACTTCCCATGCACTGTCCTTCAGCGTGAGTTGTATAAACACTGTTTTTCAATTTCAAAGTGATTTGTGCACACAGTATAAAATTCAAACAGTACAAGAGAAGTTGTGCAGGAAAAAGTGTCTTGCCCTCTGCAATTGTGTCAGGGGCCACCACGATGGCCAGTTCTCTGTGTATGGCTGCGGACATACCCATGAGTTTACATGCACATGAATGTACATATATTGCACACACATGTGTGTGGTATAAATCCTTCCGTCTCTTTTTTCCTCACAACTGCGAACATACAAGATACATTCTTCTGGACTAGATTTTTTTTCATACAACCGTATAGCTTGGAGATGACAGAACATCAGTCCATAAATATCTACCTTATTCTTCCTAATACCTGTGCAGCTTCTGTTATAAAGATAAACCCTAATTTAGTTGATTAGTTACACCGTCATGATCTCTATCTCTCGGATTAAACGTACTCTTTCTGGGCGATGGAGGGAATGTAACCACGTTTAGTACAGTCCGCCAAAAAACCAGAGTGTGGTACCTTGCACATAGGAAAAGCTTAATGAATGACTGATTGTCAACTTTTATCAGTAAATAATCAAGCAAAAAGTAATTCTATGCCATACAGATGTTTTGGGAGTAACTTAAGAAAGTCCTAGAGTATTGTCCTGTCAGCTCGGTCTGTCTTTCACTGACATTTTCCGTGGTCTAATGTACCTGTGTGATTATCAGCAGCAAGTTTTGGGATGTCCTGACTCTGAGGTCTGCTATGTCCCAGCTGGGGGGGTGGGCTGGCCCTGCGCTCTCAGGGAAGGCCCTGGGCTCAGTCAAGTCCCCACTTCCAGTGTCAGGAGCCAGGAATCTGTAGGACTGAAAATCACTCCAAGGAGGGAGCATAGTGCTACGAGGCAGCCTATGAGGTCTTCCTCAGGAAAAGAGGAATTACAAAATGCCAGGCCTAGCGTTCCCTTGTGGCTCAGTGGTACTGAACCTGACTAGTATCCATGAGCATGCGGGTTCCATTCTTGGCCTTGCTCAGTGGGTTAAGGATCCGGTGTTGCCATGAACTGCGGTGTAAGTCGCAGACATGGCTTGGATCTGGTGTTGCCGTGACTGTGGTGTAGGCTGGCAGCTGTAGCTCTGATTGGATCCCTATCCTGGAAACTTCCATATACTGTGGGTGTGGCCCTAAAAAGCAAAAAACAAAACAAAACAAAACACAAAATGTTAGGACCTTGGCCGGAGGGGTCCTAGTTTTCTTTTTGGATGTGCCCACAGTATGCAGAAATTCCAGGGCCAGGGAAACTGCAGAGAGGCCTTAGGAGACGGTTAATCCGAGGTCTTGCTAGCTTTCTAAATGAAAAGCCCCAGTATATCCTCTCCATCACATTAGAAACACATTAGAAACATATTAAGAAGTAATTACTTTGGAGGAAGTTAACTATGCTAATTTACAAATTAAGATAAAATTAAGGATGTTTCTCCTTTCAGATTCAAGTACACAGAATGTTTTTTAAAAATGATTCCTGCCTTTCTGTATGCAGCCATCCCAACACCTTAAATGCGACATTCACGGCATAAACACAGGAGGTGTCATGTGCCTCCTCTATGTTGGGGACCGGGCCAGGCGCTGGTCCTGAAGCACCCTCTCACAGATCTGAGCGGCATCCTGAAGAGGCAGGCTCCATGACTGCTGCCTTTCACTGCGGAGCCTGTAGCTCACAGTGGTTCATATTTCCACCCAGAAGAAGGCATTTGTCAGAAGCGGTTGCATAATTCTCAAGTCTGTCTTATCCAGAGCTTCAGAGCTTATGAAAATCGGTCAAATGTGCCTTTTTCCCCTTTAGAGCAGAGAAGCACTTACACAACTGGATATAAAGGAGTTCGGTTCACCATGATGGATCCTGAGAAAGGCAAGGCATCTTCTCAGAGCTATCGGATTTCTATTTAGGGTGGAGAAGACCTGGGTTTGAATCCCATCTTTGTCATGCACAGCAGGGCAACCTCTCAAGGCTCAGATTCCTCCTCTGTCATTGAGGGTTGTGTTACATGATCTGCAAAAACCGAATTGAAGAGTCTTTCTTTTTCTTTTATCTTTAGGGCTGCACTCGCAGCATATGAAGTTCCCAGGCTAGGGGTCGAATCGGAGCTACAGCTGCCGGCCTACACCACAGTCACAGCAACGCCAGATCCAAGGCATGTCTGCGACCTCCACCACAGCTCATCGGATCCTTAGCCCACTGAGCGAGGCCAGGGATCGAGCTGTCGAGCTCATGGATACTAGTCGGATTCATTTCCACTATACCGTAATGGAAACTCCCTAAACCAAATGGTCTTTCTACTGTGAGTATTTGGACCAGGGAGGAAGAGGGCCAGCAATAGCTATTGGCAAATCCCTTAACCAGTTAAGTGTGGGAGTATCATGAGGTCTGATACATGAGATATTGAATTAGGCAACCTGGAATTATGACCTGTTCTCATTTTACATTTCAAAGCACAGCTTTGAGTTTGACATAGTTTAGCCTAGAATTGTCCAAGAACTTGCAATGGTAATATTATGTTCTCCTGTATGACACGGACACTGCTGAGATCACCAAAACAAAAACAGCACCCAAGGCCTTGGCCTGGTTTACTCTGGAATCCAACCAAATGAGCCAACCAGCCAATCAGGGACTTCAGGGACTAGAAGGAAGAGGAGACGTACTTGGTTTCTTCTTTGCTGTTGTTGACATACTTATGTCCCCAAAGAGGATTTGGGATGGCAGAAATCTCTACATAGCATATTGTCATCACATACAGTTCATGTCCTATGTTTAAACAAAGGACCCATGACTGGAGCTACTTGATGACTCCCAGTGACAAGGCAAGCTGATCTTGTCTGGTCCCTGGGAACCCCTGCTCTGGCTATGTGCTCAACCATCCTCCTGGGTCTCTGCAGAAGACAATGACTCCCCTGGGTGATCCTGGCAACTCACCACTGGTACTCCTTTCCCCAGGGCTGAGCATCACTTAAGAAAGCCGGATAATGACTTGGTGGTTCTACATTTCAGCTTAGGACTCAAGGAGGCTCAGGACTCAGTGAGCGTCCTTTTACTTTCTTTGTGCAGCTCCTTTCTTTCCCATGGAGTCTATTTCAAAACTTGAAAACTTGCCTCAAATCTCTTGCCCATTCATGAACATTTCAATCTCAGGAGATGATTCCTGAATTAATAAGACAAACAGAAGCTGTGAAAAATGAATTTGTGTAGTTCCCGTCGTGCGCAGTGGAGATGAATCTGACTAGGAACCATGAGGTTGCAGGTTCAATCCCTGGCCTTGCTCAGTGGGTTAAGGATCTGGCAATGCTGTGAGCTGTGGTGTAGGCTGGCAGCTGTAGCTCTGATTAGAGCCCTAGCCCGGGAACCTCCATGTGCCATGGGTGTGGCCCTAAAAAGCAAAAAAAAAAAAAAAAAAAAAAAAAAAAAAAAAGAATTTGCCTAACTTTGTCATCTCTCTGTATCCCAACCTATAGACTGATTGATTGCCATTTTCACCAGCCTTTCTTTGGTTTCAAAAAACAGGTGTCACTCTTCCCATCAAGCCTCAGCTCGATGCTGTTCCCTCCCAGCTGGCATTACTCTCCTATGCTGTCATCCCCTCCCACTCTGGCTCCTGTCTTTCTCTAAAGTAATGCACATCACCCTCACATGCTAAACAAAAAACTGCTCCTCTCTCCTCCATGCGAGTTCTCCTCCAGAGTTCCCCTCCATCTCTCTTCATTTCGTAATCAAATTTCTCAGAGTCTGAAATCCAGACCTTCTGCCTCCACTTCCTCAACATCCATTGGCTTTCTCTCCCCTCTGTGATTTAGCTTTTCCCCTCAGCTCCTGAAACTGGAAAGGTTAACAAAGACCAAGGGCAATGAATGCTCTTCACTCCCCCGCTACCAGTTCTGTCTGTGACATGTGGTCCTATTGCTCCTTCCCTTCTGGAAACTCTTCTGTCTTGATTTTTACTTTTTCTTTCCAAAGAGTCTTCATGTGTTTTCTCCAGTGGCTTCTCTTTTGCTATCTCCCTTTATTATTTTTAAACATGTTTATCCCTTAACATGTGTTTTACAAGGATAAATGATATTTCCAAAGAATCATTTCTCTGGGTTCCTCTCACTCTGCGACTGGGCTGGACCATGTGACTTGCTTTGGCCAGTGGAGCATCAGCAAACGCCAAGTCAGCAGAGGCTTGATAAGGGCTTGTATCTTGCGGCTTTGCCTTCTTGAAACACCGCTCAGAAACTTCCAGGTCTTTGGGGTGATTAAGATGAAGGACCAAGTGGAGAGAAAAGAGAGATAAAAATACACACACAGAGACACAGACAGAAACACAGACACAGAATGTTAACTAGCCCAACTCGAGCTAACCCATCAGATGAATAATACATTTTAGTTTTAAGCACCAAGTTCTGGGTTGGGTTGATACACACTAATACAGAACTGAGAAAACTTGGTATTTTAAAGATTCCTTTTGCCAGCCTACTTTCCTCTCACATTGCATGTTTTTCCAAGCATCCATTTCAGTGCATTTAAGTGTATTCATACCTCGCAATTCTTACACCTGTGTTTCTAGACCAGATCAGTCTTAGTTCTCATCCCTTACTTACTGGGCGTCCCCATTTGATGCTCCACAGACCGCTTCTAATTCCCACACCAAAGGTTCGTCCACAAGCTTCTCCCCACTTACTCCTTACCTTGCATAACATGCAAGCACTTGCCAGTCACTCCAGGAGGGGACTTAGCCTGAATCTTCCTTCACTCCTTCCCTTCCATTCTCTATGGACCATCAGTCATTCCCCAAGTCTTGTCAAACATGTTGTCTCAATCTCTCGCACATTTATTCTTTATCTCCAGCACTTGGAATGCTGCCCTGGTCAAGGACTTCACCTTACTGAGCCTTTTCTTTTTTCTTTTATCCGTGGCGTATGGACGTTCCTAGGTAAGGAACTGAGTCCCAGCTGGAGCCCCAGCCTAAACCGCAGCTGTGGCAAAGCCAGATCCTTTAAGCCACTGTGCCAGTGGGATCGAGCCTGGAGCTCTGCAGCAACTTGAGCCACTGTTGTTGGAGTCTTCATCCACTGCACCACAGTGGGGCCTCCCTTGTTGTATTTTGACTGTCGCCAGTGTCCACTCACTGTCTCCTGGCTCTGAGGTTTGGTCCGCACAGCCAACACATCCATATTTGTCCTGATCACTATCCTGCTGACAGTTCTTTGGTGGCTCATCACCTATGGAATAAGTGAAAGATTTTTTAATATGCTGCTAAAGCCCTTCTGACCTGGCCCTACTTATATTGCCATGCTCATTTCCCACCCTTTCCCTGTGTCTGCTTTGCTCCTAGCCAGATGACTTGCAGGGCGACACCAGCCATCTGCCCCCTGGATACCTCAGACGGTTTTCCCGCCTGGCATACCTCCCCACCCCTGCCATCTGCAGAGTCCTTGAAGACTCAGATGAAATGTCACATCCCCTGTGAAGCCTCCCCTGTCTGTCTGGGCACAGGCAAAATTAGGCGTCTCTTCAGAGCAGTCAAGTCCCCAACACTACCACTGTTATATACGTTTTTGTTGTAGCACCATGCTTAAATGTCTGTCACCTCAATGGACTCAGAGAGCTCCCCCAGGGCCAGGGTTGTTTCATTTTTGTTTTTATAGCACTCAACACTGTGTGTGCCACAGCAAGTGCTCAATCACTACTGAATGAATAAGACACTTTCTTTTCCCACTTTTTATTTTTTGGCTACACCTACAGCAGGTGGAAGTTCCTGGGCCAGGGATTGAGCTTGTGCCCCAGCTGTAACCAGAGCCACAGCTGTGAGAGTGCAGGTCCTTAACCTGCTGAGCCACGAGGGAACCCACACTTTTCATGTTTTCTAAAAGTGTCATATTGTAATTGGCTAAGTTAGCACCATGGGTTTCCATTTATTAGTCTAGAAATGGAGATGATAGGAGACTTTAGGCGTTGCTCAGTAAGACTTAGGATAAATCTTGTGACAGGTCACAGAAGTTGGAGCTGGTAACCAAGGTGGAAAGAGGCGACAACCTTGCTCCAGGTTGGTGGCTGGGCTGTGTTGGAAGAACAACCTCCATGCCCCCCATCAGTGCTCCTTCCAGAAAGATCTCTGCCTTCCCCACCGTGGAAGTGCTGCTTTGTCTTCTCTGTGGGACCATAGTCCATGTGACAAGCACTTAAGATGGTCTTGAGCCTGAACAATCCAAGACATTAGTAATGACTTTTCAAAATGTTTTCCCTTAGGTAAATTCATTAAATTTTTTTTTTTTTTTTTTACTAAAGTATCGTTGATTTACTATATTCTTTCAATTTCTGCTGTACGGCAAAGTGACCCAGCTGTACATATATAGTAACTGCTTTTATTTCTTCCCTTTTCTGCCTTGTCAGGGTTGCCTCTCTTCTTTCCCTGCTCAGGTCTCTTTTCCCTCACCTGCACCTCCTCACAGGGATCCTTCAAAGTAAGGATCTGACCTGTGACTCTCTGGCCAAGCTCTTCAAGAGCCGCCAAGGCCTTTGGGGTACAGTCGAGAACTTTCCTTGGCCCCCTCCACTTGGCCCATCTAATATGCTACCTCCCTGCCCTGCCGTCTTTCTATCTGTGTAAGAATTTACTGAGCACCTTTGTGTAAAGACTCTGTGCCAACTGGGGAAGCCGAGGGACCCGGTAGTCACTGGCCCCAAGTGGCTCACAGAGAGAAGATCGGACAGGAATGAATTATAATTAAATGTAAACCAGCATTGATGGAAATGGGCACCTTTGAAGAAAAACAAGAGGACAGCCAGCCCATCCTGGGGGGTCAGAGAAGGTTCGGGAGGGGCCACCCTCCCCGTTCCACTCAGTATGGAACCACCTGTGGTGACTTGTGCTCACCAAGGCTCTGAAACCACACGACCTCGTTGTTGCCTGTCCTGTTCTCCTTGTTCTGAGGAAATCCTCAAGCTTCCCTTCCTTTAGGAAGCCTGCTCTGCTCTGCTGGCAGCAAGAATCACTCCCTTCTCTCTCTCTCTCTCTCTCTCTCTTTTTTTTTTTTTGGCTGCACCTGCAGCATGCTGAAGTTCCTGGACCAAGGATCAAACCTGTGCCACAGCAGTGATGACACTCGATCTTAACCCACTGTGCCACCAGGGACCTCCACCCCTCCTTTCTTTGTAGTGCCACCAACTGTAAGCCCCATGTGGACAGGGGGCCAACCATGTCCTCCAGTGCTAAGAGTCTGCCATGGAGTAGGCATTCAATCAGTGTTTGCTAAAATTTAGCTAATCATGCTATCTTTGGGAGCCAGCAGTGGACTGTTTGCAGCCCTAGTGGCTTTCTTTTCATCTGATATTGTCAACTTAGCAGTCTGCGCAACTTCCAGCAAAAGCAGGAGCAACTGGTTCCATTATGGATGACGAACTTCCATATCCAACTGGGTTCCTTCCCTTATGAACACCTGACAGAGGAAGGCTATGCTGTTACTCCAGTGATGCAGGAAACGCTTTTTAGAATTTTTGGTGCTTTCTTCAGCATTTATAGCTCTCTAAATAGCTATAGCTTAACTTTTCTGTTTTCTTTATTTTCTTGTTTGTTTCTTGTTTGTTTTTGGCCACACCCAAGGCATGTGGAAGTTTCCAGGCCAGGGATCAACATGAGCCACAGCAGTGACAATGCCAGATATTTTTCTATATCTTTTTTTTTTATGGATTAAAAATATTTTAGGTCAGAATTTATTATAAGTCAAAATTTGGAGTTCCCATCGTGGCGCAGTGGTTAACGAATCCGACTAGGAACCATGAGGTTACGGGTTCGGTCCCTGCCATTGCTCAGTGGGTTAAGGATCCGACGTTGCCATGAGCTGTGGTGTAGGTTGCAGACGCGGCTCGGATCCCGCGTTGCTGTGGCTCTGGCGTAGGCCGGTGGCTACAGCTCCGATTGGACCCCTAGCCTGGGAACCTCCATATGCCGCGGGAGCGGCCCAAGAAATAGCTAAAAAAAGACAAAAAAAAAAAAAAATTAAAAACGTTGTGAACAGCTATCATATGCACTATTTAAATTCTCTATATTTTCAATGACAACATATCTTCATCACTGAAAGGCAAAATATACTGTCTGGAGCTCATCAGAATCATTTGGACACAAGTTTGGTAAATGATGATGTAGAATACTTCACTTTTGGAGTTCCTGTTGTGGCTGAGTGATTAATGAACCCAAGTGTCCATGAGGACTCCGGTTTGATCCCTGGCCTTGCTCAGTGGGTTAAGGATCAGGCATTGCCATGAGCTGTGGTATATGTCGCAGACATGCCTCAGATCCCTTGGCATTGCTGTGGCTGTGGCATGGGCTGGCAGCTCCAGCTCCAGTTGGCCCCCTAGCCCGGGAATCTCCATATACTCTGGGTGTGGCACTAAAGACAAAAGACAAAATAATAACAACAACAGCAATAATAATAATAATAATACAGCTTTTAGTGGAAAAAAAGAAATTAGTCATTAAAGAGGGTTATTTTCTGTGAATTGCAAATTGGTTCTGAATGGGGTTTTAAAAGATAAGTTCCAATAAAAAAAAAAAAAAAAAGATAAGTTCCAAAAATGCATCAAAGTAAATCCTCAACACTGGGTGGAGTTAGTGTAATTGATGTAATATTGTAAAGTTTATAACCTTTGGAAGAACAGATAGGGACAAGCAGATAGTTTTAAATGGGAGGTATTCTAATGTTTGGGTCATTTTCAGTTATTTCCGGTGTGCAAATTATCCTGCCCTTTCTCTTCCCTTCCCTCCCAGGAAGGTGGATACGTTATGGGTATGGTCCCAAAGAGACACACTTATGTCTGAGCAGTAATGAAGTGGAACTATAGGTCAGTTGGCATTTAGTTTAAGTTTTTAGAAGTGACTGTTTCCATTTATTTCAAGGGGCCTAGCAAACCTTTATGTCAGGCTCTCTCTGGAATTTTTCTCAACAGCTTTCTGGGGGTACTCACTCCATCCTCTAAAGCCCCCCTTCAGGCCCCTTGTATCTTTCTGCTGCCCCCTGGCTAGATTGAACTCAGTCCTGTCCTATTCCCTAAGGGCTTGGACTCCAAAATTATGATTTTCTTTTAGTACTATCTCCAAACTATCAACCCATTAGCTTGTACACTCCGAGGTCAGGGCTGTATCTCCAGCACCTAGAACAAGGCCTGGAACCTCTTAGACACTCAATGTTGAATGAATGAATAAATCTCTAAATTTGTTAGTTCCAGCTAGGTGGTGGGAGGAAAACCATCCATTGAACTAATTTACACTCATCTGTGAAGGACCTGGAGTTCCTTATCTCTCCTGAAGGTATTTGCATACTTAAAGGGAAAGCTTGTGAATTCAAATTATTCTCAATGGGAAAACTTCAACAGTGAAGCAAATGGAGAGAAAACTTTGGAGGCTAGAGGGTAGTGGGGTTGTGGAGGTTTTGATCTAAGCAGGCCAGAGCTGCCAGGAGTTTGCCCCTGAGGCCTCCCCAAGGCCTGTCCAGCTCTGCCCCAGGACGACTTCTGAGAGCTTGGGGACTTCTCCATCCTGGCTATCAGAACCTCAGTGGGACAAGGAGGGAGATTAAACCAGAGAGGGGCTGCAGGGCTATTTGTTTCCACCTAGAGCTTTGGCTGAACTCTTCTACCATTTCTCATGTTTCAAAGGGAAGTGTCCTCACTTCTTGTTAAATATACAAGAGCACAGGGGGACTTCCTCATAGTCAATAGTATTTGTTAATTAAAGGTTAACTAATATGCTTTCACTACATGTAGATTTTTTAAAGCTTGAAAATTGACTTGAAATACATGGACATCTGACAATGAGCTGGGCATATTGTAAAAGATAAAAGATAATCCCTTCTAGGCCACTTTTATGTCCTCTAATATGGTCCAGCACTAGTGATTTCTTTGTAGACATGTCTTTAACCATGATCCCCTGCCCCCAACACCCCCCAAAACATCCCCCATATGCTTTCATTGAGAGATGTAAACTTAAGGGAGATATAAGCCTAACCTCGGAATTCTGATTCTTGGTTTATGAAATGGACTATAAAGAAAGGCAGAAGTTTTTAGTGTTTCCTAATTTTTTTAATTTAGGAATTTTCTGTAGCACCAACCTTCTTTCTGCTGTTTATGTGTAAATCCCTTGAATAAAACATTTACCTCTTTCAAAAGACCATTCAAATATATGATGAAAACAAGCCCAAACCAGAGCATTTCAATAAATGACAGTATAATATAACAAATCTTTAGAAAATCATTACTATAAATGTTTTAGTGATTAAGTCTAGGATAATCACACTTGTAGGGTAATCATTTTGATTAATCTTTGGTTCAAGCAGAAATACTTGACAGTCAGCACTACAGATGCTAAACGAGAAGAAATTATATTTTGCACAGTTTTACAATTTTCTGAGTTTATTTTGGAGTCCAATAATAGCATGTCGCTTTACTCTGTATCTATTACACAGGACCGAGTTTGGCTAATATGTTTCTTCCTTGATTTAAAAACAAACGTAATCGTTTACCTAACAATATCATCTTCGGGTGTACAACAGTTGACAATTTAAAAGAATTATAATTGCTTGGTATTTTCCACATAAAAGGTGCTTGATAAATGTTTGCAGATCTATCTCCTAAAGGGAAAATTGGTAAAAGAAAAATTTCTCCAGGTTTAACATTCATTTTGTATCGGGAAGAGAAACAAGAATAAAGAGGCTTGAATATTTCAGCCTAGGAGATCACACAAAAGTTCCATTTTGGCCAAAGAATGACGAAAACACTCCAGTCCTGACACGTTTAATAATGGGCACACAACCTATTTCTTTGTTTCATAACCATTGCGCTCTCTCTCCCTTTTTTGGCATGGTAACAAATACAACAAAATCCACGCCATCTAGTTAAACTTTTTGATTTAGTAGCGGATCCGGCTGTCCTGTCAACGAGGAGGTAGGGTTGGGTTAGCAGGCAAAGTGGAGACGCAGGAGAAATCTACTGGAAATGGAGCGTGCCCATTCTAAATCATTTCATGTGGGAAAATCATTTCAAGTTGAAGGATAATTGCAGAAGAGGCGTCCCAACCCCGCGAGCCGCTGCCGTCCGCGTAGCGTCGGAAGCCCCTCGCCGCGGCTGGGAGGATCGCCGCCGGCCCAGCCGCCGCTTCCTGCCCGCGGGCGGCGCACCCGGCCTCCGGGAAGGTGCCGCGCGGGGAAACGTGGCACCCTCTCCAGCCCGCGCCCCCGGCGCTGCCGCGCGGCGGCGGAGCGCTCGGGAGAGCAGGGCCAGGAAGGCGGCGCGGCGGCCGCGCACCGGCCCGCGAGGAGAACCGCCCGCAGCGCCGGCGCCCGCCCGGGGACGGGAAGTGGCGCCCGGCCCGCCCTCCGCAGCCCGCGGCCCCGAAGCCCCGCGCCGCCCCCTTTCCCTCGGCCTCTCCCTCGGCCTCCGCCACCCCGGCCGAATTCTTGCATAAATTATGCCAGGCGCGCCTGACGTCAGGTGGCGGCGCGCGGGCGCGGGCGCGGGCGCGACGCGGAGGGAGCCGGCGGCGGGCGGGCGCGGCCTCGCGACATCGGGCGCGCGCGGCGTGCCGGGCGCGCGCAGGCGCTGGCGTGCTGGGGCCGCGGCGGCGGCGGCGGCGGCGGCAGCGGTGGCGGCGGCGGCGGCGGCGGCGGCGGCGGCGCGGGGGTTGAGCCGTGGTAGTGCGGACGCGCTCGTGCTCGGGAACTATCGGATTAAACTTGAATCGAGTGAAATTACACAAAGGAGCGCCGCTGAGAAGGCGGCCTGGGGACCCGGAGACCCTGAAACTCGCCAGAGCCCCATTCGCCCCCGGCCAACTCCGTGCCCGTGGATTCAGCCCCCTGGCCGCGGCCGCCGAGCCAACTCCGGAGCCCGCTCTGCGTTTTGTTTTCTCCTCGGCACAGGGCAGCGGAGGAGCCCGACCGACCGGGTAAGCGCGAGAGTTCGCCGGGCGCCTCCGGGAGGGGCGGCGGCGGCAGGAAATCGCTCCGGGCCGGGGCCGGGGCCGCGCGAGGAGTTGGGAGCGAGGAGTTGGGCGTGTGCGGGGCGAGGGGCGAGGGCGGGCGGGGGCCGGGGCCGGCGCAGGAGCGCAGCGCCGCCCGAGCTGTGTCGCCGGCGTCGCCGCCCGCGGGGCCCGAACCCGCGCCCGGAGCGCCGTCCGGCGCCCCAACTTTTGCCTGCGTCCGCAGGGCCGGCGGTGGCGGGTGCGCGCGGTCCGGCCGAGGGTCACTTCCTCGCATGTAAATGGCTTTTTGTTGTGCTGCCGGCGTGGGGGGGGACGGGGGACAGGAGGGAGCGTGTCTGCGCGCGGGGGAGCGCGAGCGCGTTTCCTCCCGCCGGCGCCGAGCACGAGTTGCCGGCTCCATTCGAAAGAAAAAGGAAGGAGGAAAAGTTGGGCTGCAACTCAAGTGCGAGTGGGCGATGGGCGCGCGGGCGCGGGGCGGCTGAGCCGCGGCGGCGGCGGCGGCGGCGGCTCGGGGACGGCGGCGACCCCCGCCTCCCGCCCCCGCCCCCGCCCCCCGCTCCGGACCGACCACGCCGCGCTCGCCGGGAGCGGCGGCCGCACCGGCGCGAACAAAGTGCGTCCCTCCTGGCGCGGCGGCGCCGGCCCGCGCGGGGACGGCCACCGGGCGAGGTGGGTCTGCGGCGAGGAAAGTGCGCGGGGCGCCGCGTGGGGCGAGGGCGGCGCGAACACGCGGCGCTGGGGGCGTCCCGAGCCCGGCCTGTGCCGGCCGCGGGCGTGGAGTTGCGAGCCCGGAGCTGGGGTTCCCGGGGCGCCCCGGCGGCTCCCAAGTGCGCGAGGAGGAGAAGAAAGGGAGCGGGGCCGGGGCGAGCGCGGGGAGGCGCGGCGAGGAGGGGACCCCACCTTGCCGAGCTGGCCGGGCCAGCGGCGGCGGCGCCTGCATAATAGCGACTTTAAGCCCCCGGAGGCAACTCGGCTCACCCATCCCCGAACCCTTCGGGGGTCAGCGCCCGGGGGGGGTGTCACCAGGTGGCCCCCGAGGTGGCCCGGGTGCGCTCTGCCCTCTCGGAGATCCGCGGTTCGGAGCGTGATCGGCCCGAGGTGGCTGGAGGCCAAGCGGTCAGCGGGGAGAGGAAGGAGGGCGGCGGGGACGCGTTGTTTGTTTGGTTCGCACCGGGAACTGGGCTCGCCGGGGGTGCGGGGGGCGCGGGCACCGGGTGGGCTGCGGTGCGGGGCAGCCGCGTCGGCGCGGGGTGAGCGCGGCACGGGGGAGGGGGGAGGGCGGCGGATCCCGGGAGGGGGGGTGGTTCGGGAGGCTCCGGGGAAGGAGCCGCCGGCCCCGAGCAGCCATCATTACCGAGCCGCCTTTCTCCGGATGGCTCAGCCTCGAGGAGCCCCGCGCCGTGGGAGCGCACCCCAAACTCCCGGCCGGCCGCCCGCTTTGTGAGCGCCCCCGTAGAGCGGACGGGCGGGGAGTGCTCCTGCTACGGGGCGGACGGTTTTCCCGGAGGTCACTTTTAGAGACTGTTCACGCCTCGATTTTAAAGTAGTTTTTTTCCCCCTCTTCTGAACAGACAATGGACAAAAGAAAAGTAGCAACCCACATGGAGAGTTTCCTTTTGAATTGCTAGAATTAGATACACTATCCAGCTCTCCACTTGCTAAGTATACTTTTTAGTTTCCCATTGTATATTACCTAGCCATCGATTTAAAGAACTTATCTTGAAATATGCCCTTCCTCTGGGCTCGATTTCTGAGCTATATTAAATAATTTCTTTCTAGACGATTATGTCAAGGCCTTGATTTTTATTTTCTGAAAATACTAATTTAAGCCGTCTTTGCAGTGGGCAGTACCTTTCAAAGAGGTTGTGTTTCCCCCCAATTCTGGCCAAATAAGGGGAGGGGGGACTACTCACTAAACATAATAATCAAATTGGAAAAAAAAACCCTCCTTATTTCCTCACAGATCTAACGTTAGCAAAAAATAAAATAAAATAAAATAAAAAATATAAAAACAAAAATCTTAGTGACTATGACCTTAGCAGAATGGGAACCTGATTTATCCCAGTTATAATTCCATTTAGACTGTTGCGATGTATATGAACTAGGTAATTCTTATTTCAGAAATAACTTTAGTGATTCTACGAAGTTGAATACGGCTCCCAGCCCCCAGAGTACATCTGTCGCAGAGTGTTTTTGTCTTGCTGTTGCACAACAGAAGCCCTCCAGTCTTTACCCTAAAATGGCAGCTTTCATTTGACTGGGGCCCATTCATTGACAATGATAATAAAGAGGCTGAAAGCTAGATGCTTGGGGCACAGAGCAGGACTGGGTTTGCCTTTCTAGGTGATAGTAAGTAGGAGACATTTTACGGCTTTCAGATTTGCTCCTGAAAAGTTTGTTTTTCCTGAAAAATCTATACTGGAGAAAAAAGTTACAAAGTAAACAGAATTTGGGAGTTGAGAGGGACTTGCAGCAAATTTTAGAAGCTAAATTTTCTTGTTTTGGCAAACAGTGAAATTGTGACATTCCCCCCTTTTTGGTAACCAGATAAAGGGACATAATGGGTTTTCGTGAGGGCTTGTAACAGGTGAATTTCATCACTATGGCACTCAAGAATTATTTTCTAGCATTATGGATTTTATTATTTATAGTCTTGTTATTTTCTATTTTTTTCTCCCTCTGTGCAAGCCAGTAATTGAAGCTTGATGAATTCTATTCTAGGTTTTTCAAGGTTCAAATGAGTTTCTAGATAAGAACTGAATGATGATGATGGTAATAATAATAATGACTAGTATGTGACTTCCAAACTTTAATCATATTGATTTAACCAAAGGAATTATTTTTTGGTCAGTTAAAAAAAATGCTTCCTTTTCTATGTCTTAATGCAGAAGTCAGGCTGGAGAAATGATACACATCATTTATAGGTGATGGTTAAAAACTCTAACATTATTTTCCTCTTTTGAGGAAAAAAATGACACTTTTCCAAGTTGAAAACATATAAGTCAAGTTTTAAATAATAGGTCTAGTAACTTAGTTTTAAAAACAGCACTTTCCCTAGTTCTTCTGTGCTTGGTCTGGCTGTGAATCAGTGCAACTTACAGGACTATTTCCAAAACTTTCCACGAGAGTCTTACTTTATTGAGTTAAAATGAATACCGTGGGAAGTGCCTTTATAAAACTGTTTCAAAGACATGTTAAACTTTTTCTTCATGCAGATACAGTCTATAGTGTATTACCTACAGTGTGGTTTTTAAGCAATTAAAGCAAAAGGATCCTTTTATCTGTGAGAATACTTCTGCGTACATGATGTGTAACCCATAAATGCAACCTCAGTGCCAAGTTTAGAGTAGTTACTTCAAACTGAGGCATACAGCTTCTTACTCCTTGTACTGAAGACTTTGCTTGTCACACAGCAAACCCCATCCATTTGGTTACTTTGGCTTCAGCAATCACTGGCTGGCCTTCAGGGTCTGAAAGCCAAGAGACAGTGCTTTCCCTCAGAGAGTTTACCTTCTAGTGGGAGAGAATGTTCTATAGGTAACCAAATACTCACAGTTAACTTCTAAGATTAGCTTTGGAGGTAGTAGGTACCTTTCATCTTTTATTATCCATATGTGGCCTTTCAGGTTTGATAGCAGTCACCATGGCTGTCTTATAAACATCTACTATAAATAAGGCATTGCAAGAATAAAAATGCTTAGTCAGGGCTGAGCAAAGTGTGCGGCTGCAAAAAGTGACCCTTAAAATTTCAGCTTTGTAATAAAGTGATTTGCTTCCAGTATTTAAATAGTTTCTAGATGTAAACAAACAAGCACTTAGATAAAAATAGGTCACTAAGATAGATGGAGAAGGAACATTTTGGGTGATATTGAGATGATGTCAGGAACGTGTTGGCCTTGTGTAACTCTTTAATTGTCTTGTTCATTCCCACCAACACATTTATATATCTTGAAAAGGGTATTCTTTTTATGCCATCAGAAATTCAGAATTTTGTATTATTACATCTTATCACAGGTTTTGAAGCTGTTACAGGTTTATCAGTTTGGGAGATAAAATTTTCTCTAGAAAACTTTATTATTTCATCATAGTTTTTTTTTGTTGGTTTTTTTTTTTACACAAAAACTTTGACATTCAGAGATGACAGACAATGTTAACATATAAAAGGAATTGGGAGTAAATGATCATTTAATTTTTCTGTAGACAATATGAAGATGTAGTGATTTATTTTAATTTGGGTATTACTCAGGTTGGTTGCAATTACTGCAGACGTCCATAGCTGATCATGGTGGTAGCTATGAGCCAAGAAGTTAATTAAAAACACCACCACCGCCCTTTTATACTTCACTTGTATCAGTATGTTAAAATTCTTAAACCACACCTGTGTGGTAAAAATCATAAATAGAAATAGAAAATCATAATGATACTGTCTAGTAGAGATTTATCTTACAATTATCAGTGAATCTTTGGATATTTAGTGCAGGAGGACCTTGGAGAGCTAGTCAAACTTTCTCATTTTACAGATTAAGAAACTAAAGCCCCGAGAGGTTAATTAAAGGAGCTGTCTTGGTCAGTCATGTCATGGGTGTCTTGTCGGTCGGTGCCTAGCTGCGTGCCAGTGCCCGGGGCGTGTGTGTTGGTCCTTGTTGGATGACTGAATTGATCTGGAAGAGTCTGGCTCTCCCTCTTACGTTCTGATTCAGAGTACCTTTTGGCTTAAGAATCCTACAGCCGGTGCTAACATAGGTCTCAGAGGTTCTTAAGCCAGCAATACCGTGTTTGCCTCTACTTTATGATGATTATTGGAGGGGGATGTGATTAGCCATCTAGAAAAATGCTGAGGAAATTATTCCAAGATTTAACTGCTGTTTTCATTTTAGAAGTGTGTATACATTACCATAACCAGACTTCTAGACTTCTTAACTCATGTTAGGTGACTGCAAATGTGAGATTATTTTCTTGGTGGGTTTCATTTTGTTCTTTCTTTGAAAATTAAAAACCATGTTTTTAAAAATAAAAATAATGTAGATTAGTAATGAATAGGCATTACTGGGTAGTATGTGGTCTGTTGGTCCCTGGGCTTGTTTACTTCTGGCAGTGGGGCATCAGAGACAGCTTCTTCAGCCATCCTTTTAGCCTCTCCACTGGCCGTAGGTGTCAGGCTTGGCTCTAGTGGCAGGGGACTCTTGGCTGCGATCCTTTTTCCTGTTTCATCTGTTTTCTTGTTCCTCAATTCAAGTGTTTATTGTGTACCTGCTACTTAAAAGGTGCTGTGCTCTGCCTGAGTTAGGGATACAGTAATGCCATGACAAGGTATCGTAGACCCCCTCATTAAATAGAGCTAGTGCAGTGTTGTGGGTGCTCTGTGGTGGTTACCAGGAGGAGTGAGAGTCACTTGTTACCTCTTAGGAAGTGGCTTTAGCCATGCCACCCAAGTGATGGTAGAAGAAGGGGGCAGTGCTAGTCAACTCGGAGGGAGGCAGTGCTTCTGCTGTCTGCAGAGAGCAGCTAGATGAGACTCCAGAGGCAGATATAGGCCAGTTTGAGTGGGGCTCACGGAATATGGAATTTGGGATTTTGAAAAAAGAAGGAGAGGAGTTCCTTGGTGGTATAGTTGCTTACGGATTTGGCGTTATCACTGTCGTGGTGTGGGTTCCATCCCTGGCCCAGGAACTTTCGTGCGCTGTGGGCGCAGCCAAAAAAAAAAAAAAAAAAAAAAAAAATGGCAGCAAGCCACTGATGAGTGTTGAGCAGTGCTTGACATGAGCAGGCTTGTGTTTTGAAGGCTGAATTGGTGGGTGGGGCAGAGGAGGGAGAATAGGTTGGAACAGCGTCTGCCTGCTATTGTTGTGGTCCGTGGGATGGGGGAGTAACAATGGTTTGGACTAGATTGGTGGCCAAGGGGATGGAGAAGAATGGGTAGGTTGGAGAAATACTTAGGAGGCTCGAGGAATAGGACTCAAGTATAGATTTGTTTCCAGGAAGAGGAACGTGTCAGGGAATGTACCTTTCTAGTGAATTCCTCCCCAGGCTGGCTGACTGATGATGCTGTTCACTGAGGTTGGGGGCACCTGATGAGGACCAGGTTGGAGGAGGAAGTTCATGAGTTCTTGTAGCATGTGACTGGGGAAGCCGACCATGGACCATGAAACCATGATTTCAGCCTTCTTTCCATTGTAAGTGGCATTCTAAAACTTTCCAAAATAATCTGCTTGCTTCTCCCCAAAGATGTGGGTGTACCAAGGATTGTGGGAGGGGTGGGGCTGTGGTGTCAATGAAACAGGAGAGAGGAGGGAAACTTTGTTAATCACTTAATAGGGGTTTGCTTGCTCATAAAAGGAAGAGAGTCCTGCGGTGAGCAGACTTTGCCACATTTTGTGCAGACTTTGCCACATTTTGTTCTGCTGTATCTCCACATTCTGGAGGCCATTGGCACAAGGACTGTATTCTCCCAGCAGATAGCTGGGGGGGGGGGAGGGGTCCCACTGTGCTCTCAGTGGGGGGAACTGGTTGTATTTTAGAAGCTGGTTGCAGCTATCCATGGGTGTGGTAGAAATGTACACATTACTTAGATAATCGTGGAGGAAAATACCAGCCTCTGTCAGAACACAACTATTTTGGGGGGAACTATGTATATACTAGTTTAATGTGTCTTAAAAGTCCCTTTGCTCAATTATTATAAAAGTGGATGATATAGTATGGTTGGCAGCAAATGAGAAATGTTGATCGACGAAACCAGAGGAGCTTCTAAGCTGCTGACTTTAATGAGATGAAAGTCTGAAAACTCTGAACATTTATCTTGAAACAGTTTTTTGAGGGAAGTGTTCGTATTTCTGTTTTGGCCAGTCTATATATTGTCCCCTGTTTAGTTCTGTTATAGGTCAGACTTTGACCTTGGTGCAGAGGGAGCTCCTTTCTGGGACTTGCTGTCTTTGGTTAGGGTTCTCTTCCAAAGGTACTCTTCTTCCCATCGCTCCTCATAGACTTTGTTGTCCTTGTGACTCGATCCAGCCCACGAGGGCCCTTCCTGTGGCCCTCAGGTTGGGCATGATTGTGTGGCTTTGAGGTTCTGGGGGGCTTACACGAGTGGTAGGACATGCTTCATCTGAAGTTTTACTCTCACTTCTGGTGGTTTTGAGGGGTTATTTGGATATGTTTGAAGTTCAGGGGCAGTGATATGTTCCGGGGGTAGATTTGTGGAAAAGCTCGGGGTGCTGACTTCATACAGCCTTGTGCCCACTGCTCTGTGGCGGTTTTTACTTCTGTTTCTTCACCTTGTTAAAGCTTTTCAACCTCTGAAAATTTCATTCTCTTGTTTGGTCCCATTGGCAGTGTATTCCCATGGCTTAAGAAACTTTTGCCTCCTTAGAGGTGTAGACACCAAATTGAATGCTGCATGCAGGTTCCTGTGATGTGGGTTCTAGTGGAAGAATAAAGAGGATGTTTTTTTCCCTTGCCCCATCCCCCCAGCCCAGCAATGGCCCACCAGGCAGCAGATTTGAGTTGCCACCCTGTGTCTCATCAGCATAGGGCAGGCAGAGCCGGGGGCAAAGAGCAGGGGGCACACGGCTGGCTGCCACCCCAGGTTTTGGTGCAGGAAAAGACAGAGGCTTAGACAGTGCAGTTCTGACATGTCACATAGCTGCCCTCCTACCCTCCACTTAAAGTCAAGATATCTACTCTGTGTTTGCGGATCATTCAATAAAAGGTACATGGCACCTCATTAATTAATTTTCCTCTAGTTCTGCAGTGAGTTGGAGGCCACTTTAACTTTGTGGAAAGAGTTCACTTCATTATCCTTTCGTCCTTCTGAAAGAAATCGTGAACACTTTAGGATCTCTTCTGTTGATATTTAAAACATAATTAACAGATGCACATATTATTTTAATGCACATAATCTTTATGGCTGCCAAGTGGACAGATAGTGAGAAGACCCTTGTAGAATTATAAGCATGCCTTTAGTTTCGCAGGCAGGGCCTGCCATGGCACTAAGTGAATAATAACATCAATTTGAGCACAGGTGTGCAACAAAATTAACCTTAGTCGGTGATGTCTTTTAAAGTTATAGGTTTTGGAGTTCCTGTCATGGTGCAGCAGAAACGAATCCGACTAGGAACCATGAGGTTGAGGGTTTGATCCCTGGCCACACTTAGTGGGTTAAGGATCTGGCGTTGTCGTGAGCTGTGGTGTAAGTCACAGATGCGGCTTGGATCTGGCATTGCTATGGCTGTGGTGAAGGGTGGCAGCTGTAGCTACGATTAGACCCCTAGCCTGGGAACCTCCACATGCTGTGTTTGCGGTCCTAAGAAGCCAAAAGACAAAAAAAAAAAAAAAAAAAAAAAGGTATAGGTCTTGAAATTATTTATGATTTGGACTAACAGTATATTATTGTATATTATTATAACAAGGCCCCTCTTTTTTTTTCTTTTTTAACATTTAGATTGCAGGATTTTATGCTCTTGTATACTTGACCTTGTGCTTGAAATTTTGCCTTTGCCAGTTGCAGGTGTATTGATCTTGTCAGAAAAATCATGCAGACTCATCTCAAGAATTTAAAAATCTTGATTAAACTAGAAAACTTTTTCTGTAAGGTATGTGATCAACTAAAATAATGAAGAAATAACCACAGCATTAGCAATAACAGTAAGTGGCCTAGGCCGGCAGCTGCAGCTCCGATTGGACCCCTAGCCTGGGAACTTAGATGTGTGGTGTGGCCCTAACAAACAAACAAAATAACAGTAATAACCATAGCAACCAGCTAATGCTTAGTTATTGAGCAATTCCAGTCCAGTAGGCATTAGACTGCATGTTTTAGTGGATTGTTTCATATACTCATCAGCACAACTCAAAGGAACTCGGTGGGCCTTTTAATTCCATTTTATAGATCTGGAGACTTGGACCAGGAGGTTAACTTGCCCACAGCCACACGACTCTTGCGAAGGGCGGGGGTGAGGTGGAATTTGAATCCAGGTCGGCCAGTCTCCAGAATCTCTGCATAACTGGGGTCCGTCACCTAGTGCCGTTCCAAGGCTTGTATCGCTGCTGTCTCAATAGGTAGAGGTCCCTTAGAAATGCCAGCCATGCCCCGTAATCCTACAGCACATGCCGTCGCTCTGCCCTGTCAGCTGTTTCTGTCACCCAGCCTCCTTTTGTCTTGGGATGTCCTGACGATGGGGTTCGGTGCCTTTCACCCACATGCGGTTCCTTTCTCATGGAGCTGAAGAGAGCAGTTGTTTGGCTGGAGGTTTTATTCTGTGGTGGCCGAGAACTTGAGTTGGGACATCAGACAGATCAGCTAGTGAATAATAAAAGTGGAAAGAGTAATCCTCTCAACTACCCTGGGTCATCGTGGGAGATGAAATGAGATACCCCCACCCTGAGGCACTTAGTTCAGCATGTGGCATATTTATTGAGTAGTTAGCTATTATTATTAGCTCACTCTGAATTACGGAACTTATCAAACCATGTGTCTTGATTTTATTCTTAATTTAGAAAGTCCCCATAATCCTCAGTTATGACTGGCAAAGAACGAGGGGTCTGCAGTGGAGACCAGCTGCCCAATTTTCACTTTTCCTCAGGAGTTGACATCAAAATTACTATCTGTGTGCCTTTGTCCTGGCATAGAGCTGAATGTTATTTACTAGTTCTCTTCTTGGCTACACAGGGGTGGCAGTCCCCTCTGTTCTTCCACCCTTACTGCAAGGTTGAAAATTTGTAGAAGTTTCTTGAGTAACACTGACTCTAAGGGCTCGATCTCAATAACTGCTGTGTGTGGAACATGGGCTTCCTGTGAATTGTATTTTGAAGTGTTTTCACTGACTCCTGAAGTAGATTAATCCAAATGCTGAGGAAGGAATAACAACTGCCATTTTATAGGTAGGAAATTGAGTTTTAGAGGTTGCGTTTTAGAGAATTTGCCAAGAATCCAGCTATTAGTGGTGGAGTTGGGATTCTAATCAGGACGGGCTCACTTACGAGCCTGTAGTGTTAACCTCTCGGCAGAAATTGCTTTGGCTCATGCCCTTAGCGTGACGGTGGCCTCGGAAGGGGAGGAAGAGGACCTGTCAGGGTTACAAGGCTGTGCCTTCGAGGCCTGGCCCTGGGAGAGACACCGAGAGGCCCAGAGCTGCCTGTTAACGGATTAGTCGGAGAGGCTTCTTTTCCTCACAGGTCATATCTTATCAATTGAGAACACTTTCCACCTAGAAGACACATGCTTATTGTAAGACAACTGGGTCCCCCCTGTTTGTGTTCGTGAGTCTGAGACTAGCCAACATCACCATGTTCAGCTTGCCACGGATGGGCTCTCCTCAGAGTTTCTTTCTGGTGATTATCCAAGATGTATTAATTCACTTAGCATCTTTCTTGCACAGCGGAGGACCTGAATTGCTCAGGAAAGAAGGCAGGATGCTACCTGAGTTCCCAGTCATGGAGCTTGTTCTTCACAGGTAGTTAACATGAATAAACACGCAGCCTCCAACAGGTGCCTGCGAACTGCTGCCCGCTCCCCACCCTGGCAGCAGCACACTTTCGGTGGGCTGCAGATCCAGAGGCGTAAAGCGGTGGGCTTGTGTGTTATGGGCTTGGGGTGTGTTCCTTTTCCAGGGGCTTTTAAAAAATGGTAATATCCCAAATCCTTAGACTGCTTTGCCTCGTTGGACTATTTATTCAACGGTGCTATATTTAGATTTTGTATATGTGTATAGTTTTTATTCCTTCACAATTGAACAAACTGTTGATAAGTTTGAGTATGGTGAGCCTCTCATTAAAACTTGAAGTTTTGCTATTTTTGCTACACTTAATATTTTCTTTTATTTATTTTTTTGCTGCACCTGTGGCATATGGAAGTTCCTGGGCCATGGATCGAATCCAGGCCATAGCTGCAACCTATGGCCGAGCTGCGGCGATGCCAGATCCTTAACCCATTGTACCATAGCAGGAACTCCTGCATTTACTATTTTAAACTTGTTTTGCTTGGGTTACATCTCAGAGCTAGGTGTATCACCAGAATTAGCATTTTAAGCTTTCCATTTTCTCCTCTCATTAAAAAACAGCAATAACAATCTGGGCTGGTGTTTGAAAGAAACTTCAGGTTTATAAGGAGCTTTGTGGCTGCTGAGATCTGTTCCGTTTCGCTGCTAGGGTCCAGCAGGATAGGGAGAACTCTTTCTCTTGTATTGTCAGCTCCTTAGTAGGGACATAGCACAAAGACACAGTCAGGTAATTTTGCCACACTGTTGAGCCCGTGGCTGGTGACACTGCTGTTATTGAATTGCGGGCAGGCCGGCAGGCGACACCACCATGGGATACCTGGGGAATGTGGTGTTTGACCGTCTCGGCCTGAACGAAGGGTGAAGCACTGCCCGAGGATCCGCCCAGATGCCGGGCTTTTGCCGGCGGATGGTGGCTGTCAGGCACCCGCTGGAGCTCAGGCTTTTCAGAACTTCAATGCCCACATCTTTGGCATTATCCTTTCTGGATCCCTGCCACCATAATAATAACATTAAGAATAATAATATCTTCACTTGGCAAACCCGAAAATGACTCTGGACTACCTATACCTCTTCTAAAAAAGGCAGCTTGAGCCAGCTGTTGAATTTCATACATGATATGATTTGTTTCACCTTCCAACTCCAGGCTGGAGCTGAGAAACTGGGTGTTTTTATTCAAAGCCTTAATTCATATCCATATGAAATTTTCTTGTCTCTCTCTTATTCTTCCAACATCCTGTTTTGTGAAAGGAGTGCCAGCTTCCCCTTTTCCCCTCCCTGTTTTGAAACAGTTGCTTAGAAAACGCTTGTCTGTCATTCCGGGACAGAAAAGCTAACTGAGGACAGAGTCGCTACTGGTCATTTTCAGGTGAGGAGGGAGCAGGCGCCGTGAGCCTGATATCCACCAGCTTTTCAACAATGTTCTTCCCTCCCTTCCACTCTGCCAGGATTCAGAGTGGACCAGGTGGTTTTGCAGAAATAATGCATCCATTGGACAAGTAGAATGGTGAACTGGACTGAGGTAGCTTTTTCATCTGTTTTCTCCAAGGGACCTATGAAATGGGTCTGTTTAGATGACTTTGAGGATCTTATATAATTATTTAAAATTAGAATGACTAATATAGATATTTATTGGGCCTTAGAATTAACAGTCACCTGGGGTGCTTGTTCAAAAATGCAGATTTTTGGAGTTCCCATCGTGGCTCAGCAGAAATGAATCTGACTAGGAACCATGAGGTTGCGGGTTTGATCCCTGGCCTTGCTCAGTGGGCTAAGGATCTGGCATTGCCAAGAGCTGTGGTGTAGATCACAGATGTGGCTCTGATCCTGAGTTGCTGTGGGTGTGGCGTAGGCCAGTGGCTACAGCTTCAAATGGACCCCTGGCCTGGGAACCTCCATATGCCACAGATGCGGCCCTAAAAAGCAAAAAAAAAGAAAAAACCCAAAAAACAAAAAACCCCCAAAATGCAGATTCTTCAATCCTATACTAGTTTTACTGAATTAAAATCACTGTGGGCCATCTAGCATCTGAATGTTTATCTAGGCCTCTGATGTATTCTAAAAGGGCACACATTTCAGACCAATATGGTTGTTTTTTTTTTTTTTTGGTTTGGTTTTTTTTTTTTTCTTTTCTTTTGTCCTGTTTTAGGGCTGCACCTGTGGCATATGGAGATTCTCAAGCTAGGGGTCTAATTGGAGCTGTAGCCACTGGCCTACACCAGAGCCACAGTAACACCAGATCTGAGCGGTGTCTGTGACCTACACCACAGTTCATGGCAACTCCAGACCCTTAACTCACTGAGCGAGGCCAGGGATCGAACCTGCAACCTCATGGATACCAGTCAGATTTGCTTTCACTGCACCACGATGGGAACTCCAGACCAGTTTGTTAATTATGCAGTGTGGGTACCATAGAAGTATAAAACAGATTGGAAAAATGGTTATTCATATATTTTACAGTATTTTTTTAGAATTTTGCAAGTAATGTTATTCTGTTACATGTAAACAAGTGGAATATAGCTGCTCTTGGGACACCAGTTAATATCAGAGGTAACAGTGGGCTTGTGGCTAAGATCTTGGAAACACAGTCACTTTAAGGCAACACGAAAAGGGGTAGAGAAGCGCATGGTTTGTATTTATTTGTTAAATTTTATTTTCGTTTCTGCCACAGAATTAAAAACTTGTTTTATCTGTCGTTTTAGTTTACATGGTATGTATGAAAAGTGAATGGATTTTTTTTTTTGGGGGGTCTTTTTAGGGCCGCACCTGAGGCATATGGAGGTTCCCAGGCTAGGGGTCTAATCAGAGCTGTGGCCACCGGCCTATGCCACAGCTCACGGCAACGCCTGAGGATCATTTAACCCACTGAGCGAGGCCAGGGATTGAAGCTGAGTCCTCAACGATACAAGTCAGGTTTGTTACGGCTGAGCCATGACAGAAACTCCCAAAAGTGAATAGATTAACTATTTGGAGCAGCGCCTTCCAAGCCAGTGTTCTTTTGAGGGCATGTCCTGTGCTTAGATTGAGAGTCGGGTGGCTGGTGACAGGTGGGTCGGTTGATGCTGTCCTGGAGGACGCGGAGTCATCTCCCTGAGAGCCAGGGTGCTCCTGCGGGAGGTGCGGCTCCCGGCCTGTTATCAGCTCTCCTCCTTTCCTTTCTGATGACTTGCGCCTCACTGACTGCCCCATTGTCTCCCTGGACCGTGGCTGGGAGGCGCCCTTGGGCCTTCCCTGGGATGTGCCCTGGGCGCCTGGTTCTTCCCTGCTCCCTAAACACCACCTGCACCCAGGTGTCCATCTTGGCTTCTCTAGGGCCCAGTTTCTCTAGGCGCTCTGGCTCCTGTTTCTGGGTGATTAACTCCTAAACCCATATTTTTGTTTCCAGTATCTCCTCCCCCAAACATCTGTCCTTGGCCTTCCCAACTGGTCTGAAACCAGAGTCTTCCCAACACCCCTCCTTCCTGCCTGAGAGGCTAACAGAGGCCCGGAAGCTGCAGGCTGCCCTGCATCTCAGCCTCTCAGCCCGCACCCATGCTCTGGTCCTCCCACATCCCTTCTGCATCCCACCTCGGGGGTAGGGGTGGGGGTGCAGGTGCCATGTCCTCAGGTCCTGGCCTCCTGCTCCTTCCAGGGTCACACCCTCCTGACATCGGCTGCCTGTGGGAGCTCAGTCCCAGGCCTGCCGAGCCCTTGCTGCAGAGGCCATCTGCTCTGGAGGAGGGTGGGCAGTGACTGTGCCCGGGGACCCTGGCCTGCCCTCCCTCCCTGACCCTGGCCTCCTCCTAGGTGCTGGCCAGGCTCCTCCTTGCCTCGGGGGCAGTGGGGCTGTCAGCTTAAAGTTGAGGCTCTGTCTCAGGAGGGGTGAGGTTGCCTGTGCCTGAGGCCTGTCTCCTCTCCAGTCTCCCCCAGTGACAGCCTCCAACCCCACCTGGCCCTCTCACAGTGTGTGCAGAATGTGGGTGGGGAAGAGGAGGTGAGGCCATTTCCGAGCTCCTGGTGCTGGTTGGAAGGCGTTTTCCCTGTGGCGGTGTTCTGATTAGGTACTTAGGATGCGCTGTGGTAGGTCTGGTGATTTGCAGGTTAGCACAGTAGTGTCCATATTATAACCTTGTGCTGCAGAGGAAACTGTTAAACAAGTAGCTGCAGTGAGCATGATGGGGACCTGTGCTGAAGCAGGTGCCCTTTGCACCAGACACCATTTGGTGACACTGGATGGGGGGTATGGCAGGCATTCAGGAAGGGGTTTCCGAAATGCGCCTCTCCAAGTTCATGACAGAGTGAGCCTTTACGTAAAGGCTGTACCCAGGTCAGCTGTAGGGAGGACTTCAGAGATTGCAAAGACATGGCCAGTAATGGCCAGGGGAAATTCAGGCGTGTTTTCAGGGTTCTCTCTAAAGGGTAAATGGTGGTTTCCATGTGAGGCTGACCATGGAATCTTTTGGGGTTTTGGAAACATGGATGTGTCTGGTGAAAGCTGTTATTTTATTAATGTCTTTTAAAGATAGATAAGAATTATGAATGTGCAGAACTTTAGAATATCCTTGGTGACTCTTTGGTATGACTTTAATGATTGCGATGGGGTGCTTGTGTAAAATTATAACTGTGCTAATAAGTTCCATGGGAGACACTAAAGATGCCATAACCGTAGCTAGGAAGTACAGGTGAGCACGCCTGTGACGGTGTGAATGGGAGGGACGGTATGGAATTAAGTGCTGAAATGGTGTGATGCTTGGAGCTCTTAGTTGTGGGGGAAGAAGCCAGCAAGTATGACCCATGCTGTCTTTTGATTGTTGGAAGAACTGAGACATAACAGGAGCAGAATCACAGAGAAGCTGTGAGGCCAGGGTCCCCAGAGTGACCTGCAGAGCTGGGGTGGGGACCATGCTCCCAGGGAGGATGAGACCCCTGCCACACAGCCGCCCTCCTCTCAGCCTCCCCGGGCAGCCACCAGGAGCTCTGTTCCCCAGGCCCAGGGATGGTTGGAGTTGCTGGGAGGAGAGGGGCAGGGATTGGACAGACTGGCTGAGGGTGGGCTTTGGGGATATGGAAAGTTCAGACCGAGTGAGATCCTGACTTGCATTAAGTGATGGAAATGGAGTTGAAAGGTTAGCTTGGCAACGTGTGATGGATTGCATTTGGAGAGGGGCTAGAGGCACAAAGTCAGAGGCTGTTGAAATAGCCTAGCCAGCAGGCAGGGGAGCAGCCCCAGGGCAGGGAGGATGGGAGTGGAGAGGGGGAGGCCTGGAAGAGAGGGGGAGCCTAGGAGCAGCTGGTCCTTCCAGGCTCTGGCATGGAGCTGAGAATGGCTTTGGAAGCCTCTTTTCAGGAGAACTAAGTTTTGATGTTTTGAGCTTAGATTAGATCCAAAAATAGGAAACATTTGAGGAGGGTGAGATATATGAAAAGATAAAAAGATCACTTTAAAAAGCTTCAAAAATAAAGCTATATCACTGATGAAATTGTGCAACCTGCAAGCCAAAAAAAAAAAAAAAAGTGACATATTAAACCTTTTTTTAAGTCAGTGTCTTATAAAAATGATTTTGAAGCTATTTCCACATGTAGTTTGACTTTATTTTTTAAAATGCCCTTATAACATGGGCCCAGTCAGGAATAATATGAAAAGAATTCTGTAGAATTGTTAATGTTGCTCTTTCAGAATCAAAATGAGCACAGTGGTAGTTTGGGAGTTTGTAAGAAGGCGACACAGTTACTCTACACGGAAGTGGGTCCGTTCACCATAGCTTGGCTCTCTTCTGAATGTGTGTGTGTGACGGGGAAGCCCTGTCCCACGTTTTGTACTTTACCTACTCTAATAGGTGCATTGGATCTGTTAAAAAGACACATCAGCGTGTTCTGTGAGCGAATGCATTCAGTAGAGAAACAGCTGCAGCCCAACAGAAAAGCAGTAAAAGACATAAACAGGTAATTCATAGAAAGACAATTTAATTGCCCAAAACATGAAAATTTCCAAATTAGAGTAATAAAAAATGCAAATTAAAATGAGGTAAGTTTTCTTATCAAATTAGCAAAGATTTGGTGTTTCCTTGTGGCTCAGTGGGTTAAAGATCTGGTGTTGACACTGCTGCAGCTTGGGTCACTGCCATGGCACGGGTTCGATTCCTGGCCCAGGAACTTCCACATGCCACGGGTACGGCCAAAAACGAAAACAAAAACAAATTAGCAAAGATTTTGAAAGTATTCCTGATTCCAACAGAATATGGTGAGACTTGCACCTCTCCTCTGACTGAGGCTGAGCAAGTGCAAACATTTGGGAAGTAATGGGAGATTATGTGTATCCAGACCTTTATGAATGGCCAATCTGGTTGTATCAGGGCTCATCCACAGGAAAAATCTGAAATCCAATCAGCTGTTATGAATTAGAGGTCATGGCATTTTTTTCCTGACAGTGAAAAATTGAGAATTGTTATATCTATGTTGTGTTCAGATGTTAAAATGTGATGCGGGCATTATAGGTTGTGTTTTTGAAAAATATAGAGCTTTAAAGAGAAGAGCACAAAACAATATATTGACTCTGATCCCAATTTTGTACACGTTAAATCATAAGCCTAGGAAAAGACTAGGGAAAACACACCAATTTAAAAAATGAGTAGTGGCGTTCCCATGGTAGGGCAGCAGAAACAAATCTGACTAGTATCCATGAGGGTGCGGGTTCGATCCCTGGCCTTGCTTGTTCAGTGGGTTGACAGTCTGGCATTGCTGTGAGCTGTGGTGTGGGTTGCAGATGCTGCTCGATCCCTCGGGGCTGGGGCTATGGTGTAGGCTGGAGCTGTCCGTTTGGACCCCTAGCTGGGAACTTCCATGTGCCATGGGTGTGGCCCTAATGATTGAATGAATAAAAACACCTCATACGGTGCTCATTCCATTGTTAGCCTTCCATAAATGTTAATTATTTGGACTAACAGATTGTTTTTATTTTAATCTTTACATCTTAATATATTTTAAATTTTATACTGAAAGGTACATTTATCATCAAGAAAAATAACCATCATGGCCTCAAGAAGCTATCTTGTGCCTTATGTGGAAAAAAGAACTCTGATGGTTTTTCAGTATCTTGTGGTATAGACAGGGAAAATCTTTATAATCTCAACTAGTTGTATTTCTGAAATGAATATTTGTCTGTTGGGGTTTTCCTTTTTTCTGGATCACTTAGCTGTTTTTTGGCTTATGTTTCTATCTCAAAGTACTTTTGTTCTGCAGTAAGTTAAATTTAAGAGACTCCCTCCCCTCTTTTTAAAGTTTTCTGAAATCAAAGAAAACAAGAATCATCCTTTAAAAAACTTCTATAGGTGAGATCTGAATTTGGTTACTGCACATGAGCCCTCAGATTTCAGTGCTAGCTCCTGTGTATCTCATCTAATTGTTTACGTATCTGAGCATGATTTTGATATTGGGGAGGTGGAAGAGAAACTCCGTGAGGTTTTTGAGCTTGAGGTAGAAGGCTTATTCTGTCTTGGCATGAGCTGATGTAAGCTGGTAGGAGGACTTTACAGCTGCAACCCTTCCGTCTTGGAATTGGGTCTTTCTCATAGAAGAAACACATTTGGGTTGCCTGCAGCCTGGAGAAGCTTTCAGGCTGTATTTTCTTCATAAGAGGGTAACAGCTTTGCACATATAATGAAATAGCTTCAAAGCATTTGTCTCCTTGAAATTATGTTACCTTTCATTCATTGCAGACATTCTTTATTATATCTCTCATGGCAAACAAAGGAGGATAAGAAAAGGAAACATAGAGACAAATTGTTAACAGTGTCCCCTAAATTAATTATGAATAAATGTGTTGATGGTAACAAAGCTTACACTATAGATCCAGAGTATATGCAAGTGCATTATTGTACCTCATCAAATCTAAGGTGATATCAGTTGTAAGATCCTATTTCTGATCTGTGGGAATGTGAAAAAAGTATATCTTAGAATCAGTGATGTAGTAATGAGTAAAAAAATTAAAAAAACCTTCAGTTTGCAATCGCTTGTATTTTTCAGTTTCCTAAACAAAAAAGAAAATCACCTGAATGCATCTGGGATTGGAACTTAAGCCTCTGATCTTTATCGAAAAGATTTCGAAGCTGCCTATCACTGTAGTCACACCTGGTGCCTGCCAGCTCAAACACACCTTGCCGCATCCATCGTGTACAGCACCTAGAGCACAGCATAGACGGGCTCATGACTTGGGCATTTCAACATGACCCTGCTTGGCTACTGGACCTAATGCTAGCAGGCAGTGGGCTACTTTTTATAGCATTAATCTGCCAGACTGCTGTCAACACGTTGGGTACCATAAAACAGTGTCACCAAGACTATTCCACAAGGGTTATGCCAAAATCTATTAAAATTCACAGTAAAACAAGAAATGTACTGCTAACCACTAAAAGCCGGACAACTTGACAAACAGTCACGTTTTTGAGTATGGATTCCAGGCTTAGTGCTAGGCTGGCACCCACCTTGCACACAAGCCAAAGTCATAAAGCTAACTTGTTTATAAGTTTAAAATCTGACTATTCAGTGATGCAAAGCAAGGAAAGGCCCTTTGCCTTTTTTTTTGGTACTTGGGTAATTTGGGAGGACTTTGTGGCAGATAGTGTGAAGCTAGAATGGAAAGAGTACAGGGTAGGGAGACTTCTCCAGACCCAAATGCAGACCTGTTGTAATGATGCCAGAGAGTCCTCCTCCACCAGCCATAAGGAAGAAACATTTCCAATGAAGTGGGAGCCGCTTAAGGATTCCTTAAATGTCTAATTGGAGATCAGATAGGTCACATAGTTGAAGGTTAAAGCCAACAGCTCTGGAGTCAGACGGCCAGGGTTTAAAACTTGGTTCCAACATTTAACTACCTTTGGAACCTTGGGCAAGCTAATTAACCCCCTCACCTCAGTTTTCTCACTTATAAAATGGAGTTAATAGTACCTTCTCCAGTGCCTATCATATACCAGCCATTCATTAAAACGAGCAGTTGTTGGAGTTCCTGCTGTAGCACAGTGGGTTAAGAATCTGACTGCAGCAGCGTGGGTCACTGCAGAGGTGCAGGTTTGATTCCTGGCCTGGTGTTGCTGCAGCTGTGGCTCAGATTCAGTCCCTGGCTTGGGAACTTCCATATGCTGCGGGTGCAGCCATGAAAAGAAAAAGAGATCGAGTGAGCACTTATTAGCAATGTTATGACTTGCTTTGTTTCTTGGTGAAGAGAATATGAAAGTGAGAGGTGTAAAGATTTGAGCGCCTTGGTGTCTATTTGTATGACTGTGGAGGTTTCAAATAAAGATGGTAGATAACGCCTGTTTGGTGCTACAGTGAGCATTAGGTGGCTGAGTGCCTTTAGTTATTAACATCTGTAAAAGGAAGGACTGAAAGTGTGATTGTGGCAACTCCCTGCAGAGCATTTTGCCGTGAAACCTGGGTCAGGGTTGTCTGGGTTTCCCCGTGTCTTGTGGTTGAATAAGGAGGGGTTTTAAGGTGGCACTGGGGATTGGGTTATCAGTGAGTGTGGGCGCTGTGCTTTGTGCAACAGAACAGGGGCGTCTCTGTTTTATCCATAGAGCCTTCTATCTTAGGGGATAGGACCAAATATTTTAAGGTCAGCAAAAAATTATATGACCAAGAAGAACTGAAAGGATTTCAAAACTGCCAAATGTTGTTTTGTTTCAGGTCACCCAGAGTAGGCCAGCGCTGTGTGATAGGTCCTGTTTTATTACATTTATTTTGTAATGTTTTATTACGGTTTACTTTTTTTTTTTTTTTTTTTTCTAAAGCCCAAGATAACCTGTTTTGCCATAGCCAGCCCTGCATCTCCCTCATTGGTATGAAATGGGCCCCACTCCTCTTTTTTGTTTCTATAGGACGGGGTGGGGGCTGGTGGAGAAAACTGGAATAAGAAATAGGGGGGGTTTTTCTCCGAGAAATTAATTAATTAATTAATTTTTGGCTATACCCATGGCATGTGGAAGGAAGTTCCTGGGCCAGGGATCAAACCTGTGCTTTCTGCAGTGACCTGAGCTGCTGGAGTTGGACCCTTAGCCCACTGTGGCACTCCCTTGAGGAGCTCACAGTTGCATTTGTTTTCACCTTTTCCTCAACCCCACAGGCCATGGGCTTCTAGGGTCTTCCCTCACATTCTGCTCTCAGCCGCATCTTGGGTTAGATGAACTGGTTTTTGTTCGTCCATCTTGTTTGTTGTTAGTATTGTTTCATAGCCAGAGATTGTTTCTACAGAAATATTTTAGATTCCAAGGAGCCACATTTTATTTTATTTATTTATTTATTTTTTTCTTTTTTGCTATTTCTTGGGCCGCTCCCACGGCACATGGAGATTCCCAGGCTAGGGTTCCAATCGGAGCTGTAGCCACCGGCCTACGCCAGAGCCACTGCAACGCAGGATCCGAGCCGTGTCTGCAACCTACACCACAGCTCACGGCAACGCCGGATCGTTAACCCACTGAGCAAGGGCAGGGACCGAACCCGCAACCTCATGGTTCCCAGTCGGATTCGTTAACTACTGCGCCACGATGGGAACTCCTGGAGACACATTTTAAAAGATCATTAGGCACAAAAGCAAAGACTAGATTGGTACTTGGCAATTGCCAGCCTTAGAATGTTTCCAGCCATACTGGCAGCTTTCACCTCCATGACTCTGTGTCCAGGATGTTTCTAGAAGCTTACCACCTGACAGTCATTACGGCAGGTGACGGCCATGCTGCAGGAGGTACATGGACCTTGTCCTTTGATGCTACACAGAGGCGGGGTCAATACCTGATGACCTGATGAAAACCAAGGTTCGTGTGTGTCTCAGCCCAAACTGTATGAAAACAGATGAAACCCAAAGATATCAGGACCACCAAATCAGGAGGTCACCGTGTGTGACCTAACACGCTGAGGTGATGCCACATCAGGTGGCAGAGACAGCTGCAGGGACCTAGAGATACTGTCGCCACCGCCGCTGACCAGGTACTGGTGGGCCAGCCAACTGGTCTCTAAGGGAAAGCTGCACATGCCAGGCCTGCTGCTGGGAACCATCGGAGGCGGTGTAACCTCCTGTAACCCGGGAGCCTGGGTTCTGGAGTCAGAATGTGGTTCTGATTTGAGGGCCCTCCGTGGCGAGTGGGCCTGGGAATGGTCCTGGCTCTGTGGCCTGGTTCCAAGGAGAGGCAGGGCTTCCCAGCAGAGTGGGCTGGCTCTGCAGTTAGAATGGGTTCGTTGGAATTTTGAGCGAAGCGAGGTTTGTGAATATGTCTCTTTGGGCTGGAACATGATCTGGTGGGAAGCGAGCATACACGCAGAGAAGCCTCACCCCGAGCTGGTCCAGAGGGTCCCGTGTGGAGGCACAGGGTGGACGCTGCAGCCTGGCTGGGGGATGTGGGAGGGGCTGGGGAGCGATGCAGAGTCGCAGTGGGTACAACTTTGAAAGTAGCAGCTGCTGCAGGTTAGTCCCCGTCTCCTTGGGAGATGCCACTGAGGGGTCAGCCCTGAGCGCTCCATGATAAAGTGAGGGTAGTCATGATGGGCAGGATGACGGCCACACCCCAGCCTTTCCCTCATGGGTTTCACCTGTAGAAAGTCTTACTTTCTCAGCATCTTTATTTCCCCAAAGAAGTGTGAAGTCCCTTAAAGGTGAGGTGGATTGCTTTTCTTCCTCCTCTCTTTCCACATAGTTAAACACGGACATGTGTTTGGGAGTGGATGGAATTTACTAGTTAATTTACTAGAGGGTGGTTCTTACCCAAAGAGGCTCTCGTGGCTTCGCCACATGTGCATGCAGTCAGTAGAGCCCAGACTTCTTACCTGTATCGTGGGTCTTTCTTTTGCACAGCTCTCTATACCCTATCATGGGAGCATTTCTTAACATGACTCTCTGGTAACGACTTGTTATCAGGAAATTACAATTGTTAAAGAGAGGACTTTATTTGGAAAGGTGGATTTGGTGAGGGGGAAAAAAAACCCTCTGCTCGTTTGAAAGGTTTTGGTTAGGTAAGAGCTCTGTGTGAACTTAGGAGATATTTTTAACCTTCCTAGGGATTTTTAAAAGCTTCTCCCCCACTCTTTTTCGAGGAGGCACCCATCCCCAGCTCAGCTTGTTTGAATTCTCTGGAGAGGCCGTTTACCTGCTGCAGGGCTGTTTCTGCAAATCCTTCAGCCCCTGCTGTCAAGCTCTGTGCAGAGCGGGCAGCGCAAGAAACCTGTGCTGTTTTGCCTCCCTTGCAGTGTTGGGTTTTGGAGGCCGGACAAAGTAAAGAAAAAGCCAGCCCCTCCACTCATTTGTTTTGTGATTCAGAGAGTTACTTGATTGCTTTGGTCTAATCTTCCTCATCTACAAAATATGGGCAGATACTGCTTCAGTGGTAGTTGTGGGGATTGTGTGTGTGTGTGTGTGTGTGTGTGTGTGTAAAGCACCTCACCCACTGCTCAGTCCATTGTGAGCACTTACTAAATTGTTCTTCCACCCCATTTTTTAATTTTAAAAATTAAAATGCAGTTGATTTACAGTTTTGTGCCAATTTCTGCTGTACAACAAAGCGACTCGGTTATGCATGTGTATACTCTTTTTTATAGTCTCCATCATGTTCTATCCCAGGAGATTGGATATAATTCCCTGTGCTGTACAGCAGGACCTCATTGCTTATGCATTCTAAATGTAAGATTTTGCATCTACTCACCCCAAAGTCCCTGCCCATACCCCCACTTTAATGTTAATTTTCCATATGTCGTGGTACATAATATATAATCTGGAAAACACAGGCTTTCTTTTCTTTCTTTTTTTTCTTTTTTTTTGTCTTTTTGCTTTTTCTAGGGCCATTTCCCATGGCATATGGAGGTTCCCAGGCTAGGGGTCGAATCGGAGCTGTAGCCACCGGCCTACGCCAGAGCCACAGCAACACAGGATCCGAGCCGCATCTGCAACCTACGTCACAGCTCACGGCAATGCCGGATCCTTAACCCACTGAGCAAGGCCAGGGATCGAATCCACAACCTCATGGTTCCTAGTCAGATTCGTTAACCACTGAGCCGCGACGGGGACTCCAGGCTTTTCTTTTTTCCAGATACTACACTTGATTTTGGGCCAGGTTTGCCTCTGGATTCTTGCATAGGTTGTGTCCATAGCACACCTCACCTCCGGTAGCTCTTATTTTGGTTTCCTCTTCAGCCTGTCTGTTCCAGCCTCAGAGAGCAACTGGAATCTATTTAATCCACTAACTAAATAAAGCTTTTTATATTAAGACCTCCCAGGGACAAGTGTGTGGGGAGGTGGTGACTGCGGTTTCAGTTGTAAACGTAAAACCCAAGCCTCCCACCTCCAGCCTTTGCATGTCAGGGCTGTGCAGTTGCTGGAGAAGGAACAGGATGTGGGAGGGACGTGATTCGATGGTGCCCTTAGGTGCCTGCCACTGCAGCAGCCCTCCGCAGAGGAGTCTGCTGAGTCTTCGCTGTGGACTGATGATGGCGCTGAAAGTGCCAGGGCTAGGGAGAGAGAGTCCAACCTCCACCCTGTCCTACTCCTTACCTGGCGGCAGTCAAGTGGAGTTATGGGCAGAAACAAAGGGGGACTACGAGAGAGAATGGAATTTGTGCCTTCATTCAGCAGCATAGCACTCAATCTTGGGAGCAGTTTTAGGGCAAGCTCTTGAAATCCTATTTGGTTAAAACTCTGTCAGTTGGACTGTCTCTACCCCCACTGGCCTCACCCCAGGACAAGGACAGACCCTTTGTGCTTCAGTGACTGGAGCCACAGCCTCAGCTCTCGTTCTGTTGAGCAGCATCATAAAGCTCGTATTCCAGTCCTGTCTCTGAGAGTAAACTGAATTGTCGCACCCCTTCTGGAAGGGCTGTCTGGCCTGCCCTCCTGCCAGCTGGGGCCGCCTTGGGCCACTTCAGCTTTCAGTCCCAGAACTACGCTTTCCTGCATCCTGCCTGGGCCCAGCTGCCTCAGCCCTGAAACAGCCCAGGATGCCCGCCTCTTCTTGCACCTGACTCCATTCTGCCAAAGGGACCTGGAGTTAATAAGCCCGTCCCAGCTCCTGGGTCCACAGTGTGCAATTCTGACTTCCTCTCACTTACTGAGACCCTTTCTCAGGCCTGCTTCTCATCTCCTCTGCCCCGTGGCCCATCTCCACGCAACACCTAGTTCATGCTGCTTTCTGAGCAGTGCCCAGTCTTTGGCCCCTTTCTTCCTTGAGCCCCCACCCATTTTAAAAAACTCATTAAACCACTCATAGAAAAATGTCTCCCTTTTTGAGTTTCCTCAGTGCTTATGTACTTGATCATATATGCTGGCTGTAGAATTAGTTGTTCCATTAGTTTATTCATTGATCCAAAGAGTTGTTATGCTGTGGGCCGAGCACCTTGCGGAGGTGAGCGGAACTACCGGGTGCCCACAGCCAGTGCGATAGATGGGGATTAAGCAAACAGTCACACAGACGTGTGAAAGTGCAGCTGTGACAGTTGTTAAGAAAAGAAGGAGCGTGGCCAGGTGCCGTGGAGTGGGGTCAGCCTTCTGACTTGAATGCAGAAGGTGATCTTGGGCTGGCGGCCTCTTGCCTCAAGGCTGAGTGTCTCTGCTGGGTAGGGCTTGGTTTGTGCCCCAAGAACGGGGAGGTGGGGCAGTCACCCTCTGCTGTATGTATGGATCAGAGGTGGGGGAGGAGGTGGGGAGACGGCTGCCAGGTCAGAGGAGGTGGTGATTCCCCTGGTGTGGCAGGCGTGGATGTGGGCCGTGGTAGATGGGCTGGAAAGGATTCCATGGGTGAAATCGATATGGTGTGATGGTAGATTGGTGTGGAGGCCATGGGGGGAAGGGGTCCTGGGCGACTCCTGGGCTTCTGATTGGCCTCCATGGCCAGCGGGGTGACTGGCGTTCATGGAGCCACCTGAGCACATAGGGTTCCTATGAAACTGATGTCCTTTCTCTTGGGCACATGCCCCCCCTGTAGAGCACTGGCTGGATCTTCTTACCCACTTGCTTCCCCCAGCCCTTGGTAGAGAAGGCTTTGTACAGTCACACACCTGACTCACTAGCAGGCTCACTAGCTTTTTCATCTGTGAACCAGGTGTGATTTGTGTGTGTGTGTGTGTGCATATATATATATGCACACACACACACACACACACGCACACACACACACACACATATATATATATATATATTTTTTTTTTTTTTTGTCTTTTTAGGGCTGTACCCACAGCATATGAAGGTTCCCAGGCTAGGGGTCGAATTGGAGCTGGAGCCACTGGCCTGCCATAGCAGTGTGGGATCCGAGCTGCGTCTGCGACCTGCACCACAGCTCACGGCAATGCTGGATCCTTAAACCATGGATTGAGGCCAGAGATCAAACTGGCATCCTCATGGATGCTAGTCGGGTTCATTAACTGCTGAGCCATGACGGAAACTCCTACTTTTTTTTTTTAATCAATCGGCAGAGACTTTAGCGTATAAAATCGAGTGGGAAAGATCCAACTGAGAGTTGGTTGTATAGGACTGTGTGGGAGAGCAAAGGGCAATTGATGGAGTAAGGTTCCTGGGAGAAGGGGCAGAGGACCAGCCTGAACTGAAGAGCACAGTGCACTGTGGTGACAGGAGGGCAGGAGCAGCAGGTGACCGGTTTCCCTATAAAGTAGGAAGTGAGGTTACCTATTTATGCCTTGCCCATCCAACCAGAGCATCAAGTCACTGGGGACAAAGAGGTATGTACGTATAAACATGCTTGTTTGTTTCTTTGGTACCACTGGGTTGATAGTTACTTAATTGTTGGGCTTCATTGAAAAAATGGACTCATTGAAAATGTAGACTTGTTCCTTGGGCTTACTTATGAAATTACATGTGAAAGACAACTCACCATTTTATCAAGCTTGCAAAAATGTTAAATGCTGTGAACATGAGCCATGCTACAGTATTCCTAACTACTTCTTGAGTGTTACTGAATTTATGGCCAGGTAGCCATAAATAAACCTCATGGAATGAAGATGGCAGGATTCTTGCTAAGAGTTTGATGCATGGGCTTTAGAGAAACATACACCACTCACTCTTGGAGATTTTAAGTGCAAAGATAATGGTGACGGGTGTAGAGGAGAAAACAGAAGAGCTGCATGGAATAATGGTCCTTTACTTCAAGATCTGTGCATTGATCGACATCATGTAATAAAGTAAATCACATTTCTACCGTGTTTTATTGCTTAGCACACGTTGGCACTATAATCCACGTGACATCTTTTAGATGAAGAAACTCAGGATTTACCCAAAGCCACACACATACACATAGTAGGTGGATGAGATATGCTTGATTCCAGTGCTCACGACTCCAGAATAGTCAGGTGCCTTCCCACCAGGGGCATCCTGAAAGATGAGGTACATTTTCTTGGTGGAAATATGCTTCGGTTCCAAAAGCATGGAGTATCTGATAAGCTCATTCATTCTATTGCTCTTGGGTGATGGAGTAAGTTTTCTTTTCTTTCTTTCTTTTTTTTTTTTTTTTTTTTTTGGTCTTTTGTTTTTCAGGGCTGCACCCATGGCATTTGAAAGTTCCCAGGCTAGGGGGTCCAATCAGAGCTACAGCTGTCAACCTGTACCACAGCCACAGCAACACAAGATCTGACTGAGCCTTGTCTGCGACCTACATCACAGCTCACGGCAACGCTGGATCTTTAACCCACTGAGTGAGGCCAGGGATCAAACGCGAGACCTCATGGTTCCTAGTCGGATTTATTTCCGCTGTACCACGATGGGAACTCCTGGGTGATGGAATAAGTTTTCTGATTCATATTTTGTTTTCCAGTTTTGTCTGTGCAGGATTATTTTAAATGGTTAAGATTTGAATCTGGATGAAGTAGCTGAGCCATTATATATTGTGTAAGTTGGTAACATTCATGAAGTATATAGGAGTAATTTAGTATGGCACTTTTATAGTATTTACTGTTTTTCAACACTTGATAAAATAGTGGCGTTTATGGAGTTCCCGTTGTGGCGCAGTGGTTAACGAATCCGACTAGGAACCATGAGGTTGCGGGTTCGATCCCTGGCCTTGCTCAGTGGGTTAAGGATCTGGTGTTGCTGTGAGTTGTGGTGTAGGTCACAGACGCGGCTCAGATCCCGCGTTGCTGTGGCTCTGGTGTAGGCCGGTGGCTACGGCTCCATATGCCTAGAAAGGTAAAAAGACCAAAAAAAAAAAAAAAAAAAAAGAAAGAAAGAAAGAAAAGGGGGGTGACATTTATGATACTAGGAAATATTTTTGTGCTTGACTAGAATCTCACATGTAATTAGGTAGACATAATTTAAGCAATATGCTAGAATGATGTCTGAACTGTGTAGGTGATGAAAGAACAGAGTGATATTAGATCACTTGTTATATAATCACATTTTATGGCACTTGATAATAGAGGATCTTGCTCTAATTGTTGAATAGTCATAATAAAAAGTAAGAATTTTTTAAAAAGTAAGAATTAGAGTTGTAACATATACAAAAGATAAATTAGAGGGTAACAACACATTTCAAATTATGAGGACAAAAGTATAGTAATTTAGCATTGACTTGCTGATTTAAGATGTTTTAAACCTGTCAGTTAAGATATTTTGCCATTAAAAACAGTGAACATGGAGTTCCCATCGTGGCACAGTGGAAATGAATCTGATGACTAGCAACCATGAGGTTGCAGGTTTGATCCTGCCCTTGCTCAGTGGGTTAAGGATCTGGCGTTGCCGTGAGCTGTGGTGTAGGTTGCAGATGCAGCTCAGATCTGGCGTTGCTGTGGCTGTGGTGTAGGCTGGCAGCAACAGCTTCCGATTAGACCCCTAGCCTGGGAACCTCTATATACTGCAAGTGTGGCCCTAAAAAGACAAAAGACAAAAAAACAAAACAAAACAAAAAACAGTAAACATGCTCAAAGTTAATCTTCATATTTGAAGAACAGGGAAGTTCTTTTAACACTGTTGACTAATCTCCAGAGATATGTTTTGTTTTGTTTTGTTTTGTCTTTTCTGTCCTTTTAGGGCCGCACCCGCGGGGTATGGAGGTTTCTAGGCTAGGGTCTAATCGGAGCTGTAGCCACTGACCTACGAGACAGCCACAGCAATGCCAGGTCCCAGCCGAGTCTTCGACCTACACCACAGCTCACGGCAACGCCAGATCCTTAACCCACTGAGCGAGGCCAGGGGTTGAACCTGCAACTTCATGGTTCCTAGTCGGATTCGTTCTCACTGCGCCATGACGGAAATTCCTAATCCACAGAGATCTTTAAAAATACATATTAAAATTAGGATTCTACATGGGAGCTCAGAATCTATGATATAAAAATTTGATAAATGTTTATAAAACCCCCCACCTTTTGATGCTGCCTAGTATCATCTTGGAACTTGTTTATTCTCACATCCACAGAGGGTGAAATATGCAAATATTGACAAGAGTAGATTTATTGATAGCAATTTCAGTTAAAATGTCATGTGTCTGTGCATCCAGGAGTCTCTCCTTCACTGTGGCTCTCTCTGTGGAAAGGAGTGTGACCGATTCTTCTGGCCCTGGTTTGAAGGCATCACGTCCCTCTCTTAGGTCCAAATTTGCTCCCTGTGAAATGATATAACTCAGATCTGTCTTTTCACGTCACAGGTGTCTCATTTACTGATCAATGGATTGGATTAATGAAAAAGGCTCCTAAGTGACCCTTCTATAAGAGGTTACTTTGAGGGATTTAATAGTAATTATGAAGAGCTGATGCTCAGATTTGGGTGACTTGTCCAGCACTTGTTGACAACCTGCTGTGGAAAGGCCGGGTGCACCCAAATTCTCATCTGAATCAGTCACTCGGGATCTAGTCTTCTAAAGCATTAAGACTACAAACGTTTGTAGTGTTTGGCCAGTTAAAGCACTGGGGAGAGTTCCTGGAGGCATTAGCTTTCTTTTGAGCAGGATTTAAAGGATGGAAGACAATGGGAGGAGGTGGTGATGGAAAGGGCAGGAGGCAAAGCCAAGCTTTGTGTCAGGGAACAGGGAGAGCGTGGTGTGGGCGAGGTACAGGAGGTGGCAGATGAGCTTCAGGAGGGCTGCTCTCATGGGCCAGGTGTATTTCCCAGTTGGCGTGGGGTGGGAAGCTCGGAGCTTTCACACTAGGCTGGAGCACGTCAGACTTGATCTTTGGATGTCAGGTATTTAAATTCACATCCAGCCTCCTCTCGGCCCTTCTCCCAGTTCCCGAGGAAAACTGTCTCCACGTTCTTCCACTCGGACTCTCTCTCTTTCCCGATAACCCTCCCCGTCCAGACGTCATCCAAGTTTGCAGATTTGCTCAGATCCCATCCACACTTTGGCGTCTCCTGGACCATCTGCTGGACTGTCGCAAAGACTTGTGTTGTGTATTCCCTGCCGGTGTGTCTCCTCATCTCACATGCCGCACACCTTTCTTTGTTTTTCCGCTGAAAGCCAAATTGGCTGCCCGAACATGGTATTCAGGGCTTCCGTTCTTAATGCCAGCCTGACGTTGAACATCGCTGTCTGCTCTTTAAACATGTGCCGTGATTAGGTTTCACTCACTGAGCTACTCACGGTGGTTGCCCTGCTCGGGGCTCTGTTCTTGCTTGTCCTGTGTCCAGTGCCTTTGGGTCCACTGAGGCCCCCCTTCGCCTGTCAAAGTCCTACTTGTCAAGCCATTTCTGGTTCTTAGCAACTGAATGCAACTTCGTTACCTGACACCGTCTTCTTTCTGGTGGCTTGGGGCACCTGTCCCCTTGCAGGTGATCCAGTCAGTAAACACACAAGTGAAGCAACATCTGTCGCCGTGGGGTCTTCGCCGGCCTGTGTTCCTTCCCCAGGAGGGTCCCCATCACCACCCTCCCCCTGGTGCTGTGCTCTGCCTGCAGCATGCTGCTCTTGTAGGGTTTCTAGGGTTATATTATTGCTCTGACGTATCTCCACTCCTGTTCTCTTCTGTGATGTTATAAGCTCTCTGAAGGCAGACTAGGGCTATTTTAATGTGTTTTTTAATTAGTAATTTCCTGTTTATGTCTGTGAAGGGCCAGGTCTGATTTCCAAAGTAGGTAGTTATATAGTACATTCCCTAACATGTAACCAATAATTGGCAATTTTTCGGTTAACTTGCTGGAATGGTGGATTCCCTTAGAGGAGGGAAACCCATGTCTACTTACATAGAATTCAGTGTGAAGTTAGAGAAAGGTGGGGAAGGAAATACAGTATAAAAATCATGGAAGCTCATTCATCTTATTTATTTATTTTTGTCTTTTTAGGGCTGTACCCACAGCATATGGAAGTTCCCTGGCTAGGGGTTGAATCGGAGCTGCAGCTGCCAGCTTACACCACAGCCACAGCAATGCAGGATCTTTTAACTCACTGAGTGAGGCCAGGGATCGAACCCACGTCCTCATGGCTACTAGTCAGATTTGTTACCACTAAGCCACAATAAGAACTCTTCATTCATCTTATTTTTTGTATCCCTATAGCAGCCAGGAGCCAACCAGTAGGAGTAGGTTTACAGGTTTTGGTGTAGTTGAAAAAAAAATAAAAATAAAAAAACTCTGAGGTAAAAGCTGTTGTTTTGTAACTAAGTGATTCCAGTGCCAGATCACATTGTGTCCTATTGGGGTTCATCAAGAACTTCTTGTTTCCTTTTTATTCCCAGGACCTAGTACCTTGTCTTTCACATCCTATACATGTTTAAGTTTCTAGATACAAATTGAAACTGTATTTGAGGGTGAAAGGAAATTTTAGCTACAGCTCTTTTCTCTAAGAGTGAACCATATTGACCTTTAGAGATAGGAATTTTCTTATGGAGGAGTTTAAGAATTGCTGTAGTAACAATTTGTATAAATTCACATATTCTAAATTCGTTATTGGTAGTGGAGTGTCTAAGACTGGAGATTTGGGGGTATAAGTTGGTAGGAATAGTTTTGGAGATTCTTTTAAAATCGCCGGTTTTCATTCCCTTAGTAATGTTGTTTATGCTGGTTGTTCTTGAAGAAATTCACTCTTAGTTTTTGGGGAGGAGTTCTCCAAATACCAGTTTCTTCTTTACATCTCGTTTAGATGAAAGGTTCTCTTACATTCTTTCCAAATTTGAAAGAAATTTTAGATATCCAAAATGCGTGTTCTTAAGTCATTATAATTCCTGAGTAGGCTTTTTAGTTTTTTTTTTTTTTGTTGTTGTTGTTGCTATTTCTTGGGCCGCTCCCGCGGCATATGGAGATTCCCAGGCTAGGGGTTGAATCGGAGCTGTAGCCACTGGCCTACGCCAGAGCCACAGCAACGCGGGATCCGAGCCGCGTCTGCAACCTACACCACAGCTCACGGCAACGCTGGATCGTTAACCCACTGAGCAAGGGCAGGGACTGAACCCGCAACCTCATGGTTCCTAGTCGGATTCGTTAACCACTGAGCCACGACGGGAACTCCGGCTTTTTAGTTTTTAAAATGTGCCTTCATCTAGTTAGTCCAGCAGCAGGAACGCAACACAGCACCCACCCTGGAAGCGCTGCCTGGTGGAGGCAGTGACCGCCGTGCGGGTGGCCAAGCCCCGGTCCTGGCACTCAGAGGTGCCGCTCGGCTTTCTCTCTGCCTTGTGGAAAATGGCACCTTGTTGTTCTTTGCTGGGCCAGCTGTACTGACGCTGGTGAATCACCCTTCTTTTTTTTTTTTTTTTTTTTTGTTGTTGTTGTTGCTATTTCTTTGGGCCGCTCCCACAGCAGCATATGGAGGTTCCCAGGCTAGGGGTCCAATCGGAGCTGTAGCCACCGGCCTACATCAGAGCCACAGCAACTCGGGATCCGAGCCGCGTCTGCAACCTACACCACAGCTCACGGCAACGCTGGATGGTTAACCCACTGAGCAAGGGCAGGGACCGAACCCGCAACCTCATGGTTCCTAGTCGGATTCGTTAACCACTGCGCACGACGGGAACTCCACCCTTCTAACATCCAGGTGATTCGTTCAAGTTTCCAGTCCAGTTCTAATCAAGATTCAGAAACTCTGTGTCTTCTTTGGCTGCGATGCAGATCCATGTTTATCTGCCCTCTGCTCCTCTCGGCATTTTAGGACGCATGTAATGCCATGCCTGCATCCTCAATCTTCAGGTATTTCAGATGTGAAGATTTGTGTCATGGATGATTAGCCAGACCCTCTTAGGATTTAGAAGTGGTGCGTTTTTCTGAGAGTAGAATGAAGTGTGGGCCTCGAAGAGCTGCGTGGTGGGAAGGGCCAACACCACAACCTCGCCTGTAGTGGCTGCGGCTGCGGTGTGGACGGATGGCTCCTAGACTCCCGCCTGAGGAGGGGCGGGAAAGGTGCATGACGCGTGCCCTGCATCTCCACGTGCTCACCTAGGCAGGAAAGGATAACAAGAAACTGTTGCTGATCTTTGGCAAATGAGATCAAGTTGGGAGAGAGAAATAAAACTCCTTTTTCCATTTTTATTCTTCTCTGCTGTTGGATTTTTCCCCCTTGTCACATCAGGTTATTCTCACACTAAACAGAGCCAGTTAACATCTGGGAAAGATGGTCAGCCCGGCTCCACTCGCTAGACCTGCAGAGTCTCGTCCACCTGGCGCTGCGAGACGGCACCGCTGTCCAGCTCTGTGGTGAAGTGTAGAGCGTGAATACTGTTTGCTTAGGTCAAGCCTTCTACCAGTAGACTTAGGTGTAGTCCCACATCCCACTCCTAAAGGGAAAGGTAGTAACCCCTGGGGAAGGCTTAACCGAGGCTTGCCAATTCCCATTCCAAATTCCATTTTGAGCCGAGAAGGTTATAATGGAGTCCAGGGCAGTTTGAAGGCAAAGTGTGGCAGCCTCATCAGATACGGCTTTGCAGCCCGGTGACTTATAATGAGGGTGGCATGTAATTAGAAATCGTCCCTGTCTTTTCTGAGTACTGATGAAAACCATGGCTCAGAGGTTAATTCAAATAATAATTAATATTGGTCTCTGTCAGTACAGGGTGGTAATGAAATCTTTCGTTATTTGATGACTTTGACTTTAAATGTTGAGCGAGGAGTGGAAACGGGGTTACTCTGCACACTAATTGTGGGGAAGCGGCAGCCACTGAACACAAAGTGGTGGAGTTTGCTGTTCAGAAAGTGTCAGGCACAGGGCTTCTTTGTAGCCTGTGACTGTCTGCAACTGATGCTCTAACAGGACATGGAGATTTTAGGGTTACTTTACTTCCTAAAGTGACAGTTATTTAGTGATGCCAGGAAGGGCCTTCACATCTTTGACTGTCCTAGTGAACAAAGCATGCAGCGTCAGACTGCCCTAAATCCTGGCAGGTTACACACTCATGGTAATCTAAGACAAAAACTTCAAATGGCTGGTTGTTTGGGGACCCGTTCGTGTCCTTTTCAACCTTGAAAGTTAACGAGACTGCAAGCCAGCATGTCACATTTACTGAACGTTTTTCACATACAGAGCTGGGAGTTAAATGAAGTAGAAGATATGTCGTGGATGTAAGGCGGTTATTTGGAGATGCAGAAACACCTGTTAATACAGATCCGCTCTAGCTTTACGAATCTGTCAGTGCTAAGTAGAATTGTTTGACTAAAATAGTGTTGGTGGAAGGAAGATATTTAGGCAGGACTGTTTTTATTATTTTATTTTACTTTATTTTATTTTTTTTTGACTTTTTGCCTTTTCTAGGGCTGCTCCCACGGCATATGGAGCTTCCCAGGCTAGGGGTCTAATTGGAGCTGTTGCTGCTGGCCTATGCCAGAGCCACAGCAGTGAGGGATCTGAGCCGCATCTTTGACCTACACCATAGGTCATGGCAACGCCAGATCCTTAACCCACTGAGCAAGGCCAGGGATCAAACCCGCAACCTCATGGTTCCTAGTCAGATTCGTTAACCACTGTGCCACCACAGGAACTCCCCAGGCAGGACTGTTTTTAAAAAGTAATTACAAATATGTCATTGAACAACTTATTCTAAAATCACAGTTTCCTTGGAGTTCCCACTGTGATTCAGTGGGTTAAGGATCTAGCGTTGTCACTGCCACTGCTCAGGTCATTGCTGAGGCACAGGTTTGATCCCTGGCCCTGTGAGGTGGGTTAAGGATCTGGTATTGCCAAAGCTGTGGCACAGGTCGCAGCTGTGGCTTGGATTCAATCCCTGGCTTGGGAACTTCCATATGCCAAGAAAAAATGAAGTCAAATCATAGTTTTCCTTTTTGAAATGTTTATTGGTGCACCACTGTAGCTTAACATCTGAGGGTTATGTCTGGGGTCAGTCTAAGCAGCAGCATCTTTTATAGGGAAAAGTAACAGAACCAAAGGGGAATTTTTATAAAGTCTGAGTACTTTGAGATGTTCCAGATGCCCAAACAGTAGAACCTGTCTAATGCAGAAAAGCAGACAGAATGCAACCACTGGCCAGCACAGAACTTTCACCGGGTTCGTTAACTCACGGCCCCTTCATATTTCATTCACATCACCAGCTTCCCCCATGCTCTGTATTATTTAGAAGCAAATCCCAGACAGCATATTATTTTATTTTAAGATATTTCGATATGTGTCACTGAAAGCAAAGACTTCTTTCTAAATTAAGGTGCTGCAGAAGCTTGTGTGAACAGTTTAAGGAAGTTTTTCTCGTTTTAAGGGCAGTGCCGCATTCGAGGACCCATCCGTATGCATATTTTCTTTGCTAGAATGCAGTGGATGATGGGCAGTTGTTGCACCACTAGGATCAGTAGGTTTCCTTTGATTTCAGGAGCAGGCACAATTCTGAAATGAGAGTGACAGGATGATAAACCTTGTTTTATTTACAAAAGCTTATTTATTTATTTATTTGTCTTTTGTCTTTTTAGGGCTGTACCTGAGGCATATGGAGGTTCCCAGGCCAGGGGTCCAATCGGAGCTGTAGCCACCAGCCTGCACCACAGCCACAGCAATGCAGGATCCAAGCCTCTTTCGTGACCTACACCACAGCTCACCACCACGCCGGATCCTTAACCCACTGAGGGAGGCCAGGGATCGAACCCACAACCTCATGGTCCCTAGTTGGATTAGTTTCTGCTGCACCATGACGGGAACTCCTACAAAGGCATTTTAAAAATCTTTATTTTGGAGTTACCATTGTGGCTCAGTGATTAACGAATCCGACTAGGAACCATGAGGTTGCGGGTTCGGTCCCTGAGCTTGCTCAGTGGGTTAACGATCCGGCGTTGCCGTGAGCTGTGGTGTAGGTTGCAGTGGCTACAGCTCCGATTCGACCCCTAGCCTGGGAACCTCCATATGCCGCGGGAGCGGCCCAAGAAATGGCAAAAAAGACAAAAAAAAAAAAAATAAAAATCTTTATTTTATTTTTATTTGCAAAAGCATATTTTATTTATTTACAAATCTCTACAGGATTTGGGTGTCAAGAGCCAGCAGCTTTGGGGGAGGTGGTCACAGCTGGTGACGACTTCTGGGCAGTTGCTGTGTGGGGAAAACCCACAGAGACTCTAGCAGAAGGAATTATGGGGAAGGTGTCACACTGCCCTCAAGTGACCTTTCCCCCCAAAGCCCCATCTTGTCACTTGTCTGCTTAGTACCCTCTGTCCGCTTCTCACTGCCTTCATACCAGCCAGGAATTTGGATTTTGGATGTGATTTCTAAGGCTTTCTGCCCCTCAGCCCCTCCTGGACTCTATTCCTTGGCCTCTAATGCTCTGTCTGGGGTGCTCTACAGGCCCCGCCCTCTGCAGGGGCCCTGCCCACCTCCCTGGCTGCTTCCACCCTCCTTGGCCTGGCTGGGCCTGTCCTGGCCTCAGTAGCAGCCTACTCTGCGTCTACAGCAACTCCCCCCGCCCCCGCCCCTGTGATGACTGCAGAGTCAGCTCAGTGACTGGGTGAATGAATGCTCGGAGGGACCCTACAGGCCAGCAGGGGTGGGGAGGGCCTTGGGGGTGCAGGTGACGCAGCCCAAGGAAAAAGAGGGAAGTTCTTCTGGCAGCCACAGGAGAGTCAGAAAGAAATATTCTGTCTGAAACATTTGCTTTTGAGCTTACGGGTGAGCTGAATGCATGTCTCCTGGGAGCCGTGAGAAGTGTGAGTGGGGAAGGACATGAGGGTTTTACAGGTGACTTTTGGGAACAGCAGCAACACTGACACGATTTGCCTTCGAAAGGGGCTCAGGTGGGCGGCTGACAACACGAGGCTCCACTCTGGGTACATTCTGGTTCCCCGTGTTGAAGGGACGGCTGCCCTCCTGGCAGTTGTACTGACTCCTGTTCATATCAGGCAGACTCCCCTGAGTGAGCAGACCTCAGTCCACACGCATCGGGCTTCTGTCTGGTGAAGGAGCTTCCGCACCTCTGGTCTGAAACACCCTGGAACAAGGCTTCTCCATTTCCCTACATGGTCACGTGCTACCTTAAAAAAATAAATGGAAAACCAAAAAAAGCCACATGAGATAGTGGAAAAAACCCCACACTTGGGAAGGAAGTCCAAGCTCCTCTTTTGTTTCCAGCACTACCATATACAGACAAAACACATGCTGGTTCGAGCCTCTTCCCTGCATTTATACAAGGCGGGAACACCACCCGCACAGCCTGCTTCCTGGGACCCTGTGCTGCTCCCTGACACCTCGTGGCTTCCGGAGCCTCCATGTCACCATCGTCCGAGGTGGAAGCCTTTGTTGGATGCCCCTTGACTCACCCCCACCCCCAGCTGCGTCAGGTCTGTGCTCAGTGCCTGTTGGCTTTCCAGGCCGACCGTGTGCAGAACCCCACAGCTTCTGCCTCCACTGCTGCCCCCTGCCCATGGCTACCTTTTCTGCTAGCCTTCCTGCAGTAGCTGCCCGTCCACCCGCTGTCTTCAGGCTGTTTTCCTCCAGTGGAGGCAGTGCGCGGTCCCTGCACCCCTGGCCTGTGGGCTCCTGGGGGCTCCCCCCAGATCCTTGGTCCCAGACCTTCAGAGGCCTCTTCCTGGGAGGCCCTCCCGCCCCCCACTTTGCGGTCACATCCATTCTGTGCTGTGGGTTTTTCCCCCGTTTTACCTTTTATTTTACTTATTTACTCTGACCTCCCTGGTTCAGCTGCACGAAGGTGGGAGTTGCTGCCTGGCGTTTACTGCTGCATCACCAGTGTGTGGGACAGCGTTCAGCATGTGGCAGGGTGCTCAGGCAATGGTTCCTGCATCACAGTCTCTAGAAGTTAATCACTGGAGGGAAAAGCTGTCAGTGGGCTTCTCTGTGGCTGTGCTTTTGGTGGGTACAGCAGGTGAAACTTCATGGAAAAAAGCAAACACCATTATACCGTGTGGTTCAGAAATGGGGCATCTCCTCTCCTTGCAGTCGCCAGCCCAGCAACCTCATTAGCAGAGTAGCCTTTCCCCGCCTGTCTCGGCTCAGGTTAAGCTGCCTCTCTTGGTCAGGGTCACGCACAGATGAGGGTGCGTCTGTCCTCAGGGCATTGTGTCCAGGGACACCACATCTCTGTCCTGTTTACTGGTTTTTTCCCCTTATTTATGGGTGCACCCACAGCATGTGGAAGTTCCCAGGCTAGGGGTTGAATCACAGCTACAGCTGCTGGCCTTCACCACAGCCCCAGCAACAGCAATGTGGGATCTGAGCCGCGTCTTCGACCTACGCCACAGCTCACTGCAATGTTGGACCCTTAACCCACTGAGTGAGGCCAGGGATTGAACCTGTGTCCTCATGGTTACTAGTGGGGTTCTTAACCTGCTGAGCCATGATGGGGACTCCTGTCCCATTTACTGTCGATGTTTGGTTTGATCATTTGGCAAAGGAGATGCATTCTCTTCTGAAAAAGAGGTTATCAGAATTCTGTTCTTAACCTTTGATTAGTCATTGTCAAATTAGAATGACAGTGATTTCCCTGCTTGAAAATGAAGAAAACTGTGTCATTGTGATGTGTTCGTTTAGTTACCTGTTGGTTATAATGTAAAGACTTTGGGTAGTTACTGGACTTGGGGATGCCTTTATATAGAACTTCTCCAAGAGCCCAGAATTACTTTGCATTTGTTATTTCGCCGTATGTTTTGTTTATCTAGAGTGAGACTGAGGTCTTGACACAGATGAGGCCTTGGCAGTCACACTGTATGTGGCCTCAGTGGCTTCACTGACGCTTTCCTCATGGTCACACCGCCACTCACATGGCTGTGCAGTTAAACCTTGGCTGTGCAGGAGATGGGTGGGTGGGAGAGCTGCCGCGTGTACACTGACTAGCTGTACGAGCTGATTGACGGGGGCCTGTTCGTATGTTCATGGATGATGTCTCACATTCTGGACCATCACTTAAGAAATTCGTAACACTCTCTGGATTTGGCAAGAATTTGTCACATGGGATAGGAAGTTTGGAGCTGACAGACTTCCTTTCTGATTCCAGTACATCTGAGTTGTGATTTCAGATGAGTCGACTGAAAATCTATTTTTTAACCTCCAAAGCAGGAATATGGAAAATTGAGCCATCTTTCATTTTGAACTTCCACAGTTGTTAAGAAATTTAGGTAGGTGGATGGGTTTTATACCTTTAGTGTTTGGAGCATGGGTGAGGTTTCAAAGATTCATAAGCTTTTTTCCAAAATTCCCTGAAAAGTGAAATGTATTTCAACCTTGGACCAACACATTCTTTTTTTTTTTTTGGCTGCTCCCATGGCAGGTGAAAGTTCCAGGCCAGGGACTGAACCCTCGCCATAGCAGTGACCCTAGTCACTGCAGTGACAATGTCAGATCCTTAACCCGCTGCACCACCAGGGAACTAACTCCCTGACACATTTTTTTTTTTTTTTTTTTTTGGGTCCTCTTTTGCTTTTTAGGGCTGCATCTGCGGCATATGGAAGTTTCAAGGCTAGGGTGTTTAATCAGAGCTACACCACAGCCACAGCAATGCAGGATCCGAGCTTCTTCTGTGACATACACCACAGCTCACAGCAATGCTGGGTCCTTAATCCACTGAGCAAGGCCAGGGCGTGAACCTGCATCCTCATGGAAACTAGTCAGATTTATTTCCACTGCACCACAATGGCTACTCCTGACACTTTCTTCTATCAGTACTGATTCACTCTGCTAGCTCTGGCTTGTCTTGCTCATGAATTATCCCTTGGTCAGCTCTCTGTACTGGGCACTCCTGGAGGCCCCGGTAACAGGTGTGCCATGCACACAGGCCTACCCTCAGGGATCTCCCAGCCGCCAGATCCTTGTCATAGCATGGGCACAGGGTGTGAGTGCAGTGGACAAAAGGGGGGGGGCATGTTGAGAGCAGGCCCCAGGCACCTCTGCCCCCGTGGCTGTTCCTGCTGATCACTTAAGTGGAAGCCGAGGCTCTGTTGGATTTAATGATGTAGCCAGGGTGACCAGCTTAGATGGAAGCAGATCAGTTGGATGGGGGAAGAAAACTGTAATCAGTTGCTTTCCCAACGTTGTCTGCTTGGAAGTACACCCATTCCAAAGCAGCCACCCCAGAAAACAGGTCTGAGGTGGACAGTGAGAGCTCCCACCCCGGTAAACACTGCACACGAGTTGTTCCTCTAGGTTTTCTGCAGGAGGAAGGTTTTCCCAGCATGATGTACCGTCCACATGTAACCGGCCGCCCTTTTCCACAGGACTCTGCCTGGTCTATGGTGTCGTGCGTGGAGCACTGCCTTTTCTCCTCGGATGGCACTGGCAGCGGCCCCCTGTGCCAGGTCCCGTCACCTTCCGTCCTCCTCTAGGGGCCACTTGGGTCATTCCCAGTGTTTCCCCGTTGGTATCATTGCCCCCTTGAAGATCACCCTTCCCACGTATCCTGCGCACATTCGGGCCCCTTTCCTGGGATGTCATGGGGTCTCACTGTGTCCGTTTGCTGCAGGCTGCCTTCTCCTCTGAGTTCACGCCCGCTTTTCCTGCACTCGCCAACTCGAGGCGTTACTGTCCTTTGCCAGTTCGGTCAGGACACTTCTTTCATCATCCGTGGGGTCAAGTGTTTTCCTGGGAGTTGTGGCCTCTTGTGTGCCCTAGGATCCGTCCCCTGCACCCCTTGCTGTGTGGCCTCTGTGAGTCGCTCTTGGGGTGAAGGTCAGGTGTGAGCTCCGCTCTTCTTCTGGGCCTTGGGATATTCCCAGTGCTGCCCCTCCTTGGTGGCCACTGTCCTGCATTCGCTCCTTGGTGGGCGACTTAACCTTTAAACCCTCTGTTTCCTTTCCCATGACGGGTGACGAGGATTAAACAAGTGAGGGCTTGGCTTCGCCTCCTGTTTGTCACTCTGGGCATCAGGTATAGTGGGGGATGTGACCCCCCTGCCAGCCAGGGGAGCCCCTCGGTCCTGCCCAGCTGCTTTGTGTCCTCGTCAGTTCTGGGGTTCCCTAGATGGATGCTGCTGTTCCCTTGATGGATGCCCCGTGAACTCCCTTCTCCTTGTCCTGGCCTGTCACAGGCTCTGCAGTTTGGTTACAGACTGAACTGTGTCCCCTCAAATCCATATGTTGAGATCCCAGCCTCAGTGTGACCATCCGGAGACCGGCCTTGAAGGAGGTGGTTACAGTTAAGGCTTCAGAATGAAACTTGCCTGTCCCATTGGTTCCTTGACCTCCAGAACCGTGAGACACCTTCCTGCTTTGCAAACCCCGGCCTCGGATACTTTGTTGTGGCAGGTCTGTAGCAACTGAAGTTGTCGTCCTGGTGGGTGGGCGTCTGCCTGCCACGGCGCCGTTTTCAGGCTGTTGGTCCTACATCAAAACCACTTAGAAAGTCGGTGAAACACAGATTGCGGGGCTCACCCCAAGAACGTCGAATTTGCTAGGTCTGGGTTGCCCTGAGAAATCACGTTTGTGGCAAGCCCCTCGTGGCATGGCTGCTTCTGGCGCAGGACCATACCTGGAGAGCTGCTAAGCAGTGTGTGGAAGGGTTCGCACAGGAGTGCGGGAGACGGGCTGGGGTGCTGGTGCCGCCACCCAACTCCAGGCGTCTTTTTGTTTTATTTTATTTTATTTTTATTTTTTGGTCTTTTCTAGGGCGACGCCTGCGGCATATGGAGGTTCCCAGGCTAGGGGTTGAATCGGAGCTGTTGCTGCTGGGCCTGCACCAGAGCCACAGCAACTCGGGATCCGAACCGTGTCTGTGACCTACACCACAGCTCACCACAACGCCAGATCCTTAACCCCCTGAGCAAGGCCAGGGATCAAACCACAACCTCATGGTTCCTAGTCGGATTTGTTAACCCCTGAGCCATGATGGCAACTCCCAGGCGTCTTTTTAAACTTGGTTCAGTCACTTGTGAAATGGGGATGGTATTTGTGCCATTTACCTCGTGGGTTATTGAAGCTAAGATCATAAGGAAAAGCTCGGGTCCCCCTAATCTTCAGAGTTGGGTGGGAGTATTGCATTCTTGTAAAAGAGAAGAATGAGTGGGTGGGGCTGGGTATTTTCATAGTAAACTCAAAGCAAAGGTCATGGGTTTCTTTTGTTTTCCACTCTCGACACTGCCTTTGATTAGCTGCCTGTGGGGACCTTCTCTTCATCTCCTTGTCTCGTCTCCATCTTTCACCCAGCCTCTCTTGAAAGCCAGGCATCTTAGCCAAGTGGCCTGTGTTAGAGCCTGGCCCTCCCTTGTCAAGGATGTCTGTGGCTCTTTTGGTGATTGTGGCATCAGAAATTACCGAGTTGTTAGCTCTCCTTGGTAAGACTTGCTTTTCATGGCCCAGTATTGTGTTTGAAAGGTCTTCTTTTTCGTTTTTGTTTTTGTTTCGTTTTTTGTTTTGCCGTGTTTACAATGTTTTACAGTGTGAAAATGCATATTGCATTTTCAGCAACGTTGTTGACCAGCAACAAAGATCTTAATGATTTAGAGCAGTGGTTCTCATGGCCACTTTACACTCTTGCTGAGAACCCCAAAGAGCTGCCACACACATGGGTTATATCTGTTGATATTTGTACTTCTTTTTTTTTTTTTGTCTTTTTGGGGCTGTGCCCATGGCACATGGTCGTTGCCAGGCCAGGGGTTGAATCAGAGCTACAGCTGCTGGCCTACACCACAGCCACAGCAACGCCGGATCCCTAACCCACTGAGCGAGGCCAGGGATCTAACCTGCATCTTCATGGATCCTAGTTGGGTTCATTAACCACCGAGCCAAGAAGGGAACGCTTATCTGTTGATATATCTTATATTTGAAATGAAAACTATTTAAACATTTTATATAGTTAATTTAAAATAATATTAAATCCATTACATATTTATATAAACAACCCAATTTTTATGAAAAATAATTTTCCCAAACAAAAGTTTAGTGTGAATGAAGGGCATTATATATATTTAAATTTTTTTTTTAAATTGGAGTTCCTGTTTTGGCACGGCAAATAGTTCTGACTAGGATCCATCCCTGGCCTTGCTCGGTGGGTTAAGGATCTGGCATTGCTGTGAGCTGTGGTGTAGGTCGCAGAAGTGGCTGGGATCTAGCCTTGCTGTGGCTGTGGCATAGGCCTGCGGCTACAGCTCCGATTGGACCTCTAGCCTGGGAACCTCCATGTGCCACGGGTGTGGCCCTAAAAAGACAAAAGACAAAAAAATTTTTTTTAAATTGAAATATGGTTGCTGTACAATATTATATAGGTTGCAGGTGTTTAATGTAGTGATTCATAACTTTTAAAAGGTACAGTCCATTTATAGTTATTATAAAATATTGGCTATATTTTCTGTGTTGTACAGTATATCCTCGTACCTTATTTTATACCTAATAGTTTGTACCTCTCAATCCCCCATCCATATATTGCCCCTCTCCCATTGCTTTTTATTTTTGTAAATATCTTTAATGCCTAGTTCAAGAGAAGACAGATTCTGATAGCTGCTGTGTTTTCCATCTGTTGTAATATGTTGTTTTGGTTGAAGAACGTGAAGAAAAGCTGGCGTGCAGATTTGTAATTGAAAAGGGAGGGATGTTTGAATAGCCTTTTCAGATCATTTGATAACTACACTAAAACGATAAGGAGTAGTTCCTTAAAGATTAGTTACAATGTGGAATCTGAAATTCTACCACTGAGATTTTTGTATTTGGTTTCATTAAAATTCATTGGCGTGTTTTGTACTCTGAATGGATCTTTTATTTGTGCATGGTTTTGTAACATGTCTTGGTAATTTGGGAAATATTAGTTCAGTGAATTACACAAATCTTTGAAATGTTAACATATTTCATTATACACTGTTTAAAAAAAATCATATTTGTTAATATCACTTCCTGTCTAATCAGAAAAGTCTTTTCAGTATTGGGAAGCTGTCAAGTTCATGATGGTAGATAGAGATTTTCCAAAATTCTGATTTTTGCTTTGAAAGCTCAAAATTTGTCATTGGTAACAAAACTCTCAATTGTTTTCCTTGAAGTGACAGACTTATTTTGTTCATTTTTGAAAAAATGCCTGCCAAATGCTCAAGTCTGAATAACCATAGATTTTCAGTTTCCTTCCGTCCAAGTCAGAATGGTGCTCTTTGACAAAAGCTTGCAACTCGGTCGTATAACCCATTTCTGTATCTACCTTGACTTGGGTGGTTTCTGACATGAACCACCATCTAGAAGGATGCAGGCGTACAGGAATGATGGTGCAGAGAGCAAATACCTGCGTGTGTAAAAGGGCTCCTCAGAGACATGGGGCAGGGGGCAGTCTCTGCTCTGCTGGTTAAAGGAAGAAATCCTCACAGCATAGTTGACTTCATACACCAGCATTATGCAAATGAATGTTGTTTTCTTCAGCATAGCGACCTTGGAGACAGAACACCACGCTCAGTGATAACACCAGCGTTAGAACGTTTCTGAATGCCACCTTAAAATGGAATTGCTTCAAGTTAATGGCTTTAGCTTACTCCATAGATTGTGTTTGGATGTACTGTTTTAAAACTGCATCGCCCCCGATGTCTGTTACTGTTTTCCTGATGATCTAGAAATAGAGTTGTCTGCTCTGAGAGGGCGCCTTTGCCTGAGAGCAGCCGCCCCACCTTCAACATCGTGGGGCGTTTATTACAGGAGCACCAGTGCAAGTCTTGGGGTCTGAGCACGAGACTGAGTCTTGGCTCTGTCTCTGACTAGTGGGCGACCTTGAACAAAGGCTGTTCCATCTCTCCAGTTCCGTGTAAGGTCAAGCGATTGGATTAGGACCTCAGTCTTGTAGTGCTCCTGTTCTGTGAGTCCCACGCTCTGGAGGCACGAAAGCCAGATGTCCCCATAACCTGGGAAGGTGGCCTGCAGGGGACTTGCCCTGCAGCCTTGCTGTTCCATCCCACCAGCCCTGCATCCACCGTCAAGGGCAGCAGGGTAAGGGTGGTGCAGAGTGTGTCGAACAGCTCACACTCCTCTGTCTGAGGGTGTGAGGCGGCCCGGGGACGGCCACTTGTGACAGCCAAACGAGACTGCTTCTGATCAGCCCTTGAGGGCTTGTTTTCATATTTTTGCAGATGAGGAAGCTGAGGCCCAGAGCCCTGCTGTCATTTGCCGGAGGTGGAGAGAGTGTCAGAGCCAGATCCAGCTGGTCTCCCCATAGTTCTAGCCACTGCTCTCTTCTACTTCCCTCTGTGGCCTGTCATTTCTTTCTGTGACCATCAGAGGCCTTTTTAAAGTGTGGAAGTGATGTCACCGTGGGTCATCATTCACATTTGATGAGAGTGGTGGTTTTACACATGTTTAACATTTATAAACCTAATGCTTGATAATGGTCAATAAAAGTTAAAGATGAGAAACATGTAAACTTGTGCTGAAATGGCCAGGGCCCTTTAGGCACAGAAAATCAAGGGCAGATCAGTTTTGGGATGAGTTCAGAAATAGGTGGCAATGCAGTTGCAACATTTGGGAGTTTCCAGTTGGCCTTCCCATGTGAAGAACTAGAAACTCAAATTCTTGGGGATTATTTACTGAAAAGAACTCTAAGCTTTTATTCCTCCCACACCTGCTGTGCACCTGCTCTGTCCTGGCCACAGTGACGCTCCAGTGCTGTGGCCGGGCTCTCGTGCTGAAGCCCTGCCAACAGCAGAGGTGCCGTTCTCTGGACTCCAGACCCGGGAATGTCCCGGGTGTGGGGGTTGGGGAAGGAGATCTTCTAGAGGAATGTTCTGGGGTTTCTTCTGAAAGTTGTCACAGTAGTGCAAGCTGAGGTCAAGGATGGTTTGAATGTAAAATCTCGTTTCCAGCTGGGTGGTTGGGGTGCCCGAGGAAAGGAGCATCCACAGCTAGACCTTCAAGACTGAACATCCTGGAGAATAAACATTTTTATATATCTTTTATATTACTCAGCCTATTTCTGGTGGAATGTTTGAAGTAGTTAAGTCATCCTCATAGTGTCCTTGAAGGTGACAGTTGACATGAACCTGTTTTGTGACTGGAAAAGAAAGTTAAAATGTTACCTTTCACTTAAGTTTGTTCAAGTAAGTGGGAAATGGAAAAAAGCTACTTGGCATCTGGTTCTTACTTTGGACCTTTATGGGGGCCTTGCAGCTGTATTCTGAACCCTTAAATTGTTAATCTAATGCTAGGATTGCAGTTGCGTGGCCAAGAATTTACACCGTTGGTGCTTAGGAGGAAGTGTGTGCTGCCAGTCCTGTTGAGGAAGAAAGGAAGTGTGAGGTTTCACTCTTCCGAGAAATTTGCTTCAGGTGACTGCTTGGTCTCCAGACGTTCAGGCCCGGACCTGGGAGATGTCAGAGGCCTTTCTCCTGGAGGGCGGGCTGCAGGTGCCTTATCTCCCTGACTCCTCTTTCTCTGGGGGGCTGAAGTGGGGGGAGTTCCTGTGATGCCCCTTCACAGGATTAGGGGTGAATGTATTCTGAGAAGTGATGGTTTTGTAATCTTACCATGTAAACCGGGTGCTCATTAACCTTTAGGGAAGAACAGTTGCTTTAGAATTACGAGGGAGTGCAGGTAATTTTACATTTAAAACTGAAGCTTCACTGCATTATTTACATGGTGCATGTGTGTTTGATTTATTTGTATAATCACTTTATTGTCTGTGCTTCTCAAGATGCTGATTATTTTTCTATCACTGAAAGTGAATTTTGGAAGTGGACACCTATACCTTGCATAATTTTAGCTGTAAAGCTGCTTAGATTTGAGTCTTTGAGTGGACGGATGTTTGCCATTTTCTTCAGCCACCTTTCTATCTCCCCAGCCTACAGGTGGGAAACCAGGAACTGAGTCTAGGTTCCAGAGTCAAGGCCTCACAGCCTGGTTGACGTGTTTGTGTATCTAAATTTCTCATATTAAAGGAGAAAGCGACCATCTGCATTGTGCACTAAATGTGTTCCAGGTGCTGTGTCCAGTGCTTTATGGATACACTCTAGTGAGTTAGGGTCAGTGGTATTAGCTGTACTTTACAAATGAGAAAAGGAAGTTCTAGAATGGGATGTCATTTCAGAGTAGGTCTTAGACCTTAGGTTCCTAGTGCCCTCTGCCTCTTTGTTCTATCGATTCTTGGGTGTTTTTTTTTTTTTTTTTTTTGTGGTTCCATACAACTTTTAGGATTGTTTGTTTCTTTGGAAAATGCCATTGGAATTTTGATAGGGATTGTAGATTTGTAGAGTGCTTTGGGTAGGATGGACATTTTAACAATATTCATTCTCCCAGTCCAGTAGCCCAGAATATTGTCTCATTTATTTGAGTCTTCTTCATCTTCTCCAAGACTTTGCCTTCTGTTTATCAGTGATGTGAATATTTATATCTTCAGCTCAGCTCTCTCTCTGGAGTTGCTCTTCACTTTGATATTATGCTGGTAACTGGGTAGCTCCTTGTGGACTTATTCTGTCTCCCCCCTCCTCCCCCACAACCCCACATAATTCTCCTTCTTTTCTGTTCCCTGTGTTCCACTATGCGGTATTACCATTTGCTCAGTTACCCAGGTCAGAACCTGTGCTCCTAGACTCTTCTTCATCCTCCAGCCTCCAGTCAGAAGCCAAGTCAGATGGTTGGGTTGGGTAGGTCTGTCTCTTGAGTATCACTGTCTCCTTTGCTGCACCATCATCTCTTAACCCGAATTCCTGTAAGAGCCTTCGAACTGGTCTTGGCACTGGTCTTGTAATATTTCCACCTCTCTCAATCTGTGATCCATATTTTAGTAAGGGAGATTTCTAAAATATTCTTTCTCCCTTCCTTCCTCCCTTCCTTCCTCCCTCCCTCCCTCCCTTCCTTCCTTCCTCCCTCCCTCCCTTCCTTCCTTCCTTCCTTCCTTCCTTCTTTCCTTTCTTTGCTTTTTAGGGCCACACCCACAGCATATGGAAGATCCCAGGCTAGGGGTCAAATTGGAGCTGCAGCTGCTGGCTTACACCACAGTTACAGCAAACCAGGATCTGACCTGCTTCTGTGACCTATACAGTTGCTTACAGCAGTGCTAGATACTTAACCCACTGATTGAGGCCAGGGATTGAACCCATGTCCTCATGGATACTAGTTGGATATGTTACCACTGAGCCACAATGGGAACTCCCTAAAATGTACATCATTTCTGAATGGATGAAGAAGACACCCCCCCACACACACAGTGAAATATTACATGATTGGACCTAGAGATTATCATACTAAGTGAAGCAAGCCAGAGAGAAAAAGACAAGTAGCATATGATATCACTTATATGTGGAATCTAAAAAATAATACAAATGAATCTATTTACAAATCAGAAACAGACTTACAGACATGAAATGAATTTATGATTACCAGGGAGCGGGGGGGATAAATTGGGAATTTGGGATTAACATATACACACTTCTATATAGGTAAGAGATAAACAAGGCCCTACTGTATGGCAAAGGAAACTGTGTTCGATATTTTGTAATAGCTTATAACAGAAAATAATCTGAAAAAAATAATGTATAACTGAAACACTTTGCTGTACATCTGAGACTCATGTAGTATTATAAATTATGCTTAAATTTTAAAAAGTAAAATAAAATGTACATCTTCCTAAACAGTGTCACTTAAAACCTTAAGACTGGAGTTCCCATCGTGGCGCAGTGGTTAGCGAATCTGACTAGGAACCGTGAGGTTGCGGGTTTGATCCCTGGCCTTGCTCAGTGGGTTAAGGATCTGACATTGCCGTGAGCTGTGGTGTAGGTCGCAGACGCGGCTCAGATCCCGCGTTGCTGTGGCTCTGATGTAGCCTGGTGGCTACAGCTTCAATTCGACCCCTAGCCTGGGAACCTCCATATGCTGTGGGAGCGGCCCAAAGAAATAGCAAAAAGACAAAAAAAACAAAAAACAAAAAACAAAAAAAAACCTTAAGACTAACTTCTTCACGAATTCAGAATGAAATACAAGGCTCTCTGTGATCTGGCCTCCACGTAAGCCACACGGAAGTGTTTGCAGACATCTCAAGGTGTGTCTTCTTCTTCCCTACACCTGGGTAATGGCCTTTTCAGGCCTCTCTGCCCCCCTCTTGCCCAGAGCCTCCACTTTTCAGTTTTGTATCTGCTCTTTAGGTCTCAGCTTATACAGTCTTCTAGACTAGCACTGCCTGGGGGTTTTTTGTCACGAGGAAAGGTCCACTGAGCTCTGTATTTGCAGAGTCTATTCCTGTAGCCACTAGCTACGTGTGGCTGTTGAGTGCTTGAATGTGGCTGGTGTGTCGGAGGAACTGGATTTTAGATTTTATGTAATTTTAGTTAATTTAAACAGCCACCCAGAGCCCTGTACTGGACAACACAGGGACTGCTGGAGGTGGTGCCTGTGTGCTGCTGCTTGGCTTTCTGTGCTCATCGCCACCAAACACTGTCCCCAGGAGCAACGTAACAGCCGAGAGTCTTGGAGGGATCAGAAAAAAACACACAAACTGAAGAGCTCAAAGCATATTTATATGCACACACAAGAATGTCATGTAGAAAAACAAGTTTACTGAAGATGATTTATCAAGAACTAGTTATTTTCAGCACGTTCACATGGTTACTTTTTAAATAATATTTATTTATAAGTTATATCTGGATTTATAGCTGAAAGTCTTAAAATAGATGCTGTGGACCAAAGGGGCCAGGGGAGAGTAATCATCAGAATTTATTTCAGACATTTTGGATTTGAGGCTGCAGGTAACATTAATGATACTCGATACTGGATTGTTAGCAGATATTGATGGACCTTAAAATAGGTGAGAAGGCAGAGTGCAGAGAACTTTGGACTTTTTGGAGAAAAGGTGTTTGGCTATAATAAGCGGTAACAGCGTTTAATGCATTCCTTCCTTGGCAGCACAGCCAGAGGCAGACTGGCAGGTGGGCCTGAGGATGGGAGATGCACCAGGTCACATTGCTCTGGGAGGTTCAGCTGAAGGCTGGAACCGGTCGGCACACAAACGAGGAGGTGTAAAGCTGCAAGACTGTCACCAGCATGTGGTTCTCCTTTAATGGCACAGTATCCATGGAGAGATGGGAGAGGCTTTCATTCCCCACCCCGGCCCTCGCCCCTCACCTCCGTTGTGTGAGTGTGAAATACTAGGGACGCCATGCCGTGTGCCTGAGGAGGGGGTGTTAGGAATCCACTGAGATGCTGTGTAATGGGCGAAGTCCTTACCCATTTTGGGGGGTGCGGGGTCTGGCACTAGGGATGCAAAGTGACAGACATAAAAGGCAGGGTCTTCCTTGAAGCACTTGCCTGTGTATGTGCACGCCGGCATATCATAGAGAGCAGGGGAACAGTTAAATGGTTCATGACGAAAGAAATACTGAAATAGAGTCTGTATTTGGAGGTTAACCTTTCAACAGGGCATCATTTATTCAAAGAGAGATAGGGAAAAATGGAAAGAATTCTTTCAAAGGTAAAGTAAATTTAAATTCATTTCACAAAAAAGAGATAATTGATTCTGATAGGTTAAAAACTATTAACTATCAAGTTGGTATGCAGTCAGTAAAAATTATTTGGATACTGATGATCTAAACAACTTTAAGTACCAAATGGTATTTTAAAACTTTTGCCTTTACACAGGGTGACAGAAACCCTTTGTTATCACTATTCTCGGACAGCAGAGTTTCAGGAGCCTTGGTGCCTGAATGGGCAGCGTGCTGGACAGGTGACCAAAACGGAGCACGGAGGGCCTGTGAGGGTGGTTTTGATGTAGAAACTTGAGACCTTGGTCTGTCAGAACTTTTCCTGCCCGTTCTAGGTATGAGGTGCAGCCTGGAAAATACAGCGTAGACGCTTTTCTATTTAACGGGACACTTGGATTTACCTACAGTGTCTTAAAGGCTGTTTTAAAAAGTTAAGATTTTTTTTTCATAGCCTCTTGTCTTTAAAGGCAGTAAATTCTCAGTAGCATAGTTAGAAACTTTATATTCTTTTTTTTTTTTTTTTTTTTTTTGGTCTTTTCTAGGGCTGCTCCCCATGGCATATGGAGGTTCCCAGGCTAGGGGTCTACAGGCCACAGCCAGAGCAACTCGGCATCCGAGCCTCGTCTGCAACCTACACCACAGCTAACGGCAGCACCGGATCCTTAACCCACTAAGCAAGGCCAGGGATCGAACCTGCAACCTCATGGTTCCTAGTTGGATTCGTTAACCACTGCACCATGACGGGAACTCCTTATTTATATTCTTCACAGTTGTCATCATGGCTGAGAATGGGCATGAAGTAGAGAATTCCATATTTTAGAGGTTGATGGGGAGCGGGGGCGGGGGGCGGGGGAGACACCTCAACAGTGTGGGTATGTGTAACGTGATGTAAATACTGTCACCAATGACACTTACTCAGGTTTCCTCATCTGGGATCAAAATTTCATTCGTAGTTATGAATGAATAGTAGTTAAAGCCATGAAAACCACACAGTGGGATGGGTGCCATAGTAAATTCCGTATTTTAAAGCCACGTAGGCTTCTGGTCCTTTCGTATTCTTTGATGAAGCCAAGTACAAAATTCACTTACAACTTGCAGTGAACTCAGTATTGATCTCTGATCGAAATGGATACAGTGTAGACATTTATAGCTTCAAAACAGGACCTCTTTTCAAACTGAGATGTAAAGTTTACCTGCAAGTTGGAATGATATCCTGCTATCAGGAATCCTGTACTCTCGTGTAAAAACTACTTCTGGTTAGAATTGGCCAGCTGAATGATTTTTCAGGGAAATACGTGGTCGTTCAGGTCAGCTTTCAGTGATGTGGAGGAGGGTGGTGGAGCAGTGGATAATAAAAGGATGTGTTAGAGAATGTTTTGCAGCTTTTTGGGAAATAGATGTAGGTTATGAATTAATTTGCTTAGAGTAACATAAAAGCTATTTCATAAAGCTAGTTTGCCCTATGGGGCACAGCTAATTGGGGAAAAGCTCAGAAGATTTCTGGGTCATGAGGAGAGGGGCCAGTTTGGGGTTGAGGCTTTGCGATGGCTGCAGGAAACTATAAACATCCAGAGTTTGTGGATATAACTTTTGTTTTTCGTTACATGCTAATATGAATGAAGACATTTAATTTGGCTAAAAGGGATGTCAGGCTTATTTAGCTGCATGAAATCGATAGTTTTGATTATCAATAGTTATTATAAGAGTTTTTGATAATGTTTTGATCATCAGTTTTGATTATGGTGACATTGTAGTACTTGCTTGCATTGATAAGTGTATGAATAGAAAAAAATGTTTTCAACTTTGTTGTATATGTCAGAATGATTATGAAATAAGGAATGCAAAATGTTTACTGTGTATTCCAGCCTTAATTCTGTTTCCTTGGTCAAATAAATTTTATTTGAAAGAGTAGTTTAATACTGTAATTACTGCATAAGTTATATCTGAATTCTTTCTTTTTTTTTTCCTCTGTCTGCAGATTTACCTTTTTGAGACTGTGTGCGGTTTTCCAAAATACCTTTTCTAATACTCTTCCAAAGACCTTCTCAACTCTCGTTTACTGTTCTGTCTCATTTTTATGTTGCTTCGCTTCCCTGATGGAAATTTGAATTTCTGTAATTCCTGTGTCTTTCTCTTTTGAATGAGATATGGCCTTTTAGAATGCAGTCCAGGCCACCCTGTGACCTCTGCCCTCGGTGTCCTGTGACACTTGGCCTGGCCCTGAGCTTGGGTTTATTCGTGATGGATAATGCTCCCTTCTCATCACATGTGCTCTGCCTGTGCAGGGAAATTATTTTCAGCTGTGGTGTTGCCGGAGCATTTTTTTTTTTTTTCCCCTTGAAGGAATGTTGGAGGTGCATTGGAGGAGGTGTTTAACTGCACCCTTCCTTTCCCTCCACTTCAGCCAGGCAGAATTTGGGTGCAGTTTTAAACTCCCCCTGGTCTATGAGACAAAAATCTCCTTTTCCGCTTTCCAGAACTTTTTAATGCAAAAGAATGTAGAAAATTGGCAGATCCGTTAGTTGAAATAGCGACAACTGTAGTGAGTATATAAAAAAGCATAAAGCACGCTTCTTCCAGGAGCGGTTGGCTGTTCCCTGTTTGTTCAGCCCCTCAGCATCTTGCCCTTGGCATCCTCCGGTGATTCGGGCTTTAGAGGAGTTCAGATCCCTAGGGTGTCCGGGCACCGGGTGGGCCAGGCACCTCCTGCCTTCCCTCCTTCTGTGCTGCTCTCACTCTGTGTAGGCTTGACTTCCCCCAGATGTGCTTGTGTGCATGTGTGTCTCAAGTCAGTAGCTTGAAACGGGTCTACAGAGAGCAGGAAGATGTTTTCAAAGACCCTGCTTTTTTCGTGGCTTAATAAAAACATTGTGTCATTTGCCTTTATAGACCAGCCAGGCTAGGATATTATACAATATTAAGCATGATAGCAAGCACTGCATTTTGTAAAATTTATATTACTCTTAGCTTGCACTGTACACATCCTTGCTAAGTGGATTGAAGTACATTTCTGAAGTTTAATTTTTCCCTGTCCCAAATGAATTACACACACAAAATTGCCATTTTCTTATTTCTGGACCTGTCTTCGTTTGCTTTCTCCCTCCCCTACAATAAAATTAATTAAGGTAGCATTAGAGTGATAAGGGACCAAGCCACGTCTTTTGCATAGATACATAGCTTGTTTGCTTACATGGACGCGGTGTGTGGGGCTCTGTGTACACACATCTCTCTTCTGCAGTGTAATGGTGCGTGTTTTAAGTGACACTGGAGTATGTGCTGGTCTGCGGCTGGGCCTCGCCGATGCACGTGGAGAGAAGATGGCCCTGGATGTGTTTTCCTCGTGTCTCTGGTGGGATGAGCAGGTCCACTCTCTTCTTAGTTGGCTTAGTCCTGGAAGGAGTGAATTTCAGGGATTGTATTTCAGTGTTGAATTGCAGGGTGTAAAGGTTGTTTTCTAAAGGGCATTGATTCTTGTGCTTAGGGGTACAGCTTACCTGGAGGACAGTAGGCACCGTTTGACCAATTAAGGAAAAAAAAAAAAATGCTGAGGCCATGCACTTAGTGTAAACTGTTAGCTGAGTGCTGGTTCATTAGTTACTTTGCAAGAAAATCTATTAGCCCCAGGACTCTTTCTTATGGAGGAAAAAACCCCATCTTTATCTGAAAGGCAGTTCAGAATATCCAGACTCCTTAAAGTGATGTAGAAATAACTGAAGTATTTCTGCAAGAAACCTGTGAAATAGGGTGTTATGTAACACAGCATTAGATATTGTTGTTAGCTGCCTTTTTTTTTTTTTTTTTTTTTTGGTCTTGCAAAAATGATTGTTGAGCAGATGGATGTCTCTTTAAAATTAAACCAGCATTTGATGCCTTCTCTGTAAACCATTGCAGATTAATGCTGGTCGCCAAGGGTTATTCCTGATTCTCTGGATGAGGACAGTGCTATTTCTTTGCTGTGAAGACCCCTACTATTTAGTGTAGGGTGTCATGTCTGTGTGGTACTTGCTTTCTAATTCTTTGGGACCAGTTACCTGTTGTTGATTATTCCTTCTCACGTTAATTGAGAGAATCTGTGGCCATAGGTCGGAGGCGCTCAGAGTTTGTGGGCGGGAATCCCCAGGGGCCCTTGTTAATAAAATGCAGACTCTGGGGCAGGATTCTGCATCTCTCGCCAGCTCCCGGGGCGGGGCGGGGCGGGGCGGGGCGGGGGTGGGGGGTGCCTGTCGTTTCAGGTCCCTCTTCAAATGGCCAGGCTCCTGTCTGCACGGGGAGAGGCAGGGAGGTGCTGCCCTGTCGGGAGGGCTTCAGAAACAGCCTGAGCAGGACGAGTGGGGTGGGAGTGGCGCTGAGGTCAGCACGCTTCCTGGGAGGGTGGTAACAAAGGAACTGAGATGAGTAAGAGGCCAGACTGCAGGTGAGGGCTGCAGGCCGGGAGGGTGTGAGGAGGCGGACCCTGCAGTACCTAACATCCAGCCTGGGATTGTGGTGTTCCAAGGCAGAGGAAGAGGATCCCAGGAGCCGAGAACAGAGGGGCTGTCGGGGACCTGATTACGAAATGCATTCCCCCACCCCTGAGCTTTTGGGTTCCATCCCGAGAGCCAGGGACCTGCTGGCTCGAGGAGGTGAATCAGGGGAGAGAGGAAGATCATTCAGTCAGCTGTGAGTGTGTTGAGACCCGGCTTGGGAGATCCAGTCACACTTTAAAGTTTTGTCCTTTGCTGGTGACCTCAGAGACAGTATGAACGGGGGAGGAAATAGACTTGTGAAATACTGGGGAGGAGAATCCACAGGTTGGCCTGTGGGTTGACTATGCAGGGCGTCTGTGGGGCTTTATTAGAACAGCAAGCTGCACAGCACGAGGCCCATGCCTGGTGGTTCAGTTCTCTGTACCCAGTGTCCATCAAACATCTTATGCAAAGTAGGCCATCGTTACATATTTTTTAAGTGAATGAATAATGGGAAGGCTTGAAGGTCGCTTTCCATCACTTGGCTGGGAGTGGGGCTCAGGTAGCTGGACTGGGGCTTGAAGTACAGCACGGCATCGCTCTTACACCATCAATTTCCAAGCATAGTTTTCTCTCCCCCCCCCCCTTTTTTTGGTCTTTTTGTCTTTTTAGGGCTGCACCGCACATGCACAGGGGGGTTCCCAGGCTGGGGGTCCAATTGGAGCTACAGCTGCTGACCTATGCTGCAGTCACAGCAACACCAGATCCGAGCCGTGTTTTCGACCTACACCACAGCTCAGCTCATGGCAACGTTGGTTCCTTAACTCACTGAGCGAGGCCAGGGATTGAACCCGAAACCTCATGGTTCCTAGTTGGAGTCATTTCCGCTGTGCCACTATGGAAACTCCTCAGTTTTCTCTTTTAAAAGATGAAATCTCTTCAATCTCAGTTTTCTCTTTTAAGAGATAATATCAGCAAAATTGGAAGCTACCTTGTGATATAAATGGAAGCCCACTATAAACACAATTCTCATTTCCTTTTTTTGGTTTTATTTTTCATGAGATGCTGGGAACTCATATGGACCTTCTGAAGGGCTTTATCCTTTTTTGTTCTTTCTACATCTTTTTCTTCCAAAGAAATAGTGAATGGAAACAATGCACAGAGACATGAAGAAAAATAGTGGCCTGCCTTTTGCAATGTAGATTTTATAGTTGTTAAAATTAAACTTAATGAAAACTTCATTAAAGAGCAGTGGTAATATGGCAATTGTAACTGGAAAGAATTTTGAAATTAATTACTCCTAAGCATCTGAATTTTCTATGGCTGAGAATCACTCCTAATATCATAAAAATTATTTATTAAGAAATATATGTTGGGAGATATTACAGAAAGGAGAAGCTTTATAGGTTGAAAATAGAGTTAATTAACAAACTATGATATATGGACAGAGTACTATAAATTTTGTCACACAGGGTAGGTATAGACCTTTGAAAGAACACTAATCTCTGCGCAGAGAAAATGTTTTTCATTAGTGGGAACTACTGCTGTTTATCGTGGTCCTTGTCTAAGAGCATTACCTGTGGGGAGGAGTCTGTAGCTGTACCTTCCGCCGTCCATGGGATTTTCTGCACTGGTGGGACTGTGTTCCAGATGCACTGTCCATGGTGCGATGCTGCCACCAGCCACACGGGCCTGCTGGGCACTGGGAATGTAGCTTGTGCAGCTGAGCAACCGAATCCAAAATTTTATTCTGTGTTAACAAAGTTAAGTAGCAATGTGTGGCCAGCGGCTGCCACACAGGATGGCATAGCCACAGCAGAGCAACACATGGATGGGGAGGAAAATGTGGTCCAGCTGGGGCGGGGGTGCAGGAGGGCATCTCTGGTCCATGAGGCAAACCTGAGGCTGATGTGTGCTGCTCTGATGCTGGTAACTTGGAGGCTTCTTTGGGTCACCATCTGTCAGATGGGTGCCTTCTATAGCAAGCATCGGACTGGGTGGACTCCCCTCTTTGCTAGGCGGCTGCTGGGGGCCACGGGTGGGGAGGGCTGTCCTCAGGCCTGGTGATGGGGCTGAAAAGACCTGGAGGTGATGAGCACAGCTTAGCAGCACGGAGCCCTTCATCTTCTGAACCATCAGCCTGTGCATCCCTCTCTGTCTTTTTTTTTTTTTTTTTTGGTAATTTTTTTTTTTTTAGGACCACACGCACAGCATATGGACATTCCCAGGCTAGGGGTCTAATTGGAGCTGCAGCTGCCGGCCTAGTCACAGCCACAGCAATGTGGGATCTGAGCCTCATCTGTGACCTACACCACAGCTCACAGAAACCCCAGATCCTTAACCCACTGAGTGAGGCCAGGGATCCACCCCGCATCCTCAAGGAGACTCGTGGGATTCGTTTCTGCTCAGCCACGACGGGAACTGCCCCCTCCCCATCTTGATGTGATTTGTAACCTCGATCTCCAGGCACCTCCCCGGGCTCTGCTGAGGGTCATGAGGCGTGCTGACCCTCCCTTGGGAACACTGGCCCAGGCTTCACCCCGTGGCCAGAATCCTGATCACAGTTGCGTCACACACCTCTGGCTATTTGGAGGTGGAGGAGAGAAGTGTAAGCGAGCCGTGACAAGGCAAGCTCCATAACTCTAAAAGCAGTCTCAGCGTCTCAAGGGCAGTATTACCTGTTCCTTCCCACGTGCCCTGTGCGTTAGATATTCATGAAAAAATGGACAGTATCCTGCTTACACAACTAGATCAGCAGTGGTCGGGCTGTGGCAGATATTTAGCTGTGAAATGAAAGGTGTTTTGTACTCACCCCTCTCCTCTCCAGCTTTCCAGGTCACCGGGATACCAGATTAAAACTTGGCCACACAAAGGCCGTCCTACTTTAAGCAGAGCACTGGAGTTAAGCATTGTTTACAGAAGCTTTGGGAAGTCAGAAACTCACCTCAAAATATAAGCTTGTATTTGTACACAGCTTCTGTCTTTCATCTGATTTGTGGCACAGCCTCTGCTTTGGCCTGATTTTCCATTGCTCTTCACCCGCTTTTGGGGGCTGCCTGGTTTGCATCCCGCTTATTCCCCTGAATATTAACCAACATGGTGCTGGGATGGGCTTGGTTCCTAAAAAAGTTACAGAGAGTATACAAAAAGCTTTCTTGAAACTCTCTTCTCTTTGGTGGTTTCAGTGATTGTTTTAATCACTTAGCCCTGAATAAAGAGGACCCCATCTAGGCCTCAAGGAATTTGCCCTTCCTGGGGAGTTGCCATTTCATCCAGACATGTCTCTTTCGTCTTTGGGAATGATTTGTCCTTAAAGTCTTTTGCAGAAGATGGTTGCTCCTTTGGGCTGTAAGAGGGCTTTTTCATCTGTAAAATGAAGAGGGGTGTGGATTAGGCCTCCAGAGCGCTTGCCTGCACTAAATCTGCACAGTTGATTTCATGGGGAGTCGTCCCTGCCCCACGATGCTTCTGTTGGTTGAGCTCTCACTGTGCTCTCTTCACCCCCCAAACTTTCCCAACCCGGAAAATGCTGGCCCGCGGAGCACAGAGTAGGAACCCAAATTATGCTCTCCTCTCTGTCGGGGTCTGTTCAGGTGTCACCTCACCCATCGTGGAAACACTTGTCATTGTTAATCACCAAGAAATATTCTGTAAAGTGCTACCCTAAATTTTTACAACATAAGCCATGCATTTTAAAATTTTATCTAAAAGGGTCACCATTTACAGACGAATGTAACCTCCACGAGGACAAAAGGTAATTTTGTTTTTATTCACTGACATCTCTCACATCTGTGATCAGTGCCTGGCTCACAGTAGGTACTCAGTGGATATACTTTAAATAAATAAACGCAATTTGAGATTCAACTTGGTTTTCACTTAAAGCCAAATCAAATGTAAATACAACTTGAATATTTATTACCCAAGGGGAAAGGATGAGAATTATTTGCTAACACTGATTATTTGTATCTCTGTTTCTTATTTTTACTAACATATACCTGTGCTGTTCAGCAGGGTGAGAATTATTTGCTAACACTGATAACTTGTATTTCTGTTCCTTATTTTTACTAATATGCACCTGTGCTGCCCAGAAGGTTAGCCATTGCCTGCACATGCACCTTTCTGGCTTAAAATGTGGCCAGTAGGAATTGAGACACTGTAAGTGTGAAATACGTACTGGGTTTCAAAGACTCTGTAAGTACATTCGTGTTGATGACATGTTGAAGTGCTAGTATTTCACATATACTGGCTTAAACGAGAATTATTACTAATATTCACTCTTTCGGGGGCTACTTTTTAAATGTGGCTCCTAGAAAAGTTAAAGTGGCATAGGCGGCTTGGATTTGACGGCTCATGGAACAGTGCTGATTTACACAGAAAATGTAGATATTGACGGTAGACCAAGGCAGCCTCCAGAAAGAAATTGTAAATGAATATCTTTGATAGAAACAAAATTAAATGTTGCAGCTGTGACTTGGGAAAGTGGGCATTCAAATGGTCTTGATCAAATTAAAAAAGACCAAAAATAAATTAATTAGATTAGTTCAGATCAGAAATATGAAATCCAGCTACCAGATGGATTCCAAGCATAGTCGCCCGCCGAGCCTTGAGGTCAGAAAAGGGGCAGGAAGGCGGTGGCTGCTGTCCCAGCCAGCGTGAGTGGTGACCAGCGACGGACTCAGCTGTAGTTTTTGGGCTCCTGTGCCTGGCGTTCACCTGAGCGGTCACAGCCGTGGTGGGTGACGTGTTTTCCGTACCCCCAGCACCAGGTGGTGCTGCCATTTCTCGTGCTGCTGAGAAACGGCCTCTTGTTGGGAAGGAGCTTGGAGCCGGAAGCCCAGGTGTCCGGTAGGGTCACTCTCAGTGCGTGTCCCGTCTTGTCCCTTCCCCTGTCTGTCGGCAAGTTCTTCCCTGCTTTCTGCTCAGCCTGTAAAGTGAGTGCCAGCTCCACGCGCCTCTCCCTGCGGCCCAGGGGCCCAGGCTGTCCCTTCCTCGGCCCCCTTCCCCCTGCAGCTGGCTGGGAACCTTGTCCGCTTGCAGCGTTTCCTCCCGGGACATGTGGTGGGCCCTGGAGGATGAAGCCGTCATCCTATAAAACAAGGCCACCTGGGACGAACAGCTAGACGCTACCTTCCTTAAGCTCATTTGAAAGGTTATTTTCGTAAGCGGTTAGTCTGCACGGCTGGTTTAAGCTATTATCAAGTCCACTCCAGTATTTATTTCCTTGAAAGCTAGAATGAGCCTTGAATAAATGAGGACTGACCGCGTAGCCTTTTTAGGAGTAAATTCAATTTATAAATATTTGTTTCATTTGGCACTGGAGATTTGACTTCTCTTTAGTTTGGATTTTAAAGTAGCTGCGTAGTAAAGCCGCACGTCTGTAAATAAAATGGCCCTTGTGCTCGCCTTATTTCCACCCATCTGACCTCTGTTTTTCGAGAAAGTAGATCAGAAAATTCGTGGCAGTCGGCGGTGGAGTGAGGAGACCTTTGGCTTCGGCTGACAGCTGTCACCTGAACACTGCAGACCTGAAGACCCTCTCAGGTGTCCTGTCTGTGGTTCTGACAGCAAGCAGGCGTGTTGTTTACATCGTCTGCAAGCCCAGTTTTCCCCTTGTTGGGAGGCGTTGGACGCAGGCAGGTGGAAGCGGAATTTTGATCTGTCCGTGGGTGAGTTCCCAGTGTGCCGGCTGGCCCTGGTGTGTCCCATGCCCACGCTGGCCCTGGGGACGTGTGATGGGAGAGTTTATGGCTGGGCCTGTTTATAACATCACTTTTGGAGATTCTTCAGCAAGCTGGGCGGTATCCCGCAGTGCTTCACGGGCTCTCGAAAGCGGGCAAAATGAGTTAAATTCCAAAGATGTTTAAGATTTCAAACATTTTTCTTATGTGAATTCGTTCTTTATTAGGTTGTTGATTTAATTAGCATTCGGCAAAAACACTTTCCTGTTTTGATTGTAGAAACATTCTTCAAATTGGTTATTTTAATCTCACAATCCTTTAAGAGCTATTTAAATTAAGGACAGGGCCTTGGTTGGTACCTACCGAGGGCTGTGAGCTCGGAGGCTGACGATGGGCCACCCACACCCGCCTCCCTGTGCTGTCCCGTCCTGTCCCGCCCTGTCCCACAGAGGATCTCTGCAAGGGTGAGGGCTGCATGGACCTGGTGAATTTCATTCTGTTAAAATTTTCAGTCTTGGACATTCCCGTTGTGGCTCATTGGGTTACGAACCTAACTAGTATCCGTGAGGATGTGGTTCAATCCCTGGCCCTACTCAGTGGGTTGACGATTGTGCCTCTTGGTGGCTTCGGTGGCTGTGGTGTAGGCCAGCAGCTGCAGCTCTGATTCGACCCCTGATCTTTGGCAACTTCCATATACCGCAGGTGCAGTCCTAAAAAGACAAAAAATAAAATAAAAAATTTTCAGTCTTGATAAGTTTGGGGGAAAATATTCTGTCTCTCCTGATGAGAATGCTCATTGTGTAGTAGCCATCCATGCAGCTAGCGTCTGTCTGCTAGCTGGTGACACGGGCCCTGGTCCATTCCTGGAGCCCACAGCCCAAGGGCGAGTGGTAAAGCTGTGGCTGGATATGCTCCACTCGAACTGGGATGGGAGTGAAACAGGTCCTCCCGGAGAGTGAAAGCTCTTCTCCCGGTCCTGGGCCTCGGCTTGTAGATCCCTGCCAGAAGACAACCTGAAATTGTGAATTGTTACATTGCTGGTGCGTGTGCCCGCGGACACACCCTCGCCGGCGCCTCCTCCTTCGACACCTCTGTCGCTGTTGCATAGTTAGTCGTATGTGGGCCGTAAATATCTAATTTGTATGAAGTGACCAAGTTTGGTATTTATATAATCCTGTAGTCAATTTAACTAAGTTGAGCTTTTCACAGCCCTCGGTGCTGCGGCTGCTCATCTGATTACACCGCTCAGGGGAATAAGGTTAAGGGCGGGCTGTTGGTAACCAGAGCACTTCCAGGGCTTTAGTGCGGCAGATGGGCTGCTTGGTGTCTTCAGACATCTGCTTGCCTGCTGTGGCAGCTGCTGCCGCCTCACGTTGTGTTCTTTTGTTCTGTTCCATCCAAGAATGGAACGCTAGGAAGTGTAGTGAATGGATTAATTTAAGGTTAAGGTTAGTGTTTTGCGTGCTTTCGAAGTAACCCATCATAATAATGCTTCTGGTAGAAGCTAATGAGTTTCTCTCCAAGTGAACCAGATTTATAAAATACAGCACAGCGAGGGGGCTAGAGGAGGCTTGTTGGTGGACACCAAATTCAAATGCGTAAAATGCTGGCAGTTTTTATCATTTGTTCCTAATTCTTTGTTTTCTTCCTCCCTCCTCCCTACCTCCCACTCCCTTCCAGGACCTCTATCCAGACTTTGCCTGACACTGCAGGGTCCAAGAGAATTAAAGAAATATGGAGTGACATGAAGACGATTAGTCAAGGATTATAGGCTCTGAGGACAAACCCCTCAGTGAAGTGAAGCACACACAGGCCCCTGAGCCCCGGCCTGGAGGAGCCGTGCGTTGGGAGAAGAGAAGATGGCGGATCCAGGAATGATGAGTCTCTTTGGCGAGGATGGGAATATTTTCAGCGAAGGCCTCGAAGGCCTTGGAGAATGTGGTTACCCTGAAAACCCCGTGAACCCCATGACTCAGCAGATGCCGATAGACCAAGGCTTTGCCTCCTTGCAGCCCTCCCTCCACCACCCCTCCACTAACCAGAGTCAAACCAAGCTGACCCACTTCGACCACTATAACCAGTACGAGCAACAGAAGATGCATCTGATGGATCAGCCCAACAGAATGATGAGTAATGCCCCTGGGAACGGACTGGCGTCTCCCCACTCACAGTACCACACCCCTCCTGTCCCCCAGGTCCCCCACGGGGGTGGCAGCGGCGGCCAGATGGGCGTCTACCCCGGCATGCAGAACGAGAGGCACGGCCAGTCTTTCGTGGACAGTGGCTCTCTGTGGGGCCCCCGGGCCGTGCCCGTGCCGGACCAGATCCGGGCCCCCTACCAGCCGCCGCCACCGCCGCCCCAGCCCCAGCCGGCACCATCGGGGCCCCCTGGGCAGGGCCATCCCCCGCACCTGCAGCAGATGGGCGGCTACCTGGCGCGTGGGGACTTCTCCATGCAGCAGCACGGCCAGCCGCAGCCGAGGATGAGCCAGTTTCCCCAGGGTCAGGAGGGCCTCAGCCAGGGAAACCCTTTCATCACCACCTCGGGCCCTGGCCACTTGTCGCACGTGCCCGCGCAGAGCCCCGGCGTGGCGCCCTCACGCCACACAGTGCAGCCCTTCCACCACCACCCCCCCACTGCTCTCCACGGAGAATCCGTCGCCCACAGCCCCAGGTTCTCCCCTAACCCTCCTCAGCAAGGGGCTGTTAGGCCACAAACCCTTAACTTTAGTTCTCGGAGCCAGACGGCCCCCTCACCTACTCTAAACAACTCAGGGCAGTATTCTCGCTATCCTTACAGTAACCTAAATCAGGGATTAGTTAACAATACAGGGATGAATCAAAATTTAGGCCTTACAAATAATACTCCAATGAATCAGTCCGTACCAAGATACCCCAACGCCGTAGGATTCCCGTCCAACAGTGGTCAAGGACTAATGCACCAGCAGCCCGTCCACCCCAGCGGCTCACTGAACCAAATGAACACACAAACTATGCATCCTTCACAGCCTCAGGGAACGTATGCCTCTCCGCCTCCCATGTCACCCATGAAAGCGCTGAGTAACCCGGCAGGGACGCCCCCCCCGCAGGTCAGGCCGGGGAGCGCTGGGATCCCGATGGACGTCGGCAGTTACCCCACTGTGCCCCACCCGCCCCCGGGGGCCCTGGGCATCGGACAGAGGAGCGTGGGACCCCGGAACATGCAGCAGTCCCGTCCGTTTATGGGCATGTCCTCAGCCCCAAGGGAGCTGGCCGGGCACCTGAGACCGAACGGGTGTCCTGGCGTGGGCCTCGCCGACCCGCAGGCCCTCCAGGAACGACTGCTCCCCGGCCAGCAGCACCCCGGCCAGCAGCCGTCCTTCCAGCAGTTGCCAACCTGCCCTCCGCTGCAGCCCCACCCGGGCCTGCACCACCAGCCTTCGCCCCCACACCCGCACCACCAGCCCTGGGCACAGCTCCACCCGTCGCCCCAGAACACCCCGCAGAAAGTGCCTGTGCCGCAGGTAAGGGTTGGGTTGTGCCTGCCTCGTGGCGGCGATGGGGCCGCTCCGAGGGTTGCGTGGGGTCTTCCTTTAAGCTTCGTGAAAAGCCTTTTCATTACGACATCCTTCGTTAGTTTTTATCTTGTAAGCTGCTCCAGAATCTCTGTTTTTCCCCTGTGACTCCCTGATTTACTCTCTCACTCATTGGCTTCCTCAAAAAAAAATCTTGAATCCTCCTGTCCCAGGAGCTGCGCTGGAGCTGAGGGTGCATAGAAAACTAAGGCTGGTTCCTGCCTGCGAGGAGCTCTGTTCTCATTGCCAGCAGGGTGACCAACCCTGGACTTAAATGTTTTTTTTCCTTCTCTTTTTTCTTCTCTCTCTCTCTTCACTCTGGTTTAAAAATATACTGAAAGTTGGTTTCCAGCAAAGTTTTATGTGTTCGTGGTTGTCCTGCCCACTTTTTTTAGAAAATTGTATTTTTTTTTCCCTTGGGAAGCTACAAAATCAGTTCTTCTGTCATATACTCATTTCACCAACTGTTGAATGTTAGCGTGAACTTAAATTGCAGACTGTGGAAAATCAAAGTAAATGATCCTCCACAGGAAGTGTTTGGTCTCTAGGAGATCTGGGCACCCAGAACTGAAAGCAGGAGTCTTCCTTCCAAGCTGGGATTTCATTGTACAGAATTTATAAGCAAAGAGATTGAGGTTTTAGGCTCTAGTATTTACAAAGAGACCTTTCCATTATAAATGTTGGTGTTTGTGCCCTAGGTCTGGGAGAACGAAATTAATGTCTGCATGTACAGAGTATTCTGAGTGCTGTTCAAAAACATGCATTGCTGTTCCACTGTGATGGCAGCCGGAGCGTGGATGGCACAGTGTGCCTAGAGCAGCTGTAGGCACAGTGGTTGTTCCTAATGAACTTATAATCCGTTTGGGGAAACATGACCCATGCATGACAGTCTAGAGTGGAGTGAAAGACCATGCATGATGCTGTGACAGAAGTCAGAGCAGCGGCACCACGGACGAGGCGCCCAGGAGTTTGGCTGGGACTTAACCAGGGCCTTGAATCCAGGAGGGCATTTCAGGTTGGGGGATGGTTGTCAGAGGGGACATGGGGACATAGGAAATTGAGTTCACAGCAGGGCAGGGCAGGGCCAGGCACTAGAGGTGTGGTATTCTGTAAAGAATCTGGACTGCACCCAGGAGCCAGTGATACCCACTCGACAGTGTACGCAGGATGGTACGCCGGATGGCTGGGAAACCAGCAGGTGAGCTGTGAGTCTCTGGTCTAAGCCTGTGAGGACAGTTCGTACCAGGAGCCAGGGATCAGGGAACAGAATGGATTGAAGCTATGTGGAAATAAAAGGGTTGGCACAGGAAACAGAGCCTTTCAGGGTGTCCTGCTTGGAGAGGCATTTAGATCAGAGACTCAGAAGCCTCAGCCTTGGTGGGGCTGAGGGGTTGGAAAGGTCTCCTCAGAACCTGAGAACACAGGACATGAGGGGGTTTTGGGGAAGCTGTCCTTAGAGGTCCTGCACACTTGGGGACCCTCGGGAGGAGCTCCAGAGTCAGTGGTGGTTGTGAGGTACACGAGCTTCAGCCACCTGACTGGCACTGCCCAGGAGAGATCTGCTCCTGTCCCTAGAGCCCAGCTAACCTGCAATGATGGGAATGGGCTTCTAAGACCATGGACAGCGTGAAAGGGGAGATGAGAAAGGCTGTCTATTAGATGCTGGGGCCTCTGGCCAACTTGGTTGACCTCTAGGGCAGAGATGAACATGGCTTAGTTTCTAGGGATTATTCTTTTCTTGTTCCTTGAAATTTTCTTATTAAACATGAGCTCTTTCAGAGCAGTGGTCCTCAGACCTGTCCTGATCCCAACATCTCTCCTCCCTGGGGATGAGCCCAGTTTGCAGGAGACCCCTTGACCATAACCTGATCCCTGGAGGGGAATTGTTCTCTTCTAGCATTCCCTGGTTTTCGGAGTATAGATTTCTCCATAGGCATCTGAGAGGATGCGTTTGAGTATGTGGAGCCCGAGTCCCTGAGCGCTGGGGGCCTCTGTGAACGTGCTGGGCCCTGGTAGATGCTGGGGGACACCAGGCATATCTCCGTGTCCCTCCAGCTCCACCTTCTTGAGTCGCCATCACAGACGAACTTGGAATTGTTTAAGGGGTGTAAACAAGTACACTTGCTTTTTAGGGCCGCACTTGCCACATATGGAGGTTCCCAGGCTGGGGGTCAAATCGGAGCTGCCGCTGCCGGCCTACGCCAGAGCCACAGCAGCGCAGGTTCCCAGTCACATCTGCGACATACACCACATCTCATGGCAATGCCAGATCCTTAACCCACTGAGCGGGGCCAGGGATCAAACCTGCAACCTCAGGGTTGCTAGTTGCATTCGTTTCTGCTGCGCCATAACAGGAACTTCGTATCTTGACTTTTTGATCTTGGGTCTTTTACTTCTTGAAGATAGAAGTTATGCTTTTCAAATGTTTCATGAGTAATGAACAGATATCTTCTAAATTGTGTCACATGTTTAGGTATCTTTGAAGATAAGTTTATATTGAAGAGTCAGCAAAAGAAAACATGAGAACCAAGGCCAGAGTTCATCAGGCTGTGTGTGCACTGTGTGCACGCAGTCTTTAATGAAAGCTCCAGACCAGCCTGATGATGTGACCAAATTTACAGGGGAAGAAGAAAGAAAACAAACAAACAAAAACCAACCCTAGCTTCTACTTCTTTTCAGAAGCTCATGAGGATAGTGGTTCCCTTTTCATCTCAGACTTACTTATCTGTCCATCTCTCTATGATTATGCTACTCATTTACATTTCTAATTCTTGTCTTCCAGTTTGATTGAGCTCTAGTGGACCTGCGGCACTGTGTAAAGTGTAATGATTCGATCTGCATACCTCATGCAGTGATTGTCACGGTCAGTTTAGTGAACACCCACCATCTAAGTACAAAACTAAAGAAGCAGTTTAGTTTTTTCCCCTTGTGATGAGACCTCTTAAGGTTTACTCTCTTAACAACGTTCCTGTGTAACACAAAGCGGTGTCCATATATTTACCCTGGTGTACATTCCATGCCTGCTGCTTATTTATCTTATAACTGAAAGGTTGTACCTTCTGACCGCCTTCATCTGCTTCCCTCCCCCGCCTCTGGTAACCACAGAGCTGATCTCTTTTCCTATGAATTTTTTTGCTTTGCGTTTGAAGTACGATGGCCTTACAGCACTGTGTGAGTTCCTGTTACACAACAGAGCGCTTTGCTATTTCTGTGCAGTTCAAACTGATTATCACAATCACCCTACAGAGACATTACATAATTGTTGACTGTATCCTCCACACTTCCACACCTGTGACATGTATTTTGCAACTGAAGTTTGTACGTCCTAATGTCCCTCACCACTTTCTCTTCTCCCCCACCCCCCGCCCCAACCCCCTCCTTTCTGGCAAATAGCCTGTTTGTTCCCTGTATCTGTGACTCTGTTCCTGTTATGTTTGTTCATTTGTTTTTGTAGATTCCACTATAAGTGAAATCATACAGTATTTGTCTTTCTCTGGATCTCAGACCCTTTTATGCTCTTAAAAATTATTGGGGGAATTCCTGTTGTGGCTCAGTGGGTCAAGAACCCGACAGAGTATCCATGAGAATGCAGGTTCTATCTGTAGTTTAAGGATCTGGCATTGCCACAAGCTGCAGTGTAGGTTGCAGATGTGGCTCAGATCCCCCATCGCTGTGGTTGTGGTGTAGGCCGAAGCTGCAGCTCTGATTAGACCCCAGGCCAGGAACTTCTGTATGCCACAGGTTCATCTAAAAAAAAGATTAAAAAAAAAAAAGAAGAAGGGAGGAAAAAAAAAAAACATGAATGGGGACTCCAAAGAGCCTTTGTTTATATGGGTTCTCTGTGTTGGTATTTATTGTCCTAGGAATTTAAACTGAGGACAGTTTAAATAAATAAGAAATAAAATAAATTATAAATTTAAATAAAATAGTAAACCACTATGTGTTAGTTAATATAAATCACATTTTTAACTGGAAAGCTGCTGTTTTCCAAAACACGAGGAAATTAATGGCATTGTTTTACATTTTCTAAAATGTTGGGTTCTGACATATGCTTCTGCCTGCAGTCGGCATGCAGGTCACAAGCCTCTGGCCAAGTCCACTTGGATTTGGAAAGAATGAGAGTAAAAGGCAGACAGCTTCTCAGTGTCCTTACAAACAGAGTCTGACCTCCCAGGACCCCAGCCCCACTTTGAGACCCACCCAGAGTCTGTGGTTTCTGAGTAGAGGAACTACCTACTGACTCCCTGGGCAGGTCCTTAACCCCAGGGCCCCATTGCCTTCTGTCTCGGAGGAGAGCCTCCTGGTTGGAGGCACAGACAGGTTAGCAGTGGTCATGTTACCAACACGCTGTCAGACATGCGGTGGGCACACAAACAGGAGTTCTCATCCTTGGGCAGATAGTTTAGAGTTGCTTGTCGCAGAGTTTAGGGAATAAGCTCAAGCCCAGCGTTAAGTATTGTCAGAGTTGTTTGACTTCCTTTCCTCGGTTTCTGGGAGGAGTTGTCAGGTATATAGGCTCCTCATGCTGCGCCCTGGTTGGTGGAGAGGAAGGTCTTATTGGGGCCGAGGGGGTGCGGCTACATCCACCCCAAGGGCACCCCTTGGACCTGAGCGTGTGAGCTTGGGGACAGCAAGTGAGTCTCTGCTGGGATGGGAAGCATCCCTTGAGTTGAGAGGAGGATGGGGAGGGGGAGGGAAGAGTTTAAGGCCAGGAAACAAAGAGAGGGAGCCCTCTGCCCTGCACGCCCCGCAGTGTTCCTGGAATGTGGGGCCGGGCCCTGGGGGAGAGAGCTACACAGCCCCTTGCAAGACCCTCAGCCTGTGTCCGGAACACCAGGAGGAGGTGGCGGGGACTGTTCTCTCGGTGGGAAGAGAGAAGAGAACCAAGCAAGTGGATGTTGCTGAGAACAACCCAGAAAGGGGTTCGTTTTCCTTTGCAGAGCTCGTCTAAGAAAGACTGGTTATTTGTGGGTTGTCCGGCAGTTTACAGGCAAATCCCAGAGTTTCTGAATGATTCACCCTGCTCAGGTGTACACAGGAGATTCATGGCTCAGCATTAGATGGGCAAGTCCCCGTGGGGTTTTTAGGACCTGCAACATTGTGTCCTTAGATTAAGTATATTTTGGATACATTTGTGCTCCTTTCATTACCTTGGGTCCTGAAATATGGTCACGGGTGAAGGAGAACAGGAGCAGAAAGCATTTTTAAAGGACACTGAGATTGAGGTGATGGGTAATAATTTGTGTTCTGGTTTTCCCCTGGGAGATTAAAAGAAAGGATCCAGAAGAATCATTGGTGCAGCTTTTCCAGTTCTTCATCCTTCCATGATGTGTTGTGAATATCTTTAAAAAAATAGTCTTGGAGTTCCCTGTGGAATAGTGGGTTAAGGAAGCAGCATCACTGAAGCAGCTTGGGTCTCTCCTGTGGTGTGGGTTCGATCTCTGGCTTCAGAACTTCCACATGCCATGGGCATGGCCAAAAAAAAAAAAAAAAAAAAGGGAAAAACATAGCCCTTCTGGGAGAACCTTTTTGTTGTAATCTCAAGTAGAGAAGTCCTCTCTGTTCATCAAGTACATGCAAAATTGCAAACATAAGCAGAGCAATTGGCCACTATGAAACATTTCATGAAAAAAGTGGCCATGCATCCTAAGCCTCATTTATGCAAATCGTGATGAGAAGGTGAGAGAAAAGTCTTTTTAGTGGAGAGTGGGTTTATCCCTGTGAATACATCTCCTTACAGACTTACACTTTCACACTCCTGAAGACGTCTGGGGGAGATGGGGAATCAGATCACCCATGAAGAAAGCCCAGCTCTGACCTAAGCGGCGCTCAGGGGCTGTCCTCAGTGCGCCCACGCTTAGAGACTGGCACCTGTGGTTAGACCTGATCCGAGCAGGCCACCTGCAGTGCGAGCAAGGAAGTCAGAGGGGTCCCGCTTCCTCCAGTGCTGGTTCTCTCCAGGGCATCCTGTCTGGCCCTGTTTGCTCTTGTCTTTCCTGGTCCGTGGGGCAGTCCCTACAGCCTCCTGTTTTTCACGAAGGCTAAAGGTGTTTTTTCTGACATTAATGAGCTCTTCCGTGCATTTTCCCTGAGCATAGCTGGTTTACCCGGAGGCCAGCGTTTCAGTGGGTTAAATGGAAAATGCCAAGTGTAGGCTAGAGCAAAGAAAAACATTCTGCGCCATCTGTCCTTTCACCCCACAATCTGTAAGTATGAAATGGGCCAGATGCAAAACGGTGGCCTTGGCTCTTAGTGGCTTTGATTTTGTAAAAGCGTATTGTTTTCTGTGACCATCAAGAATACCGTAGGTAACCAGCAGTTGAATTTACTTTCGATGCTTGCACATCAACCATCTGCTGATGGTCCCAAATAGCCAGTGGAGTTTCTTAACTTTGAAAGAGCCACCTTTAGATGCTGCTTTTTAATCTTGTAACTCGGTTGCCTTCATTCAGCTCCATCAAAGAAATTCTTACCGAGTGTCTGTTACGTGCCATGTACTAGGTTAAGGACAGAGACTGGTGACATGGAAGGCACGGAGGAGGTAAAGGCCTTCAGAGATGGACAGGGGATTTTATTATTTAGGTCTAATCTTCTGGGCATGTTTTTTTTTTGTGTGTGTGTACTGCCTATGTTCTACACCAGTGCTGTCCAACTGAAATATAATGGAGCAGTGAATGCAAGCCACAATATATATGATTTAAAAATTTTAGTAGCAACGTTAAAAAAAGAAACTATATGTTAGCATCGTATATTCAATTAACCTAACATCCAGGATATTATTCTGACACATAATCAGAATAAAAAATTTCTGAGATAGTCTACGCAAGTATTTGAGATCTAGTGTATATTTACAGGCAGAACCCATGTCATTTCTGCGGAGCTGTATTTATATCTCTGTAAGGCAAGCCTGAAGCCCCATGTAGCTTGTGGTTACCGTATTGAACAGTCCTGTGCTACACTCTTTCCGTTGCAGTTGCTTCAAATTCTTTTGGAAGTGTTGGAAATTATGATAACTCTGGCTCGGGTCGTCAGTGTTGGAAAGTGAGACACGTGGACAAGGAGAAATCTTGACAAGGCTCTTTACTTCTGCCCCAAGGCTCTTTACTTCTGCAGAAGGGCATGGGCACTCCAAAAAGTGCTGAACAAAGGACCCTCCCCTATTTATCCCTATCGCAGGTGATTTACCTGTCCCCTTCCCATTGGTCGGGTCAGGGTGCACATTCTTCCTGGTTGGCTAATTGAAACAAAGTGTTGCTGGGAAAAGAGGTAAAGAGGAAGAGGGTCCCAGGAGTGTTTCCGCTGAAACCGGATCAAAATGGGGTAACCAAGATTTCCTTTGATAGAAAAGACATTATGTTATTTTTCACAGAAGTCACGTCAGAGTGAAAATAAATTTATGCACACATAAATAAATTTAAAATTGTTTAGTCTAATGAGGACGATCACCTCCAACAGGTGCTAGCACCGTCAGGGTAAGGTTGGGAAAGCAGTAGCATGTTTTAAAGATACCAGCAATATATGTATTGCTGGAGGGTGTGTGTGTGTGTTATCGGTATCAGTTCCTAAAAAGGTAGATTTTGAAGTGAAATTTCACTTGTTTGGATTTCCAAGAAAGCTGCCTGACTGTCTTTCTCCTTTCTTGTAGGGGAAAAAATAACGCTTTCTCAGAAAGGTGGGATTACAGCCATTTCCAAGATTTTAGTTTCAGGAGGTTTTGGGATACTTTCAGTAGCTCCCCCCACCCCCAACTCAATCTCTCTTTGCCCCTGTGTCTCTAACGTTTGCGTCTGTCTAATACTGGTCCTGCAAGGATAAGGGAGAAAGCCTTCCTTTCCACTATTATGCATGCCCCCGCCCCACCCCGCCCCTGCTTGGCCCCGCCTGCCTCTCTTTCCTTTCACCTTTTTCTTTGTAGCTTTTTCTTCTGGCTTTCAGCCATCTAGAAAGGTCATCTCTGGCACTGCAGAGCAGTAGTTGGCTGGGGAGGGAGAGTTGGGAAAAGGGTGGGGGACAGTGGGCAAAGCACGGCTGGACGTAACCTGGAGAATTTACCTTCATCTTGACATCTTCATATCAGCCTGTGTTCTTTAATGACAGCTGTCAATCTAGGTAATCTCCACATCACCCCGGGGAGACGGCCCTTGTCTTTCCCTCCTCACTGGCACAGGCTTTATCAGCGAAGGGGTCCGCAGCAACCTTGTGCTGGTACTTTTGCCCTCAACAACCTCAGTAGGTGACAGTGCTTTGTCCCGAGTGAGGTTTCACTTTTTCCTTCCCATAGTGTAAAAAGCGTAGAACCTTCTAGGGGCTGGGCCATGGCACTGGGTCAAGGTCCTGGTGGACAACCTAAAGGAAGTTGGCAAAAGAAACTGGCACCATTAAATAAAGTCAAAAGTCAACGGAGACAAAGAGGTGCTTCTGATTCCATATGCTCACGTCCTGGCGTGGACGGCACGGTGAGGGCGGGGTCTGGCAAGACTCGGGGCATTTCCATTCGTCCTGTTTTCATGACGAATCAAAATCATGTCCCTGGCAGTTACTTGAAGGAAATATGCCATTTCGATGCCCATGCATGGAGAGCATATTTCTGATCTGCCGTATAGCGTCTCTGGTCTGCTCCCCCCTGCCTTCTGTGTTTTACTCTTGATCATCCTGTACCACAGATTTCAGGAGGATTCCAGAAACAACTGTTTTAAGCTGTAAGAGGTATTTATCTTGAGAGCTTTTTTTTTTTTTTTTTTGGTCTTTTTAGGGCTGTACCCTCTGCATATGGAGATTCCTAGGCTAGGGGTTGAATTGGAGCTACAGCTGCCGGCCTACAGCACAGCCACAGCAGCATGGGATCGGAGCCGGTTCAGCCACGTACACCACAGCTCATGGCAATGCCGGATCCTTAACTCATTGAGCAAGGATAGGGATTGGACCTGCGTCCTCATGGATCTAGTCAGGTTCGTTTCTGCTGAGCTGCGATGGGAACTCCCATCTCTTCAGGAGCTTTTTTGTTTGTTTGCCTTGGCCGTGGGCATAAAGAGTGGGAGCACATTGACAGAGGTGCAGGTGGTGATGTTGGAGAAACCTTGAGTTTCTCAAATGATGTTCACTTGCGCCTTCCTCTCTCTTCATGGGCTGGCTGGATAGCTGGACAGCCTCAGCCCACGAATGCTGCCCTTGCCCCAGGGTGGCCTGGGAGGTCCCTGCCTTTGGGCTATCTGCAGCCTTGCAGGGTGGGTGTCACGTGACAAGATTTTTAGACCCTCCTTTTCCCAAAGCTTTACTTTAAAAAAATTATATTTCTGGACTATATTTTAATGAAGGGGCAGTAGATAGACTGGGAGTTCTTATTGAGTATAGGAATATTTGAAAATAAAGTTTCATTATTAGGTCATGCTCCAAGATGAACCCTTAGAGCTTGAACATTCTCTTTAACTTAGAAAAACTCATCTAAGTGTTCCCGTTGTGGCTCAGTGGTTAACGAATCCGACTAGGAACCACGAGGTTTTGGGTTCGATCCCTGGCCTCACTCAGTGGGTTAAGGATCTGGCGTTGCTGTGAGCTGTGGTCTAGGTCGCAGACGTGGCTCAGATCCTGCATTGCTGTGGCTGTGGTGTAGGCCGGTGGCTACAGCTCCGATTAGACCCCTAGCCTGGGAACCTCCACATGCCATGGGTGTGGTCCTAGAAAAGGGAAAAAGACAAAAAATTAAATAAATAAATAAATAAAAAGAAAAAACTCGTCTAAAATTGTGGGCTTTGGGAGTTCCTCCTGTGGCTCTGTGGTTACAAACTGACTAGTATCCATGAGGATGCAGGTTCCATCCCTGGCCTCCCTCAGTGGGTTAAGCATCTGGCGTTGCCTTGAGCTTTGGTGTAGGTCGCAGGTGCAGCTTGGATCTGGCATTGCTGTGGCTGTGGTGTAAGTTGGAAGCTGCAGCTCTGATTTGACCCCTAGCCTGGGAACCCCCTTATGCCACAGGAGTGGCCCTAAAAAGAAAGAAAAAATAAAATTGTGGGATTATTTGGATTTACAATTTGTTTTTACTGTTAATGTTAAAAATACCTCAAAATGTCAGCATGAAGAGAGGGTCAAACTTTCATACTACTGTGGAGGTGGCTAGAAATGGACAGTGGGGACTCACAGAGAATTTACCTTAATCTCAACATCTTAATGCCCTTCTCTGTAGTTTCAGCGGTAAATCTGTGGCCTGTCTGTGTGCAGCCATGGGCCCCAGTGGGCCTGGGACAATTAGCAAATCTGATGTGCTGACGGTGCTGTAAATTGGCCCATTACTAAGCTAACTCCATTTCTGGCTGCTCTAACATTGCAGAGAGATTTTCACAAAGGAGATCTGATGAAATGCATGAATGCGTATCTTGGATTAAAGGAGATAAGTGAGAGTTCTTTAGGGAAAAAGTTTGATGGTTTGGTAAAAAGTTAGGTACTATTTTATTTTTATCAGCTATTCCTCTGAATATTTTCTCTTTTCACTTTAACTATATTTACCCAAACTGTGAGGACTTTAGTGGGGCACACTCACCCTTCATGCTGGGGTCAGATGCCACCGTGTCTCTGTGCTCAGGGTCATAAATAACTTCTGGCGCAATCAGGTGTCTGGCTTTGAAAAAATGGTAGAAGACTCAGCTTGAGGAAACATTCCAGGCTGTGATTTTGGAAAAGGGCTTCCCTGAGAGCCGAGCTTAAAGCTCATAGCTTTAGTTTTTGCAAGAAAGTTAAAAACCAATACTTTCCAATAGATCACGTCTCTAAGCTAGGGTATCATTGGTGAAGGAACAACCGAAAAACTAGTAAGAAACGAGTCATTTATAGAGCCAGAATGAGCCGAAATGTAAGATTGGTTTTATTAAGTTTCCCTCATTGAAGACTTGAGTGGAGAGCCTTTCACTGCTATTATGCTGTGTTACATGCTAGAATAATAATTTGTTTTCAATGTAAATTTAGTCCCAATAATGTTCGTGGGCCTTATGAGGTGTCAGTTTACCTGTTTCATTTGAGTTTCCCTCCTCATTTTTTAGATGCCTCATACCTGCTCTGGGGTCTTGGCCCCACCAGCTCTGAGCCCGCCTACTGGCAGTAGGTAGCTGGGGGATGGGTGCAGAGTTGTGAGGACTTTGGGCTTCGGGGGTGCAAGACTGCATTTGAATCTTGCCATTCCTTTTTTTTTTTTTTTTTAGGGCCGCACCCCTGGCATATGGAAGTTCCCAGGTTAGGGGTCGAATTGGAGCTACAGCTGCCTGCCTATACCACAGCCACAGCAACACGGGATCTGAGCCTCACCTGCGACCTACACCGCAGCTCATGGCAACGCCAGATCCCTGACCCACTGAGAGAGGCTGGGAATCAAACCCGCATCCTTACAGATCCTAGTCAGGTTCTTTTTTTTTCTTTCGGCTTTTGTCCTTTTAGGGCCACACCCAAGGCATGTGGAGGTTCCCCGGCCAGGGGTCCAATCAGAACTACAGCTGCCAGCCTATGCCAGAGCCACAGCAATGCCAGATCCAAGCTGTGTCTGCGACCTACACCACAGCTCACGGCAACGTTGGATCCTTAACTCTCTGAGCGAGGCCAGGAATTGAACCCACAGCCTCATGGTTCCTAGTCAGGTTCGTTTCCACCTTGTTGCGCCACAATGGGAACTCCCCTAGTCAGGTTCTTAACCCACTGAACCACGATGCTAACTCCCCCGTTCCTTTTTTTTTTTTTTTTTTCTTAGTAAAAATTTTAACTTAGCGAAAAATTGGATAAACCTTTGTTTCCCAAGGATACTGATTGTACAACTTGCACAAGATTATTATGAGAATGAAAGAAGATAAGGGCTGTAAAGTTTTTAGCACCAGCATGGCATGTGGGACGTCCAGCGAATGGTAAATACTTTTAATTATAACTATTGTAAATGTGGTTGTTGAAATGAGCTCCTGGAAATTTTCTCCCCAATTTTTTACTGTTTTACCTTAAAGTAGAAAACCCATCAGACAGAACATTGTATCTCAGTGCCTTAAAAACCAATCTCCCAGATTCTTCATGAGGCAAACACAAATTCATAGCACTGGTTGGGGTGAGGGGGTTGTGAAAATTGCTATCACACTACTGTATTTTTTTTTAATTGCATTTCTAGGCAGTGGGATATTGTGGCTAAAATATCAGCTTCTTTCTCAGTGATTAGTTTCTTCCCAATTGAAACCAAGGTGGAAACCATCACTAAGCATTTAGCAGCTTCAGGCTGCAGAGGTGAAGCCAGCATCCTGTTTTGTATCTTGAGGAAAGTTGGCTAGTGTTCCCTCCAACATTCAAGAGGTTTTAACCGACTGAACCCTGTATATACCTATATAAATAGTAAGTCCTGACTTGGATAAATGTAAATTTAAACTTATAGCTGTTAACCACACCCGCAGTGATCTACCTCTTGCTGGCGTCCTTTGTATTTGCACTGAGTGCGGCTCACACACCTTAAGCTGCAGCGTTGGGTCTCTTAGGCGGGTGGGTTCCTGGGGTGGGGGGGGGGCACTGCCCACAGCTTTGAACTTATTTGGTTTGTGACAGTTGTACCACTTAGAATTTTGAAAAATATTTTCTTATCCTAATCTTTTTTTTTTTCTTTAAAACGTGATTTCACGTTTTAAAGTGAGACTGTCACAAAAGAAAATAAAACGGGGTTTGTGGTAGTTTGATTTAGTAGCTAAAGTTTTAAAGCGATGCCGAAGAAGGTGATTCCTGTTTTTAAGTGGATAGAGTCCACGGTTTTGGAAGTGATTTTTGTGCAACTCATAACACTGTTGCCGCTTTTTCAGCTTCTAGAACTTGCAAGCTGGGGAGTTCCTGTTGTGGCACATCTGTAAGGAACCCAACTAGTATCCATGAGGATGTGGGTTTGATCTCTGGCTTTTACTTTTTATAAAAATATTGGTTGAAAAATGAGATTAAAAAAAAAGTAAATGGAAAACCTCTAATGTCCAGGTACAAGGTGTTTCTCAAAGATCACGTGCAGTGTTTGACTCTCTTACTGTGCAGAACCGCAGTCTGAGGTCTGTGTGTATAGTGAGATGCTCCCTTCACATTAAGGAAGTATTCTTGAGCGGCCAAAGTCCAGGCCTGTCATATACTTTGATTCAATTCAAGCTTTAGGGGAGGGAAAAACCCTGCATATTCCTAGCGGTGTTGCGAAGTTTGTCAGAAACTATCTGGTGTTTTCCAAGTAGTTTTTTAAAGAACGTTTGCCATGTTGTTGCATGTGTCCCACTGATACCGCGTTTGGAAAAGCTCACCTTGTGCTGTCGGTGAGCTTGCTGTGATGGTGAGGGTGGCGGTCCCTGTTTGCTCTGTCTGGTGCAGGAGCCGCCAGCCACATGGGGCTCTGGAGCACCTGAAACGAGGCTCGTGCGACTGAGAGACTGACATTTCATTTTAGTTAATTAACATCTTAAAATAATTTTTTTTGGCACTGCGATATATTTTTTCATTTTTTTTTTTTATTGGCGTATAGTTGATGTACATGTTGTGTTAGTTTCGGGTGTCCAGCACAGTGGTGCAGCTGTAGTTAATTTAAATTTAAATAGCCCTTTGTCCCTTGTGACTTACATGGTGGACAGCTCAGTATGTGTAAATAAACAAGACAATGATTGAAATTACAAGAAAATAAGATAGAAGGAGTAGACCTAGAAAAGAAGGTATTTTTTTTTTTGCATGTGTAGCCAGTGGAAGCCTTGTATTTCCACTTTTATCCCTTCTCACCTCTTACCAGATGGCCTTAAAACCCTGGCACTCAGTATCACGAGGCCCCGCTAGATAGCAGTGGAGCATATGGCCCTCCATACATGGTAACGCCACACAATTCACCTGGTTATTTTTGGAATAAATCTTTGCTGTGTACCAGCCAATTGTTAACACAGTGCACTATCTTTAGTAATGTGAATAGAGGGTCTTGTTTGAAAGTATACGTGATAGTTCAGAAAGTTGTTTAAATTTTTTTCCTCAAAGACGTCCCAGTCAGAAATATTTCACACAAAATGCTTGCTATTCCTTGGTTTCCTAGGTCGAAGCTGTTTCTACAGTTGGTAAATGGTTTTTTTTTTTTTTTTTTCTTTCTTCACCCCTTGGGAAAGATTTTTCACAACTTGACGTTAAATTCAGTCTCCTCGTTCCTGGAAGGAAAACATTTCAGAATGCTTTTCTCAAGTGCTGGTGGCTGACAGTCGTATCTTACTCATTGGTCTAGACTGTACTTTCGAATTTCCAGGTCGATGTGTGTACCTCTGTGGGTCTGTGCCTGTACTTGGCGTTGAAGACAAGCAGAGAAGCTTTCCTTGTTAGGTACTTCAGGGTGAACTAGTCCTAGATTAAGACTGATATTGTCCACATATTTTATAAGGTATGATTAGTGGCAGAGGGTAAATGGAGTCCCTGTCGTGACTCAGTGGGTAATGAACACAGCTAGTATCCATGAGGTTGAGGGTTCTATCCCTGGCCCCACTCAGTGGGTTAAGGATCTGGCGTTGCTATGAGCTGTGGCGTAGGTCATAGACGAAGCTCGGATCCCATGTTGCTGTGACTGCGGTGTAGGCTGGCAGCTGTAGCTTCAATTCAATCCCTAGTCTGGGAACCTCCACATGCCACAAGTGTGGCCCTAAAAAGATGGGAGGAATAAAAGGAAATCTAGGTTATAGTCCTTAATTGATATTTTCCTAAAAGGATTTGAGACATGACAAAAGTGTGTGTGCAAGCACACTTGTGTGTGTGCATGTGTGTGTTGGGGGGAGGGGGAGAGAAATGGAAACAGGAAATCAGGCTCTGAAAGGAGCGAAGGAAATGTGCTAATTACGGCCTTGGTTGCGGGGACTGGGCGTGGAATTATATCCTGAGCTTCCTGGTGAGCGGGTGCAGGGAAGCAGGACAGATGTGTAACTCTTATCATGAGGAAGAAGGAACATTTTTTTCCCCCTTTTGAAATTTCTTACTGAAACTCTTTGCTGTCAAGAGACTTTCTCCCTGGGAGGTGACACTGAGCAGAAAATTTGAGTAAAGGGAGCAAGTCTTGTAAACTCCCGGCCAAAGAGAGTATATAGCGCCTGTGCAAAGGCCCTGAGGTGAGAGTGTACTTAGGGTATTTGAGGGGCAGCAAAGAGGCCAGTGTGTTTGGGGTGTAAGGAGGGAGGGAGAGAGTAGGAGCTTGGTTAGGAGAGTAGAGCGGTCAAGCGAGTCGGGTATTGTGTGCTCTGGTAGGGAATTTGAATTTTACCCAGAGACCTGTGGAAGGGTTCTGGGCAGGAGGGTGACCGGAGGTACTGGCCCACTCTGCTCTGCTCTGAGGACTAGATAGGAGGGCCGATGTGGTCGCACAGGAGACTTTGCCCAGGCAAGAGGCAGTGGAGCCTTGCACGAGGGGGCTGGGAGTAGGAGTGCTCACATGTTCCAAGGGAGCACTGGCAGTTTTGCTGATGGTGTGGACATGGGACTTGAGAGAATGAGCTCCATTAAGGTCTTGGCTTGAGCAGCGGGGAGATCTGGGGATGCAGGTGAGGGCTGCAAAGTCAGGTTTGGTTCAGACATGCTGATGTGGAGACGCTTGCTAGACTCACATGGAGGTTTCAGACAGGCAGTTGGGTATGGGAATTTGGGATTTGGGGGAGGAGGTGGGCTGGGTATGACCAGCTCTGTACAGTGAGCTCTCCCTGCATAGAGGGCATATTCTGCCACAGGCCTTGGTGAGGTCATTGAGAGCACATGGCTAAGGGCAGCTGTCATTTACTGCTTGAGTTGAGGGGATTCAGGAAGGTTCAGGGAGGGGAGAGGCCAGAGGGGGAGACCACCCTCAGGTGTCTGTCCTGGAGCCAGACGAAGGGAGGGCTGCTGGGGGGGTTGGCGATGGATGGTGTCAAACACTCTCCACTCTGAGGTCCAGTAAGACGAGCGCTGCATCTTTCCAGTTTTGGTCTAGAGGGTCAGCCTTTTTCACATCCTTATAACATGTCCCAGACCTGTAGTTGTAGATGAGAAGGTGTGTAAAAATTTGGGTGCAAACCCCTGGCATGATGAATACACGGGAGTTGGTTGAGAGCTGCAGGGGAGCTGGTGATGCGTTGGTGGCAGTGAGGTGGTGCCCAGACCAGAGCCACCTACCCGTTCAGCCTCTGCTCTCTGCCCAGTGCTGCCATCTTCACACTAACAAACAGCCTGGCTTCGAGTGCACGGAGATGCTTACAGGCAGGCATCCACTTAAAAAACAAAGTTACTGTACTTCCCGGGTACCAGCAGAAACCTTTGAGTATTGCTTGGCCCACTTTCCTAGCCTTTGCAGTCACTAAAATAATAAAAGAATAGGCATGGAGTTCCCTGGTGGACTAGCTGTTAAGCATCCAGCGTTGTCACTGCTGTGGTGCAGGTTCGATTCCTGGCCTGGGAACTTTCTCATGCCATGGGTGTGGCCAAACACCTCCACCCTCACCACCCGGAACGAACAAAAACAAAAGAATAGAGGTGTATGTGTGGAGGGGGCATAGAGTGGCCTGTGGTGGTGTTTGAAGTGGCAAGATAAGCAGTTCTTCTGCATCTCACATTTTGTCTTTACAATGAATGCAAAGTTTGCAGCCCACTCTCATGTGTCACATTTGCTTAGCTCTTTGATCGTTTAGCTCCCCTCCCCCACCCCAAACCCTTAAGCAAACATCCTGATGCTTAAGGAAGGTGTGCTTTGGGGGTTACTTTGAATCCCTGTTGACTGTTTGGCGTTGGGGATTACTGTGTGTCCCTGTTGACTGCTTGTCACGTACTCTTGGGGAAAGGCTTAAGCTAATAATGTTGTAGCATTTCTACTTCATATCCTTGTAATCAGAAATTTTCCTAAAGTCGAGGTGTATGTATCGAGTGAATAAAATTAGAAAAGTCTTCAGAAGCCTTTAGCCAGTGCCGGTGGAACTCCTCCCCGGGGACGGGGTGTCCCTTGTCAGGACCTGGAGGCTGCCGACACCGCAGGACCCCTTCTTACGCCTGATGCTGTGGGAGGGGCCATCTCCCCAGCTTGGTCTGTCTTTCACCAGGCTCTGAGAAGTTCCTGCTGCACCCCAAATGAGCCATGCACACTGCAGCCCTTCCCCTCCTCCCAGACACAGTGAATGGGTTCGAGTTCTTCTGGACCTTCCTGCCCCAGGACTTTCAATCCAGAACATTCACAGTAGTTCAGGGATTACTTGCTCTGTAACGTCTTTTCTGAGCTGCCACCTGTGGCGTCTGGGCTGTGCCCTGTGCCCACAGCAGGTGCGCTCTCTCCACGTGGCCACCACTCACCCGGGAAGGTGGCATGGCAGGGAAGGGCGTGGCTGCTGCTTCCTGGCTCTGTCACCTAGAAGCTGTGTGACCTTGAGTGCACAGCTTCCTGGGCCTCTGTTTTCTCATCTCTACCATGGGAATCATACTAGTACCTATGTAATGGCGTTGTTAGGATTATGTGACCTAATACACGCGGAAAGGAGCATAGAATTGTGCCTGGTGCATAGTATATTGTCTGTAAATGACTAGTGGCTTGTTCTTATGTTATTACTGCTCCTCTGACTATATTTTTGCTAAAACCCTCTGTTGCCTGAACTGCAGTCTGTGTTGAGTGTGGTGAGGGTTCCTGTCTGTCACCTTCTGGGTCATGTGCCAGTGCAGGGCACATACTTTCTGCCTTTGCTCAACCAGGGTGTGATGCTGAGACAGAGCCTGGGAGGGAGGAGGCGCCTGGGAGCGTGGGGAGGGTGAGACTTGGGAGGTACCTGTTTGAGGGGTGGCAGCTGGAAGATGCTGTGGAGGGTGGGCTGGAGGGCCCGACTACACGGGGGAGCTCAGGAAAGAGCCTGAACACTCTCTCGGGCAGAGCTGTCCAGTGGGCACGGGCTGTGAGCCCCAGGTGTTGTATAAAACCGCCTCATCGTCACATTAAAAAAGCAAAAAGAAACAGTGACATTCATTTCAATGTATTTTGTTTAATGTAATTCACCCAAAATATGGTTTCGGCAACTAATAATTGAATATACTTTCAACCAACAATCTTTAACACCAAAATTTTGGCGAGGTAGTTCCCATTTCCCCTAAGTCTGTGAGATCTGGTGTGATTTACACTCGGAGCCCCTCTCAGCTCAGACCACATTTCCAGGGCTCCACGGCCACACGTGTCTGGTGGCTGCCACCTCGGACCCCACGCCTTTGGGAGAATGGGTCAGGAACAAAGACGGCGGCGGTGTGTGGGGGGCATCAGGGAGGTAGAGTTGGGCCCCCACGTTGCCCACTTGCTTACCAGGTGAGGGTGGCCCTTCAGGGGAAGGAACACGAGGGTTTTGGTGTCTTTGTTTTCAGCAGTGATGGTGCAAGAGCTAGGATGCTCAGTGGTATCCTGCAGTTTGAGGTCTAGGTGGGCCACTAGGCTTAGTGGTTACAGAGCTTTATGACCTGGGGGTCTGGCACCTGGGACTGAAGCTCCTTAAACCCAGCATGGACCCCTGGACTGTCCATCCCTGCAGCTGATGGCCCACCCGGGCACCTCTCTCTGACTCCAGGCCTCTCTCTGGGTTCAGCCTGAGGTGGATACCACCTCCCCCTGGAGACGGGCTGTGGTCAGAGCCAAAAGAGAGGCATACACATGTCACAGTTTGCAAAAGTGCCTTAGCCTTTCATCCAAAGCTCCTGAAGTATTTCACAGTTCAGAGTCACTAGAATTTTTGTACATAAGATTTATGTACAGGAAAATTATAAGCCATTTTAGAGAAAAAGATATGATCAGCGTGGTTCAGCGGTTACTAGAGTGATGTCTGTACACTGCAGAGGGACGTTTGGTGCCTGTTGAGCCTTATTTAAGGATTCAGGGATGAGGTGAGAACCTCAGCCATCCACCCATCCATCGTTCTTTCTTCATGCATCAGTCGGCATTGTTGAGCATTTATAACATGCCAGCCACTATTTGAGGTCACGGAGGTATAGAAAGAAGCTATTCTCTCCTTTAGAAAGCCCAGTTACACAGTGATGTCAACTGCAGTGAAAAGAGAAATGCTGACTTGTATGGGAGTAGATACGCAACTTAATTATTTGTAGAGGTGGGAAGAGAGGTGATCCCTGAGTTAGAGGGACAGGAGCCGTGAAGGAGAAGTTTGTGCAGACATCGGGTAGAATATGGTCCTTTCAGGGGACAGCAGATGTTTCAGGGCTGCCTTGGACCAGTAAATAAAATGTGTGCTCATTTTACATACGCATTTATTGGTCCCTCAGTGGCTCATGGCGCCTTGGGGGCACAGCTCCCATGACTCCCGGAGGGCACACGCGTCAGGTCAGAGGCTGGAGGTGTGACATCGGGCTTAACATTTGAAGGAGGTTGAAGGAGGCTCGGGGAGATTTTGTATTCACTCAGTAAATACTTAGCCAATGGTATGTGTCAGTTCCTGCTGTAGGAGTTGGGGAGGTAGACACACACACACACACACACACACACACACACACACACACTTTCGTGTATGTACATGCATCTAGTACAGTTGACCCTTGAACAATGAACATGGGAGTTAGGGCACTGACCTTCTCCTCAGTTGAAGATCTGAGTATCACTTACAGTCGGCCCTTAGTATATGTACCTGGTCCCACTGTATCCACGGTTCCACATCTGTAGACTCAACCAATCTTGGATTGTATAGTGCCGTGGTGTTACTGTTGGAAAAAAATCCACATACGAGTGGACCAACAAAGTTCAAATCCATGTTGTTCAAGTGTCACCTGTGTGTATATACACACACATACATGCACAATACACATATACACATACATGTTCAGCACACACATGAATACACACATACATATACACATATGTATGCACACATACTATATGCACACCTATACACACACACATACATACACACATGTACAATAAGCACAATACATGTACACACGCACACACACACACAGTACACATATACACATACAGGTACACACATATATACACACATGCACACACACATACACACATACACATACAGGTACGCATACATATACACACATACATTACACACATATATGCATATGTATACACATATGTACATCTATACACACATGCACACATACATATATATACAGTGCAATACACATACATGTACACACATATGCACGCATACTTATCTGTAACTCATACATATGTATACACATACATTACAGTACACATACACACATGCACATGTATATTTACTTATGTATGCACAACACATACACACATGTACACACATGTACACACATACATATATACATACAGGTACACATACACATGTATACTCCTGTGCACATAAAAACCTGAGCATCGCTTGCTGCTGTCCTTCTGGGGCCTGTCGATAGTAAATAGGCAAGCAGTGTGAGATGTGTCACTCAGCCTGGTGATTCCAGCTGCAGAGATGAGAGAAGGAAGGCCTCAGGAAGAGGTCATGGTTCAGGTGAGTTTCGAAGGTGGAGTAGGATTTACCTGGGCGGAGAGGGTAGGGACAGGCATTCCAGGCAGGAGGAGTGACTGGTCTGGAGCATCGAGTTGGGGAGCAGAGCGCCTTTGAGTGAGGGCAGCTGATGGCCTCTGGGGCCCAGGGCTGGAAGGGGGTCATGGGGAGATTCCCAGCCTCAGGCGCACGAAGCGTCCACTCAGCTGGACTAAGTCACGAGGAGATTGGAGTTCTGGGGATGCCATGACCTGGGGGAAAACGCAGGGGAAGAGGGTCAGGAAAGGGCGGATGAGGGAAGAATGGTTGGGGACAAAGGAGAATAATTACTGTGCTAGCAAGGAGGCTTTCCCTCTCTAGCTTTGGTTTTTGAAAATTTTAAATCTGGAAGTTCTCTGATGGCCTAGCAGGTTGAAGCTCCTGCGTTCTCACCGCTATGGCTCTGGTTGCTGCTGTGCGGCGTAGGTTCAATCCCTGGCCCAGGAATTTTACTGCCTGTGTGGCAAAAAAGAAAAAAAAAAAAACAAAAACAAAAAAAAAGCAAGAGAGAACCTGAAATAAGTGTTGCAACTCTCATTAAAAAAAAAAATTTTTTTTTAAATCTACGGCAAGATTGAAGGCATAATGCAGTGAGCACCTAAAATCAGCCGTTTATTAATATTATGCCATATTTGCTTTACTTTGTTGATACCTAAGTCCCTTGAAGGAGGCAAGGGAGGTAGCCATGGAGAAATTTGGGTGTAGAGCTCTGAGGACAGAGGCAGCCTGTGCAAAGGCCCTGAGGTAGAAAGGCTTTGCTCTTTGTTGTTTGGCAGTCAGCAAGGGATCCCTGTGGTTGGGAAGAGTGTGGGTGGTGGGGAGAACCGTGGGCGAGGAGGTTAGGGAGGTGGCCAGTGTCCATGTCACTTGAGGCCTTGTAGGCCATGGCAAGGACTTTAGGTTTTACTGTGGATGAAATGAGGAGGTACTAGAGGTTTGGGGTAGAGATGTGACATGATCTGATTTACATTTTTGAAGCATCGTTCAGACTATGTAGCAAATAGACTGGGAGGGCAGGCCTGGGTCTCAGGGCTGTCACTGTGGTCCAGGCAAGGTCCCCTGTGCCAGGACAGGGTGGCGATGGAGATGTCTTTGGAGGCCACTTCCTGTCTGTGCTGAAGGCGGAGCCAAGAGGAGTCACACAGTGGATTGAAAGTGGTTCAGGAGACTAAATGGAGGGTCTGGGTACCGCCAGGTTTTTGGCTTCTGCTGCTGGTAACAGTTTGTGAAGATGGAGTTGGGCAGTGAAATCAAGAGTTAGTTTCAGAATTCATGGGTTGTGAGGTGCCTGCTGGGACGTGGAAGTGGCTCCGTCAGTTAGCTGTGGGGGGCAGTGTCAGTTCAGGGGAGTGGTCTGGTTCCAGAACGAGCTTTAGGAGCCATCTGCCTGTAGGTGGGCGGCATTGAGAGCAGTGACACCTGCTGAGGGAGAAAGCATAGATCTGGGACCCAACGTGGAGGCTCAGAGCACCTTGGGAATTACAGGTCGAGAAGTTGACAGGAACTCGGCACCAAAAGAGCCCATGAGGTAGGAGGGGGAGGGCTGTCTGGAGGTGACCAGTGTGAGCTGTGTCAGCTCCAGAGGTCACCTTGGGGAGGGCCATCCCAGTGGAATATTAGTGTGGCTCAATAGAACGCTGTCTCCTAGGAGGAGGGCCGCAAATCGTGTCACTCTTCTGAGGATTCTGTTTCTAAGGGGAGCAAGGAAAGGTGGCGAGAGTGGAGAGCGTGGGGTCAGGAAAGGCGCGATGAGTCACTGAGAGCCCAGTGGAAGTGGCGGGTGCTGAAGGCGGGAGGCGGGTCTGGGATGGGCAGGGAGCCCCAGAAGGAGGCAGCCGCTATTGAAATCGATCCCCGAGCCCGCCTTGTCCACTTCTGGTTTAAACAGTGTTGCTGCCAGGGTCCCACTGGGGGTGTAGGGGTGTTGGAAGCCAGCGCAGTTTGCCTGGTTTCCCTGGTGGGGGTTTCTGGCTCTGGAAGCTTGTGGCTCCTGGGTGATGAGTATCTGTTCTGCTGCCAGCTGCGCTTGGCTGCGTCTGTCGCGAGGGATTTAGGATCCCCTAAAATTCCCTGTCCCTGCCTCCCTGAAGTCATCACCGCCTCCCCCGCAAAACCTCAGCAGACCTTCCATGGGTTGGAGACACGCCCTGTCTGGGAGCCCTTCCGTGGGTCTGCTCGTGGTCCTGGGGCTCCTCTGAGTGACCTGCTTCCTTGTCCCCTTCCCTGTCACCTTCCCGTGGTTTATTTGGTGTGGATCCACCATTTCAGAGGTTCATAAACATGCATGAATTTTTATACCTAAGCTTTATTATTCAGTGCATGCTGAGATGTTTAATAAATATTATGACATGTTATATTGAGCAGAGACTAAACGTACTGGGAGAAAACTTAGTGGATGTTAGGTATCTACGAAGTGAGATTATGAATTATTGCAGTGCAGTTCTGAAAGTTTTCCTTTTTTGTTTATTTTCATTTTTATTTTTCCTTTTTCTTTCTATGGCTGCATCTGCGGCGTATAGAAGTTCCTGAGCCAGGGGTCAAATTGGCCAGCTGTTAGCCTACACCACAGCCACAGCAACACTGGATGCTTAATCCACTGAGCGAGGCCAGGGATCGAACCCACATCCTCATGGATACTCTGTTGGGTTCTTAACCCACTGAACCATGACAAGAACTCACAGTTTTCCTTCCTTTTTTTTTTTTTTTTTTTTTTTTAGTATAAATGGGAAAAGTAAATTGTGTATTTTAAGATTTCATTTATATTTCTAACTCTGGGATATTTTATTTAATTTGGGACTTTCTGTTGTTGTTTTTTAATGTCAGTTTTATCTTTTGTGTTTAAGAAACTTCCTTATCGTATCCCTCCGTAGTTGTCTTCACATCCCATTTCACTTTACACATGCTCATTTCTTTTTAGACATGTGGGGTAGTTCTCATTTATGCAGGGCTGAAGCCAGATTTTTAGCGGTAGAGAATATCACACTGTAGATTCTTAGAGTTAGGGGTCTTCACAGATCTGTCCATCTGTCCATCCTCTTCTTCACCTTCTAGACGGAAGTCAAGGCATCTTGAGATGACTGTCTTCACATTTGATTGTTAACCCCCCACCCCCCGCCAGTAAAGGCTCAAGAGCAAACCCAGTGGTGAGTCCAGCCTCCCGTTTCTCCTTCAGACAGCTTATCTCAGACAGGCTGCCAGCACGTGGAGGCCTAAGCCCAGGTGAGTGCCTGGCCAGTGCAGGTGTCCTCGGTGGGGGGCGCTGACCACACCAGCCGGAGAGATCCAGACTGGCTTCAGGCCACCTGGGCCAAGGCCACTCCGGCTGCCCCCATCCGGGTTAGCTGGGTCCTTCCTGGTTGGAGGCAAATCCTGTTGGCCAGCTCTCCCTGGGGATGGTGGTTGTAATGTTTACCAATCCTCGTGAGGTTGTTCCCAAGGTAATTTCTCTTTCTCTTTCTGAATTTGCTGCAATAGAAGCAAAAGAGAGAAAATTTAAGGTTCTCGAATTAGAGAAGTGGTTAGTGTTGCGTTGGACATTAGATGATTATTAAATTGTGCAACCACAGAGCTTATTATCCTAATACTTTTGAGTAACAGTGTAAAACCACCACAAGAAAGCCGTACTACTCCTTGGCATGCTGGCATTCGTACATCAGCATTGCTCAGACATTGCCTCCTGTTGTGAATACTTAATTCTTATTCACCCCCCAAATTATACTTTAAAAGGGAATATCAAAACATACGTATTTATCTTGCAGGCATAAGTGATATTTTGTCAGAAGCCATCTGAACTTAGGCATTTTCCAAAAAGTGATGAATTTTTAAATAGAAATACATAAAAATAGAAACAGATTCCTCAAATACGCATCACTATGTAACAGCATCTTTGTAGCATTTTCACATGGTTCGAGTATTTTCAAGTAGACCCAAGTATCTGAGAGCCCGCCAATGGATATTGACATTAAGGTGCGGGGTGGATCACAGAGCAGTTTAAACGGAAACAGCTTGGTTCAGAGGGCGCTGCTGTTTTATCACCATATTTAAAAATCTGTCCCACTTTTACTCCCTCAAACTGAGTTCAGGGATATAATGGATCCCATTATAGGTAAAAGGTCTGTGACTCAGCCATCGAGCTACTCAAACTCTTGGCTGTTTTAATTGCCACCATTAAAGCTTTAGTACTTTTATCTCATAAAAATAGATATCATTGATGTAGAATGTGTGCCTCTGCCCCGATGGTTAGCTAATCATCCATTCGTGGGTGAAGTTAGTTAAGTTTTATGCAGACGGGAAACTTGACGGAGATCACAAATGTGTTCAGATTTAGTCATTTAATTAAGACAGAAATCCATGTACTAGTAAGGGTAACATCTAGCTAGAATATTGTTTGAAAAGAAGCCTGTTTTCTTTGGGTGAGTTTTTTAACTGCATTTAATTGATGGGAAGATGGTGGATTTTTACAAAAACAAGTCATTCTTGAACTCAAGAGAATAGCGGTGTTTCTCTGGTTCTAATGCTGTGACTTCAACAATTCAAGGGAAACACCCGAGTCACTCTCTTGTCCCTGTCAGGCACATCCGTGTAAACATAAAGGATGGTAATTGGTGGTGTTTCCACGCCTATTTTCTGCAAAAGGGAAATATCAAGGTGGGAAGGAAACTCCAGGAACGCAGTGGGAGCTGAATGTTAAAAAGTGAAAAGCGACTTTGTTCTGGGCTTTCCCTTCAGTATGCTCAGTCTCGGTCATTCATTATTCACGTTGCTGTGCCCAAACAAGATGCAGTGTCTCTGAAGTAAGTGCATCGCAGGAAAGTCTAAGCTAACCACTCTGTACCCACGTATTCCTCTGTAGCACAAATAACAGCAAATGACTGGTGGGGCAGTTCATTAAGTTATTTTCTCTTCTGCACTGGTAATGGTGCAATTGTATTCGGTTAAGAGAAAAACATCTGACTGTAAAAGGGTCTCAAATCTGAAACAGTTCTAAAACTCAAACCTACCCACACAGAGCATTTGTGAGCTAATATACATAACCAGGCGTCTATTCTTGCCCAGCTGTGTAGATTCAATTATAATAATTTTCTCAGTTGCATAACATTGCTGTTTGTTTATTACTGCGTTATTAGTCAGTGAATGAACCTCCCTCTTTTTGACCCCTCAGCAGTGTTTATAAAATACTTAATTGCTTTGGTATCTTCTGTTTCGTGTGTAATTCCAGCTGGAAGGAGTCACGGGGACACAGTCCCCTCTAAGTGTTAAACCGTTTCCAAAGTGCAGCAGATTTTTTTTTTTTTTTTTAAATACGTATCAGGGACCTTTAATGTTGCTCATAGTGCAGTTTCTTTTCTTTTTCACTTTTTTCTTCTTCTTTTCTTTTTTAACTGGGATGAAGTGATTTTCTTTTAAAATCTCCTCCCCATGATGGTTTCAGTGCTGGTTAACTGTCTGACAGTGTCAACTGCAGTCTGCCTGTAACAGCGACACCCTTTATTCCACCTGGGTTCTTCCTGTCGAAGCGGGTCCCACCTCTGTCCAGCTGTTACTTTGCACCCAGCTCTGCCGTCATATCTTCCTCCTCTTTGAAGACACTTGGGCAGGTATGCGTGAGCCACAGGAATTAAATAACAGGTGTCATGGCTAAGCTGTGTGCTCTGCAGAGAGGTGGTCTGGATTGGATCCTTTTTTTTGTTTGTTTGTTTTTTGTTTTTTAACAGCCACACCCAGGGCATATGGGAAGTTCCTGGGTCAGGGATTGAATCTGAGCTGCAGCTGTGGCAATGCCAGATCCTTTAACCCACTGTGCTGGACTGGGGATTGAACCTGTACTTCTCTAGTAACTGGAGCTGCTGCAGTTGAATCCTTAACCCACTGTGCAACAGCGGGAACTCTAGCCTGTATCGAGTCTCGAGTCTTATAACCAGCTTTTTGTGACTTGGGACAGATGTGTTCACCTCGCTGTGTGCCTTAGTCTCCCATTTATAACACAAAGATAATTTTTAGGTAGTTGTGAGCCCAGAGCTGCTCTTGGTACAGAAGTGCTCAGTGTAACCATTGGTAGAGTAGCATCCCAAAGGGATAGGCAAGTCCTCTTGTGCTTTTGACCTTATTATGTGACAGACAAAGCTCTAGCATGGAAGGGGGATCCTGGATGGGGGGGGGGGGGGACCTGAAAAAAATTTGAGCTGCAGAGGGTTTTAAGGTGTGCATTGTGTGTTGCTGTATTGCCATAGATTTCATGGCTTAAAACAGCGTTTTCTGTGAGTCAGAACTTGGTCACAGCCCTGCTGACTCCTGTGCTCAGGGTCCCTTAGGTTCCAGGCAGATGTCAGGGCTGCGTTCCCACCTGGAGCCTCAGCTGCGCAGGAATTGGCTTCCAGGTCCCCTCAGGTGGTGGACAGAGTTCATCCCTGCGGCTCTGTGATGGGGCTCTGGCTCTCACAGGATGTTGCCTGGGGCACCCTTGGCTCCTGACCTCGGTGGCTTCCTCATGGCTGGCAACAGGGAGTGTCTGGCTCTCCAGGGGGGCCCACTCCCTCTTCACAAGCCCCCTGATTAAGTCATGCCCATGCACGATGATGTCTCCTTTGAGTAACTCATAACCAACTGATTGGGGCCCTTTAGTCATACCTGTGAAGTCCTTCCGGTGTGGTCGTGTTCTGCTGGCTGGAAGCCACAGGTCCCCTCATGGTCAGGAGGCAGAGATCGTGAGGTCGCCTTGAATTCTGCCTCCTGCAAGATGAGAATGGGCTTTTCTAGGGCCAAAGTAGTCCATCATTAAGCATTTATTGTCAACTGCATCCGCTAGACTCAGTGTCTGAATCCTGGAGAACTTGCCTAGTGTGTAAATTAGCTTTTATCACTGAGCTCGTTATAAATGGATTTTTCCCCCCTCAAAATTCTATTACTATTTCTACACAAACCCTTGGGCTCGTTCAGTGTGGAAGAGATACATTCCTTTCAGTCCACTGAGGTTTGGCTTTCTAAATTCATAGGAATGGCATCGCAAGTTACTTTTAACACTGACCGGTTTAGAATGGTAGAGACCTAAGTATAAACTGGAGGTAAATGAGTCTTTCAGAGCCAGACTCTGTACACTTTATCCGGCTTAAGGATCGAACTTTCTTTTTAGCTATGCCCGTGATAGCAAAAAAAAAAAAAAAAAAAAAAAAAAAACCCATGGAAGTGTACATAAAAAAAAAAAAGATTGAATTGAACTGAACTATTTTTAGTATGTAAATTTGGTCCTTGTCCTTAGGGCCTTGAATAGGATCTTTTTATGCAAAACACCTCGACCAGCCCGGAAGCACTGCTGTCTAGTTTTGTGCTGAGTTTGATCTCTGTTGAGCCGGGTAGCTTCAGCTCCACGTGTCTGCTGCCAAGTCCCAGCCTCCAGACACCCCTCTGAGAACAGTATGGACCTTAGAAATGACTTGATATAAGTAAGGCAAATGCCTGTGAACCAGGATTGGTTCTCTAGGTTCTCACGCTGTGGTATTTATGGAGTGGGTGCCAGTAAGGGCACCACACGAGAGGTGGCGAAGAAAGAACAAAGAGGTAGGGAGAGACGCCGCGTCCACCTTGTTAGGGACCCCGAGCATAGTCACTGTCATTTCTGTTCTGCCTTCTGGAAAGTGATGTCTGATAAAAGAAGGCGCTTGGTGATCTGCTGCCTCTGGGAACCACGACCTTGAGGACAGGAGGGGAAGCGTGACGTGTCTGAGATGCCTTTGGTGGGTCCTGGTTTAGTGGCTTGGTCAGGGACACCATGATGCCACAGTTGCAGACTCTGCTCCTTCCTGGGGGGCTGCCATGGTGGCAGATTGGGGGAGGGGCTGCTGACTGCAGGGGCTGCCCTCTGTGAGCGGCCCAGGAGGCCTAGGATTGCGCCCCGTTACTGTTATCGGTAGCTTTGAATTGTGCCGAGTTTGTACTGGTTCTGTGTCTCCCCGCCTGAAGGCGTGGCACTCCTCTGCCCACCCCTCCCGAAAAAACTAACCCATGTTAAAACATTATTCAAGTCTTCTCTAAACAGTTAAACCAATTTCCCCAGGTGCATGTGAAACAGTGGAAAAATATTGTAAAAAATCGAAATATCAGCATCACTTCAACTCTGTGCCGTGTGTGTGTGTGTGTGTGTGTGTGTGTGTGTGTGTGTGTGGTGTGTGGTGTGTGGTGTGTGTGTGTGTGTGTGTGTGTAGAGGGGCTGACAAACATGTTATTTCACTACATGGCTTTTAACTGCAAGCCTGTTGCTTGGTTTGGTGCCATTTCTAAGAAGTAGAATTTACCTGTTACCCCACTGGCATGGTGGCCACAGAGCTGCACCCTGCCCCGTGTGACAGCCTGGTGGCACAGACACAGGGAGGGTGCGGTGATGAGGCGGCCCCAAGTGAGGAACGTGGACAGACACCTGTTCTCCTCCACTGGGTGGAGTCCGATCAAGAGTCCAGCACTGGCGGGGCCTCAGAAACGCCACTGCATAGCATGCAGATGCCACGTGATGACACTTCCTATGGTATGTCCACCCGAAAGACTGGAAGGTGGTCAGTACTGAATATCCTACGGGAAGCTCCTTAACATTCATTTAACATGACCGCTTGGTTCAATATTTTCATTGTTTTGGACTCTAATTCAAAGTGAGTTTATAATGAAGATGCTGTAAAAGTAGCTCATGTGAATTTGCGGCTCTTTAAGATTTTGTTTGTATGACAGATCCATTCCAAAGACAGAAACGTAAGCAGAAAACCAAGGGTTCAGAAATGCCTTCAGATGATTTTTAAATGAGATACGTCATGGTAATTAATTTTTTTTCAATTCTAAAATTTAATGATTCAGAGGGACACCCTGAGATAAGATATTATGCTATTTCAAAATATATTTTATTTAGCTAAGTGATTACCTTCTCTGCATGTATATCATAACAGAAATTGTACGGGTCACCCTTACATTATCTTGATGTTCCTATTTCATTCTTACATTGGAGTATAATTGCAGTAAGCTGTTTCAGTACATTTATATAAAGTTATATTTAGTCATAATGTCACATGCTGTCTTTTAAAACATTTGATAATCACTGCTTTGAGATAGGCTCTCTTACTCGGTCATCCCAGCTGCAGAGGTGATGGGTTTGCCTGCTTTGGCTGTATCAGTATAATCCAGAGTGTATTTTGAAGAACATTTTTATTCACGATATTCCTGGAAAAAGAATGCCATGGTTAAATACGCGTAGGACATACTGTGTACTCTCCGCCCTCAGGGTGTAGGAAGGGCTTGGAGAATTCTGCCCTAAAGAAAACCGCTTAGCTTTGGTTAGCCCGGAATTCTCAAACCTCATGTGACCCAAGTCTTCTTTTCTTGGAACAGCTTTTACAACCCTCAACTTAAAAAAGTGTTGTGCTATACTGTTCGCCTTCTCAAGTCATAAGACCAACAAGCGTGATACTATTCATGTTTGTGTTTGTGTTCATAAAAGCATTCACGCAATACCTATTTTTTCCCTAAAAATTGTCTTTAAGAATGAGCTGAATAAAACTAACTGGTATATAAGGGCTTGAACTTGAGGCCCTGACTCTCATACCAGATTTAGTCAAGCAGAAAATATCCTAGTCCTCGATTCCTTTTAAAAAACGATTTTGGTCCTTACTATCTTATATCAAAGAATCACAGTTAAAAATTATTTCAGTGGACCATTCACACTGGTATCTGCTCACCTTGATCTCCCTCCCACAGAGGGTTTTAAAAGCTGTTGTGATGCATTTTTGTGGCTTCAGTCATGCTGTCCTGGATGTGGTTTGTTGTTCGGGGGGTCCACTGGGGAGGGGGCCTCGGCCGGTGTCTGCCTCCCCTGCAGCTCCAGCCTGGCGGGCTGCTTTTCAGGAAGCCTCCTTGGTGTCGGCCAGCCGCTGGGTGCTTCTCTCTCCCTGGCAGGTACCGTGGCTGCCTGGCTTACTGCTAAATCCTCAGACATTTGCTAGATGAATAGAAGAATTGGGCACCAGATATTACTGAGTGCCCTTCCTCTGATGAATGTCATTGAGAAAAGATGTTAAAATCTCCGTGGGACTCTGCTGAATGCTCTTTGAACCCTGGTACACTCTTTTGGCTGCAGATTGAGTTCTAGTGTTTTTGCTGGAATTCCTTTTTAGAATCTAAAGAGTGCAGAGGGACTGAGAAGTGCAGAAATACAGGTGAAGAAGGGCAGTCATAGAAACGTGTCTCCAAAGGCATTTTAAAAAAATCTGGAAAACCGAATTGTACTTTTTGGCCTTAAATTACTACTTAATGTTTGTATTTCTACAAGCCATTTATGTCACAGTGTGTTTCAGGCTTGTGTTGGTCGTTGTGGGTCTTACGTGGTCATAGCTTCTCCCTGAGCATCTTAGTTTCTCTGAGAGCCTGAGCCCCTCCCTCACTTCATCTTAATTTGCGGGGAGGGACCTGCTCCCCCGGAAGTGTGTTGTTACCATCATCCAATTGGTAGTATCTTTGCTTTATTTTAAAGTAGTGTTTTGGGAGTTCCCTTCATGGCTCAGCAGTTAACGAACCTGACTAGTATCCGTGAGGACACAGATTCGATCCCTGGCTTTGCTTAGTAGGTTAAGGATCCAGTGTTGCTGTGAGCCGTGTGTAGGTTGCAGATGCAGCTTGGATCCTGAGTCGCTGTGGCTGTGGCTGGTAGCTGTAGCTTATTCGACCCCTAGCCTGGGAACGTCCATATGCCGTGGGAGCAGCCCTAGAAAAGGCAAAAAGACAAAAAAAAAAAAAAAATTGTTGATTAAAACAAAACGTGATTAAGTAAGATAATCCTTTTGTTAGAAAGGCTGGTTAATGTGGGAGGGAAAGCCCACCAGAGATGGATGAAAAGTTTCTTCCACGTTTTCTCAAGTTCCTGTGATGAAGGCTCCTGAGCTTTTGGGGTCACTTTTGCTTAAAGGAAACAGAAGGTTTGGCCTCACCATCTCCATCCCAGCTCTCCTTTGGTTAAATTTGCATCCTGTCTCTTCGGTTTTATAAAAGACTTATTTATATATTTGTCTAATTTATGCATTATGAAAATGGAGTTAAGGATAAAAGCAATTATCTCTAGTTTCTTGTAATTTTTTTGGACAGCACATACCTTGGATCTTTTTTATTTATTGCTCAAAAGTCAGTCATTCTGTTTTAGTTCCAAAAACCCAGGACACCATCCTTATATATTCCGCAGTGTTCTTCTGAAAGGCATATGGAATTATGACAGAAAAATGTGTCAAGCAGAAAGTCCTGTTGGGTGTACTTAAAAGTACCTTTGGCATCTAGCATCCTCTACCTTTCCCCTAATAAATGAGAGGTTTTAGGAATGCCCTATATGGTCATATCAGATGTTAATGGCATTGATTACCTGTCAGGAAGTGGGAATTGATGGCAAAATGTCCGCTGTAAAATTAAATAGCATTAGAGGAGACTGTACCATGCGTGGGGGTGGGAGGGGGGCACGGCTGGGCCTGGGAGGCTTTGTCAGGGTATTACTGTGAGCTCCAGGTTTTTCCCCCACATGATTAAGGCAGGCCATCTGTTCTTTGTTAAATGTTTACAAAAACAGCTTTTCTCTAAAAGATTTAAGGAGATGTGGGTCTGGTAAACACTATAATATTTCTGAGCACCTTTTCCACCCTATTTCAGATAGAACCGAAACATAATTCTACCGCAGAACAAACAGGATTAATATCTCTTTTCGTATCCGATCTTTATGTTCTTTTCCCCCTCTTATGGGAGATTAAATTTTTAAGGGATATTAATTTATGGCTTCATTTATTGCCGAAAGGAGTATCCAAAATGATTTGTATGCTAAAGGGCAGATAAATTTTCCCTCTTTTGGTATCATGTGCTACATGCTTTTTCTAATTCCCAAACTCGGACCAGGTATCTCTCATCAGAGGCTGGCACTGGGTTGCCGGAGTTAATGCCGTGCAGATTAAAGACGGGTACACGCACCTGGAATTAATTCCCCATCTGAAGCTGTGAGCATTGTTTTCTGGTAGACTTTCCTCTTCCCTCCCCTTTCCCGGAAATGCTTTTTCTTCCATTTCCTGAGAAATAGCTTGTCCCACATAAGTTTGATCTCTCCGTCTCTTACAAAAAGATGTGGGTTCTTCCTGTTTCCTTACACTAGGAAACACTGTGTATGGGACAGGGAACTCCACTTGAGCAACTTAGATGAGGAAGAGTTCGGTTGGATCCCAAGACTTCTCGGCTCATGATAGTTTGGATAGCTCCTCGGGTGACCTTTTCAGAGTGTTTGTGAGGGAAACACAGAGGGCAGGTGGGTGAGTTTCTCCAGGACTTGACCTTGGGTGGACCCAGCACGGGCCCTTGCTTCTCCTGCACGTTCCCTGAGCCTCCTACCGCCACCCCCCAGGTCTTCCTCTCTCAGCTCTAAGCAAGGGAGGTATGTATTTTAAGGTTTTCTAAGACCGTCAGATTTATTAAGAGACTTTGGAAATCATCGAAACCAAACTCTTCGTTTTGCAGAGGAAGAAAATGAGAGAAATGATTTTCCTAGATAATAGAGCCTATGGCAGAGGCTGAACTGGAATCTTCTCTCACTCACAGTTGTGGTCTCTTCTTATCCCAGTGCAGATGGGGAACTAAGTGTAGGTTTCTACAGGGACCATAGTAGGTTTCACTGGGACCAAGTATAACCAGTTTCTTTTCAGGCAGTGACTTTTTTTTTTTTTTTTTTTTTTTGTAATGTTTTTTGGGTCACCAAACGCTTTGAAAATAAAGCAAAGCCTGTGGCACTTTTCCCAGAAGGAGGCCCTGTGGGGGCTTTCAGGAGGCAGACGGAGTCAGACGAGCGCTGGATTTAGGAAACTTAGATCCACGGGTCAACTCCGTCCCCCTCTGTGTGGCCTCAAGCAGCCACGTGGCTTCCTCACCTTCTGCTTCTTTTCTGAAAAATGGGGGCAGATCTTCACATTTTGGTGTGAGGTTCAGGTGAACTAACTCCTGAAAGCACCTCGATCAGTACATGGCAGGAAGCAGCTGCTCAGTAGGCGTTGGTTGGTTGGAATCGGATTTGGACTTTGTGGGTGCTGAGCGCGGCTCCTGGGCTCCTCACGAGTCCTCTGTAGACCTGGACCCCTGCTGCCCTGAGGCTCTTCTCTTCGAGGTTGTGGGTCCCAGTTATGTGACTTGCGTTCCCTGACACGTCCTCTACCTGGCACACCTGCGTCCACGCAAGCTCTTCGGGCTGGCATGGGGGTTGGAGGGTGTCCGGGTCGGGTGCTTTCTTAGCACGTGCCCACACACACTGCGAGATGGTTCTGCACACGCTGGCGGCTGTTGTTACCGTTGCTGATTTTATCACGGAGACTCTTAGGTGTCTGGAGGAGCACGTGAAAAAGGCAGAAAATGAGTGGCATTTGCAGATAGAACATTTTCAAGTGTTGCATTGTCAAGTGAAGGCTGATTGGATGTTCAAGTTTACAGGGGAGACAGAAGGACCTCTACCCCTGCCCTGATTTGGGCCATGAGCTGTGAGGCTGAGTCCTGACCACTCTGCATCCCCTCCCATGTGTGGGTGTCCTCCAGGCTGTTCAAGGCCATTTCTGGGTTTAGTCCTGGTGGATGATCTCTGCAGGGCATGTCCAACTGACTATTTCGGTGTTTTTCTCTCTCTCTCTCTCAGTAAGATTTGGAAATGTAAAGCTTTAATAACTTAAGAAAAACATTATCTGCTTTTCCTATCAGTACAAGAAATCTAACCCAGTCAAACACATTACGTTTGTGTATCTACATTTTTTTTCCCCCATGGCTTCGCCTCTGACTTGCTGAAGTTCTGGGGCCAGGAATCAAACCCATGCCACAACTGCAATCTGAGCCACAGCAGTGACAACACTGGATCCTAAACTTGCTGCCCACCAAGGGAACTACCGTATATCTGCTTTTAATTTGATATTTGAATGCCATTTAAATCAGAAATGACCTGTACTTTGTAAGATTTATGTGTTTACACTCAGGTTTCAAACTTTCACAGTATCTGATTCTTATAAGGCTCAGTATACTTGTTCTTTTTCAAAGTGACTTCATTGTATATCTTTAATTAGAGTTCCCATCACTGCATGGGGGAAAATTCCACTTGAATTCCGTCTTTGTGGCTTAGCTTTTGCTACTGTTTCATCCTTCACCACTTCCTACTTAGGTGCTAAGAACATGGAAAGTGTCTTTAGCTGAATGAGAAATTTTCTTCCTCCTAAATGGAATTTTTTACTGTATCACCACGTTGCCCTCTTTAACACTGTCGATCTAAAAGCTTTCTTGTTGAAGAAATGTATTTTTTTTGGACGGGAGAAAATGATAGATTTCATGACTGTGGAGTTGGTGAAGTTTGCTACCTTGAGTATAGAGTAAGTTTCAGAAGCACAGCCACTAACTTTCAGTTCCTTTCTTCACTACAAAGAATGATAAACTAATTTCAATTCCTATTTGTGTCTCTTAGCATTCTCCATCGGAGCCCTTTCTAGAGAAACCAGTGCCGGATATGACTCAGGTTAGTGGACCGAACGCCCAGCTAGTGAAGAGTGATGATTACCTGCCGTCCATAGAACAGCAGCCACAGCAGAAGAAGAAGAAAAAGAAAAACAACCACATCGTTGCAGAGGATCCCAGTAAAAGTTTCGGTAAAGATGACGTCCCTGGTGGGGTTGATACCCAGGAACTAAACAGGAACTCACTAGATGGGTCCCAAGAAGAAAAAAAGAAAAAGAAAAGGCCGAAGGCAAAAAAAGATCCCAAGGAACCGAAAGACCCCAAGGAGAAAAAAGAGCCCAAGGAACCCAAGACCCCAAAAGCCCCCAAGATTCCCAAAGAGCCAAAGGAAAAGAAAGCAAAAACTGCCACGCCAAAACCCAAATCCAGCAAAAAGTCAAGGTAGGCTCTTGCCAGAGGCAGCTGCTACCCGACACAGTAGAGAAGCGAGACAGTGGCAGCGGAAGGAGCGGGCCTGGGGCGGGATGCGGGAGGGGCGCTTGAACTTTTGTCCTCATTGGTGAGGTTCTCTCTCTCAGACCCACATTGAAAAGTTAAGGTTTCGATGCATTCTAAAATTTAAGACTCAGTTACTGTGAACTGTTGATTTGGTTGGCAGGTTTTTAGAAACATTACTGGACAAACCTTGTTGATTGTTTTAAAATCAGTCTCTTGTATTTGTGTGGAAATCTGTCATTTGACAAATCGGGCCGAGTTACCAACATTTGTAAGCTCAGCCACCCCACCCCCCATCCCACCTCCCCACCCCCTGCCTCATTTTCAGTGACAATGCAAAACGGGGTAAGAAGGATTATGGAAGCAAGGAGGGTCACTGTATTTCACTAGGCTTTTCAGCCCTGCTTCCCAGAAGTTGAAACAGGAGAATTAATTCTCTCCACTTGGCAGACAGAGTGAGCCTTCCAGGGGCAGGGTTGAAATCCTGGTGGGCAACGTGGGAGGAATCAAATAGCAGTTCTCCATTCGACATGCATTCGAGTTTAGCGTGAATTTCAGGTCCTAGGAAATAGCCTGCTGCACGCCATACTTCCCCGCCAACGCTCTGACCCCCCAGAAGGCATATTTATTCAGTAAGAAAAGCCGAGAGGAGAAGACATTGAGGACTAATTTTTTTCATTTGTACCGAACATTTCTTACAACTGTTCTGAACCAGTTCCAAACATCTGAATCTATTTTTCAGAATATGGCTCATGTTAGAAGATATAGTTTCCAGATGGAAGTATGGTCAGACTTGGTTAATCTGAACCTGTTTGCAAACTCCATTAGAAAACACACCCACCTCCCACCCCCAGCACACACATGCTGGTGTGCGCATGCGCGCACACACACACACACACACACCTGCGTGCTCCAGCCCTGCAATTGATGTGCGTGATGCAGGCTTTGCGAGCTCGCTGGCTTGTAAGCCTTTGGCTTGTGGGCTTTCCTGTGTGTTACAGGCAGGTACAGAGAGAGGGGTGGTTTCTGTGACTAGAAAGATGCTGCACAGTGAAAGAACAAACTTGGATTTTCAGCTTCCTGCTAAAAAGTATCTAAACAACTCAATACATGATTCTCTAGTATTTTGAAAGTTTGAATCATAGCCATTAAAAAATATTTGTCATCAGTACTTTTTATGGTGCCAAAATAAGTGAATTGCAGTTGGTGCTTCACATCCACTGGTCCTGCATCCATGGATACAGAGGGCTGACCGTGCTGCATCTTTTTATCTAAGGGACTTGAGCATCTGCAGATTTTGATATCCACTGGGGTCCTGGAACCAGTTCCTTGTGGTTATCACTGTATGTTCAATAACTCAGTCTTATAGGTAACTTAATATTTGCATTTACTTGGAGCATTCTTTGATGCTTCAGTATGTGGTCTCTTAAAAACCATTCATTTTTTTTTTCTCTTTATAAACACTCTTATACACTCACAATCAATTATCAATTCTGTTTTCAGCTACTTAAGTATTTTTGTAGGTGCTTACTATTTGTAGGTACTGTGTCAAGTCTTAGGGATGTGGGCTGGGAGACATGGTTAGAGTTGGTCTGATTTATGGTCTGATTTATGAGGGGTGTTTAAAAATACATAATCACTTAGATATATGGACTGTGCTTTTGCTAGGAGGAAGCATGTGCTTTATTTCTCCTAAGGAGGGAGAAATCAAAGAAAAACCTAAGAAGCATGTATTTAAAAAAAAAAACAAAACTCAAAAATGTATCCTAAAGAAGCTTTCTCGAGCACAGACTGACTGTAGCCTCAAGATACATGTCTTCAATTTTTATCTTAATTTTTTGAATTCATCACCTAATGGTTAAAAACTGACAAGGAAAACCCCCACTGTATCTTGGATCCTTGTCCTAAATGTCCAAGTGTATTCCTTCCAGCTCTCAGTCTCCTCACACCGACCCTGTCTTTAAAAGCAGGCTTTAGCATACCTTTATGTCTGGCCCTATAGAGTACATCGGGGTGGATAGTAAATTACCGTGTTTAATAACGGGGCTTGTTGAGATTTCCCTAGTGACCATAAACCACCACTAGGAACTTGGGGCATGGAATCCCGTCGGTCCTGGGGGCGCCCCCCCCCCGCCCCCCGCCCCGGTGCAGCTGCACATATGCCATTGGCCGCAGAGAAGCCTTCAGTGCAGCCCATCAGCCTGCCCTCAGCCTGGCCTGGGGCAGGAGTCCCTTTGCAGGAGTTTGGTGTTGCCGAGCCTGAGTGATGGCCAGAGTCTCTGGCTTCTGGCAGGAGAGAGGTGCGTGATTATCTTCTCCCAGGAGGAAAGTCTAGTATTTCTCTCCTCCTTCTTGCCTTTGCCTCACAGGTGCACTTAATGCCTCCTATAGTTGTTGTTCTTGCAGTGGTGTGACAGTCACCGAGCGGAAACATGTCCTTAGAGTACCGACATGTGTGCCTGAGAAGAGGGCCGAGAGTGTTTGGGGCGCCTCAGCTGGCCCCGGGCGACCTGACCCCCTGTTGGGCCACTTGCTGATTTAGGGTGAAGTGGGGTGAGGACATTTCTGAGAGGTTTTGCTGCAGGTGATGCTCAGACCGGATGACTCTCCAGGAACATGGTAGCTGACTAGGGATGTTCATGAAATTGACAAGCCAGCTGGCTACTTTGTTGGGCTCCAGTGTTTCTGCTGGTCAGGTGGTGATGGGGGTAGCTCCAGTGGTGGTCTCGTTCCTCTGTCTGGAAAGGAAGGAGCATCCCTGAAGCAGGGATCAGCAGCTTGCATACAGCTACATGTAAATTCCGACTAGCATAGCAGAATAATTATGTAAATTGAATATGCAGTGATGAAGGTAATAGGGGGTTTGGGTTATGTTAGTACTGGGGTTGAATTGCCATAGCAGTTTGCTTTTAAGCACTGGAATACAGCAGTGGCAATTTTGTTTTGCAAAATGTTATGTGATACCAGTTATTTCCATCCTTGAATACGTTAACTTGATGAATTTGTTTATACAGAAAATAATTCTCCTACAGAGGGCTGAGACAGAGGGGATCAGCAGACATGAAATGAAAAATTTGCCGTTAGAAGTACTCACATCTTTCCTGTTGAGCCCTGTAGGCCGAATCCTTGGTGAGATTCTGCTCACAGACGCGGCTGTCCTTTGAGCGGGTGGGGACTGCAGTGACCCACTGTTGTCTGCATTGTGTCCTGCAGGCGGGTGCTCGTTGTGTGCCATTCACACACTCCTGGGCAGAGAGAACGTGAGCTGTCGTTTGTGGGGCTGACCTCCCCGCATGTCCTCCTCACGGCCTGTCATCCCACTTCACTCCTTGGAGTCACCGAGGCTTGAATTTGTGGCCATTCCCAGGGAACCGGCCTTTTCGGCAACCAAAATATGACTGGCTCTGTCTTGGCCCCGCAGGGAAAGAAGCTGCCCACAAGCTGGTGCATAGAGTGGCAGTGACACAACAAAAGGTGCCAGCATTTCTGAAAGAGACATTGAAAATCTTGATGAAAAAACTGGGCCTCATTCCTTTTTTCTAGTTGGGACTGTGTCTCCCCATCTTCCCATTCTACGTCAACTGTGCATTTTTTTTCTGTTTTTCTGGTGCCCTCTCCAGGTGTCTTGACAGCTTTCAAATGCTGGCACTTAATACTGAAGATAAAAGAGATTCTGTGGCCTGGAGAGGATGCCCCTTTGCCCATGGACGGGTCCGTGGGGCTGTGGTCTTTGTTCAGCATGTTTTCCGTTGTGTGTGCTTGGGCCTTGGGAAACGAGAGAGAATTTGGAGGAAGTGCTTCCTCTGAATGGCTCTCGAAGGATTTAGTGGCCGATTTAGCCACAGAAAGATTCTTTGAATGTACTTAAAGAAGGGAACTCGGCCAGAGGTTGTGACTGGACTACAGAAGCTTCGGCTCAGGGCAGCGGTGGAGAGTTGCAGGTTCTAGGAGCTCGTCGAGTCTTTGCCCTCCCCTCCCCCGCAGCCAGTGTTACAGTAAATAGAAAACGGAGATTGTTTCCTATTACACTAGAAAGTAAAGGTACTCTTCTTGTTTTACTCATTGAGTACTAAAAACACACAAAGTGGCTTTTTGTTTGTTTATTTTTTTTTTTTTTCAGGCCACACTATCATTAATATTTATGTTGTGACTTTATTCTGAGGAGCTTGGCTTTTCAGATGGCATTTTCTCAATTGTGATCTAAGAGAGCAGTGGCCTTTACCTGAGACATATTTTTATTCAGCCAGCAAGCCCAGTGGTGGTGTATCTTGGTAAACTGATATATATGTTATAATGTGCTCTTATCCATGTGAAATTTCTCAGACACGAAAGCAAACCCTGAGAGTGATTTGCTGATGAGTACAGGAAACCTAGCTAGTCAGATACATCCCTGTCAGGTGCAAAGGCAATGAAATAAAGCAAACCCAAAGGTTTTCTTCTTTCTGTTTTCTTGTTCCTTCTTTTACTTACACACCATGACTTAGTTCTGAGCCACGACATTGGGTAGTTGGACAGACTGAATTTAGTATGTTGACTACCACGCCCGCAAAAGAGAGTGGAGGGCTCTCTAAGGTATGGTCACAGAAAGGACTTCTGAGCCCTTTCAAGAGGCTCAAGGGCAAGAATGAGGTAGAGAAAGTGTCTGAGAGTGTCGCATGTCTGCCCGCTGGCCTGCCCTGTCCGGTCCTGGGCATTGATGCAGCCGGGCGCCCCTTCCAGCTGCTCCGGGAGATGGTCTTTGACAGAGGGGCCATGGGATGGTCTTAGGCCCAGTCTTTCTTTCCTTCAGGACCACCACAGAGGCTTCCCTTGGCCAGTGATAGGCCACATCCTGACCCTTCTTCTGTCCGATTTGTCTTAAATCAGCAGAATGGGCAGGGAGGCAGGCCCATCCGCTGTTGTTATACAGACCCTGACATCATTGACCACAGAGCTGCAGTTCGCACTCTTTGAGGGGACGGAATGCCCAACAACACAGGCCCCAAAGCGAGCCCCTCAAGCTGGTACTCTGTGCTGGGTGTGTGACGGGCCACCCTGGGCCTGCCGGGAACTTGTTTCTGCCCACCCAGCGGACTGCAGAGCAGTGGCCCGCTGCCCTTGTGGTTCATGTAGCGAGTGGAGGTGGGTCCCCCTTCAGCTCTCCTCACACCTGTCTGCTGAAGGCTGAGATGAGGCGGCCCTGGCGGCAGTGGGATCGTGAAGGGCAGTGTTTCTGGAGACGCATTGCTTCGGAGTCTTTCTGAAGTGAAATGTTAGGGTGGAAGGTGCGTTGCCATAGTTGATGTGCTTGTGATGTTAGAGTTGGAAGGAGCAGAGGGAGTCATGGGCCGATTTTTTAAATGATATGCAACTGCTCTTCAAAGTAGGAAATTGTGTACAGTTGCACACCTTGCCACGTGATACGTAAAGATCTTTTTGCTCCTTGTCTTCTGCCCAGACAGAGGCCCTGTGAGGCCTTGCTTGTGCAAAGCCTCTGTGGGAGCGCTGGTCATGTGAGGGGCCAGCCCTCACTCCAGCCACCTTTCTATGGAATTCTCTGTGACTTAGCTCTAAAATGTTATTAGACAGGGAGTGAGAGGGTGTGATTAAGAAAAAGGACATTCTTCCCTCTCTCATGTTAGAAAGCCAGCACCCTGGAACTTGCGTTAAGATGCTGGCCCTCAGTGTATGCAGCCTGATTCCTATGGGAACAGGGTGACGTGTTGGAGTGCTGCTGCTTCTGCTGGGGTGGGTGGTGAGATTTTTCTCCTGTAGGCCTTACCATTCGCTCTGCCAACTTCTCCACCTGCCTACACCACCTGATTAAAATGGGGTCGGGCTGCCTGTCTCTGGTTGTCTCAGCAGCCAGGCAGATCAGAGAAGAGGATTATGTGTTAGGGAGTGGAGTTCTGCCTGCTAATGCAGCCCTGACTATCCCCTTCCTGGGCGTGGAGAAGAGTAGCATCTTAGCACCTGGCACCAGCAGCCAAATATCAGCTCTCCTGTTTGGTGCTTGGAAGAACATGCGTTGAAAGGCACCCTTTGTGCGCCAGTTGTGTGGAGTAGATTTACCCGATCCTTTCTGTTGTGTTGCGGTGCCAGGCGGGACCAGGGTGGCTCACATTGACGTGGGGCCCCTGTGGTGGATGACATCAGCTCACAGACTTGGCTTCCATCTGACTTCAGGGAGATCTTAATTCAGTCCATAGAACTCAGTAACCTTTAGATTTTCAATGGCAATTCTTGCCTGCATGTCTTTTTTCCACTGAGAATGTGTTCAACCTAAAAAATGGGCTTAGCTCTTTCAGAAGAATGTTCTACTGTACTTCCTTCATTTTTAAAAAACATTCTTTAAACAATGGCCAACTGGAGTGCTCCTCAGGACAGGATTCCAATGTCATTGGGCGGTGACCCAGGGTTGGTCCCAAGTCACAGAAGACATTCACTAGGGAAGGTTTCCAAGATAAAGCAACTCCTCAAAGGCCAGGCCAGAGCTGGACCAGAGGAGGTCCCCCCACACAGGGAGGCGGGGTCCCAGGATGCAGGCTCAGGCTCTGGAGCTGGGCAGGTTCCAGCCCAGTCCTGGGCTCCACGTTTCCTTGGTTGAGCACCACTGCTTTGACCCTCAGTTTCCTCATCCTTGGACAGTCTGGTTGTAAGCTGTATGGACTAGATGGAGCATGTTGAGTTTGAAACACACTTTTTTAAAATATATATATATATATATATATAATTATTTTTATTTTTTCCATTAGAGCTGGCTTACAGTGTCAATTTTCTACTGTACAGCAAGGCGATCCAGTTACACATACATGTATACATTTTTTTTCTCACATTGTCATGCTCCATCCTAAGTGACTAGATATAGTTCCTAGTGCTATACAGCAGGATCTCATTGCTTATCCATTCCAAAGGCAAGAGTTTGCATCTATTAACCCCAAATTCCCAGTCCCTCCCATTCCCTTCCTCTCCCCCGAGGCAACTGCAAGTCTATTCTCCATGTCCATGATTTTCTTTTCTGTGGAAGGTTCATTTGTGCCATATATTAGATTCTAGATATAAGTGATATCATATGGTATTTGACTTTCTCTTTCTGACTTCACTTAGTATGAGAGTCTCTAGTTCCATCCATGCTGCTGCAAATGGCATTATTTTGTTCTTTTTCATGGCCGAGTAGTATTCCATTGTGTGTGTGTGTGTGTGTGTGTGTGTGTGTGTGTGTGTGTGTGTGTGTAGCACATCTTATAATCATGTGTTGATGGATATTTAGGTTGTGAAACACACATTTTAAATGAAAGTGAGTTAGATTTCTGTGTCTTGTCTTCGAATTTCCCTTCTTAGAAAGTAAATGTCCTTTGGAGTTCTTGACGCTGTAAGGGCTACTTAAGGTAACCGTTTAGATTAAATTGTTTGTCTTAGAGGCAGAGAACTTTTAAAAAGTCTGTTGATGATTTGTCATTACAATGTTTGCTCAGAAGTGAAATGGAATCCCCTCTCCCTATCCCGCTTCACGTTTCAGCTCTTCGTTTTCTTTCTCAAGCAGAAACTTAGGGTGAAGGGTTGGTGTGTGGTCTTTAGGAACTGGGGGGGCACAAGGCATCTATTTCCAGTGAAGTATTTGGGCGCCAGGCTGGGTGGCTCAGCGCCCAAGGGCTGGCTGCCTGGGGAGGTGGGCAGAAAGGGGTCCTGCCCCTGCCCAGGGCTGCCTTGAGGGGAGTCTCAAACGCTGGACCAGCAGCCCGCTGCTGGGCCTGGCCTCAGGAACTCTGACTGCCTTCCTGTGAAGGCGTTGACTTTTGGGTTTCTTGTTTGTCATGCGGTTTGTTTTGGACTCTTAGCTCATTAGTTTATTCTGACACCTGCGTTTTATTACATTTCGGTTTAGCTGTGAAATAAAAATGTTAGTCTTAGGACTTTATTTAAAATGTTTTATTTTGTTGGATTAATTTTACTTTATGATGATCACATTTTATGTTGTCTTCATTGATCCTTTTAAACTTTTAGTACTTTTGTCTCTTTTTTAGTTGCCTCTTTATGATTTTACTTCCTTTTTCATTGCTTAAAAAACTTGGAGGAAAATCTGAAGTTGCGAGGTCAGATGCTTTTCTCCTACCAGCACCAAGCCCTTGGCCCTGGCCGCTCCTGTGTTTTTTTAAGCAGCTGAGATGTTTCCAGATCACCACAAGCCGCACACGTCCCATGCCATGAACACCTCTTACTTCTCATCCATAGCATTCAATTCTTTACTAAAAAGCCTTTTGAGTATATGAAATATAAGGATATGTTTCAGGATGTGTTGTCCTTCTAAGAGATTGTAGGGTGAGGCTTCGGCTTGAGTCCCTGAAGACAAATCTGTTTCTTCTTCACGACTTGAGCCTCAAGGGCGACTTTTCCGGAGTGAGGGGCTCTTCATTCCACGTCTGGCCTGAGGTTCTGTGGGACGGAGACGCCTCCTCACTATCCAGGCATCAGCACTGACTGGCTCTCTCCTTATATTACACCTGCTTCCGCAATATGGTTCGTTTTCACACTTTCTCTCCTTTAAGGACTGAGATCCTTAGGCTGATGCTAATCAATGTTGAACTGCATTCTGCTCTGTAATAAATCAGGGCACTTGGCTGGCTTTCCAGTAGGTTTTGGCTCTTTGCATAAAGTCTCCTTTAAAAAACCCGTGCTCTTACCACCTAAAAGAATTCGTTATTGACATGCTCTATCTCAGCTCGGACAAAGGTGTCCAGCCTCATCTCAGGTACTGTCACTCAGCCTGCCCTTGTGGACTCTTAAAGCCATGTGCCAAATACAGTCCTTCTGGAGGGTGGATTTTTTCGAGTGTCCCTCTGTGTGACACATAGTCCTCTCTGAGTCCAACAATTGTTTCTTGGCGTTCTCAGCAGGATGGTGTAGACTTTAACCCCTTTGGGGTAACTGTAGAACTCAGGGCTTGGTCTGGCAGAGGTGGCCTAGGGTCGCTTAGCCACGGACCCTGAGCATGTCCAGCTGCCTGTCAGTGTGCCTCCCTCTCATGGAGCGATGTGATGCGTAAGTACAGCTGGTAGAGGGACAGTGGCCCCTGAAACCACAAGCAGCATCCCCAGAAAGGCGTGTCCTTTCCAAGATGACAGGGGCATGCTTGGCTTCAGGAGGGGGTGGTCCTGCACCTTAGCTGCACCAGCAGTGACGGGCGATAAGGATCAGGGAGTGAAAGAACTTTGTGAGTAGGGAGGGGATGTATACAGAGGTACTGGTTTTGAAAAATTGCTAGGTTTTATTCTATTTTGCTAGTGTTCTCACCTCACTTTACTGAGCTTCGTAAAGATAGAATCTATGCGGGGTTTTCACAAATGAGTCAATGAGAAGAGCGTGTCAGCTGCACGTAGTAAGGGTTGTCTACGTGTTGTTATCACTTGTAGTTAAACTGTTAAGTTGATCGGCTGACGTTTATAAGTAACCAGCTTGACCAGGCATTCGAAACACAGAGATCACCAAGGCACCTTTTCTTCCTGAGCTTACAGGATGGTTGGAGAAGACACGCGCACACGTGCACGCGCACGCGCGTGCACATACACACCCATGCACACGCAACCCCCCCCCAGTGCTTTGGTTGTACCACATCGCAGTATTGCTACCATCAGTTTTATGTATTTTAAATATCCCATGTGTGGGGCCCATTGTGTGGGGTGAGGTCTTATCAATCCAGGCTTTGGCAGCCAGAAGAATGTTCTCTGAGTAAGTGATGTCAAGCCGAGCCCTGCAGATGGGTCCACTGGGGCACGGAGGTGGGAGAGGTGGGTGTTCGCTTTCGGGAGTGGGGGCTGTGTCTCCGCAGTGTGGTAGCTAAAGGGTTTGGGGTGGGGGAAAGTAGAAAAACGTCCGGGTTGCCAGTTGTAAAAAGTGCAGAGGGCGCGTATTGCCCACACTGAGAATCTCAGATGTTAAAATATGTGGAGCTGGATTTAACTGAACTAACCTGTCAGGTTTGCTTTTTTTTTTTTATTTGTCTTTTTCTAGGGCCGCAGCCACGGCATATGGAGGTTCCCAGGCTAGGGGTCCAATCGGAGTTACAGCTTCCGGCCTATGCCGCAGCCACAGCAACGCCAGATCTGAACCATGTCTGTGACCTACACCACAGCTCATGGCAACACCGGATCCTTAACCCTTAACCCACTGAGCGAGGCCAGGGATCGAACCCGCAACCTCATGGTTCCTAGTCGGATTCATTAATCACTGAGCCACAACGGGAACTCCCAGGTTTGCTTTTGAGCCAGTGCCCTGGTGGCGCATGGAGGGTGGGTTTGTGGGGGAGGTCTGGAAGGCAGGACCAGGGCACGAGCTAGGGGACACGGCAGGCAGAACCGGTCCAGGAGGGTGGCAAGGGCAGCTGTGACTTCTCTGGGCCTTGGGTGGGGCTGGGCTGGGACTGCCTGGTCTTCCTTGAGGTCCTTGAGCTGCTGCTGGTGGAGGTGCCACGCCACTCAGTGGCCTGGACCCCAGTATTGTAGTATTGGTTTAAGGTCCATCCCTTACTAATACCACCCCCCACCCTGCCCCGGAAGCCTCCCCTTTTGTGTATTCAGGCTTTCCAGATGGTGATATGGGTGGGGTGGGGGAGAGGGGAGGTGTCTGTATGGCCACGTTGTGGCTTTGACATTGTCAATGACTAGCTTTGTACCTTACAGATTAGGTAATGGCTGTGCCTGTGGAATTGTGTCTTTTCTCCAGCAGTTTGATGGATGTCCCTGCCTGTGGGTGGGGTTGGGGACAAGGCAGTGGGAGGCTGTGGTAATGGTCCAGGTGGGAAGTAACCATGTCTGAACCAAAGTGGCGCTGTGGGCGCAGAGCAGAGTGGCCCCCGGGGTTGTCTGTGTGCTTGTTCACTGAGCTGGCACCAAGGGAGGTTGATCAAGGTCCGTCCTTCCATTCATGTGTCTTAGATCATGTGGCTACCACGCAGCGGGGTTCTGTCTGTAAGTTGCTGCAGTTGGTCTAGCCTCAGTCAGTCTGAGCCACAGGCAGAGAATAGGCCCCTGCTCCCCGCCTTCCAGATGTGTGTGAATGATGCCGTTTGTGCCAGGCACCTGCAAGGTTTTCATCCATGATCTCACTTAAACCTCATAACCTTGGAGCAAAATACAGTTACTGACCTCCTTTTATAGGTGAGGAAACCGAGGCTCAGGACAATTAAGTGACTTATCCAGGGTCGCAGAGATCCAGGTTATGAGTGACAGAGTTGGAACCTGAACTGAGGCTCTCTGACTCAGATCAGAGCTCTTCACCCCCGTTACTCTCCTTGGCTGAAAAAAATATTCTGATTTGGGTTTTTTGGGGGCAAAGCAGTCTTAATGTAACTCTTCATTGAAAATCCAAATTAGCTTATTGCAAAAGAGTGGCAAAAGCAATGTAATGTAAATAAATTTATCTTGCCCTCAATGGTCTCGGGATGGACATTGAAGACTGTAGCCTTTTTGACTTCCAAGGGCGCTTTTGATTGGTGTGTTGATATCAGGAGAGCAAGGAAAGCCGTCGCTGTCTCTGAGCAATGTTAACTGTGTGGTGTGGTGACTCTAGGAAGGAAGCTTCCAGTCCGCAGAGCTGGGGGAGCGCTGCCCCGGCCACAGGCGTTTCTCCCAGCATTCGCAGAGATCCTGCCACCTTTCTTGGTCTTGGCGGGTCGGCAGAGTTTCCTCCTTGGGAAGGGCAGATGGAAAACCATTAGCACATCTCTCCCTCGGCAAATTGCTGTCTCCTCCTCCGACCTGGGCCCTAGCGGGCCCCGAGCCGGTGAGCCCTTCCCTCCTGTACGGTCGTTCACCCAGAGGGCGGCCACCCCACCAGATTCAGGATGTCCTTTGCTCCGGTGCAGCGAGGGCACCGGGAGAGCACTAGCCGCAACTTACTCTACCTGGCAGTGGTTCAACTCTGTGACAGGCCTACCTCTGATTTAAACAAATTTGAGAAATATGTAAAGTTTTGGAAGCAGTTTTGCACTGATTTGATAAAAGAAACCACAAAACACTGCAGCGCAGGTGTTGAGAATGTTTGAAAGCTGATTGAGGGAAGCAGATGGCTTTAGTCAGTGGCATCCAGCCAAAAGAGCAGGTGCTGGTCATGTGACCGCTGGTTACCAGGGTAATCTGATTGCTCTTGGCGTGCAGATGAAAGGAGAGGGGCCCAGCGTTCAGCTGTAGTATTGTATAATTTGTGGCAGTTAGAGCGGAAATAAATGCTGGAAATGGAGCCTCATAGTAGGGGAGACTTCTGTCCATGTAGCGTAAACACTAGGACAGTTGGATGAGGAACTGTTGTATGGATTTTTTTTTTTAATTTAAAAATATTATGCTTTCTGTGGATCTTTTGGGGGCTTAAAGTTTTTAGGACAATGCTTTTTTGTTTTTGTTTTTGTTTTTTAAATCAAAAGAACTCTTTAAACCTAGCTGCTGTTTGCTATAATCTTGAATTGTCGTAAGTTTTTTCCCTTATGTGGCTATTTACTATGCTAAGATATTAAGAGAACAAAATAAGAAGCTCTGAGTATTTAAGAATAGCTAGTTTAAGATGATGAAATATTTTCTTAATTCATTACAAAAAATGCCTTTAGGTGTGCGATTATATTAACAAGTAGTTTTGAGATATTTTATGTGACACATGCTTTGCTTAAGTAAAAGCCTATAGGTATCTTGGCCTCTTTTGTAGTAGTTGGGACTGAAAAGAAAATGCTATGTAATGCATTCTGGCAGCATACTTTTCTAAGAATTTATGAACTTAAATCAACTTTTCAAAGGTGTTTGAAATATATCTTCTGTTTTTAAAATGTATTAGAGTTTTAGCTTCTCTTGAAATGGTAAAAAAAAATTATTACTGAGGTTGGATTATTTTAAATGTTGGCTAATAAGTGGTAGTCAATATTGGAAAACCTTGGGGCTGGTTTGGAAAGTGGTGTGGAAGGTAGCACTAAGTATACATTCGAAAAGGATGGCAAATAAAGGTTCTAAAAGTGATGGTGAACTTAATTTTTTTTTCCTTATAGTTCATCCCTGTCTGTTGACTTCTATAACATCCAAATCCTATTAACATTTGACAGAAATGTACTATGGAACACATACTTAATTACTGGGATCGCTTTGCTATATTTTTGTATTTTGGAGACCTAGGTTTTGAAAAAAAGACTATTGTGACAACCTCAAAAAAAAAAAGAAAAAGAAAAAAACCTTAGCACCGAAATAAAGCTTGTGTTCACTTAGGAACACAGCATTAAGTAAAATTATGTAGGACAGGAAATTGCTATACATTTTGTTCTATTTTAAAAGGTTGTAAATTGGATAAAAACGTAGGTGGCTGGTATAAAAGAGGACACATAGTACTGGTCAAGGAAAGGACTGAAACAGGAGTGTTTAATACTATCTGCAAGAGACACAAAGAAATGATCATTATGCTCTAGTTTTCCTTGACTGTTTTAAAAAATATATTCTGCACCTTAAAAACAGGATAACAAAACTTCTTAACTGGTATTTTCATTATGGCTTGGTATATTGGCAGGAATTTTGTATTGTCTAGATGAACAAATGTACTTTGTGTGCTATTAGGAGTTTTTGCATGCAATTTCTTTTTAATTAGGTCAGATATTTGCTAAAGGTCATCAGTATGGGATTTTGGCATAAAAACTTAATCGAGAGTACTCTTTAACTCCAAGTGGCCAACATGCATTGATTTATCGTTATTGATACTTCAGGGATATGAATGTGGGAAATATAAGGCATGGGGCATGTGGAAAACCTCATTAAAAAGTGAACACTAAGTGATCCACTTTGAATTCTAGTAATAAGAAACCTGATTCAGAAGCAAGTGCTTTGAAGAAAAAGGTCAACAAGGGAAAAACAGAAGGTTCTGAAAATTCAGACTTAGACAAAACGCCCCCACCATCTCCTCCTCCTGAAGACGATGAGGATCCAGGTGTTCAGGTAATACCGTTATTCTGACCCCGAGCCTTGGTTGTTGGGCGTGGGTAACTTTAGCTGCGGATCAAGTACACTGGACCTGCCTGTCTTTGTCAGAGAGCTGCCGTGGCGATGGCCTTATTGTTGTCTGGAGCAGTATATCCAGGGTGATGAGTGCTGGGAGGCCACCCCGAAATTGAACTCCTGACTCCTTGGTTTGGCTCTCTTTGGCTTCTGTGATTGATAGATAAAACTGAGACTCTTCATTTATTCCTATCAATGTATCTTTTGATGTATCTTTACTATGTTAGTGCTAACATAATATTCTGGTTCATTGAAAGCTTTCATCTACATTTCTCATTTTCTCCCAAGTTTGGTTCCTTGTCAATTCCTTTATTTTGCAGAACAACAACAACAACAAATCAAGATGTAACCTGTAGCTCGTCTTAAGGTTTCTGACATCTGATGTCCAGAGTTGAGATGTATTTCCGTACATAGTAGAGTTGCTGTGAACAAGCTAATGACTTGCTGGATGATAACACTGCAGTTTTCTAGTATCCGATTCTCCTGACTTTTGGAGAATTTTATTGGAATCAGTTGAACAACTAGCCTCAAATAAACATCAGGAATTTAGGTTCTTATGAGTGGAACACGATGCCTTCGCTGATTGGACTCTTAAGTAAGGGGCCCTGACACGTGACTGTCAAACATTATTTCCTTGTTATGTTCCCTGGAAGCAAGCCAGTGTGGTCCCCTGGGATGGCTGGGAATGTGACTTCTGTGAGTGACATCTAAGTCATCAAGGAGCCATTACTGAGGATCCTGTTGGAATAGGAAGCCAGCCTCTAGAAGCCTTTTTGACCTTTTCTCATAGTTTAGTGCAAACTCACTACTGCTCCCTACACCTACCCATTTGCTTAAAAGTTAGAAAAAAAATATTTATGATATACAGCTCTATGCTAGAGAATTTCAGATAGTGTGTATGTGTGTGTGTGTGTGTGTGTTTTAAATAGAAGTCTTTGATAGCTGTAACTTCACAGAATGGCCTAACCTAAGAGCACCTGAAAGAGAGGGGCAGGGGGCGAGGGCGAGAACGAGAGCGAGAGCGAGAGTGAGAGAGAGAGAGAGAGAGTGAGAGAGAGAGCGAGGGGGAGAGAGAGAGAGAGAGAGAGAGAGAGAGAGAGAGAGAGAGAGAGAGTGAGTGTGTGTGTGTGTGTGTGTGTGTCTTAGAGTGAGTGAATATGCTTTGGTTTGGGGTGGTTCTATAACCAACATACCAGCACAGTGATACTGCTGGCAGTTTAAGTTAATTTTGTAATTTCCTCCTACTTTATGTATTAGTGGAAAAAAAAATATTGGGGAGGTAAGTAAATATCTTTTTTTTAATTGCTTAGGGAATTTTTTTTAATAATGATTTTTATTTTTTCCGTTATGACTGGATTACAGTGTTCTGTCAATTTTCTCTACTGCACAGCAAAGTGACACATACATGTATACATTCTTTTTTTCTCACATTATCATGCTCCATCGCAAGTGACCAGACACAGTTCCCAGTGCTATGCAGCAGTAATTGCTTAAGGAATTTTAAACTAAGGTGTTTTTTAATGGTTTTAATTTCACCCTTATGCTCACAGGTGTTTGTTGTTTTTTTTTTTTCCCCCAAATTGCCTTTGCTTAAACTAGAATCGTTATGCAATAATAGTATTTGGACAATATTAAGAAAACTTTCACATGTCAAGAAAATTCTGTTGTTCTTTCACAAATACTGCTGCTGTTTTTTTTAAAAAGCCTGTTTGCATAAATGCAGACTCAAACGGACTTCATGAAATAGTAGGTTTCTTTTTCCTTCTGAGTTTCAGTTATAGAAAAATGCTAATCAATGCAAATGAACATCGGTGCATCGCTCCTAATTGGCTGGTGCGAAACTGTCATGGGTTGAACAGCTAATACCAGTAACCACACAAGTCAGTCTTCCTCAGTGCCTTTGCTGTATCTCAGCGAACAGGAAGTGATGCTGACTACTTGTTTGTTGTGTTTCTTCCTGCAGCACATGCATAAAGGGCCTAAGGTTCTTTAGTAAATGTCATATCTTTTTTTTTCTTTGACAAACTAAAATTATGTCACGAAGTACTACAACAATGAGATTGTGGCAACACATTTAAATCTCTTCAGCATACCTGTTTTAACTATAAGAAGCTTTTCTAAATAATCCAGGTTTAATAAGTCGACCTGTCATTTTAGTGTTAATTCAAAAATTTTGAACTATGGTTTATATTTTATTTTGATTCCCCCAGATCTTTCAAATAGTAATAGTTTAACAGACCATGAAGAAGCATGGTATATAATAATTTCATTTTATATTGGGAAATTGGAAAAGGAACCCTGATATTGAAAATAAATGAACTTAATTATTATTTAGAAGGTAAAGAAGCCATATAACATTTAAAGTTTTCAGAAAATTGAGTACAAATTGTATTTGTACTCTCATGAAGTGACCTTGTATCCACTATTAACTAATCCTATTACTGTTGCATCAGTTTATAACACAAAGTTGATATGAGGAGAAACTATCTTAGGAGTTATATTCACCAATATTAAAAATTTCCGTTACAAAAAAGGAAAGTCCCTGGTTTATTATATGGAACATTTCTCTAATATCAGAGTGGGAATTAGTGAAAAGTGGGTTTGTTTTAGACTCCGTCCAAGGATATTTAGTGACTTGGAAGAATACTTGGGGGGCGGCGTGGCCCCAGCCACGGAGACCCGATAAAACATCATGGATGTGTAATTAGTAGCACATTTGCCTTACAGTAATGACATGAAGAGGAAAATAGAGTAATCCATTTCAGTTGAGTTGAATTGCTATATCAAATGAAATTCAGGTATTATGCTAAATTTTACCCAATTAAAACGTTGTTCCTGATAATAGTCTTTTATGTCTTAAAGAAATTGATAGACGTGGGGGATGGTAAAGTGAGGAGTAGTTATTCTAGATCCGCTTTGGAAAGAGAGGAAGGAAGCCACATAACGTAGCCCAGCTTTGGAGCCCCATTGCTTTCTGATTTTTCTTTGGAAGGTGGAACTAGTTATTGATGACCGTGTCCTACTAATTGTATTTGGCATCAGCATGTACCATGCGCTGTTTTAAGCAAACCCCCTTATGTGGTCTTCACAGTATACTTAGGAGGCCATTACTTGCACTGACTCTATTCTACCGACCAAGAGCCCAACATCCCTAAAATAACCCATCCAAAGTCGCATAGTCAGAGCATGGGCTCATTCTCACATGGGCCCTCAGTTCCAGGACCCACTGCCCTGGGCATGTGGGGAGGAGCCCTCGCTGGTTATTCTCTGTGGGGCTGAAGAGGAGAGGGGTCGGAGGGGAAGCCTCTGCCACGTCGCTGCTCCCTCTGGTCTGAGCCGCTAGGAAGTCTGATCATAGGATGTTCAGGGGGTGCTTTGTGCCTCTGCAGCCCTGACTGGAGCTGAGAGGTCACAGTCTCAACGACCCACCTGATGGTCCCATACCCAGTCCTGTTGTGAGCTGTTCACAGCCCCCTTTGAGAACAGGGAGAGCACAGACTTAATAAAATAAGATCCTTTGAGACCGGGTGCTGGGGTTCGTTGGTCCTGTAGGTCCACAGGTCTGCACGGTGGGGTAATTGCCTCTCTTCGCGTGGCTGTCCCAACTTTAAAATTTGCAAGGCTCCTCGGAAAGCTTTCATTTCATAATTCTTCGAAAAGCATTGGCTGCGTTTTACTCTTCTCAGTATTCTTTTTCTTTTCTTTGAGTGGTTTGCAAATTCATACGTTGTAATAGTCTTACATTGATCAGTGATTTAAAACTTACATGTGTCACTTTAGAGTTACCCTAGATTTTATTGCATACATATACTAATGAGATGCTTCTTTAGTTCTGTTTTTAATTGATTAACAAAACTATTTCTGTATCAATCAGGAAGGTCAAGCTGTCTAGAATTGTTTTGAACAAAAAGTAAAAAAAAAAAAATCCTTTCTTCTGCTCCATTCATTTCACTTCCTAGAATTAATAGATATGAACAGTTTCTTGTGTCTTTCCAGATTTTTTTCTGATATTGAAAACATATACATATGCATTTTTTAAAGCAAATATTTATTGAGTCATAGGGAAGTAAATAAGATACACAGTGTGTTTCTCTAGAGAAATTGATATGTTGATGGCCCACACATAGAATTGGATACATAAGATTTTTTGTGATCTTAGATAAATTATAAGGTACCTACTGTTAAGTGACTTGCTTTTCTTTTCATTTAACCATGTATCTTGCAGATATTCCCCAGACGGACCATGTGGCTTATTCCAAATGCGCTTGCTGGGAAGGGTGGGCGTGTTTTAAATGTTGATATGGCCACACTGTCCTGTGAAGGTGTATTGGGTTCTATAGTGACCCCTGGATAGGAGAGGACACATTTTGCCAGTGATCCTGCTAGTGCTCGCTATTAACAGTCCTTTACATTTTAATCAGAGCAGTAAAATATATAGGTAAAATTCCTTTTATAGTCACTCATAAATTCTGCCATTCAACCTCTTCAAAAATTTTCAGACTATTTATTTTAGGAACAAGATTAAAATGCAAACTTATTTAAATGGGCCTCTGGGAGGTTATTGGCACCTTGGATAATAATATAACAGTAGTTATATAGAACTTTATAACTCACAAATGATCTTCTGTTGCCTTCACTTTTTTTTTTTTTTTTTTTCTTTTTCTGGCCACACCCAGAGCATATGGAGGTTCCCAGGCTAGGGGTGGAATCGGAGCTGTAGCCACCAGCCTACACCACAGCTACCGCAACACAGAATCCGAGCAGTGTCTGCGACCTACACCACAGCTCAGGGCAATGATGGATTCTTAACCCACTGAGCAAGGCCAGGGTTCGAACCTGTGTCTTCATGGATACTAGTTGGGTTAGTTACTGCTGAGCCACAACAGGAGCTCCCTGTCTTCACTTTTTTGGACTTTTTGTTATGGGAAAAATGTTAAAACACACAAAAGTGGAGAGAATGGTCTAATGAATCCCTCCGAATCCATCTTCCAGCTTCCGTATTGCCTTCTCATTTGAGCAACTCACTAGCTGAGGGGGGAGTGAGATTTGCTGCAGTTTCTACTTCCCAGTTGAAGGTCACGTAGCTGGGAGTGGTAGGGCCACGGGCTGACTTCAGACCCCCCCCCCCCCCATCGTGTTTGTTTGCCATTGTGGTTGCTTATGTGATTTGCAGGGTTAAAGTCATCAGCTTTTCTTAAAGATTATTCCGTTTTCCGTCTTTTAAATGTACTGGGGACGTTATGCAGAGCATCAGTGATTGCTCTCTCAGCCCACCTCACTGGGTTTTTGTTTTAGAAGAGACGCTCCAGCAGGCAGGTGAAGAGAAAGCGGTACACCGAAGACTTGGAGTTCAAGATTTCCGACGAGGAGCCCGATGACGCAGACGCCGCGGGGAGAGACTCCCCCTCCAACACCTCCCAGTCCGAGCAGCAGGTGGGTGCCCAGGTGTGTGCTGCGTGGTTGCAGCGGGGATCCCAGAAGTTGGGTGGAGGCGTTGGCGGACTCTGTGCTGGGAATGTTCACCTTGTGTGGGTGAGCGTGCTGTGGGAAATGAGTTGTTTAGGAGGATCTTTCAAAAAGCCCTGTTCACTGAAATTTATTTTTGCACAAGCCTGTGATATGTAATTTGACACAGTTTTGGAGAATTAATGGTCTGTGATGAGGAAGAGTCGGAGGGAGCTAGGATGCAGAAGGCGGAATCTACCTCTGAGAATTCAGGACTGTAGCTTCTGGGACTTTAATAAACCACTCAAGCTTGTCTCCTGCTGTTAGGCACCGTAAGAGCCCCTTTATGAAATTACTGCCTTGTAGTACTCAGCAGGGCATACTTTATTCTCTGTGCAATGTAAATGATGGATAAAATAGTTTGTATAAAATATGGGTAGTAATGGGGGATTGATTATTGTGAATTTTTTTTTAAAGCCCTCTTCTTACCACTACTGGGCTTTAGTTAACAAACGGGTAACCCATTGGAAAATGTATTAAATGGCAGTTTTGTCTTTTATTTGGTAATTTGCGCTCTGTTAGGTTGTTATATAAGGTTTTATGTGACCTCCATAGATAAAAGCTGCCTACAATAACAGAGTGATGAGTATATTTACCCCATGGGTCCAGATGAGGAAAAGTTATGTCTTTGACTGCATCATGCAGAGATCATTTTCTCTTGGCAGCTGGAGTTTCTGAATGCTCTTTGGCTTTAGGGACCCATGCTAGTCCACGTAATTAAACCACGTAATCAAGAAGTAATAAACACAGATCTTCCTTTTGCCTTTCAGCCGAGGGAGATTTTGGTTCTTTTCAGTCGCATTTCGCACTGGTGCCTGTACCTGGTGATTTAAAGGGTGTGAACGCAAAGGGTGTGGAGGGAGGTGCAAACGAGAATGATTTCTTGCTCTTAGAGCTTAGCATGAAATGAATGTTTTCCCTTTGGAAATTCATTCCTCCTACCTTATCTTTCAGGAATCTGTTGACGCAGAAGGTCCAGTGGTAGAAAAAATCATGAGTAGTCGTTCTGTAAAAAAACAGGTAAGCACCATTTGGAGTTATCAAAACCTATGGTGTATGTATTACTCTTAAATTATTTTTTGTTTTATGATTTCCTTTTTAAAAATTTCACTATGGTAAAATTCAACTTCTGGCACTGTTTCTAATCCTGTCTGCTCTATTAGTCCTACTTAAATCTTTGGGATATTCAGCCCAAATGAAAGTTTATCCAACAATCCATGCTTTATGACCCCATTTAGAGTAGGCAAGAACACGAAAGTCTTAAAAGAAATGTTCAGGACTCTTACCTTTTTCATAAGTATTATTCATTAAAAAATAAATATGAATTCATTTACCTCTCATCTCTCTTGGGAAGGTATTCCCTCCCCCCGCCCCACCCCCCGCACCATGAAAACTCTGTCATTTTAGCAAGTAGATGTTTTCTCATACTTTTCATAACATTTTTTCCACATGCAATTAAGATATTCATTAATATTTTTTTGTTAAAGTGCAGAAAATACAGAACTATTTTCAGTGTGATTTTTGAAGATCGTATGACTTATCCTTCCAAATTATTCAGAATTCATGTTGATCTGCAAAGGTGAGCTCTAAGTACCTGCCACTAGCCTGGTGACCTTGTCACTGTGGTACACGTATACCCTGCGACAACAAAGTCTGGGAACACTGCATCTCCTTTTATCGATGCAGACTCCCCGTTTCCTCCCAGCCATTTCCCTTCTTACCCAGTTTCGGAAAATGCTTCGGCTTGGGGAATCACATAGACATGCAGGTGCATCTCCTTATTCCATCAGACAGTGTTAGGTGTCTCTAGAAAATGGTCTCCTTTACGGATAGGTCTCTGTCTTCTAGTCTGGATCATGGTGAAACGCTGAGTTGCTTCTTATTTGTTTTCAAGGTGGGTGGAAGTATCGCCTCATTGTTTTGACATGTAAAATAAGTTCTTTTAAAAAACGTAAAGGGGATACAGAGCTAACTTGCAGTGAGAGAGACGAGCAGTGGAGGAATCATGGGGCTTCAAATGAGCTCCGGGGTTTATCAAACAGGAAACCTTCACTGTTAAGTACTATCTAGTGATCCTTGAAAATGCTTTGGCAGCAGCAGTAAACGCTTTACCTTTGCCCCAATACTGTTTGCTTTTCTATTGTATTATTCAAAGTGTAGAGTTTTATCAGAAAATACAACTCTGGTCCTTCACAAACGTAATCAAAAGCAACATGTCAAGATGTTTTCAGATGGTGAGTTGGGCGTAGGGGTATGTGGAGTGGTTACCTGGTGACTCTTTGAACGTGAGGATTACATTTCTGTTGAATTGAGTGTAAAACCTCGACGAAATTTCCCACCTGTTCAGGCAGAAACGAGCCCTCTTTAACTAATTAGAAGGGTTGCATTTTTGTCCCTCTAATGACTCTAGCCCTGTTAATTTGCGAATTGTAGATATGTGGCACAATTTAAGTACTCGATGTACTTTAAAGAATAATCCCCTTCACTGAATTGAAGTGACTTGTTTGGGTAGATAACCTGTGGTTTGGATGGGGTGTGTTAATTTTCATTCAATTGCTTGTGCTTCCTCAGGCACGCCCAGCGGGTTTGGGGGCTGCAAATCATAATTAGCTCTATTATTCAGAGCTACTTAGACTACGCATGATGTGGGGCATTGCTTTTCCTTTCTGCTTTGCCCACTTTGGGGCTTTATTTTCCTTCCTCCTTCCCTTTAGAGATAGGTACCCACACTTTAGGAAGAGGTATTCCTACCATTGACAGATGACCAGCCTTATCTCATCACAGGAGATTAAAAATCACTATAATTGTACACAAGGGTGGAACATTTAGAGTTGGCGAATTTTAGGCTGGAGAAAATTAATGGAAAGTTTCACCTGGAAGGAGAGCCGTGCCATGAGGTAGGATTTAAAATAGGAAAGAGGGCTGGCTCCCATTGACTTGCTTGTAGATGACCGGAATTTCATAAGGAGCCATAAAAAAACCATTAGAAGCTCGCCAATATTAGCAGGCAGTAGCTTTTTAAACTGCTCATGTTCTCGCAATGGTTACTTTAGTTATCAGCTTTAGTAGCATTGGAGGAAAATGTGGCAAAGAGAAACAGAAGGAAATCTGAGATTTTCCTGTGGATTCGAGCTATGCCTGCTGGTCTGTTTCCTATTACCATGAATAATTGAAGAAGCAGCCTGGAGAAGGTGCCTTTGTCTCCCCCTGCAGCACTATGGAAACTGGCTCTGGCTCTCAGAGCCTCTCCAGAGTGGTGCTGACACATAGTGGGGACTCACTGGTTTGCAAATCAGCTGACCTCATCATTGTAGCCTCGGAAGGGTCATCCCTTAACGATGGACGAACCTCCCTGACCCGGCCCCTTGTGTTAAACAGGGATGGCTCAGGCATTTCTGTTATTCTAAACCCCAGTGAGTGTGTGTGAGAAGGGACCTCGGTGATAACTTGTATTTGAATTTCGAGGTAGATTTAAGAATGGACTTACAGATTGCATAAAGGGTGATTCTCTTGTTTTCCACATCTAGTCCTATGTAGAGCCTTCTCCTTTGAGTCACCTGTCTTTGGAGGGCAAACAGTTCAAACCCTTTTTGTATCAGAAGGTTAAAACATGTTTTGCAAGTGAATTCTATATTAACATGTCCTGTTTTCTTCCTGGGTAAACTCTGATTTGGTATCTTGGGTAGAACATACAGTAGGTTGGGCCAGACGTAGGAATGGATTCATACCTTTGCTTTATTGATAACCTTTATCAAGGTGCTTTCTCATTCTTGTGTGTGACTTACCAAAATTTCCACCTTTTCCACGTAGTTTGGCTTTGTTTCTCCAGTGTGACTGCTTAATTTAGTAATAGGATGCTTGTGAAAGGTCATACATTCTTTCAGGGTACAGGCCGATCGTTTGCTGAAGGGCTGTTTTTGAATCCTCCAAGTGACTGGAGGAGTGGATTTAGTGTCTGGTCTAGGTTTCTGTTTCGGGTGGGACAAGTATGGCTCAATATGTTTGGAACTTTTGATTTCATGGGAATAATGAGGATTTTGATAGACTACTTTGGGAGTCTAATGAAAAGATACGCATTACTTTAGAGGGCTTTCAAATTTAATGGTAACTGTCCTGGAAATAAATTTGGGTGTTCTGCGTGCACATACGTGTGTGTAGAATAGTGCCTTGACCCGGTTTTTCATTGGATACAGCCATTATAGAAAGACTTTGGGATACTGGAGCGGGGCATAGGGGCTGGGACTGTTTTCAGCTATCACCAGTCTGGTCAAACTGACTGCCATTTAGTGAAAAATTAAAATGTTGCTCCTGAGGGCTTTCGAATTCATGTACTTGTGTCGATTGTTTTGCTGTTGGTTAAGCAGAAGAGGCCAATGAGATCGTATTTATATGAAACGAAGGGCAAAAGAGCTCCGCTTACAGTTCTGGGGGTTAAGAACTGTGGTTGGTTAAACAAAGCACAGACATCGAGAAGAAATCGATTCCGGGACAATCCTGCCCCAGCTCCAGGTGCTCCTAAGCAGGTCTGACGGCAGCCCCTCAGACCGCCCCGGCCCCTCCTGTTGCACGTCTGCGCAGCCCATCCCCAGAGAAGCTGATCATGGCAGGGAAGTGTGGGTGTCAGTGAGAGTCAGGGCAGACAATGGATAGCTCCGAGAACCAGAGCTTTTTGGAGCAGAATTGAGACAGAGTGGAAACCATCTCTCTGTTCACTCTATGTGCTTTGATGCCCACTTAGAAGTTACAGACGGGTGAGACCATTTAGGATGAGGTGGAAAGGACGGTATGGGAGAGAAATCCAGAAGAACGAAATCAGGAAATGATAGAGCATAGACATGACAAAGCTTGGATTTCTTACTCCCTCAAAGGAACTTAATTTCGAAAAACCCTTTCAGAATTGAAAGAAATAGAATTAGCAGCAAAAACAGTAAAATCAGCAGACCAGATATTTGACTTCAATTTGAATTTCATGATAGGCTATGAGAAGCATCACAAGACCCAGGCTCATCCTGGCTTCCCATTTTCCCTGACTGTCTGCTAGATTACCTTTGCCTTTCTAATAGAATCTCCAGTTCTGTACCAAGATAATGTCTTGAAATGGTTGCTGAAATGTGGGAGTGGACTGGGGTAATATTAGGCTAGAAAAATGTAAGGTGGGTCATAGATGGATTGTTGCTTGAATGGACCAGAATTTACTTGTACAGCAATTGCAGGTTTCTGTTGCTGGCTTTTGAATGCATCCAGCAGACATTTCTTTTCATTTGGGCCAGTTGAAGTCTGGGGCGCTGAAGATTTCTGAATACATTGGTTTAAGAAGCTGCTCTGTGGTTATGACCATTTATAGACCTTTGGGGGCAGAATCGGTTATTCTTGGGTTTTGGCCACACTCCCGAACATCCTTTCTTCTTGTTGGTGATCTCTAGGCAGATGGAAAAACGGTTTAAAGTTTAGGTTTAACCAATACGCTTGAGAATTTTAAAGAAGGGTTCCAGTTCACCATCTCTGACAGTAGTTTGAAGATCAGGGATTGAGGGTAATCCTAGTCTCTTTGAACAGATGCTGTGCCAGTCTGTCATCCAGGAGACGTCTCTGCTCCTTTGTTGGGCCTCTGTCGTGTTCCAACTTGCCTTAATTTTCTCCGCAGCATCTCTGAGGCAGCTTAGCAGCCAAATGTGACCCTCAAGGCAGGTGCTCTTGTAAGAGTGTAAAAGCCATCTCGAAACATCTGTAAGTGGTGTTTCTGTTTTACATCCCTGATTTATCTGATCAAATGTTCCAAAAGAAAATTACACATTACGATTTGTTTAACAGCCTAAAACCAAAAAGGGGGGGGGGGATTGAAAGAGATGCTTAAAATATCACATGTCCGGGATCTTCGGCAGACACTACTGTAGGCAGGAGCAAGGGAGATACTGCAGATAATCTCGCCGCGGAACTCTCGACTGGGCTGATGCGTCATGATTTTAACCTGACCTCAATGTAGTATTTGGAGTGTTAATTTTATTTGGCTGCGATGTGTGTGAGACATCTTGTCTGAGAGATTTTTAATTGTACCATTGAGTAAAACTAAAACTGTGAATAGTGATGCACTGAAATTACAGCCCAGGAACAAGGTTTACTTTTATATGGTTTCTTGTTTAGAGTTATTAACTATATGGAGGAATAAATGTCTTTTAAATATTTTAAAACATTACAAAACCCACAATGTAAAGTTGCCATGAGGCAGCCAAAAATAATCCATATGGCATTCAGGAGAGCAGTTGCTAATTGGCTGCTCCCTGAGAAAATGGTACGCTTGGCGTCTACTTAGCACTGTGGGTTTGGCAGAGAGCCACGTTTGGGGTCAGGTTGTTGTGAATGAAGCTGCGTGTGGTTAGGGAGGAGTTAAAATGATTCATGTCTGCGAAGCCGGAGCTCGTGGGTAGAGCGCATGGTCTGTCCTCGTCCCCCTGGCCCCCCACCAGCTCACAACGTGCTCATCGTTCCAGAAACCTCCTACACGGCTTTTGTGATGGCTCTTTGTGTCCATATGGGAGTTCATCGTCACTTTCAGAACATTCTAGTAGATGGTTTCAAGTATGTGCCTGAAATTTCCTTTTGTTGCAGAAGGAATCTGGAGAGGAGGTGGAAGTTGAGGAGTTCTACGTGAAATACAAAAACTTGTAAGTAGACTCTGTGTGTGTGTGTGTGTGTGTGTGTGTGTGTGTGTGTGCGTGCACAGGCGCGCGCGTGTATGCGTTTGTGTTTTCTTTTAAATGGGGGCATATACTTTCAAGGAACCAAATTAAAAAGTAATTGGGAACTTTTTTTTTTAAATTGGCAATTGGGAAATTTTGGTTTATTTATGGTTTACGTAGTGGCTTGGAGACGGTTGCCTACTAACATATCTTTGATGTTTTATGATTTTATTTTTCTGCAAAACATGTAATTGGTACAAAGGTTGACTAGCTTTTGTGTATAACCGAGGCATTCTTTTTAGAGAAGATTAAAAACTCATATGATAATAGAAGAGTGAGGAAAGTAGTATCTGCCTGTCCTCTGAGAATGAATTTTGCTCTCTGGGCTCAGCCTCCCCACCCTCATCATTCCCCAGGATGCCTGGCACTTGAGAAGAGAACTCTGCTCTCAGGTGAAGGCTCTAGAAAATCGTGGTATCATTCACATTTGGAAATGCAGCAAGCTATCATTTTGTTGGTCTGCTTTTATGTGTAACTTTCGCTTAGTGAATTTGAATTGCATAACTTTCAAAAAACTGAATCAGAACTGCCTTGAGTTGTTGTTCTAATTGTAGGTGGAGGCAGGATACTAGGACCAAAAACACTTGGATGACGAGCAAGTGTAGTTTTAACCATCAGTTGTCATCCTACTGAGGAAGACTGAGGCTGTTTTCTAACCTGAATGACAATCACAGAACAAGGACAAAAATATATATATACACACACAAAACCGAATCACTGTGCTATATAACACACATCTAAATTATGTGTTGTATAAATTATATAAATTTTATAATTTTCAGATTATTTTTCCTTAGTAGGTATTAAAAATATTGAGTATAGTTCCCTGTGCTATACAGTAGGTCCTCGTTCATTATCTATTTTATATAAAGTAGTGTGTATCTGTTAATCCCAAACTCCTAATTTATCCCTCCCACATCCTATTCCCTTTGGTAACCATACCTTTTTTTCCCCCTGTGTCTGTGGGTCTGTTTCTGCTTTGGAAATAAGTTTACTTGTATTTTTTTTTTTTAAAGATTCCATATATAAGCAATATCATATGATATTTGTCTTTCTCTGTCTGGCTTACTTTACTTAGTATGATAATCTCTAGGTCCATTCATGTTGCTACAAATGCAAATAGCATTATTTCATACTTTTTATGGCTGAGTAATATTCCACTGTATGCATGTGTATGTATATGTATATATGTGATGTGTATATGTATACATACACATACCCCACATCTTCATAAATTCATCTGTCAGTGGACATTTAGGTTGCTTCCATATTTTGACTATTGTAAACAGTGTGCTACAGTGAACATTGGGGTGAATGTATCTTTTTGAATTAGAGTTTGTCTGGATATATGCCCAGGAGTGAGATTGCTGGATCATATGATAACTCTGTTTTTAGTTATTTAAGGATGTACCTCAAGGAAAGGAACTCAAGTACCATATTAATAAGTTCTGGGGTTTAAAGAGAGGCTTCAGGGAGCCATCAAAACAAGCCTAAGAAAATGTACCTTACCCTAGAAAATAAAAGCACCAGTGTCCTGGTTTCTGTCATTCCACCTTGTTGCACTTGGTACTGTGTTAGTTATCAGATGCATTAAAAAAAAAAAAAAAAAAAGTTCCTGTTGTAGTGCAGCAGTAACAAACCCAGATAGTATCCACCAGGACTCGGGTTCGATCCCTGGCCTTGCTCACTGGGTTAAGAGTCTGGCGTTGCCGTGAGCTCTGGTGTAGGTTGTAGACGTGGCTCCATCACATGTGGCTGTGGCTGTGCCTGTGGCGTAGGCTGGCAGATGCAGCTCTGAATTGACCCCTAGCCTGGGAGTCTCCATATGCCACGGGTGTGGCCCTAAAAAGACAAAAACAAACAAAAGATGTGTTTTGACGTTTGTGAGCAAAACCTTTCACTGGGTTAAAAGATGAAGGAATATCTTATCAGTGTTAGAGTTCAATGAAATGGAAAATGCTCCATAAACATGAGGTGTTGTCATCATTTCATACTTAGAGCGTGGTGAGTTTACGCAGGTAGAAGTGATGCATGTGCCATGGTTCATATAGTCTTACAAAGAGAGTGGGAAGGGCAGATAGGAGGAGACAGCAAAGTAAGCCAGAAGGAGAGAGTTCTCTGGATTTATCAAATCAGACTCATAGCAAAGAAATGTAAGTATCAAGTGCCGAGAAACGGTACCACTAGACAAGCATCCATTGCAGTCAGTATGTGGCAGTGGGGCCCGGGGTGCTTGAGGGTGGAAACAGCACCTTTAGCCTGTTCACAGCCCCAGTGGAGTGTCCAGTGTCCCTGCCCAGCCAGGGGACACGAGTCACCCTTCACCAGTCATGTGAGATGAGGCAAAAGCAGTGCTAGAAAATAGCTTTCCTTTCTGATATTGTTGAAGTCTAAGGGAAGTTAGAATTTCCATAAAATTAAATACTTTTTGGTTAACCTTTTCTTTTGACATAACTTCAGATTTATAGAAAAAATTGCAAAAATAGTACAAAGAATTCCTGCTTATAATTAAAAAGTGTCCTGTGGAAAGATACTTTGAGACTATTAAATGTGATTGTGGTTGGTGATTTACCAGTTTCACTGTTTTTTCTAAATTTATTGGTTGGGTTTCTACTGTAAGGCAGAGCTTTACCTCCTTATCCACCTGCTTATTCCTAGCTGTGTAGACTTGGGGAGTCTTTTTTTTTTCAGTGGATCATAATCTCTTACTGTAATATCATTGTTTCCTTGGCTTACATTATCCCAGACCTGGCCAGTGGGAGCCCCTCGTGCTGTCTCCTCCCTCCTTTCACCTGCGCTCACCCTTCTTGGAGCATTCCTTAGTTTCTGGCACCTGAGGATGCTCCTAACTCGTCTTGCAACTTCCCTGTTCAAGTCCTAGAGTCATTCATTTCTCCAAGGAGCCTTGGTTCTTTTTACTGGAGAAGGGCATTTAGAAGCCAAGATTTGGGTACTAGGTGTGCTCATTGCCACGTGGGAGTCATTGCTTCCATGCTTCTCAATGGATGGGGCTAGGAAGGGTGTGCACAGATGTGTGTATATGATACATATGTATGTATGACACCTATAAATACATAGGTTCCATGTAATACATATGTCCCATGCACCTCTACCTACCTACCTACCTACCTATAACGAAAAACAATGCTTTTATAATACTTCAGCACCACAGGATTCATTCTATTCTTTCTCCTTTAAATATTAATAACTCCCCCTTTGCAGCTAAAAGAAACCTCACTCTTATTATCCGTAATGTTTTCTTGTCAATCATAGAATATACAGGAAGTGGTTTCAGAATTACTGGACCATATTTCTGTGAAAAAGAAGCCTGCTAAATAGAGTTCATTCAGTATTTGTTTAGAGTTTTTTGTCTTTAGCCTGATGCTGTAGAGGCTAAATACTTTTTTCAACATATCCTCAGGTTGTTTCTTCTCCTCCTCACCCCATCCAGTGTGATTGTGTTATTTACTGGATTCTCAGTTTGGTGCATCTCTTTCTGTTTCTATTTGTATCTCATTTTAGCCTGCACCCCATTCTTGTTGAGGTTTTTTGTTATTTTTTTTTTCCCTCAAATTCATGAAACATGGTTCAAAAGCCAGAACTATACACAAAATGATACCCCAAGAAGTGCAATCCTCCCTTTCTTTCTACCCTATCCCTGCTTCTCCGTCTCATTGATCCCAGATTTATCCTTCCTATAATTTTTGGTGTGAATGTGCAGATAGATAGATCTTATGTATTATTTCCCCTTCTTTCTTAAACACAAAAGAATAGCATACTCTCAGTACATGTTTGCACTTTGCTTTTTTCCTCATAATTCTGTCTATACTAAGTTACTCAACATCAGTTCAGACGGTCTTCTTCATTCTTTGTTACAGCTGCGTAGTACTCCATTGTACTGCTGTGTCTAGCTTATCCACCCAATTTCCTATGCATGTGAACATGCAAATGGCTTCTGGTACTTTATAGTTACAGATAATGCTGTGGTATATAGTCTCGTGCCTGAATATTTTCAAATCATTGGAGGCAGAGCTTCAGGGTAAATTTTATTTATTTATTTATTTATTTATTTATTTTATTTTTTTGCTTTTCAGGGCTGCACCTGTGGCACATGGAAGTTCCCAGGCTAGAGGGCGAATTGGAACTGCAGCTGCCGCCCTATGCCACAGCTACGGCAATGCCAGATCACGAGGCCGCATCACATCCATGCCAGATCCTCAACCCAGTGAGCGAGGCCAGGGATCAAACCCTCACCTCCAGGGATGCTAGTCAGGTTTATAACCCATTGAGCCACAATGGGAAATCCAGAGCGAACTTTTAGATTGGGGCTGCTAGATCAAAAGGCTCGATCAATAGGAGTTCCTGTTGTGGCACAGCAAAAATGAACGAATCCAACTAGGAACCATGAGGTTGCGGGTTCGATCCCTGGTCTCACTCAGTGGGTTAAGGATCCGGCATTGCCGTGAGCTGTGGTGTAGGTTGCAGATGTAGCTTGGATCTGGCATTGCTGTGGCTGTGGTATAGGCCGGCAGCTGTGGCTCTGATTAGACCCCTAGCCGGGGAACCTCCAAATGCTATGAGTGTGGCCCTGAAAAGACAAAAAGACCAATTAAAAAATAAATAAATAAATAAAGCGTACATATATGTATGTAGTTCTGTTAGATTTTGCCCAGTTCTCTTCTGTAATTGTGTCAGTTTGCGGTCCTTCCAGGACCTATTTCCTCACCACTTTTTCCAGTGTAATGTGTTTTGTTTGTTTGTTTGTTTTGTTTTGTTTGCATTTTGTGGAAAATCGTATTTCAGTGTAGTTTTAACTAGCATTTTCTTTTATTGTGAGTAAGGTGGAACATCTTTATAAGTTTAATGGTCAGTTTTGTATCATGTTCTGTCAGTTGTCTGTATCTTTTGCCCATTTTTCTATTGTGCTTCCTTCAATTTTTAGCAGTTCTTTATAAACATTCTTTTTAATCCTCAGTCTCTGTTCTATGTTGCAACTGCCTTTCCCCAGTTTCAGTTGTCACTTATCTTTATTTATTGCTGTTGATTGCAGTGTAAGTTTAAAAACTGTTTTGTGTGTTTAGATTTGTTAACCTTTCACTGGGTTTAACTTTAGAGTCACAGTCAGAAAGCCTTTTTGAATACTCTGGTTAAAGACGAATTGGCCATATTTTCCTCTAGCTCTTGCCTGGTTTGATTTTCTGTATTTAGACGCTTGATCCGGTTGTTGTTTACTGTTGTATATGGTGTAAAGCCTGACTCTAATTTTATTCTTTTCCAAGTATTGTTGTTCCAGCACCATTATAAAAATGTCCATCTTTGCTTCAATAATTTGAGATGCAGCCTTTATCATGAACTAAAGATAAATATTTATTTGGATCCATATCTGTACTTTATTTTAATCTTTTGATCTGCCTGTGTCTTCATGAGTCAGTAGCACACTGTTTTACTTATAGAGGCCGTATAGCATGTTCTAATACCTGGTTTATCTAGTTTCCCCAAGATGTTTCCCTTTTAATGTTTTCCTGGATGTTTTTCCATGTTTTTTCTTTTTTTAATTTTTGGCCATACCCATGGCATGTGGAAGTTCCCGGGCCAGGGGTCAAACCCTCGCTGCGGCTGTGACCTGTGCCATGGCTGCGGCAATGCCGGATCCTTAACCTGCTGCACCACATGGGAATTTCCATGTTTATTCTTATATGTAAGTCCAGTATTAACTTGTCTATCTCCATTAAAATAGTTGTTAAAATTTTCACTTACATTAAGATAAATTACAAATTTATGATGTTGAGTCATGCTATCTAAAAACAAGCACATCTTTTTAATTGGTTCAGTTTGATTTTTTGTGTCTTTTAGGAGGGTTTTAAGTGTTTCCTGTACAAGTTTCACACACTTCCGATTAAATGTATTGCAAAGTATTTGGACTTTGTCGATACTATAAAAGTGGTTTTCTCTAACATTTTATCTTCTAACTGGTTCTTGTTTGCGTGAATGAAGACAGTTGACTTCTCTATGTTATTACTTTTGTATCCTGCCACATAACTGAATTTTAAGTGAATCATTTTATTATTCGAGTTAGTTTCCTAATTGATTCTCTAGGGTTTTCCAGTTACGCAGTCATATCCTACAAATCGAGACAGTTTTACTTATTTTCTAATTAGTACGCCTCTTGTTTTCTCTCATCTAACAGCTTTGGCTGATGCCCTGCCTAGGAGATTGGGTGGTCCTGGAGATAGTGGGCATCCTTGCCTTGTTTCTGATCCTAGTGCAGAAGCCTGGGGTTTTTCTCCATTTAGTTAAGGCCGAGTCACATGACTGAAAATTTCATCCCAGTTTACAAAAGGGAGAGCGGGCCTGGACCCAGCTGCTGAAGTGCCTGCGTCCGCCTCGTGGCCACCCCGGGACCGCGTTCCAGGCCTGCCCACCTTGGCCAACACAAGAGTGCCCACTGCCCACGTACCCTTTTCTGTCCATTAATTGAGAGACTGGACTAGGTTATTTTCTAAAATAGTATTTGGTTTGGATTATAACAGTATTACATATTATTTATTGAAAAATTGGAAAATACAAGTTGAAAGTAGAAAATAAAATGTTTGTGGTTTCACCACCCAGATAATTACTAACCTTTTGATGCATTTGCATCTAGTCTCTTGTGTGTATGTGTATACAGGGTTTCTGTTAAATTCAAATCTATGTGTGGCACATGTATTTAAAGTCCTTATCTGCCTCAGTCAATTGTAGAAGGACTAAACTGGCCCAACCTATGAAAATGTCCATTAGATGTTACATAAATAAAAAGGATGTGATAGTTAATGTCCGAAGACTTTTCCATATCATTCATCCTTTTTTGAGAGGTTTTATAGTAGTGGCTGCATAATTTCTGAGAGTTAGTAGTCCTTTGATTTTGAAAGCACCTCTTTTTTCTTAATGTCATCACCAGAAAGGGGCATAAGAGTTGAGGCTGTTGGAGGGCAGGGAGAGGATGATGGTATGAACAGATATTGAAATACCAAAGGGAAGTGTGTCGGAGGTAGCATAAACATTGCTTACGTACCTGTGAGTCTCGGGGATGAGAAAGGAAGGTGAGGCGTGCTCCGTCAGGGTCAGTTTGGAGAAGACAGTGCATGCTCGGGGTGGGCTGGGGGTGAGTCCGAGGGGCGGGACAGGGCGAGGAGTGGGTCAACATTAGGAGTGAAGAATTCATGAGGGACCCTAGGATATCATCTCAGAGCTCCTGGAAGAATCAGCCGGAAGAGGGGGCTGATTGGGAGCCGATTTTAGGGGCTTGGGGCAGGTGTTCGGAGAGCCGTTGGGCCTCCTTTTCTGCCCTGTGGCTCTAGAAGGAGGAAGTTAGGATTACCTTGGCTGTTTTAAACACGAATTCCTTCAACTTGACAAAAACGTTTTATTTCCCAATTAATGATAAAAGGCTCAAAACAAATCCATAATTAAGGCCACCCTGTAGCGCTAATGGTTCTGTATTGAAGTGTAACCCATTCACTCATGAAAACAGCTTGTTATTAGGTCCTTTTTCTTTTTTAGTGGGAACTGGTAAGAGTTTTAGTAAGGGAGCTGAAGGCTCAGGACAGAAGGCATCTTTTAGGCATTGTTACTCATTTTCTTCTCTCATTCTCAAACATTAGTAGGTATGTTGAATGTGGCTCAGCTTCTATGAGTAATTAAACAGGTTATTTTGTTATGACCTGTTTAGTTGAATAATTAAACAGGTTATTTTGTTATGACCTGTTTAGTTGGTTTTTTGGGGGAATGATAATGAACATGTGTAATAAAGGATTAATTATTTTCTGCCTGTTTCAAGTATATTATTTTATTCTTTTAGCTCTTATCTTCATTGTCAATGGGCATCTGTAGAAGATCTGGAAAAAGATAAGAGAATTCAGCAAAAGATTAAACGATTTAAGGCAAAGCAGGGCCAGAACAAATTCCTTTCAGAGGTATGAACAACCTGGTTAATTTTCTAAAGTACTAACATTATTAAAATGTTGTGAATTTTGAATATCTGGTCAGCAAATTATTAAGAAAAACTAGTTTGCCTCATTTGGTGCTGTTACTTGCATATTGGTAACTGGTTATTGCTAAAATAATTTGTAAACAGGAAATTTCTCATTCTTCCTGTTGCTTAGTCTAGAAGATACTGGTCCTTAAGATATTATGTGGAAATATGATGGTGTGATTAAATCTTGTAATGAAAGTACAGCTAGTAGACAGTGAAAAAAGTCAGTAGACAAAAGTTCTTTTAAGATCTAGCAGGTTAAAAACTCGACAGTACGTATTAAGTAAAAGCTCTAGGATGTAAAAGTTTTGGGGGAAGGGATGCAACAAATTTCTTTTGTTCGGGTCAGTGCTTAATTACTTGAGTTTACGGAACTCATTTTCACAGGTGATGTGCTGTGGTTTAGGGGTTGGTCTGATATCTAGTATCTTTGCCTTGCCCCCTTTAGCCTCAGTTCTCTATCAAGATGGGAAGGTACCCATCCCTGGGGCAGGGAAGAAGGCCTGCACATTTTAAGAAGTGCCAAGTTCCCCTCCAGCTGAATCCATTCCCTTAACGAAAGACTCTCACAGACACTGCCTGGGGTCTCTGGGCTTGTGATCACCAGTGTGGATTCATGTAGGGCCTCAAGCAGATCAAAGAGAAAGCCTCACATTGAAAGATTACACTGGCTGTGACTTACTAGTTCTGCTTTGCATAAAGGAGTTATCAGCTATAAAGAAGTGTGACATTTGATGCAAAATAGTACCTGTTTCACAACCAGCTTCATGCCCCCACCCCTTTTCAGAGACAGGTCAGGGGGTGAGCAGAAGAGTGTTAAGTACTTTCATGTCATAAAGTCGGTCCTTATGATCTCAGGTGACAAGGCTGGGTTCTCCTGGAATCTGATGTTCCTGCCCCCAGAGGCATATAGTAAAATGGGCACTAGGTGGGAGATGAGGCGGAGGTTGTTTTACTGGACCTATTCATCCTCAGCAGTCAGCCCTGAGGGGGCTGGAGCTGCTCAGTGTGACTCATGACTCATGTCCTAGGGAATATTTAGGTGATTCTTTCTTTGAAAGGGCAGTTACTAAGAAAATACTAGGCAGCTATTTTTCATGCCCCTTAATGAAACTAAAGTTCAGTGTTTGTGACATTGGGCAAGTTGAAATCATTAGCTTCCATGTAGAAAGAGGCACCGTGTGTTTTGCTGCTGTTTCTGTGCATCTGTGATAGGAAAAGGCAAGAGTACAATCCACCCCCTTCCCCACCCCAAACCCCCAGTCCTTCAACCCCAGTTCTGTTCATTAAACGTATTTGATGGTGTTTCCTGGAGTCAGATGTAGTTTAGGGACTTGTGCTTGCTCCTAGCTGTGTAGCCTCTGAGTGTGTCTGCGTGACTCACCTATGCCGAGGTTGACATACATTATCTTACTGATAACTTGGCAACTAAAAATCTTAAGTTCTATTCTGAATGTAAGTAGCATTAATTGGGTCTGAGAAGATGATCCAAGAGTTAACAGAGAATACCAGTTCCCTTTTCCTCCCTGCCTTTACACATACACATGCGCACACTCTTCAGGTTTCCCATGATTCTGCTACTTGGGGATTTTTAGTTATGACCGCTTTCTCATTCTCTGTTTCACATTAAGCTTTCTTTAAGTCATTGCAACTAAAATCTCCATTCAAAAGATCATCAGAAATGGAGTTCCCATTATGGCTCAGTGAGTTACAAAGCCGATTAATATCTGTGAGGATGTGGGTTCAATCCCTGGCCTCGCTCAGTGGGTTAGGGATCTGGGATTGCTGTGAGCTGTGGTGTAGGCCAGCAGCTGCAGCTCTGATTTGACCCCTAGCCTGGGGACTTCCATGTGGCTCTAAAAAGCCCATCTCCCCCAAAAAAAGAGATTATCAAAACTGGAAATTGCCTCACACGCATGGTGATGTAGATGACTTGCTCGAAGGATAAACGTATTTAGGAGTAAAGTTAGGAATTTTAATTTAGCAGTGAAAGGTCCTGTTAAAAACAGCTTGTTTTAGAGCTCTTATAATCAAAACCTAGTTTATGGAAAGTTTCAGTGTTTATACAGTATATGAATAATACATAGATATTTTGTACCTAAGTCTAGATGCTTTGACAAAGCCAATGCATTTAATATATTAACATTTTAAATTAATCGAACATTTCAGTGATTTTTGTTTGTTTGTTTTTGTTTTTTTTTTTTTTTGCCTTGCTCATGAACACTAGATAAAGGCCTGAGGCAGTTAAAACACTTTCTGGTATTTCTGATTTTGATCAAAATCCACAGTTTAAAGCATTTAAACTGGGTGCTTTAAGTGGGCCCAGAAGCCCCGAGAATGTTTATTATCCTCAAGCCAACTCTGACTGAACTGCTTTTCACCTGCAATGCAGGGGCTACGAACAGTAGCCAAGTGACTTCTAATATGTCTTCGCAAAACATTGTAACACAGTTATATTACTGATGAGTTCATCTCTAGGAACACATAATAATGTCTTTTCTAACTTATCTGACTCCGACCTCTTTAAAGAGGGGCTTAGGCTGTACCTTCTCTTTGAGCTGAATTCTGTTCTTTTACGTGAGATAACTTTGCAGGCAAAGCAGGGTTACTTTACTTTTGTAAAGGCTATTGATATATTGGCTAAATAACCCAATTATTTAAGCCTCATTTCTTTATCCTTAATACTTTTAGCCAAATGCTCTATGTTCAGTACAAATAAATCATTAGAACTCTTAGATTAACGCCAAGACTGTATTCAAATGAGGTACTAATATTGATTGGCAAAGACGACCAAACATCGTAAAGTCTGTTCACACTAAAATATGGAATTCACTGATCTCAGTGTTTCCAGCTTTTGAATAACAATTTTGAATAACATTCTGCAAATGATGCCGTAAAGCATCCGACAACTCCAATAGTCAGGAGGCTTCAAGAGCACTGGCTCTGATGCTTTATTGCAAGCTGCAGTTTCAAGAATGCTAAATGCATCGCATGCCATGAGCCTTTTGGATTGCTCATTAGTGAATTGTAATTTCACACTTCATTTAAAATATTCTTAAACATTCTCTCACAGTAAAAAGGTTTCACACAGTAATTAAAAGACCCAGTTAACAAAGTCAGAGAAATCTGATTTCCTCATGGGGAATGATTTTGCTAAATTGTAGCATTTCAATTAATATAATAGAATTTGCCAGATATAAATTTTGCATTGCCTTGACCCAAAATATTATTGCTTGATGAAAAGTGAAATAGTGTTTACTCTGAGGAGTTAAATAAACATTTTAACTTTTTTCCCTTTGGTATAGATTGAAGATGAGCTTTTTAATCCAGATTATGTGGAGGTTGACCGGATAATGGACTTTGCACGTAGCACGGATGACCGGGGAGAGGTAACAGAAGATCATTTGTAATCAGGGGCGGTGACTCAGACAGCTTATGTGTGTTTATGGAGAATGATCGTGGAATCCTAGATCTCGTCCTGTCAGCGCCTTGGGTTATGATACACTTGGTCTAAATTTAACTGAAATTTATTATATTAGTTTTAGGACTTAATTACAGTAAATATGTTTTATTTTTCAGTCTGAGAGCTTTTTAAAAGAAATCAGTTTTCAATATGAAGCAAATACATTGACATTTTGCATAGTTCCAGATATGATCAATAAGGAATTCAGTATATTTTGGTATAAATTATCATGTAGAGTGAATTTCCCTTATATAGTTAGGATTGCCCTTGTAGCAGAATGAAGTTCAATGTTATTTAACACTGGACATCCTTAGTGATGTTGATGGACTTCACTTAATGTGGTCACAGAGGATAATATAAAATATTTCTTTTTGTGAAATCCCAGCCTTGGCATGCCCATGTTGCTTTTCAAAACCCTGCGAGGTTGTAAAGGGCAGTCGATAGGGCAGTAAGAGTGAAGACAAGTTTATTGACTTCTGAGCATTGTATCTTAGTAAGGATGGCTTCTGTGATCCTTAGCTTCTTCCTGTAAATTAAACTACAGAAAGCGTTTGGTTCTTCCTTGTTCTAGTGGGAGTCTGCAGCAAACTCCCATTTTATTCCAAACTCTGCATCATGAGGTACATGGTGTTTCAAAGACTGTATTTGTAACATAATGTTTACTTTTCCGGTTTTGCTTAGTTGTACTTTAAAAATTTTTTTTTCCTATAGTATATTTACATAGTACAGCAAATGTTTGTAACATCACAACCAGGTCAGTGTACCTTGGTCCTGAAATGAAGATCAACAAACACAGATATTTTCTAGAAGAAAGACAAAGGAAATCCTGTTAATCTGAATTATCCAAAATATTTTTCTCTCCAGTCTTCTGGAGCTCAAGTACATTATTTTAAAGTGATTGGGTTCAAACAGTATCTCTGTAAGAAAGAGGAAGAAATCCTAATAAATTCAAGCCTGTTTCTCATTCTTTAAGACGGTAGCCACCTTAGTAAGTATGTCAACACGCTAGGAGGATTGACCATGTAAGTCTGAATCTGATAACCTGGTGATTGATTCGGATAAGAATAAGGCTCAAATTCAGCTTCGTTATTTACCAGCTATTCCTTTATAAACAAACTTCTTGCCTTTTGAACATTGATTGTCACTGGCTTAGATAAAAATTAATTTGTTCTGGTAAGATTCAGTGTCATTTCCAGTTTAGACCTGAGACTCTGTAACTAAGAGCTGCTTGTTCAGTGGGCATAGTCTTACAGCTTCTGCCAGCTTCCTTTTCCTGCTGCCGGGGTAGCTTCTGTCAGTAATGAAGTGGAGCACGTGTTTTTGCCATGAATCCAATTCTGCTGTGTTTGAACCTGGCCCAGCCTGTGACTCACTACCTGGTGAAGTGGTGCTCACTGCCTTATGAAGACAGCACGTGGGAACTGAGGCAGGACATAGATCAAGCCAAGATCGAAGAGTTTGAGAAGCTGATGTCCAGGGAGCCGGAAACAGAGCGTGTGGTGAGAACTGGCGGCGGCGGAGGGTTTAATTTGAGACTTGCACGGCGGTGCGGTCTTGAGAAACCACTAATGGGATTTCCTATATTTGAAACAGGAGCGACCTCCTGCTGATGATTGGAAGAAATCGGAGAGTTCCAGGGAGTATAAAAACAATAACAAACTCAGGGAATACCAGTTGGAGGGAGTAAACTGGCTACTTTTCAATTGGTACAACATGTACGTAAAGCATGTTTTTCTTCACTTTTCAAAAAAGCCCGTAATAGCTCATTTCCTTTGCAGTTATCAAAAATATTGGATGTAACTCAGCATTTTAACGTGCTATTAAAATTATTTTTTTAAAAAAGCAAACACTGGAAGGATGTTTAGGATTTGTTTACCCAAAAAATATTAATTCGGAGATCAATGGAAATATGTCTTAGAGCGTTTTGTTTGAAAATTATTTTGTTGTATTGAAGAGAACATCAAAGATATGCATTTATGAGTAAAATGGATGCATACAGTTATTTTGTGAAAAGAAAGCACTGTCTAGCATGTGTACTTATTAAAGTTTCTTTGTTTTATTTCCCTCCCAAAGGCGAAACTGCATTTTAGCAGATGAAATGGGTTTGGGAAAAACGATCCAGTCCATTACATTTCTCTATGAGATATATTTGAAAGGAATCCATGGCCCTTTTTTAGTCATTGCCCCATTGTCCACAATCCCCAACTGGGAAAGGGAATTCCGGACCTGGACAGAGTTGAACGTGGTTGTGTATCATGGGAGTCAAGCTAGTCGTCGGACCATTCAGTTGTATGAAATGTACTTCAAAGATCCCCAGGTAACGTGTCACAGGTGGCATTCCTCATGCTTACGTACATCTCCAGGTGTTGGGTGTTAGAGTGGTCTCGGACCTTTGGTGGGGAGATCTAGATTTGCAGAACTGAGAAATTTGCTTTAGATTTCTTACCCAGTTTATGCTTGTATTATACTTCCACATCTTAAGATTACGGCTCTTTCTTTTTTCTTTTTGCTATTTCTTGGGCCGCTCCCGCGGCATATGGAGGTTCCCAGGCTAGGGGTCGAATCGGAGCTGTAGCCGCCAGCCTACGCCAGAGCCACAGCAATGCAGGATCCGAGTCGTGTCCGCAACCTACACCACAGCTCATGGCAACGCCGGATCATTAACCCACTGAGCAAGGACAGGGACCGAACCCGCAATCTCATGGTTCCCAGTTGGATTCGTTAACCACTGCGCCACGACGGGAACTCTGGCTCTTTCTTTTTATAGTTACGGTCACTCTAATTATTAGATTAGCATGAATGACAGTTTCTTACCTTGGGTGACAGCTGAAAATCATTCAGTATGTTGATATGCTCACTTGGTTTATTTTACAAGCCCTCAGAAAAAAGCTAAACAAAATGGAGCAACTAAATGTGAATGGACAGAATATTGTATTATATTTATTATCACTAGAAATAAAAAATATTCGGCGTGTAATATTGACTAGTACATTGAATGAAATACACCCAAAGGGAAGCATGTATACTTGGGCTCAGTAGCAGTCGCTATGATTTTTAACTAATTCTAGTTACCTGGATGCAATTATCCTATGATATTGACAGTGAAGCAGTAGAAATGATGAAGAAGGAAGAATAAATAGTATGTGCTAAAATAGTTTTAAGCTGTAGGCGGTAAATAGAAGTCCTGTAACTGGAAATTGGATGAAGTTTTGTTCTGTTTTGTTAAACATGTCTGTTTACCTTCAGTGTATGTTTTGGCCTATTAAATACTTAAAGGAGAAAAATATTAAAATCTGTTTTGGTATTGATCTTTAGACTTGGGAAATTGTTAGAAGTTCTACCCAGAGTTGAAAGTTTTTTTCATGTTAGCACTTTACAAGTAAACTTCCCATTGTGGCTCAGCGGGTAAGAAGCTGACTAGTATCCATGAGGATGCTGGTTTGACCCCTGGTTTTGCTCAGTGGGTTAAGGTTCCAGCTTGAGGTGTGGGTTGCAGATGTGGCTCGCAGATGTGGCTCGGATCTGGTGTTGCTATGACTGCAATGTAGGCTGGCAGCTGCAGCTCCGATTGGACTCCTAGCCTGGAAACTTCCATATGGTGCAGGCTTGGCCCTAAAAAGAAGAAAAAAAAGGTAAAAAAATAGGTTACAAGAGTTTTATAGAAGACATAAAGTAAAAAGTTGTAAAAAAGTAATAAGAGAGTTTTGGAGTTCCCTTGTGTCTCAGCATGTTCAGGGTCTGGCGTTGTCACTGCTCTGGCTCTGGTTACAGCTGTGGCTCAGGTTCCATCCCTAACAGGAACTTCCACATACCTCAGGCGAGGCTAAAAAAAAGGGGGGGGGGGTTAAAAAGTCTTAGTACATAATCCCTTTGACATTTCACCTTTTGGAGTCTGTGGGATGTAACTAAAATGGACACACTTAGTGGCACTTAACTGCACATGATTTTTTTTTTTTTTTTTTTGCCTTTTCTATGGCTGCATTCATGGCATATAGAGGTTCCCAGGCTAGGGGTCTAATCGGAGCTGTAGCCACCGGCCTGCGCCAGAGCCACAGCAACGCAGGATCTGAGCCACGTCTTCGACCTACACCACAGCTCATGGCAACGCCGGATCCTTAACCCACTGAGCAGGGCCAGGGATTGAACTGCAACCTCATGATTCCTAGTCGGATTCGTTAATCACTGCACCACAACGGGAACTCCTAACTGCACATGATCTTTAAGGAAATTGGCTTGCAAATTTTACTAAGGATTTTTAAAGTTCCTCTAAAAAGGAAAGATTTTACACCTCTCATATACCATAACCGTGCAAGGTCTCTAAAATACCTTGATCACAAAATACGTTACCTAAAATAAAGATAAATACATATATTTCATGCTACTTATTCATCCTTAAAGTTACTAGTATAATCTTTAATGCTAAATAATAACCCAGAGATGTTCTTGTAGGGTCGCGTGATAAAGGGGTCCTATAAGTTTCATGCCATCATCACTACCTTTGAGATGATTTTGACCGATTGTCCTGAGCTGCGGAATATTCCCTGGCGTTGTGTCGTCATTGATGAAGCCCACAGGCTGAAGAATAGGAACTGCAAGCTGTTGGAGGGACTCAAGATGATGGACCTGGTCAGTGATCATAACACCGATTCCCATGAACCTGGGGTAGAATTGTTACTGCCTCAGTGTTCCTGCTGCTCGGAATTTGATACCTTTGAAGGGTGTTGGCAAAGCTTGTCAAATGCTCTGATGTTTCTTCCTGAGCTTTAAGTTACTTCGCAGTTGCTGCTGTCTTCCCGATTCTCAAGCTGTTGGCCCGTGTCTTCACTCAGTTGTATCACAGTGGAGTGTAGTCATGATATTTCCACTGAAATGAGTTTCAAGTCTTTGATTTTCCCTTTTCTCTGTAAAAAAAACCCCTGCCATTTCATAAGCTGTTGGGCCAAGTGTTAGCTCCATGATGATAATTCAGTTGTGGTCCAGGGCTTGTAGGTTTGGGTGTCTCAGGGCCAGTAGGACAGGGAGGTGCATGCTGTCACTCAGGTGAATGGCTTACTGGAACTGGTCCAGTTCGTGCAGACGCTTAGAAGTTTGGGGCACCACAGATTCATCACCTTGAATTTGATCTGCAGTTTTGGACCACATCTATCCCATACTCTTCCAGCTTCCCAAGAGATGGTGAGGTCTTCCTGATTAGGTTTTTCTAGACTTTTTCAGGAGTATCATGGGATGACGTACGGTAGAAAGGTAGAATTCGATTGGTTTTCCTTTCTGCACTGCTTTGTGAGCTTCTCCACTGCATGACCTCAGTTACACTCACCCTTCTTTTTACCTTCACTTACAAGGTGGGTTTTGACCACTTGTTTTTATTTTTAGTGTACATTTTAAAAAGCAAATTTATTGTTATTTAGCATGTCTTGGATGTTTTGATGAGTTTCTTGAAAGTCCAAAAAGAGTCTTAAAATCCCTTTAGTGTTGACTTCCATAGACTAATTTGATCTCTTGTTATGATTGAGAGTTTGAGATGGGACGGAATCATCTCTATGTCCGTGGCTATAAATTTTTTACTGAAGACTCGTACTACCCAAAAGAACACTTAAAAGCTTTCCGTTGCAGCTGGTTCTTTGAAGCAGCTTTTTTTATTCCCAAATTAAGGGGATTGGATTAGCCAGCTATTCTTTTAATTAAAAACAAACAAAATCCAGTTTTGTTTAAACGAAGAAGTCGGACTGAATTAGCCTATTTAGGGTGGGATTTCCCATCCTTAAGACCTTTCTCAGAGCGGTTTATATTATTTGGTGTTCAATCCACAAAACAAATGAGAACACCTAGAAACGGTGAAGAGGCTTGAAGACAGGGCTAAAAGCATTTGGAAATGAAAAGGTCCAGGGCTGTATTTGGTCTCCCCAGGAGATATTTTAGCACTGCATGGAAGTAAAGCTATGGTTTTCGGTAAACATTCATGCTCATGAAATATCTGACTCTGTTCTCTGGTTAGAGTTCCATCTTCACCGGGACATATAAGGAACAGTTATGGCACCATTTCCTGAGGACTGAAATAGTCGTCTGAGTTTATCTAAGTTATTTTCTATGATTAGTCCCTGTGCTCCCAGGTAGGAGATTCTTACTGTAAAACAAGCCTTCGTTGGTGAGTACAGTTAGCTCAACTGTCAACGTCAAATCTCCCAAGTCTTAATCGTCCATGGGAGATTTCAGAGGCTTTTCTGTTGTTTATAGTAACACTTCATTAATGGATTAGAATCTGTTAACCAGAGAATTTTTCTGTTACATATCGCAGTGTTCCCGAACCTTTTTCACATAACGGCACATATGGAAAATGATCATATTTGAACTCATGCTGGGGTAAGCCAAGAAGGCTGGCCACTACCACAGGGTGACAGTCCTGGAATCCCAACCGTCACAGACCTGTGGCTGCCCCCAAGGACGTGGCATACCTGTAACTCATCCCTGGCTCACCATGGGGAGTTCTGAAAAGCAAATGAACAAAACAGTTGTTTTTCTGGTGATCAAGAGTCTTTATCTCACCAGGGTTGTTTTCTAGGTAGAACACATTATCATTTTCAGAAGCGTGTTTGTCCAGTTCTAAATTGCTCATTGCTTAGTCTTTAAGTCCTTATTTAAAATATACACCCTGAGAACCTAGACACCAGCCACTTTCTGTTCATCTCTCTTAGAGTAGGTCATGGTCAAAGTAGCGAATAAGAGCAGGATCTAGCTACGGAGCAGGTCTCAGGGCACTGCTGGTACCTGCCGTGGACTCGGCTGTGATGGCAGAGCATTTGTGAGGGTTACCTTCTCGAGCGTTCTTAGAAGGCGAGGACCAGTGAGCGTCCCCATCTTTCCCGTCACTAAGGAAATGCTTGCGAAGATGACAGGGTGAGGGACGTGTACATTCTCCACTGTCATCCACAGGAGCCCCGGAGGCAGAGCCATCTCCTTGTCCCTTCCTGACAAGGAGGGGATCCTGTGGAGTGGTCGTTCTCCATGGTTTCTGTTTTATCATCTCTCCTTGTCAGGAGGCTTCGCACAAATTAAAGTCTGCTGAAGTGAAATTAAATCAACATCACTCCATCAGAGCTACAAAGATTGGTCATGTGTTCAAGCCAAAAGCCTAGTTGCTGTCATAGTTGGACTTGGAGGTGATAAGCTTGACAGCCCGTCTCCTACTTGACGTCCTGTGACACTGGCACATTAATTGTATGTTATGTAACAGTTACTTTCAAAGGGAAACCTGGTTTTATTTTGCTCCTCATGCAACCTTACCAAAGCATCATATGTGTAATCATTTGGTGTAACTGGCTTTGAACCGCCCTTGAGGGGAAGCAGCATAAACAAGAAGTGCTTTTCCTCTTTTCAAATAAGGTAATTTTGAAATTAATAACTTAAAAGGTTTTTTTTTTCTGAAGTATTTGGTTAGAGGCTCAGGATTTAACTTGGCCATAAAAGCAATAAAAAACTGGGAGATAATCTTTAGTACCAGTACAGCTTTTCCACGGAAATAACTGTTGTCCTAAATCTATAGCAGTATTAAAAAAAAAAAATTCTTGGATAAAGTAATTCTGGACTTGACCGTGTCCGGGAGCATGTTCCATGTTACCCACCAGTGTGGTTAGACAGCAGGGAATCTTGAGTTGATCTGCGAACTCCTTACTCGTTATGAATTTACTGAGCTGGAAGATGGCAGTCTGCGTAGATAGATCTTCCTGAATCAGAGATCTCTTTATTCAAAAGGGAAAAAGCAAGAAGAAAAGCAAATTGAAGTGCTTCACCCTGCCTTCAAGGAGCCTCCCTGACAGTAAGACATGGTAGATATTGAGGAAATGAGCGGGTCCTGAGGTGTGTCGTTCATCCGGTGGTTACTGTGTGTAGACTCTGCTCGGCCAAGCTTCGTCCGATTTCCAGCGAAGTCAGAGCATGGCTTTTGAACCTCCTAGATGGTACATGTACTCTCGGAAGTAGTTTTATTATCTGCACTGTGGACCAAATGGCCAAAGTAGTAAAAGTAGTAAATAAACAGGCCCTGAAAATGAATAAAGGCTGTTTATCAATCTTAATAATCAACATTAAGACTGGTCACCGTGTCGGATACAAAGAAACGAACACGGAAAGCTGGAGAAAGAGCTTGTAAACAGGAAGAATCACTTTAAAGAAATACCTAAATTGGTTCAAGGAGACAAAGTTAGAAATAACATCTATTTTTTTTTTTTTAAGTGATTGTGGTATTTAAAACCAAGCTGACCTCTTTGCTACTTTGAAATGTGTGCAGAACAAAATAGTTTTTCATGTGCTGTTGCGCGTGGAAGAACTTCTTTTGTCTCGGAGGTGAGTCACGCAGGAAGCAGATGGGGAGGTGAGAGTGCTGTCGTGTAGAACAGGAAGAAGCCCGCGCTCCCCCTGAGCCTGGGGATTGTAGGAAAAACTTCAACTTTGGTGGCGAAAGAGCCCTTGAGACCCGCGAAGCCACAGCACCAACACTGTTGACCTAAAAAAAAATCCCAGGAAAAGCAACATGGCAAGACCCGTTTCCAGGGGCCGGGAATCTGCTGGAATGGAGACCGTGTCTCTTGCGTCTCTGCCTTCGCGTCCAAGTCCTGTATTTTAGGCAGGCCAGAGGCCGAATCAAAGTGTCCCTGTGGGAGGTGGGGAAAGGCCTTCCTCGAGGGGGGTTCCGGTGATAGGCCATGGCTTGTGGTGCGTTTGCTCAGTCTCTGTTCTCTTCCTCCTGCAGGAACACAAGGTGCTGCTGACGGGGACGCCCTTGCAGAACACGGTGGAGGAGCTCTTCAGTTTGCTGCACTTCTTGGAACCAAGTCGCTTCCCTTCGGAAACCACCTTCATGCAAGAGTTTGGTGATCTGAAAACAGAAGAACAGGTACTCACCCTGGTGGCGATGTCTCTTAGTCACATGATGGGAGATTAACTCCCGGAAGGGCAGAGCATTAAGATTTAAGGGCATTTAGGAATGTAAATGATAGCAGTTTCCCCACTTAGCAGACAGGTGAGCTTTACGTCTCCTTTTCGTGGACATGGACTCTTCTGGAAGGTGGTTTTCGTGTTGGTTGGTCTCTCTGCCATCCTGTAGGGCTGTGGAGATTTGCAGGCAGATTGCCTGCCTATTGGGGTACGTTTCAGCTGCTGTGCTGTTGAGATTGGGTGCTTTGCCATGGATACTTTTGGGGGCAGTGTCAGAAGCTGCTGCAATTTGTAGAACTCTTTCCCCCCTAGAGCTTTGAGGGTCTAGTTTTATAAACTATGCATACTTAGTCATGTTGCTTGCTTTTCTTGAATCTTCCTTTTTTCGTTGAGAAACATGGAACCTGGGAGTTCCCTAGTGGCACAGTGGGTTAAGGACCTGGCATTGTCAGCACTGTGGCTCAAGTTCAACCCCTGGCCTAAGAACTTCCACATGTTGTGGGTGTATCCCCCCACCTCCCCGCGTCAGGAAAAAAATACGGGAAGAAATATGGGTCCTAACTACCCCCCAGGATCGCTGTGAGAAGGAAATGCAGTGTCACGTATAGAAAGTGGTTGGTGACTTCATACATCGTACGAGCTCTGTATTGATTATTGTGCTGTATTTGAAATAAACAGGGAGATGTGCTTGAAATCTTGGTCTTTATGTCCCCTCCCCTAACTTACCATCTAAAACCTCTTAGTTTAGTTCAAAGTGAAGTCTGTTTTGTTTTTGTTTTGCTTTTTTTAAAGTAGGAGCTATCTGGTATGCTGTGTCCAGTCAACAGAAAAGAAAGCAGGGAGGGACTTTGCCACTGGCTTGTTGATGCGGGGACGCTGCTGGTTTACTCACGCGTTCATGATGTTTTTTTTTTTTTTTTTTTTTTTTGTAGGGTCGCACTCATGGCATATGAAGTTCTCAAGATAGGGTTCCCGGCCTATGCCACAGCCACAGCAATAAGGATCTGAGCTGCGCCTGCGACCTACACCACAGCTCACGGCCACGCCAGATCCTTAACCCACTGAGCAAGGCCAGGGATCAAACCCGCATCCTCATGGATACTAGTTGGGCTCTTAACCCACTGAGTCACAGTGGAACTCCTACTCACGCCTTCTGTCAGCTCTTCTTGGAAAGGAAGAGAACTGAAGTGTGGCCTTTCCATAACATTGCCTCCTCCTTCCTCCCCACCCCTAAGACTCAAGACAAAGTCTTAAGAAGGGGAAGCTAGCAAAATGAACTGGGTTCTTTTTAGCAGTGCGCCGTTCAAGCCTCTTGGCTGTTTAGGGCTCCTGGGCAGGCAGAGTAGCCCGCTGGAAATTGGCTGTTCAGTCTTCATGCATTTCTGTTTTGAAAGCTGTGAGATTAGAGTTTAATACCATACCCTCGGAGGGCTTTGATAAATGAAAATGAGTGGTAAATAAATAAGAGCATCCAGATTTTTCACACATTGGAGTATGTTTTAACATGAAAGCAAGTCATGATGCCAGTATTTACTCAAGGTCCTTTTTTAGGTGCAAAAACTCCAGGCTATTCTAAAGCCAATGATGTTGCGACGTCTCAAGGAGGATGTGGAAAAGAACTTGGCCCCCAAAGAAGAAACGATCATTGAAGTTGAGCTAACAAACATTCAGAAGAAATATTACCGAGCCATCCTTGAGAAGAATTTCACGTTTCTTTCCAAAGGTGGCGGTCAGGCTAATGTACCTAACCTTTTAAACACTATGATGGAATTACGGAAGTGCTGCAACCATCCCTACCTGATCAACGGTAAGCTGTATACCTGGCGCCGCGTTTAAATCACCGTCAGGGCTCCGGACAGCCTTCTCTCTCCTGACTGACGGTGTTCTGGTTTGTAATCATCTCGGTGTGGGTTTCATCATCCTCCTCCTCTTCATGAAGCCTCCTTCCGAGTAGCTGAAGGTGCAGGACCGTTGTGGGCCCGCCTGGCCTTTCTCTGGCTCTGCATCTTACCCCTTGAAGAAGGAGGTGCCCGTGCTTGATGGCTGGAAGTCGTCAAAAGTGCTAACAGTTCAAGAGAAATTAGTCCCTGGTGGAGGTTTTCCCGCACCGTGTGTGTGTGTGTGTGTGTGTGTGTGTGTGTGTGTGTGTGTTTCAGGCACCTGCAGCACCTGTTCTTGAAGAGTAAGAGGTTATCTGCAAGCATTGATAGCAGTTGGTCTCTGGCACCGATGGATGCTTTATAGACTTCCTGTTTTCTTACCTAGATTGATAGCATTATGTAGCTGATATGAGTAGAAACCTGTACCATATACTTCCAAAAGTCACTAAAGGGATCAATCTTTGCTGCCTATGGTGTAAGATAGTGGGGAACACAGGCAGAAAGCCTAGCTAGGAGGCTGCTGCTGTGGTCCAGGCCAGAGTTAAAGTGGGGTAACGAAGAGTGACGGCTGGCTAAATCGTGGCACTTGTGTGCAGTTAAAACTGGCCAGCAATGCAGTTGGGTTCCTTTCCGGGGAGAAGGAACAATCCGTGAGGTTCGAGTGCTGATTTAAAGAGTTGCTCATCTCCCCCTCTTTCCTAACTTACACACCTCCCAGCCACGTCCAGAGGCTGCACTTAGTGAGTGACCTCGGTGTGGTCGTGGCTGTGGTTTGACGTGAGTGAGTTTCTTTTGCAAACTTTGTGCCTGTAGCTTGGTGGCCTCAGGAGAGTAACAGGTGTGATGGCTGTGTGCTTAATGCTGCCAGCCTGCTCATCACCATGTATTTAAGGGCCCAAGGCCACTGTTGTGAGTGTCAGCAGCCCCATCCTGAGGTGCTGGGGCTGAAGGTTGATGTGTGTAGTAAAGCTCTGTGTGTGTGTGTATGTGTGTGCGTTTAATGTCTGTAAAAAGAAGATGAGATCAGTAGGTTCCAGGGGTGGGGGTGGCGGGGAGGAGAAAAGGCAGTCCCGAGAGAGCTGAAATGCGGCCGCGGGGTGCGTGTGAAAGGAACATCTCTGCGGTGGGTGGTTGAACTTCAGTGCCCTGGCGCCCGCTGGTGGGTTACATGCTGTCACATGCCTTGAGCATCTCGAGGAGCGAGGGCTCCACCCTCCACACTGCTGCGGTCTCCTCCTGGGCCGATGCTGTTGGCTGGAGGCTCTTCTCAGGCCCTGGTGCTGTCCTCCTAAGTGGTCACCCCTCAGGGTCAGCTTTTCTGTCCTTACAACAAGTGACGAGGTGTCTGTTAAGCAGGCCCCCTTCTAAGCCTTCAAGTCAGGCAGTAGTAGTAAGAAAACACCCACACGCCCACAGCCGGCAGAACCTGCCCAGAGAGCCTCTGTAGACGTGCTTCAGAGGTTACTCCGGGGCCAGCGCAGTCCACGCTCCCTCAGTCTGGAGAAGGAAGGCCTGACACGACGCCAGCTCCGCACTAGTTCATTGAGCAGTTACAGGATGTTGTCAGTTTAGGATATTGAATTCAAATTTGTGTCGGTTGTGAGACAGCAGAGCCGCTTCAGTCAAACTCAGATTCGGTTCAGCAAAACACAGTGTTTCTGTGACTGTGGAAGACAGAGCAGCTCTTTGTGTAGGTCGAGAGCAGCCACACCAGCAAAGAAATCAGAGGTGCTTGTGGAACACAGGGTGTGCCCGAACGAGGAATGTTTCTAATGGCCCTGAGATTTTTTTACTTAGGTGCCTAGAACAGTGTTGGGCTCGGTAAGCGTTGCTGGTTGTTGGTTTTCTTGCTAAAAGTTGAGCAGGTAACTGGGTTCTGTAAACAGAGTGACTGTTATTGGCCCAAGCTTTATTTATTTAATTTTGGGGGGGCTGTGCCCACGGCATTCGGAAGTTGAGTCAGGGATCGAACCCAAGCCACAGCTGTAACCAGAGCCATAGCAGTGACAATGCCAGAACCTTAACCCGCTGCACCACCAGGGAACTCTGGCCTAAGCTCCACTAGAATGGAACGTCCAATTTTAGGTCCCGGACGTGGGGGTTAAAATACTGCTGGGAACTTGGTAGGGGCCCTGATGGTCAGAGGCCACCTCAGAGACACTTGGTGGGGACAGGGCCGTGTGGAAAAGTGGGGGTGGAAAGAAAACCAGCCTGCAGCTCACGGGATGGAGTGAACCTCCGAGAGGAGATGGTGACTTGTTCTTTCCCCGTAATCTTCAAAAGGAAACCGTTTCTTGTCTGTGGCTGATCAAGCTAGAGAATGTTGCAGCTCCTGTGATGACAGCGATGATCTGACTAAGGGAAAGATGTCCCCATGTATTTCAGGTTGTCTGACACACATACACACACACACACTTTTAAATGTAGTATAGGCAGGGCCTTAACTCTGGGCATGGCTAACTGACTATTTGGCTTATCATAACCTATTTCCAGGTAATTTTTTTGATAGCTAGTTACAAATCTAGCATCAAGGTAAATCTTTAATTGGTGAGCTTGGGAGTTCGGCCAGGACTTAGAAGATATGGCTTTTTTCCTTCCCAACACCTGCCCTCCTTCCTCTCTTCATCTGTTCTGGACATGATGCAGTGCTAAAGGAATCATGTAGGAAATCTGTTTGCTGATATTTTTAAGTGAAACATCGTTAGTGTAAATCAGCCATCCCTTCATGAACCTGAATTCACAGCAAAGAGTTGACTTGATTAATTCAGCAGTAACTTTTTTCAGGTAAGAAAGAATGTGTTTTAATTCTGACTGTTTTTGATGACATGAGAATTTATTGGTAGCATTGAAAATATAGGAGGGTTCTTTTTTTATCTAAATAAATTTAAAAGGAAAAAATTAAATTTCTCTACTAATTTGACAGAAATTCTATTTTCAAATTTTTTACCAAAACAATACAAACATGTCAGGTATTTGTTTTGTCCAAATGATTATTTCATTTTTGAAAACTATTCGTTGACCATCAACTTGTTTTAAGCTAAAACACTACATTTTATTTTGATTATGGATTATAATCTTAAAATGGATAGAAAATAACTACCCCGATCTTATGAGAGTAAAATCTATTTCTGAACTGCAAAGAGCTTATAGTATATTATACCACAGGAACAAACTTTGAAAAGACCTAATGTGATGTATGGACTTAAATCTGTTTTCCTGTCTCCAGAGGGCCTTCTTGTCGTTTATGAAGAATCTAGATTTATAAATTTATGTTTTGAAAAATGTTATTCGACTGTATGCAAGAACATTTATTTAAGAACATTTTTTTTTCCTCTTTTGTCTTTTACTAGGGCTGCAGTCCGAGGCATATGGAGGTTTCCAAGCTAAGGGTCTAATCGGAGCTGTAGCCTCCAGCCCACACCACAGCCACAGCCATGTCTGTTCTGAGCCACGTCTGCAACCTGCACCACAGCTCACGGCAACACCAGATCCTTAACCCATTGAGCAAGGCCAGGGATCGAACCTGAAGCCTCATGGTTCTTAGTTGGATTCATTTCTGCTGCGCCATGACAGGAACTCCTCCCAAGAACATTTTTTGTTCAAGAATATTCCTGCTGGAGTTCCTGCTGTGACACAATGGGATCAGCGGGGCCTCTGGAGCGCAGGGACGCAGGTTCAATCCCCAGCGGCCTGGGATCTGATCTGATCCCTGGCCTGGAAACTCCACATGCCACAGGTGGCTAAAAAAGAAAGAAGGAAAAGAAAAGAAATTCACACATACAAAATTAATTAAAAAAAAAAAAAAGAATATTCCTGCTAATGCTCTTTAACATCATTTTAGTTTTTACCTTTCCCTAGTCAAATCTCAGATTAAAATCCTGAATATTAGCCTTTTAGTCATGCAGGATAGAGTGAAAAACAGCAGTTCCGACCCAGCTGGTGCCTTCCATCAGGCCCTTCCTAAGAGGGAGCAGCAGTGACTGGTCCAGACATTAGTGACTCTAACCTTTTCTCAGTAAGATCCTTTGTTGATTAATAATTAATAAGCTCTGTTTCTGTGTATGACCATGTCATGACTTGACTTCCACAAGTGCCCTTAAACCGGAAATGGGGGGCACTTCTGTCACACCTGTGGCCGCCTGCCACCCTTCTGTCCTTGTGGCTGTGGTGGCCGAACTAACCTAACCTTTAAACCCTGTGAGGGTCACCTGTCCCATCTTGTGCACAGGTCCATCACAGGCTTACCACCAGTGGCAAGAAGAGTCGTTTAAGGTTTCCGGTGCTGTTTAAACCTGGGAACCAATCCCATTAGGTGGATTTATTCATCCCTATTTTCTGAAGATTTGGTGCCCACGCCTGGTCCTCAGGGAGAGGGGCTGAATACAGCCCCTGTGTCCTAATTAACCCGGCAACGGAGTATAGTGGACAGCTGATGGTGCCTGGTTCTAGCTGAGCCCAGAGCAGGGCAGGAGGCGCAGCCTGCTGCTTCCGGGGGGGCGGGGGAGAGGGCCTTGCTCCCTAAGATGTCATTCTCCTGGGGCTTCTCTCTGATGACCCACGTCTTCAAACAAGCAGAAATCTCTGAGGAGCTATGAGAAAAAGAGGATTAGGTATAGAAGTCTTAAGTGAAACAGAGGTTGGTTTGGGTTTAGTTTGTTTGTTTGTTTGTTTGTTTTTTAAGCTTTGGATAATTCCAGATAGAATTTTTGTACCTTAGGAAATTATCAGACGAGAATGAATGTGGCAGGAGATTTAGAGCTTTCAGTAGAAATGTGTGCTCAGATCCCCTAAAAATTATCCAGGAAAATGGAGTCCCTTTTGTTAACAGTCCTCTGGGCTGCATTAATATGCATTTAGAGACACAGACCACTGCCCTTGCCCTGTAATTGTTTGAACTCTGTTCCCTTGTTTCTTAGTTTCAGAACAGATTTTGTTGTTTGTGTTTGTATTCAGCTAGTAAACAGTTCTTCATTTCTTTAGCATTTTAGGTTCCAAATTTTCTGTAGGTATCTGGCCCTTGGCTTGTTTCTGCCACTTCTAGCTTGACAGTCTGTTGTTGAAATTCAGCTTCTGCAGACAGCAAACATTTGTGTGTTGGAAAATGTGGTTTTTCTCCCCCAAATGCCTAAATGTGTCATGCTTGAAACTTTGATCCCTTTTATACTTCTGCGGTTTTGTGTAGACCCGACTTTGAGCCAGTGGGTGGATGTCTGTTCATGAACACAAGTGTGGCGTCCTGGTCCCTCCTGTTTGGGGTGCATTTAAAAGCCAGTTCATTGTTTTTAGTCATAAAAACCTTTTACAGTATTCCCGTTATGCTGTCCAATCTCTGCAGGTGCTGAAGAGAAAATTTTGGAAGAGTTTAAAGAAACACACAATGCCGACTCTCCAGATTTTCAGCTCCAGGCGATGATCCAGGCTGCTGGCAAGCTAGTGCTGATTGACAAGCTGCTGCCGAAGCTGAAGGCTGGTGGCCACAGGGTGCTCATCTTTTCCCAGATGGTGCGCTGCCTGGACATCCTGGAAGACTACCTCATCCAGAGACGGTGAGGGCCACTGGGCCGGAAGGATAAACGGAAATAAGAGATGACCGAGGCCCGGGCTCCACGTGGTTTACCTCGGAGTGACATTTATGATAAAGGGGACCAAGTGGGGGACATGTGTCGCAGCTCTTTTTAAAAACTATAGCTGTGCACAGCAGTTATTCTGAGCAATGCTTGCCTTTATAGGCACTTTTGTTTTCCACATCTTACGTTTGACTAGGGGAGAGCAGTTCTCACTTTGAATTGAAATGGCTGGTTATTTTACTGTTAGAAGGGTCAGCTCCCTTTAGAGCTTAGATATTTCTTTCAGTGGTGAGGAGGTAAAATAAACTTTAATCCTTAGGGGCATTCAACTAGCGGTATGAAAAATTACAACAAAACCTATTTGCTCTGAGATGATTTCTGATAAATAATATCATTCTGTTAATATATATCCCATACTGTAGTACTTTCTTAAACATACCCCTCCCTCCAAAAAGAAAAAGAAAAAAAGAAAAAAAAGGGAGCAAGCGCATTGCAGCTGTCTGTCAGGCCTCCTTGTTAACACTGACATTTTCTAGGTACCCCTACGAAAGGATCGACGGCCGGGTCAGAGGCAACCTCCGCCAGGCAGCTATCGACAGATTCTCCAAACCTGACTCTGATAGGTTTGTTTTCCTCCTGTGCACAAGGGCAGGAGGTTTAGGCATTAATCTTACTGCTGCTGATACCTGCATCATCTTTGATTCCGACTGGAATCCCCAAAATGATCTCCAGGTAAATACGCAATAGAATCTCCCTGCTGCCTCCCTCCCCTGCCTTTAGAGTCGCCCTGCTGTGTCAGAGGATCTCTGGTCAGACCGATAAATTACAGCCCCCTAGTCACTCAGGCAGTGTCCTATGATCAGGGCAAATGAACCAACTAGAAATCAATTTACTAATAATATAAAAGTAATTTCTTAGTGCGTTAATAACCCTCTTCTGCTAAACTGCACCTCTGTTTATTGGAACAGATGCTCGTGTAACCAACAGTTGAGTCCTTTCTTTCTTGCGTAGCCATTAATTTCCTTCTTCTTTCAGGCTCAGGCTAGGTGTCATAGAATAGGACAGAGCAAATCTGTGAAAATCTACAGGCTGATTACGAGGAATTCCTACGAAAGGGAGATGTTCGACAAGGCCAGCTTGAAGCTCGGTCTGGATAAAGCCGTCCTGCAGTCCATGAGCGGAAGGGAGAACGCTCCCAATGGGGTAAACGTGCTGCCCCCCGCCTCGCCCAGTCCGCACTCCTGATGGGGAGAAGCTACCCGCCTCTGATCACTTTTCACTGGCACTGTTTTAAGCACATTATTTTGTCACATCTTCCTTTGTTATATTTCAGGTCTACCCTCTTTGAGAAAAATGAAACCTCTGTTTAGTCTACAGACATTTCCATTCTAATTTACTTTTAACCGTTTCTCTAAAACAGGTACAACAGCTCTCCAAGAAAGAAATAGAGGACCTCCTGCGGAAAGGGGCCTACGGTGCACTCATGGACGAGGAGGATGAAGGCTCTAAATTCTGCGAAGAAGATATCGACCAGATTCTCCTCCGGCGAACCCACACCATCACCATTGAGTCCGAGGGCAAAGGCTCCACATTTGCTAAGGTGAGGGCGGCTCCAAGCAGGCGGGTGTGCGGTGGGGCCGGAGTGCTGCGCGTAGAAGAGTTAGCCCTGAACACTGTGGGTTCCTGCTCCTCTACTCTGTACCTGGTGGGTGCGGGTGGAGAGCTTCCTGCTCCCCAAGTGGTCCTTTCCTTGTGTTCTGGGCCCTGACCGCTCTGCTTCTTGAGCCTCCGCACCCCTCCTGAGATCCTGATTCCTGATAGATCCTTAAGAACAGGCAGCTCGCTCCTGTCTTTAAAGAGTCTCCCATCCGTTTTTCCCCTCTGGCTGCATCCTCTTGACTCTTCTTTCCTAGTTCAGATCCTCACAAGCATTGTTTACACTGCTGTCTTCTTTGCCTCCTTTTTTTTTTTTTTTTTGTCTCTAAAAGACCCATGGCATATGGAGGTTCCCAGGCTAGGGGTCCAACTGGAGCTACGGCTGCCAGCCTACACCATAGCCTCTGCAACGCAGGATCCTAGCTGAGTCTGCCACCTACACCATAGCTTACGGCAACACGGATCCTTAACTCACTCAACGAGGCCAGGGATTGAACCTGCAGCCTCATGGTTCCCAGTCAGATTGGTGTCTGCTGTGCCACCACGGGAACTCCCTGCCTCCCTTAATGCTTCTCTCTCACCTCCCAGCCTCTTCCCCCCGCTCCCCTGCCCCCCAGCCCTTCTGATTCACCAGCACACTGTTCTCCCATCCACACCCAGGCCCAGACTACACTTTCACTTCTAGCAGCTTCATTGAAATGTAACTCACTTACCATAAAACTTAACTATTTTAGTGTACAACGCCATGCCTTTACCGTATTTACAAACGTGTGCAGGTATCCCCATATCGAGGTTCAGAACGTTTTCATCCCCCAGTTAACCATCCCCACCCGCCGAGTCCTGGCAACTGCTAATCTCCTTTGTCTCTCCAGGTTCGTGACACTGCATTTCGTATAAATGGAATCATAGGACATGTGGTCTTGTGTGTCTGGCCACATGTGTTTGAGGTTCATCCACATTGTAGCATGTGTCAGTCATTTCTTCCTTTTTACTGAATGGCGTCCTATTGGCTGTACCTCACTTCCCGGTTAACCATGGGCATTCAGATTGATCCACTTACCAGTAATAATGAAGTTCAGGTTGTTTCCACTTCTTGGTTATTGCGAATAATGTTGTTGTGAACATTTGTGTACAAGTTTTTGTGTGGACATAGGTTTTTGTTTCTCTCGCGTATATACCAGGAGTGGAATTGTTAGGTCACATGTTAACTCTGTGTATTTCAACCCTTTGAGGAGCTGCCAGACTCCTCAGGAGTGCCAGAGCTGCCACACCTTTCTAACATGACTGTACCATTTTCCCTTCCCACTAGCGGTGTTTAGGGTTCTAATTTCTCCACATCCTCACCAATACTTTTTGTTGTCTGACTTTTTGATTGTAGCATGTTACTAAGGGTGAAGTGATCGCCCACTCTGGTCTGATCTGCATTTCTCTCATGCTGTTTAGCATCTTTTCATGTGCTTGTCGGCCACATATATATCATCTTTGGAGAAATGTCTATTCAAAGCCTTTGTTCATCTTTGGAGTTATTTGTCTTTTTAATTCAGTTTTAGAAATACTGTATTTTATATATTCTGATAAAAGTTTCTCATCAGATAATACAATTTGCAAATATTTCTCCTAATCTTTCTTAATGGTATTTAATTTTGGTGAAGTCCACATCATCCAGTTTTTCTTTTACCGTTTGTGCTTTTGCTGCATGTTTTGACCTAAGGTCGCAAAGGTTTGCTCCTGTGTTTCCTTCTAAGAGCTTTATAGTTTTCACTCTTACCTTTATGTCTCTCTTCCCTTTTGAGTGAATTTTTGCACGTGGTGTGAGATAGAGGGATATTCGATTATCTCCACTACTCCAGCTGTCCTACCTACTCCAGTTCTCTCAGCTACTCGAGTTATCCCAGCTACTCCAGTTGTTCCAGCTAATTCAGTTGTCCCAGCTACTTCAGATTTTCTCAGCTACTCCATTCTTGAAAGGCTCTCCTCTGGGCTCTGTGACCCAGCACCTTCTCCCTCATGTTCTTTCAGCCTCTTTTCAGGTTCTTTCCTCTGTCCTCAGAGGCCCAGCAGATTCGTCATCCCTGTCCTTCCATCCTCTGTGTGCACATGCGTGCATGCACACACACACATGCACATGCACCTGTTTATCCACCTGAGTCACACGTTTCAGATGCCAGAGCTGGGGGCTGAGGTTTTTCACGGCTTCCTCCTCCTTCAGGCTTTACATCCACTCAAATTCTAACTCCTTTAATTCTACCTTTTGAAGACTATCTTCTAGACTATCTCTTTTGCTTCATTTCTGCCGTCTTCACGGCTTCCTCGCTAAACTACTGCTGTACCCTGTTCTTCTTTGCTCTGCCCTCCCTGCTCCACGACACCAGCGTGGTCTCTCTGACAGGTGACTTTGCAATTGTCCCTGTTTTCAGAGAGCTCCCACTCTCTCCGGAGGGAGTCTGGCCTCTGTTAAGAGGACACGCGAGGTCTGGCTTGACTCGTCTTATACCTGCCTGACCAGCTTGGTTCTACGTGCCCCCAGCCACACGACACACTCACCTTCCTTCCTCTCTGTGCCTTTGCACACGCTCTGCCATGAACGTTTCCCCACGCTTTCCTGCTCTATGAGCCTTACCATCCGGTCCAGGCACTGTGTTCTGGAGCCTCTGCCCTCTTCCTGCCATCCCTCCCTCACCCCCACCCCACCTGAACCTGGTTAGGGCCTCTTCCTCATATCAGGTGCACCTGTACATACCTTTGTCACCTGTCTTTGTTACGCTGCGCTGTCATCTTTTATTTCCTGGTCTGTCTCAGCCCCTGGACAGTGAGCTGCCTGGGGGAGGCTCCTTCAGCCCTGGTGCATGGACCACAGCATCTGGCACGCAGTAGAAGCGTGCATACACGTCTGAGTGAATGAATAAATGAAAGCTCCTTTGCGTTTTGCCTCCCAGGAAAACATGTCAAAGTAATACACATTTTCCCCCTTTTAGGCCAGCTTTGTTGCATCTGGAAATAGGACAGATATTTCCTTGGATGATCCAAATTTCTGGCAAAAGTGGGCTAAGAAGGCTGAATTGGATATTGATGCCTTAAACGGAAGGGTGAGTGAGAGGCCCCGTCAGACTCGATCTGATCTCACCCCAGGCTTGCTTTTTCAGAAGGTTCAGATGTGTCTGTTGTCTTTTAGAACAACCTGGTTATTGATACTCCAAGAGTGAGGAAGCAAACCAGGCTGTACAGTGCTGTGAAGGAGGATGAGCTGATGGAATTTTCAGACTTGGAGAGCGATTCCGAAGAGAAGCCGTGCGCCAAGCCACGGCGGCCCCAGGACAGGTCCCAGGGCTACGCCAGGAGCGAGTGCTTCCGAGTCGAGAAGAACCTGCTTGTCTATGGGTGAGTCAGACTCATGCGAGAGATGGAATTTTATTTTAAAAATAGTTAGAATTCCAAGTGGAGGAGAAAAACTCTATTTGTGTTTGTATTTCTGTGACTCCCCGCAGCGTGAGTATCTTTGCAGCCGCCCGATAGGCCCAGGGCCGCCTGGTTACAAAGCCCAGCGGCCCTTGTTATCAGCTCATTCAGATACTCCTGGATTTGAAGGGGCTCAGGTTTGTTCCCTAAGGAATTTTGTTGGGTTCAGACCTGCTTGCTGATCAGTAATAACTCAGAACGAGGTCCCAAAATTATAAGATCTTTTCCTAGTTTACTTTCACGCAGGTATCACTATGGTAATCTTTTAATAGTTTTCTGTTATAAAAATTTGTTAAAGGCAGTCCTTTCACTTGTAAAGCTCTTGCGACTCATCTGAGACATAAGTGGGGGTCGTTTCAACTGTCTGAGTGGGTCATGTTTCTCCTGCTGGACTGCGGTCCCTGAAAGGCAGGATCCACATCTGATCTCTCTCTGAATCGCCATGTGCGCCCCCACCCCCTACCCCACCCCCCGGGGCTTTGGAAGGCAAGGTGCTGGGTGAACCTCTGGGTTCCTAAGTCTGAGTGCTCCAGTGGGCCTCCAACTCAAATGAAAAAGCTGCCACCGAAACAGTATTTCTATCGGTCTGATGACATCCCCTCTCTGTGATCCTTTTTTTATTCCAATGGAGCATCATTAATTTCAGAAGAAACATAAACATTCTGCTCACGTGGCATGCAGGGCTCTTACCTGGCCTTGTCTGTCTCCTCTGAGCTCCTGTTAGGACAGGCCCTTCGCCTCCTGCCGTGGGCCCAGCTCCGGCTCATCCCTGTTTCCACCAGCCGGGCCCCACGACCCCACTGCTGAGAGCAGCCCTGCCCACACACCCCCAGCACCCAGCCTGCCACATCCTGCCCCTGACCTCCATGCAGGTGTCCCCTCGGCAGGTCCCTGCCCCGCGTCTCCCTGTGCCTACGTCACATTCATTCTCTCGGGCGATGGCCCCGAGCCCGGCCTCCCCTGCTCCTTGAGGGCAGGGCTCTCTGCATCCTGGGAGCAGAGTGCAGGGCCGCCAGACACTGCAGGCTCAGGGCTCGCTTGTGGAGTAGGTGACATTCTGCTGAAGCCCAGACCGCATCTCGGCAGCGGTGTCACCTCTCCTCCTCATCTCTGCCTGCCAGACCTTCCTTCCCTGCCACCTAAGCCCTTTGCTACCTCACCTGCTTCCCTATTTCAGCCTAATGATCAAAGTTGAGAATTTTGCCGCTGACTTTGGAAATGGAACATGTTCATAACTCTGGAGGCTGAGAAGTATGCTTAGGGCCTCCGTCTTTCAGGAAACCTCCTCCCATAGGCAGCAGGTGTAGTGAGCACCGATCACAGGCAGGGCACTACGCCAGGACGCCCAGCTGAGAGCGGGCGGGCAGGTGGTTACCTGTGCTAAAGCTGTGTGGGGACACACCGCACCCCTGGGGCGGGGAGGCACATCCCCTCTCCTTTATGATACACTCAGGCACTGTCTCCCCACTTCTGGGGCTGGAGGAATAAAAGAAGGAATGCCACAGAAAGTGGCTTAAGTGGGTTTCTTGATTTAGCAGGTGGGGGTGTTGGGTGTTGGCTAAGAAAGAGGAGAGAGCTCCACCAGAAAGAGCCGAGCGTCCAAAGGCACAAAGGTGGGGCCAACCCTGCGATCTGAGGACCAGGCAGGGACAGGGCTTGCTAGGCTGGGCCGCGGGGCTGGTTCCTGTCCTGAGCGCCTGGGACCAGGGTGACGACGACGTGCTCAGATCTGATGGTGCGCCAGGCGCTCTAGCTTTTGACACTAGGCGGGTGAGCACAGTGCTGTTCAGCCCAGGTCATGACCTTGGCTGGACACTGGGTTCACAGTGGGTGTGGTTCTGCCCACAGTCTACCCCTATTTCCCCCCCTTCCCCCCCGCCCCGTCCCGTTTCAAAGGGAGACTCAGACCTTTTTATGGCCTTTCGTCAAGTAGCTGTACCCTCAGCCATGTGCATCCCTGATTTGGGGATAGGCACACTCACCTCATGTCACCTTTCGTCTCAAATGGTTGGTCAGCATTGGAGCTGACAAACCGTGACCGAGTGAAGCAGAGCAGAGGGATGGCAGGTCCCACTGGGCCGACTGGGGAGGTCTGTGTCAGCCCCTCAGATGTGAACTTCAGTTCCTGCTGAGGGAGCAGCGAGTGAATGCACAGCCGCTTTGGATCCCTCACGCCCTTGATTGCTTTCCTGTCACCTGATGTGCAGCGTCACTAGTTTTAACTCAGGCTGGCCTAACCCTGCTCCCTGACTATGGAACCACAGCCCCGCATCTAAACCAAAGGCACTGCCCTCATGTGAGTGTCTGCTTTGCAGCTGGGGGCGGTGGACAGACATCCTGTCCCACGGACGCTACAAACGTCAGCTCACCGAGCAGGACGTGGAAACCATCTGCAGGACCATCCTCGTGTACTGCCTCAACCACTACAGGGGGGACGAGAACATCAAGAGCTTCATCTGGGATCTCATCACACCCACGGCCGACGGCCAGACCCGGGCTCTGGTCAACCATTCTGGTGGGTGGGGCTCGCGCGTCCTGCCGCAGGGTCCCGGGGACTGTCCTGCACACAGCTGACACTAACTGGGCTGGTAGAGTGCTTCTGTCATCCTCATCATGATTATTACTGTGACTGCTGTGGTTCTAGGTTTATCGGCCCCGGTGCCCAGGGGGCGGAAGGGCAAGAAGGTGAAAGCGCAGAGTGCACACCCGGTGGTGCAGGATGCCGACTGGCTGGCTGGCTGCAACCCGGATGCCCTGTTCCAGGAGGACAGCTACAGGAAGCACCTGAAGCACCACTGCAACAAGTACGTGGGGCGGGCAGGCGGGCGAGGGCCGGGTCCCTCCTCGTTCTCAGCTGTATGCTGCGCACACACACTGTTTGGCGTGTCAGTAAGGTTATTCAACTGTTGTCACTGTCTTTGCACAACCTGGCTGTTTTTCCTGACACATGATGCCAAACCACATGGCAGCATAGCTGTAGACCCCTGGTTTTATATATACATGGAGATAAAAGATGCATAACGCAATTTTACCTGTGTCACCATTTGTAAGTTTATCATTCATTGGGAATAATTACATTCACACCGCTGTGTTCCCATCACCAGTTAGCTATACTCAAAACCTTTTTATTGACTCCAATATAAACTATACCTATTAAATAATAACTCACCCTCCCTCCCCCCTGGCAACCGCTGTCCTGCCTTCTGACTCTATGAATTTGCCTGTTCTGGGTAGCTCAGAAGTGGACTCATACAGTATTTGTCTTGCTGTATCTGGTTGATGTCACTTAGCATAATGCTTTCAAGCTTCATCGTGTTGTCGCTTATACCAGAATTTTGTTCCTTTTTATGGCACAGTGATGTTCCATTGCCCATAACATACCACATTTTGTTTATCCATCCGTCCATCGCTGGGGACTTGGGTTGATGGACACCATTTGGCTCTGTGAATGGTGCTGCCGTGCACCTTGCAGACGACTAAGTTTTATCCCGTGTGTGTTAGCTGTGGCTGGCTTTATGTGATCCTGCGTTCAACTGACTGCTTCCAGTGGCGAGACTGGGGAGTTTACATATTATTATTTTCTTCATAATACCTCAGTTGCTGGGTCCCTTTTTCTTTCCTAGGAGCTTTGAATCATATTCCTTACCTTCATTTCCAGAACCAGATTATGTGTAATTGAAGGCTGTTGGATCTGAATTCATTTCATTGCTTGGAGTTCTGCGAGCTGCCCTCATGTTAAACCAGCTATAGGCTGGTTCTTTGCTTCCTCTGAGGGTGCTTTTCTCAGTGCCAGTGGCACAGGCGTCACTGCCTGGCTCTGGAAGGCCAGGAGCAAGTTCCTTGATCTCTTTAAGAGGAGTTCCCATTATGGCTCAGCAGGTTGAGAACGTAATATCTATGAGGATGCGCATATAGTCCCTGGCCTCGCTCAGTGGGTTAAGGATCTGGTATTGCCATGCGTGAGCCGTGGTGTGGATCACAGACACGGTTCGGATCTGGGTTGCTGTGGCTGTGGCGTAGGCCAGCAGCTGCAGCTCTAGCCTGGAAACTTCCATTTGCCACAAGTATGGCTCTCAAGAGGAAAAGGAAAAAAAAAAAAAAAAAAAAAAAACCTCACTTACCTTATTTGTCAAATAGAGCTTAAGTAAATGTGTATCTCTTTTAAATAGCAGCAATGAGCTACAAGGAGTTCCCATCATGGCATGGTGGAAACCAATCTGACTAACCTCCGTGAGGATGCAAGTTCGATCCTTGACCTCACTTAGTGGGTTGAGGATCCGATGTTCCTGTGAGCTGTGGTGTAGGTCACAGACATGGCTTGGATCTGGCGTTGCTGTGGCCTAGGCTGGTGGCAACAGCTCCGATTTGACCCCTAGCCTGGGAAACTCCATATGCCGCAGGTACAGCCCTAAAAACAAACAAACAAACAAATAAATAAATAAATTCACAGACGTGGCTCGGATCTGGCGTTGCTCTGGTGTAGGCTGGTGGCAACAGCTCCGATTTGACTCCTAGCCTGGGAAACTCCATATGCCACAGGTACAGCAGTAAAAATAAATAAATAAATAAATAAATAGCTAGCAGCAATGAAAGTCTGAGCACATAATGCCTGCGGCATGCCAAGCCCTGCCTATGGGTTATCCATTTGAGCTGTCTAATAAGTAGCATGCTTTTATCCCCATTTATCTGGCAAGGAAACCAAGTCTTGGGGACGTAAGGTCCCTTGGCTAGTGAAGAAGTAGCACCCTTATTCTCAGCCACCCCCCCCCCCCGCCCCCCATAAAACTTCAGCCGCCTCCAGTGAACTAACTGCTGCTCCTGGGCTGTGCTGACTCTCGGTTCTCATCTCTCTTTAAATACACTGGTGCTTTCAGGGACCGCCTTGCTCACCGTCCTCAGACTTTGATAGAATTTGTTGTTTCTGAGCCTTCGACACCAGTACCTTAGAGCATTTTGGCACCTAAGTCTTTATTGTTCCTGCCGTAGCATAGTGGTCCTCCCGAAAGTCCTGCCCTGCTTGTAGCTATTAGAAAACTTCTGTTTCTTTGTAGTTTATGTGAACTTGGGTCCATAACCTTCGAGTTCTGGACTCAGACAAACCGTAAGGGAAGTGGTTTAGTGCGGGAACCACGGCTCCTCAGTGCGAGGGGGGCGGGTGTTCATTCCCCATTCTGATGTCAGCGGCAGACCTGCTGGGGTACCCGCAGTGAGTGTATGAGATGTCACATTGTTCCCCATGCCTGCCCCCCGGCCTCAAGGGAGAGCTGGCAGTGCCTTCCAGCTCCTCTCTGGGATGAGCAGTCACAGAAAATGAGACCCAACTCAAGGGACCTCCTAGAAAATAGCTGGCCCATCATCTTCAGAAGGTTCAGGAGACAAAGATAGGAAATGTTTCAGGTTGAAGGAGACAAGAGGGATAGGACAGGTCAGTGCCATGCGTGGTCCCCACCTGGACGCTGGGCCAGAAAACGGTCACTAGTGGGACAGCCATGAAATGAGAATGAGGTCTGGGGACTCGTCAGCAACCCAGCTAGCTCCTTAGGGTCAGAAGGCACCTCCTGTCACCTCATTGTCCTGCCAGGACCTGCCGCGTATTCCACAGGGACACTCAGCTTGCTGGTGCATCACTTTGAATCTTTTCCTCTAGAAGAAGGGTGACACTCTCAGTTCGTAATTCTCCACAAAACTAAAATTCTCCATGTGGTCAAACACTGTGCCTTCTACCAAAGGGAGAAAAACCCGTTGGGATCATTGCTGCTGCTGCACCGAGGTTTGGTGAAAAAAAGCTAATCCAGTTAAAAGTGCAGGGTGTACCCCTTCCGAACAGCCTCTACAAGGGGATCCTGGTCTGCAAGTTCTTATTTTTCTTTTGCCAGGTCTGTGTGGCCCAGCCAACTTTTAATCCTATCTGCCCCTCCCCCCACCCCAAAGAAAAGCAAAAAGCTTAAAAAATAAAAACAAGTTGTCCAAAAAAATTCCTTGCTTGGAGCACATTCGGATATTTACAGCCTTACCCTTTGCCCGCCTAGGACCCAGGGTAGCCAGGAGCAACCCCGTGGTGGAGAGGAAGGCAGGTCAGGGTGTGTCTAGTCACATAGCATCAGGAGTGGGCTTTCATGGTGAAGCCGCCCTTAGTTGTCATTTTGATATTTTCAAGGACAAGTGTCACATCCCTATAGATAGTAGGAAGTGGTAGAGTCAGAAGGCCTAATTCCCAGTGGTCCATGCTCAAGATGACTGCGGCCTCGGACATGTCACTTGTCTTCTGTTAGTGCCAGTTTTCACATTTGCGAAGTGAAAATTGCAACTTGCCCCACTTTGTTAGAGTGTTACTGTGACGATCAGATGGCTAGTCCGTGTCCGTACGTGCGATGCTCTGGTTGTAAGGTGTTGTCTTAGTCTGTGGTGGGTTATCCAGCTAGGGAATTAGCGGCTGGTGTCAGCTACTCTGACCAAGGAGGTCATCTCCAGACATCAGGCCTGGCTGTGCACCAGGGACCGTCCAGCAGGAGGTGCTAGACTTGGAGTAGCCAGGCCTTTGGGATTTGCCAGGAAGGCTTTATTGGAAAGAACTATGTTTGGACCATTGGGGAAATCCAAGTGAGATTGCAACCCTGGTTCCTAGAATTCTATGAGTCTTTCAAAGCAGGTTCCTTGAAGATGACTAAGAACTTCAGCGAATTGGACACATTTTCTCTCCTTTGTGATGTTTTATTGGTATTTGTTAAGCTATGACTTCGGCTTCCAGGTGATAGAGGCCAGAGGGGATAAAAATGTCTCCTGTCCCTCCGGGCAGAGCGGGATCCGCCCTCGCCACCATCTTCCTCTCTCGGAAGCAAAGTTGTGTAATCCGAAAAACCTGACTTTCCATATTGAGGGTTTATTGTAAGGTAGTAAAACCAGATTTTATATCTCGTTTATTCCGACAACTTCTGATGTGCTTCCAAAAATGGTATTAAGGCAGCAGCTGAGGAAATTTTATGAGATAATGAAGCAGAACAGTTACTGAAAGCCATCTGCTCAGTTGTTTACAAACTTGCTTCAATACTTCAGAGGCAGCGGTGGGGTACGTGTCTGAACTTCACAAGCCGCACGAGGTAGAGCTAAATGGAGTGCGCCGGGCCGGCCGGGCTTGGGCCCTCTCCGTGCAGGGGAGCGGTTGCCAGGCAGGCCTGCTGGAAGCCAGCAGAAAGCACCACACAGAGGTGATTATGTGCCACCATCTGTCACGCTTCAAGCCTACCATACAGCATGGCTAATCAGCCTTGGCAGGATGATGGATGAACAGCAGCAGCTGCCAAAAGCCACTGTTGGCAAACAGTCCCGAAGTTAAGAACTTTCCCCCCACCCGTCTTCCTCTCCAGGGTCCTGCTGCGTGTCCGCATGCTCTACTACCTGAGACAGGAAGTGATAGGGGACCAGGCCGAGAAGATCCTGGATGGTGCTGACTCGAGGTGGGTGCGAGCCCACGTCTCTCGGTCCAAGACAGCGGCGATGGCCCGGGGTGTGGGTGGGACCGCATCACAGACCGCCTTTCCCACCCCTGTCACCCAGCAGCAGCGCATCTCCCTTCTTGCGTCTCGAACGAACGCAGTGTTTGTCCTCCCAGCCCCGGGGACGTGAAGAGAATCAGGAGAAGCCTGTTTGTATGTGTGTGTGTGGACGTACAGGGAGGCGGGAACCGAGTTAAGGGTGCTCTGAGATGACCTTTATGACAGGACGCTGGGTGATGAAGTTCATGTCTATCCTGCTAGAAGGCGGCTGACTCCTGCCCTTTCTTTTAACCTTTGCTTGTTCCCCACGCGCGCGCGAGCCCTGCTCAGGTGCTGCTGGTGAGCAAGGGGCGTGTGTTGTATTCATCAGGCAGCAGCCTTTTTGATGCTGGTATTTGTCCTAAATATGACACCCACGGTTGTCCTTACAGTGAAGCCGACGTGTGGATACCTGAGCCCTTCCACGCAGAAGTCCCCACAGACTGGTGGGATAAGGAAGCTGACAAGTCGCTCCTGATTGGAGTGTTCAAACACGGTAAGGGGTGTCTCTGCTGGACCCCAGCTTGACCGTGGGGCTTTGTCTCTGTTTTAGAGCCTTTTGCACACTCTTTCCAAAGTCATAATATTCATGAGGCTAGTTCCAAAGGACTCTTGGCGTCTACCATTTTCCTGTACTAAAAAATCTAATATGAACTGTAAATATCAGATGCTGTTTTTGAATGTTTGTTGAGTATTTGAGAAGAAAACATTTCTTTCTTGGCTGTAAATAAAACCCAAACCATATTTGTTTTAAAACCAGCCCAGTTCGTCCTATAGCTCTCCCTAAACTTTGCTTCCAACCCGGCTCCCCTTGCGAGCTCTGCCAGCCCGTGTCAAAGTGGACGGTGGGCTTAACCTCTGCTATTAATCTGTACAAGTGCCTCCTGGGCTTTGTTCCAAGCAATATTTCACAAATGTCAGTGCGGAGAACTCGGGCTCCCCGGAGTGGGATGCAGCCTTGTTAACTTTGAAAGGCTGGGGAAGCAGAACTGGCATGATCTATACAGTGAACGATTCCTGATTATAATCCCAGGTCTCTGGAGGTCGCCGAGGTATTCTCAGCAGCCCAGCCTGACTAAAGGGGAGAATGATGGCTTATAAAACCTTTCATGATTACAGTTTGGCTTGCGGCTCTACAGCAGTTAGGAGCGGTGTGTTGTCGTACACATCCTAATTGAATTGTGCTGTTCTGCTTATGTACTGCAGCCGTGTTTTGTGAGCTCAGCCTAAAAATCATTTTCCCGCAGTGCACTGTTGGGATCTGCCATTTTCCATCTAGTCAACTTGGGCAGTCAAAAAGCAAATTGCAGTTTGAAAACCATAGAGGGAACAGTGTCATCTTCCTGACATGCATCATCCTAAACCTAATAAGACAGGTTCGCTGGCCTTCCGCAGACAGGGATTTCTCAGCTAGTGGTGCAAGTTCCTGCAGGACCGAAGCTGTTCACAAGGAGGGTGGGGTGGACCGTTGCAGAGGTCATCAAGGAACATTACGAAGCCTTTTAAATGCCAAGCAAAATGAGATCCTGGGGACAATAGGGTCAAACATCTTCCCAGGCCTCTCGCAGTTATTCAGAACCCGTTCTTCTGTTAGTATTCGTGGTCATTCTGATGACATCCCTGTGATGGAACCTGCCCCCTCCCACCCCCAAATCTGCCCTGGGCTGAGCGTTCCAGAGAAAGGGCTACTGCAGCCCGGTTCCTTTAAATACAAAGTAAGTGATCACCTCGATGGTGAAACGAACGTGCTGTGTTGCGGCGGTGCTGTGATTCTGGCAGTGACGGGCCTTCCTTGTTTCCGTGTGTGTCCTCTGCGGGCCGGTGGGACGGCACAGGGTATGAGAAGTACAATTCCATGCGAGCTGACCCCGCGCTCTGCTTCCTGGAACGAGTTGGTATGCCCGATGCCAAGGCCATCGCTGCCGAGCAGAGAGGAACAGACATGCTAGCAGATGGCGGTGACGGGTAAGAAGGACATTTTAAAATTTTAATAAACTTTATGTCAGTGTCACATCTACTGGCAGGGTTCACTTCCTATGCCGCACCGTGCATTACATTGCATCTGATTTGGACTTAAGTGATGTTTACCAGTTTAGTCTGTTTATATATCATAATGACTATTTCAACACAATATATGATCTAGATAATCTGCAGCTTGTCTGTCTTTTCCAAGTGATGACAGTACCCCCACCCACCCACCCACCCTTCACGGCTGCACGTTTTAAATACCAATAGAGTCGCTTTTGATGTCAGACTCTGAATTTAAAGTAGCATCAGACAGGTTCTTACTCTTTCCCAGGCTCCCTTCAGTCTCTTGCTAATCAGTATGATTTCAACATTTTTAAAAATTTTATATAGGGGAGAATTTGATAGAGAAGATGAAGACCCAGAATACAAACCAACCAGAACGCCATTCAAGGATGAAATAGATGTAAGAACTTGAGTACATTGACTTTTACAGCCCCAGTAAAATATTATGTGCCCATATAAGACTTGTTAAACTTTATAGATGATGGCCTTTTCTTTAAAAGATAAAGCAAAATTAAACTGCAAATTAAAATAATTTCTCTTTCTTGCTTTGCTTTCGAGGAATTTGCAAATTCTCCTCCAGAAGATAAGGAGGAACCCATGGAAATACGTGCCCCAGGTAGGGCTCCCTGAAAGTGGGGGGCATGGGTGCTGACGAGTCAGGGACAGGCCCTGCCCCCCAGCGGGGCTGCTGCTGCAGCTTCACAACAGCCAGGTCTTATTTAGAGAGTGAGTTCATCTACACAGCCTCATCTCTTCTGTGAAGAATTTTAGTTCTTGCTTATTCTTGGTTTTTCATAACTTTGAATTTCTTTGATAACATAACTGTTTTGGGGATTAAGGTCATTTATATATTTGTGTTTTACAACAGCTGGTGAGAACTTTTAAGCATCTTTAGAAGTATAGTTTTTGTGAGCAAACCATTTGCTAAGTACCTGAAATAGTGCCAGTTTATAGAGACTACTGCCCTGTTTGCCTAACGTAAAGTCGTTAGCTGACAATTGTGTGATTATTTCTTATGTTCAAGGCAATTACATCAGAGGAGAGCACCTTTATCATATAGTTCATGGCCTAAAGTATGTTTCTTTTTGTGTACGATTGGTAAATGAACTTGGTGGTTCCCCCCCCAGTTGACAAAGAAATGGTTTATAAGTTGCATACTAATATTATTCCTTAGTATATTTTCAAAAGGAGGGCACTGCAGTGCCCTTCCCCACACTGTCATTGGAATGTTAACGAGTCACCTTGTTTTGATGGAAAACCCCGAGTTGCGGCACGGTTGCAGCTGCAAGTTTCAGGAACCTTTTCTCGCTCCCCCAGGCAAGCACGGCGAGAGCAGCGCTGAGTTCGGCCAGCTCTACTGGCCCAACACCTCCACCCTGACCACGCGCCTGCGCAGGCTCATTACTGCCTATCAGCGCAGCTATAAAAGGCAGCAAATGCGGCAGGAGGCTCTGATGAAGACCGACCGGCGGAGACGGCGGCCGCGGGAGGAAGTGCGGGCCCTGGAAGCGGAAAGGGAAGCTATCATATCCGAGAAACGGCAGAAGTGAGTTGCTGAGGGTTTACCCAGCTCCTGGTACCTTCCTCCCTCCTCTGCTCTTCACCACTTGTCCGCGGGAGGCAGGAATCACATCCGAGATAAGGAGCATCCGAGCAGCATCTCTCCACTTCCCCCACCCCCCTCCCATAAGCAGTGTGAATTCAGTTTAGAGGAAAAGCAGCCCAAAGCGTTAAGCCTCTGCCCAGGTGCAGTTCCGGCTAACGTCTCCTTTCTGACAGGTGGACGAGACGGGAAGAAGCAGACTTTTACCGCGTGGTGTCCACTTTTGGGGTCATTTTTGACCCAGTGAAACAGCATTTTGACTGGAACCAATTCCGAGCCTTTGCCAGACTTGACAAAAAGTCCGACGAGAGTTTGGAGAAGTACTTCAGCTGCTTTGTAGCCATGTGCCGGCGGGTGTGCCGGATGCCCTCTAAGCCGGACCACGGTAGGTCCGCTCAGCGCCCACGGGCGAGCCGGGCGGACGTGTCCAGCGCGCCCGGTAGCGTGATGGTAAGACGACCGCCTCCCGTTGCAGAGCCGCCCGACCTGGCTTCCGCGATCGAGCCCATTACGGAAGAGCGCGCCTCCCGGACCCTGTACCGCATCGAGCTGCTGCGCAAGATCCGTGAGCAGGTGCTGCACCACCCACAGCTGGCTGAGCGCCTGAAGCTCTGCCAGCCCAGCCTGGATTTGCCCGAGTGGTGGGAGTGCGGGAGGCACGACCGGGACCTGCTCGTGGGCGCTGCCAAGCACGGGGTCAGCCGCACGGACTACCACATCCTCAACGACCCCGAGCTGTCCTTCCTGGATGCACACAAGACCTTCGCCCAGAACAGGGGGGCGGGCAGCACCTCGGCCCTGAACCCGCTGGCTGTTGGCTTCGGCCAGACCCCCGTGGCCACCCCCGCCGCCCCGGGTCAGGAGGAGAAGACAGCGGCCGAGGGCAAGGCCGAGGAGGCGGAGAGGCCTGAGGTGAAGGACGAGGAAGAGGAGGCCGAGGGCAGTGGCAAGGACAAGAAGAGGGACCGCGAGGCCGAGGCCGGTGCTGCCAGAAACGAGCCAAAAGGGGTGGAGGTCGGTGCGGACACGGGGCCCAAGTCTATTTCAGAAAAGGGTTCTGAGGAGGACGAAGAGGAAAAACTGGAGGATGATGACAAGTCGGAAGAATCCTCCCAGCCTGAAGGTAAGGCCTGGGCCCTGAGGCTGCTCCTGACACCACCCCGCCCCGGAAGGTGTTTTCATGTCTGGTGACCAGCGCTGGGTTTTGTTTCTTTTTTTTTTTGTCTTTTTGTGTTTTGTTGTTGTTGTTGTTGCTATTTCTTGGGCCGCTCCCGCGGCATATGGAGGTTCCCAGGCTAGGGGTCCAATCGGAGCTGTAGCCACCGGCCTACGCCAGAGCCACAGCAACGCGGGATCCGAGCCGCGTCTGCGACCTACACCACAGCTCACGGAAACGCCGGATCGTTAACCCACTGAGCAAGGGCAGGGACCGAACCCGCAACCTCATGGTTCCTAGTCAGATTCGTTAACCACTGCGCCACGACGGGAACTCCAGGGGTTTTGTTTCTAATGAGTGCACCTTTTTCTCCTGTGAAGGGATTGTGTCAGGTGTGCCTGCATGTCTGCTTTGCTCTGATACTGCCTGTAAACATCCTGTTGCAAACAACTTCTCAGAATTATTACACACACTAACAATTTTAAAACAAATGATGCCTAATTATTATTTTTCATTCATAAGTACAGGGTAGGAGGAGAGTCTGGGAAGAACCAGTTCTGTTCCCAGCTCCCAGATAGGTTGCTCTACCTGCCACCAAGGGAAAAGAAGGTGGCACATTTTACTTTCCTGCTGAAGCTGCAACTAGGGACCACCGCCAACACATTAGCCCCTTTTCCTGGTGGAGGAACAGAGGCTTCCGGCTCAGAGACTTGGCTGTCATTCAGCCTCCAGACTCTTGTGCAGGATGCCAGATGACTAGCGACGTAGCCTCCCTAAGCCTCTGCTTCCTCATCTGTAAAATGGGAATAATAACTCCAGCTGCCTCGCAAGCTTTTTAAACAACAAATGCATAAAAATGCCTAATACCATTCCAGCCATAGCAGGTACTCAACTAAACGGAGCTTCCTGGCATTGGAATATGAAATTGTATCTGTTCCACACTTCTTTTCAGTGGTGAGTGATGCACACTAACTCCTTTCTCAGCAGGAGCTGTCTCGAGAGGGAAGAATTTTGATGAAGAAAGCAATGCTTCCATGAGCACAGCCAGGGACGAGACCCGGGACGGTTTCTACATGGAGGACGGGGACCCGGCCGTGGCTCAGCTCCTGCACGAGAGGACATTTGCCTTCTCGTTTTGGCCAAAGGTCGGTGGGGTTTTATTTTGTTGACCCAAAACACTGAGGTGGAGGGAATCATTCTAGCTTGATTTGTTAAATTATTTTAAGGGAAACTTTGTCGCCGTATATGGAGATTGTAGATTTTTCTTATGTTTTTAAAAGAATGATCTGGAAAAACCTAAGGAAAAAAATCTGTAGAAATTTTTGTGATAGGAAGCAAAGCGAATAAGAAAAAAGTATGGATCTTTGGTTCCTTGTGGTTTTTTAGGTTACTTGTCTACTGTAGTCCATGGATTATTGTTTCCAAAGACTCACTCATTGGCAAAAAAAAAAAAAAAAATTGTGATTAAGAAACACATACTACGAAATTGACAGTTCTAACCATTTTAAAGTGTGTGGTTCGCTAGTGTGAAGTATATTCTTATTGTTGTAAAACGAGATCTCCAGGACTTTTTTTATCTTGCAGGGCTGAAACTGTACCCACTAAACAGCTCCCCTCCCCCACTGCCCCTAGACAGCCACTGTTCTACTTTCTGTTTCTGTGAATTTGACTACTTTAGCTCAGATGCCTCATATAAGTGGAATCATACAGTATTTATTTTTTTGTGAATGGCTTATTTCACTTAGTATAATGTCCTCAAGGTCCATCCATGTGAAAGATTGTAACAGGATTTCCTTCCTTTTTAAGGCTGAATAATAATCCATTGTCTGTATATACCACCTTCTCTTTATCCATTCATCTATTGATGGGATGTTTGGGTTTCTTCCAGCCTTTGGCTTATTATGGTGCTCCTGCAAACATGAGTCTATTAATCTTTCCTTGAGACCCTGCTTTCAGCTCTTTTGGATACATACGCAGAAGTGGGATTGATGGATCATACATGTTAGCTCTATTTTTAACTTTGTGAGGGACCTCTGCACTGTTTTCCGTAGCAGTTGCACCATTTTGCAGTCCCAGCAACAGTGTGCATGGGAAAATGTGTGGACTCTTAAAACTGTGGGGGGGTTCTTTTGTTTTTAATCTGCAGCAGAACTTTCAGGTTTAAGACAACTTCATGTATTCGGAAACCTGTAATCTTCTAATACCAGGGAGGGTGGGCTATTGGCCCATTGGCTTGGTTACATTGTGAGATGATTCAAATGTAATTATCTATAACCAAAAAAGCAAAATGGAAATTACTTTTTTTGGCCAACTAGCATAATTTTATAATCAATCTCTATGTAATTTGGGTCTGTTTTTCAGAGTGGGGAGATAATCATCCTGATCACTGTAACAGGGCTCTCTGATTTAAGATAAACAATATCAAAAAGGCTTCGGTCAACTCATCCCCAGGCTGGTCTTCCCTAGTGGTAGCTGTGAAAGAAGCAATGTGACATTTTTAACTAAAGGAGGTACTATCTAGACATATTTCCCCGTTTTGCTCATCTTCCTTACTGAGTTTAGAAGGGAGTTTTACAGATCATCCAAAAGGTCTTTTGCAGCCAGCACGTTTAACCTATGAAAACCGGGCTTAAGAGCTGTAATTAGAAATTGTTAACGTGCACGCTTCAATGAAACTTGAAGTGATAATAGGTGGGGAATGCGAATTGACACTCATTAGGTGCTCCTAGGTTGGTGCCCACTCGTAATGCGGAACTTTATTAATAGTGACGCTAATGATGTCCCGCTTCCTGGGACAGGCTGAGGTCCAGCCTGCAGACTGAAGCACCAGAGCGTCGAGAAGCTAAATGCAGGCTTCCATTGTCTCCTCCTGATGTTTCCCAACAATCTTTAGCCTGAACCATGGTTACTTGTAAAACTGAGGGATGTTTTAGTTATGTAATGTTCTCGAATATATGTGATTCAGTGTTCATAAGGGAAAAATAGGGAGTTTTCTGTGCTGCGGCCACCTCCGGACCTGACGCCAGAGTAAAGCAGTTCTGGTGGGTTTTGTTTATTTCCTTGCTTGCTGGCTTTTTGTTTACTTTTCCTTTTTGCCTGCTGCTGCTGCTGCCACCGCCGCTACCACCACCGCCACCAAGTGACTTTTTAAACCTTTTCTGCTCTTCAGCATTTTGGTGGGTAGATTTAGCTCCTCCTTTTCACCAGGTCTTCGTTACAGTTTCGTGTGCCTTTTCTTCTCCCTCCAGGACCGAGTAATGATAAACCGATTAGACAACATCTGTGAAGCAGTGTTGAAAGGCAAATGGCCGGTAAATAGGCGCCAGATGTTTGATTTCCAGGGCCTCCTCCCAGGCTACGCGCCCCCCACCGCCGACAGTCCCCTGCAGAAGAGGAGCCTGGCCGAGCTCTCCATGGTTGGCCAGGCGAGCATCAGCGGGAGCGAGGACCTCACTGCCTCCCCTCAGATGTCCAAGGTCAGTCAGAGCGGGTGGCAAGTGCAGCTTAAAGATGAGCTCTCCTAACTCGGTTTGGAAGCTCGAGGTCCCTGGTCCTACCTAAATGTAAGAGAGGCCCCTGTTCCCTCAGCCCCGCTTAGCAGCCACTGACACATACTTCCTTAAGCTTCTTGTTCCCAGTTTCCGAAAGCCAGCTCCTTTCATCTACAGCAGGTGTGGTTTGGGCTCACTCTTTTGTTTTGTTTTGTTTTGTTTTTTTGTCTTTTTAGGGCCGCACTGGTGGCCTGTGGAGGTTCCCAGCCTGGGGGTCAAATCTGAGCTGCAGCTGCCGACCTGCGCCACAGCCACAGCAATGCTGCATCTGAGCCGCATCCGTGACCTACGCTGCAGCTTGTGGCAACGCCAGATCCTTAACCAAGGCCAGGGATCGAGCCCACATCCTCATGGATACTAATCAGGTTCGTTTCCACTGAGCCACAATGGGAACTCCGGGGCTCACTCTTTTTTTGTGATTTTTCAACAGGAAGACGCCCTCAACCTCTCTGTCCCTCGCCAGCGGAGGAGGAGGAGGCGAAAGATCGAAATCGAGGCCGAAAGAGCTGCCAAGAGGCGAAACCTCATGGAGATGGTCGCCCAGCTGCGAGAGTCTCAGGTGGTCTCGGAAAATGGACAGGAGAAAGTTGTAGATTTATCCAAGGCCTCGAGAGAGGCGACAAGCTCTACCTCAAATTTTTCATCTCTTGCTTCAAAGTTTATCTTGCCTAATGTCTCAACACCGGTGTCCGATGCCTTTAAGACTCAAATGGAGCTGCTCCAGGCAGGCCTGTCCCGCACGCCCTCCAGGCACCTGCTCAACGGCTCCCTGGTGGACAGCGAGCCTCCTGTGAAGAGGAGACGGGGAAGGAGGAAAAACGTGGAGGGCCTCGATCTGCTGTTCATGAGCCACAGACGGACGGCACTGAGTGCAGTAAGTCAGGAGCTTCCCCCTCCCCCCCGCCCCATGTGTGCCCGTCCCGACGGCCACTGCCCACGAGGGGCACATGTCACCCATGCTAAAAAAGTAGAATCACAATGAACAGTCGTAGTTCTGAGCTGGCAGGCTGTGCTGAGCGTTGATACAGAGCCCTCGGCCTGAACCAGGTGTGGCTTGAGGACTTACTCTTCCCAAGATCCTGATATACCGATGACCCTTGGAAGACTAGCCCCAAATAGAAGCGTGTTCTTCTGAGCCTATAATCATCTTCTCTGAGCCCTCGAGGTGGAAAAAGCATCACTTAAGAGTACCGATATGTTCTGGGCCCGACAACTATTAGAGCAGTGTACGTGTTCAGTTTCAGGCTTAAGATTTGTGTTCGTATACAAAGCTCTTGGTTGCGAATTCTCCTGCCTCCATAACTGCTATTTTAAAAAGCTCAACTGCATAGAGATCTGTGCTAGTTTAGGTTTGCATGAAATGTATGCCGATGGATTGTGATTTTTCTTCTTCAGTTCAAAAGAAATGAATGGAGTGTACTCAGAATAACTCTCTTCCCTACTCCACCCCACCACTCACCTAAAAACGGGCTAGCCAACTAATGATGAGGATTTTACCCCAGAGAACCCAGTTATGCGCAGTCCCTTTTTAGAGCGTTGAAATTGATACAGGGTATCTTAAGCCCCATGGATTTGAAACCCAGGTCAGCACAGGGATGCTGGAGCTGGTGCCCGAGGAGCTGGGATATGGGCAGCAGGCCCATACCCTGGGCAGTGGGACACAGTTTGGGAAACACTGAGGGGAGACGTCGATTTCAGTATGTTCCTTAGTCCATCCCTATTGTTATTGGCCCGATTTTTAGTTCTCGAATTTAGAGAAAGCTTAATAACTTAAAAGAGTAGGGAAGACATGGTGAAGTTAGAGTCTGGAAATGACCAAATAGCCTGCACTGAAACTTGCTCCCTGGGGGGTCTGATTAAAACAGAAGCATCCAGGAGTTCCCATCGTGGCTCGGTGGTTAACGAATCCGACTAGGAACCATGAGGTTGCGGGTTCGATCTCTGGCCTCTCTCAGTGGGTTGAGGATCCGGCATTGCCGTGAGCTGTGGTGTAGGTCGCAAATGGGGCTCGGATCTGGCATTGCTGTGGCTCTAGCGTAGGCTGGCAGCAACAGCTCTGATTTGACCCCTAGCCTGGCAATCTCCATATGCCGTGGGTAGGGCCATAGAAAAAAAGACACACACACACACACACACAGACACACACACAAAAGAAGCCTCCAAATGGTTAAAAGATAATCTTCAAAACTCATTTCCAATGTACCAGTCATTATAGTGGTCATTTTTGTTGATCATATGGCTCCTTTTAGAATCTTGTAAAAAAATACACCTCATGATGGATCAGCTGTGACTGGTTGTTCCATAAGTTAAAATACCATTTCTATGTCTGTCATCCCCAAAGTGGTATTGCCAGCAATTAGCCTTCCTGCTGGGAACCACCCCTAATGCCGAAAATCCTTTCTCCATACACGTCAGCAAATCAAGGATTTTCTGCAGCTCATGAGGCTTCATTCCCTGTCATTTTTCATTGTGAATCTTATGATTGTCTGTGGACCCTGTGTCAGGAATTTACAGTCAGTAAGCGCAAGTACTATTTCCTATTGTAATTAGACACCCCATGCTCAACTTAAGCCAATTTTATTCCTACGTGTATCTTAAGCCGTTCCTGAGAATTTATTGTTTTATTTCCTAAATTCGTATTTAGCAACCTGGCTCAAAACTCATAGGGGATGTTAGAGAATGTATTTTTATTTTTTAATTTTTAAAAATTTTAATTATTTTTTTACTCTTAACTGTTGGAATTTGGGGATTCCTCATTTGGCATTACAGAGGGTTATGTGTTCATAAAATACAAGAAGAATGCTAATTGATCTGTAAATGGGCTGAGTAGTGGAGAGGTATATAGGTCAGCAGGGTGACTTTTACGCAACAGGACAGAGCCTGAAATCTTGCAGTACTCAAATTGGAGACCACGATGCCACCATGAAAAGCAAGGGTGCAGTCTCCTGCATCTGGCGGCATTGTGGGAGCCGGCCCACCCTGTGCTGGGCACTGGGATGTGGGGAAGAAAGGCCTGACAGGCGCTCGCACCAGTGAACTCAGTGTTTCAGACGGGTGGCCAATAAATAGCGTGTCACTGTTGTGAGGCACGCCTGGGGTGCTTCGTGAGCCCAAAGGAAAAACGGGAATGTGGGGAGGAGGATGTGGGGAGGGACAGACGGGGAGCGTCCCTAGAGACAGTCATACCTCTTATACCTCTGTGAAAGGTTGAAAGTTTTGTGGGAGTGAGTCATTTGGAAAGAGGCAGCGGGGAGAGCATGTGCCAAGGGCCTGAGGCCAGAGAGAGCCCGTCGTGTCTGGTGAACTGCAAGTTACTGGCCAGGAAATGTGGTGAGGAGGCAGCTTCAGGAGAGGTGAGCTTGGTGACAAGGTAGGATGCATGTCACAGAGGGCCTGGACTGCCCTGCTAAAGGACTTGGCTTTTATCCTGAAGGTGATGGGGATTCAAAGACGGGTGGGCTAGAATCAGGGAGGCCATTTAGGAGTGAAAAAGGTGCAACCTGAACCAAAGTGGGAGCAGTAGGAATGGGCAGATGGGCCACCTTAAAGACGTCTGCAGGTCGAAATAACAGTTTGAACAGTGGCTGGATGATGGTGGAGTCATGACCTCGGTTAGACTTGATCTTTCCAAGGCTGCCACACACACCTAACGGGAAATACTGTACTACCAATGGAATTGTACTGATCATGGAGTGACGAAAAGCTCCGTATAAACCGGCTTTTGGAACGTCCCTCTAATTATAATTTCTTTAGCAATGCTCCCCAGGATCCCCAAAAGAAACCGAGAGGCTACCTTTCATGCATATCAAGCCCAGACTCCACTCTGTGTGTTTCTTCCTAGTGCCTTACTTAAGCTCTCAAATACGAAGCAATTGATGGGCAGTGAATTTGCCACCTTGTTACTAATTCTACAACATGATGCATGGTATCAGGTCCATCTTCTAGTTTAAGAGCTGTTCCAAAACTGATATTATTTCCGGTAGTTTCTTCCCCTTTCAGATTGGAGATCCATGATGCTAGGTCAGCATATTCTTGGGATAGGATGTTATCAGGATTTCTCTCTCTCTCTCTCTCTTTTTTTTTTTTTGTCTTTTTTGCCATTTCTTGGGCTGCTCCCTCGGCATATGAATGTTCCCAGGCTAGGGGTCGAATCAGAGCTGTAGCCGCCAGCCTACCCCAGAGCCACAGCAATGCGGGATCCGAACTGCATCTGCAACCTACACCACAGCTCTCGGCAACGCCAGATCCTTAACCCACTGAGCAAGGCCAGAGATCGAACCCGCAACCTCATGATTCCAAGTTGGATTCGCTAACCACTGAGCCACGATGGGAACTCCAAGAATTTCTCTCTTCACGTGATGATTCTGTCAACTTTCCGCAGGAGGATGCTGAGGTGACCAAAGCTTTTGAAGAAGATATAGAGACCCCGCCTACAAGAAACATTCCTTCTCCTGGACAGCTGGACCCAGACACGCGGATCCCTGTTATAAATCTTGAAGATGGGACTAGGCTGGTGGGGGAAGATGCTCCTAAAAATAAGGATCTAGTTGAATGGCTGAAGCTGCATCCCACTTACACTGTTGATATGCCAAGTTATGTACCAGTGAGTATTAAAGAGTTGAGACTTGGGGGGACTCTTTCTAGGTTAGTCCATTTCCTTCTGTACGATGAAGGAATCTCGGGTCCCTCCCTCTGCCTTTTCTTTGACTGTCTCGTTACCACAGATGTTTCCTGGTTTTTGTGGTTGTACCTTCTGCATTAGAGAAATCAGCTTCAGATCTGTCCGATGTGAAAGGCAGCCTGATAGTTATTTGAAGACACCTAGTATGCATTTCCTTGCTTTTCCCTTCTCCTACCAAATAGACGTAACTCCATTTCTTCACATGGCATCATTTCCAGGGGGTCTTGGTATTGGGAAAACACTCCCGAACATGCTGTAATTGGTCCCCGGACCAGGTCTGCCCAGCATAGAATATTATGAAGCTGTTATTGCCAAGATTTGAGCAGCAGCCCAAGTTTTTTTTTTATTGGTTTCTTTGTTAAGCAGCTAACACTTTTGCTGTGTTTTAGACGGTAGCACGATCTTCAGACGATTTGTCGCTTAAACTGTTTGCTAGCTAGCAGTGCAGATTTTTTACATCCTATACTTATGTGGTTGAATTTTAAAAAACTTAAATGGAGGGGTTTACATGTTATTTTGTTGAGTTTCTGCCACTTGGAATTTGCCTTCCTGCAAAGGCTTTTATCTCTTGGGTTGGGTCTCGTCATGTATAGTCTCATGTCAGAGATGTGAGATCATCTGTGTATCCATTCAAGTCACTGAGTAGAGATTAGCAAAGGTTCTGGAGAAAGTTTCCTTTTTAAAAACCGTGACTTAGTTAAACATTTGAAGAAAAGACTTTAAGCAGGATTATTGAGAGACAAAAGGAAAAGCACACCCTCAGCCTCCATGTTTGTTTCTTAAGTATGCATTTCCTTGCTTGGAAAAAAACCATAGTTTGTCCTTTCAAACAAAAGTATGGTTTCTAATAATGATTCTTGAAACTTCCATAATAATTGAAAATGGCTGGACCACTCTGTTCGTCATTTATATAGGAAAGACTAAGTACTACCTACAATTTTACTAAATATGTTTTGTTTTTGTTTTGCAGAAGAATGCAGATGTGCTGTTTTCCTCATTTCAGAAACCGAAACAAAAACGACACAGATGTCGAAACCCTAATAAATTGGATATAAACACTTTGACGGGAGAAGAAAGGGTGCCTGTGGTCAATAAACGAAATGGGAAGAAGGTAAACATTGGGAGAGAATTGAGGTCTATGAGATTTCTTCTCCCAGAAAGAAGGATTTTAGGAGTTCCCTGGTAGCTCAGTGGGTTAAGGATTTGGCATTGTCACTGCTGTGGCTTGGATTTGATCCCTGGCCTGGGAACTTCCACGTGCCCTGGGTGCGGCCAAAAAAAAAAAAGAAGAAAAAGAAAGGATTTTCTTCTGACATCTTTTATAAGGGAAATGAATCATGTTTCTTCCAGAATATACGTGTATGATATGTGTGTATATATACAGATGGGGAGAGGGAGGGAGAAGTTGTCTGTTTCTTAACCATTTTCCAAACGCCTCTCCCCAGATGGGTGGAGCTATGGCGCCTCCGATGAAGGATCTACCCCGGTGGCTGGAAGAAAACCCCGAGTTTGCGGTTGCCCCAGATTGGACTGATATAGTCAAGCAGTCTGTAAGTACAGACTCTGCCTTTTTGTCCAGAAAGGAGAACCACTGTTTTCCTGATTTTTTCTTTACTTTCTGTTGACCATAAATTATTCATTTATAACTTATTCTTGACTTAAAAGAATTACCATAATACATCATTTTCATACCTCATTAATATATCATCTTTCCTTGTATCAATATGTCATTAATCCAAAGTGGATTGATTGGACAGCTCTGATTTAAAAGGGCCTAGAGAAATATGCATACTCTAGGGAGGAGGGGTCCAGGTAAGCCTGGTTCACAGCACATCTGTAGAATGGGATTTATGGTGATCGAGATCCTTAAGATTAACTGTGACTTCTGATAATTAAAATAAATAAAAAATACAACAGTTCTGCCTAAAACTTATTTCAGCGCTTTTAAAAATTAATCAGTTAATAATAAAGTCTTGATTATTTTTTTTTTTTTATCATTTAAATTATACAGTAAAAGTGCTTATTTTTCTTTTGGTGTATGGGCCTGTCTTTACAGTAGTTTCTGCATTCAGACAGTTCCGTCACCCCTAAGTCCCCTTGTTTTATTCTCTCTCCCCACCCCTAGCCCAGGGCAACTGCTTGCTGATGCGTTCTGCAGCCCTAGAGTTTTATCTTTTTGAGGCATAAATTATGTAACCTTTCTGACCCGGCTTCCTTCACTCATCATACTGAGAGTCATCCAAGTGGTTGCCGGGGTCAGAAGTTTCACTGCGGCTCAGCCTTGCAGTGCGTGGAGGTACCCTGGCTGCATTTATCCATCATTTACGGAAGAACACCTGAGCTGTTTCCAGATTTTGATATTTATGAGTAGAACTGCTTTAAACCTTCGTGTACAGGTTTTAGTGTAAACACGAGTTTTTGTTTCTCCAGGGTAGCTACTACAATATAATTGTAATTAATTTGTCCATATTTTTCAACTTCCTTCTGCTGTTTTGTGAGTTAGCTGTAGTTGCAGATAACTTGACGTTTGTCTCACCCATAGCCTTGAACTTTTTTCCTGGCAATTTAGCATACTTCGGTGAGCTACTATATAGTGCTGAAAAATAGAATTTTTGCTCTCATAAGTTTAATCCTTGAGCTTTTAGACCAGAAATACTTGCTCATGTGTTTGCATTCGGAATGAAAATTCAGTGTTCAGGTCCCAGCAGAGGCTCACTTGGAGAGGAGGCCTTCCTGAACAACTCTGACAGCCCCTGTGTGCCTCTCCCTTCCCTTCAGGGTTTTGTTCCTGAGTCAATGTTTGACCGGCTTCTCACTGGACCCGTGGTGAGGGGAGAGGGAGCCAGCAGGAGAGGACGGAGGCCCAAGAGCGAAATCGCCAGGGCAGCCGCCGCTGCCGCGGCCGTGGCTTCCACGTCGGGGATCAACCCTCTGCTGGTGAACAGCCTGTTCGCTGGAATGGACCTGACGAGCCTGCAGAACCTCCAGAATCTCCAGTCTCTCCAGCTGGCGGGTCTCATGGGCTTCCCGCCGGGCCTGGCCACCGCGGCCGCCGCCGCCGGAGGTGACACCAAGAACCCGGCGGCCGTGCTGCCCCTGATGCTGCCCGGCGTGGCCGGCCTACCCAGTGTCTTCGGCCTGGGCGGGCTTCTCAACACCCCGCTGTCGGCCGCCGCCGGCACCTCAGCCCCCGCGGCCGGCCCGGGAGAGGCGGACGACGGCACTTCGAAGGCGGACGAGAAGGGCGCCGAGCACGAGGACGAGAACAAGGACTCCGAGAAAAGCACAGACGCCGCCCCGGCTCCCGACTCTGCCAATGGCTCCGTGGGTGCTGCTCCGGGCCCGGCCGGCCTGCCCTCCAGCCCGCTCGCCTTCAACCCCTTCCTCCTGTCCACCATGGCCCCGGGCCTCTTCTACCCATCCATGTTTCTACCTCCAGGACTGGGGGGATTGACACTGCCCGGCTTCCCCGCACTGGCAGGACTTCAGAATGCCGTGGGCTCCGGCGAAGAAAAGGCTCCCGACAAGGCCGAGGGGGGTGCCTTCCAGGAAGAAGAGAACGCGGAAGGCAGCGATGCGGAGGAGAGCCTGGACAAGACCGCCGAGTCCTCGGTCCTGGAAGACGAAATGGCACAGGGGGAGGAGCTAGACTCACTCGACGGGGGGGACGAAATAGAAAACAATGAAAATGACGAATAACCAGTACCAGTTCCAGTTAAAGTGTTTAAAACTTTTGACAAGTGGTAGTCCTACTGTTTACACTCACAGTTAATGTTCATACCTAGTTTTATAAGCTGTTCTGTAACATAGTGTAGCAAAAAAAGAAAAAAAGAAAAAAAAAGTCCAAGTCATGTTATACAGGTGTGTCAAAAGGTATCTTGGTCATTAAGTATTGTGCAGTGCATTATTTATTATCCCTAGGAGAGATGAAATTTGAGAGGTGAACATGTCTTTTTAAGGAAACTTCCATAATGCTCTGCTTTTTCACCCCCCCCTTCTTTTCTTTTCTTTTTCTTTTGGTACCATTGGTATTATAATAAAGAGCAATTTGTAACAGAGTGGCACTAATGGAAGGAAGTGCTGCTCAAAGGAAGTATGAAGTTATATATTTAATTTTTTAATTTTAATTTTTTTTTTTTTTTTTTTTTGCTGTGAAGGTCAAGATGAAATTTACCGTACATATCATACTTGCTCGTTTGTTTCCCTTTTTTTGACTGTACGGGGGTTCCCACACTCGCACATACACACACATCCATACACTCTGACAATCTCCACGTTAGTGTGAACGTCTCTGTCCTGAGGCGCAGCAATAATAAGGCAGCTGTTGAATGTGAAGGGTCCCTTTGGAAATTAACCTACTGGGAGGGTTCTTGCCAGACAGAACTACAGTTCCATTGTCTCGTGGTCTTGTAATGCACTGGTATAAACAAAATAAATAGATGAATAAATAAAGAGTGAGAGAAGAGAGAATCAGGTACCTTTTTTAAATTAAAGGACTTTGTTACTTTAGCCACAAAGCTAAAACAGCATTACCTCAGCTCTAAACTAGCCTTGAAGTTTACAGACATGACTTTGTAAATGTATTGTTTTTCTTTGTTGTGATGTCCTTTTATTTTTTTTTCTTTGAAAACTGCTATCATGTAAGATAAAATGTAAATTGCTGCCAACTGTAGTAATGATGCTTTTAATAAAAGTGACCCATGATATGCAGAGATGTAATTATAGAATGTAGTATAGAAGGGGAACTGGTGTTCACTCTATTTTTTGTATTCGCAATAGATGCAAATACAGCATTCTGGCCTTCGTACAGTTTCTTGCTATATCCTCCTATACCAGATTAGCTGTTGGTAATATGCTAAACTGACTTGTCTTCAGACTGGACCGGAAGAAAACCCTTAATTTGCCTTTACCTAACACTGCTCCAGAGAGCTCAACCGAACCATGAGCGGAAACCTCCTATTTCTCCCCCCAAAGGGCATGTGAGACCAAGACTACTTGAAAACATGTGCAGTGCCTGATAATGTGGTACACCGAGCAACAAAAGGGCACATAGAAAAATGAGGCTTTAATAGGCACACTATCTAGGTCATTTATCCTTGGTTAATGGGGAGAAAGACACAATGCCGTGGTGTCAGATAGGGACACAAAGGCACTCCGGTGTCCTGCGGACCCGGGCTCCGCGCCAGGACCATGGAGACCCGCGGGGACTACAAACGGACCTGCTTAAGCGAGCATGTGCGAACGCGCGTGGACCACGCACACGCACGCACGCCGGCTCTCGCGCGCCCGCGTAGGCCTGGGGGCTCCGGATTTGTGCACCTCTTATGACCTTTGATATTTGAGGTAAACTAGAATTTGAGATCCTCTATTTTCTCCTTGTTCTGTCACCTGACCAAACACAAAGCCCTCTTTCCTTGCCGTGAAAAAGGAGAGGAAGAGAGGGTGGAGCCGGTCTGCGTGCCGGCTCTCTCCCCACACCCTCCCCCCGACACGCAAGCCATCCCCCCCTGTAGATGTCACCAGGCAGCCTGCCGAATCCCTCTTAGACAATGAGGTTTGGTGATTTCAAATCCCAAGATGAAGGTATACCCATGATGATTCCAGAAAGGGAGCTACTGAAACCTCCACCTTACAGACCTGTGGTAGCTTCACCTGTCGTTTTGACTCGGAAGTTAGCACGAGGGTAGTTCGCAGGGGAGAAAAGTGCCTTTAAGAAGAATAGTTTCTGGAATGGAATCTTCAAACGTGGAAGAAAAGATTAGATCTGCGCAAAGTAGAGAGAACGTAAAAAATTTAACTGAAAGATTTTGTAAGCCTTAAAATAGGACTTTAAGGAGGGAGAATATGTTTCATAAAATGAGTCTTACAGGGTCTTCTGAAATTCTTTATAGCATCAGAAGTTTTCCTATGACCTTCTGTAAATAGAGCATGCGATGTGACTTTGTGCCGGTTAAAGGAAGATGCTGAGAGCAGTGGCGATCTTCAGAGCAGAGGCATCAATTGCTTGCGGCCAGAAGGAACGCTGAGATGATAGGTAGGTCAGCATCATCTGGGATTTATCTGTTAAGGTGGCCTTAAAGGCATTCAAATGTCCATGTTGGAAAATGCATTTTTTTTTCTTCTAATGGAATGAATGCTTGTTATGAGATCTCGAATTTACCTCCTTAAGAAATATTTTAAATTCAGCCTGATACCCCCTGACCAATGCCCTTGCAAGCTCAGTATAAATTTAGCACTAAGGTGCCGAGTGCTTTCCCTGGTGGTGCTGCCTCACTGTCACTTCTCTGAGAGGGAAGAGCTCTTCATCCTCCAGGAAACTGAGACCTGGAGACTTTAAGTAACTGGCCAACACTAAGTACATGAGCTGGCTTGGGACCCAAGCAGACTGACAGAGCCTGATTACAGTTTCCTGAAATCCTGCACAGAGGTCTCAGAGAGAAAATGAGTCTTTAGTGGTGATTTGAAGTGCTTAGGGCTTTTATATTTGTCCATTTCCCTCCCTCACTCCTCCATGAGGGATCTTCAGTTTCAGTGGATATGGAGGCAGTCCATATGAAGTAGGGCCTGGAAGAGTGAGCTTTGACCAGGGAAACTTGAGTCCCAGTTATCTCATTTAAATTTGGTTTTGTCCTGCCTCATGAATATTTCAATTTTATAAAGAAGTCAAGTCTTTAAAAAAAGTTAGCTTGCTTAAGTCTCAGAGCTAGTAGATTGCAAACCTGGTATTTCAACTCAGACTGAGCCAACTCCAAAGCCCAGGCACTTAACCCCTGCGCTGGGTTAATTAACATTCATCAACAAATGTATTGGATGCTCTGTGCTAGGTACTATTTTAGTGGATTGAGGATTTCTGTGAGGGGCGATGAAGTGGTCAGGGAAGAGCTCTCTGGAGGCGACAACTCTGCTTATGCCTGAGTGGTGAGAAGCAGTGGCCAGACAAAGCTGGTCGGAGAATGTTCCCAGCAAATGCAAGCGCCCCTGCCAAGGTCCTGAATTGACAGTGATTTCAGAAGTAGGGGCAGGGAGGCTGTCTGCCTAGATTTGGGAGGTGGGGACCAAGCTGGTCCGGGTAGAGAATTTGGATTTCCTTTCAAAGTGCCATAGAAAGTCCTTGGAAGGTTTTGTGCAGGAGAACAATATCATATTCATGATTTACAAAAAGAATAATCACTGTGGCTACTATGTGAAGAAATGCCTTGTAAAGAGGAGTCAGGAATTCCGTTTGAGCTGCTAGAGCAGCCTTCGATCAAGGCAGTAGCTAGCGATGGAAATGGAAAGCAGTAAATTGACTTGGATGTTTTAAACAAATGGAGCCTGCAATTTAAATGAGATGAATAATTTGAATTAACTTTTCAGGATTACTCTTACTGAAATATACCCAAAGGTAAAACCAACAGATGAAGAATGTACCCTATGCTTTTTTTTCATTCCATGATTAGTGTTAATAGAAAAGATACCAGGAACTGACATCTTTCCTTCTGTGTCCTGTTACAAAGTTATCCTTTCAGTTCAATGAAAATTATTTGTTAGTTATTTTGGGGAAGAGTTTTTAGAACTTCTAAAATTCTAACAGATAGTGTGTGTGTTGTCGAAGTGATGTGTGGTGCAGTGAGCATTGGCTGTCTCCAGAGCCAACAATAAATTTAAATTAAGAAGCAAAACAATGTAAATGACTTCTACTAACAGGCACTTAAAAGTTAGAATATGTCGTACTCATTTAACTTGGCTCTCTAATGAGCAATTTTATATATTTTCTTAGCACAGGTAAGATTTACCATGGTTTTATAGATGTTTTAAGGTAAACTGTATTTCGTAAAATAGGTGAATAAATTACCATCTGGAATATTTAATCTAAGACTTCTTCAGTGAAAAAAAGTGTTGAATTTTTTGTTGGGCAAGTCGCTCAGTTTGGAGATTTTTCTTGTAGGTGTTAGGATGGTGATTTTCAAAGCATTTTGGAGAACATGGGTCATTTCTGTGTTTAAGGCTTCTGCCCAACTTTCCCAATATTTCCATTCTTGCATCTCTAAACCCAAACTAAAAAACTCCTTATGTGTATGTCTCGGCAATGTAGTCGCACCCTCCTTGTGGGTCTATTGGTCTGTAGATCTTATTCTGGATCTACCAATGTAGAGTTGAATTTTAATCTGCCGTTCCTTAATAAATGTTTGCCATATAATTTAAATGAAATCGAAAGATAGGGTAATGACAATTAAAATTTCAAATATTCTTTCATCTGACATCTTCATCTCCAGAAACGATTGACTCTTGTTTGTTTAGCTCCTAAGCCGGTTGAAATTTTCATCAACTGAACAGAGATGGCAGAATCTGTCTCCAAAGGCAGCCAGACATGTTATTTAAGGGTGGTGGTGTCTCCCAGTGGGTTTCCTCCTGTGAACCTTTCTCACTCACCAGGTCTTTACTGGGCTCTGAAATAAATCTGTCATGGTGAATTTGAGTTACAGCTGAAGGACAGCATAATAGATTGCTAAGGTATAATAAAGAGAAACACTAAGTCAAAATATTGTTTAGCACTCACTTAATACTCTACATTAGGTGAAGTCCTCCATTGTCCCTCGCCCGCCTCTGTATTTTGATCTGAAAGCTCGATTTCCAAATTACAAATGAGAGACATCCGATTCTCTTCTGTGACTAAAGCCAGGTACTACAGTAGCTTTACAGCCTTTGCAACCCAGACCGTCTCCTGTCAGCGGCAGTTAAGGAGACTTCAGCTCGGATGTTGCCTGGATGGCCTAAACGGGCTGTAAATTTAGTAGTTTGAGGAGGACACATCACGTTTTAGAACCGAAGGTGCTTCCTGTTCAACACGTTTCACCACGTTTCCTTGGGTGTCAGGAAGCTCTCAACTTTTTAGAATTCAGCATTTTTGTTTGTTAATAGGATCCTTGTGAGTTGATCCACACACACGCCTCTAAGTTCTTGCCACCACCCCTTTACCTGGTAAAGCAGGATCATTTGCCCAAGTCCAAAGCTAAGACCGGTGTGGTGGCCAGAACTAGCATTTAGACTTCTCAGAGTAAGCCCTGTCCAGAGGTCGGCTGTCTGTCTTAAGTATAAACCTGTCACTCACATTCATTCAGGTCTATGATGTTACCAAAACCAAAACAAAACAAAACAAAAAACCCAACCTAAAATAGAACAAGCTACACTACTCTCTTTTAATAACAACTGGTGGTGTGATCTGATAAATAAGCCAGAATTTCCAGAATCTCCTGCTGTAAGACAAAAATAATACCCCAGGACAGGATGACTGAAAGGTGGTTCAAGGTTTGTGTTTTAAAATGTATGCAGTTGTGAGCTCGCTTTCCATCCATGCCTGATTTATGATATAACCTATGCAACTGATGGTCTAAATATCTTTGCACGTTCTTGAAGCTTATTCTCTAGAATTTCTGGATAATGAGTCTTGTATCTGAATGGTGCTAAGAGGCAGCCCTGGCTAAGTCTGGAACTTGAAGTTCCTGCAGGGATGGGACAATGGCCCCAGCAGCTCCGTATGGCCCCATCAGTCTCCACCCACAGGGCTCTTCTGGGCTGGGCGGCTGTGGCTCTCAGAACGGATTTGCATATCTGTAGCCTCAGAGCTGTTTCCTCACTAGACTGCGGGCCCTCTGAGGCCGAGGCTGAGGCCATTGCAGGATCCTTTCCATCTGATTGTATGAGAGTCCCCGTCAAGGAAGAGCGACTGCCCTGTGGCTGCAGAGGCATCGTTCTTGCCTGGATGAAACTGGCCTCTTCTCAGCCCCTGGGTTTCCGCCACCTCAGCCTGCCCGGCCTCTGAGGAGCCGCTGGACTGACCCAGTAGCCTACAGGGTACGCAAAACCATTTCAAATGCTCCCTTCTCCTCGACTGCAAAATGTCATGTTACAAACAAACCCCCACCCCTTTTTTCTTTCAAGTGTCATTTTGTGCAGAAACTGTATGTCCTGAGGGGAAACAGAGGAAAACAGCAATGGCAACTTGAGAATGGGGTGCTGGCCTCTGCCCCCAGCCTGCTCTTGAGAAAGAACCCCCTTGGCCTGGCAGCAGCCAGCAGAGGGAGGGGAGAATGCAATTAAAGCTGCAGGTGTCCCTTGGCTTCTCAGCCGGAAAGCTGTGTACTGCTAGGAGATGCTCGGGTATCAATGCTTGATTATCATTGATGTCCTCCCATTGGGGACAGTCACTGCAGAAACCCCAGTACTGTTTGTGATGTCAGGGAAACAAAAGCTTGTGTGTTTATGTTATACTTTTCATGTGGTTTGGGAGCAGACCAAATGAGCAGGGTGGCTGTGACCTGTGAAAGCTGACGGGGGGCTAGGAGGCCAAGGTGTAAAAGAGACCCAGGAAGAAAAGCAACGTTGCGAATCATTTGTTTCCCCTCGTATTTGGAGCTCAACTAACTAAATGGCCAAAGACCTATCTCCAGTGGACATGCGCCCACCATGCTTGTGCTTATTTCTCTTTGACTGTTTGTATAGCTGGTTGATTGTCAGCTGTGGCTGCACGTATTGAATAATTAAGACGAGCCTGAGCCCACAGGTCTGGGCAGAGGGCAGGTGACACGATGGGTCCTCGGCAGCTGCAGGTAATTTCAGCTCCTTGCACCTGACAACCTCACTTCCAGCTTAAACTCATCTTCTTTAACTCGAAGGCAAGGCATCTAGGCGTCTGAATTATTGGCCCCCTCCCAAATAAAAAGTTTGGGACTTCAGTTAAATGGCTCACACAGGTCAGCCCCTCCTGCACAAACACGGTCGTGATGCCACTTCTCTTGTAGGAGCAAGAGCAGTGACTCAGACACGATGGCCGCAGGGCAGAGAACAGCATCCCCGCTGCCTGTGTCCACACCCCATTTCCTCCTGGATCTGGATTCCCTTGCTTGTTGGGTTCAGGCAGCCATTTCTGTGCACGGGGGATTCCAACGTGAACCCTCCTCTTTCTCAAGGACAGATGTCATGGAGTCTTTTTGTATATGAAGGACACTTTTTAAAAGTGTCTAGAGAAAGAGAATAAAAGGCATCATTCTTGTCCTTAAGCAGCCACCAAGTGGCAAATATTTAATGTGCAGCTGGAGGGTGTGCTGAGGGGTGGGGGTGGGGAGGGACAAAGGGCGCAGTCAGGGTCCTTGCTCTCTGGGTCCTTACTGGGTTGCTGACGTAGTTTGTGTAAATAACGCATCTGCCTGCAATTTACAGATTTCAAAGCACATAGGCAGGCGTTGTCTCAACCGACACAACTTTGAAACCGCACGTTCGTTGTGACTTGAGAGATGGAAGATAGTAAAGCCAGCCGTCCCAGGGGAGCGCTTGGCTCATTTGGGTCTTACAGGCAGGTCTTTGGACTATAAACCCAGAGATCTTCCTGTGGGCAACCCCTCTGGGCACAGCATGGCAGCCCTGCCTGGTGGTGAGAGCTCAGCTCCCCTCTGAGCCCCACTGTCCCATTTGTAAATTTGCAGTAAAACGAATAATAACACCAATTGTGCCTGCCTTGTATTATTGTATGAAGATTAGAAATAGTGACTGTGCAAAGTCCTTAGCGCCTGGCACTGGATTGACACACTCCGTAAAGGATGACTTTGAAACCATCCTCATCTGAAGAGTTCAGTGGAGCTGCGGAGGAGACGCAGTGGAAGAGCACTGAGGAAGTGGCTAGGGTGAGGGGTCCGCGAGGAAGAAACCACAGAACGAAGCTGATGCTAGGCCTGAGAACACTGGCCTTTCTCTTCTGCGGCGAGAGCATCGCAGAGCCTGGAGGCGGGCTCAGGGTGGAAGCAAGGTGTCCAGAGTGCTGCCCGCAAACCCTAGAGAGGGGATGAGCCCCCAGGCCTCGTACATATTCGGATTTGGAGATGACTTTTTTCCCAAACTTCACACCATACAGCATGTCCTTACCGCCTCCGCTAGACTCTTCTCTATTGTATTCTATTTCTTTACAAAATAAATGATCATGCCCCTCTAGATTGATTTTAGGATTTAGTAATCGTTGATGACCTGCTCTTTGGAAAACCAAGCTTTAAAACAAGGGTTTTTCACTGGGGGCCGTGAACAGGTTTGGTGGGAGAGAGATGAAGGGGGCCTCAGATTTCCTGGAGTTGGAGGTTCAAGTGTGTGTGTGCGTTTCTGGGGAGAGGGGCCTTATGTTTCGTGGCCACAAAGCACTGGGATCGCTCTTAGTGCTGCTTTGACATGGAAAACTGGTGGGAGACCAGGCCCCAAGGAGGCCACTGCAGCCCACGGTTAAACTGGGGTCACGACCGCCCCCCTTTCCCCCTGCACCAAGTGGGGCTGGAAGGGGCACCCAGCCTCCAGGCCTGTTTTGAAGATGGGATGAGATCATGTGTATAAATAAACACGTTCACAATGTCGGCCGTTGTGCACTGTGGCCCTGCGTGAGGATGGTACCACAGGGAAGGGCGTCCCCATTGTATCTGCTCTGTCGCGTGTGTGCGTGTGCGTGTGCGTGTGCGTGTGTGTGTGTGTGTGTGTGTGTGTGTCTGGTGGAATCAATTATTTCCCTCATTCATTTGGACCAAGGCCAATAGACAGACATTCAGGGCTATCAAATACACCTCTGGGCCTGGCCCTCTAGTCCTCACACAAAGCCAGAGGACAGAAATGAGGCCTTTCCTCCCTCCCTGGCTTCTGGAATCTGATCCTGGGGCCTGTGTGGCTTCCCTGCCAGTCTAGCTAACACCAATTCCCCTGGCGCCCATGGGTACCCCGCCTGCCAGCTGGCACAGTGCCCATGGTCGCCTCGCCCTCCACCCCAATGCACCCAGGACCTGCACTTGGGGCCCTGCTCGCCCTTCAGTATAAAAACCAAATCAGAGGAATTCCCGTTGTGGCTCAGGGGAAACCAACCCGACTGGTATCCATGAGGACGCTGGTTTGACTCCTGACCTTGCTCAGTGGGTTAAGGATCCAGCATTACCGTGAGCTGTGTGTAGTTCACAGACGCGGTGTGAATGCTGCGTTGCTGTGGCTGTGGTGTAGGCCGGTGGCTGCAGCTCTGATTTGACCCCTAGCCTGGGAACCTCCATGTGCCGTGGGTGTGGCTCTAAAAAGACAAAAAGGAAAAAGAAAAAAAAAAAAATTGGGCAAAACCAAAATGAGTCCCAGAGCATTGCCCTCCACCTTCTGTCCTTACAAAGAAGGTGAATTGAGAAGAAAAAGGCCTCTATGCATGAGTTGCTTTCCTTTTGGGAAGTCTGGATTTCCGCCTTCTTATCTGAAAAGCCCACTGCATTATTTGAGGCCTCAGGGCTCAGTTAGGACCCAGGCCCCACACACCAGAAGCTCTTCAGCCACCCTCCCCCCGCCCCCGCCCCCGGGGGCAGGGAGCCGGTGGGCAGTGCAGCAGCACAAGCCACACTGCACACAGAGGGACCATGGGGTCCCGTCCTGCTTTCTGAAGGGGCTGAAAGGCAAGGAAACAAGTCCTCTGCCAGGAACCAGCTTTTCTTTTCTAGAGCTCGGCTTAAAAGGACAGAGGCAAAGGTTTTGCTGGTTTTAACAGCTCAGTCCCTGTCCTGAGAACTGCTACATGTCTTGGATGCAGTCAAGAAAAAAAAGAAGGAAAACTGTCACAGGGAAGTAAAAAGCGGTGATTAGGAATATGGACTTGTGTTGGAATGAGTCTGCTTTTTTTTTTTTTTTTTTTTTTTTTTGTCTTTTTTTGCCTTTTCTAGGGCCATTCCCACAGCATATGGAGGCTCCCAGGCTAGGGGTCTAATCGGAGCTGTTGCCACCGGCCTACGCCAGAGCCACAGCAACGCCAGATCCAAGCCACGTCTGTGACTTACACCACAGCTCACGGCAATGCCGGATCCTTAACCCACTGAGCAAGGCCAGGGATGGAACCCGCAACCTCATGGTTCCCAGTCAGATTCATTAACCACTGAGCCACGACGGGGACTAGAATGAGTCTGCTTGAATCCTACTTGACCAAGTACAAGTCCACGCCCAGGGCAGGTACTCCACCCTGGGCCTGTTTGTTAGATGTGAGGTAGAGATGTTGATTTTTGTGGTGATGGTTATGATGGTGATGTGACGGTGGTGGTGATGCTGGTGGTGGTGGTGGTGGTGATAAGGGTGGTAGTGCCCATGTCACAAGCCTGTCCAGGGAACTCAGTGGGTTACCATGTGTCCAGCATTTAGCACTGAACTTAGAAGTACTATCTGAGTGACTCTTTTGTTGCTATTACAAACCTGACACTCAGCTCCAAGTCTGGAACCTCCTCTCTCCCAGAGGTGTGACCTTGAGGAGGTCACCACCCCTTGGGTCTACTTCATCTGCACAGCGAAGACCTGGTGATACTCGAGGACCCTTTTGATGCTAACGTTTTATTGTTCTAATAAATGTTGATATAAACTATTCCACAGGAGCAGTGGAACACCTTGGTGAGTCGTGAGAAGCGTGACAACTTGGGGGTTTCTATACTCGGTGTGTTGATGGGGCACCTTTAAGGAATGACCTTCCAGATGGTTCCCTTTTAAAAACATATGTACCCTTGGATTTTGGAGGCATTAACACCGAAAGGGGGGAAATCTAACTTCTACTTTAAGCTGTGCAAAATGACTACAGTAAATCTGTTAGGTATCATCCTGTTTGACTTTAAGAAAATGGCTGAGCTACGGGCAAGGTAATTCAAGAAGATATAAATGGCTGCATTATAATAAGCAGACACCTATTTTAAGCATGATCTATGTTTTGGAGAAAATTCATTACGATGCGACTTACAATACCAGCCTCTTCAATGAATTTTTCATGTCTGCATACCAAGATGTATATAAAGCGATCGTAATCATATACCTTTGGGGCAACGCTGAGCGCCAGCTGTTTTGGAGATGATTTATAGGTTGCCACGCTCAAGGTTAATAATCAGGAGAAACAGGTTACAGTGTGCAATGTATTTATGTCAGGTTAGAAGTTCAGTTAGTGGAGATAGGAGGTTATAAGGAAGCACACACTTTTAATTATTTTCTAAGCCTCCCCCCTCCCCCGCCTTTTCTCTGCAATAAACTAAAAGTAAATGATGTTTTACATAGGGAGCCCTCTCTGCCAAGTGCATCTTCTGGTTACGGTTGGCTTTATTTAAAGGGAAACCGCAACTAGGAGTTATTAGCTGTACATATGAAAACACAGCTTGAAGGTGCTTAAACATCTGTGCAATGGGCCCACATAAAGGGTGTGATGGAATTTTGTAAACACTGAGGTAATGACACCCTTTTGGAATGGCAGCATTTTGCTGCTGGCAGGATTTCTAGCAGGGTCTTCAGAGATGGGGCCCCAGTTGCAAACCCATCTCCAAAGGTCCTAAAAAGTAACTTGTCACAGAGACAAAATTATTACATCAGTTTCATAAAAATCTCAGAAATGTTCCCTTTCCAAATTGAGACAAAAATTATCTTGTCTTAAGAAACTTTTTTTTATAGTATATAATGAGAAAAAATTTTTTCTGCAGAAGGTTGAGTTCATTGTGTCCTCATTCATCATTGTTGGTCTATAAATGTCTCTCTCTCCTTTCCTTTCTTTTTAAATTCTCTTCACCTCAGTTCTGGTTTCTCAGCTCCCGTCCTTCTATGAGGCGGCTTTCTAATGTGTTTATCATATATACATGTGTTTATTTTTGCTTGTATTTTTCAAAATGTGTTTTGTGTGCATGTACATATATTTAACTATGTGAATGGTAGTTTATGTATCTCACTCTACTTTTTTCTCTTTTTAATTTTTAAAAATTATAGTTGATTTACAATGTGCCACTTTTTGCTGTACAGCAAAGTGACTTAGTTTTATATACTTATGTATATATGTATATATATGTGTGTGTATGTGTATATATATTCTGTGTATATACACATATATATCCTGTATATATACATATATATGTGTATATATAATAAATATATGATTATATTTATATATATATTTATATATATATTTTTTTATATATTCTTTTCCATCATGGTCTATCCCAGAAGATCGGATATAGTTCTCTGTGCTGTACAGTAGGACCTTGTCACTTACCCATCCTAAACTCAGTAGTTTGCATCTACTAACTCCAAACTCCCAGTCCATCCCATTCCCTCCCCACTCCCATCTGGCAACCACAAATCTGTTCTCTATGTCTGTGAGTCTGTTTCTGTTTATAGGTAGGTTCATTTGTGCCGTATTTTAGATTCCACATATAAGTGATATCATATGGTATTTGTCTTTCTCTTTCTAATTTACAGATAATCTCTAGTAGTATCCATATTGCTGCAAATGGCATTTTTTCATTCTTTTTTGTGGCTGAGTAGTATTCCATTGTGTAAATGTACTATATCTTCTTCATTGGTCTGTCCATGGACATTTAGGTTGTTTCCATGTTTTGACTATTGCAAATAGTGCTGCCATAAACATAGGGGTGCATGTATCTTTTTGAATTATAGTTTTGTTAAGATATGTATCTAGGAGTGGAATTGCTGGATCATACGGTAATTCTATTTTTAATTTTCTGAGGAACCTCTATACTGTTTTTCATAGTAGTTGTACCAACTTACATTCCCACCAACAATGTAGGAGGTTCCCTTTTCTCCACACCCCTCCAGCATTTGTTATTTGTAGACTTATTAACGATGGCCATTCTGACTAGTATGAGGTGGTACCTCACTATAGTTTGATTTGCGTTTCTCTAATAGTTAGTGATGTTGAGCAACTTTTCATATACCCATGTGCTGTCTATATGATTTCTTTGGAGAAATGTCTATTTAGGTCTTCTGCCTGTGTTTCACTTGGGTGGTTTGGGTTTTTTTGGTTGTTGTTGTTGACTTGTATGTGTCGTTAGTATATTTTGGAGATTAAACCCTTGTTGGTTGCATAATTTGCACATGTTCTCTCTCATTCTGTAGGTTGTCTTTTCTTTTTCTATGGTTTCCTTTGCTGTGCATAAGCTTGTAAGTTTGATTAGGTCCCATTTGTTTGTTTTTGTTTTTAGTTCTATTGCCTTGGGGGACTGACCTGATAAAACATTTGTACAGTTTATGTCAGAGAATGTTTTTGCCTGTGTTCTCTTCTAGAATTTTTGTGGTGTCATGTCTTATGTTTAAGTCTTTAGCCATTTGAGTTTATTTTTGTGCATAGTGTGAGGGCGTGTTCTAATTCCATTGATTTATATGCAACTGTCCAATTTTCCCAGAACCACTTGCTGAAGAGACTGTCTTTTTCCCATTTTATATTCTTGCCTCGTTTGTCAAAGATTAATTGACTGTAGGGTGTGTGAGGGTTTTTATTTTTGTTTTTGTTTTTGCCATTTCCATGGCATGTGGACATTCATGGCCAGAGACTGAACCCATGCCACAGCAGCGACTTGAGCCACTGCGGTAACAATGCCAAATCCTTAACCAGCTGTGCCACTAGAGAACTCTCATAGGTATGTGGGTTTATTTCTGGGTTCTCTATTCTATTCCATTGATCCATATGTCTGTTTTTATACCAATACCACACTTTTTTGACTACTGTAGCTTTGTGGTATTATCTCATTCTACTTTTTTAACTTTCGTGAGTTTGTCTTATTTTTTAATAGCTTTATTTTCAAATCATTGGCAAATGTTATATTGAGCATGTTTAGAAAAGTTTGAACACCTGTGAGACCATCACTGAAAGCGATAATGATAATGATAGAGCCATAATCCCCAAAGTTTCCTTTTGTTTCTTAGTAACTCCTTCCTTTTGCAACCCTACTTCCTCATCTCCAGGCAACCAATGATCTGCTTTCTATCACTATAGACTAGTTTGTGTATTTTAGAATTTTTTTTTTTTTTTTGGCCTGCCGTCTTTTAAAAAGCATAGCTGTTTTTGAGATGCAGCCATGTTGTGTGTATCAATAGTTCATTTCATTTTTTTTTTTTTAAATAGCTGCACCGGTGGGATATGAAAATTCCCAGGCCAAGGATCAAATTCGAGCCACAACTGTGGCAACGCTGGGCCTGTTAACCCATTGCACAGGGATTGAACCTGTGCCTCTGCAGTAACCCAAGCCACTGCAGTCAGATTCTTAACTCACTGCATTACAGCATGAAATCGAATAGTCCATTTCTTTCTGTGGTCGAGTAAGTGGTATTTCCTTATGGATATATCAATTTTATGTACCCAGTCATCTGCTGAGGGACATTTGCGTTTTTTTCCAGTTTCTGGCTGTTACAAATAAAGCTTCTGTGAGTTTCTAATAGAGACACGCTTTTGGTAGTTTTGGGTAAATGCATAGAAATGAAAAGTCTGGGTTACATGGTAGGTGTACATTTAACTTTTTATGAAACTGCCAAACGTCTTTCCAAAGCAGTTGCAGTGTTTTATTTTCCCTGCCAGAAGTGTTCCAGTTCTTCCACATGCTGGCCAACACTTGGTATAGACAGTCTTGATTTTAGACATGCTAAGGGGCGCATAGTGGAGTGTCATTATCGTTTTAATTTCCGTTTCCCTAGTGACTAATGAAGTCAGTGATCTTATATGTGCTTATTTGCCATCTGTATAGCGCTTTTGGTGTGGGGTCTGTTCACACCTTTTGCCCGTCTGTGGAGGGGGGTGTTTGTTTTCTTATTACTGAGTTTTGAACATTATTTATATAATCTGTATACAAGTACTTTTTCAGATACTCTGTAATTCACAGATATGTTCTCCTGGTCTATGGATTTTTTCACATTCTTAATAGAGCCTTTGGAAGAGCAGAAGTTTTAAGTTGGATGAAATTTTTTTTTTTTTTTTTTTTTTTGGCTTTTTGGCTTTTTGCTATTTCTTTGGGCCGCTCCCGCGGCATATGAAGGTTCCCAGGCTAGGGGTCTAATCGGAGCTGTAGCCGCCAGCCTACGCCAGAGCCGTGTCTGCAACCTACACCACAGCTCATGGCAACGCCGGATCGTTAACCCACTGAGCAAGGGCAGGGACCGAACCCACAACCTCATGGTTCCTAGTAAGATTCATTAACCACTGCGCCACGATGGGAACTCCTGAAATTTGATTTATCAATTTGTTTTTCTAAAGGAGCATACTTTTGGGGTTGTATGTGGACTCTATATTCTATCCCATTAATCTCTTTGTCTATCTTGATGCCCAGAAGCACACAGTTTTTATTAGTATAGCTCCATAAGAAGTCTTGAAGTCAAGTAATATAAATCCCTCAACCTTATTCCTGTTTTTCAAAGTTGATTTAGCTATTCAAGTTCCCTGTGTTTCCATATAAATTTTATTTTTTTAATTTTTTTTGGCTTTATTTTGTCTTTTCAGGGCCGCATCCATGGCATATGGAGGTTCCCAGGCTAGGGATCTAATCAGAGCTGCAGCTGCTGGCCTACACCACAGCTCACGGCAACACCGGATCCTTAACCCGCTGAGCAAGGCCAGGAATTGAACCTGCTAGCTCATGGTTCCTAGTCAGATTCACTTCTGCTGCACCACAACAGGAACTCCCTCCATATAAATTTTAGATTTAACTAGTCAATATCTACCAAAAAATCCTGCTGGGAATTTGATTAGGGTTATATTGAGTCTCCACACCAATTTGAGCAGAAAAACATCTTAGCAATATTGAGTCTTCCAGTCCATGAACATGATATTTAAAAATTTTTTTTCTCATAACATTGAAAAATTTTTTGATTAATTTGTGTTGCTATGTGTATAATTACTACATTGCTCCTAACTCTTGCATCATTTCAGCGTGTATAGTTTCCCATTACAGCTGTAACAAGTTACATACACCTAGGAATACCCTTGTAGTGTAGGAGGTTAAGGATCTGGCATTATCACTGTAGCAGCCCAGGGTTCCATCCCTGGCCCAGGAACTTCCATATGCCACAGGCACAACAAAAAGAAAAAAAAAAAAAAAGCTACACACACCTAAGGCTTTTAACAACACAGATGTATTCTTTTACTGTTCTGGAAGTCAGGAGTCTAAAGTCAGTTTCATTAAATTAAAGTCAAGATGTTGACCAGACTGGTTCCTTCTGGAAGCTCTGAGGGGAGAACTGATTTTCCTGCCTGGTTTCAGGTTCTAGCAGCTGCAGTATTCTTTGGCTGTGGCCCATCCTCCACTTCAGAGCTCATCGCTCTGGCCTCTACTTTTGTCCTCCCATGTCTCTTCCTCACTTTGACCCTCCTGCTCCCTCTTAGAAGGGTGTTAGGATCTCATCAGGCCCACCCAGATAATCCAGAATAACCTCCCCTCTCAAGATCTGTAACTTCATCAGATCTACAAAGTAACAGTCACAGGTGCCAGGGACCAGAAGGGGGACGCTTTGGGAGGCATTATTCAGCCTACCATGTGCCACGTGCACCCAGCGCTTTTTAGGTACACACTTTCCCAATGATGGAAACCAGCTTGGCCACTGCTCCCCATTTGCAAAATGCTGCAAAGAACATCTGCACACGTGTCTTCTTTGGACTTAACGTGCGAATTTCCTTCAGATGCAAACCCAGGAATAAGATTGCAGGGTCAGCAATACATGCATACGTCTACTGTGGCTGAGCAGTGACGGGTTGCTCTCCAGAAAGGCTGTACCAGTCTACCCTCCATCAGCCCAGAATGCAGGCTCCTCTGTCTCCACGTCCTCCTCAGCATTTGCTGTTGTCTAGCTTTCTAATCACTGCCAGATATAAATTTATGTCCTGTGGTTTTATTTTTACTTCTCTACTTACCAATGAATTTGAGCGTCTTTTCATGTTTATTAGCCTTTTTGGTTTCATTCTGTAAATTGCCTGTTTAGCATCTCTGACTATTTTTTTATTCAAATTGTCTTTTTCTGGTGAGTTTAATTTTATTTAGAAAGTCAGGGAGTTCCCGTCGTGGCGCAGTGGTTAACGAATCCGACTAGGAACCATGAGGTTGCGGGTTCGATCCCTGCCCTTGCTCAGTGGGTTAACGATCCGGCGTTGCCGTGAGCTGTGGTGTAGGTTGCAGACGCGGCTCGGATCCTGCATTGCTGTGGCTCTGGCGTAGGCTGGTGGCTACAGCTTCGATTTTGACCCCTAGCCTGGGAACCTCCATGTGCCACGGAAGCGGCCCAAAGAAATAGCAAAAAAAAAAAAAAAAAAAAAAAAAAAGTCAGTCTCCAAAGCCCTATCAGATAGGTCTTATCCTAGATTTTCTTGACTTTGTAGTTTTACCTTTTACATTGAGGATTTTATCTATCTGGATGTCATCTTTGCAAATGTTCTATGTAAGGATGCAATGACATTGTTCTTCTTAGAGCGAACCAGTTTCCCCATTACCGGCTACTAAAAATTCCATACTTTCTCCACTGGCTTATAATGCCACCATGATCATATATTAACTTCCTGTGTGTGTGTAATATTCCATTAGCTTCTTTGTTCTTGTACTAATATCACTATTTTTTTTTTTACTGTGGCTTTATGATATACTTTATTGTATAGTGTGGAAAATCTACTCTACCATTTTCTAGATGGATCAAGATGTTTTATTCTTCCCTATATATGTTAATATAAGTTTAAGTTCCTCAAAAATTCAATTTCTAATTATGATTATGATTGCATTGCAATCACGGGCTAATTTAGAGACACTGACATAAACTATTAAACCATCCATTTAAGAGCATGGAATATTTCCCTATTTTTTTTCAAGTCAACTTCTATGTTCCTCATCAAATTTACTTTTCTCCACAAAAGACTTCAGGATTCTTAGACACTTCATAGATTTTGCTGCTATTAGGAATGAAAGATTTTATTTTATTTCTCATTAAAATGGCTAGTTGAGGAGTTGCCGTTGTGGCTCAGCGGTAACCAACCTGACTAGTATCCATGAGGATGCAGGTTCGATCCCTGGCCTCCCTCAGTGAGTTAAGGGTCTGATATTGCCATGAGCTGTGGTGTAGGTTGCAGGTGCCCCTCAGATCTGGCATTGCTGTGGCTGTGGTATAGGTCAGCAGTTGCCGTTCTGATTAGACCCCTAGCCCAGGAACCTTCATATGCTGTGGGTGCGGCCCTAAAAAGCAAAATAAATAAATAAATAAATAAATAAAATTTAAAAAAATCTAGTTGGCTATTTTCTGCTATTTGGTAGGTTGATCACACTGATAACTTGGCTAAACTCTTGATTAGTTCTAATGGTTTGTTGTTGCCTCACCACCTCTCTCCAGGTAGATGGCTTATCATCTGCAAACAATACCAATTTATTGCTTTAGAAACGTTTCCCTCAGAATCCTATGAAAGCTTCATTGCCTAAATTAGGGGGTCCTCATGCAAGACATCTCTCCTTTTCTTATTAAGTATAACGACATTTGAAATATATTCACTATCATTTCAGTATACCTGTGAGCAAGACAGGAATGAGAAGATTATAATTTGCAAAGATCTAATTACTCAAAATTATTAAATATTCACTCCCTGCTGGGTCTTTCTCTTTAGAATTCTTTGTTTAGTCAACACTTTAAAATTTAGTTAGGATATATAGTCAGAGGAATAAAATTCAGAAAACTTTCAAAATTAAAGATGAGACTCTTACAGTAATGATATCATGTGGCTATTAATTATCCCTCTTTCAACATCCCGGGGATTACTAAATCTTTTCCTTTCTTTTCAAGTTATTAGTATAATAAAGTCAGCAAACTCGTAAAATCTAACCTGTTCTATAAAAGTCAGGTCATTTTTCCCGAGCCAGTTTCACATCCTGTTTTTTACAGGGAACAAATAACCTGGAACATTTTTTGCACTGCACACATCTAGGAAGTGTGTGGTATTATAGTTTATACTTTTGTAGTTGTCCCAAAGTTATTCTAAAGCTTTGCTATGTCTTAGCTCATTTGAAAGTTCTGATTCCTTTGACTGGAGTATTTGAGGGGGACTGTCATGAGGTCAGATGCTGGGAAGAATTGGGATTTGGATGCATTTCTGTTTTATTTGGCACCTACCCAACCCTCCATTGCTGGACATACCCCAGAGATAGGAGGTTCCCGGAGATGTGCAGCCTGCAGCCCTCCCATTACCTTCTGAGCTTGCTGGACTGGATGCAATGGGAGGAAATCAAGCCCAGCCCTCTCAAGTCACAGATGAGGCAACTGCCCACGCAGCGAGAGGCGGGTATTAACACTCAGGTGCATTAACTCTCACCCCTGGACTCTTTCCACCAGCACACAAAATGGCCTTCCTTCCACCCTTATACAAGTAATCACCAAGGATGACACAGAGGGGAAAGAAAAGGGCCGATATATCCTAAATAATAACTAACACCATCTAATTTTAGATCATTTTCCTAAAGACTCACATCCAGACAGACATAGAGAGTGGTAGATAACATCAGGAATCCTTGCTGTATGCATTTATGCCGATAATCTCCTTTAATCCCTACAAAAAGCCCTATGATATGGGGTCTTTAACTGCCATCTCTGCTTTACAGATGAGGAAACAGGTCAGTAACATCAAGTTACTTACCTAAGATGCCGCAACTGGAAAGCGGCAGAGCAAGGACTTGAAGAACTCTCTGATGTGTCCTTAACCATTACCCTACAGGTGGGCAGTCTTCTTACCTTCACTTTACAGTTGTGGACCTGAGGTCCAGCCCAGTGTGGCAGAGTTCTTAGTTACAACTTATAGCCACCAAATTTGGCTCATTCAAGCAGGAAGAGAAAACTTATCAAAATTCATGATTCCAGGTTCCAAGAAAATTGCAGCCCTGTGAGGTAGCCCATGTTGATCCCTGGAGCCTGTCTGTACCCCGTCTCTGTCCCACTGTGGAGCAGCAGCTCCATTTTTTCCTTCAGAGGCAGATTCATTACTGCAGCCCAGATCTATGCCATTGCCACACAACACATACTTTTTTTTTCTTTTCCTCTTTACCCAATAGAGGAGGGTCATAAAATGTCCAGGTATGGGTCTCAGCTTCAAGGGCAATGGAACCACTGCTGCCCTCACCTGGAGGAAGCATTCTTGCCTTGTTTATTAAGACCTCTAAACAAAGCCCAGTGATGTGGGATCAGAAAAAGAATGCTTTCAAATGATCACAGGTCATACCAGTCCCTTCTCCGCCCTGCTCCCAGGTGGAGGCACCAGGTATGGATGGGCTCAGCACATTCTGTATACTCTATATCATTAGGTTGGATGGCAGGAACTCGCCATTTTTGTAGGTCAAAAATGGCTGTTTACCAGCAATATCATTGGGTTCAATTTAAGAGCAAGATTTCTTTTTTTCTACTTTTCCTGTTGCTAGAACTGAATCTTCAGCTAGAAGGGCAGCTGCTTCTGAGAAATGGGCTACCTGGTAAAATTGGTGAAGCTCGGGGAACCAGACTAGCGCCCACTGTCTTTCGCTGAGAAGTGCGTGCATGGGTGAGAAGTAATTGTGTGTGAATGTGGGGATCATCCTGATTAATAAGGCTTCCATTAAGACTGTGTGAGTCAGGGAGGAAGAAGCATGGTAGGAAGAAAAGCCAAGGTGATCCAAATCCAGAATAAGTTTATTCCAGTAAGGGTGGATTGCTGCCTCTTTAATGATGGAAAAGATCCAACGTAATTAGCCAGCTACCAGGAGGCTGGCTGTTCCTCCTGGAGATGGCATTGTATTGACATTTAGGGTCAATCACTGCTGCAGACAAGCTGGATACCCAGCCAGCTGAGGACATGCCCATGATTTTGTGTCCATGCCCAGCTTCCCTTCTACCCTTCACAACCACTATTGAGTTAGCACTACATTGCAGAGAACAGCCATTGACTGATATCCAGAAGATAGGTCATCGGAGTTCCCTTTGTGGCACAATGGATGGTCAGGGTCTTGGGAGCACTAGGATGCAGGTTCGATCCCGGCCTGGCACAGTGGGTTAAGGATCCAGAGTTGCTGTACTTGTGATCCCTGACCAGGGAATTCCATATGACGTGGGACAGCCAAAAGAGAAAAAAAAAAAAAAAAAAGGTGAACCCTCAGAAAATAGGTCATCACATCCATCCTAGTAGAGAAAGCCTCCTCCACCATGAGGGACTCTAGTGAGCATTGACATGGCACTCTGTGCCTATTCTTAGACGCCAATCCATATTCTTTCCCTAGTCTGTCACCAACTCTTAAATTTTACTCTTTCCTGTTTCCTGACCATATGGCCAATTAACCACTGCCTATATAGACTGGCCTCAGCTCCTGTCTCCTTCCGGATAAAACAGAGAATGAAAAAAAGCTAAAGTTCTCTCCCTTCAAACTCAAAGTCTTTGGATTGATTCCTTCAATTTACTATAGTTTGTCAGCTAATTTTAGGCATCCTGGTCTCTCTCAGCAGGGATTATCAATGAGCACAGGCTTCAGTTGACTAAACAAATAAATAACTGAAACCGTCGCCAGCTGCCTGAGCTAACTCACGGAACGCACTCTCCCATATCAATACAATTCAGTTCCGTCTACAAATATGTGCTTCCCTCCTTGATGAGGCTCTTCAAAGTACATCTCTATAAGTATTTTCCAGACTTGTGCTAAACTAAATTGCTTATTTTGGTATGGAAGTCTTATCTGCTCAGGTTTGGGGTTATGGTTGACTTTCCAGAACATCCTGGGTCCTGACTCTAGTTCTGGAACTGACTGTAAGATTGTTGTAGGTATGGAGGCATGAGAATGGCTCTTGCTCAGATGAAGTAATGGGGGGCTCTTCCACAAGGCAGCCGTGGCTTTTTCAGGGAAGTGGGGATAGACTGTCATGGACCTTATAGAAGGTTTGAGGGAGCCAGAGGACCCTAGTGCTTAGAGCCTGTTGGATCCTCCACAGCTCACCACATGAACGCCTGGGCTTTTACTCTTTCCTAATCAATGCCCTAGATTTTGCATGAAAGACCTATTAGAGCTGAGGGTTTCATTGGCAACATAGTTCACCAGCACTCAGGATCCAGCTTTGAGTCCTGGCTTTTGCTTCCTCAGGCTTATCTTCTATAGTCATGTAAGTCCCATGTTTCCTGACTGTGCTTTGGGCCAAGAATTCACATATTTGAGCCTTAGATCTCTAATTCCTTGTAGCTTTATCCCGTTGTTTGGCAGCAGTCAATGTGCCCCTGAAGCCTGCTATAAATGGACACTTTATCCCTAGGACAATGAGTCACGATGAATCAGTTTGCCACCATGCCATTGAACCTGACAGCGTCACAGTCAACCTGCACTTTTCCTGCTCTCCCCCCCAACTGGGCCTGATGACCAGTCCCAGATTTCCGTCATCACCTCGAGGTCTGTTTCCTGTAACCACCTCTGGTTCCAGTTTCTCTGTCTGTAAGCATTCTTCGTTGTAAGCAGCAGAAACTTACTGTGGTTGATTTAAGCAGAAAGAAACTTATTAAGAAAGATATTGGGGGAGTTCTCATTGTGGCTCAGTGGGTTATGAACCAACTAGTATCCATGAGAATGCAGGTTTGATCCCTGGCTTCACTCATTGGGTTAAGAATTAGGCCTTGTGTGAGCTGTGGTGTAGGCTGGCAGTTGCAGCTCTAATTTGACCCTGGCCTGGGAACCTCCATATGCCAAGGGTGCAGTCCTAAAAATCAAACAAAATGAAACAAACGAACAAAAAAGATATTGGGAATTTCAGAAAATCTTGGGGGCGGGGGGTGGCGTGTGGAGAGAAGAAGGAATAGCATCACGGGATCTATCCAGTGAAGACCCCATGGTTATTGTCCCTTAATGCTGTCTGTCTTTTGCAGCACCCACCCTGACACCACTGGCTGCAGTCATGAGACAAGAATCTGCACTGTTTTTTTTTTTTTTAAATGATTTGTATTTTTTTCCATTATAGTTGATTTACAGTGTTCTGTCAATTTTCTACTGTACAGCAAAGTGACCCAGTCACACATACATGTATACATTCTTTTTCTCACATTATCCTCCATCATACTCCATCATAAGTGACTAGACGTAGTTCTCAGGGCTATACAGCAGGATCTCATTGCTTATCTACTCCAAATGCAGTAGTTTGCATCCATTAACCCCAGATTCCCAGTCCTTCCCATTCCCCTGCCTCCCCCTTGGCAGCCACATGTAGGAATCAGCACTGTTGAATCTGCTTTTTCAGGGACTTCACCTGCTGCAGTTGTCCCCATGCCAGGGTGCACTTCCAGACCTCCTGGTAGGAGGCATCTCGGAGATATGTTGCCTTTGACGATTCCTTCCCAGTAATGCAGGACCTCAGTCTGATCACGAGGAAACATCAGGCAAAGCCAAATGGAGACCCATTCTACAAAATAACTGAGCAGCTTCAAAAGTGTCGAGGTCACAAAGGATGAGGAAAGTCTGAGGAAGTGTCACGATTGGAAGAGATAAGGAAACAGGACAGGAGATCCCATGTGGCTCAGTGAGTTAAGGATTCAGCATTGTCACTGCTGTGTGGCTCAGGTCAGTGCTGTGGTGTGGGTTCGATCCCTGGCCTGGGAACTTCCCGATGCTGTGGGTGTGGAAAAAAAAAAGAAAAGGGCAACTAAATACAATGTGTGTTGTATCCTGAATTGAGTTCTTGAACAGAAAAAAAACATCAGGGAAAAAAACTGGTGAAATCCCAAATACAGCCTGCAATTTAGCTAACAAAGTGATACTAATGTTAATTTCTCGGTTTTGATAATTGTGTTATGATTTAGTTAGATGTTAACATGGGGGCGCAGTATGAGGAGCGGGTTATTTTGGCAACTCCTCAGTGGTACATCTACAATCATCTCAGCATCAGAAGTTAAAACCAAAACCCCCAAAACAATATTACGCCCCATGATCATTGGCACATTTGAATGGAGGGGAAAATGCACTCTTTTCGTCTCTTTAGCTGCCATTTCCCTGAGTTAACAAACTCACGAGATACCAGGGATCAGCACAGAGAAGAGGAAGTTGGCAGGGGTGGGAGGGAAGAGAAGAGGGCAAGAGTGGGTGGGGAAACCCCATGACAAACTCGTGGAGAAGGTATTTTTAAGCAGGTATTTCATGCCTTAAATTCTGCCCGTCAAATGACTATTTGCTTATGGGACTGGCTTCGGAGACCGTGACTGGTCCATCACAGATTAGGACGACTACCCCCTGGGATAGTAGCCAGGCCGGGGCATCCGAGCTAGTCCCTTATTTAGAAACAGTTTTTCTTCTAATTATAGCACTGTCCAATAGACATTTCTGTGATGAAGGACATGTCCTATATCTGCACTGTCCATACTGTTGCCACGCGTGGCCATGCAGCACTTAAAATGTGGCTCTTAGAGTGGGAGAACATGTGGGCTCTTGAATAGAGAAAGGACATCGGTAAAATCCAAGCCTGCGAGTTAGCTCACAAAATGATACTAACATTAATTTCTCTCTTTTGACCACTGTATTATGATCAAGTAAGACTAGCAGCTCGCGTTGGATGGGGCAGCTCCAGTAACCAACTAGCTGAAGTCTTTTTTCCTGTTGATCGTGATGTGGCTCAATCCAGGCAAAGGGATGTAATTGTAAGGATGTGTATATATGCGTGTAATCAATTAGCTGAACCCCAAAGACACACCGAAATGAGAACCAGCCAATGAAGAATTTTAGAGCTGGTAGATTGGCAGGTCGCGGAATTTCACAGCTGGCAGAGACCTTTGAGCTTGTCCATTCCAACTGCCTCATCTTCTTGCTGACAAAGGTGACCACGGGGAGTGAATGATTTTTCCAGGATCAAGGTGAGACAAGGGCAAAGGCAGGACTAGAACTGTCTCCCTAGCCCCATTCCAGGGCTGTGCATGCTTGCACGTGGCCTTTCTCCCATGAAGCCTGTAGATGCCCCCCACTCTTTCCCTCTCCTCTCCCTCCCCCCACCCCCACCCCTCCCCAGCCCCCACTGTTGAGCCTCAGCAAGATATCCCAAATGTGGTGTCTGAAGAACAATTTCTTTTTAAGAATAGGTGGCAAAGCTGCTGTCTTTCAGCCACATGGTGTGCCTGCCGGTCCCAGGGGAGGAGAAGAGCTAAATAATAAATCCTCTAGAGGATACAGAATCAAGGACACCAGAGAGCTCGCTCATAAATTGCCTCTCCATTGCAATTTGAATATATACACAATGGAGAACTCTAAATAAGATGAGGGAGAGCCGAATTCATTTTATAAACATCGCTTTAAATCTCTTCGTGTACCTGAGCCATGAAATTAATTATGACTGTGATGAAATAGAAAAAAAAAAAGAGTTGTTTAAAACTGAAATGAATATTACCAGAGCTACTTTCATAACCAGTTTACTTTCCGAAGATAAGGAGAGGATTTCGAGAATCTCCAGCCTTATGAAAAGCCTGACGAAGACGGCAAACCACAATAAATGGGGTAATTCAACAGAAAATGTACAAGTCTCATCCTCAACGACGTCTCTGTGTTCTTCTTAAACCAACACAGTAAGTTCCCTGGGGCGGGTCAAACACTGGGAAAACCCACCCTCAAATGGAAACATGAAATTGCAGAGATCAGGAAGGCCCTCTCAACAAGTCTGTGTGTGACAGAGGCTGGTGTGGAGATATTCCGGATGTTTTTTCCCTGGTGTGGATCTGGAGTCCTTGAAAAGGCCTCTTTCTTACAGCTTTTCTCCGGGAATGTAGAGACCAAAGCTTCTATCTGCTTATCAAGGGAGATCATTCTGAGAAAATTCATGTTTTCTGCAACGTCGTTTGTGTAAGAGCCCACTTTGGTGAGGTTCCAGATTCACTTTTTGACCTTGACTATTTCTTTCTTCTTCTGTTCAAGGTCTTTCCTAAGATGGACCTGAAGCCTATGGCAACTGACAAATCTAGTATGTGAATTAATTTCTGCTGACGGTATACTCACACGAGATCAAAGTGACATCCCAAGAATTCTCTCCAGCCTCAGGGTGCCCAAAGGAGGATGGCGCTTTGTCAATAATCTATACACACATCAGTTATCACAGGGCTGCTTAAATAATCAAGGAGGGGAGAGAAGATACTGTAGCAGCGACTAATATTTACCAAACATTTTCTATGTGCCGGGCACTTTTCAATTGTTATCACTTACAATCCTTTGAGATAGAGAGAACTGTTAACACCTTCATGGATGAGGAAATGGAGGCAGAAAGAAGTAACTTTCAGACCAGGGGACAGTCAACATTTGAATCCAGATTAAAATGACCAGGGGACATAAAATGACTCGGGGACAGTCAACATTTGAATTCAGACTTATCTGGCTGCAATACTCTTAACCCTTCTATATATTGGCTATTTTTTGAAGGAAAGGGGTACAGAGAGACCCAGAACCAACAGTTAATAGGGTCCCCTGCCTTGTTACAGAGCACGTCTGATCTTGGCTCCACTCACTGCCCCCTAATTCTCCCGGTGTCGGGCATGGCCGCAGAAGGGTGATGGGAATAGTTGCCTTCAAGGGCTTTCACTCCTTGTTTCCCACTGCCCGCTCCTTCTCCTTCCTTTCGCTCCCACCCCGACCCCTGCCCTGTTCTCAGGGCTCCATTTTCCTAGGTCCCCTGCATCCTCTCAAAATCCTATCAAGTCTCTGAACGGTCTGGGCTCAGCATATAAAGTGAGTGCAAGTGAATCAGCTTTTTTCTTTGAGGTCATGGCTGGTCCCTTTGCTCCCCCACGTGTCTGGGTGGTGGGCGTTGTTGCTGTGCTGCTTTCCCCTGGGCTGGGCTCCCCCAGAAGTGCTCACTCGGCAAGGTCAGGGGTTGTCAGGGACAAAATGAGACATGTGCTGCCCGCATCATCCAGGATCACAGTTTTCTTGGGAAAGCCAAACCTTTGTGATGCTAAACTCTTACCCTCTGAAGTATTCAAGAACTATTTTATTGTATTTTTCTTCCAGTTTTATTGAGAGATAATTGACACACAGCCCCATGTAAGTTTAATGTGTATAGCGTAATGAGTTGACTTGCATATGTCATGAAAAGATGGCTATAGCTTGAGTGAACATCCATCATCTCATACAGATACAGCATGAAAGAAACAGGGAAAAAATACATATTTTATGATATATGATAACTCTCTTAACAACTTTCATGCATGACATACAGTGACATTCATTATCTTTATCATGTTGGACATTACACCTATAGGACTGACTTATTTATCTTAAAATTTAGCATTTAGGTGTAATTACTCAGGTGTAATTTACCCTCTAGGTCCATCCATGTTGTCACAAATCACAAGATTTCATTCTTTTTTGTGGCTGAGTCATATTCCACTTCCTCTCTCTTTCTCTCTCCACATACACACCACGCCACGCATACACGCATACACGCACGCACGCCACGTCATCTATCGAGGGGTATTAGATTGTTTTCCTATCTTGGCTGTTGTAAGTAATGCTGCAGTGAACATAGGGGTGCAGATATCTTTTCGAATTAGTGTTTTCTTTTTCTTTGGATAATACCCAGGAGTGGAATTACTGGCTCGTTATTTTTGGATCCTAATTACTAGTTCTGTTTTTAATTTTTTGAGGCATCTCCATATAGTTTTCCAAGGACTATTTTAGAACTACCACAGAGTATACTTTCTGAAAATGCCCCCTTGAGCTTTCGCCACATGCTAGGGAAAAGACAATCCAGATGTCAAAGTGTTCTCCACATGGACCGACCTGGCAGTTGATATTGGGGTGCTGATCCACACAGGGTGTGATTAGATGGTGATAACTTAGCGGGAGTGGATGGTAATACAGCAGAACTGCCCAGATGCGCACGTGCCTTAATGAATTTAGCAATAAAGGTCACAAAGGAAAAAAAAAGAGGTGGGGGAATGAGGGGTGGGGGTGGGCACAGTGCAGGATAACATGTAACAGCCAGGTCATACTCTCTCTGTCCGTGAGCTACAGCCCTCGAAGGCCAAGGTGGTGGCTGAAGCCTGTCCTTCTCTCACAGGGGCTCAGCTGCCATGTGCCCATGTGGCCTGATCTCCACGACTGTGGCATTAGAGATGGATTCTCCACAAGCGCCCTCACGTAAACCCCGAGGGAGCTGAGGTCTGTCCTGCCATGAGGGGAGTCTGGACACGCAGGGCCTTGGAGAAACACTCTCCCGGGTGGCAACTTCCTGAGGCCTTTCCAGGGTCCTTTTGGAAATCTGTGACTTTGTCCTGAGAGTGAGAGCTGGACCTCCCCCGGATGATAGGCGCTTGTCATGTCCTGACAAAATAACTGTCACCTGCTAAGAAGCCACTGCGTTCCAAGTGTCTCCTTTCAGCAAGCGTGGTTCAGGTTTGCGTAGTATATACTAGAAAGAATGAGGGCTGGTCCTTTCAACACAGCTACGCCACTGTCCTGAGAAGTGGGTGTCCAGCGGTGTGTGCCCTGTGGGCTCCGCACCCACTGTTGGGGAGAGGTAGGCCTGGCTTCCTCCCCGCAGCCTGGCTCTGCTTTTCTCCAGGCTGCCCCTTCTGTGGGCTGACTTCTTCAGATGGCGGCTCCTGGCAAGCTTAGCTTCATAAGGGCAGCAAAAAAGAACACTTCTTTGCAGTTCACAGTAACAGTTCTGGAAGCCAGTTCCACTGGCATCGCTGACCTGGTTTGGAACCCTCCCCTGCAGCCGGAGGATGCAATGCTGTGGTCAGTCAGTCCTGGAGCTGGAGCTGGAGCCAGAGCTGGGGACTGGCCACTCCTCAAAACCAAGCCAGGGAGGTGTTCCCAGGGTGGTCATGCTGCTGCCGCCTGAAGAAAGGACACGGGTGCTCCTGCCGACACAGCCCACGTTGGCCTCTCCACCTCCCATCCCTTCACCCCTTTCACCCCTTCGCCTCTCCTGCCACTACCACCCGGTCTCCCTGCCCCTCCCCCTCAGACGCCACTCACTCGAGGCTTCAACACATGCACGCCTCCTGCTCGCCTTCTCCCCTGGTTCTCCTTCCATCCTTTCTCACACCACTGTGGTTGCATCTTTTTTAACATCTCACACTGCCAGTTCCCTGAAAGTTACCCATCTGGCTTTGTCAGCATCCAGCCCAGAGCGCCGGTAGGAAGCAGTATGGTCACTCAGGACACCTCCGAGCCACCAGGCAGCCTGCAGGTGGTTCCTTTCCTGGGGTGATCAGCGAGATGATGAAGCTGGCTGGTGTTACAGATCAAGGGGCCTACGTGGAAGGAACAATCTTTGTTGTCTTTGCGCAGAGGCCAGCAATCGGAGCTTTGGGGCCTAAGGATTACATTCAGTGTTTCTCCTAAAGGGTCAGCCCCCATTATTTCTAGCATATGTTAAATAAGCCGAAAACAATGTTGGCCAAAAGAAAGATCTTGTACAGTAGAGACAGAGTGTTGGCTTTTTTTAAAAAAAACTCTAGGCGATGCCACTGTTGGGTTTATGACTGGATGGAAACTAAAAACCTACCACCTCAATGACTAAAGGAAAATGGTTTTGATAAAAAAAAAAAAAAGGTGAAAGGGGTTGAGAGAGGCTAAAAGATGACCACGTGATGTTTTTAGGAAAATAAAGGTTAAAAAGACATTGCTCAGCTCTTCCATATGTACAGGGAGTGCAGAGCTTGGCAGCAAGAAACAACCTTATCAAACCACAGATTGCAGTCCTGAGAGAAGCTTCCAAAAGTTTCTAAGAGTATATTCTTACATGAGGTGGTGGAGGCAGGGGATTAAAATTTAGAGTTTTGTCATGTGAGTTCTAAGACATGATAGGAACATGAAGCCCGATACTTCTCTGATTTTTTATTTTAATAAAAGAGTCTTCATTATGTCCAGCCTTCTGTGTTCCTTCCACTCCACCATAATGACTAGTGGGCCAGGACAAGGGGAGGCACAAAAGTTAAGGCGCCCCCCCACCCCTCCCGCCAGGTACCAGCCCTGCACCTGCCCCCACCTGCCTCTTTAAATTTTGTGCCCTGGGATCTGGAGTCCTCGCCCACGTCATGGAAGTCTGGGGTTTCTTTCTTTCTTTCTTTCTGTCTGTCTGTCTGTCTGTCTTTATAAGGCTGCACCCACGGCACATGGAAATTCCCAGGCTGGGGTCAAATTGGAGCTGCAGCTGCTGGCCCACACCACAGCAATGCCAGATCCCAGCAGCATCTGCAACCTACACCACAGCTCACAGCAACGTTGGATCCTTAACCTACTGAGCAAGGCCAGGGATCGAACCTGAATCCTCAGTTTCATTCTCCTAAAAGAAAATTTTTTGATGGTTTAGATGAGATCAATCAACTTTATCCTGCTATTTCTGACCCAGGTTAGTGCACCTAAACTTAAAATGAAGAATTTTGTTTTTAAGCATGTGAGATAGAGAAGGTAATACAAATGCAGATTTTACTACCTGTTAAAAAAAATCTTGATTTTATGTTGGCTCACTTAAAAAAAAAATCCCTGTGGACTCTCCAGACACCTTGTCTCCTGGCTGAATCCATCCCCAGGGCTGCCAGGTGGCTGCTCGGAGCATTTGCACATCGGCAATCTGTTTCCTGTGGTCCCAGCACCTCTCCAGACAGCTCATGTTCACCTGTCTTATTAATAATTGGCTGCAACCTTTTCAATTTTCCCCTCTAATAGGCTCGCAGAGTTGTGTTACTTATCACTTTATGAGCTCAAGCCTTCTAGATTTTTACATTATTCCTCTAATGCCTTCAGGTAAATTGAAGCATCACCTGAGTAACTCGATGCCAATGAGGGAGGCGTTGAGGCCACACGGTCCTGCGACTTCCAAGCCAGGATGGTCTTGGGAAACCTGACCTAACTGTCTCCCTGCTCAACACAGTCGCATCATGTGTGGCTTTCCTCAAGGACGGAGAAAAGTCCTGCGAACAAGTAAAGTGCTTCCCCTAGAAAACAGTGAGCCTGCATTAACCTTCGTTTCCTCACTGCCGAGGGGCACCTCATTCATTCATTCATTCATTCATTCATTCTTCCCCGCCCTAAGAGGCCATACCTTCTAAGGTGAATGTACATGGAATTTCTTTTTATTTTCTTCATTCTTCCCCTCTCTAAGAGGCCTTACCTTCTAAGGTGAATGTACGTGGAACTTATTTTCATTTTCTTAGACAAGATTCCAGGTTTCTTGCTCCACTGGAAATAGTTTTGTCCATTCAGGAAGGTTCTCCTTCAAACGTTTATTCCTGGAGGGACTTTGGGAGTGTCTCTTTTTAAGACCAGCTGAAGCATAACTGCTTTTTGATGAATAGTTATGAATCACATGAGATGTATCAGATGTTGGTGTCACAACTCTGAACTCAAGTGTTGTAATGAGATGGGCACTTGCCCTCCACAGGCTCTGGATGCAGTCAGAGAGACACTGGATGTGTCACTGAGGGGGCTAGTTAGCTGGGCAGGCTGGGTTCCCAGGGGTACTGCCCTGATGAGCCCCCAGACTGGTCCTGGGCTTCTCAGGGCAAGAAATGATGAGTTACAGCACCAGGAGTGGTTGGCTTAGAACTGCCTCTTGCTTAACCAAAACCCATACGAAACTGACGTATCAGCCGTAAGTCTAGTTAATTCATACTTCATGCAAAATACAGCGACCACCTGGTCAAGGGTACATACAACATGAGGCTTCCTGCCTGCGTCTCCGTTGTTGGGAGTCTGTCCCAGAGCACAGAGTAATATGACTCATTGGTCAAGTCATCCTCTCCCCTTCCCCTCTGGGCAGTGCTGGAGAGAGAGCGACAATTTCTGGATCTGAAAGTCCGGATCATGTATGTGCTGATCATTTCAGCTCCGTAACAGCCTTCTCTGCCTGCATCCACTCGGTGCGAGGGACTCAAGGTCGCCTCTGGTGACATGATATTACCTTCCTGAGAGTGTGGGCCCTCCCTCCTCAGGACTGGGCTTCTTAGCTCTGGAAGCTGCCTGTTCACTGACCGTCCCTGAGAGCCATTTCCTCTGACAGCTGACTGCACCTCAAACAGCAGGTTCCTCGGATCACAGGCGGCCTTCCTGAAGGGCTGAGTGAGGGCCCACGTGGCCTTCACGCACAGCAGTGTTTTACAACCACCATACCCAAGAGAAGAAATCACTGGTGATGAAACCCGAGCAAACTACAGGTTCGCTTAGCCGACCTCTGCTGAACATCAGCGTCATGCAAGCACCACAGCAAATACATGTTACATAGAAGCTCCAGATTTGAAAATTCCACCCCTAACACACACACACACAAGCACACGCATACACCCTTCAACATATGAAAGACTAAGTGAACCAGTGAAAATATGCATAGTCTCTCTTGCCTGTTTCATAATCAAGTTCGGATGTTACAAAGTTCAAACAATCTCAGTCGGTCTGAATATTTATATTGAAAGACTCATCTGATAGAACGTTAGATGATGTCTCATAAATGCTCTAATTAACATGCTGTAAATGCACAGCAGTGCCCGTCTGTGTGGGTAGGTTTTTCTTGTCAAAACTCTCACAACCGGCGGAGATGATTGATAATAAGACCAGCTCCAGGTTGCTTCTCTGCAGCCCACCTCCTCAGCCCCTCCCCCTGCAAGTATAAGCCAGCTTTGTTTCACAAACATGAAGACTCAGTAAAAAAAAAAAACAGCACTGGTTAGTCACAATGTTCTCCTCACTGGAAAACCACCATTGGAGGGGGCAGGAAATGACAATGTTCAGCCTCCTGTGGTACGTGAATTATAAACCCTACATGGTGTCATGTGAAACCAGGGAAACTCATGGATTTCAGGAAAACTCTCCCCCTCTCCCTGAGCTAGTTGTATTTTGCTTCATGTGCATCGAATTCCTGTATTTTCCTACGAAGCATCTATGGTTCCTGCTGGAAGGAAACAGAGACCTTGGCTCTCTGAAGGGGGGTGCTGCACGTGCAGGGCACAGCCAGTGCCAGAGCCCTGCTGCACTTCCTCAGCAGGGCCCACAGCTTTGTCTCAGCTGTGACAGCCACAGAAAGATAGGTCCAAGGACATGTCCTTCTTTCTGTTGGCCGACTGTCTGGGGGAAACAGTGACTTCTTAATTTTGAAGGGACTCAGCTATTTAAGGATTAAAAACAAGCCCCTCCTCTTTTTGAATTTCGCCATTCTCTTAGGTGGGGGCTTTGTTTTTGTTTTTGAGGACTTCTTATGGAAACCCTACAACTCGGATTAGGACTTGAACCCACTCTCTTTTAATTGAAATGCCAGGACTTACTGAAGTTCAGATTCTTTATGTCTCAGAGCAGAAGGAATTCAGTGAAAGGCAACATGATAGGTAAGAAGTGGATTTAGTGAGAGAGAGAGTGTGGATCATCTCAGAAGGTGAGAGCAGCCTGGGAGATACACGTTCCATAGACAGAATGTGCTCTGTTTCCAAAGGCAAGAGAGTGGCCCCCAAATCTGGGGTGGTTGGTTTTCATGGGCTGGGTAACTTCAGAGCTAATGCATGGGAGGATTATTCCAACCATTTGGAAAAGGGCTGGAGATTTCCAGGAATAGGGTCACTGCCCACTTTTTGGTCTTTTATGGTTGGTCTTGGAGCTGTCCTGGCACCTGTAGGTGTGTCATGTAGCCTATGCTAATATATTACAGTGAGGGTACAGTGAGACTTGAGTCCACTGGAAGTCCTGCCATCCCCCAACTTGGACCTACTTGGTTCCAACCAGTTTATGTCTTGTCCTCAATGGCTCTGTCATTCGTTAAAGGTTGTGCCCTGCCCTCTTCTCTCCTGTTCTATTATGATTAATTCAAAGATTCAGAAGTACAGTCACCCCTTGGATTCTGAGGGGGGGACTAACCCCAGGGTATCTGCAAATGCTCAAGTCCCTTCTATAAAATGACAAAATGTTTCCATATATAACCCAACACATCCTCCCTTAAACTTTAAATCATCTGTAATTAGTTGTAATACCTAATACCATGTAAAAGCCATGTAAATTGTTGTCTGCAGGGAACAAATTCAAGTTGTGCTTTTTAGAACTTTCGGGAATTCTTTTTTTCCCCCTGAATATTTTTGATTTGTGGTTGGTTGAATCTAAGAACACAGAACCCATGCCTAGGGAGGGCCAACTGTACCAGAAGAATCGGTCTCTGGGTTTGTGGCTACATTTGGCTTCTACTATTGTGCAATAAAACCAAGTTCTGCTGGTTTCCTTAGGTAAGAGCAGAAATGACTGGATGGAATGCCCGTCAGCCTGTGCTATTTGAAGAGACATAGTCTGAATCCTCAAATACTTTGAAACCTTAAAAAAAAAATCAGAAATAGTAGGAAACATTGTATCTGAAGCCACAGAATACTTTAATGTTAACCTGTGTGGCTGGATAGTTGTGCAAGATGATGAATTCATCGCTGATGTATTTGGAAATATTACCCTTCTGTAAGTGGAAATTTTTCGAAGTTCCTTTTCTATAGAAACCTACTTGGTCTTAACATTTCTTCATGATCACATGTGTTTGTCATGTTGTTTTTGGTTTCAGTCAAAACTGGTGACCCGGAATAGCCATCGTCCCTTCCAGCTGTAGGACTTTGGCAAGTTATTCAATAACCCTCGCCTCAGTTTCTTCATTGATAAAGTGAGGATAGTAAAAGTATCTACCCGCCAGAGTGCTTCTCTATTGATTCACAAATAGCACTGCATGTCCTGAGGAAGCTCTACGTGTGTGTAGCAACCCTGAGGGTGTGTTCCTGTCCTGCTGGCTCCTGTTGCTCAGGAAGGGAAATGACCCAGTAAGCAAACAAAAAATAAGCACTCACACATTATGTTAAGTGTTATGAAGGAAAATAGGGTGATTTGATTGGTTTGAAGGAAGGTCTCCATGAGATGGAGATAGGTAAGTTGAAGAAAGAAAAAAAAATTAGCCAGGCAAAGGCCGGATGTTCCAGGCAGAGGGAGAAACACGAGCAAAGGCCCTGAGGTGCAAATGTCTTAGAGGGTGGATGAAGCAGAGCACTGGGCTCTTGGTTGGAGGACAGTGAAGCGGGCGGGTGGGAGTAAACAGGCAATAGGTAGGCCAGGTGCTGCTGGCCTCTGGGCCACGGGGAGCAGTCGGAGCTCACAACTTTGGGAAGCCCCTGGAGGACTTCACTCAAGAGCAGCACTTAACTCCATTTACATTTTAAAAGAGCTCTCTGGCTACTACTGTGTAGAGACTGGGGAAGGAGAGGGAGCCAGGGCTTTCTTTGTAAGGATTAAATGAGATAATTCATGTTTAGCTTTTGGTTGCAATACTTGACACATAATAACTGCCCAGGTTACATGAGTGAATGCTCTTAGTAATTATTATCAGTAAAACTTCAGTTTGGCATCTTAATCTGAGGGTATAAATTCAACATAGACAACTGAAATTATATGCCCTGACTTCAGTCACTAAAATGTAAAAAAAAAAAAAAAAATTAGATCAGGAGTTGGACAGTGAGTTTATCAAACTAACTGGGGCTCGAACCTAAAGCTACTTTTGATCCCTAAACAATTCCCTTTGTATAGTTAGTTGCATGTGTTGACAGCAAACTTTTTTTTTTTTTTTTTTTTTTTTGCTTTTTAGGGCTGCACCTGAGGCATATGGAGGTTCCCAGGCTAGGTGTCCAGTCGGAGCTACAGCTGCCAGTCTACACCACAGCCACAGCAACACCGGATCCCCGACCCACTGAGTGAAGCCAAGGATCGAACCTGTGTCCTCATGGATACTAGTCAGATTCCTTTCTGATGCGCCACAAGGGCAACTCCGGGAGGGCAAACTTTTTAAGAAGCAAGTCTGTCAAGTATTTTTTTTCTCTAATTAAATTGGTCTACCAATCTATAAAAGAAGGCACTTCTTGAAAACACTTTATTTTCCAGAAGCCATAAAGCATTTACTTCTGACCCAAATGAGGATACGTGTGGAGAGAATGCAGGAGACTGGAGAACTAGCATTTCTGTCCTAGATCTTTGGGAGCTTTGGGAAAGGGCCTTTGTTGCTATGGAAAATCACATGTTCTCCATTCAGCTTGCTCTCTGGTCAGCTTTTAACACCTACTGCCAGCTCCTCAACGTCAAGGCAGTGGAGCAGACCTGCCCAGCGCTGAGGACGTCTGTGGACCCTCCTGGGCCTCTCTAAGCCTCAGTGTTCATATCTGTCAAATGGTTGTGATAATAGTGTCCTTTTACAGCTGTGAAGATTGAGGGGAGAATTCATTAACGTGCTTCTATAAAAGCACATTTAAAAAACTCAATAAGGAACTGAGGATTATTGTTGTTTGAAGACCAAAGTGCCTGCTCTCCTTTATTTGACTTATTTAATTCCATATAAAAAAAGGATAGTTTTTTTTTGGGGGGGGGGAAGTTCTGGTATCCCAGGTAGAATGGCTTTGGTTATCAGAAAATTTTAGCGTGATGACCTCTGACATTCTATCTCTGACCTTAATTTGACCTTTGAGCTAGGATGAGACCTGGAAAGCCCCCCCCCCCCCCTCTGGGAACTGGTTCCAGCTGTCGAATCTAGAGTCACAGACTCCCAGCTTTGTAAGAGGTGGCCTCCAAACCCTGCTGGAAATTACACTTGTAACCTGGGAGTTTGATAAGCCAAGGGGCCTGGGGTTTCAATTGCCCCTGTCCTCCACTCTTCTAACGGCAGTAATTATCTTTGCAATACTCTACTGCTAAATAATGATGCTGCTAATGCATGCGGCCTTCTCAGGCACGGGTGCCAGCTGGTACCTCGCCGGGCAGCTGACCGCCTGGGCGCTGTCAGGCGGTTCCCCCGCCGGTCCCTGCCCACACGAACAAAACAAAGACAGCCCTGCCTTCCACTGTCCACCCGCCCTTCCCCCGCGGCCTTAAAAGGCCCTGGTCCCTCTCCATCCTCCGCCTCTCCCTCGCCCTTCCCCTCGCTGCGCCCCCCCTCCCACTGGTGGTTTCTTCCTGCAACAGAAATCCAGGAAACCACCCCGCACGTTTCCTCTCCCCGCAATTTTCTCCAGGGCCTAAATCACACACGATTCAGCTGCATCTGGAGTTCCCTTTTCTCGGCCCCATGAGAAACCCCAACTCCGCCATTCATTCCTGGGAGCAGCGGCTTGCTAGAGACGGTTGCTTATTTTCAAGTCTCATAATTGACCTTTCGTCATTAAAAAAAAAAAAAAAAAAAAAAGGCATATCGAAGACAAATTACCAAAGAACAAATGTGAGGCTTCTCTCTCTCTCTCTCTCTCACACACACATACACACACACCCTTTACACAAGCAGCAGTAGAGCAGCCTTCCGCAGGCAACATCTGCAGGATGAGTGGTTTTTCGGTAACTTTAATCTCCTAATTCATTGCGTCTGCGGTGCGGGTTACAGTGCTGAAAGGGTGGAACAGCAGGCCAATTTGGCACACAAACAAATTTAAATGTGAACCGAGGGTCTGCCCACCTTATGACGAGTGGTTGACTTGCTGCCAAAAAACAAAACAAAAACAAAACAATAGGAGGGGCTGCTGAGGGTTGGGGGAGCAGACTTGGTTTCTGAAGGGCGGAGGCTCCTTTAATCCCGCCCGCACGGAGGATGCTGGGGGTCAAGGCACAGCTGCTGGGCAGGAAGGACAAAGGGCGAGGTGGGCGCCCGGGGCCGGCCCGAGGGGCCAGGGCTCTGCGCCCACAGCGGCCCGGCCGCCGCCTCCGGCCTTGACTTCCTCCTGGCGGCTGGAGCGGGAGGAAAGCGGGTCCAGATGGGCGTCCCGCGCCTGACGCCGCCCTCCCGCCCCCGCGTTCTCGACAGTTGTCGCCTGCCACTCGGAGCCCAGCCACGCCGCCCACGGAGGCCGCGGCCCGGCGCCCCCGCGCGCCCCTGCGGTCCCCTGGCCGGGCCCGCGCCGCGTGCTCCCGGGGCTCCCCGCGAACAAAGGCGAGCCTGTGCTCGGCCGGCTCCGGGGCGCTGTCCCCGTGGGTCCCGCAGCGCCCGGCCCCGAGCTGTCCCTGGGGCCGTGGACCCGTCGACCCCGCCGCCTCGCGGACCATCGGAGGCCCCCGGGGACCCGCGCGCCTGGACCACGGCGTCGCCCGCGCCCCGCCAGTCCACAGAGACAGGCCGGAGGCGGCTCCAGGGATCCGTAATTTATCATGTTGTTCTTACCAATCCGGTTTGGGATTTCACAAGCTTGCCTGTTGTCTCTCCCATTTGTTGCTGCCGTCAGTCCTTTCGGAGAAAACGCCTGTTCCCCTCCCCAGGACAGTAGCAGTTAGCTTCCAGAATTAATGTGATAAGAAAGAAAAAAGTGGGTTTCTACCTGAGGGATTGCTCAGGTGAGGGGCGGAGCTGAAAGAGCCGGCAGAGTCCTCTACTTCGTCCACCACTCTCACTCCAGTTGCGCAGGGAACCCCGTTTCTAGAGATCTGGGGTGGGGGTTTGTGCTGAGAGGCGGTGAGAACAGGTCCTCCTGGCCACTACTGCCAGTCATTTTCCTCGTGTATCACTAAACCTCTTGGCCCTGAGTGTTTTTTTTTTTAAGCACTGGGAGCCTGCAAAAAAATGATAAGGGGGAGGGGCAGGGAGGGGATCCCCCCCCCCCCCCCCCGCAGCCCAATCTGACTGGTCCCTGTGTTGCAGCAAGGCGACCTCAGGGGCTCCTCATTTAGGGTACACTGTCAAAGGATGCTACTGTCCTGAAAACGCCTCAAACTGCTGTAGTGATTGGGGATTTATGGATTTTTATCAAGTTTCAGGACAATAGGCGTTCCCCTTGTGGCTCAGCCGTAACGAACCTGACTAGTAACCATGAGGATTCGAGTTCTATCCCTGGCTTCACTCGATGGGTTAAGGATGCGGTGTTGCTGAGAGCTGTGGTGTAGGTCTCAGATGCTGCTTGGATCTGGTGTTTCTATGGCTGTGGTGTAGACCAGCAGCTGCAGCTTCCATTTGATCCCTACTCTGGGAACTTTCATATGCCGCAAGTGGCCCTAAAAAGCAAGAAAAAAAAATTAGTGCCATAAATAAGTGATAGGGACACCAAAGGACCCTAAACCAAGTTGGGGGAAGTATTTTTTCTTGTTCCTTTTTCCTTTTAGAATTTATTCTAGCTCCTTCTTTTTCTCTTTTGGACTCAGTGTTGTTAAGTGGACTTTGGACCAGAGAGCACTGGTTTGAAATGCCTTTGCTGAGGCTGGAGCCTGCAAAGACTTGAATAAGAGGAGGGCTGTGGTGGTCAGATCCATCCATCCCAATTGCTGCAAGTGCCCACAGGCCACGAGCCCAGGGCAGCTCCCTTTCCACCTGCGGCTGAGGAGGGAAGGGGCCTGGGAAGGCCTGCGAGCTGCAGATGGCTGGGTCACTTTGTGGTTTACAAATGACCAAGTCAGGTTGAAGCCACAGTCACTGTGGTTACAGGCAACCGTGATTAGTCACACAGCGAGTGACCCAGTTATGGCAAACCCTCTTTTAAAGGGACATTTTTCACATCTTGCTAGCTTAATTTCAGAAATATTCTATGACTACAGTGGAGGATGAAGGCTGCAAAGGGCGGAGGACGGAAGCCTAGGGTGTAGGGTCATGTAGCCCAGGAGCTGGGTTTTCTGAAAAGGAGCAGATCTGGGGGGTGACCTTTGAGACAAGTAGAATTTCCCTGAACTTGGACGAGACATTGCTCCTCATGGTCATGTAGGGCCTTCTCTGACCGGAGGCAGGGAAAGAAAATGCCTCTGAGTCACGTCTTGAGCATTGACTTGGCTTCTCCGTTCTTCATGGCCATCTGTAAAACGAAGGTGGGGAGACAGGAAGAGGAAGAAAAGCCCTACAAATGGAGGCTTGTGTGGGTTTCTACTTTTTAAAAATAGCATTTCTTTTTACCGCAAGGGCATAGGAACTTGTAAACACGAATCCCCAGCAATAGTAAACAAATTAGTCTAGGTTCTTTCATCTGAAAAGTAAGTAGAGCAAGTATATTTCTGTCCCTCTTCTCTCTCTCTCTTTCTCTCTCTCTCTCTTTTTACAAAGGGAAAATGCAAAACAAAAATTCCCCCTCCTCTTAAAGGCTTCTTTTGCTGGTGAATGTTTGTCCAGGAACAAACAGTCTTTTATTCGAATGGGCTCCAAAAGTTCATAAGCAAAAAAAAAAAAAAAAAAAAAAGGGTCCGATGTCTGGTTACCCACAATACAGGCTCTGGCAGCATAGTGAAGCTTTTCTGTCCTGAATTTGTGATCTGCTATCAGAGCCCTTTAACATCTCTCAACAGAAGGCTCTTTGGGAGAAGAAAGCTTGGGGGTGGGGAGCAACATTGGGATCAGTCTTTTTTTTTTACTCGTTGGCTGTTTTCTTCCAGTCAGTGAGTAGTGCTCGAATTCTTCTGATCTCTGCCAGCATCTTGGTGAGGTGAGGCCCAGGGAAGGGTTAAAGTAGGCCACGGGCGGGTTTCCCTGCTGGCCTATTTTCCTGGGGCGGAGCAGCTGGCCAGGCACCACCTAGGAGCTCTTCAGAAAAAGGAGATGGCCACTCCTGATGCCCTTTAAGCCTTTGGAGATTTTCCTTTTACAGTGCGTTTTATACCATCTTCAGCAATGACCGTCTTTTTAAAATCACAGTTTCCCTTTAGCCCACGGGAGATGATAGATGTTCCAAATGTTGCAAACGTGGAATCTGATGAGATGAAAGACATACACAATTAGAAGAAGGACAGTCATTTTGAGGAATGGGCAAAAACGATTATTGGTAGCTAGATGTGAATAGCTTAGAAACAAATACTGCTAACATTTGGTCACTTGTTGAGGGTTGAAGCTTCGGTTGGAAAGAATTTGGTTGGATAGACTGTTGCTGAGCAGCCCCAGTCCCAGCTGGTGCTTTCCTAGGTGCCCAGGATTCAGAAGAGCTGGACCCCGCAGATGGTGCCCTCCGGAACTTGCGTTCTGTGGGGGGAGAGAGCTAACAGGTACATTTTAAAAAGACTTTTGGACAAGGATGAGCGCTTTGAAAGTGATAACACAGGACCAAGAGCAGGCCTCTCTGAGGAGCTGATATCTGAGCTGAAATCAGGAAACAAAGGGGAGGCGGCCGTGGTGCCGCGTGGGAGACAGCCGGAGAGGGGGTCACAACTCCAGGGGGTGCTGTCCTAACCCGAAGCCTGCCCTCACTCACTTGCGCGTGCAGACCAGCCAAACGGCCGAGCGGTCAGATGCTGGCCTCTGCCTCTGAATCTTCTATGCCTTGACTTGAAAGCCAGCAAGAGTGATTGAAAGCCAAAGACACAGCTCTCTCAGAGCAAAAATACCGAGTCTGTGGTGGGGGAGGGGGAGGTGCTGAGGTCTGAAGCATCTTCCTTCTCAGTGTCTCCCTCTGATAATCTCTTATTTCCTTTCTAAGCCCACCACACACATCTAGCTCCTGAGGTTTCCTTCGGATGTTCTGGTCACCACCTTCCTGCCCCCAGGCTTCAAGCTCTGCCCTCTGATCCTTCCCAACATGGTCAGATTGGTTCCCAAGGCAGCCGCCGGAGGGAGAAGACAGTCTCTGTGTGAGGACTTAGTTTCCTCAGGCGAATAATACACTCCTGCATGCGTGTAGTGGAGACCTTTTGGCTTTTTTTTTTTTTTTTTAAATGATTTTTATTCTTTTCCATTAGAACTGGTTTACAGTGTTCTGTCAATTTTCTACTGTACAGCAAGGTGTCCCAATCACACATACATGTATACATTCTTTTTCTCACATTATCCTCCATCATAAGTGACTAGATATGGTTCCCAGTGCTATACAGCAGGATCTCATTGCTTATCCATTCCACAGGCAATAGTCTGCATCTACTAACCCCAGATTCCCAGTCCATCCCACTCCCTACTCCTCCCCCTTGGCAACCGCAAGTCTGTTCTTCAAGTCCATGAGTTTCTTTTCTGTGGAAAGGTTCATTTGTGCCGTATATTAGGTTCCAGATATAAGTGATATCATATGGTATTTGTCTTTCCCTTTCTGTCTTACTTCACTTAGTATGAGAGTCTCTAGTTCCATCCTTGTTGCTGCAAATGGCATTAGTTTGTTCTTTTTTATGGCAACTTTTTGGCTTATGTCCACCCTGTTAGGAGGAGAGACTTCTGGAAGGAGCTGTGGGGTTGATGTGCAAGAACACCCAAGAGGGTCCTGAGTAAGGACTCACCATAAGGGCAAAGAGAGTCAAAGTGTAATTAGAGTCATGAGACTAGAAGCTACAGCCTTGTCAAAAAAAAGGAGAAACTTCAAGCGTGCTAATAATAGCAACAATAAATTTTATTTATTAATGTTATTTTTGGGCCTCATCTCCCACCTTCCTTTTCATGATTTATACCAGATCCTTGAAAGCTGAAAGCTAGAATGAAAATGTGTGTCAGAGCTGGTTCACTAGAAATATCTAGAGCATGATCCGTTCATTCCTCCACGCCTTCCTAGGTGCGTGCTGTGGGCTTGGCACTGGGGATATGCCTGCAGGGAGCCTATAGGCCAGCAGGGGAGACAGAAAATAATCCTGGAGGCTGGAGAGAGCTCTGCGTGGCCGGGCGCAGAAGGTCACAGCACCACATATCGGGTTTCCTTAGCCTTGAGTTTTGAGAGTCAGAGGAGGCTTTGGGGAGGACACAGAGTCTAGGGTGAGACACGAGAGTAGGAGTCAGCCAGGTAGAGGAAGAGTTCCACCCCCATGGAACAGGCTGCATGAAAGTCCTGCAGGCAGAGAAGCACGACATATTTGAGGAACTGAAAGAGGCTCAGCCTGGGCAGAGCCTGGGGAGGATGCGAGAGGCCCAACAGGAGGGTGTACGGCCAGGGCGTCTCACGTGGGAGCCTTGATTTCACCCTAAAAGGCAAAGGAAAGCCACGAGAAGGCTTTAAAAGCGTGTGTGTGTGTGTGTGTGTGTGTGTGTGTGTATGCATGCACATGAGCGAGCATGTGCAAAGATCAGCCTTGAGCACTAGGAGGGTCCGGGTGTGAGAAGTTGCTGCAGATATTGGATTTGAGGGGATATAGAGCCTAGACGAGGGCAGGGCGGCGGGTGGATCTGAGCCACGTTTGAGAGGGCTTGTTTCAAACAGGGTGGATACGGAGAAGGAGGGGGAAGGTTGAGGTCACACCTAGGTTTCCGACTTGAACACGATGGGTCATTAGTGACATCTGCTGAGCTCAGGGACACTTGGGGAAACACGGACGGAACTGGATGGGTTTGCTTGCGTGATGCTGGGTTTGGGCCTCCTGAGTCCTGTCACCTGTATGAACTTGGGGAAACTGATCATCACTGGAAATTGAAACAGTCAATGGGATCATTCGTGTGTTTGTTTCTGCCATAGTCCGAGACCTTTGGGTTTTAAAGAAAGACATCCAGACAAACTAGTTTAAATAAAATGTGGAAATGCTGAGAGCTTCCCGAGGTGGACAGGAAAGCAGTGAGGATGGGCACAGCTCTTCCCACTGGCATGGGCAGCGTGGCCACCAGTGCCTTCCTCTGCTTCATTTCCTCCTGATGGCCCAGCCCGCTCCGCTCATCCAAGGGGCCTCTGTCCTTCCTGTCTTTGCTCGCCAAGGAACTGACTTGCTCTCGCCCCCAACAGACCAGCATCTGGGCTGAAAGGCTTATCATTATACTTCATCACAGTGTATACATCTCTTTATTCAGATTCTTGAGAAGAGGGGGTCTGATCGGCACTAAGAAGTTAATGGCAGGAATCCCCTGGTAGCCTAGCGGTTGAGGATCTGGCATTGTCACTGCTGAGGCTCAGGTCACTGCTGTGGCACCACTTGATCCCAGGCCTAGGAACTTCTGTGTGCCACAGGCTTAGCCAGAAAGAAAGAAAGAAGGAAAGAAAGAAAGGTGGCTTTGGATCAAGTGATCATCCTTGTTTCAAGTAATGATAGCAATATACGTGTGTATGTGTGTCTGTGTGTAAGCCTGTGTGTATATGTGTACTTGTGAGCACATGTATATGTATGTGTATGCATGTGGATATGTGTATATATGTGCATGTGTATGTGTATGCATGTGGATATGTGTATATATGTGTATGTGTGTGTATGGATGTGTGTTCATGTGTGTGTATGGATAAATGTGTATATGTGTGCATGTGTGTATATGGATGTGTGTGCTTGTGTGTGCATATGTATATATGGATGCGTGTGGATGTGTGTGCATATGTGTATATGGATATGTGTGTGTATGAATGTGTGTGTCCATATGTGCACGTGGGGGTGATTTTGTGTGAGGGGAGAGGTGCAGCCAGTTGTCCTGTCAAGTAGAGAACTTTGGGTTGGATAGACGTTGATACATTATTTATCTTCTTATCTCACCTGCTGAATGCTGATTCTGCTGCCCTCTGCATTCTGTGAGGCAGAAAGGAGCCCGGGCAGGTGGACTGAGCCTGAATGTCTCCTTTCCCAGTGCAATCTTGGGTGTTATGTAGCCTCTTGGAGCCTCAGTTCCCTGCCCTGTGACATTGGCCATCCCGCCTGCCTCCCTGGGGAGAGGGAATAAAATAGACACCGTGGGTGCTCGGCAGGAGAGAGGAGGCACTCAGTGACTGTCCATCCCTCCCTTATGTGTGTTCAAATCACCCTTTTCTCAGAAAACAGGAACAGAACGTAATGTCACATATTTGTAGTGATTCCTCTGCCTGAGTATGAACACATATTTGTGGATGATCATATATTTTACTACATTACAAAGTAGTTGTAACCACTCAATAACATTTTGGGAAACTGAACCAGAAACAAAATCCTTTACCCTTAATCCTGCCACCTAAGTAATCTCACATAAACTTTTTGATTTGTTTCTTTTCAGTCATTTCCCTAAGCATCTTTTTTACATAGACGGAATCATAATTTACACACAATAAAAGGCAATGTTTTAAGATGTTTAAACATAATTAGCAGAGTGAAAAACACATACTTTAAAACTGTTCAATTTTCATAAATCTAGAATTCTGATTGGCATCTCAGTCTAATTTCCCCTGTTTTGTCCAGAACGTCTTGCAGATGGGGCAGTGTGTAGTTAGAACCATATTTATTTCAACCAAATTACAAATATACTCCAGGCAAGAGTTATGATCGTTCGACTGTACTTTGAGATGTTAGATTTAATGCAGGGCTAATGAGGCCAAGCCAGAGGTTTCATCCTCACAAGAGTCAATTAGCCTTACTAACTACTATGGCCACAAATTTCATACCAATCTTGGTTTCCTGCCTTGCAAATGAATGGCAGGGGTCACCAGGGAGATTGAAAGAGAACATGGAAAGTTCAGTGTAAATCCATTACCATTACTAGACAGCCAACCTAAAGGCTTCTCTTTTGAACCATTAGGTGAACTTGGGGGAGAAATTCTTAAAAAGCTCAATTAGAATACTTCATTTTGAACAATTATTGGATTCTAGAATGAAAGTTCCAGATCCAGCTAGAACAAAACCAGTCCAGATCCATCACTTTTCAACCACGGTACATGAGAAAAATCTCTCTAGCTTTTCAAAAGAAATAGGTGCCAGAAGCTTCAAACAGTGATAGAAACAAGAGAATTTCTTCAGCAAGTCCTTTTTCTTTAAATTAATACCACCCACTCTTGGAGTTTTTAATTCTGAGAGAAGCATAGTTACTGATTGTGCTATGACTTGAATGAACCTTGAGAGAAGATCCTGGAAAGTCCTTGTGAGAAGTTGGAGATATTTGAACCTATGCTCATTAACGTGTTTACCTGGGATCATCTTAGAGCAGACGCATATGATTCAAAAATTCTATTTGAGAAAACTACATCGTGCAAGTGGGAAAAAACCACATCGTGCAATTGGGGACTTTTCTACAGTGACACTAAATATATGTTGCTGAATGTTGGCGTGACGTTTCCCCAGGTTTACCTCTACCATGATGCAGTTCTGTGCACACAGCATGCTTTCTTTTCAAGATGACTTGTACATGTACCCAGCTCCCTGAGACTCCATGGTGAAGATGTAGGCTGTTGAGAAATACATGGGTGGGCTCTGGTGACCTCCTCTGCCCTGGTGACGGGTTTGTGCCATGTTGATGTTACACCTCACCCTTTGCCTGGAGAAGGCAGGGATCTCAGTTCTTCTGTGTGATGGCCATTCATCACACATCAACACTCACATATCTGCCATGTGGCTGCTTTTTAGCATCTGGATTTATTTCTCCGGAGTCGGCTTTTCTCCCGGTTGCAAGACCGGCCACAGGGTTCAGGCTCAGAGCTCGTGTTGGAGGCTTTGTTGAGCTGCTGGTTGGTATCATGCTTGCTTGTTACCACAGTGCTGGCATAAAATGTCCATATTGATCTGTTCCTGATTGGTCCAACCTGGAACAGGATCAGCTTCGTAGATGGGACATCTTGTGGTCTGACATAGATCTGTTTTAACCAGCCACTCTTAACCATTCTCTCTCCCAGGGACCAAGCAAAGGCAGTTTATGAATTTCTTCTTGGTGGTCTCTCTGGGGGCCCTTCACACTCCTCCCAGTGTCTCCCTTTGAGTGTCCTCTTGCCTCTTTCTCCCACTGCTTACAAACAAGAACCCCCAGACAATGCTCCCTGAACTCCTCAGATCATCCCCTGGGCCCCTGAATCAGACAGGACAGAGTCGTTCTGGCTGCTGATTGAGTGGAGGATCTTGGGGAAAAGAGTACCATCGTGCAGGTTAGGGAAAAGGTCAGAGAACGGAAAAGATGGCAGCTGTATTAAAGGGCTGTTCTGGGTGGGCATTCTCCTTTTAAGCTACCCAAAGGCATAAATTAAGGACTGAAAATTTGAAGATGTGACAAATGAGCAGAGGGCTAGAAGGTTTTTTAAAGGTGAAATTCCGCTGTTTCCCAGAAATTCCACCGTGAAGCTTTACATATTTTTCATGTCGGCTCTATTCCAGGCCGCCTTTGTTTTCCAGCCGGTGTGCGTGCCTCCCTTTCACAGCTGGACACATCACCATTCCATTTTTCTATTGGTTGTGACTGAAGTAGCTTGAGGTCAATTATTTCCCCAGCAATTGACAAAGAATCTTGACGAAGAGGAAAGTGACATTGTCCCTTGAACAACACTGCTCCCTCCTCCCCCCCGCCCTCCTGTTTGTGAGGTGGACAGACTCCTTTTGCAAGGAGCCCAGCAGGGCAGAGGCGGTGGGGTCTGTGGAAGTTCGTGGGTAACATATGGCAAGTGGAGGAAATATTTATATTCATGGGGAAAGAGCAGGAGAGGATCCAAAGAAGGTCATTCCACAGAGATTTCAAGCAGGAGCCACACAGACTCTATATCCTCTCCTTGGTTGGACGCAGTGAGAATTTAAACAGTTTTGTTTTGTTGCTTTCCCTGCCACCTTTGCTCCTCTTAACAATCCGAATTATTGACCATTTGGAAAAGGGTCTATCCCTCCCCCTAGACTCCAAGACAGTGTCACACTGGACCTTCCCCACCCCAGCTCCCACTGCCTCCCCACCTACTCTGCCCAAGAGGAGAATTCAAAGCCACCTTCTCTGGGCCTTATGCCTTGTATCTGAGTCTGCCCTGCTGTTTTTGATCAGGAGACCGGTACAAAGTGGGCATTTGGGCAAATGTGCGTGGGGGAAGATACAAATAATCAATGGGTGTTAGACTGTTCTCTGATGAGACGCCAGGAACCTCTAGTGGCTTCTCTGGGGGCCTTCCAGCCCGCAGTTCTGCGCCACAGCTTCCTAAGGAAGGTAAAGGCGGCCTGCTAGGCCCCCCCGTGGGAAGCCCACGCGGGAGGGGGCAGCTGCCGCCTGAGCGCCCACGGCTCCTGCGACCAACCGAGGGGCACGCGGACAGAGGGACACACGTGCCCTTCTCACCCTGCCCGCCCATCCCAGCGCCACCGGCCGGAGGGGGAGGGCAGTTCCCATTCCCGCCTGCCCCCCCCCCCCCCCGCCGTGGGGCGCGCACGAAGGTGTGAACCCGGGTGCTTCTGGGGACACTCCCCCAACAAGGCGAGCTCCAGGGCTATGAGCTTAACTCGCGTTTGGTTTGGGGGCTTTTGAGCCCCCGCCCCCCACCCCCCAGGTCCAGTTCCAGGAGGGGGAGGAGGTGCTGGTAGTGAGATGGGGTACAGGTGCGCCTAGGCCCTGGCTGGGGAGGGGTTCCCCCGGGTGCCCGTGAAGCGGCCCTGGGCACCGAGGCCATGCTTAATGGATTCTCGCAGATAAGAGCCGGCCACCTTCTTTGGCATAATGGCCCCCGAGGCTAAGGTCTTAAAGAGAAAACCCGGCTTGGTTTTACGGAGGCACGTGGGGGGTGGGGGCTGGCTGGCAGGGAGGGGGAGGGGGCCCCTGCTGGTTAACCCTTCTCCTCCCGCTGCCGCCAGGGCCCCCCAGCCTGGCAAGTGCTCCCGGGAGCAGAAAGGGGGGCCCTGAGACCCGGCTCCCCGGCTCCCCGGCTCCCCGGCTCCCCTCTCTCCCTCCGTCTTCTAAAGACCTTCCAAAAGGGAGAATGGAGAAGATCGAGGGGCTCGTGTCTTGTGAGCTGCAGTTTTGAGAGTCAGGGCAGTGGGACGTTTCTCGGGAGCCCTGGGAGACCTCCAGGATCCACGCGTGGCAGGGCCTCTGGGCCCCGGACCCTTGGAGGGTGACTTCCGGAGGACCTCTCCTCCCCAGACCACCCCCCCGGGGGGCGGGGCGCGCGCGGGGGTGGGGGCGGTGCGCTGTTCCCAGGCACTTGGGACACCCAGGGCTTCAGGTGAGAGTGTGGTGTAGCCCGCAGGCATCTCTCACAGGAAGTTTACGTTTGCAAACTGCGGAGGGAGGCAGAGGGAGAGAGTGGTAGTCGCATCTGCTTCCTGGCTTTTTGTTCTGGCTCCAGGAAAAGATCAAAACCGTAGTTAAATAGCAATTGAAGACAAGTGATGTAAGAAATAAACAACTCCACAACAAAAATGCCCATAGGGATGGTGTTTTAAAAAGCCTTTATTATGGAAATAATTGCACAAACACTGACGGGGAGAAACTAGTATAATGCAGTATGTCTCAAATTTGAGCAAGCTTCAGAATCCCGAGCCTGGGGAGGTTTGGGGGAAAACTCCAGGTTACGGGGCTCTGCCCCCAGTTTTTTATTTAGTAGATCTGGGGTCTCCTGCTGCAGCCTGAGAATTTGCAAGTTTCCAGGTGATGCTCCTGCTGGTCTGGAAAGGCCCTATTCGATCCGCTGGTACAGTAAACTTCCTGTAGCCCTCGCCCTGCTCCCGTATGTCAACTGCATAACACTCTGCCCATCAGATGTCTTCCATCCCCTCCCCCCATCTTTCGAGTTTGCTGGAGATTTTTAAAAGAAAATCCCAGACGTCATGTCATTTCATCCATATGGATGATTTTTAATTCAGTTGTTACTTAAGCCAAGAGGGGTAAATGCTCTGAGAAGTTCTGGAAGGGGCTTTACATGCTTCCAGGAAGTCCAGTCTCCCCTCTGGTGATTCCTGGGGCCTACGCCAGAGCTCCTCTCTGTAAAAGCCATGCCTGTGTCTTGGGTCTGAGGCCACCCTTCAGGAGTTCCTTGCCAGCGAAGCTTGTCGTGTTCCCGGACCACTGCCGGATTTTCCAGCAGGCTGGTCTGGGGTGTCACCTGGTCCCCATCTCTCAGCTTCGGGTCATTAGCCCGTCTGTCCTCATGTACTCCCATGACCATCAATTACCCTCAAGTGTTTTCTTAACAAGGCATCTTCCCCCAGGACCGAGCTTTGAACCTCAGGGGTTGGTGGGTGCCCCCAGCAGTGCAAGCCCACAGTGATATTTCGAATCAATTGCCTCCTTTAAGGATGCCAGGCTCATTCCCAATGGAGGTTGCTGTGCCTGCCCCTTCTTGCAATTATTGGTCCTGGGAAGGGGTGATGCCAGCCTAGAGCTTCTGGGAGGGGCCATCGTTGAACTGTAGCTTAACCTCCCTTCAGTGGCAGGTCCTGTACAGTCTGGCTGTGCAGGTTGATTTTGTTCAGAGGTGCAGAGTTCCCTCTTTCAGTCTGCTCAGCTGTCTACCGTGTGAAGCTTCTAGGCCCCCCCCACCCCCGCTTCTCCCCACCCTAGCTCTCCCACCCAATCCCTGGCCCTCTTCCCCACCCCAGCCCTGAGCACTTCCTCGGGCTGTTAGAGTTCAGTCTCATATAGTTTGGTTGTTCTTTTTTTTTTTTTTTTCATGCTTCTCCTGACTCCCCAGGAAGCTGTATGAATTTCTCCTTTCTCCAGCTGCTGCTCAAGAAAGCCCCAGGGAGGGTGGCTTCTCCAACCCAAGCTCTGTTTCTATTTTCATTTCACCTCATCTTCCTATGTTTTTCTTCTTTTGCCCACCAGGAATTAGCTGTCACTTTTCTGCTGTCTCATGGGTCTTTCAACTTGGCTTTGCTTTTCTAGCCTTTCTCAAAGAAAATGCCAGCAGCATGTGTTTGTTCTCCTTTGGGTTCAATTGTCTGGTCACCCATCTCTTGGGCTGGGTTCAACCCGGGGACTTCAGTTGCCATATTCATTCATTCATTCATTCAACAGATAGGAATGAGGCTCCACTGTGTGCTGAGTGCTCTGCTGGGTGCTGGGGATACAGCTCTGAGCAAAACAGATAGGATCCTGCCTTCATGGAGCTTTTATAATGTATCGTTGTTTAGAAATTATATATTTTAGGCAGGGAAACAGACATCAAACAGAAGTAAGTAAAAGAGCAAGTTAAGAATGGAGCTTTTATAATCTATGATTACATAGAAATTATATATTTTAGGAGTTCCTGTCGTGGCACAGCAGAAACGAATCTGACTAGGAAACATGAGGATGCAGGTTTGATCCCTGGCCTCTCAGTGGGTTAAGGATCCGGCGTTGCTGTGAGCTGTGGTGTTGGTCAAAGACGTAGCTTGGATCCCACATTGCTGTGGCTGTGGTGTAGGCCAGCGGCTATAGTTCTGATTTGACCCCTAGCCTGGGAACCTCCATATGCTGACGGTTAGGCCCTAAAAAATTAAAAAAAATAAATTATGTATTATAAGCAGGGAGACAGACATCAAACAGGGGACGTAAATAAAAGAGGAAGTTAAGAGCTAAAGATTTGAAAAATCGAAGCAGGAAGGGGGATCAGAAATGGTCCAGCAGGGGTTAGTGGTGACATTTTAAAGAGTGTGGCAGGGAAGGCTCCACTGAAAAGTTGACAGCAAGGCCTGAAGCAGGTGCGTCTTCTGCAGAATGGGGCTATGAAAATTCCACAAACTTTCGAGGAGCAGGTGGAGTGGTGTGTGTGGAAGATGTGCCCTCAGACACATAGCCTCTTGCCTTTGCCTTGTCAAGGCCTTGTCCTAAAACTGCAACTGTTAAAATTCTCTCTGACCAAGTCCAAGGTTGGAGCCCCTCTGATGGCTTTGGTGACTGTCTTCTGTTACTGTTACCTGACCCCTTAGGGCGGTCCTGACCCAGAGGGCACCTCTGTGGGAAGCCCGGCCAATCTCTCCCTCAATTCAAGTTCTTGCAAAAAATGACGTCACCAGGGAGGCTGAGGAAGCCCCCTTGGGCAAGGCCACCCCGGTGTCACTCTCTCTGTTACATTTTCGTGGCCTCAGTGACAATGCAAAGGAAGTGATAGTGCCGAGGCTGATCTCTGATGAGAGGAGGTATGGTGGTCATGGGAGAGTTCCCCTTGAGAAAGAGGAGGAACTGTCTGGCTGAGACAAAAGCTGAAACTAGGTTGTAACCGCAACAGTCAGTTGCCAATACTCATTCAAGTTGCTGTGTCTTTTAGCAACTTGTCTCTGGTCCTGGCTGTCAGACAGACTGACATCCTCAGGGATGGTCAGGCCTCATCCTTTCCTGCACGGAGTAGGTTCCTTTTCGCACCTCAATGTCTATGCTTATTCCAGCTTCTTAGCCCCAGGTTCCCGGCTGCAGCTATTTTCAGAAACTCATGCAGTTTGGTGCAGAGACAACCCAGTCCCTTTTTGGACCTTCAGTGTCTCTTTAGGACATTGCAGGTGGAAGGAAGCAGGCCACGAGGAAAGCGTGGATTGTTTACCTTCTCAGTTCTGGGTGTTTCCCAGTTTATACCAACTCAGAACTGCCGGGCCAGGTGCCTGCTTCCCGGAGGAACAACAGCCCAACCTCTCTGTTGTCTTTGTTGTTGTTGTTTAAAGCTGTAGTGGTCACAACATAAAAGCCTCTCTGTGCTGCCACCCCCACCGCTAGGGCTGAACAGGGAAGCAAACAGCAGGGATGCTGGTGCGTCATCCCAGGCTCCACCAGGTGAGAGCTGTGGAAATGAGCCCCCCAAGGACTGACGCCTGGAGAACGCTTCCTGCTCCTGCCACCGAAGGTGCTGTGGGCGTGAGGCGGGGCTGGGCTGTCCCTTGTCCCCCTTTGGGTAAAGGGGATGGACTGTTAACCAGCCCCTCTCAGAAAGGATGGGAGAGGCAGGCCGGGATGGCGGGAGGTTCCCCCTAACCCCTTGTCCCGGGGCTGTCGAAACACCTATGTGAGTGGAGCTGGCTGGCAGGAAGGGAGAAGCAGCTGAGGGAGAGGATGTGGTTACTTTGCAAGACCCTGTTCTGCTACAGGATCAAAAAAAAAAAAAAAAAAAAAAAGGTTGCAAAACACACTCATGTTACAATTTAATAGCTATTAAAATAGTGTGTGGGGGGGTGGGGGGGGTTGGGGGGGTGTAGGTGTTTTCCTGGGTATCATACAGGCCTCGTGGTCAATGACCAGTTAGTGTGGTCAGTAATTTACCAGGAAAGTCAGTCGGATCTCGTTGTGTTGTATGGTTAGGGCTCTGCCTGAGCAAATGACCACAGATGGCGGGTGGGGGTGGGGTGGGGCTTAAACAACAGGCCTTGACATTCTCACAGGTCTGGAGGCTGGAAGGCCAAGATCATGGTGTTGGCAGGCTGGTTCTCTCTTTGTTTGCAGCTGGCGCCATCTCCCCATATCCTCACACGGTCTCCCTCGTCGCGTCTGTCCAGATCTCCTCTTCTTATGAAGACACCAGCCATTCTGGATCCCAACCTAAGACCTCATTTTTAACTTACCTACCTCCTTAAAAAACCCTACCTCAAATATACTCAGTTTTCTGAGGTATTTGTGGGAATCAGGGCCTCAGTACATGAATCGTGGAGGACACAGTTCAGCCGCTCACCAAGTGGCGTCATGACAGAACAGGGCCTTCAAGTCTACAAAGTATAAGGGCTTAACCCTGAAAAAATCAAATGTACTAAGATTTTTTTTTTCTCTGAAAAAAGGGCTAAAACATTTTACTGCTTTTCAGAACCAGTTATGCTGCAAGATTGAAAACATTTAAATATAAAAGTAAAGGACCTATGTTAGGACAGTAGTATTAGAGGTAATTACATTTGTTTCCATTTCATACATTTTATTGTTGTTCTGTTACCTTTATCATTAAAAATTATAAATGCAGGAGTTCCTGCCATGGCTCAGTGGTTAAAGAACCCTACTAGTTAGTAACCATAAGGTTTCGGGTTCAATCCCTGGCCTCAGTCAGTGGGATTTCTCGTCTTGGCTCAGTGGTTAATAAACCTGACTAGTATCCGTGAGGATGCAGGTTTGATCCCTGGCCTCTCTCAGTGGATTAAGGATCTGGCGTTGCCATGACCTGTGGTGTAGGTAGCAGATTCGGCTCGGATCCTGCATTCCTGTGGCTGTGGCGTAGGCCGGCAGCTACAGCTCAGATTCAACTCCTAGCCTGGGAACCTCCATATGCCATGGGTGTGGCCCTATAAAGACAAAAGAAAAAAAATTATAAATGCAAAATGAATGGCTCCATTGCACACATCTTACTCTTAGAAAGCACCTATTCCAGTGTCTTCGTTTGGGGCCAAGGAAGCTGGGGTGCAGAGATGGGGCCGCTGGGCCCCAGGCCAAACTTGACGGCAGGTAAAACCCCTCAGGCGGGGCAGGCGGTTCTTAGATTTCCGTAGGCCCAGGAAGTAGCCTGGAGGTATTAAAGGTGCTCATCCTCCGATCTGGAGTCGGGACTTTTGCCACATTTTCAGAGAAGACTTTCCTTTGTTTGTTTTTCTGATAAATCTTGAAACCGGGACCAGCTCTTCCGCAGCCTCCACGTTCCCCAGATGAGACAGGCTCGTCTCCTCTGCTTTCTCATCTCCGCCCCCAACACCCACGCGGCCCGGGGTTGAGACAGTGGGTACCAGAGCCCTTCCTGATTCTTCTTCGCACAGCACCGGATTCCCTTCTCGGTTTAAAACAAACAAACGAACAAATAAACAACGGCCTGGCCTGAAAGCATCCCATGGGGGCACAGCTTGTTTCAACAGGAGGCACGCACGGCCTCCCGGAGGCAGGCGGGAGCGGGCCTGGGCCTCGGCCTTGCTGCGGGGCTCTGAGCGGGGATAGCCCGCCGGCTGCGCAGGCAGCGCCGTCAGCACCCGTGTATCAGGCTGCACAGCCCTCTGCAGTCCAGATGGGTGGGGTCTGAGGGCGCAAACCTTTTCGATCACTCCAGGGTGCCCCTGAAGGCCGAGTGGTGACTTCCTAAGTCGACCACATCCTATTGCAGTGAAAATTAGGAGGCACGGAGGTTTATTTTCAGCTTGGAGGAAGGAAACAGTATTGTCTGATATGTGGAAAGCAGGGTGTGTGTTGTTTTTAAGGTGATTCCCCAGAGTCCTGAGGTGGATGGTTTATTTCTCAATGACATGAAATCCCTCGCTGTTCCTTGCTGTCATGACCAAACTTGCCATCTGCGCTGAGACATGCTGGGTCTGTGCCCAGAGTGTCTAGCAACGCTCAAGCCTCTGCCTTTGCATCTCTGCCCTTCTGAGAGGGTGCCCTGCCCCTCTCTCGCCCTCTCCGGGCCTCCTGACGCTCCGGGTACAGGATTCATCACTTCTCTCTCAATACAAGTCTCAAAAGCTTTCCTCTTCTTGACTTGGGGTAGCGTGTGATTTGTCCTAATTCCGTCTTTTTTCCTTGCAGTTTAAAAAACTGTGGTAAAGTGTACATAACATAAAGCATACTATTTCATGATACAAAGGAACTTATCTGCAAGACAGAAACAGACTCACAAACTTGAAAACAAACTTATGGGGACCAAAGGGGAAAGGTGGGGGTGGGGTGGGGGAGGGATGGACTAGGGGTTTGGGCTGGCACAGGCACACTATTTTTATGGGACGGATGATCAATGGGAACTTGCTGAATAGCACAGGGAACTCCACTCGATATTCTGTGATAAGCTACATGGGAAAATAATCTGCAAAAGAACAGATATGTGCACATGTAGAACTGAATCACTTTGTGGTACAGCCGAAATTAACATGACTTGTAAATCAACTGTACTTCAACAAAAAATGAAAAACATACCATTTTCCCAGTGTGCAACAGTTAGGGGCATTAAGTACATCACCACTCCCCATCTCCAGAACTTCGCCATCATCCCAAACAGAAGGTCTGTACCCATTAACCACGAACTCCTTCTCCCTCTCCTCCAGCCCGTGGTCCTCTCCAGTCTGCTTTCTCTATTTACGAATTTGCCTGTTCTGGGGACCTCCTGTAAATGGAATCATATGGTCTTTATCTTTTTGTGTCTGATTTATTTCACTTAGTATCATGTCTTCAAGACTCATCCATGTTGTAGCATACATCCAAATTTCATTCCTTTTAAGGCTGAAAACTATTTCATTTAATATGTGTGTGTGAGTATATATATATATATATATATATACACCACATTTTGTTTAAGCATTTCTCTGTTGATGGATCTTTAGTCTATTTCCATCTTTTTGGCTATTGTGAATTATGCTGCTAACATTACTATACAAATGTCTGAGTCCCTGCTTTCAATTCTTTAGGATGCGTATACACTCAGCAGTGGCATTGCTGGCTCAGGTGGTCATTCTACATTTAACTTTCTGAGGGACTGTCAACCCCAAATCATTGAGCACAGTGCCACTGGCTACTTACTTGTGGAAGCAGGACCACTGCCTCTGAGGGACAGGACCTCAGAGGCCATCTGGTCTCCTCACTTCCTTTGACCATGGGGGCTTAAGTGGCCCAGGGGTTCCGTGCTTCCTGGAGCCGACCAGGCAGAGTTGAAGTCCAGTTCTGATACTTGCTAGATCTGTAATCTGGGGTAACTTAAACAGTAGAGGCCACAGTTTCTAATAAAGGATAATGAGATTTACTTTGGGGGGCTGTTGTGAGACATAAATAAGACGACGTGGGGAAATGCTTGACGTGGATCCAGTTACAGGCAGCTCCTTGATGTGTGGGCTATAAGTGATCGTTCCTGTGACCATGTTTACAAGGTTTGGAGCCTGGGGACGATAACAGTCCTCGGGCAGCTTCTTCCCAGGGCTGGTGCCGACTTTCTCTGTGCTGGCGCTCTTGCTCTGTCCCTACATTACAGTCTGGTTTAAGCCGCGGTCCTTCTGTGAACCTCGTTCACCCCCTCTGCACTGGTCATGGCTGTGGCTGGTGGACGATTCTGACCCAGCTACAGTATCTCAGGGAGCCGTGTGGCTTTGCACAATCCCGCTCTGCTGCTGACCCACCGGGTGGCCTTGAGCAGCTCCCTCAGTCTGGCGAATCCCCAAGACCCACCACAACATGCACTCATGCCGAGGGTGCTGGGCTGCAGTTAGGTCTCTGGGAAACCTTTCCATGGACGAGGGACTTCATGAAGAACAGTTTCCATAGTTCATCAAAACAGAAGTGCTGATTGTCAGATGGGCAGCCGAACTGTGTAAGCTAAGGTGCCTCGGACTGTAAGAGGCGCCTCCGTTTCCCAGATGTCGAATGTGAGGAAATGTGTGTCCTTGAACGGATGAAATACAGCGACTGCCTCTCGGTGAGTCTCTAAGTAAAAGGTCAGAAAGGAGAAAACAAAGCAAAGCAAAACCAGATGCTCAGAAAAGCCTTACCTTTTGAAAAAGGAACAAAGGGACTGGAGCAGCCCTGCTTTTCCTGTGATTACATTGGGACCACGCCTGGGACAGCTCTCTTACCCACTCATGCCCAAAGAATCCAAGGAGAGAAAAGTTGCCGGGAAAGCAGGCTCAGCTCTGGCACTCTAAAAAGTGCTCCCCCTTTGCCTATCATATGAAAGGGAAGCAGTGTCCCTGACCCATGGCTGAGGCTGGTGGCTGGTGGTCTGAGTAGGGAGGAGAGTCACCTTGGATCCCGGCTTCCCCACGTCCAGTCCCCCACCCCACCCCGCCGTCCCCCTCTGCTGTCTCACACAACAGATCCATTTAAAGTGCCAGCTGTAGGCGAGTGACTCACCTCTGAGCGTCTGAAACACTAACCTGTTGGGTCTTGATGGAACTTTAGAAGTGACCTTCATAGTGGCCTTGCTCTGAAATGCTCACATTTCTGTAGTTGGTGGCGGCTCAGGTGGTGGCAGAATCCAGGACTTTTGACTCCCTCTCCGGGGTGCCCATTGGCTCCGGGTGTTACACACGATTTGACGCCTGCTGGAGGTCAAGGAGGATCCCTGGCAATGTTCCCAAGATCACCTGGGCCTGCAGACGGCGGGCTCAGTGAGGGAGGGTTTTACTTCTTTGGTAGAAGCTCAACTTTATTTTTATTTATTTATTTTTTTGTCTTTTTATGGCCCCACCTGTGGCATAAAGAAGTTCCCAGGCGAGGCATCTAATCGGAGCTGCAACTGAGGCCTGCACCACAGCCACAGCTACAGCAATGTGGGATCTGAGCTGTATCTGTGACCTACACCACAGCTCACCGCAATGCCGGATCTTTAACCCTCTAAGCGAGGCCAGGGATCGAACCCACATCCTCAGGGACAGTGGTCAGTTTCGTGACTGCTGAGCCACGATGGGAACTCCAGAAGCTCAACTTTAATAGCTGTGACCTCTTAGCAGTTCTGAGGTAAACATTCTCTCCGTCATTCCTCCAACTCTTCACGCGCATGTCCTGAGCTTTGGCACAGTCCTAAGCACCTTTACATCGAGGAAGCTCCCATCAGGATTTCTGCTTGGCAGACGTTGGTTAAGCACCAGCTTCATCCCTCAGATGCTGTGCAGCAAGTTTTACCTCAACCTGGGAGACTGAGTTCTCAGCCCAGTGCTTTAGAGCCTCCCTTGGTTGACTTGTTAGTTCCTCCCCGGAGCAAAGAGAAGCCATCGGATGGGGACACAGCCACTGAACTCACAGCCTGCCTTCGCCGCACCCGCTTCCTGGCCGCTGCCTGCCTGCCTCGGCCCTCTGTGCTCAGGTTCCCAACCTGCAGGAGGGGGTGAGCAGGACCTCACTTTGTGACCGTTCTCTCCCTCCTGTATGTTCAACCTCCTGTCATTCTCAGAGTCCCTTCCTCACCTAAGTACCTCCCAAGTGAGAAAAGACATGGCCGTCCTGCCTCCTTCCGTCTCCTCCCCCTCAGGGAGCCCCGTGCCCTCCACTCGTGTCGTGGATGGTGTCTGTCCCGGCGTTCATTTTCCCACCTGGCCTCACCACATCGCTGCCATCTGGCTCCACCATCGGCACCCGTCCACATGTGATCTGCCCAAGGTCACAGAGGCCTCTGTGCTGCTAAATCCAGCCAGAGCCCCATAGTCCTTCCTTCATGACCTACCTGAGCGTCTGGCAGACCCCCATTCCTCTCCGGTGGAAATGCTTCCTGTGACTTCTCTGGTCCCCCCTCCAGAGTAGATGCTGTTTGGGCTACTTGCCTGCCGACCCTCCTCCTTTGGAAGAAGAGCCCCTCTTTTCCATTGGGAAACTCCCCTATCTTCCCTGTGGGGCCGTCCCTGAAGAGGCTGGTGTCCCCCAGTGACCCCATGGCTGTCCCTGAGCTGCTCAAGTCGCTGGTCAGGAAAGAACCGTTGTTTCCTGCCCTTTGCTTCTGCAGGGAGGGGTTTTCACAAGTAGTGGTTCTCGAAGTGCAGTCCCTGGACCAGGGCTGTCAGCAACCCCGCCCCCGCGTGGGATTCTGTTAGGAATGCAGATTCTCAGGCCCCACCCCAGACTCACTGAATCAGAATCTCTGAGGTGGGACTCAGGAATCTGTGTTTTATAAACTCTTCAGGTGATTCTGACCTATGGTAAAACTTGAGAACCAGCATAACACCCTTGTTTTTTGCTGTTTGTTTTTGCTTTGTTTTAGGTTAGGTTTGTTGAAGTTTAACTTGCACACAGTAATAGTCACTCTTTTTACATCCACAGTTCTAGGAATTAAAAAAAAAATGTATATAGTCATGTAATCACTATCATTAACAAGATACTGAATACGTCTGTCAGCCCCAAAAGTTCTGTTATCCCCTTTGTATTTAGTGCCTCCCTCTACTGCAGCACCTGATTGCCACTGATATTAGTTCTGTTCCTATAATTTTGCCATTTTCAGAATATTATGTGAATGGAATCCTTCAGCGTGTAGCCCTTTGAGACTAGCTTCTTTCACTTAGCGCAGTGCCTTTGAGGTTTGTCCGCACTGTTGTGTGTATCAGTGCTATGGTCTTTTTATTGCTGAATAGTATCCATTGTGTGGATATTAGAGTTTTTTCGATCATTCACCAGTTGATGGGACATTTGGATGGTTTCAAGTTTTTGGTGATGGTGGCTAAAACTTCTTTAAACATTCACATACAGATCTTTTTGTAGACATACCTTTTTATTTCTCTTGGGTAGCGGGATTTTTATTTCTCTTGGGGTTGGGTTTGCTGGGTCATATGATGAAAGTTCTTTCAGCTGCATACGAAACTGTCTTCCAAAGTGGGTGCACTATTTTGCATTCTCATCAGTAATGAGAGTTGCTCTGTCTTCTCATTGGCACTTGGTATTGTCGTTTTTTAAAATTTTAGCCATTCTGGTAGGTCTGTGTCTGAGTTTTTGTCCCCTTTCATTATTCCCTAGGGGACACAGACATGGGCAGGGGGGTGGAGAGGTGACTCATGTGCAGATGAGTTTGGGAGAAGGCCTAAGTGGTTCAGCTCCCTGCTCTCCTTCTGCCTGAGAAGGTGGAGTGTGGTGTACATGGCCAGCCTGGCTGTGCAGGCTGTGGTCCCAGGCTGTGCTCCTGCTGGGACATCTTCCACTTGTCCAGTTTTGCCTTTGCCTGGAGGGTAACTTTTTTTCCTTAGGTGCAATATTAGAAAACCCCCTTTTGCCAAACACCTACGTCATGTCTCTATCCCTCCCCTTTAAATCTAACAGGTGGACTTGAATTGCCTGGCTCTCACATTCATCTCTCAATTGATTCTAAATTTGTGGGGGGAACTCATCACCCTGGAGCCTGTCATTGGTTTAGGGTTGGCAATTAATGGGAAAAGAACTTTTCTGTGGGGAGAACATCACCAGGATCTGCCTGGGGCTGTCTTTGCCCTCAGGTCAACAGAGTGTGTCTGAAGATAAAGCTGGCCCTAGGGGATCTGAGCTGAGAGATGGAGAAAGGAAGGAAGGGGTGGAAGGGAGAGAGAGAGAGAGGGTAGAGAGAGACAGAGAGAGAGAGAGGGAGAACGTTGGTTCAGTCCTCTCGGGTGTGCCTGAAATGGGTTACACATTCTACTCCTCATCTTTTTAGTTACAGTGAACTAGTAAATCCCTTAGCTTATGGTTAAGTCAGTTGGCATTCAGTTTATGCTCTTTAGAAGAGAAGGAGTCAATTTGGCATAAACGGGTGAGAACGTGGACTCTGGAGGCAGCCGTCTGGGTTAGAACCCTTTCTCTGTGGTGTGACCTTGGATATGCTCTTCTCTGTGCCTCCTCTGTAGTATGAGGAGACTAAGGTGATAATGGTTCAGGGAGGGGTGTAGGAATTAAATCAGTTAATACTTGCTATCCACTTAGAATGGTACCTGACCTGTGGAAGTTTCTTCATAAATGTTGGCTGTGATTACTACAACTGCATTCTCAGTTTTCCTCCCGCCTTGATGGGTTCCCTTTCTCAGAACACTTTGAGGCTCCTCATCTGCTTGTCAGTTAGGTTGGCGAATCCTCAGGTTTCTGACCTGGACTTCCTCCTTGTCACTGCACACTCTCCCACGGCTTTGGCTGCTATCTGTGTGTTAACTGCCACGTGTGCATCTGCAGGCTACTCTCTGTATGGTAAAAGCTGCCACGCATGTGTGACCTGTGTCTGTGGTCCAGATCCAAACATCCAGTTGCTTCTTTACCACCTCCAGTTAGATACTGTATTATTTTTTGATCGCTGCACAACAAATTACTGTACACTTAGTGCCTTTAACCGACACCCATTTATTATTTCATGGTTTGTGTGGGCCAGGAGCCCAGACAAAGCTCAGCTGTCCTTTACTCAGGGTCTTTCAAGGCTAAAGGCAAAGCGTTGGGTGGACTGTGCTCTCATCTGAAGGCTTGGTTGAGGGAAGGCCCCACTTGCAAGCTCACTCGGTGCTACAGAATTACTTTCCACGAGGCTCTATGACTGAGGGCCCCCATGCTTGGCTTCCAGAGGCCACTCCTCATTCATGGGCTTTTCAATGTGGTGACTTATTTCATCCAGCCCCCAGGACAGTCTCTAGTTCCAGCTGGCAGAGAGAGAGTTTTCTGCAATATTATGTAATCACAGCAGTGAGGTCCCATCCCCCTTGCCATATTCTGCTAGCTGGGAGGAATCTCGGGTCCTGAGCACACTCAAGGGGAAGGGGCTACACAAGGGCATGAACCCCAGGAGGGTGGATCTTGGGTCACTCTAGGGCTGCGTGTCATGGCTGTCCATGAGCATCGTCACATCGCCGTGTGGACACAGCCCTTTCTGTCCACTCTGCTCTTGTTCCACCTTCCCTGCAGCAGGAGATGACAGCACCCTTCACAGCACAGGCCCTGAGGCCTCCCTGACTCCTCCTCTCGACTGGCCCCTCAACAGGCGGCCGTCAAGCCCTCTTGCTTTGCCCCCTAAATGCTGCTTGAGTCCTTCATTCTATCCAGTGTGTCACTACAAAAGCCTCTTACTGTCAATGTTGTTTTCTTTTCTTTCTTTCTTTGGGCCGCACCCACAGCATATGGAGGTTCCCAGGCTAGGGGCTGAATCAGAGCTGTAGCTGCCAGCCTACGCCACAGCCACAGCAACGCAGAATCCAAGCTGTGTCTGCGACCTACACGGCAGCTCACGGCAATGCCGGATCCTTAACCCACTGAGCGAGGCCAGGGATTGAACCCGAAACCTCATGGTTCCTCGTCGGATTCGTTAACCACTGAGCCACGATGGGAACTCCACTAGTTGGGTTCTTAATCTGCTGAGCCACAAAAGGAACTCCCCTTCTTTTCTTTCTACAGCCGTCAGAGCATGTGTCTGAGTGCAATTCTGACCACCTCATACCCACTTAAAACCCTTTAATAACCCTTTAATAACTTCCCGCTGACCTGGGGATGAGGCCCAGATTCCCTAACAAGCCGTCAGGCCTCTGTCCTCTGGCTTCCTCCAGCTCTCGCTTCCGGCCCTTTGCTGTCTGTCCCGTCCACCCGACACTCTCCTTCCTTCCTTCTGCCGTCAGGCTCCACTTCCGTGTCGTGTCCTTTGGGAGGCCCTTCCTGCTTGACTGTGGTCCCTCCCCAGCCCCACTCTCCATGTCCACACCCTGGACTCCTCTGTGCGTGACCCTCACGCACAAAGTGGGCGTTTCTTGCTCCTTGATCCTTCTCCTCTGAACTGTAAGCTCTGTGAGGCTGGGGACACCCGCTGTGGCTGGCGCCATGCTTTCAACACGGAGCCTTCAAATGATTGTCAAGTGGAGCAAATGACAGATGAAGACCTGGGTCTGAGCCTGCCATTAAAAGTATTCCTCCCTCTCCTTGCGGCGACATCCAGCTTTTGGTCCTGATGGGCTCTGTTCCAGTTGGCAGAGTGCTTTAAATCGAAAGCAATACATTCATAGAGACACCTTTGTTTCGGGTCATATTTCTTTCCTATTATGGCCAGTCCAGTCTCAAGACATTTCCTTGCTACTGACATACGCCAGTGACACAAGTGCCAGGACGTCACCTATTTCCTCCTCATGTGATGTCTGTCCTTTAGCTGTGTAATTGGAATTTTGTAAAAATAGCCGACCAACTGTAGCACATGTAGTTCTATAAACTCACTGGGAACAGGCCCCTCCAGCCACCCTTTGGAGGGCCCACACCTGCTCCTGGGACATTCCAGGAGATGCTCTCATCCGCTGAGAACAGAAGGGGCATTTGTTCCCTCGGCCCACTTTGGAGGGACAGCTGGGGTGGGCCTGGTCCAGCCAGGTCGGCCTGTTCCAGGGCATCGGGGCTATTTTCACACAACGAGCGATTGAGCTTAATTGACAGGTGTGAAGTATGCCCTTTCTAGTAACTTCTGCCTGTATGGGTGAGGCAAACTCACCCCAAACTGGAGCCCCAGTTAGCGTGTCATGGTGGGTGAGAGAGAGAGAGAGAGAGAGAGAGAGAGTGTATGTGTAAGAGAGAGAGAAAGAGTGGTAGAAAGAGGGAGAGAAAAAAGAAAGGAAAAGCAAGACAGGGAAAGAGAGATGGAGAGAGAGAAACCCAGGGAGAAGAAGGAGAGAGAGAAATAGAAGGAAACAGAGAAGCAGAGAGAAGGAAGGAGAGAGATGGCAGATAAGCGGGTGTGGAGTGCATGCAGACGGCACCGTTGGTGGCCTTTGGGTTGGGTTAAGTGCACACAAATGGAACTCGGGAGGGTGTAGGATGTCAGTCCCATCTGGAGGACCATGTGTGAAATGAGGGCAAAGTGAGCATCTGCACGGCCGTTAGGATACTCCTAATGGGCTGGGAGTGGGTTCCGGGAGGGCGGTGGGCTGGACTGGGGCAGAGCAGACCAGGAGGCTCGCTCGCAGCCCTGGTGGGCTCTCCTGCACACACAGGAGGCTGGGGAGGTGGGAGAGCACCCACCTGGTCCTTATCTTGGGGCCAAGATGTGAGGGCTTCCTGTGTGGAGTGAATCCCTCTCCTGAAGTTTAGGGGTGCTCCTAGCATGCAGAGATCCTGGAGGCCACACAAAGCCTTTGTGGACCATCCATCGGCTTCAGAGCCCCGCCGAGAGAGCAAGGCTCCCTCCTCGTGCTCTTCATGTATAACCTCCCTTGTAGGCGAGCAGGTGCTTTTGCTGCCCCCATGGTACAGACAGACGGAGGAGGCATGGTCTCAGTGAGCAGCCTGCTCGGTGCCACACCCCACACCCCTGGTGAGGGGTGGAGCTGGACCATGAACCCTGAGTTCTGGTTCCAGAATCAGCACTCTTAACCACTATCCTACCAATGGAGATTTGGCTTTCAAACTACATTCAGTTCCTCTTCTATTTCTTTCTCTTTCTTTTCTTTTTTAAAGAGTCCTTTCCAGGGAAGAGGCAGTAGTGTGCAGTGGGAAGAACCGAGCTTATAGCTCTGGGACTTCCTGATGGCCTCTCTGAGCTTCAGGTGGGGCCAACAATGAAATGCCTGGACTCTGGAACCAGAGTGACCTGGGCTCACACCCCAGCTCTGCCACTGACCAGCTGGATACCCTCGGTTCTTTACTGAGCCCGTCTAGATCACAGGTTCTTCCTCTGTAAAATGAGGACAAAAACAGGGCGGTCCTCACGTGGACGTGAGGGTTGAACAAAGTCATGTATTTAATGTGCCTGGCCTGAAGCCGGCCCTCAATAATTATTACCTATTGTTATCTGTCAAGTGGCGGTCCTTTCTATCTTGTACACTGATTGTAGGGCTGATATGAGATCATAAATGTGAAGGTGCTTTGTAAAATCTTCCACACCGTTCCCATGTTAGATAGTATGATTGTTGCTAAACGCTGAGTGCGTGGAAGGGACGTGAATCAGTAGCCAGCAGAGCGTCAGCAAGATAAACTGACACCATGGAGGGGGCTGGAGGGAGGGGTCGGGGGGACGAGTAGACAAGTAACTGTGATACCAGGTACAACAGGGGGAGTCCCATCAGAGTCTTCCAACCCCGAACTCTAGGCTCCAGTAGAGACAGGGATAGGAGAAGACTTAATTATAAGACTAATTTTTGAAAAGGATATGAAATCCACTCATTCAGTACATGCTGAGTCATGCATGTTGAGTCATGCATGTTTGCCAAGTCATTGGATGCTGAGGATCCAGTGATGACTAAGGCATAGTTGAAGTATCCCGGAGATGATCCTTGGTGTGAATTTTCAACTGGAATTGGGAGGGAAGTGCATTTCAAGAGGAGGAAATGGGGTGAGCAAAGACACAGAGATAAAGACACTTAAGTGAGCTCTGAGAAGCCTCCAGGAGGCTTGTGTGGCTGGTACAGAGTTTGTAGAATAATGGAAAGTGAATCTAGAAAAGATGTTTGGGTAGTTTTGAACTAATTACAATTTGTCATTAATTTGAAAAGCAATTGGGAGCCTTCTAAGGGCAATAATATGACTGTAGCCACATAAAGGCAATTCTCAAGTACAAATCCATATTAGTGCCACTTATTTTTGCTAGTTTAGAGATCATGTCCTAAATATGATGATAATCTATCCCAGAAAAGAGTTACTCAAAACTTTTTCCAGGCATGAACACGAATATTCAGAATCTTTGAGGGTTTCATGAAGTCAACTTCAATAAACCAGCCATACCTTATCCGTTTCACAGATTTACTGTAGCACACAACCATACTCACACTCACCCCCCCACACTCCCACAATCACACCCCCCCACACACCCACACACTCACACACACATACCCCCTCACACATACACTCACACACACACCCACACTCACTCACACATGCAGATTAGTAGACTACACTTTAAAGTCAGTTCTGCGTTTGAGGATATTTACATGTGTCGCTTTCTCTTTCAGCTCCAAAATTTAATGTGTCAATATGTAACATTCAAGAATAAATGTATATGGCAGGGTAATTGTTCAAGAATTAAAATATATGCCAACAGAACATCAGCAGGTTATATTTCATGACATTTGGGGCTCCTTTCTTTGCAGTGTTTCTTTGTGGTAAAAGAGGTAGATTAAAGATCATTGCAAATCAAAGCGATGCTTTCAACTTTTGAAATGAACGCTAGCTTGTCTTTTTCCACTTTTCACACATTTGCATAGATGTCAACCAGATTCTGAGTTCTTTTAAGAGTAATGTTGAATACAAAGTTATGAACACCCGCGTACCACAAAATTGCTTCGCCCCTCTCTTCCTCACCTCACCCCCCAACTGCCCTTTCCTTCACCCTCTCTAGAGCCTGGTTCTCCCGGAAAATTTGGCAGAAGCTTAAAGAGATGGAATCAGAACCTTAAAAACAAACCATTAGCTGCCAAACAGAACCTGCAAGGAGAAACTGACCCCTCCCTGCCTCTGACACCCCCCCCCCAACCTTGTGAGTTCCTGAGCTTATTTATCATTCTGCTGACAGTCAGAGATACGTGTTTTCAGATGTTTCCCAGTGAAATGCCTGAAGAATCTCCTGGCAGGACCCAGGTGGTCAGGTGTGCACTCTTCTAAGATACAGCATCTGCTGTCAGCTTGGGCAGGGATAAAGGCCTCCGTGAGGGAGCCTTCAGCAGTGTGGGAGTCTGGAAGCCCCAGTGGCCTTCAGCCTCGGTGATGGGTGGTCATGGTGATTCAGGGGCATGTTAGATTCTGATTGGCTGCCCACCACCAGAGGCCACGAGGGCTTGCAAGAACAGTCAGCTCTGCTTGCAGTGGGTACTAACCACAACTGTCACAGACATGAAAGGAAACAAAACTCTGGAGCAGGGCAGGGTCTTGGTTTGGTCTCTGTTTTGTTGTCTGTTATTTTAAATTCCAAATTAATAGCACAGATCAAGCCCACAGTTAAAGCACACATCTGCCTGGGGTTTGGGTAGTGCGTCGCAATATGTTTTTATTCATTATTGCTTTAATTATGGCTCAGACTTCTTTTGAATCACTCCCAAGTAACAGGTGGTTTTCTGACCATGATAAATGCTAAATGCTGCCGAGGATAAGGCAGTTAGGCATTGTTTGCCTGGCTGTGGTTACACCTAGGCCCCAGGCAGCTTCTGAATTAGCAGCCTGCACAGATTGGAATTCCTGGGGGACTTCACTTAACCCTTCGTTTGCCCAAACCTGTTTTCAGCATACTGGCGGCGGGGGGGGGGGGGGGGGGGGCTCCCCGTTACACCCAGCATCGCACGGCAGATGTACTTTTTGTATCCTGGGAGGGAGCGGGAGGGTTCAAGGTAGGTCAAAAAGTTAATATGTCAATGTTCTGAAGGCTGATGGGAGTAAGAACTTGGTGTGATATCAAAGATGATTTGAATTTAGATTTTTTTTAAGAATAAAAGCATTCTTTTATATATCTGCAATAGATGATAACAATTAAATAAGTCACACATGAATCACAGAAATTAGAGCAAGGGCAAAGACCTATTAGATCATCGAGCCAATTCCCCAGCTCACACAGAATTATTCCCCACAGTATTTTCAGGAGAGCTTTGTACAGTCTCTTTTGAAAGACTTGAGCAATTGGGGCCTTCAATTATTTCCTTAGGGAGACACTTTCCCATATAAAAGGCCACAGTGTTTTTCTCCCTCACCAGATTTTCGAGCTAAAAAAAAGTCTATGTTACATGCAAAATCATCTGCGCAATGAGATCCATTGGAGGTGGAAATTATGCCCAAGTCTTCCAGAAAACTGAGCAGCGTGTTCTTGGCCTTTTTCTCTGCATTCTCCTGTCTGGTTTTTACGGGTTGAATGCGCATACTCTGCAGAGGGGGTGTACAGAAGTAGCCATTGGAAGCCTCCCTGTTTCCAGTATCTCTGTCCCCATCCTTTCAGAGGTGACAGGGGACCCTGCCTTAATTTGGAACAAGAGGGAAAAGATTTTTTTTTTTTTTTTTTTGTCTTTCTGTCTTTTCTAGGGCCGCACCTGCGGCATGTGGAGGTTCCCAGGCTAGGGGTCTAATCGGAGCTGTAGCCACCAGCCTACACCACAGCCTCAGCAACGCCAGATCCGAGCCGCGTCTGTAACCTACACCACAGCTCACAGCAATGCCAGATCCTTAACCCACTGAGCGAGGCCAGGGATCAAACCCGCAACCTCATGGTTCCTAGTCAGATTCATTAACCACTGAGCCATGATGGGAACTCTGGGAAATGACTTTTTGAATCAATCTATTCAGACTATGTTTCCAGGGTAGAGAACACCCAGTCACCCAGGAAAGAGCAACTGCTAAGAACTCCTCTCTCTTTGGGGAAGCCTGGTATTGTCTTTCCAGGACTGTTTGCTCTGGAGCGGGGCAGCTCCTGCTCTCACAGGCCCGGCTCCGGGCCAAACTCTCTGCGGCGCCAGAGCTGCCCGCTGAGCCACCCTGCTCCATCCCGGTGCCCTTCAAGGGCAGCTCGCAGTCTCAGAGGTAAGAGTTTGTGTTTGGAGGGTTGTGACCACGGAAAGGAAAGACTGGGTCAATTTCCAGATGTCCGGAACGCTGAGACTTGAACAGCTTCTCCTGTCTCATCCCCTCCCCTTTCTTCAGAGTTGGCCACAATGCCAGGAAATGGGGACAACTACTTGCGCTTCCTGTCCTAGAAAACCTAGGGACAGGTGAGGGGCAGGTGCGGGATTAATGTCAGCGCCCCGAGGTAGGGGTGTGGAAGAGGCAGGCGGGTGGGCACCTGAGCAAGCCTGGGCGTAGCCCCAGTCTCTGGGAGCTGAACAGATGCAGGGCAGATGGGGGGAGCTGCAGATGAGGCAAGGAAGAACTGAGGCAGGTGGGGGTGGTGGGGGGCCCGGGGGACCGCTGCCTTGCATTCTGCAGATGAGGCCACTGTGGTTCAGAGAAGCCAGGTGCCTCTCCCAAGGTCACACAGTCCAGTGGCAGAGCTAAGACCTTGAGGCGCTGCCCATGCTGCCCCAGGCAGACAAATTCATGGTGGGCGAGTTTGTGGCCCCCTGGAGGGAGCAGGGGCAGTGGGAGTGCCAGAGGTGACCAGGACATTTTAGTGTTTGCCTGGAAGGGACAGAGGCAGGGAGAGAAGAAAGAGGTCCTTGCAGAGTTCATCAGCTTCTACAATTGCTCAGAATGACTCACTTGACAAAACCAGTGCCTTCTACAGACTGGCCACCCTGACCAGGGCTGAGTCAGTGGGGCTGGCCGCCGCCGCACCGAGCCTGTGGCCGTGGCCAAAGCAAACGCGTAGCTTTGTGGTCATGGCCTTCTGACAGACATGTGACATATGGGGAAGCCATGGGGAGCCATCCCGGCTCAGAACTGGGGGAGGAGGAGAAAGGCAAAGAGGCAGCAGGAGAGGCGGGCGGAGGTGTGTGTGTCACCACTTGCTGTGGGCCCTCTTCTGGGGTGACCCCCCAGCCTCTTCCTCTTGCTTCCTGAGGCCGGGGGTGGGTGGTGGTGGTTGCTGGGGTGGGCCTGTGTTTTGGTCAGATTGTCGAGGTGGTGAGAAGCGAGTATGGTGTCTTAGACTTCTCCTGTCTCAAAGATTTGCCAGCCCACAAATCTCATGGGTTCCTGGGTCTGCTGCTTGCTGTGTGCTTGTTGTAACTTGGAGGGTATGAGGTGGCCGTGGTTTGGGTTGTCTTTTGTTCCAGACATGATCTTCTGTTAGGAAGAGCCAGTGGTGGCCATGTCTAAACTGTGGCATCCAATATGTACTGACTAGTAATATTAAAGTTGTCATGTTGAACAACCGTGTCTATTTTGAATTAATTCTGCATTCAAAGATGGAGCAAAGAGCTGATTTATAAATTTAATAGTATAAATTTAACACTAGCATCTGAGACAGAGATCAAGTGTGGACTAGGGCTGGAGTTGAGGGGAATTGCTTACTGAGAATAAGATAGACAAATGAGTTTATGAGCTAAAAACCAGGACAAATTCAGTTGTCAAACAGGAGAGTAAGACTTTGGTTGGATAAATTATGGCATATTAATACAATAAAACATGATGACATTAAAAATGACTATATGTATGTCTAGAATATCGTAAAATATTCACACCATTAGAGGCCAAAGCAGATTATAAAATAGTACAATTGCATTTTTGGTTAAAACATGCATACATAAGAAAAAAAATCTGGAAAAATATAACTTAGAATATGAATAAATCATCTCTGGGAGAAGGGACATGTGTAACTTATTCTCTAATTTGTTGTGTTAATTTTTTTCCTAAAATATATATGGATTTCTCGAGTACCTAAAGAAAATGGAAGACCGTAGGCATCTTTTTATACAAAAGAGAACCTATGGCAGAGGGAAACCGCACCGGTTCTAAAACAGGAAAGAACTGATTCTGAATTCCAGCTTCCTGCTACTGAGGTGGCCTTGGCACTTGGGCCTTCTGTGTCTTAGCCTGACTGAGGTGGGCTCACAGCAAGGCCTGGCAAGACAGGCTGTCATCTGGAAGGTCTCCAAAAGTCCATGGGTGCTGATGTGTGAACAGAGAGTGGTCCCCACAGCTTTGCAGGCTAAAAATCTTGATTTTGTTTTCACCCAAGAGTGGATCAGAGATTGATTTCCACTAAACAACTTCATAAATGACCTGTGTATACATAAAACTCCATTTTTACTTATCTTGAGAGAGGTAGAATGAGTTGGCATGAGGTGGAAGTCTTGAGTTCTCTATTTGTTGCAGTCTTTTCATGCAGAAAACTACATGTGAAGCTAAACTATAATAAAAACCTTGCTTGGTGAGCATAGGGTCTTTCGTGTGTTCAGCAAACAATGTCTAATTATCTAAGGTGCTGTAGGCTTTGGGTAGATGTTGCAGAGGCAGTAGGGACCAAACTGACAGTTTTTAAGTGGGTATAAGATCAGAATATTAATAACAGTATAGGTTAGTGGTTAGCTGCTTTGGATTCAGATGGTCCAAGACTCTAACTCTTCCACTTACTCACTGCATAGCCTTGGGAAAGCTGCTTAAGCTCTCTGAACTTCATATTGTTTTCACCACTAAAGTGGAATTAACACCCACCTCACTCAGGGTCTTGTTTTGAGTATTATGTTAAATAATGCAGATGAGGTGTGAAGCACAATGTCTGGCACGTTGCCTTGCTTGATAAATGGTGCTCTAACAACTATTGGTACATGAGTTTAGCTCGATGCATCGGTTTGCAGCAGGCCTGAACTGATCTTACTAATCCTGGGCCGTTGTCAAGCTAACCTCACAAGTTAGTACTTGCATGGGAATATCTGGCTTTCAGATTCTTGACTTTTTTCCTTTGACCTTTCTGATTATTACATTTTTTTCTTTAAATATGTTAATACTATCAATCAGGCCAGGGATTGGCAAACACTTTCTGTAAAGAATCTGATAACAAATATTTTGGGCAGAAGGAAAAAGGAGCTGAAACAGCAGGAGAAGACAGGGTACATGTATCAAGGGGGGTGCATGGGGGACCCTTGTGGCTACAAGGCATTATTTCCTCTGAAATAACAGTCCCAGCCTCTTTCCTTACACCCTACACGACCCCTATGCTGTCACCTCTGTTTCAGTCACTCAACTCTGCCATGATGGGGCAAAAAAAGCCATAGAGTAGATGAAATGAATGAGCGTGACTATGTTCCAAGAGAATTGTATGGCTACTGAAATTTGAGTTTTGTATAGTTTTACTTGTCACAAAATATTTTTCTTTATTTCTTTTTTCTTCAATCATTAAACAATGTAAAAAAAACCCCATCAGATAGTAGGCTGGATTTGGCCTGCAGGCTATAGTTTGCTGATGCCTGATTCAGGAAATACTCTGATTGTCTCTAATTAGAAAAATTCTTAGAGTTTTGATCTTACCCATTATGTGTTGATTTTATAATGTAATCACGAGGTGAAAATGCATTTCCAAATTCTTAAGGCCTATGTCACTGTGCCTGTACCCTTCTCCATGCCTTCATCCACCCATGTAATGGCCACACACATCTCGTGGCCATGTATACCTTGTATGTGAGGGGTCAGTGACATATTATTGGAAAAGAGCAGTGTGTGGTGCCTGGTTGTGGGAGTGCTCCAGAAATGTCCTTTCTTGATTTCCCTTTTCCTCAAAGTTGTGCTTGAAACCTGCTATCAATACTGAGGCCTGATCTTGGTGGAAATGGGGGTGTTGCCCTACTTTTTCATTTGAAAGGCTCTTACTCTTAACTTGAGAAGTAAATTTAGCTCCACGGAGCACTTGAGAGAAATGTTTACTTTACTGAAGATATGGTGGGAATTCAGGAAGAATTCACAGTCCATCCTATACTGAAAAACACAATGAAACATCTATTAGACTTTTCTTCTGATGCAGACTAATTGTTGCTGTTTTTGCCAGTTTTCTTGTCTCCCTTTCTTCTTTTGCCTTAAAATCCTCTCTGCTTTCCTGAGCAATTCATCTCAGCATTTCTTGTTTTATTCCAGAACATCCTTTTAGGATCATTTTGTTTTTTTAGATGTTCATCCTTTAGTCATTCCTTGGATAAGAATCTATTAATGGTCAAGTGTCTCAGTTTTTATTTAGCCAAGATATTTTTATTTTCTTATTTTCAAAAGATGATATTTCTGAGAAAACAGTTCTAGACTGACAGTTATTTTCTTTCAGATGCTGAGGAGTGGTTCCACTGTCTTTTGGTTTCATTGTTTCTGTTGGAAGTCTGCTGTAAGATCACAATCCTTCTGTGGTGGGTGATCTGTTTTTCCTTTTGTGTTGCTTTCAATATTTTCTCTTTGGCTTTGACATTTTACAGTTTCATAGAATATGCCTTGTATATGTGATTATTTATATTTTCTTTTAACCTTGCCTGATGTATTATTCTTCCTGTCTCTGCAGATCCATGTCTTTCATTAGTTCTGGCATTTTCTTAGTTACCAGCTCTTCAATAGGGTCTCTCTCCATCTCTCCCTTCCTCCCTCCCCTCCCGTATTCTTTATTTTCTCTCCTGTATAAGTCTTTTTCGATGTGTGGTAGAACTTCCCATTCATTCCCCCTTTTCTCTTTCTGTTTTCTATTTTCTTATTTTGTGGGTGTGTGTACTGAATTCTCAGTTTTTTCTTCAGATCTGTCTTTAGTTAAATAATCCCCTATTCATCCATGTTTGTTTTGCTGTTTCATATATCCATTATTTCATACACATACACATGCATGCATATGTATGAATGTGTCTATCTCATGTATGTGTGTATATATATTTATATTTGTTTTTAATTAAATATAGTTTTATTTTTATTTCCTTAAGTTTTATTTGGTTCTTTGTCAGAGCTATTTGGTCACTTATTCTTGTCCTTTTTTCAAAAGTTGTTCATTTTTCTATTTTTATTTCTTTTAACATTTTATTCATAGTTATTTTATGTTTTGTATCTGATGATTTAAATATTTGAAGTTCTTAGGGGTTTAAATCATGCTTTCTCTTTTTGCTGATTCCCACTTATGATGGTGATTACTTTGTAGTTTGGTGAATTTTTTCCTTTTAAAAAACATATTTAACTAAACTTAAACTGTGGTAGTCTTCATGTACCTGGGTTAAGAAGGCTTTGCTCTGGTGAGGATTTGCATTTTCCTCTGCCAGGCACACAAGTGTTAACAAACTGAGACCACTTTATTTTCCTTGTTTGGGATTTTCAAGATTAGGTGGGTAGCAAAAATTTGAACCTGAGGTTCATGTGACAGCAGGTTCATGGTTACAAATTCCCAGGGGAGACCATCACTATTACTTTTTATTTTATTTTATTACTTTTTTCTTTTTATGGCCACACCTGTGGCATGTGGAAGTTCTCAGGCTAGGGGTTGAATCAGAGCTGCAGCCTATGCCACAGCCACTGCAACACCAGATCCAAGGCACATGTGTGACCCACACTGCAGCATGCAGCAACACTGGATCCTTAACGCACTGGGTGAAGCCAGGGATTGAACCCGAGCACTGACAGAGACAATGCTGGGTCCTTAATCCAGTGAGCCTCAATGGGACCTCTCATCTCTATACCTTTAAATTTTTATTGTTATTACTATTAAGAATGTTTCCACCTGGAGGTCTGCTGAAAACGGATTTCCCTCTGACTTGTTTGGCCAACAGATGTGTTTTCCTAGCCCATTCTTTTCCTGGAGAGTAAACCCTTCGTTCATGATTTAGCAATTCTCTGATTCCTCTCCCACTTGATATAGATCAAAGATCCCATTTCTCTGTACAACCATTAAGGATTTTCTTAAAGGATCAGAGGAAATATTGTAAGTTTTCAGGCTGTGTGGTCTCTGTTGTGACTCAGCCTTGCTGTTGTAGCACAAAAGCAGCCACACATGAATGAAATGGGCATATGCCAATAAAAATTTATTTACAAAAGCAGGAGGTTAACCTCTTGTGCTGTGGTTTGTTAATTCCTGATCTAGAATCCTGGTATTGGCATTTGCTTCCTGAATAGCCCCAGCTGCTGAATTTTCTTACTTTTTTGCCCATGGCTTATTTTGTTTTGTTTTATTTTACTTTATGTTTATGGGAGTTTCCCTTGTTAACCAATTCATTTAATATTGCAGTTTATCCAGCATCTCAGTGTTTCACAATGAAAAGATTTTTGAAATAGCTGGTCTTCTGCATTTCTTATAGCAAAACAATGATTTATCTCTCCCTTTGAGCTTACATACCCCTTCAGCTAAGTAAAACCTGGTAAGTTAGCTAACAGACAACCATCCTATTTTTCCTTAAGCATCTCCCCTAGTTCTTCAGCATCTTATTGCACCAATTTATCGCTCCTCTTCCATCTGAGAGTTTGTTGGCTCAGGTTAGCAACATTTCAGAAGAGATACCCCAGGATTCTGACCTCTCTCCTGTCATGTCAGAGGATAGAGTAGAAGAAATTTGGGTGCTCTGTGAGTGTGGCCCTCCAAAATCTCTTTTAGTCTGTTTACTGGGGCTCTCCTACCTGTTTTTCACTGCTCTAAGGGCTGGGGTTTACAGATAGGAAAAATGGAAAAAACCCCTCTTCTCTTGAACATGGCATTTTAATGGGGAAGGAACAGAAAGTAAATAAATGAATAAAATCAGAAAATATCAGGAAATGCTATGCTGAAAATGACAAGGTGTTTTAATAGCAAATGACTGGCAGGGTTTTTTTTATCATTATTTCTTTGATTGAATTGTTTGGGAGGGGTGCTCAGTGAGGAGGCAACATTTAAACCTGATTTGAGTAACTTAAAGGACCAAGCTCTTTAAAGATCCAAGTCAGGGGAATTAAACATAGAGTAAGAGCCAGTGCAGAAGCTGTAAAATTAGGAGTATTTTTGGAGGTCAAAGGGAATGCTAGTGTGGCTGAGATAGAGTAATATAGAATAAAATGAAAAAAAGTCTCAAGGAGTTCCTGCTGCGGCACAGTGGTTTAAGGATCCAGCATTGGTTTTCAGTGGCTCAGGTCACTGCTGAGGTGTGGGTTCAGTCCCTGGCCTGGTAGCTTCCATATACCATGGGTGCAGCCAAAAAAAAAAACCAAAAAAAAAAAAAACAAAAAACAAACAAACAACAAAAACAAAACAAAACAAAACGAAAAACCTCAAAAAGAAAAATGGGAATCTGAGAAACAGTGGAACAAACCCAGCAGTGTAATGAAAGGAACCCCAGGATGACAGCTGCGAAGCAGTCCTAGGAAACAATGGGTCCAAATGAATATAGGACACCCACAGGCCCAATAAAGAAGGACTTTAATAAGAAAGGAGGTTACATTACACACATTATATGATTAAGAACCTGGAAGATTTTCATGATAAGACAGACGCATATGTCTTCTGTTTATTAAAAAAAGAGAAATGCAATAGAAATTGTAAGGAAAATAAAAATTTTATAAGAAATTTATAGTCCAAATAGGAAGTAAGTTGAAATGTGGCATGATTTAGATCAGTTGATGTAATTTAAGAAAAGAGAACACATTTGATCTTTTTTTTTTTTTTTTTTTTTTGGTCTTTTTAGGGCCACACCCATAGCATATGGAAATCAGAGCTGTAGCTGCCGGCCTATACCACAGCCATAGCAATGTGGGATCCGAGCCAAGTCTGTGACCTATACCACAGCTCATAGCAATGCTGGATTCTTAACCCACTGAGCGAAGCCGAGGATCAAATCCAAGTCCTCATGGATGCTAGTTGAGTTTGTTACCACTGAGCCATGACGGGACCACCCACATTTGATCTTTTTAAATTGAAATATAGTTAACATGCAGTATTAAGTTAGTTTCAGGTGTACTAGAAGATGATTTGATATTTACATACATTATAAAATGATAACCATGGTAACCTAGTAACCATCTGTCCCCATCCAATTATTACAATATTATTGACCATGTTCCTTATGCTGTATGTTACATCTGTGACTTATTTCTTTTTTTTTAATAAAGATCTTTATTTTTTCCATTATAGTTGGTTTACAGTGTTCTGTCAGTTTTCTACTGTACAGCAAAGTGACCCAGTCCACTTATTTCTTACATAACTGGAGGCCTGTTCCTCTAAATCCCCTTCATCTACTTTGCCCATCCCCTCATGCCCTTCCCCTACTTTGTTTTCTGTATCTATGTTTTTGTGGGTTTTTTTTTAATTAAAAAAATTTTTTTTGTCTGTTTTTAGGGCCATACCCTTGCCATATGGAATTTCCCAGGCTAGGGGTCATATTGGAGCTGAGCCGCCAGCCTACACCACAGCTCATGGCAACGCCAGATCCTTAACCCACTGAGTGAGACCAGGGATCGAATCCAAGTCCTCATGGATACTAGTCAGGTTTTTACCACTGAGCCACAAGGGAACTCCTGTTTTGTTTTTCAGATCCACACATAAGTGAGATCCAGTGGTATTTCTGTTTTTTTGTCTGATTTATTTCACTTAATGCAGTGCTGCAGGGTCCATCCATCTTTCCTTCTTTTCATGAGTAATATTCTATTATCTGTATGTTATACATATTATATATAGCAAATTTTCTTGGAGTTCCTGTTGTGACTCAGCAGGTTAAGAATCCGACTAGTATCTATGAGGACTCAGGTTCGATCCTTGGCCTCACTCAGTGGGTTAAGGATCCAGTGTTGCTGCAAGGTGGTGTAAGTCACAGATGCGGCTCAGATCTAGTGTTGCCATGGCTATGGTGTAGGCTGGCAGCTGCAGCTCCAATTTGACCTCTAGCCTGGGAACTTCCATTTGCCACAGGTGTGGCCCCAAAAAAGAAAAAAAGAAAAAGAAAAAAATTGTCTTTATTCACCTATCAATAGACTGTTAGGTCTGTCTTGGCTATCGTGAATATTATTGCAATGGACATAGAGGTGCAGATAGCTTTTCGAATTAGTGTTTTCATTTTCTTCAGGTCAAAACCCAGAAATGAAATTGCTAGATCCTATGCTGGTTCGATTTTTAACTTTTTTGAGGAACCACCATACTGTTCTCCACAATTTTCACCCTACCCACAGTATGTAAAGTCCCTCTTTCTCCGTATTGCCGTTTATCCTGATGTGGGCCACACGCTCCTCTGGGCAGGACAGGCTCCATGACAGACAGTCCAGTGGCTGCACTGACTTTTCAATGAGCACAGTCACATCACTCAGTGCTGCAGGGGGAGATAGTTCCACAGTAACAGCAGCATTATTGACGTTGTTTTGAAATTTAGAGTCAACCTAGATGGATTAAGCCAGAAGGACCCAGACATAGTCGGGGACCGAAGGTAAATATAAACCTGGATGCTGTTAGGAGTGTGCATACCTAGGCGGCTAGTGCTGTGCACTCTCTGCACACTCATTTCTTTGTCTTACAGAATGTGTTGGAGGGGTGAGGGTTTGAGGGAGAATTTAAATGTAAAATTCTTTGGTGTGCTTTAAAACTTTAAACACTCCCTGCCTGTATCATTTTTAAAACCTTATTTTAGAAGGAGTTATCCTTCAGGTCTTTCATCCCAGAATATTTATGGGACGTTGCCTGTACTACAGAAGCCCCATAGTGTGGAGCAGGTGGAGAGCAAGACAAAAACCTGCCCTGCCCTCATTTGGCTTCCAGGCCTGTGGGGGAGAATGGGCCATTCTACAAGTACCAAAAAGACCCCAGGTAGAGAAATGGGGTGTTAGTAACATCTCAGCCATGCTCGCCAGCTCTCCAGGTTTAATTGCCGTGGGTGAATGGAGGGCGCCTCACCGTCTATCTTCAGACCAGATCTTAGTCCTGACCTTGAGATCTGTGTCTACGTGCCTCGTAAGCATCTCTAAACCTGATCTTCCTCCACATCCTGCAGCTCATCAGAAGATATCTTCCTCCCTCTTCCTCCACCCACCCACACAGCACCCCATGGCCAGGTACCAAGTTCTGCTGATGCTGCCTCGGGTGGAAAGTCATCTCCTTGCATCGGTCCTATGCCTGCAGCTCCCTCTCGGTCCTGGTCATCATTTCTTTCTTGGGTTATCCCAACACACCCTTCACTGCCCTTCAATTCATTTTCCACTCTGCAGCCAGAGCAACATTTCCAACAAACAAATCTGATCATCTCATTAATCTTCCTAAAGACTTTGAGTGACTTCCCAGTGTCCCTTAGGAAAAAATTCAAACTCTTTAGTATGGCTTGCAAAGTTCCTCTTGCTCACATACACACACACACACACACACACAGACACACACACGCCTACACATTTGCTGCTTTCTCTTTGCAGAATGTCCTCTCTGTCACCTAGCTTCTTCTACTGGGGTCTTCCCATCCTTCCTGTGTGCCCAATTGCTTGTGCTGCTGGCAGGGCACTGGCCTCCCACTTGGCTATGAGGCTCTTCCTGTTTGGGTGTCCCATTGACTATGTCTGGGGCAGAGTCACTCTACAAAGCAGGCTCTGGGGGCCCACCTTGGTTCAAATCCTGATTCTGCCACTTCCATGGGTGAGTTACTTAACTTCTCTTAAGTTGTGTGAGCATCTGCAAAGTGGGGGTCATGGTGAACTTACCTCCCAGGTCGTTGTAAGTTGTGTGACGGACCTGCAGTGCACCTTGGCTCCCACCATGACTTTTATTATGACTCATACTTGTGGTCTCAGCTCAGTGGGGCTCTCAAGGAGATCTTCCTTGAAATGCCCTCTGTTTTCATGGCTCCCACATTTCCCCTTCATGCGCGCATCTCCCTTTATCATAATCACTTGTGGATACTGCTGGTGTAGAGTGGGAATTGCCTGCCAGAACCAGAGTTCTGAGAGTGTGGAGGCCAGTCACTTGTCCCCACAACACTCCCTGTGTTCAGTGGAGTGCTCTATACATGGCTGGGCTCAAAAGGCAGGGCGGGAGGGGGGTGGATAAACGTGTGGGAGAGATGCAGAATTTAGTTAACCTGACTTGACCTTGGGAAGAACTTTCTGACCTTGAGAGTCCTGGGACCCTGGAACACCTGAGCAGCACAGTTCTGCATCTGCAAATGCGTACTGTCCTTCTATAGTTTAGAAGAGTTTAAAAGTATTTCTTTATTGGCTTTTAAAAATTACTTGTTTTCCAGCCTGGTTTCTAACTCAGAGCCCATTAAGAGATGCCCAAATGCCCCAGCACCCCTCCCAGCTAAGAGCAGAAATTGAGGGCGGGGCTCCCCCCCGCCGCCCCCCGCCCAGGCCCCTGTGCAAACCTGCCACAGGACCAGTAAGCTCGGCTCGCTGGAGGTTGCTGTTCTGCCCTGAGGCTGGTGGGGGACCAGTGGACTCCCCGGAGGGGACTATGACTCGAGCTCAAGCAGTGGTTTGGCTCCTTTAAGAGAGCAGACAAGCTCCAGGAGTCTGGAGGCTCCCACCCCACTCCGCAGGGCAGCCAGCAGCAGAGCCCAGCTGTCGCAGGCCCCTCTGGGCCCTGGTTGTGTTTACATGAGTGGTCATGTGGTAACCTCTCCCAGCGCACAGGACGGCTGCAGTTACCTCATCTGCAGTCCAATGACCTCATCCACGTAAAATGTGAAAAGTGCCAGACAGAACAGCCCTGCCTCCCCCCACCCCCCAGCCCGCGAGAATCTGTCCTCCACTTGGGCTCAGGAAATCAGCTGGAGAGCTGTCCACTCAGCAATTACTCCCAGCCAGGAGCCCATTCAAAAGTCAAGTGGATGTGGCTTCACAGGGTAGGGCTGGGAGGTGCCTGTGCAGACATATCTGCGCCCTCCCTGGGAACTGACTGTCTCAGGGGATTTGCGTCCCCCCCCCCCCAGGAAGGACCACTGACCCTGACCTCAGGCCAGGCAGAGCCACCATCATGTTTCCCCCCCTCCCTTTGCCCTTGAAGCACTTTGAAGATGTTGATGCACAAACAGGAAGAGAAAGACACCACAAAGCAAAGAAAGGCACGTGTTCCCTTGACTTGGGGGTGGAAGCATCACTCGATATTATAGGTGGTTTTTTTTTTATTGTTTATCACTTTCTTTGAATTATATTTGCTCTCCCCCTCCAAAAAATATTGCATGGGATGACTAGGAATATAAAATAAATTACCTTTGCCATAGGCTGCTGGGTTTATTAGCCCTTTTCAAGCTCTTCACAATGTAAAGGACAGGCTGACCTAGAGTGATCTCTTTCCTCCAGTCAGCTCCCTCTCCTCCCTCTCAGTAACAGGAGCTCTGCTATTTGTGCATTTAACAGCTTAACCCTTTGAGTTACCCCGAGCTCTGTATTCTTTCTGGGTTTTCTTTTGGGAGAGTGTCCAGCTTTGGGATGGCTCTCTAAATTTTAAGGCAGCTGATTTATGTTATCCATATCACATATATATTAAAAAAATAACATAAAACAGGGATGAAAACCAAGCCTAGGAAATAAAAATGGAAGAAACAACGCAAAAGTTAAATAGCTTCAGAGGCCAAGAATTTATTTGGAATAGGTCTGCACAGTGAAGGTCTTATCAGGTAAGGGGGGGGTTACTCATTTTAAAGAGTATATGTTAATAAACAGTCATACCCTGATTACATGGAGATCAATTAGCCATAGAGGAGCCGTGGTGCGCTTTTCCTTTAAATGCCTGACCAAACCAGTTATTAAAGGTGAGATCTAAGTCTTCCAGGGAGGGAAGCAAACGCTTGGCTGTAATGATCAAAAGAGCAGAGGTCATTGTTTCGATGGGGTGTTTGCTATTTACTTCCAGGCATGCACTTGACATACTCTTCCTTATTAGCAAGCCTGGAGCAGCCTGGAGCCTGTGCAAATAACTTCCCCCAAATCTGGATTCCAGGACACTCCTTCTGCACACCCAGGAGTGAATGGCCCCTCCCCCAGGAAATTGCACCCCCCCACCCCCAGCCCCTACCCCGTGCCCCCAGCCAGTCCAAAGGCTGCTGGCAAATGGTTTTTCAGAGCAAGGTAAGCACCACAGAGAACTAGAACTGGAGGCTGTATATTTAAACAATTACCGGGCTGTGTGCGGCCCTGCCTCTGCTGCAGTCCCCAACAAGATGGTGTTCTATATGCATTTTACATATCAATGGCAGAGAAGGCTGTTTCCAGATGGCTGTACCTATTTCAAAGCCACCTTTTGATTCAGAAGGAAGACTGTGTGACCTCCCTCCAAGTAAATGTGTTTTGTAAGCCCTGGGAATGAACGCTTAAAAAATGCTCCCGGGCTGTATTTCATGTCCAGTCCAACGTGCGGTGTGTGCACAGCTGTTCAGGGCTGGCATTGGTAGCATATTAAAAGGAAGATTACAATTTCCCATTTTCCCCCCTTCCAAGGCTTGATATGCATATATGAAACTTGTGAAAAAAAATGGGCATAATGAGACAAGGAAGCCTGCTCTCCAGGCACTAGCCGGTGCACATCTGGAGTTTGTAGCATTCTGGAGATAGTTACTTATTCCCAGGAGCCGCCACCGGGGTGGGAACGGTAGCCCGTCTCCATGGCAGCTTCCCTATCGCGCCGCGCCAGGTGTGCGCGTGTGCTCTTTCTTGGAAAGGCTGTCCTCTGAGGGAGCGGGGAGGGGAGAGGATGAGAGAGGAGAGGAGGGAGAAAACAGAAGGGAGGTAATTAGGCGCCACCTTGCCCGGCGGAGCCAGCTCAGGCGTCTGAAGTCAGGAGTGGGTAAGGAGGGAGCTGGCGGAGTCAGATGGTGCGCAGCGCCGGCTCCGCGCCTGCCAGCTCCGCGCTTGTTTCTATGGGGACGAGACCGGGAGGAGAGGCCCTGGGGTCAGAGGAGACACGCAGAGAACAGCGCCAAGCAGGATGGGCCTGGGAAGGCCCTCGCTACTTGCCTCCTGTGCAGTGTGATGCTGATCTTGAACGGACAGCCCGAATTCTTGCCCATATTGTTCCCAGTTAAGAAGTGGGAGGTGTTTCAAGCCCCGTTGGTGGTTGTTTAGGAAAAGGCTTCATGAGACAGGGCTTTTCCCGGGCAGCTGACTGGCTGAGCTCCATATTCCCATTCAGTGGGGAGAGCAGGTGGGGGCTGTGCGGCCTGCCTCACGGTGAGAGGTAACGGAACGTGGATCTGGGGAGTTTCCTCAGAAGAGTTTGTTATAGTTTCATAGCCTCATGAGAGTCATGGATTCTTCTTTTTTTTTTTTTTTTTTTCTTTTGAGCTGCAGGACTGTGAGTTTCCAGATGCCCCGAGTAAAGCAATGCCCCCCAGGGGAGAGTCAGGATGGGAAGTGTGAGGTCCAGCTCGAGGCCACCCTAAAACTGGGCTGTAAACAGCAGCTGCTTCTATTGTGCGTGACAAGTGCTGCCTATTAGTTGAGGTCTCCCTTGTTTCTTTCTTTTAAACCAGATGTGACCGACAGGAGTTTGTCATTCCAGATGGTGGCAAGCAGGGAAAGGAAGCTGAGGGGCCCACGCGGGGGCTTAGGGAGCGCAGGGAGAAGGCTGTCTGCGCTTTCCGGGGTGCTTGGTCTTGGTTCCGCCTCCACAGCCCATCCCACCAGCCAGCTCTCAGATGCAGCAGCTGAGGCCTAGCAGGGAGGACGCTTGCGTGTCTGATCTTCCAGCTCAAGTGTGGGCACATGAAGGGCGCAGGACACACTGAGCAGGATAGATGGCAGAGGAGCACTCGGAGGGGCCGTGACTGGGGGGCTCCGAGGCGGAAGGCAAACAAACCAACCTCCCTGCCCCTGGGACCCTGCAGACCCCCAGTGATGAAATACCAGGGTGTGGGCAGGAAAAGACAGAGTCCTGTTCACTCGGGCACACCTGGCAAAGGGGTTCGTCAGTTCCCAAGCTGGTAGGGAAGTGACAGTCACCTCAGGGCCCAGTTCCTTCTGGTTAATTGTGTGTTGTGTTTACTTTTTAAGAAACTGTGCATTCAGATATTGTTCATCAGTTTCTTCTTGTTTCTTTTTCCCTCTTTCTTTTCCCAAGTAAGAGACCCTTTTGAAAATATGACTCAAAAGCGCTGTCGGAAACAACTTGAACCTTAACTGGCACAGCCGAGTCAGGCCCATGGAGTGGGAGATCAGAGAAGCAGTCTGCCTCCCAGCGCTCATCCCTGTCGCTGCACTAAAGGATTGTGGCCTTGGGAAGTGCCCCACAAGAGCGGCCCCTGTCTTCTGCCCTTTCCTTTTTGTGGAGATACTAGGAGTCATCGTGCGACTTATCTCCCGAGGTTCTCAGCTGGCCACTGTGTCCGATAGCTCTTTCTGAATTTCACAGCACTGAATCCTCATCTGCAGCTGTAAATGTGAGATAGGTGTAGCCGTTCTGGAGAGCAATTCAAAAGTTGTATATAGATATTTTACAGACCGTGACATAGCAACCCCAGCAGATGCCGGAGGAACTCTTGCTCACATCCCTGTGGGAACGCACACATGTAAGGATGCTCCTCACAGCATTACCTTGGGGCCCCGGGGAGCTGGAGGCAACATAGGTATCCATCATGTGGGGAATGGATAGATGAGATGTGGTGGAAGCTTCTGATGTTAAACACCATGCAGCACTGCAGCCATGGATACACATAGTTCCTTGGAAAGTGTTGATTGAAAAAGGAAGAAGTGGAATAAGATCAATAGCATGATATCATTTTAATAAAGTTAGGAAAGGCATATACACACACTGACAACCTTCTGTCTTTAAGGTGTATATGTTTCCAGTGGCACATTCCTAACACCTTAGATGGCTGTCTATTGGGTATGGGGAGAGGAAGGAGACAGGTCATGGGGGATCAAAGATATAGGGAAAAATTCAAATAAAATTAAAGAAGGTCAAGGTCTTATACTGACCAATGATAATAATGTGCCATGAATCGAAGAATCAATGAACTCAGCTCTGTACCTGATCCTTACATGTCAGAATTCTCTCTCATCCATCTATCTACCTGTCAAAGGCTGTAGTTTCTGTGATAAGAGGTAGTGTAGAAATGCACAAATGTATATATAATATCATCAACGATCAATCATCAAACAGTCTTTAAACTGAGACTCTCGGTTGAGTCCTGTCAACTGGTGTCAGCGGTGGGGCCTGCAGAAGCATAGGGTATTGTCCTTGTTCTTATCATGCGGCGTGGAAATCACATGTGACATAATGGTGTTCAGTTCAAAACAGTGAAAAATTTAGGCCCACACTGTATGTCATGAGACATACCATATGAACTGGGTGAGATTAGAGAAAAGCATAAAAAGATCGTCGATGAGGACAGTGGTAGTCAGGAAAAGTTAAAACGTGGAAAGAACTGGGCCCTGAAGGATGGCGGCCTTGGCTTGGAGGAGGGGCAGTGGTCTTGCTTGAGATGTAGGCAGGCTTGAGATGTAGATTAAGTGGGACGCAGTGCATGCTTACACTGTAGCCTGGGTGCAGTCACCCTGAGAACCGTGTCCCCTCCCCCCAATCCCCTCCCCCAGAACCCCTGGAAGGCTTTCTGTGCACTTATTTTCCCTCTTAGACTAGGAGTGGCCTCCTCTGCTTTCTCCTTCCACAGACAGTGAGAAGGGGGCACGTTTTAAAGTTCCAGTCCTGGAGTTCCCATCATGGTTCAGTGGAAATGAATCGATCAGGAACCATGAGGTTTTGGGTTTTGATCCCTGGCTCCGCTCAGTGGGTTAAGGATGTGGTGTTGCTGTGAGCTGTGGTGTAGGTCACAGATGAGGCTTGGATCCTGCATTGCCGTGGCTGTGGTGTAGGCCAGCAGCTGTAGCTCCGATTGAGCCCCTAGCCTGGGAACCTCCATATGCCATGGGTGGGGCCCTAAAAAAGCAATAAATAAATAAATAAATAAATAAATAAATAAATAAAGTGACAGTCCCATATTGGCAATATTACGTCAAAAATTCTCGCTCTGCACACCTTCCCATGACCATTTTCCAAGATCTTTTAAAAAATCAAAATCATGCATGCTTGGGTTTCAAGAGTCAACCAATTCCGTGATGTTTGTTACAGAAAACACAAAACAACCTCCCCTCCCCAAAGCCCAAAGCCCCTTCACTCCCCATTTCTCCTACTCAAGGACCCGGCACTGGGAGCTGGGTTGATAGACTCCTTTTGCATTTATTTCTGTGTTTCTACTTAATAGGACTATATTACTATTTAAAACATTTTCAGTTTTGGGCATTAGGATTTAACTTTCTTTCCTCTTCCTCCTTTGACACAATGACAATTTCCCATCCCCATCTTCCCAATGGAGTTCATATTAAAATTACGGTTAAATGAATATTCAGAGTATGGTATTCAAAGCTGAGACAGGTAGTAACTATGATTATTTTTCCTTTTCCAAATAACTTTTTGATTTCTCTGCATCTTAACAGTCCAATACAATAGCCTCTAGCCACATGGAGCTTTCGAGTACTTGAAATGCAGCTACTGTGACCAAGGAATTAACTTTTCATTATATTTAATTAGTTTAATAATTAATTATTAATTATTTTACCTCTGAATTAAAAACTGATGACTGGAGTTCCCACTGTGGCACAGTGGGTTAAGAATCCAACTGCAGGGGCTTGGGTCGCTTTGGAGGCATGGGTTCCATCCTTGGCCTGGCATAGGGGGTTAAAGGAGCCAGTGTTGCTGAAGTTGCAGCACAGGTCACAGCTGTAGCTCAGATTCAGTTCCTGTCCCAGGAACTTCCATATGCCTCAGGTGTACCCTTAAAAAAAAAAAAAGACCGATGGCTTTTGGAAAACTTTTAAGTCTGTATGGATCCCCTTTGGTGTGTGCATTACTTCTTCAACTGAAAATTTAACGAAAACTAAATACAACTGAAATCAAGTATTTCTGAGAAATTTTGGTGTGCAAACTGAGATTAGCTGTAAGTACAAAATACACACTGGATCTCAAACATAAAAATCTCAATAATTCTATGTTGAAATAATGTTTTAGAAATATTGGGTTAAATAAAATATACTATTGAAATTAATTTCAGCTCTTTTTTTGTGTGTGTATTTTTAGGGCCACAGCTGCGGCATATGGAAGTTCCCAGGCTAGGGGTCAAATTGGAGCTGCAGCTGCTGGCCTACGGCCCAGCAACAGCAACGCTGGGGATCTGAACCGCGTCTTCGACCTACACCACAGCTCACGGCAATGCCGGGTCCTTAATCCACTGATCAAGGCCAGGGATCGAACCCAAGTCCTCGTGGACATCACTCTGGTTTGTTACTGCTGACCCATGATGGGAATTCCCCTTTCTTTTTTTTAATGTGATTACTAAAGAATTTAAAATTACATACGGGGCTCACACTATGTTTCTTCTTGAGGGTGCTGCTGTGGATTGTAATTGTTTTGTTTATGTATTTGGTTTTCCATACATTTGTCAACTCCCGATTCTATGCTGGTGTCTAGATGTCTCTTGAGATGTGCATTCTGTCTCTTCTTCTGAAGAAGTCTGTCTGGGAGTCCTCTGACCAGCTCTGATGTGAATGGGCTCCTGTCATTCTGAGGTCCCACTTCCCTAATGTCCCGGGAATTCCCTTTATTGTTCTACTGTGTTGAAGACATGTCTTGGATCTCATGTCTTTTCCCCTATTGCTTCTTCCCTTTGTTTTATGAAATACACTCTCCCATGGTTTCCTAAGAAAAAGCATGTAGAAAGTTAATGTTTTCATACATCTGCAAATGTCTTCCTTCTACAAGCCCCTGACTCATGGTTTGTCTGGATAGATAGGCCAGGTATGGAGATGATTTTTTCAGAATTCGAAAGGCATCGCACCTTTGTCTTTTAGCTCCCTGCGTTGTTGAGAAATTCTGAGTCATTCAATCTCTTATCATTTGTGGGCGACATTTTTCTCAATCGCTCTTTCAATCCTTCTTTCTCTCCTTCTCTCCTTGCAGAATCTTTTTTTTCCTTCTCGTCGCTGCCATGAGGTTTCATGACAATGTGACTTGGTGTGGGCCATGTCCTTCCATTCTGGGAAATTCCCTTGAATTACTTTGTTGGTATTTCCTCCTCACCATTTTCTCTGTTCTTTCTCTTTAACTCTTATTATTTGAATAAACAGATGATCGTTGGGTTGTACAGGTGTTCTCATTTTCTTTTCTATTTTCCATTTCTGTCTTTGCTCTCCTTTCTAAAATGTTTCTTCAACTCCTCTTCCAACACTTCTGCTGTTATTTGTTTATGCTATATCACTTATTTAATTCCCCAAAGCTCGATTTTTTTGTTCTTTTGACTTTTTTTTTTTCTTTTTTCTTTTTAAGGCCGCCCCTTCGGCCTAAGTAAGTTCCCCTGGCCAGGGGTTGAATTGGAACTGCAGCTGCCCTGTTGTACGACAGCCACATTTGCCATAAACACCCAGCTTCCAGCAGCTGGATCCTTAATCCACTGAGCCAGGCCAGGGATCCAACCTGCATCCTCACAGAGACAACTTCGGGTCACACTGGGTCCTTAACTGCCAGAGCCACAACAGGAACTTTCTTTTTAATAGCAGTCTATTCTTGTTTTATGGGTGTGTTATCTTCTCTTTATCTCCTCTCCAAGGACAATAATGAGTGTTTTGCTCTTTCCCCTTCTTTTCCTGCACGATCTCGGTTTCCTCTAAATCCCTTCTAACCTCTGCATCTGGGAATCTGGATGGTTTGCGCATGTTTAGGGTGGGGACTCAAAGCTGATTGGAAGCTGTGCGCCTGTGGGCGGGGTCCTGCGGAGGGGAGCCTTCCCCGCAGGGTGGCAGTGGGGAGCGCCTGGTCTTCCTGTAGGGCTGGTCGGAGGGCTCAGAGGAGAATCGCTTTCCCTCCTCCCTGGAGGGTAATATCCTGGCTGTTAGCACTGGGAAACACGAACTGGGAAAGCGCCCTGGGGATTTTAACATTCGCCAAGTGTACATTCACCAAACTCACCGGCTCTTGTAATGTACCCTAGGCTGCTGTTGGCTGCTTGTGCCCGTTAATCTATTTCTATTTAATAAACTACCTCAAAACTTTGTGATTTGGAGTAACCATTTTATTTTGCTTATGGTATTTAGGATGAGGAATTTGGCAGTTTGGCTAGGTGGTGTGTCTCTGATCACGTGGCCTCCGCTGGTGCAATTCGGATGAAGGATCCACTTCCGTGCTGGACTCTACTCCTGCGTGCGTGCGCGCACACACACATACACCCTCCTGCCCTACGGTATCTCACTCTCCAGGGCCTCTCAGTGTGGCTTGGGCTTTACACAGTGCGGTGGTTTCAGGGTGGTCGCCCCGTTTAACACAGCTGCTGACTTATACTGGGCAGGAAGCAAAAGCTGCCAGTGCTAGGCGCAGAGCTGGCACCTTGTCACTACGAGCATATGCTATTGCTCAGAAAAACCTTAGTCTCTCTGCTGCCCCTACCCACGTCCAGATTCAAGGACAGGAAGAAGACCCCTCCTTTTGATGAAAGAAGGTCTCATTGCAAATGGAGCATGTGAGTTGAAAGATTTGCCATCTTTGGAAAACTTAATCAGCCACAATTACTCAAGTTAAAGCTGATTTAAAAAGAAAAATTTTGGTGAACATGATCTTCACTAATAAGAATGTGTGTCAATTGTTTTCTCGTTATAGCTATTCTTCATAATGTCCTGTCAACACCGCGGAGAATCTGAATTAAAGATTTTGTTAAACTTATCCCCTGTTCTGGAATAAGTTTATTTCATAGGAAAACATTTGCTCTGAGTCTTCAAAAATGTCTTCTTTCTGTGTACTAAATCTTTTCATATGATCTGTGATGTTTATTTTTTCGATTCACTTTTCCCTTTGGAAGGAGATATGTATTCACTTTGGAGATCTGAGATGGTTTTGTTAGCCATTGTCCTGGTTCCTTTTCTCTTAGTCCCAAAGGGGGAATTTAAAATTTGTATTTATTTAGTAGTTTTATTTTCCTTGCTTAGGGAGTCTATTCATCTGGGAAAAAATGGTAGAAAACTACTGAGAAGGCATTTTTGCCTCAGGAATTCACTGCTTTTTCAAATAGCCTCTTTTTTTAAGAATTAAAAAAAATTTTTTTCCATTATAGTTGATTTGCAGTGTTTTGTCAATTTCTGCTGTACAGCAAAGTGACCCAGTCATATATATATATTTTTTTCTCACATTATCCTCCATCATATTTCATCACAGTGATGGCTTCCATCACAAGCAGGGAAGGGTTCTGAGCTTTTGGAACAGCACAACCCTGCTGACACCTTGATTTTGGACCTCTCGTCTCCAGAACTGTGAGAGAGTAACTTTTTTTTGTTTCAAGCCGCTGCATTTGTGATAATTTGTTATGGCAGCCTGGGGGAATTGAATGCACCCTTCCCTATACCCTTTTGCTTCCTCTCCTTCTCTAGCTTAATTGTAATGTTCAAGAAATTATTCTTGTGCTCAAGAGAGAACTGATCATGCTGGAGCAAAGAACACTGGTTCCAGTGGAAGTTAAATGATATGGCCCACATTTATTAAATATTTTTTTCATGTTTGGGAAAAATGTATACTTTGCATTTTAAATTAATGATTATGTTCTCTGTCTTTTTCTAAATTGATTACTACTGGATGACATCATGGGGAGAGATCAGAATAGGAAGCTCCAGGAATTTGCCCTTCCACCAGAACAATGACTGAACCAGCAGGAACTGTCAGCCCATTCATGTGTCAAAGTGGCTTTTGAGGGGATTTAAAGAGACAGGACTTATTTCCCCCCACACACACACCTTTTGGGATGCAGGCATTTATGGAAATCTGACTGCAGAGATAACAGAAACATCAGGGACCACACAAAACAAGGACTACATACACTGCAAAAATAGTTTGGAAAAGTTCTACAAGCAAAATTCAGCAATCCCTGAAATGCAGGAGAACTGGACCTCTAGAGTTGTAGCATCGTAATACTCAGAATATCCAGTTCTCAACAACAACAACAACCATACAAAATACACAAAGAAACAGGAAAATATGGCCCATTCACAAGAAAAAAAGAACTTGACAGAAATCATTGTCAGACGTCATCAGGATTTGACAGAAATCATTGTCAGGAATTTCAGACATTGGAATTATTAGTCAAAGATGTTAAATCTGTTTTAAATATGTTCAATGGGCTCAAAGAAACCATCGACAAAGAAGTCAGGAAAACGATGTATGAACAAAATGAGAATGCAGCAAAGAGATAAAAATTATAGAAAGGAACAAAACAAATTCTGGAAGTGAAACATACAATAACTGAAATGCAAAACTCACTAGAGGGGTTAAACATCAGATTTGTGCAGACAAAAGAAAAGATTAGTAAGCTCGAAGATAAGACAAGTGGAATTATCCAGTCTGCAGAGCAGAAAGAAAAGAGTGAAGAAAAAGAACAAGAGCATGAGAGAATCTGAGGGATATCATCAGACATACTAATGTACACATTATAGGAGTCCTAAAAGGAGAAGAGATAGAGAAAGAGGAAGAAAATTTTGAATAAATAATGATCAGAAACTTACCCAATCTTCATGAATATACATGTCCAAGAGGCTCAATGAACTCCATGCAGGATAAACTCTAAGAGATCCACACCAATACATAATATAGACAAACTGAAAAAACTCAAAGACAGAGGATTTTGGAAGCAGCATGAGAGAAGTAATTCATGTTCAAGGGATCCTCTGTAAGATTAACAGCTGATTTTTCTTCAGTAAGAATGGAGGCCAGAGGCAATTGGATAACATATTTAAGGACCTGAAGAAAAAAAAATGTCAACCAAGAATTCTATAACCAGCAAAACTATCTTTCAAGACTGAAAGAGAAACGAAGACATTTACAGATAAACAAAAGCCAAGGGAGTTCATTACAAGTATGCTTGCTGTATAATTAATGTTAAAAGGAGTCCTTTAGGCTGAAGTGAAAGGATAGTAGACAGTAAATCAAAGACATAAGAAAAGAAAAAGAACACTAGTAAAGGCAACTACATAGGTAAAAATAAAATCCAGTATCTGGATTTTAAAAAGCATAACAGTACACTTTTCCTATGGTTTGTAACTTCTTTCTTTTTACTATATGATTTAATAGGCAAATTCATGAAACAATGATTATAAGTCAGTTAATGGGCACACAATGTACAAAGATATAAACCATGACAATGATATAAAGGACAAGAGTTAGAGATGTATAAGAGTGAGATGTTTGCTTACTATGGAAACTAAGTTGGTATTACTCAAACTAGGTTGTTATGAATTTAGGGTGTTAATTATAACTCCCAAGATAACCACCAAGAAAATAACTGCAAAAAATACAGGAAGGGCAAGAAGAGGGAATCAAAATGGTATACTACAAAATCAAACCCTACCAAAACATCCTACATTTTTCGAGTACCTTGTGTTGGTTTTTATTTATGGGTTCTCCCAACCCAGCCTATGTGAGAGGAGTTGGCAACATATTAAATTCTTTTGGTAGTCTGGAACACTTAGCTGTGAGGTAGTGCACTGGGCCAGTTTTACAAGGCCAAGCAAGGACCTTGGGTAAAAGAAGGAGCCTTAGAGGGTGGAGAAAACACTGGGCTAGAAGATAGTAGGAGTGGGTTCTAGCTGCCTGGGTCCTTTGTTGCCAATCAGCCATGTGATACTGGACAGCTCTTAGCTTTCTTACCTGTAAAGGGAGGATATGAACTAAATAATCTCAAAGGTCTCTCCAGCCTGATGATGGGCACCATGGTATGTGCACAGTCCCCTCCATTGCACATGCCCACTGAATTGAAGAGCATAGGCACCAGAGACCTCTTTCTGATCATGTCCAGGGCAGATGTACACTCTTTGAGGCTGCTTCTAAAAGGGATAAAAGTGTCATGGAGCTGGATGGGACCTTGTGAAATGAGTTAGTGCAAGAACGGCGACCTCTGCAGCAATACCGGTAGCTCTGTCTGTGCAGGGTCTTGGAGTTTTCCTCAGAGGCGGCACGTCTAGTGTCACTTTGAGACAGTGAGTCAGATAGGACGGACATCCAATTCAGGTGAAAGGTCCTCTGTGCACCAGGCCATGTGCTCAAAGCTTCACACAGGAAATGAAGAGTGAGTCCTGCCTTTCAGGAGCCCACGTGTTATGTCAGGCCCAGTTGAGGAAACTGGCACTTGGAGAGGTCAGGTTTTGTGAATGAAATCACACGAGAAGAAGCAGAGCTGGAACAGGAAGCCCAGTCTTATTTCGAGACCAAAGAAGGGGATCAGGCTGCCGCTGGGTCAGCCAGGCACTGTTTTCACAATGCTCAGAAGAGACGGCTGTAGAATGCTTTTGGGAAGTAAACTCCAGGCTGGCACAGCCAATTGTAGGGATTTTGTTCTCATCAGTAGCTTCACCATCTCCAGTCAAAGTTAGCAGTTACTTCCTTTTGTTCTATTTAATTGAAAAACACACCATCCCTGCCCTTTTTCACTTCTGGTCAGTGGCACAAGTTCCTCATTCAACACTTTGAAGAGCACATAAATACAGCCTTGTCGGGGCAGGGTGAGAAGAGGGGAGGGAAAAGCAGAACTGCCAACCCAAGCCCCGTGAGAGCTCAAGAACTACACATGTTCTAGCAACAAGGTTTGCACAGCTTGTACTTTCTTCATCTGGAGGTGAAGAAACAGGCCTGTTTCCTCTCCTGGGCCAGGGTGAAAACTTAACTTTTGTAAAGGGCTTGATTTTTCTTTGACCATCACATTAACTCTAATGATTTCAATGGGTTTTGCATGAACATCTGCTTTAACGTGGTACTAGATTTGGCACATCTTTGAAATCATTTTATGTCCCTTCCTCAAGGCCAGAATTATATGGTCATTAAAGAATTAAGCATAGAGGGCATTTTCTTTGTGGCTCAGCAGATTAAGAACCCAATATAATCTCCATGAGGGTTCGATCCTTGGCCTCACTCAGTGGGTTAAGGATCCAGCTGCCGCAAGCTGGATATAGGTTGCAAATGTGGCTTGAATCTGGCATTGCTGTGGCTGTGCTGTAGGCTTCATGTGCAGCTCTGATTTCACCCATAGCCAGGAACTTCCATATGCTACAGGTGCAGCCCTAAAAAAAAAAAAAAAGAAAAAAAGAAAAAAACAAGAAAGAGAGAGAGAATTAAACCTAGGGACTATCATGGGCTGAATGGTGGTCTCCAAATATCAGAACCTAATCCCTGGAACCTGTAAATGTTACCTTTTTTGGAAAAAGAGCTGCCTTTGAAGATGTGATTAAGTTAAGGATTTGAGATAGAGAGATTATCCAGGATTATCTAGTTGTGCCCTAAAGGCCATCAAAAGTGCTTTGTTAACAGAGAATCAGGGGAGATGACAGATGCAGAAGAGGAGAAGGCAATGTGAAGGTGGAGGCAAAGACTGGGATGATGCGGCCATAAGCCAAAGAATGCCAGCAGCTCCAGGAGTCTGGAGGTGGCAAGAACAGCTTCTCCTTAGTGCCTCCAGGAGAGGATGGCCCCATCTTGATTTCTGCTGAGACTGATATTGAACATCGGACCTCCAGAACTTTGCGAGGATAAATGTCTGTTGTTTGAAGCCACCAAGGCTGTGGTAATTTGTTATGGCAGCACCAGAAAACTGACACAGGGACAAAAACAGCTTAGGCTGCTGTTGTTAGAGTAGGTGGGCCAAGCCTGTGGCTCCCTTCTCAGAAGAACAGTTTTCAGGTCATAAAATAAAATACATAAGACCACACAGAAAGCCAAATACATGGACACACAATTGTTAAATGAGAAGAAGACGAGGAGTTCCCATTGTGGCTCAGGGTTAATGAATCTGACTAGTATCCATGAGGACTCCGGTTTGATCCCTGGCCTTGCTCAGTGGGTTAAAGATCCGGCGTTGCCATGAGCTGTGGTTTAGGTCGCAGATGTGGCTCGGATCCTGTGTTGCTGTGGCTCTGGTGTAGGCAGGCAGTTGTAGCTCTGATTCGACCCCTAGCCTGGGAACTTTCATAGGCTGTGGGTGCGGCCATAAAAAAACAAAAAAAAGAAGAAGAAGACAACTTTTTGCATCTTTGAGAACGTGACTCAAGATGATGCATGTCAAATATACGCAAGTTAGAGCTGATCTCATTTCTGAAAAACACCAACGTGAAGGCCACTGTTGTTCCAGCTTGAGTCACACACAGTGTAGCAGAGCGGCCCGTGGGGAGAAGGTTGAGATCACATGTGATCTACGGGGTGGGGGGAGGACAACCCACTGTTGTTTTGAAGCAGTAATGAAAGGAAAGAGTTCCAGGACATGGACAGTACCCATAATGGAATCATGAAACATCTGGAAGGCCTGGTGACCCGGGCCCAGGGACCGCTATGCTCGTGGTTCGTTGCCTCCTTTTGCAATCAAAGGAAATGCTGAGTTTCAGATGGTGAAGCTTGGGTTCAGAGGGAGAGGAGGCAGAAGTGGCAGCTTGAATAGCCACAGAGAGTGTGGAGTCGGGGCTGGGGAGGCCGAGGAGGGCCAGCCAGGCCTTTTGCAGGGTCGGCAGCTTGTGCAGGAACTGGACCCCTCACGTGGGCACCCAGAGAAGCAGCAGTTCACAGGAGCTGCCCGGGGTAAAGCAGACCCGGCAAATGGGATGAGGTGTCAGGTTGACTGTGAAATATGATGGATTAACAGCCGAGGCTGGTGCTGTGACCTGCTTTCAGACACTTCATTTAGAAGTTATCATATTGCTGGATGCTTCCTCTAATTTGCGATGATGCTGATTGTGATAAATCGTGAGTTTCTGGCAAACTCCCCCAGCCTGCTCCAATGGCTGAACAGAGAAAATGTGTAATTCTGTGGGAACATTCCTGCCACGAATGAGAGCGAGGATCTGGCCGTAACAACAGAAGGCTCAGTCAGTGAACAAAGTAATTAAATCAAGCTAATTAAATCACAATAAAAATAATTTTAATTTAATTAATTTCTCTGCACTGATTGAACATTATGTTGCAGCCATGAGGCTTTCTGAACACTAATAGAATTTAGGGGCTGGGCCACCGAAGTTGTGGTCACTGGTGTGGTACGTGGGTTATTGTTGAGGGAATGAAATTAAATACATTTAATGAGATGCCGAAATGTTGACTGAGCTACAAATAGAAAATGCTCTTGGAATTAAGATAATGGGGTCTTTTCCTCTCCCGGTTAGGTTTCTGTACTAACCAGGGCAATAAATGTCCAATTTGGTGACAATTTAAAGGTCTGGCTGAATGAGATGGTACACAATCACTTCACTGTGTTGGAGTCAGTGGGAAACCTCGGCTGTGAGCAGAAGTACCAGGGACGGACAGGTACCAGTACCTGTTGTCAGCCCTGCCCCAAGGCCCTGGTCACTAACGGAGGCTCTAGAAGCATTTGAACTAGAATCCCTTGGGGTCTCGGTCAGGGACTAAACGAGTAGCAATGGGTTTTTAACAGGAGCATGAAAAATTTAGATGAGGTACCTAGAAGGACTTTCTGTCAATAACCAGTTACTTCTTGAAAAGGCAAACCATGGACTCCTCCTTTATCCCCAGGGCTAAGCAGGGAGCCTTACACTAGCTGGTCCTCAAATATTTATTATAAAATTAAAGTATTGAGTTCTCAAGGAATGTATTCTCTGAGCACTTAAAACTCAGGATGGCTACTCTTCTCTGGGGGTTTAGACATTGTTCAGTTTACATGCAGGAGGATACTCACACTAGGTGACCTTCTCAAGGTCACCTCCCTGAAACGAATTTTGTCATGGAAGCAGCCCTGGAATTCTGAGAGTGTGTTTGCAGGCGCTCAAGTAATTACCAACTGTGACTTTTGAGGAGTCCTGTGCTTTGGATTCCAATATTATTTATCCTGTACAATATTTTAATTAATATTTTGTGTGTGTGCCAACATTTGAACCAGACCTCATTATGACTAGTCGGGGCGCCGCATTGTTTGTTGAGTGGAATTGTTTTCTGGGATGCAGCTGGTTTCCCTCCGAGGCAGCCAGGGAGGGCAAAGGGAGCGAGGGGGCCAGCATTTGCAAAAGCTTCTGCTGCCACCACAGTGTGAGCCTCAGTCCTAGATGGCTTATCGGCCAGAAGCTGTTTCTCCATCCACAGGAGTGGAGATGCCCTCGGGGGGCTCTGGGCACAATGAGGTACCACAGGGAGAAGGATTCGGGGACCAGCAGTGTCTGAGAGCTGCACGCCAGCCCCGGGAAGGAGGGGTGTTCATGTGCCTTTGAAGAGTGAATTGGCATCTTTTCTGTTGTCTGTTGTTTCGTAATTGTGCAAACAGTGTGAAATCCAGGCTAGCACAATGCCCGAGAGCTCCAGCTGGCCGTTCGGCTCAGCCTGCACAATAACAGAAGACCCCCTGCTCCCCCAAACGGCTGCCCTTATGACCTGTGGGCAGGTGCTCTTCTTCCTGGAGAGCTGCCCCTGAGGTTAGAACAGGACATTTTCCAGGAGGAGGCATTTGCTGTTCTGGAAAGGAGAACTTCCAGATTGACCTGCCTCCCTGCCAGTTCTTCCCCCACCTCCGCTGATTTCAGCCCCACCTAGGCTGCCACCCCTCCCGCCACCCAGCATTTCCTGGGTGCCTCCCTCACCCACAGGCATGTCCTCACCAGCAGAAGGGACCATGCAGATGGTGCAGGTCTAGAACATGTCCCCTTTTCTAGAACCTGATTTGAGAAAGATGCTACCCACCAACATGAAGCTTCCTGTCCCAGTATTTACTAATGAGAATTAAAACCCTCACATTGGCTTTAACCCTTTTCCCTCTCTCTTAGAGACTCATAAGGTCTAGTTCTACTCATATCATTTTTGTTAAGCTTCAAATAATACTATCTGACCTTCATCTGAAGTCAGAAAGGTACCAGCAAGGTGCTAAGCTCTTTACCTGCACCTTTAGTTCTCAGAGAATTTGTTTCCTCCTTACAGATGAGGAACTGGCAGCCCGAGAAACTCAGTAACTCACCCCCCCCCATGGCTAGTGGGTGCCGAAGCTGCTGCTGGAATCAAGGTTCTTTTCTTTTTCAAAATCCTTCCTCTTCCCCATCCACTGCCCTGGAAATGAACCCAAGAGTGAGGAATGTTTTGTCCCTGCTTCCCTCTCCTTCCCTACCCCGTGCCACCCACGCACACTTGTGCTTCATCCCCGCCTGAGGCAGCAACCCGCCCCCCCAACCCCCAAATCCTCTTCCCCAGCCTGGAGAGCTAATTCACAGAACAAAGATTTTGGACCAACTAAGAATGTTAGGACAATTTTTTTTTTCTTATAAAGTAAATTAACCACACACGTGCATCTGTACTGGTCCAAGGATTCTGTCACAGGACGAAATCTCTTTAAAGGATTTAATTCTCAAACCCCAAGACGTCTGGAACTCGGGCCTTGGAAGCGGGCCCAGGTCCTGCGCATGCCCAGTGGCCACAGCACTCAGCTGGGCTGGACCCTGCTTCCGAAATGAAGACCTACCGCGAGCCAGGCGCAGGCATCCCACTCCGCTCAGTGTACAGCGGGAGAGCTCCTCTTGATCTCCCCTGGTCTCCCTATCTTTGATCTCTCTCCGTCTCTTTCCAGCTGCTTGTTCTTCCTCTGTTTCTCTCCAAATCGACTTTGTCAACGCTCATCCCCGCTCGGCGCTAGCCCCTCACTTTTTGTCACCTTAACGGTGCAGTTGGCTGCTCTCTACATCGTTCAGGTGGCTTCGGCCTGCTTCGTAATTCTCTGCTGAAGACGGATAATAACAGAAAATCCAAGAAGAGGAAATATTTACCAGTTCTGCAATGGCTTGAATTAATGAAATAATGTCCGGGGGCATTTAGATTGAACCGGTGTAATTGTAGGTTGCAGAGTATAATAGTAGCTCATGCAGGGAGATATCATTTTGTGCTATTTTACTTTCAGGTTTTTGTTAATCCAGTGGGTTTGTTGGAATTAGAGAGCTGCTGTGAAAAAAAAAAAAAAAAAAAAAGAAAGAAAGAAAGAAAAGAAAAGAAAAGGAAGCCTAAGCAACCTGCTGGCGAGAGAACAGCCTTGTCAAACTAGCAGGTAGCTGCACGTTTCGCCTTTATCCAGCGTACAATAAGGGCAATCACCAGGGCCTGTAGAAAGAGTATTGAACTGTCCACCCAGGACATTTTTTGTGGAAAGTAGTCCTTTTGATTTCATCTTCCCAGACTAATGTTACAAAAACAGACATTCTGGAAAGCGTTAGTCTCAGTTTGATAGGGACCATCGTGAATCCCCAGCAACGTCTTCAGTCATAAAAGTTGTCCACCTGCCGGAAGTGACCGGGAAGATGATTGTGGATCCAGAGGTTGTGAGCACCTCCCCCCATGGGGGCGGGTGGCTGTCACTAGAGCAGCCCACATGGAACAGAATAGGAACGTGCTCTTGCAACTAGGAGAATACAGAACTTCTCAAACTTTCTAAGTGTCAGCCACAAACCCATTTTCTGTAATTAGCAAAGCTTCGAGGGGTTATCTCAGAGGAAGGAGAAAGGAAAACAAAGTGGACTTTGAACTTATTTTTTGCTGAGCCCATAGATGTTTCTATGGAAACAGAGATGGAGGCAGGAACCCACCCTGGTCAGTGGCCTGGGTCCTATCAGCTTCTCCCACTTTCCATATTCCTGAATTCCATACTCTGACTCTGCAAGTTTCTGACATCAACAGACACCAGTTGCAAAGAGAAGAGCTTCACATAACTTGACAGTTTAGGAGAGTTCCCCCCAAACAAGAAGCTCACAGAAGTTAGGCTGATTCTGGCATTTGAGAGAATTCAAACTTGCTGAACCTTCTAATTTCTTTAACTGATTGTAGCATTCCAAGTTTGCTGTGACATGGTAAACATCCCTCCCAATATTTATTTGTGGTTGCTATGGTACTAATTTCCATGTGCCCACTGAAGTACACTGAAAAGGACTGCTTATTCTCTGTTAATTTTACTCTGTCGTGAGTTTATTGGTAGCATTTTGCTGGGTGTTAAAATGCAAACAGGTAACTGCAAATTGAATATGAAACACAGTATATAAATATAATTCCTCAAACTGAATAAAGCATGACCTGCAATTTCTTTCTTTCTTTTTTTTTTTTTTTTTTGTCTTTTTGCTATTTATTTCTTGGGCCGCTCCTACGGCATATGGAGGTTCCCAGGCTAGGGGTCCAATCGGAGCTGTAGCCACCGGCCTACACCAGAGCCACAGCAACTCGGGATCCGAGCCGCGTCTGCAACCTACACCACAGCTCACGGCAACGCCGGATCGTTAACCCACTGAGCAAGGGCAGGGATCGAACCCGCAACCTCATGGTTCCTAGTCGGATTCGTTAACCACTGCGCCACGACGGGAACTCCTGCAATTTCTTTGAGATTGAAAAAGCTTATGTCTTATTGTTCTGATAATTACTGTTGAGTTCACTGCACTTTATACTTTTTGTTTGCTCCTGTATTCATTCAGCAAACTGTCACTGAGCGCCCACTGTGTACCAGGATTCAGGTACTGGATTCTGGGAGTTAACACACAAAAGACGGTCTCTGCCCTCAGGCCAGGTACAGTCCAGGAGTCCTTCTGAGACCAGGCAGGGGGGTTACAATGAAGGATGACAAGCACCATGATGGAGAGATGCCCATGTTACAGTAGGAGCCAGGAGAGGAGCCATGTGTGCCCATTCTCACACGCTCATGGTGTTTGGAGATGCATAGTTTAAAAGCTTCCTGGTGATGTGATGATGTCTAAAATAAATCTAGAAGGATAACTAGACTTGCCGTAATGGAAAGGGATTACATTCTAGATAAGGGCAAATGGCATTCCAAGAACTACAGTTACTTTGTTAATGAGAACTACCCTTCCCCCTTCCTTGGGGTGATGGTGATGGATGAGTCTGGAGAAATTGGTAGTACTTGGGTTTCATTCCATAGGGTTTATTTGTTGAAGGAAGGAAGAAATGTATAGGAGCTCTGAAAAACAAAAATGGATCTGAGATTTATTTTCTGCTTATGCCTGGTGATTTTCATAAGCCCATGATGCCTTTTAATGTTTAACCTCTGAACTCAGTTTCCTCATTTACAAAAAAAAAGAGATATCTCTCCAACACAGGGAAGTTGTGAGGGTCAGATAAGGTACTGATGATGAGGTGTTTAGCACAGTGCCCTGCAGTCATTGTTATTGAGCGTGGAGGCTGGATCCCAAGGGGTGAGACCCGAGGCAGTGAAGAGGCTATGATGAAAGCACTGTGAGGTGGGCCGGAGAGACAGCAGCCGACGAGAGAGATACTTGGGGAGGCAGGATCGGCCGGGCTGGTGACTGATGATGTGCTGGGGGGCCAGGGAGAGGAGCATTGGAATTGCCTTCTAGGTTTCTGGCTGGGCGCGTGGAGGTCCCTTCACTGAGCTGGACACAGAGGGAGCTGTAGGCAGTGTCCTCAAAGTGGAAGACCATACAACACCAAAACCCAAACCAGTCCTTGGTCTGTAGGGCTTGTTTTCAAAACTGGGTTCACATCCGGAGAGGTCCCATTGCGGTTTAGCAGGTTACGAACCCAACTAGCATCCATGAGGATATGGGCTTGATCCCTGGCCTCACTCAGTGGGTTAAGGATCCGGCATTGCCATGAGCTGTGGTATAGGTCTCAGACATGCTTTGGATCCATCGTGGCTGTGGCTGTGGTGTAAGCCAGCAGCTGCAGCTCTGATTCCACCCCTAGCCTGGGAGCTTCCATATTCCTCAGGTGCAGCCCTAAAAAAAGCCCCCCAGGAGTTCCCGTCATGGCTCAGTGGTTAACAAATCTGACTAGGAACCATGAGGTTGTGGGTTTGATCCCTGGCCTCGATCAGTGGGTTAAGGATCCGGTGTTGCCGTGAGCTGTGGTGTAGGTCACAGATGCGGCTCGGATTCCGAGCTGCTGTGGCTCTGGCGAAGGCTGGCGGCTACAGCTCCAATTAGACCCCTAGCCTGGGAACCTCCATATGCCACAGGTGCGGACCTAGAAAAGACAAAAATAAAATTAAAAAAAAAAAAGTCCCCCAAACAAACAAAATCCAGAGCACGTGAGGCAGTTTGTGTGCTGTGTGCTGGTGGGGGATGCAGTGACATCTCAGTGGGGTGGGGGTGGGGTCCCAGCAATTCCTCCCGGGTGGCTCTCCCTCAGTGCCACCTGACCAACTGCACGTCCTCCTCCTCCTCCTTCCCACCAGGCCTGCTTCTCTCCAGCCCCCTGACCACCTGGAAGAATCAAGTGCTCTAGACCTTCTCCCATCAGCCCAGGTTATCACCTTGTCACGTGGCATGTGATGCTGGTGCCCTTCGGTCCTCCCTACACACCAGACCCTGCGTCACTGCATGTTAACCTGTTGCAGGGAGGAAAAAAGAGTGAAGAACCCTGCTTCTTTGTGTTCTTGCCAAAGCAATAAAATATATTCCCAATACTAATACTGCAATTTAAATTTATTATCTTCGTGCTTTACAGTATCCATAGCAGTAAAATCTATTCCCAAGAGTATCATTGCAATTTCCAACTACTTAAGGAGGTATTTTTGTTTACGTTTTAAAGCCACAGCAATAAAATTTAATACCAACAATAATACTACAACTTTGCCTTAAAAACTTGTCATAAATGATCATTGTGAGGAAATTACAAGCATGTACATGTTTTTCCAGGAGAAAGTAGACCTTTGCTTCTGTCTCCTGGTGAAGCCCAGATTCTCAGCAGAGCATCAAGAAGTAGACTCCTTCCCTATTAGCCAAGAGGTCTGCTTGAGCCTAGCTCCCAAATGTTTCTCGAATTAGTGGTCCCTGTCCTACGTGGCACTGCTGTCATCCAGGGACCCTTCTTTTCTGCCTAGGGGACAAGCGGCCTCTCATGGTCCACTCTCCCACCTTCACTCAGCTCTCCCCACGGCAGCATGAATGATGTTTTCAAAACACAAGCTTTGCCAGTTTCCAGAAAAATATGAGGGGCAGAAAATAAATTATGCGATATGGCAGAGAAACAGCCTGCCAAATGCAGAACGTGGGACTCAGGGCAGAACACACGACCTGGTTTCTCTAACAAATCAAAAGGGCAGAAGGAGGAAGAGAAGGGGTTGTGATGGAATCAGGGGATGTAAGAACCACCGAGGCAATGACTGAATACTATCTGTGGGCACTGCGTGGCTCCTGATTCCAACAAGCCTACTGCATGCAGAGCTTCTGGAGAAAATCCGGGAAATCTGACCACGGAGCAGATAGTAGCTGAGACTGAAGAACTGCTGTTAATTTTGCTGGCATGTCCTTCTGTTCTCGAAGGAAAGACTTTATCGATTAGAGGTGCATTCTCGGGTATTTACAGAGGAAGTGACATGATGTCTGGTGTTTGTTTTAAAATACCACAGCCCTCTCTGTCGCCAGCATGGATGGGTGGTGCAGAGAGATGAGATTCAAGATTGCCAAAATGTTGATAATTGTTGAAGCTGGGGGTTACTGTGTGTTCTGCCTACCTTTGTGCCTGTCTGGAAAGTAGCAGAAGTAAGAGTAGAAAATTCAAGTGAGTATAGGCCAAATGAAGGGTTGGGGTTTTTTCAATAGTAAGTAATTTATTCAACAAATTTTTTTTTTTTTTTTTTAGGGCCGAACCTGAGGCATATGGAGGTTCCCAGGCTAGGGGTCGAATGGGAGCTGTAGCTGCCGGCCTACACCAGAGCCACAGCAACGTGGGATCAGAGCCTCGTCTGCGACCTACACCACAGCTCAGGGCAACGCTGGATCCTTAACCCTCTGATCGAGGCCAGGGATCAAACCCGCAACCTCATGGATACTAGTCAGATTCGTTTCTGCTGCGCCATGGCAGGAACTCCCTTAACGGATATTTTTTTAAATGAATACCTAGGAAATTGAAGAAGACACAGCTTCTGCCCCTCAGAAGCTTACCGTGTGGTCGAGGAGAAGTCAGTTAGTTTTTGAAAAGCTAACTAATATGCATACTCAGAACACTAAGCGCTAAATGGACAATATGCAAAACAGGCAAAAGCTTTCACAAAAAGTTCGTGGTACAGAACACGACACAGTATGCTACTTTTTGAGTTAGTGAAGGTCATGGAAGGTCTTTGAAACCCACAGAGGAGCCCTGTCACCGCCAGGATTGTGAGCACGCCGTTTCCTTCACGGAGCCTCATTTTCCAAGCTAGGGAGAAGGAAAATGGGTGAGTGTCACAGAAGTGCCGTCCCGTCTACCTCACAAGGGTGTCATGACGGCAGGAGAGACTCCTAACATCTGGAAACCTGTGGGGGTGTTTTCTTTCTTTCATTTGTTCTTTATGCAGTTTCCCTTAAATTTCATGTAAAAACAACAGTCCCACTGATTGGCGGTGGGGGGGTGGGGTGAGGCCCTGTTTGGTCCTTAGCCCCTCACTGACCTTTTGGAGTTAGAAAGAGGGATTTACAGCATCTTCCCAAACTATGGAATCTTTTCCTGTTTAATTACTATATGGTCAGCTTGGTACAGCCTTTGCTTCTTCTCTATAAAGTTCCAAGCATGAACATGGATGGACCTAGTGACGGTCAAATGAAGTGAAGTTATTCAGACAGCAAAAGACAAACATCATATGATATCACTTACATGTGGGATCTAAAAAAAAGACAAAAATGAACTTATTTGCTGAACAGAAACAGACTCCCAGATTTTGAAAAACTTATGCTTACCAAAGAGGACAGGTGGTGGAGGCGAGTGATAGACTGGGGGTTTGGGACTGGCACATGCACACTGAGGTCTATGGAACGACTGGCCAACAGGGACTTGCTGTGCAGCACAGGGAACTCTATCCAGTATTCTGTGGTGGTCTATGTGGGAAAAGAATCTGAAAAACAACGAAAGTGTGTATACGTAGACCTGAATCACTTTGTTGTTCAACAGAAATGATCACAACCTTGTAAACTAACTATACTTCAATAAAACTTAAAAAAAAAAAAAGTTCCAAGCATAGACGCCTACGCCAGGAACCCACAGCCAGAGCAGTGTATACAATGACAGTCTGGGCTGTCGTCCTGTCTGCCTCCTGCTGGCTGGGCGCCCCGAGCCATCACTTTAGCTCTGCAGCCAGGGCTTCTTGTGTGTAACATGGGAGTGACACGGGACGAGGTGAGGCTCACCTGGCAGGGCACAGGTGGAGCTCTGGCGAAGGACCTGTGCACAGTGCTGCTCAGGGCTTGGCTCTCTGGGTGGCAGGAGAGGGGTCCGCCCGCCCCCAGCCCCCACAGCTTGGACCTCCCCATTGGTGATGTCCCTAGAGCTACGCCATGGCTCGGGTTTACAGGGATGCCAGATCATCTCTGGGAAGGAAAGCCTTTGCCCAGTGCTTCTCCTGTCATTAGGAGCTGGAAGCAACCGTTTGTTCAAGGCTCCCAAATTTAAGCCAGAGGAGGTGTTTTTATGGCTCCTCTGCCTCCTCATAATTTTGATTCTGACCAACTCACTTTCCATCACCAACCTTGCCATCCTCACCTCTATTCTGAGGGTATAGGCTATTGAGAAGCTGCACCAGTCTGCTCAGGCTGCCCTGCAAAGTCCCGCAGCCTTCAGGGTCTAAAGGACCAAAGTTTATCCTCTCACAGTTCTGGAGGCTGGAGCTCTGAGATCAAGGTGTCTGCAGGGTTGGTCTCTCCTGAGACCTCCCTCCCTGGTCTGTGGATGGCCGTCTTCTCCCTGTGTCATCACATCTTCTTCCCTTGGTCTATGTCCTCATCTGCTCTTCCTATAAGGCACCAGTCAGACTGGATTGGGATCCACCTCCTACAACCTTGTTTTTCCTTAACCATCCCTTTAAAGACCCTGTCACTCAGTCACATTTAGAGGTCCTAGAGGTTAGGACTTCCATGTATGAATTTGGGGGAGGGGCACCATTCAGCTCAAAACAGAAAGCTAAATGAGAAACTGTATGTTAAAACTTGACATAAAGGAGTTCTCATCATGGCACAGCAGAAAGGAATCCGACTAGGGACCATGAGGTTGCGGGTTTGATCCCCAGCCTTGCTCAGTAGGTTAAGGATCTGGTGTAGCTGTGAGCTGTGGTGTAGGTCACAGACACAGCTTGGATCTGGCATTGCTTTGGCTGTGGTGTAGGCTGGCTGCTTTAGCTCAGATTAGACGCCTAGCCCGGGAACTTCCATATGCCAAGGGTACAGCCCTAAAAAGCCAAAAAAAAAAAAAAAAAAAATTGGCATAAAGCAGGCATTTGATCTGTGCTAATTCCATATGTTGATACGCTTTCAGAAAGGCTGACATCAAAAAGAATACAGCTAAAACAAAACAAAAAGGCAAAAAGAGGCATTCCCATCATGGCTCAGTGGTTAACAAATCCAACTAGGAACCATGAGGTTGTGGGTTTGATCCCTGGCCTTGATCAGTGGGTTAAGGATCCGGCATTGCTGTGAGCTGTGGTGTAGCTCACAGATGCGGCTCGGATCCCATGTTGCTGTGGCTCTGGTGTAGGCCGGCAGCTACAGCTCTGATTAGACCCCTAGCCTGGGAACCTCCATGTGCCATGGGTGTGGCCCTAGAAAAGACCAAAAAAAAAAAAAAAAAAAAAAGAATACAACTAACAAATGTTGGTGAGGATGTGGAGAAAAGGGAACGCTGTACACTGGTGGTAGGAATGTAAACTGGTGCAGCCTCTGTGGAAAACACTATGGAGGGTCCTCAAACTTTAAAAATAGAACAACCACAGGATCCAGCAATTCCACTCCTGGGTATTTATCCTAAGAAAACAAAAATAAAAAGATCCACTCTCTGCAAAGTTTATAGCAGCATTATTTGCAGTGGCCAAGATATGGAAGCAACCTAAGTATTCATCAACAGGTAAATGGATAAAGAAGATGTGGTATATACATACAATGGCATACGCCTCAGGCATAAAAAAGGATGAAAGAATGTCACTTGCAGCAAGATGGATGGACCTGGAGGGCATTGTGCTAAGTGAAATAAGACAGAGAAAGACAAATAGTGTATGCTCTCATCTATATGTGGAATCCAAAAAATAATACAAATGAGGGGTTAAAGAAGCAGACTTGCAGATACTGAGAATAAACTAGTGGTTACCAGTGGGGGAGGGGCAATCTGGAATAGAGGATTAAGAGATACAAACTCTTAGGTATAAAGTAAGCTACAAGGATGTATTGTATATCACAGGGACTATAGCCAATAATTTATAAATACTAGGAATGGAATATAACCTTTAAACATTGAGAATCACTATATTGTATTCCTGTAACGTGTATAATATTGTACAGCAATTATATGTCCATGAAAAATGGAAACAGCGCAGTGATGGGTGTTGCTGCACTGTATTTTGCTGAGACAGCCTCTGGTTCATGAGCGGGTAAATCTGTAGCCCTTACTGGGCTGAACTGGTGATCAGGCTTTACTTTCTTCTGTTTCGGGCCCAGCTCCCTCATATCCATGCCTCGCTTCTTGTGGGCCACTGCTGGCAAGGGGCAGACAGGGCAGAGCTGAGAAGGCTTTTTTGGCTGCGATGGTACTAAATCAAAAATCCACTTAGCGAGTCTCCTCAGGCCACATACTGTCAGGGGTTTCGGGACATCGCCCATCTGTTGTCTTACTGATCACATGCTCTGTGTCGCTGGAGCACAAGCTCACTGTCATCGTCTTAAAAACGAAGGAAAATCTGTCCTGAGCTGTTGGGGGCACTTTTGATACCTTCACCAAATAGCATTTCAGGGTTTTTTCAGTTAACACAAAAGCAAGCAAAGGGTGGCAGCAATAACAGGCACAAATTTGGAGAAAGAGGGAGAGACAGCCGCTTGGTTCCTAAGACGAGACAAGGGAGAAGCCTTCTTGAAAATCCCCTCCCCACCCCCACCCCATGTCCCAAGTCAGAGTCCCCCCATCACCTGCACTGGACCTTTCTCTCTCTTTCCTCTCTTTCTGGCCTAGCTTCCTGCACCCTACAGGTGCCACCACCAGTTACGGGTTCCTTGGAGTGGTGCTCTGGTGGCTCTCTGTCACTCAGAAGGTCCCTCTGGCCAGGGTTCGAGACTGCGGGCAGCACTGCAGGTTGGCAGCCCCCTTCTGGGGAGAAGCAGACTGAGGCTTCCAAGCCCATGGCTGTTTGCCTGTGACTTGTGACCCTTGACCTCCACTGCTCTCTTGGTTATTGACAATTTTTAAGTGTTCAAGAGGCATGCCACCATGGCATGCCTCAGCTAATTGGGCAAAAGGATTAAATGGAGGTGGGCATCTTTTCTCTCATAGGCAACCACGTCTATTCCAAGAGCATAAATAATGAATTTTGAGTGGGGGGGAAGAAGACTAAGCATGAAACCTAAATGGAGGTTTGAAAGGAAGGAAATTTTAATTCTAGATTTCGGGAAGCACGTTTCTGGTTGCAATTTGGGCTGCTCTTGATGGATGGGTCTGCTTCAGGTGGGGCTGTCAAAGGCGCAGGTGTGGGTGGCAGGGGGAGGGCAGGCACAGCTGCAGCACGGAGAGGCCAGATGGCCGGCAAGGAAGGAGAGAAAACTCAGGGAATTCTAATGATGAGAAGCCCTCAATGAGCTTTCAGAGAGCGGACAGACATGCTGGGATCCTGGGAGCCATTGCAATTAGCATCTAGAAACAACTGGGGGACATCCTCGCCTAGAAGACAGACCCAAGCTCAGTGCTTGGAGTATGGGCCCAGAGCAAACAAACCATATATGTAGCATACCTGTGGGTGCAAATGGGCATGAACTGTACATATTCATGTATATATATATATAGTGCACGTTTATGAAATCTATGCTGATGAGAATAAAATTAAATGGGGAGGAAGGTGGCAGGTCACAAGTTTTCCTAGTCTTCATCCATTCAACTTTCCCAGTTGCTATTGGGAACACGCCCCTGGCTGCCGCTCTGAGAAGGGACCAGCTTCCTGATGCAATGGGCAGGGCCCAGCCCAGTCCAGGCACGCTCTCTACCTTCTGTGCAAACTGTGCCACCAATGAAAGGTGAGGCTGTCATCTTTCTCACCTGCTGCCAAGCTCTCTCTTCTTGAGAAGGAAAAAAAAAAATGCCCAAGACGTTTTCTTTTAAATGGAGCAGGAGAGTTCCCATTGTGGCACAGTGGAAACGAATCCAACTAGGAACCATGAGGTTGCGGGTTCAATCCCTGGCCTCGCCCAGTAGGTTAAGGATGTGGTGTTGGCGTGAGCTGTGGTGTAGGTCGAAGAGGTGGCTCGGATCCTGTGTTGCTGTGGCTGTGGTGTGGACTGTCAGCTGTAGCTCCGATTTGACCCCTAGCCTGGGAACCTCCATATGCCATGGGTGTGGCCCTAAAAAGCAAAATAAAAAGATAGTGCAGGCTCACTTTACATGGCCAGGTGGTCATGGTCGAAAGATACTCTAATATTTACGCGGAGTTCATGGATAGGAGCTCACAGTACTCTCAGGATTCTTATTAACCCTCAGGGTGCTTCTAGTTGAGTGAGTGTGTGTGTGTGTGTGTGTGTGTGTGTGTGTGTCCCGTGTGTGTAGGATGGCGGAAAGGTTGGGAATAGGTCAGAAAGAAGGTGTCTTCTTTTTAAAACAGCCAAGGTGCTGAGCGTTTGTGCTTTTTCCTTTTATTATTTATGCTTTTTCTCCAGTAGGAGAGAATCCGTGTACTGGACTCCGAGGTGAGTGCTCTCTTGGGAAGGATAAAAGACGTGAGGAGAGAGGGGCTGGTCCCACTCTTTTGCTGGCAGCGTCAAGGCTGTTAGCTGTTGATGGTTTGAAAGGACAGGTGCAGAGGCGCGGTGTCATGCTAGGAGGGCTACTCTCTAGCCCCAACCACCCCACCTGCTTCTGACCCCTCCTGGCATCAAGTTCAAGCTGGAATGTCCTCAGCCTTGTTTAGCGAGCTCATCTGACTTTGATTCCACAGCTGCAGTGCAAAACCAGGATAATACCCAACTAAAGTGTCACCAAACATGTGAGAGCTTGCCCCGGATGGCGCTGGCCCCGGGGTTAAGATGAGGGTGGGGTATGGCTTCTTCTCTGTGGCTTTGCAGCCTCCCTGGTTTGGCTGCTGTCACACTCAGTGGCCCATGAGATGGATTAGGGGACAAACAGGACTCCTCCCCAGCTTGCAATGGAATGGGAATTCCATTTACTGTCCCCACATTTCCTGTCATTTGGGTCTGTTCCTGGTCTTGGAGGGGAATCAGTAAATATGACCCCAGAAGTCTTGGTTTAAAGAGAAAAAACCCCACAACAAAGCAGTCTTTTTATGGCAGCCCAGCCCTGTCCTGTAGTTCGGGTGTGTTGACTGTCTCACATGACAGCGGTTAAGTTGGCCCAGGTCATCCCTTGTGTTGCTGGAGAATCTGCCTGCTGGTTTTTCCTTTCCTGCCCCCACTGCCACCCTGTTGCTGTTTGCCCCCAGGGAGTCCTACCCAGCACATGGAGAATGAGGAAGAAACCACGGATGAGCCCCCAAGTTTCTATACAGCCCATGGTGGTTTGGCAACACAGGGGACAATCCTGCCATTAAGCAGCCAGTTTCATGGGGTGGTGAGGGGTGTGCATGAGATGCAGGTGACAGGACAGCAGAAAGGGTGGAGAGGAGGTAGGGGTACAACTCATAATAGCATTTCAGAGCAAAACCCCACCTTGAAGTGCTCGTAGTGAAACCAGGGTTTGGGCTCTGAGATGGCATGGGACGCTCTCAGCTCAGGGTCCAAGGCTGCTGGCCAGCAGTGACTGTGCAACAGGAGCCTGGGCAGAAGGAAGAGGAGCAGAAGTCATGGGGAGGGTCGGGGGAGCCGAGCCAAGCAGAGAAAGGAAGAGAGATGGGAGAAGCCATAACTGAGAAATGAGGGTGGTGGGTAAGAGGGGGAGCAGGGGCTCTGCAGAGAGGCGTCGTGATGTGGAAGCAGAAGACCCGGGTCTCACCTCTGCTCTTTAGAAGCCGGGAGTCTTAGGAAAGGGATTTATCCTCTTTGAACCTTCATTTTATCATCTTTAAAATGGAGCCCATGATTGGAGTTCCCTTGTTCTCAGCGGGTTAAGGATCCATGTTAGCATGGCAGCAGCTCAGGTTGCTGCTGTGGCTCGGGTTTGATTCCTGGCCCAGAAAGTCCACATGCTGCAGGTGCAGCCAAAAAAAAAAAAGCAAACAATGGAGCCCATGATAATGTCCACTCTCTCTACTTCCTAAGAATATTGTGAGAATTAAATGAAAACATTGGGAGTTCCCGTCATGGTGCAGTGGAAACGAATCCAACTAGGAACCATGAGGTTGCAGGTTCAATCCCTGGCCTCACTCAGTGGGTTATGGATCTGGCATTGTCTTGAGCTGTGGTGTAGGTGGCAGACGCAGCTTGGATCCTGCTTTGCTGTGGCTCTGGTGTAGGCTGGCAGTTGCAACTCCGATTAGACCCCGAGCCTGGGAACCTCCATATGCTGTGGGGGTGGCCCTAAAAAGACAAAAGACCAAAAAAAAAAAAAAAGAAGAAAGAAAGAAAGAATGAAAGAAAGAAAGAAAGAAAGAAAGAAAGAAAGAAAGAAAGAAAGAAAGAAAGAAAGAAAATATTAAGAACTTGTAAGACAAAGCTCACACTGACATGCTACTTGGCCAACCATTGTTCGGTTGGACAAATTTGGTTGAAATAAATAAGTGAGGAGAAAACAGAATGTAGAGAGAAGATGATTAATCCAAGGAAGCAGCAGGGAGCCAGGTGGAGAATTAAGAAAGAACCCACTGGTGATGGGTTGACAGAGACACCAGACTCAGACGAAAATGCAGAGACAGTGATGGGAACCAGGGGACGAACAGTGATGGCCATGCTTAAGGGCCTAGTGGCAGCTATTATGTGAATGAGTGGGAGACAGAGACAGAGACGGGTCAGCAGGGGAGACACCCCACGGGGAAAAGTCGAAAAGCAGTTTGTTTTAGGGAGTCTGAAGACGGAGACAGGAGGTCACATACTGCCTGACGGATGGACAGACGGAGTCATCGTGCGTTGGGTACCGCAGACAGGACTGAGCCTTAGAGGAAGTGTGGAATAGGCGTGATCTTTATCCAAAACGGCGGACAGACAGAGCTCTTGCAGGAGAGAAAGGCTTCACTGGTTTCCTCTGACTCCATGTCTTTGGTCCAAACTGGAAGATGAATCACGTGTTAGGGCGTCTGGAGGAGAGTCCCAGGCCCGAGTCACCAGAGCAGGCAAGTCAGGCTTCTGTAATTCAGCATCAGGAGAGGTAAAGGGAGGGCCTCTGAAGGAGGTGACAACAGTGTTTAGCCTTCCGGGAGGGGAGCCAGTAAAAGCGGGAGGATCGTAGTTGATTTAAGGGGTAAAAGTTGAGAGGCAAGGACAACTAAGGTTGAAAGGGCTTCTGTGAGAGGACCTTTTGTTCCCAGGCAAGACGTGGCCGCTGCTGGGTTCAAGGGGAGTGGGAGGCATGATGGATGGCCCAGGAACCTATGAAGAATGAGGCCAAGCAGCATGAAACCGTTTGTTTGGGCTTTATAGATTTTCTAATAAAAACGTCAGGGTTTTTTCACACCATTTTGAAAATGTCATCAAATGCAAAACAGTGCTCCTTGTGCCCGTGACAAAGGCTGCATTTCCAATGGCGAATTCCAGCCCGAGATGCAATAACAAAGTTTGTCAGCTAGCCTTCAAGTCAAACCAGGGGTCAAATTTGGTCTAGGATCCTTCAGGGTGACTCTTCACAGTCACTGGCCCCCTCCCGACAGAGCCCAGAACTCTCCTGGCAGTAAAGTATTGGGGGAATGAGGAAGGGTTGGCCTTAGCCTGGTAGGAACATCCCTGAAAACAGGGGGTCCTCTTCTGAGCCATGTTTGGGAGTGAAGCGTGTGGCTCTAAGTCCCTGACTCAGGTTATTTCTGATGTAGCCACTGGAAAAAAAAAAAATCTTTCAGTGGACTTTCTTGTCTTCTCCCAAAGGGTCCCCACACGCTTCCTCAAAGTTGTTATTATTAGTTATTATTTTTATTTTGATGCATCTTTAATTCTCAAAGACCTTCAGTGGCTTCCCCTGGCCTTATTTTTTGTGCTCATTTCCGTAACATTTTAATGTGACCCAAGAAATCCAAAGTATCATCATTGTAAAGCGTGATCCATATCAGGATGATGGGTAAGATATTTTATATCCTTTCTTCGTCCTGCGCTTCAAATCCAGTGCATGTTGCGCAGTGACTGCCCATGTCACTCTTGAAGTTCAATTTTCTCAGACACACTTCCTCTGCATTTAGCTTTCGTGAGACATAGCGTTATAGGAGAAGGTTCACAAACCGGGTCGTTCAAACCAAGCCTGAAACCTTCAAAATTTCCAATAACTGAATCAAATATGAGGGTTTAGAGCTGAATTTACACTAGTTAAATCTAGTGTAAATAGAAAAAAAAAAGACCTCATTTTTATTTGAGGGGCATCCTATTGCAGGGCTGGACCACACGCTCCCCTCTGCCTCCTATAGCAGGTGCAAACGCCTTTGCACGGCTGCTGTCTGCAGCCTGTCGTCCGCACTTCCTGGGCTGGGACCTCACTCTCCAGCCAAAGCCACCCAGTGGCCGGCCCACCCATCCCAACCTTCCCATTGCCTGCTCTCCACAGCAGGGCCTTTGTCAGTGCCTTCATCCAGGCGTTTTCCCTTCACACCATCTTTGCCTATTAAAATCCCGCTGTTCTTTCCAGATTTATCTCAGAAGCCACTTCTTCCATGAAATCTCTCCTGATTTTCTGAACTGTGACTCTGTCAACTGTGATTTCCCTTTCTTGTTTATCCTTCAAAGCACATTGGTGCCTCCCCTTAATCCACTTTGACCTGTATTCTCTAATCCAAGATGCTCACCTCCTTGAAGCTAAAGGAGAAAAGAGCCACACACCTTTTCTAGCCCCTACCCCCTGCCTCCTGCCCTAAAGCTTCCTGGAGTGGCCTCCTCGTGGGCCGCCACAGTGAGAGAAGAGTAAAAACATTCCATTTAAAGTCAGTCTTCTTTGGGGCTCATCTCTGTGACGGTGACTTGCTGAAAAGGACCCCGTATGGAAAAAAGAAAAAGAGGAGTGGGTCATGAACTTGGTCTGGTTTGCACATCAGACCTGTCGCCCACAGCTGACTTTGGCAGGTGTCTCTTTCCTGGGCCCAGAGGCAGAGGCCAGGAAGGGCCTTGTAAAGAGGCTGTCTCCCTTCCCGGCTGGTTCCCTGCAGCTTGGAGGAAAACCCTTAAAAGACGAAGAGGAGCGGGTGTTTCTGAAGGGACTCTGCATGTGTGAGATTTCTAGGGGCTTCCTCCAGGGGGTCCTGATCCAGGCACCTCTTCGTGGATCCTCCCAGCATGAGGAATATGAAATGCTGGAAGGGCCGACTTCCTCGAATCAGGCAAACAGAGGAATGACATCCTCTGACTTAAAAAGTGGCCCTGGGGAGGGGCCAGCGGGAAGAGGTCAGGGTTACTCATGCCCTGTCTGGAAGACACAGGGGTTACCTCAACAGGCCTGCCACCTCCTGCTTCACAGGAGCCACTGAAAGGCTGGGTGGTTGCACTGGGGACGTCTAGGCAAGAGTTCTGCAGGCGGGAACCCTGGAGAAGCATGATCAGGTAGCAATGTCCAGGGAGCCAGAAAACACTGCTGGGATAACTGGCAAGAGCTTAGGCTGATAAGTCATACACTTTACTGGTTTAGTCCTAGATCGACCAGTGGTTTATGGTAGAATCCTGAACATGTCCACCTCATGCCTGAGTTTCCACATGTAGGCGGCATCATTGGCTGTCATTTCCGGCCACCTGGCTGAACATCACTGATTTAGCTTCAAGCTGGAAAGAAATGCAGCTCGCTCCCGCTTCGGCCCTCCCTCTCCCCTCCCTCCCCCCTCCCCCTTCCTCTCTTCCTTCCTTCCTTCCCCCTTTCTCCCCTTCCCTTCCCCCCATCCTTCCACAGTTACTTATTAATGCCTGCACGGATCAGGAGGATGCAGGAGTGAGCAAAACCGTGAGCAAAATAGTCCAAGTCGCTGACCTCACACACATGTAGGCAACAGCTAGACAAGTTAAAATAAGTATGTGTTTATATATTTATTATCTATTTATAATATTGGGTAGTGATAAATGCTCCAAAGAGAGAGAAAGCTGGGGAGGGGACAGAAAGTTCTGTTTGGGACATAGAAGTCTGTCCAAAGAGGATTCATTCATCTGGCATTTGGGCACAATCCTGGATGAGGTAAGGGTGTCACAGGGGGGAAGCCGGGTGGCACCTGCTGAGGGAAGATGTGAGTCAGGCAAAGAGCCAGCTGCCAGACCCTGGGCAAGAGGATAAGTTCTGTGAACCTTGTTTCCACGGTTTAAAATAAGGCTAATAACGCCCACAGGGGATTAAATGCAAGAAGCCGGGAAGGGCTTGGCCAGCAGGACAAGCGGTCGAGGCGGGGGCGTGGAGCCGCAGCCGGGTGAGCAGATTGCTAATCGCTTTCTCTCCTCAGCACCACTTCAGCCCTCCTTCTCTCTGGGCCTCTTTCTCTATCCCTGCAAGCGGGGAACAACCCGAGGCCCCTCCTCCGAGGAAGGCAAAAGGGCAGAGGTAGCAAACGCAAAAATGCCTTGAATTAGCTCTTTGGATAAAGGTCTGCGGAGAATCCGAGCACGTGGGGGAGGCCCCGCGGGGCTCAAGAGCAAAGGCTCCAGCACTGGGATGGGTCCTTTAAAAACCTGGGGTTTAGACCGAAAGGGAGCAGGACAGATTTGCCAGCACCAGAGGGAGCTGGGAAGAGAGCCAGTCCCGGGGTGGAGGCGCAGCAGAAGGGCGGCTCCGGGTGACGCCAGGAAGCAACACAGCGGCAGCACAAACAGGAAGCAGGACCGCTGGTGACAGGATGGGGCCGGCGGGGCGGCGGGGTCTGGGGGAGCCGGCGCCCTGGGGCGGGAAGGGGGGCGGGTACCGAGTGAAACTGACATCGCCACCTAAGTACCCAATAACGCTCCCACGTACACTTTAAAAAATACAACAGAAAACTGCCTATTTTGCAACTCTCTTCCCCCCACCTCTGTCGGGGAAAGGGTTTTCCTACTTCCCTCTTATCTACTTACCTAGGCACCTCCTAATTTTAAAATAGCGCGGCATCCTAGGGCCTGCCATCCTGAGGCCTCTGGGCTGATTCCAGAGGCCAGGGAATCAGGGCCTGTCGCCTTATTAGGAACCTGCCCGTAAGGGCACCAAGCAGATGATTGACTTCCGAGAAGAAGGGGACTGCATCTAAACTGAATATAAGTAGATTGCAGATTGATTCACGGGACCAAACGTGGAGTGGCCCAAACTCCATCCTTTCTTTGGACTTCCATCTCCCGTCTCCCGTCAGTCTCAAAATTGATAGAGCAGCCTGAAGTCATTGAACAGAGTTATGTGGGCAATCAGCTTTCTAATTCTTGCATATGGGTGCCCATACACCAAGAGGACCCAGGCACGGGGACAACAGAGTGGCTTTATTTAGCATGATGACAAGCATGAATAGCAAGGAGCTCATGAACTTTGCAGCAGCAGGAAAAAAAAACAAAAACACACACACAAACACACACACAAAAAAAACCCTGCATGGATGCCTGCCTCCACTCCAGTGGCCCTGCCTGGTGCAAAAAGGAGCTTGCTAACAAAAAGGTTATTCAGTGGCTCCCCGAATAAACCCAAAGGTAACCAGTATGGATGGAGCAGATGTCAGGAGGCTGAGCGCTAGTTTGGAAAACTGCCGAGATATTTAGAAATGGCGCTTTCTTATTAACCCAAGCATAATGCTGAAGGTCATTTAAAAAGAAAAAAACTTCCCAGATGCCACCTGTATCTGCCATGGCAATAGGATGAATGCCAGTGCGTCCACTGATACTGGAAATGCTCGTAAGAAACAGCCTCGACTGATTGTTCCGGCACAAACAAATCACAAACTAATTTATGTATTCCTGCAGCTGCACCCCAGCCCCAGCGAGGAGTCGGCCAATTCACAGTTGACTAGTGCTGCCTCATTCTTTGCAGATTTTGGCATTTAACTGTAATTAAGATTTATTGTTCACTAGCTTGCAGGTCAGGGCAAGCATGACAATATGGGTAACTTTTCTGTTTACTAGTAAAATGTCTGGTAGGAGGAAGCCTCAAACCTTCCAAGCAGAACTTGACAGAAATAAATAGCCCCTCTTCACTCCAGGACAGGCGCATGACCGATTTTAATCAGACGCGAGGGTTCTCTTTAAGGGAGAGCAGGGAGAAATCGGAAAGAACTAGTGAACTGTGCTGTTGCTTTTGCACCAGAAGGGTACGGGCTGGAAGCCAAACCAATTATTGCTGATCTTCTGGATTTGGGGAAGGGATTGTCTGCTTGGTGTGGGAGGGACAGAAGGGGACCTCGATGCCAACAAAGGTTCTGCACAGACCCAGACCTGTGGGTCTTTGAGGCCTCTCCTTGCCACCGACAGGAGAGTCATTCCTCATCTCTCTCAGCTCTCAAGGATGCTCTTGGACCAAATCAGATGGCTGGGGGGCGGGCAGGGTTCAGCAGTCAGTGGCCACTCGCTCACCTGCTTTTACAGTCTGTCTGCTGAGGTCCCGAGCAGGTGACCCACGGCACAGTGGGTGCAAATGAGCGAACGGGCTGTAAGCAGACACATGAAGAAAAGCCCATCTCATCCCTACACGTTGATTAGGAGGCAGAAATGCTGAAGCATAATGTCCTTCAATTTTCTCGCATCTATAATTTATTATCTATTATTGTTTGTCCTCCTTGGGGTCTTTTTGTCAGTGCTCATGTGAAATGAGAAAACGTTACTCACATGAACCAGAGATTTAGACCTGGGTTGGGTCTGTTTCTCCTGTTTCCTGACAGAGGAGGGGAAAGAGAAAAATCCTCTGCTCTACAACAGTACTGTTGACCCCAGAATATCATTTTCTATGATCTTGTAAACATATCTCTTTAATCTCACCCTACATCTGTCAAACGGTAGCTGGCAAAAATGCGTACAATACTTTCGGAAAAAAAATTAGGGGTAAATGAGTGAAAAAATTGTGCGATTCCTGGCACTCTCCTATTTCATGTTGTCTATTAATAGTCGAGCTACCAGTTCACGGATGTTGAAGAGGGTTAGTTCTGTTCTGCAGGGATCCAGTGCTTCCCCAATTGCCTTAATTAGAGCACATTTTTTTTCCTCTTCACCAGAAAAGGATCTCAAGATTCTAAGAAGTATAAGAGAGCTTTTGTTTTGACCTGAAGAGAAGGCTGTAAAAGCAAGCATCTTTTTCAAAGGTAAAAGGGGAAAAATGGGTGTGAAATTCATTTTAACGGTGGATAGAGACAAAATTTGAAGAAGGATTTAAAAGAAAACATCCCACATATTTTCCCAACTGAAGGTGTTTTCTAGTCCTGCATACCAGATTTCTCATCTCGGGGGATTGCGTTCCATTACAGTGAGGCTGAACCACAGAAGAGGAAAATATAATTTCGAGAGGGTGGACTCTAATATGTAGATCCCGTTGTTAGTGGTGTTTCAACTGCATAAAGGGAAGCCAGACCGCCGTTTCGCGGAGGACCCTATGGTTTAATTTTCAGATCTTGCCTGTTTCAGTCAGCATCACTCTATCCCAAGGACACGAGACAGGTACTGAGAGGCTCAAGTAAGTCTCAACTTAACCAAGAATGCGAGCCTCGCCTGGGGACTCTGGTCCTTAGTGATGCTCCGCAAGGTGATCTCAGAGAACACAAACATCACTCCACAGCTTCCTGAGCTGCTGCTCGATGAGGAGCCCATTGCTAAACTCAGGCCGGGACACTCTGGATGTGGACAGGCAGAGAAGGACGGAGGATGCTGCAGCCATTTAGCTGACAGGACAGCATGGATCCCACTGCCGTGTGGTACAGACAACAGGAGGAGAGAGGGAGCCAGGTAGCTCGGAACAGGTGGGCAGCTGGAGGTCAGCCACTCAGCTCTCGGCTGGGGCTTGTGGAGGAAGCGGAGCTGGTGGAATGGCTGCGGGAGACAGTGTGACAAGGTGGGACGGGGCAGGATTCCAGGCACAGGGACTCCTGCCCGGAATGGAGGAGATCTTGAGGGAGGGGAGGTGATGCTTCCCTGAAGGGGCAGCAGGGAGAATTCCCAGGAAGGAAGAGGAGGAAGAGCTGTATCTCAACAGCGCTCCTTGGGTTCCCTGCGTGTAGGGGAGCCTTACCCACTCACACCATCACTGTTTCTTTCCTGAAAACGTAATCACTTTGTTCCAGGCCGTGGCATGTAAGCTTCGTTTTTTAAGAATAATGTCGTCCCACATTGGTCACCACATTCTGAATGGGCTGTTAAAGAATAAGGGGTGAGTCATCAAAGAATGGCTGGAAAAAGCAGAAAATGGATCAGAACCCAGGGAAAATCTATTGTTTGAAAAATTTTAAAATATGTTTTTTAGAGAAGAGGGGCCCACAGAGGAATGATTATTTCCTGAGACACTAAGAGTTGGGAATTTCCTTTTCCAAGGAGGAGGGTAAACAATAGTTTTTCCGTCTTCAAGGAAGAAACAGATGTCAGAGATTTGGGGCGCTTTAAATAGATATTGCGGAATCATCCCTTAAAAATGCTGTAGAAATATTGATGCCTACCAATAGTGTGTGAGAGACTGGCTGTTTCCCAAAGCCCTTCCCAGGAATAGAAGCTCTCAGTGCCTGTGGCATCACAGGCCAAGAGCTGGGGTCATGTTTTATCTTGACTTTGCCTGATTATGAGAATGAAATAAAAATCCCTATCTATCTATCTATCGTCTCCCTATCTATAATGGAATGGTTCTTAGCCATAGAAAAGAATGAAATAATGCCATTTGCAGCAACATGGATGGACCTAGAGATTCTCATATTAAGTGAAGTAAGCCAAAGACAAGTATGTGATATTGCTTACATGTGGAACCTAAAACAAAAGGTACAAATGAACTTATTTACAAAACAGCAATAGACCCACAGATGTAGAAAACAAACTTATGAATACTAAAGGAGGAAGGGGGAGAGGGAAAATTAGGAGTTTGGATTAACAGATACACACTACTATATATAAAATAGATACCCAACAAGGACCTACTGTATAGCACAGTGAACTATATTCAATGTTGTATAATAACCTCTATGGGAAAAGAATGTGCAAAAGGACACACACACACACACACACACACACATAACTGAATCACTATGCTGTGCACCTGAAACTATACAACATTGTAAATACTTCGGTTTGGAAAAAAACCCTTCAAGGAGTTCCCTGGTGGCACAGTGGATTAAGGACCTGGCATTATTACTGCAACTGCTTGGGTTGCTGCTGTGGCACAGGTTCAATCCCTGGCCCACAAACTTTCACATGCCTCAAGTGTGGCCAAAAAAAAAAAAAACAAAAACAAAAACAAAAACCTTCAAAAAGGGAAAAACAAACATCAAAATGCCCCAAATCTCCACTTAGCAGGAAATCTCTATCTCTAATGTATCTGGACTACTTGCATCTCTTCTGTGAGTGGCCTCTTCCATCCCTTTGTCCATTTCTCTCCTGGGCTCTTTGGCATTTATTACTCTGCAGAAGTCCTTTGTATGTTAGGGATGTACTATTAGAGCAAAAGAGCACTCAGTTGCACCCTCACCAGCATTCAGTAGACCTACTTTTCTTAATTTGCTTCTTAATTTGCTCATTTGACAGCCTAAACAGGCCATTTCAATGTTTTTGTTTATATGTGCTTATTAATGAGGTTGAACATTTTTTCTGTACTTTGACATTAGAGATGGCATGTTTCTTTTGCAAATATCCCCTTTGTCCATTTTGAAGGGGGGAGATATGGACACTTCTTCTTACTGGTTTGTAGGCTATGAACCCAGGGTCTATTATTTGTGGTAAGTAATTTATCACTCAGATTTTAGGTACTCTAGGTATCCATGAGTTATCAGTGAGCTTTTAGTTGTCAGGGGGATTCTGGCTCTGTGGACCGGGAGGGGGAAAGGTATATATTTCAACACTGGCTTGTATTCTCCTTAAATGTGGAAATCAAACACAAGTCACCAGCCTGAGGATTAATTTCTTTTGGAGGGCCCAGTTTGGGTCAGGAGAAGGGATGTAGATAAAACAGAGGCTGTCCAAAGGGATGAGAATTTCAGGGAAACAACTCATTATTTTTCACTTACAAGTATCTCTCCAAAGGTGCATGGGATTTACTTACACTAAAAGTTAATTGGTTATCTAAAATTCAAATGTTCTTTCTTTTTCTTTTGCCATTTCTTGGGCCGCTCCCGTGGCATATGGAGGTTCCCAGGCTAGGGGTTGAATCGGAGCTGTAGCCACTGGTCTACACCCCAGCTCACAGCAATGCTGGATCCTTAACCCACTGAGCAACGCCAGGGATCGAACCCGCAACCTCATGGTTCCTAGTCGGATTTGTTAACCACTGAGCCAAGATGGGAACTCCCTTTTTTTCTTTTTAAAGCCACAGCCACTGTATATGGAAGGTCTACACCAGAGTGTAGCCTACCCCAGAGCCACAGCCACGTCAGATCTGAGCTGCATCTGGGATCTACACCAAAGCTTGTGGCAAGGCCGGATTCTTAACCCACTGAGTGAGGCCAGGGATTGAACCCACATCTTCACAGAGACAATGTTGGGTTCTTAACTTGCTGAGCCACAATGGGAACATTTAAAGTTCAGATTTAAGTGGACATCCTCTGTTTTGATTTGCTGACTTTGGCAATCCTCATCAGGAGTTGGCTTCTAGACCAGTCAGCTAAGAGCCAGGGAGCTGGGGCTCTGTCCACCCATGTTAATTATGAGTGGGCATGTCCTCACTGCCCCCCGCTTGCCAACGGTGGGGGTGGGGTGGCCACTACGCCAAACAGGCAACCCTACAGACGCCCACCATTCCTGCCCTCCTTTGGCTGTTTCCTCTGCCTGATTGCCTTTCTGCAGCACTCCCCCGGGACTCTGACCTCCTGTCCCACTCCCACTCCCTAGCACAGTGCTCTGTCATTGGCAGTCACCGTTTGCAAACCCTCTCACTCTCTAAGGCACAGGAAAGATATCCTGACATTTCATTCAGGGACCAGGACACACCTGGTTGGAATGAATTCAGCCCAAGCTCCCTGCATCTGTTAGCGCATCTTCTTGCTACACCGTCCCGGGCATACTAATCTTACAGGAGACCCAGCAGTTTCCCTGGAGGCTGCATCCTGGCATTTACAGCAGCTCATGCGGACATGTGTGTGCTTGCTGCTCCTACACCTCCAGCCTGTGTGCTTAGCTCTGGCACTTCCCATCACAGGCCAGTCACCACCAAGCCTCAGGTGCAGGCAGAGGCTCAGTTCCGGGTGTGGATAGCTAGGTGTCAAAGTGACCCTACTAGCAAGAGGGGACGTGCTGGGGCTGGGACAGGGCCACAGGAAGTGGAATGAGCTCATCCCAGGAAACTGGACCCAGGACAACCTGAGAGGCTCCAAACCAGCCAGGTTCCAAACCAGCCAGGTACCCAGCAGCACCCCCACCCGCCACCCCCAAGGCTCCTTGCCAGGGCTTGCTCATGTTAACGCCCCCTCTTGTCCCTTCCTTTGCAAGAGCACCTACTGTATACTGGACACTTGATGTACTTTTTCTTTTCATTTTAACAACAACTCCCACAGTAGAGCAATTTGTGCTTAAAAGCGAAACCATTAGACATGAGAAGCATTAGGGAAACCCAGCCTGAGTGGGGAAGATGGGCTTTGACCTCAGGTTTTCGGGCGGCAGGGTCTGCATTTGGAAGCACCCTGCGGAGCTCAGCCCTCTGTGGATGGAGCTTAGGGACGGAAGGGCAGCTGCAGGGGCGAGTGGGGAGGACAGGTATTTGGGGGCGGGGCACCACCAGCCTGGGTCCTGCCCTCCCCACTTGCCTCTGCACCAACCCCCCGCCTTGCGCACCCGTCACATCAGCTTCCTTCTGTCCTTTTAATTCATGTCACTGGAGATCCGCGCCACGTCTAGGGAGGCCTTGGGACTTTGCAAACCAAACATGTGCTGTTCACCGCTCCTCGTGGCCAAGATTCTTGTCAACCGCAGTCGCGAAGGGCCGCACCTCCTGCTGGAGAGGAATCTGGAACCCCTCCTTCACATTGGGACGGCCCTGCCCCGGGGAGGGGGAAAGCAGAGTGGTTTGGAGGGGGCAGAGTCGACAGACAGTGTGGGGTGGGTGGGCCGGTTCTGCCTCGGTCCTCACTGGCCATTAGGCCCACCCCCTACCCCATGCAGCACCTCCCCCAGAACCTCTGAAGGCCACAGGCCTGCAACCATCCTCAGCTCCAGTGTGGCCAATTACATCAGCCAATAAACACAGGTGGAAGAGCAAGGGTTCCTGCTTGGCCACTTTCTAGAACCTTTCTTGGATGACATGATTCTAAGCCCCAGCTGCAGCCCAGAGCAGGTTTCAAGGGCTCCACTTCCAACCACGCCCCTCCTTTCAGCTCCAAACTGCATTTCTGCACCTTTCTTGCTCTCTCTCTTTCTCTCTCTCTCCCCTTACCCCACCATTTTCCTCTTTCCACGTTTTAAAAAGGGGGACAGGACTGGGAAGCAAATCCAAACTCTGATTTTTGAGAAGGGAGAAGGCTTTCACATGAAGAAATGAAAGACCATACATTAATAGCTCGGAAAACAATGGTAATATTTAATTAACCTTTTGGAATGGCTGCTCTGCAAATCTGCACGTGTCAGCTCATCTTCAGAACAGAGGGACTGTGAGCCGGTGCCAAAATCAACACGCCTGGCCTGCGCCTTTCTTCTGTGGGGACTTCACGGTGGGAGGAGGGGGGCGGGGCGGGGAGTAAGTCCCGAACTCCCCCCCAAAATCCGTGGTTTTACTTTAAAAATTCATGCAGTCCAGCTGCCCTCGGCCGGCCAGGCTGGACGGGGCCTGTTGTGCCGCACATCTGCGGACCCTGAGTTGAAGCGTGGCTGCGTCCCTTGTCATTGCAGCAGACAGGCCGCGGGCCTCCGGGGGGAGCGAGGGTCAGGTCCGATGACAGCGGAACTCGGCTGGGCGCACTTGGAGCGCTCCCACACCGTGCATGTCCACAGGACAGAGGGAATTAGAGTCATCTGCGAGTGTCAGCTCTCTGGCTCTTTTCGTGATTTTTTTTCTTTTAAAGGTGGTGTGTCCTTCCCAAAGTATGACATGATGCGTCGTGTCATCCAGGGAGCGCTGGGGTTGGCTCATTAAAATATCACCTGGTTGAAGTAAATCACTGCTGATGGGCCTGTTTAAGGTTTTGCCGGTGGTGGAGTCGGAGTCGTGGAGCCGGTATGTCATGCTGACCAACCTGTTCCTCCCATCACAGGCTATAGGGACACCTTCATTTCTTGCTCTGCACCCCTTACCTGCTTTAATGAGCAAGTCTCCCAATGAAACCAGAAGCCTGAGTTGATGGGTAGTGACTTAACACGTTTCATTCTCTTTTCTTAACAGCTACGAGCAGAAAGAATTGGGGAGGGTGATATTTCGCTCTTTGGGACTTCCAGGAATTAAAGAGCACAAACAGCAATAAAATGGATATAGAGGAGTTGATTTGTACTTTTGAATTGTACATATCCATCCATGAAGCAATATGATGCATTTTGAAATGTTAAGAAAATTGTTGTAACTTGTAAAAAGGTCTTTTGTTGTAGCTTTTATGTTTTGAACCATTAAGGAAAAAAGTTAGGGGATTTTAAGAAACCCTGCTTTAGGTAGAAAGATTCAAGGCCTATGAAGACTTGAGCAAAGTGGAAGACTCACAGTTGATCAAACGAAGCAGTTATTTGATTGCAGGGACATAGAACACTTGGGCACAACAATTGCAAAATAAGCTTATCTCTGTCATTCTAGCAATATTAAAAGATGTAGGGATCAAGAAATTAGGCTTGACTGTTTACAAAAGCCAAGACATGGAAGCAACTTAAATACCCATCAATAGATGAATGGATAAAGAAGATGTGGTATAGATCTACAATGGAGTATTACTCAGCCACAAAAAATGAAGTAATGCCATTTACAACAACGTAGATGGACCTAGTGATCCACCGATCATACTAAGTGAAGTCAGATAGAGAAAGACAAATATCATGTGATATCACTTATATGTGGAATCTAAATGTGAAACAAATGAACGTATCTACAAAACAGAAACAGATTCACAGACATAGAAAATAAGGTTATGGCTACCAAATGGGAAAGGGGAGGTAGAAATAAATTGGGAATTTGGGATTAACATATATACATTACTATATAGAAAATAGACAACAAGGACTTAACTGTATAGCACAGGGAACTATATTCAATATCTTGTGATGACATGTAATGGAAAAGAATCCATCTATCTATCTATCTGTCGCTGAATCACTTTGCTGTATATCAGTAACTAACACAACATTGTAAATCAACTATACTTATACACCAATAAAAAATAAGATAAATAAAAACACAAAAGTAGTATACTAAAAAGAAAAAGAAGAAATGAGGCTTGAATGGGTGATGATGAAGACAGCATCTTTCCAGGAGAAAAAGTAGCTCATCAGTGAGAGGTCCTGTCCCAGGAGCGGGATGGCTGTCAGAAGTCAACTCATGGGGGAAAAAATGTAATTGTAATGTATACATGTAAGGATAACCTGACCCCCTTGCTGTACAGTGAGAAAATAAAAAAAATAAAATAAAAAAAAGAAGTCAACTCACACAGTGGGGACAAGAACAGCAGTGACCACTGTGGCCCAGGAGTGTTACAAATGCCAAGTCTATCAATGGCAGAGATTTGCTGCGGGAGATCCAGGGTCTTTTCTGTTCCTGAAAGCATGGAAGGTGATAGGAAGCAAGTGTTCCTGGAGGTGGAAAGAGAATTCAGCTGGTTTCCGAGCCTACACTGGGGGACCTCTTACTGTATTCCACACCTGTTCTCAGCACTTTCCAGGCTTTATATCATTTAATCTGCATAACAAACCTATGTGGTATTTAGGAGTGTTAGCCTGACTTTGCAGGTGGGGAGTCTGAGGCACACAAGGGTTGGGTAACTTGCCCAAGGCCACACAGGCTCTTCTGATTCTCAGTAATAAGTGAAGAGTTGTGTTGAAGCAGAAGGCAGCTGTTATATACATTGGTTTTTGGTTTTTGGTTTTTTTTTTTTCTTCTTTCTTTCTTTTCTTTTCCTTCTTCTTCTTCTTCTTTTTTTTTTGTCTTTTTACAGTTGCCTTCTCGGCATATGGAAGTTCCCAGGCTAGCGGTCGAATTGGAGATGCAGCTGCTGGCCTACACCACAGCTCATGCAATGCAGGATCCTTAACCCACTGAGTGAGGCCATGGAACGAACCTCCGTCCTCATGGATACTAGTTGGGTTCATTACCACTGAGCCATGATGGGAACTCCTGGTTTGTAATTTTTGATGGCTTTCTCTGTTTTGTCTTCATTGTGTTTCGTAAGCCAGCCTCAGCTGCCCAGCCTGACTTTCCCTGACTATGGCAACGCCGAGCGTTTCCAACGTCAGGCTCTTCTGAGAAGCTAGTCCCACTTCTGTATCCACTCCAGGAGGTGAGAACATAAAGAGATCTTAGATTTGGGAGAGAGTATATATCCAGCCTGAAAACACTCAGGGCTAAGAGCTGGTCAAGTAGAGGAATGAGAGCGATGGAGAGGGGAGCTCTGCGTGTGTCACGTCCCCCCCTCCACAGGGAAGGCTTAGCTTCAGGAGGGACTTAGAAAAGGAAGCAAGAGTTCCTGTTGTGGCTCAGTGGAAACAAACCCAACTAGGAAGCATGAGGTTGCAGGTTCGATCCCTGGCCTCACCCAGTGGGTTAAGGATGTGGTGTTGCCATGAGCTGTGGTGTAGGTCGCAGACACAGCTCAGATCCTGAGTTGCTGTGACTGTGGTGTAGGCTGGCAGCTGTAGCTCCCATTTGACCCCTAGCCTGGGAACCTTCATATGCCACAGGTATGAGGCCCTAAAAACCAAAGGAAAGGGAAGAAGGAAGGAAGGAAGGAAGGAAGGAAGGAAGGAAGAAAGAAAGAAAGAAAGAAAGAAAGAAAGGAAGAAAGAAAGAAAGAAAGAAAAGAAAAGAAAGAAAAACGAAGGAAGATACTTATCGTAGACAAGTGGGCCTGGATTTCTACCCACTTAGCCCAGTGCTCCAGGGACCACTTTAGGCTGCAGACTTGTGTGTGTGAAAGTAACATCAGAGTCCTGAGAGCTGGGAAGGGCCTCAACACAGGACCTGGGAGAAGGATCTACTTCTTGCCGCGGCACATTTAACTCATCCAGATTCCCACAATCTGGCGCGCAGGGCAGTTTCTCAGTAAGGAAATGGCACATGGATATGACACCATGGGGTCCTGCCATCCCAAGTGTCCTATGCATGGGCCACTAACACTAAGAGGCTTAATTAAGAGGTGGATTTGGGGCCAGGGAGTAGCTTCTTCACCAAGGGCTCTTCCTGATGTTGAAAACTAGAGGCCACCAAAAGGCAATGTGAATAAGAGTCACTGGTGACTACTGACGGTGAAAATCACCGTCACGCCAAGGGACTTCTTTGAGGTCCCATGTATTCAAGCCTAATCCCTGAGCGGCTGAACTACCATAGTTAGTGATTAGCACTTTCGGAAAATCTAAGTTGACACCCAGGAGGTGGAGGATGAAAACTGTATGTGCATACGGAGAAGTGGAGACTGTGAGTGTGAGAGTATGTGTGTGTGTGTGTGTTCGTGCGTGCGCGCACATTTGTGCATGCAAGCGGTGAGGAGCTGAGGGTCTGAGCAGTTTTCTGAGATTCCCCAGAACACGGAAGGCTTGTGGTGCATATGGGAGAGCTGACAAGTATAGCAGAAGGTGAGGAGATGGCTGGAAGCAACGCTAATGCCACTCCATCTGGAAAGAGGGGTACTGTTTAGTACGTCTGGAAAGCATTATTTCTGCAAATAGCTCAACCTCTATCAACTTTCAGGCAGGGATCCCAATCTGCTGCCAAAATGCGATCTCCCTGACGGTGCTGTGGGGGGAGAGGCTGAGCGAATGAACGAACAGCAGAGAGCAGGAAATCTGCGGAGATGGCAGCCGTAAAGTTACCACCCAGCGAGCACCTGCCTCTCTCCAAAAAGACAGCCGGGGTTTCACGTTGCATTAGGCCAGGGCTCTGCTCCGGGAGGCCCGAACCTGGTGGGATCTGGGACTCGGCAGCCATCTCCAATGATTTCTCACCATTTGGGAGCTCAGAGAAGCCCCCGGTACAGTGAGCCAAATGGCTTTCCTGCATTGATTTTGATACCCCTGGGTATTTTGGAGGAAATTAAATCCATGTGTTTCTGATTCCATTGCCATTAGCACGTGAAAATGCTGTGTTGTGAGAGTTGTGGAGGAGGCTCTGGGTGCCTTCACACGGTGCTGCTAAACGCCACGAAAGCATCTAGCCAGACATGGAGGTGCAAGAAGCTGGGTGCATTCTGCTCGCCATTTCCCTGCCTCTCCAGAAGGCAGTGTGTTTTTGTCATTTGCATCCTTTCTGAATGTAGCACAACACGTTTCCTCGTGCCTGTGAATCATCTACCAGCCCTGGTTTTAATGCAGCCTTATTCTTCTGGATGATGAGAAATTGCCCTTAACCACTAAGAACTGGACAGGATTCCTATGAAAGCTGCCATGGGATTAGTGCTGGTCTCTAAGTCTCTGGGCAAAAAGGCTGCCTGAAATGCACCCCCAGGAAGGCCCATGCGGGCTCTGGTCTGCAACCCCTAGAAGCAAAAATCATGTGCTGGCTGTGAGAGACAGTGGGCAAGTCCTGGTCTGTGGGCAAGAGGGGAGGGGGCTCATCTGGGCCCTGTTGCTCCTGTCTCTCAGCTTCCCTCTTAATATTCAGCTGGTCAAATGCCATCTGTTTAGGGTCTTCTCAAGGCCCGGCACTCTGTGATCAAAAACTGGCCCCTCTTTATCCTTAGTTACCACATTCATTGCATGATTGCCTGTATTGAATCCTTAGTGAGTTCAGTGTTGAGGACACAAGGATGAAAAGAGTGTTTTTGCCTTTGGAGGGAGCAGAAGGGGGGGGGGGGACTAATTCATGGATACTGACTATGATGAGTCAGACCCATGCTCGGGGCTTTATTTGCCAATCTCAGGTCTTCTCTGAGACTATTCTAGAGTAGGTGTGATGGCCCCCATTTTATGCATAGGATTGCAGGAAGGGTCAGGAAGAGTAGATAATTTGCTCAAGGACACAGTTTGTAAATGGAGGAGTTGCGATGTATGGACTTTTATCCCAGACACGAAAAGCTCTGGTTATTTTCTCTCCTCCTTACTATTTCTTGCACTTTCTTGTGATCGATATTAATAGTGTGATCAGATGTATAAAATGTAATATTTTATACCTGGAATCACAGGGGAGGGTGTCCCTAATTCTGTTGTGGAAACAGTGGGAGATTTCACTTGAGAAGATATTTGTGTTGGGTTTTGAAGGATGAGCAGGAGTTGGCCAGGTGGAGATGGAAGACAGCCTGGGAAACGGCAGAGGAAATGTATGTGCCAAGACACAGAGTGAAAAGGAGAGCAAGGTGTTTGGGGAACTGAAAATACATCACTCACCTCATTTCTGCAACCCTGACTAATGTTTAAACTGCTGAAACCGTCTGGTTACATTTCTCCTGTGGCCACATTTAAATCTTAAGTGTGCATTTTCTTATCGGAAAGATAAGATCTCCAGTCCAGGCTCATTACTGCATCTATTGGGCAAGGCTGGATGCCATCATGGAGAGCAGATGACGTCTCTTCCAGTGCTGCGGTTGACTTTGACTTTGCTCAACCTTGATGAACTCTCAGTGGAGAGAAGGGATTCCTTAAATCTTCCTCCACTTATGTTGTCCTCAAAGATGCTTTGCTCTCCCCTTGCCAAAGTGGAAAAGCTGAAAGCGCAGCTGGTGGCAATTCTGCTTTGAATTTGGAGGTCGTGGAGCAAACGGGAAATTTCATGCTGCAGCCGTGGGGGAGGCCCACCAAGCTTTAGTAACTTACACGGTGTGTCCACAACCTGCTTCCCATGAAATTGCCTCTAAGCACCAACAACCTGGGGACCTGCCGCTGAGCTGCCTGTCCAGAAGGCTCTCTGGTTTTTATAACTAGGCTGATGCCAGCACTTAATAAAACCACATTCTCCTGTGCTTGGACAGGTCGAACTTGGCCTATACCTTCTCCCCACAGTCATTTTGCTTTCTAAAGAGGGGAACAGGCTGTCCATGAAGAGTTGTCTTAACCCATCCCAAAGATTTCAGGAGGTCCCTCAACTCCTGCTAAGTGGTGTGCTGGCCCCTGAGGGAACGCACTCGCTTACCGTGCTCTAGAATTAACCTGTGGCTGGAGTGCTGTTGGCGACGTGTCTGTGATTCTCATAATGTCTAAATGGGGTCTTTTGGTGCTGGTGTGAGCCAATTGTGAGAACCCAGAGCTCCATTTAGATCTAGGGAACCTATTTCTGGTCCAGAGTCTTTCCCTAAAAAATAAACTTCATCATTTGTTAAACGAAGAGGTCAGACTAGGACCTCGGCAGCTCTACAAATTTCCAATTTCTCTCATTCTAGCTGGGCTGGGAGGTGAGAACCACTGTTTACTCTCAGCCTCCCAGTACCATTCTGAACACCCCATTCCAGCTTCCCCTCTTTGTTCCATTAAGACAAATCCCAGTGTCCTTGGCCATTCTCAGAAGGACATTTTCCCAAACATATCATCATCCACATGGACATGAAACTCTTTGAAACCCTCTCCACAGCCCTCACATAACACATTAGTTGTGCCTTCCAAACAGAATGCCAATATGGGCTTGACTGCAGTGGGGTTGTGTGGCTGGGTATGGATACAGGCAGGTTCTGTGCTTCCAAACCTTCCTTCTGTGAGAACTGAACCATGTTGGGGAGCTTGCAGCCTTCTCCAGTTGGCATCTTTTGGAGTATAGGCAGCATTAAATATCTCACAAACATGGCGGCCAACGACGAATGTCCTGGACCAATTCTCCTCCTGGCTTGTGCAGAGAGAGACCAGTCAGGTGGTGTGGAAACGTTGTTGGCAGGAATCATCACTCCCTCTCTTTGGGAATGAAGGACCATAAATGGTGGCTGCCTTCCAAACTGCCAATAAATAAGTAAATATAGAGAGTGTTGACACTGGTCTTCCTGCCAAACGCCAGGCTGCTTCATGTCCTCATCTTGCGGGTTATTGAATAGACTGTTGAGAAGTAGCCTCCGTGCAATTTAGAACCTCTCCTCCTTCTGGGATCCTTTGGGTTGGCTTTCTGGTCCTTCTTGGAGAGTGAGACAATTTGTCAAACATGAGACTGTGTTAGCTTACTCATAATCATTATCAGCAACGGAGTGGAATGGAGCCATTTCTTAAGGATGAACAGTTGTCAACAGATACTTAGGCTATAATTTGGAATAACCTCTGAGACCCTGAGAGGGTGGCCCATTCGGCGGGCAGTGATGGGGAGAGATGGATGCAATTTCCTCTCCGTCCACACTTACAAGGTTTTTAACCCCTGCTGCCTGAGGTAGAGAGTTTTGTGCACTGAGTTTGAAGACAGACAAAATGGCAGCCGTGTTCTCTGTAAGAAAGGCATTGAGAAGAAGTAGCCTGCGTACCTTTGCATGCCTAGTGCTTTCATGGTGCCTGTCCCCTCAGAGGGCACTTCATAAATCCTCATGGAACCAAACAGGTTAATTTGGAGAGGTGCAGCCGCCTTGCTGCCCCATTTACCTCTCAGGCTGTTCCGGACTCCACGTTACTCCAGAGCTGTGCTTCCAGGACATTTTCACCTCAAGATGTGGTTCCTTCAGAGGCTTCTCTTCCCACCCACTCAGGCCAGCTTCCCTCACCAGCGTCCCTCAGGGCTCCTCCCAGCAAAGGCGGTGCTGGTCTACACTGCGCTGGTCCTTTCCCTGTTCTCAGGCGAGGAAAGTCCTGAAAGTTCTCAAGGAAAGGGGGAAAAGGAATGGGAGAGCAGTGCAACAATGAAAGAAAAAAAAGAAAAGAAAAGAAAAGGGAGCAAGTGCAGTCCTACAAACCCCGTGTACTTTCTCCCTTCTTTTTTTTTTTTTTTATTGTTTGACTGCCTTCCTATTCCTTTTTTCTCTGTCCCCTGAAACATGTCAAGACCCTCCAGTTATAAACAACTCACAACATTTGAGAAACTGAGGGATGAGAAGGCCAAGGACCGAGAGACGGATGGCTAGCTCAGTCACTTGTCTTTTCCTAATAGCCTTAAAGGGCCACGCGCACTGCAGGTTTCCACCATTGTTTGGCAGCTGAAGAGCAAAGGAATTAACCCTTTGAATCAATGTCCTCTACAGTTTGTTTGCTTCCTGCTTTCCTTCCAAGTGTTATTTGTTATCTACCTATTCAGGTATGGTGTGGGCACCTCTTCATATGCACACCCATACACACTGAACGTTAGTGGGTTTTTGTCTAGTTTAGAAATTACTGCTTTTTCTACACAGTCTCATGACATCTGAACTACCCCAGGGTTCCTATTAATGATTTCGAGACAAGACTTTCAGGTAATTAGGGAGCTTGTATTTTCCAAGAAAGCCTCATCTCTGCAGATCTCTAGTTCCAAAGAATTGTGGGTTATTGGGGTAGAAACGTCAGTGGACAGCCTTCACTTGTGGGGGCTGATAGGATTTAGGGGTCACTGATGCCACACTGTAACAGTAAAGTCACATAAATGTGCCCCTTACCTGCTTTTGCACATTTTAAAGAATTAATAAGCATGGTTGTGTCTATAAAGAAACATCAGCCTGCATGATCGTGGGTTTTGTTTTTTTTTTTTTCATTAGATGCCCTAATATACTTGCACTATTTATATTTTTAATGGTGTGACAGTACACGGAGGCTTAATGGCCAAGGATAGAGAGTGGTCAAAATGGAATAAATAAATACATTTGAATTTTTAAAAATCTGCGTTAGTGGTGTCTGACTTCCTCTATTCATGTTATCGCTACTCTTGTTGCTTTTTGGTTTTTGTTTTGCTTCTTGACTGTTGTTGTTTTCCACCAAAGCTGTCATTTATCGTGAGAACAAGAGCAGCCATGTGTTGATTTTTCTGGATTCTTTTTGGACACTATCCCAGTGCTAATGAAGGCCCTTCCAAAGTGCTAAAGAGTTGGTGCCAAAATCAGTTATGCTGAAAACAATAGAGGAGAGGGGTACGCAGACAGCGTGTGCACCCCCATACACGTAGACACACCCGGGGATATTTGCACGGATCCGGGTACATGTGCACGCAGACACACCTGCTCGGTTGTGCAAACACAGCACATGTGTGGCGGAGGTGGCCGGGGGGAAGCTGCAGGCGGCCTTTTTATAAAAGGACTTTTTGCATCTGCTTACAGAAAATTTCTGTGGATCAAACGTTGAGCGGAATTTCTAAGTTTTGCGGTGTCCTCATCTGTCAATTCTGAAGCTCTGAGAGCTGTATATTCACCAACTTTAAAAAAACGTAGATGAGAATGTAAATACTGTTAGAGATCTTACTTGTTCTATGAAGAGAGGAGGATTCTGCTTCGAGAAGCGCCTGGAGTGCGCTTAGCTTAGGCTCAGCGCTGTGTATCGATATTAAGGTCTTTAACATTGGCCTTGCAGGACTTGCAAGGGGGTGTATGGCTTGAAAAGAGGGGAAATTTTGTCTCTGATTCCCCCCTATAGATTCTTCTTGCCTTTCTCCCGATATGTAATTATCCTCTCCTCAATTGTTTACAGGGGTTGGAGATGGGGACAGATTTCTCTGGCGACCATGCGACCCAGCAGTCACCCTAAAGGAGCATTTAGAAGCTATGAAACCTAAATGCCCTGCCATGCGTCATTACACCGCACAGTTATTCAAATTTAGTAAATTAAATTAAATAATCTCAAATAACTTGATTTCGGGGCTTTAAAAATTCATCTCTATGGTGCCCAGTAGTCAATTTCCTTTATTAGTATTGTTCATCAAGTAGAATTTATGTTTTTTATGAATCAAAATCCTCTCCTGCCTCGCCGGCCCGAGCAGCTTGCGGCTCGGAGGCTCGGTGCGCCATCTACCGGCTGATTCGCGCACGGCCGCGGCTCCGGACCTTCAGGAGCCGCGCCGCTGTGGTGGCATCGCGCTTGTCCCAGTAAAAAATCCCAGGCAGGCCTGAGCTCTCAGCTCTTATGCTAACTGCTCCCTCGGGCTTTGCCATTGTGGGTCAACTTGAAGTCACCGGGACAACCCAGGGAGGTTGGCTGTCGAGGCTGGAGGGGTGTTTTGGGTTCCCGCTGCAACACCAGCCCTGTTTGGTCTGGTTGCTGTTCTGCTGCTCCCATTCTTCTTGATTAAAGGCCAGATGATCTAATCAAACTGCTGTTTACCGGGCATATCTGGGAAGCCACTCCTTCATTACCAGAAGCCAGTCTCTGCTTTTGCACGATACTGTTTAAAACGGACATTGATGCTCAGAGACCGTGGCTGCAGACGCCAAGAGCAGGATTTCCCAGATAAAGACAATGCTGAATCTTGCTGTGTGTTATGTTTTTAAAAGTCCTGTATTTCCAGGGAAATTTTTCAACCCTTCTGAAACAGGGTTGACTCCTTGTGTGGTCAGGGCAACTGCAAACCATCCATTGTTTCAGAATCAGGTTTAAGCTATGGTCACTGTAGTGACTGTTCAGCAAATAAACCACCATCAGGGGATGATTCTGTGTCTTTTAAGAGGGAAAACCTTTGGGAGCTCCCGTCGTGGCTCAGTGGTTAACCAACCCAATTAGCATCCATGAGGACATGGGTTCAATCCCTGACCTCACTCAGTGGGTTAAGGATCTGGTGTTGCTGTGAGCTGTACTGTATGTCGCAGATGTGGCTCGGATCCATCCTTGCTGTGGCTGTGGCCTAGGCTGGCACCTGCAGCTCTGATTTGACCCCTAGCCTGGCAACTTCCATATGCTGAGGGTGTGGCCCTAAAAAGCAAAAAAAAAAAAAAAAAAAAAAAAAAAAAAAAAGAGGGAAACCCTTAAAGCCGCCTTAAAATATTCCCTATGTGAGTAAAGAATCTGAGAGAGAATGGCTGTGGGTATAGGTAGGACTGACTCACTTTGCTGTACAGCAGAAATGATCACAACCTTGTAAATCAACTTGACTTCAATAAACGTTAAAAAAATATTCCTTACTTCAAACCTCTCTGGCACCTTTGCTTAATCTCTGTCGTGTCACTCAAGTTCACAACCATGCCACTTACATGCTTTCACACATTTTTAAGAACATAATAATCCAAGCATCCCAGCCAGGGTCCCAAGCAGAGGCCCAGAGTGGATATCCATGCGCCTTCCTACTTGTCAGCTGCCTTCTCTCCCAGTCAGATGGCTCAGTGCAGCAACAGATGGTGTTTTGGGCTTTTTGCTGAGTTTGGGATGGTCTATTTTGTGCTTTCTCGGGAAGATTTTCACTGTTATTAATAACTTCCAATGACCCACCTCCGAAAAGTTAAGCTCCCTTCACCAAGCCCCATGGTTCGGAGTGTTTTTCTCACCTTCCAAAGGCAGCCTCTTCTTCCCACAACACTGGTCCCCACTGATTCTAAGCACTGTCTTCAGATGTTTGTACAGAGAGGAAGGGTAAGGACGAGGCCGTCCGTTTAGGAACAAGGGCACATGATTTATAGTCCTGCTGCCTGTGTGAAGTGACAGATCTCTGATTGTAAGACCACTCTGTCTTCTAAACGAGAGTCAAAACTAAGTAACAGCCTTCAGTTGCTGTAAGAAAAGTAGACGAAATTTTGCTTGATGGACTGGTTACTGAGCTTTCATTTAATGCCAAAAATCTCATTCTACTTATGTGTTTATGTTTGGCCACATATTTATTTACGTTTGGAAGCTCCCAGGCCAGTGATCAAATCCGAGACGCAGCTGCAACCCACACCACGGCCGAAGCAATGCCAGATTCTTAACCCCCTGCGCTGGGTGAGGGATCAAACCCACACCACCACAGAGACACTGCCAGATGAAAAAGGACCTGAGGCCTGAGAGCCTTTCTCCTTGCTGCTCAGAGGAAAAAGCAAAGACTCTTTGATAATCAAGTTGTTAACATTCAAGATGGAATCATCTTTGCTTCATCTGGTAACTGAAGGCAAGCTCGTCTAAATGTCTTGTGTTGGTGTGACTGTGATGAGGATTGATTTGGTCATGGTTACATCCCTGGGGGAATGATCCTGTGTCTGGCCAGGTTCCTGAAGGCTTTACCAGCCAGCCAGCCTGCTGCCCGGGCGCCGTGTCCTGGAGTCACCCTCTTGCACCCTGGCTCTGCCCCTTAGCACTGTGGTTTTCTAGCTCCTGTTTAATATAATAATTGTTTGGTGGGCTCTTTTAATTCCACTGAGCTTAAAGGAGTTGGCAAAGAAACACAGGTATGACCTAGCTCCCCCAAACTCAGTCCTTAATCTCTTTGGCTTATTATTTTAGGGAGAAAACCAAAAACAAATTGTCTAAAGAAGTGTGTCATCTGACTCCCAGATCCCCATAGGAAGGTGGTACGGGCTGAATCGGGTCCCCTCCATATTCATGTGTTGAAATTCTAACCCGCCAGTGGCTCAGAATGTGGACTTATTAGGAGACAGGGTCTGTACTGAGGGAAGTAAGTTAAATAAGGTCATTAGGTTGGGCCCTGATCCAGTAGGACTGGTGTCCTTATAAGAAGAGAAGATGAGGACACAGACATGCACAGAGGGAAGGCCGCATGAGGACATGGAGAGAGGCCCTCTGCCTGGGGCCCCGGAAGCAGTGGATTCTCCAGATACCTTGGTGTCACACCGTGAGGCAATAACTTCCTGACATGGGAGCCACCTCGGCTGTGATTCTTTGTCACGGCAGCCTCGCACACCCATACAGAGGGTGAGAGGGTTCATTCAGCCATCGGTGTGTTCTCTGTATTCCCAAATGACTGCTTTTAATCCCAGGGGCCTGGGACTCTCTTTCTTGCAGGGAGATTGGTGGGCTTTGGTAGTGGTGGTGATGGTGGTGGTGGCAGTGCTATGAGTGTGTATGTGTTTGGGGGTGCAGGTGAGTTCACTAATCGAGGCCTCTAGCCTGGCCCTAACCTAACCACTGACTCCTGGGTAGACCATGATGTCGTGCCCAAGTCTGTGCAGCATTGGGGTCATGTCAGACTGTGGTTAATACTGGCTGTGACCGTCTTTTATTTTACTACATGTATCTGGACACGGCACTTTCAAGCTGACAAATGAAACACTTCGAAACAGTGCTTGGAGTTCCCGTTGTGGTGCAGTGATTAACGAATCCGACTAGGAACCATGAGGTTGTGGGTTCGATCCCTGGCCTTGCTCAGTGGGTTAAGGATCCAGCGTTGCCATGAGCTGTGGTGGAGGTCGCAGACAAGGCTTGGATCCCTCGTTGCTGTGGCTCTGGTATAGGCCGGTGGCTATGGCTCCGATTAGACCCCTAGCCTGGGAACCTCCATACACTGTGGGTGTGGCCCTAGAAAATAAAAAAAGACAAACAAAAGAAAACAAAACAAAAAAACCCCCAGTGCTTTACATGTCTCTTTTGCAGACCCTTAACTTGAGATTGAACAGAGTTAAGCTCTATGAACCTGCAAACTGAATCCTTGGGTAGCGTGGTCCCTCGGTATCCGAGGGGAGCTGAGTCCAGGACCCTTCACGGATACCCGAATCCGAGGATGATTAAGTCCCTTATATAAAGTGGCATAATATTCGTATATAACTAGGTCCATTTTCCCGGGTACTTAAAATCATCTAGATTACTTATAATACCTAATACAATATAAACACTATGTAAATAGTTGACAGCAGGGCAAATTCAAGTTTTGCTTTTTGGTACTTTCTGGAATTGGTGGGGGGGGTGAATATTTTCCATCTGCAGATGCGGAACCAGAGGGCTGACTGTCCCCATGCACCTGTGTGCGGCATCCAGCTGGATGATGGGCTTTCACTGGGGCTCTGAGAGGTGAGGCCTCGTCAATAAATGCTCTTCAAGGACGCGCCTGATTCACCTTTTCATTTTTCATCGATGCGGCTGCTTTTCCCAGGGGGCACTGGGTCAGATGCTGATGACTTTGCTGGATGCCATGGGCACTGAGTTTATGCCCCGTGGACTTTGAGGTCCCTGCCCAGAAGCTACCCTGGTTTGGCACCAGGAGAATACTGTGAGCACAGCAACTAGGCAGGGGTACCAGATGGGTTTGGGTTAGTAGATATGGGGAAATTACTACTTATGGCTGGATTTGGTTTTTTCTTTTAGTAAATAAACATTTCCACACCAAGTCATATCATGAGAATTTAATTTCACCCAAGAGTGTAGAGCATTTTTGGAGTTCCCGTCGTGGCGCAATTGTTAATGAACCCGACTAGGGATTATGAGGTTGTGGTTTCCATCCCAGGCCTCGCCCAGTGGGTTAAGGATCCGGCGTTGCCGTGAGCTGTGGAGTAGGTCACAGACGCGGCTTGGATTCCATGTTGCTGTGGCTCTGGTGTAGGCCAGCGGCTACAGCTCTGATTAGACCCCCCGCCTAGCCTGGGAACCTCCATATGCCATGGGTGCGGCCCTAGAAAAGACAAAAAAAAAAAAAAAGAATGTAGAGCATTTTTTGGAGTTCCCATTGTGGTGCATTGGAAACGAATCTGACTAGGAATCATGAAGTTTCGGGTTCCATCCCTGGCCTCACTCAGTAGGTTAAGGATCTGGCATTGCCGTGAGCTGTGGTGTAAGTCAAGAGTGTAGAGCATTTTTATTTTAATTTTCTTTAGTGCACTTCACCGTGGGACATTGGCCTATTTAATAAGTCCTGAAATTTGTGTGTGTGTGTGGAAAAGTGGATATAACTCAAAATGATTCTCAAAGGGATCAGAAGGCAGTGGTGAAGGGGCACAAAGAAATGCCTTTTTCATGAGCTTTTACAAAGCTCAGTAGAGTTTTTACAAAGTCAGGTATTGTTGCTAGTGTCCCTTTACAAATCTGTGAGGTTACTAATGGAGACAGGCCATGGCGACAGCCTTAAATAAACCCTCAGTAATAAACAAATCGTGTTGTGTTTTTATAAGATTACCATCATCTCAGGAGTTGCCGTCATGGCATAGCTGAAACGAATCTGACTAGCATCCATGAGGATGCAGGTTCGATCCCTGGCCTCGCTCAGTGAGTTAAGGATTTGGCATTGCTGTGAGCTGTGGTGTAGGTTGCAGATGCGGCTCAGATTCCAGGTTGTTGTGGCTGTGGCGTAGGCCGGTGGTACAGCTCCAATTTGACTCTAGCCTGGGAACCTCCAAATGCTGCGGGTGTGGCCCTAAAAAGACAAAAGAAAAAAAAAAAAGAAAGAAAAAGATTGCCATCATCTCGTGCCTGTTCCAGTGGGATAAGGATCACACAAGGGGAATGAACTTGATGGATCACATACATCATGTCAAGTCCACGATGAGACAAACTCATCTCAAGGAGACTCTCTTTTCCCCAAAAGCCCACGAGAATGTGCATTAATGTGGATCCTATACTTCATAAGAAACCATTCACTACCCTGCATTGGATTGTGTTTTACATACATGCACACACGCACTGGAATAAAAAAGTATTCAACAGACATTAGGCGTTTGCTCAAGGGGGTTGGAAATTAAATACTAAGACAGCTAATCAAATATCAAAAATTGGAATGGAATTAATATTAAACTGGACTCAAATGAGTGGTCTAACTCAAAATTACACATGTGTGTCACCTTTGCTTTGGTCCGTAAGACCCTACCTAAATTAAGCATATAGTGTGACCTGCTTAAAAATAACTCTCTTTTGCTGCTGAGATCTTTAAGGTCAAGTTCAAGAAGGGTCAGTCCCTCAATGATTTAACCATTTTATGTTTCTTTCCTGAATATTTTCTCTGGCACTGGTGTGATGGTCTCTGCTCATTCCCATTTGCACTGGAGAACTGATGGGCTGTGTATTTATAATATCCAGGGTCTGGTTAGAATATGACAAACTGCTGCACGGTTTTTCATTTTTCATTTGGCATCAGGATGTTTAAGGTGAAATACCAAATATGCTTATGTGAAGTCACCTGACTTTACAATATCATTCCCTTCAAAGTAACCTGATTCTAATGTTCTCATTCTAAAATATGACTTTGTTTGTGGGTGATCTGTGATAAGGGGGCGGTGAGCAACCAAGAGAATGTGTTCAGGGTATCACAGAAAACATCCTGATGTCTTTCCTAACTGGATGGTCCTGGAGATGAATGTGGTGTGAAAATAGGATATTTTCACTGCTACAGAAGCAGCTCAGAAATCCTCACGTGTATTGATGGGCTAACAGCTGCAAACACAAGGTGACATCTTTAAAGATAAGGACACAGAGGTATTGATTGGACAAATCTGTTTGGCAAGGCAGCAGTATAGCTGGGAGAGCTGGGTTGCGAGAAATCTGTGAATGCATGCATTTGAAAATAGCTTGCACAATTCGTAAATAGTAATAATTATCATAAAGGCTCTGCCAGTGGCTTAGGATCCAAGTCATACGACTTGATTGTTAATATTTCACTTAAAGATGGAGACTAATTAATGCAGAATCTTCCAGTAATTCTTAGGAAAGTCCTGTGCCTGTGACATCAAAATTCATTGCAAGAGGGATAATCACAATCAATATCCAATAAATTAATAATGACAAGACATCTAGGATTCCAGGCATTAAAGTATTGAAGGCAGCAACACTTGGCCTGGCCACTCTGAGGTGTGGGGGTCATGTCAAGCCCAATGCTGAAGATCCCACGGCCTTTCCACATGAGTTTCCCCGGTGGCTGGATTCCCGATTTCTCTGATGGCCATTCTGCCTCTGCTGGGCTGGGCATGCTCTGAGTGATTTCATGGTCTCTTGCTCTCCTATGGGTGCTGTCTGCTCACAGAATCTCTTAAGCCAACTGTTCTCAAAGAAATACGGATGAACTGCGGCAAATCACTAGGTCTTGGTTAACAGAGAACTTGCGAAGTGTCTTGAACAGAGGGTCCTGTTCTTTGGTTTATCTTTCTGGTCCTCCCAGCCTGCGGCCTAAGCTTATTGCATGCTGGAACTTGCTCGGGCCCTTGGGGTGGGGGGCTGGTCTCAGAGCATCCTCTCTGCTTGTGTGGGCTCACGAGCCCCGGAGACCTGCAGGGACTTCCCCAGAGCACAGGTCTGTAAATCCCCAGCCCAGGTTCTTCTTTCTGGTCTCCAGTTCGGCACCTTGACCAAGCAGTGAGCTGCAGGCAAATGGGGGAAAATGCAAAAGTGTCTATTCTACCAGAGGCCCCACGTGAGAAACTGCGAGATCAGAGAAAAGCTGAGAAATCAGCGACACTTCACAGAAGGAGTTAATTTCCCACCTGGATCAAGGGCTCCTGGGTCGTGTGAGAGTTCTGGGCTTTCTAGGTCGGCTGAAATAACTCAGACTCCTTCCTACTTTGCACAGAGCAAAAACCTGAGGCCGCTTGGAGCTGGTCCTTTGTGCATTTGTTTGAAAAATCACAGGTTTGGTGAAAACGAAAATGGAGTCTAAATATCAAAGAGCTTTACCTTTCTCCCAGCGTCTATGCAGAACTCTTTTTTGAGAAGCCCAGAGAGTTTAAACTTCTTTGCATGAGCAAAAAACCAGGAGGTGAGAAAACCTTCAGAAAGAGGCGGGTGAGAGGGCAAGGAATTTGGAGCAGCCGTGCTGAGAACAGGGCCTCGTGACCTGGGTGCGGGGGAGGGGGGGGGATGTCGCTGTGGGCTTGGGCCCCCCTCCCTTATGGCCAGTTCCTCATGGAATCCTGACTAAAGACATCATCGTTCAAGGCCTTTGGAGGCAGCGTGGCTTTGTATAGGACTCCGCAGACAACTTGATGATCCTAGGGGAGCCCAGTCTGGCGGGGTCCACCTTTAATTAAGCTTTTCTATTTCAGCCACCGTGCTGGGATCTAGGGATGAAAAGTGACCATACCCCATTTCTCTCTCACATTTGAGGTAACAGAGAGGTGGCACCTGGGACTTTCATAACGAGCTATTTCATGAACATCTGCTTCTCACCAGACTGTGAGCTTGACGAGGGCAAGGACCGCATCTGTTTTGTTCACGATGCCTGGAGGATAACCAGATAACCAGTATTCAGGAATGGTTGTTAAGTGCAACAGGGTCGCATTAGTGTCCTAGGGCTGCTGCAACAAAGCCCCACAAACTACGTGGTTTGAAACAACAGAAGTGTTCCTGCCGCTGTGGCGCAATTAGATCAGTAGCATCTCTGCATCGCCAGGATGCAGGTTTAAACCTGTGCCCTGCACAGGGGGGTTAAAGGATCTGGTGTTGCTGCAGCTTCGGCGTAGGTCACTACTGTGGCTCAGATTTGATCTCTGGCAGGAGAACTTCCAAATGCCAAGTGGCAGCCAAAAAAAAAAAAAAAAAACAACCCACACCTAAAAAACAGCCCTCCTCTGCCCTGCCCAACCGATGACAGAAATGTGTCTGCTGTCAGCCTACAGTCTGTCAGCAGGGTTAGTTCCTTCCTGGGGGTATGCAGAGGGACTCTCTTTATCCCTCCACTCCGTGACCGTCAACCTTCCCTGTCCCCAGATGGCAGGGCAGTGCTCCACTCTCTGCTTTTGTGGTCATGTGGCTGTCCTCCTCTGCGTGTGCCCGTCCCCAGGTCTCTTATAAGAACATCAGTCATATTGGATCAAGGGCCTACCTGATGCCAGTGTGACCTCATCTTAACTTACATCTGAGAAGATGCTATTGTCCAAGAATGTTACTTTCACTGGTGCCAGGGTTGAGGATGGCAGCACATCTTTGGGGGGCGGACACCATGCAACCCACAACACCTGGTGAATAACCTCAGGGTGCTTCTGAGATGAGTGCTTGGATGAATCAATATTCAAGGCAGTCTGAACAAAGATAGCTTCCAGGACTGGTACCACTATCCTCTGAGAGGTGGACAGGGGCCTGGCTGGGGGATGTCCCTGGCCTGGGAGGCTCTTGTGTCCTCCTTGCTGACCCCACCCCTCATTCAGACTCCTAGCCAGCCCCCACTTGCTGCCCTGGGCTCCCCCTGTCACAGTGTATCCCTCCTCCTCCAAACAATCCCCTCCCACGCCCGGCCTTATGCCCTCCTTGCTTCCAGGGCACAGCCCTTCTTCCCTGCATCTGTTTCTGCCTCAGCTCCTCCTCTGGCTGCGTCCACTCAGAGGACAATAAGGAAGAGACTGGATGCCCACCTTCTCCCTCATTCTGAGCGATCCATGCAGATCCCGCACGATTATTAAGCACTAAGGCCAAAAGGTGTGCAAAACGATTTGTGTGTGTCTTCAGTCCCAAGTGAAGTGACTTGCCAAGGTTATCTCACCCGTTAGAGGTGGGTTGGGACTTTAAGCCTTTAACCGGGGGTTTCTTTGTCCCTCTTAGCCCTGGGCTCTCAGCAGCTGGGAGCTCCCCCTGGCGCTGTGGGCGAGGGCGTGGCCTCCCTGGGAGCCACAGGTTTACTGTGTGGCCCCAGGAAACTGGATCAACGGTGAGCAAGGGGCGGGGCTTCGAGAGCAGCCACAGAAACGCGAGTGGAAGTGAAACTTGTCACTTCTGGGCTGAGGTTTTTAAGAATCGGGGATGACTTTATGACTCTCTTTTCCCTTGTGCGTCAGGAGATGATTGAACCGTGAGATGAAACGGTCCAGGCTGATTCTAGTTCCCACACAGCCCGGGTTGGTCTAACTCCTACAAGTCACCTTAGGATCCACGACAGTTTCCTGGGACAGACGACCCTCCTCCACCTGACCCCACGGTGGAAAGTGTGTTTGCGTCCAAGATCTCCTTGCTGCAGTCACAGAAACCACTGGAAACCTCAGTGAATCTCTGGTTGTCCCTGTGGGCAACCTATTTGGTGGCAGGTGGACCTTGTCTGCCTGGGCAGGTGGCCCTGTGCCAACCACAGAGATTCATGCTTCAGTCTCCATCTAGATGGGAGGACTTACCGCTAACAGGACCACTGTCTTCCAATCTTTGATTCGGAAATAATTTCGGTCTTAGAGAACTTAGGCCAGTCTTGGAGAGAAGGAAATGAGAAGACATGGAGAGCAAAGTATGAATTGACTAAGTACTTACCTAAAAAAAGACAGAAAAAAAATCTCATGATAAATCGCATTAATTATCATGAATTAAGAAGGCTAAGTTTTCTTTTTTCTTTTGGTTCCACCCACGGCATACAGAAGTTCCCTAACCGGGGATCGAACCCACACCATGGCAGTGACAATGCCAGATCTTTAACTGTTAGCCCACCAGGGAACTCCTAGCAAGACTAAATTCTCCCACATCAGTGGAAATGGGGAGCTGCAGAGACAGCTAAGTTCGATTTTGGAGAAATAAAGGTGACTAAGTCTTTGCACAGATAGGGGCTCTTCACACACCTCACATTTACCCTTCTGCAGATGGAGGGGCCAGGTCGAGTTGGGCAAAGTTCTGGTCTCCTCTGGAGCTCTTAGAATATTTTTTTTTTTTTTAGGGGCATACTCACAGCATATGGAGGTTCTCAGGCTAGGGGTCAAATCAGAGCTGCAGCTACCAGCCTACACCACAGCTACAGCAACGTAGGATCTGAGCCACGTCTGTGACCTACACCACAGCTCACAGCAATGCCAGATCCCTGACCCACTGAGCAAGGACAGGGATTGAACCCGCATCCTCATGGGTACTAGTCAGATTCGTTTCTGTTGTTCCACAATGGGAATTCCTCTTAGAATGTCTTGACAAGTAACTAAGGGCAGGATTCTGCCCAGAGATGGAGAAGGCAATTACCCATAAGCTCTTCCTCTGCTCATCTGTATTCACTGGGCATAAACTGCATGCTGGGCACCCGACTTTCCAAGGCACTGGAAAAGCCCCTGCCTAGAAGGCTGGCTCTGTTACGACCTGAAAACCCACATATTCCTGAGCTGCCTCTGCCCAAGGACGTTGAGAGGTCGGCTACCGTGGAAGAGGGGTCCAGGGCAGTAGAAAGATGTAAGTTTGGGAGTCAGGCTGCTGGGTCCAAATCTTTGGGAAAGCTATGAATTCCTGGGCTTTTCTTTCTTCCTTTGTAAAAGGAAGCAACTGGCGTTCCTGTTGCGGCTCATCGGTAACGAACCCAACTAGTATCCATGAGGATGTGGGTTCAATCCCCGGCATTGCTCAGTGGGTTAAGGATCCGGTTGCAAGGACTAAGTGAGATAGTTTATTTCAGCTCCAGAATACATTAGCTCCAAGTCCTGAAGGTTCTGAGCAACTTGGTAAACTGTAGCTATTCCACTGAATAGGAAGGGATGTTGGTGAGAGGAAGGAAAGAAAACTCTTTGAGGAGAACAGGACTGGATGGAATGGCAGCCCTGGGGTGGAGCTGGGCTGGGAGAGGGTGGCCAGTGGGCAGGAGGTCACTGGGGAGGAGGGAAGAGGCACAGTTGCTTTGCCTCTCCTGACACGCTCCTCGGCATGCTGCCTGACATTGGGACAAATCCATGGGGTTTGCCTGGCCCTTATTGTGGGCTTCCGGTGCCATCTTTCCATGGATGAGCCCTCCTCACCCAGGGGCCACCCCCTCCTGGGTCCCCCCACCTCCTGATCCATCCATCCTATACTAGGTTCATCCAGAGCCAGATGCTCAAAGGGAAACTTCTGTGGTCCTTGCAAAGGCACCAGAGTCATTCACAATGTCTGTTTCTCTTTGTGCCCATTAAGAAAAATCATTTTCTGCCTTTGGGTTTCACATCGTTACTCTCTTATTATTCTCCGTTTGGGGTAGTAAATGAACATAGGACCGCACAGCAGAGAGAACCAAACCAATTGCAAAGTTCCTGGCTATTGAGGAACTTGTAGTCTAGCAGCATGAGGGGCATCAATATTTCAGTGCAGAACGGGGATGAGGGGATCAAGACTTTTCCTGATGAAACCCTTTGTAGGACAGGTGGGTTTCAGAAGGAGCTAAAGCAAGAAAACACTGATGGGCATTGTTCTGAATGAAAGGAAACCATGGAAAGAAAGGTACAAAATTAAGATTTTATGACAGAGCGGATAGAAAGCTGAAGTCTTCTGGATTGGGGTGAAGGATTTGAGGAAATGAAACAAGATAAAATCAGGGGGCAATGCCGCGGTGGAAGGTTTTAGCTTTCAGGCAAAGACACTTGACCTTCAAATTGGGTCTGAGACATTATATATTAGGAGTGGGGTGTGGGGAGCAGGTGTGCAGCCCAGCCATCAAGAGCTGGTCCAGAAAGCAGAGCCTGGGCTGAGGGAGGGCGGGCAGCATCCAGGATGATGAAACTGTGCTGTGGGGAAGATCTGCTTCTGTCCTGATAGGAGGGACACTGACTGGGGACAGCAAGGACATCAGGGTGACAGAACAGGCAGGGGGCTTAGTCATGTGCTAAAACCTCCCTGCCCCTGTTATCATTATCCGAGCAACTACTGCTCTATTCTCTCAGACTAGGTGGAAGCAGGAGCCCAGTGAGCAGCTGCCGCTTCCCTAGGTCTTGCTAGGTCTCCTCCACAGCCTTTGTGTGTCTGAGTCTCCTTCTAAAGTAACTTCCTGTCACTGTCTGCGGTTAACGCATGTGATGCTGCCCAGTAGATAAACGGTGCTGACCAAGGCGCTAATGACTGTGAGCAGAAGTCAATAACCAGTTGGTTCTTGGGGGGTCCTTTGGGCTATAAAGGAAAACATGACAATGAAGGAAGGAAACAGGGGGGCGGGGGTTGCTGCCCTCTATAGAAGCACCTCCTCCAGTTATGAATCTGGTATGTGAGCTCTGGGGAGAGGAGCGCACAGAGGAAGGGCTGAGAATGAGGGAAAGACCATTGTTCCTTCTTCCGTGTGGCTTCTGGCTCTAAGGCCTCCTCTATCTTTAAGCCCAACTGCAGTGCGCGAATCAGGGCCATCCCCACGGGGAGACTGCAATAGGATGTATTTGTCAACTGTCACCTTGAAGTACCATGGAATGAAGTTTCCCCAAACTCAAGTGCTGAAGACTGCAGCCCCCTCTTAGCTCTTAAGTCTGACGGCCTGAGCTCCATCTGGAAAGGGTGCTGGCTATGGTGTCTTCCATCCTCCTCTGGGGACAGCAGGCCAGCGCTGGCCTGTCCTTCCCATGATGATGGCAGATGTGAAGGAGAGCAAGCCAGTCCCCAAGCCGCCGTTTGCATGCCGCCTGCTGTCGTCACATGGCCCAGGGCGGGTCAACATGGAGAGGTGGGAAGGACACCCTGTTCAGGGGATAGCGGGGAGCCGAAGAGCCAGAGCAGTGGCCCAGGACCTTCAAACAGGATGAGGGATTCTCCCAATGTCTGCCTTGTGCAACAGAAAAGCTCTGTCCTTTCTCTCTCACTGGGGGACCTGGGTTTGACCAGGTGAGAGAAAGTTGGAGGACACGCCTCAGAAAGGGGCGAGTCCTGGAAGAGAACACAGGGCCGTTTCCAGAGCGGACCCCCCTCCCACTGATGGCTGGCTGGGTGGGAGGGAAACCCCTGTCCCCAGGGGAGGCGAAGTTTTCTGGCTGAAAAGGTCAGATGAAACTGGGGTGTCACTTCTGCCTTGTGGGGGAGGGGCTGCACCCCAGGCTGCTGCTCCAGCAAGGCACTCCCACAGGCTGGTGAAAGAGTCAGGGCTGGAACGACCTTGACAGGTGACCTCAGTCATAGTGCAAATGACCTTTATGTGGCTAGGCGAGGTAGACTGGTGTGGAAACTCAGGGGGGACAGCAAGACCCCAGGAACCTCACGTCTCGCTGTTGCCTGACAGATGGAGAGATGGAGACGCAGTTCTTCATCTGCTCCCCGGCTGGTCCTCTCCTCAGGTCTTCTCGGTCATTCCCAGGTTCAAAGGGAGAGATCAGAGCCAAGGTCACATTGGGTTTCACCAGATCCACAGCTCAAGGCCTGAGAAACCAGCAGCTCTTACCACGGGGTTGAGAACCCAGGAACGACCTTCCCACACTCGGGCACCCGAGAGTCCTTCTAGGAAGTTGTCCAAGTCCTCTGAGCTGTGCTTCCTTTGAGACATCTAATGTGGGTCCACAGCCACGCTGTTGCTGCTCAGGTACAGCTTTTTATTTTTGTCTTTTCAGGGCTGCACCTGCGGCATACAGAACTTCCCAGCCTAGGGGTCGAATACCACCTATACCACAGCCACAGCATCACCAGATCCGAGCTGCATCTGCGACCTACACCACAGCTCACGGCAATGCCAGATCCTTAACCCACTGAGCAAGGCCAGGATCCTCATGGATACTAACTGGGCCTGTTAACATTGAGCCCCAGCGGGAACCCCCCATTTGGGTACAACTTTGAGTAAAGTGTTCAGTGTGACTTTATTTTATCTGCAGTTGTTCTCTGTGGAAGCTGTGTTCAGTGCTTCCTGAGGGAAAACCGATACAGTGGCTGCAAAAAAGAAGCAGAGGTCTTGAAAAAAGAAAGAAATACGGGAAGTCCCCAACTCAGGATACGTCTGATAAACACACAATAAAAACACAATCTGACCTGAGTTTCCAGATGTTTTAGACAATAGCATCTACTTTTCCACATGCATGATCAGACCTAAAGCTTTAAGTTTAAAGATACTTTGTCAAGAAAGGAGTATGGAAGTTGAAGATATGCGTGGAGCACATTATTGGAAAATGTGTATATGTATTTTTTCAGAGTTAACAATAATTTATTATTTTATTAAAGTATAATTGACATTCAACATTATGGTAGTTTCAGGTATACAAAATAACGATTCAAGGAGTTCCTGTCGTGGCTCAGTGGTTAACGAATCCGACTAGGAACCAGGAGGTTGCGGGTTCGATCCCTGGCCTTGCTCAGTCGCTTAAGGATCCAGTGTTGCCATGAGCTGTGGTGTAGGTTGCAGATGCGGCTCGGATCCCACATTGCTGTGGCTGTGGTGTAGGCAGGCGGCTACAGCTCTGATTAGACCCCTAGCTCCATATGCTGCAGAAGTGGCCCTAGAAATGACAAAAAAAAAAAAAAAAGACAAAAAAAAAAGAGGATTCAATATTTGCATATACTGCACAATAATCACCGTTGCAAGTCTAGTTAATATCTGTCATCATAAGTGGTTATAGAATATTCTTTTCTTGTGATAAAAACTTTTAAGGTCTGGTCTCTTAGCCACTTTCAAATTTACAGTATAATATTATTAACTATAATCATCAGTTGTACCTTATATCTTCATGGCTAATTTATTTTATAACTGCAAGTTTGTACCTTTAGCTATTTCTGGCAGTCCCCACTGCCCACCTCTGGCAACCACCAGTCTGTTTTCTGTATCTATGAGCTTGTGCGTTCGTTTGTTTGAAGACCCTACATATAATTGTGATTGTACAGTACGTGTCTTTCTCTTCTGACTTACGTCACTTAACATAATGCCCTAAAGGTCCATTCATATTGTTGCAAACGGCAAGATTTCATTCTTTTTATGGCTGAATAATATTCCACTGTGTGTATATACCATATGCTTTTTATTCATTCATTGATTGATGAATACTTAGGTTGCTTCCGTATCTTGGCTGTTGGAAATAAAACTTCAATGAACATGGGAGTACATATAGCTTTTTGAGAAAATGTATGTTTAAAAAAGTTAGTTTCTGATTTTTTGAATACCCTGAAATTAATTAATTAATTAATTTATTTATTTTGCTTTTTAGGGCCGTGTAGGGTATATTCCCGTATACCTGAGAATATGGAGATTCCCAGGCTAGGGGTCCAACTGGAGCTGCAGCTGTTGGCCTACACCACAGCAATAGCAATATCAGATCTGAGCCACGTCTGCGACCTACACCACAGCTCACGGCAACGCTAGATCCTTAACCTACTGATCGAGGCCAGGGATTGAACCCACAACTTCATGGTTCTTAGTTGGATTCATTTCTGCAGCACCACAATGTGAACTCCTGAAATTTATTTATTTAAAAAAATGTATTTATTTATTTTTGCTTTTTAGGGCCACACCCATGGCATATGGAGGTTCTCAGACTAGGGGTTGAACTGGAGCTACAGCTGCCAGCCTACACCACAGCCACAGCAACATAGGATCCTTAACTTATTGAGCAAAGCCAGGGATTGAACCCAAATCCTCAGGGTTCTTTGTTGGATTCATTTTCGCTGTGCCATGGCAGGAACTCCCTGAAATTTATTTTTAAGGTTGAAATTTTAAGGATGCAAATTGCATCAAGCAAAAAACCAAAAAACCCAAAAAAACCCCTCCTGAAATTGTTTTTTTTTTTTTTTTTTTTCTTTAGGGCTGCACCTTTGACATATGGAAGTTTCCAGGCTAGGGGTCGATTTGGAGCAACACCAGATCTGAGCTGCATCTGCTATCTACACTGTGGCTTGTGGCAATGCTGGATCCTTAACCCACTGTGTGGGACCAAGGATTGAACCCCAAACCTCATGGATACTAGCAGGGTTCTTAACCCGCTGAGCCGTAGTGGGAACTCCCTTCTGAAATTCTTAGTCTTAAGTGTTTTCGTTTTTGGAGATCTGGAGCTTTCCTACCCTGACTCACTAGGATGATTATGTGGGTGGGCGGGGGGGGGGGGGGGCTCTGAAACTCTTCCTTCACCAAAGCTTCACTGTTCCTGAGAGCTCAAAAAATCAGTGTCTCCGTCATTTCCTTCCATTGTTTGCATTTTCCAGTCTGAAGTTCTATGCTTTTTGTTTTATTCTTTATAAAGTTGACTGATAAAATAAGGGCAAGACACCAAAGAGTAATTTTAAGATTTCTCAGCCTCACCGCCAGGAGAGAGCTGGCCAGCACTTTGAATTTGATCCTGAAAAACAGACGTGCCATAGCCCGGGGTTCTGACCTGTCTCATGTTCCTGAGAGCTGGTCTGCACTGTCGGGGTGGCCAGAATTCCGAGAGGGGAAAAAGGAAGGTCTGGTCAGTGTAATTTTTAATACAAGCACAGAGGTGCAGGTGTCTGAGAGCAACACGAACACCATTTCCCTCAGGCTCAGCAACCTCCCTCAGACTTTGTTTGAAGAATAAAGACCAGGCAGACACCCCAACAATGATGATCAATTACTTCTCAAGGACAGTAGAGAGCTAGAAAACACAGGCCCTCCCCCCATTATATTCTTTTCTTTTTCTCTTAAAATTACTATTCATAAATACTATATTATGTATGAACTGATTTAACTTGACCTCCACGGTAAAAACATTTATTGGAATAAAGGCTAATTCAATGACACTTTTTGGGTGCGCCTGATGATTTTTTTATGGGTGTCTTTTTAGGGCCGCACCAGCAGCATATGCAGGTTCCCAGGCTAGGAGTCAAATCGGAGTTGTACCTGCTGACCTAAGCCACAGCCACAGCAACAGGAGATCCGAGCCGCGTCTTCGACCTACACCACAGCTCACGGCAATGCCGGATCCTTAACCCACTGAGGAAGGCCAGGGATCGAACCCGAAACCCAGTTGTCCTGGACCTTCTCTGACTTTCTCCATAAGGCCGAATCTGTAACCTACACCACAGCTCACAGCAATGCCGGATCCTTAACCCACTGAGGAAGGCCAGGGATCAAACTCTAAACCTAGTTGTCCTGGACCTTCTCTGACTTTCCCATAAGGCTCCGCCCTCCTTATTCCCGCCCCCACAGCCCCTCCCCGCTCCCCACCCCCGCATCTCTGGGAGGTTGGGTCCTGCAGTGATGTAGCATCTTGGGCCTTTTGCGAGGTCCCTGAGGCGATGAAGAATCTGAGCCCATGATGAATCTGAGCCCAGGAGGATGAAGGGGCTGGTTTTGTCCCCCACTTGCCTTGGAAGGAGAAAGACTGGCTGGAGGAAATGAGGTCTTCTGGAACTCCAGAATGGGGATCCGAGAACAATGCAGCCTCCCGGACACTGTGGAGTGGCGAGGGAAGTGGTCCTTTGTTCCAGGAAGGCTGAGTGAGGCCTGGGGGCCGTGGGGCCTCGGGCCGGGCTCCCGGCAGCAGCAGGGGCCACATCCTGGGAAACCGGAGACTTTGTGTGGCAAGACTCAGACTCCCACGGAGAAGATGCAGAAGCTCCACTCTGAGATGGTTGGGCTCAAATGGGCGCCTTAAAATGGACCAAAGAGTTGAACAGGACTCTGCTTTTAAATCTTAAGAAGCTGAACTGGAAGTTTCTTTCCTTTCTCATCCCTTCCCCTCCCCCCCACCTCCCTTCTTTCCTATCTTTTTGTTTAAGAGGAAGAGCTAGTGGGACTTTTGGCTCATGAGATAGGCTGTCACTTTCTAGTCATTTGCTCTGAAGACAAATAAAAATGGCCAACTTTGACATGTTAAGGGAGTTCCCCTGGTGGCGCAGCGGTTTTTGAACCTGACTAGTATCCATGAAGATGCGGGTTTGATCCCCGGCCTTGCTCAGTGGATTAAGGATCCGGTGTGGCTGTGGCTGGGGTGTAGGCCGGCAGTCGTCGCTTGGATTTGACCCCCTAGTCTGGCAACTTTCATATGCTGAGTGTGCGGCCCTAAAAAACAACAACAAAAAAGTTAAAATGATGACCATGATTTTTTTGAATCTTTGTCTTGAACGGCTTCTTTTCCCATGGACATCCTTTTATTAATGCACCCACTTGTCTGTCTATACCTGCATCCAGGCAGGCCTGCAGCCCGCCATACAATGAATATTTCTCAGCTCCTGCCATGTGTCTGACACATAGCGAGACACTGGGCCCCTCCGACAAGAAAAGGGGAGATGTGGAAATGCCTTGGACATCACAGCCAGCATAGAAAACTGCCTTCAATAGCTGACTGATATTTTTGGTATTTGTTAACATGTATACAAAATCTGACCTGTGCTGCTGTGACACCCAAGCATGCATTTGGGTGTTACACTTAATATTTTTTTATATTGTGGTAAAATACCTGTAATGTAAAACTTACCATCATAAATTTTTCTTTTGTCTTTTTAGGGCCACAGCCGTGGCATATGGAGGTTCCCAGGCTAGGGGTCTTATCAGAGATGTAGCCACTGGCCTACGCCAGAGCCACAGCAACGCCAGATCCTTAACCCACTGAACGAGGCCAGGGATCGAACCTACAACCTCATGGTTCCTAGTCAGATTCATTAACCACTGAGCCATGATGGGAACTCCCGTAACCATTTTCAAGGGTGCAGTTGGGTGGCATTAAGTACATTCATCTTTTTGTGTAACCATCCTCACCACCCATCTCCAGAACATTTTCATCTTTCCCAAACTGGAACTCCATACCTCTTGAACACTAAAGCTCCATTTCTCCCTCGCCCGACCCCTGGTAATCACCAGTTTACTTCTTGTCTCTAGGAATTTAGCTCCTCTAAGGGCCTCACGCTAAGTAGAATGTTATAGTATTTGTCTCTGTGATTATTTCCCTTTACAGAATGTCTTTAAGGTTCTTCGTGGTGCAGCATGTGCCAGAATGTCCTTCCCTTTTATGGTTGAATAACGTCCCATCAAGTGTCTGTACCACACCCGTTTATCCACTCCTGTTGATGGACACGTGGGTTGCTTCCATCCTTCAGTTATTAGGAATAAGGCTGCTCTGAGCTGAGTGTATGTAAACACTTAATATTTTGATACTAATGATGATCTCTTCAAAATCTGGTAGCAAACCAACTGCTTTATGGCAACAGGTAATGAAATGCCAATTTCCTAAAGGGAACTCATTTGCTCCTTTGACAAACATTCACTATCTATAATAGGGTGCCAGGTGCTGGGGGCCGTGTGTTGGCATCCAGGGCGAACCCTCAGGCTGGCCTAGAGCCTTCAGTCACCTGGGGAGGCAGGTGCTAAACCTGTGAACATAACCGATCAGCGTTTAATGATTCCTTACAATCAGTGCTGGGAGGGAAGAGAGCAGATGCACTGAGAGGGCACTGACAGGTGACCTGGTGGTGGGGGCTTCCTGACAAAGCGACATTTGTGTTGAGGCCTGAGGATGAGAGGCAGCCAGGCAGGGAAAAGACTCTCAGGTGAGGACACAAAGGCACGTTCTGGTGAACTCTTTCCAGCGCTCCTTTTCCAAATCCGTTCTGGCTGTGTTTCTGGTTGTTCAGTGACTTGAGTTTCTAGCATTCCAGCAGCTCAGTTTTGGTTTATGAATTGAGCATAAAACCATGGCTATTGACATGCTTTGCCACGGACTTTGGAACTGCAGCATCTCAGATGAGCACCTTTCTTCTCCAGGCTGCACACAACCCAGCCCTGTCTGAGGGCTTGGGGCCCCTGGGAGTCCCTAACAAGGATGCTTGCTCAGGGCGGTGATAAGGAGAAGAGCTAAACAACCAAACAGAGAGGATGGCTTGGCCAGCTGATGTTAGTCTCTGCCCTTAGCTTCCTCAGTGCGTGAGCAATGGGCTCATGAATGGAGCCATTGTGAAGGTGGGGATGGAGGCCCTGCATGGGCCCCAAAGCATGGACTCCCTCTCACCCAGGCTGATTGGCTACTGTGCTGCTGGAAGTCACAAAGCTGAGCTCCTTGAGCAGACCGGAAAGGCAGTGGGGACACGTCTATCCCCAAGGCTCCTTCCAGTCTTGGGCAGGGTGGGGATTCACGCTCACTGGGGCTGATGCTTATCCCGGACATGGGGTCCTTTCTGCCCACAAGACCTTTGTCATTAGACCATCCACAGGCTCGTGGAGTGTCTACAACATGGGATCATACACAACAAACATCTCCTTAGACCAAAGACTCACTTTATGGCAAAGGGGGTGTGGCTGAGGGCACATGACCATGAGATCACTGATTCTACCCCCTACTTTACCATTCAGAAGTTGACACAATAGTGGGAAAGCCTTTTAACATAACAGCAGAGTCACCAGCACGAAGGTGAAACTCTGTGTGGATGAGGCTTTAGGCGAAGGTCAAAACATGGCTCTGGGAAGTAGGCGTGGCTTTGCCCAGCATCCTGTCCATTGTCACCACTGACCTGGGGAATCTGTGTTGTCCATCCCCACAGTTTTAGAAATCCTGGTTCCCAGAGGTGGCTGCTTCTCCATATCATTTCTGTCAGCTGATGGGAATGGCCTTGTCATAAAACCTGCACTGCCCTCCACGTTGGGGGCCCATAGGCAATGACCGACGGATAAAAGGGTATAAAAGGCAATATCTTTTGAATCAAGCTTGCAGGGTAAACCCACAGTTCTGTTGGTGCCTAGAGCTCCCCCCACCTCCTGCGGAGACTGGACTGTGCGAGACAACAGCCTTGCTCAGCTCCTTTCTCTCCCTGCCATGCTTTACCTCCTCCCTCTGTACCGGCTTTTCCCGTGAGACACTCCCTCGGCCAATCCTGAACGTCTGAATCTCTGACTGAGGCTCCGATGATCCTCTCCCTCGTTTAGTCCTTGAGCACGAGGAGCAGGCATTCTCTTTACTACGCCAGGAACAGATATAAGAACGCTGGTGAATGAAGCTGCTGGAAGGCAGAATTGTTAGAGCTGAAGGGCCCCTTAGAGGACATGATTTATTCAAGACCGTCTCTTATTTTTACTCTTTTTAATGGGAGCATAATGCATGCACAGAAAAACACACTGAGATATACAGCTTGCTGAATTTTCACAAAAACATTGTAGAAAGGAAAGAGATAGGGTACAAGGTGTCAGAGACTCTTCTGTAACTCAGCCCATCGTCATATCTAGGTGAGGATTTGGGACATCACCTAGAATAGGAGGAGAGAACTGGATGTGGGTAAGATTAGGAATTTCTGTAGCAATGAACATAAATCTGGCAAAGTCATTTTTCTTCCCCCCTGAGTTTTCCTAGGTATATCAATTTCCCTCCTTTCCTCCAGTTTTGGTGACCAGCTTAAGCCATCCCAACCCCGTACAGAGAAGAGGAGAGATTTTTGCCTCCAGTATGTTCATTCCAATAATAAATTCTGAAGCCCTTGATTGATTTGATTTGGGTTAAATATCACTAAATGATAGCAAAATCACTTTGCCATCAGGTTCAATCTGGAACAAAATGGTAGCTAATAAACCTTCTACAGGTGTACCTTTTGTAATTTTTAACAGCTTGCAATGATATTTTGCATATGGTTCTTATAAGGACACATGATCACACCAAAAGTAGTCCACAATTTAGAGAATCACTGATGATACTGGGAAAAATGTAAAAATAATTACGGCTCCTTTGATATTAATGCATATTGTCATAATGACTGCCATTACTGGCTCTGAGGCCACATCCCATAATGAGCCATTTTTGGGGACTGAGTGTTGCATGGAGGTGCCAGAGATACTGTCCCTATTAATGGATGTGGAGTTCTAAGCTGTAACAATGGCCAGACTGTATTATTCTGTGAGCAAATTCTGCTGAATTCACAGACAGGTGACATTGTGTGGGCACTAATGTCTGCGGAGTGCTCTGTTGCAATAAGTCTGCTATTATCTTTAACACAATAATGCTGAATGTGCCCTTATCAGCAGGTGCTGTGAGCTGAGCTTGGACTTAACTCTTCGGGGTCTGATTTAAGATGCTCCTTACAGCCCTATCCCAACTCCAGAAATTCCCTTTCTTGTTTTTTCTTTTTTCTTCCTTTTTTTTTTTTTCCTTTTTTGTCTTTTGTCTTTTGAGGGCTGTACTTGCAGCATATGGAGGTTCCCAGGCTAGGGATCAAATCAGAGCTGTAGCCGCTGGCCTACACCACAGCCACAGGAACATGGGATCCGCGCCAAGTCTGTGAGCTACACCACAGCTCACGGCAATGCCAGATCCTTAACCCACTGAGCAGGGCCTGGGATTGAACCTGCGTCCTCATGGTTCCTAGTCGGATTTGTTTCTGCTGCGCCACGACAGGAACTGTCCATTCTTTTCTTTTCTTTTTTCTTTTCTTACTGCATTCAGTCCCTCCTTTCTTCCTTGGGGTTTCTATAATGAGCCCCTTCCGCATCCAACTTCCTCTTTATTGGCAAAGGCATGTTTTGCTCACTGCAAGAGATTGTTGACCTGTCTTCATCCTCGGAGTCTAAGGGGGTTGTGTCCTTGTGCTTTGCCTGTGTCTCCCCCATCCCATCCCTCAGCCTCCAAGAGCTCCTCATGGCAAGATCATTTCTCCCCAAATACTGCATTCTCTAAGCAACAGTGACTGCTCCTGGTAGAAAAGGGACATTAGACATCACCGCTGATTGGTCCCGGACACAGTATGCTGGTCCCAGAGAGGGGCCTGTGAGGCAGGAGAAAAACCCAGGTTCTCATCGGCCTTTCGCACGTGAATGCGACAAGGGCACACCAGTGCACAAATGAGACACTTTCCGTGCCTGGAGGGGAGAAGGCCAGCCGGGGTGAAGGCAGGGTGCTTGGATTAATTTCCTTCTCCTCCATCATCTGCCTGCAGATGATCCACTTTAGGGATTAGGCTGGGGAGGGCCGCCGCCTTTGGTCTGCCCCACCGCGCCACCATCAGTCGGTCGCCTCCCTCGCCCTTGGTGCCTGCAGAGCCTGGGACGATGCAGGGAGAGACTCCAGAAGGTGAATCTGCTGCATCCCTGCTCAGCCTTTCTGTCAACTGCAGAGGCCATTTAAGCAAAACACTTAATTACTTTTCTTTTTCCCTGCCACCCCTGGGAAAGTCTGAGCCAGTCAGATAATGAGCTTAGAGGGCGAGCAGCCCAGGTGCCCATCTAAGAAGCGACCCCACCCCATCCCAGCGCGGGAGGCGGGGGCAGCAGGGGGAGGGGAGAGGGCGGAGTCAACAGGCCAATTTGCTTCCTAGTAGTTCACCGGGTAGGTGGGGAATTCCTTGAACATTCAAGAGCTTCTTTTTTTTTTTTTTTTTTTTTTAATTTTATTTTCCCACTGTACAGCAAGGGGGTCAGGTTATCCTTACATGTATACATTACAATTACAGTTTTCCCCCACCATTTCTTCTGTTGCAACATGAGTGTCTAGACATAGTTCTCAATGCTATTCAGTGGGATCTCCTTGTAAATCTATTCTAGGTTGTGTCTGATAAGCCCAAGCTCCTGATTCACAGGTTCGTCAGCCAGGTCCCCAGCTCGGTTTGGAAGTGGAAGCACCTTCGCTAGGATGGTCTTTGGAAAGAGCCCTGGCTGGGCACACCCAGGCTGCACTGCCATTGCCGCTGCAGGTTTCCCACTAATAAAATGAAGCCCTTGGGCTTGGAGGGTCTCCGAGGTACCTTTAAATTCTTTTCTTTTTTTTTTTTTAGGGCCACACCCATTGCCTATGAAAGTTCTCAGGCTAGGAGTCGAATGGGAGCTGCAGCTGTGACCCACACCACATCTCAGGGCAATGCCGGATCCTTAACTCATTGAATGAGGCAAGGGCTTGAACTCACATCCTCACAAATACTAGTTGGGTTCTTAACCCACTGAGCCACAACGTGAATGCCTACCTTTAAATTCTGTAATGCTGAAATAACTGCTTTGGGTGCAGTGGAGGCAGGAAGATGGGGCCTCCTCCAGGTTGGTGGCAGGCCTGCCTCAGGGGGTTGCTGGAACAGGTAATTGAGGTCTTGCCTGAAGAGAAGCAATCTGTCAAATGCGAGAGAGGAATTGCTGAGCCCTCAAGGTAAGAGAAGGCTCTGGCCTTCGGAGAAGCCTGGAATCTCAGAGAGCGGACATCTGTCACCCTGGCTGCAGAGGACGCTGGCTGGCCTGTCCCTGGCTGAGCTCACTGGGTGCTGCGCTTTGACACTTTTTGCCTCAGTGGGTCTCCTGTGCTCTATCCCTGTGTTTCTCCTGCTTGGCCCTGGCATCTGCCCTGTGCCAGCCCCACAAGGACTGAGGCCACACAGACCCTGCCTGGCCCTGCCAGCCAGCCATCACAGGGCCCATTGCATGAGTGGAATGTCACCCACCAACACTTTCACCCATCTTTCTTTCTCTTTCTCTCTCTCTCTCTCTCTTTTTTTTTTTTTTTTTTTTTTTTGCTTTTTAGGACAGCACCTGCAGCATATGGAATTTCCCAGGTTAGGGGTCAAATCAGAGTTGTAGCCACTGGCCTACACCACAGCCACAGCAATGCGGGGTCCAAGCTGCATCTGTGACCTACACCACAGCTCATGGCAACACTGGATCCTTAACCCACTGAGGGGGACCAAGGATTGAACATGCATCCTCATGGATGCTAGTCAGATTCGTTTCCTCTGAGCCATGATAGGAACTCCTGGCCTCACCTTTCCCGGTCTGATATTACCATCTTGCCTCTGTCTGGGTCGTGACTCTGTGCTGCCCCCTGGTCCCTGAGGGAGACCCAGGGGCTAAGACAGGTGGGGGATGGGAGGCCACCACACCCTAGTGGAAGCCAGACTAAGGGATTGAAAAGTTGCTCCATTTCATTCATTCATCCAATCAGTGCCTCATAGGAGCCTGAGGCGCTGGGGTCACAGCACTGAACACACGGGGAGAAACTGCTGCTTAGACCGGTGCTTGGCGGAGCAGATGGGTGTTATTTATTTACGCAAATAAATAAATAAATAAATAAAAGATAAACGCAATGAATAAGTTAAAAAAATTACTTAAAATAAAAAGAGGAAGTGTGTGAGATGGTCCCTTCCCTTGGCCTTAGTGACTGGTTCAGAGCAGAGCACCTAGCCCAGACTGGCCGGTTGGATGGCTTTCTGGCCCTTTTCTCCTGGAGCTGTCAGGACAGACTGGCCCATCCCTGGGGTTGCTAAGTGTTGGGGTGCAGGTCCCGGGCTCCAGCAGACATCCTGCCTGTCGGGTAACTCACTCCTTCTGAGGCGGAGTCAGACAGATCCTGACAGGAGGATTTGGATCGGATCCGGCTCTGCCCAAAGCCCCTGCCCCTTGGACCCAATGTCACTTCCCAGCCAGCAAACCAGTTTAAACTCCTTGAAGTCAGCCTCTGTCCCTTGTGTCCGGTGGTGGGGGGTAGGGGGGGGGGTCTCTGTCCTGACAATGCGGCCAAGGGTTCAAAAGGCCACGCGGTGGACTTGCCTGCAGGGCAGAGGCTAACCAGGTGGGTCTCTGAGCCGCTGGTCACAGATGCTGGCCGTCCTCGTGGGCCAGCTCTCTAGATAAACCTGACTAAGCAACCCCTGGATTTGGGACTATTCTTAGCTGCCTGGAGTTGCACGACGGAGGCCAGCCTGGGCAGGACCAGACAGGGTCACCTCCCCACCTCATCCTGCCACAGCCTCTGACGCAGCTTGGAGATCTGGGGCAGGTAGGGTTGCAACCAGAGAAGCCGGGTGAGGGCATCAGGTTCCACCCGTGTCCCAGGAGGTGGCCATTGGGTGACCCAGGAGGTGGCATCCTGCGGGTCAGCGGGGCTGGGGACGGGGAGTTCCCTGGAAGATGACGAAAGCCACCAAGGGGAACTGCCATGGGCTTGAGGGTGACGGGCCAGCATCTGGGGAATGCAGATGAAGTCATGAGAGACCAGGGCACTGCAAGCAGTTGCTAAAACAAACTGACTAATTCTGCTGGATGAGGTTTCTCTGGCTTGGAGCTGTTTTCAAAGGGCCAGCCACACACACACAAACACTGCAGCATCTGAAAGACACCAGAGCAGAGCCCAAGACGCAGGGAGCTCCAGAGTCCCGCTCCATGTTTTCACACTTCTTCCAGGTCTGTGTGCAGACAGGCAGTTCAGCTCCTCTCTGTGCTCTTCCCTGCTTGGGTGGATGCATGAGTCAGACTTGGAAGGGCCCTGGTCATCTCCCTGCACCCCAGCCAGGCAGATGATGCTCCAGTGGTAATCCCTGGTTACCTATGCTGAGGTTAGGACTTCACAGAGCCCTGCGGTATTTGTGCACCAAAGGTCTTGCTCTCAATCCCATGCATTTAAATCATTGCCTCCTTGCTCGCTCCTATTTCAGATTCCTTTTGTGCTGAAGACGACTTACTTTTAACACCAACCCTGAACCTTCCTTCCAGTTGTATACTTCCTTCCAATTGTATCACAGAGTGTGAAGGAGACGGACTCAGCAAACCTCATTAAACGCGGTGCCACCCATTTGGAAGTTGTAGCATTTGACAGATGCTGAAATGAGATTTACTTGTTGCTCAGATAATTATAGATAGTGCACATTAACCAGACTAAACACATTTGCAGGAAGGGCGAATTTAAAGCGTTCAAGAGAAAAACTGTTTTAAACACCCTTGAGCACTTTAAAAACGTCACAGTGCACCCAAACAGTGGGTGCCAGGTCCACATAAATTGTCTGGATTCACAAAGGCAGATTTTTGAGGATATGTGGAGGCAGCGGCTGTTCATCCTATGTTTTATTTACTGCAATAAAACTACCTAAAAGCCCTATCATTCACCCTTTATGCTAATTTCCTTTGGCCTTCTCCCATAATTGATCTGAAAAAGAATGTTTTACCTTATAGCTTTGCACTCCAATGCAGTGTGTGTGTATATATATATATATGTATGTATAATACATATATTCTTGGTGCGATAATTGGATTCTGCTTTCTAAACCAGATAAAGAAGATGTTGTCCAAATCCTTTGCACACTTCCTGTGGTTGGGACACAGAGTGCAGGAAGGGGAAGTTCTGAGGCTCAGAAGTATATGGGCCTTTTTTTTCCCCCTGGAAGAGTGGTTTTTATTCTCCCAGCTCTGGTGCTTTTAGGTCCCCATTCCTGATCCTGGGAAGGTGAGCAAACCCAGGCTCTAGTGTGTGGGTGAAGGGAGTGCCAGCTGCTGTAACAGAAAAATCCCCCCATTGTAACTGCCTCATGTGCCACAAGTTTACGTCACGGGAAAGTTCAAGGCTGACATTCCGGCCAGGCGGCTCTCCTCCACGGTGTGGTTGGAAGGCATGGCTTTCCTCATCACTGGCTCCACCAGTTCAGTGTGTGGCTCTCAAGACAGTTCCCAGGTCCACTCATTCCAGTCACTGGAAGAGAAAAGAACACAGAGGGTCCCATGTGATTTGTGATCCAGCCCTGTGACTGGCGAGGATCAGCTCTGCACACTTTCCACTGACCAGAGCGGGAGTGATGCTGGACCAAGGCCACACCTCCCTGCAAGGAGGTGTGTAGGGGGGTAGCTTAGCTGCGTGCCAGGGTGAACCTGCAGTAAGAGTTTCTGCCTTCTGTGGCCACAGTCAAGAGGCTTTTGACTCTGGGCTGTGGCCAGACTCTCACTCCCAAGTACATGGCGTACTTGTTGGGGCGGGCTTCAAGAGAGGGTATTAAATTCATTTCCTTTGTTTGCTACTGAGTTTTGCTCATCTCATTGGCTTCTAGATTGGAATTCAACATCTTAAAATCTTAGTCTATAATAACATCTTAGAAAAAAAAAAGAGTCTATAGCAAAAGAAATCGACCTGACGCTATTTTCCTGTAAGTCATCTGAAAATGATGCTGCACACCAAGATGTTTCAATGTCTGAAACAGGATCAAGACCTCTCTCTCTCTCTCTCTCCCTCCCTCCCTTGCTCTCCCACACCGCCCCCCGCCCCCAGACCTGCAAACCCTGTAGCAGTGACTCCTTCAGGACAGGGAGCCTCGTGTCCACCCCAGCTTCCTTACCCGCACTGGTGAGTCAACCCCACCCTCGGGGAGATGTGGGAAAAAGTCTGCAGCCCACAACCTAGTAGCTGTGACATTTTGGCACCTTGTTTACCTCCTGAGGTTAAATTATTCTGTAAATTATTTCCCTCGGTCCCTCATTCTGTGAAGATGGGGTTAATAATTCCCCTCTCACGGACGCTGTAGGGTGATGGCAGATACTGAAGGAGAAATCAGCCACCACAGAGCCTGACATCCGAGGGACGAGCAATCCATCACTACCAGCCTCCTGCCTGCCTGTCTCCACGCGCAGAAAGGTAACCGCCGGGCCTTTGTCAGGGTGGTGGGGCCTCTGGGAGGGGAGCGCCTCTCCTCCCCACCCCCACATCTCCTGAAGACCCAACTGCGGTGAGAGTTCTTTCCATTCAGGCAGAAATCTGAGGGTCTGAGGGCGAGGAGGGAGTGGGAGCCAGACAAAGGCACAATTACCCCCACATGACTGCCTACTAAGAATTCTGGCTGCAGAAAAGGCTTTTCTGCAGTGTGTTTTTTGCTAATTCTGCCCCAAGAACCCAAGAGGGAAGGCCTTCAGTCAACAGGACCGCCCCCATCCCATTGTCCAGTGGAATTCAACTCAGCTCACCTCCGGCATTTTCTATGCTCCATCTCTTCTCTCGAGTTTTTGGCTTGGTTTATCAGTGGCTCTCTGCTCCAGGCAGCACCGTTTCTGGTGATCAAGCCCAGCTAACCCTAGCATACTTCACACACACACACACACACACACACACACACACACACACCTCCTCTCAAAGGAGGGTAGGTGGTATATTCTGTTTTCCAGGTGAAGCCTCAGTACAAGAGGGAAGAAGATGAAAATTACTTCCCCCACCGCTCTCCCAACCTAGGTTTATGAGAATCGATTATAATCCTTAAATCTTCACATTCTTACATAGGCTTATTCCTTACTTAGCTCTGGTATCCCAGTTGGAGCCAGCCAGAGAGAAAAACCTTTACGTTGACGATACCACACAACTATACACCCGCCAGGATGATATTCCGGATAAATCAGCAAAAGCCCTGACTGTTTCCATAGTAATCCTAAAGATCAACAGAAGAAATTGCTTGAAGTGGATGGATAAAAATCTTAGAATAATCCTGCCCAAGCCCTCTAGAAGTCTTTCATGATGTCTCCATATACTTGAGCCTTTCACCCAAGGCAGATTCCAAAGCATCGCCAACATGAATGTGCTGTGCTGGTGGGAGGGAGCATGGTGGTTACAAGAGGGCTTAGACTTGAGGATGTCTTTTTGAAGAGTGTTGGGAGAAAAAGTCCTGTGGATGCTAACTGGAATTCTGGGGAAAGGTTTTTTGTTTTGGGTTTTGCATTTTAGGGCTGCACCTGAAGCTTATGGAAGTTTCCAGTCTAGGGGTTGAATTGGAGCTGCAGCTGCCAGTCAAGCAATGCGAGGTGGAGCCACATCTGCAAATTACACCACAGTCCGTGATAACGATGGATCCTTAACCCACTGAGCAAGGCCAGGAATCGAACCCATGTCCTCATGGATACTAGTCGGGTTCATTACAGCTGAGCCACAATGGGAACCCCCATGGGGAAAGGCTTTAGGTGAGTTTCAATGGGATGCAGATACAGTCACTTTTCTCACTCTGTTGAAAATGTCAGGGCAAGCAAAATGACCCAGTTGGCCAGGTCAGCCTCGACCCAGGTAGAAACGCGTCCAGTGGGCTGAATTGGAATGGGTTCTGGTGCCTGTAGGCTGCCCTGGGAGAGGTGTGGTCTGGCAGGCGTGGGTGCAAAGTCACTGGCACTGTGGACTGGTAGTGGGTGGGGGATTTTCATGGACAAGATAGAGTGTGACCACCGCAGAGTCAAGACCAGAGGTGGACTTGGTTGGTGCTTATCCCATCACTTGACAGTAAAATAACAAAAAGAAACTAAATGTGGAGGATACTTCTGACTGATAACCAAATTCTGTTCTCATTATCTGTGTTAAAAAAAAAAAGGCATATATATTTTTTTAAATTGAGGTAGAATTGACACACAATAAAAGTGCACACCCTGGGAGTTCCCGTGGTGGCTCATCGGGTTAAAAACCTGACTGGTATCCATAAGGATGCAGGTTTGGTCCCTGGCCCCACTCAGGGGGTTAAGGTTCCAGTGTTGTTGTGAGTTGTATTGTAGGTTTCAAATGTGGCTCATATCCTGCGTTGCTGTGGCTGTGGCGTAGGCTTGCAGCTGCAGCTCCACTTTGACCCCAGCCTGGGAATTTCCACATGCCCTGCAAAAGGCCCTAAAATAGAAAAAAAAAAAAAAAAAGTGCACATCTTAAAAGTGTACAAGTTACTAATTTTGTCATATGTCTACACACATGAAAGCATCATCACAATCAAGATAGAGACGATATCCATGACCCCCCAAAGTGTCCTTGTATCCCTTTGTTTATTTTATTTTTCATTTTTATTTTTTATGATCACGCCCGAGGCATATGAAAGTTCCCATGGTAGGTGGCAAATTGAAGCTGCAGCCGCTGGCCTACACCACAGCCACAGTGACACAGGATCCCAATCCCCATCTGTGACCTATACCGAAGCTTATGGCGACACTGGATCCTTAACCCACTGAACGAGGCCAGGGATCAAACCTGTGTCCTCATGGATACCAGTTAGGTTTGTTACCACTGAGCCACAGAGGGAACTCCCCCTTGTATCCCTTTGTAATTCCCCCATCTCTGTCCCTCTCTGCCTTAGCCTCTCTTCCCCAGGCAACCACAAATCTGCTTTTTGTTACAATATATCAGTTTGCATCTTCTAGAATTTTACCTAAATAGAATCCTACTATATATAGTCTTTTTAGTTTGGCTTCTTTCACTCAGTGTAGTTATTCTGAGGTTCATCTATGCTGTTTGTGTATTACATGAGTTCATTTTTATTGATGAGTGGTATTTCATCAGATATGTATTATGCAATGTGTTTATCTATTCAATTTTTGCTGGACATTTGGCGGTTTCCAGGTTTGGGATATTACAAATAAAGTTGCAGTCAACATTCATATATAAGTTTGTGTATGACCCATGCTTTATTTTTTGATGGGTAACTATCTAGAAATAGAAAGAGTGGATCATACAGTAGGTATATATTTAACTTTCCAAGAAACTGACAAGCTGTCCCCACTTGATTGTACCGTTTTAGATTCCTACGTTAGCAATGTATGAGAGTTCTAGTTCCTCCACATCTTCACTGACAATTGCTGACATCTATCTTTGCCATTTTAGGCATCCAACACAAAGATGTTTTGGGGTATCGTGCACGTTCCTAATGACTAATGACATTGAGCAAGTTTGCATGTGCTTATTTGCCATCTGTCTGTATGCATTAGCACCTGTTCAAATCTCTTGTTCCATGTCTTTCAGGTGTTGGTTTTCTCATTAGTGGGGGTTGAAAGTCTATATATTCATGATGCAAGACCTTTATCAAAATTATGCCTTGCAAATATCTTGTGACTTGTCTTTAATCCTTTTAACAATGGATGTGTACCCATTCTGCAGCCACTCTTGTGGCTGGGTATGGCCACGTGACTGAGCCCTTACTCATGGAATGTGAGTAGAAGTGAAGTGTGCTCCTTCCGGGTTCAGTCCTTAAAGTTATGTGTGTGTTTCTCTGGACTCTCTTTCATGTTCTCAAGCCAATGCTCAGCTTTGATCATGCTGCTGAGAACAGTGCCTGGGGATCAGAATGACCTGCACTGTGGGCTCACTCTCCTTTACACTGTTGCGTGGTGGAGAAAGAAACCTCTGTTTGCTTTTAAACCACTGAATTTTGGGGTCTCTGTTAGCCCTTAACAACTTAGCTCTTCTCCTAATACACTAAGAAACTCTTCCTTCCTTCCTCACTTCTTTGTTTATTTATTTATTTTGTATTTTTGTCTTTTTAGGGCTGAACCTGTGACATATGGAGGTTTCTAGGCTAGGGGTCTAATCAGAGCTGCAGCTGCCCACCTACACTGCAGCCACAGCAACGCCAGATCTGAGCCACATCTGTGACCTATACCACAACTCACAGCAACGCCGGATCCTTAACCCACTGAGCAAGGCCAGGGATTGAACCCACAGCCTCATGGTTCCTAGTCGGATTCATTTCGGCTGTGCCACAACGGGAACTCCTCACTTCTTTGTTTAAATTCCAACAGAAGCTTAAGTTGGCTGGCCTGAAGATGAATTCATTTTTCTAGATAAGAGAATAAAAATTCCTTGAACAACTAGTAAGACACTGTGCTATGCATCTGTCTTAAAAAGAGGAATCAAACACAATTCTTGCTCTTGAGAAACGGACCCAATGACAGCCTTTTGTTTTAGGTTTGTCTCTAGCCAGTCTGGAATTATAAAGTGATTCAGCAGTTTAGGGACAAGATTTTGCTGAGCTTCAAAGAAGCCAGAAAAATGCAGAAATTTGGCAGCAAACTGGTGCTTTTCTCAAAATGAAACTGAACTTGCCTCCTTCACCTGCTGAATGAGAAATTCTCCTTGTCTTGGTACCTGCAGCCTTGTTTGTATTCGAGCTGAATCTTCCCAGATTAAGTGAAATCATGTGGGTGCCAATTATTCGGGTTCTTATAATGGGCCATAGACTCTTTTTTTTTATTTTAAAGTTTTATTGCAGTACAGTTGATGTACAATGTTGTAGTCACTTCTGCTGTATAACAAGTGAATCGGTTATACACTGAGTACACATTCATTTTTTGATTCTTTTCCCATGTATTGGGTAGAGTTCCCTGTGCTACACGCCATCCTGCCATTGCATATACAATAGTGTACAGACTGGGTCTTAGACTCTTTTTTTTTTTTTTTTTTTTTTGTCTTTTGTCTTTTTTTGTTGTTGTTGTTGTTGTTGTTGTTGCTATTTCTTGGGCCGCTCCCGCGGCATATGGAGGTTCCCAGGCTAGGGGTTGAATCGGAGCTGTAGCCACCGGCCTACGCCAGAGCCACAGCAACGCGGGATCCGAGCCGCGTCTGCAACCTACACCACAGCTCACGGCAACGCCGGATCGTTAACCCACTGAGCAAGGGCAGGGACCGAACCTGCAACCTCATGGTTCCTAGTCGGATTCGTTAACCACTGCGCCGAGACGGGAACTCCTGGGCCTTAGACTCTTGATGTAAGTCAACATATTTACTTCTCTCGAGGTCCTAACTGATGTTGACAGATGAGGAAACAGAGTCAGAGAGGATAACTAACTTGGCCATGACCAATGGAGCCAGGCAGAGAGGGAGGTAAGTTTGAAACCAGCCCTGTCACCAGGGCCAGGCCGCCTCCTGAAAGCTCTGTTGCCTCCCAGGGGAGCAGCTTTGCACTTGGATTATTCAGAGTATTGCCCTGGGCTTTTGCTTTTCATGGGAAAAATAACCTCACAGACTCTGGTTCTGCTCCCACAGCCTCCTCAGCCCCAGGCTCAAGACCAGCCTCTATTACTCAGAAGAACTTAAGAAACTCCGTTCTTCTTCACATTCAAGCATCAGCACGTCCGACTTTTGTTTTCAACCCAGAATCTGTCCTGTGTTCACAGAACCAAAATCCAGCTTCATTATGAAAATGGAAATGAGATCTGGTCCCTGGAAAATATCTCAGGTCCCAAGTCCCCACTTCAGCACAGTTGGACGTTCAAGTTTTCTGGTTGGATGTGTCGAAGGTCTGTCGCCTTGCTAAGGGCTTTTGGTCCTGCCAACCAGGGCCAAATGAAGGAGACTCTTTCTTTTTCTTGTTGTTCCAGATCAGATAACGTTGCCTGATTAGTTCCTCTGCCATGAATTCACACCACATGTACCCACACGCCAGCCCTCCGCTAAAAGGCCATCAGCTATATTGCTTCCTGCACAATCATTCATATTTTGCCTCACGCCTTCCCTTCTCCACCTCTGTTTCCGGCTCCTCCTCGTGAAGTGGCAAAATGCTTGCAAAGAAAATGTGTCAACAGGTGAAATTTATAGGAGTTTCCTGGCCCACACAGCAACGTGAACCACAGGCGTCCCCAAAGGAGAGATTTGATTACGCAGGTACTTACCCTCTTGAATGTGCCCTGATTCATTCTCATGTGAGTTCTCTAGAGAAACCAGTTATCTTTTGGCTGGAATCAGAGTGTGGAGCTCCCGTTTGGGAAGAGTGGCTTTGATGAATGCCAGCTGGGATTATTTAGTTGCGGTTACAGAAAACCCAACCCAAACTGGCTTCATCACGAAGGGACCCTATTGAGTCAGAAGCTGAAAAAGAGGATGCTAACTACAGACACAGCTCCATTAACCAGGCTCGGGCTTATCAGTGACTCCTGCCAGTTTTTAAAAACTTTATTCCTTTGTTCAGTCTTCCATTCTGTTGACTCCAGCCTTGGCTTTTATGGGTTCCAGAGGGGCCCCTGCTAACCCACTCATTCTCTTATGTTTTTGGTCAAGGGTTATGAGTGACAGTCCCTTCCCCAGAAGATGTGGTGAAAAGATGCATTTCATTGTCTTTGACTCGGTCACGTATGATCTACAAAGGCTAAAGGACAGGGGAAATGAGACATGCTGATGGCTTAGGCCTGGGTCCCCAGCTCCACCCCTGGGGCTGGGTGTGGAGTCGATTTCACCAGACTGCATGGAAATCAGGTACAGTGACCACAAGAGCCCTGGCAGTATTCAGTGCAGTGCGTGTTGCCTTATCAGAAGTGGGGTGTAGGTGTCACGTAACTTCTTTTCCTCCATGGCATAAGCCAGCTTTGTACCTTGAAAATAGCCAAAACCTGCCCACGTGTAATCAGCCTTTATATACCAAGCTAGGCTGACTTGGAGAGAAGGTTACTGAGTGATTTAACTTCCAGGAGTGAGGCCTGTTTGCCAAAATTTTGATGCAAGTATGTCAGCAAAGGGAACACGCCAAAGTTCCTCAAAATATACAACAGGATTGCTTTATATTCCTTTATTTTTTTAAATACAGGGATTTATTCATCTTTATTTTTTAAAAATATGGAGTTCCCGTCGTGGCGCAGTGGTTAACGAATCCGACTAGGAACCATGAGGTTGCGGGTTCGGTCCCTGCCCTTGCTTAGTGGGTTAATGATCCGGCGTTGCCGTGAGCTGTGGTGTAGGTTGCAGATGTGGCTCGGATCCTGCGTTGCTGTGGCTCTGGCGTAGGCCAGCGGCTACAGCTCCGATTCGACCCCTAGCCTGGGAACCTCCATATGCCGCGGGAGCGGCCGAAAGAAATAGAAAAAAGACAAAAAAAAAAAATTTTATTGCGGTATAGTTGATTTGCGAGGTTGTATTAATTTCTGCTGCACCGCAGTTATATGTATACACATCTCCCCTCCCATAGAGGTCATCACAGAACATCGAGTAGCGTCCCTGACCATCCATTCCACATCCCATGGTGTGCATGTGTCATTCCAGGCTCCCAGTCCTCCCTCCCCATTCGGTACCATAGGTTCATTTTCAAAGCATGAAGATCCTCCACCGGTTTGGTATCAACGTCTATGGCAAAAAGCCTTTCTTACTGGTTTCCCTGGGTTTTTGTTCTTTGTTTTGTGATATTTTCGTTATAAAGACCTCTGTAGCCTGATCGGGCTGGTTCTGGAGGGAATAGAAGAGTTTATGGCAGAAACGTGGGAGGTCCTCGAAAGGGTTTCAACTGCATTGTGATACACACACCAAAAGATGTTCTCCTCTAACGATCTTTCAGTCTCTCTGCTTCTTCACACGTCTTTCTAAATAAACAGCTGGAATTAGGTGATTCATTCTTCTTACCAGCTTTCAGTGTTAAATATTCATCTTTTCATCCATCGAACAGTTGTTACTAGTTTTGCACTTTCTTCAAACACGTTATAGTTGGTCGTGTAACAGACCCTCTCTAAGCACATCATATGCATTATCTCGTTTATCTTTCATAAGTGCTCTGTGACGTAGAGACTATTATCATTATTCAAATAGTATGGAAGATGAAACAGACCTAAAAGAGGTTAAATATCTTGCCCAAGGTCACACAGTTTGAGCCAAAGATTTTAAAGCCACACTGGCACAGGGAACTATATCCAACCACTTGTGATAGAACATGATGGAAGTTAATGTGAGAAAAAGAATGTGTGTGTGTGTGTGTGTGTGTGTGTGTGTGTGTATATACATGAATATGCATGACTGGGTCACCTTGCTGTACAGCAGAAATTGACAGAACATTGTAAATCAACTATGCTTTAATTAAAAAAGTAAAACCATACCTACATAAAGAAAATGAAGGAGTTCCCGTCGTGGCGCAGTGGTTAATGAATCCAACTAGGAACCATGAGGTTGCGGGTTCCATCCCTGGCCTTGCTCAGTGGGTTAAGGATCCAGTGTTGCCATGAGCTGTGGTGTAGGTTGCAGATGCAGCTCGGATCCCGCATTGCTGTGGCTGTGGTGTAGGCCAGAAGCTATAGCTCCAATTGGACTGCTAGCCTGGGAACCTCCATATGCCGCAGGTGCAGCCCTAAGAACACAAAAGAGAAAAAAAAAAAAAAAGGGAAATGGATGCCACCACTAACTGCCCAAGAAGCATGGGATGGATGATGGATGGATGGGTGGATGGATGGATGAATGGATGGATGCCAGATGGTGGCAGGTGGCTGTTTTCATGTAGCAGCCACTGGCAAAAGAGAGGTGTGTGGAGATCATTCTCCTCAAAGGCTGTGCATTTCTCTGCAGCTGGAAGGGCAGTGAATTGATCCAAAACAGGACCAAGAGCTTGAGAGAATTATGACAGCTCCATCAAACTCCCCTAAGTTAATCTGAATAAAAATGCATAAGCACCCTCCAGTGTTGACAAGGTGTGACCTCCACAGAGGCTAAAGCCGGGGGATCAGAGCTGAGCTAATAGGGCTGTTACATTCCTGAGATGCATGAAGTAGAGGAAATAACCTTTACATTGGTCACATCTGCCTACGCTGAAACTATGATTGAAACGACTCCAAATGTGATGCAAATAAAGGGATGTCCCAAGTTATAAATACCTAATTGATGACAGCCCATAAATATGAAGGATTGGTTGGGTACTGGCTTCCTTCACATACCCTTGCTCCCCTTGTCACACGCAATCTTCTCAGCAAACACCTGGGGTGTTTGGGCCATTGAAGACCTGTTGTCTCCTGGATTACCAAAGGAACATGGTGGACTCAATGGCTAGGACTCCTTCCACTCCCTCTTCTCCCAGCTTATAGTCAATTCAAGCTGGGATACACCTGTTCTCACACATCCTGTTTCATTTCCTTCTTCCCCCTACATCTTCCAACTCTTGTCAAATTAGATCAGAAAAAAAATTAATATTAGATTTTCTACCAAGAGTTTGATGCTGTGGAATTAGAGAGGGAATAGGACTGTGCCTGGCCCTTGCTGAGATGAAAATCTAAAGCAGAAAAGCATTTATCTCTATGCATGTCTAGCTAAATACTCCTCAAAAAATGACACAGGTGGGGCACTCGGATCTGACTCAAAAGAAAGTTATCATGAGAAAAAGCCAGTTTTACATATTATTTTCTTCTTGCCTTTGTTCTCTCTTCCTCGATCTCTCTCTTCCTTTTGCACCATTTTACAATGTCTGGTCTGTTGCCGTGCTTTCTAGGACTCTGTTCTATTTTGTAGTTACAGGCTGGTATGGAAAATGTGTGCATGCTGGCTGGGGCCCCTTTGTCTCCCATTTAGCTTTTGCTCAGCCTGTGAAATCAGATATTCACCAGAAAGGGCTAAGAGCACAGCACGCGCTAGCAAATGCACAGAGAAGCCGATCATCTCTTTCCCTCCCTCTGTGCTTCCTTTTCCTGACTCTCCAACATAGCAGCCCGTGTTTTTCTGCAGCTCTGGCAGGATCAAAGGTCAGGCGAAAACCACTCGGCTTCCATTTCTATTATGAAATAATTGTCATATCTGCATGATAATACACATATGTATGCCAGTGAAATTATCTGCCTCCTAAACATCCCTTCACACCCGGGAGAAGATGATGAATGTACCAGATGCGTCCGCGTCGCGATGAGCTCACAGAGCTGGGCGGAGTAGGACAGCTTGCCAGCTCTTCGGGTGGCTCTGTCTGGAGAATGCGTCACCTGGGCAGCTCCAGCTGTACCACCCGATACTGGTTCTAATATGTCCCACGGGAAAAAGGCAGGGCCCTACCTAAGAGGCCCGCTGTTCAGCCTCTGGCAGGAGAGCACTTCCTAGAGTATCCGCTCTGCCCCGCGAGCCTCTGGGGGTCATGAACATGCTGCGGATGAGCCCAGGCTTCCCAGCCCTGGTGCCATGCGTTTCTCGGAGGCTAGGGCTTCTGCTTTATCCTTCACATTTGCTCCTTGAAATATTTCCCCAAACGTGTTCTTGGGCGTGGGCCAGGTCTTAGCCTAAAACCCAAATAATCCGCTTTTCCCGAAGATCAGCAACAGACTGGGGTTTGAAATCAGGGCTGGAAGCGGAGAGAGGAGAGAAAAAGCTCCCTGTGGACCAAGCAGAGGGCCTGTTCCGGCTCCCCTCCAGCAGCGGGTGGAGCACCGTGGGCCTCAGCGGACCCCACACCACGCTGGAACCGCGTGACGATGCCGGGGCTTGAAGGGGAGCTGCCAGCCTACCTGGCTTGCCTTGCAGTTGGCAGCGTGGGAGCTCGGCTCCTCCTCCCACAGCCTTTGTGTTCTTGAGCTGGACTGGACTGGCTGGATCTAGGATCAGACACCACCCCCGCCCCCGATGTCCTTTTGTCTTAACAAGCAGTGCCTGGGGCGGAGGAAGCTGAGGGAAGTGTGGAGCAGAAGTTTTAAATAGAACCCTCATGCAGGCTTTCCCCGGATTGGATCCCAGACAGCATCGGTTGGTCCGCAGTTGGACTGCCCTATAAGAATGACTGTCTAAGGGGCACAGGAGGTGGCTGATAAAAGAAGCTGTGTGGTACAGGCAATGGGAAGGAGAGAGGTTGATTTGTTTTGCATTCCTCAGTGTGATGATGCTAAGTGGGGCGGGGGCGGGGCGGGGGTAGGGGGGCCTCATGCTGTGTCATGAGGCCTGAGTGGTGAGGTTCGCTCTCTAATTTGGGCTGAATTTGGATTAGGATCCCCGGGTGTGTGTTTGTGTGTTTGTTTATCTGCCAGCTGTGGCAGTCAGTCCAGAGCAGGGGCCAGGCCCCGGGCAAGATGGAATGTCTTGGTGTGGAAATTTCTCGTCTCAGCTGATATCTATGTTTATGGCCATCTTGATTTGTGTTACCGGTTGGCTTTTCTGTGAGCCTGGAATACATGCAAACCGTCCGATTCAGAGTGAAACCTCAGAAGATTTAATCAGATTCATTCTGAAACTGGTTGTATTTTTCACTCTAACAATAAATCTAACAAGTTCAAGGGATGCTTTTTGAATTCATGAGTTTTCCTTTCCTCTTTTTTGGTGTTGGTCAGCAAAACCCACCACTGTAGAGACCTCAGGCATTTTTAAGTATTGGGGGCCATTTCTTCTATCTCAGTGGCCAGCTCTCCCTATGGGGCTAATGTTTCCCAAAAAATTTTCCAAAGAATTTGGTACGTCACGTCAAAAGAGTTATTATACGTAGGTTACATATACTTTTCTTTATTGCACTTCACAGTTACTGTGTTTTTACAACTTGGAAGTTTGTGACAATTCTGAGTCAAATGAGTCTTTTGGTGCCATTTTTCCAGGGGTGTTTGCTCACTACATGCCTCTTGTGTCACATTTTGAGAATCCTCAAAATATTTCAAATTTTTCCATTTTCATGTTTTTGGGTTTGTTTTTTAAATAATTTTTGGCCATGCCCATGGATGTGAAAGCTCCCAGGCCAGGGATTGAACCCGAGTCACAGCAGTGACCCAAGCCACTGCAGCAACAATGCCAGATCCTTAACCTGTTGCACCACGAGATAATGCCTCATTATCATGTTGGGGATGGTGATTGGTGATCTTTGATGTTACTACTGCAAATCTCTGAAGGCTCAGATGATGGTTAGCATTTTTTAGCAATAAAGTATTTTTATTTTATTTATTTATTTATTTTTTGTCTTTTGTTTTTATAGGGCCACACCCACGGCATATGGAGTTTCCCAGGCTAGGGGTCTAATTTGAGCTGTAGCCGTCGGCCTACACCAGAGCCACAGCAACATAGGATCCGAGCCAAGTCTGTGACCTACACCACAGCTCATGACAACCCTGGATCCTTAACCCACTGAGCGAGGCTAGGGATCAAACCCGAATCCTCGTGGTTCCTAGTTGGATTCGTTAACCACTTGCCATGACGGGAACTCCAATAAAGTATTTTTAAACTAAGATATGTGCATTATTGTTTTTAGACATAATGCGATTGCCCACTTAATAGACCATGGTATAGTGTAAGCATAGCTCTTCTAAGTGCTGGAAACCAACAGATTCATGGGACTCCCTTTATTGCGATATTTGCTTTATTGTAGTGGTCTGGCAGTGAACCTGCAGTATCTCTGAGATAGGCCTATAAATGCATTTTTCTCATTACATTCCAATTTTTCAAAACCAATATCCTATTATAGGATAAATATTAAACTTTAAGATGAACAGCGGCAAATGCAAATTAGCCCAGTTAGGGGGCTATTTACTTTCATAATCTTCTGAAAACAACATTTGTGAAGGTAGAGGGGAAAAAAATAGGTAGAAATAATTGATCTAAGATCAAACACATGCCAAAGACTAAAACATAATTTCTCTGAAAGACGTTATTTGGAAAAACTCAAAACATCTGGTTTCTGTTATAAAATATACACGTAGAAAGAGTAGCGGGTCTTTGAGACATCAGCTTTTATATTTCTGGAATTTTATAATTGCTCTGTCCCTGTCTCTTTAAACACAAAGTGGAACTTGTGTTTTTTACTGCTTACGTTGGCGGCCGTTGTTGGGGAGGGGCAGTGAGGTTGGGGGCACGTGCCGTAGGTGGCATTAGAGGAGCCCTATGTGATTTCTTTTCTTACTTTTCATATCTCAATTCCCTGGCCGTTCAATTTAGTTCCTGAGGTGCTGACAGCTGGTAATACGCAAAACTGCAATCCACTTTTCCAAAGTTATTGATATTTCCTAACTGAGGTTTAATGGTGTGACTTGGCTTAGGTGAAAATGTGCCAAGGTCTCGGGTCTCCTGTGTTTCACCCCGGTTTGTTATAGTTCCAGAAACCTACTGCCAGGGGCTGGAAGTCACGTGGCTGCCTGGTCCTCCCGGGGCAAATGGATATCAGTTACCTATTACTTTCCAAATGCTTCTCCACAGACCAACAGCGGGACCCAGCAGCGATTCCTTCTTTGAGGCTGTTTATTTGTCCCATTTACAAAAGCTGGTGAGCCTGAGAGATTGAAAAATCCAATTCTGCAAAATTAAGAGCAGCTCTCACATTCTAGAAAATAGTCCTAATTTATTTTAGCAAAAGCTATTAGGAGAAGAAAAAAAAAAGTCAATATATCCGGGACTAAAGAGTCGTGATGGTGCATATGACATTGTGAATGTCCTATACATTACGGATTGTGAAGTTTATGTTACCACCAAAAAAAAGTTAACAGAATGCATATGACATTGTGAATGTCCTATACATTACGGATTGTGAAGTTTATGTTACCACCAAAAAAAAGTTAACAGAAAAAGTTTCTCTTACTCTAGTGGCCAAGAATGTTGGTGTTGATTATGATTGCAGCTCTGTGGTTTCGAATGAGGTGGAGGGAACAGCGAGTGGAGATCGGGGGGGTAACACCCCAAATCTGGTGTTAATTTATGGCTGGCACTAAATTTTATTGATGGCAAGTCGTAGATAATTTGAATATTCTTCTTAGTATGGTGATTTCTTAGCAATAAGGATTTAACCATTGCGGTGGTCACTGTGAATAAAACAGCTTAAGGTCCATACTTTATAGTAATTTGTCATTTGGGGAGACACAAAGCCAGCCGCACATATTGCCTATTGTAGGCTGCCCATTTACCTCTTCCCGACACGTGTAGCGTAACGTTCATGAAATGATGACAAACTTTGTTCCTTTGAATGAAAAGGTCATTAAGTCAGAGAAAAAGTAAAGACAGAAAATGTAGTTCAACTGTGGAGAGCTGGTCAACACGTAGCTATTGGGAGACATTACGAGGGAGGAATTAGGATGCATCTGAACATTTCTGAGTTCTCTTATTTGGGATTCATCTAGTCCTCGGTCCTTCTTGCTCCTGTGAATGTCCGGGATACTGTAGCATCTATTTTATCCAATACATTCCAACCATAATGACTGTGCTGAAAACTGTGAGTTGCCTTCTTAAAAGAACATGGTTTCAATTAAATTAAAAATCTATTTGTTGGGCATGTACCATCTGCAAGGCCCTGTGTAAGATGCTGCGGGAGAAGAGAGAGATGAGTACAGCCCAGACTCTGTCCTCAAGGAACCAGAAATTTGTGGAAAGGGCAGGGGCCCAATGAACCATCAGATTCTAATAAAAGAGAGTGTTAAATGCTGCGGGTGAATGTAGCCTGGAGATTCACAGAGGAGAGCGAAAGAGAACGAGGGCTAGCTTTTTGTTGTGAGGTTGTGGGGTGCGGGGGGTTGGTCCTTTTATAAAGGAAGAATGGGTAAGAATTTGGCAAACTGAAAGCGTGTTTCAGGTGGCAGCATTGAAATGATAAGGCAACGGCACAGAATAGCTAATGCCCAGGTGCTGGGCAAATGCTGTAATTTTAGGTTGGCTGGGAGAAGGTTGTTTGTAGGAGAGCAATGAGAGTTAAGATTAGAAATGTAGATTGATCCTAAATGTCAGGACGAGGCACGTTGTGTTTCGTGCAGAAAGCCCTGGGAAGACACTGACAGCTTCTGGGGAGGCAGTGAAATGTTCCAAGTCATGCTTCACTGATGGTGAGGACCAAACGGAGATGGTTTGGGAAGAGCCTGCAGAGAGGAAGCTGGTAGAATGCCCTGTGAGGCAGAGAGAGCAGAAGGAACGGGGACCTGGGCCAGGCTGGTGGCAGCAGGGAAAAAAAGCGAAGAGGCAGAACCTACGTCTGATTTGGCAACTGATCGGGTACAGGTGGGTTAGAGAGAGTTCTGGAAAAAAGGCAACATGAACGTGTCCAGGCTTCCTCTCCTGAGCCAATGCTTGCTGATGCCAGCAGGCACTCCAGGCTGGAGGGAATGAGGATGGCCCCATCTCTGGTCGATTCTGAGGCTGATGCAGGATTTCTCCTCTGTGTGCTTGATAAGAGCCTGGAGTTCGTGGGAAGAGCCTAGGTGAGGCAAAAAAGTAAGTTGCATCCTGGTCTGCAGGGTCAGGGTGTTCTTGTTGGTATAAACAGAAGAGAGGACTCCTGGGTTTTGGTCTGGCTTATAAAAGGCTTGGAAGTCATAACTCATAGACCCACAGACAGAAAAAAGCTTAACAAACTGAAAATTGGGAGTTCCTGTCGGCAGTAACGAACCCAACTAGTATCCCTGAGGCTGTGAATTCCATCCCCGGCTTCACTCAGTGGGCTAAGGATCCAGTGTTGCTGTGAGCTTCGGTGTAGGTCGCAGATGTGGCTTGGATCTGGCATTGCTGTGACTGTGGTGTAGGCCAGCAGCTTTAGCTCCAATTGGACCCCTAGCCTGGGAACCTCCATATGCAATGGGTGAGGCCCTAAAGTGACAAACAAACAAACAAAAAACTTACGTGTAAGAAGAGAGTTAAAGATTGTCTTGGGATGTGCAAGGTAAGAGCTAATGAAATGGTCTTGAATTAAAAGAGGTGAGCTGTAGAGAAATCCTAACAATGGCTATATTTTTCAAGTTCGTAATTCAAATTATTATTCAAATATAACATCCATTGTTTTAGCAACAGCATCTTCTAGAACATTTCATTCCCGTGCTCTTTTAATTCTATCTTGTTTTCCCCCATTTCCATATGTTCTAAGAGACCTCGATCCTGCCTTCCGTGGTTATTTTCTGGAATATAATCTTCGAGATTGTCAATGAAGTGCTATAATCATAACAGTAAAAACAAATTATATTTGCGTGGTGCTTTAACTTCTGTGTGCATTGGACACTCACCATAGGGAAGCAGGTAATGCTACGCTCATTTCATAAATGGGGTCCAGAGTTACTGTGTGCTTATGATGGCTGCTGAGCTAGTAAGATGCTATTGAGGAGAAGCAGCAAAAGGTAAAGGGCTAATTTAACACGGCCAGAGTGGCCATGGACCCAAGGTGCTGACCCCAAGGAAGCCAGGGCTGAGAGTGGAAAGCAGGCAACAGAAAGTGGGTTTTATAATTCATGGCAAGGCTGCTCCCTTCCGTGTGAGAAGTGAAATAGTTGATAACATCTGTCAAAGATGTTGAATTAGAATATTTGCCTTTAGCACTAATATATAGACACCAAATACCCAGGTGAGTTGAAAAAGACACCCAAGATTAACTTTTTTTTTTTTTTTTTTTTTTTGCTTTTTAAGGCCACACCTGTGGTATATGGAAGTTCCCAGGCTAGGGGTCAAATTGAAGGTATAACTGCTGGCCTACACTCCAGCCACAGCAACGCCAGATCCAAGCTGCATCTTCTATCTACACTGCAGCTCATGGCAATGCTGGATCCTTAATCCGCTGAGTGAGGCCAGGGCTCGAACCCGCATCCTAAAGGGAACTCCTCAAGTTTAACTTTTAAAGGAAATAACCAAGAGACAGTTACATAATTCTAGGGTTCTTTGCCCAAATCATGCATATAAAAGACAGACTAGGAATTCCTATCATGGCTCAGCAGAAACGAATCTGACTCGCATCCATGAGGATGCAGGTTCAATCCCTGGCATCACTCAGTGAGTTAAAGATCTGGCATTGCTGTGAGCTATGATGTAGGGAGCGGCTACAGCTCCGAATTGACCCATACCTTGGGAACATCTACATGCTTCAGGTTTAACCCTTTGAAAAAAAATAAAATAAAAAGACAGACTAGACTCTTGGAGGAAGTTTTGAACTTGATTTCCTTGGTGAAAACTATCCTGATTTTTTTTCCATCCCAGACCTTACTGAGAAGGAGGGATAGATGGGGGTGGAGGGTGTCACCCCCAAGGTCCATGGTGTCTTTACCGTCTGACCTTTGCCTTCCAGGCTCAGAAATTGAGAGTGAAAGAGACTGGGCCTGAGGGCTGCTCTGAGCTGGACACAAAAGAGTGGAGCAGACCTGCAGTCCCTTTGTTGGAGCCAAGGAGACATGAATGTTTCCTGCTGAGTGCATGGGGACCACATGGCAGCAGGGCCAGCCCGAAACCACGCTGGACTTGGAAGAGCAGGGCCCATCAGCCAAGAGCCTGTGTACAGCAGAGGTGGGAACCAGGGCCCATGTGGGGACATTAGCCAGAGGACGAAAGTGCACGGCCTACCCACAAGGCTGTCACAGCTGGGCTCTTGGGGAAACTCTCAAGAAGGCCTACAAGGGAGCCAACTCTAGAGTTTGTCAAATTAGAAGCAAAGCCAGCTTCTAGTTTCTGACTTGGGTCATGTAAGATGACCAAGAATTTCCATCATGTAGAAATGACCAGTCCTGCTGCATTTTTATCCCGAGGTGGGAGGGAAGGGCTCCCCCACCCTAATTTTAAAAAGACAGGGAGTTCCCGTCATGGTGCAGCGGAAATGAATCCGACTAGAAACCATGAGGTTGCAGGTTCGATCCCTGGCCTTGCTCAGAGGGTTAGGATCTGGCATTGCTGTGAGCTGTGGTGTAGGTCGCAGATGCAGCTCAGATCCGGTGTTGCTGTGGCTGTGGCGTAGGCCAGTGGCTACAGCTCTGGTTTGATCCCTAGCCTGGGAACCTCCATATGCTGCAGGTGTGGCCTTAAAAAGCCTAAAAATAAAAATAAAAATAAAAGGACATTGTGGAATTCCTGCTGTGGTGCAGTGGATAAAGGATCTGGCATTGCCGTGGCTGTGGCATAGGTTACAGCTACAGCTCAGATTTGATTCCTGGCCCAGGAACTTTCCTATGTTGTGGGTGCAGCCCCCCAAAAATAAATAAATAAAAAATAAAAAAGGACATTGGGAGAATTTTAAAATTTTATCTTGAGTCCTGTTTATACTTGAAACCTGTTTATACTTTAAATTGTTCATCTTCATCATAAAATGAACCCTCATGAACCCACCATGTGCCTGAAGAAATAGCGCATGCTTCAAATCCTGAAGTTCCCTGTAGCCTTCCCCAATCCCACCATTCACTCTGCTACCAGTTGATCAATATCCTGTTATTTGGTTTAATTGCATTACCTTTACTTTACAGTTCTGTTTATAGGTTAGTATTCTATAATGTGTTGCTCGATTTGAACTTTATTAAATGATATCAAACTATATTATGTGTTTTTCTAGGACTTGCTTGTGTCAATGGCTATTAAGCTGCTAAGATTCATCCACATTGAAGCTCACAGCTCTGATTTCTTCTTCTTCACTGCCGTACAGGAGAGTCCGTTGTGCAAATGTATAATGATGTGTTTACCAATTTTCCTGTCAATGGATACTTGGATTACTGGTGTTTTTGCTGTTATATTATTTGCACTGTCCTAATCATGTTTAAAGGAGTCCATTTGCAAGAGTTCACTTAGGGTACATTCCTAGGAATGGGATTACTGAGTTGTATGGTATCAGTTTTTAATTTTCTCCGAATTGTTTTCCAAAGTGTTGATTGTCACTTCTTCGGTGTCCACCTTGCCAGCAGTGGGGAAGAAAGAAACACAGAAAAGAACGTCCTTGATGCATCAATTTCCAAAGCCGTTATTAAGAGTCTCCCAGGGAGCAGGTTCCATGGCTTCATGAACCATCCTGATGCTAGTTTGGGTTCTTATGGAGGAAGTTCTCCCTAATACCTCCTGCTATAATTTGAGCACCTCCCTCCTTTTAAAATGATTCTTTATTTATTAGTCATCAGCATCCTCTGAGCAGTCCAGTTTTTACTTTTTAGCCTTCATTCTGACTTTGTCCTGTCAGGAGATATATCACAGTTGAAAGGTCTTTCAGATAATATCATGTTCTAGTGTATAACTTGAGATTTAAAGACCTGACATGCTTCAAATCCACATTTAAGAACTTTGAATGATTGCATTCCGTGTATGTAGTGCTTTATAACATAGATAGCCCAGTCTATCCTCCAGAAGTCACGTTTTCTTCCCTTTATTAATTATCCTGTCTGTGCTCTCTGTGGCAGGCTGAATAATGGCCCACAGGTTTGGGGGGATGTTATTCCAGCAGAAACACTGCCACTTGGATTGAAAGGGACAGAGAGAGGACGAAATAAAATAAGGTCAGTGGATTCCCCAAATTTTATAGGTAGGAGACAGGCTGATAAATGTACTCAGCTGCAAACATGTAGTCTCCTTTAAGACAAAGGATGACTTCAAGGGTGGCGCTGTTGGCTAAGAGCCACAGAGAACCATCCTCAAGTCCTGAAATGTCATGGAGTTGCCTGGTTGCATTTTGACTTTGGTTGAGATCCAGATACTCCTTTTTTCCTTTTGTTTTCACCCCCTTAAAAAAAAAATTATGGCTGCACCCGTGGCATACGGAAGTTTCCCAGGCCAGGGACTGAATCCGAGGCATAGCTGTGATTTATGCCAGAGCTGCAGCAACACCAGATCCTTTAACCCATTGTGCTGGGCCAGGGATCGAACCTGCACCTCCACAGGGATCTGAGCCACTGAAGTCAGATTCTTAACCCACTGCACCACAGTGGGAACTCCTGTTTTCACCCTTTTTGAGTGGCATGTCTATAGCCTTTACCCTCTTCATGTCCCATCATTGTGTTTTTGGAACATATAACTCATTTTCTAAATTTCACGAGTCCACAATAAGAAAAGACTTTTGCCCCAGGATGGATTATATGCAGAATTGCCTGTACGTGACTTGCATCTCCTAGATGAGATTTCGGAGCTGGTAAGACTTGGGTGAAATTTTGGACTCGATGCTGTAATGGGTTAAGACGTTTGGGAACTTTGGGATGGGGTGAGTAGCATTTTGCACATGCGATGAATGTGAATCTTGGGGGCCAGAGGATGGGTGGTAGAAGGCTGAGTAATGACCCCCTAAATATGTTCATGCCCTTATCCCCAGAACCTGTGATTGTTACTTTACATGGCAAAAGGGACTTTGCAGATGTGATTCAATTAAGGATCTTGACATAGAAGATTATTTTGGATTATCCAGGTGGGCCTGATAATCACAAGCATCTTTATCAGAGGGATGTAGGAGGAGTCAACCTCAAAGGAAGAGGCCACATGAAGCAGAGGTTGGATTGATGTGGCCATTAACCAAGGAATGTCAGCAGCCTCTAGAAGCTGAAAGAGACAAGGAACAGATTCCCCTCTGGAGCCTCCAGAAATAACCAGATTCTGCTGACACCTTACTTTGGACCCTCTGAGACTCATTTTGCTCTTCTGACCTTCAGAACTGTAAGCAATACATTTGTGTTGCTTTAAGGCATTAAGCTGGTGGGAATTTCTTACAAAGCAGCAGTAGGAAACAAATACACTATCTGTTGGGCCAGGGTCCTTAAGTGCTTTTGTGCATTCAAGAATATTAGCTAGAGCAGTTGTGTGAAAAGGAATGAGGGAGGTGAGAGTTGCTTGAGGACTATTTCATTATAATTGGTCGCTTTTCTTTTTCTCAAATGAAACAACACCCTTAGACACACTACAAAGAATAAAGTGAGTTATAAAGTCTTTTCTAAAACAAATGTTCTATAATTCAGCAGATACTACCTGGGGTAAAATACTTCAGTTTTTACTAAATATCAACCTAATTCCATTTTAAAAAAAAACAAAAAAACAACAAAAAAAAAAAACACCTCTCTCTAGAAGATCTAAGTCTTCTTAGGAAAGAAACTAACAATGACATAAAACTACCTTTATCAAAATGACAGCAAGTTCACATTACTGATATTCTTAGGAAATCCTGAGGGGGGGAAATGCTGTGGTTAAAGCTGGCAAGGTGTTTTTGATGGCACTGGTTATTTTTTTATTTTTTGTCTTTTTAGAGCTGCACCCGTGACATATGGAGGTTCCTGGGCTAGGGGTCAAATCAGAGCTGCAGCAGCTGGTCTATGCCACAGCTCACAGCAGCACCAGATCTTTAACCAACTGAGCAAGGCCAGGGATCAAACCTGTGTCCTCATGGATACCAGTCAGATTCGTTTCCACTGAGCCACAATGGGAACTCCAGCACTGGTTATTCAGAATAGGTTTGGGCAGATCTAGCAAAACAGTGATGTAAAATGTATGAGGTTTTGATTTTAGGCAGAAAATTCTTTAGACTGAGGTCTTTATTCCCATGTTTACTTTCTTCTTTTGATTGGTCAGAGATGCACGCATATCACATTTTAACTCATTTACATTTAATGTATTGATGTGGATTCTGTCACTGGAAAAGATTTGTGAATGAAGAAATTTGAAGATTGTATTTAAACAATGTATCTAGTTGTCGAGGTAACGAGCTTATTAGCTAGCATTTTTTTCCCTTAGTGTTTGAGCTTTTTTAAACTAAATAATGTTTTGCGCTGATGGTACCTCTGTCAGCCACAGACCAGTCAGGAAACCAGATGTGCAGTCGCACATGTGATGTAAGATGTGAGAGCCTGTCGAGAGGCAGTGGGACATCTTGGTCAGTAACCAGCAGAAGGCTGCCCTCTCCCTTAGTTCTAGATGTGGTGGATAGTTTCTACTGCTGTGGTAACAAATTGCCATAAAATCAGTGGCTTAAAATAACACAGATTTATTGTCTTGTAGTTCTGCAGTTTGGAAGTCCAAAATGGGTCTCACTGGATTAAAATCAAGGAGTCACCAGAGCCTTGTGCCTTTCTTTCTTTCTTTCTTTCTTTCTTTCTTTCTTTCTTTCTTTCTTTCTTTCTTTCTTTCTTTCTTTCTTTCTCTTTCTCTCTCTCTCTCTATCTCTCTCTCTCTCTCTTTCTTTCTCTCTCTCTCTCTCTCTCTCTCTTTCTTTCTCTCTCTCTCTCTCTCTCTCTTTCTTTCCTTCCTTCCTTCCTTCCTTCTCTTTGTCTTTTTCAGACTGCACCTGTGGCGTATGGAGGTTCCCAGGCTAGGAGTTGAATCAGAGCTGCAGCTGCCGGCCTACACCACAGCCACAGCAACTTGGGATCTGAGCTGCGACCTACACCACCACAGCTCAAGGCAATGCTGGATCCTTAACCCACTGAGCAAGGCCAGGAATTGAACCCTTGTCCTCATGGATACTAGTCAGGTTTGTTAATTGCTGAGCCATGACCGGAATTCCCCTTGTGCCTTTCTGAAGTCTCTGGGGGAGAATCTATTTCCTGGGGGCCACCCATATTCCTCCATCTTTAGAACTAGCAATGACTGGCTTGTCTTTCTCACATCGCATCATTCTAACATCACTTTTCTGCCACCTCTTCCACATTTAAGGATCATTTCAGGGCTCAGTCCATCTGGATAATCTAGAAAAATCTCCTTACTTTGACCCCAGCTGATTAACAACCTTAATCCCCCTGACCTCTATTGTAACATAATCACAGTTTCTGGGAATTGAGACTTGAATGTCTTTGGAAGCCATTATTTTGCTTTCCACAAAGGGTGCTGCTGGGGCTGGCAGCCACAGCCATACAGTGGGGGCTGGGCCACAGCAGGAATTAATGACCACAGATGGAGAGGCATGAACAAGATGTGTCCCTGACAGGAAGATGGTGGAGAAAGAAATGCATTGGCTCCTCACTGCAACCGTGAGGTTGATGGTTCGATTCCTGGCCTCGCTCAGCGGGTAAGGATCCAGTGTTGCTGTGAGCTGTGGTGTAGGTCACAGATGTGTCTTGGATCCCGTGTTGCTGTGGCTGTGGTGTAGGCTGGCAGCAGCAGCTCCAATTCAACCCCTTGCCTGGGAATTTCCATATGCCACAGCCCTGAAAAAGACCAAATAAATAAATATATATATAAATAAAGTTACTGTGAAGAAATTTACAGCAAATGGGAGTCAAAGGATTGCTGTCTGGGGGAACTGTCACTGTGAAATCTACATACAGATTCTTTAGCACCTTGTGCCCTCAGGCAGCAACAAGCCCCGGTGAGAAGGCTTTGGCAAGGGAAGAAGAGGGAGGCACCACGCTGATCTCGGGTTACCTTTCTCGGAATACACTTGCCTGCTTGCTTTTTGGGGGGCCCTTTCCCCCCAGCAAGACCTCATCGCCTTTACCCGCTGTGGCCTGGCCTTCGCTGGCTTACCTTAGCAATGCCGTCTCAGCAGCGGGCTGCCAGGCCGACATCAGACTCTGAGCCACTGGGGTGACTGGGTTAATGGCCCTGCATTTTCCCTGGAGGGGCAGGGACAGACAGGCCAGGCTTTGTCTCTGCCAGGAGAGCTCTGAATGCAGAACTCCACCCCAGGCAGTGTGCCTGGCAGCAGTGGCCAGCTCCGTCACCTGGCTGGGCTTGACCACCAGCCCTGCGCACGGCTGGGTGCTTTTCTGAGGGAAGGAAAATGCGTCTCTGTTCTCCTGCTTTCTTCCTGAACCCAAGTTTGGTTTGAGTTCTAGAAGCCATGCCTTTACATGGCTCCACCTCTGCTGGAATTTTGTGTGGCTCCAGCGATCTGCTCTGAGAAACCTGTGTGTCAGAAGTGAGGGAATGGTGTTGGAGTCATGTTTTCATCACTCTTTCCCCCTTTCCCACCCACCCCCGACTGTTTCCTTCTTTTTTTTTTTTTTTGGTCTTTTTAGGGCTGCACCCATAGCTTGTGGAGGTTCTCAGGGGGCTAGGGGTCAAATCAGAGCTGTAGCTGCCAGCCTACACCACAGTCACAGCAACACGGGATCCAAGCCATGTCTGTGGCCTACACCACAGCTCACAGCAACGCCGGATCCTTAACCCACTGAGAGAGGCCAGGGATCGAACCTGCAACCTCATGGTTCCTAGTCGGATTCATTTCCGCTGCACCACAATGAGCACTCCTCCTCCACTGTTTTCTGACTCAGGGACTCAGGGCGTTGATGCTGGGCATTTCCACGTGTGTTGTATCACTTTGTGGATGATGAGGGCAGAGACCACGGCACGTATTCCCCAAGCTCGATGCATCACTAAGCGTGATGGTGGTTTAGTTGCAAGAAAACTCAGAGGCTGTTATTATTATTTCCTTTATTTAAAACATGAATAAACTGAGACTCAAAAGGTTGGGTACCTCTTGGCCAAATTAGGTCCCCCACCCCACTTCACAGGCTGAATAGCCCTAATTCCCAGGATCTCAGCCCTGTGACCGAGTCTGGAGCTGGGATGTTCCCAGTGATCCTTAGGAGGTCATGAAGGTGGGCCCTGACCCAGCACGCCTGGTGTCCTTCTAAGAAGAGGAGCTGAGAACACAGGCACAGAAGGAGGACAGAGTGGGGACATGGGGCGGGGGGGGCTTCGATCTGTAAGCCAAAGAGGCCGCAGAAGGAACCCATCCTGCAGACACCTTGAACTCAGACTTCCAGCCTCCGGAACTGTGAAAAAATAGATTTCTTTCATTTAAGCCCCCAGCCTGTGGTGTTCTCTTCCAGCAAAGTAGCACAGGAACTTTCCCAAGGCTACACACCTGGCAAGCCAGACCATAGAACCTGCGTTTTTCAGTGTCAACCTCATAGTTTTTCTATTCATATGTTCTGAGTAATACATGTAAGCAGTAGTTAATATTCTGAAAGGATGTCTCTCCTTTCCTATGTATAACGTATTTACCAAATTTTGAAAGTTGTTACTCCCAAATCTGACTCTACACCACCCCGGTGTCCAGTTCCTAGTGAGCTGTGACATTTTCAAAACAACACTTACTCAAATTTTCTTTAATTAAAGGGAAAAAAACAACTATGCAAAACAGCTTTTGGTTTTTAGGGGCAGAAGGCAGGTTTCAGGAAATCAAACAAACAATAAGGTTCGGAAATTCCCCGAAGACTGGGGCTTTCTGACCCCAGAGCAGGGGCGGGCGGGCAGCCTCTCCAGAGGTAGAGCATTTTTTATTTTCCCAAAGGATTGAGAGCCCGGGGCATGGGGGAGGGCTGGGGCGGAGAGCCCCCCAGAAGAGACCTCGCAGGTGCAGCCTGCATGCTGTCCTTTCCCGACAGGAAGCCTGGGATGGAAATGGGATGAAAGGGCGGGGAGTGGACTTGGCCATCCCCCAGGCGAGCTGGGTGACTCTGCTGGTTGATCCTGATCTACTGGTTAGAAATGTTTGCCCTAGAGGATCTTACACAACAGTGTAGTTTGAGCTTTTCCAAAAGACTGACCACAATGGCAGCTCTGAGTAAGGCCTGCTCTCGCCATGTTCTCTGGCCTACAGTGGGGCCTTGTGGTAATGAATCAACACAGAGACCCCAAGCATGGGGAGCAGAATGCTTCATGTTTCAAGGCAGAACTGGCTTTTTATTTTTAATACTTGAAGACATTTGGGAGTTCCCATTGTGGTGCAGCGAGTTACAAACCCAGCTAGTATCCATGAGGATGTGGGTTCGATCCCTGGCACCACTCAGTGGGTTAAGGATCTGGCGCTGCTGTGGCTGTGGTATAGGCTGGCAGCTGCAGCTCTAATTGGACCCCTATCCTGGGAACTTCCATATGTTGCAGGTGCAGCCCTAAAAAGGAAAACAAATTATTCCATTACACACATATATAATTTTATATTTTTCATTTTTTTAAATCAAAAGTAACATTTGCCCAGTTACCTGGTTTCAACTCTAGGCACAGTTCATGGCTTATCTGAATTTTCACTGGGTAAGGGAAAGCTACTGCCTTGGTTTCTTTCTAAAATCCACCTGGGAAGGATAAGAGAATAGCAAACAACAGTTTTTGCTGCATTCATGCAGATTTCAGCCGAGGAAAAAGAAAGGATTCAATATGTGGCCAAGGTGAAAAATGTGGTGGTGGTGGCTTGAGCTCCAACCTTGCGTGGGATCAATACGCTGCTTCCCCTTCCGTCAGCCAGAGCTGACTTCTATGCTTCTTTTGTTATTTTTTCCCTTCAGCAAAGGCAGTGACCTAATGTTATTAAAATTTTAATTGATTATGCTGGATGTTCTGAAAACTGAAGCAGCCGGATTCAAACTCATTCAACCCAGTCGCCCTCCAGCCGCCATTGGATGTAAATGTGGCAGCTGTAAACACATGCTGCCACCTACAGGACAGAGTGGGGACGCGCTGCCAAACATTCTTTGAGGTGGAACTCACTCACTGGTCTCTAAGACTTTTTCTTCTACCCACTTCCCAGTGAGATTTGAGAGATCGGAATCTGTATTTATAGGAGGTTTTTTTTTTAGTTTTATTTCAGAATACAAAGTGAAACCACATGTTATGGAGGAAAAAGTATTCTTTTTTATTATTCTTTATTAAAGTGTATTTGATTTACTTTATAATGAATTTTCAAATTCTTTAAGACTCCTCGATAATAAATAGGATATAAATATTGAAAGAGGAAACAAGAGAATGATTTGTTCAACACAATGTCTGAACTGGTAAGGAAATCATTTCAAAACTGTTTTTTTTCTATCCTCGTAACAGCATGTTACTCAATAATGCTTTTCATTGTAAAAATGTCACTTTTAAAGACTGAAATCAGACTTCCCTTGCAGTGCAGCAGCTTAAGGATCTGGCGTTGTCACTGCAGTGGCCTGGGTCACTGCTGTGGCTTGTTCCTGGCTGGGAACATCCACAAAGACAAAAAAAAATTAAAAATAAAATTAAAAAAAAAGATTAAAATCATGCTCAGTAGCCTCTGGTTGAGTCCAGGAAGCAGGTAGTGGCCAGCTAACCCCTCCTTGGGTTGGTGCTCTTAGATAGCGTGTCCTGTTGGATTAAACTGTGTTCACCTGCTGAATGTTGGTCCTGAGTCTGTGCTTTGAAACGATACGGAGAGTGGATTCCCTCTCTTCACATGTAGGAGGAAGTCACCCCAGCTCCCAAGGCTTTATCCTTTAGACTGAAAAACCTGGCTTTGGAGACTGGATCCCCCACCCCCCACCCGGCCACCTGCTTCTCTGGATGTGACCAGTCCTGCCTGGATTGGTGTATTTGAGTGGCCGCAGCAGACCGTGTGAGGCTGATGGGCAGGGCCAAGCTCCACTCTGCGAACTCTGCTTTCTAATCTTTCCAACTCAGACATCAACTTGACCAGCCCAGAGGCACAGCTGGTGGGCAATAACCACCACCTCGGGGCGAGAATGGAATCCTGCACTTACCCACGGCGATCATGATGGCTCTGTGCTCATAACAGTGAATTAGGTGCACTCACACCATCAGATTAAAATCTCCTTCGAAATGCTAAAATTTAAATATGATATCTATTTGAATACCAGCTCTTATGGTGTGTCTGAGTTCTGGTTATTGTGGTATTGGGGGTTAACTCCAACCAAAATTTCCGCTGGAGCTTTTAATTATGCATAATAACCATCATACTTTGTTCTCCCGTATCTTTCATCCAAAGCTCAAAGTGCTCTTCAAGCATTATTAACTCATTAATCCTTGCAACACTCCAGGGAGGCATATGGGAGGCAAGGCCATTAGCCCATTTTCCAGACAGGGCCACAGAGGCACAGAGGATTTCAGCACCGTCTCCAAGGTTGCATAAGTCAGAGGGGGGCGGAGAACAGAGCCTACTGGTGTTCTACCCCCAGGCTGCCTCCTCCCGGGAGTGAAGGCCACTGCCAGCCGGATCTTGGGAACTGTCTCTACCTGTTTTCTGAATATCAGTGTGGAGCAACATACTGACCATCTTGCCAAAAATAGTGTCTTCTTGAAATGTAGAACATATGCTCTTTAAAGGAAAAGAGATGTATATATTAATCACCAAAATAAAATTGGGTAACACTTAGAGCCCCAAAGTCCTCAAAGTCTTTTAATATAGACCCTCACACTTTTCTTACATAGAATCAGGAAATTCCATTTGGTCAAGCAGAAATGAAACTTCAACTTCACAAGAGTTAGGATTCAGTTTGAAACTGAGAAGTACTAACATCTGTCTTTTAAGTTTGACAAACAACTTTTCTCCTTGGTTCCACTTGAATGCAAGCTGGTTTCACGTGGACTTCATTGTCGTTTCAATGAAGCCAGAGCAGGGGCCACTGTGTGATCCAGGAGGGCGTCAGAGGGGCTCATTATTGTCCACAGACCCACCGAAAGCCTGGGACCTGGGGTCAAAGGGCTCCAGAGACTGACTTGAAAGGCGGAGTAGCAAATTCAGTGGGAAGCCGTGAGTCATGGTCTTTATTTATGATTCACTAAATTATTCAACAGACTTTCATCAAGTATCTATTATATGCCAGTCCTTAGTCCTTGGTTGGGTGCGAGCAGTTCTAAGATGAATAAGACACAACGCTGACCTTTCAGGAGCTGGCAATCAGGGAGCAAAGACAAACAAACAAATAATTACTATATAAAGTAATGAGTAATCTTAGAGATATTTACAAAGTCCAATTAAAGCAAATGAGCTTGGAGTTCCTGTCATGGCTCAGTGGTTAGTGAGCTTGACTGGCATCCATGAGGACGTGGGTTTGATCCCTGGCCTTGCTCAGTGAGTTGAGGATCCGGTGTTGCCGTGAGCTGTGGTGTAGGTCGAAGACGCAGTTTGGATCCCAAGTTTCGTGGCTCTGGTGTAGGCCGGTGGCTGTAGCTCCGACTGGACCCCTAGCCTGGGAACCTCCATATGCCCTGGGTGCAGCCCTAAAAAGACAAAAAGACCAAAAAGATAAAAATAAAAAAATTTTAAAAAGGCAAATGAGCTTGAATGGCTCAGAGGGATCTTGAAGACCATATAGAGGATGGATTTGAAGGATGAAGACTTTGCTGAGGGGATGGTTGGAGCTAAACTTTCAAGGATCATCCATTTGCTGAAGGTCTGTTGGCAAATCATTTTCAGCAGCAACAGCAGCAAGTGGACACTGAATTCCTCATATGTGCAAAAGCTACTCTTCTGGGCTCCTGGGAAGCAAAGACGCTAGAAATGATTCTGGTCCTTAGGCAAATTCCCATCTGAGAAAACAGGATATACTTTCAAGGACAAGGAGCAATAACCGTGATGTCTAGTCAGCACCATTTGAGGATCAGCCAGTAAGCACGGTGGAAATCCAGAGAAAAGTGGAGAAGCTAGAATTGGGGGGGGGGGGGAATGGAAACTAAGCTGGGGCTGGGATGGGAACCTGTAATGGGAGAGAGGAATAGGAGAGATTTTAGGCAGAGGAAATAAAATGAAAAAAAAAAAAATGAGCTAGAGAGGGAGAAAGACAAGTGGGAGCATATTGTTGGACCAAACACAGGCCATCTGGCAGGAAGTCAGGGCTCCTGTAGAAGAGAGATGAGCCCCACGCTTAGACAGGGCAGGGCTTTTATGCTCAGTGACTCTGATGTCTGTATCGCCCCTCCCCCTATGGTGGCCAACCCGCCCGGCAAGCACGGGACTCCTTCCCTCCAAGCTGAACTCTCAGACCTCACCTCCAGGCTGGGAGGGGGGGCTTTGATTTTAGAGAACTGAGAGCATCCAAAGACTCTTGGGTGGGTGGGTCTAATGGGGAGATTAAGACTGGCTGCCAGGAGTTCCCTCTGTGGCTCATAGGGTTAAGGACCCCACATAGGGTCTGTGAGGTTGCAGGTTTGATCCCTGGTCTTGCTCAGTGGGTTAAGGATCCATCATTGCCACAAGCTGTGGTATAGGTTGCAGATGCGGCTCAGATTCGACCCCTGGCCCTGAGACTTTCATATACCACAGGCGCAGCTGTAGAAAGAAAATTTAAGGAAAGACTGGTTGCCAGGACACTCCAAGTAGAATCAGCTTAAATTGCTCTCTCTCACGTCAAAGTCTGGCAGCAGATGGTCTAGCGATAGCATCTGGACCCCCTGCTCCTGCTCTCACACTCCACCTTGCAAAGCTCCCATTGCCAAGACCAAGGTTTTTTTTCTTTTGTTTTTGTGTTTTAGATTTTTTCTCAAACTCCAAAGATTGTGTTTTTAATGAATACATACTTTGTTTGGGATACAAATTTTCTAGGTCAGAAAAGATATTAAAACCATCCTAATGTTTTCTTATGAGCATTTTTCCACCTGTATTTGGCTTCCGTTTTCTTGTCATATTTGGATTAGATGAGACTAGGCTGCAGTAACAAATAACATAATTTTAAACAAATAACATTTTTTTTTGTCTTTTGTCTTTTTAGGGCCTCACCTGTGGCATATGGAGGTTCCCAGGCCAGGGGTCCAATTGGAGTTATAGCTGCTGGCCTACACCACAGCCACAGCAACACCAGATCCGAGCCACATCTGTGACCTACACCACAGCTCACGGCAACTTTTGCCGGATACTTAACCCACTGATCAAGGCCAGGAATTGAACCCACAACCTCATGGTTCCGAGTTGGATTAGTTTCTGCTGTGCTACAATGGGAACTCCAAATAACAGTATTTTAATACTGCACTTGTGTATCAGAATGGGTTGACCCGATTGTCACGCCTGGCAGATCTTGCCGGAAGGTCATGCATAGACAGTGAACTCTTTTAAACTCAAAATGATAAATATCACTTCTGGTGACATTTCATGGCCAAAGCAAATGACATGGCCAAGCTAAAGGTCAAGGGGTGGGGATCACAAGCCACTGTATGTAGAAGGAGAGAACAAGCCATCAGAGAAGAGCGGCAGTGTCTCCACAAAGCCACGTTTTGACCAAGACCAAATTGCAAGTATTGTTTAAATGGGTGTTGGAGATGAAGCCTGATGTCCACACCTCTGCCAGCAGGAAGCAAGCAGAGTGGGGGGTGGGGGGAAGACACAGCCATCCTTTGAAGGAAAGATGTTGCAAACTGCATACACCTCTCCTGCTTCTCTCCTGTTTTCTAGAGTGTGGTCGAGTGGTCACACCTTGTTACGTGGGAGGGTGGGAAGTGTTGCATTTACCAGGCAGCCGTGTCCACAGCTTCCTAAGAAAGAGCAGGAAAATGGGTATTAAGGGACATCTAGCAGTCTCTGTCACCAGGAGTAAAAGGACGTTTTTAAAGAGGTGATAAGAATAGTTATTTTAAAAAACATGATATTTTAGTGGATTGAATGCTGCTAATCACTCATGAGCCTCCAGTTTCCGTAGGGCACTGGGAAAGATAAGCACAGAGCAGCCTGAAACATGGGAGAGACCCCCTGCCCACCCCCCTTTTTCAGTCTCCAGAGTTGTTAACCCATTGAGTCCCACAGCAGGTGTGCAGATGACAAAGCTATTTCATCTGTGACCTAAGGGTCTCTTGTGAACTGTTGATTGTCATTTATTTTTCTTGTATCCTGCAATCTCACTGAACTTGGGAGTTCCTGTGGTGGTGCAGCAGTAACAAACCCGACTATGAGGACGCGGGTTCGATCCCTGGCCTCACTCGTTCAGTGGGTTGGGGAATCTGGTGTTGCTGTGGCTGTGGTGTAGGCTGGCAGCTGGAGCTCCCATTCGACACCTAGGCTGGGAACTTCCATATGCTGTGGGTGCCGCCCTAAAAAGACAAAAAACAACAAACAAAAAACCCCTCACCGAACTTGTTTATTTGTTCTCATAGTTTTTTAGTGGATTCCTTAGGATTTTCCATGCATCTGGTGATGCCATCTGCAAATAGAGAGGGTTTTCCTTCTTCCTTCCACTCTGGATGCCTCTTTTTTAAGATTCTTGCTTCATTGACTTGGTTAGAAATTATAATTTCTTGAGAGACTAGCATGAGTCATAATGATAAGCTCTGTGCCTCTCCCAAGCTTTTTATCCCTAAATGCTACTGGGCTGACCTGTTATCTGGGATTGACTACTCCGTCCATTGGGGGAAAATATCTTAGGGAAGTGAGAAGAAGGGAACGTGAGAGGGGAAAAAAAACAAGAAGTGAGTGGAGAGAGAGAAACAGGAAGGAGGTAGTTGGAGGAGAAGGAAAAGGACAGAAAAAACAGAGGTGGCTCTGAGCTCTCTGCAGGCATTAGTGCCAGCAGTAAAGCCGTTTTTATGCACTGCTTGATCACCACCAGGAAAGGCAGGCAATGATGCTATAGCTTAGCAAAGGCTTCCATTTTCTTTGTGTAAAGCAGAAAAGAATCACATCCTTGCACCGGATGGGCAGCTTTGGAGAAAATAGCATCCAGGTGGCAAATGATGCAGTGTAAGTTTCTGGGTAGAAAGTGGGGATGCAGTCCTTATCAGTGCCTTCAAGCCAGGGTGGGAAGGGGATGCCTGGTTTATGTTGCTGCTCTTCCTTGGCCCCTGGTTGCCATTTGGTTGTAGGTGATGAGTAGCAATGAAGAGGTAACCAAGGGAAATACATATCAATCCAAACAGCCCTACTCCAACTGCTGCTTTTTGCCTAGGACCAGAGGTAGGCTTGAGCATTACTGATTTGTGATTAGTTGATTAGTTCATTCAATCTCTGGACGAGGATGCTTGTTTTAATTTGGTAATCTGAGGGCAGCTGGATCCAGAAAAAGATTGGTATCTGAAAAGAGTATGATTTTTCAGAGGCTTTGGGGTTCTAAGTAAATATCCTTGAAGTACGTGACTTTTTAAAGAGAATTAATCAGAAAATGTGCATGTCAGAATGTAGGCAGTGTGAGGCTGTGACCGGTACCACTTCTGGAAAACAAAAGGCAAATGGGATCCTTAAGGAAATGGGCTGGCTTAGAATTATGAATTGCCGAGCCCATTTCTTATAGTGATTAATGATGAATCACTCTTTTAACTTTGGATGAAATAATACACTGCATCTGAGGCGCTCCATTAATCATCATAAGAATTAGGCTTGTGCCAGTTTATTATTGCAGGGTCGATGTGTGCTGAACAGAGGAGCCGAATTTCAGGCAGGGGTGAACTTTAGGCAAGGGCTGGCTTAAAAGAATGCAAACATTAGGGCTCTGTTCCCTCCTGGATGGGTGAGGATATTTTGAGTGGAGGAGAAATCCTATTATATCGTCCCCCAGTTGGACTGCTCTTCCAGAAGCATAATAAACCACCAACTGCAAAGGCTTTTGGCTTTTTCTTAATTCAGGGGCACAACATAATCAATAACCAACATATATCATAACATCTGTTTTTCACTTGGCATGTTTCATGTATTCAGAAAGCAATTAACAATTACTGGACCTGGTGATTTCAGCAAGCATGAAAGGAAGCAAATTTAGCCCATTGCTCTTTGAAGAAGAAATTCAGCCTTGCCAAATTTCTGCTTTTCTAAAAACTTATTATTATAGATAATGAAAACTTGAGCTACAGGCAGCAGAAGGGAGAAACTTGGTCCATATAAACCAAAAGTCAGGGAGTTCCCTTGTGGCTCAATGGGTTAAGGATTGTCAGTGCTCTGGCTCTGGTCACTGCTGTGCCTTGGGTTTGATCCCTGCCCTGGGAACTTCTGCATGCTGTGGTTGCAGCCAAAAACAAACAAAAACCCCCCCAAGAAGTCAGGCTGGGTTCATTGTTTGGTCACAGTCAAACCTCTTGAGATGAATGGGAGGTTAGTTGTTTCAACAGATTAAAATTAAAATAGTGATATATCATATTAAGTGTGATATATATTAAAATTAAAATGTGATGATGTATATATGGTATGGATGTCTTTCTTGGTAGGCAGTGATGGGAAACCCAGGGGAATTTCATAGAGACCTTAACTCCAGTGACTTTAATGGAGTAGAAGAAAAGAGATCTATTGCATCTTAATGTTATTAGCTGTAGTAGCCTGTAAGAATCATGAATTATTCACATCATCATTTGGAAACTTGGCTTATCCTCTGCAATATGGATTTTTTTTTTTCAAATGAAAAGCATATGGGTTGTTTGAAGAAAAACCTAAGGATGGGGTCTGAATTTTAAAATTGATTTTAAGGGATATTTTTCAAATACAGATTTTCTTAAGGTAGCCTTCAATAGTATTTTTATATGCATTTTTGTTTGTTTGTTTTTGCTTTTTAAGGCCACACCTGTGGCATATGGAAGTTCCCAGGCTAGGAGTCGAATTAGAGCTACAGGTGCCAGCCTACACCACAGCCACAGCAATGCAGGATTCTTAAACAACTGAGTGAGGCCAGGGATCGAACCAGCATCCTCATGGGTACCAGTTGGGCTTGTTATTGCTGGACCACAACGGGAGCTTCCTTATGTGCATTTTCTTAATCATAGATTATTAAAAATACAACTCTTTTCATAGGACATCCTTGAACTTGTTAGGTTGGTTGGGTTTTTTTGTTGTTTTTTTTTTTTCTTTTTAGGGCTGAACCCACGGCATATAGAAGTTTCCAGGGTGGGGTCAAATCGGAGCTGTCGCTGCCTGCCTACACCACAGCCATAGCAACGCCAGATCCGAGCCGCATCTGCGACCTACACCACAGTTCAGCGCAACATCGGATCCTTAACCCAGGGATCAAACACACAACCTTATGGTTCCTAGTCAGATTCATTTCCACTGAGCCACAACGGGAATGCCAAGCCTTTTCTTTTCTTTTTTTCTTTTTTTAACTTATAAAAGGGATCTTCATACTCCAAGACATAGACATCAGCAGCTGTAAGACAGAGCACGGATGTGTGGCCCATCCTCAACCCAACCGAGCCCAGGACCTGCTGAGCCTCTTTCTACCTCCACCTCCACCTTAGTCTGTGTTAGCCTCAAGGATTCTTCTGGAAGCTGGTTATAATCCCCCCAGAAGGCTCCTTCCTCTCCCTTCATCTCAGCACTTCCTTATTCCTGGACACTGGCGGACTTTCTTCTCCAATCTGTTTGCTTCCATGAATCCTTCCTTTACTGATCCCCAGTCCAGTGGGGGACTCTGCAGCCTCTTGGTTGAGATTAGTTTAATTGAACTACATTTTATTTTATTTTATTTTTTTACTCAATGAATTTTATTACATTTATAGGTGTAAACAATCATCACAACCAGACTTTACAGCATTTCCATCCCAAACCCTCAGGGCATCCCCACACCCCACAACCTGTCTCATTCGGAAACCGTAAGTTTTTCAAGCTGTGAGTCACTATCTTGAACTACATTTTAAATATAAAGCCAGTGGCTGAATTCAAATGTGGTAGGAAAAACGGTCAATGGAACTCTCCAAAACAAACAAACAAAAAGCAAAACAGCCCACAAACAGGTCCAGGCTGGGTGGCCAGCTGTCAGTTTTAACAGCCAAATAAAAGATCTTCAAAAGGGTTGAAGAGCCGGACATGGGAAAGGAAGCTTGATATTTAGAAAGGATTTAGAGCGAAGGCTAAAGAGGCTCGGGAGCCAAACAGATAAACAATCTTGGGAACAGGCTCTGAGACCAGGCCTGGCCGGGGAGGATTAGAGATTAGGGAGCCAAGCGCCCAGCCCGGGCCTGCTCCGGGCCTCGCAGAAGGAGCTGCTGGCACCTGGGCGCAGGTGCGGGTGGCTCTGGGTCGTCACAGCCCTGGGCAAGTTGACAAGCCACCCAGGTGCAGGTGGGAGGCTTGGACCAGCTGCTCAGAGGCACTTGGCCATGTGGAGAGGCCTGATTTTGTTCCCTGTGTGCAGAAGACACAGCCATTGAAATCTTCCTGGGTCAGCTCCCAGGTTCTGTGAAGCTTAATAGGTAAAATTCAGCCTGATTCCACAATAAGGGACTGAACATGACATTGAGAAGCAAAGACTAGGCTTCTTAGCTCTGGATGCCTAGAGGTAAGCAGAGGGCCAGGTACTCAGTGCTGCTTGGATTGAATGAATGAATGAATGAGAAAATGAGCACAGCTGCCTGGTGGCATGTGATAGCATCCCTGACAGAGGACCCAGGCAATGACAGTCCCGAATCTTTGAGAAGGCTGTCTCAGAGGGATGGATGGAAGCTGGCCGAGTGCCACCCTCCCTCATTCCCCCACTTGATTGTTCCAATGGACTTCAGACACTTGGATCAGCTATGTTCTTGTTACCCTAAGGAAGCAGAACAGATGAAAACTAGAAGGATAATTTGAAACCATAAAGGCTGGGCCGCACATTAGAAAGATTGAGAAAGTATCTCGGAGTTCCCATTGTGGCACAGCAGAAATGAATCCGACTAGGAACCATGAGGTTGCAGGTTCGATCCCTGGCCTCACTCAGTGGGTTAAGGATCCAGTGTTGCCATGAGCTGTGGTGTAGGTCGAAGACGCTGCTTGGATCCTGCGTTGCTGTGGCTGTGGCATAGGCTGGCAGCTGTAGATCCAATTCGACCCCTAGCCTGGAAACTTCCAAATGTCTCAAGTGAGGCCCTAAAAAGCAAAAATAAATAAATAAATAAAAGACTGAGGGAGTTTCCGTCGTGGTGCAGTGGCTAATGAATCCGACTAGGAACCATGAGGTTGTGGGTTCGGTCCCTGCCCTTGCTCAGTGGGTTAACGATCCGGCGTTGCTGTGAGCTGTGGTGTAGGTTGCAGACACGGCTCGGATCCCGCGTTGCTGTGGCTCTGGCGTAGGCCAGCGGCTACAGCTCCGATTCGACCCCTAGCCTGGGAACCTCCATATGCCGCGGGAGCGACCCAAGAAATAGCAAAAAGACAAAAAAAATAATAATAATAAAATAAAATTTAAAAAGACTGAGAAATTATCTAAAGATCAGGTAGAATTTGGGACAGAAAACTTCCTTTGTGCTGCTGAACCCAGTGTCCTGAGATTCTCAGTCCGCGAGGACTAATCTGGAGCTGCAGATCGTCTCTTGTGAGGTGCTGTGGCCTCATCTGCCTGCGTACGCGGCTGCTCTGCGCAGCATCTCAGCTGGGAAATGTGTTTGCTGGACTGAGCCGAAATGTCATTGGAGCTGCTTTGGACATATTCCCCCACCCCTTCTTTGCAGTTTCCAGAGGGCAAATGATTGGCTTTTCCTTTGGACAGGGTGCGACTGTGATACTTCCATATTCTCTGGTTATTTATAAGCTGAAATTTAAGACTTTCCACAAATGTTTATTGCGAGCTTGCTCCATACCAGGCTCTGCTCCAGGAACTTGGGATTCATTGAGGAACAAAACAGACAGGGATTTCTGCTCTCTGGCATCTTACATTCGGTGCAGTAAAAATCTGCATGCAACACAACTCCCCCCCCCCCCCCCAAAAAAAAACCCTGCGATATTAGGTGCAAATATACATGGGTCCTTTACATCAAAAGAGCAACACTTGCCTGGTGCTTTTCTGGGCCATTCATTTCATTTTCATTGACTGCTTAGTTGATCTGTAATTCTGGTATCCAAAAGCTATAAAAGGCTCCGTGGATCTCCGTTTCAATTTATTCCAATTTCTCACTCTGCATCTTTTTCTCTCTTCCCTGTGTGTGTATTTATATCTCTTTCTACATATTTACTGCCACTGAGGTAATTTGTGTGTCCCTAACAACGTTTGGAAGAAAGGATGAAAAGGACATCTGTTATTATACTTACATTGGGAGCCTCGGTGAGACTATTAGAACTTCCGAGACAGCTTTTAAGATCTGACCAGGCTAAATATGAGTCCTAATTCAGAGGTTGTATTTTCTCCTGACTCTGGTTCCTTTCCAGTTACAACCCTCTCAGCTGGTATGTCCTGTCTCTGTTATTACAAAGCTCAGCCCTGAGTCTGGGGCTCACTGTTTATTTATTTTGTCTTTTTAGGGCCGCACGTGTGGCATATGGAGGTTCCCAGGCTAGGGGTTGAATCAGAGTTGTAGCCGCCGGCCTGAACCACAGCCACAGCAATGCCCGATCTGAGCCACATCTGTGACCTACACCAGAGCTCACGGCAATGCCGGATCCTTAACCCACTGAGTGAGGTCAGGGATCCAACCCCAGTCCTCATGGCTACTAGTCGGGTTCATAACCGCTGAGCCACAGCAGGAACTCCTGGGGCATACTGTGTAGAAGCCTTTGTTTCTTTCGTGGGCCAGGTGGCCCTGCTGAGTCAGAGGCCTGCAAGCATTTCCAGTTCAGCCCTGTGTCCAGGTCCCTCACCTCTGTGGGTTCTGAACTGCATTGCCCCGAGCAGGGAAACAGCCTTCACTGTGAGAGTAGAGAGCCAGCTCCTCACACGAGGCCTGGCTGGGGGAAGAGAGGTGAGCAGGGGGGGGTTCACTGAGCAGTGTTCTCCTTGGGGTTTCTCCCCCTTGGCTAAGGGTTGGCCTGAGTACCATTTTGGGGGGAGAGTGACTTGAGAAGTCCCGTTCGGAGTGGCTGGTGGAGGCTGTGCATCCGCAGGCTGGGGGGTAGGGAGATCCTGGGCTCACATTTTGCTTCTTCCAGTGATTTCTGTAACTTTTAACATTCGCAATATATGGAAAATACGACTACTCTTAGGGAGTTGTTTTAACGTCTAAATGAAGTAATATCCATAAACGAGCCTGGCAGCACCTGGCAGCTTTGGGGGGTGTGGTGTGCCTGCCTGGGTTAAGGACCACTCTGCCGCCCCCTCCTGCGCTCCTCTCTCCCTTTCTGAGACCCTTTTCTTAATTTCACAAGAATTCTGGACTCAAGCCCTTTCTTAGGTGGGAAACAACTCTAAGACAGGGATCCAGGATTGTGGACTCCCCCTTTCTATAATTAAAACATTGTGGAGGATTTGTGAAAGCAAGCCTGAGTTTTTTTTCTGAAGAAAATACAATAACGCAAAAGAGAACATATTCAGATATTAATATTCAGCTTTTGCTGTTTGAGAAACTAGAAAATTCACAAGCATAAAAATCACGTTATTTGTCAGAAGAATGAAATTCTCTAAGTAATGATGGTTCATCACAGAAGCAAGATGCTCTTCTCCTTGAGAAAGGCACTGTCACTTTTCCCAATAGCAGGATGATGACTTGGTGTTTTCTTTGTTGACTTCTTGGAATTTACTCTTTTGTTGTTAATTTAAAAAAATTTTTTTTCGCTGCTGCTGTGGCATATGGAAGTTCCCTGGGCCAAGGGTTGAATCCAAGCCATAGCTGTGACTTCCTCCACAGCAGCGACAACCCCGGCTTCTTAGCCCACTGTGTCACAGAGGGAACTCTGGAATTGGTTTTTGATAGACATGAATGGGTTCCATGTGTATTACCCTTCAGGTTTGGCATGAAAGGATGAAAGCACTGGGAGTGGAAAATTGCTAGGCGAATTTGTTACCATTATAATTTATTCGTTTCTAGATGGGTCCATTTCTGGTCTTCTATGCTGTCCTGTAAAAGTTTCTGCCCGGTTCTTTGCTGTTAGTAAACTTTTTAATCATTGTGGCATTAGAACATGTTTTCATATATGGGAAGATGAGTCTTCCTCCATTATCCTTTTTTGTTGTCTTTTAAAGAATATTAGCTGTTGGAGTTCCCGTCGTGGCACAGTGGTTAACGAACCCGATTAGGAACCATGAGGTTTCGGGTTCGATCCCTGGTCTTGCTCAGTGGGTTAAGGATCCAGCATTGCCATGAGCTGTGGTGTAGGTCACAGACGAGGCTTGGATCTGGCCTTGCTGTGGCTGTGTCGTAGGCCGGTGGCTACAGCTCTGACTGGACCCCTAGCCTGGGAAACTCTATATGTCGCGGGTGCAGCCCTAGAAAAAACAAAAAGACCAAAAAAAAAAAATTAGCTGTTATTTATTCATTCTATCAAATAAATCTAAAAATCATTTTTATAGGTTACAAAATATTTCCTTGAAATTTCCATTGAAGCTGTATTAAATGTATAGATATTTTGCAGAAAATTGTCACTTGTTTTGCCATAAGATCTTTCTAATTAGTAGAATCCTCTTGTAGCGAGCTCACTAAAGTTTATTTAAATAGTACTGCAGATTTCTTGCTAAATATCACCTAGGCATTTTATGGAGTTTGGTTTTTTTTTTTTTTTTTTTTTTTTGGTTGTTGTTGCTATTATGAAGAAGATTCTCCTGGTTATAATTCAAAAGGAAGGAAAGATCAGAATCTATAATCCAACCATCTAGTGGGAGCACCTATTATTATGGTGTAAAGTTTTTTGTACTATAAACACACACACACACACACATATACACACAAAGAGGTTCATATTTTTTTTCCTCTGACCATTCCTGAATTCCTAGAATAAAATCTACTTGATCACGGTGTATTAATCTTGATAATATAAGCTTGACTGAGTTTTCTAACACTTAGTGTAGCATTTCTATTGTAGATGAGAATTGTTCTATCATTTTCTCTTTTTCAGTGCTATCTTTCAAGATTTTATATCAGAGCTCAGCTAGGTTGATGAATAATAATAAATTGCAAAGCGTCCTGTTTTCAAAACCTTGGAATAATTCAAATAATTCAAATAGGCAGAGAGAGAACTCTTTCCTTAAACATTCAAAATAATTTCCAGTTAAAGCCTCGCAGGTCAACACCACATGAGGACTTCTATAATAAATTGGAAATAAGATGCTTGAGGCCTCACTTTTTTGAAGGATTTAGAGCAGAGAAAAGTAAAAGAGGGTCTAAAAAGTTCGAGAGATAAAAGAAAACTAGAACTTAATTCTAGGTTGGAAAACCTTCCCAGCCTGGAAAAGCAACAGAACCATGGACTTTGACTGACTGGGGTTTGGATCCCATCTCTTTGAGTTTCTTTTTTTAATCTGCAAAAGGAGAATAACCTGACCAAGTTCAAATAATTGATAACTGAATACGCTGTTTCTTTGGGAACCATTGGGAGGTTTTGGACACAGCACCATGTGTGGGATGCCTGGCTGGGAAAAGCAGTGAAATTTGGGGAGATCTTTCTTCCCTTTCTGCGTGGACAGCTGCCCTACCTCAGCACCTGGACTGTCAGCATTCTGGGGAGCCCGGAGGTGTGGGGCGGTGCCCATACTGGCTGCCATTCTCGGGGCAGCCCTGAGCTCTTTCGTGTGAAAAGCAGAGTGAGGCAGACGCCCCTGGGTGACTAGACTGAGAGTCTGGTTCTTGAGCACATGATGGCATTTCAGGGACTTCTAGAAATATACTGCAGGGAGGTTCGTGTGATGATGTGGAGGGCCCGAGGTGTTTGGGAGCAGCAGAACAAGAAAAGGAAATTTGGGGAGTTCCTGTCGTGGCGCAGTGGTTAACGAATCTGACTAGGAACCATGAGGTTGTGGGTTCGGTCCCTGGCCTTGCTCAGTGGGTTAAGGATCCGGTGTTGCTGAGAGCTGTGGTGTAGTTTGCAGACACGGCTCTGATCCCACGTTGCTGTGGCTCTGGCATAGGCTGGCAGCTACAGCTCCGATTAGACCCGTAGCCTAGGAATCTCCATATGCCGCGGGAGCGGCCCCAGAAATGGCAAAAAGACAAAAAAAAAAAAAAAAAAAGAAAAGAAAAGAAAAGGAAATTTGGGTTAATGTTGTAAAAGTGACCTTGTTTATGGCCACAGGCTGCTGAGCCCTGGGGACTGTCCAGATTAAACAAACATGGCTTTGAGTGGTGTTGGATGAGTCAAACTACACTGAGAGTGAAAACGAAGAAAATGATTTTGCAGGGGAGGGCGGTGGTAGGCAAAGCCAAGTGGAAAAAGCCTGCCTCAGACTTGAACTTGCTATTCAGCCTGCAGGAAGGCAGCTGCTTGTTGAGCCACCCAGAGACCCGCCCAGTCATAGCCCATCCCACACCCCATGTAGGCAAAAGAGGCAAAGGACCAACAAACAAGTTAGCTTCAGCTTGTTTTCAAGAAAGCAAGTTCTAGGGTCAGCAGACATGCAAGATATTGTCACCTGGAAGGGATGTCCCTCCTCAGGAGCCCCCACCTCCGCCCCCATCACACATCCCAGCTGGCACCATAGCAGGCCCGTCAGTGGGGGAAGGCAAGCCCTGTCTGATGAATCCAGTTTCAGAAGACAAGAGTACATGACACATTTTTGCCAATAGATGGTTCTTACAGCCTCCTCCAATCTTAATGTTTACTTTGTCTATAATTTATGCAGCAGTTGACAGTGCTAAAATTTGGAACTCTTATGCATACAAAAAGCTAAGCCACGCCAAACTGTACCTTTCATGAGCTGTCAAGTAAGGAAGAATAAGAAGAAATCAACCAAAGCACTGAAGGCCTCTGGCGTCTAAAAAACAACTGTATTTACTTTTGGCACCAAGGAGGTCAACTTTTTCTGCAAAGATCCAGGTAGTAAATGTTTTAGGCTTTGGGGGGTCCTGTCCTTGGGTTTCAAAAGCCATCGTAGGTGATAAATAGATGCACAACTGGCAGTGTTTCAGTGAAACTTTACCTATGGAAAATAAATTAGAATTTCATATAATTTCTCATGTCATGAAATATTATTCTTCTTGGGTTTCTTTTCAATCACTTGAAAATGTAAAACCCTGGAGTTCCTGTCGTGACGCAGTGGAGGGGAATCCGACTGGGAACCATGAGGTTGCAGGTTCGATCCCTGGCCTTGCTCGGTGGGTTAAGGATCTGGCATTTCCGTGAGCTGTGGTGCAGGTCACAGACAAGGCTTGGATCTGGCGTTGCTGTGGCTGTGGCGTGGGCTGGCAGCTACAGCTCCGATTAGACCCCTGGCCTGGGAACCTCCATATGCCATGGGTGCAGCCCTTAAAAAGAGAAAAAGACAAAAAAAAAAAAAAAAAAAAAAAAGAAAAGAAAAAGAAAGAAAGAAAGAAAAAGAAAATGTAAAACCCTTTTCAGCTTGCAGGCCTTAGAACACCAGGTGCCAGAGGGTAGTTTTACCCACACAAAACACTCACTTGCTTTATGAACCAATACACAGTCCTTTGCTAGGACCAAGCCCACTCAGAGGAATAAAATTAAATAACCAAAAGACCTTTACATGGATTCCTTCATAGCAAGTTGCCCAGAAAACCCTCTGAATTTTGAATTAACTGGGCTTCCTACACAAATGCTCTGAGGGAGTGTCTTTCACAGAAATGATGTAAAGAAAGACCAGATTCCTAAATAAAACCACTCTTGCAGTTAATGGATCAAAAGAAAAAAAAAATGCAACAATCAAGTTATTTTTGGTACTGATAAACTTAACATTTATCAGCAACCTAACGGCTAAGCAAATCTCTTCTGAGTAAGATGTTGAAATTCTCACCTAATACATTATTAGGTTTAAAAAAAAATGATTGCAAATGAAGCATGTATTCATCAAGAGTTTTAGAAAGACCCAGAGAATTTTTGGTATAAGAAATATCTTGCCAACATTAAAAGGAAGTGAATGAAACCTTCTTTATTTCAGCTCTCTCAAACCTCCAGATTTATCTTTTGTTTCTGTAGTTTCTAAGAATGTCTTAAGTTACTGAGTAGTCCATGCAAGTCTATATTTAAAAACAAACAAAGGAGTTCCCGTCGTGGCGCAGTGGTTAATGAATCCAACTAGGAACCATGAGGTTTCAGGTTCGATCCTTGCCCTTGCTCAGTGGGTTAAGGATCCAGCGTTGCCATGAGCTCTGGTGTAGGTCGCAGGGATCCCGAGTTGCTGTGGCTCTGGTGTAGGCCGGCAGCTACAGCTCCTATTCGACCCCTAGCCTGGGAACCTCCATATGCTGTGGGAGCGGCCCAGGAAATGGCAAAAAAACAAAAAAACAAACAAACAAAAAAAAAAACAGAAATTTACCAGTGTCTTCTTGTGAGTGTAAGAGACCCTCAGACAATACGAAAACTCTCCCTGCTCTTAAAAATTCCATGCAATTTTTGGGCTTATCATTTTCAGCCAGGGAAGGTGCATGGAAGCCAAATGCTATAAGCAACTAAAAAGGTTGTGCAACGTTTTCCCTATAGACCTTTCTGGAAGCAGCCCTTTGCAGCGGTGACCTTAAAGCAGGGATTTCCAGGGCACAGGCTTTGGCGGGATGGAGCCCTGGGCTCAAAATGCGGTTCTGATACTTACCCCTGTGTGACTTGGGACAAATTACTCTGAACCGTTAGTAAAATGGGGCTGATGATAGCTCTTTTTCACCGTCATTGTGAACCAAAATGAGACAACTGTGTGCAAAACATTTAGTACAACGTCTGGCACAGAGTAAGGGTTAGATAAATAGCAGCTTTCATTATTTCAACTATTAGATTTACTCTTTGTGTGTGTGTGTGTGTGTGTGTGTGTGTGTGTGTTGGAATATTGCTCCAGAAAGAACCACTGAAACATGTGACTTGTGGACCGTCCAGATGAATCAGACACATTCTGGGAAATAAAAGTATTGTAGAGACTTTGTAATTACGTCTGACTCCATCAGGTTTCTGCAGGAGAATCTAAACTTGAGTGAACAGATACTGTGGCCCGTGAAATCAAGGAAAGACCATGAGCATTTCAAGTACGTTTGTGGCTGACTGTCAAAGTGCGGTGTACACAGAAGCAGCAGGGCGGATCCGCGCGGAAACACGCCCGCCCGCGCGCAGAAACTAGTGCAGTGGGATGTAGGTTCTTTGGTTTACACTTGCTTAAAGCAGCACAAAATAGAAATTCTTGAAAGAGTCTAGAGGGGAAGAAAAGATGCCTGAATATGTGCAAACTATTAGAAGTGTTATCTTCCAGAAGAAAACCGGCCAGTGAAATGAAGATGCTGAAATACAATAGTAATACACAGTGGGAGGTAAAGAGTCACAATGAATTGAGACATTAAAATTCCTGTAAGTGAAAAAAAAAAAGCACAACTTGGTGGAGTTCCCACCGTGGTGCAGAGGAAATGAATCTGACTAGCATTCATAAGGACGCAGGTTCGATCCCTGGCTTTACTCAGTGGGTTGAGGATCCAGCATTGCTGTGAATTATGGTGTAGGTCACAGACGCAGCTCAGATCTGGTGTTGCCGTGGCTGTGGTGTAGGCCAGTGGCTACAGCTCTGGTTTGATCCCTAGCCTGGGAACTTCCATATGCTGACGGTTAGGCCCTAAAAAGACAAACAAAATCCCCCACAACTTGGTGAAAATCTCTTCTGAGTTTAACTATAAAACCTTCCAAAGAGCCTAAAGCCACTTTCTTCAGCAATACCTGAATCTGTTTCAGTCTAAAGCTGGTAGACACGGCTTACAAAAATGAACCAGGTAAATAAAATAAGCTGATTCGGTTCCTCTCAAGCTGTTTCTGTTATAAATACACAGCTGGGTAAGAAGAAGGACGCTACTAAAGATATGAGTGTTGTCTTGTCAAGAGCTCTGGCCACTTACTGCAAACTTCCTGATGCCGCTGAGTGGCCCCACCAGCACCCCCAGCATCACACGGGAACAGGGTGAGCACCACACATAGGATCCTGCAGCTGCTGCACCATTCGATTTTTCCAGGTGCTCAGGTGAGGAACGTGGTTTGTTAAGGATTCTGTCCAGCACATTTTTCTGGCAACCTAGCGGCTTTTGGCAAATTTGGCTTTGGGCTGCCCTTGCTTCTTACTGCATCCTATTTATCCATTTCCTCCAGCATGCAAAAACCATTGGCCTTTATTAGGAAAAACCCCGAACCAGCCAACCAAGAAGTGAAAGATCACATGAAAGCGTGAGGTTGCTCTTTTGAACTTTGAGAAGACAGTGAAAAGGATGAACCTTAGCACCAGAGGAGCTGAAATACACTTCCTGGAACCAAAGATGCTTTGGTCCAGCTTCAGCTCTTCCCAGCTCTCTGGTTTCTTTGCTGAAAAATGATGCTTGACTCTGCAATGGTTTTAAGCACAGAGAATGTCATTTTCTGTTCTCAGTGTTAATGTTTATGGTTTCCTCTGTTTTTTTTTTCTGCTTTTCATAAGCTGGTAAAAACAAGAGATGTCTAGTACATTAAAAACCTTCATAGTTTGTACCTCCCTTTAGAGGAAACATTAAAACCTTGGGAACCAAATACAATCAGTAATCTTACAACTATTGTTAAGTCACCTTTCCTGACGTAGAGTAAAAATCATTGAGAATTTTTACAAAAAAAGAAGTTGCAACAAGTGCATTTTGTGTTATTAAGCTAAAAAGTAAATGTAGTAAATAGATTTCACATTTCCCCCCAATTTTCATTTTTAACTAGGAATGTATTGGAGAAAATCTTTAATATTAAATATTTTTCAAAATAACTGGAAATATTAATTTTTTTGCTTCATTATTACATGGAAAACTTTGCTCCCCAAAATTGAATGACCCAAGATTTCTGCTGATTCAAGTCATTCTTTTGGAGTTTTTTAAGTTTCAGGTCACCTGGTGTTCATGGATAAAGCCCCACAGAGGAAGGGCCTTATGGAGGGTGAGTGACCACGGCCCTCTGGGCCAAGTCAGGGTTGGTCCCCTCTGATCTCACTTGGCCTGTTTACATGGCAGCTCTGCACTTCCTCTGAAACAGCCTGAGCTTCAGACCAGACAAAAAGAGAGCAAAAGTCACAGGAGAAGAAGCAGCTGCTTTTCCTTTTCTTTAGCTCCAAACACATTTTAAAAAAAAAATGATGTTGCATCTTAAGAGGTTTGAAAATATTTTGTTCTTGAACAGCCTCGGAGACAAAACGACTCTGACTTTCAAAGCACAAAGTTCTCCATTAAAAAAAAAAAAAAAAAAAAAAAAAAAAAAAAAAAAGACACGGATGAGAATCCATTGAAAGTCACTGAAACTTTAGTAAAACACCCAAGTGTTGAGGAACGAGCAGGACCCCTGTTCTCGGTGTTGGTTATACTTTTAGGTGCAAACCTTCCCAAAACAAGCCTCCAAAATTCACCATCACTGAGTGCTTTTTTTTTTTTTTTTAAAGTGATTTGAATGAAAGCAAAGAATAAATACATAGACGAAAGAGAGGGTTTAGGAGGGCTTCAAAGAACAGGTAGAGTACTTCATGTGTGATGCCACAGTTCATGACTGAACCCTGGAATGAGGCGAATCACTCCCAAAGCCATACCTTGGGTGGCAGGGCTGGAGTGCATCCCTTTGCTTGGAGGCTGGTGTGTGCATCTCTGGGCAAGGCCTTCACTGCTTATCAAGGGAGCATGTTGTCATATGTTTGATCCACATTCGTTATTTTCAGCAGCCCCTTTATCCTGTCCCCTTTCTAGTCCAGCTTGTCTGCTTTTCTGGGATGTGAAACTGCATCATGTTACTGTAGTTCCTCTAGACCCTTTAATGAAAGCACCAGAGTCTTGCGTTCACCGGCTTGTGAAGCCGCTTAGGACTGTGGAGTCTCCAATTCTTCTTTTCTTAAAATTCATGCAGTCATTCCTTTAGCACATAGGGAATGGCCTCTGGACGTTGGGTGTCAGACACACAAAGACAAATAAGACTCAGTCTTACTGTGATGCACTGCAGCGGAAGGATGCGTGTGTAAACACCATGCCTGGCCCTGAGCTCATGAAGTGTCTCCTACACCATCTGAGAGTGGGAGGTGGTGGCGATGGGTGGGATGGGAGGAGCAGAGAACGCCAGGGAGTGGAGGAGAGTGATGTCTGGGACGGTCCTCGGCTAATAGTAACAGCAAACACACCCAGAGCACCTCCTGTGCTCTGGGTGCTGGGCTGGGCACGGCAGGCATTTCTCATCATCTCCACATCACTCTTTGGTCGTGACTACTGTCACCTCTCAACTGATGAAGAAATGCAGGCCCAGAGAGATGAGCAACTCGCCCAAGGTCATGCACTTTTTCAAGGACAACTTCTAGAGACCTCCCCAGAAAACAAACCCTGGAGTCCTGCCTCTAACTGCTAAGCCTGGTTATCTTCCCCTTTCTTGACGTGGGTGTTGCAGACACTCAGTGTGGGTCTGCCTCCCTGAGGTGGCAGCTGCAGCCACAGATGTGACTGTGTCCGGGGAAGGGGTCAGGGCTTGGTGGGAGGTCAGATCACTGCACCGCACAGCCAGCTTCTGAGAGTCGTACCCCGAAGGCGTTACTCAAAACTAAAACTCAAAAAATTACGGAAATTCAGTTCCTCATTTTGGTGTGTCTCTTCCAGGTGAGATTTCTTTTCTCACGTAGTTCAAACCGACTGAAAAAGACATGAGTGATTTTTTTGCCCCCACCTTAAAACGCAAGAGTGAGAAGGTCACATGACAGAGGCCCACGGACTCATTCTTGGGAGTTAAAAGAAGCAGACAGGCAACAACCTCTCCACTGTCGTTTCGGTTGAGTCCCAAGGGATTTTCTAATCTAAAAGAACTCCCATTGTTTTTTTCAGGGTCCGGAGGATTTCCTATGTCGTACACAGGAAGATTTTCTGTGAGGGAATTTCAAAAAGAGATATGCAAATATCCTGGGGAGATTAATAGGAAGACAGAGCTCTGAGACACACCAAATGAAATACTGTGACAGATAATATATTTTCGTTTGATTTTTCAACAGTATATAAATGTTCTTAATTAATATTAAAACAACAATTAATGAGAAATAGCCTTGCTGGTTTGACAAATGGAGTGGAGTCCTTTTCAAGGACATTTTTTTTTTTTTTTTTTTTTGCTCTGATTCCGAATGTAAGAGAGATGACTGTGGGAGGTTTGGAAATGAATGGATGTATACAAGGAAGTGGAAATCACTAAGCTCTCGAAGCTTCCTTAGAGCCGCACTGTGAACTTCCTGGAAGTCTGTCCTGCCAGGCTAGCTGACCCTGTAGCTTGCTCTCACTTTGCTCTTTTTCTTTATACAAACGTACATGTAGTAAGGGAACAAAATTATTTTTTACATTATAGTTTTACATTAATTATTTATTACTTTTTTACATTATTGTTTTACAAGATTGGAATATTTTGTACATCCAAATTATGTATATTTTGATAGGCATAAAGTCTATCATGTTTGTATCCAACAGAACTGAGAGCATTAAAGCATTATTAAAATAACCACATCAGTGGTATTAATCTGAGGGGCTTTGTTTTTTGGGTTTTTTTGGTTTTTTGCATTGCAAGAGCCAGCAGTCCTGATTGATTTAACTGAGCGCTAGGGAAATATCACTCTTTTGCATGGCTGGATCCAAGGATTCAAAAAATATTATCATCACTTTCTCGCTCTCTTCCTCTCAATTTTTTTTTTTTTTTAATGGCCACACCTGAGCACACGGAAGTTCCCTGGCAGGGGATCAAACCCGTGCCTTGGCAGTGACCAGAGAGGTTACAGTTGGATTCTTATCTTAACCCACTGCATCACAGCAGGCCCTCCTTTTCCTCTTACTTTTCAGAGCAGCTTTTTCTGCTTTTTGTTTGCACGTCAGGTTTACTCTCTTCCTGACTCATACTTTTCTTTAAATTACCGACAAGCCTTGAGTTGATATTCCTACCATTTATGACCCCAAAAGGGAAAAGACAGTCTTTCCTTTTGAATCCGAGAGGTGGCACAGCTGGGGGTACACATGCATCCTGAGCCAACCACTGGGCCCTGGGGGTGTGGTTCCCCATTGGCCTGGAGTCTCTTCCCCTCCTGCTGGATGGAATGGGAGGGGGGCTGCTGGGGGGCTTGAAGGGAGCATGGTGCTTTCACCACTGTACAGGCCCACAGGAATGGGGGCAGAGCTTAGCAACAGACCAAAAGAACCGCAAAAAGGAAGGCGCTAAGCACGCTGGACAAACAAAGATGTCAGCAATCATGGTTGTCCTTTTCTGTTTTTTTAAAAAAATACATTGATTCAGTTTAGAATTAAACCTCAGATGTATATGCTTGAGGAGAAAAAGGTATCCATAAAGTGGGAAAATATACAGTGATTTTTAAAAATATTTTACATTAATTTTTAATAACTGGAATATGCCTGGTGAGCTCATGGCATAGCATACCTGCGCTTGATAGCACACCAAGTATTTTAAGCCAAACTGACTAATCGTTGAGATAAACTACACTTGATATATTTTTCTTTCCTTGAGTATTCCGATTAGATACTCATTATCAAAAATAAACTTTGCAAAGTCCAAACAAGAATCCCCTTCCTGCATTTTTTTCGAGATGTACAGTCTGTTCTTTAAACCGTATGAAATACATACTGTTCACGATTCTTTATAATAAACACAGCTGTCACTATTAGAGGACCATTCCAACAAGAGATGTTTTCAAATACACGGAGAAGATCTAGGAAGGAGCAATAGTGGCAGAAAAGAGTTTTTTTGGAAACTCATTAACCAACTTCTGTGGCGCGTTCAGTTGATTGATTTCATTATTATTTTTTTAAACAAGATTTTGGGTATCAGCATAACCAAATATCTGATTTTTTTTTTTTTTTTTTAGTTTTCACTGAATATGATCACCTAGTAGAAAGATATTTCCTAGTAGTGATACCAGATTTTTGCCAAGATTCATGAAGTCCTGAAAGAATTTCTGTGATTTAACTTGTTCTATGGAGTTCCTATCTTGGCGCAGTGATTAACGAATCCGACTGGGAACCATGAGGTTTTGGGTTTGATCCCTGGCCTCACTCAGTGGGTTAAGGATCCGGTGTTGCTGTGAGCTGTGGTGTAGGTTGCAGACACTACTTGGATCTGGCATTGCTGTGGCTCTGGTATAGGCTGGCGGCTACAGCTCTGCTTAGACCCCTAGCCTGGGAATCTCCATATGCTGTGGGAGCGGCCCTAGAAAAGGCAAAAAGACACACACACACACAAACAAAAAACAAAGTTGTTCTCAGAGGTCATTCAGACACCAGGAGGAAGCCCTGAATTATCCCACCAAGCACGTGGGGGTAGGTTGTACTCTTTATGAACTTTTAGATGCTTTCAAAGAAAAGACTTCATAATCCCTTACAGTCAGAATTAGCCACGGAGTTGGGTCTGTTTGGTTTATCTTTATCATCTATGTTTTCTCCTGGAATCTTTTCTTCCTTGTGTTCCTTTCTCCATATTCTTTTCTCTTGAACAATTAACGGTTGCTGCAACAAGAAGCCCTGCTTTGGTAAGTTACATAAGACCATATGAAATCCAGGATCCAGAGGAGAAAGAGGCACAGGATTTGTGCCAAAAGAGTTGACTTGGATGTTGCAGGAATAGATAATAAGCTCACCGTCCTACAGTTTCCTGACTCGCTCTTAAGCAGAGCAATTCCACTGCTCGCCTCTTAGTTTTTCTATGTTGCTCCTGGGATCCTTGATGCTTTAGTGACTGTGTTTTTGTTGCCTTACACGCTGCCCAACCTTTTCCAGGGTAGCTTTCAGTGACTCCTATTTCTAGGCCAAGAAGGTCCCATTTCTAAAGCCCATCCAGTTTTGTCAGAACTCTAACCCTCAGCTGATTCTTCTGTTGTAAGGTGGGCCCCAGGCCAGCTGCAGAGAGGGGTGGAATGGTTTGTAGCTAAATGGAACAAATAGATAGTAACTCATGGTCGTTGAGGACCAGACAATTTAGCAGCGATCTATCATGTTATCTGTCTCAGAAAAGAAGCAGCAGAGCCTTCCCTGCGGATGAATGAAGTTTGGCCATTTTAGTTGTATAGCAATTAGAGGACATTGATTGGGCACCTGTGACACAGCTATTAAGTGGAAGAAAAAATGCTTCTGGCTTTCTGCGACCTGCCTCTGCAGAAATGCTGACGATTACACGTTGCCTAAACTATGGTTACTGCTTCTTCCTCTAACACCATCTCTTCTGAACATGTAAGCAAGTCAGAGTCTCTGAATAATCTCAGAGTCAAGCATGGCCTGAGAAGCCCAATAGTACTTAAGGGCACAGGAAACGTTAATTTCTCAGAGAACTAACTGACCAAATACAAGACAAGAAAAGTGGTTGGTTTTGTTGCAGGTGATAGGAAACACTTTCTGGACCACTCCTAATGAGAACAGTAGAAATTTGTATAGAAAACCTTCCCTTGGGAGTTCCCATTGTGGTGCAGCAGAAGCAAACCTGACTAGGAACCATAAGGTTGAGGGTTCGATCCCTGGCCTTGCTCAGTGGGTTAAGGATCTGGCGTTGCCGTGAGCTGTGGTGTAGGTCGCAGACACGGCTCAGATCTGGCGTTGCTGTGGCTCTGGCATAGGCCGGTGGCCACAGCTCTGATTCGACCCCTAGCCTGGGAACCTCCATATGCCATGGGAGCGGCCCTAGAAAAGACAAAAAGGCAAAAAGGCAAAAAAAAAAAAAAAAAAAAAAAGGAAAGAAAACCTTCCTTTTCCTCACGCCTCACTGGCCTAGTGCTGTGTGAGGAGCCAGTCCCAAACTTAATGGTGTCTGACAATAATCATCTTATAATCAATCACTGTTCCTGAGGGTCAGGGGTTGAGGACGGCTTGTGGGGTCACCTAATGGCCGCTGGAGCTGGACTGTGGGAGGCTGGAGAGCAGGGCGGTGCCTGCCTCTCTCTCTCTTACCGTGTAGTTCTCAGGGCCTCTCATGTGGTCCTACCTCACAGGTCAGCTTGGGCTTCCTCACAGCATGGCAGCCTCTTAACTCTAGAGAGTCGTAGGGCTTCAGTGTGAATGTTCCAGAGAACCAGGTAAAAACCACGTTGCTCTCATGACACGGTCTCCGAAGTCCCATTAGCATCATTTCATCAAACCCTCTTGTCAACCAGTCACTAAGACTGGGCCAGGTTTAAAGGAAAGGCATGTGGACGGCTACCTCTCAAAGGGCAGCACTGCTGATTTGCAGACACATTTTAAAATCACCACACCTCTTTAAGACAATGTTAATCTATTCTTTGGTTTGAATCTAAACACATGCTTTTTAAAACATCCCAATTGAGCAATTGCTTTAAAGAGTTAAAAAGCCCATATTTATTGTGAAGTTCTGCTGTTGATCAGTATCTTCCATAAGATATCACGGACTATATGGAGCCTTTGTGGACGTCAAATTGGCCCATTTCACACCCAGCATCCTGTGGACAGTGAATAAAGAGAAACAGGATGAAAGGGTGAGTCGGTAATGAATTAGTTCACATATCTGTCATCAATCACAAAAGCTCTTAAGCCAAATAGATTAGAAGCCAACAGAATGAATTATAACTGGGCATCTTGGGTGAGGAAATATGTTTCTGAAATATAATTAGTTTGACATTTGTTTTGCTTTGTTTTGTTTTATTAGTACACATAATTTAGTTAAAAGGCAGTTACATATATTCACATAACTGCCTGAGTGGGTGAGGAAGGGGGAGGGCGAGGGAGAGAACATTTTCTGAGGAGCTTTAAGAGGCTGCAGGACAAGCGTTTGAGATGTACAGGCTGCAGGGCCCCCAGCCCCCTCCACGGCTGATGGAAGGAGCACTGGGATTTTCTCAGAAGCCTGGAAGGTTCTCCTTGGCGATTACCCTGGGCCACTTCCATTCTCTGTAAAATTGATGCCGGGGCAGAGGTCTGAGACGTGGCAAAAATTCCAGGTATGTTGGATCATAAGGCACCTGGTGTTTTTGAAAACTTCGTGAACTTCACGGTGAGGGAATTCCCTGAAGATCACTCTTCCCATAAAACTCCACGGGGCATTTGGGTGTGTGATGGGGGCACTTGGGTCACCACAGTGACCCGTGGGGGTCACGGATGCCCGGTGACCCGCTGTATCTGGACACTCACACAACAGAACCATGCTCCCCGCAGAGCACCAGCAGCACCTGCATCGAGGGCCGTCGGCCTGGAACTTCCACACACGTTCATCCTCTGACCGTGTGAGTCTTTCCCTTACGGGGCTGTGAGGGGTTTCGTGTGTCCTTCTTGGGAGCAGGTGAAACCAAGATGTGATGAACCAGCCCTCTGGTGACCCAGTCTTCCTGCTGGGATCCCTCTGGGCAGGAGCTGGGGAGCTGGGGCCCAGGGGCTGCTGGTGGTGATGAAAAGTGACGCTGGGGTTGGAGAGAGAGAGCCTGGAACCACAGACACTCAGGCCAGGCCCAGTAAGGTGTTCTTGGAAAGCTCTGGAAGCTGGAGACGCACAGGCCAAGGACAACTCAGGATGTGAGGGCTGCTGAGGTTGGACGGCTGGCTTCAGGCACAGGTGGATCCTGCCCCCAAGAAGAACTTGCTCCAATTTTCACAAAAGAGAAGAGGGCACCCTTGCCTGTGCCTTTCCTTCCATCAGAGACACCATGTCGTGTAGCACCTGCCGTTCTCTGGGTGGCACAGCCCAGCCTATCTGTCAGTTTTTATCAGGGGATGGACCTGTGCCCTGGATGTACATGGTGGTGGCTCCTGTGGCTGATCCAGGACTGTTCCTGCTCAGCCAGCGTGAAGGCCCCAAAGCCCTGGGAGCAGGTGCAGGGCTGTGTTTGCCCATGAGTGACGGGGCTCCAGGGTCCCTGCTGGGACCTGAAGGGGTGGCTTAGCGAGCACGCAGCCTGTCACCTACCCTGCACAACCTGAGGCATGACATTTGCTTTTCCTTAATAGGGGTGACACATGACCTTGCTCCTGCTGATTAGCCAGGTGTGAGATGCAGCTTTTGTGTGGTGGGCCTCACCCAAGACACACTTCCCTTCCAGAAAGGTCTGAGCAGCCTCACTCTTTTCATGGAAATCAAAGAGATTCTGAATTGGAAGAGTAATGACTGCCACCCTCTGAGTCCTGCAAGAACCAGCATCCTGCTGCACCATGAGGGACCTGAGTCCACCTGGAGATTCAAGCTTTTATGAACATGAAGCATCAGCCCAGAGCTGGCTGCTGTGCTTAGTTCTGGGGACACCAAGTGATATCGCCATCCAGGACCTTGCGGCCTACAAGGAAGGCAGACAGGAAAGCAAACTGCTTCGATGGAGTTAAATAGATGCCTCCAGAGGGAGATGTACAAAGCCACAGAGGTGGCATGAGGGAAGTTCTGCTCAGGAGGGGACACCAGGGAGCACCAGGAAAAACATCCCCCACAGACACAAGGGCTGCATGGGGGCTTGAGGAGTGAATGAAAATCAGCCAGTGGATAGAGGCACACGGAGTCCAGGAAGGCATCTCGGCAGACTCCGAGGCTGACAGCACAGAATAGCATGTTTCTTGAACTTGCAAGCAGTTCCTTGTGACTGGTTACAGGTGCAAGGTGGGAGTAGCAGGGTGTGGACAGTCATGAGGACCTTTCTTGGGACACTGAGGAGCCTGGAGGTCACCCTGCAATGAAATGACATCTGGAAGGACCTTGTGTCCGGGAGGAACATAGTGAATTGGGGCATCTCTGCCAGAATTGGCAGGACTGGGAAGGGGCAAGATGGGAATTTGGTAGGTCCGTCTTAGGAGGCCAGTGCACGGAGAGTTCTAGGGATGAAGGCGGGGATTAAGGCCGTGGTTAAGGAGAGTTCAAGGGCACTGCTGTGGTGCACTCAAGAGGCGGACACCCCAGGACCTCACGCCTGGCTCTGGAACATGAGGGCTCAGAGAAGGGGAAGCTCTGAAGGGGGTGACCAGGCCATCATGGTGCCAACGAGCAGGGAGAGGGGTGCAGAAGTTTTGTTTCTGCTTGAGGTAGTGGAGTGCCGGCGGTGGGGAGAAAGGTGGAGATGAGTTCAGTGGACCTGAGCTTTGGACTCTGTGCTTTTGAGGTGTCTGTGGAATGTTCAGGTGGAGGCATCCAGCAGGCAGCTGGGTGTATAGTGGAGCCACACATCATTAGCATATGCAGTGCACGCAAATCCAACCACATGTCATTAGCATATGCAAATCTGACCACGTGTCATTAGCATATGTAGTATATGCAAATACAACTACACAGTCAGCAAATAGATACAAAGACATGGGGATACAGGGAGAGGAAATGTTCATTTAAAAAGTGTTGTCCATGTGACTTCACGCAGGAGCATATGCCCAGTGGGGGGCACCAGATGGAAGCACCCACTGGAGTCTGTCTTCTCAGTGGAGCATGGGTGTGGGAGCCTCTCAGAGTGGGAGCATTGGCCTGATGGCAACTCTGGGCAGGTGTGGGTGAGCTGGGGCGGGGGGGCAGAAGGATGATTCAGCCACTCCTGGAATTCAGGAAGCACAGATACCAGGAGCAGGCAGACTCCTAGGCAGAGAATTATGATGATCCCCAAGGAAAAGCGGCCTCCAGGAAGGCTTGAGTCTTCAATAAACAAATGAACGAAGAGGCTGGGAGAGGGTCTACTAGGTAAAGGGACCATAGCCTTACCACTGGCGGAGCTCAGGCACAGGGACAGCCCAGGGGGTTTCACTGCTGGTGTGTAAAGCCTGCGAATATGCTTGAGAGGAGCTGAGAGTTAGGCTGAGGCCTGCTGATTTTATCCAAGGCGTGAGGAGCCTGAAAGCTTTGGCCAGGCAAGGAGTGGCTTTTCAGATGTAACTAAATTTCTAGCTAAAATTTCTTGAGAGCTTATCCCAATCCAAGCACTGTATGAAGAACCTTACGTTAATTAAGTCCTTTAATGGAGATTTCTTTGAGTGGCGTGATGATGGACTTGGGCAGGGCAGGGCTGGTCAGAAGCAGGGCAGCTTGGATGTGGCCGGTGGAGGAAGCAAGTTGGAGCGATTGCCTGAAGAATAGTCCTAGAGATGCAGCCCGGGGGAGAGGGGGTGTGGACAGCAGCCAGTTCCACGGGGCGGGCGGGGCTGTGTCCCTCGGGGTGCGCTCCAAGGAGGGGGTGGTCCCCAGCTGAGGGGAATGTGTGGCTTATCACTGGACCCGAATCTGGAAATCTTGTAGATAGGCCCAGGCGTTGTTTTGCTCTTTCCTGGTAGGAAACACCTCTCTCTCTCATATATCTTTGTTCCACATGCAAATCTCTTTCAAGGAGAGAAATCCTCGGCGACAATGGCTTTCTTCATTCTGTGTACTGACATCGGAGAGCGGGTCGGAGCGGCCGCGCCGGGGAGAGAGCAGCTGACCATCCATCCGGTGAGGTCCGATGCACTCGAAGGCGGTGCACTTCTGCTGTGCGCCCTCTGGTACAACTACACACTGCTTAGCGCCATCTCCCCTCCCGCAAAGGTGACCCCCTCCATTTAACTGCACGGTGGCCTCGCGTCCCGGCTCCGGGAGCTGCCCGAGGAGCGGCCGCCCAGCAGAGAGCAGCATTGAGACACTGACGGAGCCGGCGCCTCCGGTCCGCGCCGGCGAGCAGAGCCTGCGGACCCTCGCGGGTTGCAGGCACCGACCTTTTAGGCAGTTCCCGGGGGAGCCCTTCCTGGAGTGTGAGGATTGCCGGAGAAGGAGCGGGTGATAGGAATGAAATATTCAACAATTCTGGACCGCAGAATGAAAATGAGTTGTCATTTAGAATTTTATCAGTTGATGACACATTCTTCCCACTTAAAGGTGGTTTAAGGTCAAGAGCCGGTGGAACGCCTCTGCCGCATCCCACCTTCTCCAACCCACCCCCACCCCCAACCCCAACCCCCGCCAACACCAAATGCCATCTGTGCAGGCATCGCCAGCAGCGGGAGGGGCCACCCATGAGATGAAAGCTGAAGCCAGCAGGGGCTGGGGACCGGGAACCTGGGCTGGAGGGAAAGCAGGCAGCTGCATTAAGGATGCTGTGGATGCAGGCAGGTTTCCAGCGAGGCTGTGATCTGGAAGGGGGCAAAGCATCACAGCCTGATGGAGGAAGCGGAGACGGCAGAAAGTGAGGGGAGGCAGGCAGCCTTGTTCTTGGCGACAGGTGTCTCCTTCCATATTGATTTTTGCGGATCAGCAGGGAGAAACGGTTAGCATTTCCTCTGTCCTTCATCATCCCCTGCCATTCCTCTCCCCTGCTTCCGGCTGCGCTGCAGCAAATTCCTGGGCACAGCCTCGAGGCTAAAAGTGGCCCTGAATCCTTCCGTATTTGGCCAGAAGAATGAGACTCGTTTTGTCTCCATTTTCTGTGTTTCCACTCTGTGGATGCCAAGTCAGTGTTCCAGAATCTGAGCTGGCTCTCAGCAGAGATATCTCCACCACTGTCCACAAGCTGTTAAAATTAAATCCATTTAAAAAGACACATTTATAGGGACCAAGAGCAGGGTAGAGGATAGTTGGACCATCTGTGTGAGATCCTGTGAAGTCCTCTTCCTTAGCCTGATTAAATGGTAATTATATCATTGGTGAAGGTTCTTTGCTGCTACAAAAACCTAGAATCTTTGCTGTTCCTCAGGTCACTGTATTTCTTTACAGATAGTACTAATTCTTTCCTTTGGAGGACTACCTACAAATCTCCAATTTTACGCACACTCATGGCCTTGGCATAAATGATATTGGTAATTACAAGGAACATGGAAAGCCAACTGCTGAGTGATTTGGATTTGGAATGAAATATTTCTTGTGTTCTTTTAGAAGTGATTGGTCTATTTGGCTCTGTAAATCAAATGCCTACCTGAAACGGAAGAGGGAAATGTTTGTAACGAGCCCAAGAAAACCCAAAGCATATTTAGGCATACACAATTCAGTTTTTTCTTTGAATTAAAATATCTTGCAGAACATTCTTTTTTTTTTCTTTTTGTCTTTTTGCCATTTTTTGGGCAGAACCCATGGCATATGGAGTTTCCCAGGCTAGGGATCTAATCAGAGCTGTTGCTGCCATCCTACGTCAGAGCCACAGCAACACGGGATCCAAGCCGCATCTGTGACTTACACCACAGCTCACGGCAACGCCGGATCCTTAACCCACTGAGCAAGGCCAGGGATCGAACCTGCAACCTCATGGTTCCTAGTCGGATTCGTTAATCACTGAGCCACAACAGGAGCTCCCAGAATATTCTTGTTGTTTGAAAATGTGCACGTGGTGCGTCATGAGACTAAGGGGACCTCCAGTGGATCAGGTCCTTGTTGCTAAGAGAACAGGTGGTAGAAAGAGTGGGGACTGGGATCAGAAGAAACTAAGTCAAAAATCCAGCTCTGCCTTTTACTGATTTTATGACTTCACTGATCTGAGCTCATCTGCGCTCGCATTTTCTTAGCTGTAAAATGGGGGATAATAATCAAAGCTGTTCCATCACGTGTATAGAATGCAACAAGGTACAAGAAACTCCTGCAACTTAGTAAGCCCTCGTTAATATCAGCCTCCCCTTCCTCCTCCTCTTCCTCTTTTCCTCCTCTTCTTCAGATAACCTCTTCCAAAAAAAAGCATAGATACGCACAGAGACAAGGGGAGCCTTACCCTATGAAATCAGGTGTATATCAACTCACTTAAGAAACAAGGCATTCAGGGAGTTCCCACTGTGGCTCAGTGGTTAACGAACCCGACTAGTATCCATGAGGATGCTGGTTCGATCCCTGGCCTTGGTCGGTGGATTAAGCATCTGGCGTTGCCATGAGCTGTGGTGTAGGTCGCAGATGCGCCTCAGATCTGGCATTGCTGTGGCTGTGGTGTAGGCGGGCAGCTACAGCTCTGATTCGACCACTAGCCTGGGACCCTCCATATGTAGTGGGCACGGCCCTAAAATGACAAAAAAAAAAAAAGTAAAGAAAGAAACAAAGCATTCAGAAAATGGCATATATATTATATATGTAATATATATAATCTATTTCTATTCCCTACATTTTATTTCTACACATATCTATTTGTTGAACACTTGCATATTAACCAGTATTTCAACCCCATCTATCTATGTATCTGTGTATCTGATATCATCAGCTATCACTGTGGAGTCTTTATAAAGCCCTGCATTAAAAGTTTACTCTATGTATTGTTTTAGGGACACACCTGATTCAGTAGGTGCAATCCCATATTTGAGTTTCTTGCCTGGTGACCAGATTGATCATGAAGTCAGCATAAACCCTTGTGAAAGGGTGGCCCAGACAGAACATCCTTCTTTGGAGAATGTCCCCTTTACCCGACGGAGAGTTTCTCAGTCAAGATTAAAAGAGAGACAGGGAGTTCTTGTGGCTCAGTGGAAAAGAATCCGACTAGTATCCATGATGATGCAGGTTCAATCCCTGGCCTCGATAGGTGGGTTAAGGATCCGGTGTTGTCATAAGCTGTGATGTAGGTCGAAGACGGGCGGGTCAGATCCTGAGTTACTGTGACTGTGGTGTAGGCTGGTGGCTACCGCTCCAATTCAACCCCTAGCCTGGGAACCTCCATATGCCACGGGGGCAGCCCTAAAAAAAGCAATAAATAAACAAATAAATAAATAAAAGAGAGTGGCAGAAGGGACATTGTGTGTCCGTGTGGAGCCGCCAGGCCTGAGAGAAGAAGTGAATCATAGGTCCCCAGGCAAAGCCCAAGGCTGGCTTGGGGGTTAATCAGGAGTGAGGGCTGGACGTAAGAGCGCCTGGGCTAGAATTCTCACACCATGAAAACAGAGCTGCCCACAGATTTTCCACTAGTTTTGGTGACAGCTCTATTTCTGGGACGTTAAAAGACTCAACCATGGGGATCGTTGCTGCAGAATTCTTTCAGATCAGAAAGGGAAACCTTTGTAATTAGAAAACCCTTGGGTGTGAAAGAGGATGTCATTGGAGTCTTAGAGAAATTTCTCAGCATAGTGGTGAGATCAGGCAGCTATGAATTTAGAAATTTAATTGTCAAAATATCCTAAAAATATCAATGTAAAGTCTCATTTCTTTCCTAGGATTTTTTTTTCCTTTTTTTTTTCTTTTTAGAGCCACTCCTGCGGCATATGGAGGTTCCCAGGCTAGGGGTCTAACTGCAACTGTAGCTGCCGGCCTACGCCAGAGCCACAGCAATGTGGGATCTGAGCTGCGTCTGCGACCTACACCATAGCTCACAGCAATGCCAGACCCTTAACCCACTGAGCAGGGCCAGGGATTGAACCTGTGTCCTCATGGATACCTGACTGGCATTTTACCATTGAGCCATGACAGGAATTCCCCTAAGATTTTAAAAATTGAGGTAGCATTGATTTACAATATTAAATGTTTTGTGTGCACATTATATGTCTGTCTTCTTCGTAAACCCTACAGGTCACCACCAAAAATTTAGTTTCCGTTCATCACCATACAGTTGGTCCCCTTTGCCCATTTCACCTGCCCCTTCCCTCCTCTAAGCCACTGCTCTGCTATGTGTTTGTTTGCTTTGGTTTTCACTTTGGGGGGTCTGTTTTTCACATTCCACATATGAATGAAATTGTGCTGGATTTGTCTTTCATTTATTTGTTATGTGGGTTTCCTTTCTCTCACTCTCTGCTTTACCCTTGGGAAACTTCTTTATATCCTCAAATAAAAGGTATGAACAACAAAAACGATAGACAAAAAGCAATAATTGGAGAAGTGCTCAATTCCTATTTTCTACCTAAAATGTTTTAGGGATGAGAATCTTACTGGCTATCATGAAAGTGACCCAAGGTTGGATTAAAGATTATAAAAGTGAAGCTGTTGTGGTTTATAAGTTCTTAAGTCTCTGCCCCCAAAGGGAATGCACCCTGGGATACTGAGAAAAAAACTTCCATTTCAACTGCAGCAGCACTGCTGCCTCTGGGGGATCCTGGATCATGATCCAGGGATTAAAATTGGAATTTTCTTCTTCTTCCTCTTTTTTTTTTTTTTCTTTTTGTCTTTTAAGGGCTGCACCCGTGGTACATGGAGGTTTCCAGGCTAGGGGCGGAATTGGAGCTGCAGCTGCCAGCCTTGCAGATCCGAGCCGTGTCTGCAAACTACATTGCCGCTCACGGCAGTACCGGATCCTTAACCTACTGAGCGAGGCCAGGGATCACACTCGATTCCTCAGGGCTACTAGCTGGGTTTGTTACCACTGAGCCACAATGGGAACTTCTAAAATTGGAATTTTCAAAAGAGGAAAATAAAAAAGCATGTTCTTTAAACTAGTGAACATACTGTGTATAGATTAGGCAAGATTCTAGAACACACATTTAGAACATAGTTTCAAAGGGGGAGGTTTTGAGTGCTCACATTCAGGACTCAGCCCTGGTTTAAGAACATCATACCCCAATGACCTCTGTCTCCGTTCATTGGGTCATGAATGAATGTATACAGCGTATTTGAATTTCAGCAAGTGTCTTGTATATTTCTCTCTTACGTAGACTGGCTCATTATACTTTAGATGGATAAGTACCAGAGAGACTGCCCAAAGTCCTTCCCTGTCCCTCGTTGGGAAATATTTTTTATCATGAGTTGGATCTGAATCTTGGTGTCATGCTTATCAAATCTGAGACTGAAATGCAGAAGGACAGTGAAAATCCTCATGACAGTATCTGCAGTGAAAACATATTAAGCAGGTGGCAAGATAGCTTTGACAGAAGAAAGGTGAGACCCAGGTCCTAGCCTTGTCTACCCCTCCCCACCCACAGTGACAAAATTATGGGATGTCGGCCAGGATGCCCAGCAATAGCACATGTGATCGCCTTACTGTGTTTAGTGGGCTGAGCGCTTAGTAATGGGAAAACTAATGAGCCGCAGGCTTTCAAAGCCGATTGCGACTTTGGCACCCCAAAGTCTGGAAGCACAGAAGTCCAGTTAATGGAGGGAGGGAGCCCAGAACTAGGGTACTGGCATATGGACCCAACCCTCCTGTATCGGTCTGACCAAATTTAGAGTGGACGATCCGGGTTGGAACACCCTGTTTGAAGAGCAGCACTAATTAAACAGGTGTATATAGGCGAAATGACAGATGATTAGAGGTGTGTCACCAAGAGGAAAGAAGAGGCTGTGTATGTGAGTCTACACACCCACACAGGCACACACAAGTGTCACAGTGTCTGGCTTCACACATGAGCAGAGGCTGAGGAAAGACCGTTGGAACATTCACATGGCATCTCAAATGTCATCTCAGCCATTTATTTATTTATTTATTTATTTATTTATTTATTTATGTCTTTTCTAGGGCCTCACCTGCAGCATATGGAGGCTCCCAGGCTAGGGGTCTAATTGGAGATGAAGCTGCTAGCCTACACCACAGCCACAGCAACTTGGGATTGGAGCCATGTCTGCAACCTACATCACAGCTCATGGCAATGCCGGATCCTTAACCCACTGAGCAAGGCTAGGGATTGAACCCACAACCTCCTGGTTCCTAGTCGGATTCATTAACCACCGAGCCACGACAGGAACTCCATCTTAGCCTGTTATAACCCTCACAGGGAGCAGACCCTCCTGCCAGGCTCCTAATCTCATTACCGTGTTTCATTTCCTCTATGAGGTTTAGCATGAGTTGAAATTTTTGTTCATTTGTTTTATTGTTATTATTATTTTTCTATCTTTATCCACTAAAATAGAATCCCCTCGAGGCGGGGCCTTTCTTGTGCAATGCTGGGTTCCAGGCCTCCAAGGCAATACAGAGCACAGAGTAGTTACTTAATAAATAACAGCCAGAAGGGAGAAAAGAAGGAAGACAATAGGAATGGATTCTAATGGGCAAAGACAGAAGTCATGCACAGAGTTTGGAAGAGACTTATTCTAATTTAACGGGAAGCGGGATGTCTCGACAGCTGCTGGTGTCTCGGGTTGGAAGCAGCGTTTTCTGTGGGCGGCTCCCTGTGACTTGATATGTTCAATGAGAACATTTGGGGGCAGGACTAGAGGGAGAAACGGATTACATGAGCTCTATGATTTTTTCTGACCTTGAGATTAAGCTAAAACGTTATTTTTAAATGTATTTAAAAGTCTCCTCCTCTGAAGGAATCCAGCATTGTGTGACACTGACCAGTCTTATCAGCTTAACCGTGTGGATTTCATCTTCTGGCTGCTAAGGAAGCCGGGCTCCTGGCAGCGAGAGAGGGGAGAGGGGAGGCCTGTTCAGAATCTGTGCCTCACGCTGCTGAAATCCCACTTCTGAAGAGCCTTGGGAAAGTCACCTTTAGCTTTTTGTTTCCGTTTTCTCATTTGAGGAAGGTCAATGACAATTCTTTTCTTACAGACATGTTGGTTAACTGTTTTGAAAATGTTCCTGTGATCGACAGATAAAAGGCACCTAGTAAAGACCAAACAACCCATTTGTTCTCTCTACAGACACATCCCTGTAACCTCCTCACCACAGTGCCGGGGGCGGGGGGGGGGGGTGTCTGCGTGTGTCTGTGGGTGAGTGGGTGTGCGGCTCCTGGGAGCAGATGACTGTGAGGCTGGAAGTGCTCTGGCAGTGTGATGGCAACTCTTGAAAGACCTGGCTTAGCTACCACGGTCCAGTTTCACTCCTCCTGAAGCACAAGAGCACCTCCTTTCTGGTCCAGCAAGATTAATCACTGAGCCGCACAGAGAGTCAAGGTCATGGTGCTTAGTACTTCTTGTGGTCCACCAGGCGTTCAGGTGGCCCTAGGTGGCTTTGCTCTTCCTTTCCACACTTTTCTTAGCTTGGTCTCCAGAGGCCAGATGCTGGGGAGACCTGCCTTGTCCCACGCTGGGACCCAGTGGTGCTAGGGTTCTGGGGGAGCCTGGATTGGAATCTACCCCGCCCCTCAGGGAGGGTCAGGCTGGGAGCCCGCCCTGCCCCGGACTCTCCTGCTGGGCTTCCTCTGATGCTTGAGCAGTGAGGCTGTGGGTGGCTGGTGCTGGGATCCCTGGCTAGCAGGAGCAGGTGCTGTGCTTGATTAGGCAGCACGACCCTTTGGGATGTCATAACTACCCTCCTTTCACCGAGGGTCACCCCGACCACAGAGTTCTGCCTCTGCCTCAGTCCTACAGAGATGGAACTGCTGTAGGCCAGTTGGGTCTGGGCCTTGGAGCTGGCGAGTGGACACCAAGGGGGATGCATCCTCTTTTTATGGAGGTCAGCGGTCTGGGAGGATGAGATTCTGGGACTTCTAAAAGCCATCTTTCCTGGCCACAAGTGACAGCAATCCGCAGCAGGGGCGGAGGCTGACCCAGAAGGGAAGGCAGAGTGAGAAACAAGCCGGAGCGAGTGGGGGACATGACGGGGCCATGGATAAGCCAGGACGCAACTTCTCCTCGGTGGTGAGAATCAAGGCATTTCCAGACCATGTTGGAGCAAATTAGATTCCATCTCTTGCAATAAGAAAAAAGAAAAAAGAAAAGAAAAAAAGATCCCAACTTAAGGTACCAGCTGCCGGGCTTAGCGGAACACAAAATCTTGTAGGTACTGTGCACGTAACAAAAAGTCAATGTCGAGGAGAGAGAAGAGGAGGCTTCTGCAGGGTTGGTGTAGTGTTGGGTGAATGAGGAAGGAGGGTGCTCATACCGGGCGCTGTTCAGAGGCTATTGTAATAAACCAGAAAATGGTAAGGGGCCAAAATGATGAAACTATTTATGGACCATTTACTGGCTCTGGAACCTGGGCTCTATTCTTTGTTACATTGCCTGTTAATTCTCACAATAATCCTATGAAGTAGATAGTCTTGGCATTTTGCCGATGAGAAAACTGAGGCCTAGTGGTGTTAAGTTACTCCTTGACAAACCCACAGCTAGAAAGAGGCAGAGCTTTTTACAGCAGTCGGTTCTATTGCTTTTTCTAGAACCGGGAAGGAAGGCTTCCTAAAGCAAGAGATTTGGCCTCAAAGAGGACAGCGATTCCTGCTGGAGGGGACCTGACACGTGACCAATCCCAGCCTCCCCCCTCCCCCACAGAGGACCAGGAGTTCACAAATATTTCCTAAGGAATAGCTTACAGTTCTTGCATTTTCCCCCCTGTAGGGTGACCCACTGGGATGCAAGCCCTTTTCCTTACAGATTTTCAGATCTGAAATTCTTAAGGTCCAGGTTTATTAGAGTTGAAGGGCTTCGATCACGAGCTTTCGGAGGCCCATAGCCCACCCCTCCCTCTGCCCCGTGGACCTGCTGGGGGCGGGGGCCGTAGGTAAATTTCACAGATTGTCCCCCACTGTCTTCCCTTTTCCGTGTCCTCCTCCTCATCTTAGCTGGTGTGGGGCTAGGATGATCTGTAGGTATCTGAAGAAGGTGACTCTCAGAGCAGAGAAAGTGCTATACCCACAGGAGTGTTTTCTCCAGGCGCGGTGCAAGCACATTTTCAGAATCGGCCAGGGCATTCAGTCCTCACAGCGCCTCTCCGAAGCACTTGAAATGGGCAGATTTGCCTTTTAGAAATGCCATTTCAAACGCTCACAAATGGACCTTTGATGCCTAATCAAAGGGCCGCAATTGAAATCTGAAATCGCACTGTTTGTGGAGAGCAGTCTCTGGCTGTGCCAAACGGCTGCCTTCCTGGGCCGGCTGGAACCATCTGTGCGTTGGGTTAGAGAAGGGCTCTCCCAGATGGTGGCTGCAGGTGGGGACGGCTCCAGCCTCAGAAAGTGTGCCATCGAAAGTGCTGCTGTAGTTTGTTTTTCGCAGCTGGCAAGGGAGACAGAAAAATAAAGCCCTGTGGTAATGAGAAAAAAAAGACATGGGAAGGCTGGGTTTGTTCTTCTGTGGGAGACCCTCGGAGAGACTGCAACCAGGATGCTGAAACTGACAGCACTCATGGCTTGAACCCCTAGCCAGAACCCAGACTGGGACTTGAACCCACAGCTTTTAAATTGGAATCGCTCACCTGGTGTCTGGACTACTGAGGCTCAGGTTCTTTGTGCCTCGGCACAGAAGAAATTCAGCGAGAGACACAGTGATAGGCAAGAAATAGATTTATTAAGATAGGACACTTGCTTGTGATAGATCCAAGTGGGCAGGCAGGAGGCTCTACCCTGAGGATGAGGCAGGCTGCAAGTTTTATCCTCCAAGGGGGCTGGGGGTAGGAAACAACCACCTCTTCCTCGTTCTCTGAGTTCAAATCAGCAGAAGGGAGGTCCTCAAACTCCTGCCCTCGGGCTGAATCTGAAAGCAGGCCTCACCCCCATCCCCCACCCAATGACCTGAGGCATATTTGGAGCCTCCCCTGGGCTGGTCGAGCAAGCCTGCTTTGCTCCGATGGGCCTCTCGAGCAATTATTAACTTAGTGCTCTCCCAAAGTGCTCTAGGTTTCCCTTTCTATGATCCCTTATTGGGGCCTCTGCAACTACCCGAGTAACTATCCCACTCCATCCCTATCAAGGCAGCCCACACTTGGGGCCCAAGTCTCTCAGGGAGGAGGGCGGTGGCCTCAGGGTGGTGGGGCTGCCGGTGGACCCCTGCCTCATGTCTGCACGCAGTGGTCCCTGCAACACCGTGGGTCCTTTCTCGTCCTCATTCTGGGTTTGCAGTTGTCTCCAGGGTACGAGGGGAAGGAGGAACTTCTGCCACCCAACAGCCTCCAGAACCTGGCGCCTGGGGGCGCGTCCAGGTAGAATTGCACCACTGTGGTTAGATGGAGTTGAGATGTGCAAAAAACCCTAGTCCTTTCAAGATGCTGTATAAGCCATTTTCAGCTAAATCCTTAGATTTTTAAGAGTGAATATCCAGGGAGCTGGGGGAAAAAAAATCTATAAACCAGGTAGGATTATTTTTTTCTTCGCCACAAATAAAAGAAAGCTAAAAAGAACATACTAGACAGCAATGACGAGAGGCTCAGCAGCGTCCCTGCTTTTGTTGCTTCGTGTCTATTGTCTGGTCTTTCTTCCCCTTTGGCCATGTGTCATTATTCACAACATTAACATGGAACCTGACATTTTTTTTTTTTCTTGGTGGAGCATGTCATTTTATTTTTCTTGGTAAGAAAAAAATTGATTTCTGTCTGTTCCGAATGAACCTGGAATGAAAAGAGGCTCTATTCAACAACACAGTCATATTTGTTGCCGACATTCGGCCTCTGTCTGCTGGTGCGGAGTTGAAATGCAGAGACAGAGTTCTGGGTGGAGGAGAAAAAGACAGCTGTATTGCTTTGCCAGGCAAAGGGGGCCATGGCACGCAGATGCCTTAAAGACTCTGCCCTCCTTGGAAGCGGTTAGGAGGTGGTTTTACAGTTTGGGGAGTGGAACAAGGATCGGGGACCTACAGAAGGATCAGCATAGAGGCAAGCGTGCATTGTTTCTCAAAGCTGGTGTTTAGTGGCCCCAGGACTGGTTCTGGTGGTCCTCCTTCTTCCAGGAATGAAGAATGCTTCATAAAGTAGTTCTTCCATTTGTTGGGGGTTTTAGTTCTGTAGAAAGGCTCACAGATATTTTTATGTATACTCCTTGAGGAGGGACCAGGATGCTGCCCCAAGGCTGCACTGCTCCCCCCTACCCTCACATCCCCCCTCTTCCCTGATTAGCAGCTGTCCTTAGAAACTCAGGGAAGGTCATGGAGGCTGAAGCTTAGTCCCCCAAAACAAGAAATGGAGGTCACAGCAAGGCTCGTGTGAATGCTTGCGTGCCTGGAAGCCCCACAGGGCACTAGCTTGGTCACGCATTCAATGAAGAAAGTATCTTTTTCCTGCCAAACATTCCAACTCAAAAATCCGAAACAACCATGTTATCCTTCTGGTCATAAACACTGTAGCTTCTGAAGCATCTGAGGGTACTATGACATTTTGGGGGATAGTTTTGTTTTAACACTTTTTAATCTGGCAAAAAACCAAAACACATATACCCAAACCCAGGAGTCACATCGTTGTTAGGGACCAGCATTGAAGCTCAACAGCCCTCAGCTCAAATTCAGAATTAATCAGCTCTGTGGCCACAAGCAAGTGGCTGAATCTTCCTGAGCCTCTGCTTCTTTATCTAGAAGATAAACAAGGATAAAACCTTTCCCAGATGGAAGTGTGATCATTCCAGGAAGATACTGCCTTCGAAGATCTTCGCACAGGGCACCGAGCAGAGTAAATGCCTAGCAAATCCCTTTTCTGCCCATTTCCACATCCTCAACAAGGCCCCTCCACCGTGACTTTGACAGTGATAACTGGGAGGAAGACTTTTCCACCTAAGCTTCAAAGAGATGTATCTGCCATGGATTAAAAGAAATACTCTTCTTGGGAGTTCCTGTTGTGGCTCAGTGGTTAACGAATCCAACTAGGAACCATGAGGTTGCAGGTTCCATCCCTGGCCTTCCTCAGTGGGTTAGGGATCCGGCGTTGCCATGAGCTGTGGTGTAGGTCGCAGACATGGCTCGAATCCCGCGTTGCTATGGCTCTGGTGAGGTCAGTGGCTACAGCTCCGATTAGACCCCTAGCCTGGGAATCTCCACACGCCGTGGGAGCGGCCCTAGAAAAGGCAAAAAGACACACACACACACACACACACACACACAAAAAACAAAACTCTTCTTAAAATGTCAGCTTTCCTATGATCAAAATGACTTTAGAATTTTTGAGGGGGGATAGGAAAGTGAACACTGGTCAGGCTACTGACTCCCGAATTCTGCTCCAGGGCAGCAGTAAAACTCTAAATACATCTGCTCAGTGCCCTTGTTTCCAGGCAGTTTTCTAGAAATGAAAGGACACGACTGTGTTTTGGATCAAGAGGGTCCTCACAGCAGAGCTTCAGGAAGAACCCTGGACAGTTCTCTTTGGATGAGGGAGGGAAACAACAAATTAGGCCTCTGTATTTGCAAATGCCCAGAGCTTTTTTTTTTTTTTTTTTTTTTTTGGTCTTTTGTCTTTTCAGGGCTGCACCCGTGGCATATGGAGGTTCCCAGGCTAGGGGTCAAATTGGAGCTACAGCTGCCGGCCTACACCACAGCCACAACAATGAGGGATCTGAGCCGAATCTGTGACCCACACCACAGGTCATGGCAATGCCAGATCTTTAATCCACTGAGAAAGGCCAGGGATCAAACCTGCGTCCTCATGGATACTAGTTGGGTTTGTTAACCACTGAGCCAAGACGAGAACTCCCACAGCTCTTTTGACTGAATTTCTCTTATGTTTTTTCTTTCTCTCATCATCAGAGAGCTTGGTTTGTGCCCACCACCTACCCAGCTTGAAGGGTCCTGGGACGCTGACCACTGGTTTCCTTGTTCAGGGAAGGGCAGCCCAGGCTCCTCTGGATCCACTGCAGACTCAGCACAGACCTTGTCCCTGTGAGCATCGATTTCTCTGTACCCTTCCTTCCCTTCCCGCCCTCCTCCCCATCCCCAACTCATGTTAGGAAGGGGTTCTTTTTTGAAAATTTTTTTTTTTTAGTACCACATCCAGGCTAGGAGTCGAATCCGAGCTGCAGCTGCCAGCCTACACCACAGCCACAGCAACACCGGATTTGCACTGCATCTTCGACCTATGCTGCGGCTTGTGGTGACACTGGAAAGATGTTACCGGAATCTGGGTTCCAGTTCTGGGAGCCAAAGAATGAACTTCAAGAACACACACAGGCAGCAAGCAAGCAAAAGTCTTGATTACAGGAAAGCAAACAGCTCCCAGCACAGATCCTGCGAAGGGGAGGAAGGGCCCCCTTCTTATTATTCTATGGAGGTTTTTCTTTCTTAAGGTCGGGGGTACCAACGTGGGGTCTAGACATCATTCCTTTTTCCCCTTGGGCTTGTCCCCTCCCCTGTATCAGGCCTTATCCAACAGGGGTCTTAGAGATGAGTCTGCCCCATACGTTTTACGCCTACTTTGTTTTTCCTTCCCCTAGACTGGGAGTAGCTGTTCCTCTCATTCCTTCCCCATCAGTCAATGAGTGAGTTAGAGATTCATGTCCACCTAGATGTAAAGCAGATGCATTTTCTACAGAAAACAAGGCCTGTGAGAAGGTTATTTTCTGGAACTCCCAAATCATAGGCATTAATCAACAACTATATCAAAGAATACATCAAAATATTAATCAACAACTATATCAAAGAATACTTCGAAGCCCATGTTCCTACACTAACTACCTAAATCATCATTCATTATTCTGCTTCAGTGGCAACACCAGATCCTTAAACCACTGAGTGAGGCCAGGGATCGAAACCGCATCCTCATGGATACTAGTCAGTCACTGAGTCACAACAGGAACTCCAGGGAGCTCTTTTTTATGTAAACATATCAAAGTAATGCCAAGTCCACACATAGGCATTCAAGGAAAATCTATCCAACTGACAGGGCTGGAACAACTGTGTTTGGAAAAATAAAGAAACTTATTCATCTCATACCACACACAAAAATCAACTGAAGATGGATTGCAGACCTAGGTGAAAAAGCAAACATGATAAAGCTACTAGAATAAAACAAAGAGATAGGTTTACAACCATGAGGTGGGGATATATTTCCTAGAACGGACATAAAAATCACAGACCATAAAAGAATAAGCATTAATAAATTAGACTATCAAAATTAAAAACTCCTGTGTATTAAAAAAATACCATCCAGAAAATTGATAGGCAATTTACAGACTGGGAAAGAGAATTCACCACACATGCCGATGACAAATGACTTGTATCTAATATATCAAGAACTTCTTCGACTTAATAATAAAAAAGACAACCAAATAAAAAATGGACAAAAGACTTCAGCACTTCACAAAAACAGGCTAATGAAATGGCAGAAAACATGCAAAAAAGCACACAATATCTTTCAGGAAATGCAAGTGAAAATTACAATGAAAGACTACTGCATACCCAGTAAAATGAAAAATAAGGTGGGCAGGGAGTTCCTGTCGTAGTTCAGCAGGTTACGAACCCGACTAGTATCCTTGAGGATGCAGGTTCAATCCCCAGCCTCGATCAGTGGGTTGGAGGCCTGGGGTTGCCATGAGCTGTGGTGTAGGTCGAAGACGCAGCTCAGATCTGGTGTTGCTGTGGCTGTGGTGTAGGCCAGCAGCTGCAGCTCTGATTAGACCCCTAGCCTGGGAAACCTCTACATGCTGCAGGAGCAGCCCTAAAAAGAAAGAATTGAAAAGAAATAAGGTGGGGCAGTCTGACTGCTCAGACACTGCCAGCAGGAGCGTGAAGTGGTATATCCTATTTGGCAATGTCTTTAAAGTTAAATTTATACCTACCCTATGACTTAAGTATTTATCCAAGAGCAATGAGGACAACATGTGCAAGGATGTTGATAGCAGCTTCATGTATAAATAGCCCCCAAACTGGAAGCATCCCGCATGCCCGTCAATGGAATGGATAACCATGGTGCATCTTACAGTGAAATATTACTCAGCAATGCAAAAGGAACAAACTAATGCCATGTGTAAGATAGAGGCATCTCACAAACATTTTCCTAGTGAAAGAAGCCTGACCTCCCTACCGGCCAAAACCTACACATATGATTCTACTTATATACGATTCTAAGCCAGGCAAACTATGTTACGGTGATGGAAACCCAAATAGTGGTTAATTCTGGGGAACAAGAACTGGTGGTGAGGGGCAGGCAGACTGTCTAGGGCAACGACAGTGTTCTGCGCTTCCATGCGAATCCGTTAGGACTGATGGGACAGTACACTTAAGATCTGGCGTTTCACTGTGTGCAAATTCAACCTCAGTTTAAAAAAGGGAGTTATCAGGGATGGTGGGAAAAAGATACAAACTTTCAGTTATAAAATAAAGAAGTCATTGGAGTTCCCGTCGTGGCTCAGTGGTTAACGAATCTGACTAGGAACCATGAGGTTGCGGGTTCGATCCCTGGCCTTACTCAGTGGGTTAAGGATCTGGCGTTGCCATGAGCTGTGGTGTAGGTTGCAGATGAGGCTCGGATCCTGCATTGCTATGGCTCTGATGTAGGCCAGTGGCTACAGCTCCAATTAGACCCCTAGCCTGGGAACCTCCATATGCTGTGGGAGCGGCCCAGGAAATAGCAAAATAAATAAATAAATAAAAATTAAAAAAAAAATAAAGAAGTCACACAACAGACATTCATGTCTCAGGATTCTGGAGGCTGGAAGTCCGAGGTCAAGGTACAAGCTGATTTGGTTTCTGACGAGGTCTCTGGCCCTGGCTTGTAAACAGCCACCTTCTTGCTATGTGCTCACAGGCTTTCCTTCCATGTGCCTGCAGAGAGGTGGGGGAGGGGAGAGCCAGAGAGTGAGCTGCTGGTGTCTTGTTCTCTTTTTGTAAGGACACTAATCCTATTAGATCAGAGCTTACTCTTCAAACCTCCTTTAACCTTAGTTACTTTCAAGGGTTCTATCTTCAAATCCAGCCATATTAGCAGGTGGTGGCTTCTCCCTATGAGTTGGGTGTGTGTGGGGGGAGGGCAGGTGTTGGGGAACACCTCACTCAGTTCACAGCAATTCCAGAGGAGTGACTTTGCAAAGACTGCTGCATCGGGGAGATCTGCTCCTTCTCTGTTGGTGAATGGCTTTTTAGTCTCTCTCCATTAACCAAACTGGATTTGAATCGAGGAAAAGCACTTATTTCCTCAGCCTCCCAAGCTCTCTAGTCTTTCCGGTGGGACGGCTCCTTTCCAGGCACTCAGTCATTTATCAGGAATTAAAAGCTTGCTGAGAATGCAAAACACTGTAAGTCAAGGCACAGAGAAAGTCAAGTCTTCCTGCTTTTAATCGATTGCCACGAGGGGAAAGGGAGGTGTGACAGTGCTCTGGGACTTTGTCACATGATCAACAGAAAGAGAAGAGGGCAGTGTCCCCAACAGAGAGCCCAGAAGGGCCAGGGCTAAGGGACATTGAACCTTTGTCTACACCTGGGAAAGGAATTCAGAGTGATCAGGAGCAGCTTGATTTTTCTGAACATTCTCCAACAATTTGTGGGAGGCCCTGGGAATTATTTATAGCTCCTTTGCACATTGACTTGGTTTCTTGCTGACACTGTAAAGTGACTGACGCTTCCCCAGGAGGGACCTTTTATCTCCCAGTCCACTGTTAGTGAGCCAAGGCAGGTGTTTTTCCATTTATTCTCTGGCCTGACTTGTTCCGGAAGGAACTGAAAGTGTCCTGCAGAAGCTCAGCACAGACTGGGCTTCAGATGACACCGGGAAGGCTCTCCTCAACAACTTCTTGAATTCAGCTGGATTTCACCTTGATTTAAAAAAAAAATGCATATTGATTACAAGAATTAATTGCAGTGTCTATCTAAAAATCACTATCAATAGTATGTCAATAAGCCATTAAAAAAATAACTAAAAGCAGTATCTGCTGACAGGCTAGGGAACACTTGCATTTTTAGCCTTGGTTTTACCCATTATGATTCCTCACTATGAATCTGTATTTAGTGAAAAAAAACAACCAACCCCCCCCCAAAACTATTTCTGTAACTGAGCAGGGTCCTGTGGGCTCCTGGGAACAGAAGCCTTTCTGTGTCCCCCATTTCTTTGTTTTAGGGCCTAAACTTCAGCCTCCATGACCTTCCCTGAGTTCCAGAGGGCAGTTGCTAATCAGAGAGGAGAGGGGATGCAGAGACCTGGGAGGAACAGTCAAGAGACAAGGCAGGTTCTGGTCCCTCCTCAGGGGAATTTACCTAACAGTATCTTTGAGCCTTTCTGCAGAACTGAAACCCCCAACAAATGGAAGAACTACTTGATGAAGAAGGAGGACCCCCGGGACCAGTCCTGAGGCTACTAAACATCATCTTTGAGAAACAATGCAAACTTGCCTCTCCCCTGATCCTTATCTACAGCCCTATTTTCCACTTCCCAAACTATAAAACCATCTCCTAATTTCTCCTAAGGGGGGGACACAGATGTTAAGGCATTAGTGGAGATTTATGGCTAAGGTGGAGGGAGGATGGCAAAGCAATAAATCTGCTTTTTTCTCCTTCACCCAAAACTCTGTCTCCAAGTTTCTATTTGGCAGCAGCAGACAGAGGCCAAGTTTCGGCAACATTTCTCCCAGACCCTCCCTAGGGCCAGCCAACCCAGGCAGCCCAGGAGAGCCTCCATCACGATTCTGGAAGTTTAAGCAAACTAGAAAAGAGAGGAAGATTTACCTCTATCTCTGCCCTCAGGGGCTCTGACTCTCCCACCCAGGCTTTCCCAAAGATTGTGCTTCTAAATTAGCTCCCATCTCTCCCACCAGCTTCCTTGTCCCTTGGATGAATTCATAACCAAGAGGCTCAATGACAAAACTAAATGACATTTTTACTAGACATTTGCTCTTCAGAAGGGTTGAGCCCAGCTGAATATTCAAAGAACCGGACTGACAGAAACTCTGAGCCCGTGGCCCCGTCCTCACCAGGCTGGCAGAGCCCAGTCTTAGCAAGAATCCTGCTAAGCCAGCTTTGAGAGATCCCCAACCCCCCAGCCCCGCCACCCCCCATCCTTGGTATTTGGTCGGGTTCCTTGTCCACCACACTCGATGTCGCCTGCCCCCGGCCTGCCTTCAGCAGGGATCCCATTAAGTCCGTTTAGCAGGAATCCTATCCTCGACGTTTCCTCCTGGCACACTGTCCTTCATCCTCCCTCCACCTTAGCCAGAAATTTCCACTCGTCCGGGCTGTATTCAGAATTGGGTCTGATCTCTTTTCAGGGCGTTTATTGCAAGAATCTTGAATAGTCTTCTTTACTGTTTTAACAGGTGGTGTCAAAGTAAGTTTTTCTTTGGTAGCCCAAGAGCTCCACGAAGCTAAGAACTTTGGTTTTTTTTGCTTCTTTCATCACCACTGAGGTAGGTTCTTGCCCCCATTTTATAGAAGAAGAAAATGAGGCTTACATGGCTTAAAGGATTTATTTATTTACCAGCTAGTAAGAAACATTCCATGGAGGGATTGTTCTTTGCTCTGTCCTATGCTGCAAATATCTTCTAATGTAAAGGATTCAGAAATAAACTTGTTTTTTTGTTTGTTTGTTTGTTTTGTGCTTTTAAGGCTGCACCCGTGGCATATGGAGGTTCTCAGGCTAGGGGTCCAATCGGAACTACAGCTGCCGGCCTACACCACAGCCACAGCAACGCAGGATCCAAGCCACGTCTGTAACCCACACCACAGTTCACAGCAATGCCAAATCTGTAACCCACTGAGCAAGGCCAGGTATCGAACCTGCAACCTCATGGTTCCTGGTCGGATTCTTCAGAAATAGCCTTGAACTAAGTAAACAAGACCTAGATCCTCAGACAGTAGTGAGAGCTATCTTTATTGAGAATTGGTGACATGGTTACATTGGTTAGGCCTCTAAGTACATACTAACTCTAATCCTCATAGCAACCTAAAGATACACAAGCGGAGTTCCCATTGTGGCACAGTGGTTAACGAATCCGACTAGGAACCATGAGGTGGCGGGTTCGATCTCTGGCCTTGGTCAGTGGGTTAAGGATCTAGCACTGCCTTGAGCTGCGGGGTGAGTCGCAGATGCAGCTCTGATCCCGCATTGCTGTGGCTCTGGAGTAGGCTGGTGGCCACAGCTCCAATTAGACCCCTAGCCTGGGAACCTCCATATGCCATGGCAGTGGCTCAAGAAAAGGCAGAAAGAAAAAATAAATAAATAAATAAATACATAAATAAATAAATAAAATAAAGATACACAAGCTACTATTATTATTATTATTGTTTTATTGGGGTATAATTTAACATAGAATAAACTGCACACATGTAAGGTTTGACATATGTACACACCTGGGAAATTATTCCCACAATCAAGGTGATGGGCATATCATTGCCCCCCAAAGGAGCCCTTACCAGTCACACCATTTTACAGATAAGAAAGTTGACTTCATTTGTACAATGTGACACGGCTGTTGTGTGGGGAGCCAGATTTGAAGCCATGTCTACGAGACCTCAGAACCGTGCCTCTTCGCACAGTATCAGCAAAGGCCTCTCTTCTCCTGTCCCTAGCCCCCATTTCTCTATCTTTGTCGCTCCCTCCCTCTCTCTCTCAGGTATTACTGATCTCCCACCATGTGTGAACGACTCTATCTTTAGCTGCTCTATCATCCTAAACCAAGAGCAATCATGAGCAGCAATGACAATTGCAGCTAACACAGATGACAGACATGTCATTCCGACAAGCTTTTTTAGGCATGGTGCCATGTTCAAAGTGATGTGGCTCTGGAGAGCTCAGCTTTGCAATCAGGCTGAGGCAGGTTTGAACCCCAGCCTCCATCTCCCCTAACCCCTGCCGCCCCCCCACCACCCGTTTACTGAGCAGCCCTGGATGATCTCAGAGACCTTACTGAGCCTTGACTGTATCGTTGGCAAAAGAAGAGTACTCATGCTCATCTCTAAGCTGGTGTGAAAATCACACAGCAGAATTATATAGCATAATGCAGGTATGCCAAAGGTCCCTGAGATCATGAAAGCATCATAGCAGTTTTGTAAAAGAGCATATCTCCCCAAATTCTAAGCAATGATTTTTCTCTCCCAAGACTTTGGTTGTTTCTGTCTTTTTTCTTTTTTTTTTTTTTTGTCTTTTTGCTTTTTCTAGGGCTGCTCCCACGGCATACGGAGGTTCCCAGGCTAGGGGTCTAATTGGAGCTGTAGCCACTGGCCAACACCAGAGCCACAGCAAGGAGGGATTCAAGCCACATCTACAACCTCCACCACAGCTCACGGCAACGCCAGAACCTTGACCCACTGAGCAAGGTCAGGGATCGAACCTGCAACCTCATGGTTCCTAGTCGGATTCGTTTACCACTGAGCCACAACGGGAACTCTGACTTTGGTTGTTTCTACACAGGTAAATAGATGTACATATTAAAGCACATTTCAATTTTCCAAAATTCAGCAAATACTTTGTGAAACACCAGTAAAACAAAATTGTTGAAAAGGGATAGAGAAAATTGGAAATGATCAACATTGGCTTTATCTCCCTTTTTATTAATTGATTGATTGATTATCTTTTTAGGGCTGCACCCATGGCATATGGAGGTTCCCAGGCTAAGGGTCCGATTAGAACTGTAGCTGCCGGCCTACACCACAGCCAGAGCAATGCAGGATCTGAAATGTGTCTGCGACCCACACCACAGCGCATGGATCCTTAACACCAGATCCTTAACACACTGAGCAAGGCCAGGCATCGAACACTGGTCCTCATGGATATTAGTTGGGTTCGTTAACCATTGAGCCACGATGGGAACTCCTTAATTTCCCTTTTTATATGTTTATTTTTAGTAAAAGACTCTTGGGAAAAAGATGACTCTCTAAGTGGTTTAAAAAAAGAAAAAAGATGACTCCACCTCACCCCACCCCCCGGGGTGTCAGGCCAAGGGTGAGTTTTGCAGCCTCCTATTCACTCCCATTTTGTTGGCTTTAAATGCCATGGCTCTATATCAACATAAAAACACAACCATCATTGAACAGATCAGCAGGAAATTTGAAAAACATTTTCTAGGTCTTGTGGTCAATACCAAAATCAAGTTAATGAATTATTATTGAAATACATAGTGAATTGGAATGTTGAAGAGATCTACAGGTCAAGATGGGAGACAAATTAATCAGTATTAAAAGTGTGGTGGAGGAGGGCCAATTTTATTTTATTTTTTTTTGTCTTTTTGTCTTTTTGCTATTTTTTTGGGTTGCTCCCGCGGCATATGGAGGTTCCCAGGCTAGGGGTCTAATCGGAGCTGCAGCCACTAGCCTACGCCAGAGCCACAGCAACATGGGATCCGAGCCGTGTCTGCAACCTACACCACAGTTCGTGGCAATGCCGGATCGTTAACCCACTGAGCAAGGGCAGGGACCGAACCTGCAACCTCATGGTTCCTAGTCGGATTCGTTAACCACTGCGCCACGGGAACTCCTTAATGTATTTTTAAAATTATTATTAGCTAGTGAGAAATAATCTCAGCCAGGGTTATTCATCTTTTTTTCTTTCTTTCTTTCTTTTTTTTCTTTTTTCTTTCTTTTTTTTTTTGTCTTTTTTTTTGCTATTTCTTTGGGCCGCTCCCGCGGCATATGGAGGTTCCCAGGCTAGGGGTCTAATCGGAGCTGTAGCCACTGGCCTACGCCAGAGCCACAGCAACTCGGGATCCGAGCCCGCATCTGCAACCTACACCACAGCTCACAGCAACGCCAGATCCTTAACCCACTGAGCAAGGGCAGGGACCAAACCCGCAACCCCATGGTTCCTAATCAAATTCGTTAACCACTGCGCCCCGACGGGAACTCCTCTTTCTTTCTTTCTTTCTTTCTTTTTCTTTCTTTCTTTCTTTTTTTAAGGCCACACATGGAGGTTTTCAGGCTAGGGGTTGAAATGGAGCTGTAGCCACTGGCCTACAGCACAGCCACAGCAATGCAAGATCCAAGCCAAGTCTGCTAACTACACCACAGCTTGGGGCAATGCCAGATCATTTAACCCACTGAGCAAGGTCAGGGATCGAACCTGTCATGGATACTAGTCAGATTCGTTTCTGCTGAGCCACAATAGGAACTCCAAAGTTTTATTGGACCACAGCCATGTCCACTTATTTATAAATTACCTATGGCTTTTGTTTGCTTGTTTGTTCTTTTTAGGGCCACACCTGCCACACATGGAGGTTCCCAGGGTGGGGGTCCAATCGGAGCTGCAATAGTCACAGCAACTCAGGATTCGAGCCACATCTGTGACCTACACCACAGCTCATGGCAACACCAGATCCTTAACCCACTGAGCGAGGCCAGGGATCGAACATGAAACCTCATGGCTCTTAGTTGGATTCGTTTCCGCTGAGCCACGACAGGAATTCCAATTTCCTTTTTTAATGTAACTGGAAACCTTGATCTTCTAGACGTGCTCCAGGCGGTGGTCAGAATGCAGGAAACCTGGTCCATTGCCTTCTGTTTGACAAGGAGGTGGGACAGGACACAGTTACTCACCCCCCCCCCACCCCGCCCCAACTCCTCTTGTGGCTTTGCTGACACTTTTAGCCCAGGGCGACATGAGACTGAAATAAGTCAGCAGGCATTTGTTCATTCTTCTCTTTAAAATGAGCATGCTAAGGGAGCAGGCACTGTACCAGACCCTGAGTGCATAGAAGAGTCAAGCCATCGTCCTTACACCTCACAAGCTGTGGAGTTTACTTAACTCCAGCTAGGACAACATGTATAGCCACCTTAACAAAATAAGTTTAAGAGTGTGTGGCTAAAAATCAGCACCAAGTGAATGGACTGGATGCAAAATCTTTTTGTTAGGGAGAAATTACTCCGAGCTAGAGCTGGATTGTGGGGGGCGGTGGGAGTCAAGCCAAGCTTTATGCAAGAGGTATTTTTTCGAGCTGGACCTGGGGTTGGATTTTCATCAGGAAAAATGTGAAGCATAGCAAAACCAAATACTCAGAGAATAAAAGGTCCCCTTCACAAAGTCTTGCTGATCACTGGTTTCCTCTGCCCAGTCTGCCTGCACCCAAGCTCCCAACCCATGGCTTTGGGATGGGATTATTAGATTCTGTCCATGACTCTAGCATATCAATCTATGCTGAGATTTCATCAGCCACTGTGTCGTCTACTCACTGTATCTTGCAGTTTACAGTAAGGGCACATGAAGGGGTGGGTGTTAAGAACAACTGTGGTTTGTGGTTGGGGGATGGTGAAGTAGGAAACGCTGGAAGAAGACCTTATGTGGGGAAAGCTCCTGAGTTCAGCGCTGAGCACACTGAGTTTGAGCTTCAAGACAACTGGTAGAGTTAACTGGAGTTTTCCTCGAGTGTTTTATTACAGAAGACTGCTATTATCTCCTTTTCATTTTTCTGTTTGCAAAGAGCAGCAAATTTTTACAAAATACATAATGAGCCTGTATGACTTTAAACGTAGGAAGTGTCATAAAATAATAATAAACTATGAAAAATTGAGGAGTTTTAAAAATTAATAATACTCATTGTGAAACTATTTTATCTTGATCCGATTAGTTTATAAAAATGTAAGCAGCAAAGCACCATGTTTTGAGGCTCCATTACATAGGGTAGCTCCTCCTCTTCCAAAAAAATCTGGAAAATGTCCTGAATGGGAGCAGAAAACATGACCCTAAAAGGTGCCAATTTGGCGTGTGGGTTCTTCTGAGCTGAAAGCAATCAGGACCCAAGAAACATTTGCCTCTCCCTTTCCTACCTAAGATAATTTAGATACTGGGCCATCGACTCAAAGAGAGAGCTATTACCAGAGATAACCTTTATCTGAACGACCCATCTGTAGGGCAGGGCAAACATCTCATTAACCAACATCTGCTCTTCTTATTGAATTACCCTCCTCCCCCTTGAGGCCCCAGACCCCACCCCATTCCTGAGCGCAGGAGGGCATATAAACCTCAATGGCCCATCTTGCCCTTGGGTCTCATATTCTTACGGGATCCCTGTACTTACATAATTAAGTTTGTTTTCCTCCTGTTACAAGCTATCCTATGTTAATTTGATTATTAGACCAGCCACAGAACCAAGAAGGGTAGAGGAAAAATGTTTCCTCCTCCATCGGCTCAAACGCAATAGAAAAAATTTACCACTTACTCATAGAAAACACAAAGGAGGGATCCGAGTTGGTGAAGAGTCTTCTCCAGAAGCGATTTTTTTTTTCTTGTGCTTTTATTCTTTTCTCCTTTTTTCTTGTGCCTCCACCACCTCAGTGTGTGTCCTTTAAGGAGGCCATACTTGCCTGCCTCAGCTGACGGGAGAACAAAGAGCATGGAAAATTGGCCATGAGATATTTCTTTGCACCAGGCACGAATCACTTCTGTGACTGGAACGGCAGAGCAGGGTAGGAATTCTAGCCTTGTGCCCAGTAAGAGGTGGAGGAAACAGATTTTGTGACAAGCTGGGAAAATTCTGCCTGAGATACCAAATGTGTCATTTAGTGTTTTCCCTATAGAATGGCATTGGATCGGCATCTTTTCAATTTGCTCTTTGGTTATTGTCTCGCTAACATTTCTATACTCACATACACACAGAGGATAATGCAGAATACCAGTGATCTTAATGAAATCCAGACGGTAAGTACACAGTCCCCCAGAATATTCATCTGATAGACATACGATTAAAGAAAATGAAACTAGATTGAAATGACTTGTTCTATCTGAACTAATCACTCTTACTTTTTAGTGAATATCCATAATTACATTAAAACTTTATTTTAGAGATCTGAAGAGATTAATGTAAAATTCTTTTTGTCCTTGGTTCCTAGAAACTATAATTTGATTGTTAGAACCATCTTTATAAGGGTTTAAAAAATCTGTAATGCACACTAAATTTGGTCTGCAGGCAAAATAAATCATATGACTCACAAATACAATTGCCATTATTTTTCAAATATATGTAGATATTGTTAGGATAAAGAAGGTAATGTATTTAAAAGAGCTGCTGAATTTACAGTAGCTTTTGGCCACGGTGTGTTTTGTTAAATACTAGAGTATGTAACTATCAAGGGAGGTTATGACATTTACAATTTTAACAAAAGACCATGATTTCCATTTCCAGAAAAGATGGAGTAACAGAAACTAGGTTTACACTTAACCACCTAATCAGGGAATACAGCTTCACTGTCTTATTCCTGGGGACTTTTCCAAGTTACTACTAGCTTGTAAGTCCCTCTGGGCTGTTGATGCCCAGTGGCGACGCTGCTTAGTAACCATAAGTGGGTGTTGTGGGCTGAATTTTGCCCCCCTAAAAGATGTGTTCAAGTCTTAACTCCCAGTACCCATGAATGCAACCTTATTCAGAGGCAAAGTCTTGGCAGATATAACCAATCCATTGATCAACCAATTCTTTGTCAGAATTAGGTCCAGAATAGTTTAATCTTTTTAATGACTCTCCTACTTCCTAGGAGAGGAGCTAAATAAATGGTTGTTGTTATAAGCAGCTAAATTTGAGGGGTGATTTGTTACAAATGCTAACCGATAGAGAAAGGGTGGCAGATCTCACAGAGGAGCCCCGGCGACAGCCCTAAGGGAAGAGGCCTTCTGCAGAATTAAGACTTCAGCAGAAGGGCTGTTACATGCATGTTTCCTTCCTCTTGGCATTTGTGTCTTTTATTCTCCATTACATTAGGGGAGAGATTTGAAAATTAGTGAGAATCCAGTTGGATCTACCAGTCCCTGACTACCGTGGCTAAGTAGGAGCCATCCAGCTGTACTAATTTTGGTTATACATAAAAAACATGCCATATACATACATGTGTATATAAACATAGGTGTGCATATAATTTCATGCCATTCCCACCTGAAATTCCCACGAATAAATTAATTCATATTTCTAATTATTTTCTAGCAATAAATTACCAGAAGTTCTGCACGTCTGGAGAAAGCTCATGCACATATTGTAGGCTTTTTCTACTTATGGTCCAGTAGAAATAGAGGTGATATTGAAGGCTATTTTAAGTAAATTCTAAGAACATTGGTTCCGGAGTCAGAAGGCCTGGGTTTGGTTACTAGACTCAGTAATTTACTGGCAGTGTAATCTTAATATTATTTATAATATCTTCATGGGGCTCCATTTCTTTATTTGTAAAGTGAGAATAATAAGACAGACACCTAGCTTCCAGAATGACTGTGGTGACTTAGTGGCTAAACCAGAAGCCCTCTGCAAGGTTTTTAAAGGCTATACAAATGTTAGTTGTTAGCCTGACAGCCATGATTTCAAATCTCCCTTCCTGCCTGGTTGTCACCTGAAATATGGCGGCCATCACCTGGCCCTGTGCTAGCCCTGGAGCTGAAGATGGTGTGAGCACAGCTGGGCTGACAGGATGCCGGGGGAGGCTCCCGTGCTTCTCCCTGAAATCTCCCTAACAGGAATTTATGCCTTTCTGACATCTCGCACCAACACCACAGGGCCTGGGGGGAAGGGTCATCCCAGAGAAGGGCAGCCAGGCTAACTCATTATCATAAATGTTTTTGGAATTGAAGAAGAGAACCAAGTAAGGGCAACTGGGATAAAGGCATGTCTGAGGCTGGCATTTACCTTCTGTGGGATGAAAACACTCAGCTGGATGAACTGATGTCCTATCTCTGCAGATCTGCACGGACACATAATGAAATGAAAATGGGATGCAAATGCAAACTCCCCTAAGAGGAGGTGCAGTTTTCCTTCCTTCTCTGCAGACTTGGAGAACTGTCAACACCGAGAGGAAAGACAAGTGAGGACAAGCATCTGAGGTTGCGTTTGGAGGGACGGGGTGGGGGAAGTGTAGGGGGACTGCAAAGTCGAAGGGATGAGAAAGGGAAGGACACAGCAGACAAGCTGCTTTCTTGGAGTCAGAGTTGGTTCTACTAGCTCTCCGCCAGTCTGCCACCCTGGGGCTTTGCTAGGCAGGGAGAATCCACCAAACAGTGGAGAATGGGAACAGTAACCCTTTAAGGAAAGAGAGAAAGAGAGGCAAGAGGAGGGAAGGAAGGAGGGACAAAAGGAAGGAAGGAAGAGGAGAGGGAGGAAGGAAAGAACTGTAATCGAACATAGTTACAACAGATGCCTTAGAAAAAGCTTGAGAGTCTGGCAACTGGACTTTAAAAAGTGTAAAATCCCAAACATATTTCAACTAGCTCTGTAGTTTCAAGAAGGACTTAACTGAGGTGTGAGGAAGGATTTGGGACAAAAAGGGCTGTTGGACTGAGGAAGACTATAGCACCTTCTCTGAGATCTTTAAAGAAAGTCGCTTTAGAAGGTTGAGTGGGGATGTCTTTGAGGGTACGGAAAGGAAATTCAAGACCATGTTAGGTTTATTCATGCTATTCTGGGCTACGCAGCTGAACTTATTTTCATATGTAACTGGAAATATGAAATGAGAGCCTAGAGTAAAAAACTGAGAATATACAGTGAGGAGTATTTCCGGACATTTTCCAAGGCGTTAATAATTTTTTTCCATACAGAAATCTTTTTTTTTTTTGTCTTTTTGCCATTTCTTGGGCTGCTCCTGCAGCATATGGAGGTTCCCAGGCTAGGGGTTGAATCGGAGCTGTAGCTGCCAGCCTACGCCAGAGCCACAGCAATGCGGGATCTGAGCCGAGTCTGTGACCTACACCACAGCTCACGGCAACGCCGGATCGTTAACCTACTGAGCAAGGCCAGGGATGGAACCTGCAACCTCATGGTTCTCAGTTGGATTTGTTAACCACTGAGCCACAACGGGAACTCCTCATACAAAAATCTGATTGATAAACAGTTTCATTCATTCATTCATTCATATAATACGCATTTTGACCCTGGGGTGACATTTGAACTGGGTCATAAAAGACAGAAATTAGTTATACAGGCAGACAAAAGGGAGTAAAATGACTCTATATAAACACGCCATGTGATTCTATTTTCACTCCAGCTCAGAGTGACAGATCTGTTCTCAGAAACCTCATTTTATTATTGCTTTGTCTATTATGCAGCTCCCCAGTTCAAACTACCTTTCTTCCTCCCAACATTTGGTCTCACCCAACATATGCTCCATTTCCTTCTTGAAGAAGCCTTCAAATGGAACCACTTCATGTAACAATAAAAAGAGAAAGGCATTGTGCCTAGCATTGTGTCAGATGTGGTACCTAACTTATCTTAATCTCTGCAGGAAATTAACCCCTGAAGTTCAGACAGGTCTGATATCTTTACCAAAGAGCCAGGATTTTGAATCTTGCTCCTGTCCCTTCCTTTACACTTTTCTGGATATATCTATTTTCACTAATGGCAGGCTAAGTTGATTGGACCAACTATCTCAGTGAAATCAGCTAAAATGTGTGCATAGAATATGTGTATACTGTATCTTATTATATGTATAATTATATACATATATATAATATATTTCTTAACAAAAGTATTAAATTGCATGAACTGAAAGAAAATAGTAGACCAACATTACAAGAGAACACCGGCTCAGAGCAGTTAACAGTACAAGCATGAGGGAAGCAGTTTGGTTTGGTCTTGAGATAATTTGCTGAGAAACAAATTGTACTTTTCCCTGATGGCTTTACGAGGTGTGCGGATAGAAACTAAAATTAAATATGCAGAAGTGGAGACCCCTCCAAAATGGCCTGGTAACTTGAAGAACTAAACTCTTAATATCATGGTGAGATGGAAGTGGCCACTCTTTTGAAGGCATCGATGCCCCAGTTTGAATCACCTGGGTCTTGCATAAAATTGCAAGTCTTGAATTTCAGTTAAAGTGATCCCAATATCACCAGTTCTCCTCTACAATGGGCAGAGGAAAGACTATTGCTCTTGGGAGTACTTTTTATTAGAGGTAATCTCATAGGGATATTTCATAATGACAAAAGGCTTAATGAAATAGGAAAATTCAACAATTTCAAGTTTTGTATGCACTTTATCATAAAGCCCCTCCTCCTCCCTAAAGGGAAATCAATGAATAAACATAGTAATGGGAGATTTTACTTTATTTGTTATTGTTTTTTGGTTTTTTTTTTTTTTTTGCTTGTCCTTTGTCTTTTTCTAGGGACACACCCACGGCATATGGAGGTTCCCAGGCCAGGGGTCCAATCGGAGCTGTAGCTGCCGGCCTATGCCAGAGCCACAGCAATGCCAGATCCAAGCCGTGTCTGTGACCTACGCCACAGCTTACGGCAATGCCAGATCCTTAACCCACTGAGCAAGGCCAGGGATTGAACCTGCAGCCTTAGGGTTCCTAAGTAATAGGAGATTTTAATACACATCTTTCAAAAACTGATGGAAAAAGCATAAAAATGAATAGCTATAGATGTTATAAACAATACAACTATTTATTTATTTTTTTCACAACTATATATTTAAATTCATATTCTTTTGGAGATCGTATGAATGAATATTAAAAAACCTCAAATATTGTGCTATAATACAAACATTAGCCAATTTTAAGCACTGAAATCATATCAAGTTTGACCAAACCCTGTTAAGTTAGAAATCAATAACAAAATGAAAATTATAAAATTCCTGTATGTTTTGAAATTTCAAAATACCCTTAAGTAACCTGTAACTCAAAGGGTAAATCATAATGAAAATCAGGAAGTATTTTGAGCTGAATGATAAATAAAATATTACATTTCATGACATGTGGAATGTTTCTAAAGCACAACTTAGATGTAAATGCATACCTTTAAAAGGACAGATTTGGAAAAAAAAGGTTGAAATTTCATTGAGGTGTCAGAAAAAGAAGAGTAAAGTAAATAGAATAAACATTAATAAAGCAATTGTTAATGAAATATAAACAGAGATTCAACAAAATCAAAAGTTTTTTAAGATTAATAAAATTGACAAACCTCTAGTGAAATCAGGAAAAAGAGAGTATGAATTATTAATATTAGGAATTAAAAGGGAGATATCACTACCGATTTGGCAGAATTTGCATCTGTCTCCTACTTTTACAAATTACTCTAATGAAAAAATTATTTTCACATATATTTTCTCAATATATTGTAGTGAGCATTTATTATGCAGAGCACACAGCTAATGCTTACTTAATTTTTATTCCTTACTTTTTTTTGCTGTAATTTGCTTTCTCAAAAGGAAGATGGTATTTTTTCCTCAATTATATTTTTACTTAAAATTAAGGATTACCTTAAAGCATAAATGCCACATAATGAAAGAGTAGCTTATCATTGGATTTATGCAATATGAGTTCCTGAAATTTCAGAATAGATAAAAATTATAAGAAATTATTAAGTTCAAAATTTATTGATAGGACTAAATGGTCCTTGAATTTAGAAAAGTGAAGATGGTGAATGAACATAAGTTAATGACTGGGAGAGGTGTGAGGTAGAAACGATGAAGTGATGAGATTTATAAAATTGAATGACCTCAATGAGGAGTCGAAGTAGCAAATCAACACTTCTATTTACTACAAGTACATCCTTAAGCCATTAGGATGAAATCATCTCTACAGAGATTGTTTCAGGGTTTTGTTTTGTTATATAACTGCGTTGGGCTTCAGTTTCTTTTTCCACTAGAGGAGTAGACTGTACAAGGTAATCTCAAATCTCCCAAATAAGACGATTTTTTATTATTCTGGAAAGGGAACACGCCATAATATTTAAGCACATAGGCTTGAGAGGTATGTAATCATTCATTTGGCAGAGATTTCTTGAACATCTATTATGTGCCAGAGATATGGACAGACAAGGTCTTTGTTATCATGGAATTTATCTTTTATTAAAGGGACAGGTACCAGACAGGTAACAAACTGTATAAACAAGCAGGGATTGTGATAGCTACCATGTGGGTAACAGGGTGTAGATATAGGATATCGATGAAAAGAAGTTTGAAAGCTTCTTAGTACTGTGCCTAATTCACAATCAGATTTCAATAAGTGTTGGTTGAGTTTCTTATTATTAATGACAAAGTACACATCACAATGTTATACAAGCCAATGGAGCTGCTTTTCTCTAGTAAGGGCTCATTTTATGACAAAAGAGGAAAACCCAACTGAAATTGGCTTAAACAAAAAAGGGAATTATTTGCTCACATGTTTTAGAAGCCCAGGACAGCTTAGACATGATTTGAAGGACTGAAGGATATCCTTAGGTTTACCTGTTCTTACCTTTTTGCCCTACTCTGCCACTAGAGATAGTGTCCACAAGAGCAGCACCATCTGCTCAAGTGTGCATGTGAATGTGTGTGTGTGTGAGTGCGTGTGTGTGCACGCACGCGTGCTTGCAGCAGCACTGGAGGAATAAGGTGCTTGTTGACTGCTATACTTGGATCACTGTGTCCCAAGCATGGACTGCTCTTTGTCACCCGCTGTATACCTCCCTCTTTGTTCTTTTAGTAATAATACCTCCCTAAATTTTATCTGGGCATGAGGCTATCTCTCTAGAGAACACGCTTCTCAGTTTCCTTTTCCATTTGCCAAAATGCAGACACAAACCAGATTACTCCTGCTACATCTGTGCAGTGTTTTAATAGCCTCCCTCTACCAGAGGTTCCAGGAAAGACTGAGCTCTAATGCCCTCGAGCATCCGTTGTATATAATGCATCAAGTTCTCTCCTAAGCATCTAGAATAGTACTAGCAATCAATCATGTTTGGGGGAACTTAGAAAGGCTGAGGATAGAACAAAGTGAAAACAACCTGGGATCCTGGATCACTTTGTGGAGCCAAGAGCCTGTCTGTCTGGGCTCTTCCACCAAGTCTGGACATTGTCACTTAAATACTGCAAGCTTGGGCTTCATTGTTCTGGCAACTTAGCTGATAAATATTCAACTCTATAACTGGGGGCTGAGATGAGCCCTTGAGGAGTAATTTTGACTGGGATGGTGGCAGGCTGGTGCTCACAGATAAACTGGAGCATGATTCCTGACAAGCAAAAGAATACTTGTTATGAGCACTCACCCGGCTGCAGAGCTGAAAATGCCAGTTTTGACAATTTCAAAAGTCTAAAATTGGATTAACAATCAACATATTTTCCCTGAGCGCTATCTTCCCAGGTCAGATGTCATAGACTTTAGAGTCTTCTTGCACTCGATTATGAGTTTTTCATTAAATATCAACGTTTCCTGTTAGTCCTTGAAGACGACAATATGATTGGGTATAAGTCTTGGATGAACTCATGAGAAGGTATTAACTCACTCACATTTTATTCATCTCCCCTTAGGTGTCAGTTTGCATGTATAAATATGAAATTATGTACAGATAAATTATATACCTAATATATTACATTTTTTTCAATTTCCTTCTTCTAGAGTTTGGGCTAAAGATTGTGATGTGGTTTTCTCCTGTCTTAGGTTTTCCTCTCCCTTAACTCTACTGTGAATTGTTGTGTCCTGAATAGCTCTTCTCATGGTGAATAATATGTTTGGTTCAGTAGTCTTCACGCCATGCCTCATTTATCTCATACTCGCATTCTACTCCTGAGACTCATGCTGGTGGCCCTGGCACCTGGTGCAGTGGGTTGCCTGTAACTCAAGTTGGTTTTTATGCAAGAGGAGGACTCTGCTCAGAGACACTGGAGATGGAGCTGCCTTGAATTCCAAGTGCATGGCGGAGGGTGGAGGCCTCACACATGTGGCCATGGGGGCCTCACACACAAGAATTAAACATGGCTTGGGACACGCAGGTGGGGCAGGGAAGCAAGAGTTTTCTTGAAGCAGCTATCTTGAGGGAGAGACTGGAATAAAATCCTGAGCACAACACAGCACTGAACATTTGTGCCCAAGCTTCTAGTGTCTTTGATTTTCTTCCTCCTTTTTGCTCCATCAAAAAAAAAAAAAAAATGTTCATTATAGGAGTTCCCGTGATGGCTTAGCGGTAACAAATCCAACTAGTATCTATGAGGATGCAGGTTTGATCCCTGGCCTCAGTGGGTTAAAGATCCAGTGTTGCCGTAATCTGTGGTGTAGGTTGCAGACGTGTTTCGGATCCCTCGTTGCTGTGGCTGTGGTGTAGGCTGGAAGATACAGCTCCCATTCGACCCCTAGCCTGGAAACTTCCATATGCCGCAGGTGTGGCCCTAAAAAAGATCCCTCCCCCCAAAAAAAAGTGTTCAAAAGAAGACCATTGTATAAAATTTTGACTTTATGTCTTTTTAGAATTTTGCTTATGCAAATACATACACATGAATGTATAAAAATAATATACTGTATTGTACTTGCTTTCTAGATAATCTCTCAAACAATGTAACCCTAATATGTTCTAATACATCCAAGAGTTCCTTGTTACTTATTTAGAGATGCTTTGAAGACACAGAATCTATGAACACAAAGCACAGTCCCATTCTGTCTTTGTATCTCTTGGTCAATATCAGGGTGGAACAAATACACAACCACCCACAGTTGCTCTCTTGAAAGCCCTTCTTCTTTTCCTCAGTTATTTTGTTTCTTTTGTATCCAGAGCTTCAGAAGGCATCTTTCATGTCAAACTCCTCTGAGTGGCCGCCATTCCCAGATCCCTCCTTCTACCTTTTTATGAGGAGCAATTGGTTTTCTCAGCTCAGTCCTGCCTGCCCCCTCCCCCCTATTCTGCCTCTGTCTTCTGGTACCCTTATTAATTTTCCACTCTCAGAGTCTGCATTAGCAAAGGTAAAGGATCTTGCTGGAAAATTCTGCTGAGGACTGAAGGAAGGAGAACTTAAATGGGCAAGATCAACCTTCTCTGTAGTGAGCGGGGATGATGGGTCATAAAGGAGAAAACATGCAAACACTCTGGAGTTAATAAAGTTTCACTGCAACATTAGTATATGTGGAAGTCGTCCATGATGAAAAATAAATGCACACTAATATTGTCATTTTTAATGATAGATGGCATACCAATCCATATATAGCTGTTATCTGTGTATTTATTCTTTTTTCCTACTTTGAATATTTAATTTATTTAAAATTTTTTTCATTAATGGAAAAACATGCTATAAATATCCCTGTACATATGTCTTTGAGTGTTTTCCAAATTATTTACTTAGAAAAAATTTCATGAAATAAGATTGCTGAGTCTAAGACTTGTCGTTGCCAAGGGGGGTGGAGAGGGTGTGGGAGAGAGGGGATGGTTTGGATTAATGGATGCAAGCTATTATCTACAGAATGAATAAATGACAAGGTCCTACTGCATAGCACAGGGAATTATATTCAATATCCTGTGATAAACCATAGTGGAAAATAAAATGAAAAAGAATGTATGTGTATAACATATATGTATATGAATGACTTTGTTATACAGCAGAAATTAACACAACATTGTAAATCAACTATACTTCAATAAGATAAAATAAAAAAAGATTGCTGAGCCCAAAGGTATGCAATTCATGAAATTTTTGCCTTAATGCCCTGTAAGACAGGTTGGCTGATTTGTCTTTGATTAATAATGCATAAGGTATTACTGACCCCACAGTTATATCAGCACTAGTTACTATCATTCTTTTTAAGTTTGCCAATTCAATGGGCAAAAATAGTATCTTGTTATTATTTCATTATTTAATTACTAGTAATTTTTAAAAATTTTTATCATTATTGACCACTGCAGGTCTGATTTTTGGATTATGTACTTATTTCCTATTGGGGCTGAATTATACCTTAGCATATGGCAACACACAATAAAGTTTTGGAGTTGGGAAATGTTTTTGAGAAATTATTGGCCACAACCCATCATGGCAAAATGTATTAAACTGCAATTTTTCCTTGACTTCCTTTTCAGTTATTTGCCTGTGTACCTCACAAAGAAAAAACTATGCCAGCAGAATGAAATAAATCCACCCAATAACTTTGATACAGCAAACCTTTTCCTTAAGGTTTGTGATGGGGCCATATTTTCTCTAACCAACCAAAGGTCAAGGGCCTATTGTCATAAAGGAATGAGTTAGCCAACCAGAAAGATGGGACACTTAGGAGCTCCAGCCAAGTCAGGAAGAGCAGAGCAGTATCCACCAGGACCTGTGCAGTGGCAGGTAAGAAAGTTAGTGGGAGGAAGGGTACACACACTCCCAAAAGCCCTGGAGGAAAGGCAATGTCAGGACTCAAACTCAGATCTGATGACAAACCCAATGGCTCATCATAAAACCCAAAAATAAAATACAAAAGAAGAAAAGAAAGTCGAAAACTCAAAGAGAAGAGTGCGGGCATTACTGAATCTCTTGTAGGATGGCTATGTTTGATAGAGGTGCCCAGAAATATTTAAATCTTTCATTTTAGCACAAATGAAAGGGTGACTTGGCCATAAAGTGAAAAGTTATCTTTATGGCTATGATGTTGTGGGCCAAAGAGACTGTTTTTAAGGGTTCTCTGATGCAGCTACTGCATTTCATGCCCTATACTCTTTTCTCTGACAGTCCAAATCCTTGCCGTCTTGGAAGGCTGCTGCCACCTCAGTCCCCACTTCCTCCAAGAAGGCTCCCAGGCAGGTCAGGCTCAGAGGAACCTGCTCCAGCACTCAGAGCCTGTCCCACCCAACTTAGCACTGATTTTTCCTGCACCTTCCCTTGCTTTCTTGGCACCTGTGGATATTATTCTTATTTACCACTATAATGAAATGTTAATTTCTCGAGATTAATCCCAGCATAAAGCTAGGCACACAGTAGAGTTATCATACATGCAAATTGACTGATCTATTGATTACTTAAAACAGCTCTACAAAGAGTCAACTAAAATTTATTGACTAACTGCCATGTGCTAAGGGCTTCCATTTAAGATATCTTACTTAATTCTTACAATCACCCTACTAGGTAGGAAATATGGGTCCACTGTTTTGATAAGAAAACTGAGGCCAAGAAGAGTTAAGCAGTTTTTCAAGATTTCACTGCTGGTTGGGCTGGAATTTGAATTCTGGTTCCCCAGCTTCAAAGCTGGTGTTTTTTAGTAAGTGTCACACTCCTTTCAGGTTTGTTCAACACCACTTGGTTGTGGGTGGAAGGGCTTTGCACAGAGGGGAGTTATTGTCACTGACAAGCTTACTGAGGGACACAGGGAAAAGAAAGCCATCATTATTTTGGCAGTTCATGAGAACCAGACCCCACAGTGCTTGTATTCTTGGGCAAAGACTTATTTTAAAAAGCAAACTAAACAAGTATAGAGATGTTGCCTTTCCACTGAAGCCAAAATTGATAGGTTTTCAGGAAGAAAACGAACAGACTTTGGATTGTCTGTTTCCAGCAAAATATCCAAGCAGAATTTTCAGGGGCTATAAACACTTGTTTACCCTATTAAAAAATGCTGCTCTTAATGCACTGAGGACTTTTTAGCATGTCTACAGAACTGGACCATTTCTACCAGAAAATGTTAAATGTGGGAAGAATATAATGAGGCTCCCTAAACATTCTGCAGATGACATTAAGTCCATCATTGTTTCATTAAAAGAGGAAACAATCAATTTTACATAACAAAACAAATGTGAAGTACCACATAGTACTCTGTATAGCCACTTGTCTATTAAAGCAATTTCCATCGTACATGGGGATCCAGATTTTTAAGCTGTCATGAGGTCAAGTTTATTACGAATAGATGACCTACAGGATAGGACCCTGACTGACTCAAGCTCCATCCCAAGAGCTGCTGACATTTCAAGCGGTGGCATCCAGCTGTGCTTCCCTGAAGAACTGTAGGAGGTGGTGTGAGGCAGAGATGCCCCATCAGGTTGCAGGCACATCACACCTGCCAGGAGAGATCATTAAAAACACACAGATTGTAAAGCTGCAAGTGCTCTGGGACCAGGCTTTTAAAAGCCCCTCAGTGATGGACACTCAGGTCTGAAAGCTACTGACAAAGACAGAGAGACCTGAGCACAAAGACCTCTGCAACTGGCCAGACACATGACTCTAAGTGAGCAGGACCCATGAAAGCCTTCCCAGAATAGAGCCTCAACTATGTCCTCCACCTGCCTTTTGTCTGTAAAAAAAAAAAAATCTTTAGTCTGAGAACAAATTTAATCAGAGAAGTGAGAAAATGCGGAGAGAAAGGAAAACAGTCAGGCAAGACATCATAAGAATGGTTTAGCCATTCAACCGAGTCAAGGACCTTTAGCTCTTCCTCAAGGACTATGGATAATATTCTGAGCCATGTCCTCTGAGCTGTTTTGCAGATATGAAACCCCCACCAGGTGGAAGAAGTTAACTGTATGCTGCCCAGAGCACATAGACCCCAGACTGGGTGGAACCAGAACGTGGATGATGCTGACTCCCAACTACCTCACCACCGACCAATCAGAAGGATGTCTGTGAGCAAGCCGACCACGCCCTGCTTCTTGAACACTGCAAGACTCTTCACCACTTCCTTCAGGGCGGGAGTGAGTTTTGAGGGCATTAGCCTACTCTGGCTCCCTTTGCCTGGCAAAGATATTCTTTTCTACTTCACCCAAAATGCTGTCTCTGAGTTTCTATGTGGCACCAGTGAACAGAGGCTGAGTTCTGGCAACATGACCTCCAGTAATTCAACTGCTGGCTCTCAGCCTGTCCCTCAACTACACTTTGGGTTTGGTGAGGAGGAAATGATTGCGAAGTACTTGGCTCATAATCTGACACCATTGTATCCACATAGAATGTGTGTTATGTTTCTCAATCACGATTGCCAGCTTGAGCTTGGTGTGTTCACAAAGAGGGCAGGTAAAGACAGAAATCGTGCAGTCCCATGGCCTTCCAGACAGCCTGTCAACCTGGTCTTGAAGTACCAGCTTTCTGCCACTGGAGGTCCTTGGAAAGATTTCTGGCTGATTGCTCGGGGCACTAAGCTGGCACACATTGGCCATGGGAGCCAACACACCCTGGCTGTTGCAGGAGGCCAGGGGAGAAGGGTGAGCTCACCGCTCATGGCCTGTAGCCCTCCAGGAGCCATTCCTATAACCTTTCATCTAGGTCCTTGGTCCTTCAACACAACTAAAAATGAGAAGTCAGAAAATAGAAGTGCCTTCCAACATTTTATTGCATACAGACAGATCAAGCCATCTTTCTCTGTGATCCATCACCAGTACATTTGCTAAGGAAGGCTATTTACTGCCTTCACAAAATGATAGATTTTTTTTTCCAGACACACATGCTGATTTAGTTTCAACTGTATGGCAGGATTCTGTAAAGACCCTATCTTTCATATACTTTGGAGCAAGGTATCCAGATCATTAATTCTGAAGAAAGGGTTCTGACAAAATATGAGATAAATCAGAACAATAATTGTTACTCTTTCTTGGCAAGAGCTGCAAAAGTCTAAGAAATTAACCTACAGAAATTGCAAAGCTGAATTTTGCAATTCAATGACCAAGGTAATTTGCAGTGTTTGAACATGAAAATCAACAGAATGTAAAAGTTATCAGAACACATCTACCAGATATGGAAAATAATTTAGTGAATTGCCTCAAATTTTTTTTTCTAAAAGGATTGTAGAAATTTTCTCACAACCTCTTCAATTTCTAAGAGACATTTGTGGGCAGGCATATGGTCCCATTAAAAATTGGGTGGGGAGTTCCCATGGTGGTTCAACAGAAACAAATATGACTACTATTCATGAGGATGTAGGTTTGATCCCTGGGTTAAAGATCAGTGGGTTAAGGATCTGGTGTTGCCGTGATCTGTGGTGTAGGTTGCAGACCTGGCTCGGATCCTGCACTGCTGTGCCTGTGGTATAGGCTGGCAGCTGCAGCTCCGATTCTACCCCCCTAGCCTAGGAACTTCCATATGCCATGGATGCAGCCCTAAAAAGATAAAAAAAAAAAAAAAAAAAAGCTGTGGAAGAGTCTGGGTCTTTTTTTTTTTTTTTTTTTTTTTTTTTTGTCTTTTTGCTATTTCTTGGGCCGCTCCTGCAGCATATGGAGGTTCCCAGGCTAGGGGTCCAATCACAGCTGTAGCCACAGCAATGCGGGATCCGAGCCGCGTCTGCAACCTACACCACAGCTCACGGCAATGCGGGATCGTCAATCCACTGAGGAAGGTCAGGGACCGAACCCGCAACCTCATGGTTCCTAGTTGGATTCATTAACCACTGCGCCACAACGGGAACTCCTGGATCATTTTTTTAAGGTGATACTGCTGGGAGGGCAGCGCAAGAATTTATGTCAATGCATCTAAATATAATTTATTTAATAACAATAATATAGTTTAATTTGATAATATAGTTTAATACATAAATTTATTAACAATAATATAACTTAATAATTTAGTTAAATTTAATAATAATAATTTAATAATATAGTTTACTTAATAAATACATTTAGAAATAAAAAATCCATTGCTAAAATAATAGTCATCCCTTTCTTTCTTTCTTTCTTTCTTTCTTTTTTTTTTTTTTGCTTTTTAGGGCTGTACCCTCAACATATGGAAGTTCCCAGGCTAGGGGTCGAATTGAAGCTACAGCTGCTGGCCTATAACTGAGCCACAGCAATGCAGGATCCAAGCCGAGTCTGCAACCTACACCACAGCTCATGGCAACACTGGATCCTTAACCCACTGAGTGAAGCCGGGGATGGAATCCATGTCCTCATGGATCCTAGTCGAGTTCATTAAGCACTGAGCCATGATGGGAACTCTCAACAATCGCCCATTTCTATAGTTACTGATGATATTTTCGATCTGGGGGCTCTAAGGGGAATATACAATGAATAGAATGAAGGAAAGACATGTGGACCAGGCTCGAGGGGCCATGCAGTACTGAGGGCTGGCCTTGGTGCCCAGCACCCAGCTGTGAGGCTAAGCTATTCTCTTGTTATGGAGGTTGCTGTCTTGACTGTCCTTAGAAAGTTTATCCCATCTTCATAGAAGATGTTTATTGTCATATTTCTCTAGAGCTTTCAAAATGCTGCAAAGAAAGATAGACTCGAATGTGATAGAACATTGCCCATCTTGTGGATTTGGGTGGGCAAGACCCAAAGCATAAAGGCTTAGAGACTGGCTTAAAGGGTAGTTGTCCAGGTACAAAAAGACCACTGCCCTACCAAGGCAGGGGCAGTGGAGATGGTGCCTGCACAGCACATTTGGGGACCCATGATCTATATTTTTAACAATATCCCCTGGTGACTGTGATGTTATCAAACTTGAAAATGACAGGTCTGCACTGCACTGTCTCCCTCATTGGGCGGAAAGTCACTGTTGACTGTGGTTTGTTGGTTATCTTTCTTTTTCTTTTTTTTCTTTTTTTTTTTTACTTTTTGTCATTTCTCGGGCTGCTCCGCCGGCATATGGAGATTCCCTCTAGAGGTCGAATCGGAACTGCAGCCACCTGCCTACGCCGCAGCCACAACAACTCGGGATCCGAGCTGCATCTGCAACCTACACCACAGCTCACGGCAACACCGGATCGTTAACCCACTGAGCAAGGCCAGGGATCAAACCCACAACCTCATGGTTTCTAGTCGGATTCATTAACCACTGAGCCACAATGGGAACTCCTGGTTATCTTTCCTAGTGTTAATTTTTCTCATGTGATTTGAAATAATAGCTTGCAGTTTATAAAAATAGGTTATTTTCAAAGTTTTCCCTCTGTTTTCCTGTCCCTGGCTGATAGCCCTCAAGTTGCCTCCATCTGGTCTCCTGAAATTCCCTGTCCAGATGCAGCTTTTACACTATTGGCTGGATTCCCATGGCCATGCTGGATTTAGGGCAGACCCAGTCCCCAAGCCAGTGGCACTTTGACCCAGAACCAGTGTGCAGTTTTAGTTTCATTTATAGTTGTGTGCATTTCTATTCTATGAATTATTCCTTTTGTCTTTAACTGCACTCAAGTTATCAGTTAGAGGTGTGTGTGTGTGTGTGTGTGTGTGTGTGTGTGTGTGTATTACTGATGTGCTTATAGCAAAGAGAGAAGCTTATAGGGTTAAAGCAACAACATCTTTACAAAAAGTCTTTATGGCTGTATTCTAATCCCTATTTCTTTAATCAATGGTTTAGTGGCCACCAAAGTGTATAATGGAGAATTTTGAAATATGGTTGCCTTCTGAGAGTTAAGCTAGAGAAACCCACTGTGTTTGGCCATTTATGGAAGAGAACGAGAGAGGGAGGAAAGGTGTGACTAGAGTTAGAGAACACTTCAATTCCGAGGAAGATGCCAGTCAAGAGAGGCAAGCTTGAAATCAAAGTGCAGCACAGAAAGCTTAGAGCTAACCTCTGGAACACTGCTCTGAACGAAAATTGCAACACTGGTGGGACTGTCATTGCTGAACTTGAATGGGATTCTCATGGGTCGAGAACTTGTGTTTCCAGTGCTGTTGGGCAGAAGGCCCTGAGAGACCACACAATTGCACGTCTGCTTGGTGAGCTAACTTGCAACGAGGATGGGAGCACTGAGCTATGAAAAAGTTGGTGCACTAGCCTTGAAGGTCATCCACTGTCAGGGCTGAACTGTGTCCCTCCAAAAGTCATTGATTAAGTCCTAATCCCTGGGACCTCAGAATGTAACTATATTTGGAGACAGAGATTTTAAAGAGGTAATTAAGGTTCCATGAAATCATATGAATGGGCCCTAATGCAGTCTGACTCATGTCCTTCTAAGAAAAGGATATTTTCTCACCAGTCAGAATGGCTGTCATTAATAAGTCTACAAATTACAAAAGCTGGATAGGATGTGGAGAAAAGGGAACCCTCCTAAACTGTTGGTATAAATTGGCACAGCTATGGAGAACAACATGGAGATTCCTTACAAAACTAAAAATAGAATTACCATATGGTCTAGCAATCCCACTCTGGCATATATCTTGACAAAACTACACTTTGGAAAGATGCATGCACCTGTATGTTCATAGCAGCACTATTTACGATAGCTAAGACATGGAAACAACCTAAATGTCCATTGATAGATTAATGGATTAAGGAGATGTAGTACATATACACAATGGAATACTACTCAGCCATAAAAAGGAATGAAATAATGCCATTTGCAGCAACATGGATGCCACTAGAGGTTCTTATACTAAGTGACATAAGTCAGAAAGAGAAAGACAAACACCATATGATATCATATATATGGAATCTAAAATATGGCACAAATGAACCTATTTATGAAATAGAAACAGATTCATGGACATGGAAAACAGACTTGTGCTTGCCAAGGTGGGAGGAGGGAGTGGGATAGACTGGGAGTTTGGGGTTAGTAGATGCAAACTACTGCATTTAGAATGGATGAGGAACAAGGTCCTACTGTATAGCACAGGGAACTATATCCAGTCTCATGGGATAGGTCATGATGGAAGATAATATAAAAAAGGAAATGTGTATATATATATGTACAACTGGGTCACTTTGCTCTACAGCAGAACTTGGCACATTGTAAATCAACCATATCTTAATAAAATTTTGAAAATTAAAAACAAGGAGATTTGGACACAGACATACAGAGGAAGACCATGTAAGGACATAGGAAGAGGATGGCCATCCACAACCCAAGGATAGAAGCCTTAGAAAAAAACCAACTCTGCTGATACCTTGATCTTGGGCTTCTAAATTTTTTATTTAAGCCAACTAGTCAGTGGCATTTTGTTATGACAGAGCTAGAAAACTAATATATCCATTCAACTCTTTGCACCCTGATTTCCTACTCCTGGGGTAACTTTCTGGTTATAATCTGATCTCACTTGCAGGAGGGGAGGAATTATAATGGGGAAGGAATTCATTACTAGGCCACTCGTCAGCACTATTTCCCATTGTGAGTTAGTTGACTGGCTTTCTGGTTAGTGCAGCATTTTTATGAGTAAACTTTTTTTTTTGGTCTTTTTGGCATTTCTTGGGCTGATCTCATGGCATATGGAGGTTCCCAGGCTAGGGGTCTAATCGGAGCTACAGCTGCCAGCCTACACCAGAGTCACAGCAACACGGGATCTGAGCCGTGTCTGCAACCTACACCACAGCTCATGGCAACGCCAGATCCTTAACCCACTGAGTGAGGCCAGGTATCGAACCCACAACCTCATGGTTCCTGGTCGGATTCGTTAACCACTGAGCCACGACGGGAACTCCCTATGAGCAAACTTATGATGTTTCATTCTTTGATTCCCTCTTTTACTGGTGAATGCTGTAAAATTGAGTTTCTGAGCCTGCAGAGTCCTTTTTCACACTGAAAATGTTTTGACCGTGTTTCTTATTGTGTGACGTAAATATTCAGCTTTTACAAGCATTTTTTTTTCTAAGCAATGTTCACCACAGATAGCCCCATCCTTTATCTCCTGAAGCTTTGTGGTCCAGGATGAGATGGAGAAATAGGATAAGGTTTGGGTCCAGGATGCAGATGTCAGGTATTCAAAGGACTTTGTTAAAAACCTTAATGTTTAATAGTCTGTTTTTAGGCTGCATTAAATATCTTAGTAGTTATTTCAAATTGGCTATATAAAAATAGAAGCATCAAAACTTCCACTTTGGCAAAACTATGTGGTGCACGGATCAGTGGGAATAGACAATAAAAGCAGCTGAAGAGGTAATTGTACTAAAGTCACCCTGTGTACCTGAACTTGACAGCCTATGAATTAAAACTCCTATTATATTGGGCCAGCCTCATGAACGAGCTTATTTTCCAGTGATCAAAGGTAAAGCTTAGTCAAGGGCTTAAAAAAAACAAAACAAAACCCAAAATATGACTATGAAGAAAAACCACTGGAATTCTCATATACCTAGAAATAGGAACCTACCAGCCAGAAAAAGTTTCAAAACATCATATTTCCCCTGTTTTTTATTTATTTTATTTTATTTAATTTTGTCTTTTTGCTGTTTCTTGGGCTGCTCCTGTGGCATATGGGAAGTTCCCAGGCTAGGGGTCGAATCGGAGCTGTAACCACCAGCCTATGCCAGGGCCACAGCAATGTGGGATCCAAGCCGCATCTGCGACCTACACCACAGCTCACGGCAATGCCGGATCGTCAACCCACTGAGCAAGGCCAGGGATTGAACCTGCAACCTCATGGTTCCTAGTCGGATTCGTCAACCACTGCACCACAACGGGAACTCCCTCCCCTGTTTTTTAAAAAATGATGTTGAACTCACAGCAATGAAATTGAAAGTAGAGTGTGTGGAGTTCCCATCGTGGCTCAGTGGTAAAGGAACTGACTAGGATCCATGAGGATGTGGGTTCGATACCTGGCCTTGCTCAGCTGGTTAAGGATCCAACGTCACTGTGTGATCCCATGTTGTGTGTAGGGATCTACAACGCCACTGTGTGTAGGCCGGCAGCTGTAGCTCCAGTTTGATCCCTAGCTTGAGAATCTCTATATGCCACAGGTGCAGCCCTAAAAAGTTAAAAAAAAAGAAAGAGGTGTGAGTGGGTGTGTGCTCATGCATGTGTGAGTGTGTGTGTTTCTGGGTGCTGTCCTACTCACACACTTAAAAGTCTCTGAGTCACTGCTCAGAGAGGTGGAATTCAATTGACAATAGGAGAACCCAACTGTCCTCCCCCTTTTATTTATTTATTTATTTTTGGTCTTTTTTAGGGCCACACCTGCGGCACATGGACATTCCCAGGATAGAGGTCAAATTGGAGCTGTAGCCACCAGCCTATGCTACAGCCACAGCAACACAAGATCCAAGCCATGTCTGGGATCTACACCACAGCTCAAGGCAACGCCAGATCCTTAACCCACTGAGCAAGGCCAGGGATCAAACCTGCATCCTATGGATACTAGTCGGGTTTGTTACCTCTGAGCCATGACAGGGATGCCCCAACTTTTAAATATCTGACAATTATGACTTTGTCAAGGGAAAGCGAGGCTGATCTGAGGAAGGAACTGACTTCCATGGCTATGGCGATGGCTGGAGGAATGTGAGGGCTGGGCTTCCCAGGAAGCTGACCCTGGGTCAAGAGATCCCTCTCTGCTGCGGCCCCTAAGTCACCACATCCTTGTTCACACTACTTCTTGAGTCCTTCCCAGGTGTGTGAACACAAAAACTGGGCAGTAGAACCCAATTCTAGTTTGTCAGTCAGTCCTCCAATGCAGGAGGATTTGAGAGACATAGAAAATATCCGGTTGGCCTTTGCTTTGTCCTCTGTAGGTCTATCCCTGAAATTCCTTTACCATCATCCTGAATCTAGATTCCTCTTGACAAAGAACATCTATAACTGGAGGGTATACTGGCTTCTCTCACAGGGCAATAGATTAAATGTTAGCACTAGATCCTTACTCTTTATATCCATTTGGATCTCACTGTCACCAAACCGGGTGTCAAGGGAGTATGATTGAGAGGTTAGGGTCCCTAAGAGTAGTATGGAAGATCCCTCCAAAGAACCTTTGCCTTGTTGGCCAAAAACATGCTCTAGAAGCCACAGTCTGCTCTCTAGACACATGTGCTTGGCCCCTCAGCCTTCTAGTCTGTTTGGAGGGAGGAGTTTAGCAGATCTTGTTAGCATCTATCTTACACGTTCCCCACAAAGACAGAGATGCTGCATTACGAAGCTGGGCTCTGGGTCACAAACATCCTAACATTATTATACTTAACTAGAGAAAAGAGACTGATTTGTGGGATGAAGATGGGGACACCAGATTGATTTCATCACCTTCAAAACAAGACTACAAGATGGAAGTTTAGAAGTAATGTTTTACCCAAAGAAGTTCAGCAAATGTGGTAGAATAATGATTCGAACCCACTCTTTCCTGTCTCTACTGGGACCTGCACAAAGGAGGCAGCCTCTGCCCCTGAGACAGATGCTGGTTTGGATGCTGGCCTTCTAGTGTGGACAGGAACTGATTGGGATGATATTCCTGCAAGTTCCTCATTGGCATTCTTCTATTACGTCAGGACCCAATCTTTACACAATGTACATTCCACCTCCAGGCTATTCTAGAGATATTTTTATTCAAAACAAATGCACAGATTTAAGCATCTTTAACCTTCCTTAATTATCTATCATGCAAAAAATTCTGCCCAGCACTTGTCTGGATCTAGATTATTCTACTTTCCCTTTTCTAAAATATTATCCTAATTAATCTCAGCTTCTTGAAATCTCGGCTCCTCTAGGATTTTTCATTATCTTTTCTGAGTCTTCCCTGCTATTTTCTTTTTCTTTTTCCAAGTGTTGCGATAAATAGCATCTTATAAGTGTAGGTGGATTTGATCTTGACTTATAAAAAGTTTCTTAGAGGCTCAGGGTTTCAGGTATTTCTAGTTTACCAAGAAATGTATGCCCCAGGAACCACAAGAAAAGCAAGGGAGGCCAATTTAAGGCAGCTACAATGCCATTTGCTCCACTTTTTATTTCCTAACAGACTAGTTGATGTTGGAGGGAAAAAGTAACCTCAAATGAGGGAGGGAAGTATCCTGCAAGAAATGCTCAAATATATTTTCCTCTTTGAAAGTATAGGTGCTATGAGTACTGCATTTAGATCAGAGGTATGCCTCAAGTCACCATTTAGCTCTTCTGTTAAAATACTGCTGAATATATTAGCCTTGTGGTTCTGTGCTTTAATTAAGCACTTATTATGTGTGGGCTATGGGCTTGGCCCGAGATGATATAAAAACAAGAGACAGCAACTGAGCTCAGGAGCTCAGAGTCTTTGTAGGTGGGGGAGATGAACAGGCAAACAGAGTACTTCCCTAGATGTGGTTAATTTTTGGGGGGCTATGCCCAGGTCATGTAGAAGTTCCAGGGCTAGGGATTGAACCTATGCCACAGCAGCGACCTAAGCCACAGCAGTAACAATGCCAGATCCTTAACCTGCTGAGCCACCAGGGCCCAGATCCTCGATGTGGTTAATTAATGTTCGGTGGGGTGGGGGTGGGGGAGAGGTGAGGAGGTAGTCTTTAGCTCCAGACTGCAGGATATTTGCCTTCTCTAATCCTCCATAAATGCGTTATGAATTCTTATCTATAGCTTTGGGAGAAATAGAAATGCATGACATGTATTTTTTTTTTACCAGAGTAATTTTATAGTTTTGAAAACAGCAGTTTACAAAAAAGGAACATAAATCCTTCATGCCTCGTGGTTATTAACCATGATTGACAGCCATTTATTACCATTTACACATCAAATCCTGGGAAACGAGTTAAAATCATGCATTGTTATTGTTAAGTGAAATCTTTTGCAGTCTTGTTCCAAGGCTCTGAACATGCTGAGATCTGAAAGTGACATTTTCCACTGGATTCTCAAATCCTGGTAAGGCGGTTTCAACTCTGAAGGATTCTTCTAAATTCATATCACGGTTCCCTTTACAGTGTTACAGGAAATGAACCACTAGCATGATACTTGAACCAGAAGCAGAAGAAAGGAAGGAAGGAAGGAAGGAAGGTGGGGAGGGGGGTGGGGAGAGAGAAAGAAAGAGAGAGAGAGAGAGAAAGAAGAAAGAAAGGGAAAGAAGGAAGGAAGGAAGGAAGGAAGGAAGGAAGGAAGGAAGGAAGAAAAAGAAAGAAAGAAAGAAAGAAAGAAAGAAAGAAAGAAAGAAAGAAAGAAAGAGAAAGGAAGGAAGGAAGAGAGAAAGAAAGAAAGGGAGAAAGAAAGGGAAAGAAAGAAGGAAAGAATAATCCTACTTTGGCTGGAGGGGAATGTATTTTGTAAGTCAGTGTCTGTGTGTGTGTATTTCAGGCTATTTCCACTACAACCATTGGAGCCACTTAGCTGGACAGCACATCCTAGGGCAAAATGATTAGTTGGAATTAATGGAATTTTGTCATCAACTCAGTCCCTTGGCAACCCCTGGGATGTCATTAATCCCCAGGATGCATTTGCCTGTCCTGGTTGTGCTTCCTCATGGGTAGCAATTGCTAAATGCAGTACATGGGAAAAAGTCATGTCCACTATTTCCAATTATATCATGAAAGATGGTGTAACCATTGGGTTTCTAATATTATCCCTAGAGAGCCCTCTTTGCTTAGTTCTCAAGACATTTTATGTAAGCTTTTTAAAAAGGAGAAAAAAAATTCTGAATTTCCAATTTGAGATACCTGGGTGATAACTGACCACAGTTAAACATAATCTCTAGGTTTTTTTTTTTTTTTTTTTTTTGGCTTTAGAAGTGTTGTGAGTGGAGCAGAGATGCTTGCTGAAGTAAAGTTACTATGTTCCAGACATGAAAAAAAAGAAGCTGGTCAATAATAATTTTTTTAAAAACCTACTGCCTCTTTGCAAGATAGCTAAATCAATCAATGAAGAATAGATGTCTTTTTTTTTTTTTAATGCTTTTTAGGGCCAAACCTATGGCATAGGGGTTGAATCAGAGCCATAGACACCAGCCTATGCCACAGGCACTGCAACGTGGTGTCTGTGACCTACACCACAGCTCATGGCAATGCCGGATCCTTACTCCACAGAGCAAGGCCAGGGATTGAACGCACATCCTCATGGTTACTAGTCCGGTTCTTTACCCACTGAGCCACAATGGGAACTCCTAGATGTTACTTTTAAGAGGAAAATCAGCCAGCAATTTTATTGTTCAACAGTATTATTAGAAGTTGTGTTTTTGAACAGTAGCTGCATTCTTGGCTTGGAATACATAAGATGCTCAAAATGTTTTATTTTTAAAATTAAAACAAAATATTCATACTTTTAAGATCAATGAAGGTTTTTTTAAATTTAATTTTATTGGAGTATAGTTGACTTACAATGTTGTGTTAGTTTTAGGTGTACAGCAAAGTGAATCAGTCATAAATATAAATACATCTATTTTTTCCCCACATAGGTTATTACAAACTATTGAGTAGATTTTCCTGTGCTATACAGTAGGTTCTCGTTAATCATCTCTTTTGATGAAGTTTTTCAACTTTAGCCCTGGCCCTTAAAACTGGAAGATATTTTTCACATGCTGCACTTTATTTTTGCTTGTAGCTGGCATTGTTTTAACTTGATCAGAATGACTGGGTGAAGAAATATCAGATTCTCCACTTTTGCATCTTGATGTCTTCTTGCAACAGGATTTGAGGCAGAACTCAGTTTTCCCTTAAAATCAAATAAAATTTAGAGTGAAGAATAATCTTGGAGTCTTCTTCATGCTGAAGAAGCTTCATGTTGAATCAGCTCCTATTCATTGGTAATCATACAAGCCCTTTGGTAGTGTCAACCATTTATTTATTTTTTTGTCTTTTTAGAGCCATACCTGGTGGTATATGGAGGTTCCCAGGCTAGGGGTTGAATTGGAGCTATAACCACTGGCCTACACCATAGCCACAGCAATGCCAGATCCAAGCCGAACCTGTTACCTACATCACAGCTCACGGCAACACTGGATACTTAACCCACTGAGCAAGGCCAGAGATAGAACCTGCGTCCTCATGGATACTAATTGGATTTGTTTTTGCTGAACCACAACAGGAACTCCCTCAATCTTTCATTTAAACACTGGGCCTGGGTAGGGAGGAGACTCAAATTGGGGTGTATGCAGGAGGAAGGTAACTGGTTCTTGCTGCAATCATTGGTCTGGTATCAGCAAATGATAATTCATGTCCATCCAGTAAGCACGTCAAGGGCACTGAAGTCTAAAGATGGTGGAGCCGAGATAATGAATTTCCCTTTGGATGGTAATTAGAGAGTTCCCACTGTAGCCCAGTGGGTTAAGGATCTGACTGCAGTGGCTCGGGTTGCTGCGGAGGTGCAGGTTTGATCCGCAGGCCAGCCCAGTGGGTTAAGGATCCAGCATTGCTGCAGCTGAAGCTCAGATTCGATTCAATTTCTGTTCCGGGAATTTGCCACAGGTGTGGCCAAGAAAGTAAAAAAGTGAAAATAAAACAAGTTTCTATCATAGACAACCAGTGCCATATGGAATGAGCTCTGGTTAAGAATGAAGTCCATGTGGATGTGAGAAAATGGCCCTTTAAGGATTAGGTGAGAAATGCTATTCCTTTCTTGTGTGAGAGATTTTACGATCTTTCTGATCAGGTACATAGTGGTAAAATCTGATTCTGGGAAACTATATAATCACATTCCCAGCAAAGCTTTGATGTATCCTGAGCTGAAACCACACCATTACATTTTCATGAGAACTTGCTGCTCTTTGCTTCATTATAAGCATTTTGTCACATTTCCTTCTGTTTAAATAACCCAACTTAAAGAAAAATATCTTGAAGGGATGTGAGTTATTCGTTTTATATTAATTCCTGATTTGGCTTCTGCCAAAAAATTAGTATTGATTTTCCATAAATTTGACACATCCATTCTCACGTTTACCTTTTTGCCGTGGGAATCATATCCACACAAGACACTGGGAGGGAAGCTTATGTTGGTCCTTGGCGAAGGTCAGGTGCAAAGGAATGAGTTATTTTGAGACATTTTATATTGCAATGACTGGTGCCCACATGTTACATTTTTACAGGGCAAATATGTCTTGTGCCAAGTAGGGTGATATGAGAGGGGTCTTCCAGAACACAGGACTGTCAGCACTAAAACCATGAAATGCTAAGCCAACTGAGACTGTTGGCCGACTTGTGCTAAGACAGTAACTAGAAAAATGAGAGAGCAAGGATCAAGACAGAGAAATCCTTTGGGAAGGGGGAAGGTTTCCTGTGTGGAAAGAAAATACACAGAAATATAATACCAGAAGTGGTGGGAAGATTAAAAAAAAAAAAAAAAAAAACTGTTCCTCTGAGAAATTGAGGTCTGTGGGATGCTGTGTGGTTCCAGAGAGAAGGGACTTTTCTGAGAAACATCAGTTTTCAGGTACCCTGAATTTTAATGAGTGAGTTAAAGCCAACAGTTAAGTGGTTTTTCCCATCCACTCACTTATTAATTTATTCAAAAAATATTTATTGAATATTTTTTTCCTATGCCAGCCACTGTCAAGAGAAATACAGTTATCCCTTGGTATCTGAAGGGGACTGGTTCCAGGACTCACCATGGGTACCAAAATCCACAGATGCTCAAGTCCAAGAGTTGATCCCAGTATCTGAGATCCTGTATTCGACTGTGGTTTGTGGATTCAACCAATTCAGGATGGGGTAGTACCGTATTTACTATTGAAAAAAATTCCACGTAGAAGAGGACTTACACAGTTCAAACCTGTGTTGTTCAAGGTCAAGTGTATGCCACCAAAGGAATAGCATTCCTCCTTGGGTGAGACTTACACTCACAAGGCTGAGGCTGGCCCTTACTGGACTTTACATAATGCTGAGAACCCACCTGGGTTCTCATTTATTCCCCATAATAACTCTATTTTTTTTTTTTTGCTTTTTTTTAATGGCCGCACCCATGGCATATGGAAGTTCCCAGGCTAGGGGTCTATCGGAGCTGTTGCTGCCAGCCTACACCGCAGCCACAGCAACGCAGGATCTAATCTGCATCTGTGACCTACACCACAGCTCATGACAACATCAGATCCCCGACCCACTGAGTGAGGCTGGGATCAAACCTGCATCCTCATGGGTACTAGTTGCATTCGTTTTTGCCTTTGCCACAATGGGAACTCCGCAGTAATAGTTCTAATTACTGAATCCCACTGTTAGTTCACTTTCTTGGTAAAGAAACAGAGGCTCAGAGACAAAGGAACTTGCCCAAGGCAGAATGCTGTGATTTAAGCCACTAAAGTCTGAAATGAAAGCCCTCAAAAAGCCATGTGACACTGGTGGGTGGGAAAGGTCTGGTCCTTGAAGCAAAGCCCTGGATTCAATGCAGAGCTGAGTGATGGAGCATTCGCAGGATGCCAGGCACATTTCTAACGTCCTTCACAGAGGTCCTCTTAGCTGATGCTTACGTCAGCAAGGAGGAGAACGCTGAGCCATCAGAAAAGGACATTCGACTCCAGGAATCTCTCTAACAATAAACATGAAGGGGAATAAACGAAGAGTGTCAGTGACAGATGAGGTTCTCCAAGGCTGTTTGTTAACTCTGGACAGAGACTACAGTGTAGCCTGTTTCTGCTTTGGTTTGTTTAGTGGGTAAGTTAAGTACTCTGAATGTTAATATTAGCAGAAGGGCAGCATCCAGCACAGTGGTGGATCACAGACTGTCCAGGATCCCTGTGTTTCCAGTCCCTGGCTGTGTGGCCTTGGGCTTGTGATGAACCTCTCTGAACTTCAATAATCTCATCTATAAAACAATCGTGAGAAAGCCAGGGTCCTCCTTAGAGGTTATTTATTAGGTAAAAGGTAAAAGCATAGGATAGTCTCTGGAATATAGTAAGTACTGTTTAAATGTTAGCTGTGAACTTTCAAGTTCAAAGGGCATTGTAAGGCAACTAGCTCTGCTTTTTAAATTCACTTTAATTGTGTATTATGTGGTTTGCTATTTTTGTTTACCTTACCTTTTTCCTGTTCATCTACTCAGGCTTTCTACATGGGTTGAGCAGGATGAGCCACTTGGTTCACTATGTAAAACTGGACCATGTCATTTACTTCAAGATTCCAGAAAAGCTATCTTCTCTAAGAACTATATGAGTCCATAGTCCCATGACAGAGTCCACTTAGTCCCTTGTTTCTACTAAAACGCACTCGGAATCACTTGGGAAGTTTTAAAAGTCCTGATGCACATGCCTCCCAAGAGCAATAAAATCAGATTCACTTGAGAGCAGGAGCTGGGTCTCAGTTTTTCTTTAAAGACCCCCAGGTGATTCTGATGTGTCGTCAAGGTTGAGACTCAGTGCTCTAGAGAACATCAACCCATGTAACTCCCCTACACAGAGAGCATTCATCTCTTGAGTGTAATGAATGCTTTGGGAATTCACCTACTATATCATTCAAGGGCTGTGGGTGGCAAATAACAGAAAACCCAGGAGCATGTAGAGCACCTGGAAACGTTGGAAATGCGGATTCTCAGGCCTCACCCCAGATAACTCAATCAGAACTTGAAAATGCAACCTGTTTGAACAAGCTCCCTGGGTGACACTTGGGCACACTTAAGTTGGAGAGCCTGGCTTAAACTAGTAGGGACCCAGACCTAGAAATGATGCAGGACCACTTCATTCAAACACACAAGGCAGGGATGGGTGTTGGCGAGGGGGGCTGTAGGGGAGGCCATCGCAATGACCTCTGGGCATATATTTTGCTACAGGAACATTAGAGGCTTCCAGATCCTTCTGGTCAAAGGAGCAGCCAAAGAAGGAGCCCTGAAAAGTTTTAGGATAATTTAAAAGTATAGTTTTCATTGGGGACCTCCAATCCTCTACATGGGAGAGGTCTGTTCATTATTTGGCTCAGCCACCTCTGGGACCCTTGTAACTATGGAAAGTTTTTGGACCTTTTAGAATAAGAAACTTGGGTCAAACATATTAAGTAAAAGAGAAAGACAAACACCATATGGCATTACTTACATGAGGAATCTAAAAAGTATGGCACAAATGAACCTATCTACAAACAGAAACAGACTCACAGACATGGAGAGCAGACTTGCAGTTGCCAAGGGGAGGGAGTGGGATAAACGGGGAGTTTAGGGTTAGTAGATACAAACCATTACATTTAGAATGGACAAGCAATGAGGTCCTACTGTACAGCACAGGGGACTATATCCAATCTCTTGGAATAGAACATGATGGAAGATAGTAAAAGAATGTGCGTGTGTGTTTGTGTGTGTGTGTGTGTGTGTGTGTGTGTGTGACTGGATCGCTATGCTCTACAGCAGAAATTGACAGAACATTGTAAATCAACTATAATAAAAAATAAAAAATTTAAAATTTAAAAAAGAAATAGTGTCTATAAAACAAACAAAAAATTAGAGTCTTATGTAAGCCCCACATTTTCCCAGACTAGTTTCCTTCAACTGAGAGATTGGTCTGCATAGAAATTCTACTAAATGGGAACTGCAACCCAGACCTGCAGTGTTGGGTTGGTTTGGGGATGCCATCATGATGTGATCCACAGTCTCTTTAATATGTGAATACTGGAATTCCCACTGTGACACAGCGGAAACCAATCCGACTAGGAACCATGAGGTTATGGGTTCAATCCCTGGCCTTGCTCAGTGGGTTGAGGATCCAGGGTTGCCATGAGCTGTAGTGTAGGTCAAAGATGTGGCTCAGATCTGACTGTGGTACAGGCTGGCAGCTACCCCTCTGATTAGACCCCTAGCCTGGGAACCTCCATATGCCACGGGTGCAGCCCTAAAAAGACAAAAAGACACACACACACACACACACACACAAGTGAATATCCATGAATCTAGAAACTTTCTTTTTCTTTCTTTTTTTTTTTAATGGTCTTTTTAGGGCTGCACTTGCAGCATATGGAGGTTCCCAGGCTAGGGGTTGAATCAGAGCTGTAGCTGCTGGCCTATACCACAGCCATAGCAACCCGGGATCTGAGCCACATCTGTGAACTACACCACAGCTCAGGGCAACACTGGATCCTTAACCCCCTGTGTGAGGCCAGGGATCAAACCAGTGTCCTCAGGGATAATAGTCAGATTCTTTTCCACTGAGCCGTGATGGGAACTCCTAGAAACTTTCTTAGTGAGAGTCTCCCCACACCGCCAGTATCAATCTTGGACAGTCATAGCCTTGGGTTTTTTGACCCAGCATCAAGAAACATAGACGTTACTATGGCAACTATCTGGCAATATCCTTACATCTCCCCCTATGGTTAAGTAGGGTCTTTGGAGCGAAATGTAATAGCATTCATTACAGTATGTATTGAGAGGTTGCGTTAAAATAAAACACATTTGATCATCTCTTTAGCTCTTTACTTAATGTTTGGGATTTTCATCATTTTTAGTCTTGGTTTCCTCTAATCTTTGGAAAGGAAAATAATATGTAAAATTACATACCCATGTAAAGCTTTAACAGAAGGTAAAAGACTATGGTTATTTTCCAGCATGTCGGAAGAAGACAGTAAGTGTTATAATATCTTCCAAAAACCCACTACTTTTTATCAAATAATATTAATTCATTAATCAAATTTGAGCACCGGAAGGTTTGAACCTTTATAAGGAAATCACTTGAGGGAATTGGGCACATTTTCCTCTTTTTCTACTAAGTGAAAAATTAGGAAGTAGGAGATATTAGCCTATTTATCAAACAAATTATGCTATAGTTTGTCATTTTATATTTCAAAAGGCTAAAAGAGAATTTACAGAGTGTCGACATACTCTGAGTCAACCTGCATTGTGAGGTACTCAGGATTTCTCAGTATTGGTCATTTAAGAGATTTAGGGAGGGGGGACAGACATGGGATGAACTTATTCTTCCTATTCTTCTCCCCATCATTGCCGTTGGCCATTCTCCATCAACCATTCCTCATTCCTTAACGAAGTCTCAGGAAGAACCCACAGCTTTTTATAACATTCAGTTATTTAAAAAATCAAGGCTGGTATCGTCGAGTTTAAAAGTTCAGTCATTTCTGGCTTAATGCTTATCTCTTTCCCTTCTCCCTGAACCAGGCCTCTTTCAAGGCTTCCTCAGCTGCCTTTCCTGGCTGCAGACCCCCGTCTCTCACAGCTGGGGTCTCCTCTCCAGACAGCTTGTCCCTTTGGCTGGGGACAGGCTGCTTCATGCATAGTGTCCACTCAACCCCAGGGAATACAGGCTCCCCCCCCACCCCCGCTCCCTCCCCAGGCCTGCCTCACTCCATTCTGTGCCATGCGTGGCGGACAACCTCCCAGAGAAGGAGATGCCAGCCCCTTCTTTCTGCACAGCCAGTATCTGGTTTGGAGACTTTCCCTCCCTTTCTTTTTGAGCAGATCCCCCCAAAGAGAGAGAGGAAACAAGGCAGGTAGGTGGATACCAGAGTTGGCGGGATGCTTCTTAGTGAGCCAGGAAGGGGTGTCCAGCACACAGTTAAAGAGTGGGGGAAGGTGACAGCCCTTTGCTTTAGTTTTGTTTCCTCAGCACCCACCTGAGGCAACAGGAGAAGGCCCACTCAGCATCTTATTACCTGCACCAGCGGCCCCCCTGACCAGTGGTCTCGGGCCAGGCTCTCAGCTCAGGCCCCCACTCAGTAACCAGGGTGTTACTGAGCCAGCGTGGGGCAGAAGTCTCTTCCAACCAGGGAGTGGGGAACAAGGGTGGCTGGGTGCCAGCGCTGGGCTGGCTGGACAGCGTGGGGGTCCTGGCTGCAGGGCCAGAGCCCGGTGGGACCAGCGCTGCCATCTTTGTCCCCCTCTTCCTGCTGGAGTGTCAGCTCAGCAAGGGATCCCCGTGTCTGTGCATAAGTGACTGCAGATAATTACTCCATGGGAAGATGTGAATTATCCCTGCTGGGCCCATCTGTATTGACAGAGTGTGTCTGTGCCTTTTATCTGAGTCCAGGCAGCCAGGGGCCCAAAGCACATCTGAGCTTCGCTCTCATTCAGCTGCTCCAGTGGGCAGGAGGTGAGCTGGCCCAGCAGCTCCACACAGGGCTGGGGCAGCAGGGGGGGGGGGAGGGGGGTGTGCGATGGCATTTTAGGAAGAACTCTTTGGTGTCCACGACAGGCCATACTAACTGCTCACTGTCTGGTGCCCCCATGCTCCCCAGGGGAGAGAATGGCCCCTCACTCCTCCAGAAAGCAGGTCAGCGTCTGAGTCCTCAGGGTCAAAGGCATAACCTTCACAGACAGAAATCACGAGTTCAGGAGGAAGGCTGGAACCTCAACAGGTTTCTGCTGAACAGCAGTAGTGCTTTTTACACACCAGATTTTGTGACAGCTCAGGGTGCACAGCATGTGTACACATGACCCTGTTCTCGAGGTGAAGACAACTAGAAATGTGTATCCAGGGAGTTCCTGCTGAGGCTCAGAAGGTTACGAAGCCAACTAGTACCCTGAGGATGAGGGTTCAATCCTGGCCTTGCTCAGTGGGTCAGGGATCCAGCATTGCCATTAGCTGTGGTATAGGTCGCAGACATGTCTCGGATCTGGTGTTGCTGTGGTTGTGGCATAGGCTGGGAGGCTATAGCTCCCATTCAATCCCTAGCCTGAGGGTAAGGCCCTAAGGGGGGGAAAAAAGTGTATCCAGTCCCCATAAACCAGGGAGAGCCAATTAAGATGGGACATTAAGACTATCACTTCATCGGAACCATCTCATTGAATCCTCACAACCACCTATGTGACTGCATACTTTTGATTATCCCTGTTTATTTCAGATGAGAAAGCTGAAGCTTAAAAGTATGTATAACTTGCCCCAAATCACACAGGTAGACAAGGACAAGCCAGGGATCAGTGCCTGGTCTCTGGCATTGATGTTAACTGTTAGCCCTTGTGATCCTGGCTGAGTCTTTACCTGCTTAGCAGACATGGGTCTCAGCAGGGAAATGGGGGTGCTCCGAGCTTGAAGACCTCAGCGTAAATGGTGCACTTTTTGCTAGTTTTCATAGTTATGTCTCTAAAAAAAAAAAAAAATCAGAGTTGACAGAACAGCTGCTGTGGCTCTATTCCACCTTAGAACTCTAAGGAGCAGGCTGTTTTCTCTGCATGGAACAGGCAATCTAAGCCACTCCAGAGTGAGCATTGTTGCTCTAAACAGAGTGCAATGAGTGTTGCTCTTTAACACCTGGGCTAATTGCAGCTCATAGGTGGACCTGGTAGCTTAAACAGAAAGTCCAGAGAGATGGGGAGAGGGAGGCACTAAAAGAATTTGTAGAAAGAGCATCTCAACGACTCGGCTGTCCTACAAGCAATTACTGTTTAGACTGTGGAGCATGGTTTCAAAGGTCAAAATCCAAGCACGTGAGCAGAATACAACAATGTTCTAGTTGCCAGACAATCTGTGGCTGCCCCCAAAGTGAACAGAGAAATGACCCACAGCTGCCAACAGACAGGAGTCCAACAGAAGCCCAGAGGAGCTGCAATAAAATGCCCTCTGCCTTTTTTTTTTTTTTTTTTAAATTCTTTAATGGTTTCAGGAGGCAAGAAATTCAAATCATTTACCTAGATGCATTTATCTAGTTCTGTGTTATTATGGATAACCATGATTAGGAGTTTCCGCTATGGCATAGTGAATTAAGAATCCAACTGCAGCAGCTTGGGTTGCTGAGGAGGTGTGGGTTCAATCCCGGGCCCAGCGCAGTGGGTTAAAGGGTCTAGTGTTGCCGCAGCTGCAGCATAGGTCACAACTGAGGCTCGGATTCGATCCCTAGCCTGGGATATAAAAAAACCTGTAACATAGAAAACCCAAACCCAAACAAAAAACTATCATTAAAGCTCAAGAAAATGCAATTGAGTGGACGCATTTTGTAGTTTTTGTTGTGTTTTATTCAAATTTAGCCTAACTCACATCTTTCTTAAAGCTTCTGAACAAGGTCTTTCAGTGAAAAAAGCAATTATAATTTTAAGGGCAAGATTTTCTAGAAAGGAACAAGTAGGGGAAGGAGAGCTTTCAGTTTGTTTGTGCACAGTTCCTCTTCCCAGGCTGATTGATGGCCACCAGCGGTGTTAAGAGGGAGCCTTCATTTGTAAGGATGCCGTGACCCACAAATACCACAGGATCTGACTTGAAGGTTAGTGTATGAATGCCTTGCGCCCTGGCACACTCTGTGTCCTGAAGAATGTACCAGCCACTTCCTGTTGCTGGGAATAAAGACCATTGGAGCCAGGATCTCTGGAGACATTCCTTCTTTGTTTACAGTTCCACCTCTGAGCCAGAAGCCCCGTCGAAAACAAAGCAGTGTGTCCTCTGGCTCGTGGTCGGCTGGGCCTGGCACCCTCAGCAGTCAGGTCTCAGATAGATGAAATCAGAGGCTTTGGCCCAATCTCCTGAGATGTGTTATTGATGTCTGGATCTTTTGCGAGGCTCCTGGACCGATTTCCATAGTTGGTGAGGAAGCAAAACCAGTCAGTAATGAGCTGGCTGTGCCCTAAGTCCCCAGGCACCTGAGCCAAGCTCCCCTCCATGCATCTTGGCTTTGCTGACCTGAGGATGGCATGAGGCAAAGTTCTGCCAGGGCCAAGGGCATGGAGAGAACACCTCATCAGCCAAGGGCGTGGGAGGGAGGCAGGACAAGTCCTCGAGCCAGAGAAAGGATGAAAAAGCGCCGTGAAGGGCACGTGGTGACAGCAAGCACTGAGGGATGGACGTGGTGAGCCTGAGCACTGAGGGGCCAGAGTGAGAGCAGTAAGGCTTGTTTCCAGTGGCAGCAGGCCCTGCAAAGGCCTCCTTCCAAGACTCAGCCTGCGGGGCCGCTGGCATCCCTCCCACAGTCTGCCGCTTGCTCATACATCCCTCTGGGGCCCAGAAATCTGACCAGGCACAGAGCTCTGGAGTCGAGAGTAAAATTTCACTAATGCAGCACTACCATTGTTCTTCAGTGGACCGCCCTTTCTTTCTGTAAAATCCATGCTTCCTTCCAGCGCTCGGCACCTGCTCTGCTCTTTCAGGGCTCCCCAGGGCCTCCATCCAGCTGGGCTTCACTGACAAAAACAGGAAGGATTACAGGTTTCTAAACAGAAAGGACGGCAGAGATCATCCAGTTCACTGACCTCATTTTACAAATGAGGAAATGTGGCCAAGAGAGGCTGAGCTACTACCCCAAGGTCACACAGCTCATGAGGGGAAATCCGTTCAAATGGATGAGCCCACACTTAGAATATGAGAGGTCAGGGGATCCAACACCTGCATCCTCTACTCTTTGTTCTCTCCATCACTGGTGGGAGATGGACTGCAGGACCGTTAATCAAAGAACACAATATATGTGTTATTAAAGTGGCCAGAGGACCCAGAAACACTTAAATCCTGCCTTCAATTAATCAATTCTTCATATGAAATCCCTAAGAGAAATCTATCCATGGGACAAGGATCGGTGAGGAAAAGAGAATCTGTTTTAATTAGCCCAGGCTCTGAGCCAAACCTAAGAGAATTCTAGCAAATTAAAGTCAAATCAGAGGATGACATCTACTTGGGGCAGAGCAGGCCTAGGCAACAAGTTCCAGGGCAGAACCATAAAGTCCATTTTGAGGGGGTTGTTTGGGAAAGTCATGCAAGGGGGGGAAATGGATGTGCAAAGTGGCCCAAGGAGAAAGTTCTCTATTCTGAAAATCCTTTTTTTTTTTTCCCCCCACACAGCCGCACCTGAGGCATATGGAAGTTCTCAGGCTAGGGGTCAAATCAGAGCTACAGCTGCTGGCCTACACCACAGTCACAGCAACGCCGGATCCCTGACCCACTGAGCAAAGCCAGGGATCGAACCTGCATCCTCATGAATACAAGTTGGATTCATTTTCATTGCACCACAGTGGGAACCCCATTTATCTTTTTTATTTTAGCTTCCATATATAAGTAACATCATATGATATTTGTCTTTCTCTGATTACTCCACTTAGTATGATAATCTCTAGATCCATCTATGTTGCTGTAAATGGCATTATTTCATTCTTTTTTATGGCTAAGTAGTATTCCACTGTGTATATATAACACATCTTCTTTACTCACTCATCTTTTGATGGACATTTAGGTTGCTTCCATGTCTTGGCTATTGTAAACCATGCTGCTATGATCACTGGGGTGCATGTGTCTTTTCAAATTAAAGTTTTATCCAGATATATGCCCAGGAGTAGAATTGCTGGATCATATGGTAGTTCTATTTTTGTTTTTTTAAGGAACCTCCATACTCTTCTCCATAGTGGTTATACCAATTTACACTCCCATCAACACTGTAGGAATGTTCCCTTTTTTCCACAGCCACTCTAGCATTTATTACCTGTAGACTTTCAATAATGACCACCCTGACTGATGTGAGGTGACACCTCATTGTAGTTTTTTATTTGTATTTCTCTAATAATTAGTGATATTGAGCCTTTTTTCATGCACCTATTGGTTGTCTGTATGTCTTCTTTGGAGAAATGTCTAGATCTTCTGCTCATTTTTTGATTGGGTTGTTTTTTTTTTTTTTGTCTTTTTTTTTAAAAGCTGCACCCACGGCATATGGAGGTTCCCAGGCTAGGGATCTAATCGGAGCTCTTGCTGCCAGCCTACGCCAGAGCCACAGCAACACCAGATCCAAGCCGCATCTGTGACCTACACCACAGCTCATGGCAACACCGGATCCTTAACCCACTGAATAACGCCAGGGATCGAACCCGCAACCTCATGGTTCCTAGTCGGTATTGTTTCCACTGTGCCACAACGGGAACTCCCATTTGTTTGTTTCTTGATATTAAGCTGTATGATCTGTTTGTATATTTTGGAGCCTAATCCCTTGTCTTTTGCATCATTTGCAAATATTTTTTCCCAATCTGTAGGTTGTCATTTTATTTTGTTTATGGTTTGCTGTGCATAGTATTTTAAGTTTAATTAGGTCCCACTTGTTTATTTTTGTTTTTATTTCCATTTCATTCAGTTCTCTGGGTGGATGGGTTTTCTCTTCTTCTCAGTGCAGTTATGGTTCACCGACCATCACACACTCATGTGCTGCATGCACTTCCAGCTACTCAGCCTGTTAATGTGAATCACACAGCATGGAGTTAAAAAAAATTGTTTTACATAATATTATATTGTGTGCAATTTCTCATGAAATCAGGTACTTTTAAAGACTTTTCCTTCTTTTTCGGCCACCCCACAGCATATGAAGTTCCTGGGCTAGTTCTGAGCCTCACTTGCCACCTACACTGCAGCTGTGGCAATACTGGATCCTTAACCCACTGTGCCAGGCCAGGGATGGAACCTGCATCTTGGTGCTGCAGAGATGCTGCCGATCCAGTTGTGCTACAGTCAGAACTCCAAATGATTGTTTTTCCAAATGAAGATAACGTGATTTATTGAATTCTGCTATTAACAATCATTCACATAGTTTCTAACTTTTTACTTGGATGCTTATTTTTATACATTGGTCTTGGTAAATAACTGAGTATTTGTTTGTTTGTTTGTTTGTTTGTTTTTTGCTTTTTAGGGCCAAACCTGAAGCACATGGAAGTTCCCAGGCTAGGGATGCAATCAGAGGTACAGTTGCCAGCTTACACCACAGCCACAGCAATGCCAGATCCCTAACCCACTGAGCAAGGCCAGGGATAGAACCCAAAACTTCATGGTCCCTATTCGGATTCATTTCCACTGTGCCACAACAGGAACTCCAATAAAGAGTTTAAATTTTGTTAGAATTAGGTGTGGAATCTGCATATATTTCCTTTGTGATTTCCTTTATTGTTATTGTATTTAGAAAGCAGACTTATCCAGAGATCAAATTTACTACATGTATTTTTCAGCCTTTTAAGACAGATTTTATGATATCTGGCAACTATAGCTCAGATTAGACCCCTAGCCTGGGAACCTCCACAGGCAGCAGGTGTGGCCCTAAAAAAAGACAAACGAACAAACAAACAAAAAAACAAAATTAAACCAACAAACACTGAAAAGTGGAGATAAGATAAAGATGGAAAAGCATGCTCCTTCTCACTTAGGCCTCCAATGACTTCACCCCATGGCTACAATAAAATCAAACTCCTAGACTTGAGGCAGGACTGGACCCCTGCTTTCCTCCTGTCTGATCTTCATCCCCGCCAGAGCTCACTGTGTTTAACTCACGTCGACCTTTTTGCTCTTTCTCTAACAGACCAAGTTCCTCTCTGATTTAGGGCCTGGCACTGGCCATTCCCTCTGCCAGACTATGGTAAAATGATCATTTACCATTTTTAATACTTTTGCATTGAAACTTACTTTATCTAATAAATATCTGCACTAATCTTTGTTGCTTTTTTGTAGTTTTTTTTTGTTTTTTGTTTTTTTAAATGGAGGAGTTGTTTTGGAATTCGCTTTAACCATACGAAGCTACCCTTTCTAGGGCCTTAGGAAAGACAGGATGAGATCACAGGATATTACAGCTGTGATATTAGAGGAAGAAACTTGGATTTCCTTTTATAAACAAGGATATAGGTTGCCAGAGGGTTGGGGATGTGCTTGAGTTTGCAAACACTTAAATTAGCAGTGTGCCAAAGCAAACAGTAGAAATCTGGTTTTTCGATAGAATTCTGGTACCTTCAAGTCACCAGACTTTCCATCAAGTTTCTCCATGTATTCATCCTTCAGCAAATGGTTATTACTCAGTTACTACGTGCCAGGGACCATGCAAGGTACCGAGGGCATAGTAGGAAACGCTGCAGACAAAACTACTTATAGGAGAGTCAAGCTCTCTGTGTGTGTGGAGGAGGGAAGGTGATAGAAAATAAGTAAATGGAGGTACGATTAATTTCAGGTACTGGTCAGTACTATTCTAGCTCCTTTATAAACTTCTCCTTATAATCATATCCATTCTGCAGGTAGAGCTGTACCTGTCTTCTCTTAGGCATGGGATGGTATGATGTTTGGTTTCAGGCACGTCTTTTCAAGTAAGACAATAGAGCAGGAATAGAGGTCAAATAAATCTCTAAGGAAGCACACTGTGTACTCTCTGTCCACAATAACAGAGGATTTGCTGCTGAAATGTTCATAATTTTACAAAAACTCTGAAAGTTGATCTTCCCATAAAAAATAGACCTTACCAAACAGAAGGAAGATATATGCTTTGAAAATCTGAGTACCATCTTTGACTTAAGGAATACATGATTCAACTTCTTTTTACGTCAATTACATATTATTCTTTGAGAATAAGATAGTGAAAATATTATTTTTAGTTTTCTTTTCATTGAATAAAAATACAAAATATACAATTTCAACCATTTTAAGCATCCAATACTTTAAATACATTTACATTGTTATACAACTAACACTGACATCCATCTATAGAACTGTGTTTCGTCCCAAACTTTCGTTTCAGTTTGGGATGAAACACTATGCTCAGAAAACTGTATGTCCTCATTTACCCTGCCTGCCCCCAGCCTCTGGTAACCACCGTTCTGCTTTATGTCTTTATGAATTTGACTAGCACCTTGTGTCAGTGGATTTGTACACTATTTTAAAAGCTTATTTTTAAAACTGACTCTTTATACAGGAATCACATAGTAATTACTAGTACAAGCCACTCTCTTCTGATCATTGTTTTTGATTGTGGTTTTTATGCATTTGGCTTCTTAAATCTGTGAGGTGGTGTTAGTGAAGGAAGCCATTTCAGATTATTTCGACAAAATAAATCAATAGAGCCTCCTCATGACATATAGGGCTTCTAAGTGAATTAAAGAAGGCAAGTGTCAGAATCAAGGGCTACTTAAGCACTTTCATGTTATTGTTATTGATTTGCTAATTGGAAATAGAAGATTAAAAAAACTTTAGGTCTTAGGTTGTATAGGTTTGAGGTGATGTTTCTGGTGCAAATAAAAAATTTCTCTGATGTTCAAAACTATTTTCTTTCCTGAAATAACACTAAAATATGGTTTTGATTGATATAACGCATGCATTTGAAAGTGGGCTAAAATCGATTACAGGCGTACCTTTTGATTTAAACAAAACCCAGATTGTGGGGATAACTCCAACAAATGCATTAGCAGCATCACTTTTATTTTTTGTCTCTGTGCTAATTGAGTAGACAGATCTTTGTTTTACAGCAAACAGATATTGATAAAACATCTTTAGCTGCTTTGTCACCCATTAAATTGATGACAAGCAGTCTTCAGTGCCTATAAATATGATTTATGTTCAGCAAAGCCACACATTTAAAATCTTGACTTTTAAGATTTTATAAGTCTTAAATATGTTTTAACTCCAGACCAGAAACCCTTAAATTATACATGACTTGAGCATACTTGAATAAGCTGGGTAAATTGTGTTGGATGCCTTCAATTCTCTGTCCTCTAATTAAATTAACTTTGGAAATGCTCCTGTCTGCTCACAAAGTTGAAGCAAGCAGATTTTGTAGGCACCAGTGCAAGTCATAGGCTACAAAATCAGTAAGATCTGTATCTGTGTTCCAGGCGTGCTCACCAAGAATTTTTCAGCAATTAAAAGGATGATGGCAGGGATACTGAAATTTAGAAAATGAATATGTCTGTGTGCTACGCGGTGGCTCACACTAACCCGAATTACAATGTATGTTTTGTTCATGTGTCCTGTTTCTCTACGGGAGGAGACTTGCTACGCATTGCTATTTTATTAAATATCTGTGTGTGGTTGTTAATGGTGACAGCAATGGTGATGGTAATGATCATGAGGATGGTTTTCACCGAGAAAGTCAAGGACAGGAGAAAACGCAAGACGGGAGGAGATAAGGGCATGAAGAAAATAAGAAGCAAAATTGATTAACAGGGGGAGTCAGCCAGTCCTGCCACTCTGCTCGGCTCCCACAGGCCACATTTTGGATTTGCAAGCACTCTTGACTCTTCTCTTTAGATGGAAGCAAATCTCATTTTAATCACAAAAGGCTTCATCTCGGTGAATGTAATAACGAACAAGAAGTAGATTTGCTGCTGCAGGGGTAGAGGAAAGGGAGGCCTTGCCCACTCTTGATGGGAATGTAAACTGGTGCAGCCACTAAGGGAAACAGTATGGAGGTCCTCAAAAGATGAAAAATAGAACTACCACGTGATTCAGCAATCTCACGTCTGGGTATATATCTGAGGGAAATGAAACCAGTATTTTGAAGATATAGCTGAACCCCCATGTTCACTGCAGCATTATTCATAATCACCAGGGTATGGAAACAAGCTCAGTGTCAGCTGGTGAGTGAATCAAGAAGATGTGGTATATATGTACAATGGGATATCATTCAGCCTTAAAAAGGAAAGGAGATTCTGTCATTTGCAATAACATGAATGAACATGAATGAACCATTGTGTTAAGTGAAATAAGCCACACAAAGGCAAACACTGTGTGTAATCACTTATATGTGAAATATATGTATATATAAAGCAAAACTTACAAAAACAAAGTAGAAAAGTGGATACTGGGGCTGATGTTGGGGGAATTGGGAGAAGTTTGTAAAGGGTACAGTCTTTCAGTTAGAAGATGAATAAAGGAGTCCCCATCCTGGCTCAGTGGAAACAGAATCTGACTCATACCATGAGGATGCAGGTTCGATTCCTGGCCTCACTCAGTGGGTTAAGGATCTGGCATTGCTGTGAGCTGTGGTGTAGGTTGAAGACATGGCTCGGATCCGGCATTGCTGTGGCTGTGGCTGTGGTGTAGGCCAATAGCTACAGTTTCGATTGGACCCCTAGCCTGGGAACCTCCATATGCTGCAGGTGCGTCCTAAAAAGACAAAAAAGATGAATAGAGTCTGAGGATGTGACGTATGACGTGGTGACTGCAGTTGTTAACACTGTGCTGTGTGATTGAGATTTGCTAAGAAGAGCAGAACTTCGATGTTCTCATTGAAAAAAAGGAGAGTGTGTGTTAATTAATGGCAGATCCTTTCACAATGTACACATATGTCAAATGATTGCAGTGGTACACTTTAAAGATCTACAATTTTATATGTCACTTATACCTCAATGAAACTAAGAGAAGTCAATTTGAGGCTTTTAATCAACCAAATGAGAAAAAATTTTCTTGGTATTTAAATAGTCGAGACAATAATATTCAGCAAGAAAGCAGCCCAACTGTTTTCCAAAGAATTAACTATTATATATATATATATATATATACACACACACACACACATATATATATATGTGTATATATGTATATTTTTATTTCTTGGGCCACTCCCACGGCATATGGAGGTTCCCAGGCTAGGGATCCAGTTGGAGCTGTAGCCACCAGCCTACGCCAGAGCCACAGCAATGCAGGATCTGAGCCAAATCTGCAACCTACACCACAGCTCACGGCAACGCTGGATCCTTAACCCACTGAGCAAGGCCAGGGATCGAACCTGCAACCTTATGGTTCCTAGTCAGATTCGTTAACCACTGAGCCACGATGGGAACTCCAGGCTAGGGATCGAATCAGAGCTGTAGCCACCGGCCTACGCCAGAGCCACTATTTTATATTTTAAAGGAATATTTTTCTCCTACACCCTAGAAAGTACAAAGCAGAGGCACATAGTGGAAAAGAACATGTCGTCTCACACTACTGAGCACATACATCCACATCAGGGGGACCTCTTTGAATCAGGCTGGAGCCAAATACTTAATAAAGGCGGCCCAGGGGAGCAGTGGGGACCAGGAGACAGAAGCATCTCTCAAAGCACAAGGCCAGCAGAATCTGTTCTCACCCCTGTGACCCAGGCATTATACCCATGACACCAGCACAGACACAGCTGTTATTTATTGCTCTCCTTGCCGGGAGCTGCCGAATGGCTTCCACCTAAACCACAGAGAACATCCTTGGTAAGTGCATTCAAAATCGCCACTGAGTTTATGTCATAAAAAGGAGGCATAAGCGGACATTACTTAGATTAGAACTTCTATTTACTGCCCAGTGAAATTATTACATAATTCATATTCTTGTTCCCATAAGAGCTTATTCTGCCCAACAGAATGTTTTGAGGAAAAAGCAATGCCTAACTGTGGTTTCATTTCACACATTCCAAAGGTGCAGAGTCCACCCAGAGTAGGAGGGTGATAAATAGCCCCTCACTCTGGGGTTCAGGGGATACAAAACATTTAAAAAGTTTCCAGTGTCTGAAAAATTGCATTTAAAGATTCCTAAGCTGCTCATAGGCAAGAATATTACAGGCAGACCACGTATAGCATTTTAGTCAGTGTCTGTTTTTAAAAATCTCTCATAAAAGATGCTCATCATGGCTAATTATTAGAGAAATGCAAATCAAAATCACAATGAGGTACCACCTCATACTGGTCAGAATGGCTTTTTTTTGTTTTTGTTTTTGTCTTTTTAGGGCTGTACTCGTGGCATATGGAGGTTCCCAGGCTAGGGATCAAACCAGAGCTGTAGCTGCCGGCCTACACCACAGCCACAGCAATGCAGTATCCGAGATACATCTATGACCTGTACCACAGCTCATGACAATGCCAGATCCTAACCCACTGAGTGAGGCCAAGGATTAAACCTGTGTCCTCATGGATGCTAGTCAGATTTGTTTCCACTGAGCCATGACAGAACTCCAGAATGACCATTGTTAAAAAGTCTACAAATAAAAAATGCTGGAAAGGATGTGGAGAAAAGGGTACCCTCATACACTGTTGGTAGGAATGTAAATCAGTGCAGCCACTATAGAAAGCTGTATGGAGGGTCCTCAAAAAACTAAAAATAGAGTTGCCATATGATGTAGCAATCCCACTCCTGGGCTAATATCCAGAGAAAACTCTAATTCAAAAAGATACATGCACCCCAATGTTCATAGCAGCACTATTTACAATAGACAAGACATGGATATAACCTAAATGTCCATCAACAGATGAGCAAATAAAGAAGACATGCCAGCAGAATATTACTCAGCCGTAAAAAAGAATGAAATGGTGCCATTTGCAGCAACATGGGTGGATCTAAAGATTATCATACTAAGCTAAATAAATCAGAAAGAGAAAGAAGTCAAAAAAAGACAAATATCATATATCACTTATATGTGGAATCTAAAATATGACTCAAATGAACCTATCTATGAAACAGAAACTCACAGACATAGAGAACAGACTTGTGGTTTCCGAGGGGGAGGGCAGTGGGGGACGGAAGGATTGGGAGTTTGGAAGCAGAGGCAAACCAGTATGTATAGAATAGATAAACGAGGTCCTACTGCAAAACACAGGGAACAATATTCAATATTCTGTGATAAACCATAATGGAAAATAATATAAAAAATATATATCTATGTATAACTGAATCACTTTTCTGTACAGCAGAAATTAACATAACACTGTAAATCAATTATAGTTTAATAAAATTTTGAAAAGTTAAAAATCACTCATAAAGTGATTAAGCATATCATCTCAGCTTAAAAACTTCAGCAGATCATTAGCGAATAACTTCAGAGTGCATTGAAAAATGGAAACTTCATTTTTAATTTTCGAAATCAAACAGACTAACTATTACTTAAATACCTGGAAAGTCAACCTGTCTTTCCCAGGTAGGCTTTCCATTTGGGCAGGGCTGACCCGAGAGGTAGTATCATCCTCAGGCCGATTATTTTATGGCTGTTGTAGCACTAAGGTACATTTGCTAGTATATAAATCACAGCATCAGAGGAGTTCTTGACCTTGGGATATCAGTAGAAGTTCTCCAAACACAGCAGGTTGAGTAACCCTTAAATGCCAAGTTAATGCTCTACAGGTTAGGAATCGCCATCCTGATATCTTCCTTGCTGGGAAAATTAGCGCAAGGCAGTTATCATGCGTCGTCCTGAGTGGGGTTGGTTTAAACATGATAGTGACTGCAGCCAAGGTGTTGAGGGCAAAACCAGAGATGTGGTAACAGAAGAGTGAGAAGATGCAGGCGGCATGAGGAGAGATTTCAATAGCCCGGCTCACAAGGCATCGCCCATGCAAGCAAAGTCACCTTCTAGCTTAGGCTTTGGGAGCAGTGCTTTGTATCTGCAGCGGTGTTGGTGGTGAGTGGGAGATGAGAGCCAGACAGTGCCAGGGCAGGAGGCAGCCCAGGCTGCAGCTGTTTGCGCAGCACTCAATGCAGGGGTACTCCAGACCCAGCTCTGCCAGCTGCAGCACCAAGCTTGCAGAAGAGGCTGCAGCACCTCCTTTGCTGGGGGCTGAGGCACAACTGTTGCAGCAACTCTAGGGCTCACCTGACCTTTCACACAAATGTGGCCTCTGCCAAGAGTGCATGATGGAGCCCCCTTTTTTTCTCCTCCTCCTTCTGCTTTCAGGGTAAATGATGCCTTTCCCCTGCCCCCTTGGCCAGCTACACTAGGGGGGGCAGAGCCCTGCTTTTATCGTTCTCTATTCCAGTCCCTTCTTGGTTTCCTTCATTGCACTTTGGTACCAGATTTTACTTATTTGATGTCCAATCCCTTGCTTTTATAAACGAGGACATTAATGGCCAGAGAGTTGGAGAAGTGCCTCAGATGGAGATTAACCGTGGCGCCCTTGGCTGTGTCTATAGTATCTGAAAGGGCAGGGGATATCTGGAAGCCCCTTTGCCTATAAGCAAACTTGACTGTTAGGTGAAAGAGCCAATACACAGTCCAAAGGAAGGAATGAACCACTTTTTGCCTCTTCCGTTAGATTGCCAGCAAATGGCTGTTCTCCTGCCCTCCTCTCCCTGCACAGTAGCCAGGCAGGGAGATATACTTCTACCTCTCTTTCTCCTTGCCCTTCCCCATTCCAGAGAGGCACCATTGCTTTCTTTACTGCTCTGGTGAAGCTGTTGCTTAATGGGAGCTGGGGGAAGGGTAGGGAGGGGCTTCTAATTTTCAGGGCCCTTGGGGCCTGTATATAAGGTGAGGAGTGGTCTTTCCTGGTCCAGTTCAAATCTCCTGACAGCCTCTGAGCATCCCAGTCCTGTGTTTAATTCTGTTTAATTCCTGTGTTTAAGTCTTTTTTCTTTCTTCTGTCTTCTACTATCCTAACATGTAAGTGCCACCTCCCTAGAGAAAGCACCCATCCAGTGGATAAAGGAGAGGGAAGATAATGCTGCTGGGGAAAGAGCAAGGATGGTGAGAATGGAGGCACCAGACACAGAGATTTGCAAACTTAACTTTGCAAGCATGATATGAGGCGCTTGGGTCAGTTCAAATCCTCAGATCTCCCTAACTACCTGAGTTTGCATTCAGTAGCTCTGGGACAGAAATGTTGGATCCCAGAATCTACATTCTGGTGTCATGATAATATCATGACACTGACTCTTACATCATCTGTCCTAAAGGAATCAGGCATCTGTGGCTTGAGCTCCTTGATCTGAGTCGGTGCTTCCAAGTGATGTGTGCTCAGGTAGTGCTTTCCAGGAGTAGCTCGCGGACCCTGTCTAGAAGGATGACCCTTGACTAGCTTCATGCATTTCCCTTGCTAGGCCTCCCAAATAGAGATTGTGAAGCATCGCTAAGCCATACTGTTTCAAAATTCCACACAGGTTAACAACCCCTTGAATAGTAAAGTTAATTTCAGAGAAATTATAAATCAGGTAAAAGAGGAAAAGAGAAAAATATAGTCTGGGGCTAGGGTGGAGTGCAGGAAAGGACACTGCACAACGTCCTCATCCACAAACCAGAGAGAGAGAACACTCTGGCCAGAGGGAGGACCACATCTTCAGGCAAAGAAGCTCTCTTCTTGTGCTGAATCACGGTTTCTTTTTCCTTCGCCTTTTGGCAGCCATTCTCACTGCCTTGTGTTTTGAAAGCATGTTGCAGGATGCTGCTTAACGGTCTGGGAAGACACTATCCACCCATCAGAGGCATAGTTCCCTAGGCGCATCTGGTGAGAATTCAGAGGGATTTTGCTCCTTGTTCTGAGGTAGGAATAATGGCACCACTTCAACGAAAGTACATGTGCTGAACTTGACTTTCACATCAGCGTCTGGAAAGATAGAGATCAGACACCCTTCCTCTGCCGCAGAGCTCACCCCTTGAGTTCAGACAAGTCTCCCCTTGTGCATGCTTTCCCACCTCCCAGGCTGCAGGCAGCGCTGGGTGACAGGGTGGCCAGTATTCTGGACTCTCTCATCCTCCAGGTTCCTTGTCCTTGACCTGCCCTCTCCTGACTGGTGTCTGCCAGAAGGTTTGGAGCAACAGTATCAAAGAGCACTTGTTGCTCTGAAAGCCTGTCACACATCTGCTCCCGCTGAAGGCTCTGGAGGGGCTGTGGGGGGGGCAGTCATTTAAGATGGTCTTATTGGCAATTTAGTTAAACCTGCTGTGCAGTACTGTCTCAAGGCAGGAAGATAAATGTACATTTTAGTGACCGAATCAGCTGGCATTTGAAAGAGGAGGAGCAAGAGAAAGACACCTCCCTGGGAGGCTTGACAAGTGAAAAATGACCCAGAAAAGTCCCTTATTAAATAGCTGACTTGGCTGGCACAGGTACTGAGAACCAACTCATATTTGCTATAATCTGTTTAAGATTTGTGCTGAAACTCCCTGCCCATTTCACCAGCACACAGAAGATAGGGGCTGGGTTTCAGACATAGTTATTTTTTTTTTTACCTACATGGCATTTCTTTGAATATCAACTGTCAATTATTGGTAGTACTGCAAAGACATAATTATGGTAGAAAATCCACAGATTATTTTTAGTTGATTCTTACAGGTACTCTTGCATTTACATATGAAGATGGGCGTGTTTCATGCTTTGATTTAAACAAGTAGTGAAGCCCTACTAGACAGAGCTCCCTCTGAAAATGTTGGAAGGCTGCCCAGTTCCTGTCTGACTTCTTTTATGGGCTCTTATCTATAATCCATGATGTCTTGGGATTCAATATTATCAGCCCTAAGACATGCTGGCTAGTAAGAGAGATAAAGTTAAATGTTTGCATTTCCACCTTTGTCTCTGGACAAAAAGAATGGGAGTTACAACTACTACAACAAAGCACACGGGGTGTCCTGAACAGGCTGAAAGGACATAGGATTTGGTAACACAAGGTGTGGGGTTGAGCCCCAGTACTGCTACTTAACTGTATAGCCTTGAGCAAGTCTTTCAATTTCTCAAAGCATTAGACATCATCAGTACCCTGCTTACCTCCTGGGGTGAGCGTGAAGGTCAAATGAGACACAGAGATGAAAGCATTTAATAAACTGCAACGTGATCTTCTATATTTCAGTCTAGGGCTCTAATGCTAGGGGGTCTCCTAGGTGTTAACCACATGGTATCTTAGCTTGAGAAGGTGGTCCTTCTCACAGTGATAAAACAAGAGATTTTTCTATACACAAAGAAATGGTCTGCCTCAAGTAATTGCAAATTAACTGTCAGTACACTTGGAAGTTTCTTTTTAAGCTACCAGACGATGAGAAGGAGGCACCAGAACATGCTGAAATCGGGAAACCCCAAACAGAGGCTCAACGCCAATAGCATAGCTGCCATCCTTCTGACCTGCCGGGGGTGCACATCGTTGTCTTTTTCTCCCCCCGACCCCGGTGATCTCATTCAATCCATGATGTTGAACGTCATCTATATGCTGAAGATGCTGAGAGTTCCGGCCCCAAACTGGAACTTTCCCTGAGCTCCAAACATATATCCAATTAAATAGTCGATGCTGTCACTTGGTTGTCTAATAGGCATTAGAAAACTAACATGGGCTGTACTGAGCTACTAATCCCCCCTCAAACCCACTTCCCATCAACTCTTAATAATCTCAACCAATGGCAGGACCAATAGCTCAGGCCAAAATTTCAGAACATGTGTAACTGGACTCTGCCTGGAGCCCACCAGGGTTCCAATCTCAGGTCTGTGACTTTGGATAAGTTACTTACTTTTTCTGTGCCTCACTTTCCTTTTCTCAAAATGGGAACAATACCAGTACCTATCTCTTCACATTTTTTTTTTTTTTTGATGGCAAAATGTGTGTTAGTGCATGTAAAGCACCCAGAATGGTGCCTGGTGCACTGTAGGGTCTGTGTAAGGCTTTGCTGTTACTATTAGTCCCTCATGCCTCATCTAACTTTCATTAGCTCTACTTCCAAAACATACCTTGAATTTGATCATTTTTCACTATCCCAATACACAACCCAGGCCCAGACCACTATTCCAGCTTCTAGCTCCTTTGAATTCTTGGGCTCTTCCTGCTTTTGCCTCCCTGTCTCTGATTTCCCTCGGCTACTGGGCACCCTCTGCAGAGGAGCTGGAGTCCAGGCTCCTTACCTGCAGGTCCCAGCTGCTCTGGTTTTACTTTGCTTTCCAATCTCATTGCGGTTCTCTCCCTCATTCAGGATGGTCTAGCTGCCGCTGAAACTGCACAACTCAGATTGGGACTTGAACCTACAGGCTGGGACTCAAACCCAGTCAAGACAGACTGGGACTTGAACCCACTGTCTTTTACCTGAAATCACACATTTGGTTTCAGGACTTAATTGAAGTTCAGGTTCTTTATGTCTCAGTGCAGAAGAAATTCAGAGAGACAGAGTGATAGGTAAGAAGTAGAGTTATCGAGAGAGACAGAGTGATAGGTAAGAAGTAGAGTTATTGAGAGAGACAGAATGTGGGTCATCTCACATCTCAGAAGGTGAGAGAGTGGCCTTGAAACGTGGGGCAGTTAGTCTTTATGGGCTGGGTAATTTCATAGGCTAACGATTGGGAGGATTACTCCCATTATTTTAAGGTGAGGGCAGGGATTTCCAGGTATTGGGCTGCGTCCCACTTTTTGGTCCTTTTATGGTTGGCCTTGGAACTGTCATGGCACCTGTGGGTATGTCATTTAGCTCATGTATTACAATGACTGTATAAGGAGTCATTATTATTGGAAGGTATACTTGATCTTGGGCTTAATCTGTTCTAACCAGTTTTTGCTGTGTCCTCAATGGCATAAACACTTTTTTTTTTTTTAAAGGTTGTGCCCTGCCCCCTCCCTCTTGTTTTGTCACAATGGCTCTTCTACATCATTTATTTTTCAGCTCAAGTGGCACCTCCTCTGGGAGACCTTCTCTTGTCTCCATCATTAGAAGTCCCCTCTACCAGTCACTGCCCACCACCATCATATCCCTCTCTTCCCTTTAGAGGCTTAAGAGAATCTGAAATGACCTCACTAATCCCTTTTCATCTCTTCCCAAGGAATGTCAGGTCCTGGAGTGTGGGAACCTGCTTTGTCTACTTTGTTGCTACATCCTTATAATGTTGAACTTTACCCTATGCCTGGAAAACAATGAAGGCTAAGAAATCCCCTGGCATTTGTATTCTAAGAAATGACTTGCAAAGAACTATCCTTCCCCGAAATGACTTAGATAAGGCACATGGACGCCCTTCCTTTACCTAGAACAAGGCCAGACACAGACCTTCCAAATTTCTATTCCTTGCCTCATAAATGATTAACTGAGCTGCTTGTCTCCACTCAGAAATCAGAACAAAATGCTTGTAACCAAATTTTGGTTAATATTTTCTTCCTCCCCCAGGCCACTCAATTTTGGCACACTCTCAGCCTGAGCCAGCAGGCAGGTAAGTACAGGCTGGCCACAGGGTAAAATATTCTCTGATCTACCATTTGATCAGGACACTCCTTTATCCTGTCACCCCCATTCAGGTTCTTTTCTTCACTCCCTTCCTATAAAAGAAAAGTCCTTATTGCCCAACCCTTGAGGTACTCACAGATCTTATAGTCAGAGTCTTATTATAATGTTCCTCCTCTCCCATTTGCAATAATTCCTTTTCTCCTTTGCAATAATCCTTTTAAATAAAATCTCTCCTTAATAAACCCATTTTTTTTTTAATTTCACAATTCCCAGTGTCTAAAATGTGCCAGGTCTACGATAAATGCCTAACAGACATTTGTTCTGGAATAAAAAATAGTGTTAATTGTGCTTCTAGGCAAAATTGTGTAGCTTTTGTACAGCAAATCTATGCATGGCAAATCCAGTGCTCATTGCTGAATCCTCTGCTACAAAGCACACAGAGGTGGTTTTACTTTGTGCTCACTTCTGGGCATAGAGGTAGAACTTTAGGAGAGACAAGTCATTCAGGCCAAGAGTGAGTGGCTCATGGTAGAGATGGAAGTGCCCTTTACTCATCAACTCGTTATTTTTCACTTGAATAAAAATGCATGCTCTAGTTCTCCCAAGGACTCAGCTTAGACCCCTCATTTCCCACCTGAGCCTTCATTGGATACCACCTGATGTGGGACGCTAAATAAAATGAAGGCAGTGTGGGATTTATCTTTGTATCTGCAGGAGACTAACTATCCACATAATCAAAGGGTATTATTAAAATAAGATTTCCAGAGTTCCCGTTGTAGCACAGAAGAAACAAATCCAACTAAGAACTATGAGGTTGCAGGTTTGATCCCTGGCCTGGCTCAGTGGGTTAAGGATCCGGTGTTGCCGTGAGCTGCTGTGTAGGTCACAGATGTGGCTCAGATCTGGCGTGGCTGAGGCTGAGGCTGTGGCTGTGGCGTAGGTTGGCAGCCACAGCTCTGATTAGACTCCTAGCTTGGGAAGCTCCATATGCCGAGGGCGCGGCCCTAAAAATAAATAAATAAATAAATAAAGATTTCCCATTTTTCAAGCAGATATTTAGCATTTTATAAATTTTGTATTTAAATTTGTATTTTTCTGGTTGCATTTAAAAATTAAAACCAACAGAAACAAAATAAAATAAAATAAATACTAACCCTTAAACACTGCCCCTCAACACATACATAAACATAATCTTCCATTATTTTAAAAGTTTTCTTTACTTTGGATCACTTATGCTTAGCCTCATCCTTTAGTATGAAGGATACAGCTGACTATAATTTTATGGAAAATTTGTCTTCAGCCTGGAAAGAAAGAGCAACTTCTTTATTTTCCATATATTGTTTAAACAACTGTGATTAAAAAAAAACTTTCCATACCAGTTTAGTTTTTCCTCTTCTTATGACTAATCTAAACATCCTTCTTAATTGCAAACATATTAAGTGATAATCGTGACTGAGGTACATAGCTAATTTGGGTTTATTGCCTTTTTATATGTATAACAAATATGAGCTTTCCAAGTTGGTATAATTACGTTTCAAGGGCCATAAAATATGCTTAATTTTACTGTAACTATATTGTCATTTTGAGTTAATTTATTTAAGAAAATTCTGCTCACTGCTATTAAGGAATCTATTTCAGGACTGGGTATGAAAAAGGCCATTAATTAACTCTTTACTGATGGATTGATCATGGAAGGAGCTGCCACTCATGGGCCCTGGTGGTTACTCAGCATGATAAAAAAGTCCTGATGCCAGCTGTATGGTCATAGTAGAGTCATTTTGAAGTTGTAAGAATTAGAGATGGCTAATTTTTCTGGATAACAAATTTTAAAAATGACATTCTGTTATTTTAAATGCCCCATGTACTATCAGGCAATCAACAGCGATTTCATTGTGCCCAGTGTTGCACGAAGAGCCAATGGGCGATTTAAAAAAAAATTGGCATAAGAGCTGTTCTTTCAATACTTTTTTAGAGAATCTATTTTATTTTGTTGCCATTTGCTTGGACTAGATGAAACATTCTTTGGCTTTATTTTCCCTGCATTATTGCTAGGTGTATTCCCTTATTCCAGCTAAAATTAGCTCTATTTCCCTGACTTTAAATCTTCTTGACAGTTATTGATAATGCCATTTCTCTACTCCAATGAATCACTTAGCCGAGGACATACTTAATTCCTTTAAACTTTCTCTTCTTGTTTCTTCCCCTCCTCCGTCTTAACCAAATTCTGATTAGTGAGCTCATTACTATTTGTACCTGGGTGTCTTTTAACATGTAGCGATGTTGAAATGTTTTCATTAAAGCAGGGAAATTGCTACCTCCCTCTTTCATCACACCGCTATTGATTTTCAGGGCCCAAGAATCTATCTCCATTTTGAAGATATATCATGACAAAAGAGGACACAATCAGTGATTATTTTTAAGTTTGGGTGGCTTAAAACTAACTCAAAACACATCCTTTTTCTCTAGATGAAGTTGTTTAAAATTTGGTACTACTTTCCTAAATTGATTAACACTTATAGTGTCTTATCTCTTTATAATTCATATTTTAGACTCTGTTCATTTCTCCAAGTGCAAACAGGGTTGTCAGACAGCTTTAAGACTGCAATCATTGAGTAATACATAAAGAGTGCAACCGAATAAGTAATTTATGGAAGGGCTCTTTGGTGGTGCAAAGAATTAATGAACTTTCCGAAGGTGCCCAATTTGCAATCCAGGGATAGCTCAGATGCTGAGAGATGTTGACTTCAAGCCAAAGAAGTAAAGATTACAGAATTAAGAAAACTGGGGAGGGGGAGAATTATTAGCTAATTCAGAGACTGCAAACAGGAGAACTCTAGGCTTCAGCTGGGCTACAGATTGTTTTCATTTTTTCAACTTTGGTTTTGAATGCTTTGAGGAAAGGCAAAAAAAAAATCTGTCCACCACGCTTTCCAGCATCAACACTGCCTGACCCCCTGAAACCATTCATGCATTGGTATCACCTGCCTGGCACCTCAAGACATTTCAACCTGTAACCCAGTTTTCACCACAAGGAGATGGGGAAACTGTGCGGTAAGTGACTTGTTCATTGTAACATGAGCTAGGAGTTTTACAGATGTACATTTCACAAACATCCTGACTTTCCCTCCACAGCCCTTGCACTTTTATCTTTGGTTGTGTTTGTCTGAGAGAGTCAAGTCAGAACCAACCACAACAACAAAATCTATGAATGAAATCACAAAAGTATTTTATAAAGGGAATGATGAAAAGGAGCTTAGTCCTGTAGGTTGGATAATTTAACCAAGCGGCAGGAGAAAGCTGGGTTTTGAGTCTTATATTCAAGAACCCTTACACACACACACACACACACACACACACACACACACACACACACACAGTTTATTACTTAACTTTGCAAAATGAAAGGAACAGCTAGTAAAGGTGATTAAATTATGACATTTCTATAGGCATAGAAATTTGTTTCCAATTTTATTTATTTCCAAATAAACTTGTTGAAGGTGCTTACCTTTAAAATGTCATGGATCCCCCAAAGAACAATCCCCTAAATTAAAATAAATAAGTAAAATCTCATGGCATGCTCAGAAATGATTTTCTCTTAGCTATCATGTTACTCATGCAAAGTTTCCTTATGTCAATATGACTTCCTTTCCAAAAGATCCCTGGGGTTGGCAGTGGCGTTTCTTAATTTAAGTCACCATGCATATGGTAATCAAGAACCACAATTGCATCATAGAAACAGAAAAGGAAAGAGCAAATTTTAGTTTGGGGATTTCTGAACTCCTTGCACTTTCTGACTCAGAGTTAAACATTGGTTAAGAGAACAATGCTTTTGTGGTTTTTCTAAGATACTCGGAATACACCATTAATAATCAGGACAGGTGCCCACAGAATGAAGGACAAAGTAGAGACAGGTAATTAAAACGACACTCTCCCATCATTCTTGGTCCAGCAAGGGCTATCAATACACACTCACTTTTGTTTACACTCTCTTTTCAGCCTCTTTGCTGTCTGTTTCTCGGTCACTTTGTGATTAGCAGATTTAGAATAGCTTTTCTTCTCTTTTTTCTCTTCTACAGGGTGATCTCAAACACTCACAGCAGGAGATCTACGCGAGGTGGAAAGATTGCTTGAAAAATCCTTGCATGTATGCACCAGTAAAGTTATCTTTCTGGCAATATTCTTTTATTTTCAGATTTTAATTAAATTAGACTCAGTTTCTGAGCCACCCCTGTGCACCACAGCGATTTCTCATACCTGTATCCAGCTCTTATCAGATGCACTCTAATTGTCTGCTCACACATTTGGCTCCCTCATTTGACTTTATGCACCTCAAGGACATGGGATTATGTCTTAATCGGTTTTGTATTCTTGGCACCTAGCATGGTATATGTGATATTATTGAAAGAAAAAAAATGAATAAATAAAAACCATACAAGATCACAGCTATCTGTGAAGAGGCGTGCTTTCTTAAATGCCCAAGTTTTAGTTAATGTATAAAAACACAGAAATGAAACACAATGGTTGACCCAGAAGAACCAGGGAGGACAGTTTATGTAGGGTACGGGGCCAGCTTTCCTCAGATCAATAACCCAGGCAGATCAGAGGACACAGAGGCTACCACTGACCTCAGATGCTTTCTCTATCCGCTAATCGAGTTCGCTTCTTCCTCTGCTGTCTTGTTTCTTACCTTTGCTACCTCTTTGATGGTCTGTGGCCATAATTCTTTGTTTTTAGATTATTTGTTTATTTATTTTATTTTATTTTTTATTTTTTGTCTTTTTAGGGCCACACCTGCAGCCTATGGAGGATCTCAGGCTAGGGGTTGAATCAGATCTGTAGCTGTTGGCCTACACCAGAGCCACAGCAACACAGGATCCAAGCCATGTCTGCAACCTACACCGCAGCTCTAGGCGACACTGGATCTTTAACCCACTGAGCGAAGCCAGGGATTGAACCCGCATCCCCATGGGGTGAAATGCTCACAGGTACCCAGGGACATGTCCACCTAGAGTCTGTACCCTCCCAGCCCCATGTTCCAAGTACCTGGAATGCAAGAATCTCCTGTTCAAAGGGCCCCAAAACCTGCATGTGGGGGCGTGTGCACCTCTTCCAAAGGCCCTGCTTCCTGAGCGCATCTGAGCTACCGGATGGGTGAAGGCTGGCTGAGCTGTGTTGTGTGGGACACATATGTGTGTCCATGAGGCTCCCCTAATATAGAACACAGCCAAGGGCGAATGTAGAAGGGGGTGACCTATTGGTGGGGGTGGGGAAGGCCTCTCCTTTTACTGGATTTCCACTTTCAGCTCCCATAATTGTTAGAGCTTTTACAAATATTGCTTCACTTGTCCCTCACAACAGTTCCACGTGGAGGAAATTGGGGTTTTACTGGGAATTAGAGGGAATTACTAAGGTCTCAGGTAAAGTCATTTAGTCCACAAATATTTATTGATAGATATAGTGAGGAGCAAAAACAGATGACCTCTTCTCTCATGAAACTTTCTATGTCCACTAAACAAGCCAAGAAAGACAATCCAGTAAGTGGAGGAAAGGCTCTGACTGTACACTCACTACGGGCAATCACGTGTGCTGTCCCCCAGTTTCTATTTACCAATCTTGAGTTGCTAGGAACTGTTTAGACGCAACCTCCACTATAATTTCAAAAATTAAAAGGTCTTGGTAAATTTGTTTCCTTTTTTTTTTTTAACATTTCCCCCTATGTCCTGTCTTCAAAGCGGATGTTCAAAACATCTCTGCTTTTCTAATTTACAGGTATTAGACACAACTTTCTAGGTTCTCTGATAGTGTTAGTACCACAGACTAGTTTGGAATTTGGTTATATGTGTTGCTGGATGTCATCAGAGATTTTATACACATATATATAAAATCTACATATGTATTAAATCTACTACATATATACATATATATATAATTTTATATACTATATATGTTATATATATAATTTTTTTCCCTTTCCTTCAGTTGGAACAGGGGCCTTGAAATCACTTAAGGCAACTTCCCTCCTCCAACCCTCACAAGCTTAGGACCCGGCCCCTTGGAATGACTTGGTGGATCTCTCTCAGAAGAGGAAATCATCCTGCAATCACTAAGAGTAGCTTTTCCCTGGACCACAAGGGTGCTCGTCCCTTGCCTAACCCCATGCTCCTGGGACCTCTGGTTCAGGATGGTGCTGAGCACTGGAGCAATAACAGCTTGAGTACGTGCACCACCTGGGTAGGAACTGGTTCTCAGAGATGACATAGGGCTGTGAGAAACTCTGCCCGGGTGGACTAGTCAAACTGCACCCCAGTTTTGGTGAGGGGGGGGCCTGCAGCTTCCTTTTGGACTTGGGGGTTCTTAGACAACACAGGGGAAGTAGGGACTTCCTGCCCACAAGGTTTTCAGAGATATTTAAGTAAGGTAAGAGACTGGGGACTCTTATCACAGAATTTGTGATGCAGGTCTTTTAGGTTACATTTGGGATGAAAAATAAATGGGGCTTAAAAATCCTGAATTGTGTTTCCTCACCCCAATCTCCCTTCTCCTGACGACACAGCTCTGCCCACATGATTTCCTACCCAAAACTTCTTCCTCCTCTAGAGTTCCCATGTGGCTCAGCAGAAACAAATCTGACTGGTATCCATAAGGCCTTGCTCAGAGGGTCAGGGATCCAGTGTTGCCGTGGGGTAGGCTGCAGATGCGGCTGGGATCCTGTGTTTCAGTGGCTGTGGTGTAGGCCAGTAGCTGTGGCTCCGATTTGACGCCTGGCCTGGGAATTTTCATATGCTGTGGGTGGAGACCTAAAAAAAAAACCAAAAAACTTTACTTCTCTTTTGCATCCCACCTCCCCCAGCTTCCCATGGGGCAAGGAAGAAAGGCCACTTTTGGCCCAGATGTGCTTTAGTTTCTTCATTTCTCCCAAGTCTTCATGCAAAAACTCTACTTCTCTCTACCTTTGCTTCTGTCTTTTTCCCAAGGACCAGTTCTCTTTTTTCTTATGGTTATCTCAAGTAAAGTCTTCCCAATTGCAAATTTAGAAACCAAACTCTTGTGGTTGCTGAAAAGATCTGCAGAAATAATTCCACACGTATTCCAGTTTTGAAGAAAGAAGAACCCACAGCAGCTGAAATCCATTTGGAGTCTATTTGCAGCACTAATTTCCAAAACCAAAACTCTCCTTTGATTCCATATTAAGATATACACTGAAAGATATAAACTTTAACTGTACCACAAGGATATTTGAAATATCAGTCCAATAAGATACATATGGAAGATGTTTGCCTGGTTGATTGTTTATTTATGAATATGTGTATATACAATATAAATGTTAAACACAGTGAGTTTAGAACCCAGTAGATATTTAACCCAGTTTCAGAGTGTCAGTAAAATTTTTGGTAAAATTACTGTGAATTACAGAAATAACAGAAACTGCTTAATTTTTATTAGAAGAAATGAGGTCTCATCTAGCATGCTAGTATTTGTCATGAAGGCATAAAATTACATGAATAGAAGACAAAAGTGAATTTTAAATATCTTATTTTAAGTAGGATAAGAAGTCAGCATTCTTAAATATTTTCTGTACACATTATTAATCATATTATTCAAAGCATGGGGCAAAAGGATTAATTTTTAAATTAAAGGGATAGTTTAAATATGCTAAATAAATAATGAACCTAATAAAATACACACTTACTGAAGTTTATCCCTTGTATTAGAATTTTTCTTTTGGAATTCAAAACGATGTCCAATTTCTGCTGAACCTAATTTTTTTTTTTTCCCACTGTACAGCAAGGGGGTCAGGTTACTAATTTTTTTTTAATCATACGTTGACATTTGGTATTGAAGAGCTATTTTATCATGAGTTTTATATTAGACTGTTATACTGAAATAGGAAAGAAAAATAAAGGAACATAGTAAGATCATTACATATATACATTACAAATATCATATATTTTAAAGCAAAAATACTTTTAAAAGTATTTTTAATACTTTAATAAAAATTATTTTATTTTTGAAATACTTTGTTCTAAAAATTTTAGGACACTATGAGTTAATTTCCCTGGACTTTCATTAGTAGCAACAAAGTCCCTTATTAGCAAATATAACAGCTCAAAAAAATAGAAGTTCTGGAATAATTTTATCCCATGCTTTGCAATACTTAGGGCTTCGTAAGCAATAATTTATGACCAACGTGTTCATGCACTTTTTACAGTCTTCTCTCAAGAGCATTAAACCTCACTTGAGACAAACGTTCTTTTCTGTCTTAGAGACAATTAACTAAAACTTGGAATGTGAAGAAAACAATCCTCTTCACAGACAGATATTATCTTGTGTGGTTTTATTCATTCTTTTTTTTTTTCTTTTCAGTAATATCACATATACCATGCTGGGTGCCAGGAATACACAACCGATTAAGACATAATCCCTATCCTTAAAGTGCATAGAGTCAAATGAAGGAGCTGAATGTGTGAGCAAACGAGTGCATCTAAAGATGTTCATGAACATGTACAACAAATAACTAACACGTCATGAAGTTCTGAACACCCTGCGTGTTCCCTTTTGAGAAAAGTACACATGGGTGCTCCATAATAATTATGTCACCCCGCCAAAACTCTGGTCACAACCAATCAGAACAGGGCTGGTCCCCAGCAAACGGCAACTAGCAATGCGACCAACTATTATGCTGCCTATGAGAGAGTTTTTACCTGAGAAGACACTTCTCACTTGATAATGACGAAGTGAGCCAATCAGATCGCGGTTCTAGGAGCGTTTGAATGCAATACCCAGAGAGAATCTCCGCCAGCAGAGCGGGGAGAGACTCAGGGAAAGATGACAGTGGGTATCAAGCATAAGCAGCTGAAGTCATGAGACCGAGAGGAGAAGAGGGAAAGAAGCAGTGGATGGAGGCAGAGAGCATGGGGGGAGGAGCCAAGTCTCAAGCCAGGACTTGAGACCACAAGAGCCACACTAAGATAGGGCATTTTTTTTAGTTCTCCAAGAGGCTCGGGGCCCCAATTCTGTGGGATTTGTACAATAAAACAGTGGTTAAGAACCCTGGGCTTGGGAAGAGACATGGGTTATGCCCCTAGCTGCCCAAATAATTCAGCCATGTACTTAAAACTCTCTATGACTCAGTTTCCTTGGTAAAATGAGGGCAATAAAATGCCCCCTCATGGGACTGATAGTAGGATTCAGTGACATATTGCTAGTAAACTCCCTACAATACTGTTTACATATAGTAAAAGATTAATACATTTTAAATATTATTATATTATTATAAACTGTGTATATTTATAGTAAGCTCCCCCAATGAAGTAAATGAAGTGTGGGTCTGTTCCTTGTGATTTGAAAGACACTATCAGTCTATGGCCATACCACCCTGAATCCACTCAATCTCATCTGAAAGACACTCACCATCACATAGTTATCATGACATAATGAGTCATTTCTCTCTAAAGACACATTTTACAGAGGTTCAGTGAGAATTAAGGCATATAATTTCTAATACTCAACTGCTTATTTTTGCCCTAACAAGAAGAGATGTGTGGAAAACATTAGGATTTACCCAAAGTAATCTGGATAAATAAATGGTAAGCAGGCTCATAGGCGGCCCTAGTGTAAGTAATGCCAGTTAAACTCACTAGTACTTCTTACTTTTCCTCCTAAGGTGGGGTGTTCACTAAGGGGACTGATTTTTAGGGGAGTAGACTTTCTTCATAGGACCAGGTTTCATAGAGAAATTACAGTCTGAGTAGTAAGGTCTTCTTAAACTATTTAGAAGAAATCAGCAGAATCAACTAGAACTGCTTAATAGCAAAGACAGACAATCAAATTCAATTCAAATTAACTTAATGGGCTGGCTCATGGGCTCAGAAAATTGAGGGAAAAGGTGTAGGAACCAAAACCTTGGAACAGGAATGGGACCCATAGAACTTTCTTTTCATAAGTCTTCAAACTCTCATGGGCTCCAGGTCTCCCTATTTTCTTTATCCACTGTGGAGCTCAGCAGCAATTAACCAAATCTGGACCAGAATGTTGGAGAGTCCGGGAGGAAGAGTTCCTCCAAAGGTGTATAACCCAGATGGAAAACATATGTTTACTATAATTCATCTGAAATCCCTAGTAAGAAGCAGAGACTTTTAACTCCAAAGCTCATGCTCTTTCTTCAATCAGGCTGATATCGATTACTGGGTCCTTTTGTTTTCCAGTCACAGAAGTAATAACTCTGATAGCAATGGTTATGTGTCTTTGTTTGAAACATAGTAGACATTTATTACAGGCTGAATTACTTTACTCTTTGCTGTCAAGGATCTCTAACCTTAAGCACCTCCTGCTGTTCAATCTTGCACAATGATTCCTGGGGATGAATATCAGTATAAAATGATGCATTGTTAGTTCTTTGTTTTCAGTCTCGCAAGCATGGAAATGAGCTTAAGTTTGCGCTTCTTTATTAAATTCTACTGCACATCAACCAGTCTCTCCACTGTTCCCAGATACACGCATTCAAGTAGGAGCAAACAACCTATTCTGGGCAATGGTCTCTGAGTAGAAAAATACATGTCACTTCCAGATCACAGCAGGAAGAGTGAAGGTAAGTTTTCATGTATTCATTCCTCCTGATGGCTTTTCAAATGATGGGACTTCTCTGAGTCTGACTTTGTGGAGCAGAGCCCTGCTATCTCCCCTGCATCCTACCTCCCTGCCAACTAGCACTGAACCTCCAGCATGAGAAACACAATTTTGCTTTATTAAGACTCTGAGATCTTTGGATCGATTCATTGTTAAAGCATAGCTTATCATCTCCTGGAAGTGAAGTGCTGTATTAAAAAAATCAATTGTGTAGTGTTGACTTAATGGTTGGTAACATGTGGTTGGTTGGCTGACATCAAAGTTAAGAAAGATAAACTATGTTATGCAGTGGCAAAACTGTCACCTACAATAACTTAAAAGTAAGATTGTATACTTAAGAATTCAAATCTTTAGAGGAATGTGGGTGAAAAACAAAGTCTTAGAAGTAATACACCTTGAGTTTTTTTGTTTTTTTTTTTGTTTTGTTTTTTTTGCTTTTCAGGGCTGAACTCACAGCATATGGAAGTTCCCAGGCTAGGGGTCAAACCGGAGGTACAACTGCTAGCCTGCACCACAAACACAGCAAAGCCAGATCCAACCCACGTCTGCCACCTACATCACAGCTCATGGTAACGCCAGATCCCTGACCACCGAGTGAGGCCAGGGATGGAACCAGCATCTTCATGGATAGTAGTTGGATCCATTTCTGCTGCACCACAACAGGAACTCCTGCCTTGGTTATTATTTGCTGCATTTTGCAAGATAGTAAAGAAAGAAAGGAATGACTAGTTTTATAAGTAGAAATAAAAGCAGAGAGACTTCTATAAATCCAAGACCTTACCGTATCAGAATAGCTGATTAATTTTAAAATTAATTTAATAAAGAAAGAAATAAAGTTAAGAAAGCATTTGATGAAAAGTCCATTAAGACCAAATATTTTTGGCAAGAATCAGATTAAGGGTGTGATCTTGGAGTTCCCGTTGTGGCTCAGTGGTTAACAAGACCGACTAGGAACCATGAGTTTGCGCGTTCGATCCCTGGCCTCGCTCATTGGGTTAAGGGTCTGGCGTTGCTGTGGCTGTGGTGTAGGCTGGTGGCTACAGCTCCAATTAGACCCGTAGCCTGGGAACCTCCACATGCCGAGAGTGCAGCCCTAGAAAAGACAAAAAAAAAGGGGGGGGGAGGTGTGATCTTCATGGTTAATTAAAATTTCTCAATGGTTTAGACTTTTTCAAGAAAAAGATAAGATAAAGGATCTGGGTTTACCACTTACTACTCCAGAGAGGCTCAAGTATATTGAGAGGTAAAACATATATTAAGGGGGTAAAAAAGCAAACAGCAACAACAACAACAACTAGCAAATCTGAGGTCTAAGTCTCCAAAGAACTATAAATATAACATCTAAAGCATTTAGAGAATAATACTTCCCCCCCCCCAAAAAAAAGGGGGAGAGAGAGATGAACTTGGAATAAGAAAACCAGTGAGCCTTAGAGAACTGAAATAACTTGCATGCCCCCAGCCCTAATCTCCTATGGAAGGTAGTGGACTGAAAAACTGCATCTCTTAACGAGGTTGAGGTATATATCTTCCAAAATATTGTAAAGGATGCCTCATCTTGTTTGAAACCTCTTGCTTGCACCTGCCTTAGGTGGAAAATTGGCTAGATGTGAACTTCATTTGATTTTGAGCTTTCCTATGTCACTGCAAAGGAAATGGGCTACCCTGATGAGCTTATGCTCATGGTCCCCAGGACACACTAGGAAGAATCCAGCTTAATGATGGGACTGTGAATGTTGTAACTTTGAACTAATGGATTGTAAGTTACCATTGACACCATCCAGGTCCCAGCTAGAAGAAATCCAACCTCCCAGGGCCACAGTGATGGAGCAACCTCTGACTTCAGCCCTCTAAACCTTTCCAAGAACCCTTGAAATGACAACAAGCAGATGACATCTGATAGTGGTAAAGACAGAAAAACAGACCAATTCAAAGACATAGTTTGTACACCACTTTACTGTCTTTTTAAGCTTGCTTACTCATTTAGACTTTTGAGGAAATAAATGCTAGAATTTATAAACATTTAACTCCATGGTTGTGTGGTTTCTTGAGTGCATACTGCTACTCCAAGAACTAGATGTTTGTAGGGACCCAAGTGAAACAGAAATTGAAACTAAAATTGAAAACTCAATTTCAAAGGAGAGTATATTCTGTAATTCCCATTTTGGATGTGGCCAAGCTGTATGATGGCAAAAAACAGGAAACTTGCAGACTGTGGTGCCAGGGGTCACAGAGAACAAAGGAATAGGAAGGTTTTCCCAGAGACCACAGAAAGGCGCTGATCAAAAAAACTTCTAACTACCCGTGTGGGGGGTCTTGGCCACATCTGTTCAGTGTGATTTCAGAATTACTGGGTTCAATGACTGCCAGGGACCTTCCCATGCTTTCCTTTCTAAGTAGCAGTGTTCACTGTGGTTACTGTTCTTCTACTGTTGCATATGGGATATGTTGGAAGAAGGAGTTGAAAATTATTTGCATTTTTGTTTATATATCTTTAGAACAAGGGGATCATGTCTAAATATGTCGTGGAGATAAGATAACTGCATAAAACCTGGAGGTCTGAAATGTGGAGCTGGATGTGGTGAATAAAGGAATCTTCAGAGATGAGCTGAGTATGTTCTATGTGTGTTAAGAAAGGAATCGAGATATTTTTGGTAACCACAAGGGTAGACTCTTGCATAAACACTGACTGCTCACCAAATATCCCTGAGCTTGCACACATTTCCTGGCTCCCTTTTAAATAGGCAGGGCCACACAACCTGTTCTGGCCAGTGGGCTGTGAGCAAAAAAGACATGTGTTACTTCCAAGCTGAAGCATAAAAATGTAAAAGCAGGCTTAAGCTCTCCATGCATCGTTCTTCCTTGCTTGCGAACTCCTCCCCTGGCCCTTAGGTGATGAGGTAGAACAGAGGCCCTCTTTCTCCTGAACTTCCATACAAGTATAAACAAGAGAGAAGACATTGCTGTGGGAAGTCATAGGCAGTGCAGAGTTAATTTGTTCTTTCAGCATTACCTAGCCTATCCTGACCAAGACAAACACTGAAGCATCAAAATTGGCCTGTATATGAGATAGTAAAAATATCAGGGACACTCTCATGATAATATATTGAGATGTACATTATAAAACATACATAAGGAGAATAAACTATCCTTAAGGTTAAATAAAATACTTTTACTTTCGTAATTTGACCTTAGTCCTTATTTTTTTCCCAGTCCTTAAACATCCAGTTGTCTAGAAACGTGCTGTTTTACCTTTGTGATATCATCCTAACATCGCTCTCATAAATACCAAGATTTCTCTGGGTGTTATCCCATCTGCCTGGACTCTCAGACTTCACCCCGACACGGATACAGCCTTCCTCTGTCACTAGCCAACTCAAAGAAAGCACCTTTCCCTTAAACAAGCCTAGACCATGGTAAATGCAACATTCACAAGGTCTTTTAAGGCAATGTGGAAAGAGTGACTGAGGAATGTCAGGCACGAAGTCAAGGACCATGAGACACATCTGTGAGCAGATGAGCAGACCACACTAGACCCCTTGGCACTGGCTGCTTATACACAAAGGTGGCATGGAGGAATCCTGCAAACACATGTGTAGGCAGCTGAGAAGTGGGAGAAGCTGAAATGGAGGGTGAGTAGCATAGTAAAGTATCAGGACAAGATCAGTCAGGATGAGTGAAGAAAAGAAACCCATCACAGAAGCCTCTGGCTAGCAGTTATCAGCAAAAGCTTTGAGCAAAGATACTCTGGATCCTGGGAAACAAAGAGACAGGTTCAATGCAATGAAGTCACATCTACTGAGTAAAGGGCAGTAGTTCTTCTCCAGAAATTTTATGTGGTATAGAATGGTATTATTATGAACCATACAAGGTAATAGTTTTAAATACATTGGCACTTTGGGATGAAGTCAGTCTTCTAATACAGCAAATATATCTGCTCTAATCATAAATAAAAATGAGTTTTTCTTTAAAAAAAAACAAAACTATTTTTTCACTCTGATCAGTGCAAGTAAATTATAAACCTGTTTTTAAAAGTTTCAGAATAGGAGTTCCCCTTGTGGCTTATCAGTAACGAACCTGACTAGGATCCATGAGAACGTGGGTTCGATCCCTGGCCTTGCTCATTGGATTAAGGATCTGGTGTTGTTGTGAGTTGTGGTGTAGGCTGGCAGCTACAGCTCCGATTTGACCCCTAGCCTGGGAACCTCCATATGATGCAGGTGCAGTCCTAAAAGAGACAGTAAATGAATGAATAAGTAAAACTTTCAGAATAGATGACTCTATTCTGGCAACAAGTAGCTTCTGCGGTCACTCTGTCCATCTCAATGCATCCTATCACTTGATCACTTGATCAGGCAGGAACACTCTGGGATGATTTCTCACCCTCATATAAACAGGGATAGTTTTCTTCTATAAAGATTTCTCAGGAAGGCAAGTACACACACATATCTATATACATACACATATGATTTTTTTTTCTACCTTATGGCTCAAAAAATACAAATAAAACTTGGCTAGGTTATCATGATAACATTCAAAAGCCACAATTGATTGAAAAAAACCTGAAAGGGAAGATGAGATGAGCAAAGTTCATTTGAAACTTTTAAAAAGGGATTTTTTTTTTTTTAAATCATAGGCTAATGAAACACTTAAGTCTTGGTCTTGGTTTATATTTCCGTAGTGGTTGGAAAATGAAGAAAAGGAGGAAGAGAAGCAGAATAATTAACATTAACATCTCAGAAGAAAGGAAAGTCTACAAAGCTTTTAAAGGGATCAGGATCAAGAAGAAATGTGAACATTATTAGACTGCAAATTAATTAGAAAAAACTTTTTTCTCTTAAAAAGTTCCCTTTTGGTGCTACTTGGCAAGTCATGTCCATGATTAGCTACAACTTTGAAGATGTCTCTTTAATTGAGCTGATGTGTGATCAAAACTCAGAAATAACCTCCGATCATTCTGGTGTACTATACTTTTTTGGATAACTTTCTAAATGAAAGTCATAGCTCTACAAAATGTTTTAAAACATATCTGTATGTGGGGGAGGGGTTATATCATTCATTCATTCATTTATTCATTTTTCTACTAAAAATTTTTGTTGTTGTTGTCTTTTTGTCTTTTCTGAGGCTGCACCCGCAGCATATGGAGGTTCCCGGGCTAGGGGCCTAATCAGAGCTGTAGCTGCTGGCCTACGCCCCAGCCACAGCAACACCAGCTCCGAGCCGCGTCTGCGACCTACACTGTAGCTCACAGCAACGCCGGATCCTTAACCTACTCATCCTTAACCGGCAACCTCATGGTTCCTAGTTGGATTCATTATCCCCTGAGCCATGACGGAAACTCCATATTCAACAAATATTCATTGAACTCTAGGCATGCTTCTAGGTGCTTGAGAAGCCATAGTGAACAAAACAGGCAAATTTTCTACCACATGGTGCTTACATTCTATTGGAGAGAGAGATAATATACAGATAAGTAAACAGATATATAATGTTATATTGGAGTTGGAAAAATTCTGATAATTTTAAAGTCTGTGAAATATACATTAAAAGACTGCATTAGGAGTTCCCATCATGGCTCAGCTGTTAGTGAACCTGACTAGCATCCATGAGGACTTGGGCTTGATTCCTGGTCTCACTCAGTGGGTTAAGGGTCTGGCATTGCCATGAGCTGTGGTGTAGGTCACAGATGCAACTCAGATCCAGCATTGCTGTAGGCCACCGGCTACAGTTCTGGTTGGATGCCCAGCCAGGGAACCTTCATAATGTTGCAGGTACGGCCCTAAAAAAGACAAAAAGACCAAAAAAAAAAAAAAAAGACTGCATTAAAATATTTAATGTTTCTTTTTTTAGTAAATATGAAAACTTTAGATAAATATAAGAAAGAAAATCAAGTCATCTAACTTCACAAAAACCAAACTTAACTATATCCTATCCTATGATCTTACCAACTTGATAATGGGGGCGGTAACTGTACCTAGTATCTTGCTTTTTCTTCACTTACCATTTTGTGGGCATGTTTCCTTGTCTATAGTAGTCTTCAAAAGTAAGTGTTTAGGAGTTCCCGTCGTGGCGCAGTGGTTAACGAATCCGACTAGGAACCATGAGGTTGTGGGTTCGGTCCCTGCCCTTGCTCAGTGGGTTAAGGATCCAGTGTTGCCGTGAGCTGTGGTGTAGGTTGCAGACGTGGCTCGGATCCTGCGTTGCTGTGGCTCTGGCATAGGCTGGTGGCTACAGCTCTGATTAGACCCCTAGCCTGGGAACCTCCATATGCCATGGGAGCAGCCCAAAGAAATAGCAAAAAGACAAAAAGACAAAAAAAAAAAAAAAAAAAAAAAGTAAGTGTTTAATAGCTGCAAATAGTACAGGCTATACCTAAAATGTGAACTTTTCATTATTTTTGATAATTTCTGTGATCATAAATTAATGTACACAAACCCTTACCTGTGTATCTGATTATACCTCCAGCATAAGGTGCATAAAGTTGAATCATTGGATCTAAATGTATTTATATTTTATGACACAATGTATGCTATAAAACAGATTTCTCACCATTATCTTAACAATATGAGATACAAGGTAGATTTAAACTCTCAGCCAAAATTGCACTACTTTTTTTTTTTTTTTTTGATCTTTTTGTCTTTTGAGGGTCACATCTGTGGCACATGGAGATTCCCAGGCTAGGGATTTAATTGGAGCTGCTACTGCCGACTTACAATGCCGGATCTGAACCATGTCTTCAACCTACACCACAGCTCACGGCAACGCCAGATCCTTAACCCACTGAGTGAGGCCAGGGCTCAAACCTGCATCCTCTTGGTTCCTAGTTGCATTCATTTCCGCTGAGCCACAACAGGAACTCCAAAATTGCCCCCCCCCTTTTTTTTGTCTTTTTTTGCCTTTTCTAGGGCTGCTCCCGTGGCATATAGAGGTTCCCAGGCTAAGGGTCTAATCGGAGCTGTAGCCGCCAGCCCACACCACAGCCACAGCAACTCGGGATCCAAGCCACGTCTGCGACCTACGCCACAGCTCACTGGCAAGGCTGGATCCTTAACCCACTGAGCAAGGCCAGGGATCGAACCTGCAACCTCATGGTTCCTAGTTGCATTCGTTAACCGCTGAGCCACGAGGGGAACTCCAGCCCTATTTTAAATTACATGTCTATGTTTACAGGAGAAATTAGTTTTTAAAATATATGTTTATAAAGCATTTACCTTTATTTTGTGAATTCTTTGTTGTGTGCTTGTCATCCTTTTTTCTCTTAGGCTGATAGTGTTTTTCTTTTGCTATATGTGATATTTTAATATATGAAATACATATTTGTTGAAATTTTTCTGAGTTGTTATTTGTATTTATGTTTTTATGATATTTTTACATTCAAAAGTATTTTTTGCACTCAGGTTTATTGGCCTTTTTTCTTTAGGATTGCTTCTATTCCTCTTGTGCTTTGAAAACCTTCCCTATTCTGAAGTCAGTAAATCTATTTATTACCTTCTTCTAGTTTTTTTTAATTTTACTTTTTAATTTAGCTCTTTAATCTATGTAGGATTAATTTTGGTACTATGGGGCTTTTACTGGAGACTTTTCCAAATCATTCGTTTTCTTACCACCCTTTGTTAATAAAATAATCCATTCTTTCTCCATAGGTTTGTGTTACTTTCTCATCTGTTAAATTCACACACGCGCTCACACACACACGCACACACGAGTCTATTTCAGAGCTTGCATTAATCTGTTTAAAGGATTCTGTTTTTAAGGTTGTGTGTGAGTTGGGGGGTGGGGTGGGGAGAATGGTTCCAGTACTTTTTGGTCCCAGATGTTACAAAATTACAATAATTCTTCGTATTGTCTTGACGGAACCGGGGGAGAGCATTGGTGAGGAGGCCTTTAGGACCCAGGGGAAAGCCAGGCTCCGTATAGAAGGACAGAGTCTCGGGCGCACACGCCTCCTACCAAAATCACAGCCCCTAGGAGCCGGGGCTCTCTCATTCACAGCTTTCTAGAGAAATCTGAGCCTGAACCTGCCAGAATAGGGGATCTCACCCACTCAGCTCAGCATCGAGGACACCTGCAGACACACATTCCCAAAGCAAGGCTGGGCGGCCGTGTGAAGGTATTTGTTGCCTTTTTTCTCCCTTCTGTATTCTCAGCGCCTCCCCACCTTTCCCCGCTCTTGCGATGCCATGGCTGCGGCGTTTCAGCACTTCGGTGCGTGGACAGCTCCCATCCGCAATCCCTCCGCCCTCCACCTCTCTCGCACCCTACTCTCCACGGTCTCCGTGGTCCATCCTCTTCCCAGCGCCCGCTCAGCCTGCGCTCCTTAAACCATCGGCACCCCCATCTCCACCATCACCGTCATGCTCTCCACCATCACCAGCGCCGTAACTACAGTCAACACAACTGTGTCTTGTCACTTAGACAAAGCCAGAGGTCCGCAGGATAGAGGAAAAGAGCCCAAGTTTTCAGGCACAGGAAGGAAAGTTCAGGTGGACTACACCCCTGAAAACAAAGAGAGACGCCTGCTTGAGAGAAAGGGAAAGTGAAGACAGAAGAGAGACCCCGGGTAGGGGACAGATGGGGCACTTGCCAGACACCAGCAGTTAGCCAGATGCCTTTCAGCAGATTAGAGACTGTTTAGTTCAGGAAATTAACATGGCCTGGGGTATAGTATTATTCCGGTAAAATAGATCTCTAAACTCAATCTGCCTTTCTGGTTTTCCAATGGAGAATCACCAGGAAGCAGGGGGTGGGGGGGACTGATGACTCATATTCACCCACATGCCGTTTTCCTTCCTAGGCATTTATTGCAGAAACTCTGGAATTAAGTTTTTGACTGAAATGTTTTGTAAAATGGAAGCCCCAAAGGTTAATTCGGTGGCCGGAATGGAAATTAAAATGATGGTGGTGATAAAACCTAACAAATGGGGCTTCCATTGGAAAGTGTTATTTGTCCAAATGTCTCTTCCTGTCTACTTATTTAATTTCAATTTTCCAATCTTATATCTCTCTTTGAAACAGAGAAGATAGATCTCTTGCCCAAATGGCCAAAGTAGTAATGATATTCAGAGCAGATGGCCTGGCTTTGTTCATCCTAGTCAAGGACTGACTCAGATTTGGAAGGTGAGATTTTTGTGTGCTTTCTCAAGTAATCAAGTGATAACACCATTTCCCTATAATAGTAAGGGGCAATAGAGTGAACAAAAATTGAAAACACATTTTATGTAACTGTGGTTCTGCTTTTAGAGTGCTAAGCTTTTCTATCTCAGCTGAAAGGAAGTTGGAACATCTTCAAATATCTTGACGGCCCAAACCCAAGTCATAGCACCTCTTTGATGTAGCCAGGACCAGCTGTTTTATAAGAGGTAACAAACCTCAGAAAATAAGTGCCCGAGCCTGTCATAAATAAAAATCCTCTGATGATTGTTCATTTAATCAATTATTACCACACAGCAAAATGTTGGGTTTTTTTTAGCAAATTGTTTTTCATAAAGATACATCTTTATTAAAATGGATAAATGATATTTTCATATGAGAATAATGTCAGTCACATGTAACAACCAAGTTTAAACCAGAGTACAGAAAAGGCTGATTCAAAAATTGCCATTGTATGTTTATTCTGCCTCTTTAAACAGAAAAAGAAGCAAGTTTGTCTAAGCCAGCTTGCTCATAATCAGAGACATTGTCAAAAATAAAGAACAGTCACAAACAAGTATCTACTGGAAGAAGTTTTGAGGAAAAAGTCACACCAAATGCACTTCTCAAATAAGGAATAGTAGTAAGAATTAATTCGGTCAGCATCTAAAATTTGCTCACTTTTGAACTCAAACCAAGAAAACTAGTGAAAATATCTGGTGAAACATTTTAGAGAAGAAGAAAATCTGGTCATCCTTATACTGTCCTTAGACTGATAATATCCATGGTAAACTGGATCTCTCAAATCCCCAAGCAACAAGATTATTCTCAAAACTCCCTTATCTGTCTGCAAAGAATGGTTCGGCTGAGATAATTTTTTAAAGTGTACATATTGCTAGTTCTAGCTGCTTGAACCAGAAACTCATGCCAGGAATCTAGTCCCCTCAATGCTACTTCTTCCTGTGCTTAATACAATTTCCTGAGGCTGGGGAAATTTCAAAGCAAGCCTGCTTTGATAAGATTTACAGGCATCTGTCTCAGAAGCAGTGCCTTTCTTTGACTAAGATATTATACTGAGCTTATTAATTTTTATAGAGTGGCACTATCCTGGCTTCTCCTTTTGTTTTTTCTATAAAGGGCTATTTTGCTTTTTTCATATTTTCAATAACAGAACATTCTCACTTTTATGATGGATTTAAAGGTGAACAGAAAACATTTGCCATCCAGAGTGGCATAAATACACTTTTGTACACATGTTCACAGAGGGATGCATCTTTTTAGAATCATGGAATATAAAGCTGGAAGGTCCTTTATTTCCCCAAAAGGGGGAATCCAGAACTCTTCAGACTTGGTGGTGTCTGCTTACTTATGCAGGCTTTACAAAGGGACACCTTAGTAACCCTGGGAAGTCAAGTCATGACTTTACACATTTCCCCAGCAGAGCCTCCCTTAGTAAATGGACCCAGGCTGACTTGGATATTTTCTGTTTTCCTGTTATACAGTGACCCAGAGGAGGTAACACAGCAGAATGGCTATGAAGTGTGACCACATGCAATCAGCCCAGACATACCACTCAAGCCAAGCCATTACATCGTTCTCTCAAATTTCCATCGTTTTGACCATTTTTCATTTAATCCAGATTTTATGGGAATAAATTCATTTCAAGAGAAAACCCACAGGATGAATTACTATAAGACCATAGCCTCTAATGTTGGCCCCAAGTGTTACATTTCTCTAGAGAAAACCATGCCTAATTTTCAACCCAGGTTTTTCTTAGCTTAATGGAAGTTCATCCTCTTTGGCTTGATTCTTCATGGATGTGGAAATCAACTGATCCCCATTCTCTTCATTAAAAAAAAGCTTTCATTTGTTCAGTTAATAAGTTCCTTATTCTTTACCACCTCTGCTGACTCTCAGAGCCCTTTATCACACTGTCTCTGATGAAGAAACCATTTTCTCCCACTTTAAGGACTTTATATATGCTAATGAGCATGTGAAAGTTTCTTTGTGGGAGGCTGATTTTCTGTGAGCCTTTCTTCTTCCTGACTTCTCAGCCATAATCCATTCCGTCTTCTGGACCCTTTTAGCCAAATCTCCAATTTGTAGATATTGTGCACAACACTTTCTCCACCTCTTTTCCTTAAAATAACATCATGTCATTTCAGCCTGTACTATTGCTCAAATGTCTTATGTAAAATCCTTACCTGTATGTGTGTCAGGTACATAGTGTATTCAGTGTTTTCTATTTTGAAGTTTTGGAGGAAGTAGGAGGAAATTTGTGGGCCTGGAAATGGCATTTGGGAACTCCAAGTCCAGGCTCTATAAATAAAAGGCATCTAGTCTTACGTGTGGTCAAAAGAAAACAAAATAAACTAAACATGTAAGATTTTTCTCTTTCCTTTTCCTCTTCCTTCTTCTCTCTCCCTCTCTCTCACCCTCTTTTGCTTCTTCCCTCTTTCCTTTCTTCACTGCTTTTGGTTGGCACGTAGAGCATGTGTGAGAACAATTACTGAGGTGATCTTTTATGAGTGTCAATGATCCAAAAGAAGGAAAACATTACAGATGTTTTACTGTCCTCTTGGATAAAGTAGCACTGCTGTCTATAGACAGAGTGAGCTCTGCATTCAGGGATAATTAACCTACCTTCTCAACACCTATGATTCATTACTAATCCTCTAGGTCAGCTTCTCAAACATTAATGTGCATGCAATCTGACTGGGGATTCTGCTGCCCATTCAAGTCTGGTGAGTCCTGACATCTCTGTTCCTAACAAACTCCAGTTGCTGCTGATGCAACCCATCCATGGACCACACTTTGAGAAGCAATAGCAAAGAACAAATTCCCTATTTTTTTTAACATGCCCACCTTTATGTCTGATTATTAAACAATGGCACTCACATGAAAACAAAGCAACCCCCCCCATAAGAGGAAATAAGAGCTCAGACACCTTAACTCTAGTTGAGGAAGTTATGGAAATAGCCCCTTTCCTCCTACCTCTGCTGCATTTCACTTTCACCAGGCAGTTTTCTTAATTCTAATTCTTGCTGCTTTCACAGTCTTCCAAATCACATCCAAAAGAAGGATCACAGTCACATCGACATGCTGAGAAAAACACTGAATGGAAATGGGGACCGCTGGGTTTAGTGGTCATTTTTGGGTGACTCTGCCTTTCTGACATTCTTCCAGATCCTCTTCCTCAAAAAGAGTCTAATCTTAGAAAAATATCTTCTTCCAAGTGTTTTTGTTTTCCTTCCCCTAAGAAACACAATGAATCTGCTTTTAAATTTGGGGCATTGACTGCCACTGACTTCTTATGGGGATAGTTTAATGGCACAGAAAAATATTCCAGTTTAATTTTCTATGTCTCAATAATTTTTCCCCTTTAGACTTTATATAAAATACAGTGAGGTATAAGGTAACCCACTACTTTGACTAAAAACTTTTTTACCTAAAAAGGTAAGGAGGCTGAAAAGTCTCCTGCCTTCCTTACAAGTTGTCCTTCCCTTTAACTTCTTGCATTATTTGCCCCAAAGCAAACTAAAATGATACAAATTTTATAGATTGTTCAAGCACAGGACACAATCCTTTGTCGAGTAGGATTCATCTCAGTCCCAGCCTATTCTAATTCTGATCTGTCATCTATTTGGGGTATAAGTTCTCAGCGTCTCTACTCTAATAGAACTCATTCCAATTTACTTTAATCTTTCTTAAGAGCAAGAGAAAATGGGGGCAGATGACTGTGTGCTGATTTGCTATTTTAGAGGGAGCCAAGGGAGTCTACCCAATGAATATTTATGTGGCAAGGGGAAGCCCTGGGCTAGGACTGAGCTAAAGGGGATAGAAAGTTGACTGTGAGCTGGAGCTAAATTCTGGCCACGCTACACTTTCAGATGATTAAAGGCCTCCCTTTTATCCTTCCAGACTACTCTCCCTGCCCCGGGCATAGATAGTCAGTATCCGCAAGTTGACTAATGTTTGATGGAAAATCATTGTATTGGGAGCCAATTTGTTACTCTCAAGGCTTATGTTCCTATGCCAGTACTTATGCAGAGAAGTCGTACAAGCCCTCATGGCCAATCTCAAATTCATCATTTGGAAATAAGGCTCCTTTCTGGTTGGCACCACAGAATGTTGTAATCAACCGACCTCTGAGATTTAAATATAGGTTCCACTGGCGGTAAGGGAGCATATTATTTTTCAGTAAAGGTTTCAAATAGAACTGAGTTTAAAAACATATTTTTGCTCACTGTGATTTCTGATTTTCGTTTTGATATATCAGCAGCATCTGTTTTTATTTCATTTAGTATAAAAATTCCTTTTAGCATTCTTAGGGGAAATACATATTCAGTTAAAATTTTTGAAGGGAGGTTTTAGAAAGGCGAAGAGCCATAAGGGTTAATCTAATTCAGCACACACTTAAAATTTTGAAACAGGAGTTCCCGTTGTGGCACAGTGGTTAACGAATCTGACTAGGAACCATGAGGTTTCGGGTTTGATCCCTGGCCTTGCTCAGTGGGTTAAGGATCCGGTATTGCCGTGAGCTGTGGTGTAGGTTACAGATGCAGCTCGGATCCCGAGTTGCTGTGGCTCTGGTGTAGGCTGGTGGCTACAGCTTTGATTAGATCCCTAGCCCGGGAACCTCCATAAGCCGCAGGAGTGGCTCTAGAAAAAAGGCAAAAAGACAAAAAAAAAAAAAAAATTTTGAAACATACCTTTCACACTTACTGATGGCTGAGGTAGTTGATTATAGACTTTCATGTGGAAAATATTATCACTGAGATTCATGCTTCATCTTTTTTAGTGTTTTATAACTATACAAAGATGAGTATAGTTTCTAATTTTATATTTTTATTAATTTAAATTTTTGTGTACTTAAAATTGTTCTTTGTATCACCAAGACATCCAGAAGTAATCAATATTTGAGGTATTGTTCATGTGTTATTGATGTTCTTATATTTCAAACAGTATTTAGAATTTATAGATTCCATCTTCTGGTCATGACAACGATGTACTCTTTCCTCCATAATTTGGCCAATTTTATATCCCTTAAGTGTTCTTCCCTAGGAATGATAGGGTGTAAGTCTGTGCCTGCTGTGCAAGTGAGTCTGAGAGCACTGGTTCCCAGGCGGTTTAGAGAAAGCACCTATTCTAAGAGGCAGGGTAGGGTCACGGCCAGAACTCGGGCTTTGAGTCAGGTAGGTTTGGGTGTGAATCTTTGTTTTTCCAGCTATATTTAATCTATCTAAATCTCAGATTTATCCTTTTATCTAATAAGTAATAACCTAGCTTTAAAGGTTGGCATGGAGATTAGATCATATACTATCAAAGCCCGAGGCATGTAACAAGGACTCAAGGAATTCTTGTTGGTTTTTTTCTCTCAGTTATAACACTACTTCATTATCTGACTTAATGCCTCATGCTTAGCTGTTCCAGGCCTTGATATCCTTTTATTTACCTGGAGACAAAAAAAGTACAGCATCAACAGAAATATACAGTAGATGTAAACTGGAGCTGTTCATTTTCAAAGCACTTTTACACACGTTATTTCATGTGGTTCTCTGCATCTCCCAGGGAATTATCTTTCTTGGACCAATTGCAGGATTGTCCAATTGTAAAAATGAGAAAAGATGATTGCTGTAAAATGCTTTGAAATAATATATACACATATGCACATATTTGCAGATAAGACATGCTTATTACTATTCTGATTGTTTCAACGATACTTAATGTATGTTTTTAAAGATACTGAAATAAATGAGAATAATAGATGTTGAAATAACCAAAATAGATTACAATTGAATTATTATACTTTTTGAAATGATGTTTTTCACCTAGACCCCTTGGTTCACAACGACTAGTGTATGTGTTTGTGTGTGTGTGTTGTGTGTGACATGGAAATATCCTTTCTTGAGATGGAATTCTGCATGAGAAAATATACAAAATATACAAATATATTTTTTGAATGGAAATCTGAGATGAAGTATGAATATGGAAATGCCACGATTTCAAATATCATTATGATATAAAGACGCTCCTTTCCTCCTCCTCATACAAAAATACTGCTACCTAAATTTCCAGTTCATTAGAAAGAAAGAGCATGGATTAGTAACGGAAGTCGGCTTCTACTTTGGACTCCCCAGACAGTGTAGTGAGCTACTCTTTGTGTATTTGGAATAATCTCTAAGTAAACAGTCATTTGGGCCCCAACCAGCAGTGGGAGAGAGAGTTTCTGAGGCTCACGTTAATCTGCCAAAAGTGCCCTTTTGGACCATCAAGTAGGATAATCTCAAGGTCCAGGATGCTGTGACTCTTCCAGACATGGCAAAGCATCAGTCCTTCAACTAGAATGGCAGAGCCTCTGATGTGTCATTTTAGCTATAGGAAAATACACACGGGAGGAGCAAAAATTCGTAACAGCTGGCAAAGTCAAAGATAGCTAGATATTAAATTGTTCCAGGCATCCATTGATGAAAGACAAGGATGAGATGGTGAGTGGACATTTGTAAGGCATTGTAAAATTGTCTGGTAACCCTAAGGCACTTTTAGGCGTATAGAATGAATGGTAAAAATGGGAAGAATTTTAGGAAAGATGAGCGAGGCTCTGAGAGGGAAGGTGATCTGCTAAAGGTCACATGGGTCTTAAATAGTAAATATTAGAACCTCTCTGCTACATACAAAGACAGCACAGCACAGTAGTAAAGTGCATGGGATTTCAGAAATATTGCTTAAGCTTAAACCCACTTTCTGCCTCTTAGTAACTGGGAACCTAGGGAAAGTCATTTACCATCTCTGTGCCTCAGTTTCTTCATCTGAAAAATGAAGACAGTGATATACTCACTTTACACAGTTGTTCTATGGATTGAGTAAGATGTAAAAAGAGACTGTGTAAATCACTGGGATAATAAACACAGTTATAATAAATTAAAGCAATGATTATTAATACCACCAGGAAAGAAACCACTCGTGATTCTTTGGGTGATCCTAAGTCCAGTGTATCCTTTATACTTGTTTGACCAATTTGGAAAAGTTGAATGAGAACTAAGTCCTTCGTGTAAACAAAAGATAGGGTCATTTGAAAATGCTACATTGGGAGAACATTCTTGTAGCATGGTGTTTTTAGTGCGTTAAATATTATCAGTTGAAGCTGTTATTTAAATAGCAGTCTATTCAGACTTCTGAAATGAAGGATTTGCCTTTAATGGAAAATATTTATCTCATCCTCAGTATGAAGCCCAGTGATCTGGGCTTTCTCACCAGCAACTTCTACTGTAGGCTGAGCACAGAATAAAGATATAGATTGAAGAAAATTTATTTCAGAGATTATAGATTGGAGGCATAACTATGCGTGCAAGCAGGCCATGAAAGATGCAACCTTAACTCGCTCCTGAACCCACAGTAATTTATCTTGGAAACACTGTTGGGTTCCTTGAACGGTAAGGTAGGTAACTTGCTCCCAGCAGCTTTAAATATTCTGTCAGGACAAGCCTTTGCTATGCCGTGTGCTTTGAGCACACTCTTGCCATGGCTGGAACTGTGAACATCACTCAGTAGGTTTCAATAGGCAATGATCTGAAGTACAGTATACCTAGGCTAACTTTTTCTAAGAAAAAAATATTTTGTAGATGAGGAAAGAAATTAAAAGGCAGCTTCAACACCCTCATTTAAGGAAAAGAGTCCTGGGGTACCCAGTTAGAAGAGGAAACTACCTACTTGCTCATGGAAATAATGATCTGACCCCTTTCTTTATTCATTTGTTCTATATGTATGTATGTATATGGTGCTTACTGTAGGCACTGTTCCGGGCACTGAGGATAGGCAGTGAACACAACAAAGTGACTCTGCCCATGGCACTGACCTTCTGTGTGCCAGGCACTGTACTGGAGATATGCAGGTGAACAAGACCCAGGTAATTAATGAGATTCTGTGCAAAGAGTTCAGCATAACGAGGGAGAGAGGAAAATAGCAATAAACTGTGTGTGGTGAGGTCTGAACCCTGAGAGAGGGTTCCTGGAGAAAATGATATCCAGGATGACTCCTAAAGGGCAAAGAGGACTTAATCAGTGGTTATTCTACACAGAGAGAACATCTCTTGCCAAATGCCTTGGTGTGGCTGCATGGCTAGATGGTAAATCTGAAGGGACAGATAGGGACCAGATGATAAAGAGTCTTGGAAACCATGTCCCAAAGTTTTAACTGCATCCCAGGACAGTTAGAAGCTATTGATTGATGTCAATCAAAGAGTGACATGAGCAGATTTCAATGGCAGTACAAAGAACAGATAAGAAAAAGGCAAGGTTGGCAGCAAGAGCACCACAGGGAGAATGTCATAGGACTAAACAGATGAGTGGCCTAAACAAAGACAGTGGAAATGGAAGGAAAGAATTGGGCAGATTTGAGAAATACTAGGGAAGCGACTGCCTTGATGTGGGTGGTAAAGGTGAGGGAGGGATAATAGTCAACTCCCAGGCTTCTAGCGAAGGAAACTACACAGAAGGTGATGTCAGACACTAAGAGACAGAGGTGCAGGAGCAAATTCAGGATGAGGAACTCTAATTAGTTCAGTCTTGAACATACTGAATTTGTGGTGTCTAGGAAATACCTAAGCAGAGTGTTCAGTAAGCAGTTGGGGATGTAGCCTGAAGATCAGGAGAGTGCTATGGACTGAAGCTTTCCACACGCAGGTGTTCAAAGGATGGGTGGGTCCTGGAAAACAACATATTGACATGGTGGGCTCAGAAGATGACTGAGCAGGAATGGATAGAGGTTAGGGGAAAATAGGGTATATGGGAAAACCTAGAAAAGAGTGGGAAAATAGAAGAGTTTTAAGAAGGCTGAAGTCATCAATATCACAGAAAAGAGTGGGAAAATGGGAGAGTTTTAGGAAGGCTGCAGTCATCAATATCAAATGCTAGCTGGGGTCACCCATAATAGGTTACCGAAATTTGTCTATTGGATATAGCAACAAAAAGGTCATCCACTGGTAGGGTGATGTCTAGGTTTGCTTGGAACGGTCCCTGATCATGCCTGTTGTTTCAGCAATATTGTTGTCAGCGCTCCTCAGTGTCTAAATTGGGGTAATAAATTATAGGATCATCCCAGTCATCGGTTGGTGAGGACAGTCAAAGACAGACTCTGCTTTGGGTGTGGAGACGAATTTGAAGAGGGAGACATCCAACAAGGGAATATTTTGAAGGGGTATGGGGAGGCTGTTAGGGAGTTTTAACAACAGATGGACATTGAACCAGATGGATTTTGAAGATTCTTTCAATCCTGGGACTAGTTCACAGCACTGTTTTCCTTTACTATTCTAAGTCCTTCAGGATCAGTGAGAATTAAGACTCTTAACATTTCTTATTTTCACACATTACAGAGCTATATGCCATTTTCTTACAAATTGCAACACTTACATTTTATAAATAAAAATGTTTACTATTCTATCATCTTGAAGATGAATACTGAATAGTTAGTTACCCAAACTGTCCTTCACCTTCTCTATATCACAAAGGCAATATAAAGCAGATATATGTGAGGTGACTGTCTACCCGGAGAAATTACTACTAGTCCTAAATTAAGTTAAAGAATCATTTTGTGTTTAACGTTTTTGGGGGCATGATAAAGCATTAATAATCAGTTGGAAGTACATATTTTTCCTCTTATTGTGGATACTGTGTGATCTAGGACAGCTAGGGACAAAATACATGCCTCTAAGTTTTTTTATACCTAACATATCTTCTGATTTGGAGAACTTCTTTGTGTGTGTGTGTGTGTGTGTGTGTCTGTCTGTCTGTCTGTCTGTCTGTCGTCTGTCTTTTTTAAGGCCACACCCACGGCAAATGGAGATTGCCAGGCTAGGGGTCTAATCAGAACTATAGCTGCCAGTCTACGCCACAGCCACAGCAACACCAGATCTGAGCCACGTCCGCGACCTACACCACAGCTCACAGCAACGCCGGATCCTTAACCCACTGAGTGAGGCCAGGGACCGAACCCACAACCTCATGGTTCCTAGTTGGATTCATTTCCCCAGCGCCATGATGGGAACTTCTGATCTGGGGAACTTCTAGGTCAGACCAAATGAATGTCTGAGAAAGCTTAAGTATTTATATTTAAAATAAGAAAGATGTAAATAATATGGGCTTCCCTCTGTACATAACTTAGGTCGAAAAATCATAAGGGATGCATCAGAGGGGGTTAAAACACTCAACTGTTATCCTAAGTAAAAGAACATCTCAGGACAAGAGAAAAGCTGTATAAAAATGGTTTTTAAGCCATATGGATATCGAGTTAGGTAGGGAGGCCACCAAGAGCTTCAAGTCCCTTTGCCTTCAGCAGAAGTGCGACAAAGGCAAATAGTAAAACCTCTTGTAAATGTCCACATGTGAGCCCCTTTCTCATTGCTGTTGAATTTGATTATCGAAGGTCAAGCTTCCAGCCATAAGCCTATCCTTCCCTCTCTGCTCCAGTTCAGTTCAGTTTTGAGTAATTAGGCACCATGGGGTTAAAATAGGGTGACTTTTAAAAGTCTCCTTTTATGGTTAGGCTGCAAATGGCTGCCTTAAAATGGGTGGGGGAGGGGTATTTCTGTGAAAGAAACTCTTTTTGAGAAAAGGAGCTAATGGGAGGCTATAATTTCTCTGCCAGAGCGAGGCCTGTGAATAGCCCCATAAAGCAAGCTGTTAACAGAGGATGATCTTGCTTTCTACTGTTTCTTAGGGTAATTCATAAAAGAGCCATCTCTTACTAAACTGACCATACACTACTACGTTAACTCGTCAATGTAACTAAAACCTTCCTAAACGCACTGTAAATATTTGCAAATTATGTCTTGAAATTGTCGATAATAACAATTACGCTAACCATTCTATTTTAAACAAAATAAACCCTTTATTCTTCTAATCAGATCTGCAGCATAATATACTGCTTCTCTGAGTTGCAACGAACTTGCTCAGACTTCCTTTGTCATCTGTTTTGTTTCCTTTGTGTGCATTTGTTTTGCAGACGCAATGGCCTCGGTTCTGCTTCTCTTTTGGATGCCCACCACCAAATAGGCCCTGGATGTCCTACCACTTTCCGGGAACAGAAGGAAGACCCTCTATCTGTCTGTTTTGGTGGCTGCTTGGTAGTAAAACAACTGTTGAATGGGCTACCATTTCAGCAGACCATCACGTGAATGGGACCAGTCTCTTTTCCTCCCACATCTCAGAAATTAAGCACTTGGAGAGGAGATTTGGCCAAGATGACCCATTTACAGGCTGGACTCAGCCCAGAGACTATAGAGAAAGCTCGCCTGGAACTGAATGAAAACCCAGACGTTTTACACCAGGATATTCAGCAAGTCAGGGACATGATCATCACCAGGCCCGACATTGGATTTTTACGCACAGATGATGCCTTCATCCTGAGATTTCTCCGAGCCAGGAAGTTTCACCAAGCAGATGCCTTTAGACTCCTGGCCCAGTACTTCCAGTACCGCCAGCTAAACCTGGACATGTTCAAAAACTTCAAGGCTGATGATCCTGGCATTAAGAGGGCTCTCATCGACGGGTTCCCTGGAGTGCTGGAAAACCGCGATCACTATGGCAGGAAGATTCTTCTGCTGTTTGCAGCCAATTGGGATCAGAGTAGGTAAATGTAGATAGTGTCTTTATTTGGTTTTTCTTTTTTATGAGCATAGTCACTGCATGCTTGTGGCTGTACGCCTTTACAGATAATGGGCTTTCGTTCAAAGATACATATTCCACACATTCACAAGGAAACATTTAAGGCCACAGGTTTACTGTTGTCAAAAAGGTGATTACAGATCCACAGCAATGTTGTGGATCAATGGAATCTCGGTGTTAGAACTGAAAGAGACCTCAGAAGCTTTTCTACTCATCAAAGGGGGTCATTTATTTTAGTAAAACTGGTCTTCTAGAAGAACCATATATACTGTCTTTAGTGTTCCCATCTTTAAGAACGACTACAAAAACGGATTCGGTAGATGGCTTTAAGTAAAGTGTTTTAAACCTGTAAAAGAATTTCTTGGATCCTTTCCATGACTTACTTTATTTATTTATTTATTTATTTATTTATTTATTGTCCTTTTAGGGCCACACCTGAGGCATATGGAAGTTCTCAGACTAGGGGTCTAATTGGAGCTGTAGCTGCTGGCCTACGCCAGAGCCACGGGAATGCCAGATCCGAGCCACGTCTGTGACCTACACCACAGCTCACGGCAATACCAGATCCTAACCCACTGAGCGAGGCCAGGGATTGAACCCACAACCCTAGTTGGATTCATTTCTACTGCGCCATGATGGGAACTCCTCCATAACTTTAATATCTAACATTTCGTCTGTGTGCCAGACCTTCCCATCCCAATGCTGGCTAGCCTTCCCCACTGAAAGTCCTATAAAGAACTACAAACTTAACATGTCCCAAACTGATGCATCATCTTTTCCAGTCTACCTATTCTTCCATCCATTCCAGTCTCTCCAGCCAGAAGTCTGGGTGTCTTCCTGGACTGCTCCTCACCCTGCTCCTCACATCCAATTAACTGCCAAGTCCTACCCTTTCTTCTTAACACCACCTCAAGTCTGCTCTTTCTCTTTGCTCTCATGGCAACTGCCCTAGTGTAAATTCTCATTACTTTCTTCGCTGCATCCCTGTGGCAGCCTCCAGACTGGCACCCCTGTCTCTAGCCTAGTCTTCTCTGAGCCTTTCTAGTTTTTACTATAATCAGAGTAACCCTTCCAAAATTCTGTTATGTAATCCTCTCATTAACGTTCTTCAGTGACCTGCAAGGTCTTCAAAGTCAAGCCCTTTACGATCCACCTTCCGCATCTCGTGCTCTGTTTCACCCTCTGTCCTTTTTCATGTGCTGTGGTCCGGCTGGTTGGAAGTATACGCCTTGCCTTAAATAATGGAGGTTCTGTCATGCCTCCAAGACTTTGCCTCACCAGACACTCAGTGGAGGGGTCAACACTTTCTTAGGCTGAAGCCAACTGTCTTGGACATAACCTGCCTACTGACTCAGGGCTATCGATGTGGTTCTTCAGGAAGATATGCTTCATTTATCTCCCACCCCAACCCTGTTTTCATGCTTGCATATTTCATTAAAGTAGTTACAACAGGAGTGTAAGAACCACTGTTGTAATAATATTTTTTAACACATACCACATGCTCTGCTAACCATTTACATATACATATATTATCTCCTTGAATACACTCAAGAACTTTGCATGGTAGATATTACTATGATCCCTATTTTGTATTTGATGACACAAGGTTTAGAGAAATTAAGGAACTCACTTAATGTCAAACAACTAGTGAAATATAGAGTGGGGAGTTAGGCTTCCACAGCCTGACCTGAGAGTGACTTGGCTTTGTTATAATTGCCTGTTGACTCGTGTGCTCTTTCTAACCCCTCTTCCCAAGACTGAAGGTCCCTTGAGGACAAGAGACTATGCCTTTTTCATGATTATCTCCTGGGCACATGGAGTAACAGACAATAAATGCCGAATTAAAAAGAATGCATGAATCAGTCTCTAAAACTTCACCTGTGGCTTCAGCGGTCATAGAGGGATCATACTGAAATTATGGCACTTGGGAAAACTCAGGTTTAACTTTAAAAATATACCAAAAATTCCTTCCCTCTGATATAATTAAAAGGAATATTTGGGGTGCCCCTTTAATGCCTCATACAGCTACCCCTCCCATTAAAAATGATGATTAGTGTAGGACATCTTAGCAACTGCTGGCTGTTTTCTTGTTGATAAACTGGAAGAGGGCAATCTAAGCCTGAAAAGGTATTTGAATATTTTTTTTGTTTGTTTGTTTGTTGCTTTTTAGGGCCTCACCTGTGGCATCTGGAAGTTCCCAGGCTAGGGGTCGAATTGGAGCTACATCTGATGGCCTATAGTACAGCCACAGAAATGCCAGATCTGGGACATGTCTGTGACCTACAGCACAGCTCATGGCAATGCCAGATCCTTAACCCACTGAGTGAGGCCAGGGATTGAACCTGCATCCTCATGGATCCTAGTTGGGCTCATTAACCACTGAGCCATGAAGGGAACTCCTGAATGTTTTAACACTATCAGTCTAGAGACTGGCCAGGTCTGCACCTGGGCCTGGGCTGTCCTGCCATGTCTCTGTTTTGTTATTCCATTAGTGTTAAGGATGAGCTTCTTGAAACAATGCTTCACTGATGAAAAAGATTTCCAGGTCTGTACATTCACCCATCCATCAACTCAACAAACATCTGAAAAGTATAGACTTTGTGCCAGGGCTTATGCTAAGGCACTGAGGACAGTGATGAAAGCACAAGGTGCCTAGCCCCTTTAGCCACCCACTCTCTGGCAATGGTGCAAATATACAGACAGTTAACTTCCATTCACAGAAGAATTCCTTTTGAGACACAAACCATCAACCCAGGATGTGAGTCTTAAACTAGAGGGAACAGCTGGCCTCTCGATAATGGCACATTAACATTTTGGGTTTTGAAACAGGAAAATCTGATGATTCTGGAGAATGACCATGATGACTTCATTTGTGCTGAGTTGTAGGTGTTCTAGAACGTCCATCTGCTAAGACAGATGATGCAGAGAACACCAGTAAGCGATGATTTACACTTGAAGAGAGAAATCATAGTAAAACATCTTGTTTTGTTCTAGTCTTTGGTCTGTATATATCTCAAAATGTGTTGTTAAGAAGCAAGAAGAAAAAGTCTCTGAGGGAATAATTTGAATCTTTATGACTATGATGACCTTGAAGGAGTTACTTCACTTCTCTGTTCCTCAGTTTCCTTCTGTGTAAAATACAAATCTTGACCTAGATAATCCCTGAGAACTCTTCCAGCTCAAATGGCTCATTAAGCTATTTTGGCCTGATTCTATGGATGGAAAGGGATTTTAAAAACTCGCTTTATAGGCTCCTAGGCTCTTTGAAGTAATCTCTCTCAATGCCTCTCCCTCTCTCTCTCTCTTATACACACACATACACACATACACACATGTCTATCTTCCACTCCAAGCCTGGGTCTACCTGACTACTCTTTTTTTTAATCAAATTGCAGAACACTCTTTGTTCCAAACCATTTCAGCTTTAATGAAAATGTGAATGATAAGTCAACCCCACTGACAGCCCAAGATGTTTAGAAGCAAAGAAACCTCAGTTTAAACCAGCTACTGCCATGTGATTTACTAGTTCTATGACTCGAGACAAGCAACCTCTTTGAGACGCAGTTTTCTGATCTGTATGGTGGGGATGACAGTGATAGTTATTTAGTAATGTAGCTGGGAGGACTGAATGAAATGGCATTTAAGGTACACAGCTCATTGCTTGGCACATGGTAAGCACGCAGTAAATATTAGCTTCTAGTATGATCATTAATACAATAAAACATCCCACTACAAATATAATAGAGCACAGATGGTAAACGAATTAAAAAGAGAGACAGGAGTACAATATTTGACAATGGAGTTGGGCCGACAAGTGTGATCGGCCACCCGCCCATCCTTAGCACTTGTTTGCTGTCTCCCCACACACACCCTTATCACACAGACCTAGCCTAACGGGGCCCTGAAGGCCTGAAGAGTTGGCACAGCTTTGCAGAATGATTACTGGACTCTCGTGGGGAGCCCGCAATGACTGGGAAGTGATCTGAATGTCTCATTTGAAAGGTTTACTGAGATTAAAATGGTTATTAATATTTATTAAAACTATGCAAATCTCCTTCATCTAGACCCAGATAGCCTGAGCAAGTGCACAGAATGGTGAGTGATGGCATGCTCTGTGCCCCAGGGGCATGTGCTGGGCTGGGGTGCTCACAGGGGCACAGGAGTCTCTGGGCATCCAGAGCATACAATTGGCCTCCTCCAAAAGCCAGGCCTCAGCAGGAGATACCCGACTCCTTCTTTTCTGAGGCTGCCAGGCTGAACCAAAATGAGTTAGATTAAATCAGCCCCCGCATACCCATTCCTAAAATGAAGCTGGCACCTCCAAAGTCAGCCGAGTGTATATTAGCTCGCCAGCCTGGTGTGTAACAGTGGCCTATGGGGACACTCTTGTGCAATGAGCCTTTCAATCTTTCTCACTTAAACTCATGTTGGCATCTGCAAGAATTCACACTTTGTCCTTTAAGATATGATAAAAAAGAAATCTACTTCCCATTTGTTTCTGAGTGGCAAACTTGCACGGGGCTGCAGAGCCTGGCTGGCCAACGAATGCCCTTCCCACGAGGAGGAAATGTCAGCCCAGAGGAACACATCTATTGTTCATGGATTTCGCTCAGTTAAAAAAAAAAAAAAGAGTAAAATGTGACCCAGTAATTTTACTTTCTGGAACTTCAACTTTATCAAATGGAAATGGGTATAAGATCTGGCATGTGGAGTCATTGCAAGGATTAACCGCAATTGCTCTAGTTGATGGTCTCCAAGAAGCAGAATAAAACAGTGATTAAATGCACAAACTCTGAAGCCAGATGGCCAGCTTCAAACCCCAGTCACCTCCTAACCAGCTGTATGATCCTGAGCAAGTTGTTTAAATTCTTATTACATTCAGTTTCTCATCTGTAAAGTGGGGGTGACTGGGATCACAGATTAGCACTAATTTGGTATTCAATAAATGGCAATTGTTTCTGAAGAAAAAAACTCAAGCCAGGCAAAGATCTAGGATACTGGGTCACAGGATGTTCTTTTTAAGGGTAGTGGATTGTGATGCCATTACTAATTTCCCTCCACCTGAGAAGTATAGAAAACATAGGTGAAACCCAAGCCACCATGCTCCAAAGTCCTCCATGGTAGCTCAGTTGTGGCTGGGAGGCTCTGAGAAGTCACCTGGTCTTAGTGCCCCAAACCTATTAGGTTTATTACAGTCTCAGGATAGAAGAAAGCTTTGTAGAGGAGGGGTCCAGGTAAAAAAGCCCCCTCAATAGACTACAGTAATGTCCATTGGTGCCATATGTAGACTTGCAGGTCCCTAAGTACCTTTTTCCCCCCCAAGTACTTTAACGTGGGAGAAACGATAGGAAATGCATCGCAAGTCAAAATACATGAAGTTACCCTGGACATGCTTTTGTCAACAAATTATTTTTTTCTCACAACTGACAGCTCAAAAATCAGCAGCCAGGTTGAAAATGTGTTGCAAAGTTGGCTCTTTAAGGAAGTGGAGGCACTCTGAGGAAGAGCTACGTTAGGGTAATTTAGTAGAGAAAAGGCAGCTAATGAACAGCTTGATTACTACCTTCAAGGATATCAAGTTATTATAAGAAGGCAATGAATCCTGTAGGCTCTCTTTCCCCAATGTACAGAAAAAGGGACAAAAGATTTGCACTGAAGCACAACCATCTGGAATGAAGATTAAGGAGTCTGAGCCAAAACCTCAGCCCCAGAGCTGAGACAAGGGTGAGGGGGTGGGGCATTTGCCTGGGGTGCAAAATTTAAGGGGGTACCAAAACACTCATTAATCAAAGTAAATAATATTGTCATAAAACATTTTTTTGGAATCAAAATTAATGTAAACAGAAATTCCTGATGAACAAAAATATCAAAATTTTAAAGAAGGCAGGATAAGAGTTATTGATTTTTTCCTTGTGCCTCCGGCTCCAATAAGGCTCTGCAAAGCATTGCTCAAGCCAGTCAGATTTCTCAAGAGCCTTAAATTGGGTCTAGTCAATTATGTTACAGCACATACTACTGGTCATCTGTCCATGTGCTATACAGTTGTAAAGGACCTTATGGCCCCCAAGCATTTCCATGTACATTTTCTGATTTAATGCTTATGATCATTTGAGGAATTTCAGAATCAATAAGTTACAAATAACAAAGAAGAGGTTTGGGAGAAAAGGATACTTTCTAACCAGGACCACTATGACTCATCAATGGAAAAACTTGGACTCAGACTCAGGGCTTCAAATTTCAAGCGGATTCCAAAGATATCTGGAGCCATTGCTCAGCCCCTGAGTGATTAAATGTTTCAAAATCTCCATGGAGCTTCTGAGAGGCTGGACATGGATCTTCTGGTGGTGGACAAGGGAAATGAGCACAGTCGAGAGGACCTGAGATTGAGAGGAGGAGGTTCCCAACAGGAGCACAACTGGCATTTGGAGCTGCTTCATTGGACTGTGTCCAGCATTGTGGAGGGTTTAGTATCCTTTCTACCAAGGCCAGAATCACCAAAACAACCACATCCATATAGAACACATCCAGAGCCCTTAGAGGACCTAGAACCCACTCTGAGAACCCCCGATTGTGCCTATCTAAAAACGTCCCAATACCAATGTCAAAACGCCCTTTGTTAAGCACCACTGCACCAATTGTTTTACATATATAATTTCTAATTCCTATCATGGTCCCACAAGGATCTATGTTATGGTATGTAGGTAATGTGTAACAGAGAGGGAATTTTCCCTCATTTGTCTGAACTCTGCTTTTCCACTAAACCATAGCTATGGTCTCAAAGCTCCTGAAGCCTCTCAGAATCAAAATCTGAATCACCGGTATATTGCTAAATGGCAAAGTGGACCTGAGGTCCAAATGCGATGTTTTTTCACAGCCTCCCCTCAGCCCCCTCTCCCAACCAAGAAGCCCAGGGTGGCTTGGTGTAGACAGTAAAGCCATTCCTTCTGAGTTCTTGTGGGGCTCAGACAGTGAAGGATGTGTAAGACAAAGTTGGGTGGACCAAAAGTTGAGATGATTCTGGAAGTCCTGCTATGCGTGGGAAGGGAGGAAGTGGTGAGGGACTCCTCACTTCAGTTGGAGCAAATAAGAAAGTGAGTGGATAGCGATCAACAGGCAAGACTTTCTATTCTTCAGTGGGATGAATCCGAGCCTCATTCGTTCCTCCCTGCACTTCGTAAACATGCAGAATGCCTACAGTCGTCCAGCTCTGGGGGAGTTCCTGAAGGTCTAAAGGAGCTCTGGTTTCCAGAATAGCATTTCACACCAGCCCTCCAGCCCCTCTAGACATGAAACGACAGGAAGATGGATGTTACTGGGGTACATGACCTTCTTGCTGTCACCATTCTGAAAGCAAGGACACTGTCATATTTACTTTATAATGAAGAAAACAACCAGGAATCTGTCTGCTCTTCGGGAGCAGGTGCTTTTCCACTCACCATTTTTTTTCTGGGAAGGCATTCAACTGCTCCTCATCCCTTCATGCCAGGCAGTAATTTATTTGATGGATATGCTGGAGATTCAGTTCCTTCAAACGTCACCGGTTACTGCTGACCTGTGGCAACCTCCAGAGGGCTGACGTGTCTGTGTCCCGACAGCTCTGGGGTGAGAGATGAGCATCAGGGAGGTCCTCTCTTCTGATTGAAACCCTGAGGCAGTAGGTGGAATATAACTCTTCAAACTATAAATAAACCACTTGATTGAGGTTCACCTTTAGCTTCTGCAAGAGCATAACAGAGCTTTTTATAAGCAGTGGGGGGTCTGCACTTGGTTGTTTCACTGTCCTTGGTATAAGAACTTGTGAACAAAAGGGGGCAGGTTTCTAATATGTCAATGCTGGAATACTGGGGAGGCAAGAAGAGGAGGTAAGTCAGGTGGATATTATGCTTCTCACCAGGGCCATGAAATAACCCTCCTCCCCAATCCCAAGGCTTATCAAGAGAGGTTCAAGAAAATGTCAAGCAGTTCGTTCTTCCTACAGAAATATTCCCATAATCACTCTGGTAGTGATCAGTTTTCCAACTGTTGTGACCTTGGGAATGAGCAAAAACGAACGAAAGAGGAGTGTTATGACAATCACAAAAACAATGTTGAGTCCTTACCATGGGCAGGCAGTGATGCTCTTAGGTAGTCACCATTAATATCCTTATTTTGCAGGAGATGAGACAAAGACTCAGAGAGGTTAGGTAGCCTATTCAAGATCATACAGCTGGTAAATGGCTAGAACAAGCTATCTCCACAGTTCAAACACCATTCTGCATAGCTCACCACTAAGACCCATTTGCCAAACTTGAGAGCCATTCAATCATATATTCAGGGGGGCTCTCCCTGAGGTGTCAGCGAGCAAGCCTCTACCAGTCACTCAAGGTCCCAAAGACTTGAAAAAGACTTCATAGCTCAACAGGTAAATCCTATTGCCACATACTCCAATCTCACAGAGACCTGGCAAATCAAATGTTGAAGATCCTGTCCAATCTCTAGGCTAGTTATTTGAGAATAACAGCAACAATGAAAATAGCTTTGTTTTTTTTGTTTTTTTGTTTTTGTCTTTTTTTGTCTTTTTGTTGTTGTTGTTGTTGTTGTTGTTGCTATTTCTTGGGCCGCTCCCGCGGCATATGGAGGTTCCCAGGCTAGGGGTTGAATCGGAGCTGTAGCCACCGGCCTACGCCAGAGCCACAGCAACGCTGGATCCGAGCCGCGTCTGCGACCTACACCACAGCTCACGGCAACGCCGGATCGTTAACCCCCTGAGCAAGGGCAGGGACCGAACCCGCAACCTCATGGTTCCTAGTCGGATTCGTTAACCACTGCGCCACGACGGGAACTCCAGCTTTTTTTTTTTTTTAAATCCCAGCCCAACAATGGAATCTGGATATTGCTTGGAACATATTACAGAAAGTGATCCTAATATGAGTCTGACTTAAGGTAGTGATGCAAAGCACCATCTTTGTTACCTGTTCCCTCCATTAAGATGAGTGTTGATACGGTGGCTTTCAGTTGACAAAGTGAACCCCAGCTGAAGTTTACCAGCTCTGTGACCTTGGTGAGATATGTAACCCCTCTAACCCTTGGTTTCCTTCCCATCTGCTAATAATCATATGTCCTTGGTACAGAAATGAGGGTTGAAGGAGGTTTTAAGTAGGAGGGGTCTTGACACAGAACCATTTCCTTTCTTCCATAATTCAGGTAGCTTTCCCACTTTTGCCTAATCCAGAATCTAAAATGCCCAGGATACGATTTCTCATTCAGTTTAAAGATCTTATAAAATGGAGTAGATCTCTGTTGTATGCTCCTGAAAGGCTGGTGATTGATGAGGAAATGAACTTGAAGAGTTTACGATCCTTCCTCAACCTGCTGGACGAGTGTATGGCTCTCCATGCAAGTCAGCCGATCTTCAAATATTTCTTTTAACTCCCCCTCTTCGACCACAAAACTCCTTATCAGACATTCTTCAGCACTCACACTCTGATTCCTCTTAGTCCAGGGCTCAGCTGCTTTCTGCCCACTGTCAACATGCCCTCCGATTGAGCTCAGGCCCTTGAAAGAGTGCCTGTTAGATGCCATCTCCCGTGCAATTGAATGGAAGACAGAGAAGCGGGTCTCAGCTCTGAGATAACACGGCAACACATGTCCCTGCCAAACTGGGTGGCTGGCCCTCAGGGAGATGTCAGATGTCACAGGGCTCCTGCAACATTGTTACAAATGCCAGTGGGGTTGGGGGGACTTTGGGCAGGAGGTGACTGTCCGGGTCAGAAGACCAAGCTTTTACTGACTGTATCTTTCCAGGCCACCTGCTCCTCCCAAATTCTCACTCACAAACCCGGGAGTTTAAAAGACACAATACTCAATACCTTGGAGATGAAAAAGTCCCCTCAGATGACTATAAATTTGAAGGTCTAAGAATAAATCCCTCCTTCCCAGAGCACAGCTTGGATAAAGCAGCCAAACCAGGGCTTCTCTCAATTACTTGAAATCCTGCTGCAGTGGGGGCACAACCTGGGTCTGCTCTTTAAAAGGCCAGTGTAGGTAAAAGAGGGCGCGGAGAAAGAGCATTTTTAGTCATGATGTTGCCTGTTTGCTGCTTTCACTGTGAGGTTTTCTCAAAGGCTAGCTGACTTCCTGAATGAGTGCACTATGAGCCACGGGTCTTGTATGATCTGAAGCTCTTCAGGGATGTTGGCTGCCTCCCCCAGTTCTCAAGAAGCTGGGAAACATCTTTTGGTCCCTTTATAAGGAGCACAGGGCAGAGTTTGGAAGGAACCCCTCCAGTCCCTAAGCCCTGAACCTCAGCCCTATAGGACCAGCCACCAGCTCTCCAGCCCTTTAAATATGGTTCCTAGATAATCGCTCCTGAACAGTGATATACAGAGCCTTAAGCAGCTGCTGGGAATGATTAAATGCCTGCACTTCGCTAAGGTTGTAAATCAAGCTCAGCAGCCATTTATTGTGAGGGTACTATAAAGCAGGAGAAGTTATTGCTACTATACTGCAAAACGTGGCATCAGACAGGAAAATAAAGAGAGGGTAAATTTCATGGTGAAGGTTTTAAAGTGATGTGTTGTTTTTTCTTTGCACGTTCTCTTTCTGCTTCTCATCATTTTTCTCTTCTCTCTGCCTCTATTTCTTCCCTATCTCTAATATTCCCCGCTGAGTGTCTCTGAATCTAATTTCAAATACGGCACTCCCACAAATAACACCCAGAGCCTTCCTGGTTTAGAGCATGTTAATATTAGTAATGCTTGCAGGCACTGGGCATCTCCTGTGCCATGCTGTTCATTTAATTCTCACAACTTATAAAGGAAAATTATCATCTTCACTTTAAATAGAGAGTATCTACTCTGGACAAAATCACAAGGCTGGTTGGTGGTTTCATCCTGAGTACATCTTTTTCTCCTTCATGAAAGGTGGTTATGTTTGGGATCTGCTGTTGGGGACTTGTCACCTAATCTATGATGGCTCACAATTTGTTGCAAATTCCTTGCTCAGGAATCTTGAATGGCTCCTTTGTAATAAAGCTGGTTCAGTCCCTTTGCCATACATTTTGCCATATAAAAACCGCAAGAATTTGGTATTCCTTTCTTTATCCAAAGGACATCTTCCCTCTGAGTCAAATGAGTCTCATACCTGCGCCCCCCACAATGCCCTGCACCCCCACCCCCCACCACTGATGATTTTTCCCACCTTTGCTAACGTAGTAGTTCCTACTACTCAGTTTTCATTTCCATAACCAGGTAAGCATAGGCCCCACAGAAGCACAGATAAGAGAACTGGGAAGCTGGGGCCTCAGAGGACCTTTCCTGGAGGATGATCTGACTTGAAGGAGAAAGTTGAGTAGGTAGAGGGAAGGAGTGTGAAGGAGACTGAGACCAAAAGAGCACACTGTGCAGAGACCAGAGTTAGGGGAACGGGGAGAGCCTGCAATGTTGGAAGAGCCTCCGTTGGTTCCATGGAGCATAGACTATAAGGGCTCACAAGGATAGAGATGAGCTGAGCAGACAGGCAGAGGCCAGGAATGAAAGGTCTCACTTACCATAAGGAATCTGGGGTTTATGCTGGAGGGCAGAGCAAGCCCTACTCATCTTTCAAAGCTTCTGTCCATGCTAAGAAGCTTTGCCAATGGCTGGGGCAGCCCTGATCTCTCTCTTTGTTCTTCCCTGAATGCTTGTCACACTAATCTTCTTTACTGCACACTTGTTCATGCTTCAGGAAGTTCCTGGAGGCAGGATGCTGTGTGTTTTTCTCCTTGGTATCCACGAGTACAGAGCGGAGCTCAATACCGTCTTCTTGACTGATTGGTGGGGAGAAGTTTAGAACAAGGGAAAGCCCAAAAGGGAGGCTCTTTGGGAACTCTTCCCAACGATGATATTCTTGTTCAGGGGATTAGAGTTGTGTGCAATTGAACTTGAGGATGAAAGAGGAAGACAGAAGAATGCTCCATCTACCCCTTGCCCAGTGATTCTCTGCCTAACAGAATGGAGACAGAGAACGCCCTAGAAGCAACAGAAGCAACCAGGGCACAGAAAGGGAGTCGCCACTGTGGGGTGTGTAGCAGCTCCATCCATGTGTGATGAGCTCAGATGCCAATTTCCTCATCCAATAGTGAAGTGGAAGTAGACAACTTCCACTGTTTTCTCACAATTCTTAAATTTTGTCTTCTATGTGTGTCATTGTGCATAAGACAGAGTTAAGGGAAGGTTACAGAAACCTCCATTGTGCAGGGTGCTTTTTTCCACGCAGAGTCCTGGGAACAGAAACCCAATTCCCTGCCTCATTCTTTGTGAATGGCTACTTATTTCTATTCAGGATCCCCTCAACCTGACAGGTTTGTGTGGATTATGTCGAGCACACATTTACTCATGAGTTTCTGATGAGTTAATCCATCACATTTTTTTTTCAGCATGCATACTGATGAGTATATCACACATTACAGCTCAAGTTTGATATTTGATCTGTGAAATCCCCCAGAACAGCACGGCAATGCCTCATTTACCTTCCAGCTTTGTAAGGGAAGAGAGTACCCCAGGGAAGTTACATCTCCAGATAGTTGAGGGTTGCCTTGCAAAAGACAATTTGAAAATTTTATCTTATTCTGTTGTTTTCATTTATTTATTTATTTATTTGTTTATTTATTGTCTTTTTGCCATTTCTTGGGCCGCTCCTGAGGCATATGGAGGTTCCCAGGCTAGGGGTCAAATTGGAGCTGTAGCTGCTGGCCTACGCCAGAGCCACAGCAGTGTGGGATCCGAGCTGCATCTGCAACCTACACCACAGCTCACGGCAATGCCAGATCGTTTACCCACTGCGCAAGACCAGGGATCGAACCCGCAACCTCATGGTTCCTAGTCGGATTCATTAACCACTGAGCCATGACGGGAACTTCCTGTTGTTTTTATTTTAAAAAACTTTAGAATGCATTATGCATTCCTTACCCTTGTTAAATATAATTTAATACTTTGTTTTTTTAATGACAAGTGATGACTACAGTGAACTTCAATTACAGTGCCCTGGGCTGTGAAATAGCTTGATATTATGACAAGGGTTCTTGGAGCACATGGGCTTAGTTCCCATGATACACAGCCCATACTGCCATGCTATATGAACTTTCTAATCTTTATTTTTTTTTTAGTACTTCTTTCTCCTCTTAGCTATTCATTGGTTACCATTAGTGGACTTGCTTCAAAACCCTTTCTCCTAATAGTCTGTGGATTAGGAAGCCAAAACTTGCTTGTTGAATTATATGCTTTGGGTGAAGACCTATGGGGAATCCCAAGGAATAAAGTAAATGAGCTGTAGCAGTGCATGAATTTTATAGCATCTCATCTGTATGCTCAGAACTACAGCTCTGCCTGATGCACCAGCAGGCAGGGTGTGAAACACCTTCCATTACAGATTCTATTTGTAACTGTGCAAAATGGAAAACCTGGGCCGTTTTTCTTCCAAGGTTTTCCCAAACTTGGATTCATATATTACCTCCCCCTCTGACTTAGGTATCTTTCTTCTCTATAATATTTGGCCCAGCCTGACAGAAAAAGACCATTGAGAAGTGAGGTATATTTTGCATACATACACACATAAATACACACTTACACACACTGGGCTTATCCTGGACAGCAGGACAGCAAGGGATAAAGCACTCAAGAGCTGTGGCCGGACTGCTGAGAATGAGTCAGAATTTTACCACATACTAGCTGCCTGAGCCTGGGCAAGTGACTTAAATACTGTGCCTCAAAAATAAATAAATAAATAAATAAATACTGTGCCTCAATTTAAAATCCATAAAATGGAAATAGTAACAGTATCAACCTTAAAGATAATGAGAACTAAAGTAGTTGATACAAATAAAGGCTCAGAGAAATGACTGACCTATACTAGCACCCTAACCCTAACCCTAACCCTAACCCTAACCCTAACCCTAGTGCTAGTATAGGTCAGTCAAAAATAGTCAACCTATACTTGACTATTTTTATTAATATGCTTTTTAAAAATTCAGTAATTTTTAAAATCGTAGTCGATTTACTATATTACATAGTTAAAGGTGTACAGCATGGTGATTCAATATTTTTATGGATTATATTCTACTTAAAGTTATTTAAAATTAACAGCTATATTTCTCTGTGCTGTACAGTACATCCTTGTTGCTTATCTATTTTGTACATAGTAGAGTATCTCTTAATCACTTATACATAGTTTATATCTCTTAATCCCCTACCTCCACCACGTCCCTCCCCCACATCCCCACTGAAAACCACTAATTTGTTTATTAATCTGCTTTTATCACAAAGTTATATAAAGGTTAATTTATTAGTTTACTAAATATGCACTGAGCACAAAATTTTGACTGGATAATTTATATCTCATTTAATACTGAGCATTAGGCTATTTTCAATTTTTAACCAGTATATAATGGTACAAATATCTGTACATATAAATATTTCTTTACATCTCTACATATTCTGTCCCATCTTAGGATAAATTCCAAGAAGTTGAATTAATGAGCAATGAAAACTCACATGGTTCCTCTTGTACATGTAGTTAAATCACTGTCCAGAAATAATGTTCCAATCTGTATTCCCCCAGCATCTATAAGAACACCCCTCTCATTGCCCCACGCTGCAACATGTTGTTTTGCACATCATCATTAAAGCTCTGCTTTCTGTTGGTCTGATAAGGTTTTATTGTTTCCTGCTTTTCTCCACTTCCACCTTTTGGATTTGGAAGTTATTATCTATTAATTTACATGTTATTCTCCACATTTTAATATGGAAGCTTTACCAGCAGATTTTGCTAAAAAGTCTGAGGTCAACCTCTCTATTCTCATCCAGAATAAGGAAAAAAAAAAAAAAAAAAAAAAAAAAAAAAGAATGCCCTCACTTCTCTCTGAATGTCCCCATATTTAAAATCACAGCTATTTGTTGTTTCAGTCTATTCAACCCCACCATGACTGTTATTGTGGTTATTACTTTCAATTAATGCCTGTTCAAATTTTCCAAGATGTTTTACCAATTTCTTTGCTCACTGTTGAATCCTACACAGGACTCCTTTTTGTGAATTTATTTCCTTTTTATTCAAGTGAGGAGATGTGTCTAGTAAACTCAATTAACTTTTGTATGTTTGAAAATGTAATTTCTTCTTTACTTTTAAGTAATATTTTTGTTGGGAATATAGCTCTAGATTAAAAATGGTTTTTTCCTGAACACTTTGAAGATATTAATTAATTGCATTGTTTGCTTTAAAAAAGTGTATTGTTGGTCTGATAGGCCATCTGTTTTTTGTTTCTGGTGTCTGTTTTATGCCAAAAACATACTGTTTTGATTATGAAGGCTTTGTAATATAGCTTGAAGCCAGGAAGTGTGATGCCTGCAGCTTTGTTCTTCTTATTCAAGATTTCTTTGACTATTTGGGATCTTTTGTGGTTCCTTACAAACTTTAGGATTCTTTGTTCTCTTTCTGCCAAAAAAATGCCATTTTGGTAGACATTGCATTAAATTTGTAGGTTGCTTTGGATAGTATGAACATTTTAACAATATTAATTATTCTAATCCATGAACAGAATATCTTTCCATTTATTTGTGTCTTTTTCAATTTCTTTCATCAATATTTTATATTCCAGTGTATAAGTATTTCATTTCCTTAAATTTATTCCTAAGTGGTCTTTCCTTTCCTTTCTTCCTTTCCTTTCTTTCTTCCTTTCTTTCCTCCTTTCCTTTTCTTTCTTTCCTCCTTTCCTTTTCTTTCTTTCTTTCTTTCTTTCTTTCTTTCTTTTCTTTCTTTCTTTCTTTCTTTCTTTCTTTCTTTCTCTCTCTCTTTCTTTCTTTCCTTCCTTCCTTCCTTCTTTCCTTCCTTCCTTCCTTTCTTTTTTCTTTCTGCTCCTATTGCAAATGGAATTTTTTCTTGATTTCTCTTTCCAATAGTTCATTGCTAGTGTACAGAAATGCAGTTGATTTTTGTCTGTGGAGTTTATATCCTGCAAATTTACTGAATTTGCTTATTCTAACAGGTTTTTGTATATGTGTGTGTGTGTGGAGTCTTTAATATATATAATGCTATGTTATCTGCAAAGAGATACTCTATTTTCCCACACCCTCTGCCATGGGCTTAGAAGAAAGCCCAATTCCATGTTATCCCCTACAATAAGCAGACAGAATTTCTCTATTCTTGTTATGACTAGGATTCCTCATTTTCCATCTCCTCCTTTTATGTGGGGAGACAGTTCTAGTTTCAGTCCCAAGGCCTGACTTCTATCTCATCACCATGACAGCATTAAAGCCCTAGTCCCTAAGAGCTAGATCTATTTTATTTATGATTATTTATGATTCCTGCTTTATTTGTGACCTGTGGATTTCTGCTGCCTTACTTTTGACTTCAGCTATGAAATAACAGTTTAAAATTATATGTATCCCACATTTATGTTTGGAGAGCAGTTTCCACTTTCTGGCATCAGCCTATTCTACCATCTTAAGAAGAATCTTTAATATATGCAGATTTGTATATTTATCTTATATTTACTCACTTTAAGTTATTTCCTTGGATCTCAAGCATACAATCACATATTATTAAAATATTGGTAAATTTGTTCTCTATTTTTATCAACAACTTTTATAGCTTTATTTTTGCCTTTGTATTCTTGTCATAGATTGACAGCACTGTGTCAAATATAATTTCAATATAATTGTATTTTTAACAGTCTTTCTATAGCTTCACTTCCTTGTAAATACTCTATTGTTCACTTTATCTTCAGAATTGATTATAGCTTTTGTCTGTACAACATAAATGCTCTTTTTCTTTTTCAATTATTTTATACAGACAAAAGCTTCCTCCAAAAGATAATTCATTTGGAGTTATCTGCTCTGCTTTTTGTCAACTTAATTGTTTTAAGCTTTTCTGTGTTCTTTGTTTTGGATGTGTTGCTTATACATTACAATTGTTATGGATGGTAGTGTTATTGTTTAACACTTTTTATCTTTGCCATTTCTGTACATGCTTTTCTAGTTTGTTCATTTTTGCTGAACAAAAAAAAATATATTTATTTTTATTTGCTATTTTTATGAAAAAAATTTAAAAATAAATTTTGTGCTTTCAATTTTAATAGTGATTAACTTAGACTTTTGAAAGACAAATCCTAGGCCTATATTAAATTAACTCAACTTATTAAGTAATAAATTAGTAATTTAAAAAATCATCTCTCATGGAAGATGAGAAATGTAATACTGTCTCCTTTTACACTACACCACTCTAATCCCAGTTTTCCCTCAGAATTCTGTGGTTATGGAGGCCATAATTTGGTTTCTATTATCAGAGAAATAAAAGTGATCAATTTAATTAACTTAAAATATATTTTAGTAATTAATTTTATAACCATTTGAAACACATTCAAATTTATCTCTGCATCTTATTCACTTTTCTGCTGGATGCCTGTCCACCTATCAAGATTTCTGTATTTCAAGCTTGTTTTTATATGTGTTGTTTTCAATGTCCTGGCATACGTTCTCCAGCAGCTTATTCAGGAAGACTGCCCTGATGGTGGAATTCTGTGTATTTGTATCTGACAATGTGCTTTTGCTTTTTCTGAGAAGCTTTATTCTCCAGAGTTCTTAACAGTTTTCTAGCTTGATTTCCAGCACTTTGACCTGTTGAGCAGTTTGAGAACAACTTGAAATAGGTATGGATTTCTTTTTCTGGAAATTTTTATTTATTTATTTATTTTGGATTTCTATAAGATTCCTCCTTTTTTCAGATACTGAAAAATTCCTCCTTGTTATGCTTAAGAGTGGCTGTTATCTTGATATTTCTTTCCTGAAACAATGTACACTCTAGATTAGAGTGTTTATGTTAGGAAATACTTCCTATATTGCTGTAACTAATTCCTCTCTTGTTGTTTCTTATTAAGCAGCAGTGTTGTGCAAAGTCCATGCCGTTTCTCCTATCAGAGTGACCACTCTTCACATCAGCTTCTTTAAGTTCCATAGATACGATATTCTCTGAAATGGACAAATGAGAAATTTAAGAATATTTTCTCTTGCTTCTTGCAAAACATCTACTTTAGAGAGGTAAACATCTCTGATACTTTCTCTCCTCCTTTAAGCTGTTGCTCAGATGTCATATTCTCAGTGAGACCTACCTTGACCATCTGATTCAGCAAAGCAATCCCTCCCTAAACTCTGCACTCTAGATTCCCATTTCTGCTCTACTTCTCCTTTTGCCATACACATATCAATTTCTAAAATACTCTCTAGCTTATTTGTTTGTTTAAACTATTTTTTATGGTTGCTTTTCATTTTCCCCCACTCCAGCTTCACTAGAATGAGAATAGGGATCTTTGTATGTTTAGTTCTCTGATATATTCCAAGCACCCAAAATAGTCCTTGGCATATACTAAGTGCTCATTAAATATGTGTTGGATGAATGATTAAATTCCCTGGGCCCACAAAGGAAGCAGCATTTAACTGAGAGAGGATCTGCAATTTGGGCTATGGGATCAGTTGGAATAGGTAGGATGGCTGGCCTTCTCTTTCATCCCAAGTTTCTTCAGGGCATGATGCTCTTATGGCAGTTTTCCCAAGAACATAAAGGCAGAAGCTGCAAGACCTCTAGAAGCTGAAGATCCTAGTGTCATGTGTGCCACATCCTAGCAAAGCAAGTCACAAGCCAATCCAGATCCAAGGGGTGAGGAAGTTGACTCCACCTCCAATGGCAAACTGACACTGTATAGCAACGGGTATATTGGAAGGAATTGTTGAGGTTTTGATTGTTTGTAAAGATCCATCATCCAGTCAACATAATTCTCATCCCTCCCAAATGCAAAATATACTCGCACCCTCCCCCAACTCAATTTTCAGCATCAAGATCCAAGGTCATGATCTCATGGTTTCCATCAGATCCAGATGTGGACATGGCTCCTGTGATGCTGTATCTTGAGAACAGAAACTTTTGATCTAGGGATCTGTGAACTAAAATGTCAAGTTATCTGCCTAAACACACCCAACATACCATGGTGGATGACTGAGATATCCTCTTCAAGACAGGGAAGAATGGGAAGCACATAATAGTCATTGGTCCATAGCAATTCTGAAATCCAGTTAGGCCATATTGCCAGTCCTTCCTACTTTAGAGTCAAGTGTTTAGGGACAAAGCTTTTTAATTAGAGCTTGCTTCTATTGATTTGAAGTGGCTTCAAGGTTTATTAGTCTCCTTGACTCTTAGCTCTGCCCTCTAGGCCATTGGTCTTGCCTTGTGAGACATCTTTCCTTTTCCCTTTCCTATTTGCAGCTGAGTCTGCAGCTTTCTCAGTCTACCTCTTGCCTATAGAACATTGAGGACCCAGAGGTTTCTTTTTACTTGAACTGTCTCAGTCTATTTCAGTCCAAGCTGTTATCAGTGTAACTCTCTTTAAAATGTTGTGAGTTTCTTGTGAAAGTTTTTGCCATGCTCCACGAGTTGCATCTGTTTCTTAAGATAGATCATTCTGTACTTTAGGTGAGTAGCTGCCAAATGACAATGCCTTGAGTTTTTTAGATGCTTTTTTTGTCTAGGTGAAAGTGTTTATTGGGCACTATCTTAATTCCTTCTGAAGTTTAACGAAGGACCAAGAGCCTTGATTTAATCTCTATTTTGAGGTCACTTTTTACATTGAGAATCATTTGCAAGTGGAAGAGACTGAGAATATGAAATAATTTTATTTTTCAACTCAACAAATCCTGGACCTTTTACCTCTCCTCTAAGTATGCTCACAAAATGAAGAGTTCCTTCCTAGTTCAAGCCTCCTTTGACATAATTTATCATACATGACCAAAAACTGCCAACTGACTCAACTTTTTGCCATATTCACTGGTTCTTTCAGTATATTTTCTCTGTTCTGCATTACTTCGGAAAATGGTCTTGCAAATGTTCCATCTTTCTGTAACACAAATTGGCTTCCTCCAGTCTTTAATAGCAACTTCCTTACTGCTCTTCCACCGTTGCTAACAACCTTTTCACTGCCTTTCAGCTTTCACCTGCAACCTAGAACTAAAACCAGTGCCTTGTGTTTTAAGTTTTTGTTACAGCAGAACTCCATTTCCAGGTATCAATTTGAGTCTATTACTGCATAGCAAACTATACCAAAATTTGGTGTCTTAAAATAACCATTTATTATTTCTCATGATCCTGTAAATTGACTGAGTGGTTCTTTGCTGGTTTTGCCTGGTTTCACTTATATGGCCATATTCAGCTATTGGGTCAGCTGTGAATTGGGCTCAGTTGTGACAGCTGGAGAGCTGACCTCTGTCTCCAAGCAGTCTTTAATATTGGGCTTCTATAGTGCTTACAGGGTTCCAAGAGAGAAAGGGCAAAAGTTACAACGGGCATGGCTCTGGGACTCACCTGTCACATTCTATTTGCCAAATAAATCATGTGATCAGCCTGGTTTGAAGAGGTGCAGAAAGAGACTCTTATCTTTGGATGAGGGGTACAGAACATCACATTACAAATGGTACTGTTAGAGTTTCCATTGTGACTCCACAGGTTAAGAACCCAACTAGTCTCCATGAGGATGCAGGTTCGATCCCTCGCCTCATGCAATGGGTTAAGGATCCAGCAGTGCCATGAGTCGTGGTGTAGATCACAGACATGGTTCAGATGTGGCATTGTTGTGGCTGTGGCTGTGGCCTACAGCTACAGCTCTGAATCAACCCCTAGCCTGAGAACTTCCATATGCCAAGGGTGCAGCCCTAAAAAGACCAAAAACAAAACAAAACAAAAAAACAGTGCTGTATCCTGAGATGTGAGGAATTTGTGACCCTTGAATAAGGTACCACAGAAGCCAGGTCCTGTTAATTTTTGTATTCCTTGCAGCACTAGGCAGATAATCTAACAAACATAAATAAATGCTATAATAGATATCTGTTTAAAGTGAAGGAGGAAGAAGAATTGAGGTTAGTAATTCCAAATCTGATGTTCTTTTTAAAATAGACTTGGCATTCAGATACTTTCAAAAGCATTTTTTACCCCTATGATTTAGGATTTCACTCCACATAATAAATGTGGCCAGAAAAATGCTGATTTTATCTTTTAATACTTGAAAACCCTAAAAGCATGTTCAGTTCAGTTAAAGGATTTTCAACTTGACAACTCTCATGAATACCATATTCAGGCTATCATAAAAAAGTAAGCTAAAGATCTCTTTATACTGGAGGCAAGAACAATTCATACACATGAATATTTTTCATTATACATGTCTGTGCAGATGAAAGTATTAGATGTAGAGAGCATGAGAAAATTCAAGGAGAGCTTTTTAAGGAAGAAATCCAATTTTTTCTCTTTAGTTAAGAAAAAAGGGAGGAGGAAGCATTGTTTCTATATATTGCAATAAATTTCATCTTGAAACAATCAAAGTGACTTTAAATCCTAGCAATTTAAAATATGGTCAAAGTTGAGAATAAACTTGTAGAGTTATCAGCACAGTTATTGTTTTTGTTGTCATGATAATGCTCTATTGTTTAAAATCCAGAGCCTTATTTCACATTTCTGCTTATTAATGGATAAAAGAGTGAACAGAAAATTTCCAATCACATTTAGGATTACTTATAATGCAAGTATTTCATCTTTTTAAAATTAAAGACTACATATTATGCACTTACTCAGAGGAGCATTGCATTTAGTTGCTCCTCAGTACTTAAGCTGAATTAAATCAAATTGACCCTGTAGTTCCAATTCCAACTGTGACTTAAAAGTTTCACCTTCTCTGTATGGTTTTATTCCTGTATGCACATTGGAAAGAAATATTTTTTCAGATACTTTGGAAGGCATTTTTCTCTTCCACATTTAAGGGGGTGTCACAACTTAGCAAGATTTTCTCCACCTAAGTGTTGGTCCCTGATCCTGGGTCAGGATGAGATTCAGAGGCTCACCCCAAAACCATCTGCTTTTATTAGAAACACTAGGTTCTCCTTCTCTAAACACACACTGAGACATCCCCGACTTGATCAGTCTACACAGATGCAACAAGAGCCACCATGTGCCCAGCCCTGCAATTCTGAGGATGGAGGAAAGAAGTCCCTGTTTTCAAGATACATGTAGTTTAATTGAGAAATGAATATTTATGTAAAGAATCATAATCTTGATAATAATAATTGCAGCTACCATGTTGTGCACACCTACTCTGTGACAGGTACTTTCCATATATTACCTCCATTCTTCCAAAAACACTGCAATGTAAATTGTTGCTGCCACTATGGAAAACAGTATGGAGATTTCTCAAAAAAAAAAAAAAACCTGAAAATAGCATTGCCATATGATCCAGCAATCCCACTCCTGGGCATATATCCAGACAAAGCTATAATTCAAAAAGACACATGCACCCTTATGTTCATAACAGCTCTATTCACAATAGCCAAGACATGAAAGCAGCCTAAATGTCCATCAGCAGATGACTGGATAAAGAAGATGTGGTACATGTACACAATGGAATATTACTCAGCCTTAAAAAGAATGAAATAATGCCATTTTCAGCAACATGGATGGACCTAAAGATTATCATACTAAGTGAAGTAAGTCAGAAAGAGAAAGACAAATTCCATATGATATTACTTATATGTGGAATCTAAAATAAGACACAAGTGAACATATTTATGAAACAGAAACAGACTCATGGACATAAAGAACAGACTTGTGTTTGCTAAGGAGGAAGATGGGTGGGGGAGGGGAGGTTTGGGAGTCTGGGATTAGCAGATACAAACAATTATATACACATGGATAAACAACAAGGTCCCACCATATGGCACAGGGAACTACATTTGATATCCTGTGATAAACTATAATGGAAAAAGAATATGAAAAAGATATACATATATATATATATAAAACTGAAGAATGGAGGCATAATATATGTAAAAAAAGTATATATATATACATATATATAAAAAACTGAATCACTTCGTTGTGCAGCAGATATTAACACAACATTGTAAATCCACTTCAATAAAATAAATTTAAAAACACTGCAAATTGCACATTCATTATGTCCAGTCTGCAGTGGGGAAACAGGCTCAGGGAGTTCTGTGAACTTGGCTAATACCATTGCTGTAGTAAGCAGATGAAGCAGGAATTCGAATTCAAATTCAGTGTCCAAGGCCATGCTCTTTCTGGGCAGCCTTCTAATCCAGGGAATAGCTGAATTGGGACACCTGGTAGAAAATCTTAAAAGTGCCCAAGATGAGGGTACAGGACCTCAGTTAACAGTGAGGAGAAGAGAAATTATTGTTGTCTTTCTTAATAGGGCACATTTGTGGCTTATGTGGAGACAGAGCTTGAATTGGAAGGTGAGGTCGACTTATAGACACACGGGATGGGCAGGGTTAACGTAGGCAAGTTAGAACCGGGTCATGTGGCCAGACTGTCCCTTCAGCATAACTTTCCTGCTGGCCCCTTCAACCTTATCCAGGCCAGTCTTACTCTTTTTTTTTTTTTTTTAATCACCTCCTGTATCACCATCTAAGAACTGTCTTTTCTTCCTTCATTCATCAGAAAGACCCATTAACTCCATAAAGCATCCTTCAGACTGCAAATCCCCCAAAGCCTCAGAAGTCCTCCAGCACATGCGTTCCTTTCTAATCTGCTTCAGATGGATTTCTATGTATCTCTCATTTGTGTTTTCATGTTTTCCCACGTATGCTGGTTGTCTCTCAAGAGGAGGTAAGTTCCTGGGAAACAAAGACTTGTCTTCGTGTGTTAACTCCCCTCCAGACTCATCCTGCACTCTATTTACCCTAAACATTTGCTAACTCAGAGGCATGTTATTGGAAATAAATTAAGGCAACAAAATTAATCAACGACAATCCATGAAAACTGTGCTGAATGGTGCACTGAGTCTAAAAAGGAATTTTCATTATTATGTCTGCAAGTTGGACCTGTACATTCTTTAACTTTTTCTTTTTTTAATTCTAAAAAATTTTGAGTTCCTCCCTTTTGATGTTTTTCTTTCCATTTTTTTAATTCATTTTCCCCAGTATTTCCTTCTAGTTATCTTTTTAAATTTAATTTTCATTTTATTAAGATAATACTGTAAGTAGTTTCAAAAGCCAAATTATAATAATAGCCTTTGAACAGTAGGCAGCATCTCCCTACCTCTCATTATCTCTATCTCTAATTCCCTTGTGCAGACACAAATGTTTTTAATTATTTTGACTGTATCTTCTGGTATTTACGTGCATAAATTGCTATTTGTTTATTATTTTAGTTTAAGTTACAGTTTAGGAATTCTACTAAGAAAGTTTTACCCCAACTTTCACAGAATTTTTTTTCTTTTTCCCAACCTCTTAAAATAGTTAAAACCCAATTTGGGGCTAAATCAATATTTAGTGTTTACAACATTATAACTATATAAATAGTATTCATGGTTGAGCAACATTTTTTAAAAAACTGATTATATTTTAAATGTTCTTCAGCAGTGAGCAACTTAGATATTATTTCCTTCCTTAGACAATATTTTGTTATCCTTTAAGTTAGTAATTGCTTTTATAAGAGATTACTTGATATTCTATGCATCCAGTACTTTCTTTTGCCCTTGGCCATGAGCCTGAGACTCTGACTTTCCTACCTTGTCATCCCTCCATGGCAAGGAATGCCTTGGTCAAGGGAACCAAGGGGACAGGGACATGCCCACCTGGAGCTTGTGTCCTTCTGCCCTCCTAGACCTGTCTTCTGAAATGCTGGGCTCCAGAATTCCCCTGCCCAAATGGCCCCAAGCACACTTTCAGGTCCCTCCTGGCAAAGGTCCTACTGGGTGTACACCTCATGGTAAAGGAAGGGGCTGGGAGTGGACTGGGGGCTGGAGGCACCTATCAATAATACCGCCCAGCAGATGACCGCATGAAGTCTCCTCTCGGTTTCTTCAAACACAATCGCTAATACCTCTGTTTTATTCGTTAGAGAAGTCCCTCCTTTCACAGTGGTCCAAACCCACCAGACCTGCAGAGCTGCTGACACCCGTCGCCTCTCCTCTCCACCCCTTTTGGAGTCTCTTATTTCTCCTCCATGCTGCCTCTGCTATCTTCTGGATGCCATGGTTTATTTCATTGTTTTCTTAAGAGGGTGCAGGCGAGACACATCAGAGCTTGGAGAATATTCTGTCTCATCCTCACACCAAGCTTGGTATCAAATTTTGAGGCTGGAAATTTTTTTCCTTCAGAATTTTGGAGGTTTTGCTTTGTTGTCTTCAAGCTTCCAATACTGTAGCTAAATCAAATGACACCTGAATCCTTGGTCCTTCACATGGAATTGATTTCTTCTTTCCTAGAGTGTCTCTCGGGAGACATTTCCGGGTGTTCTATGGTTTCGTGTTGATGGCTTTGGTTTGGGTCTTTTTGATTTACTCAGTTATATACTCCATTAACCCATTCAACCTGAAATTCATTACTCTTTGTTGTTGAATCCCCTCCTCCATTTTCTCCAATTTTTATTTTTGAAACTCTTGTTATTTGAATATTTAATTTACAAGAGTAAACTTCTATATTACCCTTTTCTTCCTCTTTTTAAATTTGTTTTTTGTTCTTTTTTCCCCTATTTTCTTGATATGAGCTTCTAATCCTTCTCTGCATTTTTCACACGATATCACACTTTTCCTATTCTTGGTTGTGTTGTTAATAACATCTTTCTCTTTTTTCCCCATAGATGCAATATTTTTACCTCTCTGATAATATTACTTATAATCCTCCTTCTTGCATTTTCTCATTTTCTCCAAGTTAATTTGCTTCCTCATCTGTCCTTGCTCCTTGGCTGAGTCATCCTTAAGAGTGGGGATACCAAACACCTATTTGGAAGTTGGGCCTGCCTGGGAGGGGCCTGTGAGCTCCATGGTGCAAGACAAGGCAGCAAGCCGTCTTTTTCCTTAGAGGACTTCCAACTCAGTGTCTGTAGGTCTTTTCACCTGTTCAGGTCAGCATCCCCAGGGAGAAGTCCTCCCTGTCTCCCGACCGGGGGTGAGGGTGGTGCCAGCTCTCTCGGCGCTGGGTGTGGGAAAGGAGAGCAAGGGTTTTGCAGTTTCAGAAATAAGCTTTCACGCAACCCCTGTTTGACCTGTGGCCTGGCTCCAGCTGGCCATAGCATTATGGAGCCTCTCTCTTCCAATCTTGCAGAGAGCAGGAGAGGAGACCACCTCTCTTCTGCTGACTGGGAATCTGGTGTCTAACTGCTCTTTAAACACATTCTATGGACTCCCCTGGTTTGAGCCACCTGCCCCAGCCTTTGGGGGAGACAGTCACCTGAGCATTTCCAAGAGTTCAAGGTGCAAAATTGACTTGCTTCTTGCAGCTTCCTTTTTCTAGGTTGTTACGTCAGCAGCCACTTGTCCATCTGCTTTCCAACTTCCACATTTGATGTTTCCTCTTATCTGCTATCATCCCTCCATATGTTCTCTTTGTGCCCAAGGTTTACACATTAAAAACCAATTCCTTTACTCATATGTACATGAGGTTTTAAACGGAGAAGAAATAAACTCATATGCGTAACCCGCCTTGTTTAACTGGAAGCTCTAGCATGTTTCTTATGTTTTGTTCATATGTGGGTTTTTTTGATACTTTCCTCTAAGGATATTATTGACAATGTTAGAATTTAAACACCTACGAGTTGCCTTTAATGCCATTAAAATTTTTTAGTTCATTCATTGATCAAATGTGCTGATTATATATTTTATTACCTTCCTTAAGAAGCAAAAAAAAAAGGTTTGAAACATCCTTTGAATTAGGGAAAGAATGATGATACGGCAAAATTTGAAAGTTTAATAAGGCATATATCCAGCGACAAATAGGTAAGCATCATAGTAAAAAAATAAATATAATCAGAAAACTCTTTTAGAAATCAAAGACCAATCACATAGTTGTGACATTTGTCAGATTCTGTAAAGATCTAAACTGTAAGAGTAAACACTGACTTAAGGGGACATGACTAACTGGAGCTTGCAAGAAAAATAAAATAGGAAGGAAACTTTGGGATGATTAGTTCTTATTTCAAAACTAGAAAAAGCAACAATAGCTTAAAACGTTTATCAAGTGCTTACTGTGTCAAAATATATTGTCAAGTAAAAAACAAATCTGGATTTACTAAGGAGAGATTTTATTCAAAAAGATTACTGCAAGGGGAAGAAGTAATTTTTTTTTACAGTTCAAGATGTAAATAAGTTTAAGTTACTTATTTTAAAATGAACAATGCTGAAGCCAGTCTAAAAAAGATTTAGACACATACCACTGCAAGGTTACTCACTGAGTTGCTTTCTTTTTTAAAAACAAATTTGCACAGGGGAAAAAAAAAAAAAAAAACCAACCCAGCTCCCAATCTACATGGTGCAGTCAGCCTGTCCAGTACGCAGGGCGCCTTGACAGATGGGGCAACGGGAGCTGGGACGGGCAGCAGTGCTCTGCAGAAGGAGCTTCTGCTCACAGACGATACGCAGTGTGGAAATGCCCCGAGTTCTCTCTGGGTCCCCTCTTGCTATAGGGGAAGGGGACCACTGTGATACAGAGAACACTCTGAACACAGGTCTGCAACTGTCTCATAGGTTAGGCAGAAAGAATTTTCTTTTATATGGAGGAGCGGAACAGGATGTGGGAAGAAGAAAGGATGGCCAGATAGGCAGCAGATCAGAGAATGGTTTACCCTGAGACCAGGTGATAAAGAACCATGCTTGCAGGTCTACGGGAAGGAGAGGATCTTAACCAAATTTGGTTAACAAGCATTTTGCTCCATTGATCAGTGGGAATTGGCCGCTCAGCTAATCATTTATGAGCCAAAGAATGGAGAGCTGGGGAATCTGTGTCTGTCACAGGTCAACAAGGGAGGGGCATGTGTGTGAGTCTGGTCCAAGTCACGTGGGCAGGGTGCTCCTTTGCAGTCAGCCCATGTTTCCTGGAACACAAAGGATGCGGAAATGGCTTACCTTCTGCTATTTTCCCGGATTACAGAAACTGGATAAATTTCAACGTTGTCTACATGAGAAAGCAAAATGACTACCCCTGAAAAGCTAGGTGGTTAATGAGGGCGATCACTGAGTAAAAAGTAATTGCATAAAATGTAGGAAGTGCTCTCTGTGATAAATAAATATGCTGGTTGCCATGGCAATGCAGAGGCAAGGCACCTCATGCGGGGGAGGGGCTGGCGGTGAAGGCTGCCTGGGGTCTCAATGGATGACCAGGATCTATCCAGGTGGAGAACAGGGCATCGGCTGGGAACCAGGAAATATCAGCGAAGATCAGAAAGGCAAATGCGCTTCGAAAACTTTAGGCAGCAAAGCTTATGTTCAAGTGCACTGGGGAAAAGGAGTCTTTTCTGGCTGACGAGAGATTTTTCTCCTTCTTGGGAGGTCAAGTAATAACAAAACAGAAGCCTGTCATTCACAGAGGGAAATGTGAGTCTCAAATTGGGTTAAAGCCTGGACATTCTCAAGGTTGAATGCATGGTGAGATTTCTATACCCTGAAGAGAAGCCTGAGTGGTGTCATAGCAACTGCCGGGGCAGCTTTGCATCTGGTGGGTCCCCGACCCTGCTGACAGGTCAGAGTAGGAAAGAGGGTCCAGAAGGCATGGAGAAGCCCCAGCTCACCCTCTGGTTTTCCTCACTGAAGTTGTTAAACCTATTTCCTTCCAAGTAGGAGACTATTTGTAAATAGGTAACACATATGCATTTATCTAGAGTTTATTTTCCAATTTAAGGTTCTGGTTGTCTCCCAGCATCAAACTTCATATTCTAAAAAGTGTCAAACTTCTGCTTCACTCTTTTTAAGAAACAAACTGCACCAAAAGCATATATCGTTTCTTTTGCTCCAAACACAGAGCAGAGCCTTTAGGGGATCTGATATCTAAGCTTCCTGGAATGGCACTCCTTTCCCAGAAGGGAAATCTGTGTTTCAGAACCCAAACAGCAGGCACGCCAAGTGTGGTGGGGAAGGGACACAGCCGGGGGGGGGGGCGGGGGGGGTTCGAGGTCAGAGGCCAAGGTCAGGGCACAGATGGATGCTGTCTCAGAGGAGAGGCACAGCTTCTCGGAGTACGATTCAGTGAGGAAGTTAGGGTAGTTAAACGCTAATAATCCAGTAATAATGATAATAATCCAACAGAATGATAAAAAAAAAAAACCCAAATCCTTTAAAATCAAGAGTAGGAAGGCATTCCCCGTTGTGACTCAGTGGGTTAAGGACCCAATGTTGTCTCCGTGAGGATGCGAGTTCGATACCTGGCCTGACTCAGTGGGTTAAGGATCCGGTGTTGCTGTGAGTTGTGGCACAGGCAGCAGCAACTAGGTGTCCAATTTAATACCTAGTCCGGAAACTTCCATATGCCACAGGTGTAGTCATTAAAAAAAAAAAAAAGAAGAAGAAGAAGTCGGGCCATAGGAGGACAGATAAACAACCTTGTGAACATGGAGATTCATAAAGCTGACAAAGCAGGCAGTGCACAGCATCTGAGGAAGGGTAAAACAGTGAAGTACTTGGCCAGCAACAGAAAGGAAAACTAAATTAAAACCAAACAAATCTCCATGCCCAAAAATACAGAAGGGGCTAGAGCACGGCAGAAAGAGCGGTTTGGAAAACAGAAAATTTGTTTAATATTTCCCTTTTCCAGGGTGAAAATTATGTGGCTTTCTCAGCTTCTGTTTCTCAAACTGTGAAGTCAGGTAATTCAGAAGTGGGTTCTTGACTAAAGAAGCAATCAAAGGTGGTCCCCTAGCACCCACCATCCACGTGGACTGCAAGATCAAGCTGCCCAGGGGATCAGGACTGGCAGCTTTTAATCCCTGTCTGCCCCAACCTCTGCCATTCCAAACTAGTGAACACTGCAGCAGCTGATGTGGCCCTATGTCCCGGGGCATTCCGTGCAGTCCGCTGGTATTTCAGATACCTTGTGCCAGGGGGTGAGTTACACAATTTCCCTTTGTGACGAGATCCTTGTTTTGTTCCCACTGGGTCTGCCACAACCTTCCGGTGCTTTTTCACCCTGCAGCTGCCCCTGCGCTTGTTGCGCATTTCCAGTTGGGGCTCTCATGGTCCCCTCCCTCTGACTCACACAGGCCGCTTCAAATGACCTGACACCTCTATGCTTCCTGCCGTTCCACAAACACGACCACGGCATCTGCCATGTTTTAGAAATTTCCGCTGCAATGTCCTGCCTTTTGGACCAGCCCCATCTGATCTGACCCTTGGCACTGGATGTGTGATGCGGGTTGCTGCTTTAGTGCCTTCATAAATACGCACTTAATCTTCACAGCAGATGTGTGAAGTGGGCTACTGTGGTCTTTATTTTTGAGACAAGGGAACCAAAGACCAGAATCATTAACTAACTCACCCAAGGCCATGGAAGCAGCAGGGCTGGGATCTATATCCCAGTTTGTGAGATATCTAGAACTTATTTGTTCTTCTACCTCCTATAGATGACTAGAGAATATTTACTCTAAGGCTCTTATTTTTAAAATGATGATAAAGAAAGCAAAGATTGCAGAAATTGATTTTGCAGTAGTTAGTGGCAGAATTGACTTTAAAAAGATCTCACTCCCAGACAAGCAACCGGCAGCAGGAGACCTTGAGTCTTAGCACTATAAAATGGGGCAATTTCAGCAATTTTCAGTATCTTTGTATTTCTTCTAGAAAAAGTCCAAACCCTTAGCATGACCCACGGAGCCAGTGCAACCCATCTTATTTCGTGTTATATACCTATGATTTCAGACACAGAACCTCTATTTCTGCTAATATCTCAAGTGAGTTGAATTGGTATGGGTTAGGGAAAATTTTTAAGACTCTGTACTTCCTTATTTCTGAGCGGGGGAAATGGGAAGAAAAGGCTATAATTTGCCAAGCACTTGCCATTCCAGACACTGTAATAGGCACCTTTCAAGTGACCAGTGCTTCTCAAACTTGGGGGTTCATCAAGATCCTAGAAGGCTTGTGAAAACCCAGACTTGCTGGACCTCATTCCCAGAGTTTTTGGTGCAGTAGGCCTAGGGTAGGCTCTGAAAATCTGCATTTCTTTTTTCTTTTTCTTTCTTTTCTTTTCTTTTCTTTTCTTTTCTTTCTTTCTTTCTTTCTTTCTTTCTTTCTTTCTTTCTTTCTTTCTTTCTTTCCTTCCTTCCTTCCTTCCTTCCCTCCTTCCTTCCTTTCTTCTTTCTTCTTTCTTCTTTCTCTCTTTCTTTTTTTTTTTTTTTTTAATTATCTTTTTAGGGCTGCACCCATGGCACATGGAAATTCCCAGGCTAGGGATCAAATCAGAGCTGCAGCTCCTGGCTTACACCACAGCCACAGCAACTCGGGATCTGAGCTGTGTCTGTGACCTACACCACAGCTCACGGCAATGCTAGATCCTTAACCTGCTGAGTGACGCCAGGGAGCAAACCCACATGCTCATGGATACTAGTCAGGTTCGTTACTTGTGAGCCACGATGGGAACTCCCAGAATTTTCATTTCTAATAAATTCTCAGGTGATGTTGATGCTGCTGGTCCACAGACCACATTTTGAGGGTCACTAATATAGACATATTTATCTTAATCCTCTCAGTGAACCCACAAGGTACTATTACCCTCTTCATTTTATCAAAAAGGAAACTGTGTCTCAGAAATGTTAGGTCAGTTCCTAAGATTACCTAATTCAATAAGGATACAAGATTCTAACACAGAATTTTCTGGTTCCCAAACTGTGTCTTTATGCTTTCAAAACCATATTCCACCATAAGCAGCAGATTTTCCCGGGAGCAGCCAAAATGAGGCCTCTCTTCCTGGTGTAGAAGCACATGCAGCCCTCTTGAGCTGAGGTCCCGGAGTGGGAAATACTCAAAACTGAGGTCCAGTCAGAGTCTAATTTACAGCCAGCTCATCCTTCCTCACTCTCCCTCCTGGATCAGTGGGCTTGGTAAAGAAAGAAAAGGCTTTATTTGTGTACGTGTGAGGGGCTGAGGATGCTTTGGGGAGAGGAGAAAAGAGGAGAGGAAAGTGGTGGACAGGCTTTCCTGGACCTGATTCAAAGACCTTCTCTGGGGAGCAGGGGAACCCGCACCTGCTACCCCTCATGGATGGGGGTGTGTCAGTGGCCCCTCCCCCCTGTAAGTGGAAGCAAGGGGACTGCAGTGACTCAGACCTCAGACCTCTTGCCCCTGAGGCAGTCTGAGCCCTAGGCACGGAGAACAGTGGAGTCTGAGCCCTGGGCATGGAGAACACAGCCAAATGGATGGAGCAGAAAGGCATCGGTTCTAAGGTACTAGGACCCTGGCTTGGGATGCAAGAGATCTGTGTATTTGTGCAATTAAGAACCAGGTCTGGAGCTGATCATCTCTGGGCAATTATCAGCTCTGGGTGAGATATTGAAGCGGTCCTCGGCCACACATCCCTCACGGAACGTCCACTGAGGGGCCCAGAACCCCCACCAATGTGTCTCATCAGCTAATGGGTAGTCAGGAGAGCATACCTCAGGCAGGCTGAGGAAGTGTTCAAGAATAAAAAAAAAAGAAAGAAAAAGAAAAAGAAGGAAGGAAAGGGGCAGAGAGAGGAGAAAGAGGAGGGGGGGAGGGAAAAAGGAAAGGAAAGAAAAGAAAAGACCTTTCCTAATTTTCCAGCAGTGCTGGGAATATTTCTGATTTGGATAGATTTCAATATCACATTGTTGAAAGCAAATCGAAACTCCGTTTCTGAATAATCTCTCGTTTTTTAACTGTCTCAATGATTTTTAAACTCTGGACTAGAATGTTTTCAGGTCTGCAGTTTGGGGGATGGGAAGACACTTTGTCTTTGCTGGGTTTTGCTTTGCTCTGTTGTGTAAATTAGGTATCCACTCTGTCAGCTCAGCGCAAACATCACAGGTAGGATAAGGCACTGAAGATAATGGCCTTCTCTTAAAAGTATTGTTAATAAAAACATATGCCTTTAAAAATGAGCAGGGAAGAATAAGTTATGCCTAGTAGGCAAACAATAGAAAACATCTCCTTTTTGGCTTGTTGATCATTTTTGTCATTTTTAGTCACCACAATGGAATGAATTCTATTCCATGTGTTGATAAGTCCACCATTCTGTTTAGAGGGAAATGGGTCTGAAAATTGTGCAGAGACTAAAATTGCACAGAAGTGCAAAGCTGTTAAAGATAATAGACCTGTGTTAAACCCCACAAATGAATGGAGGGTCCTCTGGCCTGCTGCCTTGCACTCATTGTTCTCCGTGGGCCATTTTCCACACGTACAATGTGGTCACAGCTTGCTGTCCGTTCTCTTTGGGGGCATTCGTGAATATGCATGACCCCGATCACAGGCCTGGCTCCCAGGCTGAGAACTCACATCCATGTCCGCTTCCTCCAGCATCTCTCGGGATGATCCCTAATCAATTCCACACCCACCATCTGGTGTTGCTGGGGTGGCCAGCTCTTCCAGGCACTGCACGCCTCCGTGAATTACAATCCAGGCAGATTTGTTTTGAGTGTCACTAAGATGAACTTTTCCCTGGGGGTTAGAATTTTGTCTCAGACAAAAAAGTATGCATGGAGGTGGGGTGGGGAGAGAACAGTCTGGCCGTACATTCCACCTTTTTAGGCTGGAGGCGAAAGCCAAGGTTGTGCTAGCAGATTGGGATAAAGCTACCAGAATCAAATTGATGGCTTTGAAGGGCATTTTAAGAAGACTTGGGTGTGAACACCCCTGAGCGAAAGCAGCTGCTGTTTCCTCTCTTTGAATGAATGCTGAACTCACTGCCATTTCCTGGTGGGCTTTTACATGCTCAGCATCTTAAGAATGGCAGATTCAGAGTCCTGAAAACGTGTTAGTTGGCTTTCCAGTGGAAAGCCACAGACCTTCTAACCTTCGCTTATCCGCCTCCGAGCACCGGGGACGTTTGCAGGGAGAGTACCTGGTGGTGGTTGGCCCCAAATCTCTCCATTAGCTCCATGGTGAACTGGGCTACATGTGCCCTTCTCCCCTTAGAGCATCCAGTGGGCTCCACTTACTGGCACCCTCCTGGCACCCAGGTCTCCCTCCAGCTCCATCCTGCCCTTTGCAAAGGGGGAAGCATCCTCTTCCCCAACCAGAGGAAGCTCAGGGCCCCTCCCACTGTATAGTTGGCCAAGTGGGAGGAGAGAGAGAAGAGAGCAGAGCCTCCCTAAGAGGAGGTAATGATGAGAGGAGGAGAGGGCTGTGCCTCAGACTCAACAGGGGGAGGTCTTAGCTTCGCCATGCCTTAGCCCATGGAGTCTGATGTTAGCATGTATTGCCACTCCCCACTCCACACAAAGCTCCCTGAGCTGCCTGTCTGCCTCGCTTGCCACCCTCTTCGCCACTGCACCTATCATGTGATAGGTACTGCTTAAGTTTCTTCTCAGTTGAGCCTGAAAACCAAAGCTGTGCTGCCTTTACTTTTGTTGCCCCTGCAGCTGGCACAGTGCAAAGCACACAGAATTCAGTGAACCTCTGATGAAAAAATGAGTTTGCACCTTTTCAAAGTTAATCCCGTCACCCAAATCCTATGCAGACAAGGAACTTGAGTCACAGAGAAATTAAAAGACAAGAACAAACTTGGCCAAGTCAAGCTATAAATTTGGATGTAACATGCAGGCCCCACTGTCTAGCTCCAGAGCTCCCACTGTTAACCACTGTGGCTATACGTCCCAAGGGCCATCAAGAGTACAGGGCAAGATTGATCTCCCTCTAATTCAGGAGGACTGGACTGGGCAATGGTACTCAGAGCACTGTAGTAGGGTTAGACTCTGTCTCCAGGAAATGGAGCAATCTCGCGCAGTTGGATAACTCCGTCTCCTCTATGACCCCATAGCAATCTGCTCACCCCTCAGTTCTGGCATCTTGCAGTACAGGCTGGAGTGGGTGCAGCTGGCCTTCTATCTCAGCTCTTCTAACATGGGGCACAGGCCATACACATGGGTGCTCCATAAATGCATGAATGAATAAATATCCAACAGGATCTAGAATATTTTTTCTCTTATTGAAGGAACCAGCTCTAATTTTTCCCTTGGTTCCAATATTGCCTTAAGTTTTTAGTCATGAGACATACTTTTTTGGTAAGTATTGATTTTTCCCCCCTACTTAAATTGAAGTTTTGTAAAAGGCATACCATTTGGAGACCAAACTACCAAAGAAAAAGTGCTATCCTAGACAGAGTGAAAAAAATACCATATGGAATGGATAATATGGAAAGTTAACATCCATGTGACCCACTGTGTTACCAAAAGGCAAATGTGCATTTTGTTGGCTCAGAGTTGTTCATCTGCTGCTGTGAAGTGTCTCTTTAGTGGTAATTTTCTAAACTATCATATTCAAGGTTTTTGACAAAAACACCCCCCTTTATTAACCTAAAGAGTACACTGCTACAGAAGAGCAATGCACCTGACAGCATATCCACGACAGCTGAGAGGAAACAAGTTCAACTCTGTTGCCCATGACCCTCTGCTCCATACACTTATCAACCAGGTTTTCCTTTATTATACTTCTTGTAGTTGTATTTTTTTCTATTATTGACAATAACCCTTTCGACAATTACTTATAAAATCGCATTTGCATTTTAATTTCTATTCTCAGAGCAAAGGTTAGGTTGACACTGCACTGCTCAAGACCCTTCATGCGAGTGCCCCACAGCAGATGCTTTGACTGGCTGAAGGTCACTCAGAGGATCACAGAGCACATGGGAGACACCCTTTTCTAAAAGGGGTGCTCAGGAGGCAGAGTCAACACTCCCCTAGTCCTGGGTGAAAAGGAACCTCCATTACATTTGAAGGACTTGCTGCTTCCTAGGACATTGGGCCTGCTCTCTTCTTTCTTCCCTGTTAGGGGCTTCTAGGTGTGTGTTCGGCTTGACTCCATGGGTGGCTATCTTTCAGCTGTTACAGGGAAAGAACAAACCTGTGAAAAGCACAGCCATGTTAAGACAGCATGGAAGCAGAAAATGGGGAAAGGAGAAAAAGAAGAGAGACGGAAGGAAAGGAGGAGGATATCCAGAAGGGGAAAAGCGGGTGAAGAGCTTCTTTCCTGAGCTGGGGGAGCTGGGGGAGCTGTAGATGGTGTAGATAGAACTCCTCCCATCTCATTTTTAAGCACAGGTGTTGTAAGTGTCAGGAGAGAAGAACAATACTCCAAGGACTGGAAAGCAAGGGCCCCTGATCTGCTCTGGAGCAGCTATTTATTTGAGCAATGATCCGAAAGAGCCAGAGTTAGCATCCTAGGCCAACAGAATAGTCTGTGCGAATGTCCTCAGGTGGTACACAGAGTGGTATATCCAGGGGGCTAGTGCAGTAGGAGCAATAGAGCTTGGCTGGAGAATGGTACCCCACTTTGGTCATGGTACTTCCTTCCCTTGTTAAATGTACACACACGTGCAATTGTGGCACAGCCCACTCCAAGGGAGCACAGGTCACTGACAGGGCTGCAGCAGTGCCAAGAATGAGCCCCGAGTCGGCAAGTTGAGGAGGGGCAGAACAAAGCCCCATGGAGCCTGGTAGGGTATCCTAAGACACAGCAGGAGGAGGCGACTGAAAGTTCTAAGGAAAGGAGAAGTATAACCAGCTTTGTCTCTTAAAAAGTTCCTCTGCCTGAGGGGCTGAGAAGGGATTAGAGGGTTGTCAGAGGGAAAGCAGCAGAGACCAGTCCCAAGGCTATTTCCTGCAGAGATGAAGGTCACTGGAGGAGCAAGGTGGTAGTGGAGATAAGGTGGGCTGGACCAACTGATAAGTGATGAGGAGGTAAAACCAGAGGGTTCTGTGACTGCCTGGGTTTGAGCAAGAGGCAGGGGAGAAATGAGGGGTCAAGGATGCCCCTCAGGATTCTGAGTATGAACCCGTGTTTGGGGTGGTGCCGTTTCCTGAGATGGGGAGGGACAGGAGGACCGGATTTGGGTTGTCAGATGGTTCAGAACACATGCCAAGACATTTTTTGTTCTCTCTGTTTAATCCCCCATCTGAGTGCTCAGAACCTTCTTTTTGTTTTGTTTTGTTTTTAAGGGTCTCGCCAGTGGCATATGGAAGTTCCCAGGCTAGGAGTTCTGGCAAGGCCGGATCCTTAACCCACTGAGAGAGGCCAGGGATCAAACCCACATCCTCATGGATACTAGTTGGGTTCATTACCACTGTGCCACAATGGGAACTCCTCAGAACCTTCCTGATTTACCACGTGGAGTCAGTGAAGAACAGTTTGAAATGACTTGCCATTCTAGGATACTTGATTCCAAGCTCCCAAACTCTTCTTGTTTGAAATTTCCAAAAGTAAAATGCAAATACAGAATTAGCTTCCATACATTAAAGTTTCACAAGGAAGGCATCAGCAGTGAGTGAAGGATTGCTCACTCTGGGCAGTGACTTCAACTACTTCCTGGCCTTCTAGCACCTTCCAGACACAGCAGAGGTGTGCACTACACTGCCTGCACCTTTTAAGCCCCATCCAGATAATCCCTGAATGGCATCGCTGAGGCATGCGGTCTCTGCCATGTAAGACATGTTTAAGAAAGGTTTAATTTTATCTGCTGCAGGGACTAACAAGATCTGCGGGGGATTAAATTAACTAAAACACGCTAAACTGTGATTCCTCTCTACTCACCCTCCTCCTCGGTGTTTTTGACCATGGAAGAGAATCAGGGGTCCCATATGGGTTGTGGCTTATTTTGTTTACCTGAGGTCTAGTTAGCATCTTTCACTGGATGCATCTTTTTGTTCACTTCTGTTTCCTAAGTGAGCTATTTCTCTTGCCAGTCTATGCATGTGGCATTATCTGATGTTGTAATGGAACATACTTTCCTCCTTATCATAAAGTACAGTGATAGTACATTGCAAGAGGGAACTATTTCAATAAACCATTAGAAGATTTTGGTTCCTGAATGCTGGTTTTTATTACTCCGAAGATAAGCTAATGGTGTAATCTGCCATCTTGTTAAAAGTACACACACATTCAAATAATTGTCAACCCCCAGACAGCTTAGAAAACGCACGTCCTCTTCCCTTCCTTATATCCTTATGCTTTTGTTTATGTGCACTGAAATTTGGTGAAAAACACAAACCACAGATCCAAGAAACATAATGAATTCCAAACAGAATGAAATAAATTAAGACACATCATGACAAAATCGAATGTCTTTGTGAACTAAAGGCAAAGAAAAGATATTGAAAGCAGCCAGAGACCCATTCCATATAGAGGAATACTGATTCAAGTGACTGTGGATTTTTCATATGAAACCACAGCTACAGAAAGGAGAAGCATGGCATTTTTCTACTGCTGAAATAATACAGAAATGGAAGGACAACCAGAAAATCTTCAAAAACATGGAAATTAAACAGCACACTTGGAAGTAATCCATGCGTCAAAGAGAAGTCTGAAAGGAAAAATTTTAAATTATATACAATTAAATGAAAATGAGGAGTTCCTGTTGTGGCGCAGTGGTTAACGGATCCGACTGGGAACCATGAGGTTGCAGGTTCGGTCCCTGCCCTTGCTCAGTGGGTTAACGATCCGGCGTTGCCGTGAGCTGTGGTGTAGGCCGCAGACGCGGCTCGGATCCCGCGTTGCTGTGGCTCTGGCGTAGGCCGGTGGCTGCAGCTCCGATTAGACCCCTAGCCTGGGAACCTCCATATGCTGCGGGAGCGGCCCAAGAAATAGCAACAACAACAACAGACAAAAAAAAAAAAAAAGAAAAGAAAATGAAAAGACAACACACCCACATATAAGGAATGCAGATAAAACAGGGAGTGCTAAGAGTGTTAACAAGCATGAGATGTTGCTATTAGACAAGAGGAAAGATCACAAATCAAAAACCTAAATTTTAGCCTCAAGAAACTAGAACAGGGAGTTCCCATTGTGACTCAGTGTATTAAGGACCCAATGTGGTTTCTGTGAGGATGCAGGTTTCATCCCTGGCCTCACTCAGTGGGTTAAGGATCCAGGGTTGCTGCAAGCTGTGGTATAGGTCACAGATGCAGCTTGGATCCGGTGTTGCCGTGGCTGTGACATAGACTGCAGCTGCAGCTCCTATTCGATCCCTGGCTCGGGAATTTCCATATGCTGCAGGCGTGGCCATAAAAAGAAAAGAAAACAAAACAAAACAAAAACTAGAACAGAGAAGAACAAAAAATAAACCCGAAGAGGTCAGAAGAAGGTAGTAATAAAAAATGGAAATCCCTAAAACTGAAAGTTGGAAAACAAGGAGAAAATCAATGCAAAAACCTGGTTCTTCAAAATAAATAAATAAATAAAAATTATAAACCTCTAGCAAGATCGACAAAAATAAAGAGACACAAATCACTAATATCAGGAATGAAATAGTGATATCACTACGGATCCTACAGCCATGAAAAGGGAAATTAAAGGACGACTGTGAACAACTTTATTCTCATATATTCAGCAACTTAGAAAAAGTGGAGCAATTCCTCAAAAACCTCAAGTAACTAAACTCAACCAATATGAAATAGGTAACTGAATAACCTTATTTCCTTTAAAGTAATTTAATTTAGAGTTAGAATATTACTGAAAAAGAATCCTTCATGTCCAGATGGTTCCATTGGAGAATTTTCCCAAACATTTAAAGAAAAACTAGCACCAAGTTTACATCATCTCTTCCAGAAAAAAGAAAAGGAGAAACTACTTCCCACTTCACTTTTTGAGGCAAATATTACTCTGATGCAAAAGCAGACCAAGATAGTAGAGAAAAGGAAAACTACAGAGTAACACTTTTCATGAACTTAGATATAAAAATCATCAAAAATATTAAACTGAATCCTATGATATATAGAATTATACAATGACCAAGCAGGATTTATTCCAAGTATATAAGGCTAGTTCAACAATCAAAATCCAATCACAATAATTCACCATGTCAACAAGCTAAAAAAGAAAAATCCTATGATTTTATCAATTGACAGGAAAAAAAAGCTTTGATAAAATTCAATACTCATTTATGATTAGAAAAAAAATGCAACAATTTAGGAATAAGGGGGAATTACCTCAACTTGGTAAAGAGCATTTACAAAAAACCTACAGTTCACCTTATACTTAAGGGTAAAATACTGAATGCCCTTTCTCTAAGATTGTAAATAAGTCAAGGAAAAGAAATAAAAGTATACAGTTGAAAAGGAAGAAGTAAAATTGCCTCTAGTTGTAGCTTACATAATGCCTTACGTTGAAAATTTCAAGGGACCTACGAATACTCCTAGAATTAAAAAATGAGTTCAGCAAGTTTACAAGATAGACATTCAATGCATAAAATTCAACTGCATTTCTATATATGAACAATGCACACATGGGGACCCAAATTAAAAACACAATACCATTTGCAATAGCGCCAAAGAAAATGAAATATGTATGTACACATTTTACAAAACATGTACAAGATATATGTCCTGAAAACCACAGAATGCTGGTGAAATAAACCAAATAAACCTTAAACAAAGGGAGAAATAGCCTATGTTCATGAATTAGAAGATTCAACATAGTAAAGATGCTAATTCTCTCCAAATTAGAATACAGGCCTAATGCACATCCTATTAAAAATTCCAGCAAGGTGTTTTTTTTGTTTGTTTGTTTGTTTTGTTTTTTGTAGACATATACAAGCTTACTCTAAAATTTATATGGAAAGGCACAGAACCTAGAAAAACTAAAACAATTTTGACAAACCAGAAAAAAAAAAATTGGGAGGGATCACTCACTACCCAATATGAAGGCTTGCTGTACAACAGCAACATCAAAGAATCACTGATCACAGATTATCATAACAAATATGATAATAAAAAGTCTGAAATACTGTGAGAATTACCAAAATATGACACAGAGACACAAAGTAAGAAAATGCTGTTGCAAAAATGGCACCATTAGACTTGCTTGATGCCATAAACCTTCCATTTGTAAAAAAACATGTATCTGTGAAGTGCAGTATGGCAAAGCTCAATAAGATGACATCCGCCTGTATTGTATATACACAGGGGTCAAGACTATTTTAACAGGAGAGAGCAACGGGCAAAGGACAGTGGAGATTTACAGCTGATGGGCAGGGCAAAGGAGTGGATGGAAAATTACTAAGAGGAACTTGGTTAGGTGTCAAAGATGGGGGTAACAGAGAGAAACTTGATTAGATATCAAGGGTGGGGACATTCTCAATAAACCAGTTTAACAGGATTTTTTTTTTTTTTCTAAAACTGGACTTTTCTGGCCAAGGATATAGACCAAGGATGAGGCCTGGGTTGAAGAAAGGACCAGAGGAGCCTGACTAAAGTTGGGTCAAGGTGGGAGTTCTCATCAATACTCTGTCCTTTTTTGTACTAGGAAAGTGTCCCTAACAAAGTTCCATTTGACTCAAGACTTAAAAGAGTGAGAAAGAGTTAGCCCGATGAAGAGAAGGGAAAGAATAGTCTAGGCGCAGAGGGAGAAAGTGCAAGAAAGAAGCAGCAGGAAATTCTTGATTCCATACATTCCCATTTGAGTCAGTATTTCTTCCTCTGAATGTTGCATGAGTCTCCGAGGTGGGGCAGACATACTGGACTCAGGAGTCAGGAACTTTGCTATGACTGCGTTAATAACTACTCAGTGGTTTCATGGAGCTTCTCTGGATATGAACTTCACCATTTAAGATAAATAACTTACTGGCATTTGGGGTGGGATCTTATTCTGGGGCCTGTACTCCACGTTGCAGGATATTTAGCATCACCGACCTCTGCTCAATTAGCACTGAGAGCATTGCTGACCTCTGCTCAATAAATACTGATAGCATTCTCCAAATGTTGTGAAAACCAGCAATGACCCCCTCTCATACACACTACCAGGTGTCCCCCCAAATTGGGGAGGAAGTGATCCCACTTTCTGCTGAAAATCACTGTGTAATCATCAGGATTCCTGCTAGCTCTCAATGATCTCATTCTATTCAAACTGGAAGTCCTTTCTGGAAGAACCAACCTCATCTTAACCCACTCTCCCTCATCCAAGCTTCCCCAGGATTTGAGCTTGTTTTAGTCAGTAGTTACCTGAAGTATTTATGTGTCACCTCAGGGTCCAGAGAATTATGTAGGTGGCTAAGTACTACCCCACATTCCTGAAAGTGGGTGAAAGAGAGAGAAAATTCCAACTCTTTCCTCTGGGAATGTCCTATATGAGCCATAATTAGGAATACCCTTTTGGTGCCTTGGTTAATAGAAAAAGAACAGGTAATAGCCCATCTATTTGTAGTAGGTGAGGATCAAAGCCAAAGAAAAAGTTTGAGATAGAACTTTCCAGAGCCTGAGCATTTAAATTTTTTTTTTTCCTTTTTAGAAATTAAACTGCTGGTCTTTCTAAGTAGTAAAAATCTCTGAGATTTTGTTAGGATAAATATAGGCAATGAAATCCTCCTAGAGCCAAATCCTGTCTTAAAATGTTGTATTTTCTCTTTGTGAGACTTTAAAATATATAAAGTATGTGTCTACATGCATATGTACTGCATTTTCTAAATTCTGTTCTGCTATTCAGAGTAGGATATTTTGGATCCGCATTAAACATAAATGTGTGTTGATGTTTTACTATATCTCCCACAGTGTAGCTACTGTTAAGTGGCAGCAATAAATAATAACCACTGGCTCTAATTGCTTAGAGAATTGCCAAGTGATAATCTGTGATGTAATTAAGTAAAGAAACCAATGCTGTCTTTAACCACCTCCATAAAATAATTCCCTAGAGAGGCATCAGAGCTTCCATGACTAAAGTTACCTTATAGGGCAAAATTAGCCCTCCAATTTTGCTGTCTTTCACACTGTCCCTGAGCTAGGAAATGTCAACCAATCCCTTTGTGGGTTTCGCTGTTGTTAAATAACCTACTTGGGGCCTATGTTTATTCTTTATGAACACTTCAAGAGTTACCTTCGGCTTTACTTTTGATTCCTAGAATTAAGCAGGGTGAAAACAAGGGCTTGTATTTTGACTGGGGTTCTTGGAGTATGGTATGGATGTTTCCAAGGCACTGGTTTATGACAAGGGTGCAAGGAGAGGGCACTGCCACTCTTCTGTCTCCTTGACCTGCCTGGATCGGGCTGGGGTGAAGCCCAGGGAGAGTGCACTTGGGCCCTCTTCTAGGAGAATTCTAGATGTTCCCACCTCTCTATTCTGACATGTCTGGTCCTACTAGTTAACTATTAAAGGCAGAGCATTCAAGCCCCAGCTGTCTTCTGTAATCTCCAAAGAAAATTTTTCTGCTGAAGTTAAGCACATGTTCAGTGCTGGAAGAAGTGGAGGAGGGATTTGAAAGAGGCTTTTCCCCTCTGGACCATGAAACATACTCTGGTTTCAGAAAGGTGATCGAGCTACTTGTCATTACTGCCATTTGTGAACCATTGCAAGCATTATAGGAGTTGTTCAAGACCAAAATTTCTTCCCATCACACTTGCGTTAGTGGTGCCCAAACTCAGAGACAGTATAAACCATGGTGAGGGTCTTCCTGAGTCTGAGAGCTGTGATGATCACCAGGGTCTTATACCTTCCTCTCCCTGGGAAGACTGAACAGTTAAAGAGTGATGGCTATATAGAGGGGTGCCTATCTCAAAACAAGCCAACAAGCTGTATTTCTGTCAGAGTGGATTATAAAACTATCCTAAATATACTATCTATGAAAATAAGCTTTTTTCCCCCTCATTACATAATGATTTCCTGTTGCTCTCTCCTTTTACTCTTTCATACCTTTGATTGCTTGCTGCTGTGTCAGTACCTTATGATTAAGAAGGCTAGAATTTTCCAAAGGGGAAAGGATAAACCAAATCTGAAAACTTCAATCACATTGCAGACTCTAAATTCAATCAGTCTATACTGACTCTTCTGATGTGAATTACCCACATGCTTCAGGATTGAGACCCCTCAGTTATAGCCTACTAATTTTAGAACCTTGGGACTTCTCTTGGTTTTCAGATCTGGCTATTCTGCCCGAAAACACTGATCCCTTTATTAAGTACAGAAGATTGGAGTTTTTATTGGAGGTTGGCAGTTTCATGAATTAATTAAAATTATAAGATGTTGTATACTTCCAGCTCAAGTCATAGGGGGGCCTTCCATGAAACACCACATCTACAGAGTTGTTTTGTTCATGCAGCATTTAATTAAATGTCTTGCCCATGATTATCAGAGTTTGTGATTTCAGAAAAGAACTTCTTGATTGCAAGAGTGATTGCAGTATAACACCCAGAGGGAAGGATCTCAGGAGGGGAAAACTCATTCAAAGCAATGTAGTATCATGGAATGGATGTTTTCCTAAAATGCCTTCTCATCTTATTGTCCAGCTTCATATCCTAAGAGTGATTTTACAGCTATAGGAGCCAGACAGTCTTAGAGGAAAGAATAATCCATTTCAAGTAGTGGCTAGTACATTGCCGTGAACTCCAAGCAAGATATGTAAATGTCAGCTGACATCTAAGTAAGAAGAGCAATGTAGCCATCTACACAAATTCACTCACTTCAGAGGAGACCTGCTGTTTGTGACCCCAGTTAGGCCGATATGACCATCGCTCCAAGTCTAGTACTAAGTGCTCTTGTGCATTTTTGAGACTCTTCCTAATTTTTACTCTTCTGAAGCTCTTCAGCCAAGGGAGTTACCAGAATAGACAAGCATGAAATTATTTTTTCATAGTTGTTTAGTAATAGATGGAGTGCTCATAACTCAATTCCATTGGGGTGATTTTTTTCTTCTTCTGCCTCTGCTCCCTATAGACTCTGGTCCAATCCCCATCTAGAGAGCTAATGAATAAACTTCTCCCTTGCTTGCATTTCAGCCTGTCTTAAAGTGGTGTTTTGGGACTAGTTATTTCCCAATGGGTGAAGAATCTTGTGGTATTCCAGCCTTCCTATCTGTAAACCTCCATCTAGCATTTTAAAAATTTCATTATTACTATTAATATTATTTGTCATTTTAGGGCCACACCTGCAAGTTCCCAGGCTAGAGGTCGAATTGGAGCTGCAGCTGCCAGCCTACACCACAGCCACAGAAATGAGGGATCAGGGATCTGAGCTGAGTCTGCAACCTATAACACAGCTCATGGCAACGCTGGAACCTTAACCCAGGGATTGGACCCATGTCCTCATGGATACTAGTCAGATTTGTTACCACTGAGCCACAATGGGAACTCTGTCTAGCATTTATTATTAACTGCTCTAGATTGTAATTTTCTTATTGTCTTCATTCATGTCCATTCTACCTTATGTGAAGGCAGCCATGGCCATATCCTAATACAAAATCAATCTTAAAGCTTAGTTTTCTTTCCAATTATTATATACATGGTACTTAGTAGCATATTATTCTATAAATATGAGCTGTGATGGAAAAAGTGCTTAAGGGACACACATCTGACATCACTGCCCCATCAATGAGCATAAGAGGAACTGAAGAGGAAGAAAATTTACCCACTGGTGCTTCCAGAGTGGGTTTTCTTTATTTTCAGTGTTTCAGAGCTTTCCATGGGTTAGTTTAACATGCTCGCCTTCATGCCTTTATTAAGAATCATTTGTTGTTCATCTACTATGTGTAGGTACCTATGGTTTACAGGAATTCAATGACAAATACTATATACTGCCAGCTCACAGTCTAGGTTAGAAAGGCAGGTGGTCTCTTCTTATGATGAGAACAGGAAATATTCCCTCTTGCAGACATGGTATCTGCTTATGGTGATATTTCATCATCTGAGTGGCATGAATGCAGACCCCACACAACCATGCCCTTTAAGGCACCCCCTTGACAGCCCTGATGTCAAGTCATATTAATGCTAATATTAACATTGTGTGTTGCTGTCCTGGGTCCTGATTCTTACTTTGTAAGAACTAGATACAACTTCAGCACCTCTGAGTCATTTGCGACCTAACAGAGTTCCTTTCATCCTTAATAGTACCACTGACCTTCCTCTCTCTCTCTCTCTCTTTTTTTTTTTTTTTTTTTGTCTTTTTAGTTATTTCTTGGGCCGCTCCCGTGGCATATGGAGGTTCCCAGGCTAGGGGTCGAATCGGAGCTGTAGCCACTGGCCTACGCCAGAGCCACAGCAACGCGGGATCCGAGCCACGTCTGCGACCTACACCACAGCTCACGGCAACGCCAGATCGTTAACCCACTGAGCAAGGGCAGGGACCGAACCCACAACCTCATGGTTCCTAGTCGGATTCGTTAACCACTGCGCCACGACGGGAACTCCCTTCCTCTCTTTACACCCACATCTAATCTGTAACTAAGTCCTGGGTACTGTCCCTCATAGTTCTTCTCATGCCTCTATCGTTGCCATTCAGCTCTCGTTTACTCTACTGCAATTGCCTCCTCTAAATTGGACTCTGGGTCTCCAGCTCTTAACTCTATCCACGTAATCCCAGTTACCAATTCAAATCTTCCTAAAGCAGAGCTGCTCCTGGTTCCTTCCTCTCCATAAATAGTCAGTAGTTCTCCCAGCAAAGAGAATGAAAATGGATCATGATTCTAACCTTATTTCTACCTTCCTTTTCAGTTGTTCCAATGGCACAGGCAAACTTGTCATGGCTCCTGATACAATAGTCTCTAGGCTCTCAGATCTTACTGTTTCTGTGGCTCCTTCTTCCCTTTTCCTTGTGTGTCTATTGTCCACACCTTAAGATTGCTCACAGCCCAGTTGAAGATGTTCCAAAAACCCCAGCCATAAGTGATCTCTCCCTATGACTCCCGAGCACCTTCCTATTACTTTCTACCTGCTGTCATAGTCACTTGTGTGATAAAGAAAACCAATATGACTGACCATCAGCTCTTTCTATGGATTAGAATGAGTCAGCTGTTATGGCTTTGTGTATATTATCTCACTTTATCATTACCAGTGAGGTAGGTGCTATGATCCTGTTTCTACAGATGAGCAAACTAAACCACAGAGAGTTTAAGTAACTTGCTAAACTTACACAGACCAGCAGGCATCTGAATCAGAGTCTCCTAACTCTAAATCGTATGCTTTTAATAACTATGCTTCACTGCCTCCCATGTACATATTTTTTAAGGTCATCTACTAATTTCTATCTACTAGAAGAAAAATTTTAAAAAATCCTTTAGCTTACATATTTTCTACAAAGTAAAATTTTGCCATTATCTTTGAAAAAAATGCCTACTGATTCCTGATCCAGTTCTAGGTATGTCAAAACTTTTAAAAGAAAACAATGAATGATGAGAAATTTCATCAGCTGTTGAGGTGAAGATAGATGCATTTGATGTTAATTTCATTCTCTTCCATTCTTGGGAGAGGTTAGAGGCACTTGGCTCAAATGCGGCAAAATATTGGTTTTATTTATTCAAACCGTCTTTTTATTTAAAACAAAAAAGCCTGAATAGAGGTGATTCTAAAGGATGAATTTATTTTTATGTGTACACACACACAAATAATTTATACACTTGCTCACCACAGAAACACAAACAAGGAAAAACCCTGGTAGACTGGAATTTGAGAACTTAGTTTCACTGTCATTTTATGGGTGGATATGAGTAGTTTGCATTCTTGTGTCTACAGCCAGAGATGGATAAGCCTGTCAGGACTGATGTATAAAGAAACAATCTCTTATCTACATGTCTTAGTTGAGTGAGAGAACACTTTCTTCACCATTTTCATCACTATTTTCTTTACACTAGTTCAAACGCAGAGCCCTTTGTGGTCTGTCCTCCATAAGCAAATGGTTGAGAGTTGGAGGTGAGATGGGGCTCCTTCCCTTCCCCTCTCTCCCTCCCTTCCTTCCTTCCCTCCTTTTTCTTTCTTTCCTCCTCCTTCTTTTCTTTTCTGCTTTCTCTTCCTTTTCTTTCTTTCTCCTGTTAATTCATAGGAGCTTCACCAAACCATATGAGGCAAAGTTAAATCCTAGGCTTCTGTTCTTTGGGTGACCACCTCTGCTAAGAAAAATAATTAACTAATTTGACTTTCCAGTTAACAGTCAGGGTGATAAAATTAAGATTAAGGTCTTGCAAATATTAATTCTACCACAGCAAAGCTAAACATTTTTGTTAACCTCTTCCTTGACCTAATAGTTTCAGTACATGATTTTTTTTTTTACTTTTCCTTGATTATCTCATTGAGAAATAGAGATTCGTTTGCCCAGACACACAGAGACCATCCAGCTAAAACTTGATTCACAAGTGAATTATTAGAGCCCATTTAGGAAGATATATCAAACAGAAATCCCATTCCAGGCCATTTCTTTAAAGACCCTCAGCCTTGAAAGAGGATAAAATAGGTTCACCTAGACAGAACACAATGGAATTTTGTACATTTCCCATTAGCATATCACCATCTCCACCATGAAAGTAGTGTAACCAAAGCTATCTCTATATTCCGTGCAAGTACAAATACTGCCTCCTACTGGAATGGATTTTCCAACTCACAAAGGGCCTTTACACATATCATTTTGTACAACCTTTGCAACAGCCCATGGAGAAAAGTCCAGCAAGGGGTAACTGCCTGTCCCTGGAGAAACAGGCAGTTACCCCCTAATGGACTAATATATACAGAGCTGCATGGCAAAGCCATGATGTCAAGCCCTTGAGGACAGGCCCTTTGCTGTTTTTACTAAGAGGGTTCTTCCTTTGTCCAGAGGCCAAAATATATCAGAAGAGTTGCAGAAGGAGCCTGTGTCTCTCTCCACGTGGGCTTGGGTTTCATTATCAGGTAAGAGGCAAAGCACACTCAGTAATGTGAGAGTCATGCCTTAGTTATTTTAGTAATTAACTTTGAAAGAACCTTCAAATGGGATGAAGAGATAAAGAAGCATGTGCAGATGCAATGTTTCTGTACCTGTAAATATATATTTGGTGGCAAACTATCCGCACAACTACTTTCTGGGTTAAGGAGGACCCTAAAAATCCCTGAGAAAAAAAATCATAAACACTTAATGATACTGAGTATGAAGTTAAGAGGTTTCAAGACAGAACTGGCCAAAAGAACTTTAACTACTAATATTAACAGACTTCTTGCCGTTTTATGCAGAAAAATTATCATAGAAGTATGCCTGTGATTTCAGAATTGACTAAAAGGCTTCCCACTGCTTTTTTCTGAGTAATAGTGTCATTAGCAACCACATCATATCTTTAGATGATTATCTGATCATCCAGCATCTTTTTTCTTATGAGTCTAGCCCTGAGATCCAGGTTCTAAAATATCCATTAAAAATTCAAGGCATAAAGAAGTCACTTCTTGAAACTTAAATATCTTCTCATACATAAGACACTATTTTCCATCTCATTTGTATTATGCTGTTGGCTTAGATTTTAAAGTCTCGGGTAGCAATGTTGGATGCTCAACTCACAAAAACAACAGCAGAACTACTAATGGGCCACTTTTCATAATCTCTAATTGCTCACCATATAATAATGAACCCCCTGTAGATAAACCATTAATAAGTCCTAATTGAAATAAAATTATCCTTTTTTTGAGAAAAGTTTTTTTTTTATATTGCATTGGCAATCTGCAATTCACATAGTGCTTTCACATACATTTTCACACTTGAGCTTTTAATTATCAAACTAAAACTGATATAGTCCATGGCTAACTATATAAATGCTATGCAGATGATAGAAAAGGACTGAGGAAATGTAAATACCCATTTGTCAGCTGTTAGTTTATTTCAATAGAAATGCTAACCTGCTCTGATAGAATTGTGCTTACAGGCAACACAGAAAATAATTCCCCCCCTCCCGTTTATTAAACAATGTGTAAGTCTAAATGAATTGGCAGAATGAAGAAATTCTGGAAATGTCTTCTTCTGTCCTCATTTCCACAATTTTCATGAAGTTCCTGAATTTTTTGAGTTTTTTTTGTCTTTTTGTCTTTTTCAGGGCCACACCTGTGGCAGATGGAGGTTCCCAGGCTAGGGGTCGAATCAGAGCTGTAGCCACCGGCCTATGCCACAGCCACAGCAACACGGGATCGGAGCCACGTCTGCAACCTACACCACAGCTCACGGCAATACCAGATGCTTGACCCATTGAGCGAGGCCAGGGATCAAACTTGCATCCTCATGGAATGCTAGTCAGGTTCATTAACCACTGAGCCGCAACGGGAACTCCCTGAATTGTTTACAACCATCTTGATTTGTTTAGAAACTTGTTAGAAGATTCATGGAAACTTATCATAGCAGATTAGAAACTCTAGCAAGCACTTTCAAATAATAAACTATTTACTTAGAACAGTTTTAGATTTACAAAATCATTGTGAAGAGAGTACAGAATGTTTCCCTATTCCTTGCTTTGAGTTTTCCTTATTATTCATATATTACATTAGCATAGTATGTTTATTACAGCTAATGAACCAACATGATACATAATTATTCGCTAAAGGCTATGCCTTATTAACATTTCTTAGTTTTTACCTAATATCCTTTTTCGTCCCTAGGATCCCATCCAAAAGACCACATTACATTTAGTTTTCACATCTCCTTAGGCTCACCTTGACTGTGACAGTTTCTCAGACTTTCCTTGGTTTTTTATGAATTTGACAGTTTCATAAATTTATGCTAATTTTTCTGCATAAAACAGCAAGAAGTCTGTTAATATTAGTAGTTAAAGTTCTTTTGGCCAGTTCTATCTTGAAACCTCTTAACTTCATATGAATTCTTATGAATTTGAGTTCAGGTACTCAAAATACCTGAGTACTGGTTAGGTATTTTGTAGAATGTCTAATGTCTAATGTAGAATGTCATATATTTTCCTCTTGATTAATCTGGGGTTATAATTTTTTTGGAGGAAGATCGAAGAGGTAAAGTGTGCTTTTATCACAGTCTCGAGGGTGATAAAATGATCGTGATTTTTTTATCATGATTTTCCCTTCCTTGATGTTGATCCTAATCACCTGCAGACACCTGTCTGGTTTCTCTAAAGTTCCTCTTTCTACCTGCCATCCTTTCCACACTGTACTCTCTGGAAGGCAGTCACTATGCTTAGCCCACACCTAAGGAAGCTAAGCTACTTTGAGGAGCTATGTAAATTATTTGGTGTTTTAAATTATAAAAAAGCCAAGAGGATTTCACAATTCAACGGTCATGAAGAAGAAGGAGGAAAAAATTGAGGAAATCCATTTAAAGAAGTCAAGAAGTAGGGAATTCAAGCTAATGATCAGCTAAGGTATGAGGTGGGGTCAAACTTACCAACAAGGACTTCAGACACAGTGCATTCAGTTCTTTGCTGCCCACCCAGTTCCTCTGGAAGAGGGAAGTATTCAAACATTTGGAAACTATAGCAAATTCCAAAATTCTTATACCTTTCTGCTGGGATCATCCCATGAGAATAATACTGCATTCACTGCAAATGGCTTGCATTTGATTCTGGTCTTGAAAATGCATAAAATGTTTTTCATGTTTCTGGGACTCATTGTCTTTTCTTGGTTGTGACTACAAGTGGAACTGTGATGGAAGAGGTGCTAATTAAACTTAAAAGTTTCTTCACAGCAAAGGAAACCCTAAACAAAACGAAAAGACAACCCACAGAATGGGAGAAAATCTATGCAAGTGAATCGACTGACAAGGGATTAATCTCCAAAATTTATAAACACCTTCTGTAGCTCAATACCAAAAAAAACAAACAACCCCATCAAAAAATGGGCAGAAGATCTAAACAGACAATTCTCCAAAGAAGACATACAGAGGGCCAAAAAACACATAAAAAGATGTTCAACATCACTCATTATTAGAGAAATGCAAATCAAAACCACGATGAGGTACCATCTAACACCAGCCAGAATGGCCATCATCAAAAAGTCTACAAACAATAAGTGCTGGAGAGGGTGTGGAGAAAAAGGAACCCTAGTACACTATTGGTGGGACTGTAAATTGGTACAAACACTGTGGAAAACAGTATGGAGTTCCTCAGAAAATTAAACATAGAACTACCATTTGATCCAGCAATCCCACTCCTGGGCATCTACCCAGAGAAAACCATGACTTGCAAAGACACATGTACTCCAATGTTCATTGCAGCACTATTTGCAATAGCCAAGACATGGAAACAACCTAAATGTCCATTGACAGAGGAATGGATAAAGAAGAAGCAGTACATATACACAATGGAATATTACTCAGCCATTAAAAGGAAAGAAATACTGGCATTTTTAGCAACATGGATGGACCTAGAAATTATCATGCTAAGAGAAGTCAGTCAGACAATGAGACACCAACATCAAATGCTTTCACTGACATGTGGAATCTGAAAAAAGGATAGAATGAACTTTGCAGAACCGACACTGACTCACAGACTTTGAAAAACTTATGGTCTCCAAAAGAGACAGTTTGGGGGGTGGGGAGATGCGCTGGGGTTGTGGGTTGGAAATCCTATAAAATTGAATTGTGATGATCATTGTACAACTATAAATGTAATAAATCCACTGAGTAATAAAAAAAAAGCATTAAAAAAAAGGAAGAGGTGTTAGCCCTCACTTACATGGGAGTAAAATGAGGTAGCAATTTAGTGATCTGCCAAAGATCTACATAATCAATGATTTCTATCTTCACCATTCATTGAAAAGGGCTATCTCAAAACTCCCCAAAGAGTTGTTTTGTTGTCAAATACAAGAGCCTTTTCTATTTCCTTATTCTCCTTGATCTTTCTGTTGCATTTGACTTGGTTAAATGACCCGCTGGTATTGGATAGCTATTAATTTGTAACAAACTATCCCAAAGCTCAGTGGCTTAAAAAAGCAATCATTTATGATTACTCACATTTCTGCAGGGAAGCTAGAGTTTGTCTAGGCTGGGTTCAGCTGGGCGGCTCTGCTTGGTATGAGGATCTGCAGGTTGACTGGGAAATCATCCTTCTCTTCAGTCTAGCCATCTAGCTGTGATTTTTTGTTTGTTTGTTTGTTTCAACCAGGGCAACTGCAGAAAGCAAGAGAATAAGTAGTAAATCCAAGGTCTTTTAACAGCTGGTGGACTGTCATTTCTGTCCCATACTGTCAGTTAAAGCAAGTCATCTGGCCAGGGTGAGAAATACATCTATCATCAATGAATACATCTATCATCAATGAAGTCAACACAGAGCTAGTGTGTGAATACTCAGATAAGTGAAGAACTGGGGTTGGCAATGCAGTAATGCAAACTATCATATCATTACTTCTTGAAATACTCACTTCTTTTAAAAAAGTTACTATCTTGATCATCTTTAATTTCCTTAATTCTTCTTCCTTCAACCTCAGTACTGCAGGTAAACTTTAGATAAAGCTTAGCTTTTCTAAGTTTCCTGATTCCCCTCCACGTGGGTACTCTTCCTAAGAAAGCTAATACAGGATCAGACTCTCTAATTTCCTAATGGAGAACTTCTACATTTTCCTTTGGAATTGCCTAAACTCACAATCTGTGGTCTCATGTGCCACTTAAATCGATGTTTATTCCCAATGCAAAGCTGTATCTCTAAGTAAGACTTAGGTCTTTAGATCATGTTTGATATGAATGCAAAAACAAAAGTCAAACAAAGCCCTAATGAAAACTTGCCCTATTTTAGCAGGGATTTGACATCTCTCAAATTTAGAAGAGAACATATATAAAAGAAAATGATAATAACAGTATTAAAAAACCACTTCTTATGAGAAGTGGTTAAAGTTACTAGTATTTTTTTAATCCAGAGATTATATAGGGTGTCATGACTTAGATAATTGTAAGTGTATGGTGTAGGAGAACCTGAGGTTTTTTCTTGGTGGCAGAATTACACACAATGAGTGGATTTGGGGAAAGAAAATTTTTGCTTGATAGAAGGAAGACATTTTTAGTAAGAAGAACTGCACAGAAACAGAACGGGCTGGTATTTTTATTTTTTACACCTGTCTCTCCTCTCTCCTGAAATGTCTTGCTCTTTTTCCCACTTATCCCCAAATCCTACTCATCCTCCAAGTCTTATCCCAAGTGTTCATCCCTCTATAAACTCTTCCTAACTACTCAACTTTTACTGGTTCCTTTCAACTCATATGGCTAATCTCTTACTCTATCCCAATTTAATTAAGGGCTCTTTGAAAGCAGAAATATGACATACTATTTTATAACTTCAAGTATTAAACACAGCTCTGAGCTTATAATAGACATGGAGTAAATTCTTACTGGTTTTTTGTTTGGTCTTTGTTTTATTGAAGTATGGCTGATTTACAATATAGTGTTAGTTTCAGTTGTACCACACTGTAAAATGGCTTGGGGTTTTTTTGCAGATTATATTCCATTATAGGTTATTACAAGATATTGGGTATAATTCCTTGTGCTATACAGTAAATCCTTGATGTGTATCTATTTTATGTGTATTAGTTGGCAGATGTGAATTCCATATTTGAGCACATATTTTCTGATTTCCAATCTGGAATCATCAGACTTGGTTAGAATTTGAAAGAGATTGAAATGCTCAGGAATCTGATCATTTCATCTGATTTCACAAGAGGATACAACTTCTGATTTTAATGACAGCCTGAAGGAGGTAACAGATTTTGCCATTGTTTGACATACAAGCTTATATTTTTCTACTTATATTTTCCAAACAAAACATAATACTGAATTCAGATATCTTTTAAGATCTTAAATTTATAGCTCAGAAATTTGCTGGCAGAATTAGCAAAATTAATGTGCTATCCGTTCTTTGTGTCTGAAAATCATTTAAAACAAAAATAAACTGGTGACTAGGAATAAATGATGTGGAAGGATACAAACAACACTAGAGAACTCTCACTCTGGTTTGTATTCAGGTCTACCTGTTGTCATGGTTACCAGTGTACTCCAAGTGATTTCCTTCCTGAATCACATTCTGCAAACCTTCAATGAAAATAAGCTATTCTTCTTGCTTTATTTTCCTCTACCCGTGAATTGAGGCTAAAAAATAGCATCAATTGCACAGTTGTTTTTACATTTTGAGCAAGATTTTAAACATACAAAAGGAGTAAGAGGCTAAATCAAAACAAGTGCCTCTGATTAAGGTCTTACCTCATTGTTCAGCAATGATTCACTAAGTAGCTAGGTATTGGGGACACAAGTATGGTTATGGTCCAGAAGGGAGAGACAAATAAGGGATGCATTTCAGTGAAATGTAATCAGTGCTATGATGGAATCAGAGAATAGAAACCCATGGAAGCACAAAAGAGAGACCCCCCCCCCCATAAAGTTTAGGTTTCTGGTGCAGCCAGATCAAAGGGTAGTTCCATCCTGTGATTCCTGGGAAGTTTATAAAACGCATTTTCAGTCACCTTGGGTAGAGGGCATTGGTGTTACCCTGCAGGCTGGGCTCACTGAGCAATGGAGTGTGATGGCCAGTGCTTTATACACAAAGTCCTAGCCCCTGCTAATATTCACACACAGCCTCTCCTTTCTGCTTTGGCTATAGGAACTCCTTCACAGACATCCTCCGTGCCATCCTGCTGTCACTGGAAGTCCTTATTGAAGATCCAGAGCTTCAGATAAATGGTTTCATTTTAATTATAGACTGGAGTAATTTTTCCTTCAAACAAGCCTCCAAACTGACACCTTCAATCCTCAAACTGGCCATTGAAGGGCTGCAGGTATGTTCAATGAATGCACAATATGAAACTGTACATGACCGTGTACTTTTTTCCAATCGCAGCCAAAGTCATATTTGTGTTTGAGAATGGAAAAAGAAAACTTCAATAGAATCCACCTGCAAATACTCCGTATTTTGCCACAGCCCGAGTTTAGCTGTTTTTAAAAATTAGCTTCCATTTTCATTAACAACTCTAAATTACTGTTGCCAAGGGCACAAATTACCTACTGTAGCAATTATGAACAAAGCTTGGAGACGTTTACCCAAATCCATCTGAGGGTTCACAAAAATTAAAACTAGGAAACATCTGCTTTATGAGCACGTTCTTATGGTGCAGAGGCATGGGGACTTTCCAGGGTTTTCGGAAGCATCTTTGCACAGGAAATTGCACCCTGTGGGACCTTACTTCCCAGAAAGTGATGTGTTGAGGTATTTGTACTAAGGTAGATCAAGTCAGTGCAAACAAAGGAAGTAGCTGAAACTCTACTTCCTGTCTGCATGACCAGTTATCAGGACTCAGGGGAAGGGGCTTCTGTGCTGTGTACAGGTTCTAGTAGACAGTACCTGGACTCCCTTCTACTTTTAAGGACCAGTAATTCTGTGAAAAGTAACAAACTTAGGGAGTTCCTGTCATGGCTCAGTGGTTAACAAACCCGACTAGTATCCGTGAGGATGTGGGTTTGATTCCTGGCCTTGTTCAGTGGGTTAAGGATCTGGCATTGCCATGAGCTGTGGTGTAGGTCGCAGATGTGGCTTGGATCCCTCGTTGCTGTGGCTGTGGCGTAGGCCAGCAGCTGTAGCTCCAATTTGACCCCTAGCCTGGGAACTTCCATTTGCCATGGGTGAGGCCCTAAAGAAAACAAAAGACAAAAAAAAAAAAAAAAAGTAACAAACTCAGAGGGGCAATGCTACTGATTTCCTGGTGACACATTATTACTGTACAAAAGAAAAGGCACAGTTCAGGAAGATTCAGGATCAGCATAGATAAAATTATGTTCATTCCTCTTCGTGTAGGAAGATTGACTCAACAGGGTGACTCTCCTCCCAGTAGATGGCAGTTACCTGCAGCTAGGTGGACAGCAAAATATTTGTTAGTTCTCAGATCAAGCAGCCAGGACTTCTACTCTTCTAAGTACAAGACGAAGAAACCCACTTCAATCACCCAGAATATTCCAGTGTTAATGAGTAATTGATGGGCCTGTTTCTTAAACTGTGGCTGATTCTCATTTGGCTCCCAGCAGATATGTAGCACATATTGGGCCTCTAATAAACTTATGTTTTTGATTGGATCATATTGTATTGAGAGGGTTTCTTCTTCCAAGAGGAGGAGAAGTAGAGCAGGCATTTCAGAAGAAGAACCAGCACACACTGTTCCAAGAATGCCACCTTACCCTTGGTAGCTACATCATGCAGTGTACTGGGGGCACATTTTAAAAGTTGCTTTTGCATTTAAAAATGTCTTGCCTGCCTGCCTTAAAAATCTCAATCATAGACTTATACAGCCTTTTCTGTCAGTGAGTTTCTCTTAGCTCTTTTTTTCCTCCAACCTCCTCTCATCTAAGTCTCCGAACATCTGATCTCTCTCTCCTTAAAGCTTTTATCAAAGGGAGTTTTAAAGTAAGCAGCAAGGTTTATTTCGTGCCCTATAATTATGCTGGCCAGAGCACCAGGATTTTCTATGGTAGTATAAGCTTCATGTAATTTTATCTTTCTAAAAAGAGATAATTCATTACATGTGCAAGTAGCTCTGATTCAAGGTCTACGTATTTATAAGATTTTTCATAAATTCGGAAGAAAAAATGTACTTTTTTTCCCAACCCTGTGTTCAATTTTTCTTTCTGAAATTGTGTGGATTACGTAACATGTCTCTTGCTGACTTAGGCTGATGTGGGTCTTAGTTAATGCATGTGAGTGTGTTTTAAAAGGTAAAGCTGTACATAAGTTTGTCATTGATTTTTACAAGAAATACTAGATGACCTTTTGCGGGGCAAGGTGCATTCTATCTGGGTCTACCAGGGTCCAGGACGAATTCCACAATGTCCTTTAGCTCTGGTTAAAGAACAGCCTCTCCTAGGAGAAGAGGGGATGCATGAGGTCGGGGTCAGTGTGGAGAAAAGGTACTTCCTCCCATCATCTCACAGAGCAATGACCTGGACCCTCTGTTACTAAACAAGGTAGATGCCCTTGACTGTGGGAAAGTTTGGAGTCAGGCTGTCTGGACTGGGATGCAGCTTTTCCTGCAAATTCTGCCTGCCCAGACCCCAAAGAACTGAGGACTCTTAGAAAGGTGCAGTCCCTCCTGCCGGGAGAAGGAAGCCAGTGACCCCAGAAGAAGAAGAGCTAGGTCGAAGCCTCCATCCGGGACACAGGGTCCTTACACTACCTAGGTCCTTGCACTACCTAGGTCTTTGTACTACCTAGCTTGTTGGCTTGGCTCTTGCCTCACAGTGGGTAGTCAGCTCTGGCCAGCCACTAGCCACTACTTGCTCCAGACCATCCTCTCTCAAGCTTTGGGGGCATTCAGATACAGTCATCCTTCTGCCAGCTCTCCCGGGGATCTTTCTTCACTTCAGGGATTGTTCCCATTCACAGTGTCACAATTAACCCCTTGTGGCCTCCAAAAGAGCCCTACCTGATTTCATGCCTTCATGGTCACACTACAGTACAAGGAAGATCCCATTTAAGTCTCCCTTTGTTAGCCATGAAAGTTTAAGACAAATTCCATGCCTCCACTGGCACAGGTGAAGGCACAGACTTTACTGGAGAAAGGGACAGCGTCAGCAGGAGAAGAGAAGCCACCTTTAGGGAGTGTCTTGTAGACTTGCAGGGGACTGCAGGTGAGGGAGACCCTATGTTCCAGTCTAGGGATCTTGCCCTGTCTGCCATCCTGCCTTTTGTAGGTGGAAGTGAGAAAGTAGCTTCATCAGGGGGAACAATCAGACCACTTTTGTGCCAGGCCATCTGGTGTGGGGTTTCAGCTGTTCATGGGCATTGTCGAGGACTACTCACTGATCAACTCCTGGAGAATTTGGGACCCTGAAACATGACAGCTCCCCTCTCTCCAACATGCATAGACAATACAACACCTCCTGCAGGTAGAAGGGGGTGAGGGGTTCAGGGAGTGAGAATTTAGAACCATTTTTGGTCAGTCCTGCACCTGTATCACAACCTAGTTTTGGAACCCTGAGTTTCAGCCCTGTTACCTCTGTTCATAGTTCTTCATAAGGAAGGTTGTTCAATGAGACCCTCAATCACTAACTGCTGCAGGTTGGGTTCTCTGAGGAGCAGATTCTGACACAGGGATTAACATGCAGGAGATTTATTGGGGACTGTTCTTGGGGTTAATGCCTGTAGGAGGGAAGCCATGAAGAACGTTTGGCAGCAGAAGTTAAGCTGGGATTCAGTCATTTCCAGTGAAAGTCTCAGGTGTTCTAAAATGGAGATGACCCTTCAGAGTTGTCCCTGATTGGGGCCAAGGGACTGGACTTTTTTTTCTCATATTGTCCAATCACTGGTGCAGGCTGCCCTGAGAAGTGGTTGTGAGTTTGGACAAATGGCTCTCTTCAACCTGGGGCCCCAGAGGGCATTACGATCTGCGAACTTTCTCCTGGCAGCACCTCAAGCAGGTGGGGAATAAATCCTTGGTCCTAAAGGGGGCTGGCAACATGTCAGAATATCTACCACAATAAGCAAAGATCCTTGGAATATCCTGTAATGTAATGTCAAGGAGCTTCCTTTATTTATTTATTTATTTATTTATTTATTTATTTATTTATTTATTTCGGTCTTTTTGCCTTTTTCTAGGGCCGCTCCCACGGCATATGGAGGTTCTCAGGCTAGGGGTCTAATCGGAGCTGTAGCCACTGGCTTACACCAGAGCCACAGCAATGCAGGATCCGAGCTGCGTCTGTGACCTACACCACAGCTCACGGCAACACTGGATCCTTAACCCACTGAGCAAGGTCAAGGATCGAACCCTTAACCTCATGGTTCCTAGTCAGATTCGTTAACCACTGAGCCACGATGGGATCTCCGGAGCTTCCTTTATTTTGAATCTGGATGTTTAACTGTTTTTTTCCCTCTTGGCTCCATACAGTTCCAATTATCCCCAAAGTAGAGGTGGTAGCTGGTAACATAGAGGTAATGGGCACTGGACTAGCAACGTAGTGACAGTCTGTTTGGGTCTACCTGTTGTATTTCTGTGATTTCAAAGGCAATTATAAGTTAGTAGAAGGAAGGAAATAATAAAGATTAGACTAAAAACAAATTCAAAAGAGACCAAAAATAGAAAAGACCAAAGAAACTAAGGCTTGGATTTTTTTTTTTTTAAAGATCAACAAAATTGATAAGCCCCTAGTCAGACTCATAAATTAAAAAAGAGATAAGGCTCAAATAAAATTAGAAATGAAAGCGAAGAAATTACAGTATTACAGAAATACAAACAATGATAAGAGAACACTATGAACAGTTATAAACTAACAAATTAGACAACCTAGAAGAAATGATTAAATTCCTAAAAAGATATAATCTTTCGAGACCAAATTAGGAAGAAATAGAAAATATGAACAGACTGATTATTAATAATGAAATTAAATCAGTGACCCCCAAAAAATCCCAACAAGCAAAAGCCCAGGACCAGACAGCTTCATAAGGGAATTCTACCAAACATTTAAAGAAGCGTTAATACTTATCATCTTCAAACTATTCCAAAAAATTGAACGGGAGGGAACCTCCAAACTTGTTCTACAAGACCAGCATAACCAAAACCAGACAAGGAGAAATGAACAAATATAACAAAACAGAAACAGATGTATAGATATAAACTAGTGTTTACCAGAAGGGAGAGGGTGGGAGAGGGATAAAACATGTGAAGGGGATTAAGACATACAAACTACCAGTTATAAAATAAATAAGATACAAGGATATAATATATGGCACAGAGAATATAGCTATTTTATAAAAACTTTGTATAGCATGTGATTTATAAAAGCATCTAATCACTATGTTGTATACCTAAAACTAATATAATACTGTAAGTCAACTGTACTTCAATTTACATTTGTAATAAAATAAAAGGCAAATACACACACACACACACACACACACACACACAGAGCTAATCTTTGATAAAGGAGCAAATGGAACAAAGATATCCTTTTCAACAAATAGTGCTAGAACAACTAGACAGCTACATGCCAAAAAACAAATCTAGACACAGAACCTATATCCTTCACAAAAATTATCTCAAAATGTATCACAGGCCTCAATGTAAAATGCAAAACTAAAGTTCTAGAAGATAAGGTAGGAGAACATCTATAAGACCTTGGTTATGGTGATGACTTTTTAGATACGAGACCAAAGGCACAATCTATGAAAGAAGTAACTAATGGGCTGAACTTCATTAAAATTAAAAATTCCTGCTCTTCGAAAGACAATGTAAAGAGAATAAGAAGAAAAGCCACAGACTGGGAGAAAATATTAGCAAAAGACACATTTGATTACAGACTGTTAACCAAAATATACAAATAAGAAAACAAATAATCCAATTTAAAAATGGACTAAAGACCTTAAGGTAAGCAAATAAGCATATGAAAAGATGCTCCAGAGCATATGTCATCAGGGAAATGCAAATTAAAACAACAACAGAATACCACTACATGCCTATTAGAATGGCCAAAATCTGGAACACTGACAATACCAAATCCTGGTAAGAATGTGGAGCAAGAGGAGCCCCCATTCATCACTGATGGAAATGCAAAATGGTACAGCCACTTGGAAAGATAGTTTGATGGTTTCTTCCAAAACTAAACATAATTTTATCATTTATGACCCAGCAATTGCACTCCTTGGTATTTACTCAAAGGATTTGAAAACTTACGATTATAGTAGCTTATTCATAACTGACAAAACTTGGAAAAAACCAAGATGCCCTTCAGTAGGTGAATGGCTAAATAAAGTATCATGCATCAAGATAATGGAATATTATTCAGTGCTAAAAGAAATGAGCTACCAAACCATGAAGGAAAATTAAATGAATATTGCTAAGTGAAAGAAGCTAATCTGAAAAGGCTACATACTGTTTGATTCCAAATAGAGGACATTCTGTAAAAGACAAAACTATGGGGGCAGGAAAAAGATCAGTGATGACTAAAGGTTGTGGGCACGGCAAGGAGAGATGAACAGGTACAGCATAGAGGATATATGATACCATAGATACCATAATGATTGATATTTGTCATTATAGTTTGTCCACATTCATGGAATATACTGCACCAAGAATGAACCATAATGTAAACTATGGACTTTGGTGGTTATTATGAGTTGATGGAGGTTCATCAGTTGTAATCAAGGTACCACTCTGGTGGGAGTTGTTGATAATGGGGGAGACTACACATGTGTGGGAACATGGGATATGTGGGAAATTTCTATCCCTTCCCCTCAGTTTTGCCATGAACCTAAAACTGCTCTAAAAAATAAAGTCTTAATGGAAAAAAGGGGGTAATTATAGTGCCCCTGACAAATAATCCTCAAAAAATGGGATATTCACAGAACTTTGGTTATGTACGTCATAGGCTGAATTAATGAGTTATAATAATAGTCATGTATAAGACTGTTCTTTAAGAGGTCATCAGATTTTTATATAAAAAGTTACTCTGGATCACCCAGTCATGAAATTCTAATAGTGTATAGAGTATATATGCCTCCTCTGAGAACTGTGGGATATATCATTGGGATATGTCAATATTAAGTTGTCTCAGTTATATAAATATTCTGTGAACATTAGTTCAAAAAGCTTTAGTTAAATACTAATTTTGAAAATGCCTGTAAATCGTTTTTTCTCAGTCTGTTTGATCTCTTAAATGTGGTCAATGTCTAAAAGAGCCATTGTATCTGTTCATTACAACTTGTTTGAATTTTAATTAAAGTAACATTTATGCCATCATTTTAATATAGCAGAGCATTATTCTCAATTCTCTTGGGGAATTCTGGCAGAATGAACAGCACACTGAAATCCTGTTCCTGAGTTTTGCAATGTTTCCAGAATCAATTTTTGTAATGATTTCTGCCGCCCAACTATTACAATACACACACGGCATTTATCAAAGTTCAGCCAACCCATATACTTAAAAGAGTTTACTGTGCTAAAATGTCTTACTTAGGAAGAGTTTTAGCCTTTTGTCCTGTGGGCTACTTACAAAATATCTGATTCTCTAAGGACCCAGGCATTTGTTAAGGCTTTACAGAAGCTTACTTCCACTCAGCAGAGGAAATCTAGGAAGCATTCTTCTCCCCTCCCCCGCCCATCTGCGTGCTTGTGTCATCTTTCTCTGGCCAATCAGACACTTTATCAGTTTACTTAGCTCTTCATTTCAGTTCAAGGTTTTTGTTGTTGTTGTTGTTGTTTTAATTTTATTGGAGCATAGTTGACTTATAATTGGAGTATTGGTTTCAGGTGCATAGCAAATTGAATCAGTTATATATATATATCCATTCTGTTTTCCCATACAGGTTATTACAAACTATTGAGTAGATTTCCCTGTGCTATATAGCAGGTTCTTGTTGATTAACTATTTTATTATTTTTTATTTTTTTGTCTTTTCTAGGGCCGCACCTGCAGCATGTGGAGGTTCCCAGGCTAGGGGTCCAGTCAGAGCTGTAGCCACCAGGCTACGCCACAGCCACAGCAACATGGGATCAAAGCCGCATCTGCGACCTACACCACAGCTCACGGCAACACTGGATCCCCAACCCACTGAGCAAGGCCAGGGATCAAACCCACAACCTCATGGTTCCTAGTCAGATTCATTAACCACTGAGCCACGACAGGAACTCCTAATTACCTATTTTATACAGTACCGTGTATATGTTATTCCCATCCTCCTGATTCCTCCCTCCCCTCAAAGTTTCCCCTATGGTAACCATAAGATTGGTTTTGAAATCTGTGAGTTTGTTTCTGTTTTATAAATAGGTTGTTTTATATCATTTTTATTTGATTCCATATGTGATATCATATGCTATCTTTCTCTGTCTGACTTACTTCACTCAGTATGGTAATCTCTAGGTTCATCCATGTTGCTGCAAATGGCATTACTTCATTCTCTTTTATGGCTGAGTAACATTTCATTGTATATGTACCACAATTTTCTTTATCCATTTCTCTGTTAATGGGCATTTAGATTGCTTCCATGTCTTGGCTATTGTGAATAGGGCTGCAGTGAATATCAGGGTGCATGTTTCTTTTCAAATTAAGCTTTTCTCCAGATATATGACCAGGAGTAGGATTGCTGGATCATATGGTAGTTCTATATTTACTTTTTTAAGGAATCTCCATAGTGGTTGATCAAGTTACATTGCCACCAACATTGTAGAAGAGTTCCCTTTTCACCACACCTTCTCCAGCATTTGTTATTTGTAGACTTATTAATGATAACCATTCTGACCAGTGTGAGGTGGTACCTCATTGTAGTTTTTATTTGCATTTCTCCAATAATAAGTGATGTTGAGCATTTTTTCATCTGCTTGTTGGCCATCCTTATGTATTCTTTTGAGAAATGTCTATTGAAGTCTTTTGCCCATTTTTCAGTTGGGTTGCTTGATTTTTGGTGTTGAGTTTTTCATATATTTTGTAGATTAAGCCCTTGTCAGTTGCATCTTTTGCAATTATTTTCTACCATTCCACAGGTTGTCTTTTTTTTTTTTATTAATGTTCCTTTCCTTTGCAAAAGTTGATTAGGTCCCATTTGTTTGTTTTTGTTTTCATTTTCATTACTCTAGGAAGTGGATCAAACAAGATATTGCTGTGATTTATGTCAAAGAGCGTTCTGCCCATGTTTTCCTCTAGGAGTTTTAAAGTTCCCTGCATTATGTTCAGGTCCTTAATCCATTTTGAGTTTATCTTTGTGTACGGTGTTAGAGAGTGATCTTTTTTTTTTATAATTGGAGCAAATTTTATTATTTTTTAATAGTTATTTCCCCAATATGATTTTTTTTTCTACTGTACAGCATGGTGACCCAGTTACATATACATGTACACATTCTATTTTCACACAATATCATGCTCCATCAAAAGTGACTAGACATAGTACCCTGTGCTACACAGCAGGATCTCATTGCTAATCCATTCCAAAGGCAATAGTTTGTATCTATTAATCAAGCTCCCCAACCACCCCACTCCCTCCCCCTCCCCCTTGGCAACCACAAGTCTATTCTGCAAGTCCATGATTTTCTTTTCTGTGGAAAGGTTCATTTATGCCTTATATTAGATTCCAGATATAAGCGATTTCATATGGTATTTGTCTTTCTCTGACTTATTTCACTCAGTATGAGAGTCTCTAGTTCCATCCATGTTGCTGCAAATGGCATTATTTCATTCTTTTTTATGGCTGAGTAGTATTTCATTGTATATACATACCACATCTTCCTAATCCAATCATCTGTTGATGGACATTTGGGTTGTTTCCATGTCTTGGCTATTGTGAATAGAGCTGCAATGAACATGCGGGTGCATGTGTCTTTTTTAAGGAAAGTTTTGTCCGAATATATGCCCAAGAGTGGGATTGCTGGGTCATATGGTAGTTCTATGTATAGATTTCTAGGGTATCTCCATACTGATCTCTGTAGTGGTTGTACCAGCTTACATTCCCATTAGCAGTGCAGGAGGGTTCTCTTTTCTCAACACCCCATCCAGCATTTGTTATTTGTGAACTTATTAATGATGGCCATTCTGACTGGTGTGATTGGTGGTAGTTTTGATTTGCATTTCTCTAATAATCAGGGATGTTAAGCATTTTTTCATGTGCTTGTTGGCCATCTATACATCTTCCTTGGAAAAATGTCTATTCAGGTCTTTTGCCCATTTTTCAACTGGGTGGTTGGATTTTTTGCTGTTGAGTTGTATAAGTTGTTTGTATATTCTAGAGATTAAGCCCTCATCAGTTGCAACATTTGAAACTATTTTCTCCCATTCTGTAAATTGTCTGTTTTCTTTTGGGTTTCCTTTGCGGTGGACTTTGTCAAATGCTTTTTCTGCACCTATTGGGATGATCATGTGGTTTTTGACTTTTCTTTTGTTAATGTGGTGTATGACGTTGATTGATTTGCGTATGTTGAACCATCCTTGTGCACCTGGGATGAATCCCACCTGGCCATGGTGTATGATCTTTTTTATATGTTGTTGGATTCAGATGGCTAAAATTTTGTTGAGAATTTTTGCATCTATATTCATCAAAGATATTGGCCGATAGTTTTCTTTTTTGGTGGTATCTTTTTCTGGTTTTGGAATTAGGGTGATAGTGGTGTCATAGAATGTCTTTGGGAGTGTACCTTCTTCTTCAACCTTTTGAAAAAGTTTAAGGAAGATTGGTATAAGATCCTCTTTGTATGTTTGGTAGAATTCTCCTGTGAAGTCATCTGGTCCTGGACTTTTATTTATAGGGAGTGTTTTTATGACATATTCAATTTCATTTCTAGTGATTGGTCTGTTCGGTTGATCTCTTTTTTCTTGATTCAGTTTTGGCAGGCTGTAAGTCTCTAGAAAGTTGTTCATTTCTTCCAGGTTGTCAAATTTGTTGGCACACAATTGTTCATAGTATTCTCTCATGGTTTTTTGTACTTCAGTAGTACCAATTGTGACTTCTACTTTTTCATTTCTGATTTTATTTGGGTTTTTTTCTCTCCTCTTCTTGGTGAGTCTAGCCAGAGGTTTGTCAATTTTGTTTACCTTTTCAAAGAACCAGCTCTTGGTTTTACTGATTTATTCAATTGTTTTTTTTAATCTCTATTTTATTTATTTCCTCTTTGATCTTTATGATTTCCTTCCTTCTGCTGACTTTATGTTTTGTTTATTCTTATTTTTCTAATTCATTTAGGTGTTGGGTTAAGTTGTTGATTTGAGATTTTTCTTCTTTTTTGAGGAATGCCTATATTGCTATGAATTTCCCTCTGAGCCCTGCTTTTACGGCATCCCATAGATTTTGAGTGGATGTGTCTTCATTATCATTTGTCTCGAGGTATTTTTTAATTTCTGTTTTGATTTCCTCATTGACTCATTGGTTTTTTAGTAACATGTTGTTTTGTCTTCATGTAGTAAGTTTTTTCTCATTTCTTTTCCTGTGGTTGATTTCTAGTTTCATGCCATTGGGGTCAGGGAAGATACTTGAAATAATTTATATATTCTTAAATTTGTTGAGGTTAGCTTTGTGCCCTAGTATGTGATTAATTCTTGAGAATGTTCCATGTGCACTTGAGAAGAATGTATATTCTGATTTTTTTGGATGTAATGTCCTGAAAATGTCGATTAAGTCTAACTTTTCTATTGTGTCCTTTAGGATCTCTGTTGCCTTATTGATTTTCTGTCTAGAGGATCTGCCCATTGTTGTAAGTGGAGTGTTAAAGTCTCCTACTATGATTGTATTACCATTGATTTCTCCTTTTATGTCTGTTAGCATTTGTTGTAGGTATCTGGGTGCTTCTATATTAGGGGCATATATATTGACGATTGTTAATATCCTCTTCTTAATGGATCCTTTAACCATTAAATAATGTCCTTGTTTGTCTTTCTTTATTTTGTCTTTCTTTATGGGCTTCCTTTTAAAGTCTATTTTGTCTGATATGAGTACTGAAACTCCTGCTTTCCTGTCTTGTCCATTGCCATGAAAGATCTTTCCCCCATCCCCTCACTTTCAATCTATATATGTCCTTTGCTCTAAGGTGAGTTTCTTATAGGCAGAAGATTGAAGGTTTTCGCTTTTTTATCCAGTCTGCCACTCTGTGTCTTTTGATTGGAACATAAGGTGATTATTGACAGATATGTATTTATTGCCATTTTAAACCTTGTTTTCTGGTTGATTTTATGTTTCTCTTTTCTTCTTTTCTTTTTTGTGTTGGATGGTTTCCATTTATTTTATGCTTGAGTACTTTTCTTTTCAGTTTTTGTTAATGTAACATTTGGTTTTGATTTGTGGTTTCCCTGTTTTTTAAGCACGTTAAGCCTTTCCTATATCTGCTTGCTTTTGTCTGATAGTCATATAGGCTCAGACGCAACATTAAAATAAAAAAAAAAGAATCTATATTTCCTCACTGTACTTCCCCACATTGTATGATTTTGATGTCTTTTTTTTTTAACATCTTCATGTTTAGATCTGTATGCTGGCTTATTTAAGTGATTGCTTTCCAGTTGTGGTTTCCCCCATTCTAATTCTTCTTTTTCTCTTTTCTCTCTCTTTTTTAAATTTAGAGAAGCCCTTTCAGTATTTCCTTTTGAATGGGTTTAGTATTGCTGTACTGTTTTAGCTTCTGTTTGTTGGAGAAATTCTTTATTTCCCCTTCTAATTTAAATGATATTCTTGCTGGATAGAGCATTCTAGGTTGCAATTTTTTTCCTTTCAGCACTTTAAATACGTCTTGCTACTCCCTTCTGGCCTGTAGTGTTTCTATAGAGAAATCAGCTGATAGCCTTATGGGGGTTCCCTTATAATTAATGCTTTGCTTTTCTCTTGCTGCCTTTAGAATCCTCTCTTTAACTTTTGCCATTTTTATTATAGTATGTCTTGGTGTGGGCCTGTTTGGGTTCAGCTTGTTTGGAGCCCTCTGTGCTTCCTGTAGCTTGATATCAGTATCCTTTAGATTTGGAAAGTTTTCAGCCATCATTTCTTCAAATATATTTTCAATCCCCTTTTCTTCTTCTTTTCCTTCTGGAATTCCTATTATGCATAGATTGGCCCACTTTATATTATCTCATAGGTCTCGTATATTGCTTTCATGTTTTTTCATTTGGTCTTCTGTCTGCTGTCCTGTTTGGGTGATTTCCATTATTTTATCTTTCATGTCATGAATTCATTCCTCTGCATTACTCATTTTGCTCTTTATTGCCTTAAGCTCAGTTTGTATCTCTGCAAATGAATTTTCTAGTTTTTCTTGACTCCTCCTTATATTTTCTAGTTCCTTTCTAAAGGAATCTGCATTACTGTTAATATCCTCTCTCAATTCCTTCAGTATTTTCAATACCTCCCTTGTGAACTCAATGTCTGTCAGACTGCAGAGGTCTGTTTCATTGTTGTCTGCTTTAGGTGAATTCTCCTCTTCCTTTAACTGGGAATGGTTTCTGTGCTTCTTCATCTTGCTTGTGTTTTTCTTTTTCTGTGAGTTTGAGGAACCCAAACTGTAGTTTTGTAAGGCTACTTCTATGCAAGGATACCCCTTTGTATTTGGTGGTGGTGGGGGGGGTGTTACTATTTATTTTTGGTGTGGGAGTTTGAATATTTGCTGTCTCTTTCTTAGGTGTGAGCAGGCTGTTGTTCTCAGGATTCTCAGTGTGTTTTCAGGGAGAAGGAGGCAATGGGTAGGGCCAGCAGTCAGTGCCTGATCATTGGGCTTACAATAGCAATGAGGACATCTAGAGCCCGAGTCTCAGCACCCAGCCCCCACCTGAGCATCTCAGGCTGTGGTGTCTGGGCCAGTGGTTCAGATGACCTGTGTGGCTCTCACTCTGCTCTGCTGCTCTCAGTCCAGCTGCTATGCTTTTCTCAGCAACTCTGAGGTCCTGCCAACTCAGCCAATCTTTTGTCAGTTAGGTGGCTTCCCAGGAGATGGGTTCCTTTTTTCCTTCACGGGTCCCTCTATGGATGCTAGTCCCATCCTGATTCCTTCTCTCTCTCTCTTTTTTCTTTCATTCTACCCAGTTATGTCAAGTGTTTCTTGCCCTTTTTGGAGGTTTAAGTTCTTTTGCAAGTATTCAGTTGATGTTCTTTGCGAGTAGTTTTACATGTAGATGTGTTTTTTTTTATGTGTTTGTGGGAGAAGGTGAGGGCGACCTCTTACTCCTCTGCCATCTTGCCCCACCTCTTGAGAGTGTTCTAATTTTTCTTTTATATGTAGCAGTCCAGTTTTCCAGTACCACTTACTGAAGAGACCATCTTTCTTCCAGGTATATTCTTGCCTACTTTGTCATAGACTAGTTAACCGTAGGTGCTTGGGTTTATTTCTGGGCTTTCTATCTCGTTCCATTGATCTATATTTCTGTTTTTGCACCAGTACCATACTAATTCGATTACTGTAGCTTTGCAGTATAGTATGAAGTCAGGGAGACTGATTCCTCCAGTTCTGGTTTTTTTTTTTTTTTCAAGATTGCTTTGGCTATTCAGGGTCTTTTTTGTTTCCATACAAATTTTAAAAGTTTTTGTTCTAGTTCTGTGAAGAATGTCATTGGTAATTTGACAGGGGTTGCATTGAATCTGTAGGTTGCTTTGGGTAGTATTGTAATTTTGACAGTATTGATTCTTCCAACACAAGAGCATGGTATATCATTCTATCTGTTTGTGTCATCTTTGATTTCTTTCATCAGCATCTTATAGTTTTCAGAGTACAGATCTTTTGTCTCTTTAGGTAGGTTTCTTCCTAGTATTTTATTATCTTCATTGTGGTGGTAAATGGGATTGTTTCTTTAGTTTCTCTTTATGATATTTTGTTTTTAGTATATAGAAATGAAAGAGATTTTTCTGTGCATTAATTTTGTGTCCTGCAATTTTGCTGAATTCATTGATGAGCTCTAACAGTTTTATGGTAGCATCTTTAGGATTTTCTATGTATAGTATCACATCACCTGCAAACAGCAACAGTTTTACTTCTTTTCCAATTTGGATTCCTTTTATTTCTTTTTCTTCTCTGATTGCTATAACTAGGAATTACAAAATTATGTTGAATATAAGTGGCAAGAGTGAACATCCTTTTCTCATTCCTCTTCAGTTCAAGGTTTACAATGTGACTTTTATTGTTGTTTTGTTTAAAATGGTTTTGTAATATCAACTTTGATTTAAACTCTCCCAACAGCTTAGAGTCAGTTTAGTATGAAAGGAGGTCCACTGCTTTTCTAACTCTTAACCCAGTGTTGGGAGGGGATTGGGAGCAATGCTCAGCCAACTGTGAATAATCCATTTCCTGGGCATCTCTTTTCATTAAACTGTTTCCAACCTTCATCCATTCTCTCTAGCCTCCTTCCCACATCTTACTCCTTCCACACCCTATTTTCCACCCCTTCTCCAAAACATATGATGCATTCAATTGCCTTTGGATAATCCAAAATGCCCTACTCACTTAAAAGACTAAAACAGTAAAACATCAAGCCAGGAACATGACAGTTCCTGCGGGTAAATGAATGGGTGGTGTGATTAGAAATTTGGAAAGGATGGTTGGGCAGATGCATTCTGAGTCAGTAGCAGATTCACACCGAATCAACAGTCTCTGACTCAGACATGCAGACATACTGGATCATGGTGTATTCGTTCAACAGAAAATGTGGGTCAGGTACCCTACTAAACCAGATGACAGGAAAACAAAGCAACCTGGCTTTCTGAAGCTTACATTCTAGGGCTTCATTATGCAAAGTATAGTCTGCAATCTCAGCATCACCAGGAGCTGGTTAGAAATGCAGAATCTCGGGCCCTACCCTAAACCTACTGAATCAATCTACATTTCAAGGAGTTCTCCAGGTGATCCGTATGACTGTTAGACTTAGAGAAGCACATCTCTAATAGATGGTACCACAGTATAATGAGATAGAGCTCAACTGCAAGTGCACAGGCTCTCCTGGGGGCCTGTAAACCCACCATTGCTGGACCCCACTCCCAGTTTCTGATTCCATAGATCTGGAGCAAAGCCCATGAGTTTATCCTTCAAAAACCTTCCCAGGTGCTGCTGCAGCTGCTAATAAAACCACACTTTGATGTAGGTGAGAGCAGAGTCCAACTATTTGGGCTTCAATCCTGGCTCTGTCACTTAAAGACCTCAGGGAAGTCATTTATCTAATTAGTTTTAGTCTTGTCATCTGAAAACATGTGGAGTCAAAACAGTACTACCTCAAAGGTTTATGGTGGAAACTAAATATTCCATGAAAAATGCCTAGTCCATAGCCAGTGGTTACTGAATGGTAGAGTGTTACTGAAAGAATGAAGAGGCCAGCTTTTATCTGTGGACTTCTGTGGCTCTAATGCATGGATTTAAATGAAATTGCTCTCTAAGTTTGGACCCTTGAAAATTAGACCTCAGCACCCTGTTAACTGGCCCCAAACAAGGAGGTTCCCTTCTCCCTGCTCACCTCAGTTAATGACTTGGATCCAGGCTGGTGTCCCCTGCTCAGACCGCAGCACTTGCAGTTTTTTTTTTTTCTTTCTGTTTTATGTCTTGTTAACCTTTTAATTATCACCAAACAGTCTACTCCCAAAGCCTTGGCAGCTGAGTGATTAATGGGGTCAAAATTCACCTCTTTCATCCTAGAGGACTCTTTTTAACCATAACATTTACAGTCCTTGGTTGATTCTTACAGTTTTCATGTATTAAAGAATATTAGACACAAACAGATTGAAGGAAAAGGATATTTGTATATATATTGCCAAGAAAGTTCTTAATTCATGTTTTCTGAACACTGCAGGGGTTCTTAAAGAACATTTTCTGTCTAAACAAACTACTTTCTACCTTCTTAGTCCACAAACTGTAATTCTGAGTTTGCAATAGTGCAATATGTTGTAATGAAAATATTGGAGGAATAAAATATTCCCTTTAACGCTCTACCTTGTTAAGTGTTAATTAAACTCAGGAAGACAATTAGAGCTAATGACACTGGGGTGATCTTGATGGCAGACAGGATGGCCCATTTAAAACAGTTCCAACTAAATAGGTCTATCTCAGGCATATTTTTAATAAATGGCTTTTCTGGACTCTCATGCATTACAGACGCAGCCAATGCTCTGATTCATCCATTCAAGATTCAGATACTAAGATATGACTTAGAGTCAGTCGCAAAAGTAAATAGATGCAGCCCCTGTTCTCAACAGGTCATAGTTTAGAGAAAAGGCAGATTTATAAAAAGATTTACAAATAAATGATGAAAATGATGTAGCACATGCAGCAAGGGATATATGCACCAGATTAATGAAATCCCAATCCAGGCAGGAGGAGTTAGGAATGGCCTTCTGGCTAAAGACACACCTCAGCTGATTCTTAGCAGATGAGTGTGAAAGAGCCAAGTGAAGGCAGGGTGGGAGAAATTTCAGGTAGAGGAGGTATAAATGGGCTAAAATACAGAGGCAAGACATCACTCAATAAGAGAAATAAGAAGTTCCCATTATGGCTCAGTGGTAAGGAACATGACTAGTATCCATGAGGATGCAGGTTCAATCCCTGGCCTCACTCAGTGGGTTAAGGATCTGGTGTAGCTGTGAACTGTGGTGTAGGTCACAGACTTGGCTTGGATCTGGCATTGCTATGGTGTGGTCGGACAGCTACACCTCCAATTCGACCCCTAGCCTGGGAACTTCCATATGCTGTGAATGAGGCCCTAAAAAGACACACACACAAATAAGAGAAAAATTTCATTATCCTGGAGAGCACAAGGGGCCAGGCAAGGAGCCTTTGCGCCCCTGTGCCACGCTAAGGAGCTTGGTAGCCTTTGGGGCCACTGAACATATTGAAGCAGGATGGCAGTACAGATTGATAGTTCACATTGGATCAACCTGGTAGATATAAGCAAGGAAGTTTCAAAAGCAGAGGAACCAAATAAAAGCCAGTGAAATCATTCAAGTAAGAAGTAGGAGGAGCCTAAATTAAGAGTAATAGGATTCAATAACTACATAGGAAGTAAAGTAGAGCAATGCTTGGCGGTGGGATGCTGGAGAATGGAAAGTGGAGGAGGAGGAGTCAGGATGAAGGATGACACCTAGGTGTGCAGCTGGGATGAAGGGTGGGGGTGGTGACAACCACTGAGATGGAGCAGACAGGCGAGGGCCGGTATGGGGAGATAACGAGCATCATTTGAGTGCTGTTCACGCTGAGTATAAGATCCCATGGGATATTTCAATTGTTTCCATTAAGTATGAGCTGAGGGGAGAGGTGTGGGTTGGATCTATAGAGTTGGCAGTATCTGAAATCAAAGCAAAGGAAAAGATCATTTGGAGAAAAACTCTGAGGTGAAGCCAATGACTGAGAAAAGAACCCATGTGAAGAGTCATGTCAGTGAATGACTTACAGGAGGAGGAGCCCACAAAAGAGAAAGAAGAGGTGGAGGTGGGAGGCTGGAAAGAATCAGGAGCTCATCTCCTGAAAGAAGCTGAGGAAGCAGGGTTTCTAGGAAGGAGACCACTGAGTGCAGCTGTGAGCATGGCATCTAGAAAGCTCTGACTGGAGGGGGAGTGAGGAAGGTGAGAGAACTCCATCAAGGCCACACGAGGCAGGTGGATGGAGGAAGCTGGAGGAGAGGGAGAAGGAATGGCAGTCACTTTTCCATTGGACGAGATTTTTCAGCCCAGGAATATTTTAAGGTCCCTCACACAGCTGTGGGAGATCAGTCTTGACAAAAAATTGACATTTGTGAATTATTTAGTTCCAAGTTAATATTCCTTGGTGCATCGAAGACGACTATGACTATGAAATGAAGTGTGACAAGACTATCCAGAGACTCTGTTCTGAATGTATCAGAAACTTGCAGAAATATGGACTACTATGAGTTTCTAGTCATGTCATCGTCCCAGGGGACCCAGTGCCACAGAATTAAACAGCATCCTGCATTCCCGAAGGACCCTTGTTGAAAGAACCTGTGGGAAAACTTTGCCCTGCAAACCTCCATTCTCTGGTGATTAAACTATAGGTATTAAAACACTACACACTGGCAAAGAAACAGAGCTGTTTGGTGCCTGGAATAGAAGAACAGCTCACATCTGGCTCAAGCAAAACAAACATGGAACGGGGAGCATTTAAATAAGAGAAAAGTTCAGAGCTACTCTATCTTTCAGGCTCAGCTAGATCTGGGGACCAAGTTGAAATAGGGCCACTAAGAACTCAGTTTCTCTCCGTCTGTCTCCCAGTTATACTTTTCTCTCTACTGACTTCATTTTCAGACAGGCCATTCCCACTGTGAGCGAGGGGATTGAGGGTGCTCTGCCCAGATCAGTTAAGAGCCCATCCCAAGTGCTGCACCTCAACCACACAGACGAAGGATGTTGGAGGGGTGGCCCCAAAAGATAGTGGGAAATGATAAACATTTGGGGGCAGTTCCTGTTGTGGCTCAGTGGTAAGGAACCCAACCAGTGTCCATGAGAATGCAGGTTCAATCCCTGGCCTCACTCAGTGGGTTAAGGATCTGGCGTTGCTGCAGCTGTGGTGTAGGCTGGTAGCTACACCTCCAATTCGACCCCTAGCCCGGGAACGTCCATATGCTACAAGCGTGGCCCTAAAAAGCAAAAAGAAAAAAAATTCTCACTTAGAAACATAATGCAGAAATCAGAAGTAAATCAGGAAGTTTTTCTGCAATCCTCTACTTGCTACCCAGTATAGCGACTAGGAATTAGGAAGCTGAGTTTTATTTCTGTCTGGCAATTGTAATTCCATGGATAACCTTGGGAAAATAGCGTAACCCTTATAGACCTAAAGTGATTCATCAGCAAAATCTAGTGAGGACTGGTTTAAAGCAGTGGTTCTCAAGCTTTATCATGCACCAAAATCACTGGAGGGCTTATTAAAGTGCTGATGACAGGGTCCCAGCCTTGGCCTGTCCTATTCAGCAGGTTGGGACAGAGTGGGGTGGGCAGGGGTAGGTGAGCAAGAATCAGCATTTCTAAAAAGTTCCAGGTGATCAGATGTGCTGATCCAGGGATCACTCTTGACAGCACTGGACTAGACAATTCTTAGAATCCTTTCTTATCAGCCAGTGCTATACATCTAGAACTTAGTCTTCATGGAAATAGCATTTAGTGCTTATGTCAGGGATAGAAAATAGGCTTGTCCTTACATAACAAATCTAAACAATCTGAATGCAGCTCAGGCAAAAAAACAATGCTGGCATTGATCGGTGAGGGCTCCTTTCACTGTGGATGGTAAATGGGCTAGCCTGCCACATATCCTGACCCAGGATATGTGCAGAGACAGTCTAGTGTTCATGGTACAGGAAATAAGGAGAATAATCATAGGGTGAGACAAACCTCTGAAGAGGCTCATATTTTCTACTCGAGGTTAAAGATAAACACACCCATTGCTGCTGATGGTGGTGGCGATGGTACCCGCTGTTAGTCTGGCACTTAAAGCATTTTCACACAATATCTTACGTGATCCTCCCAACTGCTCTTGGTAATAAGCAGAGCAGAAGAGGAACAAATCACCACTTCACAACAAAAACATGGAAAGATTGATTGGAACAATCGAAGAAACATCGAATAAGATTTGAATAAGATTTTAGTTGCCTCGGAGGCCAGCAGAAGACCCCAGACTTTTGCTGTGTCCCACCATGAGAGAAGGTCGATTCTGGGAGAATAAACAGGTGATAAAGTGCCCTCTCCTTTTCCACCAAAGGAAAGTGTTTGTTGCTAAGAAACTAAGAAGAATGGTTAACCCTTTTTAACCCAAAGATAAGTTTTCAAAGTGTAGTATTTTGTTTTTACACTTACAGGGATCTAATTTTTGCACAACAGACTTTGTATTGATTATTAATATACATTCAGAGAACTGCACAAATGGTAAGTATGCAGCCAAGTGAATTTTCAGAAAATGGAAACACTTAAGTAACCAAATACAGATCAAGAAAAAGAATACTATCAGTTACCCAGAGGTCTCTCCTTCCTCCTTCCAGTAACTGACCCTCAAAGCAGCTACCATCCCGACTTCCCACACTTAGATTAGTTTTGCTAGAGTACAGCTTGATGTACAGAGAAAAAGAAGTGACCTACCCCGTGTCCAGGTGTACCTGAGTCAGTCATTTTTTTGCGGTATCACCACAATTGGTATGCTAATCCGCTTTTACTTTTCTCATCAAAGATCTAAAACTATTCATGTCCATATTTGGAATAATTATTCTTGGAAAATATCAAGGCTAGGAAATGCAGTAGCACATTGCCTTTGTGGAGTTTAATTATACGGCAATTGTATCTCACAGAATACAGAATATACAGCATCAAATAAGTGTTACAAAAAAGCTGCATTAAACTTATACACTTCATTCTTTTTTTTTTTTTTTTTTTTTTTTTTTGTCTTTTTGCCTTTTCTAGGGCTGCTTCCGCGGCATATGGAGGTTCCCAGGCTAGGGGTCAAATCAGAGCTGTAGCCGCCGGCCTACACCACAGCCACAGCAACGTGGGATCCAAGCCACATCTGCAACCTACACCACAGCTCACGGCAACACCGGATCCTTAACCCACTGAGCAAGGGCAGGGACCAAACCCGCAACCTCATGGTTCCTAGTTGGATTCGTTAACCACTGCGCCATAACGGGAACTCCTCATACACTTTATTCTCTCACACTTTCCCTTAGAGCCCATTTATTCTCGTTTTACATAGAATTTTTGTTGATTTGGTCATGTGATTTTGTTTTTTTAATTTTTTTAAATTTTTGTTTTGTTGATTCGGTCGTGTGATTTTTGTTGATTTGGTCAAGCTCACCACATAATAGAAATCTATAACAAGAATTTGGTTAAGGGATAAATCCACATTACTGTGTAGACTATATTAAGAAATAACAGCTGTCAGCTAGGGAAGAAAGAAAAATAAGAAAAATTTCACTGTTAAAACTAAAAAGCACCATGATTGAGGTGGTTCTGCATACACCTTAATGTACCCCAGAGCATCAGTCCACCATGGAGCCAGATATGATGTGTGCGGCCGTGATCCTGAGCTATGGGAAGAGTCACATTCAATAAGCCTTATTGAAGACACTATGGAAATGTGTAAATGGTGGAGAGACTTTGATTTAAAATAGTTATAATGGGATATAGAAAACTTTACAGCTTAAGAAACAAATCCTTAGTCACTTGCATTAATGTAGGAATCCCAGAAATTATTCACTATTTGAGAAGTTTAGAGAAGTCTTATTATGGAATGAAGGTAGTTTTCACATCACCAAGACAGAACTCTTAAAAAGTCTGGCTTCTAGATTCTCTAAAATGAAACAACAGATGCTCTCAGCACTTCCAGCTGTCGAAATCGGTAAAACTCAACTTGCACCACCAAACCCCACTCTAAGAGGTTCATTATACATGTTTCATATAAAAAATCTTTTAAAAATATTGGTGATACTGGTAAATAAAACTAAGACAATGCAAATTACATGCAACCCAACACAGAAACCAACATTTTAAACCTAGGCATCTGGTCTTTTCACTTTACTGTACACAGTGAACACTATTCCCTATTTTACCTCAACATCAATGATAATGACTGCATGGTATTCCACTGTTTGATTATATATGATAATGCGTTAACCAACTCCCAACTGCTTAATGTTTAGACTGGTCTCAGTTTTTTCCAGTATTACGTAAATTGCTGACATGCATGTCCCCTTAGTTACTTTTTTCTTTTTTCTTTTTTTTTTTTTTGCTTTTTATGGCTACTTCTTCTGTAGCATATGGAAGTTCCCTGGCTAGGGGTCGAATCAGAGCTACAGTTGCCAGCCTACACCACAGCCACAGCAATGCCAGATCCGAACCATGTCTGGGACCTACACCAAAGCTCACGGCAATGCTGGATCCTTAACCCACCAAACAAGGCCAGGGATTGAACTCACATCCTCATGGACACTAGTCAGGCTCCTTACTGAGCCACAATGGGAACTTCCAACCCTTAGCTAAATTTTTAGCCGGCCATATGAATTACTGCCTCAAGATTAATTTCTAGAGGTGAAATGTGTCTTGAAAATGCTCTCCAGAAGTTTTTTTTGTTTTGTTTTTTTAAATATTCATCAGCAATGTATGTGAAGGTCTGCTTCTGAACCAAAATCAGCACTGGGTATTAAAAATAAATCTTGGTCTATCTGTAACCTCCCCTTGATGCCTCCACCACACGGCCCCTTCTTGTTTTAATTTCCTTTGAGTACTACTGAGGTAGAACATTTTTCCACATTCATTAGACATTTTTTATCTTTGTGTACAAGCTGTTAATGTACTTCAACCATTTTTCAGTTGAGGTTTTAAAGTTTTGTTTTATTCCTAATTAGTAGTTGATTTTTATAACCTAAGGAATAACAACTTTTCTCACATGTCACAAATATTTTCTCACAATTTGCATCTATAATAGATAGTGTTTCTTTTTGCTGTTGTTGTTTAAAGAAGTTTAAGAAGTTTATACAATCAAGTCTAAGTGGACTTCACTGTTTAGAAAGTTTTTCTCCCCAAAATGTTATATAAAATTCACCAATATTTCTTTTTAGACCTAGGTTTTTTATTTAACATTTTTATCTATCAGAATTCACATTTGAAAAGATGTGAAGAAGGGATTTAACTTAAATTTTGTATGTGTATCCTGATTAGTCTTAATCCTAGTTATTAGATAATGCATCCTGAAATGCATTTCAGAAGATAGATAAATCGGTGCTAAGGGAATACTAAGAAGCAGAGTGATGGCATAGCTACTTATTTACTTAATACTTTTTATTAAAATTCTGAGCTAATTTTTTATATGTATGAGTAATATGAATTGGCAAAGGATCGAAGATGAGGCTCATTTCAGTTCAACAACTATTTATTCAACTTTCCATGTGCCAGAATTCTGAGCATGCATAGGTGCAAACACCAGCTGCTCATGTCTCCAGGACAGGACATACACTAGCTTGGTGTTTCTCTGGTGCCACACAGGAGAGAAGGAAAAACCAGATGGGTTGCCCAGGCATAGGGCAATTGTTGTTGGGGACAAAATCTAGACTGAAGAGTTTGGAAGATACCTTTCACTTCGAAGAAATTCTAAAAATATAATCATAAAGATGATTTCTTCTGCTTCAAAAGTATTAGAGTGGAGTTTAGGAATTTAAAGACGTTTAATGGAGAGTGAAAAAACTTAAAAGATTAAGCTAATGCCAGCTCAACTGAAATGTCATTAATTGAGAGGAGTAATCCCTAATGCCTTAATCCATATACTCATTAAGGATTTGGAAGAAATTACGAATAACTTGTTCCATTAACTGAATGAGGTTTTAATTAAGAAATTCTTAGGAAAACAAAAGGTCAGGGCAACGTTAAAGTCAGATTTTAAGACTTGGGAAGGGGGAACTTGGTTTTCAAAGCGATGTAGAGAAGAGAGGACCTGACTCAGAAGCCTTGAAAAGAATGATGTCTTGATAGAGTCTGAAAATATTCTGAAATATTTCTCTCTGGTCAGAGCATGGATTGTTGAGTACTTTGGTACAAAGTTCTCTTTCTTGATTGTTCTTGTGTTTTTTATCCTATAGTACTCACAAGTCTTTAAGATTGCAAAAAATTGATTGTCTTAATTACACCTTCCATAAGAAAGTTAGCTACACATAATAATTCTGTTAACCCCAAGTAGGAACAGATACATAGACAAAATAATCAACTCTGAGGATAAACCTAATGTTCAATATTTAGGAGCAACCGTAGCTGCTCTTCTCTACTCAACCAAGCATATCCATCAGTGTTGGCCAACACTACCCCCCTTTTCTGCACCATTTGCCTAATTTCCTCCCTTATCACAGATGAATTATAAAATCCCCTTCTCTCCATTCCTATCCCTCTGGTACCTCAGCCTATAAAGCTACCAGTTCCCTTACCCTTTTATCTCTTAAAATCCTCTCCATCTCTTATGACAGTATGATATGTCACTAGATCAAACATTACTTCCTCTGTGAAGAGTGTCTCTAGATTTTCTAATTCTTGAGGAACCTTTCTTCCCCTAAGCTCTTCTAGATCATTAAATTTTAGATCTAAAAGAGAACTTGGGAATGGCAAAGATCAGTGGATCTCAAACTTTAGCATGCTTCAGAATCTACAAGAAAGGATTTTAAAAAATACTGAACCCATCTACAGAGCTTCTGATTTCCATAAGGCCTGAAATTGGCATTTCTATCAAGGTCACAAATGAATTAATTTTTGTTTATGGTGTAAGATAGTGGCCCGATTTCATTCTTTTTCATACGGCTGTCCTGTTTTTCTAATACTATTTAGATTCTCCTTTCCCAGTGTATATTCTTGACTCCTTTGTCGTAAATTAATTGATCATACATGCATGGGTTTATTTCTGGGCTCTCTATTCTGTTCCATTGCTCTATGCATCTGTTTTTATGCCAATATCATGCTTTAATTACTATAGCTTTGTGACTAGAGTTTGAGATCAGGGACTGTAATGTCTCCAACTTTGTTCTTTCTCAAGATTGCTTTGGCTCCTCAGGGTCTTTTGTGCTTCCATACAAATTTCAAGATATTTGTTTTACTTTTGTGAAAAATGCCATTGGAATTTTGGTCAGGATTGCATTGAATCTATAGATTTCTTTGGGTAATTTGGATATTTTAGCATTATCTATTTCAGTCCACAAGCAGGAATATGAAATATCTTTCCATTTATTTGTTTTCTTCAATGTCCTTCCTTAATTTTTTTTTTCAGTATATAGGTCTTTCACCTCCTTGGTTAAATTTATTCCAATGTAAAAGAGTTCGCTCTTTTATTGTAATATCTTGTGACGATATTACAAGAATGACCTAAGTTTATGATCGTTTCCAGGCTGAAAAAAAGTACAATTGATTGTACCATCCTTTTGCTGAGAATTGGGTTTGGCTGGGTTTTTTGGAACATCTTTACTAAATAAATAAATAAATAAATTTATTCCTAGGTATTTTATCCTTTTTAATGCAATTGTAAGTCAGATTGTTTTCTTAATTTCACTTCCTGATAAGTCAGATTGTTTTCTTAATTTCACTTCCTGATAGTTTGTTATTAGCGTATAGAAACACAACAGATTTTTTGTGTGTATCAATTTTGTATTCTGCAATATTTATTAGTTTTAATAGTTTTTGATTTTTGTTTTTAGGGTTTTATATATATGTGTGTATATATACCTCATCTTCAGATAGGACAGTTCTACTTCTTCCCTTTTTTTTTTTTTTTTTGGCTTTTTAGGGCCTCACTTGTGGCATATGGAGGTTCCCAGGCTAGGGGTCAAATCAGAGCTACAGCTGCTGGCCTAACCACAGCTCAAGGCTACGCCAGATCCTTAACCCACTGAGCGAGGCCAGGGATCAAACCTGCAACCTCATGATTCCTAGCGGATCCGTTTCTGCTGCACCACAATGGGAGCTCCTACTTCTTCCTTTCTAATTTGGATGCTTTTTAAATATTTTTGTCTGGTTTCTGTGGTTAAAGTTTCCAATATGATGCTGAATAAAAGTGGGCAACAGAGGGCATCCTGGTCTTGTTCTTGATCTTAGGGGAAAGGTCAGCTTTTCACCATTGACAATGTTACCTGTGTGCTTGTCATACATGATCTTTATTATGTTGAGTTGTGTATCCTCTATACCTGCTTTGTTGAGTTTTTTTTCATAAACTGATGTTGAATTTTGCCAAATTCTTTTTCTGCATCTATTAAGATAATCACATGATTTTTACCTCTCATTTTGTTAAGTGATCATATTGACTGATTTGCAAATGTTGAACCAGTCATGCATTCCTGGAATAAATACCACTTAATCATGGTATATGATCCTTTAAATGTGTTGTTAAATTTGGTTTCCTAATATTTTGTTAAGGATTTTTACATCACTGTTTTCCAGTGATATCGGCCCATAATTTTCACAGGAAGTGGCATCCTTGTGTGACACTGGTATCAGGGTGATGCTGGCCTCATAAAGTGAGTTTGGAAGAGGTCCCTCCTCTTTAACTTTTTGGAAGAGTTTGAGAAGAACTGGTATTATTCTTTGAATGTTTGGTAGAATTCACCAATGAAGCTCTCTGGTCCTAAACTTCTGTTTGTTGTAGATTTTTGATTATTGATTCAATCTCCTTACTAGCAGTTGGTCTGTTCAGATTTTCTATTTCTTTGTAATTGAGCCTTGGTAGATTGCATGTTCCTAGGAATTTATCCATTTCTTCAAGGCTGTCCCATTTTTTTGGGTGTATAACAGCTCATAGTAGTCTCTCACGATCTTTTTTATTTCTGTACAGCTGTAGCTCCTGTTTCATTTTCTGAACTTGAGTCCTCTTTCTTTTTTTCTTGGTGAGTCTAGCCAAAGATTTATTTTGTTTATCTTTCTAAAGAACCAGCTTTTACTTTGTTTGATCCTTTCTATCATTTTTGTCTATTTCATTTATTTCTACTCTAATCTTTGTTACTTCCTTCTAATAATTCAGGATTTTTGCTGTTGTTCTTTTTTCTCTAGTTCCTTAATATATAAAGTTAGTTTTCTTATTGAAAACTTTCCTTATTTCTTGAGATAGGCACTTATCTCTATAAACGTCTCTCTTAGAACTGCTTTTGATTATCCTATAAATGTTGGTGCTTTCTTCCATTTTCATTTGTCTCTAGGTATATTTTTATTTCTTTTTTGATTTATTCTTTCACCGATTGGTTGTTCAGCAGCATGTTGTCTAATCTCCATATATTTGTGAATTTTCCAGTTTTTTTCATTATGGACTTCTGGTTTCATACCATTGTGGTAAGAGAAGATACTTGATATAATTTCCACCCTATTAAATTTATTAAGACTTCCTTTGTGGCCTAACATATAATTTATCCTGGAGAATGTTCCCTGTGCACTTGAGAAGAATGTATATTCCATTGCTTTTGATGGAATGTTCTCCATATACCTGTTAATCATTTGGTCTAATGTGCCATTTAAGCCAATGTTTCTTTATTGATTTTCTGTCTGGATGCTCAATCCATTGATGTAAGTGGGGTATTAAAGTTCCCTACTATTATGGTATTGCTGTCGATTTTCCCTTTGGGTTCATTAATATTTGCTTTATAAATTTAGGTGCTCTTATGTTGGATGCATAAATATTTACAAATATTATATCCTCTTTTTAGATTGACACATTTATCCATCACATAACACTCTTCTTTGTCTCTTATTACAGTCTTTGTTTTAAAGTCTATTTTTGTCAGATATAAGTATAGCTACTTCAGCTTTCTTTTGGTTTTCATTTGCATAGAATATCTTTTTTCCATCCCTTCACTTTTGGGCTGCATGTGTCCCTCCATACAAAGTGAGGCACCATACAGTTGGGTCTTGATTTTTTTTTTATCCATTCAACCACTCCGTCTTTTGATTGGAGAATATATTCTGTTTACATTTCAATTAATTACTGATAGGTATGTATTTATTGTAATTTTGTTGTTTTCTGTGTTTGTAGTTTCTCTCTGTTCCTTTCTTCTCCTCTTGCTCTCTTCCTTGTGGTCTGATGACATTCTTTTCTTGGGTATCCTTACAGTCCTTTATTTTTTGTGTATTACTATAAGCTTTTGGATTGTGCTTACTATAAGGCTTACATATAACGCCTTATATCTGTAACAGTTTTATGAACTATTTTAAATTCATAAGAACTTAAGTTTGATCCCACTTTAAAGCTCAACATTTTTAGTCCTCTCCCCAATGAATATTTTATATTTTTGATATCACATTTTACATCTCTTTTTTTTTTTTTTTTTGGCCATGACCATAGCATATGGAAGTTCCCAGGCCAGGAACTAGGTCTAGGAAACTCTTTATCTCTCTTTCAATTCTGAATGGCAACTTTACCAGGTAGGGTATTTTTGGCTGGGAGTTTTTTTCTTTCATCATTTTGAATATACAGTGCCATTCCCTTCTAGCCTACAAAACTTCTGTTGAAAAATCTGCTTGTAGTTTTATGGGGCTTCCTTTGTATATAATAAGTTGTTTTTGTCATGCTGCTTTAGATTATCACCTTTTCTTTAACTTTGATGTTTTAATTATATGTCTTGGTGCAGGTCTCTTAGGGTTCATATTATTTGGAACTTTCTGGGCTTCCTGGATCTGTTTTCTTCCCCAGGTTAGGAAATTATTTTAGTCATTACATCTTCAAATGATATTTCTGCCCCTTTTTCTCTCTTCTCCTTCTGAGAGGCTTATAACGAGAATGTTAGTCTATCTGAAGGTGTCCTATAAGTCTCTTAAGATATTTTTACTTAATTTCCTTTTTCTTCTATTTGCTACTTTTATCAGGTGAATTTCATTGTCTTGTATTCAAATTCCAATTTGGGGGGGGGATATTTGTCTTTTTAGTATTATATTGTATTTAGTATTACATTGTCTTTTTAGTATTATATTGTATCCAGCTATATAATCTGGATACAATTCCCTTGTTAGATATATCATTTGCAAATATTTTTTCCCATTTGGTAAGTTGCATTTTCACTTATTGATGGAATCCTTTGCAATATGAAAGTTTTTAATTTTGATGAAGTCCAATTTATCTTTGGCTTTTTTTTTTTTTTTTTTTTTTTTGGTCTTTTTGCCTTTTCTAGGGCCGCACCCGCGGCATATGGAGATTCCCAGGCTAGGGGTCTAATTGGAGCCGTAGCCACTGGCCTATGCCAGAGTCACAGCAACTCAGGATCCAAGCCATGTCTGCAACCTACACCACAGCTCACGGCAACGCCAGATCCTTAACCCACTGAGCAAGGCCAGGGATCAAACTCACAACCTCATGGTTCCTAGTCAGATTCGTTAACCACTGTGCCACGAAGGGAACTCCTATCTTTGGCTTTTCTTGTGTGTACTTTGTATTATATTTTTAAAAACTGCCTAATCCAAAGTCATGAAGATTTTGTCTAAGAGTTTATATTTAGGTCTAATGGTATTGCTTCCCTTGTTGGAAATCAATTGGCCATAAATGTATGAATTTATTTACGGGCTCTCCATTTTACTTCATTGATCCATGTGTCTATACTATGCTAGCATAACACTGTCTTGATTATTTTAGCTTTGAAATAAGTCTTAAATTGTGAAATGTGAGTTGTCCAACTTTACTCTTCTTTTTCAAGGTTGTATTGGCTATCCTAGGTCTTTTGCATTTTCACATGAATTTCAGGGTCAGCTTGTCAATTTCCGAAAAAAAAAATGCAACTAGGATTTTGATGAGGACTGCACTGAATTTCACAACCTGTTTGGGGAGTACTGCCATCATAATAATATTGTCTTCTGATACATGAGTGTGAGCTATCTTTCAATTTATCTATATACTCAGTTTCTTGCAAGAGTATTTTATAGTTTTCATTGTATGAGTCTTGCACATCTTTTGTTAACTTCATCTCTAGGTATTTTATTCTTTTGATATATTTTAAGTGAAATTAATTTTTAATTTCTATTGTTAGCATATTGAAATATAATTAATTTTTGTGTATTAATTTTGGATCCTACAACCTTGCTGACTCACTTATTAGCTACAGTAGTTTTAAAAACTTGATTCCTTAGGATTTTAAATACACTAGTTCATGTCAATTGAAAATAGATGGTTTTATTGCTTTTCCAATCTGGATGCTTTTTTCGTGTGTGTGTCTTATTTAATTGCCCTGGCTACAATCTCTAGTACAATATCAAATAGAAGTGGTAAGAACAGACATCCTTGTCTTGCTCCTGGTCTTATGGGAAGAGCATTCAGTCTTTCACCATTAGGTATAAGGTTAGTTGCGTTTTGTATACATCCTATATCAGGTTGAGGAAATTTCTTTCTATTCCCAGTTTATTCATTCAATCACCATCTCCTTTTAAAATCCTTCAGTAGATCTCTATTTCTTACAGATCAAGTTCATGCTCCACAGTCTATGATTTAAGATCCTCCTGGAGCCTCCCCTGCTTGATTTTCAGCCTCATCTCTGGACACCCCTCCCTCTGCACCTCCTTTTCCAACCTTATCTCAAAAAAATGTTGAGCTCTACCTGTTGTAACCTGTACATAGATCCTAATATTCTATGTTACCTCATGTCTCTTTGTTTTATATATTCTGCTTTATCTCTTCTCTTTACTACCTAATTATACTCCAAGACACAACTAAATTGCCACTAATTTCAAAAAGATATAAATTAATGAGATCTGGTTTAAGTGCCTTTCCTCTATACTCTTTTAGCACACTGCACACATTGCTACGTTAGAGTTCAACATACTGTTCTGCCTTGTTGATTTAAGCCTCTGCCTCCCCAAATAAGATAAATTTCTTATTGGCAGGGTCCATCTTTCACCCTCAGTGCCTGGAACTCACTAATTTGATGGACAGATGAATGGATAGATGGATGTTGACATTTGTGCTATTTTTTTTAATACTGAGCATACATACATGAATAAAAAGATTCAAACAATCCTAAAGTTCTTAACAGTCATAAAAAGCAAGAGACCCTAAAGGCAAATGGAGTTGTTCCAAAGCCTATGGAACCTAAATGCAGGAAAATATGTACAGCAGATAAAAAGACATGTCAAGCCTACATATATATATATACACACACATATATATGTATATCAGGTTTACAGAGCTTGTCTTAATTATTGGAAACAATGCTCTCTAGGAAACACCTTCCTAGGGAACCTTATTCCCCATTTCTCCCACACCCACCAGCAATATCCACCACCAGTTACTAGACATTCCATTCAATCTAAAAAACACAGTAGAAAATATATTAGGTAATCAACAAAAGAAGTAAGAGTTGCAGCTTATATTTGCAATAAAGGTAAGTTTCACCAAATGGTTAATGCTCACACACAAGATCCAGTGAGAGATTAAAAGCAGTCAGTAATTAAATGTTAAAACAGGTAGTACAGATAAGAGCAGTACAGTGGAGAGAGACTCATTCACTCACAATTATTTATTGTGTACTAGCAACATGCTACATACTGGACTGGCTGTTGAATATGTAACACTGAATGATTCACAATCTGTGTGTTCAAGGAATTTATAGACTAGTGAGGGAATAATGCGAATTAACATATAACATATTTATTCATTCAGCAAACACTGTCACAGATACTATCCTAGGGGTGCTCATGCTACTGCAATGAATTAAAATGACCAAAATCTGTGTAGAAACAGCATACATTCTAGGTGGGAGAGGAAGACAATAACAAACAGATAAATTATGTAGCATAATAACAAATAAATACCATGGAAAAGAGCAAAAATAGATTAGGGTGATTGAGACTGCTGGGGAATGGGGGAGAATGGGGTGCAATTTATAGTCATTATGACCGGCCTCATTGAGAAGGTGACATTGGAGCTAAGACTTGAAGGAGGTGAGGCTGTTAGCCATACAGCTATTCAGGTAAGGATGCTACAGGCAGAGGGAGCAGTCAAGACAGTGCCCTGAGGTAGGGATGCCTGCAGTACTCACAGAACATCAAAAAAGCTCTAGTTCTGAAGTCAAGTGACTAAGGGCAGTGGCAGCAGGTGAGATTAGAGAGGCTGGGGTGTTCCAGGGACCTTGAAATGACTACTCTTAGTAAAGTGGGGAACAACTAGAGATCTTTGAGCAGAAGAGTGGTGCCATCAAGTTTAGGTTTTAAACAGATTCCTCAGGCTGCTGGTGAAGAATAGACTTGAGGTACCAGAGCCCAGATGTAGGGTAATAGGTCAGGAGATGACTGGCCTAATTTAGGCTTGAGAATTTTCTATTGGCTGAGACCAGAGTGAAAACAGTGGTGGTGGTGGGAAGACACTCAGGCTGTGTATATATTTTAAATTAGAGCCAGCAGAATTGAGCGTATGATTTTTGAAACAGGATTCAAAGATGAGTTCAAGGTTTTGGTGGGAGCTCAGAGGAGAATGGGGGAGGATGAGGAGGAGAGCAAAGACTTCAGGTGAAAGTGACTAGGGTTGGGGTCAGGGAGATCAGGCGTTCAGTGCTGTACACTGTAAGCCTGAAAACCTTCTGGTGGAGACTGACATTGGCAGCTGGATATATAAGTGCCAACGCAGAGATGAGCAGAGGATTCTATGGGAACAGGCACCCATATGGAGCTTTCTGAGGAAATGACAAATACTGCCTCTACAAAGGAAGCTTGTGCAATGAAAAAGACTTCAGTACATGAAGTGGGCATTGAATAATAGGAAAAATTTGGCTACAGAGTAGAGTAGTAAGAGAATCCCAGACATAGGAAATCTCTAAGCAAGATCCTTGGAATAGGAAAAAGGGTGGTGAGTTTGTGAGGATGAGCCTGAGATGACAAGTTCTCACTGGAAACACTGAAGCATAAACATGGACTAGAGGTGACTTGGGGTGAGAGCGTAGGGCACCTCAAAAGCTAGGCTCCTCTTCTAGAAAGTCAGCCCTGGCCCACTGATCAGCTCAGAGGTCCCCAACCACTGTTCCATCTCAGCACTGTCCCTGGGTATTCTAAGAATCTGTTTACTTTCTTCTTGGCCTCCCTAGATTGTAAGTTCCTTGAGAGCAAAGACCTTATATTTTGATTTTTATCTACCACAATGATTCACTTGTGGAATTTTAATAAATGTTTGTTCAGTGAGTTGTATTTGACACACACATCTCTTTATCATAGTTTCATTTCAATGCCTATGGGAGTTTTAAATTAAAAGAGAAATCCTCGTCTTTATTGAATAGATCAAAGGTAATGGACCTCTACCTTATAAGAGCTAACACACTAGAAAGACTGGAGAAAACAGGATTTTTCAAAACGGCAGCTATCAAGTGACTAAAGAACACACACATGCCCTTCCAGCTGCTGAGAAAGAACCTTTGGAAACTTGAAGGCAGAGAACACAGGTCAGGTTGTTATGAATTAATTAAAGAGAGGGAAATGATGATGGATTTGCAAAAAAGGGCATTTATTTAGCCTACAAGCATACCTTATAAGGATGAAAGAACTAACGTGCCAACTGTGCCTTAGGTAATGAGAACTTTGGCAACTGATTCTTATCCCTTCAAAGACCTGTCAGAAGAGCCCTGGGCTCAGCCTGTCCACAAAAGACCTCAAGATGACAGCTATCCTTTGCAGGAGAGGAGATGCAATGTCAAGTTCAAACCCCTGCCCTGGCAATAAAGAGTAGGATGGTTGGAGTTCCCATTAAGGAACCCGGCTAGTATCCAAGAGGATGCGGGTTTGATCCCTGGCCTTGGTCCGTGGGTTGAGGATCTTACTTTGCCATGAATTGTGGTATAGGTCACAGACATGGCTTGGACCCGAGTTGCTGTGGCTGTGGTGTAGGCTGGCAGCTGTAGATCCAATTTTACCCCTAGCCTGGGAACTTCCATATGCCACAAGTGTATTCCTAAAAAGGAAGGAACGAAGGGTAAGAAAAGACTAGGATGGTTTACCATGGGTGGTTTAAGCCAACCCGTTACTACTGATCTCAAGGTTGGCCACCAGCACCAAATCTTAGCTCTGCTCAATAGGAGCTAATGGGATATGGCTGGCTGCTTGAGATGCCAACAGGGTATGTTTGAATGTCACAAAGAACTCTCCCGGGGCAGTGGATATGTGCAATAATTCCTCTAAAAATATGTCTGTATTAACTACTGTCCCAGCCCTGCCTCCAGCCCAGACTCTTCTGACTTAAAAACACAGTTACTTGAGGAGTTCCCACCGTGGCTCAGTGGTTAACAAATCCGACTAGGAACCATGAGGTTGTAGGTTCGATCCCTGGCCTTGCTCAGTGGGTTAAGGATTCGGCGTGGCCATGAGCTGTGGTGTAGGTCACAGATTCAGCTCAGATCTGGCATCGCTGTGGCTCTGGCGCAGGCTGGTGTCTACAGCTCCAATTGGACCCCTAGCCTGGGAACCTCCATATGCTGCGGGTAGGGCCCCAGAAAAGACAAAAAACAAAAACACTGTCACTTGTTTTCCTTGAAGTGACAGGATTGCTGTGTTAATTTTGGGGAAAGTATCTGCTAAAGCCCCAAATCTGAATATCCATGGTTTGCCTTCCAGTTGTTCTTAAACCAAGAGGAGAAAAGGGGGGGCAGTGTTCTATGTAAAAAACAGCTAGTTCAGCTCTCAAGTCAAACAACGACACAGGGCATTTCCTCTAGACAACTGTCGTGCCTCAGTGCCCAGCAACAGTGCTTCACATGTAATCCTCATATATATTATTAAAACCATGTGAATTCAAAGATTGAGATTCAGTAAAGTTACTGGGTTTTACTGCTTTACCAAGGACACCCTTCAGTGGAACTGACATGTATTTCACTTCTGGGACTGGCAAATGTGGAAGAGAGTGAGTTCTAGGACAGTTCGGTGGCACTGTCTTGATTCGTGTTGCACCACTGGTACAAACAGTAACACAGTGGAAAAGGCAAATAATCTTAACATTATTATGAAAATAGTTTTGACCTTGTGGTCCCCCTAAAACAGTCTCAAGGATCCCTGAAGGAAGACAGACAATAATTTAAGAATGGCTGCTGTCTACAAATCCCTTCGTGTACCTTGAAAGTCTTGGGTCAAAGTCTATAAATATTTTAAAGTGCCTGATACCTATTAGAAATTGCCTTTCAGACGTGATACACCAATTTGCATTTCCCTCTAAAAAGTGTAGAAGTCCATCTTATCAAGCAAACGCTCTACAGAATTAAAGCTCCTATGTCCTCTTTATAGGAAAGATAAAAGAGTCCAAATTTAACTCATGGCTCTGTGTGTCCAAGGGGAAAGAGTAATTTCCCTTCAATTTCTGTTACTTCTCCCAACTCAGATACCTCAACCATTGAATATACTACTCATGAGAATGAAAAACAGTGTCATAACAGATCTGTAAACTTAGGGAAGGAAACAGTGATAAAAATAAGTGTGTGACCCCATTACTTTCTCTAAGAAAAACCCTCCTTTTTTCACTACCTCACTACACAAAAAAAGAAAAACTCTTCTTTTTTACTAACTCCCTAGTAATCAGTTGTGTTTCAGCTCCTTTGATTTGAAGTATGATTTTTAGGCATGTGTTCCTCATAATAAAATTCAAAGCAAAAGCAGTTAATGTATAATCATAAGAATGAAAGAGAACGTAGGCTAGTTCCTAATTAATTGACCGATTCCATGAAGCCCGACATAAAATTCTTTCCAGATAAGGTCATCCTAATAAAAAATTCTCCAAAAGACAAGATTCTGAAGTTTTAAGGATTTTACAGTATATCGAACCTTGTTATTATTACAGATAAATTTAATAAAATAAGATTTATCTTGGACCCAGATCAAAAGGATTTGACTTCACAAGGGCCCATCTTACAATGCAGACTGAATCACACAGAGCCCAAAAGGGCTGTTCCTCAAAGGATGGGTGATTGGCAGAAAACTCCAGAGAATACTGAATTGCTCCCCAACATCTGAAGAATATTCAGCACTATGTCTAGACACCCAATAGACATTTGTTTTCCTTTCCAAAACCTGGCTCAGTATCTATAATTTTACCTCATCAGGAAAGGACATATGTTGGAGAAGGGAAATGCTTCTCTAAAAGGGGATTTAAACTTCATTTAAAAAACACAAACATTTGTATTTTTCATTGTAACTAATTATGTCTCCAGGACTATTAATATTGTAAATGCGGCCTTGTGGCTAGGATTTACTAAACCAACACATCAATAAACTCTAGTTATTTCTACACTTTAAAAATCTATTTTCACAATTGATAAAAATGGCATTTGAAATTGGAATAAAGCATCTAAAGAAATACTGCCTTGCTAATGATAAAGAATTTTGTGCAATTGATTTTTAAATCAGTTATTGGAGGAAAAATAAATTCAGTTTAGCACAAGTTCCATTGATTCTCAAGAAAGGAATTACATGTAGGATAAATAACTCTTCTGATAGTCAAATAAGCTTTTTAAGTTATATAAGCTTTTTTTTTTTTTTTTTTTTTTTTTTTTGTCTTTTTGCCTTTTCTAGGGCCACTCCCATGGCATATGGAGGTTCCCAGGCTACGGATCTAATCAGAGTTGTAGCCACCAGCCTACACCAGAGCCACAGCAACACCGGATCCTTAACCCACTGAGCAAGGGCAGGGATCAAACCCGCAACCTCATGGTTCCTAGTTGGATTCGTTAACCACTGCGCCACAACGGGAACTCCTATTTAAGCTTTTTAATGAATTTTGGACTTTCTTAACCAATACTTAAATTTAAAAAGGAAACTGTTTTGTTTTGTTTTTTAATTCAGAATTTCTGAGATAACGGTAATTGTCCCAAATACAATAGAAAAGAGTGATGACTGAACAAATAAGGGTCAACCCAGTCTTTCTTTGCCAGACTGAGTGTTTTAAAAGGCAATGTCTGAGTTCTGGCCATGATGCAATGGGTTAAAAATACAACTGGGGTGGCTCAGGTCACTGCAAAGGCATAGGTTCAATCCACAGCCCTGTACAGGAGGTTAGAGAAACCGGCATTTCTTTAACCAGCGTAGGTCACAGCTGCAGCTTGGATTCAATTCGTGGCCTAGAAACTTCCATATGCCACAGGTGTGGTCATTAAAAAAACAAAAAAGGCGATGTCTGTGTCTAAAAAGAGTTGACTTGAATTTATTCATTCACTGAATGAGTATTTGTTAAATATGTTTCATTTGCTAGGTTTTATGTACAAAATGCAAGCAGACATGGACTCTAATCTACTCACTGAGTGTTTATGGAGATCTTATTCTGCATCAGACCCTGTTCTAGGCACTGAGACTATCTGGGAGGGCAAAAGAGGCCAGGCTCCTGCTCTTCTGGAATCTACATTCTCTTGGGTTGTAGGAAGAAGATGGAAAATAAATAATAAGCCAGTCAGTAAGACCATTTCAGACAGTGGTTAGTGCTGTCAAGAAGGTAAAACTAGAGGACATGACAGAATCAGGGGGAGGGGTGAGGAAGCAATAGAAGAAGTCTATCTCAAGAGGTAAAATATGAACTTAAACCTAATTAACACAGAGAAGATAGACATTCAAAGATCCAGGACAACAACTTCTAGACAGAAGAAACAGCAAGTGCAAAGGCCTTTAGAAGAAGAGAGTTTTAAAAAGCCAGAGTGGAAAGACAAGCAGGTGGAAGCTTCCTCCTTCCTTCAACTCCCACCTCACCTCCTCCAGGTGTGCACCACCTGACATTAGAACCTGACCTGACTCTCCTTCTCTAGACCTAGAAATCGACCCATTGGATCAGGGCACTGTCAGGGTTTATGTCCTCAGCAAGTCACAGACATGACTTCATTTCATCTACTTGGATGCACTGAGGAACTGTTAGCCTTTGCGTGGAAGCATTAGAAATTCAAACTGTATATAAACCGCTGTTTATAACTGAGAAAAATAAGCTCTGGCATATAAGTACAAATACCTTGGATCCTGGTGGTGTTCATCTTAATGACAGACACTGCCTTCACCTCAGTCCCTCTTGGGCTGAACCATGACAGCTGTTGATCTACTTGGGTGTTGTCAGCAGGTTGAGAACAGTGATCTATAGAGTAAAACACTCAGTGCATTAAGAAAAGCTGACGTCTTGGAGACTGATATCCAGAGTTAATGGGAAACGGTGGTCTCCATATTGTTGACAGAACACCCCAAATCCTCAGGTCGCTCATCAGCACAGTTATTCATCTTCTTCTCCAAGTCAAAGGAAGAAATACGTCAGGCTTAAAAGCCCTAAAGGGAACAGAAAACAAAAAAAGGAGACAGAGCGATTTGTAAGAAGCAATTTTGAGTTTTGTTTTGGTTTTCCTAAAGAGGATTTTTTTCTATGATACTGTTAAAATCAGATATATTTCAATGTGACAGACGTATAACATATAAATTTTTGAATAGGCAATCCATTCACATAGCATATAAATCAAAACAACATAAAGAGGGATTTAGAAAATGGTTCTACTTCATTCCTATCCTTCATTTCCACAAGGGTAACTCCTTTTATTTTATTTTATTTTATTAGAATATAGTTGATTTGCAGTTTTGTGTCAATTTCTGCTGTACAGCATAGTAACCCAGTCATACAAAGATATACATTCTTTTCCTCATTCTATCTTCTATCATGGTCTAACCCAAGAGACTGGATATAATTCCCTGTGCTGTACAGTAGGACCCCACTGCTTATCCATTCTAAATGTAATAGTTTGCATCTATCAACCCTAAACTTCCCATTCATCCCACTTCCTCCCCCCTGCCTTGGCAACCACAAGTTTGTTCTCTATGTCTGTGAGTCTGTTTCTGTTTTATAGATAGGTTCATTTTGTGTCTTCATTTATGTTAACAGAAAATATATATTCTCTTTTTATACAAATATTCCTTATCCTATACCCTGTTATTCATCTTGCTTTATTATTCAAACAGTATGTCTTAAGGATTTCACCATAAAAAGAAAATCTTTCCATATTAGCACATAGAAAACTTTCTCATTATTTTTACATATGCAGAGTATTACATTATATGGATGTTCTACACTGTGCTACACACAGTCCTTTAGAAATAGATACTTTGTCTAATTTCAATTTTTTGCTATTACAATTGATGTAGCAAGGAACAAGTGCATAATACACTACTCTGCACATGTACAATTATTTCTGCAAGATAAATTTGCAGAAGTAGGATTTTTGTATAAATTTAAAATTATCCACTTGTAATTTGGTTAAATATTCAGAAATATCCCTCCATAGGGGAAGCACTACAAGATCCACTACCATCAATCATTAAGAGAACAGCTATTATCCAAGGCCTTGCCAAGGCCAGAATGTATTTTCAAACTTTTGGATTTTTGACAGACTGATAGAATAAAAAATGTTGTCCCAGTAAAATATTAATTTGCATTTCTCTATGACTGAGGTGGAGCATCTTTTCACATGTTTTAATGAAATTTGTCTTTCCTGTTAATTTTGTGTTCATATCCTTTTCCCATTTTCTCTGTTATGTCGTTAGCCTTATCAGTTTATATTATGGAGATTAGCACTTCCTCATATAAACTGCAAATGTTTCTCACAGTTTTCTTGCAGTGATCTTTTGATTTTAATTGTAGGATGTTTTGCTTTGTTTTGTTTTTACTTGATAAGAGGATTTTTTAAATTGTCATATTTATTAATTATGTATGGCTTTTGGATATTCTCCTGAAGTTTTATGGCTTTTTAAAATCTTGCATTTAAATTTGTGCAGTTTATCCTAGTGGACAGTGTGAGTTTTCGTTGTTGTTGCTGTTGTTGTTTTCCTAGAAGGCTGCACAATTTATAGACACGTTTATTTCTAACCTACTGATTATACTTGCCATCTTCAGCATATGTCTTATATACTGTTTTAATTATTGAGGCTTAAAAATAAGTTTTAATATTCAGTAAATTTAGTTGCTTTGAGAAATTCTACTCAGTATAAATTCACCGGCTGTGAAAAGAAAAAGAGCAGATTCTCCAAAGTTGGTTGTATGATTTCTTGGGTCAGAAGCCCCGTGGCCTCCATCAGTGCAGCCTCTTTGACTCTACTTCTGCTCTCTGCACACCCATCCCACCTCTCCCCCATCCGATGTACCCTCAGAGCTGCTGTTTGTGGACACAGAGGACTGTAGTCCCCTCCATACTCGTGGTTTTATTTGTAAGATGGTAAAGCAGTGCTTTTAAAAGCTTCCAGATGTGGGCGGGACTTAGACCTGTAGCCCAGGCTGTTGGATCCAGATCCTAGAAGTTGTTCTGGGGAGCCGTTTAGGGACATGCAGGATTCCACCACTTTATCTAGGAGAAACAAACCTAAAGGCATAAGGCAGAAAGGAAAAGAGAGAATGGGGAGGCGGGGGAGGAAGGGAAGAGGAGGAGGCGGGGCGGGCGGGGGGGGGGGAAGAGAAAAAACTGCTTTGCAGGCTCTGCGGAGGGGCTCTGCCCAACACCGAAGTCCCAGGAACCCGCAAGGCAGCCCCGCCCCGCGCTGCAGTGACACCTGAGCCCTGCGGGCACAGGACCGAAGGGGCCCTGCCTCTCACCCCTTCTTGAGCCCTGGCGATGGACACGAAGACAGAGACACTGCGAAAGGGGGAGAGACTGTGACAGGGAGAGACAGAGAGGATAAACCTGAAGGAAGGATACTTAACACTTCTCACCCATGGCGCAGCTCCAAGGCTTGGGGGACAGCCTTTCTCGGCAGAGCCACTCTGGGGGCAGCACCCACGTCCCGGGGCCTGCGCCCAGGCGCAAGGAGCGCAGGCGCAGTGGACGCAAAGGCGGCCCGCGTCAGCCCCCGGCGCTACTTTCCCTGCACCCGTCCTGCTGCCCGGTCACCCCTCACACACTCACCTTCTCACCACCCCCCACAGTGAGACCCTCACTGTCACCCTAACACACACTCACCTTCTCACTATGCCCCAGTCACCTTCACATACGCACACACAGGGTCACCCCTCACATACTTGCCCTCTCACCACCCCCCACAGTCACCGTCTCTCTCACACACACACGCACACACACACACTCACCCTATCACCACCCCCCACAGTGACCCACTCACTGTCACCTTCCCCCATACACGCTCACCCTCTCCCCCCCACTCCCCCCCAGTTACTCCCTCACATACCCCAACAATCACCCCTTATGCACACCACACACACTCACCCCTTTCGCACACTCACCCCTCACACACTTACCCCCTCCCACACTCGCGTGCTCAGTCACACCCCTTATACACACCACACATACACACTCACACACTCACCCCTCACACACTCACTCCTTGCTATTCCTCCATCCCACCCTCCCTGTGTAGCTGCAGGACAGGCTGAGCCCTGAGCTCAAGGGGCAGCAGGATCAGTGTGGCCAAGACTGGGCTGCACAAAAGGGAAGGCAGAACTAAGGCTAAAACCTGGGTTTGTATTAATTTTTAGAGGGCCTTGAATGTCAGTGAAGAAGTTAAGACCTAGTATATGAAGTTCTAAATTCCCTAGGATTTTCTAGACCTTTCTGTCAGAATTATAGATTCCCTATATTGCAAATCTTTAGTCTCCTTTAATTGCACCTGTTCCCCCCCCACTAATAATAGATACCTACTACATCCTCTTTGATTTTTGCTTATATATTTAGAAGGTTTTGTGTATTTTTGGAATTAATATTTTGCTTTAATCTGTGTTTCTGTTAATAAATGATGCTTAAAAGCCCTTGGCAGGAATTCCCATCGTGTCTCAGTGGTTAACGAACCCAACTAGGATCCATGAGGGCTCAAGTTCTGTCCCTGGCCTTGCTTAGTGGCTTAAAGATCTGGCATTGCCCTGAGCTGTGGTGTAAGTCGAAGATGTGGTTCAAATCCTGCGTTGCTCTGGCCGTGGCATAGGCCGGCAGCTGCAGCTCGGATTCGACCCCTAGCCTGGGAAGGTCCCTATGTGAAGGGTGCAGCCCTAAAAAGACAAAACGACAAAAAAAAAAAAAAAAAAAAAAAAAAAAAAAAAAATCCCTGGTAAATAAATTGTCATTTTGCTGAGGTCCTTGAATTTTGTACCCTGCAAGGCTGGATGCATGGTGTGTCTCTCAGCCACCGGCAGGCTGACTCAGCCTAGGGTCAACATCTCAACCTTGTTTGTGCTCTGTTTGAATTATTAATCAGTTACTCAAAATTAGAAATGACATTTCCCATAAGTTCCATATTCAGAATGGCAGTTACATTCCTGGAATCATCAGCAACTCTCTCCAAGGATGTATTTGTGATAAGGAAACACATATTAGCTATGAATGACCAAGGCAAATCTTTCACAATATTAATAGAGTACAATTGATCCTTGAACAACATGAGGGTTAGAGGCACCAAGCCTCCACGCAGTAGAAGATCTGGTATAATTTATAGTCCAAATTAGTCAGTCAACAAACACTGAGCACTCTGTTCTAGGCCAACATATCAAAATAAAATAATATGAGAAAGTATGGGGGAGAAAAATAAATAAGTCTGGGTTCTTTCCCCAAAGTGGCTCATAGTTTTGTAGGAATGACAGATATATAAACTAATACAAAGAAAATTGAGAAGTATGAAAATAAAAGTGTTCCCAAGAGGCTGCAGGACTGTGAGAAAAAAAATGCTATAACATGGAAGTTCCTGCAATTAGGTAAGAAAGGTCCTGTGACTAAAACAGGATCTACAGGGGCCTTTAAACAATAAATAGGTTGTAAAAGACATAGAAGAAAAATGGGCACTCGCTTAAGCTTCATTTGGAGTTTATCAAAAAACTTATTTTTCATATTTCCCTCTCTTTTTTTTTCTCTACTTTTAGTTGGGGCTAGGATATTTTTATACCATGAAATGGGGAACAGAGTGAGATATATTTAATAAGGAAAGGTGTTACTGTGAACCACCAGGTCTCAAAGTTGTTGTTGTTATGTTCAATTTTTTTTTTTTTTTGTCTTTTGTCTTTTTGTTGTTGTTGTTGTTGTTGTTGTTGTTGCTATTTCTTGGGCCGCTCCCGCGGCATATGGAGGTTCCCAGGCTAGGGGTTGAATCGGAGCTGTAGCCACCGGCCTACGCCAGAGCCACAGCAACTCGGGATCCGAGCCGCGTCTGCAACCTACACCACAGCTCACGGCAACGCCGGATCATTAACCCACTGAACAAGGGCAGGGACCGAACCCGAAACCTCATGGTTCCTAGTCGGATTCGTTAACCACTGCGCCACGACGGGAACTCCTATGTTCAATTTTTAAAGCTTTATTGAAGTGTTGCTGATTTATAATGTTGGGATATGCAACAAAGTGATTCAGTTATCCACATACACACATCGTTCTTTTTTTTTTTTTTTGCTTTTTAGGGCCACACCCACAGCATATGGAGGTTCCCAGGCTAGGGGTCAAATCAGAGCTACAGCTGCCAGCCACAGCAGTGCAAGATCTGAGCCGCATCTTCGACCTATACCACAGCTCACGGCAATGCCGGATTCTTAACCCACTGAGCAAGGCCAGGGATCAAACCCACAGCCTCATGGTTCTTAGTCGGATTCATTTCCACTGGGCCACAGTGAGAACGCCCCAATTCTTTTTCAGATTCTTTTCCCATGTAGATTATCACCACATATTGGGTAGAGTTCCCTGTGCTGTTCAGCAGGTCCCTGTTGGCCAGTTTTTTTTTTTTCAAAAGATGAGGAAATGGCCTTCTCCTTGGCTAGGATGGTGGGTGGCGTCCGAGGTTTTCAGATTGGCCTAAGGAGTCAGCTCCTACCTTTACCATCACTGTTATCAGCCTGCAATCAACTGAGAAAAACTGTGGGAGATGAAGTCCAGAGGGGAAGAGAAAGAGAAACACCGTTAAGGTGCTGAGTTAATATGATTAAACTGACCCCGAATGTGCAGGAAAAAGCCCTCACTGACCCTCTTAGGCAGGTAGCTTCCCCGAGGCTGGTCAAATGAGATGTCAGATGAAGCTCATCCACACAGCGCCTGCCTCTGCTTTAGGCGTGCCAGCCAGGGACAATCTGCCTCCTTTTCAGGCAATCTATTAACTTATTTTACAATCCATCCGTGAGGTTTAACTTATACTCTGTACTCCACCCCCCACTGTAAAGCACAGAAACAGGCAGAATTTAGGCACCAATCAAAAGGTTGGGAAGAGGCAACAGTTAACCAAGTTTCCCCTCCAAGAAAACAGGAGACTGAAATACTGCTCTGGGCCAAGACCCAAGGCTTTTGGCTTAATTATCCTCACTGGCTCTTGCCTCATGTATATTCTAAGACTTCTTCCCCCAAACCACTTCTCTTTGCATTTCTCTACTCTCCCAGGCTTTGTCACTCCACATTAGGCCCATTTTTTTTTCATATTCTTCACTTTTGCCTTTAACTCCTGAGTGCAGGAGCAAAAAAGTGGCCTCCTGAGGGGTAGCTAGGTGGTCACCAAGTGTGGCTTCATGCCAGGAGCTTGGGCACCCACCCTGGAAGCTCTCAGTTTAGGGCTGCACTGCTCTCAGCCTCCACTCTATTTCACAGTCATAACTATGTGCTGAAATCTCTCTAGTTACGAAGGGTAAGATCTATAACCAAAAAAAAAAAAAAGGGGATGCCAGGAGATTCTTAATTGTCTTTCAAATGGTGATGGCTAGCTCAGTCTAAGGTGTAGACCTTTAGTCAAAGTCATCAATACAAGCTCCTATTCATTGAGAATGCCTGTGCACCTGTGCACAGGATGGTGGAGGAGCTGCTTGGAAAGCCAGCAGACATGTGGAATTCCAGGGACCTTGGAGGAGTTTCAGAGCCTTCCACAGCTGCCACTGTAAGGTCCATGCTGTTTGCTCTCCAGAAATGAGAAGTATTTCCAACAAGTGGCTACTTATCTTCTTCCTCAAGGCAATAAAGCACACATGTTATAATTAAGATGAGGACAGATTAGCAGCCCCAAGATGGCACATAAGAAGATCCACTGATGTATAGGAAGAAACAACTTTACTGATTTAATCCATACATTCAGTTTGTACATAAGTAAACTCTGTCATAAAGTTTGGAGACCCCTGAGCTAGATCCCAACCAGTTCAAAAATAAAGCCTGGCGAACCCCTTGTGCTACTCACCCAAAGGATACACGTGGGGGTGCTTTATTGCCACATGTGGGCTGATGGAGATTCCCAGAGTACAGTTGCACTAGTGCCAAGAGGAACCCTAGCAACCCTGCAGATGTGGAGACCTGCCTTTGGATAACAAGGTTATGGAACTTGTAAGAGAAGAAAATAAGAACTAACAATCTTGTTTTTCATAATTTGGGGGATTAGCAATTATTGTTCCAGAAATGAAACTTGAGATAATACATTTATGTAAAATAGTGACATTTGTCCATTATCATTTTTTTCTTCCAGATTTCAGGACTGGCTTCCTGGAAAGCTATACTTGAGTAAGAAGTTAATAGATAGATAGATAGATGATAGCTAGCTAGCTAGCTAGCTAGATAGATAGACAGACAGACAGATAGATAGATATTCTAATGCATAGAATAAATATTAGAAACAACAGGTGGGAAAAATACTGAATTTTGTATTAGTTCACCCCAAGGTGACCTGTCACTTGTGTTCAAGGTCTTTAGCCCTTCAGTCAAAATGTCTTATCCATCAGTAACATAGAGTTTTACTTTGTCATGTTACACTGCCCCCAAACAAATGTGTTTGTTCTCTGGAAAGGAAACAGTGGCTTGGAGCTGAAATCTCACTATCATCTCAACAAGAAGGTTCAGAATATAGCCTGGCTCTGTTTCTGTCTCCATCACCTGAAGAAAACCCTTGCTTTCCCCCACATTCAATTTCTTCACTCATAGGAATGAAGAATCACTCATCTCAACCTCATAGGGTTGCTTATTTTTGTTTTCTCAGTATGAAATTTTGACTTGATATCTGTTCAGCTACAAAATACTGCATGCTTATTTTATATAGTGAAACAGGTGCTAATGAAACTGTTCAAAGGCAAAGATGATTTCTCCTTTTTCCCCTTCAGGCCAACCCTCCTGATACAGGTAACGCACGCAGCCCAATATCTACACCTCTTCCTTTCTGCTCATACAACATAAATAAAGAGGAATTTTTGCATTAATATTTATTTATAATATACACTTTATTCTGCAACAAGATTTTTCCCCACTCAATATAATGTTGTTTTGAGAAGCAAGCGACATCAGATTCATGAAAGAGCTTGGTAGTCACCACCGGGCTTCCTCTTCAGAACATCCACCAGAGATGAACTGAATGAAGGAAGAGGTGCATTTACTAAACTGACATTAAGTCACTAACTTTGGTGCATAGAATTCAGAATTGTCCCATGTGTCCAGTCTCGAGGAAGAGTCCCTCAGGGGAAGCAGTAGGAGGGCCCATGCCTGGAGAAGAGGAGCCGAAGGGTCACCTGATCCAAGTTTGTCCCCAGAATCAGGAATACTACAGATTGACTGACCAATAAAAGTGGGATAAGAATGTAGGGAGAATTAATGAAGAGATCAATGTGGTTTTTTGGTTTGTTTTTTTTTTTCACTTTTTAAAATTTTATTGAAGTAAAGTTGATTTACAATGTTGTGATAATTTCTGTTGTACAGCAAAGTGATTCAGTTATACATACACACACATCCAATCATTGAAAAGGAACAAGTGAAGATATGAACAAGGCCGCAAACAAGGATCATGCTTTCAGGAGTGTTTTGGTGAAAACAAGGAAGAAAAAAATGAGGGAAAATAGGGAATTTTCTCTAAGAGATCTGAGGAGGCATCTGAATAGCAATGGGGAGAAAAAGAAATTTGCTGACTCGCTGAAGGCTGGTGGCAAGGGACCTGTAATTGTTTCACCAGCCAAGGGAACTCCAAAGCTGAATCAGAAATCAGGCTTTTCTTTTACCTTCTTACATTAATATAGTTTAACATAATTCTTAGGAAAGTCCTCAGGGAATCGTGCCCCTGGAAGCAGCTAATTCGTAGTGCTAGATGCTTTATTTATGCTCTTAATCTTTCTCTGCATCCCCATAGGCTCTGAGGCTTTTCAGGCATAACTTCCTGATTCTAGATGCTTCTGGACTTTGCATGTTGAACTTCACTGCATATCTGCAAACCACCAGTTAAAGATGTAATGTTCAAAGGGCCCAAGACAGACTTCTAGAGTGTCTAGGAATAATTTCCTAACCCCTTGACTCTTGCTGTCTACCTTAGTCACACTAAATAAGCAGGTTAAGGCAGGCTCATTATGGAAAAGGCAACTAACCTATCCATTATTTATGCAAATATGGAAACTTCAAACCTATTATCATTTAATATCTTTCAATAACTTTCCTCCATCTTATACAGTGGAGTTTATATTCAATATAGGAACCCCGGAGTTAGATTGCCTGGATTCAAATTCTGACTCCAAAGCATACTGGTTAGAGGTCATGGGGTATGTTAGTTAAACTCTCTGGGCCTCAATTTTTTCGTGCCTAAAATGGAACTAATAATATTGTCCTTTCCAGGGTTGCTATGAGATTTAATTGATAACCTTACAAAAGCACACGGCAAAAGATCTGGCATGTGATATACACCCAACTTGTTAGCTCTAACGCAGTACTCAGTGTGTGATTCTTTTTACCAGTGTTTTTAAATCCTATAAAAGTAAAGGAAACTTTGTTATCAACAGTATTCCTTAATCTACTCTCACGAGTTAGTTGAAACAATAGGGGGTATTTAAGGGAGAGAAAACTTTATTTTCTCTTCTACAAGTCAAAGGTCAAAGAAGGGAGTAGAGGTCAAAGAAGACAGAGGTCAGCAGATTCGGGATCTATCATTGCCTTTTTTTTTTTTTTTTTTTTTTTTTTGGTCTTTTTTAGGGGCCACACCATATGGAAATTCCCAGGCTAGGGATGAAATCAGAGCTGTAGCTGCCAGCCACAGCCACAGCCACAGCAGTGGTTTAAGGTTGGATTTTTAACCCACTGAGCAAGGCCAGGAATGAAACCTGCATCATCATGGATACTAGTTGGGTTGGTTACCACTGAGCCATGATGGGAACTCCCCAACATTGTCACTGTTGTGGTCTGGGTTCCACCCTGCCCCCGGAACCTCCTCATGCCATGGGGGTGCAACCTAAAATAAAAGCAGGCAGAGGTAGACACTGCCAAAGCCACCCATCGTCAGCCTGCCCTCCCAGCCCCGTCCCAGGTAGGCCATCCTCCGGCTGGGAACACTCCCTGGGAGAGCTGGCAATGGACTTGTGTTCAGTGGTGAGCTTTCTTGGACAGTGAATAGACTGATACCAGCCTCCGGTGTCCACTGACCATCATTAACGGGAAACCAAGGATCAAAGTGCATCAAAGCATTACCAGAATGACAAATGTGCCCTGCATTGTGTATTCCTCCCTCCACAGGCCCCTCCCCACCCAGGAGCCAGCCTCCCACTGGTCCACACTGCCTCCCTTCTCTCCCAGGCTGCAGCATCAGGGCCAGGCCCTCATTTCTTTACAAATGCATGTCATCCTGAAACTCACATGCGGAAGTGTCAACCTGCTGTCACTTCAGCAGAGTTACAAAGCTTTAGTATTTAGTAATACCAAATAGTAAAACATTCTTGAAGTCAAGCCATGTAGAAGTTTACCTAATTCACATTAAACTAATGATGCTAGTTAGCTTACTTGAAACAAATTTATTATGACTTTTTACATCTTTTCTAGGGCAGGACAAGCACAGAAAATATTCTGTAGGGATTTCTCCCTGCAAGGGACACTGCTTCCCTTTCTCACCTAATTATAAATATCTTCCAAAACGCAATCTGTGTGGTGTTATATAATTGTGCTTAAAAACGTTTTTCAATAAAGGGAATGTGTCCTAAATCTGACCAAAGTTATGTCAAAAATAAGTGTGCAATTATAAACCTTTATGGGAAACACTGGCAGCATATCTTACTCTAAGATCTGCAAGATGAGCTTATGTGTGCTATCCACAAAGGAATGTTATAAAGATGCTTAGTGTATTGTAAAGTCTGTTTATTGGCCCCCAAACACATGCACACAAGCAAAATCTCATATTTACTGATATAGTGGGCAACATTTTCTTTGCCTAACTTTTCTCTCTCTCTCTCTCTCTTTTTTTTTTTTAAGAATAATTTATCTTATCTAGTTTCCTTGAAAATGCTATTTAGGGAGATTTCCTTTTGCTTGTTTGTTTTTATGGCCATACTGGCAACATATATGGAAGTTCCCAGGCTAGAGATCCAATCGTAGCTGCAGCTGCCGGCTATGCCACAGCCACAGCAACGCTGGATCTGAGCCACATCTACGACCTACACCACAGCTCACAGCAACGCAGGATCCTTGACCTACCAAGCAAGGCCAGGGATTGAGATAAGCGGTCGCTTTCAAACTATACTCCCAATATCCATGAGGATATTAGGCAAAGGGCTCCAGTTTTCTTGATCCTCCCTAAGAAGCTGGTTCCACTCTCCAAATGTCTGGCTGTGCCTGTCCGTAGCAGCAGCAGTGACCTGAGCCTCTGTGGAAGATCTAGTTTTTGATGCCCAGGAACACAGTCTGATGCCTGTGGGCGACTCGAGTTCTCCTTCCAGAAAGAACACTTGCTTATAAAATGGTGTTAAAATCTCAGAAGGACTGAAGGGTTAAACCAGGTTTAGATTAATATCCCAAAACGCATTCTCATGATTTCCCCCCAATTATGACAGCAGTTACAAAAATTAGGCATCAGAGGCTCGCCAAGCCTCTCTTCACCTTTTTTGACAATACTCTTTCTTGCCTTCACAAGGCTGAACTTTCTGTACCTGAGTCTCTTTGCTGTTCACCCTCAGGGAAGGGATTGCTCCATTTGTGGGGAGGGGTGATGTACTTTTATTTCACCCACTATATCCAAAATAGTGTGATTTCAGCATGTGATACCAACTTTAAAATATCAAGGGAGTTTTTTAGATTTTCAGCACAAGTCTTCAAAAGTGGGTGGGTATTTTATTTTTTTTGTCTTTTTTGTCATTTCCTGGGCTGCTCCCATGGCAAAGGAGGTTCCCAGTCTAGGGGTCGAATCAGAGTTCTAGCCACTGGCCTACACCAGAACCACAGCAACGTGGGATTCCAGCTGGGTCTGCAACCTACACCACAGGTCACGGCAATGCCAGATCTTTAACCCACTGAGCTAACCCACCCAGGGATCAAACCCGCAACCTCATGATTCCTAGTCGGATTCATTAACCACTGAGCCACGACAGGAACTCCAAAAGTGGGTGGGTATTTTATACTGATAGCACATCCAGGACGGATAAGACACATTTCAGCTGTTCAGAAACCTTGTTGTTCCAGTGGCACAGATACTGGCCAGTTCAAGGTTATAGAAATTGACTACCCTTCAGTCTGTTGAAGCTTACAGTGGATGCCGGGTGGATGGAGAACTGATGGTAGTTCTAGACCATAAATGTAAGAGCAAAGTCACTATCACTAGGAAAGAACTTCTGCTTCCCTGTTTGTAGAGGCATCAAGATTTGTGGTCAAGGAGTTCCCATTGTGGCTCAGCAGTAACGAACTGGACTAGTATCCATGAGGATTCGGGTTTGGTCCCTGGCCCTGCTCAGTAGGTTAAGGATCCAGCATTGCTGTAAACTGTGGTGTAGGTCACAGACATGCACCTGTGGTGTAGGTCACAGACATGGCTCAGATCTGGCATGGCTGTGGCTGTGGCTGTGGCTGGCAGCTGTAGCTCTAATTCGACCCCTAACCCAGGAACTTCCATATGCCTCGAGTGGGGCCCTAAAAAGCAAATTTAAAAAAAAAAAAAAGAAAGAGAGAGAGAGAGAGAGAAAAGAAAGAAAGGAAGGAAGAGAGAGAGAGAGAGAGAGAGAGAGAGATTTGTGGTCCAGATGAACCCAATTCTGCTAGAGCTATGCAACTCTCTCCCCCAGTTCCCATCAGGGAGAGACCCAGAGTCTTGCTGTTGTAGCAGATGGATCCATACAGCCTGGGTTGTAGTGTATTCATGTGGTCTTAGAGAAGTTCAAATTTCAAAACTTTCTAGTGCTCCATGATTCAGCCAGTGACAGGACAGCTCTTAAGGATCCTAAAAAAAATACTGTCTCTCAGATTTCTTTCTTTTTTTTTTTTCTTTTCTTTTTTTTTTTTTTTTTTTTTTTTGCCTTTTGCCTTTTGCCTTTTGCCTTTTTGCCTTTTCCAGGGCCACTCCCGAGGCATATGGAGGTTCCCAGGCTAGGGGTCTAACCAGAGCTCTAGCTGCAGCTGCTGGCCTACACCACAGCCATAGCAATGAGGGATCTGAGCCGCATCTGTGACCCACACCACAGCTCACGGCAATGCCGGATCCTTAACCCGCTGAGCAAGGCCAGGGATCAAACCCGCAACCTCATGGTTCCTAGTCAGATTTGTTAACCACTGCGCCATCATGGGAACTCCTACTCAGATTTCTTAATAAACATCTGTTGGCTGAAATACCAAATGGACCAACAGCCCACCTATCAATTCTCTGATACGCAAAATATTTACAGCTCTTGGTTAATGAGCCCCTGCTCATTTGCATGCTGGTCTCCTGTTAAAAGTGCTTTCCTATTTCAACAGGAAAATGTTTTCTCTATTGTAAAGTCATAATTTTCTTTGGATTATAACACAAATCTCCTTACTTTCAAGAATAAAACTAATTTACTGCACTATGTACAATGAGCTGTATTTGCATTCTCGAGTTATAACGTATTTCATCAAGACTGAATCTCAACTACAATTTCTAAAAACAAACAGCTCTATTGAAGTGTAATTCATACACCACAAAATTCACCCCTTTAAAGGGCACAATTCAAGGAGCTCCCTTTGTGGTGCAACAGAAAGGAATCGGCGCTGTTGTTGGGTCAGGGATCCCGCGTTGCTGTGGCTGTGGCATAGGCCGACAACTACAGCTCTCATTCGACCCCTAGCCTGGGAACATATGCCACGGGTGCAGCCCTATAAAAAAACAAAAAACAAAAAACAACAACAAAAAAAAAAGGTTTAATTTTTTTTTATAGATTCAATGCAATATTTATTAAAACTCCAATTCATTTATCACAGAAATGAAACAGACAATCCTCAAATATGTATGGAACCACAAAAGACTTTGAATAGCCAAAACAATCTTGAGAAAGACAAACAAAATAAATAAATAAATAAATAAATAAATAAATAAATAAAATGTTTAAAAAGTGCACAGTTCGGTGAGTTGTATAGTCACAGAGTTTTCCAACCATCACCGCTGTTCAATTTCAGAGCATTTTCATCACCTCATATAGACACCCTGTTCCCATCAGCCCTCACTCCCCGTACCCCTGTCCCAAGCTCCATGTAGCTTCATTTCAGTAGGAAAAATCATCTTAAATGTGGAATTTAGAGTTTTCATGATTAGAATAGACAGTGGTGTGGTGGTTTATACTGACATGCCATTCTCTTATTCATTTGTTCTACAAATATTGATTGAATACTATCTGGGGTATAAAGATGGAAAAGAGTCCACAGTGCAACTCGTTAGATGTACTTCTTTTTGGAGATAAGCTCAGAGTACACAGACTAACTTCTGTGCATGATTGCTGTCAACTTCAACACAACTCCATTTTGTATGAAGTTGGTTTTAAGCTGCTAGAATACCATCATTTGATATCTCTGGCCCTATTGAGCTGTGAATACATTTTTTTAATGAGTTTATCAGACTTGGAACCTGGCTCCAGTCAGAAGCCCATAGGGCATACACATGAAGAGTTTAGGCTCGCTTCCATCTCACACTTTACCTCTATTCTACTCTTTCAATGGAAACCCAACCAGGGTCAGCCCATGGACACTATCCATCATCTCCTATACAGACCTCATCCCTACTCACTCTGCCTCCCACTAGGGGTCCACAGTGACACCTTCACACACTCAAAACTTTTCAAAGGCTCCAAAGGGACATCAGGGCATATTCCGGTTGCCAGACCTGGTGGATCTCATACATGTCTTGCAGTTGAAGCCTTACAGCTGCTGCAGAAGCTTACCAGCAGAAAACTGGGCCCAGAGAGATTAAGTAGCTTGCCCAAAGTCATACATATGTAGCTTCAGAACCAGAGCTCACTGCCCGCCAAGCATCCACGGACCTGCTGCAGCTGATACAGTGTTGAGTTCTCTAAGGAGCCCATAAGGACGTCGCTTTTGGCAATATCCTTAGAGGGACAGAGCAGGTGCAGGGGGAGCTGGCAGCAGTTCTCCTCCACCATCCCTGGCAGCCTTCCTTCTCAGCCTCCAGTTGTTATTCTCTGTCACTGACACTCACCTTCCTCCTCCAGCCCCACCCCCAGCACACAGACATGCACAACCTACACCCATAACACCCATAACACCTCCGGATCTGCTCTCAGGAAATAGTGAGAAAAATAATTGGAGTGTTACCCTGACAGTGGTGCCTGCTTTACCAGGAGATCAGCTTTTTGGCAGAGGGATGGTTCTTTAATGACAGATCTGCTGGCTGAAGGAGTGGGATGTGTGCCCACCCTGAGCTTACCAAAGTCACAAGTCACAGCATGATTGCTTGCTTAGAAGGTCAACTTTGGATTTTTTTTTTTTTTGGTAAATTTGAATTCATTTAATCCTAAATTTGGGAGGCATCAATAATAAGCAAGGAAGAGGAAAGCGAAAAGATAGACATATATCAATTACATCCTGGGGTCTGTGGTGAGTGTGTGTGTGTAAGGGGAGGAGAGAAAGAACAAAATAAGAACTTTTATCAGAGTTCCCATCGTGGTGCAGCAGAAACAAATCCAACTAGGAACCATGAGATTGCAGGTTCAATCCCTGGCCTCGCTCAGTGGATGAAGGATCCGGCGTTGCCATGAGCTGTGGTGTAGGTTGCAAACGCGGCTTGGATCCCGTGTTGCTGTGGCTGCGGTGTAGGCCAGCAGCTGTAGCTCTGGTTAGACCCCTAGCCTGGGAACCTCCATATGCCGCCAGTGCGGCCCTAAATGGCAAAAAAAAAAAAAAAACAACTTTTATCCTGAGTTAACATTCAATTACAGAACTATAGCTAATGGCCAAAATGTTAACATAAAATTAAGTTGGAAAAGAGGGCAATGTTATAACATCCTGCATAAGATCCCTGGAGTCTTTTCCCTCAGGTAGTGAATTCTCATTTCTGAAGGAAGAACTCCGCAGAGGGCGTGAAGCTAGGAGAGCAAATCTGAATTGTGCTGATATGAAAAGACACATTCTTAAGAAACAAATTCATGGACATGGAGAACAGACTTGTGGGGGAGGGAGTGGGATAGACAGGGATTTTGGGGTTAGTAGATGTAAACTCTTGCATTTGGAGTGGATAAGCAATGAGATCCTGCTGCATAGCACTAGGAATTATATCTAGCCACTTGTGAAAGAATGTGATGGAGGATAATGTGAAAAAAAGAATGTGTATAAGTATATAACGGGGTCACTTTGCTGTACAGCAGAAATTGACAGAACATTGTAAATCAACTATAATAAAAATTTTTTAAAAAATTAAAAAAACACCTTCTTCCCTTTGGGGCTGATTAAGATACTCTCTGATCATCCGGTGAGCCATTATCCTGTAGATATATATGCTATGATTTATGTGTGATATCATTATATTTAAAAGAATTTTCTTGAAAATAACAGGTAATTCTGGAAGCCTCTAATCTGAAATAGAATGCCTCAATAGTGTAATTTTCAATAAATATAGTGGGGTTTTTTTGCTGGTATAAAATATAAAATACTCATAAGAATTTGTATTACTAATTAAAAAACAGGAAAGCCATTTTCCCCTAGGAATTTTTAATGGTGGAGGTAAATTTTCTCTAATAGAAAACATCTAATTTTATTAGTAATAATCTTCTCTCATTTGGCCCTTAAATTCCCAAAGATTCTCATAGCTTTTTTATATAAGACTTTTTATATCTGGCCTCTGCCTGACATTCAGCCTCCCCCGATCCTTGCCTCTGGTCATCTGAGCTGTTTATTAGCTCCATTTGAAGGAATGGCCATAAACCATAGACGCTACATTCTGAGTTCTGGGTCTTTCCCTCCTTTGAAGCAGCACCGTTTCTCTGTCTCTCTCACTAGATGAACGGATTGGAGGCAGAAGTGCATCTCCAGTGTCCACGCACCCCTGCATTTTCCTCATACAAGGAGCTCAATAACTGCTTGTTGAACTGTTGACCAGAACTGAATATGAGAAAGAGCATCAAGGAACATGAGGTTGTAGCCAGGGCTGGTTCTGAGCTTGATCTGGTGGTCTGGGCCTTTTTGACAGATGACCAGTTTAGTTTATTCTCTTTAGGACAATTGCCAAAGGCTTATAACAGTTCTAGGATCTGCAGATAAAAAGCTTTATTTTCCAGCATGCCCTGGTCTGAACCTGCATAAAGAGCCCTGGCCCCTCCTATCAAGAGGACACTGCTTAGGTACAGCTTCTCAGATATCAGCGAGCCAGGAGCATATATCCAGAGAAAATCCATCGCCTGTAGTCAGCTGGAGACATTGCCCAGTGGCCACCCTAATAAGTACCCTCTTTCCTCCCTCATGCTTGCTGCTGATGTATGTAAAGCATTTGGTGTGTAACTGCTATCACGTGAGCTCTCCATTTCCTTGCAAATAGGTGGATATGTGACTTCCAGGCTAATGAGTACCACGTGGTGTCATAGAAACCCATCACCATGAAATATAGCATGTTTAGAAGGCTCTCCTGCATCAGCGAAGCCCATTTATGCTGCTGAAAATGTTTTTCTCTGCTTTGATGTGGGAAATGGGTATCATTAGTAGGACTGGCACGAACTGAATACATAAATCCTGACTTCACGCTTGTGTCTTCGTGCTGCCTGCAGACCTACATACGTGCAGTTTTATGAATGAATGGGCGTTTTCTGCCAAGGTCTCAAAAGACACTCAGAGCTACCAAAGGGAAGGAGCCACGCGGACTGAAAGAGAGCTTACATGCCCATACTCTCTCCTTTCTTCTTTGCATTTGGTTTTCAGCAGCATCTTGGTAGATGGGGGGAGGAGCGTAATTTTTGGTGAATTTGATCCTGTTCTGGTTCCACAAAAAAGCGACGAGAGGTGAGGAAAGAAGGGAGTTAGAGAGGGCAGCCAGAATGAGCAGAGCTCCCCCAGCTTTGCAGGGCAACAGGATTTTGAGGTCAGGTGTGTTTTGAACCCTCTTGGAAGTATTAGCCTGCAGGCATTACAAATCTTAGAGAATAGCGCTAGTAAGTGCTTCATTATCCAGGAGGAAACTCGGCCAAATGCCACCAGCAACATCTGTATCTGATTGTCAAGGAGGGAGAGGGGAAATGGTTTTGCCTCTGCCATGTTGCTCCTAAATCTCCATCAAACAGATGAAAAGTCAGCTGAGCGGTGCTTGTAGAGTGCCTGTGTGAAAATGAAGTGCACACGAAGTGCCCATTTACAAATAAAGGGTATTTCTAATGGATTGCAAGAATCTAATGCTGCCCAAGTGCCCCCCAGAATAAAGAAGAGCCCCTTCAAATGTTCCACTGTGTATCTTGGGCCTTATAGATTACCTTGGCATTTTTTGTCTAACATTTCATCAAAAGCAGAAAAGGTCATCCTTAGAAATGCTTTTACTATGCTTAAGAAAATGGCTACTCCTATTTTGGGGAGTTTTGAAATACAAAAATGAGACTTCTTTCATTTTTATTTTGAGATGATAGCAGATTCACATACCGTTTTAAGAGATAATACAGAGAGATCCCATACAGCCTTAATGTGGTTTCCCCTGCCAGTAACCTCTTGTCCATGATGCTGTGTCTCTGGTTCACTTTCTTATTTTTCACAGTAAAGATCAATCTCCAGTATTTATTTGACTCTTAGATTTATGAACAATAGAATATACACTAGAAACTCCTCTATCTCCTTCCTTTCCTAGCTGAGTTTATTCCACTCAACTGACATTCTCAATTTCTTAAAAAAAATTTTTTTTCCCCAGCATGTTCAGACCTGTTTTTATTCACCATCACTCTCTTGGTCACTGGCTCATCCTCTATTCCCCTTAAGTCAGTGTTATCCTACTTCCTACTTTCTCTGATATCAGATTCTTTTCTTAATAACACTCAAATGCTGTGATATTTATCGGCTATAGGAAAATAAGGCAGGTAGATGAGAACAGCCTTCTCTGAGTATTCAGAAAGCAAAGAGGGAATCCTGGTTGCAGATTTTCTAGTCAATCATTGAGCCAGTTTTCCATTTAGGAGGAATTTACAGGTAGCATTCTTCGAATGTGGAGTTAGAATGCCTTGGGGACTAGTTTGGAAAAATATCCTTGCTAGTTTATCTAGTGTGAACATGTATTCATGTGACTTAGGAGTTAGAGGAAGGATTGATCACAGCAATGTTAGTGCTCCAAGCTACCTCTTAGTGTCACCACTGTTCCAGAGGAAAATATTAGAAAGGCAAGATTGCAATTTTTTTTTTTTTTTAAGAACACCAAGGGACATAAACCTGACCTCAGCAGCTTTGGGTGTGGTTAGAGCTCAGATAGAGAAGGGGCAAAAAGGAGTCAAAATCCTTGAAGGTCCTGGCAGTGGCTGTTCCTGTCAAGTATACTTGACACTTTAAAGAGCTTAAACCTGGAGTTCCTGTCGTGGCGCAGTGGTTAACAAATCCAACTAGGAACCTTGAGGTTGCAGGATCGATCCCTGGCCTCACTCAGTGGGTTAAGGATCCGGCGTTGCCGTGAGCTGTGGTGTAGGTCACAGATGTGGCTCAGATCCCAAGTTGCTGTGGCCATGGTTCCGATTAGACCCCTAGCCTGGGAACCTCCATATGCCATGGGTGCGGAGAGTGAGGACCTAAAAAGACAAAAAGACAATAAATAAATAAAGAGCTTAAACCAGTGTTTGTCGTGTAGTCAACACTCATGTGTGTGCTGAATCAAAATGGTACAAGGCATGAAATGACTGTTTAGCAAAGAATTATAGACACTAAACTAATTACTACGTGGAAGCAATTTTCTGTTTTCCCTTCTACTCTGTAAACACCAATTTGGGTATTAATTATTTGATGTTATTTCACTAGCATCAAACAGGCCATCCATGAAGTCCAGTGTAGGAGTTTCCTGGTGGCTCAGTGGGCTAAGGATCTGGCATTGCCACTGGTGGGGCAAGAGTTCCATCCCTGGCCCAGGAACTTCTGCAGGTGCAGCAAAAAAAAAAAAAAAAAAAATCCAATGTAAAAACAGTAAGTCCAATGTAAAAAAACATGATCTCATTTAGAAAGGAAGAAGGAAAAAAAGAAGGGAATGAAGAAGGAGAGGAGAGGTCTGGTAATCAGTAGTGTGGTTCGCCAACATTTTCGGTCTTTCCCTGCTGGCCACAGAGTAGGATTCTATTTCCTGACCCATTAAATTCAGGCAGGTGTTTGACCTGTGAAATGTGACAGATGAAATGTGTCACTTCTGGTGGCCACGCTTAAGAGCTAAGTTGTGAGTCCCTTCCCAGGTGGGTTCCCTCAGCTATGGGAGCAGCCCCCCTCTAGACGGGGGAGGTAGCGTCCCTGTCAAGCCCAGCTCCTGCTCACCCAGCGAGGAGGACACTTGGTGTGAACGAGAAATAAATCTTCACAGTTTTAAATGACTGAAGCAGGGGTTGGAGTTCCTGCTGTGGCTCAAAGGGATTGGTAGCATCTTGGGAGCACTGGGACAGGATACAGGTTCAATCCCCAGTCCAGCACAGGGGGTTAAGGATCTGGCATTGACACAGGTGGCCGCAACTTAGGTCAAAACTGTGGCTCGGATCTAATCCCTAGCCTGGGAACATCCTGGCCTGGGGAGGCAGAAAGAAAGGAAGGAAGGAAGGAAGGATTGAAAGAAGGAAAGAAGGAAGGAAGGAAAGGAAGGAAGGAAGGAAACGAGGGAGGGAGGAAGGAAGGAAGGAAGGAAAGAGAAAGCAAGCAAGCAAACCAGCAGGGCTTTTTTGTTACTGTGGCATAATATCACCTGCCCTGAATGATAGAAAATAGAGTATGTCTTTAGCAACTGGATGATTGGTGGGTTTTTTCTTTTCTTCTTTCTTGTCTTTCTGTATTTTCTAATTTTTCAAATGTTTTCTAAAATCTATTTTGTACTTTTTAAAATGGGTAAAATTTTTGTAATAAGGAAATAAATAAAATTAAGATAAACTGGAGAAAAGATCAATTTTATGATTTGAGTATGTTTATAATTTGAAATTATCTTGGATTTTTATTGATACCTGCATGAAATGCATAAAAATTAATGCCATTTTCTTGAACCTGGGGTATGTTTTTTGGGAACATACCTTTTAGGGGCCAAGAACTCTGAAAAACAAAGTGTTATACTGTCAATGAATCAAGGTTTACCATCTTGAGAAAGGTCCCTAAGAAATGCACCTGCCTGAGCTTGGATGACTCCCTGCAGTCCTGGGAGACGTTTATGTGACAATACCTTTATCTGTGGTTTGCTAATGAGATCAGGCAAAATGACTGGCAATAATGGGCCTTGCTTAAAAGAAGGTTGTATCTGCTAATTTTCCCTCCCCTTGCCCTTCCCTTTGCACCACACACACACACACACACACACACACACACACACACACACAATTATTAATAATGTAGTCAGGCTCATTTGAGGATAACAAGAACATTGGCCCATTGCCCTTATTACAAAGGAAGTCCTTTCATTTGAATTTTATAGGAGGGACCTAAGAGAAGTGACCCTGTTTCCAAACCTAAAATTGAGGCAAGGATTTCAAATGCATTAATCTGCACATGTTTGCTTGCTGGCCTGCATGAGATCAATAAAATCCCACACCTTCAAGACAGCAGGCTCGAAGCCAGGGCCAACTAGAGCCAGCTGGGGGGGTTTTAGCCCCGTATTTTTTCTGTCAACCTCTTCTGACACAAATAGATATCTCTGAGGATTGAGATCCCACAGAATAAAATTAGGAGCCTCTAGATATTTTTTTAAAGGTTAATATTTCTTTGAGATTTTGCCTAGTGCCTCTAGGGTATTATTTACAGAGGGTTTTTGTGTTGTTGTTTTTTTCTACTTTATCAACCTAGAAATGTATAACATATAGACTCTCAATAGACATAAAACCCTTCTTATTGGTCCTGTTGAAAAAGACAGGAAAACCCTAGTTTATAGACAAACCCTTTGCTCTTGCTTTCCTTCTGCAGCCCTTGGACCCATATTTCGCGTGTAAGATGATGAATTATATTTCCGTATAACAAGTTCAAAAGGTCCCCAAAGACTGGAGGTTAGAGCACTTATTGCAAAGGATAAACTTCAGGGAAAGGTAGTTCTTTTTAAGAAACCAAAGAATGTTTAGATCCCAAACTGTACCAAAAAGAGAAGAGAAAACCTTATGAAGAACTTCTGATTTGCCACATTCTCCTCTGGAATCGTGAGAGATGATGACAAGTGTGCAAACCGATGTACACAGTCCTTCCATTCTTACTTGGCAGCTTCATTAAGATTTTCAAAAATAAGATAAACAATACAGAAAGTACCTGCCCTGCCAAACAAAGACCTTTCACTCAAATGGTCTAGTTTGACCTTCAAAATATTTAATTTCTTTGTACTCTGTAAAATGTCTAGATAGAGGCAAATTTATTAAGTTTTTTAAAGGTCAACCTTTAAGCACAGTTCCATGTACTTCCTTGGAAACTAGGTCTCAGTGTAGAAGATGCTCAGGGAGCCTGTAGACTCAAAGCATTCTGAAAAAAGTGAATAGCCCTCTTTCCTCGTTACTAAAAAAGATCCAGACTGCGCATTTCATACACCTGCAAGGAGAGGTTAGCTGCCTGAACTGTTAGCTCAGATAACCAGGCTCCTTCTGCTTCCATCCCATCTTTGTTGACATGCTGCAAAGATGTTTGTTGCCATGAAGCTGATTGTCAGCATGCTTGGCAATGCAAATTGCATGGGATGTCCTTTCTTTTTAAATTCCATGAACCGCAATGAATGCAATTTTCAGAAGCCCTGCATCAAAAACTCAGGACCTGGTGCTGTGGAACTAGTTCAAGCTTTCTGATCAAGGTCCCGTGTTCTGTGGATCTAATTAGCACCCAGAGTAGCTCCTCAGCTTCCAACATCTAATCTTATATCCTGATCTGGATTCTAAAATTGGAAGCATTTTTAATTTTTTTATAGAATAGAGTTAATTTACAATGTTGTGCCAATTTCTGCTGTACAGCAAAGCGATCCAGTAATACATATATATATGTACATACATTCCCTTTCTTATATTATCTTCCATCATTGTCTATCCCAAGAGGCTGGTTATAGTTCTCTGTGCTGTATAGCAGGACCTCATTGCTTATCCACTCTAAATGTGATAGTTTGCATCTTCTAACCCCAACCTCCCAGTCCATCCCACTGGAAGCATTTTAAAAAATGCTCTTATTTCCCAATATTTACAAAATGTGTTGATCTGCAGAAAAGTAGGACCTCAATTAGAGAAATCAACTAACCAATTAGTCAGCAAGCATCTTCCTACTGTGTGGGTCTGGGTCCCAGGATGAAGTAAGGAGCAATTGCTGAAATCTGTGAAAAAGGAACTCCCACTGTGGCTCAGCGGTAATGAACTTGACTAGTGTCCATGAGGACGCAGGCTCAATCCCTGGCCTCACTCAGTGCGTTAAGGATCCGGCATTGCTGTGGCTGTGGTGTAGGCCGGTAGCTGATTCGACCCCTGGCCTGGGAACTTCCATATGCTGCGGGCGCAGCCCTACAAAGCAAAAATAAATAAAATGGTGAAATCTGTCAAAAAGAACCCACGGTGTTGTCAGACCTGGGGGCTTTCAGAGCCCCATCTCTGAAGACCCTTGAAAATCCTTTCCCAACTCCTTCCGATGCACAGCTTGCTCACTCAGCTATTGTCATGATCACCGTGCAGAGAGGGCTGGAGTGGAGGGCAAAACTCAGAGTAAAGAGCCATCTCATAGGGCTGGGCCGGGCGGGGACTGGAGCCTTGGTCCCCTGACATCACAAAGAATCCCAACTTCTTCGCCGTCCAGTCTGCAATTGCTCTGGTGCCAGGTCCTAGAGTTGTGACTTGGAAAGACAGGCCTGGCCCCTGTACCTGACTTTGCACCTGTGGGGTCACAGGGGAGGAGGGAGGCCCAGGAACTGAGAAAACCTTAACCGCTGGGAAGGGTTTCCCGTCTCTGCCGCCGAGAGCAGCTGCTTCAGTCCTGCTGGTCCCATCTAACCTGTGATGCGTGCTGACTGGTGTGCGCTTCGTTTCTCTCTTTCCACCCAGGACAGCTTTCCTGCCCGCTTCGGAGGCGTCCATTTTGTCAACCAGCCCTGGTACATTCACGCCCTGTACACGCTCATCAAGCCATTCCTCAAGGACAAGACCAGGAAACGGGTAATGAAAACAAATACCCAAAGGGGGACATTCGGGGGAAAATTAACAAGCCCCTCCTCCTAATCACTCCTTCTCTCCTTAATTGTCATGGTGGGTTTTTGTTTTTGTTTTGTTTTTGCTTTTCTGCAGTCCCTGAGCATTTGAGCCTCAGCTGGAGTTTGCAAATGGCCTGGATTGAATCAATAATTCAGTAGAACTGGGTTATTTTAGAGTCCCTGTGACAAACCAAAGGAAGCACTGAAGGCATATGCAAATATCAGATGCCCCTTTTACTGTAAATGCTTGCAGGTGATGTGGGGTCAAGCAGCTTCCTGCTCATGGAATAATTTAAGAGCTAGTGTTTTGTCCTATGAATATATTATCACTATGAAGAACGTTGATAATTTGTATTTTTTCCCCGTGGCTCTTGGGTCATAGCTGCCAGCTCCATCCCACTTGAGACCGGGGAAGCATTTTTCATTGGAAATAATAATGCTTGTAGAAAGAAAGCTTTTTAAAATCTTTTTTTTTTTTTTTTTTTTTTTGGTCTTTTGTCTTTTTAGGGCCAGACAGCAGCATATGGAGGTTCCCAGGCTAGGGGTTGATCGGAGCTGTAGCTACTGGCCTACACTGCAGCCACAGCAACACCAGATCCAAGCTGCATCTGCGACCTACACCACACCTCACGGCAACGCCAGATCTTTAACCCACTGAGCGAGGCCGGGGATCGAACCTGTGTCCTCATGGATACTAGTCGGGTTCCTTAACCACTGAGCCACAGCAGGAACTCCTTTTAAAATCCTGATGGCATCAGCTGATGGCATTTCCCAAGCCAACATCTTCCATCAGAGCCAGGTTTTCTGTTTGTTTGTTTGTTTTCACAGCATTCTGATTCGCCGAGGAACCGAACATTCTTTAACTACCCCGAAACTCAGTCCCTTATTTATGAAATGGAAACGCTAACACCCACGACCCGGAGTCGTTGGGGTAATTTAAAGAGACAGAAAAAGCAGAAGGCCATTCGTGCAGCAGAAGCTCCGTTACTCTTACTTCTCTCTCCCATTTGGCTCTTTTCTTGCACATGCTCTGCTCTCAGCTCTGGTCTAGCTCAGGGGCACCACCTCGTAAGGGAACCAGGGTCAGTCCCACAGTACCTCCCATTGGCCTCTATACCCCAGGGACCCCATGCTGGGGAAGAGCTCTGAGAATTCAGGGGGACATGTTGATGTGAGGGACCCCCTCCCCCCCGCCCATACGCACCCTGCAGGATTCCTCACTCCTAGACCTCAGATGCTTCCAGATCTTTAAGAAACACTGCACTAGGCTATGGGAGCCGGAATTCCTCTGTCCCCACATGAATGTGGAGCCGGAAACTAGGATTCACCTGCCTCAGGAGGCAGAAACATTCTAGGACACCCTGCAATCTGTTTGGGGCTCAGGATGTGATAAGGACAGAGAAGTGCCCTAGACTGTCCCCTATATGGCTTCAGGCTTCCCACAGGCTCCATCTACTCAGGAGAATCTCTGGGTGCAGCACAGAATCCAGAAGCTGGGGATTCCATCTCCCACCTGCTGACTTCCTCCATCCCACAGGACCCCTGGAGAGAGGGCTGGTTTCCCCATCGATCCTTTTCCTTTAAGAATTGGAGGGGTTGGGTGGGTGGGTACGAATGTTTGCTCTGAACCCCAGGGCCAGCATTTCACTCCAGCTTTTCCATGCTTTCGATACTACATTTCCTCACATGACATATTTTGCAAAAGCCAGAATACATGAATTTCTTCCCCCTCTCAAAAAAATTCTTGCTAAAATTCAGTCACGTCCACCAATCCGATGTCAGAAAAATGTATTGTCCCCTTCCTCTTTAAATGATGCTGTTATGGAGTTCCCATTATGGCACAGCATATGGAAGTTCCCAGGCTAGGGGTTGAATCTGAGCTACCACTGTTGGCCTGCACCACAGCCACAGCAAGACAGGATCCGAGCTGTGTCTGCGACCTACACCACAGCTCATGGCAACACAGGATCCTTAACCCACTGAGTGAGGCCAGGGATTGAACCTGCATCCTCGTGGATCCTACTCGGGTTTGTTAACCGCTGAGCCATGAAGGGAACTCCATACACAGATTCACTTTAAATAAACTTTCAGAAAAATAAATAAATAAATAAATAAATAAACTTTTAGAAGTCAATTCCTAAATCATAGGCAATGGTAATTATCATCTTGTAGCTTATCCACTCTATAGATTTGTTTGAAAATGTTGTTATTTGGGGGTGATTTCTCCCCTGCTTGACTAATTTCCATCACCATACTTGATATGCTTAGAAGATGGAAACTTGTTTGTTGAGAGGATTGGCCCTCAATCCGGACAAAAATAGAAAATTGTTGCAAAAATATTTCATAAGAAATTTTCAAGTCCCAGCTTTCAGTTCCATTGAAAGAATTCATTGAGATTTTGCCTTGGGTCCACCCCACCCTGGGAGCTAGGAGACTAATAAAAGACTAAGAAAACAGGAGTTCCCCAGTGGCACAGCAGGTTAAGGGTCCAGCCTTGTCACTGCTGTGGCTCAGGTCGCTGCTGTGGTGCAGGTTCTACCCCTGGCCCAGGAACTTCCACATGCCATGGGTGTGGCCTAAAAAAAGGAGCAAGAAAATACTGTCCCTTTTCCTGAGCATTCTGCTCTTCCTATGGGGAAGCAAGACATAAATGAACAAATCAGAAACAAATAGAAGTCATCGCATAAGATGAGTTAACTAGGGGGAGGGAGGGAGAACCAGAGTGAGCAGGTGTCACCGGGACAGATGGAAGAAGAAGTTACCACTCGGTGTAGGCCTGGGAAGGATGGGGAGGACCGAGGTGGGTCCAAAGGATGCTCTGGGGGAGAGGAGAGCAATGTGGGGATGCCGCTGCAGGGCGATTAGGGGTTTCAGTGGTCTGCATCAGTGATCATTACTCTGTTCATCATCAGAGATAATTAAGAGATGACTGTATGTGCACATCTGGGCCATGGCCAAATAATACCCAATTTGTTCATGAACTTCATTTTTAAGGACAATTAATTCAGCCCCTTTTCTGAGCAATAAATTAACATTTTATGAAGACTAAGCCACAGGTACAAAATTGAATGCCTCTTTAAACACCATGATTACCAGTAGTGTATCCACTTTGTCATTGCTAAACTGTGTCTGAGATGAAACACTTAGTCATATGGTTTGAATTTTTTTATTGCTAATTAATTTTTCTTTCCAGATTTTCCTGCATGGAAACAACTTAAACAGCCTCCACCAGCTAATACACCCTGAATTTTTGCCGTCTGAATTTGGAGGAACCCTTCCTCCTTATGACATGGGAACTTGGGCCCGGACACTGCTTGGACCTGACTACAGTGATGAAAATGATTATACGCATACTTCCTATAACGCAATGCATGTGAAACACACATCGTCCAATCTGGAGAGAGAATGCTCACCCAAGCCGATGAAGAGGTAAGGCCTGGGTTATAGACCCTCCCAAGTAGAGGTCAGTAGGAGTTTTTGATGCCGGCCTATAGTGAATTAAGCAATTGAAGACATTTATGGGCACAGAACTTGAATAAAATAAATTGCAATCCGTTCTCAGCCGATTCCACCAGAATTGAAAGTAAATGGGGCTTGGCTGGTCCAGAAATTGGTTGTCCCCCTTGTACGAAGAAAACAGTAAAAGGCTAGGACCTCACTCATGTCCTGATTGAAGTCCTCGTCTCTAGGGAGGCTGTGAATTCACACAGGATGCAATGTGGGACCTTTGAGATCTACTGGAAGAAAAAGCAAACTGCCATAAAACGTCCCGATCATCAATGCATTCGGACCCATTTTCTGAGCCTTTATTTGGCCTCAGGCACTGATTAGGCACTGGGAAAATAAATATGAATAAAGACATCAAAAGAGAGAGAGAGAGAGAGAAGTAGGCCTTGGGAAAATCTGCCAAGTAAGACTTTTAGCAACCTCTTCCTAAAGCGGATGGCATTTGAGTTGGGCTCTCAAGGATGAAAATCAGCGGCCCAGGCTTAAAAAAGGGGGAAAGACAAGACAGAGGGAAAGAAGCAGAGGAGGGGTGGATGTTCTAGTGTGGCAAATATGTGTGTGAGGGTCAGGGATGAGAGTGGGAATCACATTCCAAAGATTGTGGGTCCAGGTGGGGGAGTGCATTGTGTAGGGTATTCAGTAGCGGGCCATGGGGGAGGGGTTTCTAAAGTAATGTGCAAATAATTATAAAAAGTAAATCCCTATTTTACCCCTTCCACTGCTGTCCCCTAATCCCAGTCCCTCACCAAAGGTGTCCACTGTCCTCATACTGGGGTGGGCCTTCCATACATGACACACATCTATACACACCTATAGGAATCATCTAATGCTGTGTATTGTGTAGACTAGTTCAATAGGGCTGATGTAACAAAGCACATAGACTAAGACAGACGAGGTGCCTAAAACAATAGAAATTTATTTCCTCACATTTTGGAAGCCAGAAGTCTAAGACCAAGGTGTCAGCAGGGTTGGCACCTTCTGAGGCCTCTCTTCTTGGCTGGTAGATGGCATCTTCTCTCTGCGCCTTCACATGGTTTTCCACTTGTGCATGTCTCTTTGTAGCTTAATCCCCTCTTCTTATAAGGACACAAGTCATATCACCCAATTTTTATCCCTTCTTTAAAGACTCCATCTCCAAATACAGTCATAGTCTGTGGTAGTGGGGGTAGGACTTCAACATGTGAATCCGAGGTGGGGACAACACAATGAAACCCATAACGTGCCATTAAGTAACATCTTTTCATGTCAGTAAATCTGGGCATACCTCACATTTTCGGTGCCACAGAATATTCCAGAACATGGATATATCCCTGTTGACGGGCAGTTAGGATTTTTTTTTCTCTATTCCAAACAGGGTTCAATGAATATACTTCTTCTTTTTTTTTTTTTAGGGCCACACCCTTGGCATATGGAGGTTCCCAGGCTAGAGGTCAAATCTGAGCTGTAGCCGCTGGCCTACACCACAGCCACAGCAATGCCAGATCCAACATCTTTGACTTACACCACAGCTCACAGCAATGCCAAATCCTTAACCCAGTGATGGAGGCCAGGGATCGAACCTGAGTTGTCATGGATGCTAGTCAGATTCATTTCCACTGAGCCACGACGGGGACTCAATGAATGTTCTTGATGTGCCTCCTTCACTGTCATGGGAAAGCTCCCTGGGTGGACGTGGAGCCCTGCAGATGCTGGGGTGGAGGACTGTGCATCTTACATATCTCCACGTGGCCTAAACGCCCTCCAAAGTGACCCTACTTGTCACATGTCATACTCCCACCAAGGGTGTGTGAGACTCTCCCTCCCAGACGCATGAAAAATGCTTGACGTTATCAGACCTCGATTTTTTTTCTCTGGAGATATAATTGACAGACAACACTATAGAAATTGAAGGTGTACAAAATAATGATTTGACTCACAAACATGATGAAATGACTATTACCCTAAATTTAGTGGACATCCAGCATTCCATATAGATACAAAATTAAAGAAACAGAAAAAAATGTTTCCCTGTAATGGAAACTCTTGAGATTTACTCTCTTAACAACGTTCGTGTGTAACACAACAGCAGTTCTAATGATATTTATCAGGTTGTCATTATATCCCTAGTACTTATTGATCTTATCACTGGAACTTTCTTTTACTGCCTTCATCCAATTTTTCCTCCCCGCCCCCCTCCTGGCTCCTTGCCTCTGGTAACCACTGATCTGATCTCTCTTTTTCTATGAGTTTGTTTTTCACTTCAGTATTAATCATCATTCTGTTGGTGGGACATCTGTATCGTATTTTTGTTTTCATTTGTATTTTCCCACCAGATGTCGTTAAGCACAGCTAAGTCTGGATTTTGTAAGAATCATGGAATTAGAGGAGAAGGGGAGACTAACAGCCACCAGAAGGATGATGTAGGAATTCAGGTGGGAATTCGGGGTCCAGAACTAAGGCAGAAGCAGTGGAAGGCCCCCTGAATTCTGGAGATCTAGGGAAGGAGAAGTATCACTGTCGGAGTCTCCTCTGAGGGACTGGGCTACATGAGAAAGGTATTGTCATTATTATCATCTTACAAATGAGGCATCAGAGACAGAGAGGTTAAGCAACTGTTCAAGATCACACGGCTAGTAAATGGCCAAGATGGGTTTCAGACCTGGGCAGGCGGGCTCCATGCTCCTGGTTCATGTCCTCTATGAGATATGGCACACTGCCTGCTTTTCCTTATACTTTCTATCCCCAATTTTCCTGCCAGCCTTCTCTCCCCAGGCCCTCCATGGATGGGGATAGTGACATCTCAGGATAGGTCTGTCCCTACTCTATCTTGTTTGGATAAGGCTGTTGTACTCTCATTAAGTACCTGAACCTCCGAAGTCAAGTGGTATAAAATAGGAATTTGCCCCTCTTTCCCCAGATGACCAGAGTTCTGTCTCTTTTAGGGGACCAGACATGTCCTGACCCCAAGATCCCCCTCTGACTAAATGTTGAGGAGCAGAGGGGGGTGCCACCCTCCATGATTAGACAGTGGGTTCTGGAGGGTTAAAGCTTTGTCTAACTCTTAGTCACCTTACTCACTTCCCAAAGATCCAGCTCAACGTCCAGCACAGGGTAGACACACAGCAGACATGCATCACACACACAGAAGAGCACACACCTAATGTTTTGGTTACCACTTCTACACTGACTTTCTAAGTAGTATGACATGGCAGTGATTCTGCTGCCCTCAGTATGTATTTACATGTAAAAGTGTTTGTTCCCAAGATTTTTTTTAAATCTAAAGATAACACCACCATGCAGTCAAATCTGTCAAATTTTGTAATTTCCAGTGCTTTAGGAGTTTTTGATGCAACTTGATCATAGACAAAGTTTGGCTAAGTATATGCAATAACTCCTGCTTGTACTCATTTATTAAACTTTAGAACATATTAGGAATCCAGAAAATGATTTGTAGAGGAAGAGGCCTTAAAGACCCAAGCTGCACCTCTACTCCTGTCAGGAAGGAGTGGACCCAGCTTTGACAGAAATGATCCATCTAGTCTAACCTGCACACCAGGCAGTGGGAGGGACCAGTGCTTTGGGATCTTGCCAACAACACAGTGGAAGGACTGCTTTTAATCCCTTTGACCAAACGCCATCATCCTTATGTTCCCTAAACTCCTCTCCTAGACCCCACATGGAAGAAGTGGGATGATGTCAAAACAACGAGCCATTTCCCCCCCCCCCTTTTTTTTTTGGAGGAAGTAGGGTGGGGGGTGGGGGGAGAAACGCGTGAGTTGAGTTCAGATTTCTGAGCGAGAAGGAGATTTTTGGCCATGTTGTTCCCTCTTGGCTTCTGCCTGGGTGGTTAAGAAAAAAGTCACTTTAACTGTTTTCAGCTGTCAGTAGAATTGGCCACGACCTTGGTGCTCGTTCAGCATGTTGTCCTCGTTTTATAGGGTGAGCGTCCGCCTTTGCTGGATAACTGCTCATTTCCGGCAGAAGTCACACATCATCGTGAAATACAAGCCATAGGAAAGGAATGAGGGGTGGCAGGGCGGGAACAGGGGGACCCTTGTCTTCTAAGCAGTCAGGGCCAAAAGGGTCCCTTTCACCATGTGGCTTGGGAACAGATGTTCCAGATGGACGTTACGTTCCATAAAATTACATAATGCACCGTTTCTTAATGAACGCCCCGCAGTCCCTGCTGCCCGCTGCCCTGTGAGTGGGCTCATGACTGGTTTATAGCTCAAATGGGACTGAACTTCTCACTTTGGGGATGTCAGTCCACTTCAGGCAGCCGCTACCTGAGACGTCATCGCTTCTAGAAGCAAGGACCTTTTGGGTGAGCCGTACTCGTACTCGCCAGGGTGTTATGTTGGTTATTGGATACTGGAGTGTCGCAAGGGTGCTGACAGGAATTTGTTAACACTTCTTAAAGAAGCAGGAAAAATAGCTGCTTGGCCTCTTTGTTACTTGTGCATCGGCTGAGGGGTTACCCTGCATTTATACAGCTTTCTGCGCTGGGGCAGAACAGGAGGTGGGTCATCTGCCCACAGATGCCTCCGGTAGAGCCATGTAAGGTTAGAACAAAAGAGAATCTAGACAATGAGTTCAGGACATGGATGAGGCCAGACAAAATGCTGAGTGCGGGGGGACATGCTCCCCCGCCTTTTTTTTGAGGTTTTAAAGCTTTTTAAAAAAATTTTTAATAAAATATTTTTGTTATTAAATTTTTATTTATAAATCAAATTTTTAATTCATTCATTTATTAAAATTATTTGGTTTTTATTACCTTTTTTTTTTTTTTTTTTTGTCTTTTTGGCATTTCTTGGGCCGCTCCCGCGGCATATGGAGGTTCCCAGGCTAGGGGTCTAATCAGAGCTGTAGCCACCAGCCTATGCCAGAGCCACAGCAACGCAGGATCCGAGCCACGTCTGCAACCTACACCACAGTTCACGGCAACGCTGGATCCCTAACCCACTGAGCAAGGCCAGGGATCGAATCTGCAACCTCATGGTTCCTAGTCGGACTCGTTAACCACTGCGCCACAACGGGAACTCCTACTTTATTTTTTAACTTTAAAAATGTTTATTAAAGTTACTAAAATCTAGTTGATTTACCATGTTCCTTCGATTTCTGCTGAGTGATGTGACCAAGGGTGAGAGGAAGCATTCTCAGCTCCTGGCACAGCCAAGAAGGTGGGTTGATATCGAGGAACATGAGCAGCCCTGGATGTGACTGGGTGTGGTATCAAACGCAAAGTGTTTGGTTACTCACAGGCTATGTTCCAAAAAAAAAAGACTCCTGTGTGGTAATGCCCGGTGGTCAGAAGTGATTACTTGGAAAGGGAGATGTGGTCTAGGGAAGAAAAAACAAAAGGGTTTATTTTTGTGAACATATTGCTGTTGGTACTCAAACATTTTGCCTGATTCCAACAAAGCGGATGCTGTGTGTACCACACCGAGCCAGGAGTGGGTCTCTCTCATACGCTTTACTGATCCTACGGATGAAAGCGAGTATTTGACGTGGTACCTGATAAAAATCTCTTTTGAAGTGTCGTTCATAGAGACAATGCGCTGCCTGCACAGAGACGTACAGTTTCTCTTCAAGTTTAAGCAAACCTTGCTATAGATCGCATTCGGGCTTCACATATCCAAACCGCAGTGTTTGCATTTTCCCATTGAGGCCCTAAGTGAGGGTGGAGCTTTGAACATCTCCCTGAAACCCCGGAGGGCCCCACCTGGGGTGTGGGTGCCTGTGTCGCTGTGATGATGGTGACCAGGGCTGCTGGCCCTGCTTCGCTTTGCTCCTCTCCTCTTCAAGAGGGCCCTCGGTGCGCCAGGCACGTGCCAGCACATCCTAATCCCAGCTGCTTGCTTCAGCCTTGGGACTTTGAGGCAGTGGTTACATTTCTTGTCTTCTCTATTTGTCTTTTCCTCTCCCACCCCCACACCAGTCTCCCCTCATCAGACTAGACATGTGTTCTGATCACTTCCTTCCAGGGATTTTTCCAGTTAGGTGACCTTGGGCAAACCATGTAACCATGTGGAGTCTTGGATATAACTCAGGGCTTGCCGTCAGAGCCAGAATAAATGACGAGTCCTAACAGTAAATGCTCTGTAGAGCGATAAAGAAATAGTCAGAAATAGCCCTCCCTTATGGAATAAGAGAGTATCATCATCTTCTTTTTTGTTTTTGTTTTTTGTTTGTTTTCTCTTTGGCCTGCACCTGAGGCATATGAAGGTTCGCAGGCTAGGGGTCCAATGGGAGCTACAGCTGCCAGCCCACACCACAGCCACAGCAACTCCAGCATCTGTGACATACAATGCAGCTCACAGCAGTGCCGGATCCTTAACCCACTGAGCGAGGCCAGGGATTGAACCAGCATCCTCATGGATCCTAGTCATTTCCGCTGTGCCACAGAAACTCCCCGTCTTCTTTGTAATCAGTGTTTGATTAGAATCTGAAATTGAACAGAGCAAGAATTTGGTTGGAATGAGCCGCACCCGACAAATCTTTACAGCTCTTCTTGAGGCAGATGAGAGCAGGTTTCCTTTTAGGCAAAGCTGGAAGGGAAGGTTTCTAACAGCCCCGTGGTCAGGTAGACAGGCCAGGCAGCTCCAGAGCAATGCCTCGAAAATTGCAATGTGTATACAATGCGCCGGGATATTGCTAAAATGAAGATTTGGATTCAGTAGATCCGGGGTGGGCCTGAGAATCTTCATTTCTAGCCAGCTCCCAGGTGGTGCCTGTGCTGCGAGTCTGGGGACAATACTTTGAGTGGCAAGGCCCCAGACTGGGGTATCTTCCACATGCCAGGCTGGATACAAATGTTCCTGGACTCAGGCTGAGTGTTCTTGGAAAACTGAGTCTTTGGAGTTTTGAGATCTTTTTTTTTAAAAAACAAGGATTTTTAAAAATAGAGAATCTTAACAATAGATTAGAATTAATTAATATAGACAGATTGCTCTCCTCGTGTAATACATAAAGTAACTGAAACACACAGAGGTTAATGATTTAGCCCTGATCGCAGGGCTGGTTGGTGGTGAAATATTGTAAATTCAGTTTTCTTCATTCCCAGCTCAATGCTCTGTCTCCTTTATCACATCTGTTCTCACACTTTCATGCCTTCACGGACACATTCCCTTATTCACTCTTTCCACACGGGCTTCTAGAGCACCCACTGGGGGCAAGTGCCTTTGTTCAAAGCACTGCAGCTGTCTCAGATGTCTGGTCCCTTTCCTGCCAGCCCCAATGGTTCCCTGTCTTTTGGACACAGTTGAAAAACAACTTCCTTTGTCACATTTTCCATGCACTGTGCTGTCCCCAAACCCCATTCTGAGTGGGGAAGATAAGCTATTCAGGAAGAAAATTGATATACAGGCTAAATGTAGTCATATCAGAGAAGATCCGTTACTGTCCTGCCATTTGGATCCATTTAAATCATCTGACCCCAAAATAGACTTAGGGCAGGTACTTTTTATCGAGGACACTAGCCTTCCTTTTCAAACTCAGCTGGAACAAGTCAGCCTCACTGTCTCAGCTGGTGGCAGCCTCTGGCATTTCTCTACCTGCTTCTAGTGCAACCCCAGCAACCCCACTGAGGGTGAGCACCATTCATTTCAGCAGGAGCAGAATAATTAGGAAACATTAGGCGTGCTCTGAAAGTGACTGGCAGCTCTTTGTGCCCGTCTAATTTTACTGAAATATGACTCCATTCAAAGCAGGTAGTGCAAGCACCTGCAGCCATTTACTGGGTTGCTATTTTGAGTTATGATTAGTGGTAGAAACTACCTCTTGAGAAACATCTGCACATTAAACCCGTATTGTCTGAACGGCCCTCTGACCATTTCAGGACCCCTGAATCCACATGGAAGTACCTATAGCAGTGGATTCCATTTCTCGACATTTTAAAATCTGCACACACACAGAGCAGCGAGGAAGGTTGACTGGTTCAGACACAGATTGGGCCCTAAGTCTACGGCCATACCACCCTGAACACACTCGATCTTGTCAGATTGGGCCCTAAGATGTCTAGAGACCCCATCTGATGCCCGGGGTTCCTCTGAAGAATTTAGGAACAATACACACTAATTATGACCTTGAATAGTCTCACTCCCCAATGGCACTAGGATGACTGCTTAAAGAAATGCTTTGGTAAATGGCTCAGTAGAATTAAGAATATTCTTATAGTATAAATGATCTACTGCTCTACATATCTTTTCTTTTCTTTCTTTTTTGTTTTTTTTTTTGTTTGTTTTTTTGGTTTTTTGTTTTTTAGGGCTGCACTTGCAGCATATGGAAGTTCCCAGGCTAGGGGTCAAATCGGTGCTGCAGCTGCCAGCCTACGCCACAGCCCCAGCAATGCAAGATCCAAGCTGCATCTGTGACCTACACCACAGCTCATGGCAATGCCGGATCCTCAACTTACTGAGTGAGGCCAAGGATCAAACCTGCATCCTCACGGATACTAGTTGGATGTGTTTCCACTGCCCCACAATGGGAACTCCAATATATTTCTAAGTTTGCAGTCTTTTCTTTGGTTTTCTTCAAGTGGACAGACAGGGGCTACCTCTGTTATCAGACAAGGCCAAGTGTCACAAGAGCATATTCAGGGCAGTGTTGGTAAAATGATAAGCTCTTCCAATTTAAATAACTCCTTCTTGAAAGAGCTCCAAGCACTTCACTGTTATCTTTTTCTCTCAGAGTGCTCTGGAGAATGTGGTAATATTCTACCCTCATTTTACAGGTGAAAAACTGTGAGTTCATCTGCCTGGAATGCATAGTTTTATAAAGAGCAATAAACGCCTCTGCCAGCAAGTTAATCAAAACATCCAGTGGCAGCAGCCTGTTTCTACCGTGACCTTTCCTGGTTCCTTCTTTCATTTCTTCCTCTCCATCTCCAAGGTGCAGGGCTGATTTGTCTTCCGGCAGCCGAGCTCTGTTCCCGCTTAATCTTTTTTTTTTTTTTTTTTTTTTTTTTCCGTCTTTTTGCCATTTCTTGGGCCGCTCCCGCGGCACATGGAGGTTCCCAGGCTAGGGGTCTAATCAGAGCTATAGCTGCCAGACTATGCCAGAGCCACAGCAACGCGGGATCCGAGCCGCGTGTGCGACCTACACCACAGCTCATGGCAATGCCGGATCCTTAACCCACTGAGCAAGGCCAGGGATCAAACTCACAACCTCATGGTTCCTAGTCAGATTTGTTAACCACTGCGCCACGATGGGAACTCCCGTTCCCAGTTAATCTTATCTGCTCCCTTTCTCCATCCTAATCGACTTGCCCTGTTGGCTGATCCCAGTTCTGTTGAGATGTCCCCAGGTATTTGGGTGAATGCTGTACATTTCGAAGACAGGACCTTGAAGATTTATTAAACACTCTGCTGGTCATTATTGATGAAGATACGATTGTACAACATATAATTCTTAGAATGTTTTTCTCTTGAATGAAGTTCTGCTATTTTCTTTTCTGATTTATCACTATGCCTAAAATAAAGTTTTAATAAATAAGATGATTTTGCTAACCATTGGCTTAATCAATACCAAAAGAAGAAATGCATCTCTGTGAAATTGAATATTAATGGCTCCTGATACATATGTTTATGTTCTTTGGTTTCTAACCAAGTTGTCAATTTTTCTTGCACAGGATAGCATAGTGTTTAAGAATTTGGATTATAGATTCATTTGGGGGTTCAGATTTTAGTTCACAACTAACTGTGGAATCTTGAGCAAATTAATTAGCTTTTCTAAGGCTCAGTTTCCTGATATGCAGAATGAAATTGACCATACTCAGCTCAGAAAATTACTGAACAAAGGCCTAAACAAAGATGATGCAGGCTAAATACTTAATGCAGAGCCTGGCATGTAGTAAGTGCTCAATAAATGGTATGGTTGTTATTGTTGATAATGATGATGAGAAGATGACAATAATTATAACTAGCCTTGGTGATGGGAAACTCTCTTGTAGGTGACAGTTCTAAAAATATCCAAGTAAAGCGTTTGTTGAAATCTTCTTTTCTGAAACATTTTCAAACTTATTTCAGAGGGACAAACAAGATTTACTGAGAGCTGAGTGGAAATTTTGTTCACTCTGGGACACCCTTGGTGACTTTAGATCTGATGGAGCAACTCTCAGTAGCAGGAAACCCTGACCTGAGGATGGATCACATGTAGCAATACATTATTTTTAACAGAAACTGTGCAATGACAGAGAAATAGTTGTCAAGTAGCACCTTGCAGCTTCAAATTCCACATTTGGAAATTTTATGGAAGCAAAAATATTTTTGAAATGTAAATATTTTTGACTCATAGAATCTAAAGGTATTGGGCATATGCAAGTTTCAGGAAAGACTTTCCATGTCTGGCTAAATTTTGTCATTTTTAGTATTGTGATGCTTTTCTAGAAGGAGGTAAAACAAATGCTGTGGTTGAGAGGTACTTAGATATTTCAGTGAATTAGCTTAAAGTCTGAAATAACTTTGAAAACCGAAGTCCAATCATTTCAAGAACAAACAGTTGATTTAAACCAGCTTGGTAGGCGTTCCCGTTGTGGTGCAGTGGTTAACGAATCCAACTAGGAACCATGAGGTTGTGGGTTCGATCCCTGCCCTTGCTCAGCGGGTTAGGGATCCGGCGTTGTCCTGAGCTGTGGTGTAGGTCGCAGATGTGGCTCAGATCCCGAGTTGCTGTGGCTCTGGCGTAGGCCGGTGGCTACAGCTCCGATTACACCCCTAGCCTGGGAACCTCCACATGCCGTGTGAGCGGCCCTAGAAAAGGCAAAAAGAAAAAAAAAAAGAAAAAAAAAGAGACTAAATAAATACATAAATAAATAAACAAACCAGTCTGGTAACTTCACGAAATCTTGGGGCCAAAAATATCACTTTGTCCGAAATCATCATTTTGCAGTTGAAGAAAGTGAGATCATAGAAGCTGAGTGAGGGGCTCCATGCAGTCCTCTGACAAGTTAGTGACACAAGGAACGAGAAGATGCATTTAATTCCCAGGCTAGTTCTCTTCCATCAGCTCACCTTCTAAGGGCCCTTACAATGAACAGCAAAAAACATCTGTAGTCATAACACAGAGTTAATATTCATTTTTCTATTTTCTTTGGAAAGAAGTTATTTCTCTTCAAGCAGTTTAAATATCTTCCTAAAGTCTTTTGTGTCAGAGATAAAATAAGGGTGTTTGTTGACCCTCATCTAAATGATAACAAATTAATGAGGCTAAACAAATGGAGTTTCTTTCTGTTTAGAATTCAAGGAACAACAGTGATACTCAGCAAACGGCTCTCATGTCATCTGGGGCTTTATGTGCGTCAGTGTGAGGATTTAATGAGTTAACACATGGAAGATAACTCAGCACAGTGGATATTGGCAATGACACTTGGTGATGTTGCTGCGGTCCTTTGGGATGACTATGAATTTCTAAACGAGGATTAGTACATTACTCTGGCTCAGCCACAAGCATGATGGAGGGAATGAGGGCTTAGACCACTGCCGTCCTTTAGAAATACAGTGTGAGCCATATATATGGAATTTTAAGTTGTCTCGTAGCCACATTACAAATGTGAAGAGAAACATGAAATTAATTTGAATAATGTTTTATTTAAACCAATGTGCCTAAAAATAATAATTTTAAAACGTAATTTTTAAAGAAAGTGTTGATGAGATATTTCACGTTCTTTTTTTAAAATACTATCTTTGAAATTCAATGTAGCCGTTGTCTTTACAGCCCATCTCAACTCAGACTGGCCCATTTTTAAGTCCTCAGTGGCCACCCGTAATTAGGGGTGAAATTTCTGTGTTACGTCTCAAAAGTATAAGATATAAGGTAAAATAATAAGGTTAGCTTGCATGTGGAATAGTCTCATCACTTATTTTGAATTTTTAAAATGTTAGTTTTATCCATTGTCCAATCTTAGTCTTCAGTGGGTGTCAGTTGACATGACACACATGAGTTTATACTTCTCTCTTATACGTGTAACACTGAGGCTATGGGAACTTTGAGTTGAATTCATGCTTCTTGACTCTGTGTGTAAATGAGCTAAATATTCCAGACCTTAATTTTCTTATCTGCACGTGGAGACGAATAATAAAAGCTAAAAAGGAACGAAAACATATGCTAGCTGACACTGGGCTAAACGCTTTACATGCCTTAATTCATCTAATTCTCACTACTCCTGTGATGCAGGCACCAGCGTGCTCCCACTTTACACACAAGGGGGTGGAGTTGGTCCAAGCTTACAAAGCCAGTGCCATCATTCAAGCCAGGCAGGAGCTCCTGAGGGAATTTCCTTGATAATTTAACTTACAGGGAGAAAAAGAGACTGAATAGAATTACTTAGAAGAATTAAGAGAAAAAAAAAAAACAAACACTTTTTGTTTAGAAGTTCTTCTACAGGCTCACTAGGGTATTAGACACAGAGTTCTACACTATTCCACAAAACCAAGCCTATCACTGACTGTAAGAAATAAAATCAGGGAGTTCCCATCGTGGCTCAGCGGAAACATATCTGACCTAGCATGCATGAGGATGCCGGTTCGATCCCTGGCCTTGCTCGGTGGGTTAAGGATCTGGCGTTGCCGTGAGCTGTGGTGTAGGTTGCAGACGAGGCTCAGGGCCCACGTTGCTGTGGCTGTGGTATAGGCTGGCAGCTACAGCTTCCATTCTATCCCTAGCTTGGGAACTTCCATATGCTGCAGGTGTGGCCCCCAAAAAGGGCAAAAAGTAAATAAAATAAAATAAAATGAAATAAAATAAAATAAAATGAAATGAAATAAAATAAAATAAAATAAAATCAGAACCACTGAATAGTTCCGGATGAAATGACGAGATCCCGGAAAAGGAAGGGGGAGGACCTGCACTGAATGAGGGTTTGACTAATTTGCCTCTGAGGCTCCTTCCAGCCCTGGCCTTCTGTGACTCTTGCCTGGGGTTCCTGTGCCCTTATTTACGGTCCATGAAGCCCAAGCCAGGCAATAGCAGTTCATTAGTAAGAAGATAGCTATTGGGATAAGGCAGCTAAACAGGGCTTTGGAAATAAACCTCTGACCACGAATAAAACTTAGTCCAACTGTAAGTCTGTGTAGAATTGACTGGCTTATGGTGAACATTTTCTATCTTCATCTTACTCTTTTTGGAATTTAATTGCCTTTGGAATCAGTAAAAATTAAACTATGGCTATAGATGTTTGATGACATGCATCGGGGAAAGTTCCAAATTTTGGAGAGGAAAAGGAGGAGGTAGAAAGAAGAAAGAGAGAGGGAATGGGAGAGAGACAGAGAGAAAGAGACAGACAGAGAGGAGATATAATAGCAGGAAAACAAAGTGACCACTAAGGCAAGAATGAAGCCTCTATTAGGGCATCTGCTACACCACTGAGATAATGGTGCCTGAAATAGCTCCAAGAAATCCCCCCAAACTCCCCTGCTTTCCCTTGGGGTTAAACTGGCTTTCAGTGTTGGAAAGAGAACCCAAGAGAAAAGTCTGAAATGTTTCTTTTAGCAGAAGTGTTGATCTAGTGAGAAGGCAAAGCCACTGATGGGGGTGATCAGCTACCAAAGAGAGCAACAAATTTGCAAAAGCAAGTGGCTCTTCCATGGTTAGTGAACACTCCCAAACCCTCTGTTTACAAGTGATTTTTTTTTTTCTTTTTCCAGACCCACTCTTGGCATGTGGAGATTCCCAGGTTAGGGGTCCAATCAGAGCTACAGCTGCTGGTCTATGCCACAACCACAGCAACACAGGATCTGAGCCATGTCTACTACCTACACCACAGCTTACAGCCATGCTGGATCCTCAACCCACTGAGCAAGGCCAGGGATCGAACCTGCGTCCTTATGCTAGTCAGATTCATTAACCACTGAGCCACGACAGAAACTCGCGATGGAGATATTTTTTATCAGTGACCCAGTTGTTCAGTTTTCCCAGAGAGTACTTAGACTCAGCTAAGTGGACTGACGGCAAGAATTTAAAAAGGTGTTTCTCTGTGCTTCTGTGTTTTAAAAAAAAAAAATTTTTTTTTTTGACTGTGCCTCTGGCATGTGGAAAATACCAGGCTAGGGCTCAAACCTTCACCACAGCTGCAATCAGATACACAGCAGTGACCACGCCACGTCCTTAACCCACTGCACCACCAGGGAGCACTTCTCTGCACTTTATTGATAGTGGATTTTTTTAAAAAAGCAACACATGCTTTCTGTTTTTCCAATGAATTTTAAATACTTCTACTTCATGATATAGTGTGCTACTTATATCAAATGTTGATGCGTAATCAGGTAAATGGAATTATGTTACATAAGTCAGTCAGTAAGGGGTTGAATCTACATCTGTTATCTGATTCCAAATCTCATGGCCTTTTTAAAAGTTTTATTTATTTATTTATTTATTTACTTTGCCATTCTCACAGCATGCATAAGTTCCTGGGCCAGGGATCAAACCTGAGCCACAGCAGTGACAAGGCCAAATCCTTAGCCTGCCAAGCCACCAAGGAACTCCCCCAAACCTCACAGTCTTAACATCATATCTGATAGTTTCCTATGATCTTGAGAAAGAAAGGCTCCAAAAAGTATTTTAAAACATTAAAGATCCAACAAAATTCATTGGACTTTATACATCTCAAGATCCACAGAATGTTAAACCAGGGGCAGATTAGTGGAAAAACATGGGTTTGTTCCGTTGAGAAAAGAGATTCTTGCAAAGAAGATTCCAAGATGCTTCATCCATAAAAACGTTGTGAAGAAGACACAAAAGCAAGGAAAACAGAGATACAGAAGGGGGGAGACATTATAGTCCTTTTGAGTGTCTTGGTTATAAGGGGAACATAAAGTCTGAATCCCCTCCGAGGATCCAAAACCGTGGCCACCATGAACTGTCTGTCATCCTATCTTTTTCCTTCCCCTGTTACTAGATCTCAGTCGGTGGTGGAAGCTGGGACCCTGAAACACGAGGAGAAGGGAGAGAATGAGAACACCCAGCCTCTCCTAGCTCTGGACTGAACCCCGAGCCACCCTGTGCTCCTGCGCATTGCCAGCCCTCAGTGGCATGAGCCACCAGGAAGCTCATGTGCAACTGACCCCACAACACATGCGTTCGGCTCGACCCAAGGGCCTCCACTCCTGCCACCCAGTAATGACTGTCACCAGCCATTGGTCTGAGCAGCCAAAGTTGAACGAAGACTTGAGAGATTTTTTTTTTTTTTCCAATGAGGGAACTGGAGGATGAAGTAAGGCCATTATGTGAACAAGATTCACACTCTGCCCCATATTTATGGTGTTAAATGGATCGAAAAGAGACAAACTCAATTTGATGCACACACTTCATTAGGACAAGGATTTTTCTGAGGCATTGCAGAGATCCTCTCTAGTTTTTGCAATTTAAGACTGAGTACATTTCCAAGTAGATACGTAGGAATTAAACTGTGCAGACACAATTGTCAAGTTTAATGTAGAGCAAAGCCCCAAGACAATAGCGTCTCCAGTAATTTCCATTTCTATATTGAACTATTTTCTTTGACCTCATCACCAGCATCAAATTTCAAATTATTCAGCCTGAGAGTATGTTCTTGTTAGGTCTGGCTATTTGCAGACTTGGTTTATTTTGATATCCTGCAAAAATGATTTGATGTGACATCTTTGGTCAGGCCGCCAGATGATTATCATGAGCAGATTTTAAACAAAGACGCACCATTTGAAATATGACTAGTGCATCTTAGCAATGTGACTCCCCAGGGGAAATACGTGTCCTGTGCTGGTGGGGGGGGGGTTCTCATTGAGAAAACATGTCAGTGATTAATGAATCCATTCAAGTTGCCTCATTTGGGTCACTACAGCAAAGAGAAGTGCTACAAAAGCATTAAACAACCCCCACGCATCCCCCCCAACTCCTCCTGCAACCAGTTAAAGGTGTGGAGAAAGGGTCTGGCTGTTGCTGGGAGGGCGGGTGTTAACCATGGATGAAGACCCTTCAGGATGGCTGTGTACACAAACACTGAAAATAAGAGAAGACCAGGAATGCAGGATGAAATGCCAAAGATCATTTTATTTCTTTGTTTATTATCCTTAGAAATGGAGTCCCCAACTGTCCATTCAAAGGAAATTAGATAAAAATAAACAGATATCACGGGGTATGATCCTGACTTGTGCCCTGTTTCCCAAAACCGGTTGTATGTTTTTAGCGCTCTCTTACTCTCCCAGCCATCTGCATGACATGGGCCTTCATGAGTAGGACCAGTGGGTGCTCAATGTCAAATGAAAAATATTTTAGTTGATAATGAGCAGTAAAATATGATTTTATACTTTTAAGTATGGGGGAAGGTTATCCGTTAGCTAAAAAAATTCAAAGGAAAGAGGTGATTCGACTGGCCGTAATCATTCTCATTAGACGTTCTTATCCATCTTTATCATTTATCACATCTCCTTCTCAACAGATCTGGTGTTTTAATTTTTTTTCTACTGACAGAAAATAATAACAGAAGAGATTTTTGTATTCTACCCTTGAAATAAAATTAAAACAATTTAAAATATTTCTCAACCAACTGTATCACAGTATAAACAAAACCAATCCATTTTGTGTAGACATGTCCAATAACAAAATATTAACATTGAGATGATTCTACCAATGCAGTGACAGAAATAACTTTTCTCAAATACCACTGTATAGGGTAGAAAAATGAAGCATTCAAGCAAATTAGAAAACCCATTTTATAACTCGAGTTTATAAAATAGGTGTGGGATCCAAGTATTTAAAATGCTATTGGAGTCAATTATGGCCAACGTTTTGCAACAGTACTAATAATTTTGGCTTTTCAATCGGCAATATTTAGAATCCTACTGTAGTGACCTGATTTTAAATACCATATTATAATTATTACTAAGTTAAGAGCTAGTTTTTACTCTATTCCATGATTTCATTAAACGAATGTAAAAGGTGATGGTTCAACAGTGACAACTTACACTTTGAATTTCCTTATGTGTATGCAATATACATACAAGAACCAAATTCAGTAAGTGACATGAATGTTACCATATGAGCACTGGATTGTATTGTCCTTTGTCAGTCATTTCTTCTGTTCAATAAATACTGAAGGACACACATGACTTTTTATCTTGCAAGAGTCTGCCTTTTTTCTGGGCTTTGGTAATGAATTTTGATATTTTTCCTCACTTGCTTCTTCATCTATTTTAGTGGGATTTTTCAATATTGGCAAAACAGAGGGGACAAGACAAATACTGTGCTAACTCTTCTACTGGAAGCTAATGTCCTTAAGGACAAGCAAAAGGGGTCCATTTCAATTTTAAAGAACTGTTTCTTAAATGAGATACAGAAAGCATCTTTGGAGTTCCTGTTGTGGCTCAGCAGTTAATGAACTCGACTAGTATCCATGAGGACTCAGGTTCGGTCCCTGGCCCCACTCAGTGGGTTAAGGATCTGGCTTTGCCGTGAGCTGTGGTGTAGGTTGAAGACATAGCTTGGATCCTGAGTTGCTGTGGTGTAGGCCAGCAACTGCAGCTCCAATTCGACCCCTAGCCCGGGAACCTCTACATGCCACGAGTTGCGGCCCTTAAAAAAATAAAAATAAAAATAAAAATAAAAGCAAGCATCCCTCTTTGTCCTTCAATGGAAACGGAAGCACAAGTGGTTTTCTTCCTACCTGTGAATGAAGTCTGGTAACCTATATGTCATTTCCAGCACTTTTGTTCATATTGGCTTAAAATTCAGTGCATAAATATTATTACATTCTTATAGCTAACATTCCTAGTTAGCTCTGATTTAAAAAATCTTGAAATTGAACGCCTTGATGTGCTACTAAATTAATAACATGATCCTCTTTGGAACGAGTAGGCAATAGTTACTTCTATGCTGTGGGTAACAGTACAGTTAAATTATCAATAATAATTGCCATCTCAAGGTGATGTTTAAGTGGCAGCAGTTTCTCAAGGCAGGGAGATGTAAGCGTCTTCCAAGTGATTTCAAAGAGGAAAGCAATGTTGACACGCTACACCCAGGACACAGAGTCCAGCATTCTTGGTCTTCTGCTCTCTATCCCTCATATTTTTATAGAACTGTGATGGGAAACCCTCTCAAGGGCCTCGTCACTCACAGGGATAAACAGCAGAAGACACTCTGGATACCAGCCCCGTTTCACAGATGACAGAGGTCACAAGGCAGATGTCCAAGCAGCCCCTAGCTACCTGATCCCGAGAGAAAATTTCCACTTGGAGAAATTTTACATGTTTGCCCCCAATGCCTATACTTGGCATGAAAAAAATGTTTACACGTGTCATTTTTATAACTCAACATAGAATGATTCCAAGTCCCTTTTCAGTGTAAAATAAGTTCCTCTTAGAAAGAAATACCATTTTGACAGTATTTCCACAATTCACATGGCGAGGAGAGAAATTAAGACACCGGCTCTCAATGAAGACAAAAGAGTAAATCGACCCAATGGGTAGGGAGCAGTCCAGTTCATAGACACTGGCGTGATTACTTCCTTCTCCTTTGTATTAGGAAAGTAGAATTTTCTTTTTTCAAATGAGTGCCTTTTACTAAAAATAACTAAAAGATGGAAATCTGAGTTCACCAGGGAAGCTACAGCTAGAAGTCAAGCATTTATACAGCCTGTCACTAAAATGAACAAAAACAGTCGTGGTATGTGATGACAAAATGGTCTAGCGACCCTCGAAAAATATAACTGTAGAGAAAAATGGCAAACTAAAGCAATTATTCACAATCTCTACACATATTCTCATTTATGTTGATTTTGCCTACTTTCAGTGGAAAAAAATATCTTTGGCTGGCAAGGTAGAAGCATCATGTGTTCACCTGGAATACGGGCATCAGATTAGGGCTGTCCTGGGTGAAAACCGGCAGGTCTTTTCTAAAAGAACTACAGCAAGGCGAATATTCCCTTTAGCATCTTCCGATCCCAGAGGAGGTTTAGAAATTTTTCAGGCTGCAAGTCAAGGGAATTAAGGGCTATGGTGTTTGAAGGTCTATGTCCACATCAAGGAGTCGGAACCTCTCCAGCGTGTCCGAGACGGCACGACTAAATTGCAGGAAGGCTGAGTCTCTGCTGGGGTGTCAGCTCCGGGTGCCACACATCCACGATGAAAATCAGCCGGAAAGACTTGGCGTCCTGCCACACCTCGTGCTCAAAGGAGTCGTCGAAGATGAGCACCTTGCCTTCTTCCCAGGTCCTGGCACAGAAAAGCATGGGAGCTTATGATTCAGATGCCTGAGGTCTGACCCACATCTAAGTTCAAGCAGGCATTCTCAAGATAACCTTTGCCATATGGCCAGGTAAGTGGAACAGCAAGCAAGGATGTGTACTTTCCTAGGTGATTAGGAAAGAATTTTAGGGAGTTCCCATTACGGCTTAGCGAGTAAAGAAGACGATTTAGACTAGCACCCAAGAGGATGCGGGTTCGATCCCTGACTTCACTCCATGGGTTAAGGATCTGGTATTGCTGTAGAGGACAGCTGCAGCTCGGATTTGACCCCTAGCCTGGGTACCTCCATATGCCACAGGTGCATATGGAAGAGAGAAAGAGAGAAAGAAAGGAAGGAAGAAAAAAAGAAAGAAAAAGAAAAAGAAGGAAGGAAAGAGAGAGAGAGAGAGAAAGAAAGAAAGAAAGAAAGAAAGAAAGAAAGAAAGAAAGAAAGAAAGAAAGAAAGAAAGAAAGAAAGAAAGGAAGGAAGGAAGGAAGGAAGGAAGGAAGGAATTATTTCAGGATCCCTACCATGAATATCGATTTTTAGTACTTAACTCTGAAGGAGTACAAAGAACAGGGGGCTGATGCAGGGGAAACATTTTTGGTACAAACCCAGGCAAGGTTTGTTTAGCTGGGCAAGCACCCAATGGCTCATTCCCAAGGTGCCCTCCCAGAAAATGACTCCATGGTGTCCTCAGTGGCATTTCAGAGACTGGTGTAGCCCTACCCACAACAACTGAGTCTCAGACATCTCTCTGTCCTGTAGGATGCCTGGCATGGTGTGTGTGCATCTCCAAATGATTCTCTTTTCAACTTGTTCCATTTGTTAAAGTTTCATTTATGGAAGGGAAGATTGTTTATATTTCTAATGTTATCTGCTATGAAAAGGGTTATCCATCGAACATTTCTTTCTTTCTTTTTACAGCCGCACCTGCAGTTTATGGAAGTTCCTGAGCTAGGGGTCAAATCAGAGCTGCAGCTGCCGGCCTACGTCATAGCCACTGCAACGCCAGATCCAGATCCGGCCTGCATCTGTGACCCATGCGGCAGCTTATGGCAACACTGGATCCTTAATCCACTAAGTGAGGCCAGGGTTCGAACCCGCATCCTCGCGGATACTATGTCAGGTTCTTAACCTGCTGAGCCACAACTCCTCCATGGAATATTTTAAATGAATACTGTGAAACATCTTTTAAGGCTTACAGTATTACTTCATAAGATATCTAAATATGGTATTAGTCTAAATAAAGCAGTCAAGAGAGAAATATAGAAGAGGCAACCATACATTCAGTGCCTTTCAAACCCTAAAAAAGTTGATTAATTATGCTAATATTCTCTTCTTTTTCAAATAGGTATTAACTGCCAATATATTAAATGCTAGGCTATGCTTTTAAAATAAAAGTTTTACTAGGAAATTTTCTCTAGATGTTAACATTTTCTCAAATATTTAAAATTTTACTTCCTGGATTAGCTAACAATTAAAACTATAGGAGGAAAAATGCTAGCTTGATATCATTTTGTTGCATGATCATAAGGAAGTGTTCCTTAGGGAAATGATTTGTCTTTTTATGTTCATTACTGGGTGATTAATCAATATTAAATTAAGTAATATTACATATTGCAGCATTTTTCAACTGACGTTTTTGCCAGATAATTCTCTGTTGTGGGGGCCGTGCAGTGTTTTGTGAGGCGTCTAGCAGCATCTCTGGACCCCACCCACTGGGTGCTAGTAGCGCTCTGCTACCTGTTGTGACGATCAAAAATGTCCCCAGTCATTGCCAAATGTCCTGGGCAGTGAGCTAGGAGACAGTTTCATCCCAGACATGTAAATGACTGACAATAAAATGTGCAAATTATTTATAGTAACTAGTAGAGTAACAAACAGATGCAAGTTCAAAGTTCCTTGGAGTTGGGAACCAATCCTCTTACTTCTGGTCCCCGTTCCCTCCCTCCCCCACGCACCTCGTGTGCTCTCTCACACACCCCCAGCCTCCTGTCTTGCACTCAGTAAAAGAGTTGCTTGGTTCTTTGATCCAGTTCCTCTGAAAGTTCAGTGTTCTACTGGAGTCTCGGCCAAATGTAACAAAGGACAGAAATATATAGACTCAGGAGCAAAGGACAGAGTAAGTATTCCTTGCTGTGCCAAACCAAACTTGAAAAGAAAGGCAAAGTTAAGGGGAAAAAAATGACAGGAAAAGAGAAGTGAAATGACCCACAGCTTATACAATTTGATGGTCATTTCCTCCTCGATCATAGTGTTATTGGAGCGATGAAGTAATGTCTGGAGGTCCCACTGATAAGCCCACAATATGGGCAGAAGATGAGGGAGGAGGCCCTCAAAAGACAAAGGCAGTTCACCTGCATGAAGGCAGCTTTCCACCTCTTAGCCAGAAGGTGGAGGCAACGCCAGCATCCACTGACAGATGAATGGATAGCAAACGTGGTTCCCACGCACAATGGAAGGTCGCTCTGCCTTGGAGAAGGAACTTCTGCAACATGGATACACCTTAGGCCATCATCTAAGTGAAACAAGCCACTCGCACAAGGACAAAGATTGTGTGATTCCCCTTCTATGAGACACTGAGAGTGGTCAAGTTCACACAGATGCTAGGATGATGGAGCTCAGGGGTACAAGAGTTCCCATGCTAAGAGAGAATTCTGTGGATGGACGCTGGCGATGGGAGCACAGTCTGAATGCACCTCATGCCACGACACTATACAGATTTACAAAGAGGAAAGACGGTACATTTTGCTAAGTGCATCTGAACACAACAAGGGAAAAAAGGGACCGGCAAGGAGAGCAGGTGGTAGAAGAGAAAACGGGAAGCAGATTTCAATGTCTTGGCTCTGCTGTTTACCGCTGTGTGACCTGGGGTGAGCCACTTAACAGGTTTGAGCCTTTGTATCTATCTGATTGTTGAGGTCACCGGGAGCAGAGGGTTGGCATAAGTAGATGTTCGATGAATGGTAGAGAATAAGAAATGACAGAGGAGAAAGGAAAACACAGAGGCACGAAGGGCAAAGATAAACAATGGCGGTGACCGTGTCCGGAAGTGGTATCACATTAGCCCAACTCACACCGGCATCACTCCCTCGGCGCTTGCCTTTGTTTGAGAAAAGTGAAAACTTCCCAGCAGATGTGATCTCAAATCTCTAAGAGAATCTGTGTGACAATGACAAGTCATTCTCAATGGTTTTTTTGAGCGGCCAAGAATGGAGAACCTACTTAAAATACTGGAAGTAATTAAAACAACTAAGTAGAACATTCTTAGTTCCCACAAAATGACATTTTTCACTAGATTATGATAGGTATAAGAAAGCCAGTGATTTAGGAATGCTTGATGTGAGAAAAATCTTAGCATTCTATTTATTAATTTCAATTCCTTGTAAATTTGGAGAAACTTTGAGTGTGGGAACTGGTTCGTTCATGGAGCACCAGTACCTATAAAGGCGGAACTAAGTTACTACCGGTTGGTGGTTTTTCAGATAGTTTAGGTCTAATATGGGCTAATGTAAACCACTGATTAAACAATTTTTTACACAAGAAATCTGGGAGGTAATCCAAGCGGCTGGATTCCATGAGGGCCGTAAAAATCCTAAGGGTAAGTGTTTCCTACTAGTTATATTTGCCTTTCCATTTCCTTCCTTCCTTCCTTCTTGCTCACATGTGGCATATGGAAGTTTCCAGGCTACAGGTCGAATTGGAGTTGCAGCTACTGGCCTACACCACATCTTCAGTAACACAGGATCCAAGCCATGTCTGCAACCTACACCACAGTTCATGGCAACACTGGATTCTTAATCCACTGAGCAAGTCCAGAGATCAAACCCAAGTCCTCATGGATACTAGTTGGGTTCGTTACCACTGAGCCACCACAGGAACTACTATTATAAATTATTATAATTAATGATAACGACATAATAGTGGGAACACATTTATTCCTACTTGCCAGCGGTGGCATCTTTATCTATTGACTCAAGTTCATTCTGCTCTGGCTCAAGACCTCTAATGAGCTCATCTTACACACCACAAAGCATAGCTTGTCGGGGGTGATGCAGACAAACCCCCAGAGATGGAGCTACCCCGCTGCTTTCTCTAACTTGTTACCTTGTGGTCTGGAAACAAAAAGCAGCCTTCGAAGGGCTCACCTTAGAAATAGAGCACAATCCAAATTTTGGAAACAACGACAAAACTCAAAAAGCCCCAAAATCTCTATATAGTGAGTCCATGGCATCGAGGCAACAAGCACAGACATTTAAGCCAGATTGTCTGGGACAGAACCTTGGTTCCAACATTATAGGGGATGAATGGTGGTCCACCTGGAAGATGTGAATGTAACCTTACAAGGAGAAAGGGCCTCTGCAGTTGTAATTAAGTTCAAGATCTTGAGACAAGATCATTCTGGGTTAGGCTGGGCTCTGAATCCAGGAAGTGCCTTTACAAAGAAGAGAAGGTGCGGGGAGGAGGTGATGTGACCACAGAGGCAGAGATGGAGGATGTGCCTACAAGGACACAGCCGGCAGAGCTCGCAGCCACCAAGCCAGGAGTGGGGTGGGGAACCGCTTCTCCCTCAGTGCCTCCAGGAGGAGCCAACCCTGAGGTACCTTGAATTCAGATTTCTGTTGTCTAAACTGTGAGAGAATAAATTTCTGGGGTTTTTGGTTGTCTTTTTTTTTTTTTTCTTTTTATGGACACACCTGCAGCATATGGAAGTTCCCAGGCTAGAGGTTGAATTGGAGCCGCAGCTGGCAGCCTATACAACAGCCACAGCAACTCGGGTTCAGAGCCATGTCTGCGACCCACACCACAGCTCACGGTAATGCCGGAACCTTAACCCACTAGGCGAGGCCAGGGATCAAACCCGCATCCTCATAGACACTATGTTGGGTTCCTCCCTGCTGAGCTGCAATAGGAACTCCAATTTCTGTTGTTTTAATTCATCTAGGTTGTGGTACTTTGTTACAACAGGCCCAGGGCACTAATGCAAATATCAACTAACTCTTATGAAGCTGAGTAACCTTGGAGACATTATTTAGTATGTTTATACATTGGCCTCCTCCACTGAAAAATAGAGGTTTTTGTTGTTGTTTTTTTTTTTTTTTGGCAGAACATGTGGCATATGGAAGATCCCAGGCTAGGGGCTGAACTGGGGCTACAGCTGCCAGCCTACACCACAGCAATGTGGGATCCGAGCCACCTCTGTGACCTACACCCCAGTTCACGGCAATGCTGGATCCCCAACCCACTGAGCCAGGCCACAGTTCGAACACACATCTTCATGGATACTAGCCAGGATCATTACCACTAAGCCACAATGGGAACTCTGGAAAAATAGATTTTAATAATCCCAGTTACACAGGATAGTTTGTGAGGGTTGAGGCATGAATGTAGGCAGAGCTCTAGAACTACGCTTGGCACACGGCAAGCACAACGTCTGTCATCACTTGTGTGTCCTTATTGTGAAGACACACGTACAAGCTCTGAGGAGCACCTGGGCAATAGCTCGGGGGTCTTGAGATCAGAAATGATGTTTACTCTCTTTATCCTGCTTCTCTGTGTTTCACAAATTATGTAGCAGGAGCGAGCATGTGTCAGTTTTGTCGTCGGAAAGCATTTATTAATTTTAAACGATCATTTGATTTATAGGGATAAAGGGCTGCACACCTGCAAGCTCATCCTCAGATTAAAAAAAAAGCTGTGCTATGTTTTGCAATGACAGAATCTTTTTTAGAAAATTTTTTTTTCATTAAAGCACAGTTGATTTACAATGTTCTTTCAACTTCTGGACTCTAAACAACCCGCATGCACGCTAGCAGGAATCGCAAAGTGCTGGAGGAATAGCAGTGCGATTGCTAATACCTGAGAACTACTTCGCACCAACTGCTATTCTTTCAAAAGCTGAGACGCTCTGAAAGATTGCTTCCCGCATGAGTGATGCTTGGTATGTGTGCTTCTGTTTCCATGCTAATAGTATTTCCACGATAACAGCATTAAACTTCCAGATTTCATATTACAGTCCTTCTGTCCTCAGTTTATAAACCGACTCTCCTAGTCAGATAATCGAGCTATTTTCACTATAAGCATGGCACAATGCTTTAATTTAATTGACATATTTCTCTCATGAAAACCACTCTTTCTTTAACGATGTCCTTAGCCTGACCCAGCAACCCGAGTGAAGGCTTATTAAGGATGAGAATGTAACACAACACAAAACAGACACAATAGGAGGGACACGGAGAAGGATGCTGACAGCAGTGATGAGGGGAGGAGGGGCAGTGATGCTTCCCAGCCCCTCAGGGGCGAGACCACGCGAAACAGTCTGTCCTTGGCAAAATCGCCTCCCCCGCCTCACACACTCTAGACATTAGAGTCAGCCTCCGTCGCATCTCCAACATCTGCTCCCCACTCTCCCTTTCTTTTCAGGATCCCAGCACCAGCTCTTCTGGGATGGGCCCCCGTGACAGTCTGTTAGCTGTTCTTCCCACCCCGCCCCCCTCCCACAGGACTCACCCACAGCTTCCGGAAGACCCTCCTAACACAGGTCTGATCTCATTGGTTTGTATTCAAAGCCTTCCATGATTTAGCTGTTAACCCAAGCTCTAACTTTCCACCCTTATTCTGTATGTTAAGGTAATTAAACAAAGAAGCCATTGGATGGAAGAGCTCTAATGCCTGGGTAGCCGCCTTGGTAAAACCAGAACCTCAACCCGAGCCAATGCACTCAAATCTGAGAGAGTGAAATTTCAGAACAACCTGTGACAAACAGTCAGCCAGGCTTTGCCAGATACAGGAACCAGTCAAATTATTTCCTTGTTTTGCTGCAGTGCCTTCACTATAAAGATCTGGCCCTTAGCTCCTGTCAGTGTTGCTAACCACCTTTGGTTTGGTGCTGCCTGACTTGAATTGTATTTGTTGAAATAAATTCTTGAAAAAAAATTTTTTTTGGTCTTTTAAGGGCCGCGCCTGCGGCACATGGAGGTTCCCAGGCTAGGGGTCGAATCGGAGCTGTAGCCACCAGCCTACGCCACAGCCACAGCAACGCCAGATCTGAGCCACGTCTGCGACCTGCACCATAGCTCACGGCAACACTGGATCTTTACCCACTGTGTGAGGCCAGGGATGGAACCTGCGTCCTCATGGATGCTATTCAGATTTGTTTCCGCTGAGCCACAAGGGGGAAACTCCTGAATTCTTGAAAATGTTAACATGTGTCGGTTTACCTTTTAACAGTATCCTATGCTCTTGGTTGCTGAAATCACTCAATGTTCCTCACATATGGCCTATAATGCTTGCCTCTGTGCCTTGGTAGATGCACCTGTCTACTGGCTTTTTTTTTTTTTTCTTGTTTTCTTTTTTCTTTTTTACAGTTGCACCTCTGGCATATGGCAGTTCCCGGGCCGGGAGTCGAATCAGAGCTGCAGCTGCAGCCTAAGCCACAGCCATGATATGGGATCCCTGCCAGAGGGTTAACACACTCAACAGGGCCAGGGATGGAACCCGCATCCTCACAAGACAACATCGGGTCCTTAACCAGCTGAGCCACAGCAGGAACTCCCCTTTCTTCCAGCTTTAAAGGTCCAGATCTTTCCTGTCCTTGTTTATTTATTTACTTGGAGTACAGTGAACTCACAATGTTGTATTAGTTTCAGATACACAGCCTGCCTGTCTTGAAAAGCCGTTCCCGAGTCTCAGCAGCCATGAGCTATCTGCCCACTGACCCACCTGCAGCTTCCCTGTCTGTGCCTCTCCTATGACTTTCGAGCTCTATCGTCTCCCTGATGGACACCTCCGGTGGGGAAGGGCCCCCTCAAATCCCCCACCCCAAGGAGCAGGCCGGTGTCTGCCAATAACCAAACAAAGGGCTCTGTAGTCCTGAACCCCCCTCCATCAGCTAAGGGCTGTGAGAGACAGGCAAGAAGACAACTGGTTTCTGCCCTCCAGGCACTTACAGCTCGACCATGGGGATTAGACTAATATGCACCGATTAATAAGGAGCAATGGAAGATAAAGAACAAGGTCACTGCGAATATACACTCTGCATACTCCCAGAAGTCAAAAGAAAGGTTCCCTTTCAGGGAATAAAATTGGATCTTGGTAATATATTTATGTTGGATGGGTGAAAAAGATGGAGAGTTCCAGGTGATGAAAATAATAAGATCAGGTTAGGAAAAGACATTAGAAGAAGCTGCCCTAATATCCCCCTTGTTGCTATTCTGGCCAGTACCTGGGCTAAGTGCCTCGTACGCATCTTTTCATTGAATCAGTGCAACAGTCGTGCAAAGCCGAGAGCATCATCGCCAGTTTTCTAGGCAAGGAGGCTGAGGCTCCAGGGGCTTAAGAAACTGACCAAGGTGACACAGGATTAGCTGGCAGCGCTGGGATTTGAAAAAGGCAGTCATGTCCACGGCACTGTGCTGTCTCCTCGAGAGCAAGACATAAACATCACTCCAGGAAGGGGATTCTTTGTACTGATGGATAATTCAGGTTGTAAAGCCATAAGCACTAATATGTGTAATATGAGCAGGGCCCAGCACAGGTGAGCTGACTCTGAATGCAAGTTTGTCCATCTAGAGAGAAAAGCAAGAAGGCTCAACACCCAGACGAGAGTGCGGCCCTGAAACTGGGGATCGTCTCCATGAGAGCAGAGGGCACCGAGATGGACGAGAGAAGCTGGATTCATACACCCACCCAGGCAACTTCAGCTACGGAGGAAGAGAAATAATCCAGCCAAACAGAGCTCCGTTGTGACAGACATCCATCCTCAGAGGTGGTGACTAAGAGAGAAAATGACGGGGCTGGGGACGGGGACACATACTTGGTCTCGTTGGCACATCGGATTTTGCAGCCCTCCTTGGGGATCACCAGGCCCAGGTGCATCCGGAGCCTGCAGTTCGTGGGTCCCGTGTGCGGCCACACGTGGGTTCCTGGGTGCATGACGGAATACTTGATCTGCACAGAAAATATACCACCCCGTTCATCCATTTATCAAGGTGTGGGAGAACTGCTAATTTAACGTGACAGGACGAAATTACTGTCAATTTAGATTAGAGCCTTTGTAGAACTCAGAATTTATATTCTCGTCTTATTTCTTTGTGAGGGATCTAAAAATAAGGACTCCCATTTGCCACAAGGCTATAAATACACTGAACATTTTCCACCCTCCATTCTGACATCAAGGGCATGAAATTATGTTTCATTAAAAAACGAGTGAAAAAAGAGGCATTCAGCGGGGCAAAGCGAATAACCATGCCATGTCTCCGTTAAGTTCTGTTTTCCCGCATGCTAATAACGGCCAGTGTTCTTCCCATCGCGGGAAACACTCTTGGTACCTGTCCTCTTCGGCATCCTGTTGTTTCAGGGAATTTGTCTAGTAAAGAACAGGTTTTAGGAGCTCCTTTGCAGGCATTTTCATTTTTTCTTCCTAGAACAATACATGATTAAACCACAGTTAGAAACAAAGCACAGGAAAGCTTTAACTCATCTCATTCTGACCATCTACAGTCTCTATCATCCACCTCACTGTATGACACACAGGCAGACAATAGATAGTGACTGGCAGAGCAAGGACCAGAAGTCCCCACTCGGCACTGGACGACTTGGCTGAGAATGTCTAATGGACATGGCACGTGCTGAACTTACTTCCCCCTGAGGCAGGCAGAATGCCCCCCTCCCAAAGGGGTCCCCATCCTGAGCTCAGGAACTGTGAATATGTTATGTTATGTGGCAAGAGGAAATTAAGGCTGCAGATGACTTTGGGATTACTAATCAGCTTGGTGTTTTTGTTTGTTTTTAACAGGCACACCCATGGCATATGCAAGTTCCCAGGCTAGGAGTTGAGTCAGAGCTGCAGCTGCAGGCCTACACCACAGCCATGGCAACACTGGTTCCGAGCCACATCTTCCACCTACTCTGCAGCTTGCAGCAACACTGGATCCTTAACCCACTGAGTGAGGTCAGGGATCAAACCTGCATCCTCTGGGAAAAAAACGTCAGGTCCTTAACATGCTCAGCCACAATGGGAACTCCCTAATCAGCTGACCTTTAATTAAGGAGATTATTGTGGATGAACTGGGTGCCCCTGGTGTAACCACAGGATCTGAATGTAGACAAGGGTAGCAGAAGAATCAGTGCCAGAGTGGCACAAAATAAGAAAGACCTGACTGGCCACTGCTGGCTCTGAAGATGGAAGGGGACCACAAGCTAAGGCATGTGGGCAACCTCTAGAAGCTGTCACCTCCAGAAGGCAGGGAGGCCTGAGGACACGCTGATTTTAGCCCAACGAGACCCACTTCTGACCTCTAGAAGCATAAAGATAATACTTTGGAGTTATTTTAGGCTGCTAAGTTCATGGTAATTTGTTATAGCAGCCATGGTAAACAAATCCACTCCCCCTGCAAAGAAGGAAAGAGCTCATATTTCTAAACTCAGAGTGCATTTCTAGGACTATATTCTAATCATTTAAACATTTCCCATTGAAATGTAATGTGTTTTTCAATGTTCAGCTCATCCTTTATAGGCTGCTAAAGAAGATTTAAATGAAAAGGGGAGGGGGTCTCTGAGAGACAGTGGTTTTTAGGAAGGACAGAGTGGTTTCAGGGACACAAATTTTGGAACACAGTCTTAAGCATCCTGGACTATGCAAATTTCTTCGTCATCTACAGAATCACTGTTTCTTAGGGGCAATGTGCTCAGGAACGTAGAACATCATTTGCTCTCACGGAGGATTAAAAGGATGTTTTGTTTTGTTTTTTAAAGACAGAGACATTCTAATTCCCTATTGTGGATTCCTATGAGAAACTGCTCCATTGAAAACTGAGTTTAATTGTATTTAAGTAATGTTATAACATAACCCTACACTGAGACTAAAATGAGAGGTACGGGGAAAGCATCTTCAAGGGACTCCCCTCCATATTTTAGAAAACCACCCTACATTAGTTTGTCCTAAGTAATCTTTTTGTCTCTTGAGTAAGATGTTAGTGGCTGATTTTAGTCTTTAAGTGAATACCCCCAATGAGTTTAATGATAAATGTCACTTTGAACAAATAGATTCCTGTATAAGCCATCCTAAGGCATTTTGAAGCCCCAGCTTCTCCAGCCATTCCCTACACTGTGTCTGGGGATGCCTTGGCAGGAGTCTCAGTACTGGGTTCCATGCTGTTCAGGCAGCAGCTGAGTAAAGTCTGGCTTTTCAATGAGCAACCAGAGACATCTGGACTTCCCACCGGCACAACAGTGAGGGCTGAGCATGTGCCACTTGAGAACAGGTGTGTTTTACCTGAGTGATGGGTAATGAATGGGGAACTATGGATTGGGTCACTAGGCTTGCCACGTGGTCAGGGTTGGGTGAGAAAGTGTCTCCAGCCTGTGAGACACATGAATCTTTTCTAGTCTGTGAACACACATTCTCTGTAGGGGCAGAAACTGGGAGTAGATGTGTGACATTCGTGGATTGCCCCTGGCAGTTTAACTATTTGCTTGTAATCGTGAGGGTTTAGAAGTGCGTGCAGCCACAGCTCTGTGGTGCTCAGCATGGGTCAGGGACCACTCACCTGATGCCCACAACATCTGGTGAGGGAGGGGCTATTAAGGTTGTCTTTTGCAGAAAAGGGACCCAGGCACAGAGCTGTCACAGGCTAAGTGGTAAAGCAGGAATTCCAGCCCAGCTGGATCCAGAGTCCACGTTTTTAACCATGACCTAAGACCGTCTCCATTACTGTTATTATTACATATGATTATTATGTAATAATAAACCGCATCAGTGCCATTGGTCTGTATGGCAGACCTTTGCGAGTGCTCACTGATCCCACTAACAACCCCACACTTGGGGCACAGTTTCATCATCATCTTTCAGATGAGGAATCAGGCACAGAGATGTAGGAACACGCTCACATCACATGCTAAGTGGTGCAGCCAGGACCCCAACTCAGGACTGTTGGGCTCCAAAGTCTGTGCTTTAAAGCCTGATTTTCTCTTTTGTTGTATCTTGGATTTGAACATAAGTGTGCAGAACAAACCCTTCATCTGTCCAGCAGCTCAGTGTGGTTGTGTTATTAGCTTATGATTTTCCACAAAATTTAAAGCAGCTTTTGGGATGTGATAAACTTTATTTCTTTGGGGAAAATGGCCCTAGAAAGAGATCGAAATGCCAATGCAGATCTCAAAGAATCAACTGAAAATTGCATTTACATGTGAAGACTATACCCCATGACTATACCCCATGAGATATTCATGGAGCTGGTTTGTGTGTGTGTGTTTGTGTGTGTGTGTGTGTGTGTCTTTTGTCTTTTTAGGGCCGTACCCACAGCATATGGAGGTTCCCAGACTAGGGGTCCAATGGAGCTATAGCTGCCAGCCTACTCCACGGCCACAGCAATGCCAGATCCGAGCGGCATCTGCGACCTACACCACAGGACCTGGGATTTTTAAAGGTCCTGGGTTGTATCTTTCTTAAGTTTCAAGGCTTTGCTGCTGAGATAACAAGAGGTTTGTGTGGGAGTTCCCATTGTGGCACAGCAGAAACATATCCAACTAGGAACCATGAGGTTGTGGGTTCAATCCCTGGCCTCTCTTAGTGGGTTAAAGATCTGGCATTGCCGTGAGCTGTGGTGTAGGTCACAAACTTGGCTCGGATCCAATGTTGCTGTGGTTGTGGTGCAGGCCAGCAGCTGTAGCTCCAATTCAACCCCTAGCCTGGGAACCACCATATACCGCAGGTGTGGCCCTAAAAAGACAAAAGATCAAAAAAAAAAAAAAAGGTGAAAATGTACAAGTTCACCAATATTGCGTGATTCCATTAATATGAGGTGTCCGAGGTAGGCAAATTCGTAGAAACAAAAAGTGCAGTTGAGAGCCAAGGGCTGGGCAGGGGCCCTGGGGAATGCTGTGAATGGGTGTGGAGTTTGAGTTTTGCATAATGAAACAGTTCTGCAGACTGGATGCATGAACATATGAATATACCTGACCCTACGGAATGTGTAGGGGTAAATTTTAAGTTATGTGTATTTCGCTAAATTTAAAAAAGTAAAAAAACCCAAACACCTAACAAAAACACAAAACCCAAGTCAAAATGTTGCCAATCAAATCGCTTCTATTATTTCCTTTCCTGTTTAATACTGTGATACACCCTGTAATGCTTTGCGCATTTCAACTTTATTAAAGCATGGGTTTCTAGCAGAGGCTATGGTTTCCGGAAATTACTGCCAGGATGTGTACTATTCTGAAGCCTTCTTCTAGGAAGCCCAACAGCTTCCATGAAGCATGAGGATGTTCATGGAACTGAGACATCAAATGAACTGGGGAATGCTTAAAGCCAACAGAATTGACTCATTCAGTGAGAGGCCAATAGATAAAATCAGCAGGCCGCGTACCTATTGACCCTATTATAGCTCTATTTAAAAAATCTTGCAGGCAGAAAGCTGACAGAGTCACTTGAAATCATGTGATCTCTCCTCTGATGGACATTTCCCTGAAATTATTGCTTAAGTTGTTCTTCGTCCCCTGACACGTAAATCCTAGTATTCTGAAAGCAAACTCAGATAAACGACTGTACTTATTTGTCCTTTAATATAAACTGACTGCTTATCATCCTCTCCGTTTACTCTCTGCAGCTAAAGAGGTGGGACACGTGCCGTTCAGTCTTCAAAGTGGATTTAGTTTTTGTACAGCTATTGCTAACCCCGGTTAACTTGAATTTCCAAGGAGAGAATTGGAGAGAGCTTTAAAGATAAGATTCAAAGCTCTTCATTCTGAGGACAGATGGATACACTCATATTGGAGCCTGGCCTATGCACCTGGGCCTGGGTTAAGCTCAAGGAATATCAGGTTGATGGAGAACCCTTTCCTGTTCTTGCTGAGCTCAGACACTAGTTATTCTGGACTTGTCATTCTTGTGTGTCACCATTCCTAACAGCCTTCACCTGCTGGGATACCATTTAGGCACCAGCATCGTCTCCACTGTACAGGAGCAAAGGCTCAGGGAAGCTCCTTTCTAAAGTGCTGATGAGCACATGGTGGGCTCTTCAGGTGTGCCTGCGTGGCAGGGCAACTCTTTGTAACAAATCATTTACCAGGAAAGGCCAGGAATATCAAAATACAATTTATATATATATATACAAAATACAATATGTGTGTGTGTCTGTATAAACACATATACATATATATGTTTATCCAAATACACATGCGCATATGCACACATGAATTCTCACACACACACACACACACACACACACACACACAGAGCGTTCATACATAGTTTCAAGAAATAATGGGTAGATTTGGATAATCTGGGTTTCCCAGGGATCCTGGCCCTGGGAAATTATGCCAGAAGCACCCCTTCCCATCAGGGTGTGGAGAAGGCTCTGGAAGTCAGGCGCTCACCTTGCTGCCACAGTGTAAACTGGCTCCAGTCGCCCTTTTCCCTCAGGTTCTCATCTTCAGGCAGGAAGAGGCCCTGGGTTCTATCCATCACTGCAAGGCCTTCGTCTCGGATTAACTTCCAGTTTCTTTCTAAGGACTAGAGGGAAGGTTCTGGTTTTACTTGACTGAAAATATGCCTGGTAAAACATTTCATCATGACAGTCAGCTTTTCGTTGGCTGGTCTGATTAGTAAGTAATGAAAATTCTCCTCTCATCTGGATGGCTTATTTCAATTTCCTCTGGGACTTCGTGTCAAGGGTATGAGAAAACCCACCTGATATTACTTTTCAGAACCAAATGCCATTGCAGCATAAGAATCTCCACAATTCCTAGGAACCTCAGAGAGTAATTCCCTCTATAATTTGTCTTTAGGTTTGCCTAGAGGTTTTTTGTTTGTTTGTTTTTCTTTTTTTTAAAAGACTATAACCTAACAAGAGGACTAATCCTGTTGATCATTTCACACCATGACCCTGCCAGGCGCTCTGTGTGACACCCCAGCAACCAAACTGGAATACAAATCACAGACTTAATTCCACTTCTCAGTAGAGGTCCTCATAAAGATGCCACTCCACATGGAAGTATTAATTAAACTTTTGAGAATATTGGAAAAATGTCCATTGGAGCATGTAATGTGTTATAAAATTAATAGCAACCCAAAACAAATAAATGCCCTCGTGTTTAGAATTCAACCAAACATTTTCCTGACTTCACACTTATGAGGGTGCTGCAGGCACCTGTCAGGAAGCACTCAGCTGGTGTGGGCAGATCCCGTGGAAGGAGAGAGTCGGGCTTTCCTCTTCTTAATCCTCACTACATGCTGCCCCTGATGAGCAGTGGGGACAGCAATGGGGGTGGGGACCGAGGGGGACAGGGGGCCAGGCAGGGCAAGCATCCTAGTGGCAGCCTAGTAGGAACTACCATCGGGAGAAAAGAATAAAAATTGCTCTCCTACTGTCTGAAAGTGGAAGGCTATACAGATATACTAGGATTTTGAAATATGAATAATTTCAAACATCTCTATGTTAAGTGAGAAGTGGATAGGGTCGTGGAGTCTGTGATAATGGATAGGCAAGAACACAACAGCTGATTTCAGCAAGAATCAGGGCTCAGGGACAGAAGTAAAACTAATGAGTTATAAACAGAGGAAGATTTTGACACACAATAGAAGCAACAATTAGCGTGCTCTGAAAATGGATGGAGTTGCTTTGTAAAACAGGAGACTCTATCTTTTGAATTATTCAAGGGAAGCTTGGAGGACCAATGACTGGATAGAGTGAAGCCCACGACAGCGTGTAAAGTGTTTTTACCAGCCATGCTTTATGACTTCATGATTCAATGTAGGATAAACAGTAAGAAGCCAGGAAGATCACCCAAGCGATCTTGGGTGCCAAAGACAGACACCCTCAGAGGCTGGTGTGAAAACACGGTGCCAGCTTCAGCCACATCTAAGGGACACCTGTTACACTGTGTGACCACAGTACATATATTAAAATAGTCTGGGGTGAGAAAGAGATTTGAAGATGAGATATTGATTTCATGCTTCTTTTTTCTCCTTTATTTCTGTCAGTCTACTGGCTTCTTTCGTTCTTAAAAAATTTTTAGCTTTGAGGCATAATTCACATATAAAATTGTAAGATATTGAAAGTTGATATACATATACATATACATTGTGTATCTGACTAATGAACATGTTTATCGTCTCATAATTTATTTAATTTTCAGGGGTGAGAACATTTAAATCCTACTGTCTTAGCAAATTCCAAGCACATACTACAGAGTTATCAACTACAGTCATGATGTTATACATCAGATCCTCAGCACTCATTCATTTTAGAGCTGAAAGCTTTTGCCATTTACCAAAACCTCTCTCTTTTCCTTCACCCCCTGTCCCGGGCACTCACCTGTCTACTCTCTGCTTCTATGAGTTTCACTTTTGTGGATGTTTTTATTTTTTTATATTATTTTATTTTATTCTTTTTTTTTTTTTTTTTTTTTTTTTTTTTTTTTTTTTTTTTGCTTTTCAGGACCACATCCGTAGCATATGGAGGTTCCCAGGCTAGGGGTCAAATTGGACCTATTTGACCAGCCTACACCACAGCCACAGCAACGCAGGATCCGAGCCGCGTCTGCAACCTACACCACAGCTCACGGCAACACCAGATCCTTAACCCACGGAACAAGGTCAGGGATTGAACCCGCATCCTCATGGATTCTAGTCAGATTTGTTAACTGCTGAGCCATGAAGGGAAGTCCTGTTGTTTTTAAATGCAGAGTCCACATGTAAGTAGTATCACACAGTGTTTGTCTTTCTGTGTCTGGTGGATCTCGAGAGGCATAATGCCCTCAACATCCATTCATGTTGCAAATGGCAGGATTTCCTTTCTCACAGCTGAGTAGTGTTCCGTAGTGCATACATGTATGTGTGTGTGCATATGTGTGTGTGTGTGTTACATCTTCTTTCTCCACTCATCCATGGATGGAAGTCAGGTTCTTTTCATATCTTGGTTATAAGGTATATAATCTTGGAAATAATTGTACAATGAACACAAAAGTGCAGATATTGCTTCAATATTTATTTTGAATCTTATTTGCATTTCTTTGGCTAGAGACCCAATCCTGGGATGGCTGGGTCTTAATGTTTTCCACAGTAGCTGCACCAATCTGTTTTATATTTCAACTTCTATGAAACCCACCCACTGATTTGTGTCAAAATCTAGAGCTGATCCTATCATCACCCTGTTCTATGCTGGTGCCAGTCATCTGTCCACAAATAATCTTGAAACCATGCCTCACAGAGTTAAAAAAAAGAAAAAAAAACCCATCCCGAGACTGTGTCCCATAGAGTGAACAGAAATGGATGGCTATCAGAAATTCCAGAGCTTGCCTTAGAACTTGCTCAAAATCCCTCTGCTTTGCAGCTCGCCTTCACAGAGCAAGCTCACCTTAATTATTTTGTTCCAGACTGCATATCCTCCAAGCTTCATATTGCCTAAACAAGACAATGTTTGCCTGAGTTGTCTTCCAGGAACTTGGAGTCAGTTGTGTCTAGTTCAAGTTGAAGCTACAAAAGGCTGGATGGGACCACCAACACTAAAACTGGCTCTGTGTAGGTGGTTGATGAATGACCTTTTGACTCAGAGGGCCAAAACCTCCATCCTCAGATTGTGTTAGATGCCTCCATTTTAAAATATACCTTCCAGGGAGTTCCCATTGTGGCTCGGCAGGTTAAGAACCCAACATAATATCCATGATGCAAGTTTGATCCCTGGCCTTGCTCACTGGGTTAAGAATCTGATGTTGCCATAAGCTGCAGTGTAGGTTGCAGATGTGGCTCAGACACAGTGTTGCCATGCCTGTGGCACAGGCCAACAGCTGCAGCTCAGATTTGACCCCTGGCCTGGGGACTTCCATATGCCGCAGGTGTGGCTGTAAAATAGCCTTTTCCTTACTTCCAATCACCTTTCCCCACACCCAAGACCACCCTGCCGCTTTTACCAATAAATATCTCAAGAGCCTGGGGTGCAGGGAGGCGATCTGAGACCAGGTCTCCCATGTCCTCCCTTGGCTGCCTTGTGAATAAACCCTTTCTTTGCTGCCACCCACCAGGCAAAGGAATCTGTTGGGTAACAATTTCAGTATTACTTCATCTTAAGAAGGTAACTGATAAATAGTAAGTCAAAGACTGAATGGCAATTAAGAGATACTCAAAAGCCCTCGCTTAGGTCTCAGGGGTTGAGAGAAAATCATGGTTTTCTCAAGAATCCCAAGATCATGGAAAGGGAAGGAAAAAAAAACCCACACCCCAGATATTCACATCTTCTCAAAAGCACCTAAATCACCAACACTCCCCGAAGAAGCTATCGTGACCTGTTCAAGTTGTTAGATAAATTTGTTCGATTCTTGTTAAACTGCCGCACAGACAGGGAGAACTACCAGCACACAGAATTCCTTTTCAAAGGAGGTTATGGGTGCCTCATACAGCAGGCACTGCTCTTCTCCCCCCAACCGCTTTCATGTCTTTTGAAAGCCGACTTTAGGGGCATCTTATCTTTGGAAAGAGTTGATCTTTTGTTCTAAAAATAGGGCACACAGCCCCAGGGGAAAATGTTAAAGTGATTGTAGTGATTGTACCATTTAATAACATTTTAAAATTTTCCTTAAGAGCAGGCTGTCCTGTGAAGTGTCACTCCTGTCCCCTCCTACCTTCTGCCCCCAGGGAAGTGTTGCTAAGGGGCTTTTCCATGAGGAGTGAGGCTTTTTAAACACTTTCTTATTTGTCCATCTACACATGGCAGAGGTGCTGGATGACAGACTTGTGGCCAAAAGGAGCAAACAAGTGCAAAAGAGCCTCCTGGTTCCCAACTTTCTTTTTCTTTTCTTTTTTGTCTTTTTTAGGGGCATATGGAGATTCCCAGGCTAGGGGTCAGATCAGACCTGTAGCCGCTGGCCTACGCCACAGCCACAGCCACAGCAACGCTGGATCTGAGCCGTGTCTTTGACCTACAACCACAGCTCATGGCAACACCAAATCCTTAACCTACTGACTGAGGCCAGGGATTGAACTCACATCCTCATGGATGCTAGTTGGGTTTGTTACACTGAGCCACAACAGGAATGTCTGGAAGTGGTATTTTCAATACAAATGACATTATACAAAATCCACATGGTTACAGGGCATTAGAGACCAAATTTAATTATGTGTGTGCATGCGTGAGAGAGACAGAGGCAATGTTATTAGTTGTCTGGCAAATAATTCTAATTTTTTAGGAAGTTCCAACAGCTCACGCAGAGCAGATCATGCCTATATGTTTAAGGGTTTCATCTGAAATATTACCTCCTTGACCCTAAATACACTCATTTCAGAAAATTGAGAAGAGAAACAAATAGCATAGGTATCTGAGTTGCCCACAAGACAACAGCTTCTGATTCTCATTTCTGGCTACACAGACTTTAGAAAACGGAGATTTGTTTGTTTTTACAGCATCACGTGGCATTCTAAACCCGTCATCAGCACTTGACTTTCAGTTAAACCTCAGCTGTATTTGGCATCCTAGTCATCTATAAATGGACTTCCCAGTTTCAAGCCCCATTAATCCTGCCGTGTGCGCCAGCTCTCCTAATCCAAGTGCCCCAACCGGTACAGGCCCATTTTCTCCCTCCCCAGATATTCTGCTCACCCCACTTGCATGGAAGACTTTTCAGCATCAAATTAGACTAGGTCCTATTTTCATTAAAGTCTTCTAAAACTGATTGCTTACACAAAGTCTTTAGAGGAGAAAACTAAAGCCAAACTAATTCTTAACTATTTCCCTTGCTATCTGCATTCAATTAAGAAATATCCATTTTAAAAAATCAAACATTACTACAAGTTGTACCATGAAAGCAGTAGACTCAATTTTCCCCAGTCCTGAGTCCAATCCCCTGCTAATTCCTTTCAATTTTTTTTTCTCAAAGTTACCTGCTTACATCTAGATAGTATGTTTATATTGCTACTCTTTGATTTATTAACTCTAGACTGTCACTCATTTCCTATCAAGGAAGGTAGCAAGTTAGCAAGGTGATGACGTCTTTTCCCTCTTCTCTGTCTAGCAATTCAGCTCATTTCACAAACCCTTCCTACATCTGGGTAAACTCATATTTTACCGAGTTGTAACAATTACACTTCATCTCACGTGTAGATTTTTTTTTTTGCCTTTTTTTTCTTTGGCTTAATTTTTGAATGCCCTTATCTTTATGGCACTGAAAGAGTACTGTAAAATCTCTTGGTGCTATTCTACCCTTTGCCCAAAACATCAAATAAGCTTCTATTTTCTTTCTTTCTCTTTTTGAAGGAACCACTCAGCAGCCATCTGTGAACGGGTTGCTGTCTGGGGTGTGCTGGACAACTGCCATCAGGGAACTTCACTTGACCTCTGCCCAGGGTGAGGCTCCCTAATTATTGGATTCTAATCCGGATAAAAGATTATCTATGTCCAAGGACACGTCACAGGCAAAATCAAATTTTTGAAAATCTGAAGCTATTCTTACACCTGACTGAAGCCTTGACTATGCACAGATTCCAGGATTTCCCCTGTGGTGCAGCAGGTTAAGGATTCTGCATTGTCACTGAAGCGTCTAGGGTCACGGCTGGGGCATGGGTTCAGTCCCTGGCCTGGGAACATCCATAAGCCGTGGGTGTAGACAAAAAACCAAAAAACTAGGTATTAAATAATTTCTCTGTAGACTTCTGAAAACATTGATCCATTGCATTATAATGCTTAGTACTGCTGTTGGGAAATCTGATGCCTTTCTTTTCTTTTCCCACATAGAATTTTAATTTTTTGAGAAATTGCCACAGTAGCTGCACCACTTTACCTTCCCCCCAGTAGTGCACAAGTTGATGCCTTTGGATTTCTTTTTTTATTTTTCCTTCTATAAGCTTTGTAGTCAGTACAGTGTGTTGGTTAGGGGTGTAAAACAGAGCCAGACTGCCTGGTTTGGAAACCTGGCTCTACCATTTATTAGCTGTGTGCTATTGGGCAGGTTACTTAATGGTTCTGTGCCTTAGACTTCTCTTTTCTAAAGAGAATAAAATACTACTACTTCCCTCTTCCAAGAAGATCAAATGTGCTAAAAGTAACTGTGCTATATTTAAATAGAGCTATGATGATAATGATGAAAATTTTAAGATCTTTATTTCTAATTTCCTGGAATCTTATGGAAACGTGCCTTAGAGTAAATCAGTGGTCCCCCCCAATGTGGAAACTCACATTTTTCAATCTTATGTTATCTAGTATAACGTCTTTAGTAATTTCTCCTCCATTTTCCACCATACTCTTTCTGGAATTTCTTTATGTTTCTATGTTGGACATGTTATATTGGAATTTTCACAACTTTATATTTTCCAGTTTTGTCTTCTTCTTTGTCCATCTGGGAGACTTCCTTGACTTAGCCTCTAATACTGTTATTAAATTCTTTTTCTGCAAATCACATTTCTTAATTGCTGAGAGCCCTGCCTCTTTTAATAAGCATCCTATTCTCTTTTCACGGCTGCACTCTCTTCTCTTATTGCTCTGAGTATATTAGAGCTATTAAGTTGGCCTTTGCTTCCCAATTTTTCTGTTTGCTGTGAACTACAGAATTCTTTCTGATTTTGTTTTATCTTCTTCAGAGTTGAAGGTCTCTCCAATGTGAGGTGACCCCTGGATGTTAGTCCTATAGAACTGAGTTATCATTGGAAACTCTGTGGGAAAGGGCAGAGCCCATGATTGACAGGCTTCACTCTTGGGTGCACTGTCAGGCTAGTGTTTTCTCAGGGCTCCCTAAAATGTCAGGACAGACAGGCCTCTTTTTTGAGGCTACATACTTTTTTAGTTGCTGTAGTACCAGGTACGTGAAATTCCTTCTCTTTGAAGTCTCTGCAAGACTTACTTCACTCTCACCTTTCTTGCATCTGCCATTTCCAAAAAGCATTGACGTTGTCTTCTGCTATTATTGCTGCCCTCCATTTTTTTTATTTGTAGGTTTATAGTATTATTATTATTATCATTATTTTTACAGCCACACCTGCAGAACATGAAGTTCCCAGGCTAGGGGTCGATTCGGTGCTGTGGCTGCCAGCCTACGCCACACCCACAGCAATGCCAGATCCGAGCCACATCGCAACCTATGCCACAACTTGCAACAATACCAGATCTTTAATCCACTGAGCAAGGCCAGGGATCAAACCCACATTCTCACAGATGCTATATCAGGTTCTTAACCTACTGAGCCACAACAGGAACTCCCATTTTTATTTCTTAATTGCCATTTATGTGAGGTTTCGTGGGGAGGTGTTACATGTGATGTGTCCGCTTTTGCGTAACCAAGCCTCATTCATATTTTTCATACACCTCTAAGAGCTGATTATTATAGACTGCTTACCTCCTTCTCTTCTCTTAAACTAGAAAGATCTTGTAACATATAATTCCACTTTCTAGTGAAGTTTAGAAATGAAATCCTACTGGCTTGCAAAAGCCTTTATCAACCCCTCAAATGTGTCTACAAAAGGTGACAAAACTCAAAGTAATGATGTTCCTGTGAAAAAAATTTATCAACAGAGAAGAAAGCATTCTCAGCATCATATTTCACATTTTAAACCAAACTCTGCTAATCCATACATTGATTATTGTCAACCAATTTGTCTTCACCTCTTGGCCTCTACACTTTCCTTGCATCATAGTTGCTACAGACCCAATTCCATGATGTGCTCAGGTGATGATAAAATTACGATGCTTGAAGCTTGACATAAAATCACTTGAATTTTGTCCTAATCAAACAAAATTCATTTAACTGAGCTTTAAATATTTTCTTCTGTGGAGGAAAATAGGACTGCTCAGAGGAACATTTTTGCTGAAGGCAGTTAGGAAATGTCGCAGATCGATACGTAAGGAAAGTCACTAATGGCATTAGTTTGCCAGGGCTGCCATAACACAACCCCACAGACTGGGTGACTTAAATAGGAGAATTGTGTGGTCACCCAGATCTGGAGGCTGGAGTCCAAGATCAAGGTGTCAGCAGGTTTGGTTTCTTTCGCATCCTCTCTCCCTGGCTTGCAGATGGGCATCTTCTGTCCTTCCATGTCTTTCCTCTGTGTGCATGTACACCACTCTTTGTTTAAATGTCCCTTTCTTATAAGGACACTAGTCATACTGGATTAGGGACCAGCCTAACAGCCTCATTTTAACTTAACTACCTCTTTAAAGGCCCTGTCTCCAAGCATAATCACACTCTGAGGTCCTAGCAGGGTTAAGAATTCAATACATAATTTTTGAGGGCACATGATCAACCTGTAACACGACTGAAGATTCAGGGTAAAACTAGATCCAGCTATGAAAGCAAAGAGCAGATAGAAGGGGATCAGGAATCAAGTAAATCTATAGCAGCAAATAAAACACAGGGAAAAAGTCAGGAAGGGTGATGCTTTGAACATGTGCACAGGAGTTTCCATTGTAGCTCAGCGGTTAACAAACCCAATTCGGATCCATGCATGAGGACACAGGCTGGGTCCCTGGCCTTGCTCAGTGTGTTAAAGATCCAGTGTTTTGCCATGAGCTATGGTGTAGGGCGCAGACGTGGCTTGGATCTGGCATAGCTGTGGCTGTGGTGTAGGCCAGCAGCTGCAGCTCCAAATTAACCCCTGGCCTGGGAACTTCCATATGCCATGGGTGTGGCCCTAAAAAGCAAAACAAACAAACAAACAAAAAAACCCCAAAAAACCCTATGTAGGCAAAACATCATACAAGAGCTCATAGGAGTTCCCGTGTAGCTCAAAGCGTTGTTACTACTGTGGCTAGGGTCACTTTAGTAGCACAGGTTTGATCCCTGGCCAGGGAACTTCGGCATGCCATGGGTACAGCCAAAACAAAAATGAAAAAGAAATTGTAGAGCTCAGATTAACATAAGCAAGATTAAGGTAAATAACTGTGTATGATTAGCTGTTAAGAAAAAAGGGAACTGAAAAAACCCAGACATTGCCAATTGGGAAGTCCCAGAGACCTCTGAACTGTATGTACCTGGAAAGGTTCTGACTCTAAATGAAGAGAAGGGATGGGGTCAAAGACTATTCTAGGCAACATTTATACATAAAATTGGAGTCAGAGGAATTGATAACAATGGTGCATTCGTAGGATGGATAGCAAATTTTACCTAATTGTCCAAAAGGCTGCTGGGTTACAGGTAATTATTTTAGGAATTTTATATCTGTTTTTTTTTTTTTTTTTTTAAAGATAGTCACTTTACTTAAATCTTAGCCAAAACATGCCTACACTTCACATTGTGATGAGACGACATGGGGTAGCAGTGTCCTCTGCCTTAGAAAGAATGTACCAGGGTAGAGGGGTGGCCCCCTGAGTGCTGAGCTGCAGTTAGGAAATTAGAGCAAACACCATAATAAGTGCAACGCTCTCACAGCAAACTCATCTTAATAAAATCTCCAGGGAAATTAGTAGCATTGAAAGAGCAAGCTCTTGCTGGTCCAAATATATTTCAATCAGAGCTCCTGTTTTTCAAGTTTGAATATAAAAATAAAGGAAAACATCTGATATTCCTTATTGGGGAAATAAACAAAGACCCGCCACGTGAGGAAAGCGAGGGCTGTGTGTTCAGAGCGAGTGGGAAAGCCTTCTGGTGACACAAGGGAAGACTTTGGCTGTGACCTGATTGGAGGCTGCTGGCCCCAGGGAAGCGGTAGGCAGGCTGACTGGATGCTGGGGGTCCCAGTGGTTTGTTAGGGGAGCATATTTGGCTTTCTCTGGTTGGTCTTAGGTTGAAAGTGGAGATAAACATTAGAGAAGTTGTCAGTTAGGAATCAGGTCCTGGCCGTTTGGGGCAGAAGATTATAGAAGGTATTGTTTAGCTTCCTGGACCGTCTCTGGAGAGGGCGATCTGGCTTATTGCAAGTCTGATTTACAGCAGCCTGGCTTCCTGGGTTATGTATTGTAGAAAAGGGGTTGGTTTTCCTGGCAGGTTGCTGCAGGTTGTGGGTTAAAGTTCTGGGTTTCTGAAAGGTCTGGCCATGGTGGCTTGGTACATTTAGTCTCTCGTTGTCCTTACCGATGGAAAAGGATCACATCAAGTACGTAGCACAGGGTCAGGGAAGAGTCTGGAAGGACTGAATTCTGTTCTTTCTAAAGGGGCAGTTGAGGGGGGGAGGGTGCGCAAAGGCTTCTTCTCCTAGGAGAAAGGAAAAAGGATAGTCCAGGTTGCCAGGAGAAACAGCCAGCCTGCGGGGTTCAAGGTCTCAGAGAGCAAAGGAGATCCATGTTCCTGGGACTCCAGCCTAGACTGGCCAGGACGCTGGCCAACTTGCTCGTCAGAGGAAAGTAAAGGGGAGACAGGGCTTTGTCTCCCCTTCGCGATCCCCCCAGATGGAAGAGTGCCCTGGGCGATGTCTGGAGGGAGTAAAAAGCTCCAAGTCCCTAATCGCCAGGGGCTGAAAGTCTGAGATAGACATTCTCCTTAGATATAAAATGAACCACTTGATAAACAGATACGCAAATATTCTACACATAATGTGTGTGGATGCACATTTAACACCTCAGTGGAGGTGTACGTGTATTAAGCTATGGATCATGACCCACTCATCATACAATCTGGAGCTGCAAACGGTGCACCACCCTAGAGGTACAGCTTGCAACACAGTGCCCGGTGCTGTAGGTCACACCCTGGACTGGACCTCCCAATGGGGGCAGAGATAAAGCCAATTTTTAGACACCTTCTAAAAAACTGACAAATACTGAAAACTCATTGATTTTGCTTTGAGAAAGAAAATGACCTTTTAGTTTGAACTAATTCAAAGAATTTCAAATATTTCATCCTTCTAATATGTTATCATAACTGGCACCTTATACCATCCTACAATCTCTGCAGAGTGTCGAAGCTTAGAAACACTCTGAAACACACACAGGCACATCCACACTGGTGCAGTTTTGTTGTGTTGTGTTTTGTTTTTGCACCTTGGAGGAGAGGAGGAAGTGAGGCAATGATTTTGAATCTGGAGAGAAAGAAACTAAGGCTCAGATGGCTGAAAAGACTTTGCCAAGATGTCGGAGCTGAAAGCAAAACTAATCTGCTTCTAGGTTCATTTTATTTATTTTATTTTATTGCCTTTTTTTTCTTTTTCTTTTTTTTTTTTTTTAGGTCTGCACCCTCGACACATGGAAGTTCCCAGGCAAGGCAGTCGAATGAGAGCTGTAGCTGCCGGCCTACACCACAGCCACAGCAATGCAGGATCCAAGCCGTGTCTGCAACCTACACCACAGCTCATGGCAAAGCCAGATCCTTAACCCACTGAGCAAGGCCAGGGATCGAACCCAAACCCTCATGGAATCTAGTTGGATTGGTTTCCACTGCACCACAATGGGAACTCCAAGCTTCTAGGTTCATTTTAAATTACATAACCACTAAATTGTGTAAATTCTCTGGACTGTCGTCATTTTTACTGAAAATATAATTGGAATCCAAAAGTCTAAAGTCTGATTTAGAAAAATAGGATTAAACTATTACGTTAATCTTAAAAAACTGCTTTCAGCACTTCTTTACCCTATATTTGCTTTTCCATAAAATTGATAATCCTCTTAATTTACAGTTTAATTCCACTGTAATCTGACACTTTTGCTTCTGTCTCCATCTAATTCATTTCCAATGCAGTTCAGTGAAAACATTCAAATATTTAATCAGACAGATGCAAATGCCAAACTGCGAATGTAGTCCTGCCTGAGTCTTATTTTTGTCCAGGTGGTCTTATTCCTACACAATGGGTTTCTTAATTAATAAAAGCCACAGTCTGAGGGAAAATGCCAGACAGAGTATCATTCTAATCAATCATTCTTAGGCACCATGTCACAGCCTGGCAAATATTACTGGGCACTTCTCCAACTGGAATAAAAGTACAGTATGAGGAAGGAAAACTTATCTGTGATGCTATATGTTTATATCAGAGCAGCTCTTTTGAAAAACTCAGAAAAAGGATGCAAGTGTTTTCCTTTTCCCCAATGATGAAGACAAAGGTAGGCAACAGGGAAAAAATGGGAAAGAGTTATTCGGAGCTATGGTTTTTCAGTTGCTATTGCCTGTCGTTGCGTTCTCAATGTTACTACCTCGGTTTCAATGCATGCATGTTTATGTCTAAATTAGCCATGGAATGATTTGGATCAAAAAGCTAATCTTGGAATTCTTGTCATGGCTCAGCAGTTAACGAATCCAACTAGTATCCCTGAGGACTCGGGTTTGATCCCTGGCCTTATTCAGTGGGTTAAGTATCTGGTGTTGCCGTGAACTGTGGTGTAGGCTGGCAGCTGTGGCTGTGATTCGACCCCTAGCCTGGGAACCTCCAAATCCTGCTGGCGCAGCTCTAAAAAAAAGACCTCCCCTTCAAAAAAAAAAAAAAAGAAAGAAAGAAAGAAAGAAAAAAAACAACGTAGTCTCCAAAAAGAAAAGCAAAATTCTTAAGTATGATGGCTTTTCTCTCACTGGAAAAAATTTCTTTGCCCTTTCTTATTTATAACTTAGCAAGGATGTGAATCCATTTTTGTTTCTATTTCGATGTTAAATACCCCCAAGCTACTTGGGGCTTTCATACTTGTTATTTGGACAAAAAAATAACTCAATTTGAATGAAAATATTCCAAAAAGAGAAAACTCGACGGGGATATTTTTCTTTAAATTTTTTTTTTCACCACTTGGTACAGACTCTTAACACCCCCAGTGTACAGAAATTTGCCAAATTCCAAGCTACACAATAAGGGGAGAACAATGGCAGTTCAACCAAAAAGAAAACACAGATGATACATTTATTTTACTGAACATTGTCCTGTGCTTCAAGAAAACTGCACTCCACAGCTCCCTGGAACATACGATGAGGCTAATTTAAATGAAAATGTGCTATCCATGTTAGTTAATCGTTACTCAAAGGCCAGAATCTGGGTAATTATTCTAAAAGGAGTTTGGTCAAACATGGCAGCTCCCCCATCTAGAAGGGTCCCACCTTAGAATATTCATGCCTGGGTGACTGTCTGTGATTCACAATAGTCAAATCTGTAATTTGAAAACAGAAAAACATCTTGATATGCAAGTGGGTGTCAATTAAGTGGTCCTGGGCCCCAGGTCTCCTCACATAGCAAATTCTCTCTTGTCACCATCATTACTGGCAAGGGGTCACCTTGAAATTACTTTTTTTTGAAAGTCTTGACATAAACAATATTAACATTTCTGCTAATAAAAGTAGATAGTAGGAGTTCTCGTCATGGTGCAGTGGAAACGAGTCCAACTAGGAACCATGAGGCCTCAGGTTCGATCCCTGGCCTCGCTCAGTGGGATAAGGATCTGGCATTGCCGTGAGCTGTGGTATAGGTTTCAGATGTGGCCTGGATCTGGCTCTGTGGTGTAGGCCATCGGCTACAGCTCCAATTAGACCCCCTAGCCTCGGAATATTCATATGCCACGGGAGCAACCCTGCCCCGCAAATAAATAAATAAATAAATAAATAAATAAATAAATAAAAGTAGATAGCAAAGTAGAACTAACTTCACAATCACAAAGCACTGATTTTGAAACCCAAGCTGTCATCCACTTGAGAGTCTATGCTGCTGGGGGCCTTGTGATTAAAGCCCAGGACTTGCTTTTCTTCCTAGATGAAGCAGAGCTTAAAGCAGGCAGGGCTGAAGGGAAGAAGCCCAGAGAAATAGAATGTTGAGATAAAGACTTAATTGGCAAAAAGGAGAATAACATGAGCCATAAGGGCAGACCTCACTTGGAGTGCGTAGGGCATGGGCTGGAGGACAAGGAGACCCCAGTTCCAGTCCCAGCCCTGATCCATGAACATGGGACCTTGAGCAAATTTCTGATTTCCTCTAATCTTTATTTACTCAAATATAAGTGCATAAAACCATACCTATCTTAAAGAGTTGTTTAAAGATTAGAAGTATTATGTACAAAAGCATTTAGCAAATTGATTACAAATAGAAGACATTTATTTATTTTTATTTTTTATTTTTTTTGTCTTTTTGCCTTTTCTTGAGCCGTTCCCGAGGCATATAGAGGTTCCCAGGCTAGGGGTCTAATCAGAGCTGTGGCCACCAGCCTACACCAGAGCCACGGCAACTCGGGATCCGGGCCACGTCTGTGACCCACACTATAGCTTAGGGCAACGCCGGATCCTTAACCCACTGAGCAAGGCCAGGGATTGAACCTGCAACCTCATAGTTCTTAGTCGGATTCATTAACCACTGCACCATGGTGGTAACTCCACGAATAGGAGACATTTAATACATGACAGCTGTTATGCTCTTATTTCAATAATACATAAAATTTCAAAATTGGCTTTCCAACTTATTTTTTAGAAACTAGAAAGTACTTTCCTATGAAAACAAGATAATACATTAAAATGATACATCATAACAATAATGTTTATTGAGTACTTCCTACTTATTAAATAAACATGGAACACGTCCTAGGCGCTTGGCAGCTAATGAAATAGAAGCAAGAAGAAATCTTGCTCAATATCACATGGCTAGTAAGGAATGGGGCCAAAAAATGGAAACCAGGCAATGTAGCTGTGGAGCAGATGCTCTAAACTATTTCACTGCATTGCTATCCACAGACAAATGGATCTAGAGGTGTTATATATATGTACAGAATGGAGTATTACTCAGCCATAAGAAAGAACGAAATTCTGTCATTTGCAGCAACGTGGGTGGACCTAGAGAGTATTATGCATAGTGAAATAAGTCAGACAGAGAAAAAACAAACACTCTGTTATCACTTGCATGTGGAATCTAAAAAATTTAAAAAATGCTTGAATATCACAAAACGGAAACAGACTTGATGATACAGAAAACAAACTAGTGGTTACCTGTGGGGCAGACAGAAGGAGGAGGAGCCATAAAGCATATGGATTAAAAGATACAAACCACTATTTATACAATAGATAAGCAGAAAGGGTATACTGTGCCACACAGGGAATTATTGATAACTTTTTTTTTTTTTTCTAATGGCTGTACTCTCAGCAGATGGAAGTTCTCAGGCCAGCGATTGAATCCAAGCTGCAGCTGTGACCTATGCAACATCAGATCCTTAACTCACTGCACTACAGTGGGAACTCCTGTGTACAAACTGTACAAAAACTGAATCACTATGCTGTACCCCTGAAGCTAACATAATATGGTAAATTAGTTATACGTCGATAAAAACAAAACCAGCAAAACAAACAAACAAAAACAGACTATGGCTATGGAGTGGATGGTCTAACCTGCACGGCCTCACTGACAGTTAAGTCAGGAGTTCTTCATCAACCCCCAGAAACCTGTTTATTTTCTAACATACTTGAACTACACTATATATATCACAGCTTCCCATTTTTTAACAGATTTATTGAGACAACTCACATGCCATAAAAATTTGCTCAATTAACTTTTTACAATTCAGTGGCTTTTAGGATATTCACAGAGTTATGAAACCATCAACACTAACTAATTTTAGAATGTTTTCATCACACCAAAAAGTAGCTCCTTACACATGAGCAGTCACTCACCCTCAGCCCCTCCCCTCGATCCTGGGCCACACCAACCTACTTCTTCTCCCTCCTGCTTTGCCTGTCCACACACAGTTCATAGGGATATAATTGTGCAAGGTGGTTCATTCATGTTGTACCATGGATCTCAGAGCTGGGTCCTCTTTGATTGCCATTGTGTAGATATATCACATTTTGTTGGAGTCCCTGTAATGGCTTAGCAGAAACGAATCTGACTGGTATCCACGAGGACGCAGGTTTGATCCCTGGCCTCGCCTAAGGATTAAGTTGAGGATCCCGGTGTTGCCGGGAGTTGTGGTGTAGGTGGCAGATGCGACTCGGATCCAGAGCTGCTGTGGCTGTGGTGTAGCCTGGCAGCTACGGCTCTGATTCGACCCCTAGCCTGGGAACCTCCATATGCTGTGGGTGCGGTCCTAAAAAAAAAATGATAAAATAAAATAAAATAAAAAGACCAAAAAAAAGGTGTATCACATTGTGTTCCCTGCCTGATGGAGAGGTACACGCCAAGTCTGCACTTCTTTGAAAAATTTTTTCTTAAGTATATTTTCAGGGTTGAATTATGATCCCCAAATTTATATGCTGAAGATGTACCCCCCCCAGCACTTGCCTTATGTAAATACAGATAACTTTTCTTCTTCCTTTCAGTCTCTTAATGTTAAGTAGAATGTTAGATATAGGTTTTTCATAGCTGTCCCTTTACAGACTGGGAAAGTTCCCTTCTATTCCTAGTTTTTTACGTATTGATTTTTATCAAGAAAGGGCATTGGATTTTGTCAAATGCCTTTTCCATTCATTTCTAATGAATTTCTGATCATTTCTAATGAAATGATTATGTAATTTTAATTCTCTATTCTATAAATGGTTTGTCATGGTTATTGATTTCATTTCATTCTGGAGAAAAAACCCACTTGGGCATGGCACATAATTCCTTTTATATGTTGCTGGATTTGGTATGCTAATTTTCTGAGGATTTTTGTGTCTGTATTCATAAAGAATACTGGCTTACAGTTTTCTTTTCCTGTGATGTCTTTGTTAGGTTTGAGTATCAGGATTAGACTGGCCTCATACAGCAAGTCAGAAAAATTTTCCTCCTCTTTCACTTTTTGGAAGAGTTTGTGAAGAGGATTTGGTTTTCAATGGACCCAGCTTCAAATCTGCTGATTAGTTCCTCTACTGCACAAATCTGTTATTGAATCTGTGTGGTGTTGTCCTTTATGACTCCAAATTTTCCACTTGATTTTTTCTATTATTTCTATCTCTTTATTAATATTCCCTATTTGGTGACACACCATCATCATCATTTCCATTATTCTTTAAACATGGCTTCCTACAGGTATTTGAACATGTTTTATAATAGCTGATTTAAAGTCTTTGTCTAAATACCATATGATATCACTTATAACTGGAATCTAATATCCAGCACAAATGAACATCTCCTCAGAAAAGAAAATCATGGACTTGGAGGAGAGACTTGTGGTTGCCTGATGGGAGGGGGAGGGAGTGGGAGGGATCGGGAGCTTGGGCTTATCAGACACAACTTAGAATAGATTTACAAGGAGATCCTGCTGAATAGCATTGAGAACTATGTCTAGATACTCATGTTGCAACAGAAGAAAGGGTGGGGGAAAAACTGTAATTGTGATGTATACATGTAAGGATAACCTGACCCCCTTGCTGTACAGTGGGAAAATAAAAAAAAAAATAAATAAATAAAGTCTTTGTCTAGTAAGTTCAGCATCTAGAACCCTCATAAACAGTTTTTACTGACTGCATTTTTTTCTAATAACGTATATATTTTTCTGTTTATTTCTATGTCATGTCATTTTTGTTGAAAATGGACATTTCAGATAACATAATGTGGCAACTCTAGAAAGTAGATGCACACCCTACTCCAGCATTTGTTGATGATTTTTGTTGTTACTGCTTGTTTGGTGACTTTCTTGGAATAATTCTGTGAAGTTTCTATTACTCTGGGGTACTGGATGACCACTAGAGCTTCTTCTTGGTGAGTTTAATGGTCAACTAATGAAAGGTCAGAAATTTGACCTTTAACCAATAACTCTTCCTCCCTTTGCTGAGGTGGGGGAAAGTTTGGGGGTATGCCTGTGATGCTCAGGCAGTTTACAACTCTGCTCGAGCCTTCAGTTCTTGCTTGTGCAATGTCTCAAGGTCAGACAAAGGTGGAAGACTGTGTCCTCTCAGGTACTTCCTGGACACGCTCGCCACGCTGCACGCACGTGCATTGGCTTTCCACATCCCCAGGAATATGTTGGAGCTTTTCAAAGTCCTGCCTGGACAGATCTTCTTTTTTAAGCCTTTTTTTTTTTTTTTTTTTTTGGCCAGGTTCTTGTTAGCCCTAATTGGTACCGCTGCCTTGGGCAGCTGTGATATTTTAAAAACAACCACAAGATTGTCTTGTCTAACAGCCTGGGATGAAGTTTTGCTTATGACTGAGTTCAAATAACAATAATGTCCTGATGACAGGGTTTTTTGAGCAGCACGAAATAGGTCAAAGAGTGATACTGCCTTGGGGGCGAAACTTTTTCAAGTGCTCCAAACTTCATGGGCTCCCACCAAGGCCTGAAAGGCTGTGGTCTTCATAGGCAGTGTTGTGAGACTGCCAGTTTTCAAGGCTACCCTGGAGCTGGGGAGGAATGGCTGGGAGTAAGTCAAGTTACCATCCCACAAATCCTGCTGTTCTTACTGATGTTTAGCAGGTTTTCTTGACCAAACACTCCACAGACTGCTATAAGTCTTTGGTTAATGTAAAGAGTTCCAAAGTTGATTTAGACAATTTTTCTCCATGTTTTCATTGCTTTTATGGAGGGGTAAATTCACAGAGATATTCTTTCTGCCATTCCAAAGGCCTACCCCAATATTTTATAAGCAGTTAATCAGCTGAAGTTTCAACAGGAACTCTGAACGGTCTAAATAACCTTCCTTTTTATGCAGCAGCAATTTCCAGGCTAGAACACTCTTGTTCCTAAAACAGCAGGGAGAGAGCATTTTTCTCTTCTCCAAGCCATCCTGTTGCAGTGCAGAAGAAGTAAGAGAGAGTTTTCCTCACTCTCAGCAAAGAAGAATGCCACTTGTACCAACTATTACATATAGGAAATGCCAAGTGATAAGATTTTTACATTTCTGAAATTTCCAACACATCTATGAAACCATTAGAGAAAAGAATGTTTATAAAAACTCATAGCTCAGTGGGTTAAAGGATCTGGCGTTGCCGCGAGCTGTGGTGTAGGTTGCTGACACGACTCGGATCCCACGTTGCTGTGGCTCTGCATCTATAGCTCTGATTTGAGCCCTAGCCTGGGAACCTCCATATACCGTAGGTGCAGCCCTAAAAAGCAACAACAACAACAACAACAAACCCTCATACAACAAGCCTGATTTTTGAGTGTCTATCATGTATCAGATACTGTGCTGGTCCTGAGTAAGATGGACATGGTCCCTCTTACAGTCTCATAGGCTCTTATTTTATTTTACTTTGTATTTTCTGATCTTTTTAGCGCCACACCTGTGGCATATGGAAGTTCCCAGCTAGGGGTTGAATAAGAGCTGCATCTGCAACTCACACCACAACTCATGGCCATGCCAGATCCTTAACCCACTGAGCGAGGCCAGGGATCAAACCCACGTCCTCGTGGATACTAGTCAGGCTTGAAACCCGCTGAGCTACAATGGGAACGCCTCATGGGCTCTTAGAATACAGTGTGCTAAGGGCTTAAAAAGGATGTAGAAGGTATTTTGTATGCAGCTTTGATCCCGTGTTGCTGTGGCTGTGGTGTAGGCTGGCAGCTACAGCTCTGATTCAACCCATAGCCTGGGAACTTCTATATGCTGCAGGTGCAGCCCTAAAAAGAAAAAAGAAGAAGAAGAAGAAGAGAAAAAAAAGGGAGACCCCAAAGCAGAGAACAGTGTTTCGATCTGAGTCAGCGAGGGCACTGGCCACTGTAGGTCACTTTCCAACATTCACTGTGATCCTTCCTCTTTCCTAAGAGATCCCTGATTTAGTTCGAGTGTTCCCTCTCCCCCCAGATAATCCATTCGATTTAGCAGAATCTGACCCTTCCCTGGCTCTAGTGGTTGATCTGTTGCTTTAGGGAAAATCTCACAGCCTCTTGCTAGTACTTCATTCAGAGTAGAGATGTGATGGAAACTGGTTCAGTCAGACTGTGTTCCTGCCCGATGGAGAGGGACACTCTTTCTCCTGTTAAAAGCCTACTGCTCCAGCCTATTGCCAGCTACTTGGTTTCTTAGGCTCCCTTGTAACTGTGAGCACCCACATATATGGTTTTGGCCAACAGGAGAGGGTCTGCTAGGTTTCCACAAGTCCACTTAGGGCTGATGTGGGGGTTCAACAATGTTATGAAATTCCCACCTTCCATCTCTCCCACTTGCTGCTGGGCAACCATCATGCAAAAAGCCAGCACGGGGCAAAAGTGACCAAGGAGCAAGAGTAGTGACAAGAAAATCTTCCCCAGATTACACCACCCTGAAGTCTGCCCTGCTGCTAGGCTTCCTTAACATGAGTCAATCAAATTCTTTGTTGTTTAAGACAGGCGCATCTACGTTACTTGAACTTGAAAGCATCCTGAAAGCTACAGCAGGGAAATAAACTCATAAAGAGACCAAAGAAAAAAATAAGATTAGATAGTAGAGGGGGATCAGAGGAACTCAGTGTGATTCCATCTGAGATAGGATGGAATTTTACAAAGGAAAAACCATCACTGACAATGCTCAATGCAGTAGATAATTCAAGGAACAAGTTTTTCCTGTACTATTTCTGCTTTGGCTATAGAACCTCTTTAAATCGATCTGCATTCACTGTCCCCACACCATGGTTTTTTGATCTATAAAATATTCAAAGGCTAACTGATGACATCCTACTTTACAACTGGATTGTGATCATTATAAAGTGTGCTTCTGCAATAAGATATGAAATAAACAGTGTTAAGGAAGATATTTAATGTAAGGATACTGAAAACGCAATGAAAGTTTTCTCCTCAAGTAGACCGAATTGATCAATGAAGTCTTCTAAGTCTTATAGACACATTTTACTCACAATGGTCTTTAACCAAAATATTACAAAACATGTAAAATATATACCTGAAGGTAAAGAGCACAGTATAAAGAATTCTGTATATCCATCATCTAGATTCCAAAATTATCAATATTTTGTCCCGCTTGCTTTTCCCTCCTCGCCTCTCTCAGATGAGAGTGTGCCTGGTGGTAAAAACAGCCCAGGAGCCCAGGGTGACCCTCCCTGTCCGAATGAGCGTGGGTTGAGGGGAACACTTGGTAAGACGAGCGCTGTTGCCTACAACCCAGACCCTCTCAAGAGCCAAACCTCATGTCCTTCCCAAAGGTGGAAAAGTTTGGGTATAAATGAAGAAAAGGAGAAACAGTGGCTGAAGTTAAGAGGATGAATAAGGGGGGTATGTCACGGGGACTCCAATAGTACACGAACACCTCGAAGAGGCTGGGGGCGAGACACTGTCTTCTCAGTGACACCTGATGTCTAAATGGGGGACTCCATCTGCTGCTAGGACCACTCTTACTTTTGGAACTAAGAGAGCTCCTGGAGGCGGGCCACCCCAAGTGGACTCGCCCTGGGGGATACTTTCCTAAGATGTGATGATGGACTGAACTCATTATTAATGACTGAATGAGATCTAGTAGCCGTGGCAGCGTCAGTTAACTCTTAGCATCCTTTTGTCAGAAGGGCTCTGTTGGTCAAAACCTAGGGGTGGTGTGGGATAATACAAGAAAGATATCTGGCCTTTGTCTCCACTTTGGGGCACAAACCTCCTAAAATGCACAAAATTGCCTGAATAACAGGAGTGACTTTGTCATTCAAAGGAGCCCCTTTGGAGCACAAGTGAATTTATGCCAATGTGACCACTTAGCCTGGGGCCCAGGTCGCCTCAAGTTGGGGCTGGTCACCAGAAAGATAAGATGATTAGAAGGTTGGAACTTTCAGCCCCACCCACCACTGGAAGGGAGGGAGGTCAGGTTACAGGGGAGGGTGCTGCAGATTAAGCTCCACAAAAACTCTAGAACCACAAGATTTGATGAGTTTCTGGGTGGATGAGTGTGTCCACACACCAGGAGGGTGGTGTACCCCAGTTCCTCAGGGACAGAGGCCACTGGACTTGGGACCCTTCTGGACCTCACCCTCTGACCTCTTCATTTGGCTGTTCTCTGTATGCTTTACAATCTCCTTTATAATAAACTAGCAAACCTGAGTAAATCTTCTGAGTTCTGCATACTACTCTGAAAAATTAACCCCCAGGGGACGGTCATAGGGAAACCTCTGATTTTACAGACAGTTGGTCAGAAGCTCATGTGACAATCTGAACTTGCTTTTGGCATCTGAAATGGGGGGCAGTCTTCTGGGATTGGGCCCTTAACTTCTGGGATCTGATGCTATCTCCAGGTAGCTAGTATGAGAATGGAGTTCAATTTGTAGGGCACCCAGTCAGTGTCCCCTGAAAACTGGAGAATTCCCCGGTGGTGTTGAAAAACACACTTTGACTATGTGTAATCAGTTGTTTGAAATCAGGATGTCTTTTCTTGTATGAACAATGTACATATGGCCGTTAGATTCTCAGGCCAGACCACTGAAGACCATCTAATGCATGCGATAAATGATGTCTTTTACATTTTGAATAGTAAACAAGATTTCCATTTTATTAAGGTATCTAAGAAGAAGGAGTTTATCAAAAAAGTGTGCCAAAATCAGAAAGTAGACATTCTTACAGTTTGGATTCAATCTACCATTATAAAAGCTTGCAATATATACATATTTAAGCCAGTAAGTTGTTGGAATCACTTCATTTCTTAACCTACATATCTACCACAACATTTTCTAAAAATATGCGTATCTAATTTTTTTTTAATATACTGAGGACCAGTGGTTCTTAGAGTGCGGGCAGGGACATTGGGGGGTTCTCTTGGCCCATGAGGGGGTGTGTAAGATCAAAACCATTTTCTTAATACCACAAGGATGTTATTTGCTTTTTACATGCTCTCTCTTGCAATGGGCACACAAGTGGAGTGTTCCAGAGGCTGGATCATTGCTCTGGTGGGGTGTGTGTAAAGTAGTGGTGAGAATCCTCCTGTCTTTTTTTTTTTTTTTTCCTTTTTAGGGCTGCACTTGTAGCATATGGAAGTTCCTGGGCAAGGGGTCCACTTGGAGCTGCAGCTGCCAGCTTATACCACGGCCACAGCAACACCAGATCTGAGCTGCATCTGTGATCTACGCCACAGCTTGCAGTAGCTCCAGATCCTTAACCCACTGAGTGAGGCCAGGGATCAAAGCTGCATCCTCATGGATACTAGTTGAGTTCTTAACCTGCTGAGGCACAACGGGAACTCAGAACCCTCCTGTCTTCCATTAGGCCAGACATCAAAGAGATTTGTGAAAATATAAATCAATTCCCATCTTCTCATTTCGCCTTTTGTGTTTCGAAAATGTATTTTTCAAGTTATTTCTATTAACATGTCATGGAATCGTTATTTTATTTTCAAAGAAATCATAAAAAGAGTACATTTTCTTTCAGTTTTAATTTCTAAAAATCATATTGACCAGACATAACTCCCACACCCCACACAGCTGGCCCCCTCCAACTCCTTGGAGTGCTCGATAAGCTTAAGAGTGGAAAGGGGTCCGGAAGCCAAAATATTTGAGGGCTCTTCTTCAACAAACTCCTTCCTCCCCCATCTGACCCGAACTCTTGGCTAGCGAGACGAGACGAAAAGATTCTTTCTGCGGTATTTTTTGCAAAAGCCCTGGAAAGGAAATCTATCTCCTCCCTGACATTTCAAAACTAGAAAAATGGCTCATGGTTGTCTGCTTTTAAAAATACAGCCTTTTACTTTTGAGATGAAATTGGCTGTTTTTGTTATTTTTCTCAATTTATTTAGGATTTAATTTCCTATACTTTTCACTGTTAAAAGTATTTCGAGGAGGAAACTGACAAGGGCTGGGGAGGGGGGTGCGGGGGGGGGCAAAGCTCACCTTCACAAGTTCCGTGTAGCCCGTCTCCTTGGGGGTCCACCAGGGCTGGGCTCTCAGTCCTCGCACGTTGTACAGGGAGCGCTGCCACACGGATGCAAAGTGGCCCCGCTGGTGCCCAAGCTCGTACCACTTATACGCCTGGAGGAAAGCAGGAAGACTGAACTCCAAACGAAGTGTTTTTACTCATGTTACAATTAAAGGCATGATCACGTGAGGAAAAAAAAGAATCTATACATGTATGTGTAACTGGGTCACCATGCTGTACAGTAGAAAATTGACAGAAGACTGGAAACCAGCTATGATGAAAAAAAAAAAAGAAATCATTACATATAAAAAAATAAAGTTTTTTTCCCTTGATTTAGAGAAAACAATTAAAGTCACTAAAAATAGGACTTTGCGACATTTCAAGAAAGTGCTTGCTTGTCAGGTGTCTAAATCTGTTACACTGGCAAAAATACTGTCACTTGATTGGGTTTCTGATTAGGAACCATCATTTTAAATAAATGTCGGTCTTTTATCTTCACTCCCAGGCTGCAAGCTCTCTGAATATAGGGCGCAGGCTGCATTCATTCTGGTCTCTTCCCGAGGGTCCAGTCGATCATTTAGCTTTCATTTCTAAATTCTATTTCTATGTCTCCTTTAAAAGGAAAAGACTGTGATTGTCATAATTTCTTCATGGATATCTGCACTGAGTGAACTGCAATGCCAGAATGGAGAGCAGGTTCTTTTCGCATAAACCGTCCCCATGAAGACGGCTACCTCAGGGTAACAGCGTGTACATCCTCCGTTAAGGAAGCCGACAGAAAGAAAATACTACTCCGAGCTGGCAGTAAATAGAGTGATAGTCTGCATTCCATTTTTCAGAAGGGCATTTTTGTTCCTCGTATTTTTTTCCCTACCAGAAGGGATAACATTTGTGGCTGGAGGCTAGCTGTAACACGATACGACTTGCCTCCAAGAAGACTAGCCTTTTCAGGGACAGCTGCCTGCAGTCTGTTCCATATGTCCCCTTCAAATGACACCCCAGCCATATGCTCTCCTGGTGGCCCTCCCCACACGTCTTCTGCATGGGGCTTGCCCCATTGTCTTTAGAATGGAAGGCGATTCGAGGAGTGTGATGAATAGCATCCTGTCTGTTATTTTAATTCCCATCTAATGGATACTTTAAAAAAAAATTGAATTGTTTCACTTATTCTGTATTCAAGGCAATGACAGCCATATTTGGCAATTATCTGTACATTTTCTCACATTTAATAAAAACTAAACCTGTATATCCAAGAAGCTCATTAAAACCCAAGCAACAAAAGATCCAAAGAATACCACACCAAGGCACATCATAAACAAGCGGAAATTCAGCAAGGCAAGCTGAAAATTAGTGATAGAAATAAAATCTCAAAAGCAGTTAAGGGGAAACGAAGACACATTACACAGAGGGGATAAATATACAAGACGGCAGAATTCTCACCAGAAACAACGCATATAAAGAGGAAGTGTTGAAACACACCTAGCCACAAACAGACCTGCTAACCTAGAATTCCATAACTAGAAAAAAAAAATCATTCAAAATGTAAGTTGACTTAGGACATTTCAGTAACTTTAAGATTGAGAGAATGTACTGCCAGATAATGTGCACAACAAAGGGTTTTAAAGAATGTTCCAATGATTATTTTCGAAGAGTGATTTCAAATATGCATTTGGAGCAATGAAAACAGACATTAAACATCAAGCAGATTAAGAAGATAGTCAAGAAGAGTATCTTCATAATATCTCACTACCTTTGGATGCAAGAAATAATCACTTTAAACAGTCTTTTAAGATTCGCAGGTCCAAATTTCCTTGGTTAGGAAAAGCGAGTGTGCTAGCAGAACCACTCCCATTTTCAGTAACACTTTCTAGCTGACTACTTGCTTCTGCATGTGTCATTTCATTTGATCTTCCCAATAACCTCAGATAAGTCCATTTTACAAGTGGTGAAACTGAGATTTAAAAAACACTAAATATATTGAACCATCGCCCAGGATACCTGGCAAATTATTCCATTCTCCTTCCATCTTTGTACCATTTAAAAAAAAAAATCAAAAATACATTATCACAAGTAAACTTATTTAATTCTCTTTCTCAGTAATTTCTCAAATTAAGAACACATATGCTAATCACTCTAGCGCATTTCCCTTGAAATACATGTCAGTGGTAACCATAAAGCAGTTTCTTTAAAAACCAGAAAAATGGCTCGTGGTTGTCTGATTTTAAAAATATAGCACTTTACTTTTGAAATGAAATTGACTATTTTAGTTATTTTTGTCCAATTTAAACTTAGGATTTAATTTCCTATGCTTTTCAGTGTTAAAGTGAAAAACAGTATTAATTACCATGGATAATTTTTGGAAACTCATAGTCCATTAATTTTGGAACTATCAGCAATTCATTTGGATGGGCAATGGGGCATCTGTGTACAGCACAGGGAACTGTGTGTGACTGGGTCACTTTGCTGTACAGCAGATACTAGAGAAACATTGTAAATCAACTATATTTGAATTTTAAAAAAGGACTTGGCATATTGTTAGAACAGTGAGAAAGAAATTATTATAGGAAAGCCTCATATTATCTTATTATATTAATATATACATATTACAGCAAACTTTATAATTCTAGTTCAGAAGGTAGATTTCAATCCTGGCTTTAACACTCACCATGCAGGACACCTGGGCGAGGGACTTTGTTTACGGTGACGGGTTTAAACTGTCTACAAGAGCTTTTCTGACACTCAAAGTCAGTACTAGTGCATCATACAGGACCCCTGATTTTTATAGCCCTGCCATTTAACTTTTAGAGAAATGGAACTATGAAATGATATATTAGGAATTAGAAAAATCATCCACAAAAATATCTTCATTGATATAGGGGACCCAATGAATTCAGTGAGGTTCCTTTTTATTATTTATTTATTTATGTATTTATTTTTTAGGGTCACACCCATGGCATATGGAGATTCCCAGGCTAGGGGTCAAATCAGAGCCGTGGCTGCCGGCCTACACCAGAGCCACAGGACTGTGGGATCTGGGTTGCATCTGTGACCTATACCACCTATACCACAGCTCACAGCAATGCAGGATCCTTAACCCACTGAGCGAGGCCAGGAATGGAACCTACGTCCTCATGGATGCTAGTCAGATTCATTTCTGCTGAGCCACAATGGGAACACCTATTTTTTTTTTTTTTTTAACATTTGTTTCTGCTGAGCCACAATGGGAACACCTATTTTTTTTTTTTTTTTTTACAATAAAAGTTGCTAGAAAACCAGTGATCAAGTTGTTAGACTCCTCTGAAAATGTCCTCTTTGCTATTTCCTTTTTCTCTCTCTCCTCAGGAATACCGAAATAGACAGAAGGCACACCTGGGCACCTTGTTATATGTGGTCTATGTCAGGGTCGACTATACTTCAAACCAGTGCCAGCTGTCATTCACACACATGCGCGCGCACACACACACACACACACTCACTGCATAAAAATAGTGTGTCGAGAGTCTAACTCAGGAAGCCCAGGCCATGTGTGAGGCCTGCTGTTCTGCCCAGAGCACAGGGCTTGGACATGGAACACACACACCTGTGATGAGAACAGGTGGCTGCCACTGGCCTGGGAGGATCCTGAAAGCCATTGCTTGGAAATACTACTTTATTTTTATTTTCTACCATGGGTGTCTTGAGCCCAAGGTGCCTGGAAGAAAGTGAGACTAAAGCAGGAAACGACAACCGGGTTCTTACAGCCACCGTGGAGGTGGACGGTAACAAAGAGACCCTGACCAGCTTGGGGTGAGGAGGGGGTTGGGCACAGCGGGGGAAGAGATGAGGCTGATATTCAAGTCTGAGGCCAGGAGTGGGCCATACCATCACACAAGAGCCGGAACTAGGAAGGGGCATGGCTTGGAGGAAAACAAGCAAGGGGTTATTGTGTCATCATGTGGGGACCTTAGGCAACCAGAAAACATGGGATTCTGAGCTTTGAGCAAGAGCCCAGGGCTAGGAAGTAGATTTGGGAGATACAGAAATACTGGGAACCGCCCAGGCTTGAGCTGGCCCCAAAGTACCCTGACTGATCTTCCTCCCATTTCCTGACCATGGGAAATGGTCCCGTTAGGGGCTGTGGGTCTTCACCGCCCGGGCTGCCTGAAGCAGAGCTTCGTGCTTCAGGGCATGAAGGATGGTGGCTTCTTGTCTGCAAACTCAGCACAGAGTCAATTCAGACTCAGACTAATGTGGGGCTTCTATAGGCTTGCTCCTCCTGTAAGGATGAATCTTTGTGAACTTTTTCTATTCAAAAACTGTGCTGTTCTTTGCATATGAATGGTAATTAGCTGATAGAACTGTCCCATAGGTTCAAATCCCAAGCCCTTAACACGTCTTTGGTAGTGAATTCTTTGCCCTTGAAGTCTGGGCTGTTTTCATCTAAGACGTGAAAATAAATCATAGACTTCTTTTATCTGTCTTTGCCCTGGACCCTGAGATGTTCAAAGGTAAATTAATTAGTGACAATTACATTTCTAGCAATCAGAAATGAGCATGTATCCAGTGTTAGATACTGTGGCAAAATCTTTCTTATCTCTTTCATTCAAAGGAGGTACTAGGCATTTACATCTAAAAGAATGAACACAAAAGTCACTACGAATCAGCATTTCTTCTCCCTTCTTTCTCTTCACCTCTCCTTTCTCATTCAGTTCCAGTTGATTGACTGGCAGGTCAGAAGGGGAAAGGTACAGATAGATAGCAATGTATAAAGAAAACAGTGTCAATTATCCAAATTTCTGTTACCCAAATTGGTTCATGTCTTTAGCTGACAATTCCCCATCACAAAACCCCTTGCTCCAATAAACCCTCTCAACTGTCCAAATGATCCCAGGTTCTTATTAATTTTAGCAACCAAAATTTATTATCTATATAGAATGCATGGTCACGAAGATTCAAGATCTCACTTCAGTCTTTGATCCCTTACTCTAAGGAGAGCCCAGCCCAGAGCCTTGCGATGGTGTAGGACAGATCCGGCAATGCTGTGTGAACCACACGGATGATGAAAGCTGAGGAATTTACATTGTATGACGTCAGGATTAATGATCCAGTGTTATGTCTAAAAAAGCTGACACTGCACTCAGAAAAAAGGAAGAATCACAAAGAAAACATCTGATTCGTTTCAGCCATTCCATTTTCTGTGTCAGTACAGGTCAATACCATAGCTACAGGTGTTCATCTTAAACTTGGTATTAAACGTTTCAGAAAGCAAATGACCCAATTAATCACTGGGTTCAGTATGCTTAGGAGTCATTTGAATAAACCCTTCATTCTAAAAAGAACCACTTTGGAGTTCCCATCATGGCTCAGTGGTTAACAAATCCGACCAGGAACCATGAGGTTGCGGGTTCGATCTCTCCCCTTGCTCAGTGGGTTAACGATCTGGCGTTGCCGTGAGCTGTGGTGTAGGTCACAGACACAGCTCAGATCCTGCATTGCTGTGGCTCTGGCACAGGCCAGGCCGGTGGCTACATCTCCAATTCAACCCCTAGCCTGAAGGTGCTGCAGGTGCAGCCCCAGAAAAGGCAAAAAAACTAACTAACTAACTAAATAAATAAATAGAACTACTTTTAAAATTCCAAAATAAAGTAAAAATCTTGGTAAACTGTAAAAAGTTTTAGAATATTTAAACAATTTCAAGACATCTCTTTGTTTCACAATTTTAAAAATATTTTTTCAAGGCAATATCTTCTCTATGGACACACACACAGGTATACACACAGGCACACAGACATACACAAACACACAGTGATGTAGAGGCTGCTTTTATGATAATTCAGATACTTTCTTGAAAGGAATTATAAAAGTCAAAGCCCAAAAGTCCTTTACAGGATTTAGTAGGAATTATTGGGTTGTTTAAAACACCACCTTCAAAAATTTATGCTGAAAATATTTTTTTCAATTGTAACTTTCTCAGACAAATAACACCCCCCCCCCCCATTTTCTGTTAAAAAGAACAAAAAGTCCACGAACGCTTTACCTCTTTGTTTCCAACTCTTTGCATGGCATCCCCCAGGTGGAAATAAAATCGCCCATCATCAGTGCCAGGATGCCCAGACTCTATCCCCTCCTGTAGAAAGGACAGTGTTAGTATTTATGAAAGAATTAAATACCAGATTTAATCCACTGATTTACTTAATCTTCAAATACCATATGAAAATGAACCAGAAAACTCATCTCAATATTAAAGTTTGGCACTTAGGTTACTGGTCAACATTGACAATGCAAAACCAAAAGGAGGTGGTAAAATTAAATTTAACAATACATTCATCATCAATTAACACTGGAATAATAGCCCATAAAATTAGTAAGATGCTTTGTGAATTGCCTCTGTGGGAGCAATCGGATTTCAATATCCCAAAGAATTTCTTTGGCTGGGTTTCTATCACATTAATTTTGCTCTCCAAATCTGACCATATGTCATCTAGAGGCTTTTTCATCCCTGAACCAAAATGTTTAGTTGCTCATAGACATTTGAAATGATAGAGACCCAACTGCAAGTAATATTTTTATTTCCACTCAAAAAACAAATGTGTTCTCACTTTTCGATGAAATCTTTTACAGAACACACAATAGGATTAAAGCCAGTTGGAATCTATGAAAATATAATTTTATTAAACAACTCCTAAAATGCTTAGCTGATTTCTATCCCCATTGCCCACAAAAGAACTGAAATTTAAATTTGCATAAAAACAAAAGAGAAAATATCAAAACGAGAGAATGAATTTAGAAAATTCAAAGATAAAGCCTATTTAAATGTCTAAAAATCTTCATCTTTGAGGCCTCTTCACAAGAAGTCCATTATCTTTCACTCAGAAGAAATTTTATTTTCATGCTGTTGGAAAATATCAGCAAGGACCAGAAGCATCACTCAGGAGAGGAGAGTGGTGATCCAGACTCTTGACTGACAGATGGGCAAATAAGCATCCACGCTCATTAACTAATCAACCCTACCCTTGCTTCCCCACCTCTGAGCCAGGAAGGTACTATTAGGTAGGCCCTTATTAGGTCAAAGGAAATCTAAGGGGAACTCTTTAAATCAGAGAAACCCACGTGCCCACAGAACCATGGTAGGAAATGGGAAGGTTGCAGAGGCCCAGTGACAGCCAAGCACCCTGGGGGGGTAGGTGCATGGCCACCTCCAGGGGATACCACCACTTAGTCCTGTGCTGGGATGTGGGAGGGCCAGATGTGACCTTTCCAGAGACCAGAAACCTGCATAATTACATAAACTGTTCAGATTCTCAACTAGCACAAGCAATTAAAATTGTTTTTAAAGGAATTATGTTGGCCAAATAGACCAGGCAAGCTATTTGCAATCAGTGGGCTGCTATTTGGGATCTCTGATCAAGTCATGTGAAAGAGATCACAAAGCTGTTACTTAAAGGTCACTGGTATTCAATCAGCTACCTGGTTGATATGGCAGCTATCAGGGAGTGTTACTATTTCAATTAACATTACTTAAAATTAAAATAGGAGTTCCTGCTATGGCACAGTGGGTTAAGGACCTGGCATTTCTATGCTGTGACACAGTTGTGGCTGCAGCTTGGATTTGATCCCTGGCCTGGGAACTTCCATGCATGTGGCCGAAAAAGAAAAAAATTAAATTAAAAATTCAGTTCCTCAGTCACACTGGCCATATTCTAGATGCTCAATAGTCATGTGTATCCTGTGGCTACCACATTAAAGAATACCAGTGAAGAACATTTCCATTGGGGCAGAAAGTTCTGTGGGGCAGCCCTGAGCTAGACCAAATGTGATTCTGGTGAATGGACAAGGATTCAATTAGAGAGGTGAGAAAAAAATGACCGCATACTTTACTCTGAGTCTTTCAAGCTATCAGGCTTTTGGGGATTTGACCTATTCAGTCTGCATGTGTTACCTCACTTTGTATAGGTTGCCATGAGCCCTGTGTAACACAGTATCAATGTATAATGAAAGTATAAAAGGAAGAGTAATGCACTGTTCACATTGTAAAATACTTTATCAACACATAACTGCAGTTTTAGGAACTTCATACAATCTTTTCCAAAGAATCTTTGTTTACATAGTTGGTTCTTCTCCATCTGACACTCTTGATTATGCTGAAGGTCTACTCTGCCTAAGAATGTTGCAGTCAGGGGGCGTACATTTTGGTGATGAAAAGATTCAGCAGTACAAGCCAATCAATCTATGATACATAGTCAAGGGTGTGCAAAGGACTGAAAGGGGTGGGAAGAGGACAAGAGAGGAGGGGAGGGAGGTACCTTTAGGTAGGGGATGCTCTCCGCGATCTTGTTCTGTGCCTTCAGGATAAAGCCATAATGCACTTTAGCAAAGCCATCATTAGGCGTCACATTCAGAACCTAAGCTCAAAGAAAACAAAGGGCTATTGTGATGGACTATGAATTATACCAATGACTGTCAAAACAGATTTTAATTAACTTTGCCATACATGGACTGGATTATGATGTTATAGCTATAATGTTTTCTCCCACTGCGATCCATCAGGCTTAAATGGCCCCATTTCCCTCAATTCAAAATGTTTCCAATTCTACACATTAGTTCTCCAAGAATGAAAAAAATGAATGAAAAGGCAATGACCATTAAAGCACTGTTTTAACAATGCAAATCAGCAAAATCTCTGTCAATTTTATGACCTCAATATTTTTTTAGTGATCAGGGAAAAACTGCTTTAAATTAGTTCTCCTCGAAGTCAACTCTCAATGGTTATTATACACTTCTTTATATATATCCTTAATTATTGCCTTACTTAGGAGAAAATTTAGATTTGCATTCAAGATAATGTCATGGTCCACTCATTCAACATAAATTTCTTGAACACCCAGCCCATTTTAAGTACTGAGGATAAAGTGGTGAGCAAATCCAATATTCTGTGATAAAACCCAGGTAAATATTTAATATAAATCAAATCATTGTTTATGACTGTATGCATTTATTATGATTAAAGATAAATTACACAAAATGCCTCCAAATTAAATATTAGCAGTGAGTTATCAAAACAACAACATTAAACTTGTGAAACTGCTTAGACAAGCTCATTCACAGAATGAAAATGAAAGCTGAAGAAGGTTGGAGTTGAAAACATGCAGAAAAAAAGGTGAATATCTTGTAGCTTCTCTTCGTCCTTGAGCCTGAGTTGCAAAGGGAAGTCATGGGATCTTTACACAGAAGGAGTGAGGGTGCCAGGCGGGGACCCCATGCCCCTGGCGAATCCGCAGTACACAGTGCCCATATTTTAGCATTTTCCATCTTGCATCTGTACGTGCACCTCATGCACTGGCAAATCCAGCCAACAATACCTTCACAATATGTTCAGAATCATACCCCTTGTTCACTTCCTCTACTGCTGCTACCTTGGTCCAAGTCTATCATTTCTCTACATTCTTATAGGAGCCTCCCACAGCTGACTCTCTACAGCTCCAGCCTGACTCTCCTGTAACCCCTTCTCCACACAGCTTGTATAAGCACAAGCCTGGGCAGGATGGATCTCTCCTATGTTAGGCAAGAGATGATACACGCCTGGGTAAAAAAGGAAGGGGACTTGAAAGATATGGAGGAGATAAAGTTAACAGAGATTAGGGATTTGGGACCAGGTGATAACTCCATAAGGGCATATACTCTGTGTTTGTTTCTTTAACCCGCTTCCCAAGAGAGTGTGTGTGGGTTTCAGTCACTATGTGCTGAGTGAAAGGATACATGTCAGGAGTGAGGGAGGGAGGGGTCAGGAAGATGCTGGACTTTCCACCGGGTGTGACTCAGGGAAGTGATGTGTTACCAACGTGGAGGGAGGTGGAGGAGAGCCTCCAAAAGCCACGGCTGTGAGGCAACCACCTCCAACCACTTTAAATCGGTCTTGGTTGAAACTAGAAGGAGCTAAAAAACCCAGAAAGGGAGTGATCGATGGTTTTTATAGATTTATTCAAAGATAAAAATCAACAGAGGAGAAATATAAAGTTACAATATCCCTTCTCTGAAAATAATCTTTGACTGAGACATCAACATATAGGATAAACTTTGGTAAAGCAAAGAGAATCCATTAGATTCAGCTTATTAACTTAGTAGTGAGAGCAGGGAACAAAAGACAAACCCCACACATATTTTCAGGCTGTTAATATGTCTTTAAAAAGAAACCCATTCGGTTGTGTAATATGGGGATATTTTAGACTTTCTGCATCCTGTTATTAATTCCTATGGGATTATAATTTCAAATATATAAACAACAGCAGGTTAAGCTTTATTTTTCAAAATGAATGAAAATGTTTCAACATCATTTAGTATCAGGTTAAAGGAATGAATATATTCAAGGAAGGTTTTGCAAAAGGACAAACCTATAGTGCGTGAAAGAAACAAGGATGCCTTCAGACCCTAGGCTAACCTCGAATGTCCTTGACACCCTACAGACACTTGATCATGGTTTTTTGGAAGAAGGAAGGAAGGAGGAAAGGCAGGAAGGGAGAGAGAGAGGGAAGAAAGGACTTCTGTAATTCCACCTTTGTGGCTTGTGAAAGTGTGTATCTAATAATGGGCATTTCTGATATAATTTGGCAATTCTTAAATTCCTATGTTCCTGGACCATTGAGATAACACAATGTTTCTCTTAGCCAAACTCTGCAAGACAGGGTATTCAATGTACTGTCTTAGCCCTTAGCAAATACAATGCCCCATATGGACTTATTTCATGATTTATAACAGGTACTTTAGTATGTGGCACACATTTTCAACACTGTAAGCTCAATCCACTCTGAATAGATAGTAGAAATGCTATAAACAGCAAAGGTCCCATTTCTGCTCTTTCAGAAAATGGAAAAATTAGGACAAAAGTCAAAAGACTATTGCTCTGAAAGTCCGTTTTTCTTGATTAGGGGACCAACAGCGGGGCGGGGGGGGGGGGGAGGAAAGCACCACTTTGTGAGTGGATCCAGTCCCTAGACTGAGAATGAAATCACTATTCCCCACAGCATTTTAAAAACAGAAGGAATCTTATTGCCTGTACTGAGCGGCAGCATTTTGAAAGCCATTGATCCCAAGACCTAAATAACAGAATAACAAGGAAATGTGCTTTTTTTCTTTTACAGAGGCTCTGATGTGCTCCAGCTTCAAAGTTCATTGGGTATCCTGTCTATTCTTTTTTTTTTTTTCTTTTTTCCGCTGTACAGCATGGAGATCAAGTTACTCTTACATGTATACATTTTTTTCCCTCTCTTTGTTCTGCTACAATATGAGTATCTAGACATAGTTCTCAATCCTGTCTATTCTGTACCAAGATCCCTCAGTGCTTGAAGGAGTCACAGTTTTCTAGATGATATAGTTACTTGTGACTTTGCAGTTATTTATTACAGCATCCATTATTAAGGGAGACTTTTTTTTTTTTTTTTTTTTTTTGTCTTTTTGCTGTTTCTTGGGCTGCTCCCGCGGCATATGGAGGTTCCCAGGCTAGGGGTCGAATCGGAGCTGTAGCCACCGGCCTACGCCAGAGCCACAGCAACGCGGGATCCGAGCCGCGTCTGCGACCTACACCACAGCTCACGGCAACGCCGGATCATTAACCCACTGAGCAAGGGCAGGGACCGAACCCGCAACATCATGGTTCCTAGTCGGATTCGTTAACCACTGCACCACGACGGGAACTCCGACTTTTTTTTTTTAAAGGTATCCTTGCTGTAGGATCAAACAGTCAATGCCCTCTGAAAGGTGAGTGATTTAGTCCATAGGTCCGAAAGTCTTGTGTTGTGTAGTCTCTCTCTAGTTTGGACTTTGAGTGAAAAGAAGAACAAGATTATGTGTTTTTCAGGTCATGAGTTTAAGTTCACAAGCTTTTGAGTTCCTCTTCCTATCATAAAGAACACTTTTAGAAAGCCTATTTGTGGACTGATAAATACATCATTTTTTAAAATATCATAATTGTAGTTGAAGGTTTTGATGTACCAAGGGTCATCTAAAATCTAAAATCTTCTGATGAAGTGGGGAAAGGATGAAACAAAACTTAGGATAGCCAACCATAATAATACTTAAATTCTATTTAACTGAATATAAAATAGAGTAAGAGACAGGAAGAATTAAATGCAATTTGCAAGTAACATTAGAACTTCATATTCAAATTATTCGATGTAGTTAATAGCACATTGCTGCTTGCTCACCGCTTCATAAACCTTCTTGGCATTGTCATTATCTCCTATCAAGAGGTACCCCACGCCAAGGTCATTCTTTAAGGAAGTGTCATCAGGAAAGAGTTGAACTAACTTCTGTAGAGTAAGCAGGGAACCTCTCATGTGACCTGATTCGGTGGAAAGAAAAAAAAAAAAAAAACAGTAGAAATAAAGACAGATTATGTTCACCTTTGTATTGAGACTACACATTATAAGAGACTATTCAACAGAGCCTGAAGACCTGCTTAAATCTGACTGTATACTGACAGCTAAGTCTCTATTAGGATTTCATTCTGCAGCTGCCAAAGCATCAGTAGCTCCCATAAGAAGATACTGAATATAATACTGATGATAAATATTTTAAAGGCATTCTTATTTTCTTTTTCTTTTTAATTTTTCTATAGTTGATTTACAATGTCCTGTCAATTTCTGCTGCACATCAAAGTTACCCAGTTTTTTATATGTATTATATATATATATTCTTTTTCTCTAAATTCATCATCAACATTTATCCTTTGATGTCAAATTCCTTCTTAAGAAAGTTTCAGTTATCAAGTCCTTACTTAAAAAGTATTTTTCTGGGATATTTTTGGTTTATTATGACTAACTTTAAAATTATGCATAGAGAACAGGTAAATAAAAAAATCTAATAGATTTCATAGAGGGTCCAGCACCCTCCATGGAACCTGAGGAGGCACTGAGGTGCTCTCTCTCTGGGTTTCGACCTAGTCATGGAGGCAAAGGAGGCATCGTTCGGTATTAGGGCGCCCTCTGGTGGACAATAAGATACTATGCGCACATATGTCATGAAAACCTAGCTTCAATTCATTTTTACGGCTCTCTTATGGAATTTAAGATTTCAGGGGCCAGGCGTCATTACTCCTCATCATAGCTGGAAAGACAAGTATAACAGAAAGTTTTCCAAATGAGACTAGTATACATAATGAGATTAATTACCACTAGGGTTTTGCTGACAAACTGAAAATCAGCTAAGATGGTAGGACCATCAATAAGCTAAGGCAGATAGGATTGTTTGTGCCATATTTTAGATTCCATGTACAAGTGACATCATACGGTATTTGTCTTTCTCTTTCTGCCTTACTTCACTTGGTATGAGAATCTCTAGTTGCATCCACATGCCTGCAAATGGCATTTAGGTTTTTTTGGGGGGGGGGAGTGGGATGGACTGAGAGTTTGATGTTAGTAGACGTAAACTATTACATTTAAAAAGGAGAAGCAATGAGATCCTCCTGCCTGGCACAGGGAACTCTATCTGCTCTCTTGGGATAGACCATGATGGAAGATAATCTAAGAAAGGGAATGTATACACAGGTATGACTGGGTCACTTTGCTGTATAGCAGAAATTGGCATAACACTGTAAATCAACTATACGTTAATAATTTAAAAAAAAAGCTAATTGCAGTTAGATGCCTCACTAACAGAAAACCTACCTGGCATAAAATACCGCTACTTTACCCCATGACCCACTCTCCATTACTGGCGACCTAGGGTGGTTTGCTCAGCCATTCTTTCTTTCATGAATAAATCTGACTCCCCCTCCCTGGACCCTTCCTTCTCATCTGCCCAGCCTAGGCTCACACTTTCCTTCTGCCTCTAAACTCCCCCCAGCTGAACCACAGCAAAGGCCCAGGTGAGATTTTGTCCTGCTGCCACATGCTCCCTGTTCCTTCCATGCTGCCTCCGAGGAACGAACCACCTTGTCTGTGTCGGATTCCCTCCCCGTCTCATTCTCATTCAGAGAGAAGACTAGATTCAAATATTGAAGGACTGTTTCGAAAGAAGGTCAGACCTACTCACAGGTCATCTTTCTCCAGGGCTATATAGGGTGATGAGGCTGACAGTTAGTGCAGAGTTTAATAAAAGGGCACCAAAAATCCAGGAATCAAGATGAAAGATATTTTACGTCTTTCTTTCTTTCTTTAGGGCCGTACCTGCGGTATATGGAGGTTCCCAGGCTAGGGGTCCAATTGGAGCTACAGCTGCGGGCCTACGCCAGAGCCACAGCAACGCGGGATCCGAGCTATGTCTGTGACCTACACCACGGCTCATGGCAATGCCGCATCTTTAACCCACTGAGTGAGGCCAGGGATTAAACTTGCATCCTCATGGACACTCGTCAGGTTCATAACCGGCTGAGCCACAACAGGAACACCTATGTATTCTTTTTAAAAATAAAAATTAATGTAAAAAACCCACCGTGCCAAACAGAGCCACATCAGAGGCCTGCGGAAAGAGGACAGCTTGGTGATACTGATTGCGCACCCAAGGTGCGTGCGTGCATGGAGCCGCAGCCCTGCCTTTTCCATCCGCTCTGTGTGCTGTGCATTTTTCTTCCCCTGGACTAGCCCTTATGAATATGTCTAATGGGCTATTTCTTCCAGTTTCTAACTCATCTACCAAAGCGACACAACTCCCTTTAATTCTAACCCTCGGAAAACTGATACAAGGTTCAGTTGGCTTTGAACACTACTTTCATGGGGCTCTTCTAGTGACACTGAGATAATTCACCTACATAACCTATCCAGCCAGCAGAGAGCCCACCTGAGCAGTTACACATGCTTTAGTCTCCCCTCCCGGCACACTGAGGGCATTCTGGGTGAGAGAGAACCCACCACTAGCCTGGTTAAAATAAAGTGAGTCTCGCTTGCCTTTGGCCCTGGGAACCTGGGTCAGTCAGAGTAGATGCTTTATGCGGCTCTGTTCAAAGAATTTGCAAATTTGCTTGTTGATGAACATTTTTTCCCTATCATGTTCTACGGTATAAAGTAAAAAACTCAACAGGTAATTTTTTTTTTTTTTTTTTTTTGTCTTTTTGCTGTTTCTTGGGCCGTTCCCGCGGCATATGGAGGTTCCCAGGCTAGGGGTCTAATCGGAGCTGTAGCCGCAGGCCTACGCCAGAGCCACAGCAACGCGGGATCCGAGCCGCGTCTGCAACCTACACCACAGCTCACGGCAACGCCGGATCATTAACCCGCTGAGCAAGGGCAGGGACTGAACCCGCAACCTCATGGTTCCTAGTCGGATTCGTTAACCACTGCGCCATGACGGGAACTCCAACAGGTAAAATTTTTTTAGAGGGCTTAGAACCACCATTCCTCCAGAAAAATTATTGCACTCAGAGTTTCCACTGTAGTCCAGTGGGTGAAGAATCCGACTGCAGCAGGGTTAAAAGATCCGGTGTGGCCACAACTGAGGCAGAGGTCACGGCTGAGGCTTAGATTCAATCCCTGGCCCGGGGGGACTGGGGCCACAAAAAAAATTACTGCACTGATGCTTTTAGCCTCCGTGAACCAGTTGGTGATAGTTCAGAAAGAGAAGAGTTTGGGATGATAGGAGGAGCTCTTGATTCCAGACCTATTAATTTATTAGCTATGATTCCTTAGGCAAATTATCCAACCTCTCAAGATTCCATTTGCCTCATCTGTAAAATGTGTGTGGGGTGGGTTGGCGGCAAAAATACCATCTGCATCTTTGCCAGTATGAAGATTAGGATTGCTATTTCAGTCTGTCACCATCAGATAAACTGCCTGAAATGAGTTATAATACTCAGGTTTCCTTCCATGTAACTAAACTTTTCTACAAGTACACACAGCCGTCAGGCTTTTCAAGATAAAAGCGCACCATTTGCTACTGAGCAGATTCTTAGCCATCTCACCTAGAAACTGTTGTCTGTCTGACCGTCGCTTCAAGCTCAGCTTCACGAGGTCTGCGGGGACGTCCGGCAGGCTGGCCGCTTCCTGGTAGGTCTGGATGGCCCTGCGCAGGATCTCATTGCTCCTCCTCTTCTCGGCCAAATCATCTTCACACTAGAGGAAGTTTCGGCACGGGATAAATGTCCCAGGACAAGCTATTTTTGCAGTTACCCAAAATATTTATGAAAAGTTGGCTTTGGGACATGTTTTCAAAGTCATCCGAGGAGTTTCCATTGTGGCCCAGTGGTTAATGAATCTGACTAGGAACCATGAGGTTGCGGGTTTGATCCCTGCCCTTGCTCAGTGGGTTAAGGATCCGGCGTTGCCCTGAGCGGTGCTGTAGGTCACAGACGCAGCTTGGATCCCGTGTTGCTGTGGCTCTGGCGTAGGCCGGCAGCTACAGCTCCAATTAGACCTCTAGCCTGGGAACCTCCATATGCCGCAGGAGCGGCCCTAGAAAAGACCAAAAAAAAAAAAAAAAAAAAAAAAAGAGCAGTCATCCAAGACATCCATCCTACACCGTTGGTGGGAATGTAAACTAGTATAACCACTATGGAGAAGGGCATGGAAGTGCCTCGGAAAACTGAACATAGAGCTACCATTTATATGATCCAGCAATCCCACTCCTGGGCATATATCAGGACAAAACCATCATTCAAAAAGATATATGCTCCTCTATATTCATAGCAGCACTATTTACAAAGGTGAAGACATGGAAACAACCTAAGTGTCCACTGACAGATGAATGGGTTAAGAAGATGTGGTACATATACACAATGGAATACTACTCAGCCATAAAAAAGAACAAAATAATGCCATTTGCAGCAACATGGATGCAACTAGAGATTCTGATACTAAGCAGAGTAAGTCAGAAAGAGAAAAACAAATACCACGTGATATCACTTATATGTGGAATCTAAAATATGGCACAAATGAACCTATCTATAAAGCAGAGACAGACTCAGAGATGAAGAGCAGACTTGTGGTTGCCGGGGTCAGGGGTGAGGGAGTGGGATGGACTGGGAGCCTGAGGTTGGTAGATGCAAACTATTACATTGAGAATGGATGGGCAATGAGGTCCTACTGTATATAGCACAAGGAACTATATCCAGTCTCTTGCAATAGAACATGATGGAAGATAATATAAGAAGATAAATATGTGTGTGTGTGTGTGTGCGCGCGTGAGAGAGAGAGAGAGGAGACTGGGTCACTTTGCTGTACAGCAGAAATTAGCACAACATTGTAAATCAATTATACCTTAATTTTAAAAAAGTAATCCAGGACAAATGAAAATTTTCTTTTTATGAAGGATAAACAAGTAAAGCAAAGCAACACAACCCGTTATTTTCGTAATAGGAAGAAAAGTTAGGACTACAGAGGAGAAAGAATATCGTGAAAGCAAGGCTAATACATGCTGGGCTGTTACACATTAACATTAGCAGACAGAGCTCCCATCCGCAGGTCCTGTTCTTTCACTGGTTTATCCCTGTGTTCATTCATTCATTCAACAGCTATATTCTGGGAGTCAGGCATTGTTCTATGCAGGTGGCAGACAGATTGGACAAAACGGACAAAGCCCTTTTCTCTTTTTGCTTCGTTCTAGAAAGGTACATCAATACGCAAATGAAAGTATCACGTGTCTTGGGGCTGTAAGTGTTGCGGATACAATGCAGGCTTAGGAATTCCTGGCTTAGGAATGCCATAAATGCTGTGGATACAATGCAGGCTTAGGAACGCTGGGAGTGGGCGGCAGGGAGGATTCCGCTTTAACCAAGATGGTCAAAGAGGGTCTGAGAGAAGAGAGGAAGTGAGGCACCAACATATGTGGGAGAAGAGCATTCTAGGCAATGTGGTGCCTCTCGTGGCCCCAGTAAGAGCATTTCCATGGGGCTTCTGGGGACCCAGAATTGAATGGAGCAGGTTTAAGAGAAAACAGGAGGGAGGGAGGTAAAGACAACGCTTTCAAGGAATTTTGCTGTAAAGGGAAGTAGAGAGATGGACCAGTAATTGTAGGTAATGTAGACAAAAGGGAGAGGTTTTGTTTTTGTTTGGTTGGGTTTTTTTAAGCAATGGGAAATATTAGAGCCTGTTTCTAAGCTGATAAGAAAGTCCCAGGAGAGGGGGCACATCTGATGATGCAGGGGACCCAAAATTAGAATGATGTCTTTCAGTAGGTGAGAACAGTTCATCCATGAGAACAGGGACCAAAATACTGGGGTGGGAAGAGAGGGGAGAATGTGTAAAATGGTTTTGGAAATCCATCAGATTTAGTTGACTACAATTTGAAGATGACCATTTGAGAAAATGTGATATAGATGCTAAAAGAAGTATACGTGGTTTTTTTCCCTTAGATTATCCTATTTAGCATTTTTACCTTGTTAAAATAAAGTACGTTCTATTAGGCAATATATAGATTCCTACAGAAGCAAAATAAAGCATAATCCCACATGGAGTTCCCATTGTGGCGCAGTGGTTAATGAATCTGACTAGAAACCATCAGGTTGCAGGTTCGATCCCTGGCCTTGCTCAGTAGGTTAAGGATCCAGCGTTGCCGTGAGCTGTGGTGTAATTTGCAGACTCGGCTGGGATCCTGCGTTGCTGTGGCTCTGGTGTAGGCCGGTGGCTACAGCTCCAATTCAATCCCTAGCCTGGGAACCTACATATGCTGAGGGAGCGGCCCAAGAAATGGCAAAAAGACAAAAAAACAAAACCAAAACCATGATCCCACAATGTGAGGACATAGTAAGAAAATGATCCATCCCTACCTGGCCCCCAAATGAAAAACTAACAAGAACCAGGACAAATGGATAAAAATAAGATATCTGTGGGAAGCTTTTCAGAAAATACCACATCAAAGAAATCACTTATTGGAGTTGCCGTCATGGCTCAGTGGTTAACGAATCCGACTAGGAACCATGAGGTTGCGGGTTCGGTCCCTGGCCTTGCTCAGTGGGTTAAGGATCCCACGTTGCTGTGGCTGTGGTGTAGGCCAGTGGCTACAGCTCCGATTGGACCCCTGGCCTGGGAACCTCCATATGCCGTGGAAGTGGCCCCAGAAAAGGCAAAAAGACAAAAAAAAAAAAAGAAAGAAAGAAATAACTTATTAACATGCACTGATAAGGATAAGTTTCCTAAGACGAAGAGGGCTGGAATTGAAGTGTGGTGACAGACAATGATGGACTTATGATAAAGGAAAATTGATGGGATGAAACTCTGTAGGTTAGAAAAGGGCAATTCACCTGTGCCTGACAGATAAAAGCTTCCACATATACAACAATCTTTTCATATCTGCAAATGGTCTCCAGAATAGACATATCTACCAAGAGAGAAAATCCAATGTCAGTGACCCATACTGGTCATCCTGCTTCGTGGCCTTCCATATATTCACATCCTGGCTTTTCTGTTTAGGCATCAGTTTCTTGTGAGTTTGGCTATAGTGAGTTAACTCCCCAAAACATGACTGTTCATAAATGATGTCACAGAATGCCAGTCCTAGAGCTGAGAGAGCCCTTTTGAGGCCATCTCGTTTGCCTTCTTCATCTGGCAACCCCTTGGAGCTACCAAACAGATCCCAGGACTGAAGGTTTTTCAAGGTCAGTGCAAGGACAAATGCCTACCAAAACATCATTCTCTATAGAGAGAGTAATACATATCTTTACTAAACTCAATCTGAAATGAGAAAATGATGATACAGCTACACACTTCGTTCCTCTGTCCCCACCCCTGATCCTCAAGTCCTTCATCTGAATGAAGTATAAACATTTTAGAACCTCCAGGGTTGGAAAATATCGGTATTAAAATGGCACATAATTTTTTAAATCTCTTGTAGAAAACCGATAGGCTTTGCTCTGAAAAATCAAAATTGATTTTGATCAATTTAGCACACGTAGATAAATGATTTGTGCTGAAACTGAACATTTGTTTCAGGATGTTAACATCACAAAGCGTTTTGATTGGAAACAACTCCCGATCCAACCTTTCTAAGAGGTATGGCATATCTTGCCTGAGAGGCATTAATGATTTGTGTAAGATAATAAAGTGAATTGAGCTCATAATTTAATATTTTGTGTCTGATGATCAGGGAACTCGGTCAAAATTGATTTTTACAGTAATCCAAAGATTAAGACAATATCAGCGCTATTTTAGAAATGACAAATACTATAGTGTCTATTTAATGTTGCGGAATTTTAAAAATGTGTTGGGATATTCCATTGACTGTTTAATCTGCTGACAAAGAATGAAAAAGCCATCGTATTCCTCCCTATGAAATCCATCCTCTGTAGAACTTTTTTCTAAAACTCTTATGAATTTAAAGTTTCTGTTAAATTAGTCTATTAAACCTTATTTTACCATGCTTAAATTGTGCACTGATATTAATGGCAATAACACTTTGCAGCATAATAGTTCAGAGATAAGAAATATTGCTGGGGCGTAAATCTCAAATTCTTACTGTTAAATAAGAGTATAAATACAGCCTCTGCCTTGTGCAAAAAGTACCGCATTACTTAGACTTTGGTACCTGCAATTAATATCACATATGGAGAAAAATTCTAAGTCGTCAAACATTTTTGCCATAATTAGCATCTGCCCCAATCATTATTCTCTTGAGTTAACATCCTTTCCTTAATCAAATGATTGTCAGAACTAGTGGCAAAGCACATTACTTATATGAATAGGTGTGATCTTTTGGCAACACACACATATTCTCTTGCTCAATAATGACAATACAATTTAGAAGTTTAGGAGGATTACTGACCAAATTCATTTATAGGAAAAATGCAGTTGCAGTTGCTATAAACCTAGTCTATATTGTACCATGGATAAAAGGAACTTCTTTGCATTAAATTTTCACAAATTTAACTTATTGAAACTGAATTAATACAAATTTAATTAATAAGTTTTTAAAGGGAAGACAGGAAGAACTTAAGTATCTGGATTTTGAGTGGTTGTCACCCTCAGTTCAGAGCAAAACATACTTGTTTTATCTCTAGACGTGTTGGTTTCCGTATGAGTGTCACACCCAAGTGACTGTACTGCCCCCTCCAATGGGGTGTTGGCAGCTTCTCCTGGGTCTGGAAAATTTCTGCAGCTCTGCATCTGTTGTTTCCGGGCAGGGCTGACAGTCTGGTCTCCGAGGCAGGCTGGAGGAGCTCAACTGCCTGACACTTGCACATCAGCCTCGGCTTTCATCCTGGGTTCCAGACCCCAAAACTCCAATGGTCTGCTGGACATGTGCACTTGATTGTGTCATAGGCATCACAAACTTAACAGGACCGAAAGAAAACTCTTGATTGTGCAGCCCCCCAAACCTGTGCCTCTACCCGTCTTCTGGGTCAGTAACTGGCATCTCCTCAGATGGCCGACCCCCAAACCCCAGGGTTGCTCTTGAGTCCTCTCTTCCTGACCCTCACATCAAATCCATCATCAAGTCCTCTTGGCTCCGCCCTTGTCCACTGCCCATCTCCACAGCCATAAGCACTGTCCGAGCCAGTGGATCTCAGGTCCCCCATTCTCCTGGCTTCTACTCCGCAAGCTATTCTCCACCCAGCAACCAAAGCAATCGTCATTAAAACAAACAAACAGACAACCAGCCAGGCATGCCATGCACAAACCCTCCAAGGCTCCCACGGCTCAGAGAATTAAACCGCCACCACGTCACCCCTCTCGGCTCAGCCCTCCCTAGTCCCCACAGATAATGCCAAGGCTGAGTCCCGGCATCATGGCCTTTGTCCCCACTGTTCGCTCTGTCTGGACATCTCCTTCCTCGACCTTGTCACATCTCAGCCACTTGTCACCTCCCTTTTTGGATCATCTTATCTCAAGTGTAGTCTGCTGTCACTCAAATACAACATCTGTAAACAAAAAAAAAAATCTTTTTTTTTTTTTTTTTTAATGGCCCACTCCGGGCATATGGAGATATGTCCCCAGGCTAGGGACTGAATATGAGCTATGGCAACACTGGATCCCTTAACCCACTGCACCTTGCCAGGGATTAAACCCCAGCCTCTGCAGTGACCTGAGCCACTGCAGTCGGATTCTTAACCCACGGTGCCACAGTGAGAACGCCAACAGAACATCTTAATGACCTGCTCTGTATTCCATGACTTTCTCTTTGCAGCATGTATTACTATGTGAGATGGTCTAATGTATTTAACATTTCTAATATTCTTTAAATATATATTTATTTGTAAAGACTTTCAGGGTTTTGCTCTAAGGTCACGTCCGTGGTGAGATATTTTCCTGCCGTCCTATCCAGCACCTCAACCCCCTCACGCATCCTATAGCTGGGCTCTGCCTTGTTTTTGTCTCCTGACAAAGTATCCAGTAGCAAAAGCAATAGATTTTCTATGTCTCATGATTGTCTTCTCCATCACAATGAAAATGCCACATGTTTTGTGGGTGGCTGCAGTGCCTGGAACAGGGCCTGCCACATTTTTATTCACTAAAAAATTGTGAATAAGAAACTTTTAAAATAGCTTCCATTGGAATATAAGATCCACAAGGACAGAGACCCCTAGCGTGTCCTCTAGATAATCCCAGGGCCTAAAACAGTACGTGACCCACAGAGGGTTTCCGCAGCTACAGACAGATGTGGAAAAGCTTCATGAATTGAGGAGCTGGAAAACGGGGAAGGTTCAGTAAGAAAGGAGAAGGTGGAGGTGGCGATGGGAGAAGGGAGGTGGTAAGAAACGAGTCAGCTGATAGAAACTACAGAGAGAACAAAGTCTATCCACTTTATTTTATTTTATTTTACTTTGTCTTTTTAGGGCCACACCCATGGCATATGGAGGTTCCCAGGCTAGGGGTCCAATCAGAGCTGTAGCTGCCAGCCTATGCCACAGCCACAGCAAACACTGGATCCAAGCCACATCTGCAACCTACACCACAGCTCACGGCAACGCCGGATCCTTAACCCACTGAGTGAGGCCAGGGATCGAATCCGAAACCTCATGGTTCCTAGTCAGGCTTGTTAATCACTGAGCCACAACAGGAACTCCCTATTCCACTTTATATTAAAAGAGTCTTTCCTAAGCACCTTCTGCAGGCACCTCTAGCAATAAAACGAGGTTCTTAAAGCCCTAAGGAACCTGAGGTCAAAACTACGTGGTGGGTCTAAACAGAAGGAACGTGAGGGTGATGGGAAATGAGTGACAAAAGTGTTATTCTTTATTTTCTTTGCAAACCCAGACAGAAGCCATATGGAGGGGGAGAAAAAGAAAAGCCACTAAATTCACCAGTGCAAAACAGCAATAATTGTCTTATTTTAAAAAGTATTTTTTGCTTGAATTCAGGCATATGCATGAGAAACTGATTCAGCATACACACGAGAAGAGAAAAATAAAATACAAACACTGGGTGGTGAAAGTCCAATTATACAGAATAAACAGCATCCTAAGTGGCAGGGTTTCCACGTACCTGTGCTTTTCCATAGCGCGCCCCTGGGCTCTGAGGGTACCTGCGAACTAGTTCTTCAAACGCATTCAGTGCTTCCTCAATTTTCCCCTGTTAGGAAGAGGAAATGACATAAATACAAGAAATTCAAATGCATAGTGTTATTCAACATAGTTATTTAATATTCACCAAGTAATTTTATCAGAATTTCCTGGACTCCAATTTTATCTTAAGACTTTAAATAATGACCTGCATTATGGTGAACATAAAACTAGAAACAACTATACCTATACTTTATTGTTTTAAAGACAAATACCTGACAAAGGATGTACCATGAACCTTTGTTAAAGAAATTGCATTTTCCCTCCAGGTGTATGGTTCTTACTTGCATTCTTAAAAAAATTATTTAGGATTTAAGTTGGAGAAAACTCCTGCAGGCAGCTGGAATGCCTTTGGGTCTGCAATGAGAAGTGCATGCCTGGTGGGGAATGAGCGTGCAGGATAAGAGGGTCACTGGCCTCTTGGCATGGTGGTGAGGAACCTCCCCCCGCCACCTGCCACCCCCGTCCATCCAGCATCACTCCACAGGGAGAAACAAATGTCTCCCAGTTTCTAACTCATGGCAGCCCCTTGGGATATGGGAACCGTAAGATAGAGACAGACTATCTGAGCTGAACTTTACCAGACACTTCAAGCACCTATAAATCCATTCATCCAGTGCATAGATACAAGCTGACCCTGGTTTGTATGTTTTGACCTTCACTGAGTGAGTTTTCACAACAAAGTTTTACCCTACAAGTGTGATTGGGCTCAGCAAATCACACAGTGCTACTCAACTGTTATTGACATCTACTTGTCAACAACTTGACTAACCAGAGCCAGGAAATATTTACATTAAAGTTCCTCTATTTATTTATTGGTCTTTTTAGGGCCGCACCCACAGCATCTGGAAGTTCCCAGGCCGGGGGTCAAATTGGAGTGGCAGCTGCTGGCCTACACCACAGCCACAGCCACAGCCATGCGGGATCCAAGACACATCTCCGACCTACACCACAGCTCACAGCAACGCCGGATCCTTTAACCCGCTGAGTGAGGCCAGGGATCGAATCCACATCCGCAGGGATAGTAGTCAGGTTTGTTTCCGCTGAGCCGCAATGGGTACTCCACGACAACGGTTTTTAAAACCACTCTTTCATTTCTTCCACGACTGATTTTAAGGAATGAAAAACTCATGTTAAATATGTTGTCCTATGTAACGTTCTTCTAACCACCCAGTATTAGTTTCCTGTGGCTGCTGTAACAAAGTACCACAAACTTGATGGCTTGAAAAGAAGAAATTCATTCTTTCGGGGTCCTGGCGAACAGAAGTCCAAAATCGGTTTCATGGGGGCCGAAATCAGGGTGTCAGCAGGGCTGTTCTTCCTCGGGAGGCGCTAGGGGAGCACCTGCTCCTTGCCTCCAGACAGCATTTCTTGCCTCATTTCAACTTCCACTTCTGCCTTCACATTGCTTTCTCATCTATCTGTGCCTCCTCTTTTGTCTGTATCATGTTTCCCTCTGCATCTCTCTTGTATGAAAACATGTGATTGAATTTAGGGCCCAACTAGATAATCCAGGATAATCCCCCCATTTTAAGACCCATCACTGAATCATATCTGCAAAGACGCTGTCTCCAAGTTCAGTAACATTTACAGGTTTTACAGGTTCCGGGGCCTAGGACACAGATATCTTGCGGCCGGGGCGGGGGGGACAACTGTTTTCAGCCTACCACATGCCTCATGCAAAGTGAAATCGCAAATGTGGAGGCCATGTTTTTTCGATATGCTTTAGTAATTTATTTAAGGTTAATGCTCAAGACGTGATTATTAGGAATGAAATGCTGCTTTAGACCTTAAGGTGAAAATCTATTTGTTTGTTACTGTTGAGGCTATTTTTCTGAAAATTATGTTAAATGTACCATTCCCAGATTTAAAATATGGGAATAACAATATTCATAACAAATTTGCTCAAGTATTTTGTTCCCAATTAAAATTCCCTTAGTTGGCCATCAAGGTTATAAAAATAATGGATTATTTTGGCTTTCTCCTATGCATCCTTTGTATCTGTTATCACAGGGGCTATGTACCTCTTCTAAAGGACCTTCAGCCCTGCTCTCGTCTCAGTTGCTGGTGAAGGAAATGTGTTTGCTTTTAGTCTGAAAGAACTTCCCTTCCCAGGTTCTTACTATAAGAGAATCTAGCACAATTCTTATTTAAAAACTCAACTATAGGGAGTTTCCATTGGGGTGCAGCAGAAACAGATCCAACCAGCATCCATGAGGATGAGGGTTCAATCCCTGGCCTTACTCAGTAGGTTAAGGATCCAGTGTTGCTGTGAACTGTGGTGTAGGTTGCAGATGTGGCTCAGATCCCAAGTTGCTGTGGCTGTGGTGTAGGCCGGCAGCTGCAGCTCTGATTCAATCCCTAACCTGGGAATTTCCATATGCTGCAGGTACAGCCCTAAAGAAGGAAAAAAAACCAAAACCAAAAAACAAACAAACAAAAAACACCTCAACTACAAGATAGAATACTTGCAAAGCACTGCCTGAAAATCATCTGTTCTTCACCGTAGCTTATATTTGATCCTAGAACCAAGACAGTTCACTGGACAGAGGGGTATTTCCCCCCTCCCATTTTGGCAGGAGGCCAATGGGCTGCACTGAAGAACATTAACACACCCGGTAGAGGTCACATAAACTCGGCCTGTGTGACATTAGGGAGGAGGCTGGGCCATCCACCAGTGTACCTTTATGAAGACCTACAGCAGAACTTTTGTCTCTGGACTTGGTGCAGAACAGCTATTCTGAAGCACCCTGTTCATCTGGCAGCAGTAGGCTCTGCCCGCCCCTTCCTCCTTCCACCTCCAGTTTGCAGCATTCCCAGGTCCACTTAGGGCCTGTGGTGTGAACTGTTCTGCACTGGCCTGACTCTGGCTTGATTAACTTTTCCCTTCTTTCCTTTTTTTTCTCCATTTATAATACAAGAATAATAAATGATTCCAACAAATGAACAAACATTTCGGCACATCATTTCCTATCCTTTCGCTGGTATCTAAGGAGGACTTTTAAACAATGAATATTATTTTTAAAAAACAGATGATTGAAATATGATCTGTTGATAGGATTTTTGGAGGAAAACTAAAGTAACCTCCTATTTCATGTCACATAGTATCTGAAGTCCAGGCCTTTGAGCAGGGCACCCCTCAGGGCCATAGCTATTCAGGGGGGTTGCATTGTTTGGAAACGCCAGTTATAATAATGACCCTAATGAAGTTATGCTGATGATTCGGTCAATAATACAGCTCCCTGTTGTTTCGGATTCAAGAACTGCTTCTGTGATTTAGCCTGTTACAGATGCAGGTGCTCCTTGAGGAGAGCACCATTTCTCCAGGTGAGCTAGAACGCCCATGACTGTTCCAGCGCTTTTATGTTTCACTGGCTTATCTGCCCCTTGATAATGGAGGCCTTATTTACTATTCATTATAATCACATAAAAATCCTTCTCCAAAGCTGCTCGGTTTTTTTTCTTTACCCCCTAAGGCACCTATGAAAGAGGCACCCTCCCCCATTTTCATAAACAGCATGCAGTGCGGAGAAAAGTGGGGAAAGAAGAGCCCGCTTCATGTCTCTTAAGGAATGCAAATTTTCAACAAATAGTAGATGGCTTCATTTTATAAAGTTAAACACGATAGAAACCGAGATCACTCCATGTTAATTTCACGGATAGTGATTTTGCTGCCACATTCGGAATTATGACATTTGTAGTGGCCGCTGACAAGGGTAAGCCAGGCTTTGGGTTGGGAACCTTGTTTAACGCTAGTTACAAGCATCTCCACGCTTGCTGAGGCTGTTCTGAAAAATACGTGGGAAGCACATTCTTGTCCCATTTTAGTACCTAGCTTGGGTCATTTTATTGCTGTTGCTTAAGAATGATAGTCCCTTTATTCCCTTTTTTGCAGCCAATGTCTACTGATTAAAAACCACATTACAGGCCAATAGTGGGTATAAATTCAAGTACAGAGAAGAGAAAGAGAAATTTCCATGAGAAACAAGTACAGGCAGATAAGCAATGGGATCCTGCTGTACAGCACAGGGAACTAACTATATCCAATCCCTTGTGATAGAACATGTTGGAAGATAATGTATATATGTGTATGACTGGGTCGCTTTGCTGTACAGCAGAATTTGATAGAACATTGTAAATCAACTATAATGAAAAATTTAAAAAAAAAGAACAAGTACAGGCAGATCTTAGAGATCTTTTGGGCTGTTTCAGGTAACCATTAAGAAAGCGAATACCGCAATAAAGCGAGTCCTATGAATGTTCCGGTTCCCAGGGCACATAAAAGTTATGTTTACATTATACTGCAATCTATTAGGCATGCAATAGCATCGTGCCTAAAAAACAAAGCACATACCTTAATTAAAAACACTTTATTCCTAAAAATGCTAATCATCTGAGCCTTCAGGGGGTCATAGTCTTTCTGCTGGTGGAGGGTTTGAAATATTTTGAGAATTACCGAAATGTGACAAAGAGACACGAAGTGAGCAAATACAGTTGGAAAAATGGCACCAATACACTTGACTGACACAGGGTTGCCACAGACCTTCAATGTGCAAAAAGTACAATATCTGTGAAGCACAAGAATGTACAAGAAAATGAAGTATGCCTCTAGGCGATAAAGTAAAGATACCATTAAATATATTAGGATAAATACTTGCCCCAATAATTAGATGAACATGACCCAGTTAAGAGAACAGAAATCTGCAGTCTAGTTTTAATTCACTGTTTTCAAAGACTTGTAATATCCAGAAACAATGCAAATCATATCTCAAATTAACAGATGACAAAGGAAAATATAAAACAGTCACCCTGGAAAATAGAGGAATATGAAGTTAATCCCAACTAAGAAGAATCTTAAATCTAATGTCATTTCCCCTAATAGCAACCATTCTAAGAGTATTGGACTAACCTTTTTTTCTTTCTTTTTGCATTGAGGTTTTTGAAAATTAAAACCCCTACTTGTACGGTACTGGACAATACTAATTTTTTTTTTTAGTCTTATTTAATCTTTACAAAAACCAAGTAGGAAGAGTACTTATTATTCTCATTTTTAAAAATAAGGAAACAGGCTCAGAATGACCAAATGATTTGCCCAAAGCCACGCAACTCGACTGTGATGGAAGGGGCCTGACTCCCAAGTCATCTGACCGAAAGTAAAGTTCTATTTCTATTTGGCCATTAGAGCTGCAATTTTTCTTTTCATTTGATTCACTCCCTGTGGAATGCTAATGCGCCTGGGGAAAAATCCACTCTACTCAAAGGTTGTTTCTCTGACATTTTTTTTTCCCCTAAACAAAACCAAGAGTAATGCCTGAGTTTATTTAATAACGAAACCATTGCCCATTTCCGTGCAAGACAAAACAGCCACCTACCCTTTTACGGAGTTTTTCTGCAGCATCAAGTTCAGCTTTAATGGTCTTATCAAATTTATTTAATAGTTTAGGCTTCTTTTTCTTAACTGAAAGAAAAAGAGGTTTTAAATTTTATTCTTTTGTCTAGAAATGGTTATAAGAATAGTAATTTACGAAAGTAGTAAGAAACCCAACATAGGTCTCGAGCCTATAACTGGAGGAGCAAGTACACTCCTGGCTCACCTTCCCACATGGCTCCCCCCACCCCAATATGACCCAGTCAGAAACTGCATCCACCCCCAGTATGACCCAGTCAGAAACTGTGCCCCTACCCCCAATATGATCCAGTCAGAAACTGCACCCCCGCCCCCAGAGTGACCCAGTCAGTAAATGCCCTTTTCCTCATAGGCTCAAAGTTTTCTTGGGAGACTGGGTGGGTGCTGGGATCCTTAAACTCTCAGTAACCTAATTTCTCGAATGAAAATGGTAGGTGGTTCCTCACGCTTATGTTCAGCTCCTTGACTAAACCCCAAAGCTGCTGATTCCCATCTCTGAACACACCTACAATAAAAGGAGGAAGCTACTCCCAAGAAACTCATGTGAGCAGGATTTCTTAGTCCTTGTCTAGGACTCAAGGCGCTGCTGTTGCATCATGGACTTAAATTCTAGCACATTCCACACTTTAGCCAGAAGGGACCACCCCACGTTTTCCTAATAAGCTTTGTGCCATTTCTGAGGCTATGTTCTCCAAGGAAATTGGCTTATTCCTTATCAGTTGAAAATACGCCCTTCCTTCAACCACCAGCTCACAACCACACTCACTCCTCACATCATTCACACAAGTGCTCTGCTTTCTCTCCCTCTCTCTCTGCCACACTGAAGTCCACAACACCACGCATACATCTTTTTCTGTGGTTCTTCCCCCTTAGACTTATCATAATCATTTGTGTACTTATCTTGGTCCTTTTCCAAACCATTAGCCCCTGCAGAGGGGCACTGTGTCCTAGATGCAAATATCCTCAGGCTTACTCAGTATCAAGTGGTACCCAGCAGGTGAGGGGCAGGCCTGCTGGTCCATATCCCACAGAGCCTGTGGAGTGGATGGATGCAGACAGACACCCAGTGCTCGGGGATGCCCAGAGCAAATCATCCTATTTCAGGGCTCAGAGGTATGACAAGGTGGAACCGTAAGCCAGATGTTTCAGGTAGAGAGATGCGAGAACAGTCAGAGAACTTCCTCGATGTTCTGACATGAGACCGACACGGTCATTCCCTTCTGCTCTATTCTGTGATGAAGGAGGAGGGGCTCTCTTGCTAAGGTCCCTGTCCTCCGCACACACACCTGCCCTCTGCCCCCTCTAGCTCTCTGAAGGTCTCCCAGCCCCCCTGGCTCTCCTCTGAGCCTCTGTCCACATTTCACAGTGCTGGTCTCTGCCATCCTAAAGCCAACCAACCAATCAGGACAAAATGAGCCCCCTCTCCCCTACTCATCCTCTCTTCCCCGCCCTCTCCTGGCTCCCTCTCCACCCACAGAATTCACTTCCTCACCTGCGCCAGGGGCAAAAGCCAGTCTTCTGGAAGGAAGGAGGCTCAGTGGTTAAGAGTCAGATGGCAGGGGCCTGAGTTCCAGCTCTGTGACCTGAGCCAAACTGGTGCCAGACTTTTCCAACGCTCATTTCCCTAATCTATCACAGGCGGATAGTCTTCTCAAGAATTAAATCAGTACTGCACGTGGGCAACTGGCAGAGCGTTAAGCATACATACAATAGTGTTAAGCATCTGAGAGCTGACAATGTGTGGGCTGTCTTTCTCTACAAGGTCCCTTGTCGCTTCTTCTCCCATCCCACCTGGCCCACTGCAGCATCGGACACAATGGACTTCTCTCTCCTTCCCAAAAGGACCCCCCTCCTGGACTGCCGTGTGGCTGGCTCTCCTGGTTCTCCTTCCAGTCTCCTGCCCTCTGCTGGGCTGCATCATATCGTACTCTTCAGGGTCGTCTTCAGCCTCTAAAGGGCTTCCAAACTGAGATACATATTAACTAGTTAATTTTCTCTTGCCACACAAAAATCATAAACCCAGGTGCCTATGGACACAGAATATTCAAGCTCGGATCAGAAATGAACTTCGCTGTGGCTCACAAATCTATTCTCTCAGATGTGCCCTATTTCAGAGGGTGGTACCATATACATCTCTTTCCAAATGACAAACCTGGTTAGAGAAGGCAAGTACGACAGGGCAAAGAAGGAGCAGGAGGAGCAGACTCCTCTTTGTTCAGCACACACCGTGTGCCAGTCTCCAGGCCAGAGCCTTTACACGTCTCCTTTAATCCTTGCAACCTCCCGGATGTGGGGAACTGAACATCACCCAAGTAGCCACTGAGGTTGCAGCACCTCCCTTGGTACCTCCCGTGTTTGCAGTTAAAGTTACCATGAGATGTAGTTACAAAGAAAAACAAAACAAAACTATTGGCAGCTCAGGACATCCAGAACAGTCAACAGTAAATATGTCTGTTAAATAGTCATACCGTACTTAGTGCCAAAATATTTCAATATCATCCCCAAAATAGAATATGAAAATCTCAACGCCTTTGTTGCCGAGAGAAATAACTTTGCCTCATCTTTTCATATACCTTCCTCTTGAATAGCTGCTAATATGGCTCATCTTTTTGAAATTCAAGTTTTGTCCTATCATGACGACTTTTATTTTTAAGTGTATAAAAAGCCTAAGGCAATGTTCTCAATTGTGAAAACAGAGAGAACTCTTCCTTCTTCATCTGGGGAAGCACGTGGTCTTGCTATAGAAACAGCAATGGCTTCTCGGGGTTGCTGATGAGAAGGGGTGAAGTCACTCAGGCACTTTGGGCCTCAGTTTTTTGTCTACAAATGAGTGGCTTGGGCCAGTTCTCCTAAGATCTCTTTGAACAAATCCTCTGCTTCTAATTTTCAGTTGATTTACATCATGTTAATGTCTTTTTAAACTAGACCCAGAAGTACTCACGTGGGTTGTTATTTTTGTTGTTGTTGTTGTTTTATTCTTATACCCACAGCAGTGGCATATGGAAGTTTCCAAGCCAGGGACGGAATCCAAGCCTCGGTTTTGACCTATGCTGCAGCTGCAGCAATGTGGGATCCTTTAACCCACTGCACCAGCCAGCCAAGGATTGAACTTGTGCCTCCGAAGTGACTCGAGCTACTACAGTCAGATTTTTAACTCACTGCACTGCAGTGGGAACTCCATTTGTTAATTTTGTTGAATTTGGATTTTTTTTTTTTTTTTATGTCTTTTTCTAGGGCCGCACCTGCGGCATATGGAGGTTCCCAGGCTAGGGGCCCAATTGGAGCTGTAGCTGCTGGCCTATGCCACAGCCACAGCAATGCAGGATCCGAGCCACATCTGTGACCTACACCACAGCTCACAGCAACGTCGAATCCTTAACCCACTGAGCAAGGCCAGGGATCGACCCCGCAACCTCATGGTTCCTAGTCGTATTCGTTAACCACTGAGCCACCACGGGAACTTTGAACTTGGATTTTTAAAAATGGTTTAGGAAGAAGCTGTCTATGTTTTATAAACTTTATAATTTGGGGGAAGGGGGGCAGTTAGTGCCATTACAAGCGTTTTACCCTTTTCCAAAACCACAAAGAAGGGAAAACAGCAACCAGTTACATTTCAAATCCTGACCTCCCGTGCCATGGTTGAAACATTAACAGCAAATGAAATGGAAAAGAAGGAAAATAAAAGAACAATTAAAGCCATGAAAAAAGAGGAACACTACACACATCAATTACATAACAATTAAATGTTGACTCCCTTTCATCTCCACTTGGTCCACAGAAGAAAATGTTTTCAGACTACGGCACATGAGAAGAAGCTGATCACCAATAAAGACAGATTTGGAATCTTCACGTGACTCCATGTCCTTGACCCGCTCCACTGACAAGCGAAGGAAGTGGCAATGACTGCCATAAGGTTGACAGAAAAGCAATTTTCCCGACCCGTCTCCCCGCAGCCAGGCTGTCCCCTCTCTACATTGTCCGCAGGATCTTCCTAAATATATAAAATAAACCACGGATCCTCCAAACCTATAAAATAAAAACTAAACTCCTTAAAGTACCAGCCTAGGAATCCTGTTCCTAGTTATCTGCCCAAGAGGAATGAGGACACAGGTCACCCCAAGACCTGTATGCACATAGTCACTGCAGCCCCAAAACAGCCCAAAGCAAGAAAAATTCCAAATGGCCATCAGGTGGTGAACAGACATACAATATGAACACAGGCAACCACATGGGTACATCTCAGATGCATCACAAGTGACAGAGGCCAAATTCAAAAGGCCACCAACTGGACAATTCCCTTTACATAGCATTTTATTTTATTTTTTTTTATTTTTGTCTTTTTGCCATTTCTAGGGCCGCTCATGCGGCATATGGAGGTTCCCAGGCTAGGCGTCTAATCGGAGCTGTAGCCACCAGCCTACGCCAGAGCCACAGTAACGCAGGATCCAAGCCGTGTCTGCGACCTACACCACAGTTCACGGCAATGCCGGATCCTTAACCCACTGAGCAAGGCCAGGGATCGAACCTGCAACCTCATGGTTCCTAGTCAGATTCGTTAACCACTGAGCCATGACGGGAACTCCTACATAGCATTTTAGCCCGGGGAACTTGCATTTCCTGCAGGTGTGGCCATAAAAAGAAGAAAAAATTAAATCTGATTTTGAGCTCTCCCTGCCAACCATGAACCCATCAGGAGGTAATTTGATCTTATTCAAATTCAACCATGCTGAAGATGCTCCCTCCTGCAAAAATAAGAAAAAAGGAATAAAAATGCTCTTCTAGCCTCAACTATGCCCTTGATCACGTCTATGCAGTTGCCTTATTTAATATCCCAGCCACCTTCTCTGCTTCTGGCTCTGTCTCTTCTTATCATTCATTCAACCCTCCAAGCAACATACTTTTTATTTTTATTTTTATTTATTTATTTATTTATTTTCTAGGGCTGCTCCTGCAGCATATGGAGGTTCCCAGGCTAGGGGTCTAATCGGAGCTGTAGCCGCAGGCCTACACCACAGCTCACAGCAACACGGGATCCTTAACCCACTGAGCAATGCCAGGGATGGAACCCAAAACCTCATGGTTCTTAGTTGGATTCATTAACCACTGAGCCACGACGGGAACTCCTACTTTTTATTTTTCTTTAAAAGTTTCTGCTGACTCTTAAAGTACAGTGGGCCACTGCTGTTCTTTAGTGTGTGGCTCTGTAAGCAGCGGTAGGGGCCCCAGGACTTAGGATTGAGACCAGCCTTGTTCACTGGTTCATTCTTTTCATCAACTACTGGCTGAAATGCCACTGTGTTCTAAGGATTGTGCTAAGTGCTCGGAATTCAAAAGAACCTTCCTCAAGGAGGCTACAGTCTTACTGAGGAGAAAGCTCTAAGTGGATAATGAATCTTTACGGGAATGAGAGCAATTCTAAGGGTGGGTCAGGAGTGGTGCTACTCTTTTTGGGAAGGGGGAGGGAAAGCTTCAGAGGAAACTTAGAATTTAAGTGTGTGTGTGTGTGTGTGTATATATATATATATATATATATATATCCAGGCAGAAGGAGCATTCTGAGCAGAGGAAAGAATATTTATTTTGTAATTTGGTCACAAGATTAGGAAATTGGATTTTCACCATTAGTCACTTTCTTTCTTTCTCTCTTTTTCTTTCTTTCTTTCTTTCTTTCTTTCTTTCTTTCTTTCTTTCTTTCTTTCTTTCTTTCTTTCTCTTTCTTCCTTCCTTCCTTCCTTTTTTTTTTTTTTGTCTTTTTAGGGCTGCACTCATGGCATATGGAGAGTCTCAGGCTAGGGGTCCAATCAGAGCTGTAGCTGCCAGCCTACGCCACAGCCATAGCAATGCAGGATCCAAGCCACGTCTGTGACCTACACTACAGCTCACGGCAACACTGGATCATTAACCCACTGAGCAAGACCAGGAATCGAACCTGCATCCTCACGGATCCTAGTCGGATTCGTTTCCACTAAGCCATGATGGGAACTCCAATTAGCTATTTTTCTTGTAAGTCAAAGGCTAAAAGTCTTCTCCTGCTTGGATGCTAGAGTTTGGTACAATATATATGAATACTCTTGTTATGGGAACCCGGACTTTGCAGAATTTTGGAACGCTCATGGTGGAGATATTGCTCAGGGACTCTGGGCACTGACCTACCTTCTCACCACATCTGAGGATGTGGCCTTCATGACACCGTGTCTGCTCCAAGAGCCAGAAGGAGTAGGAAATGCACATTCAGGGCATTTCAGTTTTGTAGAGAGAGGATGTACACCCCAACTATAGGAGGCGGCACAGCAAGAATTGGGCATTTGCAAACATGCGAGACAGAAAGCAGACAGCTGTAGCCCCCTCACCCCACCCAGACGCCAGATTCGAGATGCCTATGCTGAGGGCCAGAGCATCTGCTCTGCCCGGGGCTGCCATCTGCTCCTGATACAATATTGTAGGGCTGATGAAAGACCTTAATTTAACTTTACTCTGAGAAAGAGTGAGCAAATGGGAACTTTTCCCACCAATTCAAAACCTATCTGAAATGCAGTATTTTTTTTTTTTTTTTTTTTTTTTTTTTTTTTTTTTTTTTTTTTTTTTTTTGCTTTTTAGAGCCGAATCCATGGTATGTGGAGGTTCCCAGGCTAGGGGTGGAATGGGAGCTGCAGCTGCTTGCTGTCCCACACCAGAGCCACAGCAACATCATATCTGAGCCTCATCTTCGACCGACACCACAGCTCACAGCAACACGGGAGCCTTAACCCACTAAGCAGGTCCAGGCATCCAACCCACATCATCACAGACACTAGTCAGATTCATTTCCACTGCGCCACAATGGGAACTCCCCTGAAACGCAGTATTTAATCAAGGAAAATCTGTACATCCTGAAATAACTCTTTCACAGTGGTTTCCTGGAACCGGCTTTACTGCTTTTCACAAACTGGCTCCTGGTCTCCCTACCCTCACCTCCTGTCACTTGCTGTAAAGCAGATTATGCCCCCTTTACACAGACTCTCAAGTCTCCTATGAGCTGCCAGGACTCTTCTCTTGTGGTTCTTTTTTTTTGCCTGAGAATACTCTATTTCAATTTTTGAACCCTAATTTAAATGAGACCATTCCCACTCTCAAGTCATCTAAAGACATCTTCATGAAAAAACAAAAAACAAAAACAAAAACCAAAAAACAAAACCCTTTCTTTTCTGTGCTCATATAACACTTCCTAGAAACAGTAAAGTTTCAGGCTGTGTTTAAGTTGGCCAGATGGTTACATATGTCCACTCGCCTCCCCCCTCCCCCCCGCCCCCGCCCCCAGCATCTTGCTGAGTTGTTAATTTTGTGAGGAAAGAACTGTCTGCCTCATAATTTATTTCCAGCACAGCACATAACCCATCCCATAAAGTCTGCAATAAATGTTTCTGAACATATATAAATACATGTAAGCACGAACGGATCAGGATGTTCCATGAAATCTTGCCATTTGCAACAATGTGGAGGGACCTAGAAGGTATTATGCTGAGTGACAAATGCTGTGTGATTTCAGTCATATGTGGAATCTAAAAAACAAAACAAATGGGCAAACAAAACAAGGCAGAAATAGACTCAGATATACAGGAAACAAAATGATGGTTGCTGGGGAGAGGTGGGTGGTAGGTTGGGTGAAATAGGAGGAGAGGATTAGGAGGACAAACTTTCATCTACAAAATAAATAACAGGGATGCCATGTACACATAGGGTGATACTGCAACAACTTTGGTGACAGATAGTAACGATATATTGTGGTGATCATTTTATAAAGTATAAAAAACATCGAATCACCATGTTGGACACCTGAAAGTAATATTACATGTGTATTTTAACTCAATTAAAAAAAAAAAAGATACTCTAGAAGAGGACAGGACGATGACAATTTATAACTTAGGCATATCAGCCATTTAAAAAACAACCTGAAAATTGTTAAAGAACCAAGATAGGGGATGAATTGAGAATGAGAGTACCTTGCTTTATAAAGAAAGTCTAGTCCAAAAAGTGTCAATGGCCAGCAACAGAGGCGACGGAGGAAGACAAGAGAAAACACAAGAAAACACTAGGTACGTGAGAGATAATCCCCACTGAAGATTTTATAGAGAGCAGCAATATTTCTTTCTTTCTTTTTTAAAATTTATTTATTTAAATGATTTTTATTTTTTCCATTATAGCTGGTTTACAGTGTTTAATTAATTAATTAATTAATTAAAATTATTTTTATTTTTTCCATTATGGCTGAATATGTATTTCTTATTCCATTCTTGTTTTTCCATATATTTAGCAACTTAGAACACAAATGGCAGAATACTGGATACAACTAACCAGTAAGTTCTTGGACTGCAAAGTCCAGTTCACTTTAGTAAACATAAAAAATTCACCAAGCAGCTTGCTTTTATGTTCTGAATCAGTGCCTAATGCCTTATCAAATTACTTGCTGATAATAATTGTTGACATCCATTGATCACTTACTCTGCTGAACATGTTTACCTCATCCAGGCTGCACAAATTGTCAGGAGCCAAGACTGGAGTTGGGGCTGTCTTGACTCCAATGTCTATGCTTTGACCATTTTGCTGTATACCTGGCATCTGGCCAAGAAGTTAAGAAATCAGGGTGTCCCTACGGGCTTGGAAAGTGATGACAGAGTGGAATTAAGTATTAGTCTAAGTATTTTTCGGTATGAGGAAGTAGCTGAACTTTGGACTACTTCTCTCAGAGGATAAAGGTAGTTAAATAATCACAGTGAGTTTCTGTCCTTTTGTGTCTCAAAGACCCAATGGCTACACATTACACAGATGCCTGACTTAGTGGGAAGGTCACAGGCCATGGAGTCTGGTAGCCAGAGTGTGAGCCTCAGTTCTGCCTGTCTCAGGTGATTGGCTTAATATCACATCCATGAAATGGGAATCATGTCTGACTGCCACCTACCAACCATAAGGGAGCATAAAACATTGTATAAATGTTAGTCATGACTTTAATCTATAATGCCTTATTTTCACTTACTTTAAAATTCTGCTCTTTAATTAAATGGGAGATGTCTATGTTCTACCTTATTAGTAAATGTTTGAGCAATTAATTTTTTTTTTTTTAAGATACTACATATGCTTTGCTTTACAGTCAAACATTTCCCTGGCAGAGATTTTGGGAAACCAATAACTTTGTCTAACTAGCCCTACATCCAGTTTGTTTTTCCTGGCTCAACAAAGGACCAAGGGGCCATGGGGCCCCATTGTGCACCCCTGTTCCCTAAACCCTAAACCCTACTATGTGTGTTTTCAAGCAGAAATACATAAAATATGAAGGGCTGCTTTTTGTTATAGGTATCCAAAGGTGGAATTGGATGAGAAATAGTCTAAAAAGCAAAATGATTTAAGGGAAGGAAATGTAAGACCAGAGTAAGACCCTGAAGAAAAATTTGCTCTACATCCGAGGTGCAGCCTTAAGCTGAAATAATTACATAATGCTTTATTGCAATATTATTCATGTTAATTAGCAGTTAACCCAAGACAGACCCCCCCACTACTTATTTTAATCTTCCTATGTTAGATTTGGAAGTTGATTTTGCTTTGCTTTTTAAAATCAGTGATGGATTTCAAAATAAGATAAAAATCTGTATACCAAATTTGTCTGGCGGTAAGAACTATACATTAAGGCAAATGATTAAAAAAAAAGAAGAGAACAGTGGAGCAAAACAGTCAGGATTTCAAGAATCCAGTACTAGGGTTTTTGATGAAGTTCCTCCTGCTGGGTACAGGGAAAGAAGCCCACATCCGTCAGAGCTCCTCCAAGGCATAGGCAGGGGATTTGGGCAGGAACCTTGAGTTCCTTTCTCTTTCATTTAAAAGTAGGACTTGTGTAAGGTATTCTATTGCTGCCTCACCCTGGGGTCTGAAATAAATCTGCTTTCCCATTGAGAGAGGGTCATGTTAGTGGCTATCGAGAAACCCAATCAGCAGACAGCCATGGAAGTGCTGCTGGCAGGAGTCTTTGTATTATCACTGTGGAAAAGGAAAATTAATGTGTTTGATCCAAAAAGAACCCCTTCGGAGCCCCCTTTCCCTACCGTCTACCTTGTAGGTACCCCATCGAGGGAGAAGAGGCAAATCTGGGCAGCTCAGGGAAGACTGTCTTACCTGCCAGGCTTTACTGCAGGTTGGAGGGAAGGGGGGAGATGAACCCTTCCCTTGCCTCCTACAGCTAATGGACTTTAGTTTTCCTAAGAATTAAATATCACCTACCTGCCAGCAAAGCTTAAATTGAACGGTTAACAGAATTGTTTTTCAGCTGAGAGACACTCAGTACTACAACATAGTAAACATTAGATAAAGGGCAATTGTTTTCATCTTCCCCCTCTATTGAAATAATGTGAGAATCAGTTGGGAGCAGTCAATGGATCCAGCAGGTATTCCAGTTTATTAAATGTAGTCTGCTGTCTCCCCATAGGGTTATTTTAATAAATTATACATCACTCCCCTTATAAAGTAATAATCCTTTAACAAATGTGACCCCATAGGTTAAATTAGAAATTTCAGAGACACTAAGTGATGTATTTTCTATACATAAGAGAAACCTGTTCAGGACCAAGGCTGTCCACAGGCTGCTTCATACATTAGAAATTCCATCTCCATGTTCACTCTTCCATGTGAGAATAGCCACCCCCCACACACACTTTATTTAGCTGCAATTATAACAATCTTTTTTTTCTTTTTTTTTTTTGTCTTTTGTTGTTGTTGTTGCTGTTGTTGCTATTTCTTGGGCCGTTCCCACGGCATATGGAGGTTCCCAGGCTAGGGGTCCAATCGGAGCTGTAGCCACCGGCCTACGCCAGAGCCACAGCAACACGGGATCCGAGCCGTGTCTGCAACCTACACCACAGCTCACGGCAACGCCGGATTGTTAACCCACTGAGCAAGGGCAGGGACCGAACCCGCAACCTCATGGTTCCTAGTCGGATTCGTTAACCACTGCGCCACAACGGGAACTCCAATTATAACAATCTTGATCTTCAGGTTCTAGAGGCTAGCTCCTTTAACTTATTTACAAATAAATCAGAAAGAGGAAGTGAGGGTTGCTTGAATAAGCAGCCGGAAGTAGAGGCCAACAGACTACAGTAAGAAAGACAGAAACACCACCAGAAATAAAATCCAGCTCAAAAAGCATTGCAGTATGGGTCAGACTGCAAAGAGGTAAACAGGGCTATGTACTTCAATAGCCCCAAGAGGTATCACTGAACAAGAACCAATGTTCATTACAATGGGCATGATAGTCTCCAATCACCAAAGAAAGTTAAATTGTGTGCAGCATACAATTTAAAGAGGCAGAGAGGCATAAAAAGCATTTTAGAAAAGTATCAAAAAAAAGAAGTATCTACCAAATTTTGTTAATTTTGTTTAAATGGTGCTTAAAGGGATTTAAAGTCATCTTTAGATACATGTTTCTATGAAATACTGGGAAGGAATGTCAAATAAAACATTTTCTATGAAATTCCTGGTTAGGAGTGTCAAATAAAACAATAATTTTCAAGCCTGCCTGCACAGTACCACCAGGGGAACTGGAAACAAAATACACATTCCCAAACACCATCAAATAAAAATGATGAAGGGAGTGGGAGGAAGCAACAAGAACCTCTACTAAAAAAAAAAAAAAAAAAAAAAAAAAAAAAGTGTATGTAACTCCACTCTGTAACATCTCAGGTATACCTAAAGATCAATATGAGATGTAAGTGAATAATATAGGTATTCACTTATTTAAGCTTAAATGTCTAGCACTACTTTAAATTTTATTTGATTGTTTAGGTATTGACAAGGATCTATATGTTTGATGGGTGTTTGCCAGCACTGATATCAACTGGTCTTGATTATTATATCTTTTAAGACAGAAGTTACATCGAGCTCATGTATTTTTAGACAATATAAAAGACTTCACCAAACCCAAGTGGAAATCTTTCAATATAATTTGATCACTGCAGTGAGAGAAATCCCAAGAGTATCTTTGGAGTTTCTCCCTGTGTGACAAAAAATGAAAACCTGATATTATAGAATATACTAGTCTTCGTTTATGGGAGAGGTAGTAGACAGACTAAGATGGCTACACTTTCAACAAGCAACCAAACTATAAAGATCTGGATCTCAGAGAAATGAGAAATAGTTGTGTTTACTCAGGCAACAGCAGGATGATAGAGTGACAAACAATTTCTGATATTTTAACAAGTAGAAATGGCTAGCCTTTCATACAGACAAGTGTGAATAAGGCTCAGGAACAGAGACATAAACTTTTAATTCAATATGCAGAAAAATAAAGCCATTGTCTTTCTGAAAGAGATGTAGCAGAACTAACAATAAAGAAGAAAGGGATGCTATTTTCAAATAGTAAGGTTAAGAACATACTTTCCAAAAAAAAAAAAAATCAAATTTCTAAAAATTTCTGTATCATATATGAAACAGTGGTTTTCAAGACACTGTACATTAGATAATGAAAGGCAGTGACCCCTGAGAGACAGGAATTAATTTTTTTTAAAACCAGTGATAGGAAGAGAATTCTAAAGGTAAACAGAATAGACATGTAAAATACAGAGAAACAAAAATAAGAATAATAGATATATTATTAGGAAAAAATGAAAGGGAGAAGAGAGTATAGCAATATTATTAAAGAAAGAACAGAAAAAAAAAATGTCAACTGAGAATTCTATACCCAGCAAAAATATCTCTCAAAACAAAGGCTTTTTCAGATATACAAAAGCTGAAAGAATTCATCACCAACTGGTGTGCACTATGAGATAGGTTAAACAACACCCTTCAGGCAGAAGAAAAATGATAACTGGTGGGGAATATGGATCTACACACAAAAAGATGAAAGGACTGGAAGTGGTTAATATAAGTCTTCTCCCTTATTATTTAAAATTCTTCAAAGGTTAAGTTTATTAAAATAAAATAATAGTTTAAACAAAAATAAAAACCATGAAGTGTAGAGTTTAGAGCACATGTAAAAATAAAATGTATGTGAGCAATAGCACAAACTCGGAGGGGAGAAGGAAGTATACCATTGTAAGGTTCCAGACAATGTATGTCAAATAGTATAATCTCACTTGAAGGTAGACTGAAATGAGTTAAGAATATATTCCAGAAACACTAAAGCAATCAGTAAAGTAAGAGAACAAAGAGTTATAGCTAATAACCCAATAAAGGAGATAAAATGGAACCATGAAAATTACTTGATTACTCCAAAAGAAGGCAGAGAAAGGGGAAGAAAAAAAAATGGAACAAAGAAGAGACATGACAAAGGTTATTTCATAATAACAAAGGAGTCAATTCACTAGGAGAACATAATAATCTAAATGTTTATACATCTAGTAACCAAGCTTCAAAATGCATGAATCAAAACCTGACAGAGCTGCAAAGAAAATAGAAAAATCTGTAAATCCGGCAAAGATTTTGATACTGCTCATTCAACAACTGGTAGAAAAAGTAGAGAGAATACCAGAAAGGATAAGGACGATTTGAGTAAGACATTTCTAGCATGCTCCCTCAACAACACTGAAACATACATGTTTGCAAGTGCATATGTAATATTTCCCAAGCTTTCATCTTAAAAATTTAAGAAGTTCCCATTGTTGTGTAGCAGAAATTAATCCAACTAGTATCCATGAGAATGCAGGTTCAATCCCTGGCCTCACTCAGTGGTTTAAGGATCCGGCGTTGCCATGAGCTGTGGTGTAGTTCACAGATGCGGCTCAGATCCTGCCTTGCTGTGCTGTGGTGAAGGCCCCACAGCTGCAGCTCCAATTCAGCTCCTAGTATGGGAACTTCCATATGCCATGGGTGCGGCCCTAAAAAGAAAAAAAAAAAAAAATTAAAAAACAAAGAGCAACTTAAACCTAAAGCAGTACAAGAAAGCAGACAATAAAGATCAGAACAAATATCGATAGCTTAGAAAATGGAAAAATAACAAGGTCAATAAAATTAAATCTGATTTTGAGAAAAGATAAGCAATATGATAAAACCCCAGCTAGGCTAATCAGGAAAAAGGAAGATATAAATAACCAATATCGGGAATGAGTCAAGTAATGTAGAATCATTATAGAATCTACAATTATTGAGAGGATAATAGAATATTATGAGCAATGCTATGCCAATGAATTCAACAAATTAGATGAAGCAGACACAAACTACCAGGTTACTCAAGAAGAAATAAATAACCTGAATATCCTACACCAATGAAGGAAATTGGATATGCAATTTAAAATGATAGCACAAAGCAAACTCTAGGCCCAGTCATTTCACAGGTAAGTTCCACCAAACATTTAAGGAAGAAATAATACATAATACATAAATTATTATTATTTTTTTTCTTTTTAGGGCCACATTTGCAGCACATGGAAATTCCAGGCTAGGGATCAAATTGGACCTGCAGCAGCAGGCATACACCACAGCTACAGCGGCACCAGATCTAAGCTGCATCTGCAGCTTATGCCATAGCTTGTGCAACACTGGATACTTAATCCACTGAGCAAGACCAGGGATCAAACCTGCATCCTCACAGACACCATGTTGGGTTCTTAACCTGCTGAGCCACAACAGGAACTCTCATAACACATAAATTCATGAAGAGGAGTGATTGCTACCCAACTCATTTTGTTAGATCAATATTATTATGAAACCAAAACTAGACAAAGATATTACATGAGAAGAAAATTACAAACTGATTTTCCTCATGAACATAGATGTAAAAAAATTCTACACAAAATTTTAGCAAATTAAACCCAATAACATATACAAAGGATAATGCCTCATGAGGTTTATCTCAGGCATGGACACAGTTGGTTTAATATCTGAAAATCATGTAAATCAATGTAATTTATAATATTAATACAATAAAAATGAAAAAACCATATGATCATTTTATTAGGAAGAAACGATCCCTGACTGAATCTAAAATTCATTCATAATCACAGCTCCCAGCAATGTAGAAATACAAGGAAACTTTCTCAATCTGATAAAGAGCATCTATGAAAAATCTACTGCTAACATCATAGGTAATGGTGAAAGCCTGATTTTTTCCCCCAGTGGTCTGGAACTAGACAAAATTTCTTCCTCTCATAACTTCTGTTTGAAATTCTACTTGAGGTTTTAGCCACTGAATCAAGCAAGAAATAGCACTCTGACTGAAAACAAAATAGAACTGTCTTTATTTAGAGGTAACATAAATATCTTTGTAGAAAATCTGACAAAAAGTAGAGGAAAATTATTGAAATGCCAAAGTCAGTTTAGCAAGACTCCAGGATACAGATCAATATAGACAAATCAATTTTCTTTCTATGTACCAGTAACAAACAAGAGGAAGTTGAAATGATAAAACTAATACCATTACAATTGCATCCCAAAATATGATATACTTAGGAATAAATCTGACAAAAGTTGTAAAAGTCCTATACAAGAGAAACTATAAAACAATGCCAAGAGAAATTTTTTTAAAAACTTAAATGGAGAGACATACCATATTCAGAGATCAGAAGACTCAGTGCAGTAAAAATGTCAATTCACCCCAAAGAAGTACACAGATTATACGCAATCTCAATCAAAATCCCAGGTGGCTTTTTCATTTGGTAGAAATTGACAAACTAATCCTAAAATCCATATGGAAATAAAAATAATCTCTACTCTAACCAAAACAACTATGAAAAAGAAATTTGAAATTCTGTGATTTCCAGGCTTCTTAGAAAGCTAGATTAATCAAGACAGTGTGGTATAGAAATAAACAGATCAATGGGACAAAACAGAGTCCAAAAATAGAGCCACACATATTAGGACATTTTCAATGAAGGTGGAGAGGCAATTTGCTGGGAAAAAATAATCTTTTCAACAAATTATACTGGAATAATTAAGTATCCATATGGTTTTTTAATTTACAATATTATATCAGTTTCAGCTATATAACACAGTGATTTAATATTTTTATAGATTATACTCCATTTAAAGTCATTGCAAAGTAATGTCTATATTTACCTGTGCTGTACAATATATCCTTGTTACTTACTTATTCTACACATAGTAGTTTGTATCTCTTAATCTCATACCTCTATGTGGCTCCTCCCCTCTTCTCTCTCCCCACTGGTAACCACTAGTTTGTTCTTTTTATCTTGGATATCTGTATTTTTAACTCAAAATAGAACACAGACTAAACATAAGACTTTAAACCACAATACTTCTGGAAACAATCATAAGAGAAAATTTTCATGACTCTGAATTAGGCCAAGATCTCTTAGGCATGACCCCAAGAGCACCATCCATAAAAGAACAAGTCCACAAATTAGACTGCATTAAAATAACAAATATTCCCAAGGTGGCGCAGTAGGTTAAGGATCCAGCATCATCTTGGCGGTGGTTTGGGTTTGATCCCAGCCCACTGCAGTGGGTTTAGAATCCAGCGTTGCTGCAGCTGTGGTGTACAGGGCAACTGCAGCTTAGATTTGATCCCTGGCCCAGGAAATTCCACATGCCATGGGCATGGCCACAAAAAATTGTTTAAAATCTTCAAAAGCTACTATTAAGAAAATGAAGACAAGCCAGAGTCTGGAAGAAAGTATCTATCTGCAAGTCATTTATCTGATAAAAATGCTATAAAAAATAACATATAAAGAACTCTCAAAACTCAAAGAATAAAAAGAAAACAACCAAAATTTTAAAAATATGCAAAAGATTAGAACAAACACTTCAGCAATGAAGAGATAAGAATGAGAACTGAGTTCATGAAAAGATGCTCAACATCATTCATCACTAAAAGCACACAAATTAAGAACAAAATGAGATATCATAACCCACCTATTAGAATGGCTAAAATTAAAAAGACTGACCATACGAAGGGTTAGTAAGGATGTGGAAGAACTGGAACTCTTATACATTGCTGCTGAGAATGTAAAATTAAATTGGGAATCCCTTGAAAAACTGAGAATTTCTAAAAAAGTTAAACATACAACTACCCTATGATCTAGCCATTTCACTTGGAGGTGCTCACCCCAGGGAAATGAAAGCAGGTTTCCACACAATTTGTACATAAATCTTCACAGATTTAACTGTAATAGTTAAAGTCTAGAAATAACTCAAATGTCTATCAATGAGGAGGATGGATGAGCAAGCTGTTATATCCATAAAATGGATTTCATTCATCAGTAAAAGGAAATAAATTATCACTACACACCACAAGGATGCGTGTCAAAATAATTGTTGGGTGAAAGAAACCAGACCGAAAAAGGGCACACACGGTGAGATTTCACTTACATAAACTTCTTGGAAATGTAAACTAATGGGTGGGGAGGGGCTTCGGTGCATGCGGAAGGGGGAGCATGTAGGATGAGTGGCAGCAGAGGGAAAACCCAGAAACTTTTGGTGCCACGGGATAGGGTCATAATCTTGATTATGGTGAGGGTTTCCCAGCTCTATACTTGTCCAAACACACCAAATTGTAAGCTTTAGATTAAGTTTATTGCATGTTAACTATCTCAATAAAGCTTTTACAATAAACGTATAAAACATAACCACCCTCCTATAATCATATCTAAAAAATTAACAATAATTCTTGACTCTCATATTGCATTCGCTTTCACTGGAGAGTCCATGGCTACCTTTCCCGAATTATCTTAAAAATTTATATTTTTCACATTTGTTATTCTGATGTGGTCTCCAAACGAGGTACAGAGATGATGACGGGTTTTGTCTCCGACAAATTAGGCAGAACTTCCCACAAAGTCTTGGGCGATGTTAATTGTCCATTAAGAAATACTGAACAGAAGGAGCTGAGATTATTTTAGGACATCCATAACTATTGCCCAGCAGTTCTATTAAAAAAATCAAACCTGGAGTCTGAAAATCTGCTCTGACCTAAATTTCTCCATTGCATTTATTTGGCTGTTAAAAGTTCTTCAGAGGAACGTGTGCATCAGGTTTCTAGCCCTTTTGACAAACATTTATGGAGTGCTGGCTCATGAAGGGGATACAAAAATGAACTGGATATAATCCCGCTAAAGGTTAAATCTTTCTGTGCCCCAGAAACTCCTATGTTGTAACCCAAACCACTCAGGTAACGGTGTTAGGAGGTGGGGCCTTTTGAAGGTGACTGGGTCACAAAGGCTCCAACTCCTGAGTGAGATTAGTGCTTCACAGATGATACTCCAGAGAGCAACCCCAGTCCCTTCCATCAATTAAGGGCACAGCAAGAAAGTACCGTGCAGGAACCAGATTTCTCACCAGATGTCAAATCGTAGGGGCTTTAATCTTGGGCTCTCTCTAGCCTCCAGAACCGGGGAAATAAACTTCTGATAAGCCACCCAGTTTACGGTATTTTTGTTAAGCAGCTCGAGAAGCAAATCTCTATCCTCAAGCAATCGATATTAGAAAATAAAAACAAAGCAAATTAATGACTAGAATAGCATGTTGATAATTATTAGGCAAAACCAGGATTATAAAATTCTTTGGGAACATAAAGAAGCAAGGTGTTCCACTTTGCTTATCCTTGGAACAATAGCATTCCAGGAAGAATTTGGAGTTTAGCTAAGTCTTTTTTTTTTTCTTTCTTTTTTTTTTTTTTCTTTTTAGAACCACATGTGTGGCATATGGAAGTTCCCAGCCCAGGGGTCGAACTGGAGCTGCAGCTGCCAGCCACAGCCACAGCCACAGCAATGCCAGATCAGAGCCGCATCTGCAATCTACACCACAGCTTGCAGCAACGCTGGATCCTTAACCCACTGAGTGAATGCAGGGATCGACCTGCATCCTCATGGATACTAGTTGGGTTTGTAACCCACTGAGCCACACTGGGAACTCCCCTATTTAGCTGAGTCTTGAAGCACCAATCTAACTTGGGCTGAGGCAGGAGCAGAGAAAAATCTTCCGTGGAAAGAGGAATATATGGAGATGGAAACGTGAAAGAGGCGAGTCTGGTGATCTGTGGAAAGTGGTGGAATTTTATAGGGCTGTAGGTCAGGAATAGTGAGTGTCAAGGCTACACTGATGGCTCGGAGTCAGATTATGGAGTTTCCTGAAAAACAGTCTAAGGAATTCGGACTCTATCCCATAGGCAATAGTTCCTGATGGTTTTCATGGACGACCATACATAGCCTGTGTTTTAGGAAGTTTCTCTTATCGTGAATATATATAAATAGAAAGGCAAAGGAGAGAAATGGAAGAGATTGTAGAGAAAAAGAAAACCTCCTGCACTGTTGGTGGGAAAGTAAATTCTCTATGGAGAACAGTATGGAGGTTCCTTAAAGAAGTAAAAACAAGAGTTACTATCTCATCCTGCAATCCCGCTCCTGAGCACCTATCCATAGAAAACTATAATCCAAAAAGACACATGCACCCCGATGGCCAAAGCAGCACTATTTACAACAGCTAAGACATGGAGCAAACTTAATGTCCATTGACAGATAAATGGATACAGAACATGTGGTTCATACATACAATCTATTACTACTCATCCATTAAAAAGAATGAAATAATGCCCTTTGCAGCAATATGGACAGACCTAGAGATAATCCTACTAAGTGAAGTAAGCCAGAAAGAGAAAGACAAATATCACATCACATACACATATACGGAATCTAAAAAAATGATAAAAATGAACTTATTTACAAAACAAAAATAGACCCGCAGACATAGAAAGCAAACTTAACAGTTACCAAAGGGGAAAGTGAGGGGAGGGATAAATTAGGAATTTGGGATTAACACAGACACACCACTATACAGTATAAAATAGATAAACAACAAAGACCTACTGTATAGCACAGAGAATTCTACTCAACATTTTGGAATCAAATTCCTGGCTAAATCAAAGGGTTATAAGATTTGATTGAGGGAAAAAGAAGACTTGAAAATAAAGCCCTTAGAAAGAAGCACATTTGCAAATACCAAAGAAAAAAAGCTGCAATTTCTCACGAGTAAAACTTACATTCAGACAAATCTACCTTCTCTTGAATAAAAACGCATCTATTAATTTCACTGTTTCTAGATGACCATGTTTTTAAACATAATGCATGCTATCACTTGGAGGGAAGGCGGCGACATTCTAAAGCATCGCAAATTACTGTCCATCCAAAAGACAGAAGGATAGGATCTACGATGCGAATCTTTTTATAAATAATGTGCAGTTTATTTTTATGCAATGGGACACCACATGTTTTAGCTTTTAACAGATGGCAAACTCTTTTTACCAGGGTTTTAAACTTGCACACTGGGAATGAAAACTATTTATACAGTAAACACTTTAGCTGATCCTATCTTTGGACACATTTAATTAAAGAACCAGCTACCAATAGCACAATCAAGCGGACACATGGGAGAAGCAAGAACTTGCTTACTTTCTGAATACATTATTGTACTCCAGCAATTTAAAGCACACATGGAAATTAATGGCACGATTGAGTTTTATAATAAATCCCTTAAGCATTTAGCTTTTTTAGTTAGCTGTTTTCCAAAGCGGTGTTAATAAAGCTTTAACACCCGAGGCAGGAGGAAAGCATAACTTACTCTTTAATGAGATGCCACTATGCGCATTCTTCAAGTAGCTCTCAGTATTCTCTGACCTCATTCAGCATGGAGATTTTTATTCTCTACCTATAAACATTTTTTAGAGGAACATCCCTGAAGAACCAGTAGGCTCCTCTTGCACTTAAAACATTAAATATATTGGGATGTCATGAGGATTAAACTTATCGGATTCATCAAGAGCCTCTTGGAAAATGAACATAGAAAATAAACAGTATTAAACAGCATCTGGATTGGAGATTGCATACATTTTACATAAAAAAGTAACTGGAGGGAAAGCAATGATAATGGTTGCTCCTCTCTGGACAGCATGACATCAGTGACAAAGAGTCACCTGACATACCCCAAACTGCAGGAGGGCAGGGAGAATCTTCTCCATACTTTACATGTGGAAAAAGAGAAGTTTTAAGAGGCTAAGAGACTTGTTCAAGTTGGAATTGCAAATAAGAAGCTCAAAGATCAAATGGTAATGAGCAATGATAGAGCCAAGACTAAAACTCTTGGAAAAGGACTCCTTTCACATGCTGCAACAGTTTTCTAGCTCTGATCAAGCAGTTTGATGCTGGTATGAGGGATTTAAATATAGATGAGGAAAATATTCACAAAAAGAAAGGGAAAAAAATGATGGCTACTTTAAAGGCTGATGCAGGCGGAATAATACTCTTATCTCGAAATTTCCTGTAATGTTGTGATCAGCCTCAACCTCCAAACACCGCATCAGCCACATACGTTCATCTAAAAACAAAACCGATCAAACCGGAAACTCAGTCTAAGATGACCAACCAAGAGTGGTAACACGGTGTTTTTCCATCACTCTGGTGCTAGTGCACTAAGCATCTTTGATACTTTTAATCTAGGAGGCAATTTAAGAATATTCCTTTTTTCTTTCTTTCCAACAAGTCTCTTCCCTCGTGTTTTATAATCACAGGGAAACAATCCAGGAAGTACGTTTTTGAGCTATTATCATACCTCTCAGGGGGTAAAAGACAATCTGCCCCCAGCCTCCTTCCTAGCCAGGAACAGGGTATGCAATTAACGGCACAACAACACACGCCCTGCTGGGTCCTCTGCTGCTTGAGTCTCTGTCTACAAGGGCCATGAAAAAATAGACTGCAGAGAAAAGCACATGGGGTTCACGGCAGCAGTTAAAAAGCAAGATGTGGTATGAATCAAAGTGACAAGGCACAGAAATAAAAAGCTCACCCAAGTTCACTGATTTTATGTAGAAGCTATAATTCGCAATTAACGCTACTTCCACCCTATGAGTGGCTGAATGACATTAGTGATGACATCACACATCCAGTGCTATCAATGTACAAAGAAGTCAGTGATCCATGGGGGAGAGGAACAAACTTCAGTGAATCATTAAGATCAAGGCTATTACCCGAAACACACCTTTATCAAACCCTGGCTTTTAGGTACAAGATATCAACAAAAGGCACCATGCAGTATAAATAGATTTCATCTACCTTTATTTCAAGTTTAGTTTTGAGTGTTTCACACAACTTGAGCAGAGTTGATACTGTATAATCATGGGAGCTAACGGACCCTGAAGGTTCCAGATAAAATATATAGTCATAGTCCTAGAAGTAGGCTCTAATTTAATCTACAGGAAAGGACTCAACAAAAGGGACCATCAATGGTACTGAAGAATCAAGGGAGAGAACGTATATAAAAAAAAACACTCTCTATATTTCTAAATTATAACAATTTTCCCCGAAAGTGGTAGTGCCAAGTGTTGTCAACTCTTTCATAGGGAGCATTCCTGTGATACTCCAGCAGTACTGCTCTTGGAGTAAAGATGAGCTGGCTGTGAGCAGAAACACCACCCACCATCCCTGTCATCAAAAATCATTCAGTATCTGTGTACACGGGTTATGCAAAGAGAACTGCGTGGATACAACCCTTACTCGCTAATAGAGGACCAGCCCAAATATCACCCGTCCATGAATATGGCAGCTCTTTCCATCCCCCGCCACCCCCCAGCAGCAAGTTACTCCCTCCTTCCTGCTCCCACAGCATTTTGCTCCTAACCTCTGCTTCCTTTTACTGTAGCTTTTTACTGGCTTTATTTTCAGTGCACTCCACAGGGCACGGCAACCAGGGGAAGCTGAAATCCTTGACTACTTGGTTCCCATGTACGATCATTTTTTTTTTTTTTTTAGGGCTGCACTTGTGGCATATGGGAAGTTCCCAGGCTAGGGGTTGAATCAGAGCTGCAGCTGCTGGCCTACACCACAGCCACAGCCATGCAGGATCCAAGCCATGTTTGTGACCTACACCACAGCTCACAGCAACGCCAGATCCTTAAACTACTGAGCAAGGCCAGGGATCGAACCGCAACCTCAGGAATACTAGTCAGGTTTGTTTCTGCTGTGCCACAACAGGAACTTCCCACATCCATTCTTTAAGATGGCAACACACAGAGGGGAGGAAGGAGTCATGGCTAAAGAGAGGACACTGTCACTGAACACAAATGAATCTCCTGTGAAAGCAATGTGTTAGAACACATGCAATTCCTACTCTTACTCCCTTCACCCACACGCGCTGACTTCTTAAAAAATAACTCAAAGGCAAAAATCAGTGTGTTCTGATTCTACCACAATCAAGTGGGCAAATGTACTTGTGAATTGAAATAAATTTAGAATTTGCAGTTAAATTGCTGCATATTTGCCTTCAATGATGAATATCTCCAGTACTGAATAATTTGGAGGATGTACAAAATAGATTCCTTTAACTACCTCAGTGATGTTTTCTTATGACTTTTTTTTCATTTTAGGGCACACCCATGACATATGGAAGTTTCCAGGCTAGGGGTCGAATCTGAGCTGCAGCTGCTGGCCTACATCACAGTCACCGCAAAGCCAGATCCGAGCCAAAGCCTCGACCCATGCTGAAGCTTGCGGCAATGCCAGATCCTTAACCCACTGAGCGAGGCCAGGGATCGAATCCGCATCCTCATGGATACTAGTCGGGTTCTTAACCTGCTGAGCCACAACAGGAACTCCATTTTCTTATGACTTTAATAGAAAAAAAGTAAAAAATGGGGCATGGCAGTGATCCGTTCAATGCTGAGCAGCTTCTGTGCATGAGGCACAGCCAGGCCCCATCAAGTAGAGGGCAAAAAATGAATCAAAGTAGTGGAATGTATTTGCTTTTTATTATAGGCTTATATTTTTTCCCAAACATTTTCATCCTGTGTAGAAATATGTCTTCAATTAATGATACACCTACTCCCCAGATGTTTAGAACCTACGCCTGAGGGGTAACTTAGTGGTCTCTAACAATTAAGCAGCAAAAATCCCAAAAGGGGCATTTTCTGCCCCAGAACATTGCAGGAGGGTGGGTGAGGAGGACAACAGTGGGGAGGGGGGCTGCCTGGATATGGGTCCCTCCTGGTCAAAGCCAGAGAGGCAACCACTGTCTTCCCAGGTGGCATCTGTGCAGCCTTGGAAGAGGCTCATCTCGCTTCCAACATTGGTGCCATCAATGCAATAGTAACTAAGCAAAGAAGCTGGACTCATGAAAATGTCATTGCTAAAAATCATGTTCTTTCAATTTTCAATACCTGAAATTCGAGCATGGGTAGATGGCAACTGAGAAGTCATTAACATTGTTCTCTTAGTCTCAATTCAAATTTGCAAGACTTGGCAAAGAGATGGACCCACACGAGGTGAGAAGAGGGTCTGCAGATGGGCCAGGAAAGAGGAAAAGGGGCCAGAGCCAGAGCCAGACACAGACACCTCCCTGGCCCAGCTCAGCATCCTATGAACACCACGATGAGGAAGCCGCTGGTTCCCCCAGATCAGCAGTGCCACTGGTTTGTTTACATTTGTGGCTCCTACACTTGTCTTTAAGAGAGCAGTTTAATAAACTTATGATGGTTCATTCCTTAGTATAGGTTCAGCTCATCTCAAATAATCATTTTGTTGTCTTTATATTTTACTTTAAAAGTCCCTTCAGATTGGATTCAAATATTACCAAGGAATGATATCCAAACCAGTGGATCCAATGGAAACTTTCAGTTAAGAGGATCCTGGTGGACAAACCAGGTTGACCAGGTAATCATCATTACCTAGTACAGATCTAGTACTTCTCAACCATGACTGCTCATTAGAAAGACTGCTCTAGAACTAGGTAATCACAATAGCTAGGGGGTGGTCCCAGGGCATTTTCTGAAAGCTCCCACAAGCGATTCTAATATGAAGTTGGGGTTGAGCATTGCTGTATTATACACCAGAGCCTGCACAGAAACTAGTTGTATTCAGGTTCATTCCTGATTTCAAAAGCGGTTAATCCCATATATTAGCTTCCAATGTTTCTGGGTGGAGTGGGAGAGGACAAGTGGAGGGTTAAATAAAAGCTTTACGGCAGGAATTCTCATCGTGGCTCAGTGGTTAACGAATCCGACTAGGAGCCATGAGGTTGCGGGTTCGATCCCCGGCCTTGCTCAGTGGGTTAAGGATCTGGCATTGTCATGAGCTGTGGTGTAGGTTGCAGACTCAGCTCAGATCCTGTGTTGCTGTGGCTCTGGCGCAGGCCGGTGGCTATAGCTCTGATGCGACTCCTAGCCTGGGAACCTCCATATGCTGTGGGAGCGGCCCAAGAAATGGCAAAAAGACAAAAAAGACAAAAAAAAAAAAAAAAAAAGCTTTATGGCAGCTGATAAGCTTTGCGTATGGTTGATGTCCATGCACCAACCTCATGCCCTGCTGCCATCACCCTGGACCAGCTCCTAAGAGTCCCTGGCAGGGCTGGTGACAGGGCTCTACGGTAGGTAGGGCTGTTGGAGGATTTCAGTGCTACTCCTCTATGTGAAAATACTTTGTCAGCAAATGTCCTCCGGCTCCCAGCTTTCCTTAGGGTCCTTTCCCGAATCCCTGTGATGGTTACTGGCTTCTCTCCATTCCTAATGTATTTGCCTGTTGCCTATTTCTCCCAGATGCTTGTGCCTAATTTTCTGCCCCATCCTTGAGTGTCCACCTGACCTTAGGTTCCAGCCACTCCCACGCTGACCAGGCTCAGTCACAGCAAAGGGAGGTAGGATCTAAGCAAAGAGAACGTAGAAAGAACATTCTAGCAAAGGAGAAAAGCAAAACTGACACGGTGTTAGGGATAAGTAAACAAAACAGCTTCCCCGACAGAATGGAATAAAAGCACCCAAAATGAAACACAAAGTGATTTATTTTCACTGTAACTAATATGCTCTATTGTCAACACATACTTGATTTTTTAATGAAAAAACAAACATATGGCAAGCACTATTGCTGTAAATGCCAGTACAATCTACCATTAGATCAGAAGAATGAAAAATGCTCTGGGGAATAGCTCCAAAATCAGACTGAGATAATTTTCTCTAATGTATTTTTTCAAACTAATGCACTCTCCTATTTGAAGTCCTTTTTAAATAAATGAATATATTCAATTTCCAACAGAACTGTCTTTAAACAGCACGTTTTTTGAAAGCTTAACTGTAAGCTAGCTTGGGCATATGTGGCTAAAATGCTACTTTTTAATTTGCTTTAGTATACACATAGACAATATGTTAATACACAATAAAGTGGATTGTTTTGATTTGAACATAGGGTTGCATTTCCCATCAATTAAAAGAAAATTTAGATCCTAATGATAATTTCAAAACACACTAATATCTGAGTTTTTTCCCTTAAGAAACCTATTTTACTTCCCTGCTCATGTTGTCACAACCATTACACAAATGAGCACTGTAAAATGTTGAATGCTCAATGGGAAACATTAGAATGAGATTTTAATGATAACGAAGAATTTGCTATTATTGTCCTGCGGTGTATTTGACTGAAGATGCACTCTGGTGGAAGCAGGTGCCCTGAATTATCACTCCTACTACAACACAGTTAAAAATCATGACATGAAAAATAAAAACAAAGCAAATGTGTATTTTCAACACCGCTAAAAACCTCTCCTCCACTTGGTGAGCCTGGTAATATATGCTGAGCTTATTTAAATCACCAAAATTGCTGTAATTAAACTTCTCTCTAAATCAGACTTGTATAAGAGTCAGAAATCTCCTATAATTAACTTATCTGTAGAAGTAATCAGACAATAACTCCTGGTGTATTTTCGGAACCACTAAAATGACTGTAGCTGTTGAATGTAATGACTATAATAAATCTTGAACAGCGGTTATCTCATAACCTCTTTTCACAGCTGCAAGGGTGGGAGGGAGATGGTTTTTCCAAAGCTTTGCCCTGAGTTGGTTTAAGTGTGCTATTGCTACACTGCTCTTCTACATTATGGAAAGATTACAACATCATAGCAGTGTGGCCTGAACCGAACCACCAGCCAGTGCTACATTTAAGCGGATTGTTGCTACTAATAATGAAAACTAGAGAGTGTTTTAGAGACTGCCCAAGTCAATGAACCAAAGCACCTCTAACGGGCAGCTTAAAGACAGAAGACCTACACACACTGGCCTCGCAGGAATTAAGTTCAAGGCAGTGATGACTTGGTCAAGCCCACATGCATCAAGAAAAAGGACCCTCAGAGACCAAATAATTGAAGCTTGAGGACAGGTATCACCAAAGCCAGGTGCGAGAGTTCTTATCTCAATAAGACAAATGAATAAGTTCTTTAAGGGAAAGACCATGCTTCATCCTTCTGAAGCTCCCAAGGCAAAGCCATCTGAATCAAGGTTGTCCACGTTTTGTACATATTTCATTTTGTTTTATTTTTGGGTTTTTTTTTTTTTTTGGTACCAGGAATTGGGTCATATTTTATTATTTTATAATAGAAAAATATATGAAAACAAGGGGATATTGTTAGACCTGTTCAAAGTACCAAACCAGACTAGAGAAGACCCTTCTCATGTATTCATTGATATACTCCTTTATTTCAACCATTATGTACCTGTAAGGCATGAGGCATGAAATTAACAGACTAAAAAACAGTTGGGAAAATATTTTTAATACAAAAATCAACATGGGATTAATACCAGTAATACTAAAGAAACCACTGAAGATCAAGAAAAAAAAATTTAAATAAAATGTGAATAGGAAGTTCCGCAACCACTGTAAAAAAAAAAAAAGAGGATGGAGGTTCCTTAAAAAACTAAATAAAGAACTGCCCTATGACCCAGCACTCCCACTCCTGGGCATAAATCCAGAGAAAACCATAATTCAAAAAGATACATACACCCTAATGTTCACTGCAGCACTATTTAGAATAGCCAAGACATGGAAACAACCTACATGTCCATCGACAGAGGAATGGATAAAGAAGATGTGGTACAGATATACCATGGAATATCATCCAGTCATAAAAAGAATGAAATAATCCATTCGCAGCCACACGGATGGACCTAGAGATGATCATACTAAGTGACGTTAAGTCAGACAAAGACAAATATCACATGATTTTACTTTTATGTGCAGTCTCATAAAAAAGATACAAAAGAATTTATTTATAAAACAGAAACAGACTCACAGATTTCCAAATCAAACTGATGGTTACCGAAGGGTGAATCACGGTGGGGGAGGGATAAACTGGGAGGATGGGGATGAACACACACACACCTCTGTATATAAAACAGAAAACTAACAAGGACTCCTGCATAGCACAGGGAGGGCTATTCAGTGTTCTACAAAATCTTACATGGGAAAAAAGAATGGATAGATGTATATGTACCACAGATTCACTTTGCTGTACACCTGAAACTAATTCAACATGGCAAATCAACTATACCCCAATAAAATTATTTTTTAATTAATTTTTTTTGTGTCTTTTTGCCTTTTCTAGGGCCACTTTCCATAGCACATGGAGGTTCCCAGGTTAGGGGTTGAATCAAAGGTGTAGCCACCAGCCTACGCCAGATCCAAGCCGCGTCTGCAACCTACACCACAGCTCATGGCAACGCCAGATCCTTAACCCACAGAGCGAGGCCAGGGATCGAACCCGCAACCTCATGGTTCCTAGTTGGATTTGTTAACCACTGAGCCACAACGGGAACTCCTAAAATTATCTTTTAAAAAAGGAAGTTCAAGGGAATCAATCCATAATGAGTTACAAAACTGAGATATCCAGCCCCTCCAGTATTCAGAGTATCAGCATTCATATTTCATTCATTAAATCAATCACATATCACCGTGACATTAAAACAACTATTTGAAGGCACTGGAAAATGACTAAGACAGGCAGAAACTTAAAAATAGAAGAGTTTCTTCTTGAAAGACTATTTCTATATTGGGTAAGAATGGTGAGTTTGTAGTTTGCTCGCATGAGGTGCTCCCTAACCACCCCAAGTCCTTCCTCACTGAAGGGAGCAGATGAGAGCATTCAGAGCAACAGAGCAGACAGAAATTTTGGAAGCAGGAGAGCCACAGAAGGGATGAGGTCCTGAGAGTAAACTGTGCCCAAATCCCTGGCTGATTAATAACTCTCTACCTTCATGGGTCCCCCCAGCAAGGCTGGTGACAAAGCAAGCAGAAACTCGAAGAGGATGGATTCGTTATACATGACTGCAAAACAAACTATCCCTAAACTTAGCAGCATACAACAGCCACAAACATTTTTTATCTTACACAAGTTCCTAGCTACGCAGACCTGCCTAAAGGACTGTTGGTATATAGTCTCAAAACATGGCAGGCGGTGTCCCCCAGAGCAAGTATCCAAAGAAGAGCAAGGCAGAAGCTGCAATGTCTCTTATGACCTAGCCTTGGAAGTCACACTCTGTCATTTCTGCAATGTCCTACTGGTCACACAGGTTTGCCCTTGTCAGTGAAGAGAAGACAACACAGAGGCATGAAAGTGAGGAGGCAAGAATCACTGGGGGTCTTGTGGAAGCAAACTACTACAGAAATTGATCTTGAAAAAAACAGAACTGCTTCTTATGAAATCTGTAAGTTTGCTGTTTTGCCTGAATACACTTCACAATACACACATAGTTTGAGTAGCAGAAAATAGATGTTCTACTGGCTTGAGGCATAACTTGAGCAGAAGTTGGGGCTGTCAAAGCAGCCAGAAACTTAGATGGGGAATCCCAGATGCAAAGGGAAATCCCAGAAGCAAGCCTCAAAATTTGAGTATGAATTCTGCCCAAATCTTCCACAGATCAGTATGCTATACAGGGCACCTCCACCCCACCCATGAGAGGACTAGACTTAAAAACAGCAGCTGGGAGCCAAGAAACCGGAGCAGAGCCAGTAGCTGCTTCAGATGGCAGAGGAGACAGATTTTTCAGTTTGAGTCCAGACAAATTAACTGTGTACTAGACACCAACAATTCCCAGGAAAAAAAAAATTTCAGAGTTGTGGCAACACACTACATACAAAATCCAGCTTTTGACCAAAAATTACTAAAGGCATGCAAAGGAACAGAACTCTCCTGACTCAAAATCAGGAAAATAAAAGAGCAGTCAATAGCAACTGCCTTTGCGTATGCCCCAGATATCAGGTTTATTAGAAAAACACTTCAAATCAGTGATTATAAATCAGTACAAAGGATTAAAGAAAAACAATGTATTAATGAGTGAACAGAGATGAAATCTCAACACTGAAATGGAAGCTTTTTTAAAAAAAGAAGCAATCAGAAATCTATAGCTGAAAAGAACAGTAGCTGAAACTCGGGGTTTCTTGAAAAAAAGAGAGAAGAAATACATCTGGTTTGGGGCAGGAGATAGGGTGTAGTCAGGGGAGGCTTCCTGGCAGAGGTCAACTCTAAGCTCAGTTCTAAGGAAGAGGGGTTTGTGATTGTGGAGTGTGGAGGCAACGAAGAACATTCCAAGCAGAGGAAAGCCATGAGCAGCAGACAGATCTTGAGATGTGGCACGTGCTATCCTAAGGAGTCTAGTTTTTATCCTCCTGTTGTCTATTTTTGCTCAAACATGTTACATAACTGTTGTAAGAATCCCAGGAAAAACTTCAGAGAGATAGATACAGTCTAAAACAAGAAAATTTCTTAATTAGGCTTGATTATTGCCCTTGTTGGTTCTCTATTTTCCTTATGATCATAGAAAACTCAGAAGTATCTGTGTGAGGAACTAGTTGCATCCAGATGATTTAAGGGCAATAATAGAGCCATGGCAGCCTTTTCTCTGAGTCACATAAAAGACGTCATTTGTTAGTATAAAAGTGACTTGTTTTCTAGTGCCATCTGGTGTTTTGTTGGGGCATTGACTATTATTTTTAAAAAGAATATGAAGAGTGACCCGGAAATCTTCAATTGCCTTCTTAAAGACATTCACGAAAGATAAGCATATCCTAAGTTGTAATGAATAATATAACAGGACATTAAATATTAGTCTAAATCAAAGGAGAATTTCAGGAAAAGACTGACCTAAAAGCAATTTTATCTAAAACACACACACACACACACACACAAGCAAAACCACAGTCACTTTTTTCAGGGATGGATATTGTTACTACTCAAATTTCTTCAAAGACTCACAAGTCCTCAGCTAATAACTGACATTTTACATGTATTAAATCAATAATATATATATATATTTATACTCATATATATTTTTATGTTCAGTGGATTTGATAACATGCAGCTTTGAGGGTCTCCCATCCTCACCCCCACACCAGTGGCATGTGGAAGTTCCTGGGCCAGGGATCAAACCCATGCAACAGTTGTGACCTGCACCACCACTGCGGCAACGCTGGATCCTTAACCCACTGCACCACCTGGAAACATCCTCATTTTTGCCTCCTCTCTTTCATACCCAGTATCCTAGCCACTAGTAAATCCCATAGACCTCGCATGTGAATAGATGCAGAATCTAACTGTCACTCGCTATATCTACCCCATCTCCTAATCCTGGGTGTCACCGCCTCTCGCCTGGACTGTTGCAAGCATCTTCTAAGCGGCCTCCCCGCTTCCAGCTGTGCATCCCTAGACCCAGAATGAGCCTTTTGAAATATAAAGCAGATTATATGAATCTTAGAATCTCCCAAAGATTTTCTATCTCACTTGAGATAATAATCAAAGCCCTTCTTCAAAGCCCTATGTGATTTAGACCATATACCCCTCTGATCTCACCCACTCCTCTCTCCCCCCTCATATTCCTCCTCGGCCACACTGGCCTCCTCACTCATCCTTACAGGTGTGAAGGGACTATGAATATGCTTTTCCACGCTTGGAACTCACTCCTCCCAGATGGCTGTGGAGCTCACACCCTTGCATCTTCTATCTCCAAATGTCACTGTCCAAGAGGCCCATCAACAGAGCGACACACCAGCCACTGTCAATCTCTGTACTCTTCTGCTTTATATTCCTTTTCATACTTATCACTGCATATTATATTCTTTTTTAAAAATTACACATCCCCCACAACACTAAAATATAAGTGGTAAGTACTCTGAGAACTGGGACTTTGTTTCCATTGAATGTTTTAGTCCCAGTGCCTAAAACGGGGCTGGCACATAGCAGGTACTTGATACGTACTGAATAAATGGATGAACACAAATAAGGACACCTAATAACCATTTTGTATTGCATTACTTTGAGCTCACCCTTTCATTCTGTGGGTGTGGAATATGAAATACAAGGGAAAAGATGACATCCAGTGGGGAGAAACTGATATAGCAATTTTCACTAAGACAGATGTAAACGATCTGATTGAATTTAAGAAGCTCGCATCTCCAAAGAGGGCCTGTTTCGGAATTAGACCTATTCCAAACCTATGCCTCCATCAAAATAAACTAAACCTAATTCTCTAAAATAAAGGGATCATATGATTACTAATTCTAAGTAAAACCATTTCCCCTTCCGTTTCCGAAAATTAGGCAACCTAATGTCTGTCCTTAAATTTAATTCCCATTTAAAAAAATCTCCATATTTATTATTATGAAATTAAAATCTGACTATTAAAACATTCGGTTTGTCACTACATATTCCAGAAATGAATTACCTCCCCCTCCATCTGCCCTAACAGTTAACAGCATCTAACAGTTAACAGCATCTAACAGTTAACAGCATCTAACTGAGTGAAAAACAGATGGAATTCCCAAAGCTGACAATTAGCTCAAACGGGATTTTCAATGAATCTGGGTAACATTGATTCATTACATCTTTTAATCTGACGACACTTTCTGGATGTCACATGCAATAAAAGGCTTTAGTTGTCAATATCCTTCGGCTGGCACTAATATAAGCCTCTAGTTCTACGATGAGGAAAGCAAGGAGCCAGGAGCCAGGTGAAGTTGCTACAGATTCTCTCACAGATTCCATAAAGAAATGGCCAAGGGGGCCCACCTCCCATGTCACTGGAAAACGCCCTTTAGGCTCAGAGCTCTGGGAGGATGAAGCTGTGCTGAGGGTACCAGGCGGTGTGGAGTAAGGAGTCATGGTCACAGACACTGTGCAGGGTTCGCACATGTTCATGTCTACAATCAGCGACACTCAACAATCTCCCCGCTCTGGTCGCCACCTTTGCAAGAACATGTGGGGGTGCACATCCAGAAAGCGATCCGGGCAGTGCATGAATGGGAAAGGCGGTGATCTGCGCAGTCACCTGCGAGGGTGGGCTGGGCCTGGCGTCCCACTGCAGAAGGAAGAACGTCCAACTCTGGCATGGTCTGCTCCCCCACTTTCTCTCCCACTGCATAGCACAAACTCGCAGCTTGTACAGGATGCTCCTGCTTCCCAAGCCTTTCATTCCTGCCTCAGGACCTTTGCACAGACTGTTCTCTTAGCCAAGTCTTCCCACAGCTGCCCTGCGCACATCACTAACCTCCTCAGAGACCTTCTATGAGAGAGGACAGGTCGTGTGAGGCCTGCAAACCACAGCAAAAGGCTTTGGTTTGACTCTGAGGAAGATGTGAAGGTGCTGGAAGCATCTAAACAACTTGATACGACTTCGGTTTTAAAACGGTCACCATGGCTACTGAATGAAGAAAGAATATGGGACAAAGGAAGACAAGTTAGGAGGCAAGGGGGGAATCCGGTAAAAGCGGGTGCTGGCTGGGACCCGAAGGGTGGAGGGGGAGTGGCAGGGAGCAGCTGGATTCAGGATATAGTCTGAAGAGAGGGCGGGGGGGGTGGTTGCTGATGGAAGGACAGGGAGGCAGGAAAGAGAGGATTCATAGGAGGAGTGTGTTTTCACGGGAAGGTCAGGAGTTCCATTTCACACCTATTAAGTTTGATGTGATTATTACACACCCATCTGAGGGCATCAAGTTCCATCATGTAGACAGCTGGACATACCCCTCTAGAGTTCTGGGAAGAGACCGGGCTGCAGGTAAAAGCTGTCTTTGGCATATAGACATTTAAAGCCATGAGAGTGGATGGGATCATCAAGGGAGTGTGTGTGCGGATAGAGAAACGCTCTGAGGACCAATCCTGGGGCCTCCAGTGCTTGACGGTCAAGGTGATGAGGAGCATCCACCCAAAAGGCTGAGAAAAAGCAAAGAGGAGAGGCTAGGAGGAAGCGGGGGGGGTATGGCATTCTGCAGGCCAGGGAAGGAAGGGTTCAGGGTGGAAGAAACGGTTAGTTCTATCACAAGCTCGGGATTCCCTCCTCTCTGCCTTGTCTTCTCTCCTTGGTACTTACTCGCTACCCAGTAGAGCAAAGCATGTTTTGAGTATGCGGGGGCGCGGCGGGGGGGTGGGGGTGGAGGTAAGGCATGGAGGAGAGCCTGTGGAGTCTGATGACTGGGCAAAATCCCAGGCATCTATATGTAAAAGACAACTGACAGCTTCCAATATGGAGGAGAAAGTTGCGGAATTCATTAAGTTATTTAGAAATGCGTAGGGAGGTACCAGAACACCTAGAAAAAAGCTGGAATGGGCCTCATGGATAGGGAGGAGTAGGGTAGAAGAATATTGTTTTTCTTCATAAGTAACTTTAAAAACTAGAGCTGTATATTACGTTGATAAAAAATTAAAAACAACTTGTCAGAAAAAAAAAATGCATGCACAAAATGCCTGGTTCTTAGTGAAATTACGGCCAGAGGCTACAACTCCATATACTCAAGAAGTATTTACACACTGAGAAAGCAAGATCTCATACCTAATGTGAACTATAGCTTTAATCACTACAAATTAAGCCCTGCATGAAACTATAATCATGTTTAATCATTGAAGATTTTATCATTCACTTGATACTAAAAGTATAACCACTGTTCAATGACCACCCATATCATTTTTTATAAATTTAACTTTAAAAACAACTCCTAAGTTTAGGAACCTTGATGAGAGTTGAGTTAAAGTTCTACCGATTCCTTTTTTTCTTTCTCTCTTTTTAGGGCTGCACCCACAGCATATGCAAATTCCCAAGCTAGGTGTTGAATCAGAGCTGCAGCTGCCAGCCTACACCACAGCCACAGCAACTCAGGATCCAAGCTGAGTCTTCAACCTACACCACAGCTCACAGCAATGCCTCATCCTTAACCCACTGAGCGAGGCCAGGGATCAACCCCTCATCCCCAAGGATACTAGTTGGGTTCATTACTACTGAGCCACAAAGGGAAATCCCTCTACTGCGTCCTTAAATTCATTAGAATGCCTCTGCATTAAACTCTTGGAAGGCAGAGAGGATCCTTTGTCTACGGGTAACTTTGCACATCTTTCCAACAATTCCGAGTTCCTTGAGAAAACACATTCTAGTAAAATTTGCATTCCCTTGTACTTTTAAGCATAGTTGTCAACATAGGTGACAATAAATAATAAATATTCCCTAAGGGCTTTCCCTGTGCTGGTCACTGCTTTAAGCACTTTACATATATTTTCAGCTAATTACTATTGTGGAAACAACAGTCTTATGGTTTTGGAAGCTGGTACTATTATTATCATTCCTACATCACAGAAGAGGAAACTAAGGCACAGAGGTTAAATAATTCTCAAGACACACGGTGAATGGCGAAACTTGGATTAGAAACTAATCTTTCTCCAGAGCCTTAGCTCTTAATGTTTATGTAGAATATTCATGTCTTTTGATAAGATTGTTGAAACAATAAACTCACCGGCAATTTACTTTAACTACTGATATAAAATAAAATCATGTTATTCATGGATAGTAAATAACTTTCCTCTATGTATATTAAAAGGTTGTTGATTTGATAATCTCACCTTTTTCTTTTTTTTCGGGATCATCTGTTTTCCTCTTTGTTTCTGAAAAGTAAAGACAAAACAAAATAAGTACTGTGAGAGTCACTATTCAGTATCTCAAATTATAGGACTATCTTTAAATGAATTCAAATAAAGATAGTTTCGGAAAAATATTTCTGGGATGGAGAGATACACACTACTGTATATAAAACAGATAAACAATAAGGACCTACTGTTTAGTAGAGGGGATTATATTCAATATCATGTAATAACTTATAATGGAAAAATATCTGAAAAACTTTGCTATATACCTGAAACTAACACAACATTGTAAATTAACTATACTTCATTTTTTTTTAAAGGAAACTATTTCTGGGCGAATGATTCAATTTTCCAAAAATCCTGGATTCTTTACACATTATATGAGTTATATAATCCTGAATTATTTTCATTTTACATGTCCCCTGGAGGTGCCGGCACAGAGCCTAGGTGTGCTATAGCTCACCTGCTGAGAAGCTGGGGTGGGTCCAAGAGCCCAGTTGTATCAGCCTCTCACTAAGTTAACCACAGTTAAAATGTCTCTCCCACAAATGCATGGAGCTGCTGAGTGCCATGAAACCCACCAAGAACCTGAGCCAGCCAAAGAACACCCACACAGGAAACAACACATAACCTGACTGTGTGCCAACGACCTCATTTCTGCATGTATCACCTCATGGCCGGCCTTTTGTTTAGTATAGATTAGTATCTAGTTAATTTTCAAGGTAGACCCGTCAGTTTCAGTCCCTGTCGGTACTTATCTAGTTTTAGAGAATTTCTAGGAAGGAATGTGTGCATGAGTCACAGTGGGGATGGGCAGAGTTTGGGAACTTATGTATTTATTTACTTACGTATTTCTTTATTTGCTTTTTAGGACCGAGCCTGTGGTATATGGAGGCTACAGCTGCCAGCCTACACTACGCGGGATCCAAGCTGCGTCTGGGAACTACACCACAGCTCAGGGCAATGGGGGAATCCTTAACCTACTGAGCGAGGCCAAGGATTGAACCTGCAACCTCATGGTTCCTAGTCGGATTCGTTTCCTCTGTGCCACGACAGGAACTCCTGGAAGATTAATTTTTAAAAAAGATCATAGACTCCATCCTTTCCCCAGAGCAGATATAAGAGGGTATGGATGCCAGACAGCGTGCGATCAGCGGTGCAGTCATGATCATTCAATACTTTTGATCTTCAGTTTCCCTCATTCTTTCATATGAAACATTTCACTTTTTGGAGGCGAGAAGTAAATCTGAAGCAAGGAGAGGGTTCTTATGGGTCAAGTGTCTCTCCTTGGTGTCCCTGGGGAGAGGATGCAAGCCGACTGAAAGTGTATCAAGCTTGGTGCCAAGCACAAGGCATGTCTTTAGCCTCCTTTAGTTAGGAGGTAAAGGTCTTACCTCCTTCTCTGTACAGAGGAGGAGGCTGAGGATGAGAAAGCAGAGGGTCCAAGTTATCAAAGTCAGCGGTGTACATGATTCCAAAACACACGTTCTTCCCACTGCGCCAGACTCTACTTCTGTTGCAGGAAAAACAAAGGGAAAGAGAAGTGCCGGTCTTGGCCTTTGCAAAGAGTGGGTTTTATGAAGTTGGCTGCCACACACCACCCCCCCTCTGCCCCCCGCCAGAGCTACCAGAGTTCTATGTCTCTGTTGAATGTTCTAGAATTTCTGATTGTATTAACTATAAGCTCCTTATCGTAAAGTTAGGCAGTGAATGCATCATTTAGTAGAAGGTACTCTTGTAGGCATAAGACAAGGGGACACCAGTGAGAAAAAAAACATCAAAAATTGAGGTCTTTGAGGAGTTCTTTCGGCAGTATTTCGAAGAAGGGTTTAGGGCTCTCCACAAATCTTCCCGCCCCTGGGGTGGGGAACCAAGGAAAGAGGAGTGGATTGAACTGGTCACATTTTAAATGGGTGTGGGAGGGCCCCAGCCAGGTGCTCCCAGGAACCACAGCTGCCATCTTTCTTCCTCCTGCAGTGTGGTCCCTAGGATGGATGGCACGAGAGGCTGACCTAAGAAAGCCTAATCCAACCATTCCAGCCCTGAGGCAAAAGCCCTCGGTTGTGTCCCCTTCTGCCCCTGCCTCACATCCACGTCTGCAAGCATTTCTGCCTCTCTGACCCTCAGTCTGTCTGCAGGCAGAGCAATAACATTCAAGTGCTAGGAAAACTCAACTTTCTACCATGCGCTCAGCCCTCTGCAGAATCCATGCAGACACATGATTCCTTTGTGTCTAGTTCTCCTTTTCTGCCCAGAGGATAAAGTTCAGAAGAAAGAGAACTTCCTGTACCCTTTGCTACCCTTCTACCTGCTCAGACTCCTCAATCCTCGAAACCAGGATGAAGTAATATCCCCACAGTATGCTATGATGGCCACGGAGGATCAGAAGGGTACGGCGGTGTGTGGGGGGGGTACTCTCTGGGGAATTATCAGAACTTCTAGGTGCCAAAAACCTACACAGGACGGACACAGGAGCTATTTCATTTTAATCCTGCCCCAGAAAATGGAGCATGATAGTAAATGTTACACAACATAAACAAACATTACCTACTAGAAATTACCACCACGAGAAATCAGTACTACTAGGAATTACTTACTACAAATAGGTTAAGACATTCACACTGCTTTGTGACTTTAGTCAACAAAAATGCTATAATATTCTAAAATACCAGAGTATAAATGAACCGTTACATACAAAACCAGAAAGACTTCAAAACAATGACAATATAGAGAAGAATTCTGCATTTTATTGCACTCAAATAACATTAAACAGAAGACACTTCCATTCTTTTTAGAAATCCATTGGTGTTGCCCAGCTTGGCAGACATTTGTAAAGACAAGGCTCATGAATTCAGGTATTTGGAATTAGAAAGTATTTGAAGTTGACCACAGCAAAATGAATCCTCAGTGTCCACAGTTTTAGAGATGATTCTATACAAAAATCCAGCAACATTTCACTCATTCACTCATTAGATCCATGTCACTCCTAAGCTTCCCTAAAAAAATATGGCTTTATAAAAAGTAGTGTTCCCTAATTCACGATAGGAAGTAAGAGCTTTATCAGATTCTGAGTAGCAACTCTGTATTACCCATATCACAGCGTTAGAAAAGTATTGCTTTTTTACTAACATATTGCTTTGGGTTTCACTATACATTGATTCAGCATAACTTACTACATTGTAACTATGATCTCTAACGATAAAAATATAAAATCTCTTTGATTTTAACCCTAAAAGCAGGAAAAACATCACTTTATCTTAAAACAATGTGAACATGATCAAGAACTCCCCCCCACCCCCGACATGTAAATGAAACCACTTCTTAGAGTTTTTCAGTGGCTCATGGTCCTTTCGAAAAGAGGGTGGAGCTACCCTTTTTTTCTAACAGATGAAATATTTTTATCACAGCAACTATTTCTGAGCCACGAATAAGCTACAGTAACAGAAGGAGCCCTTGGGTGTGGAAAGGAAAAGGCTCAAATGCTGTGCAACAGCAGCTGGCCTCTGGCTTGTGAGCACTCGGCACACCCCACGTCACCCAGCCAGAGGCAACGTGGCTATTTTGCGGGGAGCAGCCTTCAGTGTTGGGCAGGCTCTAACTACATTAGCCAAAGGCAGAGCAACCCTAAGTTATGCACCAGTAATTGATAGAGATCTTCTAAAATTTAAACAAACACTGATGGGACAATAGCTATTGTGCCATCGATCTCTGTGTCATGAAGCATTTTGCATGATATGACAAGCCATGCCTTTCCCCTATGTCCTAACAAGGAATTGTAATTTTCCCCCTTTATTTTGAAAATTAAATTAATCGTGATAATTTAAACTTTTATTGATATATTGAATTTTTCTCATTCACAAGCTAAAAGCTGCAGGGATCTCAAATGTTGAGTTTTACACCCTGAACACTCAAAGTTAATGTCAAAATTTTTTATAAAGATATCAGTGCAAATATATACAACTCAAATCCTCACAGCTAATGATGACCCCTTACCAGTGTTTTTAAGAGCTCTTAACGAGGCACTCTTAGTGGCTTTAAATCATGTTTAATGCACAGTTTATACAAGTCACCCAACATAGTTAGTGTTAATTACTGATAATATATATTAAAACCCTGCCATGACAATCGCTGCTACATCATCAATATCATTATTAACTACTGTCTGCAAAACACATAAATACAAGTAAGACTAAAAGCTGTGTCACCAAAGGAAAAAGAAAAGAAACCCAATGGATCCACTAATGCTATCAAAAAAGGACATGCAGGAATGTAACATTACGTGTGATTTTTGTTTCTAAAAAAAAAAAACCACACACACACACTAAAATGCCAGTGGACTATGGTTCATTTGAAACATCTTTAGTGTTCATTCCCAAAGATCTTGGTCTGCTCAGAAATTACTTCACAAGATCTATCACAGCCATCTTTTGGAGCGTATGGTTAAGCTGGTCCTCTTGTAGTAGGGGCAGTCTTTTTGAAGCTTTAAGTATCTGCAAAAATAAGGGGAAATCTAAATTAAAGGACCAACTAGACATAGACTGTGAAGCTGCTTAATTTTTACTCTACTTTTAAAAAACCCACCAACAGAAGTAAATGCTTTTTTTTTTTTTTTTTTTTTTTTGCTTTTGTATTGTTGTTGTTTTTAAGAGCAACTTGACAACAGAATGATTAACTACCTAGAGGAGTTTCTGTGGGACTATCTGCAAAGCTGCTGAAAATTTGAGGTTCTTTAGAGCATCTGAGAACTGCAATTGAATTCAAGAATGTCCGTTTTTCAAGAAAACCAAGTGTTACATTTCTTTCTCCCATCAGTGTTTTCACTGTATTAAAAATGAAATGCAATAGAGGGAAAAAAAATCCCATATGGTATTTGAAACACAACTACAGTAGGGATTTTTTAGGAGCAACCGGATACTGTAAGCTGCACTTAAATATATTACTTTAATAATCTTACGTTATTTTTAATGTTATTGACAATATAATTGGTTGGTGTAAAAAAAAAAAGTAGATTGTATTTTGAAAGACGTCAAATTGATTTCTGCCCAACTTTCTATAAACAACTTTCTTATTCCAAACTTTAGTATCTGATTTATTGTACTATCATAGCATTGGATCTACCATTAGAGTAAAAAAGGAGCTTGTGCACAAAAGGCCCAGTCAAATTTAGATATAATTTCTGAAACTCAATTATGATCCTTCCATTATTCTCCCCTCCCTTCATCCCTTCCTCCCTTCCTTTCCATCTATCTACACATGTGTACAGACATGTGTGTGTAACCAGAAATTTTTATATAAGCAGAGTTATTTGGTGCAAAGGAGAAGTAAGTGGAAATGATATGTACATTTTATATATCCAACAGAAATGAGTGTTTAGGTCCACCAAAAGACATGTATAAGAATACTCAGAGCAGCTTTCTTCATAATAACCCAATCTTGGAAACAACACTACAGCCATCAATGTAGAAGGGGATTTTTTAGGGGTGTATATTTGTAGTAAATAGCAGTGAATAAGACCAATTACTAAACACATCAAGGTGTATGAAACTCACAGTCATGATGGTGAGCAACAGAAACCAGTCACACAAAAAAGTGTGTATGTGTATTTGTGCATGTTTACTTGTAGTTCTATTTCATCAAGTTCAAAAGCAGGCAAATCCGTCTGTGATGACACAGGTCAGAACCTTGGTTCTCTTTGGTGGGGGCGTTACTGAGGAGGAAAGAGGGAGCAATTTCCTGGGTTCTGGAAGAACCGTGTAGGAGGTACAAGAATATTATGTGGACAAGTTCACCAGGCTGTACCATCAATGGGGAGCACTTTCCTGTGTGTAAATTACACCTCAACAGAGAGCGCTTTTGAAAATGGGTTTGACCTGAGGGTCTCCTCCAATTTAACAATTAGCTGGACTGTGAGGAAGAAGCATTTGTGTAACCTGTGCAATCAAAAATCCTGGAGACTGGGAACTTGTTCAAAGTATGAGTAAGGCAAATGAACTAAAAGCTCATTTACAATTTCGAAGGACTCAAATACATGCCCCTAAATATCTGAATACTTCTCCACTCATCAGTTGTTCATCAGCTTGCAAAACTAACATCTCCAAATTCAGGCCAGTTGTCTCTGCTACTCTCTGTTCCCCCTGCCTTCCGTATCTCCACTGCGGTTCCATCACTCAGCCTTTCAAGCCAGAAGCATCGGACTCCTCCTCCACTCCTCCCCCGCAACCAGCCCCCTTTCCCACCAAACTACCTGCAAGCCCAAGTCAGGAACTCCACTCCTGCTCTGCATCCTCGCTACCCCAGGCCCAGCGCGTGCCCCCCCCCACACCCCCCATTTATGCTTGGATGAACACATCTGCCCAACCAGGCTCCATCTCCTTGCAAGACTGCTCTTTGCAGAGCTGGGTCTGGTCATGTGACTCCTTGGCTTGGAATTGTTCAGCGGCCTCCTGTCACCTTTAGGCCCATATTCAAATCCTCACACATTTCTGGGACACTCAGAGAAGTGCTGCCTGCCTGCCCATGTGCCCTGCCTTCTCAGCCTGTACCCAGCACCCAGCACCCGGCACCCTGCCCGCTGGGCCGAGGTCTCTGCGCTGCCAGCCCCTGCTTCCCTGCTCCCCACGTGCCAGCTCCTGACGCGGGAAGCCGTCCCTCACGCTCACCCCCAACCCGGCCCCCTAAGCTGGGTTAGTTATCCCCTCTGTGTGCTGCCCTATGTGACACACTGTGACGTTAATGACGCCGTGTTGGCTGCTGTCCTCAGCTGTGCGCACGCGCACTCACGTGTCTGTGAATGGCTGTGACACGGGCCCTGTATTGGTCACGTGTATCTGCACTGTCCCGGGCCAAGTCTATACCAGAGCAGTTAGTGAATTTCTTGAATTAATGAATAATGACATCGGTAACACTGATAGGCATTTTAGGAATTTTGTAAGCTAAGACCGCCAATGCGGCCAGGCTGAAGCTGGCTGTGGGCCTTACTGGTCAGTGTTAGAAAGTGTGGTGACAGAGGCGGCATGGCGCTCAGCTCTGGACAGACGCAGCGGGGTGGAACCATCAGCCCCTCTAGAGACTCAAAAGTGGGATGGGTGACACATGTTATCTCAAATAATTTTCTGAGACAAGCCCCAGGTTCACCCAAAAATGGACACATTCACATACCTCCATTTCAAATAACATAACTGTCATCACGAGACATAACATTAACTTTCTTTTCTGGCATGGCATGACAGAAAAGTCATTAATAGGACCAATGAGTCAAACAGCCTTAAAGTACTGTTTGGCAGGAAATTTTACTCTGATGAATTTCCTAAGCAATTCCTTCATAGGCCACTCCATGTGTGCCCTGTCTCCTCGGAATTGTTCAGTGGCCTCCTGTCACCTTTCTATATAGCTAGAAAGACGCTCTATGATTTCAAGTAAAAATATGATGTTGAAGACAAAGGTGAAAATCCACTAAAGGAGTAGAGGTTCCAAAATCAATTAAAAAAAAAAAAAATCTAGTATTCAAAATGACTGACTTCTAACACCAGAATAACCAATTCTCAGGATTAACCTTTTACGCTTTGCCAAACATATGCCAGCAGAGCACTTACAAATGTACAAATATAAGCAAAATCTGGCAAAATTTAAATGACTGGACTTGGAAAATTTAAACTTACTTTCCCACAATGAATCATAACTGATCTTCAATATTTCTGAGTCTTAAAACAAGGGCTAATGCATTTTAAGAAAAAGATACCAAAGAATATGATAGCTCTGCTTTTATCCCATCAAAACAGCTCTCAAAATGCAACTCCCAGGTCTTCACTCATGTAAAATCTTCTAGAGTACAGCAGCTGAGAGTGTGAACTCTGGAGCCAGAATGTAAGAATCAAACTCAGTTCTACCGTTTGATAGCTCTGTGACCTTGGGCAGGTGACAATGCCCTGCTGTGCCTCAGTTTTCCCAACTGTACAATGGAGCTAACAGCATATCCACCTCTCGGGCTGCTAGAGCTACTGAGTTAATGCATGTGTGTTTCTAGAAGAGCCTTACATACACAATGCTTAATAAAGCTAGCATTTTCTGTCCCTTGGTGGGTGGCTGGATACAATGGCAAATTAAGATAGTTCCTGCTCTGGGGGATTATCACGCCAATAAGGGTATTATGAAATTTAATATACAATATTAACACCGAACAACCTACTCTTCGAACAATCAGGGAAGGCAAAGTAAGCATCAATTAGAGTCTGAGGGCCGGGAAAGAGCGAACGAATAGCCAGTATTTTGCAGAGGGCCTCAATTTGAACTCCCTACTGAATATAGAATTTTAAGGATTGAAAGGTAGTAAGGAGAAGAGCTCCACAGTGAGTGTTTCTGCAGTTGCTGTGTCATATCCATAATTGAGCACTAACGCAACAGCAGTCAGCTTACATACAAAATAGAGACTGATTTATGAAAACTAGTCTTTTGTAAGATTGAATAATAAAAAAATTAAGACTAAGACAATAATAGGAAATAAGCAACCCGATGTAATCATTACAAATAACTACTGCTAACGCTCGGTCTCACATTCTCTTTGGTAAAGGTCACACTACAGCCACGCAGTGCATCTCTCAAAAGTTTTATGACACCAAATGACAGGTTATAACCTCTTGAGCAGGCCTTTCAGAATTTAGCTTCTCTTGATCCACTTCAAAGATCAGGCTAATTAATTACTAACAATAACAGCCACAGCTGCTCTAATGGGAGCTCACTGTGTGTCAGCAAGTATGCATATGAATCAAATCTTCATTTCCACTTGCTCTGGCTGTTAAATATTTCATCAAGAAAAAGCACCTTATTCCGGTCCACCAACTGCTTAGTATTTTATAATTACATTCCAAGGAAATTCTTGGGCTTTGTTTATAATACACCAAAATAGAAGCACAGAGCTTTTTGGTCAGAAAATAATATTACTGTGTTTCACACCTTATTAAAGTCAGGTCAATGGTAAAAATATGAACTAGAAAAAAGTCATTGTTGCAGGAATACTTATAAAACAATTTCTTTCAAAGGATGAATAGTAATCAAAAGGCGACTTCAGTAACCTGCCCTGCACCCTTAGGTTAGAAACAAGGCACTTTGAGAAGCATTGCTCAACCATAAAGAGGAAATAACAAAAGTAGGACAGAAACATCAAACTTCCTTGCTCTGTGCATCTTTCCCAAACACAAAATCTACACATATGCCCAGCAGTCAACATGTCAAAGGTCAACTTCTCCATGGGTTTCTTTCCTCAGTCATATCATAATACCAACAATGCTGTATTTCCTTCAGCATTTGTAAATAGTAAAAACGTACAACATATGTAACTATCAAAACCTAAAATGTCCCGACCATTAAATAAGCAAACACAAGCTGAGGTATTACTAAAAAATAGTCCTGGATTATAAAAGGTTCTTTCCCCCTTGAAATTTAGCATTTCAATAAATTTTGGCAGGCACAATTATTTCTACCAAAATCAATGCCACAAACGCATATCACAGCTACAAATTTCACAGTGTTCTGTGAAAAATGTGAGTAAAAACTGAGCCAACAAATGACACGAAAAGAAAAAAAAAAATGGAAATGAAACACGGAAACAAGAAGAAGCATATTTGGGAAACGGGTATGAGAAAATCCTCTCTTTATGAAATGTTTCTTTCCCCACTTACAGGAGGTTTATGTGTTAATTTCTGACTGTAGGTATCATTGATATCATCTCTAAAATGCATTCAAAAGCACAGGTGTTGACTGAAATTCTGTTCCCATTCTTTAAGCTCACTGATGATGAAACGGACAGGGGGGCAGGTAGGAAAAATCAGAGAAATGGGGGTAAAACTGTAGGCTGAAGTCCTAAGCAGGCTGGATCACCTGGGGCACTAAGGATGCTCTCAGGGAAGACGGGGGCTGGGGAGGAGGGGCAATGTCACAAACTTAGGCACTATTCAACTTTTCATCTGAAGGCAAGTCTGAGTCCACATCCTCTACAAATTGACTGTCAATCAAAAAAGGGGGGGAACCCTCTAACTTCTACCACCATCACCATCTACAATGGCAAAAATCATATGGTACTTTGATTGTGAATGACGAATGTTTCTTAAATTCTAGCTCAACAAATATCTACTAGTCTGGGTCTAATGTGTATTTCCCATTACACTGGCTAGACCGAGCAAAACAAAGAAAATGTTTTTGTTTTTTTTTAATGTAGGTATAATTAATCCTTTTCTCTTGGGAATTTTACTCTTTATAGAATTATTTCATACAGCTAGTGTGACTATCAACAGCACCTTTTAAATTCTTTTTTTTTTTTTTTTTAGGCCGCACCCAGGGTGTGGGGAATTTCCTGGGCCAGGGATGTAACCTATGCCACGGCGGTGACCAGAATCACAGCAGTGACAATGCCAGATCCTTTACCTGCTAAGCCATCAGGGAACTCCAGCACCTTTTAAATTAAATAAAAAAGGAAAAAGCAATATATCTAATAAAATGCCTTACCTGGTGGTACTTCCTGCTGTTCCTCTGCAGGGGGCACGTGCACTTCTAAAATAAATAATAAAGAATAAAGAAAATAATAAAACAACCCATTATATACTGCTAACCAGTATTGAAAATACATACTGCTGATCTTTAAGTTAAGGTGACTGTTTTTACAGACTCTTGCGGCGGGGAGTGTGTGTGGGGGATGTTGATTGCAATTATCATAAAAAGTTGGGTTTTTACCCTATCACAACAAAAATTAGCTCTAACTTTGTAAAACGTTATCTATCTCTCAACTGTTCTGAACTACAGGCTTTAAAACATTATCTGCCTAACTGCCTAACCTCAAAACTCAAGGTCTGGCAAAGGAGATATGAACTAAAACCTAGGTTTTCACAATTTGGCATCAGACTTGATAAGAAAGCTGAGGAAAGGTAGTTAAGCATCTTGTTTCTTGCTAACAACACAAAAAATTAAATGGAAATAGAATCTGAAAAATGTATCGCTATTCTTAGTAAAGCAGCTTTTAAAAAATAATACTCAAAACATATTCTAAAACTAACCAAAAGTGTGGATATGAGTTTTATAACCTCTAGTCTTTTTCCCTGGCTACTTCAACCCCCTTACAAATAAAGAAAGTTAAGCCTTGCCACCCAACAGTATAATTATATATTGACCTGATTCACTCTATAAAATTACCTCACACATTAATATCTTCATACCTAACAGCCCATTTAACAATGACCTTGATCTAGAGATAAGATTGTATCTGCTTTCCTTTTGCACCTTAACATCTCTAACAGGCTTTGGTCAAAAGAGGAAGTTTTAATAGCATTTTCTAAAAAACTGAAAATACTTTGCAGCTATTTTAATCATTTTTCGTCTTGTACTTTGCTTCTAACTGTAAGAAAACACTGGAAATATTTTAGGTAAAAGTAAAAAGGAAACAGAAAAATATCACCCTGATTCCTGTTACTATTCCGAGATATTTCCTTCTTTTAGTGGCAGCACCATGAATGTTTACTAGCTTTCTGTGTTGTAACTGGTTTGTTAATGGTTTACCTATCTATTTGGTTCTTAACAATCTCTCCCTCTCTCTTTTTTTTTTTTTTTTTTTTTTTTGTCTTTAGGGCCGCACCTGCATAGGAGGCTCCCAGGCTAGGGATTTAAAGAGCTGCAGCCGCCAGGCTACGCCAGAGCCACAGCAACTCAGGATCTGAGCCACGTCTTCGACCTACACCACAGCTCACAGCAAAGCTGGATCCTTAACCCACTGAGCAGCGCCAGGGATGGAACCTTCGTCCTCATGGATACCAGTCAGTTTCGTTAACACTGAGCCTGGTTCTTAATAATCTTGAGGCAAATTAGCCCTTTACCAACTTTACCAATTTCTTTCTCAGAATTTCTTTTACTTTTGTGCATTTGTAAAAACTGTGTGGATCAGAAAGTATTAACCACTTCCGTTGTTATTTCCATCAATAATGTTACATGCTAGAGAGACTTATTACTGCTGCAGGATAAATTTTCATCTAAATTTATTCTGGGAAAAAAAAGCACATTTAACAAACTTATCTGAAATGCATTCTGATAATGATAGAACAGAAGGAATTTCTGAAAAGAAATAATTATATCAGCACAACCTGAAAGGTCTGCCTATTGATATGGCCTCCTTTTCCTACTCTGGGACATTTTAAACCCACTTCAGGATGGCTTTGACTCCCATTACCTTTCTCGAATAGTTTTTGCTAAGATCACCAACATTCCCCACACTGCCAAATGCAATCCATGCTCCTCAGGTCCTGAAACTCCACAGAATAGATTCCTTCCTTCTGCCCTTTCCCGCTCTCCTCTACTGGTTTTCCTCCTGCCTCACAATGTTGGGATTCCTTACAGCTCAGTCCCAGGACTGCTGATCCGCTCTCTGCTCTCACCTCCAAAATGATCCAGCCCGTTTCCATGGAGCTGATACCATCTTCTCGATGATGGCTCCCAAGCCTTTATATCCATCTCTGATCTCGCCCACCTAGCTCAGACTGGCCTAACCAGATCCCTACCTGCTACCTCCACTGGGTATCTCACATAATTCCCAAACATAAAATATCAGATATACAATATTTGGTTTTCTTTCCTAAAACCAGTTTCTTCTACAATGTGGCTTTCTCCTCAGTAAATGGCCCCACCAGCCAACAGTCATTCAAATCAAAGGCCCCTTTTATTCCTCTTTATTTCAAAACCATCAGAAAGTTCCATCAAGTGTAATTCTAAAATAGATCTCAAATTCAAAACTTCCCCCTCCATGTCCACGTCATGATCTTCCTTCAGGCCACCACAATCACTTCCCTGGATTAGGACATGATAATTTCCTAACAGGGTGGCCCCCACTTCCATTCTTTGTCCATCCAATCCATTCTCTAACACTGGAAGTCATTTTTCAAAACATAAATTAGATTATGCCATATCTCACAAGTATTTCCATAGGTTCTCACTGTACTTAGAGCACAATCCAGATTTCTTATGAGGGCCTCCAAGGTCCCAAGGGATCTACCCCCTGTCTGTTTATTACTTAAGCCAATTCGAATTCAGTTTTCTGTTACCTGCAACAGAAAGTAACCTTACTGATGCAGATGGGGACACACAGAAGGGTTGAAGCACAGGACCGATACAGCCAGATGTTTACTTTCGAAGAGAGAGATCATTAATGGCTTTGTAAAAGATGGATTTGAAGCGGACAAGTATGGACTTAAGACTAGCGAGGTGGTTACCGCCACTGTCCAGGAAGATGGGGAGGGGCTGATACGTCACTACAGCTACAAGGAAAAGAATGAATTGGGAAATATTTAAGTAGTCTATTCAACAGGACTTGGGACTTGGGACTGGCTAGAGAGGAGCTGTGTCTCACAGGTCTGGCTTGGGAACCCAATGCATATGGATGCGACCAGCCGACACGGGGGAGATGGGGGAAGAGAAGGTCCCTGGGCATGTGAAAATGCTGAGCTCCCCGTCGCTGTCCACAGAAAGACAGAAACCACAGGCACAGTCCAGAGCCCCACCACCCACTCGAAGGAATTCCCTTAACCATCTCTGCACTGCCCTCCACAAGCTTATCAGGATGCCTGAAAAATCTTAGCAGAAACCTGTATTTCTGTATTTCTAGTACAAAAAAAAGCAAAGCTACTTTGCATACTGTGAGGTTAGTGCTTTTGTATAAAACAATATATGGCATGGATTGGACGAAGTTCTTCCTAGGGATTTCCGGGTTCTGTTTTCTGATTCTAAGTGAATAAAAAAACCAGACTCGGTTATGTTTTCCATGGAGAATCGAGCAATGGGAGGTGGAAGAACATTTGAGCTCCATCCAGCCTGCTACATGGAGATGCATCAGGTCGACACTGTGGCCACAGCAGGGTGTCTCCCAGCAGCTAAGGGGACAGTGAGGGCAGCTCTAGACTCCCCTCCCCTCCCCCCCACCCACCCCATCTTTTCCCATTTCAGTCAACTGTACTAGTATTGACTGTGCCTAAGCAAGCTCAGAAGCAGTAATACTTAACTTGAAAATTGACCATCAGTGGCTCACAAAGGAATTCTAAGAGTCATTTTGTGAGCAAAATTCCCTGTGACATGTTCCTTGTGGGCACAGGGACCCTAGAGTCACCTGGCTGGTGCTGAAGACCAGCGTAGCCACTCCTAGCCTAGAACTCCGGGGTCGGGGGGGCAGTGACCTGACCTCTGGACACTCTCAGCCCTTCATCTGTAAAGTAAGTACACAGGCATTTGTCCTACCTCTTCAGTGTTTACTATGGTGAGAAACAATGGAAAAAGTATATCGTAAATAATTTTATGCAAACTGTTGTGAACTCTAGAAATCTAAGTCGTGTCAAAGCCCCACTATGTACTATATGTGACAAGTTTTTTTAGAAACAAATAAAGATTGTTCGCTTTCAAAAAATTTTTTTTCCAGCTGAATAACAATGTCAAGGACCCAACTTTCAACCCATTTCTGCCCATGGATAACGCCTCCTACTTAGGGTAGCTGTCCTCACCCCAACGAGTTACTTTCTATTAGACGATTCTGGTTTTGTCTGCAGTGATCTTTCATTACTTTATCATCTCTTCAGCCACTAGCTTGCCAGCCCCAGTGAAAACAGAATTCCATCTGTCTTATTCACTCTCATCCTTCTAGCCCCCAAACACTGTAAAGACAGCAAATGGTAAGTGTTCAATAAATACTTGTTAAAGAAATGAACATACTTTTAATATCCAAAGGAAAATGATGTCTATAAAATGAACTTACCTTCTAAAATTGTGTGTGAATCGTCTACAGCATTATCTAAAAAAAAAAGGAAATGTATCTTACCAACTCACCTTCACTAGGTCCTTAAATTAACTTATATCTGCCCAGAGATCTAAATCTGGCTCTTTTTTTTTGGATTGAGGCATCGTATAGAAAGACTCATCAACTTTAATTTCTAAATTATATTTAAAGAATACATCAAAGGGCTGATATTGCCCCTGCTGACCTAACACCTGCACCATAAATGGGGAATAAATATCTTGACATTACCAATTACTTCCTTAGTGACTTGAGAATGTCTTGTGTTTCTTACGACATCTATCTTTGTTCCACCAGTTATACTCATTTTAACAAATACAAAGAGAACTGACTTGTAGGAAACATCGGCTTAGAGAAGAAATACCTTACCTGAACTTTCTGTTCCTTCATTTTCCGCTGGCTCATACACTGTAGAATACACACAAAAAAATAACCGTTCAGCACTGCATAACTCCCATGAAAACACAGCACTGGCTGTGTGGTTCAAGATCAAACCACTGTCTAATTTATCCCTGAACCCCTGAGGTTTAGTCACTGGGAAATGGCAGGTTACAGCGTAGAGTGGGGGAGAGCTTGGCTAGAGTGAAACAGGCCTGGATACTAATTGCAGGGCAGCTACTCTTAGTCAGAGGAGATGGGCAATTACGCCCACTTCCTTCCTGCAAAATGGGGAAAATCAAAGTCCCTCCCCAGTCTCTTGTTACCAGGCTTCAGGAATTGGTTTACTCCCTGGTGGCACTGAATTTCCTTTTTTTCTTTTCTTCATGACTATGGCGGAGGTTCTGAGTTACTTGTGGCTCTACCGGCTTATCACTCTGGATTCAAATTTGTACCAGGGAGACTTTCTACCTTGCTTAGGGAGCAATGCTCAGATCTTTCACCCGGAGCAAAGGGCCCTGGCTTAAGCCCCTGAGAATGAGGGTTCGTCTGGCAGGCCCTTAATCCACAGCCCAGGGCTCATCTCTCCTCTGACCTGCCTGCAGGGCTCAACAGGTCTCTGCTCCACTGCAAAGGAGGTCCCTGTCCTGGCCACGGACTCCTCTCATGCTTGCATAGCTGGAAGCTTTCCTACTCAGCCTGATCCCTCTTTTCCTACTGTCCAAAAAGCCTCAAGTTTTCTGGTACCCAAAGGGCAAACTGTGTTATTTTCCTAGAATGGTTACAAATGTTTTCTGCTCGTTCATTTAATAAAGAAAACTTTTGAGCATCTACTATCTTTCAGATATGACTCCTAGTGCTCGGGTAAAGCAAGGAACAATTTTTAAGAGATCGCTTTCCATCCTTTTGGTGGCATTTGGAAGACAAAGGAGTCACGAGCATTTGCTCCCTCTGTCACCCTGAAGTGTGTCAGCATTTAAATATGCTCTATCAGAGTTTCCGTCATGGCACAGTGGAAATGAATCTGACTAGGAACCATGAGGTTGAGGGTTCGATCCCTGGCCTCACTCAGTGGGTTAAGGATCCGGCCTTGCTGTGGCTGTGCTATAAGTTGCAGACGAGGCTTGGATCTGGCGTTGCTGTGGCTCTGGCATAGGCCGGCATTATTGCTCCTATCAGACCCTAGCCTGGGAACCTCCACATGCCTCAGGTGCGGGCGTAAAAAGACAAAAGACTTAATAAATAAATAAATATGCTCTATCAACTGAAAAACAAACAGGCTGTTGTTTTCTGTTGCTATTTTTATTTTATTTATTTCTTTTGTATGTGCTCTATTTTTTTATGGGAGTACAGTTGATGCACAGTGTTTCAGGCTCTCTGTCTATGTACCTAGCTATCCACCTACTTAACTATCACCTATCTATCCTTTTCAGATTCTTCTCCATTATAAGTCCCCCACCCCCTCTTTCCTCCGCTTCACAACCTGTTCCTTCAGAGTCATTTACACACACTGTCTCACTCCCCGCTTCCTCTCCTGGACCCACTCCAATCTGCCTTCCAGCCCTGGGCCCTGACCTCTGACCACAGGCCTGAAAAGCTCCCCTAAGATCACCCAGGAGCACCACATTTAACCTAACGGGCACTCTCTGCCTTGACGGTATTAGACCTCCTAGCAGCCCCTTCCTTTCCAACACCCTCGTCCTTGGACCCAGTGTAACCACACTCTCCTTTCATTCTCTCCTTTCTCCTCTTCTTTATCACTTCACCCTTTTCTTCCCAGGCCCTGAATGTGGCCTTTCCTCAGAGTCCAGCCATGGAACCTCCTCTCTTCCTGCTCTCTCTTCTCTCCTTTGGAGTTCCCATCATGGCTCAGAGGAAACAAACTCGGCTAGCATCCTTGAAGACGCAGGTTCCATCCCTGGCCTTGCTCAGTGGGTTAAGGATCTGGCGTTGCCATGAGCTGTGGTGCAGGTTGCAGATGCGGCTGGGATCTGGTGTTGCTGTCGCTATGGTGTAGGATGGCACCTAACAGATCCAATTCGACCCCTAGCCTGGGAGCCTCCATATGCCTTGGGTGTGGCCCAAAAAATACAAAAAAAAAAAAAAAAAAATCTCAGCCTTTGGCTTCAATCCCCATGCATATTCTGCTGATTCTCAAACTCAACCTTGAATAGGCTTTCCTGACAGCCAGATACCATCCGTGCTAAGTTGGCATCTTCCCTTGGGTGGCTCAGCGGGCGTTACCGGTATGGGCAGACTGCTCATGACCTTGGGGCCCCAGGCCTGTTTTCCAGGCTCACCTGCCTCAAGAAGAGGCACCCACCCACCCACCAGGTGCAGAAGCAGGAAGTTGGACGTGGTTCCCAACACCTCGCTCTCTCTCCCCAGCTACACCTGCTCGTTGAGCCCTATCAATTTTATCTTCTCCTCAGTTTTGCCTACTTCCTGCACCTTCACTGCCACCACCCAGCTTTAAACTATTGTCTCTGTCCAACTTCTGTCCATTGAAAACGGCTCTTGCCCAGGTCACTGGTAGGGTCTCTGCGGCACAAGGTCTAAGGCAGGTCCTCAGGGTTCCACCCACAAGGGCCCCCGGCAGCCGGGACACTGCACAACACCCCTTTCTTTAAACTCAGCTCTGACGCCTCATTTGGCAGAGATGTGGGTCAGGGAAGCTGAGGTTTGGATAACACGGTAACCCAGCTGGTCTCCCACATCTCCTCTGGGCCTGCCAATCTATTTACTGCATTTTAGACACATCAGTCCTTACAAAATGTGCTGCCTTAGAACAGTGCTCTAAGGCGAAGGTGAACATCCTTAACTGAAGATGAACATCCTCCGGACCCAGGCTATCTCACAACATCAGCTCTCATCTCTCTTTTTATGCTCAGCGTCCCAGACACATGTTCCCATCAGAGGCGTCATTCTCCATTCCAGCATCCCTGCCCCTTGCCTCCTCAAGTGTACTATTAGCTCACACTTCAGCCTTCCTGGTCCACAAATCAGGTGGGGGCTCTCACCATACACTCTCCTTACACACTGCACACACTCTCACCAGCACTTTGCATAACCGTGACTGAATATTAAATTCATACTATTGGTACAATTTTATCCGGTTGCTAAAATACAAGGTCCATGAGAATAGGAACCGCATGTATGTTCTTCCCTGGAACCGATCAGTGAAGTTCTATGCTTTGGCCACAGAATACATAATATGTATGTAGTGTATGAATAAATAAATCAGTTAGATGGTGAGACTGAAATGTCATCTCTCAGGTGTTTCCAGTGTAGGCTCAATGCCTTCCAGGTTATTTTTTATATGGAAAACTGGTTCCCTCTACAGTCTTAGTAATTTACTATGTTCTGCAGGTTCTAGAGTTTAGGGAGTTTAGTACAGAATATATTTGCTTCTCCCACTGAAAAACAGTGTTTGTTTACATCCTACTTATAGATATAGTCACTTGGTTTCCCTCGCTTGGTTCCTGATTTGCACAATTTTAGTACGTAATAAATAATCCTCTGTTCTATTAGATATATTTGTTTTGAAAAAAATGTATGTTCTAAAACAAGGTAATTCAAAGTATGTCATCAAATTTTGATGACTCCTCAGGGCATAATTTTACTCTGTTAACATTTTAAATTATGTTTCTTAGGATATTCTGCCATGAAAATATTTTTACTTTCACATCCTTTTTAGCATATTATCTAATTTTACACTTCTTTCAAATTTGATTTTAAACTTTCTAGATCTGGTCTGCAAATCTGCATTCCAAATATGTTCCTGTTAGCATATTTAGAAAAACACTAAAACTGCTGATAGACATGGTGAAAATTATCTCTAATCCACCTCTATGTGCAACTTTTAAACCTCAAATTCCTATTTTCTCCTTCAAATTCAACACTGAAAAAAATATCTAAATGCAATCACAGTGGCCGAGTTATTTAATTTCTTATTAAAAATACTAGTCCCTAGAGTCAGGCTCCAGGATTCTTCCAGTGGTACCATTCACCTCCCATAGGAATAGCCACCATGGATGATGATCTGGTTGGGTCTCAAATCTCAAAAACACACATTTGATAAATGAACATATCAGATCTATACATGGCACTTGCTAATTCTCTTCACTCAAGATTCATCTGCTAACATGTGACTATAAATTTTTTTGAAAATAGAGGAGTTCCCATTGTGGCTCAATGGGAACAAACCTGACTAGTATCCATGAGGACGTAGGTTCTATCTCTGGCCTCACTCAGTGGGTTAAGGATCTGCACTTGCCTCGAGCTGTGGTATAGGACGCAGTTGTGGCTTGGAGCCAGCATTGCTGTGTCTGTGGCGTAGGCCGGCAGCTACAGCTCTGATTTGACCCCTAGCCTGGGAACTTCCACATGCTGTGGGTGCAGTCCTAAACAGAAAAAGAAAAAGAAAGAAAGTAGAGACTGACTCTATATTACTCAGATTTAAATATCAAGCCCTAAAACTACCCAGCATGGAACATCCTCCAACCTTGACCCAGGCATTCCTTCGTCCTTTTTGCATCACAGAAAATTACACCCGATTGGCTTCTTTCCTTCTACCAATTCATCTTTGAAGATATTGGAATAAAAAGGATATTCCATTGGCTCTATCATTTCTTAGTCATAGGAACTTATGCAAAATTTCTTACATTCTCTGAACCTTATTTCTCTCATTTTGGAGGTAATGAAAATACACTCCATTTCATGGAGTTTAATAAAAACAACATGAACCAAGCCTGGGCAACAAGAAGATCTATAATTGCCTGAATCAGAATTGGACACCAAAATGCTTTTCTCCAGGCTCCCTTTAAGCCTGGAACGAAAATCCTCTGTACCCTTCTCCATGCTGGCAGATCAGTCATCTTTATTTAAGTGAAATTAATTTGCAGAGGCAGCTAGAGTAGTTAAACTCAGACTAAAGTAATCTTTCCCAACCACAAGACATATATATATATATATATTTTTTTTTTTTTTTTTTGTCCTTTTAGGGCCGCACCCACAGCATATGGAGATTCCCAGGCTAGGGGTCGAATCCAAGCTGTCACCGCTGGCCTACACCACAGCCACAGCAACACAGGATCTGAGCCATGTCTGTGACCTACACCACAGCTCACAGCAATGCCGGATCCTTAATCCACTGAGCGAAGCAAGGGATGGAACCTGCAACCTCATGGTTCCTACTCGGATTCATTCGCTTCCTCTGTGCCAAGACGGGGAACTCCCTCAAGACATATTTTCAATAAAAGAGTGCTATGGGAGTTCCCGTCGTGGCGCAGTGGTTAACAAATCCGACTGGGAACCATGAGGTTTCGGGGTCGATCCCTGCCCTTGCTCAGTGGGTTAACGATCCGGCGTTGCCGTGAGCTGTGGTGTAGGTCGCAGACGCAGCTCGGATCCTGAGTTGCTGTGGCTCTGGCGTAGGCTGGTGGCTACGGCTCCGATTAGACCCCTAGCCTGGGAACCTCCATTTGCCATGGGAGCGGCCCAAGAAATGGTAAAAAGACAAAAAGACAAAAAAAAAAAAGAGTGCTATGACTTTATAGTAGTGAGATTAAATTTTCTTGGTAACCGGTTCCTAAGGCACCTTGCAAAGAGTTTAAGAAACTATTTAGGCAATGACAGAACCACTGGAATAGGTAAACAACATCCTCAAGTAAACTCTGTGAAAAGTACCCATTCATTTGGATTTTTTCCGTTGAGGTGTTAAAAACACCACTCTCCATTTTTACAACCAAACTATGAGTCCATATTAAAACAAGTAGGTAGCTTAAGGTAAGGAGCATTTTCAAACCTTGTTCATCATAGTCTTGGTATGTTACGTCGTCTGCAAAAAAAGAGAATAAAACCAAAATAAGTACCACTTGAGTCATTCCGTGTAATTGCTTAGCTAAAAAAACACAACTTAATCTCAACTACAGATTTAGATTCCTTTCAATATTAATGTCTGCACACTGAGAAAAAGTCTCTGCCCAAAGCAACCTGTGGGAAAGGCAGGTAAATTACTTTCATAAAAATTCCTCAAATTGACATAAAACAAGACATGCAAAAGGAGTATTAGGAATTAATATCCTCCTTTGTTGTGGAAAGATGGCAGATGAGGTGAAATACAAAAGTCTGATCTTCTTTGAATAATCTAATTTTGTGACAAAGCAAAAAGTCTTGTATTTAGGTGTGAAAACTCATGTCTTTGACCCACTGAAAGAAAAGTCACCATGTTAATAGAGCATTGTGCTGGTAAAGCTGTCAGTAATGTTTAAAATCTAATGAAAACGTTCATCTGATACCTGCTTCTTGGTATATTCTTCCATCATCTTCCACTACTGGTTCACTGGACTCTAAAAAGAAAAAACATATACCTTTGCCAGACTTGAAAAAAAAAAAAAAAAAAACACATTGCTAGACACCATTCTAAAATATTTACAAGTCAATTCTCATCTTCACAGCTGTGAAAGAAAGATATTATTCTCACGATTTAATTAAATCTAAGCGGAATAACAGTCCATAATTTTCTCTCAAGGCACAAAGATAGGAAGGAGCAGAACTAGGATTTGCTTCCACTCTGACTCTACTACATGGTACTGCTTCGTTCATTTCCAAATATTCTTTCCAGTATCCCACCTACAAAGACCAAAATCCCAACAGTGGTTTGAAAAACACCTCTCCTTTTTCTCTATGTTCCTATGTAATATTAAATTTTTTTAAACTACTTAATGAATTCTACCACATTTATAGGTGTACAACAATCATCACAACCAAATTTTACAGCACTTCCAACTATGTAATATGAAATTATATTCAGAAATGGATAAAATATCTGGGCGACCAAAAATGATTATTATAAAGAGATCCCTATGTTGAAGCAGAGTGAATCATTAACCCTGACTGAAAATGACCTTGGCCACTGCCTCACACAGAAACATGTATCACAGACCTGGATTTTCTTGTTCATACATCATGTCTTCTGTATCTTGATTATAGGCTGGTGAGGCTGTAAATTAGGAAATAATTAGGAAATTACAAACATGTCTCCAAAAAAGGATTACACTTGATATTTAAAACAGGAAAAGCAAAATTTCTTCTAAGGATAGAAACCAAATCACAATGATGCTCAAACTTACATTCACTCCTGAAACAAACAGGTATTAATTGCTAAATACAGATGCCAAATAGAAAGATGAACAATAAAGTCCTCACTATCAATGAGTTTGTAATTGAAGCACAAAACTGGGGCACTATATTCCCATTTAGCTTATGCAAATTCAACTATAATCATGAAACAAAAAAATGAGACAGAGACTCAAGAGAGAGGGAGACAGCAGTGCAGGTGAACCCTCCTCCCGGGCACTCAGCAGGCACCTGCCAAAGTGAGCCTGAGCAAGGACACACACTCCCCAGCTCCTCATGTGGACTAAACACCTGTAGTTCTAGTGTTTGTAGACACCTACTGTTGAAACAATATAGGTCCTAAATGCCAACAATATCTCCTGCTCCTCAAGCACAAAAAGAGGGATCTATTCCAACATCAGGAGAAAAACTGGCCAACAACACAGTTTATTGAAAGATGATGTGTGCATGGAGTTCCCGTTGTGTCACAGGGGAAACAAATCCAACTTGGAATCATGAGGTTGCAGGTTTGATCCCTGGCCTCACTCAGTGGGTTAAGGATCCGGCATTGCAGTGAGCTGTGGTGTGGGTCGAAGACGTGGCTTGGATCTGGTGTTGCTGTGGCTGTGGCATAGGCTGACCGCTGTAGCTCCGATTGACCCCTAGCCTGGGAACCTCCACATGCCGTGAGTGCGGCCCTAAAAAGCAAAAAAAAAAAAAAAAAAAAGATGTGTCCATCTCCAGTGTTGCCATAGCTTCTGGGGACACATGACATGTTGACAACACATAATTCTAACCATTCACTGACTTTGTAATTTAAGACTACAAAACATGCAATTCCACAAAGTCTTTCAACCCATTACTAGGAATTTATCCCCAGGAAGTAGACTTCAAAAGCACAAAAATATAATCACAAATATAAATAAAATTGTGATATAATATATATTATATAATAATTATTATGATGTGACATTTGATATAAACTGTAACATTAAAATTAATAATAACCACAATCTTATCTTTCTTTCGCACAGTGCTCCTTTACAGGAAAAAACTCCTTCTAGTTAAAAAAGAATATCACTAAATTAAAATCTTACCTGTCTCTTCTACATGGTAGCTATCTTCAGTTTCTGAAAAAAATGACATTAAATAAATATTACTGCTTTCATAAAATGGTATGTTCATATACTGTATATGTATATTCTGAGTGAATGTTTGTCCTTTATTTTGAAAGCAAATAACTATTAAAATAAAACATGAGAGAGTTTCCTCATGGCTTAGCGGGTTAAGGATCGGTGTAGTCACTGCTGTGGCTCTGGTTACAGCCGTGGCATGCGTTCGATCCCTGGCCTGGGAATTTCCGCAGGCACAGCCAAAAAAAATTTTTTAAAAGCCCATGAAAATAGCAATTAAATATCTGCTAAACACTACCTTTCATTAGAACTGTACATAGAAATGTCTCACACATTCTCTTATATGATCCACTTAACATCCCACAAGGGTGATACGTACCATAACTCGGGCTATGGAGGGAGGATAATTTAGAGTAATACAGTGACAAAGGCCGTATCCACATCTCATTCCACTGTGGCATCCTATTTTCTGACACTTCCTGCCATGCTCTCGAGCAAAAGTGCATCATCTCCACACAGGGACACGAAGAACAGGGAGACTTTACTCATTTGAGGAGCTGAAAGTAACCCACACCACAAGGGCAAAGTGCTGCTACTCACGTGACCCTCATTAATTTAGCGGCCCTATGGAGTATATACATATATTTTTAAATTTCTGAAGATCTTTAACAAGCAACTTTTCAGTTCAAACTAACTCCACGCCCCAATCAAAAATTAGCTCAGAAAATAAGGTGTCTTCCACTTAGGAACTTTTCAGAAGTGTTTCTTCCTGCTCCCTATAACTCCTAACCTCAAAAATATCAAATTCTTTATATTTCAGATTATTTGAATGTCTTCATTGAAATGTGCTATATAAGCAGCATCTACGACACCAAAATTCTGAGCAGCTGTCAATCTTCCTGAACCATCGTGGCAGAAGGTAGGAAGGACCAAGAGAGACCAAGGAAATGCGGAAATGATTTTATCAGCATTCCTACTCAGAACTTAGAAAGATTTTTCCCATAGAAATCATGACATAGATGATAACTAAAGGTCTAAAGTTCAAAAGCTAATCTGTAAATAAATGCCTGTTTTCAATGCCCAGTGTAGCTGAAATCACACACATGTTCAAAAAGCATTCTGAACTGACATTTTTCCCAGAAAATTATGCATCATATACAATCCTATAGGTTGGTACGGACACAAACCAAACTACTTATAACATTATCTCCACGGAAAAGTGCATTTTTCTGCTCTCAACAACAGGCAGACATGTAAGCTTTGAGAAATACATTCATTCATTAGGATTGTTTGCTTCTCAAGGAGTTTCTCGGAATATTAAATACTGCAAGAAGTAGACCTACTTTGCTTTTTCATAACATTTATGCTTTAAAATAGTCCTTGCAACCCTTTACCAGCTGTACTGTCTGGAGGCTGCCTGTCCACGCGGCTTTTCCGTGGCCCGGACAAGTCCCAGGTGCCCCGCGTCCTTCCCACTCGTTAAGAGCCCAGATGTCAGAATCTTAACCTGCTCAGACCCAGCAGAGCAGGACGTGGGGTGAGGCCCAGGAGACAGTAAACAGCACAGCCACACTCGGGATCAACCCTGGTGCACTTTCCTAACTCCAGGGAGCTTGTACAAGTATCCTTTTGCGGGGCTCCACACCACAAACTTTCCGGTTCACTTTGTCCTGGGTGAGTCGCGGGAATTCTTTTAAAAGCTCCCCGGGGGCCACTACGGGGCCTCCAGGACCAGAAACCGCGTTCAGGGCTATCAATCCACGGTAGCGGATCTTGTTCACAAGAAGTTGTCTCTCTGCATCCGCGACCCCGTGGCTCCAGACCTTCCTACCGCACCAGCGGTGCGGATCTGATACCCGCCCCCCGCCACCTTCCTCACAGTTCTGTCTCCCTCTCTGAACTCTGCTTAGGTCCCCTGAACCCTGCAAGACACCCCAGTCTAGACCCTCTGTGGCCGGCGATGTGATGCTATTACACCGGTCCTACAGACTCTGATGACTAGGAGGGGACATATTATGCATTAGGGCTCATTCTGTGTTGGTGCCATCAACGTACCCCCGGCCCCCCGCGCCCCCAGTCAGCATCGGCTTGTTTTCTTGTCTCATTCTTCAAAAATAAAGCATCTGGGAGTTCCCGATGTGGCGCAGTGGGTTACAAACCCGACTAGTATCCATGAGGATGTGGGTTCAATCCCTGGCCTCGCTTGGTGGGTTGAGGATCTATCCATGCCTGAACTGTGGTGTAGGTCACAGAGACACAGCTAGGATCCTGCATTGCTATGGCATAGGACAGCAGCTGTAGCTCTGATTCCACCCCTACCCTGGGAACTTCCATTTGCCACAGGTGCAACCCTAAAAAAAAAAAAAGAAAAGAAAAGAAAAGAAAGTGCTGAAGGATTTCCCCTACATTCCAAAAGAAATTCCTATATCCTGAGAATTTCCCTGAACATGCTTTGAATTTAAAAAAATCAGGGAGTTCCTGTCGTGGCGCAGAGGAAACGAATCTGACCAGGAACCATGAGGTTTCCGGTTCAATCCCTGCCCTCGCTAAGTGGGTTAAGGATCCGGCGCTGCCATGAGCTGTGGTGTAGGTCGCAAACGCAGCTCGGATCCTGTGTTGCTGTGGCTGTGGTGTAGGGCAACAGCTACAGCTCCTATTCGACCCCTAGCCTGGGAATCTCCATATGCCTCAGATGAGGCTCTAAAAAGACAAAAAAAAAAAAAAAATATATATATATATATATATATATATATATATATATATATTTTAAAAATGGGACATCTATTTATTTTAGGGAAAAAATCATTTTAATTGAAGTTTTTAGCTTCAGTTTAAAAAACTTTAGAAAAAATTAAATACTGGTTTTAAAGGTGTCTAAGAAAAACTTCAACAGTCATAATTAAAAATTACCTATTGAATTTTATTCTGAAACCAAAAAAAAAAAAAAGTGTTCTACCTTCATGGATTGCTTCAGTTCCCATGGACTCAATTCTTTCATCTTCATCCCTTCCTGTGAGGAGAGCATCTTCCAGCTGCAGTTCTCCTGCTGGTGCATCCTGTTCTTGCTGCAGGTCCTCACCTTGAACAGTGAGAATGAACAAAGTGACACAGATCTGTAGCCAGGCCCCAGGCAGCAGCTGACACAGACACACACATCCCATCAGAACGGCTGCCACCTACCCACTTCAGCTGCTGGGCACGCCCGGGCCCTTCTCTGGGCCTCCGAACACACCGCTGCCCACTCTGAAGCTCTGTCCTCACTCTGGCCAAGGGCTAGTCCACCTGAGGGGGAACAGGTCCTCTCTCACTAGAACATAAACTCACCAAGGAAGGGACCTTCCATATTCTAGTGACCATGTATGGCCAGGACCTGGGCCAGGACTGGCCCTAGGAAGTTTTTATATTTAATAAGTAAATAAATGAGTTTAGAATTATATTTGCCTCTTCAGTTATCACTAGGTCAGAGCAAAGCTCACCTTGCAACTTTTCGCTAAGAGTTGACAAGACTCCAGGTAACAATCTTAAATAACTCTATGCAAATGCTTTATTGCAAAGAATAGCCAGGCACCATCTAAACCGTATGCTAGGTCATCTACATGAGGTCCACTGTTGTATACTTTGCTTCTAAAGGGTCCTATATTGAGCCTTCAAGTTATGCAGATGCTCATTTTCTCTTCTGAGATTTTCATGATATAATGAGCTGTTCTGCTTCTTGCTTCTCTTGTATAGATGTTGGACATGCTATGTTACTCCATTGCCACATGGTTCAGCTTGTCGCTGTGGTGAAAAGCATTCTCCCAGCAGTAACTTGGCATGACCTTAAGCAGAAGATGCTGGGCATAACACTCTAACCATAGGACACAAGAGAATTAGACCTAGCTGTGCAGTGCAGCATCACTCTAGGAGCGTGCAGTCTGAAATATGTGACTCAGGATCTACGTTCTTCCACACCAGCTGTGTGGCCCTGGGTAAGTTATTTAATTACTCTGTGCCTAAGACTTCTCTTTCATTAAAAAGAAAAAATAAGGCGTTCCCATCGTGGCTCAGTGGTAACGAACCTGATTAGTAACCATGAGGACACAGGTTCGATGCCTGGCCACGCTCAGCGGGTTACGGATCCAGCGTTGCCATGAACTGCAGTGTAGGTCACAGACACAGCTCGGATCTGGCATTGCTATGGCTGTGGCATAGGCTGACAGCTCCAGCTCCAATTCGACCCCAAGCCTGAGAACTTCCATATCCCACGAGTGTGGCCCTAAAAGGCGAAAAAAGAAAAAATAAGAGTACCTATTCACTGCATTGTCATGAGAACTAAAGCACTTGGAAAAATACCTGGCCCATAATAAGTATTTAGAATTTATTGTTGTTGTGCTGCTGATGTTGTTAATATATTTACCATCATCATCATCACAGTAATAACAATACTACTATTTCCACTGCTGCTGAACCCTCCCCTCAACTGCAGGATGGTGTCCTTAGCACGTTATGGTTGGTGTGGCCCAGTGATGCTCTCAGGTGTCACTGAATCCTTAGGCCCTTTTATTGGATTCTATTTGTCTCCCGTCTTCCCATCATAGCCTCCTATGTTATATCTCCTCATTTCAGATTTTCTCCTCAGCAAACCAGGGAACAGGGCAAGGAGAATTCTTCCTATCACTAATTCTACGACTCCTTTTCTTCTCGCCATGTTCCTTTCCCCTTATTCTCACTCACTCACTCATTTACAGTTTCTACATGAGCCAGCCTGATCTGGTCAGTGGAAGCATCTGTTTTCATAGGAAAACCAACCAAGCACTGGACACCGTGTGTGAGTCTCCACTGCTCAGGGACAGCCTGCTTTGAGAAAAACAGCTTCCGTAGAGCTTACTAGACCTCACCAGAGGGACTGCCATGCCCTCAACAGCCACCGCACCAGCCTTATGAGGTAGCACTATCATCCCACTCTGAAGGATGAGGGACTCGAGGAACTTTGCTAAAGGCACACTGCTAATAAATGCAACAGCAGTACCTAAACTACCAATGAACTACAGAATCATTGAGACAGAATCTCCTTTAGAGACAGTGTCAAGGAGGTCAAGTATGGTCTGATAGGATGTGAAGAGTGGAACACACACACACACACACACACATTAACAAGCTGGAACAAGTCAAAGGCCCCAGGGCAGGGACAGGCCTGGCAATTACAAGGAAGAGAGAAGGCCAGCTTCTGGGCTTTCTCGGCTAGAAAAAAGTGACCAGGGGGAGTTCCTGTCGCGGCTCAGTGGACATGAATCTGACTAGTATCCATGAGGATGCAAGTTCTATCCCTGGCCCTGCTCAGTGGGTTAAGGATCCCAAGGTGCCGGGAGATGTGTAGGTCGCAGACACAGCTCGTGTCTGGCATTGCTGTGGCTGTGGCATAGACTGGTGGCTGCAGCTCCACCTCAACCCCTAGCCTGGGAACTTCCGTATGCCACAGGGGCAGCCCTAAAAAGCAGGTTGGGGGGGGGTGACCAGGGGAGAGAGATCTGGCCCAGATAAGGCACAGTGGGCTGGGGCACATCAAACACAAGGTGCAGAGGAGCAAAAGATGGAAACAGGGACTGGTGACAGCTGACACTGTGCAGATATCAAAATACGTTGGAGGCAAAACTGAAGAGACCTGCTGATGGATGACATATGAGGGGAAAACATAAGCGAGAAATCAAGGAAAACTCCTAGGGTTTTAGCTTAAGCAACTAAGCAAATAGGGAGACCACTAAGTAAAATATGAAAGAATGGAATAAAAGTAAAACATTTTTGGAGGGGAGAGGGGAACTGTGAGATGGAGAAGAATCAAGAATTCAATTTTAGGGACACTTTAAGTGGGAGATATCCAAAAAACATGCAAATAGAGATAAGAATATACAGTTAGATAACCCAGGAGCTTAGATGAGAGAGCTGGGCTATAGATACATATTCAGAAGCAATACAAATAATATGCAAAGCCATGGCCTGTGATCCTCTAAGGAGAAAGTCTTGATAAAAAAGAAGTCTAGGAGTTCCCAAGTCGTAGCTCAGCGGAAATGAATCTGACTAGTATCCATAAGGATGCAGGTTCCACCCCTGGCCTCGCTCAGTGGGTTAAGGGTCCAGCATTGCTGTGGCTGTGGTGTAGGTTGCAGATGCAGCTCAGATCCCGAGTTGCTGTGGCTGTGGTATAGGCCAGCGGCCACAGCTCCAATTCGACCCCTAGCCTGGGAACCTCCATACGGTTCGGGTGCAGGCCTAAAAAAAGGCAAAAACAAAAAAAAGAAAAAAAAAAGACCAAGTCCGAGGAACACAATGGCAGACTGGACTCCCCCCTCCTCAGGGTGGCTTCCTGTATCCACTCACCTAAGTGTCTACCACGCCCTCCCCCGCCTTCTCCCCCCACCTTAGAAGAAATTTAGTGACCGACCAGCCCGACTCACTTGGGCACCAGGACAAGCTCCCATCTGCTCTCCCTCCACCTCATCTTTCACGCTGCAGACAGAACACAAAACCTCCAGTGGTTTCAACTCCTCTTAGAATCAAGTCAAAATCTCTCCACCTGCCTATTCCACGTGCCAGCTGACCTGAACTACATTCAGATCCTTTTGGCCTCTGGACTCTCACACACACCATGCCCTTTGCATAAAACCCGCGGCTAAACATTTGCCTGGCAAAGCACTGCACCATCCTTCTGTTCCTGATGCAAAATGTCCTTTCTTCCAGGAAGCCACTGCTAACCCCCAAATCTGAGAAAGTCCCTCATAGCACCCCGTGTTTCATCATCACAGCACTCACCTCATCATATTGGAGACTGTACTACCCTTGTGTTAGGTTAAATTTTAAAAAACGAAGTAGGGAGTTCCTGTCATGGCTCAGCAGAAATGAGTCTGACTAGCATCCATGAGGATGTGGGTTCAACCTCTGGCCTTGTTCAGTGGGTTAAGGATCTGGCATTGTCTTGCACTGTGGTGTAGGTTGTAGATGCGGCTCGGATCTGGCATTGCTGTGGCTGTGGTGTAGGCCAGTGGCTGCAGCTCAGATTCAACCCTCAGCCTGGGAACTTCCACATGCCACAGGCTCAGCTCTTAAAAAAAAAAAAAAAAAAGATGTAGGAAGGGAAAGCCTGCGTTTGCTCACATAGGCAGACATATGCTTGGGTGAAGTTGCTTTTCTAACTGAAAAGAAACTGGTAATAAAAGGAATACACAGGCTCCTAGACCCCTAGTAACCAAGGGCAAAAACCTACCCACTCAGCCAAAACTGGTCTCCCAAACAGCACAGATGAAGCTGGATCAGATGTTTTACACTTAACCCCAAATACCTAAGACTAAATAAGACAGTTTAGCAGGGCCTGCTAAAGCCCAATTTAAATGTCTTTAAAAATACATGCTTTTCCTTTAGGACTACCTTCGGCTCACACCAAACCACTGCAAGTTTCAGGATACGGTGTGTTCTGCCTTTAAAATCCTTCTGCTACACATTAGGCTTATTCCACCTGCTTTTATCAAGGATGCTTCAAGAAACAGTCTTCTAAAATCTTAAGACACTGGTTTCCAGGCTATCATTTAATAGTCTTTGTACAAAACTTCACATAAGAAACTTTTTAGATGTAAGAGCTGGGGAAGTGCTTTATATTCTCTAAGTAAATAGCATGTTTACTTCTCTAATAATATGACCCACGTAATTAAAAGTTTCTCCTTTTTTGCTTTGGGAGCTGCTCAAGCATTCAGTATAATTTGAGGCCCAATGACAGCTTCCAGACAGCCCATCACAGTTCCCTGGGTTTTCTTAAATCTCCCTCCCGCCTCTTGCTGTCATTGGTTTTTGGTGTATCATTGGTCTCCATTTATTCTCTTACCAATAAAATGGGGTAAAATAAAATGTGTAGTACTATTTTAGAAATACTTGTCCTCTAATAACTTGGGAAAAAACCCACAAACACTCAAGTATTATTTAAGTTTTAAAATAATGTCCAAGTCACTTTTACACAATTAATCATTATTTTAGTAAGGCATGAAAAAAACATATTTTTAATTCATACCATGTTCTGGGTACACGGTTTCATCAAGAAGTGACTGAATTTGGTCTTGCAGTTCATCTTCAATATTCTGAGGCCCTAAAATAATTACAAAACATAACTAAGTAGAAAAAAATCTAGATATTAATGTAGAACATGAAATACGGCCTCCATGTATACATATTAAAATAAATATATTTGCCTAATCATATCAGTTTTTCCCTTTTTTCTATGTGAGCAAAGACAGTAGATATTTAAAATTGGTTTTATTTTGACAACAGATATCAATGCTAAAAGACTTCTGCATAAAATTTTTAAAAATAGGAAACTAATTTGAATTCATATTTTTCTTAAAAAAAAAAAACCCTCCCTCAGAGCAAAATTTCTTCAGTTTCTAGTTAACAAAATTCAGAATAGTGATAGAAGAAAGAAAATGCAAAGTGCAAAGCTTTCAGAAAAGGAAGTACTGGGAAATAAAGATGAGCTCAATACACAGTCAAGTCCATGGTCAACCAGTGTCTTCCCCAATAGACTGGAGAAAGGGCCCTCTGACTGGTGTGAGGGCTGGGTGGATCAGGGTGGGCTGCTCACTCCCAGAAAGTGACAGGAAGCCTGAATAGAAGACCTTACAAGATAATCCTCCCAGCTCTGAAGACCCTTATCTGACAGTCAGATCCATAGATTCGAGCAGATGTAAATCACAGACATTGGTGACGACAGTCCAACGACACTGGGATGCTGACTGGATTATCAAGTTTATTGCCATACCACACAACAAACAAGAAGCCATAATTCCATTGACATTATTGCAAATTTTCTAACAAACGTCATCTATGTTCACTAAGTAGGAGTAGCTCGAGACTTAGTATCATGAACACGGTCATGTGAAATAATGCCAACGACATCAGCTATACCGATGACGTAATCTTCAATGACCAAAACAGAGTGAGTTAATTTAACTCTGGGTTGGAAAAAAGTGTGAGATTCTATTACACTACTTACCCAACAAAGCCATTTCTACAGCACACAGCATACAGATGTTTATATTTCACCAACTATGTTTATACATAGTCTCATAGAATTACAGAAGAGCCAGCCAATCTCTATTCTTCTCGCATCATCTCTCACAACTCCCACGACAGCCTTCTCACTGGGTTCTCAGTTTTACAACTGCTGACAGCACCATTCACAGAAAATATAATGTGAGTAAAGAAAAGCGGAGATTGGCTCTCCGCTCCTCTGCATAACACTTTCATGGCTTCCCTTGCCTGAAGAGATGAAAATCTAAGCTCCTTAAAGCCTCAAAAGGGAGTATAAGACCTCCACAATCTAGCCTTCACCTGTCTCTCTAGAATCATTTGCTGTCAGCACTGGCTGTGAACTTGGTGAGCGAACCATATTGTTTCATCTTCCCATGATTCTCTAATGCTCCTCCTTTCCCTGGAGAAGAGTCAGTAGAGGAAAAGAAAAAGAAAAAAAAAAACAACCCAGACTGCAATGAGTTAAAGACTAAGTGGGAAAAAGGGGGGGTGGGTGGGAAGCAACTGTAGATCCTTCTTTCAAAAGTGTGTCTAGTACTGCAAGGAGAGGGACTGGAGGGCAGGTAGATCAAGGGGGATGGTTATTTCACTGTGCTTTAATGAAAGATACCTTTGTTTACAGAATAGGTAGGTAGTCAGAGAAGAGAGAAGGCAAAGACTTAGACAAGAGGGAGGAGGAGAAGGCAACATTTAAACAAAACCACTATCACCAAGGAGTTGAAAAGGATGTGAGCTAATGACAAACCAAAGGACTCAGGAGGACAATTTATCAGTAATATGTAAAGAGTAATAATAACAAAGAATAAAAAAGGAAGAGAGAAAGCAAACAGTACATTTCAAAGTACCAGCTTTGACAAGCATGATTTTTTTAAATTATATATTAATTGACTACAGAGTAAAATTTGAGGTTCTAAGTCCAAATACACATTTAAGTTATAAAATTTAAAAAAAAAAGAAAAAAATCACTTTCGTGCCTGAGCCGCGGTATGATTATAGGGATTCTACAGGAATGGGAGAGAGAGACAGAAAGACAGAGACAGAGACAGAGAGAGAAACAGGAAATTCTCCTGGGATTATTAGAGCAACAACAAAAAATGAGAACAACATATTGATCTTTATTAAAAGGAAGGAGGGAAAATCAAGTATTATTCACCAGTACATAGTGATAACATCAGCGCCCCCCCCCCCCATTTGGAGTCAGTAATTACGTTGCCAGTATATGCAGTGTCATACCTAACACTTCCAATAGATGGCAAAATAAAACCAAAATTTTGAGAACTCCTGGGGAAGGGAAACATGTGCAGAAATTAAATAGTACTTTGTCATAAAAAATCAAAGCATAAAAAGGAAATGATAGTAATAGAATCACCCATTTATTAAGAGAGTTCAGCAGTTTTCATCCTATGGGTCACAGCCCCTTGAATAACTAAAAAAATACCTGAATTGATCTATGAATTCATGCAGATGTAAAACAGGCTTCACAGATATCATGTGGAGGCCTAGGAAGTCTTCTGCTATGGACAGCAGACTCATATTAAAAAGACTGGGGGAGTTTCCTTGGTGGCTCAGCGGTTAATGAACCCGACTAGGATCCATGAGGATGCAGGTTTGATCCCTGGCCTCGCTCGGTGGGTTAAGGATCCAGCTTTGCCATGAGCTGTGGTGTAGGACGCAGAAGAGGCTAGGATCTTGCATTGCTGTGACTATGGGTAGGCCTGTGGCTACAGCTCCAATTCAACCCCTCGACCCCTAGCCTGGGACCCTCCATACGCCACAGGTGCAGCTCTAAAATAGTAAAAAAAAAAAAAAAAAAGATTGGGAACTACTTTAAACAATGTGATGAAAGAGGACAAAACTGGTGTACAGTACAGGTCTAATTTCACTCTTAATATAATATGGTACAGTAGTCCTGGACTTGGAATGAAGGAACATAGCTCACAATGTTTCTAACTATGATAGCCCAGGAGCAACCCTCTGTGCCTTTGATTTTTTTTTTCTTTTTTGGTCTTTTTGCTTTTTAGGGCGGCACCTGCAGCATATGGAAGTTCCCAGGCTAGGGGTCTTATCGGTGCTGCTGTTGCCACTGGCCTATGCCACAGCCACCACAACAACGCCAGATCCGAGCCATGTCTGCGACCTACGCCACAGCTCACGGTGATCCTTAACCCGCTGAGCGAGGCCAGGGATCGAACCCGTAACCTCATGGTTCCTAGTGGGATTTGTTTCTGCTGCGCCACAACAGGAACTCCTGATTCTTGACCTCAAAAATTAAAATAATCCTGTGTAAATTTTTTTCTCGGAAAAAAATTAGGTTTACTACAAAATTTCAGACAAGAAGAATAAAAGGTATTTCATTATTATGCAAACTTTGTAAAACAAAATTATGGGTAAAACATGATTCTGGACACCACTATCTGGGCTACCTTGCAGCTGAGGTGCATCTGGTCAGCATCAGAGGAATGCTTACCTGGCCCCTCCAGAACCTGATCCTCCAGCCAAGGGTACGGCTCGGCCTCTTCTGGTGGGATTGTTGGCTTTGGAGCAGATCTTTCTTTAAGGCCTGCATTTTTATTCACAAAGTTAACTGAAGGGTTTTTTTTATTTTTAAAAAAAAAATTTTTTTGATGTTAAACCAAGCAAAATAATATTCTCAAACATTTCATCAAAACTGCCAGTAACTCGTTTTCCTAGACTTTATATTACATGAAAATGTTGATATGCTTAAAAATTCAAGTAGGAAAATAGTTTGTTCTTTAATTTCACCTAGGTCTTCAACATCTCTTTGCCTAAATAAACTCTCCTTTAAAAAAGAATAACAAATCATTGTTTAAATATTCATGAATCTCTAAAATATAAAGTCACCAAAAAATAAAAAATAAAAAAAATAAGGAAACCAAAACAAAAAGTCAGGTCTGAACCTGCCAAAATAAGTTCAGTATGAGTTCAAGCTCCCCTTGTGTTCATAAGTGACTAATTAACTTCTAAGTCTTGAACTCTGAATTGAGAAATAAGACAACTAAGATGCACCAGAATCCTACTGTTATTTATAAGCCTGCACTCCATGTTTTGATTTATATACAATTATTCTTAAAAACTGTAGTTAAACATGGGAGGAAACCATACGTAATTCACTATATACAATCTTCTAAAGGTAACACTTATGAGCTATTATTCCATTAAAAAACATGGGGAAATAAAGTTCTTTTGTTTTTTTTTTTTAAGCCTTTAAGTAAAATAAGACATCAGGGTAAATTAACATGAAAGCTGATTTTGAAGTGCATGATAGTCTAAAATCTATAACATTGCTAGTTTTTTGGTATTTTCATATGTAGCCCATTAAAATATAAACTAAATTAAATACAATTATTTAGAAACCTAAATCAGATGGTCAAGAGCCTGACAATTCCATTGACCAAACTCTCGGCTCTTCGCCAGCCCACAGGGAATCTTGTACTGAGATCTGCTGTTAAAGAGCATGTGTTCTGCGTGCATGTCTGAAAAGGTTCAGCACAGAACTGAGAGGCCTTTTCTAAACTTAAGCACCTCTCCACAACTCAGTGTGGATATAGTATGATAGTCTGCGAAATCCTCATTTCAATACTTCTTCTTTGGTTCTTTTTATTTTCCCTTTTCTGTATCTCTTCATTTTTCTCTCATTGACAAAAACATACGCCCACTTTCCTTTTCCAAATCCTAAAAAGACACTGAAACAGAGCTTCGAGGGACTCCCCACCTCATCATTTAAATCTCCTCTAGTCACTGATTTCTGACACAATTTATCCAAAAAACCTAACTTTAGAAAACCCGACACCAACACACATAGCTGTGCAATATTCCTAACTAGAAAGCAGATTCCAGAGACAGCATGCACACCTAGGCAGAGACCCTAACTGTAGCTCCATCCATTTCAGGGGGGCAGGAGGTAACTATCAAAAGGCATCATGTTTCAAATCCCAAGCTGAGGGCTGAGAACTCTCCCATGTCCTTTTCATTTAAACAACCCATGCTTACATCTCTGACTGTTCATGGAACAGGGATGGACGGACCTATTCACGGCTAAGTTTTGCTGAATGAATAGGACGAACCTTGAGTCGTCACAATCAATCATTTATCTTTACACTCTCAGCACCTGAGAAAACACTTGGCACAGAGCAGGTGCTCAATAAGCACGTGTGAAGGGCTGAGCACACCCAGGGTGCAACTGCTCTGCTCTTTAAATGGCTGCAGACTCTGCCAGAGCCAGGGTTCCAGCTGCAAACAGCTTAGGGCTATAGAGGACGGAAGTGGGGGAGGGGTGCTTGTCAATTTTCCTACTACTATTTACCAAAGAGAAGTCTACGTGTGCTCTGGCAGCATCCACCGTTGTGGTCCATGGACCTGACTCTCCCGGACAGTCCCTGTTTATGTCTGCTGTCCTGGAATCATTATTTCACTGTCACAAGTATCTCAGATTGGATGAAAATTTACCAGGTTCTTCACTAATCCCATCCATGGCAGGTTTTCAAACTGTGCTCCACGGGTTCGATAAGCAGTAAAATATTTCCCCATGAAACTAAAGATTTAAGCTGCTTGAAAATCCCATTTTTAATTGGTTTTCCAAAAAAAGTTTTATTTGAAAAAATTTGGATGCTAAACGTGCTTGCAAAACTATGAGTTCATAAATATCCAGACCCACAAACTGGCTTTCTTTAAATCAGCTGGGAGTTATTTGTCTCTAAAAATGAAATTGTAAACAGTGATAAACAACAGGAGAAAGCAAAAGTACATAACAAGAGAAAACATGGAGCAGTTTTCTTTTCTGTCCAGAGTGGCAGCGGAATTGTAAATTTACTGGTACCTGGTCGCAGCTCTTTTTCAGAGGTGAAATCAATGCAGAAATTAACTATTTTATAAATTTCAAAGAAGCTGAAGATCATATTAACACATCTTTTTCCCTAGGCCCTTATAAACTTTCTACTATTTAAGAAAAACACATTCTGGAATAATTCTTATTGTTTTGATAACCATATGGAAGCTTTTACTCTGGCATCTACAAAAAGATCTCTGTCACCCAAGTCCATTTTAGTCCATGAATCCATGAATAAATGTTCCCCAAACAGTGGTAAATCCATATCTCAGACAAGATTTTAGGCAAAAGGTAAACAAAAATTTAGAAAAATAAATACATATCACGCAAAGGAAAGGTATTCAAACTGGATTTATTACGAGGTTCACACGGCAAGGATGTAGCACTGAAGTAACTAGTCGAATTTGGGTTATGAAATGAATGTAGCAGTTTTGATGTTCCTGGGGCTGCAAATAACAAAACACCAACTCACACTGGCTTGAGCAAGATAGTTTATTATCTGACTTCACAAGAAGCACAGAGGCAGCTGGCTCACGCTCAGCACTGGCTTCATCCTTAGGCCACAATCGGGGCTTTTCCAGCTGCAAGCTCCTCTTTCAGCAAGATGGTGTCCAGAAGAAAGGACCACCTCTTGCTCTGCTTCCTTCTTAGGCTTGAGGAAGTCTTGCCTGGAAGCTCCCAGAATTCTTCCCTTTCAATTGTAATCGTCAAAACCAGAACCCGCTTCCATTCCTAAACGGGCAAGGGAAGCAGGAGGACCACACTTGCTGGATAGTAATTATCCAGGCTTGACTGAATGTTGCAAGTTAACCACAGCAGCTTCCGTATGATGTGGAAAACCAACGAATTCCCTTAAAACATACCTTGGTTTTAGTTTTTGGGGTGCATCCGATACATTAGAAATTTTTTTTAAGTTTAGGTTAATAAATAGCACTTTTCCTCTAATCGTAAGTGAAAATGGAAGAAGTTGCCAAAAGTAAATGAAATGAGCACACAGAAATCTATTCAATGTTCTACAATAACCTACATGGGAATGGAGATGTGTGTCTGTATGACTGAATCACTTTGCTGTACAGCAGAAACTAACACGACACTGTAACCCAATGATACTTCAATAAAATTACATTTAAAAAATAAAATATTTTTAAAAAAGGAAAAGAAAAAAGCACTTGAACTCATAGTAAATTTGATTATCTGACACAATTATCCTGGCCCAATATAAGCTTACTTGGTTCAGTGCTACCCAACCACAGCTGATCATGAGGTGAAAGAACGGACTTTCTTCCCCAAAACCCCCAACAGTTTAAAAGCGACTACAATGCATGTTGCATTCGTTCGTTCAACAAATATTTAGCACTCACTAATGCAAGGCACTGTTTTATAGGAAACCAACACACAAACCCCCTCCCTCCCATAGGAAGGGATCAATTAAAAAGGTAAGAAACAGGAATTGTTTAGAGTATATCAGAGGGGGAAGTGGCAGGCCCTTAGGGAAAGGGAGTGGGACTATTTATGAGAAATTGACAAGGAAATGACTCACTGCTAAGACTGGGACAGACCCCTGAACAAAGTCAGGGATGTGGCCACTGAGCTACACTGGGGAGGAGTCTGCAGGAAAAGCTCTAGACCAGCAAGTAGGACCTTCCTCAGCCAGGAAGGTTCGGGAGTGAGGAGGACCAGGTGGCCAGCACGCTGCGGAGGACAGGCCTGAGCATCAGCAAGGTCCTGGCCACCCGGCTCACCAAGGCCTTTACTTGAGTGAGAGTCAAGGATTCACTTTTTCCAAGAATTAGACACAAACTGCTGTCTCTGGAGTTCTCGTGGTGGCGCAGTGGTTAACGAATCCAACTAGGAACCATGAGGTTTCGGGGTCGATCCCTGGCCTTGCTCTGTGGGTTAAGGATCCGGCGTTGCCATGAGCTGTGGTGTAGGTTGCAGAAGCGGCTCAGATCCCGCATTGCTGTGGCTGTGGTATAGGCCGGCAGCTACAGCTCCGATTAGACCCTTAGCCTGGGAACCTCCATATGCCTCGGAAACGGCCCTAGAAAAGGCAAAAGGACAAAAAAACCCCAACAAACTGCTGCCTCAACAAAATCTGCAAAAGGATTATACAGAGTGTGTTGCTTCATAGGGCTTCATATACCTAGCCCATAAAAGCTAAGGCACTTGGGGGTTCCCATTGTGGCTCAGTGGTAACAACCCGACTAGGATCCATGAGGATGCGGGTGCGATCCCTGGCCTCGCTCAGTGGGTTATGGATCCAGCATTACCCTGAGCTGCAGTGTAGGTCGAAGATGCGGCTGGCTGGGATCCCGAGTTGCCGGGGCTATGGTGAAGGCCGGCAGCTGCAGCTCTGATTCGACCCCTAGCCTGGGAACCTTCATTTGCCACACATACGACCCTAGAAAGAAAAAAAAAAAAATTGAAACCTAATTGTGAAAAACTTACTTATAAGTTTGCTTGGTCCTCAGAACACATTTTCCCATCTAGTTCATGTTGTTTTATCCTCAGGCAAATGAAGGGAGCGGGCTATGAGACGACAAGATTGTTTCTGAGGATTTTATCTGAGTTCCTCAAACAAGATTTTCATGAGAAAAAGTCTCAGGAGATATCCACCCTTGTTTTCTGAGAACAACTTTCTCTTTAACTAGAACCTGGAGGATGTAAAGAGTTTAACGACAAAATAAACCTAACTCACCTGTTAACTAAGTGATAGTGTTTATCATATGGAAATATTCTCTTATATTCTTTTAGCTGTCTGCAGTTATGGCTGAGCAGGGTTGGGATGGGTTCTCGCTATTTCCATTGCTCTAACTCCGAGATACCCCATCGGGCTCATTCCATCCAACCCTTGAGATCCAGTCAGCAGCGGAATGAGGCATCAGGTGAGGAGAAGAGAAGAGGAAAACAATTGCATGAGCCGCTGCTGCCTTTGATGCAGATGAAGTGCAGGGTATAAACACTCACTGTGTGGCCAGCCGGCACCTATCCCACCCCCCACCCACCTTACTCCTGTTCTTCCAGTAAAAGCACACCGATTCTCATTGAGGGACTGGTTTCCCATCCTTCCACAGTCTGAAAGGTGGCACTTACATGCCTGTGGTCCTGCAGTCACAGCTCTGTTACCCCATCCCCGCTCCCTCCCCTCATTCTGTAAGGATTAGGGATAAATATGAGGGGGGTGGGGAATGGACCTGACCCAGGGCAGGCTGCCTGAGAAAGAAGGCCACCCTCAGAGAGTCCAAAGATGGAGAGAGGGATCCAGACCACTGTCTGAGCACAATCAAGAGACAAACCCCACAACTCTCCCCAGAGCGTTACAGTTAAGTCAGCCAGTCCATGTTTTCAGTCCATATAAGCTAATTTTAATGAATATAACCAAAAGAATTCTGGAAAATACTTAGAAGTCAAACTACATGTGTTCCTAATATCCGAAGGAAGAATGATGAATGCCTTGTCCACAGAAATATATTTACACCAAGACTTGCAAAACAGGACATTAGGGATTAAATGGATTTTTGCAGACTGGAATAGAAAACCTCCAAAGACCATAAAACCACTTCTATGGGAAAATGTGTTCTGAGGACAAACAAACTTATAAGTAAGTTTTTCACAATTTAGAATTGTTATGCCTAATACTTAAGGCTATACTTTGTTTCTTCGTAACTAGCCTTTACAGCTCACATCTTGTCCTTCCATGTGTAACTGTATCCTTTAAATAACTGAGCATTCTTGTGCCTTTACACATACGTAAGTAACATTTAGAATGACTTTCATTCGCCCCCCCCAATGATCTCAGTAGAACAAAGCAGGGGCCAGTACCCCCATTCCACAAAGACATGTAAGTCACAAAGGATAAAGGATAAGTATTTGTCTCACAATCTGCTGGTAAAAGCAGGAATGGGATCATAGCCCAAGCGCGTCTACATTTTTGACGACTGAATGAAACAGCTTGGTAGAATTTTCCCATTATTCTGCCAGAGAAAAGGGAAGCATGAGTTCCAACAACGTACCAGCTGCTCGTGCACAGGTAATGCCAGCTGTTTCCATAGCACCTTGAGGGAAAGGTGAGGTAAACCAGCATTTCCAAGACGCATATTCGAGTGAACTAACCTGAGTAATCAATTTGGAGAGTTGTCATTGACTGCATGTACAGAAGGAACAGTGCAGGACACAGGAGAAAAGAGTTCAAGTCAGAAGTCACAGTCAAAATCATCAGACCCATTTCACGGAAAATGATATGACAATGCACTTAAACTATTGACACGTAAAATCATACTTGTCTATGACCTGTTTCCTAGTGCAGGCAGTATATACAGGGAGACCTTATTACCCAAGTAATCATCATGAGAACCTCTGAAGTGACAAAGGAGCATGGCCACAACACCAGGACACACTTTCTATGAGCCAATCACTGGCAGAATTAATTCCCCAGGGTTAACTCCAACTTTCACGCCCATGGTTTATGTCGATTTCTTTACCAGTCTCCCCCTCATTTTGAAGAGTGGACTGTCTATACATAATGCAAATCACCCATAAAGTAAAACTAAAATATTATTTAAAAAACCAAACAAACAAAAGTGGAGGTCCTGCTGTGGCACAGTGGGTCAAGAATCTGACTGCGGTGGCTCTTATTGCTGCAAGAGCCGCGGGTTCAGTCCCCTATGTGGTGCGGTGGGTTAAAGGGTCCAGCAAAAAGTGCGGCATAGGTCACAGCTGCAGCTCAGATTCAATCAGAGCTGGCTCAGAAACTTCCATATGCTGTGGGTGTGGCCATATGTCATGGGTGTGGCCATACAATTAAAAAAATAAAAAAATTTTTAAATGAAAAAAATAAATTTTAAAAAAGATTTCAAATAGTTGATTACAAGCGATGTTAGAAATAGCTGAAATTCACACACACAAGCCATTAACCAATGAAACACAGAAGTTACACATCACAGCAACTGAAGGAAAAAAAATCGAGGATGAAGTGCTTCTCAAGTATTTTGAACATTAAAGGATAAGAGATTCCTGGAAAAACTGATAGGCTCTCAAATATTTTTCTGTAAAATAGACCGTCTTTATGACATGGGGACACAATCATACAAAGTTTAAGGAAAATTACACCAATAATACCAAGTTTTAGAATTCCATGTATTATCTCTTAGCGCAGATTAAATAACATGTTGGTGATATAACAAAATTAATTTATACTCTCGGTATTTAATTTTCACTTTTCAGGACTTTTTCTGTCTCCCAACTACTTCACGTTATAAAGTTTTTGTCCCTGTTTTTAGTTAACTTATTTTAAAAAAAGTGACATTTCTGGTTTTAATGATTTTTACATAATAATAAGCCCCAGAATATAGAAATACTACGTGCTGAATAAAAAAATGAGTAAAACTGAGAAAGCAAGCATAATTTTAATCCATCAACCATGATCAAAAGCAGATCTTGCATTAAGTTTTTTAGGTGAACAGTAAGGGCCAATGCAGCTGAGTAAAGTGTGACTTTGACCGCAAAAAAATTCACTTAAAGCCTTTATTTACTGAATAAAATGAAAGGAAGAAAGAAAGAAAGAGAAAGAAAGAGGAAAGAAAGAAAGAAAGAAAGAAAGAAAGAAAGAAAGAAAGCAAGCAAGCAAGCAAGCAAGCAAGCCAATTCCCAGTTCACAAGAGCTCCTGAAATATTTTTAATGTTTTAGCAGAGAAGTTTCAAGTCAATTCTGGAGCTGATATTCAAAGGAAAACTCAATGACAAAACTAAAATATTTCCAAGTGCTTTAGTGCTTTACTACGTAGCAACAGAAAATGTTTACATGCTTACAGTGATTAGGATTATTCTAAATTTTTTTCACTCATTTTCTTAGAATTTAGCATCTATATACTTCATGACCCACTGCCACTGAGCGTCCTTCCAAAACCTAAGCAAAATTAGAATGCCCTTAATAAGTGTTATAATTCTCTGCCTTTTTCTGCAAGGGAGGGGGGAAAAGCCATCTATACAGAAATGAACACTTAAAATCTGGTACATAAATTTAAAAAATCAATCCATTTATCTTAGCAAGAGCTAACATCAGGATATAAAAAGCTGTAATTTTATGTAGTTGGTAGACATAGTTTTGCTCATTGTTCTGTCCTGTTCTCCCCCACCTCTTCTCCCAGAAACTCTTTCCTGCAGGAAACGTTTTATGTGGCATCAGAGGGACTCCCTCACCCCACACCCAAAGTTTTATCCACAGGAGCCAGCCTGGGAAGACCAACCATCCCCAACTGCAGGATGGTCACAGATGCTTCCAGGACCGAGCAGGACAGGGGGACTTGCCCAGGACTCTTTTTCTCAAGGCCATCCAAGAAAACTACACCTTGCCCAAGGATGGCTAAAGGAGAAAGGTGTGTCTGGGGCCCAATAAGGACCACCTTTAAAGTCAAGTAGAAATCAGAAGACCCAGAATTTGAAAAGAAAGCTAGGAAGGAAGAGCTCTATACTTGGGACCTATTCCCCTCAAGCCAGTGCCCCATATTTGCCAAGAGAATGAGCCATAAACTGGTTGTACTCCTACAATCAATCCATAAAAACAACCATGTCTTAACTGATCAACATAACGAAACCCCAAGGGAACACATGTGACAATTTCTCTGGGTCTCAGTTTTTAAACAATGAAATGAGAGGACTAGATTAGATATTCGACTAGAAACTCTCTAGGCTTGCCCCCTTGCTGTATAATTTTATCGCATCAGTTGGAATTTTTGTCAACTAAATGTACGTGTCTGATTTTAAGCAGTAAAAGGTGGTGCCCGCACATTAAAAAAAAAAAAAAAAGTGCACAATACTTTTAGAAAATTTCACACTTAATGCTTAATCATTTCTGATTCAAAATTATCTTTAATTATGCCAAAATCTGTCTTTAAAAGCTCTCCATAGAAAAAAGCGTCGAAGAATTATTTAAAAAAATAAAATAAATTTTTTTGTGACAGCACTTAGGATTCTGTTACAACAAATCAGGTTGCTCTTATCAAATTCAGTAACTGAATGACACCAGCAGTCACAATTAGAGATTTAAGACTTCATGCAGAACAGCACAAACCATTTGTAGGACTGTATTTCTTGTTGAAATTTCATTTTATTAAATATTTTTGGAACTCACTTCTGATCTATAAGTTAGGTCTCAAATTTGCACTGCCTTAGAAATGGTACACAAGTATGATACAATAAAATATGAAAAAGATATGCCATTCCACCAACCTAACTGATAAACGGTGTGATAGAAAATGAAAGTATATGCTAATTTGAGATAATTAAAGTCTTTCTATAACTATTTTGAGTCTGTGAAGATACAGTAAATAAGTGCTCTAAAATTGTTCTTCTACATAAAATTCCCTCTTTTATCCATGACTGTTTCTAGAATTTGCAGAACACAGTAAACACTAAGTATTGATTGGGGGGCAGGAGAAGATGGGGAGTGATGGCTGGAAAGGCAGAGGCATGGAGGAGGGGTGAAGAGCGAGGAGGCGTGGAGGGGTGAAAAAGGAGGTAAAAGAGATAGTGAAAGATCGAGAAGGAGAGACAGAAAGGAGAAAGACGCAGACGGGAACCCTGGATGTGGAAGAGCCTGAGGAAGAGGGGATGAGGCAGGTGATCTCAAAAGAGCCTGGGGAGGGGCCCGGCAAAGGCTGGGGGGAGGGGAGCGGAAGACAGAGACACAAAAGGGGGTGGAGAAAGGAAGGGGAGGTGAGCAAGAGAGGGAAGCAGGGAAGCAGGAAGGGGAAGGAGGGAAGCAGAACAACAGCTGACTGAGAAAGAAGAGAACTTCCTACCTACCTGAGTATGTGTCTTACCGAAAACTTATAAATCACTCTGCAAGTAAATACTATTTAAAATGTTAATATTCTTATGTAACTCCAAGGAAAATATTCTGTATTAATACAGTCATTACAATGCGTGTTATACGTATACAGTTTACCTGCATACAGGATCAATATGTTAATAGAAACAGTTGTAATTACATCACAGTTTTAAGGACATATTTTCACAAAGCTTCATCTTTTACATTTAGAAGCATGAGAAAGGTACTTAAATTTCAAAGACTTTTCTTGCTGAGCACCAATAAAGACATTCAGTGGCTAAATGGCACTTCTTCCCCAACCAGAGCAACAGTGAGTTTTCCATGCCCTGCAGCAGAATCAGGATGAAGACTCTGACCATTTCCTGGGATGATGCTGTTAGAACTTCAGTGCCTTCTCTTCTGGTTATCTCCTTTGGCTGGGTGAGCGTGTTTGGCAGAACTTCTCCCTTCCTTTCTATCATCTTTGCCTCCAGGTGCCATTTTACCAGAAACTTCCTTTATGGTGGTTGATTTCCTCCTATTTTCCTTGGCTTTCGCACCTTTATCCGGCCCCACTTTCTCCTTTTCTCTGTCCTTTTTATCCCTAGGAGACGCTTTCCTGGAAACACCTGAATCCGTAATTCTCTTCTCCTTCCGGTCATCCTCTTTTTCTTTCTTCCCCCTTTTTCTCTCTTCAGTCTTACTTTCCTTCCTTGACTCAAGTTTCTCTTTTTCTTTCTTGAGCTCTTCTTTAGTGAGTTCTTTAACTTTTGGGTTTTCCAATCAAAGGAAAAAATGTTTATTGCAGGCATCTCTTAATTCACAGAACAGCAACTTAGTGCAAAAGTATTGTCTTTTTCCCTATCTCCTCCCTCACATGAAATGATCATTCAAAAAGTGACTTTCATCCCCTAGTTTTAACTTGGCTAAAAACAGAGAGCTACCTCTATAAAGTATCAACTATAAAAGAAACGCTAGAAACCTGCAGTCATATTTTTCCAGTTTGCAATATAGTATGAGTTGGCTCAAAACAAGGTTAACATGCACTATTAATAAAATGAGTCCATCCATAAAGGGAGTATTTATACAAAGCGTTGACAACTCACATTTCACAGCTATAATAATTAAAGGAACACTGGTAACATAAGAACAAATTTTCCATAACTTGCAAGCATTTTTAAAAAGATAATTTTAGGGAGTTCCCACTGTGATGCTGTGGGTTAAGGATCCAGCATTGCTGCAGCTGTAACACAGGTTGCAGCTGCAGCTCGAATTCAATCCTTGGTCCAGGAATTTCCATATGCCGTGGAGGCGGCCAATAAAGGAAATAAAAAGAATTTAAAAATCTTTAGCTCTAACAAAAAATTATGACCTTAAACTATTTGTGTTTACATTCCTTGGAAACAAATACAATGCAAAATGAAAAGCTAAGAAAAATCAAGATATATGCCAATAAAAGGTATGAAAAATTTTAGTTAAGAAAAATACAATTTCCATAATGAGTATGAAACTTTGTTACATAAAGCATCTAAAATGACAAGAAGAACTCCTTTCCTGCTTCTATTCAACATTTTGAAATCAGCATTCCTTTAAGTATATTCTCTGTTATTTTATGTAGATCCACTCTAAGCCAAAATCTATGCTGTCCATGCGCTAACGGGAAGAGCAGGTAAACGGAAAATACAGTGATTCCAAATCTCATGTGAGACGCTGCTTTCAGCTTGCTTCCAATCAAGTTTAACAGGGCTGCTGGCAAATGCTCTGAATTTCACCTTCCTGCTCTCTCATTAGGAAATCACCAGAGAAGCAAGGCAGTCACAGTACAATGTAGCATTTAAGCAGAAACAAAAATTAGACAGATTTAATACAATAAAATGTGGAAGATGTTTTTGCCTACCAATATCACCTAAAACTCACATAGTACAAAATGCTATTCGATTCTGCCTGACAATTTATTAAAACCTTGTGAAAATACAGAATAGAATTAATAAACCATGCGCCATCCTCCAAGTCCTCATTCTCCTGCAGGGCCCTTTAGACAAACACAGACAAGGCCACTGCAGGAGGAGAATGCTGGTACCACAGTGGCAGGTCTTATTCTGCACACGGTTTTTATAATATTAAATATTTAGCGTTTAACTTGCCTCTCTAGATCAAAGGGTAAAATTATACTTTACTGGTCATTTATTTCACAGTTATTTATACAAGAATAAAATTGTAAAAATTCTGTTTTCTTTCTAGGCATTATTCAGGTGGAATACCAAAGTTAAAACATTAAAATTTCCTAATCCTAAAATTATAATACAAACCACAAAACCCTGCAGATCACATAGTAAAATCTCACCTGTTAATGCTTCACCAAAATCAAATTACAAACAATGTGCCAAGCACTTGCACACAAAAGAATACTCCAAGTTTATAAAGAAAAGCATGCATTTTCCCCATGCCCCTCCCTCTAAAGCACAGAAATATTTATAAGTGAATGAAAAAAAAAACACAGGGATATAAAATAAAGCTGCAATAATAAGCTGTTAGCCTATATCAAACAGTTGACAGGTGTAATCATTTTTAATGAATCAAAATATCAAACCTGGTAAATTCTATACTGGCACAATGCAGTGCTCCAGATTCTAAATCTAAATTTTGATTTTACTGAAAACTAAAAATTTGAACACACTGGCTTTTATTGTGCTCCAAGACAGCACCATCAGAGCTTTAGGAGAAATGAAATCAATCACTTATGAATTCATTTTTATTTCCAAAAGTAACTAAAATATTCAAATTAGATTTTAGATGTTGGAAGGCAGAAGGTATGTATACTATAAATTTAACAAGTGTTATTTAAAGGCTTTCATGAGGTTTTGCTAATATGAAAAGGAAATCCTTTTTAAATACTTAATGGATTTTATTACATTTATAGGTGTACTGAAAAGGACAATCTTAAAATTATAGGCATGATGCAGAAAAATCTTTAATAAAGTCTTGACAAAACTACTTATGACCAAAGGTGCACCCAAAATCAAAAAGCAACAATGTTTAGCATTAGTAGCCGCATTTACACAACGCATCTAGAAACTATCATGCATTTTCAAGCACCAAAGTTGATTCACTCAAGGCTAATTTGAAAAACACAAAATACCTTTAGCCTTAGTTTTTCTCTTGGCTACCCCACCGGGTCCTTCTGTTGGTATTTACAAGATGAAAATAGGTTATAAACAGAAAATATTAAGATAACTAAAAAATAAATATCTATAAAAGCTAAAATTGATGCATCTAGTAAACAAATTTATTTAAATTCACCATTTAAAAAAACACTCCTTCAACATACAAATACCTATCATTTATATGTCATTTTAGAACCTTACTTCCACTATCTATAACCGAAAAAAATGCATTAAAATCATTTTTTTTTTTTTAATTTGGTCAAACCAACAACCTGGCTTAGAGCTGAGAGAATTTATGACTTTAGAAATGTCTACATTGGACATTTCAATGGACCACTGGAAATGGCATTTTCCTCTCAGTGGCGCCTGGGTATCAGTAGGCTTCTGCTCTGACACAGATGATCATCTATAAGCACGGCGGGGGGTGGGGGGTGGGGGGGACCTTACTTCCCTACTTAATCAACACTGCCACCCCAAGAAAGGATAGCATATTTTACTCTCTCAATAATCTCGGCTTTTCCCCCAATAGTTTCAAGCTTTCTTTATAAAAAACTACATAAGTAAGAATTATACCACTATGGAAGAGTATATTAACTTTTTTATTTTTCATTTAAAAACACTGCAAAGGCTTTCTGTTTCCTCTCGTGACAAATGAAAGTTCTTAGAATGGGTTTATTCTTAACTTTCTAACAAATATCAATACCAAACACCTCTCAGTACACTGTTATTCCAACCAGCCTGTACTTAGTGTCTCAGCCAACAGATGTTGCTACTTCTATAAATGGTCATACAAATGCTATTTTATACTCATGTACCAGCAAACTCTCCAAATCAGCATTCCAAGTTGCCCATCCATTTCCTGGGTCCACCAGGGCAGGAGATGTGGCGATTCCTGCTCACCTCCTGTAGGGGGCAGCACCACACACAATCTGTCACTACAACTAAGGTCTTGAAGTGCGGGCATAGGTCCAGAAGCCCTTTCACATATATTCCAGTTAAAAACTGTAGAACCCATTCTGGGTGTTTCTCAAAACCACAATCACACTCCACTTCCAGTAAGAGATATTTTTCCTCCTATTCTGTGATACTGTTCGCATCATGATCCATTCCTGAATCCCTTTCCCTTTCTCAGCTCAAGACAATTTGTTTCCATCAAATGAGACAGTCCATTTGAGAATGCCAATTTATTTTGGTTGGGATATCACTATTGCTATTCTCGGAGGAAAAATGGGTATTAGTATGTCTTACCACTGACTACATTAAAAACAGAAACGCAAATTAAATATTCCCTGTGACTACCTACATCTGACCAGGTGTATATAACCACAACCAGTGTGTGCACATGACAACTATTTTTCACAGATCAAGTCCAATTCTTTCCTAAACTCATTCCAAAACAGCATACCATCTTGTAGTACCAAATGCTGTCTTGGACCGCTCCCCAGTAAAGCTTATTTCGGTGAAATATCTAACTTATTCTTGTAATGCCAACTTTTAAGTACATAGGTATTATTATCCAACATGCAGAAGGAATTAGCATAAAGCATTAAAATACACTTTTAGTGATGCTAATGTCCCCTCCTGATTCTGCACATTCCTGACTGGCAGGCCAGGATTTTCCCTTAAAAGCACAATAGTGAGCATCGGGTTATCCCTTTGCTCCCAATCCCACTACAATGATATAGTCAAAAATATTGATATTGATATTGATAAAAAGGCTGAAGTTAACTTTTGTCACAAACAAGCCAATCTTAGACCAACATCAGAGGAATGACACGAGAAAGAAAAAAATAAGTACTTGATTTAAAACTTTTCCAGTTTGGGCATAAATCCCTAAAGTGATACAAATTAACAATGTGCAATGTACTATATAAAATTCCAAAGTATCCATTTAAGCTGCCTTTTCTGAACCTAACGAATACAGTCAATAATTTTTCAATATTTTTGACATGACAAAGCCTACTGGAACAAGTCATCTAAATCACAATGATATTGAGTCTTTGAAGGGAAGAGTAGAAATGTGAAAGATAGCACAGCACTTGGAAAACAGAAGGAGCCCCTAAGTAACAAAGAAGGAGGTAAGAGTCAAGAAAATGCAGGAAATAAATGAATGAATCAATGAATGAAATAGAAAATGCAGGATTCTAAAAGTCAAAGCAGTAGTTGGAAGAAGGAAGGAAGGCAAGCATGAACAAGGCCTTAGGATTTGCACTGGTCCTGTCCCGTAAGTAAGGTTCTTCGTTTTTTGAAGCCAGAAGCAGGAAGTGCAGCCACGGAGCAAAGGTCAGGTTCCGAAAAAAATGACCAATGAGAGAGGAAACAATGATTCAAAAAACTGCTCAGAGTACAGAAATGCCACGCAGGGTAGAGAGACGATAATAGAACCCAGGCCAGAGTTGACTCTCTTGGTAAAGGAGAAAACAAAACCAGTTGTGCAGAGGAGGGAAGATGAGGGAGCGTGGCAAGGTTCTGACCTCCTACGAAAGACTGTAACTGTCACAGAACAGGGAGCACCTCCCAGAGGCTGAATTCAGGTGAGGTCAGACTCGATCTCTTTCTGACCACAGTGTGAAGCCCTGGGGTGGAGAAGAGCTTGGCAGTGATCTCTGATGGGTGACAGCATGTAGAGGGGAAAACAAAACAAAACAAAGAAAAGTTCAAGTTTGGGGGGACATTACAGAAGTAGCAGCCTCCATGTGTGAGGCTTTACTTTCATATACGATCTAATTCTAGACAGACTTAAGTTTTTATCCTTCCCATCTGCGGCAGATGGGATTTGCATGCTCCCTACAACACTGCCCCAAATCAACAAGGGTACCCTGTCTCTCTCCTTTTCTCTTTATTACCATAGCCAAAACCCAAGAGGAAAAAATAAGAGTGATTCCAGCAGATAATAAAATTCATGACAATACAATAATTCCTTAAAAATAATTTCCAAGTACTAAGGAGAAAATTACATCAATTAGCATCTGAAAAGGAGGCATCTTGGGACTCTGTGATCCATCTGGATAAAAGTTGTTTTTATCCACAGAATACATTCCAATCGAAGGCAGTCATCAGAGAAGTATTAGCATGTGGCCACAGGCAAAGAGAATAGTAAAAACAATAACATAAAATCACCCCCATAAAATTTACTTCTTTTTTGCCCTGTATGCTTATTCTGATGGATTAAGGCCCTCAGTGCTAAAGCTCTTGACTGTTTGAGAATTCTTTTTTTTTTTTTTTTTTTTTTGTCCTTTTCTCCTTTTAGGGCCTCACCTGCAGCATGTGGAGTTTCCTAGGCCAGGGGTACAATTGGAGCTACAGCTGCCCACCTACGCCAGAGCCACAGCAATGCCAGATCCGAGCCACGTCTTCGACCTACAGCACAGCTTACGGCAACGCCAGATCCCCAACCCACCAAGTGAGGCCAGGGATCAAACCCGCAACCTCATGGTTCCTAGTTGGATTCGTTTCCACTGTGCCATGACAGGAACTCCTATTTGAGAATTCTTACACAGAAATTTGCAAAAGCACGTCCTCCCTTAGACCCTGAAGGAGTTGCTTAAAGGCAGTTAATGTTATTTTGGCAACTGCCTCAGAGCCCCTATCCCACACACATTTTCAAAGTGAAATGTTCTGGATGAAATGGAAATCCTGAATCCTGAGGCCAGTGGTTGGACCTGCCGTCCCACCACAATTTTAGGAGCCTGGCTCCCATTACAGAAACCCAAGGAGAAACTGCAGGCTTTCAGGGACTGGGTCACAGAACTGGCCAGCGGGGTTCCATGTCGGGCTTAGGTCATCCCCGTCTCGCCATCGTCCTTGGTGAGACCAGTGATCTTCCTTCCGCCCGTCTGAAACATCATAATTTATTTCAACATTGACTAAAGATGAAGCCCCAAATGCTTCAGAGAAGATTCTGTGAGCTAGGCCGGCTCTGCCTTAGGATGTCTAGTTTTGGTAAAATGCAGCCAAGACACTACATCCCTTTCCTTTTTATTTTTAAATAGAAGGTGTAATAATATGATCACAGACATGTTTGAACAAAAAGAAGCTACAAACCTTCCAACATTCAAAGATAAGAGAATGTCAGAACCTAAGAGAATGGAAAGACCCAAAGTTTAAGAAGGATTCTATCCAGAGACTGAGAGCCTGATAAACACAGATTCAACCCACAGGAGACATCAGAAAGATGACCCGAAGACCCCTGCTAGCAAAGTGTCAAAGCGTCATTTCGATTGGAAAAAAAAAAACACATCCAAGCATTTTTTTCACTTATTTAAGCTGTTTAAAAAAAGCATCAGTCCTTTATCATGCAATGGGCAACTTCTGATGCTCTCACTCGTAAGGACTAACCCCAGCGAATAAAATACTCTGCGCTGGGCTCAGAATTGAAGAGGAATTCCAATGAAGCCTTGCCGGACTCCTAACTCCAGAGAATTCACAACTGAGTTAATATCTGCTCCTATGTATTACGTGGTTCTCTCAATAGGTAACAGAGGCAGAGAATTCGGTATACTATTCCATCTATCAATGTTTGCGTCACTGAATTTCATAAAAGTGTTCCATAATATGTATGGTGATCAAAGAAAACTCCACAGCCCAAATCATAGCATACTAACTTGTTCTGTAGGCCAGAATCTTCTACAGAAAGGATCACTGAGTATCAGTTCCCAAGAGGTGTAACTGCCAAGGGTTCAAATTCATAACTGTCCATACCTCTATTGGCATTTGACAAGTCTCCAAAGTTCGAAACATCAGGACAGACAAGGAAACACTGTGCTCAGCTGAGCCAACTGGAAATGAAAACAAACCAGAATTCAGAGAAAAGTTTTTCTCCCCTGTCTGGATGCACCCTGTCTGGATACACTGAGGTGATTTCTAGAATAAAGCATCAAGTGCAAGATGAAAGAGCAGAATCACCCAGCATGCCATCACATCCGAGGCAGCGAACCAGCAGCTCAGCCTCAGGGATTTAATAAGATCAGAACCCAAAAGATGCTTCTTCAACTGGCTTCCTTATACCCCACCCCTCACGTCCCAGGAAAAATAGTACAACAGAAAATTCCATCACTATGAGGAAACATGCAAACGTACAGATTACAATTTTGCCTTTTTAAGCTCTTAAGTTTAAAAGTCATATGCTAGGAAAATTCTATAATCGAACAGAAAATTACACAATACATCCTTTAGAAAATTAACAACTGTAACATACATAGAAGATAAAATGGAAGGAAAGCAATTTGGATTAGCTTCAAAATACTCTATACCGGTTTTGGAAATAACTTTATTTTCTCACCAAAGCAAGCCACAGGCACAAGTTGAAGGCAGTCACAGAAGTCAGGGGTTCAACAGCTACCTGGATTTTACCTTCATTGGAGGCTTTTCAAAAGGGCTGATCAGAGGAGGTACCAAAGAAATGGCAAATTATTATCTCACGTTACTTTTCACTTACAAAAATAAAGCACAATTAATCTCTGTACATAAAAAGTGTGTTAGTATAATGGCAAACAAAACAAACAAAAAACAGAGCCTGGTGAGACATGAACGATTCCAAACATTTTTAACACACAAATTTAATTATTTACCTCTCGTAAACTCATCCAACATCTTCAAGAGTTAGTAGCAATGAAGCATTAAGAAACAAGACTGCCTAAAAACCACATCTCAGATATGGGGCTAAGCGACCTTCTCTGAGAGTGAGGCCTAGAAGTGATTTTGAACTTAAACCTAACCAACTTTGATACTTCGCAGCACTCAAAGTGGAAGGCAGGATAAATGTGAGCAAAGACTGCACACACTTTCAGAAAGAACGTTAGTAAATCAGACTCATTTGTTCCAGAATATTAACATTCCCAAATCAGAAGCTTCTGACTGTCAGAAACATGAACAGAATGATATATATTCCCTGACCAATTAGGAAAAGACAATAGCTTTACAATAGTCATTTAAGAGTTAGGAGATCACTGTCTAATGTACAACACATGTACCTATTTCCAAAAGTAGCTATTGAATGATGCCTTTTTAAAGTAAGAATAGCAAGCTGGACAGTCTTTGCTGACACACAGTTGATGTGCGTTCAGTGCTCTGATTTGAGGCTTTTACTTTCAGGCTATTGTTTTGATAGCCTACAAGAGTGATTTCTAAAAAAGAAGTGAAATTTGTCACCTTCCCCTCTGAAAAAATGGGTGAATAAATCCACTTTCTGAAAGCAACTTGATTAAATTTTAAAAAATGAAGATTTGAAAAGTAGGAATCATTATAGTTAAGTAAAATGTTAAAAATGCAAGTATTTCCAAATGTTAAGCTTCATAAAGAAACAAAGCTAAGTTTCACAGAAGCTCAGAGATGTAAAAACATGATCGACTCCCTAAAAGGGTAAAAGAAACTGAAGCTCTTAGGTCTTGTCACTCACAAGCTGTTAAGAGCTTTGTTTGAGATAGGAAAAGAATGAAATCTCATTTCAAAAAATGCATGTTAGGAGTTCCTTTGTGGTGCAGCGGGTTAAGGATCTGGCGTCATCACTGCAGTGGCTCAGGTCTTAAACCTGCTGTGGTGCGGGTTCAAACCCTAGCCCAGGAACTTTCACATGCCTCAAGGTGTGGCCAAAAAAAAAAAAAAAAAAAAAGAAAAAAGAAATGCCTGTTACATACGTCTAATATAATAGTCTTTGCTATCACCGAAGTAAACTCATTTTAAATGAATCGATACAAAGGTATTTTTAAGGTTTTCTAAGGGCAAAAATTGATTCTCCTAAAAAGAATGACCACTTTAATAAATTTAATTTACAAATCTAAAAATCATATTATGCCTAGACCAAAGTAGATGGCCAGTTAATAAGTAAATACAGGAAAAAATGGAAAAAGACCATTATTTAGGATGAATAATTTTAATATGTATGTACAACATTTTTAAAGATACATATTCACATTTTCCTTCTTGTGTAAATGCCTGCTTTAAAAAAAATACAAATTACTTTTTCTGTATGTATATTTGGAAACAAAATTAAAAATAAATTTCGCTTTCATAGACAGAAATATTCAGACACAGTACTATCTGAATACAGTAATTTAACTACCCTAAGGCAAAAACATGGGGTTATTTTCAAATTATTTTAAAAGCACCATTAATACAGAATTTTACACTGAAATTTGTATCAACCCATCTGACAAATCAACCTAAACAAATTACAATTAAAAAAAATCAGCTTTTTAAAGAACCATCATTTCACACATCAGTCATGTTAGGGATCAACAGAGAAGCATTTAACTTATGAATCATGCTAGAAATATTTTTATCATCAATTCCATCATAATCGTCTCGATCAACAGTGTGTTAGAAGGACAAGCAGCAAGGGTTAATCACCAAACAATTTGCTATTAAAGTTTCTAAATTTAGTTCAGTGAGTACATGAGTTGAAACAAAACAATAACAGAAACCAATTATACTACCAAGAACATCATTCTCAAAGCACTTTGGGGACAACTAGGAGAATGAAGGATGCCGCTTTCCTCAAGGGGGAAAGTCAAGCAAGGGACTAGCTAGGCGCTGGACTGGGGAAAAGATCACGTGGTAGCCTTGGACGGTTCAATCACAGTTGCCCCACTGCACGTTAAGCCCTGGGTGAGCAAAGGAAAGAAAGAAAAAGGAGCCTGCTTCGGGGGTTCATGAGCCAGTCAGTCACTTGAGTCCCTGCATCAAAGTTACTGGTTATGTAAATCCAGAATGACGCACGTCTTTCCCTGAACCCCTTCGTTCTGTGACGAACCATCAGCACCATCTGCGGTCTCGCTTTCTTCTTCTTCTTCTTCTAGCATTTCAAAGGGAGTCATTATATCATAGAGAAATGAGAGGAAACCATAAAACCAATCTGAACTTTCCTCTGCTAAAATATTAAGGACTTCCTCAAGAGAATCAATATTTTCATTACTGCCATCTTTGGTCAGGCCTACATAAGAATAAAGGAAGAGAGAGAGAGAAAATAAGGAGAGTAGTTAGGTGGAAAAGAGGGATCTCAAAAAGGATGTGCATCAGGGTCGGGGACGTTTATAGGGAAAACAGCAGGGAAACAAAGAAAACGATTAAGATGCACACCTTACAATCAACTCTCAATCATATGTGCAAAAGGAGGAAATCTGAGCATCCTCACCAACCCTATCAGCCCCTACCTGGGTTTGCCCTTCTCTCGTTAGAGAGTCCAGAGCCTGGAAGACACGAAATAGTATCGGCCAACAATGATCGACCACCGTCAATGGGAAGAGTGGGTAAAGGCAGTATGAGGATAAAAGGACAGACACTCCCAACAACCCCACATCTGCTCACGCAGCAACCAGATATTATCGAGAGTTGATTATACCAACATTTACATACATCAACAAATATTCACCGGAATAGAGACATTCATTTCCTGAAGCTTTTCCCCTCAGGAGCTGCAGTGAATTTAGGAAACTCTGGAATGAAAAGGATTAGATTACGGTTCACAGCCTCCACGGATGGGCACTAACATATTCAAGTTGTATCAGATAAGCAACTTAATTTTTTTCTTTTTACGGCTGCACGTGCGGCATATGGAAATTCCCGGGCTGGAGGTCCAATCAGAGCTGCAGCTGCCGGTCTACACCACGGCCACATCAACACCAGTCTGAGCCGCGCTGGTAATCAATGCTGAAGCTTGCAGCAATGCTGGATCTTTACCCTACTGATTGAGGCCAGGGATCGAACCTGCATCCTCACGGACCCTATGTCCGGTTCTTAACCCACTGAGCCGCAACAGGAATTCCCTCAACTTAAATTTTAACACTATGAAACGTTAGCTCTATGATGCTCTGGCCACTGACTTGTGGTCCTGTAATGCTGACCAATAATAAGAGTCAGCTATTAATAACAATTCACTCAGCCTACCACTTACAAAATGTAATCAAGGCCAGCCACCTGTAATAGGAACATTCCAGAGTTGTCCCCTGATCAGCTGGTGAAATTAGCCAAGGCTACTACCAAGAGCCCATCTCTGCTGTGTTTAAGTCTTGGCCCCCAAACAGACTGCCATGATGGCAAGAAAGCAACACATATGTGGTTTTTATCATTTGTTTTCTTCCTGTGAAGAACTGGCTTTGGGTAAGACCGGTCTCCGCTCCACTGAGTATCAAAGTTCACCAACACTGTCAAGCTCTATACAGCAAAATCCATAATTCTGAGGGGAAAAATAACAGGCTGGAGGGTTCTGGCTCTAAGACATGTGAACATCCATGATTTTGGAGCATTTCAAATTATAACCACCTAATTCGGTATTTCTGACTTTGGCAACACAGAGTTTCCCCACATAGCATGTCTAATAGTAAGACAGCTGGTTTCCTGTTAATGAGTATAGTGAATTTCTCATTCGTCCATAGAAGGACTACATCTTGCCATTCTTCACATAAAGGGAGGGGGTGGGGAAGCCACACATTGCAGGTGGTGTTAAATTTATTTTTTGACTAACCCAGAATGTTTCTTCACTGAATTTAACAGCTGACAAGTGCTTTGGACAGAGCTCTGTATTCCCATCCAAGCCTCTGTGGAAATAGCACAGTTTCTTCTTCGTGTCTAAAAACACTGCAGCTGTATATTTAGGATAAACACTTTTCTTTTTCTCCATTATCCAATATAAGTACTTCCACATATTGAATATATAACATGAAACTTTACCACCCTTCCGTATGACAGGCTGAAGCAGGCAACAGATATGCAAAAACATTTGAACAATCTGCCCAACTCTGCAACCTTTCTGTGGTTCTTAAGACAAAAGTACTAGCCCAAAGAGAAAAGGAAAATATATTCTGGGTATGCAATTCCTTAACCTCTAGGAATAAGACCGAACCAAAGGGCTGGGCGTGGATGCCCTGGACTGGGAGAGCCTGAGCCCTTCTCCTCCTCTGCTCACTCATGCAGAGGTCCGTCTGCAAACGTTGGTCAGGCTCCAGGAACTGCCTTCCCTTGTGTTCTCCAGCCATACCTGGTGCCAGCTAGGTGCTCATCACAGGAAAAAAGGGTAACCATGTAACCCACAGGTGGAGTTACTCTAAGAAAATGTTACTCCGCACTTAGTCCTCTTTCCCACAGATTTTATTTGGGAAACAAGTTTTCAAAGAAGACATTTTCAGACAATGTAGCTATCAATAATCCAAACCAAAAATCAAAGACATTTTATTTTAAGCTCATTTGGCAACAAAAGTGGGAAGCGGGAAACAAGAATAGGCTTAGACTATTTTCAAAGTATATCATGGGGCCACGGCCAGAAAGAATAAAATTAATGATGGCTACTGATCTTGATTTACTGACATATTTCATTCTTTCTTTATATTTCATAAGAAAAGCCAAAGTTTGAAATGTGAAAGAAAGGGAAACAGGTAAACATTTCCTCAAATTTATCAGATTTAGATGTATGCAAATAGAAGACTCCAGAAAGAAATACCAAACAAACAAATGCCAAACCCTGAAAGTTCAGCAAAACTATTACCACACTTGCCACGCCACGCTCTCCTCTAACCTCTGCCTTCCTACTTCCTTCCCTGCCTCGGGACTTGATCCAAAGTCAGTGTACAATGTCTTGCCATATTTATTCATTCACTTAATTCAAAGCTCTTAGCCTTAGCTGCTTCTCCAATGAGAACGTACCCCTGAGGCTGGCTCCCTTTTGGGTACACTCTCACTGAACCTCCTGCCCGTAACCTCGCCCCGAACTTACAGAGCCCAGTGACACCTCTAAACCCCAAGAATTTCACCTGGTTCTTGCAACCACCCACCGGTAACAGAGGAACAACTAAGCTACAATCACCACACCAACTAAGAAAAGAACTTTGGCCATAAAATTCAACTCTGGTCAAAGTTGTATTTCATGCAGAGAACCCAAACACTATAGAACTAAGGTCAGAGGACAAACAGCTCACATTAGTTTCTTTCATCTTTACCAAAGCCACAAGCCAACTGTGAATCAGAACCTGAGACAGCGTAGCTTAGCCTTTGTGCTTTTAATAGTCAAATTACCAAATGAACCCTCATACTGACTAAATTGGTTCTGTCTCCAAGTATATGATTCTTATAAAAGGAACACGTTACTGTTTGCCCATAACTCATATGTGGCAACCCGCAGATGGCAATGTTCTCAATTATAGTTAATTACACTTTTAATGGTTGCTTTAAAATATTAAGGGGAATAAGCTTTCGAAATTTAAAATACTAAAAATCAAGTTATTAATATAAGTTTGCTAAAGAAATTAATGTGTGCTATGGAAGAAAAAATGTTTTAATTTTTAGTAGTTGACATTTCCTGACATACCAGATAGCTGATCCTAAGCACACCCTCATAAATATCAACAAAGCACAGTAGATAAGTAACATTATTTCTAAAAATGAGGGAACTTGGCCCCACATGAGATTATTTTTAAAATAAAAAGCTTTGCTATTCAGAATCTGTCATTTAAAGTAACAAAATTGAGTAATAAACCATTTCTAGGCAAGAAAATTAGCATCATTCTAGTATAAATTCTATATAATTTTCTTTATTTCACACGCCTAGGATTATAGTCTTCTGAAGACTTACTATATTTATAGAAACCAAATTTAGATTGTAATGACAAAATTATATAGAAAATTCTTTTAAGATTAAGACAGGAAAAGAAATTTCATGGGTAGGAAGCTTTTACTGTTAAGTAGCAAAATAATGCTCACTGACTAGTAACAAGAACATATAAAGTCAAAACTAAGAAGCTTTATCACATTTAATCACAACCAAAACACCTCTTCATATTTAGACCTTATTGTTTGAATAACTGAAAAGTTTCATTGTTTACAGAGGCAGTATCTCCCTTTTTCTCATGTCCACAAATACATACAAAATTGTTTATCTAGGAAGAAATTCTTTGTGCCCTTGTTCTATTAAACTTAGTGTATAATGTCTTGCCATATTTGTTAATTTACTAAAGACTTGAGTATAAAATGTTTTAATACATATTCTGCTATATACTATAACAAAGGAAAGGATGCTGTTGAACAAGCAGAGATACATCTCTCACCAGGCCAGATTATAGAAAATTTGCATATTTAACTTAGCACCATCCTTTCTCGTATGACAATGCTTTAAAATAAATGAAGAAATACCACATCTTTATTTATTACAAAAAAACCTCTCAATGATAAAGACAGGCAATTCTGGTGATAAAAGAGAAGGGTCCAAGAGACTTAAAAAAAAAAAAAAAAATCAAGAAACCTGGCCAAAGACTACTTAGTTTATATTTTAATGATACCTTTCAAACATGAATAGCACATTTTAAGATGTTTACTACCACTGTTTTATTTCAAAATGCATTTATGTAGGCCTTTAATTTACACTTTCAAATAGAAGTGAATATGTCAAAGAGTCTAAAGAATGGCTGTAATTACCATATTTGAAAACAGACTAGGACATTACCTATATGTCCAAATGTTACATTTAGAATACAAAATGCTTTAAATCTAAAAACACACCTGAAATTATTTTACTTATTAAAAATACCTGCACAAGGGCTACGTACTTATCCATTTGTAAAAGTAAATTGATATGTGAGCATCAAGGTATTTAACATCCCAACAAGAATGAAATATATGATTTAAGTGGGAAAATATCTTCCAGAAAATGTAAGTGATTGACATAGATATTATTAAAGCAAAAATATTATTTTGTTTCCAACATTTTACCACCACTACGACAAAACGAAATGTGTACTTGCCTAATAAAACCTTGGCGTCATCCACATCGAAATCCCCATCACCATCAGCATCATAGATTCCTAGTTTCCCTACAAGAGGAGAGGAAAGAAGGGTATGGGAACAAAGGGAAAAACAAATTTAATAAGACTTTACCACTTGCAGTTCTGCATGTCGGCCATCAACACTACCCATCAATGCAATTCTTTGCTCCTTTAATCCTAAAAAGCCATGTTCAGTGAATATCCCACCTGAAAATGAAGGCAACTCACTTAGGGATTCAAGAAATGTTCACCTAACAAAGCCAAGAAGTATAGCTGAGATAATGTTTTCTTTAAGGGTTTAACATTACCCTGAGATTTAATCATTGCAAAATAATTTTTTTTAATTTTACTGCTAAAAATATTTTAGGTCAAATTTTCAACACATGCAAGGAACAATATTAATCCATGTCTAACAGTTACATGAAATGGAATGTTTCTAAAGTATAGAAGTTCCTCAAGCCATCAATATTCAAAACAAAAAAACACCCACGAAGCCACAAATAAAGACTAAATTAACTTCGAGTATAAGTACTAAAAATGAGAGGGTTATTAATTTTATATTTTACAATAAATGATTTACAACTGAAACATCAAGAATCAACCTAAAAAAAAGTTCTGAAAATAAAGTATGTAGAACTAGCTTTTTGAAATTACAAAGGAGAACTTGTTATCCTACATAAAAACATAATTAGCACTGGCCAGTTAAGTAAAAAATAAGGCTTAGAACATATAAACTGAAAAGGCAATACTACTAGAGCCTTCCTCCTTCGTGAACAGGAAATACTTTTTTTTTTTTTGCTTTTTAGGGCCGCACCCGAGGCATATGGAGGTTCCCAGGCTAGGGGTCTAATCGGAGCTGTAGCCACTGGCCTACACCACAGCCATAGCAAAGAAAGATCCGAGCCGCATCTGCAACCTACACCACAGCTCATGGCAGCACTGGATCCTTAACCCACTGATCGAGGCCAGGGATCGAACCCGCCACCTCATGGTTCCTAGTCGGATTCATTTCCACTGCGCCATGACGGGAACTCCAGGAAATATATATTTTAAAGCTTTAACAGGGGAGTTCCTGGCATGGCACAGCAGAAACAAATCTGACTAGGATCCATGAGGATGCAGTTCGATCTCTGGCCTTGCTCAGTGGGTTAAGGATCCAACATTGCCATGAGCTGTGGTGTAGGTCACAGATGTGGCTCGGATCTGGCGTTGCTGTGGGTGTGGCACAGGCCGGCAGCTCCAATTCGACCCCCATTCTGGGAACCTCCCTATGCCGAAGGCGAAGCCCTAAAAAGACAAAAATAAACAAACAAACAAATAAGCTTTAACAAAGTTTCATCATCTCAGAGTACTGTCATGTTTAGCATTTTAAATATGAGTCAAATACATTCAATTCCCTAAAAACATCCTAAAATCAACACGATTTATAATTCCTCATTGGACAATGGCTGTGAAGAGACTTGTTCAGTTTAAGACTTTAAACAACCATGTTTTAAATGTATTTTAAAACACATTCACAAATCCAGCCAGCCATCAGTACAAAGCCCCAGCTGGCAGCATGCCATCATTTCTCAATAAAACATAAACTAAAACATTGCATAAGAGCAGGAGGACCTTTGGGAGCAGAGTAGCTATGACCAATCTGGACCCTCTCAGAACTGGTGTACTACTTAGGAAAATAGTTAACTTGCTATGTAGAAGTCTGCTTTACAAACCCACACACATTAAAAATAATAATAATGGAGAGATAGGGAAGTTATTTCTACAGCTAAGAAAATATAAATGAAAAACTCTAATCTGCAGTCGAGGCTACACATAGCACAGAGTTCAACAGCATTAAAATACTACAGAAGTATTTATATTATAGTATGTTATATTTATATTATAGTATATTATACTTTAGAAGTATTCTATATTTTAAAATACTATACTTTCTGACACACTTAAAAGGGGAAATTGGTCCTACCACTTAACACTCTCTGAAGCAGGTGATAACTCAACCAGGAGCCTAAGGATGAAGTTTCAGAGACCAACACAAGCAGACTTAAAACGCATCTCCAATAGCCTACCTTGAAGTACCTCTGATAAGTTATAACGGAAGTCCTTTGCTTTGGCTGCATGCATGTAAAAATATGAAAATTGTTACTTGTGCTGAAATGTACAATCTTTTAAATCTCTTGTTTAATAGACTTTCCCTAGCAACACATCACTCTAAGTCAACAAAAACACAGATCTACTGAGAAGTTTGTCTCCAAATTAAAATTCTTCCTCTATCACTCTATCCAGAGACCTTTTCCTAAAAAGTAATAAAAATGAGAGGCTTCAACAAAAGATATTTACATGGAAGTGTGATGTCATTCTTTGCTCTTTTCCCTCGAAAGATGACTATCCAATAAGTAAAGCAAAAGTACAGGAGGTTCTATGGAAGAGAGAGGGTTTTCTACACAACGCAGTACATATAGAGGAGTTCCCGCTGTGGCACAGTGGGTTAAGCATCTGTCTGCAATGGCTTAGGTCACTGTGTTCAAAGCAGCTGAAACCACGACTCTGAGGGAACTCTGATAACATCCCCTTTCATTCCTTCCCTCCTGAGAACCCCGGAAAGTCTCCAGAAATTAATAGTACCAATAAAAACAATATCAAAATCCTTACCTAATACTTCCTCATAATCAACAAGATCAAACCAGACAACAGCTACCGATGTCCAGACTCCCAGCAACGCAATGACCATAAACCACGTGAAAAATGAACTTCCAGAAAGTCCTCCTTTCTTCCCATTCTTCTGTCCTCCATGCTTTGTCTCTGTTAAAAAATCAGACAGACAGACCACGTCATTATGTAAGAAGGAAACGCTTTACTAAACCTCTTTTCATTCATTCATTTCTCCAGGAATTTGATCGTACTTACAAGGGAAAATCATTTCAAAATTAGATTTCACTGAAATTCCCAAATCATATTACCAAAAAAATGACTTTGAAAATGGAAAAGACTATGCTTAGGCTCAACACCACCTATGTAAGACCCTAACTTCAAAGCAGTGAAAGAAAAAGAAATAAACTACCAGTGGGCTAATGTTTTCTTCTTATTATTATTTTTTTTACAGTCACACCTGAATATGGAAGTTCCTCGGCTAGGGGTTGAGTCAGAGCTGCAGCTGAGCCCTACACCACAGCCATGGCAACACTGGACTGGAGCCACATCTGTGACCTATGCTGCAACATGCAGCAACACTAGATCCTTAACCCACTGAGCAAGGCCAGGGATTGAACCTGCATCCTCACAGACACTATGTCAGGTTGTTAACCTGCTGAGCCACAATGGGAACTCCCTAATGATTTTTTTCAATAAAAATGGATCTGCTGTGTATTCCTTCCAAGTTCTTTATCCAAACTATTTAAATATAACCTCCTTCAGGAGTTCCCATTGTGGCGCAGCGGAAACGAATCCGACTAGGAACCATGAGGCTGTTGGTTCAATCCCTGGCCTTGCTCAGTGGGTTAAGGATCCAGCATTGCCATTAGCTGTGGTGTAGGTTGCAGATTCGGCTCGGATCCCGAGTTGCTGTGGCTGTGGCACAGGCTGGCAGCTGTAGTTAGGATTGGACCCCTAGCCTGGGAACATCCATATGCCGTTGGTGCAGCCCTAGAAAAGATAAATAAATAAATAAATTCACATAAAACAGGCTTCACTGTTTTATTATCTGAACATAGCCATGGAAGGCAGAGACAAGATGAAAATTTCAGGGGAAAATGATGACTTCAAATATTTTTATGTATTTTAAACACAGAAATTAGAAGAACCACTAACAAATAAAGCACCACTCAAATTTTTAAAAAGAAAAAAGAAATTGCTTCTGTGGGAAGGGAAACACCTCAGATTCAGTAGCAGTGTTGCATGTGTAATTTATTAAACTTCTATAAACATGACATTTTTTAAGACTATATCTTAAAAACTCTTATTTCTATATAACAAATCAATACATGCAAACATAACCATCTATATAGAATACTAACTCTAATAAGAATAATTGCAAATAAGGGAAGGAATGTTAGGAATTAAAAAAAATAAGAATAATGCCTTCAGGTTAAAATCCATCTACTTTTAAATAAGGAACTATAATAATTAATGATGGAACTATAATAGTTAATAGTTATGATCCTTCTTTGGTTACTTATTACCTAAGAATCAAATTTAAATTTTTTATTTAAAGTAAGTGCTAAAATGGCAAGAAAACTGAATGTCTTATCTCCTCTTGAACATTTGGTAACTGACACCAGGCTCTTATACTGTTTCTTATTAACTAGAAAATCATAAGGCTAAGTAAATACAGTTCATCCTTTTACTCATTTATCTAATGTATTCATTCACTATCTATGTGCCAGACGTGACACAGTTCTTAGTCAATAACGTTTTCAAAATATGTACCTCAATAAAAATACACCCCAGGTGATGCCATTTAAAATAAGCTTAGAAGCTCCCACGTGGCACAGTGGAAACAAATCTGACTAGGAACCACGAGGTTGAAGGTTTGATCTCTGGCCTTGCTCAGTGGGTTAAGAATCCGGCGTTGCCATGAGCTGTGGTGTAGGTGGCAGACACAGCTCGGATCTGGCATTGCTGTGGCTGTGGTGTATGTAGGCAGCGGCTACAGCTCCGATTTCACCCCTAGCCTGGGAACCTCCATATGCCGCAGGTGCAGCCCTCAAAAGCAAAAACAAAATAAGCTTATAAAGAAATAGTAAAAACAAAGTAATATATAATAAATAATATATAATAAAACAAAATAATCATTTGAATCCATTGTCCATTTCTATCTCTTTCTTAAAGCAGAAATGGAAGAGGAAAATTTCTGAGATTCTCAAAAGGACAGTATTATTTATCCAAATTAATTCAGTAATATTTGTTTAAGTTACTGACCTGCGACAACAAATACAAGCAAAAAAGTGGAGAAGTTGTTCTTTTTTTCATTTTGTAAATGCATGTACTAAGACAGAGAGACGGGATTAGGAGGGAAGAGAGAGAAAGTCGAACACAGTAAAGAACACAGCTTTACCGAGAATCTATTCCTTTTACTTTAGACATGACTCTTAACTTCAGTCAAGTTCCCAAACTCACTGCACAAAACTAAAGAATAGACTTTAAAGACAGCCTAACCTACAGAAGTTAAAATAACAAAGTGCTGATGTTAGGAAGGCCTATAAAATGTTCAAAAACAGCAAGAATAGACACTAGACCTTAGAAGAGTGGCAGGAGGCTCGTTATGATGGATGCTGGAGGTAAACCATGACTAGTCCTTAACCCCTAAATTTACAGTCCTTAACTATTAAAATAATCTCTACTATAAGGTAATAATGATATTCATATTAATTTTTCATTAAAATCTTATTTTAAACTGTTTAAGAAGGCAAGAAATGTAAAATAAACCTTGGAAAGTTTCATTCAAAATTTTTCTTTTTTTGCTTTTTAGGGCCACACCCGCAGCATATGGAGGTTCCCAGGCTAGGGGTCTTCAGAGCTACAGAGCCTATGCCAGAGCCAGAGCAACACCAGATCCGAGCCACGTCTGCAACCTACACCACAGCTCACAGCAACTCAGGATCCTTAACCACTGAGCGAGGCCAGGGATAGAACGTGCAACCTCATGGTTCCTAGTTGGATTCGTTTGCACTGCACCACGACGGGAACTCCCTCAAAGTATTTTTTTATTAAATTGATTTATCACTTTAAAAGATCAATGTCAAGAAAAGGGTAAAGGTTATTTAGCTAGAACATGCAACAATTAACGTTATTTTACCCATCCCTTTATAATGTTAAATAAATAAGGTGTTACTCTAGCACTATTAATCTTTTTGCTGTTAATATTTACTAATTCCATAAAGGAACAGAACGGTAAATTATAAAAAGGAGTCTTGCCGAAGACATCTTTTTTAGGGGGACTTTTTAACTGACACCAAGTGACACACTTCTGATTCGTTATTTTGTAAATACGGTGTGCCTAGTCCCTAAGGGAAGATCAGTTTCTGTCCAACCAAACAGAAAAAATAAAACCAAAACATAGTAAGGTAAACCCTTCCAGAAAGTTAACACAACTCCCCGAGCAAACCTGAAACCAGGACTCTGTTCCAAACTTATTCTGGAAGAACATCTTGGAGTCTTCCCTCTTTTCTCAGATGAGAATAAATCTAAGAATTTTCATTTCGCTTTCTGGTTCCATATTCAACCTGCAGCCCCAGAAATTAGTGAAAAGATTTTTTAATGGGGCATGTTTTTTTCATACGGCAAGACCTACGTGATGCATTTTTTTTTTTCCATGTTGACCCGTTAAAAGTAATGACCAAATCAGACAACGCTCTCACGTACCACTGAACACAGAAAACGACTGCAGTGAGCAACAGAATGAGTCTCTACAAAACAAAGAGCGGGCTGGGGACAATCGGAAATTGTATTTATTTGGTTAAGGAAAGGGAGAACCGAAGATGTACCCCTGAATGCTAGTCCCTCACTGAGCTACAACTACAACGAAGTGAGTTATAACTCGACCATTTATGAGTTTGGTGATGATGCTGGTACTTTCATACGTACAACATAAACTCACACACGTCAAGTTAAAAAAAAAAAAAAAGCAACTCATCCAACTTATTACTTTTCCACATTACAAAATGTCATCCTTTGAAGCCAAGAACTGTTAAAAGTGGGTCAGAAGTAACAGTGGATTTTGCCTATGTGGATTAAGCAATCCAGAGAGAAGGGGGAAACGCCTTCTGCAAGAACTGAAAGTCAGATCTGAGCCTCATATTCTTCTTCTCGGCTTCACGAGGCACCGTTTATCACAAAAGTCAAGTGACCCATTCTAACCATTTATTTAAAACGGTGTCCACAGCAGAGACACCCATCTTCTCTATACTAATAATAGAATCCTTCCAGCCACTGCTCAGGCAGCTGAGAGTTGGAAGCTGTCTTAATACGTCTATTTTTTCTTTCCTTAAATACGTTTTCGACCTCATGAGCCAATGTAGCTTGATTTCAATTAAATGAAAAGACAATCTTAACTGACCAAGCAAAAACAAACATAAAAATGTAAGTTCAACACACTATTAAAGAATAGTTCAAGGTTAATGATTCAATTTAAAAAACAAAATAAAACCCTAGTGTCTTCTCTTATATTTGTGGTCTGCTTTGCAAAAATTAGGTCCCTTCCCACATGTGGTTAAGTCTCTGCTTGAGCCAACAAAGTGCACTCACCAACACAAGACGAAACTTGTACAGACCTGACATTTCTCATAATTTTACATGAGATCTGAATGCACACATGTCTTTAAATTCACTGTAATTAACCTCTAAGACCAAGGCAGACCACGTGTTCATTTTTCCAAAGTTTGTAAAATGCGGTCTCTGGTAGTATAATACCCTAAAATATATTATAAGACGCTAAAACTTCCTATTCACATTAAAGACAGATTATCCCACCAAAAAATTAAACTATGTGAAATGTCGAGGTCTCCAGAAGTTCAAAATAGAAAATGCAGAAGATGCAGTCAAAGCACTTGGCCAAAAATATCTGCACAGCGCACAACTGAAAATCAAACTAAATACTATCAGCCAAATCCCAAACCACTTTCAACCACCCTAACAATAAAGACAGACCTCTACCTTCTGCCATTGTGATTTCCTCAATCCATGAATAATATATATGGAAGGAAAAGGACCAAAGCCCTATCAGCAGGTGTCCGGCACTGCAGGCCTTCCTACTGAGCTGTGGGCTGGCCAGTGGCTCCTCAGGCAAGGCCTCTAGAACTGAAATTGGACCTGCCGAAAATTCTGCTCACCAGTTATTTTTAGAGGCCTCTTCCTCATGACCAAACACTGCTAATCACTCAGACTGAAATGCTCTGCTAACAGTCCGACTGCCTTTCTCCCACTTATGGGATTCCTTTCTGGGCTGGCTCTATCCCCCAACTCCAAACCCTAAAAAGAAAATCAGGCATGTTGAAAAAAAAACAAATGGAACAAACGTGCTGCCAGTGTGGGGTTTCTGGAATCAGTCTTGAATGCTGTTAGCCTAAGTACAAAATCATTCCAAACCAAAACAGGTCTTGCTCTAAACCGTGGCCCCACACCCAGCAACAGCTTGAATTGGCCTCTCAGAATCACTGACTGCCTACATGGAAAGCCCATTGCTTAGTTCATTTGAACAAAACAGAACCCTACATGGTAAGAAATAAATTAATGCTCCAGAATTCTGATTCATAAGCATTACCATCCCAAGACTAAGTCCTCCAACAGCAAAAGTAAAGCAATAATAACAAACTGTCTCCCGGGAGTTTCCCTGTGCTGCAGATTAAGGATCTGCAGTTGTCACCGTAGTGGCCTCAGGTTGCTGCTATGGCTCCGGTTCAATCCCAGGCCCAGGAACTTCCTCACGCCATGGGTGCATCGGGGGTCGGGGGAGGGGGTCTCCCTAGAGAAGGAGGGGAGGAGAGCAAGGCAGAAAGGCATGGAGAGGTGGACAAGGAAAGGAACTTTTCATCAGTAAGAGTCTCACCTAGGAAACACGATCTCAGGGAACCAGAAAGAGACTGTACAGCTGCATTCTGATTTTCTGCTATGTCCCTCCTGCCCCCTCTCCTCAAATATTCTCTTCTGGGAAATAAAACCAACCCAATTTATTCACTGATCTAAGATTAGCAGCTCACAGAATTCATCAGAGCTCTGATCAGTCCACCAAATTAATTTAACACAAATAGTATCCAGAACAAAGCAGCAACCTTTCAAAGTGGTTTATGAGTCTTCAATTTTTTCTCAAAGCGAATGCCTCCCATGCAAATTAAACAGTTTAATGTTCTGAAAAGGAGTCAGCAAACTAAGACACCAATATTTGATGGCCCAAGGCTGGGACAGAGTGAACAGGGGAGCAGGGACAACACATCAAAACTGACCAGGGTCTCATGTGTCCTGACCGAGAGCCATTCCTTTCCTCAAGGATGTGTCCCACTGAAGCCGGTGCTTACTAAAATGCTGAATGATAATGCATCATCTGGAGACAGGGGCTTAAGATAGATGATCAACTATCATACAAATTGATTAGACAAATATTTCAGAAGCTTCTGTGGTTTTCAAAGAAAGAGTGAGAGTGACCAGAGAGCCCTTCTTGGGACGACTGAAAACCAAGCCACCACACTTACACGGCAGTAGCCCATTTCAGACTTAAGAGACCTGGATTCAATTCCAGCTGCATCATCACCTTTGATTTGGGTAAAGTTATCATTTGGGCCTTGATTTCCTTGCCGATCAAACCTGTCTTGACACCAACTAGGCAGGTAAATATTTCTTGAAGTCATGCACGAAACTTATTTTGACTGAATCAATCTAGACTCGTGCACAAGTCTCCTCATCTCCAATTCCCAGCTCTTTTCATGATCCCTGCCTGCCACCAAGAATGCAGAGGCTGCCAGAGTTCCCTCTCTCCCCTTGGGGATCTGTGCAAGGCCAGCTGCATCCTAAATTTCAGTCTCTGAACTGAAAACAAGAATCACAGCTACTAAGTATGGGTGTGTCTCATCCCTGAGGCTCCTTCAGCACAAGCTCCAATTAGGTCTCCTCCAAAAATCTTCATCACATATATTCCTAGGCTTTACCTCCTCCTCTATGTTTTGCAACAGTTTTACAATTATTTAAATAAAATATCTTCCTTCCTTAGTTTCACATTAATGGCATACCTGTTATTCTAGATAAGGTGATTAGGATAAATGGCTCTGAAATAACATTTAATCTACCACATTTCTTTTTTCTTTCTTTCTTTCTCTTTTTTTTGTTTTTTTGTTTGTTTGTTTGTTTGTTTGTTTTGTTTTGTCTTTTCTAGGGCCGCAATGGTGGCATATGGAGGTTACCAGGCTAGAGGTCGAATTGGAGCTGTAGCTACCGGCCTATGAGCCACAGCAACTCCAGATCCCAAGCCGCATCTGCAACCTACACCACAGCTCACCGCAACACCAGATCCTTAACCCGCTGAGTGAGGCCAGGAATCAAACCCAAAATCTCATGGTTCCTAGTCGGATTTGTTAACCACTGAGCCACGATGGGAACGCCATTCTACCACATTTCTTAAAGGAAAAGAAATTCTGGGTTCCAAGGAACTATCTTATAGAATAACTATTCATTTTTATGATGGGATATGTTTCTAAAAACTTGTATTAAATAAACAAAATTTGCATATAGCAAATCATGTTTTTAAAACCCTAGCAAAGAGAACTAAAGTATTATTAACTATTTCTTATAAGAGGTGCTAGAATTAATAGCAAATGTCTAGGTCCAAGAAACGTCAAACATCTATCATGTGCTCTGAGACTATTACTCTCAGCCTGATGCCACTGGAGACAACAAGAACCTATGGAGTCCAGCGCTCTACCTGCCTTCAAAACCAACCAAGTAAAAAGGCACCTGAGCTCTCTTGAGTTCCCTCCCTTTACCCAATCAGCTATCACAGTAGTGGTTCTCAACTTCAGAGTCACCTGGAGGGGTACTAGAAACACAGATTGCGGGTCCCGCCCAGAGTTTCCGATTCTGTAGGTCTGGAGCGGAGCCTGAGAATGTGCATTTCTAGTAAATTCCCAAGTGCTGTGATGCGGCTGATATAGTGACCACACATATGCGGAGTCATGGCACTGCTGCTCTAGACATCCTAATTCTCTGCGTCTGCAGCAAGGGAAAGGAGCGCCAGCTGTTACCAAGTTCCAGACCTTCACTGCTCACCACCTAAAGAAGAAAACAGAACCCTGCTCCCGCAAGGTCCAGGATTCCACTAAGCTCCTCCTGTCTCCGCCCCGTCACCGCCCTCCCCTCCCCCGTGAGCTCTTCTTCGCCGAGATTGCACCGTCCAGCTGTGTGGCCGGCACATCAGGTTCTCCTGCCTTCGTTTTTTCATCCCCACTGACCTGTTCCCTTTCACTGCAGAGCCACACACTCACTGTCACAGTCTCACCACGAGCCTTGTCCTCAACGTAACCTAACGCACCTTCCCCATGGCATCTTCATTCTTGCTGACATATCTCTGCAGTTTTCCTGGCACAATCATCCTAACAGGTCCTGCAACCCTATGAGCACAGCAAGGCTTGTTGGGGTGCATGACAAAGACTGAGGTGCCAAAAATAGAGTTCTTTAAACAAAACCCCCAAACCTTTCATCACACATACCTTCTCCAGAGCAAACACAGCAAACACGAGCATGTTTATCATTCTAGACCTAACATTAGGTAGGCAGTAGTACAGAAGTAACAAGAGACAGCTCAGCAGACACTGAGTAAAATCTCCTTAAACTCACCCCCAGCCAGGGAACACTTTCTCTACAGGAAAAGGTTTATGTTCCAACGAATATGTGATGCACAGAACGAAAATATCCACTGGGATCACAACTGTCCCATTGTTCCAGCTTGTTTACTCAACACATTCTTGGACCAGGTAGTTCTCTGGCATCTCCTTTTTCTTACCTTCTCTTCACCTTCTGTCTTCACATCTTTCCAAAGCCCAGGGTTCCTCATTTAAACGGCTTCCTGACTCACTAAACACCTGCTGCTGTACCCTTTCACTGTATCAATCTGCCATCACTAGCTCCCTGGACAAACAGCTACTCCCCCACCGCCCGATGGTGAGGGCGGCTGGGCACCGAGGGCAAGTCTGGCACCAGGCAGTGGAGCCCACCTGCCTGCGGATTCCACCACACACCCTTACAGAGCTTGCTTTTCCATTCTCCACGACGGCTATTTCTCTGCCTCTAAAGTGGTCTATCTTTTCAAGTCAAAGGAAAAAAATGCCACTCTTACATCACAGAGAAGACAGAGCCATCAGCAGGGATGGTCCTGACGGTGTGCTGCCAACCCTTGCAGACTGAACCCACCTGCAGGCACTCTCTGCCTTCCTCTCAAGTCCTCCCCCTCCCTCCTCAGCCACCCTGCCCTCTCTCTGTTCTCAGCTCCACCACCAGCCTGGGCCCCAGACTGCACCTTCCCTCCTCCCCATCACTCCCCATCACAGGTGCACTCTCTGCAGAGCTGTCACTTCACTGCTCTCATTCTCTGGCCGCCCATCACTCCTTACAGCCCGGACACTGCAACCTGGCTTCTGCCACATGCCTCCACCGTGGCAGCTCCCGTGTCCTAGGAACTGCTTCCGTGTCATTAAACCCAACAGAAATGTTCTGTCCTTATCTAAGTTGCCCCTCAGAAGCATTCTCCCTCCTTCTTAAGTATTCTCTTCCCTTGACCTTCATTACTCCAGAACCACCTGGTGTTTCTGCTACCTTTCTGGACATTCTAATTCCCAATCTTTTTTGCCGGCTCGTGCTCCTCTAGTTGACTCTTTTTCCTTAATTCTTTTTAAATTGAAGTATAGTTGATTTACGATGTTGTATTAGTTTCAGGTGTACAGCACAGCGATTCAGATATATACATATACGCGTAATTTTTCAGAATCTTCTCCCTTACAGGTTATTACAAAATACTGACTAGTTTCCTGTGCTCTACAGTAAGTCCTTATTAGTCATCTCTCTTATATAGAGTAGTGTACATGTTTATCCCAAACTCCTGATTAATCCCGCCCCTCACCAGCTTTTCCCCTTTGGTAGCCATAAGTTTGTTTTCTAGGTCTGTGAGTCCCTTTCTGTTTTGGAAATACGTTCATTTGTGTGAACTTAAAGGCCACACTGAAGGGGTCCATGACCAAGTCTTCATCTCTTCGTGTCAGATAAATATTCCTTGTTGATCCATCTTGGGTGAAAGACACCCAGTCTGACCATGAGAAGGCCCAAGTACAAAGGTGTTGCAGGCCATTCATCCAGCCCAACAGCCAGACACCTAAAACAGGGCCCCTGGCTGGCCCTGGGGGAGGCTTGCATGGCTCAAGGGATAACGGGAGGCTGCTGTGGGTTTTAGAATTTAGTAAAACAAAACTGAGAAAGTCATTTCCATTTGCATCAGGATAAATAAAGGGAAGAGAAATATTAGCAGCAGCTATTTCTTTAATCTTTATTATTCTTTGGAACCCCAAGTTGGAGACCCACTGCTCTGGCTTATGTCTCTGTCTGTACAACTGCTGATTCACTGCAGAGGGGAACAACGGAATCATAAGTCAGGCCCATCAACCTCACCTTATGACTATGTGATGAACCAAAACTGCACTGGTAAGAGGCTAAAAATGGGAGTTCCCTGGTGGCGCAGCAGGTTAAGGATCAGGCTTTGTCCCTGCAGTGGCTTGGGTCACTGCTATGGCATGGGTTTGATCCCTAGCCTGGGTCCCACCACATGCTGCAGGAGTGGCCAAAATCTGCCCCCTGCCCCAAAAGAAAGAAGCTGGAGTTCCCTGGTAATTCAGTGGATTGGGGATCTAGTGTTGTTACTCCAGCAGCTTAGGTCACTGCTGTGGTATGGGTTCGACCCCTGGTCTGGGAACTTCCACACAACATGGGTGTAGCCCCCAAAAAAAGAAAAAAAAGAAAAGAAAAAGAAATGATAGTTAACTCCAAAAGCCCATGCCAGGCCCAATGAGTTAGTTCTTTAGACTTCATTAGTTCTCCCTACAGATGATTCAATAAAGACAGAACACTTAGTCTCCTAGAAAGAATGGCCCGAACTCATCAACCGTTTGTCTGTATGGGTAACGGCTATTAGTATGGTGTTCACACTGTGACGGGCGCCTGCCGGACTGGGAGTGGGAAAAGGTATTTAAAAAAAAATAAGTTGTGGTATCCATTCAGAAACTCTGAGATGGTGTAAAATTGTTTAAAAACAACCAAAAAGATTTTTTTTTTTTCCAGAGTTCCCGTCGTGGCTCAGAGGATGAGGACGCAGGTTGGATCCCTGGCCTCGCTCAGAGGGTTAAGGATCCGGCGTTGCCGTGAGCTATGGTGTAGGTCGCAGATGTGGCTTGGATCTGGTGTTGCTGTGGCTGTGGTGTAGGCCGGCAGCTGCATCTCCAATTTGACCCCTAGCCTGGCAACCTCCATATGCCATGAGTGTGGCCCTTAAAAAAAAAAAAAAAAAGAAAAGAAAAAAAGAAAAAGAAAAAAATTGTTAAAAGTTCACTCAAAACAAAAAAAGGGTATTTTTTTTTCAAAAACAAAGCCAGCAGAAAAGCCTAGCCTCCCTCATTTAAACAAGGCATTAAGACTAGGTCACAAAGCCATCATGTGTGACCGTCACCCGTCTGCAGCTGCAGGCCTGAAGGTGTCTGACTTTAACCCATTTAGACAGCAAAAGATCCACAGCCATCCTTCCCCACCAGCTTCCACTTTCTAGGACAAAATTCAGCATTTGCAACAAAGTACCCTGTAGATGCCAAGAGGGAGGGGAGATAGGGAACAAATGAAAGCATCAGCACAAAATACACAGAAAATTCACAGGTAAAATACAAAACATATGCGTCTTGAAAAATTACAGGAAAAAAAAAACAGCCGATGCAATTATGCATCACAATACATTTTGGGGACAGCCAATGACCCTTTATAAAACAAATCAACAATAATGAAGCCAATAAAAAAGATAAATAAAAAGCAAGAATAGCTGCAATTATTATAATAGCTGCAAGTGCGTAGTGAAGAATTAACTTGACCCAAAGAGAGGTCTGGCTTTTGCCCCAGCCTCCTTGGAGGTCCCTGGAATGTCCTGCCTGGTAGCAGGGATTGGTTAGCTTGGGGACTTTGGCCCCAGGACAAACAATATGATTTACGAGGAGACTTTGGGGCAGCCTGTACGGCTGTATCGGGTAATGCTAGCCATACCCACAGTAAAAAACTCTGGAGCCCCAGTAAAAAACTCTGGGTACCAAAGGCTCAGATGAGCTCCCCTAGTTGGCAACAATCCATACGTATTATTGTCCCACACTGATCTCCCTGAGCACAATGGGAGCTTTGTGTTTGGAATCTTTCCACTTTACCCTGAGTCTCTTCCTCCGGCTGGTTCTAATCAGTATCCTCTCACTGTAATAAACTGCAGTGGTGAATAGAGCACTTTTCTGAGTTCCCAGTTATTCCAATGAACTATCAAGCCTGAGAGTGGGTGTGGGGACCCCCACATTTGTGGCCAGCTGGTCTGAATGGATAGCATCCCTGAGCTCCTCCAAACTTGGGGCTGCTATGTGAAGTGAGGGCGGTCTCATGGGGACAGTCTCCTTGGATGGCTCAGTTTACCTTGACTCCTTGCAGAAGCCATGACCAATTAAAAATGACTGATTGGCTACCAGTGTCCTTTCCCCACATTACATGAACTGCATCCTTTCTGACAGCTATCTCCATGGAAATCTCACAGCTTTGCCAAGAGCTCAATCACCACACTTGGGGAATAGTGAGTCTCAGTGTCAACAAACTTAATAAGAAATGAATATTCATTTATAAATTCCAGCAACTCCCTGTCTAAAGCCAAAGGAGAGACAAGGGTCCTGCAGGAGAATCCCTTGAAGAGACTAGGAGTGCCCGAGGTTGGGGGCACGGATGTCTCCTGTGCCGGGCACCTTTACTCAAGCGTCAGACTCCATGGCCCACCTAAGGGAGTTGAGCAGAAGCAAAGACATGGAGTGGGGGGGAGGCGGCAGCTACCAGGCGGGCTGCAGCCTGGCCAGATGCCCGACTCCTATGGCCCGAAAAGGACGGAGGGGGCTTCGTGCCGGCATCTCACTCAAAAGGGCTGACTGCCAGGCCAGGGGTTCCCAGGCGCAAGAGAGAGTGTACTGCCCTTCAGGAGCGAACGCCCAGGAGGGCAGGAAGAAGCTGTATACCTGCTCAGGAGAGTGCCCCTAGGTGAGGGTCCCCCAAGCTTTCCAAAGAGCGTCCAGAGGAGGCGTCTGGGTGCCTGTCATGTGAGGGCATCCATGGTCATTGCATCTTATCAACCGGCAGGCGACTCTGACAGGGACCAGCGAGGGGACCAGCTCCTTTCCAGGGACTCCCAAGAGGCTAGAGCAGAAAAGGCCAGGAGGGCCCCGCCCAGCCATGTGGGGTGCGTACACATCCCAGTCCCCCCTTCAGGCCCTCCTGCCTTCCTGCCACGGGGGACAAGAAACCTGCCTTGAAAATGAGATCGTATTTAAAGTAGACAGACTTTTCAAAATGGAGAGTGACTGGGGTGTTGAGGAATCTGTGTGACACCACTCTCTGAGATGGTCACCAGCCTTTGCTACCCAGAGATTAATCTACCCGGCTAACCACAATGACAGAGGAAAATGAAGCGTCGTGCTGTCAGGCCAAGACTGCTAAATAACAGCTACAACATGTGGGCTGAGCCATAAAAAACTGCCCGTATTTGATCATTCGGGGCCCACGAAAGTGGCTATTTCACAGGATTCAAACAATATGTGAATATTTGCAAAATATTTTATTATGAAAATTTCCAAATGTACAACAAAGCTGAAAGAATTTCACATGGACTGTCCCTCTCCGTATCACTGATTCTATGATTATCATTTTATCATGTTGCTTATGGCATGTCTATTCACCCCTCTATGTCCATCCATTAATCCATTTTCTATGTCGAATGCATTTCAAAATAAACTGTAAGAGTTTCCTGGTGGCTCAGCAGGCTAAAGATCCAGCGTTGTCACTGCCATGGCTCGGGCTGCTGCTGTGGTATGGGTTCGATCCCAGGCCTGGGGAACTTCTGTATGCTGTGGGCATGGCCAAAAAATTTTTTTCATTAAAAAAAATAAACTGTAGACATTAGCACGCTTCTAAGAACTTCAGTTTCTATATCATAAATTACAATCCAAAAGTTATCATTTTTACATACAATCTACATAAAATGAAATGCCCTAATTTTACGTGTACCTTCCTGAGTTTTCACTAAAATATACACTGTGTAACCCAAATCCCTATCAAGACATAGGACATCAAGCCACCCCTAAGTTCTCTCATGGCTCTTACCAGACACATTCTGCATCAACCCAAACTCCAGGGACAGCCCCACTGTTCTGCCTTTTTTTCAGTGCAGGTTAGTTTTGCCTGTTTTTGAACTGTCATTAAAAACAGCATTCTGCAGTACGTGGCTGTCTGTGTATGGCCCCACCTACCCACCCCCAGCTTTATGGTATGTTCAGTGGTCCTCCATTCTTTCCTGTTGCTGGGAAGTAGGCCACTGGAGGGAGAAATACACCAGAGTATTTCAGAGTATACAGGTAAAAGATAAATACACCAGAGTGTTTCAGAGTATTCTCCTATAGCTAAAAGCCTGAACTGTTTCCTGACTTGGATTATTATAAATAAAGCTGCTGTTTCCACGGCACAGTACACCTGATGTTATAAGAAACTGCCAGACTTTTCACCAAAGTGGTTCTACCATTTTATACACCAGCCAAGAAGGTATAAGAGTTCTTTTGTTCTCAGATTTTGCCAACATTTGGTGTTGTCAGTCTTTTTAGTTTTAGCCTTTCTGAGTATGCAGAGGTCTCTCACTGTAGTTTAATTTGCATTCCTGAGGGCCAATGTTTGAGCACTTTCTTCACATGCAAATTAACCATTTAATCTTTTGTGAACTGTCTATTCAAATATTTTGTACATTTGTTTATTTTTTAATTGGGTTTTTTTTTTTTTTATTGAACTGTAGGAGTTCTTTTTATTTTTATGGACATCTGTCCTTTAACAGATACATGTGTTACAAAATTTTCTCCCAGGTTATGACTGTCCTATTCGTTTTCCTAAAGCATCTTTTAATGGGTAAAGGGGTTTTTTGGCAGTGCCCACAGCATGTGGAAGTTCCTGGGCCAAGGACTGAATCCACCACAGCAGTGAACAGAGCCACAGCAGTGACACCACCAGATCCTTAACCCACCGAGCCACACAGGAACTTCTTAAAGAGTAAAAATTTTTAATTTGGATGATGCCTAATGTATTAATTATATATATACATATATATTTTAAATATATCAAAAAATTAGAAAATGTTACTTAAACACTGAGAGGGTTTCCACGCTTTACATTCTGAAATGCGATGTCTGTTTTAGCACTTTTACACAATCACTGGATCTGTGACACAGTCGCTGACAGAAGCCATGTTACTGACTCAAACACTTGTGCCAGTGAAAAGGACAGTTCCCAAGTCAAAGTCCAGGGTGTCAACTAAATATCTGTTAGTGGCAGGTATCACAGAGGAAAAGCAAGAGAACTTTGATAATTTTAAGGAATATTTTCATTATTTCCAATGAGTCTCAAAATGTTTCTAAGCAACTTATTATTCCCTCAGGTTCAACTGGATGGGATAAATCTATTCCTCTGCCACTCAACAGCCCTGCCAAGACTTGAACTTCTTCTTCCTAAAGCCAGTGTACTTGTGTTTTTATCTGCATGTTCCCCACCCCAACATTTCATGACTCACGAATTTAACTTACCAGACTGTTGTAAAGGGAAGAAATCAAAAAGTGTCTCCTTACTGTGATTTTCACCCTATCCATCCTGTAAGATCTTTAGAAAAATCGCAAAAAGCAACATATATTGGAGAAAAGGCATATCGTTTGCCCATGAGACTTTGTGGGAGAAAATCTATTTTAATTAAAAAAAAAACCTCTGTATAAAAGAGACATCAAGAATTCAAGGTAGAGGGGGCTATTTCAAGGACATTACTGGAATAAATTAGGAAGATGTGACTACTGGCTTTAGTCAGGTCACAGTGCTGTAAATCATGTGAAACTTCCGGAGTGTGATATTACACTGTGGTTTATAGGAACATATCCTTGTTCACAGGGAAAACGTGCTGAAGATATTAAGGGTAAAGTATCATGATTTCACTTGCAAATGATTCAGCAGAAAAATGAATAAACAAAATGGGGAGTTCCCATCTGGCTCAGCAGTTAACATCCTCATGGAAGCAGGTTCAATCCCTGGCCTCACTCAGTGTGTTAAGGATCCGGAGTTCCTATGAGCTGCAGTGTAGTTCTCAGACACAGCTTGGATCCTGTGTTGCTGTGGCTGTGGTGTAGGCAGGTGGCTATAGCTCCAATTGGACCCCTAGCGTGGGAACCCCCTAGCCTGGGTAAGGCCCTAAAAAGACCAAAAAAAAAAAAAAAAAAAAAAAAAGCAAAGTTACCAAAATATTAATAACTGATGGATCTAGATGAATTTCTCTTATAACCCGCTCGAAGGTTTGAATTTTTTTAACACTAAAAAGTTGGGGAAATACAGATCTCCAGGTGCATTCTAGTCCTAAAGAATCAGAGATTCCAGAGGGTAAATGCTAAGGAATCTGAATTGTTAAACTCTCCCAAATTAATTCTTGATTAGATTCTGTATAAGTTTAAAAAAATTAAATTAAAACCTTCAAATGCTTCTAGAGGCTCCTAGAGAAATCTGAATAGGGAGTGCACTTAGGTAATACTGTATCAGTGTTACCTTCCTAGGTTTGAGAACCTTACCGCAGTTACATACAAGTACGTGCTCATCCTTAGGAGATGTGCAGGGAAGGAAGTAGGTAAGCCAGCTGTCCTGACGACTAACAGCTTACCTTAAGAGAGGTTCAAGGGAGGTGGGGGGGGGGGGGGTGCGGGTAGAGAGAGGGAGGGAGAAGAAGGCAGATCAATACTTAAAAAAAGCAAACACAGCCAACAGCCATTTACAGCTGGTAAACGCAGGTGAAGAGCACAGGAACCTTTCGATGTGGAAATCTTTTTTGCTGTTAAATAGATCTTAAAGTTTCAAAACAAAAGATTGGATAAATATAAACATAAAAATGAAATTAAACCGATTTTAAAATAAACCAATAAAGAGTTCCTGTCCTGCGCAGTGGAAGCGAATCTGACTAGGAACCATGAGATTGTGAGTTCGATCCCTGGCCTTGCTCAGTGGGTTAAGGATCCAGCATTGCCATGAGCAGTGGTGTAGGTCACAGACGTGGCTGGGATCTGGCGTTGCTGTGGCTGTGGTGTAGGCTGGCAGCTGAAGCTCTGATTAGACCCCCTAGCCTGGGAACCTCCATATGCCGTGGGTGCGGCCCTATACAGACAAAAAAAATAAATAAAATAAAAATAAACCAATAAGAGAAGGCGAGGATCAAGCCCTAAAGCCAGCAGTAATGAAAAGCACACTGATTGCACGTCTGGCCTCCGACTTGTGTCAACCCGAAGGGAAAATGCTCTCCCCACCACGTCTCTGCGGCCCACAGACCTCCACCTCCTCACCGGGCATTTGCGACTGGACGCCTTGGAGCCATCTAAGTCCTCTGCCGCCTCCTGGGGGGGGGCCTCTCGTTCAGGCCGGCGCCCCAGGGTGCTCAACCCTCCCCCCCACCAGGTTAGCACACCCTCATCTCGGGGCTTCATCGGAAAGGTGGGGTCCACCCCCTACCCCCGCACCTTCATCTGAAAGGTGGTCCCCACCATCGTCTCCCTAATGTGCACCCTCCACAACTGAAACAGGATTCCAGATGCAGCCGACCAACACAGGGTGGGACTGATCACACTCACTCTCCAGGGGACTCCTTGAGAAACACACCCTGTAGGCAGCCCTCCGGGACTGCAAGCAATTACAAAAACCCAACCCAAACAAAAAACACTAGGCCTTTTTGAAAGAGCCCCTACTTCTTCAAGCCTGTCCCAGCATATCTTCAACAAAGCATTGGTTCTGCAAAAGTGTGCACACCTGTCAGAGTCCTTGCTTCAGCCAGGCTGCTCTTTTGCCTGGTGGCTCTTTCCTTCAGGACCAACTGCCCTCACCTCTGTGCCACACACTGCTTTAGGAGACGCTGACTGGCTGGGCTCTGGTGAAGTTGCCATCAACCCTCTAATGACACTCTGCGGGGACAGAGCTGCAGTCGGCTGTGATCCAAACTCCATCATAGGCCTAATATTTACCATCCAAGGTACAGAGATGGTGTTAAACCCCTTGGTGAAGTCAGGAAAAATCACAAGATTGTAATCTGACCACTGAGTCTAGAAAGCTTGTCAAAATGCCCAATTAGAACCTCCTAGTGTTCACGGCTTTCTTTTCTCCGGGTTGAAAAATAATTTTTAATTCTAGAATGCACCTGGGATTGTCATGAGACATCAGTTCAGAGTTGCCCTGAATCTCCTTTTCTTTCCTGTAATAAAAACGGGCCATTTGTCCCTCGAGTGTCTTTGTCACCTCTTCTAATGTGCACCACTCCTCAAAGGTTAACTACCCAGCAAACTTTAGCTGGGGCTGTAGCTTGGAGAGTCCTGAAAAGCCTTGGCTGGTGTGCTTGTTAGTCTTCCTTTCCCCACTCCCTGACCATGCACACCTCATCCACTCAACAAGTATTTCCTGCTCTGCAGCCCATAGCATGGGGACTTCCCAGAGTCTATGTCCTCTCCCCACAGGGCACGGGACCTGGGGCACAGTAAACCCTCATTACCTTCACTGACAATTTACACGATCTTCCATGTAAAAAAAAAAAAAAAAAGGAAATATAAATGGTCTTTGTCCCATCTAGATGGTAAAGCAAATCTAACACACATGGAGTATCCTGAAAACAAAACCAGACCACAAGGCAGCAGAGGACAGGCTAGTCCTGGGTGAGGGACAGGAATGGCCAGGGCAGGTGCAGCAAGGACCCCACTGGCTTCATCACCTCAATGAACCCACCCCATACCCCAACTCGGTCCTTTCCTCCCAAGCCTCCCCCAGTTCAAAACCAAAGCGATGGCCCTTGTCACCACCTGTTCAGGTGTCCCCTAACTCTCCTCTCACTGGCTCACTAGGCTCTAACCTCCCTCCCCAACCCCTCCCTCAGCTCCAGCTTCACCAAAGGCACTCCCTCCCTCCCCTGGCTGAGGTCACCCAGAACTAAAGTCACCAGGCACCCTGCTCGCTGTCCTGGGCTCAGGCTGCACTGCAGCAAACTGTTTCAAATGCTAGTATCTTGGCTATATTCCAGAGCAACCCAGCTAGTCTACTGCCAAAAGTGCCCAGGAGTATACAACCCAATAAAATCTGACCAGGCCCAAGTCTCAAAGCTTAATGCTCATTAGAGCAAAGCTAATGTTCAGGCAGAAAGCAGAGATGTTTTACAGGTGCTGGATGACCAGCTGGGGTCTCCTTCCTGGCAGTGGTTAAACATTTTTAATACCATCCTGGATAAAAGTCTTGCTCTAAATAGAACATTTCTGTTCAACATATAATTCGGAGCAGCAAAACAAAGTGCTTTCCACTCCATAAGCTAATAAAGATTTTAAACACAAAGTAGGAGTTCCTGCTGTGGCTTAGGGATAAGAACTCAATATAGTGTCCTTGAAGATGCAGGTTCGATTCCCGGCCTCTGCTCAGTGAGTTAAGGATCTGGAGTTGCCACAAGCTGTGGCATAGGTTGCAGATGCCAATGGGATCTGGTGTTGCTGGGGCTGTGGGTAGGCCTGCAGCTGCAGTTCAGATTCAACCCCTAGTCCAAGAACTTCCATATGCCACAGGTGCAGGCATTAAAACAAACAAACAAAAAAGACACAAAATAATCAAAATCATGGGATGGTAAATTTGAAAGCGCATCCACAGTTTTCTCCATGCACCTGAATATTCAATTATTCAGCAAGCACTCTTGAAATCCATACCCTGTGCTATAGCAATGGCCACTTAGCTGACAGTCCAGTGAGGAGAAAAAGAAATACAAATAAAATAAAAATTCACTTTGCTAAGTATTGTATTAGGGTAAAAGAGTATATGGGACCATGAAAATAACCATTTGGAAAATTTTATTACCTTGAATTTAAAAGATACAGCATTTTAATATACATTCTCCTCTTTAAATGTTAGCTTTGTTCATAGTTTGTTTATTTTTTAATTAAAATTAACAAAGTCTTGAGTCAAGAGGGAAATACACATAATTGTTACAAAAGGATTTTAAAAGCTAAAACCAAAAAATAAAGGGAATGAAAATGTAGCAGTACTTTAGTATTCACATAAATAATTTTAGCCTATCTATGAGTCACAGTTATTAATAAAGTGAAGGGAAATCAAAATCTTGCAAAGTAAGCAGAGCTTTTCAAATTCCACAAAATGCAGAACAAATAAATGCCTGCTTCTGCCCAGCCTTCCTCCCAATCAGAATGAACGATCTATGAAAGCTTCTCACTGGCCTAAATACTATCATGTTGAAACTACCAGTGGGGACTTGACCAATTTAAACAACTCTCCACATTTTAATACTTTTTATTTCTTCAGCTCCAACACTTGTTTTAGAGGTGCTAAATAGTGCAATTAGGCAAGAAAATAAAAGGAATACAGACTGGAAAAGAAGTTAGACTGTCTCTATTCACAGGTGATATATTCATATTAAAAATCCCAAGGAATCTAGTCTTTTAAAAAAATACTAGAATAAATTAATTTTTCAAAGTCACACGATATAAGTATCCACTCTATGTCTGTAAACTAGCAAGAAGTAACAGGAAAGTGAAAAATTTTAAACACCTTATACAGTAACGTCAAAAAAAACAATATTTATAAAAATATTTAACTAAAAGATGTGTAAGATCTTCACACAAAAAAATTAAAAACAAGGAAGAAAGAAATTTAAGACCTAAATAAATGAAGACATGCCACAGTCATGGACTGGAGGAAGACTCAATATCATTACGATGTCAATTCACCCAAACTTGGTCTATACATTTAATGAATTCTAATCAGAAACCCTAGCATGCTTTATTCTGTAGAAACCAACACATTGAATCTAAACTGTACATGATCATACAATGGACCTGGAATATCCAGAGCTAACTAATAAGGAATGATAAAGTTGGAAGATTTACACTATTTGATTTTAAGACTTAACTATGGAGCTAGAGTAATCAGGAGTGTGTTGTAAAGGCATAAGAACGAATAGATAATAAAAATAAACAAAACAACAACAAATACAGAGCCCAGGCATAGGTCTACAATTACATCGTCATTTGGTTTTTGACAAAGATGCCAAGAGCAATCCAATGATGAAAAGCAAAGCCTTTTGAACAAATGGTGCCATAACCTCTAGGTATCCACATGGAAAAACAAAAAACTAAGCCAAAATTGTTTCGAGATGGATCATTGACCTAAACACAAAAACTAAAATTACAAAACTTTCAGAAGGAAACACGGAAGGATAGCTTTGTGACTTGTGAATAGGAAAAGTTATTACACAAGATATGGAAAACAAAACCATTTTTAAAAATCAGCATTCAAAATATTTGCTCTCCAAAAAATGAAAAGGCAAGCTATACAGTGAGAGAAATAGTCAAAATACATATATCTGAAAAGAACCTCTATCCAGAATACACAAAAATCCCAGCTCAGTAACAAAAATAAATAAAAATGGGCAAAAAAAGCTAAACAGAAACTTCATAAATGAAGACACTAACGTATAAAGCCATTAAGCACAAGAAAAAGTACATGACATCACAGTCATCAGGGAAATACAATTTTAAAATACAATGAAAAGTCACTGAACACCCACCAGAACAACTAAAATTAGGAAGACTGACAACTGCAAATGTTGGTACAGATGCAGAACAACTAAAGCTCCCACACAGTGTCAGCGAGAGTGTCAACGAAATTGTACAATCACTCTGGAAACAGTTTGGCAGGTTTTTTTTTTTTTTTAATAAAACTAAACATACACCTACCCAGAGCCCACTAATTCCTCTCCTATGTATTTGCTCAAGAGAAATGAAGACATATGTCCACCAAAAAAAAAAGAAAGAAATCTCCAATATTACAATATTCATAGACTATTCTTGCTATTACCCCAAACCAGGGACAGCCCAAGTGTCCATCAATAAAAGAATGATCCCTGGCCTTTCTCAGTGTTGCCATGAGCTGTGGTGTAGGTCACAGATGCAGCTCAGATCCCGCATTGCTGTGGCTGTGGCTGTGGCTGTGGCGAAGGCCCACAGCTGTAGCTCCTATTCAAACCTTAGCCTGGGAACCTCCATATGCTGTGGGTGTGGCCCTAAAAGAGAAAAAAAAAAATCCATGAAAATATTACCTTAGAGTGTGTAGGGGGGAAACAGAACAAATATTAGACTCTAATGACAGGCATGTAGGCACACATGTTAAGGAATGAGCTATGCTCATGTCTACATCTTACTTTGAAACGCATAAAAGAATAGGTTAATTGATGAGCACAATATAAAGCAAATGTATTAAATGCTCACCACTGTAAAATCTAGATGATGGGATCATCTTACAGTTCTTTTAGATTTGGTGTATACTTTAAATTTTCCCTAGTAAAGTGTTTGTTTCAAAAACAAAACATATGTAGACTAAATCTAATAAAAGAGGTCTGTTCACTTTGGGATAAAATTATAAAAGCTGTAAGACAAATAAGCAGGAAAGTATTCCATGTTAAATGTACAGGAAGACTCAGTATTACAAACGTGTACTTGTCCCAAACTGTTCTAGAAATTCAATACAATCCTGAAATGTTTTTCATGAAACTTAACTTGATGAGCAAATTATAAAAAGGCAAGGAAAGGTCCCAGTACAGCAAGAACAGTGGTGAAAAAGACGGTGTAGAAGGACTTGCCCAATCAGAGGTGCCATAGAGAGGAAAGAATGGGGTACCACATCTACATGCCAGGCACAAAACAGAGCCACACGTATCCACACACATCAGGTGATACTGCAGATTGGTGTAGAAATGGAACACTTCAACTAACAGTACAGGAAATTTTCATTTTCTACTCTTTAAAAATACTGAGTCAGATCCCTCCCGCACAATATACACAACACAATCTACATGCCACAGTTCAGACATCTAAATGTGAAAGGCAAAGTTTAAGATACTGTATAGAAAAAAATAGAGGATGCTTTATGATCTATATTAGAAAGCATGTCTTAAATGAAGCACAAAAGCACAAACCACAAAGTACAAAATAGAAAAATTCTACTCTACATATATTAAAAGTCTAAAAATTCTGTTCAACAAAATATACCACAGAAAATGACAATGTGAATAATGACAGACTGGGAGAAGTCCTCTACCACAGCATCACAAGGTTCAGGATAAAGAAAGAAATTCTTGGAGTTCCCGGCATGGCGCAGTGGTTAACGAATCCGACTAGGAACCATGAGGTTGCGGGTTCGGTCCCTGCCCTAGCTCAGTGGGTTAACGATCCGGCGTTGCCGTGAGCTGTGGTGTAGGTTGCAGACGCGGCTCGGATCCTGCGTTGCTGTGCCTCTGGCGTAGGCCGGGGGCTACAGCTCCGATTCAACCCCTAGCCTGGGAACCTCCATATGCCGCGGGAGCGGCCCAAGAAATAGCAACAACAACAACAACAAAAGACAAAAAGACAAAAAAAAAAAAAAAAAAGAAAGAAATTCTAAACCAAAAATTTTAATTATTAAAATTTAAAAACCCAGAAAAATAGGTAAAATATATAAACAACTCACAAAAAAGGAAAATTAAATGGCTCACTAGTAACCTCACTGGTGATGAGGAAAATGCGAATTTAAAACACAAAATACAGAGTTCTCGTTGTGGCTCAGTGGGTTAAGAATCCAAAGAGTACCCGTGAGGATGCAGGTTTGATTCCTGGCCTTGCTCAGTGGGTTGAGGATCCAGCATTGCCACAAGCAGTATAGGCTGCAGATGCAATATGGATCCAGTGCTGCCATGGCTGTAGTGTAGGCCTCAGCTGCAGCTCTAAATCAACCCCTAGCCTGGGAACTTCCATATGCTGCAGGTGCAGCCCTAAAAAGAAAAAAGGAGGAAAAAAAAAACACAAAATACTACGTCACACCCACTAAACTTGCAATATTAAAGGTTATGTTGGTAAAGCGGTTGCAGCACACAGGTAGCTACGTTCATGGGGGTGGGAGTGTAAAGTGATACAACCACTTTGGGGTGAAAAAAAAGGCAATATCTAATAAAGTTTAATATATGTAAAGCTTAATATGTGTAAAGTTTCATACGTGTATTTGCTACAACCCAACAACTCCAATCCTAAACTATGCTCTAGAAAAACAGTTAGACATGTACACAAAGGGATGGACGGCCTACAGGCGGGTACAGAGCAGCAGTGTTTCAAAGAAAAAAATGAAAATAAGCCAAGTGGTTGTAGATGCCAGGAAGCCTAAAGAAAAAGTAGCACATTCATACAGTGAAGAACTATATTTTAACCATACAACCCAAAACAATCTGCAGATTCAAAGCAATCCTTATCAAATCACCAGGACATTCTTCACAGAACTAGAACAGAATATTTTAAAATTTGTATGGGAAACATAAGAGACCCCGAATAGCCAAAGCAATATTGAAAAAGGAAAACGAAAATGAAGGAATCAAGCTTCCTGACTTCGGGCAATACTACAAAGCTATAGTTATCAAAAAAAAAAAATACGGTACTGGCACAAAAACAAAAATATAGATAAATGGAACAGGATAGAAAGCCCAGATATAAACCCAAGCAGCTGCAGTCAACTAATCTGTGACAAAGGAGGCAAGAACATTCAGTGGAAGAAAGATAGCCTCTTCAATAAATGCTGCTGGGAAAACTGGAAAGCTACACTTAAAAGAATGAAAATAAAACACTACCTAACACCATACACAAAAATAAACTCGAAATGGATTAAAGACCTAAATATAAGGCCAGACACTATAAAAGCCCTAGAGGAAAACATAGGCAGAATGCTCTTTGACGTAAATCACAGCAACATCTTGTTTGATCCACCTCCTAGAATGATGACAATAAAGACAAAAATAAACCAATGGACCTAATTAAACCCAAAACTTTTGCACAGCAAAGGAAACCATTTAAAAAAAAAAATGAAAAGACAACCCACAGAGCAAGAGAAAATCTTTGCAAACAATGCAACAGACAAGGGCCTAATCTCCAAAATATACATATGATTACAACAACAAAAAAACAATTCATTGAAAAATGGGTAGAAGACCTAAATAGACAGTTCTCCAAAGAAGACATACAGATGGCCACCAGGCACATGAAAAAATGCTCAACATTACTAATTATTAGAGAAATGCAAATCAAAACTACAATGAAGGACTAACTCATACCTATCAGAATGGCTATCATTAAGAAGTCAACAAATAACAAACACTGGAGAGGGTGTGGAGAAAAGGTTACCTTCCTTCACTGTTGGTGGGAATGTAAGTTGGTACAATCACTATGGAAAACAGTAGGGAGGTACCTCCAAAAACTAAATATAGAACTACCACATGATTCAGCAATCCCACTCCTGGGCATATATACAGACAAAACTTTCACTGAAAAAGATACGTGCACCCCTATATTCATCACAGCACTATTCACAATAGCCAAGACATGGAAACAACCTAAATGTCCAATGACAGATGAATGGATCAAGATGTGGTACATAAACACAATGGAATACTACTCAGCCATTAAAAATATAAACTAATGCCATTTAGCAGCATGGATGGAACTAGAGATTCTTATACTAAATGAAGTAAGCCAGAAAGAAAAAGACAAGTACCATATGATATCATTTGTGGAATCTAAAATATGGCACAGATGATCCTATCTACCAAACAGAAACAGGAGTTCCCGTCGTGGCGCAGTGGTTAACGAATCCAACTAGGAACCATGAGGTTGCAGGTTTAATCCCTGGCCTTGCTCAGTGGTTAAGGATCCGGCATTGCCCTGAGCTGTGGTGTGGGTCACAAACGCGGCCCGGATCCCGAGTTGCCGTGGCTCTGGTGTAGGCTGGCAGCTACAGCTCCGATTGGACCTCTAGCCTGGGAACCTCCATACACCTTGGGAACAGCCCAAGAAATGGCAAAAAGACAAAACAAAAAAACAAACAACAAAAAAAAAACAGAAACACACTGGTGGTTCCCAGGGGGAGGTGGGAGGGAGTGGGATGGACAGGCAGTTTGGGTTTGGGGATGCAAACTGTTAACGCTTGGAAGGGATGGACAATGGGGCCCTACTGTACAGCATAGGGAACTGGGTGTGATTGGGTCACTTTGCTGTACAACAGAAATTGAAGAAACACTGTAAATCAACTATACTTTAACAAAAAATTTTTAATAAAAAATTTTAATAAAATTTTAAAAAAGAAATATATTTATGAAAACAAAAAAGACGGATTGGTAGAATCACAAAGAAATGGTGTCAAATTAGTATGTCAGATAACGAGCCTATTCATAAAACTTTTAGCATGTGCTAAACAAGTGTAAATGCCGGCATATACATATATATACATATATACATGTATATATATAAAATATTTCTATACAGAGGGATATAGATACACTTCCTATCTATCTTATATATATGCATATATAGTATTTAACAACAGACCTACTTTATACAAATAGATAAATAGTATACAATGTGCAACACATTATATAACATATATCATCTGTGTGTCTATATATTATAAAGAAATGAATGAGAATGCTTATCACCAATGCTTATGACTGGGAGGAGGAAAACACAAGAGAGAAGAAAACAAGAATTTGGAAACATTTTACTTCCTTATCTGGATGGTAGATAAATGGTATTCATTGCATTACTCTTTACACCTATTTAAATGTCTTAATATGTAATATTTCAAATGGATAGTTGTTTTTGGGTTTTTCTAATGCCATATCCGTGGCATGTGGAAGTTCCTGGGCCAGGTATTGAATCCCAGCCACAGCTGTGACCTATGCCATAGCTGTGGCAGAGCCAGATCCTTTAAGCCACTACACCAAAGTGGGGATCGAACCAGCATCTCTGCAGCAACCCAAGCCACTGAAGTCAGATTCTTGACCCACTGCATCACAGTGGGAACTCCTCAAATAGTTTTAAAGAGCAGTACATAGAAATATTTGTATTCTAAACATTAGAGAGATGACCTGTCACCCAAAAGCACCCAAATAATTCATAAACACTTTGTAAAATTCAGTAAGTGACAAGCATCTTATCCAAACTGATTTGATTCAGAGAATGGAAAAGCTAAACGCTTGATATTCTTTCAACACTCAGAACACAGATTTTTATTTTCATGTAAGGAAAAACAACTAACTTCTAAATAAAATTTGCCTGTGAACCTAAGACCAAAAAAGGCTTTCCAGAATACCAATTCAGGAAAATTGAATTAAAAACAGAGTGTGAAAGACAGTGTGAGAAACTGTCTATTAGCCATATAATAAAAACCAGAAGTTTAAAAACAAAAGCTCACTGAGGCTGAGCTAGGCAATGGCAGCAAAGGCTGTCAAACCTACATAAGATATAAGAGCAGGAAGTTATATAATATCGGTTATGGGAAAAAATTATTTTCTCAAGTCACATTTTCTTACTTCAAAATTAAGACTGATGTTTGCTGGTTTCTGTAGTGAGTTAGATTTGCATGGACACATGTGGGAGAGAAATGCTGGCATCTCTCCAAGTACAGCAAGAGTGGCTTCCATGCTGCCCTAACTGGATACCGGTCCACCCCCAGCCCCATCCGCATCATAGCACACAGAGCATCTAGGTACAGCGGGTGATGACAGTCATGCTACAGCCAGAACAATGGGGCACGTCACTGGGGTCACACAGGGGCCAAAGAACAGCCCCAATCCTTCAAAAGATCTTATGTAACTATTTTTTCTAATGACTCATTCACCAAGTAAGCTCAAAATGTCCTTTGAGTCTAACAGGTTGGTTGTCTACAGAAAATCTGTCCTCAGGTGTCACCAATCTGATCAGAACTACATTGCATTCAGTGATTGGCCACTAAAAGGTAACCCCATCAGCCAAAGGTAACTAAGACACATCCCGGAAAACAAACATTAAATGCAGACCAAATGCCTGAAGCACCATCATTAAAAAAATAATAATGACTGACAAGCAAATAGCACCTGGGCTCCCGGAACCAGCAGAAGGAAGTGAAATGGCTAAAGCACTGGACTTTAATAGGTGCCTCTGGAGTAGCAGATAGAGAACAAGGGAAGGAAGAACTGAACATCCTCGCCCTGGTCCTCTAGTAGAAATGGCCAGGTGTGCAGGAGACCCAGGTGTGCAGAGCTGGGCAGACACTGGGGCAGCAGATGCTTAAACAAAGGAGTCAGCCTGGGCCCCCCCATGTCTCCCGACAGATGGCTGAGGCTCTCCCCAGAGACCTGGGTAACCTGTAGGTGGGTTCTATGTACATCACGATTTATTCAAGATAAGTTAATTTTAAAATGTTCTGTACCTTGGTACAGAATGATTTCAAACCACGTAAGAGACGCAGAAGTATCCAAGACACAAACTAAGTCGCATGTTTTCCTGACCTTAAAACAGGATGCTGGAGTAGCCTCAAAAGATGAAACTGTCTGAGTGCTAGTAAGAGAAAATAACACAGCTCTCAAAGGGATTAGAGGGTAAATCAGCAGCTTCAAGGCGGAGGTGCAGATGGATGCTTATACCCCCAGAGACAGACAGAAGCTGTGTCAAGTGGTACCTACAGCCCAGTATGAACACCACTTCTAGAATATCCATTTCACTTCAACAGATGCTGCACAATATAACAGAAAATTATTTATTTACATAAACCATATAAAAATGCCAAGCATGCAGTAGCCTGCTTAGTTCTACAGCCTTATATTCTCCAAAGTTTTATACTCCTTTAACATGAAAGGCACTTTCACAAAAGCATGAGAAAGATGGAGGCTTATAAAACTGATTTCAAGGCTATCATAACTCTAATTCTTTCCATTTGAGACCAGGGTTAGAAATTTTGAGTTCTTAAATGAGTACGAATCCAGGTCATCCGACTTTCCTAAACTACATTGCCTTTCTAGAGGAAAAAAAAAAGATTTTATTATATTGAGATGACAGAGCTCAGGGGTTACACTTCTGATACTAACTAAAAATAGAGTGGATAGCCCACAGGCTCCTTTAACCAAGTTACCCAGTTGGTAATCAGCTGAAAATGAAAACTTTTCATTTTCCAGTAATCGCTCTGAGACACATGATTTTAAAGCAAAGCTAAAGTACAGCTCTCTCCGTTGTACATCCTAAACCTGACACAGGTGTTCAAGGATTCCCTCAGAACATTTTTTTTACACTTGGTTCCATCCAAGCTGGCCAGGTGGTCCAAAATGCTATTCAACTGAACACAAAACACACAGTTCTTACAGTAGAAGAATTAGAGCCTTCCTATTTTCTCATTCTAGCATGACTAACAGAGGATTAAGCAACTGGCCCTAACCCACAGTCTCTGGCTAAAGAAAGGGAAATTCACCAAGGCCTCCTCACTCAAGGGAACTAGAAGGGAACCAGCACTGTACTGTATGTTAATTATGAAGGAGTCTAAGAGATATTGAAAATAAAGAGAAAGAAAATATTCTCAGCGATTAACACCCATCAAATAAATATCTACAAATGTATACACTTTACAGGTAGTATATGAATGCCCTTAATTCTAAATAAGATAAGCCTAAATAAAGAAGACTGATAGGGACCAACCCATACTACTCGATTTCAGAACCTGCTGTTAGAGATTTTGAGAGAATTCAACAGTAGTGGCTGAGCATTTTTAAGTAGTTGTCCATCAATGGTTTTGAGGGTGTACAAAGCTGTTACATAATCTGAAGCTTCAAACTGAAAGAGGAAAAAGTGTTCTACAGCGACACCTACCGGTAAAGCAGGACATGACAGCATGACACTATTAGACAAAATAGTCTGATGTCTACATCCCTGCAGCAAATTAGAAGCTGCAGGGAAGAATCAAAAGGGAATGATACCCAAAAAGGAAACAGCTAAAGAAAACATTATACATTCCAGTGTCTGTAACTACAAAATAAGTTCAAAAGCACATCATGATCCTTCTTAACCAAAGATTTTCAAATCAATAAATCTGAAAGAGGTTTGCCTTGGTCCCAACTGGCCAGGTAAGTCAATTTTCTAAAGGTAAGATTTAAAAGATTTAAACATGAGTAAAGTCCAATTTACTCATGTTTCTTTTATATTTTAAAGAATAAAACTGGAAAAGGTAAAATTGAGCTCTGCAAAACAAACTAGAGACATTTTGTCAGTTTTCAATTTAAGTTGAAGAGTTAAAAAGGAGACATCTGCTTTAAAAATCTAAGTGTCGGAGTTCCCCTTGTGGCTCAGCAGGTTAAGGACCCAATGTTGACTCTGTGAGCATACAGGTTCCATCCCTGGCCTCCATCAGTGGGTTCAGGATCTGGCATTGCCAAAAACTGTGGCATAAGTCACAGATGCGGCTCGGATCTGATGTTGTCATAGCTGTGGGGTAGGCTCCAACTGTGGCTGTGATTCACCCCTGGCCGAGAAATTTCCATATGTCATGGGTGCGGCCATAAAAAGAAAAGAAGAAAAAAGAAAAATCTAAGTGTTATATAAATCCCCAAAGTTGCAGTTTCAAACACCACTTTTGAAAAAAAAAATGACCACCACGATAAGCAAAAGTCCAGATAATTACATTTTCCTTAAAATGCACACTTCAAAGGACTGGGTCCTTTTCCTGCTATACTTGCATGCATACAAAAATTTAAGAAACAATAATGTTTAATGTCACCAACGTCATCATTAACTTCAGACTCTCAATGCAAAACATCTCAAAAACCGTATACTGAGCCCAAGTGCTTCTTCTCAAAGTAAGATTTTTCGAATGTACTGTTTCAAATGTAAAAGATAATCTACTTCAAGTCCAAGATTCCCCATAAAACCTGACAGAAGTAAAGAACCCCAAATCCAGTATTATGGTATAATGAACGAATAACAGAAAACCTGGGTTAAGTCTTGGGCCATCCATTCACGAGATGGTTTTCCAAGAGCTACATAACCTTTAAGGAACCAGCCAATCTTCCTGAGCATTACTTTCCTCATCTCCGAGGCTGGAGAAGGGAACTGAATGGGCCTCACATGAAGGCCGCGGGCTAAAATCTCCTCAGCTTCTGTGATTCCCTGGCACATGGGACTGATTTGGGCATCAGTGAGTACACCTCAGTGACCCAATACACAGAGCAACAAGAGACGTGGCTTGATCTTCCCAGTATATGCTGCTACAAGGAATCAATACAAACAGACTGGCACTTTAACACTGCAGTGTAACTGTTTACCACTGAGAATCCTTTCCATTTCCAGTACCTTCTACCCGGTACACAGGCCGAACTCAGTATTTACTGAAAGGAAAAAAAAAAAAAAAACAACTGCAGAAAAAGAATACTCATTATATAACACGCAAGACTCCAATACAAGCTTTGAATGTTTGTGCGTTTTGCTGATAATACAGGTACTTCTCTCCTTTACACATGCTCTTTGATACATTGTCTGTTTCACGACCATTACAGAATCAACCTGTAAATGCTTAAAAGGCTACAGATCCTCAAATCCAGACAGAACTTGCTCTGAAATTCCTGAATATGAAAGCTGAAACATATTTATTTATGTCCTATGTTTATCACCTGCCTGTTAAAACGGGTCCAGTTATTGAACCAGTGGGAGGTAAGAACACATTACACACCTGCCCACCAGTACCAGGCCCCAGAAAGCAGCTTCTTCAAGTGGAGTCACTCCTTTCTACCCAGGACTGCAAAGGACAAAATGGAAAAAAGAAGTGCTTCACGCATAAACAGCTCCAGAAAACTTTGGAAAACAATTAACATTAAAGTCTCCTACGACAGCGTTCTAGGCTTGGTGCTTAAGCTGTACAACGGGCTCTTCTCGTTTAGAAACTTTAAAAAGTGTAGCCAGTTCCGCAAAGGACAATTCATCTACTCTTCTACCTGTTTAAGTAAACTAGCTGGCATTTAAGGGAACCTAAAGTGACAGAGGAATACAAACTTTTACTCATAACAAAGGTGAATTAACATGCTTGCTTTAAAATGCAAACCGCATGTATCTTTTTCTCTTTACAATGATTCGTTCTCAGAAGGTAAATTTATGCAATAATTTTAATTGCTACCACTTTCACCATTTAAATGTAGTCCTTCATTCTCTAATCAAAGGTTTATTGAGCATCTGTTAAGGGCCAGACTCACTCAAGGAGTTAGGAATAAGAAGGAACAAGAAAAGGGAGTAAGACGGGAAGGAATACACAAGAAAATAAGTAATTTCCCACAGTGGAAAGTGCTATTTTAAAACGTTCTTTTAAGTATGACTACACTTAGCTGGTTTACTTTCTTGACACATATAAATACATTACTTGCAGACCTCAAGAAACAAAGAGTTGAAATCATTTCCAACAGGAAAGTTTACAGCTCACACTCAATACATATGTGTACTACAGTTTCAACATCCTAAATATGAGTCAAAGGAAGTATATAAGAAACCAAGAACCACTGAAATACGAGATGAAACATTTAAAACATCTGTCCTCTCTCTTTGCTGGGTCTGCACATGGAGGAGAAAGGTGAATATCCAACAGACTTTTTTTAAGAAGGGAGGACAAAAGGAAAAAATAGAAAAGGTCGCCCAGTATTCCATGGTATTCTATGACTCTCTAAAAGCAACTACAACGCACGTTAAGAAAGCGACATAAAGGCAAAAATATTTAAGCCAATGTTTAAGAACATTCAAACCATTCCCTCCCCATCCCCCGACACACCCCTGCAGCCCTCATAGAACATTCTCCTTTGAATTGTCCAGAAAGCTGCTGGTTTGGCACGAACTTATTTTCTCTGACTTTGGCCCATTTCCAAACTCCCAAAAATATGCAGAGCAAAGGCAAATTGTTTCTCCTATTCCCATCATCAATTCCACGACAAGCCAAGAAAGAGGAGATCAATATAATCTCTATCTCGGCTGCGCACTGCAGGTAGGACATCAGCTAGGAAGGGGCTACCCGACCCGACCAACCCGAGGCCGCGCACCCCACTGGGCCTGGCCCCTCGAACCAGCCCGCCAGGCCCACCCAGCGCGGCCTCCGCCCCGCGCCCACACGAGGAACGACACGGAGGATGGAGAAGACGCACGGCAGCATCTGGGGAGATGGATCCGCAGTGCCGCCGCCCGGGCCCCATCCCCAGGGCCGGCCCCGGCCCCCGGCCCCGGAGCGCCTCTGACCTCTCCGGGCCCCGGGGCTGCTGCTGCCGCCGCTGGTGCAGCTGCTCGGGCTGCTGGAGCTGCTGCTGCTGCTGTTGCCGCCGCCGCCTCCCTTGGCATTCTTGCGCGGGGCCATCATGCGCACCGCTGGAGCAGGCGAGGGGTGGGGGGCTCCCTCAGGGCGCGGGGGGCGCTGACGGCTGCTGGCGCTACAGCGGGTGCGGGCCGCGGCTTCTGCAGCGGCGTGGGTGTCTCAGCACCGCCCGCAGCGCCTCTGAGGACTTTCGCCCGCGTGCCTCCTGCGCGCGCCCGGCTCTCGCGCGCGCCGAACCAGTGTCTACCCTCCCCGCGCGAGAGCGCGCCCCGCTCCAGCTTGAGGCCACGCCCCTTCCCGGCTGAACTCCGCCCCCTCGCCACCAGCGGAAGGCAGAGTGACGAGCCAAGCAGCCAATCATAAAGGCTCCTATGACGGGGGCAGAACCGTATAGCGCTTCCCCGCCCCCTGCGGACTTAGAGCTGTTCTAGCGCGACTCGGCAGCCTGTGAGCGCAAGCCGCTTTCGGCTTTCCAGTCTGTCCTGGTCCTTTGGAACGTGGCAAACGTGGAAGGCGAGAGGGCTCTCGCGAGCGTTGGCGGACTCTGTACCATTGGGATGGGGCGGGGCGCAGAGGCGGGGCCGGCAACACGTGTGCAACGTCTGGACGGAGCCCACCGCCTCTAGGCCTTTCAGTGGGAATCCTGTTCACGTCCCACTTCCCTATACGCACGGATACCAAGGGATGCGATCCCCCTTCTTGTGAAAAAAAAAAAAAAATGTGTTTCTTGTCAGTATTAATATTAAGACATTTCCGAAATGGTGATGCGAGGAGTATTTAATGCTTAAGCCATACGTAGTTGATTCATTCGATTTTAAAGCAGGACTTCATTTCGTTTGTGCCTTCAATATTTTCAGACAGCCTTAGTTAAGAGGTACAAATGCAAATGTAAAGCAAAAAGTTCATTTTCTTGCCCTGCAGGGCACTCTCTACCTGAAGTCTCTCCACGGGCCTGATGTCTACGTTCCTCTTGCCTTGGTGTCTCCAGCTGTGGTTCCCCCGTGCAGTCTCAGATTGCCTGGGTCTCCAAGTCCCCCTGAATTCCACACGTGGTCTTAAAAACATCTGGGTCCCTGGGATGAGCCAGACGGAGACTTGAGGTCAAAGACTGATCATCATCACCTTTGTGTCACCAATTGCCTGTACAATGCCTGGTGTGTAACAGAGAAGCCAAACATGTTTGGTGAGTTGATAGTTTTCTGGTAACTTCTTACTTCCCCCAGTTCTTGACCATGTTTCAGAGCACCTCCTGGGAGTGTCTCAAAAGGGCTGAGAACCCACACCGTTGCAAAGTGATACCTGCTTTTATTCCTCTTCTCCAGCCCTGCCACCCCCATTGGCAGGTCCCTGGCCCCACCAGCCTCTTCTGATTCACAGAAGCCCACCGAGGGTCACATTGCATAAGGAGGAAACTGCCTTTCTCTCCTTTTTGTGAAATAATGTTAGATAGTTATCAAGACAGAGCAGGGGCAGGGAAGTTCACAGAGTTTTTACTGAAGCAGCTCTTTCCATTTTTATCTTACAGTATCTCATTCTCCCTTCATTTTCTCCCATCCCAGGTCCCCTTACCGTTATTTCAATAGGGGGAGTAGTGGGGGAAGCATAGAAGATCTGGACTAAGAAATTAATCTAAGTAACAAAATTTAATAAAAAACAATAATGAGAACTAAACTGACAAAACAGTAATATTTGAACTCTTGAATTCTGTCAAAACCCTGTGGTTGTGTCCATTTTTTAGGGCTGAGGTAACTCAGGCCCAGAGAGGTTAAATAAAAGTCAGGTCACAGAGCTGGTAAGTAATGGAGCAGGGATATGAACTTGGTCCATCTGGCTCCAGAGTCTATGGTTCAAATTCTCCTTCCAGGACAAGGCTTGGTCTTGAGCAGAGACTGTCTCACCGGCTCCTCCTTCTCTGAGCAGAGGTCCCCCGGAAGCCCCCTTGGTACTACCTGCAAAGGTAAGTCTGAAAACACCTGATGGTGGTTACTTAGCAAGGTTCACCTCTTTAAGGAAATCAAGTTTCTTTGATAGCTGACTCCACAGTGTGATAAAGTGATGTTTTGCCCCTGCATTCCCAAAAAAACCAAATCTGGTAACATTGACAAGGTACATAACTGAGTATCTTAGGCAGTATCAGGGCAAAAATAGAGGCTTTGTAAATGCAGATCACAGGAAGTTAGAGGTTTCCTGACTTCCTCCTTCTAAGGCAAGGAAGCAGCTACAATGACATTTATACATTCAGTATTATAAAATAAAACTTATAACAATATTCATGACATTAGGTACTATCAGCTACATGCAGTTTAAAGGACTAAATTCCCTCTAGCTAAGTACTAGTATTATACATTTTTACATCTGTTTATACTTCCCTCCTTATGAGCATTTTTAAAAAAAGCACAAAGCAAGTTTCTTGGATCCATGAATTTCTTCACATAGGTCCTTTTCTCAACATTGGGATGGAGGAGGTTAGGGAGCTAAGCTACTTTTGAAATTAAACAAAAGGTCAAAGATACCTTGTTAGCCTACCCTCATTTCTATGATTTCTGAGTAAGCTATGAATGAACCCTGGTTGCAGCAATGTTAAAAGGACTGTAAAGGCAAGACTTTATCTAGGACAATGTACTAAAATACTAATTTAATAGAGCTTTTGAACTAGGCCAAATGTGCCTTTCAGATATTTCCATAAACTTTCCATTGGCTTCACCACTGGGATTTGCAAGTGAGAATTTAAGGGCAAGATTTGTCCTAAATGGGTTTTTTTTTTTTTTCCTCTTGTATTGACCTTTCACAACCTCCAGTTAAACGCTGTCCAAATTAAGTATTTCTGGACTTACATATACCTCTTAGAATATTGCTTTAAAGTTGCATTTTTATCTGCTTCCTAGAAAGTGGCTCTCATTTGTATGTAGGCTGCCTCATGTAAAATTTTATTATTTCAAACTAAAAATGAGTATTTCCTTGTCTTTATTTATCATGGCAAATTCTGCCATAGTGGAAAAAGTGAATTTCAATTCATCATGGTGATTCAGCTGTGTGTTTTCATTTTACATTTTGGTAGAATTTGTTGCAGTGCAGCCCGTGTTGGCAAATACAAGAACATTTTTTTTAAGGCATTCTGTACTCAGAGTGTTCTCAAAGCAATTCCCATATGAGTTATATTTCAACAAGCAAACAAACTGTCACTTTCATCAAACAGCTTGACTTTGTATTCCTACAGAAAAAAGTAAGCCTGGCTAGTATTTACATTGTAAATACATGGAATGAATTTATATAAGAAGTAATTTTAAATCTAGTCAAAAATAGATTAGAATTGGAAAGACTGTGTTCTGATATGGGAAAAATAATCTGAGAACATACTAGCTAAGAAACCTATAGAGTTTTTTTAAAAAACTCATTTCAGTTCTTTGCATTTTCTATCAGGATTGGTGGTCCTTAGCGCCAAATTCTCTTCTTAATAAATAGCATTTTAATAATAGCTATTGCTAAGTTTCAAATTTCCTGGTCTAGGGAGCTCATGGAATTAATGGATTTTTCCTACATCTCAAACTTAATGCTTAGAGCAACTTAAGCATGGAGAAAAGTCGAATAATTAGAGAATAACTATTGATTATGGCCGTGGCAATTCCATGGTATATGAAAGGAAATATTAATGTGATTTAGGAGTCTGGAAAGTATTAGCGAAATCAAGAAAGAAACGTGGAGGAATCACAAAGATTTAATTTATTTGCAAGATAATTTTAGTTAAATTATATTTGCCTTAAGAATCTAATGGATCTAATAGGGGTGTGTGTGTGGGGGTGCCTATAATTAAGATACTAATTTCTATGTCTTTTATGAAAACCATTCTCTTTGGGTGAATACAGGTCCCTTATCCAAATAAAAATACCCTAAAACTAGTTTCTAGCTTCCTCCAATTTCGTCAAATCTAAGTTCATAAAGCAGATGTGTGCCTTATAATAAATCATGTTACTGCAATATGCAGCTTGAATCTATTAGCTTAAATTCTTGATGGTTGATTAGAAATCATACATACCCTATATAAAATTAGTATTAGCTCAGCCCTTTTTATACTGTTGTCATTCTGACTTGACTCTATTCTGCAATTTCATAAGCACATGATAAACATTACCGAGCCTGTACCAAAAAACAAAGTATTAGCGACTTTGCCAAAAAACTTGCTAACATGGAAAACAGGGTGTGCCTCTTTATATCATTGCAATGAGATTTTATTAACCTAAAGACCACTGCCCATATATCTGAAATTCTATAATATTTCTTTTACTTTAAGAAGTATATGAGATTCATTACTTTCAAAAATGGTTGTTTAGTGTTATATTGTGGCTATACACTGTACTCCTGAATATGTTTTAACTCTTCATGGAATTGCTGCAATGCTGACTTCATCACTTGATGAGCTCATTTCTCTGCTGGCAAATTGCTTTGAGTTAGAAACAGAGACACCAATACTCTAGATATTCTAGAAGCTACTCCTCCCACACCAGAGAACACAGTAATCTAGTAAGAGAGTGAAAGTCATTTCCAAGAGGCTGTCTGAGAAATTGTATGATTCCATTTTCTCTACTTCTTTTTTTCACCGCTTCTTAATGGCATCCATCTTGTACTTAGGTCTTCCAGCTCCAACACAAAAGAGTGGACAAATGCAACTACCGAAAGACATCCTTAGTGAAGAAATTGCTTAAAAACCTAAGTGCAAATGTTTTGACCATAGGGACATATCCCAAGAGATGTGTTTTGTTTTGTTTGTTTGTTTTTCCCAAGCAAAGTCTTTATTACAGGAAAGCAGACAGCTCCCAGGAAAGCTGGGAGGGGGGAGAAGAACCCCCCTCTCTATTGTCTTATAGGGGATTTTATCCCTTAAAGATGGGGGGGTACCCTAAGAGGTGTTTTAAAATTCTCTTTCTCCAATTTGAGAAAACTGATATCAAATGTGAGCAGCTTGATAAAGTGCTTAGGCTTATGGAAAAATAAAGTCACAAACAATATTTGGGAAACTACACATAGGCTACGCACTGGGCTGAGAACTATGGCATCCTCAGCTCTGTCTTCCTGGTGACCCGGGCAGTATGGAGCACAGAGCAGATATTACATAAACGTTTGTATCTCAGGCTCTTTGCACTTGCTCGTTGTCTGCCTAGAAAATGCTTTGGTCACCTAGACCAGGACTCCTCACCTGTAGCCGTCTTGGTTTAGCCCCAAACCCTACCATACCTCTCAAGCTGAAGTGTTCTTGGTGAGCCCTCCACGCTTGGGAATGAAATGGCTATCTCTTAAAACACTGGGAAGCTGCAGGAAGGGCTTGTTTTTTATAGTAATGCAAAAGAAAGATAGTAAGATCAACGCCTTTTGGAAAAAAGGATAAATCTTTTTAAGCAGCATGCAACCCAAAGTGTTCATTGTTTTCTTAATGACAGGTAGGGGTTGCCCATTTAGCATTCTTCCATCACATGCTGTGGGCAGCCGTGAATAAGCTGAAGTGAGAAATTTAAAAGCAAGCATAGGAGTTCCCATCATGGTGCAGCTGAAACGATTCTGACTAGGAATCATGAGGTTGTAGGTTCGATTCTTGGCCTCACTCAGTGGGTTAAGGATCCGGCATTGCCGTGAGCTGTGGTGTAGGTCGCAGATGTGGCTCGAATCCCACATTGCTGTGGCTGTGGTATAGGCTGACAGCTGTAGCTCTGATTTGACCCCTAGCCTGGGAACCTCCATATGCCGTGGTTGTGGCCCTAAAAAGACAAAACAAACAAAAAAGCACCATTGTATGAATCTGTGCAGTGAATATGCTAGCCTGAGGTAGAGAATTACGGTAAATGAATACTTACTTAAAAATGTGAAATCCGACCAATTGTAAACAGATAAACTGGCAGTGCTCTGCCTTTAGAATGAGAACCTGAAAATAACGATGTAATTTCCAAATTGGGCCAACAGGGGACGGGGTGGGGGGTCATCTGACACAAATCTAGATAGAAAGAAGATGTTTATCCTATTAGTCAAGTTTGCCTGAGTCTTTTTTTTTTTTCTACTTGCTAGTTAGACGTAGCTCTAACCCCAGAATTGTATCCTGTGCTATGTATATTGGTGGACACATGAGCCTATATAGTGAGAATCTGTTCAGTTTCATATAGGTGATTGCATATATGTCAGTTCAGGTTTTCATCTAATCCTTAAAGTCTCAAGTTCAAAGGATCACTTCAAGTAGTACAGATTTATAACTGGACCCATTAGACTCAAATTCAGGTTTTCAAAAGAAGCAGATTTTATAAGCAGCAGCTCTCACTGAGTTACGCGGTGTGTGCAGTCTGACCATGACTCCAGCAGTTGTAGAGGAGAGGTGACCTTTGCCCAGAACTGTCATGTGCCCCCCATGCTCTTACCATCCTTTGCCTCAAAGCATCAAGGAACATGCAGGATCCCTCTGCCCCTCTCCCTTCATCGTCCAATGACTTTCCGCCTTCAAAGCTGCCCATGATGGTGTGATGGTAACTCCGTTTCACTGTGGTACACATGGGAAAAAAGGAAAGAGGGGGCGTGAGAGTGTGGTGCCTGCTGGTCCCTTACCCCCTGGCCTTTTCTCCCTGGCCTGTCAACAAAGCAGACCCAGATATTTTCAGCCTGGGAGACATGGTGGACTCAGAGCTAAAATGCTTTCCATGGCTGAGGCTTAGAAAGCAGAGGAAGCATCCTGGAGTTGCTGGGAAGACTGTCCATGAAGCAAACAAAAGCCCTCTTTCCTCCTAGCCCCACACGTGGCACCCCTAGTAAAAACATGAGGGGAAAGGGTGACAGGATGGCAGGTTCAGCATGACTGGCAAAAAAACTGGCCCGGCCTGGCTCAGATCTTACAGAATAACAGCTCTGCAAATAAATAAGGTGCCAGGCCAGAGAGACTGGCCAAAAATATTCTCTTTTGGGAGTGGGGGGTGGGGAGATCTTACCAACAGTCAACATCTTCAAGGAAGCTGGGCAGACACAATCCATCTCTGGGGCCCACTGCTCTCCCCACTTCCGAAGCCCCTCACTCCAGACGGGGTACGCCTTTTGTCAGTTCTAGCAGGAGTGGAAAGTTTCTTTCAATTGCCACCATCAGCAGTTTAAAGAACTCCATATTACCCCTCTGTTCCCATTTTGACACTTGACCACAGACCCTACAGAGTTGGCTGGCCCTCAGGTCATCGGTTGCTAATGGAATAACATTTTGTGATAGATGTTCTCTAAGATTCCAATCCCATAATTTGGCAGCTGCTCTGAAAGCTCTTCCCTTGTTTTCTAAGCATCCAGAAGCAGAGGCAGAAGCAGAGGCAGAACCTGGAGAGGGAAGTGGCATCTCTCCCACCTTGTGTGGTCAGGCCAGTGATGTGGCTGAGGGGTGCTTTCCCCAACACAGCATCTGATGCTTCCTCTGTCATTTCCTCCTTCCTTATCTTCAACTCTTCCCACTTGGAGAGCCCTGATAGAAGAGCTGGGAGAAGGCATCTAGATGTCCACGTCTTCACCTGTGGCTCTTTGAGCAATAGCCACGCTTCTAGGACAGTAGGGAGCAGAGCCCCAGGAGTCTCCAGGCCAGCACCTGGCTCCACCTCTATGTCCCCACAGCACCCTCTCCAACGGTGAGTCTTGGCACCCAAGGCCTCCCTCTCTCTGCGGTCCCCTCTCGGTGATCAGGAAGGCTTTGGAAGAATGGGGAGCAGTACTTCCTATGACACTTGGGGGCACTAGGCAGGCTGCCCAGTGACCAAAGAATGCTCACCATCTCCTTCATTTCGAAGTGGGGTTTCCTGTCCTCAAATCTTATTATTTTCAGGGCTGTGCAGGCCAGAGAGTATTTGGACATGTGCTAATAGGGTAACCCCTGCTTTAAGGGTTTTCTTTCCCTGCATTTTTTGAGACTTTAGTAGTTTTCCATAGAGACATGAAGGTGTCATCAGGGCTTTATCTTTTAGTAGCATGACCTGTTTTCCTAAAAGCTGATTTTGATGGGAGGGCAAAATATGGACTCTGAAGATCTGAGTGGGAGAAGTAGCTAGAATAAAGAGTTAAGGACCTATGAGAGGTAGAATTCTTTTTTTTTTTTTTTTTTTTTTTTTTTTTTTGGCCGAACCTGTTGCCTGCAGAAGTTCCCAGTCAAGAATGGAACCCTTGCCAGTGACCTGAGCCCCAGGGGTGACAGTGCTGGATCCTTAACCACTAGGTTATCTGTTGCAAGACATGTTTCTACAATATTTTCTTAGCCTCTTTGCTGAATACTCCATCTTGTCCTGCTTTACTTTATCCCATCTTCCTGCTTGAAAAACAGTCACAGTGCTGGTAAATGACTTAAGCTTAAGAACAAAGACCTAAAGGCATAAGTTATTCATGGGGTCAGCTGAATGAGGACATAATGCGTTGGTCTATACATTAAGAATCTGTTCAGAAAGTACTGTTCAGGAGTTCCCATCGTGGCTCAACGGAAGTGAATCTGACTAGTAGCCATGAGGACACAGGTTCAATCCCTGGCCTTGCTCAGTGGGTTATTGATCTAGCATAGGTCACAGATACCATTCAGATCCAGCGTTGCTGTGGCTGTGGTGTAGGCTGGCAGCTGCAGCTCCGATTCAACCCCTAGCCCGGGAAACCTCCCCGGGTGTGGCCCTAAAAAAAAAAAATAAGAAGAATACTATTCAGATAATTTGGGCCAATTCCTGAATACAAAAACTAGGGGAAATCTTATTTCCCATAATTCTATTAATGTTTCCTATCTTCTCACTTGTAACTTTGGCATTGCAGCCTTTTAAAAATTTTGTCCCTACATGATTATAATAAGCTTTTTCAGCATCTTTACTACTGCTTTTTGTATATGAGTTAAGATTACTCCAGTTACGGTAAGATTTGCTCTCAGTTTCTTGATTCTTAAATAATGACATCTGCACTAATCTTTTCCAAGGAAGCTGAATGTATGTTTTAATCTGTAATCATGGAACATTATCAGTTCTATTCAAAATTTTAATGAGCACCCATCAAATTTTAACCTTGTGAAATGACTCATTTTCTTTATGCATTACTGCTGAGATTGTATAATTAAGGTAATGCTACTCATCCCAATTAAACTCTGGAACCTTAGGATAAATTAGACAGGCTGGTGCAAGAACCTTTCATATTCCAATTCAGAAATACATGGATAACTGTTCCCTGATTGAGGTCAAAAGCCTATGGCTCCTGAAGACATTGGAGTGACAAGGGAAAAGGGCATTTAACTAGGAGTGTCACAAGGCCAATTCTGCCCCTAACTAGTGCTGTGGAACCCCCAGAAATTCCCCTGGCCTCTCCAGGCTCCATTACCCATATGTAAATGCTGTCGTGGTGAAGCCCGTCCACCTTCATGATCTGATGAAAGCTATGGACTGTCGTAAGAAATATTCTTATAGCCGTGAAGTGTTCTGGTCGATTTTAGGGATTCATGTACCTAAGATTACGAATATCTGAGGTTAGCACATGTAAACTATTACATTTAGAATGCATGGGCAGTGAGGTCCTGCTCTACAGCACAGGGAACTGTGTCCAATGATAGAACATGGTGAGGGCTGACTTGAGAAAAGGAGTTCCTGTCGTGGCGCAGTGGTTAACGAATCTGACTAGGAACCATGAGGTGGAGGGTTCGATCCCTGCCCTTGCTCAGTGGGTTAAGGATCCGGCGTTGCCGTGAGCTGTGGTGTAGGTCACAGACGTGGCTCGGATCCTATGTTGCTGTGGCTGTGGCATAGGCCAGTGGCTACAGCTCCAATTCGACCTCTAGCCTCGGAACCTTCATATGCCGTGGGAGTAGCCCTAGAAAAGGCAAAAAGAAAAAAAAAAAAAGGAAAAGGAATCTAAATATGTATGACTGGGTCACTGTGCTGTAAAGCAGAGATTGACAAAACATCGTAAATCAACTATACTTTAATTTTTTCAAAAGTGAAAAAAAAAAAAAAACAATATCTACACAGGAAGATAAAGTTTCTTCTACCACCTACATTCTGTGGTGTTAAGCCATGGTAGTTAGTGAGACTGGTTTCTTACATTTTCTTGGTCTAGTCACAGGGTTTGTGGCTGAGAATGAGAAATGGCAAATGGGTTATATCGCTATCTTTTAACCATGGCAACTTTGAATACTCTCAGTCTGTGAAGATAGTGCTTAAGACAACTAGGTAAGATAAAAAGGTGGCTGACAGTGGAATGATCCTAGCAGTGGTTCCATGGATTTCCTTAGTTGACTGACTTTGATACGAGATGACACTTTTCTGGAGCATGCAATGAGATAGTCAGTGAGAAAGTCCTTTGGAAACTACAAAGTGCTTGACAAACAACTGTTTCCATCTTCCTTTCTTTTTTTTTGCTTTTTTTGTTTTTGTTTTTGTTTTTGTTTTTTAGGGGCCACACCTGCAGCATATTTAAGTTCCCAGGCTAGGGATCAAATCAGAGCTGCAGCTGCCGCTGACCTACACCACAGCCACAGTCACACCAGATCCGAGCTGCATCCAAGCAGTTTGTGGCCACGCCAGATCCTTAACCCAATGAGAGAGGCCAGGGATTGAACCTGTGTCCTCATGGATACTAGTCGGGTTTGTAACATGCTCAGCCACAATGAGAACCCTTGTTTCCTTCTCTTTTTCTTAATGGCAGATTTATACTATAAAAAGTATAACATTTTTCAATGTCAGTATCCCTACACCTGCTGGATCTGGGGGAAACGATCTGCACTGGCTAAATGTTACTCAGCACTTTTTGAAGGTATATAAAATTGGTACCAGTATGACTTTTTTGCCTTTTCTCTCTTTCACTGTCCACTTTCCTTCCTCTTGAAATGTCACATACTACCCTGTGAGCTACAGGAGGGAATAGGTGTCATTTAACTCCACCGTGCCCAAGTTAGCCTATATCTGATGTCATAAAGATCTAACATTGGGGGAGTTCCCGTTCCCATCGTGGCGCAGTGGTTAACGAATCCGACTAGGAACCATGAGGTTGCGGGTTCGGTCCCTGCCCTTGCTCAGTGGGTTAAGGATCCGGCGTTGCCGTGAGCTGTGGTGTAGGTCGAAGACACAGCTCGGATCCCGCGTTTCTGTGGCTCTGGCGTAGGCCGGTGGCTACAGCTCCGATTAGACCCCTAGCCTGGGAACCTGCATATGCTGTGGGAGCGGCCCAGAAATGGCAAAAAGACAAAAGAATAAAAATAAAAAGAAAAAAGAAAAAAGCAGAATTAAATTTGATTAAAAAAAAAAAAAAGATCTAACATTGGCAGTTTCATCTCCTCCCACTCGTCTATACACTGTGCAGCCCATGCTACAGAGTCTACGGAGTGCGTGTGTCTTGCCAGCTCCTATACCAGATGCACATGGACTCGGTCTTCAAGCAGCTCATGTGGTTTTGGAGGGAGACTGGCACACACACCCACTGTCACCGCACAGTCGCTGCCTCCTCCTTCTGCCCGCAAAGGTGGGTGATGCAAAGGCAGACAGGTCAGGAGGAGGCAGTTTCTGTGGGTCCATGCAAACCACAGAGAATCAGGACCAGGGCTGCACTGTCTTCAGGTGCATGTTGTTCAACCTCTTCAACTTACAAATGAGAAAAGCAATTCTCGAAGAGTGAGTGACTTGCAAAGGCTGAAGAACCAGGGAACATATGACCAGAGCTCAAGGCTCTTGACTACAGAAGCCTTCTCAGCAAGGGCGGTGTTGCTCCGGTGGGGGGAAATTGGTCCTTGGGGGCAAAAAATTTTAGATATTATAGTTGTCACCTCCAAAGGGCCAGCTTTACAATGAGATATAGGTGGTATTAAATTTTCATGGGATGGAGGGATCATTATAAAAACATCTCTAAAAAAAGCCCTTCCCAGAGTAGGGGAAAATAGGTTTGTTGTTTTTTTTTTAAGTTGACTTGACTGTAGTAGTTTCATGAATGTAAGTCTAAACTCATCAAATGGTAGGTATTTAATAAATGCAGTTTTGAAGATACCATTTATATTTCAACAAAGTTGTTTAAAATGTTGGAAAACACCAGCTTCCAGCCAGTATATTACATCACAAATTGAGAAATAAACATCCCTCCATATTGACACCTCATCTTTACTCCATGGTCCTGAATATTAATTATTTTATTGTCTAGTTTTTTTTTTTTTTTTTTTTTTTTTGCTTTTTAGAGCCGAACCCTCGGCATATGGAAGTTCCCAGGCTAGGGGTCCAATTGGAGCTGTAGCCGCCAGCCTACGCCACAGCCACAGCAACTCGGGATCCGAGCCATGACTGCAACCTACATCACAGCTCACAGCAATGCCAGAGCCTTAACTCACTGAGCAAGGCCAGGGATCGAACCTGCATCCTCATGAATGCTAGATTAGTTCCTGCTGAGACATGACGGGAACGCCTGTCTAGCTTTCTTTCTTCCTTTTTCTTCTCTATTTTTTTCTCTTTTTCTTTTTCTTTAATTCTTTCTTCCTCCTCTCCAACCATTACATTCTATAAAGGCTAATTTGTTGTGAGTGAACTACCTATGTTGTGGCACTATGCTTTCTGATATGGCTTAATTAACACTGTGAAACTTGTCTGAATTATCAGATGTAGTAAACACAATCCCTTAACTTTAACTTTGTTCTCTAAAGACAAACCCATATTTAAAAACCAAATTCAGGAGTTCCTGTCATGGTGTAGTGGAAACGAATCCGACTAGGAACCATGAGGTTGCGGGTTTGATCCCTGGCCTCGAACAGTGGGTTAAGGATCTGGCGGTGCCATGAGCTGTGATGTAGGTCATAGAAGTGGCTCGGATCCCAAGTTGCTGTGGCTGTGGTGTAGGCCTACAGCTGTGGCTCCAGTTCGACCCCTAGGCTGGGAATCTCCATATGCTGTGGGTGCGGCCCTAAAAAGCAAAAAAGAAAAAAGAAAAACCAAATTCATAAAGGCATCCCAATTTACCAGGAAAATGTTTTGTGATTAATATGTAGTAGCAGACATTAATGAGCAATGAATTTTCACTATGTGATTGTTATCCGATTTTTAAAAAGCAAAGACATTGCGGTACTAATCACTCAAAGTCACACTTGCATAGTTGGGTCTACATGTCTAATAAGTGGCAGGTTCAGGATCTGCCTGGACACAAGCTTTGCCCTCCACGCCACACTAATCATTACCCAAACTTGGAGACTGTCTGGGTGGTTGCGCCGTTGAGTTCTTGTTTCCTTGTTCATGTTAAATCAGGGGAATTATGACCCAGTTCCTGAGGTCTTCTGTACATATATTTCCATGAGCTTGGAAAACTTGAGGAGCTGGAATAGTGATGTGATAGGACAGGGTGGGGTGATGACAGACCCAACACAAAGGTAGATTAAGAATTCTGAAAAAGATAGACAGAACCACACTGGGAAGTTGATATATATGCTTTGGAGGCCGTAGGTTAAGAGCAATTATGGAATAGAAATTTTCAAGCATGGCTAATGTTGACTTAGCTACTCATGAGTAACCTTGCAGAGAGGCAGCCTGCGTCCTATATCCTGGTGAGAAGAAATGCTGGACCGCCCTGGACCCCTGTCCAAGGTGCTATCTGCCTCTATGAAAGATGTGTGTGTTAGGGTCCTATGAGAGGCAGATGCTAAGACACAGTCAGATACACAGGAAGTATATCAAGGGACACACATGCGAAGGGTGAAGTGTTAGAGAGCAAGAGGAGACAGGCTTCTTCCTCCTGTGACAGCTCTGCCTGTTGTGTGTGGAGAGTGAAAAGGAAAGATGGTTGTGTAAATATAGTCATAGGTTGTTCAGAGCAGCTCTCAAGAAAAGTTTCAGCCAGGCCTATGAGATTTTCCAGAAGAGTCTGACCTTTTGAATTCAAGTGGCCCAACTCTAGTGCACTTGCCATGTTCGGTCTTTCGAGGGAAGGAGTGGCCTCCATGTAAATGCCACAGCAAATCCAAAGGTGTGGCAGCCAGAGCTATTGGCACAATGAGCTCCTCACAGCAGCATCTCTTGAAAGGCTGTCTGAGTGGTGTATCTCCATGATAACAAAGGCACTTACTCTGGGTCATTTTCAACGACCTCACAAGGTAGTTGTCATTATCCCCACTAAAAGATGGAGAAACATGTTCAGAGAGGCTAAGCCACTTTCCAGAAGCCACACAGCTTGTAAATGGTAGAGACAGGACTTGAATCTGGGCTATTCTGTTCAAATATGTTCTCTTTAGCATAGATAAAACTTTACTGAGGTCTTGATAGATTCTCAGAAGTAGGCAGGGGAAGCTTTGCCTTTACCCTAGGCAGTAAGAAGGGGGTTTCAGAACACACCGCTTCATGGATAGGAAGTAAAACAAATTAGCAGAAACTAGATGGGATCAACTGAGACATTCTTCTATATAAAATTCATGGTTTTAACTGTTTATGAGGCTCCCTGGTTTATAACTTGAAAGAATTTCAAATTTTACTGATTCGCACATTGGAATCTTTTAGGTATAGGCAAGATGATATTCCTGAATGATCTACTTAGCTACTGAGAGATGCTTCTAGCTCACTTCCCAATCTTGTCTTCACTTGGCTTTCTTTTGCTGAGTCATTGTCCCATATTCAGAAACACTAGCGAGGTGAAACCAATTCTATTTCATTTTGAAAAATGGCCAAAAAAAAGAAACTACTGCTAATGCTGATGATGGAAGTGAAATGCCTAAAAAAAAACCTGAGCTGAAAATGAAACATTCTGCATAAACTAGAAGGCAAGGTCAAATTTCATGTGGAACAGTCACACCAATGATGAGTACAGTACAGTGTGTGGTCTTATGGAATGGTAAGAAAAGGACATTTATGACACTGTTTCAAGAGCATTCTCTGACCTCAGCCATAATTGTTGTCAAGTAAGAGAGGGATCTTTAAGGGACAAAAAGGAAGAGGCCACTCTGCTGTATTTTATGGGAAAAATGATAGGTTATTGAGGCATTTATGAATTGGGGGATTCCTTGAATTGGACCTCCCCCCAATTCATAAATGCCTCAATAACTTACCTCAAAAAATGTTAAGGTCCAGAGATCCGGTCATGGTGCAGAGGAAACGAATCCAACTAGGAACCATGAGGTTGCAGGTTCGATCCCTGGCCTCCCTCAGTGAGTTAAGGATCTGATGTTGCTGTGGGCTGTGGCGTAGGTTGCAGACGCTCCTCTGATCCTGAGTGCTATAGGACGGCGGCTATAGCCAATTGGATCCCTAGCCTGGGAACCTCCATATGTGGGTGTGGCCCTAAAAAGCAAATAAATAAAATATTTTTAAAAAGTAAAATAAAATATTAAAAAAATATATTAAGGTCAAGTATCTACTATGTCAGGGCTTCTTGATTTCTCTCTCAAGACTTGCTCCTCCCTCAGTGTTGTCTGTTTCTAAGAATGGCACCACAGTTCAGCCAGTATCGATCTTGAAGCTCCTGTTTTTCTCACACGGCTCATTTAAATCATCCACAAATTCTTCAGGCTCTAAATTGGAAATGTATCCAGTATCATGGTTCTTCTCACCACCTCTACCACAGCAAATCCTCCCCTAGCTACCACCATCTCCTGGAGGAGCCCCCAGTGGTCTCCCAGTGTCTGCATGTGCCCTATGGAATGTCCACCCCGCAGCATCCAGGGCAACAGGCAGGTGGTATAAGCAGATCTAGGAAAACCACAGACAGCCTTCAGAGGCTTTCTCCCTGGTTTAGGATAAATCACAATCCTGTTCATGGCTCTAAAGCCACACATGATCCAGTCCCTGGCTCTCCCTCTGACTTTCTCTCCTCCCTTGCGCAGTCTCTCTATTACCTTTTTTAAAGAAGACACACATGTTCCTGCCTTGGGGCCTTTGCACTTGCCTACATACCCATTACGGCCCTCTCTTTCTTAGGTATCCATTCAGAGGTCACCAACACAGAGAGCCCTTCCCGGATACGTCCACGGCCTTTCACGCTGATAATCTCTACTGTCTTAGCCAGCTTTACTTTCTCCATTGTACTTATCACCACAGCATCACACTGTATACGAAAATATCTTTCTTTTTCTCTTTCTTTCTTGTCTTTTCTAAGCCCACACCCGCAGCATTTGGAGGTTCCCAGGCTAGGGGTCTAATCAGAGCTGTAACCACCGGCCTACACCACAACCACAGCAACGTGGGATCCACCCTGCATCTTTGACCTACACCACAGCTCAGGGCAATGGGGGATCCTACACTGAGCGAGGCCAGGGATCAAACCTGAAACCTCATGGTTCCTAGTCGGATTCGTTAACCACTGAGCCACAACGGGAACTCCCATATACCTTTCTACTTGTGCATTTATTCATTATCTGTCTCCCAACATGGAACCATAAGCTCCAGGAACAGAAGAGGAGAGGAATTACCTCATTCACTGCTGTCTCTGCACCACCTAAAACAAGGTGATACACCTTGTTATGAAATAAATAAATGAATGAGTATCTGGATAGTATGTGTCCTATCTTTAATAGTCATTTAGAATAAGTAGAGCCTGGAAAGGAGATAGAGCATCAGTGGACCACTGTGGTGAGCTTGGTTAGAGATTCTAGTTCCATTTCTTGTCCTGGATCAAGCCACGGCTTCCTGACCCCTTGAAAGTACTGGGTGTAGCATGCTGGATGTCAGCCTCCAGCAGGCTGGGATAACCACGATGGGGTGGTGGTTCATGTGAAAGGCTGGGAAGAGGAAGGTGTGGGGAGACCTGAGCTGGGGTACAAAGCAGGCTCAGAGGAGACATCACATCCTAGTCATAAACCAACGGGTAAGGATCGTTAAGACTGATGGGTGAAATTTTCGTATTTCCCTGAATGACTTTTGCATTGCGTTATACAAGTAAGCATTTTTCTAATTATCCCTGAAGACTTCCCTTTTTATTAAAGTTTAGATAACTTTCACAATGAATCTACAGTATTTATATTGCCATTGTTTATTTTGAGCGATGACAAACAATTTCACTCTCATTGCACAAACTACTAGTAGCTAAAAACAGCATAGACTTAAATTATGCTGAGGTAGCCAAGTCACCTTTTTCCCGAGATAAAGCTAGTGTAGACATTGACATATTAGAAGCCAATGAGTATACTCTGTCTTCATATTTGGAATTTCTATCGCCTGTCTGAAACTTAGCAAAGAGATTACTGACAGCTGAAGAAAAATATTAATTTATGTTTAAAAGGTAATCATTAGTCAAAATTACTTATATCAAATTCAAAATAAATTTAAAATGGGTAACACTTTTTTTATTCAGTCAAGGGAACTAATAACTTGCTCTATTGATATGCTTATTGAAATTTGATCTCACTTGAGTTATTCTTCAGTTAACTTCATATAATTTTCTCCATTTTCTTGTATAGCTAGCTGTATAATTCTCAAAGAGAGTCAAGTAATACCTTTTAAAAAATCTCTGGCCTCGCTCAGTGGGTTAAGGATCCAGTGTTGCTGCAAGCTGCGGTATATAGGTCACAGATGCAACTTGGATATGACCCCTAGCCTGGGAACTTCCATATGCCGCAGGTGCAGCCCTAAAAAGAAAAAAAAAAAAGATAATTAAAAAATATCCTGGTCGTGGCAAAAAAAAAAAAAAAAAAAAAAAAAAACAATAGCTACAGATTAACAATGCATTGATTTCCCTTCTCAAATAGTGCTGTCTAGGAGACCTCTCCTTCCAGAAGGAGAGCATAGATGCAGTTTTCCTAGGTATTTACCTAAATGAGTTGAAACATGTATACACAGAAAATTGCACATGAATGTTTATAAAATCTTTGTTCATACTTCCCAAAACTTGGAAGTAATCAAGACACGTCCTTCAGTGTGTGAATGAATAAACAAACCATGATACATCCATGTGATGGAATGTTATTCAATGTTGAAAAAGAATGAGCCACTGAAGCCACAAAAAATCATGGAGGAATCTTAAAGGCATATTGCAGAGTAGAGGAAGCCAGTCTGAAAAGGCCATCTACTATGTGATTCTAGCTACAAGGCCTTCTGGAAAATGCAAAACTATAGGGACAGTGAAATAACTAGTGGTTGTTGAGAATTTGCAGGGGAGGGAGGAATGAGTAGATGGAGCACAAGAGATTTTTTCAGGCCATGAAACTCTTCTACGTGACACCGGCATGGCAGGGACGTGACGTCATGCATTTGTCAAACCATAGAATGTACAACACAAAAGTGAACCCTAATATAAATGATGAGCTTTTGTTAATAATAATGCATCAATATTGGTTTATCAGTTGTAACAAATGTTCTACACTAGTGTAAGACATGAATAATAGGGGAATTCTGGGGAGAGAGTGAAGGGAAGGAGTGTGTGGGAACTCTACTCACTACAAGAGTTTTCCATCAACTCAATCCCTTTCAAAGTCTGAATTTTTCTTTGCTTTGAAAAATGACACAGTTATATGCTGTTTATAATATATTCAGTTAAACTATAACTATATATATAGGGTAAAAGTAAAAGAATGGAAAAAGATGCAGCATGCAAACATGAGTCAGAAGAAATCAGATAAAGCCAACTTGAGGGCAAAGAGAATTTCCAAGTACAGAGAGAACCAAAAGGGTAGATAGTCAATCCACCAAAAAGACCTAGCCATAGAGTTCCTGGGCATTTACTCTGGAGAAATGAAAATGATGGGATATTTCTATATCTCAGTTGCAGTGATGGTACACGAATCTACACGTGTGGTACAAACAGCACAGAACTGTACACACATGTTGTACCAGTGCCGGTGTCCCGGGTTTGATGTTGGACCATAGTTCCACAAGTTGTAACCATTGGGAGAAACTTAGTAAAAGGTAAAACTCTGTATTATTTTTGAAGTCTCCTATAAATCTTAATTATTTAAAAACAAAACTTGACAAAGATGATACTGGTTGAGAAAGTGATTTTGGTATAGTTTATGTCATCTGAGTTGATTTCACGTGTAGTCCTGCCAGCTGCTACTTCATAATCTCCGAGGAACTTCCTTAAGTGACACAACGTGAGCTCTGCCAGCTGTCACTTCTGAGTTTCCGATGAACTTCATGGCACCCTTGCCAGCTGCGGCCCTGGGCTCACCATTAAACATCGCAAAGCAGCCCTTGACAAGTTCTTACAGGTGTAACTTTTCCATCAAAGGCATTTCTTTCATTTTGCCTTTTGAAGTACTTGAAAGATGTGATTTGACCTTTACTTACTTATTTTTCAAAGGATCTGAGGTGTCCGTTTTCTCCATTTTTCTACTTGATTAGTTCAGTTAACTTTCCCAAAGGAGAGACACAAAGGCAGACACTGAAAACAGGGTGTATCAGGGAACTGAACAGCCAGGTACTCAGGATGGCTGGGACCACAGATGGCAGGAATGTTAACAGCCCAGAGAAGATTTGGATATTCATGGCACAAGGGAGCAAGTCTCAAAAAAATTCCATTTTTGATTTAACTGAGTTGATGTTGTGGAATCCTGGCTGTTAGTAAGAATCGCCCCGGAGGCATCAAAAAGTAGCAATGCTCAAATCTTACTATGGCCCAGCTAAATCAGAATTTCTGTTTTAATCTGTACCAGAGACACAGGAACACCTGTGTGTAGGTGAGTTTACAGATTTCAGATGTTACAGTGGTACAGATACTATGTTAATAAGTGCTAAGGAGGAAAACAAGGTTGAAAGAGGAACAAGAAATCTCTGTGTGTTTGTTTGTTGGAGAGGTCATGGGTTAAAACTGGGTAGTCACAGAAGCTCTTCTTGGCTCTCTTTATTCTTGCTCCTCTTCATGAAACTCTTTCAATACAATACCTCACCCTTGAAAGAGGAAGTCATGTAATATATCAATGTCAACTTGCATTGGTTCAGTCAACATTATTAACATAAGGAACTTGTCTCGAGAGTAAATATTTATAAATCCAAATAATTAGGCCTGATTGCTATCTCACGGTTTAAAAGGAGCCAGAGAGAAAGTGACTCGTTGGAATTACTGTTTGCATTCAGTTCTTTGTACTAATACATGGCAACATGTTCCATAGTTCAGAATATTACTTCCTTTCCAGACTAATACATCTTGAGAGAGAAAAATTCCCTTAGGGTAAACCATTTTCTTTTTAAATATAAAATGTATGGCCTTTTGTGATGACAGAAGTATTTGACTGTTGGACAAAATAAAAGAGAAAAAAAGGAGTTCCTATTGTAGTTCAAAGGGTTAAAAACCCAACACTGTGTCTGTGAGGATGCTGGTTCAATCCTTCGCTTCCCTTAGGAGGCTAAGGATCCAGTATTGCTGTGAGCTGCGGCATAGGTCACAGATGTGGCTCAGATCCAGTGTTGCTGTGGCTGTGGTGTAGGCCACAGCTGCAGCTCCAGTTGGACCCCTAGCCTGGGAACTTCCATATGCTTCAGGTGCGGCCCTAAAAAAGGAAAAAAGAGAGAGAGAAATTAACTATGACCTCACTGTTAGCATTTTGGTTTACATTCATCTAGTCTTTTTTATCCATATACATGTGTATGTTTTTTCTTTTTTCCCCTCTCTTTCATGTTTTCATTGGTCCCCAATTTTTTTTTTTCCGCTGTACAGCATGGGGACCAAGTTACACATACATGTATACATACTTTTTCCTCCCATTGTTGTGTTGCGATGTAAGTATCTAGACTTGGTTATCAATGCTACACAGCAGGATCTCAGTAAATCCATTCCAAGAGCAATAGTTTGCATCTGTTAACCCCTAAGCTCCCTATCCCTCCCACTCCCTCTCTCTCCCCCGGGGCAGCCACAAGTCTATTCTCCCAAGTCTATGATTTTCTTTTCTGTGGAAACGTTCATTTATGCTATATATTAGATTCCAGTTTTAAGTGATACCATATGCTATTTGTCTTTCTCTTTCTGACTTATTTCACTCAGTATGAGAGTCTCTAGTTCCATCCATGTTGCTGCAAATGGCATTATGTCATTCTGTTTTACGGCTGAGTGGTATTGCATTGTGTATATATACCACATCTTCCTAATGCAATCGTCTGTCATGGACATTTGGGTTGTTTCCATGTCTTGGCTATTGTGAATAGTGCTGCAATGAACATGCAGGTGCATGTGTCTTTTTTAAGGAAAGTTTTGAAGACGTAAAGAAATGGAAAGATGTTCCATGTTCCTGGCCCCTGATTTTTTGAGGAGCCCTCTCCCCATCTGCCCTTTGATTTTGGGCTGGATCACAGTTTACACCTCCAGCTTTAAGGTCCTCTCTTCCTCTTACCCTGGGGGGCCTCTCATGAATTCCATCTGTTGCCATGGCTCCCACTGTCCTCAGTAAACTGAAACATGACCTGAGCATCTCCAAAGCTACAGATGTCTAGAACCAAATGCCTTCTGAACATCTGCATTGCCTGAAAGAAAAGAAAAATTGGCTTTGCTTTTCTTTTCTATATGCTCCTAAAATAGGGAAGTGTGCCCTGTAAATATTAGCATAAAGAAAGTTAAATGTCTCAACCCAAGGATAGGCCCTTAAAATTTTACTGGGCACACACTGATTTTTTTCAAATGTATGCTCTCAGTGCCCCTACACAAACAGCTCCTTGAAGTTCATAATCTTGTAGCAGAAGAATATCATGTCTCTCCCCTGCAGAGACCCCTCGGCAGAGCATCACTGTGTGCGTCTGTGTGGCAGGGGTGTCTTCCCCCAACCTGTTCTGCTCTGTTCTGCTAGCCCCTGACAAGTTGACAACTGGAGTGAGGGTGTTACACTCTGCTTATGTACAAAAGAAAGCCATTGTTGCATCATTTGAATGTGTTAAGGAGCTAGTGATCAGTTTCCAGTTTCTACAAAGTGCTGATTTTGCTGTATCTCCGCACAAGGGGAACGATGGAAGCACTCCCCTGGAGGAATGATGGAAGAAAACACAAAAACAGAAACTGCAGAGGTGGGGAAGAACGGGGGTGGTGTGTAGGTGGGGAGCAGTCTAGGTGAGTGGTAGGAAGCAGCGGTGATGCTGATGTTGTAGAGGATAAAATATAAAGGACGCCAGTAGAGTTCTGCTTTTGCTCTTCTTGCTATACCTGGGACCAGACAGTGCCTGCCTAGCCACACATAGAAACCTAGAGCTCTGGTCCAAGGGTCTTCTGGAGGAAAATCATGGATGTGGGTGAGGCATCATGGCAACATGGATGTCTTATGCTTAAAATTTGAGAAAAACACGCGGGACTGACTCTGGGCAGTGCTCTCCCTACCTCTGAGCCTCCACAGCCAGAGGGTGGGGAAAGATCGTGTAGAGGGCTTCCCAGGGCCAGGCTGCTGGAAGGGGTGGAGTGGGCAGGGCTAGGGAGGTATAGAAGCTGAGCGGAGGAGTTATTTTGAGGCAGGAGAGCTGGTTTATTGATGTGGGTTAGTGGTTGGGGCTCTCCACCCAGGGCCCATTCACTCCTCATCTTCTAAGCTCACTAAGTTCATACTCTCTGGGGTCATGTCTGATGCATTGCCCTGTAGGTTCACGGCAAACAGGAACTCATCCAACACACTAACAAGATCTCGGAGGAGGAGGAGGAGGAGGAGCATTTCTAATAAGAGACACATACAGTTATAGTTCCTATAAGAGGTAGGACTCTCAGAACAGATGAACCAAGAATTTGCATGTAGCCTAGTCAGCATGAAAAATGAGATAAGGAAAATTTTTAGCAGTAAAAAGAAGAAAATGAGAATTAAGCAGAAATATTTGGTATTTCCACAATTTTAATAAAGCACACATCAAGGCGAAGAGTAACAGCAGAGTGGATACAGCCAGTGTCGCTGGGGCTCAGCCTCTGCTCACCAGTGCCAAATACAAATGCTGGGACAGAGTTTTGGGCGAAGGAATAAAAATAGCTTTATTACTTTACCAGGAAAAGGAGGGTCACAGCAGGAAATAGCCTTAACGACTGTGCCCCCCTTAGGAGAGACTGGGAGGTGGTTTTATAGTTTTGGGAGTGAAAAATAGGGCCACAGGTAAGGATCAGGGTAGAGGCAGGTTTGCATTGTTTTCAAAGCTGGTGTTCAGTGGCCTGGTGGTCTTCTTTCCGAAATAAAGAATGCTTCATTAACATCCTCCATTAGTTGAGGGTTTTAGTTTTGTAGAACTCAAAGATATTGTTACTGATATTCCTTGAGGAGGGACCAGAACCCTGCCCCAAAGTTGCACTGTTGTTATTTGACTGCTCCTCTCCAGTCTCTGCATGATCCCCCCTCCTCCCCTGAATATCAAGTGTTTGAACCAGCCTTTGAAACTCAGGGAAGGTCATGGAGCCTGAAGTTTATTTCCTAAAAACAAGAAATGGGGAGCACAGAAAGGCTTGTGTGCCCAGGAGCCCACAGGGCCCTGCTTGATTTCACTAAGGAATGAATTGGTGAATCGGGAGCACCAGATTTGGAAAATCTCCCAGAAGGTAAGAAAGCAAAGAAATAAAAATTTCAAAATAAAAATTATGCGATATGGGGGATAGACGTAGAATATCTTACTTAGGAGTTCCAGAAGCAGATAAAAATTTTAAATGGAGAGGAAGAAATATTTCAAGAAATGTTTGAAGAAACTCCAAAAAACAAATGCATTTAAATTTTTTAATTTATGTGTTTATAAATAATATATAAAATTTGCAGAATTAATTTTAAAAAATTAAGAGAAGAAAGAAGGAAAAACATCCACAGCTTGTGGTGAAATTTAATCATGCCAAGGACAAAGAAGAAATTCTAAACCCTACATATATAGAGAGAAGAATACAAAAGAACAAAAATTAGATGTCTATAGAGAGTGGGGTAGTGTTGAAGAAAAAAACTTAAACATACAAACTCATTTGAATCTGAGGGCGTGAAATATTCTGAGGCTTGTAAGCCTTTGGACACCTTGCTATGCAAAATGACTCAGTGAAAAAAGTTTGTGTGAAGTATTTAAAAGCAAATCCAGGAGATGGTGTTGTAAGAGACAGTGTGAAGAAGCTATGATGAAGTATCCTGATGCTGTTTGTCATCTTCGAAGGCTTCTGTGACTGACTACCAAAAGTGTGCCTGGCATGAACCTGATGAGTAACTTGGAGGCAGACTAGGTCGAGGGATATGAGAACATGTTAAAATTCTTATCTTTGGGGGCTGATTAAAATGAAGCATAGAAAAAGTGAGGGACAAACTGCAATAATAGATAAAGAAATATATATCAGTTATTATGTAAAAGCAAATGAACTGAATATGCCAGTTAAAAAACAAATATTGGCAGATGCTGTTTACAAAAGACACACCTAAGCATATTGGATACAAAGGTTCAAGGTAAAGGATGTTAAAAATATGTCAGGTAGAGCCTAACTAAAAGAGAGTCGACTTAGCAGACACAACCTAGAATAGATTTACAAGGAGATCCTGCTGAATAGCATTGAGAACTATGTCTAGATACTCATGTTGCAACAGAAGAAAGAGTGGGGGAAAAACTGTAATTGCAATGTATACATGTAAGGATAACCTGACCCCCTTGCTGTACAGTGGGAAAAAAAAAAAAAAAAAAAAAAAAGAGTCGGTGTTTCATATCGGCAGAGGTTTTAGGATAAAGAGAGGAAGACTGTAACCGCATAATGAGAAAATAGTCAAGGCATTAAACACCTCCGAAGGCCTTCAAAATATATGAGGCAAAAATTGATACAACAGTAGGAAGACATTAAGAAGTTCACCATCATAAGTGGAGAGATTTCAACTTATCTCTCCTAACCGTTGAAAGCTAAGCAGACAAAAATGAGCAGGTAAATGGAAGATCTAAGCAACAAAAACAATAAGTTGGGTCTAGCAGACTTTTAAGAATTCTGCTTCTAATAAATCTAAAATATATATATTTCCCCTACAAACGTAAAACATAAAAATTGATCATATAATCAGCCATAAAGAAAGCCTCATTTATGCATAAGCAATGAGATCCTCCCCCACAGTATAGGGAACTATATCTGATCTCTCGGGGGTAGGACATGATGGAAGATAGTATGAGAAAAAGAATCTCTCTCTATAAATATATATATGAATGACTGGGTCGCTATGCTCTTCCACAGAAATGGACACAACATTGTAAATCAACTATATTCTAAAAAAAAAAAAAAAGCCTCAAACTCACAGATATGAATCAAGGTTCCCATAGACCAAGGGGTTGTGAAAGGGATTCAGTTAATGCAGGAAATGTGGAAATGAATTCCACAACAACTCCATAATTCACTAGAAATCCTTCCTTAGAAGACTTCCTGGCTCAAAGTTTCTTATTCTGATGATTGAGTGGCTACACTTACATGGAACCAAGTAAATTTACAACTTTCAGCTAGGTGACTGGGTAGTAAAAAAACCCCAAAATTAGCATAGATACTGTAGTAAGTGTTTGCTTTAACAAGAGAAATAAGTGCAGTTCATCATTTGGGCTGAGTTATTTTCAAATGGCTTAAATGCTAATTAAAATGTTTACTGAAATCCTAATAATAACCAATACTAAAAATAAAACATGGATAAAAAGATTCTGCAATTCTCATGACACCTTAAAAATATCTCAAAATGTTATCTGTCCATTTGGGGCACTGGTCTTAAATATTTATGACCTTAAACCACAGTAAAAATGTATATATATGTCTAATGGACTAGATCTGTATTTAGCTATAGATCTATATATGTCTGAAGCAAAATTTCAAAAAATAACTTATACTTACTATACATGATATACTTGCATATATTCTATTCGATTCAATTTGATTCGATTCGATTCTGTATTCTAGTAAAAGTAATACTGGTTCCCCATGGAATAAATTTTTTCTACTCATGAATGGGCATGACCTCAAGTTTGAAAAACCTTGATCTGGAGTATGTTACCTTTTCAAACACTTGGTCTCATCATTTACTCTTTATTGTACAATAAAGAATTTATCTGCTAATTTCTGCTGTACAGCATAGTGACCCATTCATTCATATTCATAGATAGATAGATAGAGAGAGAGAGATAGATCAATCTACACACACATACCCTTTCTTATATTATCTTCCATCATGGTCTATCCCAAGAGACTAACAACTACACTTTAATTTTAAAAAATAATAATTAAAAAAATTTTAAAGAGAAAAAAAGATTTATCTGGTCTTTGTCCCCACTTTCTGGCATGGAACTTTTAAAACCTTTGGAATTTCTTAAGTGGTAAAAGTATCTTTGTTATTCATGATCCCCTTGGATCACACCTGATTATATGTTAATGAGGGGACTCATAGCTGACCTCTAGTTATCTTCGGGATTGGGGCTGGTCACCAGAAAAACAGCACAGATGAGAGGGCTAGGGCTTTCAGCTGCCTGACCCCTGGGGAAGGGGAGGTAGCAGGAAAGTTCAACCATGGTCAGTGATTTATTCAATCAATAAACTGGGAACAACTCTGAAGATGGAAGCTCGGCGAAACTTCCTAGTTGGTGCACATGTGGACGTGTGGGGAGAGGACACAACCTTTCACACCTGGGAAGTCTCTAGACCTTGCTCTGAGACTTTAATGACTGTTTGTGAGTCATGTCCTTTATAATAAAACCGTGATAATAAGCATAACTCTTTTGAATTCTGAGAGTTCATCTAGTGAATAATTGAAACTGTTGGAGGTTATGGGAACCTCCAAATTCGTAGCCAGTAGGCCAGAGAGCAAGTGGTTTGGGGACCCTTGACATTGTGGCTGGTGTCTGAGGTGGGGGCAGTCCTGGGGAGGACGCAGACTTTAACATGTGGAGTCTGCATAGTACCAGAATTGAACTGGAGTGTATCAGTTGGGGTTGAAACAAAATACCTTCTTTGTTCTTCTCAAATAATCCTCAACACAAACATTTTCAAGGTGCATGATTCCACAGAGAGCCATTTAAAAAGGAGTAAAATGCTGTCACTTTTCTAGTTGGGTACTTGGACTATCATCGGTATAACAATATATCAATTGCTCTTTCGAATTTTCCTATTCATTTCGTATTTCTTAGCCATTTAGATTTGGTGAGCTTTATTTCATAGCACTGTTCAATTTTTCCAATGCATCAGTGGTATTTCCTTGTAAGTTTTTAAGCATTTTATGCTAGCTATAGATATTAAAGCTTTATTGTTACCTGTATTAAAATGAATTCCTTTTTCAAAAAATTATTTTATTTATTTATTTTTTGGGGCTGTGTCTGCATCCTGTGGAAGTTCCTGGTCCGGGGATCAAACCTATGCCACAGCAGTGACAACACCGGATCCTTAACCCATTGTACCACAAGAAATTCCTAAAATGAATTTCTCTGGTTCTATTTGGGTACCTTTGATCTTCAGAATCAAGATCCAGTATCTCAGTGCTGGCCTCATATATAGATCTCCTGATTTCAATAAATCTGAAAGCAGCCCTTGCCCAACTTAAGTCTATGGTGATCGTCGACATTTTTATTTTTAATTTTTTTGTTTATTTGAAAATTTTTCTGTAACTTGGAGTCACCATATAAAAGGCAGGACCCTTGATTAAATTTGAATTTCAGAATATGGGAGTTCCATATTTTTATTTGCTCAGTTTGGCCACCATACTCCAGTTATTCTTCTAATAATAAGAATGACTGGTTTTTACCCATGGGACCTAATCAAACTGAAAAGCTTTTGCACAGTAAAGGAAACCAAAAAGAAAACAAAAAGACAACTTACAGAATGGGAGAAAATAGTTTCAAATGATGCAACCGACAAGGGCTGAATCTCTAGAATATATAAACAACTTATACAACCCAACAGCAAAAAAGCCAATCAATCAATGGAAGAATGGGCAAAAGACCTGAATAGACATTTCTCCAGGGAAGATATACAGATGGCCAGCAAACACATGAAAAAATGCTCAACATCGCTGATTATAAGAGAAATGCAAATCAAAACTACCATGAGATACCACCTCACACCAGTCAGAATGGCCATCATTAATAAATCGACAAATTGGAGTTCCCGTCGTGGCACAGTGGTTAACGAATCCGACTAGGAACCATGAGGTTGCGGGTTCGATCCCTGCCCTTGCTCAGTGGGTTAACGATCCGGCGTTGCCGTGAGCTGTGGTGTAGGTTGCAGACTCGGCTCGGATCCCACGTTGCTGTGGCTCTGGCGTAGGCCGGTGGCTACAGCTCCGATTCAACCCCTAGCCTGGGAACCTCCATATGCCGCGGGAGTGGCCCAAGAAATAGCAACAACAACAACAACAAAAGACAAAAAGACAAAAAAAAAAAAAAATAAATCGACAAATAACAAGTGCTGGAGGGGCTGTGGAGAAAAGGGAACCCGCCTGCACTGTTGGTGGGAATGTAAACTGGTACAGCCACTATGGAGAACAGTTTGGAGATACCTTAGAAATCTATACGTAGAACTTCCATATGACCCTGCAATCCCACTCTTGAGCATCTATCCGGACAAAACTCTCCTTAAAAGAGACACATGCACCCGCATGTTCATTGCAGCCCTATTCACAATAGCCAGGACATGGAAACAACCCAGATGTCCATCAACAGATGATTGGATTCGGAACATGTGGTATGGAATACTACTCAGCCATAAAAAAGAATGACATAATGCCATTTGCAGCAACATGGATGGAACTAAAGAATCTCATCCTGAGTGAAATGAGCCAGAAAGACAAAGACAAATACCATATGATATCATTTATAACTGGAATCTAATATCCAGCACAAATGAACATCTCCTCAGAAAAGAAAATCATGGACTTGGAAAAGAGACTTGTGGCTGCCTGATGGGAGGGGGAGGGAGTGGGAGGGACTGGGAGCTTGGGCTTATCAGACACAACTTAGAATAGATTTACAAGGAGATCCTGCTGAATAGCATTGAGAACTTTGTCTAGATACTCATGTTGCAACAGAAGAAAGGGTGGGGAAAAAAATGTAATTGTAATGTATACATGTAAGGATAACTTGATCCCCTTGCTGTACAGTGGGAAAAAAAAAAGAATGACTGGTTTTTAGAAATTTTCATGTAGAGTATGTGGCTTCTGCATACACAAAAACATCAGTCATGTTTAATTTCATACTGAATTCAGAGTTACATTGGAAATGCTAGATTCAATAGTGTGACTCAGAGTAGATTAGGAGACAGTCAACATTCATCTTTTTATCTAATTGTCATTAACATTATGAATTTTTTGGAGAAAAAAAAGCAATCTTTTTGTTAAGTCTGCAAAGGATTTTTACAAACATTATTAGGTGAAAGCCGGTCCTATCCCCACTACTGCCTATCACGTGAAAACTTCCCAAGTTGACACAATTTCCAAAAAGTTGATCCAAGACCAAACTGAAAGTCTCTCCTCCACTTGACCAATTCAGGAGCCACCTTGACACTGAAATAACTAGATGCATCTTAGGGGTCCACTCTTCCTACCCAATTCACATCCAAGGTCATCCTCAGCTTCCCCTTTCCAAGAGCTGTGTGCCCCTCATGGCACTGTGTGGAGGTCCTAAGACGTCAGCTCCTTCTCAGAGGCAGGAATCATGTGTGGCTTTCTTTCTTTCTTTCTTTCTTTCTTTCTTTCTTTCTTTCTTTCTTTCTTTCTTTCTTTCTTTCTTTCTTTCTTTCTTTCTTTCTTTCTTTCTTTAAACAAACAAGTACTATGCAATGTTTTGAAAGGATCTTAGAGATTTGACACCTTTTTATTCAGCAGACCTTGGGGGAAAAGCAAAGAGGACAGAAGGGGAGTGAGCTGGGGAATAAATTTCCATGAATACCCAGAGGAATGGTGGAGAACTTGGGTCAGAGGGAGTTCAGGAGGTGGGGTGTGTTCCTTGGAACTGATACAGGATGCAGAAATTGCTGCTTATGGTCTGTCAGTTTGTATTAAGTTTCAGAAAGAAAAATAAAGGCTACTTTGATCTCTTCCTGGTCATGCATGATAATAGGGCTCAAAACCCTTGTCCTAATTCAGGGACATACCAGCTCTCAGATCAAATGGGTCATATGCACAAACAAGAGGGACCACGGCCACAAGTCACGTGAAATAATTTAGAACAAAACTACCTATTTGTATGCTTAGCTAAGGAATTACAGATTTTTAGAAAAGCTTTGGCACTTTCCAAAGTCCAGATGTGTAGTATAGAAGTGACAGTTGGAAGTTCAAATCATTTGACTTAAAAGTATTTCTTAGTATTTCCTAAGACCAGCCTGTATAGTAAGCATTTTAAGGTAATTATTATATTTAATCCTCATGACAGCACTCAAGGTACCTCATTTCATAGCTAAGGCAACTGAAGCTCAGAGAGGTTAAATCACTTGCTCAATGTTATGCAGCTAATAGGTCAGAGTTCAAACCTGCACTTTTATCCATTCTACATGACCTATGATGTCTGTATTTTAAAATTTCTTTTTAGTTAAAGACTGCTTAGTTGCTACAGAATTGGTAATATTGCTTTTTTTTTCATACCTAGAAAAGCCAAATTGATGCTTGTTTTGAGAATTAGTCAAATTTAGCTGCTTCAAATATCTCTGCCAATAAATTTTGTCTTAAAATGAGATCGTTTTCTCAGCAATGCAATGAGTATAGGAATAAAAGCATAGACGTTTCAGAGGAGGTAGGAAATGTTTTGTTCCATTGAAGGCCGTTGACTCAGCAGAGACAATTCACAATAAAAAGCCATTTCAAGTGAAGTTTGATTTGACTTTGGCAGAGGGTGGGGAAGTAAGGATGAGGAAAGGGAAGTGAACATGAGTGAGCGAATAGAGAAACAGAAAAGAATTAGAACTCATTGAAGAAACTAGAAGCAAGAAATTATTGTTTGTGCAATAAGTTGTTATTTATGCATAAATAAAGCACAAGTTAAAACACACCCATACTCACTCTTGAGCCCCATATTCTGACTAGTTGAGACAAAGACACATGGATCCGGAAAGGCTGACAGAAAGTGGGAAGGAGCAGAGATCAACCAGAAGCTTCTAGAACTTACAACTCAGACAGGCTTGCACTCAGCAAGCAAACTAATACCAGTAATATTCACTAACCTTCAGTGGCCCCTCCCTAGGCCCAGGGCCTCTTCTGTGTTAACTCATTCAGTATGCATAATTCCAAGTGCTAGTAACTGCCCTTAGCCCGCCTTCTACAGGGTTCCATAATGATGTTCTTGATGCCTTTAAAATCTTTAAATATTAATGTTCTTAATTTTTTTTAATCTGCAGAGACTCATATTTATCACCTCATTTAGTCTCACCAAAGCTATATGTATGTAAACAATTTTCCCCATTTTAAAATGAAGAGTTTCAGTGGGGTTTTGGTCACTGCATACATTAGAAAACAGGTCCTCAGGAGTTCCTTCATGGCACAGCAGAAATGAATCTCTGTACTTTCTGCATATTTTTTCTGTGAGTCTAAGACTGCTCTAGACAAGTCTATTAAACAACAACAAGCAACATGGTTGTTGTAACCAGGCCCTATGTTTGTAAGTCCAGTTCTTTTTCTGGTCCAATCTCTTTCCTTAGATTTTGGGTTGGCCTGGGGCTTGATGACCTCTCATAGCACCTTAACTCTTTGCTGACCACTGTGTGTGTGGACTTGTGGCCTTTCTGACCTGGGCAGTTGCAGGGCCCTTCTGCCAGCCTTCCCCTGGCTTCCCTGGCTGCATGGGAGCTATGCTGCCAGCCTGCCTTTCTCATTCCTCCCTGGCACTGGGACTGCATGTCCTGGCACCTCTGGGAGTCATGATTAAGACAGATATTCCAAGTTTAGAGAAACAGAGACACACATTCTTTTTTTTTTTTAAGTTTTATTGAAGTATAGTTGATTTACAATGTTGTGATAATTTCTACTGTACAACAAAGTGAGTCAGTTATACATATCCACACATCCATTCTTTTTCAGATTATTTTGCCATAGACATTATCACAGAATATTGGGCAGAATTCCCTGAGATACTACATCCTTTTGTAAATACATACTTGGTTGCCCAACTGAACAAGAACTACTTAAAGGTAGAGATTGTATCCCTGTTTTTTTTTTTTTTTTTTTAAACCAGGATATCATGAAAGTTAAAAGCATAATTTTGGGAAAGATCTGACTTTGCTTCCTGTATTATAAATAAAGCTGCTCTGAACATTCTTGTACAAATCTTTTGAAAAGGATTTCTTAAGTGGATTTGCTGGGCCATAGTATTTGTTTATACTTATAGTCACTGAATATCATATTCTGCTATTTGATCTTGGGGAAGTTAATTTAACCTCTGTGGGTGGTACTTTTCTCTCCTGAGGATAATGGGGGAATATCTACTCCTCAGGATTTTTGAGACAATAAAAATATAAGGTATTATAGGGATAACATGGCATAAAGCAATTTCTCAGGAAAAGCAGCTATCCTTTTTCTATTGCATTACCGATTTTTTTTTTTTTTGAAACTTACCCTATGGAAAACCTTAAACCTACCAAAAAGATGAAAGGACAGTGGGCACCCATATACTCACCCCATCCTACAACTCACATTTACCACAGGTACTTTATCAGCTCTCTGTGCACACATTAATCCATCTTTTAATGCATTTGATAGTTTCAGACATTAGCAGATTTCTTACTAAATACTTTATTATATATATCATTAATTAGAGTTCAATGTTTGTTTATAATCATTTTTTTTCTTAAATGCCCCATTTCATGGGTTTGGACAGATACACAAAGCTGTGTAACTTAAAACTCCATCAAGATACAGACGTTTTCCTTTACATCAGACGTTCTTTCATACGTTTTCCCAATCAGTTATTATCTTTACTCACCCCCAGCAAGGCCACCGTTCTTTTTCATTTTTTTCAACTACTTCGACCAGTCCTGTGAACTACAGATTATAGTCGCCCCAGAACTTCCCATTACTGGAGACGACTATATTCTCTTTTGAAAAGGATCCTTCTCCTCGGCATAATAGTTCCCTGTTCATCCACATTTATTACTTTTTAACTGTAGCCGTTCTAGGGAGGGAAGAATGGTTTCTCTCTGTGGCATTAACTTCCAGTTCCCTCATGACTAATGATGTTGATAATTTTTCACGTGCTTATTAGCAGTTGGCTTGTCTTCCTCCATAAAGCGTCTTTTTGCTTGGTTTTTAACTGAACTCTTTGTGCAGTCAGTCTCATTACCAGCAGGATGCACCAGCAGGACACAGGGGGAGGAGTCAACCAGATGCCCTGATGGAGAGATAAAGTGGATGAAATAAAGGAAGGCAAAGGCAACAGGAAACATGTTTCTCTGATAACAAGGCCCAGAGTCATTTATTGATTTTTATTTTTTTTAATTAAAAAAATTTTATGGCCACACTGGTGGCATATGGAAGTTCCCAGGAGAGCTGCAACTGCGACCTACTGCAGCGGCCACAGCAGCCACAGCCACACCATAGGATCCTTTAACCCACTGCCCCTTCCCTGGGGGGTTAAACCTGTACCCTTACAGAGCTGCTGCAGTTGCAGGAGAATTCTTTTTTTTTTTTTTTTTTTTTTAAGAGCCAGAGCAGGAGTGTTTGGTCGTACAAATTTTTTTTTTTGTCTTTTGTCCTTTTAGGGCCACACCCATGGCATATGGAGGTTCCCAGGCTAGGAGTCTAATCAGAGCTGTTGCTGCCAGCCTACACCAGAGCCACAGCAATGCCAGATCCGAGCCACTTCTGCGACCTACATCACAGCTCACGGCCACACTGGATCCTTAACCCACTGAGCGAGACTAGGGATCGAACCTGCAACCTCATGGTTCCTAGTCTGATTCATTTCCGCTATGCCAATTAATTTCCTGGTCATACAATATTTAAAATAAACACCCACAATATGATGAGATGTTTCTAAGGCTTTGGTTACATAGATTCATGCTAGAGACTTTACCCCCACAAAGATTTTTTAAAATAAATTTAAAATTTTTATTTTATTTTTATTACAGTATCGTTGATTTATGGTGCTGTGTCAATGCAGTTGGATTCTTAACCCACTGTGCCACAGCAGCAACTTCCCAGAGTCACTTAGACATTACTCTCCTCTGGTCCAGGAGACTCTGCATCCGGGTGGCATTTCCTAGTTTGCTCTCAGTCAGGCTGACCTGAGACAAGGTGTCCTGCTCCTGCAGTCTCCAAATTCCATTCACATGAACCCGGTGTTGACACAGCTTCCTAGTTTGGGGTTCTCTCCAAAGCAAACTGAGGCAAGACTCCAGCACAGGGAGCTCCTTTGGGAGGTGATCTCGGGAAGCAGGATGAGGAAAAGGACTGTGAGGGACAAAAGGAGGAAGAATCACATGGTGTGTTCTCAAGGTCTCTGCTGCAGACAGCGAGGCTCCGTGCCACAGGGCTGCCTTCAGTAACTTCACAACAGGGCCAGCATCTCCGGCTCCTGGGCCAGAAATCCCCTACACTTCCAGGCCCCACACTGGCTGAGTCTATCACAGAGCCACTGTGATGCTCAAGGCTGGCACGAGGCCAGCCTGTGACCTAAGCTCCAGAGGGCCTGCTGATGAGACCAACTGTGCCTTCTGGGCATTTTTAAAGAAGCAACAACTCAACCATCCCCCTGAGCCACCGATGCTCTCCCCAGGCTTGTCACCTCCTGGCTTTGGCCAGCAGGGCTCCCTTCGCAGGCCTCCCTCCTGCCTTCTGCTCTCTGGATTCTGTACCAAAGTCAAATTCTCTCTCCTCCCTGAAGCTTGGGTTCCACCCGGCATTTAGGTCCTGGGGCTCAGCTTCTACCCTAGAGTAGGTTTATCTACACAACTACTCAAAAAAGGCAACAACAAAGATCGCTTCTTCTCGTTATGACACCAGATTTCTGCAATCCCATCCTGCCTACACATGGCTTAGATGGCTTCTTGTCATGACGGCTCTGCCTACTCTGTGCTCCACATCCATCACCCTGTTCGGGACAGGAGCTCTTGTGTTTTTCAGGAAGACAGTTAGGTCCTTTGATGTTGTGATTACACATACACAATGTGTTGCGACAGGTCCTTTGATGATGTGATTACACATACACAATGTGTTGCGACACTCATGTTTCCCATGAGCCTGTTCTGTTCCTATTCTTTCCCACTGATTTACCTTTACTTGCTCCTGTATCCCCACCAGGTAAACATTTTGTGTTTTCATTTTTCTGGCATCTCTTTAAATCTGCCTTGATCCCTGCTTCCACTTTTTCCTCTAAGCCAGCAGCTAATCTCCTCTATATTTAACTGAATACATGGCATTTAAAAAGTATAATTATAGGAGTTCCCACTGTGGTGCAACAGGATCCTCAGCATCTTGGGAGCCCTGGGACGCAGGTTCTATCCCCAGTCCGGCCTGGTGGGCTGGGGACCCAGTGTTTCCACAGCTGTGGCTTAGGTTGCAGTTGCAAAGGAGACCAGTGGCTATACTTCCCTTTCAGGTAGAACCTGTGTCTGATCGGTGGTATTCTGCATGCTCCACTTTTTCTTTACTTGTTAATGGTGGAAATGTCCTGGGGTAAATGTAGGGAAGACTGTCTTGGCAGATAGGTGAGGGTGGTAATTCTGGGCAAGTATTTCAAAACACACCTGTATGAAATGTCTTATCTTTCCTGTGAGATTTTTGCCTGCACTTTTTTGTGCTCTGAGAAATACGGAAGTTATATCTGGATGCCTGAAGTGAGCTGAACCTCTAAGACATTTCATCTATCGCTCAGAGATGGTTTTGCTGTAATATTTTTGGGCACGGAAGGGCCCTTGAAGTTGTCTAATATCCTAGGCACCTTAATGTTAGCAATTAGGACACAGAAGCTCAGAGAGGCTAAGTGATTTGCCTAAGCTCACAAAACTCTTTAACAAGAACAGGGCTAAAACTCATACTTGCTGACTCCGTGTTCTTTCTACTGCATTCCTCTGACTTTGGAGTGTAGAAAAGTTTTCTCACGCTCTGATAACAATGAACTGCAGAGTCTTAGCAAATATTAAAAAGAATACTTTTAGAAGGAAAGGGACTCTAAATCAGGCTAATTGCAATGAGGTCCTACTGTATAGCATAGGGAACTATATCCAGTCTCTTGGGATAAACCATGACAGAAAATAATATGAGAGGGAATGTATGTATATAGCCGTGCAGTAGAAATTGGCACAGCATTGTAAATCAGCTATACATAGATATGTGTGTGTGTGAATTGCATTATTTGCGATCAAGCCATATAGCAAATAATTAGATTTCCTCAAGGATTTGAAATTTTAATCATAATTATCAGCTATCATATAGATATATTAAAATTTTACTTTCTATCACTTCATCTTCAGGTCTTTAACTTTCATAACCCCCCAAAAATAAACAATGGAGGCTACTCTTTATTAAATTCCAGTTTTTTTTTTAACCCCACTTGAAATGCTTAGAGCAAATATCCTCTATGTAATTGCATCAATATTCGGTTTTACCTTCAAGAGGGAGAATTCATTTAACTGAATTGTGTAAAGATCTATCTTTTTGAGCACATCATATCGATTTCTTCTCAAGATAGTCATAAAAGAGCACAGTCTTTTTAGTGGTTTTGTGATGCTTTGTGGCTATTATATCATTTTGGAATGCTTTAAAATAATAAATTTACCAGACATTAGCCGTGAAAGGTGCTAATATTAGTGAATTCCTCTACTGAATCCTCACTTTATTGATGAGAAAACAGGATCAGAGAAATCAAGGTCTCACTGACATCTATGATTGAATAAATGATGGCATTATGCTGCATCCAGGCTTCAAATTGGGTCCTCTGTCTGTTGTATCAGAACCCATGAGTTAACCCAATTTAGACAACCTCCATTTAATTCCATAGGGCATTACATGTGATCTATTTTTATTTTATTTATTTATTTATTTATTTTTTGTCTTTTTGCCATTTCTTGGGCCGCTCTTGTGGCATATGGGAGGTTCCCAGGCTAGGGGTCTAATCGGAGCTGTAGCCACCAGCCCACGCCAGAGCCACAGCAACTCAGGATCCGAGCTATGTCTTCGACCTACACCACAGCTCACGGCAACACCGGATCGTTAACCCACTGAGCAAGGGCAGGGATCAAACCCGCAACCTCATGGTTCCTAGTCGGATTCGTTAACCACTGCGCCACAACGGGAACTCCTTGATCTATTTTTAATTTTATTTTATTTTATATTGGAGGATAGTTGATGTACAATGTTGTGTCAGTTTCAGGTTTACAGCAAAGTGATTCAGTTATATATATATCCACTCACATATGATCTTTTATTTTATTTTATTTTATTTTATTTTATTTTATTTTATTTTTTTAGGGCCATACCTGCGGCATAGGGAAGTTCCTAGGCTAGTGGTTGAATTGGAGCTGCTGCTACAGGCCTGCACCACAAATCAGAGCTGCGTCTGCAACCTACATTGAATCTTGTAGCAATGCCAGATCTTTAACCCACTGAGCAAAGCCAGGGATCTAACCTGCATCCTCATTGATACTAATCAGGTTCTTAACTTGCTGAGCCACAACGGGAACTCCATGATCTATTTTTAAAAATGGATATTGTCCACCAAAAATGCTTATCCTGAATAAAATGCCTTACAAACTAACATCTGTTCCAGAAGAAGCTGTTTCTCTTGTACAGTACCAAGCAGCTTTTGGTGGCATTCTTGTGCCTCTGGTGACCCAGGATAGAGTCCGCTGGCTGGAGGAAAATTGAGTCCTGAACTTCACATCATCTGTGATTGTTAAAGACCTGAAACTTCTCCATCACCTGAGCTTCTATTATAAGCACTTGGCTAAGATATTTGTGTGCGATATCTCAGTCCAGCTGGAGAAACCTAAAAACCAAGATGGGCTGGGAATGATAGAATATCTTTGTGTTTCTAACTCCAGTCAGCACACAGTTTTTCTAGTTCTTTAATGACAATGTCAGTCTGGAAGGTCACAGAAGGCAGGAGCAAGGGAAAGATACACAAATGTTAATTTCAAAACAAATAAAATGGATGGAGTAGCCTGACAACTGTACATTCTGAAACACACAGAAAAGACTTCTTCTATGCTTATCTGATTGAAACAGAAGTATTAACGGTTGTGTACTTTTTAACCACATCAAGGACTCTTTCCTGTGAGAATTTAGTCCAGAATTTAGGCAGAGCTACTGTCTTTTATAATAACTTAGTGAGAGATTAGAAAGTGAGAGCTAATGCTGAGATGCTTGCCTTGGTTTATGAATTAAATACTAATAATTGAAATTTTTTTTTCTCTGAATCAGCTAGCTGAGCCAGAAGGAAATGAGTCAAAATTCTTATAGCTTTTCCTTCTCTTCCTAGCTCTGTAACTTCAAGTAGGTTATTAAAGATTTCTGAGCCTCAATTTTCTAATCTGTAAAATGGGATTTCTTATTTTCGCCCATGATTGTTCAGAAAATGTATTTAAAAGTGCTTTGTAAATGACCAGATATTTAAAAATAACATTTATGTAAAAGTGGCTTAGATTGTTGAGGAAAGTTTTCACCAAGCTAGTTTCACAGCATCAAGGTGGGAACATTCTTATCTTCCTAAAATAAATATCGTAAATATGAAATTTTACCCATCTTTTGCTCAGCTAAGGAAATTTTTAGATCTTTTTTTTTTTTTTTTTTTTTTTTTTGTCATTTCTTGGGCCACTCCTGTGGCATATGGAGGTTTCCAGGCCAGGGGTCCAATCGGAGCCATAGCTGCCGGCCTATACCATAGCCACAGCAACGCGGGATCCGAACCTCATGGTTCCTAGTCAGATTCGTTAACCGCTGAGCCACAACGGGAACTCCTTAGATCTTTACTTTAAAAATATCTTAATGGTAAAATGGAAAAATAAATGAGATCCTTGGTCAGATGCTCAAAAAATGTCAAGTGTCTGACTTGAAAATTTTGAGAATTTTTGGGATGCTCTCCTCTAAAGAGAAGGCCAAGGAGCTCCCTGGAGATGCCAGGCCAGGAGGGAGTGCTTCCAGGAAATTAGAACTTTCTTTCTTCTTTGTCTTTCAAATAAAACATGAAGTGAGAGCAGCCACCCTTTAGAAGGTACCCAGTGTACATGAGTGTAGTGTGACGAGGTCTGGTTTTCATAGCTGGGCCAAAGGCGGAGGCCTCCTCCCTTGTCCCCTTTCCCTCCCTCTGTCCTTCCTTCCACTGGTATTGATCATCTACTCTGGGCAGTGCTGCTAAAGTCTGGGGACATAATAGGACAACACAATGCCATCCTCATGGAACTTACGTTCTAAGTTCTCATGAAGGACAGACATTAGGCATTCATCCTACTTGGAGAACCAATAAGTGCTCTTTTCTTTTGAAGTGTACCATTCCCGTGGATGCTGTATTGTGACTACAAAGATTGAGACTCTTTATTGGAATGAGTCAAAAATGGTCCATATCTCCTCTATCTATATTATCCCAAAGGCTGATTTTTTAGTCAGTTCTCTCGACTGTGGGAGTGGGGTCCACTGTGATGATCCATGTGTCCTCAACGATATTTATAAAGCTACCTCCACTGGCCAGCCTGAATTCATGAAGAGCTTTCATAAAATCCTCCACGTAATTGGTTTTTGTTTTGAATATTTATGGGAAAGTAAAGGGACCAGAATGGTGTAAAAAAATTGACCACCCAAAATATTTAAGTGCTTAATTAATATAATACTTATAATTACTTTCTTCCGTTAAAAACTGTCATTTCGGAATTCCCATCGTGGCGCAGTGGTTAACGAATCCGACTAGGAACCATGAGGTTGCGGGTTCGATCCCTGCCCTAGCTCAGTGGGTTAACGATCCGGCGTTGCCGTGAGCTGTGGTATAGGTTGCAGACGCAGCTCGGATCCAGCGTTGCTGTGGCTCTGGCATAGGCTGGTGGCTGCAGCTCCGATTCGACCCCTAGCCTGGGAACCTCCATATGCCGCAGGAGCGGCCCAAGAAATAGCAAAAAGACCAAAAAAAAAAATAAATAAATAAATAAATAAAAATAAAATAAAATAAAAAAATAAAAACTGTCATTTCAATGTATGGTTTAAAAACCCTACATTTGGAGTTCCCGTTGTGGTACTGTGGAAACGAATCCGACTAGGACCATGAGGTTGCAGGTTCGATCCCTGGACTTGCTCAGTGGGTTAAGGATCTGGCATTTGCTGTGGCTCTGGCGTAGGCCGGCGGCTGCAGCTCTGATTAAACCCCTAGCCTGGGAACATCCATATGCCTCGGGTGTAGCCCTAAAAAGACAAAAGACCAAAAAAATGACAAAAAAACCCTACATTTAATAAGGTACTTCCATCCTATAAATTCAGTACATGGATGTTTTGTGCTTCCTTCCATACAGGTGTAATTATGGGTTTGTATGCTTCTGAGCTCAGAAGTCCATTTTGCCTCTAGTACTTGTTAACTATTGCTGGAGAATGAATTGGAAGGGCATAGACTTTTGAGATGAGAGTGTATTTAAGGGGAGCTCAGAGTCCATATGAATAAGCAAAGGAAAAGGCTGGAGGGATACCCAGGAGGTGCTCCCGCATCGTTAACCCTGGGGAGTGGAAGTGAGGTAGGAAATAGTACCTACTCAACTTCATTTTTTAATTGCTGGGTTTACAATCTTTTTGCTTTTATGTGTGTTACTAATGATTCTTAAGAAGTCTGCCCCCCACTTCCACCACCCCTTCAATTGTAGCAGGTTTCCACCTTCACCTTTCTCATGTCACTAACTCTTGCCTCCAGCAGGCTCTCTGTGGCTTCAACCCTGAGCTCTCTACGATGCCTCCCGAGCCTGTCTCTTTAAGCCTTTCTTCCTCCCCACCCCCACCCACACCCCAGCCCCACCAACATTTACACCGGATACTTCTATCCAGATAACCCACGTTACCCTACGTAAGATGTACCCTGAGCTCATCATTCCTTCAGCCAGAACTTGGCTTACCTTCCGTACTTATTATTTTTGCTAAAAGTGTCACCATCTTTTTACTCGCCTGGATTTGAAACAAGCATTTTCCAGGTGGTAGTACCTGTGGGTTGCCCTGGTCAGCTCATCCAAAACCAGGTAACCTCGGTCCAATTCTGTTGCATTTCCCAGGAAACTCATTCTGAGTTTCCAGCGCTCACCACCGGTTTTCCTCTGCTCTTCTCTCTCCCTCACTGGCCAGTCCACTCTCTGCTCCACAGCCCATGACTCATCCCCTGCTCATGGTTTGAACATTTCAACCACCCCTCTTCCTGGTCTTCAGGTCAGAAACTTTCAGTGACCTTCCATTATCTGCCAGATTTCTAACTTTTTAACCTGACATTCAGGTTTTTTAGGATAAGACCGTAGCTGTCATTTCATCCATTCTTTTCTTTCCCTCTCTCTTCTCCTTCACAAAGGACTATTACATATTGTGAAAGCCTCTGTATTCAGTGCTGGGAATTAGTAATGAGCAAGACAAACTCCACCCCTACCTTTCTAGAGTGTGCAGATCAAAGAGAGAGAGACAGATAAGCGATTCCGGTCAAGTGTGATAAGTGCTCTGAAAGGGAAGTGTGGGGGCAAACAGACGATGCACAGGGAACCCCAACTGACTGAGTAGGGTGGTTTCTCTGATGAAACAGCACCTAAGAGTAAGCGTGTGAAAATGAATCAGCAGAAGAAAGGGCTTGGTCTAATTTGCCATTGGAAGGTGTGCTCTGGTTGTATCGTAGAGAAATAATTGAGCGAGTCAAAGTTCAGTGTCTGTCAGAAGTCTTTGGAGGGCTTGTTAGAACATCCTTTGCTGGATCCCTCCCCCAAGTAGATCTGAGGGCAGCCTAAGAATCTGGATTTTTAACAAGCTCCCAGGGGATGCTGGAGTCCTCATCCTGAGACCACAAATTGAGAACCATTGCTCGGAGGGAAGACAAGGGGCCACACTGGAGGCTGTCTCTTAGCGGAGGTGAGCCATGGCAGGTGACGTGGACCACAGGAGAGGTGGAGTGATGGAGAGAAGGGCAGAAGTCTTGAGAGCTCCATAGGAGTGAAACCAGCCCAGATTAGGCAGTCGATGGGACGTGGAGGTGACAGGAGTAAGGAGTCCAGACAGTGCCTGATTTCCAGCGTCAGCCCCTGGGTGGATGGATGCTGCATTTGTTTGTTGGCCATGCCCAAGGCATGTGGAAGTTCCTGGGCCAGGGATCAAACCTGCACCACAGGGGTGACAATGCTGGATCTTTAACCATTAGGCCCCCAGGGAATTCCCTGGATGCTGCTTAAAATGCTGAGACGAGATGAATTCTTCTCCAGGAGGAGAAGCACAGCTAGGGTGGAAGGTGTTGAGTTCAGTTTGGGCTAAAATATGATGCTTCAGTTCAAGATACAGGCTCTGATCTCATATTTTCTGGATTTGAACCTCCAGCTCTGTCCCTTTCCACCCTGGGAACCTCAAACGAGTTTCTTCATCCTCCTATGCTCTAGTTTCCTCATTTTAACTTCCGTATAAAATAGCACCCACTTCTTAGAATTGTGATGAGGACTGAATGATATACTGTACAAAAAATGAAACAGCTTCTGGCATATTTTAGCTGTTATGAGTAATTTCCTTCATCTACACTGGCTTTTTCCAAACTGATTTCGTTTTCCTGAAAGCTATGCCTCCCACGCTTTGCTCTCTTTGTCACTTTGCTTATTCTGGCTCCTCTGGCTAGAATTTCTCTCTCTCATTCCTATCCATCTCTGCATGTCCAATCCATACATCTACTCAGGATCCAGATCAAATGCCATTTCTTTCATGAAGCCTTCTCGATTTCCTTCTGGCCCAGTGATCCCTGTCTTTTCAACTCCCACTGCCCTTCATTTATAATCCCATTTTAGAACAAAGTGTTTGCAACTTTCTGTTCTGATGTCTTTGATATGTGCCTCACATGGGCAATGATGGTCTTTTTTAACAGTATTTATTTATTTATTTATCATTTGTTTGTTTGTTTGTTTGTTTTTAATGGCCAGGGATTGAATCCCAGCCCCAACGCTAGATCCTTTAACCCACTGCACCGGGCTAGGGGTCAAACCTCTGTGCCTCCACAGTGACCCAAGTGCTACAGTCAGATTCTTAACCCACTGAGCCACCGTGGGAACTCCTGCAATGATGGGTCTTATCTCTATGACTTCCGTTTTTACACTAGTGCAATTCTTGAGAGAATTCTGAAGTTAGATTGTAAATATTATAGGCAGCCACTGGTTTTAATTTCTACATACATCTGGATTTGGAATTGGGGATTCTGTTGTGATTTCTTTGTGTTTAATAAATCACACTTGCATCCATAGAGACATGGGTTGATGTGTAGTTTATTAATTCAGTGGTAATTAATTATGTCAACAAATATTGTTTCCTGCTCCTTGGGGAAAATTATTCAGTGGTAAATGAAAATACTTGAAATCAGTACCGCTTTCAAGAAAGCCAAAGGAGGAGTTCCTGTCGTGGCGCAGTAGAAACAAACCTGACTGGTAAACATAAGGTTCGGATTCAATCCCTGGCCTTGCTCAGTGGGTTAAGGATCCAGCGTTTCTGTGATGTAGGCTGCAGACACGGCTCAGATCCCACGTTTCTGTGGCTGTGGTGTAGGCAGGCAGGTGTAGGCGGGCAGCTGTAGCTCCGATTAGACCCCTAGCTTGGGACCCTCCATATGCGGCAGGTTCGGCCCAAAAAAAAAAAGCCGAAAGAAAATACACATTTAAAAAGCTGAGTAGGGTTAGCTCCTTTTTTACGTGTGCACGCGGGGTGCGCGCACGCGCACACAGGAATTCTTCTCAATAATTCTTAACACTCAGCTCTGTTTTTATTTCTTGCCTCAGTAGCATTTCAACATGTGGAATAAGGTCTCATTGAAAAAGTTTGTTCTTACCATCTCTGTTTCATTTTTACCAACTAATCTGTTCCAGAATGTTTTTATTACAAAACAAGCTGGAATAAATCCAGAGCATTTACCAAGAAATAGTCCTTGATCGTTTTTTCCCCCCTGAGGAGGGTATAAGTAGATTACAGCACTAAAAACAGGAAATCCTTTGAAAATTGCTGAAAATCAGTATGGGAAAATAATAACATAAAATATTTCCTTCATATACTCTTTTAAATTTTTTTCTGAAGAGTATGCTTTAGGGAAGAAAATAATAAAACTATAATTCTTCCTTTAGAATGATAAACTTGAATAAATGCAAACTTCTTCCTTGTGGTAAAAGGGAAGATAGGGCATAAAATGATACAATTTATGATTAAGGAAAGCTTTTCCCTGTTAGATTTGTGCCATGTTAGGTATTGATAATATACAGAAGCCTGACCTTGCTGCTACACACACCTGTTGGTCTGTGAACATGACCCCTAGCATGTACTTTCGGATGGAAGCTCTTCAGATCGTCATTTAACTCAGGAGGGTGCTCTGCAGAATGGGCATCTGTTCTTTTTTATGCTTTTATAGACGCCTGCTCTCTCTAATAAATGTCTAATTAGTGGTAGACTTTAACGAGAGCAATCTAATTCTTATACTCAATATTAAGTAATTCACCTTTTGCAATCATAATTGGCAGGAGATAGCGCATTTTCTGGGGGCTGGGTGAAGATGAGCTTTAGGGTTCTACAATACCCTAACCCGTATTACTTACTGCCTGTGGGCTAATTATTAACGGTACGATAAAAATAAGTACTGGTGTGCCCATGAAATTCCAGTTCATCCTTTAGAGTATCATTTATTAAGAGTTTTCTAGGAGTTCCCTTGGTGGCGCAGTGATTAACGAATCTGACTAGGAACCATGAGGTTGTGGGTTTGATCCCAGGCCTCGATCAGTGGGTTAAGGATCTGGCGTTGCGGTGAGCTGTGGTGTAGGTTGCAGATGCGGCTCGGATGTGGCATTGCTATGGCTCTGGCGTAGGCCGGCGGCTATAGCTCCAATTCCGACCCCTACCCTGGGAACCTCCATGTGCCGTGGGTGCGACCCTAGAAAAGACCAAAAAAAAAAAAAAAAAGAGTTTTCTATAGGATACAAACAACATTACCTGGAATAATGAATTCTAGAAGCAAACCTATGCTAAGCTAAACAAAATCTAGCAAGTTTCTCCACTGCAGGAATTCTCAGGGCCTTGAATACCTTCATATAAATGACTAAGCTTCACAAGGAGGATATAGTGCTCAACATTTTCTAAGTTTAGTTTATCCTGGGAACTTCCCCTTGCAAAAGCAAACTGGCTGATGTTCAGAGAGTATGTATTGGAAGTGAAGTGTTCCTGAAGTCAAGCTCCGGTGCTAGAAGCTGGATATTTGGACTCTCTCTGCTTCCCCTGGACCGTCCTCTCTCCCTGGTAAATGGAGAGAATCATACTGGTTGTTAAATACTCCAGAGGTCTGCTGGGCCAACTGGGTTTACACGAGTTGTTATAATAAACATAAGATATAGCATTATTTTTCAGTGGTGCACCTCACACCGAATCCCTTTTTATCCACTCATTGTACAAGCGTAGTGCTGATGTTATAATCTATAAACTTTGCAGATAAAAGATCAGATTTTCCCTCACATCCTGAAGGAAGTGCAGTGGCAGACATTACGTGTGCAGCTTCTTGGATTGGCAATTCCTTCCCAAGGTCAGCTCAGAAGGCTGCTTTTGTCTAAGAAAGGAAAGACTCTAAAAAATACCTCCAGATACACAGTCTCTCAACCTTTAAAAAACTGCCTATTAGTCAGATATGAACACTTCTCATAATTTGGGACATTTCATTAAAATATCATTTAAACACTTAATGACTCAAGAGTAGAGAAAATGATGTGGGCGTTATTACAGAAAGCAGGCTTAAAATCTCCCTCATGTGAATTTCAAGAAGCTGAAAACAGCCCCCTTTACACTTGAATATCCCGCCTCAGGCAGCTGAGTAAATTTAGGAGTGGAGAAGTGATTGACTGAGGGTTTGAAAACTTTTCAGTGTCCCAGAACAATGAGATGCAAGGGTGTACATATTTATAAAAATAAACTTTGAAAGATGTGAATTAAAAATACCTTTCTATTTAGGTTTTAAATTGTGGTAGAATATACAAACCATACAATCTACCATTTTAACATTTGTGTGTGCGTGTGTGTGTGTGTGTGTGTGTGTGTGTGTGTCTTTTCTAGGTCCACACCCACTGCATATGGAGGTTCCCAGGCTAGGGTCTAATCGGAGCTCTAGCCACAGGCCTACTCCAGAGCAACAGCCACGACAGATCTGAGCCATTTCTGTGTAGCTGTTTCTACACCACAGCTCATGACAATGCTGGATCCTTAACCCACTGAGCAAGGCCAGGGATCGAACCCTAAACCTCATAGTTCCTAGTCGGATTCGTTAACCACTGAGCCACGACAGGAACTCCTCCATTTTAACAATTTTAAAATGCATGGTTCAGTGGCATAAACTACACATACATCGTTGTGCAACTATCACCACAATCCAGTTTCTGAATTTTTTATCACCCCAATGGAAATCTCTTACCATTACACAGTCACTCTCTGTTCCCACTTCCACAAGCTCCAGGCAACCACTAGACTTCTTTCTGTCTCCTTGGATTTGCTTATTCTGAATATTTCAAATAGGTGTAATTATATACAATATGTGGCCTTTTTGCCTAGCTTTTTTCACTTAGCGTAATGTTTCCAAGATTCATCCACCCGTGACGTAGCATCTCCAATGCTTCATTGCTTTTTATGGCTAAATAGTTTCTCTTGTCATCATCCACTGCTGGACATTTGGGCTGCTTCCACCTTTTGGCTATTGTTAAGTAGTGCTGCTATGAACAATATACACAGTTTTGTTGGAACACGTATTTTCAATTCTTTTGCATTGATGTAGTAGAATTGCTGAGTCATAGGTTAGTTCTAACTTAACTTGTGAAGGAATCATCAAACTCTTTTGCATGGAGGAGGCACCATTGTACATTCGCATCAGTAAAGCATCAGGTTACCAATTTCTTCACATCAATGATGACACTTGTTATTTTCCATTTTTAAAAATAACCATCCTGGCAGTACATGTGTAATGGTGTCTTGCTGGGGATTTGATTTGCATTTCCCTAATGACTAGCAACAATGAGCCTTTTTTTTTTTTTTTTTTTTGCTCTGCCCGTGGCATATGGAAGTTCCCCCAGCCAGGGATCAAACCTGTGCCGTAGCTACCTGAGCCACTGCAGTGACAATGCAGGATCCTTAACCCACTGTGCCACAAGGGAACTCCATGAACATCTTTTCATAAGCTTGCTGGCCACTTGCATATGTTATATGGAGAAATGTCTGTTCAAATCCTTGGCCAATGATTAAATTGGGTTAGTTGTTTTTTTGTTGTTGTTGAGTCCACTTGGTTTTTAAAAGAGGGAAATTTATGGCCAATTGTTTCTGGATACTGTCAGAGGTGGAATAGTTCCTAAGATCTTCATGTCTTAATCGCCTAAACCTATGAGTTTGTTACTTTATACAGAGAAAGGGATTTTGCAGAAGTGATGAAGTGAAGGATTTGAGATAGGATGATTATCTTGGATAATCTAGATAGGCCCAGTGTAAAGAAATGGGTCCTTATAAGAGGGAGATTGGAGTGGGAAGAGGAGACGTTACAGTGGAAGCAGAGGTGGGAGTGATACCCCTTAAAGAAAATGCAGGAAGAGGCCACAAGTGGGGGGGGGCATCTAGAAGCTAGAAAAGGCAGAAAAGCAGATTCTCCCTTAGTTTCCACAAAAAGATATGGCTCCTGCCAACATCTAGATTTTAATCCCATAAAACTAATTTCTAGCCTCTGACCTTTAGAACATAAGATTCTTTTTTTTTTTTTTTTTTTTTTTTTTTTTTTTTTTTTTTTTTTTTTTTTTGCTATTTCTTTGGGCCGTTTCTGCGACATATGGAGGTTCCCAGGCCAGGGGTCGAATCGGAGCTGTAGCTGCCGGCCTACGCCAGAGCCACAGCAACTCGCGATCAGAGCCGCATCTGCAACCTACACCACAGCTCACGGCAACGCCGGATCGTTAACCCACTGAGCAAGGGCAGGGACCGAACCCGCAACCTCATGGTTCCTAGTCGGATTCGTTAACCACTGCGCCACGATGGGAACTCCTAGAACCATAAGATTCTAAATGTGTCTTGTTTTGAGCCACTGATTTTGTGGTAATGTGTTAAAACAGCAACAGGAAACTAATACAGATCCAGTATTTTTGAAGACAGGAGATCCATTTTAAGAGTATAATTTAAAATGTAAAGCTTTTTGCAAAGAGGTGAGAATGATTTCAATAGGCTGCACCCCAAGGCAAATACGTTCTAACTCCACCGCCAGTGAACCTATGATTATCCTGACCTGCAGACCGCTCTATGAGCTATTCTAGCAGGAATGTATTACTTAGGTGCAGTAGCTTTAATAGGCATATATATTTGTGGAGAAACAGTTGCTAGGAGGAGGGAAACCCATGAAGATAAGACTTCTAAATTTTCTTGTAAAATCTACTTGATGCTCAGCAGAGGTCAGTAATGGAGCATGGCAGAAAAAAGGAAATGAAAACTGTACATATGAAGAATTTGGGTACCTATTAAAATGTTTAAACTCTTACATTTAGAATGGATAAGCAATATTCCTTACTGTACAGCACAGGGAACTATAATCTCTTGGGAGAGAACATGATGGAAGGTAGTATGAGAAAATGAATGTATATGTATGTATGCCTATGCCACTTTGCTGTACAGCAGAAACTGGTGCAACATTGTAAATTATTATATATATTATGAATGTGCATACCTTTGTTTTGCTTTATTTTTGTTTTGAAAGGGGATTCATCTCTATGGAAGCCTAATCTACCTTCAATAAAATGCACCCCTTTGTTTTGCTTTATTTTTGTTTTGAAAGGGGATTCATCTCTATGGAAGCCTAATCTACCTTCAATAAAATGCACCCTTTTAAAAAAAACTTGTTTTTTTTTTATTATTATTAAAGTATAGTTGCTTTACAATATTTCTTCAAGTTCTGTTATGCAGCAAAGTGACCCAGTCCCACATGGTTCCCCGTGCTGTACACTAGGGCTCCACTGCTCATCCATTCCAAATATAATAGTTTACATCAAAAAAAACTCTCAAAATGCCCATCTACCCCCAAATCCTCAGTGAAATGGATAGTGATTTTTTGATAGGAATAATTTCCTCTGAATTCTTACTTCATGATTCCCCTCCCCTTCCCCCCTGGGGACCCCAAGTCAGCTCTCCTTGACCATCATCTGTTTCTGTTATTTTATTTTATAATGACTTTTATTTTTTCCATTAGAGCTGGTTTACAGTGTTCTGTCAATTTTCTACTATACAGCAGGGTAACCCAGTTACACATACATGTATACATTCTTTTTTCTCACATTATTATGCTCCGTTGTAAGTGACTAGATACAGTTCCCAGTGCTATACAGCAGGATCTCATTGCTTATCCATTCCAAAGAAAAATCTGGAATGCTTCACAAATTTGCGTGTCATCCTTGCCCAGGGGCCCTGCTAATCTTCTGTGTATTGTTCCGATTTTAGTATGTGTGCTGCCGAAGCAAGCACTGTTTCTGTTTTTTTAGATAGAATCATCTATTCCATTTATTAGACTCCACAAATAAGTGAAATGCACCCTTTTTCAGCTAGTGCTTCAGCAGGTTTTGACAAATGTGTGTACTCAGGAAACTGCCACTGCCATCAAGATATAGAACATTTTCATCACCCCCCAAGTTCACTTGGGCCTCGCCTCAGTTATCCCATGCACCACCCACTCCACAGCCCAGGCCACCACTGCCCTGCTTGCCAGCCAAGAGATCAGATTTATTCTTTCTAAAGTTCACGCAGATGCAATTGTACTTCATCTTCAATTTTATATATTAAATAATGCTTTAAATATGATAGGAGTCCCATCCATTGAATTATGACAAAAATCCTCAGTGAAATGGATGGTGATTTTTTGATAGGAATAATTTCCTCTGAATTCTTACTTCATGATTCTGTTAAATTGTTTTTTTTTTTAACTAAATGTATTTTTCTTGGTAAAATAGCTCTCTTACTCTAAAGCAGTATTTTCTTTTCCATAAGTACAGTAACTCTGTAAAAGTTCTATTACTGTTTTAAGGGTTTGATGTTTGCCTTCTCATTTTTGGTTTCTGATGAGGAAATCACTTGGTTACTTTAGAATCCGGGTTGGTACTTCTTTTCCAAGCAAGCAGTCAGGATTGTTTATAGAACAGGTGTGGATGAACGTTAAGTAGGACATTTTGGCAGGATTCCCAGATAGGGTATATGAAAAAGATTTTTAAACAAGTCCTGACCTCTCCCAAGAGATGTTGCTTCAAAGAGAAGAAAACTACTCTAGTATGGGGTCAGGTATAGGGTTATATGGCCTATCTGACATGAATGACATTAATGAAGAGGTAGAATTTTAAAATGTGCGCACCTCATGTTTGCAAATATTCCGTCTCTACACCTTCCAGCTTTACTACATCTGGGATACTGGCTGTTACTGGTTGCAGGTGTGTTTGGACAATTGATTCTGGAAAAGGAAGTTACAATGTGTGTCTCAGGTGAAGAGTCATTGTGACCGCATTCTAAATTTCCTTCTCAGCAAAGTCACACATCTTTTACCTCTAATTTGTTTGGCTCACCTTAATACACAGAAAAAAAAATATAAAAAAGTGTATCTGAACTCTTAGATCTTATGTTATTGTGTCACTGTTTGCCAAAGACTGTTATGTAGGGTTCAGGATGGAGGGTGAGCAGCTTCTCTAATCTGAGGGTCGTGAGTCCCAACACAGTTCTAGAAGGCAAACACCAAATCATGTCTAATTACAGGGCCATAGCGAAGAGCATTTTTACCTGCTCATTTAAAGAAACCCGGCTAAATCCTCTGGGCCCTCATTGAGCATCAAAGACTTTTTCAGGAAAATGACAGTTCTCAGAAGTAATCTGAAAATTCCAGCTTCCAAGAAAATGACCATTTCCAACATTAACTGTCAAAACTACTGAAGTTGAGACAAACAAACGAAAATGGAAACAGCAGTTGAAATAGACCACTACTGAGACCCATGGGTGACAGAGGTGTGAAGTAAAAAGTTGGCAGTGCTCAAGTAGGTTGCTCTGAATAAAGGCAGTGTGAGGTGAGATCTACACCTGCAGCCTGAAGTCATCCGGGTGAGGGGCTGGGTACAGAGTCCCCATTCCCCCAGCAGTGTGTGTTGTCAGATCAAACCTCTGGGGAAACTCTGTGTGTGTGTGTGTGTGTGTGTGTGTGTGTGTGTACTCGCACACACAGCCCATGAAAACTTCTCTTTGGGATAATTTCGTGCTTTGGATTCTCTTTCTGACGTGTATTCTCTGTCAGCCAACCTGGCTGGGGAGTGGATGAACCAAACTTTCTCTTCTCTTTGGAAGCTGGGTGCTCCAGGTAGAAATGGCTCAATGGAATGGGGAGGAGCTTGCTGTGGCTAAAAGGAGAGGGAAAAACCTTCCAGGCTATAGAGTCTCCCCACATGGCAGCGCTTCCATTTCCACTGCTTTAAATTTTCCGTAAGAACTCTGTGGCCCTCAATACCACTGTCTTTCTATGCACATCGTGTGGGGACCGTCACTTTGTCCCCCAGATCCAGGCGCTCAGTGGGGATTTCTTAGCATCATACATTAGTGACACCACAACTGGGTTTGTCAACTTTGTTTATTAAGGATCTGTTAACGTTTAGATAAAAGACATTCACTACTGAAAAGAATTTTTGAAGAATGTGAATAAAATGGATTAAACACCTGGATTTAAATCCTGATTCTACCACTGTCTAGCATGTGGCCTTAGGTGGTTTAACTCGCCTAACCTTCACATTACCTGTCTGTAGAATAAAAGTAACAATAGGGTCATTATGAGGGTAAGAGTGGACAATGAACGTGAAACTTTTACTACAATGCCTGACATGCAGTCAGCACTCAGAATGCAATGGTAGATGTTAATACCATTGTTATTATTTCAGCTCTAAACATTTAGGAAGTCACCAGAATGGACTTAAGCTTTCTGAGGTCATAGTGATCCTCAGGTGAAGCATTCGCACAGAGCAGAGTCTGGTCTTCAGTGCATCCCCAGGACCAATTGTGGTGTATAGGGCCTGGGTCCTTGTGGCATCACTGTTGTGAAGAAAGTGGACTTATGGACACCGGGCAGCAGAGGGTGGGAGGCAAGAAATACTTTTTCACTAAATGGTGGGCTTTGGGGTAACATAATGGCATAGTCTGCTTTTGATATGTCTTTTTTAATGTATGAAGCTGGGTGATCAGGTATTATAGAAAAATATTCCAGCAGCCTGAAGGAACTAAAAAAGCTATAGAGAAATCATTAAAAGAATGTATCTTAGTTTCCTGAATTATATTTAATGTAAACTGATGTAGTTCAGAACATGATTTACAAGTACAATAACAGCTGCCGTATTTCACACTTTACTTATATTTTTATCATCATTCTCATGATTCATTGTGAGGCAATGCTGTAAGTATGAAGATGCTGTTAAAAATCTGAAGCATGGAAGCGGCAGCATCTGGATTAGGATCCCTATCTGTAGACCTTAAAACTCAGGCACTTTTCACTCTACCATACCATTGGTTTCTCAGAAAATGTCAAAACTCCAGAGCATGGGAGCCCTGGCCCTGGGGACAGATGAGTTACTGTGACCATGTTAAGTTGTCCCAGTAACTCTGGCACTGGGATTCTGGAAGGGCTTTGTTGTCATTTTCGGCTGAGACCCCCAACACATAATAAATGTTTCCACTAAAAGTCACTCGAAATGATGATCATCTTCAGAGTATCTAGAAAATGAATGAGAAGAACATCACCAGCAAAGAAACTCTAGACCCAGGTCAAAAGGCATTTACTACAGACCAAATAAGCAGACATGGCTACTCCTGAAATTATGATTAACAATGAAATAAATTGGTAAAGAGCTTCCTGAAGGTCACTGTGGATCATTTGCAGATATAAAGGCAAAAACGTATTGCAAATAGTAATAAAAGTCCTAATGTAACATAGACGGTGGAGCTTTGTGTTCAAAATAATGTTTCATAAATATTTTTTCATTATATGAGTTACATTTGTCCACAGCGTTTTGGGTTTTTTCTTTCTTTAAAATATTCCAAGTTAAAGCATTGGCCTGAAGAGCCCCTTTCCTGAAGAAGCAGGTTCCTGGGCTTGCGTGTCCCCAGAATTTGGTCAGGTTCAATGGGATGCGGGTACGTGAAACAGGGGTCCATCCTCCATAGGCTGTGCTGCCTAGAACTTGGGGAGGGGGCGCTGATCCAAGAAGTAGGTTCATGGGGAAGACTTACAAATAAAAACCAAGAAGACTCTCCAACCAAATTATTTGTTGGAGAGAAAGAGAAAAGGGAATGAATCAGGGTGTAAAGCAAAGGTACAGAGTCCCAGGAAGATGGGCGAGAGCCAGTGGATGCTGAGTAGTGGCCAGTTGGGGGAGCCTGAGGAATCACCTGAACTCAAAGAGGCACCTGCAGCCTTGTTTGGAGGAATGTAAGCTCCAGGCCCTGGTGGTCAGAAGAGAGGTGCCAACGACCTGAACAGCAGGGAGGGTTTCTGGGAGCTCTTGCTGGACAGCTGACCCCCAACAAGGCCACAGCAATTGATTAGTTCTCACGATTCTGCTAGTTTGCAATCTGCCTGGTTCTTTCGCTGATTGCAGATGGCTCATCAGGGGCCTCACCCACAAGTCTGGCAGTTGGTGCTCTCTGTTGACTGAGGCAGCTCGGCTCTCCTCCATGTGGTCTCTCAGCCCCCAGGAGGCCACACCAGCTTCTTCAGAATATACTGGCTTCAGGCTTCCAAGAGAGCAAGTGCAGAATCTGCAAAATCTTTCCAGTATTAGGCTTTGAATTGGATAGGATGTACCTTCCCTTGTGCTCTATGGGTCAAAGACACAGAGTCCAGACTCGAGGAGGGTGGAGAAATTACCTCTACCTTTAGATGGGAAGAGAAGCAGCACATTGAAGAGGACCATGGATGCTTAATACATGGAGCCTTTGTTTTCATGTGGCTCAGTTCTTTGGGGATTTACATTATGTCACATAGATAATCCTGATTTTTTCTTATTTTCTTGATATTATATTAGCCCTTTCAAAAATTATTCAATAAGCTTTTATTACATACCTATTATATTCCGCATTGTGCTAGATGCTGGGGATATGATGGTGATTAAGACCAGCCAATTTTTTGTTCCTGTCTTCAAGGAATTTTCTCTTTCTTACCTAGAAAATGAGAAGAACAGTATCTGGATGAGGTAGGAAGGGAGAGAATGACAGCAAGACAGAGCATGGGAGGAAGGAGGGCTGTAGAAAGCCCATGATGTGGGAAGGTAGATTGGAAGGGAAGTAGGATTACACCATTGGATTTTCCCCAAAACTACCTGTAAGGGAGAAGTTGATTCTTGCAGACTTGAACTTAAGTTTTCTTTTTTCAGGAATAATCTGACTTCCAAGAAAAGAAAGGTCAGTGCTGGGAGTCTTTGGTTCTAGTGGGAAGCAGTTTTAATGTTCTGAAAGACCTCCTAGAGACAGGAAATGTCCAGTGATGACCCAGAACTACAGGAAGCCCAACAGGGGTCATCCATGCCATCTGCCAAGCTCAGCGGCAGCATCAAGCCTGTCCATTTAGACAACTGTGCTCCAAGCCCACCTGGAGGGATCTTCCATGTGCATGCGGCCATGGTGGCTCCTGAGCCTGGTGGGAGGGAAGAGCCTCCTGCACTGGCAAGTCTCATTGCTGCAGACGTGTCATCTGTCACTTGTCTGGCCCACAGTTGCCCACCCCCTCCCCCACATATGCCATCATGGGAGGAAAAACAGACAACAGAGTCAGCTCTGTTCACCCCTTTGTTTAGCAGAGATGGCTGGCAAGGTGCCAGCCACCCAACTACAAACAACCAGGACTGAAAACAAGCAAAATCTCATAGTCTCTCCAATCTCCTGCCTTATGTTGTGAATAGAAGTCTTGGGAAAAGTACTGTCAGCTGGCACAATTGGGTTTATTACCTTTTAAAAATAAGACTAAAACTCTGATTAGAACAATTTACATAACCTTCTGTTTCCGTAACACTCAGTTGTGAAAATCTGCCAGTGTAGTGGACTTCCTTTGTGAATACTTGAGGTCTTTTCCTGAGACAGATGGAGAGCAGGGGCTCAGATGATCCATTTTACTGAGTTCTGTCAGGAGAGATGCGGTACATCTCTTGATCTCCACGTGCTCTCATGTACCTGCTCTGCTATCAGGATGGTCCTAAGTGGGTCCCCATCTTCTATGAAATAGCAACTGCATTTTCCACAGCCTTTTAGAACATCTGCCAGTGCTGCCCAACCAATCCTGGCGTAATTAGCCCTATCCTAATGTAAATGTTTAATAGAGGCATGGGATTCTCCTCTGATTACTTTGCTGCTGCAGAGAAACAGGACCTAATTTAACATTAAGCCTGTAATTAGTGAGTAGGGCTCCTCTGCTAGGGCAAACTCAATCTCTTGCATTTTGATAATGACTTGTATTCAGAATTGAAATTAAACCCAGCTGGAAAATCATAACTTTACATTAGGGTAGCGCCCTGAGTCCATCTCATGTAAAGTATTTATAGATAGTAAATCTAAATCATCAGGTACTACAGCTGACTTTACTGGGGGAGCTGTCATTTTTGTTTTTTTGTTTACCCTGGGTCTCCCAATCCTTCGATCTTATTTATTTGTATTTGTTGGTTGGTCAGTTGGTTGGTTTATTTAAATGATGTTGGGGATGAGAATGGATCTTATACAGTTGATGTAGTTCATGTATTTAAGAGAGTAATGGTATAAATAATACACAAAGGCACTGATGTTCCTCTTCACTGGACTCCTCCATGTAGAACAAAAAGACCCTTCTTCCGCTTTCGGGAAGCAGCTTTGGCCAGATAAGCGTCTCCAAGTCCTTGGCCGTTAATTCCTAGGCATTGCTCTGAGGGCTTTTGTTGATGACCAGGGAACTCTCCTCTGTTGTATCTGCGGCTGCAGCCAAGGGCTGAGCAGGAGCTGCTGTGTCCTGTTCTGTGGTTCCTGGGAAGGACAAACCTGGAGCACTGTGGGTGAGCGAGATCATTGTAGACACGAGATCAAGGTGCTGAGAGATCAGAGTGTGTAAGCCACAATTTCCAAGAATTAAGCCAGGAGGAAGTTTTAATCATCACAGAAGAATGATAGTGATCCACAGAAAAATGTAGGGTAAAATGATCTGGGGATCCATCCGTGACAGTAAAAATGAGGACTTACAGGCGGTATTATTTTACCACATGATCCTCAAAGCCAGAAAGTTTTGGAGAAAAGGGAGGGAGGATAATCTAAAAGTAGAAAGGAGGAAAAAGAAAGATATCTACCCCAGCTTTCAGCGGGACAGTATAAGGACGGTGGGAGAAGAGGAACCATTTTTTTTGAGAGGATTGCAGGGAATGGCATCTCTGGGGAGAGCCAGGGTTTTGTTCTACAAAGAAGCTGAAAGGAACACTTGGGGACAAGCCTGAAAATATGGAGGATCTTACTGATGATTGGTGGTGAGTTCTGAAGGGCACAGTGGATGCAGTTCTGGAATTAGAGATGGAGACAAGGAGAGGAGGAGAAAGAGAAGGGACATTGCATAGTCTCATGGGGATGGGGGGTTGATGAAGGATGGCTGCGGTCCAGGGCTTCCAGTCGTGACCGACAAGGAGGCAAAAAAGGCATAATGACATTACTTCCTTGGCTAATCAAAGAACAGTGTGGTGGTTGGGGGGTAGAAAAGTACGCATTTCAGGATTTCAGGAGCTTCTCCTTCATCCCTGAGGCATTAGGACAGTTAAACTGCTAAAATTCACTTTGTATGGTATTCTCGTACTGCAAACAAAAATTCCATCTTTCACTGTTAAAATGCTTTATTTGAAGATACTGTATTTTGAACTCATCTGCTCTTTTGCAGGAGGGATTCAAACATATGGGGTAAAGAGAGATGCAGCTTATCCAAGAATACAAGGAATGTAAAGAATCGGGTGGGGAGTTTTAAGTGTGATACATTTTAAAACAGTTGACTTTTGAGCAATGAGGTAGCTAGGGACACTGATTCTAGGCACAGTCAAAAGTCTGTGTATAATTTATAGTTACCCCAGAATTCACAGTTTTTCTGTATCTGCAGTTCCTCCATATCCTCAGTTTACCATTCCTGGACTAAACTAACCATGGGTTGGATAGTACTACAGTATTTACTATTCTAAAAAAATCTTCTTGTAGGAGTTCCCTTTGTGGCTCAGTGGGTTAAGAACCTGACATAGTATCCGTGAAGATGCAGGTTCCATCCCTGGCCTTGCTTATGCTCAGTGCGTTAAGGATCTGGTGTTGCTGCAAGCTGCAGTGTAGGTTGAAGATGCAGCTCGGGTCTGGTTTTGCTGTGGCTGTGATGAAGGCCTGCAGCTGCAGCTCCAATTTGACCCCTAGCCCAGGAACTTCCATATGGCACAAGTGCAGCCCCCCCAAAAAAAAAAATTCACTTGTGGAGTTCCTGTTATGTCTCAGTGGTTAACGAATCCGACTAGGAACTATGAGGTTGTGGGGTTTGATCCATGGCCTTGCTCAGTGGGTTAAGGATCTAGCATTGCCATGAGCTGTGGTGTAGGTGGCAGACATGGCTTAGATCTGGAGTTGCTGTGGCTCTGGCATAGGCCGGTGGCTACAGCTCCATTTAGACCCCTAGCCTGGGAACCTCCATGTGCCTGGAAAAGGCAAAAGGACCAAAAAAAAAAAAAATTCCATTTGTATGGAGATCCATACTGTTCAAATCCAGGGTTAATTATAACAGCTTTATAATTCACATACTGGAAGATTCATCCATTTAAAATGTTAGTATATGTAATACTTAGCACAATACTTAGTATATTAAATAGTTGTGCAATGATCACCACTACCTAGTATTAGTGCATTTCCATCATCCTTCTCCCCCCAAAAAGCCCTCATATATGCCAACATTTAATATCCTCCCAACTGCTGCCAACCATGAAACTTTTGTCTCTACGGACTTTCCTTCCTATTCAAGATAGGTGGCCTTTTGTGACTGGTTTCTTTCATTTAGCATAATATTTTCAAGGCAGATCCATGTTGTAACTTCATTCCTTTTTATGACTAAATAATATACCATTGCATGGATAGACCGTATCTTGTTTATCCATTCATCCGTTGATGAATATTTGGGTTGCTTCCTCCTTTTTTGGCTATTGTGGGTAGTGCTACTATGAACATCCATATATAAATTTCTGTTTGAACATTGTTTTTAATTCTTTTGCTTTATATATGTAGCAATAGAATTGCTGGGTCATATAATATTTTTATACATAGCTTCTTAAGGATCCACCAAACTGCTTTCCAAAGTGTCTGCATCATTTTGCATTCCCACCAGAGCTGTATTAAGGTTCTATCTCGCCACATGCTTTCTAACACTTGTTATTGTCTGTTGTTTATTTTTGTCATTCAAGTAGGTGTGAAGTGATAGCCTCCTGCGGTTTTGCTTTGCATTTCCCTGATGATGAATGATGTTGAACATTCTTCTCTGTGTGCTTATTGGCTATTTGTACATCTTTATCAGAGAAATGCCTTTAAAGTCTTTGTCCATTTTTTAATTGGATATTTGTGTTTTTACTGCTGAGTGGTAGAGTTGTTTATATATCACAGAAACTAGACCTTTATCAGAGATTTGATTTATTTTCTCCCATTCCATGACTTGTTTTTTTTTTTTTACAGTCCTACCCATGACGTATGGAAGTTCCAAGGCTAGGGGTCAAATCAGAGTTACAGCTGCTGGCCTACGCCACAGCCACAGCAACACAGGATCTGAGCTTTGTCTGTTCCATGAGCCACAGCTTGGCAACCCCAGATCCTTAACCCCGAGTGAGGCCAGGGATAGAACCCCCATCCTCAGGAACACTATATTGGGTTCTCAACTCACTGAGCCACAACGGGTTCTCCTATATTTCTACTTTGTTGATATGTTTTAAATTACTGTATGTTCTTATGAGTATTGACTCTTTTATCATTATAAGATGCCCTTTGTCTCCAGCAACAATTTTTATCTCCGTGTCTGTATTATGATATATAGAGTAGCTTTTGTTATTCCTACATTTAAAAAATGAAAGCTAAAATATACAGTAGTGTATGTAATATTCCAAACCCCTACTGACATGTGTCACATCGGTTCTTATATTTTTGCATCTGTTGTTTTTCATGAGATGTTTCTGTGCATTTTTGAAGAAACTGCTTCCTGGCCAGCTTTGAGTATCTCAGCTGATAAATTGGGACTCTCCGACTGTCAGAGGATTAAACTGCTTATGGAACTAATCTGTCACTAATCTGGTGTACAAAAATTCTCTTGTTGCCTCTGCGAAATACATGTATCCTGCTTGCAGGTGTAAATGTTTTGAAATTTGCATTTTATGCTTTGCCATTATTCAAATAGAAAAATTCTTGTGTGGAAAATAATAATATACTTTTATTACAGCATATAGTACATGTTTAATGATGCTCTTCAAATGAAATGAATGGATTTTGCAGATAATCTTTTTTTAATCCCCAAATTTACTTTCTTTCTAATTCAAAATTTGCATCTGTATTACATTATGATGGCTCTAAAAGAGCTTACACATTAGCCTGTGAATCAGCCTCAGAAAAGTGTGAGGTAAGGTTTTGTCCTTTTCTTTCTATCAAGCCACTGCTTTTACTTTAGGGGTACTCTAACTGGGAATTTGCACGGGAGGCATTTGTCATCATGGAAACCTCCAGGAAGACAGGCTTCCTTTAGTGCTGATATAGTTGAATGGTGCTTTTGAGTCTAGTTGTTGAATGAATACACAAATACATACAATGTCAAGAAGCTAAACATCTCAGTCAGATCAGTGGCAGAAGTAATCAATCCTATTTTATTGTCATATCATGATAAAAATCTGAATTCTGTCACTGTTTTCCACTTCCTTAAGGTCTCCCAGACTTCCACATTCTGTAGAATTTCTGTAATATGATCAAAATGCAGAGTAGTTTGTATTCAATCTATATGAAATGTTGAGGGGGGTGTGGTGCTTGGATCCAGAGGGATATAAAATTAGAGAAGTTCGATCGGAGAACTGGTACCTTGCTTCATCAGAAAAAACACGTATCAGCAGTCTCAGATTAGCATTTATTTTTAGATCAGGGTTTTGCCGCTATCAGAGTAGACCACAACTGAATAGTACTGAAAATAGACGGTTATTTAAGCAGGAAAAATAAATAGTTGTTTAATCTCATTAAAAAAGCCAATTGGGGAGTTCCTGTTGTGGCTCAGTGAGTTAAGAATCCAACTAGTATCCATGAGGATTCGGGATCGATCCCTGGCCTTGCTCAGTGGGTTGAAGGATCTGGCGTTGCCATGAGCTGAGTAGGCCAGCAGCTGCAGCTCCAATTTGATCCAATTTGAACAAAAGCAAATAAATAAGTAAAAATGAAAATAAAAAATAAAACCCAGTTTGGCTGCCAACTAGCCGTGTAACATTGGACAAATCATTCAGCTTCTTTATTTTAGTTTTTTCATCTGTATGAAGGTTAAATAAAATATGTTAAACACTTTGAACAGTGCCCGATTTATAAAATGTGCTGTATGTGTCTGCCAGTATCATTAGTAGAAATCATTTTATAAGACACAAAATATTAGAGACTTTAAGAGCAATTTATTGATCATCATGGCTAAAGCATATCCTTATATATTTCTTTTACTCAGTGGTTTGTTCATCATTAACTTAGGAAATAAATACCTTTTTTTCTTAAACTGCGAGGGTTTTGCAGAATGGGAGCATCTGGGACATTGTCACTAATTGCTCATCAGAAGGTTCATTAACATAAGTTGAAGTAATGGCTACTGCGTTATTAGTTTAAATCAACTAATGGGCAGCAAGCAACAATTTCCCCAACCTTTTCTTGTGGATGCTTTTTTCCCCCCTGTTTAGACACTTGTTTTGATTTAATTCCAGATAAATTACTGAGGATTTCTTTCTGTGCTTACATATTTTTAAAAATCTTGATAAATACTATCTCCAGCATTAGATTCAATGCTTTCTTTCTTTTTTTTTTTTGCTTTTTAGGGCTGCACCCATGACATGTGAAGGTTCCCAGGATAGGGGTCAAATCGGAGCTGCAGTGGCTAGCTTATACCGCAGCCACAACAATGCAGGATCTGAGCCACATCTGTGATCTGCACCACAGCTTACGACAACTCTGGATCCTTAACCCACTGAGCAAGGTCAGGGATCCAACCGGTATCCTCATGGATGCTAGTCAGATTTGTTAACTGCTGAGCCACCACAGGAACTCTAAGGGGAAGCATATTGGTTGGTGGACATCCAATTTCTGTTACAATTGACTACTGCCTTCTGTGTCTGCATAGACATGGTCTCTATTTGCTTCAGTGTGACAAAATCTGAAGTAGCAGCTGTCCTTTTGTCCTCATCTAATTAAGTTTATGACAATTCACTGTCACTCTCAAAAAACCCCTTCATCTCTGGTGTTACTACGCTGGGGAACTGAATAGCGATGTGAGAGAAATCACCACTCCTGTATCTTGCAAGTTGTTGGATGGTGTTCTTAGAATTCCAGGGACTCCACTCAGCCCTTTTTATTCTAGGAGCCATTGGTCAAGGAACCAATGTGAGAATTCTGACAATTTTTAAGGATATCTATTCAAAATGTACAACACTTAATGGAGATACTGCAAAGGACTTGTTGAAGAGTACCCAGTCTTCTATTCAAGAAACTCTTTGTCTATGAACTAATTAACAGCTAGAGATTGAACAAGGATTACAATTCTCTATTGTGGTAGCTGAAGAGAGGCTTCTGTTCCCCAGATTTGGATTTTTTCCATACAAACAAACTAGGTCCTTTTCGGGTTGCTTATGTACATTGGATCCAGGAAATCCTTACTCAACTGACCATCATCAAGATTGCTGTGCTCAGTGCACGCAAGCACGTGATTGCCATGTGGCTACCTACTGTTTACTATCCATACCCATTTTATTTCTCTTATTTAAATGCTGCTTAAATGCTTACTTAAATGCTGCTGCTTGACTTCTGACAGTCTGAGGTCCTTACCTTCCTCATGCTCTTTTCAGATCAGCAGTAGCCCAGAGCCTTCCTGCTCTAAAGGACTTGATTTAGGGTGACTGTCGGTGATAAAATTAGCTTTTGTAGCCACATTGATCTATGAAGCTTTACATTTCCCATGTGGATTTGTTACTGGGAATTTCACTGCCTTCTGCTTTATATTTAGTCAGTTGACTAGTTCCAAAGCACCCTCTATTTCTTTGGGAAATTTTTGTCTCTAATTCACTCTTTAGAAAGAATTTCTGTATCAAGTGGGGGTTTTGGATGCAATCACCAGAAATCATCTCTGGGCAAAAAGAGGGATTTATCCGGATACCATTGGAGAAGCTCAAATGATTGACAGGGAACTGGGCCATGGCATAGAAGGTATGCTGGGAGTAGGAAACCCAGAAGGGTTGGACAGGAGAGGTGACAGTCGTGCTGAGGCTGGGACAGAGATGTCAGGATTCAGTTATGGCTTATGGTTAAAAGGTATGTCTCCCTCTGGAAATGATTATCCTAGCATATATCTACCGTTTTTGATCCCGACAGACTTCTAAGCACAACAAACAAACTTAAATGTACATATACCCTGAAAAATATTTGATGAGTTTTATTCAAAGTAGTTTCCCTTATATCTAGAAAGATTTTGTCTATATCCAAATATTCAGTCTCGTCGATAATGACATAAGAGAGCAGAGATGAATAATTATCCTACCTTCAAGCATGACCTTCTCTGAGCCACTTAACAATATTCCCCAATGAAAGAGCAGTGTAATTGGGACTCTGGGTTTGTAGACTTCTGCTAAACCACCAATCTGAAAGGTCAGGTCTTGTCAGAAGTATGTTCAAACACCTGAGAGACAATTTCCTGGTTTAGAATTAAAGAAATTAATTAGGACAAATGTTCTTACTAATTTGGAACCAAAGTAGAGTTATTTGAAGATCTAAAACTAGACACACACCTTTGGGAAAACATCTAGGAGCTGGCTGAGCTCGGTAATCAGTGAAGAGGATGAAGAGATGAGTAAAGTGTGTATAAAGAAAGCCTAGGAAGGGAATTAAATTGAGGATGATATGAAGTATGAAGGGGCAAAGAGGCCAAAAGCAATGGATGCCGCAACAACAACAAAGAACCACAAACAAACAGATACACAAAAGCAATGGAATGTGTGCTCCCTTTCTGTTTTTGAAGCCATGGAGAAAAATATAAGCCACTGGTTGATAATGTCACACAGGGTGACATTGCACGCAAATCATCGGAGGGCTTCCAACTATAAGAAGAGATTATCCACAAGCAGAGAAAACGGCAAAGAAAGCGTAGTTGGTTGAATTGTAAGAAGCTCTGCCACAAAACCGAAGGCCATGTCTGTTGTGGCTGGGGTGGACAGTTACTAAGTAATTACTTCAGTTTGCCATAAAAAAAGCAGAAAATTGTGAACTAGGGTTGGGCTAAGATAGAGAGAATTTTGTGGCTTGTCTCTGTCTTTCAGTTTGGTTGAGTAACGTCTCTCCGTCCTCACAGCCTTAGAAGAGGAGAGCGCTTGTTTCTCCGGGAGGGCAGTGGTCCTGGTGACCGTGGTGCCGCTGTTCAGGGTGCTGATTAGGTAGTGGTGGGAGGTTTTGAAAATCCAGAGATTATCTGCCTGATCTTGTGCAAGAGATTAGAGGCCCGTGGAGTAAGGGAGAAAGAAATGGGGCCTCGCCAACCAATTCAAACTGTGCTCATGGCTCTGAAAACATAAGTCGTTCTCAGATTTTCCTTCTGTTAGATGCAAAGGCTAAATTTGAAAATAACTAAGGTTCCTTTCACATTTTAAGTTTCTCTGCTTAGTATATAGTTGAGTGAAGAGGAATTATTATTCTAGAGCACTTTTTAAATTCTTGTTTTGAATGAAACAAATCGCCGTTTTTTACAAAGAAACTGCCAAGGTTTCCCTCTGCTATTTTCAGATGATACACTTACTCATGGCAAACAGTAGGGGTCAGACAAAGAATAGCTGTATTTTTCCAGCTGCCTTCAAACTTCAGTTGCCTTTGTCTTATCTTGTGTAAAAAGACTCTTGAGTAAATTAGCCGCATTATATGCACGGTGGATATTTAAATATGAGGGGTTTTTTGGTTTTGTTTGTTTGTTTTTTTATTTTTTTGTCTTTTCTAAGGCCTCTCCTGTGGCATGTGGAGGTTCCCAGGCTAGGGGTCTAATCAGAGTTGTAGCCACCAGCCTACGCCAGAGCCACAGCAACTAGCGATCCGAGCGTCTGCAACTTACACAACAGCTCATGGCAACGACGGATCCTTAACCCACTGAGCAAGGCCAGGGATTGAACCCGCAAAAAATATGAGGTTTTTTTAAAAAAATGATGTCTTTTGACTCCATTTAACTTTAATCAACGAGATTTTCACACAATTTTGAAAAAGAGAGTGACTTGTTCATTATAAGAAGACTCCCTTAAACCAGAGCAAAAGTTATTCTTGCTCAATTGTAAACTCGTAGCATTAGGTGGGAAAATGTAACAGCAGAAATACTGGCTTAAAGAGCTGTGGACACCTGGCAGATGGGCACTGGGTGCCACAGGGTCCTTTTTTTTTTTTTTTGACATTTAGTACAAACACTGTAATTGTTTCAGCAGTGTGGTAAGAAGTGTTCTAAAGGGCAGCATCTGGGAGCAGGGTGGGAACCACCTCTTACTGGCCAGGAAAACCAGTGCGTATTTCCAGTGAACCATTGACACCAACTCAAAGACAGTGAAAATTTTAAAAAATTAATTATCTTGATGTTAATAGCAACACGGTGAAGATATTTACCTTTTAAACTCTTTTAAGAAGCAAAGATGTATATATATCTTTCAGACACAGGATAAAACAATGACAATTTTTTGTTTGTTTGTTTTTTCTTTTTTATGGCCGCACCCATGACATATGAAAGTTCCCAGGCTACAGGTCCAATCAGAGCTGCAGCCGCTGGCCTACACCACAGCCACAGCAATGCCACTTCTGAGACCTGCACCGAAGTTCAAGGCAATGCTGGATCCTTAACCCACTGAGCAAGGCCAGGGACTGAGCCCGTGTCCTCACAGAGACAATGTCAGGTTTCCAATCTGCTAAACTACAATGGAAACTCCACAGTGAGCATGATTTTATTAAAAACAAGTTGCTACTTCATCATCATGTTTTCAAAATGAACAGTTTCATCATCAATAGAAATGCTTTAAATGATTTAAAAGACAACGGATGAATATAAGGAGAAGCCTTTTCTTCGTCAGTGTGGCCAAGAGTAGGAAAGGAGAGTTAACCATGCATTTAGGGGGCGCTTGTGGCCGGGTTTAGAAAGCAGACCAGCATGCTGCTAGATCAGCGCAGCAGAGTCAGCTTCGTCCTCAGCGCCAACCAGGGGACACTTTAGGGGCAGAGGATGAGAGCAGTGACAATACTTTCTAAGGAATCTCCGCTCCTCTGAGCCTGTCAGGAGGTTCTGCACAGGAATGTCTGTTTCATGAGATATGCTTAAAAAATTGGATTCCATATGTTAAATCTCTCAGGTCTACTGCTAACATCAGTGGACTTTGAAAATGAGCAGATAGTCCAAAAATGCAGGACCTGGGTCCTATTGTATGGTGTAATCCTCCTAGTCTGTAAATGTTTATGTAAATTAAATTGGATTAAATACATGACAAGGGACATCTAAAAGTGAAAAAGAAGCCAGAAAACCAGAGTTCCTGTCGTGGCTCAGTGGTTAACGAATCCAACTAGGAACCATGAGGTTGAGGGTTCTATCGCTGGCCTTGCTCAGTGGGTTGAGGATCCAGCATTGCCTGTGAGCTGTGGTGTAGGTTGCAGCCGTGGTTCGGATCCCGAGTTGCTGTGGCTCTGGTGTAGGCCGGTGGCTACAGCGCTAATTGGACCCCTAGTCTGAGAACCTCCATATGCCTATGCCATGGGAGCAGCCCTAGAAAAGGCAAAAAAAGACATACACAAAAAAGAAGCCAGAAAACCTAATTACACACTAGAGGATATCTGCAAATTGTTTGAGGTTGATTGTGTGTGTGTGTGTGTCTGTCTGTCTGCCCAGGTTTATGTATTTATCTATCATCCATCGATCCAAGATCAGAATTTTCTTTTTGTGCTAATGAAGAATACATCTCCTTTTCCTGAACTTGCCACATTCCTAGGCAATCTTTCTAGCTGAACAGGGCACGTGCACCCAAGCAAACCTCTGGTCAGGGCCAAAACTTGAATGATGTGCCAAAGATGTGGCGTTTACCTGAAAGAAATATGTAATCAGTTCTGCTGTCTCAAACTTTCTAAAGGGAAAGTTCTAGAAGTTATTTGCTAGTGTTTGTGGTCTTGCTAGTAATTCATGCAAAGTCAAGCCTCCACACTTTGGACTCTTTGTTCCCTCCCCCGAGAAGCTCCACCCTTGGGTTCTCCCCACCCCCAGGCAACTGGTGTAACTCAGATCGGTTGCAATTGATTATTGAGTACTGTGTGAGTTAAGAATCCAATTTTACCATCTTTAAAATATCTTTAAAATATTTTTTTTTGCCCTGGTGACTTGATATATGAACTTTATCATTTATTGAATTTCCATTTGTACATTGATCACTTTTTAGATTCTGTTCTGTTCCAATGGTCTTTTGGTCTAGTCGGAGGCCAGTACCACACTGTACTAAACTATATGGGCTTCAAAGTATGTCTTCGCATGGGAAACACCTCGTCATAGTTTTTCCTTTTCAACATCATCGTAGCTATTCTTGCATTTTTTTCCTTTCTTTCTTTCTTTTTTTTTTTTTTTCCTGTCTTTTTAGGCCACACCCACTGCATATGGAGGTTCCCAGGCTAGGGGTCAAATCAGAGCTGTAGCTGCTGGCCTACACCACAGCAATGTGGGATCCGAGCTGCATCTGCAATTTATACCACAGCTCACAGCCATGCCAGATCCTTAGGCCACTGAGCAAGGCCAGGGATTATCCTCGTGGATACTAGTTGGATTAGTTAACCTCTGTGTCACAATGGGAACTCTTATTTTCCAATATGAACTTTGGTGTTGGCTTTCGTAGCTACAGAAAAATCCTTATAATTTTTTTTCTAAGACCGCACTTGTGGCACATGGAAATTCCCAGGCTAGGAGTCGAATTAGAGCTGCAGCTGTTGGCCTATGTCACAGCCACAGCAATGCAGGACCACAGCTGCATCTGTGACATACATTGCAGCTTGGGGCAACACCAGATCCTAAACCCACTGAATGAGGCCAGGGTTTGAACCCACATTCTCATGGAGACTATACTGGGTTCTTAACCCACTGAGTCACAACAGGAACTCCTATAATTTTTTAGTCACCTTAATCTTATAAATCAGTTGAAGGAGAAATAACCTCTTAATCATGTATTAATCATCCTATCTCAAGAGGACATATCTTTTTGTTTGTTCAAGTCTTCTTTTGTCTACTCTAGGGGTATTTTAAAGTTTTCTGTACTTAGGTTTTATAAATTTCTTGTTCAATTTATTCCTAAGTATTTTATTTTTTGATTTTTAAAAAATTATTTATTTGCTTATTTAGTTTTTATTGTTATTTCCCTAATACAATTTTTTTCCTATTGCACAGCATGGTGACCCAGTTACACATACATGAATACATTCTTTTTTCTCACATTATCAGGCTCCATCATAAGTGATTAGACATAGTTCCCAATTCCTAAGTATTTTAAACTTTATTTTGCTATTGTGTTGTATTTTTTACCTGGTTATTGTTTCTTTATCCAAGTCTATTGACTCCTTCATATTAGTTTGACATTCCATCTTATCACTGAATTTTTTGAGTCTGATTTTGTTAAAAAAAACACTGTGGCATGACATTTGCTCGTCTATTTATATATTTATGCTCTTTTATGGTATTAATTTAGCTCTAACGCTTTGAATGATTTTTTTTAGCTGCAGTCTTGCTAACAAGGATATAATCAGAATTACACTTGAAATTTCCTATGATTTCCTTTAAGGAAAACTTTCACCATATTTGCCATATTTAATGTTAAATTAAATGCTCAGTGTACTTAAACTTTTTCGAAGTGTGCTGCATTTCTGCACTCTTTGCAATCAAAGAAACTGGCAACATTTCTTTGCTAAGGGAGCAACACTTACTGTGTGATAAACACTAATCTAGAATACTGTAGATTTATTTTCTGCACAACTGGTAAGATGTAATTTCCCTCAACTTGGCATATTGATTTTATGGTCCTTATCATAAAATCACAGGCCTGGGAAGCACCTTGAAAAGCAACTATATTCAGTTCCCCTGGCTCCCCCGAGAACTAAAGAACTTGGCAAAAAGATACCCTACAATTTTCTTCAGAAGCCCATTTTAGTGTTTAATAATCCATAGGATTCTTAAAAGATTTTTATATCCATATTAAATTACCAATGGAGCATAGATTTTGAGTCTCAGTCCTAAAAAACTGGAATAAATGACCTTTTCCAGGGAAACAGACATCTCTGTCGGATCTGAAGAAGTGCTGTCTGTGTGAAATAAACTGAAAATATTACCTTTCCGGGCTGGAGCAAGAGAATTTCAATCAAGTGTTCAACTCCACAAAGTGTTTGTGCTGCAGCAAGCTGGACAGTTGTCATCAAATGTTCTTAGTTGCCACCTTCTTGGACTCTCATGGGTAATATGAGCACAGGACCGAAAGTGACAGTACAAGGTGAACTATGACCCAGAGACAGACAAATTGTGGCTGTGCTGTCAGGTAATGGGTCAGGTACACAGACAAGTATTTCAAGCTGATCTCAGCAGTCACGGTGTGTCTGAACAGAGGAGCCCCAGCTGAGCCAAGCTCCCCCACCCATGCATTGCTATGAGTCATTTCCAGGGCAGGACCTCCTTTCTTTTCACTTGTTCTCTAGATGCTGGTTTGCCTAATATTTGACCTTGACACCTCTGATGACTTCTGATCATGGGTAGTCATATCTTTACAGAACAAGCAGAAACTGTAGTGACTGGACAGCCTGGTGGTTCAGGGAAGGATGTCATTCATCCTTAGTAGCAAGAATAATGGACAATACATGGACAATGGCCACAAGAACCTCCCCAACATGCAGCAGACTTGTTGTGAGCAGTATACAAACTTTGGTTGTCTTAAACCATTGAGACATTTAGTTTGTTTCTTACTGCTGTGTGACTTAGCCTCTTCTGGCAACACAATTTTGAATCACAATTTGAAAGTGCTGCATTCTGCTCTTCTAACTGAACATTATGTCATTCATATTTTCTTCATGTTGCAATATTTAAAAATAATTTTCCTTTTAATAATGAAGTAATGTGAGATAATAATCCCTTAAGGAGATGCATCATTATTTACTTAACTAATTCCATATGGTCAATTATTTACACTCTTCCCCCTTTTTTATGTAAATAATACTGAAAATGGATTAATCCATAAAATTTCTTCAGATTTAATTTCCAGGAGTAGGTTACTGATTTCTTATAAATTATAAATCAATATATTTCTTCAGGGTCTCAAACCATGCAAAGGTTTGAACATTTATAGAGGATCACACTGAGGTCAATACACAGTGGCTTACGGATGAGCTTAACAATGGTTGTGTGGCCCTAAAGTCAACACAGGAGATGGGTCTATGCTACGCCCCAGTCCATAGATGCTTCACTCAGGACTAAGGCACTAGCTTTGCTTTCTGGGTGGTGAGGCCCCAGCCGTAACTATTCCTGCTCTCACAGGCATGGTCTTGTCACTGGGGCAGCCATCACTGCTGTAGACCCTGTTGTGTCCTGGGGCTGCTGTTCCTAAGCCCTGGGCACTCCTAATCTCAGGGCCCTGACTGTGTTCTCCTGGTCTCCTCAGTGGGAGCATCCTGGGTGCTGCAGAGGCTGGAGGCTCCGAAGGATCTGACTGGTTAGGAGATGAGGAGAAGGTACAGCCCACAGAAGAACTCGACCAATAGGAGATGGAAGCAGTGGATAATTCCTCTAATATCCTCTTGAATACAGTTTGAAAATACTGTACTTTCCCACAGCTTCTCTGAGGACAAGAGCAATCAGACACTCCCCGTGTCACCAAGCCGTCATTCAGTACTGTGTTTTCTGTGTTTGCCCTCCCTCCTCGCTCCTCCTCGGCTTTACTGCAGTGAAATGGTGCTTCCCTGAGGTTGAGGTCCTCTCAGAACGTGTTAGCCTATGAAGTTGTGCCTCAGGCTTCGTTTCTCTGGAGCCTATTCCCCAAATCTCAGCTGCCTGTCTACACCGATGCTAAATAGAAGTGCAGAGACAGAGTTGGAGGAAACATAAAAAGTAGCTTTAATTGCCAGGCCAAGAGGGAAACACAGCAGGCTGTGCCTCAAGGGCTGTGCCCCCCCCCCGCCCCCCACCGAAGGGGATAGTGAGGAGCTTTATGGTGTCAAGGAACAGCGTGTGATCAGCTGGGGACCTTTTCCTGCTTGCTGGGTGGTGAGGTAATTGAGAGTCATCGTCATCAGCCTTGTGGTTCCAACCAGTCTGGGGTCTGCGTGCTTGTGGGCAGCACACAGTTAACTTCTTAAACTGGACAGGGTTTCAGATCTGCAAAACAGCTCCAAGGACATGACTCAGAATCTTATCTACAGTCCTCAAAGAACTGAAGGCCTTTGACTTTGTTGAATGGCTAAATTATTACTACTGTTTTCCTTTTTCTCTGTTTTTGCTCACTTCTCTGATTAAACTGGTTCTTTGACTAATATTTTTCTATAGATAAAAGGGTAGGTGGAGGACAGGAGTGGGAGTCCACTCTGGGAAGGCCTCACAGAGTTCTGCTCCGTTACAAACCTAGGCATGGAGATTACTATTACCTGAAAAAAACACCGGAAAAAAATGACAGCAAAAAACCATGAAATCACTCTCCTTTATGTTAGCAGAATTCTGATACTACTCTTACTATTATAATATGATTAAAGACGTTGCAGGAGTTCCCGTCGTGGCGCAGTGGTTAACAAATCCTACTAGGAACCATGAAGTTGTGGGTTCGATCCCTGCCCTTGCTCAGTAGGTTAAGGATCCAGCGTTGCCGTGAGCTGTGGTGTGGGTTGCAGACGCGGCTCTGATCCCACGTCGCTGTGGCTCTGGAATAGGCTGGTGGCTACAGCTCTGATTGGACCCCCTAGCCTGGGAACCTCCATATGCCGTGGGAGCGGCCCTAGAAAAGGCAAAAAGAAAAAAAAAAAAAAAAGAAAGAAAAAAAGAAAGAAAAAAAAGATGTTGCAAAGGAGACAAAGTTTCTAATTCAAGTTCACGTAATGGATGTTACTATAAACCTTTGGGGTTTGTACAGCTAGGCTAAAAGAGACTTTTTAATTTTCCATAAGCACGAGGGATCTGCTTTTTGCATGTGACCAGAACACCTTGAGCCACAGTAATAAGGAGAAAAATAGTACCATTCAGTAGATTTTTCAAAAAAGAAATAAAGAAAATATGTCAGATGATGTCTAAGTGCTAATGTAAACTTCCTTGTGTCTAAAACTTTTTTTCTGGAGTTCCCGTTGTGGCGCAGTGGTTATCGAATCCAACTAGGAACCCTGAGGTTGCGGGTTTGATCGCTGCCCTTGCTCAGCGGGTTAAGGATCCGGCGTTGCCATGGGCTGTGGTGTAGGTCGCAGACGCGGCTCGGATCCCGCGTTGCTGTGACTCTGAGGTAGGCTAGCGGCTACAGTTCCGATTTGACCCCTGGCCTGGGAACCTCCATATGCCACGGGAGTGGCCCTCAAAAGGCAAAAAGACGAAAAAAAAAAAAAAAAGAAAACTTTTTTCTTTTAATTCTAGATTTAGTAAGATACATAATTACAATTAGAAAGTGAAGGGTAATATATTTTATGTTTAACCAGCAAAGAAGGTACGTTAAATATAAAAGGCACAAGTGTAGTGCATTTTGTTAATGGCTTTTTTGGTTCCTGAACAGTAGTTTGTTTATTCAGAGTTTATGGTTGAAAAGTAAACCTGGGAGGAAAGGAAAATCCTTTATAGCAGTTGTCCAGCTCACATAAACCTTTAAAATCACACGTACAACCAAAGCAGAAGGTTTGTGTCCTGCCCTCGCATAGGTCTTGCTCATGAACCATTTACTACACCGTGTGCTTTTCACCTGAATTGTTGTCACCACAGATTAGGAGGAGGAGGCACGACACTCACTCAAGGAAGGGGAGTAGAACATGGCTCACATTTGCCAGTGCGAGTGTGCCTCACTCGGGTGAGGGCTGAGTGTTTCTCCCCAACTGTCCCTCTGTCATTGAATGCAGCTCCAGAGTCCTTACCTCTCTTGCTCTGCGTGCAGGCGCAGGGAGTTCCCATAGCCAGCCCCCAGCTGTGCTGCTCATGCCCACTTCCTAAAGCCTACCTACCATCCCACCCTTCCCATGTGCTCTGTCCTTCTGGCTTTGAGGCTTTTCCAGGAGCTCCTGAGGGGTGGGCTCCTAGAATAAACACCGCAGAACAAAGTGCTGGGGAATTAGCGTCACCAGATTTGCTTCTCTCTCTATAGCCAGTAACCCTCTAGAGCTGCAGGTAGATATCCTAGCTCTCTCTCTCTCCTTTGATGGGATAATTCTAAAATGCCAAGCTGTTTGTTTATACGAGTGTTACTTAAAATATGCACTGCTGTCTGGTGCAAAACTTGATAGTACTGATCAGATCTCACCGTTCAGACCTTCTTCCTGCCAGCTAAAAGAAAGACAGTAGCTTAAAGAAGAACAGTTCTCCCTTAAAATCCTAAAATCCCAAGTAAAACTATTAAAATTCCATTTCCTTTTCTTTTCTTTTCTTTTTTGGCCACCCCATGGTATATGGAGTTCCTGGTGCAAGGATCAGATCTAAGCCACAGTTGCAACCTACCCTGCAGCCATGACAACGCAGGATCCTTAACCCACTATGCCAGGCCAGGGATTGAACCTGTGCCCCAGCACTCCAGAAACGCCACTGATCCCATTGCACCACAGCAACAACTAAAATTCTGTTTTCAAATGTGGCTAACTAGAAGATATTCTAAAGTTCTAATTTTAAACTGTCTTTTAATGTGCACACATTCTTCCCACTTATATGTAGAACTTTGAAAAGCTGTAAAACTTGAGCACTCTTGTGATTACAATAATTTTAAATTGGGACAGCAAGAAATGTAGTGCATAATACATGGTGCCTATCCCTTGCCCTTTTATACCAATGGTTCCAAATATTAGCTATGGAGATGGACTCCTTGGCATTTCAGCTCACACATTTTACTTATTTGGTGTTCAGGTGAGTCCATCAGGATGCAGTTCAAGTACCACGTTGCCCCAGAAGCCACTGTACTGCTTCTCCATCAGGCTCTCTGCTGAACGTAGGTGTGAATAAGCCCTGCACAATCTGTTTCTTAAGAGTCCAAAGCCAACTTTCTGTCAAGATGAAATGTCCTTTCCAGTTTTCTGTTATAGTCCACCTGCTGAAATAATTTTAGTATTAATCACATCAAATTAAAAACGAAGCAACATTTGGTTTCTAACTATGTACATCGATTGGGCTGACATTCATCTCTGAGCAACTGAGAAAGTGGTCTCTTTACTCCCGTGATTTCTCATTCACTGTCAAAATGCCGCTTCCTCAACAATAGGATCTTAAATGTTGGTTGAATGGGAGAACATTCAGTATGAGAAGTGAACATTAGCAGTAGTTTTGTCATCTATGACAGAAAATAATGTTTTGTTAAGTGACAGAAAATAATGTTTTGGTTAGGAAATCATTGTTACCCTAAAAAAATAAGGTAATTTATGAGAAAGTAATACTAGTTGCTTACATAAACCTGACCATGTGCCAGATTCTCTCCCCCCCTTTTTTTTCTCTTTTGTCTTTTTGGGCTGTGCCTGCAGCATATGGAGGTTCCCAGACTAGGGGTCTAATTGGAACTGCAGCTGCCGGCCTATACCACAACCACAGCAACGCGGGTCCGAGCCGCATCTTTGATCTACACCACTGCTCATGGCCATGCCGGATCCTTAGCCCACTGAGCAAGGCCAGGGATCAAACCCGAGTCCTCATGGTTCCTAGTCAGGTTCGTTAACCACTGAGCCACAACAGGAACTCCCAGATTCTTTCTTAAGCAATAGTTTACTCATTTAAGCTTTATAATAAACCTATGAAGTAGAAGCTGTTATTAAATCTACTCCACAGTTGAGGTAAAGTTGAGTGATTTACCCACAGTGATGCAATTATATCAGAGCCAGGATTTTCTCTTAGACAGATTCTAAAATATGAGTTCTTAGCACATTATATAGCAGAGCCATTTTCTAAAAGATGATTAACATGTATATACTGCTACTTAGTAATTAGGATAACAATAAGAAGTAGGAATGTTATTTGAAAATGACTAGAAAACTAAAGTAATACTTCATGCCAGCATTTTCCATTCATTGTGTTTTTCTCATCAGATAGGTTTTATACACATCTAACGAGTTTCTTCCCACATGTACAATATTGGAATTATTAGTAGTTATATTAGGCAGGGGCCAGATTCTTTCTAACATCTATCAAAAAACTCTTTTTGTATGATTTTATTTTGAATTTTAATGTAGTTTTTCTTTGTGTTTTTAAGTAGCTTTATTGTGACAATTCACATAGTATAAAATTCACTCATTTCTAGTATATAATTCAGGAGGCCTTATTATATTCACAGGGTTGTGCAGCCATCACCACAATCTAATTTTAGAACATTTTCATGACCCCCCCCAAAGAAAGCCCATGTCCATTAGCTGTCACTCCCACTCCCCACTATTCCCCGAGACTACAAATTCACTCGTCCACTTTCTGACTCTAGACTTGCTTTCTCTGGACACTTCATATCAATTATACAACATGTGGTCTTTTGTCCATTGTTTGTTTCACTTAGCATAGTGATTTTTAAAAATTTTATTTTTATTAGAGCATAGTTGATTTACAGTGTTGTGCCCATTTCTGCTCTCCGGCATAGTGACCCAATCATCTATTTATACATTCTTTTTCTCATACTATTTTCCATCATGTTCTACCCCAAGAGATTGGACATAGTTTCCTGTGCTGTACAGTAGGACCTCATTGCTTATCCATTCTAAATGTAATAGTTGCTTCTACCAATCTTAAACTCCCTGTCCATCCCACTGCCTCCCCACCCAGCATAATGATTCGAAGATTTATCCCTGTTGTAGTAGGTATTAGTGCTTCATTGCTGCATGAATTTCCTGATGGCTAGTGATTTGACATGTTTTATGTGCTTATTGAATATCCATGTATCTAATTTGAAAAAATGTCTATTGGAATCCTTTGCTCATTTTTAAATTAGGTTATTTACTTTTTTATTATTGACTTGTGAACGTTCTTCACATATTCTGAAATAAGGCTCTTATCAAATAGATGATATGAAATTTTTTCTCTCCTGCTGTGGGTTATTGGTTCATTATTTGACAGCATTGTTTGTGCCACAGAAATTTTTAGTTTTAGTCTAATGAACACTCATTTTTTTCTTTTGCTACTTTTATTTTGCCTCTCATATCTAAGAAACTATTGCCTGACCTAACATCATGAATGTGTGCTCCAATGTTTTATTCCAAGACTTGTAGAGATTTTAACCCTTGTGTTTAAATATACCATTGATTTTGATTTAACATTTGGTATGAAATAGGGAAGATGTTTGTGGTAGACAGACTAATAGGTACTGTAATGTGCCTACAACCTAATCCCTGAAACCTGTGAATGTATTATTTTACAAGGCAAAGATTTGAGGGAATTGAAGTTTTAAATGGAAATAAGATTGCTAAACAGATGGCTTTAAAATAGTGAGATTATACTGGATTGTCCAAGTGGGCCCAATGCAATCACAAGGGTCCTTAAAAATGGAAGAAGGACGCAGAAGAGGTGAGAGAGAAGGAAACGTGAAATACAGAAAAGTAGATGCAACATTGCTGACTTTGAAGATGGAGGAAGCGGAACAAGAGCTAAGGGTTGCAGGCAGCCTCTTGCAGCTGGAAAAGCCAAGGAAACTTATCTTTTCCTAGAGTCTCTGGAAGGAAACACAGCTCTGCCAACACCTTGATTTTAGCACAATGAGTCCCATGTCTGACTTTTAATGTAAAGGACCATAAGATGATAAATTTTTGTTATAATTTGTTATGGCAACAGTATCATATCAATACAGGGCCCAACCTCATTCTTTGGCATGTGTACAATTTGTACAGCACATTTTGTTGAAAAACTACTCTTCTCCCAATGTACTGTCTTGGTACCTTTGTCAAAAATCAGTTGGCCATTAATATCATTGTTTCTGGGCTCTCGGTTTTATTTTATCAATCTGAATGTCTGCCTTTATGCCAATACTATGTTGTCTTTATTATTTTGGTTTTTTGATAAGTTTTGAAGTTTTGTTTTCCTTTGTCAAGATTCTCTTGGTTGTTCTAAATGCTTAGTATTTCCATATGAATTTTAGGATCAGTTTGTCTATTTCTGCAAAAAGCATCTTGCAGTTTGATAGGGATTCTTTAGCTAATTAAAGGAACTAATTAATTCATTAAAAATTAATCTGTAGGTTAATTTGGGGAAGTATTGCAATCTTAACAATACTAAGTCTTCTGGTCCATGAACATGGCATGTCATTCCATTTATTTAATCTTTAATTTCTTTCAACAATGTGTTTTAGTTGTGTACAAACTTCTCACTTCTTTTTTTTTTGATAAGCAAGAAATACATTTATTAGGATAGAACCCTTGTGAGAGGTGCAAGTGGGCAGGCATGGAAGCACTGCCTCACTTCTTTTGTTAAATTTATTCCTAAGTATTTCTTGATGTTATAGTGAATAAAGTTGTTTTCTTGATTTCTTTTTTCAGATTAATTGTCAGTATACAGAAGTAAAATTAACTTTTGTATGTTGATTTTGTAATTTTCAGCGTTGCAGAATTCCTTAATTAATTATATTAGTTTTTCATGGACTCCTTAGAATTTTTTTTATACGAGGTCAAGTTATCTGTAAATAGAGAAAGATTTACTTTTCCTTTCTCAATCTCTATGCCTTTTATTAGTTTACCTCGCCTACTTGCCCTGACTAGAACCTCTGCTATAATTCTGCACAGAAATGTCAGGAATGAACATCCTCTCTTGTCCTTGATTTTAGGGAGAAAGCATTCATGCAGTCTTTCAACATTAGAAATTATGCTAAACAGAAGAAAGGGTGGGGGAAAAAACTGTAACTGCAATGTATACATCTAAGGATAACCTGACCCCCTTGCTGTACAGTGGGAAAATAAAAAAAAAAAAAAGAAATTATGCTAAATGTGGGGTTTTTGTAAATGTCTTTCGTCAGGTCAAGAAAGTTCCCTTCTATTTCTAGTTTTTTTAGTGTTTTTATCATGAAAAGCTATTGGCCTTTTTCAAATGCTTTTTTTCATCTTTTAAGATTATTACATGGGTTTTTCCCCTTATATTCTCTTAATTTGACATATCACACTGATTAATTTTTATATGCTAAACCAACCTTATATTCCTGAGATAGATCCCATTTGGCCATGGTATTTAATCCTCTTTATAAGGTTGGGTTTTTGTTTGTTTGTTTTTGGGGGTTTTTTGTTTGTTTGTTTTTTGGTTTTTTAGGGATGCACCCATGGCATATGGACATTTCCAGGCTAGTGGCCCAATCAGAGCTGCAGCTGCTGGCCTACACCATAGCCACAGCAATGCAGGATCCGAGCCACATCTTTGATCTACACCACAGCTCATGGCAATGCTGGATCCTTAACCCACTAAGCGAGGCCAGAGATGGAACCTGCATCCTCATGGATACTAGTTGGGTTCATTACCACTGAGCCACCATGAGAACCCCATCTCTATATGTTTTTGAATTCAATCTACAGGTATTTTCTTGAGAACATTTGAGTCTATATTTATTAGGGCCATTGGAACACTTCTAATCCAGTCCCAGGGTCCTCCTCCGGCTTCTGCCAGTACATGCTAATTTTTGTAGCTGATCTGGTATAAAAATCGCTTTCTTCCCTTAGTAGGCCCAGTCCTTTCCTGGATGGGTTATGTTCTAGTTATTGGCCTAACAGACAAGAAAGGAAGCGAGGAGCTCATGAGAGATAAACCTGCTACCTTCAGCCTCACAACAGTGAAAGCACTACTCTCAGTAGATGAGAGTGGATCATGACTGTGAACTCTGAGGCTACTGGGGAGGTCTCAGGAGTCATCAGTTGGCCCCATTCCATGTTTCAGGACTTCACAATTCCCAACAAGTTCTTTTACCAAATGCAACTAGCCTTGACTGAGCATGCTTCTGTGGAACTCTGCAGTTGACTCTGTTTGATCTGTTTGCGGCTTATCTCTGTTGGAGATCATGGCCTCTGCTGGTGGTCAAAGAGAACTTCTGGTTGTCACACCTTAGTCTGTAATCAGTAGCCCCCCAGTTTCTCATTATTCCTCTTCAAGGCACAGTGTTGGCAAGAGACAGGAGCCTTTATCTGAACTATCTGTTTATTTTGGCCTGAAGTTGATATGCCTCCTGTCTTGTCACATTGCCTTAACCAAGGACTAACTTCCTGAACAGTCTAACCATTCTAGAATCCACTCTCTCATTGATAAATGCACTTTCCATCACTAAAATTATGGACCAAGACTGACCCTTTGCCAGGGATGTATTATAGAGAGGAGGGCAAAGGAAACTGCATTAGACAAATTTATTTTTCTTGCCCCATGCTGAGATGGCAGAATTAAAGTTCTAAAATGATAAATCATGTTATCTTTTTCTCCTTGTTTTTCCCAGACTTTGTTTTTGTTTTCCTTCTTTAAAGCCAGTAGTTGTTATTGTATTTTTTTCATAAGAGGGAGATAGAAGATCCAAATGTAGAAAAAGCCTGTTAGCTCCTGGTTCTGATCTATTTCTGTCTGCCTGGACTTTAGCATATCTGATATGTGCCCTTGGCCAGTTCTGGTTGGTCAGCATGGCTTCTGAACCTCTGGCCCCTATCGTGGGATCTCCCAAAATGTCTTTGGGGAAGGTCTCCCTCTCTGATGATATCTTCCTGTTTCCTCAAGTGGCACTTTAATTTCTATGGTTCTGGCCAGTCTCACATCCTTTACCAGTATTATTAAGCAGAATCTTGACACATTTATGAAATATGGTTTAAAAATATTTTTATATTATGATATGATAATACAAACTCTCAATTATTTTCTAAATTTCTGTATGAATAGGAAAATAAATAAAAGCATATACCATTTGAGTGAACTATAACATTTTTTGAATAAATAGTTGAATTATTTTGCAATCTCACACATGATTATAGTTAATGATATATTTTGTCAGAAATGACTGGTCTACAAAATATTCATTCTAGTTATTTAGATGATTTTTAAATAAACCAGCTGTATCAACAACTCCTTTAATCAGCTATTTTGTGATTGGTTAGTGAGGTTCAGTGGAAAGAGTTCAGAAGACATGGTAAAAAGTTCTTAAAAGGTAATACCGAGTATTATATGAATTTATTCAATTTACAAATATTTCCCATAGATCCACTGCATGGAATCACTGCACTGTAAGTGATAGACACGGAGTCTACCTTCACAGGTTTATAGTTTGTTTCAGAGATTGGCAGCCAGCTGCCTATTTTGTGTATGAAGTTTTGTTGGAACATGGCTACACCTACTTATTTATGTATTGTTTGTGGCTTCTTTCCTGCTATGATCACAGAGTGGAGGAGTTGTGGCAGAGACTATATGACCTGTAAAGTCTAAGATTTTTATAGCTATGTATTACCCTTTAGAGAAAATTTACTGACACTTGGTCTATTGTATGTCACAGGTGTAACAGCAATATCACAGGTAAATCATAAAGGAACAGAGAAGAAAATAAGTGATATTTTAGGCATTAAGAAAGGTGTCTATTCTAGGAGTTCCCGTCGTGGCGCAGTGGTTAACGAATCCGACTAGGAACCATGAGGTTGCGGGTTCGGTCCCTGCCCTTGCTCAGTGGGTTAACGATCCGGCGTTGCCATGAGCTGTGGTGTAGGTTGCAGACGCGGCTCGGATCCCGCGTTGCTGTGGCTCTGGCATAGGCCGGTGGCTGCAGCTCCGATTCAGCCCCTAGCCTGGGAACTTCCATGTGCCGCAGGAGCGGCCCAAGAAATAGCAAAAAAAGACAAAAAAAGAGAAAGGTATCTATTCTAGATTAGACACTTAAATAAATATTGTTGAATATAGTGAAGCCATCATTTGATTTGAACCCTGAAATATTTAAACTTCAGAGAGGGAATTTATACTGAGGATCTAGTCAAGTGAAACAATGAAACAAAATTTCAGAATGTCTTCCCCTGTGGTCCTGCTACATCGCCACTAACTTCCATCCCGCCTACACTCCATCCAACAAGACTGCCCGTCTTCTCAACACTTCTCCTCTGTCACTGAGCTTACACTTGTTGACATTATTGAACCTCCTCTGATACCCTTATCATTATCTGCCTATGGAATCCTACCCATCCTTCAAGATTCACATACAAGGTTATTTTAGTCCCATAAAGACTCTTCTTCTTGTCCTCATTTTTGGAAGCAATTTCTCTGACATTTGTCTTCTCTAAACTTTGTCCACAATTTTCTCATGGGACACTTCACAGCCATAAATTGTTCCTTTAGGTGTACGTTAGTAAACCGTGAGAGTATAAGCTTTTAGGGAACAAAGTTTATAGTTTACTTGCTTTAGTTCCTTGTGATTGTTACTAAGACACAGTCAGTGTGGGTGTAATAAACAATTGCTGCCATCACTGTTTTAACTCTCTGCAGAACATGTATTGTTATCTTGTATTTTCTTGATTGTTTTGTTGAATGGCTCTGTCCCAATAACAGAATGTAGACATCATTTGAGTAGGTATTGTGTCTGTCTTTTTCGTTGCTGTTCCAGTACCTGGCATATCCTAAGTGCTCAAACAAAATGTGTTAAGTGAATTAATGATTGAGGGAATGAATAAAATCTTAAACCTGTAGCTTCAAGAAGTAATGGTTAGTGCCTTCATACACTGAACCAACTTCATTTCATGTTTAATAACTTTGATAAATGAGGTCCCCAAATTATGTGTGAGCTGGCATTCTTATATTTACAGGTTCATAAATAGTTATATGGGAAATTGTATGCAAATTCAAAACCATTGATTAATTCTTCCAATATAAATATCAATATACCTGTAGGAAGGTATATCATTCTTCAAAATTAGTTATTAAAAATATGGGCTTTTTTTTTTTTTTGCCATTTGGAGCTGCATGGATGGACCTAGAGATTATCATAGTAGGCAAAGTAAGTCAGAAAGAGAAAGACAATTACCACTTATCACTTATATGTGGAATCTAAACTTTGATGCAAATGAAAATATCTAAAAAACAGAAACAGACTCATAGATATAGAAAACAGACATGTGGTTGCTAAGGGGTGCGGGGATTGGGGGCAGGATGGATTGGGAGTTTGGGATTAGCAGATGCAAACTATTATATATAGGATGGATATATATATATAGGGAATATAGGGAACTATATTCGATATCTTCTGATAAATCATAATGGAAAAGAATATGAAAAAGTATATATGTGTGTATATATGTCACTTTGCTTTACAGCAGAAATTAGCACAACATTGTAAACCAACTATATTTCAACGAAACTGAAAAAAATAAATTATGAGCATTTTTAAAAGTTTTGTACTGACATTTAGGAGATTGGAGAACTCAACTATCTGCAAATGCCTCCTACTACTCAATAAATTCTAACAGGGTAATTACTTATATGCTCTATTATTCTTCTTAAGGATAAGACATGATGGACAAGAAATTTCTAGTCAATCATTCTTCTCTGGTCTGGTTAGGAGGCTCTAGGCAGATAAAGGAACCATTTAATCATGCAAGAAAAGCTCCCATTTACTGAAAGAGTTCTGCTAGACTTTTAAGGTGACTCTCAAAATATAAAAAGGCACTTTCAATGGAGAAATACAGACATTGCACACAAGTAACACAGCTTTAGAGATGACAAGTGAAGAGGTTTCTGGTCATTTGTTGTAAAAGCTTAGGAAATACAGACGTTTCTACTTAAAATTTTCCCTTTATTGCTTGCTTATTTTCTTCAACTTGCTAAATTCACATTTAAATCATATTCATATGTTCTCAGTTTAAACTACAACCATATTTCTAATGTCAACCCATTTCCAAGCTAGAAAGATGACTCTACATCACTTTCAATGCCTCTTTTTATGTCCATGTTTGATCAAGAGTTCACACACTTAGATCGGTGCTGAGCAGAAATGCCTTAAAAGGCACATTTCACAGTTACTATCCACTGCAGGTGGAAGTGTTGGGGCTTCAGGCTGTAATCTCAGGCAGGTCTGGACTGGAAGGAATCCTGGCCCAGACAGCACTAACTTTGTGCCTTGAACAATAAACTTCAACCGAATTCTGGCCTATAACTGGGGGATAACAATAGCACTATTTTTTTTTCTTTTTGGGGCTGCACCCGTGGTATATGGAGGTTCTGAGAATACGGGTCAAATTGGAGCTACAGCTGCTGGCCTACACCACAGCCACAGCCATAGCAACACTGGATCCGAGCCATGACAGACCTACATCACAGCCTACTGCAATGCCTGATCCCCGACCCACTGAGCAAGGCTGGGGATCAAACCCACGTCCTCATGGATACCAGTCAGACTCGTTTCTGCTGCACTGCAACAGGAACTCCAATGGCACCAATTTTAAAGAGCTCTAGTGGGGATGAAATGAGATCATGAGAGAGATCCCCAACGCATGCCACACAGAGTTAGTGCTAAGCGTTTTCAATGTATTTCCCACTTCAGCCTCACAACAGCCCTGGAAGATCAGCACTGCTATTCTCCCCACTCTCAGAAGCAGAACTTGAGGCACAGATGATGGACTTAGATATAGTAACATCGTAATATGTATTATTATTTTTGTTGGTATATATGGAGGACTTTTATGTATTACTTGACTAAAAATATACTAAAAGTCAATCAACATTGCATTGACCCTGGAAGGAGACTGAAAACTTTATGTGATTTTCTCTCTTTTTTTTTTTTTTTTTTTTAACCACACCCATGGCGTGCAGAAGTTCCCAGGCCAGGGATCAAACCTGCCATAGCAGTGACCCAAGCCACAGCAATGGCACCACAAGGGAACTCCTTTACATGATTTCCTAAATTAATTCTGACATCATCCCTTGGCATGACTGCAGAAACCCCCATTTTGCAAATGAGCAAACAGAAGTTTAAAGAGGTTGTTATATGTCTGAGATATAAGAGCTAGAAGGCAAAAAAGCCAAGATGACAACCCAGCAGCCTGACTTCAAAGACTGCAAAAGTAAGGAGTTCCCATTGTGGCTCAGTGGTAATGAATCCAACCAGTATCCATGAGGACCTGGGTTTGATCCCTGGCCTCAGTCAGTGGGTTAAGGATCCAGCGTTGCCATGAATTGTGGTGTGGGTGGCAGACCAGCTCGGACCCCACATTGCTTGGCTGCGGCAAAGGTTAGCAGCTGCAGCTCCGAGTCGACCCCTACACTGGCAATTTTCATGTGCCATGGGTGCAGCCCTAAAAAAACAGAGAAAAGGCCCCACAAAGACTGCAAAAGTAACCTGTGCCATTAACTCTAGTCTGTTACCTAATATCCAGGTTGTTAAATAAATGAAGGGGCATGGATTTGACAAAGAGGTAGGCTTTAGACTAAGAAGAGCACCCGGAACGGCTTCCCCTCCATTTAACATATGCACTTGGGGCACAAGCAGTAATATATTTAATTGACTCTAAGGCGCCACCATTTGTAATAGGGATTTTTTTTTTTTCAATTAAGGAAAAGAGTGCCAAGGGTCACGGGAGACCCTGCAACAAGTTATAAACTTGGTACAAGAGTAAACAAGAAAAAAGTCCAACAGACAGAAAAGGACAAGGGAGGTTGTGTGTCTCAATCTCATCCCTGGGCGAAGGAGGAAAACAGACTCACTTGAAAATGTAAAGCTTATATTCACTCTTCTTTGTGGCCTGAATATACACTGCAGGTTTAATCTAAAGTGGTTTCAGATTGGCAGTTTCTGATGGAAGCCAACTCAAATAGTTTCTCCGAGAACACACTGCAGGGGTTCCCGTCATGGCTCAGCGGTAACGAACCCAACTAGGATCCATGAGGATGCGGGTTTGATCCCTGGCCTTGCTCAGCGGGCTAAGGATCTGGCGTAGCCGTGAGCTGTGGTATAGGTTGCACACGTGGCTCGGATCCCATGTTGCTGTGGCTGTGGCATAGGCTGGTGGCTACAGCTCGGATTCAACCACTAGCCTGGGAACCTCCATATGCCTTGGGTTTGGCCCTAAAAAGATAAAAAAAAACCAAAAAACAAAAAACAAAAAAACACTGCAATTCAAGCTTAGATGATCTGAATTGCCGTTGATTGTAAAATGCATTCTGACTTCCAAGTTGCTGAAATGTGGGGGAAAGAAACTCAGATTAGATGAAAGAGGATGTACAATGTACTTCCTGCCTTAAAAGAGCTTAGAAACATCTGATCTCATTATAACTAACAAGATAAAACACAAGCAACAATACAGGTTATTATATCAATGTGTGAAATGAGTGTTGCCGATGTGTAAGAAAATGAGAATTCAAAATTGACAAGCTTCTGGCGAGAATGGTGGGGTGGGACGTGTTCACGGGAAGATGGAACTCAACCTGGATCTTGACGTCTGGTTGCATTTGGAGAGTGAGGAGGGGAGGGAAGGCATGTGAAATAAGGGGTGGAATGAGATTAAACTACAGCATTTTTTTTTAATTTATTTTTTTAAACCTTTTTTTTGGCTGCGCCTGAGGAAAGTTAGAGGGCCAGGGATCAAAGCCATGCTGCTGCAGTGACAACACAGGATCCTTAACCTGCTGTGCTGCAGGGGAACTCCTAAACGACAATTTATATGTGGTACATTGTATTTTAAAAGCAAAAATACACTTATTCTAAAGGTAATTTGTTATGGCAGCAATAAAAAACGAGCACATTCTCTCTGATCAATTCTGCTTCCTTTGTCCCTCACGGGTGTTCCTTCTGAAAGCATTTGTCAATCGACTTCCTGCGCCCAATCTTTGCCTCGAAGTCTGTTCCCATGAATGTGACCTATGACACTAACACATATTTGACTCTTTTATATATTTTTCCTATTTGAAATATAGCTCTCATGTTCACCTAATCACTGGTGTCATGGCTGATAAAATCAGCTCAAAGACATGAGATTGGGCAGTTTTTTTTTTGTTTTTTTTTTGTTTTTTTTTTTGCCATTGTGTAGCTTGGATAGACCAGGTCCTCCTTTAAGGGACCGTGGCCAAGAATGGACCTGACAGGAGGATGCTGGTGTGTGGTGAGTCAGGGAAATCGAAGACCCAGCGCAGGGAGACTCAGGCCAGCACTAGGGGTCGCTCAGCTGGGGGCAGGTTGGGGAGGACCTCTACGGCAGGTTTTAGGAACCAGGGCAGAAGACTGTGAGGCAGAAGATTAAGGGCCTGGGCAGTAAATTTCCTGTGTGAAGATGCTGAGGCTGGCGTTAAAGAGGCAATTCATCCATGTGAGCTCCCTGTTTCTGTCCCCAAGTGGCTGAGACCCGCCTCTGTGGCATGGGACTCTTGCTCAGAGTATAATTTCCACTAGCAGCAGGAAAAAGTACTTTTTTTCTGGGTGAGCACTTTGAAGCAAGTAAAACCATTATTGAAAGCAAAAGGAAAAACTGTCAAACAAATTATCTCCTCTCTAATTTAAAAACAAAACCAGAATAACAAGAGCCAGATGTATGTCTGAAGGTAACTACCGGGAAAACAGAATGCGCTTGCTGTTCCCGCCTGTCACGGCGAGATGTAGCGTGCAGTGGAAGAGAGGATAAAAGCCACCATTAGTGTCACCGAGCCTGCACTGGGGGCCTGTGGGACACAGGAAATGCATTAGCTGCAAAGTATGCTCATTGGGGCACTTTTCTTAAGATGTCAGGGGGCTTTTTCACATTCGCCAGTGTTGAGGCTCACAGCCCTCTGCGGCATCGCGAACAGAATCACCAGATACCAGATGGCCTCTAGTGAAGACCTAATTACCTTCATCCAGGTTGTTGAATACATCTCAGCACTTGAATTAGCCCAGCCTCTGGGAAAAGGAGAGTGGCTGCAACATTGGCTCAAAGAGGTCCAGAGAAAGATGAATGCCAGGCTTGTTTTCTCCGTGCTTTATTTACAGCATGGCTCACGCGCTGCGGCTCTCATACCGGTGGTGTCTATGGCTGTGATCTGATGGACTGAAAACACCTTTTCATGAAGGCCTCAGTTTTATGGCTTTATTATCAATTTTCTTTTCTTTTTTTTAATGGAAGTTCCCAGGCTAGGGGTCGAATCAGAGCTGCAGCTGCTGTCCTACACCACATCTACAACAACGCCAGGTCTGAGCCGCGCCTGCAACCTACACCTAATATCATTAAAAAATGCACACGGTCCCACTAGGAGAGCCTTAACAAAAATGTTAGAATCATAGTGTACTATAAAAATTCAATTTAGGGAGTTCCCACTGTGGAGCAGTGGAAACTAATCCAACTAGCATCCAAGAGGATTTGGGTTCAATCCCTGCCCTTGCTCAGTGGGTTGGGGACCTGGTGTTGCTGTGAGCTGTAGTGTAAGCCAGCATCTGTAGCTCCAATTTGACCCCTAGCCTGGGAACTTACATATGCTGCAGGTGTCACCCCAAAAAGCAGGGGAAAAAAATCAGTTTAGTTGTTAATATGTATGTTAGTTAGCTTGGGCAAGCATAACAAAATACCATAGACTGGGTGGCTTAAACAATACAAATTTATCTTCTCACAGTCTGGAGGCTGGGAAGTCCAAGATCAAGGTTCTGGCAGGGTTGGTTTATGGACAGCTGCCTTCTTATATCCTCACCTTGTGGAGAGTGGGATGCTAAGAAGGAGAGAGACGGAGAGAGATGGGCAGACAGAGACAGAGAGACAGAGACAGAAAGAAAGAGAGAGAGCTCTATATTGTGTCTTGTTATAATGGCACTACTGAATTAGTGCCCCAGCCTTATGACCACATTCAATCTTAATTTCTTCTTTCAAGACTGCGTCTCTAATAGCCATACTAAGGGTTAGGGCCTCAGTGTATGAATTTGGGGGGAGCACAAACATTCATGTCATAACAGTGCCCATCATGTTGATATGGAAATATCGATTTATTGATAATTAAAAAGAACGCAGAATTCTGAATATTTTATAATTCAATTAATAGCTGTGACGACTTGATTATTGTTAGAGATGCCCCCCCCCAAATCATTTCTTATTTTATTGTGCTTTTTAGCTTACAGGATTCTTTCTTATATATTAATGACCACAACTATCCAATAAGTGTTTTTAATTTTATTTCATTGATCAAATAATTTAAGACACTAAAAAATGACAAAAATGGAGTTCGTTAAGGATCTGGCATTGTCACTGCTGTGGCTCAGGTAGCTGCTGTGATGCCGGTTTGATCCCTGGCCTGGGAACTTCCACCTGCCAAAAAAAAAAAAAAAAAAAGAATTATGTGAAGAAAAATGAGCCCCAGACAACAGGCAACATTATGTTATATAACCTGACAGTCACAGTAAAAGTTACAGCAAAATGGTACATCCTTATATTTTACTGAACAAATATTGTCATGCTTATTATCATTATTCCCTTCCTTCTGTTCATGTTAGATATAATTTGCTTCTTTTTTCCCTCTAGCTTCTTATAGTGGATTAGTGACTTCAGATATTTCTTCTATTCCAATATAGGCATTAGTACTCTCAATTTCCTTTAGGTACTGCTTTACCTTCTTTTCACAAACTGTGGCATATTGTATTTTCATTTTCATTAATTTAATATATTTATGTCTTCTGATTTCTTCTTCGATTCATGAATTATTTAGAAGGATATTGATTAATTTCCAAATATTTGGGGTTTTCCAGATATCCTTCTGTACTAGTTTATTTCTGTCTTGCTTAAAAAAAATACTTTGTGTGATTTTTAAAAAAATATTTGTTATAGTTGATTTACAGTGTTCTGTCAATTTCTGCTGTGCAGCACACTGACCCAGTTATACATATAAATACCTTCTTTTTTTCATGTCAACCTCCATCATGTTCCATCACAAGTGATCAGATATAGCTCCCTGGGCTATACAGCACAATCAAGTTGCTTATCTGCTCCAAATGCAATAGTCTGCATCTACTAACCCCAGACTCCCAGTCCTTCCCACTCCCTTCCCCTCCCTCTTAGCAACCACAAGTCTATTCTCCCTGTCCATGAGTGTGTTTCTTTTCTGTAGATAGGTCCATTTGTGACATATATTAGATTCCAGATATAACGGATATCCTATGGTATTTGTCTTTCTTCTTCTGACTTAGTATGAGAGTCTCTAGTTCCTTCCGTCCATGTTGCTGCAAATGGCATTATTTTGCTCTTTTTTATGGCTGAACAGTATTCCCCTGTGTATATGCACCACATTTTCATAATCCATTCATCGGTCGATGGACATTTAGGTCGTTTCCATACTTTGTGTTATTTTTATCTTCTTCAACTTACTGAGACTTCTTTGAATGTCCAGAACAGAATCTCTCAGTGAATATTCTATATAAACTGTAAAAAAAAGGTGTTGGGTGGAGTGTTCTATAAAGTGAATTAGGCTAGCTAAAGTTTGTTGATTATATTGTTCTGGCCTTTTTTTCCTCACTAGTTTCCTTTTGACTTATTCTATCAATTATGGAGAGTGGTGTTGAAATCTCCAGGTAAAATTGTGGATTTGTCTACTTTTTGATTTCCTACAGTTTTTATTTCAGCTATAAAATATCCTACTTTTTACCTAATAATATTCCTTGTTTTAAAATCAGCTTTGTCTGATATTAATATACACGCTGCAGCTTTGTTACATTGAGTAGTTTCCTGGTATATATTTCTCTAACCTTTTCTTTTAATTCACTTATGTCTTAAACTCACATTTAAAGTGAGTTGCTTGGGGGGAAAAGTATATATTTGAATATTGATTTTTATCCAACATGAAAAATCTCTGTCATATTGCAAATATGTGTCTGTGTCATATGTCAAATATCTGTGTCATATATGAAATCTCTTTGTTGGGATGTTTAACCCATGTCTGTTAGAGTAATTATTGATATAGTTGGTGTTAAATCTACATCCTGTTATTTGTCTTCATGTTTTTTTGTTGTTGTTCTTTTTTCCTCTTTCTGCCATCTTATGATTTATCTGAATATTTTTATGACCCCTTTCACCTCCGCTGTTGCCCTGTTAAATGGACCCCTTTTGTTTGTTTTTAGTGATTGCTCTAAGAGTTAAAAAACACATTTTTAACTTAATAAAAGTCGACTTTCAAGAAATATTCTGCTACTTCATACTATTTCACAATCTTCTTCCATTTACCCCTCTCAAGCTTTGTGCTACTGTTGTCAATTACTTTACTTCTTTTACATTGCATTCATAAATCCTACAAAACAAGGTTATTATTTTTTCTTTAAATAATCATATCTTTTAAAGAAATTTTAAAAATAAGAAATATAAGATTAAAATATCTTTCACATTGAACAAATAATACAGGTTTAGCCAAGCAGTACATCTCATTACTCTGGCTACAGTGATTGATCCAGGGGTGGACATAGGATTTAATTCAATTGAACTGGTGCATCTACACATTTTTACTTAGAACTATGGGATAACATGAGCACATTACTCGTATCCAAATGATATAGAGTTCAGATGTGAGGTCTGGGACTGTATCAGTTATTTATAGTAACACCAGCAGAAAAAAAGGAAGAGCAAAGAGAATTAGAAAGACACAGAGGCATATCCCCAGTGACATTGTAATCTGAAGGATCAAGCCATCTCTAATAATGGCTCTATATCTGCACATTTCAGTTATATAAGCAAATACATTCTTATTTATTGTTTAGGTCAGGTGTGTTGATTTTTTTTTTGTTTATATGTTTGCAACATGCTAATTCAGAAACATACTGAATTCTGCACTTAATTGTGCTTTATTATAAATGTATATTTTCTCTAATTTTTAACATCAACTTTAATAATTTTGAAATATTTTATAATAATTTTAAAATATTTTAATGTTTTCACTCAGAAGTGAAAGATATTTCTAAGTCCACATCAATTTTTGTGTTATAATTTCACTGTTTACAGTAATTTCAGAAAAAATTCCAACAGTCTGAACAGTTTTAATATCACAAATGTTTACTTATCTGTTCCATCAAATTAATATAATCTTGGCACTATAATTTCAGTTTTACACAGTTTAATATTAAACCACTGTGAAGAGCAGCTGAAGGAAATAACAGAATGTTCTTGGGAATAGATTTCTTAAAAGTACAAAGTTGCAAGATAATCTCTCAAAAGAAAGAAGGAAGGAAGGAAAAGAAAGAAAGAATCCAAACTGAAAAATTGATGAAAAAATTCATCAGGTAAAGTAAGATGAGAGGAAGCTTAATGGTATTTGGTGCTATGCAAATTTGGCTGAGCCCTTTCTACCTATCCCAAGTAGATTTAACATTTCAAATCTTCTGAGAATTCAGGCAGAACACTAAAACATAGAAAGGTAAAATACCAACAAAAACATAATTGCATTCTAAGGCACTACATGAACCTTTTTTTTTTACTCTATATCACTGGTCATACCACACTTTCATTATTCACTAACTTAATTGTGAATGTTCAACACTTGAGGACTGGGTTAAGTACATAACCCGTAGGATTTGGGCTATTTCCTTTTCTATAAAATTGAGACTCTTGGCAGCACTATCAGTTAGAGCTCTTTGTCAGAAACAACAAAAATTGGTTCTAACTTGAGCAAAAGCCTTTCATTTGGAGAAAGGATATTGAGGTGTGTGTATGTAATCCTATGAGTAGATTTTCACAGAATTGTTACAAGGCTAGTATAGCAGCTTTGGAAGTAGGAAGAAGTCAAGAGCAAGACAGAGGGACACACACAGGAATATAACAGGACACAAACAACACAAATACCCATCTCTAAACTGTTGTGGTCCATGGGCGAATGCTGGAAAAAGATTTTCCAGACTCATAGCAAGTTGATGAGAGAGAAGAGTATATTGAGATGAGACACTGCTAGCCACTGGGATGGCTTCCTGATGATCAGGGAGAGCCAATGTCAAGTTTTTTTTATAACCAGGGATAGAGGAGAGGTCTTAGGATATACCTGCTGACCTGCTGATTGGTTGGGGAAAGAGGGGTCTTGCAATACACTCGCTGGTCGGTTGGTATAATGCACCTAAAGGGGTGGGGTGAGGAGTGGGCCACATACCTTTCCTAGTAGGTGTAGGAAGGAGTAGGCCAGGTTGCTCAAGGAGAGGGAGGGGGCATTACAAGGAGATGGGAGGAGGGGGTGATGATAAGGGTCTGGTAATTCTTGTTTTGGCCAGAGGCTTTGAATTCTATGTCCTTGAAGAGTCCTTGAAGTCCCATATAAGTTTTAAGAGCCTGTGCTGTTCCAACCACAAGAGGGATGGAATAGCTTCAGTTGTCCCTCTCACCACCTCACTTAGGCAAGAAGAATATTCTCAGGAGAGATGGATCATGTGGTCAGATGGTAGCAACATGCAGGGAAAGAAAAATAAAGTGTCTTCGGCTGGTGCTTCTGCACTGAGAAGTGCTTCTAATCTCCCCAAAGAAGCTGGGTACTACTATGGACTCCATCCAGACAAAATGGCATAACTGGCAACTGCACTATCTATAGAAATAGAACAAGGATCCAAAGTAATTCTTGGGTCCTCAGTTGGCCAGGATACTAAAGGAGCAAACAGCGTGATTCCTGTCCTTTTGTTTTGTTATTTTAAGCTGGTCAGAAAATTAAGATCTATCTAGAAATATATATCTCAAAGGTAAAATGCTATTTCTCTGGTAGGACAGTTTGGGAGAGGGAATTACTTAGAGATAATATTTGTCATCCTGCTGTTGAAAAGGCCAGTAGAAGGAGAATCCCCCTCGTCTGGACTCGGAAGAGGCGACACCCCAAATCACTCACGAGAAGCGGTCTTGAGGCAAACAGCAAGAGGATTTTTATTCCAAGCGCGCTGGGGCCCACAGTTGTACGCCACGCAGGGGTAGAGGACTGCGGCCCCGAGTGTGGAGTCCGGACAGCTTTTATGGGGTTCACAACAAAGCCCGCGCTTCGCAAACCAATCATTTTAAAACATCGAGAGCCCGCGCTCCGTGGACCAATCATTTTTCTACAGTTCCGGAGGTCCGCATTTGCGCAGGCTCCTGGGCAGAGTGACAGATTGCAGTTGAGATAGGTCACTAGGGCTTTCAATGTGTAATCATTTCTTCTATGGCGCAAGCAGTTTTACAGAATCCAGATAAGCGATTAGTCAACTCATTTCCTGTTATCTTATTTAGGCCAGGATCACGCACTCAAGGGCCTATTTTACATCCTTTCACCTAGTTTCATACAGAGAGTAGGCCCTGGAACAGCAAGAAGTGTGACCTTCTACCTATGTATTGGCAGGGAGCAGGGTCTGGAATTCGGGGGCATCTAGGGCTTTTTAGGAAGCTGGAGTTAGGGCTCTTTACTACCTTCTTGGGGTCTTGGAGGGTTAGGCTGCATTTTCATCCTTTCACTGTGTGACTCTGAAATGTTGTAGGAGGAAAAACTTGAGATTACAAACCTCCAAGCTGTGTTCTGCCACTTACAGAGATCAGGCCCCTTAAGTCCCATGCAAATAATAAAGAGCAGCCTTCCCGAAGGAAAAGGGATGGCTTCTCAAATTCACCTTTAAGGAGGGGATCGCAGGTAAAGTCAGTAAAATCATGAAAAATGCTTTTATTGGCAATATCACACTGAGTGAGAAAACAAAGTAGCATATTTATTTCAAGTCTTTGTCCTCCAGGTTTCTAGTAAACCATGTGGTTCACTCTTCTCACCTATAGAATCTGGCACGATGAACCTGATTTCCGAGTGCCTTGCCTTTGCTATATTGGATTATTTGAAGCCAGCTGAAGACGGCAGAGTTTGTTCTTAGACTAAAAGCCTGTGGACAAAAGCCCTGAGCTTGGCGTCAATTGTAGCTAAGCAACGAAAAAGAGATAGGCAGCAGGAGGAAAGGAAAATGCATCATTGTTCTTTAACAACCAGCCCATTTCCTTAATGCTCCAAAGAATGGTAATAGAAGAGCAATCACACTTTCCTATAAGCGATGCTTAGTAAATGTAATTCTCCAGCATAATATCTACATACTCAGTTGGTTCTGACAATTCCATCCATCACAATGCACCATTGCCATGTCACTGCCTCAGAACAATAGATGCAACTAGCCAAGTAGAAGGGCCCAGGGAAAAATATATAATGTGAAGTCACTTAGCCCCTTTGATACAGCTTTCCAAGATATATCATTTCTCCCATCCTTTGTTGTGTGTGTGTGTACCCGCTAGCATGATTACATGCTTTGCACACATTTATACAAAATTCATTTCTCTAAAATAGAAAAAAAATCCCAATTTAGAAAAGGCTAGAGCTATATTAAAAACTGATTTGGATTCTGTTATGACTGAGGCAGAGTTAGTTAGAATTAAAGTTAAAAAAGAAGTATCACCTTTTTGACTTTTTCTTTATTGCCATTGAGGAGCACACTCTAAAATTTGTAGGCAGGTAGAACACAAAAGCAAGATTCAGTTATATCTCTTCTCCAATTGTTTTTCTTTTATTCCATGGTTCTAAAAAATGTAGACTACATTTATATGCACATTAAAGCAAAATGTTTATAGATGCATTGCAAAAAAAGGTATTAATAATATGGATATAGTCATCTATATATCTGTAACTTAAAATTTACAAAAATAAACAGGAGTTCCCATCGTGGCACAGCGGAAAGAATCCAACTAGGAACGCTGAGTTTGCAGGTTCCATCCCTGGCCTCACTCAGTGGGTTAAGGATCTGGTGTGGCCATGAGCTGTGGTGTAGGTCACAGACGTGGCTCAGATCTGGCATTGCTGTGGCTCTGGTGCAGGCCAGCGGCTATAGCTCCAAATATACCCCTAGCCAGCAACCTCCATGTGCCTAAAAAGACAAAACACAAAAAAATAAAACATAAATTAAAAAATAAACAAAAAATTCCCATTCTCTTCCTTTCTTTTCCTGTATTTATTTTTAAATAAGTTACACTGATTTTATCAATATTTAATATGACTGGGTGTTGACTTAGTAAAAAGCCTAGTTTTTGATTCAGCTATCTTATTGCAGACTATTACATAAATATATGGAATCTCAAATAAACGCATTTTTATTTACATATCATTAAGGAAGACAGCTTGAGTGGTATAACAGAAATAATACCAGCTAGAAAATAAGAGAGCTCTGGTCTCAAATTCTTCTCATAGATCTCAGGAAACTCGTTAATATTGAAGTTTCAAAATTAATTTCTGTATCTATCACACATTTCATTATGGATTTTTATTTTCATAATATTAAAATGTACACCATCAAGAATCTTTAAGGATGTTATTTCACTCATTCCAGAAGTATTTACATAGGCCAAGGTCAGTCCTAGGCACTGTAGATGCACCCATGAACAAGATAAAGACCTTGACCTCTGGCAGTATAGCAGAATTCTGGCCTCTGCACACCTGCACCCATTAAGTTTCAGAGACAGAGTTTTGGGTGAAGAAGAAAGAACAGGTTTATTGCTTTGCCAGGCAAAGGGGGCCATGGTACGCTAATGCTCTCAAAACTGTGCTCTCCCTTGAGAGAGGATAGCAAGGCGTTTTATAGGTTTAGCCTAAAAAAACAGGGCTGTTGGTAAGGATTAGGGTGCCTGCGTTCTTCTCCCTCCATTGATCATTTCAAAGTCATCAAGGCTGGGGTCGGGTGGTCCAGTGACAGTTTCTGTTGGTCTTTGGGGTTGTCGAACCTTGACCTTCTCTCCAAAGTGAAGATGGCTCACAAAAAGAAGGGGGTGTCAGGGAGTGTTTCAAAGGAAAAGAAAACACCACATGTAATATAGTTCTAATCTGGAAGTAACCAGTAGTAAAAGAAAGCATTAAGCAAGGAAGAGATCATTTGCAAGGAAAAGCTGGTTAGAATACGTTCTTTGGCCAAGTCAGGGCATAGCCTAATGGTAATTGTTTTAACTAGCTTTTAGTTGTAACAGTATTTCCTGATTAGCAACTCTTAAATCAGCTTCTTGAGATTGAGGGGAGGCCTGGAAGGCTAAAGGAAAAGCCTTTTACTTCAAAACACAAGGACATGGGTTTCAGGAGCTGACATTCTAGCAAGGGAGGCAAAATCAAGAAGAAAACAAGTGATGTCCCTTGTGATAGATAATTGTGATAAAGAAAATAAAGCAAAGGAAGGGGAGAGAGAGCCATGCATGGTGCATAGTCAGGGGAGGGGACATTTGAGGGAGAAGGACAGTGAGATAATGTGGGGTCAGAACATTTCAGGTTCAAAGGGAAAAGACCTGGATGTCACCTCTATCGTGGAACAGCACAGTAATTTAACAGCATCCAGAAGGGTCTGTAAACTACATAATTTAATGCCACTGAACTCAGTCTAGTGTATCCTTCACTCAACTTTCTCATAGACGAGCATCTTCTCCAGTGTCACCTGAGCCATGTGACAGAGGAAGTACTAATGCAGGGAGACAAGTCCTAAACCTATTATTTTTCAAACATCTGCTTTATACAAATGTTACAGAGACATATGGCCTCTCCCAGTACCTTGAAAGGGGCTTGTATGGTGCAGGGACCTGATGCTTAAGCCTCATTAGCTTTATGGTGAATCCCCTTTCAGTCAAAGGTCACAGTTTATTATTTTCATCTCTTTTTAAAGTGAGCAATAAAATCACTATTTAAGTACCTGGTTAATACAAGGGTTTTGTTTGTTTATTTTTCCTTTCTAGGGCTGTACCTGTGCCATATGGAAATTTTCGGGCTAGGGGTCAAATCAGAGCTGCGGCTGCAACCTACACTGTAGCTTATGACAACACTCCATCCTTAAACCACTGAGCGAGGCCAGGGATCAAACCTGCATCCTCATGGATACTAATCGGTTCCTAACCCACTGAACCACAATGGGAACTCTAATACAAGGGTTTTTAATCCTGATGAAGAAAATTCTGACCAAAGACTTCCCAAAACCTAAGGAGGAGCCAGTATAAAAAAAGGTAAGTCCTGTTTTGGATGTGTTAAGTTTCAGGTGTCTTATTAGATAACCAAATGGAGATGCCACAACTCTAGAACTCATGAGAGATGTGTGTTTGGGAGTCATTAGCTTAGAGACAGTCTTCAAAACCCAACGATGAGGTGGACCACTTTAGGGTTTGAGTATAGTGGGAGAAGGACAGGGGGCCCGTGACTGAACTTCAGCACTCTGCCATTTAGTCATTATTTGCTTAAGATAGAAGCAACTGTTTTGTTTTTGTCTACTGATACAGACACAAAAAAGAGAAAAAAATGAGGACACTGGGAGATGGGGCCTGGTTATAGGATCAGTGAGCCTGAACCAGGTGACAGGGAGTGGGATGCATGGGAAAGTGGAAGAGCCTGGCCTTGGCCCAGGTGGGGCAGTTTACCCATGAGAAGAGGTGGGCAAGGAGGGTGTGCAAGACAAGCGTGGGGTCCAGTGCAGTGAAGGGAAGGGAAGTACTGAAACACAGAAAACCCAGACTGCTTCTGCCTGTTGCTGTTCCTTCTGGGCCACAGACATGTTGCTCCCTCTACCTGTTTAAGATTCTTATATCTATTGATCTAACCATGTGTCTACCTATGTTTTCCATAATTGAAAGTAATTCTTTGAAGGCAAGAGTTATCCTTATAATTCCTTCACAAATGCAGTATCTTTCAATGTGCTTTGCACGTTGTAAGTACCCCATGAACTTTGCTTAAATGCAGGAAGCAGTTTATTATTAGTTTATTACAACCCATTAATTTATTACTAATTAATAAAAATAAGTAACGTTTGGTTACCACTGAAGTTAAACTCTATGAGGACAGGAATTTTGACTGTTTTGTGAACTGCTCTATTCCCAACATGAAGAGTCCAATTCATTAAATATTAGTGTCTGCTAATATTATGATTGAGTCTAAAGCCTGGGTATGTGGACTTTGAGGATTATTGTATATCAGGTCCCTTTGAAGGGTCAGAGGAAAAAATGTCTCCTATGACAGGTGATAAGACAAGAGGATTTTTAAAGTACTGACCTCAAACAAATAGACTGCCAATTATTTCTCCAGCAAAAAATTGGATTTACTTGGGATCAGCAAAGAATTATGACTCAGAGTCTGCAATTACAGGGAGCAACGCACAAGCCCTATGCAACAAGGAAAGGAGAAAAGGAAGTTGGAAGGGCAATAGTAAACAGAGTTCACTGGAGGAATTGAGAGTTCAAAGCATAGTGATTTTCATTGGCTAACTTGTGACAATCTGTCATTGGCTGAGGTCTTACCAGGTGAGATGAGACAGTCCTTCGCTTTCCTCTTGGGCTCTGCTATGGTCCTGTATATTGAGAGCTCCCCCACCCATTGGCCTCCCAACTATTTTGACTAAGGTTTCTATTTATTAATTTTTACAAAGGGAGAGGGAATAGCAAGATTAGAAACACAGACTCAGTTACAACTCCTTTAGGAGTTGCTGATATGTCTAAAAGAAATACTTATTTCTAGGGAATGGAGTGATGTGGCAGCTCAGAGCCTGTGGGTAAGGAGGGGGCTGGGCTCCTGTGTAGCTTAGGAGGCACCAGAAATTACGGTTTCCTGTGGGGGAGGGGGCAGCTGTGAGAGCTGGGAGTCCCAGATGAGCATGAGCTAAGTGGCCCTGAACCCAAGGGCTGATGGTCGGGCCCCTCAGGATTCATATAAATGACCTTGGAGAGTGAACTGTACTGGACAGAGCTGCATGGCGCCTGCTCAGCAGTGGGGGTGCTGGGCTCCCCGGGAGTGGAGTCTGGCTGAGTGAACACACGAGAACTTGCACCAGCCGGGGCAGAGCAGAAACAGGCAGGACTCCACGGTTCAGAGGGATGAACGCGTCTCTGCAGAGACCAGCCAGAGGGCAGCCAGGACCCAGAGGCTGGTGCCAGAGACCTCCCCTTGAGTCAGCCCCGGCCTGGGGGCGGAGCAGGGAGGGCAGGGAGGGACAGGAATGTGGATGGACTTTTACCCAGTAGCAATGACCGTGACTGAAGTAACCGAGGAGCCGCTGGGCTTGCATCTGCCCAAGTCCTTGGCCCGGCCCAGGGAAGTGGAGCCTGGGGAGGAGCGGATCACAAGAGAAAATAAAGCCGTCATTGTCTTTGTTCTTATGGACCCAGTGTGTTAACACTGGAAACTGTTAACCTGGAGGTCTGGGGGCTGTAAGAAGAGCAGCTTCCGTAGGAAACCAAGTGGTGGCCTGAGGCTCAGAGAGAAAAGGGCACCACTGTCCTCAGCCATGATAATAGCTGAGACTGCAGGGCCTGCCTGGGCAGGGCTGGAGGGAGAACCCTGGAAGGTTATGAGTCCGGGGGGAATTAACCACCTGGGAGATTGGCAGCCATGCTTCCAATCTGCTGCCAGCGACTGAACTGTCTAAGTGTCCTCAGCTACCCTGAACTGTGGGGCTCTAGCTAATCTAAATTGCCTCTACTGAGTATTCCGAAATCCCTAAAAAGGTAGTACAATTAAACATGCCCTTGGATTTCCTGGCATGGCTCAGTGGTAATGAACCCAACTAGCATCCATGAGCACACAGGTTCGATCCCTGGCCTCACCCAGTGATTTGAGGACCTGGCGTTGACATGAGCTGTGGTGTAGGTTGTAGATGCGGCTGAGATCCTGCATTGTTGTGGCTGTGGTGTAGGCTGGTGGCTACAGCTCTGATTCGACTCTAGCCTGGGAGCTTCCATATGCCACAGGTGTGGCCCTAAAAAGACCAAAAAAAAAAAAAAAAAAAAAGTGACACTGAAACATGTTCTGCTGCACCGTTTGCAGTGGGAGTTCAATCGGAAGAATGGAAGGGGAAAGGCCAAAAGAAGAAAAACCCCAATGAACAGAGGGTTACAGTAGAAGTTTTCAAGGAGGCAATGATGCAGTGGGCTCTCGGGCTGCTCTTGGGGAGCCCTCGTTACTCCCTCAGCATCTCATTCTTGTCTGGATTGAGGAACGTAGACCTGAAAGAGGTAGATGGCTGTGTAAGGAAAGGGGTTCCCCAGCGTTTTTCAAAGGCTCTTAGACTTGATTGATTCCTCCTGAAATGCCCATATTCAGAATGGTATGAAGCTCCAAATGCTTTAGTCTATAAAATGCTCTTGGTACTATTCTTCTTTGAAAGTTAAAGTTTCAGTATCTTTGGCCTTCAGTCCAGAGCATCTCATATGCAGGTTATCCACCATCAGCAGCTTTGCTGTCTCACCAGAGAGTCCAAGGTTAACGCTGCATTAACAACCATGATCTTTGTATCTTCCAGTTTGTTGTCTCTCTATATATGACCCAATCATTGGCCTTCATTCTCTTTAGAAAGATTTTTTTTCAAAAGCAAAGTATCATTTTTCAATATATAATTCACGTGTGGCTACCTCCTGACTATTTATAGACTTAATTATAGATTTTAAAGCTAATTATAATCTCCGTGGTGTTTTCCTCTGAAATTGCTCTAGATATGCTGCATTAACCTTCATTACATCTTTGCGAAGTTTAGCCATAAGATTGTTGTGCTTTAATAGAAAGAAGACAAGGAAAGTGGTTTGACAAGGTCACTCACCAAATTAGCACTGGGACCCTGCATAAAGCCCAGATCTCTTGATCCCTGCTCCTGTGCTCAATCAGGAAACCTTGCTGCCCCCAAACCGTGGAGTGGCTCCAGTTCAGCTCAGCAGCCAGACATCTCCTGAGGTGCATGGCGGGCCAGAGAGGACACAGGCCACTGCGTGGCCCAATCTATTCCTACCCTTTGATCAGAAAGCAGCAGACACTCAATTGATTACAGGACCACAAAGAAGCAGCCTCCCAGCTCCACCCAGCACACCAGACCATGCCTGAAAACTCCGTCTCATAAACCTGTCATCACAACAACAGCAAAGGCAGAGGTGCCATAGACCCATGAGTCCCATCAATTTATTCCAAAATTGAGTTTAATACATGCAAGACCCCAAGGCATTTCCCATACGTCATCCCATTTCATCCTTACAAAACACCCTGAGGTACTGCCGACTTAAAAAATTTGCACAACCTAAAAGTTGAGAATTAAGTTTTATTTGTGTTATGGTGGCTGCCAGCAGCCCAAGGCCGGAGTGTATCAGCTCCAGCGTCTCTGTGGCCGCAGTGTACCAGCTCCAGCAGCTCTTTCACCCGGCGAGAAACCAAGTGAGCACTCGGAGAGTTGGAGAACTCAGGTTTATTAGGCCGGCAGGCTCAGAGGAGATCGCTCTCCGAAGTCTGAGCGCCGAAGAGGGGCTTCACAAGGCTTTTATGGGCTAGTTCTTCCGGATCCATGCTTGGCGGACTGGAGTGAGAACTGGCGAAGTAATAGATGTAGGAGTGAGTTTTACAGAAGCGAATGTGTAGGGGAGGGGTGGTTAGAGGTAGTTGATTGGTTAGGGGCAGTTTGGCTGGATTTTGCTTAGTCATCATGGCTGGGGCGTCTCCTTTTGACCTTTTTGTCCTGTCATTTTCCCTTACATTTGGGCCAAAATGAGGACTTAAGCCCTGGAGGCAGCATCTCAAGTAACCTTGAGAAAACTGCTCTGAGGAGTTGGGGTAGAGGGAGCCAGGACATACAGGAGTCTGGTAACAGAGGGCAGGTGGTAGGAACAAAGGATTCCTGCTAATAATAGAAAACCAGAGATCTCAAGTTAACAAATGTAGTGCTTTTCTTTGGGAAGACCCAGAGGTCTGGGCTCACTGAAACCATTCCTTTGATAGGCACCTCAGCTCTCTGGGGCCAGTATCCTGGGTTTTCACAGCCTGAGTTTCCTCAGGGCTGGCTGTTAGGAGTGGCTGCAGTCTGATGGCTGCTAGATGACAGGTATTCGTTGTTTCTTCCCTGAGTTCCCTCAGGACTTACCAGCAGGCTTGCACAGGTTTTACAGAAGTTTGCTACTGGTTGCCAATCACTAAAGGTCACTACTGGTCACAAGGTGCAGACATCAGTCACCATGAAGGATTTTAGTGCTTTTCTAGATACAAGGAGATGCAAGAATTGGACTCATAAAATCTCCTAAAATATCTGTCTGAAGACCTGTCCGGCCAGTTTTCCCAGGGCACAGAGCACCTCACCCCTGATCTCCACCCTGAGCTCTGCTTAGGGTGTGTTATGGGTCAGCAGCTGCAGTGGCTCGTGATTCAGTCTGTATAGAAGCTGATGGCAGGTGAGGGCAAGTGCCAGTTTCCAGTTTGCAGTATGTTAGTGAGCTGAACACAGAGTTGGTTGAGTAGCCAGAACCAGGACCTGAGTCCAGACCTAACTTCATCCTCCACTGTTAGAGCAGGAGACCTGTGAAGGTGGGTCCTTCAGAGCAGACCATTGACATTCATGGGGACAAGGAGACAAACCCCTGGAAGTCACCTCAGGAGCCAGCTGGGCAGGAACCCGGAGATGGAGTGGAATGTGGGTCCCTTATGCTACCTCTTGGCTGTGCTACTAATTTAACATCCTGACCCTGGTATAGTCAAGCCCAGTGTCAAAATAAATGCATGGAGAAATGACTGATATTTAAACAGAAAAGATGCTGGAGTCATGGGATAATGGTAAATATCCTTCTGGGGGAGAGATACACGACCATAAAGTCTCTCCAAAGGGTTTGCCCTCTTAATTTTTAGCTATTCAGGGCTTCACTGCCCTTTTCCCCAAGACACTGAACTATCACACCTTTCCAGACATGCTCCAGAATAAATATGCAGTATATCCTGACACTTAAAAATATGCCCACCCAAACCAGGACTGGTTGGAATTAAAGTGTAGCCAGTAGTGATAAGGAGAAATGAGTGAGTAATATATCATTTTCTGAAATGTAGAAGGAATGATTTACCAGCCATGTGGTGCCACGTGGTGAGTGTATCAGCCACTTCTGTGCAACACGCTACCCCCAAACAAGTATTTATTTAGCTTATGATCTGTGAGTCAGCAAATTGATCTGGGCTCAGTCAGGATGGTCTTAACTGGGCTCTCTCATGGATATATCCTCAGGAGATGCCTGTGGGCTACATGGCTCACCTTCTAGGAATTCATGGGGCCAGCTGTTCAGCTGGGTCAGAAATGGTGATAGGACCACGTGTTTCTGATTATCCAATCAGCTAGTTCAGACTTTTGTCACATGGTCCCAAAAGCAGCAAGAGAGGAATCCCCAGTGGACTTGCACTCGTCCATCTTCTGCTTACACCATGTTTACTTCTAATCGGTTAGCCACAGCAAGTCACAAGGTCAGCCCAGACTGATGGAGGTAGAGGAAGATTTTTACCTTTGATGGGAGGTGCCACAAAGCATTGTGGATATTTTTGCCATTTACCTGTGCCTCTGGCTGCAATAATGTATCCTGCTTTCACATGCAAAATATGTCCCTCATCTCAGATCCCTTAAGAGTATTATATTATTAGGGGAATCAGATTTGAAATCCAGGATCTCAGCATCTCCTCCAGTATGAGTTCTCTCAATCCAGAGACCAAGAAATTAAGACAAGGTCTGTGCTCTCCACCACACCCACTCCCTGCATCCATGGCGTATAGACACACAATACCGTAACATGCTGCACCATGCCATATAGATATAACATACCCTAACAGACAATTCCATTCAATCACTGGTTTTCCTGATTCATTGCTCTCCAGAACTGTTGGCTCTACTCCTTTGGCTTTTGGTTCCTTCTTGGAAATGTCCTTTACTTCTGAAAAAAAAAAAAAAAAAAAAACCGTTTAAACATGTCTTTTAGTTTCTTAAATTCCCGTTTACCTATTTGAAAGGTGTTTCTAGACCATAACCTAATCTTTTATAGACCTTAACATTTTTTTTATAGCTACACTCTTGGTCTTTACCATTATAAAGAATTTTACTGCATGAGAGGTGGAATGTGAAAGTTTTATTTTCAAACCCGGTGCATCCTGAATCTTTGAAATTTCCTCTACATTTGCTGTAAAACAAAATAATTCCTTCTTTAACTCATTTCTGTCTTCCCTCATCTGTCATAAATGAAACAAAATGGCACTTTGAAGATTCCATCTGGGGATCTCCTCAGCAAATCCCAAAGTTCATTACATATTTCCTCTTTTCCAAGGTCTTGAAGGTGTTAGTTTTGTCCATTGTTGTCCCATATAAACTCGAGTCAGCATTTCTGTAAATTTGCAACCAGCTTCTTCATTGTTTTTTGTTTGTTTGTTCGTTTGTTTTTTAATTTCCTAGCTCTGCCTAGTCTCAAAGCCAGTGGCACCTATTTTAACTCTTTCACTGGGCCGCATCCCGCATCTAGCTTCTAAATTCATCATCAGTGTGTTTTACAGTTTAAAAACCACCCCAAAACTCAGCTGCTTAAGACGATCACCATTTACTCGAATTCTGATTTTCGTGGATCAGCAGTTTGGACGGGGCTCAGCAAGAGCTTGTTTCCCCCCGTGGCTCATTCGCATTCCCTCCTGGGCTGGATGGCACTGAGTTAGGGGCCTCGGCTGCTGGTTAGTCAGCAGGGCACCATAGCCGAGCGCGTGACTGGCCATGTGTTTTCCATCATTCGTGCGGAGGCCAGGTCAGGCTTTTCCTTGGAGATGGCAGGGGTCCCAGGAGCAGTGATGAGGTATTGTCTAAATCCTCTTCTGCTTTTCCACGTAGGGATAGCCTCTGTCTTCCTTTGCCCATAACTGCTTTCCCCCAAAACCTGGCACAGTGATTGACTTAAAAATATGTCTAATGTGTAAACACATTTGTAAATGTTTTTGTCTCCTCACGCTTTGTCAAGTTGAGAACATCCAGTTTTCTTTCCCTAGAATGTCAGGAAAGTGATATGTGCTATCTTGCCTTTGCAGATTGTTTTAACAGCTTTCCTTACAGAATTATACAGGAGAGAGCATTAAAATGACTTTTAAAACATTAAGTTTTTTAGCTGGAGGGTATCACCAAAGACTAAAAAATATTGCCACATAGATGTGAATAAAATCATTATTACATGTTTTAAAGTTTGTCTACTTTCTGTCTTATTTTCTGGTTTTGTTGAAATATAAAACCTAAAACCTACAGCCCATAAGAATTGATTTCACTGCAAATGATAAATGGAACATCTTTTTCACCTGCCAGGGCCTGTCACGAGTGCACAGAGAGTGCAGGGTACAAGTTACATTTTAAACATTTATTTTATAGTGCAGACATTTTTACCCATGTCTCTCTTTCTTGGAATTTTTTTTTTTTTTTTTTTTTTTTTTTTTTTTTTTTTTTTTGTCTTTTGTCTTTTTGTCTGTTGTTGTTGTTGTTGCTATTTCTTGGGCCGCTCCCGTGGCATATGGAGGTTCCCAGGCTAGGGGTTGAATCGGAGCTGTAGCCACCGGCCTACGCCAGAGCCACAGCAACGCGGGATCCGAGTCGCATCTGCGACCTACACCACAGCTCACGGCAACGCCGGATCGTTAACCCACTGAGCAAGGGCAGGGACCGAACCCGCAACCTCATGGTTCCTAGTCGGATTCGTTAACCACTGCGCCACGACGGGAACTCCGTCTTTCTTGGAATTTTTAATTTTGTGATTGACTTAACCTAATATACCCTTAAAAGAGCTTCTTTCTTGTAGGTTTTTTTTGTTTGTTTGTTTGTTTTAGCATGATAATTATTTTATGCAGTGGTTTAAACTTATTGCTTAAAAGTGTTGAAAGGTATTTAAGAACATGTCTTAAAAAAACCTTTTCATTTAAAATGAGCAAGTCACCTGACTCTTTTAAAAAATATTCATGATGCTATTACCATATATACTTTAAAAATCCCAACACATATATATTCACTATGTCATTTAACACACTGCTTAGCACTAAGATTAATTTCCTCCTAATAATATATTAAGTTAATATAAATGATTAATTTTCAGGGTCCTGAAAAGTTATTTAAATATTACTAATATAAAGTGACTAGTGGAGGTAAGAGAATTGAAATAAAGCATAATTCAGCTCTAAAACTTTTCAAGCTTTGCTTTCCCTGAAGAGAAGTTGTGAAATTTCTTATACAATTCAGACCTAAATTTCTTTATTTTTTTGTCTTTTTGCTATTTCTTGGGCCGCTCCTGCAGCATATGGAGGTTCCCAGGCTAGGGTTTCCAATCAGAGCTGTAGCTGCCGGCCTGCACCACAGCCACAGCAACACCAGATCTGAGCAGTGTCTGCAACCTACACTACAGCTCACGGCAACGCCAAATCCTTAACCCACTGAGCAAGGGCAGGGATTGAACCCACAACCTCATGGTTCCTAGTTGGATTCGTTAACTACTGAGCCACAACTGGAACTCCAGACCTAAATTTCTATTTCAATTTTGATAGATAAATATAACTCAGTTTTTTTTTTTTTAATAAATAGAGGCTACATTGGCAAAAACTAAAGTACAGCTTTTCTCTCAGAGTCTTTAAGTCAGTTTCTTTCTTTCTTTCCTTTTCTTTCTTTTTTTTTTTTTTTTTTTTTTTTTTTTTTTGGTTGAGCCTGGGGCATGTGGAAGTTCCTGGGCCCCAGGATGGAACCTGCATCACAGGAGCAAGCTGAACTGCTGCAGTGACAGTGCCAAATCTTTAACCTGCTGTACCACAAGAGAACTCCTCTTTAAGTCAATCTCTAAAGACCCTACTATGAAGATGGAGAAATGAGGCAAATGAGTTTTGTTTCTTGAGAGAAGAGGGAAGCAGGAGGAAAGAATCTAAATAACTTTAATTCTTATTTTTTAAATGATTGTATAACTAAAATTAAGTTAAAATATTGATTTTCAAATTAGAGCAGGCATCCTAAGGGCTAGCAGGACCTCCACCCTCCTTACTTCCAATCTCAGAGAGAATTCTGAAGTGAGTGACTGAAAGTTGTCAGGAAGTGAATCAAAGTCTAATCTCGGTAATTACAGCCCAAACTACTCTTGTGAAGGCAGCATGATGCATAGCTAAAAGACAGAGGTCGGTTATGAAGGAAATAAAAGGCTTTTAAATTGTCAAAAAAAGAAATAGTCTAATGAACCAAAAACTTAAATGAAGAAATCTAGTAAATCAAGTTAGGGATTCTTCCATTTATAATTTTGCCCATTGTGGCTCAGCAGAAACAAATCTGACTAGTACCCATGAGGACGTGGGTTTGATCCTTGGCTCTGCTCAGTGGGTTAAAGAATCTGGCATTGCAGTGAGCTGTGGTCTAGGTCACAGATGTGGCTTGGATCCCACGTTGCTGTGGCTGTGGTGTAGGCTGGCAAGCGTGGCTCCGATTCGACCCCTAGTCTGGGAACTTCCATATGCCTTGGACACGGCCCTAAAAAGCTTTTAAAAAAAAACAAACACACTTATAATTGTGTCTAGATTTGGTGTGAATAAGCCTTGGTAAGCTCAAAAAAATGAAAATATAGTAAGTAATGATGAAATAACCACTTGGGAAATTTAAATATAATGTCTAATCATTATATATTAAGAATATTAGATATTGCTTATTTATTCATTTTAAAATAATATTACGGTAACAAAATCTCCCCTGGAATTTGAGGTATTTGATAGTAAATAATGAAACAAAAAGCTACTGCTTAATCCATGTGCTTTTCACTAGAACATACCAATCTGTTGTCATTAGAGACCGGAAGTAAGCAAAAGCCTTTTATCTTGAGACAACACTAAAATCATTTATCCGAATGGGAATGATCTTATATTTCTAAAAGATAGTAATTAAAACATCATCATCAGGAAATCTGGGTTTATATGCTCCATCCGCCTCTACTGTATTTTTTGCTTTACGGGGACAGTTAAGTGATTCTTGAAAGTGATGACACTTTTAATTGATAATACGAATTAATACAAAAAAATCCACATATTCTGAATCTAATAAGAATGACAAAAAAGAACTTAATTATAAAACACAAACAAATTCAGGGATTTCAAAACCAATCATACAACTCATACAACACTGTAAGTCAACTATACTCCAATAAAAATTTTTAAAATTCCACATATTCTAAAATAAAATTTTGCTGTGTTGGGGATATATAATTAAGAGCAAAATCTTCTCTAATGGGGGAAAAAAACCTCTCCATAAAAGTAGCAGCAACAGACAATAGTTTTACTGTTGAATAAGCATTAAACCAGAATGGGATGATCGTCAAAGGCAACTTAAGAGTTCAAGAAAATAGACATCTCACCCTTTGAAAAGCTAAGCATATACAGCTTATTTCATACAGGTTCTCCAGATAAGCCATAACTAAATCTTACATCAGAGAACTTGACAACATCACTTATTAGATAGGGTTCATCTTGAATTCACCTATTCATATCAGTGACCATCCATCAGTCATTTGCTAATTGGTTTCATACTAGGGAAAATAAACGTGTGTGCTTAGGACAGAGGGTAGCTTTGTGGTTGGGAGCAGGGAACCTGTGAAGGGAGTTCCCACCCTCCCACGGAAAAGAGGTCCTTGTGATAGGAGTGCAGCATCTTTTAATGATTGCATTTCAAGGAGCTGCCTCCCAGGTCCTAGAGAAAGGTATTCCTGGGTGATAATGCTGGCAAGAGGCTTATTTAGCTTCTAAAACGATTTATACACATTTCAAGGATACAAAGAAATTACATGTGATTACAATTTTTCTAAAGTAAATGCTCTAACAAAAGGGAGGGTGAAGAAATTTCTTACCTTATTTTCAATAGAGAGAATTAAACTTTTTTTAATATTTTTAAATTTTGTAATGATTTTTATTTTTTCCATTAGAGCTGGTTTACAGTGTTCTGTCAATTTTCTACTGTACAGCAAGGTGACCCAGTTACACATACATGTATATATTCTTTTTTCTCACATTATCATTTTCCATCATAAGTGACTAGATATAGTTCCCAGTGCTATACAGCAGGATCTCATTGCTTATCCATTCCAAAGGCAATAGTTTGCATCTATTAACCCAAAATTCCCAGTCCATCCCACTCTCTTCCCCTCTCCCTTGGCAATCACAAGTCTGTTCTCCAAGTCCATGAGCTTCTTTTCTGTGGAAAGGTTCATTTGTGCTGCATATTAGATTCCAAATGTAAGTGATATCATATGGTATTTGTCATTTTCTTTCTGACCTACTTCACTTAGTATGAGAGTCTCTAGTTCCATCCATTTAAATTTTAATTTTTATTTATCCTTACTGCTGCCTCTATTCAATTTTTTTTTAAACCAACAACTGTGGACATTTTTAGATGAAAATCATTTATATATTCTTTTATTGAACTATATGCATTCAATAGTTTAAAGAAATACAACTTTCCTGCTCCAGTAGGAAATTACTAAATTTCAAGAAATACAGATTTTACTGCGGGCACTAGTGTTGATCACTATGATGTTGGTATCCACACACTGACTGACAGTGTAAGGGAAAAATGAGAAGCTAAAGAATTTTGCCAAAATGAATATCCGCTTTCCTCCTTAAATGAAATTATCTTCAAAGTGTTTTTGCATTTCAAATAGTGTGATCTTGGACTACACTGATTTAAAACATACATGCCTTATTTAAATCTTTGAAAAATACCTAACATATTGGCCAGCACTCCTCCATGTGATCCAAAGAACTGTTTGCGTCAGAATTGCCTAGGGCAGTGGTTCTCAAACTTGAAAATGAATGAGCCTCACCTAAAAGGTTTGCTAAAATCCTGGTTGCTAAACGCCCTTTGGAGTTTCCATAGGTCTGGCAAGGTTCCCAAGGATTTGCATTTCCAACAAGTTCCCAGGTGCTGCTGCTGCTGGTGGTGGTTGGAACCACACTTTGAGAACTACTGACCTAGGGTACCTGACAAGCACGCCTACACCTATTCCCATGCTAGCACCCAAGTTTCTGGAACTGGGTTCTTGGGATCTTAAAGAAACACCCAGGTAAGAGTTTTAAAAATCGCAATTTTGAGGACCACTTTGGCAATTTGCCAGGTTAATTGAACTATCATTGACCACTAACTGTATACCACATATCAACCATGAGGATGCTAATAATGCTAAATGAATAATTTCAGGCCCGGCATGTTGAAAATAAGGCAGTAGTCTTCAACTAAGAATAGAGTAATAATACAATTTATCCTTATTAATTACCTACTCTGGGCCAGGCAGTGTTCTAAGAGCCTCACATGTATCAGCTCCTTTAATCCTAATACTCATCCTGTGAGGTGAAAGGCATTATTATCTCTAATTTACAAAAAGGAAATGGGGGCCCGGAGAGTCCAAGGAAGTTGCTCAAGGCTGTTGGTCATGTGTTAATTTCTTGTGTTTATATTTTACGTTTTCTTAAATGTTTACCAGAAGCTATGTATACCTATGGCATCAAAAAGTAAAAATAAATTGGGGTCCACGTTAATATAAAAAGGTATTAAAAAAATGGACCTGAATCCCTTCAGTGTTTGGTAGATTTTACCAACGTGAAAACAACAAATAGGTAAATATGGAGGAGTATACCCATGACTTAGAGAGAGTACTCTGATTAAGCACTAAAATGAACATCATTTCTCAATTATGCTGTCAAAATGTCATAGTTTTGTCAAGTTTTGGCAAACAAACATAAATATTTCAGTCATTTAAAATGAGCAACAAGATAAACATGAGATATTTGTCATTTATAACTTTAAAGTAAGCTTATTGAAAGTCTACAAATTATTCTGTTCGGATGTACTTGGATATTCTTGTTAGATCCAGTAAGAATTAAAATTTTAATTTTTTCTTGAAACTTTGAACAGGAGATCACTAAAATTAGAAAGAAACATTTGTGAATGTACTTTGGGAGACAATGTTGAATGGGTATATGACTTTGTTTTTACCCACTGGCAAATTTTAACATTAAAGATAGTGAAAATTAGCAAACCTCAGTCTACTATTCATAAATTATTTGGTCTTTTAACTTCTGACTTGCAAAAGTTTACCTAAGCATTCAACACTTTCTAATGTTTTCAATTAATTTTTTATCAAAATCTTACATTCAAATTATTTTGTAATAATGGCCACATCAGATACCAAAAAGAAGAATTTTTAAATTGTTTTATGCAAGACATAAAACACAAAAATAAATTCCAACCTCTCATCACTATGATAATAAAAAGAACAATTATTATGTGGTTGGAAGATTTTTAATTCACCAATTATAAATGTCATTTAGGAATTTCTAAGGGTGACACTAATGTAAGTGGCACTGAGGAGAGAAAAGCTTTAAGATGACACTGATGTAAGAAAAAGCACTACAGTTACTTAAGAGTAGTTATTAGCTAACAATAGGTACAATTGGGACAAAACATTCTAAAAGGCATGTTTATATAACACTATTGATATTTGAGTAAATAAACATTAATAGAGGAGCATAGACCTCAAGAAATGTTAAACATATTTAGAAAAGAGACCACAGGGCTAAGTGAACAGTGTTCATTCCAGGAAGGGAATAGCCACTAATTAGAATCAAGTATATAATGTAGTCAAGACCCAAGATCATTTCAAAATGTGATTTTGTTAGTGCCTTTTGGGATAAGTGGCATTTTTATTCTACCTTCTTCTGGAAGAAATACCGCTAATTTTAAATAATCACGATGGAATTGGGGGACAGAAATGGGGTGTATAGGGGTGAGTTAAGGTCATTCATGTCATGTTGCAATTTAAATACACATCTCGAGTCTAAAAATACCTGACCATCAATATTTCCTTCCAGAATTTTTATTGAGGCGGATCTGTTTAAAATGCATCCTGTATGTTTTATTTAACCTTGTGCAGTGTAGTTTTAGTAAGTTCAGCTGCTTTGTTTTCACAGTGACTGACAATAACATCTAATCAGAAACAGGCAACAAAATCTCATTCTGTCTCAATACATGACTACATAGTATGTAGTGTACATAGATATATATGATATTACTGTATCAAAAAAACATTTTAACATACTTCGTGACTCCTGCTAAAGCCTCAGTTTGCAGCCATCCCTATGAATACTTCTAATACGGAATATTCACCTAGAAAGACTTACTCCCTGAGACCCAGTGTTCTTCTGTTGATATGCAGCAGTCTGTCTTCAGCGCCATGTTGGATGTTCTACCCTTGTTCTTTCATGGGCATCTTTCATGGATTTATCGAGTTTGTTTTTGGATCTTTATTTTTGTTCCCTTTGCTTGTTTAGTTTAGTAGATTCTCAGGTAAAGCAGGTGGATACCTGTGTACGTAACCATATGGTTGGAGATGGTAAATATGCTGTAGCATTGGCATAGGGAAAGGAAACTGCAAAATCACAACAGCAACCTGGATCATTCACAGGAGGATAGTACAATTACATTTCCAGTACTAAAGGGTCTGGGTAGAGGATCTTGGATTAAGCGGTGCTTTGGTAAAAAAGGGAATAAAAAGTTTCTTTTCCGTGGGGATATCTGGAATCCCCTGCTTCTGCATTAGAATTTCCATTCATGTCCCTAGCACGAAGGCTTCAGCAGTGCAACGAGAGTACAAGCATACGTTTTAACTGCATCAGCAAACCTCAGCTTTTTTGCTCAGTACTGTGCTGCTCCTCCATTCACTAGCCTTGCTTTCCATCATGCTTAAACCTTCCCCCAAGTAAATGGGTTCTTCAGGGTCGTGGTTTACAAGCAGCCATCTCTACTTGTCTAGTATGACTTATGTATTGTCATCTGCTGTCATAAACCCACCTGCACACTCCAGACTTTGGTCATGAATACCCTGATGGGCTTTAACTCTTTTCCAGTACAGTTGGTATCTGGCTTCTTTGGTGTTTAATCCCACAGTAGAGGAGCCCTTGCTTTTCTGAGCTCATAAACAGTGCTTAATTACAGGTTGAGTTCATGTAGTTCTGTCATATTTGGCTCTTTTCTCTAGACTTTTGAGGTCCTGTCCTAACTTAGCAAAGAATATTCACCTTCTGATAAAGGTTTTCCATGACATCTGCCATCTCCTACTTATGGTGACTGGCATCTGCTTTCAACTTCGTCCGCCCTGCTAGATAATTCTTTCAGGATCATCTGAATGTCTCGAAAGAAGATAATTATTCAGAATATTAGGCTGCAGCTCACCCTGTTTTTCCAACAAAATACTATATGTGTGTTCTCAGTCATTTAGTATTTTGTTGGAAAAACAGGGTGACCTGCAGCCTAATATTCTGAATAATCTGCTGATCCAGAGAGGAAGGTTAAACAATGCAGCCACGAATTCTGCCATAGCTGTAGGCATATTTCTGTATCTGTAGTGGTGCCCTCCCACTGCTGGGAAGAGAGTAGGGGAGCGAGGACTGATGGGCTGGGCCACCAGGTGCCAGGCGTGGTCCAGGCAGCAGTGTGTTCTCCGCCCTCTGGCTTTATTTTTAACAATCCTTTTGTGTGTGGGCGCATGTATGTGGGTTTCTGTGTTACTTTATGTGAGCACATACATTGTTTCTGTGACATTTGTTGCTTTGTAACAACTGTAAAAATGTCAAGTTTATCATCTGTTGAGTCAAAATTGCTTAGGGCAAATTTTAGGATTACTAAATGTAATATGGGCTCAGAACATAAATGAGAATTTTAAAAATAGAATAAATTTCTGAAATAATCAAGCTAAAAATACAAGTAAGTTTGTTAAGAATGGATATTACAATGACTTTTTGTTGTTGTTGTTGTCTTTTTGTGTTTTCTAGGGCCGCTCCCACGGCATATGGAGGTTCCCAGGCTAGGGGTCTAATCACAGCTGTAGCCCCCGGCCTACGCCACAGCCACAGCAATACCGGACCTTTAACCCACTGAGCAAGGCCAGGGACCAAACACGCAACCTCATGGTTCCTAGTCAGATTCCTTAACCACTGCGCCACAACGGGAACCCCTACAATGACTTTTAATAAATGTTAGAAATATGTAAATTTACAGTTTTATCTTCAGCTTTATTATCAGCTTAATAAGGACATTTTAATGTTGAAGCGTATTATCTTCTAAACTGATTTTTTTGGGATTACATCTCTGAAAATTATTTCCGGGTGTTCAGATATTTAAATATGTGAATTGAGTTGATTATGCCAGTGGGGAAAGAGTGATGAAACTTACAGACCTTTCCTATAAGTAGTATTTGCCACAGAGTCCCTTGCTGGGTATTATTTTAATCTATCTAATGAGACAATACAAAAAAGTTCACTTTTTCAGAGGTAATAAAGGTAACGATGGCTTGCCTGCCTGCATACATAGCTATAGAACCGACAATTGCATAAACAATTAATTACACAAATTAATCAGCCAGCAGTTACTAATCACCTGCTCTCTACCTAGAAGTTTGCTAGGTAGTAAGAATGATGTAGAATAATGTCCTTACATATTCTAATGTTTATATTAACTTCTCAGGAACTACTTTGGAAAAAAATAAGAAAGACAAATTGATATTTGAAACCAATGTGCAGCCATTATTTTGTTTTCAGATTTAACCACAAATAACTGCTTTATTGTCGTCCTTTCCACTGACTTTGTAAGGGGAACATCTGAGTCACTCAACTTTACAAAGAGCCCTAAAAATCACAAACATGACTCTCCAGTAATGCTTGGGATGGGTGGATGATATTCCTGATAGACCTCAAGACAGGTACATGGTATACATTTCTGGTTCTGTGTGACTACCATTGTGAAAGATTTGACTGTCTCAAATACTGCCTTAAAAACAGAACAACATAAGCTAAACTCCTTAATAAGAATGCTGTGCTTTAAGTTCCTTTTAAACATTAAGATATAAAAATATGACATTTGTATCAGTCAGGATCCCAAAAGGGAAGAGATGGTGCCCTCAAATTAGGATATTTCTAGGTGCATTTTATTTACAAAGGAAATAATTGCCAGGGTAGGCCAGGGTACAGGGAACCCCAGGTTTCCCATTAGCACAGGGAACCCAGAAGCAGTTGAGGTGTTACTATGCCCAGACCTGAAAGGGGGAACCACAGATACTAACACAGAGAGAGAAAGTATTGCCAGCTGAACTCAGAGACACCAAATAGGATACATTGTGGCAGCCATTTCTCCTTCCTCCCATGGTCGCTTTCACATTAAGTTGTCCTTCTTAGTCCTTCCCAGTAGATGAACTAGTGTTTGAGGAGCTGAAGAGGATAAAGAAATAGCCACCCCAACCCTGAGGTTTTCCCAGCATTGTGTCACTGTAGCTCTTCTCTACAAAACACTTACTGATCCTGACATGAAATCCACCGGACACCTTTCTGCCTGGTAGTTCTCAGGAAATTCTCAGTTACAAGTGATAGAGATTCAGCTAAAATTGGCCTGGGGGGTGGTGGTGGAAGGAACATTTGGATGATATAATTGAAAAACCTGTTTGGTTTTTTTTTTCCTGCAAAAGTCATGAAATGACCAGGCTGGGTGACATGCCATCATGTGACCATGGAGATGCATTTCTGATGTTTTATCTCTGCCTCACAGATATAGACAACAAACTGGTAAATACCAGAAGAGAAGGCATTGGGGGGTAGGGTGAAGCAGGTGAAGGAGATTAAGAGGGATAAACTTCCAGTTAAAAAATAACTAAACCATGGGAATATAATGCACAGCACAGGAAATCGAGTCAGTAATATTGTAATAACTTTTTATGGTGACAGGTGGTTACTAGGCTTATCATGTGATCAGTTTGTAATGTATATAATTGTCAAATTACTATCTTGTATACCTGGGACTAATATAACATGTATGTCATCTATACTTCAATTAAAAAAAAAAGAAAAAACCCCCTAAAAGTTCACAATTGCTAGGAAACTGAACAGACTCAGGGGTACTTTTCAAAGATTCCTAATCATGAAAGAGGAAAATTCTTTTTTATGTCTGATTTGTCTGCTATTAATTTTTTATCACAATATTCTTCTCTAGAATAATGAACTTTAAACAATACTTTCCCAATAAAATACAGAAACTTATTTTGTTTTAAAAAGTAATTTGATTTCTATTGGGGTGTGAATGAAATAGGAAATTCTACACTTTTTATGATGCATGAGAATATACTTCCTTTTGAATAAATCAAGGTTTCTGAAAAAATAAAAATGAGGGAGTGAAGTTTCATGTTTCCATTACTCTAAAGCAGCAATGAGGTTTGCTAACAGTTGTGCAATTTACCAATGATAATTACTATCATTATACTGCATGAATTTAAGATTAATTGAATATACTTAGTTCTCTCATGCAGTCCTTTGCAGCAGAAATTAAGCTGTGGCATCATTTCCTCTTATTTTGAAAATCAATGCACTGAAAAATGTATAAATAATTTATTTCTCTAGCACTTGTCAACCACACTTTTATAAGGGCTGTCTTTCGGAGGAGATAAAGGATTCAATGTGTCATTAAAATTACTGAAGGACACAAACCAAAATGGTATCACATGGATAGCTACAATTTACATGTATTCAAATTAACCTTAACTTTTACGTACACTCATTTTATAGCAAATGTTTACATATTATCAATTTACATGTGCTTGATTTACATACACTTACACATATATTAAAGTTGATTTACATATGTTTAAAGACAGAACTTTAGGCTGAGATTTTTTCTTAGAACTGCTAAGGACATGACTTCAAAATTTCTGAGAGATTTCTATTTTAAAAGCTGATTTTTAACTCCTGCATTTTTCATCTTTTGAGGGCAGAAAGATATTTACTCTAGGACTGGTTGGCAAGGAAGGAGGAAAGCAAAACATCGTACTGGGTAAGGTGAGTATGTGGTTGCCCGTGTGTGTTTGTGTTGGTGTCAGAGCCTGAGCTTGTGTATTCCTTTTTTTTTTTTTGTCTTTTTGCCATTTCTTGTGCCGCTCCCTCAGCATATGGAGGTTCCTAGGCTAGGGGTTGAATCGGAGCTGTAGCTGCTGGTCCATGCCAGAGCCACAGCAACGCAGGATCCGAGCCTCCTCTGCGACCTACACCACAGCTCACGGCAACTGAGCAAGGCCAGGGATCGAACCCGCAACCTCATGGTTCCTAGTCGGATTCGCTAACCACTGAGCAACGACGAGAACTCCAGAGCTTGTGTATTCTTGTGTCCCTTTGATGCTAATATATCTGAGTCTTTGGGATTTTTGAAATGGGGGAACTCTATATTTCTGTTTTTGGAGTTTATCTCAAGAAACCCTCATCATGATACAGTAATACACAATATTTGGTGCATAGCTATGTCACAGATTGAGAAATAGGTACCAGAGATAAGTTCATTATTAATAGAATTGAAAACTTGGCATTCCCAGTCACAATTCCCCAAGCCCAAACAATGTTGTTTTTTTAGCTAAAGAGGAAAATGATTAGTGATACGTTTTATGATTACTTTCATTTCCCTTCTTTTTCCATTGTCATTACCCTTTTTGACCAGAAAAACTCTTCATTCTTCAATCATTTATTCGCTTACTTGACAACTGTTTATTGACCATCCCACTACCTGTCCTACACTGTCCTCAGGTTCTACAGACAGAGATGAAAGCAACAAGGCTCCTGTTCCCAAGGAGCTCATAGCTGATTTGAATTGTCTAAAGACAGAGGGCAGATGGAAAACAGCAAAGCTAGAGATGAGGCAAATGTCCACTTAGTTTACATTGATGACAAGATATTCAAGCATTGCTGTTTTTCCCATTGCAAGAAATTGGGGTCTTCAGAGAAAAGTCAGGACTACAGATGTCCTTTGATTTTTTTCGTTTGTTTGTTTTTTTAAACTTGGAACCCTCCTCCAAAAATCTGAGCTTTCCAAAATAGAAGTCCAGAGTTGATTAGGGAGTTCATTTCCCTCCGATGATGAGAAATGAAATGGGTAGTGGAAACCAAGAGGAAATGGAGACAATTCCATGGAGAATAAGAAGAGTAGGAGTGTGTGTCTTCAGACGTGATTTTATTTTTAATTTCTCAATATTGTAAAATAAGAACAACAAAGATCTACTATACAGTAACCTTTATCCATCCAAGAATGCCCACGGTAATCTTGTGAGGGTTGAACTCATTTTTACACAAGCAGAAACTGAAGCTCAGGGAAGTTAGGTAACATGCTTGGACACTCAGCTATGAGGTGGCAGAAGGAGAATTTGAAATTAGGAGAGGCAGGCCCTGGAGCCTCCTCCTTCCCTACACTGCAGCCTCACGCAGTGCACATCGCCTGAGAATCTTTCAGCCACCCTGCTCCCCGCCTGTAGCTGAGGGCCACTCTGCCCCGGGTCCTTGGCCTCCCACTGCAGAATGAGGTAGAAATGGAATGTGTCCCCTTGGAGAGGAAAAAAAGTGACAGGGATGTGTTTTAATTAAATTTGAGTAGAATTTCCATTCCAAGAACGGTGTGAATTTATTCTCTTTCATAATCCTTCAGGGCCATTTAAATCCTATCTCCTAATTAAGAATTTCGCACCGAAAGTGCATTAGTGCATACTTTGCTCTTCAAACTCTGTTTCAATCTAACAGAATATATTTTCAAACTTAGAAAAGTGAAAAGAATAAAGCACTTTAAAATTCATTTTGGTGTACTCAAAAGGAAGCCGGATGTCATTTTAAGCCCTGGCTCAGCACTTCACAGTGGATTTTGAGGGGACATTAGTGTTTCCTAAGAGTTCATCAGCATAGGAATTTTGTTAGGAAAAAAATGCTAAAGGTTCATTAAATTGCACACACATACATGTATACAAACTATATACAAAAAGCACATTCTACTAAACAAATGTACACTTTAAAAAATTTATGTGATGGCTTGTTTTTGAGATGAAGGATATTGTGTCTGAGAAAAGGAGCATCATCTGAAAGGCCACTGATGAATCACCTTGGTCCTCTGCGCATGAAATGTAAGTAGCCTTTCCAGTATGTTCTGAAAATGACACTGTGTTCACTTTCAGTTTTCTGTGCTTCCACATCCATGATTTGTAGAACCACTTTATACATTCAACATATAATTCTAAGATGGGATTCTTACTTTACTGGCTGTCCTCTCTGTGCCAACCACTTGACATGTCCCAGGGTTATAAAGACAAACAGGACATTGAATCTGCCTGCAGAGGCATAGCAGCTGGTCAGAGGCAGTAAGCCAACCTTCGCCAAAGCACAGCATCATCAGTTCAACAGAGAGGTAGGCGCAGGTACAGTGATGCTTGACTAGGATTTGGAAGGTTAAGAACTTAGGCATGGAAGAGGATCAGGCTATCTCTAAGTAAGCCAGCATTTCCCCTCTGAAATTACTTCTTTTTTTACATTATAGCTACTCTAAATTTTTAAGGAAAGAATGAACAATAAAAGTGTAGGTTTTAACCAGTTTCCAAAGTCAGGTATGTATAAAGAATTTTAGAACACTTTTCTATTTGTAATAATTTTGAATAGATTTGCTATTTTTCGTGACTAAAAAGCCTTAAGGGAATGGAAGTAGATGCTTGGTATTATAGTATTAAGTGTATATGGAAAAACTGAGTGAAATCACCAATAGCTTTTCCAAAATCATGGTGATTTCTCACCTAATGTAAGAGTATGCCATGACATTGAGTCTGAATTCTGTCATGATAAGTCTTACAGGGCAAAATAAAAGTAACAGCTGAGACCATTTAGAACTGAATTTGTCAGTCTTCAAAATAATGTTTTAAATGCAGACAAAAATCTCCAGGCCATTCATAAGTATTTTGCCTGTCCATTTATCTGGGTGCATAATTCATGTGTACAGTGTAATGCCAACTGTGATGATTTGTTTTTAACCAATAATTGTGTCTTTGCAATCACAAACAAAAAAATTCCTGAGCAGAGTCAGGATAATTGTTGAATAATAATTTCTATTCAATTCAGAATTTAACTTCTACCGTCACATCTACCATTTGACATTTAACTTTTAAAAATTGAGATCAAAGATAGAAAGAAGTAATTTTTTAAACAGTCTTTTTTTTTTTTTTTCTTTTTAGGGCCACACCCATGGTATATGGAAGTTCCCAGGCTAGAGGTCGAATGGGTGCTGCAGCTGCCAGCCTACACCACAGCCATAGCAACGAGGGATCTGAGCCTCTTCTGTGAACTACACCACAGCACGGCAATGGCAGATCCCCGACCCACTGAGTGAGGCCAAGGATTGAACCCACATCATCATGGGTACTAGTCAGATTCATTTTTGCTGCACCACAATGGGAACTCCTGAAATACTTTTAGGTACAGAGAAAGTTTCAAAGATAGTACAGAGGATTCTCATCTACTTTCACTCTGCTACTAATGTTAACTTTCATAACTATTGTCTATCAAAACAATGTTTTCAGTTGTAAACTAGCAACTGAAATGCCTGCTTCTACCTTATTTTTTTAAGTTTTATTGAAGTATAGTTTATTTACAAGGTTGTGATCATTTCTGCTATGCAATCAGTCATACACATACACACATCCATTCCCTTTCAGATTCTGTTCCCACATAGATTATCACAGAATATTGGGTAGAGTTCTCAGTGTAAGCAAAAATATTGGTAAAATTCTGTTAACTAAGCTAGAGATTTTATTTGTATTTTGCCACTAATACCTGTTTTAATATTTATTGTTGTTGTTCCAGGATCCAACCTAGGATACCGAGTTTTATTTAGTTAACTCAGTTGCATCTCTAATCTGTTACAGTATTTCAGTCTTTACTTGATTTTTATAAACTTGGCATAGAGATTTTTGAAGAATCCTGGATATTATGTAGGATAGCCTTCGTTTGGGTCTTCTGATGTTTCCTCATAATTAGAGAGGATTATAAACTGGGGGGAAGGAGAGCACAGAGATGAAGTGCCCAGCTCATCACATCATGTCATGAAGTACATGATACCAACCTGGGTCATTTGGTTAAGGTTCTGTTTAATAGAGTTTCTCCACAGTCAAATTCCCATTTCCCTCTTTTCATGCTTTGTTCTTTGGATGCAGCTTGCTAAATTCAGTCCATAGTGAAAGGAAGAAATACTAAGTTTCAACTCCTAGGGGGGAGGTGAATATAAAAACAATCGGTAGACATGGGTTAAAACCCACACAGTAATTAGTAAATGTTTGAGGTAGGTACTTTGAGGCCATGCAGACAGCCCAGTTTCTCCTTGGAGTTCTGCCCATTAATGTTATCATTCATCAGTGGATCTTGCCCTGCAGCAGTTATTACTGTGGTAGCCAAGGGTAACTTTCTACTTTGCTCATACCATATTCTTTTGAAAAGCAACTAAAAAGATAAGAATTCTTGTGCAGGATTAATTTTATTATCAAGATGGCTTAGGTTAAATAAAATGCGTTCATTGTGTCTTCCTTGAAACAATATCAGCTCTAAGGAACAAAGCCCATCACATGCTTTCTCATGGACAAGTGCATTAGAGCAGTGAGTGCTTAATGGTTCTGGGAGCAGGTGCACCACCCTGACAGTCCTCATTTGCATATGCACGTTGAATCCTGGCAGGAGATGTGATTCAGGGGTCCCCCAGAGCTGAAGAAGAGACATTCTCAGGTAAAAGTAGTTCTTCATAAACTTTATAACCTCATTCCAAACGCCAGTTGTCAGTGAACGACTTTCCAGATTGACAGCTTAACTCAAGAAAATGTCACCCATGTTCAGTAACTGGCCTAATCTTTTCTGTAAATTGCTGCCTGTGGTTTTCAAAAACATAGTAAATTGCTGGCAAATGACAGTGTGTCTCTCTGCACGGCTAACTTCACTCCTGCACAGTTAACAAATCAGTCTTAAATTATTCATCCGATCACCCAATGTCTATGTTCTGATTTTAGGGAGCTGGTATTCCATTTTTAATACTGAAGTAAAATTTGCCACCTGATTGTTTCTGTTCTCTTCAAATATATAATTAAAACTGTAAGCAGGGACAATAACTACACCTTCTGCCTCAACATCTCAGTTAATGAACAGAATTCCCTACTCAGAGCTTTTGCTGTCCTATAGTGCTCTGATGCAGAGCCAGCTGTTTTCTCAGACTAGTGTTTGAAATATAGAGGAGTTTTTCTCCATTAATTGTGTAATTATAGGAGAACAACAAAATGATTAATTATATGTATAACCTAGAACATCTAATGGCCCATTAAGAAATGGTACCCACTGGCACAGTGGGTTAAGGGTCCAGTGTTGCTGCAGCTATGGCTTAAGTTGCAACTCTAGCTCAGATTTCTTCCGTGGCCTCGGAACTTCCATATGCCATGGGTGCAGCTGAAAAAAAAATTGTACTCTTACACCATTGCACATTGTTCTGGGAACAGGGCTAGGTTGTCTCAAACAGATCAACCAAATAGAATTTTGTTCCTGAAATAAGTTTAGGGATATAGTACTTTGTTCTGAAAAGACTTCTTAACACTATTTTTTTTTCCTAGCAGTTACTTTCTTAAGGGGATGTTACCAGAAGCATATTTACCCTTCTTTGAAATGTGGTTTTGATCAGTACTGGCTCTAAGCTAAATAATACTCATGGGCCATAAAGGAGTTTATATTTAAGAAGGAGACTGATTTGCTTCTATATTTGCAAAATAAAAAATCCTTCTATATTTGCTCAGCAAGTTAACTTGAGGGTACCTTAAAAGGATCCCCAACAAGAAGCATGGCACAGTTGCTCTGGTCTATACCACTGTCACTCCACAGTTTGGGTTAGAGCCCACTTCTTCAACAGGCAATGATCCACATTCTGATTCAGATGGTATGCAACTGCAAGTATAAACTACAGGTAAAAGAAGAATCTGGAAAAAGAGTGTGGGAGGGAGATAGATAAATCAACACAAATTCATCACAGGAGGTAGAAAAAACTGCTTTTCTTACAAGTCTGGCCGGGAACTTCGTCTTCAAGTGTGACTTATCAGCATTAGATATCAAGTATTAAGGGTGTATCTCTCAATTCTTAACCATGGAATTTATAAACCCATCGTATTTTCCTCTAGGAGAGCCAAGCTCATCCTTGTATTTAACACTCCTGCTCTATGTGCTCAGAACTCTAAGTTCCTTATTAGAACACTTTCATGTTCCATCATTGTTACTCATTACATTGTCTGTTTCCCATTATACAGAAAATTTCATAAGAACAGAAGCTGTCTTGTATATTCCTATGTTCCGATTGCCAGACTCATCAGTTCTAAATTAAAATATGTATGTATTTGTTCATATTAGGTAGGGTCGTGTATCACAGAAAAGCCCCCCAAACAACGGCTTATAAGATATCCTCAAATATACAAGAAATCTAATAGGGAAACAATCTAGATAAGAGGTCACAGCTCCACAAAGAAAGCTCTCCTGCTATCTTTCTGTTCTATTATCCTAACCAATGACTTGAATGCTCCAGGTTATTTTATGGCTCAAGCTCCCGTCAATCCTTTTTCCATCTTTCCCTACATATCTGGTTTGACCCCTTTCTCAGCATTCTGCTTCCCCTTCATTCTTAGCCTTATTCTTTTGCAGGGGGGGATCCAGAACTCTTGTGGCTATTCTGGGACTGCTGTATTAGTCAAACCACACATTAAATGCACAGGCCCTTTGGCACCTCCCCTAGTCAAGGACACTCCAGAGCCTTTACCCACAAATTCTCATCTATCAATAGTTGACTTTGAATATGGAAGTTCCCAGGCTAGGAATCAGAGCTACAGCTGCTGGCCTACACCACAGCCACAGCAACACGGGCCCTGAACCATGGAAATGCTTAATCCCAAACCCCCTGAGCGGGGCCAGGGACTGAACCCTCATCCTCATGGATATTGGTTGGATTTGTTCCACTGCGCCGTGAAGGGAACCCCAGGATTTTCCTTTTTTAAAAAAATCTTTCTAGGGGTGCACCCATGGCTTGTGGAGGGTCCCAGGCTAACGGTAGAATCAGAGCTGTAGCCGCTGGCCCACACCGCAGCCACAGCAATGCAGGATCCGAGCTGCATCTGTGACCTATGCCATAGCTCACGGCAGTGCTTGATCCTTAACCCACTGAGCAAGACCAGGGATTGAACCTGAGTCCTCATGGATGCTAGCCAGATTCGTTTCCACTGAGTCACTATGGGAACTCCAGGATTTTCCTCTTAATTGAAGTTTTTCTTACCTATAAGTGTATCCTGGTCTCACTCAGTGGGTTAAGGATCCAGTGTTGCTACAAGCTGCAGCCTAGGTCATGGATATGGCTCAGATCCACTGTTGCTGTGGCTGTAGGCCAGCAGCTGCAGCTCTGATTCAGTCCCTAGCCTGGGAACTTCCATCTGCTGCAGGTGCAGCTTTTAAAAACAAAATTCCACTGTACAGTTGAATTTCCTCTCAAAAAGCACAGCAACACATTGCACTAGACCCTTGGAAAGTTGTTTTCTTTGAAGAACAGTACTGCTTTCACTGACCTCTAGCAGCCATAGCTTACTCTCAATGGTTTAACTTTTGCAAACAGTGGCCCAGGAAAGGAAACCCCCAAGCCACAAGCCACAAGTGTGGTTTTCTCAGCCAGGGAACTGAGAAGAGATGAAGATCACACCCCATCTTAACAGCTAAAGTTGGTACAGATTCTCTGCGTTATGTACTAAGACATTGAAATGGGGACTGTAACACAGACGAGTTGGGGAAGGAGGTGTTGGAGAAAATATAGTCATTTCATATTTATACTGCCAAACTAAAACTATGATGTGAATGGATTACACAGATAAAACATCTACTTTTCTTTAAAAATTATTTATTCCCATTTGTGGACTGGAGAAAGGGTATAGTATGAAATAAAAATGGCAGAGACCACATTTTAGTATAGTTGTTCAATTATATTTGCACAGACCTATTCAATACAATTCTATTAGAAATATGAAATCAGAGAAGTGCTGAAAAGAGGGCAACGAAAATGGTCACAGAGAGGATCCTTTGGGGGAAAAGTGGCCAGTAATAAATTCTCTGTCAAGGAGCTGGTCAAGGATCATGATGCCTAGTGTTCAAGTCCAAGGCTCATTCATAATGTGCTGTTTTACCATATTTTATCACAAGCTCTTCAATAAGTGTCTACTCTGCCCAATGGTCCTGAGTTTGGTGGAAGAGAGGAGGTGACTGGCAGAGGACAACATCTCAGAAAACTGGGAGTGACAATGAGGAAATTGATCCCAGCACACAAAAACACAAGTTGCCAACTTCACAGTACATACCTTCTCTAGTTTAATTGGCAGTCTACGTCATATTAAGTTAAATAGAAGGAAATAAGAAAATTCAACTTACAAGATGTAAAATGGATTGAAATAAGCCTAAAGCTTAATGTACAGAATGATCTTATTTGTACGGTCTGAATTATTTTATAATCTACCTATGATAGAAGACAGGTAGTTATTAAAATAACACATTATAAAAGAGAAAATTAGATTACAGGTATTGAACTTAGTGTAGCAAATGCACTGTAGGGTCCACGGACACGTTTGCTGATGGGAAATACAGTGACAGGTTCCAGCTGATTATAACGTAGAACAAACAGTAACTGCCTCGGAAGGGTTAGAGGAAATCCTCCAGGGATGTCTTACTGCTTAAGGGAATCAATGTATTTTTTAACAAAATGAGCCTCGCTGGAGTTTTTGTTAGACTTATTCTGTAAGAATCTGTGCAGGTCAAAGCAGATTTTCTAAGCTCTAAACCACAAGGGCAAGTAGAACCCCTTCAGAGTACTGAGAAACCTTCGAGTGACTTAAAACAATAGCATACATTTGAATGTGGTGTATACATTTTTAATGTCTATATAAGACATTTAAAAATAGATGTGGGAGTTCCCATGGTGGCTTAGCACAAACAAATCTGACTAGCATCCATGAGGACGCAGGTTCGATCCCTGGCCTCGTTCAGTGGGTTAAGGATCTGGCGTTGCTGTGAGTTGTGGCGTAGTTCACAGATGTGGCTTGGATTCCGAGTTGCTGTGGCTGTGGTGTAGGCCAGTGGCTACCGCTCTGATTCTACCCCTGGCCTGGGAACCTCCATATGCCATGGGTGCGGCCCTAAAGAGACAAAATAAATAAATTATAAAAATAGATACGGCTTTTTACTGAATCATACTATGTAGGTTCTTCGCAATGACAAATTGTACTGTATACAAGAAAATGTTTAAATTACTTAAATAAAAATTCAACACAAGCTGCTCTTATTTTTGGAAGGCAATCCAATCCTGCTTCTGCAGGAATCGTGAAAAGCCTGTACTTGGCTGATTTGTGCTGGATAGACTGATGCAACCTGTGTAAAAGTGTTAGGGACTCTGGTTCTTCTGCCTGTTATCTTTTGAGCCGACAGAATGAGATTGAGTTCGGTTTAGAAGCAAAGGAGCGCTCTACTCTTTGATCGGAGAATGCAGAGGTGTGTGCTCTGCTCCAGAGGCTCCATCCTCCTCCCAGCAGGCCCCGGGATCTCGGGATCTGGCGGCGGGGAGTTCTTGTGGGCGCTGCTCATATTCACAATCAAGGGCTGCGCGCAGCCTCTCTGCGCACCTGCCCTCCGCCGCCATCTTGAAATCTCCGTGGCTCGCCAGCGCTTTTGCAATTAGGCCAAGCACAATGGAGGCAAAAAAAAAAAGGTTAGACTTTATTTTATTACCTGGATTCTGTTTTAATTCCTGGGCATTGTTCATGGGCTTTGCTGGTGACAGATACTTCCTCAGGCTTTTTTCCTGCTCCTCCCTCCGGAGGGGCGCTGACAGGTAACAGTTCATCTTCCGTAAGAGCTTCCTGCTGATCTTGAGCATCGTTGTAACACGGATGGAGGAGCAGAATTTTTCCCGGAGTCTTTAGATGTGTGGGATTGTCACCTGACCTCGGCTCTGACTATTTGTAGCCCTGCACAACCCCCATTTGTCGGACTTTTAGAGATAAGGGAACCTGGTCAATTTAGGATGCATGGCCCAAATATCAGTGAGGGAATAGCGGTCACATGTCACATTTTTCCTAAAGATGCGGGTCTTCGAGTTTTCGGCCTGTAGGTGAATATGCCCTGATGCTGAGGCTCGCTGCTATGGCCCCAGCATCCCTGCTCACACTTTGGTTGTTCTGCAGAAGAGCAGCTCCAGGTCAGAGGGACGCTTAGTCAGGGGGCCATTGCTGCAAGTGGTCTCTCCAGAGGTTGGGGCTTGGGGGCCTCTTCCCTCAAGCGTGATGCACCTACAGAGTGACCCCTGTGACTTCAGGGCAGAAGGATGGTTGGGATCATCAAATGGCTTCTATTCACTTAGGAGGGAGCTGGGCTTTCCTGCTGCCAGTTTTCCAGGGTTTCAGGTGCACCCAGTGTCCCTGCCAGAAGGGGTGCAGGGTCAGGTGGGTGGGTGTGGGCAGCACCTGGTGACCGTTTGCAGCGAGGACTTTCATGGTTTCTCCTACCTGGAGGCAACCTGGGTTGCTCTATTTCAAGGGAGTTAAGACGTCCCTTCTCTTGAGCTTGGGGAATGGCTCTACCGTCCATGAGTTCAAATGTACTTCATTTAACTTATCCCTTGGAGCTACCGCACACAGGGCAGGGCCATCAGAAGCAACTTAATGCAATTGTCTTGAATTTCCTGACATCGCTTGGTTAAGCTTCCTTTTCAGGTGTGATTGGAGCTCTCTACTTTCTCTACTAATTGGGGTCTCCAAACCGACCTCAAGGTCCATTTTATGCCCTGGGCACTAGTTATCCCCTTCGTTATTTGAGACACAAATGTTGGACCTGCCATTTCAGTTGTGGCAGGAAAAGCTTCCATTCACTCAGAAAATGTATCTACCAGCACTGAGGGATACCTGACATTGCCTGGTCTCTCTACTTGACAGTGAAACTGGGCTTCCATCCTACCGGGACATGTGGTCCTGGTGGCCCTCTGGTCTGAATGGACCTTATCTGGGGGCTTCTGTAGGATCTGGTGTTGGGGTTGTTCATGGTGCAGATGGGGCTGGTCTCAACTACCCAACTGATTATATTTTTCATGCCAGGAGTTACCAGGACCTCAACTAACCAGTTATGTAGTTCCTTGATGAGCCTCCCTAGTGGCTTAATAGGCTGCAGTTTAGGGAAAGAAGTATTACCCGAGTTCATTAACTAGCCTCCCGTGGCCCCTGGATCTCTGTGGGAGCTCCACTTTCAGGCTTTGTCTAATTCTTCCTTTGTGTAGGTGGGGGAATAATTGGATGGTTTGGCCTTTGAGGTTTGAGGGGTAGTTGCCAAGCTGCTGGTTCTAGGGCTGCCCTCTTGGCAGTTGCATCCATCTTGCTGTTTTCCTTTATTAGCTCCTCTTTTGGAAGCTGCACTGCTCTTAAGAGCTTCAGTATGCTTAAGCCATGTTTTGCCTGTGTAGTCCGCACAGTAAGCATCCCTCTTTCCTTCCCCAAAGCCCTGTTTGTGTGCGTAGGGTGGCACATACCGGAATCTGTGTAGCCACTGCACATCTTCCCTGTACTGAGCTCTAAGGCTCAGGTGAGCCTTAGCTCCATCTTTTAGAGAGACGTCCCTTGGGGAGGCTTCTTGCTTCTATGACTTGGGTCTGAGAAATCATTTCATTTACCACCAGCCTTTCCCTATCTCATAAAACTTGCCCCCATCTGTGAACCATTCCTCTTCAGGGTTTGGTGGAGGCTCACTTTCTATATTGGAGTGACTGGAATAGACCATGTCTCTTGTTTCTACACAGTCTCCCTCCAGGGGTCTCGTGTCTGTGGGTAGCAGTATGGCAGGATTTAACATGAGATGGGTTTTTATGGTGGTCACTGGGTTGTCTAAAAGCCAGCCTGAACTTGAATCAACCTTCCAGGGTATAGCCATTCTGTTCCCTTAGAACTTTTAAAAGCCTGAACCTGGTGAGGAGTCCATCTAGGGATTGCCTGACCAGAATCAACTTTCCAACCTCCTTTAGCAGGGTTGTGGTAGCTGCTACTGCCTGTAGACAAGGCAGCCACCCTTCAGTGGTTTGATCTAATCATTTAGAGAAATAAACAACCCCCCGGGGAAGAGGCCCCAGTTATTGAGCTAAGACCCCATGGGTGAGTCCCCTTGTCTCGTGAATATAAAGATCAAAGAGTTTAGCTAAATCTGGGAGGGCTAGAGCAGGGACCCGAACTAATTGCTTGTTTTAATTCTTGGAAGGCCCCTTCGCATTCTGAATTCTATTCAAAAGGATTATCGTCCTTCCCTTTGAACTTTTCATATTGAAGCTTAATTATTAGACCATAGTTAGGGATCCCAATGTGGCAAAAAACAGCCAATTCCAGGAAACCCCTAAGCTGTCATCTCGTTCTAGGAGGGGCAAGGCTGCCAATGGCTCCTTTCCTTTCCTGGGGTAGACTTTTCTGACCTTCGGTAAGAATGAAGGCTAGATTGCCCTCCCTGAAAGGCTGCTTTACACAGTTCTTGTCCGTGGGGAGGAGGGTGGAGTTCTTCTAGGTTGGATGAAGAGGAGCAGCTTACAGACGAAGTGCTGGATGTATCAGCTCTGCACACTGTCCACCTAGCTGAAGGGTCGGGGCAGCCATGTCATACTAGGGTCTCTGGTCTTAAGGGCCGGGTGCAAGGCCTCTGCGAGCAGCACCCAGTGCACAAGTGAAACTAGACTAGGCACAAAGGAGGGGGAAAAAAGACTTTATTACCCAGATTCTACTTTTATTTCTCAGGAAATGTTAATGGGCTTTGTCAGAGACATGAGTGTGCCTCTGGGCCACTCTGTGCTATCTGATCAGGACTTAGACATAAGAATCGCCACGAAAAAGCACTTGTTTATAAATAAGTGTTCCACTTAAACACGCAGAGGCCGTCCTTTGTGAGATACATACTTTTCAGAATTTATTCAAACTGATACCGATTTACTGTGCATGTTGTTGCATTAACCTTCTCAGTTCCCTTTTCTGCTTTGATAACAAGAATATTCAAAACAATGCTTCACTCACTTCTTTGGAGCTGTGGTCATGCTGATATTATTTATCTAAAAATACACATGAAGATATAATGGAATCCAAGTCTCACTTCAGAGTGAAAAAAACAAAACCATAAGACTATTATTTGAAGTTTTATTATGTTTACATATTTCCAGTGTCATTGTTTACATTTTAAATCAGCGTTTCTTTGATAATATTATCTTGATTGTTACCTTATAATATGTGTCATAATAATTTGTGAGTGTACTTTTCATACCAAAAGTATGAAAAACAGCATGATAAACTTGCCACAGAGAGACTACCTACTTCCTATTCCAAATAGATGATAAAAACATTCCTAGAGAGCAAAGGGCAGGTCACACTGCACACAAGACAAAAATAAAGTAAAAAGAGAGAAGAAAAATGTGGAGATGGAAGGCATGTATACAGCATAGGCCAATAATAAAAATGTCGGCAAGTTTAAATCTTCTGGGAAGACACAGAGCACTCACAGAATGTGCTCTTTGTAAAGTCCACTAAGATATTGCAAACTTCACAGTCCAGTAGTTTCTACCACTTCCAGGACCTGTGAGTGAAATTAATTTTAAAATTGTTTTACCAGCCTGAAAAATACAACTTTATCTTGAATGCTGACTTGATTACTCATTTTCGAGCATTCTTATTTTGTAACCAGTAACATTATGTTAGTTTTCGGTGAGGCCACCCATAACATCACAGTAAATTATGCTAATAAACTGTCAGGACTAGAGACTGTAAGTGACAGCACTTCCATAGGCCTGGTAGAAAGCTAGTTCTAAAAACAGATATTCAGACCTAAGTAAGGAAAGCCTATTTTCTTGATCCTTTTTTTTTTTTTTTTTTTTTTTGTCTTTTTGCTATTTCTTTGGGCCGCTCCCACGGCATGTGGAGGTTCCCAGGCTAGGGGTCAAATTGGAGCTGTAGCCACTGGCCTACACCACAGCCACAGCAACGCAGGATACGAAAAGCGTCTGCAACCTACACCACAGCTCACGGCAACGCCGGATCATTAACCCACTGAGCAAGGGCAGGGACTGAACCCGCAACCTCATGGTTCCTAGTCGGATTCGTTAACCACTGCGCCACGATGGGAACTCCTCTTGATCCATTTTATAAAAGTAGAAAATATACTTTCTGTGGATCATCTGGTAAAAATATTAACTAAAAAAGGCCATGAAGCTTGAATGAATAGGATTAAGATGAATGCATTAATGACAGATTTCCATAAAGAAGGAAAGCTTTCCAATCAAACTTGCAAATCTGTTGACGTGACACATTGATTCCTTTAAATTAATGACTCCTTCTGTATTAGAAGATACCTTAATTACTAGAGAGTATTGGTTACCATTAACTTAACTGGTTAGCTCAAGATGGAGATCTTGGGGCATATGAGTCACCTCTAGATACAGATAAAGAAATGATGCCCTAGAGAACTTCATTATAGAGCAGCTTGAGTGAATAAGAACGTTAATTTCCTTGGGAAAAATTCACCACCCAAAGTACAGTTTTCCCATTTATTTTACTTTGTCAGAAAAGTCCGTGAATTCTTGCTTGCCTTAATCTTCATTATATACTTACATTACAGTTATATACTAGTTACAGTTTTCTGTCAGTTAAGGTAGTAAGTGACCTTACCAGTTTTAAGTGATAAAAATTATAAAGAATGTTATATTTGTTTTCTTTATATTTATTATTTTATTCTCCATCCATTATTAGAATTATGCACTCTGATTAATAGTTATAGTCATTTAAAAAATCTTCTCAAAGGCTCATCATAGTTACAATTTTTTTTGGGGGGGTCTTTTTTAGGGCTGTACCCATGGTATATGGAAGTTCCCAGGCTAGGGGTCAAATCGGAGCTGCAGCTGCTGGCCTACACCACAGCCATAGCAACACCTGGATCCTTAACCATTGATTGAGGCCAGGGATCGAACCTGAGTCCTCATGAATACTGATCGTGTTCGTTACTGCTGAGCCACAACGGGAACTCCCATAGTTACAAAATTTAATTTACATTCTGTTTTCTGTTACTGATTTTTTTAAAAGTGTATATCCTGAATTTGTTAAGTTTAATGTCATATTACTCATTTTGCCTTTGAAATGGAGTTTTTTATAGTACAACTTATTTTTAAAGGACCGTAAAACAGTCAAGATGACCTAAGCTCTTGACTCTGGGGATTTGGAGAAGCTGGATAATATTAAGTCATTAAAAATAGGTTGAGGAGACTTCCCAGTTCAGCTTCCACAGTACAGCAAGAAAAGCTGAACAAAATGAAAATCAAAACTTTCATGGGTCTCAAGAGAGAACTGCCGCTCTGAAATTTGGAGGGACAGGCACATCCAGAGAGATGGATCTGGGGTCTGCCTGCCTGGAACATCAACTGCTGGCACCATAAACTATCAGGAACAACACTCATTTGTTGTGATTTTGATGAATTGTTTGAGGCCGAGAGTGGACGCTCATAACAGTGAGAAACTCCACAGGTTACGGTTTTCTGGGGCTTCCACACTTCCTTGGACTTTTCCTCCAAGAAACCCACCAGGTTCTCCTGTGAAGATCAGAGAAAGATCCCCATAGGGCTTTGTCAGAGGGTGGGGAGCTGGAAGAAGAGCCACTTTGAAATTAGGCCCACAGTCTTTGGAACAAAGCCTGCTTCAGGGCAAAGCACTTTACTTGGTCTTTATCCCAGGTCGGGGAAGAGAATTCCTCCTCTCCAGGCTTCCAGTCTCAGAAAATGGGGAAAATAGTCAGCAGGGTCAGGACTTCAGGAAAGCAAATTGGGAATTAGAGAAAGGAGGGGGCAACAGGGGGATATGGAGTAGGAGCCTTATAACTAGAGAAGTACTTGGTGAGGTCACAGTCCTGAGACACAGGCTGGCTAGAAGACCGAGGTTTAGATGGAAGATAATACACTCTCCCTCGTCCACACCTTACCACCACACCGATGAACTCCTTGTTTGATGAACACAGCACACTTCTAAATAACACACAGCTCAAGAAGAAGTCTCAAGAAAAAATTTTAAACATTTTGAGCTCATTAAAAATTGTTTTAAAAATCAAAATATGTGGGGTACAGGAAAAACAGTGCTTAGAAGGAGATTTATAGCATTAAATGTATATATTGGAAAAGAAGAGGATCTAAAATCAATCATCTAATCTTAGGTGGAGAAGTAGGTGGAGAAAGAAGAGCAAATAAAAGCTAAAACAGGTAGAATAAAGGGAATAGTAATTTTAAAATACAGTGTGAATCAATGAAAGTGAAAAAAAAACAGAAAAATCAATAAAACAAGCTAGTTCTTGGAAAAGATCAATACAATTGATCCATCTCCTATCAGACTTACAAAGAGAGAAGAGAGAGGATACGAATTATCTGCTGTTACTTCATCATTCTTCTTAGACTTTCAAACCTCAGCTCGGCTGTCTGTATCCTCTCCTCCAAGAGGGCCCTTCACCAAGCTCCAGCCTCCCTAATTTGGATAATTAACTACTAGATAGAGAATCAGGTCTTCATATTTTGTACTTAAAATTTTCTCCAGCACTAGAACAGTGCAGTAGGAACTCAACTGAATGGATGAACACGAACAGCTATGACTTCCTAGTTGTGCCGCATCATAGAATGAAGCCTACTGCATCTTCTTGCCCAGATACCTTTTGCCTAGGTCAAATCCTCCCATTGCTGTCTGGTTTACATAATGTGTTTCTTGGTAGCAGATGTCATGATTGCAATTTAACTCTTAGGGAAAGGATTGTTCAGTAGAAGTATGGCTTTCACTGGTCTATACACCTAGTAGAATATTGGTCTTTTTTTACTCATGAGTGAATTTCAGAGTCTGGGACCCTACCTAGCACATAGCAAGATCTTAGTATATATTTCTAGGATAAATACTTTAAAAGGAATGAAGGAATAAAGGAAGAGAGGAATAGAGGAAGGGAGGGAAGAGGAAGAAAAGAAGAAAGAAGGTTGAAGAATAGTGTGAGAAGAGCTTGGTCATGTAGGTGGTCCAGGAAAGAGGATTGCGTACTATTTTTTTCACTTCATCCTGCTAATAATAAGGGGCCAAAAAAGAATTTTAGGCAAAGGAATAGCATGGTTTAGGAAATAATGTAAAAGTGGATTATGGAACAAAAAAGCTAAAGACAAATAGCAAATATAGTGTAGGAAAGAGATGATAGAAGCAAAAATCAAGGCAGTAATTGTGTAAAAATCAAAAGAGCTAGTGTCTAGTGGGTAAAAGCAATAAGGCTTGAAAACAGTACTGTCACGTGCATTCTCTATCCACAGAGGTAGTTGGTTTCAGGACCATCTGGCATTTGGTTACTGAGCAGAATACCATAAAATAAAAAGTCACTGATAAGTAAAAGTGCATTATGTTCCTAGTAAGAACATCAGAATTCAATACTAGTTTAATGTTTTAAAATGCATCATTGTGCCTGCAATCCCAGTACCACAGGACAAATGTTGGGTAGATTACATAGAAGATTGCAAAGGAGAGCTTTTGAAGAATTAAAAATAAGGCAGAACTTTCTTAACTCAGGACACAAGTGCCAGCTGATCTTAAAATCCTCAAGGCGCCCCACCATGGGCATTTTGAGCCCAGAGATGCTTCTGTGGCCCCAGCAAACTTCACCTCTGTGATGTGATAAAAAGAGCCCAGAGATGCTTCAGTGGTCCCAGTGAACCTCACCTCCGTGATGTGATTAAAAAATAAGGTGTCTTCTGAATTTCAGACAAGAAAGTTGTTGCTTTTGGAGAATTATTTATTTTTTAGACAAGGATAAATTTAAGTCATGACTGAACACTGGCATGTTTTGAGGAGGAAAAATATTCTGGGAGACCATATCACTGCAGAGGAAAACAAATTCCATAACCAAACTGAGCACCGTATGGTTAAATAGTTTCACTGAGAATTTATTTACATTTACCTATAGCATTTGCTTTTTGTACAACATTTTTTTGGATAATTGATTATAAATACTATCTATAGAAAATAAAATTAGGAACAATAAATAACTTATTAAATTGTAGCTTATAGTACATGACCTTTGTATTGGCCTAGAGTAGCGTGTGTATTTATCATATTTGCAAGAGTTAGAATACAGTGTTTTCTTTTTTCTCCCCAAATTAACTTAATGGTTTAGAGAAATATTCAGTAATATATAGGATAAAATTTATTTTGGATATGTCAAAAATAAATTCAGTATGTGTATTTCTAAGTTACTGAATTAATTATAATTTGAATTACATTGTTATTTTCAATCTTCAAACAAGAGTGATTTTAAAATGGGTTTTCATAGTTTTTGCATTTATAATTTATATTCTGATCATCTCTATGTTCATTTCTGTTTGTATGGCCAAAATCTGTACTCTGATTCTGATCAGTCTCTATTTTAAATTTCTGAGAAAAACTTGAATTCAGATCTGTTTTGAGATCATCTGAGCCATTTTGTGCTTGGTGTTCTGTGCTTTGTTCTCACTGTAACGTATTTGATATGTGCAAGCCCTTGTTATCCTCCTTGCAGACAATCCTTTATCAATATAATTCAGTATTTGAATTCTGGAACAATAATTCTATAATAAGATGTCAGAGTGAATAACACATTATTTCATTCATCCTCTTGTAACAGTTTACTAATGTTTTTATGAAAAGACATGATAAACATAAGACACTTCTGATTACTATGTGTCAAAAGCTATTCTGACTGTTTTAAACCAACCCATACAGTAACTGTTATATGTAAAAAGTCACTAATAATAGGAGCCCAGTGAAGTCAAGGGAATCAAAAGATATGACTTTTAAAGAGGCTGAAAATCTCCATTTAAAAAACCCAACATAGCAATCTAATAGTGTTTAATTTAGGCACACATACTATTTTGATATTTCTTTCATGGTTGAAGTGGCAGATTACAGTTTCCAAAAATGTCCACAGAGTATTCTTTGTCCTGTATCCTTTTCCAGAACTTTGCCACTCCCCCATCAAGAGGTAGAATGGAATTCCCCTCCCCTCAAAATGAGACAGAACTGTGGCTGCCTTGACAAGGAGAATATGGCAGAATTCAAGAACAAGATAGGCCACAGTCATTTGTTTAACTTCCACCAGCCTCCTTCCAGTCTTTGGGTGTTCTCCTGTGAACCCACCACAAGGTTGTAAAAGAAACCAGGCCACACAGTGGGGCTGATTGTAGGAGTTCTGGCTGACAGCACCCGCTAAGGCCTCAGCCAACAGCCTACATCAGCTTGCAGACATATGTGTGAGTGAGCCCTGTTTTCCAGCCTTTGCGTCATCCAGCTGAGACCCCAGATATCAGAGCGGAGAAGCAGGCTGTCTCCCTGGGGCCCTGCCTGAATGTCTTACAGCCAAATTTGTGAGCATGATAAATGGTTGCTTAAGCTCCTCAATTTCACAAGCATAATAACTGGAACAGCTATCTAGGTCTGCATATTCAATTTCATATTACGGTATCACATTAATAGATGTTTGTTACCAATTTCATAAACAGTATTTTGCAACTTTTCTCAGAATGTGCCAAGGATCTTGTAAGGATTATGATTTCAAGTATAATGTGGATGATGACAATATACAGAGAAATATATGTTTAAGTTGTCCATACTAGCAAAATCTGGGAAGACTTAAGATTTAAATTTCGTACCGTACTTGAGAAAATGATTGGCTTATTATACTTATGAACAATTTCAGGCTTACAATAATAGAGCTGGTGCTATGTGGAGGAAATTATTTCACATTATTGTCTCCCTGTGTGCAAATGCCCACTGTCTTTGTTTTCCTTTTTTTTTTTCTCAAAAGAATGGTAAGTTTGATGAGAACTAATAACAACTTATTAAAAACAAAGCTCCCTATTTATATTTTATAGCCTTAAACCTTGGTTCAAACTGGAGAAAAGCAATCCTTTTGAAATACATTTCGTAAGGATCTAACCTTTGCAAGATAAATTCTCTTGGATTAAGTAAAAACTCTTTTGAAATAGTCAAATTCAAATTACAGAGCCATGAGAGTTTGGGGGTACATCAGTATTAGTCCATTTCCATTATATATATAATACGGTCAAACAGTTATAAAATGTACTGAATATGCATTTATATAATTTCTAATGATGCAACTGAATTTCATGAAGTTCAGTGACTATCAAGATCATTATCATAGATAAGTTTTACATTCTATATCTATAATTTTCACAGTCTTACCTGCTGTATTACAATACTAACTGATATGTTTCAGGCTTCCTCCTCAGATTTAGTCTGATGAAATAATAATTCCAATAAAATGGACCAATGATTAGTTATACTGATAACACTAGAAACAACAGATTAGAAGTGGCCTAACTACGTGGCCTCTGACTGCCTGGCTGCAGGCAGAGCTGTGTGCAGCTGAACAACAAACCCAGCAAATTGAAACAACAATAACCCTCTTTACCTTAAACATCCTACCTAATTAAGTTTCCTGGCATGTGAAATGCATCCACTGTGAGAAATGATGTCTCAGACACCACTCACCATTTAACATTTTTATGTCATGAAGAAATATAAAAAAGATTTTCTCAAGTAGATGGTAGTTGTATGCATATATATGTAATAAAGCTTATTCTGATATCAATGAGTGGAGATCCACAACTTATATTTGCTGTAGAAATCTCTATATTTCACTTTTATAAATGAGTGCAAATAGCTTAGGGTTATAAAAGAATTAAGAACCACAACCATAAGAAGACTATCTGTAAGGGTCCCAGACTTTTGGTATAGTTGATGACAAGTAATACACACAAGAGCAATAACTCACATTTTGCATAAGGAGAGACATGACAGAGAGAGTAGAATATAGTTTGAAAGAAGATCTCCAAGGACAGCCTTGCAGTCGGCATCTTTGAAATCATAAGACATGAGGAGAACAGAAAAAAAAAGAGCAAACAGAAAGCCTAGTAATTTAGGGGGAATTGAACAGAAAGTAAAGGATAGCAAAACAAACATGGCATCCCCAAGGAGAAGCCCCAAAGGAACAACAAAACTACTGTCACAGCCTAGACAAAAGATAGCAAAGGATTCCTGGGAATGTGATTGCAGTTTCTTACTGTGGGTGTTCACAACGGTTTCCCAAAGTGACTGAACCATTTTGTACTCCCACCAGCAATGCAGGAGAGCTCCATTCACTCTGCACCCTTGCCTTTTTTTGTACATTTAGGATTTTTAAAATTTAATCATTCTAATATGTATTAAGTATATTCAGTATTTTTAATATCCCATTTACAACATAGCACTGGGTGATTTGGAGATAATGAAAGATAAGGCAGAAATGTCTTACTGTTTATAATCTCACAATTATAATCTAGTTTGAAATCAAAACCCAAGGCCTTTGTTCATTGGTATTAATTAGCAACATATAAAAACAACTCCTACTTTATTTAGAAGGTTACTATTATGTTCATTCTTATTTTTTCTTAAAATTTAGTGCAACGTTTACCTTCCACTGTACTTGAGCATTAGTTTAGGCACAGCAAACTGTAATTCTTCTCTCGTGGTGGTATATGAGTGACATTCGGGATGCACATTGTTCCAGTCGTATTCTCTGAATGCATTTTCGTTTATAACTGCAACTCTAAGTACTGGGAGGTAACAGATGATAGCAAATGTAGGCTGGGTACATGAAAAGGCGTGCGTTGTCTCATCACAGTGGTAGGTTGAGTTTCGGACCACATTCTTCATCTCTCCCCATATCCACCTTTTGCCATGGAACTTTGCAGTCCTGCCCCTAAGTATCAGACTGTACTTTCCCATGTTGTCAAATTTGACTTGGCCATGTGACTCTGAGCAATTTGTTGATTGTGGTTGTGATAAGCAGAAACTGGAAATGAACTCACACAGTGGGGCTTGTCCTCTTATACTTTTGCCATTTTTTTAATGAGAAAAATATGTCAGCTAGCCAGATGGCCCCAGGACCAGGATGAAAGACAGGTGGAAATGACCCACTCCGGTGCTTACAGCCTGAAGCTCAGTCCCTGCTGCCAACCCACTCTCTCAGGAGGAAACCCAGTGTCTGTTGTATACTACTGAAAATTTGAGGTTATTTGTTATGTAGCAGTAACTGACAGATTCCACATGTAGATAATGTATAAAGATTGAATATGAAAACTGATGAGATATTTCAATAATAAAGTTGAAGAGCTGTGTGTGTGTGTGTGTGTGTGTGTGTATGTGCATGTGTGTGCATGTTGGAGATTTAGGATTGGGACAAGATCAGAGCAATGGAGAATACCAAGTTGAAAAGTTTATAGTTCGGTGGGGAAGTCTGTGGAGAAAAAGAATGAAATGTGAAATGACAGAAACAGTGTGTTTAAAATGGAGTCAGCTGAGGGCAGAAACTAGAGGCTGCAGAACAAAATATATATATATATATATGTCTTTTTTTGCCTTTTCTAGGGCTGCTCCTGCAGCATATGGAGGTTCCCAGGCTAGGAGTCTAATCGGAGCTGTAGCCACCAGCCTACGCCAGAGCCACAGCAACACGGAATCCGAGCCGCGTCTGCAACCTACACCACAGCTCACGGCAACGCCAGATCCTTAACCCGCTGAGCAAGGCCAATGATCAAATCTGCAACCTCATGGTTCCTAGTTGGATTCGTTAACCACTGAGCCACGATGGGAACTCCAGAACAAAATATTTTTTAAAGAATCCTGCAATGCTCAAGAAAAAGGACAATAACTTGCTATCTTTCTTCAGCAAAACCCAGAAATCTTACCTTATGGCATGTATTCTATGTATTATTCCAAAAAATGACCCTGGCTAAATATTACTCTCATTTAATTGAATCTACAAGCCTAATGACAGCCCAATATCCCTTAATAATGATGGTAGTTATAATCACCATCAATATAGTTGTTACCCAGCACAGCAAGTATCTGGAACCATTCTAAAAACTAAATGAAAGTAACCAAGCAACCACAGAGAATTTGAATTGACTGTGCCATGTAAAAGGCATTAGGCATTTATCATGTTAAATATACAACCAAGTGCTTCAAGAAGTGTGTGCCAAAGAGTTACCAGGGTTAATAGTGAGCCTTTTGTGGGTAATAAGCCCAAGTTGGCTGAAAACCTGGACAGAAGTCCAAGGACATAAGGATAAAGTGTCCTACTGTGGAGGAGAACTAGACTTAAGCTCAAATTCAAATTCATCTCTCAGATATTTTGGTTGGAATGACATGTGGCCAGGACCAGATATTTAGGATACTTCACAAATTAGAGAAAGCTCTCTCATGATAGGAAGACAGTTCCTGGGGACAGAACTCTCCTTTGAAACAAGTCTGGGACTACACAAGGACTTAGGGGCAGGAAGTGAATTTAGGATTAGCGGAAACCACTTTTCCCCTTGGGAGCGGCTGTTCTAATCAGGCTGCCTGAAGGGCTGGAGACAGAGCTCAGCAATCTCTGTGAGATGCTTGAGAAGAAAACGCAAAGTTCATTTGTGGAAGCTGCCCCAAGTACCAAGCAACCCACTGAGAATAAGGTTGAAAGGACTGCTTCAAGTGTCTTTGTGTTTAAAACATAAAATAAATATAATAAGCCTTTTCACAGTGATTCATCTGGCATATATTGCAAACAGAATTCCTACGTGTATTAGTTCATTCTTTGAACATTGTGACTTTTTCCTTTGTCAAATTATGTTTTATTAATAATTAAAAGATGATTATATACATGAATGTCCATCCACATTATAGTATCTATCATGTATATATAGATGTCAGTGCTATCCTATATATAGTATAGAGCATGTAGCTATGACTTACATAATTCAGTATGTAAAATGGCTATTTGACAACCATCATACAAACCACTATATATGTATATGTGTGTATAGATATAGATATGGGTGTAGATGACTATATCTGTATTATATATTTTGTTATATACTATGTGTCATTTTATATAAATCTATACACACACATGCACAGGCACACACATACATATAGTAGTTTTCTGTGATGGTAATCAAATAGCATTTCACATTTTGAATTATCTCCAGGTCAGGAAGAAATAGAATAAATTAATGTCTTTGGGCCCTAAATTAGAAGAAAAGACTGCTTGGATTACTAATTTGGATGGTTATGATTAGAAAAATAAGACTTTTTACAATAAGACTTTGAACTTCAGTGCCTTATTAATTGTGAAACTTGTTCAATGTTCAGAAATGACATTATGCTCTAAGTTTCATGTCCATTAAGCAGAGTATAACCACTCCGTTGTAGTTATTAAGATACTAGAAAATAGTCTCCTGGGAAAAAGGCGGGTTAATGAGGGACTGTTGGTAAAAATAAAACATTTCTGGCTAGGAAATTAATACATAAAATGATGTTGAAAAATGCAGCTTCTACCTCTAGAAAGAGGGGGAGCTAAAGTTAGTCTAATCTAGTATAATTATGTTACCCAATGTGTTTTAACCCTGAGTCTTTGAAGGGGGATCTTTAGGTGTCCTTCAGAACTCTTCCCATATTTCCTGCCATAATTGGAACCTACCAATCATATGAGCTGTCATGATGACACACTGAATAAATACATGCATGATATGAATTAATGGATTGTCCTTGCTTTGAACGTGGAACGCTACAGAGGCTTCTTACTGAACTCATTGCAGACATTTAATGTTTTAACCAGAATCCGTGGGTAAGATGAGGGCTAATGGGAGGCATTCTTTCCCATGTACTTCTGGCTCTTTTTGCAGGGCCCCTATCAATCTCTCAAAAGGACACCATGCTTTCAACATTATTTAGATTGAAAGAAAATAAAGATATCATTGGAGTTATTCATCATGATGTCCCCTGCCTCCCCAGCCCCCCACAGCCTGGTTATGTTATGTTAGGAATGCTGCCAGTTTTCATTGCGACTACAATGACATTAGTGGTTTAGCTTAAAATGGTTTATTTCATCAGGTACAGTGTCATGATTTTTTGCCTTTCCATTGAAGTTTACATTTGTAAACAGTAAGCATAACACGAAAAGCTGTTAAATGAATAGGGCATGATGATCGTCATACATCACATCCTGCACCTCAAAGCCACTTAAACATCTGTACCCAGTTCCTTGGCTCCAGATTCCTACTTAGGTGGTTTCAGAGATCTAGGCTCTGGTCACAAGTGCTGTGGAGTAACACTGTCCTGGGAATCAGCAGAGCCCAGTCACAGCTAAGTGACCCTGAACAAATTACTTCACTTTGCTGAATTTCACTTACCTGATCCATAAATTGGGAACTCTTATTTCATAGAATCATTTGATCTATCAATAAGATAATATGTATAAATAATTTAAGATGCCAGAGAATGAGTGATTCACATGCTGTTCAAATAGGATGAGTTAGTTGAATCTCTCTATACATCAGTCAACATTTTCATTTATAAAATGACCAAGTTAGGCCAAAAAATAAATTTAGGTCCTTCTAATCCTACAAATCTATACATTTGTTATACTTCCTACTGTATTGTACACCAAGAGTGGAGATATTTTTGCCTTTGTATTCTTATCAGGAATAGTGTTGACTGAATTTATAACAAAAAAAGTATAGCAAAATGTGTTGATTGTTCACTATCAAGAAGGTGTTCCTGAGTGATTCTCATAACTCTCAGAGCTAAATCTTATGAATCCCAAGACAGACTTATTTTTTAATGCAGCTCGTATTCTACTGTTGCTCATTTCTCTAAATCTCAGCTATACACGTCCTTTTCTTTTGTGCAAATTGTATCCATGTTGTTGTTGCTTTGAGTAATCACCCTCTAGTGTTCATATCATAATAGTTGCCTTTTCTCATGTAATCTATTTTTAATTATTAATTCAACAAACATTTAATGAAGATCCCCATATCTTAGATGTAAGTGGGCACAGGAGAGTGAAAAAGCCAAATCCCAGTGCAGCATCAAACAGTACAGCTGCTCTAGCTGGAGGGGATTCTGTATAGAGACAAACATAAAATAAGATAGAGTGTGGGATTTCTGAGCAGCGGAGAAAAGATGTTTTTCACTTTCCTCCAAAACTGCTACCAAAAAAGTCACTGAGAAGTATTCTTTTGAAGTACAACTTCAAAAGACATAATGCAAATTGGTAGAATATTGTATTTAGGATATTTTCACAGATTCACAAAATAAATCAGAATATTTGAAAGTCTAGAGCAATATAATTATAGTTGGTGTGTATTTATTTATTGAGTCACATGATCAAGCTTAGCTGGCACCACTGCTGCAGAGGTGAACTGTCCAGCTGAGCCCTGATCAAATCACTGCTCTACAGAATCGCATTGTCTTGTGAGCCTTGGAACTAAGGTATCTTGAGACCAAGGAAGCAGGAGGCTAAAAAAGATGAGTCTGTGAATGTAGAGATAAATCGGAAAGATTCTGAGTCCTTCGTGACATAATTGAGTCACTGAATTTACCAAACCTGGGTACTGACAGTTAGATGAATTGGCTCCATTTGTTTTTTGTTGTTGTTGTTGATTTTTTTTTAACGTGTTGGCCTTATTTTACCCAAGTCACAGGAAACAACATGTAGTTTTTTTTGCCTTAGGCATCATGTTCATGCCTAGGCTTGTGGAAGGCAGGCTAGCTCAAGTGACCCTGCAGAGCTCCCTAACCCCTTCTGTCCTTAGATACAAGCATTCTATGACCTGGGAGAGGGCCCTCTTCTGCCCATGCCAGCACCCTGGTCTCAGTCTACCAGCCTCCAGACCTGCAATAAATGAACTTCTGTTGTTTATAAGCCACCCAGTCTGTGGTATTTTGTTATTGCAGCCCAAATGGAGTAAGACAGCCCCCCAGATGGTTTTATAGGAGAAGGTACTAATACATAAGCTAGTTAAAACTTACCTCTGCTATTAAGTGGCAAAGCCACAGTTTAAACAAAGAATTTAGTTGACTCCAGGACTGGTGTTCTTAGCCTCAATGGCCATACTACCTCTCTGATTAATTCTGCCTTACATATACTTCTTTAAAAACTCAAGTTCTGGGAGTTCCCTTCGTGTCTCAGTGGTTAACGAATCCAACTAGGGACCATGAGGTTGCGGTTTCGATCCCTGGCCTTGCTCAGTGGGTTAAGGATCTGGTGTTGCTGTGAGCTGTGGTGTAGGTCAAAGATGCGACTTGGATCCTGCGTTGCTGTGGCTGTGGTGTAGGCTGGCAGCTACAGCTCCGATTCGACCCCTAGCCTGGGAACCTCCATATGCCACGGGAGCAGCCCTAGAAAAGGCAAAAAATATAAAAAAAGACAAAAAAAAAAGACAAACAAAACTCAAGTTCTACAAAGATTCTAAGTTGCTCATGCTAGCCAGTTATTCTTTTGCATAGCTGCTAGTAGCAATCCTCAAAGCTATTCATGCATTTTTTAAAAATCTATTCAGTTTTCCCTTGTTAAGGTAGGTCTGTATTCTAAAAACTTCTTCCAGAGTCTCTCCATGAAATTTCAAAAGGAACAGAACTCCCAGAAAACAGCATTTTAAAGTCATTAACTTACAGATGCATCACTGACTTAACGTGCCACACTCACGTAGGTGCTGGGGGTACAAAGATGACCAAGGAGAAAGCTCTCAAAGAACTTGATGTCTGGTTAGTGTTCTGGGAAGCAGGCAATTAGGTAAACCGATAAACAAGTTTTATAATAAAGGCATGCATTCGTGCCAAGGGAGATTGGAGCTAGGTGCTAAAGAATAATGATGCTTGAGAGAATCTAGAAAGACTTCTTTTCTGGGTAGGTGTTATTTGAGCTTATCCTTGAAGGATAGAATAGAATTGAGCAGGATAATAAAGGAATAACTTTAAAGCACACAGATACATCTGTGTTCTGAACAATAGATACTCTCTGTATATTAATGAAAGAAAGACAACAGTACACGATGAGGTTTTTGGATGACTTAAAGATGACGTCTTTGGAATCTGAAGAGATTGGACTTGCACATGGATGGGTTATTGCCAAATAATGACATCACTGTATTCTAGTGCAGCTAAAATGCTTTAAATTTTATAAAGTTCCAATTTAAAGATGCAGTGCTCAGTCGTAAAACTAAAAATGAAAATTATCATAAAACATCACTAAGAATGGAATGGACCAGCAAATTCCTCAGTGATCCAGTTGTCTTCCTAGAAACGTAATATATTACAAAGCTAATTTCTCATGTTTATTAATAGTACCATGACTTCCCAAAAGATTTATTGTTATTGAGGTTTTTACCATTCTCCTAGTTGACTTCCCAACTCTACCTCCCATGGGTAGTCTGTGGCTGGTGATCAAGAATTACCTATGGGTTAAATGCCACTTTTATAGAGAGTGATGCTACACGTATCAAGAGAATATAATTGATGTACAAGACATATGGTAATAAGTTTGGGAATGCTATAAACATTTGCAGATTTAAAATAAGCCATATCTTCCTAGCCCATAGTCAATTAGTGAGTTATAAATGTATTTTTGTCATCAGTTTGAAAATGCAAATATCTTCTTGGGGAAAAGTCACTTTTAATGAGGTTAATAGCAGAATATTAAAGGAATAATGCAGTCCTTAAGCCATGTGGAAATTTTACCATGGTTCTTCATATTTGCAACATTATTTTTCTCTACATTAGAAAACACCATTGTATCCTCTAAAAGTGTATACCATCTTAAACATTTTTAAAAGATGAATTTACCTAGATGTGTCCCTTAGAGAAACTAATACAGCCACTGCACATCAGATATGTTGCCTCCGTGTGGAGCACCACATCATGGTTTTTCCACATGGTTATACTTAAGTGGCCCATTGCTGCCTTTTATTTCCTGAACCTCCCAGAGTTCAGAGTTTGTGCTGTTTAAAAAAAGAAAGCATGGGCCTTTTCAATTTCTTAGCACATTCTGTGTCACCTTGGAAACTAACTGTGCAGTGCGTATCAGAAATTCCATTCTCTGATCTCAGGCTTGTCTAATGCTGCAGCCCTGTCCCAGGTATGGCGCCAAGTGCTTGTCAGAAACGCGGGTGGGTCCTTGGTGGAATGAAGAGAACTGTTACCTTTTAAGACATTTTCAATAGTTAGAGTCTTATTATAATTAATTACAGAGAAGTCTCTTACTGAGCAAGGCCAGGGAATGGGGTATTCTGTTTAATGGTTCAGCTGAAAGGAAGAGGAAGATAAAAGATGTTAGTGCTTCTAGATTCAGTCTGGGTCTGTGTGAGGGGATTGGGTTTTACCAGCATGTTTCTCACATATGGAAGGCCATCACAGGGCACCATGGGATAACTGAAGAGCAGCAAAAGAATTTTCAGAGTTGTTATGAACCCTGGTTTAAATGTGCTCCCCAATTCTTACCCACTTCCCATTTACAGCCTTTCCTCAGGGAAAGAATGTGGGGATGAAGTTGTGGCCAGGCCTTGTTTTCTGAGCCCTGACACCATGGGGAGCAGCAATGGGAACGACCCTGTGGAGACTGACGCAGAGTACTTCTCACTCTTCCATTCAAGTGGTCCAGGAAGTTTCTCTTTGTGTATTTGTCAAGCTGTAACAAAGCAATATTGCTTTTCCTTGCTTGTTTAAGTTGAGGATAACATGTCAAAAGTTAAATGAAAATGATCAAGATAACCCATTCTGGTTAGTAGTGCAGGAGGTCAAGCTTGCTCCTGAGTTTAACCTTCAGCACTCTTTCAGGTGTCCCTGGTACTCTGTTCCAAATATTTACTATGCCATTTTAGCATCGTCTTTAGATTAAATTATGTCCAAAAGTGTTGTTTTTTTAAATGTGGTTTAAGAAACATTGTGACCCTGAGCTAAGAGTGCAATGAATTGCCTTCATCAGCAAGGTACCAGCTTAGGGAAGTCTGCTTTCCTCTTGACCTTGCCAACCACCTCTGTTTGCCGAGACTCTTCCTCCAGCCTCCGGTGCATTTCTCTCACCTGCTTGTCCCCCTGTCTGGTTTTCTCAACATCCTCTGCTTGCTTTTCTTTCTTGGGCCACCCTGTAGCATCTGGAGGTTCCCAGGCTAGGGGTTGAATCAGAGCTGCAGCCACAGGCCTACCCCACAGCCACAGCAATGTCAGATCCCAGCCGCATCTGCAACCTGTAGCACCAGTGAACACCAAATCCTTAACCCACCGCAAGGCCAGGAATCGAACCTACATCCTCATGGATTCTAGTCAGATTTGTTTCCACTGAGCCATGACAGGAACTCCTTATTTTCTTTATCTTGCCTCTTAAATAGTGTTGTCCCTAGAATTTTGTCCTCAGTGCTTCTCTGTTTCTCTTCTACTCTAACTTTGTGGCATACTCCTTTCATTATAGCTTCAATTATACATCAAGAGGTTCTCAAATCTAATTTTTTTTTTTTTGTCTTTTTGCTATTTCTTTGGGCCGCTCCCGCGGCATATGGAGGTTCCCAGGCTAGGGGTCGAATCGGAGCTGTAGCCACCAGCCTACGCCAGAGCCACAGCAACGCGGGATCCGAGCCGCGTCTGCGACCTACACCACAGCTCACGGCAACGCCGGATCGTTAACCCACTGAGCAAGGGCAGGGACCGAACCCGCAACCTCATGGTTCCTAGTCGGATTCGTTAACCACTGCGCCACGACGGGAACTCCCTCAAATCTAATTTCATCTTCATTTCTGACCTCCCTCTTTAGTGAGAGTCCCAGATGCAATCACATACTTTAGTTAAATAGCATAGATATGGGATTATTGCCACACTCGATTCTTCATCTGAACTTATATTTCATAAATCAATGAATACATTATAGTCACCTGGTCATTCAAGTCAGAAAACATTTTCATAGAGGCCAAAATTTATTTGTTACTAAGTCTTGTCAGATTGTCCTCCAAAATGTATTTTAAACTCATTCTCTTGTTAGCTTAGGTTTTTGTTCCTTCTGTCTGAGTTTATTCTAAAAGCTAAAAGCTAAGGCATGCACTGATCTCCCCAACTTCAGTCTCGTCTCTTTCCTTCCCATCTGAAATGCTGCTTCCAGGATTATTTGTATGATATAAGATATTATTGTGTCTGTCCCCTGAAATTGCTGTTCCCCAGACTCACAGAATAAAGTCCAAGTTTGGGGTACAATGAAAAGCCCTTAAATATTTGAGCCTGATGCACACATCACATCTTTATCTCTCCTGCAGTAAAAGCAAAGTACAAGAACCTAACTCATTGGACATAAAATCCTTTCTATAGACTCCATGCAGTTTCCCAGTGCCTCCTAAAAAACAAAAACAAATAAAACTTTAAAGCACTGTGGTTTAGAGTTAATCCTTGGGTCCTCATTGCCGCTATTATCAATACCTTTCTCTTGGGTTTTTGTCAGCACCCCAAACTTGTGACAACAGAAGGAGCAAGAAGCTCCATAGACAAAGCTCTAACCCAGGAGAGTCACAGCTTCATCCACCCCACTGTGGAGTTTTACATCCAGTGAAAATATCCTTGAAAATTGGTATTAAAGACATTTTTGTAGACAAAAGCTAACATAATTGATAGATCTTCCAGGCAACATATAGTAAAAAAAATACCTTTAGGCTGAAGAGAAGGATATTTATGTGTCTACAGGAAGAAATGAAGAACCGCAGAAAGGGAAAAATAGTTCAGTAAACATAGAAGGCTTATTTTTAATTACCCAGCTTTATTCATTTTCTGTAGTTTATTTAAAAGATGACTGGGGAGTGATGTGAGGAAGATGGCAAAATGAGAGGTCGCAGCCCTCACTGCCTTCATTGTGGTTTTAATTTGCTTTTCCTTGATGACTAATTTGGTTGAGCATATTTTCATGTGCTTAGTCTCTATCTCTATAGCCTCGTCAGTGAAATGTCTGTTCATGTCATTTGCCCATTTTATACTTAGATGGTATAGGTTTTTTTTTTTACTGTTGAGTTTTGAGATTTTCTTATACTTTTTAGATAACTAGTCCTTTATCCCATATGTTGTTTTCAAATAAGTTCTCTCAGGCTGGAACTTGTATTTTCATCTTCTTTACAGGGTATTTTGCAAAGCAAAAGTTTTTAATTTTGATGCAGTCCAAGTTGTTAATTTTTCCTAAGAGGGGATTATACTTTTTGCATAAAATCTAAGAGAACTCCTTGCCTCACCCTAGATGGCTACGATTTTCTACTATGCTTTTTTTTAAAGTTGTATAGCTTTATGTTTACATTTAAGTCCATAATCTATTTCAAGTTATTTTTGTATTAAGTATGAAGGTTAGGCTGAGGTTCATTTTTTTTTTAAACTACAGATTGTCCAGTTGCTCCAGCTTTTGCACCTTTGTCAGAAATCAATTGACCATATTTATGTGGGTCTATTTCTGGGTCTTCCGTTGAACATTATCTGAACATCTTTACTAAGAAATTGCTCTATTGACAATATGTCTATACTGCTGCCAATTAACAGATTTGATTATTGTGATTATCTATTAAAATGTAATAACTTGTAGAGTAATTCCCTCTATTTTATTCTTCTTTATCAATATTTTTCTTATGTATTCTAAGCTCTGTGACTTTCCATATAAATTTTAGAAGAAGCTTGTCTGCATGTACAGAAAATTTACTGGAATTTAATAGGGAAATTGCTTTGAACATATGCAATTCAATTTTGGGAGGACTGACATTCTTACTATATTGAGTCTTCTAATCATAAATACAATATGCATTTCTTTATTTAGGTTTTCTTTGCTCTTTCCTCAGCATTAGATCATGTACATGTTTTGTTAGGCTTGACACCAAACATTTCATTTTGGGGGGAGCCAGGGTAATTGGTGATGTGTTTTAAATTTTATTTTCCACGTGTTTGTTTTGAATATATAAAACTGTGTTTGATTTGGTATGTTGATATTGTGTCCTGTGACATAGTTGAAAATCACTTGTTCTAAGACTTTTTTGTGCCTTTTCTTTTTCTTTTTCTTTTTTTTGGAATCTTTGTGATATCCCACATGGAAAATCATGCATCTGGAAATAGAGGGAATTATGTTTCTTTCTGTCTAATCTGTATGCCTTTTGCGTATTTTTCCTGACTTATTGACTTGAACTTCCAATACTATGTGGAGTAAGAGGGATGAAAGGGGAGATCCTTGTCTTTTTGGCTGTGAACTGAATTGCGTCTCCCATCTACCTCCCCCCAAATTCCCATTTTGGAGCCCTAACCCAGTGTGGCTGTATCTGGAGACAGGATCTTTTGGAGGTAATTGGGGTTAAATGATGTCAGACAGATGGGACTGTAATCTGATAGCATGGTGGCCTTAGAAAAAGAGGAAGATGTCTCTCTCTCCCATGTATACTTTCTGTCTCTCTATATTTTCCTATTCTGGACTTTGCTATGCATGAGGTCATAAAGTACGGAGTGTTTTGTGACTGATTTCTTTTCACTTGGCGTAATGTTTTCAAGATTTATCCATGTTGTAGCATGTGTCAGTACTTCATTCCTTTATTTCATTACGTGTATATACCACATGTTCTATCCATTTGTTTGTTGATGACATTTGCATTGTTTCTACCTTTGTGTATAATGAATAGTGCTGTTCTATCAACATTTGTGTACAAAGTTTTGTGTGACATATGTTTTCATTTCTCTTGGGTATACATCTAGGAATGGAATTGTTGAATCAAATGGTAACTCTGTATTTATTCTCTTGAAAAATGATCACAGTTTTTTCTTAAATTGCCATACCATTTTCTATTTCTTCCAGCAATGCGTAAGGGTGCCAAATTTCCACATCTTCACCAACACTTGCTATTATTTGACTGATTCTAGCCATCCTAGTGGGTGCCAAGTAGTATTTCATTGTGGTTTTAATTTCTATTTCCCTGAAGACATAGGACCTTGAGAATATTTTCATGTATTTATTGGCCATTTTTATACCTTCTTGGAGAAATGCCTACTCCGTGTCCATTTTTTATTAGCATTATTTTTTACCCTGGTCTTAGACTGCTCTTTCACTTACTACCTCAAATGTGATTTCATTTTGGCATAATTTCTCCCCCAAAGACATAGCATGAACCTATTTTGCAAGCTGTTCCTTCCCCAGTCTTATTTCCTGTGCAGCAATTTCTCTTGCAGGTTATAGGAAAATCTCAGATATAATAAGATTTTATGTCCACAAAATCCAGGTTATTCTCCATCTTTTGTCATTTGATATTACACATAAGCTGCGATGAAACATAGACTCTCTCCTTTTACCATTTCTTCTTGTTAGTGTTCATATTCTTTCACTGCAGTAGAGTGCATAATGCTGCTATTTATAGTGTTCTTCTTTAGAGATTTCTATTAGAATTAAAAAAGAATCTTGTTTTTCTTTTTAGTTCATGAATGCTAGTTCATTCCCCTAGATTGGACTCATGTTATGCAACCAAAACAAATAGTTTTTCCTCTGAGTTACTCAATCCCTGATTTACTAGAGAAGTATTCTCCCTCCGAGTTCCCATATAGCATTTCTCATTCCCTGGTTTTTGAACTACCCACAGTCAGTTTTATAATTTTCATCCCCTGTACATATTACATCGGGTGTCACACCTATTCTTGCTTCTCCACCAAGCTCTTACATTCCATGCATTCACCTCCAATTTCCCAGCACCTCCTACTCCTCTGTGGTGCTTCCTGGATCCTGCAAGAAAGCCTACACCCCTGTCTGCAAGTAATGTTGCTTCTAATACTGAAAATACTAGATCTTTGAAAACAATAGCTTTAAAATATCATCCCCATGGAAGTTGTTTCCTTGGCTCATAGCCAGGATGTGAGCAATGGCGAACAAAGAAATCAGTCCTTAGAGAACAAAGGAATAAGTCTAAGTGAAGGTGGAAGGACCTGGGCTGAGTTCCCTCACCTTCTGACTGAAACAGAGGGCTCAGGGCAAATCCATGAAAACCTAATTTATGGGAACTGTGAACATAACAGCCTGTTCTGCTCTTTCCCTCAGTTGCCTCTGTAATGATCTACACAGAGTTCATCCATCCCATTCACAGAGGTTACTTTTTTTTTTCCTGCCAGGGGAACAGATGTGCCCTGGGCCCTCTCCTTGTCAGAGGACCCTTAAAATATGTGTGTATTTGTGTGCATTGTGGCCATGCATGTGTGTGTGTGTGTGCGTGTGTGTGTGTGTGTGTGAATCTGTAAATCTCTGCCCCTCTGTGCCCTCCTTCCAGCCCTGGCAAGGAGCCTGCACTCTCACCTGGCTCAGCGCCTGTGGATTTCCCCACACGATGGCTCCTCTAAGCTCTCTAACCAGCTGTTTCTACCCCTTTCCTCTGCAAGAACATCTCACCCACTGAGTGTTCTCTCTGCCCAGGAGCTCTGTAAGTTTCCCTTGATTGTTCTTGGACCGTTCATATGTTTCACCTCAGTCAAAGCTGCCTCTCCATTTGCAGTCAAACCACACAGCTTTCCATCCTAAAGTCACAGGGTATTCCCTTGTCTCTCATTTCCTTCTTTATAGCTGTATCAATTTAGTTTAAAGTCCCCACGACCCCTTTAGAATGGCAGAGAAAAGCTGTATGTTATTTATGAAAGAGGTGAAAGGATACAGGGACAAAGAGAGGAAAGTAACATAAAAATTACTAAAAATAAAAAATGGGGGAAGTGAGATAAGTATTTCATGTCCTTTTATAGCTACTAGAGAAACATTGACCTACTGTGAAAATGTGCACATCCATAACAGTGTTTACACAATCAAAAATACAGGAGTCTTTTATGTCTTCCATCAATAAATCTTCAAATGTGCAGACCTCTGTGGTCTAAATCTCACCTGAAAAAAAGGAAGTTACTCTCTTGATGCTTCTTTATGTTTTTGTACATTTATTTCTCAGGGGCCCACTCTTTATATGAAATAAGTATCATTGTACTAGTTCTAAAAGTTAAGCCTTCTCATTTGATCCTGGAACAGAGCAGCAAAATGCTTAAGTTGATGCTAGTGCAAGTCTAATTGGCAAATTTATAACTATAATCTACAATGATAATGGTAACACATGCTTACGGAGAGTTTACTGTGTGCCAGGCACAATTCTAAACACAATGCTTGCTTTGTTTCATTTAAGTCTCATTTCAGCTTTGTAAGGATGTCTTTTTAATACAGTTGAGTGAATTAAGACAGACACAGAGGATTTGAGTAATTTGTCCATGGTCTTCAGTAAGACTCGGAGCAGAACCATGATTTTTCTGCAGGGACTCGAACCATAGGGCTATTGCTCTTGACAGCCCCTTTGTGCAACTTTTCAAAAAATGACATCGTCTGTCGATATTCTTCAGCATGACATTTTCTATTTAAATCAACTTGAGTTTGCCCAAGCACATCATGAAAGCACGTCATGAAATTTCTGTGGGATTGTTCTTGTCATCATGATACTTCTGAACATCTGAAGTCTAACAAACAAGTGAAAGGAAATTAAATTTTGACCAGAAGAGAACTGATGTGCTGCTTCTCCAACTCTGGTCAAACATGCAGATTTCTGAGCCCAATTCCCAGTGTTCAATGTTCGTGGGAAGGTTAATGAGGATTTATGGCACCATTGACACAGGCAGTCCCTGAACAGACAAGAAATGCTGTGGCTTGTTGGGGAAGGGACAGGAGCAGAGAGCAGTATTATTTCCCTCTTCTTTGTCTTTTCTGTGGTGATGAACTCTAAGGACATGCTTTATTTTCCACTCCTGCTCTCCCACAATCAGTGGCCAAGGCAGCACCAGCAGGAAGTAGATGAATAACTTTATTTCCAACAATTCAGAGACCAACCAGCCTCCATATTAGCAGCTCAGGTGGGCTCCACAGATTGTAATTTCCTCGATGCTTTGGGGTTGGTTCACATCCTAAGACTGGGTTGTGATGTTAATCCTTTCTTAGCCTGCATTTTTTAGATTATTCTGCCTTTACTGCTTTCGGGCTGTGATTTGAATCCCAGCCTAAATAGGACCCAGACTAGTGGCTGATGTGGCTGAGGTTCTTGGTTCCTGCTGCCACCCTCCTTTTTTATTGATTCTTGTTGATTGTCTTCCTTCTATCTTTCATCCAATCTGTCAGGCTCACTAAATCTCCTGCTGCTGACTCGCTCTGTGATCACTGTGGCTTGACTTGGTTTCTCTAGAAGGTGGCACCCTCTGGAGTTAGTATCTCTGCCACCCAGTGTGCCTAGAAGAGACTTAAATAATGCAGAGAAGTAAACTATGATTTACTTTAGATTCCAGTTTGTCACATGTGGAAAATTGAGTTGGACTGCCTATGCATAGACGGAAAGTCCAAGGAAATACTAAAGATGCTGTCTTTTAGAAGAGGTCTTCTGACTTTAAGAGAGAAAGATGACTTTTAAAACAGGATAGTTTTCTTACTCATGAAAAATAAAACAGCTTGTTCCAAAGAAAAGACAAGAAGACAGGATTTCTATTCTCAAAATATGCTGATAAGGCTAACAGGATATAACACTAAACTTGCTTGAAAATAAGAGATGGCAAGTGACAAGTACAGATGCTACACAAAACAGGACTTCAGAGGAGTTAAATAAAACCAATAGTAAGTCAAGAAAGGGTCAGAAAGGAGACAAACATTGAGTGGAGCTGTAAAGGATGAAAATAATTTGGAAAAAAAAAACAACCTGAAGATACTCTATTTCACTGTCATTTAATGTATACATTGGAAAGTAGGAGGAAAATGATCAGAGAAATCTAGCTTCAAAAACTCTTGAGTATCTCAAATGTCAGTATGAATATTAAAAGGACAAACTTTATTTTACTGCCACAAGACAATAAGAAGGTTTTTTCAGTAAATTCTTCAAATTTGACCCCTTTGCAGTTATCTGTAACAATAAGGATAAATTTTAGGCTGCAGCCCTTCCTTAGAGAAATCTTCTTCAGATTTTATAGAGCTGTTTGCTTCAGTAAGATCCAATTTTTGTTTTCCTTTTATCCAGCAAAGAGAATGATGATGATGCCACCATCAGGAATATGAAACATAAAGTTTTCTATTTTCTATCAGACAGCTGAAAATCTAAATGGTGTAGAACGTGTAAATGCTGAGCCAAAGATACGCGAATGACTTGCTGCGCTTCGGTTCGCAATTAGAGATCCTCCTTTCACTCTCCTCAGATGTTCAGACCTGTCAGGAGCTAATTAACTGCTTTGGCAGCGTGGAGAAGTGGCAACACAATTCACAGCTTCCGAATGGCTGCAAGGTATTTCATTTGAACAATAGGCGAATTAAAGGTCAGCAGTTAGCCGGAGTATCAGCAGATACTGATGCCTAAATGGTTCTTATTCAATTTTGAAAAAGAACTGCCTGAAGATTTATATTGGGATTTTTTTTTTTTTTTTTTTTTTTCACATTGAGAGAGGCTTACATTGCAAATGCCAGCCAGGGAAGGCAGCAGTGTGTAACTCTGAAGTGTAAATGCTAATATAGTGTTCCTGGTCAGCAGCAACAGGAGAGAGCGGGGTTTATGGCATTCATAAGAATGGGGTTTGTGGCCTCAAGGTCTGAACAGCCTGGCTTTGGCTAAGCCCTGTGTAAGTGAAGCAGACGATACTAGCCTGCCTGCAAACAATTATCTTAAAAAACAGAGGAATATATTCAGAATCTGTTAAGTACCTGAACCACTACTTATCCACTCTGTACCCACCCTCACCCTCTGTCTCAGTAGGAACAACTCACTTTGCGTATTTCTTGAATCCCTTCTGTATTAGTCAGAGTTCTCTAGAGAAACAAAACCAAGAGCTATATAGTCATATCTTTATCTACTTGCATGCTTATATATTTTTCTTTATGGAGAGAGATGTAGAGACAGAGACACACAGAGAAAAGAAATACAGAGAGATTTATTTTGAGGAATTGGTTTATGAAATTGTAGAGGCTAGCAAGTCCAAAATTTTCAGTGTAGTACAGCAAATGGAGACCCAAGAAAGGATTAATGTTACAGTTTGGGCCTGAAGGGAAGATGGAGGCAAAATTCCCTCTTTTTCAAGGAATATCAGTCTTCTTTTATTCAGGGCTTCAACTGATTAGATGAGGTCCATCCACAGTATGCTTAATTTGAAGTCTACTGATTTAAATGTCAGTCTTATCTTAAAAATATCTTTAGAAACATCTAGATTATGCTTGACCAAATATCTGGGTACTGTGGCCTAACCCAATTGACACACAAAATTAACCATCATACTATTGAGTGGAGAAAACGCCTAAACTAAAAGTTGCAAGTTACATTTTATTGGGGTCCTTAATGAGAACTGTAGCCCGGGAGACAGCTCCTCAGATACCTCTGAGTAACAGTTTTGAAGAGAAAAGGAAGGAACCAGGCTATATTGGAGATTTTTGTTGAAGGAAAAATAAAAACATGTAGAGGAACATCAAAAGATTACTGCTAATTATACGAAAGACGTCTCACGTTATTGCTTTTAGTTCTTTTCTATATATGGGAAGATACAAGATATTCTTGTATCTTGAAATTATTCCTCAGGTATGCACCTTAACTATTTAGGGCCAATATCCTATTTTCCTCCATCCTGAATTTCCCTCAGGGTACATTTCTTTTTTTTTTTTTTTTTTTTGTCTTTTTTTTGTCTTTTTGTTGTTGTTGTTGCTATTTCTTGGGCCGCTCCCGCGGCATATGGAGGTTCCCAGGCTAGGGGTTGAATCGGAGCTGTAGCCACCAGCCTACGCCAGAGCCACAGCAACGCGTGATCCGAGCCGCGTCTGCAACCTACACCACAGCTCACGGCAACGCCGGATCGTTAACCTACTGAGCAAAGGCAGGGACCGAACCCGCAACCTCATGGTTCCTAGTCGGATTCGTTAACCACTGCGCCACAACGGGAACTCCTCTTTTTTTTTTTTAATAATGATTTTTATTTTTTCCATTAGAGCTGATTTACAGTGTTCTGTCAATTTTCTACTGCACAGCAAGATGACCCAGTCACACATACATGTATACATTCTTTTTTCTCACATTATCATGCTTCATCGCAAGTGACCAGACATAGTTCCCAGTGCTATACAGTAGGATCCCTTTGCTTATCCATTCCAAAGGCAAGAGTTTGTATATTTTAACCCCAAATTCCCAGTCCCTCCCACTCCCTCCCCCTCCCTCTTGGCAACCACAAGTCTGTTCTCCAAGTCCATGAGTTGCTTTTCTGTGGAAGGTTTCATTTGTGCCATGTACTAGATTCCAGATATAAGTGATACCATATGGTATTTGTCTTTTTCTTTCTGACTTACTTCACTTAGTATGAGAGACTCTAGTTCTATCCATGTTGCTGCAAAATGGCATTATTTTGTTCTTTTTTATGTCTGAGTAGTATTCCATTTTGTATGTATACCACATCTTTTTTTATATATATAATGATTTTTATTTTCTTTTTATTATAGCTGGTTTACAGTGTTCTGTTAGTTTTCTACTGTACAGCATGGTGATCCAGTTACATATACTTTTATAAATTCTTTTTTCTCACATTATCATGCTCCATCATAAGTGACTAGACATAGTTCGCCTCAGGGTACATTTTTGTTTGGGGCAGGTGCAGTGGCTGATGGCTTGATAGTGGGTAGTGTTGTTTGTTTACTGAAATGGCAGATGACATTTTTTTGGTCTACAGTTATCTTCTGAAAGAGAGCTTCAGATGATAATAACTTGGTACTGGTCCATCTCATCTCCAATTTTATTGACTTTTATAGCTGAGGAGAAACATAAGTTTTGTTATGATGTCAGGATCTTTACATGTTATTTTATTGAACTCCCATGAGAATATATTCAAGATAATTCTGAGTTCCCAGAAAATTTCAAACCCAGGTCAGGCAATTCCAATACAACTCCATCAGTGTTCCATGTCCCAGCTTCCTAGAACTGTGTTTCTTGCCAGATCTGCTCTAATTTTCTTTATTTCTTATCCCTGGTTTAGCTATCATTTCCTGTGGAGTTAAAGGCACCATAGCTTTCTTCTCACCTGAATTGGGTGCTACCTATCTGCTACCAGATGACCTTGAATATAAGATGGATTGTTTTTGACAGGACCTATGGGGCTCAGTTCCCTAATCATGGGGATTCTTATATTGCCCCTGTCCTAATTCCAGCCACCAAAGAACTGAAGTAGACAGTGTTTGTATTTGTTTCCTGTGACTGCTATGTACCACAGAATGGATGGCTTAACAACAATAGAAACTATTTCTGTCATAGTTCTGGAGGACAGAAATCCAAGGTCAAGGTATTGACCTATGTTCCATCCATATGCCCTGGAGAAGATTCTCTCCTCACCTGTTGCTATCCTGTAGTGGCTGCTGGCAACCTATGGGGCCATCCTTCACTTGTGGCTATGTCACTCAAGTTTCTCCCTCTGTCTTTGGGTGGCCACTGTTGTGTGTGTATGTGTGTGTATCTCTGTATGTCCTCTCCGCTTACAAGGACACCAGTCATTGGATTCAGGATCCATCCTAATCCAGTATGACCTCATCTTAATTTAACTAATTACATTTCAAAATAAGATCTTATTTCCAAATAAGTTTGCATTTGAGGTTCTGGATAGACATAAATTTGGGGATACTTTTTTTTTCTTAACTATGTGAACCCTTCTGTTATGTGTCATTTTTTTTTATGGCTGTGTTTTAAAAAGTGAATTTATACCTTTTTTCAAACAAGGCAATTCCAGATATGTGATGTAATGGATCCTTTTATCTGTGACTTTAATACACTTAGAATAGATATAGGATTTTCTTGCTTTAAAGAGCATCCTAAACCAGTTCATAGCACTTAAGATTTTTTTGTGTGTGTAAAATATGGAGCATTTCAAGCATATGGAAAAGTATGGGAAATGATAAACAGACACTTACGTCACTATCACCATAATCAAACAGATGCTAACACTTTTTCTTGGTTTAGATTAGTTTTTTTTTTTTTTTGTCTTTTTTTGTCTTTTTGCCATTACTAGGGCCGCTCCTGCAGTACATGGAGGTTCCCAGGCTACGGGTCTAATCAGAGCTACAGCTGCCAGCCTACACCATGGCCACAGCAATGTGGAATCTGAGACGTGTGTGTAACCTACACCACAGCTTACGGCAATGCCAGATCCTTAACCCACTGAGCGAGGCCAGAGATCAGACCAGCAACCTCATGGTTCCTAGTCTGATTTGTTTCCGCCATGCCATGATGGGAATTCTTTTGCCTCTCTTTAATAAAAAAGTAACTATAAAAAATTTAGTGTTATAAAAATTTATGTCAGTTATGTTCTACCATACCCATTCTTTTTGCAGTTTTTTTTTCCTGATTCTTCCTTAGTGTCAGCCCTAGAGAAATCAGTTGTGCATAATATCTGTATGAGAATTTTTACCACAGCACTGTATGTAAGAGTGAAAAATTTATAAACAAGCTAATCATCCCACGGTGGGGTTAATATAAATGAAAAATGTTTTTTCAATTAAAGGGAATACAGTCTAGCCGCTAAAATAAATGAATAAGATGTATGTAACTTAGGGTTAAAAAAAAAACTTAAACCAAAAGAGCAATATATAATACAATTTCTTAGAATTCTCTATTTTTTAAAAATCACTTACTTGATAATGTAACTTCTTTCGAAAAAAAAAATCTCTTGGTCCTCTCACTCTTTGCTTTTTCTGAATATATGCAAACCCTTCAGTTCATGTGTTGCAGCAAAGTCAGCTGAAGGATGCTGGATTTTGACATTGCGTTATGTTAGCATCTTAGCAAACCTCATCCAACACTTGTCATTGACTCTACCAAGAAAAGTAATGATTAAAGAACATTTCTTTTTAATTTCTAAGAACAGTTCCCATATGCTATCACTGCAAAAAGTAGTCAGATTAGTAATGCTTTTTAGAAGCTTGGTCTCTCTCAGTGTCTTGATTGATTTATCAACCGGGTCCTGCAAGGCTTTAGATAACTCATTATATGTGTTTTCAAATTGGCAGCTCTAACTGCTACAGCATCTAAAACGCCATGCATAGACAACAGTACATTATTTTCACTTTTACCTTCAGCTATAGGTGAGAATAATGCATGGGCATCTGTGTCAGTAGGTAGATGCTCAATAAAACAATATTGCTCCAGTATTTCAATACAGCGGAGATCTGATAATGGTAGCTTGACATATGTTAATGAGTAAATATTCAGGTGAACTTCACATGGGAAGCAAATACCCGTGTGAGTCCGAAATTAGGTGGTGTGCCCTTCAGCTCAGAGAGCAAGGCACAGCAGCCATTCTCAGCCTGCCTATGCTCTTACTTGATAGAGTTCATCACAACAGCAGTTACATAGTTACTATGTAACATAGTAATTACATAGATATGCTATACATAGTTCATCACAACAGGAATTACAGCATATGATTAAGGTTTTTTTTTCACCTGCTAGACACTCAGCTGGTTGAGGTTAGAGACCATGCTCAGGATTTCCAAGATATTAGAGAAGGGAAGCAAGACAAATATAGTTACTAAAATAATCCACACCAATTTTGTCAATGAACACGCACAACAGATCAATAATTTTTTCATTACCTACAAAGAATTTGTCTGTACACAGTGAGAAATTATGGGAAAACAATGAAGATGCTTGAAAGAGTCACGGACACCATAATCTTGTCCAGAAATGGCCTACATGTGGCATGTTTGCTGCCACTTTCCAGTGGCAGACCTTGCCTAGTGAGCTGGGCGTTCTGCCTTGGTGAGCCCAGAGATGCCCCAAGAAGATCTTCATCTCAGTGCAGCAGACTCTTCCAGTCAATCAGGTTTGGCTCATGAGAGAGGACCATCTTCTATCCTCATCTGAATCCATCACTCTGTGTTTAAAGGAGAAAAGCAAGACCTCAACAGACAAATCCTCTTTCCCCCTGAAATATCAGAGCCCATTTTTGTACTTCTCCCCCCAGCATGTTTCCCTTCTCTTTCTGTGAGCCTCATTTCTATTTCTATGCTTGTTCAATTAATTTTATTGTTAGAAGCAATCTCAAATGTCAGTAAGAAAAATGTTAGTATATAACAATGGAAAGAGATAATAATTTTCCTGAAGTCACATAACTAGTTATTAGAAAGTCAAAATACTAGTCGAACACTAAGTAGCTGTACTTGTGATTTTGAATAAGTTACCTACATAAGAAAGTATGAGAAGAAAATTGTTGGGTTAGGGTTTTTTTTTTTTTTTTTAATGCTTCTCAGTGGGAGAAGCACAAGATTTGAGAATCTTCACTATCTTTTGTTGATGCCAAGAAAGTTACGGAAATGAAGTTCTAACTATAGGCTAACATTAGCAGCTTTTTAGAGAGCTATGGACATTCCAAATCATTTTTTGCTGAACTGTTGTGTAGTTGAAGCAAAATAATAAGGCAATTAAACATTAATTGTAATCGTAATTTTTTTTTGGTCTTTTTTTGTTTTGTTTTTTTTTGTTTTTTTTTTAGGGCCCTACCCATGGCATATGGAGGGTACCAGGCTAAAGGGTCAAATCTGAGCTGTAGCTGCCAGCCTACACCACAGTCACACAGTGAGGGATCTGATCCGTGTCTGCTACCTATAGCACAGCTCATGGCAATGCCAGATCCTTAACTCACTGAGTGAGGCTGGGAATCAAATCCTTGTCCTCATGGATGCTAGTCAGGTTCACTAACCGCTGAGCCATGGTGGGAACAACTTAAATGTTGATTTTAGCCTCCTGGTTGAATTTGGATCAGATTTATTACAGAGAAAATGTATTTTATATCAGGTGCTTAATTTATACATTGATTCGACAAGGAATTGCAACTACGTAGTATTTTATCATACATTTGAATTCTCATGTGGTTTAGGTGGATATATCCTTGCTAACGTTTTTATTCATGACAGTAATTTATTTGCTATGAAATTCTTGGTCATAACTGCCTCAGTTATTTTCCCATGAAAAAATATGATCTATTTGTGATGCAGTGTCTAGATGTATATGGAAGCTGTACAGAGGAAGCATTGACTGTATCTCTGACCTGTGTAGAGCTTGAGGATGGGGTTCAAGAGGCAGCCTTTCAGGCAAAGGGAAGAAAGCAAAGGCAAAGACCCTGAGGCAAAAGAACAATTGGCATCTTTTGGAATGAACAATTTTGCCCTGGCCATAGCAGTTGATGAGGAAAGGGTGATGCAGTCAGAGAGCTGTGGAAGGTTGTCCAGGCCAAGGCCAGGAATTTGGATTTTAATATAAATCTATTGGGAAGCCACAGCTGTGTTTTAAGTGCTAAAGTGGCATAACCTGACTTATCTTTTAAAATGATCATATTCCTCTTAACCTTGTATAACTGCTATTTGGTAAATAACTTGCAGTCTAGCTACCTAAGCATCTAAAGGTCAGGAACAGATTTTTTAAAATTCAGGTACAATATTATGTTAGTTTTAAGTGAACACTACAGCAAGTCTGTATTTTTATAGATTATACTCCATATAAAGTTAAAAAATACTATATTCCCTGCACTTTACATTATATCCTTATAACTTTTTTATTTTAGCTATTAGTTTGTACTTCTAAATCCCTTCATCTAATTTTTTCGTGCCCCCACTGGTAACTACTAGTTTGTTCTCTGTGAGTCCCTTTCTGCCTTGTTATAGTTGTTTGTTTGCTTTATTTTTTTTAGATTCCATATGTAAGTGAAAACATACAATCTTTGTCTTTCTCTGCCTAACTTATTTTACCAAGCATAATACTCTCCAGGTCCATCCATGTTGTCACAAATGGCAAAATATTCTTTTTTGTGGCTTAGTAATATTCCATTGTATATATACTACAATTTTCTTATCTGTTCATCTGTTGATGGACACTTAGGGTGCTTTCATATCCTGGCTATTGTGAATAATGCTGCTATGAACGTTGGAGTTCATTTATCTTTTTGAATTAGTATTTTTATTTTCTTGCAGTAAATACCCAGGAGTGGAAATGGTGGATCAGGTGGTAGTTCTGTTTTTAATTTTTTTGAGGATCCTCCATAGTGTCTGTGCCAACTTACATTTTCCACAACAGTGCACAAGGGTTCTCTTTTTTAGCATCTTTGCAAACATTGTTATTTCTTGTCTCTCTTTTTTTAATGGCTACACTCATGGCATATGGAAGTTCCTGGGCAAGGGATTGAATCCCAGCTGCAGCCGAGACCTACACTGCAACTGTGGCAACATTGATCCTTTAACCAACTGCACCAGGCCAGGGGTCAAACTTGTGCCCCCACAGTGACCCGAGCTGTTGCAGTCAGATTCTTAACCCACTGCACCACAGTGGGAACTCCTAGTTCTTGTCTTTTTGATGATAGACATTCTAACAGGTGGGAGATATCTCATTGTGGTTTTGATTTACATTCCCTGATGATTAACGGTGTTGAGCATCTTTTCATGTGCCTGTTGAATGTACATCTTCTTTGGAAAATGTAGGTTCTTTGCCCATTTTTGATTGTTTTTTTCTTTGTTATTGCTGTTTTGATACTGAATTACCTGAGTTGTTTACATGTGTGAGATATGAACTTACTTCAGTCATGTCTAATTATCTTTTCCTAATCTCATTTCTACAGGATAAGGACAGGCTCTCTCCCTCTCTGAATAACTTTTGCATAGTACCTGACAGCTGTGTCTTAAACATAAGGATGTTTGTTAAGTCATTTGATGGCAATTATCAAAGTCTGGGCCAAAAATATGTCTGCAGTTGATTAAATGAGTCAACATAAATAACACAGAGTTGCTTTTGAGAGCAAATAGAAAACTCAAAAGGCAAGTCTAAAAAGAATCTTGATAAGCTATGGTTATTTTGAACCAGTAGATCAGCAAAGAGATACCAGGATGGTAATCTCTGTGCCTGACAAAGTCACAGTGGAGCAACTATGAAGAAAGTAAACCAAAAGCAAATGACAGGAACAGGTTTTGATAAATCACTTTCTCTTTTACTCATAATTACCTATGCGAGTTAATTCTATGGGTCAACTTGACTGGGCTATAGGGTGCTCAGGTATTTGGCTAAACATTATTTCTAGATGTGTTTGCAAGGGTGTTTCTGAATGGGATTAATATTGGAATGAGTGACCTGCATAAAACAGATATTCCTTCCCAACATGGAGAACCACATTCAGTCCATTCAAGGCCAGTACAGACCATAAGTCTCTCTCTGTATTTGAGCTGGGACATTAATTTTCTTCTGCCCTACACTTGAACTAGAATTGAAACTCTACAATTGGCTGTCCTGGGTGTAGACTTCTCTGCTACCATAATTGCATGAGTCAATAATGTATACATGCGCACACACACATTTTCTGTTGGTTCTGTTTCTCTGGACAACCCTGACTGATACACTACTCATAGTAGATTATGACCTGGAATGAATGTTCATCAAATGTATAAAAGAATGAAAAATGAATGTATTACTGAATAAATAATGAATGTGAGAAAAGAAATATTAAGTGGATAGGATTAAAAGTGCATATTGGACCAGTTCTGGCCACCTCTAAAATCTGAATGGAAAGCTAAAGGTCTTTACATAAGTGTGCATTTATGATTTAATATTGGAGATATAATTAGTCTTTGAAATTATTTTTCTCCAGAAGTTTTATTCTCTATTTCTTGTGTTTCTTATGATAAGTTTCTTGTTGTTTTTAAGTAATTTCTTGTTGATGAGCATGCATTTAAATAGGATAATTTACTAAATTACATCTTCATAGAGAGGTTAAATTATTTTAATTACATATTTGTAAATATAAAATAAATATGATGGTGTTAAATATATGACAATAAATAGGATAGTGACAATTTAACAAGGCATTATAAATTTGGAATATTAACTGCTACTCATTTGAACTCAAATATTCTCAAAAATAAAAGCTGTAGAGTAATAATACCTCATTTACTATATCTTATGTTTTTTGAAGAGTAATTTAAAAAAATTTTTTAAAAAGCCAAAAATTCTCTTTAAATGATGAAATCAGTATCCTACAAATATTCTCATTGCATTTCCAAATGTGAATGATAGCCTCAGATATTTTTGCAAATTTTGATTTTCACTGTCAATAATCTTGTGATAGATAATTCACAAATGTGTCTCTATTACATATAACAATGATTAATTTATATATTTAGGCATGTAAACTGTAGCTGAGTGCATTTTCTAAAGGTAACTTCACCCCACGTACTCTTCTGTATGTGGCCTGGCCACTCCCTATTGAGAGATGGAATCTATTCCCTCTTCCCCTTGAACCTGGGCAGGCCTTTGGTTGCTTGGACCAGTAAGAATATGGAGCACATGGTGCTGTGCATCAGGAAAGGGCATTGACCTTTTCTAGCCTGGCAGCTGCTGCTTCCTGCTTTTTGGAATGCTTAGCCTTGGAATCTACGCTCTTTATTTTTTCCATATAGCGTTTAATGATTGACTTACAGATTGCTCAATGAAATATTCATTTAATGTGTGGCTCCCTCCAAAAGAATATAATCTGCTTTTCACTTTCAAATTCCTGGTACAAGGCAGGTGGTTAATAAATATTCGTTGAGTCAATGAAGTAATGCCTGGAAAGGAAAAATCCCATATGGGATTTCGTGAAGTCGCAGTCTGCCTAGTGTGAAGAACCAGAATCAGTGCAAGTTCCAGGCTTGAGTTGAGCCTCTGGTTTCCTGCAGCATGGCCCTCCAATAATAGCTGAAACTGAGACCCTCAAAGACCAACTAACTTTCTAAGGATGGAGTCGGTTGAATTTCTTTCTCTTTCACATTCAGTAGAGAAAGACGTTGAGCCCAGGGAAGGAGGATTTATTTTTCTCTTCATTCTGATATGCATAAAATCCTGACAGATATAAACAATGTAACATTTAGTAGAGGTAGGAATTGGTCAGTTTCTACAAAAACATAAACTTAGCTACACTGCTAACTTACCAATAAGTTCACCAGCATTAAGGAAACAAGCTCTACTTTTTAACAAGGGACACAACATAAAAATACTTTGTATATACAACAGGGAAAGCCAGTTTCCGCTTTGGCCATGATTGAGTAAATGGGATCAGACTTATCTTCACACCATAAAGAACCATCAAACTCTGCTATTACACGAAGCAACTATTTTCATCATTGAACAGCAGGCAGTGCTGGACTGTCAACTGTGAGAGAAGGAAAACCATGAGGTAAGTGCTCCGCCTGCTTTGCCTTTCTGCCCGGGAGTGCTGTATAAATCGTGGGGTAGATAGATAACAACCATGGAGAAAAATGGTCCACCTGCTGAGGCAGAGATTTGAGTTTAGGGGTGCCTAGGAGGCTGTAATGTAGCCATTGGATCCAGGGAGGAGAAAGTTGTATCCTTTTTATGACTCAGCCTGGGAGTCATGAATATCATTTCTTTCACCATCAGAGGACCACCCAGATCCTAGGGAAGGAACAGAGGACCTGGCACCTGTGAGGAAAATGTTCATGGCACATTGTAGGAAGAGCTCGTGAGATGGGGACCTTGCTGTAGGCTTATGGAAAGTACCACTTAACATAATCTTAGCAATTACTTTACATGGGTAATGGACTCAAGATTTTGTCTAAGGTCTGGCTCCCCAGGCAATTATTATATAATAATCCAGGAACACTTAATAAACATTTTTCTGTATTTGGGGCATTGATTTCATTCACCCTTAGAGTTCATGGAGAAAGGCAGAAAATAGAAGGAATTGAACTCCTCCTTTCCATGCTCCAGGCTGCCTCTCGTGAGTGGGTGCGACCAGTACACACTCAACCACTGGAGCAGCCATAGAGCTTCATCTAAATCGAGAAGGGCTGGCCTTTCTCTCACACTCCTTCTTCTATATACTTTGCCTTTGGACCCAAACATTACCGGAAAGGCAAGATTCTTGACTGTGTGGGGCTTGTCATTTATTCTCTTTAATCATTATACTTAACCTTCAATGACTCTTCTCTTTAATGATTATACTTAACCTTCAGGGAGTTGTATTTTTCTTGTCCTTGGAGAAAAGACAGTGAAAGGGAAAGTGCCAGCATGGCTTAAGTCACAAAAAGGCTTTGTTAATTCACCTGTGCACACCTTCCAATTTAATTTGTGTTTTCCTGGATATTAACTTTTAAAAGCCAGGACGTATAGACACTTAAATAGCATAAAGCTGTTAGTTTAATATTTAAATGGTAACATAATATACAAAGAGGACAAAAGCAGAGGACACAATGTTTAGATTTTGGCTGGGCTCCTAGTAGCTGTGAGACTCCGCATGGGTCACGGACGTTCCCTGGGGTGCCAGCTACTTAAACTTAACGCGAGCATCAGACCAGATCGTTTCTAAGGCCTGCTTTTCTAATGACAGTCTATAGAACACCCTAATTCTTTTAGTAGTGTATCAACCAGTTTGAATTTTGTGTGACTTCAAAGGCTTTTTTTTTTTTAAAGTACACTTTTTTTTTTTCCTTTTGCAGGTAGATTTTCAATTTCTATGATTTTTCCATGGGTGTCCATAAAAATATAACTTTTGTTCTGTTTAGCACAAACTTGATCTAACTGTCCTTTATCAGGAATGTATAAATACACAAGGTGGTGTTCTGTGGGCTCAATCTAGTCTGCTTCCTTTTTTTTTTTTGTCAGTAAAGTTTTATTGGCACACAGACACACCTGTTAGTTTATATAATGTCTATGACGGTTCTTGCGCTACAGTGGCAGAGGTGAGTGCTTGAGACAGAAATTTTAGAGCTACAAAGCTTCAAATAATCACTTTCTGGCTTTTTACAGAAAAAGTTTGCATGTCTCTCTTCTAGGACAAAAGATGTCAAACCCAAAAATGAAAGTAAAAGTCTTCAGAAATTCTTATCCTTAGTTTGAAAGATCTCTGGTTGAATCTGGATACCTCAAGAGGTTTCTCACAATCTTAAGCAGATTTCAAAAGTAAATTTACATTAATAAACATTTTTAAAGTGTGTCATAGTAATAGGAAGGAGTTTGAAGTCCTGAGATACAGATTAAGTTTGTCCCTAACTTAAAATGGCACTTCTGGTGACTTACTGAGGTTATCCAGACCATTTTTCTTTATCACATCATTTTCCTTATGCTCCTGCTAATCTATACATTACTCTTCATAAGGTGTAAAAACTAGCTAAGGCTTTCAATGCCCACCAATATCATCAATGGCTCAAATTAATCACAGTAACAACAACAATAAAAAGAACTGTCTTCAAACTAAGGACAGTAATGCATCATAATACACAACTTTCCTGGTTTCTGTGATTCATTAAGAAAGTGACTTTACAGATTAAGTAAAAATCTTTAAGGTAAAAATTACTACATTATCCTAATATAATTTTATAGCTTTAGTTTTTTATTTGAAAGCCTATGGCATTCTTCATGAATTGAAAATTGTATCGGGGCTCTGGGGTAGAACTGCAAAAGAGGGACCGAAAAATATAGGTCCCCAAAGTAGGATATAATTGCCACATGGAACACCACATAGACAGAAATTCATCAGCAGTATAAATGCAAAGAATACTGAAATTAAAATTACATTACTTTAGATCTCCCAGAGATCCTGTTTTAAGAGACTCTGATACCCTTTCATCTCCTTTTTCAGAGGTACTCAGCCAAAGTCATGTCAATGCATTATTGACATGAAGCAGCTCCAGCATGCAAGGACCACATGGACAGTGATAATAATTTCATGTGGTCCATGCAGAAAATGAGTAACCTTAATGTGGCTCATTGAAAGTTTGGATAAACACTAGTTTAATCACTCTGACCATACTGCGAGATACAACATCAGCAAGGAATAAATGGGCTTGGTGGGGGGCAATGCGAAGGTAATTTTCTACTTTAAACTATACATGTATTTTTAGGTGTTTTTAATGCCTAACAGTTACTCCTGCAGAGAACATAATCTGCCACTATAAATCATTTGCACTTGACCTGAAGGATAGGAATTAAAAAGAACTTTAATATGTATCAAAGCCAAATGTTACATTTATGATACAACTAAATGAATATAAGCTGTAGCTACCTCTAATATAAATGGACAATTCAGACCTAAAAGCCATAGCATAGGGCTGTGTGTGATAAATAGACCATCCGAACAGTCCTAAGTGCTCCATTAGGTTTAAAAATTTTGTACCTTCCCTATTTGTTAATGTTTCTAATCAAATACAGACACAAATTGGAACACAGCAGGCCAACTGGAACAATCATTCAGGAAATCAGGCCTGTATTTAACTATTTAGCAGACTCTGGATTGTTTCTAGACTTGGTTTTTATTCACCTATTTTTAAAAATTTTGATTTTTTTATTGTTTTATTCAAAATCTATCCTCATTATAGAAATATTAAATTCATAAAGTAGATCAAATTGTGGAAGACTGACATCTTAACAATATTTAGTCTTCCAGCTCCTGAACATGGAATATCTCTCCATTTATTTAGATCTTTGAATTCTTTAATCAGTGTTTTACACTTTTGATCATACTGATCCTGCATGTATTTTGTTATAATTATACATAAGTGCTATGTTATATTTTGATACTAGTTTAAAGGGTATTATTATTTCTTAACTAAACTTCTATTTTTTATGTTAGGTGTGTATGAATAAAATGGATTTTTTGTGGGGTTTTGGGCATACAAAAAACTGAACATATTTAATAATGTATAGAACTTGATGAGTTTGAAGATAAGTATTATACCTGTTAAACTATCACCACAATCAGTCACAAATTTATCATTCAATTCCAAAAGTTTCCTTCTGCCCTCTTTATTGATTTGTATTTTTAATATTTCTTTTTGTGTGTCATAGGAGGACTTAACATAAATCTATCCCCTTAACAACATTTTGAGTATACAATCAGTATTGTTACCTATAGGCTGTATGTAGTACTATAGAGCTACAAAACTTAAACATCTTGCATAATTCTTGGCCATATGTTTTTAAATAATTCTGCTGAAATTTTTAATAATTTTATGTTATTAGTACAATATTTTTCTTCTTTAACATACTTTAGTTTAATTTTAATACTCTTTATTCAAACAAATACTTTCTAGTCTTTGTAACAGTCTTTTCCTTCATTCTTGGTCATAGTTTTCTGATTTTTGTATTTCGATGTATCTTTGCATGTCATGGAATGTCTTAGTGTGTATTGAAACTTCTGTATAAAATAAAGTAGTAAGCAGGAAATCAATGGTTCTTAATTTCAAAACAGAAGATACCCTTCCTCAGTGAGAGCTGATCAAAGGTTTTATTGTAAATGAATCTGTTGTGGGTTGAAGGTTTTGTTCACTTGAGTTCACTCCTGTCTTCAGATGTTTTGGGGGTAAGAGCAGGACTTTGCATTTCATCTCGGAATCTAAGGATTGTGAGGCTCTCAAGCTCTCCTTGTACTTTATAGCAGCTTTTGGGCCATCATCCATCTCCAGAGATGGTACCCTGCCTTCCATGTAGCATGTTTCCATGCATTTGGAGCCCTTGTGAGAACAAATCTATGGATGATCAAGGAAGTCCTTTGCTTTTGGGGCTTTTTCGAATTGAATCCATTGGTTTTCTTTTTTTTTTTTTTTTTTTTTTTTTGTATCCAACTCACCTTGCTATCCCTCATGTTCCATTAGAAATTCAGATGGTTTCTTCTTACCTATAGAACATCCCTGGCCCATAGGAGGTTTTGTTCTCTGTCCACTCTGTCCCCAGGCATAATATAAATAACCAGTCATTTCTTTTTTCCTAGGAAGCGATTGTTTCTCTCTGGAGTTTTCCTCATTTAAAATTCTGTGCATCTTTGGATTTCTAATGGCTTAAAAACTTTAATAAAACTTATCCAATTTTTAGAAATTATTATAGTGAGACATTTGGCCTCTTATGATCCTTTAAACGCTAACCATATGTAAAGGTTTGACCTCAGCTCTCTTGATTGGAAAAGGAAAACAAAGAGATGGGACAGATCATGATGGAAGATAATATAAGAAAGGGAATAATATAAGGGGATAATAAAAGAAAGGGAATATATATATATGTACATTTATATATATATATATATATGACTGGGTCACTTTGCTGTACAGCAGAAATTGGCACAACATTGTATATCAACTATATTTTAATTAAAAAAAGAAAGGAAAGAGATAATATGTGTATATATAAGCACATGTATATTTAATCTGATAAATTGAAAAGTAGATATATATTGGATTAAAATGTATATATAAAAAGTGTACATATAAAGTATGTATCTTTTATATTTCATGCTAAAGATATATACTTTATATATATGCACCTTGATTTGATATAAATATATATGTTTATATAAAGTATATACTGATTTTTATATGAAAACTACAAAAATCATGGAACAGGAGTGTTTTTAGCACAGGGAAGGACAAATTCTTCCCTAATACAGGTATGCTCGCTGATCGCAATGACAAACACAAATTGTTTCTCTGTTGATTGCATCTCATTTCCAGCAGTAATGGTTGTTCTATGCAAATTCACTGAGGAAACTGTGACAAGAAAATGTGTGATAACATCTGTCTGGAAATGCTCAGAGCACTCAGCATTTGAATCGATGTGAGTAAGGGCAAGTGTAAACGTTTCTGAGTTACACTGAAGGAGCCTGACATGGAGGGTGTAATGAGGGAGGTGCCATCTGTGTGTAGAACACTTTTCCCGCAGGATGAGTGCTGCATGCAAAGACCTTTGAGGGAACTGTGTTTGTTAGCCGTGTAGTGTTGTTTGTGTTTTAATGTGGACTTTTATGCTCAAACACTGCAAGCTTGCTCTTACTGGGAACCAAAGAGGAGGGTTGAATAGAGTGAAAATATTAACAGAGAAATTGAGCTGCATGGTAATTGTCCCAGTAGTCTTCTAAAATGCACTGCCTCTGTTGTTACCAGGCTTATGAATAGTAATTGCATATATGTGAGCCTTCCTTATAGAAAGAGAATACATTTTAGAAAATGGATAAAAACCTTTGCCAGCGGAATGAATTTGACCATATGCATACTAGAAAATACCACTCTTTTTGGAGTTCCTGTTGTGGTTCAGCAGTAACGAATCCAACTGGTGTCCATGAGGACGCAAGTTCAATCCCTGGCCGTGCTCAGTGGGTTAAGGATCCAGCATTGCCGTGAGCTGTGGTGTAGGTTGCAGACGTGGCTCAGGGCCTGCATTGCTGTGGCTGTAGCATAGGCTGGCAGCTGCAGCTCCAACTCGACCTCTAGCCTGGGAACTTCCAAGTGCCACAAGTGCGGCCCTAAAAAAGACAAAAAGAAAAGATCACTTTTTAAAACATAAAATCTTTCCAGAGCATCCTAACATGTTCTATAAGAGTGCATCTCCCTCTCCAGTCTCATTTGGTTCACATATAAAGCTTAACTAGCACAGCCATAGTGGTCTTCTTTCAGTTCTCCAAATGTCAGCACTTTTGAAGTGTTCTAAGGATAGGAAACCTTGGAAATGCCAGGTCACAGTGCTCTGAGAACAGATGTTGATCTTCTCACAACATCCATGGTCCTCTATAGCAGCAGAAAGATTCCTAATACCGGTTTGGTAGCAAACTTAGTATGGGACACTCAGGAGAGAGAGTACATAGTAGGTGTCCTGAGGTTATTGTAACACATCAGTCTGGGAACTCAGGGAGTTTCAAAAAATTTATGTGCTTATTTATGCACATGGATGGGATAAAAGCGGGGTGTTCATAGAACTGTATTTTTTTTTTTTTTTGTACCCATGGCATATGGAAATTCCCAGGCCAGGGATTGAAACGAACCAACCTGCACAGCTGCAACCTGCCACAGTTATGGTGGTGCAGATCCTTAACCCACTGCACCACAGCAGAAAGTCCCACAGAATTTTAATTTGACGTAAATATTAGTGTTATTCTATTTGAGATCACAGGATATATTTAATGAATACCTAGACCCAAGTATAAAAGGATTATTAAAAGTTAAGGTACAATAAATTATTGGTTTTTACTGTTACATGGAAAGATCTTGAAAGTCGTCCCTCTGTCTTTCCACAAGAAAAAAATCAATAACTTTTCTTGGGGCCATCAGAAGATTGAGGTTGCAGGGCAATTTGCCACCCTCAGATCTGAGACAGGGGCATACAGAGAGTCACAGCTGAGATCAGTTCACCTGGAGAGGAAGCCGCAGGAGCCATACACTGGCAGGCCCACTTAAATAGTAATTTTGGTGAATTGATGGCAACTCCGTGAGGACCAGTTTGAAGAGTAAGAAACTTCTGGTACCCCATCCCTAGGGGGATTCCCATACGTTTTTGGGTCCTCATGGTGTAGAATTAAGGAAAGATTTCCTCTTGGCTCTGGCAGGGGGAGAGGGAGAGTAATCATTGTAAAACCTGATGAGAACATTCTCAAAAACAAACTCTGAACAACTCGTCAGGGGAAAAGCCTTTATCTCACCTGGGAGGAAGGCACTTCTCTGACTCCAGTCCCCTCTAACTTTCCTATAATTACCTAAAAGGGGTGGGAATGCTAAGAAACACTGGTGAAAGTCACAGCCCAGGAACACAATCCCACTGAAAGACCGATATTCAGTCATAAGATTACAGAACGCTTCCCTGGTTACCACTACACCTACAGAGCTTCAACATAGCGACAATGAATTACCCCCAAAGAGCTGCAAGAGGCAAATTCGATCTCGAAGGAGTTGGTAGTGGGTCCAAAGGCAACAAGAAGAAGAAAAACTAGAGGAAGTGAAGCCCTGGCACCAAGGGCTGCAGTAAACATTAAACATAGCATGACTTCTAGGCCAGATTAACATAAAACCTCACACTAAAGGCCCATTAACTTCAGTTACTAAATAAGCAAATAAATAATGAATAGAGCAGATTTGTCCTCAGAAGCCAAACAAGTAATAAATGCATAGGGTGAAATATTTAAAGTGTTGAAAGAAAAACTGTCACCTAGAAGTCTGTGTCCAATGAAATTGTCCTTTAACATTGAAGGGGTTTCTCAGACTAACAAAAACTAAGGAAATTCATTACCAATAGACTTGTTCTGCAAGAAATGATTAAAAGATGACCCTCAAGAAGAAGGAAGGTGATATAGGTCAGAAACTCAGATAACCATTAAAAAAAGAAGAGCATCAAAGAAGGAATAAGGGAAGGTAAAATAAAATGTTATATTTTTTCAAATCCTCAGTTCATTTAAAGGATGCTTGCCTAAAGTGGTAATGGTAATACAGCATTTGGTAATTGTAGCAACTGGGTAAGTGAAATAAATGACAGCAATATAGTAAGAGAAGGGATGGAGGAAGGGAGAATACTTGGTCATAAATTTCCTGAACTGTATGTGAAGTGGCCTAGTGTTATTTGTGATGAATTTAGAATACTGTCAATACCTGAGAGACCACTAAAGTTCTTTGAAGAAGTGACACTGATATGCTCAGATAGAAGATAAAATCAATTATATGAAATGCTCAATGAAAATCAGAGAAGCCAGGATGAAAAAGGGGAAAGCAAAGAACAAATACAATAAATAGAAGGTTATAAACATGATAAATATTAAATCAACTTTAAAAAAAATCCTTCACATATGAATAATCTAAATATACAAATTAGAAGGCATATTATGAAGGTGGATAATTAAAAAAAACTCAACTGTAATTTTGTCTACAAGGAACCACTTTAAAGATTCTGATAGTTTTAAAGTATAGGAATAGGAAAAGGTATACTATGCTAACATAAACTAAAAAAAGTTGGAGTAGCTATATAATTTCAGACAAAAAATAATTAAAAAGAGAGAAGCTTTCAGGAATGAAGAGTAGTATTTATGTAGTGACAAAATGTCAGTTTTCCAAGAGTGCATAACAATCTTAAATGTGTATGAATCCAACAGCAGAATGTCAAAATAAGGGACCAACTGATAGAAATGCAAGGAGAAATAGGTCACCCCACTATTCCAGTTGGAGATTTCAGTATTAACAGATAAAGCAGACCGGAAACATTTAAAGATATAATTGACCTGAAAAACACTATCAAATCAGAAGGATTTAATAGATGTTTATATATTACTGCTCAAATAACCACAGAACATTTTTCTCAAACTTGCTTAAGACATTTATCAAGATAGACCTTCCTCTTGACTATAAAAAAATGCTTAACACATCTTAAAAATAGGGATCATAGAAAAAGTGTTTCATACCACAATGGAATTAAACTAGAAATGAATAATAGAAAGATAGCTAGACTAGCCCCAAATATTTGGATCAAGCAACATACCTAAAACACATGGATCAAAGAAGTCTCAAGAGAAATTTTAAAATATTTTGAGCAAAATATAAATGAAAACACAACGTGTCAAAATGTGTATGATGCTTTGAAAGCAATACCTTGAGGAAAATTTATGGCATTGAATGAATATTTCAGAAAAGGAGGATGATCTAAAATCAATAATTTATACTGCCACCTAAGGAAACTGGAGAAAGAAAGGTAGTGTGTTTAAAGCAAGCAGAAGAAAAGAAATGATAAAAAAAGAATTACGATAGAAATCAGTGGAAATTAAAATAGGAAAACAATAGAGACAAATTAATGACCCCAAAACTTGTTCTTTAAAAAGGCCAAAAAAGAAAAAGAATAATTCTCCAGCAAGGATACCAATTCTCTGAAAGAGAAAATAAACAAATGGCTAATACCAAAAATGTAAGAGGATTTATCACTACTTATCCAAGATTTTTTTTAAAAAAAGGACTATTATGAAGAATGCTATGCCCAAAATTTGAGACTTTATTTTTATTTTTAATTTTTTTTTAATTTTTAGGGCCACACCCACGGCACATGGAGGTTCCCAGGCTAGGGGTCAAATCGGAGCGGTAGCTGCTGGCCTACACCCCAGTCACAGCAATGCCGGATCTGAGCCATGTCTGTGACTTACACCACAGCTCATGGCAATGCAGGATTCTCAACCCACTGAGCAAGGCCAGAAATCAAACCTGTGTCCTCATGGATACTAGTCAGATTCCTTTCTGCTGACCCATGACAGGAACTCCCAGAAATTTGGTAATTTAGATGAAATGAACCAAATGTTTGAAAACCACAAACTACCAAAATTCATACAAGGAGAAATAGATATCTGAATACATTTACATCCGTTAAAGAAATTGAATCAATAACTGAAAACCTTCCAAAAAAGAAAGCACCAAGCCTAGATGGATTTACTAGTGATGTCTACAAAATACTTAAGGAAGAATTCATACCAATTCTCCACCGTCTCATATGGCAAACAGAAGCAAAGTGAACATTTCCTAATTCATTCTATCCAGCATCACTATGGTAACGATACCAGATAGGATGTTACAAGAAAGAAAGGCTTCAGACCAGTATCTTTCATGAATATAGATGCAAAAATCTTCCACAAAATATTAGAAAATTGAATCCAACAATATGTGAAAATAATTATATATTACAACCAATTGGGATTTATTTTGGTTCTATGATGCTGATTCAACATTTGTAAATTAATCAATAGGGCAAGAAGAAAAATTATCAAAAGTCTCAAGAAGAAAATTCATATGATTGTATCATTTGACATTTGATACAGAAAAAGATACAAAAAACATTGACATTTTTGTAGTAAAATGTCTCAGAAAACTAGGATCAGAGTGGAGCTTCCTCAGTTTGATAAAGAATATTTTATGAAAAACCTTTAGCTAACATCACACTTAATGGTGAGAAGCTGAACATTTTCCTCTTGTAATCATGGATGAAACTGGCATCTTCTCTCTCACCACTCAGAATCAGCATTTCACTGGATGTCCAAGCTACTGCAATAAGAGAAGAAAAGAAAGAAAAAATATATTCAGACCGGGAAAAAAGAAATAAACTGTCTTTGTCCACTGATAACATGATTCTTTTTGTATATGACCCCAAAGAATCAACACAAAATTCCTGACTCTAATAACAAGGTTAGCAGTGTTATTTCTTCAAATAATAATAATCTGTTTAATTTTTGCTGCATATTCACATTTACTGAATATGTTCATAAGCATCTAATAACCTTTAAGCCTTTAAAGAATTTTCTGATTCCCATATTATAATTTTTCTTGTCTGAAAGCAACATTTGGTTCATTTTTATAAATCCTCTCGCATTTAGGTCTACATTTTATTTAAAATTTTAATTATGTTTGTAATTGCTATATTGGAGTCCTTTTCTGTGAATTCCATCATCTCTGTCCTATTTAGTTGTTTTAATAGTCTTATTTTTCTTCTAGTTCTGGGTAAGATTTTCCTGCTTTTTTCATATTCTAGTAAATTTTAATTGGGTACTGGTCGTTCTGTTTGTTGCATTTTTGTGGGGAGTGTTCTTTTTAAAAAATACTGAATTTAGTTTTGATAGTCAAATTATTTATGGAACAGGTTGATCCTTTTTAACGTTTGTTTTTAAAGCTTTTCCGGGTGGATCTGTACTGGATTTGCTGTAGGTATAGAGTAACCTTATTGCTGAGACACAAGCCTCCTGATTTCTCTCCTGAGTACCTGATGGTTCACTGAGCCATCTCTCCTATGGCAGGTTGTAACTTGAACCTGAGTGGTCACCAGGAATTGTTTATCTGATAATTAAAAGTATATCTTTGTCTGGCTTCAGGATAGTTATGCTACATATGAACAAATAATGTTCAGCCACACATTCAAGTGGCACTCTGCAGATTTCTACAGCCCTTTCTCTGTGTAGCTTTGTCCTTTCCAATCTCTGTCCTTAAAATTTCAGCGGCTAGGGCATCGCCAAAATGCAACTTCCATCTCCTCAATTCAACAAAATCTCCATGGCCTGCCCTTATAAGCTGATTTTGAAAGTGCCTATATGAAAAACCTCAGGGTAACTTATAAGCTTCTTTGTTTATTTTAATTTTCTCAGGGATCACAGCCTTGCATTGCCTGTTGTCCAGTGTGTAAAGGCAGCTATTTCATATGTTGTGTCCAATTGTTTCCTAGTTATTTATGCCAAGAGGCAAAACTTGATACTGGTTACTCCAACATGGCTTACTGTGATTTTATAGCTTCTCTGACTTATTCTCATTATTACAATCAGAAGAACAGTCTCTTGAGTCTTTTTGCCTTCTAGCTCAATGTAGAAATCAGGACTACAATATTTGTTAAACCCTTGCAAGCATAAAAGGTTATATAAAATTATAAATTATGTATTACTCCACTTGGGATTTTACCACTTTGCTGTAAGAGTGGTGAGTGGGCTCTTAGGTATCTCTGAGTGAGAGAGATTTATATCCCCAGTTCAACCTGTACCAAGTCATCAAATGAGACTTAAGCCATAGAGTGGTGGTTAGTGCTGAACCCTGATCAAATATGAAAGCACAGTAGAGTAGACATAAGAGTGCTGAGAAAGTGAAAAATGCAGTGCAGTCTTCTAGGTAGCAACATTAAGGAACATAATACTCATTATTTCTTAGATTCATTGCTGCATGCTTATGTTGTGACATAATTTAATCTTTGATGATGATATAAACTCCATATTAAAATCACATGGTCTAGGACAAGCAGGTAATTTTTTAAAGTGCAATACACTTCAGATAGGCTATTCCCCATGAAAAGAAAAGAGGCAATATGACCAAATATAACAATGACATTATAAGGCACAAAAAGCTTGCTAATGTACCACGAATTTTCCAGGTTATTTTAAGGTATAGGCCCTTAATTCATATCAGTGAATTCACTAATTCACATCAGTGTCACAGATAGTATTGTGGGTGACAACCCCTTTCTTCTTACATAGTAGTTCACTAGAATAATTCTATAGTAATGGATAATTTTTAATATACTCCTATATATCTTGTTTAAGGACCAAAAGCCATTTGTGAAGATTTCAGACTTGCAAATAACCATCATAATAATCCTGTATTTCCTAAACATCTTTGCAAGGTCAGAGACTTTTCTTTGCAATCCTGTAGATTATTTTGGGCCATTTGGCCATCTTCTAAGGAGGAATAATTTAAAGGAAAAATAAAGAGAAATTATCAAACTAGAAGACATACCTTTTAAGGGAACCAGGTTTAGTAAATGGTTGTTTCTAAAATGTTTTTTATTGCTTACTCCTCCTCTTGCACAAATTATATATCAAATATCGAACAACCTATGGTGAGTTAACAATATTTTATTTATTTTTTATTTTATTATTATTATTTTTTTAGGGCCTCACCCATGGCATATGGAGATTCCCAGGCAAGGGGTCTAATCAGAGCTGCACCCGCCGGACTATACCACAACCACAGCAATACAGGATCCGAGCCACATCTGCGACCTACACCACAGCTCATGGCAACACCAGATCCTTAAACCACTGAGCAAGGTCAGGGATTGAACCTGCATCCTCATGTATGCTAGTCAGATTCGTTAACTGCTGAGGCACGTCGGGAACTCCTATTTATACTTCAACTGGATGTGTATAGTCTTTAGGACAAATTAATTAACTTTTCTTTTTATGAGCCTCTCTTCTGTTTGTTCAGAGTATCTCAAAAGATAATTAAGCATTCTCTAAGGCCTTTCTCAATCTTTACACCATTGATTTTTGCTAATAAGACAGCAGAAAGTAGTTCACTTTTTTCCAAGTTTATAGATTACTTTTTGAAGATGTTATTTTTGAGTATGATAAAATGATTACTGCAGCAATAATGCTTTTAGGCACAAGCTGGAGTTAGAGCAAACACAGAGATGCCATTGGTTTCAATTTGTTGTATTTGAATCTATCAATGGGATTATATATGTGAAATTAAGAGTGTTTCACAAGTTCAGTTACAATACTGGTTACTGTAAGTTTTATGTCTCAATAAATTCAGCACAAATTAGTTCAGCCTGAGCTCCAGGCATAGAAAAGAATGTGGTTGCCACAGAAACAAAAATTTTATTAATATTTTTAGTTTGAATTATGTACAAGCTGCATTTCATTGCAAGAGTGGACTATTTGATGCATTTATATTAATTCATAATCTTATCTCTAACGAGCATTCTAGCTGATTAAATAAAAATGCCAGCATATTTAGAAGCAAATTTTATAATCAGGAACCATGAAAGCATTTAAAGAAAGTAGAAACGTGCCTTTAACTGTCTCCCTACCAAATCAAGAATAGACTTTTTAATTCCCCATTTTTCTTTCTTCTTATTTAACCTGGCAATCCCTAAACTTGAATGCAACTGTTTATTCATTCAATAGGTATTTTTCTAGAGTATTCTGTCCCTCCCTGGGAAATTTTTATTTAAAAAGAGACACATGTTAGAGGAAACCTCTGCGCCAGGCTTTAAAATCAAGGCATGGTCTTTTGCCCATTTTTCCATTGGTTGATCGGCTTTTTTGCTGTTGAGTTGTATAAGTTGCTTGTGTAGTCTAGAGATTAAGCCCTTGTCCGTTGCATCATTTGAAACTCTTTTCTCCCATTCTGTAAGTTGTGTTTTTGTTTTCTTTTTGGTTTCCTTTGCTGTGTAAAAGCTTGTCAGTCTGATTAGGTCCCATGGGATTATTTTTGCTCTTATTTCTATTGCTTTGGGAGACTGACCTGAGAAAATATTCATGATGTTGATGTCAGAGAGTGTTTTGTCTTTGTTCTCTTCTAGGAGTTTGATGGTGTCCTGTCGTATATTTAAGTCTTTCAGCCATTTTGAGTTTGTTTTTGTGCATGGTGTGAGGGTGTGTTCTAGTTTCATTGCTTTGCATGCAGCTGTCCAGGATTCCCAGCAATGCTTGCTGAATAGACTTTCTTTTTCCCATTTTATGTTCTTGCCTCCCTTGTCAAAGATTAATTGACCATAGGTGTCAGGGTTTATTTCTGGGTTCTCCATTCTGTTCCATTGGTCTGTCTGTCTGTTTTGATACTAGTACCACGCTGTTTTGATGACTGTGGCTTTGTAGTATTTCTTGAAGTCTGGGAGAGTTATGCCTCCTGCTTGGTTTTTGTTTCTCAGGATTGCTTTGGCGATTCTGGGTCTTTTGTTGTTCCATATAAATGTTTGGATTGTTTGTTCTAGTTCTGTGAAAAATGTCATGGGTAATTTGATAGAGATTGCATTGAATCTGTAGACTGGTTTGGGTAGTATGGCCATTTTTACAATATTGATTTTCCCAATCCAGGAACATGGAATATCTTTCCATTTCTTTACATCTTTGATTTCCTTGTTATAGTTTTATAGTTCTCAGCATATAAGTCCTTTACCTCCTTGGTCAGGTGTATTCCAAGGTATTTGATTTTGTGAGGTACAATTTTAAAAGGTATAGTATTTTTGTATTCCTTTTCTAATGTTTCATTGCTGTTATACAGAAATGCAACTGACTTCTGAATGTTAATCTTATATCCTGCTACTTTGCTGAATTTATTAATCAGTTCAAGTAGTTTTTGGGTTGAGTCCTTAGGGTTTTCTAGGTATAGTATCATGTCGTCTGCATACAGTGACAGTTTTATCTCTTCTCTTCTTATATGGATACCTTTTATTTCTTTTGTTTGTCTAATTGCTGTGGCTAGGACTTCCAAAACTATGTTGAATAGCAGTGGTGAGAGTGGGCATCTCCGTCTTGTCCCAGATTTGAGTGAGAAGGCTTTCAGTTTTTCCCTATTGAGTATTATGTTTGCTGTGGGTTTATCATAAATGGTTTTGATTATGTTCAGGAATGTTCCCTCTCTACCCACTTTGGCGAGGGTCTTGATCATGAATGGATGTCGGACTTTGTCAAATGCTTTTTCTGCATCTATTGAGATGATGCATACACAATGGACTACAACTCAGCCATAAAAAAGAATGACATAATGCCATTGGTAGCAACATAGATGGAACTAGAGAATCTCATACGGAGTGAAATGAGCCAGAAAGACAAAGACAAATACCATATGATATCACTTATAACTGGAATCTTAATATCCAGCACAAATGAACATCTCCACAGAAAAGAAAATCAGGGACTTGGAAAATAGACTTGTGGCTTCCTGATGGGAGAGGGAGGGAGTGGGAGGGATCGGGAACTTGGACTTATCAGACCCAACCTAGAATAGATTTACAAGAAGATCCTGCTGAGCAGCATTGAGAACTATGTCTAGATACTCATATTGCAACAGAACAAAGCAGCATTGAGAACTATGTCTAGATACTCATATTGCAACAGAAAAATGTATACATGTAAGGATAACTTGATCCCCTTGCTGTACACTGGGAAAAAAAATTAAAAAAAATAAAAATAAAAATAAAATAAAATCAAGGCATGGGAGGCAGAGGGTAAGCTTTCCAACCTGAAGAAGGGAAGTGAAGCCTACAGCTAGGGAGCTACTACCCCCCACAGTCCGTGTCCTGGCACTTGCTTCCTCCCTTCATGCCTTTACCCAACTCCCCCTCCACCTGGTAGGGCTTTGTCAGTCTATGCACCACATCACCTGTGCCTCCTAATCTCCTTCACTCTTTAAGCTCAGCTCATGCACTAAGTCCTCCCTTAGCATCTCTCATCTTATACTATTCTGTTGTTGTTGATCTGCATGGAGAAAGCATGGCACATAGGTCTTTGACAAATCAAATACGGCCATTTATATTCTTTTTTCTTTTGGCCACAGCCATAGCATGTGGAAGTTCCCGAACTAGAGGTGGAATCTGTGACACAGCAGCAACCCAAGCCACTGCAGTGACAACACTAGATCCTTTAACATGCTGTGCCGTGAGGGAACTCCTCACATATTTTCTACTTATATAAATATTCACATCAGAGAGAAAGATAAATTCCCACTCATCACCACTCTTTTCTCTAGCTGTGTTACATACTGGCAAACAGTGGACGTTCTAGGTTGGACCAGCTTCATTTAAATGTTTCATCACTTACTAGTTTCAGAACACTTAATATATAAGTGTTTAACTTTCGTGTGCCTCAGTTTTCCCCCTTAGAAATAGGGGATAATAGTAGCTACTTTTGAAATTGGGAATAATAGCAGGTACTTTCGAAATTGGGGATATACTAGTTACATTATAAGGTAATTGTAAGCATTAAATTGTATAAGTGTAGAGCACAGTGTAAGCATTCAACACACATTAGCTATTAAGTGGAGAAATTCTGTAGATCCATATCTCTAAGTAAATTCAGAGAGAAGAAAATTCACCCATGCAGAGAAAATCTTTTGGGAGCTCTTTCAGCTGAGCCAGAAAATTCAACTCTGCCTCAGAGTATATGGGGCAGTGTTACCCAAATATCTTCCCTTTTTCAAAGAGCAAAGCCATGGGTATCGGTTTCTTTTCTGGCATCTTTGTATGAGTCCTTTATGGACTAGGAGTCAAGGATTCTCTGGGACTTAGTCTTGCAATAATTTCCCTCTCCTTTGGCAAATACTGACCTGGCTAGGTGGATGCCAGATAAGGTTCCATAGGCGCACACAAATGGACAATGCCTGCATGGGGTCAGGGAGGCTGATAGAAAAGATCCTGTTTAGAGGAAAGCTGATGCTTGGCCACCTGGCTGCTTTGGTAAGTTAGCCATAGGGACAGCAGGATGCCTTAACATGCTGAGTGGATCATTAGACAAGTTTTAATGCTTGTGCCCTACAGTCAAAAGTAAATTGCTTAAAAATGTATTTAACTCTGAGTATAAACTAAAGAGAATATCAGCACTTTTTTTCTAGCATGGGAACAAAGGGAAAACTTCCTATTCTAAAAATTTTCACATCTGCAATGCAGGTAAATAAGACCCAACACATTCATTTGATAAAGGGATATTTGGTTTTTATTCTATAGTTTCTAATCTCTACAAGACAAAAAAAAAAGTCATTGCACAAAATAATACTGTGGCAGATTTTTATTAAAGACTTCACAGTACATTTTATCAATTAAAATATAAAAATATGAATGATTTATTTTCACTTTTATTTCTGTTGCTTTGGGAGACTTACCTGAGAAAATAGTCAACAAAAATACAGCTTACAGAATGGGAGAAAATAGTTTCAAATGATGCAGCTGACAAGGGCTTAATCTGTAGAATATACAAGCAACTTATACAACTCAACAGCAAAAAAGCCAACAACCCAATGGAAAAATGGGCAAAAGATTTGAATAGACATTTTTCCAAGGAAGATGTACAGATGGCCAACAAGCACATGAAAATATGCTCAACGTCCCTGATTATTAGAGAAATGCCAATCAAAACTACCACGAGATACCACCTCATACCAGTCAGAATGGCCATCACTAATAAGTCCACAAATAACAAATGCAGGAGGGGGTGTGGAGAAAAGGGAACCCTCCTGCACTGTTTGGTGGGAATGTAAACTGGTACAGCCACTATGGAGATACCTTAGAAATCTATACATAGAACTACCATATGACCCAGCAATCCCACTCTTGGGCATATATCTGGGCAAAACTTTCCTTAAAAAAGACACATGTATCCACATGTTCATTGCAGCTCTATTCACAATAGCCAAGACATGGAAACAACCCAAATGTCCATTGACAGATGATTGGATTAGGAAGATGTGGTATATATACACAATGAAATACTACTTGGCCATAAAAAAGAACAAAACAATGCCATTTGCAGCAAAATGGATGAACTAGAGACTCTCATACTGAATGAAGTAAGTCAGAAAGAAAAAGCCAAAAACCATATGATATCATGTGTATCTGGAATCTATTATAAGGCACAAATGAACCTTTCCACAGAAAAGAAAATCATGGACTTGGAGAATAGACTTGTGGTTGCTGGGGGGGAGGGGGAGGGAGTGGGATGAATGGAGCTCTTGGGGTTGATAGATACAAACTGTTGCCTTTGGAGTGGATTGGCGATGAGATTCTGCTGTGTAGCACTGGGAACTATGTCTGGTCACTTATGGTGGAGCATGATAATATGTAAAAATAGAATGTGTACATGTATGTGTAACTGGGTCACCACACTGTACAGTAGAAAAAAAATTGTATTGGGGAAATAACTATTTAAAAATTTAAATTAAAAAAATTTTTAAATAAAATAAAAATACAAATGATGACTATAGTATTAACTATCATTTATTGCCTATCTGCTTGTGTCAGATGCTTTATATGGTATCCATTCAGTCAGCCTACACATAGATTGAGCATCTACTAAGGAGGTGCCATTAACAATACCAAAATGACATCTGCTCTTATAACCAGACTAACAAAGAGGAGAAATATTAAACTCAAATCACCATTCGTCAATTTCCACTGTGCACAAAACCATAAAGGATAAATTCAGGTGATACAGGAAGACCTCCCTAAATGAGTGATTTTTAAAACTTGTGAACTACAATAAATAAATAAATAAACAAATGATCCTGCTGTATAGCGCAGGGATCTATAGCTAATCACTTGTGATGGAACATGATGGAGGATAATGTGAGACAGGAATGTGTGTATATATGTATATACATCTACATATGTATATATGTGTATATGCACTTTGCTGTGCAGCAGAAATTGACAGGTCACTATAAATCAACTGTGAAAATAACAAATTTTAGGAAATAAAAAGAAATGAGACTGTGAACTACAGGATGCAGTGAAGTTGTGATGAGGGACAGAGACATTCCAAGTAAAGAATATAGCAAGTGATGATTAAAAGTCAGGGATTATCCCCATTTTATAGGGAAAAACAGCAACTTGGGATTTAAGTTCTGTAACACACAAAAGGAAGAGCCAAAACTTGAACTCACATCTATCTGACATCAAAATCCTCCTTTTAAAATTATTTTATAATAATTTGTTTGATTTGGTCTGAAAGATGATTCTCCGAATTCCTGTTCTCACTCTGGTCACTCCATTCTTGCCTTAAGCACTATTTTCTTTCATGTACAGGGTTTCATTTTTCCTTTTCTTGACTTTCAATTTATTGAAAATTAGGATAATCTTCATGCTTTATTAATGTTTAAATGTATTAATCCAAAGGACACATCTTTGGAGGTCAGTTTAGGGTAATTACCTCATCAGAGACTATCCAAACACTCTAGAAATTGAACTTAGTTTTTCCAATGATTTAATAAGCCCTAGATTTTTTAACCCATTTTCAATAACCAGGCAGATATCTCTCTTGTATTATTGAGATAGTTAAGGCATATGAGCTTGAGTGGAAACTACAAAGGTTTTATGCAGATACTATTTTTTAATCTAAAGTTTCATTATATTGATTCTTGATAAGACATTAAAATGTGACTAAAAATTCATTTCAGTATATTTTGCACTGAAGAAAATCTGCAAAACACAGAGCTTATTAATAAATATAGCATCAGATCATAAGCTCTTGATTATAATTTCACAATGATCTATTTATCTAAGTAGTATTACTAAAATTAGCTAATGATAATAAAGTAACATGCTCAGTCATCATCCAGACATTTTCTTTGGAACGCAAAATAGGCAAAGATACTTTTTAGAAATTTAAAACATAATGTATATGATTTTTATAAGAATTCATTTTAACTACCCCGATATGTGACTATTTTGTTTAGTAAAATATTAAGCTCCTAAGGTGTCATTCAGTGCCTCTGGCTCTTTTTTTTTTTTTTTTTGTATAATGTTATAAAATACTAATTTTGACAAAAGTGAATAAAGTCCTGGAATTTGACTGCTAAAATTATACTTTTATAGAAAAATACTCATTTAGGAAATAGAAGTCCTAGCTTCAGACCCAGTTATAAACTGATATCTACACTGAGAGTTGATGATGCTTTTAGAATCATTCATTGTGTAAGAGCTGAATTTTCAAATATACAAGATTCAATTCTACTCGTATACAAAGCCAGTTCTCTGATTGCAGTGTTCAATTTTTTCAACCCTTGCAGAAATAGGTTTATTGTTTCTAATATTCCTATTGCCCCAAACTGCATTCTTTTCTCTCCATTTTGTTATCAAACTTTTGAGTCTCAACGTCTTTAAAGGTAGACCTCACTTGAGTTCAAGTTTTAGTCATAGAATCATGCTAAACTTTTAAATTCACTAATTAACACAGAGAATCTAAAGTTTCTGGTAAGTGCACCCACATCAGTCATTTTGATCCCATGTTCTATTACATTCTCTTTGGTCTAGTACCTTGGAATCAACTCTCAGACTCATTTCTCCATGTGCTTGCACTGCCTTTGTTGTATTACCTGCTCTGTTCTCCTGGGACCTCTTGACATAGACACCAGTATCAGCTCACATGATCGTCTCCTTAGTCATTAGGTTCCCAGAATACAGGTCCCTCCTCTATACTGAAAAACACCTGAACTAACCAAACAGAATCCATTCCCTTCTCTGAGGTCTGAGTTTCAGCTTGGTAGGGATCATTTTCCAAGCTTCCATATGTTAAGAATTTCAACTCCTCCCCCAATTTACCTTTCCCCATGATAACAGATTATTCCTTTCTGTATAGGTGTTAAGTATAGGCATAAACATACCTAATATAAAATATATTGCCATAACTTAATGGAGTTGGGTTTTTTTTTTGCATTTTGTATCTAGTTAACAGTTCTTTATATTAAGTTAACAATTCTTTGTATTAAATTCTCCATTAGAATAACTGCTGTAATGCTGTCTCCTGAGCAGACACTAACTGATAGAGAAATTTTTATCAGAAGTGGTCCCAGGAAACAGTCTCTCAAAGATGGAATTTAGGAGTTGGCTTGCTCACATCTCGAAGCTTGAACACAATCCCAGGCTCCTTCCCTAATTAACCCTAGGATGCTGTAGAATTATGAGTAATCACCTGTGGTTGATTTTCATGAAGTGCATTCTCAAGAAAGTGTCTTAGAGAACATGAGGTTTCCGTACTGAATTTTATACTGATGTTGACCACAAAAACAGTGACATTCAATTAGTAGTATTGGAGTGGTAAATGTTTAATAACTAATTCTCAAAAAAAATCTTATCTATAGTAATGACCAGTTTTCCTGGTGTAAATATTCCTACCATGGCCAATATCAAGCTGTGGATGTGATGTTGCTGAACACAGAGTTGGGAAGAAACACACACATCATGCTAGGTGCTATGAGCCAGTTCCAATGAATGGTGGCACGGGATAGATTTTTCTGACTGCACTGGGGTTCTTACAAAACAGTTACAAACTCGATTGTGTAAGCTCTCAGATCAAGGCATGATCAGAGAATAAAGAGCTTCTACAGTAGTCCTAGAAGAGACTTTTATTTATGAAACCATTGGAGAAAATGTTTCTGATAAACTAACATGGACTTTCGTTGTGAAGCTTGCAGAACTATAACTTGAGTTGGGTTCAGAGTCATGTTGAGTTTTCATGTCAAAGTAGAGACTGTCACTGGGCAAGCGTGGACCCTGAGACTCAGGTCACAGGCATGCGGGTAGATGAGTTGAAGCAGGGGCATCTAGGTCATGCTAATACTCCCTTGTCAGTGAGAACAACTTGCCCCCAGGTTTTTGAGAAATCAGCCTCCCGTTGTTGAATACCTTGTCTTTAATAAAATAATCATGTAGGAGTCCCATCGTGGCTCAGTGGTTAACGAATCTGACTAGGAACCATAAGGTTGAGGGTTCAATCCCTGGCCTTGCTCAGTGGGTTAAGGATCTGGCATTGCCGTGAGCTGTGGTGTAGGTTGCAGACGTGGCTTGGATCCCGTGTTGCTGTGGCTCTGGCGTAGGCTGGTGGCTATAGCTCCAATTCAACCCCTAGCCTGGGGACCTCCATATGCCGTGAGAGTGGCCCAAGAAATGGCAAAAAAAAAAAAAAAAAAAAGAAAAAAGAAAAAGAAAAAAAGAGTCATGTATATTTATCTCTTTGGGCTTTTTAGCCTTCCTCCTTCATGCTTCCCAGAACATGGTGAAGATATGACTAAAGCAGCTGATTTTTCTCCTTGTGAGAAAATGCTTTACACACTAGTTCTTAAAGTATGTTGCTAGGGACAGCAGTGTCTGCATCACTAGGAAACTGGTTAGAAATGCAATTATTAGGTCCAGTCTGGGTCTGTTGCTTTAGAAACTGTAGGGGTTGACTCAGTAGCTTGTTTAATGTTTAATGTCTTCTTTAGGAGATTTTGATTCTGCTAAAGTTTGAGAACCATTGCCTAAATTCTACCTTGAGCAACTTATTTTTTATTTCCTATATTAGCAAAAAACCCCTCTAGTATTGATTAATGTTTTTTTTAATTACATAGAGCTCTTCTTAAGAACCCACATAAAATACACTATTCATATATTACAGGCAAATGCAACCTTTAGTGAGGGGTATCATTCTCTTTTATGCTATAAAAATATATGTAATGAAGTTATTTACGTAGGTGCTGTATCAAGTCAGTGAGTATTTATTAGATACTTTATCTATACCACTCAAGTGTTAGGTACTAAAGGACAGAGTAGGGATAAAAATATCTTTCCTAAGAAAGATATCAAAAAGACATTTTGTTTATCATTTGTGGTAATTGAGATAAACTTTGTTTAGTTATACTCCGGCAGGCTCCATTGATAGAAGATCTCACAGTCTTAATGAGGAAATGAAGCTTATAAAGTAAAAACTGTTAGTAATTAGTACAAAATAATTTCTCATCAAGTGACATCTTGTGTAGTATAAATTATTAATGCATCATTTGTTAGAGGAATTATTGTGGATTAAAAGAGTAAGAAAGCTTCAGTGGAAACACGTGAAATGAGCCTGTGACGTGGTCATAATTGAATCTGGTAAAAATGAAAGTATGAAGGGTTTTGCTAAAGAAGATCATGTAGGTATATGGTGTGAAGGTTGAGATTACCACATGGGCAAGGCAACAAGGTAGATATTTAGAATAATTGAGGAAGTAGTTTAATTAAATGAGTTTAATTATATTAAATACTAATAAAATATATGAATATTTATATTAGCAGTTTAACTTGTATTAACAAACAAATAGTCCATACATCATGAAATATTTGAAAATGTGATCAGAAATGAATAGACATATGATAATTTACCTGAGACTGGCAAAGAAAATGCAACAAGACCAGAGAAAGTGTTGGAGGCAGAGTGGACATATGTATTGTTTGATCCTGGATTTGACCAACAAGAGATAAGTCTAAAACATGAGAAAACTCTAGGAAAGAAGAAAAGAATGTGGCAAATGATATACTGGTAGGACTAGAGAAAATATAACAATGTATAATCCCATATGTTTTTGCCATTTGTCTATCAATGAGTAGGCTAGCCTTTCTTGCCCAGTTTTCCCCTGTTATGTACCATATTTAATCTTTAGAAAGTTATATTGCACTTTTAAAATGAGAAGGGGGCCGTATTAAAAAAAAGAGATGGGAGTTCCCGCAGTGGTTAACGAATCCGACCAGGAACCATGAGGTTGCGGGTTCGGTCCCTGCCCTTGCTCAGTGGGTTAACGATCCGGCGTTGCCGTGAACTGTGGTGTAGGTTGCAGACATGGCTCGGATCCCGCGTTGCTGTGGCTCTGGCGTAGGGCGGTGGCTACAGCTCCGATTGGACCCCTAGCCTGGGAACCTCCATATGCCGCGGGAGCGGCCCAAGAAATAGCAACAACAACAAAAAGACAGAAGACAAAAAAATAAATAAATAAATAAATAAAAATAAAATAAAAAAAAGAGATGTCATATTGGATTAGGGAAGAAACTTGAGGGATAGGAGATACAAGTCATGAGGCTTAAGGGATTTATATGAAAACAAAAAGGAAGGAAGCTAAGTATTGCCATGGACTACATGTGAAAAATAACTCAAAGAATACTTGAGTTATTTTGTAATTGCTTTTAGTTGTTGGTCTTTGTGTTTTTTGCTCTGAGACTGGACCACATGACTCATGGTGTCAGCTTGGTTATAGTGAACATCAAGTGTATACCGTGATATTTACCATAAGAAAAAAAATTGCATGTCTTAAGTACATCATGAGTTAAAAGGCTAATCAATGTTACTCTTCAGCGTGTTCATCTGGTCTCTACAGAGAATCCACATTCTCCATAGTTTTCAAAGAGCTACCCGCTGCCTTCCCCATCACTCTACCCTGGAAATGTCTTTATACTGAGAAGGGGGCAGGATGAGGATAGGCAGAGATGTCCCTGAACCATTCCGGACAAGTCTAGAACAGCCTCTAGATAAAGCCGCAGCTCATCTCTTCACCCTGAAAAGGACTCTGAAATAAATCACAGTAACTTCAATCACCTCTTACATTACTGTAATTTTATAGGAAGTACGGAAGTATGGTTCTTCGAGAGAAGAAAAATATTTTTCTTTATGGAATCCCCCAGAAGTCACCAGGAGTTTTCCCTGAGTAGGTAATTACAACAACAACAACTAATGTTTATTGAGTGCTTACTCTGTGCCAGAAACTCAAGGTGTTTTGTAGGTTTTATATGTAAAAAGTTCCCATAAGAAAGATTCTACTATTACACTCATGAACCCCCAGCTAGTGAATGGCCTGGGCAGGATTTATCATCAGGCTGCACGCTGCAGATTTCTTACTCTAAATATCACAAAAAATATTAATTGTTGAATGATTTCATCTGAAAAATTCTCACAAAAACAGCTGCAAAAAGTCATCCAGAAAAGATGTCTCTAATCTTAAACTTGAAAATTTTAAGAATAGAAAATATCATTATATCCTGTGATAAGAATAGGCTAATAGTTGAGATATTATTATTATAAAGGAAGCGTCACTTTATATCTAATGCAGTGGTTTTCATCCAGGCTAGATTTCACCCCTAGGGACATTTGGCAATGTTTGAAGACTTTTTTGGTTGTCAAAATCAAAAGAGTTGCTGGCTTTTCATGGATTGGGGCCAGAGATGCTGCTAAACATTCTACAAATCACTGAATAGTTCCCCATAACAAAGAGTCAAAATGTCAACACTGCTGAGTTTGAGAAACCATGATGCACTCTAAAACTCTTCTCTTTGTATTACTCTTAAAATGAAATAAGAGAATTAATTTCAGTAAGAATTTACTGATTTCTCTCTTTATTCCACATTTTAAATATCAGATGCTTCAAAACTCTATTTCCCAAATTAGATCCCTGAATATTGCCAATTATTCCAGTGTAACTTTTCTAAAGCCTATGAGAACGTGGCTCTCCACTGCTCCTTATCCTCCTGTGGCTTCCTTTATGATTTAAAATCAAATCCAGACTGCAAACTAGGACCTGCAGTATACCACAGGACTTGGCTGCTGCCTAAGCTCAGTGCTTATTAGCCACGATGCTTCGATTTCAACTCTTCTAATTCTCTGCAGATACAAGTCCACCCCTTCTCAGGGCTCTGCACTTCTGTGTCCCCTGACTAGAATGTTCTTTCTCCTGAGTTTAACATAGCTTTTCTTTTTTAAATTTTAAGACCTGATCAAATGAAACTTTCTCCAAGAGACCCTTTCTCTGACCCATGATTGATTTTCCTCATAGCATTTATGACTTTCTGAAACAATCTTCTGTCTTTGTGTCTTACTTGTCTGTATTAATGACAAGAGTAGGTCCCTCAGGAGGAAGGGACTTGGCCCTACATTGCCATAGCATCCCTCATGTCTGGAATAATGCCTGACATGTATTAGATGATCAATAAATATCTGCAGAATAATGAGTGGATAATTGGAAGGATGAGTGAAATCTAAAGGTTGGGGGATCTGCTTAATGCTATGGATTCAGCAAGGTAGACACAGTACTTAACCTCCAGTCTTAGGATACGGTCATTTTCTCCTCAGGGAAGTAACAAATGAAATGATATTCCAAGAGCAGGAAAGAGTTACCCTGGAGAGTGAAAAGAGCTTTCCTTATAAATGGCCTGTGAAATGCCTGAGGCTCAGTTAAGGGAGCTGAGCCAGAGAAGGTGCTGAAAGAGGAACCGGATGGCTGCTCTGGAGACAGGGACTGAGGGAGCAGAGTTGAGCTGGAGGGTAGAAAGGCAGATCCCAAGGGCCGTTTGGATTGATGAGTGTGGACTTTATGGGGGGGAGGGGTGGAGGGCTCTAGGAGGATTTTAATTGGGTAGGTAATACTGTCATATTACATAGTGGCCAGAGCATGGAACCTCAGTTAATCAAGACTGCAACTAAGCCACATTTATATAAACTCTGAGATCAGAATTAAGGTAAATAGGAGAGTTGGTGGTGAATGGAGGGTTCCTGGGAGTGTTGATCATCCAACACTCAGGACTCACGCTGGGTGAATGACAGAATGGCTCAGTGCCATTCAAATCTTGGCTCAAAGGACATTCTTGCATTGTGTTAAATATTTCACAAATTGCCGAAGACATTTTTTGACAGATTATTTCCGTTGTGAACTTTTCCAGAATTTTCCATTTTAAATAAGTTAAAGTTTCCCTTTCTATTCATGTGCAGATCTGCTAAATTATGTTGCACAAAAAGTGGTCAGACTTAATCAGACCATTCATACCAGCCAGAGCTCTTAGTAATTACTTTTATCTGAGATAATTTTAATTTGCTTTGCATTTACATAATCCCATTATTTTGTCTCACACTCTACCACGGTCTCAGGAGGGATATTTCAAAATACCAATATTCAGAAGTTCCCATCATGGCGCAGTAGTTGATGAATCCGACTAGGAACCATGAGGTTGCGGGTTCGATCCCTGGCCTCGCTCAGTGGGTAAAGGATCCGGCGTTGCCATGAGCTGTGGTGTAGTTTGCAGATGCGGCTTGGATCCCACGTTGCTGTGGCTCTGGTGTAGGCTGGTGGCTACAGCTCCGATTTGACCCCCAGCCTGGGAACCTCCATATGCCACAGGAGCAGCCCAAGAAATGGCAAAAAAAAAGACCAAAAAAAAAACACACCAATATTCAGTATTCATTAATTATTTATTTTGTTTGTTTAACAATATTTATATATATTCTACTATATGCACAGTGCTGTTGCTTAGGTACATCAAGTAGAAATATCATCATGATTATTTATAAAATATAAAATACAAAGCTAACAGTGATTTGGATGTCTATAAAAAATAATCTAGATAATTCAGGGCACAATGTAAAATTTTGGGGAGAATGTGTAATCAGATATGGCCACCTTCACAAAAATATTAATACATAATTTGATTTTGTTTTTAATTTGTAGACCAAAATTTATAAAAAATTATCTCTGTATGAGTGTGTTTTTAAGTGGTTTAAACTTAGTCCATGAGTTCCTGTAGCTGTATTTGCTTTGTAATCAGAAACTAAATCTTTTATAATTTCTGCATCTAGCACAGTGATGGACACAGAGTAGATGCAGATATATTTTTGTTGAATGAAATAGAGTGGGAATAATTGTCTTTTTTTCCTGCAGATAATTTGGCTGTTGATTCTGACTGTTGGGTAATTTTTTAATTGTTTATGAAATTTCATATTGAAAACTTGATTCCACATTAACATGTCATCACTTTAGCAGGTAACATTTGGTACTTACAAAATCAAGCTTACTGTCATGTTTTCCTTTGCATATGTATCCTATGCAGTCTTTTTTATCGCACACATATCTGTGATTCCCCAAAGACTAGCTTTTGAAAAAACATGAATGCTTTGTTTGTACATAAATAATATATATTCACATCTTGCTCCACCTATCAATTTTACTGAAATTTATTGAAATGTGGACACTTTAAGGCATATCATTATTAATATTAAAATAATGCAAAGCCAAGAAGTTTGTTTTGCATTAATGGAGCTCTTATGCAAACCATTTTTCCACTGTCAAATTAATGCTGAAATGTAAATATTGTTCTCTAAGGATTCATGAACTTGAGCACATGTAAGGTCAGAATTTTAATAGCAGATGAAATAAACTTTTGCGGAGTTCCTGTCGTGGTGCAGTGGTTAACGAATCCAACTAGGAACCATGAGGTTGCAGATTTGATCATTAGCCTTGCTCAGCGGGTTAAGGATCTGGCGTTGCCGTGAGCTGTGGTGTAGGTTGCAGATGCGGCTCGGATCCTGCGTTGCTGTGGCTGTGGCATAGATTCCAAACTCAGTGAAATATATGAGACAAATAATTTGCTTTAAATTCCGCCTATGGGTTATTGAATCATATTTCAAGCACTTTGGTCCCTCAATAAACAGTGAAAGTGCATTACTGGGATGTCCCTTATTAACTGATATTGTTTGTTGTACACCTTCTCCAAACATAGACTCTTTGAAACAGCTTAGAGGATTCTGCACATCGAAAAGTCTGTTTCTATCCTGTTCATTCTCTCAGTCATTTGTGCTGATACACCAACATCTCTGGTTTTGCTGTCAGGATGAAAATGAGTGTAACTCTTTTCCTCTGGTGCTGCATCCAGGAGACTGCAGTGCTGAATATGGAATCAGTTTTCATAACCTCAGGTCCTAGAATGTATTAGTAGTACTGTTGAAGAAGGTGATTATAAAACTTGCATTTAATTCCAATCAGCATCATTTAAAGACTACAACCACACATAACTTACAATGGATAAAAATGGAAAAGCAGTTGCTAAAAATTGCTGCTTCACCATTAACCCCAACAGATGTAGAACTTGACAGATAATCTCCTTAGGTTTTCTTGGTTTCTGTTTGCTTTCCACTCCTATATCTGCCCTATTCCTGGCTGGCCAATTAATTTTCATAGCATACTGGACTCACATTTAATGGGTCAATAAATATAATACATTTGCATTTTTAACTGCATAATGAAGTAAACCAGTAAGTAAAATAACTTTTTGAAGTTAAGATACTCAGAGGCTCCCAAAACAATTCAAATAGTTTACATTTCCATTAGTATTATTGTAAAAATTCTCTCTGTAAACTTATAACGTAGGTCTGAAAATGAGCTTTAATTCACCGAATCTCCTTGATAAAGTATGTACTTTAAAAAAGAGTGTAAACTTGCAGTTATAAGATGAATAAGGTCTGAGGATCTAATGTATAACATGGTAACTATAGCTGATAACACTATATTACATAATTTGTATTTGCTAATAGAGTAAAATTTAAATCTTCTCACAAAAAGACGAAAAATAGGTAGGGTGATGGATGTATAAATTAATTGAGGGGAAATCCTTTCATGACTTTTGCATCCAATCATTACCCTGCACACTTTAAATATCTTACAATTTTATTTTTTAATTTTACCCCAGTAATTTTCAAAGATTATACAACTGGCAATATTCTGTTGTAATGAAAAAAAAATCTATTTCTCTGTTTAAATTATATGTCCATTTCATGTAAAATCTCACTGTTTCTCAGATTTGAAAAGATAAGTAAAAGCAACCTTGTGTAAATTATAGATGTTCTACAAAATTTCTCAAAGCCTTACCCATTTATTTTACTTTTATTTATTTATTTATTTTTTTGTCTTCTGTCTTTTAGGGCTGCACCCATGGCATATGGAGGTTCCCAGGCTAGGGGTCTAATCAGAGCTGTAGCCACCAGCCTACACCACAGCCACAGCAATGCTAGATCCGAGCCACGTCTGCAACCTACACCACAGCTCACGCAACGCTGGGTCCTTAACCCACTGAGCAAGGCCAGGGATCAGACCCACAACCTCATGGTTCCTAATTGGATTCATTTCTGCTGTGCCACAATGGGAACTCTAAAGCCTTACCCATTTAAAAAATTTAATTGTTATGTTAGATCATGATTATCAAACTAAAATTTTTAGTGTCTCCAAAATAATATTGTAGAGTTTTAGTTATTAAGCTTTTCTTAGCATGTCTACTGCATGCTTTATTTAAATACAAAGTGATGCATTAATGATTTGAAGATACCTTATAGATATTGTGGCCATACTAAGTCAATTTTACTATCATAGACAATTTATTGAAAATATTTTGGGGAGTTCCCGTCGTGGCGCAGGGGAAACGAATCTGACTTGGAACCATGAGGTTGTGGGTTCAATCCCTGGCTTCACTCAGTGGGCTAAAAATCCAGCATTGCCATGAGCTGTGATGTAGGCCACAGATGAGGCTCGGCTCTGGTGTGTCTGTGGCTGTGGTGTAGGCCAGCAGCTGTAGCTCCAATTCGACCCCTAGCCTGGGAACCTCCATATGCCGTAGGTGCAGCCCTAAAAAGACAAAAAGACAAAAGAAAAAGAAAAGAAGATATATTTGGAACAGATCTTTTTGTTGCTACATATGTTTCCCAACTGAATCTAACATTATCTTTTATTCAAATTGTTAAGTTTTTAAATAGAGATAACAATCACTTTGCAAGACTCCTAGGATAATTGCATATAGTACATGAAATATGCACTGCAGAATGTTCAATACAATTCTGCTGTTTTTATTTGAGTACTTAAGTTTTTTCTTGCACTTTCTTTTTACACTTACTTCCAAAGGAGATAATACCCAAATTAAGAATTGAGATGATGGTACCTGCCTCATAGGAATGATGAGAAGGTCAGAGTTAATGGTGATAGAAGTGAAAGTGTTTGCAACTGCAGTGTTTGTGTAGGCCCACCAACATAGATATGTGAAAGACAAGGGGACTGAGGTTATTGCCACCACCAGAGAGTGATGAGCCAGCTGGACCATCTGGTGGGACAGCCAAGCCCAGAGTTAGCTTTTAGCTCTTGGTTTAGAAACTGGATCTTGTTGGCCCCCCTGCAAAGGTCAAGCTCAAGTAGGAGGAGTCACAGTGAACAGAAGCACAAGCATTGATGTCTGAATCAGGCTGCCTAATTATTTACACTGACAGAATTTAAATGCTGCAAGGATTTAGAGCACTTCCATCTTCCTAATACCCATTCTTACCCAGAGAGAACACTATAAGGAATCTGAAACATAAAAGTACATTGGAAGAACTCAAAATAGCTTGTGTTATTAAGGTCAAGCTTTTAAATTATTTGTACAAGTGGTTAATTTACCCATTTTGACTTTTCCTATTTCTACTCTCAAAATTAGGAAAATGCCTTACTATTCTTCTCAAATACTGACTATATCAATAATCAATGAATTCCGAGGAGTGGTTTACCTTCAAGAAACATCAATAGTGAACCCTAGTCAGTGTGTGTGTGTGTGTGTGTGTGTGTGTGTGTGTGTGTGTGTGTGTGCACTCTGTCTTTGGGGAGAAAGAAGTGGTAGGGGAGTGGGAAATAAATGCAAGAAAATTAGCTTGAAGAGCAAACAAGTATTATTACTGACACACAGGCTTATATTTGTAGTATCACTTAACTCTGGAGTTAATGGGTGTATCATATTCTAAAGTGGGGAACTATATCTACAAGTTAGTGGTTTCTCTCTCTTTAAAATTTATTTTTCATGTCTATTGCACATGTATTTTTATTTTTTATCCAAAGGATTTCATAACTTTTCCTTCTACTCCATGCTCAACCTTTTCTCTGCTTCCTTCATTATATTCAAATAAATTTTCTTCACATTTGAATTCCTTCTTCTTATGCTTACTTCTTTGTCCTCATTTTCACCTCTTCTCCAACTCCAGGTATCATTTTAATTGTACCTTGTCTCTGGGATTCTGATCCTATTTCACACCCTGGATTAAATCCTTATTTTCATTTCAAAGTTAGTAATTTCATTTAACTCCTTTCATAAGAACCCTGTAAATGAAGGACTCCTTTATCCACTAATATCTTTAGCTAATAAACCCCAAACACTCAGAGCATAGAGAACATCCCAATGATCTTCCCATACCATCCCAGGAAAGCTGTTAAGATGCCAGGGCTCTCAGTGCCTTTCGTTGAAGTTGCATCTACAAGTCTCCATGACTGTCCCCAAGGGTGAAAGGTACACAGAACTAGGCAGATAACTATTGCTCCCAGATGTTTATACCTACAGGGTTTACAAAGGCAATTGTTCTTCTTAGATGGAACTGAATATCCATTTTATTCATAGGAAAAGCCTTTGAAAAATAACATTAGTTCTCTAAGATAGTGCACTTCTACATTGCTTTAAATGATCCCCAGGGGGTTGAAAACTTAATTGGATTCCATGCAATTATGAAATTGTATCAGGAAGCAACTTAATAAACAAGGTATTCTGCTCTTTGGAAGAATGAAGACATTAAAATAATTTACCTTTGTGACTCCCCTGCAGGCATACCTATATCCATTAAAGGAATGCAGATATAGAAAAGCAATTCAAATTTCTCTCTTAATCAAAATGTTTATTCATGAAAATTTAAGCAAAGCAATGGGTTAACTTTTTTCATCAACAATGAACCCTTGCTGAATCCTAAAATGAATACTGCTTGGTTTTTCCACCTTATATGGCAGAGATTATCCAAATTAAGATGTTCTTTGATAATAAACTTTGAAAGCCTATGGGAAACCATAGCCTTGCTTTTCTCATTTTCTACATCAACCTACAGAGGTTAGTTTCAGATGAAGGAAACTTCCATCTATATTTTATATTCTGTGCCTTCTCACAGGACAAGTCAATCTTAAACTTACCACTAAGACTCATGAGCAGCACGCAATCTCTGGGTCATGTTTCTCTGTTGAGTGGGGTTAAGGCATAAAGGCAGTGCTCAGGCATGTCAAGATGATGTGGTTCTGTTTCCCTCTGGCCCCAACTGGCTTCTGGTTGCATGACTTCATATTTACAGTCTCCAGGGGAAAATCTCCCTTCCCCCAGCTGGGACCCTCTCAGAGAACAGGTCAGCCATGCCACAGCTTTTCCACCTACATCTAAGTGGGTAAATTCACTTCAGGCTTGTTTTGGAATGTCTACTGGAGCCTTTTTCCTGACTTTATCTAATAGCCATATACTTTGCAGGTTTAGAGAATTTCTTTGGCCCATTAATAAACCTGAGAAGCTAACTTCCCACTTAGCCACAGAGTTCTTTGTTAGTAAGTGACTGGACCATTTTAAGTCTAACATAGTCCTATGACAGATAAAGCTTATGTACTTTAGTACAGACGGAGCTAGGTTGAATCTCAATTCAGAGACTTCCTGTGAGAAATTGAGAAGTTTAAGTCCACTTGAACCCTGCTTTCTAAATTTTAAGTTAGGGTGACTTAATTGTAACAGTTATTTGAAAGTTATAGGTTGTAAGTGTAAAGAGCTTAGAATAGCACTTTATGAGCAATATACAGATTGAGGGTTTGATAAGAGCAGCTGATTAGGTGTGAGTAAAAATTAGTCTTCTTGTTTGGCTTGTTTGCGATCATTTACTATATTCATTAGGACTTGAATAGCCAGGGAAAGATCATTAAAGATAAAATTTACTTGGAAAAAGAAAATAAGATTTCCCTATCATGCAGTATACCCTGGTTCAAAATGAAATCCCCAGATATTAAAGATGGAAACAGTATAAATGTCTAAAAATTACAGCTTTTATATATCAAAGATAAAAAAATAAAAATTAGGATCAAATGGACTGGAAACTCTCAAAAAGACATCCTACTCCAGAAGACAAAGAGGAGGCCGCATCAAGAGGTAGGAGGATTACATGATATAAGCAACCCCATACCTCCTGGGTGGGAAGCCCCACAGACTTGAAAGTAACTGGTTCACTGAGAGTCACCTGCAGGAGTGAGAGTTCTGAGCCCTGCATCAAACTCTCACATGTGAAGATCTGGCCCTGGGAGAAAGAGCCCCTGGAGCATCTGGCATAGAAGGCCAGTGGGGCTTGTGCACAGGAGCTCCACGGGACTAGGGAAAACAGAGACCCCATTTTTTAAAGGCACACACAGACTTTCACATGCACTGGGTCCCAGGACAAAGCTAAGTCTCCATAGGAATCTGGGTCAAACCGGACTGCAGTTCTTGGAGGACCTCCTGGGAAAACAGGGGTGAATGTGGTTTGTTGTGGGGGAAGGACATTGGAAGCAAAGATCTCAGGAGTATTCAGCATTGTGCCTTACCCTGGAGGTGGCCATTTTGGGAAAATCTGGCCCCACCCATCAGCACTGAGAAGACCCAGGGCAAACAACAATCCAGGTGGAACCACAGCCCCACCCATCAGTAAACAGGCTGCCTTAAGACCTCTCAGGCACACAACCACCTCTAATCTCACCCAGAGACAAAGCCCCACCCACCAGAGGGATAGGAATAAGCTCCACCTACCAGTGGGCAGGCATCAGCCCCTCCCATCAGGAAGCCTATAGCAAGCCCCCATACCAGCTTCAGCCACAAGGGGGGCAGACACTAGAAGTAAGAAAGTCTACAACTCTATTATCTGTAAAAAGGTCACCACACCAAAAACCTATAAAAATGAAAAGACAAAGAACTATAACTCAGATAAGGGAGAAAAAAAATAACAGAAAAACAGCTAAGTGATTAGGAGAGTCTCAGCCTCCAGGAAAAAGACTTTAGACTGTTGATGCTGAAGATGATGCAAGACATTGGAAATAAACTGAAGCCAGATATGGATAATTTACAGGAAACACTGAGCAAAGAGATACAAGATATAAAACTGAAACAAGAAGAGATGCAAAATACAATAACTGACGTAAAAAATTCATTAGAAGCAGCCCACAGCAGAACACAGGAGGCAGAAAAACGAATAAGCGAGGTGGACGGCAGATTAGTTCAAATAATGGATGCAGAACAGAAAAGAGAAAAAAATGAAGAGAGTCTCAGAGAACTCTGGGACAATGTTAAACACACCAACATCTGTATTATAGGGGTGCCAGAAGGAGAAGAGAGAGAGAAGGGGACAGAAAAAATATTCAAAGAGATAATAGCCAAAAACTTCCCTAACATAGGAAAGGAACCACTCACTCAAATCCAGGAAGCACAATGAGTACCATATAAATAAACCCAAAGAGGAATACCCCGAGACACATTAATCAAACTGACCAAAATTAAAGACAAAGAGAAAATATTGAAAGCAGCTAGGGTAAAGAAACAAATAACATATAAGGGAACCCCAATAGGGGTAAAGAAACAAATAACATGTAAGGGAACCCCAATAAAGTAATAAAGCCTTACTTTACCCAGCAAGGTTCTCATTCAGATTTGAAGGAGAAATCAAAAGCTTCACAGATAAGCAAAAGCTAAGAGAATTCAGTGACACTAAACCAGCTCTACAACAAATGAAGATATGAAACTTCTAAAGGAACTTCTTTAGACAGAAAAGGCCACAACCAGAAATAAAAATACCACAAATGACAAGGCTCACCAGTGAAGATATACATATACAGTAAAGATATGAAATCATCCATGCACAATTATGCCACCAAAATCAGAAATCGTGAGAAACACATGGAGACTAAACAACATGCTACTAAACAACCAATGGATCACTGAAGAAATCAAAGAGGAAAATTAAAAAATACCTAGAAGCAAATGACAACAAAGATACTCCAAACCTCTAGGATGCAGCAAAAGCCATTCTAAGAGGAAACGTTAGCAATACAAGCCCACCTCAGGAAACAAGAAAAAGCTGAAATAAACAAGCTAACTTTACATCTAAAGCAGCTCGAGAGAGAAGAACAGACAAGACCTAAAGTTAGTAAAAGGTAAGAAATCATAAAGATCAGAGCAGAAATCAATGAAATAGAAATGAAGAAAACCATAGAAAAGATCAATGAAAGGAAAAACTGGTTCTTTGAAAAGATCAACAAAATTGATAAACCCTTAGTGAGACTTACCAAGAAAAAAAGAAGACTAAAATCAAAAAGATTAGAAATGAAAAAGGAGAAGTAACAATGGACATTACAGAAATACAAAGAATCATAAGAGACTACTATATGCAGCTATATGCCAATAAAACAGAAAACCTAGAAGAAGCGGACAAATTCTTGGAAAAGTACAAACTTCCAAGACTAAACCAAGATGAAATAGAAAAGGGGAACAGACCAATCACAAGTACTGAAATTGAAACTGTGATTAAAAAACTTCCAACAAACAAAAGTCCAGGACCACAGGCAAATTCTGTCAAACATTTAGAGAAGAGCTCATACCAATCCTTCTGAAACTCTTTCAAAAATTGCAAAGGATACTCCCAAACTCATTTTATGAGGCCACCATCACCCTGATACCAAAACCAGACAAAGATACCACAAAAAAAGAAAACTACAGGCCAATTTCACAGATGAACATAGATGCAAAAATCCTCAACAAAATACTAGAAAACCACATCCAACAATATATTAAAAGGATTGTACATCAAGATCAAGTGGGATTTATCCCAGGGATGAAAGGGTTCTTCAATATCCGCAAAACCATCAGCGTGATACACCACATTAACAAACTGAAGAATAAAAACCATATGATCCTCTCAATAGACGTGGAAAAAAGCCTTTGACAAAATCCAACACCCATTTCTGGTAAAAACCCTTCAGAAAGTGGGCATAGCTGGAACCTACCTCAACATGATAAAGGCCATATATGACACACCCACAGCGAACATCTTTCTCAATGGTGAAAAGCTGAAAGAATTCCTGCTGAGATCAGGAATAAGACAAAGATGTCCACATTCACCACTGCTATTCAACATAACTTTGGAGTCCTAGCCACAGCAATCAGAGAAGTAAAAGAAATAAAAGGAATCCAAATTGGAAAGGAAGAAGTAAAACTATGACTATTTGCAGATAACATCATACTATACCCAGAAAATCCTCAAGAGTTTACCAGAAACCTGCTAAGAACTCATCAATGAATTTGGCAAAGTCACAGGGTACAAAATTAACACACAGAAATCGACAGCATATCTATATACTAACAGTGAAAGATCAGAAAGAGAAATTAGGGAGGCGGTCCCGTTTTCCATCACATCCAAAAGAATAAACTACCTAGGAGTAAATCTACCTAAAGAGACAAAAGAACTGTACTCTTAAAACTATGACACTGATGAAAGAAATCAAAGATGACAAAAATAGATGGAAAGACATACCATGCTCTTGGATTGGAAGAGTCAATATTATCAAAATGACTATACTACCCAAGGCAATCTACAGTTTCAATGCAATCCCTGTCAAGTTACCAAGGACATTTTTCACAGAACTTGAACAAAATATTTTAAAGTTTGTTTGGAAGCACAAAAGACCCAGAATAGCCAAAGACATCCTGAAAAAGAAAAATGGAGCTGGAGGAATCAGGCTCCTGGACTTAAGACTATACTACAAAGCAACAATCATCAAAACTGCATGGTATTGGCCCAAAGACAGAAATATAGGTCAGTGGAACAGGATAGAAAGCCCAGAATTAAACCCATGTACCCACAGTCAACTAATCTATGACAAAGGAGGCAAAAATATACAATGGAGAAAGGACAGCTTGTTCAATAAGTGGTGCTGGGAAAACTGGACAGCCACATGGAAAAGAATGAAATTAGAACACTCCCTAACACCATACACAAAAATAAACTCCAAATGGATTAAAGACGTAGATATAAGACTGGATACTATGAAACTCTTGGAGGAAAACATAGGCCAAACACTCTCTGACATAAACGACAGCAACATCTTCTCAGATCCACCTCTTAGAGTATTGACAATAAAAACAAAAACAAACACATGGGACTTAATCAAACTTAAAAGTTTCTGCACAGCAAAGGAAACTCTAAAAAAAATGAAAAGACAACCCACAGAATGGGAGAAAATCTTTGCAAGTGAATCAACTGACAAAGGATAATCTCCAAAATTTATAAACACCTTTTGCAGTTCCATACCAAAAAAGCAAACAAGCCTATCAAAAAATGGGCAGAAGATCTAAACAGACAGTTCTCCAAAGAAGACATACAGATGGCCAAAAAATACATGAAAAGATGTTCAACATCACTCATTATTAGAGAAATGCAAATCAAAACCACCATGAGGTACCACCTTACACCAGCCAGAATGGCCATCATCAAAAAGTCTACAAACAGTAAGTGCTAGAGAGGGTATGGAGAAAAAGGAACCCTAGTAGACTGTTGGTGGGATTGTAAATTGGTGCAACTACTGTGGAAAAAGGTATGGAGATTCCTCAGAAAACTCAAAATAGAACTACCATTTGATCCAGCAATCCCACTCCTGGGCATCTATCCAGAGAAAACCATGACTAGCAAAGACACATGTACTCTAATGTTCATTGTAGCACTATTTTCAATAGCCAAGACATGGAAACAACCTAAATGTCCACCACAGAGGAGTGAATAAAGAAGAAGTGGTACACATACACAATGGAGTATTACTCACCCATTAAAAGGAATGAAATACCAGCATTTTTAGCAACATGGATGGATCTAGAAATTATCATGGTAAGTGAAGTCAGTCAGGCAATGAGACGGCAACATCAAATGGTTTCATGACATGTGGAAACTGAAAAAAGGACAGAATGAACTTCTTTGTAGAACAGATACTGACTCACAGACTTTGAAAAACTTATGGTTTGCAAAGGAGACAGTTCAGGGGGGTGGGGGGATATTCTGGGGGTGCGGGATGGAAATCCTATAAAATTGGATTGTGATGATCATTGTATGACTATAAATGCAATAAATTCATTGAGTAATAAAATTTTTTTTAAGTAAATAAATAAATTTTAAAAGAAGTTAAAAAAATTATCATTCTGAAAAGGTACATTCAATGTTCCAAAGTAACTCATAGGAAAAAACTTTAACATTCCATTTGGAAAAAATTTTTTTAGCAAACAGACATCACATATTTTTCTAGTACCAACTCAGTATAAAAACTCTACATAGCTCTTTGAAAATACTTAGGGAAAACTAATTAACATTTCAGAATTTTATGCTAACAGCTTATAATTTCCTCTATTAAATAATAGGGTGCCTAAGTTAAATATACCAATGATGAACAGTGTAGCCTTTGGGAATATTTTTGAAGAGTGATTTTCATTTCTATAAAAAAGAGAAAATTTTTTCCACCAGCTTCTTACCTACACAACAGAAACTGTGAGTAGAGAGATTTACCTTTTCTTCACAAAAATACACTTGACTTTGGGTTCGGAAAGCACCCCTCAGTGGCTCAAGGCTCACATGGAATTCCAGGCAACCTCAGTATTCCAGTGGCTATGGCCTTGGGAGAGCAATGTGCTGTGAGACCATTTGGATAGGGTATGTTGCCCAAACCCATTATGGCCACCCCATAAATTCTTAAGATTCCTCAGGGCATTGTGGGGATGGGGATATCTGCTTATCTTGTGGGGAGATCTGCTTATCTTGTGGGGCAACCTGCTCAGGACAAGTCTCACATGATATGGTCCCTTGCTTATCGTATGATAAGGTCGCTTGCTTATCATAACTGCTTCCTACCAACCTGGAATACTCTGCTTCTTTCTTAGGTCTCTTCTTGCCCTCTGTGTCCAGGAGCCAGTTTCAAATTTCACCTGGGGAAGCTCCCAGGATTGCAGATCAACACATGTTTTATTGTATTTAATCCTCACATACACATTAGGGTATTAATTATATTGTTGCCCATTTCATCAGTGAGAGACTAGGAGCTTAGAAAGGTGAAATCATCTGTGCTAGGTTACAGGGTTGATGAAGCAGGACCAGGATGAAGACCCAGATCAGTCTGTCCCTGGAGCCCCCAATCTTGGCCACCTGGACAGGTGTGGTCTTCCTCACTGAGGACCTTGTGTGACTGGGACACTGCCTTCCACTCCAACAGAATCATTAGTCTCAACTTCTAAACCAAAAAATTGCACAGTTGGTTTACGTGAAGATATTTAAAGTGAAAGTTTAGATCATTGCTTTGATGTTTTTATTTTTTTCAGTATAACTTTTAATATGGTATTTGCCTCTGTAAGTGCTTATTTGGTTGCATCTCATACATTTTGAAAAGTTGTGTTTCCATTTGCAATTAAAAATATTTTGGGAGTTCCCATCGTGGCGCAGTGGTTAACGAATCCAACTAGGAACCATGAGGTTGAGGGTTCAATCCTTGGCTTTGCTCAGTGGGTTAAGGATCCAGCGTTGCCATGAGCTGTGGTGTAGGTTGCAAACACGGGTTAGATCTGGAGTTGCTGTGGCTCTGGCATAGGCTGGCATCTATAGCTCTGTCTGATTAGACCCCTAGCCTGGGAACCTCCACATGCTGTGGGTGCGGTCCTAGAAGAGGCAAAAAGACAAAAAAAAAAAAAAAAAACCCAAAAAACCCAAAAATATTTTGTAATTTTCTTTTTCAATGTACATCCAGTTGTTCAAGAAGCCAGTTTTGAAAATTCTTGCCTTTCATCTTTGATCATTTTGATGTCATAGAAAATTGATGAGCTATATAAGTGTGGGTTATTTCTGGGAACTCTGTTATGTTTCATTGATCTTTATCTTTATGCTGGTACCATACTTTCTTATTTATATAGTATTTATAGTTGGGTTGACACCCAAGAATGAAGGACATCCACCATTGTTTTTCTAAAGAAAAATTATTTAAAATATCCTGGGTTATTTACATTTCCTTATAATTTTAAAATACTGTTTGAGGTTTTTTTTTAAATATTTGATAGAACTCACTGTCATAAGTATCTGAGCCTAAAGTTATCACTGTGAGTATGGTTTGATCATGTTTTCAATTTATCATGTTTGTGAATATATTCATATTATTATTTTCATTTCATCTTGTGTCATATTTGGTGTTATTTAAAAATGAATCTATTACACCTAAGATATTATATTTGTTGGCATAACAGGTATAATGTATAGAACATATATGATCTATAATTTTTGTCCTTTTTTTTTTTTAAGGGCTGCACCTGTGGCATATGGAAGTTCTCAGGCTAGGGGTCGAATCGGAGCTGTAGCCACTGGCCTACACCAGAGCCATAGAAACGCGGGTCCGAGCCGCGTCTGTGACCTACACCACAGATCACAGCAATGCTGGATCTTTAACCCACTGAGCAAGGCCAGGGATGGAACCCGCACCTCATGGTTCCTAGTTGGATTCGTTTCTGCTGTGCCACGGCAGGAACTCCTTGATCTATAATTTATAGTTGCTCTTTTGTGGAAGATTAGCCTGATAGGAACAAATTCTGAAAATCATTCTTGATTTGATTTTACTATAGCAATCACACATAAGTTCCCATGTTTAAAAGTGTTAAAGATGTAAATAATAACTAAGAATACTACAAATGCGTCTTTTTTATTTACTTATCTCTGAGTAGGAAATATATTATCCTCATTTCTCTTTAGAATTCCAAATTCTTTAAAGATTACTTATTTGATGAAATATAGATTGACGCATAATAGGTTTTTTCCTCTAATAATTATGTAACATTTAAAATATTCTATTTTATACTGCAAGTAGAAGTATTTTCAAAATTCTGTCTTTCTCATTTTTAAATGACAAACAGAAGTTCATATAGTACATGTTTAATTTTAGCTGTATAGCTTCTTTTTATAAATATTTTCTTTTTTCCCACAAACATTATTATAATCTACAGAGCATTCACCCTGTTTTGGGGGGATTTTTTTTTTTTTTTTGTCTTTTGTCTTTTTAGGGCCACACCCACAGTATGTAGAGGTTCCCGGGCTAGGGGTCGATTCGGAGCCACAGCTGCCGGCCTACGCCACAGGCACAGCAACACTAGATCCAAGCCACACCTGTGACCCATGCCACAGCTCACAGCAATGCCCGATCCTTAACCCACTGAGCAAGGGCAGGGATTGAACCTGTGTCCTCATGGATACTAGTCAGATTCATTAACCACTGAGCCATGATGGCAACTCCCATCCTATACTTTTTTTTGTTTGCTTGTTTGTTTTTTCCATTTCTTAGGCCGCTCCTGTGGCATATGGAAGTTCCCAGGCTAGGGGTCGAATCGGAGCTGTAGCCACCGGCCTACACCAGAGCCACAGCAACGCGGGATCCGAGCCGTGTCTGCAACCTACACCACAGCTCACAGCAACGCCGGATCCTTAACCCACTGAGCAAGGGCAGGGATCGAACCCGCAACCTCATGGTTCCTAGTCGGATTCGTTAACCACTGCGCCACGACGGGAACTCCACCCACCCTATACTTTTTTATCTTTATTGCTTTGCTTGTGCTGGTCCTTCCATAACAGAATTTCAAGTTCCTAATTTCATCTTTTCTGCATGTTTGAATCCTGCTTGTCTTTGAAGTTCTAATCAAAGACACTTCCTCCAGGCAGACTTATCTGTTACCCCTCAGTCACAGTGCTGTCTTATTTCTCAGCTTCTACAGGCTTATTATTACCCACATTGAGGCCAAACCTGTACTTGTGTTTCAATTACACCTATATATGCCTCAGTTCTTCACTCGACAAAGACTGGTATCTGTGATATTGTGTTTTGTAATAGGAAAAATATACCTGGTCTTTGTCCCTGCTTTTGGCCCAGAATACCTAAAACCCTTGGATTTCCTAAGTGGTGAGGGTGTCCAAGTTTTAAAGGTGTCTTTCATTGAGTTATTGAGGTGACTTTTGGACTACACCTAGGATAGGTGATGGATGCCAGTGAGGCCAACCAAGTGATTACAGGGTTGGAACTTCCAGTTCAACCCCGGACCTTCAGGGTGGGGAAAGGGTTCAGAGATTGAGTTCAATTACCAATGGCTAATGACTTAATCACTCATACCTATGTAATGAAGCCTCCATAAAAACCCAAAAGGAGAGGGCTTGTAGGGTTTCCACATTGGCAAACACATAGTGGAGCAGGAAGAGTGGCATACCTGGAGAGGCCAAGGTAGCTCTTCAACCTTTCCTACATCTTACCTTGTACACCTGTTCCACCTGGCTGTTCCTGAGTTACATCCTCTTATAAAAAACCGGTAATTCTATAAGTAAAATGTTTTTCTGGGTTCTGTGAGCTTCTCTAGCAAATTAATCAAATCCAAACAGGGAGTCATTGGGACCAATGATTGATCAGAAACACCAGTGATAACCTGGACTTATGACTGGTGTCTGAAGGGAAGGGGATCCTTTTGCGAGACTGAACCTTAAGTGTCTCTCCATAGGTAGTGTCAGCATTGAGTTGAATTGTAGGACACCTATATCATGTCCAGAGCATTGCTTGGTGGTGGTGGAGAACCCTTACACTACACACAGAGACACTCATGTCAGAATTGGTGACCAGAACTTGTGCTATCCTGTTCAGTTTGTGGTTTCTTCTACATTCCATCCACTTGCTGAGTAAACTCTGAAGTTAGTGTATAAAAGTTGAAAAAAAAGATTGCTTTTATTTTTTAGACACATTTGAACTAAGGAATGGGATGTTTTTATGGCTGGTTCTTGTTTTTTGTTTGTTTGTTTGTTTTTGCTTTTTAGGGCCGCACCCACGGCATATGGAAGTTCCCAGGCTAGGGGTCCAGTCAGAGCCACAGCCATAGCAATGCAGGATCTGAGCCACATCTGCGAGCTACACCACAGCTCACGTCAACACCAGATCCTTAACCCACTGGGTGAGGCCAGGGATGGAACCCGCAACCTCATGGTTCCTAGTCAGATTTGTTTCCGCTGCGCCACAATGGGAACTCCTTGCTGCTTCTTGTTTATTTATTACACTTGCATTTTTAGAGATCTGAGTTCATTTATTGTTTATTAATTCAACAATTTATTATATAAATAAATGCTGTATTTCATTGTCCTATATGAGGAAGATGATTTATTTGGCAAAAGACAACATTTTAAATAATAATAATAATACTTTATATTTATAAAAGATAATTCCCAGCACATAAATGGCTAGCAGGCACATGAAAAGATGCTCAACATCATTAGTCATCAGAGAAATGCAAACTAAAACCACAGTGAGAATATCACCTCACTCCTGTCAGAATGGCTATCATCAAAGGGACCACAGATAACAAATGTTGGTGAGGATATGGAGAAAAGGGAACACTTGTACACTTTTGGTAGGAATATAAATCGGTGCAGCCACTATGGAAAACAGAATAGAAGTTTCTCAAAAACTAAAAATAGAACTAACATATTACCCAGCACCTCTCCTCCTGGGTATGTATCCAAAAAAATCCATGAAAACACTAATTCAAAAAGATATATGCACCTCAGTATTCATAGTAGAGTTAGTTTACAATAGCCACAATATAGAAGTAAACTAAGATTAATGGACAAAGAGTGAAATAAAATCCCTATCTTAGACCATTTATGAAAAATAACTGAAAATAAAGACTTAAACATAATATCTGAAACCATAAAACTTCTAGGAGAAAACATAAGGAAAAAAGCTCCTTGATGAAGGTTTGGCTACAGTTTTTTGGATATGACACTGAAAGCACAAACAGCCAAAGCAAAAATCAGTTCTTAAAAAAAAAGAAAGAAAGAAAAGTAAAAATCAGCAAGTAGGACTACATCAAACTAAAAAGTTTCTGCACTGCAAAAGAAACAGTCAACAAAGTGAAAAAGGCAACCTGCAGAGTGGGAGGAAGTATTTGCAAACTTTCTATTCGATGGGGCTGATATCCAAAATATATAAGGAATTCATATAACTCAATAGCCAAAAATGACACAAGAGGATTAAAAAATGGCAGAGAACTGAGCAGACATTTTTCCAAAGAAGATATACAGATGGTCAACAGGTACATATAAAGGGGCTCAACAGCATTAATCATCAGGGAAATGCAAATCAAAACTATAATAAGTTATCACCTCACACCTTTTGCCATGTCTATCAAAAAGACAGGAAATAACAATGTTGATCAAGATGAGAGAAAAGTGAACATTTATGCTCTATTGGTGGTAATGTAAGTTGGTACAGCCAGTGTGGAAAGCAGTATAGAGGTTCTTCAAAAAATTAAAAACAGAACTACCATATGATCCAGCAGTTCCACCTCTGGATATTTATCCAAATAAATACACTATCAGGAAGAAGTATCTTTACCCTCATGCTCATTGCAGCATTATTCACAATAAACAAGACATGGAAACAACCTAAGTGTCTATCTATGGATGAATGTATAAAGAAGATGTGATGTATACACATAGATAGGTATTATTCAGCCACAAGGAAGAAGTCCTGCCACTTTCAACAACGTGGATAAATCTTGAAAGCATTAAACTAAGTGATATAAGTCAAACGGAAAAGATAAATTTATTATATGATCTCACTTGTATGGGGAATCTGAAAAATCCAGGTTCTTAGAACAGAGGGTAGAATGGTGGTTACGAGAAGCTAAAAAGTGGGGAAATGGGGAGACCTTGATCAAAGGGTACGAACTTCCAGTTACAGGATGAGTAAGTTCTTGTGATATCATATATGGAAAAAGAGAAGACAAAACTGTCATGAACACAACTTTATAAGTAAGCAATAGTCTCTCTGGATAGGAAATATTTGAAGAGATTTCCGTAGAATATGAACAAGTGTTCATTCGAAAAATAATTCTGTGATAATAGAAGTGCTGGGGTAAAGGAAATTTAACAGATTTCTTTATTGCAAAAGTTTTCTGTGTTTATACTGAGCCCATGTGCATTGTGAAGATTCAAAAAGAGAGTATACTATGCATTGTCGCTATAACATATTTAACTATAGAAGCTTCTCCTCCTTAAAGAGTTGACAAGGCTGCCATTCATGGAACATACTTGGAGAAGCAAGGCCAGGGTTAGGAAGGAAGGCGCTGGCTTCAGAAGGAGAGATTCCATCTTTCCCTGATTAGTATATTTTTTGGACCATGTTTTCCCATTGGGAAGTGGAAGTAATTACAGCCATTTATTGGTTTGTCTAGAGACCTGTTGGGCCAATCAGGTTTACATAGAACATAGGAACATTATATATGAAATAAAAATATATCATCTTCTGAATTTATTACATATTATCAATAATTTCCATTCTTCATAATGTTAAAAAGGAAACATTTCAAATAAAAGACCACATTTTTAAAGTACTTTTTTTCATTTGTGTACTTGAAAAAATCATTATAATAACCAGAGATTTCAATTCAAGCTGGTGAGAACAATTGTCCACTGAAAAGGAAGAATACCTAAAATGCACCCAAACTATCTAGTCTCTGGAACTATTTTAAAAATAATCTTATACGTGCTTATATTCCTAGTGGCTGGAGAAATGTCCCCGGAGTGCTATTTAAACATGTAATGGCACACTCAAATAAAGAACTGAGATATAGTCAGCTCTCTGAACCCACAGGTTCCACAACTAGGAATTCAACCAAGGACTGAAAATATTCAGAAAATTTTTTTCAGAGAGTTCCAAAAAGCAAAACTTGAATTTGCCATGTACTATCAACTATTTATATGGCATTTACATTGTACGGGGTATTATAAGTAATCCAGAGATGATTTGAAATATGTAGAAGGATATGTGTAGGTTATAGGCCAATACTATGCCATTTTATCTAAGGGACTTGAGTATCGCCAGATTTTGGTCCTAAAGCCAACCCCCAGCTTATACCAAGGGATAACTATATTACTATAGACACCAAACTTTGAAGTCCTCCACATGTCAAGGTCTAAAAGCAGAAAGTAATCCATTTACAACTGAATATCCCACTCACTGTTTGCCCAGTGGACTCCGACTGTGTGTGGACAAAAGTTTGACAGAGGCCTTATATAATTTCAGACCTTATATAATTCCTAGCAATAAGAGACCATAAGCATGTGTAAATGTTATGAAGAAGCAAGTTTAAAATGACTAACAAATACTTCGGTCTGGATGCTATTAAGAAATTCTTTTATTGGCCAATGAGCATAGTTCTGAAAAATAATGCTGATCTTTAATTTTTAGAACCCCAAAATACTTTATGTATCATGCAAAGCTGTCTGAAAAATACAGTATAAACCTTAAGTAAAACATTTCTGATAGTAATAATTCTTTATGAATTAGGAGTTCCCATCATGGCTCAGCAGAAACGAATCTGACTAGGAACCATGAGATTTCGGGTTCAATCCTTGGCCTCGCTCAGTGGGTTAAGGATCTGGCGTTGCCGTGGGCTGTGGTGTAGGTTGCAGACGCGGCTTGAATCTCGCATTGCTATGGCTGTGGTGTAGGCTGGCAGCTGTAGCTCCAATTTGACTCCTAGCCTGGGAACTTCCATATGCCATGGGTGTGGCCCTAAAAAGCAAAAAAAAACAAAAAACAAAAAAACACCAAAACTTTTTATGAATTAATCATGGGCAATTTGGATTTGGTAATTCTTCTTAAAAAATCAAGTATATTTGAATTTCATTAAAAATAACCTTCTATGAGTCGAAAAAATTTTCCTCATGAGAAAAAGAATAATTAAAAAAGGCCTAAGAACACTTTAACCAGGCTTGCCATTTCCCATCATGTTGTAACATTTTCTCATTAAAAAAAAATCATTTAGTTACTTTAGAATCCAGGTTGGTGACTATTTTGTGATTGTTTACAGAGCAGATGTGGATTATAAATAAGTAGAGCAGAACATTTTGGAATACTTCCACTCAAGGGACATGAAAATTTAAGCAACTCCTGATATTTCCCAAGAGATTTAGTTTAAAAGCTGAAAGTTAATCACATAACGTTGCAGCGCTAAGGCTGTTAAAACATAGAAACTTTTATTGCCCACCATTTGTCTGCAGGCATTTCCCTCTACCTCTCCCAGTTTTACCATAACTTTACCACGCCTCATTTGGTTGTTACCAGCATTAGCAATGTTTGGGCAGCTGAATCTCAGGAAGGGGTTCCAAGCTGTGTTGCCAAGGGATTATAATTTTGACTCATTTCTTAGTTATTTCTCAGCCATGTGTGTACTTTTTTGGTAATCTTTGGTTTATCTGTGTCACTTTAAAGAAATTACAGAGGAGAAGATGAAGTGTATCTTCACATGGTTGTTCACATTACTTGAAGTCCTCTTTGTCAAATAGTGACATTCAGGATGCAAGGTGAGAGTTTCGACTCCGAGTGACAACACAGTTCCTGAAAGTAATCGCTGAAACAGCTGTAATCATCAGATAGTAGAGAAGAACCTCTTCATGTAATCAGCAAAGAGACAGTGCTGGGTCCTCTTGGCCCGCACCAAGAATCAGAGGACTGACTGCAGTGAACATAGCGCCTTCCTGTTCTCAGAGGATAATCAGCAAACCCCAGGTTGAAAAAAAAGGTCATTTCATCATCAAATGTTAGCATTGCTGACGTTGAGTAAAAGTAGTGGAAGTGAAAATGAAATGGGTTTCTAAGAAACAACACAGTGAGGAAAAAAACTGTACAATAAGTGAGAAATATCCAAGTATGTCATGCAAAGTAAGATCAACCTGAGGTCTTTGCTACACTGGGTGCAGTAGTGCAGACACCTGGAAGGCTACAGTGATCTGTCTGTGGATTGGGGACCTCCTTCTGGGCAGTGGCAGTGGCAGTATTGCCTCAGATTATTTGTGAGATTCTCAGTGCAGATATGTGTGGTGATGTGATTAAGAGAACAAAGTCTAACATTTTTTAAAAAAATGCTTTGAAAACCCCTTCTCTGCATTCTGCTTCTTTTAGTGTCTTTGCTGTTGGCTCATCAAGTTGGATAATGAGTGATCCCAGTTCTCTTTCTTTGTGGACTTTCGGATGCACTAGGACGACCCCATGAGCTTGTCTAAGCCTTCTAAACTCAGCAGTGAGAAAGGTGTCCAGCCTCCTGGGCACCCTGACAGAGCAGTACTGCTTTTCTCTTTTGTTAACTATCATTTGGCAATATGTAGCCTGTTTATACTTCTCGAAGTAGTTTCTGGTAAGCAGTTTATGCTAAACTGAGTGATTTTCATTTTGTTCTACAATCCAGAGTTCTAAGATTAAGCCACACCAGCTGGATTTGCCTGTTTTATTTATTAGGGCTCTGGATAATATTATGAGAAATTAAATTGGAATTTTTTTTTAATTTTTATTTTTGCTTTTTAGGGCCTCACCTGTGGCCTGTGGAGGTTCCCAGGCTAGGAGTCGAATTGGAGTTGCAGCTGCTGGCCTACACCACAGCCACAACAATGCAGGATCTGAGCCACATCTTTGACCTACACCACAGCTCATGGCAACACCAGATCCTTAACCCGCTGAGCAAGGCCAGGGATGGAACCTGCATCCACATGGATCCTAGTTGGGTCTGTTAACCGCTGAGCCATGAAGGGAACTTCAGCAAATATTTTGATAAAAGGAGCATGAATAATACTTTGATAAAAAGAGATGCCCTGGGAGTTCCCATTGTAGCTCAGTGGGTTAAGGACTCGACATAGTCTCCATAAAGGTGCAGGTTTGATCCCTGGCCCCTCCCTGTGGGTTAAGGATCTGGCATTGCTGCAAGTTGCATGTAGGTCACCAGATGTGCCTTGAATTCGGTATTGCTGTGGCTGTGGCATAGGCCTCAGCTGCAGCTTCAATTCGACCCCTATCCTGAGAACTTCCATATGCCACAGGTACAGCCATAAAAATTTTAATTTAATTTAATTTAATTAAAAAAATAAAAAGACATGCTCTGGCTAAAATACATTTTAGAGCCACTAACTTAGTGGTTAAAAGTTAGAGTAAGCTGGATTAAAATCATGGCTCTACCTCTTTCTATTGGAATGATCATAAGAAACCTAACTCAGCTTCAAATTAATCATCTAGAAGTAGGGATAATGATATTTCATGAGCTGGTTATGAGAACAGAAGGGGATCATGAATGTAAAACTTACTTTAATGCCTGGCACTTAGTCTGCACCCAGTGACACTTCTTACTGTCGTCATTCTTAACAGAATAGCAAAATCCAAAGAGGGCTAGAGTGGTCTAAATTTTCACGAGTGAATAACAACCTTTATATGTCGCTTTAGCACAGAGTGGAAGATAATCAAAGTAGATCCCTGACCATGAAACCGGGTCCCAGTAGAGGCCTGGAGAAAATCATTTCAGCGAAGCTAGATCATTGTTAGTTGATGCATTTTGTTGTATGAATTACAAGCAATTTGAACTTTCTACAGTTACTATAATAGCAATTTGGGGATAATTTATATACATTTCTTCCCTATAGTAACATTGTAAGGCAAATATGATTAACTATATTTCAAACATTAAGACACAGCAGGCCAAAATGATTAGGGCACATTTCTCAAAATCAAAAGCCAGAAATCAGCAGATTTAGAACCCAGATCTAACTCAGTACTCTTTTTATTCTCCCCTTGGCCTTGGGTTCCCAGCAAATCATAAACACCATACTCAGACAGGAGCTCCAGCGTTTGTGACAGGCGCACACGTGACTATTTGCTGCAGTTTCTTTGGTGCACTGTTCCCCAGTCAGCTTGGGGAGGCTGCATCAGTGACCACAGGTCACAGCAGCCCTTGCGCCAGCCCAACCTTGGGACTGGAGAGAAGGAAAGTATATTAGTTCCCCAGTGCTGTCCTAACAGTTACCACCAACTGGTTGATTTGAAACAGTGGGAATGGTCTTACAGTTCTGGAGGCTAGAAGCCTGAGGCCAAATTGTCAGCAGGACCATACTTTCTCTGAAACCTATAGGGGAATCCTTCCTTACCTCTTCCTAGCATCTTCTGTTTTGCTGTCAACTTTGCCATTCCTTGGCTCACATCTTCATCCCTCTAATCTCAGCCTCCATCTTCACGAGTCATCCCCCTCTGTGTGTCTCTGTCTCCACTCAGCTGTCTTCATATAAGAACACCTGGTCACCTGCTCCAGGATGACCTCATCTTAACTTACCTAATTACATCTTCAATGATCCTATTTCCAAATAAAGTCACATTCTGAAGAACAGAGAGGTGGGATGCCAACATATCTTTTCTAAGGGACACAATTCAACTCATAACAGAAACTTGCTTCTCTCATTTTTCTCTTCCATGCTTCCTAAAACTTTGTTTAATATGCAATCATGACCCTTGTTTAGAACCTGACAAGAAATACTGTCGCCGTGTGCTGCAACTTGGGTGCAACTAGAGACAATCATACTAAGTGAAGGAAGTCAGAAAAAGACAAATACCATATCACATGTGAGATCTAAAATATGGCACAAATGAACCTATCTACAAAACAGAAATAGACTCACAGACATAGAGAACAGACTTGTGGTTGTCAGTGGGGAGGGGGAAGAGAGTGGGATAGATGGAGAGTTTGGGGTTATTAGATATAAAGTATTACATTTAGAAGGGATAAGCAATGAGGTCCTATAGGACTGCACAGGGAACCATATCCAATCACTTGGGATAGACTATGATGGAAGATAATACAAGAAAAGGAATATGTGTATATGTATGACTGGGTCACTATGCTGTACAACAGAAATTGGCCAACATTGTAAATCAACTATAATTAAAAAAAGAAATACTGTCTTCAAAAAATACAAAAGAATAATACAATTCCAGAGTCAGGTAACTATGATATTTATATTTAGGTCATTTTTATGGAATGACCATTTTTATGGTCATTTTTATGGAATGTCATTTTCAGGTAACTATGATATTTATATTTAGGTCATCTTCCTAAGAATCACTGCATATATTGGTAATAGGATGGGAAATTAATACAAAATTAAGCATGTCTGATATACATTGGCATAGTAGAAATTAAGCCACATCCCTCCCAAGTCTCTTTTGTTAGAGGCAAGGAGGGATGGTTTCTTTATAGTTAGATCATTGCCGCATCTATTCTCTCCAGGAAAGCATCTCAACTTTTAATAGAACAACAGTCAGTCTGAACTCACATGAAAATGTGAGAGGTGGGGTCAGAACCTGTATTAAAATCTGATTTTATGATGGAACATTTATGAGATCCCAGGCCTAGAGGGAATGGAGATGACGAGAGAAGGGCAGATGGAGTGAGCACGTGGTCTCAGCAGCCACCTGCAAAATTGTGCAGCCATAGGCATCATGGTCTCAGCAGCCACCTGCAAAGTTGTGCAGCCACATGCATCTGTACACACGGCCATCACGAAACAGACCAGGCAGGAAGCAACCTCAGCTGCAGCCGCCGTAAGGGCAGTCGACTACGGTGGCTCCAGGACGTGGACCCCAAACAGAAAACCACTCTGGCTGAAAAGAGCTTGAAGAGGTTGTTAGTTCCACACCATCTAGAAAGTTAGTGGGAGCAGAAAAATACTATCCAGAAAAAAAATTTAATCTCAAAAAGCTCGGAGTGTAAAGATGCTAACAGAACCAAGCAAACGGGAGGATGCAAGCATCCATTCATAGGATGATAATTTAAGACAACAAAAAAACCAATGGTAAGAAATGTCCTTGCTGTCATCTCTGAGCACTTTCAGATGGAAAAGCTAAGAATGAATTCTGCACATTGTAGAGAAATCCCTAAAGGAGTTGAGAGAAAAAAGTGAAATTTCTGTTCAAAGCAGTGCTGCATAATGCTAATCTAACTATTATCAACAGCTAAATTTTTGCCTCCCAGAGTCCTACATTAATATATTTCTACAAGTAAGTATTACCTGAACCCCTTTTCTGACACGGTAGGGGTCCTGTGCCCTGGGTGTCCCAAGCATTGGTCAGATTCCATGGGAAATTGGCTCAGGCCAATGCCAGGGGGACATCCTTCATGAGCTGCACCATGTAGAACCCAGGGTGTCACCCAAAGAGTATGTTCTTGGGGAAGAATTTCAAGTGAAAATCAGGCAGATCATCCAACCACTTTATTTGTCAGAGAGAGCCAGCCAGCCAGGGAAAATCCAGCTATGGGAAGACTCTTGGGAAGACTCTTAGGAAAATGGATGAGAACAGTATATTCTGAGCAGAGGAGTTTGGAGAGCTGGAGGAATGTCCCAAACAGGGGAAAAGTGCTTATTATAGAGGAATCTTGCTACAGGGCAAGGGGGCAGGAGAAAACCTGGGGCAAACCTGGACCTGGAGCTTACTTCTTTTTTCTTTTTTCCTTTTTAGGGCCACACCTGTGGCATATGGAGATTCGCAGGCTAGGGATTGAATCAGAGCTGCAGCTGCTGGCTGTAGCCACAGCAACACCAGATCCAAGCTGCTTCTGGTCTACACCACAGCTTATGGCAACGCCAGACTCTTAACCCACTGAGCGAGGCCAGGCATTGAACCCGTATCCTCATGGATCTTAGTTGGGTGCATAACATGCTTAGCCACAATGGGGCCTCCCTGGAACTTATTTCTTTGGGCATGAACTATGTCACTTGGTCAGTCCTGATTCCTTCCTCTTTGGCTTCTCTGACCCATGTTAGCCCTCCAAGCATTGCATCATGAAATGAAACATACGACAGGGTGGCAATGACTGACCTGGTGCCCTTTTCTCAACTGTGGACCACCAGGGCTTTTACCAGTAAAATCTCACAGCATTACAAATATTGTGTCTTCATGAAGGGAAAAAGGATCTAGGAAACCTGGGGTCAGTTGGCATAAAAGTGATCCATGTGGATTTTCTCCAACATTAAAGCTCTGAGTACAATAATATAAATAACTTTCTCTTTCTACAACACTGAATTTTGACATGCTTAAAGTTTTCTGGGCTTCTTTTGTAAATTCTTGCAAAATCCTCCTCAGACAGATGAAGAACAAATACCTTCCTAACAGGTGCTCTGACGATCAATAATAACGAGTCACACTGAGAAGCACCCAGTACATTTCTTAATTTCATGCCCTCACATACCCTGCTCTGATGTCAAGATGGTCCTAAGCAGGTCCCCCAACTCCTGTGAAACAGTGACTGCGTTTTCCACAGCCTTTCAGAACATCTGCCAGTGCTGCCCAACAAATCCTGAGTTAATTAGCCCATCCTAATGTAAATGTTTAATTGAGGCATGGGATTCTCCTCTGATTACTTTGCTGCTGCAGAGAAATAGGACCTAATTTAACATTAAGCTTGTAATTAGCAAATAGAGCTCTTTTGCTAGGGTAAACTCAGTCTCTTGCATTTTGACAATAAACTTGCCTTCAAAAATTAAATTTAAATAACCTAGATCATCATAGCCCTAATTTGAACACATGAACCCGGTCAATCTCATTCAAGTTGCTTTCAAGGGTAAATTCAAATCACTGTTTCCTTGAGTGAATTTTATGTGGAACTTTTATTTTGGTTTTTTGTGTGTTTTTAATTTTTATTTTTAATGGCACAGGAATCTTCTATTACCTTTTTTTTTCTTTTCTTTTTAAGTGCTTGCAGAGTGTATTAGAATATTTGTAGTTTTATAATTTAATATTAAAGTGGCACAGGTATAGGTGGTACAAATAGTCTTAATATACATCTTTGTTTGGTTCCTCCTGTTGAGAACAGGAGACAACCAGTAGCTCCATCTTTTGTATTTCAACAGGATGAGTAGTTTGGGCCAGTCTGAATTCTCAGTGTCTCTGGACACTTAGCCCTGTCTGTTGCTGAACAGAACAACTGATTGTCCTTATAGTTAATGTCACATATTAGAATTTAAACAGAGGCTGTCATTTGTTTGTATAGTTATTGGTAGTGACAAGATCTTGGGTATGCTCAGGAGAGTGTCTGAGAAAAGTGGTTAGATAACATTGTGGAAAGGAGATGGGCAACTGAGAGGCCAGAGTGTGGGAAGGATAATTTCAGGATAATTTCATGTATCCTGAAATTGTCAAGAATTAAAGGAAGAGAAAGTCCCAGTTTTCATGAAAGGAAATGACAGGAACTAGGCTCTATGATCAGTAGAAATGAATGGAAATAAGAAAACAAACCAAGTTATAAAAACTGTTATCTGGTAGGTGAAATTCAAAGCTTGAGGGGTCTCTAGAAGAAAGGGAAGAAGAATAGTTAGAAAGTAACAAGTAAGAAGAGGAAGTTGACCATCTGCCCCACTTTCCAGCACAACATTCAAGGTAGAAGAAAATACAGATGCCATTTGAGAGAGTGATGAGGAGGTAAGGTCCTCAGGAGAGAGGCAGGTTTTGCTACATGAAGAACATAAAAAGAGTGTTAGGGAGGAGGCTAAGGATACAGAGATATTTGCTTTTGATGAAAGGTGAGGTCCAATAGCCCAAAGGAAGGTTTTTAGAAGATGGAGGGAGATGGGAAAAGACAAGAGAAAGTGGGAAGGGCAGAGCCTTTTGTCTATAAGAGACTGGAGGGTGACTGATGTCCTAGGTCTGGAGATTCCTATGGTGACTGAAAACAGAAGAATCAAGCTTAGCAAAGTTAGTTTCTGCGGTTTCAAAGTAGGTGGTAGAAAGGCTGAGTGACGGGCAGTGGAGAGGAGGGCTCTCTGGGCTCTCTCTTCCCCTTGGATAAGGGGGGAGACGCTCTAGAGGAATCATGTGGTCAGTCTCAGCATGCAGTCAACTCCTGATTCCTGCTGGGGGAGGAGGATGGAGCTTGGAGCATTTGTGCTTTGGCTGCACCCTCACTGATGAAACTGAGACTTTTGAGGACTTACCATTGAAGGCATAGGGCCAGTTTCTACTTATGATGATAAAGGTGTGAGTAGGCCTGATCTCACTTCCAGTGCCCTCATCCGTTCCAGATGTTGTGACACGATTCAGTACTGCCTTAATTCTCTACAAAATGGGGAATTCTCTTCAATGGTCTGTCCCTCAAATACATAAAATTGAGGTTTAAGGGACCTAAGCTATATTCAAATTCGACCCTCTACATTCTACAGATGAGAAAATTGAGACTGAAAAGAATTGAGTACCTTGGATAACATCTTGCTGAAAGTTGGTGGACAAGTCAGAATTTTAACTCAGATTTTTATTTTTTATTTTTTGGCCTTGCCCACAGCATGTGTAAGTTCCTGGGCTAGGGATTGAACCCATGCCAACGCAGAAATCTGAATCACTGCAGTGACAATGCCAGATCCTTAATCTGCCGAGCCAAGTGGTAACTCCTTAACTCAGATATCTTAATTTCGAATCTTTTACTTTTCTACTTTTGAAGAGCCCTCTGTTGGCCTCTAATCACTTAAAAAATAGTTTTATGGCTGTTTTAAAAAATATTATTATGGCTATTTCTAATAATATTATTAATATTATTTTAATATGATTTTAAATATTTTAAAATATTTAATTATCTTAAAATAATATTATGGCTTTAATCACTTGAAAAATAGTTTTAGGTCAGAAGACATGCAGATTATTTAACTCACGACCTAAAACTTTTAAAGTGATAGTGTTATGATAATAGGAAAATAGAATTTATTCATATTTCAAGCATTTTCCACAAAACACTTAATACTTCAAGTCACATGAACAGTATCAGTCAAGGTGTTTTTTGGGGGGGACTTAAATGCTGAATAAGGAGTGTAGAATTGGGGTTACTACAGGACCTGTACTTGAACAAAGTCTTCTGAATTCTCTCTCTGTCTCCCTGGCAGTGGGATGCACATATGAGAGTCAGCACTCCTGCTCTGGAGATTGTGTCTGTTTACACAGTAGATTTTGAACTTTCTTTATGAAGGACCTCTCTCAGGGTGACATTGGGCACTAATCCATAGGTTTAAAATGACACACATAAAGCCCTGAGGCATCAAGGTAATTGCATTGCTAAAGTTCACCATTCCCTGTGGTTCCCTTGTTGCAGAAATTCCACATTTTTTGTGATAGGATTTATTGCCTAAAATATTATATTTTATGTTGGTCTTTATTTTGCTGGCAGAATTCAAACAGAGAGAGTGAAGTGGGTATGAGTTGGAAAAGAATTATGAATTAGATGAAATAATTTATATATCGTACATTAATGACCTGTGTTTTTTTGTTTTTCTATAACTTTATTGGGAATTATTCCCAAATATACAAGAGTCACAATATAGTGGTGTGCAAATTCAATCCAACTTACACTTATAGATGATTAAAATCGTGGATATACCAGTTTCTGATATTACTATGTCCCCTGGACCTCCTTAGTAATTTTTTCTCAGTTAAAAGTCAAGATATTGGAGTTCCCGCCATGGCTCAGTGGTTAACAAACCCTGCTAAGAACCATGAGGATGCAGGTTCAATCCCCGGCCTCGCTTAGTGAGTTAAGGATCTGGCATTGCCGTGACCCGTGATATAGGTCAAAGACATGGCTCAGATCTGGCTTTGTTGTGGCTGTGGCATAAGCCAGTGGCTACAGAACCAATTTGACCCCTAGCCTGGGAATTTCCATATGCCACAGTTGCGGCCCTCAAAAAAAAACCTGATTCACCAGATTATTACATTCCAGACCATCCATAGAAGATACAATTTTTCTGTATTACTAATTTTCTGTAGAGAATTATAGTTTCTAGAAAAACTGTTTTTAGAAATTGTTATACTGGAGCTCCTGTTGTGGTGCAGCAGGTTAAGGACCTGACATTGCCTCTGTGAGGATGCAGTTCAATTCCCTTGCCTAGCTCAGTGCGTTAAGGATCCATTGTTGCTATAAGCTGTGGTGTAGGTCACACATGTGGCTTGGATCTGGTGTTGCAGTGGCTGTGGCATGGGCCTGCAGCTGCAGCTCTGATTCAACCCCTGGCCTGGAAACCTCCATATGCTGCAGAAAGTAAAAAAAAAAAAAAAAAAAAAAAAAAAAAAGGAAAGAAAAAGAACTTATGCTATTCTGAATCAGTTGCATAACTTCATATAAATATTTAGCTAATTAATTAGGAATGATAAAAAAAATCCTCTTTTCTATGTTCTGCCTCTTCTGCCTTTATGTTCTCAATTTTCTGTAAGTATAAGTAGGAAGGAAAAGATAAATTCTATATAAACAACTTATGAATCAACTACCAGTGTTTTCTTTGCATTCTGAACACATCTTTTAATCTATAGAGATATCCTGATTAATATTTCAAATACTGGTGGAATTAATGTTTTATTGGGATCTGTCAGCAAGATCCTTTTATCCTGTTTGAAAAAAAGTGCAGTCTGACATAGCAAACAATGTTTTTCAACAGCTCAGAAAAACATGAAAATCACTGTCATTCAGGTATAGAGTTTTTTTTTGGTTCAAGAGATCAGCATGTTTTAAGTGGCATCATAGTCGTTATAGACAAGAAGTTGCCAGAAATCTGACTCTAATCCATGCTTAAAAGACATGAGTAGCATAGGTTCATCACACTGAAAATTAAAACTACATAACTGATCAGAAATTCCTGGAAGCATCTGATCTATCATGGACAAGAGAAAAATGTTAAAATGTTAAAATCTAAATCATGTCAAATTTCAGGAAATGAGATTCCAGTGTATTGGAGGTTGTTTTTGTTTTTTGTTTTTCGGTTTTTTGTTTTTTTGTTTTCTTTTTAAGGCTACACCTGCGGCATATGGACGTTTCTGGGTTAGGCATCAGATCTGAGGTGTGTCTGCCACCTACACCACAGCTCATGGCAACACTGGATCCCTGACCCACTGAGCAAGGCCAGGGATCAAACCCACATCCTCATGGATTCTAGTAGGATTCATTTCCATTGCACCACAAAGGGAACTCTGTATTTGAGTATTTCCATTTTTCTACCAGTTCCTTACAACATTTGCTATTTCATTCTCCTACAGATGAATTGGTCAAATCTTTCTGAATGATTGGACAATCATCCTATATGGAGTTTTCTTCACATAATTTACATTAAAGAAATTGGTCCCTACTAAAAACCAGAATTACATCTTGGGATATTTTTATTTTCTTAGATATCAGTACTTTAATTCTCCATAGACTTGATAACTCCTTGATACCATTCAAAGGATCTAAGGAAACATCTTGTATGTCTTCTACAGTTCTTCTTACGTGTAATGTTTGAAAGACTTATTCTGCCTACACCACAGCTGTGGCAATAGCTGGATCCTTAACCTGCTGCTTCAGGCTGGGGATTGAACCCATGCCTCTGCAGTGACCTGAGCCCCTGCAGTTGGATTCTTAACACACTGCACCACAGCAGGAACTCCTACATTAAAATTATTTGATTATGATGCAGGCTGTTTTTTCTCTCTGAATTGCAGCCAGTTCATGTGTTTGGAAATATAAATTATCTCATAGCAAATGGGACAAAAGTAAAAGTTTAGAGGAAAACAAATTTATTATATTCACTTAAAATTTTCATAGGAAGTCAAGAATGAGAAATGTTAAATTGAAGTTAAAAAAGGACTTCAATTTATATAAACTCCAAATTCCTTAAATGTCTATAGTCAACTTGCTTTGTATTATTCATATTTTATAAACAGAACTGAGAAAAAATACTTCTCCATCTTTTCTCAAAATCATTTAAGATTTTCATTCCACCATAGCACATAAGACATTTTGTTTTGTGTTAAGGCAGAATAAGTCTTTCAGGCAACATAAGAAGAACTAGAAGATGTACAAAATATTTCTTTAAATCTTTTGAACGGTATCAAGGAGTTATCAAGTCTATGGAGAATTGAGGGGCTGATATCTAAGAAAATAAAAATATCCCAAGAAGTAATTCCACTTTTTAGGAGGGACCAATTTCTTCTTAGATCCTGAAGGGCTAAGAGATTGAAAAAAATCTTCAATCAGCTCATAGACTTCTGGGACAAAATTTGAAATTCAAGATTCACAGTGCATGGCAAGTGCTGAGAGCTCTGAAAGTCTACACTTTATTTATTTATTTTTTTTGGCTGTACCATATTTTTTTTTCTTTTTTTCTTTTCCCACTGTACAGCAAGGGGGTCAGGTTATCCTTGCATGTATACATTACAATTACAATTTTTCCCCCACCCTTTCTTCTGTTGCAACATGAGTATCTAGACATAGTTCTCAATGCTATTCAGCAGGATCTCTTTGTAAATCTACACTTTAAAATAAGCAAACAGGGAGTTCCCCTTGTGACTCAGAGGTAACAAACCTGACTGGTGTCCGTGAGGACATGGGTTCGATCCCTGGCCTTGCTCAGTGAGTTAAGGATCTGGCATTGCCGTGAGCTGTGGTGTAGGTCAAAGTTGTGGCTCAGATCTCTCCTTGCTGTGGCTGTGGTGTAGGCTGGCAGCTGAAGCTCTGATTTGACCCCTAGCCTGGGAACTTCCATATGCCCTGGGTGCAGCCCTAAAAAAAGTAAACAATTCACAATTTTCCTCTTCTTTATCTGCCAAGAACATATCCCCTGAAGTTGTGATTGAAAGCTTCTGCTGTGAGGAGAGATGTCCTCTATTAGAGAAAAGAGGGACACACATGAGTTGGTTGAATTAAGGAGCTGTATTTGGGACTCTCTTGTAAATGGGTAGATAGTTACTAAGATTGTCTCTGTTGTCTAGAGAAAAGTCAGACAACTCTAAACTCAGAACTGACTTAGTAAAGAATAATTTCTTTTCTCTGGTCCTTTCTGCTGTGCCCTTTGAGTAACTTGAACTTGCTACCACCTGCTGTGCCCTTTGAGTAACTTGAACTTGCTACCACCTGCAGAGCAGGCAAGGAGTGGACCTGCATCTTAGCCATGGCAGGGCTTAGGGAGTGGTGATGACAGTGGTTAAAAGCCAGAGATTCTTTCCCCATGGTTGTAAAATAGATTTATGGCGAGTGGAGGGGCCATTGGTCTTCAGGGCAAAGACTAAAATGCAGTCCCTTAAACTAAATCAGATCCTCTATAATCCTAAAAATTGTCAGGCTCAAGTTTCTCTTCTATCAAATCAATGTGTTAATCTCTGAGCTTTTGCTGGATTGATGCGTTTCTGCTTGGTATTTACTTACTAAGGATAAATTATTTTATAATGCAAAAAACTGAGTATGGATTTCATTTGAAATATATATACATATATTGCAACATAGATGATAGAAAGAAAGAAAGATAGATAGATAGATAGATAGATAGATAGATAGATAGATAGATAGATGGATAGATAGATAGATAGATAAAATAAGGAGATAGATATTGGTCTAATACTGTCAGAATCCCCATTTATTTGCTGTTAACACTAGGGGTCAGGCTAAGAATAGTCCTGTTTTCTAAACTATTATGAGCCATGTCAGATACTACAGATACATTAAGATATTTAGATCTTAGTTATGTCTTCTGAATTTCCAGGATGTATTGTTAGATGACTCAAACATAGGTTTTCAACAATAAAGATAATAAGCTAAATGAGAATTTTCCTACAAACAAAAAAATTAAGGAAGTAAAAGTATACTTCTAATGTTTCTAATGCCAGTATTACAAATGAAAATCTAATAGGTGTTTTCAAAGTAAATCTTACAACCAAAAGCAAAACAGTTAGCAATCTATATTATCTTTTCCTAAATATACCATTGTTGTGTATGTTTTCTTAGCTTTCCTTGTTTCTCCTTTTCTTTTTTCTCCCCTGTGGAATTACAGGTACTATGACAAACGCAACAATTTTCTACAGACTCCAAATAACCTTGAACATCAAACAAAGGCAATCATAAAGATGAGGAATTAATAACATCCACTTTAAGTTTATTTTTCATGGGTTTTAGCAATATTTTCACCTTTTCAAGGCTCTAGGTATCGAATGTTTGTTAACTTACTAAATACAGGTGCACCTTAAACACCATCGGTTTTACACACCGGTGCACAGAGAAGTTGATGCAATGTGGCTTTACAGAGAATTAGTGAATTATTTCACCCCATGTCAGTAATCCAAAGCAGAGCAAGGAAGTGAATGAAGATGCAGTTATAGCTCAAAATGTCAACAAACATTAAACTAGGACTTCTTGAGTGTGAAAGTAGAGCTGGTCTCTAAGAAAATACAAACGTACACTGAATTCCATGAGGAGAACCTTCACTCTACAGAAAGGAAAAAAAAAAAAGCACCATGTGTCTGTCACATTCATTCATTTAGCCCCTTTGTGCCTAGAACGTATCAACCGTCATTTTATTTTAGCCAGTATAAGTATGTGAATTTTGTACCCCCTAACAGAGGATGGGTTTCAGGAAACTATTCTTCCTTCAAAGAACCCTCTCCACCTGACCGTTTCTACATGAAGAATGATTTGCTAAAGAGTGAAGGCCCTGTGCAGAGACAGGAAAGATTGTACTAACTGAGGGTCTTTGGTTGAGACGGATCGTTGGGCTCAGGGAAGAGGGCCCTTTTCCGGTCAGGTCCGGTCAGTCCAGCACGCCCTGACCCAGCATGGTCCCCGCGCCCCACAACGCGTAGGGGCAGCAAGCTCTGGCTGCCAGACTTTGGATCAGCTGACTTTTATGGTTTTTTCATTGTTTCCACTGCCCTTTAAATTCCACAGCAATGTTTTGTTTTCTCCAGTGCATCTTTCTAGCCCCAGATAGCTAGGATGCCTTTTCCGTTATGGAAAATGATGCCGCCTTGCAGGTGGCGCTTGGAGGTGAAAGGCGGGGATCCAAGCGACGGCCCCTCCTCCTTTCTGATGCTGCTGGTTCATCAGGGAAAACCTTTACACTCACCTGAGTATTTTTGGCAGAAGAGCTCTGCCTTGTCTCCTAATTGCAAGGTTATAATAGTACCAGATTTTTTTTTAAAAAGCCAGAGTACATTTCTGAGAACCACTTTCACTTTTATTCATCCACCAGACAATAACCTGTTTTTTTCATGCACCAGACAATAGCACGTTTATTTATGTCCTCGTGAACCTGAGCAAGTTCCCAGCCGAGGCTTTCTACACCACGGGATGGTTATGCTCTTCTCCCTAATTCTGAGCATCCTGGTCCATCCAACCCTGAAGACAGAAGACTGCATTGTGCCCTGACAGGGTCAGCTGGAGTGAGAAAAGCAGAATCTAGCTCCTAAGGACATTTTTTCCACTTTCGTATTGCACACTTGCATAATGGGGTTAGTTTTGAGAAACTTCGGAAAACATCAAATCAGCTTGTTGACACTAATATTTGTTAGTAGAATGTGCAAATACAAGGCAAGGAAGAAGGCAAGTGAAATACTGCCTCTGCCTGTTCTCTAGCTGATTATAAGGCACTGCTACAGATAGTAAAATGTTCAACTGCTTTAGCATGATTGAGGATGGCTGACACTATGTAAATGTGAGGCATATATTGTTCATGTATATAAATCTTAATTGCTTGATTCTCTTTATATATTTATGTGTTCATTAAAAGTCTCTTAGGGAGTTCCCGTCATGGCTCAGTGTTTAATGAATCCAACCAGAAACCATGAGGTTATGGGTTCGATCCCTGGCCTTGCTCACTGGGTTAAGGATCTGGCGTTGCTGTGAGCTGTGGTGTAGGTTGCAGATGTGGCTCGGATCCCGCTTGGCTGTGGCTCTGGTGTATGCTGGTAGCTATGGCTCCGATTAGACACCTAGCCTGGGAATCTCCATATGCCGTGGGAGGGGCCCTAGAAAAGGCAAAAAAAAAAAAAAAAAAAAAAGACAAAAAAAAGCCTCTTAGGAATTACCTATTAACAAAAAGTAGATATACTATGGTGAGTAACAATGAAGAAGGTCTTGATGTGATCTGTTCAGTGAGGTGAATAATCCTTTTTTATTTATTGTGTATTTGTATCAGTACGTGGGTTTTGATACCTTTATATACAGTGAGTTACATAAATACATGGAGAATTGAATGTTAATAAGAGAGGAGAACAAAAAAAAAAAAAAAATAAGGGCACAGTTTATCACCTGCTGTTGTGTACCATGCATCATGTCAAGCATACCATCTCATTAACTTTTCTCAACAAAGCAAAAAGAAGGTACTTTTATGATACTTACTAGTTGGAGAAGTTAAATCACCAAGTCAGAGTCACATCCTGAGTTCCAGGCAAAGCTGGGATTCAAGCTGTTCCCATCTGACTTCTGAAGCCCATGTTTGGAACTTCTGCTCCTTCTTTGAAGAGAGAGCTTTTCAAATCGCTGAGAGCAGTTGTTGCTACACAGAGAAAGACTCTCACCCCTCACTTACCCTGCCATCCTAGGCACACATATTTAACCCTAAGATGATCAAAAGAGGTAAACTGCCTCTTGCCAACATAAAAAGGATGACAAGGGGTTTTTTTTGTTTTTTTGTTTTTTTTAGGTTTTTTTTCCAATTGGAAAAGCACAACATACTAGTTTTTAATAATTGGGGTAAGGAGAAAGGTGAAAAAAATCACCAATACTGTAAACAGTTATATTTTTCAGTCTTTGTATCAGACATGTGTGACTTTTTATCCAACAAAGATGTGGTTTTAAAAATTGAATTCTTCCGGAGTTCCTGTCGTGGCGTAGTGGTTAACGAATCCGACTAGGAACCATGAGGTTGCGGGTTCGGTCCCTGCCCTTGCTCAGTGGGTTAACGATCCGGCGTTGCCGTGAGCTGTGGTGTAGGTTGCAGACGCGGCTCGGATCCTTCGTTGCTGTGCCTCTGGCGTGGGCCGGTGGCTACAGCTCCGATTCGACCCCTAGCCTGGGAACCTCCATATGCCGCGGGAGCGGCCCAAGAAATAGCAACAACAACAACAACAACAACGAAAGACAAAAAGACAAAAGACAAAAAAAAAAAAAAAATTGAATTCTTCCATGTTCAGGGATAGGAAGACTCAATATTGCCAAGATGTTAGTTCTTCCCAAGTTGATCTATAGATTCAATGCAATTCCAAACAAAATCACAGCAAGTTATGCCGTGAATATTAAAAAAACTTAGTCTAAAATTTATATGAAGGTGCAAAAGACCCAGGATAGCCAATTTGATTTTCAGCAGAAGAACAAAGTTGGAGGGCTGATACCACCTGACTTCGAGACTTATTCTAAGCCCACAGGAATCAAGATACTGTGGTACTGGTGAAAGAATAGACAAAGAGATGAATGGAACAGAATAAAAAGCCCAGAAATAGACTCATATAAATATAGTTAACACATCTTGACAAAAGAGTAAAACAATATAATGGAGCAAATATGGTCTTTTCAATAAATGGCTTTGGAACACCTGGACGTCTGTCATGCAAAAAGAAAAAAAAAAAAATCTAGACACAGACCATACACCTTTCACAAAAGTTAGCTCAAACTAAATCGTGGACCTAAATGTAAAACCCAGAATCTTGAAAGAGAAAACCTCAATGACCTTGAGCATAGCAATCACTTACCATCTCACCAAGGAAGATATGCAGATGGCAAATATGTATTTGGAAAGATGTTCAACATTGCATGTCATCAGGAAACTCAAATGAGCATAAAATGATACAACTGCCTTGGAAGACATTTTGGCAGTTTTTTTTACTAACTAAATATACTCCTACCATATGATACAACAGTCACTCTAGATATTTACCCAAATGAATTGAAAAATTTTGTCTATACAAAAATCTATACTTGGATGTTTATAGCAGCTTTCTTCATAATTGCCAAAACTTGAAAGCAACTAAGATGTCTTCCAGTAAGTGAATGGATAAATAAAGTATGGTACTTCCAGACAATGGAATATTATTCAGAGAAATGAGCTGTCATGACATGGAGGAAACTTAAATGGATATCGCTAATTAAAAGAAACCAATCTGAATAGACTACATATGATTCCAATTATATGACATTCTGGACAAGGAGGAAGGGATGAGGAGTCAGAACACAGAAGAATTTTAGGACAGTGAAAATACTCTTTATGATGCCATAGATAAAGTCCTTATACATTAATGCAAACCCACAGAATGTGCAACACCAAGAGTGAACCGTAACGCAGACAGTGGATTTCTGGTGATTATGCTGTGTAATGTGCTTTTACCAACTGTAACAAATGCAATGCTCTGGTGAAGAATGTTGACAATAGGGAGGCTATAGATGACCTCATTCCAGTCAATTCCAATCACCGATTCTTGGCCACCACAGCTGCCTCCCATTCAAAGCAGTCATTCTGCTCTCACCAAAGATAACTCACTTTAGAAGGAAAGCAAAGAGAGAAGGTAGTGGAAGAAGAATAAAATGAAGAGGAAGTAGAAAAAGTTATTTATATCCATCCCTGAATTTTTATTTCTATAATGATTTTAGACTATTAATTTTCTTCTAATTATTGTTTACATGTATGTAAGACACAATTTATTTATTATTATTATTTTTAAATAGTTTTTATTATCCTTTTTTTTGTCTTTATAGGCCACACCCAAGGCACATGGAGGTTTCCAGGCTAGGAGTCGAATCAGGGCTGGAGCTGCTGGCCTGCACCACAGCCACAGCAACACCAGATCTGTGCTGCATCTGTGACCTACACCTCAGCTCACAGCAAAGGCAGATCCTTAACCCCCTCAGCAAGGCCTGAGATCGAACCTGCGCCCTCATGGATACTAGTCTGGTTTGTTACTGCTGAGCCGCAAGGGGAACTCCAATTTGTATTATCTTTATTCAAGATTATTTCAAGAGCTATTTAATAGAAGATTTTCTTTTTTATATTCTATGCCCTGTAGTTTCTGCTCTGTAAAGGTAGTAGTGTATTATTATTATTTTTTTTTGTCTTTTTGCCTTTTCTAGGGCTGCTCCCTCGGCATATGGAGGTTCCTAGGCTAGGGGGCTAATCGGAGCTATAGCCACCGGCCTACACCACAGCCACAGCAAAGCGGGATCTGAGTCTCATCTGCTACCTACTCCACAGCTTACAGCAAGGCCGGATCCTTAACCACTGAGTGAGGCCAGGAATCAAACCTGGGTCCTCATGGATACAAGTCAGACTCACTTCTGATGAGCCATGATGGGAACTCCTGTAGTTGTTATCTCTTTATTGGGAATTGTGGCTTTTAAAATTAAAAGTGTCCTCCACTTAACTTTTTTTTCCTTGACTTCACAAATCTTACTTCTTGATATTTCCACTTGAGGGATATGTCCCTGAACTTCAGCCTTTTGGATCATCTTGTTTAGATATTCTGTTTATGTACAGAATTATAAATTCACACTACTTTGTTAGTAAAACTAAAAATCTTCTCATAATAGTTGAGCTAAACCCATCCACATTTATTGATATATGAGGTATATATGTGAGTTACTAAATAAGTCATATTTATAATTTTTATAAATTTATATAATTACAATTTCATAGTTATTGTATCAATTATGTCATATATGTGTTCTTTCTGTATTGGTTGTATATATTTTGTTCTTTATATTTTTAAATTTCATTAGGTACTTAGAATAGTTTATATTTTCTTCTAGGGATTACTTTGTTACTTGTACTTTTCTCATGGTCTGAGTACCCTGGTTTCTCATATAAACATATATTTGGTTTATTGATTTGTAATAGTATCTTTTGACTTCTGCCTATTGCCTATGTAAAACAATGAGCTATTCCATGTTCCTCTTTTGCTCTTTTTTCTTCCATTGTCTTAGTTGCATTATTTTTACTTTGAAAGAACATATACCATGTATTCAGTATTCTTCCATTTCCTTCACACTTGAGCCTCAATCTTAGTTCTGTGACATGTTAGTAAGATAAATGCTTATCACAAGCTTATCACAATTCCTTTCACTGAAGATTCTTCCAGTTATCTCTTTATTGGTTCATCCTCGAGAAGATTCTCCAAGGAGGTCTTGAGAGAGAAGCATAGCCTGGATTCTTGCGTGTTTAAAAATCATTTTTCTATACCCTTGATAGTTAAATGAGTTTTTCTGACTGCAGGATCTTTGTTCACATTTTTTTTTCCATTGAAAATGCTGCTCTATCATTGTTTAGCTTTTCATGTTGCTTTTCAAAAATCTAATGTCAGTCAATTCTCTTGTCCTTTTAAATTATTGATCTTTTTGCCTGTAAGTCAAAAGGATTTGCCTGTAAGACTTAAAGATTTTTTTTAATCATTAAAGTTTTATAGATTTATTAGCATACATCTTAGACTTGACCAGTGTTAAGGTTTAACCTGGCCAGCTCTCTTTCCTTTAAAGGTTTCATGTGTCAAAACACATCTCGCCACAGTGAATGATTGCTAGTAATTCAAAAGTTCATTACTCAGGTAAATGCGAAGTAAGGTGAGACCCTGGGCTTTGATCTCCAGGCCCAGAGAAATAGACCGGAGGTCCTGACAGGAACCCATTGGGGATTTTTTTAATAATGCCAAGGGTAGACAGATTTCAGAGTATTCCTAGTGTGGGAGAAGGCAGATAATGAAGCAGAGCAGTACTGAGTCTTGCTGAGGTGTCTGATGCTCAGCCCAGTAGGTTAACAATTTAGTCAAGTTCATTTTGTTGTGAGTGACTTATTGCTTCCAACTTTTCCTCGGTAGTTGTTTCAAGAAAAGTTCTCAGATACCTGTTGGGTGTCTTCCATATTTTAAAAGTGTTCTTATTTTTTATTTCCCATAATTTTTATATTAAAGAATGAAATACTGGCTCTATTTTATTGTTTTTCACTATCAGACTCCATATTACATGATGTTTTTATACCTACCTTTTTTTTCATTTTAACCAATTTTCTTCTCACCCTTTTTATTTCTTTTTTTAAACTGATTTTCATTCCTTAGTTGTTTTCCTACTTTTCTCCAAAGTCCTTTATTAAATTTCTGTTTAAGCCTATTCTCCCTAGGGTACCTTATAATTTAATCATCATTGCTGTTATAATTTTCCCCTCCTCTTCCTCCCCCTCCTTCTGCTCCTTCCCCTCCTTCCTGAGTTCAACCAAATTTTAGTTTACTTCTTCCTTAATGTATACATTTTTTATTCTGCATATATGTCTACAATCACTTGTCTGAGGATATTTAATTCACTTTGGAGAATTGTGTTAGAGTCCTCTTTCACTTTGTGGTTGGTTTTCTGAGAGAGGATTTTCACTTGGGAGAGGAAATGTCTGATCTTTATTGTTATCCTCCCATAACAGTGGGATGTGCAGGTGCACACAGCTCATGTGCAGGTGTGCACAGCTTACGGGCAGATGCTCACAGCTTACGTGTAGGTGCACACAGCTTACCTGTAGGTGCACACAGCTAACATGCAGATGCACACAGCTTATGTGCAGATGTGTACAGCTCATGTGCAGGTGCACACAGTTTGTAAGTAGGTTCACACAGCTTATGTCTATGCTGTTTGTAGTGGGAGGGGCTCTAAGTTTCCTATTTCAAGGCTAGGGAATTCTTGGTTTGTTTGGATGTCTGTGTGGTTAGTTTGGACAGAGATTTTATTCCTTTGATTTTGTTTTGTCTGTTCTCTTTTTTCTCAGCATGATCACACCCCTCCCCCTGACCCTTGCTTCTTTTCCTGCTTTATTTTACAGTCTCCAAAAAACACCGATCTCTTTCTTATATCCTCATCCTTCAGAAATAACGCTTCTCAGTCTTGTCACTGTGAGCCCCACACACCATCTACCCTTCTCTACTGTCAGTTCTCTGATTTATCAGAAATATTTTTCAGTATTTTCACACATACCTGGGGGAATTTTATATCACTCATGGCCATGTCTTCTCCTAGTCTCTCTTCCTAGGCAGTTTTTCCAAGCCCTCCTCCCCGTCTGTCTGCAAAGTTGAGAGATGGCTCTGCTGAAAATAGGCATTTACTTCTGTACAGGTAATTTGAAGTTAGTGTTGTGTGAATTCTAGTTATGTCTTTTTCTGGTTTTATTTGCTATATTGAGCAAGAGATACTACAAAAAGTGGCCAGTGGGGAGAACATAGTGTCACAAAAGAAAAGGATAAAAAATTTTCAAGAACAATGATCTATGTGGCAAATGCTTCTGGGAGGTTGAGCAAGATAAAGGCAGAAAACTAGCTATTGGTTTAGGATCATCCATAGCTCTGAAGAGTCCTACTGCTGAGCAAAGTGTTAAAAGAAAGAATTGGCCTGGGTCTACAGAGAAAACAGTGTGAGAAAGTGAATACAGTAAATATAGGAAGTATAAAACACTGACTGGAGAAGGCTTATCATAAAAGATCATATAATTTTGTGGTAGTTAAGGCAATATGAGGTCATTTGACTTTAACTTTTAATATAACTGTATGCTTACAAAAAGTGCATGTATCTTAAATATACCTCTTAAATGTAACTCAATAGTCTGCAGATCAAAGAATAGCCATCACCACCTTCCTGGAAGCCCCCAGTGCTGCAGGCAGTCACTAATTATCCCCAAAGGGTGATCTGTATGCTTATGTCTGATACCACAGTGCTCAAACCTTTTGGTAAGTGTTTCTGATATTTTACTATTATAAATTCAATAAAAGTTTTAATTAAATAAAATTATATTCATGTATCAGATCATTTTCATTTTCCAAAAATGAAAAATCTTAATTTTAAAAATAAAAAATAAAGGCTTTTTCACATAAGTAAAGGAAAAGTATTTTGATTAATTTAGTCAAACAATAAGTGTCCGTCATTGGCTTCCTATTGTAAGATATATGCCACTGTGCCATGGTATTAAATGTTAGAATATTATTATTGCATCATTTAATTTTTTTTCTTCATTTGCTTTACTTCTTTAGTCTTAGGAATACTATTCATTTTACATTATTTTTATCTGATTATATTTTCGTCACCTTTTAAATCTCAGCACTTTTGTTGTATGTTCTTTTTTTTTTTTTTTTTTTTTGTCTTTTTTTTGCCATTTCTTGGGCCGCTCCTGCATCATATGAAGGTTCCCAGGCTAGGGATTGAATCGGAGCTGTAGCCATCGGCCTATGCCAGAGCCACAGCAACGCAGGATCCGAGCTGCATCTGCAACCTACTCCACAGCTCACGGCAACACTGGATTCTTAACCCACTGAGCAAGGGCAGGGATCAAACCCACAATCTCATGGTTCCTAGTCAGACTCATTAACCACTGAGCCACGATGGGAACTCCTTGTTGAATGTTCTAATGTATGTTTTCAATGACTCACTTGTCTTGGGTTGCTTTTTTTACATTTTATTTCTTGTGTATTTTAGCAAGTTTTAGTTCTTTTTTATCTTGTTTATTTTCATTACTCTTTAATTTATTTCATATTTTTATTTTTGTTAAATTTATTTTTAGCTTTTCTCAACTTGACTAGTAGAAAATATATTAGCAGCAGTTATTTAAATAACTCACATCCTAGCTTGAACACTTTTATTCAGCACTCAATGGATTTTTGGCTCATTGTAGTCATTTTTGTAGCAAAATATGTAATCAAAGTCCATGGTCTTTGCTTGTGCAATCATGAATTTTATAAGTTGTGCAATAGGTGTCTGTTTAGCAGAAGAGAGAGGTCAAGGTCAGCTGATAATTCTCTTCCAGACAAGTGCCTCCCTTTTTGATTAATTTAGTCAAACAATAAGTGTCCGTGAAATTTGGGGGATTTCTTCGACAGCGCTATATGCTAATTAGGGAGAAGTTGCTAGAGTCAGAATTTTCATTATGTAGTTTCGGAATGAAGACAGTTTCTTCTTTGTGGGATCAGATAGCAAACACAAAAATCGCCCTAAAAGTCAGTGTGATTTTATTTGATATTTCAGAGCAAAAAGAATTCTTGCCTCATTTTGTACTTTACTCTCAGCTGCCCTAAAAGAAGAATAGACTTCTTAGAGAGAACTTTTTCTTTAAACTACACTTCTGTCTTTGCTAAGTTAGGCAAAAAGTATGCAGGATATAGGTCTCAGTGACCTAGCACTGATAACCAGCCATATTATCATCTTGTTCCAGGTCCCGCTCTAAGGGAAATTGCTTTCCTTCAGTTCACTCTGCCCAGCTTCCTCCCTTAATTATTTTATGAATTAGTTTAAGAAATATGGTTTTATCCACACAGTTGATAAGAAAGAATGATATCATGTAGGAAAAAAATCATGGAAATAGAAGACTACAAGTAACAAACTATTCAGTAGAGCTGTTCATGGAATTGGAAGGGTTTTAGAGCATTTTAACAAATTTGCCCTACTGATTTTTTTTATATTTAGATTTCCTAATCAGATAGTTTTTTATGGAAGCATGTAACATAAAAGTAATAGTCATTTTTAGTGTTATAATTATTTCCCTAATGTTTTGAAAAATCACAAATGTCTTTTCAGAATTCTCTATTAACTGACTGAAAACTCTTATCAAATGACCCCTTTTAAAAAATTTATTATGATTAATTTACAATAGTCTGTCAATTTCTGTTGTACAGCAAAGTGACCCAGTCATACGTAGATATGCATTCTTTTTCTCACATTATTATCACGTTGATTAGATATATAGTTCCCTGTGCTATAGAGCAAGATCTTATTGCCTGTCCACTCCAAATTCGAGTTTTCATCTGCTAACCCCAGACTCCTAATCCATCCCACTCCCTCCCTCTAACCCCTGGCAAACACAAGTCTCTTCTACACGTCCATGATCTTTTCTGTTTTGTAGATAGATCATTTGTGTCATCTTTTAGACTCCACATGTAAGTGATATCATATGGTGTCTGTCTTTCTCTTTCTGACTTACTTCACTCAGTATGAGAGTCTCTAGTTCCATCCGTGTTGCTGCAAATGGCATTATTTTGTCCTTTTTAATGGCTGACTAGTATTCCATGGTATAGTACCACATCTTCCTAATCCATTCATCTATTGTTAGGCATTTAGGTTGTTTCCATGTCTTGGCTATTGTGAATAGTGCTGTGATGAACATACAGGTGTATGTATCTTTTTCAATGAAATTGTTATCTGGATATATGCCTACGAGTGTGATTGCTGGGTCATATGGTAGTTCTATATTTAGTTTTCTGAGGCATTTCCATACTGTTTTCCATAGTGGTTGTACCAATTTACATTCCCACCAACAGTGTAGGAGGGTTCCCTTTTCTCCACATCCTCTATAGCATTTGTTATTTGATGACTTGTTAATGATGCCCACTCTAACTGGTGTGAGGTGATACCTCATTGTACTTTTGATTTGCATTTCTCTAATAATTAGTGATGTTGAGCATTTTTTATGTGCCTGCTGGCCATCTGTATATCTTCTTTAGTGAAATGTCTATTTACATCTTCTGTTGATTGGTTTATTTGTTTTTTTGTTGTTGTTGTTTTGTTGAGTTGTATGAGTTGTTTGTATATTGGAGATTAAACCTTTGTCACTTTAGTCATTTGCAAAAATTCTCTCCCATTCTGTGGGTTGTCTTTTTGTTTTTTTAATGGTTTCCTTTGCTGTGCAGGAATTTTGAGTTTAATTAGGTCCCATTGGTTTATTTGTGTCTTTATTGTCTTTATTCTAGGAAATGGATCAAACAAGATGTTGCTGTGATTTATGTCAAAGAGCATTCTGCCTATGTTTTCCTCTAGGAGTTTTATAGTGTCTGGCCTTATATTTAGGTCTTTAACCCATTTTGAGTTTATTTTTGTGTATGGTGTTAGACAATGTTCTAATTTCATTCTCTTAAAGCAGTTGTCCAGTTTTCCCAGCACCATTTATTGAAAAGACTATCTTCCCTCCACTGTATGTTCCTGTTTCCTTTGTCATAGATTAATTGACCATAGGTATTTGGGTTTATACCTGGGCTTTCTATTCTGTTCCATTGATCTATATTTCTGTTTTTGTGCCAGTACCATACTGTTTTGATGACCGTAGCTTTGTAGTAGACTCTGAAGTCAGGGAGCCTGATTCCTTCAGTTCCATTTTTTTCTTTTCAATATTGCTTTGGCTATTTGAGGTCTTTTGTATTTCCATACAAATTTTAAAATATTTTGTTCTAGTTCTGTAAAGAATGTCATTGGTAATTTGAGAGGGATTGCATTGAATCTGTAGATTGCCTTAGACAGTATTGTCATTTTGACTGTATCGATTCTTCCAATCCAAGAGCATGTTATGTTTTTCCATCTATTTGTGTCTTATTTGATTTCTTTCATCAGCGTCTTATAGTTTTCAGAGTACAGGCCTTTGTCTCTTTAGGTAGGTTTATTCCTGGGTGTTTTATTTTTTTGATGCACTGGTAAATGGGATTGTTTCCCTAATTTCTCTTTCTGATCTTTCATTGCTGTATATAGAAATGCAATCAATTTCTTCGAGATCAATGAAACCAAAATTTGGTTTTTGAAAAGACCAAAAAAATTGATAAACTATTAGCCAGACTCATAAAGAAAAAAAGGGAGAGGGTTCATATCAATAAAATTAGAAATGAAAAAGAAGTTACAACTGACGGTGCAGAAATACAAAGTATCATGACAGACTACTATGAGCAACTGTATGCTAATAAAATGGACAACCTAGAAGAAATGGACAGATTGTTACAAAGGTACAACTTACCAAGACTGAACCAGGAAGAAATAGAAAATACGAGTGGACCAACCACAAGTACTGAAATTGAAAATGCGATTTAAAAACTTCCAAAAAACAAAAGTCCAGTACCTGATGGCATAACAACTGAGTTCTACCAAACATTCAGAGAAGAGTTAACACCTCTTCTGAAACTTTTCCCGAAAATTGCAGAGGAAGGAACACTCCCAAGCTCGTTCTATGAGGCCACCATTATTCTGATACCAAAACCACACACACACACACACACACACACACAAAGTGAAAATTACAGGCCAGTATCACTGATGAACATAGATGCAAAAATCCTCTTAAAGTCCAATCTGTAACTATCATAGTGTCATTCCATTCCATCATGCCATGATGCTCAAAGGAATCTCAGTCCAGTGTAGATTCAATAGGAAGGGAAAACAAATCCACCCTCTCAAGGAGAGAAAGGTTAAAAAATCTGCAGATGGTGTTACTTTGCTACCATCTTTCCTGCAGCCAAATATTATTTACAGTTCTCCAAAATGCAGAATGCTTTCACTCCTTGCAAGTTGTCCAAAGTCATCATCTCAAAGTCCAGAACCTTATTATGTGTATCAGGACCAGGTTTGGCTGTGGTGCCTCAAGAGTACTGTTCTTTTGATCTGAAAATCTGTGTGCTAAAGAGACAAGTAATCTGCACACCTACAGACTCAATATATAATATGAGAGAGGGCCCCACAAAAGACACCTGCCTTCAACATGGGGGAAATCTGTAGGCACATAACTCAAACTCTACACCTGGACAGGTACATGTCGCCAATTTCTTGATCAGGGCTCTGTCCTAATATCCAGGAAATAGTCTCAGTGGTATTTGGATCCACCCTCCATGAATTTGGGTCCTTGTTCCTTTTCCATAAGAAATGCACAAGGCTTGCAACTGTGTACTCCTCTCAGCCAACTTATGGTCCATAAACAGGAAACCAAACACCAAAGTTTTCTTTTGTTTCATTATGTTCATTTTAATTAACAGTCTTTCAGCCTGTGCAAATACCCTAAAACTTTGTAGCTGTATAATACATCAGATTTATAGCTTGTCTCATTAGATAAAAGCCACACTCACATTACTGCCCAAGTGACCACTTATCTGCCTTGGGCAACCTGTGAGGTTTTGGAAAAAAATTTTTTTTTAATTATTAAAATTATTTTTTTATAATGATTTTTGTTTGTTCTATTATAATTAGTTTATAGTGTTGTGTGAATTTTCTACTATACAGCAAAGTGACCAAGTCACACATACATTCTTTTTCTCACATTATCCACCATCATGCCTCATCACAAGTGACTAGATATAGTCCCCAGTGCTATACAGCAGGATCTCATTGCTTATCCATTCCAAATTCTTAAAAATGCTCTTTGCTGACAAAGATGATCTGTGAGGCACACCTTTGTATCTTTATGAAGGATTAAGGAAGCAGTCTTACAGCCTTGTTCTGACTTCAGCCTTTCCCAGACACCTAGTCTTACTGCCTTGGGTGTGACTTTTGCCCTATCTTTTGCCATTTCCTAGAGAATATTTTCCTGGCTAGTAAGACTGTGCTGGGTACTCTACATGTTTTCTAAATTCTGCTTAAAAAGTGAGCTTCTGCTTCTCTCTTTATATTTTACAATAGACTAGACTATTATATCATAGCTAGAATAATCAACATTTCAGCATTTTGCCTGGAAATAGCCTTAGGTAGATTAGTGAGTTTATTCATTAGGTACATTTTTTATCTTCTATATTCCTGCAGGTCATAAGTGTTGCCAAACTTTCGGGTGCTATGTAACTATGCTTCCCTCTCTTCAATAAAGTTCTAATTGTCTTTCCAGTATTCATAGACTACTTTCCCAAGACTCCTCCACCTTTCACTAACAGTCTCCTTAAGGCCATTCCAGCTTCTTCCTGCTTAGCCCCAATACCACTGGTTTCAGATTTTCTGTATGGCAGCACCTCACTCCTGGCAGCAAATACTGTTCCAGTCATCTATTCCTCTGTAGCAAAGTACCCAAATTTAGTGGCCAGAAACAACAACCATTTACTGATTCCTCACAATTTTCTGGATCAGGGATTTGGGTTCATCTCAGGTAGGTGATTCTTCTGCTTTATGGGGCATCAGCTGAGATCACTCAGTGGCAAATACCTTGGTGGGGAAGCTTATCTGCAGGGTCCAAGTCAGCTTTGCTCACTTGCCTGGCACCTGGGAGGGGTTGCTGGGAATATTGGGCTTACTTGGGCCCCTATTCCTAGTCAGGTAGACTCAGAGGCTCCCCATATAGTTTTTTGTCTACTTGTTTGTTTATTAAAGTATAGTTGATATACAGTGTTGTGTCATTATCTACTCTATAGCAAAGTGAGCCAGTCATGTGTATATATATACACACATTTTTTTCCTCATACTATCTTGCATCATGTTTTATCCCAAGAAATTGGATATAGTCCCCTGTGCTGTACAGTAGGACCTCATTGCTTATCCATCCTAAATGTAATAGTTTGCATCTACTAACGTCAGACTCCCAGTCCATCCCACTCCCTACCCTTTGGCAACTGCTAGTCTGTTCTCTGTGTCTGTGAGTCTGCTTTGGTTTTGTAGCTAGGTTCATTTGTGCCATGTGTTAAGCCTGCACACACAGCATAGGGACGTTCCTAGGTCAGGGACTGAATCTGAGCTGCAGCTGTGACCTCCTCTACAGTTGCAGCCATGCCAGATCCTTTAACCCACTGTACCGGGCCAAGAACTGAATCCACAGGTCTGCAGTGACCCCAGCCACTGCAGTCAGACTCTTAATCCACTGTGCCACAGTGGGAACCACCCCCCCACCACAGTTTTTATAGCACGGTAGTCAGATTTCTTAATATTGTGGTTTAGGAACCTAAGGCAAAAGGTATAAATAGCCAGTTATCTTAAAGGATTTGGCCCAACCTGATGTGGCATAACTTCCACTTTGCCTTATTGGTCCAACAGTTACAGGTCAGCCCAGATTCAACAAGACAGGAAATAGAACCCACCTCTTGATGGAAGAAATGTTAAAGAATTTATAGCCTCTGATATTATTCTTCCCTGAGGTCACACTCTGAATAGACAAGTGAATCCCCAAAAGGCTTGTACTGCAACATCCTGGCAGCCTCGATTTTAAAAATGTGTGCATCCAGTAGATAAGCATTTTGATATATAATGCTTCATTCTGTCACATGCCCTCTGTCCTCCATCGTCTCAGGTAAAACCCATTCTTTGTTTTCCTTTTCCCACTTTACCCCAGACACCCTAAGAAAATCTACCTGCTGTCTCTCCTTTTTTTCCTATCCAACTGTCTCTCCCTCATTTCTCCCCCTTTCTTCCTTTTTTATCTATATGCTAAACAAAATATTCTGCTTCATACACGACAGTGTGTCCTCATTGCTTTTAGTGAGGGGATTCCACCTCCATCCCAAACAGCTTTCCCTTTGCTCTCTAAATTCCTGCCACACCCTTTTCACTTTGCAGGCCCCTTTCTGCCTAAAACACGTGCATTTGAAACAATCTTCTGTTGTGAAACGATCTCTTCATTGTATCTTTTCTAGTAGATTATAAACAGAACTTCATATTTTTTATTGTGATTCTGTTCCAGCTCAGGGTCTGATACATATTTGCTCAGTAAATAAATGGAAAGAGGAATACTGTCAAAGTTTAGTGAAAATTGGTAGTAAGGATATGCTTATCCACAGGGGAAAATTCAAAAGTGTTAATGAAATTACAGAGGGTACACAGTGTTACACCAAGTACCAAAGCCTAAGAAAATGACCAGAAATTGTTTGCAGTATTTCTCCATGATGTCCTTCTACCTACTTCAGTTCCAATATTCAAGATGAAAAAATGGAACACGAGGCATCTATTTCCCATTCCTTCATTTCTTTTCATTGTTAAGGTCAAAGCAGTATTGCATTTATTCATTGGGCTAAATATCTTTTGGAGTCTAAACAGGAAAATTAATCAATGTTTTTAATCAAGAAAAATGCATTCTCATTTCCCAAAGCATGAAAAATTGAGGCACGACCAAGCTAAATAGAGGACTGCCTAAATAATCTACAAGTATAGAAAAATAAATAGGTTCTGTGCCATTTAAAAGTAGCATGGTACAACCCTTGAGGGCCATGTATAGCTTTAGTTTCTTTTACAATATGAATGCAAGTACAGCATTTAGGAAGGTTTCTAACCTTTTCTCCTGTTTATTGATTATAAAGACAGTAAATAAATGTATTTTTGAAAGACTTTCTTCATTCCCAGTGTGTGTTTTAAGTGCTACATTCAAAACTGTACGTTTTCCCAAAAAAATTGCAGTGTCACAACAAGTAGTTTGCAATCAGTGAAATTTGGTAAATATCTTCTAAGGCAGCAGTATTGGTTTAGTACACTATAAATGCTTATCATCACCTCTGGAATATTTTATGTTTGCTTTCTGCACATACTGATAAGATTTAATTTTTCTCAACACAGATCATTGATTTTAAAGCACAAATCATAGAATGCCAGCCCTGTAAAGGACCTTGAGATGTCATCTATTCCATAGCCTTGCCTTCATATGGGTCCACCCTAGCCCACACTGGATAATGTTCATTGACTCTACTTTTAAAGACCTGTGAAGGAAGAGGGTCCTTCAGTTTTCCTCTGTAGCACATTTCAGTGTTTAATAACCCATAAGGCTTTCAGGAAATTCTTCCTTATATCCATCCTAAATTGCCAATGGCACATGGATTTAGAATTCAGTCTTAAGTAACGGGAATAAATTACCTATGCTATGGAAACGGACATTCACTCTGAATTTGAAAAAGTATTGTCTGTGTGAAATAAACTGAAAATATTACTTCTCAGGGATGGGAGCAAGTGATTTTCAATCAAATGCCCCCAACTCCGTGGAGTTTTTGTGCTGAAGTAAGCTGGGCAATTGTTATCAAATTGACTTGGCAAAGCTCTTCAGGACACTCTGGAGCAGTAGAAGCACCAAGGCCAAAGCAGAAAGCGAAAGATGAACCATGACAAAGAGTCAGATAGATTATGGTCAGGCTGTATGGGTGATAGGCTATGTACACAGACAGGCATTCCAAATTGATCTCAGTAAACATACTGTATCTGAGCAGATGGTGATGGGCTGAGCCTGAGTTCCTGTGCATATTGGTGTCTGTGAGCAAGAGGGGACATTGCCAAAGAGACCTTCTTTTCAGAAAGTTTTTTTTTTTAATCATAATGCCACTCTATTATCTGCAGTGATACAACTTGGGTATTCCCAGGTAAAGATCTTCCTCTTTGCTTGTCCTCTAAATTCTTTTGCTCAGTGTTTGACCTTCACATTTTTGCTAGGTTCTGATGGTGGAAGGTCAAGAGTTTATGTAAACAGGCAGCACTCTTTATGGACTGAAGAAGATGGTGGTTAAAAAGTAAGCTCCTGGAGCTGACTAAGCATGGATCAGAATCCTTATCATTTATGTAACTTTGAATACATTAGTTAATCTCTTTTAAAGCTAGATTTTTTTTAAACAGTAAAATAAAAATAACCATGCCTACATCACAAGTTTGCTTGAGGGCTGTGACATAATTCATGAGAAAAGTTTAGTACTTTTAGCTGTTATCACTCAGTTAATAAATGCAAGCATGCACATGCTAACATTAAAATAAATTCATTTATTTTTGACTCAGCAAACATTTGTCTATTATGTACATGAATATAAAACCCTGGTTCAGACCCTTTGGTGAAATCAAGAGTGAATTAAATTTCCTAGTTTCAGTCATAGAGTGAGGCCTATCAAGTATGATGTCTATACTCAGTAAATATTTTTCAGTCAATACTTATCTTAAAAAATTAGTTCAGCTCTCCACCTAAATGGATGGAGACACAAAATCTTATTCCATCCTCCATTTAAACATCTCTACATCTTTGTTGCAGAAGAGTAATAGAATCATCAATCTTTAGTGAGGAGGGTTTCACTCTTCAAGTATGCTCCTTTCACCCATATTCAAGACTGTGACCCTTCCTAGCAGCTTCTCGACTGATTCTCCCTCTTCTCTGTTTGCAGCTTCTTCCCTCTATTGGCTTCTTCTATGCAGCTCACATCTTTAGCACTGAATGGATAAAATTCTTCATTACGTTCTTTCCCACCTCAAATGTGCTGCTTAAAAAAAAAAAGTAGTCTGTGATATTTCTGGATTTTGGTCCGGTAGGTAAGGAGCTCAGAAGTCACTACTCTGTTTTAAAAACGGAAAAAACTGAGCAACTCTTCTTAAATCCAGAAGAAAAGTGAAGTTGCAGGACAAATTGATATCCTACATGAAATGGACCCATTCTTTGAAAGACAGTCTTCCAAAACTCACATATGGAGAAACAGACAATCTTAACATATCTGTATCTATTAAGGAAATTTGGATCGATAATCAGTGACCTTCTGAAACAGAAAGCACCAGGTCCAGATAAGTTCACTGGTGAATTCCAGCAAACATTTAAGAAAAGAAATTATTCTATGTCCCATCCCAAAAGGGAGAAAATGTAAAGAATAAAGAAGCCACTGTTCCAAAGCATTTTTAAATCCAATTTTGAGATAGAACTCCATCAGTTTCCAGGCCTAAGAATAATTCACTATAATTCTTGGCTCTTTCTACTTGTCTCATGGCTCAACTCTCCAGGACTGAGGTTTTTCCTCTGGGTGCCTGCATGTGTCTTCTAAGTTATTCTTTCTTTCAATGAAGATGGACTTACATTTGTAATGAGTAGTTTTTGTATGTAGAATTCAACAGCTTTCTTTAATTTCATTCTCTCTGTCCCTTTCAGTGCAAGTTGGGAGTGTTTTTGCTGATATAATATTTGCAAAAACCTTGTGGGTTTCCCACATATGTCACAGGTATTCAATCCACTAGACAAAGGCTCATTCAGAGGTCTTTTCTGGTTAATCTTAGCTCTATTTTTGGTTTCTGATGACGTGGCTGAGTGAGTTTATGACTCATATGTCTAATGTCTTAAAAAAGTTCTTTGTGGAGTTCCCGTCGTGGCACAGTGGTTAACGATTCCGACTAGGAACCACGAGGTTGCGGGTTCGATCCCTGGCCTTGCTCAATAGGTTAAGGACCCGGCGTTGCTGTGAGCTGTGGTGTAGTTTGCAGATGCGGCTTGGATCCCACGTTGCTGTGGCTCTGGCGTAGGCCAGTGGCTACAGCTCTGATTCGACCCCTAGCCTGGGAACCTCCATATGCCGCAGGAAGCGGCCCTAGAAAAGGCAAAAAGATGAAAACAAAACAAACAAACAAAAAAGAGTTCTTTGTCTGACTGAATACTTGGACCTTTTGATTCTTCTCAGGAACTGGTAAAAGGTTGTCGAGACATACCCTTGGCTTTTCCTCCAGAGGATTCTTTCCTAACAGGGAATTTCCTAATTTTAGCATCTTTTTGCAATCTGAGGAGGCTAGGACTTTTCCAAATCATCAAATCCTGGTTACTTTTTGCTTAATACTTCTGTTCTCAATTTATCTCTTTCCTCTCAAATTTGACTATAATCAACATGAAAAAACCAGGCCCTACTTTCAAAACTTTGCTCAGATAAATGTCTAACTTCATCACTTACACATTCTACTTCCCATATGACACAATTCAGTTAAAATTTCTGCTACTGTATAGCAAGAATCTCCCTTTTTTTTCCCCTCCAATTTCCAGTAATACATTCCTCCTTTCCTCTGAATTCTCACCTGGAGCACCTTTAATGTTCTGATTTCTACCAAAATTCTGTTCATAATGTTTTAGAAAAGTGCTTGTTATAGCAGCAGTCTACTTCTAGTACCAAAATATGTATTAGTTTCCTTTGGATGCCATAACAAATCACCACAAACTTAGTAGTTTAAAACTGTACATATTTATTCTTTTACATTTGTGAAAGTCAGAGGATCAAAATTAATTTTACTGGACTAATTTCAAGGAATCATCAGATAGTCCTTCTGCAGATTTTAGGGGAGAATCACCTCCTTGCTCCTTCCAGCTTTCAGAAGCTGTGGCAATCCTTTGCCCCTGGGCAATTTAATCTAGTTTCTGCTTCCATTATCATATTGTCTTATGTTTGCTAAATCAGTCCGGTGTTAGTGTATGTGCTTTTACCTTGATTGCTCTTTGCTGGAAAACTCATGCAAAAGCAACTGAAAGCCACTGGAGAAATAAGAAAAGAAGTAAAGAGAAAAACCTTTGAGTTATTCTTCTTTATAAGTTTCATTGCTATTCTTCTCTCAGAGTTCAGGTCATTAAAGAAGTGGTGTTAAAAATGCCAAGTTTTGGAGTTCCCATCATGGCTCAGGGGTTAACGAACCCAACTAGCATCTGTGAGGATGCGGGTTCAGTCCCTGGCCTCGCTCAGTGGGTTAAGGATCCGGTATTGCTGTGAGCTATGGTTTAGGTAACATATTCACTTGGATCCCTCATTGCTGTGGCTGTGGTATAGGCTAGTGGCTTCAGCTACGATTGGACCCTTGGACTTCGAACCTCCATGTGCCACAAGTATGGCCCTAAAAAGACAAAAAAAAAATTTAATGGAAAACTCCAGAAATAATTCATAAATTTCAAATCGCACACTGTTCAGAGTTGCATAATGAAATCTCACAGCACCAAAACGAAACGAAACAAAACAAAACAACCAAAAAACCCACCAAAGTTTCTAAGGCAAAGTCAGGTAAGCAAGGGTAATGAACTTTGCTACTGAGTTTGTATTATCCTCATATGCAGTTAGTTATCTAAGGTTTTGATGTAAAATATAGATATAGGAAAAACCTCTGTAGGGAATGTCCTACAAACTTAACCCTTTTTAACTTATGAAAAATTATAGTATCGGAATCTTTACTCCATGAACTTAGATGGTGCATGCTTGGCCATTTAAATATTGTGGCCTTAACAATATTTCTTTGAAATGGTGTATTAGGAATAGGCATTAGAAAATTGGAAAGCAAAGTGAAGACTCTTTGTCCGCAAGCTGTGACTAAGAAACATGACTAAATCTGTGGGTGGCGGAGAAATTGGGGAAATGGAGACATTGATTTGATGGAAGGTTCTTCAGATTGTAATGGAGATTACAATAGGATATCTAATAGTCCCAATATTAGATATGTGAGGGGATCAGAATGGAAACATCCGAAAAAGGAAAGTCAAGATCTAGAGAGGTGATAGGAGAATTGGAGACCTTTCTTGCGAGATGACCAACAGCAGTATTATCAAGACAAATTCAGAGAATATAGGCATGAGAATTTTAGAGTTGGAAGAGCAAAAAAATAGCAGGCTACATACGTTTTTTGTGCTAACAGATATGCATTCAGATGAATGTTAGAAGGAGGTGGAGGAGAGAGAGATGAGGAGGAAGAAACGGGGAAGGAGAAGAAGAAAGAGAACAGCAGCAGCAGCAGTGGCAATGACAACAGCAAGGAAGGGTCTGTAACAAGCTGAGCTGGTGCCTTGATTGCAGAGCCCTGGAGACACTGAACACATACCAGCCTCTAAGGCAGCAGACTCAGTAGCACAGCTGACACCATGGCAGAAACTGAGAAGTACAGCTGGTGGCAAGGGCTCTCCCTGGAGGCACATCCTCCAGGTAATGGTAAGCAGTTGAGGAAGCTTAGTCTCAGCTGGAAAGTGTACTAGACCTGTGCATTCCTTCAATCTTTAATAGTTATAACAGTATTATAAGTACAGTTATTATCCTTATTTTATCAATGAGGAAATTGAAGAACAAAGAGATTAGGTAAACTTGCTTAAGCTAGTACATGCCAGAGCTGGGTTTTAAAACAAGGTAATCATATTCAAGAACCCACTCTTTTTTTAGCTTTTAGGGCAGTACCCATGGCATATGGAAGTGCCCAGGCTAGGGCTGGCAGCCTACACACCACAGCCACAGCAATGCCAGATCTGAGCTGCATCTGCAACCTACACCACAGCTTACGGCAACGTTGAATCCTTAACTCACTGAGCAAGGCCAGGGATCTAACCCGCATCCTCAGGGATACTAGTCAAGTTCATTACCACTGGGCCACAATGGGATCTCCAGAGCCCACTCTCTTAAGTGCTATGTTGGACTGCCTCTCTTAGAAAACTAGAATAGGGATTATTTTTTAAATGAAAGTTGTCGGTAGTATCCCTTGGAGTCACTGACCTCTGGCCAACTGAACAGAGTGGGGGCAGATCAATGCATTTTATTTATACGTACAACCATCAGTGCTGAGCAAAGTCAGTGAAAAATATATAACAAAAGGAAACTTAAAAGAGTTGTTTTTAATCTCATAAAAAACAAATGGTGATGTCTCACATTAATTTAGCAATATATGACATCTTATTTAATTTTCACAAACATGCTGGCATCAAAGAGGAATTATTACGCTTGTTTTAGAGATGAAAAATAGAAACTAAGTTTCAGTGATATTGGAATTATTATTTCTATAAAGGGATATTGTTTCTCAAAAGAAATTCTCAACAAGTCTTTTATCAAATCATGTTCCCTTTTAATTATGACTTGTTGAAAATTAACATCTGTTGAAAAAAATTAAGTGTATATAAAATTTCCTACATCCGAGGTAAATGGAATACATACAACTATGAAAGCCACTGAAAAGGGATAACGGAGGACACTCCTTCCCAGGGTCACTCTTCCCAGGCCATCCTCTTGGGGATGTTGTTCTTGGGTCAGTAGAGACTTAGGGTCACAGATCATTGGCCTTCTGTCTGCGTAAACCTCTGATCCATGCAAGTTAAAAATAAAAGGAAGTAGGACTCCTTTGTTCTCCCAACCTCTGCTCATTCTGTCAAAATCCTGAAAGAAATTCCCTATCCTGTGATTGCAGGAGTGATATTCAGAATTGTGAACCAGCAGTATGGCTCCGGCACCCATCCATCACAGAGGCTATCTGTGGAGCTTGTGCCATTGTTGGGTCATGGGAGGTACAGGGAATGTATCAGGGATCCAAGGGATAGATGGGTTGGAGGGAAGAGTCCTTGAATAGCCTGGGAAAGTGGTCACTTTATTAATGGAAAAAACGTTTCAATATTTTAATACCAGCATAAGCCTCCCTGGATGCTCTATAGCTCAATATTAACATTTCTTGGGTCCCTAGAGGGCAGGAACTAAGGTCTAGTTTTCATTAAACACCATAGGTTCACAAGCATTTACATTCTGCAACCCACAAAGCTGTAAGATAAAAATTTTCTCTGTAACTCATTTGGCTGCAAAACCTCGTCTGTCTTGATGTGCGACCATTTGCAAACTTCATTATTCCTAAGTGAATGAGTCATGATATTCACTGCTGACACATTAATGTGTTTGATTATAGGATACTGCTTAGGGTTCCTCTGGGAGTATTTTGTAATAGAAGATGCACGCACTGTTTTACTTTCCTAAAACCTTAAATATTCTGCCTTCAGAAGCACATGTGGTCCCAAGAGTTTGAATAAAGGGCTGTGTTCGGAATACCATCCAGCTTTGTATATGCTCTGGGACAGAGTGGACTTCAACATCAAATTCTACGTTGCTGAATGGATGTGCCTATGTGGCTTTCAAAATTTTACTTTGGAGAGAATAAAGGGTAAAGGGAGTAGAAAAAGCAGTTTCTGCTCAGACTTGCTTTTGTACACCTAGTTCATCTAAAGTCAGGGCCAAAATCCTATCATTGGATTTCTATCACCCCATCGTTTTCTCTGCAAAGGGCAGGACCAGTCTGTCCCATAGGGACATTTTATAAACGCAGATACTAAACAACAAGCCCACATGACTAAGTCAGCACATGCATAATTTCTCCTGGTCATGTGTAGAACCCTATGTGCAGAAATATTCATAATCCTAAAAGGAAGATCAACATCAATTTGGAGAACGATGCATCTCACTTTGCCCAGAAGTGTTTCCAGTGTTCAAAAATACCCTGACAATACATCGTGAATAGCCAGATCACCTTTTATATGCTTAAAGTGTTTAAAGATAAATAAATTGTTAGCCTTTAGAAGTACCGGTAATTATCTCATTGGAATACTGTGAAAGAAATGTCATTAAAGAAAGATGGGAAATCCCACATTTTAAAACAGATTCCTATGCATACTTCTGCAAGATGAATTAGCTTGCACCCACTGGAATCTCCTCAAGTTTTATCAATGAAAGTTTCTCACCAAATCACAATCGTATAACTTGGACAGGAAACAGCATAAAGCCCAGAACAGTGGGATGAAGGGGAGCGGGGCAGAGAAGGTCAACAACCAAAAAGGCTTGGGACCTAGGGCAGTGAGAAAGCAGACTGCAGACGTGAATACTACCTGGAAGAGGTGAAGAATGGATTAGAACACAAGACATAAGCAGGCAAATCAGCTGGAAGACCATTGCAATAAATCAGGTTAGGTAGGATAAAAAACTGAACCAGAGTCGTGATAGTGAGGATGGAAAATATGAGAAGGAAATACAGAATATATTTAAAATTTTTATGTTGCTCTTTCTACGTAGATCTTAGACTCAAGCTAATGGGGTAATAACTCCAGGCAGATGGGCTAAAAGCTGATAGATTTTGCCTCTTTTAGCATATTTCTACCTATTTACAAAGGAAGAAAACAGACAATTACTGAGTAGATGCATGGCAATGGTTAGAAACGTTTTGTGAATGTTTCATGAGGAACTGAAGATGTAGAGCAGTCCTTGCACAATTGTCATGATCTGATGTATTTTACCACTGCTCTCCATCATGTTTATGGGAAGAAGAGTAAGAGAAAGATGGGCAGGCCTGCCCTTGGTGAGGTCCGACCACAGCAGCCGTGAGGTTCCTTTTTTAATCAGAGCATCATTATTCTTCATGATAAACTCAAAGAGTAAGGGAAACTACACTGAAGAAAGGAAACTATGGTTATATGAAGTGCCCTTTTGCTGTGCTGAAAACAAGTAAAAGCTGACATTTCATAGAAATCACTTGCACTATACCACAATCCATCAGACTCTTAAACATTTCTTCGAGGATAAAATTCTAAGGTTATTAATCTATATAAAACCAAGTTTTCCAGCCTTGAGGAAAGCTGAGAAAATTTACAGAGGGAATTTCTACTCTTCTCTGGGCCTGAAGAGAAGAACTGATTCAGATTTTTATCAATACACTTTTAAATAATACAGTGTATATTGTTTTTTTAAAATGAAACACCTCTGGAGTTCCCGTCGTGGCGCAGTGGTTAACGAATCTGACTAGGAACCATGAGGTTGCGTGTTTGGTCCCTGCCCTTGCTCAGTGGGTTAACGATCCGGCTTTGCCCTGAGCTGTGGTGTAGGTTGCAGATGTGGCTCGGATCCCGAGTTGCTGTGGCTCTGGCGTAGGCCGGCGGCTACAGCTCCGGTTGGACCCGTAGCCTGGGAACCTCCATATGCCACGGGAGCGGCCCAAGAAATAGCAAAAAGACAAAAAAACAAAACAAAACAAAACAAAAATGAAACACCTCTTTAATAAGGTTTATTTACTTTTTCCATCTTTGCTGGGAAGCACTTGTGAGAGCTTTTAGGACTTGCATAATTTAATGAAATATCAAGAACTGAGTAAATACTTTATGCATCCACTTAAAGTTTCCCTTATGGTCTGATTATATTGATACTGAAAAGTGTTGCTCCATCACATTTTATAGTGAGTCTTATAAATACACAAATATAGCAGTTTTTACTAGTATTGATGATGAAAAAATAAAAACTGTTGTTTCTTGATGCATATTTTGTTGTCAAAAATGAGTTTGCATATTTGATTATTGGGTGAGTTTATTACTTGCAGCAGTATGGGAGCTAGCTTGTTCTTTGATTTGAAGTGCTTCTCTTTATATCTAGGCATCACTTGCTTTGAGTTTTTTTTTTTTTTTTTTTGTCTTTCTGTCTTTTCTAGGGCCACACACCACACCCAGGGCATGTGGAGGTTCCCAGACTAGGGGTCTAATAGGAGCTGTAGCTGCCGGCCTACACCACAGCCACAGCAACGCCAGATCCGAGCTGCGTCTGCAACCTATACCACAGCTCACAGCAATGCTGGAGCCTTAACCCACTAAGAGAGGCCAGGGATTGAACCCGCAACCTTATAGTTCCTAGTCAGATTCATTATCCACTGAGCCATGACGGGAACTCCTGCTTTGAGTTGTTTTGATTAGGCATCAGTTTTTTACTTTTTATTTTTTGGCTACACCTATTGGATGAAGAAGTTCCTGGGCCAAGGATCAAACCCATACCACAGCAGCAACTCAAGCCTCTGCAATGACAATATCAGATCCTTAACCCACTGCATCAGCAAGGGAACTCCTAGGTATCAGTTTTTATATCAGTAAAATTAAGAACAAACCAGAGTGGTCTTTTTTTCAAGATATGCATATATATTCTGGGCAAATTAATTTTATCCGTCATAATTAAAATACCAATAATATTTATTGCTAAGAATATTTGTGCATTCATTTAGGATATATTTACAAATATGTTTTAAAGAGTAGGGTATTATTTAATTAATTTTTCTGAGGTTGCCCCCAGTAAACTGCCTATGTACTATTACTTAAATCCTCCAGGACAAAGATAATGAAGAAAACCTAAGGATAAAACATTCCAACAGCGATGTCTTTTACAGTTGAAAAATCTGGCATCACAGATCTATATCTATATCTATATCTATGTCTATATATCTATATCTATATCTATATTCTTTTTAGGGCTGCACATGTGGCATATAGGAGTTCCCAGGCTAGGAGTAGAATTGGAGCTAAAACTGCCTGCCTGTGCCACAGCAATGCTAGATCTGAGCTGCATCTGCAACCTACACCGCAGCTCATGGCAACACTGGATCCTTTAACCCACTGAGTGAGGCCAGGGATCAAACCCGCATCCTCGTGAATACTGCTTGGTTCTTAACCTGCTGAGCCACAACGGGAACTCCAAATATATATATTTTTTCTCATAAACTAACAAATGATAGTGGAAACACAGGTAGAATTTTTAGTTATGTTTCTTTTAGTTTAGTTATTCCTCTAAGCCTTCTGATTCATTGATAAAAATATGAACTCAAAATTTCACCATCAATATTGAAACATGAAATTCTGACCACTAGAAAATACTGCTGGAAAAGCCTATCCAGGGAAGAAGTTTTTCACCACTGTACGGCAGAAGATGATCTGTACTCCTTGTTACAGTGCCTATACTCATTTGGAGGTGATGGAGTTTAAATCAGTCATTGAAATGCCTCCTTAATACCTACTCTTAATCTTTTGAGATGAAAGAAACTTCTGAGGTATGTGTATGAACAGATCTGCACTGTAGTTGTTTTAATTTCAACTTAGAGAAATCAGAGATTTGCTGAGCCTTCTCTGATATGTCTTTTCTAGCTCTAATCTTCATCAGCACTAGGATTTCTTTGAAAAACAGAGTAGTAAGTTCAGTGTGCCTACTCATTCTTACTCCTTCAGTAGTTGTTGAACTATTTATATTCTTGTCATATCAGCTCCCCTTATCTAAAAGATATTTATTTGCCTTTACGTATTTGAGGATCCCACTTCATGCTTCCTAAAACATATTAGATTTTTTTAGAACTTAAATATCTGTGTGGGGGGGTTGTCCCTGAATCTTATAATTTTTGGCTTTTTCAAGCAATATTCTCCTTTTGATGTAGGTCTGCCTTTATTCTGGGCTAGTACCAATTCAATTCAATATTTAATTTGTATCTTCTCTAAATCCTGTATTTCGTTAGGCTCTGTTTGAGACCAAACAAGAAGAAAAATCCTAGAATTTCTCACAAGTCTGAATTTGGGGTGTATTCCCTCTGCAGCTTCCTTTCACTCACCTGAGTTCAAAAAACTCCCCCATCTGCATTTTCTCTCCTGCCCCAATCTCAAGCCATGTTACACATTTGCAAGAAGAGTGTCAAAAACTGCACAGGCAACCTAAGCTTACTATTAAACCGTGTACCTCAAATGTCAGATTCAGTAGTCTATTTGCAATGGCTGGAGTCCCACATAGTGCACCAAATATAGATCACCACAAGTGAGAGGTAAGAACTGGAGCAGTGACACCACATACTTCTGTGGTCTTTGAATCCAACCACCATCTCCTTCCAAGGCTAACTAATTACACTTATGTAATTAGCCTCAATCTGTTCTGTCAACTACTCAGTAAACAAATTGTCTTGGATAATGATTCCCCTTTGCCGTTCCCCTTTGGTGGTATAGCTTCTGCTAGAAAAGCTCTCATTATCAGTATTCCTTTTGATTTGGATAGCTTTTCTATTTTCCGAGTCCAGTGCAAGTAATATTCCCCTGACCCCAGCAACCAATCTTTCTGACCTGTTAACGTGGAGTCTAGTCACAGAAATGATCATTTTACCTTGTTCCTGGGATTGCAGCTTCTCTTCCCACTGATCCCCAGAATCCAACTCTTTGAATACTGCACATTGAGCCATCTGCTTATCTCAATGCGGATTAATAACTTTAGATTTTTATTTAATATTAAGAGAAAAATTAGTTTTCCACGCTGAAGTCCAACCCACCAACCAGAGGTAATTCCTGAACTGGGGATGTGAAGGTGGGAGTTCCTTACCTTTCAAATACCGTCTTTGTTTACACATCAGTCTACCCTCCCCCCAAATATCACCTTTTAATAACATCATTCTTCTTCCAGTCACCCACAATTTGAACTTCAAAATCATCTTTGGCTCATCTTATTCCACCCTGTCTTGGAGCTACTTCATTCCCAAGATCAGTTTTTCTATGTCATTTCCACTGCATAGTTATTATCGTGCAGCTCACCTTACACGTCATACATCATTCTTCAATTGTTTGTCTAAACTTCATGTCTCCCGCTCCAATCCATCCAGCATACCACAGCCAACCTTTATTAAGTAATGCTTTGATAATATCAATTCTGTTCGGAAGTTTCCAGTGATTTCATTTTTCCTGACATAATTAAGATTAACCAAGTTTTAGATATTGTGACCTTGCTGATCATGGCCTCACTCTATGTTTTCTATCTTATTTCTTGCTTATTCAATCTCTACTTTTTTTTTTTTTTTTGTCTTTTTTAGGGCCGCTCCCACAGCATGTGGAGGTTCTCATGCCAGGGGTCAAATCAGAGCTGTTGCCGCCAACCTACACCACAGCCACAGCAACATAGGATTCGAGTCATTTCTGCGACCTACACCACCAGCCACGGCAACATCAGATCCTTAATCCACTGAGCGAGGCCAGGGATGGAACCTGTGTCTTCATGGCTGCTAGTCAGATTCGTTTCTGCTGAGCCACAATGGGAACTCCTATACCTTTGTATTCCAGTCAAGCTGTTCTCCTCACTATCCAAGAATATGCTGGGATCATTCTCCTGAGTCTTCAGTCATTGGATTAGTGCGGGTCTCTGCATGAAATGGATGGCAAATTAAGATGGGATGATTTGAGAGACTTAATACGGGAATACTTACAAAACTATGCACAGAGAAAACCACCAACAATAGCAGAATTCACTAGGGCTAGTTTGAGTGGGAATTATTATCATTTCTAGATCAAAAGGGATCAGCAGAAGTGAATGCTGGAAAGTGCAAGGGGAGATTCATGTTGATAGGGTAACTGGAGGGATCCTGGGGGTTGGTGGAGGGTCCCAGAGGCCTGAGGCCGTCCCACAGGGAAGGAGCCCAGAGAATCAATACCCTGGCATTACTTTCCTCCTTTATCTGATCTCCCCACAGGGGCTCCATGTCGCCATGCCCATCAAAATCCTGATGGTGATGATGAAGGAACATGTTGATGCAGCCTAAAAAGGTCAGCAAGTTCTGTGAAGAAGGAATAAGAATGATTAGGCAGCAAAACCAGAAGGTATCCAACATGTTTATTTCATTTTCCTTGTACTTACCTTTACACCTTCCTGCTTCCTACCCACTTTATTTTTATGTTTGATGTTTACATGCAATGAATATACTCTTGCTGGTGTGCAGTTTTAGGAGTTTTGAAAAGTGCATACAAAGAGTTGTGCAGCTCCAATCACAATCGAGATGCAGACCCTTCCATCCCACCCACAGATCCCCTCATGTAGTCCCTCTGCAAACAACTCTCTCCCAGTCTCCTAACCTGGCCACCCATCAGACATCTTCCTTTCTTGTAGTCTTATCTCTTGAAGAGTATCCTATAAATAGAATTGTACAGTATATAACCTTTTAAATATAGTTTCTTTTATTAACCAAAGTCTTTTTGAGATCCATTCCTGTTGTTCTGTGCTTCCATAGTTCATTTGTTTTGAATTGCTGAGAAGAATTTCATTGTATCAATGCACTTTTAAAATATCCATTTACCAGCTGAAGGACATGAGGGGTAGGTCTAGTCTGGGATGGTTATGAATAAGAGGGCTACAGACTTTCATATGCAGGTTTTGTGTGAATCTCCTGGGAGTGCGACTGTGGGTCTTATGGTTAATGATGTTTTAATTTACAGAGTAACTGACATTTTGCATTCCCATGGGAAATGTCCAAGTTTCTCTTGCTTTGAATATTTTCTGGAGCTTGGTATTGTTGTTCATTTGTTCTGCCTTTTTGTATAGTCATTTTAGTATACATAAAGTGGTATTTCATTGTGATTTAAAATTGCAATTCTTGATGACATTATGTTGACTGTCTCTTCATATGCTTATTTGTACTTCACAAATCTTTTTTGTGGAGTTGTCTAAATGTTTGTCTTTTTTTTTTTTTTTTTTTTACTGGATGGCTTGTTTTCCTACCTTTTTTTGTTTTGTTTTGTTTTTGGTTTTTTTTGTCCTCTTAAGGCCTCCCCTGCAGCATATGGAGGTGCCCAGGCTAGGGGTCCAATCAGAGCTCTTGAGGCCGGCCTACACCACAGCCACAGCAACGCCGGATCCAAGCCACATCTTCGACCTATACAACAGCTCATGGCAACGCCAGATCCTTAACCCACTGAGCAAGGCCAGGGATTGAACCAGCAACCTCATGGTTCCTAGTCGGATTCACTTCCGCTGTGCCATGACGGGAACTCCATGTTTTCCTACCTTTTGACATTTATATATTTGTAACATCACATATGTTACTTATAAATGTTTCTTCTATTCTGAAGCTTAACTTTTCTTTTATTTTTTTATTTTTTTATTTTCACACTGTACAGCAAGGGGATCAAGTTATCCTTACATGTATACATTACAATTACATTTTTTTTCCCCACCCTTTGTTCTGTTGCAACATGAGTATCTAGACAAAGTTCTCAATGCTATTCAGCAGGATCTCCTTGTAAATCTATTCTAAGTTGTGTCTGATAAGCCCAAGCTCCCGATCCCTCCCACTCCCTCCCCCTCCCATCAGGCAGCCACAAGTCTCTTCTCCAAGTCCATGATTTTCTTTTCTGAGGAGATGTTCATTTGTGTTGGATATTAGATTCCAGTTATAAGTGATATCATATGATATTTGTCTTTGTCTTTCTGGCTCATTTCACTCAGTATGAGATTCTCTAGTTCCATCCATGTTGCTGCAAATGGCATTATGTCATTCTTTTTTATGGCTGAGTAGTATTCCATTGTGTATATATACCACCTCTTCCGAATCCAATCATCTGTTGATGGACATCTGGGTTGTTTCCATGTCCTGGCTATTGTGAATAGTGCTGCAATGAACATGCAGGTGCATGTGTCTCTTTTAAGTAGAGTTTTGTCGGGATAGATGCCCAAGAGTGGGATTGCGGGGTCATATGGAAGTTCTGTGTATAGATTTCTAAGGTATCTCCAAACTGTTCTCCATAGTGGCTGTACCAGTTTACATTCCCACCAGCAGTGCAGGAGGGTTCCCTTTTCTCCACAGCCCCTCCAGCACTTTTCAATCACAGTAGTGCCTCTTCAAGAGCAGAAGAGCAAAAGTTTATAATATCGAAATATAAAAAAGGAATTAGCCATAAAATAGAAAAAAATTAAATCACAAGAAACAATGTTTTATTATACTGTTTGAAATACTAGAAAAAATGCAATTCATTAAAATTGACTCTGATAGTAGAAGTCAGAACCATTACCAACATAGAAATACGAGATGTAGGTAACAAAAACCACTGGGCCAAGATGGTTTTGAGGAGGAATTTTGACAGACTTTTAAATAGTTGATCATCTGAATGCTACTTAAATTATTTGAGAGTATAGAAAAAGAAGGAAATGTTCTAATTTCATTTTATGATTTGCCTCAAAGTGATGCAGGGAAACAAGTTTATGGAAATATAGATGGAATAAAACTGGTCTTGACTGAGAACTATTAAATTCAGGTAATAGGTGCGTGAGGGTAAGTTGTATTCTGTAGTTCTGGGTTGTCTTCAGTGTTGCAAAATGGTGGTTTTTAGTAAATAAGTCCATATTTTTTGCCATGAATATAAAGCATTTATGAATATAAGTGAAAAATAACAATAACTTTTATGATAGTATAATAAATAAGTTAAAAAGCAGAATCCCACCAATAATAAGAGATTTGAACAAAATATTGGCAAGCTAAGACAAGCAATTGGAATGAAAAATTAATGATAGGTTCAAACATGTAAAAATAGGATAAAGCTGAATGTTCTATTTAAAAATATAAACAATATTCTCTGATCATGATATATTAAACTACAAGTTAAATTTTAAAGAGGTTAGGAAAACTTCACAATTAGAATTTAAAACTTCCTTATAGATAATCTCGATTCAAAGGGAAAAAATAAATCAAAATTGAAGAATTTCTTTTATTTTTTTTTATTATTTATTTATTTAGTCTTTTTGCCATTTCTTGGGCCGCTCCCGCGGCATATGGAGGTTCCCAGGCTAGGGTTCTAATCAGAGCTGCAGCTGCCAGCCTACGCCAGAGCCACAGCAACGCGGGATCCGAGCCGAGTCTGCAACCTACACCACAGCTCACGGCAACGCTGGATCCTTAACCCACTGAGCAAGGGCAGGGACCGAACCCGTAACCTCCTGGTTCCTAGTCGGATTCGTTAACCACTGTGCCACGATGGGAACTCCGAATTTCTTTTAGAAATCATTAAAACTATGCAAAAGAAAATCTATGTAATATAATTAAAACAATATTTAGAGGAAATGCAATTAAAAAAAGAAAGAAAATGGAGTTCACATCGTGGCTCAGTGGTTAACAAACCTGACTAGTGTCCATGAGGATGTGGGTTTGATCCCTGGCCTCGCTCAATGGGTTAAGGATCCAGAGTTGCCGTGAGCTGTGGTGTAGGTCGCAGATGCGGCTCAGATCCTGCGTTGCTGTGGCTCTGGCGTAGGCCGGCAGCTACAGCTCTGATTAGACCCCTAGCTTGGGAACCTCCCTGTGCCATGGGTGCGGCCCTAAAAAAAAAAAAGACAAAAAAGATAGAGGAAAATGATTCTTAATAAAGATAATAAAAGGAGGGAGGAGATCCACTTCTTAAAGCAGGAAAAGGAACAAAATAAATATTGGAAAAACGAATGAAAGAATAAAGATGAAAGTAGACAACACATTAGAAAACAAGAAAACATAACTAACACATAAATACACAAAGTAGTATTTTCAAGTAATCAACCTAATAGGCAAACCAGCAGCTGAGATAATCAAGAAAAATGGAAGGAAACACAAAGTACACAAAACAAAAAATGAAAAGGAAAATAATTTTTGAAATTACAGAAATAAATAAATTCCTGAAAGAAACCTGTACACAATTCTTTGTAAATAAGTTTGGAAACTTAGATTTAAAAAGGTAAATTACCAGGAAAACAAAATTTACCAAAGACAACCCCAGGAAGAAGAGGAAGTTTGAATTTAAGTGTTGTTAGAAGAAATAGAAAACTGTATCAAAGAGCTATACCCTCCAAAAGGACCTTAGTTGTATATTTTCATGGGACCTCTATCAAATCTTCAAAGAAGCAATAATGCTACTGCTCTTTAAACTGTTTCAGAGCTTATAAAATAAGGGAAACTTCCAAATCAATTTCATGAAGGGAATGACAGAGATCCCCAAACCTGACCCTGATTGCAACACTAATTACAGCTACACAAACCACTAGATTACAGATGAATCTCAAAAACTGATGAAAAGTTATAAATAAATCATTAACAAATAGAATCCAACAGGGCCATACAAAAGATGCCTCAGACTAAGTGGAAGGTATTCCAAGAAAATGAAAACAAATCAACATTAGCATCTTCATTAGCAAAGAAACATCTTTTCCATCCTCACTAAAATCATGAACAAGGCAAGAGTGACTGTAATACCTACTGCTTATTGTTATACTGGGGAAATGAGCTAATCCTTCGGACATGATCAATAATTTGAGGCATAACAGTTAAAAGGAAGGAAGAAAATTTTATTCATAGACTTCATAGCAGTATACCTCAAAAACCAAAGGCAATCAGTAAAAAAAATTAATGCAGACAATAAGAGAATCAGTAGTTAAGCAGGCTAGGAATTCCCGTGGTGGCTCAGTGGTTAACGAATCCAACTAGGAACCATGAGGTTGTGGGTTCGATCCCTGGCCTTGCTCAGGGGGTTAAGGATCCGGCATTGCTGTGAGCTGTGGTGTAGGTCGCAGATGTGGCTCGGATCCTGCGTTGCTGTGGCTCTGGTGCAGGCTGGCAGCTATAGCTCTGATTAGATTTCTAGCCTGGGAACCTCCATATGCCGCAGGTGTGGCCTTAAAAGACAAAAAGACCAAAAAAAACAAAAACAAAAACAAAAACAAAAAAACAGGTTATAAAGTTAAAACACAAAACCAACAGACTTTTTTTTTTTTTTTTTTATGAAGTGGTACAGTGGATTAAGGATCTAGCAATGACACTGCAGCAGCTCTGGCCACTGCTGTGGTGTGGGTTCATTCCCTGGCCCAGGAACTTCCACATGCTGTGGGAAGCACCAAAAAAATTAACAGACTGTTTTAGACCAAAAATAACAATAGATACAAATGTTGGCAGAGAAAGCCACCACTTATAGCAACAACACCAACAGCAACAAATATCCAGAAATATTATTGACATATGCAAAATCTAACTGAGGAGAAAACTAAAAGCAGAGAAAATGTTAGGCTTGATCAGGTGGACAGATCTTCTAAGGTTTTAAATGGAGCAACTCAATTAAAAGATGTCAGTACTTTCCAAGTGGTAGATACATGCAATGTGATAATGGAATTCAACAAGTTTAACTTTATTTTCTTGGTCTGAAGCTGTACAAGCTAATTCTAAACTTTTTAAATAAATACATAAATAGATAAACCACGACTGTCCAGAAAATCCTGAAAATCAGAGTAATTGAGTTACAAGAGACTAACAATTTAAATTTTTTAAAAAACATAATAAAAAGTTTCTATAATTAAAAGGGCTCATAAATAGATTGTTATGTTAATAGAACCAAATGGAGTCTGAAATCCAAAAAGATATGTAGAAAACTTTTAAATGATAAAGATGCAATCTCAAGAACAGAAGAAGACCGTGTTTTTAATCATCGTTTTGGAATGCCTAATTAGTCATTTAGAACAAGGAGATTTAGAAATTATACCTCATACAACCCTCTTCAAAAAACTAAAAATGATGGGAGGTCTAAACGTACAAATTAAATCATACAAGTTCTAAGGGAAAATGAGCACCTTATTTTAGACCATGGGAGGGAAGACTGCTTTTCCAACTAAGATTCAAAATCCAAGGAAGAGAAAAATGATTACGTAAGCAACACACAATTTCATTTCTAAGCATCATGCCAAAACAGTACACTGCGAGTGTTGTAAAAAGACCAACAGAAGAAAATACTTGCAGCTAGTATCACAGATAGAGATGTCAATTCTGCAATGTGTTAACAGGTCTAAAACAACTGTGAAAAGAAGCGACTTCCAGAATGGTAGTGTAAGCAGCTCCACAGACCGGCTCACCAGCAACACAACCGTAATGCTGAATGTTAGGACAGGTAAAGTTTCTGGAAATTGTGCTAAGGTTATACAAAAAAGGAAGAAACATATTTTTCAAAAAAAAATTGATTAAATCTTGGTTGGAACGGAGTGTCACTTGACCACGACCTGTTCCCTCCCTTCCCACACACAACTCTGCAGGAAGGAAGCTCTTCTCCCTAGGTGGGTGTGGTGAGAAACCAGGGCTCCCTCTGCTCACAGCCCTTAACCAAGGGCTATGAGGTATTTCTGGGAGGAACAGTGGCTCAGAGATTTTGCTCAGAGGTGGAAGCAGGTCAGAGCCCCAAGGCTTTATCCCCAAAGCTGACTTTCTTTTGAACTGAATATGGGTTTGTTCAGGCTGGAGGTTGCTTTCAATATTGATGGAGATTTTTGTGGAAAGCTATTATGAGGAGGATGGTAGCTCCATGAAAACAGCTGGTGGGCTACCTTACCAAAGAGAAAAAGTCCTCCCAGGGTCAGAACAAAATTCACATATTAACTTCAAAAGATATCCCGCTGTTCTCTTATGGCTCAGCGTTTCAAGGATCCAGCGTTGTCACCGCAGCCACCTGGGTCATTGCGATGGCGTGGGTTTGATCCTGGTCTGGGCATTTCCATGTGCTGTGGCAGTGTCAAAAAAAAAAAAAAAAAAATCTCTGTAGCGGGTATTAGATGTGGAGAAATTTATGCCCCAGGCCATTATTGAAAACAATAGAGTGATTAGTCAGCTATTAGCGCAGCCTAAAAGCTGCAGAGGATAAAATCAGAGGTAGACAGCTTAGCAGATTGATTAGAGATAGAGACATTCAGAGAGAACCGATAATACAGCTGTCATCCTGAGGACAGTGTGCGTGCCCTGGGCTGCAGCCTCCCAGGAGTGTTGAGTGACAGTTATGAAGAAGACGCCAAGAAGATCTCCAGACGCTGGCCCTGGCCTCCTAGCACTGTTGGAGCAAAGCCAACAGGCACCTACACGCAGACTTTTTGGTATGTAAGAAAAACAAATCCTGACTTGAGTATGCTTTTATAAATCAGGCTTCATGCAACTCGCTGCTTTCCAAACTTGGAGATCAAGAGTACCGTGTGCAGGGTTCTGTTTCTCCAAACTTCCTAAGACCCACCTGGTAGGTGCAGTGTTGGTGGAGGGGAGGGTGGGCCTGGAGTTTGTTTAAAAGTTTACCTACCTGGACTCTAGGGCATTCTCACTCCTTGGCCCTGGACAAGGTCTAGAAACCTGAATTAAAAAAAAAAATTATGAGAGTTGATTTACAATGTTGTATCAATTTCTGCTGTACGGCAAAGTGATTCACACACACACATTCCCTTTCTTTTTTTTTTTTTTTTTTTTTTTTTTTTTTTTTTTTTTTTTTTGTTGTTGTTGTTGTTGCTATTTCTTGGGCTGCTCCCGCGGCATACAGAGGTTCCCAGGCTAGGGGTTGAATCGGAGCTGTAGCCACTGGCCTACGCCAGAGCCACAGCAATGCGGGATCCGAGCCGCGTCTGCAACCTACACCACAGCTCACGGCAACGCCGGATCGTTAACCCACTGAGCAGGGGCAGGAACCGAACCCGCAACCTCATGGTTCCTAGTCAGATTCGTTAACCACTGCGCCATGACGGGAACTCCAGAACCCTGGATTTTTAATAAGCATCTCAGAGATTTTTAAGAAAATGGCATATAGGTGTCAGTGTTTAGTTTCAAACATTATAGTTTATATTAGTGTAATTCTTTCTTCTAAACTCTTTAGTTTTCATCAGGTCCATCTGTATTGAGAAAACTGTTACTTTTCTTGGGATGTAGCTATGCCCAGTATTTCAGAAATCACATATATGTGAAAAGATAATGTAAGATAATTTAATTAATGGGTTCATTTTTCTTTTTTTTTAGACAATGGAGGTGCATAAAGTGCCCCCTGCCAAAGTGAGAAAGTTATCTTAAAATGGAAAAACGAGGCAAGCAGCTTTGTATAATCAGTGGGGCACTGCTGAAGAGCCCCTGGCACAGTGTGTTAGTTAACCTAGGGTGTGAGGTGCATGCTTGGAAATAGGACATGCATTCCTAGGCGAAGATTCATGAATGGGTACCTAGTCCTGTGGGCACTGGGAATACAGTCTTCCTTCTTCATTGTCAGGGGACTGCTAGAGCATAGAGGCCACTTGGTCCTAATGCTTATGAAACAATATCTATTAATTACAAAGCCCCTTATGACAGAGAGGTACAGTGCAGCCCTGTGCGGGAAGGAAAGAAAGGACAGCCGAAGGACCGAAGGACCTGTACAGGCCCAAGATGGCATCAGTTAGGCTAACAGCCATACAATTTTAACCATATCTCAAAGGAAACAGACTATAGAAACAAGAGAATTCCTTGTGCTCCATTTCTCAAATGAGCACACTAAGTGGAAAGCTACTCAGCTCAGTAGCATAATAAAGCAACAGTGCCCTAATTGTGGATAACTCGTGGACACACAATAAGGTGTCAGTTCACTCCTTGCCCTTACCTGTGAATCCACTCCTTCCAGTCTGCACTGCCTCTTTTGTCTATTTGAAATTAATAAGAATTAATAAATATTCTTTTACTGTCTTCAACACTAGTTGTTGAATTCTCCAGAACCTTCATGGGCCTGCTGAGGGCGACAAGACATCCCTTACTCTCACAAGCTTGAAGCCCAAGACGCCCATTCATGGAACTGTTGATGTCACTTGCTGCTGGAACACAGCAAGAAATTGCACACAGAGGAGTTCCCTGGTGGCCTAGCAGTTAAGGACTCGATGTTGCCACTACTGTGGCTGGAGTTCGATCACTGGCCCAGGATCTTCTGCGTGTTGCAGGCACAGCCAAAAAAAAAAAAAAAAGCCAAACAAACAAAACAAAACAAAACAAACAAAAAACCACATAGGAAAAAATTTTTTTGGATAAAACATCCATCTAGTTTGAATTCTTCAAGCTCAAGAAAATACAGTTCCGAACTCAAGAACTATTGACTTCTGATTTTTTACATTTTTGGCCACTACATTATGAAATAGGTCACTTTAAATCTATTTTCCTCTATTTAGAATAACAAGGGTAATATCACACATTTCAAAGGCCTGGGTGTGGAATAGCCAGGATTTCAGTAAAAGTACGTTGGAACTGGAAACCACCAAGTGCTAAGTGTTATTTTAACTGCTGCACCTTGGAAAGCATCCATCAGCGGGCCCAGGTGTTGCTCTGGGGGTCTGGATGTTCTGTGAAGGCTAGCCCATCCCATTTTGCTTCTCCACAACTCATTGATCTAAGCTCTTTGACACTGCTTGAACTTCATGTTTCTTAGAGTGCTTAGAGCTCGTAGCTGACTGCTCACTGGGGCTGCCTTGCAGTGCCCCAAAGCAATATTAATGACAGCTTGAACTGGATGTGTAAGGGAATCTGAGAGGTGAAAAATTATAGGCCTATAAGGTACATTCCCTCCAATGCTTCTAATTTGGCTCTGGGGTAGACTTTCTCTAGAAATATGTTATCTGAGCAACTTAGAAATTCCAGTAGCAATAACTCATCTGGCTGTGACTGTGGGTTTTCAGCATCTCCAAGTTTTAAGGTGAAGATTCTGCAGAGCAGTAGAAATCTGAAATCTGGCACATACCCCAGACTCCTGGTGCTATTGGACTCTAAATGATGAATATTCCTTATCCGATATTCAATCCAGCTACACCTCCAGCAAGAGTGAGCATGTTTGTCATCAAGCAGAAAACATGAAAATTTTAGAAACATTTTGTGTGTTTTCGTTTAGCTTCCTCTAAAAGTAGAGCTTGAAAGAGGGTTTAAGGGCAGGTCGTTTATCCAAGAGATGAACTCAAGAAGCAGAGGTGAGGAAGGGAGGGAGACAGAATCACAGAAGGAGGAAGACACTATAGTTTCCATTGCCAAAGGTGATTCATTGAGAACCTCTGAGAAATGAACAGGACGCTTTCCAGAAATGTCTTCATGAAAGTCAAGAGGCTGTAGCCTTATCACTGACATTCATCTCCCATTGGTTGAAGGTCACTGCCAAGGGTGCTCGCTTCATGCTGTACCTACAACTGGCCAATGGAAAGCCACCTCTGAAAGACCTGGAGCATGGAGCATTGACTCAGGCCCTGTGTGTAGAAGGTGCAGCAAGGTGAGTCCGAGCTCAGGGCCCACTGTCCTCTGCAGAGGAAGCCGAAGCTGCCCTGAGCCCAGTGGCATCCGCTACAGTCCAGCCTGTTGAACTCTTCAGACTGTCCCTTTGTGTCCCTCGCTACGTCCACTCTGTCACATTTTCAAGGTGGGGACTGGCTACAATTTTTCTGTCAAAAAGTTTTAGACAGGCAGGTTTAGTAGAACAAGCTGTGGCCCTCCTGTTGCAACTGGTACCCGAAAACGAGTAAACTTTTCATCCCCCCACCCATGTCTCATAGATGTCCCTCACGTCATCCAGCACTGCAGCAGAACTAGGCTGCTCATGGATGGAGAGCTCAGACCTTCATTCTGGAGGGACTGCATTCTTCATTGTCTTGCCCTTTTTGTGGGGATGGTTGTTACAATTGTCTGCCTAGTAATCATCCGGCATAGAAGGACCACAGCACCCAAGTTGCAGCCGTATTCCCTTTTCAGCTCCTGATGGTCATCAGAGCTGATTACACTAAAATGTACAATTCTTCCATGCTGAAACAAAGAATCTAAAATATCCAATAAATTTCTGGGTAAACTGTCCCTTCCCATCCCTTGGTGAAATGTTTCCTGTTGTTTTCTTTCCCTGGACTGCTGATGCTATGGGGTCAGAAACCTATGTAACACACATGCTGCAGGTGTGCCGCTGGAAGCACTGGGGAGTGATGCAACTCCCCTGGCAGCTTGGCTGGATGCAGACGTCCATCAGGCCCCAACCCAGGCCTCAAGATGCCATTATTTCCAACCAGGGCCCTTACTTTAGCAGAGGACACCTCTCCAGACTAAACATCATCTCCCTCGAGCTCTCATCCTTATAATTTAATTCTGGGATGTATGTTTAGCATATTTTGCCATATGTCTGGAGGAGGCATTTAAGCATTTCCATGAGTCTTTCTGGCTGTTACTGTCTGCTCTGCATTGAGGAACCTGCGTCTGACACTCCTTTTTGTTCAAGCCTTCCTAGGCAGTCAGTGAATGCCAGCCAACTCCATAACCTTCGCAGTAACCATCGCCCTGTGCTGCTCCTTTGCTTGAGTGACTGCATGGCCCATGCTGGCCCTTCTTCCCTGCCCCTCACCCCAGCCACCTCACATATGGTGTCATAATTAGGATGCTAAGCATGCCTGGGATTATTGCACTCCCATCAGCAATATGGGAGTTCCTGCTGTGGAGCAATAGGATTGGTAACCTCTTGGGAGCAGGTTCGGTCCCAGGCCCTGCACAGTGGGTTAAGGATCCAGTGTTGCTGCGGCTTAGGTCACCACTGGAGATCTGATCTGATCCCTAGCTTGGGAACTCCATAGCCCATGAGGCAGCAAAAAAAGAAAAAAAAAAAAAAAGGGCTGATGATTCATGATAGACCCAGCTCCGGAACCTCATGCTGGGTACTTTTCTAGGATCACTTCTTACACCAACTGTGTTGGCTTAAGTTCCAATCCAAGGACAGCCTGTGACAAGGATTAGCGCACCCCTATTTTTTTGAGAGGTGATTGTAGGGGAATGAGGAAGCAGAGATATTGAGGAAAGATGAAAAGCCAGTATAAGGGTACGTTATCTAAGCTGCTACTCTGACCAACAGTAGCTCAATTTTGCCATTACTGTTCAGAGCCCAGAGAATGCTCCTAGAATCATCTAATCCCTTTCCCCAACGGAGCTGCAAAATTTCTGTACTTTTAGGCTGCACATAAGCACAGGCTGAAATGAGATACCGCTAACTTAGTCTAGCAAAGATGCAGGTGTTCCATTAGTCAGGTGGGGTGCTGGCAGCACAAAAGCAGGCTGAGCTTCGGTGGAACTGTCCACCACAATTAAAAGTTAAGTCAATTAAAAATAAAATCAGAAGTGCACCAGGTTACTGGGAAGGGAGCATGTGACACGTCTGCTACAATGTGGCGTTAAGAGGGAGTAATCTCCTTGCCTGGCCTGAAGCACACCCTCCCCAAGCCCAACTCGACCTGCTAGTAGCTCTGCCAGATCCCACCCCAGCAATGAGGCATGTGAGCTAGTGCCTGTCGAGCAGCCAGAGGCCCACTGCACCTTCTCCTGCACTTTCACCTCCTGCCCTGCAGATGACGCTGGTCGCATGTAAAAAAAGAAGGCCTGGAAGCTGGTTTTTTTGTTTTTGTATTTTTTTTTTCAACCTGTGACCTCACACTGTATAAAGGGGTCCCTTGTCTTGTTCATAGTGTATGTCACAGGGCATCAAAGTCTAGCCTTTGAATTCCTGAACTTGAATTCCTTCCCCAGAGACAGGACGACGGGGGGAAGGGGGGTTGTGGTTAGCACAGGGCTTGAGGGTGACAGCCTTGGTTTATTTCCTGGCTCAAAACCAATGGTGCATTCTTTGTCAAGTTAAACCAGCTACACATGTTTTGGCTTCCCATCCTGGAAAAGAAGAAATCCTCTCATTCATGGGCTCATCTAAAGGATGACATTTTGGTGTTATGTGTTTATATACGTATAGTATGCACTGTTTTGTACACTGCCTGGTGCCGTGTAAATGTTCTGGAAGTATCCCTGGGCACGGCAGCTGTTAGGCGACTGGGACTTTGCCCAGTCTTCTCCATCCTTCCTGAGCACCCCTCTCTCACACCTCCTCACAGCCGTCCCACTGAAGTGTCCTTGGTAAGCTCAGACAGTCACCGCATGGTGCTCAGAGACCAAATGCAGTCCTATGTGAGACATCACCAGATGCCTCGTGAAAATACAAATGTCTCTGCATTTCACTCCAGAAACCCTATTGAGAAAGGAAATTATTTTTATCTTACATGACTTGCAGTTAGGACATCCATGCTGCACTTTTCAAACGCTAAGGAAACATCTTGCTAAATCACTCTCCTGTCTTCCATAGGTGGAACCTAGTTTGTGGAATCAAAGGCAGACAGCTTTGGATAGATGGCTGTAGATCCAGGCTTAGGCTAGATCAGGCCCTCCAGGAAGTGGCTCCCGGGGAAGGGTTGGAGGTACAGGCGATTTGTTGAGAAAGTGCCCTGAAGCTAAGCAGGGAGGAAACAGGAGGAAGTAAGGGAGCCTTTAGACTGTGCTGCAGGGGTGGCTCCTGGGAGAGAAGCCTGGAAAGGAACGGTGGGGGAGGAGAGCCTCAGACCACCATGTGGTTTTGGGACAGCTTCCACAAGCTGATAGGAAGTCCCCAGGCAAGGGGGAGCCCCACATCTGGCACGTGTGTCCTGCTCTGGCAGCCCTGCCCTGCTCAGTCATTGACTGAGCAGCAGGGGAAGCAGGGCCACAGGCTGGGTACCCCAGGGCCCTGGAGCACCAGCAGGGCTGCGTCCTCTGCGGGAAGTCCTCCTGCTGGGAGGTATTAGGGAGCAACCCTACGGTTCCCTCTTTTCGAGTGGCACTTTCCTATTTTGAATCTTGGAGGATATGTGATTTCTGGCCCAAATGCTCTTGATAGCTTAGAGTAAAATTTGTCCAGGCCAGCAGATTGGACTCATTCAGAGCTAAGTGTGTAAGCCAACACATCTCGATCCCACGCAAAATCCCAATGATCTGAACATGACTTAATCCGCAAGGCCCCTTTGAGTCTGGTGGGAAGAGATGGTTGATCTGCTCTTCACCACTCATCATCTCACCCATGAGTGACATGTGGCTCAGCCCGGCCAGTCGTGCCCTGCCCCAGAGGTGCAGGATTTTAAAGAAACAGGTAGCTAAGTGTGGGGTGTGCTGAGGGCTGATCTTTTCTAAGCACTTGATTGCAGATTTTTTTGCTGCATCATTGAGCTTTGGCATGTAACCAACTCCAGGCATTTCAAGCAATGCCTTTGACTGATCTGGAGCTTTCTGTCTCATTCAGCGAATCGCTCCTTCATTTTTTCACCCCCTGCACGTTTCTTGTTAAGAGATGTTCATGCTAGCTGCAGTTGGCAGGTTGAGTGGAAAGCCTCAGACTGCTCTTTTAACAGAGAGCTTTGTCTCTGTCCTGTGGTTTATCAAACAGCTTCCCTGGCACTGTAATCAGTTTGCCAAGCTCATCTTTTGTCTCTATTGATGAGCATTTGGCTGTAATTTTTTTTTTCCAGGATGGAATCTTTCTCTATCTACAGATCAATTTGGACTTGACGTTTAAAGCTAAGACTTCCTTCTATTTCTGAGCAGTTTTGTTGATATCACTTTCTACACTCTGTCAGTTCCAATGCTATTTAGTATCTTTTCTAATTTAACGTTAAGAGCATTACAGAAAATATAAACAAGCTGGCAGTTTTGAGTCTCTGACACTCCCTGATTTGTCAGTTGCAATTTATCTGGTTTTTCCTTTGGATAACCAAGGAACCAGACAGGTTTTATCTTTTCCACATCCTATCCCATGGCTCCAAATTGAATGCTATGAGTTTCTTCCTCCAGGTGGAATGAGAGAGGCAACTAATTTTCGGTTTTTGATATGAGGATGCACAAGTGACTCTTTGATTTTATATCCCCCAAGTTAGCTGAATGACAGCATTGATCTGATAGGGAGAGCATGTACACAGAGTCTGAGAGTTGCCGTGGACAACTCTTCACTGCTTCCCAGGAGACGAGGTCCAGGTGTCAGAATATCATCCCAGCCTGTAAACAGCCGATGTCTCTGGAAAAAACCTGTTCAGCTCTAAAATGAATCCTTCCTCCTTCAACTGTTATCTGCCTTCCTATTACAATCATTATTTAAAGGTATAATTGCTTCACAAACAGAAGTTCATTATTCCTCACATCAGTTTATGAGGTAGAAAAGGAAATGGGACCTTTAAGGCTTAATCTCTGTAAGGGCTGAGACGGCGGTTTAAAGCCATCACCAGGACCCTTCTACGTCCACCAAAGCCGTTTGATCATTCCACTTAATATTTGTTTTCACCTTTCTTTTTTTATATACTTTCTTATTTTAAATTGGGTACCAATTGTTTGGCCTACGGAGTCAGAGACGTGTACCACTGACAAAAATACTTGGGTAATAAGCCACACATTAGAAAGCATCTTTCATCGCATGTATGTTTTTCTTCTGTTGGTCACTTTATTCTATTTATGTATGGCAAAAAAAATCTAACTTTTTCCTTTTCCTTTGGATACATTTATTTTTTTGTTCTATTGTATGTGCCACCTGTTTTCCCTGGGGACAACGTCTGCTATTTTATATCTTTGTTTCTTGCCTTCCATCAGCGTGGCCACTTAGCATACTGCCACATTTCAGGACAGGAGGAAATGCAAAGGCATTCTTTGTCCCCTCTTTGACCTTGAGGTCTGATATTTAAGGGGGCTTCTTGTGCTGTGTCCCCACATGACAATAAGAATGCTATGAGTGCCTTGGAACCACTTGCAGTTCAATTCCATTAAGTGAAAATTTATGGAAAGTAGTTCCACGGAGTTATAGGGACGCACTTTTATGATTATTATTATTGATTGCAATAGGTTTCAGTCCCACTCTAATCTCGGTATCCGGGGTCCATGCAAGGATGAAGAAAGTACCTGTGACCTTGGACTCGGCTGTTTGTTTTCCCACCATTTGTTCTTGAAGTATGAGCCACAGGAAGTCCGTTTTAACTATATTATATACACTGAAGTGTATTCAGTTTTTCATGTGGTTTTCTTTCCTAAGAGTTATAAGTTTTAGGATTAATTTCCTTTAGATTATATTCTCTATGCACTAAAGTTTAAACTGGAAACAGATTTAAAAAGCAAATTTTGACATCATAGTTACTGGCTCAAAAACTTCAGGGAAAGAGTTTTCAGGCTGGAGGCTTTCATTAAAATATTTTGGAAGAAGATACTAAATAATAAGTGTTTATTTATGGGCATGTAGTCTTTAGTCTTGCTTCCAGTTTGATATAGAATACCGTTTTTAGATCAAAACCAAACAGTGCACTAACATTTGGGGGACCACAAATTTTCTTTGATGTAATCCCTTGCAATAGACCCTGAATTGTAGCAATCAAGAAGTAATCACTGATGTCCTACAATATCCCCAGTGAGGAAAATTAGTGTCAGAGGGCTCTCTTAACTGACACATTAGACTAATGAGAACATGCCAGGGGCCACTCAGGGCTGATCTGCAGTGGTTTCAGGGAATGCAAAGGAGTCCGTGGTAGCAGCAGCACAGTAGAAAATCTGTGTTGGGGAAGTGACAGGACTCTAAACAGAGCCTTCCAGGTCTGCATCTGCTTTGGGGGCAGGTGACAGAGCTGATGAATCCATGGAGTAGGTTCCTACATTGGGTGACCTGTCGGAGTGGAAAGATGGAAAAAGGTATCATAGGTGAGGCTCAGGAAGAAGCCAAATGGAGAACCCCCCTCTACTGTCTCCACTCTCAGTGCTGGTGAAGGTCTGGCACCTGAGACCTGACTGGCATTCCAGGATGAAGTCAGCCCAGTCCGTAGGATTCCATACGTTACTCTTTTGCAGATGGTAACAGAGGGAAAAGGGGGCTGTGAAATCGACAAGGTGAAGGGAGAGCCTGACACCCCCAATCCCTATCTCTTCCAGATAACGTTCCTGTGCCGACTCTCAGCACAAGCTACTGGTAAGTCCTTCCCTCTGGCGAGAACCCTGCATGGCTCTGCCGCTTGCTGTCCTCACTCATTGCACATCACCTTACGTGAAGATGGAGAAGAAGTGGGAGGCCACTAGGAGGTTTTCTACTGGAAAAGGAAATGAGCCGTGGGGTGGGTGGTGCAGAGAAGGATCTGTGACCCTGAAACTAAGGACAGGCCCCTTTGTGCCCTGCTTTCTGACTTGCATGCAACTGTCCATGAGGATGAGTATTGTTTACATATTTAAAAATGTTTTTATATATTATATTGTGATGTTTTGGCATCTTAAAAACCTTCCTGGGAGTTCCTGTCATAGTCATCGCTCGGAGGAAGGGAATCTGACTAGTATTCATGAGGACGAAGGTTTGATCCCTGGCCTTGCTCAGTGGGTTAAGGGTCTGGTCTTGCCATGAGCTGTGGTGTAGGTGGCAGACACAGCTTGGATCCCGCATTGCTGTGGCTGTTGTGTAGGTTGGCAGGTATAGCTCCGATTTGACCCCTGGCCTGGGAACCTCCATATGCCATGGGTGCCGCCCTAAAAAGACAAAACAAACAAACTTTTTGGCTGGGGAGTGGCTGCCCCTCCTGGAGCTAAAGGCCGGCCCAAGGCCTGCCTTTATATGTAAACTAACCAATCCAAAGAGATATTTTTCAATAGTAAATATTAGAGTTCTGCAAGATCCCCTGTTGATTGAATCTACAGATGTGGCGTTGAGGATATTGAAGGAACATCAGTTTTCAAACATCAGTTTAAAGTGCATGACTATAAGTTATATTTGGATTTTCAGTTCTGCAGAGGGTTGGGGCCCCTGACCTCCCTGTTGTTCAAGGGTCAACCATATTCTCATTGGACATGAAGCTTAAGACATTTTATTTCTTCAGATTTTACTCTACTCCTATAGAAAACATTCAACTTAATGAAGAAAAAAATTATTATCATCATCTCTACATAATTTTATTCACTTTATATTATAAATTCTGATCAATGTCTGTATGATTAAAAAGAGGGAAAGAGGGAGAAGGAACCAGGACTTGCCAACTCTATTGCAATGAAAAGTATAAGCAAATACACTCTCCATCACTGAGTGCCTGGTACTGTCAAAGGCAGCTCTTGTTGATCTTGTAATTGTTTAGAACACATAATACATGCAGAAGGTGACTTATTATGATGTGCTTAATGAAAACTGAGTTCCTTGCATTATGATCCCCTCACCTCCACAAATAAGGTGGCCAGTCGTCCTTTAACTCCATCTCTTAGGGAAGTGCTTTGTGGACAGCGTGGACTATGCGAGGTGGCTCTTTGCTTAGTCATGTTGCAAAGAACACAGGATGCGTGTGCCATCTGGATCTAGAGACAGAGCACAGTCTGGCTAAACCATCCTTCATTCAATTCCTTCCCTTTTCATCTGTCTGTAACACAATAAAGGAAATTAAAATCAGTGATTGATTGTGTTTCAGTGCATTATCATCAAGACCGCATACATAAACAGTGCACCAAATGAGAAGCTATTTAATCACATGCTTCTTTTCTGTGTCTCTAACTCAGTATGTCACAGGCCAAATAATTGACATTTATTTTATTCAAAAGAGGAAAGGAAATTCATTTATTCCCTTTGAGTGTTTCTCCTCTGTTAACAGAACATTCTATTTTCCTTGAAGAATTTATATTTAGGAAAATACACAAAAATCTTTATTAAATGGAAATCGTTATCATGTAACCCCTTTGATAGCACTGCTAGCTCAGTGTTTCCCCTTCACTATTTGTTATTAGTTTATTTGAGTTCCTAGAAATCTTAAGTGTGAATTCTGACATTTCAAATAGGCCAGGAAATTAATTTTCTTCATCAGAAAGGGCATAAGATGGCTGTTCCTTTTACTGAACCAGATTATCTTAGTGCATTAGATTTTATTCGGAAATTAGTTTGATACACTTAAAATAGAAAAAAAAGCATCTCAAACCTATTGTTTCCAATTTCCTTCTAAGGATAACCTTATGTCCTAGAATAATTGGCTCATACTAGTGCCTTTTACTTGGTTAATTACTTATGCGGTCATAAAGACATTTGGTATTTCTAAATTTTATTCACCAACAGTGAATAAAAGAAGCTGGTAGGTTTTTGGTTTGTTTGTTCCTTGTTTTTGGCTTTTTTAGGGCTGCACTTGCAGCATGTGGAAGTTCTCAGGCTAGGGGTCAAATCAGACCTGCAGCTGCCGGCCTATGCCACAGCCACATCAATGCAGGATCTGAGCCGTGTCTGCAACCTATACCACAGCTCACGGCAACATTGGATTCTAAACCTACTGAACAAGGCCAAGGATCAAACCAGCATCTTCATGGATACCAGTTGGGTTCATTACCACTGAGCCACAACAGGAATGCCCAAGCTGGTGTTATATAAGTTGGACATACAAAGTGCAGTGCAAATCTGGAGGAAATTTTGAGATTGTTTTTTAAAAGGTGGTCTTTTCTCCCTTCTGTTAAAGTGTTTGTGACTTGATCATAGAAATGGCATTGTTTTATTTAGTTAACAAGTATAGAGAGTGACCAGTTCTAGGGAAGAGAGCTCTCCAGTGTGAATAGTCTCTCTAAGGGGGGTTAGCATTGTTTGTGAGAGACAGTGACGTGCTGATGCAGCACATTTCCCAGGATCCATGTGGACTGTCACGTTTCTAACCATCTAGGCTTATTTACAAAGGGGTCCTGGGAGGAGGCTAGTGTTGTGGATTTTGGTCAGGACTCAAGTATGTTACACTGTCTCAAGTTCTACAAGAGTGCAGAGCTGCTGCCTCAAACTCACAGTTGTACCCTGGGCAAGTTGCCTAGCCTGCCTGAGCTTCAGCTTTCTAATCTGTGGAATCAGGATAAACATGTCCACATCCCAGACGCAGCTTGAGCCCTGTAGTCTTATATTACAGCAAATACTCCTCCAATGCTGCTGGAGGGCCTTCTACCCAGGGCTGAGAATCCCGCTTCGATAGTTCCAACTGATGGGTGAGGGTAATGAATTTCATCAAAATGCCAAATGAAGCTCCCTTATTTGTCCAAGATTTTGTACAATTAGAGAAGGTTAAACAGAGCCACCTGAGTGCAAGGCAATACTTGATTTGTGGATTCACAGATATTTTACTATAAAGTTATTTTATGGAGTGAACTGTCCATGGGTGGATGCTAACACATTTATATCTTGTGCAGGTCTCCACTGAGGTGAGATATACAGTGTTCCAGAAGTGTGTGTGGCTTGAGCCAAAAAGCTGGGATACTTCTGTTAGATAAGCTATTGTGGAAATGCATCTCCTTCGGAGCAAGAATGATATGAAATAGGAGGGTTTAAGCAGCCTTGGTGCTATGGTTTGAATGTTTTTGCCCCCACAGTTCAAATGCTGAAATCCTAGTGCCCAGTGTGAAGGTAGTAGGAGATGAAGCCTTTGGGAAGGGTAGGTCATGACAGCAGAGCCCTCACGAATGGGATCATTTCCTTGTAAAAGAGGCTCCAGAGAGAGCTCTTGCTGCCTCCACCACCGGAGGACTTAGAGAGAAAACAGCTGCCTATGAACCAGGAAATGGGCCTTATAGAGAGAAAACAGCTGCCTATGAACCAGGAAATGGGCCCTTAGCTGCCGTACAGAACCTGCCAGCACCTTGATCATGGATTTCCAGCCTCTAAAACTGTGAGAAATTTGTGTTGCTTATAAGCCACACAGTCTGTGGTATTTTGCTACAGCAGCCCAAACAGACAGCCAAAATCTTTGTGTCTGCCTTCTTTAGACCCTCCTAGGATGAAGACTGGGTATCAGTAAAAGATGTGCCAGGCAATGAGAAGAAACACCAAAACAATCTCTAAAGTCAGTACTTTTCCTCAGCTACAGATATCTGGTCTGTTTGGCATGCATATGTGTTTCTGGAAGGCAAAGCCTGGGTCTGTGTATGAAAAATATTTAAACCTTTAAGACCTATATGAATAAAAGAGATTGTTTTTAATGGTAGAAATCCAGTGGTGTTAATTTCCATAAAGTGCAAATTAGTTAAAAATAATATGTGCTAATGTAGGACAAGGACAAAGAACATAGAGATAATGTAAAAATTAAAAAAGCACCTGGCATCAAATGTGTTAAAATCATTCTTCCAGGGTTTTTTTTGTTTTTTGTTTTTTGGTTTTTTTTGGTCTTTTTAGGACTGCACCTGTGGCATATGGAGTTTCCCAGGCTAGGGGTCCCAGTGGAACTACAGCTGCCAGCCTACACCACAGCCACAGCAACACTGGGTAGGAGCCGCATCTGTGACCTACACCCCAGCTCACAGCAATGCCAGATCTTTAACCTACTCAGCAAGACCAGGGATTGAACCCATGTCCTCATAGATACTAGTCGGGTTCGTTAACCACTGAGCCATGATGGGAACTCCCTAGTTTTTCTTTATTAAAACAAAGGGAATATTTACCATTTTTGCTTCAGATTCTTTTATAAGAAATAAGTCTTACAGGAGTTCCCTTGGTGGCTCAGTGGTAACAAACCTGACTAGTATCCATCCATGAGGATGCAGGTTTGATCCTTGGCTCGGGTCAGTGGGTTAAGGATTCAGCGTTCTGTGAGCTGTGGTGTAGGTCACAGACACAGCTTGGATCCCACCTTGCCATGGCTGTGGTGTAGGCTGGCAGCTGCAGCTCTGATTCTATGACTAGCTTGGGAACTTCCATATGCCGTGGGTGCATGAAAGCAAGCAAGCAAGCAAGCAAGAAAAAGAAAGGAAGGAAGGAAGAAAGTCTTACAAATATACTTAAAATTCCTATTTATCTCATCTCTTACCGGTCTGAAATATTCAGCATATCTGTGATTTTTTTTTGTTGTTGTTGCTAACACACTTTTCTCCATTGGTTTTTTAATGCATCATTAAGCCAAAGCAAGCAATTTTAATTATAATTATATATGTGTTAATATTTGATAGAGTATTATATTTCAAAATAATCTTGGTTAATCCCTTTCCATTGGTTTTTCAATATAACTTTCAAGAACAAAATCTAAGAAAAATACTAGTGGAGTATTCATTGGAGTAACTATACATTTATAGATTGCCATTTTTATGATTCTGTGCCTTCGCATCCATGAACATGGTATAGTCTTATTTTATTTCTTAATTTAGGTATCTATAGATATTTACATTACTCAATAACATTAAGTGAAAGCTCTTACATGTGTTTTCTGGATTAATTTGTAGGTACATTAATGTTTAATGCTATTATAAATGGGCTATTTTAAAAACAATATTTTTAATTAGTTGCTGCTCTTTTGTAACAATGTCATTGATTTTTTTTTACTTTATATCTAAAAATCTTACTGATTTGAATAGTGTTAACTAGAGATTTTCTTTTTTTCTAAGGGTAATTTAAGCATCTCTAAACAATGACAACTTGTATTTTTTCTGTTTCTCATTTTGCAGCATTTCTTTGTCTTGTCTTATTGTGCTGACCAAGAACTCCAGAAAAAATGATAAATGTAAGCTATGTCAGCAAACACCTCTTTTCTTTTCTTAGCTTTTATAGAAAATATTGATCGTTTCAACATCCGATATGATATCATTGATGGTTTTGTTTTAGATAAACAGGTTTAGAAAGTTGTCTTCTATTCCTAAGTTGGTAAAAATCTTAATATAAATGGATATTGGATACTGTCATGTGTTTTTCCTGCATCTTCAGAGACAATCCTATGGTTTCCTTCTTTCAATCTATTAATGTGGTAAGTGACATTAAAAGAATTTCTATTGTTCAGGCATTTTTGCATTACTGTGTAAAACCAATGACATTATTCTGTATTACTGATGAATTTTTAAAATATATGGGCAGCTTAGTTTTCTAATATTTTCAGGAGAATTTTACACATGTACTCTTAAAGAAACTGGCATATCATGTCTATATCATCTACCTATGGGAGGAACTGGCTGGAGGTGATACAGGAGGAGGGGAGAAGTGACTTTTCCTACTTGCCCTAACGCTATCCCCAGGGCAGCTGCAGTACCAATAATGCTGAAAGTAGTGACAACATTGATTTCCACAGCAGTAGCAGCGTGGAGGGATCCCCATGATACAGGCTATGGGGGCAGCAATAGGAATAATTCAGGAGTAATGACAATATTAGCTGCAGCTATAGCAGCTAACATGTGACTCCTCGTGGTGGCAGCTTCAAAAACAGCAGGAACAGCCCAGCTCAAGAAGGGCAGCTTCCTAGGCTCCTGCTTAAAGAAGCTCAACTTGGACATCTGAAGGTCTGAAGTACCTTCCACTGACCCCAGCAACATTTTCACTCCAACTTGGTAGAAGCAGAGATTTCTTGTAGTTATTAATTTTCAAACAACCCTATCTTTTCACCTATTGCTCCACACACCCTCGCAAATGATTTCTCTATGAAATATGATACATATGACTCACTTGTTTTGCTAGCCCATAGAGTGTTTTAATTTTTAAATCACTTGCAATTGTGGAAAAATTGGGAGAGCCCACATAAAATTGCAGTTTTCAGCCTTCTCTTGATCTTTAGAGTGGGCAATGCTGTTTGCGCTTCCTGCAGGGCCACAGAGGTCTGATGCTGAGTAATGACTGTCCCTTTCAACAAGTTCGCCAGGTCCCCCACCTGGACTGCTTCCATTGACCACACCTCCTGCCTGGCCCTGCACACTTGGATGTTCGCCACACCTAATATACATGGTAAACAAGCAGAGCAGAATTTCAGAAATACTGTATCGTTTATTTTCTTCACTTACCAAAGCCAGATGTATTACGAAAAGGACATAAAGATAATTGACTTAAATTTCAGGAGAAATATTTAGAGCCCCCTGTAGCTATTAAATGACAAATCGAATAGACTAATCATATAAATAAAGGTTTTAAAGTTAGTTGTTTAGGACTAGCAGGGTTTTTGTTTTTTGGTTTTGTTTTGCTGGTTATTTTAAGGCTTAAGTAAAAAAGGGAGGTTACTTGCTCTGCATTCTCAATTCTTTGTAGCTTCAGAGTGGAGTTTTTTCCTTCTGTGCATATGAATCCTTTGAAGTCAACCAGAGCTGACTGCAGAGGACTGTTTGTGCAATCCAATCAGGCTAATTTCAATTTCAAGTGCAGGAGGCAGGCCTGCTTTTCACCGCCTCCTTTGTGAAGCTGTGATGGATTGACTACTGTTGAGTTAGTAAGATTTCCAGGAAAGGACAGTACAAATGCTGTCCTAAGCAGCCTGCTAATAAATAGACTTCAAGGCTTGAAATCATCCACATGCTATTTTAAGAGTGGAGTAAAGCTCCACTAAAGCACAGAATACATTTCACTTTGCAGTTTCATCTGAAGAGCTACCGTTATTTACATTCCCACTTGTTTCTAATAGGAATTGCAAGGAAGAAAGTCCTGTGTAAGAGAACACAAACCATAAGAGCAAGAACTGGTAAGAAAAAGTAGAGTTTCACGCTATCTAAACCTATTCTTATTTCCTTTACCCATTAAAAAATACTTTATCAAAATCTGTTTTTCAAAGACTATGGGCAGAATGTAAGCTCCTAACCCATTAAAATGATTTCTAAATGATTGTTATGTGTATATTTGTATGTGTGTTAAGTGTAAAAAAATCAAATCGTCATTTGAAAAGAAGCATGAGCTATATTAAACTTAGGAAAAATTAAAGTGTTTCCTAATGATGTTCTTTAATTTACTTTCTATTGCTTGAATTCTTCCAAAAGAAACACAGACGTATGAAATAATGAACAAAAACAAAGAAAAAGCAAAATCAATTATGAACCGAATCCAACATCAATTTTCAATTAAAATCAAGAGATTTTAAAAAATTGTACTAGTCAATTTAATACCTACTGCTTAGTGCACATTCACCCCAGGACCGGGGAGGTTCCAATGGCTTTATACTAATTTCCTCAATTCTTGTAACACCTCTGTGTTCAAAACCTTCATCATGCTCCTCATTTTACAGAGGATACAGAAATAATGTATGTTTCTCAATGCCGTGGAGCTAATCCCTGGTGAAACAGGATTCTAATTGTCTCTTACTACTAGTTGTTGTCTACTATACTACTAGCACTACTTGTTACGAGGTTTGCAATTATTTCTCTGAGATCTTATTTCTCCTTCCAGACAGTACGCTCTTCAAGGGCTGGGGCAAGATTTCATTGCCCAAAACCAGCTGCAGCACTTGGTTCATTGCAGAGTCTCAAAAAATATTTGATCTAGTATTGCTGTCATTCCATTATTTTTAGGAAAACTCTATTGGGTCAAACTTGAAAGGATGCTCCAACTGGGAGAGAAGAAGAGACTGATGAAGGAAGGCATGGTCTGAAGCGTCACCTGCCGCTGAGAGAGTCTTAAGAGGCAAGCGATGAAGAGAAAGCAGTAGGGTAACATGGTGATCATGGCTCTCACAGCTGCTCAGAAGGGGACTCAAACTCAGACATGTCTGTTAGCAAAGCTGGTCTTCTTTCCCTCAGGTCATATTGTCTCCACCTCAGAAAGGCATGGGAGGAGAGAAAGCCAGATGCACAGTAGCTTTTGGTATTAATATCAAGAAAGAATGGTGGTGAAGTTTGGATGAGTGGCCTGGATCCAGCCTCTAAAGGGCCTTGGATCCCAAAGGAGGACCCGAAGACAGTGTACTATCTAGTTTCCACAGGGAAGATATGATTCAGCCAGGCCCCCTCCGGTGAAGCTTGCATCCCTGGGCTGGGAACTATCTGACAACTTTGGACCAGGGCAAAGAAACCAGGCCTTCTTTAGCCAAACAGTAGAAATAAGACTGTCTTCAGGGGCAGAGCTGCTGGACATCATTAGCCAGGCTTTTGTTCCAGGCATTAAAAAAAAAAATAAGGAACATTAAGACTGAGGCCAGACTTAGGGTTAGAACCTTGCTTGGAATGCCCAGAGCTTTCCTTTTTATTCAAGACCCAAATTAGCATTATCATGTGCTTTTTCGCATGAAGACTAAGCCATCTGCATTTCCTTTTTAAAACTAATGATCTTTATGCTTAAAATGACAAATGATACTGGTATGTTATAGAGTATATGTTGTATTTATCTTTATGGTCACCCTATGACTTGGACTCAATAGTAATGAGAGAAGGAGTTTCTACTGTAGCTCAGTGGTAGCAAACTTGACTAGTAACTATGAGGACATGAATTTTGTGGCCTCGCTCAGCGGGTTAAGGATCCGGCATTGCCCTGAGCTGTGATGTAGGTCACAGGTGCGGCTTGGATCTGTTGTTGCTGTGGGTGTGGTGTAAGCCAGCAGCTGCAGCTCTGATTTGACCCCTAGCCTGGGAACTTCCATATGCCACAGGTATGGCCCTAAAAAGAAAAAAAAAATAGTAATGAGAGGAAAGTTTTTCCTGAATTCCTGTGCGTTAGATCATGTAATAATGAGAAAAAATTTTGCCTGTCTTCTTCAGGCTAAGCTCAGAGGATCTACTCCAACTTTCTGAGGAATAAGTTAAATGTACATAGATCAATAGCAGGATCATATGTTGATTATGATAAGAAGGCTGTGCTTCCTCCTGCGCTGTACTTTTGCAGAGCATAAGGATAAAAACTCTTCCTCTCAGTCTTAGTAACTTAGTTATTTTATATAAAGTGTTTCAATTTCAACGAAGAATGTTATTTCCTAGCATGAGATATAAGCATGTATGAATTTAAAATCAGTCATCTTTATATCTGTTTCTTCAAGGATATATTGAACATAGAATTTGCTAAAAACACCAGTGAGCCCATAAAATATTCAATGGCATCCACATAAAAGGTAATGGCAGACAAACATCTTCTGAAACACTTATATCAGAAATAGGGTCAGCCAGTATCTGAGGAGGTGACAGGCTGATCTGAAAGACTTAATTGTATGGGTAGCTCAAGAAGCCCCAGGCAGAGGGTATGAGCCTGAGACTCTTCTTGCACAGGAGCAAAGGGCAAAAGTTCCTGGTAGCAGATGTTGTTTCACCACATGCATAACTTTGGGGATTAGCATTCTCAATGATTCCCATTTTGGCTCAGCAGAAACTTCTCCTCCCCACCACTGTCCATTTGCCCATTCGTTCAACAATTTTTAAAGGTAGAAACTATGCTAGGGACAGGGAAAGCTCAAAGACTGAGGCAGGACTGCTCTCTGTAACAAACTGCAGGCATCTTGGAGGGTTCTGACCCAATATATCTGTACTTTGGGATTATAACTCTGTATTAGAAATGAAGGTTACTGTCATCTATTTTTTTAAATAATCTCTCTGCCTATTGTGATTTGTGGATATGACAAATTTCTCCATGTTCTTATGACTCTTTCCTCTTCCTTTTCTACCATGATAGAAGGAAATAAGACATAATATTGAAAGAGCTAAATATGTTTCTTCTCCCTACACTTCCCCTGCTCTGCCAAAGACATGGCAGAAGTCAAATTCCTTTTCACTTATTAAACCATACAGCGTATAAGAACAGTTATCATGGAGGCACTTTCTTTTGCACCTATTGAAAACCCTCAATTCATGAACAGCGAACATATCACTGGAGACAGTGTCTGGAGTGATATTAGTATAGCTAAAAATAGGGATAAAAATCACTTAAGAATCCTTTTTAAAAATGGCCAACAATAGCATCCTATATATAGGATAGGATAGATACATATGCAGTAGTAATTATGCTGTTTCCTGTTAACTGTATCTCTTATTGCTAACTATATGCATAACATAATTATTTTACCTTTAAATTATATTACCTACTGATATATTGAGAACAAACTGATCCTCTAAGATTTGGTAATTTGGCCCATTTTAATACTATGTTGAAATAATGAATTCAGATTGAAAGAAGGAAATTACACCAACCTACATCCTATTTAGATTCATATAAGAGTTTTGATGCCCACACGGATGCTAGAAGGGACCAGAAGTTCTCATTTCCAGGCTTCTTCTGCTCCCAAATCCCCCACTGCAGCAGGGTGCATGTTCACTGCCCCTTGAGGACAGCTGAGGGTCTAACTGAAGTCACATCCCTAGCATGTGATTTGGGAAGTGGCGGACAATAAAGTCTTTATAGATGATCATGTCCTATGGGCATGAATGGGAGACTCATGTGTTCAATAGTTTCCAAATATTGCTGATTGAGCACTGTGGGGGCTTTAAAAATACAGGTTTCTAGGCCCCTCACTGGCCCATTATAAAAGAATGAGATTTTACTGCTTAGTTTCTGCTTCAGTAATGCTATGTAACCAACACTGCTAAAACGCTCAGGGGCTTACACTTCTCTCTTGCTCACAGGTGTACAAATTGGTTGTAGCTCAACTGGGCTGGGATTGGGTTCATGTCTGATCCATGCATTCTCATTCCAGAACATATACAAAGGGACAGTAGCCACCTGGAGCCTTCTTGTGGCGAATGGCAGGACCATAAGAGGGATGAAAACAGGTGATGGGCCTCAGAGCCCCTGTTTTGAACTGACTCACTTTTGCAAATGCCCACATTCCATCAGTCAAAAAGCAAGTCAGATGACCAAGTCCAAGGTCAGTGAGCTTGGGATGTATCTCTGCCCAAGGGAGGAGGGAGGAGGAATGGTCACTTGGGGTTGGTACTGAGGAACAAGGTGTAACACATTCTGTAGGAGATTCTTATGAAGTCAGGCCCATGTCTGTTGGAGGATTTCCATTTTGGTGCCACTAGAGAATATAAGAGGAAAAGTGGGCTTCATTCTCTCAGTAGCTCAGCAAGTACCTTTTGTCACTAATACACATTGTCCAAAGATAGAGCATGTAATGGAGCTCATGTAATTTAATAATAGTGGATAATTAAGATGGAAAGGGAACAACAAAAGGGGTACCTTACACAAACTGAGCTTGGGGATGAGAACATCAGGGAAGATTTCCCTGAGGAGGCAACATCTAAGCTCAGCTCCCGTGATGGGTGAATACTCTCTAGACAGGAGAAGTGCATAAAGGGGAGGGAGTATTCTAGTGGAGGGGACTACAGCACAAAATGAGAACTTAGGTGATATTATATCACCTGGCAGAGAGGGCTATGCGTTCTCAAAATTCTGCTTCTTTCTCCTCGTGGTCCCAGAGCTGGGTTACATTTGCCAGCCTTCCTTGAACTTGGGTGTGGCCATGTGGCTGAGTATTAGCCAAAGAACAAGCCCAGAAATGATGTGTTCCTTTCTAGGTCTGGTCCTTAAAAACCTTCCACAAGCAAACCTCCCTTCTCTCCCTCTTTCCCCTTCAATCAGCGGAAAGGGAGGAGGGTGAAGCGACAAGATGGAAGCAGCGGAGTCTCTGGAGGATCATGGGGAATGTCTTCCCCATCAACTAGGAATATTTGTGTGGGGGAGAGGGAAAGTCGTACTGTGTGCAGCCAGTAAGACTTGGGGTTCGTTTGTTATAGCAGCTTAACTTGCCTTCACTCATGGAGTTAACCTGTGTTTTGTTGATGGTAAGCAATGGCTATAGGGCAGAAAAGAGATTAACAGCTACTGACTAGCTGTGATAGTTGCTTGTTCTAGATACCTCTGTGGTTATTTTGACAGCCATGTGAATTAAAAAGATATAATAGCACCTTAGAACTATAAATCTGGGCAAAGCATTAATGTTCACATGATGCTCAGTTGAAAGGGTGGTTCATGCTACAGAAACTGTGCGCCCAAAGCAATCATTTATAGGATGCCTTTATGGCAGAAGAACCATGACAGCTGGTAGCTTTTTTATTTCGAATAGGCTTTGACATGTATTCCCAAAGGTCAAGCTTAACTGTCACTAAGATGGGCCTCTTTCTCCATCTTTCAACCTTGGACATGTCTTTTATCCAGTGGGACTTAAGAGAGAAAACCCAACTCATTAATCAGTGTGTCATCACAGGCCTGGAATTAAACAGTAAAGCAGTAAAACCTCCAGGTTAAAGTCATAGCAAGTGTCACAGGTGTACTTTGTTGCTTCCTTTTCAGAGTATGACACCATCTGGCAGGTGTTCTTCCTGCCAAAAGGAGCAGACAAAAAGGCTCACCTTTCCTTCTCAGAATGAGGGCTCACAGAGAAGGGAGCCCTGACAAACAGAGAAAAAAAGCCCTCGATGGAGGCGTAGGGGACTGATGAGAGATGAACGGGAAGAAACCCTGTCCGAAGCAACTTTGTCTGAATAGAAGAGATGGTAACTTGGTGCTGAAAATAGACTTTGAGCTGCACACAAGCCGAGATTGAGAGTAACCGGCACATAATTAGAATAAGAGTTTTGATGCAAAGGTAAGATTACTTCACTGGAGATCATCCCTGCACAACGTATAGAGAAGCAGGCTTGGCAGAACCCATCAATGCTAGAAGAGAAATACAGATGTGAGCAAAGGGAGAGTGAGTTACTGCAGTCACCTCTTGCCAAGAGTGTCCCTAATCTTGAGCAGGGAGGAGGTGGGAAATTCAAGTTGGCAGCTGCACTGAGTAACATTTTTAGCTTGTAGTATATGGTGATGTTTGGGTGAGCGACATGAACTATATGCCCTTCTGATCCGATACTGTGGGTTAAGTCATTATCCACTCATCTTTCTGTTAGTTTCATAAAATCGATTTAAAGAATCACTAACTTATTTTCATGTATAAAAAATCAGGTTGAAGCCTACTGGTGACTTATTCAACATACCCTTGCCAAGAATGGAACACCAGGAGAGGGTAACTGTGTCTTAGTTTGGGCTTTTATGGAAATAGACCCTTAGATAAAAATTCAAAGGCAAGCAGTATGGGAGATGATCCCTGGAACCCGTGGAAAAGGAGTGTGGATGTGAAACCAGAAGGGGTAGGGCCGATAAGAGGTGGATTATGAAACAAATCCCCCCTCACAGGCCACCAAAGCTGGGGACATCTGGAAATGATGCAGAATAATCACTCTGACTCATTTTCTCTGAGGGTCCAGGCAGCTGAAGCATTTATCTACCAACTGCTAGCAGGTGGGTTTCCAGAGTCGCTCCTGGGAGGGGGTCCTTCTCCAGAAGTGCAGCCTGCCCCACAGGTGAAATACAGGTGCTGCTGGGAGGAACCAGCCCTATGTGCCCAGAAGTGGTCAGAATGAAGGGCTGAGGGTGGGACAGCCAGAGCATCACTGAGAACCCCAGCTGGATGCCATCTTAACAAGGGCCCAGCTTGGATGTGCTGCAGAGGAAAATGACATTTGTGCATTTCCCACTCTTCTGGCATCAGTGAGATGGCTATACCCCTAGGAGCTCTTGGTGGGGCCTCAGGATTGATTTGAACCAAGAATCATATTTCTCTGTCCTTTACTTTTCAATCAAATTATTTTTATATATGACTTATATTCAAACCCGAGTTATATTTACAACTATTCCTGAGTTTCTTGCCACTGTTCAGTGTAAGCATTCCCTGGAAAACATAGCAGCGCACCCTAAAAGGTCTAAGGCCACTGTATAATAAAATGTACTGTCCTGTGTTGTTTCTTTCAGGTGAGGCCGTAGCCTTACTGCAGGCACATGTGGGATCGAGGAGGTACAAAGGGAACTAGACTATCTGGCCTGGAATGTCACTGCCAGGAATGTCAAGACTGCCTCAGACTGTCACAGTGACTTTATAAATGACTACTCCTTTTCTCTATCAATTCCATTTTCTTATTTTCCCACTCAAAAATATAAAGGGAAATTATATGATTGTACTACCTTTAATTTTTTTTTTTAAAAAAACCTCTAGATTTCTTTGAGTATAAATGCATGGGAATGAGCAGCAGCATGTTCATTGTGAATTGACAGCTCGTGTCACTGATTTTAAAAATAAAATGAATGTCTATTTATGCACATTGGTATAATTTGGGGGACTGTATATGCATATTATAATACCATGGATAAATTAAGAAGTTATCATTTATATGTTACTAAAAAAGTTTACTCCACATTAGCCTGAGTGAATGTAATTTGTATCAGGTTTTATGTTTCTTTTCTTTTTATGGCTACACCTGTGGCACATGGAAGTTTCCTGGGCTAGGGGTTTAGTAGGAGTTGCAGCTGCATGCCTGTGCCACAGCCACAGCAACACCAGATCCAGCTGCATCTGCGACCTACACCACAGCTTGTGGCAACGCCAGATCCTTAACCCACTGAGTGAGGCCAGGGATGGAACCTGCATCCTCACAGACACTATGTCTAGTTCTTAACCTGCTGAGTCACAAGGGGAACTCCAGGTTTTCTGTTCAGTACTGCAAATGCCTGCTGTGGCAAGTGTTGTGCATTTTATATGATTGCTTCTTACTTTTAACTATTAATTTTAGAGTAATATTAGACTTACCAAAAAGGCACCAAAGTAAATTTCAGAGATCCTATATACTTTCCGTAATGTTAACATCTTACATAAGTGTCATACAATAATATAGGACCAATTTTGGTACCAGATAGATGTAAGCAAATCTGCAGCCAAAATTCATCATCTTGTCTAGGTATTCTCTCCATGTATGTCCATGTATGGTACTGGAATGAATAAAAACGTTTTAATGTTCTTGGTTTAAAAACAGCAGAATAAAAGAAAAAAAAATCTTTGCTTTACTTTGGAACTCAATGTAATCCAATAGAAAGATAGATAACTAGATAGCTAGCCAGACAGGTAGCTAGCTAGTTAGATAGAGGAATACATACAGATGATGTGTTGGGTGGCATCAGGCTTCACTAAGACTGTATTAATATTTTCTTTTTATTTTCAGTTATGTCACCTTCTCTCTTCCTTTGTTACTGCCAATTGTTGGAGGTCTAGCTAAGCCACATGCAGAGGCACCTAATCTGATCTTCTAGAATCTTGAAGAAAGCAGAGGGCAGGGGAGCAAATCTGGCAGTAAGGAAGTGTTTGTGTCTCTGACCTGAGGGCTCTGATGTAGTAGACGTATAGCAGTGTTGGTTGCACAGAAATCCCCAGTGGTTGGCCAGTGTTCAGCAACAAACCACACAGTGAGAAGGGCTTGGACTCCTGCTGTCAGAAGGGGCGGCTCAAAGTACAAGGCCAGGAAAACTCTACATGCGTATCCTTGCGATACTAATTATGATGACAGGAACCATAAGTTCAATGCTGTTAGACCACTAAAGCGTACGATAGGTAAATTTTTTTTTTTTTTTGTCTTTTTTTGCTGTTTCTTGGGCCGCCCCTGCGACATATGGAGGTTCCCAGGCTAGGGGTCGAATCGGAGCTGTGGCCACCGGCCTACGCCAGAGCCACAGCAACTCGGGATCCGAGCCGCGTCTGCAACCTACACCACAGCTCACGGCAACGCCGGATCGTTAACCCACTGAGCAAGGGCAGGGACCGAACCCGCAACCTCATGGTTCCTAGTCGGATTCGTTAACCACTGCGCCACGACGGGAACTCCCCGATAGGTAAATATTAAACGAGGCTTAACCCAAACTGAAATTTTAAAAGATGGCGCTTGACTATCTCTTGCAAAATTTAAAACTAGTTATTACTAACAGTTCTTGAATCAAAATATACCCAATGTCCTTATTCTTTCTCCTTTTGTAATTCTTACATGCTCCAGGCTTTCCCATGTCCTTAAAATACTCCCACACCACCTTTATTTCTGCCACTTCTCTCACCTTATCTCCTAATAATACAACCCTCTGGGGGTCACTTTTAAATCCTATGATGTAAGCGCATTTAATAGAAAGAAGTTTTTCTCTCCTTAGAGAGTAAGGAAATATTGAGACTATGACTGCCTTCTCTCTTCATGCCCACAGCATTCTGGCACGTTCATTGCTATGGCTAATGAGTGAATCAGTTCTAACTAGAACTGATGGTGGCCTCAACAAGCTCTGGACAGCACACTAGTGAACTGCAGCCATCACCGCCATGCTTCTCTCTCAGGTAGGTCTCCAAATTCTGCTCCAGTGTAAACTTTATCTTTGCTCCAACCGAGCAGCCATACTCTCATTGTGATGTCTGTCAGGAATTCATGGAGTTAAGCCAGTTGCAGGAAGAGGTGTGGATTTTAATTTGCTTGCTCCAGAGAGGTGCCAAGAGAAGTACCAGAGAAAAAACGTATTTAGTGGCACATTTAGGAACTGGAGATAAAAGAATGCTTGATCAGACTGCACACTGTTTCATGCAAACAAAAATGCCAAACTGGAAGGCTTACAAAAAAAAAAAAAAGGCAGTGAAATAACTAAGGAGAAACTTTCATTCCTTCCAGCTGGTATCTCAAAATCCTATTGTTTGTGACACTATGAAATCTAGAAATCTGCACCTTTGGGTCTGGTCTCTAGGGGTGCTCTCTTAACTCAGTAATTTTACGCTTGTGCATAAATAATTTGCTTCTCTCTCAAATTTAAGGGAGATAGGACTGGAGTCTCCTGAATTTTACTGAGAAACTGAGAAATAACAAGGACTGAAGAAAGAAAACTACCACAGACTTGGATGTCATTAGGGTATGTGTGCATGTGTATACAAATATGTTTAATACTTACTCTATTCTACATGTGTGTGTGGATACGTGAATATTCAACACTGTGTGCAAAATATTATGCTAAAATATGCACCTGTTATTTTTCATTCAACAAATGTTGCATTTATTGTTATAAGCATGGGAGAAATAGCACTGTTTTGAGTGAGGGAGATGAGAATTTATAATGTAAATAAATCAATGTTTTGGATGAAAATGCAATAGGCCAGTTGGGGTGTTACATCAGAGGGTGCGGTCATCGAAGGCCTCAATGGGACCAAACATGAGGCTGAGAGGCGAGGGAGCAGGACACACGTAGGGGAGGATTGAGAACAAATGTCACGCTTAGTCCTACGGGGCAAATCAGACATCACACCCACTTTGCACAGGAAAATGAGGACCCGCAGGGAAGCAAAGTGACTTGTCTGAGATTCTGCAGTGAGGAAGTGGCACGACCAACCACAATGGGATTGATGGTTCCTTCCATTACAATTTCCTCCTCAATCAGCTTTTCCAAGATCCTCTCTAGACCCCCCCACCCTTCCCATGGCTCGGTCGGTCATTTTCTGCTCTCCTCTCTCCCTTCCCCAAGAGACAGGTATTCCCTTACCCGTACAGGCAGGAGACCCAATGACAGACTCGGTGCCAAGTGGGCTCTGCTTCACTGACTTCCCACCTCCTAGCCCTTGAGGGGAAAAGAGGGAGTATATCACTTTGCTTTGCAAACCTGGCAGCCAGCATAGCCTGTGACATAAAAGCCATTAAGAAAAGAAGCAAGGAAGAAATATTTGAGGGCAGTGTCAAGGAAGGAAGGAAACAAATAGGGGAGGAAGATTTTTAGTTCATGATGAAATTCGATTTAGAAAATGAGTATGAGAGACCACAGAGACAAACAGAGGTAGTTTCACACAATTTCTAGACTTATCATTAGCACTCTGCTATCTCTGAATTCTTGCTTTCTCTCTTTCAAAGTCAAATGCATTTGTTCAACTGTCTTAAACTATATAAAGAAGCAGCTTCAGAGTTCCCGTCGTGGCGCAGTGGTTAACGAATCCGACTAGGAACCATGAGGTTGCAGGTTCTATCCCTGCCCTTGCTCAGTGGGTTAACGATCCGGTGTTGCCATGAGCTGTGGTGCAGGTTGCAGACGCGGCTCAGATCCCGAGTTGCTGTGGCTCTGGCGTAGGCCGGTGGCTACAGCTCCGATTCGACCCCTAGCCTGGGAACCTCCATATGCTGCAAGAGTGGCCCAAGAAATGGCAAAAAGACCAAAAAAAAAAGAAGAAGCAGTTTCAATCTGGATCTATCAGTAGAGGGGGCATTAGGAAAAGGAAAGGTCCAAGAGGACCTCCTGGTCCCCTGGGATCACACCAGGTAGGTGGCAATGACTCTGGGGGTGGGGTTAATGCAAATTACCATGCCTATTTCCTAGGGAGCAGTTAGTTCCAGTGCAGGTGTCATTGGTGTCCTAAGAGTCATAGGCAGCATGGCGGTCAAGGTGTTAGTCAAGGAGCTCTTTGAGTCAGATGACCTGGCTTTGTGCTCCTCTTCATCCATTCAGTGGCCGCAGGATATCCTGTTCCCATTTCCACATCTTTTCACTGGGGATGCTGACAGCCCCACTTCAAAGGCTGTTATGAGAATTAAATAAGTGAATAATATACACATAGCACTTAGACTGGTGCACTGGATGCAGTGCATCTTAGTTGCAAATTTGGAACTTCCTACATGAATAAAGAAAGTGATGATGAAAAGGATATTGGGTTAAAGGTACCTAATCTGATGGGGAAGGAAGGGCCATTATCACAATCTCTGGAGGTGAAGAGGCTATTGTAATTTCTGGAAGTTGTAGGCAGACTAGGTCATGTCCTCTCTTCAGATGCCTGCTACATCTTTCAGAGGGGTCAGTGGCCTGGAATTTCTGCACTGTCCTTTTCTATATGCTAAATTTGTCAGGGTCTGTTTTTTCCTATTGTTTTCATTCATCATAAACGGTGACAGTTATGTTTATTGTGCATAAAAGAAGCATGCCCTCATAATCCAAAATCTTTGATCTCTGATGTCTTAAAAGGTGGGTTAAACCAAAAAAAAAAAAAAAAAAAAAAGGCTTCTGGGAGTTCCCATTGTGGCTCAGTGATAAACCCTAACTAGTATCCATGTTCCATCTCTGGCCTTGCTCAGTGGGTTAAGGATCTGGCGTTTCCGGTGAGCTGTGGTGTAGGTCGCAGTTGCAGCTTGGATCTGCTGTTGCTGCGACTGTGGTGTAAACGGCAGTTCCAGCTCTGATTTGACCCCTAGCCTGGGAACCTCTATGTGCTGTGAATGCAGCCCCCAAAAGCAAAATAAATAAATAAGTCTTAAAAGTAAAAATTAAAAATATAAAAATACTAAAAAAAAGTCGTCTCACTCTATTATTACCCTTCTCCAAAACAACGGACAGAGGTGGAGCCTAAGTAGTGAATGTTCTCCACCCCTTCATTGACCCAAATCCTGTTTACTCGTGTGTTTCCCTAATAGTTCAAAGATAGCATGAAACGATTTTCCTGGGAACTATTAAGTTATAAGTTATAAACTCAAGTCCTGAAGGCACAATTCAGAAAGAGCCTGTTAATTTCAAAACCAATCCAAAGAGAACTCCCTTTAATGTTTGAGCAGAGTTTCCATACATGGAGTGAATTTTAAAAAAACGGCAGAGATCGCTCTCCTTTCCTCACTAAGCTACCACTAAGGACCCAGGAGGGCAGCAGTGGGTTAGAACGAGGTTTTGGGGCCAAGTTCCGCAGAAAGCCTCTTTTGAGACAATTGGCTGGGAGGCCGGTTCCTGCTCTTCTAGATGTGCGAGCTCCTTTCATAAGGTACAGCCAATGTGCCCAGGAAATCCTACACTGAGCCTGAAGAAATCAAATCCGCCGCAAAACTTCTAGGCTCTCATCTAGTGATGAGAGCGCAAGGGAGTCGCCTTGCGGTTCGCGGAGAGTTAGTCGGGGTCTTCGCTATCCCGGACCAGGTCTTAGTTCCGAGGCCCTCTCAAACAGTTGAATTCTCCCTGGGAAGAAATCATATTTATCCTCATCCCGGAAACATTCTCCATTCCTAGAAAAAAGCCACGCATCTTCTGCTTTCACGCCTGGGGACAATCTCTAGCAGCCCTTTAGGTGACAAACACAAGCCGGGTCTCCTAGCAGCGTCCCGCTCCGTCGCCACGCTCCCTGCGGGCGCATCTCCTCGCCGCCGCAACGCCTCTCTCTCATCCGCCTCGTCCAGCTTGCCCTCTGGGATTCCACCAGGGGCACCCTCCGGGCAGCACCGCAGCGACTCTGGCCCTACGCTCGCGGGGCTGCGCGCCCGGCGCCGACCGAGCCGACCCACCCGCGCCCGCAGCCCGCCGTCTCGGAGCTCGGCCCGTGCTCCGCGCGCTCGCCCACCCTCGGCTTCCCGTCTCCCGGCCCTTCTTCCACCGACATCGAGCCGTCTCACCTCCCACCCTCCCCACCTCCAGGGCACCTCGGCCAAACCGTGTCCCCTCTGCACGCGCCTCCCCTGCAGGGACCCCGCACAGCCCCCGCGAGAAAGCCCCTCCCGGGTCCCCCTAGTTCCTCCGCTGGCGGAGAGGCTCCAGCGCCCGCGGCTGCCTAAGTCACTCTCATTCATATTCATTCTCCTTTTCTTCGTCGTCTCTCTCCAAAGACCCCTAACAAGACAGCCGATCCTCCTCCGGGGCACTCCCTCTCATTCATTCCCTCCCATCACACACACACACACACACACACACACACACACACACACGCACACCCCCCACTCCACTTTTCAGACGCCCACCTCCCACATACTCCCCTCCCCTAACCAGACTTCCACCCACTCACCATCTGTGGCCTCCCTTCCGCCCCCGCCCCTCCCGCCGGCTCCCCCACCCGAAGAAGCAGACCCGCTGGTGGGCTACAGGGACCCCCGGCAGACGCTCGAGTCTAGCGCGCCGCACTGACCCCTGCCCGCCCGGGAAACTAACAAAGGCGGCGCGCGAGCCTGGCCCCGAGAGCAGCGAGCGGCGGCCGCGGGGCGGGCGAGCCTGGGCCGGGCCGGGCCAGCGCCGGGCGGGGGCCACTCCGGAGTCGGGAGGCGGCGGCGCGGGACGACGCGGATCTCAGGCGGCGCGCGCCGCTCGGACGCCGCGGGCACCATGGGCTGCTGCTCCGGGCGCTGCTCCCTCATCTGCCTCTGCGCGCTGCAGCTGGTGAGTTCCTGCCCCGGGACCGGCGCCCAGCTCCCTCCGTGGACACGGGGACACCGGGACCCGCGGCGCCCGGAGGCGGCCGAGCCCGGCTCTCCCGCCGCTCGGACCCACACTACCCTCCGGCCGCGGGCGCTCCTCGGGTCGCCCAGCCCTGCGGGAGGGTGCGGTCTCCCCGTGGCCCCGCCGGGCGTCGCCACGAGGTCCGGGGGCAGCTGCCCGGGCGCCGGGGGAGGGAGCGGTTTCCCCGCCCCTCGGGCGACCGGCCGGCTTTAGCACCTCCGCGTTCCCGCCGAAGTTTCCCGGGGGCTGGGGGCTGGTGGGCTCTTTCTTCTCGGGGTGGTTTCCAGGAATGAGGGGGCAGGAGAAGATGCGTGGGAATGCCCAGGTTCCGTCCGAGGAGACGGAGCAGCTCTAAGTGTGCCTTAAGAGCCAGGTGGTTCTTCTCTTGGCAGGTTGAAAGGGGGTGCCCTAGGAGCCGAAGGCGCGTTCTGTGTTTTTGAACAGTATTTCAGCCCTGGCCTTATAGTTTCTATTTGGATGTTGTTGAAATTTTTCGTGTTCAGACAGAGACAGACTGACAGCTGTCATTAGGGAGAGAAGGCGCGGTGGCCTGCCAGAAATGCATGTGATGGGAAGTTGGGGACCAGGGTGCAGAGTGGAAGGGCTCTCAGTGTGGAGCCAGTGCTTTTCTTAACGTACGTCCTGTTGGGACCTAGCCTGGCCCTGTGGTCTCTTTCTTAGTCACTTGAGGTCAAGGCCACAGACCTTATGGGAGACTTTTGTGTGTGAGAGATTCATAGACGTCTCCCTTTTATTCCTCTTAAGACGGATTCTGGAAGCTTGGCCAAGCTCTCTTCCGAGTGTTCTCTGTTAAAGTCACAAACATTAGCTAGCATATTTTTGACTAGCAAGAGGAAAAAGGTTTTCAGTGAACTTGACTGAGTAATGTCAACCCTTGCAAGACTCATTAACTGAGCGACAAAATAATGCTCTTTCTTTAGTAGTTAGTCCTTGTACCCATGAATGTTTCAGAGGGTTTCACTTTTCTCTTGCTTCAGTGTTTTGCTCGCCCATTAAACCCTCACTTTAGACGCTCTCTTCATTGTTTACATGTGTGCCTGATTTATGTACTGACACATCTGAAGTCACTGGCTCCTTTTCTTTAAATCTATGGAAGGGGCCCTCCTGTCCTGTATTTTATTGAGTTTTCCTGAAAAGATAATTTAAAAATTCACCGGAACATGGATGTTTTCTTTCATTAAGGAAAGACAGCCAGAAGCTAATTTGCACTTTGGTTATTAGAAATGGACATGGTTTACAAGCTGGGGACACTGAATAAATGTTTAGCCAACCTTTGAATATGCAGAACAAGCATACTGGATTGTATAATCTCTCATGGCATAATGCTTTCTGTCTCACGTGGAAATGACATGGAAGGGTTTTTGATGCAGCAAATGTACCAATAGTTATGATTTCCTTAGTTGATATTGGAATACTTGTGACAATAGTGTGTTTGGTGTTTCATGTATCAGCCTGGAATGGCTCCATTTTCCACATATACCTTCTCAATTGATGGAAATGCAACTTATTCTTCCAAGCTTATTTCAAAATTCCACCTTCTCTATAAAGTCTTCCCCGGTGCTCCAGCTAAAATCAATCACTTTTCCTTTGATTGCATAGTGCATTTTCCTCTGTTAGAATGTATTTCATCCTCTTACACTATTTTAAGTGCTTTGCACATTACTAGACTTTAAGCACCCTGAGGATAAGGATCAAACATGATCCATTTTTGCTATCCCTACAAATCCTTAGGAGTGCTCATATTAGAAACAGACATATTGCTGAATCGATGATGGTAATGAACATTTGTGATCCATACAGGTAAACATTTTATTTTATTTTATTTTATTGCATGAACATTTTTTTTTTTATCCCTAAAATTATTCTCTGAGGAAGGTGCCCACTTCACTAGTTTGCAGATGAGGAAGGTGACACCCATAGAGTTAAACAACTTCTTCAAATCAAGTTTTTGGATGGTGGAGACAGCAGAGTGATGATAAATGTTTACTAGTTGGGTCTTGGACAAAATAAAACATGTATGTATACATTACATTATTACATAAGACATCAAAATATTACATCTATAAAGGATTGTTGCACTGACTTTGATACATAAAAATAGTAAAATATGGAGTCCACTTTATTGTGAATTCTACAAAGCAGATTAATTCTGGCAGACTCTTTTGTTTGATGAATGTGAAGAGCTCTTGTTTCTGTGGTTTTGACATACATGCTGCTTAATATGTTTATTTCCTTTGAGAAAGAATAGCAAAGTGAAACAAGGGGATGGTATTGGAACTTCCTGATGTCAGAGACATGATCTTGGTTGGAAACCTCAGGAACTTTCACAGGTGAAATTCTAATCTGGCCTGAATAGCCCGAGAACAAGGAGAGCCAGAAGAAGCAGGCAACTCCTGATTGGTCGGCGGCAGGTTTCATGAGCAGGGGAGCTCGTAAGGCTTGTTTTGGGCAGCTGCGCTCGAGAGGAGGGGCTCTCTGTCTTCCGCGGCCAGAATATTACAGGTTTATTTAGAGGCCTTTACTGAGTTCAGTCATGTCTACTGTTCCGAGGTCTCAACAGCACTTCGCTCTAGCAGGGCCGTGCATCCTTGGAAGGGCACCTTCTCTAGGCATATGTGGGCAGGATGTACATTCCAAGGGCTGGGAGGGCGTGAGGTCTGGCTCTAGGGTCAGCTGGAGGTCACATCCTCTCCATGGGCTCCTCCAACATCGGAGCAGATTCTTGGCTGCTTTGGGTAATAGTTTTCAAGTACTGGAAAATTATTTCCTCAATTAAAAAAATTTAATGACAGTTGCTTTACAATATTGTGTTCGTTTCAGGTGTTGGGCTTCATATTTTTTTCCATTATAGATGATTCCAAGATAGTGAATATAGTTCCCTGGGATATACAGTAAATCCTTGTCATTTCTCGGTGTCACATATAGTAGTGTATATTTGTTAATCCCACATTCCGAATTTATCCCTTCTCCTTCCCCCTTTGGTAGCCATAAGTTTGTTTCCTATGTCTACTGTCTGTTTCTGTTTTGTAAATAACTTGATTTGTATTATTATTTAAGATTCCACATATAAATGGTATCATATGATATTTGTCTTTGTCTGATTTATTTCACTTAGCATGATAATCCTAGGTCCATCCATATTGCTGCAAATACCAATATATTTTTTTATGGCTAAGTAGTATTCCATTGTGTAATGTACCACAACTTCTTTATCTGTTTCTCTGTTGGTGGACACTTAGCTTGCTTCTGTGTCTTGGCTATTGCTCTGAACATTGAGATGTGTGTATTTTTTTGAATTAGAGTTTTCATTTTGTCTGGATATATACCCAGGAATGTGATTGCTGGATCATATGGTAACTCTATTTTTAGTTTTTTTAAGGCAGCTCTCTACTGTTCCCCATAATGATTGTAGTGTACTTTCCCATCAACAGAATAGGAGGGTTCCTTTTTCTCTATGCCCTCTCTAGCACTCGTTATTTGTAGACTTTTTGATTATGACCTTTCTGACCAGTGTGAGGTGGTGCCTCATTGGAGTTTTGATTTGCATTTCTCTAATAATTTGTGACGTGGAACAACTTTTCATGTGCTTGTTGACCATCTGTATGTCTTCTTTGGAGAAATGCCTATATAGGTCCTCTGCCCATTTTTTTGATTATATATCTCCTCAGTTCTTTTGTGCTGTTGGCAACATAATGACATGACACATTTTAGGTTTAATGCACATTAGCAGGAAAAAATTCTCCATCATTTTCTTAACATCTAGGCAATCAACAAAACAATGTTATGCTGACTTTCAGCACTTGCCAATTTCTTTGGTGTAAATACTCCACCTTGGTCAGTTTGGAGTAAGTCCTTGGTATAGTATTTCCCTCAAAGAGATAAAATAGGCATAAATAACCTCAAAAGCAAAAAGGAAAACACAGTAAAATAATGAGGAAAGGGTATGTTCTAAATATTTAGTCCATCTCTTTTTAATATGACTTACTGAAAGTTTTTGCTATTTTTTTTAATGGTAATATTTAACAATTGGGTCACAGATTCCTAAAAGTTTAACAAACTCTGAGCCAACGTAAGCCTGCTCCAGTATACTGCCAGGTAGGACTCCCAGATCTAGTGAAAGCAGCTGTCTTTTGTTGTCCTTTCATGTTTTTTTTCTTCCGTTCCCACCGACTCTTGGAAGATGGGGGCTGTGAAGCAGGAAATAAGTGTGGGTGTTGAGGGGAATGGCATTTGGAGGACTCGCTTGCTGAAGGGAATCTCCTTGCTTGCTGATGGCTGAGTCACCGTTTGGGCCATTAGAAGATGGTTCCTTAGCTCCTCCACGAAGCTGGAGAAACAAATGCAAAGTTTTTATGGCCACATTCACATTTTATCTGCCTCCACCCTCCCCAGATTGGGGATATAATTGGAGAGAATTTACCATTTTAAGGCTGGAGTATTTAGTTTCTATTTCTTTTTTTATATTTAAATACTCTGGTTCATCTTATGAAACTTTGAAAAGGTTAGGGAAATTAAAGTTCTGGCTAATAATGAGACTTTAGTTATAATGTGATTGGTGTTGAAATCATTATAATATTCTGCCCTGGCCAGTTTTCTGCAATTCCAGATCCGTGTACAGCTCTCTTCTTATTTCTGTGAACCTTCAGGGTGTTGAATTTGCTTAAGCAGTGTTGCCTTCTTATGGGTTTATGGATTGGTTTGTGTTTCCCTCAAATTCTTATGTTGAAGTCCTGACTCCCAGTGGCTTAGAACCTGCCCTTGTCTGGTGAAGGGAAAACTGCAAGTGTAACTGGTTAAGATTAGGTCAAGGGGAAATTTGGACACATGCAGGCACACGTGAAGAAGCTGTGTGAGAATGAAGGCAGAGGACAGGGTGGTACTTCTTCCAGTGGAGGAAAGCCAAAGCTTGCTGGCAGACCACCAGAAGCTGGGCGAGAGGCGTGGGAAAGACTCTCCTGCACAGCCCTCAGGAGGAAACATCCCTGCCGACACCTTGATATTAAACTTCTAGCCAGAACCATAACCCCATAGGTTTCTGTGGTTTAATCCACTCAAGTTGCAGTACTTGTTTACAGCAGCCCTAGCAAACTAACACAGGTCTCAGGGTTTTTTATTTTCAAAGGACATGAATTACATGGCTCTCTGTGTACGTGCTATTTCTTTTACTGAATTTCAGGTCCACAAAGGACAAAGACTTTGATTTACTCGCAGAATCTTCCTCTCCTCCCTGCAAAGGGTGAGCACTCCAGAAATATTTGGAGAATAAATGGAGGCCAATGAATGGCTACACTTCACTGAGTGTTTTATATGTGTCAGGCATTGCTCTAGATTCTTTATATCTGTAAAATCACGTGGTTCTCCCAACCACTCACTTGAGAGATTCTGTAATTGAGGTAGAGAGGTTCAGCAACGTGCCCAAGACTCTCCAGCCAGTAAAGGATGAAACCAGGGTTCAGATTCAAATCTGCACTCTCTTTACTGTGTTTTTTGCTTCCTGTACCTGAAATCATCCACAGCATTCAACAGGTACCCCTGGAGTCCTGAGCACCGGGTGTACAGGTGGGAACTATTTTGTTGTCAACCCTCAGATGCCTGATATCTGAGGGCAGAAGGACTGTCCATAAACACATGAACAGAGATTATCTGATTACAAAGTGCCGTGGCGGAGATGAAAAGTGTAATATGTACAGAGAAATAGGGAGGGCTCGTCCTAGCTGGGGTCAGGGAGGATTCTCTGTCCTGCAGAGAGAGGGGACACTTCCTAAGCAGAGGCCACCAAACGTGCAGAGTCTGCACTTTTGACAGAGCAATGCACATTTTAGATGTGATAGGAATCTGGTGTTTTGAGGAGACGGCACTGGACATATGCGGTGACATCAGACTTCCTTCAAAGAGTGACGCAAATCTGGCAGAGCATTTTTTTAATCTTTTTTTTTTGAGTTAAAGTATAGTTGATTTACAAGGTTGTGCTGAATTCTGCTGCTGTAAGTAGATGCAGACTATTACATTTAGAATGGATAAGCACTGGAGCATTTAAAATAGAGTCATGGTGTCAAATGACTGTGTGTGCAAAACTGTCCTTGTTGAATAGAGAATAGATTGGCAAGAAGAAGCGGGGAGACAGGAGACAGGAAGACTTGTGTTGTTCCAGGCAGGAGAGAATGCCATCAGAGAGTCAGCTGCATGTAGTAGCAGAGGAGATGGGAAGGGATGGACCTGAGACACGATTCAGGACTAAAAGCCTAGGACTTGCTAACAGGTTGACCTACACATTTTGTGTCACAGAATTGAATTGTGGTGCTTTATACTGAAAGTGGGAAAACTGGGTGATGGGGGCATGGAGGTGGAGCCAGCGGTGTTGACTTGGAGATAGGCAAGTTTTGTTTGAGACCCTTTAAGACCCCGCCACCTAAGGCCAAGGAGCTGTCAGATCAATGAGCTTGGAACTCAGAGGATGACTTTAGACTGAATATTCAGAATTGGGCACCACGACAAAACTGGTATGAAAGCCCTGGAGGAGATTGCTCAAGAGGGAGTGAAGATAGATGAGAACCGGACAGAAACCAGGACTCCAAGTGGTAAAACTGAAGGACATGGAAATGAACAAAATTCACAGAAATGGAAATATTTACATACACTTTTTTCTTTTATTCTTCAGAGAATATCAGGTGCTATTGATTTTTTAATTGTCCTCAGTTTTAATAAAGTCGTTTTCATTCTGGTCACTTCCATGTGGATTTTTGTTTTGCCTAGTTCCCCCTCCCCTGTGGGATAATCCTTATCAGAAGAGATTGAAAAATACATTGCTTGCTATCCCCATAATTTCAGTAGTACTTTCTCTTTTTAAAAAATGATCTGCTTTGTCCATATTTTTTCACTTTTCTCTTGCAGATTTTACAATGTATGTTTTAGGTCTCCAGGAAAGATTTGAAGAATTATCCAGATTATGTAAACATCTTGCTTGAAAAAGCAGGATTTCTAGTGCTTTAATAAAAAACTACTCACTAAAGGTAAAAAATCAGACAGGAAAACACCAAATTTGAGGGCTTTCCCAACAATATGACAATGAAGGAAGCACTAATAGTGCTGGGAAGAAAAATGGAACAAACAGATGACCAAAAGACCTGAGGAATCCAGAAAGATATGGAGCAGGGTATACCTGATCAGAGCCTTCATATAGGGCTGTGGGCTTTGTGTGGGCACACAGGTGTTCTGTGTCAGACAGAAATCTCACACTTGATCTGCTTGTCATGAGGGGCCATCTGGTGCAGGGCTGGAGAATTGGGTGCCTTTTCGTTTTGTATTTTGAAAATTAGCTGCCTGAGATCATTGTGGAGATAATATGGAATAGGAGAATCAATACATTCATCTTTTTCAAAGTAAAGCCAATTCAGAGGTAAATTAGGATGTATAGGAATTTAGACAAGGATAAGACGATTAAAAAGAAGAACCACGAATGATTATTTTTTGAATTGCTTATTTTTATTTATTTTTTTTAAAGGCTGCTCTGGTGGCACATGGAAGTTCTTGGGTTAGGGGTCGAACCAGAGCTGCAGCTGTGGTCTACACTGCAGCCACAGCAGCACTGGATCTGGGCCACATCTGCAGCCTACACTGCAGCTCTTGGCAACGCCAGATCCTTGTCCCACTGTGTGAGGCCAGGGATTGAATCTGAATCCTCACAGACTCTATGCTGGGTTCTTAACCCGCTGAGCCACAGGGAAACTCCTGCTTGTTTTGATTTTCTTGTAATAGTTTTTATGCTACATGTCAAAGTCACTTTAACATTAATTTTGAAAAAAGGAGAGGGTTTCAAATTATTGGGAAGACATTTTGAGTGTCAGATTGGAGGAAACTAGTTGGCAAATATTTGATCAGGTCAATGAGGATCTTCTTTCTTGAGTGCATCAAAAATTTATGCTTTTAATCCCCATTAACACTAATTGATGCTAATGTGTGTGAATCTTCCTGCATTTCCAACAGAATATAACATTAGACTAAAAGATAACACTTTGTCAGTGATTGGTATTCAAAATGCCAGTGAAATGGTAGAACAAGCAAATGACATATAGCACAAACTATCTAATTTACATTTTTAATTTGATATATTTGGCAAAGATGCAAAAATAAAATAGGAGAGTGGCCCTGGATGTCCTTTAATGGACCATTCTTAGTGGAAGACTAGTAGATTATTGGAGAACGGATATTTTAAGCTAAGCGTAGTTTAAAAAATTCTGAAAGCCTTGAGTCTTACTCGATGACTAAGTTAGGGAAGGTGAAACCCTCCAACTAGCAGCTTGCTGTTCTGTTTGACTCCTGCAAGAGAATCCCCAGTTCCTTGATTTGTAGAAGCATCTATTGGTAAAGGGAGATGGGGGTGAAGGCTAGTGGGCAACAGGGGTGCAGATAACTGACAAGGGCTCTGATGGCGAGAATTAAATGGTCCTTTGTTCAATGAAGCAGCGGCAAGATCTCATGGCAACATTAATGATCTTGTTCTGTTTTCATAGGTTTTTGTTTTTTTTTTTCCCTTCTGCCTAGAGGAGCACTCTTTAGGATGGTTTTCCTGATGAATTGCATTCCTGAGTCATTAAGTAAAATGAAATGTTTGAGTTTCTTCCCTCCATCCACAGGTGCTTGTATTAAGAATGGTCGCACACAGATGACCCGTTCCTTTGTTAACAAGAGGTATGGGAATAGGATTTTAGCAATCAGATTCTGGTAAGAGGTTTGGGCCTAATGGATATGATGATACGTTGTAAATATATTTCTGCCGGTTTCTCTATTCCAGTCATTGGAGACATGGTTGTACTTTGGTATTGATTCATATGTAGCATAATAAGTGCTTGCATGGGTTAAACCAGTTAATTAAGGTGCAAAGTGGAGTGCTCTGCACTGAAGTTACATCTCCTGTGCTGGTAACTGGCTATGACTGATCGTAATTAAGATAATGGGAAATATGAAATTCTTGGTAATGGCAACTCTTTATCAGTTTGTATTTAAAATATAAATTCTTGATGACAGGGCTCTTGCAAATTATAGTTTATGAAAGGTATGATGTCTCAGATTGGAGGGACCCTTAAGAAATTACCCGGACCTGTCTGTAGCACTACAGCAAGACAACGCACGCATCTTCAAAACCAAAGGCGTTCCTGTTGATTCTTAAATATCTCTGAGACTGGAACTTTTCAGTGTTAACCAAGTCCTCCTCATATTTAAATTGAGATTCTTGTGTTTCGATTTCTGCCCTGTATTCTGCATTCTGAGTAGCAGATGGAAGCAAGGATGCATCAGTGGGGGAAGAGTTGACTCAACATTTCCCGAAATTCTGTGAGCCAGTTGTTAATCATTAATTATATACATTTTAAATTATGTCGAAAGCAAAAGTAATACATACCCAGCACTCAACTTTTTCTAATTATCTTACTGCATCGCCCTCTTGCCTGTGCTCCAGGGGTGATTTTCCACCTCTGGTGTCTGTGGTAGAAATTCTGTGTCACAGCGCACAGCTTGGCTTCGCTTTCCAACTCTGCATCTGGTAACACCATATTGGTAGCAAGAATTCAATCGTGGTGAAGTATTTATATCATGAAGGTACACAACCTCCGATCAGAACCTCCTCTCGCTTCAGAGCCAGTTACCGAACATTTACCAGCCACCCCTGGGATGGGTCTTTCATCAGAAGATAGCCAGTTTTCTTCCTGGGACATGTAGGAACTGATTTATAAGCCCTTCATGTAACTAATGAGTGTGTGCCTAGAAAGTATATTTCCTAACCTAAATATTTTATTTATTGCTTTGAATGCATCTGCAGAATTGTATACACATAATGGAGAAGTTTTTGTTTTCAAAAACTCCAATATTAACTCCTTTTATACAATAGCTTTCGCATCCCCCCAGATAACTGATTTGTGACGGAATGATCCAGAATGGATCATGGGTCGTGGGTTTCACTTCTAGGTGGCTAACTGGAATCCCTCACTGAGAGGGAATGTCATCTCTGCCTGTGGGTGTTGATTGATTCCCATGAGGGTAGGGGGACTGGCCTCTGCACCCACCTGCCCCGCCTGCCCACTTGTTGGTCCTCATTGGCTCCTTCCACAGGGAAGTCAAGGAGTCAAAGGCAGAAAGACCAAAATACCCTTTTATGCCACCTTGGATTCTTCCAGGCTTAGGATGCACTTCAATTTTCCAATGTCCCGACCTTGAAATGCTAAATATTCAATTTTGGAGGAAGCGCTGTGAAGCTGTTTTACTTAAGAACACACTAGAAGATACTTGGTTCACAAAATTGATTCTCTGATTATTAAAAAGTAATCATGGTTGCAGTCTGGAATAAAAGCCTGTGGCCCCCTCAGTTTCCTTGTTGCATCCTTACAGCGCCTCCAGGAGGCAGATATTAATATTATTCCCATTTATAGTCTAGAAAACAAAAATGTGGAGACATTATGCTGTACATAGAAACCCTATGTTAGGAGGTGGCTTAAGCCATCAGAAATGAGCAAATGCGGGTAGCAGGCTTTTGCGTGGGTTACCTTGAGACTGGATTAAAAGAGAGAGTTTTTTCCCTGGGCTAAACTTGTTGGAAAGAGTGATTATTTAAGCAAGCAAATCTTTCCATAAGATGTGATTTTAAATATGTCCCCTTGTTGTATAGTAGAAAATTGACAGAACACTGTAAACCAGCTATAATGGAAAAAAAAATAAAAATCTTTAAAATAAAATAAAATGATCCAAGTGACTTAGGTAATAAGAAATGGCGTTTTAACTCTTTGAAGCAGCCTTCTCTTTCCTTCTGTTTCTGTTAGCAGAAGGTTGCTTTCCTCATGACGGACATGTATTTTTAGAGTTCCTCAGGAGGCACCCCAATCTATCCCCAAACAAAAGAATGAAATGCAAGCTTTCTGCAGACCCAGTAGTCTGCAGTTTTTGCATGCTCTACTTTCTTCAGCAGATGAACCACTTCTGACAATGCTTTCAACTGTCCAGCTAAAATCTTCTAATACCATCGGGACCTCTACTTATAAGCATCTTCTCTCTCTGTAAGACTCTGAGCCACGAACCCTTTTTGCTCTCTGATGGGAACCTCTGCCTTGTCCTGGGAGTGTATGATGGTCAAAGATCTAAATGTTGCAGCCACAGCATTGTCTGAGTGTCTTAAATGCAGGGCCAATTAGGGGGAAGCATTAGATGAAGCCGCTGAACCATTAGGAAGCCTGCAAAGATGCCCTCACAGCCTTTCCACCTCGAAGAGAGCTGTGGTTGGAAATACAGATGGAGTCCTCCTTGGGGATCTGTCCTTCACACGTGGCTCTGGTGAAGCATTTTATAAGTAGGAAACTTTAGGTTTTGTAACATTTCACAGACTACATCATACAGAGGCATGCTGGTCATCTATTATTGATATGTTAGTTTGACTAGTCCTAAAGTGTCTTTCTACATACTTTTTAACTCCTTCACTGCTGCTGATACTTTTATTGGAGGACAGAGGTTTGGGTGAGTTTAAAATGTAAATAATGGCTCAGTTTTTTAAAGTAAGTACAGAATGTTGATTTTCCTAGTATATTTTCTTTATTAATGATGAACTAGGTTGTGGTTAAAAAATATGCGTGGATTCTAATTCAAGATGCTTTGCTTTTGTCCCATTATATTGAAGAAATAATATTATTTGCAGACTTTAAAGGACCATACTAAAGATGAAGGGATAATTATATTTAAACATATTGTCAGACTTTATCTAGCCTTTATAGTTCTTATATTTTTAGTCATCATAAAATTTGATTTTTTTCCCTTTTAAAAAATTATAGTTGGTTTACAATGATGTACCAATTTCTGCTGTATAGCATAGTGACCCAGTCATTCATATATATATATATGTGTGTGTGTATGTATGTATGTATGTATACACACACACACACACACACACACACACACACACACATTCCCTTATATGTTATCTTACATCATGGTCTATCCCAAGAGACTGGATATAGTTCCTTGTGCTATAGAGTGAGACGTCAGTGCCTATCCATTGTAAATGTAACAGTGTGCATGTACTAACCCCAGACTCCCTGTCATTCTATTCCCTTCCCCGAAATGTGATTAATGGCTATTCTCCCAGTGAAAGGTTTAACATGTCCTTAGGAGAATGGTAGTTAAAGTTCTTTTTATGAACATTTAATCAGTATATACTTTGCATTATATTTAATTGAGACAATCTGTAATTCAGATTTAGGTTCAGCTTCACCTTTGATGTCTGTGTGCTTTCCATGACCCAAAGGGAAAGGAAAAGCAATGGAGAACCATTATCCCACAGGCAGCAGAATTATGCTGGTGGGTGGTTAGTTGCTTTGTAGCCACAATTTTCTCCAAGGTACTCGTGATTCCTTGACATTGACCTTATTGGGTGGGGGGAGATTACAACCAGATGGCAGGGGGTTCAACACAGCAACACCAGATCTGAGCCATGTCTGCAACCTACACCACACTCACAGCAATACTGAATCCTTAACCCACTTATGGAGGCCAGGGATCGAACCTGAGTCCTCACGGATGCTAGTCAGATTTGTTTCTGCCGAGCCATGACAGGAATTCCTAATGTGATATAACTTAATCCAAGGGGGCAGCAGCAGCTAGACGTCATTGGAGGTAGGTTCTCTGGATTGAAGTAAATGAGTGAAAAGATAGTGCAGTAAATCCTGGCAAATTGTGTATGCTTCATCTACAAGCCTAAGGAATAAAATCTTTGGACATTTTCAGGACGTCTTGATATGTGGGCTTATTTTTTTTCTATCACATTCAAGTAGAGGGGAAACAATGGTTTTGATAGGATTAAACTCCACTGTCACCTATCAGTTCCATTATGTGCAGTAATAACAATCAGCGAGAAGGTCCTGGAGATAAAGATCTGAACAGCAATAAGGGGCAGGCAAAAGACGAATCAGCCGTGTAATAATTTTTCAGCAGTGAATATTGAAATGCCTAAACATAAGCATGATATGTAGCAATTCCATATTAGCATTGATAAGATATATTTAAGCAAAAGAATATGATAGTTTCACATTTCTCAGAGTGAAATAGTTAAAGAAATGTACAACTTACAGGGAATGCTAATTTGGAAATAGTTCAGAAGGAAAAATGAAAGAATTCAGATTATTTAGCCTAATGTTGGATTATTAGCATCACTTGGAACTGCCTTAGAAGGTGGAGAGGAAAAGACACTCCCCCTGCCTCACCTCCTCCTGCTTTAGTCTGTGTTTTCTTCATCCCTGGAATCAGTGTCCCCACTCTGCATATTCTGACCCACCCAAGTTACTGAGCCACTATTGACAGAATAGTATGTACATCAGTCATCTTCAGCTCCTCGTTTGGTCCCCATTAAGACTTTAAATCATATACTTAAAACTTTTTCTCAGAGGCAGAAAGAAGGAGAGATAATAGAATAGCAAGATGACTGACTAGAGAAACTTAGGCTGACCTACAAGACTCCTTACAAGAGTGGTCCCTAGTTCTTCCTTACCCACTTGGTTCCCAGGCTTTCTTGGTGCTTCCCAGGGCGTGACATTTGTGCGTCTAACCTAGAGTACTGCACTGGGCCTAGCCACATAATAAGATGCCATTGAGGTTAACTTAGCACCATGTGTAGTTACATCCGCTACCTGCGCTTTCTGCATCAGCCTCTTACTACAGAGAAGACTGCAGACACTGAGGTTTACATACTGACTGACTTTCATCACGGGGTACCTCCCTCAGCTGACCCCAGCTGCAGCTTGATCTGTTCAGCTGTCCGTGGTGACCGTAAAATTACAACATAACAGTGTCTCTGCAGCCGCTCCTGTGATCACCATCTGCCTGTGTCACACCATGAATTCTCCCCTCAGTTGTATTTTTGGGAGCGTGACACTCTTATGGAGGCTCTCAGAGGCCACCTGGAGCAGTGTTTTATGATCTGGTCTTTCCCACCCACATAGCTGAGAGGGGAGCCATGTGAAATTTCCACAACAGCCATTTCCTTGACATAAGAGAAAAGTGATATCAGAAACTTACACCTTATGGCAGCACATGGTAGATAAAACAGGTGCCTAAAAGGTGCCATTACAGAAAAGGTATTGGAGTTCATTTAGCTGTGCAAGTGATTAATTCTTAACTGTCTGCTTGCCACATCGTTGTTTAAAATTACTACCTGGAGCCCGAGAGTAGATACACGTTTCTTTTTACCACTCCTTTTGCTTTTCTTTCCATAGTAGAGCCATGGCGGTGACTATACTTATTCTCTTCTGGAAAAGTGGCAGGTGTGGTCAAATTCTGTAAACATGGTTGTCTGGACAAGAAGTGTTGTGACGTTTACTGGAAGATTTTGCAAGTTATTTCAATGACGACTTAAAGAGTAGAATAGATTGGAGCTTCTTTTGTCTAAAAGGATAGATTCAGCCTGTATTAGTCAGTGTTGTCCTGATAAATGGAACTGTTATGTGTGTGTGCGTAGTATTATATGTATATATGAGGAGAGTTATCATAGGAATTGCTTTACGTGATTATGGACGCTAAGTCCCCACCTGCCGTCTGCAAGCTGGAGAACCGGGAAAGCTATGTATCATATGACTGCATGATTCAGTCCAAGCCTGAGACCCAGGAGGGCTGATGTTCAGGGGCAGGAGAAGAAGACAGGTGTTCCAGCACATTCTGCCTTCCTCTCCCTTTTGTACTTTTCAGATCATCAACATATCGCATTATGACCACCAGCATTCCTGGGGGGCTCTGCTTTAGTTAGTCTGCTGATCCAAATGCTAATCTCTTGCCAGAGACACCCTCACGGGCATGCCTAGAAATGATGCTTTTTCCGTTTTTACTGAAGAGCAATTGACATGAATTACTGTATGAGTTTATACAGCCTGATGGTTTAATTAATATAGATTGTGAAATGATTATAGCAATAGGTTTAACTAATACCTGTCATGCCATTTAAATATAATATAAAGGAGTTCCCGTCGTGGCGCAGTGGTTAACGAATCCGACTAGGAACCATGAGGTTGCGGGTTCGGTCCCTACCCTTGCTCAGTGGGTTAACGATCCGGCGTTGCCGTGAGCTGTGGTGTAGGTTGCAGATGCGGCTCGGATCCTGCGTTGCTGTGGCTCTGGTGTAGGCCGGGGGCTACAGCTCCGATTCGACCCCTAGCCTGGGAACCTCCATATGCCGCAGAGGCGGCCCAAAGAAATAGCAAAAAGACAAAATAAATAAATAAATAAATATAATATAAAGAAATGAAAGAAGAAAGGAAAAAAGCTGTTCTCCTTATGATGGGAAATCTTAGGATTTATTCTCTTAACAACTTTCCTGCGTATCATATAGCAGTGTTAACTATAATCATCATGTCGTGTATTAATTCCATAATACTTATTTATAACTGGACATTTATGCCTTTTGATCACCTTTCACCAATCCACGCCAACTTTATTCTACCTCTGGTAATCCCATGTCTGATCTCTTTTTCTATCAGTTTGTTTGTTTTTGAGATTCCAGATATAAGTGAGAGCATACAGTATTTGTCTTTCTCTGACTTATTTCACTTAGCATAACGCCTTCAAGGTCCATCCATGTTGTGGTAGGATTGTCTTATATTTTTATGGCTGGAATATATATATATATATATATATATATATATGAAATATAATATATTATATGTATTAAATTTATACTTTAATACAATATATAAATATATGTATTATATATTTCTATGTATTTTTTATATAAAAAATCATATAGTCTTCAAATAGAGACCATTTTACTTCTTCCTTTCTAATTCTCAACCTTTATTTATTTTTCTTGCCTGATTGCTCTAGCTAGGACTTCCAATACTATGATGAATAGGGGTGGTGGGAGGGGGAATCCTTGTCTTATTCCTGATCTTATTGGGATTTTAATGAAAATCTTCAGTTTTTCATTACTGCATAGGATGTTGGCTGTGGGTTTGTCACATTTGGCATTTATTATGTTGAGATATGTTTCTTCTGTGCCTAATTTAAGAGTTTTTATGATGAATGGATGTTGAATTTTGTCAAATACTTTTTGTATCTGTTGAGATGATCATATGATTCTTTTCTTTCTTTGCATTAATGTGATGTATCACATTGATTTGCATATGTTGAACTATCCTTGCATTCCAGGTATAACTCCTATTTTATCATGGTGAATGATCCGTTTAATGTGCTGGTGAATTTGGTTTGCTAATATTCTACTGTAGTAGAAGTAATGTTTTATCAACTCTCTGGGCATTCTTTATCTTAGTCAAGTTGACACATAAAATAAATTAACACGCAGCTCTTGTTGGAGGCAAAAAAGCAAACCATGCAGCTTTCAGTAAACATCAACACATACACAATAGGCACATGATACTTGCGAAGCAAATATTTTTTGTCATTTGTTTACTTTTATAATTGTACATTTGAAATAATATCATCTCATTTAAATATGACATAAAACAGTTTAAATATTTTAATCATGTCTTTGAGCTAGTTATCGTCTCTTATTCACTCTTAAATTTGTAACACTAAATTAGAGTCTTTAGGAAGCTCTACATTAGTGAAACTTCTTTGGTTGCATTTTGTCTTCGATACACATGTTCATTTATGTGTATAACATCAAAACTGTAATCAAGTGGCTTCAGATTTGAAGGCACAAGGAAATTTCAAGCAGTTTCAAACTTTTAAATTGCCTGATGCCTTCCCAGTCTGTTTGGCTTGAGATTTTAAGTATCTGAAAGTCAGTAGATTCAAATATGCAATGTAATTCCTGCATTTGTCATATAGGACCATACTGAAAATAAACAGCACCCCAAGGACACATTTCTCAGGATAGTCCGTGATCCATAAAACTGATTTAGAATGAGTTCTTATTTGAAAGGGGGGAGGTCATTTTTTTTTCTCTCTTCTTTCTCTCTGCCACCTTTCTTCATTCATTCCTCTCTCTCACTTTCCTTCTACCTTTCCTGTCTTATATTTGTTTTCCACTTTCTATCAAGTTTGTGTAGAGGAAAGTGAGCCTGAAAGATTAATAATATGTTGTATAATAGCACAGATTTTTCCTGATTGCTAATTCATTTTCAATTATTTTTATTCTGCTTTGATAGGCTTGGAGCACTTAAAATTAATTCACTTCCACCAATGTGATTATTTGTGGGGCTTTTGAGAGCCTCATCTATGGAATCATAACAGGGAATTGTGACTAGATAGATCTGAACTAAAGTTCATAAGCTATTTCATTCATTCATACAGTCATCCCCCCATCCATCTATTCATTTGTTCATGAATTTATGCAAGGGTATTGACTGAGGGCTAACCATGTATGTTGCACAGTGCCAGACACTGGCTGAAGAGGGCACGTATAGCCCTCCCCTCAGTAAGTGTGACATGTGTGATAACAAAATGTAGTCCAGTCATGGTAGTTGTCTAAAGCACAGAGAATTATAACATGAGTAACTGTTATAATATACGTGGGAGATTTTTTCGCTAAAACTTATGGTAGGATTGTGATGAATGGTGATGTTACCTAATAAAATGTTTGAAACAATTTTTCTTTCATACTCTCCATTCTGTATTTATGACTGTCTATGAGACGAATTAAAAATTATCCTTTTACTGAGGAGTTTATAATCTTGTGACCAGATACAGGTAAATTGATAACATCAAGTGTAATATGCTGCAATACAGAACTAAGCCCTAGGGGCTCTTGGGTCTTGAGTGGGCACCTAACCCAGCCTGAGAGCTAGGGACTCAGGGAGGCTTCCTGGAGGAAGTGATACTGGAACAAAGTGGGAAGGATGGTGGCCCAGTGTCAGCCAGTTTTGATAGGATTAACTGATACAATCATGAGTAAATGATTTATGCTCAGCATTATTGTAAACAAAGTAGAAGGTTAAAGCACATGGAGCATTAGAAATATTTAAATTAATGAAAAATAGTAAATAAATAAATGGAGTTTTCTGGTGACAAAACAATTGACCTCGCTTTCTTCAAGAGAAGGAATAACAAGGTGTGACCATTAAAAAATACGCCATTGCACTGGTGTGCCCATTCACACACATGCTAGGATGTCCTCAGGAGTTGGACCATCCCAGAAAGTGTCCCTAGGCTTCCAGAGGTGAGCAAAAAGGGAACACCAACAAGGAGACTTGGGCTCCACTCCTGATCTTACTCTGTAGGAAATGAAGGCTCATGGCATTTTAAGCAGAACATTTAAGATTCTGTTTTGTAGAACTCTAAAATCCAAATAAGACTTTATTTGGGAAAGTGTTAACAAGTCGGTCCACCAGACCTGCCCTGGGATCATGGGATTCGCACAGCCAATAAGGAAATGGATGCTGAGACTGGAGCAGCACAGGCTTTATTCAATGGCCAGGAATGGAGAAGTAGGAACCTAGTTCGCTATTAACTTCTCAACCCAATTTGGGTGGAGACACCAAATGTACAGGAGAATCTAAGTAAAAGGAGGGAAGTAGAAAGAATGGGAGGAATATTCATGAGTTACCTGAAAACTGGGATGTAGTTTGGACCTGGAACTGATGGCAGCTCTCCTTTTCAGTCCTTGTATGGACTTCTTTTCAGGTTGTTGTCATGGAAGTTTTCAACCATCATGGCGCTGGTGGGTATGTCAGCATATAATGAGGCTCAAGATCCACAGGAAGTCAAATCTTCCACTGTCGTGCACCTAGTTGATTCTAACCAGTTCTTGGCTTTTTACTTTTTTGCAGCCTCCTCTTGAAACTTAGATAAGAGTAATTGGTTTCTGTTCCAAAGAGGGGCAGGGGTATGATTCTGGGGTACCAGCCTTGGTAACCAAAGGGGTTCTACAATTGAAACAGATCTTAAAGCCACTAGTTTAGAAAGTGTGAAGTGGTTCTCGATGTATTAAAATCTAGATTTTAATTTATTTATTAGAATTGTTAAATTTTTGTACATTAAAATTCTTGCTAAGAAGTTTCCATAGTAAAAAACTGAAGAAGCCTCTCTTCACATGCATACCTTCTTCATAAAAAGATGGCAAATCCTTCTAAAAATATACACACATAAAAATGGCAATTTTAAATAGAGATTATCAAAATTTCAGACATGTTCAGAGAAGCATAGCATGAAAGAGTTAATCTTACATGCCCTGTCTTTTAAGGGCACTCTTGAGAATGGTAGCACTTGTCCCATTCAAGAGTTGAAGTATCCAACCACATCTATCATTGCTCTTGTGTAACAACTGTTTTTAAAGGAAGCATATTTTCACTATGTTATATTATTTTCAAAAGTGTAATAGCTTTGGTTTTTGGCTTATAACAAATATTAAATAGAACTTTCTCATTGTGTTCAAAATTGAAATTTTGGTTCACATAGCTATGACTCAAAATTGTAGCAATAGAGTAAATCACTCAATTTGATTTTCCTGCACAGCGTTTTTCCTTGTATGGAAAGCTTACGCACCTTTTTTTTTTTTTTTAAAAAAACAGATTCCTACATCAATGAACCCTGGTGAAATTTTAGGGGTTTAGGTCAAATATTGGCAGTTTCATATGTTTTGCTCTAATTATTTGCCATGATGCTGTTGGCAGATAATATTCTACATTCAAATGAATATGTTTTATATTAAAGAAAGTTATCTTTTCTGAATTGCTACTTGGGGCCAATATTCTATATTGTTACAGCTCTTTAGTGTTTTCAAAAATTATTATTTGTGGAGTTCCCGTCGTGGCTCAGTGGTTAACGAATCCGACTAGGAACCATGAGGTTGCGGGTTCGATCCCTGGCCTTGCTCAGTGGGTTAAGGATCTGGCGTTGCCATGAGCTGTGGTGTAGGTCACAGACATGGCTCGGATCCCGTGTTGCTGTGGTAGTGGTGTAGGCTGGTGGCTACAGCTCCGATTTGACCCCTAGCCTGGGAACCTCCATATGCCACAGGAGCGGCCCTAGAAAAGGCAAAAAAAGACAAAAAAAAAATTATTTGTGTATATTTGCCCCTATTGTAGGATTGAAAAGGCTGTTGCCATCCTCATTTTTGTGTTCTTCACTTGCCTGTTCTCTGATTTACACACAGGAGTTGCTCAATAGATAGAAGCTGAAATCTGGGTAAATGAGTTATTATGTTTTCAGTATTATTAGGTTGCATTCCCTTGCAAGAAGCAAAGCACCCAGGTGCAAATTGGTTAAACCAGTGCTACTCAAAATGTGATCCACAGACTGGTATCAATGCACTCTCTTCAGGGGTTAACAAAGCTGACTAGTATCCATGAGGACATGGGTTTGATCCTTGGCCCTGCTTAGTGGGTTAAGGATCCAGCGTTGATGTGAGCTGTGGTGTAGGTCTCAGATTCGGCTCCGATCTGGCATTGCTGTGGCTCTGGTGTAGGCCAGCAACTGCAGCTCGGATTGGACCCCTAGCCTGGGAACGTCCATGTGACGTGGGTGCGGCCCTAAAAAGACAGAAGAAAAATAAAAAACGAAAACACTGTCTTTATTTCTGACCCGTGAAGAGCTGTGTAATTAAGTCAGTCTTTAGAACCATGTTAGTGTTTAAAATTGGCATGACATTCAAGTGCTTGACCATTATCTTAGGAATTTTTATTATATTTTACAATGGTTTTTATCCTCAACTGGTTAAAAAAAGAAATTTCCTTTATGCCTAAGTGTTTGAGAAGCACTGTTTTTTTGTTTTTGTTTTTGTTTTTGTTTTTGTTTTTTGGGTTTTTTTGTTTGTTTGTTTTGTATGGAGATATGATCAGACCTCAACTTCACAGAATATCTTTTTTTTTTTTTTTTTTTTTGGCTTTTTTAGGGCTGCACCTGCAGCATATGGAGGTTCCAAGGCTAGGGGACGAATGGGAGCTGTAGCTGCCAGCCTGTGCCACAGCAATGCCAGATCCAAGCCATGTTTGTGACCTATGCCACAGCCCACAGCAACGCTGGATCCCCAACCCACTGAGTGAGGCCTGGCATTGAATCTGGGTCCTCGTAGATGCTAGTCAGATTCGTTTCCACTGAGCCAGAACGGGACCTCGCAGAATATCTATTAGGCTAGATACTTTATGTAATTCTTCGTATTTTGTCCAACTCCCCTGCCCACGGCCACTGTTTTCCCTTTTTTACCGACAGGGACAGTGAGACGTGGAGAGTTTATGTATCTCACCCAAGGTCATATCCCTGGGAAGTGAAGCAGAGCTGGGAGCTGAGCTCTGCATCATGAGTATCTAGACCCAGTTCTTTCTCCTGTGTTACAAAGGCAGTTTTGCTTTGCTGCCCATTGGGTATGTGATATCAGAAACCTGGGAAAGTCTGACCTAGGGAGCTTGGCTTCCTGAATGCTGCTGTCTTCTACATAGGCAACGTGAAATACCTTACATTTCCATTGCAGCGAATTTGATTTCTGGCACATGGGTCTACATTTTTTTCCTATTTGCTCACTAAAAGGTGAACCCTCTTTGCTGCTGTCTGAAAAGTGTCCTCTGCACAAAACTGTCAATATCATCACTGCCCCAAGGGTTCAAGGCCTCCTCTTGGCGTGGGGTTGGACGTAACATGTACACAGACACATTCCCTGTAATTCTGAAATCTAAAAGACCACTGTTCTGTAAAATCCACGCGCATGGTGGAGACATGTAGCTTGAAACCTTACTAATGTGGCAGTATTCTATGTCAGCAGCACCCTGGCTCACCTAGTCTTTTGTGGGCTTTCAAAAAGCATTTTCAACCCAGAAGAGTGTTACACATCCAACTTTCAAACACTTCTTTGCAACAAAGCTCTTCAGTAAACTGAAAATTGCCCAGTTTATGAATTCTCCCTCTTGATCTTATAGTTTCTCCTATTCCAATTCCTCTAGAAAATTGCTTTGAGAAAGATTAGACAATATATCTCTGGAACAGTCCATATTTTTTTTTTTATTCTACTGCCGATCTGGGTATACAGTCCTATTATCTTTGACCATGTACCTTTTTGCAGGTGATATTCGGTTTTAGTTAATGTATGCATCAAACCACATGTACAGGGCAATAAAAATAAGCTTTGGGACATTCATCTTTAATGCCCAAATATGTAGATTTAGAATCCCATTTCTGAAGATTTTAGCACTTACCAGTCTACGGGGGTTCATCCTAAGATGTTTTTCCTTGCACAGCCATGTGTTGTCAATTATACTCAGTTGTAAGTTACCTCAGATCAGCAACTTTGACTTGTGTGACATTTGATAATCTCATTAATGTTGCCGACTCTGCCTTTGGATGAAAAATCCTCGCATGTCCCAAATGCATAATTAAACATTCTCATCAGGTTCACCATTTCATGAGAACTCATGAAAAGAAAACTTGGAGCAAAATTAGTCTATTTGTCTTCTAAATTTTCCAGGTACTTTAGGTTAAGTAAAAGTTATAATTTAGGTTAAAGTGCAAAGAATGCAAAGAAGTTTAATTAATTGTATTTTCGTTCATGTGCAGGTTTTCATGCTTTTTTTCCCATTGTTTGGCAACCCAAGTATCACATTTTTACTTTGAGAACATGATGTGATACTGGTATGGCAATATTGAAGGACTGGCTACATTGAAATTTAGGATGCCCTGTAAAATAATTCATTCTTACAGTTCTTTTGAAAATCGGTGAGAAGCTTAAACATTGGTATTAGAGACCTAGCTAATGTTTCCACTCATAAGAGCATAATGGATTGCTCCTATTTTCTTAGCATCAAACATGAAACGTATTCCGAGTATTCTCTCTGAAATCTTTTTCAAAGTATTTACAGGCTGCTTTAGTTTCAGTTAGAAACAGTTCAGAGTCAAAGGCTCAAATTATAAATCTTGGTGGATGTTTTTCTGCCCGGGTTGGAATGCAGCCTGAATAAGATTTACTGTGACCTAAACTTTCAACAGAATAGCTCATGACAGCAAGATAGGGCCTCAAATGAGGGTTTTTATTGCAATCAACCCTTTGACTTGTTTGTTCTTACTGTTGTCTTTAAGCCCAGGATTTGTGGCAGACGCACGAATTGGAAGTTGTAGAAAGAAAGCTTTACGTGGAACCGACTCCGGGAGGGAATGGAGCATGGGTTGCTTTTGTGGTCTGTGATAAAGCAGCAGGGTGCACCTGAGAGCTGAGGCAGATAAATAAACCTAGCTCTGACCTGAGAGGATTAGGAGGTGTTCTGGGTGATGGAAGCTAAGAATTTCAGTGTTACTTTATCCAGGACAATAAGGTTATGCTTTCACAATGCTCCATTTCCCATGTAATAAAGCCTTACCAAGGGTTGTATTTTAGCTCTTTCAAAATGTAAGGTTTCCACTGGTCCATTGGTGTGATAGCACCAGAAAGGACTAAGGATCTGTTTGTTTGCTTATTTATCTATTTATAATGATGTTTTAGAGATCATCCACCACAATCCCTTTCTTCTGAGAAGAAGTAGAATTGATTTCAGCTTTCCCGTTTCTTCAAAGGGCGTGCCGGGGAGCTGAAATCTTGTGGTTTGTCAGCTTTTTCTGCTCCCACACTTAGGCAAAGTCCACAAGGATCTGCGGTGAGCCAGAGGCACCGTGCCTGCCCGCTGTGGTTGGGGGCAGGAGGGCTCTCCTTGCACAGCTCAGCCCAGCAATTCATAAAAAGGTGTGGCTTTTAGCAGAGGCACTAACCAGTGGTTGAATGCTAGAAAAAAAGCCTGCCCTCCAGCCAGCCTCTGATGAAGCTCTAAGGTTCATAGTGGTTTTTTTTTTTTTGTTTTTTTTTTTTAATTTTAAGAAATTGAAGTCTAGTTGATTTGCAGTGTTGTGTAGGTTTTAGGTGTACAGCACAGTGATTCAGTTATACATATTTATGTATTCAGTTATACATCTCTGTATTCTTTATCAGCTCCTTTTCCTTTAAAGAGTATTACAAAATAATTGAGTATAGTTCCCTGTGGTATTCAGTAAATCCTTGTTGTTTAGATGTAGTGGTGTGTATCCGTTAGTCCCATACACCTAAATTTCCCTCCCTCTCCCTTCCCCTTCTGTAACTGTAAGTTTGTTTTCTATGTCTGTGAGTCTTTCTGTTTTGTAAATAAGTTCGTTTGTACCTTTTAAAAAATATTCTGCATACGAGTGATATCATATGATATGTGGCTTCCTAAGTGTGATCATCTCTAGGTCCAATCCATGCTGCATCCATGTTGCTGCATCATTTCATTCCCTGTCATAGCTGAGTGATACTCCATTGTGTGTGTGTGTGTGTGTGTGTGTGTGTGTGTGTGTGTATTTCAAGTCCTCATCCATTCCTCTGTCGATGGACACTTAGGTTGCTTGCATGACTTGGCGGTTGTAAATAGTGGTACTCCGTATGACTAGGATCATAGTGTTCTGATGTAAGAAGTGCTCGGTGAATATTTGCTGTACAAGTGAATGAATATGGGAAATAATGGATGGACTTTTGGAGTGGATGTGGATCCTAGATACAGGTAGTTCAGTCGTTTTCCTCTGGAATTCCCACAATGTGTCTTCTCACGTGGTTCTTCACAAAGGCAGTGTGGGACCCTCCTCTCTCTTGGGACATTTGGACCAGTGTGGTTACATTTTGGTTGTCATGGTGATGGGAGTGGTGGGGTGGATGAGGTGCCACTGGCACTTAGGTTCCCAAGGGCAGAGATGATCCTTCAGTGAACAGGAAGTCCTGCACATGAGGACTCCTGCCTGGAATGATAAGTAGCATCCACTGAGAAGCCCTCTGAGGTCTCTGATGGGAGGAAGGTTAGAGAAGGAAGTCATCACTTTCTCAAGTAACCATATAGCTTGTTGGACATATAGTATTCAGAAAAAAAGATTTCCTTACATTTAGCCAAAACCTCGAAAATTCCATCCATTGGCATCTGCCCTGTCTTCCAGAGGAATAGAGAGACCTGCCAGCTCCCTCTCATGTTATTCCCACAACTCACTCACTGACCTTCTCCATCCTGCTTACTTTCCTCAAGGTGTGACCAGGTTTTCTTTGTCCTGGTTGATGTGGGGCCTTTGGAACTTGACTCCATCCTCTGGCTATGGCTTGACCATGAAGCATGAAAAGCACCTGTAGCCTTAGAGATTACAGATAACATAGGACTTGATAGAGCTATAACTACTGTTATTTCTACTCATGCAACCTAAGATTGCATTACATTTTTTAAATTTTTTTGGCCATGCCCACAGTGTGTGGAAGTTCCTGGGTCAGGGTTCAAACTTGCACCACAGCAGTGACAGCGCCTCATCTTTAACCCACCAGGCCACCAGGGAACTCCAATTAAAAAAATTTTTTTTGTCTTTTCTAGGGCTGTACCCATGGCATATGGAGGTTCCCAGGCTAGGGGTCCAGAGCTGCAGCAGCGTGGGCTCCGAGCCTCACCTGCGACCTACACCACAGCTCACAGCAATGCCGGATTCCCAACCCATTGAGCAAGGCCAGGGATCGAACCCACAACCTCATAGTTCCTAGTAAGATTCGTTAACCACTGAGCCATGACAGGTACTCCCTTTAAAAAAATTTTATTAGCTGACTCTCCATTAAAAATTCAAGTCTTCGGGAGTTCCCGTCGTGGCACAGTGGTTAACGAATCCGACTAGGAACCATGAGGTTGAGGGTTCGGTCCCTGCCCTTGCTCAGTGGGTTAACGATCCGGCGTTGCCGTGAGCTGTGGTGTAGGTTGCAGACTTGGCTCGGATCCCGCGTTGCTGTGGCTCTGGCGTAGGCCGGTGGCTGCAGCTCCGATTCAACCCCTAGCCTGGGAACCTCCATATGCCGCGGGAGCGGCCCAAGAAATAGCAACAACAACAACAACAACAAAAGACAAAAAGACAAAAAAAAAAAAAAAAAAAAGAAAGCCTACAGCAAGCCCCCATACCAACTTCAGCCACAGCGGGGGCAGACACCAGAAGTAAGAGAGGCTACAACTATTATCTGTAAAAAAAAAAAAAAAAAAAAAAATTCAAGTCTTCTTCGCATAACCATTGACAATCAAAGTTTCCATCATTCTGTAACAGGGGTTAGCCATCTTTTTTGGTAAAGAATCAAATAATAAATACTTTAGGCTTCACAAGCCAGCTGGTCTCTGTGGCAGCTACCCCACTCTGCTTTTGTAGCCAGAAAGCAGTTGTGGACATGACATAAATCTGTGGGTGTGGTCGCATTTCAATTACATGTTATTTATAAAAACAAGTGGCAGGATAGGTTTGGCTCCTGGGCTGCAGTTTGTCAACCCCTGTTCTGTACTTGGATTAAAATCCAAAAATGGTACTTGTTTATTTTGTCTCTTCACATTATTGTATTGATTTCAGCTGATCATTCCAACCCGATGAGAACCTCTTGAATTCTAATTATTCAAATTCTGTTATCCACAAAGAATTCAATTCTATTTCACTTTGTGTCACCTAAATACATCACTTCTCTGCTTTTATCCAGTTATTCTTCATACCAAAACAAAGACACCTCGAACAGAATAAAGTGAAAAAAAAAAAAAAAAGACCCTATTCCATATAACTCGTTTTAGCTTAAGATGATGAGTGGTCTAAGTGATAAGGGTTTGATTAGCATAGTTTAACTGTCAGCTAATTCATGAAACCACATCAAAATGCTGTGACGCGCGGTGCAGTTACTTCTTTTCTTTACAAGAATCATGAACGGGTTCTGTGTGTTTTTCTTCCTGAAATCACAGCGTGTGTCTATGACAAGTTCTTGCCGTGCCACTTCATTAATGGCAACAAAGCTAATATTGCTCCTATAAAACTGCCTTTTAGCAAACCATCTGTTCATATATTCTCGCAGTTCGCCAAGAAGAGATGAAATCTTACCAGGCTCACTCTGTACCTGCTCCTTTCGATAGATTTGCCCATGGGGTTTTCAGGATCATAGCATGACTGCAAAAACGTCTGCCTGGTTCCAAGGCCACAGTTATGAGTCTCTTAGGACCCTCTGTGGGAAGGAAAGAGTTAACAGTGGTCCTAGGGCCCTTCCTCCTTCTCAGGGACACCCTGGGCCACTGCTGACCTCCACCAGGCATCCTGCAGCATTCAAGGAGATGTAGTAACAGAAAGATAGTCTAAGAAGCTCATATCTAAGAATGTCTTTAGGAGTATTCTTCTTTTATAAATAAGTAAACCTGGAATTGATGTGATACAGGTGGCCAGGGAGTGGAAGTTAGTCACAGGAGGTTTTTTTATCCACATGAGGAATACAGTATAGAAACTAAGAGGGCCCACAGCTTTTTTCTTTTTTCTTCCTTCCTTTTCTTTCTTTCTTTCTTTCTTCCTTCCTTCCTTCCTTCCTTCCTTTCTTTCTTTCTTTCCTTCTTTCCTTCCTTCCTTCCTTCCTTCCTCCTTCCTTTCCTTTCCTTTCCCTCCCTCCCTCCCTCCCTCCCTCCTTTCTTTCTTTCTTTCTTTCTTTCTTTCTTTCTTTCTTTCTTTCTTTCTTTCTTTCATCTTTTGTCTTTTCAGGGCCACACCCGTGGCATATAGAGGTTCCCAGGCAAGGGGTCTAATCGAAGCTACAGCTGCCTGCCTATACCACAGCCACAGCAATGCCAGATCTGAGCCGCGTCTGTGACCTACACCGCAGCTCATGGCACTGCTGGATCCTTAACCCACTGAGCGAGGCCAGGGATCGAACCCAAAACCTCATGGTTCCTAGTCAGATTCGTTTCTGCTGCGCCAGGACGGGAACTCTTCTTTCTTTCTTATAACTCGCCCTAGGCACATACGAGGCACTCATCTGTTACTCTGAAGCCAAATTGCCTCCATTTGGGATGAAGAATTTTTCGAAGCTGTGATAGTTTAGGGTTCCCCATTACCGCATGCGTGTCTGTGTCTCTTGTACTGTCAGAGATAAGCCCCACACTAGTTCAAGCACTAAGATAGATTTTCTTTGGTAACGCGCCATTGCAGTGGGAAGAGAGTCCAGGGGGACTGAGCACAGCTTGGATTTGTGTAGAGGCAATGTCGCGTTTTAAAGGGAGAATGAGGGTGTGGGGAGAGGGTGCATGGGAGGCCATAGACCTAGGGAAGGGAAAAATTACCAAAAGCAAGAGGGGGTATTGGTCCATGGGAAGGGTTTGCAGTCTGGTGCTAATGACTCAGTTTCCCTCTCCCACAGGCCCTGGGAGATGGGGGCGGGGGCTCAGCATTGGCTGGAACAAACACTAAACTCTTTGGGCAGCATTGAGCTTTCTCAGGCAGGTTCTTGCAGGGGGGATTATGGTCCTTCTTGAGGTGCAACCTTGAGCTCTTAGAAACCGTATTAGTGTTTGTCCTTCGAGGTCAAGGTTGACAGGCCCATTCAAGAAGGAGGCTCAGAGGAGCCTGGCTAGAATTTTCAAAGGGACTCGTTGTCAGTAGGTCCTTCATTGAAGTTGAATCTGCTGTGGTGATACAGCACTCTGGGATTCTGCACGATGTCATATTTAGTTGAGTCTGAAACTCTGATGCTCTGTGTGTGTGTGTTTGGCAGTGGCGGGGGGGTGGTGTCTCTGATTGCTTTATATATTTCCTGATTTCAGTTTTCTTTTAAGGTGTTTGGTATATTATTTCATGTTCCATCTTGGTTTGAAAAAGTAGAAGTAAGAGCATCTGTCATTATGAGCTTTTTCTGCCATTGTCCTCAAGTTGTAAGCCCATTATTTCCATAGTCATAGACTGAGTTCACTTTAAAAAAAACTATGTAAATTCTGCCTTTTCCATTTTAATGACCAGTTTTGATGATCAGTAGAGTAAATCTAAGTGCTGTAGAAGTGGTCAAATATTATTTATGTTAAAGCAGCAGGAGAACTTTTCATAATTTAAGTTACTCAGTATAATTTAGTGAATCACAGTGTACAATTTTTGTAGTATTATAATTTTTCTAATATAATTATATTATCAAAAAACTATTTCTATGAGTATTAATGTAATGTGAGCCTTTTAATTATTTTAATGTTTAAGTGGAACATATATATTGAGCAATATTCATCCTTCTGCATTTGAAGTGTACCATTAATTTTCTTCTTGGAATTCCTCATGACTTTTTAGATGCTAAAGAAAGATAAACTATTTGAGGCTATAGATTAGCTGTGTGGAAAATCAAGATGTCTTTTTCTTGGGTTTATAGAAGGCCCAATAGGTTGGAAATGTAGGAAAAAATTCAGACTTGGGAGCATGGTAGGTTACCAATATAGGTCAGTTATGCCAGTTCTGAGTTTTAGTTTATAAAATTAATAATTAAAGGGAAGTATTTTTGAGTGGTGAGAGGGCTCTGCATTGCTAGGCAATGTCACTGGACTTAAGAAGAAAAGCTAGAGATGAAGCAATTATTATATTTCTAATGACCTCAAGCTCTATCCTAATGACCAGCTATAAAAAAGAGAGAAGATGTACTATAAAGCATGTATTTGCTTTGCGTCCATTTTATATTTACCCATATATTCAGTTTTGTCTATTAAAATCACTTTTTTGGTGTTGGCAGTTTTCCCAATTTATTAATTCATCTAGTTCTTTCAGGCAGTATTCAGTCAAGTGCTAAGAAAGGTTAAAATTGAAAGGCCAGGAATTTATAATTACTAGCAGTCATGCTTAAATTAATGAGAATGGTAATTTTCAATGCTTTTTCATTAGGAATAGTTTCAATTTGTCCCAAGTCAATCATCCCAATAAAATACTTATTTTGACTCTCTTTTTAGAATTCAGCTAATCTTTCTGTGTTTTAGAATTCAATTAATAGTTCTATGTAGTGGTGAGTAAAATGCATATTTTCTCATTACTGTTCTGAATTTTATTTCTCCTAGTACTCCATACTTTTAGCACAGAAGATTCTATTCCTTTGATTTCTGACTTGTTTGTTTTTGCCTTTGATTTGTATAATTCAATTATTTGCTAATACAGCTAAATTTTATTGATCACTGAATTTCACTTTTAATAATGATGTGTATAAAATGCCCTTTCCAGAAAAATACCCCTAAACAAACTACTTTTGAAATCAAGGCTAAATACTCTTGAATATAATATAATTTGTTATTAAAAAGCAAGTATGTGTCAGCTAAGTTTTTATTAAATCTGTCAACAGTTATCGGATAGACTATTGTATAAATAAGATATCTTTTTCTTGGGGTATTATCTGCATCTGTGTAGTAATTTGTAGTTTGTAGTTGAATAGAAAGAGGTTTGTATATTTGAGCATGTGGTTGACTTTGAAATTCAGCTTAGACCTGGGCAGGTTTGTGGAGATGTATAGGAGTGTGGGTATGGAGGGGTATTGATGACCACTCATGTCTGTCACTCACACTCCTGACCCTTCTGCCCTCTTCATCTGTGGGCTCTCGGTGGTGACTGACCTCTCATCAGAACGGAAGATGAGTCATTGTGTATTGTAGCTTGTGTGGTATAAAAATTTATCATCTTCTCTGAAACTGCTTAATATATAGTCATCTTTAAAGTCAAGGTGAAATGGCCAATTAGAAGTCCAAACCAAAGAGATTAAAATTTGTTTGCTTTATAGGAAGGATTAAGGTGAGTTGACATGGATTTAGGATATATCCTTGAATAAAGTTCACTTTATTTTTAAAATCCTCCTTTCATTATCTGTAGCCCTCTGCTTCTGGCAGATGAAGTACTGAATTTACTCTTTTGACATGAACAGCTCTAATGCTGGACCCACTCGATGAGGCGGTGGCACTGAGATGTTGGACAACAGGGCCGTGCAAGGCTATGACTCTGAGGAAAGGGAGACCCTAAAAGGTACTTTCTGAATGGGAAACAGGTTCTGGAGTCCACCTGGACAGCAGAGGTGTTGCCGATGTGAGGAGGCAGGTATTGGCGGTCAGGGCTGAAATTTATGGAGTGGGTAAGAGAGGGAGATGCCCAGGAGGGAATAAGGAGTCGACGAAGTTATGGCTCAAGACACTGGCTGTGGGTTGGGCCACAGAGAGCAAAGATTACCATTAGATTTATCAATATTTGGATACATATTTTTTTTCTTTCTTTATTTAAAAGGCAATAAAAATAATGGCGTTGTAGAGTTCCCTGGTGGCTCAGTGGGTTAAGGATTGGGTGTTGTCACTGCTGTGGCTTGGGTCACTGCTGTGTTGCAGGTTCGATTCGTGACCTAGGAACTTCTGCATGCTGCAAGAACAGCCAAAAAAAAAAAAAATGGCATTGCATTAGGGGTATTACATCACATGTAGATGTAAGACATATGCAAGAGAGATGGTATTATAAATAAGATTGTTGTTATAAGACTCATATTTTACCAGAAATATTGTATTTCTAAGTATATTGTCCTAAATAAAGGATGCATATTGTAATTCCTACAAATAAACATAAAGGATAGTTGTGGTTTTGAAACCAGCAGAGAAAATAAAATTAGAAATAACTTCGATAATGACTTTAGAAAAAGCCAGAGAGGAGGGACAATAATATAGAAATCATAACTGACAAATTAGCAAATATACTATTATGCTATAGAAAATTCCAAGCAAATCAATAATTGCATCAAGTATAAACTGATTAAACACTTCCATTAAAAGCTATATATTGTCAGAATGGATTAAAAAATAATAATTCTGATATATGCAATTAAAATCAAAGATGGGGATAGATGGACTATGCCAACAGCAAGCATCGAAGAGCTAGTATGCTTTATGAATATTAGGCAAAATGGAAATTAGAAAAAGAGTATTACCATTTACAAAGGGAAACATTTTAAAAATAAAAGAGTCAAGCCAAAAAAAAATCCTAATATGCATTCAACTGCTAACAGAGTTTCAAAATACAATAAACAAAGCCAACAGAGCTATAGGGGAAAATAGATAAATTCACAATCAACAATATGAGCAACTCTCAATATCAACAGGAAAACCAGATTAAAAAAATAATTGGTAAGGATATAGAAGATGTAAACCATACTTTAAACCAAATTGACATGACTGATACTTATAAAACAGTACACTCAAAACCTGCCCACAAGATTCAACATAATGCTGATCGAAAAATCTTAATTTAAAAAAAACCAAATTCTTAAATGTTAACAGGATGTAGATATCCCAAACAATCATGGTAAAGAACTACCTGATTTCCAGATTTACTGCAAACCTCCAGTAAGCAAGAGAGTGTGGCTTGGCATAAAGGTGAGCACATATAGTAAAAGAACATAAAGAGTTTGCAGTAGAAACTACAAATAGAACTACCATTTGATCCAGCAATCCCACTCCTGGGCATCTATCCAGAGAAAACCATGACTTGCAAAGACACATGTACTCCGATGTTCACTGCAGCACTATTTTCAATAGCCAAGACATGGAAACAACTTAAATGTCCATCAACAGAGGAGTGGATCAAGAAGATGTGGTACATATACACAATGGAATATTACTCAGCCGTTAAAAGGAACAAAATACCAGCATTTTTAGCAACATGGATGGACCTAGAAATTATCAAGCTAAGTGAAGTCAGCCATACAATGAGACACCAACATCAAATGCTTTCACTGATATGTGGAATATGAAAAAAGGACAGAATGAACTCCTTTGCAGAGCAGATGCTGACTCACAGACTTTTAAAAACTTATGGTCTCCAAAGGAGACAGTTTGTGGGGTGGGGGGATGTGCTTGGGTTGTGGGATGGAAATCCTATAAAATTGGATTGTTATGATGATTGTACAACTACAAATGTAATAAATTCATTGAGTAATTAAAAAAAAAGTGTGCAGTAGACTCACATGTAGTTGATCTATTAATTTTTGACAAAAGCACCAAGGCAGTTCAAGGGAGGAAAGAAAATCTTTTCAAGAGATGCTGCTAGAATACTGGATACACATATGGAAAAATATGAATTTTGACCCCTGTTCAGTTCCACTCACAAAAATTAATTTGAGGTGGATCACAGACATAAATGTAAAAGTTGAGCTCACAACTTTCTAGAAAAAAAACATGAGAGAAGAGCATTGCAGCCTTGGAATAGGCAAACGTTGCAAATGAAAATACAAGATACCATTATAGAAAATATTAGCATTATACCTTACTGACAAGGGACTTGCATTTACAATATTTTAAGAATGACTAAAAACGAACAATTAAAAGACAAAAAGGCCAATTTGAAAGTGGGCCAAGGGAAAAACAAAAATCAAAAAAAGTAAAAAAAAAAAAAATTAAAACGTTAAAACAAAAGTGGACCAAGGAATTGAAGAGCTAGATACACAAGGACGTATACAAATAATAGCGAGCACGTGAAAAGTATTCACACAGATATTGTTCAACAGGAACATGCAGGTTAAAATCACAACTAAATACTGTTCCTTACCCCTGAAAAAAACTGACCACGCAAATGGCGATGAGGATGTGGAGTAACTGGAACCCTCATTCGTTGCTGGCAGAATATAAAATGGGAAAACATTTAACAGCTTTTCAGAAATTTAAGCATATAATCCCTCCACTCCAGAATTTTACTCCTCGGTATTTACACAGGAACAATATATGTCAAAACAACAACTTGTACACAATTTTAATAGTAGATTTATTAATAGTATCCTCAAACTGCAAACAACCCAAGGATCCTAAGCTTTCTGAATGAACTACTGGTGTGCTCACTAACATGAATGAGTTTCAAAAATACTGTAATGAAAGAAGACAGACTTACTTAATCTTCTGGAAGAAAACATGATAGTTCTTATTGTAAAAGCATGTCTAAGTTCAAGAGCATTTATTAGGATAGAAATAAGAATGGTGGTTCCTTATGGGAGGAGGAGGAGGAAAAAGAGTTGACTGGAAGGTGACAGGTGGGAACTTTCTGAAAGTGAAATGTCTGTATCTCTTTTGGATTTTTGGCCAAGGGTGTATATGCATTTGTCAAAACTCTTTGAATTGTAGAACTAAGATCTTTGTATTGCACTGGGTGTACATGTTTCTGCAGTCAAAAACATTTAGGTGCTCAGTTGGAGATTTCCTCTTAGTACCTTAAAGGTCTGATTTTTTTATGTGTCTTTCTCATTTAATAGAAATTATTTTTAGTATGGCAGTTACCTGCCATGTAGCTGTCCCAGTGCATCATTTTGATGACTTGTAGACACTGTCCTGTCATTAGCCTTAGGTCAGCTCTGAATTTTGTCCTTTGATGAGAAGGCATGTTAGTGCAGAGACCATTTCTTCCATCTTGTTAACCATTATGTTCATTCTTTATCATGGCCAATTGATGGCTGATAAATTTCTCACGGACTCCTGAAAACCAGGTAATTAGACTGATTTTTCTGGCAAGGTCTGACTTTTCTTTTCTTCTGAGGATTTTTGGCTATAGGTAAATACAGATACATAACCCCTCTCCCACCCCAGCATTTCAAATACTTTATTAGGCAGGCGGTTTGACAGGATATTCATGGTCACAGACCTGCTTATGGAAGATGCCTGGGGTGCCTTAATGGCTGTAAATCCTAAGGAAGGAAGGCAAGCAAATGATGGAGCTCCAACCAGAGCTGCTGAAATGCGCCACACCAGAGGCTGCGCTCATTAAAGACCTTCCTCAAGTCAACAATCTGGAGTGCTTTTCCTGAATTTTCAAAGAGACTGATGAAATTTACGCTTACATGTGCAAGCTTAAAGATCAAAAGTGCTTAATTTCAAGCCATGACTTATAATTTTCATTTTCAGTCACATGTGAGTGAACATTTTATTTGAAAAAAATTTGAAGTTTAGGTACTTGGGAAATAAATATAACAAGTCCAGGAAACTCTCTGTTGCCCCTGCAGATACTCTTATCTATTTTTTTAAAATAATGTGTTGATCTAATGAGAAATCATACAATAGGCAGCATAAAAGTGGCGAGAATTATGAAGATGATATATGAAAATTAAAGTTTGAAAATCCTATCCTTCTCCATGGAGAAACTGCAGTGCCTTGTAGTCTACCCACTATGAACTCCTTCCACATTTCCTTTCTTAGATCTTGAGACCATACAGTCCAGAATGCCACCTGCCTCCTCCACCTCTGGATGCATTTCACACCGGAAAGGGTGTCATCAAGGAGTCTCTGCTGGGGTCGGGTGAACCAGCATGGCGATGTTGCTGGCTGACTCAGAAAATTGTGTTTGTGGGACTCTGGGACTTCTTTGGCCATTGTAACCCCTGTGAAGATGGTGGTGGCAGTGATGGCCGTTCAGTCTTTTCTACTATCTTTGCTATAGTCCTCACTGTTCTGGCTCAGATGATGGATGTGTGGTGCTTAGTTTCAGAGTATGGCTCATTCAAGACCTAGCAGTAATGAAACACAGTGGGTTGAATTTCAACAAGAGGAAAAGGTTAAGCCATGAATATGGTATAAATGAGATGCAAAAATAAACTCTGAAACTGGGAAGTCCCACATAGGTAATTATTTAAATAAAACATGAGCCAATAAGAATTGCTAGATAAGTTTGGTACAAATGGCTTCAGTGATATCTGAGTTCAGTGGATTAGACATGCATCTGTGAGCAAGCTGGTGGAGAAACTGTCCTTTTAGTTTTCAGATTCCTTTCAGTGAAAAGTAGCAACACAGTAATTTAAAGCATTGGTCCAGGAATGAACTAGAATGGCTCTGTAATTTCAAGTATATTACTCTTTCTGGAAAATAAAGAGACACTGTCCTTGGACCCTTCAATATGCATCATAAAACTTCTCCTTTAATCTTTCCCTTGATGGATCCCAGGCTTCACAAATGCTAAAGCCACCCAAATATAGATATTCACTGAAGAAGAGAAAGTCACTGTAAAATTGAGAGTGTATGCCTTCTAAGCTGTTGATCTGAAGTTGCCATAAAATCTTGGCACAATAACACTTCTGCTGAGTTGTATATTATATGATATGGAGAAAAGTTGAGATGTTGGGCTCACCTAAAAAGATAGCACCTGCTTTTTGGCAATGCTGGCCTCGATTTATTTCATTATCTGGGGCTATGGCATTCTTTGGAGGTGTCCCTGGAATGAGAATTAGAGTTTAAGAGGCTGAGCCTAAAACCAGCTGAGCTGGAGCAGATGATGGTTAGCATCTCACCAGAGATTCCGTGAGTGCCATCCTGGCCTCTCTTCTCCTGTCTGCAGTTGATAGATGAGGGAAGCGCACATGCCTATGGAAATATCCAGACCAGGAAGCCTGAAAGCAATTGCAGTTTTTCTTTACTTAGGATTTTAGGTGATTTATCAACTCAATTTTCTACACTTGTACTTTGAAAAAAAAAGAAAGGCTAAATTAGACACAACTTTTCTCCTAGAAAATTGAATCTGTGTATTATGCTTGTGGGCATATTTATTTATGATGTACGTTCTTCCATTCCTGGACTTGTGGTAGTTCACATATTTTTAAGTGCAAGATAAGATATTTATATCTGCATCCTAAATGCCTCGCCAAGTGTTTGGTGTATAGTAGACACTCAGTAAATGTTTACTTAATCAAACTGAATCCAAAATAGAGCAAAGATGGTTTAAAGACAGGAAGTGATCATACCAAATGTCTGTAGCAGAAAGTCATCACTGGACCATAAGTTTGACTCCGAGCCTCCTAAATTCAGCACACTGTTCCCTTTGTAGCCATTGTCCAGGATTTGGTTTCTGACAAAACAGCATACAAACCTTCCTTTGAAAGTAAAAAGAACATAAAATTTATTTAAGCAAGCTTCATGTAAAGAAGTGGTGAAATATAATGGTCAGCATCCTTGACTATGTTTTCTTCCTATTTGTGTGAAAGAAGATGCAGAAATATTTTTACATGATCAGTTCTCATATATCTCCTCTCAAAGATGAAAGGCGCAATACTCTACCATATTCCAATGAAGGGATTCTCCATGGAGCAGAGAGAATGCTGTCTAGGAACCCTCTATTTATATTATAATTTAATATGATAGGAGTTGTATAATTTAAATGAATGGATTCCTATTAAACTATCATTTTCAAATATTAGTATTCTTGGCAAGTTCCCAGCAGCAGCCAGCTCATGATTCTCTAAGTACCTGCTCGTCATTGTTTCTGACAAAAGAAGCAATCTTGACACCTGACACCAGGAGGCAAAGTTGACGTTCACTAGGGAGTGGGCCAGGAGGCTGATTTGTGGTCTTAACTGGACAGAAATCAGTTCATTTCAGTATAAGACTGAGATGCTTGGGAACTTCGATGGGCGGAACAAATGGAAACAAGTCAATGGCATTTATCTGCACTTAGGTTATAGATACTTGGAAGTATATCTGGTTTCCTTTTAGAAAATCTTCCTTGGAATGTTTGGAAATTCCTTGCAGATCTTCTTTTAGAAAACAGCTTACATGAAAGACTGAAAGCTTAGAGTCCTGGTGTATTTCTAGTAGAACACAGAAAATCCTCATTATTCCCTCATGACCCGTCTGTTAAGTCTTTTGGTGGGTTTCTTTTGCCCGCAAACAGGTATCCTTGCATAGTCTGATTCTAACTGCTGGCTGTTCTCTGCTGACCTTGAATCACCCTCCCCTGTGTCTCCCTGCCCATTTATCACCGTGAAGCACACACACACCACATGCCTGCTGTTTGTGCTGGCTTGCTAAGTCTTGGCATGAGCAATATGTTCTAGTTTCCATTTGTTTTCTCATCTAATGTCTTCCTTCTCTTCTTCCCACCCTCACCCATCAAGAGCCTAGCAAGACTATATAGGAGTTTCTGTTGTGGGGCAGTGGGTTAAGAATCTGACTGCATGGAGGTCCCGTCGTCCATCACTCAGTGGGAAACAAAACCAACTAGTATCCCTGAGGACGCAGATTTGATCCCTGGCCTCAGTGGGTTAAGGATCCAGTGTTGCCATGAGCTATGGTGTAGACCGCAGAGGTGGCTTAAACCCCACCTTGCTGTGACAGTGGTGTAGGCTGGCGGCTACAGCTCCGATTTGACACCTAGCCTGGGAACCTCCATATACATATGCCCTAAGAAGACAGAAAAAAAATGCATTAACAAAGCTCCTAGGAGTCAGGCAATCATCCCAATGATTGTGGACTCAATGTGATTTCATGGCAATAATATGTGCTTTGGAGTTAGGCTGATTTGGGTTTGAATCCTGGTTCACTGACCAGCCATGTCACCTAGGACAATATGATAATTTGTGAGCTTCAGTTTTGTGATCTCTAAAGCCAAGAATGTTAACATACAGCTTTGATGATTAGTTATATATAAAGTACATGTGTTCCAATTTCACAGCTTCTTTCAGGAAGAAAGATTTGCATTGGTCATTTCCGCAGACCTTGGAACAACCCAAGGCCTCCCTTGCTCCCAGCTGCCCCAGACCTAGAGGCCATGTGACTCTGGAGAAGCTGCCATATTGGAGTCGGGAGAGTAAGGGACCTGAACTCAAGTTTCCCAGAATTCTCTGTGGAAAATTCTTCAGATCGTAGCCCCTTCTTTCTAGCTTGAATCTTTGGTTAGAAAATCTACTAGACAAAAAGTAGAATTTCTTAAAGGAAGTTTTTTATAATGCTTGTTTGTCAAGATTTATTCAGTTAATTATATTTATTTGTTTATCTATTCAACCATGCTTATTGAGTAATTACTTTGGGCCATGAAACTTCTATTTGCTGGGGATACAACAGTGAATAAGACAGGCAAATCAATGCCTTCATGGAATTATATGTCTTGTAAACTTATGCCCTAAATATGTGAAATGAAAATGTTGTGTTACAGTCCAAACTAGCCTGCATATCAGAGGATTACGTAGTTTTGGTTGTTCTGCAAGTCTACAACAAATCAAAAATCACCCCTGGTTTTGACTAGAGCGAAATCACCCTTAGCGTTTATTAGGATTTGTGTAATTCCATTAGGGGCTAGAAATATTTTTGTTTGGAGAAAGAAAGACATTTTATGAAGATGCAAGGATAAATGAAAGTTTTTTTAAGGAGAAATTAAAGAAGTGGATGCTGAAAAGCTTGCTGTTATTTCTTGTGGGGGTACAGTTAAGTGAAAAATAGGAAGGGTCTGAATAACTGACATGAGGAATCGATGCGAACTTGATTTGTAGAAAAGAGCTTGACTAACTAGATTAAATATATGAGTGTGGACTGTGTGTAGTGGTTTCATCATGATCCTTGACTAAGTTATGAGGGAGTTAAATGCCATCGAGTGTTGAAAACTTTAAATAAACTTTTAGAAGAAATTCCATGTTCTTTGTTGGGAAATCTTTGAGTGCATCATCTCATAGTCAGGGATGAATGTAGCATATTTATGGGACTAAAAAAATAGATATTCTACGGTTACTGCAATTAACATCATCAAAAGAGCAAGAAAGGACAAGATTTGTTTCAAGTGATTGAAAACTTGAGTTTTCAGTTTGGTGTTAGAGTTGTAAATTGGCAGTCTAATTGTGTTGTACTTACTCCTTTCCAAATCTGCATGGAGAAAAGAGAAAATGAATGTATTCCTTTGGTGTCCAATTACTATTAGAAGGCCATTTCATCAACTAGGAGAACTGGACTCTATCTAAATACATACATGTCATTGTTACAATAACATCATTTTTTTAAAAAAGTAGAATACTGTTCATCTACCTTTCTGTCTTTTTAGATTGAGTTATACTTAAATGATATCAAGACTCCTAATTAACATTTTGAAGTAAAATGACAGTGATAGATTTATTCCTGTTCAGTCACAAGACTTCTCCCACCAAATTCCATTGCAATAAAAAGGCTAACCTTACCACCCACTAATCTTTCTCTTATTTCAAATAGTATCTGATGCAACAAAATGAAATATTATTTACCACTATAAAATAATAGAACAAAATAGTTACAGAATCCTTTGAAGTTTATTAAAATAGCTTCCTGAAGGCATTCTTGGATTGAAAAAATAAGCTAATAACATCAACTTATATTTGCAATATTTTCCATCTTCATTTTTATGAGAATAATCCCAATAAGAGGGTATTATAAATTTTAATGTCAGTGTGAAAAAAAATACTTTTCTAGCCTAGGGAGTGTCCCTAAACTAACAGACTCTGTAAATATTTACTCTCTTCTCTTTTATTGAAAATGTGGAAGTGTTTAGAATATAGCACAGGTAGGTAATAATAAATATTTTCTTCATTTTTCTGGTTCTCCAAATATTTAGAATTTTTAATCTTTATAGACTTTCTTTAATTTGAAAAACACTTTCTAAGGGTGTATTCTGCTAGAAGATGACTGAGGTTACATGTTAGGATTCAGTAACTTGATAAATATAGTTTTCAAATACTGGGGAGGAAGGGGTACTGTTTTCTTGGAACCAGTGGTAAGTTTTATCGTTTTCCTTGAAAAGTGTTTTTGTTTTTTTTTTTCCTGTTTGGTTGTCTTTTCTGAAGGGATAAGATTAAACCAAAATTGGAAGATAGAAACTAGTTAACTAAATTTTAAAGTTTTGTTCAGATAATCATTACCACTTCAGTCAAAATTTCATGAATGGATACTATTTATTGAATGTAGGGGAGTAAACATATTGATGGGAAGGATTTTTGAAGGAAAATTGAAGATATTTTTGTGAGTCATGTTTGCTTAAAATGCATTTATGGAGTTATTTCAAGAAACTTTTTTCTTGTGTTTGCTTTAATTAACTCTGGCTCTGTAAAATAAAATGGAGTGCTGTGAAATTAACCCAGAGAGCTAGTATGCTCAGGCCAAGAGCAGAAGTTGGTTTAATTGTGGATAATATAGCTGGCTAACCTAGATCATGGATTAAGTAAAAAGTAGGTCTCAGAAGCAGAGTTCCCACTGTGGTGTAGCAGAAACAAGCCAGCTCTTATCCATGAGGGTGTGGGTTTGATCCCTGGCCTCGATCAGTGGGTCTGGGGATCTGGCATTGCCTTGAGCTGTGGTGTAGGTCATAGATGTGGCTCGGATCCTGCATTGCTGTGGTGTAGGCTGACAGCTGCAGCTCCGATTCGACCCCTGGCCTGGGAACCTCCATATGCCATGGGTGTGGCCCTACAAAGCACTGCAGCGCGCACACACACACACACACACAAAGAGTAAATCTCAGGAGCATTTCTAGTGAGTTTTTCAAATACAGTTATAAATTCACTTATGCTTAGTGGACCCAGGAAAAATATAAACTAACGCTTGTTTGATGCAGTGTACCCTGGAGTCTTTTTCTCACCCAGTTTATAAATTAGTTCTACACGGAAGGCACTAATATTTACCATATGCCTTTCAGAGACAGCTAAGGCTTCTGGGGAGTGTGTAGCTCTTTCAGGCCATGAAGTGGCTTAACCATCGCTCTGCACTGGGGGTTTCCTTATTTTGTGGATAGAGAGATGCACAGCTGAGGAAGGGAAGACTCACATTAATCATATCTATCCAGATTTGCAGAAATATACTGACTGCAGATTTCTTGAGCTCAGGACCTGGAATTGTTTATCCTTGAATCCATAGGGCCCGGCGTCTTGTGAAACTCATGTTAAGCTCAGAAAACCAGAGGGTTGCACATATTAAAGCATGTCTCTGCTTGTCTACTTGAGCCTTGTTTTTTGAACTTTCTTATTTAGTTACTGATTCCCAGTTTTTCTAATTTTCTATAATAATCGCTCAATCGCTCAATAATTCTCATGCTGTTCAAGTGGGACCATTAAAGCTCCTAGCAGATACTGATTTTATAAATAAAGTATATTTATTTATACTGAATTTATAAATGAATTTCAAAACACCTGGTTGTTTTGAAATTCATTAGTGTCTTCTATGCCTCCCCACCCCCCACCCAATTTGCTAACAAGAGAGCTTGTCAGACTGAGTGGAGACCTCATTTGGAGCACATTTCCAAATTCTAGGATTTTAAAAGTGTGGTTGAGAAGCTGTCTAATCCGGTCCTCTTATTTTAGAGATTAGGAAAGTGAAGATCAAAGGTGTTATCCAAGATCAGACAGCCAGTTAGTATCAGAGACCAAATCTAGGGCTCTGTATCACAGTACCGCCTTACCTAATCAGCGATTATACTCACATCTAGTTATCTCTCATTGGATTTGGTATGAAAGCATCAGTGACTCAGTGAACACGTGGTATCTCTTGGGTGCTTCACTGGCCGGCGGTTCCATGGTATCTGACCTGGGTAGTTGCTCAGGTCCTTGAGCTTAGAACGCCACACTTACTTGAATGCCTCACAATTACCTTTTTGAAAATGTTCACAGTTTTTTAACAAGGGGCCCGTATTTTCCTTTTGCGCTGGGCCATTCAGATGATGTAGCCTGTCCCCTGGATGCCGGTGACACTGTCTTCCTTCGAGGGCCTCACAGTATCACGTGGACACGCCAGGACTACAAATGAGACAGTAGATGAGTTTGCCTGGAAGAGGAAAAGGAATTGCAGGAGAAAGTGAAACGCGAACCGAGAGGCATGGGAATAAGCCAGTGGCGAGCGAGCTCGGAGTTCCAGTGGGTGTTGGGGGGCGTGGAAAGTAGTGGGACCAGGACAGAGCTCAGGAAGAGAGCCTGAAGGATGGAGGCCTAGCAGGGACAGCAGTTTTATATGTAGACAGGGATGAGGGCTGAATAAGGTCAAAGGCCAAGGACTGGGAGTGGGGGCTGGGGTGGGAATGTGTAGGGTTGATGAGCAGAGGGAAGGTGAAGACCCCCCCCACCCCCCAGCACTCATGCCCAAGTGCTTGGCTGGGTGGTGCTTTAATATAGCGAAGAGAGAGGAGAATTCTGGAAACTGGGTATATTGGTGCTACTATAAATTATCACTTAACTCACTGGGATTTTCAGCTTTCTCTGACTTTCCAAACTGTGATAACTTCCACATATTTCTCCACCTTCTTGAGAAAGGTGGAGTCTTTTCCAGGCTCTTCTCTCTCGTTCTCTGCCCCACCTCTCATTGTCACTCATGCACAACTCTGACCAGGCAAGAAAACAGAAGCCATCAAGTAGGCTCCCCGCATCTCTCTTGGAATACAAGAGAACGTTTCCCTCTTGTTGATAAAATGTTTTTACATTGAGATATATGTCTTACCGAATCTCTTTTGTCATTTTTTAACCTTTTTATGCTTTAGGGAGGCGTTTTGTGTTTTTTTGGGTGGTTTTTTGTTTTTGGTTTTTTTGCTTGTTTTGGGGAGTAGTGAGAAAACTCTGTGGATCAGAGGATTTACTGTGATGGGGATACAGACTGAGACACTGTCACGGACCAATTTCACAGTAAATGGAGCCTCAATGCCATGGTTCACTGGCCTGTGCTGACCCACACAGCCCTGGTGACAGGCCCCAGAACACCTCCTGCTGTTTGCACACCTGCTTCCCAGGGAGACTGGTGTCCTGGCCTCTTGCTGGAATAAAGGCTTTTCAGAAGCAGAACTCAGGACTGAAGCAGACTCCCTTGAATGTTTCCTTCCTTCATGGGAAGGTTTAACTTAAATGAATTTTATTTTCTCACTATAATTTTTTGTGTATGGTTAGGATCTATATTCAGGGTAATTTGAGAGAAACATTTTGCGAATTTAGGAGTTGAGGGTCATTCAAAAATGAGAGAGGTCTTGGAGTTCCCGTCGTGGCTCGGTGGTTAACGAATCTGACTAGAAACCATGAGGTTGTGGGTTCGACCCCTGGCCTTGCTCAGTGGGTTAAGGATCCAGTGTTGTCGTGAGCTGTGGTGTAGGTTACAGACGAGGCTCGGATCCCGAGTTGCTATGGCTCTGGCGTAGGCCAGTGGCTACAGCACCGATTCGACCCCTAATCTGGGAACCTCCATATGCCGCGGGAGCGGCCCAAGAAATAGCAAAAAGACAAAAAAAAAAAAAAAAAGAGAGAGAGAGAGAGAGAGAGAGAGGTCTTGCATTACCGCAAGTGTTCTTGCTTCTTTTATTCAACAGACTTTTATAACAATGTTCACACTTGCTATATCAAAAGAACTTTTTTTTTTTTTTTTGTCTTTTTGCTATTTCTTTGGGCCGCTCCCGCGGCATATGGAGGTTCCCAGGCTAGGGGTTGAATCGGAGCTGTAGCCACTGGCCTATGCCAGAGCCACAGCAACGCAGGATCCGAGCCGCATCTGCAACTTACACCACAGCTCACGGCAACGCCGGATTGTTAACCCACTGAGCAAGGGCAGGGACCGAACCCGCAACCTCATGGTTCCTAGTCGGATTCGTTAACCACTGCGCCACGACGGGAACTCCCAAAAGAACGTTTTATAGTTCCTCTTGGAAATATGACACCAATTGAACAACGTGTAGATGTAGAAAAGCTTGATTTTATTGCCTTTGCCATGTTTCTCCTGATTTAGAAAGAAATACTGTATTTTTTTTTTTTTTTGTCTTTTTGTTTTTTTAGGGCCGCACCCTTGGCATGTGGAGGTTCCCAGGCTATGGGCTGAATCAGAGCTGTAGCTGCCGACCTACACCAGAGCCACAGCAATGCGGGATCCAAGCCGGGTCTGTGACCTACACCACAGCTCACAGCAATGCCGGATCCTTAACCCACTGAGCAAGTCCAGGGATCGAACCTGCAACCTCATGGTTCCTAGTCGGATTTGTTAACCACTGAGCCACGACAGGAACTCCTAGAAACACTGTGTTGTATTATCAGTGTTGTGGTTTATTTTTAGCTAAAAAAGTTGGACTTTGAACTTTTGTTGACTTTCTACTTTGAACTTAATTGTGTTGCTAATACATTCTAAATTAGAAATTTGAGGCACTGGGGTTCTATCCGTGTCCCAAATCATAATCAGAAAGAGAATGGTTTCCCTTTCATTGGAAGGATCTGCATGGATGCATGAGTTCCACATCCTATAGAATCAGCTGTGACATGCTGTTCCTGTTGACTAGGAGTTTCATTTGTATCATCCAGCTGGACCTGAGTTTGCACATGTGGTGGTGGTGGCAGTGTTTTGTGTGTCTGTGAGTTGGCGGATGGAGTCCCTCTGAGAGTTGGCTGTTCAATAAACTTGAAAAAAATGTTTATAATAGTATGAAACATAATTGTATTATTTTAATTTGAAAAAGATAAGAAGAACCCTTTTTGGAACAGATGTATTAACAAAATTAAATTAAAGGAGAAGCAACAAATGAAATTATCATCCTCCTGATATGTCACTTATCTCTATCTGGGCAACATAATTTGATAACGGTAGGTATGGATCACAATGAGATTATCCACTCAAATGGAAAAGCAAAGCCAGATGTCAGAAAAAAGTTTAATTTCTAATCATAAAAAATAAAAACCATGGTCAGTGTTAACTCATTATTATCACCCCATTTTCATTCCCATTATTTATCATCAAATGGGAAAATGGCAAAGCACATTTTTCATATAAATAATTTAAAAGGTTTAGAGAATTCCCAGTCAGCTAGCAAGGAACATTGTGGAGGGGGGGTGCAGAGTGGATGCAGTGGGATCAGAAAGCTCCTTTTTGGTCCATTGAAACATTACATCTTCCTTAAATGTGTACTTTTGCTTCTTCTTACGTAGATTTTGAAGTTCCTTTATTACTAATCATTATGAAGTACAGATCATAATGAGAAAGAGCATACTATAAGCAAGCAAGACACAATATGATGGTTGTAAACTCAGTAGTTATTTTGTAGGCCTACAAACAGAAGACCACCAAACCTCATAAGGAACAAAGATTTTAGTACACAGAAAGATTGGTTATTGCTCTATTTTAAAAACATTCAATGTGGAGTTCCTGTTGTGGTGGGTCAAGGACCTGACGGTGTCTCTCAGAGGATGCGGGTTTAATCCCTGGCCTCACTCTGTGAGTTAAGGATCCAGCGTGGCTACAAGCTGTAGTGTAGGTTCCATAGGGGTCTCGGATCACGTGTTGCTATGACTGTGGCGAAGGTCTCAGCCGCAGCTCCACTTTGACTCCTAGCCTAGGAACTTCCATACGCCTCAGGTGCAGGCCCTAAAAAAATTCAGTGTATTAAGAGTATGAATTCTTTGCAGTCTAATTCATATGTTTAATGAAGCTAAATCTAAAGCTAAAGAGGAAATTCTATAAATTCTAAGTAATTCTAAATTTCACTTGAAGAAAACAATAGTAAAAAAAGTTTGTTTTTTTTTAAATATTTTTGTCTTTTAGGGCCACACAGGTGGCATATGGAGGTTCCCAGGCTAGGGGTCTAATCGAAGCTACAGCTGCCAGCCTACACCAGAGCCACAGCAGTGCCAGATCCTTAACTCACTGAGCGGGGCCAGGGATCAAACCCGCATCCTCATGGATGCGAGTCAGTTTCATTAACCACTGAGCCATGATGGGAACTCCTAAGAAAAACTTTTTAAATTTAACTGTTATTTAAGGGGAACTTTTATGCAGTTAGTGTAGACATGAAAAGGCAAGTTAATTTACAGAGTTTTCTGATTTTGGTACAAAAAATAGATATATAAAACAGAACCGTTTTCCCAGAAGTATTTCTTCATACTTCAGAATTTAATGATTATTGAAGAGAGCATTAAAAAATAATGAAGATGAGGAAGTGATATTGAAGTAAGTGATTAGAAATTTATGGAAGGATGACTATAAAGCCTCACCTTAAGCTGTCAATTTTTCAGGAATATAATTCTCTATTTTTAAGATTGAGAAATCAAAAATGAAAGGATCTATGATTATAAGAAGGGTAAAAATTGTGTGGGAAAAACAAAAAAAGCAAGCAAAAGATTAAGGAAATATTTGCAGCAATATAATGAAGGTATTTTTTCAATAAGAGTTCATAACATTAAGAATAGAATCCTTAAAACCCAATAAATTAGTGCTCAAAACTGTTCATCATGGCATTCCTTAAAAATGAGAAAGAAGACAACTATCAACAATTAGGGGATACTGAAATAACTTGTAGAATATATTTTTTTAATAAAAATGGGCCATCTTTTAAAATAATAATAAAGAAAGTCAAGTAGCTACAAAGACAAATACTTGAGGTTTGGGGATAAATGAAAATGCAAGGCATAAGTTGTATGCACTATCATTATAATGAGGGTAAAGACGCAGAAGGGAATATACATGTGTTAGAAAAGTTGTGTAAAGACAGTGTGAGGTCTTATTTTTACTCTGTGAAAAACTTTTTTATTGTCATTTTATGGTTTCTAACATTAAGAATAAACTTAGTTTAAAAATAAGAATTTGGAGTTGTTTGTATATCCCAAAAGTATTAAGAAAAGAAAAAAATCATTAAGTTTTAAAAATTAGTTTTATTCTAAAAGACTTTACTTTATAGGGAAATCTAATATTTCCCACTGGAATATGGTAAATATCAATTTGGAATAGATATTTTATTATGCAAGAAAAATACAAGCAATATTTTTAGGAATGGATGTTGTAAATATATTTTTAGTACTGAGGATAATTCTTTTGATTTTCATTTGAACTAATATCCTATGATATTACAGATTATTTTATTTCGGATTTTCTTATAGCATATAATCTCATTAGTAGGTGTCCATATTGGTCCTTCTTTTTACATCCATAGCATCCTGCTTTCCATGTCCTGTTTACTTATGACCCTAAGTAAACCCATCTAATTATGCTCCCATGTGAGGACCCAGCCCACAATCTGCTTTTCATTTTTTTGTCAACTGTACTGCATCTTCAGTGTTGTTCGGCTTTGTCTGAATAGAAGGAAATGGAAGAAATGAACTCTGCCTCCACCGGTGGATCTCTTTCCTCGTCTTTACGTTTCCCACCAGTCAAGTGGTCCCTATGGGTGGGTGCTGGGTGATGGGGTTAAGTGGCATCTGCAGGATCAAGGAGTTTGTGTAATACAAATTAATCCAGAAGCTAAGTGCCAGGTCTAAATGCCAGGGGGGCAAGTTGGGGAGAGGCAAAATTCAGGAGGGAATTTGAGAGGCAGAGAGGAAGAGTGAATTCAGATGAGGGAGCGTGCTAATAAAGTTATATAAAATCAAGTGGGAGGAGGACAGGGACGAGAGGGCTCAAGAGTCAGAAGAGAGGAGAAACTTATGTTTGTATTCACTTCACAAATCTTGCTGTATTATCCGCGCTGGGCACACCCGAGACAGGATTTGGCTGGGGGTGATGGTCCTGAAGTGGTAGAGCATGAGAGCCTGAAAAGGGGTCATGCTTTGAGTAGACATGTGGCCAAGTGGTCTGTCTACTTTATTTTTATTTTTATTTTTTTGTCTTTTGAGGGCTGCATTCGTGGCATATGGAGGTTCCCAGGTTCAGGGTCTAATGGGAGCTGTAGCTGCTGGCCTACACCACAGCCACAGCAACGACAGATCCAGGCCGTGCCTTCGACTTACACTGTAGCTCATGGCAACACCAGATCCTTAACCTGCTGAGGGCCAGGGATAGAATCCACAATTTCATGGTTCCTAGTCAGATTCGTTTCCACTGTGCCACGATGGGAACTCCAGTGATCTATCTACTTTAGATGTTATGGGTACATGCAGATGATGGCCTGATCATATGTATGCAGTGATTGGTTTTCCCTTTCTGTAAAGTTAGACAGCACTGAAAATACCTATCATGGCTTCAGGAATGGGGAAAACCAATTTTATAAACATAATCTAGGTCTTCTGGTGGTTCAGGAGCTGTATGTTGAGAATCTATAGACTTTAATGATATAATTACCATTATTTTCTGATAAGGTTCAACATAGAATGTGTATATTTATGTATACATTATTGTGAATGGGCTTTTTAATTGCTAACTCGTTAAAAATTTTTAAGTTGAAAATAATTATTGGGATATAGTTGACTTACAATGTGGTATTAGTTTCAGGTATACAGCAAAGTGAACGAGGTTTACCTATAAATATATCCATTCTTCTTTCCAACATGGGGAATCTATGGAGTAGATTTTCCTGTGCTATACAGTAGGTTCGTGTTAATCATCTATTTTATACGCTAGTGTGTGTATGTTGTCCTCACCCTCCCAATTCCTCCCTCCCCCAATGGTTTCATCTGTGGTAACCATGAGCTTGGCTTTGGCCAATTGCTAACTTTCAAGGAACTGGATTCCCACCTCTCTCGGTAGACATTTCCAGGAAAGCAGTGGTGTGTGTGGAAAGTATAGCATATTTTGAGAAATGCCAGTCAAGCAGGCAGGCGGGTGGTGATTCGTGATTCTTGCCCTCAATTACATCAGTGACCAGTCATATTATCCCCCACCCCCAGTTACAAGTAGAAATGGAAAACTTGAAATCTCAAGCTCACACTGAAATATGAGGTGAACTGCATATTGAAATGGACAGAAGCTTTGATGCTCCATCTTAGGATTTTGAGTCCTCTGGGATATGAAATTAGACTACTACTTTTCCTCATTTTTGGTGACTCAGCCACTTAAAATACTCACAGGTACACTTGCAGGATCCTGTAAATAAGAACCAGAGCTTCTGAAAATGCTGCCCGCTTTGATACCGTGCTTCTTTTCTGTTTGCCAGTCTGTGTGAGTTAGTCTGAGCACACTTTCTCTGTCTCTTCTGGTCAAGTTTTGTTTTTTGCTCCAAACGCCTTACCTATAATTCTAGGCTCTGACTACCAATGACGACCATGATGATGATGACAGCGGTAACCACAGCCAGATTTCTGGACATCTTACTTCTTCAGCAGGGGCATTTCAGCTTTAGCCCCACTGAGAGTGAGGGAGGCAGATAGATAACCCGAGGCTTGCACTTTGTGGAAGTGTGTAAACTGCAAAAGAAATGAGTTGGTACTGTTCCATATAGATTTGATAAAAGTGACATTATCTCTCATGTCTTACAGGAAGTAAAAGTCACAATTGCACTTTAATGTAAAGATTATATTTTAGAAAAATATTTTATTGTGAGATCTTCTGAATTGGCAATAATATAGTGCCCATTTAACAAAACTTCTGTGTGCTTTAGAATTCAACTTAACTGAGTTGATTCTCACAAGTCCCATGGAATAGATAATGAAAAGCTTAGTCATATTTTATTTATTTATTTATTTATTTATTTTGCTTTTTAGGGCCACACCTGTGGCATATGGAAGTTCCCAGGCTAGTGGTTGAATCGGAGCTACAGTCGCCGGCCTATGTCGCAACCATGGCAACTCGGGATCCAAGTCACATCTGCAACCTACACCATAGCTCACGGCAATGCCAGATCCTTAACCCACTGAGCAAGGCCAGGGATCGAACCCTCATGCTCATGGATGCTAGTCAGATTTGTTTTCGCTGCACCACAACGGGAACGCCTTTGGCTTAATCATATTTTAAGGTGAGGGAAACAAAGGTGTTGAGAGTCCAAGTGAGCTGCTTGGAGCAGAGAAGGAGACAGGATGATCTCCATGTAGGGGGGGGTCAAGCTGGAAACAAAGCGAAAAGCAGAAAAGAGCATCTGGTTTTCACAAAATCTTTCATGAAGTCGTACTACTTCAGAACTGGTCTCAGCAGAGCGAGATATCATTAAATTATGAGTCTTCACTTGGTCAGAGTTGTGAAGGGCGAAGAGTTCAGAGGCAGGTGCAGCAGAAGTCCCTGAGAGGTCCCTACAGGGGAGCACTGTCAGGGCCCTCAGGCTGGTTGTCCTGGTCCTCGCCAGGGTCCTCCTCATTGGAAACCCTGGGCGGTTGGAGTTCTTACTTTATGAAAGATGGCAGAGATACCCTTCCCAGGGACTGATCTACTCCTAAGGGTCATCCTGGGTCTTAATCGCATCCCGAGTGTCACTGACAGCTGCCCAGTCTTGATGGTCTTATATACTCTTCCTTCAACTCCAGCTCCCCAACACCCCTGCTTCTCAGCCTCATCGAGATATTCATGTCAGATCCCTCATCTCCTTCTTTTATTTCCAATTTATTTACTCATCTTGGAATGTTTTTTGTTTCTACATTTACTGTGGATCCACAGTTACCTTTCTTCATCAGTCATTTTGATGCCCTTCATCAGTCTGCTACAGCTACCCCACAAATCTTTAACCCGGAGTCAGTCTAGCTGTCCACCTGCATTCCAGTTTTGAATGAGGTGAAGAAGATAACACTGTTGTATAGTTTGTTGCTGATACACACTTGGAGCCTACAATTGAGCAAGGCCCATACAACTTTTCCAGGAATTATTGTTCTGAAGAGCATGCACTCTTATTCCCCAAAGTGCTTATTCTTGTTAATGAATCACTTTCAGTTTGTATGTCCCTAACTGCTTCTCACATACCAAATAAGACAGGCCTGAGCTACCCTAACTGGTCCTTCTCAAAGCTCCAGAAATAGCTCCATCCATAGTCCTTCTCACCTCCTCTCCTGTAGGGTTGTAGTGGTGCCTCATTTTTGTTTTCATGTGTCTTTCCCTAATTATTAGTGTATTTAGCTATGTTTGCACATACTTGTTGGCCATTTGAACTTTCCCTTTCCTGATGCCCATTCAAGCCTCTTCGCAATTTTTCTACTGGGTTGTTTATAAAAAAAATTGATTATTAGGGGTTCTTTATTGCTTCTAGAGACAAATCTCCTCCCATGTGTGGCTTGCATTCTTACTCCTTGATGCCTCCTCTCCTCCTCCTCAACCTCCTCCTTCTCCTGGCTCCTCCACCTCATTCATTCTAGCAGCTCCTCCACCTCATTCCTTCTAGCCGTTAGTCTGTTTTCTTAAAATCTGTCTCTGCTGGCCACCTCTACATTCTCCACTCTAATTTACTTCTCAAATAAATGCACTCTTCCTTTCCCGCTGCATTCTCATAATGCTTGCCTTGATAAAGGCTTTCTTACTGACAAATGCCATGGATACCTTTCATTTTCTTTCTTCTTGCTATCTGATTTGATCTTCCAGGGGCATTTTACGCTGCTGATGTCTCAGGCCTACATGAGACTCTCTCCTGTTCATTTACTTCCCTCTTCTGAGTCTCCTTGTTCACTCCACATTGATTGAGCAGGTATTATGCCCCAGGCCCACAGAACTTAACCTCATGGAATCTCTAGTTAAGTGATGAAGATTGACCCTGGAGAAGGAGAGATGTTTAGGATGCATAGGCGAATAATCAAAGCTTTGTGGGGATCAGCTGGACCCAGACTGGTCTGGGAGCTTTATGGATGAGGAAAGCTTTCTGAGGAAGTGATGTTTATGCTGAGACCAGAAGGAGGGGACAGAGTAGAGGCAGTCTACCACACTTTATAAGACCACAGAGTTATACATTGTAAATCTGCTTCCTGTGTAGCAGTGGGAACTCATTCAAAGTAGACTTGGTTTGTTCTATGTTGTATTGCTCATGCCTGGTGCTGTGGCTCATAAATTGTATATGAGTAGGAAATCAATGAAGAACCAAGCTAATGTATATATGGTGCTGATTTTGAATCATACCAGATCTATGTAATGCTTGACTCATTAATCCTGAGCTGTATGAAATTCTGGATGACTTGCAGTATCTGTAAAAGCCCTTTTGAAGCAGCGCAGGCCTAGAAAGCTGCTAATGCTCATAACCATCACCCTCTAATTTTTATAGTGAGGGCCAGTGCAGTCTTTTCAACACAGCACTTAGCTTTAATCTTTCCCATGTAAATGTGGTTTTGTAGGTCTTTGCTTTTTGGCTGTGGATCCTGACTGTTTGATGTGGGCCAGTAATAGTCCCAAAGGAGTAATCTCATGCACTGGACCATGGAGACTCAGACACAAAACAGGTTTCCCACGACGTATGTCTCTTTCGTTGTCCTCCAGTGTCTTATAAACAAAATCCTTTACATTTTATATGCCTTCTATGTGCCAGATGCTGTACAAGGTGTTTTCTCAATGTTGTCTCTTCTGAGACCTCAGGTAATTGATAAGATAGGCATTTTATCAGTTAGTAAAATGAGACATAGAGAAGTTAAGGAAATAGTTCTAGATCACTGGGCTAGTGGTGGTGGGAAGTTTGAGCTGCTGTGTCTCTGACTCTGCAGCCTTATCAACACACATCTCTCTTAAAACCCTGCACTGTTCTTTCCTCTGCAGTGATCACATCCTGCTCTCTAAGATTTTGTTTCTGCTTTGGACAACCGAAGTGTTCGAGAGGAGCTAAATCCAATTTAACCTTCATTCATTCCTTCCATAAAATTTTATGTTTGTCGTGCATGGCTAAGGGTGCCATGGGTCATGCTCCATATTGAGATCATACTCAGTCCCCGTTTTCAGTGAACTCACAGGTGATAGGGAAGAGAAGCCAGTAAGCAAGTCATTGCAGATTAAGGAGATAAAGACCACTGCAGAGGCATACACAGGGTGAAGTGGAGCCCAGGGAGCAAGGAGGAATTTTCCTTGGCTCAGGAGGCATTTGGTAGGTTCCTTATAGTAACCATCACTGGTCCAGGACCTCTAATTATAGGTCCACTGTGCTGAAGGATTCAGATGGACTTGCCAGACAGAAAGACAACTCGCTTCAGTGCTAAGGGTTGTAGCTTGGCCTGCAGAGATTATAACTCTCAGAGCCTCACTGTATGGATCTCTGACCCAAGCTTTTCCCACTGGGGTGATGAGCAGAGAGGTCACAATCTAGCTAGACAGAACTCTTCTGGAATGTGAAGTGCACTCTCTATTTCTGTCCTTTCTCCAGAATTTGGGAACATGTCCACCAACCAGAGCAAATCTGGGAGGGGCATGAATGCTGCCCTCTGGCGGGGCCCAGGAGGTGGGGGTGGGTGGGGGGGGTGTAGCACAGCGCCACCACCTGATAGCCGATTACCTGTACCAGAAGATCTAGGGCCGCATGACATTTGCATCTGTTCAGTAAGTTCCCAGGGGAAAGAGCAGATTCAGGATTTAGCCACGTCTTTAACCCTTACCACATCTCAGCTACACTTGAAATAGAAGTAAAGCTGCTCTGGAGTTCCCTTGTGGCTCAATGGGTTAAGGATCTGGTGTTGTCACTGTGGTGGCTTGGGTTGGTGCTGTGGTGCAGGTTTGATCTCTGGCCTAGGAACTTCCACATGCTGTGGCAAAAAAAAAAAAAAAAAAAAAAAAAAAAAAATTGCTGTTCATCTTGGACATTGAAATAGGAACATACCCAGATTTTTTCAATTTCAGACCAATTCTGTCTCTCTCTTTTTTTCTCTCTCTCCCTGTCCTTCTGTCTCTCTCCCCTCCAAACCCTGTATCTCTCTATCTTTCACTCTCTCTCTCATACACATGCACACACACACACACACACAAAGCTCTGTGTTTGCTATTGGCCTTAATATGGCGAAAACAAGAGCAGAACTCTGAAGTCAGTCCATCCAGTTTGAATCAGTCTTTTTATCACATAAAAGTGCAAGAGGAGTAAATGTGAGGGCTGCCTTGTACACAACTGAAGTTGAAATCAGACCTGCGCTGTCATTAGGGCCTTAAACTCGGGATTTCATCTGGAAAAGCCCTACTGAGTGCTATCTTATCCCGGGCCCTTTTGGAAAATTCTTGGTTTTGAACAGCTGCTACCACAAGCTATCCTAAAGCGGCCTGCATGCCACTCCTTATTCAGCCTGAGTGTTCTCACTTGCCTAATTACCCTACAAGGCTTCCAAGACGAATGAAAACATGTTTGTCTAGAACTGCCTCCTTGACATGCTCAGCATTCTCAACCGAAGCTATTCATTGAAGCACAGCTTGGCGGGGTTTTCTACATCAGGTTCGCCAAGTGGGTAAACCCAGGGCATTCACGTGGGTCACCTATTCATTAGGAAGAAAGCACTTTCTGTCCTTCCCGTTAAATGTCTCTTCTACTCGCCTAAACCATGGGAATAAAAGCCATCCTTTCTTCTTACCTCCGCTGGTTTCCCAACTTCTTTGGCTGTCGTTTTTTATCAAAGGGACGTCCACAGGTCAGTATTTCAAAGAGTAGGCATTATTTCTAGGTGCTGTACAGAACAGTAATTAAAGTCCATTACACAAAAGCTCTGTTTTTCGTTAGCTTCTCATTAGAAACCATATCACCAACAAGGAAAATACCGACATGACTTTTAAAATATCATTTTAAGCAGCCTTATGCTTTGTTAGAGTTACAGAGTAGCCCAAGTTTGAGACCCTCAGAGATGTCACCATGGCCCTTGGAAGTCTGATCCAATAGTGATTTCTGGCTTTTGTCCTTGTGCCAATCGCATAGGAAATACTCAGTGAGTATTCACTGCCTGAGGAGGTGAATCCTAGCCTTGGCATTGTTTCAGAGATGAGAAAAGCTAAGGGAGATCTCCAGAGACCATGTCACAGAGTCAATTTTCTTAGTGAACAGAAGCAGAAGGGGAAATTAATGATGCTTGGGTTTAATCTGAGCGTCATAAAATATTATCTAGAGCACCTCTGTCAAAAGATTCTTGTTTTGTGTTGCTTGCCATCCCAAGGTTTCTTTTTTGCAATGGAGATGTTCTGGGAAAGTCCAGCCTGTTAACTCCTCCCATGCTTGCCTCTTAAGGAACAGTGGCAGCAGGACAAGTTCAAGTTGCAAATCATTGGAGCTGCGCGCCTGCGCTCTAGTGGGTTGAGTGAGTGTGCGGTGGAGAAGTTGTATTCCCTAGTCATGGCTTTGAACTCCTCGGGACTATTAAAAACAAGGCATAGAATTCAAACAGAGCAAGGACAATTGGGGAAATGCCTTCTCCGGTGGCTGATTTATCGTTTCTTTTGAAAACAGCTGGGCTCTTTGGTCACACATTCTATGACAATTCAAATGAAATGTGCGAAAAATGTTGAATGATTCCTGGATGAGACTAATAACCCTGGAAGCACTCCACGTGAGCACGGCCCCATTCACATTTGCTTTCGTGGTCACAGGGTTCTTGAAAAACAGCCAGTGACTGAGGGTTTAATTTTTAGTCCACTCATTTTTTTTTTTTATAAGATTCCCCAGCTGTCCAAAAGGTATCTGCAAACACCTAACTGCACTTTAAGGTACCCAAGTGAGCTTTATCTGGACCAGATAATGCTGATTGCAGAATAGATTGCCTTAAAGTGAGGACCCATTTGGAAACTGTAGTTTAAGATGGTGAATACACAGTTTGGAAGCTATGAGAAAATGTAGTTGACGTATCAAAGAATAGTACTGACAGCTACTCTTCTTTATTGCTTTCTCTCAAATTAGATATTATACAGCTTAGGTAGGAATCAACTTATTTTTCGAAAGTGGTAACTTGAAAAATAAGATAACTTCAAATTCTAAGTTGTTGAGTTTGGAGCGTCTTTAAAAATATGTATTGAAAATATTGTTTAATTAATAAAAGAAATACAGCATCTAAAACTCAAAACCTAATGTTTTCATTTTAGTGTTATAGGATTGTACATGCATAGAGTAAAAAATAACCCAAGTAGAATTGCGAAAGTTGTTACAGCTTTATAGGTTTAATTTCCAAGGGAGTCTCTAGTCATCTTCTCTCTCTAATTACGTATTTTAAATAAAATGGGAATAGAGGTGTCTTTTTAAAAAGCTGCCAGAAGCAGGGAAGTAGAAAATGGGACAGACTTCATCTGGTCTCCAACCAGCCAAGAGATCCTGGGCAAGTCACTGTTTTTATATTTAAATTGGAATAAGACAAACATGGTCATCTACGGATATACATCCCAGGGGAAGGCATGGAAATGCGTTGCTGAGGATTTGTGTATCTGACCAAATTCATCTGCCTAAGCATGCACTCCAGCAGGAAGGGAACCAATGCAAGAAGTTATCACGACTCTGCTAGGGTCCCCATGAGGGGATAAAGGAGGTGGTGCCGCTTGATGGAGATCCAGTTCACTTCATTCTTACCAGAGAAGCACCTTTCTGATGCATAATTGAGTCTTCAAAGTCATTTTACATTGAAGAAAATTGTAAATCAACTAGCCCGGGCAGACACTTAACATGCATTTGATGAAATATAAATATGCAAATAGAATGAAGAAAGAACCAGAGATTGAGAAACAGCAGGTATAACTATGAGTCTCACTGTTGCTAACTGACCTGGGCCCTGGGCTAGTTACATATCCACTCTGTGACCAATATTCTGGATGTAGTTGTTCACAAGTCAGGAGTTAAAGCACTGCTGACTACCAGAGGAAAGCATCTGCCTCTCTTCTAACTTGCCCAAGGTCATAGCATCCCACTGTGATGGTGTCCTTGGCATAGGGGCGTCTAGTGTCAAGTGCATAGGACAGCAGAAGCTACCTATAAATCACAAGAAAATCCATTTTTAGGTGACCCAGACCTTATTTTTGGAAGTCTTGGTGGAAAGAGTGAGACATGAGAGGAAAATATAGGTAAATCTTAAGTTTTGAACCTCACTTGCTCTGTGACTTTGAGTCAGTAAAGTGAAGAGGTTATGGATTGTTTCAGTGACCAGAAGGGGGGTATATAAAGGAAATAGCACATTGCCTGGCACAGAAAAGTTTCTCTATAAAGACACTATTCTCAGCATCATATTTACCATAACACATCATTCACCTTCGTTATACAAAATTTAAAGTATTTTTTAAATCTTTCAACCCTTAGAGTAACAAATTCATCTTTATTGCTGTTGAAATTGGTAACTGTTTTGAAAACAGATATTTCTTTAAACATGACTTCAAAGCTCTAATGGTAACAGTTCATTCAGCGGAAATTGGATTTTAGGAGAAAATGGAATTTGAGTTACGGAATTGCATAAAGTATGCAGATATAATTTTGACAAGAGGATATTGCAAAGACTGCAGCTACCTTAAAAACTCATCTCAGTGCAGAATACAGTTTAATTAGGATAAACGTGTACCAGTTCAGTTCCTGTTTCTCATTGACAAATGCACTCCTAGACGCCACTGTTTTTTAAAGGGCACGTTATAACCTCCTTTCTAGAGACAATGGAAGCCAGTCCTCTTTCTATGCTTGGCCCTTAAAGAAAATGCCAGTGTGAGTGTCCTATAAATCTCCCCAAGGTCTAAGCAAGATGACGTTGCCAGACTACTTCTCGGGTCCATGGCCACTAACTTGTGGATGAAAAAGAATGAAAGGCTGGTCTCCACCTGCCTTCTCCATCTGGGTTCCAGAATTTGTGGTCTTTATGTATAGTTATAGTATTAGGTTTAAGGACCTTCATTCATTCTCATCCACTGCATCAGCAAATGGGGTACTTGGCCTCTGAGCCTTGAACTCCCTGTACCCTGCTGTGTAATGTCCCAGCCGTTGAGGGGGTGTCTGGTGCAGTGGGCTAGACAGTGCTCAGAGTAACACATCAGAACCCAGCAGGTGATGATGCTTCCTAACCCAGCATTTTGCAGCCTGTTGCTCTTCCTTGAACTATTAATATCTCTCTTGGAATTTTGGGTTGTGGTCAAATATTTTGATCCAACTTTGTTTTCATCTGTGAGTTTTAAACTGTTACATTGTTGAACAGTGTAGTTTTTATATCCGCCATCGATTTGCCTCTGCCTGTACTTTTCCTTTGTATTTTGTTAAATGTCTTACTCTTTTAAGTGCCTGTAACTGTTTTCTTACTCTTTTTTATTACTGGATTATAGCACTTGGGGAGAGAACTAAATTTTTTTTTTTTTTTGTCTTTTGTCCTTTTAGGGCCACACCTGCAGCATATGGAGGTTCCCAGGCTAGGGACGGAATCAGAGCTACAGCTGCTGGCCTATACCACAGCCTCAGCAACGCCAGGTACAAGTCGCATCTGTGACCTACACCACAGCTCACGGCAATGCTGGATTCCTAACCCACTGAGTGAGGCCAGGGATCGAACCTGCAACCTCATGGTTCCTAGTTGGATTCGCTAACCACTGAGCCACGATGGGAACTCCAAGAGAGAACTAAATTCTATATTCTTTTCTGTCAAGTCCTTTTCTTAAATGAGATACAATTAACATATAACATATTAGTCTCGTGTAGAGTGCAATTCAGTATATGTACATGTTGCGAAAAAAATCATCACAATAAATCTAGCTAAACTCCATCACCACACAGTTACCATTTTTTCTTGTCATGAAAACCTTTAAGATCAAGTTTCTTAGCACCTTTCAAATATACAATGCAGTTGTCGGTTGCAATCACCGTGCTGTGTATTACATCCTTAGGACTTTATAAGTGGAAGTTTGTACCTTTTGACCACCTTCAGACTTTTTTATTAGGACCATCCCCATGGCATATGGAAGTTCCCAGGCTAAGGGTTGAATTAGAGCTACAACTGCTGGCCTACACCACAGCCACAGCAATGCAGGATCCAAGGCTTGTCTGTGACCTAATATCACAGCTCATGGCTACACCGGATCCTTAACCCACTGAGTAAGGCCCAGGATTGAACCCACATTCTTGTGGATACTGGTCAGATTTGTTTCTGCTGCACCATAACGGGAACTCTGTGACCACCTTCAGGCATCTTGAAGGAGTTTTTGAAAGAAGGACTTTTTTTTTTACCTTTTGCTGCACATGGCAGTGGGTAATAATTAGGTATCTCCCAAGAATTTAGAATTAAGAGCAATAAAACAGCTCAGAAAGTTGAACTGTTAAAGCAGAATGCAGTAAGAAAGAGCAAAGTTGTGAAAACCTTAATGAAATAGTTTTTCTCAGCCAGAGAAATACCTAAATGAATGTATTCTTCGATAAAGAAAGGGTGTGTCTCAGTCATCAGAAGGTGGAACATTGGGGTGAAGAGGGAGTGGAGAGAGGTATTGATCAGCAATAGAACATAGAAAAAGAAGAGTCAGGAGTTCCTTTTGTGGCTGAGTGGGTTGAGAACCCAGCATAGTGTCTGTGAGGTTGTGGGTTCAATCCCTGGCCTCGCTCAGTGGGTTAAGGATCCAGCCTTGCCGTGAGTTGATCATAGGTTGCAGACACAGCTCGGATCTGCTGTTGCTGTGGCTGTGGTGTAGCCTTGCTGCTGCAGCTCTGATTCAGGCCCTAGCCTGAGAACTTCCATATGCTGCAGGTGCAGCCCTAAAAAGAAGGATAGAAAAAAAAAAGTCAGAGTGTCCGAATTTTAATGCTGGTCATTCAACTGATGATGTTTTTAGAGGAGTGATCTGTCTGGCTAAAGAGCCAGGTAATAGAATTCCATGTCCATTCAGGATGGAAGATCACCAGCAGACAGACACGGCAGACCATCTTAGACTAATGCCATTGTCCTTTCAAATCCTATGACAAATCTTCCTGGTTCTGATCACTAAGAAAGAGTCACCTTAATGTTGGACACCCCGTGCAGGTGTGTCCGAAGGGAGAGTGTGTGCTGGTCATGACCACATCACTTCTGTCACACTTTTATTTCTCAGTGTGCATTAGAGGAGTCAAGTTGCATCCTAGTTTTACCACTTTGATTTTTGTGAGCATTGCTATTTGAATACCCTCCAGATGTGATTCACTGCTGCACCTGTTCTCCCAGTGCTGAGCCCATGGAGCTGGCGGCCCGTCCTTGTCAATCTTCCACCCCTGCCTCCTCCCTCCCCCCCATGAGACCTTAGGTGGCTGACCAGAGGCTTCTCTTGGTGACACACTCACCACTCACATGATTCCATTTTAAATGCCCTTTTACATACTCATTTAAAACACCAAATAGCTTTTTTTTTTCTTAAGTTTTAGTTCACTCTATTAAGAATGCCACACAAATAGCTTTATTGTTCTGGAATTCAGTGAGATCAGTAAGCCAAAATTTCAAGAATAAACATGTTCTCTTGCTCTGTTTTCTCTTTATCTCCTTTTCCTACTTTTTTCCATCCTTCCTCCCTTCCCCCTCCCTTCATCCCCTCCTTTCTCCTTTCTTTCTGTCTCTTTATCTCTCTTTCTTTCCTTACCTATTTATTTTTCTTCTTTCCTCTCCTCCCTGCCACCAGCATTTTTGGGAGCAGTCCTGTGAGCCTGACACTACTAAGTGCCAAGGGGGGAAAACCTCTTATAATCTTGCAGGGAAAAGAGACACATAATTAAACATGCAGTAAAAGGTTAAATATGTTTTTTTCTTTGTGACATGAATTCAGTTTAACCACACAAGTATTTGGCTTCTCTTGCATGCAAGCATGATTTTGGGTTTTGTGGAAGATGCAAAAAGCCTAAAACTTGGTTTCAAGTTGTGTTGTTCAACATGTAGAAAAAATAGGAAAAAAAAACCCACTAGGCAGCATGTGAGAAATCTTATGTGAATTGTACAAATTGTTTTCACAGGCAAAGAGAGAGCACACTTCTGGCTGGAGTGTTCTGGGATAAGGCGGGGGGTGTGGTCGTGCAGAGGGATGGCATTAACTGAATTTAAGTTGAGTGGAGAGGTGATTCGGGGGACCAGGGTTAAGGTAGGGTTGTGGGGAAGATAGAGTAAGATGAATATTATTGGCTGGAATGGCTCAAGGTGCTAAGGCTTAGAGACAAGTGTAACAGGCCAGGAGAACATAGCATTGTGGGAGCCGTAGTCTTGAGTGAAGAGATAGGGCAAGTTTGGCTGGATAGTTAGGTTGACACCAGGGCCAAAGGCCATCTCCTCAGAGAGGTGGGGAAGAAGCTAGTTGTTCTGAAAATTATTTAAAGAAAGTATACCGTTTTGATATTTAATTTTTTTGTGGAGATGGCTCTGAGTGGTCTAGTCAACTGCACCTCAAAGGCTTGTTCACCTGACAGATTCCTCAGCCACTCAGCTCTCTGTGTCTAAAGGCAACGTGGGAACCACAGGACTTAGGGTGAGTGTGGTTGGTAAGACGGCTGAGTCCGGGAAGGGGAAGAGCCTTCATGTTGAGTTAAGGAATTGGGAGTTGGGAGTTTAATTGGAGTTAAAATTGCAGGAAAAGGTGAAGAGTTTGAAGGTTGGTCAGAGATGGCCATGATCACAAGCAGTATATTAGAAAGATTATTCTGCCAAAAGCGAATCTGAATTCGGGACATTTATGGGTATATCATGCCTTTGGAAGAGGTATGAGACGGGTGAACTTGGATACTTGTACTCCTCATGAAAGGTCATCCCCAGGGTTCACGATGGAAATAAAATTGATAGAACTTGGCAATCAGTCGATGATAGGCAACAAATGAGAAACAAGACTCTTGTAATTCAAAGAGCTTAAGTCTAGGTGATAAGCCAACTTCTGTAAAAAAAAGAAGGTCCCCTTAGCGGATATAGAGAAATAAGTAAGTGATGAGGAGATTTGGAAATAGGACTTTCAGATCTGCTGAGAAATCTTGCATTTCACTGATGAAGTCTACCTGTGTAGTCGGTTGAGGGAGGTACTGTGTTTATCCTTCATTAATAAAATAGGTATTATTTTGCCTTACTTTGGAAAAGTGAGTCAATTATCTAATCAACTGTATATTGAAATTTAATTGTTTATCTTGAAAGTTAGTGAGATTCATACTGGATAGAAAACATTTTGGTGTTTTATCCAAAGGAAAAAAATTGTATCATTTTAAAACCCCAAATATCCACCCATTATGAAGCAATACTCAAGCCATATACCAAAAGTTGCATTATTTTATAAAAATGATGTTTATTTAAATTTGGAGTTTGAATTTTATTTTATTTATTATTATTATTTTTTAATAGTTATTTCCCCAATACAATTTTTTTATACTGTACATCATGGTGACCCAGTTACACATACATGTATACATTCTATTTTCACACATTATCATGCTCCATCATTAGTGACTAGAGATAGTTCCCAGTGCTACACAGCAGGATCTCATTGCTAATCCATTCCAAAGGCAATAGTTTGTATCTATTAACCTCAAGCTCCCCAACCACGCCACTCCCTCCTCTTCCCTCTTGGCAACCACAAGTCTATTCTCCAAGTCCATGATTTCCTTTTCTGTAGAAAGGTCATTTGTGCCTTATATTAGATTCCAGATATAAGTGATATCACATGGTTTTTGGCTTTCTCTTTCTGACTTACTTCATTCAGTATGAGAGTCTCTGGTTCCATCCGTGTTGCTGCAAATGGCATTATGTCATTCTTTTTTATGGCTGAGTAGTATTCCATTGTGTTTACATACCACATCTTCCTAGTCCAGTCATCTATTGATGGGCATTTGGGTTGTTTCCATGTCTTGGCTATTGTGAATAGAACTGCAATGAACATGTGGATACATGTGTCTTTTTTAAGGAAAGTTTTGTCTGAATATATGCCCAAGAGTGGGATTGCTGGGTCATATGGTAGTTCTATGTATAGATTTCTAGGGTATTTCCATACTGATCTCCATAGTGGTTGTACCAGCTTATATTCCCACCAACAGTGCAGGAGGGTTCCCTTTTCTCCACAAGTATTGCTGAGAAGGCTGTCTTTTTCCCATTTTATGTTCTTGCCTCCTTTGTCAAAGATTAATTGACCATAGGGTTTATTTCCGGGTTCTCTATTCTGTTCCATTGGTCTGTCTGTCTGTTTTGATACCAGTACCATGCTGTTTTGATGACTGTGGCTTTATAATATTGCCTGAAGTCTGGGAGAGTTATGCCTCCTGCCTGATTTATGTTCCTCATAATTGCTTTGGCAATTCTGGGTCTTTTGTGGTTCCATATAAATTTTTGGATTGTTTGGTCTAGTTCTGTGAAAAATGTCATGGGTAATTTGGTAGGGATTGCATTGAATCTGTAGATTGCTTTGGGTAGTATAGCCATTGAATTTTAAAAATCATAGTATTCGCACATGTGTTATGTGTCCCAATTGAAACAAATCCATTGAATCATGATTCAAGAGGTTGGAAGGGTAACATTAAAAAAAAAAAAAAAGATTTCAGTTGCTGAAAAAATGTTATTTGAATTTATAAATAATATATGCTGTAAGAAGCACTGTGTGTTTATTGAGACGGAAAACTGCTCTGCCTAAATACTTCTTCTTTTGAGAATGTGCATACAAGGCACATTCAAAAGGGAATGAAAAGTCAAGAGCCACAAATCTACTAAATTCTAATCCATGGCAGAAGATAAAACCATCATGTCCCAGAGTCAGGCATGCTTTATTAAGTTGGTAGTTAATAGGTTCTAAGTGATATTTTAAGAGAATAATACTGGACTTGTTGGTAATATGAATGCTGATCCTCCCAAATCTTTGAGTCTGTTACCTCCAGAGAATCCACTCCTGGGACTTTAAATCCTTCAAGTTGTGTATTTGTTAGGATTTGTGTAGATAAGTATCATTCAAGTTTTTTCGTGTTTTCTGAAATGAAAGTATGTCCTGCCTCATGATTTAGCAGGAAGGTCAAGAAGTACTCTTGATTCTTTGAAGCAACCTCAATTGTTTACAATGAAACATTTAACATATTAATATTTTTCCCCAAATTCCAAGCAATGATTAAGCTATAAACGCTCTAATAGAATGGAATATGCCTGAAACATGTCTATATCCCACAATTCTGCATAGAACTGTATGTCTTGCATTATAACTCAATTATGAATGAAGTTTATAAACCCCAATACATGAAGAAAAATAGAAAATGATTATTGGTGACATAGTAGTATAACTCATTTGTTTGTAAAATAAAATAAGCTATACTGAGTTCTTGCTGTGGTACAGTGGGTTAAGAATCCAATGCATTGGCTTGGTTCACTGTGGATGTGCGGATTTGATTCCCAGCCTGGCGCAAATGGGTTAAAGGCTCTGGAGTTGCCATAGCTGCAGCTCACATTCAGTCCTTGGCCTGGGACCTTCCATATGCCATGGGTATGGCCATAAAAAAAATAATAAGCTGTACTTTTTTCAGATTACCTTCTTTATACTGTCTTATAAAATGCCTTAGTGTGAGAGACATATATGCTAAGAAGGAAGGGAAACTTTAAATAAGCATTCAACTTAAAAAATGTACCTTAAAGGCTTAAAGAAGAGAATATATTGGGTTGGATTCTGTTCCATGTAACTAAAAGGAAAATGTTGGCCATTTTTCTAAGTATTTAAACTCCACGTGACCTTTTAAAGCCATTTGGTTAGGAAGAGAGCTAAAGGATGGGGAAGACACCACTGTTTAAAACATCACAAAGCAAATTGTAGCTATTAATTCTAAAATTGTGGAACAGAACACTTTCATGTTAGGTAGATTATGTTTAGAAAGTATTTAGAAATTATTTCCACAATATAAATATTCCTACTTGATGGTAGGTGCTAGAGTATATGGGACTTTCTCTTTATTATTATTATTTTATTTATTTATTAGCTTGTAAGCCGATTAGTCTATAAGAGGCTGTGGGTAAAATAAAGTAGAAATGAGTTCAGCCATTACTTAGACTATCTGATCAAACACTGAATGAGCAGAAGAGTTGGTTCTTCTCTGTAAATCAGATCCACACAGACCTAGGGGCTGCTCTTCTCTGAAATGGAACTAAGCTGTAGTTATGAGACCAACCATCAACCAGGAAAGGAACCTCTCTGCTGCACACCTTTCCAGGAAGCTGGGTGTAGGTGATGGTGGTGACCCTAGGATCTCTATGAAGATCGGGACCGTCCTCCTCTAGGACCCCAGGACTTCAGTGGTCAATCCAGCATAGTCATGGCTACCCAAAACCCAGACTGAGACAGGAACAGTCGATCCAATACAATCTCTGGGCTATGCAAAAGCTCTTTTTGCTTCAAATTCATCTCACTACTAGGTTATACCTGGAATCCCAGCCCTTGAAGAGGTATTGCTTAGATGCAGGTTTGGATAACTAAATTTAAAAAACCTCACCAAGCCAAACAAAAGTAAAACAAAAAATGTAAGCCTGTGGGAAAATGCAGCACTTGTTTCCTGCCATTGTATATCTTAACCTTAAGGCAGAACTAACACACACACCTTTTTTTTTTTTTTTTTTTTTTTTTTTTTTTTTTTTTTTTTTTAGTAAGGAGATGGGCGGTGCACAGAGAGGGATGCTGGGTAACCAAGGTGGGGGTGGTGGGGGGGGGGGAGAGAAAGGGGCAACAGAGACAGCTGTGTTGTGTGCCCTTGCTCAGTGCTTCAGGAAGGTATTGCTTCATTTAATCATCCCAAAAGCTTGCTTCATTTAGAAGGTGAAGATGCTGAGGGTGAAGAGATTTAGTTAAACTTCTTTCGGATAATAGGTGGCAGATCTCTGCTTTCATCTCATGTCTGTCTGACTCCAAATTCCGTGACCCTTTCAGCACCTGAGACTGCATTTACCTGGGAGGCCGACTGGGATAGGAGCCCCCTCCTCCCTGAGGCCATCTTGAGGACTTGCAGGCTGTTGGTAAGGAGACAGCACTGTGGGAGCCAGGACTAAGTAGTTTCACTCATCTAGGTCACCCTTCTATCCAGGGCATTTTCTAGACTGATTCAAGTCCATGGGGGAGTCTTGGTGTCAGTGAGCTCTTAGCCTGCTACTTTTCTTCAGACAAGGATGTGCATGCCAACCAGGGCATGTGGTGACGGCCATGGTGCACCTGTGCATGAAGACTTTCATGAGGATCCGTTTCTAGCACCTCAACTTCTGTACAGTTGTCTATAAAACTAACCTGCCTGAAATATGCCTGTGGTTAGAATGGGTTAGAATGGGTTCCCTTTTCCTCACCCCCATCTTTAAATTCCATTCTGCCACTCTGGAAAATAAAGGTTTACCTCTGACCTATCCCTCATTTCACTGTCATGCATGCTTCCGAGAAGTAAAAACCAGTGGAGGACCATAGAAAAGTGTGTGCAAAATACTGATGTTAGTATTAACAGAAAGAATGATAGTGACAAAAAATAAAAGTCCTAATAATAGATGGATTTTTGCAAAGAAATAAAAGAGTTTGAATGAAAGTTTTAAGAAAAAAAATACTTATATAAGAGAATGAAATTCCTTGGGAGATGTGAAATGTCAATGTGAGTTCAAGGAACGAAGGGAGCTCCATAAAATTTCTGACTCTTGACAGTCTGATCGTTCATGTCCATCATAGTATATGATTCTGGAGTCACTATAATATTTAGATTTGATGGATATTTTTAAAAGAGTAATGTAGCAGTTTTATTTTAAAATGTAATTAATAACAGTGAAAATTCCATCTTTTGTAATTACATAATTTTTTTGGATGTCAGATACATAGGTATATGTGAGGGTTTGAAGGAAAAACCTAGGGTTATATGAACAAAAAAAATGTTGCTGATCACTATGGATTCTGAGGGTCCTTGGGTTGAATGCACCATCCTGCTGGAATCGTCTTTATCGTCCAGCTAGATAGGATCAACTTTGGGAAAGAAAGACGAGGTGAGTGAGCTAGGATTCCACCCTGCCCACCCCTCCCCCACCTTACTTTGGCTCATACACTTGAAAAGCCACGCTGGGAGATGGGAGGTGTGCTGGGTTTATAGTTGCAAGAATGGTGATGGCTAAGAAATTTCCCAAAGAAATCTAAGGATTTGAAGCTGACTGTTCAAGTCCTCTTCCAAGTGACTTGTATATTTTTCTGCCTCCAGTCTTCAGGTTGCTAGTCGGTATAAGGAGATGAGATGCATGACAACGAGTCTTGAGTGGGAAGTGCACTGACGTGGGAACCTATTCAGTTTAAATTACTGTCCTTCTGTCCCCTATCCTGTTACCAACTATTGCTTCCAGTGAAGAAATAAGAACCACTTACTCCTCCTCTGCCTCTAGTCCATGCTAATTACAGATGTCTGGCTTTAATCCATGAAATTGTTGCAAAACACGAATGCGTGTAAACTCTCGGGTTTTTCCTGTTACTGATTCAATGGGTAACCGAGACCCTCTTTCAGAAAATCAGTTCCACAGATTGAATGAAGTTAACTTCTGGCTCCAAGTCATTTAAATAATGCAAGTTGTGTCTGTGAAATAACAATACGTTTTGGGTAGAATTTTAGCTAGCATTCTGATGTTTTCCTCCCTTTATTCTGAAAGCTGGAGGAAAATGACAGTTCAGGTATTGATTCACGACTGGCTTCTATACTTGCCTTGATGTGAGTCAGAATGTTTCTTGGGAAGAGCCAGTGCTCAGGACATAAGTGTCAGCAGTTTTGTAAAAGCTAGTATTAATTATCAGGAGCTCAAGGGGAAATAGTAAATACTACTGATGGGAATAATAGACACAATGGGCTGAATGCATGAAAAGATGGTTCTGTTTGAAGAACTTCTCCCTATTTCACTCACTGGTTCCAAAACACATAGAAGTCTATCCTTTCCGAAACTGGGCTATAAGCATTCTAGCAGCTTTTGTAAAAGGACAGAGATATTAGCACAACTGTTGACAGAGCTCCAAGCCCACCTTCAGACCAAATACCAAGCTACTTACTTCATTTCCATACTCTTTTGTCCATATATTTATTCATTCACAAAACATTTGTTGGAGATACAGTGTACAAAGCACTGGGGATATTGCTGTCAATAAGATAAACCTCATCTGTGACACAGAGATACAATAGGGTTTTCAGTTAAAGAGAGCGGCAATAAAAGGAATGCATGCATTTTTATCAGAATTGCTTCTGTGAATGGTCTCTTGATGTAAGACTGCTCTACAAGCATCCTTTGGTGAGTAAATCCACCTTCTAACAAACTCTCTGTCTCTCAAATTCTTAGGCAGGCACTCAGAATAAGGCCATGAATTAAGGGGGGATTGAAAATACTCTGCATTTAATACAACATTGAATCAAGTGTATAAAGCACAACCAAATGAAAATATTTTCATTCCTCAATTATTTGGCAAAATTTGCATGTTTCAGTATTTAATCGCACCCCAGAAAATGCTCCTGCTCTGTTAAACCGTCATTCTGCTGACGTAATCCAGAGCCACAGTCTGGCTATGGCGGCAGTCGGCATTGCTTGGGGTGCCATTTTCCAAGCTTTTGCTTGGGTTTTATTGTTCCCATCACAATGCGCAGGTGGAAAAGCCCCCTTCTAGCTATAGTGAGAGCATCAAGACTTGTGAAGAAACCAGATTCCTGTTCTTGGCTTTAGGTTAGGGTTCCCTAGTAGAAAGCCTTATTAATTCTATTGATAGGGAGCCAGTGTCTCCTTGTAACAGGGTTTCTCCTTTCAATGATCTTTACCTGGCTCCAGTTGCAGTGCTAGCCTGTATGACGTATTTTCTCCTCCTTGGCAAAAGTAGATTTAAGCGCTAGCTGCCACCCTTAGCCTCCAACTTGTGTTACATTAGAATTTGAAAATTTCTTTGATGGGAAGCCTTTAATTAAAAAGAACCCTGTCCATTTGAGGTGCACCGGCGATGATAACATATTTGCCAGTAATTAAAACATGGGCTCCTCTGTGGCAGATCTTTTTTTTTTTTTTTTTTTTTTTTTTGTCTTTTTGCCTTTTCTTGGGCCGCTCCTGTGGCACATGGAGGTTCCCAGGCTAGGGATCTAATCGGAGCCGTAGCCGCCGGCCTACGCCAGAGCCACAGCAACGCAGGATCCGAGCCACGTCTGCAACCCACACCACAGCTCACGGCAACGCCGGATCATCAACCCACTGAGCAAGGGCAGGGATCGAACCGGCAACCTCTTGGTTCCCAGTCGGATTCGTTAACCACTGCGCCACAATGGGAATTCCTGTGGCAGATGTTTTTAACATGCATTGTATACTGTATCAGTGCTAGCAAACTCTTATGTGACAAGGATCAGTAGTCATGAATACCGAAGCCAAAATTCTCCAGTGAAGAAAAGAGGTCTTTGCTTCAGGAGGTTAAATCGCAAGAGCTATAGCTCACGTAAGTTATAGGTGAGATGATTCCCCCAGCCTGCTTGTTTTCTCTAGCCGTGCTCAGCTTCTGGGCCCTGGCTGGGGATAGAATAGCCTGGTGTTTGATGTAAATAGATCACAGGGAAGACTTAATAGATTTTGAAGACACAGCCATCATCAAGGACACATTTCTTTTTCTCTGACAAGGATAGCAAATCTGTCTTAGCACGTGTTATCTAAGTAAAACCCCTGCTTAACCATATATTATAGTTGTTTAAAAAAAACTAGGAAGGAAAATACTATTGAAATGGAATTCATAGAAAGCTTTTACACAGTTTCCCGGAGTGCAACTACAAGCACAGATCATAATGTAAATATAATGGCCTGAGTAGTATTATTTCATAGATTTCTGTTACACTCCTCCTGAAGACTTTCTGCCTAGGACCCATCTATTAAATGTCTTGACCTCAATTTCCAGAGTAGCCTCAGGGATGCTTCAGAATTTGTTGCAAACGCTGAGATGAAATAATCTTTAACTTTGCTGGAGTTACCCCGTTGTCCACAATACTTCATTGGCGTTGATTTTGCTTGGGAAATGTTTTTAAAGAACATTTATCTTGGACAGTTGGAATGAGAGAGAACCCTGTTTCCAGATCTAAAATGTAAGTGTATCTGAAAGAGTCAGGCGTGATTAGCTTGAAGAAGGGCAGGATTCAGGGACCTGCAGCAGTGTAATGGTCCAAATCTTTTTCCACTGGAGGCTGGTGTCCAGTTAGAAAAGATGAGTCTTCTTACTTGAAATGCAAGTAACTCTGTGAACGAATGAGTGGCAGTCTTGAAAGTGGATTGATGTATTTTCATCATGCTTCCCTCTGTTAGAAGCAAACTCAAATTTGGTTTTTGGAGGGTAGGTAGAAATATATCAGCATTTATTCTTAATGATTACTGTAGAGTATTTGCAAATGTACCTGCACAAAATAAACGTTTTCATGCAAATACATATTATAGTGTGAAAGTGCTTTAAATGGGCCTCTTCTAACACTTACTGAATAAGTACTATAGGAAGGACGTAGTCTAAGTGTTGAAGGTCAGCGAGCAAATTAGTTGAGCTACTAAAAACAGATCAGACCGTAGATGGGGAGAAAATATTTGCAAAAGATGTATTTGATAAAGGGCTGGTATGCAAAATATGCAAAGGACTCTTGAAACTCAACAACAAGAAAATTAAAATTAAAAAAATGGGCAAAAGATCTGAACAGACAACTCCAAAAAAAAAAATTGGGCAAAAGATTTGAATAGATACCTCACCAAAGTTGTTATACGGATGGCCAATAAGTATGCAAAAAGATGCCCAGCATCATAGGTCAACAGAGAATTGCAAATTAAAACTACACACCTATTAGAATGGTTAATACCCGAAATACCGACCACATGAAATGCTGGCAAGGATGTGAAACAAGAATTCTCGCTTGTTGCTGGTGGAAATACAAAATGGTACAGTGGCCTTGGGAGACAGTTTGGTGGCTTCTTATAAACTTATATGTACGCCTACTGTGTGACTCAATAATTAAGCTCCTTTCTGTGCCCACACAGAAACCTGCACATGGATGTTCATAGCAGCCTTATTCATAATTGCCAAAACTTGGAATTAACGAAGGTGTCCTTCAGTAGGTGAGTGGATAAACAAATCATGGTGCGTTGGTACAGTGGAATCTTATTTAGCAAGAAAGATAAAAGCGCTATCAAGCTATGAAAAGACACAAAAGAAACTTGAGTACATATTGCTGAGTGAAAAAAAAAAGAGCCAGTTTGAAAACAGGGTACAAACTTCGTGATTCTAATTATATGGCATTCTGGACAAGGCACAACTATGGACCCAGTAAAAAGAAGGTCACTGGTTACTAGAGTTTGGGGTGAAGGGAGGGAGGGATAGATAAGAGGAGCATAGGGGATTTTTAGGGCAGTGAAACTGTTCTGTATGTGAAAATGTACTATAATGTCATTGTACATTTGTCAGGACTCATAGAATGCATAACGCCAAGAGTGAACCCTAGTGTAAACTATAGACTTTAGTAAAAAAAAAAAAAAAAAAAAAAAAATTACTGGTATAGATTCATCAGCTGTAACAAGCATACGACATCATTGCCAGGTGTTAATAAGGGGGAAAACTTGGCAGATGGGCACTAGGGTGACTCTGTAAATTCCATTGTCTGTCTGTAAACCTGAAACTGCTCCAAAAAATAAAGTCTGTTACAAAAAAAGGGACCCTAAACTTTTATTAAACTGGCTCAGCTGGGTCTTTAAGTAGAAACCTTTACATTTAGAACATTTACAATCTAAAAAAATATTCTTGTAAGTAATAAAATTCCATTAAAATGTTTTGTTACATAATCTCTTGTCACTAATTCAAACTGACCTCTCTACCAGTAATTCAAAACTGAGATTGATCTGATAACAAACAATGCTTTGGATTCATAACACATATTTAGAGATGGGCTGCTTTATCAATTGTTATATAATGCATATTTTTAAGAGATATTCATTATAAAAAGGGAGCTAAATTTTTAAGTACCAGTCTTCTTTCAATGACCTTAAATTAAACCAACCAACCAAACAAACAAAAAACTAACAACCTGGAAAAGCATAAAGAAAGCACCAAATTCCTGGCAAGTCAACAGACAAGGCACATTTGAGCTATCTCGATTGCTTACTAGTAAAGGAATGGGATCTTTGAAGATTAAAGTTTGGTAAGTCACAGCATCCACTTGTGAAAATGAAATGTAGCTCTGTATTTTGCTGATAGTCCAAAATAGTAAGTTGGTTATTCACTGTCTTGGCTGCAAGCTTGGATCTTGGACATTTATGTCCTTTACTGGTCTGGGAAGAAAAAAAAAAAAAAATACACTATAAAAAGAAGTGTTATCTTGCACCGCCCTCTAGTTGTTAAGGTATATAGGATATAGTGGGTATTTTCTTTCTTTTTCTTTTCTTTTTCTTTTTTTTGGGGGGGAGGGGGCATGCCAGAGGCACATGGAAGTTCCTGGGCCAGGGATTAAACCCCTGCTACAACAGTGACCCAAGTCATTGCTGTGACAATGCCAGATCCTTAACCCACTGCACCGAAAGAGAACTCCCTGTAATGTGTATTTTCAACAACAGGGAAATGAATGCAGGTGGAATTGGTTCAAAAATACTTAGTGCAAGTTCTTTTAAGATCTTCAGAAAGATTGCTGCCACATTGTTCATTTATATAATGTAACCTCTAAATAACTTGTCCTCCATTACACAATCTATTTTCTGAATGCAAAATGTAGATTATTAGATATAGCATTCCTATGCTAATGCACTTATCTCTGTAGGGAATTTTAGTCCTCAATTTATGATACTATAATTTGTTTCAAAATAACATAAGCTCTACGAGCACCAGCACATGGTAGGCGCAGAATAAATGCTTGTTAAAGGAATGAGTGAAAATTTAATCAGACAAGTGGATATTAACACCCAATAAATTAACTAAACATTCTTTTAAATATTAATTAAAATTTTTATTTTGAGTTCATTATAGATTCACATGCAATTATAAGCAATAATATGTAGAGAGCTCATGTACATTTTACCTAATGGAAAAGCTTAACCAGCTTGCAAAGCTGTAGTACAGTCTCACAACCAGTGACCTTGATGAAGTCAAGATATAGACATTTCCATCACCACACAGATCCCAACTATTTTTCCCCCTTTCATTTTAGTTTTCCAAAAAATTTGGTTTTTATCGTGATAACATATGTATAATGTAAAGAATGCCTTCTTAATCATTTTCACTTGTATAGCTCAGTGGTATTCAAATCAGTTATATTGTTATGCAACCATCACCACCATCAGTCTCCAGAACTCTTTCCATCTTGCAAAACAGAAGGTCTGTTTGCATTAAGCAATAACTTCCATTTCCCTCCCCTCCATCCTCTGGCAACCACCATTATACTTTTTGTTTGTATGGTTTTTGATGATTCTAGGTGTCTTGTGTAAGTGGAATAATATAGTGTTTGTCCTCTGGTGACTGGATTATTTCACTAAGTGTAATGTTCTCAAGGTTCATGCATGTGGTTAAATATATCAGAACTTCATTCCTGTTTAAGACTTCCTGATAAATATTCCATTGTACGGTATATACCACAATTTGCTTACCTGTTCATCTGTTGATGGACACTTGGGTTGCTTCCATGTTTTAGCTGTTGTGAATAATGCTGCTATGAAGACAGGAGCACAAATAGCTCATTGAGACCTGACTTTCAATTTTTTTTTGCATCAATACCTAGAAATGGAATTACTGGATCATATGGTATACCTATTTCTTTATGTGTGTATATATATGTATATATATTTTTTTTTTTTGAGGAACTGTCATGCAGTTTTCCCCAGTAGCTGCACCATTTTATCTTCCCACCAACAGTTCACAAGGGTTCCAGTTTCTCCACATGCCAACACCTATTATTTTCTGGGTTTTTTCTTTTTCTTTTTCTTTCTTTCTTTTTTTTTTTTTTTTTTTTGATAGTAGCTATCCTAATGGGTATGAGGTGATATCTAATTGTGCTTTTGATTTGCATTTCCCTAATGATTATGTGTTGAGCATCTTTTTGTGGGTTTTGTGTGTGTGTGTGTATGTGTGTGTGTGTGTGTGTGTGTGTGTGTGTGTGTGGTTTTTTTAAGGCCGAAGGCATGGCATATGGAGGTTTCCAGGCTAGGGGTCAAATCATAGCTGTAGCTGCTGGCCTGTGCCTCAGCCACAGCAACGCCAGATCTGAGCCATGTCTGTGACCAGTGCCACAGTTCACAGCAATGCTGGATCCTTAATCCACTGAGCCAGGCCAGGGATCGAACCTCATGGATGCTAGTCAGATTCGTTAATCACTGAGCCACTACGGGAATTCCAGTTGTTTGATTATTGTTGCTGAGTTTTAGGATGTGTGTGTGTGTGTATTCCAGATATTAATCCTTGATCAGGTATTAGATTTGCAAATGCTATCTCCTGTTCTATGGAGATATCTCCTCTTTTGTTGATGGTGATTATGTCCTTTGATGCAAACAAGTTTTATATTTTCATGAAGCCCAATTTTTTAATTTTTTCTTCAGTTACCTATGCCTTTAGTGTCATACCTAAGAAATCATTGCCATATCCAGTATCATAAAGCATTTGACCCATGTTTTCTTCTAAGGATGTTATGCTTTTAGTTCTTCTGTTAGGTTTTGATCCATTTTGAGTAAATTTTTATATATGGTGTTAGGTAAAGGTTCAATTTTATTTTTTTTAAATGTATATTCATTTTTTCTTGTACTATTTGTTGAAAAAACTATATTTCCCCTGATTGAATGGACTTGGCACCTGTTTTGAAAATATTTGACCATATATATGAGGGTTATTTCTGGACTCTCTATTCTATTCTATTCTATTCATGTCTGTCTTTATGCCAGGACAACTTTATTTTTATTACCGTAGCTTTGTAGTAAGTTTTGAAATCAGGCAATATGAGTCCCCCAATTTTGTTCTTTTTCAAGATTGTTTTGGATATTCAAGGTCACTTTGTATTTCATATTAAATTTACTATGTTTTTCTATTTCTGCAAAAAATGTTATTGAGATTTTGTAGGGATTTTATTGAATCTGTAGATTGCTTTGGATAGTATTGACATTTTAACAATATTAAGTCTTCTAATCCATGGACATGGGATGTCTTTCCATTTAGTTATGTCTTATTTAATTTCTTTCAGAAGTGTTTATAGTTTTCCTTATATAGTTTTTTAAAATAAATGTTTGCTACTTTAAAACAACACCTTAATAATGACATTTTTCTTATTGGTTCAGTCCTTAGCACTTCACCATCATATCGATCCATCTATTATGCCAGCTTATTTTATTTACAGGCAGATAGAGAAATACTTATCAATTGTACATATCGGCTAAAATTTATTAGCACAGTTAAATGACATTTAGTGCAGTACAGCTAGAAAATACTGCCAGTAGACCAGTTTATTATTAAAAGAATTTAGTTTTTGAATCACTTCTCACTAAGCTCAGCCTTGCCTTCTATAGAATTCACAAGTTCAATGCAAAGTAAAATAGTTTGATAGCTTTTGCCTTGTTTATGGTTCTCATTTTCTTGCTTAATGAACCTACTATTTCAGGCATTGTTTTCCTTTACCTTTTAATCCGTTTAAATGCATGAAAATGCCTCTAATAAAACAAGTATTATTGAAAGTAAAGCATGAGAATCTATGGGTAGCAATATTTCTTTCTTCCTCCTTTTCAAGATGTAAAGAAATACTGTAAATAATGTCTCACAGAGCTTTTCTGTTTTCTTCTGGGAATCAATCACCATATGCCATTAAACCAGCCCTTGTGCCGGGTATCTTATGCAAAAGAAGACCTTAACATCCTTGAGATTATGGTATACTAATGGTTCTGCTCCTAGCCAGACCTTCCTTAATTTTTTGCACTCCTGCTCTTCAGGTGTGCGTGCGTGTACACACACACACACACACACACACACACACACATGAATGTGAGCATATTGCTTCCCTACATTGAGACAGGCTGGGACCTGGGACCTTTGCTACAGTGGCTACAGTGCTTGCACCTAGACAGACATCTCCGTGAGCAATAAAATACGAAGAAACTATAAGGGGCCAAAAATAACTGCATGCATGCACAGTTGGGGTATTATGGACAGTAAGATAGAAAAAACTGAAAACAAACAAAAACACCTGCTGCTTATGAAGAGCCAAGAGTGAAAGCAGGGTGTTGGGAGCAGAAGCAGACAGCTATGCATGCCCCCTGTCTGTCTTCCTGGACACAGAGGCTTGTATCTCTGACTCCCATCTCTGCCAGGTCTCATCCCACTGCATAATAATCTGTGATTCACAGGCAGTCATGTTAGCACAAATCCGTGTGACTGATGCACAGTGAGGCCAAACAAACAGAAATGCCGGATTTGGGAGCAGAGAAAGGTTTATTGCAGGGCTCTTCATGGACACAGGTGGATCATGCCCCCCAAATATCTGAAACTCCCCAAACCAAAATTGCAAAGGCAAGGCGAGGGAGGGGTGTGGTTGGTTGTTGCAAACTTCTTGGTGCAGGAATCCTTTGTGCTTATAGCTTCCCACAGAGGTCAGGTCACAGTGTTACTGTAAACCTCCAACAAGATACATGTTATACTTTAGAGAGGAAGAGTAGAAGATATGGGGGAAGGACCTGCCCATTGAAGGCCCCATAGCATCCTGCTTGGTTCCAGTCTCTCCACTGATTGATAAACTCCTTGAAGGTGGAAACCAGCCCTCAGGTGCCTGGTGCTATCAGCACAGCATCTGGCATAAAATAGACAGTAAATGTGTGTGAAATGACTGAATGGCGAGGAGCATTGCATTCAAACAATCTGCTTTTTTTTCTGAAGTATACCATCCAAAGAAGAAAGCACTGGGCTTAGGAAGTCTTCGTTCTGCTTTAAGAGTTGGGAAAGCTTGAATAATTCTTTCCCGTCAGCTCTAGGAAGGAGTTTGATTTTTATCCTGGTTGAGCTGGACAGTGAGTTAATGAGTATTAGGGGCAGATATCTCCCAACTGGACTTATAACAACTAGTTTAAAGCTGGGAGGACCCATAGGTTACTGTGTATCTTGTCTTTGTCTGTGAAAGGCCAATTACACAATGCTTTGCAAGAGTTCTTTTCGAATGTAAAAAAAAAAAAAAAAAATCCCTTTATTTCTTGTGTAACTCTGGCTTCAGATATGATTCAGCTGTCTTCTCTCAGAGGAGGCTCTTTGAAGTTAGGGGGACTCCCCAGCTGGATGACCAGGGCACAAACATGCTCTGACTGATCATGATATGAATTTGAAGGGAACAATTAAGGAGTTATTTCCATTTTGATTCTAAGAGAAAGCCTTTTTACTTCAATGCCTTTCAACCTGCCTGCCTTCCTTCTGAAACTTCAATGGAACCTCATGTCAGAGCTGTTACAAAGGCTTTGAAAGGGGAACGTGTGAAATTATAATGCCTCAGAAATAAGAAAATGTTTCTCAGTCCATTACATTCTTAACCCCTTGTTTCTGCCTAACAGACTTTGTTAAGGGTCAGTAGGAGTTTATTTATTTATCTTTTTAAACAGTGTGTGCTTTAGGCTTCCAGGGGAAGGTATTATTTTTCTCTGCATACCCATTGTTCGCAAGTGACTGGTTTGGTGTATTCTGAGTTTATATTTTGAGTAAAAACAAAAACTCATCATCAGAAAGAATTTAGCATACACCAAACTGACACCAAAAATTTCAAAGCTTCCAGTTAAGGAGACTACACACGAACATTTGAAATTTGGGGTGACTTTCTCACCTAAACTAATGAATAACATAACCTCTGTGTAATGGCTTGCAATTTACAAGGAACATTTCCATACACTTTCATTTTTCATCATAATGATTCAGTGATAGGTAGTAATATCCTTTTGTTCTGTGTATAAGGAGATGGAGACTGAGAAGATTAGATGATTTAAGGGTGCCTACTAAACTCTGCTGGAGCTACATTGTGAACCTAGGTCTCTCGTCACAAACCTCTGCTGCATCTATTTCATACGACATGGTGTTTCTCTATTTGTGTCTATTTCTATGTGAAAAGTTTTTCTTGAAGTTTACGAGATGGTTTTTGAAAATGCACAAGCTAATACTCCTAAAAATAGTTGCAGGTTTCCCATTACACTAGTATAGAAATATGTCATTTTATTATCAACTTTTCCCCTAAGAAATAAATTTTTTATTGTGTAAAAAAGCTAGCGCTACCCATCTCTAAAGGATATCTCTTTCAAGTACTTATTGGCATTTTTGAATTCATGGTTCGTTTCACCTTTTTATGACTCCAGAAATTAAATGATTCTTGGCTGTACATCAAAAGATTATCATGTAGTTATTATTTATTTTTATAGCTCAGGTGAATCTGATACTAACTCATTATAGTGAGTGTCCCACTGGCCAAATGAACACAGTCTGGAAATATGACATGCATTTTTAATAATAATAAGGCAATAATTCTACATTCCGCATAGGTGTACTGGGGGCAACTTAAGGGAGGTTTAATGTCACTTAAGAAATACTTTGACGCCCTTACAGAAATCCTGTGATAGTCACATATATCTCATCTTTTCCTGAAATCAGGTGTAAACAACCACTTGGGAAGAAGACTTACTAAGCATTAGCTTGATGTATCATTTTTCTTCACTGTACATGTTATCATTCAGTAAAAATAAGCAGCATAAACTTTTCTCCCATATTTAGAGTGATTGGCATTCTGAAGTATTGATAGACACAAATGTACATCATTAAATGCTTTGCCTATGCTTTGGCCTCAAGTATCATTATTTGAAAGTATTTAGAATGAGTAACTAAAAGCCATAGAAAATTTCCAAATCCCGTTTCAGAGAATAATTACAGTTATCCATCACCAAACTGCTGGCAAGTAATAGCATTGCCTCCTTGGATTTTGACCCCATTTTATGGCTCTGGCCATTCTAGGTGTAAGGTCTATGTGCCATTAAGTGGATTTGAAAGGCCAGGAGAACTGGAGGCCAGGAATCCTCCAGCCTTGTGACTTCAAGAATCAGTATGAAAAAGAGCATTGGCACAACATGGAGAACTAGCCTGAATATTTGGAATTTATATGTGCCAGGCCATGTGAAGATTATTACCCAGTACTGATAAATTTCCAAAAGAGGTCTTGCATCTTATTAGTGGTATTTGGAACGGATATATAAATTCTACTCACTGCCTCCTGCTGGAAGAGACGACATGAGTCCTCCAGGGCTGTAGTAACAAAGTGCCACCAGTCACGTATCTTAGAATAACAAATTTATTCTCTCACAGTTCTGGAAGCTGGAAGTTGGCAAGGCCATGTTCTTTCGGAAGGTTCTAGGGGAGGATTTCTTCTTTGCTTTGGATGGCTGCTGGTAGTCCCTGGCATCCCTTGTCTTAAAGAGGACTCACTCCAGTTTCTTTCTGCCTCCATCTTCACACAACCTTCTCCCCTGTAGGTCTGAGCTCATGTTTCCCCCTTATCAGGACACCAGTCACTGGATTAGAGCCCACCCTAATTCAGTATGACTTCACCTAAATTCGATTACATTTGCAAAGACCCTACTTGTCAGTAAGGTCAGATTCCTAAGTTCTGGGAGTTTGGACTTACGCATGTCTTTTGGGGAGACACAAGTCCACCCATAGCAGCGACCATCAATTTCCAAACCCAATAACTTTGAAGGGATGGTGTGTTGGAAATATAATTGTGTGTATTTAGTACCAATAGGAAACATGTGTTTATTCTCTATTGCTGTATAACAAACCACTTCAAAATGTAGTGCCTTAAAACCACAAACAATTTCATTGTATCTTGGGATTCTGTGGGTCAAAACTTGGGCAGGGTTGGGAGGGGAAGTTCTTCTCCATGTGGCTTCCATGGTGCCATGTAGCTCCTGGCTCTTCTGGAGGGTCAAGGAGGGCCTAATTCAGAGCCAGAAGTCTGGGGCTTCAGGACCATTTCACATACTTCCTTGAGCAGCCTACTTGGAGGGCTTACCTGGTAACGAGGGGCTCCAAGAGGAAATAACCCAAGAGATAGGAACACAGAACTTTCAGTTTCTTAAGGGCCAGTCCTCAAATTGGCACAGTATCTCTTCCACCATATTCATTGGCTGGTATAGTTACAGAGCATCCCAAGGTTGAAGGGTCTAAATTTTAGGGTATTTGAAGAAATGATGCAAAGAAGCATTTTTATCCAGTGGAAAGAAGTTATCAAGCTCGTCGTAAGATTCACAGAGGCCTTCTTTCCTGGCAGAGAGGGTTGAGTACAACCTTTAAGGTTCTTAGAAGACCTATTAGGTTTGCCCTCAAAATTTATGAGGTCTCAACAAAGAAACCCCCAGGAGCTTATTTATTTACCCCACAGCCTGTTTTACAGGCAATAGCCTGGATTTAACCTTTGTCCTGAGGCCATTTCTGATTTTGTGAGTCTACTGCTAGGAAAGACTGGGGTGAGAAACAATTTCATTTTCCTACCCAGGCAGCCCTGGCTCCTTTGTATTTCCTGTAAATCCTGCTCACAAACACAACAATTCCTTCTTTAGTTTATCTTTCTTCTCATATTTTACCCACAGTAAGTAGAAGCCAGTTGGCACTTTCTCTGTTCTGCCTGTTATTTTTCTCTGCCAGATTCACGAATTCATTAAGTTTCTTTTCCATTTTCTTCATTATCACATGCAACACTAATGCCCAAATTTTCTGCCAATACAGTAAAATAGCCCATATTCTCCTGCCTCTAGTAATGTATTTTCTTTGTTTGGTTTTGTGTGTGTGTATGTGTGTGTGTTTTTCCAGTAAAGTATTTCTTTGTCCCTCAAGGCTCCAGCAATAGTCTTTTCAAGGCTCTGGCAGCTTTTACTAACACTCTGAAAGTCTTTCTTTCCACTCACATTCTCCTAGAAGCCCTTCCAGCTTCTATCCACTGCCTGATTCCAAGGCCATTGACACATGTTGCAGGCAGGTTTTATACAATAACAGCATACTTCTAGATAGTGAATTATGTTCCAATTTCCTACTGTTGTACAAACATCCATCCTAAAACAAGTGGCTTAAAACAACAACCATTTTATTATACTCCATGATTTTTGTAGATTAAAAATACAGGCAGAGTGATTCTTCTGCTCTGTGTGGTGTCTTCTGCAGGCCTTTGGAGGTGTCTGGAATGGCCTAGAGTGGGATAAATGAACTTGTTATTGTTAAGGGCCAGAGAGTAAATATTTTTGGCTTTGTGGGGCATTATTTGTTATTACAACTACTCAGCTCCTCTGCTGAAATGCACAAGTAGTTACAGACATTATGAAAATAAATGGCCATAGTCCATGTTCTGGGAGCATTTCATTTACAAAATCAGGTGGCTGTGTTGTGGGTCATGGTTTGGTAGCACCTGGTCTGTAATATCCAAGAACGCTCCCTACACATGCCTTTTCCTTTCATGAAGGTGGCATGAAGGGAGGGCTCAGCTTCTTCCCATCTCTAGGTAGGTGTAAGGCCTTTTTCCATGGTTTCTCCAATAAGGGAGTCCCATTTCTTTCGTGGAAGCTTGGGCTCTAAGAGTGAGTGTTCCAAGAGGCAGGAAGTGGGAACAACTAAGCCTCGTAAGGTTTTGGTTAAGGAAATGGACACCATTCCTTGTTTCTGCTGTTTTCATTGCTCAGCACAATCGTAGATCTCCCCTCCCAGGTTGAAAGGGAAAAGACATGACCTCCAATGGAGAGTCTTAATGGAAAGGGTGTCAGATACCTTGTGACCATCTTTTTTTTTATTATTTAACTGAAGTATAGTTGATTTACAATGTCGTACTAGTTTCTGGTGTACAGCAAAATGATTCATATATATATATTTTTTTCTTTTTCAGATTATTTGCATTATAGATTGTTATAGGGTATTGATTATAGTTCCCTGTGGTATACAGTAGGTCCTTGTTGCATATCTGTTTATGTATAGTAGTATGTATCTATTAATCCCATACTCCTAAATTACTACCCTCCTTCCCATTTGGTAACTATAAGTTTGTTTTCTATGTCTGTGAGTCTGTTTCTCTTTTGTAAATAAATTCATTTGTATCATATTTTAGATTCCCACGTGTAAGTGAAATATATTACATAATTGTCTTTCCTCTGATTATCTTCACTTGGTATGATAATCTTTAGCTCTATCCATGTTGCTGCAAATGGCATTATTTCATTCTTTGTTATGGCTGAGTAACATTCCATTACACACACACACACATACACACACACACACACACCCCACATCTTTATCCATTCATCTATCAATGGACATTTAGGCTCTTTCCATGTCTTGGCTATTGTAAATAGTGCTGCTGTGAACACTGGGGTGCATGTATCATTTAGAGTTTTCACCTTAACAGTTATATGCCCAGGAGTGGGGTTTCTGGATCATATGATAATTTTATTTTTATTTCTTTAAGGAACCTCCATCCTGTTTTCCATAGTGGCTGCACCAATTTGCACTCCCTTGTGGCCATCTTTAATCCAACACAATGCATGACCTTAATTCAGTTCACTAATGAATAAGACGTATTCCCACCCTCAAGGTACTTAAATTACAGTTGGAAACAGATATGACAACAATCATCTAATCTGAAATATAAGACAGAATGAAATATATCAAGGACAGGAACAAATAAAGTGAATACTGTAGGGGAGGATAAAGTTTTCCTTGACCCTCCAGAATCCTTGGCTGGATCTGAATATTAAACTGACAAAAACAGACCAACAGGAAGAAAGCATCCAAATTTGCTTAATATGAGTTTTATATGACACAAGAGCCTTTATAAGAAAATGAAGACCCCAAAGCACTAGTTAGACCTGAATATATTTTTATTTTTATTCTTTTAGGGTTTTTTTGTTTGTTTGTTTGTTTATCTTTTTAAGGCTATACCTGTGCCACACGGAGGTTCTCAGGCTAGAGGTTGAATTGGAGCTGCGGCTGCTGGCCTATGCCGCAGCCACAGCAATGCCAGATCTGAGCCCATGTCTGCGACCTACACCACAGCTCATGGCCACACCAGATCCTTAACCCACTGAGCGAGGCCAGGGATCAAACCTACAAACCTCATGGTTCCTAGTCGGATTCGTTTCCGCTGCGCCACGATGGGAACTCCTAGAGCTGAATGTTTTTGTGCTGGGTTTATGAAGAGTGGGCAGGCATGTACAGATAGATCAGGGAGTATGCGGTTTATGTAGTAAATGGGGGTAAGTCAGCAAAGCCTGTTTGTCAGGATAAGATGCTTCTTCCTGGTGTAAGGAGGGTGCCTCTCACATGAGGGTTTTAGGACATGTTTAAGGGGAAGGTGGGGGGAAGGTCACAGTGATTATCTGCTTCAGTATTTTGCACAGTCTTTCAGTTTAATGTGCCGAGATGCCATGCTTAATGTGCCAAGGTGCCATGTTTTGGGGTAAAGTCCCTAAACCCCACCATTACCTTTATAGGCATATAAAAAATCTGAATATATGCATATGTTTGACAAGTTGTCACTAGCTCTTATTTCTATCTCTTTTATCATCAGCTATACTGGTTTTCAACTTGTGTGTAACTGCAAGCTATCATTTCCATGGTAACCCAGAATAAACATGTGCATACGCACACACACACACGTGTGCAAACATGCACACATATTCAAAGACAAAACTAAAACAAATTCCGTCAAATAGTAGTTACCCTACATCTGTGCAGTGTACTTTGATCTTTTCCATTCTTTTCTATTTTTTCTATCGTGTTTAATTTTTAGAAATTCTGGTCATTGTTCACTGAATTAATTTCACAACTGCAGTTTAGTTTCATAAACTGCAGTTGAAGAGTAGTTGTCTAAGGACAAAGAATCTTGTGGGCCATGATTGCACAATAACTTCCTGTTAAAAACTTACTTTTTTACAGGAAGAACTGGGAATTGATTTAACAGGGGAATATGAAAGAACCTTTCACACCAATTCTTTGCCCATTGGCTTCTCTGACAAAAGATTTGCCCAGTATCTTTGGATATATGTTATTTGATTCTCTGCCAATGATATGTCTGCTAAATTTGAGCTGTTCTAATGCGACATTAGTTTGAAGGAGCCATAAAACCTTGGTAACTTTGGTAGGTTGTGAAAATAGGATCATGTCCTTGTGGAAGTCATTATATTTTATGCTAAGAAAACTTTATAATCTTTCTAAGTTGTATAGAAGCTATATATTTATGTTAAGAATTTGATATAGAGAAATATATGGGGAAAAAAGGGTTTACTTGTGCTTGAAATGCAACAGCAAGCATGACAGCACAAATCTGCCATACATTCTTCAAGGACAGATAGAAAAAAAAGTTGTCAGACAAAAATGTGAGTTGTGGGGTTCCTGTTGTGGCTCAGTGGGTTAAAAACCTAACACAGTGTCTCTGAGGATGTGGGTTTGATCCCTGTCCTTGCTTAGTGGGTTAAGGATCCAGCGTTGTGTGAGCTGTGGAGTGGACTGCGGATGTGACTTGGATCTAGTGTTGCTGTGGCTGTGGTGTAGGCCAGCAGCTGCAGCTCTAATTCGACCCCTAGCTGCTGGGGAACTTCCATATGCTGCAGGTGCAGCCCTAAAAAAGGAAAAAAAGAAAGAAAGAAAAATGGTTGTGAGTTGTGATGAATGCTATGAAAGGAACACACATATGCTGAAATCCAGAATATTGGGGTCAGCTCTTGACAGAGTGGTCGGGGGTGGAGAGTGGGCTCAGAGCAGGTGGCAACTAAGAGAATAAAGGATGATAAGGATATTCCTGTGATTAGACCAGAGGGAAGAGCGTTTCAGAGAGTGAGGAGGGGCTCCATGCAGGGATGTGATTGCTGTGTTTGGGGACCCCAGAATGAGTGAAGCCTAGTGAGTCAGGCCTGGGAGTTGTATGAGATGAGAGGCAAAGGGAGGTGGATAGGAGCCCATCCAGCAGGGCCTCAAAAGAGTGTGGATTTCTTTTCCTTTGCGCAATAGCAAGCTATGTAGTTATTGCTGCAGGAGAGGGCAAGGTCCAATTTATGTTTTTTGTTCGTCGTTTGTTTGGGGGGTTTTTTTGGCCTCACCCACAACACATGGAAGTAGTGGGGCCAGGGATCAAACCCACACCAAAGTTGTGACCTGCACCACAGCTGCAGCAATGCAGGATCCTTAACCCACTGCGCCACAGGGGAACAGATTTCCCAGTTTATGTTCTAAGAAGCTCTGGTTGACTGCTGTGAAAAGATTGACTTGGAGATGGGCAAAGTGAAGACACTGACCTTATTCCTTTTGAACGATTTCCACTCCACCCTTCTGGGTTCCTGACAAAGGACATCCCCCAATGTAATGAAAGTCAGATTAACAGGAGAAAAGTAAACAAAAGTTTAATGACATGTATTCCTTCTGTCTATATGGGAAAACTGAGTAACCCCCTGAAATGGCCCAAGCCATCACCTTAAGTACCCCCTTCAGCTAAAGACAAAATTGTTTTGGGGTGACCAGTTATATGAAGTTTATATGAAATTATCAGGAAAAGCATGGTCAACAAGTGTTGGTTATTATGCATATTTGTCACTGCCTTCTCCACTAAGAAGAGCTTACAGAGATTTAGTCATTTTTTTTTCTTCCTGGTACAGAGAGGGAGACACCCTTACAAATAGGTATTTCCTTTATAAATGTAAATATCTCTTTTAAAAGGGTAACTTCAACATTGTTTTTAGAACCTCTCCTGTGTCTGCTGTTTCTTAAAAATAATTAGCTTAATATAATCCTTATGCCAAAGAGGCATATTTGGGGGTGGCAGTTTCTCCTACCTTTCAGTCCTGCACTTGAAACTTTAGATTCAGAATCCAGAAGCTGAGCTGCTCCATCTCTTTGAAGCGGTCTCTTAAGACTGAGTTAAGTTGAGTTAAACAATTATGTCATATTTCAGGAGGCAGTGATGCAGGTGAGCTCTCAAAGTTGGGCCTATAAGTTGCTAGCTATGAGGTATTTAATGAGGTATTTTTATGGAAACCAAAGAAAAATAAAGGTTAATGATTAGAGCAGGGTCTGTCTGATTCCTAAGGTCAGCCAGATGAAGGTTTTCAGCTTTCTAGATGTTGGAGTCTAAGTATCTTTTATAGTTTGAATGTCTCTAATGATGTCAATGCGTGTTTAGATAAACTTTCTGAGTTGCCCATACAGCAAAAAAGCATGGAGATTGTCCACACAAAATCTACCATTGTAAATTCTCTGAAGTTTATATTAAGTTGTTCACATTCATTTGCAAGGTTTTGGGGAAAAGGGCAGTGTTTGTTCCTAGTGATTCCAGGTCAAAAGAATGAGAGAAAATTAGAAACATTAGGTTGGAGTGTTTTAGCCAGATTATTTGAGGAAGCTAGAAGAATTCAGTATTCAATCCAGTGATGGGAAAAATAACAAAACCTCAAAGATAATGAATAGGACTAGAATCTGACATCCATGAAGGTATGTTATAGTTTCTACTGAAACATAATTTTTCTCTCTACAATCACCCCTATTTATACCATAGATAATTACAATAATTCTAATTTATTTTCAAACTAAGTCTAGTTGCAGTAAACTTGGCCTATCATTTACATAAATACACCAAAAATGATTGATTATATAGGCTCTTTTAAATCTGCTTTGTTAGGACTTTTCATAAAGAATCAGATTGGACTTAATAAGCCTTGAAGACAAGCCAAGAACTCACCGTTAAACTTCACCTCCAGTATTTATAGATTGGGTACATTTCTCTCTTCTCGAGGTCCCCCAGATACCCTGAAGTTTCTGAGCCTGCCAGGAGGTGACCTTCCTTATTCACATGACAAGGCTGCTGGAAGCCCTCTAAGCAAGGTGTCAATCTCTTTCTTCTTCCAAGGAGCTTCATTGGCTACATAGAATCAATTTTAGTTCCTTAAATTTGTCTGACTATATCTGACTCTATGTGTATCATTCTCAATTATGACATTTTGTCAAAGCCATGGAAATATAATCAGTGTTTCCAACTTAGTTCAGTCCTGTTATAAGAAGAACAGACTCTTATTTACCATATACCAAAAAACTATATTGTAGAGTTCCCCCATGGCGTAGTGGGTTAAGGGTCTTACTGCGGAGACGCAGGTGCATTCCTCCTGGTCTGGCACAGTGGGTTAAAGGATCTGGTGTTGCTGCAGCTGTGGTGCAGGTCGCAGCTGTGGCTCAGATTCAATCCCTGGCCTGGGTGCAGCCATAAAATTAAACAAACAAACAAAAAATCCCCACTATATTTCCATGATAATAAGAATACTTACTAAGAGTTTCCAAATTCTGAGGGATCAAGTAGGGAGGAGAATTGTCTCATCTTTGTTTAAAAGGATATACTTTATCAAATTACCGTTAAGTGGTAGCTTAAGAGAAAAGATTTTCTTAAATCAGGAAAATCAAAACATTAAAGGACCAGCAGTTTTCCAAACAAAAAATTCATAAAAATTATAGTCATCCTCATGAACTTGTTCAGTCCCATGTAATTAATTCTTCTTGATCTTGATCTTTTTAGCAGTGTTATGAATCCAGTTTTTCCTTTGAGTTCTGTAAATTCTTACCCAGTTCAATGGTATTATCTTAAAGTTATCACAAGCCTGTACTTGTCTGAGTCCTTTCCATGAATCTCTCTAAAGATCTCTCTCTGTTATTTAAGTCAAAGAGACTTAAAAATGGCCATGGTTAAAGGTCTAATGAGAGTTCTTTATAATGCTATTGACAAGGAAATTGGTTATTTCTGTAACATATAACGTTTTAAGATAATAACTACAAGTTACAACATTATACCAGGACATAGATTTCTTGGGATGTTACACAGATTATTAGAGCACTAACACATACTTATAAAAACACAACTGAGGAAGGCTTAGTAGTATTTGTTATTTGACAATACTTCCTATGTAATTTAACATATCAAATAAACCTAATTCATTTAGCATCCGTCTTTCATAAGGAGAGAGAACAAATCTTTTGCGATGTTCCAGGCACCTTCTGGAAAAAACTCAAGTTAACTCAAGGTAAAAAGACTTCGTTGAGAATCTGACTTTGAGAAGTTTATTAAAAAATATCAAAGGTTTTGGACACTTTCCTAAATAAGATCACAGATTCTTATGAAGCAGTACTTAATTAATCTATTTAACTAATGTGACAAAAGATTTTAAATACAGGAAGTTACATAGTTATGAGCAAAAATTAGCTCTTAATATTGAGAAGACTCAGGTTTTTTTTTGTTTGTTTGTTTGTTTTAAGAGATCTAAGGCTTTTAAAGGCATCATGAAGCATGGGAAGTTATTTTGATAAGACGCAAAATCTTTGCTTCGTAGGCAGATTACTTAAAAGATTAAGAAAAATCCTTCATAATTGCTTATCAAGAGTAGACTAATAATCCAATAAAACTTTGTCTTTTTAGCAGATGAAAGAAAATTTCAATTCCAGTTTTACTCAAGTACTCTATTGCTATTGAGGCTTTTTTTTTTTTTTTTTGTCTTTTTGTCTTTTTGTCTTTTCAGGGCCGCACCCCTGGCATATGGGAGGTTCCCAGGCTAGGGGTCCAATCGGAGCTACAGCTGCCAGCCTACACCACAGCCATAGAAAGGCCAGGTCCAAGCCACGTCTGCAACCTACACCACAGCTCATGGTTACACCGGATCCTTAACCCACTGAGCTAGGCCAGGGATCAAACCGCAACCTCATGGTTCCTAGTCAGATTCGTTTCCACTGCACTAGGACAGGAACTCCTATTGAGGCTTATTTTAAAAATCTTTATAATAACAATTCAAGTTTAGCCAGCTTGATTATACAAGGTAAAATTCTTTTTTTTCTTTCTCTCTCTTCCATTTTGTTCTTTATTCTCCTTTCCGCTTCTGAAATAACCAGTTTTACCTTAGGAAAAATTTACTTTCTCTTTTCTTAACAAAAATGCATCCCCATGTCTCAAACATTTTCTTAGCCAGAAATACATTCTACTTTCCTTGCAAGGAGAATTGTTTTCCTTATTATTTCTAGTAGCTTTAATTACATGTATTAGATTTCTTAATCCTTAAAAACCTTAATTTCTTGTGAAAAACTAACAAGCAAGCAAGTGTAAACTATTGCACCAGCAAGTTTATTTATATTGGCAAATTTATGATCACCTATCACAATTTCTAGAAGCGTATGCTTCCTCATTACATAATTTTTCAGTGTGGCATAAGATATGTTTACCAAAAACCCCAAATATCTTAAGTTCCTCTACAATAAGAAGCCAAAATAGATAACCTATATTCAGTAATTAATGCCCAATATTTTATTTTATTTGGAAATGATCTAGATATTCAATGATTCAATGATTGATTGATTCAGCAATTCAAATCCAATGAATTTCCCATCATTTAACTTACCAAAGTCTAAAGTTTCAAGTTACCAAAGAGATTTGGGAAACCTATTTTTAAGTAAACATACCATAAATCATATAATTATTGCCAAACAGTCTTATCCCATTTATATCTGTCTAAATCACTTGCTCTCATGAACTATGTGTAGACTACTCACAAAAATGTTATGAGACATTAGACAAAGTAAGCTGTCATACCGAGCTGTTTTTTTTTTTCCAACAAATTTTGTAACAGCATGAACTTATCACTAGTAAACCCAGGTACCATAAAAGTTATATATCTACATTATTTTTTACTTTGTATATATACCTATTTTAATTAGACCAAGAAACTTAAATTGGTTTTTATTTACCAAGGTTAACCTCAGATTATGTTAACTTGAAAAGGATTTAGGTTAGTTTCTATGCGTCTGAGGATTTTGGAATACCCAATACATGTAAGGGCTTTTTCCTTGAAAATAAGCAAGTAGCACTCTTTTACAAATTAGCTTTGGCAATCCCACGTGGAGATCACATATTTAAAACATACCTAATACAGAAACACATAAAGATACAGTTAGAGACCTTAAAACTTTCATTCCAAAATTTTAGCTATGAGTCAGGTACAGTAGTACAGAACTCACTAGTTTATAAAAGAACAATTGGGTGGGGGAAAAAACTGTAATTGCAATGTGTACATCTAAGGATAACCTGACCCCCTTGCTGTACAGTGGGAAAATAAAATTAAAAAAAAATTAATTTAAAAAAAAAGAACAATTGGATACAAAATTTGTATCTGGCAGTTGGAAAAAGTTAAGTTTACCTGCTCAGATTGCTAAAGTTTTTTAATATTTTTGGAGAAGACTTTTAAGATTTTGTATTTGTCCAATTTCCAAATAATTTATTTATTTTCCTTCTGATGAGAATCATTTCCCTACAGTTTACATTTCAAAGGAAGGCTCTAAAGTCCTAGAGAAGAGAAGGTAGAAATTTTACATCTCAAAGGCAGAGGGAAAGTATTCAGTTTTTCTCCAAGAAGTTTTGGGGCATATTTGCCTATTATCAGAGGTCTTAGGTAATTATTAAAATTTTCTTTTTCTTAAGTGTAGGGAAATTCTGTTTCCACTGTCCTGATCTTTGACAATATCTACAAGAATTTTGAGATGAGTAGGAGAGGTTTTAAGATTGGCAAGGACAGGTGGACTTTTAATTGATTCTAGAGCTGCATTTCTGGTTTTATAGAGATTCACAAGACAAAGACAGTAGTTTCCAATTCTCCAAAGAACTGGATAGCAGCCTGAATGATAAAGAGGCTTACCCTCTCATCCAACTACATTTTCAGTTTGCTTCTTTATATCAGGGAGAAGACGTCCAACTAAAATGGAAATCAAGGGACCTATTTTCTAGAGCTTCAGGGTTTTTAATGCATTATGCACTTGGGCTGTTTAAGGTATTTAACAAAAGCTTTCAGATGCTTTTCTTTGCCCTGAGTTTACAATCCAACCTTGAACCAAACTCCCATATGGAAGAAAACTTGTGCTATTGCTTCCATCAGTCCCTACTCATCGGCCTTCAGTTGTTCCAGTTACTTCTCGTTTTTAGGAGGGCCTGGGAGAAATTCCAATCATCTGCTTTTTTCTGTGAAGTAGATTTTCTGAAGGGAGCCCTCTGGCTTGTCTGACAAGTATACTCCTGGGTGGAAAGAAAACTTAACAGCCAATCTGGGTCCCTGTGAGCAGTGATGGAACAGCCACTGATCTTTCTAACTCTCCTCTAAATTTAGTAAGATCTGAAAATGGAGGGAAAACAGGCTTTGTGATTTTGTCTTGTTAAGGGAGGCCCCGAGGCTAATGGGCTTACTCCTCATGTCCTTTTTCCATTTCATCATTCCATAGGACAATTGTTTAGGATGAGAGCTCTCTACATTTTTTTTGTTGTTGTTGTTCAAATATTGAAGTGTTTCCAATTAAAAGGCTCCATCGTCTATCCATGACAACAGGATTGTCACTTCAATGATGACTCAAATCAGTCAGCCTTTTTATGGCTTAACTGTGGGTGCAAAGTCATCCCAAAAGAGGGTGCAGATGAAAATGTCCTTATAAGATCCAGAAAGTACACTCCCAAAGTTATCCTCAGAATGCAAAACCTTCTTTGCCACAGAGCGTAAGAACGGTGTTGTAAACATGGTGTTTCTGGGATCCCACAAGAGCGTGAGATGCTTCCATTCACAGACCCACTAATCTGTGACACTGGGCAGGCACTCCTGGAACAGATCCTTTCCAGCGCTAATGAGGCAATGAAGGTTGAGACGACAGAAGCCCCTTATGGATCAGGACTCTTAATGACATGCTCCCCTGAGAGCTGGCATGGCTATACAAAGAAAATGCTGCTGCGTGGATCCACAGCCTATTCAGCTGTCTGCCAGATGCATGGCAGTCCATGCGTCCTCCAGCTGGCAGAGATCAGAAAGAATATTCCCTGAGGTCACAAAGCTAAGCTCCCATGACACAGAGCAAGACAAAAGGAAAACCTCATGAGATCAGTATGGTGCTCCACCTTATGATAAATGACACAAAAGACAGAGGCAAAAGAAAATAATGACCGTCTCCTGGGAAAAGAGGATCAATGGAAACAAAAGTACTCATAACAAAAATCTTTACCAAAGTCACTATACTGTATACCCAAGGAACTAGTCCACACAAATATTTTAACCTGCTAACCTAATTTGGAAAGCAAGAGACAAGATAAAAGCTTTACCTTCCGCTCTGAAAGGATCTGACCCACCTCCTTTAATAACATCTGCAGCTAAAAACAACAGAAGATATGGATTTGGGCAGGGGAGGATGCCAGTTACCTGAAAAGCACAGTAAATAGTGATAAGATTGCTGTGCAGACTTGTCATTGCTTCCTCATTGATAAGAGTTCACAGAAATGTCCTATTCTTGGTACACAGAGACATCCCTACAAATGGAGGTTTCCCTTCTAAATGTAAATATGTAAATGTAACTGCTACTCACTTTTTAGAACTTCTCCCATGTTTGCTGTTTCTTAAAAGTAACCACCTCAAAATAATCCCTATGCCAAAGAGGCACATTTTGGGGTGTCATAGTTTGCCCTCCTTCACTGCCCATTAAAAGTAATTCCATTTTTCTTTATCTGGAAATTGCAGCATCTATTTTGGTGCTATTAGATTATCTTTGGAACTACTGTTGGCTATAGTAAGATTTCTGTATTGTTTAATTTAGAAATCACAGGACATATAGACAGCTCACTTATTATCTGTTAATCTGAACCTTTTAAAGACAAAAAGTGGCAGCTGGAACTTTGAAATATTTGTGTTTGCTTATTAATTCAATAGGGATTGTTTCGTAGGTACCATGGTAGATCCTGTCCCTTATTTAAAGCACATAATTTGATTCCAAATATGTTTGCAGTACTAATTTTACGACAAAGAGAAGATGATGTGAATCCTCATACCGTGGGCTTCTGGGTCGGGATGGCATGTTAACAAGAATGGAAAGTCTAATGAAATTAATCCTACAAATAATAGAACTTGTAAGGTAATCTAATTGCAATCCTCGTTGTATTGACTAAGAAGCAGAAAGAGGTCATGGAGCTATCTGGTCACTGCCTCCATCAAGGTAGAGCATTGAAGGCAAATTACTTGAACTGCAGTGGATTAAATCTCCAAAAATTACCTTTACTCAAGTACAGTTCAATAGAATACCTTTAACCTTTTATCCAGAGCTTTCACGTTTTCTAAAGAAGAGTCTAACTTGCTGCCTTTTTATAAAAAGGTCCACAGGAAAAATTCTCTCTAAAATTTGGAGCTAGGAAACAAAACAAAACAAAACAAAAAATTGCAACTGCTTCCCTTGTCAAGAATTATTGGATTTTCCTTTAGCAATAGTGTCCTATGAGGTTCATTTTGTTTCCCTTTTAACTGTGTGCCCAGGACCCTTAGTTAGGTGGAATGGGTTAAGGGAATTTTCTCGTTTTACTCTATACTGTTTACAGATTTCTTGTTTAAACCTTTTATATTTTTATTTGTTTTTTTTTGTTTTTTTGTTTTGTTTTCTTTTTTTTTTGGTATGCAAGCTTTTATTGCAAGTCACGCCACAAATCCCTTTTAAAAGCTATTAACTATAAATTGTTTAGAGGAGTTCCCCTGTGGTACAGTGGATTAAGAATCTGACTGTAGTATCATGGGTTGCTGCAGAGGTGCAGGTTTGAATCTGGCCAGGGCGGTGGGTTAAAGGATCTAGTGTTGATGCAGCTATGGTGTAGTTTGCAGCTGTGGTTCAGATTCAGTCCCCAGCCCAGGAACTTCCATATGCCACAGGTGTGGCCATAAAAAAATTAATAAAATTTAAAAATTAGTTATTTAGAAATAAATGCTTAACAACAAAGTCAAGACTCCAATTCAGGTCTTCCAACTCTCAATCCAAATTTTATTGCATTCTATCATTATTGGGAGACCATTCATATCCCTATATTTTCCCAATATAGAAAAATAGTTTCCAATATTTATGTAAATGGACGATATGAAGCAAAAGAGTCTGCCTCTCCCCCCTCTCTATAGTTGTGGTATGAATTTCAAAATTTCAAAATTTAATAATCACTTCTCACAACAGCTCAACTCAAAAGCGGAAAAAAAAAAAGACAGTGAAGAAACATTTTGCTTGCTTGCCTTGGAAAATTGGAAATATTTTATTGACACTCAGAACTGTTAGCATCTTATATAAATGCCTATATAGTAATAATAAACTTTGGGACGTATTTGAGTTTTCTTATGAATACAGCTTATGTCGACAAAGATCAATGCAGTAGAAACCTTTTAAATCAAGCTTTTTTCTCTGTAACAAAAAATGCTTGGTTTCCTGCTTCCTGAGTCCATGAATGCATTTTCACCCTCACCTGGTCTCATGCTTCTGGGCATCAGGTGGCCTCTCCTTTGGGGAAGCCTGAGACTTCTACATAAAGAAACTCCTAGCTCTTGATGTTTCTCTTCTGGGGACACTGAATGAGAGGGCCGCTTTTTCATTGATGTGCTGAATGCGAGAGGGTTATCACAGCAGCCACAGCCAGGTTGGCACAGCTGCCCGCACTCTTTATAACAGTCTCTGAAAAGAATACATTAATAACGTCAAAAGGTGCATTAGGCCATCCATCACCGGAAGAGCTGCCCTTGAGAGGTTAAGATATGGTCTCTTAGAATCCAGTGGGAGTCATGGTAGATGTTACAAAGATGGAGCAAGGCAGACTTTAATGTAACTGCTAATGTTCCAGTAAGAGACATTTGGAGGAGAAATTGAGAATATACCTGTAGAAAACAAATCTGGTGAGAACTCAGAGTGGAAAATACAAGCACAGGATGTTATTTTTGATTTCTAGCTATGGTGTATTGTATTTCCTTTATTATCATTATCATTGCAGAGTACAGATAACATTAGTTATTGTTAATCCTTTAGAAAATAATTTTGCAACTCGCACAGGGGTACAAAATTTCAGTGACAGACAAATCCTAGTTTTATGATGTGACTCCTGGACTACCCTGGGCAACTTACTTAATCTCACTTTGCCTTACTGCTTCACCTGCAAAATGGGGTTAATAATGGTGCCTGCTGTTTGAGATTGTTTTAAGGATTGATGGAACTAGTATTTGTGAGTCACACAGAGTGCTGCCTGGCATAGAGATAGCATTATTTAAATAGTTACTATTTTTATTTATATTAGCATCTTTACTCAGATGACATATTATTTTCTTGATAAAACATTACTCTCTCATTTATACATGTAAACCTACTACTATAATTTTTTCTTCTGAGACCAAAGTTTTTTCAGCTCCATTTTCTGCCCTGGGAGCCAGGGCAGATTTGAGAATCACTCAGAAACAGACTGTCGCAGCACTGGGTGGTCAGAAGTCCAGACACTTGAGTCCTAGCACCTCCCAGAGCATCCTCTCACTTTTCTCTTTGACCAAAGCTTCTTCCCCTAGATTCAGAGGGTAAGTGTCTTTTGAGCTATCTGTTTACTTCCACACCATCTAACCCAGAGTTTCTTGACTTTTTTTTTTTCTGTCCAAAAACTATTTTGGAAGTCTTTTGAAACCAGAAAATTGCTTCTCAGAATAGTAATTTTAAATGCATACAGTGAACCACAGTGGATTACAAAGGAAATCACAGAAACCAAAATAGCTTTATCAACATGTTCTTAAGATGTGAATATTGTGCTTCTTTATTAACACATTCAACAATAAGACCTATCGGTGGTTCTCATAACTCCATAATTTCCAGGTGATGATGAGCATGAATGATGTTTGACATATCTACAATAATTATAATGCGAAGTAAAATGAAAATATTTGTGATTTTTATTTGTGGTGACAGAGTCACAGATACTGCTGATACTACTGTAGTTTGTTGCCTACACTGAATAATTGAAGGTAGTGAAAAATTTCAATTAGATGTTAGTGAAAATCAAAATATATTGTTTTCTCATCTAAGATGACAGACTCTTTAAAATTCCATCCAAGACCATTCGGTGGATGCCAATTAAGAACTCCTATTCTAATCCAGATTGAACCAATACCCATCTCCTTCTGATCTTGGAGAAGGAAGGCAAGAAGGGCCTTCTGCGTCAGCACCCTGACCCAGGCTGTCCCTGTCCCTGTCCCTGTATCAGTGCAGGGTCCTTGGGCCTCATCATCTCAGTACTACCCCCATCCCCACCCCTTTCTGCCCTAAGCACTTTTCTAGAACTTTGGCTTCCTCTCTACCATTACATTTATTCTTTCTTTTATTTCTTTTTTAAAAAATTGAGATCTATTGGACATATAACACTGTGGAAGTTTAAAGTGTAACACAGGTTGATGCAATATACTTATATATTGCAGTATGATTACTACTAACACCTGCATCATGTGCAGATGTCATAATTATCATTTCTCCTGTGTGGTGAGAACATTTAAGATCTAGTATCTCAGCAATCTTCAAGTATATATCACCAAAAGGGTAACTGTACTCTATTAGATTCACAGAACTTTCTTGGAATTTTGAAAGAAAATTTTGAAATTTCCTTTGTTCTGCTAACTTCGAGCCTAGTTTTTTCTTCTTTTTCTAGTTCATTGAGTATACCATTGGGTTGTTAATTTGAGAGTTTTCTTTTTTTTAATATAATTTACTGCTATAAAGTCTTCTCTGAAAACTGCTTTTACAGTATCCCATAGGTTTTGGTATGCTGTGGTTCCATTTTTACTTTTTTTTTCAAGAAATATTTTGATTTTCCTTTGACCTGTTGGTTTTCAGGAGTGTATTGTTTGGTTTACACATATGTATATATGTTTCCAGCTTTCCTCAGGTTGATTTTTAGTTTACTCAGGATGATTTTAAGTTTTTAGATACTTGGTATGACATCAGTCTTCTTACATGTTCCTTGTGGACTTAAGATTGTATGTTTGATACTGGTGGTTTGAATGTTCTATTTGTCTGTTAGGTTGATTTTGTTTAAAGTCTGATTCAAGTTCAACATTGTCCTGTTGATTTTCTGTATGAATGATCTATTCAGTACTGAAAGTACAATATTGAAACCTCTTTCTATTATTGTGGTGTGCTCTCTTCTTTCTCCCTTCAACTCTGTTAGTATATGATTACCATATTTAGGTCCTCCAACCTGAGTGCATATACATTTACAATTGTTACAGATTCTTAGGGCATTGACCCCTTTTTCATTCTATAATGACCTTCTTTTCTTGTGTTACCATTTTTGGCTTAAAAATCTTTTTTTTTTTTTTCTTCCTGATAAGTATATAGCTATCCCAACTCTTTTTTGGTTTCCATTTGGGTGGAATATCTTTTTACATCCACTCACTTTGAGCCTCTGTGTGGCCTTAAAGCTGAACTGAGTCTTTTGTAGGCAACATATAGTTGGGTCTGGAGTTTTTTGTTTTTAAAAAATCTATTCCATTACTCTGACTTTTGATTGGAAAATCCATTCCTTTTAAATTCAGAGTAATTATTGATATATTAGGACTTACTAATGCCATCTTCTTTGTTGCTTTCTGGCTGTTTTGTAGTTTCATTCTTTATTTCCTTCTTGCTGCAAACCTTTGTGGCTTGGTGATTTTTCGTCATTGCACGCTCTGATTTCCTTTCCTTTATCTTTTCACATAATTTGTATTAATGCCTTGTTGTCACATAGAACATTTTCTTGTTCAACAAATGTTTAAAAACATATATTTAGTGTACTCTGCATAGGAACTAGCCTTTTGAAAGTGAATGCAAAATTGCTGTAGTATAGAGTTCACATTATGATTCTTTATAGATGATCATGGGAGTGATTATGTTCAATGTATACTTAGTACTCCAGTGTTGCTTAATATTTTTAAAGTTAATGTTACTGATAGGGATTTTTAGCAAATCCTTTAACATAAGAAAAATCTTAAAAAGTTTTTTCATCTTGATATGAAAGTATGGATTGATTTTTGAGATTCAGAAGTAAATGTGAAAGCCAGGCTGTGTGTGAAGCGTGTCAGAATGGCTTCTAGAGAATTATTATCCTTGAGTTGGATCTTGATGGACTCCCTGAAAACCAAATAGAGCACTTTTTGAGATGAGTTTATAGGCATGTTGAATATTGAGTAGACCAATCTCTATGACTTCTACTTAATACCCATTGATGTAAATGGCAAATTTACTATACATAAGCACATTATTTGCTTATGAACATTTATGTACATGTATTATACATAAGTGCATAGCATGCACCATATTTCTAACTGTCTGTATTTTGAATTACTGTTACCACAACAATGCTCATGTTTGTGGTATTTCAAAGTTCTCCACACAGGTGGGAAGAATCATTAAAAGGCATTTTAAAATAAGCAATGAGATCCTGCTGTGTAGCACTGGGAACTATGTTTAGTCACCTGTGATGGAGCATGATAATGTGAGAAAATAGCATGGGTCACCATGCTGTACAATAGAAAAAAAAATTGTATTGGGAAAATAACAATTAAAAAAAATAAGAGAAAAAAATTCATTAGATAATCCTCTGCCTTGGAACATTTTTTTAGCTAGAAAGTTTAACATTTATATGTAAGCTTTTAATAGATAATAATGTATTATATTTTCTCTTCTCTATACTTCGCTTTTCTTATCAGTTGGCAGTGGGGAGGGCTGAACCTTATGATCTAATCAGCACTTTATAGCTCTAATTGCTATATTTTTTTAATCCTGCAACTCAGTTGCCTATGTGTGTTGACTGAAGTCAGTTTTCCAGTTTGTTAAACAGGTAGAATGCCACTGTTAAAACAGAGAAATCGGAATTGTGTAGTGTAACATAATAGGCATTAAGATATGAAGTTTCAATGATTTTTAAACCTTATTCAATGCTAACTAACTTGCATTAAATGATCTTTAATGTAATTAATCACATGTACATTTCAAAGGCTTTAAAATTATATACTGTTTAGACACTAAGGGCCAGTATGTGATTGGGGTGGTCCTGGGTCCCAGGAGGATCAAACACACAAGAAAACCAGTGGACCTATCTAGGAGAGGAAGCAGATCTGGCTTGGTTACAAGGCTCTTGAAGTACCTGAAAGAGTTGCGGAGGATGTCGCCTCAAAGGCAATTCCATCTGGAAGACAACTGTTCAGTCCATTCCAGTCTCAAAGGGTCAACCTAGAAATACCAGGATCCTCTCTGGTTGGATCCTTGTTCCATACCCACCTCCCACTTCTCCCAGGATCCAAAGCTATACTCACCCTCACTTTTCTTACTCCTTTGAGGTTTTGAGTTGTGTTCTGGCAAAGAGTCTACTTTTCTTGACAAGTTAATATTTACATATAATTTTGTGTGGCCCCAGTATATCACCCATGTAACCCTTGTGCATAGCTTGTAGGAATGTAAAATGGTTTAGCAGCTATGGAAAACAGTGCATTGACTCCTCAAAAGAATTAAACATAAAATCGCCATATAGCAATTATACTTTTGGGTATTTACCGAAAGAATGGAAAGTGAGGCCTCCAAGAGATAGTTGTACACCTATGATCATGGCAGCATTATCATGATAGCCAAGAGGTAGAAACAACCCATATATCCACTGACATGAATGGATAAACAAAGTGAGGCATACACCTACAATGGTATATTAGAAAATTTTCCTTAAAGAGGAGTGAAATTCCGACACATGTTGCAACATGGATAAACTTGAAGAAGTTCTGCCAAAATGAAATTCGCTGTGCATGAAGGAGCATATACTGTTTTATTCGACTTATATGAAGTCCCTAGGGTAGTCAAATTCATAGAGACAAAGTAGAATGGGGGTCACCAGAGGCTGGGGGGAGAGAGGAGAATGGGAAGTTATTATTTTATAGGGGCAGAGTTTCAGTTTGGGAAGGTGAAAAAGTTCTGGAGATGAACATGGTGATAGTTGCATAACAATGTCAGTGTACTTGATGCCACTGAACTGTACACTTAAAAATGGTTAAAAGGTAAATTTTATGTCATATATATTTTGTTTGTTTTTTAAAGATTTAGGCGGTTTTAGATTTACAACGAAATTGAGAAGTTAGACTTCCCATATACTCCAACCCCCACATTTTCCTAGTCTCTTCCATTATTAATATTATTTACCAGGATGGTACAATTTTTAACAAAGATAAACTCACGTTATAAAAAACCAAAGTCTGTGGTTACTTTAGGGTTCACTCTTGGCATTGTACATTCTATGGATTTGCACAAATGCGCAATGACCTCTATCCATCATTATAATATCCTGAGAGTATCTATGCCCTAAAAACCCTCTATGGTCTGCCTAGTCATCTCTTCCCCCACCACCCCAGCAACACTGATCTTTTTATTGTCTCCATAGTTTTAACTTTTTTAGACTCTCATGTAGTTAGAAACATACAGTATATACCTTGTCGTATTGGTTTCTTTCACTTAATAACATACATTTAAGATTCCTCCATGTCTTTACATGGCTTGATAACTCATTTCTTTTTAGCACTGAATGTGTCATTATATTTTAACTATCGTAAAAATATCAAAATATGTTGCCTTAGAGTGTAAGAAGCCTTTAATCACTGACAGTGATCAAGCAGAGGCAGAACATATGAAGACACAGGGATAGAGACAGATTTAAAGGTAGAGACAGAGATTTTTTTTGGAGACGTTATCTTAGCTAGAGAGACTGAAGGTGAAATTTTGACTATGTCACTTACTACCTGTGTGACTTAGGACAATTTATATGTTCTCCCTCTTCAGGTATCTGAATTTACAGAATAGAAATCATAGTTCCTAAGTTGAAGAGATATTACAACAACCAAATAATATGAAAAATACAAAATTACCCAGCAGAGCTTTTGTGGTTACCAAATGCCTGTTTAATGTTAATTTCTACTGAAAAGTACCTTTCAACCTTTCAGAGTTTATGACTCTAAGAGGAAGTAGCATCACCAAAAAGTAGTTTATTTTGCAATAAGTGTACATAAAGTGATTAATATAAAGATACACATATTTTGAGATATGATGCAGGAATCCTGAGCAAACGTGGAAGAAGCACGGTTGCAGAAGTTACGTTCTGGAATGGAGACAGGTGTTCCTCCTAAGCTGGGTCAGTACAAGCTACAGGCAGATCAGTAGAGATGAAGCTGGTTGATTGGTCAAAGACCAGGTATGAAGGTTGGCAACACTTACCAGGTAGAGAGATGGATTGAAATGAAAGAATCAGAAAGAGTGGGAGAGAAGATACATTGGGAAGAAAGAATGACGCTTTTGAAACAGACTTCTTATCAGAGTAGGGATTTTTAGAGAACTTAGTAAAGGTGGGGCCCTAAGTGCTGAGATTCTTCCATTTCATACCTTCGTGCTGTTGAACTTCACCCTCTGTTTCTCATCAAGATCTCCTCTAGAGCTTTTCCAACAACCCCGAGAAAAATGAAACCTCCTTCTGTCTCCTCCACGCATTTCTCCCACAGCACATGGACCATTGTATTCTCTTATACTGATTCCAACCTATGGATTAAAGTTTAAGTGTTTTGTAGGGAGAGGCAATGTCTCTTCTGCCTCCATGGGGTTATGGAGGAGATGAATGAAATACCAAAGATGGGCAGAAAAGGAAGCTGAAGAGTGGGCAGGCCAGTCAGGTGCCTTGCCTGGAGGAGTCTTTGACGAAAGACAATTAAGCTAAACATCATCTTCTTCGATGGCCTCACTTCTTTCACCATTAAAGATAACTGACATTTGATCTTGATCTTGAAGAAGCAGATAGAAAGCAGGTGCTTTTGATTTCTGGAGATGACTTTGTCTCACACTCTGAACAAAAGTTAAAAAAAATAGTCGACCCTCAGACAGGGTTTCTTTAAGTCTAGTTTAATAATTTCTATGTGCATTCTTAGTAAGAAATATTAGCCCAGGGATTTTAATGCAATTAGAGTTTAAATTCTCCTTTCCACAAAGAAATGAATTTTCATTAACACTACTGATCTGAAATGGTTTCAGAAATCCCCAGGCTGCCCAAGCACGTATTTGATGCTTCGTCTAGATTCTTCTCAGTTTGCATACTTGTATTTCTTCATGCAGTATCCCTATATTCATTCATTCAGCTATTATTCAAAAATTTTTGTTAATATATGAATGGTGTGTTATCTGCTTTTTGAGGCACTTGAGGTTATAAGAGATTTTATTATAGACTCCTCTATTTTATTGGACATTGCATGATAACAGTAGTTATATTTTGTTACTTTTCATATAATAACATGTATCTCAGTTCCTTGCACATAGTAGGAGCTCAGCGAATTAATGCATGAATAAATTAAAATTTATTAATAAATTAATAAATTAGTGCATGAGTAAATGTCCTACTCTTATAGAAATATTCTTGTCAACTATGAATGCTTTTTCTTTGTGGAGAATCATACTGAACTGAATATTGAACATTGACACTGAAACAGCCACAAAGTTAAGATGTAAAATAGACCAACTGGCTTAAGATGTCAGAGGTATGATGTTAGGCATTTTCAGGTGCTGGGAGAACCTTCAAAACTAAAGGGATATTTGAATGGCTTCTGAAAGGAAGTGAGTGCGCATGAGGGATCTGAGATTGATTACAGCTCAATCTAAGATATTTAAGGGCTGAAGTTTTAACTGAATAGAGTAGGTTGTGTTTTGAAGAGTAAATGGAACGCATGCAGGTCACTGTTTTTTTCCCCTTAGGAAAGAGGAAATGTGTAAAACTGGCATTGGATGTGGAATTCTTTGGCAAAAACAACTAAGGATTATTAAACAATAAAAACATAAAACAGAAGTGCCATTGTTGCCAAGGCTACTTCTGTTCTTACTATAAAACATATGTACTCATTGAACTAAAAAGGGACCCAGAGATCATCTAGTCCAAGACGTTTTTATTCTAGACAAGTAAAGAAAGGAATGTTTTGAATTTTGAGAAATGTAAAGGGTCTGAGATTCCACCCCACTCACAGACAAGCAAGGTAGCTAGTCACAGTTTCATGGGTGCTGGGAGAGGACCCAAGACTCCTGGGTCAGAAGTGGAAGACAGGTTATTACACACGGGAATGGCTGTGGCCAGTGTGTCAGCATCTGTGCACCCAACCCCTGAACCACAGGTCCCACAGGGAGACCATCGGACACACACACATGCAGTGGTTTGCATTCAAGAAGAGCCCTGAGATTAGGGACTCTGAATCTTTTCAAGTGGGCAGAAAGCATGTCTGCCCTTCTCTCTGTGAGAAGATTTATCTTCATTATCCTGGGGAATAAATATGCCTGCCCTTTTCCCTGGAGGGAGATGCTGTCTCTCTCTTCTAAGGCTATTTGCTATCTGGTGCGTCTTTGAAAACATAGTCCAGAAAAAAGGGCAGTGTCACACTGTCCAGATGTGCAGAAGTGCAAGAGAGCCAGTGTCTTTCAACAGAAAGGAGGCACCTATAGAGGACCACGAGGCGGTTTTCAAGCTTAGGGCTCTTCTCACACCACGGCGCTATTTCCCCGTAAACAGCCCGAGTCATAGCACGTACAGCTCTTCATTTCTGGAAGCCTTGTTTCTCCCAGTTTCAGAAGCAAACTCTGAAATCTTTGTGATTGAACTTAGAGAGTCAGTTTCGCAAATGTCACTCCTAATTCCACTTTACTCCACTGCCTCTGCTTCCAAGATCAGCCTTGGCTTCCCAATTTCAGCTTAGATAGGATTTAATCAGGCATCTCTTGAGTCAGTGGAGCAGTGAGGGTAGTGAAGGGTGGACAGGATCCAAATGTCAAAGAAGCCTGAATAAAAGGCAACTCAGCATAAAAGATGATGCTTCCACTTTCTCCATAAGAGGAACTCTTTTGGGGGGCCAACCTAAATGTCTGACTCTTAGAGATGTGGATAGAAGTCTGAGGCTTACTTATGATTCTTAATTTATCATTAGCATTCCTTAGGCATACTTAAAATCGCATATGCAATTACACGGTATATTAGTAAAAGTGCTTTTTTCCCTCATTTCTTAAAACAATGTCATTCAGATTCTTGGCCTGTGTCTTCCTCGTTTAGAGCCACTTTGGGATCATCTGCTGCAGTATTTTATGGCCATCCTTTCTACATTCATATTAGTGTTTAAGAAGTCAATAGGTTTTGTTTCTGTGTATGATGTTGCCGCAGTATATTTTATCTCAAACCATAAGTACATTAGGAAAGGTTTTTTTACATCTATGTTGTAGGGGTGTCAGGATCTCCAAAATGTAACAACACCATACGACTTTGCACAGCGATGTTTGAAAACTTTGAATACAGTAACTGCCAACAGTGGCAGGTGTGAGGACATAATCCGAGGTATTAATTCTAAATCCAGGTTATAGCTCTTGGATCCCACTTTCTGTCACTTTATTCAGCTGAGCTCCAGAAGCATCTCAACTAGAATTGGTTGAGGACATTTCAGGCTAGTGCAGTTTCTTCGCAACACAGTGAGTTATACAGAGCCGTGAACCATCAGAGATTGAATAAAGAAACATTTTCTCTTAACTGAGAGATGATTTAAAGGTGGAAGGGAATTGTCACCTTGTTGTATATGTGGTTTTAGCTTACTTCCATTGGGTAATTTGAAATTCTGATCCCATTTTTCTCATTGTTAAAATACAAAAAACTGGGAGTTCCCTGGTAGCCTAGTGGTTAAGGATCCAACATTGTCATTGCTGTGGCTTGGGTTTGATCCCTGGCCTAGGAACTTCCACATGCCATGGGCACAGCCAAAACAATACAGAAAAACTCTGTATACTGCCTATGTCTTGGAGTTGCTATGAGTGCTAGATAAAATAATAAGCGATAATGAGTGTGACAGAACTTTATAAATCATAATTTACATACAATCGTATATTGGCTCATTATGTTCCTTCTCCAATATCCTCTGTCTGGGTTGTTGGACCATATTCACCCAAAAGTTCAACTGTGGGAGGCATCTTTCACCTATTCCCTTATCAAACTAATTGCCAATTCCTGCCAATGTTTCCCTTTTAGGTAGAGCCCAGTCTTTATACTTCTCTCTTCCTATTGCCTTCCTTCTGGCCTTGATCATCTTGTTTTCACAAGCTCCGTGATTACCTTGCAGTCTCTTTTCACACTGCCCTCAGACCAATCTATCTTAAATGCCAACCAAACCAAGTCACTCTTAGGATTAAACTCTCTCTAAATGTCTCCTATTGGCCTGAAGTCATACCTCAAGTGTTTTGTGATCTCAAATGTTCTCTAAAGAAATGTTCACTTAAAAAAGCATTTTATAGTAAAAAGAACATTAGAAATTCTATAGAGTATTCAGAATTCTTATGGCTGAAAATTGCTCATTTGCATATAAAAGACTCTTAGAAGTCCTGGGATAAAGACCTTTCTTTGTTTTCCCAACTAACATCACATTCCCAAATTATTGGGTAATACAGTTCCTTTGTTGGACAAAACATCTGTTACTCCTCTGAGAAAGGCAACCCTGAAAAATAATGCCCAAACTCCTAACTGTGGTCCAGGGCCCGCCCTACTCTCATCATCTCACTTCACCCCTCTGGATGTTGCTCCCAAACTCTGGTAGCTGTCAAGAGAGTTCACGAGGGAAAAGGAGGGGGGTTGATTTCCTCAGAAATTAAGGTATCGTCTACACTCTTAAGATGCTAATCAGTTCTAAGTTTTGTTAGTCCTACTATTTATTTATTTATTTCTGTCTTTTTAGAGCCACACCCATGGCACATGAAGGTTCCCAGGCTAGGGGTCCAATCGGAGCCATACCTGCTGGCCTCCATCACAGCCACAGCAACACAGGATCCGAGCTGCGTCTATGACCTACACCACAGCTCATGACAGTAGTTCCACTCTATATTTAAAACTGTTCTTAGGTAATAATAGTTCGCCCAGTCGTTCTCTTTAATGCACATAAATGTCATCAGATTATTTGTTCTTCGTAGGTAGCTCATGGACTAATTAAATGCTAGATTTCTAATTTCGGCTAATATTTTAAGAGTAATCCTTGGAGTACATAACAGATTCGTAGCATGGAGGTAACAGATGGAAAAGTCCATCTAACTTACAAAGCCTAGGTGTTGTTAATATCTTGGCCACACATATGGAGGAAAGGCTGGAACTGTGTCACTGACACTTTCATCAAGAAGTACATATGTTTATAAGATTAAGAGTTGAAGCTAATTAATACTCTCTGACTTTTTTTTTTAAATACTCAAAAGACCTGAAGATAGTAGTTTGATAATTAGGCTGTTCTTCATTTTCAGACAGAAATTAGGCATGATTAGGAGTGCTGAAGAATGGGGCAGGTCAATTGCGTGTCATTATTAGAGCCATTTAATGCATTTTAATGGTGGTTGATAAGGTCCAAAATGCTACGTCAGCCCAAAGAAGAAGTTTTATTCCATTTTATGTAAGCATTGATATGAATAAACTCACATTTGCATTTTTTATGCATTAGTTCAAAAAAATTAAATGTGTTCTCTTAGATGTGAGGAGTAGAATATGTAATTTCTGAGAGATGAGCACTGCTGAAGCCAGCACCTCTTCACACAGGCACCTCGGGTTCAGCAGACACAAATTGCCCTTAACAGTAAAGTGAAAGAAAAGATGTCTTCGGCATTTGTGTTGCTGAAGAATCATACTTTAAGTTATAAAGTCAATTGCTTGTGTAACTAGCTTGTTCCACTAACCTGTTCATAAGTAGCTTATTTTTCTCAAATGTATTAATAAGTATAAAGTAACTGACATGTTATCATATTATTTACACCAGGCTTACAGAGCTCATTGGTTTAAATGGATACAAAACCAAGCACACAACCTCCCTCCCCCTGCCAAAAAAAGTTCCAGGACAATTCCTAGGGGAGTCTCCATTTTCTTAGCTATGCTTTTAAAGTCTTTTACTAATTCCCATGTGCTTTAGATAAGATTCTTATATTTAAACATTTTTTCTTCTCTTTTTTGAGCCATTTTTAAATCAAATATAGTTGATTTACAGTGTTGTGTCAATTTCTGCTGTACAGCAGAGTGACCCAGTCATACACACATATATACATTCCCTTTCTCATATTATCTTCCAGCATGTTCTGTCCCAAGAGAACACGGACATAGTTCCCTGTGCTGTACAGTGGGGCCTCATTGCTTATCCATTCTAAATGTCATGGTTTGCATCTACTCACCCCAAACTCCCCATCCATCCCACTTCCTCCCCCTCCCCTTTGGCAATCACAAGTCTGTTCTCTGTGTCTTTTTCTTAAAGAACTAAGTGTCGGGATTGAGGAAGGTCAGTAAATATCATCCTTTCTATTTATCTGGTTTAGAGATAATTGAGACCTAGACACAAAGAGAGATCAAAATAATCACTTTTTGGTTTGGGCCTGATAAAGAGCTGTTCGACTGCATAGTTTGTATCTGTCAGCGAGGAATGAATTGGAGGTACCAACCCTTCCTGACCCCCAGGCTAGACTGCAGACCATTGCATCAAAGGGAAGATTTGGGTCTGCAGAGCAGAGATTCTTTTCCAGGATTGCTGCCTCTCTTTGGTCCAGGGGAGGAGGATGAATAGAGACCACATTCTCCATGCTCCACCCAATCAAGAGGACCAGTGGCTGCCATCCACTGACTCCTGAGACTCTATAAGTTGGAGAGGAACACGGTGAGGCCAGAGCTCTTCTCTTAGAAACCAGAGGGGCAGCAAACCTCCTCCCCCTTTATAGACTCTCACCGACACTCCTGCTGTGGCCAACACATGTAGTTTATGGGAGGACTATACCACTGCCCTGTGTTGTCTTAAGGGAAGTGATGGGAAAACCATGTATGCCTTCATTCTGTCCCTTCTGTAAAAGGTAAATGGAGCTTGGTGGTCACATTCCTGGTTGAGGGGACAGAGGTTGATTCTAGAGTTCTTCCAACATAAATGGCAAAGGAGGAACAGTCCTGGTGTCAACCTCCCCTTGCCCAGGAACATCGCTGTGACAAGTCTATGATCCACATTGCTCCTCAGGGTTGCCCACCCCAGACACTCACCTGGGCACAGTGCAGTCTCATTGCAACTGCACTTGTCCTGAGCCCTTCCTGGCGACCTGGGGTTGGGGTGGGGGAAGTATGAAGCCAGGAAGGAGGGGAGGAGCTGTCCATCTACATGATGGATGTGCAGGGTAACTGGCATTGAGCAGCTGTGCTTCGGGGTGTGAATGGCTGAGTGTCTGCATATGCGACCAACACGTGCGTGGACTGGTTATGGTGGAGGTTCCCAGGCAGCTTGTGCTGAACTCCTGATTATTTAAATCTCAATGATGATCACTATCAGGACATAATCAGATAGGCTTATTTAACAGGACACCGGCTTTTTACCACTTGGAGGAGTAAGTAGCTCTTTCATGAAAACTGTTGAGAGCATAGGAAGGGAGAAATAATTCACAAACCTCACGGTGGTTCTGAACAGCAAGGGTCTTTACTGTTCTCTTAATGGATTGTAATGCAGAGAGCTAGCATGTTTAGAACAGGCCAGGTTCTGCTCTAAGAGCTTAACATGAATTAAGTCATTCAGCATGAATTAACCCATTGGCAGCCTTCAAGCAACCCAAGTCTGTACTAACATTATTATAATTTGTTTCTTCATGTTATTAAAAAAAGGAATGAGATTCTTACAAGGTCAAGTAACCAACTGAATTTCATCTAGTTAGAAAATGCCAGAAGGAGGATTACAGCTGTCCTCCAAAGCCAGAACACAGAACGCCTGCAAGAGGAACCAGTCTGTTATCATTGCTTGCTATCCCTGCTAAACCAAGTGCAAGTCTAGAAGGTGAATCTGTGACTGTGGTTAGTCAGAAAGTTGTAAGGAAAATATAATGAATGCCATTTACCGCAAAGAATATTTAGTGTTGGTTTGATTTCAGCAGCATTTTTAGTAAATGAAATTTTTTATGTGGTTTGATCTTAGGTGTATGGATCATTTGCTCTGCTTTGCCTTTAATGTGTGTATTTGAAGTGCTGCATGATGTATTTAGCTGTTTACTGGTTTTAGAGTTGGTTTTTCCTTCCCTCTGATAGCATAGTAAGTAAGCATGTTGCGAGAAGTATTTAGCCATAGCAGGAATGCATTCAATATTTGTACAATGATTAAATGAATGAATAAAGTTAAAAAGTTATTTATTTAGTTGCTAGCAGCCCATTTTCTTTCTCACTGTAGTTTTAAGCAGAGAATAACTGTTACAAACTCAACATTTTTAGGGAGTTGAGACAAATGAATTATTGAAAATCTTTACAGGTCCATGACTGTATTAAATGTTGTACCTAATGACTCATACTCAATACAAGCGTGTGCTTAATGATTCATATTCTTAACATTAGTATGTACTTATTTATTTTTAATTGATGGAACGTGAAGGGAGCAGTCAGGAGTTAAGTGTTTAAAACTAAGATTTCCTCTGCCATTCCCAGCAGCTCCAGTAACGAGCAGTCTTGTGCATGTTTCTTTATACTTCTAGACTTTGAACATATGATTTCCTCTGTGTCTAATGCTCACTTCCTCCCTTTCACCTTGAAAATGCCTGTTCATCCTTTAGGGCTTAGCTTCTATGGCTCTCCCTCCAGGAGGCATTCCTAGACCCTCCAGGATGGGCTGAATACGCATTCTGGGCTACCTTCCCAGGCCCCTTTGGAAATGCACTGTAACTTATTTGTCTTTTGCTCTATTTCTCCCACTGGACCCTATTGTTATTGATGCCTGACATTCTCTCTAGTACCTCGGGCCAGATATGCTACAGCAGAGAATTTCACTAGCTACTGAATGAGTGAAGGAATGAATGATTGGGTACCAAGGGCTAAGCAAGAGGGTATGCTGTAAGAGTCCCTCTCAAGTATCAGGACATAATTTAGAAAACAGAATAGGAGCAGAGGCAGGAATTAGAAGGACACATTTAGACTGTTAAATGATTGTAATGGTTTCTGGCTTTTAAAGAACTAGGCATGTATCTTATCTGTCAACTCATGTCGGGTAGTTCTCAGAGCTTCTATGTGAGGTACAGAAGCAAGGAGAATGGAAGGGAACAGGAGGAGAAATGTGCATAGACCACACTTGATGAGGAAACAGCCGCTGCAGAAAGATAACTATTTGTCAGATTCAGGGACAGATTCTCAGTTGGCTGGAGAAACCCCTGAGGCATTGGAAACTGCATGAATCGCAGGCAGGAGAAACTACAGAACAAAAGAAAAAGCACACAGTACCCCAAAAATTGGAAGGACACCATAAATTAGATAAAGGAATAGTATAGGAGAGCAGGAAAGAAAGAGTATGAATAAAGATATGTAGAGAGGGCCGTAAACCTCCGAAAGAAGCAGTGATAACAAAGCAGTGTTTTGTTCTGAAGAAGAGCTTCTGAAGCAGAAGTGCCCTGGAGCATGTGCTTGGTGAGGCTCTTCCCATTCATCTCTTGTGATGGCCTCTGCACACACCTAAGGTGTCTTCCAGGGCTTTTGATTCTTTTGTCAGTGAATCAGCATGATGATGGCCAGGGTCTTATTGCTGGAGATCACTTTCTGGAATGTGTCTTCCTCCAGCTTTTTCATCTACAGTTCCAATTTCATCTTCCCTCCACCCTCATAGTGGAAACAGTGGGTTCTACCTACCTGTCTGGGGTGGTGAACATTAAGTCCGTCTCCTCAACACTCTGGACTTTGATGTTGTGCTTGTAGCTGTTCTTCTCTTTGAAGATTTGTCCTCACTGAGGACAAATGAACATGTCCTCAGCTGTGTGACAGCATATTCCAAAGTGGTACTCAAATGTTAGCGATTATTATTAGGGTAGATAAAAAAAATATTATTCAAAACTTACCATATAAAACTATATGTTTCAAGTGCCTTAAACTGTCAGAGAAAGGAGATATAATTTCTGCCTGAAATCATCAAACAAAAATCCCAGGGATTAAAGGAAAATTGTTTTTATGCCTGGCCCACCAGCTAACTTTTGGGCAAGCCAACATTTATTATAAAGTCTATGGGAGAATCTACTATCTCAAAGATGAGTTCTGTTTTAGAGAAAGGCATAGTTTCATAGAAAAAATGAATTATAAAGATGTTTAATTTGTTCTTATTTTCTTTCTATTTTTCAAAGCAGATTAGAAAAAAAGACCTTATGTAGAATGATGCAGTGTACCATAACAGTTGGGACTGGTTACCCAGAGGATATTTCTCATTTGATTTTCCTTCTCTAAAAGTTTGTGTGAGTTTAAAATTTTTCATGTTTCTTTTCCTTTAAAACCATTGGAGTATAAGGAAAAGTGAATGTTTATTGGGCATGTTAATGAGTGAATGAATAGTTTTCTATATGTGCTCTGTTGTAGTTTCATTAAATGAAAGCACTAAAACAAATGAGGGCATTACTTAATGTGTATATTAATAGATTCAGACCTATTAACATACAAAAAGTCAATTAGCAAATCAAGACTTAAAGCAATGCCTTAAAGGTAATTATAAAACTTATATAAAAGTTTTTTTTCAAATCATTTAACTTCTAAAACGTGGAAATTTTATAGGAGTGGGTTCAAGATAGCAGTGTAGGAAGATCTTAAACTCACCTCTTGTTATGGACACAACAAATCTACAACTGCATATAATTGCGTATGGACACAGCAAATCTACAACTACAATAATTCCCTCAGAAAGGGATTTGAAAACTGGATGACCAGAGCCTCCACAACAAAGGGCAAAAGGACAGCGTTAAGACGGGAAGGAGAGGCAGAGAGACAGCTCACCAAGGGAAGAAACACAGCCCAATATGGCAACCCACAAGCAGGAGTGATCATAAAGGCACATGACTTTCCCCTGAAGAGTGAGGTTCAAGCTCCATCAAGCATCCAACCCAGAAATCCTGCAAAGGAAACATGAGCCCCCCTAAACACCTGGCCTTGAAAACCAACTGGAATATGTCCAGGAAAATCATAGGACTACACTGAATGAAAAATTCCTTCCTAAAGGGCCCACACCCCAAATGACTTGACTCAAAAACCAGAGCAGAAATACCAACCACATTGAAAAGCACATGGATAATAACTGCAGAGGATCTATTTACACTAATTTGAAGCTTCTGCTAGAGAGGCGAGAACCAGTTGGGATGATCTCCAGGGAAGGAGACACTGGTGGGAGCCATTTTTGTGATCTCAAGCTGCCTTGCTAACACTGATGCTGGTGGACATCCCTTTAAAATTCTCCCTCTAAGCTGTCAGTGCCAGTGGTGCAACCTGCTGAGAGCCTCGTCCACCCCTGTGCCTTGACTGAGGCTCACAGCCAGCCAAGCAATATCCCTATCTACCAACACAAGCAACAGTCTAAGGCAGGGCCCACAGCCAGTCCAGGGGCCAGCACTGCCCAGCAACATGCTGTGGCAGCAGGAGCAGCACCACCACATCAGGAGGGACATGCAGCCCATGGAGGGGACATCCCCTGACTACCTGGCTCTGGTAGCCAGGTAGGATTGTGCCTCTGAACCTTAGCAGACATCTACTAAATAAGGCCACTTTTTCAACACTGGGACAGGTAGCTGATTTACCTAATTCAAATGAAAGAATGAGGTAAAACCTCAGAAAAAAAGAACTAAATGAAACAGAGCTTTCTGTTTTTAAGAGTTTAAAGTAGTGGTCATAAACACACTCACTTCGAACACACAGGATTAATGCATGGACACAGGGAGAGCTTCAACAGAGAGATAGAAAATTTAAGAAAGTACCAACTAGAACTTATAACTGAACAGAAAGCATGTAATAGAGGTGTCCAACAGCAGATAGGATAGGGTGAAAGAATGAATCATCAAGCTGGAACTCACACAGCAGCAAAATGAAAAAAATTTTAAAAGGTGAAGATAATTTAAAGGACAGTTAGGATGACATCACATGGAATAGCTTCATATTATAGGGGTCTCAGAAGGAGAGGAGAGAGAGAGAGAGAGAGAGAAAGAGTCAGAAAAATTATCTGAAGCAATAGTGGCTAGAAACTTTCCTAGTCTAGGGAAGGAAACAGACTTCCTGCTCCAGAAAGCCCAGAAATCTACAATTAAATGAACCCAAAGAGAACCACACCAAGACACATTATAATTACAATGTTAAAAATGAGGAGTTCCCAGGTGGCATAGTGGGTTAAAGTTCTAGTCTTGTCAATGCTGGTGCTTGGGCCACTGCCATGTCACAGGTTCAGTCCCTGGCCCTGGAATTTCTACATGCCATGAGTGCAGCCAAAAAAAGAAAAAAAGTTAAAGAGAGAATCCTAAAAGCAGAAAAGGGAAACAAACAAACAAAAAGCTTGTTGCATATAAGGGAAACCCCAGAAAGCCACGGAAGGTTTTTCAGCAGAAAGTTTACAGGCCAGAAAGGACCGGAATGACATGTTCAAGGTGCTCAAAGGAAAAGAACAACAATAAAACCTTTCAACCAAGAATTTTCCACCCAGCAAGAATTGAAGGCAAGATCAAGAGTTTCCTACATAAGCAAAAGCTAGAGTTCATCATCACTAAACCAGCCTTAAAAGAAATGTTAAAGGGCCTTCATTAAACCCGAAAGAAATGGCCTAATTAATAATGAGAAAATGTATGAAAGAAAAAAATGTCACTAGAAAAGGTAAATATATAATGAAGATAGGGGGTCATTCACTTGTAAAGTAAGCGTGAAGGTTATGAGAAAAAAGTAATAAATTTAACGAAAATGACTATAGTTAGGCTTATGAAATAAAAAGCTGTAAACTATGTCATGAAAAGTATAAATTTTGGGAGTGAGGGTAAAAAAAATTTTGGAATATGTTCAAGTCGCTAATAACTTAAAACAGGCTACTATTTACATAGGATGTTATATGTGAACTTCATGGTAACTACAAGGAGAAAATTTATAGCAAATACACAAGGAAAATGAAGAAGGAATCTAAATATAACACTAAATTAAACCACCAAGACACAAGGGAAGAGAGAAAGAGAAGAAGAAAGAAAGAACTACAGAAATAGCCAGAAGTTTAATTAGGTCCCATTTATTTATTTTTGTTTTTTATTTCCTTTACTTTAGGAGAAGGATCCAAAAAATGTTGCTGCAATTTATGTCAGAGAGTACTTAGCTTATGTTCTCCTCTAGGAGTTTTATAATATCCCATCTTACATTTAGGTCTTTACTCCATTGTGAGTTTATTTTTGTATATTGTATGTGGTGTTAGAGAGTGTTCTAATTTCATTCTTTAGATGTTGCTCTCCTGTTTTCCCAGCACCACTTACTGAAGGGACTGCTGTTTCTCCATTACTCTCACCTCCTTTGTCAAAGTTTAATTGACCATAAGTTCCTGGGTTTATTTCTGGGGTCTCTATCCTGCTGTATTACTTATGTGTCTGTTTTTGTGCCAGTTTGGAGGTTCCTCAAAAACAACAACAACAACAACAAAAAAAGACCCTAAAAATAGAACACAATTCCACTCCCGGGTGTGTGTGTGTGTGTGTGTGTGTGTGTGTGTGTGTGTGTGTGTGTATACATATATCTCCAAAAAAATCAAAAAATACTAATTCAGAAAGATACATGCACCCAATGTCCATAGCAGCAGCATTTACAATAACCAAGATATGGAAGCAATCTAAGTGTTCATCAAGAGATGAATGGATAAAGAAGACATAGGGTCAGGGTTCCTGTCATGGCACATGCGAACAAATCTGTTTAGAGATTTCGGGTTCAATCCCTGGTTTTGCTCAGTGGGTTAAGGATCCAGCATAGCCATGAGCTGTGGAGTAGATCACAGACTCAGCTTGGATCTGGCATTGCTGGGCTGTGGCCTAGGCCAGTAGCTGTAGCTCCAATTAGACCCCTAGCCTGGGAATCTTCATATGCCATGAGTGTGGTCCTAAAAAAAAAAAAGATATGGGGTGTATGTGTGTGTGTGTGTGTGTGTGTGTGTATGCTGAATTCTACTCAGCCATAAAAAAGCAAAATTTTACCATTTGCAATAATGTGGATGAGCTTGTAGGGAATTATGCTAAGTGAAATAAGACAGAGAAAGACAAATACTGTATGATATCACTTATATGTGGACTCTAAAAAATATAACAAACTGGTGAATACAACAAAAAAGAAGAGACTTGCAGATATAGAGAACAAACTAGTGGTTATGGGGGGGCAATATTGGGGTGGGGGAGAAGGAGGTTAAAACTATTGGGAGTAAAATAGGCTCAAAGGATATAGTGTACAACATGGGGAATATAGCTAATATATGATACTAACTGTAAATGGAAAGTAACCTTTAAAATTGCGTAAAAATTAAAAATAAAATGATAATAGGAAAGAAAAAAACAACCAGAAAGCAATTAAAATGGTGATAAATACATGCCTATCAATAGTTACTTTAAATGTGATTAGACTAAATATAGCAATCAAGACATGGAGTGGATAAATGAATTAAAAAAAAAAAAAAGACCCATCTATATGCTGCCTACCAGAGGCCCACTTCAGAAGTAAGGACACTGACAGACTGAAAGTGAAGGGATGGAAAAGATATTCCATGAAAAGGGAAATGAAAAGGAAGCTGGAGTAGCTATAGTCATATTGGACAAAGTATACTTTAAAGACGCTAATAAAATACAAAGGACATTACACAATGATAAAGGGGGCAGTTCATAAAGAAGATATAACATTTATAAATGTATATGCTCCCAACATAGGGAACATAGGGGCACCAAGATTTATAAACCAAATATTAATGGACTTAAAGGAAAAAATTCAAAGCAATATGATCATAGTAAGGGACTTTAGCAACCCCCTTACATCAATGGATAGATAATCCAGACAGAAAATCTATATGGAAGAATTTGACTTAAATGTCGCATTAGACCAGATAAACAATAGATATACACAGAATGTTTCTTCCAAAGCAGCAAAATACATATTCTTCTCAAGTGCATATGAAACGTTCTTGAGGAACAACTACATGTTAGGTCACAAAAATAAATCTCAGTTCAGGAAGACTGAAATTATATCAAGCATCTTCTCTCACCACAGTGATATGAAACTATAAATCAGTCACAAAGAAAAAAATGGGAAAAACATGAAAGCATGAAGATTAAACGACATGCTCTTGCACAATCAATAGGTCATAAAAGAAACCAAAGGAGAAATAAAAAAAAATGTCTAGAAACAAAACTGAAATATGACATACCAAAATCTGAGGTGCAACAAAAGTGGTTCTAAGAGGGAAGTTCATAGCAACACAGGCCTACCTCAAGCAAAATCCCAAATAAACTTTACATCTAAAGGAACTATAAAAAGAACAAATGAAGCCCCAAATTACTAAAATAAAGGGAAACAATAAAGATGAGAACAGAAATAAATGAAACAGAGACCAAAAAAGCAATAGAAAAGATATTAGATTAGTGGTTACCAGGGGGGAAGGGACTAGGGAATTGATGAACTGGATGAAGGGGGTCAACTGTATATTGGTTGTTACTATGGCAACTTGACTCCTGTTGGTGATCATTCTGTAGTGTATACAGATGTCAAATGCGGTACACTTGGAACTTACACAATAAAAAAGACAGTTTAGAGAGTTCCTTCTGTGGTGCAGCAAGTTAAGGATCTGGCATTGTCTCTGTGGCTGCTTGGGTTTGATCCCTGGCACTTCCATATTCTGCAGGTGCGGCCAAAAATTTTTTTGAAAGAAAGTTGATTAAAATTATAGCGTATGATCATGAAGAATTTAGCAAAGCCAAATGGTCTTTTTTTTTTTTTTTTAAACTAAACTTGACTTACATCTAGCCCCTTGTAATTTTAGACATTGCTTGGAATCTAGACTTTGGAATTTATTTATTTTTAAGGATAGCAGCTTGCATGATAGATTCTAACATTTTCACACAGAGGTTTCTATCCTCTGTGGAGTTTCAAAATCATTAGAGGAAATTGTACTCTTCTTGTCTTCCCATTCTAATCCATTTTATTACCTATGGGGTATTTCACTTCCACAGTTCGCTGAAGTTTTTCTTACTTCAATTAATTAAAATATGCGTATGTTCAAAACCTTTATTTGCAGAGTCATTGTCCATGCTGCCCTTCAAGACAAATCAGTTGAGCTTGAAGGTAATTTGTTAAAAGATCAGATCTAATGGAGAACCGATCTGTCACTCTCTGAAGATAGCGTGTGAAGAATCAAAAAATGAGTCAAAATCTAGATATGTTGTTTTTCAAATCTTTTTCCTTCATTTTATAATTGAAAGGGTTGTTTAAATTAATAAGATTTGATCTTATAGTGCATCATTATTCTTTTGATATTTTTTCAAGAATACAAAAAGTATGGAGGAAAAAACCAAAATGCCTGTGTATTTTTTGCTAAACTCATTCCCTCCCATCCTCCGTATTAGCAACATTTGGTGTTTGTTTTTCCCAGTAATCATTTTATACTTTATATTTATGGACCTATAAAAATATGGTATTGTTTCACATATTTAAACTTTATTTAAATAGTATTACATAAAACTTAAATATGTGCCATATAATACCTACAGTGCTTTTTCTGCTAAATCCAATGTTTTTCAGATATATTCATATTGACACATGAAGCTTTAGTTTACTTACTTTAATTTCTATACAGTATTCTATATAGAAGAGTGGACATCTTTGTTGTTCCTCATTTTTATTCTTACAAACTCTCTTGAAATAAACCATTTGATATATATCTCCTTATACACATTCTACAAGAATTTCTCTAAGCTTATAGGAGAGAAACAGATAAATCACAAAACTTAAACATTTCCAAGTTCTAATGCTATAGTTTGCACTAGTTCCCTGTAGGATCCCAGAGTGCATATTGCTATGCCATTACTCAGTACTTTCTGACTATAAATTTTTATCTGAGTATGAAGTGGTGTCTCATTATTGATTTAATTTGCATTTACCTGAGTAGTGTGATCTTGAGCACCTGAATATTTATATACATTCACATACATATTTAAAAAAATTCAAATCAACTATAATGGAAAAAATAAAAATCAGAAAATAAAAAAACACCAAAAAAGAAGAAAAATAAAATCTATCACTGGGAGCAGAGACTAAAAACATATTCAGTAAAAGTGTACTCATTAAAAATAGGAAAAAGAACTCAGGAAGAAAAATATTACCTATTGCTCCATTATTTATGGAAGACTGCTATTAGCATTTTGCATTTTAATGCATTTCCTTACTATTGCATTTTTCTTTGAATATCATTATTCATGGTTATGACTATACATCATATAATGATTTTAAATAGAATTAATTCAGGAATATTCACATGTTCTAGACTTAGAATACAAGAAGTTTGTTACTGGATGAATTATTTTATTTATTTATTTTTTTGTCTTTTGTCTTTTTAGGGCTGCACCCTCAGCATATGGAGGGAGGTTCCCAGGCTAGGGGTCTAACTAGAGCTGTAGCCACCAGCCTACACAACAGCCACAGCAATGTGGGATCCGAGCCACATCTGATACCTACACCACAGCTAAAGGCAGCTCCGGATCCTTAACCCACTCAGCGAGGCCAGGGATTGAGCCCGCAACCTCATGGTTCCTAGTCGGATTCGTTTCTGTTGTGCCATGACGGAAACTCCATGTTACTGGATGAATTATTAGTCTTCACTGTAAAATAAAAATGGATAACTGTCATATGCCATTCAATAAACTTAAAATTAACAATATATATGTACATACATATATATATGCATGTGTATATATTCCTTAAGTACCATAACAGTGTTGATTTCTGTAACACCTTGGCTTTTGTGAAAGAAAACTGAGCCTTTTTGACTAATAAGTCTCCTAGTAACACATTCAGTATTGTTAGTTAAGGAATATTACCAAAAATGGAACCAGTGCTACCTATTATAGTAAATAATCATTAAAATTACGAAACATTTTGTTTGAACCATGGGTAAAAATATAGCTTAAGAAACTATTTTTGTGACTGGTAGTGAGACAGATCCAGAAGAAAAGCTGTTGGAATTTTGCAGCATCCAGCTGCCCTAGACTGCACAAAACCCCTTGGGATTATTTTGAGATTTAAACCCAGTTAAAGTTGACTCACCAATCCAGTCTTACCTGAAGCCTGATTTGTGGATTTGTTTCTTTTCAACATTGGCTGTAGTAATCTTAAATCTTAAAGAACACTTGTAAACATGAGCACCTAAGTGTGGTGTGTCCTGAGCCATGGCATAGCTCCGTTACTGCCCTTCTGTTGCTTTAATTCACCAGTAAAAGTAGGGGCTGACCTCGCACCACGCTGTCTTATTCACGAGGCTCTGTCAGCATTATGCCTCTGGCCTGAATTTAATGCCTGGGGAAAGCCAAATCCAGACAACATATTTTGTTGCTCTGGTTGTTGTCATTATATCAAAGGCAGCCTTATTTCCCTAGTTCTTTTCTCATTTTCTTTCTCCTTTCATCCCTCCTCTTCCCCTTGTCTTTCTTTGTACTGCATTTTATTTTATTTTAATTTTACCTTCCTCTGTCCTTTCTACATATATGTCCATCTACATATAAGGTCACTTTCTGCTGTTTTTTGGCTGGAATGGAATTAGTGCTTACGTGCATAGTAAGAACTTTTTTGTTGAGTTCTAGAATAAAAGACAGTTTTGTTTTCTTTTATTATGACTTCTCCTTAGGTTATTGCTCCTTCCTCAACAGCTTCAATCCATAGGTTAGATCGCTGTTTCTGCCTTCCGTGCTTACCATGGTTTTCTTGTTTTAATATCTTTGGCGTTTCTTCTGAATTCTGGGGGAACTTTCTATGTGCTCAAGATCCTTGATTTTATTTTCTGCATTGTAAATTCTGAAGTGTAAATATCTGCTTTCCAATGTGGATTTTTATTCAGCTTTTACATTTTATAGTGATTTTAATATACCTGAAATCATTCCTTGTCTCACATATCTCCAGTATATTGCATGCTGTTGCTTTTAATTTTTACCTATACATTTTGGGCACTAGTGAGAATGATAAAGTAGTTTCTAAACTTTCCTCTTGATTCCTATGGTAAGTTATTTTCAGTGATTTATTTACTTCTTTATTCTTTGCAGGGTAGGGTCCCCTTTGCCTCTTTGTCAAGGTTTTATCAAAATATCTTTGCTTTTCTGTTTTTCTTTTTTCCTATTATTTATATTTGACAATAGAAACGTGTATCAAAGATGTAACTAAGTTCTTATTTTACCCAATCAACATAAAGACTTTCAATTCTGATTTTCTGGAATTGAAAAAAGCCATATTGATTATCTGTTGGACTCAGTATATTAGAACAAAGGATTTATGGAGACTGTAGCTCTTTTCCTTTTATATATTTAAGCAATTGCTTAAAAAGAAAAATGAAAAAATTTATATTACACACAAATATAAACTTTAAATAATATTTAGTAATATACAGAGGCACATTATTAAATTTTACTATTATTTCTCTAAAAAGACATAATATATCTTGAATAGGTCTTGTTTTCTTTTAATTGTATTCTTCTTTTCAGCAGGTAGAGGGTATTTACTCCGAACTTTGGTAATAATGTATTTTCATGTTTCTAACAAAGCCTATGATTTTCTACTTGAAGAAGGAGAAAAGTAACATCCAAATGAATATCTTTAAATATTTATCTGGTAGTGGGTATTCACATCACACATTTTGTGTCAAAATTAAGTTGCTAGAGCACTAGATGTTATTTTACTAGGGATGTACTTTCTTACAGTTTTGATAGATAAATTTGAGGTTTATATGCTTGTGTATATGCTGGCCTCATTCTAAAATGCTATTGTTTCTTGATTTATTTTCATTTTATATCTCCAAGTTGTCTTAGAAGATGGTAACCAATTATACTGTCATAAAACCACAGCTTTATGAAGTATTTACAAAAGAGCAGAACACAGATAAAGGCAGAGATAGATCACTTTTGTAACATTTTCTTTCATGTATGAGCTAATATTTTATTAAATCCAACTTGCATAAAGACGTTTATTTTTAAAACAGTAGCTACCATTTATTTTCATCACTGCACAATAACAAAATTTTCAATAGTAAGGGGAGACTGAAAGAAACTCTTGCTCCATTAACAGAAACCACATTGCATGGGTTTAGCTAAAGATAAGGGTAAAACCAAATGTAATTTCATTTACCATGTCTGATTTTTTACTGATGCAATAATATATTCAAACAAACTTTGTTCTTGAAAACATTTGCATTTAATTTATATGGAGAAAACTAGGCTTTGGATGTGGAAGTGATGGTAACCTTGGAAAGAAGTGGTCTACCTTCAAGTTTACAATAGGGAGAGAAGGAAATAAAAGTGATAAAGATTTAAAAAATTCAGAATCCAAATAAGTAGAATCTCAAGGCCAGAGGCTGTAAAAAGGATTGTAGCTTAAGAGTGACTCAGAGATCTAAAAACAGGAATTTTGACCATAAACCTTAAATTCTGTTAATGAAGAAACAATGAGATAAAGCTGTGGTTTCACAACCCAAGTGCCCTTCAGTTTTGGAATGGATAAATAAATTGTGGTATGTCCACACAAGGGAATGCATGAGGCTTCGGTGAAGAACTGTTGACTGGGCATTGACGGGATCTGATTTTGACATGAGCCAGTCAGGAATTTCTGCTAAGTGAAAATGAGGCTCTAAATATGGAAAGGGCTAGAGTTGTCTCAGCTGTGCAGCCTGGCCCTGAGCTCTGTCTCCAAAGCCGTTTGCCTGTTCAGGGTGGTTTAGTTGCTGTTTAATTTGAATAAAATAAGTGGGGTTTTTTTGATGATCAAACATTAACTAATGGAGTTAAAACACAGGAAACTCATGATCCTATACTGTATGATGTTGCTGTTTATTTACTCCCACTAGACTGTGGGTACCTATTAGACCTAAGAAATTCTGAGCCTCTGAAAAGACAATGCTGTTTCTAAATTTGCCAAAAGTAAACAAAGAGGGAATTTAACTACAATCTATATTGTAGTCTCTCCTTTCCTTCCATACTTGTGAATGTAATTTTTTTTTACAAATCTTTCAAAAGCAGACATAATTCATCTATTACTTGAAAAGGTATGTTTAAGTAACTTTTAACTGATTTGGGGGGTTCTACTTAAACTGTGGTGTGTGATTGAAAAGTCCCACTGGATAGGAATCCATTGAGTTATCCTGGAGAATAGCTAAAATGTGGAAGAGGATTTCACTGATTTTTTTTTAATCTTTACTTGAATGGTTTCACTTTCTTAAAGTCAAGATAGCAAAAATTCTGATGCGGAAGGCGAAAATGATACCCAAGATCTCTTGTTTGGTCTCTGCCTTTATTGCCCTTTACCTTTTGATCTTACAGTAAACATTTTAACAATTCCCTTTCCCTCTTTTTGAATAGATTTTTTAAAATTTTATTTTCTGTTGTTGTTCTTTGTTGAGGAAAATAAACATTCTTACACCCGATGTTAGGATAAGCAAATCCTGGAAGCAGGTTAGCAAATCATTTTTAAAACCTGTTGAGTTCATGCATTTCCTTTGACTCAAAAATTCTGTTGCTAGAAAACGAGGAGAAAATAACTGGATTATTTATTTGAAAATATCACTAGAATCAAGTCTGGATGGAGATACTTATGAGAGTTAAATACCAGAATCCTGTGTGAGACGCTGCCTTTTATCCAAAGTGTTATCCTTTTTTTTGTTTTGTTTTGTTCTAGAAAAATAGAGTTACCTTAAAGGACTGTCAAATTACAGATGAGTTTTGAAAAACAAAAGTGTTTCACAATTCTATCATTAAATTAATGAAATTTGGATTAAGAAAATTTCCTGGCCAGATTTACTTTTAAGATTTCTACATTGAAATTCTCCTAACTTTATTATAAAAATCCGCATATGATTTCGTTTTCGGATTCTTAGAATAAGAATCAGAAATCTTGCCTACCCACTATTTCAGGGGTACCGTTATTCTCATTAAGAGAGGAGACATTATACTCATCTGTTTTGCTCCCATGTCTTATTCTATTTGCCCGTTTGGAAGTTTAAACCCTTTTAAAAACCAAGATTTTTGGATAAGTTAGTTCAGTCTCACAGCTTGATTTCCATAAAGCACCTTTACAGTTGAAATGATGGATCTTTTGCAGTAAGGTTGAAGGGAAAGCAAAGAAAGTCAAAAGCTTTAATGAAGATTTAAGTTACATTTTATTGCACTGAGGAAATGAATTGCCATTCATTGCAGCCATGCATCTACAAAGGGCCTTCCTTATCACACAGGTGTTCCTTGTTCTATATGTTGCAGACTTGACACCCAATGTCTTTTGTAGCAATTTTACTTCTTGAACTCAGAAAGCCACCCTTTATATGCAATATTCAAAATGAGAATGTTGTATTCCTGACCATCTTTGGAATAAAATCACTTTGGGCTAGTGCTGGTCACTAGAAATTCCACTTAAAATATTTTCATTACTAGACCGCAGACTCTGCTTCTGCAGCAGCAGAGTATAACTCATTACTCTTGGCAGTGGCAGCCTAACTCCCATTAGCCTAAATTTGCGGACAAAGTTAAAATGATGCTTTGGTTTCCCCAGGAACGATGCAGTACCTCAGGTGTCTGAGGTTTCAGGAGTCCAGCCTAAAAAAGATTGTTGAACAGCTTTAAGCAAAGTAAGGAGTGTTTTCCCTCCCGGGAAGGTTACTGCTAGTTTTCAACCATGAGTTTGAACCATGACATGAGGGCTTCTTAGTGGCAAATTCCAGAGTGAGGCAGTCAATTTTCATAGTTTTTTCTTTATAGCTTCACCGTTCCAGCCAGTCAAGAAAATCTTGGCAAATGAAGCAGTCCTAAGGGTAGGAGTGGGGAGTAGGATTGGAGATTTGAAAGGAATCTGGCAAAGTCCAAGTCAGTGAACTTCAAGCCAGTGGGTATTAACAGGAAAAGTTTTCACTGAAGTCAACGTTGTTCCAGCTTATTATCTGCCTATTCCATTTACTTAGAATAGAGTGTGTCATTTGAACACAAGATTCACTGAACTTCAGGAAAAATAATCACAACTAAAACCTACCTGCTTATAAAGAGAGGTGCATGGTATATTGGCAGCATTTCACAATTTTTGCTTCCTTTTTGTGTGTGAGCTTGTTAATCCTTTGAATAGTCCATTTTCAGTGTTTCTTATGTGTAAATACTCTGTTCTTCCCACCCTGAGTGAAACAATCCATAACCCTCAGTCGAGATGCATTATGTGACATGAATGATTCTTGATGTTGAGTTTAAAGTTAACCTGGTAGGTTTTGAATTAACAAGATCAGCTTTTGCATCCATCAGCTGCTTGGTCCTAGGCAAGTTGTTTCAGCTCAAAAATTAGAATCTGTCACCTATAAAATGGGGCCAGTGTGATCGGGACTGTATTCCTTAGACAGTGTGAAAATCGGTCATGTCAGGTCTATGAACCCTGTGAAGTGTGGAACAAATGCTCTGTGTTAATATTCCTAAGCACTGCAGGTTTTTCCTTTGAAAACATGCTTAAAACCCACAGCCGGTCTGCCTTGAAAATGAACAAATGTGAACCATGGGCCATGATGGTGATTCTAGGTGGCATGCTGTGGAAAGAACTTAAACTTGAGAATCAGAGTGGATCCAGATATTGTGCAGACTAGTGAGCCCTGAGTCATGTATTCAGCCATTCTGAGCTTCAGTTGGATTTTGATTCACAAGAGTAGGTCATGTATTTAGGACTAGCCAGTGTCAATCCAATTACCTAACTTAGCCGTCAGCCAGACCAAGGGTGGAATTTCAGAAGCAAAGTTTATTCAGAACATATCGTCCTGCCTGACAGGCTATATGGGAGATGGCCAAGCAGTTCCAAGAGGAGTTTCAAGAATGTCAGAATCCTTAGCTCACACGCAGTCTTAAAACTCTAACTGGAAAAAAAAAAAAAAAAAAAAAAAAAAAAGATACTTTAAAAAGAGTTAAGAACCCTTGCAGTTCCTGTTATGGCCCAGCAGGTTGAGAACCCAGCTAGTATCCATGAGGATGCAGGTTCGATCCCTGGCCTTGCTCAGTGGGTTAAAGATCCAGTGTTGCCCCAAGCTGTGGCATAGGTTACAGATGTGGCCCAGATTTGGCCTTGCTATGGCTGTGGCATAAGCCAGCAGCTGCAGCTCAGATTAGACCCCTAGCCTGGGGACTTCCGTGTGCTGTGTGTGCGGCCCTAAAAAGAAGAAAAACAAGGATAAATTTTCAGGTGAGTTTTAGATGAAACTTCAGTCCGTGTATCTCGGCGCTGCTGTTCTGCATCGTTTCTGTCTCTGGTGGCTCTGACTTAGCCTTCTCTTGACATCCTGTTTGCTTCAGGCCATGAATGGAGTTCCTGCTTCATGTTGGGCTTGACATTAGATGCTGGGAACACGCCAGAACCAGAATGGACACCACCCCTGCCGTAAAGGAGCTTCCACTCATTCAGCCATTCATGAAACCACGCAGATCAAATGCAAAATGTTGAACTGCAGCTGTGTCGAGCAGTTCCCCTTCCTGTCAAAGCAAAGTCACCCCCAAAGCAGGACCCCCCCCACCCCATCGCCCATCTAAGTGTTCTCCATCTGTGAAGTGCTATGAGGTGTTAGTGGGATTCTATCAACTAACCTCTTATATGGGATTTAGAAATGTTCGTCTGTGCAGAAGGGCCTTCCCCGGAAACCAAAACTCTTGGGGCTCTTTTATCACCTTAACCTTGAACATGTCCTTTTCATGGCCACTCCCAGAGGGCCCAGGCCCAACTTGCAGGTTACTCCACTCTGTTCCTGGCTTGTTACACCGTAGTGCTCTCTTCCAACCACTAGTGTCCTGAGGTGCAGAGCCACACCCTGGAAAACCAGCTTTTTTCTGGTAGAGACACCTGGGTGACGGCCTCCTGATCTGCATTGTCTGCCATTGTCTGAGACCACCCTGCTTCCCGGCCCACCTGGGATGCTCCCCAGACCTTTCCCCCGCAGGCTGACCTAGACACAGGCCCATGTTTTCCAGCGTAAGCCTTGATAACGGCCTCCAAGTCTTGCTCTAAGTCTGACACGTGCAGCCTAGGCTTCACCTTGGACAACTTCTTAAAAGGACCCTGACGTTCGCCGTACAGCTGTGGTGCACTGCTAAGTCAGACCTAGTTGTGACAGTTCCTTCCTGGAAAGTTGGTGCAGTCAGTCATATTTAGAAGAGGCTCAGAGGGTCACCTTTAAGAGGGATGTGATATTTGAGTCTCCGCTTAAAATCAGATTGAATTGAAATAAGCAGAGAAAAGGAAAACAGCCTTTACTGGCTGACAAATATCTTGAGATCATCAGTGTCCAGGGGAAAATATACAGGAGAGAATCATGAATAAATCTGTGAAACCCATTTGGTCCTGGACACACTTACTGAGCATCTGCCATGTCCCAAGCCCCTGGGAGTTGCTAGGAGGATAAAATGACTCAAATTCTTTTTTCTTCAGGAGCTGACAGGAAAGTCGGTGGTTATATATGGAAGGATGAGAGGGGTCACAATATGAAACTTTCAAATGCTGATATGTTTAGGCTTTATTCTTTAAGCTAACTGGCATTTCTCATGGAGTTCTAACATAACTTCAATAGTAAATATAAGATATATTATCTCTAGATATTGGTAAAGTAGTATATGATCTTAATCTTTTATCTAGAATGGTTTCTTTGTGGAAGAGACTTATTTAAGTCACAATGGCTACTTTTATATTTAATTATATATGTTATATATGTAAGTATATATAAATTTATATAAATATATGTATTACCTATAGTATATATTATATAAATATATATACTTATATCTATTTCTCTGTAAAGCATAAAATAATAAGGCTGTAGGAAGACCTATATTTTATGCAGATAAAACATGCTAAAATTTTTTTCATGAAGTTTTATCATTAGAAAACTTTAGTACATAAACATAAGTTTTGATGAGAAGGTTAATGTAATGGAAAATTAACAATAGAATAAAAACACATTTTACTACCTAATTAGCATTTAATTAGGACTGAATTTTCATTTCCACTGTGAAAAAATGTTGATTGCTGAGAACATATACGCTCTTATTTTTAAAAAAATTCTCTTCTGTCTCTTCACCTTATTCTCTCTCTTTCAAACACACACACACACACACACACACACACACACACACACACAGAGGAAAGTGTAGTTTCATATACATAAACACAACTTTTTTTTCTTTTTTTCCTTGAAAATAAACCTTCCGGATTCCCTATTTAGGCTTTTAAAAATTATTAAAGATTTTTTTTCTTGTTCTTTTTTTTCTTTTTAAGGCCACACCCACAGCATATGGAGGGCCCCAGACTAGGGGTCGAATCAGAGCTGTAGCTGCTGGCCTACGCCACAGCCACAGCAATGCCAGGTCTGAGCCACCGTGTGCGACCTTGACCACAGTTCACTGCAATGCTGGATCCTTAACCCACTGAGTGAGGCCAGGGAAGGAACTTGCGTCCTCATGGATGCTAGTAAGATTTGTTTCTGCTGAACCACAGCAGGAACTCATTTTTCTTTTAAACGCTTCATTTTTCAGAACCGTTTTCAGTCAAATGGTTGTTTCTTTTAAAAATGTTGTCCTGGAGTTCCCGTCGTGGTGCAGTAGTTAACGAATCCGACTAGGAACCATGAGGTGGCGGGTTCGGTCCCTGCCCTTGCTCAGTGGGTTAACGATCCGGCACTGCCGTGAGCTGTGGTGTAGGTTGCAGACGCGGCTCGGATCCCGCGTTGCTGTGGCTCTGACGTAGGCCAGTGGCTACAGCTCCGGTTCAGCCCCTAGCCTGGGAACCTCCATATGCCGCGGGAGCGGCCCAAAGAAATAGCAAAAAGACAAAAAAAATAAATAAAAAAATAAAAATGTTGTCCTATTATTAAGGAGGTTGACGTTTTCATTTTCAACAGGCTCCACACAAACCTATGCAGCACTAGCTGTCAGGAAAGAGAATGCCAGAAAGGGTGGCCATTTTCAAGTACACATCGGATATTAATAACCTGTCCTATGTTATTGCCTTTATGGAGCCAGAGTTGAAGGTGTTGGCCCCTGAATGTAGCATGGGTGGGGATAAGCCATCTTTCTTTTGGCACAGGTTCTTCACAGGGAACTCTCATGTGGGTTAGCTCCTCCAGCTGACATCCCTGCGTCACACGGGAGGATCCTGGGGCCCAGGCAGCCCTCCTCAGGTGACCTGACTAGGACTTGAGTCTCTGTGTGTCTTCTGCCGTTTTATCTCACTGCCTGAGGCAGTTACCTGTATTTAGGGAAAATTGTTTTGGCAGCGAAGGTTGTTAAATGGTAAAATTGTTTGGCAAAGGAGTTTGCTAACCAGTATGGTTCACAAACACGACAAAATATTTTTGTTAGAAATGGCTTAGGTAGGCTTCCGACTGGAGGGCGAAAGACAATGTAGCCTTTAATGTGGGCTAGGATGTCAGGAGATTTGTAAGTTCATAAGTGCTTTTCCACTGTCCAAAGCTACATGAAGTCCCTCGCTTGCTGCAGGGAAATAACTGAGGAGGCTCCTTGGACTTCTCAGTGTTCGTTTTTGCCATGAGGATAGCGGTTTCTCTTAGGTACCACTTTCATGTAATGAGCTTTTCCATCTTTCTCCTGTCAGATGACAGTGGGGATGTGGGCTGGAACATTCTCAGGTTATCCACGTCTTCTGGCTTATGGATGACCCAGGAGGTGGATGGCATGCTGGCCAGCACTGGACAGAAGCATGTGAGGCCTTCGTCACTCCAGGTGATAGACCTGCATGGGGGCTTTGACAAAGGGGACTGCGGTTCCCATGCTGGTCTCAGGAAAGCCTTGTCACAGCAGAGATGTAGAAGAAGCAGCCTCCACTCTGTGAGATAAGCAGGCTCCCCTTATCAGCTCCCGAGTTTCCAAACTTGAGTAATTTCTGGTTAATGTTCCAGTGAGATAAAGTGAGAGGGAAACAAAGGAAAAGCTCCTTTCATTATTTTAAAACATCCTGGTGAAAGCCTCGGTTTCAGCAGTCTACAGCTGTTCCTGAAAATGTGGGCACGGAAAGCAGATCACCACAGGTGATCTCAATCAAATGTTCATGTGTGAAATGTAAGCGCGGTTGTAAGCCGTTCTGAAGAACTATTATGCCAATAAAGAGCAAATGGTAATGGATTTTTTTTCCCCTCTGAGGCACAAATGGGAACTTTATAATTTACTTCTTACGGGGCCTATTGAAAAAACCCATTGTGATCTCCTTTTGAGGATCCCTGTTTTTAAAAATATCAATTACTTGGTTTTGCAATTAAAACATAAATTAACTGTGCTTTTCCCCATATTACATTTTCTGGAATAACATAAAGGTGAATAAAGTACTATTTGCATACGTTTATGAGACCCTTTATCATTTCTGAATGTTTGGAGCTTTAATTAGTTTGCTTTTTCTTCCCCTTGGCATGGACAGTTTTTCCTGTAGTTAAAATTTTTTACTTATTTTTTCTTGGCACGAGAAGCTTGAAGAATGCTGAAATCCATTTTCTCCCCATTCACCAAGTCATTTTTATCTTGCCAATCAAATTCAAGCTGAAATTTCACTCTCTGCCTGAAGCTTCAAGAGTGCATGAGACCACTTCATATAAAGATGCCCTTTTACCTTTTCCTTCACTACCCCAGGAGCCAAATATCTTAATCCTTTAGGTTTACAAAACATTGTTTGACTAGGATGATGCTTTGTTTATATTAAGGGGAAATACTTTGTCAATTAAGTACAGCAGGGAAAGGAAGGGTTGATTAGCACTGTAGAGATACATCGTGTTTTTTTCCACGTCTGCTCCCAAGTAGGTAGCATGACCAATTATATAAATAGTTATATTAAATGACTCACCCCACTGTAGATCTGTGATAGATGGAATGGAGAGAATTTGATCTGCACACTGGGCTAGACCCCACTCTCCTGACTGTGTTCTTTTCAAGGTAGAATAGCTGGTTACTATCAGTGGACATATACATATTCATGAGTTCCCCCAGACATGAATATTTTAATAATATTTTTATAAACCTGCATATGTGTGTTACTTATTCCCTCTCCTAACTTCTGGTTAAACTTCCTCAATATTAAGCTGAGAAGTTCCTTTGTTAGGGAGAACGGGAGCTGGAGACCCTTCCTCTCCCCCAGTGGTGAAGGATCGCCTTTTATCTCTTAAGACTATACTGCAGTCAGTTGTAAGCTAGGACCATGTTTAGTATTTTTTTGAGCATTAATCATCTGAAGATTCAGTGACTTCAGATGATTTTCTTGGTTCTAAGGATTTGATGTAGGCGGTTGAACTAAACTAAAATAAATAGCTTTTGCTAAAATCACCGTCATCATTGCAAAGACTTCAGAATTCCTCAAAGCTTTAGGGCTCAGAGCCTGCAGATCCCAAAGGATGACCTCAGAGGTAACTAGGGTTACTGAGAGATTTCCTAAATCATGGATAATCCAAAGATCTAGAGATACCTTGTGAGGCATCGCTGTTGTTTAAGAGACCTTTTAAAAATTATAAATGCAAGAACTACATAGGATACCTGTTTGACAGTGTTTTGTATATAGTAAATGCCTAATATTTATCTGCTGATTTCATTCTTCCTGGAAGCTTCCATGTGTTGATGTCTCATTGCTAGTGGGATGCAGGATCTTTTAGGAGAACACATTAACACAATCTGTATTTACAATCAGGACTCTGATAATCCAACTAGTTTCCTAGAGGCACACATTGTCCCCAAATGGTGTTCCTCTAACGGCAACTGCTGTTTCCATCCTCATTGTCATGATCAGCATCTTGAAGAGCGACACCATCGTTTCCCTTTAGTGAGTACTTTCTTTGCACCAGATTTTCTGCAAACATTATCTCCTTTAACTCTCAGCCGAAACTCTGGAGAGTATTCCTTGCCTCATTTCACAGATATAGCATGGAAGCCTAAGGAGTGTATTGTTACTTCCATTTACATATTCTAGACTGAGGCTCAGAGACACGATGATATTTAGTTAAATCACTCAGTGAAGTGCAGGTCCAGAATATAAATAACCCAGGGGTCCTTCTAACTTCAGTTCCTCCAACTCTGCACTATCACACACTTAACAAGAAGAGAATTTTTAAAATTACGTTTTGGTTTACATGCAATGCGATTCAATCTCTTTGATTACAGTTCTGTTGAGTTTTGACAAATGCATCGTGTCCTATAGCCACAACTGCAATCAGTGTAGTTCAGTTACTCACATGCACATGCGCGCGCATACACACACACACACACACAAATTCCATTGTGTTGTCTTTTTATAGTCAAACCCTCTTCTACCCCTAATCTTTGGCAACAACTGATATGTCTTCTGTCTCTATACCTTTTTCTTTTCCAGAATGGCATATAAGTAGAATCTACAATATGCATTTTTTGGGCTGGTTCTTTCACTAAGCACAATGAAGTTGAGATTCCTGCAGGTGGATTGCTTTGTGCATCTACGTGGAGGAAATGGATTGCATATTTACATGAATATATATGTGTGTGTATATGTATATATATAGTCCTTTGTTTATCCATTTAACAGTGCAGGATGGCCTCATTCCAGGACTGGTTGTCACCAGGCTACTGGCCAGGGAGCCTCAGTGCTCCTCATATGACATCTCCCACAGTAGCTTGGGCTCATGCATGTGGAGGTCTCAGTGTACCAAATAGATGGAATAGTGTCTGTGCCCTGGGGCTTCTTTTCTCTTGCTTGCATAAATCAGCATTTTTTTTCATCCTCTGCTGACATCTCATTTGCTGCTATTCTGTGAACCAAAGAAAGTCACTTGGCCAAGCCCCAGAGTTATGATGTGGAGAAATAGGCTCCACTTTTTGAAAGGACATGTGATAAAGTCACATCTCAAGTTTCATAAATCAGGCAACTTGCTTATTACTTGCTCCAAATCTCAGTTTACTCATGTGTAACGTCGTTGTAATAATACCCACCTCATAGGGTTGTTTTGAAAATAAAAATTATAAAAAATAGAAAGCTCCCCATAAAGCACTGTCACTGATAAATGGTAGCTGTGATTATCCCTGGAGTGTATGGAACGGTTGCTGTTAGGTAAAAAACCCACTAGGCTATAAAGGCCATGATCTCTCCCCAAAAAGGGATGCCGAGTTTCTGATCACATCAATACATGATTTTAAGTAAATTATTTATGTATGGTTTTAAATAAATTATAGGTATGAATAATGAAACAGATGAATGGATTTATAATATAATAACTTGTTTTTGGACCTAACATGGTCATGAGGGGAAGAAGTTAGAGTGTTACTGGAGTGTACAGCATTATTTGAATGACAGACATGGTAAAGCATCATGATATGGGGGGAGCCTGCTGGTCTTAGAAGACCAGTTTGAGCACCAGCTCTGCCATTTACTGAGTAACTTTGGGCAAATTAATCTTCCTTTAAGAAAATTGAAATCATATCAAGCATCTTTTCTGACCACAATGCCATATGACTAGAAATCAACAATAAGAAAAAAAACACAGCAAAAAACACAAACACATGAAGACTAAACAACCTTCCTAAGTCTCATTTCTCTCACCTATAAAATGTGACTTATAAAAACTCATGTAATTCACCTCGAGGAGAGTATTGTGAGGACCAAGTGAAACAGTGCGCTTGAAAACTCCAAATCAGTATGTAGGAAGGAGCAGAAGAAAGGCAATAAATCAGACGTCCCAGAGACATGATAACAGATTATACTTCTCTAAGATTTGGGCTGCACATGAAAGGTCACGCTGCTGATAGGAAAGTATTGTGTCTATTTATTGATCATCTTCTCAGATGATCACAAGTACCTATCCAGGCCAGGCAGGTAGCATAATTGAATTGAGTGTCACACAGCAGGACATGGTGAATTCTGAAGTAGATGAGGGAATTCTTGTTCCATCAAAAGCAGGCAATCATGTCCCAAACAGAGAGTGGATGAAATAGAAATATGCTCATGGTAGAGTTGCCATGCAGGCTGCCATTTTTGACTCAGAGTGAGTCTCTGTCAGCTTACTTCTGCAGCCTTTCTTAACCCTCCCATGTTCAGTAAGTGTCATGGTTCATCATACCCCAGTGTTGGTGCTTACATTTGGAAAGGACCTATTATTTTATGGAGGACACATATGAATAAATAGATCACATTTGCTCATCATCACCTTTGTTCCTCTTTACTATGACCCTGCCTCCAGTTTGGAGGAGAAAAATGCAAACACTTGCCTGTTATGATAATATTCTCCCAGTTTAGCATATGTTTTGGTGATGCTGTGGCATGTTTGGAAAGTCACCTAGCCATGTTCCTTTTCTGTAAAATGAAGGCATTGGGCTAGATTAAATCTGCAGTGATTTTCACTCTAAAATTCCACTATAGTAAGACTGGTAGTAATTACAATTTTAAGCATACTGTTTCGCCTGCTTCTCTGTCTTTCCTTGAGAAAGGAGAAGTGGTAATTCTGCTTATGGTTTCTTGTTGCCTAGGTAAATATCTGGCAACAAAGATTTCTCTTTTATATATATATAAATTTTAAAAAATTCCAAATGTTCTTCTGTCAGGCATGGTGCATTTAGCCTGGTTAAATTTTAACTCATATGCCTTACTATTTAATGACATTCTGGGGTATCAGAATAAATTATTACTTCTTATCATAGAATAGTAACTTTAAAAGATTTAATAAAAGATTTAATAATTTCCACAAAAGTTTGCTTTTAAATTGTTATAGAACTTAATTTACTAATGTGGAATTAAAATAACATGTAATATAAGCTTCTGTGAATTAATATTTACATTATAAAATGTTATTGTGAATGTTTTACATATTGAATCAAATGCCTTGGTTTTTACAAATGTATTTTAGGACCCCTGAAGTGGAATTTTTCATATTAATAATTTGTATTGACCATGGTTAACACATTAAAGCTGCTAGATTTCCTTATCTTTGTTCGTTTATGAATATAGACACCTCCAATTTAATACTTGAACAGTATATTTGGATTTATTTCATGATTTTGAAAAAAAAAATGTTAGTAATACTTCGTCATTGTCTGTTCAGGCCCAACAAAGTAATAGATGGCAACAGAAAAACTCAGGGTTTGAGGAAAATCTTCAAGCATAAGTGGACTAATTGCAGGTCACACCTAATTAGCTATTTTTATCAAATCCTGGCCATTATCTTGCACACCAAGTTCTACTTCAGGCACTTTACAGTCATTATCTAAATTAATTTTTTAAATTAGCCATCAAGGTTGCATTATGTTAATCTTAAAATAAAGACACCAGAGCTCAATGAATTTGCACAACTTGTCTCCAAATTGAAATTTAAGCCAGATCTGCATACTGTGCATTATTCTGAATGCTGTTGGTCTAGTCCTTCCGGTTGTAAGGAAATCTCTAGTTGACCAAAAACTCTCTGACCACAGGGAGCAGTTGGGTCATCAGCTTTGTTAATGGGCTGGCCTAGAGCCTTATACCTCCCACATAGAGACTTCGCTGGTAAAACTGGAAACAAGACTAGAGTGGGCCCTCCAGGTACAGTGCATGTAGCCTTAGCCTCAAGTGAGAAACCGTGCAGGGCAGGTACTCTACCTGAGTGAATTTCAGTCAGTGGGGGTGGAAGGTTGCTGCACGGCCACCCCCTCTCCCCCCAATCAGAACACAGTTTCATCTGCAGGAGAATGAGGTCCACAGTCTCAGGGCAGAGAGGAGTCCTGTGCTTTCAATGCCTTCCTTCCAGCCGGTGGAGAAACATGGCCCAGGAATGCAGGCTCTCACCTCTGGTGTTTGATACCTTCTGCTGTGTGAAAAAGAAACAGAGAAATGAAGGTAGAAATGCCCTTCCCAGCACTTCACTGAGGAAAAGAAGTCCTGGCAGAGATGACTTCCCTAGCAAGGCCAAGGGGGGGATGAGAAGAGGGAGACTCTGTCAGACCATCCCAGGCAGCCACGGCCATGCCATGCTGAGGGGTCTCTGGGCTGCCCTCTTTTTAGGTTATACCAATGTGGTATTAAGCCCTTTCCTGACATCTTAAAATAAACATGTTTGCATTCAAGGGAAACTCTGGGTAAATTTGTCTACTGTATCTGGATGTAGAAATATGTACAGGTGGATATTAAGGAAGAGGGATGCAAAGAAAGCAGAATAGCTGTTTATTAAATAGTTTCCTGATGTAGTTTAGTAGTCCAGGGGAATGCAATTAAGTGTCTGGGCCTCGTGAGTATCATTTGTTGCACAGTAGCAGAATGACTTATCTTAGGTAATGTTATTTTGCCTATTTTTTTTTCCTTTTTTTTTTGAGAATAATGGAATTCAGTTCAGTCTCAGGAGAGCCTGATTTGCTTTTATAGCCTTTGTGGGGCTACAGTAGTCCAGAAACAACATTTGCCTGTGCAGAGGGATGCATCTTTTCCTCTTGGAATGGTGGGAACTTTCCTGGGCTGCTCTGGGAAAATCGTCTCTCTATCCTTGCCTTAATGTTCAGAGACATGGCTTTATTATTATTTTTTTATTTTTTAGTCTTTCTAGAGCTGCACCTGTGGCATATGGAGGTTCCCAGGCTGGGGTCAAATTGGAGCTGTAGCTGCTGGCCTGCACCACAGCCATAGCAATGCCAGATCCAGGCTGCGTCTGCGATAGGCACCACAGCTCACAACAACACTGGATCCTTAACCCACTGAGCAAGGCCAGGGATCAAACCTGCGTCCTTATGGACGCTAGTCAGATTCATTTCTGCTGAGCCATGATGGGGACTCCCATCATGGTGGCTTTATTTAAAACAGAAGGGACTTAAATGATATGGCAGTAACTTGGTTGATGATAATCATGATCAAATTCAGGGTGTGGAATAAGGTCAAAATCAGGGGACAACAGCAAATTAAAAATGATGAGCATTAAGACTGTACCTAGAGTTGAACAGATGAAAGACAGGAAATAAAGAAAAGGGAAGTCAGCTTTTAATGTGCAGAAAGGTAATTTGGACACTGTGAAGGAAGAAGAGAAAAGATACACTGAAATGGAACCAAGTAGGAAAGTTAGGAAATCTTATGGATAAGAAGTGAAATGTATGTAACTATGACTTTAAAATAGGTTTTAGTGAAAATAAAACAATGATACAAATAAGAACAGGTGCTAATCTTTGAAATTTAATTTGCAGAATCAAATGAGAAATATGAATATAGAAACATTTTTAATGCCACATGTTGTTTCATGTAGTATGAAGATGAGTTTGTGTGTGTACACATGCGTGCACGTGTGTGTTTGAAAAATATTACATTCATTTGGGAAAAAATACATAGTGTCAAAAACATCACAAACATTTTCTCATGTTTCATGGAGGGAAATTATTATCTGACTCATTCTGGCCCAACTGAGGTTAATTTCTTTTTGACATATTAACCCCTGACTCTCTCTCTCTTAGTAACAATAGCCAGTACAAAAAATTCACTGGACAACTTGAGAAAGTTCTAATTAAAACCTTGAAAAATATTTGGTAGAAAAAAATCAGATTAATAAAATATTAGAGTTGTCAAATAGCTCAACATTCTAATAGTATAAGCCTCTGAGGAAATTTGTAGGACAAGTCTGTACTTTGGAAAAGAGTTACTACTGAACATTTTTACTCTGAATAGTAGTTAAGTTTATTGGCAATTACCTGGTTCCAGAGTAATTCAAAAATAAATAAACTTGTAACATAGAGAAATAAATTTATTGCACCATCATAAAGAGCATTTTGCTAACTACAACTTTTTAAAATTGTGTATAATTTCATGGGTCATTTTGCAGTCAAGTGAAGCCCACTTTAAAACTGGTTTTCAAGTTTAATGATAGAATTTAGATAAGTTTTACTGTTACAGTGGGAAGTTGAAATATTTAAATTGTTTTGAGCTACATAACTTCAAAAAATTGTCTTGCTTACTTGGCCCCTTCATTATGCAGAGAAAAGCACAAATGTATTATATTCATTGAACCATTAAATGGGAGTCCAGCAAACCATTAAAATTAATGGGTCATTCAGGAATAGGACAGATATAGCAGGAAAAAAATAAAACTTCTGTTGACTAGCTGTCAAAGTCTTGCATCCGTTTGGTAAGATGAACAGAGAAGTAACTATTTTATTGTCTTTCCAATTTCTTCATCATAATTCCTCTGGGTTGTTATTTAAAAGCTGCAGACTGGATTTAACTAAAAATATTCTAACTATATTCTTCAGAAATACTATAAATAAAATATGTAGGTTGGAGATAAGAAAACAATTTCATATTCAGCACAAAACAATTTCATATTCAGCACAATCAACTTCCTCAACTGTAACAGCAGCACTGATCTTCATGCTGACAATGTCCAAAGGTGTTGGTTTACTGGCAGAAAAGGTTAAGTAAAAAGTGAAGAGGGGTCATCAGAGTGCAAAACCCTATATTCTGTTTCAACAGAACCTGTGTCTGTAATTCACAGAAAATGTAAATTAAGCATTATTAGCTAGGAAGTGACACCAGAGTAACACACACTCATTATTTTCCTGAAGGAACCAAAGTGCGTTCTTTTGTAACATCAGGTGATACTCCATCATTGGTGTTTGAAGACGTTCTTACCTCATTTGGAATGCTTTCAATATGGTGTCATTTGGTCTTAAAATACTTTCGGAGTAAGAAGATATCCTTGTAAGTTGTTATTTTGGTTTGTTTGTTTGTTTTTTGTCTTTTTGCCATTTCTTGGGCCGCTCCTGCGGCATATGGAGGTTCCCAGGCTAAGGGTCTAATCAGAGCTGCAGCCACCAGCCCACGCCAGAGCCACAGCAATGCAAGATCCAAGCCGCGTCTGCAACCTACACCAAAGCTCATGGCAACGCTGGATCGTCAACCCACTGAGCAAGGGCAGGGACCGAACCCGCAACCTCATGGTTCCTAGTCGGATTCGTTAACCACTGCACCACGATGGGAACTCCTATCCTTATAAGTTTAATGTTACTAGTTTTGGTAACTATCTTTCCATATTTTAATAATGGTAAGGAATTAAATGTTTCAAATTTTAGTGGTGTCATAGAGGCTTGTAAAAAAAAGATGTTATAAAAGTTACTAAATATGGGAGACTGTAAAACCATTAATAATTACCTCCCTGAGGCATACATGCTGCAGTCACAACTAGACAATAAAAACGAAAACAAGGCCTTGGCGTATGTGGGAGGCACACACATGCAAATTACATGTGTGCACACACTGCCTAACAACATAATGGAGCAGAATAGTCTTTAAATGCTTACAATTTTTATAGTGCAATGAATAACCACTAAAAGTATAGACATGCTAAGGAATACTACTCCAGAAGTGTGGAAAAATATCCACAAAATATATTGGTAATACGCTACTAAAGTTGCCAAAATTAATTCCTTGTTTACCATGGATAAAATGATGCTTTTCCCAGATCTTATAAAAATCATAGATGAGCATGTAATAGGGCAGGGGTAGAGAGTTCCCACTGTGGTGCAGTGGAAACGAATCTGACTAGTATCCATGAGGATGCGGGTTCAATCCCTGGTCTTGCTCAGTGGGTCAGGGATCCAGTATTGCCGTGAGCTGTGGTGTAGGTCGCAGACTTGGCTGGGATCCCACATTGCTGTGGCTCTGGTGTAGGCCAGCAGCAACAGCTCCGATCAGACCCCTAGCTTGGGAACCTCCATATGCTGCAGGTGCAGCCCTAGAAAAGACAAAAAGACAGAAAAAAAAAAAAAAGACTGGCAAATTCAATACTTTTCAATCAATTCAGGCTTTAAATTCAATCGGTTCTGGGTTCTCATCCCCGTACTTCTTGCCCCACACTCCCACTTCGCCCTCCGTCTCAATCCCAGTGTAGCGTTGGGAGCCTTGGAGCCGGGGTTCATGGCTATTGGAAGGAGGGTCATGTGGTCTGTGGTCTTCCTCCAGCCTCTCCTGACATTCAGAATGGCAGCTTGGAGTTGCTGAGCTTTGCAGATCTATCCCCATCTTTATCGCCTCCACTGCTGGAGACTGCTCACACACCTCTCGGAGTCACAGGCACTTCTGCCGGAAGTTCTAAAGATTGTGCTAGGTCCTTTCTGTTTGGGCATGTCAGGCCATCTTCTGACTGATGCTTTGCTATCCTCCTTCTGGAGTCTTTCTTTGGAAGTTTACTATTTTAGTCTTCACCCAGAAATCCAACAGAGTTCTCACCACTGATCAGTCACACGGGGCTTCCATCATTCTCATACCCACCACGCACTGGGAATTTCCCTGGAGGGGTGGTAAGAGATGCCGTCTTAGAAATCTCTGCTATCAGCTAAATCTCTCGTCTGCCTCCTTGTATCAGTTAGCTATTGTGTAAAAAACCCACTCCGAATTAGTGGTTTAAAACAACCATTTATTTGCCCATCACTAAGCAATCTGGGCTGGTTTTATCATGGTCTTTCCTGAGGTCATTTAAGTGACTGTTGGTCACTGGGGGCCCTGAGTCAGGCTGACTGACCCAAGAAAATTTTATTCACTTCTCTCTGCCTCAGCTGTGATGGTTGGAAGAGCTGAGGCCCGGCTAGACCTCTCTCCCACACAGACTCCCCATCAATGTGGCCACATGCTTACGTGACCGCTCAGGTATCCCAAAGAGTGAAAATGGATGCTCCTGGCCTTACTTAGCACCTGAAGCAATCCATTGGTCCAAGCAAGCCAAAACCAGCCCAGGTTCAGGGGAAGGGAAAATAGATCTGCCTCTGGATGTGAGGGGGTGGGGGATGATCTTACAGGGAGGGTAAAACTGGCACAGACTGTCTACCCCACGACTGGCAGAACTTCCTCTCCCCTGAGCAGGAAAAGAGGCTCTTCTGTCAACATGAATTCTCACCTCCTCTAAGTCCTTCGTGTTTCTAATACTTTGGAGATTCAGAAAAGCCTCATTATTACAATTTCATGCATTAGCTCTGAATTTTGTTTGCCATGGGTCTTGAGGCTTATTTTAGGTCAAAGTTAACATTTGACTGCAGTTGTATTTTCTCTTTCTCTGAGGAACTATCTCTCAGCTTCAGGGTCTATGAGAACAGGAGGGAGCAAATTCTATAAACCAATTTAAAAAAGTATCTGCTTATATTTAAAAATGCTTCTCCACTTACATATTTTTGGTTAGTTTCTGTATGATATGGCACATCTATCATTTTCCTGTTCTTGGTAAAATCTTTTTAAAGACCTATTCATTGAAACATTGCTAGAATTGCACTTGTTGACTACAAGAGTCACCACTGAAACCTCAGGTTATAAGAGAAGCCAAGTGGTTAGAAAAGATTGCTCTTTCGTGCCAGGAGTGGATCTCTGGTTACCAGCAGGCCCACTCAGATTGGGGGCCCTTCCCACCTTCACTGTGGTACCTACTGTGGGCTTCATTTTGGATGACAAGCATGAGGAAGGCCGGGGCAAGTAGGTCATGAATGTGAGTGAAGTCACAGCAACTCTAAGTATGTGCCACTCTCCACATTTAGAGCTCAAGTATATGAGCAGCCAGCATGTACACTTCCCCACAGAATCCCAAGTGTTACTCTCTGCTGCCTCCTTTCTTTGTCGTGGAGGGGAATGATGGAACTAAATCTGAGTGGAACAAAGCACTGATCGTGTGAAGTGTACAGGTAGAGGAGATGCTCCATTATTGAAAAGCATAAGGCACAATGGGGCGTTATTTTGTGGCACAGCAAGTTGAGAATCCAGTGTTGTCAGTGCAAAGGCTTGGGTTGCTGCTGTGGCGCAAGTTCAATCCCTGGCCCAGGAACTTCCACATGCCAGTGGCATGGCCAAAAAAAAAAAAAAAGACTCAATGCAGCAAGTTTGCGCTCTCCACTGTAGTAGCCACAAGCCCCAAGTGGCCATTGAGCACTTGAATTTTGACTAATTTGACTAAGGGACTGAATTTTTAAATTTAGTTGGTCTAAATTACCTTAAATTAAAATTTCAAAGCCATCAGCATAAAATATTTTCCATTAAACACGATCTTTTACCATTTTGGTAGGACTCTTTCACTTTAATGAGTGAAAATTTAATGTCCAACTTGCCATAAAATACGTGTTAGATTCCAAAGACAACGACTTGGTGTGAAAAAGAATGGAAACTAGCTCATTCACGATTTCTGTGTTGATTACATGTTGAATTGATTAATATGTTAGATATATTGAGTTAAATAGATATATTAATAAAATTAATTTCACCTGTTTCGTTTGACTTTTTAAATATTCCTCTGTGGAAACTTAAAATTATGTGTGTGGCCCACATTATATTTCTGTTGAACGGCACGGGAGTAGACTGAAAGTTAAAACTTCAACATCAGGAGTTTCTATCGTGGCTCAGTGGTTAACGAATCCGAGTAGGAACCATGAGGCTGCAAGTTTGATCCCTGGCCTTGCTCAGTGGGTTAAGGATCCAGCGTTGCCCTGAGCTGTGGTGTAGGTTGCAGATGCGGCTCGGGATCTGGCGTTGATGTGGCTGTGGTGTAGGCTGGCGGCTACAGCTCCAATTAGACCCCTAGCCTGGGAATCTCCATGTGCCATGGGAGCGGCCCTAGAAAAGGCAAAAGACAAAAAACAAACAAACAAACAAAAAAAATTAAAAAAAAATAAAATAAAACTTCAACATCACTTATTTGTCCTGGATATAAACTAGTCTTTAAAAAATAGAAATCCCACCTTTTGTTTTATTCTCTCAAGGGTGTACATTATATCTTGATTTATGGTATTAGCAACAGTCTATACTGAGAAGCGACTTCACACTAAGTTCTCCCTGTTTAGCAATACTTAACTCTCAGTTGTTCTGCAAGACGCTAAACCAAATTAGTCTACACTTTACTCCCAGAACAGGCCCTTCATTTATTTTGCCCCTCTGACTTTCCTTGTGTTCATTGCCTCAGGAAAAGGTCCCCATCCACCACCTCAAAGAACCTTCTTAATGTGACTTTGTTTCCGGGGCATCAGGTTAGAGTGATTTCCTTCGGTATTTTTCTACCCTGAGCGCTCATGATGCTTAACCTCAGTTTATCGTGCAGGGAGAGAGGGTGCAGCCCTGAACCAGTGATCATATATACACAGTTTTGAGCAATCGGATGGAATGCACAACACAGGTTTGCTAAGTGTTATTTTGAGTATTGGGGTAGTCAGGCTATTATTTGAGGAGTTCTGGAGGAATCATCGGCAGACTCCCAGCCCAGGAATGGCATTTCTGTGATCGGTGGTGGTGCTCTCCCCCATCTTTAAGATTTGAGAGTGTTATGGGGATGCCATTACTCTTGCTACTCTGAAGATACTGATCCTTTCTCTCATCTTGACATTTCATTAGAGTAGAAAATAAAGTTTAGCCTCTCATCTGTGCCTTTGATTGCCTGTTTCCTTATTAAAAAAAAAAAACCCAAAGCTTCTCTAATCCACATTTTGTTGCTTTCTTTTGTTGTTTTACTGTGTGACGATATGGTGGTATGCAAGTGATTTTGTTTAAATTAGAGCTTTTCTCTCTTGAAGTATGCACTTCTTTTTCTTCAGAAGCACAAACAACTCTGCAGGCAATAACTCATTTAGCTCTTCAAATTCGGTGGAGGGTTGTAGGTGATAAGTAGTATATCCAATTTACAGGGAGCACAATTGAAATAGAATGATGGGGCGAACTGCTCTGAGTCGCAGAGCACAGCTGTAATGGAACTCAGGGTGGAACCAGGGTCTCCTGACTCCCAATTAGTTCTCTGTGCCCTAGATCACAGAACCTGCCCCCTCAGTCCTTGGAAAATAGATGATAAATTTTATATAAAGCTAACTTTCAGTTACCTAGGGTTTAACACGGAATCTACAGATCCTGGTTTACAGCACATTCTTGGTTGCTAGGTCGTTATGGGATGTCTGCCAGCATCCTTCAGCTAAGCTATCCCTTGCTGCTGTGGCAAAGGCAGGAAGAACTGCAAACAGGAAGACAGCAATGGAAGCAAAAGGATCTTGTGTATGGGGAACACACAACCTAGAAAGTTTGGGGAAACAGAATAGTAGTTGGCAGAGTGGATGGTGAGGGGTAGACTGCCCTCCCTTTGTGCAGAAGGATGGAAATTGAAACAATGATCCAGCTTTATTTCATTTTCCAAACCTGGAGATTATATAAGTATACTTAATAAGGACAAATCTAAACCGCAGCACCAATAGAAGCAAGCAACGTTTGAAGCTAGAACTTTCACAGTTCTTCAAAGTCATGCCCTTCCAAACCACAGGCAGATTTCATACAAGCTGTTGAATCTCTGGTATCAATAGAATGACAGCACAAAGTCGAAAGATAGCAATTTAAAGATTTCCAGACAGGAATGGTGGCAATTCCAGCACATGTATCACAAAGTTCAGGAGAAAGTTTATTTCAAATTCTTTAGTTTTTTATAAGTAGTAATTTGGCTCTGGCATGGTGGAGAAATGAGCCGAAGCAAGTTCACTATTAGCGGAAAAAATCTGTCACTATGCTGTTTCATTTATTATCTTTGTTTTGATTTCTCGGCCATTTCTAATGTATCTTCTTGAAGGTCAGAGTGGGTTGTGCTGTGGAAGAAATTATGGTCACAGTGTACATGGGATAAAGCTACTCAACTTTGTTTTTTGTTCCTACTGCTTGGAGGTGCTTATTTTTTCAGGAGCTCCCATTATGGCTCAGCAGTTAACGAATCTGAATAGCATCCATGAGGACACAGGTTCGATCCCTGGCCTTGCTCAGTGGGTAAAGGATCTGGCATTGCCAAGAGCTGTGGTATAGTTTGCAGATGTGGCTTGGATCCTGCGTTGCTGTGGCTGTGGTGTAGGCTGGCGGCTACAGCTTCAATTTGACCCCTAGCCTAGGAACCTCCACATGCCATGGGTGCAGCCCTAAAAAGCCAAAAATATATATATATTTTTCAGAAGATAAGATGGACTTATTACATGAAATGCATATTTATATATGAGTTTTATTTCGTCTGGTGTAATTGTGTAAAAAAAGGGAGAATGGAGAGTATGGTAATTCTGACAGAAAATATAAATAACTTATGTTATCTCTGATAGGGGCCTCCCATAAGGTCCTGGATGACTAGGAAGGTGTATCTCATTCAGTCCTTTATTCCAGCACCTAGAACAGTGCTTCTTGCTTAGTAAGCTCTCTGACAGTGTCTAAATGAATGATTGTCCATAAAATTCAGATTTCAGTGACTTGCAGAATGGAAGTGAAGATATGGAAGAAGTAAGCATAGAAATATCACTTAAGATTTTTCAACTACAGAGGAAATACGACCTGTCTCATAGATGTGAGAGGCTTTTTTTGAGCACTATTAAAAATTGAGGAGTTCTGGGGAGTTCCCGTCGTGGCTCAGTGGTTAACGAATCTGACTAGGAACCATGAGGTGTTGCTGGTTCGATTCCTGGCCTCGCTCAGTGGGTTAAGGATCCAACATTGCTGTGAGCTGTGGTGTAGTTTGCAGATGCGGCTCGGATCCCGCGTTGCTGTGGCTGTGGTGTAGGCCAGTGGCTCCAACTCTGATTCATCCCCTAGCCTGGGAACCTCCATATGCCGTGGGAGTGGCCCAATAAAATGGGAAAAAGAAAAAAAAAAGATTGAGTTCCGTGTTGGTCTAGTGGTTAAGGATCTGGCATTGTGACCGTAGTGGCTCCGGTTGCCACTGTGGCACACATTTGATCCCTGGCCCCAGAACTTCTCTATGCTGTGAATGCAGCCGAAACAAAATAAAAATCAGAGAAAAAGATTTAATATGGTGGAGCCAATGGATGATAGAGAAGAGAGAGGGATAATAAGTAAGAGGAGGGTTCTGAGCATCTAGGAGGGGATGGACCCCAGCAGAAGTGCAGAGCCCATCTCAGATGTTCAAGGCTTCCTCTGCTCATTCAAGAGTGAGGGGATAAGGTGAGATCATAAGGAAGGCTGGCCAGTTGGGAGAGTCCTGTATTGTGGATGCTACATTTTCTGAAAATTGGCTTTTCTATAGAAAAGACTGGAAGTATTAGCAGTAGATACGGAGAAAGTGTGAACAAGAGGCATGCAATAGGGGAGCCAGAGAAAAATGGGGTCCCTGTAAAAAGATACTACAGGGCTCCATAGTGGCACAGTCAGCAGAGCTGTGGAATCTTCTGCAGCCACTGCAGTAGGGGGGCCGAGGTGGAGAATGAGGTCCAGAGATCGGTCTAGAGGTGGTCCCTGGAAATAGCACATCAACCAAGCAATTCCACAGGCACTGAAATTACCCCGATGGTGATGGCACCACTTGGGTGGAGTGGAAGACAGGGACTAGTACTAAAGTCTACAGTGACTGAGGGAAGAGAAGGGACTTTAGATCATGGGAGAAGGAGGGTGCTATAGCTGTATGGCATAAATTGCACACAGACCCAAACAAGTTAACTATTCAGACAAGATCAGATCATAAATCAATAAAACCAATGACTAAACTAACAGCTTTCAGAAACCTAGCTTTGTATTTTCTTGATTGTAAATATTTGTCTTTTTAGTCTCTTTCTCCCTGTATAAGGCCAAGTATATGAGGAAAAAATAACACAGGAATATTTCTAAGTGTGTAAGAGTTTGTTCATAAATTAGAGAGTGGCTCGAAGCTATAGTAATTTGCCCGAATCCCAAATAAAGATGTTGAAAAGTTTAGATTGATTAATGTAAGCACCAAAGACATTTCTGTTTATGTTCCATTTATACAAATACATAATTTCACACGTGTATCCCGAATATTTTAGCAGAATCCACATTTTATTGTTTATCTAAAGCTCTTTGTGAGGTGCAATAACAAATCTTAATATTAGAAGTTATTTTTGTTATTCTTTTTAATAACCCTGTAATATTTGAAAATATAGCTTTGCCTTGATTATTTCTTTTTCTCTTATTTAGGGAAATAATATTTCTTTTTCTCTTATTTAGGGAAGTAAAGAAGAAAAAATTGTAGATATTTCTTGTATTTCCAAGTGTGATTTAATTAATTTTTATAGCTACTAAAGCAGAAATAGAATGACTGCTATGCATAAAATAGATAACAAACAAGCACCTACTGTATAGCACAGGGAAATATATTAAATATTCTATAATAACCTATAGAAGAGGTTATTATAGAGTAGAATAGAGAAAAGAATCTGAGAATGGATATATATTTGTATAACTGATTCACTTTGCTATACACCTGAAACTAACACAACATTATGTCAACTATATTCCAATGACATTAAAAAAAAAGGATGATTACTTCAAGTTTACAAATATTCTAGGTCAGTATATTCAATAAAAGTTTTATAGGAGTCTCAGAAATTCTTACATTCCAGTGAACTCAAGTTCTGGAATCCTCAGAGAATCATATTTACATTTCTGCATAGCTAATTTTGATAATGTGAAAATACTTTGCATTGATAAGGGCTTTTATTAATGCAAAACAGACTTCTGCCCTAGTTTTACACAGCTTTAATATTAATAACAATATGCCTGAGATTTTGACACATTTCAATGTCAATAAAATGGTGGGAGGAACAAACTGTGAGTAAATTATTCACATACAAACAAGAACGTTCTTATTTTTCAAAAACTGGTCATTGGAGAATCACAGGTATAGGTGAGATAAAAACAGACTGAATAAGATACAACTGCGAAAGGAAAAGGACATAATTTAACTCTGTAAGTATTACGTATTGCTAAAGTGTATGTGAGCATCATTAATATGGAATCAGTTAGCGATGTTAAATTTCATAGACATTTAAATAAATCAATTACAGATAGTAAAGTCTAAGAGCGAAATATCTGTTTTATCCTATTCTATTCAGTAAATATTTAATCAGTGCCTACTTTGTGCCAGGCACAAAGAGCTGCAAAGGGCTGGTGATACAAACAAAAGCAGCCCTAACTGATGGCTACAAATGGGTGACTTCTATTCTGCAACATATATACACATTGTATTTCAATAAATTGGGTTTACAAAACTGAATATGAAGAAAAGCAGATTACGTCATTAATATACTTCTAAAGATGGGTAAACATGATTACAAACACGTTCTGCAAGATGTGATCAATTGTTTTCAGTCTCAAATCTTAGTTTTGATTTTATTTTGAAATAATTATAATCTCCCTACTCAATATGCCTTTGCCCACAGTACCTTGTACAAAGTAAGATTTCTGTGAGTATTTTTATTTCATTATTATTTTTTGTAGGGCTGCACCTGCTCCATATGGAAGTTCCCAGGCCAGGGATCCACTGAGCGAAGTGAGGATTGAACCTGCATCCTCATGGATACTAGTCGGGTTTGTTACCACTGAGCCACAACAGGAACACCTCTGTGCGTATTTTTGAAAGAATCAGGAAAAAAGGTGAAGAATGGATAAACGTTGTGTATTTCTGTTCCGAAATGTTTATCTCAGAGAAATGTTTCATGAAAAAAAAAAAGACAAAGTAAAAATATCTAAAGTATTCAAGAATAAAATGTAACTACTGAAAACTGTGGCAGGAAGGAACAAGTTGTCTGACAGAATCACATCCCTATTCTTTTTTTTTTTTTTTTTTTTTGTCTTTTGTTGTTGTTGTTGTTGTTGCTATTTCTTGGGCCGCTCCCGCGGCATATGGAGGTTCCCAGGCTAGGGGTTGAATCGGACTGTAGCCACCGGCCTACGCCAGAGCCACAGCAACGCGGGAATCCGAGCCGCGTCTGCAACCTACACCACCGCTCACGGCAACGCCGGATCGTTAACCCACTGAGCAAGAGCAGGGACCGAACCCGCAACCTCATGGTTCCTAGTCGGATTCGTTAACCACTGTGCCACGACGGGAACTCCACATCCCTATTCTTTTTTGGAAATACAGGTTAGCATGTCTGAATTATATTCCACCTCCACAAGAGGGGAAAAATTATAGTTAGTCCATTCTGTAGAGGCAAAATATAAAAACTGGGACTAATTCATAACTTAAATAGTCCTACTAGCAAAACAACAACAACAACAAAAAAGGGGGGGCTTTTGAGCTGTGTGAAAAGTTAAAAAAAGGTATGTAAAGGAAGATTTCCTTTGGACTCGCCATTCATCTCTGACTAGCACTGAGTCATTACATCATTCATTCAGGGGAATGATAAATTGTGAGTCTTAAACATGCAATTATGCGCACGTGTAAAAGCTCCCCTCCCCCTATTCACTGCTAAACTTCCCTACCCTTAACCATTTGTAGCATTCATCAAGGCCAGCAAAGGAGAGAATATGCTAGGATGAAAGTCAGTCTTCTGTGCCTTAACTGCAGAATTGATATTCCATCACTTTTGCCTTCTTCTGTTGGTTAGAAGCCAATAGCTACGCTAGCCTACAGTCAAGGAGAGGAGATTACACAAAGATGCAAATACCAGGAGACTGGGATCTTTGGGGACCATCTTTGAGTCTGACGGTCACAGTTAATCATTTTTGTTTGGTCAAAGAAATATAAGAGTCTTCCAACCTCTTTTATTCTTTCCTGAAGCTATTCTCGAAGCTTATATTTGCTTTCTTGGTTTATCGCACATGGTATATATGTCTTCCTTGGCCTCAGGTATATGTCAGTCAATTTTATTTCTATGGCCTACTGATTTTTCCCACCCCAGGTCCATGACCTCATGGCTGCTCCTAGGCCACATTGGTATATTCCCACATGGCTCTAAAGTAATAACATAGGTCAGATCACTAATAAATAGTTGGTTAAAACATGCTAAAAAATAACATATTTCACTCTCATTACAATTCTTTCATCTATTCCTCTAAATCCTGGAGCACCCAGGTTACTTTCCATATATCTTAGTCATCTCTGTCTCAGTGCATTTCTCTGGTGCTCTTCTCAGCTGTAACCTCTGTCCTTTCTTCCTACCTTAATCTTGCTCATATTTTAAGTTTAAATTCAACTGTTCTTGATGAGGCTTTCTCCCTTTCTAAGCTTACTAATTTCTCCTTTTTAACTAACGAAGTATCAATAATTTACACTGTACCAGTTATCACTTGATTGTAAATTATTTTGAACCATTGTCCAATTGTTTGAAATTTATGAGTCTCCTTTCTCCAATAAGTTCTTCTATCAATATTTCTCACTACAGTATAACCAAGGATAATTTGTCTTAGTCACCACAAATGTTTAATGAAATATTGTTCCACCGTCTTTCTTAGGGAAGTCAGGCTTGTGTTTAGTCTCTCTCCTCAATACCTAACACATGGCTGAGTACATATAATATATTCAGTAAATGCTTGTTGACTTGGTATGGGAAACTAGTAAATGTTTAAGGTGTGTAAAAAATTTCATTAAGTATATTTTCAACGTCTTAAAATGATAAAGGGTACACCTCACTAGAATAAGTGTCTGTGTTGTAGTGTATGAACTGTGTGTGAGCTCTTCAGAGAGATTCTATGTAAATTTAAGAAATAAATAGAATTTGTATGATGTCCCAGATTTGTTTTCAAAACGCAGGAAAATACTTGGCTATTGTAAATACACTGCACTGAACATAGGGGTGCATGTATCTTTTAAAGTTTTTACTTTCTTTAGATAAATAACCAGGAGTAGAATTGCTGAATGATATGGTAGTTCTATTTTTAATTTTTTAAGGAACTTCCATTCTGTTTCCCATAGTGGCTGCATCAACTTAGATGCCCACCAACAGTGTACAAGGGTTCCCTTTTCTCCACATCCTCAACAACATTTATTATTGTCGTTTTGATGATAGTCATTCTGATAGGTGTGAGGTGATATCTCATTGTGGTTTTGATTTGTATTTCCTTGATGATTAGTGATGTTGAGCATCTTATGTGTTTGTTGACCATCTATATCTCTTCTTTGGAAAAATGCCTATTTATGTATTCTGCCCATTTTTAAAATTGGATTGTTTGGGTTTTTTGATACTGTTATACATTCTTTACATCTTTAAGTATTAACTGCTTATCAGACATATTATTTGCAAATATCTTCTCTGATTCAGTAGGTTGCCTTTTTGTTTTGTTCATGGTTTCCTTCACTGTGCAGAGGCTTTTCAGTTTGATATGGTCTTATTTGTTTATTTTTACTTTTGTTCCTCTTGTCTGAAGAGTCAGACCCACAAAATATTTCTAAAATTGATTTCATAGAGGGTAATGTCTACATTTCTTCTAGGAGTTTTAGGTTTCAGGTCTTACATTAAATCTTTAACCCTTTTTGAGTTTATTTTTGTACATGGTTTGAGAATATTGTCTATTTTCGTTTTTATGCATGTAGCTGTGCAGTTTTTCTAACACCGCTTAATAAAGAAACTGTCTTTTCCTCCTTGGATATTTTTGCCTCCTTTGTAATAGATTAATTGACTATGTGTTGGGTTTACTTCTGGGCTCTCTATTCTGTTTCTTTGATTAATATTTCTGTTTTAATGTAAGTATCATACTGTTTTGATCACTGTAGCTTTGTAGTATAGCTTTAAATCAGGGCGCATGATACCTCCAACTTTATTCTTCCTTCTCAAAATTACTTTGGATATTCAGGGTCATTTGTTCTTCCATACAAGTTTTGGTATTATTTCTTCTCTATGAAATATGGCATTGATGTTTTGATAAGGATTTCATTGAATCATTCCTTCTGTAGATTGCTATGTGCAATATGGACATTTTAACAATATTAATTCTTTCAATCCATGAACATTTTCCATTTATCTGTTCTTCTCACTTATAACTCTGTTTTTATCTGCAGAAGTTTTTTTTTCATGGGGAGGGGAATCTTTGTCTTTTCAAAATACCAAGAAAAGAAACATTTAACTTGCAACACCCATGGCAGATGGAAGTTCCCAGGTGAGGGGTCGAATCAGAATCTCAAGCAACATGGGATCCAAGCTGTGTCTGCAACCTACACCACAGCTCTCATGACAGTGACAGATCCCTGACTCACTGAGTGAGGCCAGGGATCAAACCAGCATCCTCATGGATATTAGTCAGATTCATTTCCACTGTGCCACAGTGGGAACTCCCGTCAGTCAGTTGTCTTGATGACATTCTATCTTTTCCTCTAAAAAAGCTCAATCTCTTATTCCTGTTACATGCCTTAAAATATTGGCCAGAATTTCCAAAAAAAAAAAAAAAGGTGGTAAATTATTATGACAATAGTCATCCTCCAAATTGTGTTCTTAGTTTTAGTGAGTCTCCCTCTAATATTTCACAGATTCCTGGATGTCATTCTCAGAGTTCTGCTGCAGTGGGTATGGTGTATGTATAAAACTGATGAAAAGGAATCAGATAATGTAGAAGTGAAAAATCTATTGGATTGATGAAAAACAAAATTATAAACCTTGATAGTTGTCAAAATAATTGCATTTTGACAATTCAAAGGCAAGAAAAATGAGAAGTTTTAATAAGCTCCTTTAAAGATTGAAGGTGTATTTAGCATTTGGTATTTGAATTTACAAGGTGGCTGTGTACCAGTTTCATGGAAATTGATGAGCAATTAGTTCCATTCAAAGGACATTGTGCATTTTGTATGCAATTTATAATCTTCAAAACCAGGAGAATATGATATGAAAAAACTTTTTCCCCCCAGTGGAAAAAAAGAGGGTTTTTTTTTGTTTAAATTAGTATATGTTTTGATAAAGTTGATTCAAATGATCTTTTTATTCTTACTCTAAAAATTATTCACACAAAAGTTTTAAATGTAAAAAAATTAAAATGCCCATTGCTGTCTTTCCTCATTATACTGAATGAAGTTTTGAAGTATTTCCATCATTTAGCTATGAGCTTGAGTGTGTCCATCTCTCAGTCTTAGATGCATGAGTGTTTTTCATATAGAGCCTAAGTGTGTATATGGTGGGTAGAGTAGGAGGAGACCCTAACTCCCGTGGGTTTGCTCTTTGGGAAAGTAGCCTATTTGGAGAAGAACACATACTACCTGCCTGGGGTGGAGTTTATTTGTTCTTGCACTTGGGGGAAACTGAGAGGCAGATTGATTGAATAATGTAAAGTTATAATGTCATGTAGTAGGTATGTGGGGAACTGAGATTCAAATTCAAGCTACTAGAACTCTGACTCTTCACTGCCACACTGAGTGGTGCAGAAAAGGGTCATGATGGATAGGAATCTGCATTAAGGTCTGTTATTATAGCCATGATTTTACAGGTATTGCTATTTGGCTTGTCAGAAATATGATGAGGTTCTTGGCCCCATTTTACAGATAAAATTTAGATAATAAAGATAATAAAGAACTAGAGAAAACTAAAATATGTAAGGTATTCTGTTTTAGGGCAAAATGTCATATGGTTAAGTTATATATTTTGTTTACTCTGAATGTTGAATGAAATACATCATTAAATATTTAAAGAAATAAGTTTTTCTCTAAAACTGAGAATTCTTTCTCAAGTCTGTGCTGTCTTTCCTAGAAGAATAGTGTGGTTTGAATGAACAGTACCTTAATCAATTTTTAAGATTATGAGTCTTTCCCTTGGTATGACCATGGAACACGGTGACAAAATTAGAATGTGAAAAGTATTCTGAATGCAAGATCAAACATATATAGGACCCCAGTAACCCTAGTAACCATGTTCTCTAGCTTTTGTTTGTTTTCTTCTTCTCCTCCTTTGAATAGAAAGCACATCCTCCATATTTTCCAAGTGAAGTTTGAGGGCTAAGACAGAGGATTCCCTACTCAAAGATCACGTTAATAAAACCTTTCAAGGTGGTTTTGTTTCGGGAGCAAAACCTCGCGGCTTCATACAAGTACAAGCCACATGTGGCTATTGAACACTTTAAATGTGGCTGGTCTGAAGTAAGAGGAACTGTAGGTATCAAATTCAGACCTAACTACAAACACTTAGCCTGGAAAAAGAATATTAACTATTTCTTAAAATTTTGATACTTTTTCCATGCATTAAAAAAATTTTTATTGGAGTATAGTTGACTTACAATGTTGTATTAGTTTCAGGTGTGCAGCAAAGTGAATCAGTTATATGTATACATATATCCATTCCTTTTCAGGTTATTTTCCCCTGTAGGTTATTAGACAGTACTGCGTAGATTTCCCTGTTCTATGCAGTAGGTCCTTGTTACTTACCTATTTTATATATAGTAGTTGTATATGTTAATCCCAACCTCCTGATTTATCCCTCCCTCACCGTTTCCCCTTTGATAACCATCAGTTTGTTTTTGAAATCTTTGAGTCTGTTTCTATTTTGTGAATAAGGACTACAGAATTGGTTTGGAGATGGGAAGAGAGAAAGAATCCTGGAAGGGATGAAGGGATAATTTAGTAGGGCTCTTGTGGACCCTGACAAGACGGGCAGGCAGTCTTGGGCACAAACTGAGTACACATGGTGTGAGCCTGATTGACTGAGAAGTGGCACAGAAATAAAATTTAGGAGAAAGTGTGTGTTAGAAAGATGACACACTCTTAGCACGTAACAAACATGTTTATGGCTTTATATTTTATATAAATGTTCCTTGGAAAGCATTCTTCCTTTCATTAGGTGAGTTTTTTAATGTCGTATTCAAAGAAAATCTGAGTCAAAGAGGGATTCCTAGTTGGGTTACTTTAATGCAACTCATCAATCAGGCTGTATTCTTTGAAAGTAGACTTTCTGAAAACACGAAAACTAATTCTTTTAAATGTTCTTAATAAGGAATGTAAAGAATGAAGGTGCAGCTCATAGTTTTTTCACTTTTATCTCCTCTCTTTAAGTTAAATGTAGCCTATATTCAAAATAAACATATCAATAGCATTTCATTTCTGTCAACCATATTGTTATTTGTCCCGAGCTCTGACCGAACTGATTTATGCTAAATTGACTAAGATATGTGACCAAAAATAAACCAGTGTTGTACTTGAATTGTGAATTCGGAGAGGTGAATAGTGGGGAAACGATCATAATTTCAGGTAAAAGGTTCTTTTAACAAATAGATTGAACTTTCACAGAATGAAACAAATAACGTCTTTGTGTTTGTTCTTACCCAAGGCTTGTATCTGCAAAGCATTATTGCTGTAGCAATTGATTTTCTTGTATTCTAAAATAACAAAGGATTTTTTTTAATGTTTTCAGGTAGCCTAAAAAAAAAGGTGATTTATTTTCTGCTAAGTCTTGTTAGCAATCGATGGTAACAAGGACTGTAAAAGTGCCTTAGAGAATGCTTAATTATCTGCTTGAGATACTCTAAGAACAACCAAAAGGAAGGCATATAAAAAAGGAAAAAGTTAATTAACTTGCTCTAAGAACTATATCCACCCAATTAAAGTATAACTGACATGTAGTTATCCCATGTCAAAGCCCTTTAGATATTTAAGTATGTGTGAGAGAATCATTTTTAGCAAAAAAAAATAAGTGGTAGAAAAGAAATGGAGAACCAAACAGTTGACTGTGTGGCTCGATCCTCGGAAAGCTTCTAATTTATCATTTCTCTTTATAGAGTCTTCTCAATTTACTTGTCCCTAAAAGATAGCCACATCACTCAAAATAACCCATGAAACTTCACAAAGTCTCTGATGCTGTGAAAATACCAAGGGAACATGGGATCATTGTGATGACTGCATGCAAGTCTGAAATGGTCAGATTAGAAATTTCTGTAGGAATGGTTTTGTTTAACTTCAAGCCAGCTGAGTACTCACCTTTCCAGTCATGGGAAATCATAGCTCAGGAGCCCTTTTATCACTTGGAATAACTTCGAGAACTAGGGAAATTATTTCCTTATGACTAGACCATCATTTGAATGATCTACTTCTATGTTAGAACCACTGTGGAATGGCTTAGGTTGGTGACCCAGAAAACCTGCTGTGATGTGACTTAAGGGCTTGTGCGTCAAATTGCACTGCGACAGAAACTGTACGTTAGCATGATATTTGATGTCTGTCATATCACACACATATATCTGTTCATGCCGTCTTTGGTCTTTCTTAAGGGCTGTGTCAAGGGAGATAGCCTATCCAAAGTATAATGCGTTATCAAGATAGAATACATCCCAGTTTAAACTCCTTTGCCTGGACCATGTGAATTGAATTTTGAATGTCGATTTCATATTTGCTCCCAAAATTTGCATCTCTCTCAATTTGAACGACATGCAGTTGTGAGTCTAGGAACAGGAGACTGTATTGGCCCTTGGAATCTGACCTGTCATTTAGAAGACCACCATGCATTTCACACTACCCTGGTCCTATTTTCTGCTGTACAACATAGTGACCCAGATAGACACACACACACACACACACACACACACACACACGCGCGCGCGCGCGCCGCACACACACATTCTTTTTCTCATACTGTCTTCCATCATGTTCTATCCCAGGAGATTGGATAGAGTTCCCTGTGCTGTATGTTAGGACCTTATTGCTTATCCATTCTCAATGACACTGTTGATCCCAGAACAAGGCTTTCATATTTGATCAGCACTCAGCACTATTCGTCACAGCTGCACCTTTAATGTTTCTTTTAGTGACTTGGTGCTGTTTAAACCAGGGAAATGAATCTGTCTCATTCTTAAGCATGTGACAGCCCAGTAACCACTCAAAGTACTTTGTTGCCTTCTTAATTCCAAATGGAATAAGCCCTAATTAATTCTTTGACAGAGCATCTTATGTGTGTGAATATTTAATAGATGTTGTGACCCTTTCAGGAGTAATATTTAACTATTTTTGGTATCTCTTTGTTCAAATAAAATCTTGTTGATTCCAGTTCAGTACAACTGGAAATGTAGAGGCATTGAAGGGCATGTCCTGCTAAATTTCAAATCACAGGTTTGTGGGCCATCTCTGAGCAGAAGCATCAAGTCCTAATAAATATTCAGTTTATCAGCTTATGTTACTGATGGTCTCTTGGTAGGAGCTGGGGAGCAGGAGTGATCAGCTCATAGAATTTAGTTAAGAAAGGGAAAGAAACAGTAAGGTCATCAGTCGTAACAAATGAAGCTTTTTTTTTTTTTTTGGTATTATTAGAGTACAGTCAATTTACAAGGCTGTGCCAGTTTCTGCTGTTTAGCAAAGTGACACTGTCATACATATATACATGCCTTTTCTTATATTATCTTCCTTCATGTTCTATTCCAAGAGACTGGACATAGTTCCCTGTGCTGTACAGTAGGGCCTCATTCCTTTCTTTAGAGGATGTCGATAGTGAGGGAGGCTCTGCCTGTCAGAGGGTAAGGGGTATTTGGAAAATTGCTGTACCTTCTCAGTTTTGCTGTTCCAAAACAATGATGGCTGGAAAATGCAAATGGAAACATAGTTACAGATATAAGTAAAACAAAAATACAATTCTAAGTAGCCATCTCTTCACTTGCCAGAAAAATGTGGGCAAAGTTACAGCTCATACAGTCTTCACAGAGTTGGGTGACTTTATTTGCATTTTATTTGCATTTTATAGTGATTTCTTAAGCCCTATATGCTAGGAAATCACTTTGTAAGGCTCTATTGGAAATGGAAATTTAGATATATAATATATTGTTCTTTATAAGATGACAGGGACTTTTCTCTAAGCAAGTCCCAGATTTGGAGTTTAGTACTTTAAATTTCATTTGACATTACATTTAACTAATGAAATTAATTGGTTAAAAAGGAGTTAATATTTTCCTTGATGGAAATATCTATAGGTGCTCCCTATTGTGGTTTTTGAAACAAAGTCTTTAATGAATAGAAAAGTCCAGTGAGGGCATGGAATCCTTTCCTTAATATCTTGTCAGCCTTTTGTGCTCTTGATTTTTTTTAAATGGATAAAGGAAATTTTATTTTATTTTATTTACAGGTGAATGATGTTCGCAATTTGCTTTATTTTTCACTTTTTAAAATTTTATTGAAGTAATTTACAATGTTGTGTTAATGTCTGCTAACAGCAAGAATGATTCAGTTATGCATATACACATATCCATTCTTATGCTTTTGATTTTTAACCTTCAGTTCACTCATGCAGCATATCTTTTTTGAGTATTAACCAAATGCAAGAGTTGATGCTGAGTCCTGGTGATTCAGCAAGACCAATATGTCCTCTGTCCACATGGAACTTATAGTCTGTGTGAGCTCACGTGGACCACACCAGGTTGAATAGGACAAGATCCAGTGAAGGAAATTCACATAAAATACTCAGTCACCCCCTGGGATAAGTCATCTGATAGAGATTGGCATTGACATGATAGAAGAACTCTACTCTTTATGAAGGTCAGAGTTGGTATCCTCTGGGAGCTTACACTTGAGACCCTATTGTTATCATTGAGTCATGAATGTCTCAACCTTTTTTTCCCTTTTTTGGCCTCCCCACAGCATATGGAGTTCCCCGGGCCAGGGGTCAAATCCAAGCTGCAGGTGTGAGCTAATCTGCACCTGCAGCAATGCTGGATCCTTAACTCCCTGTGCCAGGCCGGGGATTGCACCTATGTCCCAGTGCTCCCAAGACACCATCGATTCCATTGTGCCACAGCAGGAACTCCATGAATGTCTCAACTTTCTTTCTTCTCATTTTTTATTCATTCAACAATACTTCAGAGGAATCCAGGATGTGAAAGGCATTTTGCAGGAAGCTACAGAGGTGAGTCAATCAAAGACTCTGCTCTCAAATTTCACAGGGTGAGAGTGGGAGAAAAAGAAACAAGGAAGAAACGGATGGGCAAAATGTGGGATGAGAATGCAAAAGGTGGGGCTCTACTCCCCTGGGGAGCAGCCAGAGGACAATTCCCAGATGCAGTGACATTGCAAGAATGGGGAATGTGGCCCCAAGCTTTTCAGCCTTGAGTAGGTCCTGCTGGATTGTAGGAGTGTTATGTTTTATCAGAACCAGGGTTTATCTGAGGATAAAGACCTCACGATGCATAATTGAGGAATATTTTGGGAAGGGACCATTTCTCCTCCAAGTCTCTGCCCCTTCTCCTGATATAGGTAAAGAAAGAAATTATGTCATGATCAAGCCATTCCTTTCCATAAAGGCTTCAAACTCTGTCTAGAAGGAACTACTACTGGATTTAGGCTAGGAATTTTAAAAATGTCTTTTGGAAAGCATGAGTCCTGGGTATGTTTTGTGATTAAAAGAATTACTTGATGCTTAAATTTGGGAAGCATAGGTCTTTCTTGAAAATTAAATACATGTGTATTAAGAAGCTTAGAAATCCTGTCATTAAAAAAAATAAACAAGCTAACCATTTGAGTACCTTTTTTTCATGGAACATCTGTTAACACTGAGGGAGCTTTGGTATACATCAATTATTCTTAAACAGCAAGATATGCTCTCTTACCAAATAGCAGACATTAGCCAGGAGCATGCGTGAAGACATTGGGCTCTGAGGGGTAGAAGGAAGGAGAAGGAAGGGTGAAAGATGGGGCGGGAGGAAGAAGGGAAGAGAAGAGAGAAAAAGGGGATGATAATAGAGATTGATACAGGGACAATTTGGGGCCATCCCTAATACCTCTAGCTGCTGAAGCAAGACAATTTAGGCTTTGAAGTTCTGCCATAGGGTTTGCTGTATTTTCTGGCCACCTTCACCTACTGAAAGTGTGGGGACCTTATTGGCAAGGCTTTCTGATGGTTAAAGGCAGTTCTTCCTGGGGGACTGATAAGCAGTACCTGATTCACAGCAACATCAGATTCTGACAACTAAAGGCTGTAGACCCAATAAAATTTCTCCAACACAGCTTCTTTTATTTTTGCCTTTTACCAAAAACCACATGCTGACAGAGTTAGGGCATGAGGGAACTGCATTGCTGGACAAATGGATTATATAAAAAATAAAAATTGTCAAGTATACATATGAAGTCAAAAATAATTTTAATCCCTTACAAACTCCACTGGAAGGAAGTTATTGCAAAAAATAACTATGCTAAATTTTGATTAGTTGTGCATATGTAAATACACATAAATGACTCCAAGTTCTCTCTTTTAACCCCCTTAACATGCTTAGAAATTAATATGTATTTTATCAAAGATTGCAAAGTAATATACATTTATTAGAACTGTAGAAAGTATGCAATAAATTTAAAATAAAAATTATTTCTCTGGTGATAAATAATATTTTGGTTATACTATTTCAGGATTTTTTTTCTACCATATACCTCTAAGTAAGGATAAGTTTTCTAAACTTCACCTCATACTACAAAAACTGGTTTCTAGACCTTCTTCATTCAAAAATGTCATGATAATATTTTTCCTAATCATTAAACAGTCTACACAACATGTCTTTATATGAACATGCTATAATTTTAACATATGTAATTGGCCTCTCTTTTATTCCCAATATTTTGTTTTAATTAATTTTTTATTAAAGTATAGTTGATTTACAATGTTGTGCCAATTTCTGCTGTACAGCAAAGTGACCCAGTCATCCATATATATATATGCATTCTTTTTCTCATACTACCTTCCGTCATGTTCTATTCCAAGAGATTGGATATAGTTCCCTGTGCTGTACAGCAGAACATCATTGCTCATCCATTCTAAATGTAATAGTTTGCATCTACTAACCCCAAATTCCCTGTCAAGAAACACTTGGATAGGGAGTTCCTGTTGTGGTCAGCGGGTTACAAACCTGACTAATATCCATGAGGATTTGGGTTTGTTCCCTGGCCTTGCTCAGTGGGTTAAGGATCCCAGGCCGGCAGCTGCAGCTCCAATTCGACCCCTAGCCTGGGTACTTCCATATGCAGCACACTTGGATAAATGTTCTTAGATGTAAATAATTTTGTTTGCCTTTGGTTTTTTTTTCCTCCAAGATAAATTCCTGAAGGGAAATTGTTGGGTCAGCTAATGTGGACATTTTTAAACTATAATATAACAGATCATCAAATTGCCCCACAGATATTGTGTGTGTGTACCAGGGTCCACCAGATCGTATGTGGAAGAGTTTGTATGTCCTCATCCTCACTCATAAGTGGAGATTTTAAAGTGTCCCAAAGTCTTCTTTCACTCATCATTTACCCCCTTATATTCTAATTAAGGCAAGTAGATGAAGTTTTTCTTCGAGTAAAGCTGAATCCAAGGCTATGATTTTTACGTAAAGGTATTTTCCAAGGAAAGTATAAGCTGTACAGATATCTTTTATTTATTTAAATAGTATTTAATATGGAACTTTTGAAGAGGCAGAGCAAAGCCATTACATTTCTTCTTGTCAGATTAAGTGGTTATAAAACAGCTGTGAGCAGCAGCTTAATGAATGTAGAAATTTTATTTAAGCATCAATAGATTCAAGTCTTCATCTTTCTTTATTGTTAGTTGTTAAAGACACAATGAAGCAACTATATTAACACATAGAAACTGGAGATAGTCTCCATTTTCAGATATCTAAGGTCACTTAATGAGGATTTCTCACATGTTGACCCGTGTCCTAAAATTAACACTGATATAAATGTCAAATAGCTTTTGGTACAAATAGTATTGCATCGGAAATCAACTTTGTTGTACAATGAATGATAATGTCACAGGCTACTAGACAGATGCCATTGGACTTGGTAGTTAGCATTTTTCATGTTTCTCAAAAGCATAAGACTTTGCACAAATAGAATTAAGAAATGAAGATCCCTGAAAACTAAAACAAACAAACAAACAAAAAAGTATCGTCTTGCTGTGTGGGACATACCAAAAAGAGGGATGCATATTAAAACGAAGGAATAATTATATATAAATCTAAAGAAAATATGCCAAAGTAAATGAAATATTGTTTTAGATTCCTCCATGTATTGTTTTTTTCTAATCATTTTTACTTTCATTTCATGAGGTTAAAATAGAGGCAAATGAATTAGAAAGGAGAGATGCAGGACTACAAATTGCTATTATTTGATGTGGGATTTTCAATATTATTAGTGTGGCCAGAAGTAGAAGAGCTTTCTTTTGGCAGAAAAGGCTAAAAGCATATGAAAAACCATTAGATCCTTAATGACCTGTAATATCACACAGCATGGCTACTGCAACAAGAAAATAGGTATGGCTGATTTATTTGAACTTCCCTCAAAGAATCGTCATAAAATTTTTCCTGAGTAGAAACGAAGCTTTAATACTCTTAGTTAAAGAAAGAGAAGTTATGTTTTCTTTGCAAAATAAATTCCCCGAGGTCTACAGGTATACTCAGATAGTGGAATATTGAGATGTTTGCTTTGCACACAGGCTCAATGTTAGCTGTGAGCGTGGACATCCGGAAGGGCTGACTGATGACCGGGCAGTGCTTTTCTGTCACTTCTAGCACTGGCTTAACATGACTTGTCAGTGCTACAGGCTGTGTCCTCCTGTCTTCCTGTGCAAGCAAGGGTCCATGAGAGCAGGAAAGACAACATTTTAGAAGAGTCCTCAGGTTAACTCTTAGATCCTGTGAATTGAGACGTGTGTGATGACTTTTTTTTTATTTTTAATGTGAAACACTGGAAGGGACTTTAATATCCGAAGAGGGAATATATGATGTTCTATCTTCCTGATGGAATCAAGACAGTTATTTAGGTTGAAGTTTAGGAAGAATTTATGATAGCTTGAGAAACTGCTAGAAAAGGAGTAGGATATTAACAATGGTAAAATCTAAAAATAAGTCTAAAAACTACATACATCAAAAAGAGGCTAGAAGAAAGCACTACAGAGGTTTAACATTTGGTTTACTATGTAAAGACCTTGGGTCATTATTTGTTAATCTTCCCGTGTTCCTAATGTTCCAGATTTTCTTTAATAAACATATACTAATTTTTGTTGTATATAATGCTCCCTAATTTGAAAACACGTTGTGGGTCCCTTGAGCGAGTATGTGGGTGAAGGGAACACAGAGCATCTTGAAGAGGAGGTGGCCGTACCTGGCCCCACACCCCCCTTTGTGCCACTCCATCATCCTTGCTCCACTCCCCCCTCTTCTTTTCAGCCCTGTCTCTGTGCTGCTTTTGGCAAGTTTTACAGTTTCCTTATAGATCTTTGCATAATCAATGGCCCAATCCTTATTTGAAGGAATCAAAATCAACTTTTGTTCTCTCTCTCTATAGCTCTACTTTATATGGGGAATCAGTGGGCTAAAATCAGAAGTGAGCTGTGTCGGCAAAGAGAGAGAGTGACATTTACATTTAAGCTCAGTTACAGTTGCTCTGAGCGCCCACTTCCCCTTTCTGTGACTTACATGTGCACCAGTGTGTCTGGTAGCTAACAGATCAGTCTGTCACCCAGAATCATCTCAGGTCACCTACCATATTCTCTCTGTCCTTGGCTCCCTCATCAAAGACACCCCTGAGGCCAGTGTCAGGAGCAGCCATCATCTGTGCTCAGAAGTGCCGATGGCCCCAAAATTGCTGGTCCTCAGATGCCAGAGCAGAGGGTTGAGGAATGAAAGAGGCCAATGTAGCAGAGGATGGACGGCAAGCAGGGTATACCCCAAGTTTAGCCTGGCAAGGTGGGCAAGGCTAATCATGCAGGACCTTCCAGGCCAAGTTCATTAAGGATATCAGGCTTTATCCGGGGTCACTAGGGAGCTCTCGAAAGATTTTAAGTGGGAGAGAGTGACGTGATCTGATGTGAAGCGTCAGTGATGATTCTGGCTGTGGTCCACCTTTGCACAGCTGGTGGGTGATGCACCAGGGCGAGAGTCCAGGTCCTCTGGATGGTGACACGCAGATTGCAAAGAAGTCCACACTGCAAGGAAGACTCTGCTAAGTACCCTTGCAGTTCACAAATTGTCAGGGAGATGTGGCATCTTAGGAGACTGTTAGGACAATTGCCATGCGACTCCCTATTTTTCTGTTAGTATAATTTTGATCCCTGCCAGCCCATGCTTTTCACTTCTTAAAAAGATCAAACTTAGCAGGTGTTTGAGCCTGGAAACCAGAAAGCAAGTGCAAATACCAGCGTCATTTTGGCTCACGAATAGGTATCCTTCAAGTGTCTCTGTACCTCAGCATTCATCCCGAGTGAAAAAAAGGACCCAGCCACAGACTGTATCCCTTAGGTTACTCTCTATGTCAGTCTTGGCAGTTGAAATCCTCTACCTAATCTGAGACAGAGTCGTAAACATTTGTACTTAGCCACATGGATCAAACACTGAGTGTCCTGAACATTTGCAGGCAGATGTTGTCAATGATATTCTCTTTTCACAGTTTCCTCGGTTCATTTGTGTAAAACAACTATTTCCACCGAACATGACGTGCAGTCTGTGGAGAAGCATTTTTGTTTGTTTGCTCTTGAATTATGTACATGTGTTCATACAGGGAGAGAATTTTACTTTATGCACGGGATCAACGCTTCCAATCTTGGTTGCTTGTAGTTTTTGTTATTTTACTTACTCTGATGTTAATGTGAAAAGAAAGGCTCTCCTGCTTTTTGCTTAGATGTTGATTTTAATGGAAGGAAATTGAGGACCCACCTTTTCATGGAATTCTGTCGCCTTTGTAACCAAGATTCGATGTTTTGCCTTTACTGCCGTGTGCCTTCTGTTTACTCCTTCATGCATGTCCAAGGTCAGGGCAGTTCTTGAATTAGGAAGACATCATCATCTCCAACATCGATTGTTGGTCTTCTTAGTTACCTTCCGTACTGAACGCCGAAAGGACCCAGAGGGTAAACACTGGAACAAAATCCAGCCCCAGCTAAAGATGTCCTTCAGGTATGAACCCTGTGACTTCTTCAGTCTCGTTCGAAAATGAATGTCAATGAACACATCCTTGTCCAACCTTCACTGAAGATGAAAAGCTGGTCAAGATTCAGACAAGATTGGCTGCTGACAAGGCAGCATCTTTGTCAGTAGATATGGGAGGAATCGGTTGAACCAATACATTGGCAGGAGTGTCCCTTTCACTCAGCCTTAGGAAATAAGAGTCCCACCTGCTGTCCTTGGCCATAGTCTCACCCAGTCCTTTCCATCGCCTTTCATTGTCAAGTCACCTCTCCCTCCAGACTTCTTCTACTGCCAGTTTTCCTGAAACCTACGTACATGTCCATGCTAAAAAAAAAAAAAAAAAGTGTATCACTACGCATGTCAATATATACAATATAAATCTAACTTAGGTTATACATAACTATATATAGCTATACATATACGTGTGTGTATGTATGTATATAGATATATATATAAATTTCCCTTCCTCCTCAGTGACTCTCTAACAGCTACACTCTTCTTTTCTTTTTTCATCAAGCGAGAGCTAAGGATTGTGAAATAAAACTGGCAATGAGCTCTCTTTCCCCTCAGACATTCTTATTCTCCTGACATGCAGTGTTCCAGAAAGATTAATCTGGCCATGGGGTGCCAGAGGCAGGCAGATCCTTTTGTGGCTGTTGCAAGCATTTATTAAGTGTGAGGCGATAAATATTGGCACACAACTTCTGTTCCAAATAGCCTGACTTGTTGCAGAACTCCCAAGACTCAGGCACACATTGCTCTCAGAATCATCCCCGACACTGAGCTGTTGCTATCTACCCTCCTGTATTTCTAAGGCTTCATCAGCTTGGTATGTTTGTTTTCTCTTCTGTTTCTACTTTTGTTTACCTCTTGTTTGTCATTAAAATTACAGTGTCCCCCTCCCTCCCCCCAGCTGTGCCCAAAGCATGCAGTTTCTGGGCCAGGGATCAAACCCACACCATAGCAGTGACAACACTGGATCTTTAACCCACTGAGCCACCGGGAAACTACCAAGTTTACAGTTTTGAATACAGTTTAGGTCCCAGTGGTTTAAGCAAAGAGCTAAGGTTTTTATTCTTTCATGAAGAAGTAGCATGTAATGTCGCCGGTTTTAAGAGTTAATTAATCTCCATACTTTTTTTTCCCCACTGTACAGCAAGGGGATCAAGTTATCCTTACATGTATACATTACAATTACATTTTTTTCCCTACCCTTTGTTCTGTTGAAACATGAGTATCTAAAGTTCTCAATGCTACTCAGCAGGATCTCCTTGTAAATCTATTCTAGGTTGTGTCTGATAAGCCCAAGCTCCCGATCCCTCCCACTCCCTCCCTATCCCATCAGGCAGCCACAAGTCTTTTCTCCAAGTCCATGATTTTCTTTTCTGAGGAGATGTTCATTTGTGCTAGATTTTAGATTCCAGTTATAAGTGATATCATATGGTATTTGTCTTTGTCTTTCTGGCTCATTTCACTCAGTATGAGATTCTCTAGTTCCATCCATGTTGCTGCAAATGGCATTATGTCATTCTTTTTTATGGCTGAGTAGTATTCCATTGTGTATATATACCACCTCTTCCGAATCCAATCATCTGTTGATGGACATCTGGGTTGTTTCCATGTCCTGGCTATTGTGAATAGTGCTGCAATGAACATGTGGGTGCATGTGTCTCTTTTAAGTAGAGTTTTGTCCGGATAGATGCCCAAGAGTGGGATTGCGGGGTCATATGGAAGTTCTATGTATAGATTTCTAAGGTATCTCCAAACTGTTCTCCATAGTGGCTGTACCAGTTTACATTCCCATCACCAGTGCAGGAGGGTTCCCTTTTCTCCACAGCCCCTCCAGCACTTGTTATTTGTGGATTTATTAATGATGGCCATTCTGACTGGTGTGAGGTGGTATCTCATGGTAGTTTTGATTTGCATTTCTCTTATAATCAGCGATGTTGAGCATTTTTTTCATGTGTTTGCTGGCCATCTGTATATCTTCCCTGGAAAAATGTCTATTCAGGTCTTTTGCCCATTTTTCCATTGATTGATTGGCTTTTTTGCTGTTGGGTTGTATAAGTTGTTTATATATTCTAGAGATTCAGCCCTTGTCGGTTGCATCATTTGAAACTATTTTCTCCCATTCTGAAAGTTGTCTTTCTGTTTTCTTTTGGGTTTCCTTTGCTGTGCAAAAGCTTTTCAGTTTGATTAGGTTCCATGGGTTTATTTTTGCTCTAATTTCTACTGCTTTGGGAGACTGACCTGAGAAAATATTCATGATGTTGATGTCAGAGAGTGTTTTGCCTATGTTTTCTTCTAGGAGTTTGATGGTGTCCTGTCGTATATTTAAGTCTTTCAGCCATTTTGAGTTTATTTTTGCACATGGTGTGAGGGTGTGTTCTAGTTTCATTGCTTTGCATGCAGCTGTCCAGGATTCCCAGCAATGCTTGCTGAATAGACTTTCTTTTTCCCATTTTATGTTCTTGCCTCCCTTGTCAAAGATTAATTGACCATAGGTGTCAGGGTTTATTTCCGGGTTCTCTATTCTGTTCCATTGGTCTGTCTGTCTGTTTTGATACCAGTACCACACTGTTTTGATGACTGTGGCTTTGTAGTATTTCTTGAAGTCTGGGAGAGTTATGCCTCCTGCTTGGTTTTTGTTTCTCAGGATTGCTTTTGCAATTCTGGGTGTTTTGTGGTCCCATATAAATTTTTGGATTGTTTGTTCTAGTTCTGTGAAAAATGTCATGGGTAATTTGATAGAGATTGCATTGAATCTGTAGACTGGTTTGGGTAGTATGGCCATTTTTACAATATTGATTTTCCCAATCCAGGAACATGGAATATCTTTCCATTTCTTTACATCTTCTTTGATTTCCTTGATTAAAGTTTTATAGTTCTTGGCATATAGGTCCTTTACCTCTTTGGTCAGGTGCATTCCAAGGTATTTGATTTTGTGAGGTACAATTTTAAAAGGTATCGTATTTTTGTATTCCTTTTCTGATATTTCGTTGCTGGTATACAGAAATGCAACTGACCTCTGAATGTTAATCTTATATCCTTCTACTTTGCTGAATTTATTAATCAGTTCATGTAGTTTTTGGGTTGAGTCCTTAAGGTTTTCTATGTATAGTATCGTGTCATCTGCATACAGTGACAGTTTTATCTCTCCTCTTCCTATGTGGATGCCTTTTATTTCTTTTGTTTGTCTAATTGCTGTGGCTAGGACTTCCAAAACTATGTTGAAGAGCAGTGGTGAGAGTGGGCATCCCTGTCTTGTTCCGGATTTGAGTGAGAAGGCTTTCAGTTTTTCTCCATTGAGTATTATATTTGCTGTGGGTTTATCATAAATGGCTTTGACTATGTTCAGGAATGTTCCCTCTATACCCACTTTGGCGAGGGTCTTGATCATGAATGGATGTTGGACTTTGTCACATGCTTTTTCTGCGTCTGTTGAGATGATCATATGATTTTTGACTTTTCTTTTGTTAATGTGGTGTATGATGCTGATTGATTTGCGTATGTTGAACTATCCTTGTGAACCTGGGATGAACCCAACCTGGTCATGGTTTATGATTTTTTTGATATGTTGTTGGATTTGGTTGGCTAAGATTTTGTTGAGAATTTTTGCATCTATATTCATCAATGATATTGGGCTATAGTTTTCTTTTTTGGTGGTATCTCTGTCTGGTTTTGGAATGAGGGTGATGGTGGCATCCTAGAATGTCTTTGGGAGTGTTCCTTCTTCTTCAACCTTTTGAAAAAGTTTAAGGAGGATGGGTGTAAGTTCTTCTTTGTATGTTTGGTAAAATTCTCCTGTGAAGCCATCTGGTCCTGGACTTTTATTTGTAGGGAGTGATTTTATGACCTCTTCAATTTCATTTCTAGTGATCGGTTTGTTCAGTTGGTCTGTTTCTTCTTGATTCAGTTTTGGCAGTCTGTAAGATTCTAGAAAATTGTCCATTTCTTCCAGATTGTCAAACTTGTTGCCATATAGTTGTTCATAGTATTCTCTTATGGTTTTTTGTATTTCTGCTGTATCCGTTGTGATTTCTCCTTTTTCATTTATAATTTTGGTTATTTGGGTTCTTTCTCTCCTCTTTTTAGTGAGTCTGGCCAGGGGTTTCTCAATTTTGTTCACCTTTTCAAAGAACCAGCTCTTGGTTTTATTAATTTTCTGTATTGTTTTTTGAATCTCTATTTTATTGATTTCTTCTTTGATCTTTATAATCTCCTTCCTTCTGCTGACTTTAGGTCTTTTTTTGTTTTTTTTTCTAGTTCGTTTAGGTGGAGGGTTAAGTTGTCAATTTGGGATCTTTCTTCTTTTTTGAGAAAGGCCTGTATTGCTATAAATTTCCCTCTGAGCACTGCTTTCGCAGCATCCCATAGATTTTGAGAGGTTGTGTCTTCATTATCATTTGTTCCAAGGTATTTTTTTACTTCCTTTATGATTTCCTCATTGACCCATTGGTTTTTTAGTAGCATGTTGTTTAGTCTCCATGTAGTAGGTTTTTTTCTCTTTCTTTTTCCCATGGTTGATTTCTAATTTCATGGCATTGTGGTCAGAGAAGATACTTGAGATAATTTCTATGCTCCTAAATTTGTTGAGGTTAGCTTTGTGTCCCAATATGTGGTCGATTCTTGAGAATGTTCCATGAGCATTTGAGAAGAATGTGTATTCTGATTTTTTTGGATGTAGTGTCTTGAAGATATCAATTAAGTCTAACTTTTCTGTTTCCTTTAGGATCTCTGTTGCTTTATTGGTTTTCTGTCTAGAGGATCTGTCCATTGATGTGAGGGGGGTATTAAGGTCTCCTATGATTGTATTCTCATCAATATCTCCCTTTATGTCTGTTAATATTTGTCGTATGTATCTGGGTGCTCCTGTATTTAGGGCATATATGTTGACGATAGTAACATCCTCTCCTTGGATGGATCCCTTAATCATTAAATAGTGTCCTTCTTTGTCTTTCTTTTGTTTTAAAGTCTATTTTGTCTGATATGAGTGTTGCGACTCCTGCTTTTCTGTCATGTCTATTGGCGTGAAATATTTTTCCCCACCCTTTCACTTTCAATCTATATGTATCCTTTGTCCTCAGGTGAGTTTCTTGTAGGCAGCATATTGAAGGTTTTTGCCTTTTTATCCACTCAGCCACTCTGTGTCTTTTGATTGGGGCATTCAGTCCATTGACATTTAAGGTGATAATTGATAGATGATTATTTATTGCCATTTTAAACCTCATGTTCCAGTTGATTCTATGGTTCTCCATTCTTCCTTTTTTTTTTTTTTTGGTTGGATGGTCTCCTGTTATTATCTGCTTGAGTGTTTTGTTTTTTTTTTCATTTTTTGCGAATGCAATATTTGGTTTTGGCTTGTGGTTGCCCTGTTTTTTAAGTATGCTAACCCCTTCCTACAATTGTGTGTTTTAGCCTGATGATCCTGTAGGTTCAGACACTTCATTACTATATTAAAATTAAGAAGAGAAACATACAAACAAACAAACAAAAAGGGTTATTTATTTCCTAACATCCCTTGCTCACATTTTATGATTTTGATGACTCTTTTATTTTTTTCTTTTTAATTTTATTTTGTTTGAAGCATGTTCATGATTAAATCTGTATGCTGGCTTATTTGAGTGACTGCTCTCTGATTGTGGTTTCCTCAGTCCTAGTTCTTCCTCTTCTTCTTCTTTTTTTTTTTCTTTTCTTTTTTCTTCCCTTTCCTTCCTTCCTTTTTGGTTTAGAGAAGCCCTTTCAGTATTTCTTTTAGCCTGGGTTTTGTGTTGCTGTATTCTTTTAGTTTTTGTTTGTTGGAAAAAATTTTTATTTCCCCTTCTACTTTAAATGATATTCTTGCTGGATAGAGTATTCTAGGTTGCATATTTTTTCCTTTTAGCACTTTAAATATCTCTTGCCATTCCCTCCTGGCCTGTAGTGTTTCTGTAGAGAAATCAGCTGATATTCTTATGGGGGTTCCCTTGTAGGTAACATTCTGCTTTTCTCTTGCTGCTTTTAGGATCCTCTCTTTATCACTAACTTTTGTCATTTTTATTATTATGTGTCTTGGTGGGGTCTATTTGGGTTCAATTTGTTTGGGGCCCTCTGTGCTTCCTGTATCTTGAACTCAGTATCCTTTAGATTTGGGAAGTTTCCAGCAATAATTTCTTCAAGTATATTTTCCATCCCCTTATCTTTTTCTACTCCTTCTGGAATTCCTATTATGCATAGATTGGCCTGCTTTATATTATCCCATAGGTCTCTTATATTGCTTTCCTGTTTTTTGATTTGGTTTTCTGTCTGCTGACCTGATTGGGTGATTTCCATTATTCTATCTTCCACATCACTAATTTGTTCTTCTGCAATATTCATTCCGGTTTTTACTGGCCTTAGTTCAGTTTGCATCTCTGCAAATGAATGTTCTAGTTTTTCTTGGCTCCTCCTTATATTTTCTAGCTCCTTTCTGAGGGTATCTGCATTACTGTTCATATCTTCTCTTAATTCCTTCAGTATTTTCACTATTTCTCTTTTGAACTCCAGGTCTGTCTGACTGCAGAGATCTGTTTCATTGTTGACTGCTTTAGGTGAGCTCTCCTGTTGGTTTAACTGGGGGTGGTTTCTCAGCTTCTTCATCTTGCTTGTTGTTTTCTTTCTCCTGAGGGAGTTGTACTCTCCGTTATCAGGCAGTGTTTGCCTTGTCACTGCCGTGGAATGTTTCCTGAGGGCTGTCGTTGTTGGTCAATCTTTTTTGAGGCAGTGTGGCTTTTTTCTGGAGTGTTGATGGAGCTAACAGGGTCTCTTTGAAGCAAAGGAGGACTTCCTGAGGGCAGACAGGACCGGGAGGTCCACACCACGATGGTAGCAGATTTCACTTGGTCATGCAGAGCTTGCTCTGGTGTTTTTAGGCTGTGGGGTTCTTGCAGGGGGTTGGCGGTGTTGGGCAGCTGTTCCTCAGGGGTGCAGCACCCCCTGAGGGCTGGAGCAGCTATCTGGGTCACTGAGAACCCAAGAGGCTCTTCCCCAGGGCAGCCCGACTCAGAAAGACTGTCTGAGAATTAGGCAGATCTTTTCACAGCCCGGCCAGGCTTGTTGTAGCTTTTCTGGGCTGCAGGGGGTCCTTCCTGGAGGTGGTAGTCCTATGCAGCTGATCTGTGAGAACTCGGCACCCCCCTGAGGGCTTGTGTGGCTAGCTGGGCCACTGCCAACCCAAGAGGCTCTTTCCCAGGGCAGGCTGACTCGAAAAGACTGTCTGAGAATTAGGCAGATCTTTTCACGGCCTGGCTAGGCTTGTTGTAGCTTTTCTGGGCTGCAGGCCTTTTCTCGGGGGCTGGTGGTGTTTGGTGCTGCTCTGTGGGGATGTAGCCCCTCCAAAGGGCAAGCAGGCCTGTGCAGGGACAGCCCCTGCGGTGGTAGGCTTCAGGCAGTTGTTGAGGCCAGCCTTCCCGGATGACAGGCAGCCCCAGGTCTGGCGAGTGTGCAGGGGTGGCAGGGGTGGGGGGAGGGGATGCACTGGTAAGCACAGCTTTCTGCTAGCTAGCGGGCCAGTAAGCTTGCTGTGCCATGGGGAGTATTCTATGCGGACCCACCCCTTCTTCTCTCCCCTCCCCAGCACAGGCGCAGACCAGGCTCTTCTCCCAGGTTCCCTCTGATGTGGCTTTCCACTTCCCCGCCCCTAGAGTATTGCTCCCTTCCTCTGCGACAGCTTTGTTTTCTATTCTCCCAGGCAGTCTCTGCCCCGTCAAACTTGACAGACCGGTTTCTAGACCTCCCAAGCAGTCTCCACTCCACCCCCGCCCCCCAGCCCTTTCCCGGGGACTAACCTCTGGAGCCGAGGACTCGGTGCCCAGCCCCCACCCAGGCGTCTCAATTTTTGGTGAATGTGCCTGCAGTTCAGATGGTCCGTTTGGTTCTTGATCGGCTTTTCAGTACTCTAACTTACTGCTACACTCTTCTCTGCATCTGGAGATTCCTCTGGTTCGTTTGATCTTTCCCCCGAATAGGTGACTTTCCAGGGTGCAGGATCCCTTTCTCCTCCACAGTTCCCTTTCGGGAGCGCCCGTCCAACTTGGATTCACCTTCTCTCACTCTCCTCTTTTCTCTTGTTTTACCTAGTAATGTCACGAACTTCTTGCCGTTATTGGAGTTTAGGTTCTTCTGCCAGTGACTGGTTGCTGTTCTGTGCGAGTCATTTATCCTGTAGATGTGTTTTTTTTTGGCTGTGTTTATGGGAGAGGGCGAGCATGTCCCCCTACTCTTCCGCCATCTTGTCTCCTCCTTCCATACTCTTTTTACTACTACAGCTACGGTATTTTTTTTTTCTTTTTTGTGTGTCTTTATGTATTAGATGGGTCACTTCCTCCTTTATTATAAATGTGTGATAAGATTTAATATCTTTACAAGGTGAGGTTGTCTATCAGTGAGTAGAATGTAACTCTCCATTTATTTCTTTATTTATTTATTGCTTTTTAGGGCTGCACCTGTGGCATATGGAAGTGCCCAGGCTAGGGGTCAAATCAGAGCTGTAGCTGCTAGCCTACACCACAGCTACAGCAATGCCAGATCCGAGCTGCATCTGTGACCTACACCACAGCTTATGGCAACACCGGATCCTTTAACCCACTGCACAAGGCCAGGTATCGAGCCTGTATCCTCATCGATACTAGTCAGGTTTGTTACCACTGAGCCACAACGGGAACTTCTCCGTTTATTTAGATCTTTTTATATCTATTAGTAGATTTGATAAAGTTTTAAAATAAAGAATTTTCTGTACCATGTCTTATGCATTATTTCTACATGATTACAACTATTCCTTTATTTCTTTTTGCTAGTTGGAATAATATCTTATTTTTGATTTTATTTCCTATTTATTTATTCATTGTGTAGAAGAAATTGTGACTGTTGATCTCATACTTTAAAACTTTCCAGAACTATCTTATTACTTTTAAGAATTTGTCTGTTAATCCTGTTCAGGTTTCCTCGCAGGTGAGCATATCTTGCTAAGTAATGGTACTGGGTCCCTCCTAATCATTTCCTATGTAGTATTTAAGCTTCATGAAAGATCTTATTAAGTTTTTTTTACTTTATTAGAGATTCATAGTCCCTCATTCAAAATGCTTAGGATGAGGTTGTTTCAGAATTCAGAACTTTCCTGGTTTCAAAAATATAATACGACACTTTCAGTATAAATTTCGTAAAAACCCCAGTGGAATCTTAGACGGAACTCTGTAATCAAGCACATTAGTGCTTCTGCAGGGGACTGTGTCAGAACTCTCACAAGGAGGATAAAGGAATACGTAGTTGTTTTCCTGTTTGTTTGTTTATCTTTTCTCTTTTTAGAGCTGTACCTGCGGCATATGGAGGTTCCCAGGCTAAGGGTCTAATCAGAGCTACAGCTGCTGGCCTACACCACAGCCACAGCAACGCCAGATCTGAGCCACGTCTGCGACCTACACCACAGCTCTCGGCAGCGCCAGATCCTTAACCCACTGAGCGAGGCCAGGGGTCAAACCCGCAAGCAACCTCATGGTTCCTAGTTGGATTCCTTTCCACTGTGCCATGACGGGAACTCCTAAGGAAATACGTAGCTAATTTCCAGGTCAGGTCAATCGTGCTACCAAATGAAGGAGTCCTAAAATTAAGAAAAACTTTGTCTATAAGGGATGTGATGTAGTGTGGACTTTTTTAATGCCCAGAAAATCCTCAAACTCCATTTAATTGATCTTTCCACCTTTCTTTCTTCTTGTTCACTACTAACGGTGAGAACACAGTTCCTAGTTTGACCTTAAACTTGTCTTACCCAGTGTCTGTTGATGGAACATATGTTAGCTGGGGTTTTTCAAGCCATGTTATTTGTCTTTCTTCTTTTATAGGATTTATCCTCGCTAACCCAAAGGTTTATTTCCCATGTGAAGATGTTTGTAATGTGGTCTTTGTAGGAAACTGAATATTTAAAGTGCACCAGAAATCTCAAAATACTTTTCTTATCTGGGGTTAGACAGCTTCATTTAAGTGAAAAACAACTGGTCTTTAGAAGCAGTGCTTACAAGGTTATGGGATCTGCTTTTCTGCATCCTTTTCCAAGACTGCACAGGGCTGTGTTGACAAATACTTTGAGAGATTCTAAATGAATGAAAACAAGCCTAAGATTAGAAGCCAGGCTTGCTCTATTGATAGTCTATTAAGTCTGCATCTGGCTTCCAGAACATCAACCTGCCATATTCCACTCTATATCTGTATTTGACTGGAAACATTCACAAATGCAGAGGGCATAAAATATTTAGAGCCCATGAAGCACTCAGGACTGTCAGAATGATCTATTTCATAGACACGGTCCTAAGCTGGGGCTTTTAGGGCAGATTTGCCCATTTGTGTTGAATATACTACAGTCTCTGCTCTCTTATATTTCATTGCGTTCTGTCATAAAACTAGCAATAAACTTGACATGCACTTGAGTTCTGTTTCTTTCTTGTTTTCTTTCTTTTCTAGCCTTTGGGTCATGTATACATGATTGAGAAAGTAGAGTATGTCTTCAGGATGAGTGAGTTTTAAGTGTTAAAATACCATAAGGACTGTTTATGGTTTAGACGGGGAATAAGGGCCCCCTCACCTCCTCCTTTTACTTCTTGATGAGCTTGTGCCTTACTGAATTGTTAGGAAAACCTGTCTTTATTGAAATTTGATAAGATGTAGTAAGCGTCACATGTCATAGACCACAAGGAAAGCCGCCCACTTACGGTCCTTCCTTCCTGGGTTTGCTGTCCGTAGTGGATATAAGTGGCTTTGATTGAAGTGAATCTTGGCTAGAAGATGAATGTGTATCTACACTGTCTAAGACAAGAGCCTCTGGAAAGAGCAAAATAATGTATTTTTAATATCAATATTCTTTGTATTCAGGTTACCAGTAAGTTTTAATGCTTATTTGTTGCTCCCTGTACCCGGGGGGAGAGGGTGATAATTTTGTTTTGCTTTTGGTGACTGATGTATTGCTCTCAGTCTTTATTTCAGTCATTTCCTTCCCCCAACTTTGCCATCTTTGGTTAATTCATGAAGAATGTTGTAACCTTACAAATCAAAAACTGAGACTAAACCTTACATCAGGCTATCAAATTGTGCTTTTAAAACGCCACTGGGTCTGCAACGTTACCGTCTTCATAAATCCCGTGACCAGGGCGTGTTGTTACTATCAATACTATCTCAGTCTTTAGTTTAACAAAGATCTTTTTGCTGCTACTATGATTGAGTGAGCTAATGAAATTCCAGCTCACCTTCACCATTTGCTAGAACCTCATTTAAGGACTGGCAGGATCACTAGAAAGAAGAAAATCACTTGATTTATTAAAATCATCTGAGTGATGTTTGAAGGGAATGATGTTTGAATTATCCTGAATCCTAATCTCCAACATTCGAAGCCAGCAGCTTCTGGAGTTCCCTGGTGGTGCAGCTGGTTAAGGGTCTGGCATTGTCACTGCCGTGCCTCTGGTTACTGCTGTGACACAAGTTTTGTCCCTGGCCTGGGCTATGAGTGCAGCCAACCCCCACCCCCCAAATAACCACAACAAAAAACAACAAAAACCCAAAAATAGGCAGCTACCTATTTTTCATTTGGTCTTAACATTTGCATTGTTTCAAAACCATTCTTGTAAGCCGAGGATGAGATTTGGTATAAGGGCACAGGTAAGGTAGGTAGGAAAGTAAGAGAAAGGCAAAGAACATGCCCCCAGACCCAGAAGAATTAGAAGAATAAGTGCTGGAATCCTGTCTCCAATTACATCTCAAAACCTGTCAAAATATTCTACAACAGACCAGTAGTAGGCTTAGGCTTGCTTCTCCAAAGCAAATACACTTAATCAATTTAATGGTAATAATTATTAGGTATCCAGGGGCTTGTTATGTACCAGGCACTACATTAAGTACTTTAAATAATGACTCATTTAACTTTTAAAATGGCCCAACAAAGAGATGCTGGTATTATCCACACTTTACAGGTAAAGAACTGAGGCTCAGAAAGGTTGAGTAGCCTGTCCTGGTCACACAGAGTTGACTGCAGAGCTAGGAGACGGAGACCAGTCAGTGTGGTTCCAGGGTCTTGGCTGCTCCTCTCTGCTCTGATGCCTTCTTATATATATCTACAGCATAATTCAGGATCAGAACCTAGGACCTTGCATCCCAGCAGAGGACATTTTATTCCTAAATAATTAAACCTATTTGGAAGAATGTCTTTTATCATCTTGGTGTTGTATATTTTGAAAACACATCTCTACAACCTTGTAAATGAGTAGTTAGAGGTGAATCATTCATTCTGTTGATGAGGAAGTATATACAGTGAACAGTGAGAGATACAGTGATTTCTCTCCAAAGGTCATATTGATGGTATTTATGCAGTGTAGAGTGTGGATAAGTTATGTTTGGACAGCAGTCTTGAAAACAGGAAATAGAATTATGATTATCTTTTTCTTAAATTAGTTTGGATTACATTTGTTTGGCAAAGAGGTAGCTGTCATTTATGACTATGTTCGTAGTAATTTTAAAGCAGCCAGGCTAGCACAGAGAACCATATTCAATGTCCTGTGATAAACCATGATGGAAAATAGTAGTTTTTAAAAAAGATTTTCTTAAAATATATAAAACTGGGAGTTCCAGTTGTGGCTCAGCGGAAACGAATCTGACTAGCATCCATGAGGACGCAGGTTCAATCCTTGGCCTTGCTCAGTGAGTTGAGGATCCAGTGTTGCCATGAGCTGTGGTGTAGGTTGCAGATATGGCTCAGATCTGGTGGTATTGTGGCTGTGGCATAGGCCAGCAGCTCCAGCTCCAGTTGGACTCCTAGCCTGGGAGCCTGGGAATCTCCATGTGCTGCAGGTGTGGCTCCCCCCTAAAAAAGGCTATATATATATACATATATATAAAACTGAATCATAGCAGACATCAACACAACATTGTAAATCAACTGTACTTCGTCACAAAAATAAAGCAGCTCTACTTATATAATTAACTAAAAACTAATCATTCACCGTGGGATCATCTTCCCTTGGATCATAAATCCTTTGTTTTCCCCCTCTTGTTCTACCTAGTTATGTGGAGGTCCTTTTTGCAGGTCTAAGGTCTTCTGCCAGCATTCAGTAGATGTTCTGTGTGAATCGTTCTACATGTAGATGGGTTTTGTGTGTGTGTGTTTGTGGGAGAAGGTTAGTGCCACATCTTGCTCCGCTGCTATTTTGATCACCATACTCCCTTGAAAACAGTCCTAGGTGCTTAAAAGTCTACTTGGTTTAAAAATCCAGTGTCCATGGAGTTCCCGTGGTGGCTCAGTGGTTAACGAATTCGACTAGGAGCCATGAGGTTGTGGGTTCGATCCCTGGCCTTGCTCAGTGGGTTAAGGATCTGGCATTGCTGTGGCTGTGGTGTAGGCCGGCGGCTACAGCGGCGATTAGACCCCTAGCCTGGGAACCTCCACATGCCGAAGGAGCGGCCCTAGAAAAGGCAACGAGACAAAAAAGAAGAAAAAAAAATCCAGTGTCCATTCCAACATGGATATCAGGGTGCAGTGTGATGAGCCTCAAAGGATTCCCCAGATCAATTCCTGATTATTTAGATGATTATTCAAAGCATAAATAATGTATGAATAAAGATTTATAGATAGACAGATAGCCTAAGTAGAAATTAGGCTTAAAGTCTCATACAGATGTCTCATGTATTCTTAGAGGTTTTTAAGAAGACAAACCAACATGTGCTATCTGCTTTCTAAATGACATGTATATTACCACTATGTGAAGGAAATAAGTATTTCTAAATAGTATTTGAAAAAGGCATTGAGGTCTGTGTATTTCCCTCATCAGTCCCCATCCTGAGCACATTATATTCATTCTCTCTCTGTCACACACACATTCCAGACCCAGAATGACATTAGCATTTCCCTCTTTTTCTAAAGTGATAGGTGTTCCAGCTGACCTTTGGCCAATCAGGTGACGACCTCTATCTAATAATTTACAAAGCAAAGTAAAAGCACTTGAAGCTAGGCAAGAAGTGAAGGTAGAAGTTGATGAGTTTGCAAAACAAACATTGGATTCAACCAAATGTCAAAGCGATGCATGAGGAAATCCCAATATCCATGTCATTTGCTGTTTTTCTGCACTGCTTAGTACTCTCAGAACATTTCAAGCAGCAGCTAGCTTAGCTAGTTGGACAACAGCTCATCCAGAAAATGCAAAGTGTTGATAAGCACCACGTGAGCAATCTGTTTCTAGACTCTTGCTATTTGGTGTATGTTTGCTGGAAAGATCTATGCTAACTAACATCTGCCATAAAAAATATTTTGTGGAATCCTAAAAACAGTGTTCTGAACAGTAGAAATAGATTGCTTAACATCATTCACAGTCAAGTATTCTTGAGACATTAAAAAAAATGTGTTATTAGAGTTCCGCAGAAGCCTAGCTGCTAAGGGTCTGTGTTGTTGGTGCTAGGGCTCGGGTCGGTGCTGTAGCACAGGTTCAGTCCCTGGTCTGGTGACGTCTATATGCTGTGGGTACGGCCAAAAAAAATAAAAGAAAAATTAAAAATGTGGTTTTTTTTTTTGGAGTTCCCGTCGTGGCGCAGTGGTTAACGAATCCGACTAGGAACCATGAGGTTGCGGGTTCGGTCCCTGCCCTTGCTCAGTGGGTTAACGATCCGGCGTGGCCGTGAGCTGTGGTGTAGGTTGCAGACGCGGCTCGGATCCCGCGTTGCTGTGGCTCTGGTGTGGGCCTGCGGCTACAGCTCCAATTGGACCCCTAGCCTGGGAACCTCCATATGCCGCGGGAGCGGCCCAAAGAAATAGCAAAAAGACAAAAAAAAAAAAAAAGTGTTATTTTTTATACTTCGGTTAATCTCCTAATTACCAAAGGAGTTATTTTCCATACCTCATGGAGGTGGTGATAGGAAGGTATTTTAAACTTCATTAAACAGTGCCCATATTCATAGCATAGTACAACTAGGAGCAATCTAGAAAGTTTCAGAATCCTGGGCAAAATATTTGAGGTCAGAAAAGCTAACGGGGCATGAAGATGACACAGCTGTTTAGTAGAACACTACCTGTTACACATACTACTTACACACGCACAGATATATGCTTACTTTATTGTCCAGGATACAGCAGTTAGTAGTTAAGGATGTTTGAACTCTAGTATGGTCCACTGGGTAGAATAATGTAGCTCATTCACCATGCTCAGGAAAACATAGCAAAACACCCAGAAGATGAGATCTCTATCTGTACAGGAGGACTTAAAATTAAATTAGAATGTTCCCACATGAGCACCGTGAGCTATTTTGTAAAGCATCAAGTTCTGTGATACTAGTGGTGTTCAGAGATGAGATAATCCACACGCAGTGATGGGTGATAGCAGATTTTTTCAGTCTATTGGAGGACAGGTGTGCCAACTTTGAAGTCTTCTCCAACTATGACCTGACCATGTGACTTTTGGGGGGAATGGAGTGGTTTGTCTAATGTTTCTTTTTTTTTTAATTTTAGCTTTATTGAAGTATATGCGTGTGTGACTTAATGTAACTGAGCACACTGATTTCCATCTGTGGTTTATGATTCTTATTTTTCTTCTTTTTAAGACACTTCCTCGTCTCATTTGAAAATCTCTTTTCTGGAGTTCCCGTCTTGGCGCAGTGGTTAACGAATCCGACTAGGAACCATGAGGTTGCGGGTTCGATCCCTGGCCCTGCTCAGTGGGTTAAGGATCCGGCGCTGCCATGAGCTGTGGGGTAGGCTTCAGACGCGGCTCGGATCCCGCGTTGCTGTGGCTCTGGCGTAGGCCGGCGGCTACAGCTCCGATTCGTTCCCTAGCCTGGGAACCTCCATATGCCGTGGGAGTGGCCCAAGAAATAGCAAAAAGACAAAAAAAAAAAAAAAAGAAAATCTCTTTTCTTATTCTTCTAGCTGTACGTTCTTTTTTCTAGGTAGATAATGATTAAAAAAAATATTGAGTAAAGCATGATTCAAGCACAGTTTACCATTGATTCAGATTTACACCAGTAGCTCTTAGTATATTAAATTAGTCATCTGTGGATATAATCTGAAACAATTTGGGTCTGTCATATATTGTAAATTACTTTTTCATACCATGGTCATTAGCACCTGCTTATACCCAATTAATTTTTATTCAGGGAAGATTTATTCAAGTGTTACTCAGGTGGATGAAACAGGCATTTGGCCCAAATTACCTAAACTGCCACACTGTCAGAGGCTCAGGTTTTCTGTCTCTGTGACTTGGGTTGTGTCTCTAGGTTGGTCCCAGAAGGGACTGGTTAGTGGATTAGTCCAGTTTGGTCTTCAGATTCTAGTCGAGAAACAAAAATTACAGCACTACAATAGACAACTTAAGACATATCATCATCTTCCCATTGGAGTATCTGCAAGTCTGTCTCTGTCAAGATTAATCTCTCTGTGTTCCTGAGCTGCTTAGTTGAAGCTGCTGTTTCCGAAAGATCCCTGGTCTTGTATTCAGCCCTTTGACTCGATTGCTTACTTCTAGTGCTATGTGCACAAAAACTTATTTGCCGAACTTTGAGGAATCAGAAAATTTTTGGAGAGGAAGCGTGTCAGAAAATTTTTCTGAGGAAGGGTTCAGAAAAATGTTAGAGAGGATCCTGTTAGGTGGATTCATGTTAATGCAAAAAGGAATAAGGCTTTTTAAAAAGACAAATATGTCAGAACCTATCTGCTCATGGAAACGAGACTGGAGCGTAGCATGTGGTTGGGTTTGGAGGTCATCGACCCAGCCTTTCCACAGTGTGAATAATGGCTGTTGGTAATTTAGTGCCCGACCCTGCACCAGCTGTCACTGTGAAGGACAAGAAGGAAGCATGTCCTGCTGGTCATCTTGATTTGGCAAAGCAGCTGAGGCAGACGGTTTTCCAAGTCTTTGCCTTTGAGGAACAGCAGTCGTTTGTCAGATGTAAGGTCTTTCTGATGCGTCTGAAATATTGTCCATCCACTTGACACCTGGGCTCTTCACGGGGCATGTGCACTCCGTGTTGCTGGCTTTGCAGACTTTGGGTCATAACATTTTCTTTTCAGAGAATGACCTTTTCCCATATTATTGAGTGCCCAGAACATTCCAGTCATGTCCAGCGTCTAAAAGCTGCTTCTCCCAGCCACATGTGTTCTCAAAGCTCCCACTGCCTTTTGTGGGCCCAAATCTTACAGCACATCTTGTATTAGACCTCTTATTAAATCTCATTTGTTCTTTCTTTCTGTTTCTCCTTTTAGATGTTGAGCTTCTTAAAGGGAAAAATAGTATTTGTATTCATTTTTTGTTATTCTGCTCAGAGCCAGTAAATGTTTTTGTATAAGTAGGAACAACAAAATGTGCAATGGAAGTTAAGTTTGGTCCTTCAAAATCCGGTTTAATAGAATCCAGCCAATTTAAAATCTATTTTAGGCATAGCGTAAGGCTTATTAGCAATGAGCATTGCCATTACCTTGGAACATGTTGAAAATCAATGCAATCCATCTTGCAAAACAGAGCTACTTAGCAGAAAGACAACTTTCCTACTATGGTCTACATTGTAATATTGTAACTTATAGCTCCTTAAGTCCTGTGGTGGAAGATAGCAGACATATCCTAAAATGTACCAAAGATCTGTTAAATGAAAACTTGCTATTAAAACTGCCATTTTTGGACTGAATCTTGTGATAACTAAAAATTGTGTCACAATATGGAAAACATGTTTTGTTCATTCTTATTACCCTTAAAGCTGGTTCTTTGTCCCTAAATGCTTTCATCTTCGATGTGATCTTTCCCTTGCTTTGTGTATATTTTGTATGTATGTATCTATCTATCTATCTATCTATCTATCTATCTATCTATCTATCAGTCAGTGAGATCCAGCTAGCTACCTATTTATGTCTCAGTATCCCAGGACAAAAAGCAAAAAGTAAGGGGCATATGGAAACGCTGTATTATTTTTTTAACCTTTCTCTAAATCTTCAATTATCCCAAAATTTATTCAAAATAAATAAATGAAAGGTGCAGTATTTAGAAAGCATTCTCAAGTTAACACTGGCAAAGCTGGTACAACCCTTCATGCCTCTTAGATCATGAAGTCAGTAGAATTACTCTTGAAAATAGCATATTTTACCGAATAATTATTAATGTATGACCTCTCTAGGTATAAATACACATGTGTGTGTATATATTTGGAGTCACATATAATAAAGTTAGAAATAGGGTAATTACTGTTATTTGATTCATAAAATAACATTAAAAAATCAGTTACTATGTGGAGTTCCCATCCTGGCGCAGCAGAAACGAATCCGACTAGGAATCATGAGGTTGCGGGTTCGATCCCTAGCCTCGCTCAGTGGGTTAAGCATCTGGCATTGCCGTGATCTGTGGTGTAAGTTGCAGATGTGGCTCGGATCTGGCTTTGCTGTGGCTCTGGCACAGGCTGGCAGCTGTAGCTCCGATTAGACCCCGAGCCTGGAAACCTTCATATGCCGAGGGTGTGGCCCTATAAAGCCAAAAAGACCAAAAAAAAAAAAAAATCACTTACTATGTTGGCCTTCCTTTTTTCTTGTTTTTGTTAAAAAACATTTTAATGTTTGCTAAAAGTGTAATGCTAAAAAGTATATCTGAAATGCTACTTAGAATGTCTTATTTAAAGATGTTCGCAGATATGTCCTAATGATATTCCAAGTCTTGTAATATAAGAAAAGTCTCTCATGATGGGGCAGGAGGAGCTTTAGGTCTAATAACTATTTGGGGAAAGCAAAATAGTTTATTGTCCACTAAACTTTCTAGTTATTCAGTGCTGACTCTGAAAAATTCCAAAAGTGGAATCTTTCTTGATAGGACATTCCACTTGCCTCAGTCAACTTGAAATAGAGCTGTACCTGTGAATTGTCTGTCACAGAGCTGTTTAACAGAGCAGCTTACAATTCATTTGCCGGAATACCTAAGACTATAATTCAAGTGTGAAGATGGAATGCATATTTCAATATACTGAGTTTAGCATGTAGAAGGAATATATGTTTTCTAATGTGATCTTCTAAATGGCTTTCTACCTAATTTGGAAAATGTTTTAAAGACAGACAGAGCCTAGCCTTTTCAACTGTAAAATGGGAAGGTATCCATTTGCTGAAGCTTTCTTTTTTTAGAATGTTCAAACTCAGACATTTTATAGACTAAATAAATTGCTTAAGTCAACAATATCCTGGATTCTATAAATTAACAGCATCTTTCTTAAATTGCCATTATCGTATGCATTGCAAGTAATATACTATCATCTGATTTATACTCTAAGTTGCAAATGTATAATTACTAGAATTTAACCTCTCCAGATTGATGTAATTCAACCTAATTATCCTGGCTACATAAATGCATGCTAATCAGCAAGAACATACTTAAATAAAACAAGAATGTTAAAACACAACAAGTACAGAATAAACAAACACTTGAAGAAGGAAAAAAAATTCAAGGACTAATTAATAATCAGCAATAAATCATAAATGTGTACTATGTTAAAGGGTTTCCCTGTCCACTCGGACCTCAGTGTGGCCAGAATTGTTTCAGCATGTATTCTGAACACTGTCCACATTCATGGTTCTGCCTCTGTATTCATTTCTTTTCTTTCTTTCTTTCTTTTCTTTCTTTTCTTTCTTTTCTTTCTTTCTTTCTTTCTTTCTTTCTTTCTTCCTTTCTTCCTTTCTTTCTTTCTTTCTTTCTTTCTTTCTTTCTTTCTTTTGTATTCATTTCTTTACTTCATTAGCCATGCAATCTTCCTCATTTTGTTTATTCTCAGCCTGTTCTGAACTGGATAATGTAGAGGTGTCAGAGATGAGTCAGAAACAATTCCTGTCCTGAGTCTAGTTAAATGACTTACCTAACACTAATTCAGGAGTTCCCATCGTGGTGCAGCAGAAACAAATCCAACTAGGAACCATGAGGTTGCGGGTTTGATCCCTGGCCTTGCTCAGTGGGTTAAGGATTTGGCATTGCCGTGAGCTGTGGTGTAGGTCTCAGGTGTGGCTCAGATCTGGCATTGCTATGGCTGTGGTGTAGGCCAGCAGCTGTAGCTCCAATTAGACCCCTAGCCTGGGAACCTCCATATGCTGTAAGTACGGCCCTAAAAAGACAAAAGAGCAAAAAACAAAACAAAACACTAATTCAAAGAAAAAAGATAATGTTATTTTTAAAGGTTATTCATTTGCTTGCTGAACTCCCCCAAATGAGTCCCCATGAGGCTTAAATTCCAGTCCAACTCCTAACCTACAAGATCTTCCTCAACCTGGCTCTGACCTCTCCCTTGCTCTGAGGGTCTACACTGCAGCAACCACAGGAGGTGAATTCTTGTTTCTCTAAGATGCCTGACTCACTCCTGCCTCAGGGCCTTAGCACTTGCTTGTTACCTCCGTCCTGAAAGCTGGCTCTTGTTCCCTCATACCCCAGCCCCAAACAAGTCAGGTTCTAGGCAGTGCTTTCTTTCTATCACCTCCTCCATGTGTTTCTTAGAAACTGTATCAGCAAAAGAAAAAAAAAAAAGTCATATACTTCCCTAGAAAAGAAAAAATTACAGAATTCCTGACCAGGGATTTTGTAGTACAGAAATCACAGCCATATCATCAGTCTTATGGAAACAAAGGTACATTGCTTAAGTGGTTTATCCTGAAACCTTACAAGTTGGCGCTTCCTTTTGATCAGTGTATGTGATGCATACTTGTTAAAAAAAGTACAATTGTCCCAGTTATAAATTCATCTCAAGTCAGTGTGGAAACTACAATAAAAGATTACCTATTTCATTAACTATTATTTTTACCATTTGCAATATGCAGGACTTTGAGGAAAGATTATTTGAATGGTCGAGATTCTTAAAAGCTGCTCAAGGAGGTTATGTCCATGTCTTTTTGTTTCAGTGACTTTCTTTACATCAAGGAAAGTCACTATGATGCTCAAATATTGTCTCCTTCCTTGAAAAGAGCTTTTATTTTTGAGTTGACTCAACATTTTTCCCATTCATCTTTCCTAACATGATCAGTGGATTCAGTCACAAGTACGTCCTGTTTTCCCACAATCCAGGGTCTACGAAAAACTAGTCAAGTGATTTAAAGAAAGATCATTTAATTAACTAATTTATTTAATAGCTGAGATTTTGCCTGAATGTATTTTATATAAAAATACGGTTAATTGGAATTCCTATCGTGGCTCAGTGATTAATGAATTTGACTAGAAACCATGAGGTTGCGGGTTCGATCCCTGGCTTCACTTAGTGGGTTAAGGATCTGGCATTGCCATGAGCTGTGGTGTAGGTCGTAGATGTGGCTCGGATCCCATGTTGCTGTGGCTGTGGTATAGGCCAGAGACTACAGCTCCAATTAGACCCCTAGCCTGGGAACCTCCAAATGCCATGGGTGCGACCCTAGAAAAGACAAAGACAAAAAAAAAAATGTGGTTAATTGAATATAAATAGAAATGGGATCACAGAGAGAGGAAAGGAATATACTAACCAGGAGAGGAGCAGCAGCGGGCTCTGGGATTTTAAGAGCAAAGTGGTTTCCCTTATTTGGCTTCAGTTTTTCTGTTCAGTACTAAGGGATTAATCTCATTCAGGAAGGCAAATAATAGGTCCTCTCTTTTGTGCCAAACCAATTTGGTTAGAAGAGGCCACTGTGCTATGTTAAGAAGCATCTTGAGGCCACCTATGGTTTACCACAGGTCGACCTGACCTGGTCTGGCAGGTCGGTAGCATTGCTGTTTTGCCTCACCAGCTCCATCAGATGGCTCAGTACTTACCAACTGATTCACCCATCACTTCCCTTCTGGGTTTTAACCACAACACAGTTTCTTCAGCAGAATTCAGGCTCTGAGCTGCACGGGCCCCAGCATGCTTTGCGGCTCACCCAGTTCACAGCAGCCTCGTCTTCACTAACAGAGGTTTTTCTAAATAAATTTATTAACGTATTTCAGGCTACCATTACCTTATCCGACCTCTGCTCTGCTGAAATACTGAGCAATATTGTTTTATTGATTGGGTACCTACTGACGGTAGCAATATGCACACATGCATTATTCACATACCACTGTCGTTTTAATAGTTTGGAGGTAATATTGAAAGTAATTTACTGTCATCTATATATGGCAGTTTGAAAGTTGTGGTCGTTAGAGCCACCAATTTGGAACTTCTGGTCTGCATACAAATGAGTTATCGCAAATCTTTTTAGAACTAACTTGATAAGACCAGATAGCAAGGAAGACCAAGCCTCGTCTGATTGCTATACACAAAAGCAGTAAATGGGAATGATTTATTAAGAATGAAAGATAGACTTTCTTTATCCTGAGTTTTCAGTGGCGTCATTGAGAGTTTGCTAACATGTTGACTTAATTTAGTGTCAAAACTCTGCACTTTTCTGCTGTCTGCCTTGTAGGATCGAACACAGGAGCAGAAGATGGAGCAGAGGTTTAGATAAAGAAAATCCTGAAACACTATTGTTGTGTTTTTCCCCCCCACCAGTGATAACACTAAGAATTTTTACGTAGTAAATCATTCAATATTTTATATTACCAAGGGATAAATCTTAGAAGCAAACAAAAACTGGCTGTTGTAAAAATTCACTTTATATTCATTGCTTCCCTTGGCCTAAATGCATTTTGAAATTAAAAAAAAAAAAGAGCTTAATTTCTATAAAGATGGGTAGATCTTGTTGATCATTTTAACTACTGGAGAACACTGATAGTATCCCATTCCATAAATCACATGTTATGTCAGCATTGCACAAGAGAAGAACAATTAGGTTGTTTTCATTTTTTGTTTTCCTAGCATACAGTGATGAAATGAAAATCCTTGTACATACCTCCTTATGCTACTTTCCCTTGGATAGACACCTGTAAAAAGTGGGAGAAAAATAAGCTGTAAAAAGTATGCAGTTGGATTTCGATTACATAAATCTTGAAAGACTCATGCACATATTATTTATCGATGAATCTATATTATAGAAGTTCAAAAACATGTATGAGAATGATCCACACCAACTTCAGGGGTGTGGAAACTTCTCGGAGAGGAAGGGGTACAGGATAGAATGGCATTTTAGCCATGTCTGTAACTTTGTATTTCTTTTAAAAAATTATCTGGAGCAAACTGCAATGTGTTAACATCTGTTGAGTCTCGGAAATAATTATGTAGATGTATTTTTTCTGATACTTTTAAATACACTTGGAATGTTTCACAAGTTCTGTTAAAATTTAAGTTCCATGAAAAGTTGCAAGATGTCATTTAGAGGAGGAAAATCTCTTGAGTATCATAAATCATTAGCGTTACCTACCGGTACAAAATCTTTGATACATACACTTATCTGCCCACTGTGGAAGGAGGTACATATGAGTTGGAAAAGTGTGAAAAAATTATCAAATCCCCATGTAGCAGAAGGACTCGTGGCTATGAACAGAAATAGTACTTTCTACTTTAAAGGGGAAGGGGAGGCACCTGGAAATCTTGAGAGTTTAGGGAGCTGAATCACATGTGGCCTGATAAGGACAACACAGCGCCATTCTTGGGCTGAGCAGGGCTTCATTACAGACAGGACTCCATCTTTGGGCAGGAAGGAAGTTATTATAGGGACCTTTAATGCCACATGAAATCAGAATTAAATCAGGGATTAGCTACAGAGAAAACCAGAGCTGAAGATTCTAGAAGAAAGGCAGGGCTATGGGGTGAGCCTGTGTGGTCCAGTGGGAAGCAGACCCTTCTGGAGTCAGCTCACCTGAGTGTGAAGGATGCTCACATGATAGTGAAGCTCTGAGACTTAGTTTCTTTATCTTGAAAGTAGGAAAAGTGCTATGCGGGTGCTATCCTTGTAAGATTAAATAAAGTAATACATGAAAGTTCTTAGCACCTCGAAAAAAAAAATCATTTTCCTCTCTGCTTGTTAAGGTAAGTGTAAGTGGAGTTGAAAGAGGGAGGAGACAGACAGAAAAGCAGTTTCCTTTTTTGGCTGAGGCTGAAGTTACCTGAACTGCTCTCTCAGAAGGGACCTAAGGAAGAGATCCCATCTCTGCTGCCACTTCCTAGATCTGGGAGTGGGACTGGGGTGAAGGGTGAGACTATGTGGTGACTAAAAACAGCTGCAAATTAGCAACATGCATGGATCTAGAAATGATCATACTAAGGGAAGTGAGTCAGATGGAGAAAGACAAATACTGTGGGAGATCACTAATATGTGGAGTCTAATAAAAAAATGATACTAAGAGCTTATTCACAAAACAGAAACAGACTTAAAGATTTGGAAACGAACTCTTGGTTACCAATGGGTGGAATCTGGGGAGAGAGGGATAAATTAGGAGGTTGGGATTAACACATACACACTACTATCTATAAAATAGATAGGTAACAAAAAACCACTTGTAGCACAGGGAAATCTACTCAATACTGTGTATTAACCTACATGGAAAAGAATCTGAAAAGGAATGGATATATGTATATGTCTAACTGATTCACTTTGCTGTATACCTGAAACTAACACAACATTGTAAGTCAACCATACTCCTATAAAATTAAAAAAAACAAAAAAACAAAAAAACAGCTGCAAATGAACGAAGAGGACACTTATTAGATTATGCATGTATTCCTCAAATTAGTTAGGCTGCAGCAGTTGCTTGATTCAGTTCCACATATTAGAGGGGCAAGCTTAACTGTTCTGACCATGATGCTAAGCACCAGGCATCCTTGACCATGTTCTGAACACTGATCATAAGCAAGACAAACACTCAAGAACCAGGTATCGTGCGTTTCCGTCGTGGTGCAGAGGAAACGAATCCGACTAGGAGCCATGAGGTTTTGGGTTGGATCCCTGGCCTCCCTCAGTGGGTTAGGGATCTGGCATTGCCGTGAGCTGTGGTGTAAGTCGCAGACGCAGCTCAGATCTGCTGTTGCTGTGGCTGTGGTGTAGGCTGGCAGCTGTAGCTCCGATTGGACCCCTAACCTGGGAACCTCCATATGCCTCGGGTGTGGCCCTAAAAAGACAAAAGACAAAAAAATTAAAAAAAAAAAAAAAGAACCAGGTATCAATCAGTCCCTGCTGGGATCTCTGTACCAGCATGAAGTCACTGTCCCGCTCTGCTCCTGCTGTCTGCTGTGGAAGGCTGTCTCTCGCTTTAAAACATTCATCCCCTTAGAAATTTCCAGGGAACCATTTTGAAATCAAATAAGAATCTTTAATACAGGCATTCTTTCTCTGCTCCCACTCTTGCTCACTGCTGCTTTTTAACTCTCCTTTTATTCAAATTAAATACCTTACAGTCCTTCAGAAAGTCTGCCTTCTGTTGCCACATCTCTCCACCATCAGAACAGTTAATTAGCTCTTGGCAGGTCTGAGATTCTGAAGCGCTTGAAAGGATGATTTGTAACTGTGCACTGAAGTACAGCCAGTTGCTTCAAATAAACATGGTTAAAAGTCTATTGTTTGGCATTTGTCAATTTCTACCCCATCTAGATTCTCCTTTATTTGGCAGAAATAGAAAATCTTATTTGTTTCACATTTCTGAGGGCAGAGCCATCATCATTTCTTATACCTGAACAAATGAAGGCTGTAAAAACCTGAGGAAAAACATAAAAAGGAAAATGGGATCTTATTGAAGCAAAAAGCCCTATAAAATCTGAAAAGGGCTTTGCTAGGGAAGACCTATACCATAAAATTGATTCTTATGACTACTGTTACCTTTAAAGAGGTCAAAAACGAGAGACTTCCAGACAATCTTTCTTATTCATCTTTGCCAGCAAAACGGAGTCCATTCTTCCGAGATTGGCATTCAGAATCCTCAGGGGTTTTGAACCTGACACATTTCTCTGATCATTCCTCCCACTCCTTATCTACATACTCACAAGGTGGCAATTTTTGAACATTTCAGTCTTTCGTTAATAACAGCCTGACTCAAGTTTTACTTGCTTCTAGAGCCTCTTTTCTCCCACTAGTGGCCCTTCCTTCCTAGGGACAAATTTAGGAAAAATGCAGGCTGTCTAGATAAATTTGAATTTCAGATCAACAAGGATATAGCTATAGATAAAGATATAAATTGTAGCCCATGCAATATTTGGGATATACCTTCACTAAACATTTCTATCTTGTATATCTGAAATTCAAATTTAACCGGATGTCCTGTGGCAGCCCTACTTCCTCCTCTGAACTCTTGGGAGATTGGTGGTTCTTATCATTCACTTATCACCTGGCATTTCCAGCCTAGTCCTCTTGGCTTGTCTTCAGTCAGATTTTAAGCTCCTCAGAAACAGAAAGGAGTTCCACTTTCAGTTTGGGTACAGAAGGATATGCAAGATATTCATTCACGTGATAAAAACTAGAAATCACTAGGCCAACATACAAGCAAAAACAATCCTGATTTTTTTAAAGACTTTGAAGAATCCTGAGTGCAAAGAAGTGTTAAAGACATAATACCCAGGGGCTGCTGGAGGTGAGGCCGGTTTCGGAGGCTGTCAGGGAACACGAGGAGGCTAGCAGCTGGAGATGGACTCTGTTTGCTTGGACTGGCAGAAACCAGCACCTGATGGGCAGACCTTGGGGCTGGGATGTTATATTTAAATCTGATGCCACCCCAAAACCAAAGTAATCCCTTCTGCCTAGTAATTCCTCCTTGGGGAAATTTGCTGAGTAAGCAGAGGCTGGGAGCTGGGATCGAAAGTGGAGGAAGTTCTCATGATCTTGCATCCGGGAAAAAAAGCTCTGTATCTATAGGGAATAACAATAAATATGACATTGTAAGAAACAATGGAGGCACAGGAAAAATAGAAAATCTTTGAAGTGCCAAATACACAAAAACTAAACAATACTGTCAAACAGTTAAAAAAATTCAAAAATTATGATTAAATGAAAATAGTTTCAGATGAGCAAAAGATGAGAGAAACAGTTGTTGGCAGATTTGCACTATCAAAAATGCTAAGGATAATTTTTCCCGTTGAAGGAAAATGGTACCAGGTGGAAATTCATATCTATGATAAGAAATAAAAAACCTTGATAAGGGTGAAAGTAAAGAGTAAATATGAAGGATTATTTTCCCTCTTAAATTTTTAAAATGTCAATTAAAATATCTCACAATATATGTAAAAACATATGATGGATTCAAGGTCAATCATGATAAATTAAGATTGCATTTTTTCAACTATAATGATAATTTTTTTAATATTGCATATTTTAATTCCTAGAGCAATGATTATAAAAACAAGAAAAGTAGACATAGCTCCAAAGGCCAGTAGACAAGATACTAAAACATAATCATTTTGGAGTTCCTGTTGTGGCTCAGCAGGTTAAGGAGCAGGCGTTGTCTCTGTGAGGATGAGGGTTCGATCCCTGGCTTTGCTCAGTGGGTTAAAGATCCTTCATTGCCGCCAGCTGCAGCATAGGTCACAGATTCTGCTCTGATCTGGTACGCCATGGCTGTGGCATAGGCTGTAGCTGCAGCTCCAATTTGACACCTGGCCCAGGAATTTCCAGATGCCACAGGTGCAGCTGTAAAAAGAAAACGAAAAACTCATTTATACCACTTATCTCTGGGGTGGGGGGATAGGGGAGATGGAAAGAAGGAACAAAGTATAGAAAGAACCAAAAAGAGAATAGAGAACAAGTTTCCCTTTAGAGATCTCCATCTTTGTCATAAACTACTTTTTTTTTTTTTGTCTTTTGTCTTTTTAGGGCCGCACTTGTGGATATGGAGGTTCCCAGGCTAGGGGCTGAGTCAGAGCTACAGCTGCCGGCCTACACCTCAGCCACAGCAACGCCAGTTCTGAGCCGCATCTTTGACCTACACCACAGCTCACGGCAACACCAGATCCTTAACCCACTGAGCAAGGCCAGAGATCGAGCCCGAAACCTCATGGTTCCTAGTTGGATTCATTTCTGCTGTGACACGATGGGAACTCCATAAGCTACTTTTTTTTTTTAATTGAAGTATAGTTGATTTGCACTGATGTGTTAGTTGCCGGTGTACAGCATGATGATTCAACTGTGTGTGTGTGTCTATATATAGGTGTGTATATTCTTTTTCAGATTCCTTTTCCTCATAGATTATTACAAAATGTTGACTATAGTTTGACGTGCTATACAGGAGGTTACTCTTGGTTATCTATCTTTTTATATAGTAGTGTGCATATGTTACTCCTAAATTTCTAACTTATTTCCCCCTTTCCTCTTTGGTAATCATAAATTTGTTTTCTATGTTTTTCTAATTTTGTTTTCTACATGTATGTTCTATCTTTGTCAGAAACAACTTTAATTTTCTGAAGTAAATGAGAAAACCACAACACCTCCAACTTGGAGGACTGATGCATTCCAGCCCCCTTCTTCGTGGGCCTCTGTGAGCTGTCGTTCAAGGGACTTGCCTGGAAGGCTTGTACCTGAGTGGACGGTTTGTGTGGATGATTTTTTTTCAACAGCTTAATTGAGATACAATTTATTTGCCATAGAGTTCACCCATTTAAAGGATACAGTTCAATATTTTTTCATATATTTAAAGTTTTGCAGCCATCATTGTAACCTAATTGAAAAATATTTTATCATCCCTCAAGAAACCGCATGCTCCTCAGCCTTTTTCTTCTAACCGCTTTGCTTATTAAATTTGGAATCCCAGGATCTACCTTGAAGACACTGAAACCGAATGCTTATGGGCAGACTGGGGCGCATGCGTGTTTAACAAGCTCCCATGGCTGATTTCAGGGAACACGAACGTTTGACGACTGCATCAGTAATCGTGTTCGCCTCTCACCAGACCTGTTTCACTTCGCTTCTTCATTAAGTATGCTTCCATCCGCAAAGATCTCAAAATCCATGGTGAGAATGAACGCCCACCCCTGCTTCCTGCACCACCCATCCCCAGAGCACAGCTTCCAGGGCCTAGAATACAACCATATCTGTGCTTTGCTGTTTGTGGGGGGCTCCGCAGATTGGTGCGCGATCTGAGGGCCCTGTGCAAACTCACATAGATTTAAAATGGAAAAAGTTATGGCTAAAGAACATATACAGACATTTTAACTGATGGTCATAAATCATCGTCGGCAGTGTGGCTGAGAACAAGAGCATGAAGTGTGGCGAGGTCAGATCAAAGGGTCTGTCTTTGTGAACCTGAGCACATCACTCAAACTCACCTCAAGTCCTTCTCTGTCAAGTAACACATTCTTCTTGAGGTTGTGATGAGAATAAAAGGACAGGAAAGACATCAGTTATGTGAGAAAAACATCCAGTAGACGTTAATTAGTGTCATTATAGTTTATGGCTAACAGTTTCATGTTAGGGTGGTACTAAGACCAGTTTGAAGCATTTTGCTGCTCTATTCCGTGATCAAGTAAGAGGCTTGGAATTTTATAACCACGGCTCTTATTTCATAGGCATGTTGTCCCTGAGAAGTAGATATATGAAAACACAGAGGGAAGTGGTGGGATAGTAAATTGTCTTGCTTATTCAGGTGGAATTTAGAAAAGTTGAGTCTGCACATTTTTGGAAACTATTATTGTGAAAGCATAGACTACAACCATATCTTTGCTGTTGAAGGGTGGTTAGAAATGCATACATGTATAGTTACTATATGTTTCTATAGTAATTCAAAAGCCATTGTACTTTCCCCCACCCCAACATGTTGGGGTGATTTATTCATTTATGTTTTACTTCTGTTTGTCCCTGTCTCTTATTTCATAAATAATATCCTGCTTTCCTCTGACACTCTAAAGGGATCACAGGAATTCTAAATGGATCACTCCACCAAGACAGAGGGATACAGGAGGGGAGAGAGGACGCTGTGACTTTAGGATGGAAAGATGTGGTTTGACTACAAATGCAGAGGCAGCTTTGATTGGGGAAAACATAGGAAAGGTACATGAGCAATCAGACAAAGCTATTACAAATCTCCTGGGCAGAGGGAGATGTCAGCGCATTTCATGCGGGGAAGAAACAGCTGGTTAAAAATGTTAGAGTATCCATCATGTGGGGAAAGATACATGGAGGTGAGATGCAGGCTCTTTGCCAGGACTGGAAGGAGGGCAAGGATGGGCTTAGATTTACACACACACACACACACACACAGCATCTCTGTGGAGTCCTTTGCCAGTGACAGTGACAATGGCACACCCTTTACTCGGTGATGGGAATGAGAGCTGTGGGCTGTCTCTGTGTGGGGCCCCTGCAGAGGCAGCTAAGGAAGGAGCAACACAGGCTGTTATTCTCATTGATTTCATGGCTCTCCAGGGCACCGCGGCTCTCTCATCACGGCCACAGAGCCCAGAAAACAATTCTCCCCACAGGACAGTTCTTCTGGCTCTCCCTTTTATACTTCCATATATTGAGCTTCCTTGGGGGAGAGAAATCGTATTTCTAGGAGACAGGGGTGCTTGGTTCATTGTGTGAAGGGGGGCGGTGTATACTTTAGGACCCAGAGAGTCCCATAGGGAAAGAAAATGGGAAAAAGGGATTCCGCAGGAAAGCAGAAATAGGAGTTGTGACTCCTGCTGAAATATAATGCGTGCTGGAAGTGGAGAAAAAGAATGACATCCTGAGAATGAAGGCAGAGAAACAGGTTCACCTGTAAAATACAGATGATTGCAGAAGTATTCGAAAAAATATATATTACATAGTTTCCAGAGCCTACTTTGTTCCTAGAAAACAAACTAGTTTCTGTGAGCCAAAATTAATGCATAAGGGAGTTTCCTGTGGTGGCACAGCAGAAACGAATCCGACCAGGAACCATGAGGTTTGTGGGTTCGATCCCTGGCCTAGCTCAGTGGGTTATAGATTCAGCGTTGCCGTGAGGTGTGCTGTAGGTCACAGACATGGCTTGGATCCCGCGTTGCTGTGGCTGTGGTGTGGGCTGGAGGCTGTAGCTCCAATTCGACCCCTAGCCTGGGAATCTCCATATGCCACAGGTGCGGCCCTAGAAGGCAAAAAAAGAAAATAAATATTAAGATAAAATTAATGCATAATCAGTTATTTTTATAATAGAAGCATCTAAAGTGGAAAATGAAGAAGGAAAAAAATACCTCGCTATCATACTTTTATTGCACTGACAAAATCTGAAATTGATAAGCAGAAAGGATAAATGAAGGCATGGTCTGTGTTTCATTGTACTCTGTGGATAATATCATAAGACAAAGAATGGAAAATAACCCGGTTTTTGCGATCATCCTATCTTATACCTAAGATGCTCCCTAGACCTGAAAGAAAAATTGTTCCATAGCAAAAAAAAAAAAAATAGTTTATAAAATGAGTCTGTATACTCTGTGCTTTGGGGAAAGAAAAATGCCTTTGTAAAAAGTGAAGCACAAGAAGGACAATAGGTGACAGTACAGCAAACATCAGAATACTAAGTTACCACCAGGGGAAGAAAAATGCCACTTCAAATAAAAGATAGGAAACTCCTGAGATGTTTGAAAAGAGAGTTCCAGATTCATTCTTATAAGAAATTCAATTAAAAGTGCAAACAGGTCAAAGCCAGATATGTACGTTTTAGAGAGCATCACATACATGAAAATATCACCACTGAAGGAAGCAATGCAAATCAAAGACACTGGTGACAGAAATGTTGAGTTTTTGAGTGTGTACTTGTATATTATCTTTAGCATGTATAATACCAAATTCAACAGGATAAAATCTGCTCAGAGTGTTTTATATGAGCATGGAGGAGAGTGATTTTTTTTCCTCTCATGATAAGCAGCCAGTTTTATGGCCCATAAATAATAATTCAGAAGTGAAAGCTAGCTATAAAAATATGGCTAAATTGTATAAAATTTCCAGTTCTAAAAAGAACAAATCCTATCATAATCAAAGGGTGTCATCCCTGAGCAAAATTTTAATTTGAGATTTAGAAGTAACACAGCCACAGATGTAGCCACCCACTCTAAATTAAGTGCCATTACTGTGGAAATTATGAAATCAAGAGGGGATAAACTAATTTTTTAGAGAATTATGAACCCTAAAAGATCTCATCTATGAAAAGATAAAAGTGCATTAATTAGAAGGACAAGTCAAAATTTAAAATTAGTTTGTACCTAACACTTGTAAAAAAGTTTTTTTTTTAAAAAAAAGGAGAGAACAGACATAGAAAACAACCTTATGGGGGAGGATAAATTCAGAGTATGGGGTTAACAGATACACATCACTATATATAAAATAGATAAACAACAAGCACCTACTGTATAGCCCAGGGAACCGTATTTAATACCTTTTAATAATCTATAATGGAAAAGAATCTGAAAAAGATTATCCATCTATCTGAAGCACTTTGCTGTACACTTACACTAATACAAAATTGTACATCTATTATAGTTCAAAAATAAATTAAAAATAAGAAGGTGGAAGCTGAAGCCATATATTTGCTTGTCTGTTATCTCCATTCTTGGGTAGCTCTCCTGTCCAAGAGTGTCTGCTTTTAACACTAGCTTCATCCTCACCACTGTGGTTAGAAAGTCATTGTATGTTTGTCAATTTTTCATTTACGGATTTTTTTTCACAATGTTCTTACTCTTAAAGAAAAATCGTACGTAGTTCTATTACCCTAACACTTTAAAAAATATTTCTCTTTACATTTTCTTCCTATTCTTTGTCCGTTCAGTGTAAGCATTCTAACACAATAATGATGATAGCATGGTTTCTTTTTGAATCATATGTTCCACCTACAGCCTGGTTCTCTGCATTTCTAGACCAAGTACTGTTTGGGAGCCTTCATTCTCTACCCTTGCAAGGCCCTCTTTCCTGCCAAGAAAAACTGCTTTCTGTCACCTGCCACTTTTACTCTCCCAACAGTCTCCTGCTCATATTCTTCTAAAGTTTAAAGGAAACTTACAATTGCACTTTTCTCTCTGGCTTTATGATTAAAATCTTCTATAGACCATCACCCCAACTGTATCCTGCTTCCTGAATGTTCTTCAGTAGGAAGTTACTGCCATTTTGGGTGGGGCAGTTCTCCCTTGAATGCAGCATGCAATAACCGTGGTTTTTACTCACTATCCAGGAGTAAGGCTCCCCCTTTCTTTATGGCAAATATAAATGCCCCCACACATTCAAAATTCTTAGGAGGTAGGACCACCCCTCATTGAGAAACATTAACACATGTCATTCACTGTGTGTGCTAAAGATTCAGAACCAAATGACCACAATATCCCAGAAATGTGTCAAAGAGTCTCCCCAACAGGCTTCCATGATTTCTGAAATTCCCACCAATGGGCATTTCCCCAGTTAGGTATATAATTATAGAAAAATAAACATCATAAATGTACACAGCGCTTACCATATGCCAGACACTCTTCTAAGCGCTATTAATGCATGGTAACATAATGAATTCTAAAGGGTATTATCATTATTATTATTATTATTTCCATTTTACTGATGAGGAAACTGAGGAATAGACTCCTCTGGAACTAAGAAAACTGTAACTACTTGAACCAGGTATTCGGCTGTTTAATCGTAGGGCCAGGATTTGAACCAGGGCTATCTAGCTGAGTCCAGGTATGCCTCCTTGTAACTACCACCCTGTGATGCCTTTGTACAAAGCCAGGACACAAGTGCCAGGGGCTGCTCCTAAAATGACTATACATTACCTTGGAAGAAAGTAAAGTCATGCAGTATGCTAATTTTTAGCCAGGCTATATGGATGGCCCATTAAATATAAAATTAGAATAAGACAAATATGTGATACTAGTTAAAAATACAATCATTGAAGTCATTCAGACCTAACTTCCTCTCCTGAATCCACCAACTGCAAGTTGTGTAACCAAGCACTTAGCATAGTAAGCAGGATGAAGTAAACTTTCAGTACATACTAGTATTGGTGTTATCATCTTTATAACTAATCATCTTTATTATTAATATAAGTCAAGGAGCACTTTCCACAGTGCTTATCAACTCCTTTAAAGTCAGTGGGAAGGGTTGTAAAAATACTTACATCCTGGGTCATACACCATAAAAATAAGCCAGAATATCCAAGCTGTTGAGTTGGGGGCTGCTCATCAGGGCGTGGGTACAGCTCCCTGAATAATTCTAAAACATAGCCAAGGTCAAGAACAGTATCCGTCTGCTGATGTTCATACAACAGCCATGCAGTGTGCTGCGTGTAGAGGTGCGAGTGGCATAGTGATGGGCACCCAGGAGGTCCTCAGAGAAGGGAGCCCCCTGCCACGTATGGTGCACAGTGTGGAAATTTACTGCATGGACCCCAGGATCAGGCAGGTCTGGTTCCAACAGGGCCTTCTCTGCTTCATCTTCTAATCTGTTTCTCTTTTCTTACTGTGTGTCTAGTTTGGCCTGCAGGTGCTAGCCTCCGGGGTCATAAGAGGGCAGAGATGTCATGTTGAACTTGATATATTACTGAGGCTGATGGTTCTCTGAATCTGAGCAGTCTAATCATGAATTTCTAGGTGTGAGTGTTTTCACAGGAACTGACCTACATCTTCAGGGATTAATTTTATTATTGCTGTCATTAGAACTATAATTTATTAAGTACTTCTATCCTTTTTTTTTTTTTTTTTTTTTTTTTTCCTTTTCAGGGCCACACCCACGCGTTCCTGGGCTAGGGGTTGAATTGGAGCTGCAGCTGCAAGGCTACTCCACAGCCACAGCAATTCAGAATCTGAGCTGCATCTGCAGTCTATGCCACAGCTGACGGCAGTGCCAGATCCTTAACCCTCTGAGAAGGCCAGGGATCAAACCTGCATTCTCATGGATACTAGTGGGTTCTCAGTCCACTGAGCCACAATGGGAACTCTGAGGTTCTCCATATATCTTCTCATTTAATCCTCAAAACCATGCCGCAAGATGGGCGATGGCTTGAGATCTACAGGTGAAGGAAGCAATGCAGAGAGAAATCCAAGTAGCCCAGACTCACACAGCTTCTGCGTGTGAGGTCTGATTTTGAACCCAGGTCTCAGCTTCAAATCCCCCCACCCTCCACTGTGCTTGTCTTGTCTGGGGGAGACATCCTGAGTCACCTTCGGGACTGCTCGCGGCATCTGGTCAGGTCTGGACTCACCCTATGTGGTCCTTAGTCTTGAAAATAACAGATCACTTTTGGTTCCTGAGGAGAAGGGAGTGCAGGTTAGGGACTAAGATTGTTCTGGAAAAACCAAATGCATTCAACAGGAACCTTATTCAAAAGTGAGGAAAGAGAAAAAAATGTGTCTCCATTGTCTCTCTGATCCAGACTGTGATGACTCTTAGAAGAAGAGATAAGGAATATTCTACCCCTCAGGGGCCCAGAGTAAACTTTCAGAAGCAAATCCGCTTGAGAAATGGAATTTCACAAGCTCCGTTTGGTGCAGTGTTGGTCAGCGTATTTCTGTCCCTTTTACCCTTATCGGAATTCTAAATAACAAAGAAACAAGGGAGAAAGGTAAAGAAAAAGGAATGAAGGGAGACGAGAAAAATTTTCCTAGAATATTCTGGAATTCCACTTGATTTTCTTTTGAGTCAAAGATTTTTTTTAAAAACAATGCTTGGTTTTAATATTACATCTCTCTTCACAGAAATTTAAATGGGAATTCAGTTACTCACAGTTTTTTATTGATAGTGTTTTCAGGATGAACTTGAGGAGGAAGTAATTAACATTTTATTCCTATTTGGATATAGGAATTAGAGGACAGAGTTGGGATTTCCCAAAGTCCCCCAGTGAGAGGAAAAATCAGCCCAAGACACTTTTAAAACGGTCCCAGCAGAGAGCTGCCTCAGGGCAGGTTGAGAAAAGCCCTGGGTTTCTATTTAAAGGACGGCTCTGAACTGTACCCAGAAAAATCATTTCTCAAATAACTGTGGGGCTTCCTTTGAAGCTCGACACCAAAGTCACAGACTTCTAGAGTCCACTGAATAGTGATGAGTTATAGGTTCTGGGTGCGGTGGGGGTGGGGGCTGAGGGCAGAGGTGATTTTTCTCAGTGTCTACAGAGTGCAGAATTTATAGAGACAAATGTAAGGAATGAGCAGAATGGATTAATTCCCCAGGGACCTGAAAGAGGCAAGAGAGGTGACAGAGACATCACTAATCCCAAGAAAATCCCAAGAAAACATGAACAGCCCACCTTCCTGGACTGACAGTTACTGTCAGGTCTGGATGTCTGGGCATAATCATTTAAAACCCAGCATCTGTCATGCTTTCATATTTATAATCATGATATCATTGTCATTTCATATTAATTGATTGATTTCATGACAGGTAATGCTAAATCTTTCTTTGATTTAGATATTCACATTCACTTTCGAAGTCTTCTAGCCCAATGATGTTCAAAATATCCTGTAGTGCCTTTCCTCCTCTCATACCTGATGCTCCAGGATCATCTCATTGCTTGTAATTCCTGCACGTACCATACAGCTTCTCATCTCCACGCTCCCTACCTTTTCCTCTTGCCTGTCTCCAGCCATCTCTTACTTGTCCACCAAGACCTCAGAAGGACTTTCTCTAAGAAGGACCTAGATTGGGTGATATGTTCATCCTGTATAGACATAAAGATTCCTGTGCATAATTCTGCCATTGGACTTAACCCATTACATGTTAACCATCCATTTATTTCTGTCACCTCAACTAGAACTCGAAGCTGCTTGAGAGCCCATCAAATGACTCAGAGGCAGTTCCATGGCAACACTGAATGAATGTCCATTGATTTAATATCTGATGGAATAAAAAAGAGTGAAAATACATGGGATAGCTTTACTGAAAGTCATCTAGAAATACATAGAAGTAATCAAAGCTACAAATGCAATGTGTCATCTCAAGATTTGGTAGAATACAGGACAATAGGTCCACTAACCAAGGAAATTATCATATGCTTTAGTATACAATTAAATGTTAAGTGTGATAAAATCCTGTACTAATCAGAGAATTCTCACTTGTGAATATCTTAGGTTCTACTCAATTAAACATATATATATTTATATATTATATATTAAATATATATTTATATATTAAATATAAGTATATCTATAATTAAATATATATATTAACATAGAATTATATGTATTTACATTATATATTATTAAATATATGTTATATTATAAACATATAGATTATGTATAAAATATAATATATTATTAAATATATATTTATATATTAATATTATTAAATATATAAAAAAATATATATGGTATGTTTACCAAACCAAATTATTTTTATTGTGTGCTTTCCTTCTACCAGAAGGTTACTAAAACTATAAATACAAAAATATAGAAAATACTCAGAATATCTCTGTAATACTCTTCTTTCCCTAAACTGGGGCCACCGTCTTTGTTATTTAAAAGCTGGAGCTCTTCTGGTGGCTCACTAGGTTAAGAACCTGACATAGTGTCCGTGAGGATGAGGGTTCAATCCCTGGCCTCACTCAGTGGGTTAAGGATCTGGAATTGCCACCATCTGGGGCATAAGTCAAAAATGCAGCTCAGCTCCTGGATCACATGTTCCTGTGGCTGTGGTGCAGGCAGGTGGCTGCAGCTCCAAATCGACCCCTAGCCCAGGAACTTCCACAGGCCACAGGTGCAGCCATAAAAAAGGAAAAAAAAAAAAAAAGCTGATGATCAATGGATTCTGTAAATGTCTCCATATTCCCTGCATGCATCAATATAGATGTAGTTCTTTCCATGCAGGGGATACGTCATCCTCCTGCCAGGTTTTGGAGCATGTATCTATCAGGATAAAGCTATCACTGAATATGGGGATACAGGGCCGGGGGTGGGTGACAGGGAGAGAAAAGTCTTTGAGGCCCCAACTTTCTTCTTTGGATATAGAAGAAAGACCCTTCATTTCTGCCCTTGAGCAGATAGGACCCCCTGACGGTCCAATTTCCAAAGAAGCTGGACTCACCATGAAGTGTGCATGTTGGGGGTGATTACCTTGTGTGGTCACAGGAAGCTCAGGCTATTGAGATGGATGTGGGAAGCCAAGTGGGGCTTTGGATAGAGAACCCATCTGATCCGAGGCGCTCAGAGGGATAGAGGTCGCTTTCCTGCTGGCCTCTGGGCAGCACTTAGCCCTTAGAGCAGACTCTCCCTGCAGCATCCAGGATCAGATGTTAGCCTCAGAGAGCTCCCCCACGCCCACTAGCAGCAGCATCTTTGCTCCAGAAGGATGGCCAAGGCGGAGCTCACAGAGAGGCCAGCTGGAGATTGGCATCATGTAACAAAAGGCTGACACATGTTTTCACCATACAGATCCTCTGGTAGTGTGCACCCATGTACATACACACTCTAGCTTACCTCTCAGGGTACACAAGAATCTGTTCCCTTCCTTCTCACTTTGTATGGATTATCCTCTCCTCTCCGATGTAGACACGGCCCCAGAATGGGGAAAACTTGGTCTTCAGCCGCTGTGTCCTCATGCAGCCATTGCTTCAGCCCAGAGGGGCCCCCTGGAAACCCCCAGCCTTAGACAGCCATGCCCAGGCTTTGCTTGGGCAGCGTCAGGGACTGCATTTAGATGTGGACAGGCATTTGCTAGGCTCCAGATTCGGTGACAACAGCCCCTCCCATCCATCTAGGACAAATAAACCCTGTGCACAACTCTGCCATTAGACTCAGCACATTATATAGGAACTATTTCTGTGGACCTAACAAGAACGGAAGAGTCCCTGCCAGGCAGAGTCCCTGGGCCAGCAGGAGACACAGCCTTGACAGCGAATGCACAGCCCAAATAGCTCCTGCTTGCTTGTTCTGGCCTCACAACATTAGAATCGGGGCAACAAAACCCCAGAGAGGAGCATTGGTAATGGTGGGAGTGAGAATCCATGGGTCAATGCTGAGATGCATTTTCTTCAAATCCATTCCTAAGAGGCTTTGGAAATCTTCTTGGGGTCTGTATGTATCATTTCAGGTCAGGTCGGACGTATTAGATTATTTTTATTCGTTTTTACCCCATTGAGAGGAAATAACATTTTCATAGCACGAGTGTGCTAAATCCTGCTTAAACATCACTCATTCATTTATTCGTTAGGTAGATGTTTATTGGGTGCTCATTGTTTGCTGTCTTCTAAACTAGATGGTTGGCAATAGAGATTAAATCCATATATATTGGGGCCAGCTTTTTAAGGATCTTTTTATTCTGTGTCAAGAAGTTTGGGCTTTATTTGGTAATGGAGTGGAGCCAAGAACACTGATAGGAAGGTAACTTTGTGTTACATAGAGCAGGAGAACCCAGGATGGGTTGAAGGGACAAGAGTGTGGAGCTGTAGAGAGCATCTAAGAGTCTGTAGCACTTACTCAGGGAGAAGAAACTAAAATCTAAACATGGCAATGGCCCGGGGGAGAGAGAAGAGAGAATGGATTTGAGAGTGATTCTGGAGGTCGACTTGAGCGATTTAATGACAGATCAGATATGAAGCCTGAAGGAAAGTGTTTTAGCTTGAGTGAGCAAGGGATTGATAATGCATTAACTGATTTATGAAATATGGGTAGGGGGCAGGGCTGAGTGATGACAGTAAGTCGATGTTAATTAGGAAATAGTTGTAGGCTTTTGAGCCGAAAAAATGCTTTATAAATTAGAGTGTCAGGTCGGAGGAAGCCCAGGGATGGAGATGACAGAAAATTTGGGAAAGTGTGGGTTTATGGTTAAAGCCAGGAGAGAGGATTTAATCACACAAGACAAGAGAAGCAGAAAGAACAAATGCCAAGGACGGAGTCCTACGGACACCAACATTTAAGGGGCAAAATAAAATGAGCCAGCAAAGGAGATTTGAGAAAGTCGGCCAAGTGGAGACGAGATGAGACTGATAAAGGGATGCAGTGAGAGAAGAAGGTTCCAGGATCAGGAGGTAGATGTTGGAGGCAAGATGAAAGGGAACCTCGATAAATCAGAATCTGTTCATCTCAAAGATGAACAATCATATAAGGAGTTAATTCACTGCTTGTTGAGCTCAGGTCAGAGGGTTTCTTCCTTTCTTTCTTCCTCTTCCTCTTCTCATCCTCTTCCTCCTCCCCTCCTCCGCCTTTCACATTTTTCTGTGTAAATTCCCTCATCTGAATCTTTGGTGCTCACTCTTCGTTTTTATATATGAATCTCAAGGAGATGGTGTATTTGCAGAGGCAAAAGCAGCCTTTCATGTTATAATTCCAATAGCAGTGTTATCATGAAGAGACATGATTGGATTTCCAAATTGGCGCAATGGCTACTGCCTAATGTTTTAGTGATCCTCTCATTTGAAATGTTTTTTTTTTTTTCAGGAATTTTGAATATATGCATTGTCAAATATGATGACAGACTACATGTGACAATTTAACAAGCTGTGACGAGGTAGAAGAAGATCATGCTGAGGCTATTAATAGTAGAATCATTCAGTCCCATTATCACCACACATCTTGTAAACCTCTCACCTTCTTTTGAAATGTGCCTATTATCATCTTTTACAATGGCATTTAGGCCAGTTTTATTGCCAGCTACAAATTATGTGTGGGAAGAGAGTTTGGGGACATATACTAGAAAAAATGACAAATATCTGCAAATCTCTTGAGGAGTCTTGATGTTGCCATTAAACGTGAGAACTTCACTTTTGTAGTTTACTGCATTTCTACAAAGGCAGCTGGACCCCTAGAGAGACTTATTGGTCCATTTCATTGTTGGCCATGGTTTTACCTTAAAATCCAATTTTTATTTTTATGAGCTTAAACATTGTATCTTTAAATTGAAATTTATAAAGTTAGATCACTTTGGCTGAATGGAATCCAGTGTTGCAATAAATTTGGCAATAACTCAGCCAAGGTTGAGCCTGACCGCTTCCTGTCCCCAAGAACCACCTCCTTACCCACTGTTCCTCCCTCCCCCACAGAGAACATCTCCGTGTTCTGGAAGCATTTCAGACTCCCTTATCCTGAAGCCACTGTACCTACTATTCTCTGTGCTTTGCAGGTGTTTCTTCTTTGTCCCTCCTAGTTCTGACTTATCCTTCAAGGATGAGCTGAGTGTCAACTTCCCTGTGACATCATAGGCCCTGGATGTTCCTTTATCATGACGATTGACTTACTGCTTTTATATAATTGTCCCCAATAGGTAAAAAATTCTTTGAGAGTAGAATTGTTTTCTTTTTCATTGAACTGTTGTCTACCTGAAAGAGTAGCACATCATCTCAGTAAATACTAAACTTCCCTAAAGAGGAAAAACCCCACTTGTACCCTTGCCTGTCCATGGGTTCTGATCTGCCCTTCGTGATGGCCTGTCCTGATTGATGATTTTGGATTTCCTTATCTGAGCCTCACAATTGTATAAACCAATTCCTTGCACTAAATGTCTTAGTCTACTCTCTCCTACTAGTTCCACTTCTCTGGTTGATACAGGAGCAATTTATATGACTCTCCTCTTTGAGAGGAAGGAATGATAAATACAGGAGACAGTAAGAGATGAAACAATCATATTATATACTTCAAAGATTCAGAATGATGGCTGGGAATCTCAGAAGGTTGGGTGGAAAGGAGAGACATGGGAAGCAGTGAGGATAAACAGGAAGGATAAACTTCATCCAGAAGTTTAGGAATAGGGATGTGTTAACTTACTGAAAAGCAGAACTCCGTGAATGTTTACATGTAATTCACGAAGTATAAAGTTGATCCATGGGTGCAAAAGCAATGCCCAGCCCATCAGTCAAATCACAGCTCTGTCATGGGAGAGGCATTATATCAGGTCATGATGAAGAGAACAAGGGCTTTGGAGTCACAGAGACCTGAATTAAAATTGTGCCTTGGTGAATCAGTGCTAGTTGCCTCATCTTACAAAAGTTATTTAACCTCTTTGAAGCTCACTTATGTTATTACTTTTTAATGAAAATGTGAAATAATAATACCTTTCTCTCAGGGATATTATAAAAATCATAAGAAACAAGAGTAGGGCTATGATAAAATAAGCAATAAGTAGTAGCTAATAGTATTACATTGGGACTGTAGATTCTCACCACACTTTACCCTTTCTCATTTTCTGAACTTCTTACTACGAACCATTGTTGATGAACAAGCATCTTTCAAGGGTAATTGAGCACTGATATATTCCCTACCTATTGTGCCACAAGGAAGAAGAAATAGTAAATATTCAAAGAAAAGTCATTGGATCATGCTTCCCAAATTGTGTAGAAAGATTTGTTATAAATGTCACCACATGTCCTCCTAAGAAATGGACTACTTAGGCTATCCACTGGCAGTGTATGCTTTCTTCTATGTCATTACCAGACAATTGAAATTACAGGTGCAACACTGAATGGATCCTGTGGGGCAATGGTCAGCTGTTGTTCCTTTCCCCTGTGGTCTCCTCTTGCCCCTGTGGTCTCCTCTTTTATCTGGCTTACATCACTATTTTATTCCTACCTAGTCATAAGTTAGATGTTTTGGAAGTAACTGAATGTAGGATCTCCCTTTGTTTTCTCAAACTAACTGATACATTTGAATTATCTTTTGAAAGACTTATTCTAGACTTTTTTCCCCTCCTTTTTAAATTCCTTGATAGAAGTGAACAAAATAATAACCTCTAGGGGTTTAATGATATAGATATTAGCAATTTACTGTGGTCTGTATAACATTTAAAAAGCATTGAAAATCACTTAAATAGAGGAGAAAGAGGAGTTCTCCTCATGGCTCAGGGGTTAATGAATCTGACTGGCATCCATGAGGATGCAGGTTCAATCCCTGGCCTTGCTCAGTGGGTTAAGGATCCGGTGTTGCTGCGAGCTGGCAGCTACAGCACCGATTCAACCCCTAGCCTGGGAACCTCCATGTGCTCAAACTCTAGCCTGGGAACCTCCGTATGCTCAGGTGCGTGGTCCTAAAAAGCAAAAAAAAAAAAAAAAAAAAAAAAAAAAGGAGAAGGAGAGCAGGTGCATATGTGGGGTGGGAGAGATAATTCCATCTTGGATATGTGAAGTGATTTGAAGTCCTATTTGAGTGATTGTAGGCAATAAAGGTCCAGGCTAATGAGACGTTTCTGAGCATTATCCCCATTTCCTTGATTATTAGGACAAAAGCGGGAAAATAAAGGGGCTAAGCATAGAACCCTGGAGAGTCCACATATCAAACTGCAGGAAGAGAAGAAGCAGCTCATGGAGGAGGCCAAGGAAGAGATAAAGGAATGTGACTGTTTTAAAGAGAGTCAATAAAAAAAAAAAAAAAAAAAAAACGGAAAACTAAAAGCATTCCCTAGATCTGTTTGTTAAGAAAGTCACGAATAATCTTAATGAAAATAGTTTAACTAGAGTTGTGAAGACAGAAGATGCACTGCAATAGGTTGAGTCAAGAATGGTAGATAAAGAGAGGATAGAAAATGGTAGGAAACTCTCTTTTTCTCCCAAGAAGTTCATCTAAGAATGGAAGAATGAAGAAGATAGGGCCGTGTCAGGGATTTTAGGAGACCTTAATGGGTCCACGTCAGCATTCAACAAAAAATGAGATGCAGTTGCTTCTCTCCGGAAGTGTGGAGTGTCGTATTGTTTAGTAAACATAATGATGGGATTTGGTACCACTTGGTCTTAGCCTTGTCCGTGAATTACTTATGAAACTTTGTAAATACAGATGTCGAAGCCCGACCTTAAATCCGTGAACCAGTATCCCAGGGATGAGTGAATCTTCCTGGGTCCTGGTTTTGCTCTTGTCTTACCAGGGACTGTCTACATGCCCTGTGCCCTACCATACTGAGTTGTTTTTCTTTATATCAGAGCTCTTATAATAATTTCAAGATGTTCATGCGATCTGCCACGCTCAAATGTAAGCCTGAACACCAACCTTCCAACCATTGCTCTCTTGTAGTAGTTCAAATGTTCTGACTTGTTAACTCACGAATCTGTGAAAATGTCGGAAGTACAATTTTCTGCCGGTTTTGCAATTATGCTTTTTGCAGCTGCATGTGAATGACAGAAAATGCTATCAGTCCTTTAATGGGTAGCAATTTTGGAGGGAAAGAGCAACGTCTTTCCAAGAGGTCTCCTTAGAAATCTCTCCCTCCATGATCAGAAACCCTTTGTTCTATGGTTACTTCCTCTCTCTCTCACAGTCCATTATCACATTTTGCTGCAGCAGCTGTAGTTAAAACTGTTGGCCTGCTGCACTGCAGTTTTGCTGTAACTGTTTCATGCCCAATTATGTGTAAACTGTGTAAATCCTTATGAAATATTTTTTTTTTATTATTTTCCCACTGTACAGCAAGGGGGTCAGGTCATCCTTAGATGTATACATTGCAGTTACAGTTTTTTCCCCCACCTTTTCTTCTGTTGCGACATGAGTATCTAGACATAGTTCTCAATGCTATTCAGCAGGATCTCCTTATAAATCTATTCTAGAAATATTTTTGAATCAAAACTTAAGAATAGGTTTGAATGAGGGATCGAAATGAATAGAATAAGGGCATTGTTATACAGTCAAAAAAATAGACACCATACCAGAAAAGGGAAATCTATAGCTGAGCACTAGATATAAATAAATGAGCACAGGCTATTAATTAAATGTTAAAAATCAGCACTTGGGGGGAATAGCAGATACACTTTTGTATATGGAATGGCTGGTCAATGCGGACCTGTTGTGTAGCACAGGGAATTCTACTCGGTGTTCTGTGATAACCTATAGGGAATAGAGGATGCTCCTCTATTCTCATATGCTTATGTGTATATGTGTATATCTGTGGCTGAATCACTTTATTGTATAGCAGAAATTAACACAACATTGTAGATCAATTATACCTCAATGAAATTAAGTTTTTAAAGTATCGTCAATAGGTTTGAGAATCATACAGGTACATTTCTTTGGTGCTAAATTGGCCTTTTTCAACAAATTCATTTAATGGATCGTGCACATGATATGGGGTATACGAAAATAGAACTGCTCCCTTTTCTTGGGGAATAATTAAACAGAGAATATATAAAAATATATTAAAAATGTATTCTTGTGGGACAAAAAGCGTTTTTGATTATTTTATGAAAGAGAACTGTAGAGTTAACTGATCAGCTCAAAGTATAGCCTGGCACTGTGCTAAGCTGTTTCCCCATATTACTTAATATCTCAACAGCTTTCTCAACTAAGAGTCCTAACTGAAAGATGAGAGAATTGAAATTCATAAAGGCAAGGCAGTTTGCCTCAGGTCACACAGCGAGTAAGTTACCCTGAGGGCTGATTTCCAAGCCTGGAAGCCCTTTAGCTGTGGGGCCCAGGTGTAGTGACTCCAGCCCGGGGCTCACTCCACAGCACAGTGAAGTCAGAGCTTGACCCATTAAATTGGTCCAAGCAAGACATGTTCCATCTAGTAACTGGACATTGAGTTTGAGGGACCGCTTTTATTTCAAAGTATCATTTGCGGTTGTATGCTTTTATTAAAATCACCATGCCCTTTTCATTTAACAGCTTTTAATGGTGTGCTTATTGCTTATAATGTGTAAACATGAAAGAAAGGCAGAAAACTATAAATACACACAGGAAGAAATAAGCAGTTTTAAACAAGACTGCTAATAATATTCCTCATAGACTGCTTCCCAAGGGGCATAGAAAACTGATACAGCCAGCATTCGTAACATAGCCTCACCATTTGGGGCAAAGTCACATGTTTTAACAGCCTCAGTGTGTTTCTGATCTTTACTTCAGTCCTGTCTAAATGGTGCTCACAGTTGTGGGTATCAGGCTTGCCCAGAGCCTGCTTGCTGGGTGATCAGAGATGGGGTACAAGGAGCCGTGATGTAGAGGAAGGAATTCTGTAACCCCCATCTTGCCCACTGATATTTGGCTGACATGCAACAAACACTGGTAAAACAGGTTTAGTACCAGGTCGACTTGTATTGCTTATTCCAAGTTTGTCTCCATCTATTCATTCATTTCCTCACATATATGTTTATTCAGCATACCTCATAATGGACATCATATCAAGAGTAGATTTCAGGAGTTCCCCTCGTGGCTCAGCAGAAACGAATCTGACTAGTATCCAGGAGGATGCAGGTTCGATCCCTGGCCTCACTCAGTGCATAAAGGATCCGATGTTGCCGTGAGCAGTGGTGTAGATCACAGACGCGGCTCAGATCTGGCATTGCTGTGGCTGTGGTGTAGGCCGGCAGCTACAGCTCAGATTCAGCCCCTACCCTGGGAACCTCCATAGGCTGCAGGTGCATCCCTAAAAAGACCAAAAAAAAAAAAAAAAAAAAAGATTTCAGTGGTGTTGGGGAATGTGGGAAGAGTTCTGAAGTCCACTAGAGACCCTCCTTCAAAAAAGCAGAGCTAAAGTGGGTTGTACAACGTGGTTAGAATAGATTAGACTGACTTTAAACTCCTTTGGGGAGAGCAGAAGTTTCATTTGCTCTGATTGTTATGCAATTAGTATCTTAGCGGGAATGTTTTCAGTCTGTGGCCTCCTACTTTCCTGCTTCCTCACCGGTGCGGTGATTCTCTGGTATCTTTCTAACTACAATGGGTATGCTCTGCCTAATGGGTATGAGCTTTAGCGAATAATGTCATTTCTGAACACTTCATGAGTTTCACAATTAAGAAGGCATTGAAGTTCAAGGTCTTAAAAAAAACACATTTCCCTAAATGATACAGCTGCCAGCTAAGGAGTTGATAATCTGGGAAAGAAGTTGTTTCTTTGGCTTTAGGCTAGAATAAATTCTTTATGTCTTACCTTGACAAAATTCAAAGGGTTTGAAGTGCTTGTTGACAGCTATTGCAAAAAGAAAAAAACTTCGAAAATGTTATTCAATAGTTTTTAGTTATAAAAATGTAGAATTTGTGGGAAAGAAAGAGAAGGACAAACCATAGCAAAATGAACTGCTAAACATAGAATGTCAACCTCAGTTGTAGACTTGAAAACTAGTAGTGGAAGATAGGATATATATCCTGTTTTAGCAATAAAAACAAATAATGAAAAGCATCGAGGCCCTACTGTACAGCACAGGGAACTATATCTAATCTTTTGGAATAGGCCATGGTGGAGGATAGTATGAGTAAAAGAATATATTCATGCATATGTCTGGGTCACTATGCTATAGGGCAGAAATTGACACAACACTGTAAATCAATTATACTTTAATTAAAAATACAATAAAAATGAATAATGATAACTGAAGCAAAGTTCTATGGGATATGAGATATTTAGGCAGTGACGTCTAGATGTGCCCTGAATTTTCTTTTCCAGCTCCTGGCAGAAGTTGTAAAGGTGTCTGCTGCCTGGCAGGCAATTTAATTTAGAATAAACTCTTACAATGGAGAGTAGAAGAAGATGGTCTGCTAATCTTATAATTTGCTTCCAACCCACTAGTCCCTGCTTGCTTCCAGTCCTGTTTTCAATGGGGAGACGCTAAAGACTGTCATCCTGTTTCACGGAGGCCAGTTCCAATTAGGAGAGGACTCCAAGCACAGGCCCCACATATCCCTGATAAAATGCACTGACAGATTTGAACTTGATTTTGAAATCCAAGTGTCTTATACTGTGCCCTTGGGGTTTTGATTCCATTGCCCTTGGACATGTATGATTCTCTGAGTTCCCAGCTTTAGGGAATTTAGTTTATTGACTTCTGCAAACTGAGTTTCTGGCATTGCCGTCTTATTAGCTACAAAAATTTGAGGATGAACATCAGTAAACCTGCTGGCTCCTACTGCTGAAGCAGCTGAGTGGTTAAGGGGAAGGTGGGTAAGCCGCTTTGCTTGGCATTCATGCAATCAAGCCTCCTTTGTGGCTTAGTCTCTTTTATTTGGTTTTTAGAATATTGCCAGATGTGTGCATAAGTTTAACAGATGTAGTATGACTGTAAACTCTATGGTTTGACTGTATACTGTATAGTGTGCCTCTAAACTACCATAACACATAAGGAAGGGTGGTAATTATCAAGCCTTTGGGCTGTATCTAGAATAATATTTAGCCAGGGTTGTTATATAACATGTTGCAAAATAAGATGCTGGTTGCTTTGGCAAACAAACAAACAAAAAGTGACATAAAGGTAGCAGCCTTCAACCCTTGTCATTGAGCAGGGTAGAATTGGACTGAAGAATGCTTTGTTTTTATAGTCTCTAGTTTTTGGTTTATCTTTGAACTCCATTGTAAAAATTCCATAATGTAATTCTTTTTCTTCTCTGTCTTCCTGTCTTCATGTTGAAATGTTAGCTTTTTTTTTTTTTTTTTTTTTTTTTTTTTTTGGTCTTTCTGTCTTTTCTAGGGCTGCACCCGTAGCATGTGGAGGTTCCCAGGCTAGGGGTGCAGTTGGAGCTGTAGCTACCGGCCGACACCAGAACCACAGCAATGCCAGGTCCAGGCCACATCTGTGACCTACACCACAGCTCACAGCAATGCCGGATCCTCAACCCACTGAGCAAGGCCAGGGATCCAACCCAAAACTTCATGGTTCCCAGTCGGATTCACCTCTGCTGTGCCACAATGGAAACTCCTGAAATGTTAACTTTTAAATTTAGTTATGAAGACTCTCCCTCAACTGCTTTCTGTTCACTTTAGTCCTACCTCCAGCTCCACCATCTAACACCTGCTGTGTCACAGTGCTTCAGCTTTGTTACATTAACCTGTTCAATTGCTTCTCCAGCTCTCGCCTTCCACCATCATAAACACTCCACTGCACATTCCTTGAGGTGCCAGCAAAAGCTCAAGGGACAAAGCAAAAACAAAGCAAAAATATTTCCAAGCTTCTGCTTGGATCACATCTGCTACCATCTCATTGGCCAAAGAAAATCACACACCTAAGTCCAAAGTCAGTGTGTGTATCTGAGACAACTCAGACTGTCATAACAAAATACCATAGACTGGGTGGCTCAAACAACGGACATTTATTTCTCACAGGTCTGGGGGCTGGGAAGTCCAAGGTCGAGTCACAGCAGGTTCAGTTCTCAATCTGAGCCCTCTTCCTGGCTTGTAGATGGCATCCTTCTCACTGTGCTTGCAGGGCTTTCCTCCATGCCTGTGCCCAGAGAAAGATTCTCTTCCTTATTCTAAGGGCACTGATTCCATCATGAGGGGCCCACCCTGGTGACTTGACTTTCATTTAATTACCTCCTCAAAGCCCCACCTCCAGATACCATCACCTTGGGGGTTAGGAGGTCAACATGTGGATTTGGGGGGGCAATGCAAGCATTCGGTCTGAAGCAGAGTGGGAAAGTACCCTCTACTGTTTTAGGGAAGAACTGTAAAGTTACATGGCAAAGGTCTTCACAATGAATGAAGAACTGGCAGTAACTCAACCTCCTACGTGACACATGTATTTCCCTTCACTTAAATTCTTTTGCTATGTACTTGGGATTGTAGCTGGAAGCAAGACAGAGTCTCAGAGTTGATGACTCTTACAGCATGGTGGGGCCAACCATCACGGAGTAAACAAAGTACAGATGCAATCATTACTGTGATAGAAATTTCCTTGCCATATGCCATCCCCCCCAGCTGCATGTCCTTCCCACTTAATACCATTTATTTTTGTCTAATAGCAATTTCAAGATGGATTCAGATATCACCTTTTATAGGAAGTTGGTTTCCAACTGTAATCCTTTTTATTCTATGTTCTCCCACTTTTGTCAATTCAGCTTCTCTACTGAACCCCAGGAAAGGGTTTCTTGTTGATACATAGTTCTGTGGCAGATGTCAGATCATGCCATGTGACTGTCCCAGAGATAACTAAGCTGGAAGTAATAGTGGCACCTGTGTGAAGCACAGCTCTTAGTATAAGAAGGATGAGACCTTGGGGATAGTGAACGCAGGTAGCACCCTTTGTGAAGATAGAAGCTGGATTGTCTATTCTTTTGCTGCCTGTCTGGGACAGAATGCCATTGAATGATTCCCAAATCCAGCTTGACAGTGTTCACGGTGTCAGCAGTTTATTTGAGAGGTGAGTCTTTAATGCCTTCAAGCAAAATTAAATTTTATTTCTGTTAACTTAGAAGAAAATGATGTTCCATGTATCGCTGGGAGGGGAAATAAAGTGGCAAAGGTTATAGCATCATATCCCCCGAGGGATTGAAAGTCAGTATAAGCAGGTGCTTTAACCAAGGTTCGTTAATGACAATAGTAGGACTTAACATTTCCCTTTATCAACAGTTTAGGTGGTAGATTTTTAAGGATGTATTCTGGCCATCCCACTGATAAATCCTTGAAACCTGAGATAAACAAGGACTGTAAAAGAATACAGTGTCCTATCCCTGGTCCTCCCTCTCTCTCTCTCTCTCTCTCTCTCTCTCTTCTTTTTGTGTCCTTGTCACTGCAAGGAGTCTTCAGTTCACCAATTAATCTTCCTTTTTATAACGTCTTGTCATGGTTGAAGCATCTTCTAAGAACTGATAGCAGGAAGGGAGAACTGATGATTTATTTCAAGAGGAAGATCAGATGTAACAATTTAAGGCTGACACCAACTTCAGTGAACCCTCATGGGAGCGTGTTTGGATGGGTCTGAACGTGCGTACCGCTTATCACCCAGCAAGGTCGCAGGACCTGGGGATTTCAGAGTCCAGAGGACTCTATCATCTTCAACCCTCTATTTTGCAGGTGAGCCATCTGAGCCCCAGCAAAGTTAGTGCCCTATTTGAGAGCACACGGTGCATTGGTGTCCGAGCCTAGATTTGAACCCACATATTCTCTCTCTAATCCTGTGAATCTGATCAGCTTTCTTGGAGATTTATTTCAGTAGCTGAAACTTTAGTTAATGACATTTATCATGTCTTCCTTAAGTAAGGACAAATGCTACATGGGTTTAAATCCCGGGAGAAAAATGTCAGATCTTGTTCTCTTATGTAAGAAATGATCAGAAGACGAGTAGATGCTATGTCTATGGCACCACATACTGGTGGGAAGGATGAAAGATGAGGGCACAACAGAGGGGAGGATTTGGTCAAGGAAATGACCCTGGACTTGGGCCTTGATGAGTAGGCAGTATTTGATGTCATGTGGAAGCAGGAAGGGAATGGGAGTCTCAGAAAACCAGAGAAGGCAGAAGACCTAAGAGCACCAGCAAGGGAACATCTAGATCAGCATTCATCCCTCAAGCAGTGAGGATGGCACCAGGCTGCTGTGAGGGAGGAAGCAGGGTTTGCTCTGCCAGAGGTGGCTGCTAACCAAAAACAAAACGTTCCAGTGTTTCAGACCGTTTGAGAATATAGCAGTCGCTCTTCTGTTATGCTGATTAGCTGCGGATAAACAGATTCTTGCACATGTTCCTTTTTTCTGGTTGTTCCATTTTTGTTATATTTTGACTGTTTCCAAATAGACTGAATTGAGAATTGGAGGAAGGCAAAGTTCGTTTATGACATAATTGTGTTATTCCCAAATTTCCTAGTATTGTTTTATGAATATAGTATACTATTTTCATATAGTGAATAGATGAAAGAACAGGATGCAGGGAAAGAAATCATACCCTGACACTCCTTGAGTGCCTGTTGGAGGTCCCACCCTCATCCCCATGGCCCTCCTAAACCCTCCTAAGCCTGGCTCTTCTCTTTTTAAAATTGCTCTTCCAGGGACAGAGTAATCTAGGATGTGCTGAGAATTGTGTTCTCTTTGGAGCTTTCTCTTTAGGACCCACATGCTGCTTTTGCTAACCTTCATTAGCTTTCTCAACTCCCTCTGAGTTGCAAAACTTCCTACTCATTCCTGTCTATTCGGGTCTCCTCATCTCATGTTTGTTCCTGATTCGAAGCTTTCTCATTGCTCTTGTAAACTTCTCTTCTGGAGTCAAACTCTCTTCCCCTCTCTCCCCGCCACCCCCGATGTCTGGCCATTGTGCAAAATGTGCATTATTGCTGTTGTGTATTCAGTATAACAGGGCTGGACCTTCCCAGATCATCTTTCTGTGTGCTCTAAACATTTGTTTTATGATCACGCACTTAAAATCTGAAATCAATTTCTGTAGCAAACATAAGCCACCGGGACTTACACTTCCTGTTGTAAGGATTCAGATCAGTGCTACTGCATGTATGCAAAGTAAAATCATACATTTGAGGGGCTATCCTGGGTACGAACCATGTAACTATGCTAAGCGATGGGTCATATCTGAGATAGTGCATTTTTCTCAGTGGATGCCTTTTAAATATCACTGTAACCTAGTTGGATATTATGTTTAAGTTAATGATGGTTTAAATGGTCCCCATTTCCTAAATGTGCTGTAGAACTGCCCAGAGCTCTGTCTGCTCTCCCTCCTGTGACCCGTGCGATCACAGCAGGTGACCATCAGAAGGACGTAGCCTAGCACTAAGCATCATCATTCCCACTGCCACCCAAGGGTCTCCCAAGACAGGGAGGAAAACCTGTCTCTTTCTTACATATTCATATGCTTCCTTCTCCACTGTCTCATTGTGCCCAAATAAGCCTTTCCATAGATATTAAAATACACAGAAAAAAAAATACGTTTTTCTTCCCATTCCTCCATCCTCTGTCCTGTCTCTCATCTTCCTGTCACCGATAAATGTCAGGAAGGATGGGCTTTACTCCTTCACTGCGCCCCACCGCCCAGTCCTACAGTCTTGCTTCTGGGCTCTTCCAGTACCTGATGATTGACAGCACGTTGCCCTTGCAGAGCCGAGAATGACTTTTCCTTTGCAAAATTCAGTGTCCCCTTCCCGTTCCTTACCCTCCTGTAGCTTTCTTGTTTATTCCAGCCGACCACCTGCTCTTTTTGACCCAGCCTCTCTTGACTCCTGGGATACCGTGCTGTCCCCTTTCCTTCTTATTCTCATTCTACTTCTCAGTTTCCCCTTTCCAGTTCTCTCTCCACCTACCCTTTAGAAGTATCATTCTTGGTCTTCTCTGTTCCTATAGGTCCTCCCTAAATTTTCTCAGCCGCCTCCCCAGCCATCTCTATGCTCAGATGACTTGAAATCCGTGCCCCAGTTATTCTCTTGGGCAACACAGACACATCTGCAACAGCTTCCATGGCAGGGACGTTCTTCTGGCTTTCAAGTTCAATGTGTCCACAGTGAAACTGGACTGTGAAGAGTAGTGTAAAGAGCATGACCTTTGTACTCGCACAGACCAGGGTTCAATGTCTGGCTCTGTGTTGCCATAGGACCTTGGAGAGGTTATGCAGCTGTAACAAGAAGGCTACATACAGGAGGTCCCTGGTGGGATACTGGTTAAGAATCTGCATTGTCACGGCTGTGGTGTGGGTTCCATTCTCAGCCCAGGACCTTCCACCTGCTGAGTGCACAGCCAAAAAAAAAAAAACAAAAACAAAAAACAAAAAAATGTTTGAGACAGAACCTGGCAAATGGTGTCATCCAACACATAGGAGATGCTCCACCTTATTACCTTCCTTGTCTCCTCTTATTCCTATTGCTTTTAATCAAAATGTCATCATCCCGTAGCCACTCTCTCTCCCCCTGGATTCCAGTCCTCACTCCCAATCACTGGTCATGTCCTGTTGATTCTGCTTCTCTCGTTTCCCTCGGATCTACCCCTGCCCCTACTATCTATGTTTTGATGCTTGCTATTTGTTCCCTAGATTATTACAATAACTTCAAATAAATTTCCCTGCATTCTGTTTCCCATTTATACCTATCCCTGATATTGTTATTGAAGTTTCGTTTTACTTTGTTTTGTTTTCCTGCAACACAAAAATGAACCGGTTAGTCATCTCAAAATGCTTCAGGAGCTCCTTGTGCCTAGAGGATAAAGCTGCCATCATTCCTCAGATTAGCTGCCATTGTCTTTCACAGGGTTATTCCACTGTCTTTTCCAGGTTCTTCTCCCACCAGGGTATGCTCTGCTCTAGCAACATCAGGTCGTTCTGTAGCCCCCAAATAACTGTCTGTGTTAATGACACTCCTTCACTTTAGAAGCCCTTCTTCCCTGAACAAAAGGCCACTTACCTTTTGCCACTTCTTCCTTTTGTTCCTGTAACACTTGAATGTCTTTTTAGGGCTTTTCCATTTTCTTTCTTTCTTCCCGTCTTTCTTTCTTTCTTTCTTAATATGGAAGGCTTCATGAATCTGCATGTTATCCTTGTGCAGGGGCCATGCTAATCTTCTCTGTATCATTCCCATTTTAGTACATGTGCTGCCGAAGCAAGCACAGAGCTTTTCCATTTTCTTATAGTGTGCAGGCATTCTTTCTCCCCACAAGCTAAGTCTTTGGAGAGCAGACAAGAAAAAGTTAATGAAGCTAGAAAAAGAAAATAAAAAATCATAAAGGAAGAAGCAAGAAAAGCAATCCTGCCAAGAATAAGGTCAGTATGGCAGTGAGGGCAGTTACTGTGGCTATGCCCCAAACCTGGTCAAGATGTAGTATTAGTTCATTCTCTTCACAGATCGCTTTTGGGTGAATCCCCTGGGCCTAGCAAGGGGTATTGAAAGGCAACCAAAAATAAGACCGATCTGACTCCTACTCAGAAAAAAATTGTGGGAATAGGTCATATACTTGAAATGATCTTAGAGGAATAGGATCTTAGAGGAATAGAAGAGTCGACCATGAAGACCAGCATTCCTCTGGGTTCTAGCCTTTGAGAGGAATGTCCCATTTGGGACATGCTGTAGGGTATGTTGAGTGACATAAAAGGTAAGGCTCTCACCAGTGCTTTCATATTAAAAGTAGAAGCATAGCTTGATATGGCTGCTAATAACTCTTGGAAAGCAATTAATATTCCCGATGCTATAGGAGGGATTTGCTAAATCATTGTTGAAATCAGGCACTGTGACCTGATTGCGTCAGGCTTTTACCAAATATAGCCAAACCCACCTCCACTGCTGTCATTGACATCTTCGTCAAAGTGGTTTTGTGTGTTTGAGATATCAGCACCAAGAAGCCCTTGTTTTTCCAGCCCATATGTATCAGTTTTCTATTGCTGCTGTAACAAATTACCACACAATAGTGGCTTAAAATAACCAAACTTATTATCTTAGCAATTCTGTGGGTTAGAAGTCCCACACAGTTCTCATTGGGCTAAAATACGAAGGTATGGAGACCCTGGGGAAGAATCTGTTCCTTGGCTTTTTCCAGCTTCTAGAGGCCACCTGTACTCCTTGACTTGTTCTCTCTTCTGTAAGCCAGTATCACTGCATCCTTCTGGATGTTATTACATAGTCATATCCGCCTGCGACGACGACTGGAAAGGATCCTGTGCTTTAAAGGACCCATGTCATTAGATTGGGCACACCTGGGTAATCTAGACCACTCTTATTTTGAGGTCTGCAATCATATCTGCAAAGTTTGGTGTTTTTGTTTTTGGTCATACAAAGTGATATATCCAATAATCTGGGATTAGTGTGAGGACATTTGGGGGGATCTTTATTCTGTCTACCATGCCACCTTGCTGACATGTGCTGATTTACAGTGGAGACTGTGACTCCCCGATACCTGCTCAGAGCAGCAAATTGCATGATGTAATTCTGGACCCTCTCCCTCAAACAATAGCTGAAGTCACATTTCCTTAGTATCCATGGGCAATTGTATATGGATATGTGTGGCTTAAGACATATACATTCTTTTTTTTTTTCTAAGGTTAGAAATTAAAGAGGGTGTCTGGGGTGACAGGGTCTGGATCTGCTTCCTTTATAGGGACTATTGGAGGTCCCTCCCTCCTCCCCCCTCTTTCTAATGCTTTGCATTTCCCTTCTGTACACTTGATGTAGAATTGATAATAGGTTAAAAGCATCTATTCCATTTCTTTGACAGAAGCAAAATGGAGCAATAAAAAAATCTACCAACCCTGGGAAGCTCTTGCATAAATGACTGGTGTTTATTGCTCATGTAAAATGTTTTTGATTGTGAACATGCTGCTTATGTGATCCTCTGAATAAAGATAATTTTACACTCTATGAATAATTTCCCATTGTTTCCAAAGTGTGTGAGTGGTTAGAAAAAATATTTCTATTATGTGTTTGCTGGCTTCACTTTACATAATTGAAATAATCTTGGATATTGTGGATTCAACCAGATGGATTTGGTTTTCTGATTTGAATCTGGACGGTGAACAAAGCATAAAATGCTGCTTGTGGATTATGAGGTGCTCGCTGGGATTTATGGAAAACACGTGTAATCAGTACCTCGGCAACTAGCTAGTTCTGCATACAATAGACACTCAAGAAGTACTTATCGTTTGAACAAGAGAATCATGTTTCACTTTTTCCCTCTAGCCAACAGTTGGTTGATGGTATTCTTTCCAGTCAACCCAGTTTGAATCAGGTGGAAATGCTGGCCATTTCACCTGGACTAGTGCCTCCTACCATAGTTGTCCACTGTCCCCGCCATAGCTCAAGTCAGTGTCCTCTCCCAGTTCCTTACAAGGCTTTCTGCTGAGTGTCATCACCTTGCCATGTAAAATTGTGTGCCACTGGTTGAGAATTACAAAGCTTCCATCATTTCTTTCCTTCTTTGTCTCTTTTTTTAAAAAGCCATGTCCCAGGATGAACAGAGAAGACATTATTTCTATGACATGCTCTTCCCTTCTGCTACAAACCTGCTTCCACCTCCTGCAGTTGTAACAAGTTATTCAGCACATGCAAAGCGTTCCAGATGGGATCTGTGAGAGTAACCAAGCCTGTACCAGGCTGCCCACTGCAGGGGTCTGTGATAAAGTAAGGGCTGGCTGAAAGGACACATGGAAAGAGACGGGGGCCGAGACTGCATCAGGGAAACTTTGCAGAGATTCTGCATCAGGGAACCTTTGCAGAGATTCTGCTAGCTCATCATAGATGCCTGAAAGAGCCATGTTTTTGTGCCTCAGTATAAAAGTGCTGAAAGACACCACGGCGTGTGGTTTTTCAGGCTCAGCTAAAACTGGCAGCTGGGATAACTTAGTGATGGGGCTTCTCAAGGGCAGGTGATATGTCACTGTTTCTAGGAAATCATTCCTTTTAGGCCTCTTTCCCTAGAGGGTCATTGAAGGTTGTGCACAGGGCTGGGGAGAAGGCAGGTCTTGAAAGCCTGGGGAGATTCTTTTTCAAGAGCTATGAGGCCTTCCCGCAGATGCAAAGAAGCCCAAGAAAGAGCCATTTAGAGAGTAAACCTGAATCATTCCAGGCCAGGCTTCACAACTGAAGACCTTGCTTTGCTCAGTTTTCAGTCCTTTGCTTCAGATCCACTCTTGCCCTGCCCCTGCCCACCTTGGCCTTCACTTTCCGAATCGCCCCTTTCCTCTCTAGCTCACTCAAGCCGAGGCACAACCACCAGTTCCCGTTGGTGCACATCATAAATGTCCCATCCGCTGTCACACTAGGCTGTGGCTTCTGCCACTGCAGTTGATCCAATGCCAAGCCTCTCGTGTGCTGGGGACCAGCCGGATGTGCCCATTGCCTGGCTTTGTTGGGGAGTTACCCAAAATCATGTGTCTCAAAGGCTTGGCCAGCTCCAAAGCGTTTTTCCAACAGGACACTGTCAACATTCTACAACCATGAAGATTCCGACCTCTCAGCCAGGACTTCGTATTCCCGAGTTTTATTACGGGTTTTCTTTCGGCTTGGAGATATTTCATCATGAATTTGTCAGTAATTTTTTAGAGTTAACATTTGATTGGAGTTCCAGTCATGGTGCAGTGGTTTACTAATCCGACTAGGAACCATGAGGTTGTGGGTTCGGTCCCTGGCCTTGCTCAGTGGATTAAGGATCCGGCGTTGCCGTGAACTGTGGTGTAGGTTGCAGACGCGGCTCGGATCCCACGTTGCTATGGCTGTGGCATAGGCTTGGCAGCTACAGCTCCGATTAGACCCCTAGCCTGGGAACCTCCATATGCTGCGGGAAGTGGCCCTAGAAAAGGCAAAAAGACAAAAAACAAATAAAAAACATTTGATTGAAGTATAACATGCATATAGAAATATATACCGGTTGTCAGTGTATAACAGTACACAAAGTAACCACACCAATATAACAAACACCCAGGAAAAGAAAGAGAACATTGGCGTTCCTGCTGTGGGCCAGTGGGTTGAGAATCTGACTGTAGCAGCTCAGGTCGCTGTGAAGGCATGGGTTCAGTCCCAGCCGGGAGCAGTGGGTTAAAGGATCTGGCATGTTCATAGCTGTGCATAGGTCACAGTTGGACTCAGATTCGGTCCCTGGCCTCGGACCTTCCGTATGCTCCAGATGTGGCCAGAAAAAAAAGAGAGAGAGAACATTATCATCATCAGTCCCCAGTGTGCCTTTATGCCTTTGTAAAATTTAGTAGATTTTTTGTCTCTTTGTTTTATTTTGCTTTATTTTAGTTTTATTAACGTATAGTTGATGTGTAGTATTGTGTTTGTTTCCACTGTACAGCAAAGTGATTCGGTTACACAGACATATATTCTTTTTCAGATTACTTGCCATTATAAGTTATTATAAGACCTTGAATATAGTGCCCTGTGCTGTATTTTAGAGGTATCTTAGAAAGGGTCTTTTGGAATTCATTCACTTCTTCCCACAATCATCAATCACGCACGGTCCCCTCAAGTATGTGCTGTTCTCTACTGTCTTTAAGGGAGGAGATGGCTTTCTTTATGGGGTCTACCCTATAGCCTTGTGGGGAGAGCAGGAAGACCCAGCACTAGGATAACTAAAGACTCTGCTCAGGAGTTCCCACTGTGGCTCAAAGGGCTTAGAACCCCCAACAGAGTGTCGATGAAGTGGTTTTGATCCCTGGCCTTACTCAATGGGTTAAGGATCCTGCGTTGCTGCAAGCAGACCTGTGCCACAGCTTTTGGCTGGGATCTGGTGTTGCTGTGACTGAGGCATAGGCCTGCAGCTGCAGCTCCAATTCAACTCCTAGCCCAGGAACTTCCATATGTCACCGGTTTGGCTGTAAAAAGAAAAAAAAAAAAAAAAAGCTCAGCTCAGATATCTGAGTGCAAGATGAGCATGAACCAGAGAACACGGATCACAGGGAGTGGGGGAGGGGAGTGTGGTGCACTTTTGTCAAGAAAAGCTTTGTCACAGGCTGAGAGAAGCGTTCAGAGACACATCTGTTCCTTATGCTTCACCTCACTTTATAGATTGTACCTCAGACCCTGTTTCACTGTCTCAGATCACTTTGACCACCCACCATGCCATCTGTCCCCGTGAAGGGTCCCAGCCAGGGAGATTTGTGGCCCTTGTTCTTTGCATCCTTCATCTGTCACTTTCAGTTATGTCTCTGCTCCATATGCTCCCTTCCTTTATTGCCAGTGTGGCATGTCCCTGGCCTAACAAAAACAGCCTTGAGCTACTGATGAAATGCAGCAGTGGTTGCATTCTTATCTCTAAGCACCATAAGCATCCAGGTACCAGAAGTGTCAGGTCACCACTAAATCGCCATGAGATAGAGGTCCACGATTCCAATAAGAGGCTGTTTGCCATGAAGCTGTGTCAGAAACTGCTATGAACTCCCTCCTCTGACTTTGATTATTCTACTAGGAGTTTTCCTTCGTATCATAACTCTCCTAAATAGTACATTATCCATGTCTCTCAATTACTAGCTTCATTCATATTTTCAAAGTGCTTAGACATTTTATTAAGTCACTACTAAGGACATACTGTAGACAAAACACTGAATCAGGTAGTGGAAAATTAAAATCATTTGGACATTGATCTTGCCCTCGAGCAAATTAAGGTCCAGGAAAGGACACAAGACAAGTGCATAAATACTTACATACTTTAAATCATTAAAGAGGTTTACAGGAAGGGAAATAGATGGTGAGGGATGGGAAGAGGGAGGTAATTCCTTAAGATTGGGAAGAAGAGGAAAGAACCACATGATGGAAAGTAATGCTTAAAGGGGCCTTCAAAGTTGAGCTGATTTGTGATTTATGATGATTTTGGTAAAAGGTGTTTTGGCAGAGGAATCAAAATGAATAAAGAGAAAAATGGACACAAAACAGAGTTTGTTTAAGAAACAGTGAACAGTTATTTATGTCTGTTAGAGATCCTTCTGTATAGCACAGAGAACTATATCTAGTCATTTGTGATGGAGCATGATGGAGGATAATGTGAGAAAAAGAACATGTGTGTGTGTGTGTGTGTGTGTGTGTGAGAGACTGGGTCACTTTGCTGTACAGTAGAAAATTGACACAACACTGTAAACCAACTATAATGGAAAAAATAAAAATCATTAAAAAAAAAAAAAGAAAGACATGCTTTCAGATGGAAGGAACAACAACTCGTAAACTAGCTTAGAGTGAAGGGACCTTCAGGGCTTATCCTGCAAGAACCTGGAGGTGGCTGGTGCTGGGATTTGCTCAAGTTCAGCGGTGTCCTCATGGACCTGGTCTTCTCTTCTTTCACTCCATCATCCTCAGGACTTTGGCTCTTTTTGCCACTTTGCCCTGACAACTCACCTCTAGATCAATCATGGGAAGATTAAATAGATTTGCTGTGATCGTTTTAGACCATTTGCATTTGCAGTTGAGTCTCTTAGCAAAACAAGATTTGTGAGCAAGAAGGAGGAGGAAGTGGAGGAGAAAGGTGGAGGAAGAGACGGAGAAGAATGAGAAGAAAAGGAATGAGGAAGAGAAGGCGAGAGGAAACAGCCTGAAAGTTGAGTTTTAGCAGCATGAAGAGAGCGACGTTTGGGTATTGGGGGGGGGGCGTGTTATGGCCAAATTCTATAGCCAGTTGTTAACCGTCTCACTTGACCCCCTCTTGGCATCGGACTCTCTTGACTCCCCTTCCTTCTCCGTGTCAGCCTTTCGCCTGTGTTCTCCTTCTGCAGCACTGGCTACTCCTTCTCCATGTCATTTGCCCGTTCCCCCCAACCTTGGTTTCCCCGATACAGGGTAGGGCTCCAAGATCTCTTCAGTTTCTTTCCTTGTCTCACCTCTCCTAAAGGAGCCCACATGACCTTGCCAGGTTCATACTGACTGCTTGAAAACCGCTGGCACGAACTTTTGAGTATTCTTTCTGCCTTTGGCCTGGCTCCCCACACGCTTCTCAGCCTCTGTGTCTGCCCTCTTGCTTTCTGCAGGCCCTCAAATACCACATCCTCTCCCTGGGTTTTGCCAACTGATAATTTGTCAGTGATAACTTCGTTTAAGAGGCATTTCTTTTAGGATGCTTTCCTGCAATCTAATTCCTGGGACTCTCTGCTGGCATCCCTGTTTTCTCAACCCACCTTTTATATGCTTCGTTCACTATATTTAGCCATGTTTTCAGTGGCCAGTGACTCTCTAAGTCTCTCTACGGCCACTGTGACCTGCCCACCTCAGGCCACTGACAGCTCCCACCCAGATCACTGGGAGAGTCTTCTTTTTAACTTCCTTGTATCCTGCAGGCTCGCCGAACTCTGCTTTATGCCGCAGTGAAATCATCTTTCCTAAACAAAAAGAGTATGATGACTGTTCTCTGCTTTAAAACTTTTCAAAGATTGCTTGTTATTCTCAAGAGACAGACAGAGGTCCTTACACTTCATACAGAGCCCTGCAAGGGGATGCTCTTCAACTCTGATGCACGCTGGCCTCCCCACTGGCCTTCTGTCCTTTATTCAAAAGGCCAGTGCCGTCCCCTTCCTTCTCATCTTCACAATTTTTCTTTCCTTTGCTTGGAATGTTATCTTCTTTACCTTCACAGAACTAACATATACTCACCTGTCTGATCGTAGCTCAAAAACCACTTCCCTGGGGAAGGCTTTCTTAATGTTCAGGTCCACGTCTTCAGAGAGCCTTGTCCCACTCATTTGTAGTGCTTTATTTATGAGCGTGGATCTTTTTTCATGCTTTTTTAATTAATATATCTTTCCCTGTCTAAGTAGTCATCTCCATGAAAGCATCGGTTAGGTCGGTTTTGTTCGTGCTTGTATTCCCAGTGTCTTGCACGGTGCCTGGCAAGGACTGGATGCTCGGTAGATAGAATTCTCTTAGCAAAAATGAAGGAATGAATTGACTTTGCATTTTGTTATTATTTTTTTGAGACGGATTCATCTGGTCTTTTAATAAGACATTTTCCTGCTATTTTTGCAGGATGTCTTTTTTTTTTCATTGCCATTGATTTACAATGGTGTGCCAATTTCTGCTGTACAGCAAAGTGACCCAGTCATATGTATATATGTATTCCCTTTCTCACATTCTTTTCCATCATGGTCTATCCCAAGAGACTGGATATAGTTCTCTTTGCTCTTCATTGCTTACCCACCCTAAATGTCATAGTTTGCAGCTTCCAACCCCAAACTCCCAGTCCGTCCCATTCACTCCCCATCCCCTTCAGCAACCGCAAGTCTGTTCTCTCTGTCTGTGAGTCTGTTTCTGTTTTGTCGACAGGTTCATTTGTGCCATATTTTAGATTCCACATATAAGTCATATCATATGGTATTTTTGACCTTCTATTTTATACCATGAGGTTCTGGAGAACTCAGACAATGCTGATTTGACATGATATTCCCGGAAGAGTTCTCATCTGTGAATGTTACTAAAATTATGGTGGGTGCTTGATTCAATCAGTGGACTATTTTGGCGGCTATCATTCTAACGAATCTGTAGCAACCCATGGGAGATTGTAGGCTCGGAAGGAGTTTATTGCCCTCGCCAGCTTACCCCCAATACTCCCAGCTAGCTCTTCCCACCAATGCTCTCACCTCATTTCTTTTACCCTAATCTTCTCTTTTAAGTAGTTAGCGAAACAGAGAAACGTTCTCAATTCTGCCTCCTGTGGTCAGACCACATCAACAGGACCGCCTCCAGTATGCGACCGTGTTTTCCCTGGTTTCAAAGGATTTCGAGTTTTCTATCTCTCACTTCTTTTTCAACCTTATAGTCAGTTCTGTTCCTGGTTGATATTCACGTCTGTTTTTTAATCCTCCACATCACCTTCCTCGACCTCAAATTTCAGTCTTGTACTGACTCATTCTTTCATCTGGAAGCTACGTTGGGGGTAGAGGCACTTTGCAGGACTCCCGCAGACTCAAGTCCTAAAGGGCCACGTCCCCACCGCAGTGACTGATGCTAGGGGATCTCCTTCATGTGCAGAGAACAAACGGAGTGCTAATCCTACTGTCTGTATCTGAGCTGCTGCTACAGCTGCTGTCTCCCACCTGGGGTGTGATGTTTAAGCTCAGGTAAATCCTCACTTTCAGCCTCATCTTGGCTTTCCTTCCTGATCAGGAAAACTTTTATTTATCGTGTTTTTCATTTTCTCTGAACAGATGGTACATTACCAGCAAGTGACAAATAACTAACTTCCCAACAAGTATTTAGAAACAAGTAAATTTAATGACACACACACACACACACACACACACGAAGCCCACATGGTAGCAGGGTATATGGGAGACTCACTCAGGAAATGAGTTTATCTCACTATTTACTTTCCTACTGGTGTCCTAAGCCCATTTTTGAAAAAAAAATAATATAAAATGTTGAATGAAACTAAATTGGACAGCTCAGTTAGCAGCAGGTATATTTCACTGGAAGCACAATTATTGGGAAAAATAAATAATCTTCTCTTGTCAAAGCATTTGCATTCCTAAAAGACAGAAGCAGCGGTTTAGCCCCATGTGTATAAATAGTAGTCATGCATTATGATACATAGTTGCCTCATACCTTGCTAGGAAAAAAAAAAATTCTGAGGCCATTTACTATAATGAAATGTAATGCACATTCAGGCAACACCTTTGCAAAACTACATTCTGTCACATCAGACACATCACCCAGATTTTCTAGAGTTTAGGCACATGAACAGTTATGAGCCTGATCCATGTGTGTATGTATGAACCATTTGACACATCCATTTGTATTTCTGTGTTCCAGATTTTCAAGTGTTGCTTTCCCACACCACGTTTCTCTATTGGAATAATAGCTAGTGCTATACACAGGTTTCTCTGTATTTCATCAGAAATTGTGTTTGTGTAGTGAATTGGGTCTGCTCCATTGGGTTAAGTATAGCTTAAATTACATGCCAGTTCCTGGATTTACTACTACCAACAACTCACTTCCTTTTTACATACAGTATCCTTAAATTGATCCTTGAATATGAATATGCCATTGCAATATTGTTTTTGTCTATACATGTTTTCAAGAAAACAAAATCATGCTAAATTAAAAAAAAAAAAAACAACTGTGCTAAAGGGGTCATTCAGATTAACATTTTTTTTCTCCATTCAGCACTGTCTTCTAAAATCTATTATGCTATATGCACCACTAATATATTTCCTCTTTCTTTCTTTCTTTCTTTCTTTTTCTTTCTCTCTCGCTCTCTCTCTTTTTTTCTTTCTTTCTTTTCATTTTTAGGGCTGTACCTCTGGCACACGGACATTCCCAGGGTTGAATTGGAGCTGCAGCTGCCAGCCTATGCCACAGGCACAGTAACACGGAATCTGAGCCACATCTGCAGGCTGTGCTGCAACACTTGATCCTCAACCCACTGAGCAAGGGCAGGGATCAAACCCGCATCCCCATGGACACTGTGTTGGGTTCTTAACCCAATGAGCCACAACGGGAACTCCTACCTCTAATGTATTTCTAAGTTCCATAGCATAAACTGCAACTTTTTATTTCTCCTCTCCTAAATTGCCTCTCTCTTCCATACCACAAATAACATTGCAGTGAGTATCCTTAGATATAGTCCCTTTTGTCAAGATACAGTCTCTTTTGTTTGTTTACATCTATTTAATGCTAAGGACACAGATATCCTAAAGGAGAGGCAGACAGTTAAAAAATAGGGTTTTGAGTTTTTTCAAAACAGGATTTTGATTGTGAAAACTAGTGATTCAAAACTCTAACACAGAAACACATAAAAATCTAGAAAAATGCAACACGTATTTGATTTCTTGCCTGAATTACCTGATAACCCTGAAACATTCTTTTGAAGAGATGTCAATATTAAAATTGTGCAATTGTGTTACCACAGTGTTTAAACCATAAAACCAACATCTGGCTTATACCACACCTGACTTTATAAAAATAAAGCATGTTGGAGTTCCCGTTGTGGTGCAGTGGAAACGAATCCTACTAGGAACCACAAGGTTGTGGGTTCGATCCCTAGCTTCACTCAGTGGGTTAAGGATCTGGTGTTGCTGTGAACTGTGGTGGAGGCCGCAGACACAGCTCGGATCTGGTGTTGCTGTGGCTGTGGTGTAGGCCATCAGCTGTAGCTCCAGTTCGACCCCTAACTTGGGAACCTCCACATGCCGCAGGGTGCAGCCCCCAAAAAGACAAAAAATTTTTAAAAAAAATAAAAAAAATACAGCGTATAAAATATAGAATTCAAAGAAGATCAGGGTGTGAATTTCCTGGTGGCCTAGTGGTTAAGTACTTAGCGTTATCACTGCTATGTGTGTATGAGTGTGTGTGTATATACACACGTACATGCACGCACGCACACACCGAGGGGTGGATCTGTGATATCATAGGTTACACAAATAATCAGTGCACCAAGTACTGCCAGGTTGCTTTCCAGAAAGGCTGTATTAATGTAGACTCTCGCCAAAACTCTGCATGGGCTTCTGTTTCCCCACATCTTCACCGACACTTGATATTATTTAGACTTTGAAACTTTTGTCAGTCTAATGAAGGAGAAGTCGTATCTTGTTTTAATTTGCCTTTATTAGATTGCTGGTGAGGTTGAAGAGTTCTTCATATTCAGGTTAGCTTTTTGGATTTCACTATGGTTCGCCTCTTTATATGATTTGCTTGCATTTTCTTTGGGGTGTCCTACTGTCTTGATTTGTGAGTGTTTCCTTATATTTTTAAGATACTACCCCTTATTTATTTTAGACTCTGTAGAGCTTTACCAGTCTATGATGTATCCATCAACTTTGTCTAAGGTACACTCTTAGAACAAAAACTAAAATTTCCAAGTACTCATCCCTTGGTTTTTTTAAAAATATAGTTTGTGCGTTTGTGAGTCTCAAAATGCTCTATATATTCTTTTTTTTTTTTTTTTTTTTTTTGGTCTTTTTAGGGCTGCACCCACAGCATATGGAGGTTCCCAGACTAGGCTTCAAATCGGAGCCGTAGCCACTGGCATATACCACAGCCACAGCAACGTGGGATCCAAGCCGTATCTGCAGCCTACACCACAGCTCACAGCAATGCCAGATCCTTAACCCACTGAGCGAGGCCAGGGATTGAACCTGCATCCTCATGGATACTAGCCAGATTCCTTTCCACTGAACCACCAACAGGAACTCTACTGTATATATTCTTTTTTTTTTTTTTTTTTTCTTTTTGGCCATTTCTTGGGCCGCTCCCACAGCATATGGAGATTCCCAGGCTAGGGGTCAAATCGGAGCTGTAGCCACAGGCCTACGCCACAGCCACAGCAACTCGGGATCCGAGCGCCTCTGCAACCTATACTACAGCTCAAGGCAATGCCGGATCCTTACCCACTGAGCAAGGCCAGGGATCGAACCTGCAACCTCATGGTTCCTAGTCGGATTTGTTAACCACTGAGCCATGACGGGACCTCCTGCTGTATATATTCTTATATTAAACAATAGCTCCACCTTTCACAATCCATTTCTAATCACAGTTCCCTTTCAAATTCACCCTGATCCCCTTTCGGTGTGGTATAAGATTAGGATTCAGAAGGTTTTTTCTTTAATTGTTATGCAGATTTTTCCTAATATCTTCTACTAAACAGTCTACCATTTCACTCTTGATTAATGGCACCAGCATGATCACCTATCAAGTTAACACAGTCATGCAGTATGTTCAGAGGTCTCTGTTTTGCACCAGCACCATGCCTCTGTTTATTACTTTGAGGTGTATCCTCATATATGATAAAGCAAGACCTTTGTTTTTGCTCTTTTGTGTCAAAACAGCCTGAGTGGGGAGTTCCCGTTTTGGCTCAATAGCAACGAACAAGACTAATATCCATGAGGTTGTGGGTTCAATCCCTGGCCCTGTTCAGTGGGTTAAGGATCCAGTGTTGCCATGACCTGTGGTTAGGCCAGCAGCTACAGCTCTGATTTGACCCCTGGCCTGGGAACTTCCATATGCCACAAGTGTGACCCTAAAAAACAGAAAAAAAAAAAAAAAAAAAAAAACAGCCAAAGTATAACATTACTTTTAGGTAAATTTTCCAAGGTCCTCAAAAAGCTTTTTCTGCAAATTTGATTAGCATTGTATCAAATTTACAAACTTGAGAAAAGTAAAGATTTTTAAAGTGTGAAAACATCCATTCATTACCAAAGTACATTTTCTTTTTAATTTGCATATGGTTGGTGTCCTCTAACAGAGTTTTTAAATTGTACTCTACAAATCTTACGTGTTCTTGGTTCACTGAGTTCCTAGATACTTGCAAACTGTATTGCGGTTATAAATATGTATCAGTAGTCCAAGTCTTTCTTTTAAGGAGCCGCTCTGTGTATGTACCAAGCTATGAATTTCAGATTTTCATTTTGGAAATCTCCTATTATTTAAAATGTCATGTCTACGCAACTGAGAATTTTATCTCCACCTCACACCCTAAATGCCTCCCCCCTCAGTCTCTTGCAGTTTAGTAATTGGTACCACTGCCAGCTCCATCCAGACATCTAGTCCTAAATCCGTTACTGATTTCTTTGCTTTAGTATCTTCTTTTTTACCATCGCATCTCATCCTTCAAGGTCTATTTTATTTTATTTTATTACCCCATGAATTTATTACATTTATAGTTGTACAATGGTTATCACAATCCAAATTTATAGGATTTCCTTCCCAATTTTAATGCCAAAGTTATTTGAGTGTTTTTTATTCAAAATTAGTGCAAAAATATGGACTGAATAAATGAGTGAATTAGTGTTGCCATTTCTTTTTTTCTGATTTTTCATCAGTCACTTATGGGTTTTAGATCATGGTAGTAACATTTTTCTGTCTTAAGCATGAAATAAAATAATGCTTCATCACAAAGACAATTGTTTTGCTAATAAAACTTATTTGCTAATAAAACTTACTCTCAGAAACTGCCACGAATATTAATTAGTAATAGATTAAGATACACTGTACTAACAAATATCCCCCAATTCCTAAGGTTTATTTCTTATTAAACAACATTGCCTACAGGTCTAGGCAATTCTCTGGGATAGTTGTTCTCCAAACAGTTTTGAAGCAATACAGGCAGGTGGAACTTTGCCGTTCTATAGCCAAATCATCTGGAACTCATGGCTTTTCACTGACACTGGAGGGGAAGCGAATGCTGTATGACCTTTCATCAGTGGGTAGAAGCTTTGGGTTGAAGCAATACATTTCTACTCAACAACCGTTGAACAATCACTTGCATCTTGTGCTGTGTACACTTTGTTCTCTCGGAATCATGGATTTTAAGTTCTCCTGAGATCCTGCGGTCAATAGTTTGATTACAAGTGGTCTATTTTTAATGTTTGCTTTTCAGAATTTCCTTACACAGAGCTATCTAGGAGAAATACACCTGTCTACCTCTTCACCTATATCTGTCTCAGTGTCCCTATTGCCACATCAGATGGATGGCATGGGAATCATAGCGTAAGATCACCTGACTAGTCCTATTCAGCCAGGTGACTTGACTGTGGGAGCAGACTGAAGACTCAAGTACCACTCAGCACCTACAGGTGCCCAGTCGATTCCATCATTGAAATGGATTCATGTTTGCCTTTGCGCTATTTAGGTAACCTCTTTTGGGGTCAGTTTTCTCATTGGGATGTTGGAGGATTAAATGAGATGATGCCTGTGACATATTTAGCACAGTTTCTGGCACACAGTAAATTCTCTCTCAGTGATGCTGGGTATTAAAAGTTACTATTTTGGGAGTTCCTGTTGTGGCACAGCAGAATCGAATCTGAATAGTATCCATGAAGATGCAGGTTCAATCCCCCCAGTCTTGATCAATGTGTTGGGGATCTGGCATTGCAGTGATCTGCAGTCTAGGTCACAGACACGGCTCAGATCCCGCATTGCTGTGGCTCTGGTATAGGCCGGCAGCTGTAGCTCTTATTCAACCCCTAGTCTGGGAACTTCTATATGCCACGGGTGCAACCCTAAAAAAAGAAAAAAAAATTACTATTTAACTGTGCATTAAACATTTGTTAAAAATTTTTATTAAAGTGTAGTTGATTTACAATGTTGTGCCAATTTCTGCTGTACAGCAAGGTGTCCCAGCCATATATATATATATATATATATATATATATATATATACATATATATACATATACACATACACACACACATACACACACACACACATTGTTTTATTATGCTATATTCCATCATGATCTATATCAGGAGATTGGATATAGTTCCTTGTGCTGTACACAGGAGCTTATTGTCTACTCATTATAAATGTAGTAGTTTGTATCTATTAACCTCAAACCCCCATTCCATCCCACTCCCTCCCCCTCCAAACCTTTGGTTTTAACTCTAGACGTCAAGAACATCGGGTGTCAAAAGATTAAACATTGTCTTTCCTTCTTAAAAAATGACTTTTGAAAATTGAGAGACTTTAAAATATTTCGTCTGTGTATTTGAGTTGTTGTTAAGTGTCCACCTAAATTATCTCCACTGTTGCTAAAACAGCAGAAAGAAGCCAATCTCTTTGTGACCTGGATTCTAGCTGTGGTTTTCTGCTAACTAGCTGCAGGATTTAGAAGAGACATTACTGCCCGGGTGCCAGCTTTGTCAGTTCTACCATGAAGGGATTTACTAGGCAATCTCTCAGACTCATTTTAGCATTCCCATTCTAATGTTTAACAGCCTTAACAATGTGTAAGTGAACATATTTTTCCTAAGGTTAAATAAACATCACTCCACAGTATTTCATGTAGACCTTTGTACCAGGACTCAGTACATGCAAGAGAAGGTGAAAACACAGTCCCTACCTCTAGGAAACCTTTAATATGAGTGAGGTTTACTTCCTGACAGTGTTAGCATATTCAAAACAAATGCAATGACAGAAGTTAGTATTTTAAAATGTCGAGGAAAAGTTGGAGGGAGAAGTGGACTTGCCAAAAATCTCATGACGATTCATTAAAAGATCTGAAAGCAGAAATTTCATGCCTTCTGCTTTCAGCCTCCTGGGAGTGTGTCTGTGAGAACAGGCCAAATTCACTTTCCTGACCCTTAAAGTGGTGCTGTCCTGAATAGACCTTACACATCAAAGAAAAGCTGCTGGTCATTATATAATTTACTTTCTTAGAAGATCAGAATCTGTGAGAACATATACAATATTAATGCCTACACTCGCAGGGTGTACACCCACGGCATGTTCTTTGGGTATCATTAAGAGACACCTGAAAAGGATTCCAAGAAGAAATAACAAGGAGCCTTTAATGGAAGGCAATGGAAGTGAATACTAGTCCCCCAGAATCCACCTTCCGTGGGCTTCTCTGCATGGCCATCTCTCCTCTTGGACAGAGCTGGATCTGGTGTTGGGCCGCTTCGCAGCTCTAATCCATGAGGTAATACTTGAACTGATCGTTTCCATGTTAATAATGCTGCTCTTAGCCATTTGTAATCACAATAGCTTCCTAAATTGTCAAGTTTCCAGGACCTCTTCCCTCTCTGCATTTGGGCGTTGTCGCCAGCCCTGTCCTGAAGCACACACTTCATGCCATGTGTAACCCAGCACAGCCCTCTGCTCAGGCGCCGTCCAGCGCCACCCCAGGCCAGCCTGACAACGGAGGATGCAGAACAGTCCTTTTCCAGCATTTTCCCTTTTTTGGAAGACTCCCACTTCACATCTGTTATATGCAAAGTCTGAAACAAAACTCACAAAAAACAGAGAACCTTTAAGTGAATTTATTTGTGTACTTCAGATGTCCCTGTGCCTTAGACTTGTAATTAGCTGGAGCACTGGGACCATGCAGACACCCTTAAATCCTCTTCCTTGGGCCGCTTCTCATCATGCCTTTGTGCACAACATTCCAAATCCTGCTCTGCCGACTTCCTTCCTTTCCTCTCTCAACCTTTTAATTCTCTGTCAGATTTAGGATGCATATGAGGGGAATAACCAATAAAACAGAACTTCTGTTAGGGGATTCTTTTCAGGATTGTGATTAGTTACATAAAATATCATTTTTTAAAAAAAGATAAAATTATTATTTTTTCTTTTTAGGGCTGCACCTGCAGCACATGGACGTTCCCAGGCTAGGGGTCAAGTCAGAGCTGCATCTACCTGCCTAGGCCATAGCCATAGCATCGCTGGATCCTTAACCCACTGAGCAGGATCAGGGATCGAACCTGCATCCTCATGGATACTAGTCAGGTTCATAACCTGCTGAGCTGCAACACGAACTCCAAAAAAAGATAAAATCAATTTTGATAATATATTTTATTTAACACCCAGTGTCTTAGTCAGCTCTGGCTGCTGTGACAAAAGAGCACGGAGTCTGTGGCTTAAACAACAGACATTTACTTCTCAAAGGTCTGGAGGCTGGAAGGCTGAGATCAGGGTGCTGGTTGGGTTGGGTCCTGATAAGTCTACCCTCATCACCTCGTTACCTCTCAAAGGCTTCACCTCCACATCGCATCACATTGGAGTTTAGGGTTTTAAAGTATAAAATTTAGGGTGTGGGGAGGGACATAAATATTCATTCCACAGCATCTAGGTTATCCAGAATATTATAATTCAATGGATAATCAGTTTAAAAATATGAGATCCTTAAATTCTTTTTTAAGTCTTCAAAATCCTCTGTTTATTATACACTAAAAGATCCCTCAAAGCAGGTGCTAAATTTTCATCAGCAATACTTGAACACTATTTATAGGTCATACAATTGACATTTGAAAAAGTAAATGCTCAAACCAAGGTTGTTCCAAGCGCACTTCAAGTCTTCCACTCTATTAAAAAAAAAAAAAAAGGGTCTTCAGATCTAAAGTTAAATCATGTAAAATCAAATAAAATTAAGAATTCAATTTCTCAGTCACACCAGGTACACCTAGGCCAGGGGCTACCAATCTGGGCCACACAGAGACTTTTTATTTTATTCCATCTGGTTAGACTTTACTAGAAAGTAATATTTACATCTGGACTTAAGGGCTACGAAGAACTAGAGATAACTTTGAGAAACAAGTGAATGTCACAAAACTTTTTTAATATTTGAAAAGTTTTGGGAAAATACAATCCTCAAGGAAGAAGCCGATTTCCATTTGTGAGGAAAGAGTGTGTGATATAAAAATTGTTAGAGAGGCCCTTCTCTGTCTCAGACAACAGCCAGACAGATGAATAGACTTCAGCTCTAAAGGGAGAGATTGTTTATTGGCAAGAAAGGATTTCTCTCTATTCAGAATGGAATCTTGAGAGCGCTGTGCCTGGAGCCCATTAAAATTAGGGCAGAGGTACTTTTCCTGGATGATTTAGCCACCGTCTTCCTGAAGGACCGAGGGATTGTTCTCTCAAGGTCTCTTCCTGCTCTGATTCTGTGATTCTGAGATAACCTGTGGGTAGAGAGGCCACATGCCATCTGCTTTTAAATGTTGTTTTGGGAGGAGCAACAATTAATCTTTGTGATTACTTGGCTGGTTCTGTAGAGTTTTCTAACTTTTTTTTTTTTTTGGCCTGGGATTGTGTTGATACTTTTTCTTTCTTTTCTTTTTTATCGCTTTTTAGGGCTGCGTATGGAAGTTCCTAGGCTAGGGGTCGAATCGGAACTGCAGCTGCCAGCCTACACCACAGCCATGGCAATGCCAGATCCTTAACCCGCTGTAAGTGAGGCCAGGGATCAAACCCATATCCTCATGGATACTAGTCAGATTCCTTACCACTGAGCCACAGCAGGAACTCCTGTGTTGATAATTTAGCAAAGCACTTAGCTATGAAAGCAGGAAAGTTCAGGAGCAGTGGAGGAGTCCTAAGCCCATAAGTGTGGTCATGGTGAATGGGCAGTAAATCACGTGTGAGGGGCACATACATCCCCTTTACATGCTCTGCAGAAGTGCTATTCACAGTAGCCAAGACATGGAAGCAACCTAGATGTTCACTGATAGATGAATGGATTAAATAGATGTGGTACATATACACAATGGCATACTACTTAACTATAAAAAAGAACAAAATAATGCCATTTGCAGCAACATGGATGGAATTAGAGATTCTCATGCTAAGTGAAGTAAGTCAGATAAAGACAAATACCATATGATGTCATTTATATGTGGAATCTAAAATATGGCACAGATGAGCCTACCTACAAAACAGAAACAGATCAGGAACATGGAGCTCAGACTTGTGGTTGCCAGGGGAGAGCCGGGAGGGAGTGGCATGGACAGGGAGTTTGGGGTTGGAGGATGCAAACCGTTACATTTAGAGTAGATGGGCAGTGGGGACCTACCATACACCACAGAGAACTGTGTATGATTGGATCACTTTGCTGTTCAACAGAGATCAAAGAAACACTGTAAATCAGCTGTACTTTGGATTAGCAATGAGATCCTGCTGTGTAGCACTGGGAACTATGTCTAGTCACTTATGATGGAGCATGATAATGTGAGAGAAAAGAATGTATACATGTATGTGGACCTGGGTCACCGTGCTGTACAGTAGAAAAAAAGTAATATATTGGGGAAATAAAAATAAATAAATAAATAAATAGTAAATCCTGAGAGTTCTCACCACAAGAAAAGTATTTTTCTATTTCTATAATTTTGATGTCTATATGATGGATGTTCACTAAACTTGTGACAATCACTTTGTGATGTATATAAATCAAATTTTTATCCTGTACAGCTTAAACTTATTCATTGCTGTATGTCGGTAATTGAGATCAATCAAACTGGAAGAAGCAAAAAATAATAATAAAGAGGAGTTCCCATTGTGGCGCAGCAGAAACGAATCCGACTAGGAAACCATGAGGTTGCGGGTTCAATCACCAGGCCTCGCTCAGTGGGTTAAGGATCCAGTATTGCCATGAGCTGTGGTGTAGGTTGTAGGTCGCAGATGCGGGTCGGATCCTGAGTTGCTGTGGCTGTGGCATAGGCGGCAGCTACAGCTCTGATTGGACCCTTAGCCTGGGAACCTCCATATGCCGCGGGTGCAGCCCTAAAAAGACAAAGGACAAATAAATAAATAAAGAGGCCTGCCCCTTGTTTAAAATAATAACAATAATGAGAAAAATGGTCTGCAGAAGGCTGCTGAGGCCAAGGATGCATCCATGTTAAGTGCAGAGAGCCAGCCATTGACCCACTTTCAATCATCTTGAGTTGCTTTAATTGTTGGCAGTGCTGCTGAGTGATGAACAAAAGGAGCACCTTGCATCTAGACCTGGTTGCAGCATCCAGTTCTCCACTACATCAGTTTATTTTGGAAGACTCCTTAAGGTAGAGTACTCAGGATTTGTCAATTCAAGAATGATTCTAGAAACTAGAAAACGTCTTGAGCTGATGTCGTCAAATCTTTACTCCTAGATATGATTTTAGTTAAGGTTTTCCCTAAATCCTTTTATTTCCTGGTCTGAAGAAGTATGAATTTTTTTTTTTTTTGAGCTGTGCTTTGGTACATGCCTTTTTTTGAAAAAGTTTTATTGAAATATAATTGATTTACAATGTGATAATTTCTGCTCTACAACAAAGTGATTCAGTTATACATGTACACACATCCATTTTCTTTCAAATTCTTTTCCCACATAGATTATCACAGAATCTTGAGTAAATTTCTCTGTGCTATTCAGCAGGTCCCCATCGGCCAGTCATTCCATATACCTCAGTGTGCATAAGCCAGTCCCAACCTTCAGGCCATCCCTCTCACCCCAACCTGTCGAATTGCTGTGAAAACATTTTGAATTATGACTAGAAGTGCTCCATGTTTTGGTTGAGAGTAGGCTTGTGTTCTCTGAACCAGGCAATTGTTAGGAATCTGTGCTGGCAATCACTTTCAAGTTGCATAGCTACCCTCGTTTTTTCATGGGGCTGAGAGTAAATAGGAAGCAAAGAGCCTAAAAAGGGGTCTAGGATTTGTTCTGAGGTAAGCTTTCATCATATTCGTACATGAGACACATACTCATCTAAATACTGTTTGCACCACTATATATAAAATAGACAGGTAATAAGGACCTAGTGTTTAGCACAGGATAATCTACTCAATACTGTGTAATAACCTACATGAGAGAAGGATCTGAAAAGGAATGGATACATGTATATGTATAACTGACTCACTTTATTGTACACATGAAACCAACACAACATTTTAAGTCAGCTATATTCCAATAAAAACTTTTTAAAAATACTGTGTTTGGTGAAAGAAGGCTGGGAAAGGCTGGCCCTTGGACCACAGCACAGTGATCAGGTTTCTCAATATTGACCGACTTCCTCAATATTCATTAGAATCACAAAACAGAAAGTGTTAAGGGCAGTTCACTGGGAAGGGAAGAGCTTGGCCATCTTGTGTGAGAGAGAGAGAGAGTAATTAAATAACCACTGATTATTGACTGTTGCAATCAGAAATCAAAACATTAGGACTCGGAGATATTTTCCCGGTTCAGGGAACTGGAAAAATTCACACCCTAGATCTGCCCAGGGTTCCCATGAGATCTCTGGTTATGACTAAGGCACCAGGGTTCTGAATATCAGCAGAGAGGAAGGAAGTAATCCATCAGTAGAAGTTTGTCTCACACACAGGCAGGTATGGTCAGCTGAACTTATAAGTGTGCGGTGGGACAAGACGGGAAGAAGCAAAAACACTACACTAGTGACCAAGACTTCTAGCCACACAGAGAGGAGGATGAGTTAAACACACATCCTTATTATTTTATAGTTCATTATTTTATAGAATTTTAGCATAACCACAGGAATCTCTCCTGTATGGCTTTGGTCCTCAAGGACAATGATCTGGCCTTAAAGTAACAATTGTTGCTTTCATATAATGTCCCCTAAAACACAGACCTGACCATGAGACTTTTTATGTCAACAACATTGATAAATCCACTGCTCTAGACTAGTCGCATGTAGTCGTGTATACATATGAAAAACAAGGATAGATGAACAAAGAAGTATTCAGCTCATCACACTAAGTTCTCCCAAAACCTAGCTCATATATCTTGACCAAGATTTCAAGCCAAGACTCAGTTGGCTTTAAGAATGACAAACATGCTTCATCACTGATTTGTCTTCAGACTCACGTTGTCATTTCCAGAGGTTTCCACTACAGAGATTCACGCTGTCATTGGATCTAATTATGAATTAGTGATTGATTCATTTAGGGAATAACTCAACCAAATGGCAGTGGATTGAAAAATGAGCAGGCCTGAAGGGACACATCGGCGGTGATAACTAATTCTGTCTGCTGATGGGAATCAGCACAGGTCATTCAGAAAATAGCCCTGAATGGAACAAATTATTCATCTTCCATCCTCAGTGAGTGGCTTCCTCAGCCTTGCACTGCTGACATCAATTAACCCCTGTGGCATTCTTCAATTATTTGAAATCTCCAGGCACACCCCCATCCTTCTATGGGAGCCATCCAGAACTTTTCAGATTTGTTTGGCTTTCTTTGCAAATGTTTTAAACTGAACAGTTGTGCTGTTTTCACTCTTGGTTCTTAAAAGTATTTCACTCATCCCTTGCAGGTTCCTTTTTACTCTCATTCCTGAGTATAGCTTGAGGTTTTTTTGTCTGTTTGTTTTTGGTTTTGGCTGCACCCACAGCATATGGAAGTTCCTGGGCCAGGGATCAAATTCAAGGCACAGCTGCGACCTACCGGCAGCACCAGATCATTAACTCACTGCGCCAGGCTGAGGATCCAGCTCATGCCTCAGCAGTGACCTGAGCCCCTGCAGAGACAATGCCAGATCCTTAACCTGCTGCACACAGTGGGAACTCCTATCTTGAGATTTCATGAAATATGAAATAAGTGCAGGCCTTCAGAGAATTGTTGAGATATTCTTGTTTAATAGCTGCATTTGTTTGGGGATGTTCATGATTGTATTAAAGGTGTACTTATTTCACACAAGGATTTTGCTGAAGGGCTCGTAAGAGCCAGCTTAGAACCATCTATTGCTCAGTCACCTCATTCTTTACAGGGGCTACTGTGGGAAGGCAGGGTGACAGAGACCCTCAAAAGGTAAATGATTCCATATAAATGTCTTCGATTAGCAACAGCTGTATGATTCCAGCTGTGCCCCATCAACCACACTGAAATTAGCTTTCCTGGGGAGCTGTGTACCAAGGATTCTGCCACAGAACCCCCTAATGAGAGCTGATTACATTCGTTTCAGGGATACAATTCATCTTTAAGGGTGATTTGTAACCTTTTCAAAAATGACATTTCAAGAGAAACACAAATACTGTGAAGTGGAGGAAGAGAAGGCAGAAAAGGAGGCAATTTCATAACTAGAAGACAAGATGACATCGGAAGGAGGCCTTGCTCCTGGTAAACAGCCGAGGCTCCACTGGGTTATCACCTCTCTCTCTCCTGTTTTGTACACCTGCTTCTTGCTCCTCTTTGGAATGGGATAGGACTGGGGGCTAATCAAAGAGACTTATATCAAACATTTCATTGGAAGCGTTCCTCCATCATTGACCATTTAAATCATTGAAAGTTGTATTTAATCTGTTTTCCAGCCCAGATTTTCTCTAGTAAAAATTTGATTACATCTAGTTTACTTCTAAACTTGACCTAAGTGATTTTAAGACTTCTTTAAGCAAATCTCTCTATTTAAGTGGGGTTTGTTCTTCAGGTCTTCACCCTAGATGGTTGCCCACAGGAAACATGCTCCTGTTGTAGGTGTGACCCCAGTGGTTGTATTGACCCGTTTCTCTGTTCCCTTCTCCAGTAGGAATCTAGCAGTGCTCTTCCTTCTGTCTGTCAGGGTTGCCCAAGTGGCCTGTGCCAAAGCACAGGTTATCCAGACAGACAGGGATTCGGGGAGGATGGAGAAGCACATTTTAGTCCCAGCTGAGAGGAAAGGATGAAGAATGGGGAGATGAGAGTAGCAGACATGCTGCGTGGGGTGGGTGGGGGAAGATGTGGGTAACAGGAACCTGAGGCTTCTCCCTTCTCTCTGAAGCAGGAGGTATGGTCCTGCCATGTGATAGGAGCCATGGGGCATGGCAGGGGTTACCATGAGGGGAGGAGAGGTAGTGTTTGAACTGTTGCTTGTGGTCCATTGCACCTGAAGATGGGGGAAATGGAGCCATCTGAAGCAGGAGAGAGCTGGCCAAGATGTATGTGGAGAATAGTGGGAAGCAAGAAAGATGACAGGATTGGGGGCTAAGCTTTAGAGAAATAAGTGAGGAAGCAATCACAGTGGTCCAAGAATGAGGTGAAGGAGCTGTTAGCAGTGATGACTGAGCAAGATTAGAAGAGGGGCCCCATGGGACAATGCAGAAGAAGAAGTGATTGTTTGGTGATGAAATATGTAGAGTGAGGAAATAAAAGAATCAAAGGTGGGAGTTCCTGCTGTGGCACAGCAGGTTAAGGATCAGGCATTGTCTCTGTGGTGGCAAGGGCTCAGTCCCTGGCCCAGTGATATGGGCTAAGTTGTTGCTGCAGCTGTGGCGTAGGTTGCAGCTGTAACTTGGATTCAATCCTGGCCCCAGGATCTTCCATATGTTGGGCGTGCAGCCTAAACAGAATCAAAGGTGGTACCTGGCCTGCTTAAACTTCTTAGAGGGCAGGGTTTGTGTCCCTTTCGTTTTGTATTCCTAGCACTGAGCTGAGGGTCCATGAGACAGCTAGACACTTCAAATGCATGCCAAACAGTCTATTATCCAATTTGGAATGAGATTGAAAAAAAAAATCAAATTTATGTATTGCCAAGACCAGCTCAGCAGGATGGGGCTGAAGAAGGGTGCTGTGGAACTTAAGGAAGAAAGTTAATATAAAACAAGACACAGAGACATTTATCTTAAGTAAAGGTGGGAACCAGGGGACTCAAGGTCTCAGGGACCAAGAACACTGCCTCAAGAAACCTCACGCTTTTATTGTGCTCTTTAGATGAGATTAAGTGAGGAGTGGCTTTGGGTGGATGATATAGGGTTTGTTTACTATTATATGTTTTTTACTATATTAAAAGCCAGCTTAGCTGGTAAAAGGTTAAGCTTTTACTCTGACCTTTAGGCACATTTCTTAAGCTTAAGTCATTTACCAGCACTGTGACTGTTTTTCCAAGCAGGAAGATTGGATAAAGTAAAGAATGAAGATGGGATAAAGTAAAGAAGGATAAGATGGAGTTTTCAAAGAAGCATGTCTCACCACAAGTATCAAATAACAATACCTATAGGTGCCTTGTGAGGAGGTTGATAGAGATTATGGAGGTGGAATCCCCCTTTCCCACCCCCTACCGTTAATAATATGAAGAATTACTTTTATCATGAAAAGTAATCAATAAAATATTTGGATGGTATATCAGAAGGAGGGGATGATTTTGTGAGGAAGATGATAGGTTTTATTTTAGGTTTTGAGTTAATTGTAGGTCATTTAACTGGAAAATATCCAGAAGGTGGTTTCAAGAGCAAGTCTGATTGAGATTGCACTCAAAGCTGGTGATAAAGATTCATTTACTCACCTTTTCTTTGTTTCCTTTCTCAATTATTCTTAGATGCCTCACTTCCTTCCAAAAGGGATTTGAGGCATCTTATGAAAATACTAGTATTATCACTATGTGAAATAAACTTGTTGGAAGATTTGATTGGAGCGAGGACATGAGTAGGAAAAGAAAACAGTGCCAAGAACAAGTTTATTCTGCTGCTTTGTTTTGCAGTGTAGCCAGTGGTGGGTGGGTCCATGCTTGGTTATGTGGTCATAGCTTCCAATGGTCAAAGGAAAGAGGAGAATATCAGCAGTTATAAAACTTGCAGGAAATGGAGGATAAGTTTAAAACCAGATGTCAAGAAGTACAGTCTCCACAAAGGAATCTTTTCCCTAGTATCTTCAGAGGTGTCATTATGTAATACAGTGGACAACAACTACAAGAGCATTTTTCCCTGTCAGCTATAGTAGAGAATTTCATCAAACCTTTCCTTGTAATGTTCCTCAGTGCATACATTTGACCAGATGGTATCTTTACCCAATAGTAATGGGACGGAACATCCCATTTGGAACAGCAAGGTAAGGTTTTTGAATTTATGTTCTGGAAGTTTCAGGACATACGGTCCCTATGTAATTAGCAAATCTTTGACTATATATTTGGGAGTTAATTCACTGATCCTCAGTTTTCTTTCTCCTGTTCCAGATGTGAGGAATATTTGCTCTTTGGTACATGACATGGACAGGTTAAGAACTAATGTTTTAGAAAATGTATTAGGATGTGTACCTCTCCAAGCCAGTCAGGACCCAATAATAAACATTAATCAGAAGTGTTCATGCTTTCTGTATTAAAATGCTTCAGAAATGTCAAGAGTATAATGAATGCTCAAGATTCTTGCTCAGTCTGAGATTTGACTTGATGATATCAATATGAAATTGGTTGTTTATGAAGGGTCTGATAGAGTTTTTTGGGCATAAGTAGGTATATGTGTGTTTTAGTGAGGAAAATATATTTAGTTCTATCTTGGCCATTGTAGCTATCTGTATGATTTATGAAAAGAAGTAAACAACTGGAAGAATTCTAAAAGGAAGATAAACACTGTCCTTGATGCCCAAGCTTCCAGTCCAAGAAGTGGGTCAAAGTGGGTGGACCCTGATCTATGACATGACTTCTCTCCATTCTTAGAAGATAAAATCTTCTCTCACAATAGCTCATATCTCATCTCCCCCTCCCTCCCCACCTCCATCTCTCTCTCTCTCCCTACCTTCTGCCTTCCCTCCCTGAAGTTCATCCTCCTATGAGCTATAGATAACCATCTAATAATAGAAAGTTATTAGGTTCTATTAAAGGCAGATTTGAGGGGTGCCAAGTTCAGGTTTCTGGTGACCCTCCTGGACAATAAATAACAACATCCATGAAGCCCGACTGACATCATTCTTCAGTTATGAGACCAGTACATTCTGTATGGTCTACACCAGTTTAAATTGACTTTTCCGTTATTGTGACCAAAAACTTCCTAGTTTACATAGGCATTGTTCAGAACACTTCAGAAAAGAAGAGGAAATAAGTCATATATTGGGCACTTACACTTCATATCATTTCATCCCACTAAATGGTAGATACCCTTTCCCAGTTTTACAGATAAGAAAACATAGAAGCTAGAAAAGCATAGAAGCTAAGTCACTTGACTGAACTCACAGTGGCAGAGGCAGAATTAGAATCAGGACTGTCCGAATGCAAGGTCCATTTTCCTTCTACTAGACCAGCAGTTCTCAATGATTTCTCCTTTTCATTTACAATAGATGAGGGACCCATACTAAACACACTCCCATGGGCATACTTAGGGTTGAATGTAATTCTTGGCCTCTTCTGTAATTCCACCTTTTTCTCCTTTGTTCAAGGAAGTAAATCCGGATGCAAGCTAGAGTGACTTCTTACATGAGAACCTTGAAATTAACTTAAAAGGAAAAAAATTTCCTGAAACCTAAGGCCTTCTGTAGTTGAATTTGGAATTATTTTAGACAAATCTTACTGACGCATTGCTCCTTTCTGCGTCCTACTATAAGAATAAAGTAGACACACCCTCTTACACTTTCATCACTTTCTGGAGGGCTGGCAAGAGTTATAACCCATGGACAGAAGGAGCACTGGCATCAGAAGTGTTAAACTGAGCCCTTGATATTTTCATATGAAGTGGACAGTCCCAGAGCATCTTCTAGAGGTGCTAGTGGCTTCCTCTACAATTTCTAACATCAGCCAGTCCAGATTTCACTTGGTTTGGCTGTAGCCCTGCTCTCTTGACATTGCCCTGTCTGGTTCACTTTCATTAAATGTGTTTACTCACCATGTTCAAAAAGGTTTGAGCTGGCTTCCAATAAAGTCCTACAACTTGTGATTGAAAACAAGAGGAACGACAGGGACAGGTGAGGAGGGAATGATTAGGCATCTTGTAAAGGGTCAGTTCCTCCTGGACAGGAGGTGACTCTGAAATGCGACTCAAACACTGGGACCATTTCTTTTTCCGCCTCACAGTCCCAAAGTCCTCAACAAATTTCGATTAATAAATGTACTTCATATGTAACTTCCATTAAATAAGCAAGGCACCCTAAGCTCAATCACAAGCCAAACTCAAGGAACTTTTTAGCATTAGGTCTTTGTCCTGTGACCTTAAAACTGATATCTTGGCGATTGTCTGGAGACCCATGTGAATTCAGACCAGAATATGATGCTATTCATGAATTTTGCTGCTCTTTGTTCTTGAATTAAAAATGGGAATTAGTAAAAACAACTTATAAAATTGTTTTCCTCTGCAAATAACCTCCCACTCAACATAAAAAACAGTGCAAACAGTATTGCATTCTGACTTTTTCTCAACTTTACACTTTCTGGTTATGAGTTTTGTTTAAATTCTGTCACTACCTAAGAGTGGTCTATCCACTTTAATAAGGAACCACACTTCAAGAGTCCTGGTTTGTGTCCCATTTGTACCCTTGGTCTTTCTGCCACATCAGCCTTCCCCACTGATGATGCAGTTATGAGGACCAGTCACAGGGAGCCAGAGGTGGACAGTTCTTGAGCCTAAAGCACATGACCTTTCTGTGGGATGAAAAGACAAGTGCCCTGTCCACACTCACAGCTCCCCAGAGACCCGATGCTTTCTTGTGTCCTTGGAGTAAGTGGTGACCACGAGATGCCTCTCCCCTTTCCATCTCCTTCCCTCTGTGTTCAGCATGCCACACTCTACTAAACCTGCCCAACATGGCTCAGAGGTGGTACTCACTAATCTATCCTTGAAGCATTGTATGAATATGCACGTGTTACATCAGTTATTTTCTTCCATACTTAGAGGGTCTTTTTAATTAAAAAAAAAATTTAAGTATAGTCAGTTTACAATGCTGTACCAATTTCTGCTGTCCATCCTTAAGGAGTCTTAGTTGCTCTCTCCTTGTACTCCCAGCCCTCTGGGTCTTTTATTTTCATTTTTTATTTTTAAATTTTTATTGTCTTTTTGTCTTTTTAGGGTCACACCTGCGGCACATGGAATTTCCCAGGCTAAGGGTCTCATCAGAGCTGTAGCCACTGGCCTACGTCACAGCCACAGCAATGCAGGATCCGAGCCACATCTGCGATCTACACCATAGCTCCCGGCAATGCCAGATCCTTAACCCACCGAGTGAGGCCAGGTATCGAACCTGCAACTTCATGGTCCCTAGTCAGATTTGTTTCCGCTGTGCCGTGATGGGAACTCCTATTTTTATTTTTAAAATCACGGTGGCAGCACTCTCCCTGTGCACTGTAGGGATGGAGTCATCAGTCAGTTTTCCCAACAATACTGGGCTCTTCAAGGATGGGGACCATGATCTCTGGGATCCTCAGCCCACTGACACTGAGTGGGTAGTTTATCACTTTTTCTGAGTGAAGGGACACAAGGACCCACCAGGTAGTTCAAGATGCATTGACCTACAGATGAGCTGAAGTTAGAAACTGGCTGGTGGCATTTTCCTCCAAACACCCTGTTCAGATGGTGCCTGGTCTGATGAGAGAGGAGCTGGCAGCCAGCAGGGAAACAGGCAGACCCTGAACTGCTGGGCATTGTACTGCTGCCTGCCTTCCTGGGGTGGGATGGGGGGGAAGAGACGAGAGTTCACAAAATCATGCTCCCTCCTGAGGTCCGGGTCAGCGCCACGTGCCAGGCTTCCTGCCAAGTGTCATCCTGAGGTGACAGTAACGAAGCAGGACTTCATGCACCTCTCCTCAGTGTGTCTGGAGAAACACCGTCATTTAGAGTTTACCGTGAGCCCTGATGGACATGTTCTTCTATTTTTGGCATCTGTTCTCTGCTTAAAGCTCCTGGTCTGATGCTTTCTTTTGTGAACCCGGCTCAGCTTGGCCAGGTGCTCTATCCAACTCTTGTTGGTCAGTGACATCCGTGAGAAATGAGATGATTGTTCACGTGTACCTTGTTGTCACTCTGATGACGACTGTGCACTGAAGGTGAAGGCCAGCCTCGTGGTACCAGGAAGGGACTCCAGGTACTGGCAGAGAAACAAAGCCCCTCACCCACATCAAGGCTGCGACCTGGTTCTGCTGAGCAAACCCTGCTTCATCCCCCAGACTGAGGCTCCGTGCTTTCATGATCCAGGCTGAAGTATGACATCTCTATTTGTGCTGAAGCCCTGAGGGGGGAAAATTGCATTATAATGAATGTGTGCTTTGCTAGCTACAGCATAATGAACATGATGCTATAATTATCCATGTTTTCCTAGAGCTAGGAAGCTAATCTCTTTAAGAATTAGTGTCCCTGACAGGCTCAGCATTTTGCTTTGGTTTTGTGATGATACATAGCTTTGTAGTGTGTTTGTTTGTGTCAGCATTTCAGCATCACTGGATGAAGACCATATTCGAAATACTTGGGTATGTGAGTTCTATTAGAAGTCAGTATGGTCGTAATTGCTTGGTGATCTGGCTCTGACTTTGAGTTCTATTCAATGAGAAAAATATATTAGAGTAGCCTCAGACTGTGACAGCAGCTCTCCCTGGCAGCTTCTAGAGTCTCCTCCTCATCCTATGTCCAGTGTCCAAATTGATGGAGGAGGTACTGAGATTTGAGGAGTTGGGTTTGAAAAATTCTACTCCACACCCCATATCGCTGTGGGGTCTGATGATTTACATTCCAGCACAGGTGAGTCAGTGTTCAGGTTCTAGGAGGTATCACATCCTAGAATATTCATTTCTTCATTCTTCTGAAGAATCTTTCAGTGTATGCTCTGTGTCACTCACTCTCCTGGGCACTGCAGTAACAACAGTTGGCCAAACAAACAAAAAAATCTCTGATGTTCTAGTGGGGGAGATAGAAAATAAATAGATACATAAAACATATAATTTTTGGTACAACCACTGTGGAAAACAGTATGGAAATACCTCAGAAAACTAAATATAGAACTATCATATGACCCAGCAATCACACTCCTGGGCATATATCCAGATAATAGTTTCGTTGAAAAAGATACATGCACCTGTATGTTCATCACAGCACTATTCACAATAGCCAAGACATGGAAACAACCTAAATGTCCATCCATGGATGAATGGATTAGGAAGATGTGGCACTATACCATGGAATACTACTCAGCCATTAAAAGGACAGATAATGCCATTTGCAGAAACATGGATGGAACTAGAGGTTCTCATACTGAGTGAAGTAAGTCAGAATGAGAAAGACAGATACTATATGATATCACTTATATGTGGAGTCTAAAATATGGCACAAATGATCTATCTACAAAACAGAAAAGATCATGGGCATGTGGGACAGACTCGTGTTTGCTGGGGGGAGCAGAGGGAGTGGGATGGATTGGGAGTCTGGGGTTAGTAGATGAAAACTCTTGCATTTGGAGTGGATAAGCAATGAGATCCTGCTGTATAGCACAGGGAACTATATATCTAATCATTTGTGATGGAGCATGATGGAGGATAATGTGAGAAAAAGAATGTATATCTATATATGACTGGGTTACTTTGCTGTAGAGCAGAAATTGACAGACATTGTAAATCAATCATAATGAAAAATTTTTTAAAGATATAATTTTGGGGATGATGAAATGTACCACAGAGGAAATAAAAAGGATGTTTGGCAAGGGAGCTATAACACAGAGTTAGATCAGGAAAGGCTCCCCAGAAAATAATGACTTTTTTTGCCTTTTGCCTTTTGAAGGCCTCACTCACGGCATATGGAGGTTCCCAGGCTAGGGGTCCAGTTGGAGCTACAGCTACCAGCCTACACCACAGCCACAGCAGTGCAGGATCTAAGCGCATCTGCGACCTACCCCACAGCTCATGGCAATGCTGGATCCTTAACCCACTGAGCTAGGCCAGGTATCGAACCCACATCTTCATGGATCCTAGTCAGATTCATTAACTGCTAAGCCGCGAAGAGAACTCCAATAATGTGAATTTAAATAAATACCCTGGGAGTTCCCTTCGTGGTGCAGCGGAAACAAATCTGACTAGGGACCAAGGCCAGGTTCAATCCCTGGCCTTGCTCAGTGGGTTAAGGATCTGGTGTTGCCATAAGCTGTGGTGTAGGTAGCAGACATGGCTTGGATCCTGTGTTGCTGTGGCTGTGGTGTAGGCCAGAAGCAACAGCTCCGATTAGACCCCTAGCCTGGGAACCTCCATATGCCTCAGGTACAGCCTTAAAAGGACAAAAGATAAACAAACAAACAAACAAACACCCTGTTAAAGTGTGATTATCTCAAGGGAAAAAAAATGTAAAAAGATGGAACTCTATGAGTTCCCGTCATAGCTTAGTGGTAACAACCCGACTAGTATCCATGAGGATTCAGGTTTGATCCCTGGCATCGCTCAGTGGGTTAAGGATCCAGCGTTGCCATGAGCTGTGGTGTAGGTCACTCACAGAAGTGGCTCAGATCCTGTGTCACTGTGGCTGTGGTGTAGGCTGGCAGCAGCAGCTCCAGTTCAACCCCTAGCTTGGGAACTTCCATATGCCTCAGGGTGCAGACCTTAAAAAATAAATAAATAAATAAATAAATAAATTTTTTAAAAAAGATGGAATTTTAACCATTAATAACTAAAACTGTAAACAACTGATGCCTTTGGGAGAGTATCTTGTACATGGCCCAGCTGCAGTGGAACAAGTTGGAGGAACGAGATTGGGATTCCATATGGTGACACCAAAAAAACAAAACAAAACAAAATTTTCTTTTATTATTTGGCTTTGAGCCTCCTTAACCCCAGGACTGGGGGACCTTTATGTGGTCATCTTCAGATCCCACCTCCCAAACCAGTGCTCCAGGATGCTTGGGTGGGGAGGACCATTCTCTGAGGAGCATCATTACCCTTGAGAGACAGTTTCTCCACTTTGAAACCTCAGTAAAATCTCCCTCCCTCCTCTGCTTCTTTACAATGCAGGTGGTCTTTCTGGAGCTTCTTAAACTTTTTAAGTTCCCCCTTTTCCTTGAGACCTTGATCATTACCCATCTAGAGAGAAAAAGTCCCACAGGTGTGTAAGTTGGTAGTTCACCTTATGTTCCCCGGCATGGTCGTCATGCCTGGATTTTTAAAGTCTTTCTCTCTGGGTGAACAGAACTCCTCCGCCATGGAATTACAGAAAACAAAGTTATGATCATAGTTATTCTGTGATATCATCCAAGTTTGCAAGGATTTAGACATGAAAGAAAGGAAGCAGATTGAAACTGAGAGCAAGGGCACTGTGGGGAATGAGGGAGCCACAGAGGACCTGCTGGTCCCTCGGCGGTGATCCTCTCTGCCTTTAGATGCAGCACCATCACCACGGCAACTTCATGAAAATGAGAAAGGTGGGCTGAGCTTCACCCAGCTACTGAGTTTCCTGTGGCTCTCTTTATTCTCTGATGATTTTCTTGCCATGGATCTGCCACTCTTTATTAAGTACTATGGTCATGAAATGAAAGCTCTTCTTCCCCTTAGTAGGCTGATTCCAATACATGTCTTCAGATTTGTGTGCTCAGGGAGCCTGGCTTCCAACTAAACAGCAGCTATATATGGGAGGAGTTGCCTCCTTTGAAGGTTAGTGAGAATCAGGCTGGAACACAGCACCCCTTTGAAGAAAAGACCAGCCAGCAGGGACACTAATAAATAAGACGTCTCCCCCTCTGGCCGGACTCTGTAGTGCAACTTCTCTCTTGCCGTGGGGACATTGCTGAATTGTGAAATCACCCACACCCACACTTCATTTAGTAGTTGAAAATTATGTCACTTTGATCATAATTAAATGCATTTTTCATCCCCAAAACTAATACAGGATGAGTCTCACATGTGAACTGGTAAAGTCATCAGCTGGGAGTTCCTGTTGTGGCTCACCGGGTTGAGAACTTGAGACAGTGTCTGTGAGGATGTGGGTTCAGATCCCTGGCCTTGCTCCCAGTGGGTTAAGGACCCAGCGTTGCAAGCTGCAGCATAATTTGCAGGTGTGGCTCAGATCCGGTGTTGCCGTAGTTGTGCCGTAGGTCTGCAGCTGCAGCTCCTATTTGACCCCTAGCCTGGGAACTTTCATATGCTGCAGATGCAGCCGTAAAAAAAAAATAAAGTCATCAGCTGTGTCTTATCACTGGTAGCCCAGCACAGTGTAGCATGTGTGAGAATTACCTGGAGGGCTTGCTAAAACAGGGTGCTGCGGTGGGGTTCAGGCATTTCTATTTCTAACAGAAGTCAGAGGTATTTGCATTTGTTGAGGCTGCGGCTCCTGGACCACACTTTGAGAACCACTGGTCTAACAGATATCTCTGCTTTTCTGCTTCCATGTAGCCATCACTCCCTGTCAGAGAAATGCTTCTTTTTTCACAGCAGAGATGTAATAACATTCCCCTTGTTGTTTCTTTCTTTGTATGTTTTCTGATTTTCTGAAAGTACCACGGAATGGTCCCAAAGGAAGGATGCATAAGCAGCTTCTTGTGAAACACAGCTAGACAAATAACATTCTACTCATTGCAGATGTATATTGAAATTCAAGTCGATTTGTGTGCACACTTTGTTTATGAGTAGCATTATTTATAAAACTTGGAATTGGACTGTCTTTATGGAGTCATTACTATCATTCAGTTAACACTAAGTGATTCCTCCTTGCATCCAAAACTGACAGAGCTAACAGATGAGCACTGAGATGAATCTGTGTACTGCTCATCATATTGAAGTTCTAGGAGCATATGTCCCAGTGTAAGTGCTGCCTTAGTCATATACATCCCATATGATATATGTCATATGTGTAAGTACATATTTATATTCTATTTATATAATAGACATGCACATATATATGAATCTGTAAATCTATATCTACATCTTTCTATCTATCCCTCTATATCTTTAAGTTCTCTTGGACATGCATTCAAATTTTCAGGAAAATATTCCTAAGTATTTTTGGAGCATGACTGGAAGTAGAGCCATTTGGGACATGATAAAGAATGTTTATAACATGTTTAAGAGTAAAATGCATTAAAAAAAATTTTATCACTATAATGCCCTCAGAAAGCAAGTCTTCAAATGCCCATGGTGCCAGGTCTCTAGCTGAAGGAGAGAAGGGTGACATGGTCCAGTTGCTTTCTCTATCACCTTTGGAAAAAACATACTCTTAAGGCATAAATATACTGAGCAGTTATTAAACACCTATTATGTACACGTCAAGCATTACTTTAACAATAATGTTAATATATGTCCTTTTACAGAACCTAATAAACTGGATTTACAGAGTTGCATTTGCTTTTAGCGTATTCTCTGTAGAAATTGGATAAGGGGACCATTAGAGCAGCAGTGAGTGTTTCCTGGATGTTCTAAGTGGTGGCTGCATGGACACATCTGGAAAGGATTGGGGAAACATGACAGGAACAGGTTCTGTGGCCATGAAACTGTCTCTGAAAGAGTCTATAAGGCCCTCTTGAAATTGTTGCTGCTTTTTCTTGTCTCCTGAATTCAATTCTTTAGACAAATGAACCAGAGTTTAGAGAGCTAACTTGCTCAGATTCTCTGAAGTGATGCTAGAATACAGTCAATAAACTTCCATTCATTTCATTTCTCCCAAACTTAAGGAGTTGTTTTTTTGTTGTTTTTCTTTTTTTTTTTTTTTTTTTTTTTTGTCTTTTTGCCTTTTCTAGGGCTGCTCCCTCGGCATATGGAGGTTCCCAGGCTAGGGGTCTAATCAGAGCTGTTGCTGCCATCCTACGCCACAGCCACAGCAACGTGGGATCCGAGCTGCGTCTGCGACCTACACCACAGCTCACGGCAACACCGGATCCTTAACCCACTGAGCGAGGCCAGGGATCAATCCTGCAACCTCATGATTCCCAGTTTTATTCGTTAACCACTTTGCCACGTCGGGAACTCCAAGGAGATTTTTGTATACCATCCAAACCATTTTCAGCCTTCATTCCAATAATATTCCCAACACTCATGGAGGAAGGATTGTGATCTGTGGTCTCAGTTTGGTATTGCTGAGTTCCGCCTTTCCATGAGAAAGAAGATCCAAATGACAGCACTAATCATCAGAAAGGAATGCTGATCTCATTTGGGGGCAAGAACATGCAGACATGGCCGCATATCCTCAAAAAGCCAGGCTTTGCGATGAGCATTGCCGCATTTCAGGAAAGAGAAAGGAACGATGAGTTGTAACTGTATGCCTTTACTTTAGAATAAATTCCGGGTAGGGCGCATTTTTAAAGAAGACAAGATGTGATTCCAAATAACAAATACTGGAGAGGGTATGGAGAAAAGGGTACCCTTCTTCACTGTTGGTGGGAATGTTTTTTTTGTTGTTGTTGTTTTTGTTTTTGCTATTTCTTGGGCCGCTCCCGCGGCATATGGAGGTTCCCAGGCTAGGGGTCCAATTGGAGCTGTAGCTGCCAGCCTACACCAGAGCCACAGCAAAGCGGGATCCGAGCCGCGTCTGCAACCTACACCACAGCTCACGGCAATGCCGGATCATTAACCCACTGAGCAAGGGCAGGGATCAAACCCAAAACCTCATGGTTCCTAGTCGGATTCGTTAACCACTGTGCCACGACGGGAACTCCCGGCGGGAATGTTAATTGCTACAACCACCATGGAAAATGGTATGGAGAAAACTAAATGTAGAACTACCACATGATCCAGAAATCCCATTCCTGGACATATATCCAGAAAAAAGCTTTCATTAAAAAAGATAAAGTGCACCCCTATGTTCATTGCAGCAGTATTCACAAAAGCCAAGGCATGGAAACAACCTAAATGTCCATCGATGGATGAATGGATTAAGAAGATGTGTTACCTATACACAATGGAATGCTAGTCATCCATAAAAGAACTAATGCCATTTGCAGCAACATGGATGCAACTTGAGATTCTCATACTAAGCGAGGTAAGTTAGAAAAGAGAAAGACAAATACCATATAATATCACTTACATGTGAAATCTAAAATATGTCACAGTTGAACCTATCTACCTAGAAACAGACTCACAGATGTGGAGGGCAGACTTGTGGTTGCCAAAGTGGGAGGAGGAAGTGGGATGGACTGGGAGTTTGGGGTTAGTAGCTGCAAACCATTACATTTAGAGTGGATAAGCAATGAGGTCCTGCTGTATAGCACAGGGGATTTTCATGGAGACTATAGTTGACCCTTCAACCACATGGGCTGGAACTGTACGGGTCCACTTATACGTGGATTTTTTGTTCTTGTGATAGAACATGATAGAAGATAATATGAGAAAAACATGTATATATGTGTATGACTGGGCCAGTTTTCTGTACAGCAGAAACTGTATACTTTATACTTTAATAAAAAAAATTAATGCTGATATGTCCTGGCAGTCAGACTTAGAAGGAACTCATTCTGTAATTGGTTGTTGTTTAACCAAGCAGGGAGTGCTCCAGAATCTCTATATAGGTGGGGCCTGAGGATAGCAATCTAGTCAGATGGAAGAGATAAGGAATTTTTTTTGGAGTTCTGATTATCAAGTAAATGCACTGATCTTACCTGGAGTATACTGGCAGTGTTTTTCAAAAAGATGCCTTTGTTTATATTTTATATAATTTTTCGCCACTTATGTAGTTCTCTGTTTATGGTGGTAGAAGAGGAAACCAACAGAAGTTCTTGGGGTTCTAAAGCATCTCAGCCTTGGTGCTGCCCCTGCTATGAAGTGCTCAGCATCTTTCTAAGATGCCGCAAGTGATAAAATGGCTTTAACTAAAAAGAAATTTTCCAGTCTCACTTCCAAGAAGAATCATTCTTTTCTTCATTTGGCTTCATTACTCCTGGACACTTCTGCCTAATCACATCTTATTATATCCAGCAATGTTGTAATCAGTTTCCTTCATTTATATTTTTCACCCAGCAGCTCTCAATCAGTAGTTCCTTTGAGCAGTAGCGGGTAGTTTCATGGAGACTACAGTTGACCCTTCAACCACATGGGCTGGAGCTGTACGGGTCCACTTATACATGGATATTTTTTTTTCTCAATAAATACTACAGTACTACATGATCCTGCAGGCTGGGTCCTGGAACCAATCCCCCTTGGATACTGAGGGATGATGGTTATTATGACTTTCTTAGGAATCTCAGAAGATAAGTCCTGTTTGAAAACTTGCGAGAGTCTAGTGGCCCTGAAGTGGAGCTGGTGACTTTAGAGTTGATATCTGCTTTCTGGGGCACTTTGATCAGGTTGCTTTTGAAAGATCCTCTTGCTCAATACTGCATGTGCACAAGTGCAGGATAATTTTCACTTTTTGACACAACCTCAGAGAAGCCAAGTTCAAGGACAGAGCTGTACCTTGTATTGATGGCAACTGTGATTATAGCACAGCCTCCCTGAGTCCAGCATCTCTGCCAGGAGCTACTTCCACTGACAAAAGCAGGTGTCAGAGCACAGCAAGAAGGATCAGGAAAGCAGCTTTGAAGAACTTCAGAAAATTGTAGGTCTGGCTCGATCCCTAAATATGTCATTGGGAAAGGTAGTTCTTATTCTGAAGTAGTTTTATGGTCTTTTTTTTTCCTAGAAAATAAATCTTAAAAAGAGTTCCAAGAGAAAGTGGTTTCAGAGTTTGTGTTGCCATAAAACTCACATTACTGCATTCACATTCAGCCAAAAAACTGATTCCATTGGAGTTCCTGTTTTAGGAGGATTTTTCTATTAGTGACAAATTTCAGATATCCCAAATCACTAAATATAATTTCAGTCTCTGTGGTCTCCTTAAAATTACTGTTGATTTCTGTATTCTTGGGCCATCACCATATTCCTCTGCATTGCATAGCATATTTTCTACAGTTTTCCTACTACCTTGAGTCCTGAAGGATCTGTACTTACACTAATATTGAGGAACTGATACTGTTTATTTATTTATTTATTTATTTATTTTCTGTTTATTTTTTTTAATGATTTTTATTTTTTCCATCATAGCTGGTTTACAGTATTCTGTCAATTTTCTACTTTACAGTAAGGTGACCCAGTCACACATACATATATACATTCTTTTTCTCACATTATCATGCTCCATCATAAGTGACTAGATATAATTCCCAGTACTATACAGCCGGATCTCATTGCTTATCCATTCCAAAGGCAATAGTTTGCATCTATTAATCCTAAATTCCCAGTCCATTTCACTTCCTCCCCCTCCTCCTTAGAAACCTCAAGTATGTTCTGCAAGTCCATGAGTTTCTTTTCTGTGAAAAGGTTTGTTTGTGCCATATATTAGATTCCAGATATGTGATATCATATGGTATTTGGCTTTCTCTTTCTGACTCACTTCACTTAGTAAGAGAATCTCTAGTTCCATCCATGTTGCTGCAAATGGCATTATTCATTCTTTTTTAGGGCTGAGTAGTATTCCATTGTATGTATATACCACATCTTCTTAATCCATTCATCTGTGGATGGACATTTAGGTTATTTCCATGTCTTAGCTATCGTGAATAGTGCTGCAATGCACATTCAAGTGCGTGTCTTTCTCAAGGAAAGTTTTATCTGGATATATATGCCCAAGAGTGGGATTGCTGGGTCATATGTAGTTCTATATTTAGGTTTCTAAGGTACCTCCATACTGTTTTCCATAGTGGTTGTACCAATTTACATTCCCACCAACAGTGTAGGAGGGTACCCTTTTCTCCACACCCTCTCCAGCATTTGTTATTTGTGGACTTGTTAATGATGGCCAATCTGACAAGTGTGAGGTGGTACTCATAGTAGTTTTGACTTGCATTTCTCTAATAATCAGTGATGTTGGGCATTATTTCATGTGCTTGTTGGCTATCTTGATACATGTCTATTTAAGCAGGTAATGAAATATACAACAGCATCTCCCTGACCACTTTGCTCCCATACTCTCCTTTCATTTTCCCTTACACTGTCACACATATTAGATGTCTATCTACTTTCACTATCCTCCAAACACCTAGACTGTGTGGGGCTTCTGAGAGGCAGGAGCAAATGGTATTTGGATGTTTAGCAAATGATATTAGTAGGGCTTCTTGTTTTACCTGCTGATTCCTGGGCTTCTGCCCTGAAACATGAAGGTCATTCTTACACTGGTTCTGGAACCATCCAAACCTATCACTAATTCCTTTTGAATTTGAGTGCAAAATTAGCAATATCACTTTACAAATGCAACATCCTGAAGAATTAATTTCTTGAATGATAACTCAATAGGAATAATTGAATCATCAAAGACAAAGTTATGGAAACAGCAAAATATAATATCTCAAACTGAAGGAAAACTAAAGACTTTACCTGAAATTTCTGAAAAGTCAATTTTAAAACTGGCAGAAAACAAGTATATGCACTTATTTCAGCTTTTCTGCTGTATGAAATTGGACAATTATCATAGACTCTTCCTATAAATCACCAAAATGTGAGGTATATTATGAGCAGATCTTAAGATTCAAAGGAATTTTCTTTTGATCAATCACAAAGACATTAAGTAACCTAGGTGCCTTTTTTCCACTTTTTTTTGAAATAAACATTCTAATGTGAGTTGTATGTGTCATTCAATCTTATTCAAAACAAAAGGCAACAAATGGTCTATGCAATGCTTCATTTAGCATTAATAAATGTGTTAGCTTTCAGTCAAGAACTATAAAACCTTTTATGAACTACATAATGGCTATTATGGTTTCTTATTTTAATTTTTTTCAAAGTTATACATTCATATAATTTAACAATCAACTAGTTCAACAACATTGAAAAATATTAATCTCTTGCCTGACCCCCACTGCCAATTCCTGCTCTCCCAAAGAAACAGTTTAAATTCTTCTAATTGTTTCTTTTGGTATTTATTTACAAATAACTCAATAACATCCTTAAGCCTCTGGTTGATTTTTTTGGCTTTATGCAGGTAGCAATTTAAAATCACCAAAAAATAGAAGATTTAGTATTTTTCATTATCCCTGACCACCGCTCAGTCCCATCTCCACCCTCTTAATTACCTCCTGCCCTTTACCAAATATAAATAAATCATAACTTTTGGATGGATCAGTATTCAGTTTTACATCATTATATAAGAACTATTCATAAATGAGCCATGTAGTATACTCACTTTCCATTCTTATGTTATCTTTTTGCTGATTAATTTACATAGAGAAATATATGTGTGCATGTGTCTAACTCTCCACCTTTCCTCCATAGTGTAAATTCCTCAATACAGTTACACACATTGTTTTTTTTTTTTTTTTATCAAATTTAACTTGGAGACATCTCTCACAGAGCCCTCCAGCTTGGGTGCTATCTTCTGCCGTCACATGAAGAGCCCTCTCAATCATCATTTTGGGTGTTTGGATTTTTTTTTTAATCTTTGTTCTATATGGACTCTCCTGTTATTTAAATGTCTGTTACATTTTTGTTTACTCTTTTAAAAACTTTAAAATTTTTTTAAGGTTTTTATTTTTTCTATTATAGTTGATTTAAAATGTTCTGTCAATTTCTGCTGTACAGCAGAGTGTCCCAGTTATACATATATATGTACTCTTTTTCTCACATTATCCTTAATCATCTTCTATCACAAGTGACTAGATGGAGTTCCCTGTGCTATACAACAGGATCTTATTGCCCGTCCACTCCAAATGCAATAGTTTTGTTTAGTCTTTATTATGGTAAAGCACTTTCTCTAGCAGATTCCCGTGAAACAGGGTGAAAGAAGTAAGGAGATATATATCTCTTTCGATAGATAGATAAATAGATAGATAGATAGATAGATAGATAGATAGATAGATAGATAGATAGATAGTTATGGAGGTAACAGAATACCATTTATCCTTAAAAAAAAAAAAGAGAGAGAAGGAATTCCTGTCATTTGTGACAACATGAATGAACTCCAATGGCACTGTGATTCTACATCCTTTGTGTATTTATAGAATTCCCCTCCTAAAAAAAGAAAAGAGGAGTTCCTGTCTGACACATCAGAAATGAATCCTACTAGGAACCATGAGGTTGCGGGTTCGATCCCTGACCTCACTCAGTGGGTTAAGGATCCGGTGTTGCTGTGAATTGTGGTGTAGGTCACAGATGCAGCTTGGATCCTGCATTGCTGTGGCTGTGGTGTAGGCTGGCAGCAACAGCTCCAAATGGACCCCTAGCCTGGGAACCTCCATATGCCTCGGGTGTGTCCCTAAAAAGACAAAAGACAAAAAAAAAAAAAAAAAAAAAAAAAAGAAAGAAAAAGAAGAATGGCCAGTGTTCTAAACTGTCATAATGAAGTAGCTTATTATGGTAATTTCCATAATAAGCCTTTGGTTGGAGAGGAGGATCTTTCATATGGAAACTTGTTCTTGAACTCTGAGAAATTCTATTAAATTACTTTGGGCTTTTTGTTGTTTCTTTGGAAACTCCTGTTATTTGGATATTGCATCTCTCAACCTTTTCCTCCTATTGTCCTATTTTTAATTATATTTTCTATTTTCTCACATGTATCTTAATGAGCTTTCTATTACTGCTATATTTTTAAATTTCTGAGAGTTCTTTTTTGCGTCTCTAGTGCTTCTTTCTTAGAGCATCCCATTCTTGCTTTATAAATATTATCTTCTCTATCTCTAAGGATGTAAATGACAGGGTTTGGGTTGTTTCATATTGCTGCCTTGGAATTTTTCTCTCTCTACACTATCTCTTTCTTCTGAGTTATTTTTTAAGTTATTTTTTTTTTATGTTTCTTATGTTAAAGATGTGTTATGATTCTTGACCCTCTGCTCACCTTTAAGAGCAAGCTAATACAAACCTCCACCTATGTGGGTGGGTCTTCCTGCCTGTGGACTTTCATCTGGCCAGGTTGTTGCACTGAGGGAAGACACAGATGGCTGCATTGCTAGATCTTTTCTCTTGGTTTGGCCAAATCCCTCAGAGGGGCTGTTACCCAGACAGTGAAGGCCTAGCTGTAGTGTTCTGAGATGTCACTGGGGAAGAAAACTGGGGAAGTGGTAGTTTGTAATATCAGATTTGTAGATTTGCAGGCCTCTTTTCTTTCCAGGAGCCTTGCCACTGATTGGCTTTGTGTTACCCAGTGTAAATTCTCTCATCACCTCCAAAGGATAAAGGTTTTGTCTTCTACCAGAACTGAGAAGGGACAGTCATTCTCCTGTATGGAGTGAGGGAAGGGTTCCGGGGTCTAAGTGCTTTAATTTTGAATTATATTTGCAATATTTAAAGCACATTGAATTAAATAAAGAAGAAAAGGATATTGTATATATCCATATACCCACTACGGAACTTTAGAACCTTCAAGGCACAGTTAAATGTTCCTCGAGTATCCTTTCCATGTTACTCTCTACTTTTTCCTTCACTCTGTTTATTCTCAGTAAGTGTATTCACCTCAGCATCATGTAATGTTTTGCATGTAGTTAAACAGGCAAGCTCTTCCTCTCACCATTGAGAGACTCTGTGAGATGACTCATGACTCATATTTAAAGGGTGATCTCTTCTGCAAAGACATATATTAGCTGAAAAGCTGTATATCTGTGGCCATTAGGCCACTTTCTTCTGTAGCAAACCATCTTGTCGCCTGAGACTGCTGTGATGCTGCCAGTTCCACATTCAGACCATTTTTCTGAACCAGTTTGTCACCTGCTGGCTTTTCCTAGCGTTCCAGGCTCCTAGCCTTCCCTTGGTCCACCCTGCTCATAGATGCCCCATTTAGTGTCTAGACTATGTAGAGATCTTTCATTTTCCTTCATGCCCATTCCAGAAGGAACATGTAGGAGAAACTTCACTCTGTGGATCATGCCTTCAGTTTCTGTGTAAACAGTCATTCGCAGGTGGAACAGATTATAAGGACCCAGTAGGAGACACACAACCCCATTGGGACTGGGGGAATCACAGAAAGGATTGAGCTCACATGCTCTTAAAGGCCTTTAATTGTCCATCACATTGATCTAGAACGTGATACTTCCTGGGCACCATATTCTAGCACCCAGAGAACATACTAATCTTTTATCTGCTTTATGTTGGCTCTTTAATTAGATACATTGGCAAAACCTTTGCCAATATGTAAAGTCCTTGGTACATAGGAAACTGGAAATCTCAACCTAGTTTCCTGAATTTAATTCTCTTACCATTTTGACATACCTTCTATTTTAGGCATTTGGGAATACATGACATTTTTGGTCTGCATCTTCCAGCCAGGGTTTGGAAGGTTTTCATTTATTTTTTGTTTTTACTTTTAACCAGTGCAAAACCACAACTTATAGGTTATAACCAGTACAGACCGTAACATAACCATAACCAGTGCAAAATCATAACATAACCGTGATTCCATTTTAGGGAGTTCTCATCGTGGCTCAGTGTTAATAAACCCGGGTAAGTATCCATAAGGATGTGGGTTTGATCCCTGGCCTTGCTCAGTGGGTTAAGAATCCAGCATTACCATAGGTATAGGTAGCAGACGCAGCTCAGATCCTTCATTGCTGTGGCTGTGGTGTAGGCCAGCAGCTCCAGCTCCAGTTTGACCCCTAGCCTGGAAACTTCCATAGGCTTTGGGTGCAGCCCTAAAAAGACAACAACAACAACAAAAAAAAAAAAAAAAGAAGAAGAAGAAGAAAGAAAGAAAGAAAGAAAACATTTTAAATGCAGTGAAATAGAACACCAAAAAATTATTCAGTGTCATTAACAAAAGGGAATTACTGTTTAATGTTCATGTGCTTTATTCAATTTTTTTTCTTTTCTGATGATAAAAACAAAATTGATAGAAACATGATGCTAAATTTAAAAGATCATTTTTATGATGGCAATGATAGTATGTTTTCACTACATAAAATTTAGAAAAAACATAAATATATAAGAAATTAAGCCCAGAATCTAAATATCCAGATATAACCACTTTTAAACTTAATACTTTTATATTTCTATAAGGTATTATTTTTTGTTTTTCATCACATAAGTATTAAACCATTCATTTGAAAAAAAATAGATAACATGGAGTTATCAAGCACAAATAATTAGGATTCCTCTTTCAGCCTTATCTTTCCTTAAAATAAGGTTCTTCAGGGTTTAGCTTTTTAAAGTTGTATATTTTCCTACAGATGGCCAGCAAACACATGAAAAAATGCTCAACATTGCTGATTATAAGAGAAATGCAAATCAAAACTACCATGAGATACCACCTCACACCAGTCAGAATGGCCATCATTAATAAGTCCACAAATAACAAGTGCTGGAGGGGCTGTGGAGAAAAGGGAACCCTCCTGCACTGCTGGTGGGAATGTAAACTGGTACAGCCACTATGGAGAACCTTAGAAATCTATACATAGAACTTCCATATGACCCCGCAATCCCACTCTTGGGCATCTATCCGGACAAAATTCTCCTTAAAAGAGACACATGCACCCGCATGTTCATTGCAGCACTATTCACAATAGCCAGGACATGGAAACAACCCAGATGTCCATCAACAGATGATTGGATTCGGAACATGTGGTATGTATACACTACTCAGCCATAAAAAAAGAATGACATAATGCCATTTGCAGCAACATGGATGGAACTAGAGAATCTTATACTGAGTGAAATGAGTCAGAAAGACAAAGACAAATACCATACGATATCACTTATAACTGGAATCTAATATCCAACACAAATGAACATCTCCTCAGAAAAGAAAATCATGGACTTGGAGAAGAGACTTGTGGCTGCCTGATGGGAGGGGGAGGGAGTGGGAGGGATCGGGAGCTTGGGCTTATCAGACACAACTTAGAATAGATTTACAAGGAGATCCTACTGAGCAGCATTGAGAATTTTGTCTAGGTACTCATGTTGCAACAGAACAAAGGGTGGGGGAAAATGTATACATGTAAGGATAACTTGATCCCCTTGCTGTACAGTGGGAAAAAAAATTAAAAAAATAAAGTTGTATATTTTCCCAAACCTCACTGTGCATTACACTATTTATAACATTTAAATAAAGCACATATTTCCTAAAATCCAAAAACACCTGTATATTATGCATCCAAAAATAAACAGATATATACACCAACCTTTAAAATTTCTTACTTAAATTGTAACACACATACTATTTCACAACTTACTTTTTAGATTTGGTCATTTACAATGAGCACATGTATTATCTCAGTGAATATATATCTGTCTTGTTCTTTCTGATGGCCTCATGGAATTGATTTGCAATAGTGTATATAAAAATTTCTCAAATGGCAGTTACTTAACTATGTTTCCAATGTTTTTACTATTACACTCAACACTGCTTCTGTGTATCTTTATACACAAAACATTATGCATGTGTCCAAAATGTCTTTTCAGTCAAATAGATTCCTGGAAGTGGAATTATTCAAGCAAAGAATATGTGAATATTTATCCAATTCATGGAAGGTCCAGTTACTTTCCAAAAAGCCAGCATAAGTCATACCCCAAAATATATAAACATACCTGTTTCTTCACACATTTACCAGTACTGAGTCTTGTTAACTTTTAAATGTTTTATCAGTCTGAGCAATCCAAATTACTAATTATCATTTTAATATAGATTTCCTTGAGTTTGAGCACTCATCCAAACCTGGCTTTTTGGAAGCAGACAGGCCGTTTGCTACTGGCCATCTGACATTCTCTGTAGAAAAACTACATTCCGCAGCATGCACTGCTTCCAGAACTTGTCCTATTTCTGTCTACAGTGGGTTCATGCATTACTTGCAGCCCATATCCATCTCAGAATTGGAGGTTAAGTTTCAACAGACCTGTTTCAGACCATTCATGTTGCAATCCCAGTCTTTTTCTGGACATCCTAGTTGGAATAAATGTAGAAAAAAGCACTTCTGGGGGAAAGCTGATTCTTCACGTTTGCTCCCTAAGAAAGCAGAAGCTAGTTCCAGAGCTGCTATGAATCTTGCATTTCTGTTCTCAGGAGCACATAATGAGATACTGAGGTGGTGGAGTAGTGGCGTGAGGTATCTGTATTCACAGTTGCAGGTTTGCATGGTTTCCAAATAACATAGCACAGATGGGTCTGGCGTGGCTTGGCGGCCCAGCTATAGCAGTGATTGTCTCTCCCAGATTCTGTAATTGGTCCTTTGTTTGTGTTACACTTCTCTGAGGTTTCAGTTTTGGTGTCTTCATCATACTCATTGTGTGAATTTGGAAAGACCATATCTTGAGCATGAACCGGACACTATTTTGAATCAGAAGTCTCTGGATTGCCTCTTGATGAACTATTTTATATAATTTCATTCTATTTGAGCAGACATTCATAAAATGTTGGAAAAGGTAACAAAAGGAAACACAACAGTAGGTGTTTAAGTCTTGCCATCACACTCAGCACACTACCCCCAGGATTCTGACGGATGTTGTCAAGGGACTGACACAGTTTTAAATATTGAACGATGGGATTTGTGCCAGTGCAGCATATGGTTTTAAATGGACAATGAATATTCTATTAAGTGGTGCGTGGTGCCAGGGAGGAAACTGGATTTGTCAAGATCGGGTGCAGCTGAGTCTCCATCGTAGACAACCCTTTTCATCATTGGTGTCTAAGGTCTAATGATGGATGGAGGGACTCATCTGAGGAAGGCTGGACAAGGCTGAGGTTGTTGTTAATGAGTTACAGTTGTGCCCCACAAGGGCACCAGAACTTGCTACAAATCAAATACATTTGGAATGACTTGCTAGGGTCCCTAGTGACCTGCAATTGATGGGGGGAGCCACCTGGATTTTCTAACATTGGTGACATGGTGACTTCATCCCTGTCCTTAGAGAGCTCTTCTCCCTCGTGGCTCCTGACAGTTTTTGTTTGTTTGTTTGTTTTAAAATTATCATTGATTTACAATGTTGGGCCAATTTCTGCTGTACAGCAAAGTGACCCAATCATACACATATGTGCATTTCTTTTCTCATATTATCTTTCACCCTGGTCTATCCCAAGAGATCAAAAATAGTTCCCTGTGCTATACAGCAGGACTTCATGGCTTATCTGTTCTAAATGTAATAGTTCAAAACTACTAACCCCAGACTCCCAGTCCATCCCACTCCCTCCCCCTTACCCTTGGCAACCACGGGTCTGTCCTCCATGTCCAGGAGTTTGTTTCTGTTCTGTAGATAGGTTCCATTTGTGTGATAGTTTAGATTCCACATGTAAATGATATCATACGGTATTTATTTTTATATTTCTGATACACTTCACTTAGTATGAGAATCTCTTTGTTGCATCCAAGTTGCTGCAAATGACATTATTTTGTTCTTTTTATGGCTGAGTAGTATTCCATTGTATATTTGTACCACATCTTCTTAATCCACTCATCTGAAGATGGACACTTAGGTTGTTTCTATGTCTTGGCTCTTGGGAACAATACTGAAATGAACATAGGGATGCATGTACCTTTTTTGAATGAAAGTTTTGTCCAGATATATGCCCAGGAGTTGGATTGCTGGATCATATGGTAGTTCTATATTCAGTTTCCTAAGGATCCTCCATACTGCTTTCCACAGTGGTTGTACCAATTTACCTTCCCACCAACAGTGTAGGAGGGTTCCCTTTTCTCCAGACCCTCTCCAGCATTTATTTATTTGTAGACTTATGACCAATTTTTAATGCAGGACCATATCTCCTTCCCTCCAGCCCTATGAGGTTCAATTTTCTCCTGTCTGGGTTTGCCAAAAGCAAAGTAACTAAAAGGACATTGTGTAAGGAGACATATCATTAATACTTAGGAAAAGTAAGGTCCTGGCTTGTGGCAGCTTCAGTTGACTGTCAGGGGCTTTTCCCTGTTTATTCATTTCTCCTTGAAATGGAAAACTCAGAGGCCACCAGGCTGGTGGTAAGGAAAATAGAAGTCTTTATTCCGTGCTTTAGTGATTACATTTCTGTAATTTGAACCAACTTTAAAATGCTTGGAGAATTTCAAAGCCATTAACTTAAATGGCCCCTGGCCACCAGCTCCGAGATGAACTAATCTCGTGATGAAATTGCTTCTCCAGTCACCCGCAGGCACACACAGTAAGAAGCGTCCCCTATCCCTGGGCTTCCGGCTGCAAGGAGAGCCCAGGTTGACTGTTTCCATGGCCACACAGATTGGTACATTCTATAGCATGCAATCAGGATGCAGGTGTCCTACGAAGTACTGCTTCTCAGAGCTGAACATGCAAAGAAGTTCCCTGGGAGTTGCATTAGCATGTGGGTTCAGATTCTGTGGTTCTCAGAGGGGCCAGGACTCTGCCGTCCACACCAGCTCTCAGATGCTAGTGACATGGTAGAGCCACGTTCCACACTTTGAATATCCAGAGTCTTATGTTCTCAATCTTAGAACATAGAGCCAGAGATAAAAACACCACCTCTGTTGGTTTAGGATCCCTTGGGTTGTCCACCTTCTACAATCTGTCCACTCCCATGATCTCACCTGGATGGAAGTGAACAGAAATTCAGTTTCTGCACTGATGAAAAGGGTATATATATAAACCTTTGGAAATATATATATATTCTTGATAATCCCTTTATTCCTCATAAGTTTGCAAAGTAAACTGATTGGAGTTAAAGTTGAGCTTTAGTAAGTGAACTGAAAATATGGTCACTATTTTACTATTTGAAATGTATTTCATATTTTGCTGAACTACAAATACAGGACTTGGGAACACTGGTTAAGAAGGGGCATGCTTGGGTGTTCCCCTTGTGGCTTATCAGGTTATGAACCCGACTAGTATCCACGAGGACATGGGATTGATCCCTGGTCTCGCTCAGTGGGTTAAGGATTTGGTGTTGCCATGGCTGTGGCGGAGGCCAGCAGCTGTGACTGATTCCACTCCCAGCCAGGGAACCTCTGTGGCCCCCCAAAATTTTTTTAAAAATTAAAAAAAGAAAAAAGGGGGGGTCATGCTGAGTAAATAATTGTATAGTTTCCAATCTTCGGCCTCCCAACCAGGACTCAGTTCAGCCCTTCCCTCTAGCCCAGGTTTGCTGCCATCAGAACATCCTGGCTCCCCTCGTGGGTGTCCTTACCTAGCTCCAGACCAGCCCTGCATCCCATTGGCCCCTGGGTCCATATGCCACACACAGACCACCTGGCACCCATAAATGCTCCATGAATGTTAGTGAAAAAATCCCCATTAGGATAAAAATATAGAATAAATGATGGTATGTCATCCCGGTAGAATAAAATGTCCCTCAGGAAATAATGGTTCCAATAGCGCTGATAACATGAATGTTTTATATGAAGTGAAAAAAATGGATGTAACAATGTGTTTTTGTGTGTTTACACTTTTAATATACATAAATAATAAATAACAAAAAGGAATGTGGGAAAAAGAGAACTGTAAGCTAGTCAAGGTATAAATTATAGATGATTTAGTTTCCTCTTAAAAGTATTCCTTTCTTTATATTATGATTTGTAATAAATTATACCAAAAAAGCCCATAATAGTAATTTTTTTACTATTATTAGATATCACTTGTGCTTCCCTCTGGATATTTAATTGTAAAAGTCCACTCTGCCTAGGACTCCCATCAGAGAATTGAAGCAGGTGTTGAAAACATTTCATTAACTCTAAGAGTGAATAAATTTTTATAGATTTTGTTAATGCTCTCATTTCTCTTGTAAACTCTATAGTATTCCCTAAAATTTGATGAAACTCATAGGGCCCATAACGAAGAGCTCTTGTCCTCTTCATTTTAACTTTCCTTATGCAGACACTCAGTAAAAAACGCTGTCAGGAATTCCCCGAAGTGCAGCAAAAACCTCCATATTTTATCTTTTTTTTCTTTTTTGGTCTTTTTAGGGCCACACTGGTGGCATATGGAGGTTCTCAGGTTAAGGGTGGAATTGGAGGTGCAGCCGCTGGCTATACCACAGCCACTGCAACGTGAGATCCAAGCCACACCTGCAACCTACACCACAGCTCACGGCAATGCCAGATCCTTAACCCACTGAGCAAGGCCAGGGATTGAACCTGAGTCCTCATGGATTCTAGTCGGGTTCGTTAACCACTGAGCCACGACGGGAACTCAAAAACCTCCATGTTTTAAAATCCAATTAGGTAGTATGTTCCCCACTGCATTTCTTTTCTTTTGGCCTCTGAACTACCTAAGCTATGTTTTATTTTTTTTTATTTTTATTTTGTTCCTAGCTTAAAGTCGTGTCTTTGTTTTCATCTTGTATAAAATCTCACCTCAGTAACAGGAATATCCCTTACTCTGTCTACCTGCAAACTTTAAGTTTGAAAATGGTATTATTAGATACGGTCACCTTTTTGTGTTTTCACCTGAATAAGAAAAAAAATCTGCTTAGAAATTTGACGTGTGTCCCTGCTGAAAGAGTTAGACTGATGGCGAATAAATTCTTTTTCTTAGGCTAACCCATTGATCTCTTTCTCTTTTCCATTTTCCAGGTGGACATACTTCTTGTTTCTTTCTCCCAGGCTTCCCCCTACAAGTTTCTCTCTCTTTCACTTTATCTCTGACTCTTTTTTTCTCCCTTAAGTGATCTATACTTCTAGATAAATACCTTTGAATTCATTTTGATTCAGATATTGGAGAGATGGTATTTACGTGTACAAATGCATAAATGCACTCACCTCTGCACATTTACCTTGTGGCATCTTCATGTCTCTAAAAGTGCAACATTCGTGAGAGAGGAAGAGTCTTCTTTTGCTCACCTTGTACTACTATGGCCTAGCAGATCACTCAATATGCATTCCTCTAAAGAGTGACTATGTGAATTAAAGCATGAGCAAATGCTATTATGAGTGAGATAAGAACTAGTGTGGAAAACCAACAAGTTACTAGAGACTCTTACAATTCTAGTTTGCAGGTCCACATTGATGTTTGCCCTTTTGCTAGCGTCTTCAGTCATGTGACTTCAGTTGATAAATATTTGTCATTCTTACCCTCCTTCACTGTTGGTGGGAATATAAATTGGTACAACCACTATGGAGAACAGTATGGAGGTTCCTCAGGAAACTGAATATAGAACTATCATATGATCCAGCAATCCCACTCCTGGGCGTATATCTGGACAAAACTATAATTCAAAAAGGTACGTGCACCCCCTATGTTCATTATAGCAGTATTCATAATAGCTAAGACATGAAACAACGTAAATTTCCATCCACTGATGAATGGATTAAGAAGATGTGGTACATAGAACACAATGGAATACTGCTTAGCCATTAAAAGGATGAAATAATGCCATTTGCAGCAACATGGATGTGACTAGAGATTCTCATACTAAGTGAAGTATGTCAGAAAGATAAATACCATATGATATGATTTATATGTGGAATCTAAAACGGCACAAATGAACCTATCTACAAAACTGAAATAGACTCACAGACATGGAGAACAGACTTGTGGTTGCCAAGGGGGTGGGGAGGGAGGGGGATGAGCTCGGAGTTTGGGGTTAGTAGATGCAAACTATAACATTTGGAATGGATAAGCAATGAGGTTCTACTATATAGACAGGGAACTATATCCAATCTCTTTGGATAGACCATGATGGAAGATAATATGAGAAAAGAATGTGTGTATGTGTGCGTGTGTGTGCGTGTGTGTGTGTGTGTGTGTGTGTGAACGACTGGGTCACTTTGCTGTAGAGCGGAAATTGATACAACATTGTAAATCAACTATACTTTAATAAAACAATGGAAATAAAAAAAAATGTTTTTCATTCTCCTTTGCTTCACTACTCACTGTCAAACCATGACATTTAAAATGAGTTTACCCTTTCATTTTTATAGCAGCTCCCCCTTTTCCTTTGAAAAATAGGGACAACACTCAAGAAGCTGTAATTCCATCTCCTCCCTAAGGTAGGACAGCATTTGGTTTTCACCTCTCATGTCATTTATCTCATTCAGCTTCATCATTTAAGAACTTGACCTGTCACTCCTACTAGGTTCTAAGCCCTTTTCAGAAAATAATGATTTCTCTCCTTTTTTATTTTAATCTGTGGCACTGCCTGAATTGGTTCCTGGAACTTCACTGACATTGACTGAATTGAGCTTAGAATTGGAGACATTCTGTACAAACAGCGAGACACAGTGACTTTCAGCAATGTTTATCCTGAGTTGGAGAGTAGAAATGATTTGAAAAGAATAAGATTCTTAAGAAAAAAGTCATACTTATTACATTTCTCTGAGACAAAAATGAGCATTGTATTTTATTCAGATAAATAGGCTTTGGTGCATTTAAAGTGTTCCTATAAAATGAGATGTGCTGTACAGTGTACATGATTTTTACAGATTTTTTTGAATAGAATCTCCTTTGTGTAGAGGGTGAGGAGGGAAGTGAGTATGTACAAGAGGAACAGGTCATATGTGTCTTTGGCTGGCACAAGGAGAATATGTACATTTCTTATGTTATTCATAAATCCTGACTGTTATCCCAGAAGCACTTCAGAGCTGCTCGTTATCTGCTGGGGTTTTCTGGTGTTATCTCTGCCGCTCTCATTCCTCCTTTTCATTGTTTTTGTACTTCAGCAGTATGCGCATGGCTGATTTATTTGTCTATGTGCTTTGGGTGGACTTTCACCCCATACTTTGTCCTTGACACAGAGTAGAGGACATTCATTTTTATACTGGGTTGTTTCTGCAAAGCCCCATTATGAATGATGGTTTCAAGAAGAGAAGACTTCTATTGGTGGCTCTTCTGGAATGTGTGAATATAATGTTGTCATTTGCTTTATTATTTTTCAAAGGGTGTTCCTTCCTCGTGGTTGCAGGGGATGGGGTGGGATGGCGGAAGGAAAAGCAAAGATTGAATCACCAGGTTCAGCTCGGTATGTTCTCTGTTCAGACTTCTGCAATTTGAACATGGCGTTCTATGGCCTAGCGGTTTTGTGTTGTTGTTGTTGTTTTAAATATGGACTAGTTTGGCTTGAAATATCAGTGCAGTTGAACCAAGACAAAGAGGAAAATCAAAGGAGCTGTGGGAATAATGCCTATCTGTGTCTTAGTAATTCTTGTAAAAGAGAAAATAGAAGAATCTTAAAAACCAAGAGAAATTAGTGCTGCATTTTTTGAATGTTTGGTTTTGAAGTAGGGCTTGCTTCTGACTTATTAACTTTTAACTCAACCTACAAAGGTCAGAAAGGACAGAAAGCTATTACCTTTGAACAGGTGTTTTGAGACCTTTGGAAATAGGTTTGTAGTTTGAGTTGCATTCTGAGACCACAGAGGTATATCATTGTAAAAACCAACCTATTACTTTTCCAGTAGTTGCGGCAAGGAAACTTGGATGCAGAAGTCAGGTGGGAACGGTGCAAAATATTCTTATTCTTGAAATATTGGTAGGTAAATAAATCTCAATATCAGATATATTGTTTGCTGTGCATATTTTATTTTATTTTACCTTTTGATCCTGCATTTTTGGCTTAAGTAACATCTCCTTTGGAAAGACTTGCTATACCTTTGCTTTATTTGGGTGGAAAAGTTACCGTTTTGATCACATTTCTTTGAAAATGTTTTCAATCAGTCTCTACCTGAAAAATGCCAAAGTAGTTGAGTGTGTGGGGTTTTCCATTGAGTTCCCTATACCTTGATCCAGGACATAATTGATTTAGCCAACATACAACTATTAAATTCAACATGTTCTAAATATTATAGAGCCACAGATACCTAATTGTTGAGGAAATAACAAGAGTGAGGACCTTGTTGAACATTGTTTGAGCTACATTTATATATCACGGTTGGTTCTAATATTTTGCATGTTTTACTTTCCAAATACGTCTTTCTTTTCTTGCTTATTTATTTGAAGATCTAGCTGATTAATTTAGCAGTTTTTAGAAAAAAAAATAGTACTCTGACTCCAGATTTCCACTGGAAAAATACCAATATATAACTTTGCCAAGCTGTTCACAACATGCATCTGATAATCCCTTGAGATAGAGTTTAATGATGTTTTTGCATTGGTGATCTGTCATAATGCAGTGCCTGCAAGCTCTTCTTAGTTAAAGCGTAGAGATGAAAGAAGGTCTAATCCTGATGAGTGACTCATTCACATTTCTCTTGTTATGGATGTCACTATTCAATGGCTAAAGAAGCATCCAGTTCTCATTAAACTGTATCCTGAATGGCACAATGTGGAACAAATGAAAAAGGAACATGCTATTTCTGAACTGGATGCCAGCTCTCCTGCTTCTCTTTTGTCTGGCTTGATATGTTGAAATCTCAGTTAATGCTGTTGACAAGTATGTACACTTTTAGTTGCCAGCCAGGTCTTAACTTTAACAAAAGAACTGCTGGAGAAGTTCTGGCCCTGAGACAGCTGCTGGGATAAAAGGCACCTTTCACTAAAAAACATCACTCTTCCCCCTGTGGGGTATGCCCGAAAATGCAGCAACGCAGCCACTGGAAGGGGACTCTGAAAGCAAAGGTAGAAAAAGAAAATTGCTGGATTCATGGTTGGCAGTACAGGGTTACATCAAGTTGGCCATACAATTGCAAGCTTGCTGGTAAATCGATATGTGTTGCCATGGCGAGATGGCTATAAGCAGAAAAACAGATGGGGATGGTTGTGTTGGAGGCAAAGAAAGAAAAGCTCCAAGTCTCTCCACGGTTTGTGAGTTGTAATTGTGATTTCCCATTTAGTCGTTGTAACCAGGCAGAAAATTTTCTGACAAATTTCAAAAAATTTTAATAAAAATATAAAGAAATGGTTAAGCAAAAATGAAAAAGAAAAGAAATAGAAAAAAAGCCCCAAATCTCCTTCCATGTAAAAGTTACGTAGAATCCAATTATTTAGGGGAAAATTATAAGACTTGTATTACCATTTTATCACATTAATGTGGAAATGATACCATGAAAATCATTCCATTACTCGTGTCCTTATTTCTTTCCCAGTTCAGGAGTTACCTCTCACTTCACTTGTCAAACCATTTCCCTTATTTCATCCAAACCGTGTAAATGCTCATTTTATTTACTCAATCTATCATCATTTAAAGCAGGATTTCCCACCAAATAATTTCACTGTGAGTTCTTTCTCTCTCAAAAAAAGCTTATTCTCTTTCTCTAAAGAAAAGAGAATTCCGTTTGACAGATGTTTATCATACAGACACAAATGCAGAACTCCTATACTTTTTGTATGTATGCTATCTGATATCAATATGAGCTAACCCAGGCCCTGAATTATTAAAACCTTACATCCTATTTCACAGACTATTTTTCCCTCTAATGTTTACATGCTGAGAATGAGCATGCAGTATTTTTTACAGACTGATTCATGTTTCTAAAACGGCATAATTTAATCATGAAAAAGCAAATTTTAATCTCTATTAGCAAAGAGAATTTTTCCTTTATTTGTTCTAGCGTTTAACATTAAACAACAACGTCACTTGATGGAGAACTAGGAAAGTGCAAGTTCCCACTTAACCGCAAAATACAGAGATGACCTTTGTCAGTAGTTTCCCAATAAAGCACATCAGTGGGATTTTGTTTCCTTGAAATAAGACTTTTTTTTAAAAAAAATGCCGTAAGTAATAGAGTCAATCTATTACTTGAGATCAGAAACATCTTTGGAAGATGTATTTCTGACAGAATGGCAGAATAATTACACTGAACATCACTGTTGTTAACATCATTTAAAAGATGTTTTAATTGCATCAATGAATTAAGAAACTAAGTTTCTATAAACTTGAGCTTAGTTTCAAAACTCAAAGAAAGGGGAAGAAGAGATAAATCCCAAAGCACTGCCCAAGCTGGGAGTCTTAATAGAAGATCCTTTCATAAAGCTGGAATCCCACACAGTCAGTGCTTCAAAGTGAAGGTGAGAAGTAGACCCGAACACATCCCCTCAAGACAAGCAAATTATCTGCCTCCATTCTTGATAGTAGGTGGAAAAATTAAAAAGGGTTCTCAATATACATAAAAATAGATTAGGTCTCACATAGATTTGTAAACTAAATTCACACCACCTGAGTGATCCAGAGAATATATAACCTAATATAAGGTGGTGGTAGTGGTGGTTATTAGTGACTCAAGGCACCAGGCAAATACAAATAAAAATCCAAAAGAAAATAAAATGTCTTTGAAGGTTATCTGCCTTCAAAGTCAGTCACAAAATTTCCTGAAGATAAAGTCCCAAGGAACTAGATTTATAATGAGCAATTCAGAATATACAAAGAACCAAGGGGCCATGCCTGTAAAGCAATAGAATAATCAAATAGCAAATCAAAGACAAAGATATAGGTCAGACACAGAACACGAAATAATATACTAGAAATGAATATGCTCACAGAAATAAAGGAGAGGTTTGAGCTAAGCAAAGAGCAAAATGACTAAGCATACTTGAAAAAAAAAGTCAAGTAGACTTAACAGAAAAATACATATAATATTAAATCTTAAATACTCAATACAATGAGATCCTGCTGTGTAGCATTGAGAACCATGTCTGGATACTTACATCGCAACACAGCAATGGGAGGCAGAAGTATGTATACATGTACGTGTAACTTGGTCCCCATGCTATACAGAGGAAAAATAAATAAAATTTTTTAAAAATCTCAATAGTTTACCAGATTCAAAAGAGTGGAGAAAAATAATGAATGGGAAAATATTTGGGGAAGGTATTATACAGTATACAACCCAGAAAACCAAGGGTTAGAAGATTAATACATAGGAAGGTGGGATGAGAAGCTCTATGTGCCTGAATGATGTTCTGGAAGAAAAAAGAGAGAGAGAGAGGCAAAATATGACAAGTGTAAGTGTTTGAAGAGAATTTAGCTGAAATTTTTCTAGAACTGATGAAGACCATCAATCATCAGATTCTGGAAGACAAAAATTTACCAAGAAAAATAAATTAAAAGACATTCACACAGAGATACATCATAGTCAATCCTCAAAACTTCAAGAATATAGAGAGGATTTAGAATATAGAGAGGATTTAAAGTCTGCTGGAGAGATGGAGAGAAGACATTGCCTTCAGAGGAAGCATAATTAAACACTAGCTCACTTCTTACTAGTACCATTGGGATCCAGCAAATTTTTTTTGTTATGTGGAAAGTAAAATATACTTAATGGGAAATGTGAAGTGTTTGAATTAAATAAAAGTACTTTCATTTTGAAAATGGAAAGGGTTTGCCACCAAGAGACCCTCAACTTAACAAGTCTGAAAGTATCTTCTTCAGGAAAAACCAGTTTTCAGAAACAAAAAGAAATGATGAGCAAGAAGGCAATATATATGTGGTTAAATTAGATACAAATGTTGAGGGAACAAATTAATAACAATAATGTCAAGATAGAAAACTCTACATAAAAAAGACCTATTTGGAGAATTATAGTCTTATAAGATTATATTGTTTGATAAAAGGGGAAAGATGATTAAGTTTAGACATTGATAACTTATGTATATACACTAACAAGCCTAGGGTGGTTATTTAAATAAAAGAAATAAAACCTTGAAACTAATAAGGGGATAAAATGGAATGGGAAGAAAACTGATAATTTCAAAGTAAGGGATGAAAGTAGAAATAAAGTCCCAGGGCAAGAAAAAGAAATACAAAGCAAGAATAATAGAAATAAATTCAAATATATCATTAATCACAAAAAAATATAACTGGACAAAATGCTTGGCTTAAGAGACAGAGATTGTCAGACTGAATTGAAAATAGTATGTGAAGTTATATGTTATGTCACTTATTTAATATGGCTTTCTTCTAAATGGCATACAGATAGGTCATGTTTCTTAACCCACTTTGCCAATTTCTTTATTCAGTGTATTTTCATTTAAGTGATTCTTGATATATTCAGGATTAAAATCTAACATTTTATTTTGTGTCTCTGTTCACACTTTTTTCATTTCTTTATTTTCTTTTCCTGCCTTTCTGTGGGTTATTTGAACATTTTTTAGAATTCCATTTTGAGGAGTTCCCGTCGTGGCGCAGTGGTTAACGAATCCGACTAGGAACCATGAGGTTGCGGGTTCGGTCCCTGCCCTTGCTTAGTGGGTTGACGATCTGGCGTTGCCGTGAGCTGTGGTGTGGGTTGCAGACGCGGCTCGGATCCTGCATTGTTGTGGCTCTGGTGTAGGCTGGCAGCTACAGTTCCAATTGGACCCCTAGCCTGGGAACCTCCATATGCCGCAGGAGCGGCCCAAGAAATGGCAAAAAGACAAAAAAAAAAAAAAAAAAAGAATTCCATTTTGATTTGTCAGATCATTTTAACATATCTCCTCTCTTGATAATGACATCTATTGCTTATCTTCTTTCATTCAGTTTGAGATCTTCCTAGTTCTTGTCCTGGCATCGCATGTATGTTCTTCTGTATTATTAATACCACTTTAGGCAGCTGTATAGAACAGCAGTTATACTCATTGTACGTAAAATTACAGGAAAAAGAATTATCCTTATAAAGAAGTTTACACATATCCATCTTCATTAGAAGCAAGGGAATGAATGTGTCTGAGATGAAAGCTCAGGATGTTGGCAGTGTACCTCTCCACGATCAGTGTTGCTGCATCAGAGCTCATAAAATTAACACTCATTCAACCCCTGTCACTAGAAGAGGAACCAGAAGACATATCATATGATAGGTTCTAATGTATGTAGACAGTTTGTACACTTACAATCTAAAAAAATAAAAAAAACTGCAAACCAAGAGGCTGACCAAGGTTCCCAGTCCTTTGAGAAACATTTTAGTGTCCAAAATGTATGAGCATGATTGAAAAGTGGTTAATTCAGTTTGTCCTCTGGGACTTTGAAGATTAAAGACACCCATACTAAGTTGATGAAGACCATGTCACCAAATTAGACCATAGCTGTTGGTTAGTAATAACTGTGAGGAAGAAGATAAAATGCAAATTTATACCAGAAACACCTCAAACATTGTCTAAGGTTTTCACTAGTTCAGCAATCAGCAATATACTCCATGGTCAGTGGGTCCATGACTAACTGGTCTATTCCAAGGATGTGGTCAGCAATGGAACACTCAACCAGCTGCTCATAGTGAGCTAAGGGCAGCAAGAGAAAGACAAAGAGAATCATCCAAAACAAAAGAGACAGGCAATGGTGTTAACTTACTTTAACCTCATCAACTTGTTATTTACATGTCTGTTGTGTATTCTAATTTTCAAGTGAGAATGGCTTCTCTATAGCATAAATACTTTGACATATTCAAGGTTTTTTCCCATATTGTTTTCTAAAGAAGAAATATTTAATTTCATTCCCAAATGAAAAATCTAGGTCTTTCTGAAAATGGATATTTTAAAGGGATTCTTTTAAGAAGGAATTTTGCAGGTGGTTTCTACTACAAATAAAAATGTGAAAAGGCCCTTAAAGAAACTTTTGGCCCATAACCCTCTCTTCTGTCTTCTCATGCTGGGTTGCCATTTAGGTAAAACCTCCATAGGAGTCTTAAATGCCACAGCAGGCATGTTCCCACCAGCTGTTTGTGGGATTGCATAGGTCACCCAGCCTGGAGGTTCAAGTTTAGTGTTCTTGGATCCATTATGGCTCCACTGGAGGGTTGAAATTTAATCTTCAATCACTGTTCTGTAACAAAGTGGCACTTCGGGCTTTTGCTAAAATAGTTGGCTTCTTCCTGTCTTGAACTATTCATGGACTGGAACTGCATTTTTTAAGGTCGGCTTCTGCTTGGCAAAGTTGGAGGTGTTGGGCTGTAAGATAATTCCTGGCATAAATTACTAAGAAGCTGAATCAAATGATGTTATCTCTCTGTTTAGAGATCAAGGTACATCCTCAAACAACTACTAACAGATAATTCCCTTCTGCCTAACTTTTGTGCAATTCTTACCAAAGCATTATTGATTTAGTGTGAAAAAAGGAAGCAGAGCATTTGTCACCTAGTTTCTTTATGACGTGGTTTGTCTTTTGTCTCTATCAGTATCTGCAGGGCTAGAAAACAAGTACATATATGTACATACATGTTCTTTTTCTCATATTATCTTCTATCATGTTCCATCACAAATGACTGGATATAATTCCCTGTGCTATAAAGCAGGACTTAATTGCTTATCTGTTCTAAATGTAATAGTGTGTTTCTACTAACTCCAAACTCTGAGTCCATCCCACTCCCTCCCCCTCCCCCTTGGCAACCACGAGTATGTTCTCTATGGCCATGAGTTTGTTTCTGCTCTGTGGAAATGTTCATTTGTGCCATATATTAGATTCCAGATATAAGTGATATCATATGGCATTTGGCTTTCTCTTTCTGACATACTTCACTTAGTGTGAGAATCTCTAGTTCCATCCAAGTTGCTGCAAATAGCATTATTTTGTTCCTTTTTATGGCTGAGTAGTATTCCATTGTGTATATGTACCACATATTCTTAATCCATTCATCCCTGGATGGACATTTAGGTTGTTTCCATGTCTTGGCTATTGTGAATAGTGCTGCAATGCACATTCAGGTGCATGTATCTTTTTCAAGTAAAGTTTTGTCTGGAAATATGCCCAGAAGTGGGATTTCTGGATCATATGGCAGTCCATATTTTGTTTTGAGGTACCTCTATACTGTTTTCCATAATGGTTTATCAATTTACATTTCCACAAACAGTGTAGCAGGGTTCCCTTTTTGCCACTTCCTCTCCAGCACTTGCTATTTGCAGTCTTGTTAATGATAGCCATTCTGACCAGTGTGAGATGGTATCTCATTGTAGTTTTGATTTTCATTTCTCTAATCAGTGATGTGGAGCATTTTTCATGTGCCTGTTAGCCATCCATTATTTCTTCTTTGGAGAAATGTCTATTTAGGTCTTCTGCCCATTTTCCAACTGTGGGCTTTTTGTCTTTTTTTGTTTTGGGGGGTTTTTTTTGGTGAGTTGTATTAGTTGTTTGCATATTTTGGAGATCAAGCCATTGTCAATTGCATAATTTATAATTATTTTCTCCCATTCAGTAGGTTGTCTTTTTTTATGGCTTCCTTTGCTGTATAAAAGCTTGTAAGTTTGATTAGGTCCCACTGGTTTATTTTTGTTTTTATTTCTATTGCTTTGGGAGACTGACCTAAGAAAACATTTGTATGGTTGATGTCAGAGAATGTTTTACCTATGTTCTCTTCTAGGAGTGTTATAGTATCTTGTCTTTTGTTTAGGTCTTTAAGCCATTTTGAGTTTACTTTTGTGCATGGTATGAGGGTGTGTTCTAGTTTCATTGATTTACATGCGGCTGTCCAGTTTTCCCAGCACCATCAGCTGAGGAGACTGTCTTTTTCCCATTTTATATTCTTGCCTCCTTCGTTGAAGATTAGTTCGCCATAGCTGTCTGGCTTTATTTCTGGGTTCTCTATTCTGTTCCATTGGTCTGTAAGTCTATTTTGGTACCAGTGCCACACTGTCTTGATTACTGTAGCTTTGTGATGTTGTCTTAAGTCTGGGAGAGTTATGCCTCCTGCTTGGTTTTTGTTCCTCAGGATTGCTTTGGCAGTTCTGGGTCTTTTATGATCCAAAAATGTAAAATTTTTGGATAGTTTGTTCCAGTTCTGTGAAAAATGTCATGAGTAATTTGATAGGGGTTGTATTGAACCTGTAGATTGCTTTGGGTAGTATGGCCATTTTAATGGTATTAATTCCTCCAATTCAGGAGCATGAAGTATCTTTCCATTTTTGGAATCCCCTTTAATTTCCTTGATTAATGTTTTACAGTTCTCAGCATATAAGTCTTTCACCTCCTTTGTCAGGTTTATTCCTAGATATTTAATTTTTTGAGGTGCAATTTTAAAAAGTATTGTATTTTTATATTCCTTTTCTAATATTTCATTGTTAGTATACAGAAATGCAACTGATTTCTGAATGTTAGTCTTGTATCTTGCTACTTTACTGAATTCATTGATCAGTTGGAATAGTTTTTGTGTGGAGTCCTTAGGGTTTTCTATATATAATATCATGTCAACTGCATAGAGTGACAATTTTACCTCTTCTCTTCCAATTTGGATACCTTTTATTTCTTTTGTTTGTCTGATTGCTGTGCCTAGGACTTCCAATACTATGTTGAATAAAAGTGGTGAGAGTGGTCATGTTCCAGATTTTAGTGGAAAGGCTTTCAGCTTTTCTCCTTTGAGTATTGTATTGGCCGTGGGTTTGTCATAAATGGACTTTATTATGTTGAAGTAAGTTCCCTCTGTACCCACTTTAGTAACAGTTTTTATCATGAATGGATGAACACTAGTTTTTAATATGCCTTATTAAAAAAAAGGGGTAAAGGCCACAATTGGAATATGTAATCTGATGCTACAGAAGGTCTTCATAAGAGATTCCAACACATTAACCTCAAAACTGTAATTTTCCTCCTCACTTTCAATAATTGCAACAACATTCAGCCAGCTAGGTGTTTTTTTGATCAGAGTGAATACATAAGCTAAATTGACCTGATTATTCATCACCTCTCACATATAATTGCCTTTAGAGTCTAGTTCCTGAATATTTCCATGCTGTCCCTGTCATCATCTTCCTTGGCCACTGTCTTAGTTCAGGTTCCCATCCTCCTTCATGTAATGATTGTAGTATCTCTCACCACGTGCCCTACCTTAAGTCCAAGTGTTATCCTTACTGCCATCATCTCCTATTAAAAAGCAAAGTCAAAACAGTTCCAAACCTCTAACAGAGGGGTCTTTCTTTCTTTCTGTCTTTTTCTTTTTTACAGTGTTGAGTTAGTTTCAAGGGTACAGCAAATTTATTCAGTTACACATACACATTCTTATTTCAGATTCATTTCCACTCTAGGGTATTATAAGATATTGAGTATAGTTCCCTATGCTATGCTGTAGATCCTTGTTGTTTACCTATTTGAGACATAGTAGTGTGTATATGTTAATCCCACGCTAATTTATTTGACAGAAGGTTTTTTTAAAGCATAATTTGTTTATGAAATTCCATAATGCACGAGAGTAAGCCTTTAATGGCTTCCTGACACCTACAAGATGAGTCTCAACTCACCCGGTTACACCTTGACCTTCATCTTCCCTTATGAACACCTTCCACAGCGTATGCACTACACCACTGTTTAGCAAACTACAATTCTTGACCCACTGGTAGGTAGGAAATCAATTTAATTAGTCTAGGCTAGCACTGTTAATGACATAGAATAAAACCTACCAGACTATGGCACACATAAGAAGGTTAAGCATTGCTTCTTAATATTTTGTTTCCGTATGTATGTTGTAAAAGATATGTTTTCCTCCTATGTATTGAGTTAAGCCACACATACACAGAAAGATAAATGAAACACAGATCTTTTTTTCTTATCACAAATAACCCATGTTTGTTGACTACAATTTTTAGAAAAATTAGAATAGTGATCATTTTTAAACAACCCAAATTCCACTATTCAGATATAATTTAGACAGATGGGTTTAATGTTGTATGTCTACACACACACACACACACACACACACACACACATAGAAATATACCTGAGTTATATGCATAGCCACACAAGCCTTCTATACACTTAGAAGGGTCTCAAAACATTTGTTGATTGACATTGGTAGATACAGATTTCTAGTTATAAAATAGAATTTCATTATGCATACACGTGATTTTGTCCTACATAATGTATATGATCAGTTTTTTATATCAATACATATTGACCTACATTATTTTGTGTAGTGTGTAGTATTTCATATTATGGATATGTCAACATATATTTTTAATATCCTGTATATTGGACATCCCTCCTACCGTGTGTGTGTGTGCCAGGCACCAATTTAAATGTATACATGTATACTCATTTACTATATATAACTTATTGTATATTATATGTATATAAACGTATTTAATCTGCAGAAAATGACAGTGAAAGGGGCCCTATCATTTTACAGATGGGAAGCCAAGACACAGAATTTAAGGATAATGCCCAAGATCCCATGCTAGTAAGCAGAAGAGCCAAGATCTGAAACCAGCCAGTCTGGGTCTGGCCCAGGAGTCTGTGCGCCAACACTATGCAGTGTTGCCTCTACAGTTGTCCAATTAAGATAAATTACTGAAAGTGGACTTAAATTTAATGGAACTAAAATTGAATATTTGTAAAGCATTTTTCTCAGAGGCACATTAGACACTTTATGGCATTCTGAAATCCTCTTCTATATCTTTTGCTTTAATTGTTCTGTCCCCATCCTTCTTTGCATGAAAACTTTGACTGTTCTTTGGGAACCCCATATAATAGCCACCTCTTTTCTAAAGGTGTCATAAACAAACTGGTCATGCCAAGCAGAGCTCAAAACACTTTCCTCTGTGCCCCTATGGTTCTTTGAACACCCCTCTACCATAGCATGGATAATATTTTATTATAACTTTTAATCTATACCTTTTGTCCCCACTAGAGTATGAACTAGTTCCTCTAGGCCAGGAATTCTGTCATTCATCTTTATGCTCCCAGATCATTAAATGGTACATGTGAACAAATGAATTAGTAAAAGAGAAATAATGGTTTTAGATTCATAAAGCTGAATCTGAAAAGAAATCACTGCTGACATTCTAATGATTAGATTAAAAGTGTTTTTAAAATGGTTCTTTGTTTACCTCTTCAGCCTTACCCCATTGTCTTCATTAACCATTACTTTAATAAAATAGTTGCAATATCTCACTTCCTAAAATGATCTGGTGTCATCTGATTTTTGTAATGCTTGACCCTCAAAGCAGACTCTGGACTCTAGAAAGACCAAAAACTACACATATCTTTCAGTTAATTCTTCTTGAAAAAGAGTAGCCTCAATTTGGTTATTATTAATAGAATGGCTTGAAAATAAAAGCTGTTTTGTTCAGTGTTGGGGATCATTAAATATCCTTAGGCATAGACGATGTGTTTTCCTCATGATTGACGTGAAAGTGACTTTATCTACGCAAAGAATAAGGAATTGTTTATTGTCCTTTCATTTCAAATAAGGTATTACTGGGATATATGATATATACCCAAGGATATTACTAGAAATATTTATCTTTTTCCTTTCCATTACACCTTGTTGACAGAGTTTTATAGATACTTTGGTGGAGTTAGAGCTATATTTATTTACATCAACCTTCTTATACCTATATCACAAATTTTTAAATTATAATGCTACTTCAGTGGATTTTTCTGGGAAGAAATCTTCCTACAGATATAGGAAGTTTTGAGACCTCTGGTCACCTCAGTAATGGGATTGGACATAGCAGGAGCTGGGATAGACAGTAGCCCTAGTTGTGGTTTTCTGAGGCTGAGAGAAGGTGGGAAAATTCTGGGCTCTTTCTGGACTAGTCCGGACCTGACTACGACATGTACACATTTCCACCTCAAGTCAGGGACCCATCCCAGAGAAATCAAGAAATTGGGAGAGCAGGAAGTAACAGTTGCATAGTAGGCAGAATGTTGGCTCCCAAAGATGTTCATGTCCTAATCCCTGGAACCTGTGAATACATTTCCTTATGTAACAAAGGGGAAGTAACGTCACAGAGGGAATTAAGGGTTCAGCGGTGGCTGAAATGGATTTTTCTGAGTGATCCAGGAAAGCCCTGTGTAATCACCAGAGTCTTTATAAGTGGAAGAAGGAGGTAGACAAGAAGGAACCAGAGGGATGATGGCAGCATGAGGACTCAGCCCAGAGCCGCTGGCTTAGCTAATGAAGGAAGAGGACCGAGGAAGGTGGGCAGCCTCCAGCAGCTGGAGAAGTCAAGGAAAGGAAACCTCCCTTAGAGGTTTCAGAAGGAAGGCAGCCCAGCCTGCCAACACCCTGATTCTAACACGGCAAAGCTCTTTTTGGACTTCTGAACTACAGAAGACAATATAGTTCTGTAGGGTCGAGTATTTGTTTGAGCATTAGAAGAGCAGCAATAAACTTAATACACAATGGCTGGCACTTATTGATTGCTATCTGAAGTGCCTGATGTGCATATCCTAATATTTATCTGCAAGATTACTGTTTTCTACCTCTGATGAAGAAACTAAAATAGCATAGCTGGTGAGTTTTGGAAAAGTGCAGCTTGCCTCTTCTGAAGGACAAAAGGAGGAATTGAGAAATGGGTGGGATAGGAAGAAGGAGGACTAAATCATGAAACATTCCACTGTGCTTCTGATGTTATTTCTATCTCCTGTGATAGAGCTTATTTCAGAATTTGACCTCAGTAAACAGTGTATGCTTTGCTGCATGATTTCAGAATAGTATGGAAGAAAGACAATAGGCTCCGAACATAAAGATGCTAGTCTGATCTCCAAAGCAAATTAGCTGATTGTTCTGAGTTTCTTCATATAAGGATAATCATATTTTTCCTATTTTTGTTAGCATCAAATTAGATTAACAAACATGGGAGAATGTGTTAAATAATGTTCCACTCAGAATGTTACTATTCTTTTAGATTTTTGGAGTACTTTTTATGCAGTGGCTTATTCTCTGACAGGCTGAGAAGTTGGTGAAATAGTTGTCATTCTACCAGCTAATATGCCGAGTCAGTGCACAAAATATGCTAAAGAAGTTTCTTGAGTGAGTTTATGGTTCATAAATGCTTTTCACATGCATCTTTCAGCTCATCAGCCTCCATCAGTCTGTCCATGTGGGAGGGCAGGAAGTAACAGCTGCAAAATGTTGGCCTACCTGTTCTTTTTTAAATAAGAAAATTCCTTGATCTGTTACCCACAGTTCCTTATTTCTTCAAAAAATAGACTTGCATCCTAACATGAGGCTGTTTTCTGATTTCCAAAATCATTCACTTAACCAAGTAGCTTACATCTTCATGATTGAATTGTAAGACTATTCAACTACTTTGAGATATAGGGACTCAAAATCTGTAGATAGAATTCAAGAAGCCGTTTCAGGTGTTCTGGAGACAATTTCCTAGTGAAGCTAACTCAATGACTAAAGGTCAACAGTCACAGTTAGCATCGTGGAAGTACTCTTCCCTAAAGCTCTCATGCTTCCACCTCCCCTAACTGCATAGACATAGTGGTCATTCAGGCCACCAGAAATGGTACTAAGGTGTGGCCTATTAAACCTGATTTGACTTTATTCATTATATGAAATTATTGGTTTTGGTTTTTTTGGAATAGCCTCTGCCATCTGACCACTACCAAAAATAACACAAAACCATGCCGAAACCACAAAACCCTTAACACAATTGCTCTCTTTATTGGATAAACCAAATCATAAACAGGCCATATCCATCAAAGTTTGTACACATCCTAAGACTTGGTTACCTGTCTATAGCCATAAGAAACCTTTCCAAAATAGCACTTGCTTTAACATAGTGGTAAATCTTCAGGTTATTAGATCTTTTGTGGCAGTCTTTATAAACAGGCTTATGAAACAAATGCTATGATCCTTCTATTTATTTACTTTAGAGCCATGAAAAAGTATTCATAAATTTTAGCTTAAAATATAAGAGCATAATCTGGCCTAGGCCAGGTTTATGAATGCAGCAGTTGGGCATCTTCAACCTCAAGAAATCTCCATTGGAAATTGAATATCTATGAGATTCTAGAGCCAAGAAAGTAAGGATGATGGTGGCAGAGCTGAGGGCTCCATGGACTTTCCAGACATAAGGAAACCTCCTCTAATACCCAAGACATTTGAAATGACCCAGGATGCACCATTTAGCTGATAGGAGTGTTAATTAGCACTCTGAAATTCCCCCTTGAGGGAATGATTCTGTTCTTCATGGCTATCAAATACTTATCCCATGAATTCCTAGACCACAGGTTATGCAGGAGAGAGTGAGTATCAGTCACACAAAATGCTTTCATTTCACCGTGTTTTAGGAAACTATGGGTTGATCAAACACTCTCCTACAATTCTACTAACAGGAGGAACTCTGTTTTGATCTTTTTTTATTGTGTTTGACTCTAGTACACGGCGAAAAGTCCAAGGGGAAGAGGGTGTAAAAGCAGCTCACCTTTCTCACTGTGACGTTCAACCTCCAAGGATACTCATTTCTTAGGAATGAGCATTCTTGCCCAGCTTTTGTTTGGACAGAAGCTTCCTGTGTAGATCCAAACTAAGTAAATGCCCAGGAAAATATTTGGTCACCTGGAGTTTTTATAGCTTTTTCATTAAGATAAATAAATTTTCACCATGTGTAGTAATTATGAGCTAAGGAAAAATACCATGTGAACCATTAAACATAATATATGGATCAATAAGAAAGTTACTGTATTTTAAAGTTGCTTCTGTTTGTCTCTATCTACATTGCTTGGGCATAATAAGAAAATAGGATTTGCAGCAACATGGATGGAACTAGAGACTCTCATACTAAGTGAAGTTAAGTCAGAAAGAGAAAGACAAATACCATATGATATCACTTATATCTGAAATCTAATATGTAGCACAAATGAGCCTATCTACAGAAAAGAAACAAACTCATGGACAGGGAGAACAGACTTGTGGTTGCCGAGGGGGAGGGGGAGAGGGTGGGATGTACAGGGAGTTTGGAATTAGCAGATGTAAACTATTGCATTTGGAGTGGATAAGCAATGAGGTTCTGCTGTATAACACAGAGAACTGTATCTAATCACTTGTGATAGAACGTGATTGAGGATAATGTGAGAAAAAGAATATGTATATATAACTATAAAATGTATATATAACTGGGTCACTTTGCTGTATAGCAGAAGTTGACAGAGCATTGTAAAGCAAATATAATAAAAAAATTGTAAAAAGAAAATAGGGACACTTCTTGAGCTATTGGGAGTATGTGTGTTAATGTGGACTGCAGCTAATGATTCCTAGATTTATAAGAAATTTTCACTTTAGAGTCTGATAAAAGGAAATGCCTGACCCCGAAGGAAGCATTTTAAAACATACCCCCCTTCCCTTTGCCATATACACAGAATTCAGACAGAACACTCAGTCTCTCCCAAGTTCTGTTAGATATACTTGCTATGGTCAAATTACACTTTTATTTTGTTCTATAATCATATTGAAGACTTCCGAGCTTTCGGCAACTGGATTCTGAAAGTTTCAAGCCAATAAGCAACATTTTCATTGGAATGAGTATGGAATATTTGTCATGCAGCCCCAAGTATGATCCAGAGTCACACTTCTCTCCTTGTAGTTCCAGTGTCACCATCCCTGTGCCATTCAGGGAGAATATTTCAATGGCTTCTTCATATTTACATTGAAAATCAGGCCCTATGTCGCAGTTTCCGCTGAGCGCTGTGGGTTAATGATCTGACTTGTCTGTATGGCATTCCTGGTTCTATCCCCGGCCCCGGCACAGTGGGTTAAGGATCCTGAATTGCCACAGTGGCGTAGATAGCAGATATAGCTTGGATTTGAACTATATCTGCTGGGAACTTCATAGGCCGCGGGTGAGGACAAACACAGAAATAAACAACCAACCAACCAAAAGCATGCCCAATATTACTGTTCTTAGTATTTTGGAATTACATTTTCCTTGCATCACTGATCCAGTCTCCTTCCATCCCCTCCCTTCTCCTCTTTCTTTTTATTAAGATCGTTTGCTTTTATTTTTAACTTGTTAGGGGCACACACATTTTCTTTTCCATCATGTTTTTAAACCTCCTGGAGTCTGATCTGCCTCCCCTTTCCCTTAGAAAAGATCCCATTGTTCTTGAGGCCACTGCTTCTTGTTCTGATTTAAACTGGTGACTCCTTGGTTTTGCTGTCTCTGGAGTGCCTCGCTACCTTTCTGTTTTCTTGGATGCCCTACATGTATAGAAAGCTCAGGTTCTTCCATTGTCTCACTCAGTCTCTTTGCTCTGGCGTCTCTGCAGAGCCCGCATCCTCTGCTTCCATCTGGACCGGATGCTTTTCTTGACACTGCATCACATATTCGATCACGTCCTTTTCACTGCTTTTCTGAGTCAAAACTCCTATTTTTCCACGTGCCGTATCCAGTGGCGCACAGGTAAATATTTAATCATACGCTCTTGTGACAAATAATCGAGACCTTGGTATTTTGGTGCTTCCCAGTGTCCACGTTGTAAATACAATGGCCAATGTCAAGTTCCCAACTAGATGTTACTGTCTGTGGAGTTGGGAAGATGCACTGATTCGTGCACGCAGGCCTGCGCCAGCAGCTTAAGCACATTGTTGATGAGACCATTTTGTCCAAGATGTTTCTAAGCTATATTGATACTTTTTTGAGTTAACAAAGTAAGCTGAGCCTCATTTGGTTTCATTTTGTGGCACTAGGTCATTATTATTAATGTCAGGCTATAAGGTGTCACCTCTAAATGTCTAGAGGTGACATTTAGAGGGACTCTGCCTCTAAACTAAGTGACTTAATAGCTTATCATGGAAATTAGATAAAATTCTGAATAGAAAACGTGATGGTATTTGTTTGTTTTTGCAGGGCGTTTTGTTGTTGTTAGCTGACTTTTTAAAACACAGTAGTCAAATCTAGTTTTTGTGGCTTATGTAGTTGTTTCAGCTGCCTCTTGCCTGATGCTTGATATCACCTCCCGGTTTGTTTGTTTTTAAATGGCCTTTTATTTGTGCTTTTATTTCAAGCCACTGTAAATCCATTTCAAGTTATCAGAGAAAAAATGTAGGTAGAGAGAGGGTGTCTTCAATAAAGAATGCAGGGTTTCTAATGAGTGGTGTTAATGTGGCTTCTCTTTCGTTGTGTGTGTTCTCTCTAATATCATAAAAGAGAACGCTATCGATGCATCTTCTGACAGAAAAGAAAATGGGTTTTTCTCTGTTTGAAAAGTTCACTTTAAAGGTTTTTGTGATGCGGGACAGCTTTAAAATAGGGTTGCTTTTCAGAATGAATTGCCTGCAGCTGCTCTTCAGAATTTTTTGTGTTTTTTTTTCCTGAGCACATCCATCCTGTTTGGACATTTTTTTAAAAATTGCATATTTACATCGCTGATGGGCCAATAAATAAAATGCTGCATTTTTAGGGGAAGCTTCCAGGGAACTAATTGCTGTCACAAGCAGAGAGATAAGAGATTGAAAGCAGGGTGCTGCTGCTTACCTTGCTCTGACTATTGGGTGTTTTCGCCCTTTCTCTGCCCCTTCCCATCTGTGAGCGCAGGGGATGGTGACGAATTACTTGATCAGGAAATTCCCAGGAATTGAATGTGGTTCTGCTGGGCTTGTCTTTAGGTATTTGCTCTTTTTTCCTCTCCTCCACAGCTCGCTGAAGGTGAATCTTAACCAAGGTAAATTCAGCTTACTGGATAGAGGACATTTCTTTATGTTCAAGGAAATTAAAGCTATTCAGGCATACACTTGCCACATAACTAGAAAAATACCTCGGGTACCATTTTCATTTCAAATCTGCAGTTTCTAGTACCAGCAGTATGGTTCATCATTGGATCAGTTTCTTTTAGCAGGGCAAAAGTAGAGAAGGGCTTGAAATGTGTAAGATTCGTGTCCAAATACAGCAGGTGGAGTTATACAATTTTTAGATATAAAATACAATAAATATCATTTGTACATGATACTTCCCTTCTTGATATTGCTAGACGATATGAAATTCATCTCTTTCATCGTAAATGGTTTAAGCGTCTATTTTAAGATAGTTCAGAATTGCTTTAAAACGTCATTGTGTATAATTCAAATGTAAAAAACTGTGACATGTCTAAAATTACCACCGTATAATTTTTTTTTATTATTATTTTCCCACTGTACAGCAAGGAGGTCAGGTCATCCTTAGATGTATACATTGCAGTTACAGTTTTTTCCCACCGTATAATTTTGATTTGAGTATTTAAATTTATTGAGTATTTGAGTATTTTTATTTTATTTGAGTATTTAAAAATGTATCTAATCTAAGATGAATTTTCATGTAGGTATATGAGCTCAGTAAAATATGATTCAAAGGAACTATGTCACTCTAGTTTTAGTAAATAAATAAGCTTATTTTGAAAAAGTGCTTGATCAGTATCATTGATGTAAATAAATAAGCCCAAAGTAAATAAATAAGTAAGCTTCATTTTGAAAAAGTGGTTAGTCATTATCATCAATGGCAATTTAAAGAAAGGAAGGAAAATAACGGGATTTGATCATTCACATTTCACACAGGAAGGCAGAGATGGGTAGTTTTTTGTTGTTGTTTTTCCAAAATGACAGTAGTCCTAGCATTGCAGGCCTGGAGTTACTGTTCCAAGTATGTTATACTAAGTGAATCATTGTGCTAAAAATACTGCTTAGTTAATACCATAAAATATGGTATCAGGAAGTTTCTGCCTAGATTTGCTACTAGAGGAAATGATTTCAGGAGTCTATCATCAGCTCTCTAGATAGGTTTCAAAGATACTTATCCTTGAAGTCATACCATTCCCCATTATGTTAGTGTATTTTCTGAGAGAAGTTGCATCAAATAGTACATGCAGTGGGTATCACAGTCTTAGCGAAGGTGATGTCCATCGGTGTGACTGACATTGGCTATGCAGCCTTCTCCAGCTATGAAACCAGGATGGAAATGGCCTGGTGTGCTCAGCTTAGATGCTCATGGACTCTCTGCTTCGTTGCAGCTCTCAGCACTAGAGAGGCAGATCTTTGACTTCCTTGGCTTCCAGTGGGCGCCCATTCTTGGAAATTTTCTACATATAATCGTCGTCATCCTGGGCTTGTTTGGAACCATTCAGTACAGACCTCGATATATTGTGGTGGTAAGTCTTCTTTCTACCATGTCTTTTCATATCAACACTGCACAAGTGTTATGAGAAGAAGAAAACCAGTTGTTCCCTTTGATACAATGTGATGTTGCTGTTCTAGCCTTTATTTCTGAATTATCTCAGGAGATGACTGTGGGAAAGAAGACTCAGTGAATGTTTACAAGGAAAGCAAAGCAACATGACTAGGCGTGAGAAGCACAGTGTAGTTGAAATCCAGTTTCACAAGGAAATTTAAAATGGTGTTTAGATAGAATAGAAGGATTAGCTGTGAGCTTCATGGTAGATCAGATGTAAATGTGCATTACTTATCATTTTAATGATGCAAATCACTAAAAAGCGAACCTGGGAGTTCCCGTTGTGGAGCAGCGGAAACAAAACCAACTAGGAGCCATGAGGTTGCAGGTTCGATCCTTGCAGTGGGTTAAGGATCTAGCGTTGCCATGAGCTGTGGTCAGGTTGCAGACATGGTTCGGATCTGGCGTGGCATGACTGTGATGTAGGGTGGCAGCTGTAGCTCCAATTCAACCCCCAGCCTAGGAACCTCCATATGCCGCAAGTGTAGCCCTAAAAAAAAGCAAAAAAAAAAAAAAAAAAAAAAAAAAGCAAGCCTATGTAGCCATAACTCTTTACCAAATGAGAGTGATAATATAATTTAATTAGAAGTGATCTAGGACTTTACAAAAGCATATGCTGAAGGTTATTTAGTACTTAACCATTAATCTGTTGCCTACTATATATTACTGAACATTTCTCGATTTTATTAAGATAAATTTGAAACATAAATCCATACCCCAAACCATGACATACGTGGTCAGCACACCCTCCATTGCAGGAAAATTTTATAAAGCATATGCTGTGCTCCTCATTGACACAAAGTTATGGCCAGTAACTAGTTTTCTTTTCTGTTAAAAGGAGGGAATATTTGAGGCTACATGTATAAGGAGGTTGTGAGAAACACCAAGCATATATAAGGAATTGAAATTAAGAGTGACATACTCTAAAATGCTCATTGAACTTGAATAAATATACAGGGTTCAGTAGAACTTGTGAGTGTTTTCTTGCAATGCAATGACTGCCTCACTAGAAGAAAATTATTGACTTAAAATATGCTACTTTTCTGTTTTGATTTAATCCAGTCACATAGAAAAGAATAAAGTTATAATTTTTTCTGAAAATGCATCCATTCTCTATTTTGGATCTCGAAATTGGCTTTTTGGTATCTTTCATCCTCTCACACAGAGGAGAAGATAACTAACCCACAGCACACACTTTGCCCTTAAACTCGCTGCCCCCAGGGAAATGGGAGCATTTATGTCCCTCAGCTGACCACAGGGGCTTAACAATTCCTGCTTTACTGCTCTTCTCTAAAGATTGCCTCTGCTAAGCCACTGTACAGTCTCCTCGAAAGGTGCTTCACAGAGTTGATCTTTCAGCCTAAGAGACTTTGATCTGCATAATAGCAAGCTATCGTTGGATTCTGTGTTCCAGTTTGTTGCTCTGAATGCAGAGAATGTTTACTGACTATAGAGTTTTCCTTGTATGCTGTGTTCTGCTGAAGCACAAAGTGCCAGAAGGTTGAGAAGCCAGGGGCTTCTGTGTGATGGAGCTGTTGGTGCCCGTCAGCGATATTTCTAGTCCTGTCACTTTCACCCTCTACATGTCGCACCTTCTTCACGCACCCCTGCCTCGGGCGAGGCTTCTGCAGTCTTCTTCCTGCACATGGACTTCCCGCTTGCTTTCAGCCTCCTCTCCGCCAGTCTGTCCTTTGCACTTTTTCTAAATCACTTCAAAACTCTTCACTAACTCTTAACAGGATAAAATCTAAGAATATTCTTGGCTGCCCCACCTGACCCAAGTGGAGTCTCACAATTCCTCCTTCCTTCTTTCCTCTTCCTTCCTTGTATCCTTCCTTCCTTCTCCCCTCCTCTCTCCCTTCTTCCCTTATTTCATTTTCCTTAACTTCCTTCCCTCCATTTCTCTTAGACTTATTCTTTCCAGCCCTATGTATTGGGTTTCTGCTGTTTATCTGGTATTATGTTCAGTGTGGGGCACATGGCTGAGCAAATACACCTGTATTTTCTTCCCTTCAGGCACTTACCCTACAGTCTAGTGAGGGCAAGTGGCTTTTATCATGTAATCGTCCACTTAACTGTTAAGGGGCAACTATTACAAGTCCTGAAAAGGAGCACCCTGTGCCAGGAGATGCATGTCGGGAGATCCACCTGCCCTGCAGTGTGAGTGAGAGTTCACTGGAGTGGAGGGGACTGAAGGGGGTTCTGGGCAGGAAGCACCAAAGGGCACACAGTAGGACATCAAGAGCAGTAGCTTCCACTCCCTCATTACACATCCACTGCAGACTTGCTCTTCTGTGCCAGGGCTGGAGAAATAGCAACCAGTGTGCCTTGTGGACCCCTGCTCTCCGGGAGCCCATTGCGTAAGGAGTGAGAAGGGGCAGGCTCCTGGGCCATCTGGAGGTGAGGAGATGGCTGGGAAAGAGGACTGGGCATGGGAGGCGGCAACAGGCAGAGGCCTGGGGAGAGCACAGCCAGCTTCAGAGACGGAGATGTGGAAGAGCAGAATTTGTGCACTGCAGCCTGTGGGCCATCCCTCACCTGCTGCTCCAGCCTCCATCTCCCTCTCCCTCCCTCCCTCTCTCTTTCTCTGTCTGTCTCTCTCTTTCTCTCTCTGTCTCTCTCTCCCTCTCTCTCTGTCTCTCTCTCCCTCTCTGTTTCTTTCTGTGTGTGTCTCTCTCTCCCTCTCTCTGTCTCTGTCTCTCCCTTCCTCCCTCTTTCTCTCTCCCTCTGTCTCTCTCTTCCTCCCTCTGTCTCTCTCTGTCTCTCTCTCTGGGTCTCTCTCTGCCTCCCCCTTCATGTCTCTCTCTCCCTCTGTCTCTGTCTCTCTCTCCCTCCCTCTCTCTCCCTCTCTCTCTGTGTCTCTCTCTCTCCCCCCCATGTCTCTTTCTCCCTCTCTCTCTTTTCTCTTCCTCTCTTTCTGTTTCTCTGTGTGTGTGTCTCTCTCTCCCTCTCTCCGTGTGTCTCTCTCTCCTTCCCTCTTTCTCTGTCTCCCTCCCTCTCTCTGTCTCTCTCCCCCTCTTTGTCTCTATCTCTCTCTGTTTCTCTCTGTATGTCTCTATCTCTCTCTCTCCCTCTCCCCCCTCTCTATGTCTCTCCCTCCCTCTCTCCCTATCTTTGTGTGTGTGTGTGTGTCTCCCTCCCCCTCTCTTTCTGTCTCTCTCTCTCATAGCCTCACCTGGTATTTGCGCCCCAGTGCCAGCAGCGGGCTCTCAGTCCCCCACGCTCACTTCCTTCCATGCACTTTAGCAGTTAATCACTGCCTGCTCCTTTGCCCCTGTGTCTTGAGTGCATTTCATAATCTGTTTCCGTTTATGGCTCCCCTACTAGGGAAAGAGTTCCTTGCGAACACAAGTGTCACAGGTGCTCCTGTAAACACCTACTTGTTGCCTTCCCATCCGGTTCCCTGGCGGATCCTGCAGTCCTCTCCCGACAGGCCCTGTCACTTCCTCCTCTGATTTTGGTCCCTCACTTCCTTCTCCCCCTTCTCCTCCTGTGTGTAGAAGGAGGCAGATTCAGGTCTTTCCGAATCTTCAAAGTGTCTGCAAGACAGTCTCCGTTTTTGAGTTTTTGCTCATCTTGATGTGCCCTCGATGCATATGCCAATCAGATCACTGTCGTTTTATTTGCTGTCTCATTCGAGACCCCCTCCAGGAAGGGGAGAGCAGGAAAGGTCTCCACACCAGCCTGTCATTTGGTTTAATCTTCACAAATGTCCTCTGAGTAGGTATTAGCCTCCCTGACTTTACAGACAAGGAAAGGTTGGGGAGCTCACCCAAGGAACCCGGAGAATGAGTAAGTGGCAGAAGTGGGTGATAGTGTTGGGTTTATGGAGTTGCTTTATCAATCTGCTGGTGGCTTCCACCATCAGATTCCAGAGGATATGGTGCCATTATCCGTAAAAGATTTGATATTGGAAATGATTGTGCCCTACCCCTCAGCAGATCAGAGAAGAGTGTTCACCTGTGTGGGATTCCAGATGAACTCTGATTCTAGCATGTCTATTAGGGATAAATGCCTGAAGAATCACTAATCAATGAGTATGGGAAATCTGTTCACAAAGGGGGCTCTTAAGGGGAAGATTAACAAGGGTGCCTTGTTAATAGGGAGGTGGCTACTCCATGTTAACCTTATCACATCACAAGGAGCTCATCCTTAAGTTGTTTTCATGAAGGCTTTGGTTTGAAGCCACAGTTGGTGGCCTGGAATTAATTCTGGTATGAAAAAGCCTGAAAATGAGTGTGACCTCTGTCACATTCATCAAGGGGTGCTTCAAAAGCACGCACTTCTCAACAGCAGTGAGAGGAGACCTTGGTCCAAAATCCGTACGACTTGAGTGGAGAAAGGCCTTTTTGGTAGCAGGAGAGTTTTCTCTCAAACTTGCCTGTGGCATTCATAGCACTGTCCCCCATTATGGCTGAAACAGTCACCAGTAATGCCAGTTAAATTTCATCCATTGCAAACTCAGAGACATTTTGGACACCAAAACATAGAGGGTAAGGCCCTGCCATTTCTTGCATCAGTTTATCACAGCTGACTTCAAAGACTTATCACCCTTATGAAAACGGTGAAGGTAAAGGACCACACAGGGCAAGCCCTCCAGTGGCCACAGGCAAACTTCAAACTCCTTAGAGTGGAAATCAAAGCTTATAAAAACCGCTCTTTACGTAGCTCTCTTGCACCCCTGCCCTCCCCACCTTCCCACCTGCCGGCCATGCTGGATGATTTATTTGCTGTTTCTTTGCCTCCTCAGTTTGCAGTCTCTGTACCTTCTGCCTAGAACACCCCATTCTCTAATAACTCTTAATAACTCTTCAGCAGAAGGCTCACCTTCAAGAGTCCTTCCCTGACCACTCCACTCCAGGATAAGGGCTCCTCCCTCTCTGTCCCCTTAGATCCGGTTGACTCCATCCTGTCTCCTTACAGTTGCATCCGTGCTTCGAGGAGCATCCACCCTCATCAGCAGTGCCCTCCAAGAAGGCAGCAGTGCCCCTCCATTGCTGTATTCTAAGTTATCCTGTTAGATGTGGGCCTTTAAAGATGCCTAATACTTGAATGAATATATAATAAATGAATGAAAAGTTCCTGGATGAAATGAATTTACTGGATGGACTAGGCAGTGATTTTTTATCTTAGAACATGGCAGCAATAGTTCAGCAAAAGAAGCTGGTCTTACTGCCTTGCTTATCTCAATCTGAACTCCAAGATTTATATGATAAAACGATATGCCTGTACCTAACATTCGCTGCCTTACTCCTCAACTTATTTTTTCTACCAAATAGAATGCTGTGGGCCCCTGCCAGTAATTGAGGAGGTCCCATTGCAAAGACTATTAGAAAAAAAATCACCCAAATCACAAAAACGAAAGAGCAGTAATATACACATATGAATGAATGAATGGTCTTCCTGGCAATTGGAAAACAAGCAAGCTCAGGAAGTAAAAATAATTTATGTTATGGACTAATTGCTCAATGAGAAAGTAGACTGGGAGACTTCTGAAGTTCATCTCAATTTAAAAATGCTGAAATATCCTCATAAAACTATGAAATATTCAGGAAACCACATAGAACACACAAATGTTTTTTCATCTTTATAGACATTGTCTAAGTAAATTTGGATTTAAAATATGTGTACTAAACATAAGCAAAGTTGGAGAGATGAATCAGCTGATAGATTATAGATAGATGATCAGTAAATAGAAGGATAGGTAATTACAAAGAATAATATTTTTACTTGGGGAAGTTAAATCTTCTATATAGCAGGTATATCTATGTGGCTGTCTGAGCTTATAGGTGTGCTCTGTGATAACCAAAAGGTATTTGTTAAAAATGGAGAGTATTGGAGTTCCCGTCATGGCTCAGTGATTAACAAACCCGACTAGTAACCATGAGGTTGCAGGTTCAATCCCTGGCCTCGCTCAGTGGGTTAAGGATCTGGTGTTGCTGTGATCTGTGGTGTAGATCACAGACATGGCTTGGATCCCACGTTGTTGTGGCTGTGGTGTAGGCCAGCAGCTGTAGCTCTGATTTGACCCCTAGCCTGGGAACCTCCATGTGCCGTGGGTGTGGCCCTAAAAGGACAAAAGACAAAAAAAAAATGCAGAGTATCTCTTTGTTCTTTATTATAGTTTCAATTGCATTATAGATAAATTAACCCACATCAAAAAGAAGAAAGGGAAGATAGCCAGTCTCTCATACTATATGTTGTTCTAATACTTTCTGCTGAGGCAAATTCCTTTGGATGTGTTATTTGAGTTGCTAGGAATCCTTTCTTTTTATTTCTGTGTACAGTCTTGAGTCTCAGGTGCACGCAATGGTATATAGTTTCCATCTCATAACAATCCAAAATTCAATCATACAGGAACTTTGTTCTCCCTAAACCAATGTATTAGGATAAACACACTTAGGATATTGCTTTAAAAAACAAAACAAAACAAAACACGATGTTTATATAGTGCATAACACATTAACAGCAAAATACAAAAGAAATCCATCATTCCAAAAACATTTCCAGTTACAGATTATATATATGAGTGAAATAAATTTCTGGTAAATTGGAAATTTGGCAAATTGCTCATTTGGTAAACTGACAAATGTGGGGAAGTGTTAACTTGCAAATTAATCTGTATTCCTTTTCCTAAGACCTTTTGAAAGGAAGCCTATCATTTAATAGTTGGACAAACTGTCCAAGTTCCTATCCTAACCCTGATAGTGACTAGGCAACCTAGTGCTTATCTTTTGCCTTGGTTTTATCGTGGTGGTTGAATGACTTGGTCTTGTAAAGTGCTTGGCACAGTACCAGAAAGGTAGAAAGCAGCAGAGTAATAAGTCTTGTTATTGTTAGGAAATTAGGAGCAAACTGTTGGGGTCTGCTCAGCTCGAAAATTTCATCTTTGAATGTTCAGAGGTGACATCAACAGTACATCTTGGTGGGGGGAGGGAGTGGGATGGACAGGGAGTTTGGGGTGGGTAGATGCAAACTATTACACTTAGAATGGATAGGCAACGGGGTTCCACTATACAGCATATAGCACAGGGATCTATATTCAATCATTTGGGATAGAACGTGATGGAAGATAGTATGAGAAAAAGAATGTATATATATATATATATATATATGTATGACTGGGTCACTGTGCTGTACAGAAGAAAATTGGCACAACATTGTAAATTGACTATGCTTTAATTAAAAAAATAGTACAACTTGGTAGGAATCAGAATATATCTCAATCACTGAGTTCGTGCTGTGATTTTAAATAGATTTGTTTTATTGTGTATTTTTATAACTATGAGTTGATTTGCTTTTCCAAAAAAGTACGTTCTTAGGTTTGCCATCCTAATAATTAAGAAGCATGTGGTTTTTCAGTTAATTCTGTTCATTTCCTCACTTTAGTCTCGCTTTATGTCCTTTCCCTTAACTTTTTTTTATTTTTTTATTTTTTGTCTTTTGTCTTTTTAAGGGCCGTACCCACAGCACATGGAGCTTCCCAGGCTAGGGGTCCAATCAGAACTGTAGCTGCCAGCCTACACCACAGCCACAGCAATGCCAGATCCAAGCTGTGTCTGTGACCTACACCACAGCTCATAGCAAAGCCAAATCCTTAACCCACTGAGAGAGGCCAGGGATCGAACCCACAACCTTATGGTTCCTAGTTGGATTCGTTTCCATTGTGCCACGATGGGAACTCCCTCCCTTTACCTTTATCCCTGGCTTTTTTCTCATGACTGAGTGGTCTACACTGCTCTCTCAAATACACCCATAATTAGATTTATTTAAATGAAAAATATCAGACACCAGATGCCATCTTATTAGCAACATCTTTAAAATCTGATGTGGTTGTTTGTAACTTTAGCAGTTTGCCAAACATACACACTGAGAATGTAGCTTAGCTATTTTCACTATTCATGGGGGTACTTTGCGGTTCAGAAAAGTGCATTTCACGCATCTGGTGCATTTTTTAGAAAATGTCTAAACCCACTCATCCTAGAAGACTACTAACAGAAGGTATTAGCAGGTCAACAATATCTGCTAATACCAGAAGCCTCAATGTATATATTGTAGCTTATGTTAACTTTTTAATGTAGTTTCAAGCTCCTCTAAATTTCCAGTGATTTTGGAGCCTTAACTCATTATTATAAATGTATTCTTTTTAAAGAAAATTATAAATGACAAAGACATAAAATGTAAATTGAGTTTTAGAAAAAAGTTAAAAAGCTTCTCATCAGGTTTCTAATAAGAACGTGGCTATTTTATGCAGTGTTTAAAATTCATAAGTCTATTATTTGGCACAGCATTGAATAGCTAATAAATTATTTCAATATTTATTGTCATTTAACAATTGCTAATAAGTTATTTCAACATTTATCTTCATTTAACAATGGGAAGCAATAATTTAATTAGTATGCCTATTTAAGAAGCTAAACATTCATGGATTTTTGTAGTAAAATAAAATGAATGAGCAAACCATTGTATTTGGCCTGTTAATTGTGCTGTCGTGGTGCGTTCCCTCCTCAGCCGTCAAGCTGTTCTTTGTGTCAGATTTCCAGACCTCAGTGTCTTTGTCTGCATAAGAAAGTGGGTGGATGAATTGAGCCCTAAGACCCTCTCCATTGATGAGTCTTGACCTTAATTCAGTCTAATATTCTTGGGGAAGGCATTTCCTAATATATAAGACATTAATAAAGCCCCTTAATCAGTGAGGCCAGCATGCTTAGAGTTCGTAGCATGTAATTGGAAGGTAGTTTCCCATCACGGAAGTATGTTGCCTCCTTGCTCATTCTTAATCCTACTTATTAATTTCTGTGCTTTCAAAAAATATTTTACATGATCATATATTATCCTATAATTATATTAAGGGCATATGCTCTACTCTTAATGAAATAGTCCAACAGTTGAAAGTTTGTTAATTTTACTGCACTCCATTTTCAAACATGATCCTCATTTGGGGGAATGGAAGTGAAGGGTTTTGACTAACATCCCAGAAAAGTGACGATTTGATATTCTGACTAAAAGATAGCTAGATAGCTAGATAGACAGCTCACAGAAAATTTGCATAATTGTGTTCCTTGGAAAAGCTAGTAGTCAGAAAACAAATCAAATCAGGACTTGGATTTAACTTGTATCTGCAAGCCAGCAAAGCACTTTAAAAATAAATCTAGTTTTACTGGCATCTACCGAAAGCAGTAGAAACTATTGGATTTTTAATTTCTAGAGCTCTTAAGGAACCTGATAAGGAACACTCTTTTCTGAAGAGTCTGTTGCTTCCCAGAAGACAGACTTATTGACATTTGTATTATTGATTTATTTAGTATACATGTCTTTCATCTCCACATTTTTCTCTTTCTCCCCCTTCCCCTTTCTCTCCAGTATACAGTATGGACTGCCCTTTGGGTCACCTGGAATGTGTTCATTATCTGCTTCTATTTGGAAGTAGGTGGACTCTCTAAGGTAAGTGTATCGTGCTTTTAAAGTACTCTTTTATAAAGAGTACACTAATAAATCATCCAAGTAAAGTTACAAATGGATACACATATTTCTGTACAGTAATCTAAGCAACAGTACAAATAGAACACTAATCAAAACAAAGCTTGGGTACCATTCAGGAAAGAATGATCTTGGGAGCGTGTTAATACAATGATGCTCCAAAGCAATGGCCCTGTGATTTAGTTAAGCTGTAGTGGAACCCAGTTTCCATTGTATCCCCATGCCCAGTGACCACAGCCCCAAATGTTAAGTGAGAAACGGTTTTGAATATTCTTCGGTTTAAAGTGGGGCAAGGGATTGACTAAGATGTAAATGTAACAAACATGAATAGCAAGTTGCTATCTTTGCTTGAATCTTAATTCTGAAAAAAGAAGTTTGACTGGGAATGAAATTTCTCATTATATGTAAGTAGAGCATATGTCTGCAAACAATCAAGTACATCAGTGTAGTGATTCCTGTTGTGAAATCCTGATCAGAAAAGAGTTGTCTTGATGTGGCGGCATGATACAAATGTTCTTTCTGTCTGTCTAGAACTCATGTCAGCAAAGCACATAATTTTCATTATGACTCTTGTGGAACCATCTTTTGATTACCATCCAAAGGGTAGAGCATCTTGGGTTAAGTCGCTTGTGTTTCCTAAGCATTTTTCTCATGAGGCAGCACAGTTTTCACTTGAAATCATAGAGAGGAAACTGAACAGTATGATTACAAAAAGAATAAAAAGCTGTAATCTATTTTTAGATTTCTTGTTATCAACTTTGTGCAAACTTATTCTATTGTTGTATGATAGTCTCAAATTTTCCTTAAGTAACGGAATGGTCTTCCATTACCATTTGTGATTTTGATCTTAAAAAATTTGCCTTGAGCAGCACAGAGATTTTTAGAATTGTTAGGCTCCACTGGAGTCCGTAAGATAACAAAGAATTTTTGATTCGGCCAAACAGCAAAAAATCCCTGAAGAGTTTTCTCCAGAACTTCCTGAAGTGGTTAATCTTTGTTCTTCACTGCAGTAACTTGGTAATTAGAGCTTGTGAGAGTTCCCGTTGTGGCTCAGCAGTAATAAACCTGACTAGTATCCATAAGGACACAGGTTTGATCCCTGGCTCCACTAAGTGGGTTCAGGGTCTGGCATTGCCATGAGCTGTGGTATAGGTTGAAGACACGACTAGGATCTGGCATTGCTATGGCTGTGGCATAGGCCAGCAGTTGTAGCTCCACTTCAATGCGAGCCTGAGAACTACCATATGTTGCAGATGCAACCCTAAAAAGGAAAAAAAAAATTAGAACTTGTCATCATTTTCTCACACTGGCAAGTATAGTCAGGAACCAGAAATGACATTTCTAATTTTGAGTTCCATACAACACCAACATCTACCTTTAACGTTTGTGCTTTCAATCATATTTCACCACTCATTTCTAAGACAGGGAAAAGTACTAAAATCAGTGCCCAGTTATCATCTGTAACATGCAGATTATAAAGCAATTTTAAAATGCAAATTTTGTGAATAAAATAATTGTGAATAATAAGCCTAACATTTTTCAACTCATTGCATTTTGTATCTCATGATTTGAATGGTCATTTTAAATCATATTTTTAATTCCCTGTGTGGAAAATCATCTTTTATTTCCTTCATTGTTAATTGATTTGGAATAAATTAGACCAGAGAAAAGTTTGTGTGGTAGAATTGGCATCCTACTGTGTTGAAAGAAGACAGAATTTCAAATCATAAGTCTTTCATTCAAATCTTTTCTTTAGCACTTATAAGCTCTGGGTCCCAAATCACTGAGCCCCACGGTCTTTGTGAAGAATAAAAACAAACAAGCTCCTCCAATAATGACAGCAATCAGTGACTATTTGGTGTTTAGCAATGTTTTGAGCACATCAAATATGGTAACTCAGGTAAGCTTCAAACCAATCCTGTGATGCGATTTTTTCTTTTTAAAAAATAAAATAATAATAGTAGTGATTTGTTGCACACAAGGCTTATTTCTGCCTGCCACATACGGTGACCTTTGTGAACCATTTTTTTTTTTTTTTTTTTTTTTTTTTTTTTTTTTTTTTTTTTTTTTGGTAACTGCTTTTCTAATATCCATGTGCATGTCAAGGGTTTTTTTGTTTTTTTTTTTTCCTTATTTCTTTGAATTCAAGGTTTTAAAAATGGGTATAATAGCCCTAGTTATTCATTTTATTACTCGTTCAAGTGCCATTGAGCTGTTGACCAAGTACTCTAGGTCATTATAAGGATAGATGACTCCAGAATGAGCCTCTTGGATTTTCCAGTGTTCTCTTTCTATTTACTGTTTCAAAGGCTGGTAACATCTTCCTGGGCAGCCACAGGGAAGCCTCAATTCTAATCTGTAGGAAATTTATTCTCAAAGCTAGAGCAGAGTTAGGGAGCCCTGATAAACCCAAGCACCTCTGCTATTTTCCAGGTTGTACCCCATTTCATAAGCTATTCCTTCTCCGCATGGGCTAGTTTATTTACTAACTTTCCAGAGTCCTCCATCTCCCGCTAGTTTATGGAGGCATTTCTTGGAATACCCCCCTTGCATATATTAATAGACGCCTCCTTTTACCTTTGTTTTTGCCCCAAATGTCCATTCTAAAATGTTGACTCTTTCTCCCAGAAGGATTAAGATTAATTTCCACAACACCTCTGTGGATCTGGGTTTATTCCAATGACACTTAATAAGAATAACCATTCTTCTGAACTAAAGGTACACTTGCCTGGCCATGAGCACTCATATATCTGGCCCATTATGGGGACTTGGTCATGACCTTGAGATTTTCCCTTTGCTGTTATCTGCTCACCACCTCAGCATCATGCTTTTGTCCTGATTCTCCCCAGACTTTCGAGAACTTGAAGGAAACAGATATACTCTTTTAAGGAATGTGGGCATGTACCGTGAAGTTAAGAATAACTGGGGCTGAGTGATCAAAAGTGCCTTCGCTTACATAATCTACTAGAGCCTCAGTTTCCTTTTCTGCAAAACGGGGAAAGCCACAGCACTAATTTTATTGGATTATTGAAGGAATTCGCTAAGGTAATTCATACAGAGAACTTAGGATCTTGGCATACTGTGAGGTTTCAGTAAAACGTGGTTCTTATAATGCCAGTCAGCATCATCATCTTTATTATTATTGAGAAATTAACAGACCTCACGATCCTCATTCTGAAAACCTTTGGGACATATATTTATTACCATGCAAGAGCTATAAAAGGGGGGAAATGTAGGACTGACTGACTTGTTTAAAAAGTACGTAATAGTCCCTTGTGGTAAGACCTCAGATCTGCATATTAACTTCACAGCTGTAACGTTCTTAATTAAACTCTTCCCTTCAACATGTAAATAGCGTTTTTGAAATACTTATGCATCTAAATCCTCCTGCAGTCCCTTCTGCTCCCCCTGGGAGGACTTTATGTATCTTTGGAGTCTCTGAGGCTGTTTCTCATGCCACATTTTAAGATCACCGAGGGTACAATTACTAAGTTATCGCTGCTTCTTTGAAAGTTGCAAGACTTGAAATCATTTTTTTCTTCCTAAGGTCCATGCAGAATGTAAATACGAAAATCCAACTCAATAGCTGCAGTTAAAGATACTGAAAGTTAGGTCGAGAATTCAAGTTGTACTTGTTTTTAATTGCAAAGGAATTCAGCTGATGTCTTAAGGCATCTTTTTGATGACTCCAAATTCCAAGAACTTGAGGCTACTCTTTCTTCTAAATGACTCTTCCTGAAAGATGTATAGAACTTACACATCAGTAATCCTAGAGAATTTGCAGGGTGTCACATTTTTGTGGAATTCAGACTGTGTGCATTTGTGCATGAGCATAATTTGACGTAAAAAGGAATGCAAAGAAATTCTCTGAAGATTTACCTTATATTAATCATGAGCTTTGATCCAGGGTCTTCTACAAACCTAGGCAGGAAGCGGGGAGTGCAGCACCCACTAATCCTTCCTCATGCCTCCTCTGCAGACTTCATGTTGCCTTCACACAGGAGAACTACCTCCATCTGTTTCTCTAGGTCATGTTTTAAGGACATCACTTTTTCCACAGGACTTGATTTGTGGGTATTTTGATTCTTAAAGCAAGTTACGCCATTTCCCCAGATGGCAGTAATAGCACTTTCTTGTCCTCTTGTGACTTAAATCGTCACCATTCATTCATGAGGGTCCTCTTCTCTTGTGAGTTTCTTTGGGTGACTACTTCTCCTGGGCAGCCTGGCAGGGTCAGTGAGATCATTCTTCTTTTTCAAGGCTCGTTATTATTACCTCGCCTGAATTGTCCCTTCGTACTTATTCTCTTTCTTGATGAAGATTCATTTTCCTTCAAGGTTGGAGTCTTCCACAGTGGCTCTGGACAAGCACTTTCAAGTAGGAAACTTTTAGATCATCAGTTCTGAGTTCTGTATAGGAGGAAGGAATTGCATAGGAAACGGAGCCTCTAGTCCCTTCAGCAGCTTACCATCCATTCACTATTTCTAATAAACATTCTAAATTTTTTTTTTGTCTTTTTAGGGCCATACCTGCAGCATATGGAAATTCCCAGGCTAAGGGTTGAAGCTGAGCTGCAGCTGCCAGCCTGTGCCACAGCCACAGCAAGCGGAATCTGAGCCACGTCTGTGACCTACACCACAGCTCATGGCAACGCTGGATCCTTAACCCGCTGATCATGGCCAGGGATGGAACCAGCATCTTCATGGATATTAGTTGGGTTCATTACCACTGAGCCACAATGGGAACTCCCTCTTTTTATGTCTCAAAGAGTTCCTTCTCTGTGGGCCATTTCAAACTAAATCAGGGATGTATTATTTCTTTATTTTAATAAATAAAACTTACTGAATCTAATGATGGGTATTCAGCTTAAATTTATCCTTTCCTTTTGATGGTTTCTTCCTTCTTGGGCATTTTTCAAAAAAAATCTTGAAATGTGATGTTTATGGAGCGCTGAAGCTTGGATACAAAATATCTTTATTTGAGAATAATTTATCACCAAATGACATTGGAATAGCATCCAAGAAGCCCAGCAAAACTACACCTACTTTTGAAACTACAGGAATGATATCTTACGTATTGTATCGTGAGGTAGACAGCATATCTGTGTAAATCAGACTCTTTGGAAAAGCGCATAAACGTTCAGTTCACTAGAATAACAAAATATTTCTGATTACGAAATAATATACTAGTATATATTTTTCCTGCTGTCCTAAAAGAATGTTTTCGTCTGTAGTATTGACTGAGGGGAAGTGGGGGATGGAAGTGGTGGTGGACATCAATTTGGTTATTAAAAATTTATAAAGGAAGAACCATGACAATAAGTTTCTGGGAATTAAATCGAAATGAGACCCCCAAACTTGGAAATGTTCTTTTGTTTGTTTGTTTCCTACATGGTCCTCTTACAAAGTGATGCAATTATATTCTTTTAAAAAAATAGCAAAGCAACATAACTATAGTTATGCATTTCTTATTCCAAGGGACTTAAACAATACTTTTTCCTTTGGCCTGGGTCTAAGTGAACATAATTTCTGAAAATAACATCTTCAGTGTCCTTTGTGTGGTACAATAATTGTTTCTCCCATAGCTTCTTTTTCACAGTAAAGAAAATTATAAGCATGTTTAAACTCAGTATTATATTTTTCATAGATTTCATCAAATACAAATATTTTGAAAATTTTTGCTCAAAAAATCCAATTTGCCGCTACGTTATAGTCCAGTGACATATAGAAACCACAATAAACTAAGTAATTGCTGCAGCCTGGGTAGTGTTAGGAGTTTTTAATCACAAGTTTGTGTGGTAATCTCATGCCCTTCTGTAAAGATTCAAGCAGTTTTTTCTAAAGAGCAGATGAATCTATGAATATATGAATCTATCAAGAGTGGCTTTATTTATTGCTATAGAATGAGGCTCACTGTATTGAACAAAGCCTAATCAAATATCATTGAATAACTAGGTTATTGTCTCAACTCTTTGGATTATAATCATCAAATGGTTTTGTTTCTTTGAATAAACTCTCTCCCAGCTATTTTGTCGGAAACCCTATTCCCACTCATTACATTATGTAACAGATTCTGTAACAAATTTGTCATTAAAAATTAGTTTCCTGGGAGTTTTTATGGCTCAGCAGGTTAAGAATCCAACTAGTATCCATGAGGATGCAGGCTGGATCCCTGGCCTCGCTCTGTGGGTTAAGGATCCAGCATTGTCATGAGCTGTGGTGTAGGTGCAGGCATGGCTTGGATCTGGCATTGCTGTGACTGTGGCATAGGCGGGCAGCTGCAGCTCTGATTCACCCACCCCGCCACCAGCCTGGAAACTTCCATTATACAGCAGGTGCAACCACAAAAAGAAAAAAAAAAATTAGTCCTCTGCCTGATAAAGCTGTTCTCCCCTCACCAAAGTTGAGCGTGCTTAAGGGCTTTCCTCTCTTCTCTTGACCCCACTGCTCGGGGAGAAGAGACAGGAAATAGTCATCTTTCTATGGCAGCCTTGAGCTGATGACAAAGTTTGCAGGGATTCTGACCTCACCCTGTCCTTAATCTTTTCCCACCACTGCTAACAGCCACTGCTGATGTGAAAATCCCCAAACTGGCTAATTCTCCCATTATATTTGTTAAAACAATATTTATCTTTCATAAATCTCTATTCCAGTTGATATAAGTTTGTGAAGCCTCTGGTTACGTATCATTAAGCTATTCTCAGTTGGAATGTGGCTGCTGAATTTCCATGTAAGCATTTTTTTTTCAAAAAAGAACTTTGGATTCTGCAGAGTAACCACACTTACAGCTGATATTCAAAGGCTTTGCTGTGTATTTTAAAGGCAGTTTAAAGATGCTACTGAAAAATTTCTGATGCAGTTGGTTGAATATAAGGTCATTTCAAAACAATGTGTAGAACAAATAGAACATGAGTAAATGCCATTAAGATTTTGGATTTTCCTCTGATGTTAATTAGTTTGTTCCAAAGACACAATCTCTTTGCTGTGAAGCGTCAATTAAAGAGTATGGTCTTGGCGGAGAAGAATTTCAGGTGACATTTACAACGGTTCATAAGATTATAAAAGGGAGCCTGATAAATGCATTTAGTTGTGTTTATTTACTCTTTTAAAGCTGGAATAACAGCATATATCACTGCCTGTTCTTATAAAATAAAAGAGCAGCACGCAGTCAAATTATAACTGATGAGCATTAAGCTGAAGGGCCCGATAGGATCAGAGAAGCCTAGGGGAGCAATTACTCAACGACTACTCTCAGATGAAGGCAAACGCATGTCATTTAAATGCTTCGTATCAATTTTTCCTATGGAGCCTGTGAGGAAGGAGGAGAGGAATCCCAGATAACCATAATCATTATCTAAAAAGTTCTCTTTGCCCAGAGAAAGTTTCTCTTTGAGCCCCCGGGCTGTGATGGCCCAGAATTACAGGTCTGATATGGGTTGGAGTGTTGAACGTAGACAGCCTGCAGAGTATCTGTTGGAACCCCAGTGCTGTACCACCAGCGGCCCCAGCACGAGAGTTCTGGATCCCTGGCTCAGAAGGGATAAGCTGAATGATGAAGAAATCAGTCAGGTTTACAGGGAAAGATGTGAAACGTGGAAATGATTGGCCAGAGGTTTAGCAGCAAGGATGCGAAGGGGAAAAGGAGAGAGGTTTTGCTTTCTCTTGACACAGGGCGCTGCTAAGAGAATGACAGTTCAGAAATCCTTGTAGCGAGACGCCCTTTTCTTGTGAAGCTCCTGACAAATCCTGTCTGCCCAGCAGCAGGGCTGCCTGGGAGGGTGGCCGGGCATGGACTGACCAGGAAAGAGAGTCTGCCAGCACAAGCCATTTCAGCCCCCATGTCCTGTCTGAGGACTGACAGGAAAACCGAGAAAAGGGCCCGGAGCAAAGATGGTCCAGAAGATGAGGCAGAACTGGCTGGTCCCAGACCACTGAATAGAGGCCAGGGTGACAGCATTCAAGGGAGAGGAACACAGGAAGAATCTCATTGTCCAGGATTCAGGAGGAGCCTGTGTCTCCTCTGCCCTTTAAGCCTCCAGCCTCTCTTCCCCCTTTGCCTGTTTACAGACTTAGACATAGCAGAAGAACAGCGACCACACCACATCCAGTTGTGTTCCCTGGAATTGTTAGAAGGCTGGTGAAATGGTCAAATCAGCACACCAAAGTGCCAGCGGTCTAGATGCCCTGAACAGTTGGCTTTTTCTCTGGAAACTCTCAGCCTCCTTCAGAAACTAGATGGGTTGTCTCACCATCAAATAACAAATGCCACTGAGAAAACAAAGGAAGGTATTTTAAAAAGTAATTCTACCCTAATCTTGGGGAAGCTTGGCATGGTTCAAGTTCTCTGAGAACTTATTTATGGAATTGGAATATCAGTAGTTCTTAGTTACCTCAAAGTATAGACACTTTGAAAACATGTACTTCTGAGATTCAAATTAGATGGGGAGGGACAGAATTGAATGAAGTGTGGCTCCCTTTTTAAAAAAAAGGAAGAATATCCATTTAAATTAATTTACAAAGGGGAAGTGTAACTCCCTGTGAAAATCATGTTGCTTTCCTAATGTTCTAGGTGTTCAAGCACATCCATCTAATCACTCTTTCATCAAACAAATAGTGGCAGACGTTTCATTCATTCCCTTTTCCTTCTGGTCCAGAGTCAGAGAAAAATCCACCTGTTTGAGGTAGCAGTTCCACTTCTGGGTATTTACCCAAAGGAAATGAAATCACTGTCTTGAAAAGATGTCTGTACTGCCATGTTCATTGCAGCATTATTTCCAACAGCCAAGACATGGAAATAGCCAGAGTGTCCATCATCAGATGACTAGAGAAAGGAAATGTGATATATTATAGGAATGTCACTCAGGCGCCAAGAAAAAAGAAATCCTGCCATTTGCTGGAACATGGATGGACCTCGAGGGCATTATTTTAAGTGAAATAAGTCAGACAGAGGAAAACTAGTGCTATATTTACCACTTATATATAAAGATAATGAACTAATAGATACAAAGAACAGATTGGTGGATGCCAATGACAGGAGGTGACGGGTGGAGAAAATGGGTGCAGGTAGTCAAAAGTCACAGACTTCCAGTTCTAAGATGAGTAAGTCCTGGGGTACAGCATGATGACTATAGCGAACAATATTGATTGTATATTTGGAAGTTCCTAGAAGAGGAGATCTTAAAACTTCTCATCACAAAAAAAATTTATAACCATGTGAGGGGATGGATGTTCATGAAAGCTACTGTGGTAATAATCATTTTCCAGTGTATACATATACAATATTATATGTAAGTTATATCTCAATATAACTGGGGGAATGTGAAAGAAATTTAAGTAAAATCAAGGTGTCAGCAGGCTGTGTTGTTTTCTGGAGGCTCTAGAGGAGAATTCATTTCCTTTCATCTTCCAGCTTCTAGAGGCTGCCCACATACCTTCCTGTCTTCAAAGCCAGCGATGGCAGCCCCAATCCTTCTCACGCTGCCATCTCTGATTTTCTGCAGCCAGGAAAATGTTCTCCACTTTTAAGGACTCAGGTGACTAGATTGGGCCCAACCTGGATCATACAGGCGAATCTCAGCCTATCAAGGTCCTGCACTTTAATCATATGGATAAAGCCCCTTTGCCACCCTAAGGTTCCTCATTCACAGGTTTTGAGGATCAAGACCCAGACGTCTTTTGGGGTCACTCTGCCACCACAGTGGTGGCTGCCATCTTGGACTATGAGGTGACCTTGAAGATGTCAACCATGCATGAGCAAACTGAATAAAAGGAAAATAGGAGCATGGGACGCTAACTCTGTGGAGCTTTTGTATCCACCCTGAATGGCCCATAAAGATTTCTTTCATATTAGAAAATATGTTTAAGCCACCTTGGGGGGCTTGAACTATGCAGATGCAAATAATACCTGCCCAAACCTAGAAAATTCTACAGACAATTGCACTTAGCATTTTCTTGGTTCAAAACACTGTGCCAGGCACTAGGACTGCATCCAGTTCCTGCCCTCATAAAATGTCCCATATCATAGGAAAGACAGACGTTAAGTGAGTAATAACAAGAAGACATAACCAGTGTTATGATAGTGACGGGAAAGGGCTCTGATTGCCTAGGACAGGGAACATCTGTCACCAGGACAGCTTCCTAAGGAGGGTGAGGATTATACACACTCAGCACAGAGCAGCGTTACAGTCCCCCCGCTGACCTCAAACATAAATGCTGCTGTGGACCTACCACCTGCGAGAAAAGCACTTGGACTTGCTAATTTTTTTAACTCCTTGAAATGAATTTTCCTCATTCCACTCAATTCCATCCCACACTCTTTTTCCAGACTCTCTTCTGGCCAGCATGTAGTGAAGAGAGATCTCTGTGGGGTTATATGCGTTAGAGCCAAGGTCACTACCCTTGGAAGATGGGTCCTATAAGGACATACTCTAAGCAAGGGAGCTTTCAAGTTCTCCATCATGACTCCCAGTGGCCTGGAAATATCTGTTTAGGCAGAGCTGGGAGAAAAATCCCAGAGTGCTGGGGGTCCTTTTGCATTAATTTTCCTGAGCGTAAGTAGGCAAATGTGCTCCTCAAATATAAGCCTGTGTCATTGCCCAATTGCACTGTTTAGCTTAGGGCCAGCAACTGATTCAAAAAGTATTTCAAGGGAGGGAAGATAAGCTTCCTGCAAAGTCCTCTGTGTGCTGCTGAATGAGAAATGGCACTGGGTTAAGAAGTCTTTTCAGGAGTTCCCGTCGTGGGTCAGTGGTTAAGAAATCCGACTAGGAACCGTGAGGTTGCAGATTTGATCCCTGGCCTCGCTCAGTGGGTTAAGGATCCAGCCTTGCTGTGAGCTGTGGTGTAGGTCACAGACGAAGCTCAGATCCTGCATTGCTGTGGCTCTGGCATAGGCCGGAGACCACAGTTCCAATTAGACCCTAGCCTGGAAACCTCCATGTGCCGCGGGTGCGGCCCTAGAAAAGACCAAAAAAAAAAGTCCTTTCAAAACAAGCACTCTATCTCCACACTTCTTTTAGCAACAAAAATTCAATGTGGTTGCACTGTCTGGAGAGTTGATTTGACCCTATTTCCGGAATAAAGTGCCGTGATTTGATGACATCATTTCCACAGGAACCATCTATGTTTTAGCTTCTACATAGAATTCATCATTCTGTGCTTGTCCTTAATTAGAGAATTAATAGAAAAAGCACTTCCTCTGTGTATTAAGTATCAGGGGGCGTTAAGGCTAGTGTGGGGGTGAGTGTGAGAAGATATTCTGCCTAGGTTAGGGCAGTAGAGAATCACAGAAGCCCTGATTGGATGAGTCGTGCTCAGCCTTAACTAAGATCCTGAAACAATGAATGTGGTTGTTATTTCCTGTGTACAATTACTCTTATATGCTGAGAACATGGTATGGATTTTGCTTTAGCATAAGAAACAGGCAGGCTACTGGTCCCTGAAATCAATGACAATCAGAAGAGCCTAGACATTGGGTGATTTGATGAATAATTTAAGACTGATTTGTTAACCCTGCAGGAGTGAAGTTAGCCGTGCAGGGAGACACATTGTCAATTGCCAGCAATTTACTATGTTTTTGAAAACCACAGGCAGCAATTTACAGAAAAGATTAGGCCAGTTACTGTACATGGGTGACACTCTCTTGATTTAAGATGTCAATCTGGAAAGCCGTTCACTGACAACTGGAGTTTGGAATGAGGTTATAAAGTTTATGAAGAACTGCTTTTACCTGAGGATGTCTCTCCTTCTGCTCTGGGAGACCCGTGAATCACACCCTCTGCCGGGATTCAACATGCATATGCAAATGAGCACTGTCGGAGAGGGTGGTGCACCTGCTCCAGGAACCCTTAAGCACCTCTGCGTCGCTCGCTGCTCTAATGCTCTTGTCCATGGGAAAGCACGTGATGGGCTTTGTTTCCTGGAGAAGAAATCTTTGTCCATAGATTTAGTCCTCTGCTCTCTAGCTAGGGAATAAACTTTCATCCTATGTCTGGTTTACTTTGCCTTCCTCATAAGAAGCTGATTAAAGGAAAATCCCATTTTTATGAGTGTAATTTCTTTCCACTTCTTTGCCTTATGGGGATTAAGTCAGTAACAATAATTTCTTCATATTTGAATTTGTTTTAAAAAAAAATGAAATGAAGATAGCCTTAGCCCCTAGTGGAATTTATTGCCCTTGGGCGTCTGAAGAATGACCTCTATCGGAAGAATATGCGTTAAATATAGCATCTCATAATTTAAATATGATAAAGTATAACCTATAATTGATCTTTTTTGGAACTCTACCAAAAAATGGACGTTGGATATATTTTGAAATTTATTCTTGAAGTTTACATTATCAACTTCTCCAAGGATTCCTAGCAAGCTTAAATATTGCAAATCAGAGTTGTAATTGTAATTCCTCTTCTGAAATCATAGATGCAAATAGCAACTATATTTTTTAATGAGTCTACTTTTCTGGATGAGAAACAAGTCACAAGTTCCTGTGTGTACCATTGTCAGTGGTAAATCAGTCTGAAAACTAACACAGATACCTTCTGCTTTCCACTTGTTCTCTCTCTGCCCCTTTGACTGAGTCCGTAAATTCCTTTACACATTGACGGCAGCTCTTCTGTTTTCTTTAATCATTTTCCCACATATTGTTTCCAAAAGGAGAAAACAAGATGACCATGTGATAAATTAATCTTTATCTTCTATGTCAAATATTAAAAGCAAAATATAGAATACTAGAAATTTATCATAAAAGGCAAGAATCAAACTGTTTAATAGCTAGACATTAGTATTAGGCTACAGCTCTGCCTTTCCCCAGAGGTTATTTTTAAATGTTAAAAAAAAATCAATAAAATTAAAAGTCCATATGAATGGACTACTTTTAAAATACGACCTTAAAGACAGACAGGACTCTTCAGTGGTTCAGCCGACTTACTGTCTTGCCATCTAAGGCAGTAGAAAAACACTCGACAAAATGCCTAAGTTTTTAATTACTTACACAATCCTGGCTTTGGTGACTCTGAACAATTAAATCATACAATTTCATTGTTCGTTCTTTGTCTATAGCATTGTTTTTGGCCACACACATGGCATGCAGAAGTTCCAGCCCAAAGATCGAATCTGCGCTATAGCTGTGACCCAAGCCACAGCAGTGACAACACTGGATCCTTAACCTGCTGAGCCACCAGCAAACTCCCTGCACATAGCATTTTTAATGTAAATATATATATATATATATATATATATTTACACACACACACGTACTTTCAGTAGGGAAAAATGTTGACTTATTTAAAGACAGCTGTGTTATAGACAATACAATCAAGGTTTTTATCTGTTTGACTAAAGAATACATTGGGGTATAATAATGGTGGCAGCTAATAGAATGCCTTGACTGTGAGAGGCTTTCACCATTGTTGAAAACATCAGGAAATGAATTTCCAGGGTCTCAATATTGATAGGTTTACCCACTAAGGCCCCTTGCTGCTTGGATGGTACTATAATGATTTTGACTTGATCTATTTCTTTACCTTAAGAAACTCTCTACTTTGTTTTTCACTAAATCATCCAAAGCCTCATGTACTTTATTACGAGAACCAAACAGAGAGGTGGTTTATTATTACTTTGCATTTATATTGTGTTTTCCTTCAAGTAGCTCAAGGGGCTTTACAAAACATGACAGCAGTCATCAAAACACTTTGTCAGGCATGTAAGGCGAGAAATAATGCTGGTAAAAATGTGCCAGAGGCATAATGCTTACTGGAGAATGTTCATTTTCTACATATTTTCCAAGAGAGAAACTTTTTGTAAATTTTCTTTTTTTAAAAAAAAAAAAGCTCCAACTTTCTTAAATATTTTCTTTTCTTGGCTTTGGAATTAGACACTTTCATGCAGCAAATTCATTGAGCACCTTCTCTGTGCCAGGTATTATTGTAGGCACTGAGAATATAACTGGGAGATGAAAAGAAATCGCTCTCATAGAGCTTTCATTGTAGCAGAAGAGACATAATATATAAACAAATAAATACATGATGGAATATTGTGTTATGTGCTCTCAAGAGAAAACTAAAGGCAGGATAAGGGGATAAAGGATGATTTCATGGGAATATGGGGTGAAGAGGCCCAAGTGGCCGACAGGAGCAAGCCATGCAAAGATATGGGGGATGCCAGATCCCCAAGACAGAAGGATGCTCGGTTGCATAGGAAACAGGAGAGATGCTGTTGTGTCCCTAACATGCCATGAGTCTGGAGAGCTGGGTAGGGTAAGATCCTGTAGGAACCTCATCGGCTGTGGGAAGGATTTGGATTGAGCCTGAATGTAATGGGAACCCATTACTTCCATAGAAGTTTGAGCACAGGAGAGTGGCAGGATCAAAAATTGGTGTGTCTCTCATATAGGAAACAAGAATAGAAGCAAGAGGCCCCATAGAGATATGATGGTGGTGGCCCAGGTGAGAAATAAAGGTGGCTTGGATGAGGGTGGCAGCAGTGGCAGAGGGGAGGGTAATCAGAATTGATTTACAGTTGGAAATCAGAACTGACAGAATATGCTAAATGATCGGAGGAGAGGTGGTGTATGGAAGAGCTTTAAATTCTATCTCGGCCATGTGTGATTCTATCTGGAGCTGTAGTTCTCTCACCTATAAGGGAGCAACAGTATGGTCATCTCTAGGTATCCACAGGGCACTGGTTTCAGGATCCCCACAAATCCACAGATGTTCAAGTCTCATGTATAAAATGGCATAGTATTTGCATATAACGCTGACACATCATCCTGTGTACTTTAAACCATCTCTAGATTACTTATAATACCCAATAGAATATAAATGCTAAGTAAATAGTCATTGACTACATGGGAAGTTCAAATTTGCTTTTTGGAACTTTCTTGAATTTTTTCTTCAAATACTTTGACCCTCAGTTGTCTGAATCAGCACATGCTGAACCTGTGAACACAGGGGCCCAGCCGTAATTAGTGAAAAGTCGGAGGCCTCCTGCGGCACAGAACACCCTTTCTGTGCTTTGAAATGTCTGCTCCCTCCGTCTTCCCAACTAGCCCCTTTCTTTCTTGCTTTCTATTCTCTTTAACTTCCTTCTCTTCCCCTTTTGTTCCTGTTTCTCCGCAGTTGTACTCTATTGTCCTTGCCCCCCAAATGACTTATTTAAGGATACCAAGACTTGGCCAACTGGTCTACCTTTGAACACATGAGGGATCTCTTCAAGGGAAGAGTCCTGAGCCTCACTTTCTTAGTTCTGTGGTAAATCCATTCTGCATTTTTAGCCTCTAATCAAAGCCCTTGACTCAATTGTTGATGTACTTCTGATGTATACATCTGAAACTACAATGGAAAAAGAAAAAAAAAGAAAGAAATCTGTGTCTATGTCTCAAACATAGAAGGCTTTCATAATGAGAGCAAAAAAAGGAAAGGGTTTTGAGACAGAGTCAGAAAGTACCTTTCTCTACCAATTTGTATGTGTTTACCATGAAAATTCTAATTTCAGTGAGAATCAATTGTTTAAATCCACATTGTGATTTTTTGAGACATTCTGTGTGATTCAATTCTGACACTAGTCAATTTTCTAATCCTCAAACACCAACGGGGTGTCCAACTATTTGATACAGTTCTGACACTGACTACCCAGAGTTAACTCAGACTCCACTGGTTAAGGGCTCAGTGCCACAAAGACTGACCCCTTTCACACACCAGCTGCAAAGGGGATCCCTGGGCTACTTGAACTTCTGCTAAAACAACCACAAATGCAGAGGTTCCTATAGTCCCCCACTGGAATTCATGAAGATGCTTTACTTATGAGTATTGACTTATTATATAGGATACAGCTCAGGAACAGGCAAATAGAAGAGATGAATTTGGCCAATATGGATGGAGCTTCTGCACCCTGTCCAGCTGTGCCCTCCTCCCAGCATCTCCAAGTGTGGCTGTGGTCATCAACCCAGAAGCTACTGGAAACGGGTTGTTCAAGAGTTTTTATGGAAGCTTCATTATGTAGGCACAGTTGATTAAATCACTGGCCATTGGTGAGCGAACTCAATTTTCAGCCCCTCTCTCCTACCCAGAGGCAGTGGGGCTGAAAGTTCCACCCTCCAACCACGTGGTTGCTTTATCTGGCAACCAGGCCTCCCTGAAGCTGTCTAGGCTCTAGTCCCTAAGAGTCACCTCATTAACATAAACTCAGGTAGGGTTAAAGGGAGTGCCTTGTGAATAGCAAAATATACACCTATCTCAGGAAATCCCAAGGGTTTTTTTTTTTATTTTTTAATGATTTTTATTTTTTCCATTATAATTGGTTTACAGTGTTCTGTCATTTTCTACTCTACAGCAAAGTGACCCAGTCATACACATATATATATTCTTTTTCTCACATTATCCTCCGTCATGTTCCATCACACGTGACTAGATATAATTCCCTGTACTATACAGCAGGATCTCATTGCTTATCCACTCCAAATGCAATAGTTTACATCTATTAACCCCAGACTCCAAATCCATCCCACTCCCTCTCCTGCCAGCCATAGCTCCCAGTCCATCTCTCTCCCTCCCCCTTGGCAACCACAAGTCTGTTTTCCAAATCCATGAGTTTCTGTTTTGTGGAAAGGTTCATTTGTGCCATATATTAGATTCCAGATGTAAGTGATATCACATGGTGTTTGGGTTTCTCTTTCTGACTTACTTAGTATGAGAATCTCTAGTTCCATCCATATTGCTGCAAATGGCATTATTTTGTTCTTTTTATGGCTGAGTAGTATTCCATTGTGTATATATACCACATCTTCTTAATCCACTCATCTGTGGATGGACATTTAGGTTATTTCCATGTCTTAGCTGTTGTGAATACTGCTGCAATGACAATATGGGTGCATGTATCTTTCTCAAGGAAAGTTTTATCTGGATATATATGCCCAAGAGTGGGATAGCTGGGTCATATGGTAATTCTATATTTAGTTTTCTGTGGTACCTCCATACTGTTTTCCATAGTGGTTGTACCAATTTACATTCCCACCAACAGTGTAGGAGGGTACCCCTTTCTCCACACCTTCTCTAGCATTTGTTTTGTTATTTGTTGACTTGTTAATGATGGCCAATCTGACAAGTGTGAGGTGGTACTCATAGTAGTTTTGATTTGCATTTCTCTAATAATCAGTGATGTTGAGCATTTTTTCATGTGCTTGTTGTCTATATATATATATCTTCTTCAGAGAAATGTCTATTCATGCCTTTTGCCTATTTTTCCATTGGATCATTGGCTTTTTTGTTGTTGAGTTGTATAAGTTGTTTGCATATTTTAGAGATTAAGCCCTTGTTGGTTGCATCGTTAGAAACTATTTTCTCCCATTCCTTGGATTGTCCTTTTTTTTTTTTTCAAGGTTTCCTTTGCTATGCAAAAGTTTGTCAGTTTGATTAGGTCCCACTGGTTTATTTTTGCTTTTATTTCTGTTGCCTTGGGAGACTGACCTAAGAAAACATTTGTATGGTTGATGTCAGAGAACATTTGTATGGTTTTAGAAGCTCTATCTCCGTAAGGGATAAACAGAACATCTATATGTATGTATTTTTCATTATACCACACTAATCATGACCTCTTTAATTACCCTCCCATTGAGAAAAGAACTTTTGGAAGGAGCCTGACATTAGATGTTAGGGTTCATCCAGAATGAGTGCAGAGGCTGCTGAGCAGGTAGAAAGAAACAGAAGTCTGCTGGGTACCAGGCAAGTTCATAGAAGGAGCTCATTTCACCCTGACATCAATCTCCCAAAGAAAGTGGCCTTTCTCCCTACACAGATAAGAAAATAGAAGGTTTAGAAAAAGCAAGTAATTTTCTCCTGCTCAGACAACTGATGTCTGGCCTGGGTAGTGTTTAGTCTTAGTCTCCAAGACTAAGATCATATCCATTATTGACAGTTGCCTCTGGTATACAGAAGGATCACAAAATGGGAGGGAAAAAAAAGAAAGAAAAACTGGAGCAAACATATTACTATATTCATACCTTCCTCCCCCTAAGTGTCCTCTTATCTAAGCCCAAGACCTGGGAAACTTATGATAAACAAAATTCTGCCCAAGTAGCTAACATCAGGCTACTTAAGTGGGAAGACTTAGTGTAGGAATCTTGTGCTTTCAACCATCAAAGGCTGCAACTCAACATTTGTATTTTCAGATTGCAGAAAAGCTTTGGCCTTGAATTATCTGAAAAAGTATACTCTCACAGCTTGGTACATAGGATCTGAAATGTGGGCAGCCTCCCCGCTTACTGCTTCATTGTTATTTTCATCATAACATCTGCAGTGCAACCTTGCAGTTCACAGCGGCTCCAACCATGGTGCCCTGTTTAGTTTTGCCCTGGGCCCTTCATCCCCTCCTACAGATGAGGAAATCGTGTCTCTGAGAAGTTAAATCTCTGATGAACACACACTAAATAAGTGGCTAAAGGGAGAGTCAGTCCGAGAACATCAGACCCATGTCCAAGGATGTTGTCAGTGATGTGATACAAGTTTGGGTTTGGAAGCATCTCAGTGACTTAACCAGGATCCAGCAGCTACTGAAGCAATGAAACCAGCTGGGAATGAGGCAAGGCAGGTGTACCTTAAAGCTGAGCGGTTCAAAGCCACTGTCCCATCCAGCTCTGATGGAAAACTGGTGTAATGGCAGCGATCACCTCCCTTGCAGTGGACAATTGCTTGTGTGTTTTTTTTTAATTTTTCCACTTATTTATTTATTCAGCATCACTTTCCCTTCATTAGGAAAAAAAAAAGCAATAAAATAGATATTCTGTATTTTTTCCTACAGCGGTTGCTGTCAAGTTAATAAGCATTCTGATTTGGTGCTCATATTGTTTGTTAGACCTCAGGCTCCAACTTGGAGAAGCCCTGTATTGACTTAAGCAGTAGAATGTAACCAGTGCTCTCCTGTGACGATGCTGCTGTGGTGGACAGATGTTGCAGTGCCCTCAGATAGAAGCAAGTATTGATTTACCTTAGCTGAATTCCACTTGGCCACTCCTGAACTGAGTCACTTATGTTATGAAGGGAAATAGAAACATTTAAGCCTGGAACAGCCAATGTGTGTGGGCCAGACGTACTAAAAGAACATGCCAGTGTTTTTAGAGGTCTTTCTACCTGTTGAACGATTGGTGAAATTGTTACTGAATCAGGTCTGGCTGCTCTCCACTTTAGAAAATCAGTACTTGCAAAAGCTGGTAGAAAGGAAATTTGCTTTTGATCAGAACGCTGCCAGTCTGGGGAGATAGGGTACCCGGTGTCCCCCAGAAAACACCTCCAAAGATTCTGCTCAGCCGTGAAAGTTTTAAAGAAAAGAAGGGAAGCGACCTCAGTGAATCACTGAGATGGGGACTCAGAGTCGTCGCTGTCCACCCCCTGCATGCAGATTTGTGTGCGGTCTTCTCGATTCTTTATGATTTTTCTCTAGATGCTGTCTTTCTTTTTAAATTTCATTTTCATTAGAATATAGTTGACTTACGGTGTTGTATCAATTTCTGCTGTATAGCATAGTGACCCAGTCATACACATATATTCATTCTTTTTCTCCTTCTATGTTCCACCACGTTCACACGGTTTGTTTATGAGATGACCGAAGGGGAAGCTGGAGAAGAGATCTGGGCCTCTGTTAATTACTTATTCTTCATTTCTACTTCTTTGATCTATGGAGAGAACCAACAGATTAGGCAAGGTGTTATGTGATCCAAAGATTTGAAAGGTGTGCTAGGGCGGGTTTAAGGTTAATGGCAAGACAAAAGGGTGCCTCCTGCAGAGAGCGCTTTCCTGCCAAAAGCTGCTTGTTAGGATGTGCAAAAAAACCACAGTGAACAATATCTTTAAGAAAGAAAGTGAACTCACCAAGGACTCACACTGAAAGGAAGAGCTGCAGGGTTGCATTATATATAAACGGACACTAGCATGGCTTTCTCAACAAGTTAAGGACTGCCAGGAGTCACTTGAACTATGTTATATATATATATATTTTTTATTTTTTTTTATTGTTATTTCCCCAATACAATTTTTTTTCTACTGAACAGCGTGGTGACCCAATTACACATACATGCATTCTTTTTTCTCCCAGTATCATGCTCCGTCATAAGTATGTTATATTTGATTTTCACCTTCTATGATTACTCGAGACCCAATCTCACAGAAGAAACAAAGACCTCTTGCCTCTAAGTCTTGATTCTTCAAAACCTGCTTGCCACCACTTATGCCACAGCTCACGCAAGCAGAAAGGTAGTGAGGGAGTAATGCCAATTTTTTTGAAACAGAAATAAAGTTTTATTCATCCCCATCCATCTCCAGCCTCCTACCACTTTCTTGATGTATCAGAACCTTTTCTCAGCCAAGGAAGATATTAGTGATCTTATTAACATATTAAACAGTGGCATCGGAAAGGCTGACATTTCCCAAAGCCTTTGGTCAATGATTAAAGTAAGGAAAGTTGCCAGTTATTCAGGTCAAGCCTATAAAGGCCTCAAATTCACTCACTGCCTGAAAGGTCAGGTAAATTAAAGGATAATATAGGGCTGGCCTGGAACTGTCTGCATGTGGTGGTCCTGAGTGCTCTTCAAAGTGGCTGAAACTAAGAGGCCTGGCATTAATTCTAGCCAGCTTCCTGGTATTGATTAAGACGTAATTGCAAGTGCTCATTTGTGGGCAAATTAAGAGATAAGTCCTTTCCAGAAGGTCATTTACATGTCTTCTGTTTAATTAATATTACTGACTTGAAGATTTGCAGCTAAATTAGCCCATTAATTATAAAAGTCATCAGTTTGGAGAGTAGGAAAGGGTAATTTTTTTAATATCAGATCCAGGTTTTCAGTAAGTTGCCATTTCCTCTGACACCCTGCTGAAAAAGATTTGAAGTTTTGAAGTACGTATTGAATGGGTTGGTCATGGCTTCAGCTATTTTGTTTTGTTGTTGCAGATTATAAATGTAATATATAAACATTTTTTTAAAACCTGGGAAATGGGGAGTTCCCGTCGTGGCACAACAGAAACGAATCCCACTAGGAACCAGGTGGTTGCGGGTTCGATCCCTGGCCTTGTGCAGTGGGTTAAGGATCCAGCCTTAACCTGTGAGTTGTGGTGTAGGTCACAGATGTGTCTCAGATCCTTCATTGTGGTGGCTGTGGTGTAGGCCGGCAGCTCTGATTAGACCCCTAGCCTGGGAACCTCCCTATGCCCTAAAAAGACAAAAGGCAAAAAACAAAAAAAATTAAAATAAAAACCTGGAAAATGTATTGATTCATAATGAAGAAAAGAATCTATCTCCCCCCCCCGCCACTCACTGTATTTCAATATCTGCATTTATATAGATTTCGTGTAATGGGTATGCGTATATACATAGTATTTGTGTAGCTCAGCACATATATAGATATACTCACTAAATTTGTCATTATTTAAAATATATTTTCTTATTTTGCTTTTTCACATAATAGGAGCATTTTTCTATGTAATACATATCCTTTGAAAACTATGTTTTGTTACATTTTTATTTTAAGACAGTTGTAGTTTCAATGGGATTGTAAGAAATAATGCAGAGAGAGCCTGTATAGCCTTTGCCCATCACCTCCAACGGTAACATCTTGCAAAACCATTGCACAGTGTCACAAGCAAGATGTTCACATTTGTGTCCTCAAGAGATAGAATATTTCCATCGCCACAGGACCCTCATGATATCCTTTTATAGACACACCTATTTTCCTCCCATGGTTCATGTCTGGAAACCCCTTAACTGTGCTCCATATCTATAGTTTTATTTCAAGAATGTTGTAGAAATGGAATCATACAGTGTGTAAGCCTTAGAGATTGGCTCTTCTCATCCAGCATAATTCTCTGGATAGTCATCCAAGTTGTTACATGTTTCAAGATTTGATTTTTTGTATTGCTGAGTATTTATTCCATGATACAGATATGCCACCTTAACCATTCACACAGCGAAGGACATCTGTGTTGTTTCCAACTCTTGGCTATCATGAGTGAAGCTGCCATGAACTTTTATGTACAGATTTTGTGTGAATGTAAGTGTTCATTTTTTTCTAGGATGGATGTCCAGGTATGTCATTGCTGGATCATTTGGTAGTTGCATATTCAGTTTCATGGAAAACTGCCAAACTGCTTTCTAGCATGACTGTACCATTTTACTGCCCAGCATCAGGGTATGAATGGTCTAGTTTTTCTGTGTATTCACCAGCATTTGGTGTTGTCAGTGTTACTTATTTTTGCCATTCTGATAAATGTATAGTGATATTTCATTATGGTTTTAATTTGCATTTCCTTAATAGCTAATGATGCTGAATATGTTTTCATGTGTTTATTTGCCATCGGTGAAATATCTCTCCATGTCTTTTGCCCATTTTCTCATTAGATTTATTGGATGTTTTTAATGTTAAGCTTTGAGATTTCTTCATATGTTCTAGATACAAGTCCTTTGTCAAATATGTGGCTTGCAGATTTTTTTCTCCCATCTGTAGCTTTTCTTGTTATCCTCTTCACAGATTCTGTAACAGAGCAAATATTTTTAGTTTTAATGCAAGTCAACTTATCAGTATTTTTTTGGTGTCAAGTCTGAGAACTCTTTGCTAGCCCTAGATCCTGAAGATTGCCATCTTTTACAAATGTTTCACCGTTAACATGTTTTGTATTTAAGTCAGTGACCTATTTTGAGTTCATTAATTTAACTGTAATTTTATTCCTTGTGTAAGATTGAATTACTACAGTGAGAAAAAAATTTTTTTCAGTGTTAAATCTAGACATTCATTAATGAATTGAGACTAGGAGAAAAAAAGGCATAATTAGGTATTAACTGGGGATAAACTACAGTCCACTTTAACCAGTTGAGACAAGGGATCTCAACTAACGCCTCTTCCCAGCAGTCTGCTTTTAGCAGTTTTTCAAAGGTCTAGTCCGAAATGCACAATCATCTTAAACTTCTCCTTTTATTCCTACTGCTAGACTATGAAGTCTTTACTCTGCTAAACCCACCTATCTTCCTCTTTTTTCTTTCCATGTGTTCTTTCTCTTTCTGTTTATAAAGGATATCAACCTATGAAAATTGTTAAGGCACTACAGAATTTAAAGACTCTTTCATTCAATAAAAAAAAAATTTTAATTAAAAGCTGGGGAAAAAAGAAGAAAAAAAAGAGCATCAACCTAGTGCCAATATTGCCAACTGCATTCAAATATTATCCAATAACCTAAAATCAGGAAATGTTTCCCTAGAAATAAAATATATGTATATAACCACTGTGGCGTTTTCCTTCCTAAGGAAATATAAAGAAGTCTTAGTGAAAACAGTATGCATGTGTTTGTTTACAATCCAGACAGATCTAACATAGAGATCTCCACTTGGAGGCAGATAGTAATCTCTAAGAAGGCCATTTAGGTGAGCAGACTCTGAACCAGGATCAAAAGGCTCCAGAGAAGACAGAAGATGTCAGAGAGAACACAATCTTAGAGATGAGAAATGGGGGAGGTGTTCCTGCTGTGACGCAGTGGGTTAAGAGTCCAACTGCTGCAGCTCTAGTTCCTGCGGAGGCATGGGTTCAATCCCTGGCCTGGCACAGCGGGTGAAGGATCTGGCACGTTGCTGCAGCTGTGGCATAGGTCGAATCTGCAACTCCAATTTGATCCCTGGCCCAGGAACTTCCATATGCTATGGGTACAGCCATTAAAAAAGGGGGGGGGGATTCACAGATCTAAGGTCACATAATTTATTATAACACACTTATTTTACCTCTCTCCCCTTATTAACCTAGTAATTGTATTTATTAATATGCTTTGTGACTAGTGGTCTCAGAGTCAATACTTATTTTTTTAAGCAGAAAATTTACAACAGAATGATGAAAATCTAGGAAACTTTTATTGGCTGTAAGCTATGCAAAGGGCCCAAAGACTGCAGAAGAGAGAAAAAGAAAAAGGAAAATAAAAGGGGGGGGTCCCCTTTGGAGACAGAGATACGGAAAGGAAGAGAAAGTCCATTATCTGAGACCATTATCTTTAGAGAAGAAAAATATCCATATTTCTCTCTGGATAATAGCAAAGGGATGTTCCTTAAAACCACCAGCAATGAGGTCACAAGGAGCCCCTTTTGTCATAGGCCTGGCAGGTGACAGGACGTTCTTGTTTTCCTACAAGATCAATGATGCCAGAAAAAAAATTCACATCCCTTTAAATTTATTTGGACAATCAACATACACCAAATGAGAAGGTACTCATTTGAGTAACAATAGTCATAATAAAAATGTTATGGAGTAGAAATGGTTGATGGTAGGTTTTTCAATAACATAATGAGTAGGTGCTTCTAGGTAATGTAATGGAAGCTCAAATGGATATTATGATTAGAAAAAATGTTATGCATTTGTACAGACGTTGTTTAAGTACCTAAAGGTGTTCATCAATAGAGCCATTTATAAAGCCCATAGCTGTGTCTTTTATGTTTATATGATTTCTTGTACCTTCATTGCTGTGTGATTGGCCAGCAGAGCATATTTTTATATTAAAATAACAGCAGTAAGCATGGTCTGAACAAGCGATATATTGCATCACTTTAATGTGATATTTCAGTGCATAATATTCTTAGACTTATTCTTCCATCCACCCATTTGTTCATCAGTACCTGTGGCACGCTGGACATTGTGCCAGAGATATAAAGCTGGGCTCAAGGTCTAGAAGTAGTAGATTGTTCTAACAAAAACTTCAATTAATTAGTTCCCCCTGGTTCTTGGCATGCACCATCTTGTTCAGTTTTCATGGGAGTCCCACGGGCTAGACACCATGATGCACATTTAAGATCAAGAAGCTAGAGTTTGCTCAAGGTCATACGGCCAAGAAGTGATGACACCTGGACTCCCACTCAGATTTTCTGATTCAATGTGAACTAGGCACTGTGCTACAGTGAGTTATGTCAAACCAATCCTTGTATTTCTGCTCCATTGGAGTCCTGTCCCCACCACTTAGCGACTCTGTGAGTCAGGTGGATGGCTTCACATCTGACTCCAGTTTCCTCATCTGAAAATGGGGACGCTACAGGTCCTGTGTCATCAGGTTGTGATCAGTTTGACCATGAATTGAGATGGGCTTCTAAGAAAAGATGACATATGACAAGGGAGCGGAAGGGTGAGACAGAATTGGAAAATGCCATATCCGCCTGCCCTTCTTATGAATCCCTTTTGTGCCGTGACCACTATTTTATCACTCTTCTCACTATGAATCCACTCAGGAAAGTCATCAGGCAAAGACAAATCACAGCTATTGGACAATTTTTTACATAACTGTCAAAAATTGTCACAAACATTTTACATGTGTCAGTTCAACATTATCCAGACAGATCCCTGTGATAAGGAAACTGAGGCACTGAGAGTTTAAATATTTTGCACCAGGACCAGAGCTCATGAGTCCTATACTTGTGTGTGTTTAATTGGAGGAAAAGGTGTTCTGTCAATTTCTGCTGTACAGCAAAGTGACCCAGCCATGCATACTTACATACATATATATGTGTGTGTGTATGCACACATACACATTCTTTTTCTCATATTATCTTCCATCATGTTCTAGCCCCCCCCCCAAAAAATCATATTCTAGCCCAAGAGATTGGATATAAGTTCTCTGTGTGATAGAGCAGGACCTCATTGCTTATCCATTCTAAATGTAATAGTTTGCATCCACTAATCCTAAACTCCCAGTCTATCCCACTCCCTACCCGCTCCCCCTTGGCAACCACAAGTCTGCTCTCCCTGTCTGAAATTTGTTTCTGTTCTGTAGATAGGTTCATTTGTGCCATATTTTAGGATCCACATATAAATGCTATCATATGGTATTTGTCTTTCTCTTTCTGACTTACTTCACTTAGTATGAGAATCTCTAATTGCATTCATGTTGCTGCAAATGGCATTATTTTGTTCTTGTTTGTGGCTGAGTAGTATTCCATTGTGTATATATACTGCATCTTCTTAATCTTAATGGACATTTAGATTATTTCCATATCTTGTGCATATTGTGGTTATTATGGCTAGTGCTGCAAAGAACATAGGGGTGCATGTATCTTCTTCAGTGAACATTTTGTCCAGATATATGTCCAGGAGTGGGATTACTGGGTCATGTGGTAGTTCTGCATTTAGTTTTCTGAGGAACCTCCATACTGTTTTCTATAGTGATTGTACCAATTTAAATTCTGGGGGAAATCTAATTTTCTAGCTCTCTAGCTCTTAAGACACTTCTGCACCAGCAGGAGTTTCTTGCTTTCCCACACAGTCAGTAGAGGGAGCACCCAGTGATTCTCTTAGGGCAGGCCCTCAAAACCACTCAACTTCCATTGATTTCTATGGAGAAAAGCCTCGATTAGATGGGAATGCAGAAATGGATTTCTTCATTCCTGATATAAATTCATATTTTATGCCAGGCTCAATAATTCCCACACATGGAGAGGTTGAATTCAGATCAATGAAGATTACCGAGATTGTTCTTATTGAGCAAACACATCAAGAGGACTTTGGGGCACAGTCTCTGAGGAAGCATTAAAAGCACATGATCATGGTAGACTGTCATGTGTCCTGTCTGGACGTAGCTGCTGGTACTCACCATCGTCATCAACCTCCATGTGATTCCCCAGGGAGGAGAAGGGAGATCCGTGGGAGGCAGTGAGTGGGGCATCAGGTCTAAAGACAAGGGCTCCCAGGACACACTCCTGAGGTTTCTGTCCACCTGTGGGCTCTCTGGCAAATGACCTCACCGTGCCTTGGAGCTCTCATCTGTACAGTGCACATGAGGACAGCATGTTCCTCGTAGGGTGGACTAAAAGTTAAATGACCCAGTGTCTGGAAAGTGCTGAAAGTGGTACCACCACACATGAAATGAAACAACAGTGTACTCTGGCTGAAAGCATCTTTCCATATGTACTCCTTTCAGACCATAAGTCATCTACTCCTAATATTGCCAAATGTAACAGCTAACTCGTTCAACCTGTCAGTGAAATACCTAGGAAGAGTTAGCAAGTTTTTGAAGGTTTGCCAAATCGCTCACTGAGTGGTTTGGCTATGCCCTAGCTCAAAGAAAGAAGGCGCTGGTGGCTGAAACCAGGAAAGAGCTAAGAAAGGCTATCCTCCCTAAAAAAAAAAAAAATTCCCATGCCCTGAGCAGCTGTGAGAGATAACAGACGGGGCGTGCAGTCACAAATGAGAAGTTCTGCCCAGTTCAAGTGGTGGCCTTTCCATTTAGGAGCAGAGTGACTCTGTGCCGATTGCTCTCTGTAAAATTGAGTTGCTTTATTTGAGAAATGTGGATAACAGCACCTCACCGAGTTGAATATGCTCCAGGTGTATTTGGAAGCATCAGAGCCCTGTGCAAATGCTAGCTGTTATCACTACACTGATTCAGTGGTTAAAACGCCTGTGCTCTTGGAGGGTTGGGTTGGTCCAGCAGTTACCGGTAGGCTGCTATGAACTCCTTCAAGAGGCCATCAGGCTGCCTTTCGTCTTAACCGTGGCTGGGGCCAGGGATGTCGGATGCTGGGGATCTTTCACTGTGCTGTGGAAAAGGTGATGGGAAGAGTGCATTTCCAGAAGTATGGAGTCCTTGGAAGCTGGGATGGGAAGGGGTCCAGAGCAGAAGGTAGTAGAATTCTGCTAGTTTCATGTGCTTTGAAGTGAAGCTATTGTAGGACTTGATATAACAGCTCCTCAAGACGGTGGCATGAATGTGACAGGGGACCTTCTAACAGCTTGCCTTTTCACAACGCTTTCCAAGTTTAAAAAGCTCCTTGTATCATGAAGAAGTCACAACTCTGGTAAAAATCAAGGGTAGGAAAGGGCTTGTCATCTTTGGGATGCTGATTCTTTTTGGGCACTGGAAGGAAAGACCCACTTTGTAGGAGGCAGCAGCACCCAGAGAACAGAAAGTGACTCTGGAGTCAGAGAGGTCTTTCCAGTTTCTGCCCTGAGAGGCCACAAACACCTTGTCAAGCTCCTGAGTCCCGCAGAGACACGGTTTCCTCATCCTTAAGAGTAAAACACCCTTTTTGCAGGCTGTGAAAAGGGAGAATAAGATCTTGGAAACAAGATGCCCTCCACAGGGTGCTCAGTATTCAGGGTCCACTATTCCCGCAGCTTCCCGCATTCACGAATGCATCCTGCCTCTGAAACACTATGTGCTGTCTCCAAATGCGCTGTGAGCTCCTTCAGGATTCTGCTTCACAGACGGGGACACTGAAGCCACAGAGGTCAAAGGACTTGATCGAGACTCTAAAGCGATTTTCCACATCAACTTCCGGAAGCATCCCCTGAGGAGCAAGACCTGGAGAGGAGACCCGGCCCTAATCCAGACTCATGTCCGTGAGATGCTAAAATGTCCTTACCTCACTGCGGAAAGAAGCGCTTGTATATGTTGCCGCTCAAAAAAAAAAAAAAAAAAATTACTGATGCACTCATGTTTCCTCACTGGGTTTCTGCGTCATTTGAATGGCAAATTTTGCACATATTTTCATCATCTGTATTTGAAAATGGGGTGTTTCTGACAAATTATCCCATTATCTGAACCAATTTTATCATAAGTTTTTTTTTTTTCATTTCCAATCTAAGTGTTCATTTTGAGATCGTAGAATGCTTCTTCTCATTCTGCCATCCTAAATCATTTTAAGTAATTCTTCTAGCCTGTTCTGTTATTCCAAGTATGAATAAGTAGGTATCCTTTCCTCTTGGAATTATTTACCGCCAATCTGTACGTATGCTATGTTCTTAATGTTTTTGCGGAGGTCATGCTTTTCATCACTGTTAGCATTTTAATTTGCACTCCAGTTATCAACAAGATTTTATAGTTTTCTCATGTATAAGTTGTGGTTTTTAGGTAACTTCTTGTTCAAGACTGTGAAAAAAAAGGAAAGCGTATGTTGTTAACTCATCCTTCCCCAGATGGCAACTTCTGTGAGGTCAGGGGTGGTCTTTTCTTGTCTTCCTTCAATATTTTATTCCAAACACCCAGCAGAGGACCTGGAACGTCATAGTCCTTGATACATGTTTGTTGAGTGAATATTGAATATATGACTTAAATTCATTTTACTTTTATTTAAACAAATCACTAGCCTCTCAAAAATATCCATTTGAAAGCATTTTCTCCATTCAAAATGTTGTGTAAGACACTGGCATGGGGGCTGGCAGTACAGAAAGAAAAAGGCCTGGTGGGGAGAGAAAAACACAAAGGAAACTGATAACTCTAATACTATTCAAAGCACCTGGACAGTGTTACTGCCTGCCAGGCCCTGTCCTAACAATTCCTGTGTATCAATGCATTTCATCCTTGCCATCACCCTGTTTTAAATGCTTTTCTTATATTTGCTTGTTGAATTTGCTTACCTTAGGCTGTAAATTATTTAGCAACTTTAGGGCCGTTTCCTCATCTGTCAATTGAAGTTTCATTTATTGAGTAAATATGTTTTGCAAGCCTACTGTGTGCCAGATACTGTTGTAGGTGTTAAGAATATAGTAGCACTCATGTTGCAACAGAAGAAATGGGGGGGGAAAAACTGTAATTGTAATGTATACATGTAAGGATATGTATACATATCCTTGCATGTACAGTGGGAAAATAAAATTAAAAAAAAAAAAAAAAGAAAAAAAAAAAAAAAGAATATAGTAGCAAACACAATGGAAAAAAATATCCTCATTCTCATGATAATAGCACCTACCTCAGAAGATTGCTAGGAGTATGAAGTGGGATAATACTAATAAAGTCACCTAGAACAACACTGGGGCATGGCAGACACTCAATAGATATTAGACATGATTAGCACATGAACAGCATACATAGACTAAGTAGTTAAATATATGTTTTTCATTGATTAGTTAAGGAAGAACAAATAGTTCAATATAAATTTATTACCACTCAGTTAAAAAAAAAAAACTCTAAATGTTGGACTGTGATGGATCCAAGAATTTGGGGGCAACACATGTTCCTTTAGACTGGAAAATACTAATTAAATTATGTCACTCTTTTTCCTTAGCTCTATGAGTATCTAAGGTTTATACATGGATCTGTACCCAAGGATTTGATACATTCCGGATTCTTTAAAAGGTGCATACTAAGAACTCTAATGTAATTACACTGGATAATTGTTTAAGCCAGAGGTGGAATCTGAACTGTAAAAACAATATGTAGGATGGCCTTTCTTCCATCGGAATATAAATGATGTTCAGCTATAAAATGAGGTGTAAGCCATTCCAGGGACAATTATAATGGGATTTAACCTAATTAGTGTTGGAGAGCAGAGACTCTTCATTAAAAGTAGCACTTCATAATCATGTAGTAATGAAGCTTTCATTCTCAAAGGCTGATGAAATATCTGACCCTTAAAAAAAGTATTTCTAGGTTTTTCCAAGTGGATTGAGCAAGTCACCAACGTGGTGATGAGGCGTCTCCAGAACGCAGTTCCTCCTCCATCCCAGCGCTTCCTGCGTTGCTTTACTCAAGTTGCAAATCCGACCCCCATCACCACCCAGATCAACTAGTGGAAAAGAGAGGCAACCAGTTGTGACTCTCCTAGATTTGCCTTCTCTCTGTCTGTAATCACTTTTTCTCTCTGACTCAAAGAAAAAGATGCCCTTCCTCCTGAGGGTGTCGGGTGGCTGTCGGCTGAGAATGCTGAACTCTAACCACTTGATGTAGGTCCCCAGAACTTTGTCCCTTTGCAGAAAGAATCCAGCAAAGACACTGAGAATAGTGAGACAATTATGTGTTTATTTAAAGAGAGAGGATAGGTGCGGATAAAATACAGGCATGGGGCGGGGGTGGGGGGGAGAGAAAGACCAAAACACAGAAAAAGAGAGGAAGAGGGGAATAGGCCAACATGTGCTTCGGAGGTCCTTAAATCACTGCTTTGGGGACAGACCTTCTGGGCTTCCTCTGGCTAATCATCTTGCTTTGTCAGGCTGTGGCCCGACTCAGGGCGCTGCCCTCAGGAAGCATTTTAGCACAGGGGTCTCTGGGAAGACGACAGGCTGTATGGGGTCTGGGGCCTCTCCTTTCTCTGACCCAAGGAACCTTTCTGTGAGTGTGTGTAGTTCGGAAGTCTCCTTGACCTCCAGAATGAGAAATGGATGGTCTCTATCTTTTATCCAAACAGGATGCAGCTTTGATCTGTGGGTTGTCTGTCCACAGGGAACAGATTACAGCTGCTCAGCCTGGGACCCATCTACCTCCTGCATCAAGAACCCCTCTGCTTCTCTCTCAAAATTGCAGCTCTCCTCCATATGCGTTTTTTATTCTCCCCCTACCCCCCACTGATGGCGCTTCCTTTTTATCATATAAACAAGCTTCAGGCCTTGTCTCCTCTAGGAAGAGAAAGGCACCTTTCCTTCACAGCTGGTCTTGGATCTCTCTTTTCACAGCCCCTTTTCTAGAAGAACAAGTCTGTCTTCAGTCTCCACTTACAAGCCTCCCACTTGCTCTCCAAAAGGAGGGGCCCTCGTATTTCCAATGGCACCGCACTCCCTGTGGTCACGACTGGCCTCTCTTTGCCAGCCCGAGTCAGTGCCTATTGAGTCCCTTTTTGCCAGCGTTAGAAACTTTTCACCGCACTCTCTCCAGCTCTCTTTGAAATCCATGTCCCCACAGGGACACCTTTCCTGACTTCTCCATGGGCATCTCTGAATGGGTCTAGGCAGGTTGTCCTTGAGGCCATGAGATCTTGACCTTGCGTTCCCCTCCCCCTGTCCTGCTCCTTCTCCAATACCCCTTATGTTGGTGGCGGATGCCACTCTTCACGCCAAACCTAATCCAGAAATGTAAAAAATTGCTCTAGACCCTCCACTGTCTCTTGGAAGGGTCTAGAGCAATTTTGGTGCCCTGCTCCTAAAAGGAAAACCTTGTCCTATCACTCCTGTGTTTGTAACCTATCAGTGGTTTCTCACAGCTTTCAGAGGAAAAGTGAAAATATGTCACGAAATACTCAGAGTCCCTAATGACCTGGGCTTGGACGAATTTTTCCCTCTCTCCTCTTGACCTTGCCCCATAGGTAGTTTTCACTCCATCTGTTCCAGCTAATTTTCAACTGCAGAGACTTCTCTGCACTCTCACATCTCTAGAACAGCCCTCCTCCCTCGAATGCCTAGCTAATCCCTCATCCTCAAAATCCGGTCCCAACACCATATGCCCTGAAAGCCTTCCTGCTAATAATTTCTCTCCCATGACCTTCCCGGGGCTCCTCTCTCTTCTGCTGTCTTAACATCTGCGCATTAAATTCTCATGGTTGCTTTGAAAGTCTCACTGGCTAGGTTTTAAGTCACGTAAGGGTACAAGTCTTATTGATGTTTTAATCGTGGAGCTTATTTCAGCATCTGGCACAGGTCAGCCATTGGAGGCTATCCTACGTTAAAATGATAATACAGTGTCAGTGGCCAGGTGAACGCTGAAAAGACAAGCACAGCACCGTTCCTAGATTCGAAATGCTGCTGATGTGTGACTCTCAGGGGATCCTGGTGCTTGCCTTCCTGGGGTGCTCTCTTCTTGGCTACCCCCCTTTCTCAGCTACAGACCTCTTTTTCCTTACTTACTAATAATGCCTTAGATTATTGCATAAGAAGAGCAATAATTTATATTGATTTAGTAGTTTCTCACACATATATTTTTAATATAAAATTCATATATTTTTAACATAACCTGATATCATGATCTTTTTATTGACCTATAGTCAATTTATATTGTGCTAGTTTCAGGTATACAGCAAACTGATTTAATTTTATATTCTCTTACATATATATTCTTTTTCAGATTCTTTTCCATTATAAGTTATTACAAGATATTGACTATAGTTTCCTGTGCTATAGAGTAGGTCCTTGTTGTTTATCTTTTTTTTTTTTTTTTTTTTTGTCCTTTGTCTTTTGTCTTTTCAGGGCTGTACCCGCAGCATATGGAGGTTCCTAGGCTAGGGGTTGAATCGGAGCTGTAGCTGCTGGCCTACGTCACAGCCACAGCAATGTGGGATCTGAGCCGCGTCTGCGACCTACACCACAGCTCATGGCAACGCCAGATCCTTAACCCACTGAGCTGGGCCAGGGATCAAACCCATGTCCTCATGGATACTAGTCAGGTTCCTTAACCACTGAGCCAGGATGGGAACTCCTCTATTTTATATATAGTGATGTGTATCTGTTAATCCCATATTCCTAATTTATCCTCCCCCCACTTTTCCCTTTGGTAACTATTTGTTTTCTATGTCTAGGAGTCTGTTTCTGTTTTATAAGTAAGTTCATTTGTATTATTGTTTTAGGTTCCACATATAAGTGATATCACATAATATTTGTCTGTCTCTGACTTACTTTACTTAGTAAGATAATTTCAAGGTCTACCCATATTGCTCCAAAATGGCAGTTTTTTATGGCTGAGTAATATTCCATTGTCTGTATGTACCACATCTCCTTTATCCATTCAGCTTCTGATGGACACTTAGGTTGCTTCCATGTCTTGGCTGCTGTAAACAGTGCTACCATCAACATTGGGGTGCACGTATCTTTTCAAATTAGAGCTTTTGTCTTTTCTAGATATATGCCCAGCAGTGGGATTGTTAGATTATATGGTAGCTCTATTTTTAGTTAGTGAAAACATCTCCATGCTCTCATAGTGACTACACCAGTTTACATTCCCACCAGTCACATAGGAGGGTTCCCTTTTCTCCACACCTTCTCCAGAATTTGTTATTTGTAGACTTGTTAATGACGGCCACTCTAACCAGGGTGAGGTGATACCTCATTGGAGTTTTGATTTGCATTTTTCTAATAATTCCTGATGTGGAGCATCTTTTCGTATGCCTATTGGCCATGTGTATGTCTTCTTTGGAGAAATGTCTGTTTCAGTCTTCTGCCCATTTTTTGACTGGGTTGTCGTTTGTTTATATATATTGCCCTGCCATGTGCTGTTAATATATTTTTGCAATTAAGCCCTTGTTGGTCACATCATATGCAAATATTTTCTCCCAGTCTGTAGGTTGTCTTTTCACTTTGTTTATGGTTTTCTTTGCTGTGCAAAAGCTTATGTTTGATTAGGTCCTGTAGCATGATGTTTTTAAATTGAAGTAACTGTTAACCCTTCAGGAACATAACTGAGAAATGTGGGTCCAGGGTGTAAAAATGAAAAAACCCAAGGTATGTTGAGATGAACTTTAAATTGTTTCCTCCTTTCAGTTCTGGGCAGCAAAACAAAAGTTTCAGTGGGGTTGAAGTCAAAAAAAGTGTTTGAATTGTAGCTTTCCACAGCAGTTACTTTACAGATATCTTTAGGTAGGCATTAGGTTTAAATGGCCTTGAAGGGTTGTGGACTTCACGGATGAGAGTGAATTCACACCCTGATTACTCAAATTAAATAAATTTTATTTTCATTAAATAAATAAAATAAATTAAGAATACATTTATTAAATTTATCATTATATTAATGTATTATTTTAATATTAATAATTTATTAATAATTTGTTGGTGATAGTTAATATTTTATTATTATATTAATTTATTGATAAATTTATTGATTATTTAAATTTTATTAATTTTAAAATGAATTTAATAATAATTTAAAATTAAATAAATTTCTTTAATTTAATAAAACTTTGCCTCTAACAGAGTTTTCCTAGCAAGGGACAGTGTTCCGTAGCTGTCTTGTCTGCAGGGGTTGCCCCAGGCATGGAGGCAGGATGGCCCTGGGCTGCAGGGCAGAGAGGGAGGCTCTCTGGTTCCTTGGTTCAGGGCATGGAGACTGTGAAGCGTAGGGTGAGAGCAAGACCCCAAGGCCAGCCACTCCCGCCTCCAGACCCTCACTCTGCCTCTTAATAGCTGGGGGACTGAGCCAGTCACCTATCCTCTCTGAGCCTCTGTTTCTCCGGCATCTTCTAAAATTAAACTAGTTCAAGCCTCACAGTCTGTTTCAAACATTATTGTTTCAGAAGATGTTGAATGTGTAAAAATAAAAGTATTTATGGGGATACACCCTCCTCTTCTCCTTATTTTCCATATGATTATCTTTTACATCCCTATTGAGCAGGGTCCTAGACTTCCCAGTCCGTACAGCCAGTGGTCTCGTGACCACGGATGGGGGTTCCTGTTCACAGCTCTAGTCCTGACTTGTCTCACAGCCCATGTTTCTTGCAGTGGGAAAGACCCACTGAGCGCGAAAAAGCTGTCACAGTAACAGTAGTCCCTGACCGAATGTCAGGGTCTTACATATACTCTTTCTGATCCCGCAACAGTCCCACGGGGCAGGTGTCCGTGTCTTGCTGTGGAGAGGCCACTGCAGACAGCAGAGGGATATTGTGCAGGGGGACATCCAGGAAAGGCCTGCTGTGGGCCAGGGTCCGGTGAACAAAAACACCCAAACTGCAGCTTGTCTTCGACACACTTTCTGCCATGTGATCCTCCAGTTTCAACTGTGTGACTGGAGGCAGATGTGCCTGGACCAGATCACCAGCCAGCCAGGGCGCACCAGTAGGAACCCCACCCAGGAGAAACCCACTGAGACCTGGTCTGAGGTGAGAGGATGTGGAGAAGGTGTGAGCCTTCTGAGAAGAAGGGTCACCCCCCCTTCTCTGTTCATCAGCATCTTAGAGAGCGAACCAACATGGGCAGTAAGGCCAGGAGGACTGAGTATTTGCTTATGAAGCCGGGACACTCTCTCTCCGCTCTCTCTCAAAAAAAAAAGCCAAAAAATTAGGATGGATTTAGGAATGTGTGCTTAACTAAAACCAAGGAATTAAAAATGTAATTACACGGATGCAGCTTGGATCTGGTGTTTCTGTGGCTGTAGTGCAGGCCAGCAACTGTAGCTCTGATATGACCCCTAACCTCAAACTTCCATAGACCACAGGTGCATCCCTAAAAAGAAAAAAAAAAAAAGTTAATATACAAAGAAGTGCATTTCTTCTCTGCAGACATCACCCAAGGAAAGCAGTAGCTGCACCTCTCAGAGATGGGAAGAGGTGGTCCCTGGTGGGGATATGCCAGGGGCAGTGGGAGGAAAGAGAGAGCTGAGATGGAGCAAGGGTGTGTCAGCATAGATTCGAGGTAAACGGCCTCTGTAAGTGCCTTTTAAGAAAGAGGAGGAAGAGAGAGAGGGGGGTGAGTGGAGTTACTCCATAACCAAACAAAAATGGAAGGGCTACTGTAATAGCCTTAGGACAGTGTGATGGACATGCAGGGAGAAACAAGAGGAGGAAGAGGGGAAAGAAGGAGGTCAGGTGCTATATTAGGTAGAGTCTCAGCTCAGAAGCAAAACACAAAAAGAATTCAGACTGAACAGAGAGACACCTGGTGGGTCAGGTGGCTTTGTCTCAACCACAAGACAAAGGAAAGCCTGGGGACAGGAAGGAAAGCCAAACAAAACACCTTGTCCAGAGATCTTAGGCATCAAAGTCTTCGAGAGAGAGTTTAGATCGTCTCTAGAAGATAAGAACAGGAGTTTCCATCGTGGTGCAGCGGAAATGAATCCGACTAGGAACCATGAGGTTGTGGGTTTGATCCTTGGCCTTGCTAAATGGGTTAAGGATCTGGCGTTGCTGTGGCTGTGGTGTAGGCCAGCAGCCCCAGCTCCCATTAGACCCCTAGCCTGGGAACCTCCACATGCTGCAGGTGAGGCCCTAAAAGCAAAAAAATATTAAAAATAAAAAAATAAAAGGTAAAAATAAATAAGGTACAAATAAGGGTACAAACAATAAAGCAAAAGGAGGGAACATTTGAAAACTATTTTTAAATGATTTAAATCAATGACAAGCTACCTGAGATTGTCTAGTTATGACCTCTTTCAATTGCATTTTTTATTGAGATTCCCACATAGTGTAGTCTGAAATGTTTATGCATATGAAGAAATTCTGAGACTACAGTAATTAAAAAATGGACTTGTAAAGTTTTTTGTGTTTTTTTAAATTTTGGTTGCACTTTATTTTTTTTGTTTGTTTTTGTTTTCTTACTCAATGAATTTATTACATTTGTAGTTGTACAATGATCATCACAATCCAATTTTATAGGATTTCCATCCCACAACCCCAGTGCCTGCCCCCACTCCCCAAACTGTCTCCTTTGGAGACCATAAGTTTTTCAAAGGCTGTGAGTCTCAAAACCCCAAAGTCAAAGCTGGCGGTTCTTGAAGGGGTGTCCTTGTCCCCAGATCGGGACCACGGGAGCTTCCCTCTGCACAGCACACGTGGGTAGACTTGTGCCCACAACCTCAGAACACCCTCAGAAAGTTGAATCATATCTTCACTTCGCAATCTCTCAGTGATACTGACAGTGATGGAATGTTAGCAGAGCCATGCTGCCATTTGGGAAAATGCAGGAGAAAACATCTGAGGGATGACTGTTCTGTCTACACGGAATAAACCAGCTCCCAAAAGACCCAGTAACACAAGGAGTGCCCACCCACTCGGAAGGGAGCCCTGTGATAAGGAACTCAAATCAGAGTGGTGCAAGTTGAAGAGGATCCTGGGTGGCAATGAAAAGAACAGAAGAAAAAACCATTTCTGACCGGTTTTATTCCTTCTTGCAGATTCAGAAAGAGATGGAAACTGAAAACTCTGGTATGGAAGGCTGGATTCCCAATCGTACTAGTAATTAACTTATTTATAATATTCATTTTCTAATTCGTGATGCAGCAGTCCTCCAAATATTCTCTACCAGTGTCTCATGGTGGATGATTCCAAAAAGAGAAGTTTTCATTTTTCACAGCTTCCAAAAATTATAGGGGGCGGGAGGACAAGATGGCGGAGGAGTAGGGGGACACGCTCGCCCTCTCCCACAAACACAACAAAAAAAGCACATCTACAGAAGAAATGACTCGCACAGAACAACAACCAATCGCTGGCAGAGGAACCTAAACTCCAATAACGGCAAGAAGTTCGTGACATTATTGGGCAGAACGGGAGAAAAGAGGAGAGTGAGAGAAGGTGAATCCGAGCGGGACGGGCGCTCCCGAAAGGGAACTGCGGAGGAGAAAGGGATCCCGCACCCTGGAAAGTCTCCTACAGGGGGAAAGATCAAACGAACCGGAGGAATCTCCAGATGCAGAGAAGAGTGTAGCAGTAAGTCGGAGTACGGAAAAACGATCAAGAACCCAACGGACCATCTGAACTACGGGCACAGTCACCAAAAATTGAGACGCCTGGGTGGGGGCTGGGCACCGAATCCTCGGCTCCAGAGGTTAGTCCCCGGGAAAGGGCCGGGGGACGCCTGGGTGGGGGCTGGGCACCAAGACCTCAGCTCTGAAGGTTGGTCCCCGAGAGGGGGCCGGGGGACGCCTGGGTTGGGGCTGGGCACCGAGACCTCGCCTCCGAAGGTTAGTCCCCAAGAAAGGGCCGGGGGGCGCCGCCTGGGTGGGGGCTGGGCACCGAGACCTCGGCTCCAGAGATTAGTCCCCGGGCTAGGGGGGCGGGGAAGAGCGGAAACTGCTTGGGAGGTCTCTAAACCATTTGACGGGGCAGAGACTGCCTGGGAGACTAGAAAACAAAGCTGTCGCAGAGGAAGGGAGCAATACTCTAGGGGCGGGGAAGTGGAAAGCCGCCTCAGAGGGAACCTGGGAGAAGAGCCTGGTCTGCGCCCGTGCTGGGGAGGGGAGAGAAGAAGGGGTGGGTCCCCATAGAATACCCCCCACGCCACAGCAAGCTTACAGGCCCGCTAGCTAGCAGAAAGCTGTGCTTCCCAGTGCATTCCCTCCCCCCACCCCCGCCACCCCCTACGCTCTCGCCAAACCTGGGGCTGCCTGCCATCCAGGAGGGCTGGCCTCAACAATTGCCTGAAGCCTACCACCGCAGGGGCTCTCCCTGCACAGGCCTGCTTGCCCTTTGGAGGGGCTACACTTCCACAGAGCAGCACCAAACACCACCAGCCCCCTAGAAAAGGCCTGCAGCCCAGAAAAGCTAGAACAAGCCTAGCCAGGCCGTGAATAGATCGACCTAATTCTCCGACGGTTTTTCTGAGACGGGCTCCCCCGGGGAGGAGCCTCTTGAGTCTCCAAGGGCCTTGCTACACGCCCAAGACCCCAGGGGGTGCTAAGACCTAGGGGACCAGCTGCATAGGACTGCCAGCTCCAGGCAGGACCCCCTGCAGCCCAGAAAAGCTGCAACAAGCCTGGCCGAATCGGGAAAAGATCTCAGACGGTCTTTCTGAGTCGGGCTGTCCTGGGGAGGAGCCTCTTGAGTCTCCAAGGGCCCTGCTACCCGCCCAAGACCCCAAGGGGTGCTGAGACCTAGTGGACCAGCTGCATAGGACTGCCAGCTCCAGGCAGGACCCCCTGCAGCCCAGAAAAGCTGCAACAAGCCTGGCGGAATCGGGAAAAGATCTCAGACGGTCTTTCTGAGTCGGGCTGTCCTGGGGAGGAGCCTCTTGAGCCTCCAAGGGCCCTGCTACCCGCCCAAGACCCCAGGGGGTGCTGAGACCTAGTGGACCAGCTGCATAGGACTGCCAGCTCCAGGCAGGACCCCCTGCAGCCCAGAAAAGCTGCAACAAGCCTGGCCGAATCGGGAAAAGATCTCAAACGGTCTTTCTGAATCGGGCTGCCCTGGGGAGGAGCCTCTTGAGTCTCCAAGGGCCCTGCTACCCACCCAAGACCCCAAGGGGTGCTGAGACCTAGTGGACCAGCTGCATAGGACTGCCAGCTCCAGGCAGGACCCCCTGCAGCCCAGAAAAGCTGCAACAAGCCTGGCGGAATCGGGAAAAGATCTCAGACGGTCTTTCTGAGTCGGGCTGTCCTGGGGAGGAGCCTCTTGAGCCTCCAAGGGCCCTGCTACCCGCCCAAGACCCCAGGGGGTGCTGAGACCTAGTGGACCAGCTGCATAGGACTGCCAGCTCCAGGCAGGACCCCCTGCAGCCCAGAAAAGCTGCAACAAGCCTGGCCGAATCAGGAAAAGATCTCAAACGGTCTTTCTGAATCGGGCTGCCCTGGGGAGGAGCCTCTTGAGTCTCCAAGGGCCCTGCTACCCGCCCAAGACCCCAAGGGGTGCTGAGACCTAGTGGACCAGCTGCATAGGACTGCCAGCTCCAGGCAGGACCCCCTGCAGCCCAGAAAAGCTGCAACAAGCCTGGCCGAATTGGGAAAAGATCTCAGACGGTCTTTCTGAATCGGGCTGTTCTGGGGAGGAGCCTCTTGAGTCTCCAAAGGCCCTGCTACTCGCCCAAGACCCCAAGGGGTGCTGAGACCTAGTGGACCAGCTGCATAGGACTGCCAGCTCCAGGCAGGACCCCCTGCAGCCCAGAAAAGCTGCAACAAGCCTGGCGGAATCGGGAAAAGATCTCAGACGGTCTTTCTGAATCGGGCTGCCCTGGGGAGGAACCTCTTGAGTCTCCAAGGGCCCTGCTACCCGCCCAAGACCCCAGGGGGTGCTGAGAACCAAGTGAAATCTGCTACCATCGTGGGGTGGACCTCCCAGTCCTGTCTGCCCTCAGGAAGTCCTCCTTTGCTTCAAAGAAACACTGTTAGTCCCATCAACACTCCAGAAAAGCCACACTGCCTCAAAAAAAGATTGACCAACAACGCCAGCCCTCAGGAAATATTCCACGGCAGTGACAAGGCAAACACTACCCGATAACGGAGAGTACAACTCCCTCAGGAGAAAGAAGACAACAAGCAAGATGAAGAAGCTGAGAAACCACCCCCAGTCAAACCAACAGGAGAACTCACCTAAAACAGTCAACAATGAAACTGATCTCTGCAGTCTGACAGACCTGGAGTTCAAAAGAGAAATAGTGAAAATACTGAAGGAATTAAGAGAAGATATGAACAGCAATGCAGATACCCTCAGAAAGGAGCTAGAAAATATAAGGAGGAGCCAAGAAAAACTAGAACATTCATTTGCAGAGATGCAAACTGAACTAGGGGCAGTAAAAACCAGAATGAATAATGCAGAAGAACGAATCAGTGATATGGAAGATAGAATAATGGAAATCACTCAATCTGGTCAACAGACAGAAAACCGAATCAAAAAACTGGAAAGCAATATAAGAGACCTATGGGATAATATAAAACGAGCCAATCTACGCATAATAGGAATTCCAGAAGGAGTAGAAAAAGATAAGGGAATGGAAAATATATTTGAAGAAATTATCGCTGGAAACTTCCCAAATCTAAAGGATACTGGATTCAAGATACAAGAAGCACAGAGGGCCCCAAACAAACTGAACCCAAACAGACCCACACCAAGACACATCATAATAAAAATGGCAAAAGTTAGTGATAAAGAGAGGATCCTAAAGGCAGCAAGAGAAAAACAGAATGTTACCTACAAGGGAACCCCCATAAGAATATCAGCTGATTTCTCTACAGAAACACTACAGGCCAGGAGGGAATGGCAAGAGATATTTAAAGTGCTCAAAGGAAAAAATATGCAACCTAGAATACTTTATCCAGCAAGAATATCATTTAAAATAGAAGGGGAAATAAAAATTTTTCCCAACAAACAAAAACTTAAAGAATACAGCAACACAAAACCCAGGTTAAAGGAAATATTGAAAGGGCTTCTCTAAACCAAAAGAAAGGAAGGAAAGGGAAGAAAAAAGAAAAAAAAAAAAAAAAAAAAAGAAGAAGAAGAAGAGGAAGAACTAGGACAGAGGAAGATACAATCAGAGAGCAGTCATTCAAATAAGCCAGCATACAGATTTAATCATGAACATGCTTCAAACAAAATAAAATTAAAAAGAAAAAAATAAAAGAGTCATCAAAACCATAAAATGTGGGCAAGGGATGTTAGGAGGTAAATAATCCTTTTTGTTTGTATGTATGTCTCTCTTCTTAATTTTAATATAATAATGAAGTGTTTGAACTTACAGGACCATCAGGCTAAAACACACAATTATGGGAAGGGGTTAGCATACTTAAAAAACAGGGCAACCACAAGCCAAAACCAAATATTGCATTTGCAAAAAATGAAAAAAAAAACACTCAAGCAGATAATAACAGGAGACCATCCAACCAAAAAAAAAAAAAAAAAAAAGAAAGGAAGAATGGAGAACCATAGAATCAACTGGAACACGAGGATCAAATGGCAATAAATAATCATCTATCAATTATCACCTTAAATGTCAATGGACTGAATGCCCCAATCAAAAGACACAGAATGGCTGAGTGGATAAAACGGCAAAAACCTTCAATATGCTGCCTACAAGAAACTCACCTTAGGACAAAAGATACATATAGATTGAAAGTGAAAGGCTGGGGAAAAGTATTTCACGCCAATAGACATGACAGAAAAGCAGGAGTTGCAACGCTCATATCAGACAAAATAGACTTTAAAACAAAAGACATAAAGAAAGACAAAGAAGGACACTATTTAATGATTAAGGGATCCATCCAAGGAGAGGATGTTACTATCATCAACATATATGCCCCAAACATAGGAGCACCCAGATACATACAACAAATATTAACAGACATAAAGGGAGATATTGATGAGAATACAATCATAGTAGGAGACCTAAATACCCCCCTCACATCAATGGACAGATCCTCTAGACAGAAAACCAATAAAGCAACAGAGATCCTAAAGGAAACAATAGAAAAGTTAGACTTAATTGATATCTTCAGGACACTACATCCAAAAAAATCAGAATACACATTCTTCTCAAATGCTCATGGAACATTCTCAAGAATTGACCACATATTGGGACATAAAGCGAATCTCAATAAATTTAGGAGCATAGAAATTATCTCAAGTATCTTCTCTGACCACAATGCCATGAAATTAGAAATCAACCATGGGAAAAGGAAAGAGAAAAAACCTACTCCATGGAGACTAAACAACATGCTACTAAAAAACCAATGGGTCAATGAGGAAATCAAGAAGGAAATTAAAAACTATCTTGAAACAAATGATAATGAAGACACAACCTCTCAAAATCTATGGGATGCTGCGAAAGCAGTGCTCAGAGGGAAATTTATAGCAATACAGGCCTTTCTCAAAAAAGAAGAAAGATCCCAAATTGACAACTTAACCCTCCACCTAAATGAATTAGAAAAAGAAGAACAAAGAAGTCCTAAAGTCAGCAGAAGGAAGGAAATTGTAAAGATCAAAGAAGAAATCAATAAAATAGAGACTCAAAAAACAATAGAGAAAATTAATAAAACCAAGAGCTGGTTCTTTGAAAAGGTGAACAAAATTGAGAAACCCCTGGCCAGACTCACTAAAAAGAGGAGAGAAAGAACCCAAATAACCAAAATTATAAATGAAAAAGGAGAAATCACAACGGATACAGCAGAAATACAAAAAACCATAAGAGAATACTATGAACAACTATATGGCAATAAGTTTGACAATCTGGAAGAAATGGACAATTTTCTAGAATCTTACAGCCTGCCAAAACTGAATCAAGCAGAAACAGACCAACTGAACAGACCAATCACCAGAAATGAAATTGAAGAGGTCATAAAATCACTCCCTACAAATAAAAGCCCAGGACCAGATGGCTTCACAGGTGAATTCTATCAAACATATAAAGAGGAATTGGTGCCCATCCTCCTTAAACTCTTTCAAAAGGTTGAAGAAGAAGGAATACTCCCAAAGACATTCTATGAGGCCACCATCACCCTCATTCCAAAACCAGGCAGAGATACCACCAAAAAAGAAAACTATCGCCCAATATCATTGATGAATATAGATGCAAAAATTCTCAACAAAATCTTAGCCAACCGAATCCAACAACATATCAAAAAAATTATACACCATGACCAGGTTGGGTTCATCCCAGGTTCTCAAGGATGGTTCAACATACGCAAATCAATCAACATCATACACCACATTAACAAAAAAAAGGTCAAAAATCATATGATCATCTCAATAGATGCAGAAAAAGCATTTGACAAAGTTCAACATCCATTCATGATCAAGACCCTCGCCAAAGTGGGTATAGAGGGAACATTCCTGAATATAATCAAAGCCATTTATGATAAACCCACAGCAAATATAATCCTCAATGGGGAAAAACTGAAAGCCTTCTCACTCAAATCTGGAACAAGACAGGGATGCCCACTCTCACCACTGCTCTTCAACATCGTTTTGGAAGTCTTAGCCACAGCAATTAGACAAACAAAAGAAATCAAAGGCATCCATATAGGAAGAGAAGAGATCAAACTGTCACTGTATGCAGATGACATGATTCTATACCTAGAAAACCCTAAGGACTCAACCCCAAAACTCCTTGAACTGATTAATAAATTCAGCAAAGTGGCAGGATATAAGATTAACATTCAGAAGTCAGTTGCATTTCTGTATACCAGCAATGAAGCATTAGAAAAGGAATACAAAAATACGATACCTTTTAAAATTGTACCTCACAAAATCAAATACCTCGGAATACACCTAACCAAAGAGGTAAAGGACCTATATGCCGAGAACTATAAAACCTTAATCAAAGAAATCAAAGAAGATGTAAAAAAATGGAAAGATATTCCATGTTCCTGGATTGGAAAAATCAATATTGTGAAAATGGCCATCCTACCCAAAGCAATCTACAGATTCAATGCAATCCCTATCAAATTACCCATGACATTTTTCACAGAACTAGAACAAACAATCCAAACATTTATATGGAACCACAAAAGACCGAGAATCGCCAAAGCAATCCTGAGAAACAAAAACCAAGCAGGAGGCATCACTCTCCCAGACTTCAAGAAATACTACAAAGCCACAGTCATCAAAACAGTGTGGTACTGGTATCAAAACAGACAGACAGACCAATGGAACAGAATAGAGAATCTGGAAATTAACCCTGACACCTATGGTCAATTAATCTTTGACAAGGGAGGCAAGAACATCAAATGGGAAAAGGAAAGTCTATTCAGCAAGTATTGCTGGGAAACCTGGACAGCTGTATGCAAAGCAATGAAACTAGAACACACCCTCACACCATGCACAAAAATAAACTCCAAATGGCTGAAAGACTTAAATATACGACAGGACACCATCAAACTCCTAGAAGAAAACATAGGCAAAACACTCTCTGACATCAACATCATGAATATTTTCTCAGGTCAGTCTCCCAAAGCAATAGAAATTAGAGCAAAAATAAACCCATGGGACCTCATCAAACTGAAAAGCTTTTGCACAGCAAAGGAAACCCAAAAGAAAACAAAAAGACAACTTACAGAATGGGAGAAAATAGTTTCAAATGATGCAACTGACAAGGGCTTAATCTCTAGAATATACAAGCAACTTATACAACTCAACAGCAAAAAAACCAATCAATCAATGGAAAAATGGGCAAAAGACCTGAATAGACATTTCTCCAAGGAAGATATACAGATGGCCAACAAACACATGAAAAAATGCTCAACATCGCTGATTATAAGAGAAATGCAAATCAAAACTACCATGAGATACCACCTCACACCAGTCAGAATGGCCATCATTAATAAATCCACAAATAACAAGTGCTGGAGGGGCTGTGGAGAAAAGGGAACCCTCCTGCACTGTTGGTGGGAATGTAAACTGGTACAGCCACTATGGAGAACAGTTTGGAGATACCTTAGAAATCTATACATAGAACTTCCATATGACCCTGCAATCCCACTCTTGGGCATCTATCCGGACAAAGCTCTACTTAAAAGAGACACATGCACCCGCATGTTCATTGCAGCACTATTCACAATAGCCAGGACATGGAAACAATCCAAATGTCCATCGACAGAGGATTGGATTCGGAAGATGTGGTATATATACACGATGGAATACTACTCAGCCATAAAAAAGGATGACATCATGCCATTTGCAGCAACATGGATGGAACTAGAGAATCTCATACTGAGTGAAATGAGCCAGAAAGACAAAGACAAATACCATATGACATCACTTCTAACTGGAATCTAATATCCAGCACAAATGAACATCTCCTCAGAAAAGAAAATCAATCATGGACTTGGAGAAGAGACTTGTGGTTGCCTGATGGGAGGGGGAGGGAGTGGGAGGGATCGGGAGCTTGGGCTTATCAGACACAACTTAGAATAGATTTACAAGGAGATCCCGCTGAATAGCATTGATAACTATGTCTAGATACTCATGTTGCAACAGAAGAAATGGTGGGGGAAAAACTGTAATTGTAATGTATACATGTAAGGATAACCTGACCCCCTTGCTGTACAGTGGGAAAATAAAATTAAAAAAAAAAAAAAAAAAAACAAAAAAAAAAAAAAAAAACAAAAAAAAAAAAAAAAAAAAAAAAAAAAAAAAAACAAAAATTATAGGAAGGGGTTGGCCTGTGAACACCCACACACATGCACACACACAAACACACACACACACACACACACATCATATATAGCAATAGCTTCTGTCAGGATTTTCTTAATGCACTTTATTCACAATAATTTGAAATGTACACTAATGCAGGTCTCTCCTTGCATCCTCAAAAGATGAAATTTACTGTAGTAAATTGCACATTAAAAAAAAAAAAAAATCACTGAACGGTGTTGAACCTGAAAATTCATGTCCATGCAGTTCCCAGAAAATAAAAATCTCTATCCAGATATAAAGGTCTCTACTTTGAGACTAATCATTCATGTGTGATTTGCAGCTACATCTAGGATAGCATTTTAGTGGGCAAAATTCCACCGATGAAACTTTTATCTCTATTTAGGACCTTCCTCATAATTAGAGAACTGAATTAATTATACTGATATCCTAACAAAAAGAAATCATGTCACTGGTATAAATTTTACTACAAAGGATCTCATTAGAGAACTCAGAAATCCCCATTAATCTTATGTTCATACTCTATAATGATAGTAATTAGTGATGATTAATTGATATTTGAAAAATACACAATAGTTCGCAATGCTCATTCCATCACGATGAACTCTACGCTATGTTCTCCTTCTTATAATTCCTTCAAGTTGAAGCTTTTGCTCCTTTGTAGTGACTTAACTTCCTCATGTTATATAAAAATATAATTTTTTCCATATTGTCCACATAGCAACATCTGTCGGTTTCCTCTTAAAAATGTCAATTCATTGTATTTTGGACAAGTATGGTTTCAGGTTCATTAGTGCAGTACCAAATTTTTTAAAAACACAGAAGCTTAGGCCAGACATTACCAGGCATGTAACAAATGCTTTCCTCTAATTAATAAATTCAGTGTTTAACCAAAAGACCTTTTCTTCCTTTTCATCGCCTGGAGTCTTTGAAGAGCACCCCTGAGGCTTCTCAAAGACTTCACAGCAATATTCCTTTGTGATATGGACCAACCAAGGTGTGGAAGAAACACAGCACCTGTGCGAGAGGACCTGCATGCAAATGAGCTGCCCCCGTCTGCAAATCCTACTGGAGCAAGTGGTTTCTGCCCCACAGGAGAACTCCATAGAAAGACGCTAATCAGATTACTGCAGAGAAATGAGAAGCTCTCTCGCCTGGAGTTTCCTGCACAGAAACAAAATTAGGAAACTAAGCAATTAGTAGGCTTCTCCAGAGAATGTTCTTATCTGCATTTAGTATTCCATCATATGGAATCCTCAGACCTCTGGAACCACTTATTAGATGAGCATAAATAGACTGCCAAGCCAACTTTGTCCTGCAAAGGAAAAGTACTATAAGTCCTGGGCCTTTGTCATTAACTCACTCTGGAGAATCAAGATGCATAATGACAGTGCAAATAGTATTGCAGGAAGAGGCCTCCCAGCAGGTGGCTGGACATCTCCAGTATCAGGAGTCTGGGGGCGAGGTCCTTCTGTGCTGCAAGAGGGAAGATGAAGAATAAGAACACACAGGAAAACATCAGGGCCAAGTTTCCATGAGATGAAAGACGCTACCCATTTTATGTCGACCCACTCTGCCCATCACATGCTATAAAGAGCATCGCGGGACAGCATAGAGGTGCAGCTATGGTGATTCCTTATCCAGTGCAAAAGGAATAACCAGGAGATTTACTAACTTTGGGGCTTGCATTTTCAAAAGCTAGGACAGCTCACAGACAGTATACCAATGACATGTTCTACTTTATGGAAACATGTGAGAATCTGGAATTACGGATTCATCAAAATATTAGTGTTCTTAAGAGTATTTGACTCTGAACCTAAGGCCGTAAAAGATGCGTATAATTGACCCAACCTAATAAGATCTGCAGTCTCCTTAGAAAACAGGGATGGAAGAAGACAGATTCTTGTTTTTGATAAAAAAAAAAAAAAAATCTCCAGTATTTTTCCCACATTTTTTTTTGGGTCTTTTGTCATTTTAGGGCTGCACCCACGGCATATGGAAGTTCCCAGGCAAGGGGTTGAATCAGAACTACAGCTGCTGGCCTACACTACAGCCACAGCAACACTAGATCCAAGCCACATCTGTGACCTGCACCATAGCTCAGGGCAATGCTGGATCCTTAACCCACTGAGTGAGGCCAGGGATCAAACCTGCAACCTCGTGGTTCCTAGTTGGATTTGTTTCTGCTGTGCCATGATGGGAACTCCCACATTTATTATTTTTAAAAAACCACTTTTCCCCATTCTTTGTCTGAATCCTTGGCCATGGACCATGTCTTCCACATTTGAAAGTTACATGCTACAAATCTGGAGCTGATAGCAGGAAGTGGTCACTGGAAATGAGACACAAAATGGCAAAGCTAGAGATAGGATGTGATATGTGTCAACAAGTGACATATATCGACCTTTCAAAATATTCTATAGTGGTATTGGCCATCCTCTAAGCTGCCCAAATGACCTTCTGATGTGAAGGTCTAAGTCAACCCCCTCTGCCCATGACATGTTATAAACAGCATCCTAGAAAGGTGTATGTCCTGTGAGCTATAGACTTCACAAGCAGAATAACTGTGACACAGGTATAGAACTGGAGTAGCTTTGAGTCTCCCCCACCCCAGATGCCAAAAACGACCACATAAGATCTATGAGTACTGCTGAGGCTGTTCCTTTTTCTCAAGACTGAATTTTATAGTCTTAGCTTATTCCTAATGCTCTCCATTCAACCCCGATCTCCTAATTGTGTACTGTCTTTTCCTTCCCTGAACCCCAATACAGCTTTCCTGTACAACTACCAGCATTCTGTAAACATGAGGGTGGATAGTTCTTGTACTTCCAAAAGTGCATGAAGGAGGGTGGGCATCCCACAAACTCTGAACTCCTCCCAAAGGGAACTTCTGCTCATGAACATTTGTAGAACTTGAGATGGAAAAAGCTGAAAGAAACACATAAGGACATGTTTCTAGCACCCTCCCTTTGCCCCCTGCCTTGTTAACGTAGATATTTGTATAAATCATCACTCCTCTGCACACTCTGGCTCAGCCAGTGGAAGCCCTCTGAGCACACCCGAGTGGGTTCAAATCTCACAGCCATTTAGTTATATCCTCTGCTCATCCAGCTCCTCTAGAGCCAGAGAAACTTCTAGTGTGACATGTCTGTTTATAGTTTCTTTCTTTGCAGCTGAAAACTAGGGCTAGTTCCTTTCTTTCACTTTGTGGTGTTCAAATTCTTTAACCTCAAGAACTTCTGGGAGTTCCCGTCATGGTACAATGGTTAATGAATCCGACTAGGAACCATGAGGTTGAGGGTTTGATCCCTGGCCTTGCTCAGTGGGCTAAGGATCCAGCATTGCTTGAGTTGTGGTGTAGGTCGAAGACATGGCTGGGATCCTGAGTTGCTGTGGCTCTGGTGTAGGTTGGCGGCTACAGCTCTGATTAGACCCCTAGCCTAGGAACCTCCATATGCCAGGGGAGCAGCCCTAGAAAAGGGAAAAAAAAAAAAAAGACAAAAAAAAAAAAAAGAATTTCTGACTCTCAGCATTATGGTGGCAAAAGTCACAAACTGCACCTAGCGATAGACAAGAAATGTCTCATTCATATATATTTTTTTTATTTTTAATTCTTTTTTAAATTTTTTAAATTTTTTCCACTGTACAGCTTAGAGACCAAGTTACACATACATGTATACATACTTTTTCCTCCCATTGTTCTGTTGTGATGTAAGTATCTAGACATAGTTCTCAGTGCTACACAGCAGGATCTCATTGTAAATCCCTTCCAAGAGCAATAGTTTGCATCCGTTAACCCCAAGCTCCTGATCCCTCCCACTCCCTTCCTCTCCCCCTGGGCAGCCACAAGTCAATTCTCCAAGTCTATTATTTTCTTTTCTGTGGAAATGTTCATTTGTGCTGTATATTACATTCCAGTTATAAGTGATATCATATGGTATTTGTCTTTCTCTTTCTGACTTATTTCACTCAGTATGAGAGTCTCTAGTTCCATCTTTGTTGCTGCAGATGGCATTATGTTATTCTTTTTTATGGCTGAGTAGTATTCCATTGTGTATATATACCACATCTTCCTAATCCAATCATCTGTTGATGGACATCTGGGTTGTTTCCATGTCTTCGCTATTGTCATTCACATATATTTGTTTGGTCCCTGCTTCTCAAAGTGTGGTCCTTGCACTGGCGCATCAGCATTACCTGAGAGCTTGTTAGAAATGCACCCCAGCCCTGTTGACCCAGAATCTGCACCTTAGCAAGGTGCTCAGGGGATTCACTAGCCCCAAAGTTTGATCAGCTTTCTTACATGTGATAATGTTACTGAAAGTCATGTCCAACTGCTCACCGCTTGAAAGCCAATACTCAAGAGCCAAGGTTGGTGGGAAGGAAGGTTTGTTTCATTTCAGAGGCTAGCAACTAGGGGAGAGGGAGGGTTCGTGTCCAAAGGCCAACTCCCTATGGATAGTCAGGGAGCAAGAACTTTTAAAGGGGAGTTTCAGGGTTGTATTGGTGGAGGGAGGGGGCTACACACAGAAACAGCACAGTCAGCTCTGACAGTCATCCTGACCTTGGTCTCGAGGTGGTCTGACAACCACATAGAGATTAAGTACAGTTAATCTTCAGTTCCAAGGTTTGTTTGTTCCCATTTCTTTGAGGCCAGTTCTTGGGATTGTGGCAGCTATGTCACGGCTACAATCTGGTCATCATAGAGTTAACCTCATCCATCTCGTAGGAGTTTCAGTATCTACAAGACAGCTCACAGGACATGGCTCAGAATATTATCTACAGCCCTTGAGGAGGATCTAAAAGTCCTTGACTTTGTTTAATGACTAAACTATGAGCATTTGGTTCTGTTTGATTGCTGCCTTTTGCTTCTGCATTTTTCTCAATTCTCTGATTAAATTTATTCTTTTTTTAAATTTATTTATTTTTCTATATTTAGTGTCACACCTGCATGTAGCATACAGAAGTTCTCAGGCTAGGGGTCGAACCCGTATCCTCATGGATACTAGTCGGGTTCTTAACCCACTGAGCCGCAGTGGGAACCTAAATTTATTCTTTGACTTAAGTTTTTCTACAGGGAAAAGGCAGGTGGAAAGCATGATGGGGAAGGGCCATAGGGTCTGTCAATAAAAGAACCTCCCAAATCAGGTTATGTTATTGTGCTAACAGAAAGTTTTGCAAAATATATGAAAATTTTAATAATTGCTTTAATTGTTTTATACATAAATGTGTATATTCATATTGCTGTATTTCTGATGGCTTAACACAGACCTAAGGAACAGAAGGGGTTTTGGGTAATTGTCAGGAAAAATGAGCTTTGTTTAATACAGGCTGACTCTTCCAGGTCTATTGCGGCTAAGAAATTAGACGTGAAACATATAATCACAGCAACAAAAATGCTCTCAGTAACCCACTAATGCTTTGGAGCCCATTTGCTCCCTGTAGGCTTTTGATAAATGGCAGGGGAGGGCAGTTAGGATTCAGGAAAACTGCATCAGTGTTATTCAAAGGCCCAATCCTCATCAGGCTATAAATCTCTAAACGTAGAGAAATGTTTCTTGGGCAGTAAAATACGACTCAGCAAGTTAAGCCCTTCATTGATAAAGCAAGATGTAAATCCAGGAAGGGGATACTTATCTGAATCACTTTTGAACATGTAAATCACAGAATTCTTTTCTTGAAAATGGGGATAAGGACGAGTCATTTGACAATTTAGGTACAACTTTCTTCTGGGCTATCAATCTTAGTTCTTACAAAGTCTTCTCCTGTCGGAGGAGTTATTGCCACTTAATTCTAGGATGCATTTGGCAATGGTAAATTTCAGATATTCTGTCTATATTGTTAATCTCACATGCAAATGAATAGAGGAGGCCCTTGTTGAATGTTCAAAAGAATGGTGGGTCACCAGGTAATATGCTAGGATGAAAGGATAGGATGAAACCTGCCAGGAGAGATGTGGATGAAACAAATCAGACCAGCAACCACACTGTCCTCCGGGGGAGGGGAATGATCTCTTTGTTATAACGAAGGTAATACATGGTGATTGTTGAAAGTTTGCAAACTGTGAAAAAAATAAATAAAATTATTCATAGGTCTATCTACCTTGAGATACCTAATTAAAACCTAATTATTGAAAGAGAAACCAGTTCGTCACTAGTAAACTTCCAAGATGTGATCATCTCCTATAACAGAGCAGAACTGTCATTGTAACCTCAGCCAGAATTATGTTTTTCTATCGAACATATTCCTCTAGGATGCTGGAAGGTGCAGTGCATTAGACAAGGACAATATCATTTTCTAAATTTATTATAACAATTCTCCAACCCATAAAGCAGTTATTTAAAAAACATTGCTTTTTAGGCTTCCAGTTTTATTTCAAGTTGGATAATCTTGGCGCTGAACTCTGACTGCCAGGTTCCCAAAGCTCAGCCTCATTTGTAATGATATGATTTCTTCTTTTTTCATCTGATGGTACAGTGCTTAACAATATATTGCACAGTGTAAAAATAAACACTGAGTTTACACCCCTTAGCTTTTTTTCTAGTGAAACAAATATATTGCACTGAATTCGTACCTTAATAATTATCCAAAAAAAAAAAAAAGTTAATCTCTTTTCTTGAATAGATTTCCTCTTGGTCTTTTCCCTGCAGAGAAACTAGGAAGTGTATCCAAAGTCATGTCAAAAGTTCCCTGGCAGCCTAGCAGTTAAGGACTTGGCATTTTCACTGCTGTGGCACAGATTCGCTCCTTGGGCCTAAAACATCCACATGCTGCAGGCACAGCCAAAAAAAAAAAAAAAAAAGTCATGTTATATATAAATTAAATAATGACAAGGTTTCTGTAGGCACATTCCTTCTTCCTTTTCCATACCATCCCTATATGAAGCTGATTTAGCATCTGCATATCACCATTTTCTTCACTTAGTTCAGTATATTCAACTAGTGCAGTATATTCATCTTGCAAACACAAAGATTTATTAGTGAATACAAAGGAGGTATGCATTTCCTATAATAGCAAAATAGAATAAAATTTTATCTAAATTAGCTAAAATTTATCCATTATTAAGCACAGAATGGTCACCTTCAGAAGTGTGGTTCAGGTCACAGTTTTAAAAGCATCTTTTATGTTACAGAAATAAACAGACATCCCTAAAGAATGTTAGTGCTGAAAGAACCCTTTGAGATCCTCTTATTAAGCCCATCTTCTTTGTTTAAGGTAACTTAGCACCAGAAGAATAAAATAACTCGACCAAGTTCATTCAGTTAGAGTTAGTAATGTGATTTAAATGCACAAAACTTTTAAAATCCTAGTATATCAACACAACTCTATAAAGCTAAAATATCACCTTAAAATCGGATGTGGTAGGAACAGAAATCAGATATGATCAGATAGGACGTTCACACACAAAAACATCACCTACGCTCGTAAAGGTCGTAAAGGTCAACCCAAGACTGATTCCCTGCAGGCTGGTCTCCCAGAGGAGTTGCCTTCTGCATGGCTCCGGAAAAACCTGGCTAGAGCTGAGTATCCAGGCAATCAATCCTTGCAGAATGCTGACCTGGGTACTGGGCCAAGGACACCCACATCGCGGGAGGTTCAAAAGTCAAGCTTAGACCCTGCCCCTGACCCTGCTAAGAGAGTTGCTATTGGCTTCCCAACTGTGCATCTTGATAACCCCAAACCCAAGGCCAGGGTCCCCTCCCCAAATCTGACTGCCCTGTGGATCTTGATGGGCAGAAGGAGACCTGCACAACTGCTCCCCACGTAAACACTGCTTCAGAAAGCCTGTTGTGTGCGATGTTGGGTATTTGCCCTTGTTGCTCACTGTCCAGCTATAGAGTCTTTCCATCAGCATGCCTAACGTTCATAAATGGACCCTTCCACCTACAGAAAAAGAACTGTTCCTGTCTTCATACTTAAGTTGTTAGATCTCTTATTGTTCTGGCAGACTAGCTGTGGTGATGCAAGTTTTCTTTCAGTGCAATGCCAGTTATATCCCACATTTGACTTTCCAGTTCCACTTTCCACCCTCTCTTCCCCATATATGTCAAGGCTCCATGTACGTAGAGTCTAGTACGGGACACCCATGCTCTCTGGGTTCCAATGGATTTGGACAAATGAAGAGACCCCGTAGGCAATGGAAGAGGGGAGCAGTGGGAAGTCGGGGATTTGATTTTGCTGGGCTCCTCCCCCTGAGGCCATCTCAGCCTGGCAGGGTCCCTTCACTCCATGCCCTTGTTCTCCTGGGCTCCTCCCTCTGGCCAAGCTCTTCTTCCCTAGTCTCTTCAGCTCTTGGGGAAGGTGGGGGTAGTCCATGTCCACTGGTCCTGCTGGCACTTGGTTCCTGCACTGTCCTTCATGGTTCTCTGAGATCTTGTCACTGTCTTGTAATTACTCCCTTTGCAAACTAGACCACCTCAAAATACCCTGACATGAGCATGCTCACTCTTTCCTTCAGGACCCTCATGATGAAATGTCAGGCTTTTATGTTCATATCTCTAATAAGGGATCTTAATGCATATCAAGTACAGCATTCTGGTTAGGGAATATAGCTAGATTTTTTAAAAAAAGAAAGCTAGAAGAAAGAAAAATATTTCAAAATGACATGTTTGGACCTCCAGAAGAATAAATCCCTATTTAATCTATCTATTTATCCTTGTATCTTACTATGTATTTATATTCCAAATTTCCTAGAAATTCAGAGTTATGACTTTTAGGAACCTTTTTAAAATTAATGAGCCAGACTTTCACATAATGCAGTCAATGGAAAGGATGACTGTACACCAGTTATTTTAGGTTATGACTAAAAGCTAGTGATGGCTGCATATTGATTATAAGTATTGATTTTAGCCTTATCTTTCTGAATATCTTTTGGTTTCCTAAATGGTTCTTCAGAAATTAATATGCATTTGAAAGCTCTCTATTCTTGGTAGCCTGCAGCCCATACATAGCCCTAAAGTGTCAAGCCCAAAACAAATGAGTAGTAACTGATGAGTGATTAATTCGTTAATTAACTGTTTAAGAGCTCTCTGCATTCAGCTTTGTAGTTTGGTATGCAGAGGGACCATCTACAGCTACATCACCTCTGGAAAACGTGAATGTGGTTGCATTTTCTCGTTAGGTAGGTTAAAGGAAGACCCAGAGTGGGGGTTATGTGGCAAACACAACTTGTAGGAAATGTCTCCAACTTTGCTTGATGAGGTTATCATTCACCTCAGGCAAATCTTAGCCATCTCTTGATGGTCTGATTCCAATATTAATTAAGAACCACTGGGCAGGAGAAGGAAAAGGTGTAAGAAAAAGAAAGGTGGAGCAACTGCTTAACAGGAAGCCAGCCCTCAGTGGTTTAAGGCTATGGAGATGGGTAGCACAAGAGTAAGCACAATTCTGGGGTGAAGTTGCAAGTCTTTGAAGATATTGCATATTCATACTTTGGACAAATTTAACCCCAAACCTCCCATTTATCTCAAATTTTTACTCTTTTTTTTTTTTAAGTTTTTAAAGAGTGAAAAATCTTATCAGGTAATATATGAGTGACACTGTTTATTGATCCTCTTTTGATAAATGTCATAAAGTCATGCTGCTTTTGGAAAGAGGTCACTGTAGGGACAAGATTTAGTTTTTCTGGGATTTTATTTAGTGATGAATAAAGACAAAAATCTTTTAAAATAATCAGGATGTAAAGAGATTGTCTCTACACACACACACACACACACACACACACACACACACACAATGTTTAAATACCCCTCCCTTTTTAAATTAAAAAAACTCACTGGGTTGAAGATAAAAGAGCCAAATTTATCTGAAGAGATGGGCTCTCTGAAAGGTCCAAGACCAACATTTCTAAATAGCATTTTTCTGGCTTATTCAGTAAGAGGCATCATCACTGCTGAGGGCCACCCTTTGCTTTAGACAATTCAAGATATTCTGGGGTTTCCCTTCTCAACTCCTGCTCTTGCCATTTCTGCAACTTTGTGACACCGATCCTCTGAGGCTCAAGTTCTCGCAATTGTTTAGCCCCTAAAATAATTTTTAGAAGTATCGCCAAGTTAACGTGTGGACCCATTTACATGAAATTACTTTGCAGAAATACTACTGATCTCAAAAGCAGTTTTCTGCTTTATAACTAAATCTTGAAACATTTCTTTCTACATAATATTTAGCATGTATCAGTTATAGTAGTGACCTAAAAAAGTCAAATTAGATGCAGGTATGTTGACTAACTGGAGGTTAGTCACATGTCCACTAGCCAGTTCTTTCCTCCCAACCCCCATACTCAATTCAAGCATTTAATAAAATAAGGCTTAGAAGGTGATTTTTTTTTTTTTTAGTGACTTAATTCCCTCTTTCTAATAATGTATTTTTATACTTACCCTGAAACTGCAACACAGTGCACAGTGTTTGGTTTCAAATCTATGCTTGTGGAGCCTTTTCATTCATTTGCCCAATCCAAAAAAGTCAATTAAGATACTAAAGAAAACTAATGTAGAAGATAATATGCTTAGACATAACAGTGTCTTGACTGAGCCTATAATAGCTTGTTCTGACCATAAAATGTGGAGGTTAATTTATATGTTCCTAATGTTTATAATAAGCCACTGTATTTATCCATTTTGAACAGGCTTAGCTTTTACATAAAGTTGATTTCTTTGGAAATCTATCCCATTTAAAAATTCCCATTTATAATGTGAGCCCATATTACATTTTATAACCCTAAAATTGCCATCGGCAACTTCTTTTCAACAGATAATAAACTGGAAACAGAGCAGAAATATCCTGCACATGATCGCATAAAGTAGCAGGGGATAAAATAAAAACACAAGCAAAAATTATAATAATCAAAAAAAGTGTTATTGAAAGTACAATAGGTTAGGTTGGTCACAAAGGAAAAACTCCAAGATTGAGAGCCACGGGAGGAAACAGCCGTGATGATTAGCTCTAAGATGCGTAAATGAATAAAAGGTGACTTTGTAGCCCTAGCTCCTTGTATATAGTCCCTGATAAGCAATGCTGAGTGCTTGATTTACTCATTTGCTATGAAATCAATTTTTTAAGACTGGGTTTTGGGGGTTTTGTATTTTATGGCACCACACCCATGGCATATGGAAGTTTCCAGACCAGGGATTGCATCTGAGCCGTAACAGCAGCAACAGGGATCCTTTTACCCACTGTGCCAGGCCAGGGATCGAACCCATGCCTCTGTAATGACCTGAGCCCCTCACTCAGATTCTTAACCCACTATGCCATAGCAGGAACTTCAGGACTGGGTTTTCTAATTTGTAGGACAGAAAGGAAACAAACTTTGCAATATATAATAATGGCTGCATTCATTTCTATGTGGTGTTATTTCTTAGAACTAGTCAATAGTATAGTCTACCTTGGAGCACATGTGTTTAAAATCATCTTAATATCCTGACTTGTGATCTGTAAGGAAATCTCTTGAAAGACTCTACAAAGGCAAGACGGCACACAACAGTTATCTAAAATTCTGGGGAGCAAACACTGAGTGTTCTGGGACTTGACACAAAATGCAAGGTGGCAAAACTACTTATAAAAGTGCTTATACATTAGGAGTATTTTTAAACCAGACACTGTGCCAGGTTCTGAGGAAAGCAATTATGAGAGCCCGTTGACAGAGGATGGGGTCCTTTTTAGAAAGAAAAGAATAAAAGGGTATGTCTGATTCAGCACCATAAGTGCTGTGAGAGCAGATGTGCAGAGGCAGTAAGAGCGGACCTGGACTGGGGAAGGGTGGAGATCAAGGAGGGCTTCTGGGAGGAAGTGATGCTGAGATCTGAAGGATGAGTAGAAGTTAGATGAAGAAGCAGTGAAGAGCGGTAAAAACAGTTTATGTGAAGACTTGGAGGTGAGAGAGAATGTGGAGCCATGAGAAGATAAAACCTCAGTGGAGCTGAAGCCTGAATCTCCTAGATTTCCTGAGAGGTAAAAAATGAACCTAGAGATAAAGGTAGTGCATAAGGTGTCAAGGTCAGAGCAAGCCTCCTTAAGGACATTTTACTGGAAATAACAGAAAGCCTTTGAGATCCAGGTTTTAAAGGATCCCAGAGTCTGTTCTCAATCTTCTAACTGAAAGTTTGTGCTTATTGACCTGTATCCCCTCCCCCCCGCCCCCCACAGCACCCACCTGGTCATCATTCTGCAATACATAAGGGTATCTTATCAACACACTGTACACAGTAGACTTACACAGTGTTAGAAGTCAACTGTATGTCGATAAAGTTGGGAAAAAATTAAAATGAATAAAGGAGCTGCTGTACAGAGAATGAACATGCAGGCAAGGCAGGTGGATGACTTGGAGAAGTCATGGCAGTCAAGATGGAAAGACATTGTTGCGGCTGCGGTGTATTGAGAAGATGGAATTGTCAAGGCCTGGTGGGAGATTGGATGTGAGTGATGAGGGGTAAGAGAGAGTGAGGGATCCAGGTGATTACGGGTTTCTGACTTAGGCAACTGGATGCATGGTGGTGCCATTCACTAGGAAAGGACACATCAAAGGAAGAGCAGTCTGGGTTTGGCATGTGGATCAGTTTGATGCATGTCGAGGTGGAAATCTCTGCAAGCCTTCTAAAGAGAGATGTCCTTACTAGAACTGGCTCCATGAAGCTCGAGCCCAGGAGCCGGGGCTGGAGATGGAGACCTGAGAGGCACCAGACTAATTGGTGATTGAAATCATGGGCATGGGTCATGTCTCCCCAGAAGAGTGTGTGTTGTGAGAAGGGAAGTGGCCAAGGAGATGTCCTGCACCGTAAATGTGCTTGGATGAGAGAGATCAGAGAATGATGGTCTTGTGTCCTAACCCAGGTTTCCTATCAAGCAAAGCCCAAACTAAAGCTAATACCAACCTTTTTTCCAGGGGAGAAGGTGCCACAGTAGGACAGGAAGAATAAGAGAAAATAGGAGTGAAGAAGGAAAATCAGGGAAGCAGATACAGGGCAGTGCATCACCTACTCAGCTTCATGGGAGTCACAGCCTGGTGCTTAGCCACAGACACATCTCCGGAGAGATCCTGTGGACCACTGCCCTGGCCGTCAGTTTGTACAGCTAAGAAAAAACATCCAATTTGTTATCCATCTCCTTCCGTTTCTTGTCTCTCATTGATCAAAATTTGCCTCCTGGAGTTCCCATTGTGGCAGAGTGGGTTAAGAACCTGACCGCAGCATCTGGGGTCACTGCAGAGGTGTGGGTTCCATGCCCACCCAGAGCAGTGGGTTAAAGGATCTGGCATTGCCGTATCTGTGGCATAGGTCACAGCTGCAGCTCAGATTCAATCCCTGGCCTGGAAACTTCCATGTGCAGTGGGTATGGCCATAAAAAAAAGAAACTAAAAAGAAATTAAAAACTGCTTCTTAAGGTATTAGTCCCCTTAGACCTCCGGGCAGCCCTTGGGGAAGCCAGCTCATCCAGAGGATTGTCTGGTCAGGGCTTGGTGCTGGAGCTTCCACTCTCTCCCAGTAATGGGTGTGATGGAGGCTCTGCCACAGCCAAGTGGGTACCCCTGGGAGAGGTGGAGATGGTGGTGTTGGGCAAGGATGCAATGGCATTGGCTGCAGGAATTTTGTAAATGATAGAATGGGGTGAGTCTCAATGGATTCCCTTCAGTGAAGAGTCAGAGCAAGCACCTCCTGTCCCAGGCAATTTGGGACAGTGCCTCAACAGAGCCAGGTAATTCCTTCAGAGGAGCCTGAGAAGGAGGGGCAGAGGAAGTGGGAAATGCACATTATGTGAAAGACAGCCAGAAAGACAGAAGCAGAAAAGCATCTATTAGATTTAAGGAATTCAATGACAAAGATTGTTGGTAGCTTCAGAGAGGATAGTTTCAGTGGACTGGGGCTGGCAGAAGTCAGGACGTTCTTACTGCCTCTTCGTCCTCTTATCTCAACCCTTAAAACACAGTTTAATCTATTTGGGGAAGGATGGAAAAAGACAAAGTAAATGTTTAAAGGCTGCATGGGCTAAAGAAGCAGAAGTGACACCCACAAGCAACTTTGGCCTCTTGGAGCCATGCTTCTCTGGGCCTAATCCAGGGCACAGGTGTACTGCATCACATATCTTTTGTGGGATCTCAACTAAAGCTTTCACATTGTTTTTAAAAATCCAGAGAATGCCTAAAAATATATATTTTAAAATGAACCTTCATTTGAATTAGTTCTGATTTCCCACCAGTACCTGGAAGAAGAAAAACATCTTTTTTGAAAGGAAAAGAATGCATTTGCAAGATTATGCCCCCTTGGGAAAAGTGGATTTTTTTTTTTCAGAATAACATTGAAACATGTTCTTTTTCTTCAACTTGTAATTTATAATTTAATTCTTATTCACATTTTACATTCATATTTGCATGATAAAAAAGATACCACATCTTTTTCTAAATGCCCTTTTATGGTTTGAATTGCTAAAGAGAGACACCCAAGGAATCAAAGAGGAATAACAATTTTCAAGTCTCATGTTGGAGCAATCTGCATAATTCTCCAATATTCACCTCATTAAGTGTCATTGGCAGAGGACTGTCTCCCTAGTGGAAGGTCGGGGAGGAATATTACTTGGCAATTTTCATGGCAGCTCAATAATGTCATTCAATACTTTATATGGAATTATCTTCATCTAGAACTTTGGCCTTCTGTATTAAACTAATTATCCAAACTGTCTCTTAAGAGAAGTGAGACCAGTTGGTGACTCTTCTTATACCCGCCCTCTTGCAGCTTTGCTGAAATACTGCCACTCATGTGGACCGAACCATTTGTTCTCAGAAGAAAGAGATCATTTTTTTAGAAGAAATGTGTCTCATTCTCAGAACATTAGGATAAAAACAAAGCATGCAAGTATGTAGTCTCCTTTTCAATCAGACAATGAGCAAAAATATTTCTGAGGAGATTTTAAAGAGGAAGATTATTTGGGATAAACCAAGAATAGTCTTATATATGCCAGTTCGCTTGTTGCTGGTTTGAATGCCCCACCATTGTGATGTGGGTGGGTGAATGGTACAACTGTCATTTTATGAGACAAGAATTTCTGCCAGAACTTTTCCAAGCACTATACCTTCCATTCTCCAAACCACACTTTGAGCTAGATATAGTCACTGCTTCCCATTTACAGAGGAGGAAACAACCACAGATCAATTACTTACAGCCCTACCATTAGTAAGTGTCAAAGCCAGGCCAAGACTCAGGTCTGATATGGAAAAACCATCCTCTGATCTACTGTCCATTTGTAAAAAGAGACTGAAAGAACAGAACTTTGATTCCTGTTGTCCTTATGAATTTGTGTCCAGAGCAAATTGTTTTATTCAGGATTGTGATGTTTTTGTTTTTGTTTTTTTCTGTGTTAGATACTGTATTACTCAGCTTGAGCTACTTTAATAAGATACCATAGGCCGGGGGGCTTAAACAATAGAAATTAATTTTCTCACTGTCCTGGAGGCTAGGAGTCCGTGATCAGGGTGTCAGCATGTCAAGTTCTGACAAGTGCCTCTTCCTGGCTTGTAGATGGTAACCTTGGTGTGTCCTCAGATGACAGAGAGAGAGAAAGATGATGGTGTCTATTCTTAGAAGGGCACTAATTCCATCATAAGGGCCCCATCCCATGACTTCATTTAAACCTAATTGTTTCCCAAATGCCCCTTCCCCAAATACTGTCGCATTAAGGTTTAGGGCTTTAATGTAGGTATTTTAGGAGTGACGCAATTCAGCCCATAGCAGGTACTAATCCAATGAATAGGGTTTAAAAGTTGAAAAAGACCTGGATTTCCTTTCAAGGAAACAAAAATTTAAGGGAAAAAAAAAAGGGGGAGTTCCCATTGTGGCTCTGTGGTTAACAAACCCGACTAGCAACCATGAGGACATGGGTTCAATCCCTGGCCTCACTCAGTGGGGTAAGGATCCAGCATTGCCATGAGCTGTGGTGTAGGTCACAGAAGAGGCTTGGATCCTGTGTTGCTGTGGCTCTGGCATAGGCCAGCGGCTACCTCTCCAATTGGACCCCTCTCCTGGGAACTTCCATATGTCACAGGTGCAGCCCTAAAAAGACAAAAAAAAAAAAAATTTAAGGGGATGCATAAGCAAGTTATTACAAAAACTATAGGCCCTAAAATAAAGAAATAGACAAGGTATCCCGAAAGCACCAAGGAGGATGCAGTTAATTTTGTCTGAATCTGGGAGGAAGGATGAAATTGAAGCAGGTTTTACAAGGGAAGAGACTTGGCACTGAGTCTGGAATTGTACATGGTTGGCCAGTTATACTCAGGCTCCACTGGCCCTACTATTCCATTGGGGTAGGATGGAGTTTGACTTATTGCCTTATGATCAAGACATACACTTAGCCCAGTGTTCTTTTACAAGGAAAGAAACATTAGTATGTTATGGATTGAGAACACGTACAAACCAAATTACCATAGAGAAGCTCAAAATTGACCAACCCTGTCTGTGGATTCAGTGGCTCTAATCATTATTTTAGTCCTTCACTCTTAGTCATAAACAGATAGCCAAAGAATGACATATACCTAAAGGAAATCTTTAGAGTGAAGGATAGTGGCTAAAACAAAGCAGAAACAAAACACATTAAAAGATGTTCAACATCATTAATTATTAGAGAAATGCAAATCAAAATCACCATGAGGTACCACCTTACACCAGCCAGAATGGCCATCATCAAAAAGTCTACAGACAGTAAGTGCTGGAGAGGATGTGGAGAAAAGGGAACCCTATTACACTGTTGATGGGAATGTAAATTGGTGCAACCACTGTGGAAGACAGTATGGATATTCTCAGAAAACTAAAAATAGTATTACCATTTGATCAATCAATCCCACTCCTGGGCATCTATCCAGAGAAAACCATGACTCAAAAAGATGCATGTAGTCTAATGTTCATTGCAGCACTATATACAATAGCCAAGACCTGGAAACAACCTAAATGTCCATCCACAGAGGAGTGGATAAAGAAGATGTGATACACATACACAGTGGAATATGACTCAGCCATTAAAATGAAAGAAATAATGGCATTTGCAACAACATGAATGGACATAGAAATTATCATGCTAAGTGAAGTCAGACAGTGAGATACCAACATCCAAATGCTATCACTGACATGTGGAATTTTTAAAAAAAGGACACAATGAACTTCTTTGCAGAATAGATACTGATTCACAGACTGAATAACTTATGGTTTGCAAAGGAGACAGGTTGGGGAGCGGGGGGATGCACTGGGGGTTTGGGATGGAAATGCTATAAAATCGGGTTATGATGCTCATTGTACAACTATAAATGTAATAAAATTCATTGAATAATAAAAAAATCTATGAGATAAAAAAAGCAGAAATAAACTTCAAGAAATAGAGACTGGGAGGGGATGGTAAACACGGTGGAGAAAAACCTCTATCCTAACATTTTAACTGAAATCACAAGAGATTTTGCAACATCAGAAGAAGAACAAGGTGCTTTAAAAAATGCAGAAAACAAAACTGAGTTCTTGGAAATGAAAAACATTATAGGAGAAATAAAGAACCCAGTAAGAGTTGATAAAATTCCTTTCCTATATAAAAAAGGAAGTCAAAGAAAATGAAATTTTAAAAAGATAAGAAAATTAGAAGAATTAAAAAAGTCTAAATCCAGAATCCAAATGATAGTTCTAATAATAGAACTCCAAATAATAGGGGTTCTGACAAAAGATGGTGGGAGTGTGGAATCAACAGAAATTCAAGAACATTTCCCAGGCCAGTAGAACACGAGGTGTCAGACTGAAAATTAATCCACCATCAGGCACATCATTGTGAAATACCAGAGCAATTGGGACAATTAGAAGATGCTACAAGCTTATAAAGAAACAAAAATAATAAAACAGGTCAGGAGGTTTTTTTTGTTTTTGTTTGTTTTTGTTTTTTGTTTTTGTTTTTGTGGTGCAGTTGGTTGAGAACCTGGCATTGTCACTGCTTGAGTTGCTGCTGTGGCTCAGGTTCAACCCCTGCCTGGCCCGGGAACTTCCACATGCTGTGGGTGTGGGGAAAAAAGGGAAAAAATAAAAACCCTGATCAAATACAAAAGATCAAATTAAAATGAGTTTTTCTTTCTTCAGGCACAGTGGAAGGTAGAGGTCAGTGGAGAAAAGCTCCTGAAATTGAAAACATAAGGGAAAATTATTTCCTATTAAAAATATAGGCCAAGCCAAACTATCAGTCAAATGAGGGTATCACAAGGACATTTTCAGACAAACAGGACCTCCAAAAATGTGTCTCACACACACACACACACACACACACACACACACACACTCACTCACTAACACACACAACCTCACTAACACCACATACTATTTTCCTCGTGAAGGCATGAAAACTGAAGGCTTTGTTCTATGCAACATGAGGATGAACAAAAAAGAGATGAGCAAACAAAAGAGAAACACATGAGAAATAAAGAGAAGACCTCAAACAGGAGAGAGAGACAGACATCCAGAGTCGTGAGAGGGAGCTCCCAGGACTCTGGCCCTTCATGGGCAGCATCCAGACCAAGGCGAGGAGGAGAGCATATATCCTCCAAAGCTCAGGTACCGCACACCTAGACTTGGAGGTGAGGGTGTTGGTGGGGAGAGATGCTTAAGAATCAGTATGAAGAGGTCAACAGAGGGACCTGTTTTCAGATTCAGGGGGGGTGGGAAGCTTGCAAAGGGAGTGGAGGTGAATCTGAGCTGAGAAGGGGCCAGGGATTCACCTCTGCTTCAGCCAAACAAGTCCACGTCCACCTCCAGGACAGACTTTACATATAGAAGAACGAACTTCTGCTGGCGAAAATATCGCAGATCATAGGTTCTCTGTATCACAGGTGGCCGTTGATGCATTTTAGGATTAAATGTTGGGACTGTAACTCTGGCTTCAGAATGGAGAACACACTAGGGGCTAGAAGAAAGGAGCGCATTTAGGAGGCTATGGTACTACAGGCAAGATTTTTAAAACAGAGACAACAGGGATGGATAAAAAGGATAAAACAAAGTATATCCATGTTAAAAAATAGGCAGAATCAATATAGAACTTGGTAAGGCAAAGTGAGAGAGAATGACGATGACTCCCAGATTTCTGGTTTAGACAGCTGTGGTGATGATCATTTATCTGCCAAAATACCAAAAAAAAATAATAATAATAATAACAATCCCAGGAGACCGAGCAGATTGGTAGAGGAAGCTGAAGATGTCTGTTTTGGGCAAGAAGCGTCCATGTGGAGATGGCTGTGGGCAGGTTTGGAGTTTGGGAGGGAGCTAGGCTGTATGTTTTGGCAATAGATGATGTCATCAGCAACAGGTGATTGTAAAGGTGGTACAAAAGTGATCCCCTGTGTAGAGGATATAAAGTAAGAAGAACGAAGGGACATGAAATTATGGCGATTCCAAGCAAATCTTGAGCATAGGAAGGTAGGAACACTGAAATAATTGCTGTCTTAGAGAGCTTGGCTTGGAAATAAAACAAGCCCCCTTTTCCTTTGAATCTGCAAGTAAAATTAAAGGAAAGTTTGCTCCAGCCAAACCTCATGGCTCTGTCTTCCCCAGTGACCAAAGGGACAGATCCAGGAGGACCACAGGGAGCCACCGGCAGCTGAGAGCCTCGGGTGGGAGGCTTGCCTACTTGAGCAGTGGCCTTGCCACCATGCAGCACAACAAGACCCGGTCCTGTCCAGAGCTGATTCTGCTGCCATTCAGAATCATGGCTCTAATTGATTCTCCATTATGCTCCCTGTTTTCCAATTTAGAAAATCTGGTTCAGCAACTTGTTCTGATCTCAGCCTTGAGAATCAGGACATAGATTTTCAAGCCTGAGAATCCTTTTGTGGCTTGCAGGATTTCTGCAGCCATTCTTTCCACACTAAGAAACATTTAGCAAACTAAAGAAACAAAGCAAGGCTCCTAGAATTATAAAATCCTGTGTTTTTCTGCAACTTATGGCAACCAGCCTCATAAATTAAAACCTGATTTTGTAAACTGCATTTATATTTAAAAATTATACTTCCCCAAAGGATGTTATTTTAGGCTTTGGATTTGTGAATTGAAAGAAGAGTGTTTTTCAGGAGTTCCTATCATAGCTCAGCAGTAAGGAACCCAACTAGTATCCATGAGGGTGAAGATTTGATCCCAGGCCTCGCTCAGGGGGTTAAGGATCTGGTGTTGCCGTGAGCTGTGGTGATCACAGACGCAGCTCGGATCCCGCTTTGCTATGGCTGTGGTGCAGGCTGGCAGCTGCGGCTCAGATTTGACCCGTAGCCTGGGAACTTCCACATGCCTTGGGTTTGGCCCTAAGGAAAAAAAAAAAAAAAAAAAAAAAAGGGTGTTTTTCAAGGTTAGTCTAAAATGTCTAGCCCAACCACTCCCCAAATTAAATATACTTCTCATTCTTCCTGTCAGCTCTTTTGTAACCATAGCTCTCATCAATTTTTTTCTTATTTTAAAGAGAAGCTTGAAAGAAAGTTCTGTATTTCTGAGTGGCCTCCAGCTAAGACTGTTCAGGGCAGATAAACCTACAAATAAGGAAAGACAATGGAAGCGGCTTATACATGAACATATTACCAAATAATTTATGACTTTATTAAAAATCCATTTTGTGTAAATGAATCCTTTTTAAATAAAAGGACATTCTTTGTGTTTTTGAAACTCAAGCATGAGAAAGATCATTTTCTAGTATGACGCTATATTGCAGTTTGTATTTATAACTTTCATTGTCTTGGCTATTTTGTTCAGTCTAGAAACAGTATTGAAAACCTTTCAACTCACGTGCTATTTAAAAGGTATGTGTCTGGGTATGGAATTCTATCTTCAAAAATGGCTATCTAGGCATGGCTGAAATTTGCTATTATTTATCAGCAGCTCACAACAGTTTTGTAAATATTTCATAGGTGTACAACACGCCCTCTTAAGATGTCAGAATCCATTTTAGAAACTGTAATAACATAACACATATTCAATAACATTCACTTAAATAGACTTGGTCAATACTTTCCATTTAATTATGTTCATTTGGATCCACTTTACATATGCATTTTATAAGAAGCAAAGCACATCTCGTGTGCCCACAGCCAATTCTCAGGAATAGGAAACTGGGACCCCCGTAAATAAGCAAGGAATCCTTTTATCATCTTCTGTGTTCAAAGCCCATCCCCTAATCATTCATTTCTCCAATGGGTGGGAAGCGGAAAGAAGAAAAAGAACTTGTGATGGGCCATGATGAAAGATAATATAAGAAAAAGAAAATATATAACTGGGTCACTTTGCTGTACAGCAGAAATTGGCAGAGCATTTTATATCAACTATAATAAAAAATTAAAAACAAAAAAGAAACTATGAATTGATACTGCTTTTATAGAAATTTAAAAATAAAATGTCAGAAAATAGCATTCCTTCCAGCTCAAAAAAAAAAAAAGAAAGAAAGAAAGAAAGCTTCATGGTTTCCACGTTGCATTGTCAATCCCTTTGTACCATGGAGGCGGGATCTTTATGCTGTTCATCTAATATAAGATACTTGCCTGCACACAAGGAGCTCTCAGTAAAGACTTTTGAGTGAATTCAGGGTGCCACCTGTTAGTACCTTCTGTGAAATATACCATGGAGGTGGTACTGTGAAAGAGCCCTGCATGACCAAACAAGCACTGAAATTGCTTCTATTTTCTTCCCCTTCTGGGGTGACCTTGGTCAAGTCTGTACCTCAGAGTTGGAGTTTTCACCTTAGAGGAATCCAGATAAAAACCATTGGTCTGTCCTTCAGCAGGCATTACGTGGAACAAATGGAGAAAAATCTGTAAACATTCAAATAACCAAAAGGACAAAAGAAAACAGAATGACAGAAGAGAATGCAGATCTCTTGGTTTATCTCTGCCATCCATGTGTCTTTCTGTGTATTGTCAGCTTTTAATTATTTGCATTAATGAAGGGCAGCCAAGGCGTGAATAATCCCAGGCACTTGTGTTTGGCTTTGAAATTAAATCCAAATGTGTTTTGTGTAACATCGCAAGAGCATATTCTCACCAAGTCATGAAACCACTGCAAAGATCCACTTCTCTGGCCCTGGCTTAGGGCTAAACTTGTGACAGTCCCTCAATCTTCCCCTGCATTAAAGGATTCTTTTTAGATGCCTAGCCGTGCAACACCTGTGAAGTGAGCATCATAAACATGACATAGCAGCCTCCAGCAAAAAAAAAAAAAAAAAGAGAGAATTTGGTCTTTAGGATGGAGTGCAAGATTCTTCAGTAAACTTTGGAAACGGTCGTTTTGTTTATTTGTTCGCTTTATCTGGGAAGAAAGTAATTGAGTTTATCCTTGGGGAACTGAGGCAGGGCATGCTTAGTTCTAATTTATCACTGCTTGGCATGTTATATGTAAATGAAGCTTACCCATTCAGATAATTTGACCGTGTACTTTTGAATAAATGAATATATCACCCCATGAAGATACTGAGTCATATATTGAGTCTTTAAAATAAGTACAGTATTTATAGCTTCCCTTCTACTCAGTGATTTATCAGTGATGAAACATGGATTTTTGAAAATAGTGTTGAAATAATTTATTTGTTTTCTAGCCTGTGCATTTGTTGATTTGGTTAGTAATTTTATCCTCCCTGCGCAGCGATTGGCTGGTGAACTATTCCTTGGAACTTCAGGAAGTGAAGTATTACCTACTCATTCCTCTCCCCTCTGCCTCCAGCCTGCACTGTAATTCTAACCTGTCCTCCTTCGCTATGGAGGTATTTTTAAGTGTCAGAAGGTTCTGCATATTTACTTGGGAGTGTATATCTGGAATGCAGGGGTTATTCAAAGTTCTTCAAATGGAGCCGTGATGAGGAGAAAGGAGTGGGAAAAATGTAAAGGATCCAGGGCACCTGAGAGGACCATTCCTGCAACCCGCCGCCCCCCGCCCCCCATGGAATTCATCATTTTTCATCCTCCAAGCTTCCATTCAGTCAGAAGCCATTTGTTTCTCTGTGCATTTATTTTGACACTGGGCTTGACTATGCCAAGGTGAGGATGTTAAATTAGTAGCACAGCCAAGAGGTAGCATAAGGGACCCACATTCCACTCCATCTCCGGGTTCCTGCCCAGCTGGCTCCTGAGGTGACTTCCAGGGGTGTGTCTCCCCATCCCCATGAATGTCAATGACCTGCTCTGAAGGACCCACTTTTGCGGGCCTCCTGCTCTGACAGTGGAGGATGAAGTTAGGTCTGAGCTCAGGTCCTGGCTCTGGCACTTACCAGCTCTGTGTTCGGCTCATTATGTGCACCTCAAGGTGTTTCGTAAGGATGAAATGGATGATGCATGGGAAATACTTTGTGGTCTTATGTGTATTAAACTCAATTTTGGAACAGATTGATGGGACTCATGGGTCCATGGCACCTCTGCCTTTGCCGTTGATGAGACAACAAAGGGTTTATGAGACTGAGGTTTTCAGGCACAATCTGCTATGCTGGGTGGATCTGGGAGGTTGCTTCTTTGTGGTCCTGTAATCTATTTAGGGTCTGCTGCTTTCTGAGTGAAGGGTGGGAGTAGATTTGACCACACTGTGGGCTGCGTTCTCTAGCCAGCCATGCACCTCAGGGGAGTTCTGCCTGCTAAGCTGAACTGGAGCCACTCCATGGTGTGGGGCAGCAGGGTTTCCTGATTGAGCACAGGAGCAGGAATCAAGAGATCTGGGTTTTATATCTGGTCTAATTTGGTGAGTGACCTTGAGCAAACCGCTTTCCTTCTTCTCGTCTTTCTCTTAAGAGGAAATAATCGATCTTATGGCCATACCTCACAGAGATATAGTGAAGATTAACAGAGAATATTTGGAGCAGATTCAGGAAGAAACACCACAGAACACACCATTAGTTTTATAATCTATAATTAAGTATATGGATGGTGAGGAGGTGTCCACATGTGAATTATACATTATACATTTAAAAACTAGACCCTTTTTTTTTTCCTTTTCTTAAAAAAGTAAGGAACGCTAATTATGCTTGGTAGAGATGCTGAAAAACTTTATTGGATGGCACTATAGAAGCCTTAATGTTTCAGGCGAAAGTCATATAAAAATTGCTAGTGAAACTATTAAAGGCAGATCACACAGTTCAGGACTAGAGTCAGAATGTGACCAACTAGTCTTGATTCACAAAAGAAAATCTATCAAAGGGAGTTAGGGATGAAAGCTTCGGTCTTAACCCAATCCTAGAGGTGGGCATGTTTTGGACAGTAGTAAATAGTCATGCAGACACTCTGCAGACCCATCTCTCGGGGCCTTGCTCCACGCCCTCCATGTCCACATCCCTTGCCCAAGGGGGTAGAGGAGAGACCAGGAGGCAGAGAGAGCGCTGATGGGGGGTCCAGACGGCTGGGGTGGGGCTGGTCACATGGCTCCTCTGGGCATCTAGAGACTTTCGCCTCCCCACCTCACTCTGCTTAAGAAGAACCCCCACTGAGCACCGGGCCAACATGCCAGGTCTTTCTTCCACCTTCCTAATGCATTTCCAGATACTCAGCACAGGCATCGTAGGAGAAGCAGAGCTCCAGAATTTAGGATCATAACAGAAACACACCTTCAATGTCCAGTCGCTGGCAGCAGATTGGAAGTTTGGCTACCACTCTCCCAGGTTGGTTGGTGTTCCCCCTGGGCTCATGCTGCGATCCTGACCTTCCAGGGTTCTCCCTCCAGCCCTGCCCAGGCAGACCCTGCAGTCTCAGCTGTTATCATGGTTGGGGACAGTGGTGCTCTTTTCTCTCTGAGCCTCAGGCCACCACTTGGTTTCCAACGGAAGCTGCTCTTCTCACAGCCCCCAGACCTCCAGGTTGACAGTTTCCAGCGTTAACACACTGGGTCCATAAGAACAAAGACAATGATGGCTTTTTCTCTTGTGATCTGCTCCTCCCCAGGCTCCACTTCCCTGGGCCGGGCCAAGGACGTGGGCAGATGCAAGCCCAGCAGGCCCTCCCTTACTTCAGTCACGGTCATTGCTACTGGGTAAAAGTCCATCCACGTTCCTGTCCCTCCCCGCCCTCCCCGCTCCGCCCCCAGGCTGGGGCTGACTCAAGGGGAGGCTTCCCATCCTGATGTCGGGATGGAGGGAGGTGTTGGCTGGTCCCTGGCACCAGCCCCTGGGTCCTGGCTGCCCTCGGGCTGGTCTCTGCGGAGACGCGTTCATCCCTCTGAACCGTGGAGTCCCGCCTGTTTCTGCTCTGCCCCGGCTGGTGCAAGTTCTCGTGTGTTCACTCAGCCAGACTCCACTCCCGGGGAGCCCAGCACCCCCACTGCTGAGCAGGCGCCATGCAGCTCTGTCCAGTACAGTTCACTCCCCAAGGTCATTTATATGAATCCTGAGGGGCCCGACCATCAGCCCTTGGGTTCAGGGCCACTTAGCTCATGCCCATCTGGGACCCCCAGCTCTCACAGCTGCCCCCTCCCCCACAGGAAACCGTAATTTCTGGTGCCTCCTGAGCTACACAGGAGCCCAGCCCCCTCCCTGCCCACAGGCTCTGAGCTGCCACATTTACCTGCTTTGATCTCTACAGTCTGCAGCCTTGCTTCTCAGTCTTTCCAGACCATTCAAAATAGAGGTGGACAAACATCATGTCTACAGCTTCTTTCTCAGCTTCTTTTGAAATCGTATTTCTCCCCCGGACACCCCAGTCACTGCCAATCCAGCTATGACCACCCCACAATTCTACTGGCCTTCTTTCCCCTTTTGTTTTGAAGTTGTTCTTGTTGTATTACTTTTCTCATCCTTTCCCCTTAACCGTCATCAGATGGACCTGATATGCATTAATCCTCAAACGCTTTTTTTGTTTGTTTGTTTTTGTTTTTGTTCTTCAAGGCCACACCTGAGGCATATGAAAGTTCCCACGCTAGGGGTCAAATTAGAGCTGCAGCTGCCAGCCTGCACCATGGCCGCAGCAGCAACACGGGATCCAAGCCATGTCTGCGACCTGCACCACAGCTCACAACGTTGCCAGATCCTTAACCCACTGAGTGAGGCCAGGGATCAGAACCTGCATCCTCATGGATACTAGTCAGGTTCTTAACCTGCTGAACCACAACAGGAACCCCCAGACCCTCAAACTCTTTTGAGTCATTCATACAACAAATTTTTATTGAGTTGAGCTTTATTCTTTGTGCTGGGAATTTTAAAAAGTTAATAAAAGGGTCTTCCCTTTTACAATCTAGTGAATGGCCCCAAACTGTTTTTATTTCACATTTTATTAAATATTTAATAGCTTTATTGGTTGGTATATTCGTGTACAAATCTTTGGAACCTATTACATGTAGACCATTTTGGGAGACCTTGTGTGAATATGTTTGGAAGACTATTCCGTGATGAATAAACACTGTCCCTCTCTGCAAGGAGTTGACAATCAAGTACAGGGAATAAACATGGACAAGCACATATCTCCCACAGAACACTAAGTAAGTGCTTACAGATGGCTGTACAGGTTAACCTCATTTTTTTTTTTTTTTTTTTGTCTTTTTGCTTTTTCTAGGGCCACTTCCCACGGCATGTGGAGGTTCCCAGGCCAGAGGTCCAATTAGAGCTATAGTCACCGGCCTACACCAGAGCCATGGCAATTCGGGATCCAAGCCACATCTGCAACCTACACCACAGCTCAGGGCAATGCTGGATCCTTAACCCACTGAGCAAGGCCAGGGATTGAACCCACAACCTCATGTTTCCTAGTCGGATTCTTTAACCACTGTGCCACAACAGGAACTCCTGTACAGGTTAACATCTATGGGGAAGTCGAGAAAAGAGCAACTCCTTGTGACTTGAAATGGTCCAGCAGGTTTTGCCAAGAATATAGAATTTCCAGTGAATTGTTGAAATAATTTGAAAAGCCAAGATGCAAGTGGGTTATCTTTCTTTCAGACTTGAAAGATAGAACAGGAGAAGTGAAGAAGGCATGGAAGCACATGAGAAGGTGGAAGAAAGGGCACAAGCGGCAGGTGGTTCTGTGTGGTTCAAACAGAGGGTGATTTGATGGATGGAAGAGGGGTGAAGTTGAAATTTCAGCTTTGCAGGCTCCAAATGTCACGTTGAGTTTGTGCTCTCTTTAAATGGCAATTTTGGGTGGAAGGAAAATGGCAGATCTGGCCTGTGAGTTCAGAAGCAGAGTAAGGACTGAGAGGTTACTTAGCTGTCATAGGCGTTCAGGCAGTAAATTCTGAACCCCCTCAAATCAAACTTTCAATCTCCCTTTCTCTGAAACTGCCCTTGTCAAGGCCGACACAACCTGCTTTGTGGGAGGAGAGGACGGTAATCGGTAGTCTCTCCTCGTATTCTTTGATCTCGTAACAGCTTTTCGTATAGGAGACCACTCTGTCGTTCTTGATCCATTTTTCTTTCTGAGCTTCCCTGACGCCCTAGGCTCCTGATGTTACTCTAACTTCTGAGCCAGTCAATCTCAGTCTGTCGTGATGGATCATTTCTCCTTTTCTTATATTTTAAGTCAAGATTTCTCAGATGGAGTTCCCCCAAGCCTGGCATCCATTGGTGTAACCTCCCCTTTATACAGCTAGAATGGATTTGCTGGATGCCATCCTTGGCACTGAAATCGTTTTCTGTGTTCTGCGACTTAGGCGAGGAACTCCAAGTTGAGAAAGGGTCCTCTAAACACCAGTGTGCCCCGAAGTTTGGTCCCAGGCCCCTTTCTCACTCTGATTATCCTTACTACTTCAATGATCTCGTCGGATGACACCCCACATCCCTGTTTCTAAACCTCAGCGCTCCTTTTTAATTCTAGAAACTTGAAATCACCACTTGAACTCCTGCTAAGATCTTCTGACTCAAAATGTGATCTTAATTTTACATGAATTCCTGGACACCATATCTTCTAGATCTTTCAGAAACTTTCCTCCAAAATGCAGCCGTAATATACTACGTGTGACTGTGGCAACTAGAAGAAATGGATTTCTCCAAATAGTTCCCGATTTCAAATATTATGCTCCATATTACATGCATGTATCTGTTCCATTTTTCAGATCAGTGTCCCACGTTTCAATGCTGAAAGTGGTTTTGCCGAAAGATACAAATACAAAGCAACTCTTTTCAGAATATATCAAGTATTTTAGAAATACTCCTAACACTTTCGGCATCTCATAAGTCTGAGAATCTATCACCAGGAAATAAATGCCAAAAGAGAGAGAGTTTTATGTACAGCAATATTCATCGCAGTGTATTTAGGATAATAGAAATACAAAATTCAAAAATAGGCAATAGTTACATAAATTATGGTACAATCATATAATATGCACATAAAAATTATTATAGTAATTACTATAATAGTAATTATATAGTAATTATATAGAGAATATATTATATATAATTCTATACATAATATAATTATATAGAGAATTATATAGTAATTCTTATAGTAATTATATAGTCCTCATGCACATGTAAGTGCTGGAGTAAAACGTTTGAAGCCTAACATGCCCTAGAAATAGATCCTGTATCTTCCATTCGCTCCTCTTCAGATGTGCTCAGAGATTCTTGAGCAAATTTCCCTTCTGTGAGTCTGAAGCCCCTTTAGAGCTTATCATGTATTTGGTTATTATTTTCTCTCTCACCAACACCAAGTTTAAAAGAAAAAAAAAAAAAAAAAAAAGGACACAGCAAATTGTGACTCTTGCTGTGAACTGGAGATTGGCACCTCCCAAACCGCCTCTACATGGATCGAATCATGAGCCACTGAAGCTGCTGACTCTCAACACCCATGAAAAGAGCCCAGGGTGGAGACCAGGAGTGAGGCTGTCTGTGCTCTGGGAGAACTGGTAGAACAGGTCTTCAGATGGTTAGATATTTTTAGGAGAAGATTTTATGAGCCCAATTCTTGCATCTCCTCATCTAGATATTAGAAAAGCACTAGAATCCTTCATGGTGACATCTGCTCCTCCAGACTAGCAGTAGCTTTCACAAGCCTAGCAGCGACCTTCTATAAAATACGTGCCTGGTTGCATGTACCTCCCCCTTCACCAAACTCACATATATACTGACCTTCCCCCCCACCTCTTTGGAGCGGTATTTCAGAGCTCTCTGAAATGCTGCTTCTCAAGTATAATCCTCTCTTCACCCCAAATAAAACTTAACTTTCAGCTGTTAAGCTGTGCATAGTTTTTAAGTCAACACTGCCTAAAAGAGGATTTACTCTAGAGGAGATGAAGCTTAAGGTTCAGGGCCCCTCTCCACACAGTCCCCTTTCAAGGTGCTGGGAGCGGTCCTCCCATCCGTTCACATGATATTTTAGCAAAATTTGCCAGAGTCATTTATTCCACCGACTCTTTTCACTTCTAGTGTTGTCACATTTCTGGGTGGCAGGACAGCTCTGGAACGGATATGGGCATTTTGGTCATTAGACTAAAAGGAAAGTTGAGAATACACTTGGTTTTTGTTTAATAGGGTATATTTTTGAGTTCCATAGGTCATTTTTTTTTAAGGCTGCACTCGTGGGATATGGAAGTTCCCAGGCGAGGGGTCCAGTCGGAGCTACAGCTGCTGGCCTATGCCACAGCCACAGCAACGCAGGATCTGAGCTTCTTCTATGACCTACACCACAGTTCACAGCAATGCTGGATCCTTAACCCACTGAGCGAGGCCAGGGATCAAACCCACATCCTCATGAATCCTAGTTGGGTTCATTAACCATTGAACCACGAAGGGATCTCCTCATAGGTCATTCTTTGTGGAGCCTTTCTGGAGCATAATCTTTGTGGAGCATTCACAGTGATCCACCCGTACTTACCATCAAGGGTTCACCAAGAAGCTCAGATTCATTCCTGCCCCTGAGTTTTACCATGGCTGTTCCCTCTCTTCCAACATCATCTCTGTCTTTTTCTTGCTCGTGATCTAGATCTCTGATCCAATGTCTTCTTCTCTGTTAGAAGAAGGTGACCTTGACCCCTCTGTCTAAAATCTGAGCCTCCACCTTCACACATTCACACAATCATGCTGGCATATCCCCTGCCCTCTTGGCAGTCTTCATTTCTCTTCACAGCACTGACATCTATCAAAGACGGTGTTGTCTTGATGATTCTCTTCCCAACCAGAGCATAAACTCCAAGAGGGTCTGGAGGGGTTCGTTTCGTACCCCAGTTGCCTAAGGCTGTGCCGAGCCTGAGTCTGCACTCAGTAAATACTAGTTGCATGAATGGAAGGATATCATTAAAGACTTCTTAAAACTTTTGGTTTTAAAAACTATCATACCAATAGAATAAAATCCACAATGGAATTATTCGCAGAAAACAAATTTTTTTTTTAAACGTAGAATTTAGATATTAACTGTTGGAAGAAAAGTCAGGACCAGAGCTGAGGTCTCCTTACTTTCTGCCAGGGTTATTTCTTTTTTTTTTTTTTTTTTTTTTTTTTGTCTTTTGTTGTTGTTGTTGCTATTTCTTAGGCCGCTCCCGCGGCATATGGAGGTTCCCAGGCTAGGGATTGAATCGGAGCTGTAGCCACTGGCCTACGCCAGAGCCACAGCAACGCGGGATCCGAGCCACGTCTGCAACCTACACCACAGCTCACGGCAACGCCGGATCGTTAACCCACTGAGCAAGGGCAGGGACCGAACCCGCAACCTCATGGTTCCTAGTCGGATTCGTTAACCACTGCGCCACGACGGGAACTCCTGCCAGGGTTATTTCTGTTCCACTCTGCATACTGTCTTCTATATGATGTGTAGGTGAAACTATGTTTATGTTTACTTTGAATTGAATTATGTTTCTTCAAGATTCCACACATTAGCCTAATAATCTCTAATAAGGCTCTAGTACGAAAATTACTGTATTAACACCAAACAACACTGACTATTGATATACTTAAGCAATTTATATAAATATAAATTTGTGAAAAGGAAGCTGAGGGAGAGACTGTCAGAGTACACTGTCACATCTACAATACAGTATAAATGACAACATACTTGTATTTCTTGTTTTTCAAAATGTTTTCTATGGGTTGAATGTTTGTGTCCTCCTCAAATTCATATGTTGAAGCTGAAATCCCCAGTGTGATGGTATATGGAGGCAGGGCCTTTGGGTTGTAATGAGGTCAGGAGGGTGGAGCCCTCGTGAATGAGATTAGTGTCCTTATAAGGAGTTCCCCTGTGGCTCAGCAGGTTAAGGATCTGGCATTGTCCCTGCCATAGTGCAGGGTCGATTCCTGGCCTGGGAATTTTCATCTGATGTGAGCGTGGACAAAAAAAAAAAAAAGAGAGAGAGAGAGAGAGAAGACACAAGAGAGATGATGCTCTCAGCCACATGAAGATACAGGGAGAAGACACCTTTCTGCAGATCAGCAGGAGTGCCCTCACCAGGCGCGAATCTGCTGGCTGCTTGACCTTGGAGTCCCCTGCCTCTAGAACTGTAGGAAATAAATGTTTGTGTTTAAAACACCCAGTCTATACAATTTGTTCTAACAGTCCAAACTAAGACAGTGTTTGTGTAATTTTTAATTGGTTGACCGTAAATCTATAAATGCTTCCCTTTAATAGAATACACACTGTAATTAATTATTTTCACTCTCCTCGCCTATGCATTTAGGACTGTGCTCCTGGATAGTAAGTCATAAAAATGAAAATAGGTGAATAGTCAGTAGGTGACAGTTATTCTTTAACTCCGGTCACTGGAATGTCAGCTTTTTTCTCATTCTAGACTTTTGACCATTTCCTATTCTATGGCAGTCAGGAAGCTCTGTCATTCTGAATGCCTCTCAAGAAGGTGCTTGCTGTTTATCTGCCAGGAGTACTGTATGCTGATAGCGTCCTGCAAGATTTGCTTCATCTTTAGAGCCAAGAGCTCACTCACGCCCAGCAGCCCCCAGCCAGTGACTGCGCATGACTGGAATACATGACTAATACCATTTTAGGAAACCAGATTTCATCAGATGAAGCTGCACATAGGATGCAGTCAGGCCGGCATGTGCACTTACAGCCACACAACAAAAGAAAAGGAGAGGGAAAGGCATGCATTGCAGAGTACTTCACAGGACCTAAGTGGCTTCACCATCTATTCACCTTTCCTTCCCTTTGGCTCATTAGAACAGCTGTACTTTGGTGACACAACGAGAGTAGTGTTGTGATGGATGGATGGACCGTCAGAAAATCTCTGAGTACTTGGATATTGCATTAGTGCCTTACATTCACAGTTACGTCCTCTAAAGGAAAGTGTGGCTCCCTCTTTTCCTGTGTGTTCTTCTCGGGTTAAGGAAATCAGCTACTGGAGAGTCACTTGATAAAAAGAAAGAACGGCATGGAACTATATCCAGTTTCTTGGGATAGGACACGAGGGTTGATAGTATGAGGAAAAGGAGGTATGACTGGGTTACTCTACAGTACTGCAGAAACTGATGCAACACTGTAAGTTAACTATACTTTAAGGGAAAAAAAACAAAAGTGATATATTTTCCTTTCCTCTTCTTACCATCAGTTTTGAGCTACTTAATTATAATGGAAGCAAACTCCCAGTGCTTTTGTCCACCAAAGTTTAGTCTACGAATGAAATCTGTATTTTTTAGCCAGCCTTAAATAATTCACACTAGCCACAGCAACACAGTTGAAATCAGGTTCTGCACTAGACACACACACAAAAAAAACAAAAACAAAAACTCACCTTTGCTGAGGAGAGATACAAAAAATGAAGACTTGTGAAAACCCTCCTGGCCCTTTCTCACTCAAGCATTAAATAAGCCAGCCCTTGTCTTTTCAGCTGTTCTTTATTAAGTGGGTGTGATTTTAATGGCTCACTGTCTTTATTTATTTATTGTGTGTGTGTGTGTGTGTGCTTTAATGTTTTTTATTTTTACTTTTTTCCATTTAAAAAATTTTATTGAAATATAGTTGATTTACACTACTGTGTTAGTTTCAAGTGTACAGCAAAGGATTCAGTTACACATACATTATATATATAACTGTATGTATACATTCTTGTTTAGATTCATTTCTCTTGCGGATTATTGTGAGACACTGAATATAGTTCCCTGTGCTATACAGTCAGTCCTTGTTGGTTATCTACTCCATATATGGTAGTGTGTATTTGTTAATCCCAAACTCATAATTTACCCCTCCCTCCACTCTCCCCTTTGGTAACCGTAAGTTTATTTTTTGTGTCTGTGAGTCTATTTCTGTTTTGTAAACAAGTTCATTTATATCATTTTTTTAGGTTGCACCTATAAGCAATACCATATGATGTTTGTCTTTCGCTGTCTTAATCTCCTGAAATGACAGAACAACAGAACTGGCATCCGCAAGCATTTTCCTCCATCTGTAACATAAAGAATATCTAACCATAAACATTCCCTTTAAGGAATTGCTTCTGTGATGTCTGTGCCTTGGGGAGCATTGGCATTTTATCCTTGAGGCATGTATTACTAAACCCAGTGCTTCAGACTTGTGACACAAGCACAATGCGGTCTTCTGTGGCATTCTGTGTGTATGAGAGGAGGCGGGACCTCCTGCCTCGATCTCTAGATACTGGATCTTTAGATACTGGGGTGAAAATGTGTGCTGCTTTGGCTAGGCAGAAGGAGGTCCCTTCCTATTAGTGCTTCAGTGTTCTTTGGGAAATGGACCTTTCTGCTATTAAGTATGGTCCTACTGGGAGGGAAAGGCTGCACATTTTTAAATCCCATCGGGGGAGTTGGGTGCTCTGGACAAGTTAAAACATGGGTACCGTGGTTCCTTTTCCCTGATTTTTGTCCCCCTATAGTTTTCTTGGTTTTGACCTGTTTCTAAGACTGCTCCCTAGTCTCCTGCCATTTATGTGACAACCCACATCTACTAATGCACTATACACACTAATATCTTTCCAAATACATCTGTTTTACTCAAGTAGCTAGCTTTGCTTTTATCTTGCTTATACCCAAAAATCTTAATTATATTGATGCCATGATTCTGAATCTTCTATTTAAAAAAAAAAAAAAAAAACAGAGAAGTGAAACTCAAGTGAGGTAGGTATTTGTCCTTGTCGTCTAACGTTGAACACTTACAAATATTTGTGTGGATAAAGAGTGGCATGTAAAAAGGGAGCCATATTCCAGTGGCTTTCTACAAGTTCGTGTTTTTTTCTTCCAGACTCTCATCTTTTTAAACAGTGTTTCAGTACACGCTGTCTTCAGTCTCCCACACTTGAGACTTTTAAGCTTATGTGGGAGGCAGGTCACCCAGGATGAGACCAGAAAAGAATATATCTTACTTATCTTGATGAGTTGAGATTTTTGAGAGCCTGCCTGACAGGTTTTTGCTAAAAAAAAAAAACACCTACTCATGCCCAAGAACGTTCCATTATATCTTTCAGGTGCTCTTGAAAATAGTTTAAGACTTAGGTGCTTAAAACTGAGAATTTAGTGCCAAGATTTTATTGACTTTTGAATACAGATAAGTAAGCACCATAAAACTCTCTTCTGAATAACATCAGAGAGTGGCTTAAGTGAGATAGAATCATTTTGGAAGGATGAAAATATGATTTTTTTCTGTAAAAAGTAATACTAGGAAGCCATGCAGTTTATAATTGCATGTATTCTTTTCAAGATTTTTATCTTAAAAGTTGACAAAATAAACATGATTTGTGATGGTGAACTAGTATACTTTTATATGCCAGGGCCCTTGTTTTGCAAGTAACATAAAATTTAACTGACCTAAATAATAGGAAAGAATTCATTGGCTTTTGTAATTGAGATGTGGCACCTGGGTCAGGCTTCAGGCACAGTTGGATTCTTGGGATTATAATATTACTGGGGTTCTGACTCTGCTTCTCTAAATTGTTCTTAGTTTTTCCCTCCTTTTGTGGTGTTTTCTTTGGGGTAGCTTCCTTCATGGTAGGAAAAGAATGGCTGCAGCAGTCTGGGGCCTGATGGCCAAAGTAACATACCTTTGTCTCACAATTCTAAGAAGAAGGTCTGAGGATGTGTCTGACTCAAATGGATTAGATCACATGGCCATGCAATCCAGTCACTGTAGACAGGGTCGTGGAACATGCTGATTGGCCCATCTGGGACATGAGTTCCATCCCAATGCAATGGTGGGCTTAGCTTCCCCAGAATCACATGAACCCCTCAAAGAAGCTACTGAGAGAGGGGAAAGGGAGAACAAGACAGAGCAGAGGCAACCAGCAAGTGTCCCGTCATCCTCCCATGTGTTGCCATTGCCAGTTATGAGTGAGAACGCCACGTAGATGTGTGGTACCAGGCTCATCCACACGCTCCGTCACTTTGCACCAAGGCCAAGTCTGATTCTACAGAAAAAGACTTCGAGTTTCTAAGAGATCTGGCAATAGAGATCAAACAACTAGTAATGAGGAAGTGTTATCAACTCCATATTCATCTGATTCAAACATCATTGGTCCTTATCTATCTAACACCTATGCGAGAATATTAAGATGAGCTTTATATTTTCCAAAATTCATTATTAATTTTATTTAATGGTTAAAAAGCAAAATTCTTCATACCTAGAGACAGTGAAAAAAATTTCCAACAAAGTGATTCAATTACATATAATATACTTTTTCATATTCTTCTCCATTATAGTTTATCACAGGATTCTGAATGTACTTTCCTGGGCTATGCAGTAGGACCTTGTTATTTATGCATTCTATATATAATAGTTTGCATCCCAGACTCTCAATCCTCCCCTCCCTCACACCCCCTCCCACATGGCAGCCGAAATCCATTCTCTATATCCGTGATTCTGTTTTGTAGATAAGTTCATTTGTGTCCTATTTTAGATTCCACATATAAGTGATATCATGTGATAACTGAGACAATGAAAATTCTTCATTCATTATTTTGAATGTTATTGAACGTTATTAATTTATTTGTAAGTTATCTATAAATTGTTCGTTTATTTTCTGTTGTCTGTACCTGGAGTGGGCAAGTCCCTGCGTGGGAAAAGGCATAGTAACATTTAGTAATAATATCGTCTTTATTTGCAGTAAGGCCAGTTATGCACCAGTGTTAATAATGATGTGAAAAAAAAAAATGGAGTTCCCGTTATGCAGTGGAAACGAATCCGACTAGGAACCATGAGGTTGCGGATTTGATCCCTGGCCTTGCTCAGTGGGTTAAGGATCCACTGTTGCCGTCAGCTGTGGTAAAGGTCGCAGATGTGGCTTGAATCTGGCATTGCTGTGGCTGTGGTGTAGGCCAGCAGCTGTAGCTCCAAATCAACCCCTTGCCTGGGAACCTCCATATGCCATGAGTGCAGCCCTAAAAAGCAAAAAAAAAATAATGATGTGATCTGACAGCATGTTAGGTGATGTTTACAGAGATGTTAGAAAGGTATAAATGTTTGTTGAAAGGATACTATGAAGTCTTTTTTTTTTTGTCTTTTGCTATTTCTTTGGGCCGCGCCCGCGGCATATGGAGGTTCCTAGGCTAGGGGTCCAATGAGAGCTGTAGCCACCGGCCTACGCCAGAGCCACAGCAACTCAAGATCCGAGCCACGTCTGCAACCTACACCACAGCTCACGGCAACGCTGGATCCTTAACCCACTGAGCAAGGGCAGGGACCGGACCTGCAACCTCATGGTTCCTAGTCGGATTCGTTAACCACTGCGCCACGACAGGAACTCCATTATGAAGTCTTTAAGGAGGCTGGACAATCAAGGGAGGCTTCATGGAAGAGGGGTCGTGTGAGCCAAACCTGGAAAAAAAATGGGAGAGATTTTTAAACAGAGATTATGGAAATGTCTTCTACTGGGAAAAATAAAAAATAAGAGCCAAGCCAAAATGTAAAGAGGATGTTGAAGGAATAGTAAACAGTACTGTTGGACTGAGGTGAAAACTTTGAATAGCAGACTGAGAGATTTACAAAATTCATGAGCAATGGGGAGTCATTAAAGGTTTCCGAGCTGGGAGTTCCTGTTGTGGCACAGCAGAAACCATCTGACTAGAAACCATGAGGTTGAGGGTTCAATCCCTGGCCTCGCTCAGTGGGTTAGGGATCCGGTATTGCCGTGAGCTGTGGTGTAGGTCACAGACATGGCTCAGATCTGGCATTGCCGTGGCTGTGGCGTCAGCTGGCAGCTACAGCTCCAATTAGACCCCTAGCCTGGGAACCTCCATATGCTGCAGGTGCAGCCCTCAAAAAGACAAAAGAAAAAAAAAAAGTTTCCAAGCAGAGAAATGATATGTTCACATTTACAGTTTTAGAAGATTAATGGGGATGTGTAGAATAGATTCTACTTGAGTAAAGAGGAACTAGAAGTAAAGGGACTCAGCAGCTAAGGACACAAATATATCAAAGAAAAAATAATGAGGTGCTATATCAGGACCCAAGAATAAAAACAGAAAATGGAGTGGTCGTTCAGAAAAGCCAGACACAATCTCTATGACTTGCCAAGTGTGAAGAAGGGAGGGACCAAAAAGATGGAACAAAGAATATCTACCTAGCATTTAGCATCCTCAGAAACCTCCAGAGCAGCAGGGAGACCAGTTATCTGAGTGTGTCATTCTCTTGCTTCAAACCTGGAAATCACCTGCAAGCCACCTCTGGCGCTGTAAGAAACAAGTCCAAGGCTTCAGTGGCAGGATTGAGGGATGAGCATGCTCCTGAGGCAGAAGCAGACATGCTGGTGGGGCAGGAGGTGACACTGGCCTGTCACCATGGTCCACAGTTCCCATGGCAGCAGAGGGCCATGCCCTCTCAGTCTTGGCCACTTGACCACAATCAGACCAACCGTGCCTTCTAGTACTAAGGTAGAGACTCTGATTTTGAATTTGTTTTTAAATTAGAAAAGGATTTATTTGACATTGTTCTTCCTATTACTCTGTATGTGAGCTTTATTTATTTAAAGTACCCACCCACAAAGAATGCATTTCCTGCTACTCTATTGCCATAATTCTCTGAAGGAGACTGCCAGCATCCGAGGAGGTTTTCCAACACCCTCCCTGGGGCTTGAAGAGGAACTTATATTCCTAAATTGCCTCTTCCATGCCAGGCAGAGTGCCAGGGTTTTGCACGGAGGTTATTTAACCTAATATTCACAACCGTCTTGTGCGGTACCTCGGTAACCTCAATCCCTGCTTTACAGAAGCTCAAAAGAGCCTAAGTCACTGTACAAGGGTGGGTGGTTAGTGAGTGAAGGAGAGGGATTTATGCAGGTCTATCTGACACTAAAGAGCATGCCTGTTAGATTAGAAAAGAACAGATACTCAAAGGTCTGCAATCTTGTAAGTCGAATTAAATTACCAAAGGTTTGAAAACAAGAAATAGCCCTAACTTTATGGCTGAGTTGTACACGGTTTACGTACCTGTTACCCAGTGTTGGGTAGTTCAGTGTCAAACAGCCTTTCAAGAAAATGCACAGACAGGCAAATCCTGGGGCTTTTGTATTCTGGTTTTCCTGGTTTGTTAGTTTGCTTAGTTTTGTATTTTTCAAATATTCAATAAGCAGGATTTCCTAGGAAAGGGATCCTGAGGTGGACGTTACCAGCTGGAGGACCACTGAGGGTCTCTCAGGACCAGCAGGAGACGGAAGGGAGCAGGGTTAGCAGAAGGATGTTAAGAGGCCACACAACAGTCGTAGAGACCTCGTATCACCCCAGGGTGAACCCTGAAGCTGGATGAGCCTTCCCTGGAGGCAAGGAGGCTGAGCCTCTGTACCCCCCACATGGTGCATTGGATGTGAGGAGAGGCCAGACCCCAGGGTGATGCTGCTTCTTTCCATGGCGTTCCTGGAAAAGGACTGAACTGAGAGCCATCTAGCCCAGAACAAGAGTGCCCTGGTCATCAAAGGAGGACCTGGGTGTCACACTGCAGTCCACCCCTGGGAGCTTAAGGGCCCACTGATGCATAGACGTTTACCTGATAGGGGACCGGCTCCTCTGGATGGTCTCGTTTCCTGGATAACTTAGAAAAGAAAAGTGATATAAACTGCAGCCATCATGGCTGTGCTGGTCTTGACGCCACAATGGATAGTTATGGCTCTCCATTCTGAATTACTCTCAGCCTCAGCCAGCACTTCTGCTCCCCAGGTAGCTCATCTGTGGGAGTGCCCAGACCTGCATCTCTGAGGACTCCTCCTCAGCCATGGCACTACACTGACAGATGCACCACCAAGCTTAGGCATGACCACAAGACACTAGATCCCCCTGGACATCTCCTGGGCTCCAATTCTCAAAGCTTCCTTTTCCTCCATCCACCCACTGACCAGGTTGAGATAAGCAAGATGTCTTTTGCCTTCTGCTGTGCGGTAGATTTTTCCTGGATTATATCTACACTGTGGGCATTGTCCTTTGCATTTTACGTTGGGCGGGGTTCCCCTAAGTAGACTGCTCTTCTTGGGTGTTTTCCCCATTATTGGTACCTAAAACAATACTGTATGTCACAAGTCATGGATTTGATGAAATATTCCCCACTCTAGTGGGCTGGATGGTGTCCCCACAGAAACCAGGTCTAATCGCTGGAAACTTTAAATCCTACCTTATTTGGTAAAGTCTTTGCAAATGTGATTACATTAAGGATCTTGAGATGAGGCATTATTGAGAGTTATCCACGTGAGTTCTGAGGCCATCATGTGCCTTTAAAAGTGACAGGCAGAGGGAGATTATACGTACACACACCGAGGAGAAGGCGATGTAAAGACAGAACAGAGAGAAATTGGAAGATGTTGATCTGGAAGGTCAAAGTGAAGCAGTCACAAGCCAAAGGATGTTGGCAGCCACTGAGCTGGAAGAAGCAAGAAATGGACCATCATCCAGGGGCTCTGGATGGCAAATTTGCCACTGTCTTGATTTCAGATATCTGGCCCCTGGAACTATGGAGAATAAATTCCTATTGTGTCAAGCCATCTAATTTGCGGTGACTTGTTATAGCAACTGGAGGAAACTCATGCACCCATAGCAGTGCCCCTGAGATCCAGCCCTCCTCCATGAACTCCATTTCCTTTTACATTTATATACATAACTTCCAGAGGTATTAGGAGCTGGGCTGGAAGCTATATAGTAAATGTAGGGTTATTCATGCCAGCTCTGGACTCAGACAAACTGGCTTAGTATTTTTTTTTTCTTTTTTGTCTTTTGAGGGCCGTACCCACAGCATATGGAGGTTCCTAGGCTAGGGATCTAATCAGAGCTACAGCTGCTGGCCTATGCCATAGCCACAGCAATGAGGGCTCTGAGCCATATCTGCAACCTACACCACAGCTCACGGCAACGCCAAATCCTTAACCCACCGAGTGAGGCCAGGGATTGAACTCACAACCTCATGGTTCTTGGATTCATTTCTGCTACGCCATGATGGGAACTCCCCAGACTGGCTTTAATATTGGTACTGACTTTTACCAGTTTCTAATGATGTGACCTAAACTTTTTAAGCCTCAGTTTCTTCATCTGCAAAATGGGAATAATAATCACATCCATAGGTGACTGTGATGATTTAAATTCGATGACCACATAGAGTGTTAAAGCATCAGATGCAGTGTAATGCTCATTAAGCTATTACTATTAGCCTATATTTTAATCAGATTATATATACACCAAAAAAACACAATTTGATTAAAATATAGGCTAATAGTTCATATCCACCAATACAGATAATTATGTTAGCAATATGTATTTATTAAGGACTTACTAGGTCTCAGGCAACTCTCTGTGCCTCCGTCTGAAAAATAAGGATAATAATACTGACTTTAAAGGGTGATTGTGAGGATTAAATGGGAACACTGAGCAGACTGCAGGGCAGAGAAGAAACATGAGTTGTCATTGGTTCTTCCATGCCGTACTTCACTTAGTCCTCATCACAGCGCTATGAATAGACCCTTGTTACCCCCGTTTTATAGACAAGAGTTAGAATAAATGGTTCAAGTCCATACAGTTCATGTTTGAGCCAGAACCCAAGCCCAAGTCCGTCTGAGGTTAGAGTTGGAAAATTCCATTATTTCCACCTGCCAGAGGAAGGTAACTTTTACCGTTTCAGACTTTAGTTTCAGGACAGATTCTAAGTGTACTTTCTACCGGATAGGAGATCTCCAAATGGTCTCTACTGGAGAGAAATATCTTATTCTTTCTCTTTTTTTTAAGGAATGTCCTATTCTTGAAATAAGGAACATATTAACAATTATCTTGTTAGACTACTTCAGGCAGTAGGAAACATAAGGAGATAACTACCTATCTCTCAAACTTCAGCATCATCTGGAAACTCTTAAAATGTCCATGTTTCATAATAATTAAGTATCAATGATAAATATGACAAGTAGCCCGCAAATAAAAGAATACTGAGTCTACAAATATCTTGGAAGTGTCTTTCTGGTGTATAAAAGTAATTATGAAGCACTAAATGAATTGATTTTGTGTATGAAGACACCAAAATTACTTCCTAAATTTTCAGTTTTATTCATTCATTCATTTATTCAGCATCTCCTAGGTGAGCGCTCAGGACATGCTGGACACTCTCCTGGCCATTGACGTTTCACTGGCGAGAAAGACTTAATGAGGTCTGTCAAATAAAGCCTACTCTGCTATTGGAGATTCACTTAACCAACCAACCCAAGAGAACATCACATAGTAAATTAATTTTCTGCAGAGAAATAAAACAGGGAGGGACCAGGTGACAACAATCCATTCATTAAACCATTACTGATCATTTGTTAGGTAACCATTATGAGGACATAAATTTTTTACAAAAATCATACACCCTCTCCCTAAGGAGCTTGAAGACTAGTTTTACCTGTACTGTAGGACAGTGTGAAATGTGACATAGGAAAAGTGCAGAAGAAGTTAAACGGACCCGAGGTGGACAAAAATCACTTCCAGGAGGGAGGAGAAGGTAAGGAGCATTACAGGAGTTGAAACGGTGAACCTTCCAGGCTGGATGACGTTCCACACATAGGAAGTGACGGGGACAGCAGCGAGAACAGACATCTGTGAAACAAGGAAGAGGGCCAGCAGGGCAGGCGAGCAACGAATGGCAAGTAGCCTCCTAGGCTGGAGGAGAGGATGGTGTAGAAAACTAGAGGGCCATGGGTTTCATCAGATCACAGAGCCCCTGACAGCCAGGGTAAGGACCAGATCGTGGTCAGGAAGTGTTGAATACTTCTGATGCCGAGAAGGACCTGTTCATGATTGTGCTCTGAGAGGTTTAAGTGGCAGTCAGGAGTTTGGGAGGAGTAACATGCTAAAGACGAGGGCCCCGTTTGCACTCAGACCAGGCTTTAGGGATGGGTGCTTATCTGGGATGATGATGTTGGAAATAGAAAGAAGAGAATGGCCAACATAATTTTGTTTTCTGCTATAGACGGATGAAATTTCATGAGTCCAAGTGTGCAGGGTGGGGAGAGGAAGGAGAAGGTGGATAAGACTAAGTAACAGAGACCAGGATGAGAAAAACGTGGCTGAGAATGACCTGGTTGACAGCAATCTAAATGATAGAGGTAAACACTGTAACATTAGAACTTTTGTTGTCTCTGTGCTTTGGTTTGCTCTTCTTCATTTAATAGATGACTGGTTTCATCCCCTTTGAAATTTATCAAGATTTAAATCAAATGAGAAGCACAATACATTTGATAATGTTTATTAAATGTCTCTGCGCTACTAGGTACTAAATATGTTTCTTGATAGTGGAGGCTTTTCCTTTCTGTTCTCAGTTTCTTTCAGGCCTCATTGGTGCCTTTATTAGGGCTTTCATTATACTCTACCTTGAATTCTAGGAATTGAGGAACCTGCTTCTTCCTCTAATAGGCTGCAAGTACCTGGAGGGGAAAAATCCATGTCTGTCTCATTTGGATTGCAGTGAATTGCATTAATAGACATAAAATACGTATTTGGTAATTGGAGCTTATGAAGTCACCTAATATTTGAAATACCCTAGTAAGAGATTGACAGTGAGTGCTCAGTTCCACCCCATACTCAGTTAACTCTCCGTTGCATAATAACTAATTATCAAGTAGATTAGCACACTATTAATACAGTTCATTTATTAAAATGACTCAAATTACCAAGATGAATATTTTACAGCCTCTTCATTTCAGGAATATTAACAACATCATCAGTGGAACTATAGTATCATTCAACGTTTTATCAAAAGTGTCTAGAAAATAGTTGATCCAGGCTCCCTAATCTTTGTTTCTATTCATCTAGGTATATAGATTCTTGAAAAATAATTTTGAATTTACATGTGGTTCATCACATAACATGGATCCTAGCTTAAACCATAGCTAATAAATAATGTCATATTTCTAGTAAATAAATCCTGGAACACAGAGAGGACATTTTAGTCACATTCCATCCCAAGTGATAGCTTTTAATAAATAATTAAAAAACAAAAAAGAGCAACAGTGCCTTGTGGTAAAGGATGAGAAACTCAGGACAGAACCAGAGAAATTATGGAAAAACCTGTATATGTTGATAAAGTGCTTAGAAATATTGATGAAACACTTAAGAAAAGTATCTGGAATATAGTCACCTCCTCCCCCCCAAATAGTAGCAAATTTTATTTAAAATGACAATTAACAAGGAGGAAAAAGCAAATGAAGATTAGAAATCAATACCAAAAAACATGCTGGGATATATGTGGGAAGTTGGAAAGAAGAAGGGAGCATTTCTGCCCCCACCGAGAGCAATGGGGAACCACTCAACAGTGGATTTGATTCCTCCAGAAGACCCTAAAGACAGAGATGGTGGTGCTTGCAAATATTCTCCCAGTTTCTCTGTTGTGCCTGCAATGTTTTTCAACCACTTTTATATGGAGACAACACCCATGGAGAGTCTTCTCATCACTTAGACTCAAGGCCGTCATACACCACACTTAGGAGCAGCACTTAGAAGGACCTAGGCAGGAACCAGAGCTTGTGGACAGGGCAGTGTCCACTGTTCTTCCTTGAGAGTTCTTGAAACAGTGCCTTCAGCAGGGTAGCACTGAGAGGGGTTACCATCAAATAGGTCCAGGAGCTGCACTAGCTTCCACGCTTCACACATCAGGGAATCCCATATCTTTTGTAGCACCTCCCTCTCCATAGGCATAACCTCTAGAGTCCCCATTAGGGACATGGCACTTACTCAGGAAAGCATAAAATGATGACTTCTCATTGGCATTTATAACATATGGTCCCTGTCCAGATGCAATTTGCCAGACATGGGTCACTTTTTTCTCGTACTCACTGTGGCTTCACAATGTAGTTGGTACATATTCCCTTTACCAAGTTACCAGAACAGGATTAGAGAGTTACCCAAGGTCAGGTTATTAAGCAGCAGGAGAATGGGTGTCATTAAATTTTCATCTGTAATGAGGAACTGGTTTATTAAGAAAGAATGTGTTGGGGTATAAAAATAAAACTCTTATTTCTCAATAACTCTGCTATATCTGCCGTTGAATCCTATCTTTTCTACAAGTCCACTGACCCAAGATAAAATCATAGCTTGAATCCTAAACTTCTCAGTTATAATCAGTTAGTGAATTACTCACTGACAGTTCTTAAAATTCAGGGTCTCCTAGACATCTCATAACTCTTTTCTCCCTTCTGCCCTGTGCTCCATGGCATGAAGTGGAAGGGGTTTTGGCCTGGCTCTCACAAGACTCTCTCACAAAGATGTTGGTTTAGGGAGTTCCCATTGTGGCTCAGTGGTTTAAGAACCGACTAGTATCCATGAGGACGCAGGTTCAATCCCTGGCCTCCCTCGGTGGATTAAAGGATCCGGCATCTCTGTGAGCTGCAATGTAGATTGCAGGTGGGGCTCAGATCTGGCATTGCTGTGGCTGTGGTGTAGGCCAGGAATTTCCGTATGCCGTGGGAATGGCCCTAAAAAAAAAAAAAAAAAAAAAAAAAAAAGACATTGGTACATTGGTTTAGGGAGAAGAGGTGCAGATGAGAGGGCTCTTAGGGAACTGCCTGGGGTGATGAGGCCTTCCTTTTTTGGATGCTCACACTGCTGGTGTGGCCCGTACCTAGTTTTGGACAAGGGTGGATGGTGTGTCACCAACCAGCCTCACCATAAGGGCCTCAGTCCTTAGCGGCCCCCCTGGGCTCGGAACGTGGGAGATGTGGCCTCAGCTCCTCCTCGACTTTAGCTGGCAGCCTGACCCTGATCCCTCTGAAGAATGCATGGTGGCTCCCAATCTCACAGACCACCCATTACCAGCCTGAAGACCACAGGCACGTGCAGGAGCCACTGGGCCTTTCAAGAGTGGTCAGCAGGGAAGGGGAGGAGGGACTTGGACCCACCTCTGGGGATGGAACCCACTGTGGCCTCTCTCCCCCATGTTCTCCTCTTCCACAAGGATTGTCAACCTCCAGTTCTGAGAGGCACATCCATCTTTAAAGAGCTATTTCCTTGGAACTCTCCTTTCCCCAGCCCTTCCAAACACTGCTCTCCTAAAGAAGGGATTCTCCCTTTGTGTCATCTTGATAGTTGGGGGGTGGGAAGTGTTGGAGTGTGAAGTGAGTTCTGGGGAGCCAGCATCTCCAAGCACTGGGGCGGGGGGTCAGGGAGCTGGTCGCACAGGGGCAGTTCTACAAGTGGAGGATGGAGGGCTACCTGTACGTACCTTTGTTCTCAGGTGTGGTCAAAAAGACCACCTCCTGCTCTGCATTTAACATCCTCAAGTTCAAATGTGCTGGAAAGACTGGTGGTACCAGCGTGGCAGGTTGCTGGAAAAGCTCTTACTTCCAGCAGTGGTTTTCCTTCCAGGCAAGCCTAGTCCATCTTCAGTGAGATTTACAACAAAACAGCAGGTGGGAAAAGTTTTTAATATCCTCTCTGTCTGGGGAATATATAGCTTAGATTTACCCAAGCTCAGGGAGCAAATTGAATGCATGAAAACTGGAACTCGGGTGAGATCTTCTAGTTGGTTTCTGTTATGCCATTTGGTTTAGGAAAATAATCATATTAAAGTCTTCAGTCTTGGGAGTTCCTGTTGTGGCTCAGTGGTTAACGAATCCGACTAGGAACCATGAGGTTGTGGGTTCGATCCCTGGCCTTGCTCAGTGGGTTAAGGATCCAGCATTGCTGTGAGCTGTGGTGTAGGTTGCAGACGTGGCTCGGATCCTGAGTTGCTGTGGCTCTGGTGTAGGCCCGGTGGCTACAGCTCTGATTCAGCCCCTAGCCTGGGAACCTCTATATGCTGTGGGAGTGGCCCAAGAAATGGCAAAAAGAAAAAAAAAAAAAAAAAAGTCTTCAGTCCTGGAGTTCCCTTTGTGGCTCAGCAGGAATGAACCCAACTAGTATCCATGAGGATATGGGTTCGATCCCTGGCCTTGTTCAGTGGGTTAAGGTTTTGGCATTGCCATGAGCTGTGGTGTAGGTTGCAGATCCCACACTGCTATGGCTGTGGCATAGTCCAGCAGTTGCAGCTCCAATAAGACCCCTAGCCTGAGAACTTCCATATGCCACTCTTGCAGCCCTAAAAAAAAAAAAAAAAAAAAAAAAAAAAAAGTCTTCGGTCCTCATGTTGAGTCACTGACTTACAAAGTACCTCCTTTTTATTCAGTTTCATTAACTTTCTATTCCTTCCAGCCAAGGAAATTGAATTTAATACGCTTTAATTCTTTACTTCTGACACACCTCTTTGGTTCACTCACTTTTGAAAATTGATCAATAACAATCACTTTAAATAAATCTCTAAGACTTCCCTCATTCTCTCCTTTTAACAAAGCAAGTTCAAGGACATTAATTTCTCTTTGCTTATCTTTTTAGCCAAGTAAGGAACTGTCTTTTTTCTAAGCTTCATTGCTATCGATGGTCATAGTGGCATTTGAACACTTGTCCTGAGAGGTTTAATTGGGCTGCTAACGGAATCTCTATAAAGGATATCAGCAAAAGCGTATACAGGTTTTCCCACTATCGGAAACCAGAGGCTTCTTAGGAAATCTTTCGTAAGCTGAAAAGGTATAAAGAGAAGAAGCAGTGACCCTAGGACACATCTTGCTAACAGATGCACAAAATAAATCGAGATAAAGCACAGATGCCCTCAGACATGGTTCCAAGCTCTGGCAGCTAGATACTGAGATGCTGCATGTGGTTCCCAGGGAGAGAGCTTTTCAAGGCCACTCTCACTGTTCCAGGTGCCCGCTGCCTGTCTAATGGCTCAGCTCACTGCCTGGACACTCCTTCCAGACACTTTCGCTGGGTTCTTCTATCCCCAGGATTTTACCTGAAAGCAGGTGTGGCCTCTTGTATTTTCTTTCTTTTAAGGATCAAGTACCTTGCTGGTTATTAAATGGTCTACACTTTTTTCCTCTAATTCTAATTCACTAGTCCAAATGATCTCTTTCAAACCAATGGGGGAGCAGTGATTTTTTTTTCAGTCTTTTTCTCAAATATTTCATCTGTGCCCCTAAGCTTCCAGCTTCCCCTGAAGGCTTAGGCTTTGCAACCAAAAAGCCAAAAGATAGCAGACTTTCTGGTTGTTGTTCCACACATCCTTCTCCTGGGGCAACAAGCACAATAGCAACCATCTGCTTTAAAAGGAAAAGAGAAAGGGAGAAATGCCAAACGGGGGGAGGGAAGGACCATATTATTCTGCCACTTCAGCATATGGCTAGACAGTAAATTAAAGTTTTAGTATTGAGAGAAACACGGGGGGTTTTCAGTTCACTCCTTTCCCATCTTCTCTATTATATGTTCCTGGCAGAAGGTCAAGCCAACTCCACAATCCCAGTGACAGGTAATTCAGTTCCTCGTGAGAGAGTGCATTCCAGAATGGAAAGACTTCTTAGGAAGTCCATCCTTGTAGTGAGTTGGCATCTGTTTTCATCATGGGCAGCAGCAGGGAAGGTCCGTCATTGTCCAAGCAACAGTGGCCTTGGACCTAAACAGAGATGGTGCGATTTCCTCATTTATAAAACAGAGCTGATAATATCTATCTTTCCAACTCATGGGGAAGATTAAATGAGATAAATACACATAATCATCTAGTGTTTGTCATGGTGGGTGTTCACTGTTTCCACCCAATAATAGTCAAAACTCCTTCATTCATTCATTGGTACAATACTGCTTTAACATTTATCTTATGCCAAACCAGGGAATAGATGCTGGTAGTATAACAGAGAGTAAAACAAATGTATCCCTTGTGTTGAGGAGACATAATGTATCCAAAATAAATATGGAGGGAGTTCCCTTTGTGGCTCCACAGTAACAAACCCAACTAGTATCCATGAGGATGCAGGTTTGATTCCTGGCTTCACTAGCGGGTTAAGGATCCAGCATTGCTGTGGCCATGGCATAGGCTGGCAGCTGCAGCTCAGATCCAACCCCTAGCCTGGGAACTTCCATATGTATCAAGCACGGCAAAAATGGATGACAAATGTTAGAAGTGCTATGAAAGAAAATGCCAGGGTTCTAAGAGAGCACATGCAAAGGGACTCATAAGGAACAAGTCCACCTTCTGTCACACACACACACACAAAGCATAATGTATTATCTTCCTCCACAAAGTCTTCTTATCTCAAGAATAAACATACCAGTGTTATCATCCATTCTTCAGATAACATGGTTATGCCATGGTTTAGTTTTTCCTGTTACAGTATGGAACATAGAAAGATCCTTCCTTAAGTTAACTTTTAAACCTTATATTAAAGAATTTGTATCATTAAAACCCTTTTTCCTGTTTTTCAGTCCCTTTGAACATATCAAATAACAATGGCAAATGTGCCTTCCTTTCATAGTTGGCACATTCTGCGTATGAATTTTTATTTGCTATTATGTTTGCTTCTGTCATGTTGAGGAGGAAAATACATTTTAACAGAAACTTCATTTCCTTGCGGGAGCTTATTTTAAGGTTATTTATATGTAGATAGAGGTTTTACATTTCTCCTCACTAGCGACTTGCTGCTCTTGGGAAGTGACCCAACGTGCTTGTGTAGCATTCCTTTTGCAAAGACACCTGACAGAAATGCTCTAGTCCTGTGGCTGTTCTGTGCAGCTGGCTGTGTGCTTCTCGTTGCAGACACAGCACCCTGGGCAGCCCCCAGCCCTGTCCCCAACACACACCCACATTTAAGCCATCGGTCTGATTTCGTCCCACGTTGTTCATTTTCTTCTGGTTTTAAGAAGAATTTACACTTGGATATTGTCTGTACATTTTGTCTTTTAGGCAGACATGGATATGACCCCATCAGAAGTTTCCAAACAATTAATTTAGTCCCTTTACCCCCTTAGTGTACATTTAACAACCAATGTCATTACCAATAAACATGTATCTTTTAATTTTTTTTATTGAAGCGTAGTTGATTTACAATGTTTCGGGTATCAAGGTGATTCAGCTTTATACATGCTCATATATATATATACCCACATACATACATATTCTTTTTCAGATTCTCTTCCATTTATAGGTTATTACAAGATATAGGATATAGATCCCTTACTATACAGTAAGTCCTTGTTAGTTATCTTTTTTATGTATAATAGATTGTATCTGTTAATCCAGCCTCCTAATTTATCCCTCCCCTGTCCCTTTCCCCTTTAGGAACCATAAATTTATTTTCCGTGTATATGTGCTTGTTCTTTATAAAATGGACCTCCTTGGAGCTCACGATACCTTTATACCAATAAGAGCACATTTTAAAGTATATTCAGATATTCCTACTAACCCCACCCAGGTACCCAGAATTCCTACACCCCTATGGGAATTTGCTCTCCTGTGTCTCTGTCCCTTTTACCCTGAAATTATATAAACAAACTTGAATATAAATGTGAGATGTAATCATGAAGTAGGATGACTAACCCGGTAAAGAGATTTACAAAGTACTAGCTGGGTCTGGACATTCTCTAAGGAAAGTTACCATACAGAAATCTCGGTTTCCTCCAATGATATCAGAGGGAGCTCACTGGCATCCCCTTTCCTGGCCTCCACGCTGAGAAGAAGACAAACAAAAACAAAAAAGGGGAAATAGATACTGTGAAGTGACGTGGAAGCTAGGACGAAAAAGGCTCTTTGGCCCTGGGCTCCTTTCCGATCCACTCCATCCATCCTAAGAAGCCTCCTCCTTAGGCACTGGCCCGGGGTTGCCCTGATCACAGGGCTTCCCCCAGCGGGCCTGGTGCTCCAAGTGGCCACTTCCTGACTACACACATTCACCAGCAGCTACAACGACGGGGGGCAGAGTGCGACAAGGCAGGCACTTGTCCCTGAAAGAGGGAAGAAATGTCACCCTCCCTCTGTGAGTAGATGTGGCTGTTCCGTCTGCCTTGAAAGCCTCATTCTGTGAAGTACAAGCTCTTATGCCAAGGCAGATGTGCGCTCTGGGAAGTTTTCCAAGTGCGTCTCTGAAAAGCACGAGGTATTCAGGGTGGACGCCTCCGCGGAAGTTTCTGTCTCTGTCTCGGGCCGCCTGGCTGGCAGCACCGGTGTATAGACAGTTGTCCAGAAGCCGGGTGGGGAGGAACCCAGGCCTTGTGACAGAGGCTCTCCCAGCCAGTTAGAGTCTCAGTTTGCAGCACCAAGAAGGTTTTTCCTGACAGCTGCATGCATTGCACACAAGCCAAACGTTCCACTGATGAAGCAGCTGCTTCAGTTTGAATAAGCTGCAAAGTCGTGAGCTTCAGAGCACAGCCTCTATGGCACAGAGGGAGGGCGACAGTGTGTTTGTCAGCAGCATCACCTGTTTCCGCTGTGTTCTCTGATACTTGGGATCCGAACTAAAAGCCGTGGACTAAGTTACGTAGTTAATGGTGTGTTCTTCTGCTGGAGAGCTGGAGGGTATCAGACATAGTCCCTGCTACCTGTAACAAAGTATCAAGTCATCCAACTCCCAGAGGCCTTTGAAAATCACGTTCCCGTGCCATAGAATTCCACTGCTTCAAGGATGTAGTTCAGTGTTGTTGTATTTGTATAAGTACTTGAAGCTGAGTATCAGCTTCTCTACCTGGCGTTCCACGTTATCTCCTCCTTCGCAGAAGAGCTTTCAGCACCGAGGCAGGTGCATGGTGGAGAGGCTGGGAGGCCCTTAAGTGCCTCGCTCTGGAATATAACCTCCGAGAGAGCGTGAGATGTGCTCATCCCATTGTCTCTGTTTCTGAACCTATTCCAGATGTGGAACCTAAAAAACTCCCCAGCGGGGAGTGGAGGCTGAGGACAGTGGTGAGGGCTCTCCCCGCCGCAGGTAGAATGAAAGGAGGGAGGGCTCTTGAAGGTTTTCACATAGTTTTACAGCTGTCCCCAGATTTCAAAACTGGGGGCTGGGGGTTGGGAGGACATTTGGTATATTTGAGATTATTAAATTCTCAAATTCTTCCTTTTAAAAAAAAAATTTTTTTTCCCTTTTTATGGCCACACCTGCAGCATGTGGAAGTTTCTGGGCTACGGGTCAAATCAGAGCTGCAGCCTCTGGCTTACACCACAGCCAGGGCAGCACATCCAAGCTGTATCTGCGACCTACACCACAGCTTGTGGTAAGGCCAGATCTTTAACCCACTGAGTGAGCCAGGAATCAACCCTGCATCCTCACGGAGGTTATGTTGGATTCTTAACCCGCTAAGCCACACTGGGAGCTCCAAATTCTCGAATTCTTAACAAGCCCGTGAGGCCCTGTTGTTCTGGGTCCTATCTTCCTACCTTGCTTCATTTCAGACCACTCACCTCTAGGAAAGGAAAGAGGTTACATTTGACCTTTGAAAAAGGAGCACTAGGAGCACTAATACCAGCACAGATGAAAATTTGCCTATATAACTGTTAAGTCCCCTCCAAACTTGACTATTCATGGCCTGCTGCTGACCACAAGCCTAACCAATAACGTGAACAGTCGATTAACAGATATTTTGTATGTTATATGTACTATATACTATACCTTTATAATAAAGTAAGTTAGAGAAGAGAAAATGTTAGTAAGAAAGTCATAAGGAAGAGAAAAATACATTTACAGCACTATACTGTATTTATGTATACCATAAGTTTGCATCTGCCAGTTCTTACATCAGTGTCATCTTATGTGATACAAAACACTGTGGGTGTTATTCATATTACTAACACTAGGCATCAAAAATGAAAAGATAATGTGAAAAAAAGTTCATATTTATTTCTAGATATAATGATTCATGCAGTGATATGAATAAACAGCAATGTGACTGCTTTACAGTCCCCCAGTGTAACGGATATAGTTGCTTTATTGGTGGCAACAGCCTATATACTAATGAGAGAATCATTATAAAATTTTTGTAACACACAGTTTTATAGTCCTATACATAATACAGTATTGGAAATATTGTTACTTTAAAAAAAAATTACCTCTGATATTAGGCTGAGACCTAGTTTCCCCAATTACAAGAGGGAGTATCTTTCCATTACAGTCAATACAAAAACTATCACATGATCAATTTTATGTTAAAAATCCCTCATCTTCTGCCTCTGTAAGGATAGACTAGTATCTACATGTATTTTATGCATTTATGATATACCTTTTTCTTAATTTTTCCAGTTTTTCTAGGCTATGTGGTTCATCTGCACAATTTTTCAAATTGTCCCAAATCTCCAAAAATATTCCAGTGCATTTATTGTAAAAAAATCCCTATGTAAGAGGACCCATGCAGTTCAAACCCAAGTTGTTCAAGGGTCAACTGTACTTGGCTTTTGTTTTTTATTTTGCCTTCCTAGCAAGAGTCATCAAGGCAGCATTCAGGGAATTGATGAGATCTGAGCTAGATTACTGTATCAGTTAGCTGTGGCTGCAAAACAAGTCACATTAGAACATTGGAACAAAATAAACACTTGCTGCCACTAATGAGTCTAAAGCTCAACCTGTAGGTTCTTATGGCTCAGTTAGAAACATCTGTGCATCTGTGATCAGCTCCAGATCAGTCAGGTAACTCCACTCATCTTAGCTGAGTTCTCTTAGATGGTCTGGGACTGCACTGCTGGCAGCTGGCCTATGATGGATTTGACCCCCCTTCGCATGGTCTTATATCTTCCAGAAGATTATCCTCGGCTTTTCCTCAGGTCATGGCAGGGTTTCCAGGAGAAAATGAAAGCCCTCAAGGCCACACAAAGCCTAGACTCAGAACTGGCATGCTTCACATGGCTCATTCTGTTGGGCAAAGCAGGGCTAGCAAGTAGATTCAAGAGCTGGAGCAATAGACTCCACCTCTAGATAAAAGGATCTTCAGTCATATTGCAAGGAGCTTAGATCCAGGGAGCTTTGCAGTCAAGACACCACAAACTTCAAGGACAAGTAAGGGTCCAGTTGGCAAAGATAAAGTGTAAGAAGCTTCCATTTATAAAGAGCAATATGAGAAAAGCATCAAATGTGTCTCATAAAAGGCAAAGAAGACTGCCATGGGAATAAAGATTTTATGTTTGCAAGCACAGAAGAATACTGGGGGTTTGTGGAAGTAGTGGGGATTAGAAATGAGATTTGGGAGGGCTCTTCATTCCCCACTAAGAGGTAGAGCTTTATTTTCTGATCAGTCGACGGCACAAAGAATTATAGCAGAGGATGCTTGTTTGCAGAATTTAACACCGATGGCCATTTATTTGTTCTTAAAATTCTCTTTTTCTGTGGATTTAATGAGTCTGCTCTTTCTTGATTTATTTCTTATTTATCTAATGTTTATTCCTCAGTTTTCGCTATGAACTCTCTTTCTCTGTCCTCCCTTAATTTGGATCCACCCAACAGTCCTTCCTTAGCCTTCTCTCCTCATTCAAACATTGCTCCGTAGCAATTTCATCCACTTCATTAATCTCCACTAATCCCGTGTTGATGACTCCCAGATCTGTACCTCTCCCAGTCTCTCTCTTGAGCCCTGGAGTCGTTTATAAAACTGCATCTTGGGTGCTTCTCATACATGTCCAACCCATCTTGTCTCCAAGTGGATCTTGGTATCTTCCCTACTATGCTTCTCATTTTTGTGTGTAATCTTTTAGTTAAAAACCACTCTTATCTGTTCAGACTCATAAGCCAGAAACTCAGTAAAGACCTGAACATTCCTTCTCCCTCTCACATCTCACATTTAGTCTTGGGTTCCATGAATTATATTTCCTAATTGTTACCTGTACCATTTATTAGCTGTGGCAGTGGTTCCCTGAGTTGTCCAAGTTATGTAGAAAGAACAGAGATGATTCGGTTCCTTTCATTGGAAGATGATTTTGTGGATGTTATAGTGGTATCTTAATCAAATGATATTTAAGTAAAACATCTCTCTCTTTGAAGTATTCCACCATCTGCTCCCTACAATGGTGGAATTTGCACCCCATGACAAGGGGCACTTGTGTCATCTGGAAAGATTGGAAAGAACAAGATTTACAATATGACTTGTGACCTTTATGTACTCTTAGCCCCAGAGATCGCATGTTCATGTGACTTAATGATCATATGGTATAATAGTATTTCTCCACGGTCACAGCAAATGTTCAGCTCAGCCTTTCTCTACATTTCAGCACAAAGTGGTTATTCCTCCAAGTCTGTTGTCAGTACTAACTGAATATTACAACTCACTACATTGAGCAAAAGTTATTTAAATAGCTTTCTTCAAACAAAATCTTATGTGGGACCACACACATAAATCCAGTACAAGCAGAGCTGGCTTTACTGAAGTGTGCGGCAGAGGTACAAGAACTTTGCCCGCTGGTTTTTCATTCCTCCCTTCTAAGCACCTCCTGCAAAGCCCCTCTAACTAATCTTAAGGCCATGGAGAACCCAATTTAAAAATCATGGGCCCAGGGGAAAAAGGAGGCCAGTATACTCTAGGAAAAGAACAAATGTCATTTATATGGAAATACATAATGACCTGGCCTATATCTCACCAATCCTAGGGGAAAAAAAAAAACAACTAAAACCCCTCCCTGTTATAGATTGTATAGTGGGATTTTTTCTCTCCAACTCCCTGCTCTCTCTTCCCTAGACTCCAGCAAGACACTAACTGGTCTCCTGGCTGCCAGTTCCTGATCCATCCCATAAATGAGTAGAACTTTCCAGAGTCATCTTCCTGAAACCAAATATTGCCACATCATTTCCATCATCTATGAATCACCAAAGTCTAAATTGTGTATCTGCTACATAAAACCCGCTCTAAAAGCTTTCTGCCCAACCTCTGTGGTCAATTCTATCTTTCTTAGCTCATACTCTAGGAAAACTGGAAGAGTTAGAGAGCTTCACACTTGCTGTGTTTCCATCTCCATGACCCAGCAAATATGTTCTCTCTGCCTAGAATTAGCTCTCCCTTGTGTCTGCCTGGTGCAAGCCCACCCATCCCACTGTACACAGATTTCATATCACTTGCTCCTGTCTGAAATCTTTCCTAATGCCTCTCACCTTAGGCAGCCTTGGTCCCTTCCTTCAGTTGCCATAGCTCTTTGTACGTGCTCATGTTTCACTAGTCATACCATATTAAAATTGCTTATGTGCGTGTGTCTCTGCCAAATTTAACTACAATTTCCACAGGGGAAAGGACCAAGTCTTATTTATCTTCCCATCACCAGACCTAATACAGTACATGGCATCCAGTGATGGTTCAGTTCATACTTGAACAAAAAATAAGAGCAAAGCTTTAAGAAAATAAGTATGGAAACAGCTTGGAGAATGAATTTGAGGGTAAGCCATACTCAAGGAACTGATTAGGAGGCATTGAGATAGTCCAGGTTGGTGAATAATGAGGTGAGGTGGGAAATGGTCATTGGAATATTGGGCAGCTCTGAAAATGGAATCCACTGTACTCAGTGAGGGTTGGAAAGGGCAGAGGAATAACTGATGATAAATCCAAAACCGAGCCTGGAACTAGGAAGGAATGATATTTAGTAACCAGCAGGAGGGAAACTGAAGAGCTCATTTTTGGATACGGCCAACAGGGACTCCTTGCTATGCACAGTGTTAGCCATTGGAGGCAGCTTAAGAAAAATGGTTCCAAATGAAGGGAATATTTTAAAATTTCATATTTATATATATATTAATTGGGAAACAGTGCTATTGAATTTTACATTGTAATGGTCTTCAAGTAAATTTTCACTCAGTTAAATGTCTAATTTTCATCATTGTAACACGTCAAGTATATTTTTAAAGGAAATCTATGTTAGCTATATTGAACTGTTCTGTTAAACTTCTTTTAAATTACTGTCAGGATTTCTTCCTCAAAGGTCACTCATTGTAATAGGGTAAGAATGGATCTAAATCTGGATTAAAAGCTTTCAGTGAATTCAGAGTGCTTTTTCTCCCCCTGACTCAGAGTTAATGACTTAATGTTCCCCAAAGATTTCATATCTATAGGCAACATACACCATCTTGCTGGGTTAAAATCCTAGTAAGGGATTGGATTAATTCTTCATTTCTAATGAGAGCAGAGAAGACCAGAAATGATTCTAATTATATCTCAGACTTACCAAGCTCATTTTTTCCTAGGAGCTAAGGGAAGGTCTACATCTGTTACTTAATTTGTACATAGAAATGAAGGGGTCTGCAAAGGTTACATGGTATGCCAGTAACATTGGAGTCCCATGGTATTAGAAATCTGGACTTTTTTAATTCTATATTTAGTCATTCTTATTTAAGTTCCCTCTTTCAAAAAGAGAGAGCGAGAGAGAGAGGAGGGGAGGGAAAGAGAGAGGAATAAATTGTAATTTATAGAAGGATGAATTCTTATTTGACATAAGGAAAGTATTTCTGAAAGAGACATCATCTGTGAAGTTTGAGAATATGGATTACAAGGAGTTGTGAAATTTCTTTTACTAGAAGTATTCTATGGTTAAAAAAAAAAAGATTCATATGTCTGAAATCATTTACTGCAATGCTACCTGATTGAAGCAAGGTGGAATATATGATTTCTCAAGGTTTCTTCCAGTCATGTAATTCAATGATTTCTCTGTGATAGGTTGTTACATTTTTTCCTAGTTAAAAAAAAAAAATTAAGTGTATAATAAATTCAAAGCGGCACTGTTAAATCGCTTCCTTTTTACTTTACTAGTGAATAAATGGAGGAGACTTGGTCTCAATCTTTTCACCTTTTGCCCCATACAGTTTATTTTCAACGCTGTAGCTAGAGAGTGATCCTTTTAAAACGTAGATCAGAACATGAGCCTTCTGCTCCATGCTCTGTGTGGCTTCTTATTCCACTTGGCATCAGGGCCAAGTTCTTCCAGCCTACAGAGCCCTGCCTGACCTTTAGAAACATCTCTCCTAACCTCCCCATCATCCCTCTGTCCCCATCCTCTGACCTACTACTTGCTCACTGCTCCAGTCGCTCTGGCCTCATTGTGTTCCTTATGCTGAGAACCTGTCTGCCTCGGGGCCTTTGCACACACTGTGTCCTCTGCCTAGTATTTTCTTCCATGAATTATTCTCATGGCTCTCTGCCTCCCCTTCCTTGAGACTGTCCCAGACATCACTTTCATAATGAGAATATCCTCATCACACCCTGTTTAAAATTACAAACTTCCAAAGTTCCCTGGTAGCCTAGCAGTTAAGGATCTGGCATTGTTGCTGTTGTGGCTTGGGTAACTGCTGTGATGCAGGTTCGATCCCTGGCCTAGGAACTTCTGCATGATGTGGACATGGACAAGAAAAAAAAATTATTTTTTAATTAAAATTTCAAACTTCCTCCACCCTCAATTTTATTTTTCTCTTTTTTATAGCATTATTCACTTTGTAACATACCTAATAATTTGCCTATTCATTATGGGTTTTTTTTTTTTTTTCCTTCTTATTGTTTGTCTCTCCCCTTCTCCCAACCTCTAAGACCTCCCAAATACTAGACCTTCTAGTCCTTAAGAGCAGGGATCTCTGTCTATTTTGTTCACTGATTCATCTCAAACACTCATAATGTAATAAAGTTATTTAACCATAAATTGGATCTAAAATAACACATATGTCAATATAAACTAAAAAATGGAAAGAAAATAGAAAGGAGAAAGTAAAACTGGTGAAAAAATGTACCTGTTCTTCACAGACAGAGTCAATAGAATAGTGTGATAATGCCCATTAGAAGGAAAAAAGATTAAGTACTCTTCTTAAACCTCATTTCTACATATCAGACCTTCAAATATTTGAAGAGAGTTTTCATGCTCCACTCAAGTGCTTAGTCAATTCTGATCCAGGATGAGCAATGAACTGTTTAACAATTGACCTGAGTTCATGTGCATCTATCATCTGAGACCTTCTTCTGTCTCCTCTTACAGACAGACACCCAGAACTGAGTGCTCCCTACAGCAAAGAGCAGGGCACGACCCTCCTCTCACTTCTAGATGTTTGGCTGTTATCATTTCAGCCTAGGATCATGTTTGCTCTTTCTGAGGCTATTTTAATGACTCATATGGAATTCCTGTTGCACTGAATTTGTAAGACTGTTAGACTACATGTTCCACTGTGTACAGCCAAGTGTAGGACCTTATGTTTTTCCAATTAAATAGGAACTTGGTAGATTTCAGCCCATGACTACATCATGTGAAGACAGTTTTTATTGAGCATATTTCAACTACGGGGGGAGAGGGGGAAGTACGCCCTCTATCTCTTTACTTAAGAAATGTAAGTAACTGGGGGAAAATGCTGAAGAGGACAGATGAAAAATGAAACCCTGCAGCACCTCCCCAGACACTTCCTTGTGATTGATATCAATTTATTAATGAGTACCACTGAGAAATTCTCATCTAAGTTTCTAAGCCACTTATCTGTTGTTCACATTTCTTTCTACCTAAAGAATAAGAATATTGCTTAAGATCTTGCCAATTTAAGAACCAGTCCTGAAAAACTACTGCTCTGCATTTTCCATCTGTGAACCCAATCATGGAGATAAATCCTGATGGTCTTGTTACCAGATACATACGGGATTCCTTGCGACCTTCCTCAAGATATTTACACACCATTTCTTCACAATTTATCCTAAAATCTTTTTCACAAATTTGCTTCCTACTTAAAATTGGAAATTTGATATGGCCCCACAAAAGCTATTGAAAAAAAGGTCAAACAAGGAAATTAATTTGATATGGTGCATTATTAGGAAGTATATTCCTAGATGTCTCTACAATGATACTTTTAATTCTAAATCAATTGCATTGAGAATCTGTATTAAACCATGAACGATGATCCATTTAAAAACATCTTTAATTGACCTTGTCCTTCAAAATGGAATTAGGGCTAATGAAATAAACTGCTTTTGATATTGTGGAACTTCTGATAAAATCATTGCTGCTATAACTAATTGGGAAGCTTATTGAATGCTTCTATTTTTTTTCCTGTTTTTTTTTTAATTACTCAATGGATTTATTGCATTTATAGTTGTACAATGCTTCTAAATATCTGCTTCTCTTCTACATACTTTTCTAATTTTGTTGAGAAAAAGAGGATGGGGGTGGGGAAGGGGGGAGAGGTCTGTTAGTTGAATTTAAGATCTTCAAAAGCCTGACTTCCTTTTTCTGTGGTTTATTCATCTTTGTCCCATCATTTGGTCTTATTAAAGGGAGATCTTCAGATTTGCTTGACTGTTATTAACATTCCCCAAATGATGATTAGTTAGTCTGGACTGTGGTCTTTGTGGTAGAATAGCAGGGAAAGGTAAATTCACAGATTTTATGCTACTCAAAGTTATCCACTGGAGAATGGAAAGATGGATCATCTCTGAATTATTACATAGTATCTTGATATTTTTAGAACAGATTTTTTAAAATACTTGATTATTTAATTGCTAGGTGGTGATTTTGAAATTCGGAGTGAGTAGGTAGTTCAGGCCACTGTCTGCTATGCTAAATAGTAGAAAACTGGAGAAAGTGTGCGAGAGGAAATCTCTGAAGCAATTTTTTTGTTTGTTTGAATTTACTTGATAATTCAGAGGAGCTTCTCGGGTCTACAGCTATCACGCTGGTGCTTTAAGTCAGATTGTTACAACCTGCATTGCAGTTTCCCGAGCTGAAAAAATGGAGAAGTGATATTTTCCAGAATTGCCTCAGGATAATTGCACTCAAATGTGGACGTGTTTTATGAACTATGAAATACTGTACAGACTCCCAGAAATATAATCTCTTTTCCCATTCACCCCCTATTTCAATCAGAATGGTCAATTTGGTAGACATTCATTATTTAAACCTTGAATTACCTATTAATCATCACCTTTGGCAAAGAAGATGGAGATGCAGAAATAACAAGTTCTGTATAAAAAGCTCAAATACATGCTCTGAAGCATAAGTGCCTACCCATAATTTAAAAAGAAACTTATCTCACCACATTTTTAACAATAGTCAATTAACTGTTTTGTTGTTGTTTTGTGCGTGTCTTTTATTCTTCAAGAAATACAGTTTGATGATGGTAGAAGTTCTCTGTCACAGGCTAAATAGAAAAAAATCATCATCAGACCATATTTTCCAACCTGAAAATATTACATTTTTACATCATTTTCTTCCATCCGTTTACTTTATGGACCCTAACTGCTCTGTGATCCTTTTGGCCAGAAACAAATTAATTCTCAATGTTATGTTTGCATTTTGATCCTTTCTCTTCGCTGTAAAATTATACATTGCAAGTCTTTGCCCTATAAATCCATTCGTGGTTGCCGAAAAGTAAATTATTTTGTTGAAGGTCAGCATTCCATCCAGCCAGATCTACGTTTTATTAATCCCCGTGTGTGGCTTAGGTTGTAAGCTTTTTATCACTGTACTATAACGACTTTTTGGCTCCAGAATATTTTCTCTCATTTTGATTCATAATGCCGCTCAAACGCAATGGATGTGAGGTTTTGACCATCTGGGCACTTGAAAACATGGCTTCAGACCAGCAGAGCCTCCGTTGGATGCTGTGTCTGATGCTCACTTTTTCACTCACATAACCATCCATTTGTCAAAAACGCCCAGCCTGTCCCCAGCGTTTTACTGTGGTCATGTAGGCTTTAGTCATGCTCTCTAACTCTCAATTAGAACAATCTCAGATTTAGTCATTACCTGTTTTATGAGTTGTGGAAGCACAAGGGGTCCTTCAACTGGACAGACTGCTGAAGAACGTGGTGGGCAGTTAAATGCAGATCAGGTGAACCTCCCGCCCCAACCCCTGCCAGGGATCAGCAATTTCCTATCCCTCCTGTGCTCAGTCTGTGGAAATAAAAGTAAAATCCTCTTTTCAGGATTGTGTAAGTGAATGGGGACACTAAAGTTGCAGAGTCCCATGCGGCAGGATCCTGGGGGGGAAGATGATGTGAAGGGGACAGTCACCTCAGCTGCTCAAATTCGCTTCCTTCAGGATGAGCCTCTGGATCCCCATTGCCATCACTGGGAAGAGGGCTGGAGTGAGGAACAGACTGAACTTCCCAGGCTTCTCTCCTGAGATGCCACCCATTCTTCCAGATCCAGATGCCACCTATTCCTGGAAGCCTCCCTGCGTGTGCCCATTTGGAGCTGAGGTTGCATTTCCCAAGCACTGACTCACAAGGCTGAAGGCAGCAGTTTCCGCTGGCCCACATGGGCACAGGTGCATGGAGTTGCAGCTGTCCACAGGGGCATCCTTTTCTTCAAATTCCACATATACCCCTGATGGGTCAGTGGGCCATGTGTGCCTGTTATAGAGCTTTCTCCATTCTTCCATGTTTGATCATCTGGTTCTTTACACACTTGTCTTCATGTCTAGATGATAAGCATCTTCAGGCCAATGGCCATGCCGCCTTCCTCTGCACTTGAAGGCCTGCAACCCAAGCATGTTGAAAGTTGAATGAACGTAGAACATCAAATCCTATTAGCCAACTTTCAGTTCTGCCATGGCTGCCTATGCTCATTTTAGAATTTGAATATGTCATCTGTGTATTATATTTGACATAAAAGATGCAACTTCTAAAACGATGTTATTTGTATCATTCCACTCAGAAGTCATTCCGTTTAAGACAGAAGGCCATACAATTACAATGTTTTTTAAAAATATTTTAATATGGAAATTGTGGACATTTTAGAAGCAAATGTATGGTTATTTTATCTTGAAAGTCATATTCTTATACAGATAGTGCATATAGAAAGACGTACTATAGGGTGGAAAATTTGGTGTCTGATCAAACTAATAATTATTTTATTTGTATTGCCAAGGATGAACACTAATGACTGAACCAAACGTGATTTTGAACTCGTCTGGGTGTTTTACATTTTGCAATTTATTTCTGTTTTCTTTTTTCTTTTTATTGGAGTACAGTTGATTTACAATGTTGTGCCAATTTCTGCTGTACAGCAGACTGACTCAGGCATGCATATATATACATTCTTTTTTTAATATGATTTTCCATTGTGGTCTATCCCAGGAGTTTGGATATAGTTCCCTGGGCTATACAGTAGGACTTTGTTGTTTATTCGTTCTAAATGTCAAAGTTTGCATAGGGAGTGGGATGGACTGGGAGTTTGGGGTTAGTAGATGCAAACATTTTGCAATTTAGGGTCAAGTAACAGCACTTCATCTTAAAGAGTCTTCTAAATTGTCACCTATATTCTGTCATTAGCCACAGATGCATTTTTGAAAATTCTAGATAGCTGGATTTTAAATTTGTCTCGTAAATGGTTCTGTTGTAGAACTCACTTAGAACATTTAAGGTTTTGTTTCCAGAAATTTGTTCTGGGAAAGTTTGGCTGGTTGTCTCATTTTGATTCCTAAGTCAAATTTAAGAACTATTAAGACTTCTGCAGCGTATCAGTGTAAACCTCGATGAAGCCATGTAATAACAGAAGAATTAAAAATAAAAACCACAGGGAGTTGTGCTGCACTGAATCACATTGTCAGCGTTAATGATTGTTTCCATTCGCTCCAATATTTCATGCCTTTCATTCCATGGCATCATGGGAATGAGCTCCATTAGGATAATATATTCCAAAAGAGCTCATTATTTTCTGGACTGGGGGGACAGGGGTATTGTTCCATGACAGAGCTACTAAATTTAATTTCCTCCACCTCGCAAGCAGTACATACATTCGTTACTTTAATTTATTAAAAATGTATTACCTAAAACCACACTTAACTAAGCCATACAATTTACTTAATCTCCTAATGGCCACCGTTTTCGTCATCTTTCACTAGGTGTTCTCTGAAGCAAGTTCTCATTTTCTTTGTAACAATGTAATTTTCTAATTTGGACTTTTAAGATCAACAGACCATTTCAACAGGATAATCATTAAATATAGGCTCTTATATATACTCTTCCGAATTAGCAAGGTAAGTTTTGCTTTGTTTGATATTATGTTATTATTTGGATTGTTCAGGATTTATTTTATTATGGCTGTAAAATTGCATTTGCAGATAAGACATGTGGTCAGATACGAATACTTTTCCTTTCTTGAATAACATTTAACTTCTTTAGAGTTTCTCCAAAAGAGTTCTTTATTTTCTTACATCCCTAAATGAGTTTTTGTTTACACCATAATATTTTTAGGACCCAAAAGGTCATTTTTCTCCTGAATTTTTCCTTTTTAAAAATCGTCGTCTTACTTCATGGCTGTAATATCCTCCCTCAGCTTTCTGAGGATATGAGTGATGGTCTTTTTTTTTTTCTGGAGAAGAGAGCTATCTTTGCCGCTAGGGTGTCTGGTTATTCCAAGTACTTCATTTCTTTTCCCCTGTTTGCTGTGGTCTCTGTCCCCCACCTAAGGGGAGGAATTGCTCAAAAATTCTTGACAAGTTCCCTGAGTCTTCTTGGCAACCTCTTTCAAATTAGGGTAGATTTGTCTTTGCTTTCTGGCTGTCAGATATCCCAAAAGAGAATAGCGTAACCTTCTAGAAGATAAAGCCTGGCTTCATCCTTGCTTGCCTATGTGATTTTCTTAAAAAATCTTAGTGCTATTCTCAGTTTAAGAAGGGGACAATATATATATTTGTCCAAACCACCTCTTTATGAAGAATGCTCCTTTATTTCTGCATAGTCTTAGCTGCTGAAACATAACTTGCAAAAGAAGGGATTAACTAAAATATTGTTGAGAACAAATGATGAGTGGAAGGAATTCAGGAAGTTAAACAGTGATTATCCTTGCTTCTCTCTCTCTCTCTCTTTTCTTAGATGCTTTATTTAGGGAAGTTTTTTTTAATGATTTTTATTTTTTTCCATTATAGCTGGTTTACAGTGTTCTGTCAGTTTTTTACTGTACAGCAAGGTGACCCAGTTTGAATTTAAAGTTAAAAGGTCTAAAATTTCTGAAGAACGTATCATATGGCTCATTTGTTGCTGAGAACAATGATTTGGTCAAATGGTCTGAAAGGCTTTTAAGAATCATTCATTTTTCATTGGCAACACCTGGCACCATTGGGAACCACGCCACACCCTTTCCTTAGAATTTAATAGCCCCAAAGGTACATCACGTTTCTGATGTGGATGATGAATGGTCTAAAAAGTTGCACACATATGACGTTATGGACAAACTCCCCCTCCTCTGAATCTTTAAGATGCTTATTAAATAATATGATCCCATCCAGGGATTTTTCTTACACTGCTTTATTATTTCTCAATTAAATTATCACCCAGAGTTCCAGGATTTAGTCTTTCATATTTCAAGCCTCTGAGAGTTGAATTGTGGTCTGGCTCGAAGGATTCTAAGAGCCCTTTAGGGCATCACCAGACCCAGCAATGGATGAGTTCTGGGAAACGTGAGGCTCTCCACTAACAAGGCATTTCATGCTGAACATTTAGCAGGCCCTCTCTTTCTGGAAACTTATGACCTGTATTTGGGGAAAATGTTCTTAAATCATTTGCTGCTAATTTCCTCCCCTCCGCGTTCTATATCCTCCTCCTTTTTTTTTTTTTTTTTTTTTTTTTTGTCTTTTTGCCTTTTCTAGGGCTGCTCCTGCAGCATATGGAGGTTCCCAGGCAAGGGGTCTAATCGGAGCCGTAGCCACCAGCCTACGCCAGAGCCACAGCAACGCGGGATCCGAGCCGTGTCTGCAACCTACACCAGAGCTCACGGCAACGCTGGATCCTTAACCCACTGAGCAAGGCAAGGGATTGGTTCCTAGTCGGATTTGTTAACCACTGAGCCATGACAGGAACTCCTATATCCTTCATTTTTAATGGGAAATTCTATCACTTAAACATTGGGTATTCTAGCCTATCTTCTAGCTTCTTACCTTTTCTCTATTTTCCATTCGTCTTTTTACTCTGCTTTCAAAGGGATTTCTTAAAACTTTATCTTCTACAGGATGTCCATGCTCTTTTTTTAGTATTCCACATTAATAGCATCTTATTTTTGGCTTGTACATGTTCCTGGTTGTTTTGTTTTAGATTTTTCTTCTCTCTGCGTAATGTTTTCTCAGAGTTGCTTTACTGCCTTGGGGTTTGTTTTCTGGTCTGCAGCTTGTGTCTTTACCGTTGAGAACCTTTCCTCAGATTTTTCTTGTCCCTGGCTTTCTATGGCTGATTCTGAGTATGAGCTTTAAAAACCCATTGGCCCGGCTGAGCACATCATGGGGTTTCTCAGCTCTGAACCACTCTGTGGATTGACCCGTGTAGACCATTTGTTCAGGAGTTCCACGTGTCAGTGTCTTTGTCTTTTCTGCTTTGGAATAGAGCAAATTCCCCAGGGAAGAATCTTCCAGTTTCTATCTATAGGGAAGGGATCTGGGAGCCAGCATCCTGAGAACAGTTAGGACAGAGGCTGGAGGTCTTTGCGCCCCATATTTGGCATGCATCTGATCAGGAAGCCTGACTGTGTCGATTGGTCCACACAGCCTCAACTGTGTGTAGCCTTCTCCAGCTTAAGAGCCTCTGTTTTCCCTTTCTAATGAGCACATCTCCAGGCTTTTGTGGAAGGAGGGACCTGCAGCAGTGAGGGGCAGAAGACATCAAGGTCTAACTGGTTCTCAGACAGATTCTACCCAGGCTGCCTGATTCCAGAGCCATCCTGTCTATTTCTGCTTCTGAAATAATGGATGCTTTTCATGCATCTGCTCTGTCCCTATCTCCTACTGACATGGGTTCCGCTCATCCATTTGTTTCTACCTTTCAAAACTGTGTGCCTTTACCTCCCTGTGTTTCCTCCATCCTTGGAGATTATGTCTTTAAAATATATCCCTTTACTATAGATTTTTTATGTGTATTTTCAATATCCTATCTTAATAACAGATCAAGATGGTATAGTTTTCATTGTGATTTTATCATACCATGTAATAACATCTTGCACAGAATAGACACTGAACTGATATTTGTCGAGTTGAATAAATGAAGACAACTTCAAATATATCCAAAATATGGTACTAAAGCGTTTTCACATACTAGAGATTTATGTATTTGACAAATTAATAAAACTAAATACCTCTTTTCTTCTCTAATAACTTCATAAGTAAAAACATATATATGTATATATATACACATACACACACACACACATCTACATTGGAAAAAGTTAACAATACTTTGAATGGGCTTTTATTTATTTATTTATTTATTTATTTGGTTTTTGGGGCCACAGCCATGGCATATGGAGGTTCCCAGGCTAGGGGTCAAATCGGAGCTACAGCTGCCGGCCTACAGCACAGCCACAGCAACAGAGGATCCAAGCCATGTCTACGACCTACACCACAGCTCACGGCAACGCCAGATCCTCAACCCACCGAGCGAGGCCAGAGATCGAACCTGCAACCTCATGGTTCCTAGTCAGGCTCATTAACCGCTGAGCAAAGAGAGGAGCTCCCAAGTGGGCATTTTATCTACTCCTGTATACTTATCTGTCCAACAGACATTTATTGAGAAAGCACAGTGTCACTAATAATTACTGAGATTAACGTTTGCATGTGATTACTCAGCACGTTTATTATGAATTGGATATCATTCAATTAGTAGGAATATCCCCTCAATTAATTTTTATAAGTTAAAATTTGTTAGCTCCCAAATCAAGAACAGATTAAGGAGTTCCCATATGCCTCAGGTGTGGCCCTAAAAAGACAAAAAAAAAAAAAAAAGAACATATTGAAGTAAACAGTTTCTGTGGTTTGTGTGTCATTAAATATGACTTTGCCGTATTGAAGTCCTCATTCTATTGCTAAATTTAATCAGGCAAATGGAGTTTTAATTTATTGCTTCTGTATAAAGCTTCATCATTTTTGAAAGGGCTAGAAAACTAATTGAAATGTATTTAGAATTTTTTAAGAATCAGGTAGTTATTATTCAAATTTGCTTCAACCAGAATTATACTTAAACCACTAGATTTTGATAGATCACAGTTTCAGTTTATCTAGATATTTCCTTAGAGGTGTAGTATTAGATATTTAATTTTTGTACTTGGGGTTTTGATCTATACAAGTTTATGGATCAGCAAGCAATATAATTTGCCAGACATGTCTCCATTTTTCATTTTAGAAATAGACCAATTGCTTGTACAATAGTATGTCATTTCTTATGTAACAGTTTGCATAGACAGTAATTGGTTTTCATTTATTAAAAAAAGTATGAAGTTCATATTCAGACTGGTTTATTGAAGGAGTAAATCTTTACATAAACGATGACAGTATTTTTTAGTGTATATAATTTTTTAAAAGAGAGCAACATGCTAGGATAATTTTAACTCATAAAATACATCTTCTTTATAAGCCTTTATCAATTGTTTGATCTTTTATATCATATGCATATTATCTTGATTAAGATAAAAATTACTGGAAAGCAAACCACTGAATTTCTTTGAACATTTTCTATATACTAGATATTCTGCTGAATACTTTATATAGGTTATTTCATTTAATCCTCAGAACAGCCCCACAAGTTTATTGTTATTCATATTTTATGAATTAGAAAAATATCAAGGCTTAATAATAAATTATAATAAAATAATAATGTTTGAAATCATGAGTGTTTGCTAAATATTCATGACTCTGTGCTCTATTTGGGCCACTGTCTTAAGTGCTTTTTACATAGCATATCATCTGATCCTTACTATGCAGATGAACTAGGTGCCACCATTTTTCCCATTTACAAATGAAAAAGGGAAAGGATATTTTCCCTCAGAGGGGAAAAAAAAAATAACTGATCCCAAATCGCTAGGCCAAATTCAAACACAAGTAGCTTCATCCATCATTACTGCTAAACTATGACTCTTGGGGAGCTTGGAAACAAATGTTATGCTGGGATAACAGAAACTCTGACTCCAAGTGATGACTCCAAGACATTAAGGGCATTTAGCATCTCACATCCCAAAGCCCCAAAGTAGAGCAGGTTTCAAGGCTGGTTGATGCAGTGACATCATCAAGAACCCAGCTTATTACCACCTCAGTCTGGCTTCCAAAATTAGGTCCACTCCTTACTGGCTGTCAAGTAAAGCACATGACTTAGACCCAAAATGAGCCCAAGTATATTTGACTGTAACTAAGAACAGCAATGTTGCAGTATTGATTTGGAACTGGAAGCAGGAAGGCTAAAGCTGTTCCAGGATTCCTAACTCAGTACCTGTTTTCTTCCTCATGTACAAGGTCAGCAGAGTGACATCACCTACCCCAGGGTCTGTTGTGAGAATTGAGTCAGTTAAAATACATAAAGTACAGCTATTATATACAGAATGGATGGTCAACAGGGTAGTCTACTCAATATTCTGTGATAATCTACAGGTAAAAAAAAAATCTGAAAAAGAGTGGATACATGGAGTTCCCGTCATGGCACAGTGGTTAATGAATCCGACTAGGAACCATGAGGTTGCGGGTTCGGTCCCTGCCCTTGCTCAGTGGGTTAACGATCCGGCGTTGCCGGGAGCTGTGGTGTAGGTTGCAGACGCGGCTCGGATCCCGCGTTGCTGTGGCTCTGGCGTAGGCTGGTGGCTACAGCTCCGATTCGACCCCTAGCCTGGGAATCTCCATATGCTGTGGGAGCGGCCCTAGAAAAGGCAAAAAAAAACAAAAACAAAAAAAAAGAATGGATATGTGTATAATGTATAACACAATCCTTTGTTGTACAGCAGAAATTATCACAACATTGTAAATCAACATCTCAATAAAACCTTAAAAAATGAAAAAGAAATATACTGCCCAATAAGTAGGAAGAAGAATAAAAGCATCCTAGAAAATTTTAAAAAATAAAGAGCAGTCAAAAGATAAGCAAACAGGGAGTTCCCATTGTGGCTCAGCAGTTAACGAACCCAACTAGTATCCATGAGGATGCAGGTTCGATCCCTGGCCCCATTCAGTGGGTTAAGGATCTGGCATTGCCACGAGCTGTGGTGTAGGTCGCAGATGTGGCTTGGATCCCGTGTTGCTGTGGCTGCAGTGTAGGCCGGTAGCTACAATTCCGATTCAGCCCCTAGCCTGGGAACCTCCATATACCGTGGGTGTGGCCCTAAAAAAAAAAAAAAGACAAAAAAATATATAAAGTGCTAAAAACCATGGATGGTACACTGTAAGTGCTCGTTAGTTATTACGGTTGTTGTTTTTCTCGTCATGCTATTGTGTCAGTGTCCAGAAAAAACAACTATGGTGCCCTCTCTTTTTTTTTTAATTTATTTTATTGAAGTAGAGTTGATTTACAATGTTGGGTTAATTTCTGTTGTACAGTGAAGTGATTCATTTATGCATAGCTATGCATTCTTTTTCATATTCTTTTCCATTATAGTTTATCACAGGGTATTGAATATGGTTCCCTATGCTATACCATGGGATCTTGTTGTTTATCCATTCTATATATAATAGTTTGCATCTGCTAATCCCAAATCCCCAATCCATCTGCTTCTCTGCCCAACCAACCTCATCACTGTCTTGCACTCCATCGCCCCCTAAATTTTTCCAACTTCTCCAGTAAACCTTTCATTCCTTTTCCCTCTCTCTGCCTTTATTTAGCCCTTGCAGTAGCTTTTCTCATATATCTGCCTTGTGGGGAGTTGTGGTTCAAGCCTTCCCTTGAAAATCACCTGATAGAACAGGTTCACCTTACACAATAGTCAGGCACCCCCAGAGCAGAGTCATTACCTTCCCTGAGTCCAGAGCCCTGCAGGGATGGGGCTAAAAGGAGCAAGCTCAACAATCTTTCTCATCCGTTGTGAATATGATGTGGAGGCTGTTAGCATTGGTGCATCCAAGGCATGAGGCATAAGGCAAGGAACAGGTCACCCTGAATTTGCTTCTCTGCCATGTAACTGCTATTTGCTTCCAATAATGACTTCTCATTCCAAATCAGAACTAGGTCACCCAGGGTCGTTTTGACTGAGTGTGTGCTTGTCCCTGCCCCCAGAGCATCCCTCCAGAAGCTGCCCAGTTGGCTAGTGACTACCTGCCTCCCCCCAGGAAGGAGAGACCCTGTCCCACAGTTCTTTTTGGTCAGATACAAAAGACACTGTGCTTCTCTGCCATGTCCTGCAAACAAATGAGAATAATAATACACGTCATCCTGACTTTAGAGCATGAATTTCAGAATCAGATACGACGATGTGTGGAAATGCTCAGTAAACCTGTAAGACACAGTAATAAAAGCCGGGGGTTAATTTACCCCTCCAGGACTTCAGATCCATCTGCTAGGGCGATAGATTAGTTCTTTCCTGATAATGGATTAATGGCAGATGTACAACATTAGAAGCTGTGTGGCTCATTAACCCGTGACACTGGAATCTTATTTATAAAAGTGAGCAACTTTATAGAACCCATATTAGCGAGAACATTAACGAAATGATCGGGATTTAATGTTTCCTAATGGGCCATTATATCCTTTTTGTTCTTAAAGTAGATTTAAAAATACATGAATCTGTGGCATAGAGATTAATATCATTCTAAAGAGCTGGCATCAGGACACTAATAGACATGTAGGGAGTTGCTCTGTTTGGTCTGGAAACTGGAATTCTTGGAAAAAAAGAAAAAAAAAAAAAACTTAGAGAATAGCAGCTGTTAGGAATCATCTTTCAAAAAGCCCAACCATAATTTACCTAGAAATTAGCACCTGCCACTGAAGTTACATCTAATATAGTAGCAAGGAGGCTATATGCACAGTATATTATCATAGTTTCAATTCTCTTTTAAAATTCCATAGCAAAAGAATATTTGATCAGGAGATAGTACTGAGTTTTATTCCAAATGAGGGTTTGACTACAGCTAAAAGTAGTGTCACACCCAGAATGTAAAATATGAAGAGGCCACAATTCAGTCATTCTGTATTTTGAACTGTTAAATGGCCACATTTATGTATAGAAAGAATATTCATTTTCTAGCTAAAGTATTTATTTTGGAAATACCTCACTGAGTCATTTTCCTGGAAGCATTAGCATCTTCCCTATAACACATTGAGCTTATGAAATTTGAAAGGTGATTTTTATGTCTTTCTATGGTTTATTCTTTACTTCAGTAATTGGTGATTTCTGCCTAATAAGATTAACATTGTAATACAGAATTCTTTGTAAAAAAACAACAGCAAAAAAAAAAAAACCCAAAAAACTAGAGCTGTGTGTTTTATTGTGTTATATAATTTATTGTAATTAAAGTTGTATCTTTACAATACCAAATGATGAATAACCACTGTCTAGCTAATTTGACCAAGAACTAACTGGATTCCATGTTGATTAAATTAATTTAAAAGTGTCAGTATTTGTATACACAGATTGAGATTCTTGTTTACAAGTATTTAGTTTTGTTACTTTCTTATAAATGTGTTTCTGCATGACTATAGAAAATAGGATTTGTAGATAGAACTTCAAACCTTTTAAATTTACTAGACAAATAATAATTTTCCCCACCAAATATTTGTGATGGTCAATCAGATGGCAAAAATTATAAGTGTAAGAAAAAGTTTATCAGCTTTCCAAAATTTGACTGTTTCTCAATTATCGCTTTGGCTTCTTAAATACTCCGATCAGGGATTTTCTTGGTTAGTAGGGCATACTACTTGTAAAACAACACTAGCAAAACAAAACAAAACAAAAAAAAGGCAATGGTAAATAGAAGGACCATTTCTTACTATATCCTTGTGTAGTTGTCAAACTATACATAGTTTACAACCAAGTAATTCCCTAGTACTTTAATTCAGGGACCGCACCTAAGGAGCACCGGAATGGTGGACTAAACTCTGAAAAATACTGTCAAACTTATTCATTAAATCTTTAAAGGACATTTTAATGGAGTTCCCATTGTGGTTCAGAGGTTATGAACCCCACTAGTATCCATGAGGATATGGATTCGATCCCTGGCCTTGCTCAGTGGATTAAGGATCTGGCGTTGCCGTGAGCTGTGGTGTAGGTTGCAGATGCGGCTCAGATCCCACATTGCTATGGCTGTTTTGTAGGCCAGCAGCTACAGCTCCGATTTGACTCCTATTCTGAGAACTTCAATGTGCCACAGGTGTGGCCCTAAAAAAAAAAAAAAGATAAATTTCACAACAGTGTGAAAAGGGCCAAAGAACAAGAAGACACAGCTAAACTGACAGTGGGAGTTTCTCCATCGACTAGGGTTTTGCTTCTTGGTGCAGGTAGGATGCTGAGTTTATGGGTACTCACATGACAAAGCTGGACTCACATTAGCAGGAAAGAGTCGGAGTACTGTTGCATATGCACTGGCTCTGTGTGTCCAAGTCTGGGGCAAAGACAGTAGACAACTGTCATTGGGTAGGCACTGCTGCTGCCACTCTCACCTCCTAAGACAGAAAGATCTGATTGTTACAATTGCCTTGCAGTAAATATCAGGCATGGGCTGGACCTCATTGTTTTTGCAATGCACTGTTTAACCTGTGTGTGATGTGGAAACAGATCAGAGAATGTTCATTTGGACTCTATCTTTCCTATATAAGTCATCCACATTATTCTGCTTTTCCTAGTTGTGGGACAAGAGGCATGCATGGCAGGGGTGGAGTTGGGAGCATGGGTGAGAAAGAAAGGAAGGATTTGCTATCATGCCATTAAAAATGTAAGAACCATCAGAGGTAACTAGCATTCCAAAAAAGGACCCTATTCTTGTCACTGTAGTTCTTTAATTCTGTTCCTTGGCAACTCTGCATTGACTGGGAGGCTGGTTGCATTCTCTTGGAAACTAGCCTTTGACACTTTAATACACAATGAGAAGCTTTGAAAAGTTCCGAGATGGCCTAGTCCTATGAATCATTGTCCTATAGTCCACTGAGATCTTGTCTGGTTTTTTTTTAAACTCTGAGCAGTTGGCTTTGTTCTCAATTGATTCCCAGCAAAATTGTCCACAAATAATCCATTTGTCTTATGCTTTGCCTGATAGTTAAGTTTCCACTACCGCCAGCACTAATGCTGTGGGCTGGCTGACACCCTCACTAATCCGCTGAATACATTTCAATCAGATGCAAGAATTGACCTTGCAAAAAATTATCACATTCACACACACACGGAACCAGAGCCCTCATTTTCTGTGTAATTATGACCAAATTTTGTATTTATTAAACTAAGAAACTGTAATTTATACATCTGCAAAGTGGAATCTTTTTCTTCAATACTGAGAATAATTATAGCATATTTTCAATAACATTTCTTGGTATTTTATGATGAGATGATGGTCCTCACACATTATGCATTCACATTAAATTACAGGAACATCTTTATTTCTAAATGTTAATAAATAAATATGCATTGGGTGGTGCATGCCATTACAAGCTATGTGAATTGGAGAGCAGGATTTGTGGTCATGAGTAAAATACATGACCAAAGAGTACTATGAATCACTAAATAGCTACAGAAATCATCAGTGGAATTATTCCCTTGTAATTCAAATCCTGTCTTTCATTAATTGTATATAACGCATGGCTCTGACCCATGGGCTCCAAGTTTACTGATGTCCCCATAAAATTCTCTTTTCTCCTGGGACCAGACACTTGCTCTTTCTCTGACAATGGCAGCTTTACTTCCTCTCTCTTTTTTCCTTCTAGCCTTTTTTTCCACATACTATTCCCCAAAGCCAGTGATGGCCCACGCCATCAAGTTACCTGGCTTTCTGCTACACGCTGGCCCCAGTCGTTGGATGACTCTGACAGAAAGTACTGCTTAGATTCTGGACAAGGGGGAGGGATCATGACAAGGAGGGAGCTTGTCCTTCCTCGTGTCACCTTGCCCCTAGACAAGGTGGCTGCTGTCTTGCCATCAACCCTTCACTCAGCTGCACTTCCGAGTCTTGCAATGTTAGTCCTTCCTTACCACAAAGCACCTGGTAAGAATCATGCCTTCACCACACTCCCCCAGCCCTTCTTCATGGATCTTCACTGAGGACCAGGTAATAGCACATCCTGACCTCTGACATATGTGAGATCTTGGGGCGGGGAGAGTCGGGCAGTTTCTACCCCTCGAGGGTTTATGTCACACACGCTCTCTGATTGCAATGCCTTTTTCATGACTGAGTCTGCCTTGGGGTCATACATACCTGACCAGAGTCACATCTAGCAGATGAAAATTTAAATATATAACTTTCCCCAGAGAGAGGCGGACGTGCCAAATAGCAATAATCTTTTACTGAAGACTGCTTCAATTTTAAAATATAAGAAACTACTTGGACTTTTAAATTGAAATTTTGTAACTTGCCTAAAGTATCATAGTACCGCGACTGGGCGCATGACCTGGAAATAGAGACCGTTAAAGAGGTAAATGAAAATGAAACTACTTAAGGATATGGAAAGAATGCAAGTGCCTGTCCCACTATTTCAATTCTCCTTGGATTAAAGGTTAAAAAAAAAAAAATTAAGTCAGCCAATCGCCTGCTGCCCAAATTGAGATGTTTTGCTTTTTATCAGTGAGACTATGATTAGAATGCCAGGGGAACTGCCTTTTCAGTCTCACTTGCCAGGTCTGTGGTCCAGCTGCTGCCTTTGAGGGCTGTGAGGTCACCTTCCCCAGCCAGACGTGACCCTTTAAAACATTGCTTTTCACTAAGAAGATGGATCTTTAAAGGTGTAATAGTTTTGACAGTAAAAAGAAAAAAAAAAATCTCCACCTGTTTGATCTATTTCTGGAAAGTCTTCAAACTAACTTTTCAGGGCTAGACTACCTCAAACCTGGACATCTCCTTCCCAAAGAGCCTAATCTCAGTCCCAAATCAGGACCCTCCATTGATGAGATTTTCCATCCTCAGGGACTGTGCGGGTATACTCTGGTCACTGATTAGACTGCCCTCCAGGTCCCCAAACCATGGCCCCTACACCAGGCCTTTCGGTGTGCATGGATCCCCCAATGCAAAATGCTTATTTTCAGATAACAAATAAGATGCTCTCTTGCCTTGTCATTGGTTGACAAAATACACAATGCATCATCCTTAAAGAAAAACTGTATCAGACTGTGTGAGCCACTTTCTACCTAAGCAGCTTAAAGTAGTTCTAAATACATTTGTTCTCCCTTCACCAAAACGTTATATTTAATATAGATTATATATTTTAGATTATAAAGGGCTAATGAAGAAAACAGGAATTGTTTGCCCTACAACAAACAGGGACAATGTCTATAAACAGCGTTTCTGTTCAAGAGATGAGCCAGGAAGAATTTATGCATTTATTCTCAGAGATCTTGTGACCTAATGAGATCTTTACATTTATAATGATCTATATGTATAGTCAGACTGTTATACTTGTAAGGAAAAAACCTAAACCATTTGACATCTCCTTGTGTTTAGACAAAGAGGAAACAGAGCAGAGCATAGATAGGCATTGTTACCACTTCAGACCCTGCAAAAGATGTAGCACAATAACTACACAACCTGCTTGGAAGACTCTACCTGCTAAGTCTCCCCATAGAAATAATCTTAGCTCATGATTTCGTTGGTGGCCAGCAGTAGAACTGTCCACAGGGAGAGGCTTTCTACCTTAGATAATAGTATGTGTGTTCATCTAGGTACTTATGGAAAGTGTAGCTCAGTAGCTTTTGGACAAGTTGGATGTGTTAAGAGTAGTTGCTCTCTGGAAGGACAACCAGAAATTGATAGGTCTTCCCATGATCTGCAAATTGGAAAGGATTCAAATATTCTTCGGACAGTTGCAAATTCACCTTTAAGGAAGAGCTCCAAGTGCTCTTATTTCATTCAGGGGAATTAAAATTATGGGGGTTATTCATTGCTAATGAGAATTCACATTCTAATATGAGTTAGTTAATCGTTTGGAAACACCCTGAGCTCCTTGAGACACTAGGAAGGATACCCCCATGACTTAGCCATGGGGTTAAAAAAAGACATTAAATAACACCACCACCACCCCCGCAAAGAATTAAATAGTGATAAATAAACAATGTCCTTTGTGACCACTGGGCCTTATATACTTACGGAATATCTGAGAATTAATCTTGTTTAGATGAAGAGCAGAGAGATAATGTTGGCATGAGGCATCTCTATACTTGGTATGATTACTTAATGATCATATCAAGGGATCTATGGAGACGTGGAGAGAGACAGTGCTCCCAAAATGAATATTATGGGCAGATGTGGACTTTTATTCCCAGTTCAGCTCCTGTCTCACAGCAGAGTGAATAGCCCTCCCCGCCCGCAAACACATGGGCACCCATCTACACGCCAAGGTTCGCATGGAACTCTAAAGACCCCAATGAGGAGTCAAGCAACAAGAGTAGGCTACACTCATCCCACCGCTACAGTGAAAATCCAGCCAGGGTTGGGTTTGAGTCCTTGTCCCTGAAACATCCAGATCCCAGGAGGCTACCTCCTGCAAGCCATCCAAGATGGTTACTCTGCAACTTGAGATTGATGGTGATAGATAAGAACCTGCCAGAGAGGTTTTTACCGCATCCAACTTTGCAATTAATCAGACCTCTTTCCAGCCTTCACAATTATTTGAGCAAAGGAAGCAATTAAGGAAACCAGTCTTTTTTTGCAGAGGGGTTTTAAACCACACCAGCAGCCACATCCATAGGTCAAAAACACCAATGTTTTTCTCTTTATCCAGCTACCTTTCAAAAAAGGAAAAGCTAACAGGATCGTATGACTTTTTAATTTTTTTTAAAAGAATTCTATCATCTTAGGAGTTCCCATCGTGGCGCAGCAGAAGCAATCCAACTAGGAACCATGAGGTTGTGGGTTCGATCCCTGGCCTCACTCAGTGGGTTAAGGATCCAGCATTGTCGTGAACTATGGTGTAGGTCGCAGACGCAGCTCAGATCCCACGTTGCTGTGGCTGTGGTGTAGGTTGGCAGCTGTAGCTCTGATTCAACCCCTAGCCTGGGAACCTCCATATGCTGCAGGTGCAGCCCTAAAAAGACAAAAATAAAATAAAATAAAATAAAATAAAATAATCCTATCGCCTTAAAAGACACATCAATTTTTTTTTTTAGCAAGGAATTTTCCTACCAACATTTAAAAATAAGCAAGGGTACTCTTTTCAAATGGTAAACTTAGCAAAAAGCGGATTGAATAGAAAAATTTTTGTTGTGCAAATGAAGTAGAATATGTGCATACATGCATAGGCATGCTTGAATTACAAGTACAACAAACTATAAATATAACACATTAGTACTAGTGTGAAGCACAAAGGTAGCACAATTTTATGGTCTCAAAATCCTAATTAGCATAAAAGGCATAACATTGTAATCAAACAATTATTGATTAACACAAAGACAGAGAAGCCAGATGTGTTGAATGGGCTTTGTAATTAACTAAGTAAACTACAGGTGTTTAAAATTCATAGATTACAAACAAAACATGCACTTATTGTTAAAAAATCATCTGTAGGCAAATCTTAGTGTCATCACGTGCAGCAATTACATAGCATAAATGTCAAGATCTGTGAATGTACATTATACTTTCACATAACATTTGAGGCATCACGGGCGTCAAATGTTGTTTTCATTGCATTGAGAATGCTGTTTCATTCAATGCACAAATGCCCAGCTTTTGGAAGGCTGTTTTTTCATGGGGCCACCCCTCATTCTGCCCTGGGAACCTGATGGGCGTCCAAAGTAGACAGACCCCCTCACAACAAGCCCTGGCTGGTGAGTGGACAAATAAAGATAAACACAGAGTAAACATATGAGGAGGAGAGACATTTAAAAGAAAAACAAAAGCTTCCCTGCAAATTGTGGACTTTTGTAAACTTCTTGATGTACTTCTCCTGCCCCTGCTTCAAGGTGGTCCTGCAGGAAGTGGATTCCACTCACATAATTTCCTCTACTGGGACTGATGATGTTTTGAAAAGTCGGTGGGGAGGGCAGGGATTGTTTGGTTCCCTCCACAGCATCAAATGGTTTGGGAAAGAAATGCAGTCTTTCACCATGGTTCTTTTCCTCCTAGTTTTGCCCAGTCTCAACTATTGTAATTACACAGGAGAAATTGGCTGATCCTCTTCACCCTTGACCTTTCTTAAGAAATGCATTTGATCAGACTCATGTCAACTCCAAAATGAGTGAGACTGGGAGGTAGAGATTTGAAAACCCTGCAACCCCAACTTTCTTCATATAGAAGAAAGGCTCATGGTTTTCCCCAACACCCCAAAACTCCCAGCTTCAGCGACAGCCCCCCTTAGAACTCATCCTCTCTACTTTGACCTCCATCATGGCAGATCAGTCCTGCCCTTCCTGGGAGCCTATAGAAATAGAATCATATAGTACATCCTCCGTTGGGACATGAAACATCATGTCCATGAGTTTCAACCGTGTCTTGTGTGTATCAGCACTTATTTCTTTTCTTTTCTTCTTTTTTTTTTTTTTTTTTTTTTTTTTGCTGGGTGATGAACATACCACATTTATCTCTTCTGCTGTTGATGACATTTGGACCACTTTCAGGTTTTGGCTATTAAATTGCTGCTAAGAACATTCCTTGTGCAAGTCTCCTGGACATATGCCTTCATCTCTCTTGACTGCATACTCAGGAGGAGGACCATGAGGTCATGAGGTACATATATCTAGCTATCTGGCTACAGTGGTATACAAAACTTTTTTTAAAGTGACTGTCCAAAATCACACTCCCACTAGGAATATAAAAGGCATTTTAATGGCTATTCAGTGGCTTTCTGTTTTTTTAGATTTTCTCAATTTTTCATTGAGATGGAGCCTCAAGAGTCCGACAGTTAGGATTTCCCCTTGTGGCTCAGCGGTAAGGAACCAACTAGTAATCATGAGGTTGCAGGTTCGATCCCTGGCCTTGCTCAGTGGGTTTAGGATCTGGCATTGCCATGAGCTGTGGTGTAGGTTGCAAACTCAGCTCAGATCCCATATTGATGTGGCTGTAGCGTAGGCCAGCTGCTATAGCTCTGATCTGACCCTTAACCTGGGAACTTCCATGTGCCTCTGATGTGGCCCTAAAGACCAAAAACAAACAAACAAAACACTTTAAGTATTATTAGTGAGTTTTCCTGCCTTTTTTTTTTTTTTTTTTTTTTTTTTAGTATCATAGAATCAGATTGTCATTGATTCAATCTGTTTGGTCTTTGGAGTTCCCGTGGTGGCGCAGAGGAAACAAATCCAACTAGGAACCTTGAGGTTTGGGGTTTGATCCCTGGCCTCACTTGTTAAGGATCCAGCGTTGTCGTGAGCTGTGGTGTAGGTCACAGACGCGGCTTGGATTCCTTGTTGCTGTGGCTCTGGCATAGGCCGGCAGCTACAGCTCCGATTAGACCCCTAGCCTGGAAACCTCCATATGGCGCGGGTTTGGCCCTAAAAAGGACAAAGGACAAAAAAAAAAAAAAATCTGTTTGGTCTGCCTCAATCATCATTCTTTTTAATACTCAAATTATCACAACTTTAGCTAGTAATAGACCCTTCACACCAGCTCTTAACATCTTTTTAACATGACTCATCAATTTTTTAAAGTCTTCTTGATTTTCTTAATTTCTAGCACAAATATATATATCTCACGCTCTGCTTATCATCTCCTTCGCCACACCTGGATTTAGCGTATCTCCAGGGAATAACCTTGGTTCTTTGTGAGGCGTCATTTTAGAGAGTGTGAACTGGAAACACTCATTGCTACTGGGGTGACAGGCATTTCATTGGTCCATTTCTCTCTCCCTCTCCGTCTCCCTCTCCCTTTCTCTCTCACTCACACGCACACACATACACATTCTATATAAGGATGTAAAATCATGAGTGCATTTTGGTATTTTCAGTTTAGTTTTAACATCGTGGGTTTTTTTGGGCAGCCATGCAATTTGATTACATGTATAAAGTGCCACGCCTATCGTACCAAACCTTCAAAGACTGACAGAGATAGAGCTTATATTAATCCTTTAATTAAAGCAGTGAATATATGCACTTACAGACTAAAACTGTACTAAATCCTAAAATTCAGCTAATCCTGATATAAATATAAATAAAAGACTCAGCAGTAGAGTTTTATCTTTTCAAGTGCCCTTTACTATAGGACTAAGGTATTCAAATGAATGAATTAAAAGATTAAAAAACAAATGAACACAAACATGCATTGTCATGAAAATTATATACTTAACATTATGACTGAATGCACTAGAGCCACAGCTCAAACTGTGTAAATGAAAGTGTTTAGGTAACATCAGGAGGAAATGTAAATGAACTGGTTGTTATCATTTTTTAAGATTAATTGATAATAGGCAATATTTTAGGTCTCATTTCTAAAGTTAAAAAAAATGGCAAATACATTACTGAAATTTATGTTACCAACAAGAAAAGCAATAGACTCTTTGTTTTCCAAATCACGGTATTTACACTTATTTTCTTCGATCTCATGAGTGTCTCTTTTCTCTTACACCAGAAGTCCTTCTCTCTAACACCATTTATTTGATGACCTCTTTGTTTTAACCCACATATAAGGAAATGGTTTGAAAATGGCAAATTGATATAAGTGCGCTAAATGCTGTTCTGTGCCCCATCTTCTCCCCCTGGATAAGCTGCTGTGCCCACTCTCCGGCTGTTGAATTTTTGGCTGTTGCTGGCTCAGAGTGGCCCTTTCCTTCAGAGTTGCCATCAGCCGATGAGTGCCTTCCTGTTCAGTCAGAAACTTGAGTCTGCCCTCATTCCCCTCTTCCCATCTCCTTACGCTGTTCTGCCTCTGAAATATGTCTCCTCTCTCCTGCTCCCCCTCTGCTACCACCATCTTTCTCCCAGTCGCCTTACCTACTACAGTAACTATCTGACTGGCTTCCACTTTGGCCCCGGTCAAATCTATTCTCCATGCAGTTCTTAGACTGATCTTTTAAAAAAATGCAAAGCAGATGATATCCATATTTGACTTCCCAGCTGGACTTGGAGTCAAATCTAGATTCTTTATCACAGTTTGTTTCCTACACATTCGGAAACTCCACTCTTCTTTTCACCTCAGCTTCACTCCAGCTGCGGGGCCCCTCAGTCAGTCCCTGCATGACTTAAACCTCTTTGCCATCTCATGATGTTTCTGTTTGCATGCAACACTTTCCTCAGATCTTCACATGTCTGGTTCTTTCTCAACCAGCAGGCCTGAGCCCAAATACCCACCACCACAGAAACCTTCTCTCACCGCCTGTGTACAGTAGTTCTATTCTTCACCCCAGACCCTCTCCATCACGTTATTTCTCTTTATATTCATTTTTACAGTGTGTAATTATTTTTGTCAACTTTGTTGTTTCCTTTATTATTTGTCTTCTCCATGAGAACAAGAATAAGATCTTATGTTCACTCTTAAATCCCAATGCATAGCTTATTTTAAAGACTCCATAAATTATCTGTTGAATAGATGGATGAGACTTCCTGGCTTCCTGAAGTGATTCAATCTAGGAAATTAAGCTCAAGAATGAAGACCAAAGGCTTGATGACCTTGGCTCTGCCTCTGGCTTCTGATCAATGGAAGACAGTTGCAAAGCCCAGCAATACCTAGTTGTAAGGATAAGAGACAGAATATCAAAATGATCAATGGCCATTCCCCCCTGCACACTAATCTTTTTATTTAGTACCAGTGGCACAGACCTAAATGGTTATGACATTCTCATGGCTGGCAGGAAGAATTCTACAAAAAAAGCAACAGTAAATGACAAACACTTTCTAACAGAAGCTTGAATACCTTTGAACCCTGTCTCTGAGAGTTGCTTTTTTTTTTTTTTTTTGTCTTTTGAGGGCCACACCCACGGCATTTGGAGGTTCCCAGGTTAGAGATCTAATTGGAGATGTAGCTGCTGGCCTACACCACAGCCACAGCAATGCTGGATCCTTAACCCACTGAGCAAGGTCAGGCATCAAACCGGCAACCTCATGGTTCCTAGTCAGAGTCGTTTCCACTGTGCCACAAAAGGAACTCCAGAGAGTTTCTTTTAATATAGGAAAATAACCTATAATTGTTGATATATTTGAACTAATGTTAAGTCTTTGGATGACAGACTCCAAACACTTAAACCTCCCTACCAAGCCCTGTGTTTGTCCTTTGTCATGTAGATCGACAGCGGTACTCTCTGGGATGTTTGATGCTTCAGTGAAAAAAAAAATTATAAATATAAGAGAGTTATTTTAATTTTTCTAATTCCTATTCTGAGATGAACAGTACTTCAAAAGAAGTTTCAGCTGGCACGAATTCTACTATATAAATGTAAACCCAAAGCTAACTCAAAAACTGAGCAAAAAAAATCTATTTGCTATTTGCATTTAGCAAGGTCTCTTCAAAGGTGACATTTGCACTTTCAGAAAGAATGGCTTATGACAAAAGAAAGTGAAAAGACAAAGAAAGTAGATTGCTGCATAAAATTGGCCTCAAGGGACCTTCAAGCCACAACTAAGGAGAAAGGGAAAAAATGAATATTATTAATAGTTGGGAGTCCTTTTCTAGGAATAGTGAGGATTGGCTAAAGTTAAATCAGACACACACCAAAAAGCAGATGATTAAAAGAACAAAGAAGAGTAAGAGACTGGTTTGAGGGTTTGTTTGTTGTTGTTGTTGTTTTTAATTTTTTAGGGCTGCACCTGTGGCATATGGAGGTTCCCAGGCTAGGGGTCGAATCAGAGGTATAGTGGCTGGCCGTCACCACAGGCCTAAATGGTTAGCCCCATCTGTGACCTACACCACAGCTCAGTGGGTCCCAGATCCCTGACCCACTGATCAAGGTCAGGGATAGAACCCACATCCTCATGGATTTTTTTTTTTAATTTTTATTTCTTTTTATTTTTTTATAATTTTAAAAATTTTTTTCATTATAGCTGATTTACAGTGTTCTGTCAATTTTATGCTGTACAGCAAGGTGACCCAGTTACACATACATGTATAGATTCTTTTTTCTCACATTGTCAAGCTCCATCATTAGTGATTAGATATACTACCTGGGTTCGTAATCCTCTGAGCCACAGTAGTTCCTCCAGAGACTGGTTTCTCGGTTAATGAAACATTATAGAGTGGTCTACTGTAACAGAAAGCGTAGGTGGAATTTTTCAGGATGTGAGCTGTTTCCAATACGGTAGCGATACTTCCTGCAAATAAAATGGGGGCGGGCATGTCCACATGTAGTTAATAAACGTTTCAAAGAATTCTGGAAATTCCTATTTTTTTAAATCAGGTATTTGAAGGAAATGGAAACACATTTGGGATTCACACTAAAGTGATGAAGGGGCTTTTAAACATTGCCTGGAGTAGATATTCAGAGGAAAGCAGATATTCTAGAATAATTTTCGTGTAAGTCATGACTTGGGAGTGAGTGAGTCTACGTATTGACTCATGTTTTCCTTGTCCACCTGGAAGCCACCCTCCCGTGTTCTTTCTACCCGGTCTCCCAGACTTCATGACAAAGCACCACATCCCTCTTCTCAATCCCCTTAATTCCTTGAAATCCAGGTTTTCATTCCCACCCCTTTCCTGGTGTTGCATTTGTAAGGTCCCCCTTGCTCCACCAATCAGCTAATTCAGCGCTGTTTGTTTTTGTTGTTGTTGTTGTTGTTGCTTGTCCTATTTATTTTGTTTTAGGAGGCTTTTTGTCTCTGGCGTTACCAACTTCCCAGAAGTTCTTCCTCCTGTGGGCCGTGACATTTTCTCTTGAAAATGTCCTTGAGACTGTCCTCATACCTCCCAAATATTTCATGTTTATTTTCTCTCTCCTTGCTCTCTTCCTCTTTATTTTACAAACTGTCCCTTGATAATCACATACACCTGCATAAATACAATACCATTATTTCTGTCTTTTCAGTTCTAAAGACAAGGGCAAAGATATCAATTGTCAATTTTCTTAGCCCTGGTATGCTTCAGTTATCAGATAATATTCTAATTCCAAAAAATGGAAGAGCAATGACATTTGACCTACTCGTAATTATTTTTAAGGTTACTTTGTTGATCTGTGGTTTAGCACTAACCCAGGTATTTCAGAACCACTGCCTTTGATGTGATAACCAAAAGGGCCAACAAAATTAATGATCTTCTGCATTTATGTATTTAATTTTCTTTAAAAATACTTGTAGCATTCTGAGTTGCTTTTCCCTTGACGTACCTCGTATAGGAAATTGAGTTTACCATGTGTCAAGGTATTTTTAATGTTTGAGATCTTCAGCAGGAGATAGAAATCAGACACAAACTTATGATAAAATTTTATACCAAATTTAAGTAAGAGGTTTTAACTTTATAATTTGATGCTATTGATATTCTTATTCAAATTTTAATATAGTCATTGTAAAGATAGTACAATTTATAAATATGCTATCACTTTGCTGGACAACAGAAATTGAAGAAACATCGTAAATCAACTATATTTTAAATAAATAATTAAATTTTAAAAATAAAATTGGAGTTCCTGTCATGGCGCAGTGATTAACGAATCTGACTAGGAACCATGAAGTTGCGGGTTCGATCCCTGGCCTCGCTCAGTGAGTTAAGGATCTGGCGTTGCCATGAGCTGTGGGTGTAGGTCGCAGACGCGGCTTGGATCCTGAGTTGCTGTGGCTCTGGTGTAGGCCGAGGGCTACAGCTCCAATTAGACCCATAGCCTGGGAACCTCATTGTGCCATGGGTGCAGCCCTAGAAAAGACAGAAAGACAGATAATAATAATAAAATAAAATATATATACATATGTTACAGTACCAACAAATTAAGTGAGAACTACATTGAGAGAGTTTTATGAGTATAACAAATAATCCTTTATTCTCTTTTGTTTTATTTGGGTAATATAAATTGTAGTCAAAGTCATACTGAAAGGAACTTATGGTCTTGGAATAGAAAAGGCCATTGATGGAAAATGCTTAAAGAACAGAAATTGCTGTAAATTTTGAGACTGTGCTAGTTCATCCTGAACCTAATGAATTATATTAAAATGGGAAATAATAGTTCTGTAGTGACTAAGACTAACTATAAGAGATTAAACCTGATGCCAGGAAAGGGAGCAGTGTGCCTGCAGGTAAATTGCCTTGTGTTAAACCGAATTCACTTGCAAAAGCAATTATTTTTCTATAATATTTCCCCTCCAGAGGGTAACTGCAAATGACACCCACAGCAAGCTAACAAAAAAATAAAAATAAAAAGATGTAAAATGTTTTATTGTCCATAAAATGCTGTAACTGTGAAGGAAACTAAATGATATGCATAGCAAACCAACAACCAAAAAAAAAAAAAAAAAAAAGAAAAAAGAGATACAAAGTGTTTTATCATTGATCTAATCAGAGGCATACTTATAATGGTGCTTTAAGTATTTGAGTTGAGGAAAATCTAAAACTGGGGAAGCACTGCTTTACTTATATGCCCTGGAAATGTTTCTCACCTCCCAGTGTGGGTACCACGTGGGCAGAGGGTAACCAGTGGGCGGGGCGGGGGGGGTCCCCACTGTCCCAGCTCAGATAGCTCTCATGCTGGTTATTTTCAGCCACCTAGAAATTAAAGAACTTTCCATTTCACTCCCACTTCCCCTAAATTTTAGAGTGCCAAACCCAGCTGCTGGTACTTTGGAGTGTCCTACGCCATGGAAGTGGAGTCTGTCCTCCAAGGAAAACTGGGATGCACAATTAGTGGGCAGCCCCTGGGCCCCTGGGCCCCTGGGCTGGTACCCGCTCAACACACCACCCTGCACCAGGGACCATAAACCTGCTGAGTGGAGGCTGGGAACTAGTCCAGCTGCCCTGCTCCTGGGCCCTCGGCTCCGTGCGGAGCCAAAATCCTGGTCCCATGGTCTCTGTCCCCGGCGCCTTTTCTCTTGCTCCATCATCACCCCTCGCCCTCCCTCCTCCACACAGGCAGCTCTAATCTCTAGTTTATCTGGGAGTTGCGAGTCTGGCTACACATCTCCTCTTTCAAACTATTGTTTATGACAAGAGCATCATAACCATGACTGATGGAGCAGTCATCCTTCATTACTGACACTCCACAGGTACTAAAGGGCAGCTTTTGGAGATTAAACACTTGCCCTGGTGTCTCTGGTAAGAGCTCTGAAAGCCTATATTGATGGATAAAAGTAGGGGACTGCCTTGTTTGTTCTTTTGCTCAGTGGTGGTGGCATCTTTTTCAAACAACTGAGAAAGCATCTAGCTCCCTTCAGGGATGAGGCATTGTAAGGGGCTGGCCAGGGGAACCGCGCTGGTCATAGGATATACCACCTCATCGCTAGAAGCGCAGACTGCATAGATCGAGTTCTGTGTCTACCACTAAACAGGCAGTTATTTTCATTTATTTATTAACTCGGGCAATTTACTTAACTTTCTCTGACTTACTTTCCTCATCTGTTTTAGTTTCTTTTTATGATCGCTGTATAACAAGTACCACCAACCTGGTGTCTTAAAAGACAGAAATGCATAATCTCATAGTTCTGGAGGTCAGAAGTCTGAACTCAGTTTCATGGGCTGAAATCACGATGTTGGCAAAGCCATGTTCTCCTTGGAGTTTTAGGGAGAATCTTTTCTTGTCTCTTGTAGCTTCCAGCGGCTGCCAACATTCCTGGGTTTGCGGCCATATCACGTGGTCATACTGCCTTCTGTTTTCCCCTGTATCTCATTTCCCTCTGCCTCCCTCTTATAAGGAGACATACGATTGTATTTAGGGCCCACTCAGATAACTCAGGATAATTCCTCCATCTCTCGATCCTTAATGTAATCACATCTGCAAAGTCCTTTCTTACCATGTAAGGTAAAATTCACCAGTTCTCGGGAGTAGGACACAAATGTATTTTGGGAGTACCATTATTCAAGCTATGTACATTAGGATGATGATAGCACCTGCAGGAACACATAATATTTGGTACATGCTGAGAACAATGTCCAGCAGGTGAAAAACCTCTCAATAAATGGGAGCCTTTGATGGTGGGGTCAGTAGCAACAGAGCAACAGGAAAATACGGATGTCAATGTGGACAAAATAATTTTTAAATAAAGCTATGAATTTTTAAATGAACATATCATCTCTGGACATTTTTAATGTATACTAACCTTAAAATATTATTAGTCAAAGAAGTCTACCTCTACATTGAGTAATTACAACCCACGTGAAAAATGAGCCATTGAGCCACAGGGAGCCATTGTTGGCTTTGTCTTGTGTCACTGTTTACCTGAAATTGAAACCATTTCAGGGGAGTTTCCGTGATGACTCAGCAATTAATGAACTCAACTAGCATCCAGGAGGACGCAGGTTTGATCTCTGGCCTCACTCAGTGGGTTAAGGATCCAGGGTTGCCATGAGCTGTGGTGTAAGTCATAGACACGGCTTGGATCCAGTGGTTGCTGTGGCTGTGGCATAGGCTTGGACCCCTAACCTGGGAACCTCCATATGCCACAGGTACGGCCCTAAAAAGTCAAAAAAGAAAAAAAAAAAAGAAACCCTTTCAACAATTTCATTCATCCCGACTCCTTCTGAAGGTGAAAGTCAAAGACGTGATGTGATATGATGGTCGTCTCTCTCTCTCTCTCTCGTCTCCTGCCCACCTAGGATACTGACCTAATGACATTCAACATCTCTGTACACCGGTCCTGGTGGCGGGAACATGGGCCTGGCTGTGTCCGAAGGGTGCTGCCCCCATCGGCCCCCGGCGTGATGGACGATTACACCTACGTCTCCGTCACAGGCTGCATGGTGGACTTCCAGTACCTGGAGGTCATCCACAGCGCCGTCCAAATACTGCTCTCGGTAAGTACCGCGTTGGCGTCCTTGTCCGATCAGGACTCTCCTTAATGGCACTTTCTATCTAGACCTTCCACCACACCCCCAGGTAGGTCATGCTGTAGATAAGCACACAGAGAACGTCCTTTAAACGGAGGAATTTGCAGCAGTTACGCTAACACTATAGTTATGCTGAATGGCAGGTTACATCTCTTCCTTTTGATATCCAGACACTGTTTTTAGAACCAGCTCGTTGCTGTAGTTTCTCTCCGGAGATACAGTGCACACAATTCGGGGGAACAGTAGCCCTGTCCGCAGTAGTAATTGTCTATTTGCTGCCCGTGAGCCCCTCTCTTTTCCCAATAGGCTTCTGCTGCTTACTGCTTCTAATGCATTCTTCCACTAACGTTCAGAGAGAGAAGGGGGTGGAAACACACTCAGTGGCTTTCTCAGTCAAATAAACCTCATGTTTCACATGCTTATTCCTTAAGAAAACAAATTCCTCCAGAGACTCATTTTCGTGCCTACAATTCGTTGTGAGGATACGATTCCATGCAGAGCAGCAGCGAGAGGAGAGGGCTTGATTGGACCACGGAAAGTTTCTGAGCTGGGAATTCCATCAGGATATTTTCCTTCCACTAGACTATGCCACCCACAGTTTGTGCAACTGTGGCGTGGAATTAATTTGAGACATATGCCATCCTCAAGAGGGCTGTTTCTTTGAGATCCAACGAGAACTTGACAATAAAGCCGTCTTCACAATGCTCTTTGCATAACCAACCAGTTCTTCTATCCAGCTGGTTAGGGTTAGTGTCAGATTAAGAGCTACAGCCTCAATAATAAATAAATAGATGACAGAAGTATAAGAACTGTATGTCAATGAAGAATGTACCTGGGAATTATTTCTAGAAAGAACTTCAGTAGTCCTTGCTAACACTTACTGTATCCATTATCTACTGCTGTGTAACAAAACACTCCAAACTGTAATTCTTTAAAACAATATCCATGTGTATGGGCCTCAGTGGGATAGTTCAGCTTCACCTGACATTGGCCAGGGTTATTCCTTTCTACCCACAGCTCTATCTAATCATTAGTACACTGTAAACTTTTATACTATGTCTTTAATAGTATATGCTTAGACATAATTAGGTTTTCTATCACAAATAACAGTAAAAAAAATAACCTTTCCACCCACAGCTCTCCTGGGACAGAGTTCCCATTGTGGCTCAGTGGATTAAGAACCCCAAAATGAGGATGCAGATTTGATTCCTGGCCTTGCTCAGTGGCTTAAGAATCTGGTGTTGTGCAAGCTACAGCATAGGTTGCAGAAGTGGCTCAAGACCAGGGTTTCTGTGGCTGTGACATAGGCTGACAGCTGCAGCTCCAGTTAGGTTGTTCTTTTTAGGAATTCCCATCGTGGCACAGCAGAAACAAATCCATCTAGGAACCATGAGGTTTCAGCTTCCATCCCTGGCCTCCCTCAGTGGGTTAAGGATCTAACGTTGTTGTGAGCTATGGTATAGGCTGCTGATGTGGCTTGGATTCCACGTTGCCGTGGCTGTGGCATAGGCCAGCTGTAGCTCTGATTAGACCCCTAGGCTGGGAACCTCCATATGCCGAAGGTGTGGCCCTAAAAAGCAAAAAAAAAAAAAAAAAGAAAGAAAGAAAAAAAGAAAAGATTGTTATTTTTTTTACTGTTATTTGTGATAGAAAACCTAATGATGTCTAAGCATATACTATTAAAGACATAGTATAAAAGTTTACAGTGTACTAACAATTAGATGGAGCAATAACGATGTTAATTTTAAAGATCATATAGAAGACATGGAAAGGTACTTATGATTTGAATATGCAGTCAAGGAGGTGAGGTAAGATACAAAAAAAAAGGTGTGGAATTAAGCATGTGTTTTCCCCAAAATTGTTTTTAAGTTTGTATCACATTCTCAATAATAATTCATGTGTCTTATTGCAAATTTATGTAGAAGAGTGGAAGAGATATCGTGATTGGTTTTTTTTATAAGGCTATTTTTAATTTTCAGGATTAATGATTCATGGGTAAACAGATCCATATACTAATGTTAACTATTAAACAAGATATGCCTGTTTTAAAGGAGCTCATTTTTATAACTGGTAGGAAATTCTAATCTCTAAACCTTGAAAACGCACCTTATCTACCTCTCTTGAGACTCACCTGATCTACAACTCTTTGGAGCTGATTTTGCATGTACGTATTGTTTTGAATCCTTACTGTCAGATATTCTCCTCCATATCTGATAGGTGTTGGGTCTCATTCTTTAACATCTTTGGAGGCTGTCATCATGGTCAAGCTGGGAATCAGAGGCCCTGAGAATGGGTTTTCTGTCTTCCCTGGGTTCTTTGCATTGTGTCTCTTCAGCCCCATCATCAGCCTTCATCACTGTTCTCTGTCCTTCATATCAGACATATTCAGCTTAAAGATAAATTAAAACTCAATAGGGAAGGGTGAACAGTATCATTAGACCACAAAGTATCCTGTGGAATCTTTATCCTCAAAAGGCTGCGTAAATATCTGTTCCATCTGCTTAGAGTAAATGACACAGTCACTGATAATATTGTTACTAATTCAGTAACAAATGTTCACAGAATGTAAGAACAGAAGTCAGAAAATAAGTTTTTGAAATGAGTTCCAATTGCTATCAATTGTACTCCTCCAAAATGTAAAGATAACTAAAAGTGGATTTATTTGGGGTCTTATTTCTGAGTTAATATTTAATTTATTTAACAAACTGTTAATATGTACTTGGAGCTATTCTGAGTGCTTTGCAAATATGAACTCCTTTAATCCTCACAATGACCCGAGACATAGGTATTATTGTATTTTTTTTTCCATTGTGAAACTGAGACACACAGAGAGCTTAAGTAACTTGCCCAAAGTCACACAGCTTGCGAGTGAGAGAAGCTGGACCAGACACCCAGGCACATGGTCTCCAGAGTTCCTGGTCCTCATAATACTGCAAAGAGAGCCTCCAATTTCCTTATGACCCTTAGCTTAGGTCCGTGGTAACCTCTGTCGGGACGGTTAAGGCTGGAAATCTGCTGTGTTGATGGCTTTTACATGGCAGTATTCGAAAGTAATAGAGAGCAATTAATAATTATCTGATAGTTAAGAGATTTGTGGAGTGAATAGTTCAACCTGTTTTCTTGTGCCTTAGAACCATGTTATTACCACCTTTTTGTCATTGGGGAAAACTGGAGGATTCCAACACTTCTAAGATGCTAAGTGTATCAGACTCATTTTTATTTTGCTTGCTTGCTGGGGCTTTTAAAGTGCTAGTAAAAGGAAGGAAATTATGGTCAACCTCTCCTGCCCGTAATTCTTCCCACATTCGTCCTATCCCAGACAACCCACTTTTATATGAAATGGATGATTTCTGCCTCTGTCAAATTTAGAACAATTCTAAGTGCTACCTAAAAGTATGAAGTATTAAGATCATTAGTCTTCCTCAGCACTTCTGGTCTCTGTATTCAGTTTCATCCTCAGAAAACTGAATCAACAGTTTTTATATAAAGTTCTATAAAGGAATCATTTATCGGACCATCAAAATTTTGAAAAGGGCTTATGATTGTCAGAGAAGTCCTGGCGTGTCAACAATACTGAAAAGGCTTTGTGGAGAGCTTTATGTTCAGGAATCGGTGTATACCTGGTCATTAAAATTGTTTGGATTTGAGAGTGTTTGTTTGGTGACCTGTGATTTTAAGTCATTTCTTTCTCAGTATTCATGTTGATGCCCTGGACTCTCTGTCTTTGAAATGTACATACATTTTTATAGGTTTCTTGAGATATAATTCACATACCATACAATTCACCCCTTTAAAGTGTACAATTCAGTTGTTTGTAGTGTATTCACAGATATGTGAAACCACCACCATAGTCAATTTTAGAAGATATTTATCACCTTCAAAAAAAAAAACTTACATGCTTTAAGTAACACTACCTACCTTCTCTTTCTTTTCAACCCTAAGCAAATACTAATCTACTTTCTATCTCTTTAGATTTGTCTATTCTGGACATTCCATAAAAATGAAATTACATTATATATGGGGTTTTTGTGCCTGACTTCAGTCACTTAGCATGTCTTCAAAGTTCACCCATATAGCATGTATCAGAATCACGTTCCTTTTTATGGCTGAATAGCATTCTATCATATATTTACTTTTAATACTTTTGTCTGAAGTACTTAGCAAAAATTTCAGATTTATAATTCAAATGTAGAAAGCCCTCACCTGCCCATGGAGAAAACCCTACATGGATTTTAGACAATTCACATCTCTTTTGTCTACATTTATATCCATGGTTTGGAAACATCCAGGTCTCAGAAGGAATTCCCAGCTTTTATTAGTTGTTTGGTCTTATATAAATCTAACTTTTAAATTCATTTTCCTCTTCTACCACAACATTCTCCTTAATAGTATATGTATGATTGGATTTTATTCTGTATGTTAATCAGTCATCACAGACATTTATGTTTCCAACCATAAATGCATATAATTTCCAAACAACAGAATTTAGTCTCCTGAGGCCCAAATGCTCATGATTATCCCAGACATGTTTTTTAGGTCTTCATAAATTATTACTGCTCTACTAGTTTCAAATAATCTGCCAAACATGGATTATTAAATGCAAAAGTGACTTATGACATTTGGTAGACTTAAATACGATTTCATCAGAGAAATGCAAAGTTTAATTAGAAATCATGTCTAGCACAAAACCATTAATATAGGAAATCTGAGATGTTTAATAATTAATCAAGACAAACGTTGTGGCTGTAGGCTTATGGAGATATTAGAAACAAGAAAGTTAATTTTAGTAATGCTTTACTTAGGGTAATTTAATGTCTTCAAACATTACAGAGGTTTCATCTTTAGCCCTAGGTAGGAATAATTATTGGGTTGAAAAAAAAATGGGTTTTCATAATAACAAAAGTTAATTCAAAAGCATTTACCCTCTTCCTTTAGAAGACCAAATTGCATATAAGTTCTATAAAGAAAATCTCATGTCACTTTTTGTATTCTGCCTAAACGAAAACAGGTAGTGTATCTATCATTCGTTCAAAAAATCATACTCGGCTGTTTTTCTGGGGTTTTTTCTTTCTCCCTTATCTGAGTTATAGTTCTCTGTCTTTTCATTTTTATACGTTTTTGGCGTGGTGACCCTTTTACAGATAATAGAGTTGTAGCCTCTCTTACTTCTGGCGTCTGCCCCCCTTGTGGCTGAAGTTGGTATGGGGGCTTGCTGTAGGCTTCCTGATGGGAGGGACTGATGCCTGCACACTGAAATTAAAACTGTGATTAAAAAACTTCCAACAAACAAAAGTCCAGGACCAGATGGCTTCACAGGCAAATTCTATCAAACATTTAGAGAAGAGCTAATACCTATCCTTCTGAAACTATTCCAAAAAATTGCAGAGGAGGGGATACTCCCAAACTCATTCTATGAGGCCACCATCGCCCTGATATGAAAACCAGACAAAGATACCACAAAAAAAGAAAATTACGGGCCAAGTTCACTGATGAACATAGATACAAAGATTCTCAACAAAATACTAGCAAACCGCATCCAACAATACATTAAAAGGATTGTACGTCATGATCAAGTGGGATTTATCCCAGGGATGCAAGGGTTCTTCAATATCCACAAATCAATCAGTGTGATACACCACATTAACAAACTGAAGAATAAAAACCATATGATCCTCTCAATAGATGCAGAAAAAAAGCCTTTGAAAAAATCCAACACCCATTTCTGATTAAAAACAAAAACAAACAAACAAAAAACCTTCATAAAGTGGGCATAGCACAACATAAAAAAGGCCGTATATGACAAACCCACAGCTAACATCATTCTCAATGGTGAAAAACTGAAAGAATTCCCACTGAGATCAGGAAAAAGACAAGGATGTCTGCTCTTGCCACTACTCTTCAACATAGTTTTGGAAGTCCTAGCCACAGCAACCAGAGAAGTAAAAGAAATAAAAGGAATCCAAATTGGAAAGGAAGAAGTAAAACTATCACTATTTGCAGATGACATGATACTATACGTAGAGAATCCTAAAGACTCTACCAGAAAACTGTTAGAGCTCATCCACAAATCTGGCAAAGTCACAGGATACAAAATTAATACAGAAATCAAGTGCATTTCTATATACTAACAGTGAGAGATCAGAAAGAGAAATTTGGGAAGAAATCCCATTTACCATCACATCCAAAAGAATAAAATACCTAGGAGTAAACTTACCCAAAGAGACAAAAGACCTGTACTCTGAAAACTATAAGACACTGATGAAATAAATCAAAGATGACACAAATAGATGGAAAGACATCTCATGCTCTTGGATTGGAAGAGTCAATATTATCAAAATGACTATACTACCCAAGGCAATCTACAGATTCAATGCAATCCCTATCAAATTACCAAGGACATTTTTCACAGAACTTGAACAAAATATTTTAAAGTTTGTTTGGAAGCACAAAAGACCCAGAATAGCCAAAGACATCCTGAAAAAGAAAAATGGAGCTGGAGGAATCAGGCTCCCTGAATTCTGACCATACTACAAAGCAACAGTCATCAAAACCATATGATACTGGCCCAAAGACAGAAATATAGATCAGTGGAACAGGATAGAAAGCCCAGAATTAAACCCACGCACCTACAACCAACTAATCTATGACAAAGAAGGCAAGAATATACAATGGAGAAAAGACAGCCTGTTCAATAAGTGGTGCTGGGAAAACTGGACAGCCACATGGAAAAGAATGAAATTAGAACAATTCCTAAAACCATACACAAACATAAACTCAAAATGGATCAAAGACCTAGATATAAGTCCAGATACTATAAAACTCTTGGAGGAAAACATAGGCCAAACACTCTCTGACATAAACGACAACAACATCTTCTCAGATCCACCTCTTAGAGTAATGACAGTAAAGCCAAAAATAAACAAATGGGACTTAATGAAACTTCAATGTTTCTGCACAGCAAAGGAAACCCTAAACAACAAAAAAAGACAACCCACAGAGTGAGAGGAAATCTTTGCAAGTGAATCGACTGACAAGGGATTAATCTCCAAAATTTATAAACACTTTCTGCAGCTCCATACCAAAAAAAAAAACCCCATCAAAAAATGGGCAGAAGTTCTAAACAGACAACTCTCCAAAGAAGACATATAGATGGCCAAGAAGCACATGAAATGATAGTCAATATCACTCATTATTAGAGAAATGCAAATCAAAACCACTATGAGGTACCATCTTACTCCAGTCAGAATGGCCATCATCAAAAAGTCTACAAACAGTAAGTGCTGGAGAGGGTGTGGAGAAAAAGGAACCCTAGTACACTGTTGCTGGGATTGTAAATTGTTGCAACCACTGTGGAAAACAGTATGGAGATTGTTCAGAAAACTAAAAATAGAACTACCATTGGATCCAGCAATCCCACTCCTGGGTATCTATCTAGAGAAAACCATGACTCGCAAAGACACATGTACTCCGATGTTCATTGCAGCACCATGTACAATAGCCAAGACATGGAAACAACCTAAATGTCCATCAACAGAGGAATGGATCAAGAAGATGTAGTACATATATGCAATGTAATATTACTCAGCCATTAAAAGAAACAAAATAACAGAATTTTTAGCAACATGGATGGACCTAGAAATTATTATGCTAAGTGAAATGAGCCATACAATGAGACACCAACATCAAATGCTATCACTGACATGTGGAATCTGAAAAAAGGACAGACTGAACTTCCTTGCAGAACAGATACTGACTCACAGACTTTGAAAAACTTATGGTTTCCAAAGGAGAGAGGTTGGGGGGTGGGGGAATGCTGGGGGTTTGGGATGTAAACGTTATAAAATTGGGTTGTGATGATCATTGTACAACTATAAGTGTAATAAATTGAGTAATAGATTTTAAAAAATCATACTCAGTAAGCCTCTACGCTAAATAAAGCACTGTTCTAAGAGCTTTGGGGATGAGAGGATGGAGATAAACTAAAGCAGCCTGCAGTTGCTATTGTTCTGTCCATCATACCAGAGGAGATGAGGCAGGCAATTAAAGGACTGTAAAGAACAGAAAATGAAAATTCCACAATTCAGATTTTTTTAAATGATGGGGGAAATTGCATCTTTTTTTTTTTTTTTGGTTATTCTCTAAGTGAAATTGAACAGTTCTTTCCGTCATGAATACAGGCAACAACTAATCATGGTAGAAATAGCAGAATCTGTGATAGTCACAGTAGAAATCACTGGTATTTTAGAATCATAGTACAGTTCTTGTAGATAACCTGAAATATAGTTTTATGCTCATCAATACACAGTTCCGATTCTAAGTGTAACCTGGGCTCACAGAGGAAATAAATAGTGTTTGGGGGAGCTGTGATGTTTAGCCTCCACCTCCCTGCAAAAAATTTCACTCTTGGAAGTGAACTTTTTCTTTTTTTAAGGACCAGACTTTAACATTTTGAGGACATCACCATGGGCTTCCAGACTCTTCCATTTGTGCCACCATGGAGAGAATTAAGAATTCTGAAAATGAAAGCAATTACTTCTTGGGATACATGAAAACAACATATTAAAGCACATGACAATGTTCAAAAAAGGGAGGCATTCAGCAGAGCAAAAACAAGCAGTAGCTTGACGATCCTATCAAGAAGGCAAAGAAGCTCCTGGAGTTCACAGTCCCAGGAAAGAGAGCCGCCTTGGCCAAAAAAAAAGAGGTCCGGGCACGGGTTTTGATTCCTATTACAACTAGTCAAAGGCAAGCTCAAAGGAAACTGAGGTTCAAGTTCCCATGGCTGCAGCTGGATCCTACAGCCAAGAGAACCTTTGATGACTTCTCATATGTGTTCCATACAGAAGGAACAGCACAAGTGGGAAAATAAACAAGAAGCCAGGGGAACAGTGAGTGGTTCATTTTGGCAAAGAGCAGGTGCACAGATGTAGTGCCTTAAACTGGAAAGAAAGTTTGGGGAGGGGAAGACTTGAATGCCAATTTAAGGTTTGAGGACTTTCCCCTCAGTGAAATAAAGCCATTTTTGGTTTATAAGCAAGTAAATGATGTACACACAAATCGGTACTAGGGGAGTTATTCTAATAAGTGTGTGTAGGATGGATCACACAAGTGGGAATGCAAATTGAGGATAGTCTTATAATAATCTGGGTCCGTAGGTCCCAGGGCATCTTTGAAATTCTTTCCTGCAAATTGAGCCTCAAGAAAGATCCCATGGTGACATAAGTTTGACTGATGTCATGTTATAGCCACTCCTTTGAGATTCACAGTGAAAATGAACATATTTAAGTTTCTGAGAAATCCTGCTGTTTAAAAAAAAAAAAATCATGAAAAACAAAGACTATGGGATTCTTCCAGATGAAATAAGAATGAAGCAGCATGAAATGAAATGAAAGCTGTGACACTAGACCAAAAAAAAAAAAAAAAAAATAGATCATTGTGGGGCAGTTGTTGGGAATTGAATAAAGCCTCTGAATTAGATGATAATATTATACCAATTATTGTACTGATTAATTCCCCGGTTTTTGTCCTTGGACTATGGCTATGAAAGATGCTAATATCTGAAGAATCTGGATGAGGAGTACATGGGAATTCTTTGATTTTTTTCAATTTTTCTATAAGTCTGAAATTGTTTCAAAATGAAACGTTAAAAATGCTTTTTCTGAAGTTCCCGACTTGGCTCAGCGGAAACGAACCCAACTAGTATCCATGAGGACGCAGGTTCAATCCCTGGCCTTCCTCAGTGGGTTAAGGATCCGGCATTGCCATGACCTGTGTTGTAGGTCGCAGATGCAGCTTGGATCCTGCGTTGCTGTGGCTGTGCTGTAGGCTGGCAGTTGTACCTCTGATTTTACCCCTGGCCTGGGAACCTCCATATGCCGCGAGTACAGCCCTAAAAAGCAAAAAAATAAAAATAATGCTTTTTCACCTAAAAAACTAACTCCACTCCCAAAATTTTCTAAAGGAAACATTTTGAGAAATGCTGGTTTAAGAGAAAGTAAGGACATATCAGGGAGAATGGAAATCCAAGGATAGATCACAAAACACTGCTGAGACTTGGGAGGGAGTGTGAAGGAGGCAAAGGAGGGCAGAGGTGGCTACATCCACAGGGCAGCTGGGGGCAGAGCTACGTTGACAGGGAAAACAAGTGAGTTTAGTTTGACACCTGAGGAATCTTGACTCCATTCTTGCTCTTAACATTTTTAGGTATACATATTTAAATATATATGTGTGTATATATATATATATATTTATAAATATAAAAATACGTATTTATATATATTTTTATAGCTGCACCTGTGGCATATAGAACTTCCCTGGTTAGGGGTCAAATTGGAGTGGCAGCTGGGCCCTACACCACAGCCACACTGGATCCAAGCCACATCTGCAGCCTGCACTTCAGCTTGTGGCAACACCAGATCCTTAACCCACTGAGCAAAGCCAGGAATCGAACTCACATCCTCATGGACACTGTCTCGGGTTCTTAACCCACTGGGCCACCACAGGAACTCCTTAGGTACATAAATATTTTTAAAACCTAATTACCTGTTATGATAAAGAATACCCTCTCTTGCTCATTCAAGAATACTCTTTGCAATAAGTGACTGAGAAAGGAAAATTAGAGACAAAATTATCCAAAAGAATTCACAAGAATCCCAAAAGGAATTTTTGAAAATGTGGACTTAGCTTGTATTTTTACAGCATTCAAGACCAAACAATAGCACTTGTTTTATTAAGATTGTTGGCATTCTCCACTTCAGATATGGTCTCTGGAGATTTCTAAGAAGGCTCCTCAAATTTTAGCACTCCAGTATTATTAATAAGGACATGGTTATACCCATTTATTTTTCTACAGACTGTAAAACAATACAGGTGCAAGGTGATTTTTTAAAATTATATTCTCTTTGCCCAGCAGTCAGACACATCTCAGGCCACGTATCAGATGAAAAGTCAAAAATAACAACTTATGACTAAAGCATAAAAGTTATTGTCTGAAATTTTAGCTTTCACATATATGTTTATTTTTATGGAAATGTCTCAATATAATGCTTTACAAACATAATTCTGTAGCACCTTCAGGGAATAGATTGTTCTAAAAATCTAAATATAGGAATTGTCTTAACTGTCAAAACTTAAATTTTAATATTTCATTTAGGAAAGGTAGAGACCCATGAAATGCTCTTCATCAAGGGAGTACAGTAGGAGTTCCCGTCATGGCTCAGTAGTTAACGAATCTGACTAGGAACCATGAGGTTGAGGGTTCTATCCCTGGCCTTGCTCAGTGGGTTAAGGATCCGGTGTTGCCGTGAGCTATGGTGTAGGTTGCAGACGCGGCTCGGATCCCGTGTTGCTGTGGCTGTGGTGTAGGCCAGTGGCTACAGCTCCGATTCGACCCCTAGCCTGGGAATCTCCATATGCCATGGGAGTGGCCCAAGAAATGGCAAAAAGACAAAAAAAAATTTAAAAAAGGAGTACAGTAATCAGAAACGTGCTTAGGGAAGGGGAATCAGGCAGCAGTGGTAGACTTGCGTTCAGGAGGCACAAAGCTGGGAGGTCAGCCTTGCAGGCAGGTGAGAAAGAATGAAGCCTGAGCGAGAATTGAGTGAGGGAAATGACCCTAAAGGAACGGAAAGAGAGAGCAAATCAGAACTTGGTCACTAATTAGATCAGAAAGCTGTGGAAAGGAAAATGCCAAAGATAACACTCAGCTTTTGAGCTGGATTGACAAGTAACATTGCAATAATATTACAAAAACGGAGGAATAATGAATAAAGGATCATGGAGGGTACATTTGTTTCATTTAACATATCACATAGTAAAAAAAAAAAAAAAAAAAAAAAAAAAAACTGAGCGTATTTAATTTTAATTGGAGGAGGGGAGTAAAAGAATAGTTCCTGGCAGAGAATCTGGCCAACACCACTGGGAAGCGTGAAGCCTCTGAACCTGCTGTGTGTGTGTGTGTGGGGGGGGGGGTGACCAGAAACTGGCCAGGTCAGATAGCCTCTGGCACTTGGTATCTGCTGTTTTCTACCCTCGCTTACTTTCTATTTATTTTTTTCCTATTTCTCCTAGTAGGGTTGAACTAGCATACCAAAGAAAAAATATTTTTTGCTTTTTTTTAGCCAAAGAGCTTAGCAACATGCCTAGGACATAACAGGCTGTCGGGGTATATTGCATCATTGCTGCTTTGTGAGACATTCATATAGGTAAGCAAAACTGAGCAAGCCGATTATAGAGACTCAAAAGTCATATGCAGGGGAAAAAACTGTGCTGTGATGGGATGAGGCAGGGTGTATTATGCCCTCTGTCATTTACCTTGAAACAGTATAGCACATAAACAACATGCTGTGGATGTGTTTGTTTTGCTACATATGCTGGGGGGAGGGGCTACAGGTGGTTCTGTCTGGTGGGCTCACACTTTCAGAAGGCACCCTGATCTTAGGGTTGACCCCAAACAGAAGCTCACATGTCAGGGGCAGTTTGTCAAAATCCTTAGCCTCTTTTCTCTAGTCAACACCAGCAAGGGTTTATTTAGCATATTTGATACCAGAAATGTTTTATTGGTGACGTGAATGGTTGTCAAGTCCCGTGGATTGGCTAGAAATATTCGTCAGGGACTCCTGCTGTTTGCATGCACAGAACGTGTGAATCTAGAGAGTCTGCTGGCCTGATATGCTGGGGGACAGGGCTCTGGGGTTGGGATTCACAGCAGCCCTTTGTTCTGATGCTTGAGGGATCCGCTGCCTGACTCCAACACAGAGTATGGCTGCATCTTGCTACTGGAATATTGTCAGAAGCAGCTTTTCAGATCCCTAGAAAGACTTCATTGAGCTTTCAGAATAGGCTTTGTGACAGGTTTTGTGCTATTTGCTAATAAATGTTGGTATGTACTTGACAGAGTTTGTACTGAGACTTTCTTGCTCTCTGGTAACAAGTTTATGAGAGAAAAACTCTGGCCCTTGACTTCCTCTAAATATCTACACCCCCAAAAGGACTTAATGACTATAAATGATCAGATTGGTTTAGTCAATACTTATCAGAATAGCCAGAGAAGCACTGCCCTAGGAAGTGGCATTTGAGTGAAGACACAAAGAAGTCACTTGAAGTATGGGTCTAAGAATATTCCAGAGGAAACAAAGAGTCATGTGGCTGGAATTTAGACAGTGTGGGAGAGAGTGATGAAAGATGAAATCAGAGAAGTTGGTAGAAGTTAAAGAAGACATGGTAGGAGTTCCCGTCATGGCATGCAGTGGTTAATAAATCTGACTAGGAACCATGAAGTTATGGATTCGATCCCTGGCCTTGCTCAGTGGGTTAAGGATCTGGCATTGCCATGAGCTGTGGTGTAGGTTGCAGACGCGGCTTGGATCCCACGTTGCTGTGACTGTGGCGTAGGCCAGTGGCTACAGCTCCGATTCAACCCCTAGCCTGGGAACCTCCATATGCCACAGGAGCGGCCCTAGAAAAGGCAAAAAAGACAAAAAAAAAAAAAAAAGAAGAAGAAGAAGAAGAAGACCTGGCAGAGAATTTGAGTTAGATTAAAAGACCCTGGGAAGATGTTATTGGATTTCAGCCAGGAGAGTAGCACGATCTTGAGCGGCTTGAAGAATGGACCAGAGGAGAATGAGTGGCAGAAAAGAAACTAATTTGTAGCCTCTTCCAACAGACTGCACGAGACAAGAGGGTGGCTTCGACTTGGATGGTAGCAATAGAGATAGAAATGCCTAGACAATAGTTCTTGTAGAAGGATTTGAGCAGTAGGGTAAGTGATGCTGCTAGTTCCCAAGATGACAGAGTCTGGGAATCATGGTCCACTGGTAGCTTTTATCTCTTCTCGATGTAAGAAATAATGGGACTCAAACACAGGTCTTTAAAAATAGTTTTAGTAATTCAAGAAATATTTCTGGAATATTACCTAGTCAAAACATCTAGAAGGAAAGGGTTTGCCTTCTGAGAGTGGAAAATCCTGCCATTCTAATGGTTCACAATTGATTATCATTTCATAATGGTTTAAAGCAATTAGTGCAGTATCAGCCATTCACATTTGACTGAAAGTAAAATTGATAGCAAGAAAGCTATGAGGAAGTGGTGCTCTTTATTTAAATTGATTAGTGTTCATAGCCCTTTCATTTAAAATTGGTTTATATAAAATTCAAGCAAATATTTGCAATGCATAATTATTACTTAGTAGCAAAGATAACCAGGAAGTCATGCAGGCAGTGGAACATGAACAATTAAAATCTTCAGGATACACAGCAGCTTTTAATTAATCAGTTAAACTAATCCAAATAAATAGAAGACTGTGTTGTAAGGCTAGGCCATAGAGGATTTTAAAGCCAATGATCATAATAAAAGAAATCATAGCTGTCATTTATTGGGTATATACTATGTGCCTGGCTTTCTCCTTTGAAGTATTATCTTGTGTAACCTTTTCAGGACTAATACAAAGTAGACTTTCTTATTTCTAATTTACCTATGAATACATTGGGACATAAAATAATTATTTCATCCAATTCCCTATGGTCATTGTTTGGGGAGGGGCCATCTGATGTCTTCTCAGAACCACTGTGCTTATTGAGGATACTGCATTCATACAGAAAACAAAAGGCAATATAGATATAAGTGTATCATTTAGTATATGCTTTGGAAAGACATTAGAGTTCGAAAGAGTCAATATGCAAAATTTGCTCATCTATTTCACAATTCCATGTATGTCAAAAGCTTCACATTGTGAGATTTCTGTGTCCCATGTGTACTGGACAGAGGAAAAAAGAGTAAACATCCATTGTCTTTCCTTGCCAGCCTCCACGCCCCCAACCTTTGATCAGAGCACCTCAACTGCTTTGTCATTAGAGAGTGACACCCCAACCCTTTCCTTGTGCATGGAGAAGGGGGGTTCTGGTAGAGCAGGCCTGACCCCACCATCCACCAGCTCCAGGATTGGACATGAGACCCAGGAATTATCCTCAGCATGTTCCTCTCCTGACCCAGGAGGGGTTCAGGCGTAGTCACATGAGGGAGGCTGAGCCCAGGACTCAGTTCTCAACTTTTAGGAAATATCACTTCTTTCCCACAAGACTGTTGAATTAGAAGGATCTGCATTTGCAGATACAGGCAGCCACCATGTGGAGAGGGGCTACTTGAGACAAAAACAGCTGTAAAAGAGAGGGACACATACAGAGACAGAGGGAGACAGGCAGATGTGGTCTGGGTCAAGTCAGACCCAAACCAGCCTGACTCTGGCTGGCTCTTGGCTACTAGACAATTTAAAATCACACTTGCAGTTCACACTGTATTTCTACAGGCTGGTGCCAGTCTGTGACATCTCTGAGGAGTGGAGATGCAGTCTCTGAACATGTAGCTCATTCCCCATCCAGACAGCCCCATCCATGATTGGACTGCTCTAAGCATAAAAAATTGATTTTTTTTGTCTATAGATACAAACTCCATCACACTGGAACTTCTATCTCTTGGCACTAGTTCTGCCTCCTGAGTATCATAGAGTTTTCACTCCTTCACACCCAGCACTTCTGGTTCATATCACAGTCATATCTCATAGGACATCATAGACCTTTTTGACTAGTGCTTTGCTAACAGAATCCTGTATTTGCATTAGCAGCAGTTGCAGGTGGATTAGCCATGATTCTTTTATGCCTAATGCAAAACCTGGGTCCATCTCCTTGTGAAGCTACAGTGAGGCTTAGACTTCCACTTGAAAACTAGGAAGGCCTCTGCCCTGTGAGATGTTAATCTGGGAAGAAGCAAAAGTTGCAGTCATCCATCCATCTGTCCATCCATCCATTCATCCATCCATCCATCAATCCATCCACTTATGGTCTGGAAAGAAGCAGAACTTCCTTCCCTGAGTTCTGTCATGGAAGTGGGCTTTGGCTTTGTGCTGAGAAGAAGGCAGTTGTCAAAAGGGAGTACAGTTCTGAATCCACTTTCAGCAGAAAACAGTCTGTTCCCACAAAACCTGCTCCCACCCAGACTGTTTGGAACAATAGCTGCGATGGCTTCTTTGTCTTTAGTGTCTTTAAAGAAGTACCAAGAAATTTAACATCCTTTTTATTTTAAAAATCAAAAAATTTAGGGAGAATTCCACAGATTGTTTTTTAAACGTATCATGAAATTTTCAAGTTTCCAATTCGTGATGTCTGTTTTTACAGTGAAATAGAATTAAGATCTTTAAAGATAAAAAGTCATGGTTGAAAACACCATTATTGTCTGCAATTTTAACATATTCAGTGTATTTCCGTGGCAGAGTTGTGGGTATCCATGATAAATTGGCCTTTTTAATGGGAATTCCTTTCACGTCAGGATATTGACACTCTTGAAAACAAAAACACACCTTTTTCATTTCTTATTGTTTCAACCTAGATTTCATCACTAACCCCAAGAATACACATTTTAGTCCAATGATCAAATAGAAAATTTTCTTTCTAGGGAAAGCTTTTTATTACAAATAAAAATTTTAATGAAGAAATCGAATAAAACAAGTTCAAAAATTCATACCAGGCACTACTTAGAGCATCCAGATTTTGTAGACACAGTAATATGCCCTGATTATCAAAACTGCAGTAATTGAAGAAGTGATCAATTTTGTGGTGATAAGTCTCATCCAAACTATCAATAGATGCTAACATATTTCAGTGCTGTTTCAACTCCTGTATATATAAAAGACACAAATTAGTTGAAAGTAATACAACAGGAAAAGAGATTCCATCCAAATAGCAATAGTAAGAGTGGTAGAGTCTTAATTAATTTCAGAAAAATAGACTTTAAGAAAAGAAATAAAGTTAGACACAATGAAGGGATTTCATAATGATAAAGGACTCAGTACATCAAGGCAATATATACATACCAAAAGACATATCTAAAAACAAAGAATTGAAAATAGAAATAGAAATTTTTTAAATGTAGTTGGGTATTAAATATTCAGTATAGTTGTTGTTAGATAATCAGCAAGGATCTAAAAGACCAGCAGGGGAGTTCCCATCATGGCTCAGCAGCAATGAAGCCTGACTAGTTTCCATGAGGAGGATGTGGGTTTGATCCCTGGCCTTGCTCAGTGGGTTAAGGACCCAGTGTTGCCATGAGCTGTGGTGTAGATTGAAGATGCATCTCAGATCCAGCATTGCTGTGGCTGTGATGAAGGCAGAATCTACAGCTCTGATTCGACCCCTTGCCTTGGAACTTCCGTGTGCAGTAGGTGCAGCCCTAAAAAAAATAAGAAAGAAAAGAAAAAAAAATTTTTTTAAATAAACACCAGCACAGCACTAGCAACCAACTGGATCTAACTGACATGGATCTAACATGACATGGATCTGACATGGATCTAACTAACATGGATCTAACTTACGGAGCACAGCCAATAGTTATTATAGAAAATTTTATAGCTATAAATTTATAGGATTATGAAAGCAAACTATGAATAACTTTATGGATAAAATAGACAAATTATCAAAACTGATTCAAGAAGAGGTATAAAATCTGAATAGGCCAACCAAGAAGAAATAAATAAAACACATTAGTAATTAAGAAGCACCCAGGGAGTTCCCGTCGTGGCGCAGTGGTTAACGAATCCGACTAGGAACCATGAGGTTTCGGGTTCGATCCCTGGCCTTGCTCAGTGGGTTGAGGATCTGGCGTTGCCGTGAGCTGTGGTGTAGGTTGCAGACGTGGCTCAGATCCCGCGTTGCTGTGGCTCTGGCGTAGGCTGGCAGCTACAGCTCTGATTGGACCCCTAGCCTGGGAACCTCCATATGCCGTGGGAGCAGCCCAAGAAATGGCAAAAAGACAAAATAAATAAATAAATAAAAATCACCCAACAAGAAAAGGCCCAAGCCCAGACAGCTCCACTGGTGAACTCATCAAATATTTTTAAAATAAGTAATACTAATCATTCACAGGCTCTTTCAGAAAATAGAACAGGAAGGACCACTTTTCAACTCCCTCAATTAGTCTATTACTAAGACACCAAGACTATACAAAGAAAATTACAGACCAATATCTGATGCACATATAGACCCATAAAGCCTTAATCAGATATTGGCATGATGAATTCACTAATATATTAAAAGTATTATTTTCAAGTGAAAAATACAATGAGCTATTCACACCTACTAATATGGACATAATAAAAACAGACAGACAATAACAGACATTGGTGGAGATGTGAAGAAATTGAAACCTCCATAAATGGCTGAAATGTAAAATGGTGCAGCTACTTTGGAAAACAGTGGATAGTCCCTCACATGATTGCAAAAAATAAGAGTTTCCATATAAACCAACAATTTCCCTCCTAGGTATAAATCCAAGAAAAAGGATACGTGCATCTACAGAAGAACTTAGACATAAATGCTCGTAGCAGCTCTATTTAGAATAACCAGGAAGTAGAAACAACTCTAATATCCATCAGCTGATGAATTTCCATCCAATGAGACATGATTCAGTATTAAAAAAGAAATGACGTAGGGATGCACACTACCACATGGATGAGCCACAAAAACACTATGCTAAGTTAAATAAGCCAATCACAAAAGACCACATGCTATCTGCTTCTATTGATGTGAAATGTCCACCATAGGCAGGTCTATAGACAGAAAGTAGATTAGTGGTTGCCTAAGACTGGAGGAGGGGGAGGCAGGAATGGGAGTAAGTGTTAAGGAGTGTGGATTTTCTTTTTGGAACGATGTGAATGTTCTACAACTGGATTGGGGTAATATTTGCACGGTTTTATGAACATACTAACAATCACTGAATTGTACCCTTTAAACGATGAATTGTATCCTATGTGAATTATATCCCAACATGGCTGAGTTTTTTTGTTTGTTTGTTTGTTTTTTAAATATCACATACTCTGATCAAGGGGGATTTACTCCAGGTGAATGTAAAGGTAGTTAACATCCAGAAATGAAAGCTTTTCCCATTGTTTTATCTTGCTAAAATTAATAATGCAATGAATAGAAATATTAGCATCTTTGTAGAGCATTTTTGAAATAAGACATCACTCCCTTTTTCATTTAAAATTAAGCAGGAAAATAATACAGGAAACAGACAGATGGAGGTCTGAATATGAGCTTTATTCCTCATAAATCCAATTGAAAAGCATGGCTTTAAAAAGGCAGCTAAGTGGGCTTTCTAATCCCTGCCTCCAAAATTAGGCACCCTTACAGCTAGACATTTAGTCTTTCCCTAATTGGAGAAGGACTGAATTAAGCAACAGAGAGCAGACAATTCATGCTTCCTGCAGGAAGGCTAGCTCTCTCATCCCCACCACTACCTCCCTCAAAAAAGCGAAAAAAGAGCTGACCTCACTAGAGAAAACTTATTCCCTCCAAATGTATATACGAGGAATGGAGATGGTTTTGCAGAGCTTCCTACAGGAGATATAGGAAAATCATAAGGAAAACTTTCTATTATAAATAAATATTTGTGGGGTGAATAAATGACTAAGAATAACTGCACTTAACACTGTAGTACTGAATTGTTTTCATCCCACCTAAGATATATTTTTAAATACCCTCTTTTTTATGTATTGGAGGAGGGAAAAGCAGCTTGGAGATGTTCAGGACTTTGTAGTAAAACCCTGTGCCAACCCAGTATTCCTAAGGCATTGCCACCTGCTTTCCAGGGTGGGTAGAATCAAATATGATCACAGATTGGCCAAGTTCTGCCTCACTACCCAGACTCATATAGAAAGATGCGTGTTGAATACTTATGTAAAGATACATAATCTTTGCTACTGGATCCTATGGAATGACTTAATTCAACTCTCATCCTATCAGTTTTTTGTTGGTAGTAGTGAGAAATATACTTGGATTATTCTAGCTCTACCATATCCTGGGTAAACTTTAGGTCATCCCACGTCTTCATCCATAAAGTACAGGTAGTAACTGTCTTTCTTTTGATGGGTTATTGCAAAGCTTAGAGATTATACATGTCAGGAACCAAGCACTGTGATTGGCCCATAATATGCATTCGGTAAAGTTTAGTGGATAATAATGTCACAAGTACCCAGCACGCCCATGGAGATAAATTAGCCCAAGATTCACAGGATGTATGGAACTCCTCCCAGAAAAGTGTTACATATGGTAGGCATTTCATATAATATTATTATGCATAGATCATCAAAGATGCTGCCTCTTCCTGGAGACAAAGGCATAATTAGTTAGCTGTACATGATTTTAAGTAAGATTTTCTACAGTAGTGGGAAAAAAATAGTTTCATATCAGGACATAAATGCAATAATGTATATCCCAGTACTATGGGATAGCATATAATAGTGGATTGTGTCTAACCTTGGTTGCAGTGAATGCTTGGAAAAGTTGAAAAAAAAGCACCCACTGAGGGTCCATCATGAGTGATCCAGGGAGCAGTAACAGAAGGGCACAAAAAAGAGAATTGGTTGTGTAATTGCGTTCTGTCAAACAGCTAGATAAGCAGCCAGCAGTTTTGCATTCGAATGCATTTGGTTATCCCATTTACAATGGGCTGGTAATCCTATAAATATTTATTGCTGAACTAAAGAAAGCAGCATAAGCTTTTACCCTTTGAGAAAGGTCTGTAACCTGCACAGTGCCAGTGAAGTATGAAACCCCGATGATTTGGTTACTTCTTCATGTGTTAAAGGCTGGATCTCACTTGGCACATGTGAACACTCTGAATGCCACCATCAGAGGCATACTCCTGGGGTGGGGGGCGGGGAGCAGTTGTGAACATATGCTTTTGGGGGTGAGCGCTCAGCCCCGCAGCTGCTCTCCAGCCCAACCCAAGCAGGATGATGTGGAGCCCACGGGCTAAGCAGATTTACCTTTATTGGTCGGGAATCGGGATCAACCCCTTATGCATAGACTGCACATAAGAACAAAAGGAGAAATCATTTCCTTAAAATGATTCTGTATCTGTGTACATTACATAATGTTAATCTTCCATAGTGGCTTGGAGGAAATAAACCGACTTTTTCTTTGAAAGGCATGGCATCACTTAAGCAATAAAAATATTCCATTTGAATTTCTGTGCGTTCTATGTGTTGAACAAACAAAAACCAAAAATATATCACTTCTGGCTTTGCAGATCTTTTCACATCCTGTCTACTCCCCAAAATATTTAGGCTTCTAATAATAAAAGCACGAAAATAAAAAGACCAAAAACAGCTATTGATAAAACAAAGAAAATAATCAGAAATCAGAGAGAGCTCATAATCTGCTGGCTGAGAAAATCTGCAATAACTAAACATGATGGTGATGAACTTCCTTTGCAACCAGAAGAAAGAGGAAAACTCAGTAAATACCATCCTCTTACTTTAAAATGTTACTGTACCTTCTCAAAACTGCAGGTCAGGTGTTCTCTGGTGGCCTAGTGGTTAAGGATTCGATATTGTCACTGCTGTGGCTCAGGTTCGATCCTGGGCCCACGAATTTGCGTGTGCCATGGGCATGGCCAAAAAAAATCCTGCAGGTCAATACACTGTGTTTCTTTCGCTGTGTTGGCATGATAATGAGTACCAATAGGCAGGGAGCTATGGGCTCCTTTGTGTGTGTGTGAGTGTGTGTGTAGTACATGAACATTTTTATTAAAAGTCGACATGGTGGATGGACTGGGAGTTTGGAGTTGGTAGATGCAAACTATTACATTTAGAATGGATAAGCAATGAGGTCCTACTGGGATAGAACATGATGGAACATCATGTGTGAAAAAAAATGTATATATAATGTGTGTGTGTGTGTGTGTGTGTGTGTGTGTGTGACTGAGTCACTTTGCTGTGCAGCAGAAACTGACACAACACTGTAAGTCAACTATACTCTAGTAAAAAATAAAATGGATGTGGAAGCTCAGAGGCAGCTTATGAATTTAAAGATCAGGACCTTTTATGCAGGAATTCTAAAAGGGAAACAATTCTCTCATGTAACATCTGCTATATGTCCAGTACCATTTCAGGCCTAGGGGTGATGCACGAACAAGAGGGCATGGTCCTGTTCTTGCTACACTTGAAAAACACATGGTTTTGAACAAGAAATTGCAGCTCTGATAAAGTAATTGCAGCACTAAAGTAACAGGCTCATACTCTTCCTGGTTGAGCAGAACATTCATCTCTGCCCAAGTATGTGATAGTTAGAGTGCAGGTTCTGGAGTCAGAATACCTGGGTTAGAATTCTGGGCAGTGATTGGCCCAGACAAGCAAAGAGATCTCTGTGACCCCAGCCAGGTTACTTACCCCCTCTGTCTCCATGTTCCTGACCTTTAACCTGGGGGGGATAGTCCTACCCGCCTCCTAAGTGTCATTGAGAGGATTAATGGGTCTTCTCCAGCAGTCACATGGTTCCAAGAGCACGGTAGGAAAAAACCTCAAGATCTCTCAAGTCCTAGGCTTGGATTGCCTCAAACCTCACTTCTGCAGTATTCCACTGGCCAAAGGGAGTCACAAAACTAACCCAGATTCAAGGGTTGGGGAAATAGGTTCCACCTCTGGGTGGAGCAGTTACAAGGGAATGTGACCAGTTTTACAGTTTTCTACATGGCAGTGGGGGTGCAAAGACCACTAAAAACGTAGGATGAGTAGATCTTAATGCTTGGGAGTTCCCGTTGTGTCTCAGCAGTTTACAAACCTGACTAGTATCCATGAGGATGTGGGTTCAAACCATGGCCTCACTCAGTGGGTTAAGGATCTGGCATTGCTGCAAGCTTCAGCATAGGTTGCAGGTGCGGTTCAGATCTGGCCTTGCTGTGGCTGTGGTATAGGGTGGCAGCTGCAGATCCAAGTCAACCCCTAACCTGGGAAGTTCCATATGCTGCAGATGTGGCCCTAAAAAAAAAAAAAAAAAAGCAAATACTTAATGCTGTATTGAATGTGGGGAAGAAAGAGGAAAGACAGGAACCAACAATGATACCACATTTTCTGTCCTAAGCAAGTAGGTGGATATTTTTGCAAATCACTTGGTACTGAAGTGAGAAATCAGCCCACAGTTTAAAGTACAATTTTAAATTGTGTTATTATGTAAGGTTTTTCAAAGGTGCTAACTCAGGTTGATTTGAAAATCAGAATCCTTGTTGTTATTTAAATATCGTTGAATTTGCTTTGACTCTATATCTCCAGGCCAAAAAAAAAAGCAGACTGATGCCAGGTCCATTAGAACAAAATCCACATACACCCTGACTTATACCAATTATTCTGTTGTTGTTGTTGTTTATGAGCAAAACATGAATATCTCACTTTCTAAAAAAGACATAACAGTGCTACTTGCAAACAGTGGACAGGGAAGAACTCAGAGGTGCCAGGCACTGTATCCTGCACATGCTTGAAGTTGGTACAGAGCACAGTACTGGGTTGGACCACATGAAACAGCATTGGACATCAAGAGTCAAATACGAGTATCCCCTGCTTTTCAAAAGTTCCCTGCTTTTAGGGAGTTCCTGTCATGCCACAGCGGAAGCAAATCTGACTAGGAACCAAGAGGTTGTGGGTTCAATCCCTGGCCTCATTCTGTGGGTTAATGATCTGACCTTGCCTTGAGCTGTGGTGTAGGTGGCAAACGCAGCTTGGATCTGATATGGCTGTGGCTGTGGCCGGCAGCTGTAGCTCCGATTGGACCACTAGCCTGGGAACCTCCATATGCCATGCGTATGGCCCTAAAAAAAACAAAACAAAACAACAAAAAAAAAAAAACGCAAAAGTTCACTTTAGGTCACTTCACTGTTTGGAAAGATCTGCATTAGTACCCATTTTCACTAACTGAAAGAAATCCAGAGAACTTTTGCTTTTACTAAAAAAGGTAAAAAATTGAAAATAGCTTTTGCCCTGCATCATAGCTGTCATAGGGGCAGCTCGCACCCTGAGTAGCAGAGTGGCTCCTCCACGCTCTTTCCCAGGAACCACACTTAGCATCTCAGCATCCAACTACCATAGCTTTTTTTTGTTTGTTTTTTTAGGTCCACACCCACTGCATATTAAAGTTCCATATGCAGGGGTCTAATCCGAACTACAGCTGCTGGCTATACTACAGCTCACACCAACGCCAGATCCTTAACCCACTGAGTGAGGCCAGGGATTGAACCCACATCCTTATGGATACTAGTTGGGTTCATTACCACTGAGCCATAACGGAAACTCCCCCAGCCACGGTAACTTTGAACTGTGACTCTGGGCATCTGTATTTTACTTCAATCTCTTTTGTGCTTCTGTTAACAAGACATGTCCTAAGGTCATTGCTGCCTGGCTCTCTGCCACTTCTGCTTACAAAATGTTTCCTGGCCACGCTTTAATTTCAGTTAGTGGGGGACCCTGCATTGGAGTCTCAGCAGTTCAGACTTCTAGAATTCATCTGTGGTGGCTTCATCGCTGGCATTTTGAAGTGAGTCTGTCTAACTTGACAAATTTGCTCATGAAAAAGAGAGGCTCCCTAAATGTTTTCCAGGTAAAGGGTGGTTGATTGAAGAGAAACAAAAACAGTTCTCCCCAGGAGTCCAAGCAGAACTGGACTCAACAGAACATCATGGACAATAAATAGACATCCCCCCCACGCTGCCCCATCCCTTAGCCTGACCAAGGCGTCATCAACCTTCCTGCTAAGCCATCCCACACTTTTTCCTCTAGCCATTGCCTTCTCGGCTTATTCAGAGTCTCTGCTCCTTCATGCCTTTGACTTTCTGTAGACATGGCACCCTCCGTCCTCCTCCATATCACAATCCTTTGGCCTCAGCTTTCTTCGGAGACTGAGAATGTGCACTCATTTGGAAATCCTGAGACGGGGAGGGGCTCACTGGCCCAGCCCCTGTTCTGGTGCTAGGCTGTAGGGCACAGGCCAGTGTGTGAGCGGGCTTTCTCTTCCCAGCTGCGGGTTGGTGCTCTGTGACTCAGGGAGTAGCCTGGCCGTGTGGGTGGGCTGTTCATTATGCCCGTGAAGTTGGTGCGTGTCTAGAAGCTGAGGTCTCTAGAGGTCTGAGAGGACCTAACCTCTAACATTGCCCTTCCCGCTCTAAAAATATCCAAGAAGTGCGTCCTCAGCATCATTCCCCAGGATATCCATAATCCTCATCGAACCTGACATGTTTGGGTGAAACAATGCCTCTCCTTGCTGGAGTTTGAGCCCGAGGGAAGAAAAGATCACTAATTAAGTAAAAACAGGCTGCCCTGTTTTCTTAACTAGATTCTTTTAAGTATATAAGCAATAGTTGAATGTCATGCCTTTCACCTACCATTTTAAGACATAGGTGAATATCTGCTTTGCTGTTTTCCAAATAAAGAACCTCTCTTAGAATTCCAGCAGCTACCAGGAAAGCAAGTGAGCCACAGTGCTGGCAGCAGCTTTGCTCTTTTTTCTCTTATCATCTCTTATAGTAGGTTCATTTATTTATTTAATTTTTTTGCCACCATTAGTAGCCTTTGCACACGTATCATATTATTTCTCTACAGGAAGTAAGGTGGCTTGACTGGCAGTAAATGGCATCATAATGAGGTGATTATTTGGAACATGTGTAGATTCTAGTCTGGCTCCAATAAATATCAAATAGAGCGTGAGACAAATGTCATAGAAAATTCCTTTTTCGCTTCCGATGTGGTGTAGAAGGACAAGAAAAATCCATTCGACTGTCACTAATAAATGCTCTTAATAAATAAAATGTCATCAGGCAAAAACGGAACTCAGTAACAGTACTTAGAAAATAGTCCTCAAACCTGAAGCTACTCTCAGGAAAATCTATAGCTCCCTCCCCTGACAAATATACCAAAAATACTGTGCTTACATCTATTAAAGTGCTTCTTTTGTTTTTTTGTGGGTTTTTTGTTTGTTTGTTTTTTGCTTTTTAGGGCTGCACCTTTGGCACATGGAGGTTCCCAGGCTAGGGGTCGAATTGGAGCTACAGCTGCCGGCCTATACCACAGCCACAGCAACTCAGGATCCGAGCCGCGTTTGTGACCTACACCACAGCTCACAGCAACCCCAGATCCTTAATCCACTGAGCGAGGCCGCAACCTCAAATAGTTCCTAATCGGATTCGTTTTCACTGCGCCACGACGGGAACTCCCTAAAGTGCTTCTTGAGGGGAGTGAGGAGTTGGGAAATGACACTGAAAGGTGGTAAGCAGCAGAACTGACAGTCTTTTCAATCTCAAGCCTCCCCTTTTCTTTCTTCTTCATCTATAACTTCTTATTTATCTGGGGGAGAGGTGCCTGTAATGTGAGTCTTCCTGATATTTGCCTGTAGCCCTAAGATGCAGAAATAATCTATCTTTCCAGCACTAGGAAGAGTCTGACTCTGTGGAAATGCAGAGAAGGTCCCCAACACAGGGACTGTGGGGAGAGAGACAGTGACAGGCAGTGTGACCTCAAGAACACAGCACTTGGCTGCAGTCAGCATCTCACCGACTCTCAGTTCCTGCTTCTTCTTTTACTGTGACTTTCCTTTATTCATTCAAGTATTCCTACATCCAGCCGTCCATCCAGCTTTCTCCTTCAGCCCTCATTGTATTCCTCCTGTGTGTATATCATGGCGCAGATGACCTCTGTATCAAAATTTCAGGAGAACAAGTTCCAGGAATTTGTATATTTGACAAAACTCTAAAGGTAATTTCAATTCTCAAATGTGTAGGAGTACCACTTATTTAGAGGCTACGAATATCTATACCTCGGATTCCTGTCACCAAGGAGGTCACCCTTTTGTTTTACCCTGTCCATTATTCAAATCTCATTCCCTATTCGCTCCCTCCCACATAAGCCTGAAATCAAACAAAAACAAGAGCTAATACTTCTAAGGATTGTTGTGACCATTTATCATTGAAATAAGTGCTAGCATTCAGTGAGAGGTGAGGGAAAGGAAAGATGTGTTTTTTTTTCCCCATGGACCCCCTGAACTCCACCCACAAATCTCTTAGGTGCTTGTGGACCTCATGTTCAAAGCAGAGTTCTGTAGTGGCAAAAGCCCCCACATTTTAGAAACAGGTGGTCTTACATTTGGATCTCAGCTCCAGGATTCGCTAGCTGTAGAACCTGCAGCTAGAAGTACCTGAACTTCCCCAAGCTGTTTTTTCAGCTTGAAAGTGCAATTAAAAGGGAATTAAAAACTTAGTATCTTCATATCATTTTAATTTAATTAGATGGCATAGATAGTGGTCTGGAACATAGTGAGTATTTAAAAATGTGTTCTGTGGAGTTCCCATCGTGGCTCAGTGGTTAACAAATCCGACTGGGAACTGTGAGGTTGTGGGTTCGATCCCTGGTCTTGCTCAGTGGGTTAAGGATCCGGCGTTGCTGTGAGCTGTGGCGTAGATTGCAGATGCGGCTCGGATCCTGTGTTGCTGTGGCTGTGGCGTAGGCTTGGCAGCTACAGCTCCAATTAGACCCCTAGCCTGGGAACCTCCATGTGCCATGGGTATGGCCCTAGAAAAGGCAAAAAGACAAAAAAAAAGTTCCATGTATATTCATCACTCTGCCCCATGTTAATAGTGATCACCTAAAATATCCTTAGGCCCAGAAAATGAATACTGAATGAACTCACTTTAACCATATCAGCAAGTCTTGTTTTGAGTCTCCCAGTAATTTATTTATTTTCAATAATAAAAAATAAAGTGAGATTTATTTTTTCCATTTTTAAATAACATACATATGTGTGTGTTTGTATGTGTATCTGAATGACCCTAACCTTGAAATATATGGTTCCTTCAAAATCCACCAAATAGCCAGACCCCAACCTAGCCTCCAACACTTTCAAAGAGCATTTCAAAAAGTGTGTGGGTTTGGGCAACAACACATCACGTAACTGTCCTTAATTCTCCATCTTTGGTTTGAGGCTCCCCAGTTAGAGGTCCCCAATGATTTTAAAGTTGTCAGTGGATGACAGATACGGCCCCCAGCCTCTGCAGAGCAGACAAAGCTGCACGATTTGAGGAGCTGGTTATCCTGCACAAGTACATGTAGAACGAGGGCGCGAATCCAAGAGCAGAAGCCAATCCGGATTCCTTACTTGGAGACCCGTGATGCCTAAATGTGCCCAGTGCTCTGGACCTGCAGAGGACACTTCCTCTTACCACTTAAAACTCAGAGACTGGGTCAAGACAGGGGCCCCAGTCTCAGCCTGTCTTGTGCTGGGCAAAGGAGCAGGTATGCTCAGGTTACAGAGCACTGTGGATTTAATTTCGTAAAGAGGAAGCAGAATTTTTAAGGTGAAAGAACACTAGTCCTTACTTCACACACACACACCACGCATCAAACCTATGAGGAATTTAAAGGCATCACTAGACAGGCTGTCATTCTGGAAACAGTCCATGAACAACAGTGTGGTTTTCCCCTACAGGCTGGTCCTTTCAGAGGCTGTAGTGGAAAAGCACAGGAGAAGTGTGTATTCATAAGGTCACTCAGGGCTGTTTAAGAGAAATAGTGTGTTGTCCAATGCAATTGTTTAGAGCCTGTATTCCTGTGATGTAACGAGTTGGATGAAAATGTCTTTGACCTGTTGTTTCTTCTGTATTTTTCATTTGGCTCGCTCTTTGATTTATTCTCTGGAAAAGGCAAAAGAATGTTTTGTTTCAAAGAGGGATCTTGCCTGAGGACACTTAAAATTCTTTTCCCCACAGCGCTTTCTTTATCAAAAATCACTTTCGGAGTAAAGCAGTACCTTGGTAAATGGATTTTCCAGGTCCTAGGATTTAACACCGAAAGTTCAGGAAAATAACAGTTTTCAGAGAACAAATGGTGAAATCAGTAAAACAGACCCCCTGATCACAGGTAAATTGAGTAACAGACTCTTAGGGAATGGATAGCTGTGTAAGTAGGGAATGATCCTATCAAAATCTGGCAGCTCTTGGCTGGTTAAAACAGTTTTGGGGAAAATGAGTCACCCTCTTGAGACTTGTACTGAAGGATCCAAAATGAGTTCTCTCATCTTGCTCATCAGTGTCTCCTGATGGACAGGGAGTTTCTTCACCCTCCCTGCCTTGTTTGCTTCTTCTAACGCCTGGCAGAGTGTCTTACATATAGTGAGCTTTCAACATATATCAATTGAATGAATAAGTGAACAGAGGAATGAATAAAAAAAAATTGAATGAGGAGTTCCTGTCATGGAGCAGTGGAAACGAATCAACTACTATCCATGGGGTTTCGGGTTCGATCCCCGGCCTCACCCAGTGGGTTAAGGATCCAGTATTGCCGTGAGCTGTAGTGTAGGCGAGCAACTGTAGCTCCAATTCGATCCCTAGCCTGGGAACCTCCATAGGCTGTGGGTACGGCCCTAAAAAGACAAAAAAAAAAAAAAATCGAATGAGTAACAGTGTTTCTGCAAGTTAAAGAAACTGTAGTGTTGTTCCTGTTATTACTGCAGTGTTGTTACATGTTGAATTTTGTCCTCTAAAACCTTATAAATAAGTCCTAATTTCCAGTATTTCAGAAAGTGACCTGGTTTGGAAATAGGTTGTGCAGATATATTAGTTGAAATGAGGTCAAACTGGAGCATGGGTCCTGATGCTCTCTGATTGGTGTTCTAAAAGAGGAAATTCATACACACACCTGCATACACAGGAGGAATGTCATGTGACCAATGGGTTTACACTGCCATATGCCGTTCACCTGTCAGAAGGTAGGGGAGAGGCCTGGAATAGACCCTTCCCTAGGGCCTTCAGGGAACTGGCCCTATAAATGCCTTGATCTCAGACTTCTAGCCTCCAGAACTGTGAAACAATACTTTCTATTGTTGCCACTATTTGGTTTTTGATACTTTGTTGCAGTAGCCCTAGAATGTTAATACTCAGAGCAACTGAGAATTGAGAAGTAGAAACAGTCCCCAGAATGTTGAAAGGAGACATGGGGAAAATACACCCCCTAGGAGTAGCCCAACCACTAACTGGGATGCAAGAACCAGGCTCTGATGAAGACCAACCAAGATAGCTGTCAAGGGGCTGGAGATGCAGTGGCACATGAGGGCCTGGGGAGCAGAACTGCTTCGAGGTGGGAATTTGGGCTGGTTGAATGTTGCCTTCCTCAGGTTTAAATGGATGTGGGGACTGGGAAGGGGACAGACTGCAGGTGGGGGTCTCAGGGACAGGATATGTGAAGAGGAGGAATGCAAAACCTAGATCCAGTGGATCCGAAAGAATGGCAGTCTATTCAGTGTTTCTTTCCTATGTGACATTAAATCGCTATCCTGTGCACATAGCTAGATTATTACTTGGTCTCTGTCAGCAATCGATTCTGACAATTATACATCTACATATAGGCAGGAGTTTATCTGAGGCCCTTTGCCAGGCACTGGGGGTTTGTTTGTTTTTTAATTTTATTTTATTGGAGTATAGTTGATATACAATGTTGTATGAGTTTCAGGTGTATAGCAAAGTGAAATAAGTCATACCTATAAATATATCCAATCTTTTTTCCCACTTGGATTATTACAAACCATTGAGTAGATTTTCCTGTGCTGTCTTGTTAATCATCTATCTTACTCAGTAGCGTGTATATATATGTTAGTCGCACTTTCCCAATTCTTTCCCTCCCCCCACCAGTTTCCCCATAGCATTGGTTTTGAAATGTGTGAGTTTGTTTCTGTTTCATAAATAAGTTCCTTCATATCATTTGTTATTAGATTCCACATACAGGTGATTTGTCTTTCTCTATCTGACTTCATTCAGTATGACAATCTCTATGTCTGTTCATGATGCTGCAACTGGCATTACTTCATTCTTTTTTATGGCTGCGCCAGGCACTGTTTTTAATAGGAAAGGAGTCCAGTACTGTGGTTAAAATCACCAAGACCATGGATGGAGATCAAACTTTGCCCAAAAAAGACCAAGCCTACCCCCCTGCCACTTACTAATTGCAATGGAATGCCACTGTAGTATTGGATTCTGCTATGGAGTCAGGTCTGTGCCTAAAAGAATTCTCAGTAAACTGGACTGAAAATTATGACGTGATGGGTTGATCTGGATTTTCTCCAGCATCAGGTAGCTCTGGAGAATTTCAGGAAAGCTGTCCTGCCTTTCAGAACCCACCAGAACAATATCTTGCTTATTTCCTGTTGTCTGCAGTAGATCCAACAGACTTTAGACAAGGGCCAATAAGAGGCAGGTATTGGGATAGGGAGCGGATGAAGCAGGCACACTGAAGACCCTTCCCGAATCACAGCCAGGACTTCCCCACAATGCACATTCCTCCTCTACCATTTTACCAATATAGTGTTTAATTTATTGAATTTTGCTACAACACAGGATAGATTTTCTTTTTGTTAACGTATGCACACATGCCCTTGTGAAGATAAGTAATTCATGGATTTTATTGTCTTATATTTCAAATTAACAGAAAATAAGATAATGGAGACCCTTGTATACTTCTTAGAGACCCAAGTTGGACACATATTAACACTGTGCCATTTTTGTTTTGGGTATTTTAAAGTAAAACTTTGCTGATGTCACCAAAGCAGTTTTGTCTCCCATTTCTCCATCCTTCCCCAGGGTGGCCATTATCCTAAAGTTGATGTTACCTTCCTCTCATATTTTGTATCTGATTAGTGGATATAGAATTACAACTTAACAGTTAGAGTTTTTTTAATTTCCTGCTTTGTGTCTTCTTTTTACCAAGCTCTTTTCTTGCTTCTCCTTCTTCCCTGCTTTTTGTGAGCTTCATCTATTTTCTTTATTCTCTTCTCTTCCCTTCTGCTAATGAAGGAGTTATATATCTTTTTCTGGACTTTCAGTAGTTACCCTTAAAGAGTCACATATGTACTTGATTTAAAATTCTAAGTTTGAAGTGGCCTAGGGGGTTAAGAATCCAGCATTGTCACTGCTGCAGCTTGGGGGTCCATACCTGGTCAAGGAACTTCTACATGCGGTGTGGCCAGCAAATTAATTAATTAATTACAATCTTAAAATTTTCAAATATAAAAATTTGGAGTTCCCGCTGTGGCATAGTGGGTTAGGGATCTGGCATTGTCTCTACGGCAATGCAAGTTTGATCTCTGGCTAGGCACAGTGGGTTAAGAATCCAGCTTTGCCACAGCTGTGGCATAGGTCACCAATGTGGCTCAGATTCGATCCGTGGCCAGGAACTTCAGTATGCCACACGTGTGGCTGTAAAAGAAGTAAATATATAATAAAAATAAAAATCTAAGTTTATATTTTTATCTTCCTCTTGAACACAAAAAGGGCATAAAACCCTTTACACTTTAATTCCAAACAGCCCCCTCTCATTTTCCTATCATTTTGTCTAGTGTTTTAGGTATTTATAGTGACCCCAACTTAGTAACTAATATTTTTATAATAACTGCCTTTTTTTTTCCTTTTCCCCAAGTGGTTTTTTTGTGTGTGTGTGTGATAAACAACTCCTTTTTTTTCACTGCACTCACGGCATATGGAAGTTCCCAGGCCAGGGATTGAATCCAAGCTGCAGCTATGACCCACAAAGCAGCTGCAGCAAGGCCAAATCCTTTAATGCACTGCTCTTGGCCAGGGATCGAACCCCTGCCTCCACAGTGACCTGAGCCAATGCAGAGACAGAGCCAGATCTTTAACCTGCTTCACCATGGTGGGCACTCCACAACTGTTTATCCTCATGTTTGCACATGCTTAATAATCGATGAGGTGCCGCTTGCATGTCACCTCCTTTGTTCAAGGTTCAAGTGTGCTTTAGGCAGATGAAGTATGTGTTGGGCGGTTCTTTCCTGGAACTCCTGAGCTCTGTTGGTCTTTATGTCTTTCAGCTACATTCTATAACAGTAGTTTGGTTCAATGACTGTTTTAGATCGACAGCTCTGTCCCTCAGCCCGGCATCTTCTGTTGTCTGTTGTAACTGTCAGCCATTATTAATCACACTAGTTGGGTGAGCATGCCCAGAAACATGTATGTGAGAGGACATAACTTGGCCTGAAATTTTCAAGGGAAAACAACTTTTTAGGTAATTAAGTAGTTCCACTCCTGTTATATTTCAGTCTTTTCAAAATAACTTAAATTCAATTTTTAAAAACTTCATTCAATGCCTGTTGAAGGCTAGAGGCTTTCTCATTTCACTGTTTCTCACAATCTTAGCAAATTTTAGCAGCTCTGCATTTTATAGATGAAGACACTGATGCCTAGGGTGGCCAAATAATTTACTCTTGGACACACAACTAAGAAATGGCATTTAGGAGTTCCCACTGTGGTACAGCGGGATCAAGGTGTCTTGAGAGCCTTGGGGCGCAGGTTCAGTCTCCAGCCCAGCACAGTGGGTTAAGGATCCAGTGTTGCCACAGGTTTGGCTTAGGTTGCAACTGCAGCTCAGATCTGATCCCTGGCCTGAGAACTCCATGTGGTGCAAGGCAGCCAAAAAGAAGGAAATGGCATTCATGGGATAGAAACTTAGATCTTGTCATTCCAAACCAGTATTGTTGTGTGTAGAATTAATAAATGTACTGTTATTTTTATGACAGCGAGAGCAGAGACTGATACTAATTGAAACCTAGAGCCCTTGGTCGCTGTCATGGAGTGATCACACCCTATAAGGTGCCTTCTCCAGGGAGGCTGAGGTGGAAGTCAGCCCCGAAGCTCCAGCATCAAAAGCCTCCAACCTGCCCCTGAGGGCTCGGGGAGCAAGTTCGCTTTAGGAGATGGCAAGTTAGAACCTCAGGTGCTTGCTTGAGTGACCACGCTCATGAGCTTCAGATGCAGGGTGGGTTCCCACAGCCACACGTTGAGAAATTGAAAAATGGCAGAATTGAAAAATAAATGACCTTTGAAATACAGAAGAGCCTCTACGCCTGAGAAAAATGTAATTCAGTTTTCAGGCACATTTCCCTTCTTTTATGATTTGAGGCTGTCGCAAGGCAGGCTGGCGATCCTAATGGGAGATATTTGGTGGAGTAGGTCATTTCTGGAGTAAAAGTTGTTTGTTTATTTATTTATTTATAGCAAGGGAGCATGAGAATTGAGGGGACAGGGTTTCGGTCTGGACCCTGAATCCGGTTTCGCTTTTGAGAACACCCACAGGTCATTCAGGCTCCACACACTTCTGTTTTCTTGCTTAGGAGATGTAAAATCTGAAGGAGATATACCTATCTCTTAAAATGTGAGCGGAATGCATTTCTGTTTATTGGACAAACCTTGATCTTTTTATTTTATGTTTTTAATTACTATACTGTGTGTGTTTACGTGTAGATAGGTATGAATGTATATAGGTAGCTAAGTATTGAATTTTGTTTCTTGTTTCCTGATGTCTGTTAACTTGGTAATTTTAAACACTCTTGGTCTTATTTATGTATTTACTATATATATTTTTTTGCTGCTCACTCAGAAACAGCATATATGTTTGCTCTCATTAAAGATTACCCTTAGTTTTTTCTTTACATTTTTAATTAAACTTTTTGAAGATAAGTATAGATTTACATACAGTTGTATGAAATTATAAAGAAAGAACTTGTATACCTTTAGCTCTTTTCCCCCAGTAGAAACCATATTTTGCAAAAGCTTATCATCTCACCCAGGATATTGACATCATTGCAATCAAGATACAGAATGTTTTCATCACCACAAGGATCCTTCTTTTGCTCTTTTATAACCTACACCCAATTCTTTCTCTCCCCCTCATTCTCCCCCTTCTCAATACCTGATCTCTGGCAATCACCAATCTGTACTCCATTTCTATAATATTGTTATTTCAAAAAATGTTATGGAAATGGACTCAAAGCACGTAAAGGTTTGGGAGTGGCTTTTTCTCACTCAGCATAATTCCCTATGGACTTATCCAAATAGTTGCACACATCAGTTATTCTTTTCTGTTGCTGCCCTAGTAATATTCTTTGGTAAGGCTCTATCACACTTTGTCTAACCATTTACCTGTGGAAGGATATCCGATTGTTTGCAGCTTTAGGCTACTACAGATAAAGCTGTTGTGCACACGTGTACAGATTTTTGTGTGACCATAGTTTTCATTTCTCTGGGCAAATGCTCAAGAGTGTAATTGCTGGGTTGTGTGATAGTTGTATGTAAAGTTCTAAGTGAAACCACCCAACTATTTTCTAGAATAGCTGTGCCATTGTATGTTCCTACTGGCAACGTATGCCTGCCTTAGTTTCTCCGTGTCCTCTCCAGCATTTGGTGTTGTCACTGTTTTTTATTTTCACCTTTCTTTTGATAGGTGGTGAAATCTCGTAGTTTTAATTGGCATGTTTCTGATAGCTAATGTCATCGAATATATTTTCCTGTGCATGTTTGCTATCCATATATCCTCTTCAGTGAAATAGCTATCCATGCCTTTTGCCCTTTTTTAATTGGATTGTTTGCTTTTTTTACTATTGAATTTTGATTGCTCTTTATATATTCTAGGTACTTCTTCTTTGTTGCATGTGTAACTTACAAATATTTCCTCTCAATGGATAGCTTCCTTCTTCATCTTCTTCACTGGGTCTTGCACAGAACAAAGCTTGGAGTGTCCAGTCTATCAATCTTTTTCTTTTATGGATCACATCTTTGGTGTCAAGTCTAAGAGGTCTTTGCATCGCTAGAGGTTCCAAAGGCTTTTTCCTGTACTTTTTTTCTATAAGTTTTATAATTTTACATTTTACCCTAGACTCCATGAACCATGTTGAATTAATTTTTGAAAAAGATGTGAGATTCAGATCAAGGTTAAATTTTTCCTGTGGCTGGTTCTAGCACCATTTGTACAAAGGCCATCTTCCTCCATTAGATTGCTTTTGCACCTTTGTCAAATATCAGTTGGGCATGTTTGTGTGAGTCTATTTCTGGTCTCTCTGTTCTGTCCCGCTGATCTATGTAGCAATCTCTCCATCAATATCATACTCTTTCTTGATGACTGTAACTATATAGTAGGGCTAAATATTGGATAGAATAAGTCTTCCTGCTTTGTTCTTTTATAAGATTGTTTTACCTACCCCCAAGGCCTGTGAATTTCTGCACAAATTTTGCAATAAGCTTGTCTATGACTATAGAATACCTGCTAGAATCTTATTAGGAATGACACTAAATCTGTAGATCAATTTAGGAAGAAGTGATACCTTTACTTTATTGAGTTTATATGAACATGGTATGTCTTGTCACTGTTTAGAGCTTGATTTCTTTACTTGATATTTTGTAATTTGCAGCATACAGACCCCATACATATTTTGTGAATTTACACACTAGTATTTCATTTTCTTTGGAGTGCTTATAAATGTATTTTCAAGTTTTGGTTTCCACCAAATTCATTATTACTAGATAGAATATGAAAAAGTCTATGTAATAAATTGATCAGTTTCTTCAACAAATATGATATTAACCAAAAAAATTTAAGTGAATATAGATTAAAAGACACTTAAGAAACATGTCAACCAAATGTAAGATATAGTCCTCATTTGAATAAAAAAACTGTAAAAAAGACATGTATGGAATGATTAAGGAAATTTGAATATAGATTGAATTGGATAGTAAGAAATTATTATTAATAATGATTTCATAATAATGATATGTGAATAAGAATATAATATTGTTAATAACAATGGTAGTTAATAAATTATTGCTAATTTTATTAGGTAATATAATGGTTTTATAAAGATTTTTTAAATTTTTTATGTTTGTGTTAAAAACTGAAATATTCACAAACAAAACAGTATGATGACTAGGATTTGCCTTAAAATATTTCAGAAAAATACAATTTGGGGTGAAAAATGACTCACAATTAACAAAAAGTGACTTTTTTTTTTTCTTTTTATGGCTGTCCCTGAGACATATGGAAATTCATGGGCCAGGGGTAGAATCTGAGCTGCAGCTCCAAGCCTATACCAAAAGCCAGAGCAACACCGGATCCTTAACCCACTGAGCAAGGCCAGGGATCAAACCTATATCCTCATAGAGACAATGTTGAGTCCTTAACCTGCTGAGCTCCAATGAGAACTCCAAAAATTTCTAACTCTTGATGTTGGCTGATGTGAATGAGAATTCATTTACACTGTTCTTCTTCTGCTAATTCTTAAGTTTGGAAATTTCCATACTAGTAAGTAAAATATATTCCTTAATCATCACCACTTAACATAACAGAACATTTAGCATCTAATCTTCACTTCAATTTATTCTGAGTCGTAGACAGCATTGATTAATTTTTCAGTCCCAGTAGTAATATTTGCTTCTTCTAGGTCATAGTCTTCTGTATTCCAATTAGCCATGGCACTGGGGTGAAAGAAGAATATATTGGAGACATTCGTGCATGATCTGTGATCTCTGGGGACAAGATTGGTTTACTCTTTATCTCTATTACTATTGGACTTAGGAATGCTTTTTTTTGCTCTGAAATCATAAGCCCACACTCCTGACTCTGAGAATAAGCTGATAGGATTTAAACACTTTCTACTCAGAAGCATACATAAACTTTTACAAACTTAAAAACAGGAGTTCCCGTCCATGGCTCAGTGGTTAACAAACCCGACTAGTATCCATGAAGATGCAGGTTCAATCCCTGGCTTTGCTCAGTTAGTTAAGGATCTGGCATTGCCATGAGCTGTGGTATAGGTTGCAGACGTGGCTCGGATCCTGAATTGCTGTGGCTGTGGTGTAGGCAGGCAGCTATAACTCCGATTTGGCCCCTAGCCTGGGAACCTCCATATGCCATGGGTATGGCCCTAAAAGACAAAAGACAAAAATTAAATTAAACTTCAAATAGTCTCAGTAAACAAATTTTATTTATTAAAAGTAATGAAAAATATTAACTATTTAGGGGTGGACCTACTAGGTAAAGAAAAGGAAAGGAATCCCAGGCAAGGAAAACAGTATTAATTAAAAAAAAAAAAGGTCATCAGGATAAGGACCCGACATGGTCTAGGTGAGAATGCAGATTCAGTCTTTGGCCTTGCTCAGTGGATTAAGGATCCGGTGATGCCACAAGCTGTGTTGCCACAAGCTGTGGCATAGGTCATAGATGTGGCTCAGATCCATTGTTGCCATGGCTGTGGCATAGGCTGCAGATGCAGCTCCAGCTCCAATTCAACCCTGTAGCCAGGGTTCTTCCATATGCCACAAGTTCAGCCCTAAAAAAAAAAAAAAGTTTATCTTCAGGAAATATTGACTGGAGCCAAGAGTAAGCAGGAAACCAAGGTGAGGGGGTAGGTTTATAAAGCTGAAAGATAGTAATCATATGTCTAAGGGCACTTCCTAACTAACAAATGTTTCCAGATTTACAAATTTGTCTTTAATCCTATAGGCAAAAGAGGGTGAATGAAGGGCATTTGGGTTTTTAGTTTTTTGTATTTTTAGGACTGCTCCCACAGCGTATCAAAGTTCCCAGGCTAGAGGTCAAATCAAAGTTGCAGTTGCCAGCCTACACCTCAGCCACAGTAACACCAAATTGGAGCCATGTCTGTGACCTACACTGCAGCTCCCAGAAATGCCAGATCCTTAACCCTCTGAACGAGGCCAGGGATCGAACCAGCTTCCTCATGGATACTAGTCAGATTTGTTACTGTGGAGCCATAACAGGAACTCCCCAATGCAGGTTTGAGGTGGAAGGATCACAGAGTCATGTTTGTTCTATAGGTATCAGATAGCGATGTGGAGTGTGGAATAAAGGCAGATGATCTGGCAACAGCACCATGAAAGGAAGACGCCTTTGAAATGGTTTAGACAAGAGATGATGAGAGCCTGGACTACATCACAGCATGGGGAATGGAAGGGAACACTTTGGCTGAAACAGATTTAATTAAGATTTGGAGTCTCAGTGGAAGAAAGAGGAGGGAGGAGAATGACACTGTTAATCGTAGCATCATTAAACAAGGTCAAGGATACAGAACTTAGAACAGGTTGGGAAGGGAAGACAGCAGGAGTGCGGTATTTGGCATGCTTGCTTTTAAGGTCTACAGGACATCCAGGCAGTGCTGGGGATGACAGCATAGGGTGAGAGGTTGGTCATCCCTCCTTGAAGTGAAGGATGTTACCCATCCAGGGAGAACGTGTAGAACAAGACATGATCAAGGGCAGAACCCTGATGAACCCAAAACTATGTGTGAATGAAGTGGGGGGGCAGGTTAAAAAAAACAATGGGCAGAGGTGAGGGAGAGAAGTATAGGCAAACAATATCAATTTCAGAAAAGCTCCGTGGGGGGAGTCCCCGCTGTGGTGCAGTGGGTTATGGATCGGACTGCAGCAGCTCAGATTGCTGTGAAGGCTCAGGTTCAATCCCTGACCCCGAGCACTGGGTTAAAAATCCCTGGCCAGGATGTTCCCTATACAGCTGGTGCAGTCATACAATTTTAAAAATAAATAAATTTTTTAAAAAAAAGGAAAGCTCCACGGAGTAGATGAGATCTGAGATGTTTGATGGTAGAAGAATATTATATTAGGAAGCTGTCACAATCTGTGAAGAAGAAACTCTGAGTAAACAAACATAAATATGAATGTGCATGTTTAGCTAAATAATTTGAAGCAATTGGAGTCTACAAAGCCTTTATTTTTACTTAATTATCTTTGCAATATATGTTTTGTCGTAGTTCTTGTTCTCCTGAACTTGTCATAGGCATAATTATAAGCAGAAGTATTTTACTTGGATGCACCTGCAAAATTCAAAGCCTAAATTACCTTTTGTAATAATGAGCTACAGAGTTTGCGTTTTCTATAAAATGACAGTTGAAGCAAGAATGATGCCAACTGTTGCCTGGTGGGATGTCTTCCCCCCCCCCCCATTGATAGTGAATGTTTTCTTTTATAATTGGCCAAGTCAACTCTCAAATATCTAATCTGTGGCAAAGTTTTACACTTCACAGTCCATTAGGATGGAGATGGGGCAGTGGTGGATTTTGTTTTCTTCAGTTTGTGTTTTAATTTCCTCCTTTACTATATCAAGATTGAGGTCCTGTCTCCACACCGAAGTTCACATTTTATACGCAAACGCTTCATCATTAGAAAAAGTTTCTGTCTGGAAAGATTATAACCGTAGAAGGTGAAAGAGCAGTGGAGTACTGGCTGGTACTTTCCATCAATGTACTGAGTAATCTCATGTGAAATGTGGACTTTTTGAGCAAGAAACAGAATTGGAAAGATAATACTGTTTCCTCTCTCATTTTGAAGTATGTCATGATTTTCGAAGTGGCCCAGAATTTCTAAATTATATATTAAAGTGAAAGGCCCATACCTATGTGCCTGATCCACCTCTTCAGCACATCAATATGAATTGAGATTATAAAAGACAATGTATTTGGTTGTTAAAAATGTCCTTTCTGAGCTCCCATATTTATCTCATTTGAAGGACGCAGGTGGAAGATGTCGAAGAAATCCATAGTGCCAGGTTCTTAAGTTCATGTGCCCATAAGTGGATCTTACTAAGTGACACAAGGTTATCGGAAAGGAAACCTTGAGACAATAATGCATTTCTTATTTACTGCACTTTTGAAAAGGACACCCACAGAAGCTATACTTTTTTGGCAAATGCACCTATAGCCTTGCTATCGAAAAGCCATTCTGCAGAGGCTGATGACCAAAGCTACAGATTACAGCTAGAAGGCAATTCCCTCCAAGATTCAACCCTGAAAGCTCAGTTTCTCATTACTAGTTTATTACCCTCTGCAAAGTTTCAACTGGGTTGAGCACGGTGGCCAGATCCTTCTGTTATCAAAACAAAGCATATTGTCAAAAGGAAAAGGCACCAACTGATCTACAGTAGTTGTTCTATGGCTGATTTTATCTTCCTGATGGTGGAGCATAATTTTTTTCCTCTCACTGGAATGGGAAAGACTATTTGAAGGATTCTGAGTAAAAGACATCAAAAAATGTCTATTGGTAAAGAGGGCAAAAGTAGAAAGCAGTTGATTCTTTAGCATGACAAGATTGTTTCAATAAAAGCATTAACAGTGAGGTAAATTATATGTTAATCAATCTTTAAAGCATTTTACCTTAATGATCTGACTTGCATGTGCGTAACATACATGCTAGTTCTGTGTGGTTTGGTCTTATAAGAAAGTATCACAGGATAAAATTAACTAGTCTGGGGGGAGTCTAAGAAAAACTTACGTTAGAACCAAATTTGGGAAATGATTCTCAACTCTCTTTTAATGCCTAGATGTGGGAGGGTGCTGTGTCATATTATTCTTGCCATCTTTGGGCTAAGTGTTCAAGTTATTTATGTAGCCTGAGAAGTCCCAGAGACCATATTTAGGAGCCCCACCCTTCTGCTAAAGATGTTCCCCAGTGAAGAAATAACACATACATCAGAAACCATAGCTCCTTTCCCACTTAACATTGTAATGCTACACACAAATAAATTTTGCATAACACTGAAGAAAAATGCACAAGGATGTACTTCCAGAATGTTACCGAGTTGAAGCCTGATAGCAACTTCAAATATAGCATCTGTAAAAAGAACAGTTACCTACATTTGGTTTAAGCTGGCATCATATTACTGCCCTTGAACTTCAGCAAAAATGAGCGTGTAGCATTGAGAAGATAAAAATCCACAAACTGATTAGTAAAACCCTTCATGATCTGGCACAAATCTGCCTTTCCCCTTCAGGGTGGCCACTTTCTGTCGTAAAGCACAGCTCAGCTGTGGGAGCACCTTCTGCCTTTATAATTGCGCAGGTTTGTGTATTCAGGGCAGTAATTTTCTGATAAATGGGTAAGGGTAACTCCTTCTCATCCCCATAAAGGTGTCATTTGGGCTCAAGGCAGGGTTGTTCCAACTTCATCCTCTATAGCATCCAAAATGAAACTCCCACACCAGCTGCCTCAGATTGGATTTCATGGGAAATAGACTTGGGTGGAAGCTGGCACACCGGGATTTTAATGGAGTGTATCCCCAGGATGCACAGTGAGACACGTGGGATTGATTGAATAGAGGGGAGCATTGAATGGCAATGTAGTCTCAAAAAAGACTTCTGCCAATCCTCCTGGGAGCTCTGGAGCTGACAGAGCCCTTCCAAATGACTCACTTTGGGGGAAGGAGGCTGAGATCTTTTATTCCTGTATTGACGAGCCAGTGGATCTGGACCCTCTCTGTGCTGGGATGAGAGCAGTTTCCGAAAAGTGATGGAGTCAAGAGCCATCAACCACCAGCACTCCCAGTATCCTGGGAAATGAGCACTTGGTCCCTTGGGAAGACCTGAGTGATGTCCCCTGACACTTCCTCCACCGGCCTTCCCTCCACATATGTATTCTCATCATCTCCCCCATCCGTTCATGTAACACACTTATTAGGTACTCAGTCTACTAGGTACACAATATCCACTGGGTCTTGACAGTGTAAAGGTGAATGGAAGGTGATCCTCCAGTTAAGGAATGCTTCCCCCTGTATCAAAATAGATGCTCCCCTCCTGTCATCACCAGGCCACTGACTCAAATCTTCCTCTGCTCATCTCCAGTCATCAGAGATACTGCACGTCAGGGACCTGTGTTACTTTAGCTTCATTTTGTAACTTCCTAACAGAAGCGAACAATACATCATTGAAAAGACCTTGAAAGTTATTTGAGGCCATTAAGACATGAATAAAATAGGTATTACAGTAAGAATTTATCTAACGTGTTTGTGTGTGTGTGTGTGTGCGTGTGTGAGTGTGCAAACTTAAAATCTGATCTAAGGAATGAAGAGAACAAAATTTATTTATTCTAAACTTTCATTTATTTAAACTTGTTTGAGGAGGCTACTCAGTAGTGTTTATCACAAGAGCTGTCAAAGCCATACTCAGAAATATGAGCAGCCTCTCTACCGACTTCTATATTCTGTTTAATTCCAAATTATGAAGTTCTCTAAGGCAGTACATATGAAAATTTCCTTAGAGCAAGTGTCCTTTTTCTCTAACTTGGTTAAATAAGATTTCTCATGTAGAAGAATTCTATCCGTTCCATAGTAACAAGGTTGATTTTAAACGGATGAACCCAGAGAAATTGAGTTTCCGTCCCCCTAAGCACTTCATAATTGCCAAATAACGGGAACTGATTGCTCCAAGACAAAAACCTGATCTCATTAGTACCTGCTGTTTTGGTACAGAGAAGACAATTATATTGTCAGGGGTACTGTGCTTTTGGAAAAGCTAATTAATTATATATTATTTATTGGAAATACAATGCTCTCCTTGTACTGGAGCTAGGAAAAAACAGAGGAAGGCAGTGAGAACTTGAAGAGCTGGGTCTTGGTGAATTGTAAGGACTATGGCCATGGGTTCCTTGGCTGGACTGGACAAAACTCTCTATCCCTCGTCTAGTCTTTCCCCTTTATCTTTGATGGACCATCAAGGTCTGAGGGCGGAGGAGAAAGAACTGTCATTTGGTGGGGTTTGGCCACGCTAAGCTGATCTGGAGGGCTTAATTTTCCATTTACAGCAGAACTTATAAGCAAATGACCATAAATAGTATGTAAACAATTTCCCAAGCCAAACCAGTGACAACGAAGAGATTGGAGCCTAACACCAGGCTAGTTTCTGATCAATGAAGCTCCTTTGAAACAGTGTAGCAGAGTCATATCCCAGCAAAAGTCTTTATCCATTGTTCTTCTACTATTTGCTGGCCTCAGTAACTGAAGGCTAAGAAGAAATAGGATCTCTTCACACACCAAGCAGAGACTGATGCCTTTCAGTTCTCACAAACCTGCTAATCTGCTTTCTCTGCCAGACATATATCTAGTGTGCCAGGGCACAAAAGGAACAAAGGTGGCACAAGAGTAGTGTTGCTGACCCTGGCTTGCTTCCTTGCATGTGTGATTTTTTTTAAGTATCCATCAATTCGTCCACATAAGTGGTTACCAAATGCTAGAATGTGAGAACATGTAGTTACCTTAAAATTGCTCTGTAATTTGTTGTTTTACCTGAATTGGCTGTTAGCAGCCTGACACATTGAAAAGAGGCAGAAGACCTGGGTGTCTCTCCGCCATCTGCTCCTGAGTCTTAAATACCCTCAAGGCTCAGCTCTCCACCAATCACATGGGTACAGTGGGCCAGAGAGAGGTCACAAACCTTTTAAAAATGTATATTATGTAAATTTAAAAACAAATGAAAGAGTGGAAAGCACAGTATAAGAAGTTCCCTGCATCGATCACCCAGCTTCAACCATTAGCAACACAATCTCCAGTCTTTTTTTAAATCACATTCCTTGCCATTAAGTCAATGAGAACTCACACATGATGTATATGTAAATTATAAGCATGTACTACTATACCATATATCATGTATATTTTTTTAATTTTTATTAAAGTGTAGTTGATTTACAATGTTCCTTCAATTTCTGCTGTACAGCAAAATGACCCAGTCATATGGGCGCGCACACACACGTGTCTTTTTTTCCTATGAGCTTCCATCATGTTCTAACCCAAGAGACTGGACATAGTCCCCTGTGCTGTGCAGTAGGATCCCATTGCTTATCCATCCTAAATGTAATAGTTAATATCTACCAACCCCAAACTCCCCGTCCATCCCACTGCCTACCCCCTCCCCCAAGCAACCAGAGTTTGCTCTCATGTCCATGATCTGTTTCTGTTTTGTAAATAGAATAATTTGTGCTGTATTTTAGAATCCACATATAAGTGAGATCATATGGTATTTGTCTTTCTCTTTCTTATTTACTTAACTTAATTTTTTACTTTGGGGTTTGGGGCCATGGCTGTATGTCCCCCAGCGCAACATTTTTGAGAGTGCTTTGAGTGATCTTTTGGTAGTGACTTATCAGGAATCTAAGATCCACATTTAATTGTTACTTATTCCTCCCACTTAAAAAAAAACAAATGCATTTTTTTTCTCTGTATCCCATAAACTGAAATACATGTACTAAAATCAAATCTGAGGTTTTTTAACAATAAACCCAAGGGTGGGTATAAACAGTAAATAGCATTAACTAAGGGGATGAAAATCAAATAATAAATGTGAACACACTCAATACAGATCCCTGAGCATAACAAAGGCTTGAGTAATATAATTCTCCATAAATCTTTCTGAAGGTAAATTAGTTCCTTTCCTTCTTAGAGGCTCTATTATCGATGATTTTTTCTGATTTTTTTTTCAATGTATGTTCACCCTCATGGCTAGATACAACCGTAAAAACAGTGGTATATCCAGCTGCAAAAGTAGTTGTAATACTGAAAAGACTGTGCTAGAAAAGAAAACATAAAATCCCCACTCAACCCCCATGTCTAAAATAAATGTCTTCCTCTAACATAGCTTTTTGTTTTAGATTTCTAATAAAAGACCTGTAACAGTAAGGTATAAGAAAGATTTAGCAAATTTAGTCAGTACAGTGCTAGCTTTCATCCACAAGTTTCAATATTCTGAGTTGCATATGGCAGTCTGGCTTTCTCTGACTGCTTCACGATTCCCTTGCAGGTGGGACAATGGGGGGATTGGAGAAAGGTGGTGAAAAGTTATAAACTCCCAGTTTAAAATAAATAGGTAATGGGGAGTAACAGACAACATGATGGCTGTTGTTAATACCACCATATGGTATATAGGAATTCTGTAGGACAGCAGCTCCTAAAAGTTCTCATCACAAAGAGAAATTTTTTTTCTTTTCTTTTTATTGTATCTAAATGAGATGACGAATGTTAACTAAAGCTATTGTGGTAATCGTTTCACAATATATGTAACTCAAACCATCATGCCGTATATCTTAAACTTATACAGTGATGTATGTCAATTATTTCCAGTAAAAACTGCAGGAAAAAAATCTTTAAAAAACAAACAAGGAGTTCCCGCCGTGGCGCAGTGGTTAACGAATCCAACTAGGAACCATGAGGTTGCGGGTTCGATCCCTGCGCTTGCTCAGTGGGTTAACGATCCGGCGTTGCCGTGAGCTGTGGTGTAGGTTGCAGACGCGGCTCGGATCCCGTGTTGCTGTGGCTGTGGTGTAGGCCAGTGGCTACAGCTCCGATTGGACCCCGAGCCTGGGAACCTCCATATGCCGCGGGAGCGGCCCAAGAAATAGCAACAACAACAACAAGACAAAAGACAAAAAAAAAAAAAAAAGACACGCTTTTAGTAAAATCAGAAGGCAAAGCAGCAACTGCTCTCGTCAAGTGCCTAGAATTGCATGATTTTTTGACAGCACTGAGAGCAGAGAACAAAGTCACCATGGATCGGGGGCTGGCATCATGCAAACACCCCCACACAGGTGGATGGAATTTAGGCAGAGCCTCTCCTTATGTCTGCCTGGTGGCTTTGACTGTGACGGCTTCCAGATCCCTGCAGTGAAGTCCTTGGTAAAGAGAAGACTCTGATAGGAAGGAATGTCCAGAGATAATTAAGAAATTGGACTCAATACCCTGCCTAGGAACTTAAGCAGCATTTAGTCAGCTCCAGGAATTAAAGGCACTGATATCTGTAAGAACAGTTGAGCAGAGAGTGAAATCTAAACCTTTCAATGGACAACAAAAAAGTTTGCCTAGAAAGTTGATGTGTGACAGGTACATTTATCACTAAAGGAAATAAATGCAATTTCTGTCAGATTCACTCACGGAAAAAGTCTAGACTCACAGTCCTGCCTCCTTTTGACAGTTCTGTTAGATGCCACTATTTGTTTGCTGAAAAAACATAAGCCAGGAGTAAGCGGCTTCCCCAGTGTTAGGACCTTGTAAATGACATTGTGTATAATGAACTGGCATCTATTTTTAATGAATGTTACCTTCCTTCTGTTTTCACAAACTTGCAATTTATTTAAGATGTTTGAAGTTGATGGATTCTGGGCATCCTCGTGAGAAGCTAACACTGTCTCTACTTAAGGTTAAAACATGACTTCGTGAGACGTTTAAATCAGCAAGTCACGATCTAATAATGATCACAGCCACTGAACGGAACTGTGGATATTCAGTAATATAGATGCATGAGAAAGACCCCCAAATCGGTAACAGACAATTTAAAGAACTCCCTCCCTCTGAAAATTCCAGTAAGATATTGGAGTTATTGCAAAGTGATTTTTCATTGTTCAGTGGAAAATCTCTGTCTGAATATGAAAACAGTGTGTATGATGCTATCTTAATGTACTCACGTTAGTGAACAAATCAGTCCCGCTGCTCACCACTTACACAACCATACTCACAAATGTCAGTAGAAAGAAGAGGTCCCTTTAATCTGGGGATGATAGTGGACTCAGTGTCCCCCAAAACTACCCTGAAGATTCTGTTCGGCTGTGAAAGCTTTTAAAGAGAAAAAGAGAGTTCCCTCTGGTGCATCAGGTTAAGGATCCAGCATTGTCACTGCAGCAGCTCAGGTTGCTGCTGAGACATGGGTTCAGTCCCTGGTCCAGGAACTTCCACATGCCACGCAGGCAGCCAAAAGATAAATAAGTGAAGAGGAAGAGGGAAGTAATCTCAGTTCATCACTGAGACGGGAGTCAGAGTCATCGCCATCCCCCATTGCATGCAGGCTTGTCTACACCTTAGATTTCTCCTTAGATGCCCTCTTGTTCACACAGTGTGTTCAGGAGATGACTGAAGGGGAACCCAGGGGAGAGATCTGGTCATCTGTTACTTCTTCTTCTTCATTCCTCCTGCTTTGGTCTGTGGAAAGAACTCACGAGTTAGGCAAGGTATTGTGTGATCAAAAGATGTGAAAGGTGAGCTTGGGCCAGAGATGAGTCAAACCTGAGGGTGCCTGGTTTGAAAATTAGCTACAGTATCTTCTTTCTAAAGTGACAGGGAAGGGGGCTTCCTGCTGAGGGCAGTTTCGTGCAGAGAGCTGTTTACAAATCCCCACTTGTCAGAACATCATTTCATTTCTATGGGATAAGGAGAAGGTCTGTCTTCTGGAACTTCATGCCATCTTCTCAGAGTGGAAGACGTTGACATGGATCTGTAGCATCTCTTTGCTGATAGGTTTAATTGTACACCTACATATATGGGCAGAACAAGCTACAATTATTTTGATACCCACAAAGATAGAGATTGAGGCCAGTTCTTGGAGTTGTGCTAACCATAGAGTCAGTTCTGCTCAGGTTGGAGCATCTTATGTCATGGCTGCAGTCTGGTCATCATGCAGTTAGATTTTTCCCCCATGGCAGGTATAGTACCTGTAAAATGACTCGGTAATTTGCATCAGACACCGTCTGTGACTCTAATGTCCTAACCATTAACTGCTCGGTTTTGCACTTGGGGGTGGGGGAGCGCAGCCGGGTTCTGCTCAGTTCCACTCCAACATGGTGGTATTTTGGTGACCAGAACATAGTACTTCTGTTTCAAATTTGTAGCTCAAGATTTTTCATTTTCCATCTGTCTACTGTTTTGTAACAGAATAGCTTTTGGAGTCTCTAAGTTTGGTGAAATGTAATGTACTATCAAATAATATTCACACAACTTTACTACATTAAATACGCTTTGAGCATAATGAAAAACAAGACACACTGAACTAATTCATGTTGTCTCTTGTGCCAAAAACAGTTTGCAATTACAGAAGCAATTTACTTTAAACATGATCCAATATGCCCCCACCATCATGAGAGGAAATCCTTTTGTAGGAGCTACGGGGTGCTTGAGTAGTTGGTATCAAGAGAGACCTTGAACCTCATTTTTTAATTGGTTTGGCTGGGTAGTCAGTTTGTGAAATGTCTATTATGTGCAAACCAAAGCCTAAGCGCTCATAGAGATAGAAGTAAGAATAAGCCCTCCCAACTCCTAAAAACTTGTTAGGAAAAGAAAAAGACTATGGAGGAAGTCCATAAGTCCAAGGGTTTAGAAATGTGTGATGGTTTCAAAAGCACCTTCTCAGCACCAGAAAAGACAGCTGGGACATTCAGAAAGAGATTTGTGGGTTTAATAGAAAACTTAAGAAACAGAAGATGCAAACGAGTAAAATTATGTAGCTAGGATAACTTTCAAGTCATTCCGTAATTGTCCTTTTAGATGTCTGAAGGTTAGTCTGCCCCCAAGTATGGTCTCCATAAATTTTAACCAGAGAAAATCCATCCTTTAGGTCTTAGCAGATGGGGGTATTGGTTGGTTGGGGAGCAACTGACTATATGTTTAAGAAAGATTTTGCATTTATAAGATACCATTATTGGGCATAAGAGCTTAAAAAAACCCCATCATGTACTTATTCTAATTTATGCAAAATAATCAATGGTCAGTCATATCTAAGAAATAAACTCTTTAACATTTGAGATACCAGTTTCCAGTCATTTGAGTGACTTGTGAATATACATTTAACTCCTTCAGCTTGAGCCAGACCATGATATTTGTATTCCTGGGAACAACTTGTACTCCTCTTATGGCAAGAAAATATGTGACTTGTTATTAACTGTCTTAGCTTCAGATCACTGGGGGCAGGAGTAGGATTTCAATATGCCTGGGAGGGGGGAATCCTCCTTGCTCCTGAGTACAGTGGTTATAGGGACCCAGTTCCACACCTGAGCACCACAGAAAGTAGATGTTTCTGACTCACCTTCTGAAACATACCCACTCCCATCTCCCTTCAGGCAGATCTGACAGTCATGCCCTTTCTGTGTCATATTGTGTTTACTGTCCTGCTTTCCTCCTTCTAAAGGCTTAGTAACAAGAATTCTTTGTCCATTGTCAACTTTAACTCCCTTACTTATGCACATTCCAATTGTATCTTTTTTAATATGATAATATTTTAACTATGATAAAATATGCCAAACCTGATAGCTAAAGATTTTAGAGGTGCTTTATTTTTTTGCCTATACTTTAAAAATAGACTTTTAGGAGTTCCTGTGATGGCTCAGCAGATTAAGAACCCAACTAGTATCCATGAGGATGCAGGTTTGATTCCTGACCCCACTCAGTGGGTTAAGCATTGCCGTGAGCTGTGGTGTAGGTCCCAGACACAGCTCGGATCCCACATTTCTGTGCTGTGGCTGTGGCATAGGCTGGCCACTGCAGCTCCTATTCAACCCCTAGCCTGGGAACTTCCATATAGGTGTAGCCCTAAAAAGCAAAAAAAAAAAAAAAAAAAAAAAACTTTTCCATCACCACAGAGTGATAGCATATTTGAAGTGGTGATGCTTCAGGCTTTTAAAATTATAAATAAAAAGGAAATCCATCTTTTTTAGAGATCTTCTTTTGATGAGTTGAAATGAATCAGATAAGTGAAATCAGAGGTGGGTTTCAAACTATAGCAAATCAAAGGCACTTATAAAATATCTTTACTGAACCCAGACATCACATATGAGTGACAGTATTTTCTCTATAGGTTATATACTGAATAGAAGATGGGAGTGAATATTATTTTCACACTTATATATTCACACACACACACAGCATTACTCTTAGTAGGCATTCAGAAAGTATTTTGAATGAATGAGTGGCTCCTGTGAATATGAGCCAAGACGTACTGTTATCACTAGAGGAGAAAAATGTTCACTGCATCCATCTTCCCTGAACACATCTTCCTTCAGTTGTCAGCTCCACACAAAAAAGAGAGCTTTTAAAGCTGTGTTGACTTATTTAGCCACCTGGTTATATACTTAGAGTGTATAATACATATACCACTGCTTAACATAATCTGCTCAGTTTCATCACAGATGTCAACCAGGCTTGCTAAGAAATTAATTTTTCATCATAAAACATGGTTTTCCCTTTTCTCTGGGGCTTGCTTTATTTAAAATCTGGAAGGTCAGAAGAAAGCAATAAAAGAGGAGGTGAGGGTTTTTTTCCTTTGCTTCCTGTCCTTTTACCTTGCTCTCTGCACTCTTTAGTGTTCAAAAATGTTTCTACCAAGAGACCTCCCGAGGCCCAGGCTGCCTGAGAGGCAGATTGATGGCAGCTTTGCTGTCCTGATGCTGATTGACCTTCCAGGATGAAAGAAGTTCCACCAATAAATGTTTATAATTCTAAGCCTATCAAATACTACAGAGTGATTTCTCCGATTATCCTAACCGTATTACTACCTTTTCAGTCCCCGTGTCTGTGTTTAAAAGCTGGTGACTCAGCCCACATGAGGGAAAAATACAATGATGGCAAAGGAAGGAAAGAGAAATGTCTGTATTGATGATAGGACTTAGGGAGGATGTTTGAGAAAGAAGAGTCACCGGAAGAGCTAGGAAGAGCATTTCAGCCTCAGAGCACCTCAGGGGCCACCAGGCATGTACTTTCCTGGGTTACATTTCTCTCTGGGACTTTTAAGCTGAAGAGGCATGTTCAAGATGTCTCAGGTCTACTGCGGCCAGGTATTCGGCAGGTAGCATCATGGCCACCTGAAGATGGGAGTTATCCCAATCCCAGAACCTGCTGAAATGTTGCTTTACCTGGCACCAAAGACTCTGCAGATATGAATAGATATGAATAAGATTAAGGACCTTGAGTTGAGTAGATGGTTCTGGATTATACAAATGAACCCACTGTCATCACAGGGGTCTTTAAAGGCGGAAGAGGGGAGTAGAGGCATGCATCTGATAGGCAAGATGCAAGAATCCAGCATGATACCGTTGCTGGCTCTGAAATGGAGGGGGCCCCAGCCGAGGAACACACGCAGGGTCTGGACACTGGAAAAGGTGAGGAAACAGAGTCTCCTCCAGAGCCTCCCAGAAGGAACGAGCCCTGTCAACACACTGGTGTGGACTTTTTTTTTTTTTTAATTTATGGCCCCATGTGCAGTATATGGAAGTTCCCAGGCTAAGGCCAGGGGTCAAATCAGAGCTCCAGCCTACACTACACCCACAGCAACATCAGATCCAAGCTGCGCCTATGGCATACACCACAGCTCATGGCATCATCAGATCCTCAACCCACTAAGCGAGGCCAGGGATTGAACCCCCATCCTCACAGATACTATGTCAGGCTCTTAACCTGCTGAGCCACATTGGGAACTCCCCACCTTGGACTTTTGACTTCCAAACCTGTCAGGTGATAAATTTGTGTTACTTTAAGTGATGAAGTTTCTGATAATTTGCTCCAGCAGCAATAGGAAACTTAATAGCGTTTTTTCGGGATTTGTTTCCTACCTGTGTTTATGCAAATTCATGAACTTTCCTCTTTGCCCAAATGAAATGCTGTATGAGGAGTGAGCAAGCTTAAGGACTATCTTCCCCATCATTAGGGGTCCCAAACTTTATGGGAAAAGTCCTAAAACTTGTAACTAAGAAGTGATTTAAGGCACTTTGCAACTCCACCATAAAAGGCTATTTGTATGCCAAATTAATAGCATAGTAACAGTAACTGCCAGCGCAAAACTGAAATAGCAGCTTAAGTGCCTCAAACATGCAGATCGTTGTCCTGGCTGATCTGACAGGGCATCGTGGGCCTGAAAGATTATTTTTGCAACTCAATTTATTTACATTTCTGCCTTGAGCTTTTAAAAGACAGGATTTCATTATTTATAGAAGGCGTAATGGGGGCGCGCTCCAGGGTTAGGGGACATAAACCTGGATAGAAAGTGAGTGTGTCCGCAGAATAAATGACCTCCTTAGAAACGGGCTGTTGTCATGTCTGAGAGGGATGATCTGTTTCTGGGGACAGAGGAATTTCAGATTCCTTCCAGAAAACTGCAGATTGACTGCTTACATTTGAGAAACATTCTTCAGCTTTGGGTTGGCCCTGGCAATGAAATGGGGCGTCAAAGCACAAGAAAATTTTGATTTTAAGCCAAGAATGGAGGAGAGGAGCTCTCTGCTTCATCATGAGATCCTCACGTCATTGGCCTCCCCAGGTTCTACTCTGATTCCTCTGACTTAGTGTTATCAGGTGCTCGCAGCTGGGGTTTAACAAGGACACTCCCTTTGTTCAGTATTAGTTTTATCAATACCAAATGCTGGTGTGTTAGGATGGATGTGGTCTTCTTGAGGGTGACCTAAAAGGAAAATCAAGGCCAAAGGCAAGAATGAGAAAGACGTACCAGTGAAAGGAGATTGTTTCTTCTTGGCATCTGTCTCCATCTGGCTTCCCATGATTGTGGCACCTGGTCTGCCAGGGGATGGAAGCACTAGACCTGGATGATTGACCCCCATGAATTACACCCCATCACCCCGCAAAGAGTTCTGCCCAGGGTGTTATGATGCCCCGAACTCTCCTTGCCACTCTCTTGCCTGTACCCCACCCCCCCCGTACATTGTACACAACCATAAACCCTCAAAGGAGGGCTCTCCAGACCTAGAACTTATTTGGATACGGTTAGAAACAGAAAAGGAATATTTTGCCACGTGCTGGGTCTTTTTTTAGAGTTACTAGGAAGGCAGGTATCCAAAGTTAGGAAGCCTTCAGTCCTTACATGTTTTCCACTCTCTTTCCTACACTGGTTACCTGTTTCGTACATCTTCTTCTTCTTCCTAAGAGTAGATTCATTGACCAGCTGCCGGAGTGACAGAACAATCCTGGACCTCACAGAGCTGCCTTCTCACCCTGTATTTATGCCCCCTCCCCCACCCTCCTCCCTCCCCCCAAGCAAGAGGTTCCACAGGAGAGACTGGGGCTTCCTTAGCAACCTCCCCGCCTCCACAAGACCTAAACCTCAGTCCTGTTTAGGAGAAGAGCTGAACATGGACAGAGGCAAAGCAGGACCCAGAATGAATGATGAAAGATGATGGGGTCGCAGGGAAGGGAGAGGGAGCGGGATGGACTGGGAGTTTGTAGATGCAAACTGCTACATTTAGGATGGATAAGCAATGAGGTCCTGCTGTACAGCACGGGGGACTATTGTCCAATAGACCATGATGGAAGATGCTATGAGGAAAAGAATGTATATATGTGTACGACTGGGTCACTTTGTTGTACAGCAGGAATTGGCACGATATTGTAAATCAACAATAACTTTTCAAAAGAAAAAATAAATAAATAAAAGGAAAAGAAAGAGGATGGTGTCAAGGCTGAAAACTTCCAAAGTAAGGGATGTAGCATTGGCATTCATTACTTTTGCTTGTCAGAATTATCCCAGAAGATGTAAAATAAAACCAGCGAAAAGGAAGTGGTTTTTTTTTTTAAGCATGATTTTTTTTTTTGTCTTTTTGTTTTGTTTTAAGGCCACACCCAAGGCATATAGAGGTTCCCAGGCTAGGGGTCGGATCGGAGCTGTAGCTGCAGGCCTACACCACAGCCACAGCAATGCCAAATCCAAGCTGCATCTGCGACCTACACCACAGCTCATGGCAACACTGGATCCTTAACCCACTGAGCAAGGCCAGGGATTGAACCTGCATCCTTATGGATGCTAGTCTGGTTCGCTTCCTCTGAGTCACAACAGAACTCCCAAGAAAAGGACGTTTTAAGCAGACATTCACATAATCGGCCTCATGGATGTGTAGGCTGATCAGGCATACTATTGTGGCAGGCAGGCCTGTGAGTAGAGAAAAATCAGCATTTTTAAAGCAAGAATTGGATCATATGTTTTAGAAAAAAAGACAAAAAAAAGTCACCCAGAGAAAAGACAGGTTTTGTTCATTATATACCCAACATGCTACCAAATTCAATTTAATTTTATTAAACATGACATTCAGCCTGTTTTCTGTATCATTTTATTTAATAAAAATATACCTGACTTGTGGTTTTATCAACATACAACTAACCAGGGCCTCCAGTCCTTTAATGAGATAGAGCATGAATTCAAATCTCCAAGGCTTGGCTGTAACCCAGAAGATAGAAAAATCTCACTCAGTACTGGAGTTTTTAGAAATCCACACCTGATCACACAGCTATCAAAGAAGAAGAAAGATCAAAACCACTAAAGGGATGTGTAAAGGGTGAGGACAGAAAGCCTGTGTGTTTTCAGTCCAGCAAATGATGAATGTCTAACAGAGAGGCATGAACTAAAAGAGCTTTGACAAATGACTTTTCCTCAAAATCAATGAGGAGACAACCAGGGCAAGATTTATCAAAAGCATAAGAAATGTGACAAGTGGTTTGGCTTTTCTGTTTTTACAAATGAAGAGCTGATTGATTCATATATTTAAATTCAAATTTTAAAGAATAGTATCAGTCTCATGCTGCTTTTCCAATATTCAATGGCCTGATTTTAATGATGTGTTAGCATGCATAGTTTATAGAATCATGAAGCCAAGGAGGAAACGTGAAATTTATCTAACAAAGCATCATTTTCTTACTATTTACTTTCGAACTTAAAGAGAAGTTTAGGTCCCTTTTAAAGAGCAAGTTTGTCTTATTTCAGGTAACTTTCTCTACCCTGCTTACTTCAAGTAAAATAATGCTTGTCTAGAAAGTGCCTAGTTAAATTTAAGCGGAATCAAATAAAGGCACCTATAAGTTTAAATTGCTTTAAAGATAATGAGCTCTTTTTTTCCCCTATCTCTGCCCCTTTCCTTATAATACAGAATTTATAAGATCTTTCGACCAATCTCTAATGCTAAACAAGCTCTCATGGGTCTCACATTTCCAGAGACCCAGATTTTCATTTGCATTTACAGAGATACACTTAAAGCTGGCTTCACATTCACAGAGACAGGGCCGGGTCCGGGTCGCGGGAGGAGATACTGCTCGGATGGTGCCAATTTCCATGGCCTAGAAGATACAGCCCAGTAAATGGGAGGGCAGAGGAGAATGACATTTTTAACAGCTTTGCTCTCTTGGTGCTTTGTCTGAAAGAATCACTGATGCACTTGACATTTGTTGCCATTTTGCTTTTTCATTTTGAAGGAACGTCCATGGGTTGAGGGGAGGAAAAGGGATGACCTCGGAAATGTCAGGGTTATTCTGGACGGCAGACCATAAGTTTGGATATAGGTGGACGAGAGCGTTGCATCCATCTGTTTAAATGCTGGCTCTGGGGCAGAAATCCGAAACATTAAGAGACTTTGTCAGTTTTGCAAGGAGCAGAATATGTGATGGGAAAGGCGTGGCTTCTTTTGCCGTCTGGGCAGGTGTGTGGTAAAGCAGGTGCCAGAAGGAACAAGGGGGAATGCTGGGTGGACCCAAATGGGGTCTCACTTCTGCCCCTTCTTACTGGTGACCTCAGGCAGGGTACACAGTCCCTCTGGGCTTATACTCTTCCGATCTGTAAAATGAAATTGTGCCGCCCACCTCCTGGGCATGTTGGGAAGGGTCATAAGATCGTGTACACTAAGTGCCAGGCTCCAGAATTGCCAAACTGCCTTTTCCTCCTTTGCTTCTGACTTCATTCCCATAGAGCCGATAACTTAAACTAACAGCTGATGAGAACTTGGTCTAAGGCCCCTGGTAAGGACCTGGCCCAGCCCCGCAGGGCTGAGAGACCCTGTGATGGGCTTGCTCCTGCTCCTTCCTGCTGAACAAGTTCTGGCTGAGCCCCTGGAGGTGTTGGAACAGGCACTGGGCTAGTCCTTGGTGCTTGCCCACCGCTGCCATCCCTGACTTGAGGTCTGTGGTCTGCAGTGCAACACTGTCAGATGAATTTCTCTGATGCACGGTGGTCTCAGCCCAGCTGCTTGACCCAGAGTTGCTGGTGTTGACCAGGAGCAGCTGTCCCAGGTGACGTGTGCTCTTGCACACGGCTCACACCAACATTTAGACAGCCTTCAAGCCATACACCCGAGACAAGAACCTAGCTACTTCCACCCAGCTGTCTTTTCTTCCACAGAGATGCTAGAGCTTTCCTGGAGCTGGGTCACCAGCCTGGCTGCATTTGAGGATGGGCAGTAGGTGTTATGCCAAATGCCTACTCAAAGCCTAATGTAGGAGGGCAGATAGGGCTCATCTTGCATGATAGCTCATCTGTTGGGAGTGACTTCCTAGACAGCCATGTGTATGAGAATTCTGAGGCCTCTTCTGGGTTCAGTGTAAACATAAAGTGGGGACTGGGGAGGGTTGCTGGGGCCCAGTGACAGAGCTAGAACCTCATTCACTGGGGATGTTCAAAGCACTGCTTTAGTTCAACCTGGATATAGACCGTTATGTGATAGATGGCCGTAGCCACATCCACTGGCAGTGGGTAATGATTGTGTAGTTCCTTCATCTGGGTGACATCATCATGAACCCTGTATCCAAAGACGATCTCAGAATCTGGTCAGTGCTACCAGAGGTTCCAGATCCTCCCATAATTTTATTTTATTTTATTCATTTATTTATTTGTTTGTTTTGCTTTTTTAGGGCCACACCCAAGGCATATGGAAATTCCCAGGCTAGGAGTCGAATTGGAGCTGCAGCTCCAACCTCCTGCCAGCTTACACCACAGCCACAGTAACGCCGATCTGAGCCACATCTGCGACCTACACCACAGCTCACAGCAATGCTGGATCCCTCATCCAGTGAGCAAGGCCAGGGATCAAACCCACATCCTCCTGGATACCAGTTGTGTTTGTTTCCACTGTTCCACAGCAGGAGCTCACACCCATATTTTAAATATCACCAAGGACATACATTCCTGGATACGACCTGGTCCTGCACAACCTTTTAACTCCAAGGATGCAGGGGCTTATGCAGCAGCACTTGAACTCATTGAAAGCCAAGGCTAGCTTCTGGTGCTTCCCCATCACTTCCGTAGCCTCCCTCTGCAAGCACGCCTCCTGGAGTACAAAGGAAAACAAGATGTGGGGCTCCTGCTGTGGCTCAGCGGGTTAAGAAACCAACTAATATCCATAGATGCGGGTTCGATCCCTGGCCTCGCTCAGTGGGTTTAGGATCTGGCATGGCCATAAGCTGTGGTATGGATACCACAGCTTGGATCTGATGTCACTGTGGCTGTGGCGTAAGCCCAGCTGCAGCTCTGGTTCAACCCCTAGCCTTAGAACCTCCATATGCCACAAGTGTGGCCCTGAAAAGCAAAATTAATTCATTTTAAAATTTATTAATTAAAAAAATTAATTAATTAAAATAAAAGAATTAGGCCCCACAAATACCAGTTTAACGTTAAGTCAGTGTTAACCCAGTCAAGCGGCCTGTGACCACAGGGAAGGCGCTGAGGCCAAAGGGACAACTGGACCTGTGGTCTCTGTCTCAGTGTCAGCTCTGTGGAGTTTGACTGTATCACGTGGGAGAATGAGCTATTTCCCATCAAACCCTCACCATCCATTCACACAACGCTGGTGGCACTTTCTGGTGGGAGCCAAGCTACCCATTAGCCCATTCCCGCACACCAGCATAAACTCAGCGACATACACAAGTTGGCCAGGAGCTGACTGGTATCCTGACCCTCTCCGTCCTCTCACTGCCAGATCCAGTACCTTCCTAAATCACAGAGTCAGAAAAACCAGTTTAAACCTCTTACAGTTTAATTTCTGAAGGTTCTCAGCTGCCAGATTGCCTGCCATGCATACAGAATCTGTCCATCTCGCAGCCCCAGCCAGACTGCCTATCATTTACCGTAGAGCAGCGAAGAGCAGAGAAGCTGCCGTGGCCCAGGAGAGCACTCGTCATTGGTGAGGCCCCCACACCTCCATCACCTCCACCCTGTGTCCACACTGCTCTTCAGGCACGTTGGTGTCTGTCCAGTTCTTGACGATAATGTTAGGAAAACATCCTCATTCTGTGACTCCTGAGAAATCTTTTTTCATGCCATCAAGAATGATGGACTGGAGTTCCCACTGTGGCTCAGCGGTAATGAACTCGACTAGTATCCGTAAGGAGGTGGGTTCAATCTCTGGCTTCGCTCAGTGGGTTAAGCATCTGGCATTGCTATGGCTGTGGCTGTGGTGTAGGCCAGCAGCTGCAGCTCCAGATTAGACCCCTAGCCTGGGAACTTCCATATGCCACGGGTGTGACCCTAAAAAGCAAAAAAAAAAAAAAGAATTTTGGACTGAAAGGACTCTGCTGCCAAAATCCCAGAATGCAGTCACAAATACCTTTTCCAAACTCTTTGTAATCCATCTCAATAATATCAGTGAATAAACCGGATGTCACATCAATTCTGCTCTGAAGGGATAGCTTTGTCCCTAAAAAACTGTACCATAAAAAACTCAGGACTGGAATTCCTGCTGCGGTGAAATGGGATCAGCGACATCACTGGAGCTCTGGAAAATAGGTTCGATCCCTGGCCAGGCACAGTGCGTAAATGGTCCGACACTGCTGAAGTTGTGGCGTGGGTCACAACTACCTCTCAGATCTGATCCCTGGCCTGGGAAGTCCTTATGCCACGGGGTGGCCAAAAACAAAACAAAACAAAACAAAACAGGACTTATGGGGGAAATGGGATCAGGAGAACAACACTCATCAGTGACATATGAAAAAATATGAAACCTTTAAAATGAGAGCACAGTTTTGCGCACATTAAATGGTTAAGAAATAGCTCAGTATTACAACAGATGTGATATCTTTACCATGAAAGAAAAAGATCCACAGTTTGCTTGTGAAAGAGGATGACAGACGGGTTGTAGCTTATGAGTTATTGTAAAGAGGTGGAAGGAAACATCCAAAATTTGATGGAACACTAACTCCAGAAGAGGATGAGGGTGGCTCATACCACATGTGCTGACCCAAGGTAGCTGGGAGATATTTGAGGTGTGTTCGTATGTACGTTTTGTGTTTTCCTACACAACTTAGTTCAGTTGGGTGCAGTTTTCTGTTTGCTTTATTTTTCTCATGGACAAAATCGTGCATAAACAAAAGCAAAACTTGCATTGCATTTAAATTGTTCCCAAATACATCAATCACACAATTTCCAAGCAAGCATTATAGCAGACCAGACTGTCCTTAGAGCTGCACCTCCAATTTACACCATCCATCAGAGAAAACCATGGCACCCTCTCCAAGAGTACCCATCCTCCACCCCCAAGCATCCCTTACAGTATTTATCACCAGTTTCCTCCTTGTTGCTTTAAGCAACTACTACCCTCTGCCAACAGAACATTCTAAGGCCAGGAAGTGAACAGATCTGGGGTGATGCTAATTAACTAACAGTAAATGCCACCAAATTCCCTGAGATAGGAAACCAGCTTTGGCTGCCCATGTCACACCTACATTGGACTGGCTGGTTACAAAGATTGTAGGAAACCAACTTCATCCCACCTTGGGAGGCTTTCCAGAATCATCTGTCCCAGGAATACAAAGTCCAGCTCCCAGGGAACCTTATGGTTCCCTTCGGGTTTCCCACTTTTCCTTTTATGGCCCCAAACTGCATGTAGAGCTTCCCTCTCAACATTCTAACCGCACGAACAACACAAAGAAAGTGGGTTATTAGGGGGCAGAGCACAGATTGCGATGCTATCCAGTGTGATACCCACCCCCAAGCATGGGAAACTCAAATGTGCTAAGGCAGGACCCAGATGGAGACAAAGACACAGAAGCCTCCTGGAGTTCCCTGGAGGCCTAGCAGTTAGGGATCTGGTGTTGTCACAGCTGTGGCCTGGGTTCGATCCCAGACCCAAGAACTTCTGCATATTGCAGGTGTGACCAAAAAAAAGAGAGAGAGAGAGACAGAAGCCTCCTGAGAAGATGAGCGTTCCTGCCCTGGTCGTGAGGAACTCCTCAGCCCTGATGGACTTGAGGTTAGGCTGGGTTAGGTTCATCTTTGGGCTGCCTTCACAAAGAAGGAACCTGGGTCAAATCTCATTCTGAGCTCCTCCCTCTCTCCAAGCCATCTGAGAAGAAGCTGGGGTATTAGTTTGGGTGCAGGGAGGGCGGGAAGGTCAAGACGCAAGTCCTGGGCTCCAGCCCTCTTGACCTCTTGCATTTTGACCCTCGCTCCTTATCTGCACCCAAGCTAATACCCAAGCATCTTTCTCCTGCTGCCCCTGACTGGGTAGGGTGTCCCCTTCTTCTTAGCCTTGCTGGAGGCCATGGTGAACCCACCCCAGCTCCCCACCCCAGCTCACAGACTCTGCCAGAGCTCCATTTTCACAGTGATCTGCTGGGATTCCCGCTCCCCAAGCCTCACCAGGGGTTCAAATCTCTTGGCCTTCTGCTCCACCTTGGAGCATGTGCCTTGGGGATCCAATGGTGCACTCACAGAAGGGGACATTTCTCTTGGCAATGGTCCCACCAGGAGTTCGGGGGGTCTGACAGATGAGCATGAGAGCTACCGGGTGCAAGTTTTCAGTTTGCATCATCTGAAAATCTTGTGAGAACTCATTGTATTACTTGCAAGGAGTCAACGTAGTGACATAAAAGAAATGGCATCCTTGTTCTTTCCAAGTAGCATAACTTTTAATGCTCTTCTGTAATTTCTGATTAGACTAAGCTATATTTGTTACTAAGAAATTATTTTGCTTTTTTATTATTAATTTGGCATTTAATCAATATTTGATATTGTGAATGATTTTAGGATTAAACCATAAAGAGGTTTGAGTCAGAAGCCTGAACTTCATATCCTAAAATAAATTTAAATGCAAGAAAGAATAAAGGTAGATTCACCTCCAAGTGACATGAAGGTGCTGACATGGAACCTTCTTTTATTTGTTCTCTGATGTCACTTGTGAAACAGATGAACTCTCTATATGGTGCATTTAGGGCGCCAATTGTTTTCAATTGTTTCCATAAAGTTGCGCTTGTCCTAACTATATTTCTACAGTTAGCATATTGTATTTACTACATTCTGTTTGATCTGCAGTTCAGTTTGGCTATTGATATTGATTGCCAAAAAGTGAATATACTATCAGGAATCCAACTATAAAAACAATATTAAAAAACTAGACAGCTGCCCCGTTGTATTGTAAGACAGTGAAAAAAAAATGATTTGGCCTCCCATTTATATGACAGATCCAATGCATCATAGAAAATGTAGTCAAAGGGGAAAGAAAGCTTTCCATATAGCTGACAGGTACAAAGCAGTCCAGTTCTAGAAAGAAGGTAATGAGTAATTTGGGGAAAAAAGGAAAGGAAAGAAAATATGCTATGGAACCACTGAATGAGATCCTAATGAAGTCATGGAGGAAATCATGATTATTTGTAGTTATGAGATTAAAGAAAACTGGTTTATTGAAAAGAGGATCAGATAGTAAAACCTGAAAGACAATGTTCAACTGAAAAATAATTTAGGGAGTTCCCACTGTGGCTCAGCAAGTTAAGAATCTGACAAGTATCCATGAGGATGTAGGTTCAATCCCTAGCCTCTCTCAGTGGGTTAAGGATCTGGCATTGCCCCAAGCTGTGGCAGCCTAATGTGGCTCGGATCCCACGTTGCTATGGCTGTGGTGTAGGCTGGCAGCTGCAGCTGTGATTCAACCCCTAGCCTGAGAACTTCCATATGCCACAGGTGCAGCCCTAAAAAGAAAAAATAATAATGATAATTTAAAACATTTTCAGGGGAAAAAGAAGGGAAATATTCAGCATTTATTATGATATCTCAGTTTCCCTTTCTTCATGCAAATGGGTGCTGAAAATCATGGGAGAATCTTAGTTCTTAATAAAATGCTCTAGAGTTTTTGAAGGTCACTGGAAATCATTTTGGAATTGAAGAATAATGAGTGATATGTATATGGTTTTGGGACAAGATGGGACACAAGTCTATGACCTGAAGAAACAAAAAGGAGAAAGACACAAGAAGTAACACGGAGACTGAAAGGAATCAGAATATTCCACAGAGGTAGTTACTGTCGTGTGTCTCAGCAAGTTAAGAACCCGACATAGTGTCATGAGGATTTGGCTTCAATCCCTGGCCTTGCTCAGTGGGTTAAGCATCTGGAGTTGCCACAAGATGCAGCATAGGTCACAGGTGTAGCTCAGATCCCGCATTGCTATGGCTGTGGTGTAGGCCGGCAGCTGCAGCTCCAATTTGACCCCTGGCCCAAAACCTTCCATATCTGCAGGTGTGGCCCCAAAAAGAAAAAAAAAAAAAAGAATATTCCATGGAGAAGTTAAATAACACGAGTGAGGTTTGGGGGTCTCAGATCAATGGGAAACGTGGCCTAAGTTATTCTTTCTATTAACTCTAAAAAGAGCTTAAAAGTGGTTTGCTTTTCCATCAGACAATACGGGAGTGAAAAAGTCCATGTTTAAGCGTGTACATTGTGCATGTGTGTATGTGTGTGCATACATGAGTTTTGTGTAGCTGTGTATATACCCACTTGTGCGCAGATACGTGTATACCACAGAATCCGGACACTTCAGTCCTCATACCAGCATCTCTAAAGTTAAGGCAGAGGTACATCAAAGAAATTGCAGGATCTCTCTTTATTGTTATTCAAGAAGGAGGCAGAATAGACCAGTGGTTGAAAGCATGATCTTTAGTCATACGTATCTGGGCTCACCTTCTGGTATGCCACTTCTGCCCCGTGCCACATGGGGCGGTTTAATTAGTCTTCCCATGGTTCAGTTTCTTAGTCACAAAATGGGAAGAGAACGGTCATAATTTCTTCACAAGATTATATGAAGGATCGAATGAGATCATGTATAAAGCCCGCAACATCATGCCTAACACAAAGTTATCATCAATACATGATAATCACTATAATCTTTATTTTTAACCCCAAAACACACGAAGTACTAAACCAAAATAGGACACACCAGAAAGTTCAGCAAGAAATTAAGAAATAGAGGAGATAATGGAGAACTGACTGGCCAGTGGCTCTTATTCAAATGGGAACCTGCAGCCTCTGCTAATAAATACATCCCTGACTGCTATATTCTGAGTAGCTGTGACCCACAGTCAGCTTGGGAAGGAAAGTCTTAGAGGCCAGGAATGGTAAATAGCCATAATATAGTTCATAAAGTACACTACCCAGTAGTGAGAAATATTAGTTGACAATGACTAATTCAACAGCTTGGTGTTGATTTAGGTATCTATAGCAGCATATTAATACTTTTTGGGGGGTGGGGACACACCTTCGGTATGTCGACATTCCCAGGGCAGGAATGGAACCCACGCCTTAGCAGCAACCCAAGCCTCTGCAGTGACAACACCAGATCATTAACCTCCAAGAGAACCCTTATCACATAGTTTTTTAATAACCATTCTTCACTAGTAGTCCAAAAGCATGGAAGAAAAAGCTTCTCCTGGAGCCAAAATGAAATAGATCCCTTGCTTGTATATGTATGAGTATATTTACACTGAAAATCTACACATAAATTCAGAAACACAGGCACAGAGAAATGTAGTACATCCAGCTGTGAAAGACTAAAATGGCTTTAAGACATATCAGCAAATCAGCAACTAAATCATTAAACTGACAGGAAACCTTGTGCGCTATTGTCGTGTCATCCTGAAAAGAATATACTGGATCTGACTAGCATGCATTAAAAGACCAGGGTGTCTGGAGATTGAAAAACATCTTTAAAGGAAAAAAGAAGAGAAATGTGACTATTAGAAAAGAAAGCAGATGTTCTCACCAGAAGAAGAAAAAAAGCCAAATTGCGAACACTTGAGCTTTAGCAACAGTTTTAAATAATCCTCTATGGTGCAGCATAAGAACTTTAAAATTTAATGAAAGCAAAAATCATTTTATCATACTGATGATAGAGTATTTTTTTTTCTTTTCATGTTTCCTTTTCATTCACTCTTGGTTCGTTTTCATCCCCGCCTCCCCCCACCCAGCCATGATCTGGTATTTGCTTCCATCCCAACAAGCTAGCTCTTTCCCAACAAAGGGAAATGGACCAAGGAGGCATTTATCTCAATAATTCAGGCAGAAACAGTTTCTACTGAAGCAACAAGATGTTTCAGACAAAAGAGAATTTTTGCTTGGATTTGAATTCAGACGTGAAATAATATACTGATGACACCACAGTGCTGTGATTTTGTTCCAGCCTGTGCCAGGAGTCCTTCCTTCCTGGGTCTTGGGATCCTTTTGTGATTACGGCAGTGTTGTCGTTTACATAGAGGCTTCCTTTTGAACATCATTACTCAAGTCTCATGTGCTGAAACAGTTAGAAAACAGCATGCATTCAACATTCATAAGCCCTGGGAGGCTCAGGGTCTAGATTCCTGAGTGAGCGTTGATATAGGAGAGCTGTATGGGGTGTGTCGGGTGTCCCCTTAGGACAACAGCACGGGTACCATGTCCATCACCTGCCCATAGACTTCAAGTAACAGACCTACAGCCAGACAGCTGGTCTCCTGAATTCGTATCCAAACCTTTCCCACGGCTACCCCACAGGGGAGGCAGGGGAAAAGAGTGAAGATATTGAAGCAAAAAGTAAAAAGATTTGAAAGATCTGGTCTTTTCTCCGTGCCTCTGTAGCTTTCTGACAACACACGATTGATGGGAATGGAGCAAATGACAGAAATGGGTGAGGACGAGAGGAGTAGAACCTGACCTTGGAAACGCTAGAACGAGAGGGAGGTGTGCCCTGGTCTGCGTGTCCTTGGAAGTGGCCTCAGCTAAGAATGGTGGAAAAGATATGTCTGTTCTAAAGAGAAGACAGGTTGAACTTTTTACGAAAACATTGTTAAGAAGGGAAAATAAAATTATTGGTGTTTTGATGGTGTTTTCCCAAGGAGAAAGTGAGTTTAGAAGGAAGATGGACGCAATCTACCCTGAGGAATAAACCAAGTAGAATCCATCTAGGGCACTGACATCAAGCAGAATTCTTTGACTTTCAAAGGGATAAAAGGAAGAAGAGACACTTGTTTTAAGACAACGGGGTAAGAAAACGATGCAGAATTTAAGTAAACTTTTAAAAAGAAATAGGTATGGGAGTTTCCCCTTGTGGCACAGAGGAAACGAATCTAGTATCTATGAGAATGCGGGTTTGATCCCTGGCCTCGCACAGTGGGTTAAGGAGCCCGCGTTGCCGTGAGCTGTGGTGTAGGTCACAGAGGCAGCCCGGATCCTGAGTTGCTGTGGCTGTGGTGTAGGCTGGTGGCTACTACAGCTCTGATTCGACCCCTAGCCTGGGAACCTCCATATGCCTCGAGTGTGGCCCTAAAGAGCAAAAAAGAAGAAGAAGAAGAAAGAAAGAAAGAGAATGAAAATCAAAACTGAAGCCATCTGCTATGACTGTTTAGCATTAGAAAAGTGGTTTCGGGAAAAGGCTGATTTTTAGATTTGTCTTCTTTACCACAACAAAATTCATGCCTGGAAAACTAGCGTCAAAGACCGGCTTTTGTTTTGGAATGACGAGCGCTTGCTTTGGCTCGATTCTGGGCGCTAAAGGCAGCCAGCCGAAGACTCACTTGGCCCTAATGGCAGAATATTGACTTTTTTCCTTTCAAGCGGTGGCCAAGTAGAGCTCAGCAAATAATTGTAATGAGGTGAAGACGGTGGTAATATCCACCCGCTTTCACAGAGAAGGGAAAGCTCCAGGCAGGGGCAGGTAGCTGTCAGGGCCCGGGCTGTCCTTCCCAGGGCCGGGCCCTGGGGACCTGGGACCTCGTGGCAGGGGAAAGCTGGGCTTTGGGAAGGAGCAGTGTGGGAACAGCCGGATGTGATAGAAAGCACAGGGTGGGATGGCTCCCTGGAACCCTCACGTCTTCCAGGAAATGACCATTTTCACCAGTTCTTTTGTGGAAAATGATGAAGCAGCAATCTGTTTCCCATCTAGGATATCTTGGCTGTGCTTTCTCCAGAAAGCAAATTAGAAGAGAGAGTAAAAATATCTAATTGTCAGAACATATAAATAGAACTCGTTCTGGAAGGAGTTCCCTGGTGGTCCAGTGGTTAGGACTTGGCACTTTCACTTCTGGGGCTGGGGTTCAATTCCTAGTCTGGAAAAGGAGACCCCACTTCAAGCTGCTGCACCCTGTGTACCCCTCCCCCCCAAAATTAGAACCCCTCAGGGATTCGAAATAGAGCAAAGTTTGTTCCAGCAAACACAGAACAGAAAGCACTGAGGGTAAGGGATAGGGCAGGGAATTTGCTGAGGTCTCAGGGGGACTGAGGGCTAGCCTGGATTCTGAGCCAAATATCCTGAACCTCTGAGAGCCCAGGAGCCCCCAGTGGGTTCATATCTGAGGTACATGAAGTTCCTGCACAACAGATGGCGCCTCCTCCCAGCAGCACAGCGGAAAATGCAAAGCCGGGAACATCCAAATGGACACTCAAGTTCAAGTCCCCTCCTTTGCAAGCCTTAGGAAGTGGAGCTGACAGCTGGTTTGGAGCATTAGGGTATTGTTGTGTGCCTTTGTCCTTTGAATGAGAAAGAAAGGGGTAACCCTGTCAAATGCACTGTGGGCACAAGGTGTATCCTCCAAGGGGAGGGAGGAAACGCTGCAGGTCCATAGGCGCTTCCCATGTAGACAGAGGGCCTAGCTGCCCGTGTGTGAGTGGCCCATGAGACAAGGAGCCAAGCTGAACGCAGCAGGCAAGGCTTTATCTACCTGCTGTGATCGTGTGAGCAGGAGGCCAGAAAGAATGGGCTGGCTGCCCCCGCCCCCGCCGCCCCCACGGTCCACCTACCCCCCCCGGGGGGGGTGGGGTCGTGACCAGAGTGAGGGTGGGATATATTAGTGCTGTTGGGGGAGGGGGATTCTTCACAAATCCAGGGTTCCCGCCCCTCTGTAGACCTGAGGGTTGGAACTTTGGAAGTCCCTGGGGAAGGACTGGAGGCAGAAAACTGTGGAGTTTGAATCAGAGTGGAGAAACGTGTCTTCAAGCCTCCCACGCGCCAGCATAATTACCAGGCTCCTGGTGGAGGCCTCTAGGGAGAGCAGGGCCAGGCACCAGTGCACTTGGCCATGCAAGGTGGTGTGGAAAGGTGGCTTTCAGGGAGACCGACCAGCTCAGGACTTTATCACCGCTTGTGGCTGGGTCTGAAACCAGCACACAGAGGACTTTCACCTAGAGCCAGACTCCCCTGCCTCTAATTAAAAAGGTTAATGCTAAAATGATCAGTTATTTAGTCCTACCAAAATCTGCTCCTTTGATATTCACTGCGCAATGTCCATTTTCCAGTGCACTTGGAAGCGGCCTTATTTTTCTGTTAAAAGATGGTGTCCACATAGAGAAAGATACGAAGAGATCTAACAGGAGACTTTGCATTTTGACCAAGGATCGGATATGTGCAATAATTTGCTTTATGTCATCCTTCTCGGTTTTTGGGTTTTGTTTGTTTGTTTGTTTTTTTCTGGTGTTTGAGACTGCCCGGAGGATTTTTTTTTTTTTTTTTTTTTTTTTTTTTTTTTTTTAGTAAGGCAATACGTGGATTAGATGTTTGAGGGGAAGAATATACACCACAGCTCACGGCAAAGCTCATGGCAAAGCTCAACTGCTTTGTTAGTTTTGCATTTCTTTCTCTAAAAGAATTCAACCTATAAAATCCCAATGGCGATAATACCTTGGTTAATCAAATAATCCCTTTCTTATCAGTTAATATATCCTCTTGGAAAAAGCAAGACCTAACTCTGCGGTTCTCCTTGTCTGACATCAGAGTCTTGCCTTAACCCCTGAAACACCTCACCCTACCCGGCCCTCAGTTACTGCTGCTACTCTGTGAGAGCTTGACCTCTGCCGTTGCTGTTGTTGAACGGAAGCCATTGACATAGGGGCTGTCTACCCAGGGTCCAAATGAGGAGCCACTGAGCCAGGCATGGCCCTGGGAATAGCCCATCCTGCTATTGGAGGTCCGCAGAAATGGGGAATTTGTTCTGGTTTCTGGAAATTAAGCAAAACAAGTGAAGTGGTGTGTCACTTAAAGACTGTCCTACTGTGATTGCTAAGAAATATAGGAGTTCCCTGGTAGCCTAGCAGGTAAAGCATTTTTTCTGCTATGGTTCAGGTTACTGCTGTGGCTCGGGTTCGATCCCTGGCCAAGGGACTTCCTCATGCTGAGGGAACCGCATAAAAAAAGTGATAAGAAATACATTTGGCCTGCCCCATTTTGGGCACAGAGTTCCTAAAACACTTGGAATTTCCTAAGTGATAAGAGCGATAACAGTGTCTTGGAGTTCCCATCATGGCTCAGTGGTTAACGAATCCGACTGGGAACCATGAGGTTGCAGGTTTGATCCCTGGCCTTGCTCAGTGGGTTAAGGATCCGGCGTTGCCCTGAGCTGTGGTGTAGGTCACAGACGCGGCTCGGATCCTGCGTTGCTGTGGCTCTGGCGTAGGCCTGTGGCTACAGCTCCAATTAGACCCCTAGCCTAGGAACCTCCATATGCTGCAGGAGCGGCCCTCAAAAGGCAAAAAGACAAAAAAAAAAAAAAAAGTGTCTTTTGTTATGTTCTGAAGTGACTTTTGGACTGCACACAGGATGGGCTGGTTGCCAAGAGAACAACCTTGTGATTAGTGAATTAGAATTTCAGTCCCACTCCCAGACCGCCAGGGAGCAGAGTGGGGCTGGAGGTTGAATCAATCGCCTATAGCCGATGATTGAATCAGTCTTGCCTATGTAATGCAGGCTCCATCCACAAAACCCAAAAGGATGGAACTCAGTGGAATTCAGAAAACTTTCAGGGTTTTGAACAAGCCATGATTTGGGCAGAGTGGCCCAGCTGGAGAGAGCATGGAAGTTCCACACCCTCCCCCCACCACACACCTGACCGTAAGCATCTCTCCCACCTGGCTGCATCTGAGTTACATCCTTTTATAATAAATCAATCATCTCATAAGCAAAGTGTTTCTCTGAACTCTGTGAGCAGCTCTAGCAAATGAAGCAAACTCACAGTTGGGGCAGGGGCTGGGGGGCATTGGAACCCCCAGTGTACAGTTAGTTGGTCAGAAGCTCAAGTAACTACCTGAATTTGTGATTGGCATCTGAGGGGGTGCAGGGCAGTGGGACAGTTTTGTAGGACTGAGCCTTTACCCCGTGGGCTCTGATGTGATCTCCCGGTCAACGTGTCAGAGGTGAGTTGAATTGCAAGACACCCAGCTGAGGCTGGAGAAGTGCCTGGTGGTCTGGGGGAAACCCAGACATCGGAACAGGTTCCAGAATTCTTGGAGACTGAGAAGAGATGGGACATGAAATGGCAGGGAAGTCCAAGGTGGACTTAGAAGGTTCAAAGCACTTGGGATGGATCTTGAGCAATGACCAGGATCTGAGAGGAGCCCTTGGGGAGCAAAGGTCTGGCACTGGTACGAGTGTGGGGTGACTTTGAATGAGGTTTGGGTTTGAAAAAAGAAAAATAATGCATCATTAATCTTTCTAGTTTCATCTTGAGAAACCAAATAGTGTGGGGTAATGAAAACTAAAATAAATTTGTTTCCTTCAATGAGATTTTGGTTGGAATGAATATTAATATGCAGCATATACTCACCTTCCCGATTAAAGTGTGGTATGTTGTGGTGGCTGTGAGAATAATTGATTTTAAACATGTTCTTCAACTGAATAGGTCTTCAGCTTAGCTGAAAGTTCTAGCTGTTGGAATCTACATTATCCTTCTTGAATCCATTGATCTGAAGCAGCATTAAAGGGTTTTAATAAGCCCCTTTAGAAAGATAGTCAGCCAACATTACTGAACTTATAAAAACACTGCCCTTCAAAGGGGATTATTGAAACATGCTTAAGCTCTGACAGCAAATAAGTACACTGACCACCAAATGGATTTTTGGCAAATGAGCATGAATAGTTCTGTCTTTGTTTCTGATTTTCCTTTTGTTAGTTAATTTGCATGAGGGTGAAGGGATGTGTCACGTAGGTAGTTTCCTCAGTCAAGCTCACTCCTTACACAGAGGATGCACAGGTGAAAACTCATCCTTCAGACCAGGTCTCCCTTTCAACGGATGTATGTTCCATGAGCTGTTTTCTAATTTATAGGAAGGTCATTTCTCTGCCCACAAGTAAAGTATTTCCTTTCTGCCCGTGCCCCTTGGACAATGCTGTGGAAGAAGCAACGGGTGTGACATGGATTCAGGCATAGACAATTATCATTCAGTCGTGTTTTTTCCTCCTCTGACTGGAGTCTGTGCTCTCGGCATGAACATGCTTACAAAGTCCCCCGAAGCCCCCCACCAACGAGGGAGACAGGATTTGAGGTTCCCCTCCCAGGAGGGCTGGCCACTCACCTCAACAGGAAGTGGGTGCCACCATTTGGGGCTGTGCTGTCTGTTCACAACACCCTCTTTCTCATCACTAGATAAAGCCCTTCCCCACAGCTAGTTAATGTGCCATCCTGCCACCTCTGTCCCTTTAAGATCATTAGATGACTTTATCCCTTTAATATTTTATCCTTTGAAGATCACCAGATGGCTGTGATTTTACTCTTTAATGCCAATGAGGCATCTGAGACTATCTGAAAGGGAGAGATGTGGCACTGGACCCTCTGCCCATGAGCCATGGGGGGGATTAGGGGACAAAGAGGGTCAGTTTGACAGCTCTGTTAACTACTGTTGAAATACTTTTCCTGTGGAGTCTTTTAGGCAAAGGCAAAATGCCTTATTTGATAGTTTGCATGGTGACTTTGCTCTTTTTTTAATGCACATAAAACTCCTACAAAAGCCAAGGTTTCAGCCTTGCTCACATCCCTTCTCTCTCCCTCCTTCTCCTTCTCTCCATCCCACTCTGCCTACTTCCCTCTCCTTCCCTCCTTCACTTCTTTACAAACGTGGATAGTATTAATTGGATGAAAAACCAGAGAAAGGATGTCAGGAAAATCTGGACTGAAAATTATTTGAAAATCCATCAGTAAGTGGGAACAGGTTTAAAATCCTTCTATTCGCTGGATTAAAACTGGTAGCAAAGCAAAAACATACCAAGACTGGGACTGATGAATATGTGCAAGGTAAAGGGTACAACAGATTCCGTAGGTGGCATAGATCTTAACAAGGACTAAATATATTTTAATAGTTCTTTGTTGCACAATCGTTTAACCACTTTTCTAAGAGAGATCTCTAGGTATCAGGTAAGGGAAAACCTTTCAGAATTAAAAAAGAAAACAGAAAAAAAAAAAGGGAAGTGGCCGATATTCAAGTTATAACATTATTTCATAGTCAGAGCCTTACATCAAAAGGTTAACATTTCAAATGATATCTGCAAAACGTCTTTCCAAATCTGCTTTCTTTCTAGTCTTAGATTAACTTCACTTCACATCAGCACCATGGGGCGAAGCAGGCAGACGTTTTAAAAACTATCGTCGTATTAACTGATGTGAGAAAATGTTTCTTGATCTAATGAAGTGTGAATAAGATTTATCTTTACACTTTCCAGGCTATGGTTATTAGCCCCCTAGTGAAACGCGCAAATCGTATGCTTGAAAATATAGATACAAATATACTGCCAAAGAAAATAAATCAACAAAGCCAGGTGTGTCACTCTAATTCAAGTGAAAATAGAATCAAATACAACACAAGAAAATCTTAAAGATTCGGAGGGTAAGATGCTCTCATGTCAAAAATCCTAGTTTATTTGGGTAAAAAAAATTAGGTTCTTATTTATTCATATGTGTAATATATATGTGTGTGTATGTGTGTATATATATGCATTTATTGTATCAACTTACAGTAATAAATAAAAGAAAATGATGCTCCTCCCTCTGGAAGTCTATCATTAACGTGGGAAGCTGAGACATATGGGCATAAAATATTAAAGAAATGGTAATAAGATGGACTAGGTAGTGGTAACTAGCTCTGCAGGTCAGTTTCCTGACATACCAAATAAAGGGGGACCCTCTAATACTCAGTAGACCCCGTTCCATTTTTTCCACGTATATTAGACAATTGGCTTAGTAAGAAGAAAATAACTTGGGTGATTACTTCACACAGAGGTAGACAGTCAGCACTGCTATGTACAAGCACGACGTAGTTCTGAGTGAGCTTGAGAAAGTGGACTCTCTCCAGACACGGCAGATGCATGCACATGTTCATATAGAATTTTGTGCTCAGGTTCACTCGCTCATGCCCCCTCCCCACTCAGGCTCTCAGGCCCCACTTTAAGCATCCCTGATGCTCACGGGATAAGGAGAGAGACTCAAATGGCTCAGAGGTCAGGCTGTAGGGGGTGGGGACTCCAAAAACCTTGAGAATGCTCTGTTTTTTTTTTTTTGGGGGGGGTTACTTGTATCTTTTTAGGGCTGCACCCTTGGCATATGGAGGTTTCCAGGCTAGGGGTCAAATTGGAGCTACAATTGCCCATCTACACCACAACAACAGCAACGCCAGATCCGAGCCACATCTGCCACGACGGGAACTCCGAGAGACTGCTCTGTTTTAAAGAGCAGCAGCTGTTCAGCTGGAGCTGATGGTTGACACATAGGACTCCAGGTCCAGTTTCATTGTTATTTTTAAGGAAAACTAGAAATTTGACATTTTTTTGTGACATCTCCCAACAAAACAATATTTTATTTTTGACAACCATCTTAACATTTTGAGGAAATAACACATGAACCAAATGAAGCATATCTGTGGGCTGGATATAGACAAAGGCTATTAGGTCGTGACGTTTCCTCTAGTGATTCAATGTGGCTTGAAGTGAGGGGAACTCTATGATGTCTACTGGTGCAATATGAGTTACTTCCTGAAGGTGGGGTGTTGAGGGGTGTATGTGGATGACTGTGGAAAATAAAAATATAGGTAGCCCTCCAGACACTGGAAAGATCCATGATCAATAGGTTGGAAGGATGAGAAAGTATGGGGTGTTTGACCAAAAGAGGAAAAATTTTCCCCAGCTCAAAGAGAAAGAAGATGGGCTTTGTAGTAAAGCAGAGTCTTGAAAGGCAAGTGGGGATGTTTATGGAAGTAGAAGATTCTTGAATGATCTTGATTGATTGCATTTTGACCATACATGAAGATTTGTGCCTCCTGGGATAAGTGCTGAAAAACCACACTCCCAGTGAAAATCCAACATGGGGAGTTCCCATCCTGGCACAGCAGAAACGAATCTGACTAGCATCCATGAGGACGCAGGTTCCATTCCTGGCCTCGCTCAGTGGGGTAAAGATCCAGCATTGGCATGAGCTGTGGTGTAGATCGCAGACACAGCTCAGATCTGACATTGCTGTGTCTGTGGCATAAGCCAGTGGCTGCAGCTCCCATTCGACCCCTAGCCTGGGAACCTCCATATGCTGTGGGTGCAGCCCTAAAAAAAAGAAAGAAAGAAAAGAAAAGAAAATCCAACATTACATTAGAGAGATTAAATTGTGTCAATATCAATAATCAGAGATGAATGCTTTGAGATACATTTCTTCCTTAGCCATTTATTCCTTGTCATCAATCATAAATGTACTCAAAATCTTGGCGATCTGATTTCAGCGGCAAAAATGCTGGAACTTTAATTATTTGGATAGCAATCCTGATGTAAAATTCTGCAGAAGGTAAGATGGAAAATCAGAGTTGAGTTGAATGTCAATTATGCATGCTAATTTCCATTCATGTACAAATATCTGATTAAATTCATATAATGCAGCTGGGTCCACTTTCATCTTTAATGAAAGGAAAATATCACTCAAAGAGTGTGAAAACAGGGATTGGAAATTCGAAGTATGTTTTTCTTGAGCATTCACAAGAAATCATTTCTCACGTTACTATTGTTTCTGTCACACTTGTTTCCTTTTTTGTTTACATTTTGTTATTATTTATTGTTTTCTGCAATTGTTTGTTGCTATTATGAAAACTCTAAAAAGAGCAGATGGGAATATTGTAAAATTTAAATTTTCCTCCCAGCCCCTCAATCAGGGTATATTAGTTCCTCTTCCCAGTGGCAAGAGCTGATAGCAGTTCTATGGATAACCTTCCAGGAATATTCTGTGCATATAATACCAGCTCATAATTGAATTTAGCCGCATACAAAAGAAAGCACAAGTAATAGTTATTTAGCTTTGTTTTACTCTCAACTAAGAGGGATCTGGAGGCAGGCACAGCAGGGCTATAGCGGTGGCTCCACGGTGATCAGAGAGTTAGGCTCTTTTAATATTTCCTTCCTCATCATTCCTGGGATGAAGTTTTCAGACTAAAAATCACCTCATGAGCACAATATGGTAGGGTGAAATCTATCACATCAACATCGCAGCCAAGAAAAAATATAAGGGCAGGGCACCCTGTGGTCAGATCTCTTTAAAGAGTTTTCTGGAGAGCTGCCTACCACATTTAGTTGACTAGCTTTGCCTGCAGAGGTAGATTTTATGCTGGGCCCTCAGCCACTCCCAAACATAGAGGTTCTGTTAATGAAGAACAAAGGAAGAATGGATGTTGAACAGGCAGCTAGCAGCCTAGTACAACATCCAAGCCTGCATGTGCGTGTATGCCCTTCGCCCACATTTTAGACAAATGGCAGCACACTAGCCATACTCACATAGCTTTTGACTCCATCCGCCACGTTCGCTAGATTTTAGTAGGACCAAAGCCTAAGGACCAAACTAGGGCTGACTCGTCTAAATGACAGGTTCTGTCCCATCCTGGCTGCTCATAGCAATTGCTTCCTGTCCTCCTCGCTGTTCAAAGACCCCCGCCCAACAGAGACAGCAGTAGCACCTGGGAGCTTGCTAGAAGTGCAGGATCTCAGGCCCCACCTCAAATCTACAAATCAGAATTTGCAGTTTAACAGGATCCCAAGTAAATGCATGTGGTCATGTGAGTTTGAGAAGCAGTACATGCCCTCAGCCTTTATAGAGTCCCAGCTTAGTGAGATGCAAGCCTGGTAGTAAATTAGCCCTCTCTACCTCACTGTTAGGGTCTGGAATTAAACCAGAGAGCCCTGGAGTAAACCAGGACCATTGTAAGCATGAAGATGTATTCAGAAATCCCTCTAATCCTCAGGGGATTAGACCCCCCAGGGGACACTGAAAATCACAGACAGACCAAACCCTATATAGACACTACTGTTTTTTCTTATACGAACATATCTAGGATAAAGTTTAATCTATAAATTAGGCACAGTAAGAAATTTACAACTGCAATAATAAAATAGAACAATTGTAACAATAGATTGTAATAAAAGTAGTCTCTCAAAATACCTTATTATACAAATTTAATGCCTTGTCCATCTTAACTAAGAATTTATCACTCATTGTGGCCATAACTTGTGCCATTTGAGGCACAACAATGAAACTAGCACTAATTCCTTTCTGCCTCGCCATTTCACAAATAGATTTGTTCTCACCATGGATCTTACCAGCCTCAGCATGTGATGTTTTTTCTTTCCTTAACTCAAGAACTTTCACCTTTTCATGTAAAGGAAGCACTGTATCGCTTCTCTTTGGTGTATCCAAATTGCCGGCATCACTACCTTTGCACATGGGGGCCATTATTAAATAAAATAAGGGTGACTGGAGCATAGACAGCACAATAAGGCAGCAGTCCGTCTGATAACCTAATTGGCTATGAAGTGACTCACGGGCGGGTCACGCTGAACAGAGGGATGATTCTTGTCCTGGGTGGGTCAAAGTGAGGTGGTGTGGAACCGTGTGAGATTCCACCACCCTACTCCAAGTAGGGAGTAATGTAAAGCCTATAGATTGCTTATTTCTGGAATGTTTCATTTAATATTTTCAGACTGCAGTTGACCAAAGTGACACTGCAGAAAGAGAAACCACAGATCCAGAGGGACTGCTGTCCTTACTTCTCTGTTCCTAACTGAGCCATCAGTCAACCATCTTGGTTCTTTTGCTCTAATTTCTTGGGCTGGATTCCTTCCTCTTATCCCAATGCTCCTCGCTCAAACTGGATGGAAGGTGACCTCCCACTCCAGCTGCCTCTCCCCTTTCTCCTGGAGCTGTCTTGGCTTCCAGTTACCCTGTCATTAAATGGACTGCCCTTGTTTTCAATCCTTAAAGCCAAGAGCTCTTGGAATGTATCATTACCTTGATGCCAGATCCTGGCGCTGTTTTCGGGACAGCCGCAAAAGAGTGACCGGAGCCAGGATCCCAGCTGACCCCGATTCTCTCCTGAAGCTGGTTTTGGCATCAAGTTTTCCCTTCCCAGATCCCAGGCCAATTTTCCCACCCGAAATTTGCCCGAAGCCTGGACTGTCCCAGCTCATTCTCTTTTGCAAAAGGGCAGATCAACATGTCACGCACACGGGTCCCTGATGCCAGTGTTTAAAAGGAGCTGGTTGCTGAGCCCTGCCATCCACCGAGCCTTTGGGTCCACTGTCAGCTCAGCAAGCCCTGTTTCTAGGCACTGGGGCGGCTGAAGCCCAGAGGCAGTTTGGCTGAAGCTGCGGGGGCGGGAGGAACCCAGCCCTTGTGGTCTAGTTGGAGCATTATGTCTATTCTGTGTGAATTTGGATGGATAAAAAGGCCATTAGATTTGACAAAGTGTAGACTGCTAACCTTTAAAAGAGCAATCTCAGCAGAAATGAAGGGCCAGAAGCCAAATCCCAATGAATTAAGGAAGGAATGAAAAGCAGAGGAAAGAGGGCAGCTGATAACAACATTCACTTCAGACGTCTGTGGGTGGAAGGAGGAAGCTGTAAGACATAACAGAATCAAGTGACATTTTTGTGAGATAAGGGAGAACTGAAACATTTTTGAAGACAGATGGAAAAGAGCCTGTGAAAAGGAGATATTGGAAACAAACTCAAAAGAGCAAAAGAAAGATCTTTGAAAATCAAGATAAGAAAAAACACTAGAGAGACACGGGTGATCTTTAAAGAACAAAGACTCCTTGTCCTCAGACACATTACAAATGAATGAAGGAGTACATGTTAAAAGAAAGCACTAAGGTGTTTGCCTGTATGTATTAATTGGTTCACTTTAATAGTCTTACACTCAACAAAGTAATGGGTAGGAATAAGGATTGTGTGAGTTAGATTTGGAACTTCTGTGGGATCAAAAGTGTTTATTGTAGCAAAAGTCTATGGAAACCATCTATTGATGTAGTCTCCTCATTTGAAGAGATGGGAAACTGTGAAGGAAAAGATAAGCTGATTGGCCAGGATGGGTTGAAAGGGATCTTGTGGCCATCAGGATTTGATACTATGTAGAAAAATTTCTGAAGATCTCAAGCTAGATGCAAAGCCAGAATTGGCCAAGTCCCAGAAATGAAGGTGAAGATCAAGGCTGAAGCTGAGGGGGGAGAAGAAGGCCACAGCTGAAGCTGAGAGAGTTAAAATTCTTTTGTTCTTAGTAGTTCTGCTCTACTTTGTGACCCAAGAGTGGAGGCAAAGAAAGTAGAAGTGATACAGGGTTGGGCTTAGTTTGGTCCCTCCCTGAGCAAGAATGGATGGGAGCTTGGGGCTGTAGGGGGAGAGGGCAGCACGGAGCCATGAGCCATGGTGCCTCCATCAGTGGAGATGCTAATACAACCAACTTCATCTACTCTGGTCTTGCCCAGTGAACAGTGGAGACAGTCTGAACTACATCAAAGGCATAGACCTCTGCAGGCTAATGACATATGCTTGATTCCTGATTCCACTATGAACTAGCTACGTAACCTGAAACTAGTTACTCTGCTTCCTTCATTCCCTCATCCACAAAAGAGAGATACTACTGCTCACCTCACAAATACATTGTGAAAGTTAAACACAACTGAAGAACTTTGCCCTTAAGTACATAGTAAATACTCAGATGATCAAAATGTCACTACAGATGGTTACATAGGTCTCTTCTTCTACTGAAATGACAGTGTGTGCCATAAAATATACGGTTGTATGATCTGTCTTGAAGTATCAGATTATTACATAGACATAACCATGTGACATACGCCCATTCAGATATCCTCTAGGATTCTCTATAATGAATAAGATCATCCTCTCAGCTCAGCTCCCAGCCTATAGAAGAGTAGAAACCACAAATTATAGAGCAGAAAAATTAACACCGTCCTTCCACAATCCTACTATGGGATAAATTCTTAGACACGTTGTTTAAAGACTCTAAGTAAGAAGAAGGAAAGAACCTCTAGAAGTCAACATAGACTCTCTAGGAGTAAGTCACAGGGATTTAACCTTGTTGCATGTTTGGTCATCATTACTGGGCTATGCTAGGACACAAATACATGGTGCACCCGAGTTTCAACAAAACATTGAGCAATCAACTAAACTCCAATAATGATGAATTTGCCTGGACTCTCTCTCTCTGACAGGCACTAGAATTTGAAGGAAATATCATGGTCATAAAGTTCTGGGGTCATTTCAGAGCCATTTTAGAAAAGGAACTCTTAGTTGGGGCAATAAGAAAAGGGATAGATGATAGAAGATAATATTAAAAAGGGAATTTGTGTGTGAGAGCAAGAGAGACTGGGTCACTTTGCTGCAAGGCAGAAATTGACACAACATTGTAAATAACCTATACTTTAAAAAAAAAAAGAAAAGAAAATGGATAGCATTAATGAAAAACTCCCCCTTCCTAATGATTTCAACATATCTTAAGGAATAATGATGTCTGTTGCCCACTGGGTCAGAAAAGAGTCAGTAAAACCAAAAGTCAAGTCTAAAAACTCCATATTATTAGACACAAATATCTTGAAACTATTTTATTCTTTTGACACAAATCTTGTACTTCTTACACTTTTTTAAAGTGCTTTTGAAAGTTCGAATCATCATTTTAAGTGTTCAGAGTGTGTGATGAGCAAAGTGGTGAGTGGATCACTCGATAGCACTCAATTCCATGTAAGGATTACTATGAAAAATTGTACTATCTTCTCGGGATCATACTATAAAGGGGCTTGTAATTGCTTTACCAAGTAAATGCAGCTTTGGGTTGTAGAAGAACTGTGTACATGGCAGTAAGGTGGGGCACAACATCATGGGCCACAGAGCCAGAGGGTAACTTCCTACCTAAATGGTTTTGGAACTAATGAATTAACCTCTGTGCTTCAGTTCTCTCATCCATAGAATGAAGATAATGATAGAACTTAGCTCAGAAATGTAAGGGCTTAATAAATTAATGGGCGTAGAGTGTCTAGCTAAGCCCTGTGCTAAGCACTAGACATCCTATAGCCCAGTAATCCTCACAATAACCAATGAAGTAATATGTTCAACATCCCCATCTTACGGATGAGGAAACTGAGGCTCCGAGAGGTTAAATACCTTGCCAAAAGTCGCTCAGATAGTAGTGGCAAAGTCAATATTTGAACCAAGATTTCTCCACCACAAAGCTGGACCACTATAAACATTAACTGTCAGGTAAGCACTGGATTCCAGGAACAAGTCTGAAAACTATCCTGAGAACTGAAGACAGTGGAACAACACTAGCAGCAAGAGTGGGTTTGTGTTGATTCCCCAGGTGTTAGATAGAGCTCCTTGAATCCCTCCAAAGAACGTCACTGGTTCCAGGGACCATGAAGCTGGTCCAACAGTCAAGAGAGAAGAGATGCAGAGGTTCAGAACCAAGGAGGTGCAAGAACAGCACCGAAACCATGGGCAGAGGGGGTCGTGTGGTCCAGGACAGGGAGTGGAGGGGAAGTGAGCTGCTGCACAACAGAGAAGTACGGCAGGCCCTAGGCAACACATCTGCTTCACTCAAAGTTTCATTCACTCCAAAGGCTGGTGCACCCTGGCTCTGTGGCCAGTTTCTCACACAGAACTCCCTGGGGGCTTTTCGGAACTAGACCACCGCATCATCGGTCTCATTCTGTCTCCGGTTCAAGAAGGTGGAATTAGGTGAAATTGACTCCTTGTCCTAAATTAGCCAGGTAGATCACAGCATCAGCTATAGTTCCCTAGGTGGGGCTTTCAACTATATCCCTTAAACAAATTAATACACCTACAAAGACCCCATTTAATTACAGATAATTAGACTTCCATATTGCAAAATGTCTCCACTCAACTGCATAGATACATAAAAGCAGAAGAATGCCTGTCTTTCTCTTGGGTTAAGATCTATATATCCACATGCAACTCTATCCACAACAAGGCGCTGAGATGTCTACTGCGGTTACATGATTGTCCCCTCGTGGCGGGAGCAGTGTCCACAAGAGACAGGACTCCAGTTAATGTCCCCTCTATAACTCCATTACTCACTGAGCCAGGTCCTCGTTGGGAAGTGGGTGGCAATGGACAGACATGGAAATCTGTGTGCCCATAGGGCAGGGCCTGGCTGACTGTGATGGGGCTCAGAGCATAGCTGCTCTGCCATCCACTGCCTTCCAATGCATGCTCTGGGGATCTCAGGTCTCTAACACGTAAGATTTGGAGATGGACAGCCCACTGTTGGGTTGTTTGGTCCAGTGGCAGGCTGGATTGAGGGTGCTTTGGCAGGAATGTCTCTCCTGAGACACTGAGGGTGCCCATCCTTAACCCTGAGGGGCACAAAAAGAGTCAACATGCTCTAGTAAGCCACAGAGCAGATTCAGAATGAGTCATCAGGAGCTCCATTGTGGCTCAATGGGTTAAGAACCCAATATAGTGTCCATGAAGATGTGGGTTTGCTCCCTGGCTTTGTGCAGTGGGTCAAGGATCTGGCATTGCTGGGTTGTAGCATAGGTCGTAGAGGTGGCTGAGACCCAGTGGTGGCGTGGCTGTGGCGTAGACCAGCAGCTGCAGCTCCAGTTCAACCCCTGGCCTGGGAACCTCCATATGCCACAGGTTCAGCCCTAAAACACACACACACACACACACCCCAAATGAGTCATCAGAACAATAGGTCTGAGTAGCTAGAGGGCAAAGTCAACAGCTCAAGATGGGCACAGGGACAGAAGGTGGAACAGGTGAGTCTGAGGCCAGTCTGGCTGGACACGGGCAGAGGGCCCTGCCCAAGCCCAGTTTTACTCAGTTACCTGCACCTGACTCCATGTAAAGGGTCAGGGATGGGGGAGGCAGAGCTTGCTGTAACCTGGAATAAATGCCCACATCCAGAGACAGGGAGGCTCACCCCAGACCTTACCCATCACATTCTGACACCAGCACAAGACAACTCTTTATCCCCAACAACATTCGTGTTAGTCTCACATAGTAACAGACTGAATTTTAGCTTTTTGTTTAGGATTGTAACATGGATAAAAACTCAAAGACATTCTCCTTAATTGAAATATTTTTCTTCAAATTACCTCATAACACTCAGGTGCTAGGACCCTACCAACCTTTTTTTTTTTTTTTTAAGACAGTAGCGATAGCTGAAATTTATTTATTTATTTTCTTTTTACAGCCGCATGTGCTGAAAAAGTTCCTGGGCTAGGGAGTTGAATTGGAGCTGCCGCAACACTGGATCCTTAACCCACTGAGTGAGGCCAGGGCTTGAACCCACATCCTCTTGGAGACTATGTCGGATTCTTAACCCACTGAGCCACAACGGGAACTCCCCAATCAAACTATTTATATGATACCACTGAAGAATTAAAGAGCTTGGCAGTGGACATTTAGAAAAGTTCCAGGTATGATCTGCTTAAATAGATTTGTTTGTTTGAATAACTTGACACCAGAAATGCACTGGAAACAACGCTCTTTGCGAGTCCGAGTAACTTTCGCATCCTCTGATTTTGCTGAGCTGGCTTGTGCAGAGGGCCTGCATCACAAAAGCTTGTCATTAAAATGCTTATCTTCTTCAGTACAAGCCAGCAAACCATTTGTTTTCCATTTTGACTGTCTACACAAGTGCTTTTCCCACACACAAGGACAGTAAATCCCCAAAGCCCAAATAAATGCGATGCTGTTGCTGTTGTGCATTTTTATGGTCATCGTGGAGGAAACAACTTATTTCCATATTCATTGATTCATTTGGAGCCCAGGGTGCCAGTGGGACTCTTAGGAGAGTGAACCAAATGTCTTCAAATAATTTCAGGCTTCACTTGGCATAGGACACTTCCATAAACAGACGTAACAAATTCTGGATTCCTGAAGGAAAAGGAGGAGCAGCTTGTTTAAAAAACAAGTCGGTTAGAACAATATATTTTTAATTTCAGTTTTTAAAAAACCAAGTAGGTTAGGAATGACTAGGACTCCGAGGATCCTCTCCCCGGAGTGATCCAAATAAATAAGAAGCCGGTCCCTCCGAGGGCTTCCTCCCCCGAGGATCTGAGGCTCCTAGACTTCCGTTCAGCTGGGCACACAGGAGAGAACAGATGGACATGGGTGACAGCTGCACAGAAGGGCCCTCTTGGGAGCCGTAGAGAAAGAAATGTGTCCACGCAGCTCTGTGAGATGAGACTGTCCCCCTGCTGCCTGTTCTTTAGCCTCAGAGTTTTTAAATAACTCCCTGGAAAGGGCGTCCAAAATGCAGGGCGAGCCATCACCCAAAGCCTAGAGGAGGCAGTTGGAAGAGACCCCAGTTAGTAACCCTGTGTCTTGTCTGGACATTGTCATCCTGACCTGACGGGGGCAGGCTGCATGCAGACTTGCTGGGAGGGGTAGAGCACCCTCCTCAGGAAAACCACTGTATCACCTCAGTAAAGTGGTTGGGAACGTCTTATTCCATCACATGACTTCTCCTCTCCCCAGGGAAGGAAGCAGCATGTGTTCAGGAACACCTGTAGCTATTTTTAATGTACTTCAGAACTTACTTGGTTTTGTGTAAAATCAACCAGTAGTCAACTCATAGGTGAAGATAGCCTAATGTCCCTAGGATCCCTTTTCTTCGACGTGTTTATGTTACATCCATCCAGTATCATTCAGTCATTGGCTTGTTCTCTTGCTTATGGCATTGACCCAGATGGCAGAAAAGCACAGATCTATGGAGAACAGTATGGAGGGCCTTCCGAAAACTAAATACAGTCCCACGCCTGGGCATCTACCCAGATAAAACCATAATTCAAAAAGATACATACACCCATGGCAGCACTATTCACACTAGCCAAGACATGGAAACAACCTAAATGTCCATCGACAGGAGAATGGATTAAGATGTGGTACAGAAGTTCCTGTTGTGGCTCAGTGGGTTAAGAACCCGACATAATATCCAGGAGGATGTGAGTTCGAGCCCTGGCCTCCCTCAGTGGGTTAAGGTTCCAGCATTGCCACAAGCTGCAGCATAGGTCATGGAATGCAGGTCGGATCCAGTGTTGCCATGAGTGTGGCACAGGCCTGCCTCTGCAGCTCCAATTCAACCCCAAGACTGGGAACGTCCATGTGCCACAGGTGTGGCCATTAAAAATAAAACAAGATAAAATAAAATAAAGCACAAATGAACCTATCCACCAAACAGAAACAGACTCACAGATGTAGAGAACAGACTGTGGTTGTCAAGGGGGAAGGAGGGAGTGGGATGGACTGGGCATGTGAGGTTCATAGATGCAAACTATTACATTTAGAATGAGTAAGCAATGAGGTCCTGCTCTATAGCACAGGGAACCATATCCAATCTTTTGGGATAGATTATGATGGAAGATAATATAAGAAAAGGAATGTATATATGTGTATGCCTGGATACACATAGCTGTACAGCAGAAATTGGCACAACATTGTAAATCAACTATAATTTTTAAAAAATTTTAATAAAAATTAAATAAAACAAACAAAACCTATGCAACGTATCAAGTCAAGTCGGTAGCTGCACGTGAGCAGAGCTGGCTCTTACTCTGGCTGAATGATAAGGGGAATTTCAGCCTTGCTGACATGCTGGGATTCTGATTTCAGGCATACTGGCTTCCCTACCCTCCTTTGCTTTGAAATACAGTGCTTCTCATCATTTATTCATTCAGAAACATTCAACGAGTGCCTTCTCCGTACCAGACAATGTGTCCGAAATGAAAAACTGAACTGAGAAAAAGTTCCCTCCAGAGCCTGGTGGTGTAGACAGACACACAAGTAGACTGTACAGTCATGGGAACTGTGCCTTCATGGTGGATTGTGAGGCTCTCTCCAGGTAGGGGAAGGAGAGGGTCTGCTCCCTGAAGGAACCAAGGCAGGACTCTCAGAGCAAGTGGCCGTTCTGTCCGCTCCCTCTGAGGGCCCTGCCTTCAAGGATCTACCCAGAGGATAAGTACGATACAAGGTACCATACAAGGCAGGATGGGACATGTCAGAATAAAGATATTAGCTCAGATCAGAGGTATGTCCACTGGAGACCAAAGGAAAGGGCGCTAGCAACAGGGCTTAAAAGAGGAGAGGGTTTGTGCAGGCAGAGACATGAGAACAGGTTAGGGAGTATGGGCAAGCAAAGAATGGGGTACCCTCTGGGAGCTGGAACTTAGGCTCATGGCAGAGAATGGTGGATGATGAGCCTGAAAGCCAGGATCATACAGGGCTTGGGAACAGATTAAAATGTGCATGTGCTTGGACAGGCCAAAGAATCTTTGTTCTCTATGACCCCAAGTTATGAATCATGATTTAAGAATTTATCCCTGTTAGAAAACAAACATGTAGCAGTGCCCACTTTTAAAAAACAAAAACACAAAGACCAAAAAAAAAAAAAAAAAAAGCCATCGACCTCACATCTTTCTCCAGCCGCTCTCCCTTTCTCGACTCTCCTTTGAGACAAAATGCCTTGAAACGATGGCTGACATTCCTATTTCCTCTTGAACCCACTCTGATCAGATTTTTGCCCCACCCTCCATTAAAACAGCTCCCACCAAGGTCATCCATTTCCTCCACTTTACCCAATCTAGTGGTCAAGAATCCAGTGAGGGACCTTGGGCGCAGCTGATGGCCCTCGCTTTCTCTGTACGTCTTTGGTCAGTCGTTTCCAATCTCTTTTGCTGGTTGCTTAGCGTCCCTCTGACCTGTAAATGTAGTCGTGTTTAGAACTTCATCCCAGGACTTCTCCGCCTTCACTCACTTCCTTGGTAGTTTGATCCAGTCATATGGCTTTAAATCCCCTCTGTAGATAGTTTATCTATAGTAGTAGTTTATCATTACTCTTTACTGAGCCATTTTCAGGGTTGTGTTTTCAGCAAGCAACTCTTAGGGATAAGATAACTTTTCCCCCATCCCACCCCAGAGAAAGAATAGGCTTGCTTCCTCTTGCTGTAACAGTTAACAAACCCAACTAGCATCCATGGCCTCACTCGGTGGGTTAAGAATCCGTCACTGCTGTGAGCCGTGGTGTAGATCACAGACTGGCTCAGATCCCTCGTTGCTGTGGCTGTGGCTGTGGCTAGCGGCTACAGCTCCGACTGGCCCCCTAGACTGGGAACCTCCATAAGACACGGGTATGGCCCTAAAAAGACAAAAAAAAAAAAAAGTAACTCCCAAAAAGTCGTTAAAAATATTTTTTTAAATATCTAAGTATGATGGCTTTTTAGAGGTAAAATTATTAGGTGAAAGAGTATAACGGTTTTAGCCAATTTGTTCTTCCAAATGTAGTACATGAAACTATCTCTCTGACCATCCTTGCTAACACACACCTACAAAAATAAAGGAACAAAAATGATGCAAAATTAGCTGACAGCATGGTTTTCTTGTAGTCTTCATGTGCATTTAATTTATGACTGATGTATGACACAGTTTATGTCTTCTTAACTCTTTGTGGCTTAGCGCTCCATGATCTTTGCTCATTTTCCTGTTGTTGGTCTTTATTTTTTTTTAGTACTTTTTTTTTTTTAAGTAGCTCAATATTCCTCTCCTGCAACACAACCCACTTTATTTTTTTTTTTAAGTAGCTCAATATTCCTCTCCTGCAACACAACCCACCATATGTACAGGGATCCATCATGGCCCGGGGTGGCGGGGGTGAGCGTGGGGACACAGGATGCAGCAAAGAGACGTGATGCTCATGCTGGCTTCTGGACTCTGAGTACTAAAGTCCTTGGTCTCCAGTCCAGCATCCATGAAAGGGTAATAGGCTAACTGGTTAGATTTTAAGTAGAATAAAGTCCCAAACTCTGCACACTCTTGACATTAGGTAGCTATGCTTTCTTTTACAGGTAGCATAACACCCTAACCCAAATAAATTATGTACGGAAGCTTTCAACTCACAATCGTTCAACTTTGGACTTTTGTCGGCATATAGCTCTGCACAGAGCTAAGCATCTCAGCCTCTGCCTGCCCCCATCGATAGCACTGGTAAAACCTTTATAAAGTTGTTTTGGACGTGAGGAAAAATGGACCAACAAAGAGCCATTTAGAACCTGTGTTGCATAGAGAAACTTCTGTCATTCCTTACAGATCCTCTTAAGCTTTAGGCCTGAAATGTTGGTGTGAATGCTGGGGGGGTTGGTGAGGAGTTGTTTTTGTTCAAGGATCCCTTTTGGCTTACCTCAAACCCCCAACTGTGTCACCCCGAGGCTAGGCCTGAATGCGCTCCTCTCAATGAGTTTCCTATGTCAGCTTTTCTCACCCCTCTATTCATCTCAAAGTGATGCCTTAAGACACTCAAACTTGTAGAGACGACGCATGTCTTTGATTCATTCTTACTGAGACCCACACTTAGCAGAACATACAGACCACTGTTATCATGCTCATATCTGCTTGTGTGAAACCAAATCTTGTCGATCCTTATACAAGGCCTGCAGCCCCAAACAAATCAGTCTCAGATACAGATCCAACTTGCAAAAAGGAATCAATCTCTTCACACAAAATGGTGTCTGAATCGAGGCTTATGCCATTCGCCTTTTAATATATTGAAAAAAGTGGAATTTATGAGGTCAGAATTTATAATATGGAAGAAACATTTAAATATTATAACTATAGAGATGGATAGCTTTAATGGAAGTGAAAAGGGGTGTCTTTAAAATAAAGGACTCTTAAAACTTTATTTAAAGCAGAAATAATCGGGATTATTATCCTGATGTTATTTATTTTGTGTGTCTTTGCTATTGGCAAGAATGCATTTTATTCCATTTCTTGGAGATAAGCAGAAAGCCACAGAGACTGTTTCAACTCATATTCTGGGAAACCAAGAACTACACAACAGTCAGCTATGTACAAATTAGTGATTAACATGATGTCTAGACATGTTCTCATGAGAATAACATTATTAATTAAACAGCAGTTTGGTTAATCATGATAGCAAAAGTAATTTGGGGAATAAATATTTTATTACTATGCCAATCAATAAAGCAAAAGTAAAAGGATATATTTTAATTAATTCATTTGTTACAGTATTGAGATTATGGTTGGCAAATTGTTCGAAGGCCTAGACAATCATCTGTTTCTAGTATGGCATGTCTTTATCTTATTGTTTCCAGCTAATGGTATTGTATATTTCAATTACTTAGTCAAATTTCCTTTCTTTTCATCCATCAAGATATTATGAAGGTCCATTAATAAATAATTGGATCTGACAAATTTTCTCTTGCTATGCAATGCTCTGTTCTTTTAAAACTGAGTGTTCTCACATTTCATTAACAACAACAAAAAAATTCACTGAATAGAGATGGATAGTGTTGTGTCACTATAATGAAGAACCTGATATTACCTTCTGTCAGTCAAGAGACTCATCTGGAAAAACAGAAAACTATATTGCCAGTTATCTTCAGCACATAGACAATGAGTCTTTTTAGAAACACAGTTATAGTACAATAATTTTAAAATAGTCCGTGATCCTAAAACACAGGGAAAAAATATGATAAAAAACCTTAAATAAAAAGATAGTTTTTTTGAAAAACAGATTTGAAAAGTTACTCAGTTGAGCTTGTTGCTTTTGCCTTTATAAAAGTACCTCTATGATCATCTCCTTACACACAGTCCTTATAACTCATCTCATCCTAACCTCAAACCTCTCCCTCAGTTTCAGCTGCACATATTCCAATAATGGAACCAGAACTACCTAACTTGCATTTGCTCTTCAGTATTAGTCATCTGATCAACCCCTTTTTGTTTAGCCTGGAAGGAGACTTGCATTAGAATCATTAAAGTAGCTCCCTGTGGCCTAAGGGTTAAGGATTTGGTATTGTCACTGCTGTGGCTTGGGTTTGGTCCCTCTCCCAGAACTTTCATGTGTCATGGGTGCAGCCAACGGGGACAAGCTGTATAGCACAGAGAACTCTACCCAATATTCTGTGATAATCTATATGGGAAAAGAATGGATGTGTGTACATGTTTAACTGAATTACTTTGTTGTATAGCAGAAATTATCACAACATTGTAAATCAACTATACTTCAATAAGGTGTTTTGTGTTTTTTGTTTTTTTGTTTTTTTGTATTTTTAGGCCCACACCCAAGGCATATGGAGATTCCCAGGCTAGGGGTCAAATCAGAGCTGCAGTTGCCAGCCTATGCCACAGCCACAGCCACCCCAGATCAGAGTTGTGTCTGTGACCTACACTGCAGCTCCCAGCAATGCCAAATCCTTAACCCACTGAGCAAGGCCAGGGATCGAATCTGCGTCCTCATGGATACTAATAAGATTCATTACCACTGAGCCACAGTGGGAGCTCCAATAAAACTTTTTTTAAAATAAAAAAAAAGGAATCATTAAAAAGTTTCTTGCAAAAGCTAAATTTTTATTTTTATATTAAATTCCTTAGAGGTTGATTAGATTTGAATCTTTAGATGTATAACTATGTAACAAAGTGATGGCTGGTATAGCCATTAACAGTTATCATTTTCCAGGTCTCTTGTAATAGCTGGAAGGCAAACCAGGGAGGGTGGGGTTGAGTGTTCATTCTAAGTTAAAATTTCTTTCTTTTTTTTTTTTTTTCTCATCTTTTTAGGGCCGTACCCACAGCAGATGGCAGTTCCCAGGTTAGGGGTCGAATCAGAGCTGTAGCTGCCAGCCTACACCACAGCCACAGCAACGCCAGATCCAAGCAGCATCTTTACTTACACTACAGCTCACGGCAATGCAGATCCTTAACCCGCTGATCAAAGCCAGGGATTGAACCTGTGTCCTCATGGATACTAGTCAGGTTCTTGTCCACTGAGCCACAATAGGAACTCCTGAAGTACCCCCTCTCTTGGTTTGAGTTTGTTGTAGGAAGAGGGACCCCCCTCCGAGGCCTGAGAATGGGCTCTTGTCTCACACTCAGAAATGAATTGTCTGAGGACACACGTGCTGACAAAGCAAGAGACTTTATTGGGAAGGGCCGCCTGGGCGGAGAGCAGCAGGTGAGGGAACCTGGGAGAACAGCTCTGCCCCATGGCTCACAGTCTCAGGTTTATGGGAGTGGGGTTAGTGTCTGGGTTGTCTCTGGCCAGTCATCGTGCTTGGTCCGTACTTGGTCTGGCCCGGGGTCCTTCTTAGTGGTGCTCACATCTCTCTGCCAAGATGGATTCCAGCTCCAAGGGTCCGGGAGGCTGGTTGTCTCCTCCGTCCTACTGGCCCCTCCCCAGTCCTCCCAGTTGGTCTTCAGGGCAGCACCACATTCCTTATCAGGGCCTCCTGTTGGGAGACAACTCATGCAAGTAGCTACTGTTGTGCTTGGCCAGGGTAGGCAGTTTTGGTCAATGGTCTCCTAACAAGTTGAGGAGAGGCACTCCAGGGGGTGACTGGAAACTTGGCTCCCTGGAACTCTGTGGAAGACCCTCTCACCTCTCAAAGACTTCTTGGACCATCTAGAGGTAGATCATGAGTTCAGGCTCATGATCTATAAGCAGGTCACAAACACCAGATATCCTGTTCTCTGCTTTGGTAACTTCAGCCTTTGGCTCCGGGTGTACCAGAAAAAATTTCTTTTCAAGTGTTATTTTATAAGGAGGGAGGCAAAGACAGACTTTAACAATGGAGAGAGAGGAAGGAAGACAGACTGTATAACCCTTACTTGAGATATCTATTTCATCAAAGTACTTATCAGAGTAATTTTAGACTAGACTGAATTCACTGATAATTTTGTCCTCCCGAAACTGCAGTGTCTCTGGCTCCATAGAATAAAAATCATCTCCTTGGTATAATAAGTACAGAAAACAGTGCGAAAAACTAAAAAGCCTATAGACTGGCACTTGCGCTTATGCTTTTATAATAGTACCCAAAGTATAAATTATCTCTTCTCTCTTATGTTATGATGAATGACCTGAAAGTTAATACCTTTTCTTCCAATATAATTAACAAAACAATTTAGTATTTAAATAGAATTTACATTCTCAGAGCATTTTCGATAATTAAGTAAATGCTTGGTATTTAATTTACAATGAACATATTTTGATTCCCTTTGCAGTAATTAAATATTAAAATCGGTGTAGTAATAATGAGGGTTGCTAGAAGTTGCTTTATAAATAGTCAAAACTTAAAAATATATGTTCTGAAAATCCGTGGTGATTTTAAAACATAAGAACTATAAATCCCAAATCAAAATCTAAGTAAAATATCTACATTTTTTTTCCATTTCTGTGTACTATTTTAGAAAGCTTTTGGGAATTCCCTAATGGCTTAGCAGTCAAGGACTCAGTGATCAAGGATTCATTGTTGTCACTGCTGTGGCTGGGATTAGATCCCTGGCTGGGGAAATTCCACATGCTCTGGGCAAGGCCAAAAAAAAAAAAAAACTCAGTAGACATGAAAGGGTTCTTGAAAACCACAGCAATTTTTTAAAAACATTTAGGGAGAAGTTCCCATCATGGCTCAGTGGTTGACGAACCCGACTAGCATCCATGAGGACCTGGGTTCAATCCCTGGCCTTGCTCAGTGGGTTAAGGATCCAGCGTTGCCATGAGCTGTGGTGTAGGTTGCAGATGCAGCTTGGATCCTGAGTTGCTGTGGCTGTGGTATAGGCCGGCAGTTGTAGCTCCAATTTGACCCCTAGCCTGGGAACCTCCATGCTCCATGGGCGCAGCCCTAAAAAGCGAAAAAAAAAAAATTAAATAGCATAAACAATTTTAAGATTTTTTTTTTCTATTACAAATCCAGAGACAATACTACTTATATCCTTTATCTATTGGTGACATGGGTTCTTTGATTATAGACATTTGTCCTATAGATTTTTAAGGTCTTTTTTTTTCTCCTTTGCAGTTGGTTGGTTTTGTGTATGCCTGTTATGTCATCAGTATCTTCATGGAAGAAGAGGACACGTGTAAGTACTATTACATCTATGTGTGGGTTTATTTTGGATGAGAATGAGTTTGCACAACTGATCATGACAGGGTTATACAGTCTCTTGTATTTGGAATTTCAAATGGTGGAAATCAGCATAGTCAAGTCATAATCAAACCATTACAAACTATGTGCACAAATAAGATGGCACCAAGCCCTGAAGCTCTCAATCCAGGTCATGGGGGAGGGTGGTCAGAGACACAGGTGCCTATGCATTGCTATCTTGTCATCTCAGGAACTCTTCATCAAAGACCTAAATGTTTTTCTGAGTAGAGAATTAGGGTTTTTTAATCCATCACCAACTGTAACTATGTTGCCCGCAAAATGTTAAATTCTGACTATAGCAATAACATCAATACAACAATACATTACACCAAGAACTCTATGTATACAAACAATGCAAAATGCTCTGAGAAAACTAAATATGACAGTCTTCAACAAGAGATGTAAAAAAAAGAAAAGAAAAGAGATGCTGAAAAAGAGTTAATGGAATGGTTAAAAAAAGAGAAAAAGCTGGAGTTCCCATCATGTCTCAATGGTTAATGAACCCAGCTAGTATCCATGAAGACATGGGTTCGATCCCTGGCCTTGCTCAGTGAGTTAAGGATCCAGCATTGCTGTGGCTGTGGTGTAGGCCAGTAGCTTCAGCTCCGATTCAAGTCCTAGACTGGGAACCTCCATATGCCATGAGTGCGGCCCTAAGACAAAAGACAAAAAAAAAAAAAAAAAAAGTGAAGTAGCATATTTTAGCAGAACACCAAAAAAGAAAAAGAAAGAAAAAAAAAAAAGAAAGACATGTTACCTGAAGTCATGTGGGCAGAAATATAGCAACATAGGTTAGCAACTGGCATTTATTTAGTACCTGCTAATGTACAAGGTGCTTCCTGGCACAACTTCATTATGGGCTCAAATAATACCAAGGAAATTTTTTTTTTTCTTTAAGTAATTGATTATGTAGTTCCCATTGTGACTCAGCAGGTTAAGAACCTAACACAGTGTCCATGAGGACACAGGTTCAATCCCTGGTCTCACTCAGTAGGTTGAGGATCCAGTGTTGCTGTGAGCTGTGGTGTAGGTTGCAGATGCAGCTCAGATCCCTTGTTGCTGTGGCTATGGTGTAGGCCTCAGCCACAGCTCCAATTCAACGCTAGTCTGGGAACTTCCATATGTTACAGATGCAGCCATAAAAAAAAAAAAAAAAGGATTATTAAATGAACAAATCACACCCACCCATCCCAGAGATTTGGTTATATCACTGCAGTTAAAGCCTGAGTTATAAAGTTGACTCAAGAAAAATGAAGTTAAGTGTCTGGCTAACCATTACAACTTCTTGCTAGAACACAACCCCAAAAGATGAATGCTTGCCTCCAAATAGGTACAGCACATGGTGTATGAACTGAAATCCAGTTGACAATGAGGATTTAGCAACTGGAAGAAATATTAGACACTGAGATTAAACTCATCAGAGCAAAAACCGCAAGCATACAACGTCAACATCTTTTGTGCTTGCTTGGGGGTATTTTGTTTTTTAAGTGTTAGATGAGCTGCAAAGTTTCTGACTTCAGAAGTGCTGTTGTAATGACAACACTTATGAGGTTAACTTTAAAACGTATATTTTCAGGCGATTTATGAGTCATTGTAAAATGTGACAAAGTTAATGTCTAGCAAATCAGCAGCATGCTTCCAACGCACAGCTAAGACAGCCTGCACGGCAGAAAGCAACCAGTTGAGCAAGAACAATTTTAACTGGAATTGGGACTTTAAAAAAATACTATTAGAATTGGGGCTGAATAAATACTCCCCCCCCCAAAAAAAACGATACATTGATTAGTAAATCCCAGGTGAACACCTTATAAAGTACTTTTGAGCAGGTATCAAAAGTGTTCTTTTTCTTCTTCTCACTGAGCTGATTGGAGGCTTTCAAATGATGCTAATGCTTCGTCCTATCTCATTGTATGAAGACAGGCAGATTAATCAATAGGCATCTTTTGTCTAGTAGGACAAATACATAAAGGACTTTTCCTTGAGGCTTGTGATTTGAAGCAAAACTTGGAAATGCAGAATGACATGCAAAATAAAAGACTCATCTAAATTGGATAAGAAGATTTTTGACCTTCTATCAGCCTTTTTTAGAATAATAATGTCAGTGTATATAGATCGTATTACGACTGGCAGATATTGTAGTTTCATTGACTGTAGAATCTTTAATTAGCTTAAGTTTCTCCATAGAAATCTCTAAATCAGCTATTTTAATGCCCATCAAACTGGCTTTGAAGCAGCTGCCAGCAGCCTATTCTATTAATGGTTTACCTCGAGTGTTTTTTATTAGATCCATACATTAAGTTACCCAGAGACATTTGGATATCGTTGTGTTACTATCAATTCAAATAATATAGCCAAAAGGGTCTTCGGCATTCAAAATGAAGCAAAGATGCCCTAGACCAACCTGACATGATAATCTGTGCTGGAGAAAGATGACAGTAAAAAGCAATCACAAACCTTTTAGTCTGATAGTTCTCAAGTGAGGGTAATTTTACATTTTTTATTGAGAGAAGTAGGCACCAAAGTGCAGTTGTAATTAAATTGTCCCAGAGTCTTCAGAAGGCAGATGTGAGCCAGAAGAAATGTCTGAAACCAAGTCTAGATTTCTATGTCTAGATCTCATAGACTAGTACAATTTGTGCCAGAGCTTAGCTCTCAGGTGCCGTAATGAACTGCCCTGTGACTATGGCATTACCCATCCAAAGTCAAGAAGACGTGTCCTTTGAATTGTTTTTTTCCAAAATTTAAACGTGAAATAAGAAAACAACACTGGTAACCTTCCAGTTTAGCTAAGTACACTTCTGGAAAGTTTCTTTCGAAAGGTAACTGCAAATAGATAATGTGATGTCACAGTACTTTGGCAGACAATATATCATTTATCATTTCGATTTCTATTCTAACTAATGAAAATCTCTGCATTATTCACAATGCAAAGTTAAGCCTTGTTCTTGGACTGAAAGCTGTCAGCCGGCCTTAAAAATTAATAACTATCCACTTCTCTCCTCTGCATTGCTTAAGTGGCTCTATGGGACTAATGTTTCAGCTGATGGACGTTTCTGAAGGGTAATAAATGCTTGAGGAAATGTTTATTTCTCGCCACCCATCTTCTTAGTTACCTCTCAGCCTTTTGCGCTATTTCCTATAAAGACCATGGTTGCAGGTCAAAGACAATGAAATAAAAAGCTCACAAAAGGAGGAGTATTGCTAGGTGGAGTCAGCACTTTCCATCATTCCTCGTAATGAAAAAGCCTCCTTATATCTGCTTCATTTTTTATTTCTTATGTTAATATCTATCCATCTCTGTGAATGCTTTTGTGAGCCTGGGATATCTGGAAACTGTCGTCACAAAAACATGTCAGCGTCTTGTTTGTGAACCATGAACCGCTGAAAATGAATCTGTGGGCTTGTTCCTATCTTGTCAGACTTACTAAAAAGAATGTTTTTAATTCAAGGCAGTGCGATGGGGACGCAGAAGATGCTGAAAAATTGTATTAACTTATATAAGTATTACCAGGCTCTTTTTCAGAGGATCTGTTGCCAGCACTACGTCCTCTGATATATGTTGCAAATTGCAGTCGGGCCATCAGTGCAGGCTTGCAAAGGCCAGTCTGGCTTGTGTATGTTGAATGGCAGGAGAAATGTAAATTGAAAACGTTCATTTTTGGAAAAGGAAATGAACTCCCCAGATGTGAGTTCAGTATTTCACATTGAAAATCTCAAAATAGGAGTTCCTGTCATGGCTTAGGGGAAATCAATCTGGCCAGCATCCATGAGGACACAGGTTCAATCCCTGGCCTCACTCAGTGGGTTAAGGATCTGGTGTTGCCATGAGCTGTGGTGTAGGTTGCAGACGTGGCTCTGACCTGGCATTGCCGCGCCTGTGGTGTAGGCTGGCAGCTACAGCTCCAATTCGACCCCTAGCCTGGGAACCTCCATATGACTTGGGAGCAGCCCTAAAAAGACCAAAAAAAAAAAAAAAAAGAAAAGAAAATCTCAAAATAGCTCTCTTTATACAACTATTAGACCCCTGCTACTGTACTTTTGGGAGCTTTTCATTGGAAGGAAGCATGACTCTTGGAAAAACAGTCCTTATCTCCACTGTTCTTGAGGCTTCTCGCAGGCTGGTGTCCACACATTCGCCTATCTTCCCATGAATACCTTTTAAGAAACTAAAATAATATTACCGAAGCAATGATGGAATTGGAAATAAAAATAATCCCTATGTCTTCCTTTAATTTTACTAGAGAAGCTAATGGGAGAAAAACTGACTAGGTTGAGTGCTAATTTCCCTTCCTCATTTTGTAATGTCTGGAGGAGCTTTAGAGAAGAAGAGTTGAGAGTTGCTGAGCTGCAATCCTGTGCTTGCCCAACCTCAAGAAAAAGCCCAGAGTCGGCGACAGAGACATCACCCACAGCATATGGAAATTCCCAGGCCAGAGACTAAATCCAAGCCACAGCTGCTCCATCCTTTAATCCACTGCACCGGGCCAGGGATCAAACCCTCACCTCTGCAGCAATCCAAGCCACAGCAGTTGGATTCTTAACCAATTATGCCACAGTCGGAACTCCTGGGTAGAGGATCTTTCTTACACGACCAAAGCAAAAAGGGGCCTGGAGTGACACTACTAGGTCGGCTCACCCATGGGTTACCAGGGAAAGAGCAGAGAGGCACACCCCTCACTGCCCCTTTGATAAGCTATCATAGTGGAGACGTTTAGCTCCACAGACTGGAACAGGCACTAACCGGGGCCTGGGACAAGTGTGCAGTCATTTACCGATAGGCTCTGTGATTAAGAGGGAAGGTCCGTCGTGTGGGTAGGATATAGGTGAAGCAGGGACTGGTCACCTGAAATCAGGGATATACAGAGAGTGAACATCCATCTCAGATGGCCTGATCATACAAGGGTGGAGGCACAGGAGAATTTTGTGACAGTCACAGATGGAGAAAAGCATAAGATTCAGGGGAGAGTGATCCTGTGGTCAGAGTCAACATTTCAAAGGAGTCATAGCCGTGGTCCAATAAGCCATTAAGAATCTTACTGTTTCTTGGAGAGTCTATATTTCTTTTGGAAACTATCTGGGGAGTTACATGTAGCTGTTCTCACCACAGTTTATATTTAGAGCCAGAAGCATTTCCCCATAACTCTGCCAAATAGCACAAAACTACCGGCTAATCTTTCTACTAGAAGATCTCTGAGTGCGGAATCTATATTTTGTTCCCTGATATAATCCTAGAGCCTAGAAAATGCCTTGTACATAGCATCCAATGAAAAAGGACTGTTGAGTTTATATTGTTAAGTAAATTCTCTTGGCCTAGCCACTCATTTTTCAAACTGGATTCTCAAATTTGATGAAATGTTTAGAATTATGTTTAGAATTTAGTGAGATGCTCGGCGCACTTACAAATTTTTTTCTTTCAGTTTTTTTTAATTAAAGTATAGTCAATTTATAATGTGACACTTTCTGCTGTACAGCAAAGTGACCCAGTCATACATACATATATATTATTTTTCTCATATTATCCTCCATTATGGTCTATCCCAAACGATTGGATATAGTTCCCTATGCTGTACAGCAGGACCTCATTGCTTATCCATCCTAAATATAAGAATTTGCAGCCTCAACCCCGAACTCCTCGTCCATCCCACTCCCTCCCCCTCCCCTTTGACAACCAGAAGTTTGTTCTCCATGTCTGTGAGTCTGTTTCTGTTTTGTAGGTGGGTTCATTTGTGCCATGTTTTTGGTTCTTTTTTGTTTTGTTTTGTTTTGTTTTGTCTTTTTGCTATTTCTTTGGGCCACTCCCGCAGCATATGGAGGTTCCCAGGCTAGGGGTCCAATTGGAGCTGTAGCCACTGGCCTACGCCAGAGCCACAGCAACGCGGGATCCGAGCCGCATCTGCAACCTACACCACAGCTCACGGCAACACCGGATCCTTAACCCACTGAGCAAGGGCAGGGACTGAACCCGCAACCTCATGGTTCCTAGTTGGATTCATTAACCACTGTGCCACAACGGGAACTCCTGTGCCATGTTTTAAATTCCACATATAAGTGATATGTAGTATTTGTCTTTCTCTTTCTGACTTAACTACTTAATATGAGAATCTCTATGTTGCTGCAAATGGCATTCTTTCATGCTTTTTTAGAGCTGAGTAGTATTCCATTGTGTATATGCACCACATTTTCTTAATCCATTCATCTGTCAATGGACATTTAGGTTGTTTCCATGTCTTGGCTATTGTGAATAGTGCTGCTTTAAACATACAGGTGCATGTATCTTTTTGAATCTCAGTTTTATTGAGATATAATTGACATACAGCACTGTATGAGTTTAAGATGTACAGTAAATGATTTGACTTATGTACATCATGAAATGTTTACCACAGTGTATAGTGAAAAGCCATCATCTTATACAAAAACAAAAAAGAGAAAGAAAAAATACTTTTTCCTTGTGATGAGAACATCCCTAGTATGTATCTTATAACTAGAAGTTTGTACATTTTGACAGCCTTCAACCAAATTTCCAATATTTTTATTTAACGAAGGGAGGGCCTGTGTCTCTTTAGCTTAACTGGGTGGATTTTCAGTAATTTTGAAGGTCGAGATACAGGGAGATGGATTAAATTTCCACTATGTCACATCAGAGCAAGAGCTTGAGTTTGTAGATCCCTGAACAAGACACCTTTGAGGAAATAAGGACCTGGAAGATAGATGCACCCACAGAGTGAATTCAAATGCAAAATACAGCCAAGGAGATAGACTCATTGTCAAAAAGTTGGGACCAGCAGAATGGAGACCTAAGCCAGCCCCGTACAGGGGAAGGTCAGGCAGCACAGAATAGGGGTCTAGCTACAGTGCAATGGTTCAGAGCCAGGATTCCAGGTCTTGGGTAGGTTAACAAGACATTCTTCATAATGGATGTGTTAATTAACTCAATGGTGGGAATCCTTTCATTATGTACACATATATCAAATCATCATGTTTAAACTTTAAATATATTACAGTTTTGTTGATTATACCTCAATAAAGCTGAAAAAACAAAGACAGTGTCTCTCAAGAATGTCATAAACACCCAAATCCCCAAACCAGTGACTCAAGTGGGGACTGTCCATGGGGCCAATGTAGAGAAAGCATTTTACTAGAACCAGCTCCAAAGTCAATGCCGACCCCATGGTGAAGTGGAGCCTAGAAGGTTGTGTCTCTCCAAACCAGTACTCCTGTCATTCAGCCTAACTTAGGGACCAGCCACAGCCGTGTTTTCTCCTCTCCTCACCTCCTCATCCCCAGTCACATCTGTTTCCCCACATCCACCAAGCTCTTTCCTCCCTCTATGGACTCGATAACCCATGTACACCCTTCAGATCTCAGCTTAACTGCCTCTCCCCCATTTTACCACTTCCCTCCCACCCTCTGGAGACTAGTTGTGGGCACTGGGATATACTGTTATATGCTTTCATCATATACTGTATTTTTCCTTGAAAACAGCACCTTTTTTTTTTTTTGTCTGCACCTGCACCCTCAGCATGTAGAAGTTCCCCAGCAGGGGATCAAACCTGACCCGGGGAACTTCCAGAAAACCTAAGTTTCTGCTTTGGCAGACAGGAGTCGGGGGCATTTGGCTGTGGTGTGCAGTAGTTGGATGGGGGATCTCAGTTCCCAGGCCAGATATTGAACCCAGGGTGCAGTGGGGTTCAGATTACTGCTACTAGATCACCAGGGAACTACCCCAACATAACTAATTTTTTTTTATGGCTGCACCCACAACATATGGAAATTCCCGGGCCAAGGACTGAAATCTGAGCCGCAACCATGACTTATGTTGCAGCTACAGCCACACCAGATCCTTTAACCCACTGCACTGGACCAGGGATCAAACCTATATGTCCACAGTGACCCGAACAGCTTCAGTGGGATTCTTAAGCCACTGCACCATGGCAGGAACTTCACAATTGTAATTTTTAAAAGTGATGATATCCCCAGGGCCTCACCCCTTTCCTGATGTAAAGGACACTCTGTACACTAGAGAATGGGTGAGTATTGAGTGAATAACTGTAGGAGTAAATGGGTTCAGAAGGTTGCTTAGGAGTTCCATTGGCAGAGGTGGGGGAGAAAGCTCTTCGTTTTTATTCTCTGACTCCATTTATAGGAATGGCCACTCCTCACACAAGCTAGACTCTTGGGCATATTCTGTGACTCTTCCCTCACTTCCTACATCTAAGCAGTCACCAAATGAGACACTGTCACCTCCCTCCAAGCAGCTAAAAGTTCCTACGTGTTCTTCAACCTCTTTCCCTGGACGCCCTCTCCCCGTGCCTCAGTAGACCCTCAGCATGTCTCTGAACTCGTGCTCAACTTACTTTTTACTTCTCTGCGTTCCCCACTTGTAGCACCTGGAGATCATGCCCCTCCCACCCTGGGATCCCAGGACCTGAGTCAGTATCTGGAACATCACAGGAAATCAGTAAAGACTTCTTGTACAAATGTTGTACCAAATTTTGTACAAATATGTACAGAACCCACAGCAAGGAAAATGTCCCCAAGTCTTTACGTTCTCTCTCATCCCTCTTTCCTCACATCTTATGAAAATTTAAATTTCCCCATTCCTTGCCCTATAGAAGCTCATCTAAATCACAATAAGACAGAAATGGTTTGGGCACTTCTCTTTCCCAGAAATTTTCCTTAGCTACTCATTATGGCCTGTTTTGATGAAAAGTTGACACCAATAAGCAGAACACCCACACGCCAGAGAGGGGATGTAATTTTCTATGTTTCCGCTTGAAACTGTATGTCAGGAATGATTTAAATGAAGGTGGTCCTACCTCTGCCAGTATTTAGCCCGCGCTCATTAGCACATGGGTCCCCAGGGCGCTCTGAGCTCTAACATCGCAGCTCTGTGGGTGACACCTGGAGCTGGGGTGGGGGTTCTCTCAGGGCATGTTCAAGTGCATCACTTCTCTCCATTCATTTGCAAACGGTGAATTTGGGGCGGCTATTCCAAACATCCTGAGGGTTCTGCTCCAGACCAACAGCCCTGGGAGTGGAAAGCTCATCCCTTGCGGCAAGTGTTCTGCACAAATGCCCCTCCGCTCCAGGGAGAGCACCTCCCTCCATCCCTGATCACGACAGCCCGGCCCCAGGTTCTCATGGATACCAACAGCCGTGGGTGGCGGCTGGCCCTCCCTTCCTGAAGAAAGGCTGAAGGACCCGCCATCCAGATGGTTCCGGATGGAAGATGAGGGATTTGGGAACCAGATGTGATTATGAGGGAGCAACAAATTTAAAAATTCACATCCTCACAGGACCCTAAATGCAGTGAGGGAGATAGGGGACCGTAAGGATTTTATGTGGATCCTGGGCAATGGTTTTATTCTGGGTTATTAGTGGGGAAATTTAGGAGCCCAAGGGGAGAGTAGGTACCAGCAGTCTGACAGGGTCCCCTGTGCTGTCATTTTAATTCTAAATTCAATATCCCTCTGCCAACCCACCTCCCCTCTCTCGGTCCTCCCACTGCGCTGGTCTCCCAGCCCCACCTGCCAGACCCCTAAGTCCTCCTTTCTCTCCAGCTGTCCCTGAGCTGCCAGGTGACACAGCAGAGAAGCACCTGCTGCAGCCACTGGTCCTGTTGCTGTCCCACAAGGTGGCATTAGCGCATGTGCCCGGCCATCACTCTGTCCTCCCCTCACTCATTCCTAGCAGTGCCTTCTCCAGGTCCCTTAAAACTGCAGTTTCAGGGGTTCCCGTCATGGTGCAGTGGTTAATGACTCCGACTAGGAACCATGAGGTTGCAGTTTTGATCCCTGGCCTTGCTCAGTGGGTTAAGGATCTGGCGTTGCCGTGAGCTGTGGTGTAGGTCGCAGACATGGCTCGGATCCCTCGTTGCTGTGGCTCTGGCGTAGGCCGGTGGCTACATCTCCCTAGCCCGGGAACCTCCATATGCTGCGGGAAGTGGCCCTAGAAAAAGACAAAAAAATGCAGTTTCAGAGCTTCCCACCCTGAGGCTTTGGAGTCTACTCTTGGGTTAGGAACGAGGAAGTGAAGCCAGAGAGGGGGTGATCCTGGTACCATTGCCTGCCCTTGCTCCATATGCTCAGAGCAGAGGCTCTTCCACTGCAGCCAAGAGAAGGAAAGCCAGGAGCCTGGGTTCCCACCAGCTCCCAGCAGGACTGTCCACACGTGGATTATCCTCTTCCTGACCTGGAAGAGGAGGCCTCCCCTCCGCCCCATGGCTTTTGTGGCTCTACGTCCATCCTCCCACATTCAGGACCTTGCCTCATTAATCACGCTCTTTCCCTCCCGAGCTTTCTCTTTCTTTCTCTCTCTCTCTCAATTTTTTTCCTTCTCATTGGTTCTTTTTCCTTAGCTTACCAAAAAAGTCACATACTTAAAAACAAAAACAGAAATTACCCTGTCTCCCTACCCAGTCTACACTGAGCATGCCTGACTCTCATACTTCTCCCTCTACACCTAGACTTTTCTACAAACCAGTCCAGACTTAGTGTTGACTTTATCACCTCCTATTCACTGTCAGTTCGCTGCTGTCCATCTTTTTGTCCTATGTGATCACTAAGGCTGCTCTCTCCAAGGCCAACAATGACCTCCTAATTGTCAAGTTCACTTAGATCTCACCAGGCTTCCTTACCATGCATGGGGTAGGTCACTGCTGACTATTCTCTCCTTGGATATCTTCTCTTCTGGCTTTCCAAGCAATCCCATCTCTTGAGTTTTGCCAGGCAATCCCAACTCTTGAACAGCACTGTTTTGCCAATTAAAAATTATTTCTGTAATTCCCATTGCAGCTTAGCAGAAACGAACCCGACTAGTATCCATGAGGACACAGGTTCGATCCCTGACCTCGCTTAGTAGGTTAAGGATCTGGCGTTGCCATGAGCTGTGGTGTAGATGAGGCTCAGCTCCTGTGCTTGGATCCCGTGTTGCTGTGGCTGTAGCATACAGCTTTGATTCAACCCCTAGCCTGAGAACTTCCATATGCCACAGGTGTGGCCCTAAAAAGACCCCCCAAAAATTATTTCTAATATTCTCATGCAAATTAAGCAGATTTCTGGGGCAGACACAGGTAACAAATTCTGAAGTACTCGCACTGGCTCCTTTGGAGTGATGATGCTTTACCATTAAGGCCTTAAAATGTCAATGCACCATCCTTCGTATCCAGCTTTTTCTCTCACTGTTACACTACAGCATCTTAAGTAAGATCAGATGATGAAACAGAAGCATTTTAAATTAAGACCAAACAATAAAACAGATGTTTATCCCTTTTAGATAGCAAAGAGGCACATAATATTCTCCAGAGCTGTATACTCTAGGATCAAATATTTAATGGAAATCCGATTTTATAATTCCTCCGAAGAAGTATCATGCAAGTAACCAACAATAAAAGGCATATATGGAGCACTCATCTTCATGTGCTTTAAGTACTTTATTGACTAAAAAAAAAAAAAAAACTAATTTAGTGTTATTCCTGGGAGCAGTATTTGAAACTGGCCTAAGTGAAGTCCTTGGTAGTTCCACTTAGCTTGGATGCCCACATGAAGAGAAAGCAGCGGAGGAGTTCTGTGTGGCTTAGTGAGTTAAGGATCTGGTATTGTCACTGCTGCTGTTAGGGTCGGGGCTGTGGCTCAGATTCCATGCCTGACCCTGGAATTTTCCACATGCTGCAGGTGGGGCCAAAAAAATTTTAGAAACAAAAGGAGACCAAGTAGGGGAGAAGTGAAGGCATTTGCCTCTCCTTCTAAGTTGTATGCAGTACAAAGTAAATTCATTCTAAATTCTATACCTAACTAGCCTTTCGGTTTTGTCCACATTCTTTCCTCAGAGAAGGAAACAGGAGCTCTCTCGCTTGCTCGCTTGCTCTCTTTTCTCCTCCTCGCTTTTGTCTGCTCTCTCTCTCTGATTATAAGAACGAGAAGCCTAGATCAGAATTAATGGTGTACCCTGAGAACAGCTTTCTCTGCTACCTACAGTTCATTCAGCTGCAAAGCTTGTAATGTTTTCCAGCCCTTACTCATTGAATACCATCTACACAAATTTTGTAAGAGCCGTGCGAGCTCAGGTCGGAGACTGCCCAGATCTTTGCCATTTGTCAGTTCTTCTCCTGGCACACAGGTTCCCTGCAGTTAGGTGTCCCATGACATTGAATTCCAGATCATGGAATGTTCTGGAACATGACCACTTCCAGGCCTGGCCCCCATGTCGCTTCCACATGTGGTTCTCCGGGCTCCTTCCCCTTCCTACCTGTTGGGTACAGACCAGCACAGAAGCTTGGGAAGCCACATGTTTAAAATTGTGGAGCCACAGTGTTGAAGGGACCTGGGTCACTGAGTCATTGCTTGGAGGAGAGTTGACCACATAACATGAGAACAGGATGACAGTGCCTCTGAGGCACAAGGCACTGAGGAGCACCCAAGACAGTAGGTCAGGGGAGGGTTCACAGAAGTGGGGACCCTGGGGCAAAAACCAGCAGGATGTCCTGTACCTCTGCCAGGGAGCAGAGCTTTTAGGCATTCCACAAACATGTGAGTGCCTCCTGGGCACTTGGGAAGGTCTCTTGGAGGAAGTGGCATGGAAGCTGAGACTTAAAGGGTAAGAAGGAGCCTGTGAGGTGACTGGGCAGATGGGCCATCAGTGCATAAAAAAGTGATTAAGGAATTACTTCCCAGAAGAGGCTTCCAGCCCAAACCAATGCTGTGCCCTCAGCAGCAGCTTCATCCTGGATGCCCTGCAGACTCAGCCAGAATCTGGCCCCTCTCCACCTATGGACCCTCCAAACAGTAGTAAATTAAAAGGCAGGTTATCCACCTCAGGGACTTGATTGTCAACCCTGTGCGGAGCAGGAAGGCTGTGTGAACAGGATGAAAACCATATCCTTTTCACACATTGCAAGAAGAGACATTGCTTAGAGGGGATTTTGGTTTTATTTTCTTTTTCTTTTGCTCTATATGTGCCTCAATTTCTCTTTAGTCGTCTTCACGTTTCTTTGGAAGAGTAAATTAGATCTGTTTCTTTTTTATTGAAGGAAAACAAAGATTCCAGCTAAGAATCTATTGGTCCTAAAGTTGGAGCCAAGGTGTCACACTGACTCTGCCTTCCTCCCAAGGTGACAAAGATACCCAAGGACAAGTGAGGGTCAACGTTTCTTTATAACTTTGTGCAGCTCCTGACGTCCATGAGGGAAGCGCTTCTGCACAGAAAGTTATATCTATTCAGGGTCTTAAATTACTATACAGTTTATTAAGCTGACAGTTTTTTTTTTAATCTGTTTTTTTTTTTTTTCCTTAAGCTCTAAATGCTACCAGAGCTAAATTTTAATAATCACCTTGGGGGAACTTTTGGTTTCTTTTTATTGTGGCAACACATGCATAATGTAAAATTAACCATTTGAACACGTTCAAGTGTCCATTTGGGGGCATTAATTCTGTTCACAAAGTTATGCAACCATCACCCCTATCCATTTCAACTTTTTTTATCATTCCATACAGAAGCTTTGTGTCTGTTAACAAGATCTCCCCAATCGCCTCTCCTCTCCGCCCTGGTAACGTATTTTATTCTCTGTCTCTCTGTACTTGCCTATTCTAGATACCTTATGTAAATGGAATCATAGAGTTATTTGTCCTTTCGTGTCTGACTTGTTTTACTTACTATCATGTTTTCAAAGTTTATCCACATCGTATCCTGTGTCAGAGATTCCTTCCTTTCCAAGGCTGACTAATATTCCATTGAACTTTTAATGACTCTTTGATCAACTTAAATGCAAAAGTCTAAATTCCTTTAACTAATCTGTTCCATTAACAAGTTAAAGTCCTTTGGCTTAGCAGGTTAAGAATCTGATATAGCATTCATGAGGATACAGGTTCGACCTCTGGCCTCACTCAGTGGGTTAAGGATCCAGCATTGCCCCAAGCTGCAGTGTAGGTCATAGATATGGCTCAGATCTCACATTGCCATGGCTGTTGAGTAGCCCTGGAGCTACAGCTCTCAATCAACCCCTAGCCTGGAAACTTCTCTATGCTCCAGGTGAAGCCCTAAAAAAAACCAATAATATGGGAGTTCCTGTCGTGGCGCAGTGGTTAACAAATCCGACTGGGAACCATGAGGTTGCCGGTTCGGTCCCTGGCCTTCCTCAGTGGGTTAAGGATCCAGCTTTGCCATGAGCTGTGGTGTAGGTTGCAGACGCGGCTCGAATCCTAAGTTGCTATGGCTCTGGCATAGGCTGGCGATTATAGCTCCGATTGGACCCCTAGCCTGGGAACCTCCATATGCCGCGGGTGTGGCCCTAGAAAAGGCAAGGAGACAAAAAGAAAAGAAAAAACCACACACACACACACAAAAAAAAATAATAATACGTTAATAAGTCCTTTAACATTTAACCTTCACTCAAGAAATCATTGTAGTTATCATTCTTTAGAAGTACTTCAAATATTCCTTCTAATAAACAAAACATTCACTGGTTTATAAACTATTCCAGCAAATCTAATAAATAAAAAAAGATGTTTATACATATATTAAATCTTACGTTCTCTTAAATATTACCCAAAGTTAATAAAATCTTCCCATGACTTTCTAAATTTGCTTCTAAAATCACAAGCATAAAATTAATTACCAAATTCACATTTTGAAATGATTTTACTTGGTGAACCTGCCAGATCTAACATAATCTGTCTGATGATGTTAAGAAACACAAGGGAGTTCCCATCGTGGCTCAGTGGTTAACAATCCAACTAGGAACCATGGGGTTTCAGGTTCAATCCCTGGCCTTGCTCGGTGGGTTAAGGATCTGGTGTTGCAGTGAGCTGTGGTGTAGGTCGCAGGCATGGCTCAGATCTGGTATGGCTCAGATCTGGAGTTGCTGTGGCTGTGGTGTAGGCCAGCAGCAACAGCTCCAATTAGACCCCTAGCCTGGGAACTTCCATATGCCACAAGTGCGGCCCAAAAAAAGACAAAAGAAAAAAAAATGTAGAACTGGCTTACTTTGTTCTCTCTGGAGTCAACTCCCTGTGTTGGCCATGTGTTTCTCTAATAAATAAGCATCTCAAACAAATTGACTTCACTACATATTACAGGATTTTTCAGCTGGGAAGCAGGACCTAAATTCCAAGAGGATTCTAACTTTTCACTAATGGGTTTTCAGAGATTTTTTAAGTAGTTGGAGGAACAAGAGGAGATCTCATTCCATACCCTTCAAATGTGATTAATTCTGCAACACCAGAACTCAAATGACCTTGGATTTGAGTAGACAGAAGACTTTACTCCTATTAGAGTTTCTTTTGGTTGCTTTTTATATTTGCTAAATCTTTAATGTCTTCCCGTGTGATTCAAATGCTTTGTTGACATTTCACTTCTTTTTTTTCCTACCATACCACCTGATGAATTCTGTGTTCTTTCTATATTCTAAGTAGGTTGCCAATTCTTGTAGATATTTAAATGTTTGATTGGATTCAGCATTCATTTCCTAACTCTTCTTGTTCTGAGGTCATTGACCTGTTCAGATTCAAAAGTATTGTCCAGATTCTGCATTTTATTGTTTAATTTTAGGCTGTAAACAAGTTTAAATAGCTAATCCTTTATTGACTTATTGATTCATTCATTCAAGAAACAGTTATTGAAAGATTTCTGAACATTAGACCACAAGGACACAGAGATGAATAAGACTTGGTCCCTTACCCAGGAGATCTTAGGTTCTATTAAGTGATCCAAGCATGTAAATAATTGTGAAAGAGTGAAGTGCAGATAATGGTCTGTATAAAGTGAATCAGAGGCACAGAAAAAAAAAGGCAGAGGCTAATTGTGTGTCAGGCAAGTATGGGGGCTCAGAGCTTGAGAACATGGTCTTAAATGAAGAATATTACAGAGGTCCCTTCTTGGTGCAGCAGACACGAATCCAAGTAGGAACCATGAGACTGCGGGTTTGATCCCTGGCCTTGCTCAGTGGGTTAAGGATCCGGCGTTATTGTGAGCTATGGTGTAGATTGCAGATGTGGCTCAGGTCTGGCATTGCTCCAGCTGTGGTATAGGAAAGGGAAAAAGGAAAAAAGACCAAAAAAAAAAAAAAAAAAGAATATTACATCACAAGGAAGGGGACAAAGAAATGCATTTTAAGTAGTAGGATAACATGTCAAAACAGCTTGGGAAAACCATGAGATCCTCAGGAAGTGATGAGTAAAGGGGTATTTTCAGTTCACTAAGTGAGCAGTGGGGTCAGTCTTTGAGGGACCTTGGATTCTGTCTTACACCAGTGATTCCCAACCTGTTTCCTATCTTGGCACTTATAAAGTTAACATTTATAAGGCACTCTGTGATAAATAAATTACTTTTCTCCCAGCTAACAATAACCACCCACATGGCTTAGCTACCCCATGCCTTGCACAGTGCACACCAGGGAATGAGGGAATCAATATGCTGTCACATCTGTACCTATCAGATCTCATCAGCTGGGATGCTCTGCTGGATGACGTGGAATCAATGAATGGATTTAACCTTGAGAAGAATATGATCAGATGCCATTTTCTTTGACTAGTAATTCATAGAGAAAAGAATAAGAAAAGTGACCTCGGAAGAAATGGCATTTTGGGGATGGAGACTGTCTCAGAAATAGGAAAACCAAAAGTAATAACAGAGGTTATTTTTTTTAAATAAAGTAAAATAATATTCAAAGGGGAAATGTTCAAAATTGTAGAAGCAGACAGTAAATATGAGCTATAGAGAGACTTCAGAGTCAACAAGTATTTGTCCCTTGATTTATAGAGCAAAGTAAAAGACTGGCTAGATTTCAATGAGAATTATAAAAATATATTGGAGAAAAAATTGGATAACCAAGGAAAGAATATATTACAAGGGGGAAAAGTTATAACTGTTTGGACAGATTCTTAGAACTGTTTTTAGCCCTTACCTTTTTAAGCCATCAATTCCTCTCAGCCTTTCCATTCTGGTTTAATTGAACCCAAAGAGATTTTAGAATTTCATTATGCCATATTTAAATATGACCTACTCTTAGAAAAGTTTAAAGTGGGGAAAAAAATCTATCAGCACTGATTATGGGGACATCTGATTCCAGAGATCTGGACCCGCAAGAGAAACAAAAGCTGGAAAGGCAGCCAAGCAGAACTGAAAGGAGAGCTCCAAAAATAGAAAGGGAGGTGTTTTTAAAAACGTTGTTTTCTCTAGAATGAAAGACTCCTCTGAATGAGCCCAGCAGTAGTGACACAAAGACCTTCAGCCACCAGTCATTGTGAGTAGATAGCAATTGAAAAATTACAAAAACTTTGAAAGAGACTTCACAAAGTCAAACCATAGCTGAAAAGAGTAAGCAGCCATCCCATCCAATTACTGAGCCACTGATGAAGATTAACAGAAGGGTTCAGAGTGTCTCTATGATAGGAAAATCACACAATGTGGGTCACTTTCAAAGAACTGAGTAACTTTATAGAAAATAGAAAATGTACTATTAAAGATGAAAACTAGGGAGTTCCCGTCATGGCACAGTGGTAAATGAATCCGACTAGGAACCATGAGGTTGCAGGTTCAATCCCTGCCCTTGCTCAGTGGGTTAACGATCCGGCGTTGCTGTGAGCTGTGGTGTAGGTCGAAGACGTGGCTTGGATCCTGCGTTGCTGTGGCTCTGGTGCAGGCTGGTGGCTACATCTCTGATTCGACCCCTAGCCTGGGAACCTCCATGTGCTGCGAGAACAGCCCAAGAAATGGCAAAAAGACCAAAAGAAAGAAAAAAAGAAAGAAAACTAAAATAAGAAAGTGGGGGAGGGAACCTAGCTACTTTCTTTAGGAATATAAGAAAATCAAAACCAAAACGCATATGTGTGAGGAGGAAGTAGGTTGGTGGGAGCCGGTATATTACGCGCATCGTGTAAATATCATATAACTCTGGCAACCAAGAGTGAGGAAGGAAGCCACAGTGGCAGGTGTTTATTATCAAAGCACCCAAAGGATCTGGCGTTGCCGTCAGCTGTGGTGTGGGTCGCAGACATGGCTCAGGTCCCGCGTTGAGGCTGTGATGTAGGCTGGAGGCTACAGCTCTGATTAGACCCCTAGCCTGGGAACCTCCATATACTGTGGGAGTGGCTCAAGAAAAAGGCAAAAAAAAAAGACAAAAAAAAAAAAAAAAAGAGTGTCACGTGTGCACTGGGCCAGTCACGAGCTCAACACCTGCCCGGGATGGAGAGAGAGCCCAGATCCCATGTGACACCTGACTCTGAAGACTCTGCCTCTTCTGAGCTTTACTTTCTTTCTTGCCATACAAGGAAGTTTAATTTTCTAGAATAAAAACACTGCTCATGGAAGATGAAACCTCAGGCTTCAAAGCCTAACAGACTAATCAATCTCCCTTCCTCCAAACGATGCTTTCCAAACATGAGAAAATCAAACTAGACACAAGCTCAATGCAAGCTTGCCAAGGACAGACCCGATTCTGGGCAAGTTGGATAACAGAGCACTGGAGTTCTCACAAACCACTATTATCCTAAGCTAAACAAAGCTTTTGAAGTTTTGGAAATCAGTTGTTGATGGGCATGTGTCATCAGAAAAAGATAAATGTGTAAACAATATGGATAGCAGCCTGTTAAGTGCCTTCTGCGGACCAGCCCTCCTGGACTTTATCTAGGGCAGCCACACTCTGGGAGGCATTGTGCTCATTTTACAGATGAGCACACTGAGTTTTCCCCCTATAAGGAGTGGAACGAATATCTCATACAGATATTTCAGGGACCAAAGTCCATATGCTTTCAAATATCCAAGTATGCCTTTCTTTCCAACCAGGATAACAACTAAATTCTTCATACACTGGTAAAGAAAAATACTTTGGTCACTCACTAGATTAAAACTAGAACATTCATATTTAAATATTGAGTGAGAATATAAATTACTTGCACAATGTAGAGAAAGATAATGGGCTAGCCCACTAAAATTTAATCGGATACTGGAGTTCCCGTGTGGCTCACCAGGTTAAGAATCTGGCATTGTCACTGCAGCAGCTTGAGTCACTGCTGTGGCACAGGTTAGATCACTGGCTCATGTCACAGGCTCAGACAAAAAAGAAAAAGAAAAAAAAAATCCTGTCCTAATGTAATATATTTATTCCTAAAAGATTTTTCTTAAGTCTACCATATGATGAAAAAGTATTTATAGATTGAAATTTCATTCTTTTTTTTTCACTTGTAATGATTTTTATTTTTTCCATTATAGCTGGTTTACAGTGTTCTGTCAATTTTCAGCTGTACAACAAGGTGACCCAGTCACACATGCATATATACATTCTTTTTTCTCACATTATCATGCTCCATCACAAGTGACTAGACATAGTTCCCAGTGCTATACAGCAGGATCTCATTGCTTATCCATTCCAAAGGCAATTGTTTGCATCCATTAACCCCAAATTACCAATCCATCCCACTCTCCCCACTCCCCCTTGGCAACCACAAGTCTGTTCTCCATGTCCATGATTTTCTTTTCTGTGGAAAGGTTCATTTGTGCCATATATTAGATTCCTGATATAAGTGATATCATATGATATTTGTCTTTCGCTTTCTTTCTTACTTCACTCAGGATGAGTCTCTAGTTTCACCCATGTTGCTGCAAATGGCATTATTTTATTCTTTTTTACAGCTGTGTAGTAGTATTTCATTGTGTATATGTACCACATCTTCTTAATCCATTCATCTGTCAATGGACATTTAGGTTATTTCCATGTCTTAGCTATTGTGGATAGAGCTACAGTGCACATTCAGGTGCATGTGTCTTTTTCAAGGAAACTTTTGTCCGGATATATGCCCAAGAGTGGAACTGCTGGGTCATATGGTAGTTCTATGTATAGTTTTCTAAGGTATGTCCATACTGTTTTCCATAGTGGTTGTATCAATTTACATTCCCACCAACAGTGCAGGAGGGTTCCCTTTTCTCTATACCCCCTCCAGCATTTGTTATTTGTGGACTTTTTAATGATGGCCATTCCGACTGGTGGAAAGGTGGTAACTCATAGTAGTTTTGATTTGCATTTCTTTTAATAATCAGGGATGTTCAACATTTTTTCATGTGCTTGTTGGCCATCTGTATATCTTCTTCAGAGAAATGTCTATTCAGGTCTTTTGCCCATTTTTCATTTGGGTTGTTGGCTTTTTTGCTGTTGAGTTGTATAAGTTGTTTGTATATTTTAGAGATTAAGCCCTTGTTGGTTGCATGATTTGAGACTATTTTCTCCCATTCTGTAAGTGGTATTTTTGTTTTCTTTTTGGTTTCCTTTGCCATGCAAAAGTTTGTCAGTTTGATTGGGTCCCATTGATTTATGTTTGCTTTTATTTCTGTTGCTTTGGGAGACTGACCTGAGAAAACATTTGTAAGGTTGACATCAGATAATGTTTTGCCTATATTCTCTTCTAGGAGTTTAATGGTTTCTTGTCTTACATTTAAGTCTTTAAGCCATTTTGAGTTTATTTTTGTGCATAGTGTGAGGGTGTGTTCCAGTTTCATTGATTTATATGCAGCTATCCAGTTTTCCCAGCAACACTTGCTGAATGAAATTTCATTCTCAGTGTTACCTTTAGTGTATAAAAGTTCTTAGTTTGTATAGTCCAGTTACCAATCTTAAATCAGGAAATTTCATAGTTTGTTCTTCAAGACTAATCTTCAGTCTTTGCCTCTTTACATAAATTTTAGAATCAACACTTTGATTAAACTGCTGGAATTTTTTTTTACTGAAATTGCCTTGAATCCATAGATTAATTGATCCACAAATCAACTAGTATCTTTATAATACTGAGTGTAGCAACCCATGAATATTTCATATTCTTCCATTTGTCTACGACATCTTCAATTTCTCTTAATAGATTTTGTTGTATTCCGTATGGAGGACTTGCAAGTTTTTTTAGATTTATTCCCATGAGTAAAAATTTAATTTTTTCCTGTGACCGGGTTTTAAGTATTAAAGTTCTTCTTTAAATGGGATTACAAATTGAAATTATTGGCTACCAACATGACTGAGCAAACATAAATGTGTTACAGATATTGATGAATAAGTCTTAAACAATGTAATATGCATTGGACAAGTACCTCTTAAGAAAATGGACAGAGTAGTTTTGTTTCAATTAGTTCATATATTCATGGATGAATATTAGGTATTGCTAGAATGCAGTAGGCTTCCTCAGGTACCTTCACAGAAAAAAACTATGAGAATGGGGGGAGATCAGTTACATCAATGCCACTTAATTGTTTTAATTCCTTCTTTGCTCAAATAGTTTTGAGGGCTTACCTTGTACCAGGTGCTGTTCTAGGTGCTGGGGACATAGAATTGAACAAAATCAGACAAGAGTAGACAAAAATTCTTGTCTCTAAGCTTAAATTGTAATGAAGGAATCAGACATCAAGATTTTTTAAGTGAAATATATAGTACAGTATGGTAAATAGTGATGAAATACAAAAGAGAAAAAAATAAAGGCAGAAAGGAGGTAGGACAAATGGCAAGGAGTGAAACTGTAGATAAAAGTGACTGATGTTTATGTCAGAAAGTATATAGTGATCCATTATCAAAAATTATTTTTAGGAGTTCCGTCGTGGCGCACTGGTTAACAAATCCGACTAAGAACCATGAGGTTGAGGGTTCGATCCCTGGCCTTGCTCAGTGGGTTAACGATCCGGCATTGCTGAGAGCTGTGGTGTAGGTTGCAGACGCGGCTCGGATCCCGTGCTGCTGTGGCTCTGGCGTAGGCCGGTGGCTACAGCTCCAATTAGACTCCTAGCCTGGGAACCTCCATATGCCGCGGGAGCGGCCCAAGAAATGGCAAAAAGACAAAAAAAAAAAAAAGAAAGAAAGAAATTATTTTTAAAGTAAAGTACTACAACTGATAGATTGGTTAGGTTCTCTCTCTCTCTCTCTCTCTCTTTTTTTTTTTTTTTTCTTTTTTGTTAGGGCCGAACCCAAGGCATACGAGTTCCTAGGCTAGGGATCAAATCAGACTTGCAGCTGCAGGAGTATAGCACAGCCACATCAAGGCAGAGCTGCATCTGCAACCTACACGACAGTTCACGGCAGTGCCAGCTCTTTAACCCCTGAGCCAGGCCAAGGATCGAACCCACATCCTCATGGATACTAGTCAAGTTCATTACACTGAGCCACAATGGGAACTCCAGGTTCCCCTTTTGGAACTACCTACCTTGTCATTAGTAGCTATTACTTTATCATCCATCACAAGAAATCAAAACTGCCATTTTGGAGTTCCCATGTGGCTCATCGGGTTAAGGACCCAAAACAGTGTCCATGAGGATGTGGGTTCATTCCCTGGCCTTGCTCAGTGGGTTTAAAGATCTGACATTGCTGTGGCTGTGGTGTAGGTCAGCAGCTGCACTCGCATTTGACCCCTAGGCTAGAACTTCGATATGCCACAGATGCAGCAGAAGAAGGGGAAAAGAAAAAAAAAACCTGCCATTTTGTTTGGCACCCTGGAGGTTTTTACTCCCTGGGGAGTGCAGTAAGATAAACGCTTATCCTGGAGGCTGAGATAAACACCTTTCAGTGAATCGGAAAGAAGATAATTGTAGAAGAAGAGAGAGCCAGAAACCAGAATGGCCACAGGTACCGTCTCAGGACACATAAACGTTGGAACAAGTCTCTTGAAATTGACCACCTTGAATGACACTTGCCCACACACAATTTGGGAAGTCCTCACATCCTGGGGTGGGGGAGGGGAGGGTCCTCATATTCCCAGGATGAGGAGGGGCTGGGACTCTCAAATAAACCTGAGCTTGCTTCCAGACCCTCCAGCCTCTTCTGGTGACAGCTCCCTGTGTTTTCCAGGCCAAACTGCCATCTGCGGCAATTGAGCCATATCATTTCTCCAAATCAGGACCAATGACTGAGTGGAACCAGCGGGACATTTTGCTTAGCTATTACTTGGCAAGAAGAGATAAAAATATCGGAAAACTCTGACCTGGACAAGGCAGCCTCTGGGACTGTGGACTCCGCTCTTGAGCAGGGTCTGCCTTCTCCTCGAGCATCTCGTATTGGTCCCCACACTTCCCTTCTTCCGCTTCCTGAGCCTTCCGAAAGGTGGAAGAGATGTTAAACTTGCTGCACCATCAAGAGAACAAGAGTGACTATCCATAAAGCTTGCCGTCAGGGTGTCATCTGCCTGACTGAGCAGCTCTTAAGGTTCACAAAGTTATTTGGAGCAGGCAGCAGCCCGGCCCCAAGCACCTCCTCTTGGGCATCGGCAGCATGTCAGGGAGCCATCAGGTTCACTGGGCAGAGCCAGCAGGCCATCCTTACAGCTACTCCGTGTGCCGTGAGCAGCCTGACTGTGGCCTGCGGGCTTGGCACAGCGGGTCATGCCCTCTGAAAGCTCAGATTCTTCAGATCACTGATCCTGTAGGCTAGCTTGTCCTTAGTAATGCAGGCAGAGTTCACTTGCCAGCTACCTGGGAAATAACCGGTCTCTCCTAAAAGCCTTCATTATCGGTGGGGGGCTGCAAAAAGCCTCCCCACAGTCTTTGAAGGGCCTCTCTGCGTGAACTCAGCTGATGGCAAGCCTCTACCCCAGCTTTTCTCTCATGAATTCATATTGCAGAACAAGTAAATCACAAAGAAACGGCCCCCATCTTTGAGTTCTTTAAGGCCTAAGCGATGCTTCCTTAAGACATTACTGCTATAAAATAAATTCTTATTAGAAAAGTCTCAAAACCACATAGCAGGAACAGTGAGAGACCAGGAAGCAGCTTCAGAATAAATATGAGAATTGCGCCTCATCTTCCCAGGTCTTTTCATTTCTCTGAGCTAAACACAATGATACAGTGCCTGTGTCAGAGACAAGGCAGCATGCACCGAAGCTGGGTCAGAAACAAAATGCCTGCAGTCTAGTTCATTATTTGGTGACTCTAGTGAAACCTGGTCCTCCTTGCAGCACAGGGAACTCAATCCAGTCTCTTGGGACAGCCGCTGATGAAAGAGACTATGAGAATGGGAATGTGTATGTGTGTGTGCCTGAGTCACTTTGCTGTACAGCAGAAACTGGCGCAACAGTGTAAATCAACTGCACAGTAAATAAAACAGAATTAAAAAAAAAAATCCTGGGCTATAAGGAGTTCCCGTCGTGGTGCAGTGGTTAACAAATCTGACTAGGAACCATGAGGTTTCGGGTTCGATCCCTGCCCTTGCTCAGTGGGTTAAGGATCCAGCGTTACCATGAGCTGTGGTGTAGGTCACAGACGCGGCTCGGATCCCGAGTTGCTGTGGCTCTGGCATAGGCCGGTGGCTACAGCTCTGATTCGACCCCTAGCCTGGGAACCTCCATTTTCTTGCCTCCCAAGAAATGGCAAAAAGACCAAAAAAAAACAAACAAACAAAAAAAAACAAACTGGACTATAAATGGTAGCTGGAGTATGCACCGGAAATGGCCTTTGTGGCTTTAGGAGTCAGTCAGGTTTGCAGCATCTGAGTGAAGCACCGAGTCATGAGCATTGGGTTCTCTGCTGGAAACATCACTGGTGACGGAAAGTTTCCTGTAGCAACAGAAAAGTTGCAGCTGGCTGTGAATCCTTCCCAAGTGGGAAACAGACCTGTATGTGTATGTTAAGAGGAGGCTTGAAATAAAGAACAGCTTTGCCCGTCCTCCAAGTCTGTGAGTCCCTGTCCGGGTTTCAGTGGCTACAGTGACCAACCACAGAGATACTCAGTTACAAGTAACATAATTTTTTCCAAGAAGCTGCTTGGCTGTGCCTTGGAAGTTGGCACCCAAAATAGGTTTGAAAGGACTACAAACAGGGAGGGTCCTGGCTCTGGGCGCTCCCTGAGGGGTCTTTTATAGGAAAACCTCCAGCTCTGAGAAGGGGCCAACAGGGCCGTGCTCTGCATAACTGCCTCTTCTGATGCCAGTTCTTAATTGTGCCCTTTTTTTTTTTTCCTTTTGGGGCCACACCATCCACTTATACAAGTTTCCAGGTTAGGGGTCGAATTGGAGCTGCAGCTGCCAGCTTACTCTACAACCACAGCAACGCCACATCTGAGTCACATCTGCGACCTACACCCACAGCTTATTGCAACATCAGATCCTTAAGCCACGGATCAAGGCCAGGGACGGAGCCCACATCCTCATGGATACTAGTCAGGTTCTAAACCTGCTGATGCACAATGGCCATACCAGTTGTGCCAATTTTTTGGTCTACATTTTAAGACTTTAATAACCAGAAGATATAGAATTTAACTCAGTTATCCTGCAGGTCACCCGGCGAGCTGTGACCCCTACCCTCAGCCCTCCTTCTGTCCTTGTCTCTTCCAAGGCCACTGTCCTGCCAAAGACCCTTATATGGTGTTCTCACTGTCATGACTACAGATTTCGTGGATGTTTCCTTCCCAATCCTCTGTTTATAATACCTCTGAAACCCATCCGCGCTGCTTCTGTTACTTCCCATGTTTCATTGAAATTCATCTCCTTATTTCTGCTGATGTAACCCCTTCACTCAGCATCTTCTCTTCTCACATCTTTCTCATTACAGTGACTTCTGGAATATGCACAGTTGCTTTACTTAACAGTATGACATAACTACGTTTCTGCAATTAAAAGCTGAAGGTCCTTCCTACTGAGCTGTCTTCAAGTATTTTGTTAAATCATCTTTAAAAAAAAAACAACTTCGTTTTTTAAAGTATAATTAAAAAAAAAAAAACTTTCAGACTCTATAACCTTGTCCTCCGTTTGCACTTCCATTTACCTCTTAAACTATCGTCCTAGTTTAGCAAACAGGAAGTGTTGGTATGTGCATAAAAATCTATTTTTCTAATATGGAAGCATCAGCCTTCGTTGTCAGAAAGCCACATAGTTGGGTCCCATCCACAAAGGATTCTTGATATTTTCAGTTTCTTTTCTTTCCTTCTTTTTAAGGCTGCACCTGCAGTATATGAAAGTTCCCGGGCTGGGGTTGAATTGGAGCTGCAGCTCCAGGCCACAGCCACAGCTCACAGCAATGCTGGATCCTTTAACCCACTGAGCAAGGCCAGGGATTGAACCTACATCTTCATGGATACTAGTTGGGTTCTTAACCCGCTGAACCATGATGGGAACTCCTATTTTCAGTTTCTTAAATACCTACTTTTCGATGACTTCTTCTTAATAGTTACTTTTTTGGTAGTCTTGTCTATTTCTCAAAATGTATATATCTATACACACACATATCAGGATAAACTGACATTTTTGCCACCTCTTGAATAATGTGAATAATGCATCATCAACATTTGTGAACAAATCTTGGTGTGGATGTATGTTTCCTTATCTCTTGGGTATATAGCTAGGAGCGAAATTACTGGGTCATACAGTAACTCTATTTTAACCGTTTTTAACAACTGCCCATTTTCCAAAGTGGTTGCACCATTTTACACTCCCACCAGCAGTGTTTGAGGGGTCCAGTTTCTCCACATCCTTACCAATATTTATTATTATCTGATATCTTATATAGTTCTTCTAGTGGGTATAAAGTAGCATCTCATTGTGGTTTTGGTTTGCAAATCCCTGAGAATATTTTTTAATGAGGTTGATGATGAAAACAAACAAACAACACTTCAGAATGACCAAATCCATTTTCTGTCTTTGCTTCCCTTCATCAATAGGAGGTAGAGTTATTTCAGCCTTTTGAGAACTACTGTGTAAATTAATCTAAGTTTTCTACAGTTATCATAAGCATTTTTATAATGTCTTCTACATTTTAGTCGCATTGCATTCAAGATCAGTTGAAGAATTTAAATTGAATTACTCAAAAAAATGAAGCACCTCCAAAACCATCTTTTGAAGCTTTTAGTAAATGGCAATAAGTAAAAGCTTATTTAAAAAAATATTGAAATTTATGCTCACAAAAGCAAGTGAACTAGACAAATTAAATAATAAGAGTTCAAATGTTATTCAAGATTGAATTTTCATTTTTATATAATTTCTTGTTGAAATATCTTGACTTGAGAAAAGACTCTTTTGGCAGAGCTCCTGTGTTTTATTCAACAAATTTGAATTCTGTACCAAAATGAAAAGAAGTTAATTTGTGGGAAGATCTAAAAACACCATCAATATATGCAATTTAAATTCTATGTTTTGTAAAATTTTTGGCAAAAAAAAGATGGCCAAATGGAGGTAAAATAACAGTGCCTGAGAAAGTTTTTGGGCTAAACTATATTACATGTGTCATCTCTTTAGCAAAATTGCTTGATATTTACCAGCACCCATATAGAAAATATTTTTATAGTTAAAAATACTATTGATTTATAGTCAGTAAAGTATCAACAATTTTAAATTTAATCATTCAAAGAGATTTTGAATAAGATTGTAAATTATGAAAATAACAAAACCATGTTGAAAAAGTATATGCATATATTTCCCCCCCAAATACCAGTGATACAGCATATTAGAAACAGAGATGAGCTAAGGAGCAGATTCATAGCAGTACGTGAATTTACACCAAAAATCGTCATTCTGTTAATGTTATGTTTTAACATTCAAGTGACAAACATAAAAAAAGTTTTCTTTTTCTCCTTTTTTCTTTTTTTGTCTTTTCATCTTTTTAGGGCCACACCCATGGCATATGGAGGTTCCCAGGCTAGGGGTCCAATCAGAGCTGTAGCCACTGGCCTACACCACAGTTGACGGCAACACCAGATCTTTAGCATACTGAGCAAAGCCAGGGATCAAACCCAGTCCTCATGGATGCCATTCGGGTTCATTAACCCCTGAGCCATGATGGGAACTCTATTTTTTGTTTGTTTGTTTTTTGTTTGGAAGTCTTCTTTTCTTTCCTTTTGCCCTAATGAATGCAGATATTCATTCTATCTTTACTTTTGTAAATATTTTATTTTGAACATAATTTTTCAATTGAATCATTTTATTCACAAATGTATACATTTATAAAGTTGTTTAAACACCCCCTTTAACTTCCGAAAGTGCCCTGCAAACAAGAGGATCATTCAACTTTTAATCCATGATCTTAACTGATCCAGTGATTTTCCTTCTAAATTCCCACTCATTGGTCAACAAGGTGAAAGAGTGGATATTTGATTAAATATCTAAGCTAATAAAAATGTAATCCAGTCTGACTAAAAGGCCACTACAAGCAGGCTTGTTCTTTCTGGGAAAATCTTTTTAATGTCTCAGATTGACTGCTCTCTCACTGCTTCTCCCCTTAAGGTTGTGTCCAGGTAACTTCTGTGATTTGATAAGAAAAAGATGGGGGAGTTCCCATTGTGGCGCAGTGGTTAACGAATCCGACTAGGAACCATGAGGTTGCGGATTCGATCCCTGGCCTTGCTCAGTGGGTTAAGGATCCGGCAGTGCCGTGAGCTGTGGCGTAGGTCGCAGACGTGGCTCGGATCCCACGTTGCTGTGGCTCTGGCACAGGCCGGTGGCTACAGCTCCGATTGGACCCCTAGCCTGGGAACCTCCATGTGCCTCAGGAGCGGCCCTGGAAAAGACAAAAAAAATGAAGAAGAAAAAGATGGGCTTCAGCCTCCTCTGATCTCTAGGGAGATGATCCCTTGTCACCTGATTGTTGTGAACCCCATAGGACTCAAGGCTCATGTCTACATGGTGATCTATCTGGGGAAGCCTCAGCTCACTCCTCCAGTGGAGGCCAAAGGATAGAGCAGGTCAGAGTAGGTCAAGTTCAATAGAACTTCTAGGCTAATTCATCTCTCTCTAAATCATTACAGTTCACTAGCTGAGGATACAATATAATATTCACATACTTTGTTCTTACACACATACACACACACACACACACACACACATTCTTTGTCCCTCTATGCCCCCATACGTGTTAATGTTAATTTGCTATAATATAACCAGACCTTGGTATAAACTAATTAATATTTTTAATGAGTTATGACAAAAAGAAAAAACAAGAGAAAAGAACTAAGATTAGCCATGGACCTTAAGTTTGGAGAAGAAAGATTGAGGCTTTGATGGAAATAGAAAGAAATTAGAAAGAACAGAATATTACCAAAAGCAGTGAGTCTGTGCAGACTGAGACAAGTACCACACTACCAGAGAGGAGACCCTCTGCAAAATGCAGATGCTTATTTGTCAGGGATGGCTTGAGGACAGAAGGCAAGGGCATGGATTTTTGTGACTTCTCAAAGGTCTTTCTAATGATGCAATAAATATTCTTAAGAAAAAATAATAGATTCTGGCAACAAGAAGAAAAGGTATATCTTTAGATATATAGGAGGAAAGGGCATATCTGTATGCCTAAGGACAAACACATTATTTAAAATCTGATGTTACTCAATGTTACTTCATTTTTCACTAAAGCCAATAACAACTGTGATTTTGCAGCCCCTAAGTTCCCAAGTTTTATGTGTATTTTTAAAAAATCCCCCCCCCTTTTTTTGTCTTTTGTCTTTTTAGGGCCACACAAGTGGCCTATGCAGGTTCCCAGGCTAGGAGTTAAATCGGAGCTATGGCTGCTAGCCTACACCACAGCCACAGCAACGCAGGATCTGAGCTGCATCTGTGACCTACACCACGGCTCACAGCAACGCTGGATACTTAACCTGCTGATCGAGGCCAGGGGTCAAACCCACAACCTCATGGTTCCTAGCTGGATTCATTTCTGCTGCACCACGATGGGAACTCCAAAATCTCCCCATTTTTGAACCATTGATAATATTTTAAGAGTTCCTGTTGTGGCGTAGCAGACAAATCCAACTAGGAACCATGAGGTTGTGGGTTCAATCCCTGGCCTTGCTCAGTGGGTTAAGGATCCAGTGTTGCCATGAGCTGTGGTGTAGGTCGCAGACATGGCTCAGATCCTGCATTGCTGTGGCTGTGGTGTAGGCCGGCAGCAGTAGCTCTGATTTGACCACTAGCCTGGGATCCTCCATATGCTGCGGGTGTGCCCCCCAAAAAAAGATAATATTTTGAACAGTCCTTTATATTAAATACCCATTTTTCCATTTGTGGAAAATATTTTTGTTACTATTACTTTTATGTGTCCCTTTTTTAAGCACCTAGTATGATGTGAGTTTTTATTTGCACATTTATTCACATTGGGCTATGCTGTATTTTCAGTTGATTTCATAGGCGGACTTGAGGCACACTCCTACTACCAAGATCATGTTGAGTTAAAGCCTGTTCATCTGTAAGTAAAGGTGTGATGAGATGGAAAATATTAATCCTTCTAACTTGGCCAAAACTAACCCAACCTGAAATAATTTGGACCTGCCACTACTAATCATTGGTTTAATTTTCCACTCATGCTTAAAACACACCTTTCACCTGTAACCCAACATTATCATTATTATTGTTCATTCCAAAAAGTATTTGACGTAGGGCACATGGTTTATGTTCCTAAAATGATCGTTTTATTTCTTTTCTCTCATCAGTAGTTGATTGCCAAATTGGGGGCGGGAGAGGAGGATTCTGTAGTCTACAAAAGAGGGACTAAATATTGTCTTTGGGGCAGCATCGCAGAGGGAAAAAGGAAAAAAAGATGAGGTGGGGATCCGGGCTCTATCTATATGGTCCCAAGGCTCTATCTATGTGGTCGAAGACTTGGTTTTCTCATCTGGAATATACAGTTTCATAGGTGGAGGAGAGAGGATAGATTAAATGAAATAAGGTCTGTAGAGCATCTGTAAAATTACCCTCGATTATGTCTGGCACTCAAATATTTGACTCACCGGAAGGAAGACATCAACTCCAACAAAAGCAGCTCAAACTGGACTGATTTCAGTGTTGACTGTAAGGAAGGAATCTCGGTCACTTGATTGATGATAACACACTAGAAAATAAGCCCATAGATACAGTGACTCCATTCCTAGAAAACTCTAAGTAGCAAACAGACAACTGTGCAAAATAATAGCTATCATGTCCTAAGCACTTTGCATGTATTATCTCACTTAATCCTCATGCAAATCCTGCAATGTACTAATTAACAGTCCACTTTATGAGAAGGAGCCTGAGGTTCATAGAGGACAGACAACTTTCCCAAAATCTCTCAAGTAGCAAGTGGCGGAGCTGGGATCTTGCCTGGGTGATAAATCCTCACCATGACACTGTGGACTGGCTCAGACCACCTCCCAATTTTTTCAGCCCAATGCTCTGTAATTCCACAGTGACAGAGAAAGTTTCTAAAACAGTCACTGGGGTAGGAAACAGCTCATAGGCTTCATCGGCTGCCTCTTTGTCACATTGGTTTCTGCCCAAATCTGCAACCTCCTCCCCAGCTTCTTTGGGGACTACAGCCCTGAGAAGCCTGCAAGGGCTCCTCCCCATCCCCAGGTAGAATTAATTTTATTCTAGCGGAATGAGCTGAAGGAAACATAGCTCATGGGCTACACAAATCAGCACTGTGCCTGTCACATGATAGATGTTGAAATAGATGTTAGTTTCTTAAAGCAAATCCAATTTGGAAAGACATTCACCCCATAGAACACTCCAGAGCCAAGCAGCCACCACGTCATTACTTGTGCTAGTGAGTGCTCGTAAATGACCTACTTCAGTGGATGTTTGTGGATCTAGGGGACTGGACAGGGCTGGTGACAGTAACAAAGATGATCAGCGCGTTGGAAACGAGAAAAGAAATGAAACAATGCCAAACGGTGACTTGGAGAGTCCTCTATATATTTGTTGTGTGAAAAGAGGATGATGAATGATTTCTTTCATTTCCACTGTGGAAAAAATAACCTCATCAGAAAAGTCACAATATGAAAGATATTGGTCAGACATAAGAAAGATCTATTAGGGAAGGTTATTAAAAATGGCAAGTGATTAATGCTGGTAATGCATCTCCTCTTTTGATGACACGTATGTATCCATACACCTGAAAAGGGGACCCAGTGGCATGGTCCAGAGGCAAGTAACTTCCATCTCTCTCTCTCTCTTTTTTTTTTTTAGGGCCACACCCATGGCATATGGAGGTTCCCAGGCTAGAGGTCTAATCAGAGCTACGGCTGCCGGCCTGCTCACAACCACAGCAACACTGGATCTGAGTCGTGTCTGTGACCTACACCACAGCTCATGGCAATGCCTGATCCTTAACCCACTGAGCAAAGCCAGGGATCGAACCCGCATTTTCATGGATCCTAGTTGGGTTTGCTAACCGCTGAGTGATGAAGGAAACTCCGTGACTTCCATCTCTGCTCCCTTAAGTCCCACCCATCTGCGAATCAAGAACACATGAAACGTCCCCATAAGGTTACCTAAAAGGCTTAAATCAACTCCACTCCCTCCTCAAAGGCCTTTCTCAACTACCGTGTTCACTGCCAAACTCTCAGACTCCTCAGCCGAATATGGCATCCGATACTGTCTACAGAAAGCAAAAGAACAAGTTTCTGCTCTGATAAATTAAGCAGGTCATTCTGTCAGAGGACTACGGGATGCCTTTCAGCCAGGAAGGGGCAGGAATCTGCAAAGCGCAAACTAAACCCGAATTAAAACCAGCGTGCATGAAGCAATGTGCACTCCCCTCAAGTATGCAAGTCCTGCAGGCTTTACAGGCTTGACCTCAGTCAGCCTGCTTGATTTCTTTTCATAAAACCTTTATATTAGATTCTGTGCAACCAGCCCAGTGATCCCCTATCTGTTGTACCAGCAACAGATTGGAGAAAAAGCCAATCTTCTGTACTAAATTGTTAGGGGAAGTGCAGTGAACCCTGCCTTTTCACCTTCATTAAGGCTCTAATCGCCATGGATTACAAAACCAGGTTGATGAGGAAACCACTTTATTAAGGAAGGGGATCAAGAGGATCTTCATCATATTCCCGGGCACATGGATATAAGTGGGTAACTTTCAACTCTTGAAGTTTCGTTACAGACAGTCCATTCGCTGCAGACCCAGTCCGGGGAGCCCTCACTCTCTGTTTGATTGTGTCACTGCTTGTAATCATAAAGTGTACTCTTCCAGGGCCCACAGTGCAACTGCATGTGATTATGTGCGCTGAGGTGATGGGATGGGGTGAGGCAGTTCTTACGTGGATTCAGTCTTTCATGCTTTGTCTCTTCGGCATCAACAAACGGACTTACGGAACAGAAACAGACTGACAGACATAGAAGACAAATTTATGGTTACCAAACGGGAAAGGAGGGAAGGATAAATTAGAAGTTTGAGATTAACAGACATACACTACTGTATGTAAAGTAGATAAACAACAAGGACCTATTTATATAGAGCACAGTAAACTATATTCAATACCTTGTAATAACTTATAATGGAAAAGAATATGAAATATATATGTATATATTATAGCTATACACCTGAAACTAACACAACATTATAAATCAACTACACTTCAGTTTTTTTAAAAAAGTAACAACATTAAGCTATCAAGGCACACTGGTTAAATAAATTGGTTTACTGCCATTTATAACTATTTATTGATGACTCACAATGTGTGTACCACGCCCTGGGCTGGAGATTACAAAAGATAAATAGTACTTGGGCTTTGACCTCTGGCAGCTAATGATTTAGGAGAGGAGACACACAGAGAAATAAGTGGATACAAAATAATGTCCCCAAGGCAATTTGTTACCAAAAAACAAACAAACAAACAAACAAAAACAATGTTTACTTCTCACTTGGGGAAAGAAGACTCCCCTAGGTGATGATGCCTGAGCTGAAAGACAGGAGTTTATCAAAAGCTGCAGACAAAAACAAGTGTCCCCTGCAAGGAGGCTCATTTGCAGGGCCATTCTGCAGAGAGAGGATGATGCTGAAATTTGTGCCTATCCAGTCCAGCCTTTGCTGTTCTCATATAAAGTCCACAAACCTAAAAGGAAGCAGATGCAGATGTTTAAGCAGAGGAGGAATCTTGCCAGCTTCTGGTGCAGAGGCTCTGAGAGCCTCGGCAGCCGTTACTGTGACATCTACACCCTGTCATTCTTTGTGCTTATGGCTGTAAAGACGGTTCCGGGGCTTGTTGTCCGGGTCTGGCTTGGGAATTTGTAACACATGGGGTGAGGTTTTGCTGGGGTCCATTAGTTGCCATGGCTACAAGGAGGGAGCTAAAACTCTCAACATACATACATCCTGGTTCTTTACCAGGGTCTCCTCGCTGCTACTAGGTCACCTTTCATGATGGGGGAAGGACAAGGTTGCTCAAGGGGTCATTGGTGGCTTTGAAAAGGACACTTTCACGGAAGCTTACAGTCAAAGCAGCAATACCACCAAAGGGAGAGGACTAATGGAAACAGATTACCTCTCGGGAAAAGAAGTGGCTTGGCATAAACCCCTGCAGCTGTAAAAGAGATGTGGACTATCAAGGAACATCAGAGTCACTGAATTGCTTTAAAGTCTGTCAAAATCATCATAATGGTTAGCGACTAGGTGGTAGGAAAATTAAGCTCCAAGCAGCAGCAACTCTTCACATAAAAATAATTAGACCGAAGCAGTTTATCAAAGAAAGACAGCGGTGGAATTTTAGAACTCAGTTTCACAATGGAATAGAGAGATCTGACGATGTTGGAAATTTCCATGAGGAAGACGCCCTGTGACTGCAGTCAAGAAAGACTTGATGAGAAAAGCTTCTCCTGTTGCTTTTAGCCAATCTTTTTCTAAGGTTTCCAAATGAGAACTTGACTTTTCCTGGCTATCTGGACTTGTCTGATTGCCTTTGCTGGAGGCTAATTTTTCTTAACAAAAATTGTTACATGCTATGTGGCCACTGCTGATTGAGTGTCTGCTGTTGCAGCAAGGAAGACAGACACTGCTGCCTCCATCTCAGGCTGGCCTTACGGTCGCTCCCACTGCACTCAAGCTGCCTGTCCTCCACCCCAACAGTCCAGGCCTGGAGAAATCCACCTCTGACCATTGGGCTGCTGGATAGAGCCAGAGGTGGTCACGTCCACCTGCTCCTCCCTGAGAACGGCCGTTACAACATCTAGATTAAAAACTAACTAGGAGAACAAAGAGAGGTGTGTATGTGTGCGTGTAGGCGGTGAGGAGGCAAGAATGATGTGGTTTCAAACCCTGATTTAAGAGCCAATAACCCGAGTTCCCACTGTGGCTCGGCAGTAATGAATTCGACTGGTATCCATGAAGGTGCAGGTTCAATCCCTGGCCCTGCTTAACAGGCTAAATAAAGATCCAGCATTCCTGTGAGCTGTGGTGTAAGTTGCAGACTCAGCTTGGATCCCACATTGCTGTGGCTGTGGTGAAGGCCAGCAGCCAAAGCTCCGATTTGAACCCTAATCTGGGAACTTCCATATACCTCAGGCGCAGCCCTAAGAAGCTAAATAAATTAATTAATACCAATAATCCTAAATATAGAAATACCATATGATCCAGCAAGCCCACTCCCAGATATATATCCTGACAAGCTTATACTTCAAAAATATATATGCACCTCTATGTTCATAGCAGCACTATTCACAGTAGCCAAGACATGGAAACAACCTAAATGTCCATCAACAGATGAATGGTTAAGAAAATGTAGTACATATACACAATGGACTACTACTTGGCCATAAAAAAGAACAAAATAATGCCATTTGCAGAAACATGGATGCAACTAAGGATTCTCATATTAAGTGAAGTTAGTCCGCGAGAGACAAATACCATATGATATCACTAACGTCAAATCTAAAATGTGGCACCAATGAACCTATCTACAACACAGAAACAGATCATGGACATGAGAACAGACTTGTGGTTGCCAAGGGGGAGGGGGAGGGAGTGGGATGGCCTAGGAATTTGGGGTTAGTGGATGCAAACTATTACATTTAGAATGGATAAGCAATGAGGTCCTGATGCATAGCACAGGCACCTATATCCAGTCTCTTGGGATAGAGCATGATGGAAATATATATATATATATATTTATATTATATATATATATATATATATATATATATATATATATATATGAATGACTGGGTCACTCTGCTGTACAGCAGAAATTGACACAGCATTGTAAGTCAGCTATACTTTAAAATTGAGCTTAAATAAATGAATAAATAAAAACCAATAACTACCAGCCAAGTATTAGTAAACATTCATTTTGGAGTTCCCGTCATGGAGCAGTGGAAACGAATCCAACTACGAATCATTCGTCCTGTCACCCCACCATTTCTTGACCAAGCACCAGAAGACTAATAAAATGACAGCTCACTGGCTCTCTCCTGTTTTCATTAGTCCTTGATTGGCTTTCATGCCTTCACATTCATCTATCCATGTGTCTGTCCCCACGGCACACAGAGGCAAGTGTCTGAAACCTGCTCACGGGATGGCAGGCTCCCTCCTCTCGTTACTATTACAGAGTTCTGTCACCTGAGCATTCCCACAAGTCCCTGGAACGGTGGCACTGACGGACATATTAACTCTGGGGGCTGCCTCAGAGCACAGAGCGTGGCAGCTCTAAAGCATGCAGCACCCTGAGTGTTCCCAAAGGAGAGGCGGCTCCCTGCCTGCCTTAGCACAGAGAGGGTGGCACCTGGGGCTGGTTGCTGTCCTTGACGTTGGAGTGTCTTCCCTTTGTCACTGGCGTGCACAACTTCTTGACCCAGCAAAGGAAACGATTATACCATTTTAGGGATTGGATAAAAACACACCCTAATGGCAGTGTTGATATGGCTTACGCGGTTCTGATTCACCCCTACATTGGTCAGTTCGTGTACCACTGTCCTTGGTAGAAAGAACGAGGCCACCAACCATGCAGCTGCCACATGCAAGAGGGGCTGCCATGACCATGACCAATAGCCAATTATCTGCCCTACACTTCACTGAGGACACAGAGACCCTCTCCTTTGACACAGGACCTCTCGCACTGCCCCCAGAGCCTGGTGGAGCCTGGCGCTCACGCTGCCTCGTGAAGCACATAAATGTTTTTCCCAAACGAGGAAGCTCTTATCCAAACAGTACCGTCCAAGGAAGCTGTCGATTCTCATCTTTCCCAGAATTCTCCAGGTCTCCTGAGCCCTTGGCAGTGACTTCAGTGGCTAGGAAAGATCTGTGCAGTAGTGCGGACATACAAAGCATCCCCCACCCCTGAAAAAATTAATCAGTGTAAGTAAAGGTAACTTCATTTGGCCATTTCCAAGAGAACATGTTAAATACATATTTTTTCATTTTATATTCCCATCAAAAATATGTATAATCCGGGAGTTCCCATAGTGGCTCAGTGGGTTAACCCGACTAGTCTCCATGAGGATGCAGGTTTGATCCCTGGCCTCGCTTAGTGGGTTAAGGATCCGGCATTGCCACAAGCTGTGGCTTAGGTCAAAGATGTGGCTCAGATCTGGTGTTGCCGTGGCTGTGGTGTAGGCTGGCAGCTGCGTCTCTGATTCAACCCCTAACCCAGGAACTTCTGTATGTCGCAAGTGTGGCCATTTAAAAAAAAAAAAAAAAAAAAAAAGTGTAATCCCCATGTGATGACAGATTCTGAGAAGAAACAAGGCATAAGAAAGAACATACAAGTGACAGAGTAAAGCATGCGGGTGCACGTGCACACATGGAAGAAGTGACACAGAGAGACTTTAAAAAGCAAGAGAAGAGACAATGACAGACCTTTATCAGGAGACACACTTTGAAATAACATCACTACCTTATCATTTGATTTCATTTTTCCTTGAGGGTAAGTACCCTCAGGTTACTGCTAATATATCTACAAATCTGCAAAAAAAATGTATGTATGATCTTAAGGATCCCCAAACTCAAACTCTTCTACCCAGACTAACTGATCTGTCATTTAAAAAGTGACAACTAGACATTACATGTCTCCAGAGGTGCTGTGATAAGAAGACACAGCTCCACCTCTGAAATATCTTGGACTGAATGTGTCGAAAATACAGGAATAACAGAGTAAAGTAACTCTCACAAGGGAGCAATCAGCCAATCTACAATGTGGGAAACAGTATCATGCAAATGAAAAAAAAAAAAAAAAAAAGAGGGAAAACTTACTAATTAAAAGTTTTAAGAGATATATGTAGCAGAGTTCCTGTTGTGGCTCAGTGGTAATGAATCTGACTAGTATCCATGAGGAGGTGGGTTCGATCCCTGGCCTTGCTCAGGTGGGTTAAGGATCCAACATTGCTGTGAGCTGTGTTATAGGTCACAGTTGCAGCTTGGATCCACATTGCTGTGGCTGTGGTGAAGGTCGGCAGCTGCAGCTCTGATTCAACCCCTAGCCTGGGAACCTCCATATGCCGTGATGAAGCCCTAAAAAGAGAGAGAGAGCACAATGTGTGTGTAGAGAGAGTGAGAGAGATTTTAGGAAAATTGGTTCAGTGATTATGGGGCTGGCAAGTCCGAAATCTGCAGGGTAGGTCGGCAGGCCAGAGACCCAGAAAGAGGCGATGTAGTGTGTTGAGTCCAAAGGCCATCAGGAGGCAGAATTCCTTCTTCCTCCCTCCAGGGACCATGGTCTTTGCTGTCAAGGATTTCAACTGATTGAACAAGACCCACCCACATTAAGGAAGGAATCCACTTCACTCAAAGTCTATTGATTTAAATGTTAATCTCATCTTGAGAAATACCTTCAGCAGTGACTTTTAGGCTGGTGTTTGACCAAATATCTGGGTACTGTGGCCTGGCCATTTGACATATAAAATTAACCATCACAGGGTGGTGTGAAAGCCAGGCTCAGATGGTCCTTGAGCAACTAAGCAACAGAAGGCTGTAGGAAGGCTAAGGTAGGGGTGTATCTAATCAGTCTGGAGACATAATACTACCCTGTCATCTTTACTCCAGGGCCACTAAAGGCAATAAACACCTTGACATCAGGCCCCAATTGCTGCGCAGTTGGCACTTCTCTCCCAGGAGACCACAGCCCTACCCTCTCGTGTTTACACCTGCCAGCCCCATCCGAAAAGCACCCAGGTGTTCCGCTTCCTAACTGCCATGCAGACAGACAGTACAAGACACGTTCTGATTTTTGAAAAGCCCTGATGAATAGAAAGGAAATTTAGCTTTTAATTTAAAAGTCTTTTCAAGCAACTCATATTTTCTGTTTTTAGGTCGAAATAAATAATGGCACGGACTCTGAAATGCGGCCACTGCACTTGACTTAGGAAGCAAAGCACCGTCAACGGCACTTCCCTGCATCCACATGTCTCACTTCCTTCCAGAGGATGGACCGCGCCTCCCTGCTTTCCCACACATCACGGAGTTCTCAGGTCACAGCCTCTGTACTATTAGCATTGTTTGCTAGATGAGTTGTAGGTGCTTGGGTGGGTATATTTTTAGTCATTTCCTTCTTATATGAATACTCGCAAATTGTTTTTAATTTTAACAATATTCAATGTGAGGCATGCAAAATGAAAACCATTCTGTGAAAAGCTTCCCCAGTCAATTCGAAGAGAAATGCAGGTTTGTGTTGTTGAGGTGTTAAGTCCCCTTCGATGACTGATGCCTGTGGTTATCCTAGGCCTGATGGAGTTTGCACAGTGGACAGTACCCGGGTTCCTTGGCAGGAAGTTAGATGCAGTGACAACTGATAAATGGGTACAGCTAGTGTGTCGGGCTTTCAGACTGAGTCTGGATCATGTTTTCAACATCACAAGAAAAAAAAGGGAGTCCTCTTTCATTCTCGACTTTCCCAAACCCAGAATAATATCACGGCAATCTCAAAGTTCAGATTCTGACATGACGTCTTGTTCCTCTTGTGTTCTGAAAAATACATATCATTGGCGTGTAAAAGGGTGAAATGACCAGTAGGACATCTTTCCCATTTGGAGGGAATCTTGAGTATCTCTGAGGTTCAGATTTTCTACCCTTTATCACAGTTCTGGCACAGGCAGCAGACCTAACTATACAGCCTGTAGGCTTACGGGGCAGAAATCACAAAAATCTGCAGTCAGGAAGGTTGCTCTTAAAATATTCTGAAGAAGGTATTAAAAGGGCATGGAATTCTCTAGAAGTACTTCTAAAGGAGATATTTAAGTGTTTTGCATCAATTTTTCTTTCTCCTACCCACACCAAGAATCAAGAAATTAATATGGGAAACATAATTTTCCACGGAAAAAAGACTGCCTTGGGAAAAAAAAACAAACCATCAGAGTTTTTTCCATTCATATCTTTCAGTGACTATTTGCCATATCAAAATAAGCGTGGCTCACTTGGGTAACAACCAATATGAGATTTCCCATGAGCCTCAAAATTGTGAATATTCTATTTAATCCAGAAGTTAACCTGAACCACACATCTCTCAGAAATCAGTTTACAAATCATCTAAAATTGTGTGCAAATTTGTGTATGTTTGTTGAGGGGTTTTTTTCCCTGCTTCTTCGTCTTTGAAGACCCTATATTTTTTGAGACTCTGTGAAGAATCAGAATTTATGCAGTAAAGTCTGCCGTGGTTCCTCCCAGTGTGTGATCAACACTGTGAGCTTTCTGGAGGACTGTTTCACTCTTAGCTTCTAGATTTTACCATCAGTCAGCGGACAACCCCTGAATCTCATCACTTCTCATTTCACTGAATAAACCCAAATTCAAATGAAGAGGAACTAACAGGGACCCAGAAGGGCCGATCTAAGCCACCTTGTGTTGAGGTGACCTAAAGCCTACGAGGTTTGATGGTGTATCCAGAGTCCTGCTGTATTCAGAGGGCACAGGCTATAGTGAAAGGAAGGAGAAGCTGGAGGGCAAAACCAGGAGGGGCATGGTCCACCAATGTGGTCTTGGACAGTGTTGGATATCTTGGCCCCGGAGACTTCCTCATCTATAGAGTGAAAGATAATCCCTACCTCCAAAGGGTAAGGCTCACCTGGAAGGATTACCTGGAAATGTCAAAAATACTCTGTAAACTGTGAAGCCCACAATTGATAGAGGTGATGATCCTTGTAATTACACAAAAAGTTGGATCCTGTCTGGAGCTTTTGCTACCCATTCACATGCTGTGCAGAGCCCCTGCAAACCCCAAACTCTTTCAAGTTTTCTAAAAAGTAGCTTGAGGAGTTCCCATAGGGGCGCAGCAGAAACGAATCTGACTAGGAACCATGAGGTTGCGGGTTTGATCCCTGGCCTTGCTCAGTGGGTCAAGGATCCAGCATTGCTGTGAGCTGCGGTGCAGGCCAGCGACTACAGCTCTGATTAGACCCCTAGCCTGAGAACTTCCATATGCCACAGATGCGGCCCTAAAAAGACAATAAATAAATAAATAAATAAATAAATAAAATAAAAAAATTAAAAAGTAGCTTGAAATAACTGCCCATGTTTAAGAGATGAGAAATACTACACACGAAACAGTGCTTCTTAATTTAAAACTAACTTTTATGTTCGAATTCCAAGACGAATGCATATTATTATTATGGATAAGGCTAATAGAGTATTTTAAAAAGTAGAAAATCAGTAAAGACAGAAGAATAAAATTCACATTTAAATAGTTTAAACTGGAGTTCCCATTGTGGCTCAATGGGTTAAGGACCCAACATAGTATCCATGAGGATGTGAGTTCAATCTCTGGCCTTGCTGTGACCTGTGGTGTAGTTTGCAGATGCAGCTCAGATCTGGCTTTGCTGTGACTGTGGCATAGACTGGCAGCTGCAACTCTGATTCAACTCCTAGCCTAGCAAATTCCAGATGTTGCAGCTGCAGCCCTAAAAAGAAATAAAATAAAAAGTTCAAACTAGCATTTCATGCCCCCACCCCACCACACACAAACAAAACTATTCTATTTGTGAACACCTCACAAAATAGTCCCACACTACCTTGTGTTGTTTTGCCTTCATGTAAGTTTGCACATCATTCTGCGATGCACTGCAGAGGCCTAGACCTTGTCTCACTGCAGGTTTGAGGAGGAGACCCTCACATTCGTCATCTTTCTATAGATATTCAATGCAGGGCAACTACTTAAAAGCGATATGTTTTTAGTTTTTCATCTTTCTTCATTTAAATTATAACTGTTTCAATCCTCAATCTCAGCAATTCATAATAATTCTAAAATTCCAAAAAACTTGTCCCTCATCAGAAACAAGGCAACTAGGTCTCCCTCCCGCCCCCCACTTGGCTCCTCCCTGCCTCTCCTCTTCCTGGCCAGTCTTTAGAGGTTCTGCTTCCTTAAGGCAAGAGATGAAGCATAGGCTTGTGCAGTAGGACTCGGCAGCCACCTCTCGATCGGGGTGATACCAACGCAGTACTGTCGAGCTTGCTGCCTCTTAAAAGTGAACATTTTTGAGTTTGCAGCTTTTGCCTCCTGTGGTAGGCACTCTGCGCTGTACCCATGTGTCATGCAGCAGGGCTTTCGACAAAGACATGTTCACTGTATCTACATTCTTGCCAAATCTTGGCTTCTCTGTGTGCAAGTGTGTGTGTTGTCAGAGCAAGGGAAAATGACCATGTATTTTTAACCTGCACTCACTTGTTAGAATATCTGCATCCAAAGAGAGATAGTCTAGCTCTAGATTCAAGCACTATCCTCAGAAGTGGTCCAGGGAAAGCTGGAAACAGTACACCCACTGCCCATTGGCCCCTAGCACTGACCGGGATGTAAGGGAAGGTGAAAACCAGGTGTTTTTCCCTCTTTTAACCACCTTGGCATTGCGTCTTGTGACCCTTGGCCAGCCCTGCTCTAGGAAATGTCTTCCGTGTTGCATCAGTGACTTATCCTCGCTTTAGTGTCTTCTGCTTCTGTTGTGCAAAGTTATAGGCAGCTGGGGTGGTTTCCGCTTTACCTTTTGTTTCAGCTTCTGGTCATGTTTCAAAGCAGCAAAAGTTAAGCAGAGGAATCACTGGAGGCAGAGGGGTGCGGGTAATTACTGAATTCCCAAGGGACAGAATACATATCAGGATATGGAACAGCCTAAATCAAGAGAAAGCTCAACCACCTCTTAGGAAAAGCTCTGAGCTGGTACATCCACAAGCATCCTAGCCTCCCACCTGCTTACAACATGAGGGTATAAGTCTTTGGAACAAAAGCTTGTGTCCATGTTACTCTGGCCTTTGAGGCTGTTCTCTTGTCTTAAAGATAACTTGACATCTTGCCTAGCAAAATACTGACGTCTTTCTTTTTTCCTCCAGAAAAAATATAAGCCCTAGTATTTCCTATAGACCTAACTCAGGGAGGCAACCAGCTTCAAGAGGCTGGATCTAACATAATATAACAAGGCTGCCATCTGGTTCACTTAATGAAGGGGACACTCATGATTGAGAAGCATTCCTCTTCAGCAGCAGCAGCTAAAATATACACTGCAAATCTGGAGACAACCAACATGACTCTGCTAAATTGAGAAGCAAGTAAAAACCAAAATTGCTCTTTTCAATCTTTGCAAATGAGAAAGGAATCTTGCCAGAAATAAACAGATCTTCATTTCATACCTAATTTAAAAATTTATAGTATCTCAAAATGTGGATTCACTATGGAGTAAACATTCTGGCTAATTATTTCTCCAAGGAACTACTCGCTTATCATTCCTGAGTTACTTTGGTACGTAACTAGGAGAACTTTTACAGTTGATTAGAATAGAATTCAAGTGTTCCAACTTGACCTTTTGGCCCAAGTTCGTAGCTGCTTTCAACAAATCACTGAATTAAGTAGAAAACAATACCAATAATTGATCTTTTGAAACTTAGAAACCTTGAATGTCTGTTTTTCTTGTTTTCTTCCCATTTAGTAGCAATCTGTAACTTTTGCTGGAAAGTCTCTCTATGAACCCTCTTCAATATTCATGATAAGTAGGCCCACAACTCATGGATGTTATGCCCAAAAGTTGAGCTGATAATCACTGCTCACGTAGCTGCATAGTGTGTAATGCAGAAAGAGAGCATAGGTGTTTCAAATATTAGAAGAATGTATTTATTAATAAAGAATTCTTGGGAGCTCCCACTATGGCTCAGTGGGTTAAGAACCAGACATAGTAGCCATAAAGATGTGGGTTGGATCCGTGGCCTCACTCAGTGGGTTAAGGATCCAGCATTGCTGCATAGGTCACATACAAGGCTTTGATCCCACGTTGCTGTGGCTGTGGTGTAGGCCAGCAGCTACAGCTCCAATTCTACCCCTGGTCTGGGAACTTCCATATGCTGCCAGTATGGCCCTAAAAAAAAAATTGGTGTCAGGTGAAAAATGAAATCATCTTGCTCAGATTTACAAGCATATCAAGGACAAAAATCACATTAGATACTAAACATTTTTTAATGAAATATTCAGAGAATCCAAAATATGCTTTGGCCTGAACTAGAGAACTGAATTAAGTAAAAAGAAGAAGGAGAAATAAGACAGGAAGGAAAGAATGGAGGGAGGAAAGGTGAAAATAAATAGAAAGAAGGGGAAGAGAGAGAGAATTCAAATTTGAAAGTTTACCTAATTTGGATTTGGACATATCAATCCTTAACTCGCTATTTTTGTTTCTTTGAGTGACTAAAAACATTGGATCATTTTTCATTTAGGGCATGCTTTTCCTTTACTCTCCAAAGTTAAGTTTTTTACAACAGTTTGAAGACACCAATAATCTAGTTATTTTCATGGACTTACTTTGGTAGACAACCTTGTCAGTCTATATTAGTTAGTCTGTATTAGATGAGGGTTACCTGGAAGTGACAGAAAGAAAAATGACTGTAGCTTAAATAAGATACAGGTCTATATCTCTTCATATTTCAAAATTCTGGAGATAGCAGAGAACTGGACTTGGGTTCCCTAGAGACAAGGACCCAGGATCCTTTTCTTTCGTTGCTTCATCATGTGTTCTGCCATGATGCAAGATGACTGCCAAAGTTCCAGCCATTGCTTTTGTATTCCAGCTAAAAAGGAGGGGAAAGGGAAAGAGAAGTGTGCTTCTTTCATTTAAGGATGTGTCTCACAAGTTGCACACACACTATTTGGTTAACTCCCAATTTAGCTGCAAGGAAATCTGAAAATTGTAGTCTTTATTCTTGGTGGCTTTGTCTCTGTCTAAAGTTTAGAGGCTTCATTTCTTAGTAAGGAAGGGAAATGTATATTGAAGAATGCTTAGCAGTCTCTGCCACACAGTTCAAACTAGTTGGCATGATTTTGGGGGATAATGTTTTCATTTACTTTAATTATAATACATTATAGAAATAAAGCTCTTCAATATTGTGAGAAATTAATTATCAACCCTGTGAAATGAGAACTTCTACCTCATCTTTCTGCCTTCTTAGAAAAAAAAAAATCTGTGGCACAAGACCCTTTCATAATTCTGCAGAGTATATTTTAACTTTCCTTTCTGGAAATTGAATTCAAAATTCAAGAACCAGTCTCATATTGCTTGGTTCCCACTGTTCTGCTACAAAAGTACATTAATTCTTCTACAGTCATAACTCTTCAACTCTTATTTTGGCAGCACCTTTTCTGCTGAATTGATTAGTAGTGTCGTGATTTTCTTTTCATTCAGTTCAACAAAAACGTAATGGACAGTGATGCTTAGGGAGGTGGGAAAGGACATTCAAGTGAAAAGGATACAGTCCTTCCTTTTCTGCTAGTTTTCTCTCAGTAAGTTAGGCTTGTGTTTCCTTTATCGTGTTTCTTGAAGACCATAATATTGGCTAGAGCTGAATGCATCTGTGGGAAACTGGCTCCAAGAGCCCCCATGGAAACCCAACCTCTCCATGCTCACCTCCCTTAAATAAATGATGCCAGTGATGACAAGGGCCACCCTCCCCGCCACACCCCATATCTGTATGCTGTTCAAACCCAAGGATACAGGAAAACCATGGGTGATGGGGAGGGCAGGGTGTATTTTAAACTACTTGACAGTCTAAGAAAAAATACAATTGAGGGAAATCATAAGATGTTTTTGTAATTAGATTTTATCATCTCTTTCTCCTAGGCGGTGTGTGTGTGTGTGTGTGGAGAGAGAGAGAGAGACAGAGAGAGAGACAGACAGAGACGCAGAGACAGAAACCTCCCAGGTACTATTCATGAAACAATAGTCCAGGAAGTGATTTCCATCCTGGGGAAGTATTGGTTACAGTCTTCTTACACCTTGTGCCAGCAAGTCTGGCAGCTGACATTGATAATGGAGATAAGATTGGTGACTTACTCATGTTGTACACACCCATCTGCATACGAATGCCAATAAGCACATCCTTTTCTACATAATCACGCTGTTAAAAGGCGCCATGTGACCCATTTCCCTGAAGGATAAGTAACATGAGATTATTTGAGGGAGTGGGAGTTTAGAGGAGGTGTTCTGGGACAGTGTTCTTCCTCTGCCAGTTCAGGTAACCGTGAAGGGACCTCAGCAATTGGTTTGCTTGGTTCAGGGATTGATGGCACTGCTAGCTCAGAGGCTTGTCCACATTTCATCGGGGTTGCTAGGCAGGTTCTCAGATAAGCCTTCTTTCCTCTACCTTTGGGGGTCATCAGCTGTCACAAGGCCAGCCTGCCAGGCCTTGGCTGTCGTCTGCAATTAACAATTTTTTTCACCTGGGTTCCTATGGGTATCTCCTCCCCCTCTCCCTGCCCTATGCCTGGATCCAAACATCAGGAAGTTCCATCCAGAGGGCTTACTGCTTAAAGTCACAGTGTCTTCTTGGGACAAAAAAAAAAAAAAAAAAGCTGCTCTAGCACAGGTTTGGGCCCTGATCTGGGAACTTCTGCCTGCTGCTGGCTCTGCCTCAAAAAAAAGAAAAAAAGAAAAAAAGAAAAGTACAGTCCTGCCTGCTTTCTTCTTTCTTTGCTCACGATTGAATCATTCCTTCTGCCCCAATCAGCCTTCTCATGCTTTTGTGTCAGACAGCAGATAGTTAAACAGCGAGGTAACAGTCTCTTTGAAAGACTTTTGTTCCTGAGGAAGTGATTTTGTAAGTAATTGCTTCGAGTCACTTTTAACGGCATCATGTAGTTTCATTTCTTTTAAATCTTTATTTTTTAAGGGAATTGCGCTTTCCCACTTCCGGTGTTTTAAATCTATTTTAAACCTAAGATAGCAGTCTTTGAATGCAGTTTTACAAAATAATTTACTTGGGTCACCTATATAATACCCTCATCACTGCAGTTATTCCTACTGTCCTCGGATCACGATGGTATAAATGGAATATTCTAGGTGTGAGCAGTAATTAGCTTTCTGGTCCCTTCATCATAACTTGCATTGTGTTGTACAGACTTCTGTTGGCAATGTCCAGGGATTTTATTCTAAACTGTCACATTTAACCCATGTATTCAACCTGTAAGTATTTAGGTTCTTCTCTGCCTTTTCATTTTGCCACCACTCTGAATCAGAAAATTAGTTTCCTGTGGAAAACATTTTAAAGCAAAATATATGGAGCACCAAATTAAATAATGTTAGAGTTAATTCCATTTTACTTATTATTTTTTGAACCACTTGTTTAGTGAGGTGAATTAAGGAAAAAATCAATTGATTGATCTTTGGATTTTTTTTTTAACATCACAGAGAAGAGCCGTGGATTACCGGAACTCAAATATCTAAAGTTCACCAAGAAATCGAAATTGCTTGGCCCTCTGGAAAGTTCTTTCTGTGCTCCTGGGCTTGCTAGGACTGCTCTAAAATCTTTGTCAAGAAGGAAGTTTCGGGGGAGGGTGGAGGACTTCTGATCCTGTGATATTCTTTCCTCTTTTGTTTCAGGGCCCATGGCCATCACCCTCTTGACTTTATTCTGCCTGGTCTTCATATTCCCATAGCTCTAAATATGGGACTGCATGATAAGTAAAACCTCTTAAGAAAGTGGAGCATTTGCACTACATTTCCCTGAAAATCTAAGATGCCATAGGCTAGAGGCTCACAGCACAGGGGATCATCAGCCTCAGTGATAACTGTAATAAGGCTACGTCTCATTTTCTGGGAAAGACAGATTTTCCAGTTTCCTCCTGTATAACTCAAAGGAAGTTTGAGTGTTAGCACCTCAAAATACTTCTAAATCCTCAGGAGGAAAATGTGAAGCAAAAAATATCTATTTCCTAAAGCAAAATGCCTATTTTATTCTTTTTCCGAATAATGAAGTTATTTCTTATCCCATGGTAGAAATGTATAGGTGAGAACTCCCGCTGAGAACTTCTTGATCTGAAAACCTAAGGAACTTGTGCCATTCTAGGCAAAAAGACAAGAAAACATTGTCTTCTTAGTTGTGCTTACCTTTCACATTTTTCTGAGAGCTGCTTCCTGGCAACCTTACCCATAACAGAACTAAGAACCAAGAACAAACAGAGAAAGTCTTTGACTATCCCAATAAATGTTACAAAACCCATGCTCTGACGTTCCCCTAGTGGCTCAGAAGGTAAAGAACCCGACTGGTATCCATGAGGTGGCAGGTTCGATCCCTGGCCTTGCTCAGTGGGTTAAGGATCCAGCATTCTCGTGAGCTGTGGTGCAGGTCGCAGACAAAGCTCAGATCCTGTGTTGCTGTAACTGTGGTCTAGGCGGGCATCTGGAGCTCTGATTCGACACCTGGCCTGGGAACTTCCATATGCTGTGGGTGTGGACATAAAAAGCAAAAAAATCAAAAATAAAAAGACAAAAAAAAACATACTCTGATACTCCTGAGTTTTTCCAAAGGAAAGTTCTTCAACCCTTTGTTTAAATCCTACTTACTCTTAATTTACACATAATTCTAATTACCTTAATGACATTGTTTTCGATCACATGACAGACTGCAAGCAGAAAATTAGGGAAATAGACATTGCATAAAACAAGTAGAAATACTTACAATAACTTAACATGCTTTCCCTAATGAAAAGAACAGCGATAGAGCAGTTCCCATGTGGCACAGCAGGTTAGGGATCTGGCATTGTCACCGCTGTGACTCTGGCTGCTGCTGTAGTGAGGGTTCGATCCCTGGCCCCAGGAACTTCCCCATGCTGTGAGTTCAGCCAAAAAAAAAAAAGAGACAGAAAACGACTATAAAATTCTATAGCACAGTTGTCTGGAGACATTTAAAATAAGAATGAAAATACTTTAGTAGAGTTTGTGGACAACACTTTATTCCTTCAAAGAATAGCACTGCATTCATACAATCATAAATTCAAATCATCGATAAAAATAGTTATTGTAAATTAGGAACAGGAACCCCTTAATCAAGATACTTTCATCTGTCCTTAATTGTATTATTGATTTTTATTTAAATTAGGCACTTGATCATCTACTGGAAAATCTTTCAAATAACCATACAGATCTTCAATTTGAATGGAAATCCTTTAAATGTGGCCTTGCTGTGCCTGTGTAACCTGCACGACTTTATATTTTGGCCCTGTGGTGAATATGGTCTTCTTAAATAACTAGGTGGTGATTCTGGAAAACACCATAAAAAATGGTTAAAATAAAGATGCTCAGGTATTTAAGAGGTTAAATATCAGTAATACCAAGACATTCCCTAAATATTCAGAATAGGAGCCATGTTCTAGTGAGACACTCTCTGGGCAGGGGTAGATTTTCAAGACTGGGGGCCTTGGTGTTAGTGCTCTAGAATTTTCCCCTTCGATAAATTTTCTTCCAACTTGTAACTGCAAAATTATCTCTTCTAGCAAAATGCCCTGATATTTTTCAGTTGCAAACATATCAAAGTCCTGGGATGTTCCACGGACAGGGGAGGCCTTTGCCAAAAGTACAACCATAGATAGCATGCTTTTTCCACGGTAAGCGTGTCCCTCCTCCTCCAGTCACCAAAACATGCCGGCACCTCCATGCCCTATCACCCCTCTGCAAAAGGAACTAGCTTCTCTCTTGACACTAGCAGCTTTGAGCAACCTGGGATGGGTAGTCACTTCTTCATTCATCGAGAAGTCTGATTTGTACTTTAATGTGTGAAACTGACAATGCCCAGAAGATACTACTGGTCTTGAAGTTGCTCTGCGCAGTAGCGACTGTTCCAGCGTACACCAGCCACATGGAGGAGACAGAATTAAAGACCTCCTGCAAGCCACACCGTGTGCTCATGCCCCCTGGTGGCTGCTGCTTCTTCCTTTCAAAACACCCTGCTGAGCACCTGCTGGGCATGAGGCCTTAGCAGGACTAGAGATGTGATGGGAAATCATACCCGAGTTTGCCCACAAGGAGCTCACAGTCCAGTTGTGAAGAGGAGTATTAACAGAGCCAGACACTGGTGGGACAGGCTGGGGCTGTCCTTTCTCTGGATTCTGGGTCCCAGCAACCTCAGGAGGAAGGAGAGGCTGTAGGTCTCCCTACCATACAGCAAATCCTTAGTGAGCATCTACTTTGCACCAGAAGCTGGGGGGAGGGCGAGGGGTGTGTGTGAAAAAAAAAAAAACAAATCAAATATACATCTTTGCCTTGAGAAGTTTACAAAAGAAACCCTAGTAGCGTTCGGGGGGGGTGGGGGGGTCAATACATTGCTTTCCTTAGGTTTAGCCTGTAGAAATGACACCTGTTCATTTTACCATAACTGAGGCCTCCCGAGGCCAGAGGCAGCCCCATTCATCCCACCAGACCTAGGCTGTCTCTTCTGTTGCGACTCTGGCTGAAAGAAAAGATGGACAGAACGAGCCCCCTACTGCTCAGGACTGGAACTACAAATGCCAGAACTGTGATGACCCATCACAGATGAACCATAGCAAGTCTGAAAGGCCTCTGAATTCACATCAAAGCTCCCCACAATCAAATCAGTCATGGCCACGACTCACTCAAGTGATATCAGCAGACCTTTTCTTGTTCCAACTGTGGTGATCTGAGAGTGGTGCCACAGGGCTGGGTTTGAAGGGTTAATGTTTAAATAAAAACCAGAGGCAACAAATAAGGGGACAGCGTAAAGGAACAAAAGCAATGCTGAAAGCAGTTTTCATGCAGCTGGCATAGTTGCAGAGATGACATAACATGCAACTGTTTCTTTGATATTGTTTCTGACAAACTCAACATTGTTATCCTTATTTATTACTGAAAGCAGGATAGCAGTATTTAAATTGTGGGAGCAGCTCTAACTCTCTAGGTTGCTGTGACCAACAGAATGAAAGTTAGTTTGTTCTCACGTTTGTAACGGCAACTCTGCCATCTCTTGGAAAATGCTGGAAGTACCTAGAGCATTTCACAATATTTCAAAGGCAAGGATCTGCTGGTAAGAAGACAGATGAAAAGGACATTGCCTGTCTATTTCTATATGATGTTTTTAACCTTTAACATTTGTACCAGCAAACGTCACTAAAAAAAAAAAAAAAAAAAAAAAACAAACAAAAAAACTTAGTCTTGAACAATTCTTAGAATGCCTGCCAACCATACGTGTCTCAATCTCGACACTGCAGCTTAATGTAAAAATCTTGAATAATATTTTGTACCAACATGAATTTCTACTGCCCCTAACACTGTGTAGTGACTTCACTGTATATTCTTTTCTACAGATATTTGAGCTACCAGGTGAATCAACTGAAAAAGTCAAATTCTGTTAGGAACATCCTATATGATGTTGGTAGCCTGTAAAAAACAAATGTCTTTTTTTTATACAAACCGGTAACAAGACTTGTTTCCACAATTCCTTTTTACATTTTTTGTGCATATAATACCTGTATATTATACTCATATGCTAAAGTGACCAGAAAGTGTTATTTAATAGAAACTGCATACCTTTTTTTATGTCTCTATGGACCCTTTGACTCTGGGTACACTTACAATAAATTAGCAGTATAATAGACTATTCTTTTCAATTATGAATAAAAATGTACATTGAAGTACAAGATGACTACTGTTTTTAATAAGTTTTTCTCCATTCTAGTGTGTATTTATTCTAGTAAAATCAGGAAAGGCATGAATCTTTTGTCTTCTTAGGGCCACACCCACAGTATACGGAAGTTCCCAGACCAGAGGTCGGATCAGAGCTACAGCTGCTGGCCTACAGCCACAACAACACTGGAGCTCCATCTTCGACCTACACCACAGCTCATGGCAGCTCTGAATCCTCAGCCCACTGAGCAAGGCCAGGGATTGAACCTGCATCCTCATGGATACCGATCATGTTTGTAACCTGCTAAGCCAAAATGGGAACTCTCGAAAGGCATGCATCTTGTATATCTCTTTATTTCTTTAGATTTCAAGGGGTTAACTGTCTATTTCATACACAAATAAAAGTTACTTCTCAGGCCATGTGACTATAGGAAACCCTGTCCCTTCACCAAGACTTTCCTGGCATCCCTGGGGAGCTTGTAATGCTCCACAAGTCCACCCAGGTGGTGCTGGGGTGGGTGCCCTGCAGACAGCTGTTCTGGGCCACTCTGCCAGTGACTCTCCTAATTCCTTGTTCCTAAAGCCCACTCCAGACAAGTTCTCTTCAGCGTAGAAACTCAGGCACTCTTTTTATTTTCCGAGCAAAGCTGAAATAATTTTTCTTTTTAGAGTCACACCTGTGGCGTACAGAAGTTCCCACGCTACAGGTGGAATTGGAGCCACAGCTGCCAGCCTACACTACAGCCACAGCAAGACGGGATCCTTAACCCACTGAGCAAGGCCAGGGATTGAACCCACATTCTCACGGACGCTATGTTGGGTGCTTAACCCACTGAGCCAGGTGAGAAACACCTGCAATAAATTTTTGTAACCAATAAATTCTACTAAAGTTTGATGAATGTTTACACCCCGGGCAGGAAAAGCTTAAAAGTGCATCTCAGGGACCAGCGGGCCTAGGGTGGTTCTGAATCCACCTGCACAGAGGGCATTCTGGTGGCCCCTCCGTTCCTCAACTACCTGCTCCCTCCTTTCGCCCCTGGAAACCTGCCCACTGCTGATTTCAGCGCTGTTTCTGAGTTGGGTGGCCAAAATACCTTCGCCTCACCCCAGGTGGCGAGTAAAATCTCCTTAACATCAGCGTCATCTCCACAGAGATGACTGAAGAGAATACTGTTATTTACTTCTTTAACAGAGTACTAAACATCTGGTCTGAAGCATGCACCCTGGGATTCTGCCCCCAAATCAAAAAGCTTCGCCAAAGACAATGAATGAAACTGTCCCGAACCCACACCCACGGACTAGCAACTCACAGTGGCTTCAGCCCACAAAGGGCGGGGGGGGGAGTGGTGGGGCACACGGGAACTCTATTTTTGCAATTTTTCTGTAGTTCTAAAACTAAGTTTATTTAACAGGTGGAGGAGGGGGCTTGTTTCAGTGATATATTCCAGATTCTACCCTTAGAGATGCAAGTCCAACAGCATAAAAAGTAATGTTTTTCCCTTTTTCCATTTATCAAAAAATTAAAATATAATCTGGTCTCAGAGCACCCATGTACTTACAAGCAAAATAATGAAAATTTTAAATGGCTTATTTTATTGCCTTTTCCCTAAAATGGGTATTTGAGTTTGTATGCCTAGCTGCACACATAGAAATCGTGTCCTATATTTTAATCATGGCTATGAATTTAAACAATAGACTAGAATATATCCTTTCCCACTCTAAGCATATGTTAAATTTTTCTTCCCCTATTCACATGTGTGTGAAAATAAATAGCATTTCTTAACCCTGCTCTCCAGTCCCGTCACTGCCTTCATTCTGGTTCTGAACATCTTTTAATTAAACAGCCTCCAAATGGAGCTTGGACCCTCCACCTTTCCCTAAAAACTCTGCTTTCAACATATTTCTAAAACAACAAATCTGAACATTGTTTTTATCACTCTGCTTAAAATCTTGACATAGAATAACCAAACTCCTTAGCTTGGTGTATAAGATCTTCCATTATTTGACCTGACCTACATTATCATCAGCCTTGCCTCTTCTCCCTTTTCTATGCCCTCTACGTCTCTTTCAAGCTGTTTTTTGTTTGTTTGTTTGTTTGTTTGGGGGGGGGTGTCTTTTTTACCACACCCGTGGCATATGGAAGCTCCCATGCTAGGGGTTGAATCTGAGCTACAGCTGCCGGCCTACACCACAGCCACGGCAACACAAGATCCAAGCCCCGTCTGCAACCTACACCACAGCTCACGGCACCACCAGACCCTTAACCCACTGAGTGAGGCCAGGGATTGAACCTGCTTCCTCATGAATACTAGTCGGGTTCGTTACCACTGAGCCATGATAGGAACTCCAGATTACATCATTTTACATTCTGATTTTTTTCAAACCAAACTACTGGTTCTTCTTCTCAAATTCATGTGACTTGCATATGTTCAAACATCTTTTATCCAGAGAGTACAAATGGTTGAATAGGGTGAGGTAGACAGTGATTATTGCCAAATTATCACATTATTCCCATCAGTCAGGCCTCAACTGCCTCCTTAGGATCTGAGATGATACACTACTTTTACACAGATGACCATTCTGAAACCTAGATTCATAACATTCCTAAATCTCTCTAGTGTAATTTACTATATAAACTTTATGAGGAAGAGGTAATATAACAGACCTAAATCATATTAATTTTTAATAACATGTATTAGTTCTCAAATTAACACTTAGCAGTGTTGGTCTGGGAGGTCATCCTTCTTCCTAGAGAAGGTGAAGAAATGCTGACCAACAGTCCTCTGTAATTACAAAATTTCCTAAAGACAAAGGAAAATTTCCAAGAGCTTGGTCTTTAGCAGCCCTCAAGGAGCTCCCATCTTGATGAGCAAAAGCAGATGCAACAGTGATATGGTACGTAAACTTGGAGAAAACCAATGAACAAATTAAAACTAAACACAGGTTGTGATAAGTACTATGAAATATAAACAGAAGGATGGGATGGAAGGTAAGTGGGACGGGGAATGAGGCCCTATCTTGGATATGCGGCCAGGTGACACCTTTGATTTCACTGCAAATGCAAAGACTATCAAACAGCAAAGTGGTGGATGCAAGCAAGGAACTGAAAAGAGCCCTCCATAGCTGGAAGAATGGAAGAAAGATGTGAGAAAAGGAAAACTACTGGAGGGCATCAGGCCCCGTGGGCAGTGGGGAAGTCAAGTCACATCCAGTGCTAACTCTCTGGGTAACAAATACCAGCAAACACGAGGAACTGCATGCATCTTTTTTGGGAGGGGGGCACCCTCGGCAAATGGAAGTTCCTGGGCCAGGGACTGAACCTACACCACAGCAGTGGCAACACTGTATCCTTAATCACATTTTTAAAAACCCAATTGGCTGGCAAAGAACAAGGGCACTGCACCATGCCTCTTACCGAAATAGCAATTTAATTTCATTTTATCCTTTGATAAAACACCTCACCCATGCAGAGCAAAATATGTGCTTACTCAGCTCACTGTGATGCTGAACAATCCAACACAGTCAATATAATTCAATCACGAAGGACTTTTTTTTTTTGCTTTCTAGAGCTGCACCTGCGACATATGATGGAAGTTCCCAGACTAGGGGTCAAATAGGAGCTGAAGTTGCCGGCCACAGCCACAGTCACAGCCACAGCAATGCCAGATCCAAGCCACGTCTGCAACCTACATCACAGATCATGGCCACACCACATCCTTTAACCCACTGAGCAGGGCCAGGGGTCGAATCCAAGTCCTCATGGATACCAGTCGAGTTCATTACAGCTGAGCCACAGTGGGAACTCGTCAAAGACATTTCTGCTTCCAGGTTATGGAGAAATGACACTTTTAAGTTTGCTTTCAAAAAGTGTTTTCCATGTACCCACGTGTTCATTGCAGCACTATTCACAATAGCCGAGACATGGAAACAACCCAAATGTCCATCAACAGATAATTGGATTAAGAAGATGTGGTATATACACACAATGGAATACTACTCAGCCATATAAAAGAACAAAATAATGCCATTTGCAGCAATATGGATGGAACTAGAGACTCTCATACTGAGTGAAGTAAGTCAGAAAGACAAATACCATGATTTCACTTTTTTCTGGAATCTAATATATGGCACAAATGAACCTTTCCGCAGGAAAGAAAATCATGGACCTGGAGAACAGACTGTGGTTGCCAAGACAGAGGAGGAGGGAGTGGGAGGGACTGGGAATTTGGGGTTAATAGATGCAAACTATTGCCTTTGGAATGGATAAGCAATGAGATCCTGCTGTGTAGCACTGGGAACTATATCTAGTCACTTGTGATGGAGCATGATAATGTGAGAAAAAAAAGAATGTATATATGTGTGTGACTGGGTCACCTTGCTGTACAATAGAAAATTGATAGAACACTGTAAATCAGCTATAATGGAAAAAATAAAAATCACTGTAAAAAAAAATTCTTTTTTTCAAGTGTTTTCCCCTAAAGTTGAGCCACCTCAACTGGTGATGCAAGGGCTCTGATGAAGGCCTGCACGTCCGAACATCTGCACTGGTGGGGCCTGACCCTGTCTTTGTCTCTTGGATTTTGAGAAATACAAGACTGGATATGTCTTCAGCAAATGCAGTCCTCTTAGAGCGCTTATTTGAACAGTTCCTTAAAGGACAAAGTGGCTGGGGAGTAAAAACAGCAGAAGCAATTTCCCCGGGCTGCAGATGTGATTACAGAGGACAGAGGAGTGGGTGGCTGGAGAGGAGGCGCTCCTTGGGGTGAGCCCGCACCCCACAATCCCATTTCCCTTACCCCCACCACCCCCATGCTTTCCCTCTCTGACTTTCCTCCCTCCCACCTCTGCATTTCTGACACATGGGGATTCCCAGTTCCCCCACTCATTAACTCACGGAGTCTGTTACGTTTCTCAGACCTAAGTTTTTTATCCATAAAAGGAGGCTGACACCGATCTCACTGGCTTGTTAGGTAAGAAGATAGATGGAAAGCAGGTAAATAGGCCCTGACCCATCAGTAAGTCCCCTCAAACACGTCTTGCCTCCCCAGTCTGCCTCGTTCAACTCACCCCATCCTCCCCTTCCCCTGCCAGTGCCAGAGGCCAATAGCTGACCTTAAGGGCATAGAGGTTAATACACTCAGAAGTACCTTCTAACATGCAGAGGAAATGTCCTCTTGTTTCCTATTTCAAGAGGTATCATGAACAATTTTATGACCCCTTCTACTAATGAACTAATGAAGAGTAAATTTTTTAATTTAAAATTGAGGAAAGCAGAGTTCCTGCTGTGGCTCGACAGGATTAGCAGTGTCTCTGGCGCACTGGGAAGCAAGTTCAATCCCTGGCCTGGTGCAGTGGGTTGAAGGATCTGGTGAGGCCACAACTGGGGCTCAGATCTGATCCCCGGCCCAGGAACTCCATATGCTGCAGGGCGGCCAAAAAAGTAAAGTAAAATAAAATTTCTAGAAAGTAGTCCTATAGAGGCCACGTATGAGCAAAAACGTTACTATTTTTACTAGAGCATTTTTGAGAGGGAGAAAAGGCTGGAAACAACCCAAAGGTCTATTCTTAGGAAACTGGCTAAAGAAATTATGGAACAGCCACACAGTGCATCCCCCAGAAGAATGGGGAGCTCTGTGCTGGAGGATTTACAAGACAGAGCAGGAGAAAGAGGCCCGTGTGCAGGATGCGCAGTGTTCTGTCAGGCTGGTGATGGGGAAAGGGGGAATCCTATCACGTATTTGTCTCAGCATCGAGGATCTCTGGGATAACACAGAGAAGCACGTACACTGATCGTCACAGGGAGGGAGGGCTGGGTGACGGGGACACAGACCCAACAAGGAAGACTTCGTAGACTTTCCTTTCATAATTTGTTCAGGAAAATTCAAGTTGGTACTAAATAAAATGTTTTGAGCTTAAACCAGCAATGCCTTGGGCTACCGGGAGAAGGGCCCCAGCTCTTCCTTGGAGTGAGAACCTTCTAGGGCAGGACTCATCCTCGAGGCCAGTGTGACTCAGGTGCATGAGGGGAGGTGTGGGGGCCCATTTCCTCCACTCTCATGTGCAGAGCCCTTCCCTAAGGTGCCAGTACAGAAGAATCCATGTCTGCTTTTTAGTAAGGAAGGGGATGTTTTCCTTCATGGACCATCAGACTCTGTTTTCATACAGTTTCTTCAGCTTGGCTAAAGCTCAGGAAAGTCAACAGCCAAAACAGGTGAACCATAAAATTAAGCCCACATCATTGGGGTGTTAACTAAGGCCATTAACTCTGTCATTTGGGATCTAAATATTAGAATAGGACTTTGATGCTGGGGTAAAACTGTACCCAAAGAAGACTAATCCCTATAACACAGTCAACAGCGTAACTGAAAAATGTAAAAAACAATTCAAGCTTTTCAATTGGTATTTACATTAGCACAGACCCATCCTCAATGGCATAGAGAAATAGCGTTACAGATGCTTAATACATCAGGGCTCTGTAAGTCTGGAGGAAAAGCAGATGGCTTATGCAGATTTGAGGGCACTTTAATATTAAACAAATGAGCCAGGATTAGAGGGGCATGGCAAAGGCGCATCCTATTGCATCACGCTCCACCAGGGAAGTGGATCTTTCAGACCTTAGTCCGCTACCTTCTTCAGGAGTTCATGCAAATGGTGCAGACTGAAGGCAAGAGCCAGGGGCATGAAGCCCAGCCAGGAAGGGAGCAGAACTCACTGCACTGCCAGCCATGGAGGTTCTGGCCTGTGCCTGAGGAAAAGGAAGGCCCTCCTCCCCACCTCTCCCCCTCCGCTGTGCTAGGTGTGCAGTAGGGTTGTTGCCAAACTGAAAACCAAGAAAAGCTACACTGATGGACCTTAGTCACGACTGATGTACCAATGTCTGGGATACATGGAAGAACGAAGATGGGAACAGGGGACCAAGGAGAAGGAAGGGGACTAGGGCTGGGGAGAACCTGCAGGAGCAGAAAGAGAAGGAGCTTCAAGGATGCGCCATGTCTACAGAGAATGGTAGGAAATTGAAGGAAACCACAGTGTGTTTGTGACAAGGCAATAATCACCCCTCCTCCATAGCCTCATAAAAAATAAAATGAAAACTTCAACTAAGACCTATTACTCCTCAGTGCTCTGTGGAGTCAGAGCTATGTTCCTTTCAGTGTGTCATGAGGGGCTGATAAGAGTTTTGAGTTGAAAGCAAGAAAGCTTCACGTTTTTCGGGTTGAATTACTAAAAGTGAAACTATGACGGAATTGCAGTTGTGGCACGATGGGTTAAGAATCCCACTGCAGTGGTTCAGGTCACTACAGAGGCATGGGTTTGATCCCCTGTCCGGTGCAGTGGCTTAAAGGATCTGGCATTGCTGCAGCTGTGGCATAGTTTACAGCTGCAGCTTAGATTCAATCCCTGGCCCAGGAACTTCCAAAGTCTGCAGGTATAGCCATTAAAAAAAAAAAAAAAATTACAACTATGAGTCTAGCACATTTTTTCAGCATATCTGATGCCCAAAGGCACTGACACCAGCACTTACTACTTGTTGTCAAAGGCTTGAAAGAACTCTGGGTTGCCAGGTGTTTTTTACTGTAAGAAAGAAGCCATGTGGCCATGGATCTTTCCCAGTGGAGTCAAATCCTACTCAGGAGACGAAGTTGCAAAGTGGGTACACACAGCAGCAGCCAGCTAGTTAAAATTTCCATCTAAAATACCGTACTTCACACCTCCAGTCCAATACCTGTGAACTGTACACCCACCTGCAAACTCCAGTCAAGACTTTTTCAGCCTTGAATGCACAGTTGTTCATGGGTTATTTCATGGGCACCAACCACACACAGACAGTGATGTAGGAGAAGAGTCCTCACCTTCATGAAAATGATGTTCTACGTGATGAAGTCAAGAATAATTACCTGAACAAGTACATGAAACGACATCAGATCGTTATATATGCTGTGGAAACAAATACTGCTGAGAAAGGGAAGAGGCAGCCCAGGCCAGAGTTACCGTTTTATGCAGAGTGATCAGGAAAGTTCAGATGGTGATGTTTAAGTGAAACTGGCAGGAAGGAAGAAGGGAGGGAGGGAGGGAATAAGGAAGGAAAGAAGGAAGGAAGGAAGTAGGGAGAGAGAAAGGTAGGAAGGAAGGTGACCTGTGCAAAAGATACATGGGAATTCTTTGCATAATAATTGCAAGTTTTCTGTAAGACAAATTTGAAAAGTTTCTTTAAAAGAAAGTTCCTATTAAGAAAGGGAAAGTAAATGACTTTTGTGAATTTAACAATTCCAGAAATCCTACAGAGGGGAAAAAACATCCAAATCAGCAGTCAGATTTCAGAGTGGAGACACATTAGAATGACCCCAGGCAGAGTCCCGTCAAGGTTCACAGAATTCTCAAGACCTTAATGAGAAGTGATGAGACCTGAACTGCAATATCTTGGCACATAGGCATCAGCACAGCATCTGTTCTTTCTTTAAAGTACACTTCAACACATGGGCACCATTTGTGTGGTTTCGAAGAGCCCCTGAGGAACTACATAGTTTGTCAGACCTTGCTGTTTGAAAGCAAAGAAAAGGTAAAAGATTAATTGTAGTATCAGAGCAACAACAATCCACACACATCTGATCCTACCTGTAAATAGCTGGTTTGGGAAAATGCCATCCAGAAAACTACATACTATCATTACTCTATCACCTGTTGGAATGCTTTTATTCATGTAAAGTACAAGTCTGTAAACCTTAACCTTGCTATGTTATTTATTTTTAACCTTGCTACTTTAATTGCACTATTTAAATATCCAAACAATTCCGCTCTCCTTAATTTAACATGCACATTCAATTCCTTATTTCTATGTGAAATAAAGCAGGCAACAATATACAATGGAGAAAAGACAGCCTGTTCAATAGTGGTGCTGGGAAAACTGGACAGCCACATGGAAAAGAAGGAAATTAGAACACTCCCTAACACCATACACAAACATAAACTCAAAATGGATCAAAGACCTGGATATAAGACCAGACACTATAAAACTCCTAGAGGAAAACAGGCCACTCTCTGACATAAATGACAGCAACATCTTCTCAGATCCACCTCTTAGAGTATTGACAATAAAAACAAAAATAAACAAATGGGACCTACTCAAACTTCAAAGTTTCTGCACAGCAAAGGAAACCCTAAACAAAACGAAAAGACAACCCACAGAATGGGAGAAAATCTTCGAAAATGAAGCTACTGACAAGGGATTAATCTCCAACATTTATAAACACCTTCTGCAGCTCCATACCAAAAAAACAAACAACCTCATCCAAAAATGGGCACAAGATCTAAACAGACAATTCTCCAAAGAAGACATACGGATGGCCAAAAAACACAAGATGTTCAACATCACTCATTATTAGAGAAATGCAAATCAAGACCACCATGAGGTACCACCTTATGCCAGCCAGAATGGCCATCATCCAAAAGTCTACAAACAGTAAGTGCGGGAGAGGGTGGGGAGAAAAAAGAACCGTAACACTGTTGGTGGGATTGTAAATTGGTGCAACCACTGTGGAAAGCAGTGTGGAGATTCCTCAGAAAACTAAACATAGAACTACCATTGGATCCAGCAATCCCACTCCTGGGCACCTACCCAGAGACTCGCACAGACACATGTACTCCAGTGTTCATGGAAGCACTATTTACAATAGCCAAGACATGGAAACAACCTAAATGTCCATCAACAGAGGAGTGGATCAAGAAGATGCAGTACATATACACAATGGAATATTACTCAGCCATTAAGGGAAACGAAATAACAGAATTTTTAGCAATATGGATGGACCTAGAAATTATCCTGCTAAGTGAAGTCAGTGAATGAGACACCAACATCCAATGCTTTCACTGACATGTGGAATCTGAAAAAAGGACAGACTGAACTTCTTTGCAGAACAGATGCTGACTCACAGACATTGAAAAACTTATGGTCTCCAGAGGAGACAGTTTGGGGGGCCGGGGGGATGTGTTTGGGTTGTGGGATGGAAATCCTGTGAAATTGGATTGTTATGATCATTATACAAGTACAGATGTGATAAATTCATTTGAGTAATAAAAAAGTAAAACATACACACAAAAACAGAAAGTAATATTCCAAAACACCATTAAAAAAAATCGATAAGTAACAAAGACCCACTGAATAGCATAATAAAATCTACTCAATACACTATGATGGCCTATATGGGAAAATAATCTGAAGACAATGGATATATGTATATATAAAACTGATTCACTTTGCTGTATACCTGAAGCTGGGGCAACATTGTAAGTCAGTTATACTCCAATAAATTTTTTTTAGAAACAAAGAAAACCCAAATTAATAATCCTAATATACTATATTTATGCATAATACACAAGTACAGATATCTATGCATACATATATTATAAAGAATAATTAAAAATAAAACACCCTTAGGAATCAATTAAAAAGTTACTAGGAGTTCCCGTCGTGGCGCAGTGGTTAACGAATCCGACTAGGAACCATGAGGTTACAGGTTCGGTCCCTGCCCTTGCTCAGTGGGTTAACGATCCAGCGTTGCCGTGAGCTATGGTGTAGGTTGCAGACGCGGCTCCAATCCCGTGTTGCTGTGGCTCTGGCGTAGGCTGGTGGCTACAGCTCCAATTCAACCCCTAGCCTGGGAACCTCCATATGCCATGGGAACGGCCCAAGAAATAGCAAAAAAAAAAAAAAAAAAAAAAAAATCCTGTCAAAAATTCTAACGTACATCCTATTTTGATGAGTTTAAGGGGCATATGTTTAAAACTTTCCACTTAAGAAAGTAAGTTAATAAATCCCATTGAGAAACAGCAATAGAAAACGAATTATCTAATAAAATTCCTAATAATATATATGAAACTATTTAACTAAATTAAGATATACAAAATATGCATTGTTTATTGCTTTATGATAAAAGCTAAGTGCTGTGAGTTTTTCTCAAATGAAAACATAGGCTTTTCCTCCAAGGAAAAATATAGGCTTATATTTCCAATAAAATCCATGTTGATAAGGGGGAAGGTTTTGAGGACTCAACAAAATAATCCTCAAATTCATTTAACATATAAAAGGGAAAGGATATTAAAACAAATTCTTTTAAAAAAATAATAAAGGATTGGCCATACATTAAAATATATTACAAAGCCATTATAATTAGTACTACTGGCAGAAGAATAAGCAGAAATTAAGGAAACAAAATAATACAAAACAGTATTGATAATAATTTAGTACATTCTATAGACAGCATTGTAAATAAGTAGGGAAGGACAATTATTTGATGTGATGCTAGAAAAACTGGTTGTAAATATAGGAAAAAATGAGCTGCTAACTCCATACCATGCTCTAAAGTCAATTTTGATTGTTACAGTCACACGTACCATGAAAATAAGAGGAAAAAAAGAAGAAAACAGAGCAAAAAAGAGGGAAGGAGGAGTTCCCATCATGGCTCAGCAATAACGAACTCAACTAGCGTCCATGAGGAATCAGGTTCATTCCCTCACTCAATAATGGGTTAAGGGTCCAGCATTGCCCTGAACTGTGGTGTAGGCCAGCAGCTACAGCTCTGATTTGACTCCTAACCCAGGAACTTCTATATGCTACAAATGTGGCCCTAAAAAGACAAAAAGAAAAGAAAACAAAAAACAGGAAAGGATTTTTTAGGCTTAAAGAAAGGGACAAACATCAAAAGGAAAAAAAAAAAAATCTAGGTCTAGACCAAGAAGGCAACATAAGTAGGCTCTGGAATTTCTCTCCTCCCATAGATACACCTAACACACAGCTACACAAGGAACAAATCCCTCTTGGAGAGAAATCCAGACACTAGCTAAGTGACTCCTACACGATAACAGAGAAAATACCCACATCAAAATGGGTAGGAGACAGAGTTCCCTTCTTGGTTCCACTGTTAATGATCTGACTAGGATCCTTGAGGATGAGGATTCAATCCCTGGCCTTGCTCAGTGGGTTAAGGATCTGGCATTGCCGTGAACTGTGGTTGTAGGTCACAGATGAGGCTCAGATCCCAAGTTTCCGTGGCTATGGCATAGGCCTGCAGCTACAGCTCCAATTCGACCCCTAGCCTGGGAACTTCCATATGCTGCAAGGGCAGCCCTAAAAAGCAAACAACAACAAAAAAAAACTGGGTAGAAGAGGCTGAGACACACTCCTACGATAACCCCAAACCCCAACTGGAAGGGAAACCCCAACTCCCAGATGCTCCCTGTGGAGCAAAAGGTATGGGTTGTACATTTAGTGCCCCAGCTTTAAAGGCCGCCTCCTGAGAGATAGGCTCCCAAATCACTTATCTCTGAAAGCCAACAGGGCTTGCATCCCAAGTCCTAGAGTACTCTTCAAACAAAGAAGCCTCTGCTAATGGGCACAAGTGCACTCAACTTGGCTATCCCCTAGGGCTCAGTGCAGAGGGGGAGGGCAAAATCATCCATCTTTGGAAAGGACTTAGCTGCATCCTTTACAATCTGCTGCCCTGTGGGTCTTGTTTCTAATTATTGTGAATCTAGGTACTAAATGATCTGTCCTAGAGCCCAAGTAAGCTGGTGGGTGAGTCCCCCACCTTCTCCCCCCAGCTCACTCCAACAATAAAACCAAGTCTACAGTATCTTCCTGGAAGGAGCTGTCCATGCATCTAGCACCCCAACATTATGGCTGTCATCCAAGGGATAGGCCTCAACTGTCCCACCTCTGCAAACCAACAACAGGGCTTTGCTTGCAAGTCCCAAAGGACTATAGTAAGCAAAGAAGCAGTTTTTAAATAGATGCAGGAGCATGCCCTGTGGCGATACATTCAGGGTCAGCAAGGGGAGGAGGCAAAACTGCCTCTTCCCAGTTTCTCCTGGAAGGGTTGACTGTGTACTTTCCCAGGTACTGCCTCAGGGTCAGATTTCTAGACAGTCTGCATTACAGATGCTGACTGCAATCCTCCCCTCTGGTATGCTGATGGGTCTCAGCACACTCTCAACTACTGGAAGCCACTAAGAAAAAAAAGACAGCAGCTTAGACATTTGCAAAGATCAGAGAAACAACCAGAAGCCCAGGCCAGGTTGACTGACAAGTTTCAGCTCCTATGTGACACCAGTTGGAAAAGTCTGGAAGAGGTGACTTCTTTATCTAGTGTGCAAAAACCAACCCAGACAGTCAAAGAAAATAAAGAAACAGAAATACGTTCAAAACAGAACAAAATAAATCTCAAAAAACCTATCTTAATATAACAGATATAAGTGATTTACCCAATAGAGTTCAGAATATGGACATAAGATACTCACAGGTGTCAGGAGAGCACTGAATGAGCAAAGTGAGAATTTCAACAAGACAGATAATGTAATGAAGTACCAAATGGAAATCATAGAGCAGAAGAGCATAGTAATGGAACTAAAATTCAACATAGATTAGATAAAGCAGAAAAAAGGATTAGTGAACTTTGTCTTTGGACAGGGCAGTAGAATTCATCTAATCAGAGGAACAAAAAAAATTCTTTAATGAAAAAGAGTAAAAATAGCTTAAGGGACTTAGGGAACACCAACAAGGAGACCAATATATGCTTTCTACGAGTTGCAGAAGCAGAAGATAACAGCAAAGAAGCAGAAAACTTTTGAAAAGTAGTAACAGCTGAAAACTTCCCTAAAATGGGGAAAGAGGGATATCCAGATTTAAGAAAGCTCTAGACTTCAAATAAGATGAATCCAAAGAGACTCACAACAAGACACAGTGTAAATGAATTTTCAAAAGGCAAAGACAAAAAGAATTTTAAAAGCACACGAGAAAAACAACTTATGACAAAAGAACCTCCATAAGACTATAAGCAGATTGTTCAGCAGAAACTTTGTAGGCCAGAAGGAACTGGGATGATATATTCAAAGCACTGAAAGAAAAAAAGCTGCCAACCAAGAATGCTCTATCTAGCAAAGTTGCCCTTTAGAATTAAAGTAGAGAAAAAGCATTTCTCAAACAAACAAAAGCTAAAGGACTTCATCACAACTAGAGAGGTCTTATAAGAAATATTAGAGGGAGTTCTTCAAGCTGAAATAAAAGGATGGTAATAAATAACATGAAAACATATGAAAGTATGGCATAGAAAAAACACAAAAGTATAAAACTCACTGGTAAAAGTAAATATACAGTTAATTTGGAATACTCTAATATTGTAATGGTAGTGGGCAAATCATATATAAATAGCATAAAGGTTAAAAGACAAAGGTATTAAAAATGATTACAATAATTTGTTAATGGATACACAATATAATAAGATATAAATTGTGACATAAAAAAGCATAAAATATTAGGGGAAGTGGAAAAATGTACAGCTTTTGTATGTGTTTAAAGTTATAAGCTTAGGAGTTCCTGTTGTAGCTCACTGGTAACAAACCCAACTAGGATCTATGAAGATGAGGGTTCCATCCCTGGCCTCGCTCAGTGGGTTAAGTATCCAGCATTGCCATGAGCTGTAGTATAGGTCAAAGGTGTGGCTCAGATCTGGCATTGCTGTGGCTGTGATGTGTAGGCCAGTAGCTACAGCTCCGATTCATCACCTAGCCTGAGAACTTCCATATGCCATGGATGCAGCCCTCAAAAGACCAAAAAAAAAAGTTATCGGCTTAAAAGAGACTGTTACAAAATGAAGACGTTCTATGTAAGCCTCATGGTCACCACTAAGCAAAAACCTAAAGCAGATAAACAAAAGATAAAGAGAAGGGAATCAAAGCACATGGCAGAAAATCATCAAATCAGTTCTATATTAATGTTTTGAAAGGACAACAGTAGCCACCTGGCACAACTCCTGGACAAAGACACAGTTCACAGATGCAGAATTGACTTAACCTTCTCTCAATGCCTTCAGTGCCTCATAGGCTTGCTCTGGAAGGACCTGGGTCTCAGGCAGGGCACATGAGTAGTACTCACTACCTGCCCAGACTAAAGGGCCACCCAGCAGACCCACAGAATCAGAAGCTAAATAAAATCCACTATCCTAAAAGGCTGAACATAAGCTCAACCTGTTAAACATCACATTATCTGCTTCTCTCCTGACATCTAGTGTTCCTAATTCTTTACTGCAAAATACTTCCATTAACTCTAAACCATGAGAATCAAAATGTTATATGGAGTAAAAATTTTGTTCATTTTATATGTGTTCCATGTAATAAAATAACAAGCTAAATAGTAACAAAATTTGTTTCTACGGAGCAAAAGACTTTTTTCTGTTAATTCTTCCCCTATGAGAAAGTAGTAGATTTTCTTGCTATTCTAGTAGATAAGACAGAGACACCCAGCATACATGGCTGCTCCATTACTGCAGACGAGGGAGGGGACTTCCTGGGGACATACTATTTGCCAGGTACAGGGCCTAAATACTTTAGTGTAAGTTATCACTGTCATTTCAGAAGCTACAAGACCATTCTGATTATGGACACTCAGCCTGACAAGGTACCAAGGATTTTCAGACTCTGCAATGTGGACGTGGAGAGAGCCAACATCCCTTCTTAAAATATCCTGTGCCAGGCTCCAAGTTATGGAACTTGTGGGCAGTCAGAAATATCTGGCTTATTCAAATAGAAGTGAGTGACAGGGGCTGTCCTGCCAAGCAACCGCTCCCATCCCACTGGAGATGTTCACATGTGTGGGAGAATGAGAACTGCTGCACAAAGAACCAACAATTGTTGGGACCACCTTAGCTGTTTCTTACATGTAGAAAAAAAGCCCCATATTTACCAGCTCCTGCCTCCTTTTCTTGCTTTTTTGCTTTTTAGGACCACACCTGTGGCACATGGACGTTCCCAGGCTAAGAGTCAAATCGGAGCTGCAGCTGCAGACCTACACCACAGCCACAACAAGGCCAGTTTCGAACCAAATCTGACCTATGCTGCAGCTGGCAGCAACACGGGATCCTTAACCCACTGAATGAGGCCAGGGATCAAACCTGCATCCTCATGGATACTAGTTGCGTTCTAACCCTACTGAGCCACAATAGGACTCCATTCCTGCCTCCTTTTGTCCTTCCTTTCCTTCTCCTAATCCACACGTTCCCTCACTCACACTCTGTCTTTCAGCCTCTGCTCCCCTCCTGCTGATGAAGTCTGGATCCTGGAAACTCAAAGTGAGACTCGCTGACCAGTAGCATCACCATCACCTGGGAGCTGGTCAGAACTGCAGATCCTCAGGCCCCTCCCCAGACCTCCTGAATCAGAATCTGTATTTGACCAGATCCCTAGGGGATTGGGATTAACACCAGTGTGTAGCAAATGTGTTTATGCTGACAAACCACCTCCAGTAACGGGACCAGCTGACTGGAGCCACGAACTTGCTCAAGGAAAGAGTCCTGGGGTCAGTGACACGTTATCTCCTACAAGCAGGGTATGGAGTGAGGCATCCATACTTTGTGCTCAGAAACGAACCTTCTAATACCGAGTAGCCTTCACCCTCTAAGCTGCCCACTTGGAGGGTCCACAGTGAGCGAGGCAGCATCACCCAGCGACTCAGGCGAGGGGCACCCCTGCTCAGACCTCACCCACCAGGGGTACCCATCAGGGGAGGAGTGCCTTCCTCCAAGCTGTCTAAGCCCCGTCCCAGTACCTGGGAGCAGTCAAGGCCAGAAGGGCTACCTGGGCTAGGAACCCCTTGCCTGGACCTGGTCCTGTGTGGGTCCCCATCACAGGAAGCACACACCTCAGCATTTCATAGGTGCTCCCTCCACCCCCTCTGTGGGGACAAGCCAGCCCTGGGAGCATCATCTGAGCCTGGCCAGACCTGCATGAGTCCTGACTCCTATGTTCCCCCCACAAGGTGCCACCCAACACTACTCCATCCTTGGGGCAGTCCTGGGATTCATGCCTGTGGGACAGCCAGCTCCGGGAGAGCCACCTGGCAACACAGTACTTCTCTTAAGGACAGCAAGAGATCAGGCAGTGAGAGTGGAGTCAACATGCTGATTTTGCAACTCTCACGAAGGGCTCGGAACAAGGTCAGGGATCTGGGCTATAGCTCTGTCAACCCTGGTGCTGGAGCCCCCTGTGTGGGCCCGTGTACCAGCTCCCGCTCATCCATCTTCCCTCCAGTTTACAGCAGGCGAAGGTGGTGGGCGTGGTGACACGTCTCTCAGCCTCCAGCCACAGCACTCCTTCCCCAGGTCCCCAGAGTGTGTCTGGCAGTCCTCTGGCAGTGACCCCTCACCTCCTCCCAGGGCGTCCAGACTTGCTCAGTAATGTCAGCATGTTCTTCTAATCCAAGTCCTCACTTGGCTCTGCTGATGCAGCAATGTCAGGCCTCCCTGGGTCAGTCTTAAGCCAAGCTGGCCAGGGACAGATGTGCCTCACCTGCCCGCCCAGATGGGACTGCTCTTCTGACCTGCCCTCAGGCCCCCTGGTGAGCCCCTGTGGGTAGTGTATGGAACCCAGCAGTGTCGCCAACTTTGAAAGACATTCCATTCTTGGAATAAAATGATTCCAGAAAATTCACAGTTGGAAAACATGAGTGAAAAACAAATGATGGTCCACATTTTCTTCCATTTGTGGTCATCATCAATGGAGCACAGCAAGAAGCTTTGGAAGCAATGAGAAGCCAGTGTCCCTGGGCAGGAAGATGGATGACACAGCAGCATGAGGGACAATACAGTCCGGGCTAAGAGTTACTAGGGAACTTCAGAGTCAGGCAGACTGAGGACATTTCAGTGGAGGCTGGCTGGGAAGAGCCCAGGCAGCTCAGGAATAACAGCAACGGACACGCAGTCAGCCAGAAATGGTACGTCTGGCAAGACTTAATCTTGCTGCTTGGGGACAGAAACCAAATCTGCCACCTTCCATCAGTGCTTCCAGCGGACTAAATGTCTTCATCCACTTCAATTCCATGTTCCATGTGGCTTACTGCCCAAAGCCTATGGTTTACCTCAGTATCTTCAGATAATGGCTCCTATCTTTCTGTACATAATCATTCCTAGTCTTTCGAACATCCTTCCAATCACTCTCTCTGCTTCCCATGTTTGCTTCTCCAGAAGTATCTCTGGAAGAATCAGGACAGCAGATACATACACACTGTCAGAAGAGATCAAAAAATCCTCTCTTCTATGTGCTTGGCTGTCCCCATGGAACGGCTCAACATCAGAGTTTGTGAGGGCATACAGGACGTGGGGGTGGGGAGTGAGGCAGAGACTGAGGACTACATTAAAACACACCCAGGCAAATATACAACAGCAGTTAAATTATTTCCCATGGAAGAAAAGTTCATTCGCAAATAATCACAAATATTTACTGAGGACCTACTGGGCTAAGTAAGCACTGTGGGAGATAAAATTTCAAAACACCGACTCTGCTTTCAGGAGGTGTGCACTTTATCTGTGGAGCTGAAACATCAGAAAGAAAAAGACACACACACACAAAATATTCCAGAGTCTCTGGAGGGAGACCTCAAAGTGAACTGCAAGTAGCATTTAAAGAGTCTTCAGACATACAGAGGGTCAATGGGCACAAATAAACGTGCTCATTATCACTAACCATCAGGAAATGCAAATCAAACCACCTCACACCTGTCAGAATGGCTATCATCAGACAAAACAAGAAAGAACAAGTATTCACCAGGACGTGGCAAAGAGCCCTCGTGCACTATTCGTGGGAATGTAAACTGGTGCTGCCACCATGGAAAACAGGACAGGGTTTCTCAAAAAACTAAAACCAGAATCACCTTATGATCCAGCAATTCCACTCCTGGGTATTAATCTGAAGAAAACAAAGACCATTAATTCGAAAAGATACACACACCCATGTTCACTGCAGCACTACCCACAATAGCCAAGACATGGAAGCGACCACGGATAGGGGAATGGATGAAGACGACCCAGTACATGTGTGTCCACACACACACACACGCACATGAAATGGAACAATGGAATATCATTCAGTCATTAAAAAAAAGAATGAAATCTTGCCACTTGTGGCAAAAGAAATGGATCTGGAGGGTATTATGCTAAATGAAGTAAGTCAGAGAGAAGACAAACACTGTAAAATGAACAAAAACATCTCGGAGTTCCCATCGTGGCACAGTGGTTAACAAATCCGACTAGGAACCATGAGGTTTCGGGTTCAATCCCTGCCCTTACTCAGTGGGTTAAGGATCGGAGTTGCCGTGAGCTGTGGTGTAGGTCGCAGATTCGGCTCGGATCCTGCGTTGCTGTGGCTCTGGTGTAGGCTGGTGGCTACAGCTCCGATTCGACCCCTAGCCTGGGAACCTCCATATGCCATGGCAAGAAATGGCAAAAAGACAAAAAAACAAAAAACAAAAAAAACAAAAACCTCAACATAAACAGTCATAAATATACAGAACAGACAGGGAGTCATCAGAGGGCAGAAAGGTAAGAAGGGGATTGAGATAAACTCCCAGTTAAAAAGTGAGTGAGTCACGGGTAGCAAGGTAAACACAGAAAATACGGTCGACAATACTGTAACAGCTTCGCATGTGACAGTAACTGGACGTACTGTTAAGGTGGTCATTTTGTAAAGTATAAAAACATCAAATCACCATGTTATACACCTAAAACTCAGATCATGATGTATGTTAATTATAACTCATAAAAAATTAATAAAAAAGTCTTCAGCAAGGATGAGGCAGGTAGATGGGCAGGAGGAAGTATGTATTTCCAGAATCAATTAGTTAGAAAAAATATCTATTTTCAATAAATTTATTTTTTCTAATCTTCAGATAAATCTTTTCTATGAAATACATTATGATTATCTGTCTCACTGATTATTAAATGTTATATAAATAGTCAAATTTACTAAACGAAAAATTGGAGCCAATAACATCATAGAAAAGGAATCTCTGTGGCTTTCTATTATTGCCATGAATAGCAAGACATTATAACAGTTTAATCATGGAATTAATCAAAATTCCTTGTTAACACATTGAAGGCTTTCAATCAAATACATAACTTTGCTGAAACGAAGAAATATTTCCAGTATAAACCGGACGGAACTGATAAATTAGTGCTTTGCTCTCTTCAACATCAGATTCAAAATGATGGCTGTTTTTCCGAGCTGCAAGAATAAGAAAGTGTTAATTTTTAAAAAGACAGTATAAAGTTTTTGAAAGCTACTTGATAACAATTCTTCCTATAATCAGCATTAAGTAGGACAATACCAGCAAAAAAGGACAAAAGGTTTACAGAATTTTCCCCCAAATAAGGCAGCACCCAGGCTGCAGGAGTGACCTCCTGACAGCAGTCGTGCCTGCCCTACCCCATGTGACACTCACTGCTCCCCCACTTCTTTTTCTTTTTTTTTTTTTTTATTTGTCTGTCTTTTTTGTTGTTGTTTCTTTGTTTTTTAAGGGCCACACCCGAGGCACATGGATGTTCCCAGGGTAGGGGTTGAATCAGAGCTACAACTGCCAGCCAGTGCCACAACCACAGCAATGAGGGATCCATACTGCATCTGTGACCTACACCACAGCTCACGTCAATGCCGAATCTGTAACCCACTGAGCGCGGCCAGGGATCAAATTTGCATCCTCAGGGATACTAGTCAGGTTCATTACCGCTGAGCCACAATGGGAACTCCTCACTGCCCCTTTCATTCAAACAGCTACTAAGCGCCTACTGTGTGCAAGGCTGAGCAGGGCCTGGGGATGGAAACATCCACAAGGCAAGGTCCTGACGCTCAGGGAGTCGAGTCTAGTACCACACAGAATTGGCTGCTGCCACGTTTTTATAGACTAAGCTCAAGGAGATGCTTTAGGAGAAAAGAGGAGGGAGAAACTAGCAAAGCTGAGGCAGGGGGAGAAGTGAGACACTTCGCACAGAAAAGGCAGAAATTGGAAATACAAAGAGGCACAAAGAAGTCAGTGCGGCTGAAGGTTTGGATATGGGCGGGGGAGGGCACAGACCTTGCCCTAAAGTCAAAACGAAGTCAAAACAGACCTTTGCAGCATTTTAGAAAGAGATACTGGGAGATGAAGACTGTTTAGCCTTGACCCGAGATAACAGTGCAGAGTTTGCTATGTCCACTGCTGTCCTCGTTTACTACTACACACGCACCATGAAAATGTTTCTTGGGACTAAAATTGCACACAGGAGAATTTCTTTTTTTTAATATGAGGGTTTTGTCATGAAATTATCCATTCAATTGAGCACAATTCTAAACCACAGTGAACTCAGGAGGAAGAACTTTACCGCAGGTGTGGGCAGAAGGGTTGATAAAACCCTAGGGACAGCTTGGAGGGAAGACGCTGACAAGGTGCTTGCGGAGGCTTCATGCGGCCACGCTCTGCCTCAGTGACATCCCATCCGCTGCGAGCTGTGCCTGGAGCTAGGCCTCAACTCGACTACAACTTAAGCATCTAGAGCCAAATTCTCAGTTTACCCACAAACATAACATGGCATGAATACATCTGTGTTTTCATCACGAACAAGCAGGCAAAGCATATTAACTTTCTCCAATGTGCCAATACCTACAGAGAGACAGCCTGAAAATCACAGACTGATGAATGTATATTCAACTTATATATACATAAGTTGTCTTGTAAAAGTAAGAACTAATTCTCAGAGAATGTTATAATTAAAGCATTATTCCTAGAGTTTCCACTGTGGTGCAACAGGATCAGTGGCATTTTGGGAGTGCTGGGACACAGGTTCGATCCCCAGCCCAGCACAGTGGGTTAAAGATCTGGCACTGCTGCAGCTGTGGCCTATGTGGAGCTTGTGGCTCAGATCTGATCCCTGGCCTGGGAACTCCACATGCCGCAGAGAGGCCAAAAAAGAAAAAAAGGGGGAAAAAACAAAAATATTATTCCTAAAAAGAGTAACAGAAGAGAAAAAAAAAAATTTCAAGATAGGGAGGAAAAAACCCAATCTTTACGCTGTTGTTCAAGAATTCAGCCCACCTTAAAGTGTACAATCCTGTTAACTGAAACAATCATCCTGGTTTGACCTGAATGACTAATACCCCAATACTGGGGCTTTCACGTGAATTAATTTTTTTTAATTAAATCTACAGAACATTTATAGAGCAAAAAGAGTACCCGGAAGTTCAAACAAGGGCAATCTGCTTCAAAACCACACTGTTGTGATAACAGAGTGATAAAATTACCTTCAGACACAAAGAACTCTGCTAAATAAAATGCAGCCTTCACAGCGTTAGGTGCGTGGGAAATGCCCTTTAGTGTCCCCCACTCATAAGGCGCTTTCTCTGGATGCCACTGGACGCCATACACTGGATGCTGGTATCCTGCACAAGCAACACAGACTGCTAAGTATTAAGTAGCAAGAATGGTTTAAGATGTTACAATTAAATTATGTTTTACACCCCTTGTAAAGCATTACTTTCTTTTTTTTTTTTTTTTTTTTTTTTTGTCTTTTTGCTATCTCTTGGGCCGCTCCCGCGGCATATGGAGGTTCCCAGGCTAGGGGTCCAATCGGAGCTGTAGCCACCAGCCTACGCCAGAGCCACAGCAACACGGGATCCGAGCCGCGTCTGCAGCCTACACCACAGCTCACGGCAACGCCGGATCGTTAACCCACTGAGCAAGGGCAGGGATCGAACCCGCAACCTCATGGTTCTTAGTCGGATTCGTTAACCACTGCGCCACGACGGGAACTCCAGCATTACTTTCTAACACACAATCTTAGACAAAGTAAAACTGTGCACATTCAGACACAAAGAATTTCAGTTCACAGACAACAAGAAAGTTCACAGTACAATATTTCACTGACTTTCCACCTGTTATGATTTGAAATATGATTCATTTCACTAGGTGATCAGAGTAGAGAAACAACTGAGCCTTTGAATATATTCCTGTTCAAGTCAAGTGCATATCTGATTCGGCCTACACTACAGCTCACAGCAACACCGGACCCTTAACCCACTGAACGGGGCCAGGGATCAAATCTGCATCCTCATGGATGTTAGTCAGATTCATTTCCACTGAGGCACAATGGGAACTCCTGGTGTCCTTTTATGTAAGCCAGTCTGTCTCAGCCTACACTGTGTTTCTCTGTTAGCTGGTGGAATGGTTCATGGCTTCATGGTGCCAATTTTCAAATAGTTTTTAAAAGTTTAAATTTGGTATAAAAGATTTTTGTTTATGTTGTTCACTTATTTTTAGAATTCTTAAGTGTCTTTATATATAAAAATGATATGGGAGTTTCCGTCGTGGCGCAGTGGTTAACAAATCCGACTAGGAACCATGAGGTTGTGGGTTCGGTCCCTGCCCTTGCTCAGTGGTTAACAATCCGGCGTTGCCATGAGCTGTGGTGTAGGCTGCAGACACGGCTCGGATCCCACGTTGCTGTGGCTCTGGCGTAGGCCGGTGGCTACAGCTCCGATTGGACCCCTAGCCTGGGAACCTCCATATGCCGCTGGAGCGGCCCAAGAAATAGCAAAAAAAGACAAAAAAATAAAAATGATATGATTCCTAGGATTTATTCCAAAAAATAATCTGGTATGGGGAGAGAGTAGATAAGAAACAAAAATGGCCACATAAATATAACAGTTGTTGAAGCTTAGATATAGGTACCTGCCGGTTCATTACATTATTCTGTCTACTTCTAAATGTTTTTAAAATTCCATAATTTTTTAGCCACGCTCACAGCATGCAGGAGTTCCTGGTCCATGGATCGAATTCCCGTCACAGCAGCAATCAGACCCACAGCAGTGACAACCTGGATCTGCTAGGCCACCAGGAACTCCTAAAACTATGTAATTTTTTTTACATACCTTCTGAGAAATTTATACATTCATCTCTTTTCTTCTTCACATACACCTTTCCCCATTTTAGCTGAAAAGAATCCTCCCACTATTATTTTTGCTTTGAAACTACAACCCTGACTACTGTGGGAAGATACTTAGAGAAATGAATTATCTGAAAGCAGAGAGACCTAGGGAAAAGGGCACTGTCTTCTCACACCCCACAAGACTCTGCTAAGAGAGATGGTGTCACCAGGAGGAAACCTACTCCACCCGAGCCTTCTTCAGGCTGGAGAGCCCAAGAAGAAAGAACCTACCAGCAAGCAGCTCCGGGCCCTCTCCCTATGTCCTTGTGACATAATCCTCTCTTCCTCTGTCTGCGTCCACATGTGACGCTATCAGGAGGAAACCCACGGGCTGGATGACTAGGAAATTAACCACTCCACACAGGTAACTGAAAGGCAGATCTTCTTATAGATTTCTTTGAGATATGAAAAGTATTATTTAGGATATGAAACACCCTAAGTGATAAACTGTAACAAGGATTTTCCAGATAGGCAGATAAATAGACAGACAGACTGATGGATGGATAAACAGAGAGATACACGCCGACATTTAGAAACAAGTGAGATTTACTCTTCTTCTGTAAATGACATTACTATAAGATCTGTGCAGGTTCCTGACAACTGCAGGAATCATGTCCTGACTCACGAATTTAAAACAAAAGTAGAATAGACATGGAATATGCAAATAAAGAGAATCACAAATGTTTCTATCAGGTGTCGAGAATTTTCAGAAAATTTTCAAATGAGCCCGGTATGATGACATAGCCAGGAACAGACCAACATGGGATCTTATTTCCTAATTTCCAAGCAATACTCTTTCATTTAAATAGTCACCCACTCCAGGTCTATTGAGATTTCCACAAAGTCCTGGAAACACAAAGAAAAATAAGACAAAGTTCCAGCTCTGATGAGCCCTCAGCCTAGGAGGAAAGATAGAACACAAACAAATGAGTGCAAAAAGAGACACTCCTAGGAGTTCCCTTGTGGTGCAGCAGTTTAGGGATCTGGCATTGTCACTGCAGTGGCTCAGGCCACTGCCGTGGTGTGTGTTCAATCCCTGGCCCAGGAACTTCTGCAAGCCATGGCCAGGGCCAAAAGGAAAAAAAAACAGAGATGTTCCTAGGTAGCACAATGTACAAGGATCACTGAAGATGCAGAGAGGAAGAGTAAGGGGTGGGGACATTCTCCAGGTGGCGACCACTGGACCAGCCTTAACGCTCACGAAGAGCTCAACGGTGGAAGAGAATGGGGAGCAAGAGAAGCTTTTCAGAGGAGAGGAAAAGACAGGGCAAGCAACGCTGCTGTGTGCTCTGTGGAGGCTGCATGCACAAAACAGGATGCACAGAACACAGGCCAGGGATGAAGGCAGGGGAGAGCGGGGAGCGAGCGACCTGGTAAAGCAGACTTCATCCCCCGAGTGCTGAGGAGACACTGAGGAGGTTTCTCCCGAGGCAACATGGATTTGGGATATGGGAAGCAGAAAGTGGCACGAGTCTTTCAGATGTGGAGACAAGGGCAGGAAGTCAAGGACAGCTCACATTGGATGATCTGATGAATGGCGATGCTATCAGCTGGAGCAAAAACGGCATGAAGGGAAACGGGGCTAAAGAGGCAAGTTCAGATGATAAATTCATTTCAGTGTGGGTTCCTCAACCTCCCCCAGATTCCCTGGGATGTTGTTTCTAGGCCTTCAGACATCTGACCTCCCGGGCCACACACGCGAACCAGCGACACAGGCAGTCTTTAAACGACATGAACCACTTCTACTTCATTCTAGGTGCTTCCACTCTCAGGCAGCACTAGCCAGTCTCACCAGCTCAAAGGCCACCTGTTTCTGCAAACTCTCACTCACCAGATTTCGCTTCCTTTTGCACTTGCGACTTTTTTGACTATGAACTGCTCGTTTTCTTTAAAACCTCAGAGTACATCAGTTTCTTAAAGTCTGGGATAAATGGAGATTCTTCCAGAGAGAATTATCGCTATTTTGTGTCTGCCAGGCTTGCTGAGGCACTGTCAGCCTGAGGTAACTGGAAACACAATCTGTGATTTGAGAGCTGTCAAACCCTCCCAGTTAGTACAATGCAGGCCACCAGGCCCACATGTCCTTCAGAAGGCTCTAGGCTTATTTATTTACCAGCCTCACTCCCTCAGTGCTAAGGTCCAGGAGGGCAATTCTCCCTGCAGTTCTGCAGGCAGGGTTCGTTGACGCTCTGGCCTTTTGGATCCTGCTCTGTGGGGTACCTCCAGGAAGGAGCCCCTTTGCTTGGTCTCAAGTTCTCCTGATTCAATACTAATGCTGGTTTAAATAATCCACGTAACTCTTGGAGTTTGGGCCTGAATACCCCTACTGTTACTGCATCAATATATTTAGAAGGATGTTTTCCTGGGTGTAAATCACACTTTTTGTTGTTGTCTAGAACAGGTATTTAATCTGCACTACTGCTAAAAATAGAGTCACTTTCTGCATTTACTCTCCCTTGCCTCTTTCCTTCTTTATCACCATCTTCTAGAAGGTGACCCAAAGAAACCACAACTGATCTGGAACATGGACAAAACATGTTTCCTGGCTCCTAACTCCCAACTTTAGTCCCCAAAGTAATACGGCTGTACTCAGAAGAGAACTATAAAACCACAATAAACATATAAAAATAATAATAAACATAAGGTATATGTGTGCAGTGATACATACCTTCCATTGTTGAAATAAACTCAATATTGCCATCTGTATTTGTAGTTAATACATTGAAAAACTTCTTTAAATTTTCATTCATTGTAAAATTCTACAGTATAAGAATAAATCAAAAATAAAAACATTTCATTTCTGCAATAAATCTAAATGCACAAATTCCTTTCTTTTTTTTTTTTTTTTTTTTTTTTTTTGGTCTTTTGTCCTTTTAGGGCTGCACCCGCGGCATATGGAGGTTCCCAGGCTAGGGGCTGAATCGGAGCTATAGCTGCCAGCCTACACCACAGCCACAGCAACACCAGATCCGAGCCACATTTGCAACCTACACCGGATCCTTAACCCACTAAGCGAGGCCAGGGATCAAACCCGCAACCTCATGGTTCCTAGTTGGATTTGTTTCTGGTGCGCCACGATGGGAACTCCTAAATGCATAAATTGCATTGCATAACTAACGTGATACCTTCATAGAGAGGCTCCACTTGTGGTAATTTGCAGTCAGAGGTTCTATTGCCAATGACAGCAACAAGTCAGCAGGAAAATTCTGAAACATTCTGCTATGCAATGTACCTGAAATAATTTAAGCACAGAAAAAATAAAATCCACTGAAGTCACTGATCGACAGCCAGAGAGAGACCATTGCTAAGACATAATCAAGATGACTAAATAATAAGCAAACACATCGTTTCTACAGAAGTATTCCAGTCAAGCAGAAAAGAAGGTTAACACACAAATTCAAATACATTCCATACTTCAGTGCTTTTGTCCTAGAATTGTAACATGAATAACTAAAATCCTTTGGATATGATAATTAGCAGGCTAACCAGAGTAAGCAGAGAATTTTAACTTGAGTTATCTAAACAGGACTGAAAACCAGGTAAAATTTTCCACATGTGTATATAATTGTTCTCTCAGGAAAGGATCCAGAACTTTCAACATATTTTCAAAGGTACTTGAGACTTAAAAGGTTAAAAATACCAACAATGTAGGGAAAAAACAAAAACAAAAAAACACATTAAACAGGCAAAGAAATTTCTCCTCAGTAAATAGACCAAAAAAAAAAAAAGCAATTTATTTCACCGAAGGCTCTGGAGTCTGACAGAGACTCATATATCTGCAAAAGGATAAGAAAATCCTGATGGGGGGGTTCCCATTATCAGAAAGAAATCTGACTAGTATCCATGAGGATGCAGGTTCGATCCCTGGCTTTTGCTGAGCAGGTCAGGGATCCAGCATTGCCATGAGCTATGGTGTAGGTTGCAGACATGGCTTGGATCCCTAGTTGCACAGGCTGGCAGCTGTAGCTCTGATTCAACCCCTAGCCTGGGAACTTCGATATGCTGTGGCTGTGGCCCTTAAAAAAAAAGAAAGAAAAAGAAAGAGAAAATCCTGATGGTATTGAAGTCCCTGAAGCCAGCTGTTCCTGAATGAGCCAGTGCCCCAGATAATAAAAACCCACTGATATCTCACTGCAGTGAATTTCATTCCTTTTTTGTATAAATTGGCTTTTAAACCACATACAACCAAAAGAGACTGACCTACATCATATACTTCCCACGGGGTTCTAGCAGTACCTGAGGTATGTTGAGAAAGAGCTTTAAAAGGTACAGAGAGCACGTTATAGGTTCTATGTATAATAACTACTACTTTCTATCCAAAATCCTTATGAGAACAGGAAAGGTTGGTAGCATTCAATTCTGAGGATGCAGAGATAAAGTAATCTAAAAAAAAAAGAAATTATTATCTACCTATACAGAGTGGATGTTAAAGATGGTCTGGCCCTTGTCCTGGGCTCCTGACGGGGAGCTTTCAAAGCTCCTGGAATTTCCTGGGGGATAGGTGTGTCTTTGTAATGCTAATAAGGTGACACAAGGTGGCCCATGGAGGGCTCGTTGGAGGAGGGTGGTCATTGAAAAAATAACCAGGAGATTAGACCAGGATGGACTCTTGGGCCAGCCTGATCTCTGAGGATGGGACAGGGACTGGAGACTGAGTTCAATACCAGGGCCAATGATGCAGCAATCGATCACGCCTTCACAATGAAGCCCCAGTAGAAACTCTGAGCACAGAAGCTCAGGGGAGCTCTCCGGTGGGGGAACACAGTGGTGTGTCAGGAGGGTGACGTGGCCTGACGCAGGGAGAGGGCACAGAAGTCCTGCATTCCCTCCAGGCCTCCTTCCGTGTGCACCCTTTACAGTAAAACTGTTGCTGCCAACCCAGCACTGCCCTGGAGTTCTGTCAGTCATTCCAGTGAATTCTTAAACCTGAAGAGGATTTCGGAATCCCCAAATTCATGGCCAGCTGAGCAGGAGTGTGGGTGGCCCTGGGTGCATGGCTGGTATCTGACATAAGGGCAGTCAAGTCAGGAAGATGAACTTTTCCTGGAGTCTCCACTCCAGGGGGTTAGTAGTGGAATGGAATTGTAGTTCTCCCCAGCTGGGGTCAAAACCCAGTACACGGCCAAGGGAAAATGTTGACTGTAACAACAAGAGCTGACATTTAGGAGAATTATATCTAAAGTGCTTAGCACAGAACCTGACATTATCTTATTTAACCCTCACAAAAAAACCCTAACAGGTAAATGCTTTCACAAATCATGAAATTAAAGCTGAGAGAGGTTAAATGGTTCCCTCTCAAGGCAGAACTGACAAAGCTAGGACTCAAAACCACGTCTGCTTTTAGAGATTTTAGTCAAGCACGGTCCTGATGTCACTAGAGGCAATAAGTTATCAACATTCAGAATTCCTTAAGCTGACCTCATAACTCAGTACAAAAACTGATCATTCACATCTTCAGCCTGTGTAAATAACTTAAAAATTAATAAATGTTACAAACATTTTTGACTTTAATATCTGCGACTTGCTAATCCAGTTAATATTTTTTAAAGGATCAAAAGAGAATAGTTACCTTTAGTGAAGTTCAGCGGCATTTTAATTCCAATGGTATTTGTGAGCGTTAGTAAACTCTCTCCACTGACCAGATACGTGAGCTCTTCAAACCCAAGGCATGTGCCCCACACAGGAAAATAGTCTCCAGCGCCAAAACTCTTTGCAGAGTAAAAAGAAAACCAAGCTTATTCGAACTTCTGAAAATAAAAACTATACAGTCGGTTTGTCATCATGATTTCAGGCACCTGAGTTATACGTGGATTTCTAAGGCATCTTCCAGGATCACTAACAGCAGGTTATCACTTACTAGTTCAGGTTTACTCAACCAAACTCTGAACTCAGTTGTGTTGGGAAAGATAAAGACCTCTGCCAGTCAACTAGCAAACAACACACAGAATGCTCGGGGACCATAAATACCAAAGATGAGTCTAGACAAATGCCTATTTATACATTTTCTACAAATCTTGTTGCTTTAAATGACTGTTTGATTTTGAACATACTCTGAAGCCTTTCCTCCATTACCTCAGAATTTATAGCAATCACAGCATTATCACACCTTCAGCTAATCAGATTTAAATCAAGTGAAAGCCAGGATCTGGAAGGAATAGTTGGTAAGCAAAAGCAAAATAAATTTTCACTGAGTAGAAACTGTTGACTAAAAAAGTCAAAAGTACTGGGTTTCTTCTGAGGGAATTCACAACCAGTGTGACTAGAAAAATGTATTCAGTGACTAAGTTTTATGATTAACAAAACTTAAACCTAAATGTGTTGATAGTTACAAAAACGGGTTTTGTAACTTTTCTAAAAGCAGTGGTTTCCTTGCATGGGACTGTAAAATATAAACAAGTCACTCATTTTAAATGAGGAAATTGTTAGGGAATCTTTTCCTGTTCCTCAATGAGAAAAATAAAGAATTACATTAATTCCTATACATTAATTCCTATCCCAAGAGAGGATTTTAACATTTTACATACAAGTCTGAAAAAATTTATTTTTAGAAGTTAGAACTGCAAACATTAAGTTGAAGGTTCACACTGCATTCGCTTACAATAAATGTAAAAGAGGGCTGAACTGTTCTGTCTCCATATGTACCAAATTTAATTTCCTGACTAAATATAAAATCCCCACTTGCTGGGTACACACCTTTTATCTGCTGTGATCTGCAGAGCAAAGGACAGGGTGGGATGGAACAATCTAACAGAAATCACTTCCTAGGGCTTCTTCATGAGGGTTTGCGGACCCCAGTGGCTACAGCTAAATGGAAGTTCAAGGTTGCTAAGCTTTTTTCTTTGCTTTGAAATTTTCAAGTAGCTAATTACATTTTTTAAAAAATAGGCCTTTGGGAGTTCCTGTCGTGGCGCAGTGGTTAACGAATCTGACTAGGAACCATGAGGTTGCGGGTTCGATCCCTGCCCTTGCTCAGTGGGTTAAGGTTGCTGTGAGCTGTGTGTGGATCCCGCGTTGCTGTGGCTCTGGCATAGGCCGGCGGCTACAGCTCCGATTAGACCCCTAGCCTGGGAACCTCCATATGCCATGGGATCGGCCTAGAAAAGGCAAAAAGACAAAAAAAGAAAAAAGAAAAATAGGCCTTTGGATCTTATAGGTTAGGTGGCTCCTTTTTGTTGTTGTTGTTCATATATATGCTTCCCAAATGCATTCTATATCAATCACATTAAAAAATTTCAATTTTGTTCACTAGCTTCTCCCCCCAAAATACCCACTCAACATGTACTAACGACACAGAGCCTTACAACATGAAGTGCAGAACGCCTAAAGGGTGTCAGAACCAAGCAACCTGATTAGACAGGAAGAGCTAAGCTCAAGGCATTTATAACCCCCTTAATGGCTCAGATGCTGCCACATCACAAAGTCAGAGCTAACTATATATTCGAGCATTTTTGCAACAAAATACTCTACAAGCTGAGAGGAAGAAGGATGCCACTCTAGTAGCTGGGGTAGAGGGTACCTCCACAGAAGAGCTGCAGCCCCCCTTGGCTCTGAAAAGCTGACTAAGTCACCAATCAGGGACGGAGCAGAAACAAACTGACTAAGCAGATTTAAAAGTAGGAGGACAGAGAGCCTGTGCGGGAAATACCAGCCTGGCTGCAATTAGGTGCACAAGCCAAGTCTGTAAAAGGTGGGCTGTGGACAAAGTCTGTGTTTTGACCCAAAGACTATAAAAGGTTATAGGTTTTTAAGCCAAGGCATTAAAAGTTTTCAAACAAGCATCTCGTTTGCTAAAACAGTTTCTTAGGAAAATATTTAAGGTTGGGGGGAAACAGGAGGGCTAGCAAGATTAATTAGAAAATGGCTGTAAATAGTTAAGGAGAGAAACAGCCAGGGTCGAACTAGGTGCAAAGGCAGGCACAGCCCGAGAAAAGGAGGTGAGGGGCTGTGCAAGCCCTGCATGTGGAGGCTCAGGGGCTAAGGAACCTGTGAAGGAAACAGCACTGAGTGAGTTGGGGACCAAGAGCAGCTTTCGGGGAGATGATAACTGACATCACACGAACAATGCCCAGTACAGAGTGAAGTCAGCTTGCTCGGCCACCATGAGGGCTTGGTCCCCATTCACGTGCCCAGACAGAGAGGGCTGGTCAGCAGGGCAATTGCAGATTCCCCACAAGCCCAGATTAAATGGAACGCAGAGTTGACAGGAAAGAGCTGCCACTGGTACTGCAGAACAGGCACCTCAAAAGTTAAAGGGGTGACAAGGCCCAGGTAACTGCGAAGAAAGTATTACTACCATGTCCTTAAAAAAAGAATTACCCTCCTGGAAAATTACAAAAACTCACCTGGAATAATAAGAACCGATACTTACCTGTATGGCCAACGTGTAAAATATTTTGGCCACGTGGGCGTAACCGGACTTCTTGATGTTAACACTTCCTCCAGGGAAAAGGATCCTGAAACATCAAATGGGGTGCATTTCAACCTCTCCCTCCCCAGAAAATAAACAACCTTTTTATGTTAAAACAATTTTTCCTTATTACTAAGCAGCAAGATCATTACAGAAAATGAGATAAGCAAAGGAAAATATAAAATACTTACAATCTCACTCATTTGTAAACTACCAGAGTTAACAATGCATTTGTGCATATTCTACCAAGCTTCCTGGATAAAAAAGCTTATTTTTTAACTAAAATATAGATAAATTAAAGTAAAATAAATGGAGGGAGGGAAGAAGAGTACACAGAGCTAGCAATCAGGTAGAAATAAAACTCCAAGTATAGCCAGGTTTAAATTAGAGTGGTCAGAGATGCCAGAATCAATCCAGGTCCATAATCATGAGTCAGTCTTAATAAAAAATCATAAACATTTTTTAGCCATAAAGAAGAAACTAGTCATAAAAATATAGTAGGCTAAAATCAAATATCCATGAAAATGAAATGTATTATTATCATCCTGAGATCTCTTCAGAAATAAGCATGGTATTAGAAAATTGTGAAAAAGAACACAATTACAATTCTAAAAAAAAGTCGAGGAGGAAAAAAAGGGGAGAGTCACAAACATTTGACTTTATTTTACTCTAGCCATAAAGGAGAGAGATAGTTGCTGGGCTAGGGGCTGAATCAGAGCTGCAGCTGGGACCTACGCCACAGCCACAGCAACAACGGATCTGAGAGGCATCTGGAATCTAACTAGACTGTAGCAAGGCCAGATCCTTAACCCACCGAGTGAGGCCAGGGATGGAACCACACCCTCATGGAAACTATGCCAGGTTCTTAACCTCCTGCCTGAGCCAAACGACAACTCCAAAATATTTATGTTTTTATATCAACTTTTTAAATTAACTCTAAATTTTCAAAATTACTACAGGACTTAAAGTAACTAAGGATATTCAAAAGAGATGACAAAAGTTGGAGTACATATTTAAAATTTTGAAAATAATTAAATGTGAATTTGAGATTTGTGAAACAGCACTTTTGAGACTGCTGTTCATTCAAGAATAGGTATTAGCCTAGAGAGACAGATGGCTAATTGTTGCTGTTAGTAAGATCATGATCTAGTAGGAAATTTATAAATTAGAAGGCAGAACATCTGTCACAAAACCAAGCAGAACAGTTAAAAGGGCTTAATGAAGACTCATGAGCAGTCTTCCCATTTTATCACCAGTATTTAAAAAGCTGCCTCTGAACAAACCTGGTATGTTTAACCCCAAAGTCCTTTCAAAAAGTAAAACCTGTTGCTCCCAGCTGACAAATTCCTTCAAGGCAAGGTTCTGCCTTTTCACCTCTGTGCCACCCCCCACCCCACCCCCACACACACGTGTATGGGGTCCACTGCGTAACAGGGCTCAAAAAAGATGTTTCTGAAGTGCCAAACACTGCTCATAGTCTGCTGTCTATTTTTACATTTTTGAGATTCTATCACATAGTCTATCCTGGACTTATTTATCTTCATCTGTGCCAAAGTACACTGCACGTAACAGGCACTGTAAATGTTTCACTAAATTGCAATAATTTTACAGTAAATATTTACTGAGCCAAACTGAGCTGAATGCAAATGACTGAACACAGTTTTAAAAAAAAAAAAAGAAAGAAAGAAATGAACAGTTTTTAAAAGTAAAAAAAAAAAAAAAAAAAAGCTCTATTTATAAAAGCTTCACGGTAAAATAAGACTCCCTCCACCTCACTCCTAATCAGAAGTAACCACTGTTAAAATTTATTGTGCTACCCTGATAGATAGATGTGCTATATCTCCTCACCCCAATTCCCAAAACAAAAGCAAATGGCAGCATATACTATACACATCACTACCTGCTTTGCTTGTTTTCTGTAATACTACACTGTTCACGTAACAACAGGGATTTATAACAGCATCTAGGTATCCTCATTTTCAACCTGTGCATAATATACTATTATATGCATATAGCCTAATTTTTTACCCAATTCCCACTAATAGACTGCTGCTCCGGTTCTGATCGGGGGTACTTTAAATAATAGCAGAATGCATATGTTTGGACCTAGATCTTCACATAAGGGGGGGATTATGTTTGCAAAATAAAATTCCTTCTGAAGGATTTCCTAGGTCATACAGTACACACATTTTTAATTTCAAAAGATACTGTCAAACGCCCTCCAAAGACTTTCTAACTTAGACCCTGATGGAAGAAGTTTTCACATACTGACGTATGGGGAAGTCACCTGGCTTATACATGATTTGGATTGAACTTTATGCTAACTAAACAGCGTGACAAACATGTACTGTATGTCTGCTTTAACCAGATGTTTAAGAAAAGAATGCTTTACCCAGAAGTTACAAAAAGGCCTCCTGGACGATAGGGATAAATGTCCCCCTTCATCTCACACCCAGGTTAGCAGTCCTTCAAACATAAGGCTCCCTTCCCAGTCACCAAGGTCACACAGGCTCACTGTACACAGGCTAGGCTGTCAGAAATCCTGAAGGAATGTACCACTGTCATGTTTGATGCACATGCCTTGTTCTGTTAGGTTATAAAAACCGGGTTTTTCCAGAGCACTTTATTCCCTGTTGGAGACTACATGCCTGGCCTATAGTCCTCAGTTTGGTTCCAATAAAACTCTCTTCTATTCCTTAGCATAGATTGCTCATTGATTATCTGCATCAACAGGTCCCATAAATAAAGTATAAGAACGCTGTTTCCTTACACCCTCACCAAAAGAGCACTAGCAAACGTTCTGCTCTTGGCCAACCTGATGTTTTTAAATTGCTATAATTAGCTTTCCTCTAATTATGAGTAATGCTGAACATTTCTTTATGAGTTTTTTGTTTGTTTTTTTCTGTGAGCGAAGCAGTCATATCTTTTATGATGAACTAGGGGATAGAAAACTTTTTTCTAAGTTCTATCTCAAAGTACTTTCTGAAAGAACCAATTAACATCCTCAGTCTTAAGACTTATAAATCCCTTAAGCAAGCAGTATGCCATGGCATCAAAAGTGGCTTCAAAGCATGTAAGACAAGCATTAAAAGAATAAATTATTATGTCACACATTAAAAACAAATTTATGTTGTCCTCTGTGGAATAACATTTGTTTTTTTAACCTGTCTTCTCTCTGTAGGACTTCTGCATCTCTTAACAAAAAGAATCCTATAAAAAGAACTCAGAAACTCATGCTGCACCACTGTAAGATAGTTACATAGAAACAGGTAGGATATTTATATATACTTTCATAATCACTTAGATCTCATACACTGTATTATACCAATGCTGGCAACTTACCCATTAATGGACTGGAAAAGCTTTTGATACTCTTCATCTTTAAGATCAACCCTGAAAATAATAAAATACAGTTACAAAAGATCCATTTCCAAAACTTTAAAAAAAAAAAAGCCAGGAGTTCCCGTCGTGGCGCAGTGGTTAACCATCCGACTAGGAACCATGAGGTTGCGGGTTCGGTCCCTGCCCTTGCTCAGTGGGTTAACGATCTGGCGTTGCCGTGAGCTGTGGTGTAGGTCACAGACACGGCTCGGATCCCGCATTGCTGTGGCTCTGGCGTAGGCTGGTGTCTGCAGCTCCGATTGGACCCCTAGCCTGGGAACTTCCATATGCCGCGGGAGCGGCCCAAGAAATAGCAAAAAGACAAAAAAAAAAAAAACAGCCAGCCCCTACTTGAAGTCACATTAATTCTTAAAAGTCAGATGAAAATAATTCTTAAATATTGAACGATATCACCTGCCTTCCTGGAGGCATTTTTTCAAACTACATGAAAGATCCATGATTATATCCTTGTTCTGCCAATCAGAAAAGTAAATATGTCTTCTTCTGGTCTAATGCAGTTTAACATTGTAAGGTATGTGTTCATACGCAAAACATTAAAGACCATGAGATTAAGGCACCAGTAACTTCTCTGCTAGCCAAGCACTCTCCAAAAAAAAAGGTTAAGGATGGGTAAGGACATTCAGTAGTTTTAAGTAAAGACTAAATAAGAGATTTATTAACATGTCTATCTTAACTACGGGCACCTTTGGTAAATAAAAGCAGTACATATAAATCCCTGCCTCATCCCACCCCTACCACCAAATGCAAAGGTCTCAGAGCCGCTGTATTCAGGAGTCAGAGGAGCTCAGATGTGGGTACAGAACACATGCGGATCCCTCCAGCTGGGCCTCATCTGCCCAGGTAATTGTTCTGAAGCTGCTTCATCAAATATCTAATAAGAGTGTCCTAACCATCACCATGTTATGGACAGTATTATTCCCTCCCCAAGATAACCCATGGGGTTAGTCCATGACAACTGGCTACAACCTTCAATTACGTCACAGTAAGATGGTTACTTTTTTAAAAGTTTGACAAAAAAAAAAAAGGGGGGGGGGGAAGCACCATATTTATGAACTCCTCTAAGAACTTTTCTACTTTTAGCAGTCTTCTAGTTGTATAAGAGAATAAGAGGGCATAACGCCTTCTCAACCTGCCATAAAAGAAGTAGGCTTATGGTCAAGTATCAACTACAGTCCATTTCTGCCCCAAGAAACAGTTCCCTAGAACTGCCTCTCTCAGGCATTAAAACACTTCTTCCATTATTAAGTAGACACCCATGATGCCCAGAACGGGGCTGTGCTTTGCCAGCAAACGCCTGTGGGCTTTCCCCAAAACCCAACTGAGCTTTGTGTTCAGTACATAATAGCCCTCCTTGTGGCAGAGAGCCTCGGGGCAGTGGGCTTACACTGTCCTAAATGGAGGAGAAATGGTGGGTGGCCCTGACATGGCAAGTGATAGGGAGATAAAATGGGAGCTCCAGGACTCTGCCAGTTCAATCTCCCCAGATTGTGCCAACAAAGAGGGAACCAGTCGGGACCCAGAATCTTCTCGGTGGATATTTAAACCAGGATGGGTAACCACCACCATCAGGAACCAGAATGGATTTGGATCCCTCAGTGCACTCCACGGACCCCTCCCAGCTAGCCCGGCAGGCTGGTTCCAGTCATCTCAGTCATTCTAAGGGTGCCCACAGTGTCCATGACTGAATTTTTAGGCCCTGCTTATCAATGTTAAAGGGCTTAACAGATGGGGATGGGGCAGGGGGAATGTTATAAACAAGTGCTTTAGACACCTTGCAGGGAAAACAGGCCAGGTCACATTCTTTGAACACAGATGGTATTTGCATATTGTCAGACTGTCCTGAAACAAAAGACCTTTTCAATAGGTTCTCTTTAAAAGAACAGCTTACGGATCCCGCGTTGCTGTGGCTCTGGTGTAGGCTGGTGGCTACAGCTCCGGTTGGACCCCTAGACTGGGAACCTCCATGTGCCACGGGAGCGGCCCAAGAAATGGCATAAAGACAAACAAAAAAAATAAATAAATAAAAGAACAGCTTAAGTCTGGTCATGATGATAAGTGACATCAGCAGTGTGAAAAGGAGGGACAGGTACTGTTGCCAGCGGAGAGCACTTGACCCATTAAAAAAATTAGCTGCAGCTGTTTAAAAAAAAAAAGCCAGTAATTCAGACTTTTATGAAGTCTTTCAATGTGTAAATGTTTTTTAAACACTGTGTGAATGAAACACATTTTTAAACCTAAAGGAGCCTGAGGACCACCCCACCCCACCTCCCAGGAGGAGGACTCTGAAGGTTCCAGGAGCCCCACAGCACCAGGTACCTGAAGGAGAAGGCAGCAGCGAGGAGGAGGAGCCTAAAGACAAACATCTTCACCTGCTCCAGGATTTTGCCTCAGTCTCCCAGCCTCCTCCTCCCTCCTGAGCTGCAGAAGTTGGCCCTCAGCATCCACAATTCAGAAATGAACCCACCGTTATCAGTGTGCTCACCTGTCTCATTCTCCACGTAATCCTATGCACGTTACTCTGGGAACTTGGCTGCCATGTATTACATTGTTTTTATAGGATCATATGATTCTCATTGTGAGCAATATAGCTTAAAATGAACTTTGAGAACCCAACCTAGAAATTAACCTGTATGCTGACAGTCACGTTTTCAGCATCTAAGTCATAAATACCAGTATTCTGAAAGTCATCTGTTTCAAAACTTCCCTAGTTTCAAAACTTCTGTCATTCTTGTCTATTCCTCCCTGCGCCCTTTCATTCCATCAGTCATCAAGTCTTTGATTTTGTTTAAGAACACTTACCTATCTATCCTACAACCACTGCTCTAAGCCAAGCCCTCATCACCTGGCCTACTCACACCTAGCAACAGTCTCTGAACCAGTCTACCTGCCTTTTTTGGGGGGTCTTTTTTTTTTTTTTTTTTTTTTGCCATTTCTAGGGCCGCTCCCATGGCATATGGAGGTTCCCAGGCTAGGGGTCAAATCAGAGCTGCACCTGCCAGCCTACACCACAGCCACAGCAACGCGGGATCCGAGCCGAGTCTGCAACCTACACCACAGCCCATGACAATGCCGGATCATTAACCCACTGAGCAAGTGCAGGGATCGAACCCGAAACCTCATGGTTCCTAGTCGGATTCGTTAACCACTGCGCCATGACAGGAACTCCCCTTGTTACAATTTTTTAGTGTGAAATTATTTACAAAAACAGGAGTTCCCATTGTGGCTCAGTGGTCATGAACCTAACTGGTATCCATGAGGATGTGCGTTGTTAAGGCTCCCGCATTGCCGAGAGCTGTGGTGTAGGTCACAGATGTGGCTTGGATCTGGTGTTGCTGTTGCATAGGCCAGCAGCCACAGCTCCGATTAGACCCCTAGCCTGGGAATTTCCGTATGCTGCAGGTGCGGCATCAAAACACACACACACACACACACACACGTGTATATATATTTACAAAAGCAGGCTGCCAGAGCAAATAGTTGTGTTTTGTGTATGTGTGTGAAATCACATATAATGGGTTAGACGAGGATGCTGGAAGACCCTAAAATACACTAATTTGGGGTGATAATACTAATACCTACAAGGTTTTCTTTGTTGGAAAAAACCTCAACTCTTTCCAAATCAAAATGACATGAAACATTCATTATCATGTCATGTCACAAGTACATGAATCATTTTATTGTTCCTAGGTCATTATACCACAAAGTGATGTAACTCCTTTAAAACTGCATTATCTGCAATATACACTGAAGCAACACTGATGTATTTGTCACTTCCAGACTTCTAACAGAGTTGAAAGTATTTTCAAAGTCCTCTTCTAGAACCCTCCTGATCCCTAAGCAGTTCCTTACCCTAGTGTTGGGGGGGAAGCTGGTGACGCTGCAGAGCCTTCACTTCCTCACTTTCATGATGTGTGATGAGGATCTCACCTTTTCTGGGCTGAAAGAAACCATCCTTTCATTCTCTGTCCAATATAAACGACACACCTCTAACGATATCACAGATACACACAGCTTCATACTTGGAACAACTTCATGAGAGACGGAGCATTAGACTTGTGGCAACAATCAGGTGCAACGTTACCGCATTTTGAGTGATACAATCATAGGAGAGAAGGCATTCGTTTTAGGGATAAAAGGTAATTTGAGAGATAAAACAGTAGTTGCAGTTTTTATTTTTCAGCGGAAGAAAGATCAAATCATACCTTATTGGTACAACTCTGGCACCGGCAGACTCCAGAAACTTTACATAGGATGCGGCAATATAGTATTTTCCCAGGGCTTTCATGTCCTTACCATGGCACCTTTGCATTAATACTCCTAAATTACCAAAAAAAAAAAAAAAAAAAAAAGCTTCAGTTTCAAGACACTTCCTTTTTTCCTGAACAGAAACTGAAACACATCACCCTGGAAATGTTACTACCTTACTCATTTAATTCGCAGAATCAAATAAGAAGTTTCTTCTGAAAGTACATCTACAGAGTCTGGAAAAGGAGGAGTGGAGCTGAGCTGAGTTTTAAGCAGCCTCCTGTCTTGCCTCATCGGGGAGGCCAAATAAGCCCCCAAAGTAGGTTTACAATAGCAACAGCCTCTTTCCCACAACCTGGAATCAATCACACAGTACAGATCCTTAAATCTAGGAGGCCTCTCCCTTCTCTCACACACCCAGAGGCACTTGGTTTCCGTGCCAACAAGGCAAAAGAGTGAAAATATCTTCTATCCATATCTCTCCAACATCATCAACACCAGCTTAATCCAAGCAACTAACATGTTGCCTCTCCACCCTCCAACCCCCGCCGGGGACTATTATAATGGCCCCTTAAATGGTCTCTTGCATCCTTTCTTAAACAGCTGCCTCCACCTCCAGCCAGTTCTACCATCATTCATTCATTCAGCATACATGACTTTCTCATACCAGGCACTGAAGTAGGTGCTGGGGACACCACCCTGCCTTGCAGGCTTTAATTCTAGTGTGTGGAAGGGAGAGGAGAGAGGACACACCAAAAACAAGATGGAAAGGTTAAACAGCAGTGTGGTTTAGTGCTGGTTGGCAAAGTGCTAAGGAGAAAAAGTAAGCAGAGGAAGAAGGGGTGTGTTTGGGGAAGGAGAGAGGGGGGTGTACAGGGGAGAAGAAATCTCTTAAACGTGGTGGCGGGCAAGTCCCCCGGAGAAGGCAGAACATGGCAGCTGAGGCAGGACTTCAGAGAGGTGGTGGAGCAAGCCAGAGGCAGTATTTACAGAAAGAAGGTTCCAGAGTGGGGGAAGGACATGTGCAAAGACCCTGAGTAGGTCTGCACCTGTCCCACTTTTCTCACCGTCCCAGGTGAGCCAGGGAGGAAGCAGCAGGAAGGGAGAATGGAGAAAGGGAACAAAGCAGCAGGGGGCACTCTCTGAGCACTTCAGAGGGTCCCTAAACTTTACAAACTCTACAGACCCTGGAGCCCCTCCTTTCCCCACCCTCCACCCCCGACCTTCTGGTCTGCCTCTTACCACCAAAATCTCAACCCCAGCACAGTACTGGCATCCAGTACGCAGCAACACATGCGTGTCTTGGGAGCGCCCCCCTGCCTGTATCACTCACTAGTTCTCCATTTGGGACCCTTTCGGTATCTCTCAGGGCCACCTGACATCAGTCACCTGCATTCCCAGTTGCTCACAATAACTGGCATCTATCAGGCACTAAATTAACACATGCCAAATGCCAAACTTTGCTCAGTAAGATTGCTTTTCTCTTCATGGAGAGGTAAGATCGCCTTTATTGAGGAAAATGCACTTTGGCAGGGGAAATATTAGGGAGTGTCACAGGAAATGGGGTGGTTACAGAGGAGGCAAGGATGAGATGCCACAAGGGAGAGTTGGCCTGGGACGTGTGGACGCAAGGTACCAGGAAGGAAAAAGGTACAGGAGAGTAGGGGAGTTCCCTCAACTTCGCATTGCCCCCTTCCCACACGTACTCACTTATCCCATCCTGGGACCAGAGCTCAGGCTGTATGCCCTGCCCCTCGAAATGCGACCCAACTCCACCCACTACTTTAAGGCTACCTCAAGACTTCTGTGGCTTGTCTGTGAATCCTTTGCACTCCTAACTCAATGCTCTGCACAAAGGCATTCAGTTAGCTCTTTTTGTCTCAACTGATTAGGGTAAACCAAAAGTTTACTCACTTGTTCTGGACTTGCTTCCTAAAAACCACTGCCTCTAGCAAAGGGAAAAGTCACCCCTCTTCAGCCCCCTCCCCCCGCACTCACAATCTCCAGCACACTACATAGGATTATATTTTGAGTTAACTTCCCCTTGGAGACTCTAGATACTATTTTAAATAGCTTATAAAATAAGGCATTCCAAGTTCCAAGTATTGATACATATCATGGCTCAGTGGAAACGAATCTGACTAGCATCCATGAGGACGCAGGATCGTTGATTCCTGGCCTTGCTCAGTGGGTTAAGAAGTGGTGTTGCTGTGAGCTGCGAAGCTTGGATCCCACGTTGCTGTGGCTGTGGTGTAGGCCAGCAGCTATAGCTCTGATTCAACCCCTAGCCTGGGAACTTCCATATGCCTCAGGTGTGATCCTAAAAAGACAACTGAAAAAAAAGAAAATTGGGCACTACCAATATACATGAAAAACTGCTCATCTAATTCCTATTTAGTTACAGAATATACTGTCTATCTTCGTGGGGAGGGAAGGAACAGTATGAAAGGCATAATACCACAGCTAAAATTAAACCAATCTTAATTGTCTGCACAAATTATTTTTGACAAATTTTAAGTTCGGGCTGATTTCCCTTGGGAGAAAGGCAAATTGAGTTTACTATCTTTCAAAAACATTTGTTTTTTGTTTTTGTTTTTTGGGGGGGTTAACATTGTGGGGCTTTTTAATCGGGTAAAATATACATGACATTAAATTTACCCTTTTACCCAAGCAGTGGCATTAAATACATTCATATAGTTGTGCAACCATCACCACCATCCACTTCCCGAACGTTCTCATCTTTCCCAACAGAAACTCTGTACCCATTAAACAACAGCTCGCCGTTTTCCCCTTCCCCAGGCCCTGATAACTACCATTCTACCGCCTATAAAAAACACCTGTTGAAAATAGACATGCTTCACTTTAACACCGAATAGAACTGACTAGGATCACACTAACCACTGCTGCCCTCCGCTGCTGAAGATAACAAAGACCAAGGTATATCATAATTGCTTGATTATTTAGTCAATTCGATTTTTATAATGCTTTGTTTCTTGAAATACGCCCTCAACCAGTGAAATTTAAATAAACATAATGCATGTACAGAATCTGTTTAATTAGTAGAAATCCCTGGCGAGGCACAAAGAAGAAAACAATCCACAGGATCTTCACAGCGCATCCTTCTCCCTTCCAAATTTAAGAGCCACATGTTTGAGGAAATCAATGCGGCTTTAATTAGCTGTATTTCAGCAAGACCCAAATGATGTCTTGGTTCTGGGGCTATACAGGACGGCGCACAGTCTAACCCTGAACACGGATGTTTCCCAGATGGGACGCACCTGCCGGAGCGCAGCAACTGGAAGCGCCCAGCGCCGCCCCCACCCCGCCCCGACCTCCCTGGCTCCGGCCGCCGCCTTACCTATGATGGGCTTCTTGGAGGTGCTGGCGCCAAGAGCAGACAGCCTGAGGCTCGTGGCCCCGCACAAGACCAGGCCCAGCACGCTCAGCAGGAGGCCTAGGCTCGCCATCGCGCTCGCTGACTCCCGCCGCCTTTCAAAGGCACTGCGGGCGGGCCGCCGAGCGCCGCAGCCGTGGCCTCCCGGCCGCTCCGGGGCGTCAGGCGGGGGTGGTGCGCCGCCGCGCGGACCTATGGGAAAGGCCGGCCCGGCGCGTGCGTGCAGCGGCCGCGGGGCGGAGGCGGGCGGCGCCAGGATCGCCGGGTCGCGCCCACCCCATAGCTCACGCAGCCCCCGCGACCCTGCGCCCGCCGGGCGGTGCCTGCAGAGTCTGTAGGATATGGTGGTTGGACACGGGGCGCTCGCCGCGGTCTCAAATGTGCCTTTTCAGCTCTTACCCCGACGTGAGACTGAGTCACTAAGTGGGGCCCCCAGCCCCAGGCGGTGGAAGGGGAACCGCTGGGCCTCGGCCCGACCTAATTGGTAACCAGGCAACGAGGGAGGCTGGCGAGAGGTTCTAGAAGTCGCCTGAGAACCTTGCGCCATCTGTAGCTCCTGCCTAAAAACGTCTTTAGGCATGAGTGATGGTGGCCGGATTTGACACCCAAGCGTGCGATGTAAGGATGAACGGCGACTTGGGAGGTAATTTCCACATCCTGCCGTTTGTTTGCAGATGTTTCAAGCATCTGGACGAAACGAAAAGGAAGGAAGGACAATGGCTGGGAACAGGTCCCAGGAGCATCACCTCACCTCAGAAATGGGTCAAGGAGGGGCCGACTACTGACATCAAGGCCAGGCCACTCCCGCAGACGATGCCTCCTCACTTGGCCAGACTGTTGACTCCAAGCACAGACTGGCCCACGATCAGGGCAGAAAGGATGACTTTGGTTCCTACCCACTGGAAGTTTTTTGAAGTTTCTGTTTAAAATGTTAAGAGTTTAGAAATACTAGGCATATTTTGGTGAGCAAGTAGATGAAAGACAAGGCATTTCTTTCTGCGTGAAAACCTAACTGTATAGATAAGGCTTATAGTAGGTGGGAGTTCCCACCTATAGGGGTCAAATACAGAAGAAAGTTGTAGAGTGTTTGAAAATCAGCTCTCAATGCTAAATGTTGAGGATACAAAGAGGAATTGGACAGCGATTTTTTTCCTAAGATATTTACAATTTAATAAGGAAAAAATATGATTTGTTAAGAGAACTTGTAGCATTTTTTGGAAAGAGTGAATGCAATGTGTAGTCTGGTTTAGCAGGAAAATACTGCTAACTGTAGAAGGGTGTGGTGAGAGAGAAGCTCGATAGGTGTGGTTAAAATATTGTGAAAAGTCCTACTTCGCTGGTTTTGAACAGTTGAACAGATAAGGAGCCCTTGTAAATATGAATTTGTGGTGCTGGAGCAATTGACCACAAAGGAAAATATTCAAAGTATTGCTTGCCATTATACGCGGAAAAAAAAAATCCAGGGAAGATGTAAATGTGAAAGGCAAGATTAATATACTTTTATAATAAAATATAGGGGTGTATATTCATCACTTTGGTGGTCTGAAGGGTTTCATAAGACATTAAAAATAGACATGTTAGGGAGTTGCTGTTGTGGTTCAGTGGGTTACAAATCCCACTAGTATCCATGAGGATGTGGATTTGACCCCTGGCCTCACTCAGTGGGTTAAAGATACAGAGTTTCCTGAGCTGTGGGTATAGGTTGCAGATGAGGCTGGGATCCAGGGTTGCTGTGGCTGTGGCATTGGCCGGTAGCTGTAGCTCTGATTCAACCCCTAGTCTGGACTTCCATATGCCAAAGTTCCAGCCCTAAAAAAGGCCAAAAAAAAAAAAAAAAAAAAAAAAAAGATGTTAGTGGGAAAACTGGTAGAGTTAATGATATAATTTTAAAACATCTATATAAAACTTTAAATAAATTAAAGGTAAGGCACAAATTTGTAAGGTAGATTTTCAAAATCTAGAATTTCAAATGTGTTCCTTTCTAGCATATACAAAGAATTGAAGTCAACAATGAAGGCAAGAAGTTCTGTGGCGCAGCAGGTTAAAGATCTGGCGTTGTCACGACTGTAGCTTGGATCACTGCTGTGGTACAGGTTGGAGCCCTGGCCTGGGAACTTCTGCATGCCACCGGTGCTGCCAAAAAAAAAAGAAAAAGAAAAAGAAAACAAGGAATGACAATAACCAAATAGGAAAATAGGGAATGAATCTGAAAAGACAAAGCTTCGCTAGTCATTAGGGAAATGCAGATTAAGACAAAATAATATGTCACATCCATCAGAATGACAAAAATGTAAACTTTGTAAGTCAAAAATTCTTAGGGAATTCCCGTCGTGGCTCAGCAGAAACAAATCTGGTGAGTATCCATGAGGACGCAGATTCCATCTCTGGCCTTGCTCAGTGCATTAAGGATCTGGTGTTTCCATGAGCTGTGATGGAGGTCACAGACAAAGCTCAGATCTGGCATTGTTGTGGCTATGGCACAGGCCAGCGGTGTCAGCTCTGATTTGACCCCTAGCCTGGGAACCTCCATATACAGTGGATTCAGCCCTAAAAAGACCAAAGAAAAAAACTTAGGAAGAAAGAATTATCATAACACTGGTGGTAGAATTGTAAACTATCACAACTGTTTTTGAGAGCAATTAGGCACTATCTGGTAGAGGTGAAGATGCACATATTCTGTAACATGGCACTTTTTAGACTTAGGTATGTACCCTAGAGAAATGCTTGACTGTGTGAAAAAATAAATATATACAAGTATGGTCTTTTTACCATTTTCTGTAACAGTGAAATATTAAGTGCAGCATAAATCATCATCAATAAACTATATAATTAATAGATAATTAGGATTCATGAAAATCACAGAAATAAATTTCTATTATTAAGAGAAAGCAGATGAGTTATGCTGGGGTCTGGAGTATTATGTTAACTTCCTGAACCAGAATCTGTCCACACATCTTAAAATAAACCCTGAGATGAAAGTTCCTCATTGGCTCAGTGCGTTGAGGACCTGGCATTGTCACTGCTGCAACTTGGGTTGTTGCTATGGTGAGGTTTCATTCCCCAGCCAGGGAACTTCCACATGCTGCAGGCCCGGCCAAAAATGAAAACAAAGAGATGTACAAGGAGTGCAAACAAAGTTACACATGATCCATATCTTTAGCAATACTGCGAGATGGAGGATACTACAAACATTAAACTACCAGAAAATTAATAGGTAGCAAACTCCAGCAAGCTTCCTCCACTGCCATAAAACTTTGGATGCTGGGAGTAGAAGATGCAAGGTTTACCGTATGATCCAACAGCCCCACTCCTGAGCATGTATCTGGAGAAAACTATGAAAAGATTTGTGTACCCCAATATTCATCGAAGCACCATATACAATAGCCAAAACATGGAAGCAACATAAATGTCCATCAGCAGAGGAGTGGATTGTCAGGAGACCTGTTTCTACAATATTTTCTTAGCCTCTTTGCTTTTATTTTCTATGCTGAAACCTCTGTCTTGTCCTGCCTTACTTTACCCCATATTCCTGCTTGAAAAACAGTCGCAGTGCTGTAAATGACTTACGCTTAAGAACAAAGACCTAAAGGCATGTTTTTCATGTGGTCAGCGGAATAAGGACATAATGCATTGGTATAGGCATGCTGAACTTGTGTAGATAGGCTCGCAGTTTGCACAGCATGATATGTCCTCTAAAGGATAAGAGGAAAGTGAGCCTCATGGTGAGCCTCATGACCCCAAGGGGTTTATGAGGGGTCCTTAGCAGGATATGCATTAGCAGGGAGAACCGAGGTGCAAACCTAGGCACACCAGGTTGCTGCAGATAGGCAAGGGCTCTGCAGAAGCACAATGGTGATTCTCTAGAATGCTATTCATAGATAGCTGACACCAAGCTTCCTCAATGCTAATGATTGTTAAATGCCTAAAAGTCAGAATAAAAGCTTAATCAGCTATCAGCTATGTGACTTTTAAAATAATTTTAAGGAGTTCCCGTCGTGGTGCAGTGGTTAACGAATCTGACTAGGAACCACGAGGTTGTGGGTTCGGTCCCTGCCCTTGCTCAGTGGGTTAACGATCCGGCATTGCCATGAGCTGTGGTGTAGGTTGCAAACGCAGCTCATGATCCCGCGTTGCTGTGGCTCTGGCATAGGCCAGCGGCTACAGCTCCAATTCGACCCCTAGCCTGGGATCCTCCATATGCCGCGGGAGTGGCCCAAGAAATAGCAAAAAGACAAAAAAAAATTTTAAATAATTTTTAAAAACCTATATCCTGCACCTACAATCCCCTCTTCACTTGATGTAATCCTAAAGAGCACAATAAAAGCAGTGTGGTTTCTTGAGGCAGCACTCTTGGTCCTGGAGATCTTGAGTCCCCTAGTTCCCACCTTTAATTAAGATAAATGTCTCTGCCCACAGAATGGGAGAAAATCTTTGCAAATGAATCAACTGACATGGGATTAATCTCCAAAATTTATAAACAACTTCTGCAGCTCCATACCAAAAAAACAAACAACCCCATCAAAAAATGGGCAGAAGATCTAAACAGACAACTCTCCAAAGAAGACATACAGATAGCCAAGAAGCACATGAAAAGATGTTCAGCGTCACTCATTATTAGAGAAATGCAAATCAAAACCACCATGAGGTACCACCTTACACCAGCCAGAATGGCCATCATCCAAAAGTCTACAAACAATAAGTGCTGGAGAGGGTGTGGAGAAAAAAAGAACCCTAGTACACTGTTGGTGGGATTGTAAATTGGTGCAACCACTGTGGAAAGCAGTGTGGAGATTCCTCAGAAAACTAAACATAGAACTACCATTGGATGCAGCAATCCCACTCCTGGGCACCTACCCAGAGAAAACCATGACTCGCACAGACACATGTACTCCAGTGTTCATGGAAGCACTATTTACAATAGCCAAGACATGGAAACAACCTAAATGTCCATGGACAGAGGAGTGGATGAAGAAGAAGTGGTACATATACACAATGGAATATTACTCAGCCATCAAAAAGAACGAAATACCAGCATTTTTAGCAATATGAATGGACCTAGAAATTATCCTGCTAAGTGAAATGAGCCATACAATGAGACACCAACATCCAGTGCTTCACTGACATGTGAAATCTGAAAAAAGGACAGACTGAACTTCTTTGCAGAGCAGATACTGACTCACAGACGTTGAAAAACTTATGGTCTCCAGAGGAGACAGTTTGGGGGGTGGGGGGATGTGCTTGGGCTGTGGGATGGAAATCCTGTGAAATCAGATTTTTATGATCATTATACAAGTACAGATGTGATAAGTTCATTTGAGTAATAAAAAAAATGGAAATAAATAAATAAATAAATGTCTCTGTGTCTTGTTTTATGTTAACTTTTCCCTTAAGTTTCACAGCACCCATTCTTCAGCCCTAACCTGCTGAGCTGGTCTTGGCAGTAGATAAAGAAGATGCAGTACACATATACAATGGAATATTACTCAGCTATAAAAAGGAATGAAATAATGGCATTTGCAGCAACATGGATTGACCTAGAAATAAATTATCATGCTAAGTGAAGTTAGACACAGACATCATATGCTATCACTTATATGTGGAATCTTAAAAAAGGACACAGTGAACTTACTGGCAGAACAGAAACAGACATTGAAAAAATTATGGTCACCCGAAGAGACAGATTTGGGGGGAGGGGTAGAATGTGGGGTTTGGATGGAAATGTTCTAAAACTAGGTTTTGATGAGGGTTGTAGAACTATAAATATAATAAAATTCATTACATATTCAAAAATAGATGCAAGGTTTCAGAGGGTCTTTGAAAGAGAATTGTGGATAAGACAGACAAAGCATAGGCAAAATCAAACCCCAAAAGAAAACATCAAACATTAAGTGCCAGAGTACTGAACACAGCCTAGGTTACAGAAGGTTACAGCACTGGCTATGAGGAAGGAGCCAAAGGTGGCAGCTACAGATAAGCATTGCTTCTGAGGGGGGAGCAGCTACGTTGAGAAGAGGGTAATGTCCCTTAAAGACATGACAGTGAAGGAAAAGAAGGAGGTAAGGGGAGAAAGAAGGATCCTATAGAAATAACAGAGAAATAAGTCATGTTAACCACCCCACCTCACCCCCACATACAACTGCCACCACTAAAAAACAGTGCCTGTTAAAGGGGTTGCACTCCACTATACGGACAGAGTAAAGCACGAAACCAACACAAACACAGTAAAACACAAACCAGCACAAAACTACTCTGAGAAGAAAACATAAAAACAAATGATGGTAGCATTTCACCTAATGAAAATTCTCCCTCAAGAAAACAAACACAAACAAAACCATAAGACCAAGCCCGAATCAAAATTAAATAGCCATAAACAAGTGTTAGATGACGTGTACACACATCGAATCTAGATCACAAGTTCAGAGCCCGAGGACAGAAATGGACAAAAATAGGAAGGAATGGCACAAGACTTAATTAAATCAGGAAAATTTAAAGGAAAAAAATAAAAACATCTCAGAAATGAATAAATCGCCATCATCTGTCTAAGGCAGAAAAGATTCAAGTGGAATTTTAATAAAGATCAGCGAAAAATGAAGCAAACAACCAAGAGAATGAAAATAACACGAAGGAAAACACGTCAGAGAGAAAAGTGCATAAAGTGGAAGACAGGAAAAGGGAGCCAACGTGTGTATTAAGGAGCCCTGAAAGAGAAAGCAGAGCAATGTAATGGAACCAGCATTTATAACCATGATCCAAAAGAACTTCTGTAAGAGAAAAAAATGGTAAAATTGACCTGGAATGATCAAGAGTTATTCCAGTAAAATTATTGAACATTAAGAAAAAAGAAAAAAAAATTATGAAACCCACCAGCCAAAATAATCAATTTACTTATGAAGTAAGAATGTTCGTGTGGGGAGTTCCCATTGTGGCACAGTGGAAATGAACCCAACTAGGAACCGAGAGGTTGTGGGTTTGATCCCTGGCCTTTCTCAGTGGGTTAAGCATCTGGCATTGCCATGAGCTGTGGTGTAGGTCGAAGATGCAGCTCAGATCTGATATTGCTGTGCTGTGGCCAGCAGCTGTGGGCTCTGATTGGACCCCTAGCCTGGGAACCTCCGCATGCCACAAGTGAGGCCCTATAAAGCAAAGGGGAAAAAAAGAAGAATGATGGTGTGACCTCACATTTTTCAAGGTATCGGTGAAACATCACTTCAAGTAAATTCTTAGTCAAGGATTCTATATGCAGCTGAACCATACTTCAAGTATGAGGGCTATAGAAACACGGTTTGAACATATTATAACAGGGAATACTGTTCTCACACCCCCTTCCTAGAAAAACAACCAGAAGATGAACTTTATCCAAAAAAAAAGATGACTAGAAAAATTTAGCAAAATAACAGTCAGTGAGCATTTTAATACATTTAATGGTAGAGCTAATACTAAAGATAGGGATATGGGTCAAAAAACAGAATGTAAGCACGGAGTTCCCCTCGTGGCTCAGCGGTTAATGAATCTGACTAGCATCCATGAGGACACAGGTTTGATTCCTGGCCTCACTTGGTGGGTTAAGGATCTGGCATTGCCGTGAGCTGTGGTGTAGGTCGCAGATGCAGCTCAGATCTGGCATTGTTGTGGCTGTGGTGTAGGCCAGCAGCTACAGCTCCGATTCGACCCCTAGCCTGGGAACCTCCATATACCAAGAGTGTGGCCCCAAAAACCAAACAAACAAAAAAATAGAATGTAAGCATATATGTTCTGCCTAGTAGAAAGAATGCAACTGAAAAAAAAATGAGAGGAAAAAGGAGAGAGAAAGAGAAAAGTATTACCATTGACTGTGTATAGTTAATAGGTGGGAGCCAAAGTGCCATTTAAAAGTGACTAAGTACAAAAGGTACTAACTTCCAGTTATAAGATAATTAACTACAAAGTATATAATGTATAGCAAGATGACTACAGTTAACACTGTTGTATGGTATATTTGAATGTTGTTAAGAGAGTAAATCCTCAGACTTTTCATCACAAGGAAAAAACAATTGTGTGTATGTGTGTCCACATCCTAACATCCTAACACTATTGTGGAAATCATTTCATAATATATGTAAGTCAAATCATTATGCTGTATGCCTTAAACTTATTCAGTGCTGTTTGTCAATCATATCTCAATAAAACAGGGGGGGAGGGGTTTCCTGCTGTGGCTCAGTGGCAACAAACCTGACTAGTATCCATGAGGACTCATTGGTTTGATCCCTGGCCTCACTCAGTGGGTTAAGGATCCATGTTTGCCATGAGCTGTGTGTGGTGTAGGTCACAGACAGGCTTGGATCCGGTGTTGCTGCTGGCCTAGGAACATCCACAGGCCACTAGTGCGGCCCTAAAAGGACAAAAACAAAACAAAACAAAACAAAAAAACCCAAAAAACAAAAACTGGAGGGAAAAAACTGACCAACCAGACAGAAAAATTTAAAAAAAGAGGAATAAAGGGCCTGATAGGTTATAAATATCTATACAGATACACATAGATATAAGATGGATATAGAGATACCTCTTAGGCCAGAGATACGACTGGGGAAAAGAGAAATCAGTGAAGCTTTTTGTAGTTATGTAGAACTGGGGGAAAATATTGGAAAATATAAAGTCTGTGGATATATTTCCGTATGTGACATGTGCTGAGTTCTGGGATGGTACCAGAGACTGAGAAGATTGACAGCAGTGGACCACTCAGCTGCCTTGCAGGGCTTTGAAACAGTCCCGTCCAAGGGAAGGAGCCTGAAACAAATGTGAGAGGTTTCCTCTCCAAGACACTTGCTGGATTTTGAACCTGCAAAGGACAGGAACTAAGTTTCAATTTGCAAAAGGCAGAGCCCTCAAGGCTAAGAAGAGAATATCTGGAATCTGGGTTTTGATTGATATCAAAAACCCCAGTAGACCAATCCTGAAGAATGGGGATGAGCCAGAGATGGACTGATTCCTCCTAGATCAGCAAAGACCTTTCATACTACTGGACAAAAGAAAGGAAGTGTCATCACTGATAGAAGAAAAACATGGAGCTTCTATAGTTCAACATAATATCCAACATAAAATAAAATGTTACTAAAAATAAGAGGAAGCAGACATATGTAACAGTAAAAAGAAAGATAAAATTGGCGACCCATAGAGGACCCTGATACTGGAGTTAGAAGAAAATGCTTTATTTTTCTATTGAAATATAGTTGATATACAATATTCTGTTAGTTTCAGCTGTACTATCTAGTGGTTTGACATTTGCATACATTATGAAATGTTCAAGAATAAGTCTAGTAGCCATCTGTCTCCGTGTAAATTTGCAACATTATTAACATTGTGGTGTATAGTGGCATCTCCATGGCTTATTTATTTTATAAATGGAGGTTTATACTTCTTAATCCCCATTCACCTATTTTGCTCTTCCACCCATCACCCTTCCTTGTGACAACCATCAGTTTGCTCTCTGTATCTATGAATCTGTTTTCATTTTGTTTATTTGGTATTTTAGATTCCACATATAAGTGAGATAATATAGTATTTGGCTTTCTCTCTCTGACTTTATTTTACTTAGCGTAATATTCTCTAGATCCATCCATGTCACAAATTGCAATATGTTTTGTGGCTGAGTAATATTCCATTGTGAATATATACCACATCTTTTTTTTTTTTTTCCTCTGGCCGCACCAGTGGCATATGGAGGTTCCCAGGCTAGGGGTCTAATCGGAGCTGTAGCCACCAGCCTACACCACAACCACAGCAATGCCAGATCTGAGCTGCATCTGTAAACTACACCACAGCCCACGGCAACGCCGGATGCTTAACCCACTGTGCGAGGCCAGGAATCAAACCCACAACCTCATGGTTCCTAGTCAGGGATTCGTTAACCACTGAGCTATGATGGGAACGTCCTCTTTATTGATCCATCGAAGGACATTTAATTTGCTTCCATATGTTGTATATGGAATGTATATTCATGTCCTCTGCTCATTTCTGAATTGGGTCCTTTGTTTTTTTTTGATGTTGAGTTTGTATGAGTTCTTTTTTTACTTTGGATATTAGCCCTTTAAGAGATATATTATTTGCAAGTATTCTCTTCCATTCAATGGGCTGCTTTTTTGTTTTGCTCATAGCTTCTTTCACTGCACAAAGTCTTTTAGTTTGGTGTGGTCCTGTTTATTTATTTATTTTCTTTTATTGCTTTTGCCTGGGGTGATAGATCCAAAAAAACATATTGTTATGAGAGAGTACTGTTTTCTTCTAGAGATTTTATGGCTTCAGAGCTTACATATGAGCCTTTAATCCATGATAGCACTGATAGGCGGAGCTGGCCCTTGGCTTGATTGGCTGTGATGCCTTGCCTCATGTGACAGTTACAAGCCTGCTGGAAAGTGGACCCGGGCTGCCTAAGAGGCTGTTTGCATGGCCCAGAGGGACTCATCGCTGGGTCTCTAAATAGCTATTTGCACAGCCCAAGGGAGCTTAAGGCTGGTGCCAGGCCACTGGAGGGCAAGACTGGGTCTCTGCATGGATTCTGCATGCTCTGGGGAGACACAGGGCTGGTGCCAGCTCACTGGTGGGTGGGTAACGCACACCACCCCACCCCATCCCCCTGGGCATGAATAGGCTAGACAGAGGATTCCAAAAGTGTGCTTGCCAGCGTGGCTGTTATTGTGGCAGAAGGAACTCCCACAACTGGCTGATGCCAGTGTCTCCATCTCCGAAGGAGTCCCTCTTACCCCCTGTCTCTCTGGGAGTCTCTCTAAGATCAGCAAGTGGCTCTGACCCAAGCTCCTTCCAAGCTACTGCCTCTGCACCGGGACTTGGATTTTATGTGAGATTTTGCGCCTGCCCTTTATAGATTCTGTTTGTTCTCACCCCTCCTTCTCCCAAACATAAGCAGCTTTCAAAGCCAGATGTTCTGGGGGCCCATCTTCCTGGTGCAGGACCCCAAGGCCCAGGCCCTTTGCTCCTTGGGGAAAGGTCTGCAGTTGTGAGATTCCTCCCATTTGCGGATCACATCAGCGGGTGGGTCCTGACAAAGCACATCTCTTCCCCTCCTACCATCTTGTTGTGGTTCCTTCTTTCTGTCTTGAGTTGTGGGAAATCTTTTCTGCTAATTCTCAGGTCATTCTCGTAGAGAGCTGCTCTGTAAGTAGTAATTTTGGTGTGCCCATGGGAAGAGGTGAGCTTCCTTCTCCATAGTGGCCAGTCCTCTCTTCAACAGGCTTTTATTTTAAACAAAATATGATGAATTTCAAATAAAATAGAGAAAAGGATGGGTTAAAAATGGATGAGAAATTTTCAGCAGGGAACTGAAATCTATGAAAATATTTTTTTAATTTTCTCTAATGTTCCTTAAGCGTAATGTGGCCAGAGTTCATGTTGTGGCTCAGCAGGTGAGGAACCCGACATACTCTCAACAGGGATGTGGGTCTGATCCCTGGCTTCACTTAATGGATTAAGAATCCAGTGTTGCCAAGGCTGTGGTGTAGGCCTCAGCTGCAGCTCTAATTCAACCCCCTAGCCCAGGAACTTCCATAGGCCACAGGTGTGGCCATAAAAAGAAAGATATAAAGGAAAAAAAGAACAATGTTTTCTTGTTTGTATAAGACATTATTACATCATAAGAGGATCCCATTTTACTAGTACTCTTGCTTCTATGACTGTAGGCACTGTAAGTTAGCTAACAAAAGAAGTTCAAGTCTTAGTAAGTTTAACACAGTATCATGCCAAACAAAATCCAAAATGAACACCTAGAGTAAAACACATTGAGTTAAAAAAAAAAAAAATGGGAGAAAGCAAAACACGAATCACTGTTGGAATTTCAAATGGCAAAGCGAAGAGCACTAGAGACAACACACCAAACAAAAACAAACCTGCTACCTCATTCTTCCCACTGAATTGGAATCTAGATAAGTACAATGCCCAGAAAGGCCTTTTGCCTGCCGACCTGTTTGAGGATCATTGGAAATAATAAAGTTTGTTGTTAATAACTAGTCTTTCTTTCTTTCTTTTTTCTTCTCTTTTTTTTTTTTTTCATTTTTGGCTGCCTCGTGGCACATGGAGTTCCCGGGCCAGGGCTCAGATACCAGCCACAGTCAAGACCTAATCTGCAAGAGTGGCAAGGCTGAATCCTTAACGACTGTGCTGGACCTGGAATAGAACCTGCATCTCAGCGCTCCCTAGAGTCTGCCAATCCTGTTGCACCACGGTGGGAACTCCAACTTGTTTTTCTTAAATAATCCTAATAGTATTATCACATCTGACCAGGCCTAGGATATATTTTTTCCCCTGCCTTAAGAAAGGACAGGTATTCCTGGAATTCCCGGAATTCCCGTTGTGGCTCAGTGGTTAATGAATCTGACTAGGAATCGTGAGGTTACGGGTTCGATCCCTGGCCTTGCTCAGTGGGTTAAGGATCCAGCATTGCCGTGAGCTGTGGTGTAGGTCACAGACAGCTCAGATCTGGCATCAAGTGGCTCTGGCATAGGCTGGCGGCTACAGCTCCAATTAGACCCCAGCCTGGGATCCTCCATATGCTGCAGGTGCAGCCCTAGAAAAGACAAAAAAAAAAAAAAAAGGACAAGTATTCCCCTCTAAGTATAGATCTGTTAGTTAGCTGAATATCCCATCCTCATTTTACATTGGTTATTACCTACAACAATTCATGTCTGAGCTCCTTAAGCCAGTGTTTTACCTAAGGGTCAAAGCAGGCTTTTCACAAAGGGCTGCTGTACATTCTTTATTGTGTCTAGACAAAACCACTAGCAGCATGTTTGACTCCACTTGCTTACAGGCTGGTGGTTGCTGTTGGAAGTAATCCAGTATCACCAAGGCAGAACGTGGAGGGCTGTTCGTCTAAATGCTGTAACACGCAGGGCTCTGAACATGACTGCCTACAGCTCACTCAGGGCTTATCTAGCAGAAGGATGTCTGGGTACACCTAGAACTTGCCTAATTTCCTCTCAACAACCCTGTTTTGGCATTTGCTTCTCTCTTCTGCCCACTCTTCTTAAGTCTGGACATCCAGATCAGCAGTGGTGTGGAAAGTTCTCCAGCCCTGGGCCCTGGGCCACAAGCACAGCTGATTAACAGTGAGAAAAGGGCAGGAAATTAGAGAGCTTGTCGGCAGGTTTGGGCAACAGAAAAATGTCTGTGTGCATCTCGTCAGACATTTTGTCTCAAACCAATCTTAGGGAATCTGAAGAATCTTGTCAGAATACAGAATATACACACTCACCTCCCTTCCCCTCACCCTCCACCCCTTGCTACTGACCCTGAGGGGTTTCGTGTGGAAGGGTGATAGTTCTGGAACAGTTTGGTGTGCCTAGAGTGTAGATGGGGTTAGGAGTCCCACAGGACAAGGATGGGGAAGCCTGGTTGTGGAGGGCCTCGGGTGCCAATTAGCAATCACGCTGCATGCAGTGCTGCTCTGGGAAAGCTGCAGCATAGGTTGCAGACAAGACTGGACTCAGCATTGCTGTGGCTGTGGTGTAGGCCGGCAGCTGCAGCTTGGATTTGACCCCTAACCTGGGAACTTCCATATGCCGCACCTGTGGTCCTAAGAAGACAAAAGAGAAGAAGAAAGAAGAAAGAGAAGAAAGAAGAAGAGGAGGAAGAGGAGGAGGAAGAGGAGGAGGAAGAGGAAGAGGAGGAGGAAGAAGAAGAAGAAGAAGAGGAAGAAGAAGAAGAAGAAGAAGAAGAAGAAGAAGAAGAAGAAGAAGAAGAAGAAGAAGAAGAAGAAGAAGAAGAAGCAGCAGCAGCAGCAGCAGCAGCAGCAGCAGCAGCAGCAGCAGCAATAGGTCAGAGTCAGACTTTGCAGGTGGCCTGTGAATTCAGCACTATTAGGAGCCTGGTGGATGTTGCAGAGTGTAGACTTTACAGCCAGGCCAACCAAGTTCAGTATTCACTAGCCTTGTGATTCTGAACAAGGAATGGACACGTTCAGAATTCAATTCTCTTCTGTAAAAATTACACTTATTTACCTCTCTTTTCTTTCTCAGCAAAGATTGAAGGACACCTGTATGTGAATCTAATACAGGGTCTGGCACACAATGAGTAATTCATACATTTGCATGCCCTTCAACTGTCATTCAAGGCCATATTTGTTTCCCAAGCATCTTTCTAGGCAGAAGGGCCACACTCCTGTACCATTTCCCTCCTTCCAAAAATTTAGGCCCATATTTGATTTCTCAGATGTGACTGAATCTTTCTCATCTCTCAGTCTTTGCTCATGTGTTTATTTTCTTTCCTTTTTCACTTTTAGGGCTGCACCCACACCATATGGGAATTCCTAGGCTAGGGGTCAAATCAGAACTGCAGCCACCAGCCTACACACAGCCACAGCAACGCTGGATTCGAGCCATGTCTGCAACCTACACCACAGCTCATGGCAATGCTGGATCCTTAACCAGATGATAGAGGCCAGGGATGGAACCTGAATCCTCATGGACACTAGTCAGGTTCTTATTGCTGAGCCACAACAGGAACTTGTTTCTTTTCTTGGGCTAGCCTCCCTCTCCTCAGTTCTTATTGCTCTCTGGGAAAATCAAATCTCCTTAAAGGCTCTGCTTCAAATGGTATCTCCTCCAAGAACCCATCCTCAATTACCCCAGGCCGAAATGACCTTTCCTTCTGCTAAACTCCCAAAGCTCTGAACTGGTACCACTCCAAAGACTCTTATTAAACTTTACAAGTATCCCCTGATTTTCCAAGGGTTGCCTTATACCCCATCATTTTTGCCAAAGACCGACATGAGTACCTGTTTTTACTAACTGAAAGAAATCCAACAAGGATTTTTGCTTTTTATGAAAAAAGGCAAAAAGCCAAAATAGCGCTCTGCATTTGTTATGCAGGGAGCCATCACAGAGAGGGCGCCACCAGAGCAGCAAGGGTGACACTGCCAAGGTCCTTCCTGGCAACCACACTCAGCCGCTCAGCATCCAGAGCGCTAAACCGTGTCTGTGACCACCTGTGCTTTCTCTCAATTTGCTTTGTGCATCCAAAAGTTTTGGTAGGAAAGCTCTACTTTCAGATACCAGGGGAAACCTGTACTGCACTTGAACTGAACATTTTGGATAAATATTTTCTATTCACTGTATTACTGCAATGCACGAGATTATCAAAGGTAGATATTTAACAGTCTGATTGATATGATTGAGTTGGATGCCAAAGAAGGGGCCAGCAGTCACTCGAGTGCTTGCCAAGAGGGGTGTGCCCTTACCAAACAGAACTCAGTGGGGAGGTCCTGCTGCCAGTCCTAGTTTTACTGCCATGGTTTATGTTTCCATCTCTGTAACTCGTGACACCTCCACAGCATCCAGGTGAGGCAAAATTCAACAGATAAGGCCAGTAAGACAACACTATCTTACTAGTCCGCTGAGTATGAGGTTCGTTTGTATGTTTGACCAGATTTATGAGCTAATGTTAATTTAGGTAGGGGCAAAGGACTAGGACTTCAGCATCACTTCTGTAAGAAAAATAGAAATTTACAAATGAGGAGTTCCCGTCATGGCTCAGCAGAAACGAATCTCACAAGCATCCATGAGGACATAGGTTCGATCCCTGGCCTTGCTTAGTGGGCTAAGGATCCAGCTTTGCCATGAGCTGTGGTGTAGGTAGCAGATTCTGCTCAGATTTGGCATTGCTGTGGCTGTGGTGTAGGCCAGCAGCTACAGTTGCAATTCCACCCCTAGACTGGGAACGGCCATATGCTGCAGGTTCTGCCCCCCCCCCAAAAAAAGCCCCCCCCAAAAAAATTTACAAATTAAATCATGATCTGGGCTAATAGCAGTTTCAAAATCAAATTATCTGATTAGGTGACAGACTCTGGCTTTTTTCACTTTTGAAGTATGTATGGCTTAGTTTTATGAAATTAATTTGTGGTCCTTTTAAGCACAGCAAGATAGGGGAAGGTGGTATTGAACTGAGCAGCAGGAAGAAGCAGTCTGCAATTAAAACGTATAAAGAAAACACTGGCTTTTGTGTAATGGACAATTAGATGTGATCATTTTTTTTTCAACTGTAAGGAAAAGCAGTTTTTGAAAAAGAATACCTGATATCTGTATTTGAAAATGAAAAACAAACAGCTATAGTTCACATATAACATCTTTATTTTCTTTCAAATGATATTGAAACAAATAAATTACCTAGCTCAGAAACACAATGGGCCCATGTTAGAGTTAATATTTTTAAAAGGCACTTCTGGTGCAATTATAGAAAGTAATAGAGACAATTCAGTAGTTGTTTATCTTGCCACCTTATCAAACCGTCTCCACATTTCACATTATTCTTTTGATGTTCTTTAGTGAAATGTTGAATTTCATAAAAAATTCAAAGTCCTATCTAGAAATGTACTTCTATCGACCGACTTATTTAATTCTATTTACTGTTAATAACAACACCAATGAATCATATTTAAAAGACATTTTAAAATATTATCCCGTATTCTTTTGCAAAAGTAATCATTCCTTCACAGAGTCATAAGAAAGCGTTTTAAGTACCCAAATGCAAATGAAGTAGAACTTGTGATGTAAACCTTCTTCCAGAAATAAAAGAGCTTTTCGTTGTTGTTATTGTTTGTACTTTTAAAATGGTTTTATTCTTCTATCATTTTTAACTACACAATTTTAAATTGTATTATTTTTTAAAAAACACTGGGAGTTCCTGTCCTGGCGCAGTGGTTAATGAATCTGACTAGGAACCATGAGGTTGTGGGTTCAATCCCTGCCCTTGCTCAGTGGGTTAACGATCCAACGTTGCCGCGAGCTGTGGTGTAGGTCGCAGACGCGGCTCGGATCCTGCGTTGCTGTGGCTGTGGTGTAGGCTGGCGGCCGCAGCTCCAAGTGGACCCCTAGCCTGGGGACCTCCATATGCCGCAGGAGCGGCCCAAGAAATGGCAAAAAGACAAAAAACAACAACAACAAAAAAAACCCAAAAAAACACTGTAACATGTTTTAGAAAACAGGAATGATCCAATTTTTTTCTTTTTTTAGGGCTGCACCTGTGGCATATGTTACCAGGCTAAGGGTCGAATTGGAGCTATGGCTGCTGGCCTACACCGCAGCTCACCCCCGTCACTGGGGACACACTGAGCAAGGCCAGGGATCGAACCCGCATCCTCATGGATACTAGTCAGATCGTTTCTGCTGTGCCCCATTGGGAACTCCCAAATTTTTTTAATAAAAATTATAATGTAAAGTTAGCTTCCCAATGCTAAATCAAAGTCAGACACGTTCTCTAAAGAACATTCACAATCACGTTCCATTTTTCATAGATATATGTACAGAGAATTATAAGTATCAGCTCACCTGAGTAGAATAATTTTCTTATAAAGAAAAACATCCTTTACATATTCTTTCACAAAGATATATTGCATGATTAATGCTGAAACCCAACTGAGCTAAAAAATGTTTAACAATTTTTGTACGCAGTATTCTTTTATTTTCAAGCTCAAAAGTTAAAAATTACAAAATACTATAAAAATTGCTATAAATTGAAAGCTATATTGACATATCATTCTCAATAAATGAAATATGCTTTGACGTAGCTACGGTACAAACAGCACATTGTAACCAATTTTTTTTGAGTAAAAAATTATAGGATTTCGCTAGAATATTCCGATAATATAGTAAAACTCATTTCATGAATAATCTGAAAATCTCTAGATGTAATTGACAGTGATTTTTTAAATGTAAACATTTCCTTTCCCTTGTATAGTTGTATTATTGTTCAATTAAAAATAGAGCCCACAGGAGCTCCTACTGTGGCACAGTGGGCTAAAGATACTGCATTGTCTCTGCAGTGGCTCAGGTCATAGCTGTGGCATGAGTTTGATCTCCCCCAGCTCCTGGACACAATGGGTTAAGGATCCAGCATTGCTGCAGCTGTCATATGGGTTGCAGCTGTGGCTCGGATTCAATCCCTGGCTTGGGAACTTCCATATGCTATGAGTGAAGCCCAAAAAAACCCCCAAAAAACTAGAGTCCATGTATACCACAACTAAATATTAGTCCATCTCTAAATCTCTGTGTAGTCAATTGTACCAACATAAGTCATTTCATAGAAACTTATAGATGCTATGTATAATAGTTTATGGCATAAAGACTTGTCAAACAAAAATGTCTATTGTGCAAATATGCTAAAATAGAATTTCCCTGAGGCGAACCACCTTTCTGGCCCACAGAAATAACTATGTAAAATTGTATTCAGATTGTAACCTGAATTATAATCTAATCTGATACTCACCCAAAATGAGTATGAATAGATTATTATAATCATTTGATTTGTGCTTATATTTCTTGTCCATGAACTATTTATACATTTGTAATTAAACCAATGTAAGCAAAGAGCTTGTTTAAAATAAAACTCTTCAGAAACAAACCGAGATGCACGTGAATAAGTACTTTAGAGATAAATTTCTTTAACATGTGAGAGTTAGGGATCTCTTCTATGCTTTTAAGGTACACTAACATTTAATTACTTCAAAGGTAAAGAAAAGGCATTTAAGAAGTAAAGTTTCCCAAATACCTATATTGCTCAAGTTAGAAGATTTTTACATTTTAAAAAAATCAATCAGGAAAGTATTACTTAATTTAAAAGATTCTTGTTCTTTCTTTCTGATACCAGGCAGGATCTCACTCATGTATTTTTAATTAGGAAGGCTTTCACATTAAATAACTTCTCCTTTAACGGTCTTGTGAGATGCTGCTGAGATAATTTTCAGACTTCATTATAAAATTTGTCCACTCCTGACAAATGTCCTCCATTGAGACTTCTTCCCCACCATATTCCAGTGGAAGAATGTCTGGGAAATGCTGAAGTAAGCTTTGTTTGTAATCGTTCCCATGCATATGAATCTGAAACAACCAAAATGTTTTAGAAGGTATGCCCTCTGCCTTTCAGTATATCAGATGCATTTCCAATGGAAAACAAACACCATAAAATAAGGTAGTCTAGGTAACTTCTGAGATAGGAGAGCCTGTATAGAGACTGCATCCTTTATTCCTCTGCTTATGAAGCTATGAATTTTACTTATGTTTAGACTGTGCTGCTTATGAATCTGATTATCTTACTGTTTTCTTATATTTGCATTCTTATAACTATGCAAAATTTATAAAAATATATCCTTTTTTTCTTTCAAAAGTAGATTTTTAAAACTCTAAATAAACTAATGTTGGACATTCTATTCCCTAGGTGATTCTCAGCAAAAGATCTGATATTCTGGGACTGTTCTGTAGATGATATAAATGTACTTTCTTTTATTAGTTCATATTAAATTAGTTCATATTAAAAAGCAGGCACACAAGTATGTGGGGAATACTTTATATTCAGTTGATAGGTACTCTTGGGTAATGAAGTATTAAGAGAAATTACAATGGTTGAGAACTTTAAATTTTCAAATATTTTAAACCATAAAAATGGGGTAGGTATATAATGTCCTGACAGTAAAATAAAGACGTGGCACCTTTAATTAAAAGCACATCTTATTTAAAAAAAAAAACTATGTAAATAACCTTTACTCATCTGCTAAGATAGAAAGATTGAAAGATGAATGAAACAAGTTTCTTGCCCTCAGGAACCTCGCAGCACAATCCTTCATTTTTTTCTGAAATATTTGAAATACTATCAGTAAATTGAAAAGGAACTCAACTATCTCTTCAGGAAATGTGAAGTCAGAACACTTACAGGGTATTGCCAAAATGTTTAAAGGCAGAAAATGGCTGGATTTACTCCTCCCCACTACTCCTCATTTTGGCAAGTCTATTTTATGTCAATTAACTTTCACAGAAAGGCTTCACTTAACTTCTCAGTTTTTAATTTTTCCTCCTTTTTTACCTATCACATTATCCTGTTTATTATGTTCAGATTATTGGGGTTTTTTTTTTTTGGTCCATAATATAACCTAAAATAGAAATACTTATTTTTATGTCTTACAGAGTTCAACAGAAGAGAGCCAGCTATTATTATCAAGCTATACCAAAGAGAGGGGGAAAAATGAACAAACAAAAAAATTGACTTTTCTAAAAATAATAGAATGAAAAGCACCCATCTTCCATAGGGGTGGCTCTTCTTGAACACAGACAGAAATACCTACCGGAAAACCTCAAAAGAAGCTCTAGAGTCATAATCTTCTGACCAGATGTAAGATGTAACATTTTCTTAATGTGAAAAAATATACTTTCTAAAATTCCAAATTATGCTGCTAACTCACATCATCAGTCTTTACATTTCAATAATTTTTGAGATTTAAATTGTCAAAGCCTTAGTTCCTGTCATGGCACAGAGGAAACGAATCTGACTAGGAACCATGAGGTTGTGGGTTTGATCCCTGGCCTCACTCAGTGGGTTAAGGATCTGGTGTTGCTGCGAGCTATGATGTAGGCTGGCAGCTATAGCTCTGATTCAACCCCTAGCCTGGGAACCTCCACATGCCACAAGTGTGGCCTGAAAAACCAAAAAAAAAGATGATTGTTAAAAACTAAATTCTCAAAGCCTTTAAAAACTATTCAAGCATTAGATGTTGCCAATATTTGTCTAAATAAACGCTCTAAAAAATTATCCTTTATAGAATAATGTGGAAGAGTGGTTGCCATTCTTGGGAACTCAGATTCTGTTTTCAACACATGAAAAATCCCAAATGATATTAGATATTGACTTGAAATAACACCCCACAAGATAAGTGAAAAACAACAAAGCTCTGCTATAACTAAGGTGACATGAAGTCACATACCTTGGGTACTGTGGTTTTCAGTTACACATGTCTAATTAAAATATACTTATTAATTACACAGATAATACATTCACACGGCTAGAAATCAAAACAAGATAAAAGATACAGTGAGATGTCTTGTTCCCAACCCTATCCTCATCTACCCCATTCATACTTCTGTTCTGTTTCATTGAGATAACCACTTTGGTTGTTTTCTTGTATATCCTTTTAAGGATTACTTTTATGCAAATATACCTATAGATTCTGATTTCTCCCCTTTTTATACCAAAGGCAGTTTACCCATAAACACTATTCTGCATGTTCTTATTTCACCTTACAAATACATCTTGCAAATCTTACTGTGTTCCACTGTGTAGATGCATGTACTTAATTTAACCAGCTCCCTGATGATGAATACCTGGTAATTTCCAATCTTTTGCTACAATAAATCCTCTTGTATATGTAATTTTGTTTACACGCAGGTACATCTGAGGATTAAACACCAGAATGTGAAGGCTGTAATTTTGATGACTGTGACCACACTGCCCCCTACAGGGAATATACCATTTTTCAGTCCCAGCAGCCATGTATGAGAAATCCAGTTTTTTCACAGCCTCACACTAACTTGATTTTTCAAAATTAAAAAGAAATTTTAATCTATAAGTGTAGATGTCTTGTTAAATAAATATTCAAAACATTGGGCTGATGCTACGTATGTGTCATGGGGGCGGAGATTAGAACAATTCTGAAATTAGAATGGAGTGAAACATTTAGTATAGAAGAATAGTGACTTATTAAGTTTTACTTACCCGTGCCTTAATTTTTTCAGTCAGAAATGGTTTAATCATGGAAAAGACAGCATGGAAAATTATTGGCTCATTTATCAAATGGATACCACGAACTTTTAATGGAAAGGAATCCTTTTGAAAATAAAGCAAAAGTCTTATTTATATACAAAGCATAAATCAACATGTAATCCTGTTGACAAGTCCCTTCTTTGAACACTTGCTGAATTTACAGCAGTACTGAAAGTGTGATTTTATTTTCAAAATTATTCCACTGACACAATATTCTGCTTTATATTCAATGTCACTAGATTTAGAAAAGATCTCGAAATGGTTTTACCTTGTATCTTAAGCTACAAGTATTTTAAGAAATACTTGCATCTTTCATAAGAAAAACACAGAAAATATCTTTCCCAATCACATATAAATGTGCTTTTGAAAAATCAATGAGTCTTTTGGATATTTATATTTAAACTTTCCCTCAAAATTTGTATTTTAAGAAAAAAAATCAAACTTTCATAAAAGTCAAAAAATAGTACAAAAAACACACACTTTTAAACTTCTGACACAGATATGTCTTTCATATCAAGGTAATATATGATTTTTTTGAAGGTTTAGAAAGTTAAGAACTGAAAGAAAAACCTCATCAAAGTGTCCCTACCCAAAGACATGTTGTTAGTATAGAGATTTTTTCTGTCAAGTCTCTTTCGTGTGAAGCTCTTTTTTGCCTATAGATGTCTTTTAGATGTATGTTATTAATTTGTGGCTTTTCCATTCAGATTCTTTCTATGAATAACTTTGTTTTAAATATTATTCATAATATGCTCTCTAAAAACTTACACCCTGTTTTGTTTCATTGATATAATTTTTGTAAACAACATGAGTTTTTTTGGTTTTTGGTTTTTGGCTGCGCTCATGGCATATGAAAGTTCCCAGGCCAGGGGTCGAATCTGAGCCACAGCTGCAACCTATATCACAGCTGTGGCAACACCAGATACTTAACCCACTGCACCACAGCAGGAACCCCAAATGTGAGTTTTACAATTGTTGCAAAAAAGCCATCAAAAGGATGAACCATGGTTCAAGAAATCCATTTTCCAATTTCTAGAAATAAACTATTTCTAATTTTCTTCTATAAAAATAAATGCTATAGTAATTACCTTCATGTACAGAAGCAATAGCTATTGCAAGTACAGCTTTTATATGTTCAGATGTCCTGGACTAGAATCCTTGCTTCACTGCTGACAAAATGGGTGTGCTTGGGCATTGCTGTGTTACTTCTCTGACAGATTAAAATAATTCATAAAATGGGAAAAGTAATATATATCATAAATTTGGTGTAGCCATTAAATGGTAATGCATTTGAAACACTTAACAAAGTACCTGGCACATAGAAAGCTATTATTACTATATACAAAGTCTTTGCTATATTTAAGATTATTGCTTAGCTAGGTTCCCAAAAGTAGGATCACTGGGCCAAAGATGATGGCCCTTAAAAATTTTTTTTTTTCTGAAAGAACTATATCAATTTATACAGACCAAAACCTATGTGACATTTTGTTGTCCCACTGCTCTGAAGATTACTTTTTGAGTCAATTTTTAATAATTTAGGAAGAAAATTTTAATGACAGAAAGATAATTCACTAAACTATTGTTTAAATGTATAAATTCTGTGGTTACAAATTTTGAACATAGTTTCACAGTTTGCTGCAACATTCTTTTTGAATTGTAACAGTTTACTTCCTCTTAGCATTATTACATTTTATGCATCACTTCTAAAATTTTATTTAATTTTCTATTAAATGTACTATCCCTTCTGTCGAATATATAACTAAATTTATATCTATTTTTTGTAAGTATATGGAGAACGGTTAAAATATACACTTACTGTAAGAACAGCAGCAATCTTCTTGGCTACAGATGGGGTAATCTGAAAAGCATGAGAAAAATGCCAGCCTTCCAAATCAAAGATGGCCTTGATTCCATTCCGTTGTGTTTCTACCTCCTGTACAATAAGCTCGGAAGTGATTAGACTTACACGAAACACATCGTAAGCTGTGAAAACGTTTGGGTTCCAGTGTGCTAAAAAAATAAATTAAAAAAATCGAATCTCAGCACTGCGTGAAGAATCAGAAAGATTTACAAAAGGAAATGAATTCTTTTTAGACTTAAAGGATCAATAGAGGAGTTCCCGTCGTGGCGCAGTGGTTAACGAATCCGACTAGGAACCATGAGGTTGCGGGTTTGGTCCCTGCCCTTGCTCAGTGGGTTAATGATCCGGCGTTGCCGTGAGCTGTGGTGTAGGTTGCAGACGCGGCTCGGATCCCGCGTTGCTGTGGCTCTGACGTAGGCCAGTGGCTACAGCTCCGATTCAACCCCTAGCCTGGGAACCTCCATATGCCGCGGGAGCGGCCCAAGAAATAGCAAAAAAAAGACAAAAAAAAAAAAAAAAAAAAAAAAGGATCAATAGAAATAAAACGTATGAAGATCATGAATTGAATAATGGATCAAATGGGTGGTCCAAGAACACGTGCCTGCTTCTCCCTCCCTCCTCAAACCCCTAGCAAAGAGCAGATTCGTAAGAGCACAGGGAAAAATAAAGAATGAGTGCAGGCTGGATTTCATTGTCAGATGAAAGTTCAGCCCAAAACGTGCAGGAGGAGGCTGTGGCTGAGGGTGGGAATGCCTCTGGGTGTGCTCCAAGTTCAAAGGTACTGGAAATGGGATCACACAGGGTAACTAGGGCCCTTTCCTTAGTTCAGAGTTGCTAAGGAGACTGTGTGAGGAGCAGACAGGCAGGCAGAGCTCTCTGACACTGCTCCATGATAAGCAGCGTGTCCCAGAGTCACATCCATACAGGCTAGAACAGTAAGTGTGGGCTTAGGAAGCCGAGTCAGGGAAGCAGTCTGGGAGCTGCCCACACCCAGGAAAAACATGGAAACCCTGTGCTAAGAAAAGGTCTTACTGACAGCCTTGTCCTCCCTCCACCCCTACCTGTCCTGGGGCAGACCATGGCATGCAGAAGTGACAATCTCGAAGAGGCAAGCAGATAATCTACAAGACACGCATTCATTAAGAACTGTAATATTTTTTGGAGTTCCCATGATGGCTCAGTGGAAAGAACTCTAACTGGTATCCATGAGGACGAAAGTTCAATCCCTGGCCTCTCTCAGTGGGTTAAGGATCCGGCATTGCCATGAGCTGTGGTGTAGGTAGCAGATGTAGCTCGGATCTCCAGTTGTTGTGGCTGTGGCTGTGGCATAGGCAGGCAGCTACAGCCCTGATTGGACCCCTAGCCTGTGAACCTTCATATGCTACAAGTGCGGTCCTAAAAAGATCCCCTCCCCCCAGAAAAAGAATCGTAATATTTTTTTAAAACACAGACACACAAAGAGAGGACCCACTCAATAAACAAAGACATTAAAACTCAAGAAAATAGCTAATAAAGCAAGAAATATTAAAAGAAGCAAAATAGGAGTTCCCTGGTGGCTCAACAGGTTAAGGATCCAGTGTTGTCACTGTTGTTCCCTGGCCTGGGAACTTCTGCATGTGCAGCTGTGGCCAAAAATAAAAATAAAAAATAAAATAAAGGAAGAAATAATTGTTTTAGTGGGTGGAAAAGATAATGTAGACTATTATTATAAGAACAAGGTATTATAAAGAAGAATCACTTGAGCTCTTGGAGATAAGATGATGATGATCCGAGCTAATCTCAGTTGATGGGACAAATGTCAGATAAGACACAGCCAAGGAGTAGAATGGTTTGGAATATCAAGCAGAAGAATTCTCTCAATCTCAGCACAAAAAAGCCAAGAGTCAATAATTGTAAATAAAAAGTTAAAGAGACATGCAGCTAGATCCATAAGTTTCAAAATCCAACTAGAGTTCTGAAAGATGGTAATACAGAGAACAGGGAAGTGAGGAGAAAGAAATGGCAACAGTAGAGAAAATTTTTCCAAAGCTGGAAAAATATGCAAATCTTGAGATTGAAAGGTTCATCAGTGCTTAATAAGATGAAAGGGTTGGGGAGAAAGATTTATAACTAAGAAATGGTAAAATTCTAAAAATACCAAAGTGTCTGGCTTGGACAACTGGATCAAAGGGTGGTACCATTTGTTGAGACAAAAACACTGGAAGAGAAGTGTTGGGGGGAAGGAAAGATCACAGACCTTTTTGAACATGTTAAATGGTGACCGTGAGACCCTCAGTTGGATCCAGCTGGATCCAGCTTGGATCCAACCAGCTTGCATCCAACCAGCTTGGATCCAACTGCTTGGAAGGAGCATTGGGAATAAAAAGATGATGGGGGTGGAGATAAATATCTGGGAGTTGTTTGTGCTTCTGGGTCTATGGCGGGATTACTGTAGACTTATGTTTATCTCTGTTATAGTAGAAAGATAAAGTGGCATGAGAGGAGAAAGCTGAGGCCCAAGTCCTAAGAAGTTTTGGAATTTAAAGGACGAGTGGATAGAGTTCCCTGGTTGTGCAATGTAACCCAGGAGCCAGCATTGTCACTGCAGCAGCTCAGGTCACTGCTGTGGTGTGGGTTTGATCCCTTGCCTTGGAACTTTCACATGCTGTACAGCCAAAAACATACCAAGAAAAAGGGTGAGTAGAATAGGTAATGGCAGAAACAGCTATTTAAGTTATTAAGTTAAGGAAAACACCAGGAAAATGTGGCATCAGAGATGGGAAGAGAATATATCGAAAAAGAGGAAGAGCTTTACAGTGTTGAGAGGTCCAGTGAAAGAGCAGTAGACATACCCATCAGATTTGGTGAAAAGCAGGTCTTTGATGGAGTTCTCCTTATGGCTCAGCAGTTAACGAAGCTGATTAGGATCCATGAGAATGTGGGTTTGATCCCTGGCCTCGCTCAGTGGCTTAAGGGTCCGGCATTGCCATGAGCTGTGGTGTAGGTGCAAGAGGTAGCTCAGTTCCCGTGTTGCTGTGGCTGTGGTGTAGGCCAGTGACTACAGTTCCCATTCGACTCCTAGCCTGGGAACCTCCATATGCCATGGGTATGGCCCCAAAAAGACAATGCGTGTATGTATATGTGTGTGTGTGTGTGTGTGTGTATTATATATGTGTGTGTGTGTGTGTGTATAAATAAATAAAAGAAGCCCAGGTGAAGATGAATTTCAAATTAACTGGATATATTTTTTTAGTCTGTGTCCCATGCATACTAAAAAAACTATTCCTTGTTTATCTGAAATTCAAGTGTAACTGGACACCCTGTAGGTTTTATAAAACAGGTGTACTTGCTACATAAAACATAGATACTTCACTAAATCTGGCAACTCTCCCCCTCAGGAACTCAGGGAACTTCATTCAACTTCCTATAACGCCAGTGAGGCAACAAAAGGACAGAAGAGCCATTGTGATGTCTGGTTTGTAGACAAAGACTTCGTGATTAATCCAGTTATGTCTGACACAGAAGCTGGAGCAAAACACCAGAATCATTTTACTCAGTCGTCCTTTCGCGAATGAAATGCAGTATCTTTTTTGCAAGATAGCAGAAGTGCTGAGTTATAGGTATCTTCCCTACCAGCAGGCAGGAAGAGCAAATCTATCAATATTTTTAAGTTCCTTAGAATATTTACAGATGTCAAAGTTTCTGTAGGATTATAATTCTTTTTTTTTTTTAGTGCTCATCATTTTATTTATTTTTTTGTTTTATATAATGATTTTTATTTTTTTCCATTATAGCTGGTTTACAGTGTTCTGTCAATTTTCTATTGTACAGCATGGTGACCCAATTACACATATATGTATATGTTTTTCTTTCTCACGTTGTCACGGATTATAATTCTTAAGATTCTGCTGGTGATAAGTTGGTTATCTTTGTCTTTTCAACTGGACCATAGGAGGACGCTGGGGGCAGTGACACCCCCCACCCCCTCTTAAACGCCATTTTTAATCCCATGCAGGTCTGGGGGAGGGGCAGAAGTTATGGGTCCTCAACCTTCAGTAAACACTAGAAAGACACAATGGCAAAAAGGAGACTCGGTGAAAAGAGGGGCCTGTGTCCTTTAACATTTTCTCGGGGGCTGCTTCCTCGACAGGCATCTTCCTCCGCTGGGAAGGAGCCCTTGCTCCACAGCCTGGGGTGTCATCCAATTCCCATTCACTCGGTCACTCACTCCAGAAATATCTAATAAACACCTGCCAGGTGCCAGGCCCGGTTTCAGGTGCTCCGGAAACATCAGCGCCCAGAACAGACAAAATCCGTGGTCTCGTGGAGCATGTATTATGATATAATGGCTCAGATTTTTTTTTTTTTTTTTGTCTTTTTGCCTTTTCTAGGGCAGCTCTCATGGCATATGGAGGTTCCCAGGCTAGGGGTCTAATCAGAGCCGTAGCCGCGAGCCTATGCCAGAGCCACAGCAACGCGGGAGCCGAGCCACGCCTGTGACCTACACCACAGCTCACAGCAACGCCGGATCATTAACCCACTGAGCGAAGCCAGGGATCGAACCCGCAACCTCATGGTTCCTAGTTGGCTTCATTAACCACTGAGCCAGAACGGGAACTCCAATAGCTCAGATTTCTTATTCAGACTTCCTCCTAAGTATTTCCGAAACACTTTTCTTTGGTCTCTTTTACCCCCCCCCCGCCCCGTTTCTCTTCTATATTTTCTCTCTCTCTTATTTTATACAATGACTGTGTGGAAGAGGAGAAGTAGGATTGTCACTGGTTTGGGATAATTTTCTCACAACTGCCAGTTTTATTGTATTTGGGGGACCAGAAAGTCCAAAGGAGACCTAAATTAAAACCTGAAGAGCGCAATTCTTCAACATGAACTCACTGAAGCTTTCCATAAGGCAGCTGAGAAAAATAAGAAAGAAGGGCTAGGTGTGACCTACCGATTCTGTAGATCAGCACTTTGCTGCCCGTGGGGTCCCTGGCTCGCAGGACACCGAGGTAGCCGGCCTTCAGAAGGCCAAGGATGCTTCGAGGGTGGAGGTCTGCACTTATCTCTGGACATTCTGCTCTCCACTTGTAGTAGTTCCTTAGTAACTGGAAAATGAAATAAAAAATGCCTGCAGATAGCATCCACGGCAAGCATGTTGTAAACATGATAGGAAAGCCTTGTCATTACGGAGGGACTTTGCCATTTGTTTTGTCAGGATTTTAATCCGGGGTATCTTGGGGGCTATAAAAACTGAAAGTTCCCTCATTAGGGATCTCAAGTGATCGGTGTTAGTCACAAATTCAAAGTTGAGCAATATTTCTTTGCCTCTACGGTAAACAGTCTCCCAAGGTTAGTTGTCGCCAAGGCCTCCCGTCCTGGGGTGATCCTTCCACCAAGAGGTGGAATCCATTTGATTCCTTCCTCTTGAAGCTGAGCTGCCCTTTATGTCTTGCTTTGACAGAAGTAACACTGTGCTAGAAGCCCGGGACCTTTTCTTCTGGGGAAATCCAGACACCCTATAAGCTTACTAAACAGTGAATCACTGCAGAGACCCTGGACCAGGTTGAGGGCGCCTCAGACAGTCGGACCCCAGCTGAGTTTCCATCAGTGCAGTGTGGGGCAGAGATGAACCAACCCCACTGAGCTCCGCCCCAAGCGGAGACTCACAAACAGCTGTGGTTTAAGCGCTAAAGTTGGGGGTGATTTATTACTTAGCAACAGATAACTGAAACATCCACCTTTTGTCTTTTTTGAAATAATCAGGAAGAAATCAATCAGATGAATTAACTTCACACGTTTTTGGCATCTACCCACTGTTTTAGGCACTTGAGGTGCAGCAGTGGACAGAAAAAAAAATTGGACCTGACCTGTTGGTGACAACTGGGTCATCCAGGCCACTCCTGTGTGGCGGAGTTCAATTCCCAGGCTGCCACTGCTTCAGGAAACCCTTGGCCCCACCACTTATTATCTGTGTGATCTTGGGTGGGTAGTTAACTCCTCTGAGTCCTACTTTCTCAATATCTGCCTTGCAGGGTTATGCCTAAAGCACCTGGGTGTCATGAGTGGTAGTACTGCTGCTCTTTTAATAGAGAACGTTATATGGATTAATTGCTCATCCAAGTATTTAGTGCCGGTTTATATCAAGGTAACTAAAATCTGGGGGAGGGGGTTATTTTATTTCCTACCAAAACAAAAAAAGTGCTAGATTAAAGATACAGAGGAACATTTCTATTTACCAGTTCTAATAGAAAATAACAAAAATTAATTTTGTTAATGGTGGTATGCCTTTGGAGAGCCTATGGAACAGTCTTGGCAAAATGTGGTTTGAAAAAAACCATCAACAGTGGTTACTCTGCATCTACACATAATGCAGACATTGTCAGTGCATTGTGGAGAATACTGACATCAAATTGTGCATTTTTTTTCTTTTTTTCTGTTTCTTAGGGCCCCACCCACAGCGCATGGAAGTCCCCCAGGCTAGGGGTCGAATTGGAGCTGTAGCCGCTGGCCTACACCACAGCCATAGCAATGCCAGATCTGAGCCTGTGTCTGTGACCTACACCAGCTCACGGAAACGCCAGACCATTAACCCACTGAGCTAGGCCAGGGATTAAACCTGCATCCTCATGGATCCTAGTCAGATTCGTTTCACTGAGCCACAACAAGAACTCCCAACTTGTGCATTTAAAATGTGTTGTATTTCGTAGTTCCTGTTGTGGAACTCTGCAGAGTGCTGGGCACTGAGGAAACAGGTACATGTGTTGAATGAAAGAATAAATTAATACACAATTAAACCAGCTGGATCCAATACTTGAAAAAATGACTTTTATAAAGATGCACAGTAACATTCATGCTTCCGACACAATGTCTGAAAACTGAAAGCTCTAAACCGGGTCTTTGAATACTACTTTTCCACTGATAAATTCAAAGGTCTAGTTGACATAAAAAATTATGCAAATGAGGTAAACTGCTGCTGAGCAATTCTCAAACAAATCGCCTAAAGTCAATAACAACTAAAAAACTGCCTGCAAGTGAATATTCATTACTGAAAGGCATCTGTTTCGTACTACGATGAAAAATAAATAAATATAAAAAATGATGGCTGATTTTACTATGCCTTGTAGCAGAGTAGGTTTCTTCTTACATTTCTCATGGACTTTTTTTTTTTTTTTTTTGGCCACACCCAAGGCATGCAGAAGTTCCCAAGCCAGAGCACTGACCTGAGCCACTGCAGTGACGATGCTGGCTCCATAACCCACTGCACCACAAGGGAACTCCCATTTTTCATGAGATTTCAAACAAAATTACAAGTGTATCTGTGCCACTTTTATAGGGTTTAATGGCATAATTTCAATTCCTGCTCATAACCATTCTGAGAGGTGACTATTGTTACCTATTTTATTGGTAAGAAAACTAAAGCTCAAAGAAATTACACATTTGTTTGAGGGCAATAACTATGAGGGGCAGAGCTGAGACCAAAAACTGACACTTGACATAAATTTTACCAAAGAAGCTGCATTTAGTGGGAAATTAGCAAGGGAGTCAATGGAATTTTGAAAACTTTTAAGTCTTTGGGAACACCATAAAAATAAAGAGGAGTTCCCATTGTGGCTTAGGGGTAACAGACCTGACTAGTACCCATGAGGATGCAGGTTTGATCCCTGGCCCTGCTCAGTGGGTTAAGGATCTGGGGTTGCTGAGAGCTGTGGTGTAGGTTGCAGATGTGGCTAGGACCTGGCAGTTGCTGTGGCTATGGCTGTGATGTTGGCAGGTGGCTACAGCTCTAATTTGACCCCACCCTGGGAACTTCCATATGCCATGGGTGTGGCCCTAAAAATACCAAAAAATAAAATAAAATAAAATAAAGAATTAAAAAATGTATCACATGGAGCAAAAATATGGGGAGGAATACTCACTTGCGAAAGACAAGAATTCACAAGAATATATAGAACAGACCAAAGTTAACAAGTTGTCGGTCTTCCCCGTGTGGCTCACCACAAAGTTAATGAGTTGTCATGTTAATTGCTTTAAACAGGCAAGTCCTGTGCACTTGAGAACACAGGCTCCTGAGTTCAACCCAAGTTCAAATTCTTGCTCTACCACTTAATAACTGCTATTCGGACAAGTAAGGCACTCTTTACATCTCAGCTTCTTCTAAAATGAGAAATAATGAGATAAACCATGCAAACACTACTTACTAAGGTACTTGGCACTCCAGAAGCTATTAGAACTCTAAAAAGTCACTAACTTGTTATAACTTCAAATACAAAAGCGAGAACAAAGAGAAACTGCATTGTAACTGAGAGACTTATCAAGTTTCCTTCATACGCTAAAATTATAGGGCTTTCATACGCTAAACAAGGAAGTGTGAATTGAATTAACTGCCTCTGTGGAGGAAAATGAAAAAAATAGTTTCATACTCTAATCCCTCTCTTTTCTTTCCCGTTGGCAGGAAAATAGGGCAAAGAGTTCACAGAAACTTGATTCCTATCCAGGGGATTTGGGTCCAGTTCTCCTAGCCAATTCCTCAAGGACATGGTGCAATGAAAACAATTCAGGAAAATAAATAACACGGGAAAAAATATATATATAACACAGGGGCTGGAAGCAAATTTTGTCTTCTACTGAGACATTACTTTAAGAGGGCAACCAAAATGAAATCTGTAAATCATACACTTTTCTTAGTTACCCCACACCTATAATGTTTAATGCCCTACCTGAACTGCACTCTTCATTGGACCTGACATGGTGTTTTCACAGCTAGTAGCTACTGAGTAAATACTGGGATATCTGGGTAGCCATCTAATAAAATATAACCAAGTAAATTAATTAATTAAAAAGTAGGCTCCTATTTCATTCCTCATGTCAAAGCCAACATAGATCTACAACTCCAACATAAAAAAGAGAAGTCACAAATTACTAGAAACAATTTTGCAGAAGAGCTTTGGAAACACAGAAGCAATCAGAATAATCAAATCAATACATTTGATTACATAAAAACTTTAAAATTTTGCACAGAAAGAAAAGAGTATTTATTAATAATGTCAAAAGGCAAATAATAAACTAAGACCACATCCTATCTTCTTTAATACATAAAGATATTTGATGAATAAAATTTTTGTATAGTTTATGTAAACAAAGTGGAAGAAAATAAAAAGCAAAACAAGCAGTTAACTAGAGAGGAATTATTTATTTATTTATTTATTTATTTTTAGAAAGGAATTTTAAAATGTTAAAGAGGGGGAGTTCCCTGGTGGTGCAGCAGGTTAAGGATCTGGTGTCACTGCTATGGCTCAGTTCACTGCTGTGGCTCTGGTTCGATCACTGGTCCTGGAACTTCCACATGCAGCAGGCACGGCAAAAATAAATAAATAAATAAATAAAATGTTAAAGAGGAGCTCCCTTGCGGTACAGTGGGTTAAGGATCCAGCATTGTTGGTGCAGGTCACTGCTGTGGCATGGGTTCAATCCCTGACCCAGGAACTTCCATATACCATGGGCATGGCTAAAAAAATAATAATAAATAAATGTTAAAGACATGAAAGACAATTAATTTCACTTGTAGGTTAAAAAAATGCATATAATAATAATAACAACACATTCCTCACCTGGTTGACACACACATCATAATGTTTTATAATACAGTGTGGGTGATAATATGCGGAAGGCACCATTACATAATATAGAAGTGAAAACTAAGTCCAAACACTTTAGAAGACAGTTGGTATTTTTATCATCAACACTGAAAATGCACATCACACTTCATTCAACAATTAGGAAGTTGAACTTACAAGGATTTTCCTATTTTTATACAATGACAGAGACATACTAGAATACTCAGTTTGTCTTGGTTACTGTATTTTGTGAACTGCCAAGCAAATTGTAGGAATTCAAAAAATAAACATTAAATGAAGAAATAAACAGCCTACACAGCAGCATTGCCAGTGTCTGATGACAATTCTTATGTCCAATACAGGGGGCTGGTTAATAAATTTTAATATAATAAATTGAGACAATGGAGTAGTACACAGCCCACTAAAGAATAATACACCTGCTGAAATAGGTTGATCTATGATAAATTAGGTAAAAAAAGTCAAATGTAATACACATACATATGCTTGTGTGACTGTATATTACATCTGCAAAAGGTAAGAGGCAGGTTAATAGTGACTGGGTAGACAGTTGGCAAACTGAGATCTGGGGTTAGGAATTTTTTCCTCGAGAAAGTTACTTTTAGTAACTTATTTTGCATTTTTTTTTTTTTTACTATTTATGTATTATTTTTTTAACCTCTGTACTTATTTACTTTTTCAATTAAAAATTAGTTATTGACAGGAGTTCCCTGGTGGCCTAGAGGTTAAGGATTTGGCATGGTCACTGCTGTGGCCTGGGTTCCATCCCTGGCCCAGGGAACTCCCGCATGCCACAGGCACGGCCAAAAAAAATAAAAGAAAAAATAAGGAGTTCCCGTCGTGGCGCAGTGGTTAACGAATCTGACTAGGAACCATGAGGTTGCGGGTTTGGTTCCTGCCCTTGCTCAGTGGGTTAATGATCCGGCCTTGCCGTGAGCTGTGGTGTAGGTTGCAGACGCGGCTCGGATCCCGCGTTGCTGTGGCTCTGGCGTAGGCTGGTGGCTACAGCTCCGATTCAACCCCTAGCCTGGGAACCTCCATATGCCGCGGGAGCGGCCCAAGAAATAGCAACAACAACAACAACAAAAGACAAAAAAAAAAAAATAAATAAAAAATAAAATAAAATAAAATTTTTTTTATTCCTTTCAACAACAAAGATCCTCATACTGAGACAGCTGGCACTCTGGACTATAATACTTCCTGTGCCTACCAGCTCACTGTGTGACACTGAACGAACCACTGGCAGAAAGGTTAGATCGGGTTCAACTTCTGAGCACTTACTACGCACCAGGCTGTGTGCTGGGTACATCTTGTTCTGTTAAATTGGTTAATGTTCAGTCCTGGAAACCGGTCATTGCGAGAGACGTTTTCACGGTTATTTACCAGATGAGGATGCTGAGCCCAAAGTGACAGAACTCAAGGTCTCAAGGTCACATCCCTCTTTCTGATTCCTGTGTTCCCATCACCCTGCTCTCAACCCGCTGTTAACATACCTGGAAACACAAAAGAACAGCCTCATCCCCATCCTTCCATTCAAAATACACTGAACCACTTTACTGTCTTGGCACAAGCATTACTATTAATAACACTCTTTTGCTAGAATTTGGCTTTAGATTTTCTCCTTTACTGGCAATTTCATTTCCCGCACCTCACGTGGAGTTACCTGCTAACATGGAATAAATCTAGGCTTCCCACATCTCCGCTGTCACTTTCGTGTACCTCACCTGCTCTGCCACGGAGAGGAAGGCATTTCCTCAAAACTTTCTAAGTGCTAGAGGCTCATCGGGGGCAGAATTCCAGTGTTTGAGGTCAAACTGGCCCTCATCTCACAGGGTTCCAATTTTTTTCGAGGTTTCCCGTTTCCACGACCCGGAGAAACGAAAAGGACCAGCGCGGAAGACTTTGCAGGACACCCGCGGGCGCCGCCTGATGTGCTCTGCGCGCGTCCCCGCCAAGGTCCAGGCGCCAACCGGGGCATCGGCGGGGGTCCAGGCCCAGCCGCGGTCCCTCAGCCCGTCCCCCGGGTGGGGCGCGGCGGGGAGGTCCCCTTACCCGCCAGGCCAGGTCCAGGTCGAAGTCCCGGGCGCGCAGGAACCGCAGCAGGAAGGCGTCGCTGAGCGGCCCTGGGAGCAGCGGAGAGCCCGGCGCCCGGGCCCGGCGCCGCAGCTCTGCCAGGCTGGGCTGCAGCAGCGGCGAGTGGTCGGGCAGCAGGCTGAGCTGCGCCCCCGCCGGCCCCGGCGCCTCCGCCATGCCCGCCGCCCTACCCACACCGCTGCCTCCGCGCCGGGAAAAGCGCGGCCGGCCGGCCACCCCTCCTTCGCCGGCCGCTCGCCCTGCCCGCCGGGCTGTGCCGGGACCTCCGCAGAGGGAGACACGTGGTGGCCCCACCGCGCTCCGCGTCCCGCAGGCTCCAGGTAGGCACCCTGGGCCTTTCCCACCGCTGTTCAAAGCCAAGGGGAAGACGTCAGCAAGTTTGTTTGCCTGCGCTGTGATTGGAGAGTAGTCTGCTAGAGAACTTTTTTACTTTCTCTTAACTTCTTTCCCTCCCTCTCGCCCCTTCCTTTCTTCCTCTCTTCCTTCTTTTATATACATTTTTTTTAAAATACGATTTTCCATCATCTCCTTTCTCCCCTTCCTTCCTTCCTTGCTTTTCTTTTCTCCCCTCCCTTGCTTCTTTCCTCCCTCCCTCCTTTCCTTCCTTCTCCTGAATCGGGAAGGCACCTTAGAATAACCAGTTCATGGCACAGTGGCCAACTCGCTACTGAGCCCCTTCCATTAAGGCTTCAATCTGACTCCTCACCTCAAACCGATTAGGGCAGTGGTTTTGAAAATACACATTCCCAAATGGCATCTTCACTGACTCCCTGTCCTCCCGCTTCCTTCCAATCCAGGCAAAATCTTCTCATTTCTTGGTACTTTTCTCTGCTAGTGACATACAAATAAATGACTAGCAAGTGCCACAATTAAAAAAAAAAAAAAACTATATACTTCCTCTGTTATGCCCCACCATCATGTCTAGTCCCTCAACGGATAGTCCAAAGTCCTTATACGACCTCATCTAAGCAATCCCGGGTAGTGAGGATGAAGCAGGGAAATGATGTGGAAATCAGGTCATTAAATCGGTCTTTCTTTGATCTCTGCCCATGGCAGTGATCCCAGAATTGACCTGTCTCCCCAAGGGGGAATCCATGAGACAAATTCTTATTGAATATATATTATGTAATAGTTAAATACTAGGATCACACAAACAAAACCAAATCTTTGCCTCTAAGAAGCTCACTGGGAAGTACCCTGGTGGCTCAGTGGCTTAAGGATTCTCCCTTGTTGTGGCTCTGGTTACACCTGTGGCGAGGGTTCAATACCTGGCCTGGGAACTTCCACATGCCATGGGCCAGGCCAAAAAAAAAGCAGCAGCAGCAGCTTAGTGGAAGATGAGAGAGACTGCCATTTCATTCATGAAAAGAATAGTTATTGAGCAGCTTCTGTGTCCAGACCTTTTTCCAGGTACCAAGGATCCACCTGAAAATAAAACAGACAAAATCCCTTGACTTAAGGAGCTTTTACTCTTGTAGCAAGAGAGATAAGGAACAAAATAAATAAGCAATAGACCAGTGTGGGAGAGGTGGTGATAAGTGATATGGGGAAACATAGAGCGGTAAAGGAGGGTAGCACCTAGAGTGACACTTGAATCAGTTCCCACAGGAGGAGAGGAGGCCAGCCCAGGGATATCGGGTCCCCAGCGGGTAAGCTATTGTCAATGAAGGAGAGAGATTCCAGGCTTTGATTTTTACTTGGAGTGAGATGGAAAGCTGTTGGAGTCAAGGTTAACAATTCAACATGGAGGCTGTTATGAAAGAGGTACAAAGGAAGGCTTTAGGGAACACTGAGGAAGGCTTCCTGACTCTGCTCAGCAGATCCAGGAGCAGCAGGGGACGTTTGCTCAGCCTTAGTGAATGCTTTGGGAAAGCAAGAGGAGGGCAAGAGGAGAGTTTGGGAAGAAAGTAATTAGTCAAAGGGTAGACTGGGAGGTCCTGTTGTGGCTCAGTGGCAATGATCCTGACTAGTAACCATGAGGATGTGGGTTTGATCCCTGACCTTGCTCAGTGGGTTAAGGATCTGGGGTTGTTTCAAGGTGTGGTGTAGGTCACAGATGAGGCTCACTTCCTGTGTTGCTGTGGCTGTGGCCTAGGCAGCGGCTGCAGCTCTGATTCACCCTAGGAACTTCCATATGCTGCAGGTGCAGGCCTAAAAAGAAAAAAGAGGCATGGGGTGGGTAGACTGTGCAAAGCCTTACTTGGAGCTCTGAATAATAAAATAACACAAGAGGAGCCAGTCTTCTCCAGTAGTTTAAAGTGTTTAAAAGTAAATTAACAAGAAAGAGTATACATAGCATATTTTCTTCTGTTTCAAGTTTCAAGTTTTTTCAGGACATTCTTCTACTTGTTCTTGGTAATTAGCATCTGCTATTTTGGTTTGGCTTTTTTTTTTTTTTTACCTATGCCTATGGCATGTGGAAGCTCCCAGGCCAGGGATTGAACCCACACCAAAACAGTGACCTGAGCCACTGCAATAACAACGTCAGATCCTTAACTGGCCACAAGGGAACTCCAGCATCTGCTGTTTTGAAATTGGGCAGAAAGTTCCCTGGAGCTCTGGACATAACAATATCATAGCTATAGCATCCTTTTTTTGGAAGTGAGCTCTGTGGGGTGTGGTCCAATTTGGCTGGGTCTGCACTGGTAAAACTCTTATAAACCCAAAAGAATGTTTACTGGTTGATTTGGATCGATTGCCATTAAACTTGGTGAAAATGGAACCAGCATGGAGCCCAGATGGCTGTGAGATATGGCTCCTCTTGGTAGCCATGACAGAGGAGGGATAGCTGTAGCCAAAATGTGAAGCAGTTCCAGTGTCTGCAGTTATCGCCATTGAAGAAAAAGGGAAAGAGAAAGAAAAAGTCATGGAGAAGTGGTGGCCTAGACTCCCACACGAGAACTTGATTATTTTTTGCTAAATAATGCAGGCCATCCTCGTGTCTTTCAACAACATATCTTAGATTGATACAGAAATTTTAGAATTCTTGGCCCAAGTTCTCTGGTGATGTTATTTGCTTTTTGTTTTGAAGTGTTTTTGGTTTTGCTTAGCTCCTCTGTTACTCTTGTGAGCTCACCTGCCTCTTTGTACCAGGCCTCTGGTACAAAGATTCCAGAGGGGTTCTAGAACTAGTGGCACGAGGACATAAAGACAAAAACAGAAGAAAAAGTTCATAATTGTACAACTAGCTTACAGTATACTCTGAAATTATTTAACAGTTGTTCATTGGAGTTCCCATCATGGTAGAGCAGAAATGAATCCAACTGGGAACCATGAGGTTGTGGGTTCGATCCCTGGCCTCGATCAGTGGGTTGAGGATCCTGTGTTGCTGTGGCTATGGTGTAGGCCGGCAGCTACAGCTCCGATTTGACCCCTAGCATGGGAATCTCCATATGCTGCTGGTGCGGCCCTAAAAACACAAAAGACAAAAGACGAAAACAAACAAACAAAAAAACAATTGTTCATTTACATGTAATAATTCGTAAGTAAACTGGTTTACTTGCAGCTTAACAGGAAAGCCATAAATACTATTGATGATCACTGTTAAGAGACAACTTTGAAAAAAGCATATAATGATGACTCTCTTATAGATATAAAAATGAATTTGTGCTAAAGATTTGATTTAACTTGATAGCATGGAACCAGGCAGATGTTATGAGGCTCAAAGGAGGAATCAAGACAGCACCCATTGACAGGGAGTCAAGGCTGTTGAAAAAGGAATGTGCACAGGGAGACACAACTAACCTCTTCTACTGGGAGGGAAAGAGGCCAACTGACACTCTACCAGGTAGGGCAGAATTTGCATGCTTTTAAAAGAGAATTTTCACTGCCTCACCAATCCACAGTTTACAGTGTTGTGAAATGGCCAGATAGAATCACAATCAGATAATCTAGAGGGAGTGTCCTAGAGTCCATACAACGCATTGTTTTCCCCTGAAGCACAATTTTATCCTACTTCACTTGAGAAACTTGATTTATAATTTTTGAAAGTGTTTTTTTTTGTTTTAAGTTTTATTGAAGGATAGTTGATTGACAAGGTTGTGATCATTTCTGCTGTACAACAAAGTGACCTGGTCAAGCATAAACACATAGCCATTCTCTCTCAGATGAAGAAGTTTTTTTGTGTGTTTGTTTTTAACTTAAACATGATTAATTTATTGGGGTAACCAGGTCAGTTTTCCTCAGGATTTGCCACATTTAGATCTGGCTGATTACTTCTTTCTGGTATCATTGAATTGTCCCTCTTTCCCCTGCATTTCCTATAAACAATAAGTGGATCTAGGTGATTGATTCAATTGAGGTACAATATTACTCTGGCAAGAATATTTCCTGAGGTGACTCTTTTTGGATCTTTTTTTTTGCTTTTTAGGGGCTGCACCTGTGGCATATGGAAGTTCCCAGGTAGGGGCAGAACCCGAGCTACAGCCCCTGGCCCACAGCCACAGCCACAGCAACTCGGGATCTGAGCCGTGTCTGCGACCTATGCCACAGCTCACAGCGACGCCAGATCTTTAACCCACTGAGTAAGGCCAGGGATTGAACCTGAATCCTCGGGGGTCCTAGTCACGTTTGTTAACCGCTGCGACAGAAAGGGAACTCCTCTTTTTGGATCTTTGTGTCTTCTTTGAATAACATCAAAGTGATCCTCCTGTTAGTATTACTAATATTGATTAGTTGGCTTAGATGCTATCACACCGATCCATCCATTTTTATTTTATTGCCCTCGTTTACAGATTTTGTAACTATGAAATTGGCATATTTGCCTCCCATCCTGAGGAACTGTCATGTTGATCACAGAAATGCCATGGACCTGTCTGAACGATTCAAAAAAGTGGTTGAAGGATCCATCGAATCTCTCAGGAACGCTGGCTCAAAACCTTGAACCATGTGGCTCTGTTTCTCTGTAAAGTCACCAATTTCAGGTGCACGTTATCATTAGGATGAATAATATAGATGATAAAAGGATGACCAACCCTGAGATCCTAACTTCAACCCATGTTCGTTTGCCTCAATTCAGTACTGTTGGAATGCAGAACAGATGATCACCGTTTTGCTTAGACGGGATTTTCTATTACATACACATACACACTAACCATGCAATGGGGATTCTACTGAGCTCTTCATATATTATCTCTGTTGCTGACTGGCAGTCTTTTGAGAGAAATCATTTAAACATCTTCCAGCAGCAGTAATTCATTTTGCAGATATTTGTAAGGTGCATCCTCTGTGCTAAGTACTGTTCAAGGTCGAATGGAACTTTATTTTGGAATCACTAAACTGAAAGAGTTTATTTCAAAACTGAAGGGACACTGTGTTTTCCTTATCCAAAAAATGAAAGAATTGGGTTAGATACTATCTTAGGTATAAACTTTATCCACCTAAAATTTGCTTTCTTTCCTGAAATATTATATGTGACTGCATCTGTATGGCTAACAGTATATCCATTAGGAAATGTAAAAATCTCTATCATGAAAATGCTTCTAAATGATAGAAAAGTAGGAGTTCCTGTTGTGGCTCAGCAGTTTACAAACCCGACTAGTATCCATGAGGTGGCGGGTTCAATCCCTGGCCTTGCTCAGTGGGTCAAGGATCCAGTGTTGCTGTGGCTGTGGTGTACCCCATGGTATGTACATAGCCCATGGTATGTACAATTAACACACAAAAGGCTGCTTTCCTGAGTGACCTTCCATCCCTGACAAGCAAGATAACAGCAGGGCGATGTTGAGAAAGGAGTTTTATGTGAAGGAACTGAACTGTTTCTTTCTTTTTTTTTTTTTTTTTTGTCTTTTGTCTTTTTAGGGCCGCACCCATGGCATATGGAGATTCCCAGGCTAGGGGTCTAATCAGAGCTGCTGGCCTACACCTCAGCCACAGCAGATCTGAGCCGCATCTGCAACCTACACCACAGCTCACGGCAATGCCAGATCCTTAACCCACTGAGCGAGGCCAGGGGTGGAACGCTCAACCTCATGGTTTTTAGTCGGATTCATGTCCGCTGTGCCATGATGGGAACTTCTGAAGGAAACCGTTTCTTGTCCTACAGTTGTTATTTAACATCAGATTAAGGATAGCAAAAAATGGGAATTCCCCAGTGGCTCAGCAGGTTCAGGATCCAGCATTGTAACTGTTGTGGTGCAGATTTGATCACTGGCCCAGGAACTTCTGCATGCTTTGAGCATGGCCAAAAAAAAAAAAAAAAAAAAAAAAAAAAAAAAAAAAAAAAAAAAAAAAGAAGAAGAAGAAAGAAAAGGAAAAAATGCCAATTTGTCTTGTTTCATAATACATAATTCTGTTTTATGAAAATTATTTACATAGGTTGTCTCATTCTGGGAATAGAAATAAATGTATAAGAAATTTTTAGAAGGAACGAGGCAATCAGACACCCTCAGTCCACTTACTTGATGGTGGCCTTTAGTACAATACCCCCACATTATAACTAGCCCAAAACCAACTCCAGAAAGTGTTTACTTAGCCTTGCCCTTTGTGTTAGTTCTGGAAATCAGTTATGCAAATTAACCAAGTTCAAATAATACCTCAAAATAATATTTGCTTAAGTTTGCACTACATAAAATTGGAATTTTCACAATTTAAATGTTTCCAAAGTGTATTTCAGTAAAACCTGATACTCATGCATCTCTAAGAAGTTTGCATAAACCATAATAAAAAAAATCAAACAAAGAAGTACTGTTTTTAGTATCAGGTTGGAACTGATGAAAAGAAAGATGTATGGGAGTTCCCGTCGTGGCGCAGTGGTTAACGAATTTGACTAGGAACCACGAGGTTGCGGGTTCGATCCCTGCCTTGCACAGTGGGTTAATGATCCGGCGTTGCCGTGATCTGTGTGAGCTCAGATCCTGTGTAGCTGTGGCTCTGGCGAAGGCCAGTGGCTATGGCTCTGATTAGACTCCTAGCCTGGGAACCTCCATATGCCGCGAGAGCGGCTCAAGAAATGGCAAAAAGACCAAAAAAAAAAAAAAAAGAAAAAAAAAGAAAGATGTAGATGATTGCTGACAAAGGCATTACGAAACCTGGCGGCAGGCTAAACCGGCACAACCTTCCCAGATTGTTTGGCAATCCACATTCAAATGCCCTGGACAAAAATGAAAAAGTACATGCAATTTGACCGAGATTTAGTCTGAGGAAATAATTGGTTAAGAGTACAAAGCTCAGAGTTCCCACGTGGTACAGCAGGTTAAAAATCTGGTTTTATCACCACTGTGGCCCTGGTTACAGCTATGTATGGCTCAAGTTTGATCCCTGGCTGGAGAAGTTTTGAAAGCTGCTGGCACGGCCAAAAAAAAAAAAAAGTATAAAGACCTATATATAAGAATGTTCTGGAGTTCCCTTGTGGCTCAGTGGGTTAAGAACCTGACCAGTGTCCATGAGGATGTGGGTTCAATCCCTGGCCTCACTCCATGGATTAAGGATCTGGCATTCCCATGAGCTGTGGTGTAGGTCGCAGATGAGGCTTGGATCTCTCTTTGCTGTGACTGTGGTGTAGGCCCTGGCAGTTGCAGCTCCAATTTAACCCCTAGCCTGGGAACTTCCATATGCCTAAAAAGCAAAAAAAAAAAAAAAAAAAAAGAGAGAGAGAGAGAGAAAGTAAAAAGAAAGAAAAAGAATGTTTATTTAGGGGGTGGTGAACTCTGAGATTTCTCACTAAATATTTAAAAGTTAAAGCCTGAAGTCTCTGCCTAATTGGACATAACAAGTGGGAGAGGAGGAAGCTTCCTGACTCCAGCCCCAGAATAGCTGGCCAGGCTGTGTGGTCCCCTGAGAGGCAGGGACCATGGCATTGAGAGATGCTCAAGCAGTGCCCTGGAAGGCGAAGCGATTGTCTGGTTGAGTCAATAGAGACACAGTGTGGCAGCCGCTCCAACATACGAGTATGTGTAACACCTGCCTTGGCCTTCTCTGAAATATCCAGGGGGCGGGACAAACTTGTGGGGAAGATTTGGGTATTAAATTAGTATGACCTAATGTTTATCTAAGAACACAGCAGATGTGGAGATCTGGGAGTTGCGTGTTGTAGGGTTTGAGGTAAACAGCTGGCAATCACAGATTTAATGTATTTGGATTTAACTGTCTCTCATTTAATAAACATTCTGAGCACCTGCTATGTGGAGGAAATTTTTCTAGACTCTCGTGTCACAAATGTTGGGGATGTGTCATTCTACTTTTATTTTATTTGTTTTTATTTTTTTATTTTTTGTTTTTTTTTGTCTTTTTGCCATTTCTTGGGCTGCTCCTGCAGTACATGGAGGTTCCCAGGCTAGGGGTCGAATTGGAGCTGTAGCCACCGGTCTATGCCAGAGCCACAGCAATGCAGGATCCAAGCTGCATCTGCGACTTACACCACAGCTCATGGCAACGCCGGATCCTTCACCCACTGAGCAAGGCCAGGGATCGAACCTGCAACCTCATGGTTCCTAGTTAGATTTTGTTAACCACTGAGCAACGACGGGAACTCCCTGTCATTCTACTTTTAAAAAATATTTTATTTTGGCAGTGCCCATGGCCCAAAACAAAATACTGAGTATAGTTCCCTCTGCTATACAGCAAGTCCTTGTTGTTTATCTATATAGATATATAGTGATATCAGGGGCCAGTCAGGAAAATAGGACATTAGGCATTTCAAATACAGGCAACTGAATGCAGATTATTCCTTGCACGAGTGATGGAAAAGCTGAAAGAGTGAAAAAAAAAAACATATAGTGACATAGTGTATAGCGTGATGATGATATCTGATCTAAGAGAGTAGATCCTAAGAGCTATCTTCACAAGAGAAAATTTTTTTTCTTTTTCCATTTATATCTAAATGAGACGATGGATGTTTAAACCTATTGTGGTAATCATTTCACAATATATGTAAGTTATCTGTATACCTTAAACTTATTATTGCTGTATGTCAATCATACCTCAACAAAACTAGAAAAAATATAAATAGAAAAGAATTCCAGAAATTAGTAACTGCAGGAAGCTCCTACCACCCCTGAAACTGGAAGGATGAAGGGACAGTGGGGACGTGCTACCTGGGCTGGCTCTCAGAAGAGGGGTCCTTTCTCTGGTGCTGGATCCACTGAGGGGCCAAGCGGGTGCCACGTGGCTCTGCTGGAATCATGGGAAGGTGTCCTTAGCAGGTATTAGGGCCATGGAGTGGTGTCTGAGACCTGGTGCTGAAGAGGTGTTGACACAAAGAAAAATAAGGGAGTCTTTTTTCTTCTCCTCCCATCTGCCAGTCTCCCATGAGTATCTCATTGGTAGAAGCCACTAGAAGCAAGCTGCCAAGTCAGGGTCTCCACCACAGAAGTACTTATGAGAGCACAGAAAGAACAGGTGGGCCTAGGGACTCAGAACGAAGAGGCTGGTGGCAGGCCTGGAAGACCCCAGGAGGGAATTTGGACTTTGTTTTTGTGGCAGTGTGAAGAGAAGAAATAGGTTAAAATTTCTGGAAGTCTGCACATGACTAAACAAAAAAATTTAAATACTGATATCAAATAAATGTTGTTACAACTATAAATGTAATAAAATTCATTGAGTTATTTAAAAAATAACAATAAATAAATAAATGTTAAATTAAAATATTAAAATAAAAATATTTAAAATAATTAAATCAAGAGGAAGCGCATGTGAATGTGCCTAAATTTGGCACATTTTATTTTCATAGAACATTTTTTTTCTATTAAAAACTAATGCATGGGAGTTCCCTTTGTGGCTCAGTGGTCAATGAAACTGACTAGCATCCCTGAGGTCACGGTTCGATCCCTGGCCTTGCTCAGTGGATTAAGGATCCAGCGTTGCCGTGAGCTATGGTGTAGGTTGCAGATGGGGCCTGGATCCCATGTTGTTGTGGCTGTGGTGTAGGCCAGCAGCTATAGCTCCAATTCGACCCCTAGCCTGAGAACATCCAAATGCCCCTGGTGTGGCCCTAAAAAACAAAACAATGAAAAAACTAATACATGCTTATAGTAGAAAATGTGAGGAAAAAAAATTATAAAAGAAGAAAATAATTCTGCCATCTAGGGACTGTCACAAGTAAATTTAAGTATGATTCCTTGTACTCTTTAGTCTAGAAAGAATATATATTTCCATATTAATATATTTTTATATTAATAATATAGTGTCTATAATAATATAATATTAATATTATAGGGTGAAAACAGACTTTATAGGCTTTTCTTCAATCACCGTTATGTGTGAGCATTTCCTCAAAGGGAAGTTTTTTTAAATGGTTACATGATGTTGTACCTGATGACGTACACTCTAAATTATTTAACCATTCACAACATTGTTAAATGTGGGACAGAATGATAAAGTGGAAGTTTACTAGATCCTAAGGTATTTATTTATTTATTTATTTGTCTTTTTAGGGCCACACCCGGGCATATGGAGGTTCCCAAACTAGGGGTTGAATCGGAGCTGAAGCGGCTAGCCTGTGCCACAGCCACACAAGGTCTGAGCAGCATCTGTGACCTACACCACAGCTCACGGCAACGCCCTATCCTTAACCCACTGAGCGAGGCCAGGGATTGAACCTGTGTCCTCAATGCATGCTAGTTAGGTTCATTTCCGCTGAGCCACGATGGGAACCAAAATCTGATAAGCAAGACAAACTACTCTGTAGGGATAGCACAGTAATTGAAAACAGGCTCCTAGCTTTTGAATGTTTTATTCTTATGTGGGATGTAAAGAATCAAAAGTGGAGGTAACTTTATCCCCAAGGAGTTGGTCTTCAGTGAAGTCCTGTGAGAGCTGGTATGGTTGGCTTCCCTGTGGTAAGGATAACCTAGTAGATTCTTGATTCCTTTTTTTTTTTTTTTTTTTTTTTTTTTTTGTCTTTTAGAGCTGCATCTGTAGCATATGGAAGTTCCCAGGCTACAGGTCAAATCACAGCTGCACCCGGTGGCCTATGCCGCAGCCACGGCAACGTCTCATCTGTGACCTATGCTGCCCCACGTGGCAATGCCGGATCCTTAACCTACCCACTGAGCAAGGCCAGGGATGGAACCGGTATCCTCATGGATACTAGTTGGGTTCTTCACTTGTTGAGCCGTAATGGGAATTCTTGATTCTTGACTGGAAAATACTGGGCAGAGACACGCGGGCTGGCTGCTCTCAGGCAGGAAGGGGAGAGCAGGTGGGTGTTCCCATCCTGAGACTGTCAGGGTAAATGATGTTGAGTGCTTTTGAAGACCAGATCTGGGCCACGCCAGTGTGAAAGAGCTGGCCTGGAGCTGTTTTAGATTCTGTCCAAGAGAGGTTGCCTGGGGACATGGTCTCCAAAGAAAAATCTGTGCAGAGTAGACCATGTCATGAGCTGAACTGTATCTAAACAGACCATAAAAACAAAACAGGAGCTGAGGGGGCAGAGTTCAGCCAGAGAAGCCATCATTTGTATTAGTAGTTTCACAACCTGGGATGTTTTTGTACCCCTGGGGACATTTGGCAATGCCTAAGGATTTTTGTTGTTGTTGCCACAACTGGGGGCGAGTGGGGTGCTCCTGGCATTTTGGGTCGAGGCCAGGTCTACTGCTAAACATCCCGCCAGGCACAGATGTTTATTTGGCCCCAAATATCAATGGTGCTAAGGTTGGGAGATCCTGGTATATATAGTGGAGAAAGAAAGAGTCACTGTTAAACATCTGCCAAAAAATTTGTTGTGGGATGGTCACATAACCTCTCTTAATATACTTAAAATACTAAAAACCACTGCACACTTTCAATGGGTGAATTATGTTATATGTAAATTGTCTCTCAATAAAGCTGTTACAAAACAATGGGCATTGCAACATTATAGAACTACTTTTAAAATAGAAAAAACTTTGAGATATGTGGACAATGCATTAAATAAGCACGTCTCAAGGAAGTTAATCAGAAGTAAACTATTTCTTTGTCCCCCTGTGGCTTTACAGTATTTCTGGAAGAAGAAATTTTTTTCCTCTACTCCAGGAAGATTTTTTTTGATCATTCCCAGATAATAAAATTCCTGTGATCACTTAATGTCACCAAAATAGCCTCAATTTAGAAATTAGAATGTTTAGTCTACACAATCAAAACTCTGATATTTTACATTAATTGATTTCTAATGTTAAACCAAGTTTGTATTCCTTGGATACATGCCACATAGTCATGGGGTATAATCCTTTTAACATTTTGCTGGACCTGGTTTGTCAATATATTTTTTGAGGATTTTTGCATCTCTATTCATTATGAGATATTGATCATCAGTGTTCTTGTGATGTCTTTGTGTGGTTTTCTTTTCTTTTTTTCTTTTGTCTTTTTGCCATTTCTTGGGCCGCTCCCGTGGCATATGGAGGTTCCCAGGCTAGGGGTCTAATCGGAGCTGTAGCTGCCAGCCTACGCCAGAGCCACAGCAACGCAGGATCCGAGCCGTGTCTGTGACCTACACCACAGCTCACGGCAATGCCCGATCGTTAACCCACTGAGCAAGGGCAGGGACCGAACCCACAACCTCATGGTTCCTAGTCGGATTCGTTAACCACTGAGCCACGACGGGAACTCCTTTGCGTGGTTTTCATGTCAGGGTAATACTGGCCTCATAGTATGAGTTGGGAAGTGTTCCCTCCAATTATATTTTTAGTAGAGTTTGTGAAGAATTTGTATTAATTCTTTAAATGTTTGATAGAATATGACAATGAAACCATCAGGGCCTGAACTTTTCTTTGTGGGATTTTTTTTTTTTTTTTTAGGGCCACACCCATGGCACATGGAAGTTCCCAGGCTAGGGGTGGAATTGGAGCTGCAGCTGCCAGCCTACACCACAGCCACAGCAACACCAGATCTAAGCCGCATCTGTGACCTACACTCCAGCTCATGGCAACGGTGATCCTTAACCCACTGAGTGAGGCCAGGGATCGAACCTGAGTCCTCATGATACTAGTCAGGTAGGTTTGTTACCTGCTGAGCCACAGCAGGAACTCTGGTGGGATGGGATGTTTTTTGACTACTAATCCAATCATTTTACTTCATCTAGGTCTGTTGAGACTTTCTATTTCTTCTTGATTTGGTTTTGATAGTTTGTGTCTTTCTAGGAATTTATCCATTTCATGTAGGTAATCTAATTTCTTAGCATATAATTGTTCACAGTATTCACTTATAATCCTTTTTATTTCTATAATATATATATCAATGTTCCATCTTTCCTGGTTTAGTAAGGTGAGTCTTCTCTCTTATTTCTTAGCCTACCTAAACTTTTGTCAATTTTGTTGAACTTTGAAAAGAGCCAACTTTTAGTGTCATTGATTCTTTCTACTGTTTTTCTTTTTTTGGCTTCACCCATGGCATGTGGAATTTCCTAGGTCAGGGATCGAACCCATGCCACAGCAGCAACCTGAGCTGGATCCTTAACTCCTGCACCACAGAACTCCCATTACTGTTTTTCTATTTTATTTTATTTTTATTTATTTATTTATTTATTTTTGTCTTTTTGCTATTTCTTTGGGCCGCTCCCATGGCATATGGAGGTTCCCAGGCTAGGGGTCGAATCGGAGCTGTAGCCACTGGCCTACGCCAGAGCCACAGCAACACGGGATCCGAGCCGAGTCTGCAACCTACACCACAGCTCACGGCAACGCCGGATCATTAACCCACTGAGCAAGGGCAGGGACCAAACCCGCAACCTCATGGTTCCTAGTCGGATTCGTTGGATTCGTTAACCACTGCGCCACGACGGGAACTCCTCTATTTTATTTCTTTTCACTCTAGTCTTTATAATTTCCTTCCTTCTGCTACTTTTGAGTTTAGTTTGCCATTCCCCCCACCACCCAGAATAGCAGTTCCTTAGAACAGTAGTTCCTTATTGTGGAAAGTTAGGTTATTTATTGAGATCTTTATGTGTTTCTTTTTTTTAACAGTGTATATATTTTTAAAAATCCTACTGTACAGCACAGGGAACTGTGTCCAATTTCTTGGGATAGAACATGCTGGGAGGAGATATCAGAAAAAGAATGTATATACATTATACACATTAGATAGATAGCTGGCTGGGTCACTTTACCATACAGCAGAAAGTGGCACAACACTATAAATAAGCTATACTTTAATAACAAAAGAAGAAAAAAATTTTGTCTGTGGAGTGCAGTGGTTTAATGGTGTATCCAGGGATCCAACCTGGACTGCAGCAGTGAAAATGCTGAGTCCTAACTACTAGGCTACCAAGGAACTCCCTTTTCTGTTTTTCTGTTTTATTGGTTTTTTTAAAATGTAACCATTACAATTTAATAAAATAAAATAAAATAAAATTGTGATAAGCACCATAATTCAATAAATTTAAATAAATAATAAATTAAAATAAATAAATTTACATTTAATGTAAACATTTACTATTTAGTTCCCTCTCAACAGTGCTTTCAAGGCATTCTATACGTTTTAGTATGCTGTATTTTAGTTTTCATTCATCCCAAAGTATTTTCTAATTCAGTGTAGTTGGAAACTGTAGCTCAGATCTGATTCCTGGCCCAGGAATTCCATACACTCAATATGCTGAAGGGCTACCAAAAGCAAAAAAACAAAAACCAGAATCCAATGATTAATTCTACTGTAGCACCACCTAGTGGAACTTTATAAGAAATAAATTGGTTTCTCTATTCATATTTTCTATATGCTTGATATGCTCTATTTAAAGAAGCAACTTTATATTTGTAACTGAAAATCCTATTTTTCTAGTTTTTAATTTGTTTTTGTTTTGTTTTGTTTTACTTTATTTCTTTTTTTAAATTGTACTCAATTGTTATTTCCCCAATACAATTTTTTTTCTACTGAACAGCATGGTGACCCAGTTTCACATACATCTATACATTCTATTTTCATACATTATCATGCTCCATCATAAGTGACTAGACATAGTTCCCAGTGCTACACAGCAGGATCTCATTGCCAATCCATTCCAAAGGCAATAGTTTGCATCTATTAACCCCAAGCTCCCAATCCATCTCACTCCCGACCCCACCTGCTTGGCAACCACAAGTCTATTCTCCAAATCCATGATTCTCTTTTCTGTGGAAAGGTTCATTTGTGCCATATATAAGATTCCAGATATAAGTGATATCATATGGTATTTGTCTTTCTCTTTCTGACTTACTTCACTCAGTATGAGAGTCTCTAGTTCCATCCATGTTGCTGCAAGTGGCATTATTTTGTTTTTTTATGGTTGAGTAGTATTCCATTGTGTGTGTGTTAGTCCAACAATCTGTCAATGGACATTGAGGTTGTTTCCATGTCTTGGCTATTGTGAATAGTGCTGCAATGAGCATGTGGTTACATGTGTCTTTTTTTTTTTTTGTCTTTTTGCCTTTTGTAGGGCCGCTCCCGTGGCATATGGAGGTTCCCAGGCTAGGGGTCTAATTGGAGCTGTAGCTGCCCGCCTACGCCTACGCCACAGCAATGCAGGATCCGAGCCGTGTCTTCGACCTACACCACAGCTCACAGCAATGCCAGATCCTTAATCCACTGAGTGAGGCCAGGGATCGAACCTGCAACCTCATGGTTCCTAGTTGGAGTCATTAACCACTGCGCCACGACGGGGACTCCTGCATGTGTTTTTTTTTAAGGAAAGTTTTGTCCGGATATATGTCCAAGAATGGGATTGCTGGGTCATATGGTCGTTCTATGTAAAGTTTTCTAAAGTACCTCCATACCGTTCTCCATAGTAGTTGTACCAGCTTACATTCCCACCAACAGTGCAGGAGGGTTCCCTTTTCTCCATACCCGCTCCAGCATTTATTTGTGGACTTATGAATGATGGCCATTCTGACTGGTGTGAGGTGGTATCTCATGGTAGTTTTGATTTGCATTTCTCTAATAATCAGGGATGTTGAGCATTTTTTCATGTGCTTGTTGGCCATCTGTATATCTTCCTTGGAGAAATATCTATTCAGGTCTTTTGCCCATTTTTCAATTGGGTTGTTGGCTTTTTTGCTGTTGAGTTGTATAAGTTGTTTGCATATTTTAGAGATTAAGCCTTTGTCAGTTGCATCATTAAGCCCTTGTCAGTTGCATCCTATTTTTCTAGTTTTAAATTGAGATATAATCATTTTATGTATTTTACAAAAATAAGGAAAAGTATACGAGAATAAAGGTCATTCATAATTCCACTGTTCAAGAATGTGTATCATTTCACACTCTATGTTGTATATATATTTATATTTTAAAATGGAGTTTAGGGAGTTCCTGTCATGGCTCAGTGGAAACAAATCAGTATCCATGAGGATGCAGGTTCGATCCCTGGCCTCCCTCAGTGGGTTAAGGATCCGGCATTGCCGTGGCTGCAGATGAGGCTCAGTTCTGGTGTTGCTGTGGCTGTGGCATAGACCAGCAGCTACAGTTTCAATCTGACCCCCAGCCTGGGAACTTTCATATGCTGTGGGTGTGGCCCTTAAAAGACAAAAAAAAAAAAAAAATGGAGTTTATATTTTAGTTGTTTAGCTGTTTTCATTTAACACTTCTTTGGTTACATCAAGCTATTAGATATTTATCTATATAATCATTTGGTCACCAGTTCTAATGTGTGTTTTTTTCCCTCCACCAACATGCAATTCTTGGACACGAGTAGGGTGTCCTGCAATTCTAATCAGTTCTGGCATATCGACCAGAAGTAGCATCAGGTTGCACAGGTTAATAGTTCAGTCCCACAAGATCATCCTCCACTTCAGGTGCCAATGACAAGTCCAGGTTGTCACCTGTGCTTCTGACTGACTGGCTATAAACAAGAGGTTCCCTTGACCCTCCCCTAAGGGTTGATGAATTTGGTAGAGGATGGTGAGAGATGCTTATCAACAGCCAGAGGAAGAGATACAGAGGAAGAGGTCCCAGAGGAGCCAGCAGTGCGGAACATGGAAGCATTTTGGTTCAGCAGCTCGGACACTCTCTGAACCTCCTCCTGTATTATTATTATTATTTTAGCTTTTTAGGGCCGAATTCGTGGCATATGGAAGATCCCAGGCTAGGGGCTGAATCAAAGCTGAGCCACCAGCCTACACCACAGCCACAGCAATGCCGGATCCTGAGTCCTCATGGATACTAGTTGGGTTCATCAGCCCTAAGCCACGACAGGAACTCTATGAACCTCCTCTTTATGGGTTTTTATGGAGACTTCATTACACAGGCATCACTGATGAAATTGTTGGCATCGATGATTTTTTTGTTTTTTAGGGCCGCACCTGAGGTTTGTTTGTTTTTCAGGGCCGCAGCTGAGAATTCGTTTCAACTGAGCCACGACGGGAACTCTGACATCTATGATTGATTCAAGCTCCAGCCTCTCTCCCTGGAAATCAGGAGGTGGGAGTGAAAGTATGGTCTATTCAGGCTTGGATCTCCTGGCAACCAGCAGGCCCATTTCTGAGTCATTTCCCAAAGTCACCTCATTGTCATAAACTCAGTTGGGGTTGAAAGAGCCTTGGGAGGAGTAACAAGACATCCATCTCTAAGAGACTGAAAATTCACTGGACTCCTACTACAGAGTTAAGACTTGTCATAAAATTATTGATACGCAATAAGTCATGAATTTGGTAAAATCAAGTTACTTCATCATTGCTCTTGTTCCTTCATTTCCTCTATAAATTCCAAATAGAGTTGGAGAAATTCTGCTATTTCTGCTGATGATCGACTGCATTACTGGGGAATCCTCTAGGATTTTCAAAACAAGTCCCTTTTCTTAAATATTAGAGTGTACATGACAGACTTTATCTTCCATACTCACGTACCTAAAATTGTGCACTTTTGATGCTTTTCAGTATTTATCTGGGGCTTTCTCAACTTCTCCAGATACCATGGGATTACTGTCTTTTTTTTTGTCTTTTGTCTTTTTGTCTTTGTGTTGTTGTTGTTGCTATTTCTTGGGCCACTCCCGCGGCATATGGAGGTTCCCAGGCTAGGGGTTGAATCGGAGCTGTAGCCACCAGCCTACGCCAGAGCCACAGCAACGCGGGATCCGAGCCGCGTCTGCAACCTACACCACAGCTCACGGCAAGGCCGGATCGTTAACCCCCTGAGCAAGGGCAGGGACTGAACCCGCAACCTCATGGTTCCTAGTCGGATTCGTTAACCACTGCGCCACGACGGGAACTCCATGAGATTACTGTCTTAATGGATCCCTGGCCAGCTGGTTTAAGGGGAGAGATTTCACTTTTGCTTCATCTTTGGAAATAAGATACATCATTTCAATTTGTAAAAGATGATCTTTTTTCACTTGATGTAGTCACCATTTATTTCTTCCAACTGTCAGCTCTTCTCATCACATTTTGGACCACCTGTTAAGTTATATCCACCCACTGTGCTCCAGCCAGGCTTTCCGCCTCCCTTTCCCTCTCAGGGTCTCTGTGAGCCAGAGCACACAGTCAGAGCTTTGAAGGACATTCTAAGCACATTCAAGTCTAATCCTGTAATAGAAAAGGACCCAGAGTTACCACTGTGGCTCAGTGGGTTAGGAACCCAACTAGTATCCATGACGATGCGGGTTTGATCCCTGGCCTCACTCAGTGGGTTAAGGATCTGGCATTGCCTGTGAGCTGTGGATGTAGGTCACAGATGCGCTTGCCTCCAATTCCACCCCTAGCCCAGAAATTTCCACATGCCCAGGTTTGGCCATAAAAAGGCAAGAAAAAGAAAAAAAAGAAAAGGACCATTTGCTCCAAAGAAGAGACATAATTACCGCTAAACTCTATCCTGATAATCTTTATCACAAGTTATTAAATTTCAACATCTCTTAAATTACTTATGTGGCTGAGCATTTTTCACATTAGTCATCGAGGTGTCGTCTTTGGTCTATGCCTGGCTTAGAATGGCCATTGTCTTTGCCCATTTTTCTATTGGAAATGTATTTTTTTTTCTATTGATTTGTACATGATCTTTATCCATTCCAGATATTCATCTATTTTTCCCCTAATCTGTGCTTTATTTTTTAATAAAGTAGAGAAAAATCATAACTAGATGCACCAGAATTACCTCAAATTTAGCTTTTGCAATGGGGTTCAACCTTCTCCTGTCACACACCGGAGTCCTTTCAATGTGTCCATAGACCTGTCCATAATACCATTCTTTTCCTAATCTCCAAAGCTAAAGTCCCCTAAATTATCTTCAGCTCTTCTCTCTGCGAAGTCCCTTAGAGCCCAACCTTTCACCAGGTTTTGTCATTCCTTCCTTCAAAGCAAATTCCTCTGTCATCACCCCACTGCGCCTCCCCTGATCGTAGTGCTGCTAGTAGTGCTAACTGGTCTTCTTGCCTCTGGTAGAAAAAAAAAACCTTTTTTTACCTCAAGGGATACTTGTGTAACTTTGAGATTGACCTCTGGCAGGGGGAAATGAACTGTCCAAATTCCAAAGAAAATACAGGTCTTTAATGTTTTTAAACATGTAAAAGAAGCTTGATGATAGTGTTTTAAAAATGTAGACGTAGAGGCCCAAAAAGGAATCTCTAGGATCAAATAATTTTCAAGCAGGCTGAGCAGATTATGTAATCAAAACCATCTGTTTTATAGATGAGATATAAGAACCCAGAGATATTGAGTGATCTGTTCAAGGATACTTCTAATGATGATATATTTATATACTTATAAATTATGTATATTATAAAGTATAGACAAGCAAATGTGATCTAAAGAAAAAATAACTTTAAAATTATTTTATTAATGGTACCAAAATATTTTTTCCTTTTACTATTAATAATATTTCTGATGAATGCTAATGAATATACATAATCATCTTTTAACACTCTTGTGTTATCAATCTTGGCTACAGCAATCGAAAAGTTGAGTTATAAGTTCAGCTTGTTTGATACTTGTTTGTTGAAAAAAAAAAAGATACTTCACAAAGTAGATCCAGTATTTATTTTTCTTTTTTCCTATGCCCATAGCATGTGGAAGTTCCTGGGCCAGGAATCAAACCCATGTTACAGCAGTGATAACACCAGATCATTAACCACTAGATCATCCAGAAACTCCTAAATATTTATTTTTCAACTCATTTTGCTTCTTTCTTTGTTTTTTTTTTTTTTGTTTGTTTGTTTGTTTGTTTTTTGTCTTTTTGTCTTTTGTTGTTGTTGTTGCTATTTCTTGGGCTGCTCCCGCGGCTTATGGAGGTTCCCAGGCTAGGGGTTGAATCGGAGCTGTAGCCACCGGCCTACGCCAGAGCCACAGCAACACGGGATCCGAGCCGTGTCTGCAACCTACACCACAGCTCACGGCAACGCCGGATCGTTAACCCCCTGAGCAAGGGCAGGGATCGAACTCGCAACCTCATGGTTCCTAGTCGGATTCGTTAACCACTGCGCCACGACGGGAACTCCTTCTTTCTTTGTTTTTACGGCCGTACTTGAAGCATGTGGAAGTTCCCAGGCTAGGGGTTGAATCAGAGCTGCAGCTGCCGGCCTACACCACAGCCACAGCAATGCTAGATCTGAGACACATCTACTACCTACACTGCAGCTTGTGTCCTCACAGACACTATGTCGGGTTCTTAAACCACTGAGTCACAATGGGAACTCCTATTTTTCAATTCTATTCACTATTCAAATGTATTTTTTGAAAATCAGTAAGTTCCACCTTTCTTAATGTCAACTAACTGTTGACAGGTAATTAGGAGGTGTTTTATTTTCAAATTTTAAGAAAGTGTTTGGATCTCACTGAAGTGCTTCATTTTTAAGTGGAAAACTTTAAAATACGTTCGAAAAACCTATTTCCAAGTTTCCTAAGTATGTGGAGATACAAGAATTTTTATGGGTGAAAAGTTCCCGTCGTGGCTTACCGGTCAACAAACCGGACTAGGAACCATGAGGTTGCAGGTTCCATCCCTGGCCTCACTCAGTGGATTAAGGATCCAGCATTGCCTTGAGCTGTGGTGTAGGTCGCAGACGCAGCTGGGATCCAGTGTTGCTGTGGCTGTGGTGTAGGCCAGCAGCTACAGCTCCTACTTGACCCCTAGCCTGGGAACCTCCATATGCCTTGGGTACGGCCCCAAAAAGCAAAAGAAAAAAAAAAAAGAATTTTTATGGGTGATATATTTATATCTATCTTGAAAATAAAATTAAATAATTATTTTCAAACATTTGTTTTCAAAATACTTTTGTGTGTGTTTTAAATTGCTTTTGTATTTACTATTAAAGTGTCATTTAAGGAGTTCTCTGGTGGCTCTGCAGGTTAAGGATCTAGCACTGTCACTGCTGTGGCTCAGGTTGCTGCTGTGGCATGGGTTCGATCCCTGGCCCAGGAACTTCCACATGCCATGGGTGCTGCCAAAAAAAAAAAAAAAAATCTTGCCTCTGTTGGGAAAGGGGTAAGCAAAATGGGCAACAAATCTTAAAGATGCATAAAACATTAGAAAATCACCCAAATGACATGTCATCCAGCTTGCTCTTCACCAAACTACCTTTTACAAATTATTTTCAGCTGAATAGTGATGTCATACCACATGCTGAGTACTATGCTCAGCAATTTGGAGGTAAGATAAAATCCCTGATCTGTATCTTCAGGGAGCTTAATGACTAGTGGTGGACACAGGCTACATAAAGGATGCCCAAGTTGCTATGGGAACACAAAGGTATCTGATCCTGTCTGAGAGGCTCCAGAAAGGTATTGAAGGTAGTCATGCATATGAGCCCTAAAGGATGGGTATGAATGAGGCAAAGAAAGGGCTAAGGGGAATGGAAGTCTAAGAGAATTTCTGAGCAGAAGGAACAGTCTGTGCAAAAACAGAGTCCAGTGACTGGAAAGCGAAAGAGATTATCTTTTTTTTTTTTTTTTTTTGTCTTTTTAGGACTGCACCCACAGCATATGGAGGTTCCCAGGCTAGGGGTTGAATTAGAGCTCTAGTTGCTGGCTTACATCACAGCCACAGCAACGTGGGATCTGAGCCATGTCTGTGACCTACACCACAGCTCATGGCAGCCCCAGATACTTAACCCACTGAGCAAGGCCAGGGATTGAACCTACGTCTTCATGGATACGAATCAGATTGATTTCAACTGAGCCACTACTGGACCTCCTGGTAAGTGAGAGAGTTCTAAGGGATACATTGTGGCCAGAAGGTAGAGTGTTTGTGTATGTGGGTCTGTGGGAGTTCCAGGCAGTGTAGGAAAAATTGTTACTTTTGTTTATTTTTAGTCTCATTTATATTTACAATTTTCTTCTGCTGATGTCATCACATTAGACCTACTATTAGTATAATAATACAAATATATATTTTAAAAGGCCAGGAAGAAAACCCTTTCAGCCACCCCCCCCCCACCCCCGCCCCATATTCCTTCCCTGAATACAGGGACAAGAGCCTAAGTGCTGCTTAAGGATGGAGAAGGACAAGAAGACCCTAAGAAATGAGAAAGAGGAGAGAGGGTTTGGATGAAAATTGACAAATATGGTAAAATCAGTATTTTGCTTCATATTCATAAGTAAAATGTTGACTCTGGAATGGAATATTGCTAAAGGGGACTTTTGGGTAATTTGCAAATTCCTAATTCGATAATGTGGTAAGGTACCATCACCAGGCTGTTGGATGGAACATCCCGAGCATCATCTCAGAGAGAATTTCTGTTGGCTGAGTTCCTGCATGGTCCCAGGTGTTGGAAAAATGCTTCTCAACAACTCTGTAGGCGTGATGACTCTTTTTTTTTCTTTTGCTTTTTTAGGGCCGCACCTGTGGCCTATGAAAGTTCCCAGCTAGGGGTTGAATCGGAGCTGTAGCTGCCAGCCTATGCCACAGGCACAGCAACGCAGGATCCGAGCTGCATCTGCAACCTACGGCAACACCAGATCCTTAACCCACTGAGCAAGCCAGGGATCGAACCTGTGTCCTCATGGATGCTAGTCAGATTCATTAACTGCTTAGCAACGAGGGGAACTCCCCCCCCCCTTTTTAATGGTCACAGCCATGATATACAGAAGTTCCTGGGCCAGGAATTGAATCCAAGCTGTAGCTGCTACCCGAGCCACTGCAGTTGGATTCTTAAAGCACTGCACCACGGTGGGAACTCCTGATTCTATTTTTAAAATGAGGAAACTAAGCATGTTTTATTTATCTATATTTTAAATTTTGGCTGCTGCATGCAGCATTTGGATGTGGGATCTCACTTCTCAGACCGGGGACTGAACCCCAGCCTTGGCTGTTAAAGCACTGAGTCCTAACCACTAGGCCACCAGAGAACTCCCTCCCAAATTTATTTATTTTTTAATTTTAGCACTTTTTTTTTTTTTTTTTCCTTTTTTGTCCACCCTGAGGCACATGGAGTTCCTGGGCCAGAGATCAGATCTGAGCCAAGGTTGCTACTTAAGCTGCAGCTGTGGTAAGGCCAGATCCTTAACCCATGGTTCTGGGCTGGGGATCGAACCTGTGTTCCAGTGCTCCCACAATGCCGCCAATCCCATTGCACCAAAGCGGGAAATTCTTAACATGTTTTAACTTAAGTTCACACAGCTATTAGGTGACTTGGCAAGAATTTGAAGCCAGCTACATATGACTGAAAAATCCATATGTTCTTACCTTTTTTCTTTGTCTATCACAGAATTCTGGACTCATGAACAGTATTGGTCCAAGATTATTTTATTCTTTTCTATTTTATGATTATTTAATTCTCCAAAATAATTATTATTTTTTTACAAATTAAGATTATGAAACATTCTTAAAAGAGTTTCCTAAGGTATTGTTTGGTTTTCTAGGGCTGCTGTTACCAAGTACCACAATCTGGGTGGCTCAAAACAACAGAATTTTTTTGTCTCACAGTTTCAGAGGCTAAAAGTCCAAAACCAAGGTGTCAGAGGGGCTCAGTTCCCTCTGAAACCCAGGAGAATCCCTCTTTGCCTCTTCCCAGCTCCTGGTGGTTTGCTAGCAATCCTAGCCAGGCCATGGGCTGTAGCCCCAGCACTGCAGTCTCTGTCCCCTTCCCACATGGCCATCTCCCAGGTCTCCCCTTCTAAAGACACCAACTGTATTGAATTAAGGGCCTCCCTACTCCCACCTCATCCTAACTAATTATATCCCTAATGGCCCTATTTCCAAATAAGGTCACATCCTTAGATACTGGGAATTGAGACTTATCTTTGGGGGGGAACATAATTCAACCTATAATAAGTATGCTCTGAGCACTTTAAACAGCAGCCACTATTTTTTATAACTGAACTAACACCTGGTCATCAACAGCTCATAAAGTGAGAGCAAAAATGTTGGTACATATCTGATGTTTTTCTTTTTTTTTTTCTTTTTGCTATTTCTTGGGCCGCTCCCGCGGCATATGAAGGTTCCCAGGCTAGGGGTCGAATCGGAGCTGCAGCCACCAGCCTACGCCAGAGCCACAGCAACGCAGGATCCGAGCCGCGTCTGCAACCTACACCACAGCTCTCGGCAACGCCGGATTGTTAACCCACTAACGGTTCCTAGTCGGATTCGTTAACCACTGCGCCACGACGGGAACTCCATCTGATGTTTTTCATCATTAGCCACATACTTTTGGATTTAGTAATGTTCATAAACCTAGGTGTGCAAGCAGTTTATAAAATGCCCCAAATATTTAAAGGTTAGTTAATAAATACTGTTGATATTATATTTTTATGTATGTGTATATAACATATATATGTAATTATGATTTTTTCTCTGGCTGCACCTGTGGCATATGAAAGTTCCCAGGCCAAGGTTCAAATCCCAGCCACTGCTGCAACCTACATCACAGGTGCAGCAATCAGATCCTTAACCCACAGCACCACAGCAGGAACTCCTTGATACAACATATTTGTAAAGCACTTAACAGTTTCATCAAATGTTCTTGGATGTGATTTCGACACTCAGTCCTCAAAACAACCCTAATATGTTTTCCTCTGTTTTAAAAATTGAGAAATTAGAATTGAGAATACTTGTTCAAGACATGCTTTCGAGAGACGCAGACTTGGGACATGAATCCAGATGTTCTGAGTGAGATTCTGGAGCTCTTGCTGCACGTTGTGGTATATTTTACTGTTTAATAATTATGACGATAATGATAACTGCTAATGTTTACTGAATCTACTCTCTGCCAGGGACAGTGCCAAGCACTTCACACAATTACCTCTCATTTAGTTTCCCTGAGGACCCTAAGAGGCAAGTACAACACCAGGACACAGGGCCCAGGGAGCAATTAGCCCACAGCCACATGGCCAGCAAATGTAAAAGCCAAGATGCCTGCTCAGGTGGGCCTTTCCAGACCCTGCCCTCTGAACTACCTGTATACGCCTCACTGACCTTGTGAAGCCTTCCTCAACAGTCTCTGTTTGAGTCCTCGTCACCGTAGTTCCTGTTACACCATTACTAATGGGAGAGGGTGTTTTGGCACATTACAAACCAATATATGATTACCCACATTACTTTAAGCCAGTGACTTAAAATTCCCATTGCCAGCTGTCTCGGGTGTCACATGGAGATACACCGCAGGGAGGGGTAAATTACACAAGGCACTGAAACAACCTGGTGCACATCAGCCGTGTAATGGGCACTCGATCAATTGTACTTATGAATGAGATGGATAATGACAGTTCATTGTTTAAAAGTACACTGGGGGTTGGAGGAGGGGACATTTAATTTTTTAATTTATTTTTTAATTATTAAAAAAATGTTTTTTCTTTTCTTTTTATAGCCATTCCTGCGGCATATGGAAGTTTCCAGGCTAGGAGTCAATCGGAGCTGAAGCTGCCAGCCACAGCCACAGCAATGCCAGGTCTGGGCCGCATCTGCAACCTACACCGCAGCTCGCAGCTCGCAGCTCGAAGCAATGCTGGATCCTTAACCCACTGAGTGAGGCCAGGGATCGAATCCTCATAGGTATGAGTTGGGTTCTTAATCCACTGATCCACAGTGGAAACTCTGGAACAATTAATCTTGACAAGTGAGATTGGAGATGTTACTAGAAAAGTAACAGAAGGGCCTTGAATAGAAAAATGTTAACAGGTGGAGGGTATACTATGGTCTGAACATTTGCGTCCCTGCAGATTCTATGTTGAAATCCTAACCTCCAATGTGGTGGTGTTAGGAAGTATGGGGCCTCGAGGTGATTAGGTCATGAGGGCTGAGTGCTTGTGAATGGCTTAGTGTTCTCATATGAGACCTCACGTAGAGGTTGCCATGTGGAGACGGGCGAAGCTGCCAGCTCTGCGCCAAGGAGGGCCCTCACTGTAACTATGCAGGCATTTTGATCTTGGACTTCCAGCCTCCAGAACTGTTGAGAAATAAATTGCTCTTGTGTCCACACTACTAGTCTGTGGTATTTTGTTACGGCAACACAAAGACAGGGCATTCTACACAGAGACTCCTGTGTAGGTAAATGCCTGGGAGAACAGTGCCCCATGTGGAATTAGGAACTGTGACCGCCCCAGCTACCAGGGCTGCAGGTAGGTCAGGAAGCCACCTGTCTGCAGCTCTCACTCTGTAATTCTCTACTCACCTGGGCAGGCCACTGACATTCCCATGTATCACCTTGCCTTTCTGCCAATGGAAAGTCACTCCTGCTTTGGTGGGACTAGCTAGCTGGTCACTGCCCTGGCTCCTCTGGCCTCTGGATCGTGAGCCTGCAGTACTGATCCTTTTCTAAGGACTGTCTGAGACAGCAGGCACCCTATCTACCGGGGAGAGACACTCCCTCCCAATCTGAATTGGCAGAGGCCAATTGCTTACTGCCACACTCAGTGGGGTGAGGGGGCGGAGCTGAAGTCTGGGGTGACCCCCTGGGACAGTATCTGGTCTTGTCCCCTGCACTTTGTGGGGAAGGGAGAACGTAAGAGTAAAGGGGTGTCTCTGCCAAAGTGTCCAAAGATTCCTAAGGGGGAATCAGCCTCCTTCCTAAGTCAGCCCTTCCAGGAGTCTTGCCCCTTCCCCATCACGTCCTGATACCACCTCCCGGAGTACCTGCTAAGCTCCCACTACCTAGACTTTCTTCACTGTCCCCAGCTGCAATCCAGTCTTCAAGGCCCACTTCCCACACTCTACTGATCTCATTTAACTCTTGTGGCATTTTTTAAGAGAGGTGTGACTGCTACTATTTTAAAATTCTGCTCTTTACCTCAAGATAACCGGACACACACACACACTGTAAGAAATCATCTATGAGTTCCCGTTATGGCTCAGTGGTTAGCAAACCTGACTAGCATCCATGAGGACTCAAGTTCAATCCCTGGCCTTGCTCAGTAGATTAAGGATCCAATGTTGCCGTGAGTTGTGGTGTAGGACATAGTTGAGGTTCAGAACCTGTGTTGCTGTGGCTGTGGCCTAGGCCAGTGGCTACAGCTCCGACTAGACCCCTAGCCTGGGAACCTCCATATGCTGTGGCTGCAGCCCTAGAAAAAAGACAAAAGAGACCAGAAAAAAAAAAAAATCATCTAGAAGATACATTACACTGTTTACCCAGTTTCCCCTGATGGGAATGTCTTTCAGAACTATAGAGCCAGGTCACAACCAGGCTAAGGATGTCCATACAGTCACAGGAGAGCTTTCCATCACCAGGAGGGTCCTTCTGGTCACCTTTTTATAACCATACCCGCTTCTCTTCTGCCCCCATCTCTTCCTTAACCCTGAGGGAACCACTAATCTGTTCTTTCTTTAATTTTGTCATTTCAGGAATGTTGTATAAATAGGATCGCACTGTATGTAAGCTTTCGGGACTGGCTTCTTCCACTCAGCATAAGATTTGAGTTGTTTGGTGTGTGTCCATGGTCCTTCCCTTTTATTACTGACTAGTATTCCAGGGGTGGCTACAGCACAGAATGTTTAACCAGTCACCCACTGACTATTATGAATAAAGCTGCTACAAAAATATGTGTACAGGTTTTATGTGAACATAAAAGTGCATTAGTTCCTGATTGTGGCTGTAAACAAACTAGCACAAATTTAATTAAAAAAAAAATAAAAAAGGGAGTTCCTGTCGTGGCGCAGTGGTTAACGAATCCGACTAGGAACCATGAGGTTGCGGGTTCAGTCCCTGCCCTTGCTCAGTGGGTTAACGATTCGGCGTTGCCGTGAGCTGTGGTGTAGGTTGCAGACGCAGCTCAGATCCAGCATTGCTGTGGCTCTGGCGTAGGCCGGTGGCTGCAGCTCCGATTCAACCCCTAGCCTGGGAACCTCCATATGCCGCGGGAGCGGCCCAAGAAATAGCAAAAAAAGACAAAAAGAAAAAAAAAAAACAAAAAACAAAACCCTTCAAATGTATTATCTTGTGGGATCAGAAGTCTGAGTTCCTTTTGGAAGTTCTAGGGGAGAACCTAATCCTTGCCTTTTTTTCCAGAGTTGGCTGGTGTTCCTTGGCTCATGGCTGCATTCCAAGTGTTGCTTTTCCAATATCACAATAGTCTCCTATCAGAACTCCGAGGACTCCTTGTCTGCTTTTTGTCGCAAATAACCAGAAGTTCTTCAGAAACTCTATTACCAAGGAAAATAACAGAACATGAGTGCCTTGGGTAGGTTTTTGACTCAGATCTTTGAGGAAATTTAGGTGTGGTAGTTCTTAAACTGTAGTGTCTCAGAACCACCTGGTGGGCTCGATAAAACACAGCTTTTTGGGACCAGACCCCAGAATTTCTGGTTTTGTAACAATGGGGTGGGGCCCTAGAGAATCTGCATTTCTAACAAATTCCTGGAAGCACTGATGCTCTTCTCCCAGGACTACCCCTTTTTGTGCTGTAGGGAGATCTCAGGGCTACTTGACGCTTTCTGTTGACTTTGTCATTGTAAATGTCCCTGTAGTAAACATTAGAATGAATGAAATAGCTGTGCTCCACAGGGAAATGCTGGAAAAAACAAACAAACAAACAAACAAACAAACAGGGGTATGGCAAAAGCATGCAGAAATCAATCTCATCTCCCAATGGCCAAAACCTGGAACAATGTGAGCAACTAAATACATCATGACAGTATTACAGAGTTCCTGTTGTGGCTCAGTGATTAACAAACTTGAACTAGTATCCATGAGGACAGGGGTTCCATCCTTGGCCTCGTGAAGTGGGTTAAGTATACAGCATTGCTGTGATCTATGGTGTAGGTTGCAGACATGGCTCAGATCCTGCATTGCTGTGGCTGTGGTGTAGGCCAGTAGCTACAACTCCAATTGGGCCCCTAGCCTGGGAACCTCCATATGCAGGAGGTGTGGTCCTAAAAAGACAAAAGACAAAAGACAAAAAAAAAAAAAAAAAAAAAAAAATGACAGTACTGGATTATGACCCAAAAAATAAAATCTGAGTCCATCATGACAAATAAATATGGAACAAAGGGCAAACTTTCCTTGAACATGAATTGCAAATACTCTAGAAGGTGAGCTTTAATTTCCTTCCCCTTGCTTGTCAACTGGAGTTAATGATTTACCTCCCAAAACTAGAGTATGGAAAGTGGAAAATGGTAATTTTGCCATGGAGATACCTGGCAGCCACCACTTTAACCAAATCAAGATTAACATGACCAGTGAGAAGTTATATTGATGTCCCTGTGGCCCCTGATATAATGTGAAGAGAAAGGTGCTGTTCCTCCAAATCCAAAAGCCCCACTTAGTCATAAGAAAACATCAGACAAACTCAATTTGAGGTTCAGTGGGAAATACATCTGCCTGGTAGTCTTCAAAAAGGGGTCAAGGTCATGAAAAACAAACAAAAAAAGGAACAAGAAACTGTAACAAACTGGGGGAGACAATGGAGAAAGAAAAATTATAAATTTGGATAGTCTATAATTAAGAGTACTGTGTCAATGTCAATTTCCTACATTTGATAACTGCATCAGGGTTATGTAAGATGTGAATTATTAGGGGAAGTTGGGTGGAGGATACATAGGAACTCTCTGTACTATCTTTGTAACACTCCTGTTAATCTACAATTATTTCAAAACAGCCCCCCCCCCCCCCCCCCCCAGTTTCTGATTTGGTAAATATGACGGGTCCCAAGAATTGGCATTTGTATTAACTTCCTGGAGAGTCTGTCAGCCCAGAGAAGCACTCTAGAAAATACTGGTCTAGGGAAACCTTAGGGCTACTTGATGTTTTCTGCTTTTCTTATTGTAAATTTCCCTGAAGTAAACCCAAGAAAGAAAAACGTTGTTGACTTTTCTGTTTCAGAAACAAAGCAAGTTTCATTTTGGAGGTTTGAGAAGGGATATATTCAGTATCCTTCTGATCTGTTAGTCTTACCTTAAGCATATTTAAGGATACCTTTTTTCTAAAAATGCATATATCAATCCTCAAGTTGCATTTTTTATGTTTGGTTCACTTACTATATTACTTAAACGTAACAAAAAGCCTTACAAGTTTTGTCTTAAATATTGGCCAAAAAAGCCAAGATAAGTTTAAATGCTGCTAGGTAAGGAAGTGAATCTGGGTAATTACTATGTGCATGCAATTTAACTATTACTTTTTATTTCTTACTATCCATTGTCACCTTCTTCCTTTCTGATTTTTTACTGAGCACGTGGCAAACCACAATCTATCTACCAAGTCTCCTTCCACTGGATATTTTCATAAGACTGTTTCCTAGTTACTAGGAGGTGGGCACAAGTGGGAAATACAGTTTCTCCAAAATGTCCTTAAACAGGAGACATGTGCCTTTATTCACCTTGCTTTCGGTTGGTAGGGATGTGATTGTGTTGGTCGGAAGTTGACAGTCATCTTGGACCACAAATAGAAGTGTTATCAGGATGGTGGTGAAACAGAAGCCCAACACTTGGTGCTGTGACAGGAGTCCAAGCCCTGGACTGATGACCTCCAGACCTCTTTTGTATGAGAAAAAAGCAGACCTCTATGTTAAGTTGCCATTAACTTGGACTTGCTGTCACCTGCAGTTGAACTTTATTTGAATGGACACAAGGAGTGATGCAGGGCTTGTATCATTCATTACGGAGTGGAATTTCACTGAATACAGAAACCAAGGTGGCTGAGGGGTGAAAGAGGGCTGAAATCCAGCCTGCCCTCTCCTTTCCAAGCCTTGAACAGAACTGTGTTCACCAGGAGGCCAAGATGCCTGGAGCCCTGTAACAAGAGTGAAATATTGCCTAGAATCTAGACTCTGTAGCAGCAGGTTCTAAAATGTCACCTGCACACTTCTGGAGGCAGTGGAGATGATGTGAAATAGTTCCCAGATGTACCTTTAAAAATATTTAATATTAAATGGGTTTACATCTCAAGGTAGTTAGTGCTCCATTCTGCAAGTTCAGATCTCAATGGTAGGAAGGATAACATGGAAGGAGTTTGCTGGGAGGCAGGTATGAAAGAACTAAAACTCACCAGACTATCATGTCATTAGGTACATGGCTATAGTACAAGCTCTGGAGCCAACCTGCCTGTGTTCAAAACCTGACTGTCAGGAATTGGTTGTGTTGTTTTGGGCACTTTTCTTAACTTCACTGTCAGTTTTGGTAACAGCACTTAACACAGTATCATGCTCTGAGGATTTTAATGATTTTTACAGTACCTGACATATGATGACTAAATGTAGGCTTCTACTACCATTCTGGAAATCATTCAGCAAAGGAACCAGAAATTGGCTTTGTATGGCCACTTCTGTTGAAAGCTTACACTTTGCCAGGAATTGTACATATATGATCTTACTTTAGTCATGAGAAAACTAAGGCTTAAAAAGGTTCAGTGACTTCCCAAAGTTACACAACTACTGCAGCAAATTAGATTGGATTGGATTCCAGAGCCATGCTTTTTAACTAAGATAATTGAGTACCAAAGACAAGACCTGTAAGATTTCATAAGAGTCTTCCTCTATGCCCCCAATCTTCCTACTCATACATGTATTATAGCAGCCAACTCTCAAACTAAAAAGATCTGGGAGTTCCCGTGTGGCATAAAGGGATTAGCATCATCTTGGGAGGGCTGGGACGTAGGTTTGAATCCTGGCCCAGCCCAGTGGGCTAAGGGTCTGGCACTGCCACAGCTGTGGTCAAAACTGTGGCTGAGACCTGATCCCTGGCCTAGGAACTCCATATGTCACAAGGGGGCCAAAGAGGAAAAAAAAGGTCTGTTCCGAGTGGAGGATGGGCAGACGAAAGAGATCAAGTGCAACAGCTGAAGGGGGGTGGGGGAGTTCTGGGAAATTGCAAAAGCTGTCAGCCTTAGCTAAGACTCAGGCAGAGGCCCTGGGATGTGTGGCAAAATGGGAGAGCCTGGGAAAATGAGCAGGCCTGAAAAAGAAATGCCTCTTGAAACAGTGGACACGATTCACTTTTATTATTCAGTGCTGCTAAAATACTGTTGCATTGTTAAATACAAAATCCTATAACTTAGCAATTTTACACTTTCTGATGTCACTTCAACAAAAAGTTCAAAATGTTCCAAATCGGTTCCTTCAGTTTTGCCAGTTGCAGAAAAATAACTTTCCCGTTTCTACTTAAATTTTAAACGTCTCTCCTTTCTAGGACTGAAAAACGGCCTGCAACTTTGCTTACCTTTCCAAAGGTAACTTTATTCTTTCATTAAAGTCAGCATCAGGGGAGGACCAAGTCTGACTTCGAGGTTACCGATGAATTGTCAGTTATCCCCTCTCCTGCTCCTGGAGTATGGAGAGAACGAACACTTGCCGGCGAACCTCCAAGGTGCTTTTAAGTGTCGATGCCCAGGGCTCTAACCCTAGCCACTTTCGCTGCCCAGGTAGGCTAGCGGTCCGCCCGGCAGCTGTCCCTAGGGCGGCTGACTCATGCCGCCGCCCACGCGGCTTTGGGAGGCCTCGGGAGGCTGCGGTGCAGGCCCGGCCACTTATGTTCGCTCACCTGGGCGGCTGCGCCTGAGGCTGCAGCGTTTTGAGCGGCCAACGTTGACTCCGCCGCCGGCTCGACAGCCCAGGCCCACGTCCTACTTCAAAAGGACGGACTCCGGAGCGTGCCCGGGTGCCCGAGGCCGCCGGTCGACGGGGCGCCTGCAGCCTGCGAGCCGTGCAGAAGAAAGGTCCGGCAGAACCGCTGGAGGTGGGCGCTCTCCGCTGCCCCGACGCGCTCCCTCCGCGGCGCTTGCACACCAGCGCGCGGGGCCGGCGCCAATGACGTGGCGATGGGGAGGCGGAGCCAAGGTTGGTGGCGGGAGGGTGGGGGAGGAAGAGCGAGGTGAGCGCGGACGTCAGAGTGGAGAGCGGAAGGTCAGGGAGGCTCGGAGCGGAAGTGAGACTAGGGAGCCTGTCCGCCATTGTGGACCCGAGAAGCGGAGAGCGAGGGGGGAAGAGGAGCGTGCAGGCGGAAGAGACGGGCCCCTTCCACCGACTCCCGAGCGCGAGGCCCTCTTTCTGGCTTCTCAGCGAGCGCCAGCGGCGGCGGCGGCTGGAAGGGTCACTCGGCCGAGGGCGGCAGCCAACTGCTGTGAGTGCACGGGGAGAGGCCCAGGCGGCGGCGGCGGCGGCGGTAGCAGCAGCAGCTCTCGGGTTGCGGTGAAGAATGTCAGCCACTAGCGTGGATCAGGTGAGGGAGCAGAGGCCGCAGGCTCGGCGAAGGCCCGAGCCCCGGAGCTCCACCCTCGCGTGGGGCTTCGGCTCCTCCCCGTCGCCGCCGCTGCCGGCCCCTAACGGTGCCCGGGCGCAAGTTGCTGCGGTCCCGCCGCCCGGGCCGGGGCGTGCGCCCTGGCCCCGGAGCCTGCGGCCCAGGCGGGCGGCCGCGGGGCCGCGCTGGGTGGGGGCAGAACCGCTTTCCGGGGCCTTAGGACGCGTCCTGAGGGCGGCAGACGCGGGGCTGAGACCAGGCGAGCTCTGGGAGACGGATTCCGAGAGGCGGGTAGGAGGTTTAACGACCGGGATGGTTGGGAAATGGGTGGCTATGGAGGATGTGGTGGGTTTTACTCCTACGCGGATTGTTTAAAATAACTGACTCTGATAACGTCTTTGATTAACACATTTTCCCTCTCTTCCTTTTTTCCCCCCCTTCTCATTACCACACCTTTCATCTTGCTACACAGAGACCTAAAGGGCAAGGAAATAAAGGTGAGTTCAGATATATTTTATCTTATTTCTCATCGTTGGTTTAATGGTACTTTTAAACTACGTGAAGGGCTTTTTGTTTGTTTTTGCTCCTTCCCCTCTTCCTCCCCAACGTAGGCTAAGGCAGCCAAATGCTCTCCGAAAGTTTGGTAGCTCCTTTCTTGGAAGCCACTTTTATAGAAACCAGAGTGATACCAGAAACAGTTTTATTAGTTGTATTTCACTTAAGAAAGTATTGTTATGCATGTAGTGGTATTTCTTCATTTTTACAGTTTGTATTATGTAACTTCTGCCAAAATTCTGCAAATGTTTGTAGATCAGTGGACATTTTCTTCAACACATCTGGGTTACACTGTAACATGCAGCCCGCATACTAGACTATGTGGCATTAGTGAAAAATTGTACTGTTAATCGCTGGTTCTATTGAAGTCAGTCACATTGAGGCAGTAACCAGTTAGAGATTAAAATTGAAGAGGCATGTTATCTTGCCCTGTAGACCTGCAAGGTTTGACCAGTCAATACGGTATTTTAGAAAGGACTGGGAAGGAAATAATTTGTGAGGTCCCTGCCAGGATTCTATGATTTACTCTTTATTTAGAAGACAAGTACTATTGAAAGTCAAGCATTTAAAAAAAAAATGAGTATTTTGTACTTATTAGTATGGAACAATACAGTCAGCTGACTGGAACTGACATTAATCATGTGACATTAGTAAGTATAGAACAGTAACTGTTTTCTTGGAACAGTGCCAATTAACGAACATTACAGTGAATTATATATTGATTACATTTTGTATTAGGGCTAGAAATTAGACTAAATAGGATTATGCTTCCTGTTTTTTATTTCTGTAGCACAATATTATCTACAAAATGGGACTTACAGTAGTTTTTTAGATAAAGTTCAATGTCTTTATTGGTGTTCTTTATATTCTTAGGGGTTTTATTAGCTTTTGCAAGTTTGAAAGGAATGAGTTCTGTATACACAGCTCAGTTAATTTTCTTTGAGTTGTACAATCTTGAGAATTTTTACATGCTAGATAGATGGCACTGTATTAGGTAACAAATTCATTGCTTTGGTTAAAGATGTATATGGACATAGAAACTTTAACTTTTAGGGTTTAATTTTAATTTTAGAATTATTTCCTGTGTTAGCATAAATTTAAATTTGATGTTGTTGATTTATTTTAAGAGAGTTTTTAAAAGTTTATTTGTAAATTTAAAAAGAATGATCCATTAGTTTCTTTTTTGCTAGTCTGCCCATTAGGAAGTGTATAGATAGACTTGGACATACGTAAAATCTGTGGTCATTATTGCCTAGCATAAATTATTTTATCCTAGATCTGTGGGGAGGTGGCACTTTGCAAGGCTATTTGAAATGCTAAGTGTTTTGTGTTACCTGCTTTAAGGTAAGTATGCAAGTTCTATGAAGTACTTGTTTGACAAAATAAAAACATCTGTTGTAAGGCATTACTATATTATTATAAGATTGATATATGATAGTCATTTCAGTAGGTATGTCCTCATGACATTTTTGATAAAGATGTAAATTTTCTATGCATAATAATGTCGCATGTTGACTATGAATATTTTTTGGCTATTAAAGTTTTTTAATCCATCAGTACCACCTCTCTTAGATGTATTCAGACAAAGTATTTATTTGGATAATCGTTTATTCCAAGAAATTCTCTTTACTCCCATACTATTCAGTTCATAATTTCATCCTTGAATAGAAGGATGGACTAGGATCCCTGCGAGACCTGTGTTCTATAACTACTGACTTCCCAAGTGAGCTTGAACACTTTGTACCTTTAGGTCAGAATTTCCCCTCTCTTTATAAAGTAAAAGTAATCATTCTGGCCATAAATCCTGTTTTCTGTTCTGTGAATTTTGTAATTAACAGTAGTCCACTGCTCTACTAGCCATTATATTTGCTGCCTCTCTTCATCTGTTGTTAAGATGCGGGAGGACTGTTGCCTAAGACCTGGCAGGAGGTAAAAACTCTCCTGGCCTGAAAATATAGGTAATCATTTAAGTTGCTTTAAATTGGTGGATAGTGCAAGTTCACAAATATGCATATGCATTACTTGTATTTTTATGCCTCTGCAGGGAGAATACAAGGAGAAGGCAGCACCTCCAGTGAACTGATAACAAGTAGCTATCTGTTTGTTTAGCAAAAACTACCCTACCTTAGCTGACTTGGTTTTCAAGCTAGTAAAATTATTTTATAATTATTCTGTTTACTCTTATGAAGCAGAAAGCAAAGCTATATTTCTTGAACTACAGCCCTAGTATTCTAAGAATATGAGTATTGAACTTGAATTCAGAACTAATCAGACTTAGGGAAACTACATGTCCCTCTGGAGTTATCAAAGTTTTGAAAGCATAATCCTTTTCAGTTGACTTAATATGATTTCTGGGACTCTGTTTCTTTTCTCAATAGTCTTCACTTGACAGCCTTAGCCTAACACCACATTTCAGTGTTTTTGATTTTCTACTGACTGTTTTTCTGTATATCCTTAAATGCACTACAGAAGCTTAATTTTAAGAGGAATTCTGTATCATTCTCTTTTTGAGACAAAAAAATGATTTTGTGTATAAATAATACTTCTAGGTTTGCTAGTTTATAGGTTTGGATTCTCTTTAATTAATAACATTGTCCCTATGTTAAATATTAGACTTTTTATAATTCTTGGCCAGGATAGTACTATAGGATGGTATAGAAATTTAAGGATAATTTTGTACCTATTGGCCTATAATTGAAAACTGACTTTACATCACTTTTATTTATTAACAATAAATGATTTTTGCTTGCTGGGATAAAAGTGTACCATTCTTTGCCCTGCAGTCACCACAGATAAAAGTGGCAGATCCCACACTCCTAGTAGCCTCAGGTATTGCTACCTGCTTCCTCCTATCCCTTAAGTTAATAAATAGGCAAATATATGGAAAGGAATTTATGTTTTCCCTCTTCTCCTCCCCGCCCCTCCCAACCGAGGGACATATTCAGTGTTTGGTACTGCAGTTTAAAAGAATTAGGCTGAAATTGGCTATCTTTTAGTGTTTCAGAAGAGTGGAAAATGCCTTGTATTTTGGCAATATCTTTTGTATCCTCTCCCTACCCTACCCCCACCCCACCTCTGGAAATGATTGCAAAGCACTTTACTGTTATTGTAGGCTTCATTTTATTAATCCTCAAAACATTCCTATAAGGAGATAGAGGGTATATGGTATTGTCGCTGTTTTTGTAGGTGGGAAAACATGATGCACAGATCTGTTGACTTTCCTAACTTGATGTAGTCAGGACCAGAGCAAAGAATCACCTGGCTCCTAAGGCCCATGTTCTATCTTGATTTGACTCTGCTTCATAGAGCAGAGGAAACAGGCGAAGAATCATGTAAGTCATCTGTTCTTTTTTCCCTGAAGAACTTGTACAGACTATGGAACTGGCTTGGATTTCATTACTATTTAATGGCTTTCAGTGTCCAAGACATTAGATTAAGTAATGTTCAAAACCTACAGTCTTTAAGACAGTTGAATTTCTTTAAGAAAGGTATGCTTCTGAAACTCTAGGGCTAGCTTCTTATTCAGATTCTAATTTGATGCAAATTGCTTGTCAGTGCTTGTGAAATGCTTCAAAACAAAACATTTTTTCCTTAGATTGACATAGTCCTAGAATAATCTTTTAGGACTTCTTAGACATTTTAATGCATTATTTATAAATGACTACAGACTGTTATTTACTTAGTGTACGAGAATATTTTCTTAGTCTCAGCCTCTTAAAAGAGAAAGGATAGAACAGAGGAAATGAGTAAGAATAGCACTGTGGTATATATTTAGATAAATTTTAAATAGGTACTTTTTTACTGTTTTAGCAGTATGGACTAAATTTCTGAGAATAATGAATAAAAAATAGTTGTAATTTGGAAATAAGTAATGTTTCAGACACTGACAAATATACATACTAGTGACAAATATGTACCGGAGTAGTAGCATAGTGAAGAATTTTTTCAGGAGGTAATAGACCAGGCATAACTCTTTGATAAAGGAATAGTAAAGGAGAACAGATAAGTTAGAATCTCTTGGGCTGAAGTGATTAGGGCAACAGAAATAACCTAAGGTACCCGCCACTTTAATTTTGTTTCTAGTAGTTGTTACATATTTAAATTCTGGGAAGCACATTTAGCTCAACCCTGAGTCCTTATCAATACACGCAGTGGAGCCAGGATCACGGTGACCTTCAGGTTTCTCTTGTCTTTAAGGGCCAGTGTAGAATCATGAGAGGTCTTTGAAGGCTTCATGGAAGTAGTATATTTTTTGAGAGATCATTGCTTTTTAGTGGGTGGCAAAGAACTAAGGGGTTTTATCTGTCTGCTCCTATGCCTCTGTCAACTTACATTTACGTCTCTAACCTTGTTGGGATAATTAGGGAAAATAAAGATGTTATGATATGGAAGAACACACAACTTAAATCCATTGCTCCTAACCTTAATTTATACCATTTTGTATTTAAATGTTATATTTAAAAGTAAACTGTATTTTTAAGCAATAAATCTTCAGGTATTGAGGGATTTTTGTTTGTAAGAGATTAGTCAGTCATAAGCTTCTGTTTATGTGGTTCTAAAATAATTCTTAGTCCTTGTTTGGATCTTGTAAAATTTTATGTAGTAATAGTATCCAAGATTATTAAATACTGTCATTGAATACTCAGATGAGATGAGGTAATAGATGAGGTACTATTAATAACCTTGAACAGAGAAGTAGTCAGAGTTAGAGAGGCTAAATGACCAATAAGAGATCATCCAGCTTCTCCATGTTGGACTTGGGATTCAAACCCAGGACCTTCTTTCCTCCAGTCTGTCTGCTCAAAAGCCCTCTAAGACAGTTGTCCAGAGTAACTTTACACAGAGCATTTATAGAAATGATCTCTAAATAAATATGGTATTATAAATTATTCCGACTAGTTTTCTCATGTGTTGGGAGAGTAATCATGGCTATCTTTAGTATCTTAGTTTTATTTATACTTTCATGTGAAAGTCTTCATTGTTTTTGTTTAGAATTAAGGCCCTTTTTATTTAGATTTTTATAATTTATTTTGATATTGCTTCTGGTGAATTGTAGCCACTTTCTTTAACTGGAGACATTTAGTATATTATTGTAACTGTAGTTACGAGACGAAGTTACTTATTTACCTTTATGGGACTAAGTAGTACAGTGGCTTAACAAAGGTAGAGAACAGTCAGAAATCTTATCAACAGCACTACTTGAACTGGTTGTTTTAGAATCAAATAAAGCATTAGCAAGCCCTTCCAACATTTTAATTTAACTGTTTGCTTACTACATGTTGAAATTGGTGTGTTTATATCATGTTTTTAGTAATGAGAGGTATATATGTAGTTTGTATTTGTGTAGCCTTGGGAGTACATATGGTTATAAGATATGTAACTTGGTGGCACATAACTATTTGTATCCAAAATAAAATTAATTAAGATTAAAATTAAGGGGAGTTTTAAATGAAAAGAACAAAAAGGATAACTTTTTCTGAGTTGATTTGAAAAATATTGAAAATGTTAGATTATTTACAAGTTTCATAATTACAGTATATCTAATACAAACATATTTTTTAGTTTCAGTACAAAACGGTTCGATTCATCAAAAAGATGCTGTAAATGATGATGATTTTGAGCCATACTTAAGTAGCCAGACAAATCAGGTAAGTCTGACAGTCCAATATTTAGGAAATTAAACTTATATTAGTATTGATTTTTTTAAATAAGTGTTTTAATTGAGTGAGACTAACAATAACATGAATCTTTCCAGTGTGCCTGCATAATAGTGAATAGCAGTTGTGGGTTTATGGCACAGCAGAGGCTTTTGGGATTGTAGATGGCTGAAGCTAGATTATGAAATATAAAAATTTGAAGGTGAAATTTATTTTTATATATTACAGTTAGAATTTTTTATTATATATATATATATTTTTTTTTTTTACTGGCCCTGCCAGTGGCCTACAGAAGTTCCTGGGCCAGGAATTGAGTCCCCACCAGAGCAGTATGTCCCTGCTGCTGCAGTGGCAGTGCCAGATCCTTAACTCACTGAGCCACAAGAGAACTCCAGAATTTTCTTCTTTGAATGTTGAAAGAATGTAATCGTTTAACGCTGCTGCCATATCTTTATAGTCAAAGCAAATTTCAAGGTTTTATTAGCTAGAAATTTGTGGGAGAGGACTAGTTTGTGCCTGAAATTTGAGGTTAGTAAAATTAGAGTGTTAATATAACCTGGTAACAATAGGGGAAAGACATTATAATAAGCACACTTGCTTATATATTGTAGGCATGAAGAATTTCATCAAATCAAATAACTGATGGCTTTTGAGGTTCTTCTTGGAGTTTTTCACAAGTCTTGTGAATTTGTATGTAGGGATAATTTAGGTTTAAACTTTGGCCCGAAAAAATGGTATTCTTTAGTCTCAATGCCATTCCTACATCTATTCTGTTAATAAAAATATTACTAGAAATTAGAAAATATTAATTAAAAATTTTTTAAAATGTTACTACTAAAAAGTAATAAATTATTTTAAAATTTACTGCTAGAATTAAAAAATAAATAAACTTTCATTATTAACCAGTTTCTTTAGGGAGAACATTCTGGAATGAAACTGGTTTTGTTGTTTTGGTTATAAAAAGACATAAAAGATGTGTCTTGAAATCTTACCTTTTTAACTTTTATAAAAAAACAAGGAACCAAATATTGCTGCAAAACTTTGCAATTGCAGAGAACATTTGAATGAAAGTAGATCCTAGTTTGTGGAATGTATGATTATTTTAGGACTTCAGAGAGCCATGGTTATGTTCAACCTGATCTACAGTTATTTCTTTTTAACCATCCCCTTCTATCTGTTTGGTGATCTGTATCCCTGGTGTACTTTGGGAGGGAGTAAATAAATGAGAAAGAATAAAAATGGGTGATAAAATCTGTGAAAGTTTGGCTGCTTTTTTAAAAGTGAGAGTTCATTTCATTTTTGTGTAATCTAATTTTATCATCTCAGTAACAAATTTACTTTCCACCTCAAGTTATGAAAGAATGTATCATTGGAAAATAGGGGAAGATTATTTATTGTGAAATGTAGTGCAAGTTTTGAAAGAAACAGTTTTCCTATTCTCTTTGAGCCCATAGAGTAATCTCAGCTAACATCTGTTATGGCAGCATTTCCAACTTTTTTGAGAACTTCTGATATAATGAGGTATAATAAATGTCCTCCTAAAAAAACTCTGTGGTCAGATATAAGTTTGGGAAATTTATTTAGTCTAAATAATTGAAGTGTGTTTTGCTACTTGATTTTATACTTTATGTATTAAAATGTAAAATGAATTTCTAAGACAAGGGTGTAGTATGACTATCTTCTGACTTATTTGTTCAGACTCTATTTTCAGGAAATTTTAATGGATTATAAATTCTTGAGAATTGCTACCTGTAAGAATCTTCTTGTTTTACTTGGTAACAGATATTTTATAATGTATTTGTCACAGGGGCTTAGAAGATTGGTTTTTTGGCATTCCTCAGAGATGCTTCAGGTCTGCCAGGGGAGAACTGGGGAGGGGACCCTGGATCCCACTTGTGCAGCAACCAGAGCTGTGCTTTGCTTTTTTATGTGTTTTATATGTTGGAATTCTGCTTAAGATTTCACTTAAAGTGTTGGAAAATCATTATTTTTTAAGACTGTAAGGGCATTTACCTTAGTAAACCCAACTTTTGAATTGTATCATAAAAATTTCCCTATGTTGGGGTTAAAACATCTATTAAAGGTTCGTTTTAATGTGATGTTTAAATGGAAGGTTTTATGCTTTATATTACTTTAATTGTTTAACTGGGTGACGTTTGAATCCGTGTATACATGTGCTATTTAAAGAGAAGCCTTAAAGTTTCTTACCGGCAAGACTGTATTTTACCTCAGTCTCCTTGCCAGTACTAACAAATAGGTTTTCAGAAATTAGCTTTTTATAATACTGAAAATAATTATCTGTAACCAGGATACGTATTTACCTTTTAAAAGAGTACTAACACTATAGAATATTAAAAGCTAGGTTTATTGGAGAGCAGAATTGAAAAATTATCTGAAATCTTAAAGGTAAGTTGTTTAAGAATTTAAATTTATTGTAATTATCTAGCTAAAACAATTTTTTAAAAACTGACCTTTTTTTTTTTTTTTTTGGCTTTAGGACCACACCCACAGTGTATGGAGGTTCCCAGGCTAGGTGTCAAATCAGAGCTGTAGCTGCCAGTCTACACCACACCCACTCTAAACTCCTTAACCCACTGAGCAAGGCCAGCAATCAAACCTTCGTCCTTATTGATGGTAGTCAGATTCTTGTTTCCCCTGAGCCATGAACTCCCTACAAATTGACCTTTTAAAGCAGATTGGTGAAAACTGGATTTATTGGTGAGATATCTCAAGTAATTATTTGTAGAGTTAAAGTTGTGTAGGTCGTTGTAGCTTCTTGTACTGACGTAGCTGAAATAATTGTTTAATTAAAAAATTTTCAGCTAAGTACATAGTATGTCTTTAAAATTAAATGCTGTTGTCTATCTTAGTATTATAAATAATAAAAATAACTTTTTAGTCTGGAAAGGTTTTTAATATTTGTTTTGTATACCAGGATCAAACCCAGGGATTTTTTTGGTGGGGGGCGTCTTTTGTCCTTTTTTAGGGCCATGCCTGCGGCATATGGAGGTTCCCAGGCCAGGGGTCTAATCCGAGCTACAGCTGCTGGCCTATAGCACAGCCACAGCAATGCCAGATCTGAGCTGTGTCTGCGACCTACACCACAGCTCACGGCAGCACCGGATCCTTAATCCACTGAGTGAGGCCAGGGATTGAACCCTCAACCTCATGGTTCCTAATCAGATTCGTCTGCTGCTATGCCACAATGGAAACTCCGGGAATAATTTTCAGAGTAATTTTAAAAGTAAATCTTTGTCCTTCAGGTCTTAAAATTAGTTCTCTGTAGTACCTCGGGATGAACTCATGATTAAATTGATTGAAAAATTAATTTGAAGACTAAATCAGAAAAATGAAGTTTGAATTTGTCTTTTTGTGCATATGGGGAAATAAATTCCTAGCCATGTTTAGGGGAATTTGTCTTTTTGTGCATATGGGGAAATAAATTTCTAGCCATGTTTATCAGAGAAGAGGTTTAGAGAACTAAGAAAGTAGAATACTATTTTGATTTTTGTTATTTTCTGTCCCTGTTATTACTGCCCTTAGGTAAGGTTTTCATTATATTTGCCCGTTGGAATGAGTTTATAACTGGTATTTGTTATTTTGTCACTCAGCAGTTGGTAGGTCATCTTAAAGTCCTTGTGTGTTGCCATTTGTTAAAAACTTACCAAAGCTTCACAACAGTAGATACATTCTATATGATTGCCCTTAAGATGGTCCCATTTCTCCCTGCCTCATCTGGCCAACTTTATCCATCTAATTTATTCAGGGAAATCGGACCTACTATTTTCTGAGTATTTTCTTTCATGATCTCCAGCTTTCCATTTATATGTATGACCCCCCCCCCCACACACACACAGACTCCCAGGTCTGTCACTTCATGAAGTCTTCTGATTTTCCTAGTGACTTGCTTCTTCCTCTTTGTACTCAGGTTTTGCATTTTGCTTTGCTCATACTTCTGTAACAGCACTTATCAATTTGTAGGATAAATATGTCTTTCCCACTAGACCTGTGAAGTGCTCCAGGTCAGAGATCACATTCTTCATCTTTTTGTCTTTAGTTACTACCACTGTAGGTAGTAGGCACTCAGTAGGTATTTATTGAATAAATAGGTAAGGTTAACTGCTAGAATTAGGGAATGAAGAGGTATGGTTGATGAAATGGAATGTAATGTGTAATTCTTTTCTTATGACATACATGATTAAATACATATCTGTTATACTTCTTGAAAAGTATAGTATTTTTAAGAGAAAGAAAATTTACAGAAACATTTAAAAAAGTGTACTAAACTTCAGTTTTTGTTGTTAATCCAGAAGTCAGTTCTGGACTTTGAAGTACCTCAGGTTCTTGATGGAAATCAGTATCTTCTGTGCAGGAGTGCTCTTATTGGTGCATAATGCCTTAACTTTTCTGTTGAACTTTTAAGACGTTGTATAGTGTTCTTTCTTGGAAGTTTGGATGTGCAGGTTTGATCCCTGTCCTTGCTCAGTGGGTTAAGGATCAAAGATCTGGTGTTGCCATGAGTTGTGGTGTAGGTAGCAGACATGGCTCAGATCTGGCATTGCTGTGGCTGTGGTGTAGGCCAATGGTTACAGCTTCGATTCGACCCCTGGCCTGGGAACCTCCATATGCCTCGGATTTGGCCCTAAAAAGACTAGGGGAATAAAAAGGGTATTAAGTTAACTATAACTGAAAGACTGTTAAGCTGTAGAGTTGTCTTAAAATGCCCTTAGGTCAGAACAGTTAATCGTGAATTTTTTTCTTAACCGTTGTTCAAGTTTTCTTTGAGATAATAGAAAAACAATTGACCTACATCACAAAGGCAAGAAATAATTATAAAGGAATTTGTAATTCTAAGGAAGAATTTTTAATCTTTTCTATAATTTAGTTTTCAAATTTAAAAAGACTTCTTTAGCATTTTGCAACTAACATAGATTTTTAAAAATCTGTGATTGATTAGAGCAGCAGGTATCCCATTTCACCAACAAAGGTTAGAGAAATTAAATGATCAGTTAGATAAATTAAATGATCTAATGATCACTGGCATAGAAAGTAGAAGAGTTCAGAATTGAGTCCATATCCTTGACTGCTACAGTTACTACATCATATGACGACTCTTAAGATCTGAACTAGGTTTGAATGAAATCATATGGTGTGCTTGGTGATTAATTTACATTTTAAATTTACATTTTTAAGAGGCAAGTTAAATCGTATTAATAAATATAACTTGCTGATTGAATGTTTAAAGTGTCCTAGGTGCTTTATCTTTATTTTAATATTTGAGAAAATTCAGAGTTAAAGTAACTTAATAATGGGTTCACATACTGATAAGTACTGGGCTAGGATTAGAATTTAGATATCTTATGCCTCCATTTCCGCCTTACATTCATTAAATGGCCTCTTTCCAGGTTGTGTTTCTAACTTTATGCTCTGGGTAAAAAGTTTGTGGATCTCTTCTTATAAATGTGTTTAATCTTATCCATTGGTTATTATATTGATATTTATGTGTACATATTGTTTTTTTCCTTTACAATCCTTTGAGTAAAAGGGAGATACCAAACATTTCACATCAGTTTAAAGTTCATCTGTCTTTGAACAACAGAATAAAACCTCACTATTACTGCCCAGTTTCGGAACTGTGAATAAACTATTTTAAAGTGGTTATTTGGACATAAACTATTAAATTGATTATGTCTCGTTGTACAAGGTTTGAAGTAAAAGGTGAAAGGAAGTTTTGGGGTTTTTTTGTTTTGTTTTGTTTGTCTTTTTATGACCGCACCAGAAGCATTTGGAGGTTCCCAGGCTAGGAGTCCAGTCGGAGCCATAGCTGCCAGCCTATACCACAGCCACAGCAACATGGGATCTGAGCTGCGTCTGGGACCTACACTACAACTCACAGCAATGCCTGATCCTTAACCCACTGAGTGAGGCCAGGGATTGAACCTGAAACCTCCTGGTTCCTAGTTGGCTTTGTTTCTGCTGCGCCACAACAGAAGCTCTGTTTTTGTTTTTTTTTGTTTTTTTTTGAAAGGAAGTTTTGAGATATTATTTTCCATCATTAGTAGGTGGAAATTTTGTTCCCATTCATTACCCAAAGTATATTCCTTTAATTGATATTCAATTTAGCTAGCAAACAAAATTTTATCTTATATTAAGCAAAATGTATTTTAAATTATTTCCAGTGATAAAGCTTTGCTGATTCGGGAGTTCTAGTCCTGGCTCAGCTGTTAATGAATCTGACTAGGAACCAGGAGGACTCGAATTCTATCCCTGGTCTCACTCGGATTCTATCTAAGGATCCAGCGTTGCCATGAGCTGAAGTGTAGGCCGCTTACGCAGCTCAGATCCTATGTTGCTGTGGCTGTGGTGTAGGCCAGAAGCTGTAGCTCTGATTAGACCCCTGGCCTGGGAACCTCCATATGCCACAGGTGCGGCCCTAAAAAAGACCAAAAATAAAATAAGACAGTTGGGATTAATGGAGCACATTTTAAAGTAATTTAAACTCATTATTTTGACAAAAATCACTAATTTAGGGTTGAAGTAGTAAAAGTCATGATTTTAAAAAATAATTGAAAAGATATCTAATAAAAGCCCCATACCCTAAAGGATTTGGACCTGTTCCAGCCAGCCCCAGAAGTGACAGAATTAGCAAAAATTTGTTACCCACTAATTTAATAATATAGGTTGGGGGGCTTTTTTTTTTTTTTTTTTTTAAGCAATCAATATAGGTTAGATAATCAGTTCAGACCAGGTTGATAGATTGTGACCCAGAGACCAAATCCAGTCTTATGCCCTATTTTCTTTGAGGAAACCCTTGAGCTAGCAGCTTTTTAGAACTATTTTTTAAATTAATTATAGTTTATTTATATTAAAATTTTTTTTTATTTTAAGTTTAGCTATATAGCTATACTTTACATAGCTAACAGCTTTTTAAAAGGTTGTTTTTTTTAAAAAAAGATGGGAGTTCCCATCATGGCTCAGTGGAAAATTACCTAGCATCCATGAGGACGAAGGTTAGATCCCTGGCCTTGCTCAGTGGGTTGAGGATCAAGGAGCTGGTGATGTTCTGTAGGTCACAGACACAGCTTGGATCTGCTGTTGGCTGCGGCATAGGCCAGTGGCTTCAGCTCTGATTCATCCCCTAGCTTGGGAACTTCCATCTGTATGCCTCAGGTGTGGCCCCCCCCAAAAAAGAAGATGAATATTTGACTGGAACCAGAGACTATTTGGCTTGTAAAGCTTAAAATATTTACTCTCTGGCTGTTTAGTTTGCTAATCCCTGAATTATGAGATGGGTAATAGACAATTTAGGAATTCGATGTAATTGTGCAAAATTCAGCGCTTGTGGGGGTGAAATAAGATTATTCAACATAAGTTCTGAGTGAAATTTTGCATAGGATATCAGGAAGAATGAAGTTAAAAATTTTCCACCTTGTCTGTTTTTCCACTCCCACATCCAGGTAAGGACTTACTGAGTCCAGATTTCAATACCAGCATTCTAAATTAAAACTTTGAAATGGATTACCTCCAAGTTCAGCTTAGCTCTCCTCTCTTATTCTTCCTTCGTGTGGAATTTATTCACTTCCCTGTGCTAGGCATCTTTAACTGTAGGTTTTCTTTTAGAATAAATATATTAGTAATTTTTACACATGAAGGCATTCAGTGTTTGTTTAAAAGAAATGATAGAGTTATAAAAGGAAACCTTTAATAACTTTAAAAAAAGACAATTTAAAAAAATCTTGATTATATATGTTATTTATATTGGCTGAAGTTTAAAGTTTTATTGTGAGTTCAGTATGAAGTACTATAAATACTTTTACTTTCAACAGATACTTTAGTGGTCAAATTATAAGAGAGAGTGTGTGTATCCATAGTTACTGAAGTTTACTCATTATTGATTTCAGATTTTTTTTAAAAACCGCTGTTGGTGATTTTGAGCTTCACTATGCTTCATTTCCTTCATGCTGATATCATGAACATTCTTGGAATGTGTTTTTAAATGTAGTTAATAATTACCCAGTATAGTTAAAAAACATGTTCAACTAAATTAGTGAATAGCTGAAACATGTATTTACAGCTTTGACTACAGTAAAATATACTTAATATCAAGTGTATTTAAAGTCATTTTTTCTTGGAGTTCCCGTCGTGGCACAGTGGTTAACGAATCCAACTAGGAACCTTGAGGTTGCGGGTTCGATCCCTGCCCTTGCTCACGGCGTTGCCGTGAGCTGTGGTGTAGGTCGCAGACGCTGCTCGGATCCCACGTTGCTGTGGCTCTGGCGTAGGCTGGCAGCTACATCTCCATTTCGACCCCTAGCCTGGGAACCTCCATATGCCGCGGGAGCAGTCCAAGAAATGGCAAAAAGACAAAAAAAAAAGTCATTTTTTCTTAAAATAGTGCTAAGTGACAGTTTTTTAAGTTCAAGTGAAATGCTTGGTAACTATTATAAATAATTTAAATGCAACTTCTAATTGATTTTCTTAAGTTATTATTTTCATTTAATTACATCAGAATCCTTTCAAAATACAGAATATTAAATTAGCTTTCTCATAGACTTTGGACATGTGAAGTATGTCACAAATAACTTAATAGTAATGCGTCTTAGTTTTCAGTGATAGGTCTTAAAAAATGAATTCCAGGTAGTATCTATGATATAATTGTCGCACATTTAGATTGATATACTTTCCTGAGTGGGAGAGCATGGCAAAATGGTCCCAAGAGAGTAACAGCCCCCCCCCCCCCCCCCCCCCGCCAGATTTGATTTGCTCCTTTGCGTTTTCCACTTTGCTCAGGGAACTTAGAATGTCTGTATAAATCAATTGAATAGAATTGACCCCTGTGAGGGGAAAACAAGTTGTCCTGGCTAGATATTAGCTTAATTTTCACAGCTTGCTTAATTTTACAAATTCTAAAGCTCTGTCCAAGACTTTAAAAATCACACCTGAATCAAAGAATGAAAGTCTATTAATTTGTCTCTTGGTGACCTTGATTGGGGGCTTGGTTCCAGGATCCCTGCTGATACCAAAATCCAAGGATGCTCAAGTCCCTTTTATAAAATGTCATAGTATTTTCATATAACTTCGAACATCCTCCTGTATGCTTCAGATCACCTCTAGCTTACTGGTAATACAAAATACAGTGTAAGTGTCATGTAAATAGCTGCCAGTGTGGCAAATTCAAGCTTTGCGTTTTAGGACTTTATGGAAATTTTTCTTCCTGCATATTCTTGATCTGTGGTTGGTTGAATCCATGGATGAAAAACCAACTGTATCAGACATTTTTGGTATAAGAAACCTTTCAAAAGAGATCCGTAGAATATTTTAGTTTTTACATTGACTAGTAACAAATTTGAGTTTTTTTCCCTTAATAAAATTTAGTGCTTTGATTTTTAGCAAATCATTAAATGGATGATTAGTTGATATTCAGAATAAGGACTGATTTAATTACAGTAATTTTGGAAAAAAAAATAGCAGGAACTCACTTTGTAAATTAAAATTCTGATCAGGAAGGTGATGAGTTTATTTTGTAAAATTTAGAAAAATAGAGTATAAAGAGGTACTTGTTACCAGCAGTTAAAGAAACCATAGTTCAGATTTTGTTTTCTTTTTCAAAATGAGCAAGGCAAAACAAAACAAATTTGGATCATGCTGTAGGCATAATCTTGAGGGTTTTTTTTTTTTTTTCCTTCTCATGGTGTTTCTCAATTTAATTTTTTTTTTCTCTTTTTTTTTTCCTGGCCCCACTTGTGCAATATGGAAATTCCCAGGGTAGGGGTAGAATTGAACCTGCAGCTGCATGTTGCACAGCAACACTGGATCTGAGCTGCATCTGTGACCCATGCTGTAGCTTACAGCTGCACTGGATCCTTAACCCACTGAGTGAGGCCAGGGATCAAACCTGCATCCTCATGGAAACTATGTTAGGTTCTTAATCCACTGAGCCATGATGGTAACTCCTCATTTTATTTTTCCTTTACGAAAGTACAAAATTTAATTGCTGAACTGGATTCTGTCATAGAGATACATTGTAATTTCTCCATTATTTGGCATAGTTTCCAGGTTTATTTAATCCTTGCATATAAATTTTTATATATATCAATTGCTTAAAATCTAGCAACCAGTGTGTCTGCAGGGTTTTATAAGTCAGCTTTTTGTAGAAATTATTTTTAAATTGTACCCAAGGATCTGGTTCTTAAATAGAAATAATCCCCATATCCCCTCCCCCCAAAAAAACCTTCAGTTTTATAACATATTAAAAACAGTCCAGTAAATTTTTCTATTGATAAAATTGGATTTGAAGGTTTGAGATTTTAATTTTATCTATCTGGAACAGGTACATCTGTCTTCCATTTCTTTAAAACTATTTGATTTTAATCTTTGAGATGTTTTTCATCCTCCATTTTTCAGAGGACAATTTCGCTCTTGATTATGATCTTTTGTTTTGCAGAATAACAGCTATCCACCAATGTCAGATCCGTACATGCCTAGTTACTATGCTCCATCGATTGGATTTCCATATTCTCTTGGGGAAGCAGCATGGTCCACGGCTGGAGACCAACCTATGCCATACCTGACAACCTATGGACAAATGAGTAATGGAGAGCATCATTATATACCAGATGGTGTGTTTAGTCAGCCTGGGGCATTAGGAAATACCCCTCCATTTCTTGGTCAACATGGATTTAACTTTTTTCCTGGTAATGCTGATTTCTCTACATGGGGGACAAGTGGATCTCAGGGACAATCAACACAAAGTTCTGCTTATAGTAGCAGTTACGGCTATCCACCTAGTTCTCTTGGGAGAGCTATTACTGATGGACAGGCTGGATTTGGCAATGATACTTTGAGTAAGGTGCCTGGCATTAGCAGTATTGAGCAAGGCATGACTGGACTGAAAATTGGTGGTGACCTGACAGCTGCAGTGACAAAAACTGTAGGAACAGCTTTGAGCAGCAGTGGTATGACTAGCATTGCAACCAATAGTGTGCCCCCAGTTAGCAGTGCAGCGCCTAAACCGACCTCCTGGGCTGCCATTGCCAGAAAGCCTGCCAAACCTCAACCGAAACTTAAACCCAAGGGCAATGTGGGAATTGGGGGTTCTGCTGTGCCACCACCTCCTATAAAACACAACATGAATATTGGAACTTGGGATGAAAAGGGGTCAGTGGTAAAGGCTCCACCAACCCAACCAGTTCTGCCTCCTCAAACTATAATCCAGCAGCCTCAGCCATTAATTCAGCCACCACCATTGGTGCAAAGCCAACTGCCTCAACAGCAGCCTCAGCCACCACAACCACAGCAGCAACAAGGACCTCAGCCCCAGGCCCAGCCTCATCAAGTGCAGCCTCAACAGCAGCAGCTGCAGAATCGCTGGGTAGCTCCTCGGAACAGGGGGGCTGGCTTCAACCAGAACAATGGAGCGGGCGGTGAAAACTTTGGTTTAGGTGTTGTTCCTGTCAGCGCTTCGCCTTCAAGTGTAGAAGTGCATCCAGTGCTGGAAAAGCTAAAGGCCATAAACAACTATAATCCCAAAGACTTTGACTGGAACCTGAAGAACGGACGTGTGTTTATAATCAAAAGCTATTCTGAGGATGACATACACCGTTCCATTAAGTACTCTATCTGGTGTAGTACTGAGCATGGTAATAAGCGTTTGGATGCAGCTTACCGTTCCCTGAATGGGAAAGGCCCACTCTATTTGCTCTTCAGTGTGAATGGCAGTGGACATTTTTGTGGAGTGGCTGAGATGAAGTCTGTTGTGGACTATAATGCATATGCTGGTGTCTGGTCTCAGGATAAGTGGAAGGGCAAATTTGAAGTTAAATGGATCTTTGTCAAAGATGTTCCCAATAACCAATTGCGGCATATTCGCTTAGAAAATAATGACAACAAACCAGTTACCAATTCAAGGGACACTCAAGAGGTACCCCTAGAAAAAGCTAAGCAAGTGCTTAAAATAATTGCTACTTTCAAGCATACCACCTCAATCTTTGATGACTTTGCACATTATGAAAAGCGTCAAGAAGAGGAGGAAGCCATGCGTAGGGTAAGAGTACAGAACTTTTTGTGGGTAAGGTCTTTTTATTGGGGTGGTGTAAATGGATGAATGTTCTTTAATGCTTTTTAATACTACATTCTGAGTTTAAGAACTTTACTCTGAGGAAACCAGCCACTTGTGATTAAAAAAAACCTCTCTATACCCTTGAAGACCTCAGATGCCTTCCCAAGGAAGTAAATTCCCTTACTCTGAATTTGCTTCCTCCCTAATCTTTATACATCTCAGATGATGAAGGTCTTTGAATCCTGTTCCTCAAAGCTCTGTGAGTTCTGCACTTGTAATTAAGCAGGCCTAAGGACTGGCTAAGGATTCTTTTTTCTTTTTGCTTTTTAGGGCCACACCCGTGGCATATGGAGGTTCCCTGGCTAGAGGTGGAATCAGAGCTGTAGCTGCCGACCTAGCCACAGCTCACAGCAACGCTGGATTCTTAACCCACTGACCAGGGCCAGGGATCAAACCTGCAACCTCATGGTTACTAGTCGGATTTGTTTCTGCTGCACCACAAAGGGAACTCCAAGAACTGGCTAGGGATTCTAATCACTAATCTTAAACACTGATTTTATGGGGAAGTGTGTTGGAGTTTGAGACAGCTTTTAAATAAATATTTGAATATTTTTTATTTTGTACTTAGGAGAAATAAAATAGATTCTCCCCTGAGACATTTTTATAATTTGTACATTTAAAGCACTTGTACAAAATATAGTAAGGATTTGACTTTGGGGAAGCAACTAAGAGTTGAGAAGATGTGGGCCTTAGATTTAGACTGTGCACAATTTGATTTCTAGTTGTTATTTACCCTCTGTGAGACTCTTAAGCGAGATTTACCCTGAAGTTATACACTATTTATACTTGGATCAGATTGGCCAGGATTTGGTGACAGAGCACTCAGAGGAGTTCAGGCTGAGGAATGTTTTTTATTCCAAATTACAAAAATAAATTGCCTGGTCTTATTTTTGGGAGGAAAAGAGAATGAATGGAGTGGGCAACTAGCAGGTTTTTCCATTGACAATACATTTAAATTTCAAATGAAGCAGGGCTAAAATTAGAAACTTCTCCAGTAAACTATGTTAGTTACTACGGAAAGCTTCCACCTGGAAATTAAGATAAAGCAGGTCAACTTTATCTGTATAGAAAACATCAGTAATCAGTTAGGGTGCTTCCTGAAAATGCAGCATCTTGAGACCCATTCTGGGAAAAATCTGATATATCTGAAAAAGACCTGGTGGTGTACCAGCGCCTTGGGTTATTCTGGTGCTGGTGACTGCTGCACTGAATTGTTAGCAGTTTTGCTTTGGAATAACACAAATGACTGCTGTTAAAGGCCTGCTCATCCTTTTAAATGGAGTACTGAATTGAATTTTCTCCGGGTTAAATGTGGGAAGTGAGGGGTAAAGAGGGATCAAGGGTAGGTTCTGAGTGTTTGAACTCAGCAGTTGAGTAAATGTTCATAATGTGACCGTCTTTACAGATAGAAGAAACATTTGGGGTAAGGAAGGTGGGGTGCGGGCAGAGATTTCATTTTAGGATATGCTGATTGATATTTTAATATGCCTTTGAGAAATAAAGTGAAATAAACCTTTTTGATTAGGCAGTTAAATGTGGGAGTCTGATTTGGGAGCCTTTTATTTTTAAAAAATTGATTCCATGAAAGTGAGATGAGATTACTGAGAGCAAAGAGGAATGGCAATGAAATAACATATCAGCTTTTTTTCCTCCCACCGCAGAAGTCACTCTTGTATGTCTTTGACATTTCTTCTCTACCCAATCTGAAAATTTATCCTAGCTTTATTCTTTATTATATAATTATCTCTGGAATTACCTAGGACAATTATGTGTTGTTTTGTAGTTATACATATGATGACTTAAACTTTACATGTGTGTGTGTGTGCCTTACTCATGGCATAAATTACCAGGCCTGCCTGGGATCAAACCCACAGTCACGTCACAGCAGAGACCTAGATTCTTAACCCACTATGCCACAAAGGAACTCCAAATTTTATATTTTTAAATTTAAAAATTTTACACTTAAATTGTTTTATGACTTACTGCCAGTCTTTTTATGTCTAAACTTGCTTTTGACATTTTTATTTTGAACCTAAATTGTTTTATTACCATCATCTCTTTTTAAGTGCTTCTAGATCCAAAAAATGCCTTTCTTTGGCCATGACATGTGAACAAATTTTATCTAGATATAGAAATTCTAGGTCACGGTCTTTTCATTCAGGCTTTGCTTTATAGTTTTCTATTTATAGTATGTTATTTATAGTTTTATATTATGGAGAAGTCTGAGGCCAGCCTAAATATTCTTTCTTTGGAAATAACTGTTTCTGTCTGTGTAACAAAATTTATTCTTGCAAATGAAAATGTATGTGGAATGTGTACAATATGGGTCTCATAATTTTCCTTATTCCTTCATCTATAGGCCAAGTTTTTCTTTTTCTCTTTTTTTCTAGTAAGGTCAAAAATAACTTGAATCTTTGTCCTTGAGAGCCAGTACTTTATTTTTCTTTGCATTTGGAAAATTTCTCAAATTTGAATTTGTCATTGAATTTGATTTACTTTGTGTTGATTCTGTGATTTGTGAGGTTTTATGTTCTTTAGTGACAGTTTAGTTTGCTTACATTATCAGATCTAGCTCCCTTGTTATAGCTGTGTTTTCTTACCTGAATCCCTTGATCCAGAGTCCACCTTGATTTTATTGAGCACAGAGATGACTATTTAAAGCTTATTTTGGAGTTCCCGTCGTGGTGCAGTGGTTAACGAATCCGACTAGGAACCATGAGGTTGCGGGTTTGGTCCCTGCCCTTGCTCAGTGGGTTAACGATCCGGCGTTGCCGTGAGCTGTGGTGTAGGTTGCAGACGCGGCTCGGATCCTGCGTTGCTGTGGCTCTGGCGTAGGCCAGTGGCTACAGCTCCGATTTGACCCCTAGCCTGGGAACCTCCATATGCCGCGGGAGCAGCCCTAGAAATAGCAAAAAAAAAAAAAAAGACCAAAAAAAAATAAAGCTTATTTCTACTTCCTTTAATTGTCATTTTTAGAAACTTCTTCCTCTTCGATATCCTTTTTAATTTCTTTTACTTTATTTATTTATTTATATGTTTTTGCTTTTTAAGGCCACAGCCGGGGCATATGGGAAGTTCCCAGGCTAGGGGTCTAATGGGAGTTACAGCAGCTGGGCTACATCATAGCCACAGCATTGGGGGGTCTGAGCTGCATCTTCGGCCTCTATCACAGCTCACGGCAATACCAGATCCTTAACCCACTGAACAAAGCCAAACCCGTATCTTCATGGATACTAGTCATGTTTGTTACCACTGATCCACAATGGGAACTCCATTTTTTAACTTCTCTTAATTATTTTTATTTAAAAGTAATTTTTAACTTTTAATACAGTAAAATTGTAAATTACCTTTTGCTGCCTCTTTCTAGTCAAGCACTCCTCTCCCCCTTCTGTTCTGTCTCTAAAAGGCATTTTCTGTAATTTCACAAATGAAATTATATGTGTGATCTTTTAACACCAGAGTCTTTTACTCAGAATGAGATCTTTGTAATTTACCTATGTTGTGTTACATATCAGTTCTTTCTTCATTTTAGTTACTGAGTATCATTCCATTGTATGGATTTGCCATAGTTTGTTAACCATTCATTCTTTGAAGGACATGTGGTCGTTGCTTCCACATTTGGCGAATGTAAATAAAACTCCTATAAATATATGTATACATACATCCTTTAAAGTTTTTTGTTTAAATCATGCAGTGAATGCCACTTTTTTGGAGTGTACAGTCTTCTGAATTTTAATATATTTCTAGATTTGTGTTAGCACCATTATCAGGATACAGTATAGTCTTATCATCCCCTCCCAACTATCTTTTTCTATCCCCTTTGTATTTTGTCTTTCCTCCATGTCTATCTGGACTCATTATAGTTTTGTTAGTATCCTTTTTTTGTGGAAAGATACGATAAGACTCATGATGGCCTTTTTTTTTTTTTTTGTCGTCATTAAACCAGGCAGAGAATCGTCCAGTGACAGGTATTTGCCCCCCAGATAGGTTTGTTTTTGTGTTGTGCTTAATGCGTAGTGTTAGTAGCATATTCTCTTTCCGTTGCAGATGTGGAGATGGGAAAGGGATGATGTAAGTGAATTAAGTGATTCAGTTAAGCGATTCAGTGCCCTGTGAAGGGTAAGAAGAGATGGCCAGTGCAATGACATGTTTGTAGCTGAAGTTTGTCTTTGCTTTGAGTTTGAAACCATCATGTCAGGAAACTTTCTTCTGCTTAATAGCCTGGGATATCATGTGTCCTTGTGTTTTCTTCCTGGTGCTCTTAACTTCTTATCCAGGCAGAATTTGTATATGTTCATTTATAGATTTTTCTCTTATACATGCTTGTGGCTTTTCAGCAAAATTGCTTTTAAATACTCTTGGCATTGCAGTGATGAAGGATATGCTCCCTGTCTATTCTGGGTTCCTCCTTGTCGCCATCATAAAGGACAAATTAGTGGGTTTTGCTAGGATTTCCTTTACTCATTATTTGTTATACCTTTTTTCTTTTTTAAATAAAAGAAGTTGCAAATCATTATTTAGCGTTTTTTTAATAAGACCCCATGTGTCTTGTATTCAGCTGCAGTTCCTCAAAATTTGGGTAAAGTAGGGTTTCTTAAATAAGGTACAAAATGGCACTATTTATAAAAGATTGATAAAATTTGCCTAGATTAAAATCTGCTCATCAGAAGATGTCTTAGGGAGTTCTATTGTGGCTCAGTGGTAATGAACATGACTAGTATCCATGAGGACGCAGGTTCAATCCCTGGCCTCATTCAGTGGGTTAAGGATGCAGATTGCCTTGAGCTGAGGTGTAGGTTGCAGATGCAGCTTGGATCTTTCGTTGATGTGGCTGTGGTGTAGGCCGGCAGCTGCAGCTCTGATTCATCCCCTAGCCTGGGGACTTCCCATATGCAGCAAGTGCAGCCCTAAAGAAAAAGGAAAAAAAAAAAAAAAGATTAAGTTTTAAAGAAAAATATGTTAGAAACTAGGAGAAATTTGAACATAACCGATCAAAGACAGTTACCAAGAATATATAAAGAATTCCTATGAGTCCAGTTTAAGAAAAAAATAACTAAACCAGGAGTTCCTGTTGTGGCGCAGTGGAAGCAAATCCGACTAGGAACCATGAGGTTACGGGTTCAATCCCTGGCCTTGCTCAGTGAGTTGAGGATCCGGTGTTGCCGTGAGCTGTGGTGTAGGTGGCAGACGTGGCTCGGATCTGGCGTTGCTGGGGCTCTGGTGTAGGTCGGCAGCAACAGCTCCGATTATACCCCTAAGTCTGAGAACCTCCATATGCTATGGGTGCAGCCCTCAAAAGAAAAAAAAAAAAAAAAATCAATGGGAAAATGGGCAAAAGATATGGATGGTGGGAGAGGAAACATATATAGCTAATAAATATATCAAATATTCAGTTTTAATAATTCAGGAAATACACACCAATACTGTAACGAGAAAGTGTTTTATATCCACTCATTTGGCAAAATTAAGAAATTTGATAATATCAAGCATTGGAGAGACAGATATCAAAAAAAACTTACACAATTACATATGAGAGCATTAAATTACCAAAGTTATCAGTTGGGCAGGTAGTTTTGCATTTTCTTACAAAGCTGAACATTTCAGTATCTTATTTATAATTCAGCAGTTCTTCTCCAGGATATATACATAAAAGAAACTTCCCACATACCCCAGAACACATATAAGAATGTAAGCGGAGCATAGTTGATAATTGTAAAAAACAGGGAACTCAAATGTCCATCAGCAGAAAAATGTTTGCTTTATGTTTCTTTGAGCAATTTGAAAGTACATTTCATTTATCATGGCGCTTTACACTTGCAAAGTATGGTGTGTATGTTTCCTAAGAGTAAGGATATTCTCTTTGTGATATTGTCAGTTTGTCTACAGTGTCCTTTGAGCCTTTTTCTTTTTTTCTTGATAATTTTGTGTGTGTGTGTGTGTAAGAGTCAGGCTAAGATTAGAATGGCCACAACAATTTTGAATAATCAGGACAATTTTAGAAGGCTTGTACTAACTTGACTTGAAATCTTTGCCTTTCCCACATCTGGGGAGATTTTTTTTTTCGTATACTTTTTAATAGAAGTTTTGTAGTTTAAAATTTAACATTTAGTTTTGTGATTACTGTAGCTTTCATGTCTCTCTTCTTACTGTGTTCATGTTTGTCTTTATGATCTTGAGCCTACTTGTGATAGTAGACAAGAACTTTGAAAAGCTAATTCCATCTTGTCGTTGCTGGATCTTTTTTTTTTTTTTCCTGGTTATTTTGGCAATGGAGGAACTCCCCAGCTTGCTTTGCCAGCATAGCACCCTATAAATATAGGGTTATATAAATTTTTGTCTGGTGATATAAATTTTGGGAAGTCAGGCTATTTTAGAGTGAGAGGTAGCTGTGAAACTTGACACTGCAGGAAAAATCCGTGTCAGCTATCATAGTATTTGTATAGTTCTTCACTCTTTAGATTTGAACCCATAATTTTGGTATACTTGTTTAAAATCCAGCTTGACACACAAAAAGACAAACTTTGTAAAAGAAATAGATAATTCAGAAAGAAGATAATTTATAAGCAAAAATTTGATTTGTTAGGATTCATAATGTAAAAAGAAAACCAGAAAATAAATGTTCTTGGAAGTGAAAAACATGATGGTCAAAAAATTTTAAAAAAAAGTTTTTAAGCAAGTGGATTAGTAAAGTGTTAATTTTTTAAGTCCAGTTGATTATTTGGAATTTCAAATCAAAGATATTTCCAGATGTGGAGCAATAGAGATGAAAAATATGAGGAGTGAAAGATGTGATAGAAAGGTCTGCTATCTCTAAAGGAATTTTTTAAAAAAGAGGAAGAAAAACAGTTGGCGGAAAGAATGATTAAAGAAAAATTTCAAGAGCCGAAAGATACATGTTTTAGAATGAGTGGAGTCACTGAGTATCCAGCAGGATTATTTTAAAAAAAAAAAAAAAGATAAAGAGACAAGCTTTCTAAGCAAAAAACAGATAACCTACAAATAAGCTACAAAGGAAGAAGAATTGGACTATTAGAATGATCTCATTCATAAACTTTGGACATTCATTTAAATCTTATGTTGTATAGGGAAAGCAGCATATGAATTATGTTCTTGAAGATGTGTCAGGTATCAGTGGAGGGCATGCAAAAGAAACATTTCAGGTGTATAAGAGCTTAGCTACATAGCCTTTATGAGAAACTTGAAGAGGTGTTTCAGCAGAATGAAAAAGGAATTCCAAAAGATAGTAACACCTGGTAGCTGATTATACTAGAACAAATATCAGAAAGGACTCTATGCATTTTGAGTCAGACAGGTCTTCCTTGTGCTCTCAGGATTGTAAGCATCTCTTTACTATGTCTATTAAATGACACTGTAGTCTTTGTTTTGTTTTGGGTTTTTTTGTTTGTTTGTTTTTGTTTTTGTTTTTTTTCTACACCTGTGACATAGGGAAGTTTTTGTTGCAGCTGCTATAACTCCAAATCCTTAACCCACTGTGCAAGGCCAGGGATCAAACCTGAGCCTCTGTAGCAGCTAGAACCACTGCAGTCAGATTCTTAACCCACTGCACCACAGCAGTAACTCCACACTGTGGATTTTGAAGCCTGACAGTATGAGCTCTTGATTGGGAAGCACTGACCTTGGAGATGGTCTATGAGAGCAGAGCAGAACTTGTTTTGTTCTTTGTTTTTGTTCTTTGAGCAATCCATAGCACCTAGTGCTTGGCACATGGCAGGCACTTAGTAAACATTTGTTAAATGAGTAAATGCTTTGAAGAATCTTTTTTTGCTTTTGGAAGATTTGAATGTTATAGAATTTTTATTTATTGATTTAATTACTGTACTTTATTTAGGAACTATATGCTTGATATTCAAGTTACATAATAAAAGCTGCTCATTGGTTTTACATTTGTAGAAATGGACAATAGTATATAAAAGATTTAATTGTAGTTACAACAGAGTATTATGAGATGGAGTGGGGGAAGGAAAGGTTTGAGGAAAAGTAAATAATTGTACTAATTTTCCCATCATTTTGAAAGTAACAGGTAATTGTTAAAGAGGACATATCTAACAGTTTAAAGTTATTAGGACAGCCACTAGAACTAAAAATAGTGAGTTCTCTTGCAGGGAGAGGGAAGAGAAGTAGAATATAACGTTCATTGGGAGTCCTGTCGTGGCTCAGCGGAAGCAAATCCAACTGGCATCCATGAGGGTGCAGGTTCCATCCCTGGCCTCACTCAGTGGGTTAAGGATCCAGTGTTGCTGTGGGCTGGGGTGTAGGTCGCAGATGTGGCTCAGATCCTGCATTGCTGTGGCTGTGGCGTAGGCTGGCAACTATGGCTCTGATTTGACCCCTAGCCTGGAAACTTCCATATGCTGCAGGTGCAGCCCTAAAAAAGCAAAATCAAAAACAAACAAAATATGTGTATATATATCATTCACTGTGATAAATTGCTCATATGCAGTGGAAATTGATATTGTCTGAATTGATAAATTAAGAAATTTGTATATTAATAAGTCAAAGTTATAGTGGTAGCTTTTCAGAGGAACTTGAAATAAAAAGGAATAGAGGAAGATAGGGGAGCTTTACTTTTTTACTTCAATTTGCAATTGTATGTATTACTTCCCATGATAAAGCTAGTTTAACTGGAAAATAAAACAAAAAACTAATAATGTCCTGAGTGCATTTGTTCAGTATAAATTCAAACAGTCTACATAGCTATAGACTCTACTTTTGACTATTTAGATGAATGTGAGTCATTTCACTTTGGCTATAGTCTTATAAATCCCTATTGATCAGAAAACAGTCTGAAGTTAGATTTTTAGTTTAATATGTCTTTTAATTCTATATAGGAATATTTAGTATTTTCAAGTACTTAGAATTTTGAGATAAACTTCCAAAATAAGGCATTTACCTATTTCCTTAGAGACCCTATAGCTTATATGGAAGCAAGGCATAATTGTAATAAAATCTCTATTAAATAATTTGAATTTTTTAGTCATGCTTGCTATTTTTATCATTAGGTATTTCCAAAGAGTAAATTTTAGTTGCTGATAAAATTTTCTTCACAGTTGGAATAATTTTTGATTCTGAGATAAGATGATCTTAGGTCTGTCTCAGAGTAACCATATTTGTGTTAATATACAAGACATTACTTCAACAGTGGTCATATCTGTGCAACAATAAGGATTTTCCTGGTAATACTTCTTTTTCTCAAGTGGAACATTTAGTTTAATGCTTTCCCATTAATCAAATTATAGTTCTCAAGATCAGTAATAGTTTGAAGTCTCTATTTGATTACCTATGGGTAAACTGTTCTGTGGTTTTAGTTAGTTGGTGAGTTGATTATGATAAACAGAAACAAATTCAGTATATAAAACCTTTTTTTTTTCTTTACAGACACACTTGTGGCATATGGAAGTTCCCAGGCGAGGGGTTAAATCTGAGCTACAGCTGAGGCCTACACCACAGCCACAGCAACACCAGATCCAAGCCACATCAGAAATATCCTGCAGCCTAACGTCATGGCTTGTGGCAATACTGGATCCTTAACCCACTGAGCTACAACAGGAACTCCCCAGTATATAAAATCTTGCTTATCCTTTGATCTCTACTGTAAAATTTAAAGGATATTTCTCTCTGGAAAATAGTTTTTGGCTCAGGATGTTTTACAGTTGATAGAATTAAACATATATTACATATTTATTTAAATGAGTAATTATGTGATCGACAGTGATATTTTGAATAGTCAAGATGATTCTGTTTTTATTGCAGTAATACTTTATTCGGAACTTGATAAATATTCTTTATAAACCAGAAATGGGAAAGAAGGTACTTCACTTAACATTTTATAACATTGATTTTTCCCCCTCAGGTTAATTCTGTTACCCTATAGGGGAGTTAAGAGTTTCTGTGTTAAGTTCCAATGATAAAGAATTTTATGTGTTTTTAGGAAATGAATTGTCTGTAGTTTATTGAGTTAATCATAGATCTTTGGGAGAGATTTCTTTCATGTCTATTTTGATGTGAACAGTCATACTTAAGTTGAATGGTATTTCAGTTATTTTTCTTTAGTAGTAAATGCATGATAACAGCTGTGGATGCGAACCTGTAGTTATGGAACCTGTGGGTAGAGAGGTCCACTGTAAGGGACTTGAGCATCCTTGGATTTTGATATCCAGGGGTTCCTGGAACAGTTCCCTGCAGACATCTACAGGTGACTGTTTACAGGTGACTGTTCTTCAGGAATGTGTGTGTGTGTGTGTTTAACTTCAACTGAATATGACGTATCTTAAACTTCAGGAAGTAACTTACTCAATTATCTTTCCTGTTTACTAGTTTATCTTTAAAGTTTGACATGCATTTTCTTAATTTAGAACTGTAATAGCTATATTGTGCTCTAATTTCTGAGTGAAACTGACGTCAGTGTTTCTTGGCAGAAAAAAAACTTTGAATTTTTGAAAGATGTTTCAAATCTAGTATCTTAAACATTTGATGTGCTATCTTTTGCATTTGAAATGACATACAGGAATGGAAAATAGATTGTAGGATATACAGTAAAAGACCTAGGAATTAAAAAGCTACAGGTGGACAGTTCCACTTATGAATGACAATCTGAGATGTACTAATTATTTTCATTTTATTGTAAAGAGTTCAGAATCTCAGCTGCAAAGTAGGGTTGCATATTGATTCTTCTGCTGGCTTGCTACCAGGTCCCAGATAAGTCTCCCCCTCCCACCACAAGAATTCTAGCTTATATATCTTTATTCTAGTCAACCTTTATCACCATATGTTTAGATCCCGAACGTTCTTTTCTTAACTATGTTCCCTTACTCATGCAGTAGATCAATATAAAAAGTTACCACTTAAACAGCCCTTTCTTTGTAGAACTCAGAGTTCTTGGAGACCAACATAATTTCTCTCAGTAAAATTTTGTAGTTTTCACTGTTGAGGAGGACTCGCATGTCTCTTACTAAATTTATTGCTAAATATTTTATGTATTTTTTTTTACTGCCACTGTAAATGTAATTTCTATTTTCAGTTTTCCCAGTTGTTTTCTACTTATAGAAATGTCCAGGGAGTTCTCTCGTGGTGCCCTGGGTTAAGGATCTGGCGATGTCTGTGCAGTGGCTTGGGTTGTTGGCTGTGGCACAAGTTTGATCCCTGGCTTGAGAATGTCTGTGTGTCGTGGGTGCAGCCAATAAAGTAATAGACTGATTTATTTCTTTTTGATCTTTATGCTTCTTTCTTGTAATTTTATTACTTGTATAGTATCATTTAAACATCAAATCAAGTGAAAACTCTGAAGACTACACATAAACAAAAAATTTAATCTAGTGTGCTGAATGGTGTTATTTTGCCAAAACTAAATCACAACTCAAAAGCATGGATTAGTCCTGAGTCTTAGAACCAGGTTTTACCCTCACTTGAACCACTTAAACTAACATGTTATGACTGTTTTCCACCATTTTTCACTACTTGAACGTCCTTCTAGCCCTTCCATTTTATAATACACTTTGAGGTTATTTGGTCTTTGGTACAGATGGGTAGTTTTTATTATTAGACTGCATCTGTTCTTTTCTTAAGCCTGATGTACTATTTTACAAATATAAAAGTGGCCACTGGAATCTTCCTAAGTAGTTATTACAGAGTAGCCATGCAGAAGGTCAGGAATATTAGTGTCTCACTTAAATGAAAACATAAGTTTAAAAAATTTGAAGAATTGACTTTCAAAAGCAGAATCTTCAAAGCATAATTATTGTCCTTTCCCTTAGTGATTTTTTTCATTTTGAATTTATTTTACATTGCAGAATTGGTCTGTTTCCTTTACATTCTTTGTCTTTTACTCTTGATGCAAAAGGATCCGTCATGTTGTTGGGACAGTGTACGTCAAAAACTTATTATCTAATGGCTCTGGACATTACAGACTTTGGTTTTTTGTTTGTTTAATCTCTTTAGGGCCGCACCTGTGGCATATGGAGGCTAGGGGTCCAGTCAGAACTATAGCTGCCACCTTACACCAAAGCCACAGCCACGCAGGATCTGAGCCACCTCTGCGACCTATACCACAGCCCACAGTGCCATTTCCTTAACCCACTGATTGAGGCCAGGGATTGAATCTGCGTCCTCATGGATCTAGTCAGATTCGTTTCCACTGTGCCATGATGGGAACTCCAGGCTTTTGAATTATCCATCTCTTACTGCCCTTACTCTACTCTACAGCCCAACTTTTTCCATTTTGTCAGTCAACCTATGCAGAATTCACTCCTGCTAAGTCGTTAATTTTCCTGAAGAATTGAATCTACTGTGTATTTCAGTTTTAGTCATTGTTCATCTATAAGCTTTGTCTTGAGATAATGTGCACCTTTTGTTGTTGATTACTCAGTGAATTTATTACATTTATAGTTGTACAATGATCATCAGTCACACCTTCTTTTAATTTAAAAATATAGTCTGATAGTTCACTGGTTTTAATGGAATTTAACACTCTCGTCCTCATAAACAATAAAAAGAAAAGCAGAGCAGTCATTAAAATAACAGTATCCTGTAGAATGTGTATGTGTTTCATATTTATGCAGCCGTATGATTTTTGAAGGTAGTAATTTTATAATTTTTCATTATGATTGTTTTCAGACTTCATTCAGTTTACAGAAAGATAATATGGGAAATCTTTATATATCCTTTATTTAGTTTCTCCTAACATGCTGCAAAATTATGGTACATTTATCCAAACTAAGGAATTAACATTGATATACTACTGTTGGCTAAGCTATAGAACTCTTTGGATTTCTTATTTTCCCACTAATGTCTTTTTGTGTTCAAGATCTGGAACATCAGCTTTTTTTATTTAATTTTTTTTTATGTCTTTTTTTTTTGTTTTTTTTTTTTGTCTTTTTTTGCTATTTCTTTGGGCCGCTCCTGCGGCATATGGAGGTTCCCAGGCTAGGGGTCGAATCAGAGCTGCAGCCACTAGCCTACGCCAGAGCCACAGCAATGCAGGATCCGAGCCGCATCTGCAACCTACACCACAGCTCACGGCAACGCCAGATCATTAACCCACTGAGCAAGGGCAGGGACCAAACCCGCAACCTCATGGTTCCTAGTCGGATTCGTTAACCACTGCACCACGACGGGAACTCCTGGAACATCAGCTTTGCATTTAGTTGTCATGTCTTATTCTTCTTCAAGCTATGGCGGTTTCTCTTGTCTCTTGTGGCTTTCACATTTTTGAAGACTACTGGCTGGTGTCCTCAATGTTGCTTTCTCATTAGACTGAGATTATGGGGTATTGGGAAGAATACTCCATGAGTGCTGTGTCCTCATCTGATCTTATATAACTGCTTACTGGTGCTGTTAAGTTTGTTTATGTGGTTAAGGTATCTGCTAGGCTTCTTCAGTGTAAATGTCCTTTTTTATTAACCTTTGCATACTCTATTCTTAGAAGCCAGTTAGTGTGTGCAGCCCACACTCTAGAGGAGGAAAATGATGCCCCACCTCATGCAACAAGGAGTATCAGAATTTGAGAAATTTTTTGTGGTTATATACTTATTTATTTAATTCTTCCATTTTTAAATTTTCCCTTCTCCTGGAATGTTCATTTTGGTTTGGATCTGTCCTTGAGTTCTCTAATTTTTCTTCATGATTTCTCGCCCCCTTTTTTTGGTCTGTAGTGTAAGATAATTCTTGGACTTAATGTTCCACTCCCCAAAAAAGGCAGTGATCATTTCCCCCTTTAGGTCATCTATTGAAATTTTCAATTCGAAAAACAGATTTCTAAGCTAGAGTTAGAAAAAAGGGTTTTGTTGCATTTGGATCCAAGTGCCTCCTTGCTTGCTTTTTCTGTTTTTTCCTTTTTCAGTTGTTCGCTGATTCCTTCAGTACTTCATTTTATTGTACTTGTGTTCTGAGTGCTTAATATCATTTTCTTTCTTGATAGTGTGCCTTCTTGGATACAAAGTTACTTTTTCCCTTGTGGTTCATTTGGGCTCATTTACCTATAATGTTAAAGGGCAAGCTGATGGCACTTCTGAGGACACTGAAGAAAATTCTATTTTTAGCTCTTTCTTACCCTTAAAGGTAAGGAACTTCTTAGCTCACCTGTTAAGCTGTGTCAAAAAGACATGGGTTGGCAAGTAAACTTCTTCCTGGAGTTCATCTCCACAGGCCATGTTCTAGATCTTGGCCTTAAGATCTCCAGTGCTTTTGCTCAGCTGTGAGTTAGGAAGAATCCCTGTGCCAGAGACTCTGAAGCCCTCAAATCTCTGCATCTGCCTGATTGAGACCTAGCTTTGTTACTGGGAAAGAGAGGGAGGGAGGATTCCTCTGCAGTTTGTTTTTGAATTGTTAGTCATTATTAAAAGCAAACATTAAGTTCTGTGTAAGAGTAAAAATTGAGTTCTGTGAGTCACTTTGGAGAGTTTGTATCCTAAAGAGTATACATGTCCTAAGTGCTATCTGCTGGACTGTCGCTGGAGGCTAATTCAGGTTCCTTTCCCTGGTGTTACTTCCAGACAACACACCAGGATGTGTAATTATGATGTCAGCTGTGTGATATGTACCTGGTTTTATAACAGCACTAGAAGTTCATTGTATCATTGATAGCATCATTTCTTAGTCTCATGTTCCTAGGGGTCTAGCTGAGAGAATGTCCATAGATTTTTCATCATATTCAAATATTTATTGAATATTGACAGTATCAGGCACTATTCTAGACCTTGTTAATATAAGTGTGGAGGAAGTTCCCTTGTGGTGCAGCTGGTTAAGGATCTGGCATTGCCACAGTTTGGCACAGGTTACAGCTGTGGCGTGGGTTCGATCCCGGCCTGGGAACTTCTATGTGCTTCAGGTGCAGCCAAAAATATACATATATATCTATATATATATACACACATTCACATGCACACACATAAAAATGTAGGTGTTTCTGTTTTTTTGTCTAAAGCAGAGGTACTGACGATGCCATAGACCTTAGGAGGACTTGAGTTTTGTTGATAGACATTCACCGTGCTGAGGACTTGGAATTTGTATACCCATCTCGCACCTTTCCTTCTGTCTAGACTTATGTATCCAGTTGCCTGTTTGACATCCTCACTTCGTTGTTTACTAACTTGTTAAGTTTAATATGACTCCTCTTTCTTTGCTGGCCCCAAACCTTCTCCCTCTTTGTAGAAGGCACCACTGTCCTTCCAGTTGTTTACCACAGTGATAATGGTCTGTTTTGCAATACTTCTCTTTTACACCCCATTTCTAATCAGTCTATCCCTAAGTCTTGTTGGCTGTGCTTTCAAAGTATATCCTGAATCCAAGCACTTTTCAGTAGCTGTACATCTTTCATTCTGGGGTAAAAATTATTATTGTCCTGAATAATGATCCTGCTAACCCTCTTGCTGGCTTTCCTGATCTCACTTTTGCTCCTCTGTACACTCCATTACCATCAAAATAGCCTGAAGAGATCCTTTTGTGACAAGTGAGACTGGACTCTTAGTTTTCTCATGCTTTTCTGAAGTTAGTGTCAAAGTATTTCTTTTTTTTTTTTTTTTTTTTTTTTTTTTTTTTGCCATTTCTTGGTCCGCTCTTGCGGCATATGGAGGTTCCCAGGCTAGGGGTCGAATTGGAGCTGTAGCCACCGGCCTACGCCAGAGCCACAGCAACGCGGGATCCGAGCCACGTCTGCAACCTACACCACGGCTCACAGCAACGCTCACAGCAACGCCGGATCGTTAACCCACTGAGCAAGGCCAGGGATCGAACCCTCAACCTCATGGTTCCTAGTCGGATTCGTTAACCACTGCGCCACGACGGGAACTCCAGTGTCAAAGTATTTCTAACTTCAAAGTACATCAGGAAATATTCCCTCTTTTTCTAGTCTTTGGGAACAGTCGCTGAATGTTTAGAATTAGCAATTCTGGGACAGTTAATCAAAGATCCTTGTAAAACCACATGAACCTGGTAGTTTTTTGTTTGGAATACATTTTTATTTGTTCGTTAAATTTCCTTAGTTCTAAGTCTCTTCAAGTTTTCTTTTTATCTTTGGGTTTGTTTTGGTAAAGAATTCGGTAAATTATATTTTTAGGAAGCTGTCTGTTTTGTCTTAAGCTTTTTTTGCATTTTGGCATTAATAGTATGTTAATTTTTAAAGCAATGTCAGTCTTCATGTCTTCCTTCCTCCCTCCATCCTTCCCTCCCTCCCTTCGAATCTGAGCTGCCAGAGACAACATGAGAGCCTTAACCCGCTGTGCCACAGCAGGACCTCCATTTCTTTTTTAAAATTCAGTCCTTCTATACTGATTTTTAAAAATCCAGGGATTTTTCTATTGTGAGCTCTTTTTTGTTTGTTTTTTTACCTCTAAAACACCAGCTTTTGGGTTTTCTTCTCTTAGGCTTTTTACATTTAATTTTTGTTATGATGCATGTAGATTTCAGTGTTTTTTGGAGGACTTAGATTTATGAATTTTTGTTGTGATTTTTGGGGAGACTTTTAGAAATGTGTTTTACAATTTCCAAATGTGGGTAAGATTCTTTTTGTTGTTATCTATTTTGCTGTTAAAATTGGTGTCAGAAAGTATGATACTGACTCTTTGGTATTTAGATTTGTTTTCTGATCTGGCCTATAATTCCTTTTTGTGGTTGTTCATTGTGTGCCCTGTAGTTCTTTGGTTCAGTTTTCTGTGTATTCAACCTTTATTTTCACTAACTTATGTGCTTTACCAGTTACTAAGAGAGGTGTTAATTTCTCCTGCTATAATTAGGAACAAGTCAGGATTTCTTTGTAAGTCTGACAACTGGTTTGTTTTTTTTTGTTTTTTTTTGTTTTTTTTTTGCTTTTTAAGGCCGAACTTGTGGCATATGGAAGTTCCCAGGCTAGGAGTTGAATCAGAGCTAAAGCTGCCAGCTTACACCACAGCTCACAGCAACGCTGGATCCTTAACCCACTGAGTGAGGCCAAGGATCAAACAGTACTAGTCAGATTCATTTCCACTGTGCCACAACAGGAACTCCCTGACAACTTTTAATATATGTAAAGTTGCATTTTTAGTTTAATACTGCTACAGCTTTTTCTAAAAAATGTTTCTTGGTATATAGTGAGCATTTTATCTCTGCCAATGATTTTTCCTTAGAAATCACTTTAAATTTGGTTTGTTTTGTGTTTTCATTGATAAACCTACATTTTTGATTGCTTGATATAAATGTGTATTTCTCCCATTTTACATTTTGTGCTTTCTAATATAAGTCTTTCAAGCTCCTCTTTCCCCCCTTTTCTGTCCTGTTTGGTTAATTGAGTCTTAAATTTTTTCCTCTTTTCCTGTCCACTGAGTTAGAAGTTCTGCATTATGTACATAGTTGTAATCTACATATTTTATTGATTCAGGTAAAGATGGCCTAGTTGATTATAGCTTGAACTGGAGCAGCATCTCTAACTTTATTTAAATAACACATGACCCTCATTCATGTGCCTGATCACCTCCCTAGATTAAACCTCTCTTTGTCTAATTTACTGTTTAGTAGTAGTTCCCTTTTTTTTTGTCTTTTTGCCTTTTTTAGGGCCTCTCCCGCAGCATATGGAGGTTCCCAGGTTAGGGCTCTAATCAGAGACATAGCCTCCGGCCTACACCAGAGCCACAGCGACGCAGGATCCGAGCCGCATCTGCAACCTACACCACCGCTCAGGCAACGCTGGATCGTTAACCCACTGAGCAAGGGCAGGGATCAAACCCGCAACCTCATGATTCCTAGTCGGATTCGTTAACCACTGCGCCAAGACGGGAACTCCAGCCTTTTTTTTTTTTTTTTTTTTTTTTTGTAGTTTTGGGACTCTTCATGGAGTTACTGATTTCTCTAGTTTTGATCAGCCATTTTATGAGGAAGAATGAGCAGTGAGCTGTACCTCTTCTTGCTTCATCTGTAATACTGTGTTTTATATCCAGCTAATTAAAGCGGGTTGCAACATTTCTTACACAAATCTGTTTCCTTCAGCTGAGAACTAAACTTCCCTTATGTTTAGACTGGTTTTTTAAAAGCTTTCAGGCCTTTATAAAATTAGACTACAGCTTCCTGGTTCCAAATTTCTTTTGTCTTTTTTTCCTCTGTTTATGTTGTTGGATTTTTGTTTTTGCTTATCCTTTTGAAACATGATTAATTAGCTGGCTCTGTGACTGTTTTCATTTTTGTTTTATTCTTTAACTTTAGAATATCCCACTGATGCTTATGGGTCTATGCAATGATTTATTTATAATTATTGAATACTAGGGCCTTTGGTTGTTAGCCTTCTGTACTGTTATTCAAGTTCTAGGAATATATAAAGTGAAAAAGGAATTTAGTAACAAAGAACTTGAAGTTTTCCTTGGAATTTAAAATACAGTTTTCTCATGGGATATTCACAGAGGATGGGATATTAATTCGACCATTTTCAAAGTATATACATATTTATTATAGAACATGTATCACTTATGAAAAAATAAAATGTAAACAGTGAAACCAAAGGTAGAGAGTCTTCAGAGTTTCCTTTGTGACTCAGCGGTAATGAACTCAACTAGTATCCATGAGGACACAGGTTAGCTTCCTGGCCTTGCTCAGTGGGTTAAGGGTCCATTGTGGCCATGAGCTGTGGCGTAGGCCAGCAGCTATGGCTCCAATTCGACCTCTAGCCTGGGAACTTCCATATGTTGTGGGGCGGCCCTAAAAAAAAAAGACGAAAATAGAGAGTCTTTGTTAGACATGAGTGGCTTTCAAAGAGTGGTCCTTAAACCAGCAGTATTAGAGAACTGCGCACTCACCTTTGAGGCCCCTTGGTCAGTGTTTCCACAAGCCATCCAAATGATTCTGATGCTTGCTAAAGTTTGAGAACTAGTGAACTGCACATTAAAACAGATGGCACAGACCACATAATGCATTCACTTGATAGGAGTGCACAGTGCTAGTCATCCTTTTTTCAAAGATAAGTGTTATAGGTGAGTGTTTGGTTAATGAACATCATGAAAACATCACTCAGTTTAACTTTTGTTCAAGGGGGTTTCTGCTTTCTTAAAAGTAATTAATATTCTTGATGTGAAAAGTTATGCTGAATATGAGTATGTAATAGAGGAAGCTTGTGGTTGAAAAGTCTTTTTTTTTTTTTAATTCACCCTGAAAACTTATTTTAATGCAATTTTAACAAGATATAATGCAGTGCTTTTCCTTTCCTCCTTGACCCTACCTTAGCCATTAGTTTTCACATTGCTTCAGAGTACTTTTTAGTCTGTTTGATACCACGCCATTAAAAACTCATTGGAAGGGCTTGAAAGGCATTACAGTAATTGTCTTACCTAAACAAAATTCCATGGGAAAATAGGGCTGTGGAAAGGACCTGTAATCTCCCAAACTAGGTCTTTGTTTGGATGTGTTTATTTTAAATTGGTTTGTGGTAATCCCACTGAGGTTTATATTGATAATAGTAAATCAGTTTTAACTAATTACTTAAATTAGTATTTGAAGATTTTTTTTTTTTGTTTTAAAGGAGAAAAAGATAGCTTTTGCCTTAAAGACTCTGCCCCCTTGCTGGAAGGGGTTAGAAGGGTTTTATAGTTTAGGGAGTGGAAAATACGGTTGTAGATAAGGATCAGGGTAGAAGCAAGGTAGAAGCAAGCTTGCATTGTCTTTCACAGCTGGTATTTAGTGGCTCCAGCACTGGTTCTGGTAGTCCTTCTTCCTGGTGTCTGAACCTGCTGAGGTTCAGGGTCTTTATGCCTCTGCACAGAAGGAATTCAGCAAGAGACAAAGTGATAGGCAAGAAATAGATTTATTAAGATAGGACACTTATGAGAGATGCAGGTGGCAGGCAAGGAGGCTCTGCCAGTATTTGAAGAACTTTGAATGGAGATGGTTTACATTATATGTGGATATAATTTAAATCATTAAATAATGGTGGTGCTTTGCTAAAGGTCTTTGTGTTTTTCTTTCAGGAGAGAAATAGAAACAAACAATAACCATGTGAAGATGTCCTGTTAGAATCACAACACTAATGATGTAGACTCTGGAAATGCCTAATAAGTCAAAGAAGACGTTATTACAGCTTTTTTCTGCTTAAGGTGACATCTTTGAACTCTAACACAGATTGACTCTTCTTGTAATGGTTTTCATCAGCGCATCTGCCCTTATACTTTCACCAAACACACTTGAGAACTGTAACTTCGTCAAGCACTTTTCTGTCCTGAAGCTTTGACCAGTATCTGCTGTCTTTTGTAATGATGCATCCTAGCTAAGGCACAGAAGACTGAATGAATGCAAGGATTCATTAACTCTTTGAATTTGTTAAATACTAACAGTTAACCATTAGAAGTGGTTCAATGATGTAAGAGTCACACTGCTTCAACTTTTTCTTTGTTGTAGTTTTTAAATTGTCAATTTTTAGCTATTTGACAGATTAAAAGCAAAATAATCATGCCATATTTAGTCCTGGAGTTCAAGTCTAAATGTTTATGTGAAAATTATTGTAGTAAACTTTTAATATGGCAAAGCAACCTTAAGCTCTATTTTAGCCAAATGAAACATAATCTGAGATTATATTAGAACATTTCCCTTGTCTTCAAACTGTTTGGTGTAACAGAATATTGATATGCAGCTTGGTGAATTTCACCAGTTAATGCACATTCTTCTCCCCTCCTTCCCCCAATAATATGTATACTGAAAAATGTGCATTTGTCTGAGGAATTATTTTGTTTGCTACCACTTACTGAATCTCAAAATTTTGAGTAAATGTACCTCAGTCTAATCAGACTTTTTATGACCTTTATAACTACATTTAAAACCCTTAATTCCTATTTCTGGGTGTTTGCGAGCCTGATTGCTATCATGAAGTAAAAATTTATTACTCTAGGTATTCACTAGCTAAATAAACATAGTTCTTGTTTAGCAAGCATATATTGTTCCTCAACTCTTTTCTCCGGCTTTTGCAGTGTCCTGGCATCTTTAAAATATTTGAAAATATGGCCTTGATCCATGGATTAAATCAGTATCTAAGTGAATGTGTTGATGTTTTATTGATCAGATCTATATAAATGGGAATACAGCATATATCTGGGTATTCTTATAGTTATCTTTTTAACATCTTATTTTTTTCATTAATTACATATCAACATTAATTTTGTATCTTGAAACAAATTGATTTTGTATAATTGTGTCAAGCACCTGTATTAATTGATTTGATGGCATAAGGTTATGAAATAATGTACTGCCCCTTATATTACTGTTCCAAAAGGAGAAACCTCTGTAGAAAGACATGTTAAGGGTGAAAATAGCAATACTGTAGATTTGAATACCTTGATGTTTCTTGCATTACTCCATTTATGTTTACATCATGTTTAGAAAAGTTTTCATTTACTACAGCCTTTGGTCACTTCTGTTCAAAAATTTAGTGACAGATATTTCTTTGAGGCTTTCATTTATATGATTTTTCTTTGTACAATGTTTTCTTAAAATGTACAAATACTGTAATCAAAATGGGGGGAAAAAGTACAGTATTTGTAGATAAATTGTAGCTACTTCCCAGTTATTTGGTAGTCCCAGTATAGTTATATCAGTGTTTACTGAAGGGAACATTAAAATATTAATGCTATATTATAAAGACTTTCTTAAAGGAAAATTGCACCTATTTTACCTTTTTAAGAGTAAGCCATGAACTCTTGTAACTTCTCTTAACTATTTATAATGAAAGTTGGCATTTGGGTATAGTCACCACAGCACTGTTCTACATCCCTGAGATTGTAGAGGTAGGACATGTCACTCTGGATTCCCACTGGAGAAAACTGTAAAGGGGTGACCTTGTAGAAAGGGTCTGAGTCCTCTCTCGGAGGGTCTCTTTTTCTTGGTGCTTTATTAGCAACTCTGAATATTTTTATAAAACTAGTTACATTATAAAAGGATTGCAACTTGTTTAATTTACATTAGGTTTCTGTGTAAGAAATGTCTCGGAAACACTCAGCGAGCAGGCTGATTGCCGTAGCTGACTCAGGAGTGTCAGACGTAACTCAGTATCTACTCATGGTGAGGAGTTCATCCCAGTGCCTTGAACCGGGATTTCTAATAGTAGGTGAAATGGGTGCAGCCTTCCTTTGGGAAAAACAAACTGTCTTTTCAATTGGTACATTTTTTCCCCTCATTTACGTTTTCTTTAGGGTACCTACTTTCTCTTCCTCCTTGGTCTGTCAGTTTATGGCACGTTGTTTTTCCTCTAAGTGCACAGATCACAGGTTGTCTCAGTCGCACAGCTAATGGAGGTTTCTTAACTGTAGGGACCAAAAGGGAGAGAAACTGGGCTCCACAGAGGAGACTGATCAAAAGTGGTGAATAATCACAAATGAAGACATTTTTGGCCCAGTAAATTTCTTGCATAATGTTTTTCCAAGATCTGGTTTGAATGTTTATTAAAGTTATCTTATGTGGGTGTTTTATTTTGAAAGGTATTATAGTTTGTATATTTAACAGTAAGGGGGGAAATGTAACCAAAATTAGTATTCTTTCTCTATACATATTGGTACTTGAAGATTTCTTTCAGAAGAAACCCCAGCCTTTTCCTAAGTTCAGTACTTAATTCCTCATTTTAACTTAAGTGATTTTCCTAATTCAAAAGCTGTGTTCTTTTTAAATGCATGGGGGTTAAGCTGATGTTAAAACAGTTTGCAATAAAAAAAAGAATCAGCTTAAGTCATTTAATCATTTCAAGTGCATTCTGCATCGTATAAAAATAAGTTTGAGAAATTTTAAGAGAATTGTGTTTCATTAAGTTTTGCATATCTTTTGTTATGCCATGTAAATTCCCTTCTTTTTCATATGATTAAAGAAAGGTTATGATAAAATTATTAGTTCATTTACATTCACTTGTAGCAATGACATGAGAATTTGAATTTTGTCGTGTTTGGGTTTGTTCATTTCTGTGAATGATGGTACAGTTAGGTGAGATTTTCTGTTATGGTACCCAAACTCACCATTTGGTCCTCTTTAATCTTTGAGGGTTTCAATAAAAATTGTTCACTCACATCTGTGTTCTTTCCATTTTATCTTTATAAATATGTATTGCTTGCCAGAAAATGTCACATTTTTTCAGCTGTTAGAATTTCTCGATCAGTGTATCTTTTAGAAATAGATTATATCACTTTATTTAGTTGGTCACTTAAAATTAAGTGAAGGAATTAAAGAGAGGAAGGATGACAGTTTATCCTCATCTTTATCCACTCCAAGGAGCTTACTGAATTACATGCTCTTAATGCTAAACTTAGAGCAAAAGAGGAAGAGGCCTATTTTCGTGTAGAAGGGGAAGTGTTGGCACCAGCTGTCTAATCACCCTAATCCCCCATTCTTGGTACCAAGGAATGCTTTTCCAGTAGTGCGTCCATTATCCTTGGGGCCGGACAGAGCTTCTGGAGATAGCAACCTGGTGGCTCTGGATGGTGCCCTGATCATCATTGCTGTGCTCTCTATCTGAGGCACTTGTTCAGGTGGAGGAAACCAGAGCTCAGCTTTGTGCTGCATACACTGTTAGCCTGTGAACAGGGCACAGTTTTACAGACATCCCCAGGTGTCCCGCACTGTAGTGTCACTAGAAGCCTCCTTTTTACTGGTCATTTCCTAAAGAGGTTTTGCATCTCATCAGTGTATTTATACTGAGGCCACTCATTTTTAGTTGGGACCCTATTTCTCATTGGCTTGGCTTTATCTTGCTTGGTGGTAATAAATTTAATAATTCTAGTCTTAGAACTAAAATTCATGCAGTTGGAAGTTAACTGACCCAGGTCACTTGCTTTCTAATCACAGTTGACCTGTGAACAACACAGGTTTGAACTTAGTGGGTTCACTTTTACATGGATTTTTTTTTTTTTTTTTTTTTTTTTTTTTTTTTGAGTAGTATATACTACAGTACTTCATGTTCTGGGGGTGGTTCAGTCCTTGGATATGGAGGGACCATGTGTGAGGAGGGCCAACTGCTGTATGTTGGAGAGGGTTCCCACCCCCAACCCCTTGTATTTTTCAGGGGTCAGTTGTACTTGAATATGTTATGTGTTATTGCTGTTGTGTAATCTTGATGTGTAAGTATTCTTACCTCATTTCTCTTGGTGCAAGGGTGAAAAGCATTCCTTTAAAGAGAAAAGGTGGGCGTTCCCATTGTGGCCAGCAGGTTAGGAACCCAACTAGTATCCATAAGGACGCAGGTTCGATCCCCGGCCTCAGTGGGTTAAGGATCTGGCGTTGCCATGAGCTGTGCTGTAGGTCACAGATGTGGCTCGGATCTGGCTGTGGCTGTGGTGTAGGCTCTGATTGGACCCCTAGCCTGGGAACTTCATGCACAACGGGCATGGCCCTAAAAATACAAAAGAAAAGGTGATTGAATCGGCGTCTGTTTTTTGATGGAATGCTTTTGAAATGTTTCTGAGGTTGCTGAATGATATTCTCGCCAAGAGCATAGGCTTCGGAGCTGATAAACTTGCCTTAGAATCCTGGGTCCACTATAAACTAGCTCCAAGCCTAGATTTCCTCATCATGTAAAATAAATGAGAATAGAGCCTATTTCAGAAGGACTAAATGAACTAATACAAAGTGGTTGGCACAGTCTCTGGGCCTGTGGCAGTCCTTCCGATGTTAACTGCTGCTATCCTCTTGTTCCTTACCAAAAATTTAAAAATTAGTGATTACCAAGGAACATTTCTTAGGGTAATCTTTAGTGCTTAGTTTAGAGGTTGTAGAAAGTCGATTATTTTCAGTTCATACTGTTATGTCACTGAGACTCTGAGAACAGACATTGCCTGAATAAAGCTTAGTTAAATTATCATTTATCTTTGTGCAACTTTCGGTTTCCAGGATTTTCAGTGACTGTCAGCCATGCTTTTTCAAAGTAAGTAAAATAAAACAACAGAGAGTTAGTTTATCCTGCTAGAGCAGAGCAGATGGCAAACCAAAGGCAAATTAGACTAAAAGGAAAGCAAATATGGGGGAATAACAAGAAAACTTATAAACAATAGAAGAAAGTTAAGCCAGAGATGAAAACTAGATCAAGAAGAAACGTTTTGCTTGGCTTGTTACAAATCCCCTTGATATTGATGCCACTTGCATATATTAGTAAATCATAAAACTTCATTATGAATATCTACTAACAATTCAAAATGGAAACACTAATGTGAATGTGTTTCCTCCATGTTTCATCAGTGATACTGTACAGATTTCAAAGGAAGAGGTATTTGACAGTGGTTCTAACTATTGTAGTATGTATTCAAGATTATAACTTGAGGTCAAACGTTTACAGATAAAGCTTCAACGTAATACTGTTGCACACCAATGTTAAAGCTATTATGTTAAGCTTACTTTGCTTGGATTTGCTGCAGGAACTGTTTCCTCTGTAAAGCACACAGCACTTGTCTCTTAGCTGTTTTCTAGTCTGCCTGTGTTTGTATGCTTACCAGCATCATCTATGGCCCCTTCCAAGCTTGTTTATTCCAGTTGTACTCATTTCTTTTACCATGAGATTTAAATACAGAAACTGATAAAATGTTGTGAGCCCCACGGGAAGTCCCAGAAACTGATAAAATGTGATTGAAAGTTGTTGCTATGAAAACTAAGTCGACTGCTTTGGAAATACCTGATAAAACTGAGTTGTCTAATTAGGTATAGAAGAGAAAATGTTCAAATTTGTCAGGAAAATCATAAGAGTGTAGAAGTGTGTGTGGAGTTTGCTTGTGTATTTTCAGTTCTCACTCCGGTGGGTATCTTAGAAGTGAGGTGACATCAGATTCCTGTTGGAAGAAGACTTCTCAGATCTAAATCAGATCCCTGATGAATTAAAGTGTATGCGTTTTAAAGTGTCCAAGGTTTGTTTGTATCGCTTATTAATTCACTCCTTAACATGACATCTATTTCATCATTTAATGCTTAATTTTAAAAGTTTTAACCTAAATTATTCTTTGTAAATTATTCTTTTTAAAGACCTCAAACGTTTTCCTGTCTGTATTAAACAGCTTAACATGATCTCATGCGTCCATGTGTAATGATAAGCTGGTATGAGAGTTCTCCTGTGGAGCAGAGGGTTAAGGATCTGGCATTGTCACTGCAGTGGCTTAGGTTCGATCCCTGGCCCAGGAACTTCCACGTGCTGTTGGCGCTGCCAAAAAAAAAAAAAGAATCTTCTATGGTATCCTTGCAAATAAATATAATAAAGTATTCATACCATTTTAAAAATATAATGTGCCCAGCACTTACATATTTATTTCAAGTGTCTAAACTATGAACTGTGTTTTCTGTATGAGATGTTGGAGAGAGGAAATATATCCACTAACAATTCCTTGTACCTAAATTTAAAGCCAACAGAAACCATGGCAAGTCTGAGTCAAACGATTCCTCTTTTGGAAAGGCATGTGTTTCATTTCTCAAAGCCTATATAAATGTATGTTTTCCTCCGTTATTCCTTTGAGAAGGGGGGAAAAATGGCCTGAGAAAGAGGAACTTGGGCATCTAGTACCCATCTTGGAATCATTAGCCTTGGCTTTCCACATGGGCTTATTGTTTTGCTTTCGTTTCTGTTGTTTTTTTGTTTTGTTTTGTTTTTTCGAATTTCTTCTCCTTTCCAGGCAGTATTTGAAAGGTCATATGTTAAAACCAAATGAAACACCAAAGGAAGGAATATCAGTAGCATATACATGTATGTGCACGCACACCTGTGCGTGTGTGTGTGTTTGTGTGTAGAAATAAACTGCTTATTTGCATCAGTATTTATTTTCAACCAGATTGAAAAAGATTTCACAGAGGACATTTTCGGGATGTTTCTGATTTTTTAAAAACTGAAGTATAGTAGGTGTACAGCAAAGTGATTCAGTCATATATATGTGTGTGTATATACACATATATACTCTTCAGATTTTTTTCTATTCAGGTTATCATAAGATATTGAATATAGTTTCCTGTGCTCTAGGGTAGGTCCTTCTTATTCTATACACAGTTGTGTGTATCAATTAATCCCACATTCTTAATTTATCCCGCCCCCACCCCTGCTTCCCCTTTGATAAAGTTTGCTTTTCTATGTCTGTGAGAAGGCATTCTGAAGAACTTTCTGTTATTTCTGTCTTTTTAGGGCTGCACGTGTGGCATACGGAGATTCTCAGGCTAGGGGCTGAATAGGAGCTGCAGCTGCCGGCCTACACTATAGCCACAGCAACTCAGGATCTGAGCTGTGTCTGTGACCTACACCACATCTCATGTCAATGCCAGATCCTTTAGCCCACTGAGTGAGGCCAGGGATCGAACTCGCATCCTCTTGGATGCTAGTTGGGTTCGTTACCTCTGAGCTGTGATGGGAGGGAATACCCTGAAGAGCTTTCTAAGAGAGGTTCAGGGTTCTTGGCCTCCTTCATAGAAGTTGATAGAGGCCAGGCAAGAAATTCTGGCAGGCTTTAATGGGGCCCCTGCTGCAGCAGAAGGCAGTGAAAAGCAACAGTTTCCCTTGCTTTCTTGCTCCCTGAGGGAGGCGGGCTGGTTCCTGTATGGCAGGAGGGTGGGGGTGGGTCCAGGGTTGAGCCAGAGGGGTGGCTTAGGCGGTCTGCCCACCCCTTTGGTGGTGTCCTGTGCAGGGGGCTTGTGTAGTACCTGCTTTTGCTCTTGGCTCTTCAGAAGTGGCAGTTGGCTTTTTAAAGTTTTTGTATCTTATCCATGATTTCTCTCAACTGCTCATGCACGCAGTTATTTTCAGTCTCTTGTAATTTCTTTGGAGATGTTTGCCCGGGCTCAAGCACCGCAGCAAAGGGACCAGGTCCCAGGTCCCAGGCTACCTCAGAACATGATGGCTTAACACTCAAAATCAGTTTCTTTTTTTTTGGCTGCCCTCTTGGCATTGTGGAAGTTCCTGGGTCAGGTATCCTTAATTCATCAGGGATCAAAGCTGCACCACAGCAGTGACCTGAACCATTGCAGTGACAACACCGGATCCTTAACCCACTGCACCACAAGGGAGCTCTGCAAATTAGCTTTGACTTGTCCTTGTGAGGGGTTTTGTGAGGCCATCTGCAGGGCAATGTTTGCCTTTTCTTTTGGTCTTTGTCTCACTCCACCCAGTGTGCTCTCACTTCCTTTTTCCTTGCTCTTCTTTCCCCACCACTGATTTAACTCACCAAGCTTGAAGCAAAGGGGGTGCTGAGAAAATGGGCAGCTGTCAAGTGAGCAGCGATTCCTCTTCATGTTCCTCAGCGCTGTTTCTCTCCTGCCCTTCTCTTGGCCTTGTTAACCAGCCCAGGCTCTCCTCCGGCTTAAGCTCAGCCCTTCCTTCTGCGCTGCCCCTGTTCTCTGGCTACACCGCCTTGCTTTCTGCCTGCAAGCATCAGATTCTTGCCCACTTCAGGGTTTTCTGTTCTCTGCCTGTAACAGATACTTGTTCTCCTCTGCAGGGCTCCGCTAAGATAACTTGCTCAGAGCTGCACCTGATCACCATACCCAGCAGCTGTCTCACGCCCCCATTCCTGTGTAACCTCTGTCTTCTTCACAGAATTCATCCAGAAATGTCTGCATATGGCCTTGTCTTTGTAAACTGTGAGATTCAGGAGAGAAGGGACTTTGTCTTCTTTGTTGCCATAAGCACTGCCCGGCGTGGAAAGGGCTCCATAGCTACCTCCTGGCTGAATGAGACGTGGCTGCCTCCCAGCCTTCCTAGGTTGTGATGAACGGAGCCGCGGTGATGGATGTGGCGATGGGGACCTTTGTTGCTTCAGAAGCAGAGGTCACTCTTTGAGCTGGTGATGCACAGAGTAGGAAGAAGTTGGTGCTGCTAATTATTGTTTGAAAAAAAAAAAAGCCACATGACTTTCATTTTCCTTACCATGGGGCAAGTTCCTGCCTGCCAACATCTCCACTTTACCTGTCGTTTCTATTCGGCTGCTCTTCTGAAATCCACCGGCTTCCCTCCCTTCCTCCTATCTTTTCTCCCTTCCTTTCTTCTCTTTTTCCTTTTTTTCTATACCCTGCCCCCCACTGCCTTTGATTCCCATTTAAACTGGATTTTCCCTGAGTCAGATAACATGGGGGCCTGTAGTGTGATTGACCCTGAGATCGTGTAGAGTCCAGGAAAGGCCCTGGGAGGCCAGCGAATCCCATGTTGCAATTTATAGATGAAGAAACAGGCTGGGAGGGGATGACTTACCCAAAGTCCCAGTTAAGTGCCAAGGAGGAGTTCAAAGCCCAGATTTTCTAGTCCGCACTTCAAAGCCAAATGCTTCTAAACCTGTGGCCAAACCTTCTACTTGGTAGTTGACTGACCAAACAACGCCTCAGTTTTCTGGTTTGTAAAGTGAGAAATACCCTGGCTCAGACTCTTAGGCACATCCAGCTTGTGTCAGTGGGGGGCGGGGGGGGGGCTGCTTCCCCCTAACACCCACCCCACACCCGCTGTCCTCAATGGGAAGGATGTGTTCTCTTCCTAATTGGCCTGGTGTGCGTTTCCTTCCCCATGATCAAATGTAGGTCTTCTACATCCTTCTCAAAGCCATGGGCTTGTCAACTCTCACAGGACCAGCAGGGTCTAGACAAGTGAATCACTGCAAGTTTTATTATTAAAAATTAGTCTGAGTTTTAGAGATCGATGTTTCCTTGTTGTTGAAGCATGTATGTCACGTCAGAGATGTGGCCTCTTCTTGAAGTTACCCTAATACTTCTGCCATAAAGAAAAATGTTCCACCCTAAGATCATCCTTATTCATGATACAGGCGTGATGCTTCCAATTTTAAACAACATAATAAGGATTTTATCAACAGACTTCTAGTGTGGTCTCTAACTGAATCATTTCAAAATAAAACAAAGGAAAAAAAATTTTTAATTACATAACATGACAGCAGAGGGAGCTGTTGAGGTTTGATTACATTTTTTTCATGGCCCTCGTTGAGATTTGTCTTTAAACTATGATATTTTGACTTGGACTTTCTCATCTCAGTTGTCAACAGGCAGGCAAAGTTTTATCCTATTGGGGGATGTTACATACACTTTGAAGGATTGCAAAAAAGGTTTTTTTTTTCCATCTGCCCCCCCCACCCCAAGACTGCAATCCCCCTCCCAACACTCCTACAAAAGTATTGGGATAAGAAAAGTAATGAGGGAGTTCCCGTTGTGGCGCAGTGGTTAACGAATCCGACTAGGAACCATGAGGTTCAATCCCTGGCCCTGCTCAGTGGGTTGAGGATCCGGCGTTGCCGGGAGCTGTGGTGTGGGTCACAGACATGGCTCAGATCCTGTGTTGCTGTGGCTCTGGCATAGGCCGGTGGCTACAGCTCTGACTGGACCCCTAGCCTGGGAACCTCCATATGCTGTGGGTGTGGCCCTAGAAAAGGCAAAAAGACAAAAAAAAAAAAAGAAAAGAAAAGAAAGAAAAGTAATGATAATTATAGACCGGTAATACTAGAAGTAAATCTACTCCATTAGCATAAATCTGGGCCATCAGGATGAGCTGTTCTACAGCCACTGTCCCAGCTTGTGTGTCTCTCTGTCTTCATGGAGACTTCAGTTGGGCCTCAAAGTCATACAGGGGCTGCTTGTATGATTGCTGTCACTCTGCTCTGCTTCAATAATGTGTGGTGGAGTATGGACCCTAAAAGGGTTAAAATTCACACGTTTGTGAAAAACCCTCATTATCAAGAGGGAGGCTTCACCTGGACTAGGGCTGCTGTGTGCACGAGAGTTGTGTGTGTGGTGGGTGGGGGGGACGAAAGCAGGAAAACTTTGTCTCAGGCCTTTCTCCACAGGCTTCTTTAGGCCACATCCATGAGTGGGCAACTTCCGCTCCCGCTGGCCCTGTGCCTCCAAATGCCCCCTCCAGGCCCTCCCCCACGCTTCAGCCACAGTCTTCATGTATAACACTATTCGGAATCCCTCCTCTAGGAATTTGTTCTCTTGTGCACAAGTGCACATACACGCACACAAAGATGTAGGTGTGTGGAGATCGGCCTTGCAGTGTTATTTGTGACAGCAAAACGAAAACTGGAAATGAATCTGGGGGTCAAAAAGGAAAGTGGTGGGATTCATCACACCGAGACACTCAACCATGAATGCTCATGTGAGATGTTGAGGACTGAATCTTCTCTTCTCTTTTCTTTTTATGGTTACATCTGCAGCGTGTGGAACTTCCCAAGCTAGGGGTTGAATCAGAGCCGCAGCTGCCAGTCTGCACCACAGCCAAAGCAAAGGTGGATCTGAGCTTCATCCTCCACCTACACCAGAGCTCACGGCAACACGGGATCCTTCACCCACGGAGCAAGGCCAGGGATCAAACCTGCATCTTCATGGATACTGGTTGGGTTCATAACCCGCTGAGTCACAACAGGAACTCCCATTGATGTAGTTTCTTAAATTTAAAAAACTCATGGCTATAAGATCTGTATGATCTGTACTGTGAGTTTTAAAAATTAACATAATTGAAATAAAAGATACCCATATACTTTTAATATATAATTTAGATTTAAAGCAATTTTAAAAATAATTTTATAGATACATTTTTTGGAAGAATACATAAGACATCCATAGCCACGACTCCTTCTGAGGTGGTGCCAGCCTTGCTGCGTGTGGGGAGGGAAAAGGAGCGATTTTGCTCTTTGTCTTCTTTCTTTGGCTTGAACTGTCTGACGAGAGCTTATACTTATAATAATAAATAAAATAATTTAAATATGAATGAATAAATCCACTGATCTTCCAAGACTGCATCACACCACCACTGTCTCCCTGGAGCCTTCCATGTGCCCCTTGGTCCCGAGTTAGACGGTATTGCTCTGTGGCCACTGAATTGGAGTCCTTCTGTCTGCTCAGGCAGCTTATAGAGTAGAGCCAGAAGGGGCTCTGATGGCAGGCAGAACTGGGGTAAAATTGTGACTCCCCCTTTACTGCCATGTGATACTGGCACCATATTTAACCTCTGTTAGCCTGAGTTTCTTCACCATCAGGTTGGGAATATTGATGCCATTTCAGAAGATTGCTGTGAGGGGTAGAGTGAATTTATGCCAAGGCTCATCTGATGACAGGCAGATGTTAGTGTTCAACAAGAGGTAACAGGGGAGTTCCTGTTGCGGCTCAGCGTGTTACGAACCCAACTAGTAGCCATGAGGATGCGAGTTCGATCCCTGGACTTGATCAGTGGGTTAAGGATCTGGTGTTGCCGTGAGCTGTGGTGTAGGTCAGATGTGGCTTGGATCCTGAGTTGCTGTGGCTGTGGTGTAGGTGGGTAGCTGCAGCTCCGATTCAGCCCCTAGTCTGGGAACCGCCATATGTCACAGGTGTAGCCCTTAAAAACAAACAAACAAAGAGGTAATAGGTATTTTTTTTTAGAGAATGGAGATTTCTCCATTATCCTAGCCTTGATACTTTGCTATATAAATGGAGTGATATTTTTTGCACAAGTCTTATTTCTGTGGCCTCACATCATTTTCTGGACTTCTGTGTCAAATTGTACCTCTGTTGTGTCTCATTCACTTAAAGCTACGCTGTCACTCAGCCAGCTATTTGGATGTTTGGATGAACAATCTTTTTTTTTTTTTTTTTGGTCCGCAGCATACGGAAGTTCCTGGGCCAGGGATCTGGCTCACATGACTGCAGTGACCTGAGCCATAGCAGTGACAGTGCCAGATACTTAACCACTAGGCCATCAGGGAACTCCTGGATGAAAAGTCTTTTTTTTTTTTTTGTCTTTTTTTACCATTTCTTGGGCCGCTCTCACGGCATATGGAGGTTCCCAGGCTAGGGGTCGAGTCAGAGCTGTAGCCACCAGTCTACACCAGAGCCACAGCAACGCGGGATCCGAGCCGCGTCTGCAACCTACACCACAGCTCACGGCAACGCCGGATCGTTAATCCACTGAGCAAGGGCAGGGATCGAACACGAAACCTTCTGGTTCCTAGTCAGATTCATTAACCACTGCGCCACGACGGGAACTCCTGGATGAAGAGTCTTGATTTGCGCCTTCATTATCAAAGCCTGCTGACATGTTTCCAGTGGCCCTGATGACATGTTTCTAGTGGCTTGCCTCAAAGGCAAATCCAATAGTGACATCCAGGCACCGTATTAGGAAGAGCACAACTATAGGAAATTCAGCCTATAGTTGACATTCAAACTTGACATTCCCAAATCAGCTATATGGGTGGTTTCTACTACTGATGGTGTGGCTTAATCTGGCCACACTGGAGCAGTTAAGATGATGTTGTGTCTGAGGACAGCACAAGCCTGCATCAGAGAGGTGGTGGTCTTTTAATTTTAAGTGTCACCCTCTCCCTCTTACGAATAACCTCTCTTTAAAGGCACTTCTCCCCCCCACCCTTTTTTTTTGGTCTTTTTAGGGCCGCACCCAAGGCATGTGGAAATTCCCAGCTAGGGGTCAAATTGGAGCTGCAGCCACAGAAACGAGGAATCCAAGCTGTGTCTGCAACCAACACGACAGCTCATGGCAATGCCGGATCGAATCCATATCCTCATGGATACTAGTCGGTTTGCTACCACTGAACCATGATGGGGACTCCTTCCCTACTGTTTTTATAATGCCTTATTTTGAAATTGTGAGCAGCATTTGTCCTACAGCAGAGTCTTGTCGATAACAAATTTTTAAATAAATGAATTAATCCATGATTTTTGCCCGAGTCTGATAATCTCTCCAAGCATGTCATTTTCTTTAATGAGGTATAATCAAACATTTTCTTCTGTTTCTTAGAAAGCATTGAGATGGCAAGAACCACTAATCAACGTGATTGTTCCATCAAGATATATGTGCTACTGGCAGAGTTCACTTGTTTAGAAGATGCTTCTGGAACTTGGTCCTGCATTAATGTGATAAGGTGATGCATCCAGGTGAGTGAAATACAGGTCAGAAATAGATCCTATAAAAATTCAGTGCTGCTATCTCCTTTAGTTCCTTTCAACGAAAAGCTGGAAGTGTGCTTGGTTTTAGCTTTGTTTCTTTTGACACTTTGCTTTTTTATCAGCAACAGGAGATGTGTTGTTCTATCTTTTGTTTTTAATCTCGGTTTTTAAACTTACCTCCCCATCCTCCATGCCAAGAACAAATTAAAGGGCTCTTTTTCTTGATAGCTAAAATGGTTAGCCCAGGAAATGAGTCACTGAAAACGTGTCTGCATAAACTTAGCAGGAGCAGAATCTGTTCTTAATGAAATGCATTGTTCTAGCAAGAGCTCAGCAGAGGTCAGCTGCTTCTCCCAGATCACATGGCCAAAACTTCTGTCAATCGAGTCGAGGTGCCAAGTTATACACCTGAGAGGAGACACTTCCTAAAGTTCCTCTTCCTTTTTTTTTTTTTTTTTTTGTCTTTTTAGGGCTGCACGCAGTTTTCAGGCTGGGGTCTAATTGGAGCTGTAGCCACCGGCCTACGCCACAGCCACAGCAACTCGGGATCCGAGTCGCATCTGTGACCTACACCACAGCTCATGGCAATGCCGGATCCCTAACCCACTGAGTGAGGCCAGGAATTGAACCCTCTTCCTCATGGATGCTAGTTGGGTTCGTTAATTGCTGAGTCATGGCAGGAACTCCCAAGTTCCTCTTCAATAGCCTGTTTAGGGTGGAAAAACTGGCCCTAGTTCCTTCGTCCTGCCCCCTCCATTGGGAGTTAGAGTTTATCTTCCCCTGGAATCTGGCCTGTCCTGTGACTACTTAACCAGCAGAAAACAGTGCAAGCCACACTTGCCTATGTGGATCTAAGCATTAAGGTCTGGAAGCTTCTGGTTTCCTACTTTGGGGAGTCCTGACTTGCCATATAAAAAATCTGGCCACCCTGCTGGAGAGACCACATGACACCTGATGGAGAGAAAGTCCAGTCCATCCCAGTGCCCAAGGGAAGCCTCTAAATGGTTTCAGTCTCCTCCCCCTCCTGACTGCAGTCTGTCACAAAACCCTATGACTAATGTATGGACTTAACTTTGGGATTGTGAGTGAGGCCTGGAGGGACAGGGAGAAAATTGTCATTGGAGGTTGGAAAAAAGGAGACACATATACCTAGGGCTGAAAACCTGGCAGCAAGTTGAGACTGTCAACTGAAAGACAAGTGCACAACCCAAAAAAGCTGAGCGTTACGTTTTATTCGAAGGACTTTCTAAGGCCTCAAGCCCAGGAGACAGCCTCTCTGAGAGCTGGGAGGGGCTGCCCCGAAGTGGTTAGGGAGGAGCCAGAACTTAGAGGAGTTTGGGCCACAGAGACCAGGTAGTTGGAACATCAAACCATTACTGTTAATTAAAGAAAGCCAGACGCCTCAAGGTCATGGATTTAGGGTTTTTCTCTGTATGGGAGGATGCAAGAGTCTGGGCTCATGGAAATCATTCCTTCAATATGCACCTGAACTAGCTAGGGCCAGGATTCTTTTTTTTTTTTTTTTTCCTGAATCCCCTCAGGGTGCACCATTAGGCAGCTGTGGTGGCTGATGGCTTGGAGGCCACAACATCCTCTGTTTACTGATCAGGCAGGTGACATTCTTCATCCCCAGAGTATGGAAAATAGGAATTACACCTAATACCCTTGTGCTCAGACCTCCATGTATATATACACTGACAATGGTCCTCTCACCAACCTTGCAAGATGGCATCACCAGCCCTGTTACCAGCTGAGGAAGTTCAAACTGAAGCAGATTAAATATTTTTGCTCAATATCACACAGCTGGTCAGTGGCAGGGTCATCTATCTATATATATATACGTATATATAGTCTTTTGTCTTTTCTAGGGCCGCACCTGCGGCGTATGGAGGTTCCCAGGCTAGGGGTCTAATAGGAGCTACAGCTGCCAGCCTACAGCAGAGCCACAGCAACGTGGGATCTGAGCCGAGTTTGCGATCTACACCACAGCTCACAGCAACGCTGGATCCTCAACCCACTAAGCAAGGCCAGGGATTGAACCCACAATCTCATGGTTCCTAGTAGGATTTGTTAACCACTGAGCCATGATGGGAACTCCCCCAGGGTCATATTTTAACACAGTTTGGCTAAGGGGATTGCCAGGCAGAATAAAAAATATAAGTGGGTTTCTTCAGCTGCATCTGAAAAGGTAGCAAGGGGGAGAGATGGACTAAGAAATAGATGATTGTTTTTGAGCAGAAGCTGAAGGCAACATTTCTTAGCAGGAAACTCTTAGAGACTCTTAGAGCCAGTGTGTCTGACAGGAAAACAGGAAAGGTTCCATTGTTGGAGGGTGACTGGCCGCAACTGGTCTGTCTCACTCGCCGCCCAAAGCCTCCAGCCGCTATGCAAACTACTCAGTTGGAAGAGAATCATGCTCCACAGAAAGGCTTTGGGTTTCTGGTTCAATGACTACATCACAGACCACTCATGGAGACTTCCTCCAGGCGGATAAAGTCGCAGAAAGTGCCAGAGAATAAACTCTTCAAAGCACGAGACTTATAGGTTCTCCAGACCAGCTACACAGTGGACAAAATGGCAGTTCTGATAATGAGCCCCATTCCTAGAGAATAATTAGCGAGTCCTTTTTTTTTTTTTTTGTCTTTTTTCAGGGCCGTACCCATGGCATATGGAGGTTCCCAGGCTAGGGGTCTAATCGGAGCTGTAGCTGCCAGTCTACGCCAGAGCCACAGCAACTCAGGATCTGAGCCTCGTCTGTGACCAACACCACAGCTCACGGCAACACTGGATCCTCAACCCACAGAGCGAGGTCGGGGATCTCGAACCTGCAACCTCATGGTTCCTAGTCAGATTCGTTAACCACTGAGCCACAACGGGAACTCCAATTAGTGAGTCCTTTGAAAAAAAAAATTTTTTTAAAGTATAGTTGATTTACAGTGTTGTATAAATTTCTGCGGTACAACAAAGTGACACCAGTCATACATATATATACATTTTTTTCCTCATATCATTCCCCATCATGTTCCATCTGAAGAAACTGGATATAGTTCCCTGTGCTGTACAGCAGGACCTCAATGCTTATCCAGTCTAAGTGTAATAGTTTGATCTACTAACCCCAAACTCCCCGTCCATCCCACTCCCTCCCTCCTCCCCCTTGGCAATCACCAGTTTGTTCTCCATGGCTGTGAGTCTGTTTCTGTCTTGTATATAGGTACATTTGTGCCCCCTTTTCAGATTCCGCATATGTGATATCATATAGTAGCTGTCTTTCTCATTCTGACTTACTTCACTTAGTATAAGAATCTTCAGTTGCATCCATGTTGCTGCAAATGGCATTATTTTGTCCTTTTTTATGGCTGAGTAGTATTCCATTGTATATATGTGCCACATTTTAATCCATTCATTTGTCAGTAGACATTTAGGTTGTTTCTGTGTCTTGGCTGTTGTGAATAGTACTCTATGAACATACTGGTACATGTATCTTTTTGAGATCAGTGAGTTCTTAACCTCTGCCCCTCCGTGTGGGTACCAGCGTTGATCCTTGGAGTTCCCATTGTAGGAGACTGTGATCATTGCCCAGAGCAAGATTAGCTTTCCTATCCCCCAAACCATGCACTGTAGTCTCAATCTGAGACAAAACCAAGAAAGGGAGTACAAACACCCCCTGTTCTAAGGAACCCAGCCTTAATTAACAGGAGTTTCCCTAAGAAGAGGCTGATGGAGGAACATGGCAGAAACCTGGCCCATACATCAACTGGGGGAAGTGGGCTCCAGGAGACAGTGGTCCACCAAACAGAAACAGAAAGTGCCTCTTTAGAACCAGATTTCTCTGTGGTAATTAACCTTCAGCTACTGGAGAAGAAGTCAGGATGCTGCCTGGCCTGAATGCCTCTGTCCTGATTTGACAGCCTACGAGGAGAAGGTAGACTTAGGGTGGGGCCAAGAAGGACCTGACCCTAGAAGGAACTCTGTCCTACAAGGAACTGAAGACCTTACACCCCACTGAGGTGCAACGGGACAGAATGGGAGGGTTGTAGGTACAAACTTGATGGCTCCTTTGGAGGCCAGAGCTCACATGTTTATCTTCTGCAGCTTTTTTGGGGGGTGAGGGCCACATTCCACTGGCTGGATTTGAAAAAAAGGAGGGAAATGTGGAAGGGAAGGATCTGCCAGCAGCTGGATTGGGCTGTTCTATGCCCGTGGGCGTCGTGGCTGCTCATTGCTGAGGATGCCTGTAAAGTAATAGAAGACGGTTTTCCCAAAGGAGAGGAGTTGCTCGTAGGGAGTTGGAAGTGGGATGAAGGCGCTAACTAGGCTTCCAGTTCCATCCGTGTTATACAACGAAACAGTCCAGACTTACTATCTAGAAATAAAGGAATTCAAAGCCGTGATTGAGAACTTTCAGACAACAGAGGTACTGAGAAATGCAATTCTTTACAACAGTTCAGCGGGACCACTGACAAGGCTAATAGGAACTGGATACTTATGGTGGCTTGTTACCACTGAATTCAGCTGTTGTGGCCCTGGCTATCCCAGACGTCATGTATCAAAACTGACACATTTTAGGTGGCAACTGAAATGCCATCTAGGATATTGCTCATACCTTTTTCTTTTTCTTTTTAAATCCCTTTAGCAACAAGGAGATCAAGATCGATTGCCTTCATCTGGCTGGGGCTTCGACACACATTTACGGTCCTGCAAGAGGGGCATGCGAATTCTCATGTTATTTGCCACCAACGAGTGGGCTGAGACGTGACTTAAGTCTCTCTCCCTTTAGGGGACTTAGTTTCGCCACAATGATGACATCATGCAGACGGGTCCCACCTTAGTTATCTATTTCTGGGTAACAAATTAATTAATGCCAACTCAGGATCTTAAAATAACACACATTTATTACAGTTTCTCCGTATGGGAATTCGGCATGGCTTTACTGGGTCTACTGGTCCAGGGCGGGGCTCTCAGCGAGAGGGTCAAGTAGGTAAGAATCTGCTTCCAAGCAGATACCCTTTGCCGCAGAGAGTCTGCCAGGAACACTTTTCTCCAGCTCTTTGCAAGTCTAATTCATTCTCATTCTTAGTTCTTGCATCAAAGATCACCTTTTTTGTTTGTTTTTTGTCTTTTTAGGGTTGCACCTGCCCCATATGGAGGTTCCCAGGATACGGGTCTAATTGGAGCTGTAGCCATCCGCCTCGCCAGAGCCACAGCAATGCAGGATCTGAGCCTCGCCTGCAACCTACACCACAGCTCACGGCAACACTGGATCCTGAACTTACTGAGCGAGGCCAGGGATGGAATCCGCAACCTCATGGTTCCTAGTCGGATTCGTTTCCGCTGCGCCACGACGGGAACTCCCAAAGATGAGCTTCTTAAAAAGGCCCTTCTTGACCACTCTATGTAAGCTAACCTCTCTCAGTTTATAAATTATATAACTGTCGATTTTCTTTTTTAGCACTCGTTTGTTTATATTGTTTACCCCTCCCGCTCCAGAGGAAGGCCTATCAGTGCAGGCTGTTTGGTGCTGCATGGGTGCTGTAAGTAGATAAGAAAGTGCAGTGTAAGATTCTGCTGCTGCCGCCACCTCTACGTTTAGTCCTGTCAGGGTTAAATCTGCAAGCTGTTAGAACGTAAGACCCTTACATGTCTGTATGTACAGTGGTGGGCATACCAGAATGCTTAATAAATATTCTTTCACTATGATAATTGTGCTTTGTAGTCAATTATTTGGGGTAGCTATGAATACAATAAATATAAATATAAAATTAGAATGGCTAATTAAACTTCTGAGAAAGTATTTACAAGTGTGTGTGACTGCACTATATTAATTTAGTGATTAATCTTGAAACATTTCAAAATTGGTTTCAAATGGCTGAACTTGTCTAAATTGAAGAAAGTTTTGTGATTGGTAGCCAATGGATCAATCGTGAAGCAATTTTTAAAATTGGCTTTGTGTTCGTTCCCCACCTGATCAAAGATCTTTTAAATATGTTATCTCGCCAGAGTAACATAGATTTCTAATAGAAATTTTAAACAATTATAATTTTATGCATTAATTTTATGTTCTTCAGGGAAAAATAGTGAGAAAGGAAAAGTAAAAGGCAACATGGCAGACAGCTTGGACTCCTAGAGCTTGTCAATGATCTCAGCTCCTGGTATTCCTGTCCTTGTGGCATCTCCTCCCCTTAGGTGTGAGCTGGACTTGGTGACTCACTCCTCATGGGCAGAAGATGGCAAAGTGAAGAACATCACTTCCGAGATGGGGTTCTTATCGACTGTGACCTCTGTCTTGCTTGTACTCTCTTGGGCTCCTCTCATGGGCTTGCCCTGATGAAACAAGCTGGAGAGACCCAGGTGAGGAGGAATGGAGGGTAGCCTCAAGCCCATCACCATTAAGGAGCTGAGTCCCTCCGTCCCATGGTTTTTGAGGAACAGGTCCTGCCAACAGCCATCTCAGGGAGCTTGAAGGCAAACCCGCCCCAGCTGAGCCCACAGATGAGACTGTAGCCCCGCATGAAACCTTGATTGAAGCCTTGTGAGAGACTGACAGAGAGGATTATATTAGACTGAACAGAAATTATAAGCAAATAAACATATGCTGTTTTAAGCCACTACTTTTTGGCATAATTTGATACACAGTAATATAGCAAACTTGTATAATAATATTAAGGGAACTGGCTAAAGTATTCATTGAAAGTTTTTGTCTTTTGTCTTTTTATGGTTGCATCCATGGCATATGGAGGTTCCCAGGCTAGGGGTCTAATCGGAGCTACAGCTGCTGGCCTCAGATACAGCCATAGCTACGCCAGATCTGACCAGTGTCTGCGACCTACACCACAGCTCACGGCAATGCTAGATCCTTGACCCACTGAGCGGGGCCAGGGATCGAACCCGAGTTCTCATGGATGCTAATCAGGTTCGTTAACCATGAGCCATGACGGGAACTCCAGTACTACCCCTTTACCTGTGTTATCACATTATTCTTCAGCTCCAACCTGTTGTTGACATTTGACTGTCAATTTTATGGACTTCACAAAATCAGCAATAAGCAGTTACTGCTCTCTGAAATTTCCATTTAGGCTACATGCCAGTTATCAATTTATTTCCTGTCAGCTCCTAATTCATCTTTCAATATCTACTATGTCATAATGGACAGGCTAATGTTAAACATTTTTCCTTTATAGTGAGCATGACATTAAGCTATCTCACAGAGGGCAGTGGAAGGACTTTGCAGATGGAAGGGGCTTTTTTGTTGTTGTTGGCCACATTCGAGGTATGCAGGAGTTTCTGGGCCAGAGATCGAACCTGTGCCACAGCAGTGATCCTAGTCACAGCAGTGACAACGCCAGATCCTTAACCTACTGAGCCGCCACGGAACTCCAGGAAGGGGCTTTTTGTGTTGGTTCTGGTGCCTGCACTATCTGTCAGCAGTATGGATGCCAGCCCCAAGTCCTGAATGTATGGCCATTTGATGACCTTTCATCCTTGGCCTGGGCTGACAATCACAGCCATGGTACCCCGGGGCTCTCTGCCCACACTGGCACCCCTGCTGCCTTTGCTAACCTGCTCCCTCCATCCCTGGTTAGTCCCCAGGCAGCTCTCCTAGTATAAACATTGGGCATTCCAGTCCTCTTGCCTACACCAGTGCCCCCACTTCCTCTGCACACCTGTGGGCCTGCCCATCAGTGCAGCCTGTCTGTGCCACAGAAGTGCTTCCTGTTTGCCCTATGACTGCAGGCCTAGTGGGCTGAAAATTTACCATCCTCACTGGGGTCTGAACCCCAGCCTTGGAGCGAGGACCACCTTCCATATCTATATTTCCTTGGGTCCTCTCACTTATATATATAGAGTTTTCTTACATGTTAAAATCACTACGCCACAGCCACGGCAACACTAGATCTAAGCCTCATCTGCGACCTGCATCACAACTCTTGGCAACACTGGATCCTTAACCCACTGAGCAAGGCCAGGGATCGAACCTACGTCCTCATGGATATTAGTCGGGTTCATTTCTGCTGAGCCATGATGGGAAGTCCCACTTATTAGCTGTTTGGCCTTGATCATGTTCACTGTACCTCTACCTATTTCATAAACTTGCAATTATGCTTAAACGAGATATGATATAAAGTGTACTTCTATTAGGATAGGGGCTCAACAAAAAGAAGCTGGGATTAGAATTAGTCAAAGTAGGGAGTTCCCGTCGTGGCAGTGGTTAACGAATCCGACTAGGAACCATGAGGTTGCGGGTTCGGTCCCTGCCCTTGCTCAGTGGGTTAACGATCCGGCGTTGCCGTGAGCTGTGGTGTAGGTTGCAGACGTGGCTCGGATCCCGCGTTGCTGTGGCTCTGGCGTAGGCCAGTGGCTGCAGCTCCGATTCGACCCCTAGCCTGGGAACCTCCATATGCCGAGGGAGCGGCCCAAAGAAATAGCAGAAAGACAAAAACAAACAAACAAACAAACAAACAAACAAACAAACAAAAAAAACAAAAACTTTAAGGGACATAGATTATTTGAATGATACTGACTTGAATTCAAGTTATATGTTAATTTTATGCTGCAGATGCAATGTCTGCGTTAAAACCTCTTTCTCTGGTATTCGTATTCCTCATCCATTGTTCTCTAAACCTTTAATACTGTCATCATTCTTAATTCCTTGGCGACACCTTATGCTAACCCATCGCCTCAAAGTATGTCCACTGTAATTACTCTCCCAAGATATTTGGTGACAAGTTTGATCTCGTTATAAATTGTCGAATGGTTGCTGGAACCAATTTTATTGACCTTGATCTTTTGAGAAATTGACATCCTTCTTTGTTTTCTGCTTGACTTGATGGTGTTCTAACAATTACCAAGATTTATTAAGGTGTTTCAGAAATTGTTTCTTCTGTGTTGGAAACATAGCCTCTTGTCTTTTATAACTTGGAAGACATGGAAGCTTTTGTTGTTGTTTTGCAAAAGCAGGCTTTTCTTGGAGCTCGATCGTTTTGCTTTTAGAAGAAGCCTCTCATCGACAGATTATCTGCGACTTCATACATGCCACTAACAGCTTAGAAAAGCAGTCTGTAGACGGCTCAGCCTAAAAGATTTCAGTGCAGTCGGGTAAGATTCAGAGCCATGTAGAGGACATTCGACACTGACAACGGGTTGTTCTTGTTCTTTAAAAAGGAAGAAGTGCGGAGGGAAGAAGAAAGAAGAGAAAAATTACAAAAACTAAAAATGCCCACAAGGGCTGGCCTGAAGTTGTTTAAATATCTGATATTGCTGAAGGTTGTCAAGGTTGAGTCACTAGCCAGTGACGTCGTTGATGTGACTTAAGTCCAGGGAGGCTGCTCACAGACACGTTTCTTCTCTCTCCCTGTCTCTCCCTTGCCCTCTCTTCTCCCCCACCCTCCCTTCTTCTCTCTTCCTCTTTCCCTTTCTCACTTTTTAATTTTTTTAAATAATTTTTTTGGAGTTCCCGTCATGGCTCAGCAGTTAAAAAACCTGACTGGCATCCATGAGGACACAGGTTCGATCCCTGGCCTTGCTCAGTGGGTTAAGGATCAAGTGTTGCCGTGAGCTGTGGTGTAGGTCGCAGACGTGGCTCAGGTCTGGCGTTGCTGTGGCTGTGGCCTAGGCCGGTGGCTACAGCTCTGGGAACCTCCATATGCTGTGGGTGTGGCCCTAAAATGAGAGAAAGACAAAATTAAAAAATGATAAAAAATAATTTTTTCGTTATAAGTATGTACACATTCATATGTATGTATGTGTGCGTATACACACACACACACACACACACATTTATATACATGGCCTAATGTAATGGCTAAATGGAATCACAGCACAATGTATGGCGACTGTCATTTATTTTTCTCCTATGTTTGCCTCCTCCTGCTCCTCTCCTTTGCTCCTCCCCAAATCAGGCAGACATTACCCCTTATGAATGTGTTTAACTCTGCTCTATAATTATAAACAAATTACATACAGATACACTCCTACACCCACAAGTATACCAATAAAAGGGAGTTTTTCAGTTCTTTAAAAAAAATGGTCTTATACTATTCCTACTTTTATGCATTTTCTTCTTCTCACTTAAAAAACTTGAAGGAACTGCCTCCAAATAGGTAGTATAATTCTAACGCATTCTTTTAAGTGATGCAAATTATTTAATGATATACTTTTATCTTTATATATTCAACCAACCCCCGAATTGATGGATATCCACTTTGCCAGCAGTTTGTGACCATATCGAGAGTACTGCAGAAAACATGGCTGAACATATTTTTAGATGGCTTTTTTATTTTTTGGCCCCATCTGCAGCATATGGATGTTCCCGGGGCAGGGACTGAACCCTTGCCACAGCAGTGACCAGAGCCACAGCAGTGACAACAATGGATCCTTTACCCAGTGAGCTGCCAGGGAATTCTAAGATGCCTTTAAATTTTTTTTATTTTTTGTGGGCACACCTGCAGCTTATGAAAGTTTGTGGGCCAGGGATTGAATCTGAACTGTAGCTGTAGCAACGCCGCAACTTCTGTGCCAGGCCAAGGACTGAACCTGAGACTCCACAGCATCCTGAGCTGCTGCAGTCAGATTCTTAATCCACTGTGCCACAGTGGGAACTCCCAAGATTCCTTTCTTTTTATGTGATAGATTATCAATAGACTTGCTCTATCGAAAGGAGTAAGTGCATGGAGTTCCCATCATGGCACAGCGGTTAACGAATCCGACTAGGAACCACGAGGTTTTGGGTTCAATCCCTGGCCTTGCTCAGTGGGTTAAGGATCTGGCATTGCCGTGAGCTGTGGTGTAGGTTGCAGACGTGGCTCGGATCCTGCGCCGGCGGCTACAGCTCCGATTGGACCCCTAGCCTGGGAACCTTCATATGCTGCGGGATCGGCCCTAGGAAAGGCAAAAAGACAAAAAAAAAAAAAAAAAAAAGGGGCAAGTGTATTACATTTGATTAATGTTGCTAGCTTGTTTTCCAGGATGACTGTAAAGCTGATGTTTCTTGTAGTAGTGTGTCTCCTTTCCCTGACATCCTTGTCAGGATTAGGCATTTATTGTGCTTTAATTTTTACCAGATATGATATCTCATTGTTACTTTTTAATTATTGTGTTGCATTTACTTGACTACTAATGAATCTGAAATCTTTTCATGTGTGTGCTGGTCACTTACATTTGCTTTTCCGTGAATTGCCTGTTTTTATATCCTTTCCAATGTTATCGCACATTGTTTCGTAGGAAATTTTCATATGTGACAAATGGTCCTGTGTCAGTCTTCTAAGTTGTGACCTTTTTTTCCTCCAAAGACACTGTTTATCTGTGTTATCTATTGATTTGGTTAATGATGCTTTTACCCTAAGGGAAAAAAATTGTATTGTCAAATCTATCTTTTCTTCCCTTCCTAGTTCTGTGTTTCTTTCTTTTAGCTTTTGGTTTTTCTCACTTGGTTAATAAATTTTCTTCTATACCTAGATTATATATGCAGTTTCTTACACTTTCTTCTAACATTTCTATTTATTTATGTATTGATACAGGTAACTCATATACACCCAGAGACAGTTTCGTGTGTAGTGTAAATAAAGGCCCACCCACTTTTACTTTCTCCTTGGCTGCGCCATCATGCTTTTTAAACGAATCAAGCCATTACTCACGAAATTAATGTATCCTTTTGTCACATATACACAGGGATATGTTTCCAGATTGTCCATTTTATTCCATTGATTTATTATTTTTAATCTATTTTCATGTCAATACCATAATAGTTTTATGACAGTGGCTTTATATACATCTCCTATTGTCATTAGATTTCTGAATAGTTTTCCTGAGCTGTTCTGGATATTTATTCTTCCATATGAAACTCAAGATAATCCTAATGAAATAAAAGATTCTTTGGGGATACTAATTAGAATTACATTGATTTCCAGGATTACTTTTGGGAGACTTGACATTTTTATTACTGTCTTTCCACGCAACAACGCTATAACTTTGCATTTGTTCCAATTTTGTTTTATGTCTTTCAGTAACATTCGTACTGCTCTTCATATCTGTGCTGTTCTTGTATTGTTACTGCTTTATAATTGTCCCTTCTGTGCATGGAATATTTTTCTACTTGCATTTGTAAGTGCTTATTTCTGCAGAGAAAAGCTACTGATTTAGAAGTATTTATCTTGAACCCAGCAGATGGATTATTTCCAGTGAGTTTATTGATCATACTTACCATTCATTCAACACCTATGTCTTTTTATTTTTATTTTTTTTGGCAGGGATGCGTTTGTAGCATGTGGAAAGTCCTGGGTCAGGGACTGAATTGGTGCCATAGTTGTGACTTGTGCCACAGCTTTGGCAACGCCAGATTCTTAACCCGCTGTGCCACAGGGGACCTTCTATGCCTCAAGCACCTTTCTTTTTTTTTTTTTTGTCTTTTTGCTATTTCTTGGGCTGCTCCCACAGCATATGGAGGTTCCCAGGCTAGGGGTCCAATCGGAGCTGTAGCCACCGGCCCACACCAGAGCCACAGCAACGCGGGATCCGAGCCACATCTGCAACCTACACCACAGCTCATGGCAATGCCGGATCATTAACCCACTGAGCAAGGGCAGGGACCGAACCCGCAACCTCATGGTTCCTAGTCGGATTCGTTAACCACTGCGCCACGACGGGAACTCCTCGAGCACTTTTGTAAGGACTGAGGATGGAGCAGTTGATAAACCGTGCAAGACCTCTGCCCTAACGGAACTCACATTCTAATGCTTACAGTAACCAAAGCGGGGCATATGGTCTCAACCGCTGAGAGTGAGGGGCACGACAGGCCCCAGGAACGAACTCGGAATATTTATATGACTTAATGGTGTCCTGCAGAATAACGCTCACAGCCTGACTTCTCTGAACTTTCTGTGCCAATTTCAAGCTTCCACGGTTTCCCCCTCAGGGCACTGCTATCTCCCCATCACATCTTTTCATTTTAAAAAAAATATGTAATATATTTAATGTTATATTTTGAAAAGTACTAAGGAGAAAAATAAAGCCAAGGGAAATTAGACATGGTTGGAGGCATGCTGGAGGATGGGTGTGTGAAAGAGCCAAGGAGGAGTTCCCAGAGAAGGGATGGCTGACCTAGGATCTGAGGCAAATGAGAGAACAAGCCATGGGGACATCTTGGGGGGAACCAACGCAGGCAGACGGATGAGCAAATATGAAGACTGTCGCAAGACATGTTTCCTTGAAAACTCCATCTTGTCCTTCTTTACTTTATCCCATCTTCTTGTCTTTCTTTATCCCATCTTCCTGCTTTGAAAAACAGTCACAGTGCTGGTAAATGACTTAAGCTTAAGAGCAAAGACCTAAAGGCATAAGTGACTTAAGTTTAAATACTGTTATGTGCCTAGGGGTCAGAGTAAGAGCTTAACCCTTTACCACCTAAGTGGCTTTTTAAATAGTAAAAGAACTTATATAATAGTAAACAAACCCTGTATCATCCACGCATAGCCACTCCTCACTTGATCTCATCTAAAGAGCACAATAAAAGCAGTGTGGTTTCTTGAGGCGGGGCTCTGGGTCCCTGAGACCTTGAGTCCCCCGGGTTCCCACCTTTACTTAAGACAAATATCTCTGTGTCTTGTTTTATGTTAACTATTTTTCCTTAAGTTCCACAGCACCCGTTCTTCAGCCCCATCCTGCTGAGCTGGCCCCGGCAGAAGATGCCAAGCGAGAGAAAAGGAAGTCAGAGGGACAGGAGACACACACTGCGTAGGACCCTGTAAAGCCATTCAAAGGACTTTGGATTCTATTCAGCCCATTCCATCGTTTCTTTTCTGCATCCCCTGCTTTCAGGTGGGAAACAGAGACAAATCTTTTAACTTTTGAGGCTGAGAGGTGCCCCAAATCCTGGTTGCCACTTGGAACTCAAGAAAAAAGGTAATCAGAGACATTGCTGTTATTCATCTCAGCTTTTCTAGAAACCAATTAATTACTGTGTCATCTTCGGTTCCTTTATCCATACATTTGTAGACTTTTCATGGATTTTCATCACAAAACAGCGTGGAATGCTTTGTTAAGGTGTAAACACATTATTATTATTACGCTGGTACACCTATGGACTCATTCAATTATGTCAAAAGACATGATGTGCTCTAAGGTAGCTCAGACTTTTATAAACTGACACTGATAACCTCGCTACATATCCTTCTTTCTAAGAGAGACAAAATTAATTTCCTTGCTGTGTTTTCAAATAATTTTGAGATACTAAGATACAAGTCATTTTAGTGATTAACAATTGACTCTATCTCTTCTGGAATTTGACTCACATCATTTTCTATAGCCCTGGCATAATTCCTTTGATGACTATAATAAATCAAAGATATCTTTTCCAATAATTTGCTGCCTCATAATCCTGATAAGATTGTTAATCTTTATTATTGCCTGTCTAGACTCTTGCATCGAGGGGTTGATTATGACAAATCTGAATTGTACATTAATCTCTCTCTTGTTTGTTTTCAACTTATTAACTGAAATTTATAAACCGATTTCTGTTTATACACCCCTGAAACAAAAAATGTGACACTAGATTGTTTCAGAGGCTCCATGTACATAGTAAATGGTGATGGTAAAAGATTCTTTGAGTGATTTAGCTCTTTAACTTTCAGGGGCTGCAACTAGACAAGGGGAGAAGCTCCAAGGCAGACAGAAATGAGCTGAGTGCCTGATAATCATGCTTCCTGCAAGTAAGGAAAATGCTGTGGGTGTGGCCCTAAAAAAAAAAACAACAAAAAAACCCCAAAAAACAGAGAGATAAAACAACTATGTTTCCCTGGGAAGGGTGGAAAGTTGGTGATTGGTTTGCATTTTCGGTAGAAGCTGACTGAAAATTCAGGTTTAGAGTTGAAATGAGAACTATGCCTTCTCCTTGGGTCTATCTGTGTTGCCATTTAGGACAGAAAGGCTAGGAGTTCCCTGGTGGTGCATCGGGTTAAGGATCCAGCATTGTCACTGCAGCGGTTTGATTGCTTCTGTGGTGTAGGTTCAGTCCTTGGCCCAGGAACTTTCACATGCTGTGGGCACAGCCAAAAAAAAAAAAAGAAAAAAGGAAAAGAAAAAGAAAAAGAAATACTAGTAATTGCTACCATTAATCATATGCTTATATTGTGTCAAGACACTTTACATACGCTCGCATGCCCTGAGCTGCAGTGTAGGTTGCAGATGTGGCTTTGATGTGGCGTTGCTGTGGCTGAGGTGTAGGCCAATGGCTACAGTTCTGATTCGACCCCTAGCCTGGGAACCTCCATATGCCCTGGGCGTGGCCCTAAAAAGAAAAAAAAAAATTATATACACCCACAGTTAATCTTTGCAACTAATCAGAAAGGTTAGTGAAATTACCCCATTTCGCAGATGAAGAAATGAGGCATAGAACACATAGGGCATTTAGGTTATTTACCAAAAATCATCTAAATAATAAGTCACAGTACCTTATAGGGCTTGGATTGATGGCAATAGAACTCAAAAACCCATGAACTGTTAAAAATTGTATTTTATGCCAACAAAATAACAGGAAGTGGCCTTTGGAAAGACTCCTCATCATTTTGGGGTTTATTCTTAGGCAGAGACCTTGCTCTATACTGTAGTTAATAATCCACTATAGAACATGTTTAAGCGAAGAATTTCTTTGGGCATCTCACTAATATAAACGGGAATTTTATAGGCAATTGTCTAATTCTCTATTTGCATTTACATTATGGCAAGATATTTAAATTTGCAACAGCATACACATATTGGTAGAATTCAAATATGTTTCTAGACGGATAGATGTAATTTTATAGTAGAGTTCCACAGATGGCCACCAGATGGCAGCAATGCAGGATTTTGAAAGCCTTTCAAATAAACTCTTTTCCAGGGACTATATTCTTAAATTTTATGAATTCAACTTGTGCCCTACTGAAATACACCTTTACATTATCTTGGGAGAAAGGTATATTTCATCCTGGCATTAGGAAAATGAGCTTCAACGCTGAATTCTTGAAAGCCTGGATTAATGAGGTTTTAATATATAGTAAATGTTTACAATAATTAATAGGATAAATTCTTTTTAAAAGAATCTACCACATTCATTATAGTGAATCAATGTGCAATTTCAAGTACAAATGGTTCTTGGAGAAGAACAGACAGATTGTATTTGGCTGCACTTGTTAGCGGGAGCTTTAAGTTGGACTGTAGACTTTACGAGAATAACACTACATTTTAATAACACGGTGTATGATTTAGGCTCTCTCCTAGTTTGTCTGAATTAGCGTTTATTTTATTATATGTTTTAACACCAAATTCAAATATGGTAATGGTAGAAGTAGCGATAATGATATTAATAATATAGCACATCAAAGGGGTTCTGAATAGTTGACCAAGCATTTTCCTAGAATCTGTCTCATTTTGTGATGGCTGATTGGTGGACTGATTTACATATACATTCACATATTACAGGAAGATATTAAAAGAATACACATACACACACACACACACACATATATATATATTTCTTTTATGGCCACATGGGCAGCATATCAAACTTCCTAGACTAGCGGTTGAATCAGAGCGGCGGCTGGAGCCTACAAAGGGTCTGAGCTGCCTCCAAGACCTACACTGAAGCTTGCTGCAATGCCAGATCCTTAAGCCACTAAGCAAGGCCAGGGATTGAACCCACATCCTCAGGGGCAATATGTCGGGTTCTTAACCTGCTGAGCCACAATGGGAACTCCAGGTATTAAAATATTTATACAGGAAATACTTTCCTAACCCTCTCTTACGTTCTTAGATGAATATGTGGGGAAAATGCTGTTGTATTAAATTAAGAAGTTGCTGATTTATAAAGGGCAACATGTTATTACTACTAAATCTGAAGGGACACCCACCTTACAAGATGATAGACTTGGATAATTGTCTCAAGAGGCTCTTGCACCCCAGGCTGTCCAGTAATGAGACAGAATGGGTCCTGGACCCAGATCCATAGGGCCTGTGATTTCATCCTGGAGTTGTTGCCAACTAGTGGTTGAACCATGACATGCCTATTTCCTTACCATTTATTTATTGATTTATTTAAAGCACTTTATTTATTTATTTATTTTTTAAGGGCCACACTTGCAGCATGTGGAAGTTCCCAGGCTAGGGGCTGAATCCGAGTTACAGCTGCTGGCCTATATAGCACAGCTCATGGCAACACCGGATCCCTGATCCACTGAGCAAGGCCAGGAATCAAACCTGCATCCTCAAGGATACTAGTCGGATTTGTTTCTGCTGTGCCACAATGGGAACTCCCTTCTTACCATTTAAACACAGGTATTGGACTAGAAGAACTTCTTTTCTAGCTCCCAAAACTGTGAGATCTTGCAGTGTGGCCTTCCTGACAAACAGAAATGGCTCACTTTGAAAAACATGTAGCGAAAGAGATGCCCCATTTTATGGAAGATCACCTTTGTCTCAGACTCTGAGAAGACGGATCCGACAGGGGTCCCTTCAATAGAATCACTATGTCCCCTCCTGTGTAACCATTAGTGAAGTCTTGTGAAATGACAGACAGCATTCTTGAATTCTATTTGATTTAAAATTACAATTAAAAAAAATTAAAAATCACTTAACTCCACATCGAGTGTCAGACCTGGGACTTAACAGGTTTCCAACACATCTGAGAATTGAGTAGTGCTCCCTTTTCTTTGTTCTTTGACTTGTCTTGACTTCACGCTCACTGTACTGATTCTTCCTGAGTTGTGCAAGAAGATGTAAAAGTACCTGTCTGCGTATTTTTTCTTAATGCAGAACTGTTCCTTTCCCAAGGCTAGTGCTAATTACACTGTCGGGATGCAGGGGTGGAGTTAGCCCAGTTAAAAAGAAAGAAGGGGAGAAAGCTACTTGAGGCTACTCGAGGCACAGTCCTGAGTTTGAGAACACAGCATAAACACTGGGTGGACAGCAAATTAAATTTCCTGGGGACTCTGTACAGATGTGTGTAGACACGTGGTAGTTGAGGATTTTGTGAGGTAAGGATAATAATCCTTTGTTTGCTTGGCTCCATAGCTAAAGCTCTTCAACTGATTTTTATCTCAAAAGAATGTTCCCTTCTGTCCTTAGAAAAGAGACAGGCCAGACTTTCTGCTCCTCACTCTTTGTTTGGGGGTCTTATATACTGGGTCCTAGGACCCAGCCATCAATTACACTGTCTCTAGAACCCAGCGGCTACTCAGGGGGCTCTCTTGTCCCCAGTGCAGTGGAGACTCCACACCAGCTGGGCCACCTCCCTGCTGGGTTGTCTTGAGCAACTTCCTGAGGCTCTATGAACCTGTTTTGTCATCAGTAATATCTACATGTCATTAGGTTTGCAAATATATGCCAAGAGCCCTCACATATTGCCTAGGAGGTTTCCAACCCTCTTGTTCCTTTCTGTTCTCTCTAACCTTGCCTCAAATTCTTCTTCCAAGAGGGCTAGCAGTCAACATTTTGCAGACTGATAGACCCCAATGCCTCCATCTTTCTGCTTTGTGTTCTTTCTCTCCATAGCATCTTAAAAATTTTTCTATGGCCACACCCATGGCACATGGAGGTTCCCAGCCCAGGGGCTAAATCCTAGCTGCTGCTACAGCCATACTGATCATTCTAACCCACAGTGCCGGTCCTGGGAGCAAATCCATGCCTCTGCAGTGACCTGAGCCACTGTAGTTGGATTCTTAACCCATTGTGCCACAGTGGGAACTCTTTAACATTTTTTAGTTGACGAGCCATGTCTGCAACCTACACCACAGCTCAGAGCAACGCCATATCCTTAACCTACTGAGCAAGGCCAGAGATAGAACCCGCATCCTCATGGATACTAGTCAGATTCATTTCCGCTGAGCCACGATAGGAACTCTGGGAATTTTTTTTTTTTTTCTTTTTAGAGCTGTACCTGCGTCATTTGGAAGTTCCTGGGCTAGGGGCTGAATCAGAGCTATAGCTGGGGTCTACATCACAGCCACATTAATACTGAATCCTAACCACATCTGTTACCTGCACCACAGCTCACGGCAATGCCAGATCCTTAACCCACTAAGCGAGGCCAGGGATTGAACCCGAATCCTCATGGATACTATTTGGGTTCTTAACCTATTGAGCCACAACAGGAACTCGAGACCTGGGATTTCTTGGGGGAGATAATGACACTGTTCTGAAGTTAGAGAGCAGTGATGGTTGAATAACATTGTGAATATGCTGAAAACCATTGCAGTATATTGTTTAGAGTGGTTTAAATGGTGAAGTAAAAAGAGAAAGAGAGGGGACGGGGAAAATCAACTGAGAAATGTTCACTGCCCACCTCAAGCTGAAACTGTTCCCAAATAAATTCAACTTTGTTTGCACCCCTCAAATATGCTCCTTCCCCATGTTCCGTCCAGAGTGACTCCCACTGCTGTGCACGCTGTTGTTGCCAAGAAAACACAGGCCGTTCTTGCTCTCTCCTGTTTTCTCATCTCCTAAAAATCATGAGGTGGCAGAAGTTCCCCTCATCCCAAATGTATCTCCATGTATTCTTTTCTGCCATCACATTATTGTTAGCGCTATTAGTATACACACCATTACTGAGCGCTTCCTATGTCCCATTCTCTGTGCTAAGTGCTTTAGTTCAGATCACTTTCTTTTTTTTGCGGGGGGGGGGGCGGGGGGAGGGAATCCCTGGCCCAGGAACTTCCCGTGGCATGTGGAAGTTCCTGGGCCAAGGACTGAATCCAAGCCACAACAGTGACAACACCAGATCCTTAATCCACTGAACCACCAGGGAGCTCCCAGACCGCTCTTGTTTTTCACACAAATTTCGCACTTTTATCTCTTAACTGCAACAGGCCCTCATCTTCACCTTCCTCTGCTCTATTCTATTCTTTCTATTCTGTTCTGTTCTGCTTCTCTCACTTACAAAATGGTATTTCCAAATCGCTAGTCTGCTCATGTGCCTCTCATTCTGAAAACTGTTAGTGTACCGTCACCCTTGGACCAAAGACCAAACTCTTTAATAAGATTCCCAAAGTCTGTTTTTTTAAATCATCTCTTCTGAGCTCTTAGGCCTCACTTTTCCTCATTCCCTCCGGCTCCTCCCTCCAGAAATCCGAGTCCCTTACCATGTGTCAAAGGCACCACATTGTCTCTCTCGGCTGTGTGCTTCTGTGCATGATGTTCCTTTTGCCTGAGACGCTCTTCCTGTCGGCCCCTCCTCACTTGAGATCTTCTGTTCACACTTCACGTCTCAGTTCAGATGGCACTGCCTCTGACCCCCTCTGTCTGGGTTGGGCTCCTGCAGGTCCTCACGCTTGATCCTGCTGTGACACTCACAGCAGAGACCAGTTCAACTGACGGCAAACTCCTTGGGACTTGTATCCTTCATGTGCCTGTCCCAGCACCTGGCGTGACATGGGCTCACATCTGTAGAGATTGAAGCTGAACCTGGCGCTGCAGCTGAGAGCAGGGGACCATCAGAGGAAGGTTTGGTGCAGGACGTCATTGCCCCGTGGGCCTCCAGCCACCTGTGCCTGCAGGAGCAGACACGTGTTTATGGTACCGGTCTCCCAGGCCATGTTGTGACTCAAAGCCACTAATAGGAATCCTTCACAAGTTGGATAAAGAGAAACGATAATGTTGCAAGAGTTTATCTTAAAAAATGGCTGTGGAGTCTGGAGTTTCCACTGTAGCTCAGCAGGTAAACACCCGATTAGTATCCATAAGGATTCAGGTTCAGTCCCCGGCCTTGCTCAGTGAGTTAAGGATCCGGTGTTGCCATGAGCTGCAGTGTAGGTCCAAGATGTGGCTCGGATCCGGTATTGCTGTGGCTGTGGTGTAGATGGGCAGCTGCAGCTCCGAGTAGACCCCTACCCTGGGAACTTCCATATGCCACAGGTACAGCCCCAAAAAGAAAAAAAAAAAAAAAAAAAAGAAAGAAACCTTTAAATGTTTCCATGGGAAAGGTAGAAAGTTGGTGATTGGTTTGCACTTTAGGTAGAAGCTGACTGAAGATTAAGGGTTAGAGTCAAACAAGAACTATACCTCCTCCCTGAGACTCGTCTATGCTGCCATTTAGGACAGAAATGGTAGGAGTTCCCCAGCGGGACAGTGGGTTAAGTATCTGGCCTTGTCACAGGTGTGGCCTTAAAAAGCAAAAAAGGAAAAACTGGCTGTGGAGTCCTTGCTCCTTGATTATGGTCAAGGCCACTTACAGTTTGCCTTTAGTTCTTCAAGCGAAGACCTTTCGAAAACACTGCTTCCTCCTCCTCGTCCCCACTAATAACGCTACATCACAAATCTGTACTATTTCTCCTTCACTGAAAGTCAGTCAGTCTAAAGGCCTCCCTTTCGTGGACAATGATTACATATTATACTGATGCAGAGAACATTTAATGACAAGAAATAAACAGGACTGGCGGTTACTGCAGGCTTGTCACACTTGATAGTCGGGAGAATTTTATTTCCCTGTTGTGTAGAGAAGCCACTGCAACGTCTGAAATGGGAGCCATCACACTGGTTTTCCTACTTGATTTTTGAGGACACAGCGAGGTATAGAAAAAGGTTTCTCCATATCTACCTCCCCAAAAAACCCCAAACAGAAACCTCCACGACTACTTACTTTTTACTGTAGTAACGGAAAGCACAAATCCTCTAATAGATAATAAGGAAAATTCTCTGGCAGGAGAAAGGAGGCCTACGTTGGATGTTCACACCTGCATAGCTCAACCCCTTCCATGTGCCACTGGACAGAAGGGAGGTGAGACGCGGTCACCTGAGGTGGCTTCTGTAGCCCAAGGAGGCTGAGGAGGAGGTGGAGTAGAAGAGCCTTTACTGATTAGGAACCGGTCACTTCTGCCTGGCCCAAGGAGCTGCACTTGCTAAGATTATCACTGTTAATTGCGTGTCCTGGTGGCCTTTGCTCACTGCAGCCAGAAGCCTTGGCCCAGATTCTAGTAACAAAGGATAGGGAGCTGGCTGGTGGTGCTGGCCAATGGCCGGGCAGGTGTGTCTTTAGCTCCAAAGTGAGAATTCTTGGGCTACTTCCTAAGGGGAAAGGTTTCCAGGCTCCAGAGCCCCCAGCCCATTCCTGGTTATGTAACAGTTACTAGAAATTCCTGTCTCTGTTTCATCCCCTGTAACAGAGGCTCCATTAGTTTCTACCTTGACACTTTATTGCGAGGAACACATCATAATAAAAGTAACCAACAAAAATATCTCGAGCTTCTGCTCTGAAACACCTCTGTGCTGTGTCTTTTATAAACACATGTGATTTAAACAAACGATAGCATTTTACCCTCCTGACAAGCTAGGGGTTGTCTGCTGTTATTTCCAGGTTACGAGCTAGGAGGCAGGTTTGGGGGGTGTTGAGAAACTTTCTGTTACATCAAACAGCCAGTGAGAGCCAGAGCCTGGGGAAAGCCAGGCAGGTATGTCCCAGGGTTGTGGCCAGAATATTGATATAAGGCATTCCCAAGCTTAAGGACTGCACTAAGTCCTTTAATGGGTGGGGGTCCCAGGCAAGGATCCTTGGATCCTTATTATGGATGTGAATTATTTTTGTTCGATGTTGCTAAATTTCCACAGGTTGAACATTAAGTATATATTTGATGGGATGGGAGAGAGAGTGTTTGAATGTGGTGCTGATTACTTAAGGTGGAGGAGTTTTTGAGATCAGCACAGCCACCACCTCAAGCCCTGTGACAGTTTAATTCTGTCACTTTTCTCCACGTGAGCTGCTGTAAAGCCTGTTGTCTTGCTGTGCTTGATGGCATTTGGCGCTCATTTGGCTAAAAAAGTAGGATTTTCATATTAAGTTCACTTCTGTTGATTTTACATTAGCCTTTGATGCACAACAAGTTGGTACTGACACATTCATAAAATCAAATGCTAAGGCAGGCATTTTACCACTCTTCTAAAATTTTAGTAAATGACAGACCCTTTTCAAGGAAAATCAGGGTTTCTTGCTCCTATTGGGTTATGAGGATATATGCATATGTTATCCATATCATCGAAGACACAGTTTTTTGCTTTTTGAAAGACTATTAGTTTAATAGAGGCACGACATTTAAATATTCTGCTAGGAATCCTCATGCTATCAGAATACAGCTGAGTGAGGATGTGGGAAAAAAGGGAACTTTCGTTCACTGTTAGAGGGAATGTAAACTGATTTAGCTACTATGGAAACAGTATGAAGGTTTCTCAAAAAATTTAAAATATCATATGATCCAGCAATGCCACGTCTGGGTCTATATCCAAAGGAAATTCAATCACTCTCTTGAAGAGGTATTTGCAATCCTATGTTCACTGCAGCATAATTCACAACAGCCAAGGTATGGAAACAACCTAAGTATCTGTCAGTGGATGATGGTTAAAGAAAATGTGACATAGGAGTTCCTGCTGTGGCCCAGTGAGTTAAGAATCTGACTATAGCAGTTTGGGTCACTGGGAAGGTGTGAGTTCAATCCCCAGTCCAGGCACAGTGGGTTAATGGATCCAGTGTTGCTGCAGCTGTGGCTCGGATTCAATCCCTGGCCCATGTATGGTGGGTGTGGCCATAAAAAAAAAGAAATAAAATGTGATACATACACTGGAATAATACAGCAGACTATTATTCAGCCTTAAAAAAGAAGGAAATCCTGCCATTTGCGACAACATGGGTGAAACCTAAGGGCATTACACTAAGTGAAATAAGTCAGACAAAGAACTACCAATGTTGTGTGAGCTCACCTGTATGTGGAACCTAAATAAATAAATAAATAAACTCATAGGAACAGAGTAGATTGCTGGTTGCCAGGGGCTGGGGAGCAGGGGAAATGGGAGGTGTTGGTCAAAGGATACACTTCCACTGACAAAATGAATCAGTTCTGGGGATGGAATGTACAGCATGGTGACTATACTTAACAAAGTTATACACTCAAAGGTGCTGAGAGACTAGCTCTTAAGTGTTCTCACCACACACCAAAAAATAGAACCTATGTGGGGTGATGGCTGTATTAATTAATCTCATAGTAGTCAGCATTTTTACAAGCATCACTTCGTACATCTTAAAGTGTTATTTGTCAATTTTGTCTCAGTAAATCTGGGGAAAGAAAACAATGCAGCTGAGGACTCCCTGTGGTCTATGGGCTCCATAGTGGGAAACACCGCCCTTCAACGTTGCTTCAGCAGTGGAGGTGTGTAGAAAGTGCTTAGCTCCAGCAGGCGTGCTTGTGAAATAATTAAATATCTACTTCATTACCTCTTTTTTTCTTTTCTCTTTTTTTTTTTAGGGCCGCATCCGCGGCATATGGAGGTTCCCAGGCGAGGGGTCCAATCAGAGCTGCAGCTGGCAGCCTGCACCACAGCCACAGCAACATAGGATCCGAGCTGCATCCGCGACCTATAGCACAGCTCATGGCAATGCCAGATCCTTAACCCACTGAGTGAGGCCAGGGATTGAACCCACATCCTCATGGATACTAGTTGGTTTGTAACCTGCTGAGCCGCAAGGGGAACTCCCAACATTTTAAACTAGATGTTTTTCAATAGGCAATATATGGTCCCAAGTTTTGAAAGGGTACAAAGGAGATTTGGTGTTTCAACGAACAGATTTATATGTTCTGCCAGAACTGGCTAATATTTTTACTATTTTCCATTTTCTCTCTGCCAATCAAAAACATGAACGATCTTAGGATGGTATATAGAGCATACGGGGGACAGCATTTTGCATTTCTTGTCACAGTTAACTTCAAACACCAGAGAGGCCAATGTCTAGAAGGCTGGATAAATACATTCAGTATAATACGTACCTATGTATAACTATGTGGGTTCTCCCTTGATGATAGAAATTGAGTTTGGGATGGCAGATTCCCAATATTGATGAGGAAACACATGACGTGTGGGAACGAGTGGATGGCCAGCAAGTCATGGGCAAGTTGCTGGCTGCCGAGCACAGCATTTCAAGATACTGCATCCAGGGATTAGATGTGTGTCCCCGGTAAGGCTTCGGAGGGAACAGATGTGAAACACGGAGCCAAATGAGTGTGTGAGATTTTCACATCTGTCCCTTTGATTTTCTGTATTTTTGCTTCATTATCTCCATCGTTGGAATGCTGTATCTGTCATGTGCCAACAGATGGCAATATTATAAGATCATTTTTTTAAGATGGTTAAAATGAACGATATTCTCTGCTGCTCTCAGATTAGTCAGATGGAAGAAACAAGATCTTTATTAGCTGTCTCTTCGGTATTTACAAAATCTTGTTTTCCTAAATTTTTCATAAAATGTTAGCAATGTTACTTCCATGTCACTGCAACTAGTTTTCTTTTTTCCTTGGCTTAATTTTAACACCATATCTGAATCCACATGTGATGTATTCTATAGGCAGATATTGATATATCTGCTAGTTCGTGAAAGAAGTATATAACTATGGGTGAAACTATTATTAATTAAGCAGTACTAGGCATATAACATTTAATTCAAATGAAATACCTTTTTTTTTGAGAACAAGATATAAGCAAACCACATTTGTATTGTCCCTCTTTTTTGGGGGTGGGGGCATTCCCAGGGCATGTGGAAGTTTCCAAGCTAGGGATGGGACCCATGCCACAGCAGCAACCGGGGCCAACAGTGGCCATGCCAGAACCCCAAGCTGCTCCCATGGTCTGAATGGTCCTTACTGCTTTCTTGCCTGTTGTGCCCAGGACTCACCCTTTCTCTTCTCTGGGACAGTGGCCCTGTTTACACTCTTCCCTTTTGCTGGAGCCCCCACCCCCACCCCCATATTGCTGATAGTTCTCAATTTTGTTTTTTGGGTTTTCTTTTCTTTTTTTTTTTTTTTTTTTTTGCCCTTGCCTGCAGCATGTGGAAGTTCTGGGGCAAGGGATCAAACCCACGCCACAGCAGTGACCTGAGCCACTGCTGTGAAACAGGGGATCCTTAACCCACAGCGCCCACCACAAGGGAACTCCACTTTTCATATTTTCGCCATCAGGATAGATGTTGCCTGCAGCTACAGTGGAGCTCAGAGCCTCTCTTGAGGCACTCGTCACATTCCATGTTCTCTCCATCTGTTACACTTGTCACACTGTATGGCGGCTGCCTGTTCACACATCCGCCTCCCCGCTGGACTGTCATTTACTTGAGGGCAAATGTCTCGAGCAAGTACATGGATGCCATGTTTTAAAAAATCAATTTACAGCATTCTAATAAATCATCCTGCTTCCTGTCTCTGTCTCAGCTTTTTGTCCACACGGACAGCCAGGTCCTTTCTAATCTTCTGATTGTGTTCTGTTTATCCCTCTTCCTACCAAGAACCTCTGGAGGTTCCTCTGAACTTTCAGGATGGAGGCTAGACCTCTTCACCTGTCATTCAAGAATTGTGCTGGTTCCTCTCTACCTTTGTTTCCCATCATCTTTTTTTTTTTTTCAATCATCCTCTAATCAGGGACCAGTGCCCCTCACCATCCTCAAACGTGGGAGGTAGTCTTATGCTTCCAGCCCCATGTCCATGACTTATCATCTGCTCTCCATGCCTCCACTTAGTTCTTCAGGGCCCAGTTCGAACATTTATTTACTCATCCTACAAATATATTTTACTTTCTACCAGTTTCCAGGGACTGTTGCCTGCACCCAGATACAAAGGTGAGCAGGATATTCAAGATCCCTACTCTTGTGGAGCCAATATTTTAATACCATGGAAATAAGAGTAATAGTTAAGATAATTAATGAGTTCTGAAGAAATGTTCTGAAGCAACATTTTATGTGTTTAAGACTAACTTTGTAGTGTGTTAAAATAGTGTGATCATTGGCAGTTGTTTTAACTAAAATCATCTCACTGGCTTTATTGAGCTTTCATTATAGTTCTGGCACCTCCCACATCAGTATTCCTGTGTCTTTTACATGTTGATTCTCTCAATCATTTAAAAAATATCCCACAGACTTGTTCTTACTAAGATTTTGACAAACTTTTAAATACAGGAGAGCACAAATGAATCAGGTTTCAGGTAAGAGAGGTTAGCTATACTTAATATTGCTAGCTAGCATTTTAGGACTTTTAATCATCCACCTTGAAGGAGGAAATCAAAGAAGGAATTCCATGAAGCAGAAAGAGCAGTAGGTCAGGAGTCTTTGGTCTCATTTTGATCCCTCACTCTTCTATGAGTTAACTATGTGACCTTGAATAATTCACTGAACTCATTGTGCTCATCTATAAAAGAGACATTGGAAGTTGAAAAACTGCTCAATTCTTTCGCAGTTAGAATTTTATGATCAACTGTGGCCAGCAGGAATAGACAGAGCTATATTTTACTTAGAAGAAGCCCTGTCTGTGAAAAACTTGGCTACCTTTATAAAAGAAGTTTTTAGATATTTTTTTTTTGCCTACTCTTTTTATGGTGGTGGTGTATTTTCTCACCACAGCTAACTCCGACAACATATTCTCAGCCCTCATCTTACCTGACTCACTGATTGCATGTATTGCTCGATTATTTCCTTCTCCTTGTTGACCCCTTTGTCATCCCATCTCTTCATTCCCCTTCTACTTCCCTGACAGCCCTCTGTCTCCTTGCAAAGGTGACTGACTTCCTGACTTTTAAACAGTGGTGGGCCCTGGGCCAAACCCTAGTTCTCTCGTCTGCCTACGTTCATCCTAATGGTCTTGTCTTAGTTGTGTGTATTGTTCCGTAACAAATTATTCCCAAATTAGTAGCTTAAAATAATACACATTTGGTTTTGTGTGGGTTAGGAATTTGGGCACAGCACAGCTGGGTCCTCTATCTTAGGATTTCTTGTGAATCTGCAATAAAGGTGTAAGCAGACACTAAGGTCTCATCCAAAGGCTTGACTGAGACGGATGTGCATCCAAGCTCACACAGTTGTCAGCAGGATTCAGTTCCTTCCTACTGCTGGAAACAGGGCCTCAGTTCTCAGCTAGTGGCTGGCTGGAGGTCAGTCTCAGTTTCTTGTCATGTGAGCCTCACTAACATGGGAAATTACTTTATCATCCTTTACAGCAGATATACTTCTATCTATTCCCACTCACTGAAAGGTAATCAGAAAATTCATTATGTTTAATAGGCATCTCAAATTTAACTTGTCCAAAACCTAATTCCTAATTTGCAACTCATGTCCCCACCCCCAACACGCTCCTCCTGCAGCTTTTATCTTCTCCGTGAATGGTAACTACATTTTTACAGTTTCACATGCCCCAAACCTTACAGTCCTCTATGATTTCTCTCTCTCTCACACCTGCATCAATCCATTAGCAAATCCTATTGACACTACCTTTGAGAGACTTTAATGTCCAAAGTTCAACTCTTTTTTTGCTATCTCCTCTATGACCATTCTGGTCCAGGCCACCAACACCTCTTGCCTAGATTATTGTAAAAAAAAATCCCCAACTTATTTGCCTGCTTCTGCCATTGCTACCATTTAGTCTATTATCAATATAGCGGCCAGTTCGATCATGTTGAAATGTAAGTCAAATTTCTTCCATTCTGAATCTCTCAATGGCTATTTCACTCAGCAGAAGAGCTAATATTCTTTAAACATTTTTTAAAAATTAAAATATAGTTGATTCACAGTGTTGTGCTAATATTCTTATAATATTCTTGTGTCTAACACTCTACATGACCTGACCTGTTGTTTCCCTCTTCCATTTTCTTTCTCCTGTTCCCCTCACTCTCTTTGCTCCATCCACATCAGTCTTTCTTGCTGCTCCTTGAGCACACTAGGTATGAGTTTTAAAAATGAGCCTTGGACTTATTTTATTTGTTTATTTTTTTAAGGCTGTACCTGTGGCATATTGAAGTTCCTGGGCTAGGGGTTGAATCAGAACTATAGCTAGTGGCCTACGCCACAGCCACAGCCAACACCAGATCTGAGGCGAGTCTGCAACCTACACTGCAGCTCATGGAAACACGGGATCCTTTAACCCACTGAGTGAGGCCAAAGATAGAACCTGCATCCTCGTGGATACTAGTTGGGTCCTTCCCCTGTTGAGCCACAATGGGAACTCCACTGGATTCGTTTTAGTCAGGTATGGCAAAACCCACAGACACAGAGATGACCGTCACAAAGGAAGAGGTGTTTACTCACAGTTCCCCAGAAGCATCATATGCCAGGCAAGGGCCACATGAGGAGGCAGCAGAGCCAGCCAGGAGACAGTCCTCTGGTGAGGGTAAAAGCAGGGATAAATGCCTTCGCTTTGGTTTTTGCATGGAAAGGCAAGGCAAGGCAGGGGAAGCATGTTTAGGATTGGCCAGTTTAAGTAATTGTAGTGGCCTCTGGGGTGTAGGGATTGTCTCAAGTTGCCTGATACCTGCTCCTGGCAGGTATGATTAGCACAGGGGAATGTTGGCCCTGAACGAGAGAGGCCATTCAAGAAGGTAGTTGGGCTATCATCTTTGGATTGGTTGGTTTGCATATGAAAGGCATGTTCCAGAGGTGAGTGGTTTGCTATCTCTAAGAATTAGCTAACCCCAGGAGGGTCAGTCTTCCCAGGATTAACAAGGCCCTAGATGCAAGCGTATCAAGAATACAGAAAATATAGTTAATACAGTGTGCTCCCCACATTAGTATAGTGGCACTCACTTTCCTGTGTGTAGACTGTCATTTCTGCATTGATTGTTCACCCATAGACTCTTTACTCAATATTACCCTATTGCACAGGCCTTCCCTGACCTCCATCCTATGTAGAGAGTGACCTTCTTTGTCTCAGCCCCATCCTCTCCCTTCTCCTATCCTGCTTTCTACTTTTCTGCTCTCTTCAACACTTATCACTTTCGACATATATTTACTTGTTTTTACTTATTTATTAATTAGAATGTAAACCTCATAAGTATAGAGACTATCTGCTATATATATGCCCATGGGGAGCTTCCTCTGCTCTAAAGGTGAGGAGCATGTCTGTAGAAGGCCAATCTCCATCAGAGTTAAGACCTGGCTGGCCCAGGCTTTCTGCTGGGATAATGCCCTGAGGGTCTTCTGTTTCCTAGAGAGAACTCCTGGCAGAAATTTAGCTCAATAAATCAATAATGGTCAGAGAAGAATCAATATATCACACCCGCTATTGCACACATCTGTCTCCAGAGGCCAAATCTGTGTTGACCTGAGAGAATCCCACACTCTCACCAGGTCTGGGAGAAGAGAGCAGGTGAACGGCCATGACTTTTCCTTTTTGTTTGCTGGACACAGAATAGCCCTCTTTTTCTTAAATAATAGGTAGAGGTAAGAATGCTCAGTTTGGTAAGTACAAGGAACTGAGTGATAGATGATTAAAGTAGTGTATTTTTAATTACTCTGGCTCATCCAGATGTCCCTATATAATACAATGTATGCAGCTTTAGGCCATAAATCTGTCTCTTAGAAATTGTGGGAAAGTATCAAGTTCCAAATGCATTAAAAATTAAATAGATGCAATACTTAGCATCTTCATAGTGCTTCACATCCTGGAAATTTCCCAAGCATTCTTACATGCTTGACTTCGTTTATTCAACACAAATATACTGAACATCAAGCATGTTCTAGGCTCTGTGCTAGACACCACACATGACACGATGACCAAGAAAAAGAAATATAAGGCTTACGATCTAGGAAGGGAGATGATAAGGGACCACCACCAACAGAAGGGTGTCTGATGACTTAGGAATGCAGTGGAAGAGGAGGAGAGGGGCACATGCGAAGGCTGAAAAGAGATCCTGGGGCAGAACCTTGAAGGTCACAGTGCAGTCTGAATCTCAGTATAGATGTTCTTTGACTTACAATGAGGTTATATCCCCATAAACCCATCCTAAGTTGAAAATGCATCTAATACACCTAATGTACCAAACAACATAGCTTAGCCGAGCCTACCTTAAACGTGCTCAGAACACCTCCATTAGCTTTATGGTTGGGCAAAATCCTCTAACATGAGGCTTAATTTATAAATAAAGTGTTGAACATTTCATATAATTGGTTGACTACTGAACTGAAAGTGAGAATCAGAATGGCTGTCTGGGTCCAGAACATTTGAGAGTGTATCAGTTGTTTACCTCTGTGACTGCGTGGCTCATTGCCACTGCCCAGCATCACAAGACAGGGTCACTGGAAGACTGCTAGCCCTGCAGAAGACTAAAATTCAAAATTTGAAGGCAGTGTGTACTGAACCCTTACTGCTTTTGCACCATTGTAAAGTCAAAAAATCATTAAGTCAAACCACTATAGTCAGGGACCATCATTGAAATGTGTCATATAAGAAAGGGACATGTTCCAATTTGTGACTCTTAACCCTCCTTTCAGGCAAATATTCTTTAAAACATATCCCATACAATATGTTTGTTTCTATGTTTATTTTTTAATTTCTTCTTTTCTTTGTTATATTTACTTGACTATACCATGGCTACCATAGAAAAGGGTAGTTGCTAGATTTAAGGAAAATAAATATTTACCCATTAACACTTTCTACTCTCAAGCATGATAGCAAAAGAATGCTTGAGTAAGAGACAAATGGGAGTTTGAATCTCAACTCTACCAAATTATTTGTAAAAATTTGAAAAAAAAATCATGTACCTTCTTTATCCTTCTGTTTCCTTGTATGTAACATAAGAAAGAGTTGTATCAGAACATCTACAAACTAGTTTTCAGCTTGCAGGTTTTGCAGTTTTTCTCCTGGAGGCACGGGATACTTCAGCAAGTTCTTAACCCATATACGACATCTGATTGAGATGACACTCACTTTGACCTTATAGTTGCTGTTATTGGTCAGTCTACTCACAGGAATTTACCTCTTGACAAACATACCTGTGTGCTCTTGACTTTTCCCCATACCTCCAAAGTACAAAGCATTCCTGTGCTCATCTATGGGATCAGAGGTGTGAAAGACTGAGAAGATGTAAAGGAGCTGTTCCCTTCTATCACATGATCAAGCTTCATGCCATCAGTAGAACTGACTGCTGACCAAGTCTTGTAATTAATTGTCTTGCTAGTCATTAGGAGGAATACAACTTAAATTATCGAATGGTGTTACGTTAGGTTTAATGGCTCTGCGACTAGGGTTACCTTTAACATCAATCCTGGCATCTTGGGTACTTGCAGTCACGGCAAGGGGTGGACCTGCGTGAACCTAATTGCCTGCCATGCTAGGCTCACCTTGACTGTCAACCGGAGCACCCATTCCTTTATCCTGGGTATGAGGCTCTCCACGTAGTTTGCTGTTTGCTTTTTCTGCTCCTCTCTTCCCAAATAGACGGCGTGGGCCAATTTGGCTTGGTCATAAATCCATTTTCCTTTGAAAAATTTTTGCAAAGTGTTTGTATGCATGGTTAGAGCTGAACATTGGCACTGGGGCACAGCAGGGGACACATTTGCTGTTTTGAATTTAGGTTTTCATTTTATCAACTAACGCACTCCCCCTCCCTCCCCCAAAGCAGCTTGGAGGATGTTCCCTGGAGTCTGTATTTATTGCAAAAATATAGAGCCATGGGCCAGATTTTAATTCTATTAACTTTCCGATGCAATGGATGTTCAAAAGAGAAATGCTGATTAAATTTATATATAAAGGCTAGAAATTTGGAGGCAAATATTTTTCCAAGATATAACTGCTTCTCTAGAGTCCTGTCTCTAGGGCTTTAACTATTAATTTAGATCCGAGGCCCACTTTGTATTTTCCATTTGCCCATGCGGTTTGTTTATAAACAGTTTGTTTATGGAAGCTAAATGTCTTGTTTTTAAATAAGAGTGTGATATTATTACTGCTCATGGCAATCTCCAGCCTAATTTAATAATTCGCCTGGTACAGTTTCTCTAATTGAATGGTGTTAGTTAGAGAGACTATGAAGGACTCAAAGCTATACCTGTTGTCCCAGAGCTCTGCTCGTTCCCTCTGAGCAGGAGGCTGAAGTTTACAGAGGGATTGCTTGGTAAACAGGAATTTAACGAAAGGCACGCTGAGACCAGTGGGGACTGTTAAATGCTTGGATAATGTAATATAATGTCACCCATAGCTCTGGGTGTACAAACTGCAGATTTATGCAAGTAATTAATAGTGTCTTGCCAAGAGAGTCAGTAGGCTTTTCAAAAGGAACCTTTCTTTGTGTCTTTTGATATTTAAAGAGCTGTAATTACAATGGCAGAGCTTTGAATTCTTTTTTTTTCCCGTCCTCTTATACACATTAATTTATGGACCAATCCAGTATTACAGACAAGCTAATGAAAGAACCACATACCCCCTTTATAATTTTTTTTTTACAGTTTCCCTTGTGAGGATGAATGTAAAGTAGTTAATGCTATAAATAAGTATAATGATGTATCTCTTCTCTCAATTGCCAGTTGTTGATGCTGTAGCCTCACACAATAGAAGAAAAGAATTGAATTTAAATCTCTACCCATCTCGTGTTCTTCTCTCTTGTGCACCAGTTAAATTCAAATGTTTCTGCCGGTATGAGGTATTTAAAAAAAAAGACTCAAACTGGATTTTCCCCCCTCCTCTTTAATTTTAGACTTAAGGAAGACTTGGGGAAAAAAATTACATAACTTTTGCAGTCAGCTTAGGCTTTGCCAGTTTCAAGGGTTAGCACCTTAGCTTTTCAATAATAATTTCTCCCCTTCCCACCCACACTTTATTGAGGTATAACTGCAAATAAAATTGTATGTATTTAAGGTGTGCAAGGTGATGGTTTGACATAGGTGTACACTGTGAAATGATTACTACCAACGATTAAGACATCTATCACCTCACCTAGCTACCACTTTTTTCAGTAACTGTATGGTGAAACACTTAAAAGCTACTCTCTTAACAAACTGCAAGTATATAATTTGGTTTTATTATTATTTATTACTACTATTATTTTGGCTGTGCCCATGGCATGTGGAAGTTCCTGGGCCAGGAATCGAACCCATACCACAGCAGCGACATATCAGATCCTAACCCACTAGGCCATCAGGGAACTCCATGATTCAGTGTTATTAACTATAGGTCACCATGCTGTATATTCAATCTCCAGAATTTATTCATCTCATAATTGAATGTTTGTACACTTTGACCAACATCTCCCCATTTCCCTTGTTCCCCAGCTCCCTGGTAACCAGCATTCTACTCTCTGGTTCTGAGTTTGACTTTTTTAGGTTCTGCGTGAAAGAGAGATCTCGCGGCATTTATCTTTCTATGTCAGGCTCCTTTCACTTATCATAATAATCTCTTTTGCTCTGGTCAGGGCTGGGAAGACGCCTCCTGGGATGAGAGCATGCAAATCCCTGTCTTCAGAAGGGCACGCCACTTAGGCTAGATTGACAATGAACCTTCAGATGTTCTTTTGTTTTCATTTTTGTTTTGCTTTTTAGGGCCAAACCTGCCACATATGGAAGTTCCCAGGCTAGGGGTAGAATTGGAGCTGCAACGGCCAACCTACACCACAGCCATGGCAATGCCAGATCCTTAACCCACTGAGCGAGGCCAGGGATTGCACCCGCAGTATCACAGATACTAGCTGGATTCATAGCCTGCTGAGCCACAACGGGAACTCTCGAACCTTCAAATGTTCACAAAAGTCGTCCAGCTTCTTGTGGGAGTACCCTGCCCAGAAAGCATGACTGTTCTCTGAAATGTTTGAGTTTTCCTTTTAAAAGTTTGAAATGATGTTTGCTTTTTCTTCAAGTGAGCCATTTTTGTATGTGACTTAACCAAAGGCTGAAAGCCTGTTAGGACATCTTACCTAAAGAGCTAAGACCCAGGACTCATGGAATTCAAATACCTGGGGACCAAAGTATACAGCAGAATAATATTCCATTTATAGAAGTACTAGAGCCAAGACTCTTCAAATTCTCTCTGTGCATAGTGAGTCACGGATTTTCCAAATAAAATACACATTGTACTGTACTCGTTCTTGGAACTTAATGACACATCTCATAATAGCCAACATCAGGGATGCTAATTCTCTAAATCCACTCATTGTACGTATTTCCTCTATGAATTTAGACTGTGAAGGGCGCCCCACATCATCTAGTACAGGTTTCATTTACTTAATGGACAGTAAAACTGAGATCTTGCAAAAGGGAAGGGGTGTGCTAGAGCCTAACAGAGAGGTGATAACAGAGCCAGGATTTAGGTCTATATCGGTTAGGACAGCCTGTCCTGTCGTCCAATCGTTGTTTTAATGGCATTCATCAGTTCAGCCGAGTCAGTGCAAGAACGGGTCACTTGGCTGATTTCTCTGTTTATTAACCCTTTTAAATGGTAATTTCCTTGAGGACAACATCCTTGTGTGTTTAATTTGCTCCGTATGCTACCTGGGAGGACTTCATAAAAAACAGAGTGTATAATGTGTACTGCCCTCCAGTAGCAACACAGCATCATTTTTTTAAGACCAACTTTGTGTACCATAATCTTGACACTGCACATGTTTTGGTGAATCATCTGGTTCAGCTTAACAATTCCAGAAGGGAGTCATTAAATTCGAACCTTATTAACAACAATGAGAGGACTTCTTGAGAGAACTAGAACTAGATTCAACTTAATAAATCATTAAGCATAATTTTGTAGGCAACAAATTACAGGTAGTACATAGTGGAGAGGCAAGGGTATCAGCGCTGTGTTGGTTCTGTCAAGACCATGTGTTTGGTTTTCTTCTGCAAAGTTGTTTACTGATCTGTGTTAATTGGCTTTGGAAAGTTCCTCCCTTATATCAAGACTTTTGTACTAATTGCAAAGAAGTGCCAGATATTTTGTCTACATTTGTTTAAAGTTCCAACTCTAAGCATTTGGGTGATTATGAGTTATATTGCCATGGTAATACTCACAGTTATTTCCAATTTGCAACTAACACAGATCCACATGGGGACACTGAAGACAGCCTGTGATCTAGTTCTTTCCCTTTATGGGGCGATGAAGGTACATGCTGGTGAAGAAAAAACATTATTCATGATGATTGTTAAAGGCGGTAAGGAAGACTTTTCTCAAGAAAGACCTACCACAGTGGTGTTTTGCAGTAAGAAACAGAGATCAGGCTCAACCTCAACTACAACAAGGAGTTATGGGAATTTATAGCTAAGGAGAAGGGTAGCGACTAGTGGATGGAAAATTACTAAGAGGAAGTACCTGGAGTAAGTGGATTCTGGCTAAACCGACCTAGCAGGATTCTTGCTGAAAGCAAGCCAGTGTGATCAGATATCACCTAGGGGATGAGAGAGGATGAGGAATCTGACTAGATATCAAAGGTGATCAAGTACAGAGGATGGGAGGGGGTGGTTTCAGATTAAACTGATTTAGCAGGATTCTTGCTAAAATAGGATACTTCAGAGACAGAGGCAAAGCCCAAAAGTCAAATCTAGTCAAGAAAGAGCTGAGAAGAGGCTGACCAGAGTTTGGTCAAGGAGAGAATCTTTGCTAATGCCCAAGAAAGAGAGAAGTCAGGTGATGAGGTGCATATTCTGCTAAGAATGCTAATAACCAACCTCATTCATGGTGTTTTACAGAAGGAGAGTCCTGATCTGTGGGATGTTTTAGCAAGGTGTCTGATTTAGAATGCTTATGGGAAACAAACCTGGAATCTATAAATGGGACACGACTTCTTAGAAAATGCCACAGGTCAAACTTTCTGGATATTACTCAGAGATATTTCATAACATAGAATGCTCCCTTCCAGGAGAGATAACCTGGAGAACTCATCCATTGCCCTGAGCCAGAGGATGCCAGCAATGCAAAACCTAAGAACCTGCAGGAATGTACGTGGGATTTGGAACTCGCCTTGCTGTGTCTGTGTATCTTTGCTACTTGTATTAAGTATCGATACTTAATATTAGCAGCTGTTAAACTATTAGCAACATTTGATACTGGGCGACTTGTGTGAGTGTCTTGGCTGCCTGACTCTTTGGGTGAGCTCATCTATAATACAAGAAGATCCACTTTGCTTTCCTTCGATGTTCTTTCTCAGCCATGCCCACTTGTAGAGTGAGGTCAGTGATTTTTCTGCCCCGAGGATCAATCCTTTCTATGTCCTATGGTGGAAGAAGGCTAAACTACGTACATCTCTTCTTTTTTTAGGGATAGAGAGATCAACTTCTATATTGAATATTACCTGAAAAATTCCCTTCAACCCTGAAGAAAACATCAGTTCTTTGAGATTCCCACTTCTGAATTCTCCTCTTACTGTAGCCACCCAGACTTTTACTGTCTTATGATGTCATGACCACTGTGTACCTGAGCTGTGGGTGGGTGGCAAATAGTGGTAGCAGCGCTGAGTTCTTTTTGGCATAACTGACATTGTCTAGTCTTAATATCATTCTTGAAGGAACAGTGCTTTGTCTCGTCATGGACAGAGCATTAGACTGAAAAATCGGATAGTGGTCCATTGTGCTTCTAATTACCTCTCTGTATTTGAATGTATAATTTATTTTCTCATCATCATGCTCTTGAAAAATGGAATTAAATATTTTCCTTTCATGGAGTTCCCACTGTGGTTCAGCGGAAATGAATCCGATTAGTATCCATGAGGACGCAGGTTTGATCCCTGGCCTTGCTCAGTGTGTTAAGGATCCAGTGTTGCCGTGAACAGTGGTATAGGTTGCAGATTCAGCTCAGATCCCGCATTGGTGTGGCTGTGGTATCGGCCAGCAGCTATAGCTCCCATTCAACTCCTAGCCTGGGAACTTCCATATGCAGCGGGTGCAGCCCTAAAAAGACAAAAAAAAAAAAAAAAAATCCCTTTGTGGTAAAACTATTTGTGTTTGTGCCTGTGTATATGTAAGAGAGGAAAACTTTTTGCTTTTGATTCCGTAATACAGTCAATGTAATAGGCAAATATTTTGTAATTGATTTTTAGATAATAGCACAGCATACTTTATGAGGTTTTTAATCTCCAATATTCAATATACGCTCAATAAAATAACAATAATTCCATTAAATTGATTGGGAGATTTCTGGAACACCGTCTGTAAGTAAACTAAATTCATATTAGCCATATCAACTGTCCTGACTGTCCTTTATTAACTGAAACCTTTAGAGCAAGTGACCCTGTATTTCCACATCTTATTGTTGAATTGGAGATAAACTTTTCAAAGGTGGCAGAGGCTTATGATTGATATATAAAGTTCTGTTCATGGTCAGAAAAAATTCACTGACTTCTGCAGAGGTACAAAATTGAACCAAAGTGTGTTAAAGAATGTATTCACCCTTTTAAACTCTAATCTTTGTCTTAAATCTATCTTTTTTCCCCTAGTGTATAGCTGAGAGAAGTCTTTAGAATATGTGTAAGTGACAAAAAATCAAGAATTATAACTTTAGGAGTTCCCGTTGTGGCTCAGCAGGTTACAAACCTGACTGGTATCCATGAGGATGTGGGTCTGATCCCTGGCGTTACTCAGTGGGTTGAGGATCTGGCATTGCTGAGAGCTGGGGTGTATGTCCTAGATGCGGCTCAGATCCTGTGTTGCTGTGGCCAGGGCATAGGCTGGCAACTGTGGCTCTGATATAACCCCTAGCCTGAGAACTTCCATATGCCGTGGGATTGCCCCAAGGTTATTTGATACCATATTAGCTATTTAGTCTATATTTGAATTCACTTTAACAATCATTTACTGAGCACTGCTGGGTATTGTCACTGTTAGTAGAGATATCCAGTAAACAAGACAAATAATCCCTGCCTTCATGAAGCTTGTATTCCAGTGGATGAGAAAGAAAATAATGACCTCAATATGTAACTTACAAAATATATTCGAAACTGGAAATTGATAAGGAGAAAAAGAGGCAACAGTGAGGCAGAAGTCTAGGGAGTTCTGACAATTAGGAGCTTCTGCAACTTTCTGAGAGGGATCAGGAAAGACTGGCACTGTGGCATCTGAGCAAAGCAGGTAAGAGAGTGGCCTTGTGAATACAGGGGAAGAGCAGAAACAGGTGGTGCAAGGATGCCTGTAACTGGTGCAGGTCTTGAGTGTCTGAGACCCAGCCGAGGGGTCAGAGTAGACAAGAGCAGAGAAAGAAAGAAGAACAGCAATTGAAGATAAGACCAGAGAAGCAATGGGGTGTGTGTGTGTGTGTGTGTGTGTGTGTGTGTGTGTGTGTGTGTACGCGCACAGATCCTACGAGGCCTTAAGGACCACTGTAAGGCACGGCTTACAGCTTACTCTGTGTGAGATGGGAAGTCATTGGAGGGCTTTATGCAGAGGTGTAATATAACCTGACTTAAGTAATTTTGGAGTATTCACTCTTGCAGTAGGAGAGGAACTTGATAGGGAGATACTTGAGAGGCAGAGAGACCAGTTTGGAAGCTCTTGTGATAATCCAGGCAGAGTTGATGTTGCTTGGACCAGGGTGGGTGCGATGGAGGTGTGGTTGAAATCTGTTTTTATTGAGAAAGTAAACAGAATTTGCTGACAGATTGGATATGAAGTATTAGAGAAAGAGAGGACTTAGAGACAATTGCAAGATGGGGATTATTCTAGAAGAAGGAGTTTTTTTTTTTTTTTTTTTTTTTTTCCGGCTATGACTGCACCATGTGGAAATTCCTGGGCTAGGGGTCAAACCTTTGCCACAGTGGTGACAATTTAGGCCACCAGGGAACTCCAAAGATAGAGGGCTTTGAGGCGCAATCCTGTGTATGTTAGAACTAAGATGTCTATTAGATCTTCAGATGGAGATATCAGAGTAGTAATTAGACAGAGGAGCCTGAAGTTCAGAGAAGTATCCCAGGTTGGAGATATAACTTTGGAATCCCCAAGAAACAGATAGCATTAAAGCCATGTGCTTGGATGGGATCAAGGAGGGAACAAGAGGACAGGACAAGCAGCCCGGGAAAGAGCCCTGAGGAGTTTCAGTGTTCAGACGTTGCAAAGATGAGGGAGGAACCTTAACAGGCACTGAGAAGAGGCACCTGTGGGGTAGCAGGAACCAGGGGGTGAGGGGTCGGCGGGCAAGTGAAGACTCTGGGTCTAGACGAAGAGGGATCCGCTGTGTGCAGACTGCTGACTGTTGGGGATGTGACCTACTGAGCTTCTACTGTCAGCACTGAGAGACTGTTCCTTATTTGACGTTTAATATATTAAAAGTCTAAAGTTGCTATAATAAAAATATTATTTGACATCAAGCATTTTTTTTTCTAGGACGGGAGTAGGAAGTAGGGGACTTTTTTTTTCTTTATTCTTGGGAAAATATCAGTGAACTCACATTAGTCTGTACCTTTTACATGATGGATTATATGGCATAGCTGGGAACAACTGGGAGCAAACAGTACTTCTCTACTAAACACTGATTTACTTGATCTGGGTCCCTACACAGTGTTTAATGTTAAATAATTGACCAGGAACATATCCTTTGAAATATGACAAAAACACAAGTGATTTCTTTCCCTCTACACACTAGATGTAGAAGATGTTTGCCATTTATGCACATTTCCAACTAGGCACTTCTGGTTCTCTGAGGCCATTTTTTTGTGCCTTGTTGTACATTTGGAAAAAGAATTATTCATTTGCAAGTGTGCGAAATGCATGAGGCAAAGGGAACACTGCGTCAGATGATCTCTAAAACCTCGCCCGCGTTCAAAGATTCTAAGAATAATGCTCATACCCATGGTCTGTGTTAAGCCAAGGTGGGTGGGGCTGGGAGTCAGCAGCCCTTCAAATAAGCTGGATTAACCCCACTGCCATTTCTCTGAGGGAAAAGGCAGCTCAGCCTTTTAGAGCATATAGGTCATCAGTAAAAGTTAGATGAAAGTCTTCAAGTCACAATCATTCCATAGAGTAATAGAATTGAATGTGATTTAGGCTTAAGAGTGAGGGAAATGAATTTTTAGTTAAGAGCCATGAAAATCAGCACTATTTCATATAGTTTAAATAGACTGCTATTCTCGGTTCAATATAGGCGTTCATTCGGTTCAGTTTCCTTGAGTTCAGAGGTAATAGAAAGATACACATTTTTCTTCAAATTCAATCAATTTTGAAAAGGCCTATAATTTTTAAAGCTTTTTTTTTTTTGTTTAAATTGCATAACTACTAATTTTTCAACCACCAATTTCAAAGAGAGATGTGGCAGTCCAGATAGTCCCGTGTCTGTTTTAGGACTTAGCCGAGATGACACGACACCAGTGAGCTCTTCCCATGTGTCAAGTTTGTTCTAAAGTTTCAAAGAGATTTTAAAATCGAGCAGACTCTTGAAAATTTTAGATCAGAAGTTTCCGCCTCAACTATGACTCCTTTATGCTGAGTATATTGTAAACTACAGCTTCTGGGAATGTTCCAGAAGGAATTTCCTTCACAGTTGAAACTAGTGGTGGGGGATTAAGTTGATTAAAATTGTCTGAGAATGAAAGCTGATTTTATGGTTAAACTGCTGTAAAGTAAGTGTGAGGTAATCACTGCTGGAGTCAGAGAGGAACGTCCAAGTAGACACGTGAGACACTGCTTAGCGTGACCAATTCGGTTACCATCTGAGTTTCCTGAAGACCGTCCACAGGCTTCTTTTCCTGCTTAGTTTTTGGAAGCAACAGGTCTGCTCTGCACGTGACAGGATGAACACAAGATGAGGCACATGTTTATCAGTAGACAGAAAGTTGTCTGGATTAAGCAAAGCATCAGGGGCTGAGGTAGGACATGTCCCCTGAGCAGAAGCATCTCTGAGGAGCTGCAGCTGTTCTGGCCCTGAGTCCACACAAATACTTTTTCTCAGTTTCACAACCTCCACTCTCTCAAGTTAGTCAGGGAACTGTCTTGTGTTTGGGTTTTGGCTTTTCTGTGCAGATGCTGTTGTGGGAAACGCATTGCTCAATGTTCAGGCATTTGTTTTTGGAGCCTGGGATCTCCCCACCCCCACCCCCCGGGAGCCAGGCCTAGTGAAAAGAGCCCAGGATGGGCGACGTGGATTCCTGGCCTGGGAGGGCAGCAGGGGTTCTGGTCTGAGCACAGAGGCCAACAGCCCCTTTCCTGAGGGGCTGCCTTGATGTGTAGCCAGAGGCATCATCCCTCAGCCTGTCCTGACGCCCCCGAGGAAACAAATACCTTCTGTAGGTCCATGGTATTTCTCTGAAGACCCTCCGACCAGCATCCAGCTGTGCTCTGGAGAGGCAGGCTCTGGAGAAGTGGGGTCATGCTGGGAGGCATGGGCACAGACCAGGTCCTCCACCCACCCTGTGGCTCCCAGGTCCAGTGGCTCCCTCTCCTGGGGCTGAGTGGCCAAGTACCAGATGGGAAGTGAGGGTCTGGGTGAGCGATCTGTCACCACTGTCACATTTCTTAGGTCCTTCTTCCCCCATAGCCAGGACAAAACTCTTTACAAAATTAAAAACCACTTTTTTAAAAAAGAGAATTTAGAAAAAGGGGTCTGGTACAAAGAAGCAATCAAAATCCCTCAATGCCACCCCCGTTGACCACGGGATAGATTTTATTCTGGTCTTTTCTGAGTGTCTGTACACAGATAACCCTCCTCCAGTCACTCTGCTCTAGGAAGTCACCCACATCCCCGTCTGCCCCTGCCTCCCCTCAGCCCCCCAGAGAAAACATGAGGCAGATGGGCCTTGGTTTCTCTCACATGGGCCCATATATTCACAGGCCTTCCTCCTGTCTCAGAAGACTGGGGCGGGGGTGGGGGGGGTGTCTCTGCAAGGCTAACTCTTCCCCCGCAACCCTGATCCCACACCCTGTGCTCTGCAGTCACCCCTGGCCCGTGTCGCTCTCATTCAGGCCCTTGGCTGTTGTGCAGATGCAGGACAGTCTGGCCCACCCTGAGAACTGCCTCTGTTGTGCTGTGTCCCCTCACAGGAAGCGTTCTCTTCCCCTGTAGCACATCTACAGAACCACTGACTATTTTCTCCCCTTCATTCACCTCTTTCTTCCTCTTTTTTTTTTTTCTTTTTAGGGCCGGACCTGAAGCATATGGAAATTCCTGGTCCAGGGGTTGAATTGGAGCTGTCACTGCCAGCCTATACCCCAGCCATGGCAAAGCCAGATCCAAGCCACATCTGTGACCTATACTGCAGCTTGCAACAATGTCAGATCCTTAACCCACTGAGCGAGGCCAGGGATCAAACCTGCATCCTCATGGACACTATGTTGGGTTCTTAACCTGCTGAGCCCCAAAGGGAACGCCCATATCTGGTGTTTGGGAAGCAGCACTGTCAGAATCCCTGGTCCTCAGTCTCCACCCTCCCAGGTGCCAAGTGATGGTAGCATCACTGGTGCTTTTACAGAGCAGCCCTGGTGTAATCTGGGTATATTCCTGGGTCCACAGCCTGAGCTGGACCTCTGACCCTTCTGGATGTTCTGTGAGCTTCCCAGCATGTGGAGATTCTGTTACATGCAACTAAGAACACTGACCAATTCAAGATGGTATCTGTGAGGACATTTCCATCACCCCAATAAGAGCTGATTAGAGCCTGCACTAGGGGAAGCCTAGAGGTGGGTACAGAGCACTGACTGGAAAGATGACAAGAACATCCTCTCATAGAGATGCCATTGATTATACATGAAGGAGGATGCTGAGGGAATGAGGGGGAAGTCAGGATAAATACTGAGGAGGAAAGAAAGGAAACCGAAGGACTTAACACTGTTTGGCCTCAGGTTTCTACAAAACCAGCCTAAGGTCATTTGCGGCGAGTGGCTGACCTAGGAGTGGGCTTGGGGCTAGCGGACCATCAAAGACACTGAGACAGTCACAACGCTCAGCAGAACTGAGGGTGTATGTGATGGGCCTGCTCTGGTATTTTAGGGAGGCAAGGCAATCCAAAAGGGCCTTGGCAGATTAAGGGAACAAGAACACGTAGAGAAGGCTGAGCAGGTTTCTCCTATCATGCAAGTTCAAGTCTCTTCCCCAGATACTCAATAACTATTTAATGAAGGAATGAATGAGTCAGATCTTACCAGAGGTGCACAGAAAGCTGGAGGGGAGAGGTACAGAATTTGAGATCTTACATCTAATGCTAGACCTTGGCTTTCTCCAATTTGCATACTAAATGCAGGGCTGCAGATGGCTTCCTGCTATTACAGCTGCTGAATCGACTTACATGGCTGCAGAATTCTATTGCCCTTGCTACAGAAAGTGACCTTGACGTATTAAAGAACTCTCTGGCCTTGTTGCCGAAGACAATAGCAAAAGCAGGATTAATTCAAAGGATGGGTTATATATTTTAAGGTCCTTTAGGTAATTCCAAGGGCAACTAGAGATCTTTTTTGAAGTCTGCATTTAGATTTAAAAGCTTAATAGATACTGTATTCCCACTCTCAAGTTGCCACTTTATTATTTAAGCATCACCAGCTTCTTTTCTATTTTTGATGAGGTTGCTTAACCTTTTGTGGTCTCTCTTCTTTTTTCCTCTGCTTTCCATGCTTCCATTTTTAATAAAAGAAAGATGAAAGAAAAAGTGGCTTTTCTACCTATGAAAATGATTTTACCTTTGCATCAGCATGTTTCTCCTTTTCCTAACTTGTGAACATGTAACTAAGACGTGCACAGCAGCATGTCGGGAAGTCTGTCTGAGATTATAGAATCCCTCTTCACATTAGGACATCCCAGAGGACCAATGAAAAGTGCTGAATGAATCAATGAGAGCCTGAGAGGAAAGGTTAAGTGGACTGGGATTATTCGTTCTGGATAATACGGGAATTTGCTAAAAATAATATTAATTTGCTCAGACAATGTGATCTGCTCAAAAGAGAAACTATAACATCTTCAAAAATTTTCCTTCTCTGTGCAAGTAAAAGAGACATATGTGTCTTAGCTGAGCTGAGGGACGTTCTCTTGGAGGTGTCTCATGGTAGGGCTATATCAGGGTCCACCCAGAAGAAGGAAACCATACAGAACCCTGAGGAAGGAATTTTTTTTTTAGGGCTGCATGTGTAGCATATGGAGGTTCCCAGGCTAAGGGTCAAATTGGAGCTGCAGTTGCTGACCTACACCACAGCCACGGCAACATAGGATTTGAGCCATGTCTGTGACCTACACCACAGCTCAGGGCAATGCCAGATCCTTAACCCACTGATCTAGGCCAGGAATTGAACCCGCATCCTCATGGATAATAGTCAGGTTCATGACTGCTGAGCCACAAGGGGAACTCCTGAAGAAGGAAATCTTAATGCAAAAAATTACTGGAGCTCCCATTAGGCTCAGTGGGTTAAGAACCCAAAATAGTGTCTGTTGAGGATGCAAGTTCGATCCCTGGCCTTGTTTAGTGCATTAAGGATCTGGCATTGCCACAAACTGTGGCAGCATATGTCACAGCTCGCATCCGGATGCAGCTCAGATCCCACATTGCTGTGGCTGTGGTGTAGGCCAGCAGCTGCAGCTCTGATTTGACCCCTAGCCCAGGAACTTCCATATGCTACAAGTATGGCTGTAAAAAGGAAAAGAAAAGAACGATGAAGCAGAGTTATTAATTATAAAAGCGAATTGGAATTGGAAAAGATTAGCTAGTAAGATGTAGAGAACATCAAAGAACACAGGAATAGCAATTTTAAGGAGCAGCTGCTACCCCTAGAGCCGAGCTAGGGTGCTCAAGGAAGAGGACCTCGCTGTGACCCCCATCTGGAGATCCAGTCTTGGCTGGAGGAGCCATGGCTATGGTTCGGTGATTGGCAGAGAAGTTGCTGAGGTGTTGTTTCGTAGAAGTGGCTGGAAACCTATCCTTTGGAACTTACTGGGTAGCAGGGAATCTACTGATAGGAAGGGACCTTGTTGGAGGCATCCCTCACAGCAGGCTACAAAACCTGCTGCAGAGGGATGCCTGTGGAGCTGCCTGCAGCTGGGTATTGCCTGGGCTGGCCACTGGAAAGCTGCGAGTGCTGTAAACTGTGCCCTGAAGATGGTGTAGAGTTGAGTGCCAGAAAAGCCACCTAAAGATGGTGTCTTCAGGAGCTTTCTGAGAAAGCACACCTGAACTAAGTAAGAAAGCCCCTTTCTTCTGTAATATGTCTCTAGTGCCCTCTACTGGCAAAGCTTAATATCGTGCCACCTGGCTGAGAAAAACTATCTAAAGGATCCAGAACAATTTTTGCTGAGCAGGCAATGAAGGGTGATTTTTGCAGATGAAGCAGGAAATAAATTGATAAATGGCACAGAGATATTTTTGAGATAGTAACAGGTAGGTGGACTAATATAAGAATTCCAGAGTAGTAAGGTGGACTAATAGAAGAATTCTGGCTTTGGTGCTAGAAGAATTCTGTAAGAGCAGTGGAATGAAAATAAGTCTCTAAGGAGAAAAGGAATAATATAAATAATTTCACTATTAAGAGCTTGTTAGTGTTCATTTTGGAAATGAATGAGGATGAGTATCAAAATCATATAGTATTATGTTTCACTGGATATATTTGAAAGAATGAGCTCATGATTTTATTTTTATTTTATTTATTTTTTATTTTACTTTATTATTATTATTATTTTTTTGGCTTTTTGCCTTTTCTAGGGCTGTTCCCACAGCATATGGAGATTCCCAGGCTAGGGGTCTAATGAGAGCTGTAGCCGCTGGCCTACACCAGAGCCATAGCAACTCAGGATCCAAGCAGAGTCTGCAACCTACACCACAGCTCATGGCAATGCCAGATCCTTAACCCACTGAGCAAGGCCAGGGATTGAACCCACAATCTCATGGCTTCTAGTTGGTCTAGTTGGATTCGTTAACCACTCAGTCACGATGGGGACTCCATGGTTTTATTTTTAAATATCATTATTTGCAACTCTTTAAACTATAATGAAAAAAATTTGATATCAACTTAAAAATATGCAAGGAGCACATACGCTTGCAAAATTCCTTCAAGGAATAGGCAAACAATGATGTTTGAAGAGCATTGGCTTGTAGGACTCCATTTTCTGATCTGCCTTGAGGGACTTCCAGGCCTCCCCAAGGAGATAAAACTTAAAAAGCCTCTGGCTAGGAATGACCAGACTCTTATCAGCCCACTCACCTCACTATCATTGTTACAATGTTCCTGAGGACTGCCCAGCCCCAGCAGCCTGGCCTACTCATTTCTTCCTCTTATTAGGAAAGGTATGCGGCCCACTCCTCACCCTGCCCTTATAGGGGCCTTATATGTCCCCAACAGCCAGCAAGTGTATCAGAAGTCCTCTCTTTCCCCAAAGAATTGGCAGGTCAACAGGTGTATCAGGAGACTGCTCCTCTTTCTCCTTTGTCTCTGAGCCATAAAAACAGACATGACCATGCGCCTGGGGTCAGCTCGCCCTGATTATCAGGAAGTCAGCCTACTGTGTTAACAGTGACTCTTGCCTCAATACACTTGTCTTTTCTTCACCTTGCTTTGAATCTGGAAAATTCTTTTTCTGACCCACAATCACTGAACATGCTTTCCATGTCTACTAAAGGTAGGTACAGCCTGAGTGGGAGTGAGATGGCACATCCAGGTAGCTCACAGGGAGTACCTTTTCATGCTGAGTTTTAGCCTAGTGTTTAAACATACACACTGTTCTCACACCACAGCCCTAAACACAAGCCAACTAGCTTGCCTGGTGCTCAAATGAAGAAAAAGCGCCTATTTGAGAACATGACTCCCACACATGCTGCTGGGGCCAGGTGCTGTGTCCCAGGACAGGGGGAAGGAGCCAGGCTGGGGGAGAGCACAGAGTCAGGCTGTTTCTGTACAAGCACAAGATGACTGTTTACCAGTGTTTGGTCTTTTGTCCTAAAGGATTTAGCTGTCTGAGAAGTCGGCCCTCTGCTTTACCTCCAGGGATAAAATTCTTCATTTTCAGTCCTATTGCTGAAGCCTGGTTTTCCTTCTGTCTTATCTCTGCTAACGGCTGGTCCCACTGCTTGGTGATCTTGCTGGACATATATAGTGTCTCATCTTCGTCTTCCTCCAGCCCCGCTCGAACCACAGTCAAATGCTGTCAATCTGCTCCCCACAGTTTTGAGTTGCACCCCGTCTCGCTGTTTGTCTGTAAGCCCAGCCGTGGTATAGACGTTCACTGTAGACTGTGTTCTGGTCTTTGTAATGTTTCTATTGTCTCCTCTGAGTCAACTCTCATAGCTCGATGCTCCATAGCAACATTTTATTTTTTTAAAATTTATTTATTTTTTTATTTACTTATTGGTTGCACCTGTGGCATGTGGAAATTCCTGGGCCAGGGATTGAACCTGCGCCACAGCAGTGACAACGCCAAGTCCTTAAGCACTAGGCCACCAGGGAACTCCATTCCATAGCAACATTCTAAAATGCAGATCTGCCTACATCTCTCTTCTGCTTAAAACTCTTTGTTCATAGCAGTCTCAATCTTCCCCACCTCCTCTCCTTCACCCACGTTACTCAAACACACTCTGTTCTGTGCCTTCCCAGGTTGTAGCTTCTATAAGAATAGCCTTTCTCTCACCTTCTTCTTGTCCATCTGTGCAACTACCTTTGCCCTTGAAGAATCTGCGTACACGGTGGAAATGCTGACATTATCCACAGCAGTGCCCACCCCTCCAATCCCCCAGCCTCATTTAGCACCTTGTATGTCAGCGAGTTTGCTAGGCACTTTCCTTGTACAGACTTTGTTTAAATAATACAACAAGCCAGTGAGACAGTTATTATTACTTCTTATTTCCAAATTAGCTAAACTCAGAGATAGGAAGTAACTTGCCTTGGCTGGGAAGTGGTTGGGCCAGGATTCAGAGCCCCGGGATCTGCCTCCAGAGCTTGTTGGTCTTGGGGTCCGGAGTCGAGCCAGTTCACAGAGTGGTCCTGCTCTGCAGCTGTGATAGGTGAAGAGGAACAACCTCTCCACAGTGTCCTCCTGTAAAATGAGGATAAGACACCTATTAGCAGCATTCTTGTGAGAATTAGCAGAAGTATTGAATGCAGACAGCTGGGCTGAGTGCTTAATAAATAAGGCCCAGCTCCTCCCAGCTCACCTCAAAGGCAGAAGAACCTTAACCTGGGGAAAAGGTGCTTGACACCCCACTCTGGTCTCCGGGACCCCCTCCCTGCGGAACCCTTGAAGGCCTCCAGCAGGGGTGCCACTCGCCTGGTTTTACACTAGGCCTCAAGCACCAGCTAATGATTTTCCCATAAATACCCCTGATATAGTTCATGTAAGGCTGGAGGCCTCCCCTGAAGGCTAAGAAGCAACGTAAATGAACTAACTTGAAGGGTAACACAAAGCTGGTCATTTGGGCTGGGAAATTCAGATGGCTTGGAGTGGCACAGACATGTCCCAGGACTACTGGCTACTGTGTGACCTTGGCTGGCTCCTGAGGTTTAGTCGGCAAGTCTACTCATTTGTAGACCTAGAAACAGGGATGTCTACTTGGTAGAACTATTATGACAAATGGATTCATTCATTAACCAGGTATTTACTGAGCCCTATGCGAGGCATCCCAAGACAGCTCATAGTTTCTGCTAAGTGGTACGCGCGCGGTCTTCCAATGCTAATCACATTAGTTCACTTTGAAACTGAGCAGGGCCCTGTGGGGCTTCTGGGCACAAGAGTGGTTCCGTGCCCCCCTTTCTTGTTTTTGGGAATGGGCTTCAGCCTCCATGACCTTCCCTGAGCTTCAAAAAGCAGATTCAAACAGTTGCTAGTCAGGGAAGGGAGGGGATGCAGAGACCAGGGAGGAACAGTCTAGAGACAATACTGCAGCCTGGGGGCAGGTCCTGGTTCCTCTTCAAAGAATATGCACAACAATAGCTTTGAGGTCTTCCACAGAACTGAACCCCCAACAAAGGGAAGATGTCGATAAAGCATTCTTCATTCCAAAAGAAGGATCAGCAGACCCAATCCTGGGACCAATCAAACACCAGCTCTGAAAAACAGTGCAAGCTCTCATCTACCCTGATCCTTATCAGTGGCCCTATTTTTCACTCCCAAACTGTAAAGCTACCTCCCAATCTTTCCCAAGAGGAGGGGGGCTGCACTGTCTTTAAGGCATTAGACTGCTGTGGCCCCCATTGCCTGGCAAAGCAATAAAGCTTTCTTTTTCTCCTTCACCCCAAACTCTGACTCTGCATTTCTATTTGGCACTTGCAGACAGAGGTCGAGTTTCAGCAACAACTTCCTCCTCCCTGCAAAGGGAAGACGGTGCTCCTTTACTCCCATTTCCCAGATGGCAAGAATAAAGCCCTATGAGGTTAAGAAATCAGTTTGTTGGAGTTCCCGCCGTGGCGCAGTGGTTAACGAATCCGACTAGGAACCATGAGGTCGCGGGTTCGGTCCCTGCCCTTGCTCAGTGGGTTAACGATCCGGCGTTGCCGTGAACTGTGTTGTAGGTTGCAGACGCGGCTCGGCATAGGCCGGTGGCTACAGCTCCGATTCAACCCCTAGCCTGGGAACCTCCATATGCCGTGGGAGCGGCCCAAGAAATAGCAACAACAACAACAAAAAGACAAAAGACAAAAGACAAAAAAGAAATCAGTTTGCGCAGGACATGCAGCTGGTGACTGATGTGTCCAGGACGGGAACCCTGGCAGCCTGCGCCTAGGGCCCATGGGCTTAGCCTCTCTGCTGCAATGCCTCGTAGGATAGCAGCAGAGATCCTCCTACCAGGAGCTTACCATTTAGAGTGGTTCATAAGCAAGGAAACAAAGATATGCGTAATTAAAATAGGTGCTATGAAGGAAATGAACAGGGTGTGCGGCAGAGAGTGGGGCGGGTGGTGGGGGGGCGGGGGGGAAGGGGTGTTGGAGGATCCTTCAGAGAAGGTGATCAGGAAAGTCTTCTTAGAGAAAAGTTACATGTAAGCTCAGATTAAATAAGATAATGTGTTTATTAAAGGGAAGTCTGAGCACTCTGCCTATAAAAGTCCCCCTTCCTTTCCTTTTGTGGATTGAAAGAAAATGTTGCTAACATTTTCTTGACCCTGCATGACCTCCCACTGCTCTGGGACCCCAAGAGGGGGTGTGCACAGACCTCATCTCTTTGCTCAGCCAAAAGCTATGGAAAGTCACGAGGACTCCGGCGCTTGAACAACTGGCCAAAGGATGCTTAAACATGACTTTGTTTGCACACGAGCTCTTTTCTGAGATGATTGAGAAAACCTTGCTATTTACAGGTGTTGTCACTTTTGTGCCTTTAACAATTTGTTAGATTTCAAAAGCATCAACTTTGTTCTGCTGTTCACAATGGCTTTGAAAAGGTGTTAAGACTACTGGAAATCCATCGAGGGTTAGCAATATCATTGCCTAGGCTTTTCATTTCAAAATAATAGCTGATTTCTTTGGCAAACCCATCATTTCTAATTTAATGGGTAGTACTACAGTCATGGAACTTATTTTTGAAAGCTACGATGGCAGCCAGGGAGATCATAATAGAGGGCTGAAATAAGATAAATGGGCACAGAGACGCATTACCTCTTTTTGCTCGTCTGGTTGTTATTATTGTTAATAATAATAATAATAAAATTCAAGAAATTGATATAACTGTCTTTTTTATCATTGTTTAAAATATCCTTAGGAATGTCACATAAAATAGCAGTTGTGGCAGTACACCCTAAATTATAGTACAGTAAAAAAAATTGGCAGTGGTGGGTTCTGCCTGACAATTGCTGCCTGCTATTTTAAAAGCAAAATAGTCACTTTAACGTTTTTAGGCCATTTCATGAAAGAAAAGAAGAATCATGCTTTAGGTAAGCTTCACCCCAATGGTGATTTATTTATGCAAAGGGACTGATGGTTTGGTGTGGCAGGTGCACGCCAAGATGCCCCAGTGATCTTGGCCTTGTAGTGTTCGTGGTCTGTACCATCCTTCACTTCTGAGCATGGGCTAGATTTAGTGACTCACTGCTAACAAGGAGGACAGGGCAGGAGTAATGGGACACCCTTCTGAGACTGGATGGTGGAGGACTGTGACCTCCAGACTGGGGCTCTTTCTTGCTTTCTCTTGGGTCCCTCACCTGGGGAAGACCAGCTGCCTTGTTGCAGGCATCCCCGTGGAGGGTCCAGCAACCACCGGAGTGAACCCGGAAGCAGACCGTCCACCCCCTCCCCTACCCCCGACCAGCTGGGCTTCCAGATGAGACCACAGACCTGGCTGGTAGCTTGACTGTCCCCTTATGAGGGGTCTTGTGCCAGAGGCACTCAGATTTCTGACTCACAGAAACTGTAAGATAATATTTTTGTTGATTGAAACTGGGAAACTTTGGGGTTATTTGTTAAGCAGCGATAGATATTTAATACCGACGGGGACTACAATGGGAAGAATGAGTCCTACGGGGAACTAGGTCTCTGAAAACAGGGAGCCGAAATGACAGGATCCCAGGGCTCCACCGGGGTCCTGAGAGCACATGTCAGGGCTTGTCTAACCTCTTGGGCCTGAGACTCTTCATTGCCCTACATGGAGCCGAACCTTCTATCTTCAAGCTCTGCCCTGAAAGCAGTGGGTATGGAATCTCACCAACTCACACAAAAGGAAATTCACTGGGAAGATATCACGATGGGGTAGGTGTGGAGGAGGGTGCTGTAGAATCAACAGAAGGCTGAGAGGCCAGGCAGGGACCCGCAGAATCCTAGGATTTAGGAAGAAGGATGGCGACATTCCCCCAGCAGCAACTTGGGTCAGCACGTGGCCGCTACAATATATGACCTCATGTTACTGTCTATCCTTGCCTCCCTCACTCGACATTCAAAACCCCGAGAGGGACCACTCAGTTGGCCCTTGGTAGTGACATGCCCAGCTCCTGGCAGCTCTGATGCTGGGAAACAAAAGATGGGGCTCTTGGGATTTCTTCCTGGAGGGCAGGCACCATGGATTTTCCTTTTCTGGCAGAGACTGTAACTGTAACTGCCTCCCCATTGTCTGCTCTCCTCTTCTTTTTTTAGTAATAACATTTCGCTGGACTAAAGACCACATTTTTCCCAGCCTCTCTCACACAAAAGTATGTCTCCTAATTCTAGGCAAAGATCGGACGAACAAAATGGCTTGTGCAACTTCTGGGCTGTACCCTTAAAAGGAAAGGAAGGTACTCCAGTTCCCCTTTTCTCATTCCTTCTTTTTATAGCTGAATGTAAAGATCGTGGAAAGTCATCTTTGACCTCATGGACAAGGGCCATACCCTTGGGATGGCAAAGCCAAGAAATGGAAGAAGCTTGTATGCTCAACACCTTGAGCCCCAAGCCATGAGCCACCACACAGGCCTGGGCCACCATCTCGAATGTTCCAAGTGAGAAATAACTTCTATGTCAAACTTGTATGCTATACAAAAATAACTTTTTTTTTTTTTTTTTTTTTTTTTGTCTTTTTGCTATTTCTTGGGCCGCTCCCGCGGCATATGGAGGTTCCCAGGCTAGGGGTCTAATCGGAGCTGTAGCCACTGGCCTACGCCAGAGCCACAGCAACGCGGGATCCGAGCTGCGTCTGCAACCTACAACACAGTTCACGGCAACGCCGGATCGTTAACCCACTGAGCAAGGGCAGGGACTGAACCCGCAAGCTCGTGGTTCCTAGTCGGATTCGTTAACCACTGCGCCACCACGGGAACTCCCAAAAATAACTTTAACATAAATGTTATAAGTAGAAAGAAACCTGAGTTCCTGTTGTGGCTTAGCAGTAATGAACCTGCCTAGTTTGTGTACGTGAGGATATAGGTTCGATCCCTGGCCTTGCTCAATGGGTTAAGGATCTGGCGTTGCTGTGAGCTATGGTGTAGGTTGCAGATACGGCTCAGATCTGGAGTTGCTGTGGCTGTGGCATAGCCTGGTAGTTACAGCTCTGTTTCGACCCCTAGCCTGGGAACCTCCACATGCCACAGGTGTGGTCATAAAAAGACAAATAAATAAAGTGAAAGGACAGTTTTCATAATAAAGTAAAATAAAGAAACCTCTATCTTGTTTAGAAAAGCTCTCATTGAAGCAGTCTAGTCTGTATCCTGAGGCTATAGCCATTGGGAGAAAGTTAAGGCCCTAAAAAATATTAAGTGCCAGCAGCCTGGCAAACTTACTGGTGATTAAGGTCTTAGGCACAGAGGATCCTGCACACATGTCACCTTGACAGGGTGTCCTGCTAACATCTTAGCCCATGTTAGAGTCTTCAAGTTATACTGGGCTGTGGGGAGTGGGTACAAGGGTGCCGGTAGATGTTCACTAATCTCTTGACTCCAATTGGCTTGGTCACCATAGTAAAAGCAGGTAGACAGAGTAAAGGATGGATGTTAGCGCCACCTTGCTGGATGCTTAAACTTCGGCAGCAACGTGAGCATAATTAATCAGCAGTAGATGAACAGCAGTAGAAGCATAGATTTCTCATTGAAGGAATCAAAGCTAATTCAAACTTGGTTTTAATATAAGATATTTGTTCTCCTTTCCATCAAGTCAGGTAAAATTCTAAGTGGGCATTTTAGGCTTTCAGTGTGAGTTTAATTTACTTTTCTTCATTGGAGTTAGAAACTCATGGCTACAGTGAGACTAGATGTACTGATGTAACCTATTAGGTGCTTCAAAGAGGAGCTGGCTTATTGTAAATACTGCCTGGGCTTTTAAGTCCACTATCGCTGGGTACTTTGGGGGGAATATGTATATATAACAATAAATACTATATTTTATACATAACATAATTTTATATATAATATATTATGTTACTTTATATAATATAAAATAAATATAATACTATGTATAATATATAAATATAACAAATATACAAAACAATAACAATATAACACAAACTTAGGTGAGGAATAAATGTAATTTATTTTTCTATAATTAAATATAATTTATTTTTTTGGGTCATTTTTTGGTCTTTTTAGGGCCCTACCAGCGGCATATGGAGGTTCCCAGGCATTGTAATCAGTCTAATCAGGGCTGTAGCCGCTGGCCTATGCCAGAGCCACAGCAACGCCAGAGCCGAGCCACGTCTGTGACCTACACCACAGCTCACGGCAACGCTGGATCCTTAACCCACTGAGTAAGGCCAGGTATTGAACCCGCAACCTCATGGTTCCTAGTCAGATTCGTCAACCACTGAGCCACCACGGGAAATCCTGTAATTCATTTTTCTATAATTAAAACTAAATTTTAATTTCATGTGCTAATCTGTTGGGGTTTGTTAAAACTTAATTTCAACCTGTTTGGACTTCTCCTTTTCCCTCTGCTTCCATCACATTTCTGGGAGATTTAAATGATGCCACGGAACTGGATGGAGGGGAGACATCTGGCTGCTGTCATGTGTCCCATTTGTTTTCAGTGTGGCATCTGTTAACCTACCTGGTCCTGGCGGATGGTCCGGGAAGGTCACTGCTGAGTCATCCTTTGTTCCTGCCATTCAGATCTCTTCAGGTCCAGACTGTTGTTGCTGCTCCTTGGTACTGCTGCCGAGGGCACATAACCATCAACTTCCAAGCCCCTCCAGCGCCTAAGCCATCCAAGCCACAGAATCACATGGGGGTGCAAACACCTCCTTACCTGGAACACACGCAGGCAAAATGATGTGCAGTCATGGGTATGATGTTCATTTTTCTCTGCCTTCTTGAACTCTGCTAAGTTCTTCATTTCTAACGTGAGAGACTCTCCTGGGAAAACTGGGAAGTGACACCGAGAGAGGCCAGACCGTTGTCCCGCTGCTGAGGATGATTAAGTGGACCTTAGCGCCTAACACCTAAGCCCAGGATTAGAGTAACTTTTAGTCGCCGGGATACAAAAGGATAAATATGATGAAATTATATTTTTGAAATACGAGTTAATGTCCTCACTTGTCCCATTATTTATTTATTTGTCTCTTTTTTTGCTATTTCTTGGGCTGCTCCTGTGGCATATGGAGGTTCCCAGGCTAGCCAGGCTAGGGGTTGAATCGGAGCTGCAGCCACGAGCCTACGCCAGAGCCACAGCAACGCTGGATCCGAGCCGTGTTTGCAACCTACACCACAGCTCAGGGCAACGCCGGATCGTTAACCCACTGAGCAAGGGCAGGGACCGAACCCTCAACCTCATGGTTCCTAGTCGGATTCGTTAACCACTGCACCACGACGGGAACTCCCTGTCCCATTATTCAGCTGGACCGGTGCAAGTTTGCCGTCTTGGGTAAATCAGGAAATCAGGGCTTCCGCAGTGGAAGGGGGTCCCTTCTTCGCGGAGCCTTGGAAAAGGAGAGGGATGGCGTGACGGGGGGGGGGGGGGAAGATAAAAGTGGGTCGCGTGAGAAGGGGCGGGTGTAAATCCGGGGAGCAGCACATCTGTGCTCAGAGCCGCCTCTACGCCTCGCAGAGCCGCCAAAGCTGCGGACTCCCGTGGAACAACCTGTCCTGGGAACCTGCCTCGCGACCTCTGACCTCTCCCTAGACCGGACGCCCGGCGCGTTCCACGCATGCTCAGTCTTTCTGGGCCTCCGGAGCTGGACCCTCGCCCCCGGCGGACTGTGGACCCCAGAACAGTCTTGACTTCCCGAGTCCAGCCAAGTGCTGGACAGGAGGGTTCCAAGTGCTGATGGGAGGGGCGCCGGAGCTGGAGGACTCTCCCTGTCCTGGGGATCTGGGCAGTCCCAATGCCCCCCTCTTCCCACGTTGGTCCCGACGGACACCCCTACAACAAGCGCCATGTGTCCCTGGACCCTCACCCCTCCTCGCCCGCGGTGAGTCTGTGGTGGAGCCCCCCTCTGCTCCCCAAACTTCTGCCATACATTTTTTTTTTTCTTGCACAGTTTTCACTCCTTGCTAAAAAGTCATGGCTGTTTTTTTTTGTTTTTGTTTTTTCAAAGTGAGTTTGAGCTTGAGAACTTAAATTTTATGCAGTCATTGAAGAATACATATGGGGAAATCGACCCCCCTGCGAGGCTAAATGAAAAGGATAGGCTACAAAATTATGCACAATATACTTTAAAAAAAAAAACAAAAACTTTTTGAGTGATTGTAAGGGCCAGGCACTGTGCTAGATCTAAAGTTTGTAGATCAATAAAGCATAGTCCCTGCCCTTAAGGAGAGGTGCCAATGGGCCAAAATAGTAACACATTTATTTCTAGAAGACAAAAATGTAGGTGACTTATTTTCTTGGGGTTTGTGGAATTTGTTTGAGGTCCTGAAACACATTTTATGTTTAACTTTAGATTCATCCAGTTGAGTGGTTTTGCCCTGCAATGTTACCTTCAAGGCCCTTGATGTTTTTGGAAGCTGTTGGCTGTAGCCAGCATAGGACAGTGGTTCTCATAGCAGGTGTGGAAACCCCCACCCACCGATTGAGGGAGAACAAAAGACCAAAGCTATTTTCACAGTGATGCAAATTTCACATTATTTGTCTTTTTTACTCTTAATCCCTCAGAGTATACAGTGGCATTTTCCTCTGTACAGTTGCAATGGTTGTGTGACTTAGTGAACCAGTATTTTCCAGTTGTCCAATACATGATGTTACAAAATCACACGTGGGTGAAAAAAGGCTCAATTCAAACTGCAAGATAAACCAATAAATTTTAGGGTTAACGGTGCAAAAGATACGGTTTCAGATTTCTCATTGCAGTGACTCTTTAAGAATACTGTTTGTTGGAGCTCCCGTCGTGGCTCAGTGGTTAACGAATCCGACTAGGAACCACAGAGGTTGCGGGTTCGATCCCTGGCCTTACTCACTGGGTTAAGGATCCGGCTTTGACGTGAGCTGTGGTGTAGGTTGTAGACATGGCTCAGATCCCGTGTTGCTGTGGCTCTGGTGTAGGCTGGCGGCTACAGCTCCGATTTGACCCCTAGCCTGGGAACCTCCATCTGCCGCAGGAGCAGCCCAAGAAATGGCAAAAAGACAAAAAAAGAAAAAAAAAAAAAAAAGAATACCATTTTTTTTTTTTTTTTCCCACTGTACAGCAAGGGGGTCGGGTTATCCTTACATGTATACATTGCAATTACATTTTTCCCCCACCCTTTCTTCTGTTGCAACATGAGTATCTGGACATAGTTCTCAATGCTATTCAGCAGGATCTCCTTGTAAATCTATTCTAGGTTGTGTCTGATAAGAATACCATTTGTTAAGCTATGGTGTAGTATCAAAGAAGAATATCCATAGTATCTGAAATGACTGGTTAAAATGCTTTGTTTCCTAATTTCAAAAAAAAAGCAAAAACCAAAAAACAGGAAATTGGAAGGAATCAGAAACAAAAACAAAAGGAAATCATTTCTTAGTTTTTGGGTGTCAAGAACTAAACCTGTTCCTCTAGTCCATGGCCATGAAACTACTGAAATTTAACTGAGTTAAAATTAAACACATGCAAAAGTCATTTCCTCATTTGAACATTTCAAATGCTTCCCTAGTCAGATGTGGCTAGGGAGGCTACTCTATATAACTCAGAATTACAGATCATTTCTACAATGACTGAAATTGGACAACTCTGAGCTAGACCATAATACATAATAAGGAAAAGTGAAACTTTCAGCCTCTGAGATTTGAAGGAATTTCCCTGGGTGGTGGAAAGTAAGGGGACGGAGGAGGCATTAGAAAGGAAAGAGAGTGGTGGGGCATCTGACAGAGGTGGAGTTCACATCTGGAGGGACTCAGTACCCACTGGAGGATGCTGTCCACTGCTCACATCAGCTGCGTCAGTGTCCAGAATCCATCTGGTCTCTCTTCAAGGTTTCACCATATGGAACCTGTCTTGAGGAGCCGTGTCAGGTGTTTTGTCCTGTGACATGAGTCATAGGAGGATTGCTGGTCCATGTTGAGCTTCAAGGCACTGACAGGATTAATTTGCATTATGATACTGTGGATGTTACCTATGATATAGCAGGTCATGATGTAAATAAGAGGATGGTAAGCAGTGGCTTAGGGCTGTATTTTGGCTCGTTTGTTTTTTTGAATAATAGCTGAACAAAGCTGTGGTCAACTCTAGAAAATTCAGCAAGGTCACCGTTAGGAATTCTTAGGTATTCTCAGAGGGTGTCATTTAGTTGGCTAGCCATTATTGTACCTGAGGTTTGTGGGACCAGACAGTGAAGGTGCCGAGAGATGGACGGACATAATGCTGGACAGTGTTGTTCAGAAGCTCTGCCCTGCTCAATTCTCTTGAGCTGGAATGTCCTGGATTTCAAGGTGGGGATCCAAACTGAACTGAGATACCTCTTTCCCTCTTCCTCCTGGCTTTTGGGCTGCTTCCTGGGTGCAGGTACCTTCCTCTACAACCACAGCTCTGGCTGGACAGTTCCAAATACATAGACCCACTAGGAAAATCATGTCCCCCTTAACAACTTCCTAAATGCTGCTCTGCTCTGGGTGCCTCAACACTTCTTACCTGTATCCTTACCCCACCCACACCTTCAGAAGTAACTTCTCTCTTAAAGTCTGTTTATTTAAACCATCTGAGTGACTTCTAAGTTATTTCAGAAACCTAACTCAGAAAAGCCAGCTAAGCTTTTAAAAGGGGGGGGGGTGTGTGCTTGGCTGACACTCTGGTGACCTTAGAAGAATTGTAGAGTTTCCCTAACCCTATTTAGGAAAATGTATAAGAAACAACCTTTTTTAAATTAAAACTTATCTATTTTCCTGGAAGCGTATTGTTGGAATGTGTGGGGAACATGATTTAGCCTGGTCAGTATCCCTTAAAGGAACCATGCATCTCTGACCCTGAGTCCATGTGGATTGGATGCCATTACTCCATTCCAACACCCAGGAGACATGAAGACCTTCCTTGACCGTAGTGAGTGGTTCAGAGGCAGGCATGTGACCAAAGCCGTGGCCTCTAGAACCAGTTCCTTTCAGAATTGCTAATCAGGTAGAAGGTAAATCTGGAACGGCTGGTGGCCATTGTTGTTTGAAGAGGGGACCAGGCCTCTTGAAAACAAAGGAAAGCAGAACTGAGATATAGAAGAGAATGCTCCCAGCAGAACTGCAGAACTTGAGCACTGAAATCTGGCAATGCCTGAAACCCTAGATTAACCCTGCATAAGGTGTGGCCTTAAAAAGAAAAAAAAAAAAAAAAAAAAAAAAAAAGAGGGAAAAAACCCCTCAAACCAGTAAATCCTCTTCTCTACTTTAGCTGGTTTGAGTTGGGCTTTCTGTCATTTGCAGTGGAGAGAATTCTGACCAATACAAAATATTAAGAATTGTTACCTGATTTTTTAAAGAGTCCACAAGGGAAATTTTGGGGGGTTTCTCAAATCCAGAAATGGCTTTTTCCCTTCTAAGGAAATGCTTTGTTTTTTGAACACTGTGTATCACGTAAACAATTCTGCTTTGGGTGTAAAGTTCAAAACCAAATTTTGGGTTCGCTTCCAGCCAGTGGATAGAGCTTTATCACATTAAAAAAAAAAAAAAAAGTGCTGACATAACTCTTGGCTCTATCTTACTTTTTTTTTTTAAAACTTTATTATTCTTTTGACCTGATTTCCTCACCTATTTTTACTTTATCTTGTTTTATTTTATCTCTGTAAGCTTGTCTAATTTGTTTTTTTTAAAACAAAGGCAATATATAAATAAATAAATAAGCCAAATGAGGAGAAAAATTCTGTAAGGTTCTGTTTACATTTCCATTGTCAACTAAGAACATCTGTTTCTTTTGAGAAGATATCTCCTTAGTGTATTACAAACATCACTGCCTGCCTGTAAGAGATAATGTGTATAATCTTGCATTTCTTAGTAGGCTTGTGGCTTTACTGAATGTCTTTGCCAAAAAATTATTGTCTTGAGGGGAGAGCATGGGGTCTTATTTAGGTAGTTATATAATTTCTTCTCACAACTGAAATATAAACAGGACAAGAAAACATGGATTTTTTTTAAGAAGTGGGCCACCATAGAGGGGATGTTAGCCTACATTACTGGTTTTGGCATTTATTCTGTAACATCTTAACCATTTTTTAAAAATGTGTTGTTTCATAAATGTAAGATTCTGTGGTCAAGGGGTGTCTTCTCCATACTCACTCTCTCTTCGTGAGGTTTCTCCAGCACAGCAAGGGTTTCATGCCTTAGTTTTTTTTTTTTTTGTCTTTTTGTCATTTCTTGGGCCGCTCCCACGGCATATGGAGGTTCCCAGGCTAGGGGTCAAATCGGAGCTGTAGCTGCCGGCCTATGCCAGAGCCACAGCAACGCGGGATCTGAGCCGCGTCTGCAACCTACACCACAGCTCACGGCAATGCCAGATCGTTAACCCACTGAGAAGGGCAGGGATCGAACCCGCAACCTCATGGTTCCTAGTCGGATTCGCTAACCACTGAGCCACAACGGGAACTCCATGCCTTAGTTTTTTGTTCCTCAGTCTCTGTCAAGGTCCACTGAAGTGGCCACTGTCACTCATCTCTGCCTCCAACAGGATTGTCTACACATTGTCCACAGAGTGACATTTATTCAGCATTTGGAGAGACTTGCTGTGGCTGGTTCACATCCCTGCTGTGGTTCTCTAACATCAGTTAGAGATGATGGCTTCAGAGTCACCTTCAGTGAGGTTCCATGATCGGTGTCTCCATTCCACCTGTCTGAGTTCTGCTTATGCTTTTTTACCATCTCAGTGTCATCTAAGTCCTCTTTCTCTATTCATCCACATTCTACAGTTTTTGAGTTTAAATCCAGTGAAACTCTTCCTGGGTGTTGTTTTCTGCACAATTCCTTCTTGTCTACAAGAAGTCTTTGTTCTGGTTCCAGCATCACACACATGATGTGCAATTGGATGCATTTTCCTAAACAATGATTATGTATATGTGTTCCTTCTGTACATATTTTATTTCTTAAAAGTAAATAAAAGCTTGTTGAAGGGAACTAGTAGGCCTTTATTTCTTGCTTATTCCCTAAATATTTAGCACAGTGCTGCATACATAGGATGTAGTTAATAAAAGTCATCTGAAATGGACTGTGAATGAGGCGACCTGAAATTTAGTTTCAAGTGTGTTTCTGATTAGCTATCAGACTTTGGCTTATTCACAATTTTAGCCTTTGAGTCCTCTAATTTCTTATTTAAAATCAGGGAGGGGGAGAGAATTCAGAGACTCTCTGAAAAGAAGAATCCCATCAGCAGTAAAAGGAATGCCAAGTGAACAAGTACCAGTGCACTTTTCTTCTCTGTCTTAGTAATGACCAAAAGGAAGCTTGTGTGAGACTGGACAAGTAACCTCTCATACTTGTGTGCTACACCTGTGTACATGGGTACATTCAAACTTTCAGCATCTCTTATGTTAAGTGAGGCCAGTGGAATGTGAGTGGGTTTCATGTTTCATGGCCAGCTGAGCTGATAGAAATTCTCACACACTCTCTTGGCTCCTTTCCCGTGTGCTGGTGGCATGGAGAGAACTCTGTGGGTGGCTGTGGGTGGGGAGAGGTAGAGAGGATGCCCCCCTCTTCTTGGGCACCAACTAGGGCTGTGTTTCCTAGTTGACACAGTTAAGTGTGACTTTGAGATTGAGTTCCAGCCTCTGGAATGTGGACAGAAGTCATGTGTCCAGATTCCAGACTCAGTCTGTCAAATCCTCCACTTTCTTTACTCACTGAATGACTGAAAACTGCAAGGACCTGGAGTGGGATGCAGCTGCAAGATGGAAGTAGCGATGATCCGGAGGAACATTGTGGGACAGATCACATCACCCTGTCTGTGGAGAGTCAAATCACCTCACCTGAGGTGAGGAACTGAGATTTCAGGGTTTATTTATTTCATTAACAGCTGGCATTAGTTACCATAAGGAGTACATGTTTTATGGGTTAACTGGAAGGATAAGTACCTTAGATAACTTTTAGCCCCAGACAGCAGAGCCAACTTTTTCTGCACACATGAGTTCCCTGAATCCTTGTCCAAAAATTGGCAGATTTGGGTCACCCAAAGTATAGACTGCCTAGGCTGGAAACTCCCTGAAGACAGGGATCAGGTCTCCCTTACTCCTGCCATTTCCCTAGCCCTCAGCATCGTGCGTGACACATTGTAGGTGCTCAGTAAATACTTTGAGAATGAAGCAGTCCCCTCAAGTGACTGGGCTGTAGGTGTGAGTTTTCCTGGTCCACTTTGTACCTCCGTCAGGTCATAGGTGCTAAGGGTCTAAGAATTGCCTAAATGCTTGATTAGGATAAACTGGAAACGCTGTCTATGTTGACTTAAAGCAAGAGATAGTATTGTAAATGGGAAATTCTTTTTAAAAAATATTAAATAATTGTACAACTGATAGCACTCATAGAACTGAAGTAAGAATCCATGTGATTCCTTGTCTTTCTGGAATAAAGTAGTATGTGAAACCTGGATATAGTCAGACGAAAGACTCTAGCCATTACTTCTTTAGATGTTGTAAAGCCCTTGCTAGGCAGGAATGAGCAAATAAGCAGCCTTTCTTCAGTAGGGAAAGGGAGGCTTTGGGCCACCTTTACACTAATTTAATTTTATAAAATCTTCACCCAGGTCTTGAGGATATTGGTTTTTAAGTAATAACCACGTGACCCTCATTTTGTCCATCGAAGATGGAACTTGCAGTGAGGTTAGTTGAGAAGCTTCATACCTGGTTCTTGGTTCGCTAAGCTATGTTACTAGTAGTTTCCATGGAAATAGCAGTAGAAATGGCTCTATGTGTCTGAGTAAGAGCTGCCAGCTGAGAAGACCTGCATCTTCCCTTGATATCCAGAGCCAGTCATCAGCATGGAAATCTTTGCAGGATGTCATAACCCCTGGCCACGTCCCCAAAGCTACAGTTATTCAGTTGATTGAGGAAATTTGATATTTCGGCTAACACTTCCGGTAGCTAATTGAAAAACTTTTACAGAAACTAAATTATTTAGATTGGATAGCTTCTTTGGTCTCCAGTCGGTTGGATCAAATATTAACACTTTGATTTAATTGAGTCATATATCTGATGTAGCAATTAGTGCATGACTTTCCTAAACATGAATTTGTCTAGATGGTTAAAAATTCTCCAATCTTTTATTAAGGAAAAAGAAAACCTAAATATTGTGTATCTCAAGAATTTTCAGTGGGAGCTATGTTCTCAAATATTTCATGATCAATTGGGAGTATGTGGAAGAATTTTTATTAAACTTTGTAACCATGTTTAGATCCTGCTAACAACTTGCTGAGAGAATTGGCCAAACTACCTAATCTCTTGATACCTTTGTTTCCTAACTTATTACATGGAGTTTCAAGTGTGAGTAATGAAGACAGATCTACTCTGACAGAAATGGTTATAAAGTTCATGACAGAGTGGATGTTTACTAAAGTGTATTAATATATAAATGTAACTAACATTTATTGAATAACTATTCTGAATGGTCATAAATTGGACTGTTCTGGAAAAGTGAATATACTGCTTTATTCATTGTTGACATATAGTCCATATATGGCTTATCGGTTTTCAAACAATTTGATATAATGCGATAGATTGTAAAGTTATTCTACACCTAATTTAGTCGTTAATAATTTTTTTCATTTTTAAAATTTTTATTGAAGTATAGTTGATTTACAATGTTGTGATAATTTCTGCTGTAAAACAAAGCGATTCAATTATACATGTATACACATCCATTCTTTTTCAGATTCTTTTCCTGCATAAACTATTGCAGGATATTGGGTAGAGTTCCCCGTGCTGTACAGTGGGTCCCCATTGGCCAATCATTCCGTATGCACAGTGTGCATATGCCAATCCCCAAACCCCAGTTTTAGTCTTCGATGATTTAGAAGTCATTATTTGATTCTGTAGTGTGTGGAGTGTATTATGAAAATGAATTCACAGAGTATAGCACAATGAACATAAAAGTAGTAGAGATTGGATAGGTATCTTTCCCAACTCTTTAAAATTATTATTTGAATTTTAAAAATTATTTGGCAATTTAACTTTTGCTATAAAAATAGAGCTCAGGAATATCATTCTGGTTATCTGACAGTTCCACTGGTTTAGATCATGACTAAAAGAGAAATTAATGAGTGATAAAAATGGATATAATTATATATAAGTAAATCTGATTAGTAAGAAAAAGATTCTAAAGATTTGCCAATATACTTGGAGGGAAAAAAAAACCTGTTTTGACTTAATGGTTAAAATATGTGTATGTGAATTAGAACTGAAAAGTATACATTCACAGATGCGTAAATGTGTATGTTAACTGAAGCTGGAGAAATTACCAAAGGCAGAAGGTAATCATATTGTCATCTTTAAAAACAGGAAATAAGATATTTTGAGTAGCTTTAAGGTTTATTATAAAATATGGAGATTCAGACCTGGAACACAGTAAAGTTCATTAATATTTCCCATGTCATTTGACTATCTTACCCTTTGTGTGATGCCAGTTTGCTTTTTTTTTTTTCATTTCCGTGATAGCAATTATTTTTTATATTCAAGTCACAGTACTCAGGATATTACAGCTTTTGATATTTGAATTTAATATCCTTATAGGACAACTGCTGAATCCATTAGTTAGCCATCTGGTTTAGGGTAGCTTGCCTGCTATCTCTTTAGGCTTTCAAATTCTTGAAATGTTTTGTACTTATGATCATTTACATTTTAAATGTGTGCATGCATGTTCATGTATACACTGACATCTTGCTATAATATTTCATCTTTTAGAGCTGAAGGAAGTGAAAGAATGACTTCCAAGAAGATTTAGTAAATGAAATGCCAAAGCCATCTCATTACAAAGTTTTGTCCCCAACTGTATCAGTTTCTTACTGCTGCTGTAACAAATTGCCACAAACCTGGTGGCTTCTTACAGTTCCTGGACTGAAGTCTGAAATCAGCTTCATTGGACTGAAATCAGACTGTCATCAGGGCCATGCTCCCTCTGGAGGCTCTAGGGGACACCCTTTCCTCGCCTCTTCTTGTTGCACTTTGCATTGCTTGGCTTGTGGCTCCTTTCTCCATCTCCAAAGCCAGCACCTTAGCACCTTACTTCAGGCATATTCCCCTCTGTCTCCCTGTTGCAAAATCTTCCTCTGTTCTCCATCTTATAAAGATGCTTGTGCTTACATTTAGGATCCACTCAGGCAATCCAGGATATTCTTTTCAATGCAAGATTCTCACCTTAATCATATCTACAAAGTCTCTTTGCCATGTAAGATAACATTCACACCTTCCAGAAATGAGGAACTGGATATCTTTTGGGGTCATTGTTTAGCTGTATAGAAAAGGCTGAACTCTGCAGGCCTGGGTTGCTGGGACTTGTACATTCCTAAGGTCTTGAGAACTAGCCCTTGCTCTGGCCCCTAAGGAGAGCTGAGTTCATGGGGTATCCTCCATGATAAGTTCCTTTATATAATGAGGTCTTGGGCTGCTGGAGATAGTTTATATTAACAGTACGATTTACGATGAGCCCCTGTCTGTGCTTCACCTCTTGGAGGAGGGATGCTGGAGACTGAGTAGGCCAGTCGTACAGGTGCTGCATGCTCTGTGGCTGAACCCCAATAAAATCTGGGACACTGGGATTCAGGTGGATGATCAAGTTGGCAGTGCTTAGCATGGGTCATCCCACATTGTTACAGAGATAATTATACGGTGTCCATGCATGGGTCCATAAGGAGAGGACAACTGGAAGCTTGTGCTTGGTTTCTCCTGGCCTCTGTCCTCTGAGCCCTTCCCCGCTGCTGATGTCAATCTGTATCTCTTCACTGTAGTAAACTGTAGCAGTGTGCACAGCTCTTCTGAGTCCTGTGAGTCCTTCCAGCAAATCATGGAACATAAGGGTGGTCTTCAGGACCTTTAACACATCAGCTTGCCACACTGAGTTCATCCAATTACGTAGAATTCAGGTTGATGTTAGAATGGGAGCGGGGGGGAAGGGGGGAGGGGGTTGGCTGTGTGTGTTCACTCTATTGATCAAATACAACATATATCATACAGAAAAGACCATCTTTGGTAAAATATTAGTTTTAATTAAAAACAGAAGCAATTCGAGTATATATAAGCAGATTACTGACAACTGTGGCAATTAGATGCTGTATCATTGTGGCTTTAGAAAGAATTCTATACACGAATTTGTAAGCCAGAACTTCAGATAAATACATAGAAACACCAAGCACAGCTCATAAGTTTAAAAATAAAATATATTCTTATAAGCTTTTGAGAAATGGCAGACAACTGGGATGCCATTCCAGAAGCTGGAGACTTAGGTCCCTCAGATAGTAGAGGTTACTTTGAGTTGTTAAAACATGCCTCTGAAATGATATAGCACAGGAGGCCTTGGAAGTGAGAAGCAGCTGCAGTTCAAGTTTGTATGGCTTTGCATCTGCCAGGGTTTGTTTCTATGACAGAATGCCTGCCAAATATTCAGTATTTGGTAAACCAGAAGTTTCTGGGATATTTTTCAATCAACTCCTGACCACCTACTAGGAGAAAAGATTTGTTCATGCATGTACACGTTTGAGATGTTTTTGCAGTAAACAGCACCAGAAATTACTGTGGAATGTCATTTGGAAAAATCAGGCTCTGTTGGAACTTGGGGCTGTGGGTGTGAAGAGCTCACAGAAACTTTTACCAGTGAAGAAGCTCCAGTTAATTTATGGGTAATCTTAATGTTTTCTTATTATTGAAACTAATAATAGGAGGGCAAAAACAGGCAACTAAACTCTCAGGGAATAACACAGAACAAACTTGATTCCCTGGACTAGACCTGGGGAACTTGAGGTACATCTCAGAGTGAGGTTGAAGCAGTGTTTCCCCTGAGCAGGGTTGGAGACTGGAACTTTCCATTTGCTTCTGTTGAACGGAGAATGGTTACAAAAATAAGAGCTGGAGCCATTTGCAAATTCACCTCTGGTAGATAGCAGGGTGCAGGATATATAGGCTAGATTGAGGTGGGGAGGTCAAGGGGAAGGGATTTGGCTTAAAGCTACCTTTGGTAGACCAGTTGACTGATGTTGCTAAACTTGTATGATTCTTGGAGGGACTTGAACTGGACACTGGGAATTTAGGAGTCAGGGGTGATGCTGCCCTTCTCTCCCCTTGCCATTTCTTCTTCTGCTTAGAAGCTGGTGGATTTTTGCATGGAATCTGGAAGAAGGGTGAGGAATTGGTTGTACTTCATGCCCAGATAGATGGGAGAGAGAAGTTTAAGAAAGAATCCTATGACAATCAGGGAAGACTTCTCTATTTCACATGGCCAGGGAATTGGGAATTGGTTTAGGACAAGCAGACTTCCAAGGGATAGGAATCCCACAGCCAAAATTTAAAATCCAATAATAAAAGTAAATACAATAGCTTCCAACTTAAAAAATTGTATTCTGTGTATTTGAGATTCACTCTACGTTGTCTGATTTAATCCTCACAAGGGAATGAGAAAGTATTATGATTACCAGTTTATGAATAAGAATGCTGAACCTGAGATTCTAGATGGCAGAGCCTGGGTTCATACCAGAGTGGGACTAATTTGAATTCTGTGTCCTTCTCCGTATAACAAACTACTCAGAAAGCATAGATTTTTCAATCAATGCTGACTTAATGCTGAATTTTCCAGAGGTAATAGTGCTCACTGCCTCTGAGAGAGCACTGCATTTTATTGCTGCATCCTTTTGGCATCTTGTCATGGGTTTGCCCCATGGCTCCTCTTAACACTGCTGCCTGGAGATTTATGTCTGTAAATCTTTCTCTTTAATAAATTAGTACTCTTCTTAAGGCTGGGACTCATGTCTTATACATTTCTGTAAGTTACCCAGTGCCTAGCCCAGTGCCACCTGTGTGGTGTTCTTATGAAATATCTGCTTATTGTTGTCTATCCTAGTGTGAGATGGAGCTATCTTTGATGCTATCTTATAAATTATATGTGGATAACACACTTAAAATTTGTATCTGGCATGTGATTTTTCCTGTAATTTCTTAGATAGTTTTAGCATGTAGTAAATGCTTATCTAATACAAACTACATGTACACAAATATGAAATCCCTGATGTTGGAATTTGCACATCTCTGTTGGTGATATATTATTTGGTAGAAGGAGTTAAGTAAAAGATAGCAGTGGTTGGTTACTGTCAAGGGAAAAAAGTGATCTGAATGGCCCTTGAATTTTTAGTTTGCTAGATATTGACAGCCTCAGGGGCACGAGTGAAGGATTTCTGAAGAGAATTCAGATAGGCACAATGTGAGACATTATGCTAAAATCATTTGCTAGCACAATCCAGTGACATGGAATGGAAAGTCACAGACTAAATTGAGAGGCTTTCAGTTTTAACTATTCTTTTAGTCTTCCTCATTTCTCTCTTCTGTTGGGAGTGCTATGTAGTTAACTCCATAGTTAATAGCTTAGAAGAAATTCTCTCCCCTCTTCCCTCCCTCCCTTTCTTCCTTTAATTAGGTCAGAGATAGAGGACAGAAGGAATGCTAATGATACATATATAACATGACTTCCTAAAAAAAGAAAATTGTTTACTTGAAAACGTGGAGAGGAGTAAATGATTTCCCCTTCAGCATCAAATATTGCTTATTTCCACCATGACAAATAGATAAGTAGAAAATTCTGCCTTTGAAAATATACTTTTATGTATTTGACATGAAAGAAAATATTGATTTTGTTTAAACTTTCAGAAGAGTGTTTCACTTGAGACCATTAGTGAAAGACTGTGGTGGAAAGTTAGAAGCAGAAAAATTGTGCTATCTTTTTTTCTTCTTACCCATCGTACTCTTAACAATTTTATTTTTTTTTTCACACAGCTCTCCACATTCTCACTTTCTCTCATATGGTCCCTCCAGACTTCTTAACACTTACAGAACACTTGCAAGACTAAAAATTTTCCTATCTAAACTATGCATTAAAAAAAAGACTTGCATAGGTAAGAATAAAAGCATTCACATTAATTTTAATGAGTATTTAATATATCACAGAGTTTCAGGGATTTTTTTTTTAAATAAAGCCTCTTAATAGTTGCTGAATGTCAGCCTTAGTGTTTTCTCTGCTTCACTCAGTTTCTTAGAACTGTTTCAGAGAGTGAGAGAAGTGAAATGTGTTTTTTCACTCCTTCATTTTCTAAAAATAGCGTGACCAACTAATCAATTAAAACAGAAATTGAGGAGTTCCCTTGTGTGCAGCACGTTAAGGATCTGGCATTGTCATTGCTGTGGCTCTGGTTGCTGCTGTGGCAGGGGTTCGATCCCTGGCTTGGAAACTTCTGCATGCTGCAGGTGTGGCCAAAAAATTAAAAAAAAAAAATTAAAAAAAGTAAAACAAAAGAAATTTGAAAAGGAAAATAACCTGTGAATATCCACAATGAAAGGAAACCTCCCAAGACCAAATAGGACACCAAAAAACTCTCTTAGCAAATATTGCATCAAAAAAAAAAAAAAAAAAAAAGAAAAGAAAAGAAAAAAAGGAAAAGCAGTAAAGAAGCATGAGCCAGTAAGAAATTGTTCACTCTGTGAAAATAGCACCACTGATCTTACAACCTGGTTTTCTCTTTGTTCCTGAGACTTTTAGCCTTTGTTTTGCAAAGTAGTGAAAGTAGCTTCAAGAGAAATGGCTGTTCAGTCGTACCTGAGTCATAAACCCATGCCAAAGAGCCACTGTATGTGGTAGTGGCCACTTGATGAGAAAGAAAAATTTTAAGATTTAAAAAAATTTTTTTAGAGTTCACCGAGGTGCCTTTTCCCATCATGTCAACATTTTCCTTAAAATTATTTCTACAAAGAAAATTTGCAAAATACAGAGAAATAGAAGAATATAGTGGATACTTCATATATCTATCTAACCATTGTGAAGATTCAAAATTTATTAAAATTTATTAGTATTTTGCTGTATTTATTCCATGTTTTAGATTTATACAACGTTATTAATCCTAAGTTTTTTTTTTTTTTTTTTTTTTTTTTAATCTTTATCTTTTTGCCTTTTCTAGGTCTGTTCCCGTGGCATATGGAGGTTCCCAGGCTAGGGGTCGAATCAGAGCTGTAGCCACTGGCCTACACCAGAGCCACAGCAACTCGGGATCCGAGCCGCACCTGCAACCTACACCACAGCTCACGTCAAAGCCGGATCCTTAACGCATTGAGCAAGGCCAGGGAACAAACCCACAACCTCATGGTTCCTAGTTGGATTCATTAACCACTGAGCCACGATGGGAACTCCAATCCTAAGTTTTTTTAAAATTATTTTTCGTTGAGGTATAATTTACGTACAATAAATATTTTCAGTGTTAGGTGAATAATTTTACAAGATTTAACAAATGTATACAATCATATGACAACCACCAGAATCATGATACAGAATGTTCTATACCCTAAAATTTTCTTATGGCCATTTCAATTCCATTCCTCCACTGAAGCCCCCATAAATGATTGAGTTCCTTTCTTCCTCTGTAGTTTTATCTTTTCTAGAATTTTGCAAAATTGAATCACAATGTACATAGTATTTTATGTCTGGCTTCTTTCACTTTGCATAATGCTTTTGAAATTCAGCGGTGTTGTTGAGCATATTGGTATTCATTTTTTTTTATTCTTGATTAGTGTTGCATTGGGTGGATATACTAGTGTTTCCCATTCTGTAGCTGATGGGCATTTTGATCATTTCCATTTTTTTTTTTTGCCTATTCTGCATCAAGCTGTTATGAATATTTGGGTACACATCTTGGTGTGGGCATTTTTTTTTTCATTTTTCTTGGCTAATTACCTGGAAGTAGAATTTTGTGCCATACCATAAGCATGTATATAATTTTATAGAAATTTTATAGAAAACTGCGAATGTTAAACTGTTTCCATTTTTCATCCCCACCAGCCATGAGTGAGAGTTCCAGGTGCTCCACATCCTTACTAGAACTTAATTATGTCAATCTTTTACATGTTAGCCATTCTGGTGAATGTGTAGTGGTATCTTAATTTGCATTACTCTAATAACTAATTATACTGAATGTCTTTTTACATGATTATTTGCCACTGGGCTACCATACTTTGTCAAGTATCTTTCTAATTCTTTGCTCATTTCACAAATTGAGTTGTTTGTACTCTTGTTACTGGGTTTTAGGGGTTGTTCATGTAAGTCTGGAGGCATGTCCTTCATTGCAAGTATTTTCTCTCAGTCTGTGGCTCGTGTTTTCGTTTTCTTAAGTGGCAAATTTGAAGAGTAGAATTTTTATATCATGATGGATTCCGAGTTATTAATTTGTTTTTATAGCTGATGTTTTCTTTCTTTCTTTCTTTTTTTTTTTCAAGGATGCACCTATGGCATACAGAGGTTCCCAGGCTAGGGGTCGAATCAGAATTGTAGCCACTGGCCTACACCACAGCCATAGCAACACCAGATCCGAGCCGCGTTTGCGACCTACGCCACAGCTCGTGGCAATGCTGAATCCTTAACCCACTGAGCAAAGCCAGGGATCGAACAGGTAACCTCATGATTCCTAGTTGTATTCATTTCTGCTGTGCCGCAATGGGAACTCCGTCTGTTTTTATTCTGATTGAGATTTATTGAGATTTTTAGATCTATAAATTCATGTTTTCCAACAGATTTGGAAAATTTTCAGACATTTTTAAAAAGTTCTCTTTCTCTTTCTTTCTACCCTCCCCCAAGTTATAGACATAATTCAGTTTTACATTAACTATTTCAGGTGCAGCCTGCAGAAATAAGTCATCTACAGTGTATATTGTGCACATTTCTTAGAGTATCCACCATAATGGTTTAACATTTAATACAATTGACAATGAGTCCTTATTATCTTTTAACACTCGGTTCACATTTACATTTTCCCCATTGTCCCCCAAAATATCTTTTATAATTGGTAAATCAGAATTCAGAAAGGTCCACAGACTCTAGTTATATCTTTTAAATGTCTTATTTGGCATTTTTTTCCTAATTCTTTTAAAAATGACATTGAGTCCTTGAGAAAAATAAACAAGTTATTCTGTGGAATGTCCCATATGTTGGATTTGTCTGGTGTTGGCTAACTTGGTCTAGCTCCTGTATTTATCCTGTAAAGTTAGAACTGAAGGCTTGATTAGACTCAAGGTAAACCTTCTTGGCAAAATACAGGTGAAGCTGTATATTTCATGATTCATACTGTTAGGATATGTAGAGTGTCTGATTATTCTGCTATTAGATGGATTAGTGGGGTCAGGTGATCCTCAGTCTCCTTCCTCCCCGATCCTTTCTTCAGAAGATGACCTGGCTAGCCAACTTGGGACTCACTATCCCACCCAGAATAAATGTGCTTATATTGGAATCATATTTCCTCCCTCCAATTCTTAATTCATGCCATCTCCAAAGTGAGGAATTAGCCCTAAATTCTTTCTAGCTCAGACTGAATTCACAAAATTAAAAGTTATTTGAATTGAAGTAAATGTTCTCAGTGAGTCATCTGAGGTATATATTGTGCACTGCCAAGTATCTTCTGCTCTCTATGTGTCTTTCTCCTCTGTAGCTATGCTTCATAAGTCTCTGATTCTAAAAAATAGCCATCGTTTTGCTGATAACTTACCATTCATTTGTTTGATTAATGTAAACAGCTATGGTGAAAAGCTTCAGGACAATGAAAAATACCCATATAGGCCATCAACAGATCATATAAAATATGTAGAAAATAGATAAACAACAAGGACTTACTACTGTATAGTGCAGGGAACTATGTTCAATATCTTGTCATAACCTATAATGGAAAAGAATTTGAAAAAGAACATTGTATATTTGAATCAATTTGCTGTACACCTGAAACTAATATTGTAAACCAATATTATAAATATTTATGATATTAAATTTATTATATTAAATAAATATTGTAAACCAACTACACTCAAGTTAAAAAAAAAAAACCCAAACAGGACTGGAGTTTCTGATATTGATTCTGTTGACCTAGTATTCATAGTGCGTTGAATGCCCAAATCAGAGAAAACTCTTTTATATTATGCAGCTCAAGTCAATTCCTATATATTAGATTATATCAACTTGATTAAATTTTCTTTTATGTATCTCAACTGGCAGCCATTTCCATGGGCAAAGTAAAGACCTTTGAATTATCTTCTTATTTGATTAGGACATGCTGTATTTTTTTAACCTCTTTCTCACTCTTTCCTAAATCAAGATTTAGTCATGTTAATTAGAACTGGTAGGCCCTACAGCCAAATTTTAAATCAAGCCAAAGGTCTCATCTTTTGAAATAGCCATGGACGTTTGCATGGGGAAATCTTCCTTTATTACCATTCTCAATGGTAGAGAGAAGCAGAGCAATTACTACTGCAGAGTAATTTAATACTGTTTTATTAACATGGTCTTTCATCTTGGTAAGGAGTTCTGGGATTCATGAGGATGTCCATTTTCTGTGAAATATTATCCCATTTAAATAGATTAATCCACAATCTATAGTTATAAAAACATAAAAAAAATAAAGATGAACTAAAATCTGAGCAGAGAATAAAATGTAAGAATCAATTAACTTGCATCCTTTTAAAAATTATTATATTCTTATCTTTAATAATTAGATATAGTTTTCCTGTTTCTTACCTGAGCTATTGTTCTTTTTTATGCCAGGTACTTGACACATCAGACTAGAGAAGAGGAATTAAAACTTGATTAATGGTCCAAAATAATTTAGAGTTTAAATCATTCAGATAAAATAAATTGTATAAATTGATGTTCGTTTTCACATGGTGGACGGCTCTTTCAGCATTCGTTATTTTGTGTTTAAGTTACAGTTTACTTTTTCTGCCCAGCAAGTTTCCTGAAGAAATGGCATTGTAGGCATTTTGAGAACGTATATGAAATGAAATTTTTTATGCAGTGCTCTCTGTGTGAAAGCACTATAGGAACATAAACTTTTCTCATAATACTTCTTTCTTTTAATAGCAACTATTAATTCTCTCGAGAAGTGAAAGATTAAATCACAGAGAAATGAAAGGATTGTCTTTTAAAGCCAGATAGTCTTTAAATCAATTGAATATTCATTTTATTCTTCATACATGAGAACTTTTTTATTCCTCCACATCAGAGAATTTGTGTTATGCTGTTTTGTGTATGGATTTTGCAGCCTATATTTCCATATGTAGGGGATAAAATTGCTCTATGGCATTAACGATGTTAAAAAAAGTCATGTCCCTTTATTTTTCTGATTTTCAAAGAAAACTGGGCTCAGGACCCATTTAACCATACTGTTTATAATCTTCAGATCATATTTTTCTCCTCAGCCCCTGATTTCCCCACATTAGAAGGAGGTGGATCTCAGCTTCACTTTATTTATTTATTTATTTATTTATTTTTGTCTTTCGTCTTTTTAGGGCTGCATCCACGGCATATGGAGGTTCCCAGGCTAGAGGTCTAATCAGAGCTACAGTTGTGGGCCTACACCACAGCCACAGCAATGCCAGATCCGAGCCACATCTGCGACCTACACCACAGCTCATGACAATGCCAGAACCTCAACCCACTGAGTGAGGCCAGGGGTCGAACCCGTAACCTCATGGTTCCTAGTTGGATTCATTTCCACTGTGCCACGATGGGAACTCCTCAGCTTCACTTTAATACTTTGCTGGTTCCTTGCAGGGGACTGTCAGGAAGCAGGGTGGCACAGTAGCTTTTATGACCGTGGCCACTTCCACCTGACCTGCTCTCCATTACTGACCAAATGGGCATTTAGAGTTTTTTCTTTCCCTCCTCCAGGAGTCCTAGCTTCCAGGGGTAGCAGTGGAGTTGGGGATTGGGAAACCTTTTTTCTTGGGTCAGGAGAGCCTCCCTTTTTTTTCAAGATCTCCAAACTATACCTAAAATTTCACACTGAAATTGAGGTCCTCCCCCCCCCCCCCCCGGCCACTGCCCAGCACAGAGTTCTCTGCTGGGTTTATGATTAACCTCTCTATCCAAAACTTTATTTCCTTTCTCCTCCTGCCTCTGTTCCCTTCAGGATTGAAGAGTATCAAAGAAAAGGGACTGAAACCAATGAGGATCCTGAGTGGCCCTCCCAGGCACAAAAGCCCCTCTGCGTCCCCCATTTCTTATTTGCAGGAAAGAAGCTTCAGTCCCCTAGTCCTTCCCTGAGTTCTGAACAGCAGACTCTAGTGGTTGCTGACGACGACACAGTCACAGGACTCCCAGTTCCTCCTGAAGGGATGAAGATGACAGTCTGATGTGTATTGTCAAGTTGTTCTGTAGAAATCGAGACCCCCCCACCCTCGTGGAGGGTGGTGACCACATGCTGACCACAAGCACGTAGACCCCAGGCTGGTTGGAGCCAGAAGGTTGAGATTCTGGAGACATCACTTGGTTACCTTACCACTAGCCAGCCAGAAGAAGGTCCACGAGCTGACCACACATAGTGCAACCCTAACATGGTTTTAAAATACCTTGTCTGAAAGCCATTGGGGAATTCTGGTCTTCTGAGCATGAGCTGCCCATTCTCCTTGCTTGGCTCTGTAAACCCTACTTTGCTGCAGACACTTGCTGTCAGAGTTTGGCCTTCTGCATCATGGGCACATAAGCCCTTGCTTGGTAACTTCACTTGTGGTGGATTATGCTTATGACTACTGTGATTTTGTGATCTCTGATAGGAAATACATATATTTGTCATCAGTTCTGTTTCTGAAACAGATCTTCTAATATCCTTGCAATTTTTTTTCTTATAATTTTTAAGTGAAGAGAGCCACGAATGTATCTCTTGTTATGTTAGTGAAGTGACTTTCAGACTGCACCTAAGAATGAAGGTTGGTTTTTGTGAGAGTCAACCATGTGATTTGAGGGCTGGAACTTTCATTTCTACCCCTCCAAACTCTGCAGAAGGGAGAGAGGCTGGATATTGAATTCAGTTGCCAATGGCCAATGAATGAGTCGGTTACGCCTATGTAATGAAACCTCCATAAAACCGCAAAAGGATGGGGTTTGGAGAGCTTCTGGGTTGACGAACGCGTGGAGATTTGGGGAGAATGGTGCCCTGCGACGGGGCTGGGAGGTTCTGTGCCCTTTCCCGCATACCTTACCATATGCATCTCTTCCATTTGGCTATTCCTTAGTTGTATCTTTTTATAATGAACTGGTGATCTAGTGAGTAAACAAGTTTTCTGTGTTCCATTAAGTGCTCTAGCAAATTAATCAACACTGAGAAGAATGTCCTGGGGACCTCTGATTTATAGCCAGTTGGTCAGAAGTACTGGTAACAGCCTGGACTGGGAACATGCATCCTGAGTTGGAGGGGTTGTCAGAACCTTTGGTTTGTAGCTGGTCAGTCAGAAGCACAGGTAATAACCCAGGCTGTGGTTGGTATCTGAAACGGAGGGTGGCCTTGTGGGACTGAGCCCTTTACCTGTGGAATCTGATGCTATCTCTGGGTTCGTAGTGTTAGAATTTTGTTGAAGTTGTAGGACAGTCAGCTTATGTCCCAGAGAATTCTAGTCCAGTTCTGAGTATTCTCCAAAGCTGCAAAATAGTCAAGGTCATTTTCTCAAAATCATTTTACTCCAGCTCTAGAAGCTATCATACAGTTGGAGAACATCATGCTTAGAGAGGTTCTTAGCAATCTGGAAAGAGATTCCTGTTATGAAGCATAATGCATTTGTTCTAAACATGTCATATCTTTATTTGACCAAAAAAAAAAAAAAAAAAACCAAAAAAAAAACAAAACCCCAAACAAATTTGGTTTGACGTTTACTCATCAGGGTTGTCATGAAATTCAATCTTAGTCATTTGGGGCCTGCTTTTTTCTATTTCCTTGGGATTATTACCGAACCGAACTTGAGTCTGCTCACTTGCTGTGCAGTAAAGCCAATTTACTGGCACCACGTGGTGGTGAAGGAAAGTATTGTGTTTATTGCAGGTACTGAGCAAGGAACATGGAGCTTATGCTCAGAAGACCCAAGCTGTCCAGGGGCTTTCATGGAAGAGTTTTTAAAGGTAACGGGAGGAGGGCTGCAGGGTGCATGACTTTCTTCTGATTGGTTGATGGTGAGGTAATAGGGTGGTGTTTCAAGAAGCTCAATCATTAGCCTTCTGGTTCCAACCAGTCTGGGGTCTATATACTTGTGGTCAGCATGACGTTACCATTTTCCACCCAGGTGGGAGCCCTGGTTCCTGTAGAAGAGCTCCAAGGTGTGTATCAGATTATGTATATCCCCTTGAGGAGGAACTCAGACTCTGCCTTGTGGCTGCAGTATTGTTTCTTGACTGCTTTTCCTTTGTTCTTGCATTCCTTTATGTCACTTCCACAGAACGAATGTGCTTGGGCTAGCACGGTTTCTCAGTCTTGACACTGAGACTTTTGGGATTGGATAATTCTCTGCTGGGGACTGTCCTGGGCACTGTAGGGTGCTTAGCAGCATCCCTGGCCTCTACCTCCTAGTAGAAGCACCATCTGGATGCTTATCTGGGAAAAGAATAACAATCACCTTCCCCCTAGTCAATTAGGACAAACAAAATATCTCACGCATTGTCAGATATCCCACTGAGGGCTCATCACCCCTGGTTGAGAACCACTGGTTTAGAAAAGTTGGGAAGGGGCTTCAGTCCCAAGTTTCACGGCTGCTCCTCACCTTTGTCTCTGGCGATGCCTGCCTGCCCTTGTCTGAAAGCTTGTGCTTCCTCCTCCCCTTTTGCTGAGTCATGTGGATCTTTGCAGAGGCTGCAGAGCTGTAGTCCTTATTGCTTAGATTCCTTAGATAAACATGCAGTGACTCTTCTTAGCATTATTACAGGCTCCAGAAGGGCTGTGTACCAGGGCAGGTTTTCTTGGGAGACCCTATCCTCCACTGTGTGGGGGTCCGACTATTTCTGAGTACACATCTTTTCTACTTCATTTAGAAAACTTTGTCTAATGCTGTTATGCAATTAGTTTTGAGAACAATTCTTAATTATATGGAAAAATTAGAACTCCACTTCCAGGACATGAAGCCCTGGTTTTCTTGTCAACACCCAGTGTGGGGTGAAAGTAATCTACCTGTCCATTTTCTCTCATTTATTTTTTATTGATGTTACTATTCTCTAACACATTTCCCTTCTGGTATTCTCTCTCCTTTTCTTCTGAACACATTCTCTTTCTTCTGTCTTCCCTGTTTCTTCTCCAAAGAAAGCAGTAACGGCCACACCTAATCTAACTGAATAAGGAATGGGAGCCGTATCTGACGTTTCTGTTGATTCAAATATGAGTTATGCTCACTTTTCTGGAAAAATGTTGTATGTGTTCAGATGAGACCCCAGAACTGAAACTGCACAACTCAGGTTGGGGCTTGAACCCATGAGCTGGACCTTGAGCCCAGCCAATACCCAGATTGGGATTTGAACTCTTTTAATTGAAATCACACACTTGGTATCAGAACTTACTGAAGTTCAGGTGCTTTATGTCTCAGAGCAGTGAGAGGCAGAGTGATAGGTAAGAAGTAGATTTATTGAGAGAGGTAGAATGTAAGAGCAGCCTGGGAGATACACATTCCATAGACAGAATTCTGTCCTTCTCAAAAGGTGAAAGAGTGGGCCTAAAATATGGGGTGGTTAGTTTTTATGGGCTGGGAAATTTCACCGGCTAACGAATGGAAGGATTATTCCAACTGTTTTGGGGAAGGGGTGAGTATTTCCAGGATTTGAGCCACTACCTGCTTTTTGGCCTTTTACGGTCGACTGTGGACCTGTCATGGTGCCTGTGGGCTTGTCATTTAGCTGATGTGTTACATCAAGTGTCCACAGGAGGTTGAGCCATCCGCCATCTTGGATCTAGTTGGTTCTAACCAGTTTTTGTTGTATCCTCAAGGCTGTGTCATTCTTTAAGCATAGTGCCCTGCCCCCCTTCCCTCCTGTTTCAAAGCCACTATGTTAAAGTATTAACTATAATATTAGGAAATTTTATAATGCAGTACAGTGGTATGTTTCTTCCCTTTTTGCAGATTCATTTTGTTTCTATTTTTCAGCTTGTAACAAACATTGCCAGAAACTTGAAGTAAATATAAGCTTTGTTTCATCTCCCCAGTGAGGCAGGAGGCTAGCGAGGGCAATACATACCTTAGTGGAAATATTTTGCCGTGGGAGGTGTGGCTACCCTCATTTCTTAGAACATTAAAACACACACACACACACACACACACACACACACACACACACACACACAACCTTTGAATCAAAGTGAAGGCTGCAGCACGATTGAGATTCATCCATAAAACGAGATGGAAAAATTCCTGGCAGAGGTTCCAAGGCTGGAAAATTACTAATTTTCATTTTCCTTGTCCCTGAAAGGCCAGGAAGTTTGTTTATCCCTTGGATAATTAGTGACCATACTCTCAGACATTTCCCAAATCTGACTTATTTTTCAGGCCACTCTTTCTGCACTAGTCTTCAACCCCCTAAGCATCCCAGCTCCCCCTCATCCCCAGGCCTCTCAGGAGTGTGGATAAGGTTATGCAGGCCTGCCTTCTGTCCTCTTCTTTCCACAGGCACTAGGGGTCCTGCTTGCTGTAAGTGTGGCTGTTTCAGGACTCATTTTCTCTCGGGCATGCCCTGGGGATGAAGTCAACTCTCCAGGTGGCTTGAGAAAGTTATGGGCTCTGAGCCAGGCTGTACTTTAAGCTTGACAAGTGGTCAGCTGTACCAAGTGGTCGGCATGGGAGAAATACCTCCTAGGTCATCCTTCCTGGCTCTTGCTTTTGGTTCAGTTTATTTGTACCCCCTTTGGGTGGTAACCTGGCACACCCCACAACAAACTCATAGGTATTTCTACCTACTGTGACATCTGCTCTGAACCCTGTGCATCCAGATCTTTGAAGCTGACTGTACTGAAGTCTTTAACCTTCTCACTGGCCTGATCAGTGCCAGCAAGTAACTGAAGGACAGTTTGATTTGTATCCCTAAGAATATTCTTACAGTTGTCTAGGCTCATCTTTACTGATGCTAATCAGAGTACCAACACTGTAACCTGATTTGCACCCCAATTCCTAAGCCAGTAGTATCTCAGATGATGTTGCTACATGTCAATAGCACTGAAAAAATAGACTTTATTTTTTAGAGCATTTTTAAGTTCATAGCCAAATTGAGTGAAATGTACTAAGATTTCCAATTTACTCCTTGCCTCCACTGTGTCTTCCTTCAGGGTGGAACACTGGTTATAGATGATGAACCTATGTTGACACGTTATAATCACCCAAAGTCCACAGTTTACATTAGACTGTAATTAACATGTTAACTTACATTACACTTAGATATGCTAATGAAAATATAGCTAACAATTTTTAGTAAAATATTCCAGGTAATATTAGAAGAAGTATAAATGACAATGTAACAAATATCCCCACACAGAGGAAATTAAAGCTCCCCTTCTTGCTGGCCCATGTAATTCACCCCATTGCATTGCTCTCTGTGCCCTTGTACGTGAAAACTTAGTTTCAGTTTGACTTTATCATTCCATATATTTCTTTATATTTTTACTTCATATTTATAGAGATGAGAGGCAGTCAAGCACAGTGGTTAACAGCATTGACCATGGAATCACATTACCTGGATTTGGGAGCTCCTACTGTGGTGCACTGGTTGAGTGGTTTGGGTTGCTGCAGAGGTGTGGGTTTGATCCCCAGCCCGGCACAGTTGGGGGATTGGAATCTGGCGTTGCTGCAGGTGTGGCACAGGTCACAGCTGTGGCTTGGGTTCAGGCCCTGGCCCAGGAACTTCTATGTGCTAGGGGTGTGGCCATTAAAGAAAAAACTAAAATGCCTCCAAAACGACCTGCATTTGAATCCTGGGGCCACCATTCACAAGCTAAGCAGCCTGTAAAAGTTATTTAACTTCTTATATAGACCTCAGTTTTCCTATCTGAAAAATGGGAATAAGAGTAATAACAATTTTTTTTAATTACTTTGCTTTTTTAAAAAAATTTTATTGGAATATAGTTGACTTACAATGTTTTGTTAGTTTCAGGTGTACAGCAAAAGTGAATCAGTTATCCATATATAGTACCAATCTTTAAGAGTAACTCATTTAGTATAGGTAAAATCTTAGACTAGTACCTGGTACATAGGAAGCTCCACATTAAATGTTTGCATTTTTATTATCTTAAACCAATAATTTTTCATGTTTTTAAGCTTTATGTAAATACTATGCATATATCTCTGTCTGCGACTTTTATTATTTACTTAATATTATGCCTGTGACCTGATATTCATCCATGCTGATATATACAACTTTCTTTTGTGGTATCTCACTGTGTGATTTTACCCCAATTTATTTATCTGTTCTCCTATTGAAGGAAATTTGGGTCAGCCTCACATTTTTGTTTTTTGCGAGAACAAATAATTCTACTATGAATATTGTCGTACGTGTCTCCTTATACTGGGGAACAAGATTTTCTCTAAGGTTTACATACAATGTAGAATTTCTGGGTCTTCAGTCGTGTTTGTTCATTAAATAATTGAAGAAATTTCTTTACAGTTTAGCCTTCCAATTACAATCCTTCCCAAGAAACACATTAATCTCTGTATATAGTGGAGGAATTGAAGCTTTTTGATTAAGGATAGTCCCATCCCTTTGGTTTCAGTGGTCTGTTTGGATGGTCATATTTTAGGGAAGATGTTAAGTTTCTACATCCCTGTTCCTCCCTAAGGAGGCCTCTGGATTATAGGATGGGCTTCATAGGGCTTAGTAGGAGGAGGTGAGGAGGGCCAGATCCTGTCACTTTCCTGTGGAGCTTTGCAGACAGCTCAGCCTTCTCTCTGGCCTGACATTCACTACTGGAGACTGTGATCTGGATTGTTTTTACTGGTCTTGAAATTGTCATGTATTCAAACTGTCTTATTTTAACCCCAGGCCTCTGCTGTTTCCCCAGCACTTTCAATAACTCTGCAGCCCCCCACCCCCCCATCGCCCAGGCAAGACAAACGGAGACTTTAGGCTTTTGCACAAACTGGACAGGCTGTGGGGGAGCCAGGAGTGCTGCCTCCGGCTCATGTAGCATCATGTCCCCTTCCAGGGCTGGAATGTTGCCTCGGGGTGGGGCCGGCTGTGGCTACACATCTGGAGTGTCCCGACGCTCTCTCTTTCTGAAACACAAGCCAGATCCAGGCCCCTTGTTTGATGTGCTCTGGCTTCTTCTAACTATCCGGATGCTTCTGTTCTGTCTCCTTTTGAGGTTCTGTCTCAAGAGGGGGAAAATGGACATGCTCATATTGACTTCTCAACTTTATCTCTTCCTCTCATTGAAGACATTCACGCAGTAACAAAGGCCATGACCCCTCCTTTCCTCTTTGGAGAGGACTTCCTGTGCAGCCTGTCCTCCTTCAGCCTGATGGCACTTGCCCTGGCCTCTTCCCTTTGGCCGCATAACTGGCGGAGTGTAAGGATGGAACAGCCAGTTCGCAGTCGGGGCACAGGAAGGAGGTGGCCACAGGAAGGAGGTGGCCACAGCACTGAATCTCGGATGGTAGAATACGGCGTTCAGCGGTGGGAAGGCACTGCTGAGAGCAATGGGACATGACATTTACTCTGGAATCTGATGGAAAATCAGAATATGTCACTGGTAGAGTTCTAATTCTTTGTGAGATAGACAAACTGTTTGAAAGAGAATTTGCTGGGGCCAGAAATCTGGTTTCGTTGGGTAATTATTATGTCCACTAGGGAGTCTAAATGCCACATGGCCAGTGTTGGGCTCATCCCAGGCAGCGGAAGAGCGGGTGTCACCAGCTTAAGAGTGGCAGGTAAAGGAAGCCAAATTCATGGCAGAGTCCTGTCCTCCCATTGCCCCGCAGGCTCTGCCATCACTGCCTGTGGATGGCCAGTGCCTCCTTGGTCAGAACTGTTCTCATCTCTGTACAGATGATTTACATGCCTCTTAGAATGCACTATTTCATGTCTTTTGTCTCATAATAATAGGTTTAAAGTACTGAGGGACAGGGGAGAAGTCAAGGCGACCATTTGAGATGGTCATTACCTTGCTCATAAAAGAACCCTATAAATTTGCCAATATTATTGTAGGTTAGTTAGTTTAAGCCATCACTGCCTCTTACGGATGCCCGGGTTGAAAGTCGTATTCCCCCTCCTCTGATAGGGCTGCTCTCACAGAGCATCAGTGGATTAGTTCAGGAATGGTAAAGAAGAAGGACATTCAAAGCATCCTGTGGCAGAAGCAGTTTCTAGAAGAGAGCAAAGAGGTTATTTAGGAAGCTGTTTGGTTTCTGTGAAAAACCTCTCTTTATATATTAGTTATGGAAAGTGGAATTAGAATCGAATGTTCAGGAATGAAAGTCTGGCTGCTTGCAGGAAAGGCTCAGGATAATTAAAGATGAAACATTTCACCTCTCAGTGCAGGATAATGCTCACTAACCAAGAGACAATGTCATAGACAGGCTTTCTGTTTCAACAGAGTTGCCAGTTATGGATGATGGAAGAGGGGAGATGAAGTTGGCTGGAAAGGAAGAAAACAAAGGCTGACTATCTCTGGAAGACATTTGAACTCAGCCTACTCTCTAATGAGATTGCATGAAATTCTAGAAATGGGTGGATGCTGATAAGAGTCCAATCAAAACTTTATATGGGAAGTTCCCATCATGGTGCAGTGGTTAACGAATCCGACTAGGAACCATGAGGTTGTGGGTTCAATCTCTGGCCTCCCTCAGTGGGTTGAGGATCTGGTGTTGCCTTGAGCTGTGGCGTAGGTCACAGATGCGGCTCGGATCCCGAGTTGCTGTGGCTGTGGTGTAGGCTGGCAGCTACAGCTCCGATTAGACTCCTAGCCTGGGAACCTCCATAGGCCATGGGTGCAGCCCTAGAAAAGGCAAAAAAAAAAAAAAAAAAAAAAAAACCTACAAAAACCAAAAAAACTTTATATATATGTAAAGATGTGTAATACGAAGATATAGCCAAAAATAACGTTCGAATAATTTTAAAAGGGCAGGAAAAGGAAGAAAATAGGAAAAAAAAGCATCACTGAAGACAAAAAGCAAAATAGCCTCACAGTAGATCTGAATCTAAATATACTACACATGCACGCACTCACACACACACACACACACACACACACACACACACACACACAGTGTTGTGTCCTGCATTAATTTGACAAGTAATTTGGGCTGTGTTTCTTCACCTGTTAGTGTCCATTTCCATATTTACAAAGCCAAGTTCATACCACTGGCTCTTTACCTCACTGAGAGGCTAGGAGGGTTAATTGGCTCTTACACTGGTCTTGAATATCAGCCCTCCAGAGTGTGGCACCAAACTCCATTTTCCATCCCAGCCCAGAAATATCTACGAAAGTGAGGACAGGGGACCCTGCATTTTCCTTCTCCAGCCCTCACTCTTCACCAGGCATTTGGCTCTGACACTGTAGTTCCTTTCAGCCTTAACTCTCTTCTGATTTCTAAGAATTAAGCTGGACTTTGGAATTGCAACCGAGGTGTAGTCTGTTAGTTGGTGTTGACAGATTTCTTTTATATTGAGGCCAGAGAATTTAGTGGCAAGCCTGTGAGAGGGTAGACCTGAGAGGGAAAGAAGAAGAATGTGCTGGAGAACAGAAGACAGTAATACATCCCCTGGAATACGCAATGTGCAGATGCAAGATACGCCCAGGAGTAATAGTGTTCAGAATAACTCAAGTCTCCAGCGAGGAATCAGAATCCCTGTGATAGGCATCAGTAGGTGTAAGAAAAACGACCTTTAAAAAGGAGAGGTGGCTTACGATTTCCCATTGTTCTGCTGTGAGTTTCCTGCTGCTTCCTTACCCGTTTTCTTTCCCGGGTCTAGAAGGTTCAGGGCTGGACAGCTGTCCTCTCCAGATCCCCTCCCTGCAGTGGTACTAAAGGGTTAGAGTTACGAGCAGCAGGCTCTCTCTGGGCAAGAGCTACATCATTTTCAAGGGGACCTCAAGTAATTTAGTGCAGCAAAATACTATTCTGATCAGCCAGCTCACAAAAGTGCTGGTGAGCTGGCAATAATTCTTCTGTCTCCTTTAACAGCTACCCTTGAAACTGCATTTGAACACTGGAAGCAAAATGCTTTCATTGTATGCCTGAAATCTTTAATTCAGCCTCAGAGTTCCAGAGGAAGTACTGCATTGCAGCTCTCCTGGTTTTGCAGAGACTCTGTTGGCTGGTGACTGGTAGAGGAGGGGCTGCAGCAAAGGCAGCCTGTCTTCAGCTCGACTCAGCAGATCCCTCGGCTCCAGGACATAATGAGAAAAGTGTCTCCAGCCATCGTGGGGGGCACGGTTGGCTGGGGAGAGAAGGCTAGATACACAGGTACTCATGAGATCAACTGTGATTATCTTCATTTATTCATTAAAAAAATCATTGGTTGTTTATTAGGCAATACATTTTTGTCAAAGAGTCAGACAATTCTGATAGTCTGGAGAATGTATAAAATAGATTCAAGATTCCAGATATATTCTCATCACTCCCACAGGCTCTGCTTAACTGCAGTGAACCGATGTTCCACGTCATGGCCATTAGCACCAGGGCTGGAGAAACATGCACAGCACACTAAGCAAAGTTTACTGCAACATTTATCAGGCAGTGGTGTTCATGCCTGCACACATTCATGCATGCATTCTCCATGCATTTATTGCATATTTCTCCTCTATTCTAGAAACTGGAAACGCAGATGAACAGGACCCAGCTCATCAGCTGCAACAGTTGCTCTCCCTCCTCATGTGTGTCCAGACGTCCCTGCCATCTGGCTCTTTCCTTTGCTCCTCAGGGCCCTAAGCTGACTGCATTCAAGTCTGACCAGTGCTATTTCAAGCCCCCTTACTTTAAATATTTGCTGCTAAATTCCCTTTGCTAAGGAGTGGAGCACACTCCAAGCATACAGGCATCTCTCTTGCTAAAACTGACTTGTGCCTTAGCTTCTGCCATTACCTGCATTTTGCAGAGGGAGACTGCGAGGTGTAGTGACTTGCCAGAGGTCATGTGGCTAGTGAGTGGCAGAGCTGAGGCTCTGATCAGGTCTGTGGACCCTTGTCAGAGCCCTCAACCACCGCACCTCTTGTCCCCAGGTGGTCTAAGGACAAGCTGGCTCTGGCTTGGGGAGAGCAGGACCCAAGCAGTGACTGCTGGGCTCCTTAAATAGACATCAAAGGCTCATCAGAAATGGCTTATTTTACATTTTGACCCCTTTATGAACCAATCCCTTCCGTCTTTCCATGGCAGTAGTTTGGGCTTACAGGGTGTGTATCTCTATTAAAGAACAGTCGGCCAAAGACTTGCCCGCTCCTCTTTCCTCCCTTCAGTGAATTGTGTTATCTGATGCCTGTATTAGGGTGTCATCAACTCAAGGCCATTATTATCATGGTTCCCTCACATCCGTCTGCAATTCTGCTTTGGTGGCCCAGTGCATTTTCCCTTTCATGGTATAAAAAGCATCACACACTTAAAATCTACTGTATGAGACTGGTGTTTTTTCCACAACACATGGCTTCTAAAAATCATGCCTAGAGTTTAAACAGAGAAGCGTTGGCTATTACTCCAAAAGGAGGTTTGTCTGGGAAAAAAAATGCTTTGCAGCTGAGAGCCATTTGAAAGAGGCTTTTGGTAAGCTTTTGTTCTTGTCTGTTTAACAGCTTAAGGTTTAGAGAAGCCTATGTGAGTTCACCTTTTGCATTTGAGTCCAAAAACTGAATGCATTAAAGATCTCTCTTGAGCCTGCCGTGAATTTCAGGGCTCCTAGGAGAAAGCTCCAGGCTCACTTAACTGGTTTGAAATCGCATGGCCTCAGGCTCCATGGTCTTTATTTGGAGCAGGATGGGAGCTGGGGAATTAGTTCAAAAGCTGCAAAATCACTTTTTCCCTTTCCTCTCTAATTTCTGTGGTTCGGCATGAGTTCCACATCATTTGCAAAATTTCAAGAACCATTCCAGAGGACCTAGGTCATAGCAGTTAGAATTATATCATTCTATTACCTTTTCTATTATATTTCATGTTTTACCCATGTAATTCCCTTGTGTGGGGTAAGAGGTGAAAGTTTGGAGGATTGAAAAATACTGCAGACCTTTTCTCCAGCCCCAGATAGAGTTCTCATTTGTTTTCGTTTGTGGTTTTGGTGTGTGTGTATGTGTGTGTGTGTGTTTGTGTGTGTGGTGGTGGTGGGGAGGGAGAGAGAATACAGAAAACAGAGTAAGGGGGGGCTTTGATCCGTGCCAGCCAGTTGTGCGGAGAATATCCCTGTCCCCTGCAGAAGGGGATTTAGAAAGTGGGAAACAGATGCATCCATGGCGGATGACGTCTGTGCTGTCCTAACTGCTCAGAAAACTGAATCAGGGGCTGTGTGTCTATCTTTCCTGCCCCATGAAGAGGAGCAGGACCCTCTGAGCCTCTGCTCCACTCAGAGCACAGGCTGCTCACACTGAAAACCTGTCAGTGGCTTTGGGTGTGAAACTAGAACTGGTCAGCAAGAGCAAGGGCAGGTAGAAGGAGGTGGGCTCGGCAGTGACTGACGCTGGAGTTGCCCGGCTGAAGTGGGGACCCCATAGAGGAGGACTTGGGGGAGGTGGCTGGAGGCCTGGCTGTCCTGACTGTGGATGTAGAACATGACTTGAGACACAGTGTCTGGGCTCCATCCCAATTCTGCACTGCAGGTAACCAGGCGACTTTGATTAAATTACTTAACTCCTCAGCCTCGGAATCCTCCTTTATAAGATAGTAATGAAAAGAATGAGCCGTAGTTCTAGGTTTTTTTGAGAGGATTAATGAAGTAATGAATTTGAAATTTTTGGCACGATGACTGGGGCAGAGTATGTACTCAAAACCATTGGATAATAATTGGATTATTATTACTCTTCAGTGATTAGATTGCCAGAGACTGGCTAGTGTTCTTCAGTCTTATTTTCCTTTCCTCCTGGGCGTATAGCTACTTCCTGCCCCTGGCTCTAGGGATCGGGTGAGGCTGTTTCTGGGCCACTGGAGGTGGCTTGTGGGCAGAAGCAAGGACACCCCTTCTGGGTCTGGCCCACTGAAGCCTCGTGTGCAGCTTCTACGCCCTCATCGGCTGGATGCCGAGGTCCATCAGAGGACCCCTGTGCAGCAAGGGACAGCAGGCCAACAGGTGAGAAGGCGCCTGTGTCCTTGGATGACTCTGGAGACAAGCACCTCTGTCACCAGTTGTACTTGAGCTAGAAATGATCTCGACTGTGTGAAACCATTGAAATTTCTCAGTTAATGTGTTCAGTGACTAGTGAGTTTCACCTTATGACATGAGACCTCATGTGCTCATCAGAGCACACAGTAATAATCTGAAAATCCATGTATGAAAAATTTCTTACTTTAATCTTGAGACAAAGTTGGTTTTGAGTTAATTATCACATGGTAAAGTGGATGGAAGATGTATCAGATGGAAATAATCAAGGATTAAGACAGAGGCACAGACATAGCCACTTTTTTTTTCTTTTCTTTCTTTCTTTCTTTTTTTTTTTTTTTTAAAAAAAACATTTAGTCCTTCAGTGAATTGGGCCGGTTTGTGCACGGGTTATGCAGTCAATGCTCTAAGGGGGTCATTCCTTCTCCTGGAGTTTGTGAGCAGAAGCAAGAGATACCGGTTTTCTTTTATATGACTCTGGGTATAATTTCTCTTGTGAACTGGATCCAACCAAACAAAATAACTGCCCCCTCCATTGCCCCCACTCCCTCCAGCACTGGAGCTGATATTTTGCTGGAGTAGCCCGAGAATTGACATAATATTTTCAGTCCGTATGAGTGGATTATTAAAAAAAAATAAATAAATAAAAAATCAAGGGCAAAATAAGCCGGAAGAGAAGTGAATGAATGGAAGGCTTGGCCTCTAGGGGTGCTTCCAGAGCAGGCTGCTGTCCATGGTACAGCAATAATCCTGCCCTATTCTCCTTGGCATTTGGAGCTTGGTGCACCTGGTGAAGCAGAATTCAGAGCCCCAAGACCTCCAAGAAATGTGATGGAAAAGAATCTGAAAGTAGAGAGAGAAGGAATCAAATCCCTCAAACAGAGCTTGAACACATGAAGAGTGAAAAGGATGCTGGGGAGGGTAGCAGCCCGCTGTCTCCATCCTCAGAGCCCCTGGACTCCAGCGAGGGGCTTGAACAAGGCCCTTCGAGGCTTCTCATCCCAGAACTCAGGTCACTTATGTAACTCAAGAGTCTTCAGATTCCGAAGAGCCTGGTGTCTCTATTGTTGCCAGCACGACACAAGCTCTGCTGACTTTAATGGGCACTTGAAGCACCTTCATTTATTTCAAGGCATCAAAATTGTTCTCAAACCTCTTGTCTTGTCCAGAGATTATTCCCCCACTTAAAGTTTGCTTCAGATTGAAGGACAGAGAAGCAGCATTGGCTAACTTGAGCCCGAGGTTCTGAGGGAGTGAGTCTGAGCCGTGGGGAGGAAGAATGTTTGTGGCCGTGATGGGAATACTTACGGAATTTGGAAAGGCAGTAGGGCTCCATGTTAGTGGTCAAACTGAACTTTTACTTCTGCAACCAAGGCAAGGGAGCCCGGAAAATGCAACGTAGACCTGGTGCACACAGTTCAGCCTCAGAGAGGTGGTTTTTCAACTGATTGTGCTGAGCTCAGTAAGTTAATTCTCACTTCTATACTTGGGTTCCTGTCATATTTTCTTGGCTAAATTTCTTGACTGCTTTATCTCTTCACTGATTCGTCCACCTGTCCATCTGTCCATCCATCCATCCATCTACTTAGTAACCTGATTGCACTGCTGTCATGGGCCAGGCACCACCTAGATGCTGGGAATACTGAGTGTGCTGTCATAGAGCTGGCAGATCACTGAAGCCAGTCCAGTTTGTGCTTCTTCCTTCCTTTTCATTCAAGTCCCAGCCCCTTTCTTGGCTAACTCCTGCACTGTCCTCTGTTAAAATAGTCCCCCAGTATCAGCTTAGCAATTCCTTTCTTATTCCCACAACCACTCTGACGTTTATGATTGCTATATCCCACATTTTCAGGATGGTGACAGAGTAAAGCTCAAGTCTTGGAGATGGAGATGGAGGCATGGAGATACTAGCAGGTGAGAGGATGTAGTTTCATATGTACCAGGAAACCTGAAGATGATGGTTGATGTTTTCCCATAGGACCTCCTGGAATATCACAGTTGCAAAGAGCCTTTCAGGCTATTTTATTCACTTTCCTGGGAACCAGAAATATCTACTATGTCTGTATCAGATCAAGAGCCAACCTTTTATTGATTGCTTCCAGAGACAGAATATTCATTTAGTAGCACACTTATGGCATACTCTAACCATTACAAAGTTCTTCAGTGTATTCTCACTGATAGCTACCTTCTTATAACCTCAACACTTTGGTCTTTGTTCTATCTCTCTATGCAAACAGGAAGAATATTCGGTTCCTTTTCCATGCCACAACTCTATTAATGTGGACTTTTTTCATTTGTAAATAACCAAACCCTACCAGAACCAGCCTAAGCATAAAGGGAGGTTTAATAAGAAAGATGCAGACTTTTCCTGTGAAACCCAAGGTCAGAAATGCACAGATGCATTAGGCTTGAGGAATGATCTGGAATCAGAGACTCAAGATTCTTTCCATGCCTTTCATCTGTGCTTCCTTCTCTCTCTCTGTTTGTCTCTCTCTCTTTCCCCCATCATTCCAGCCAATGATTGCTCTGGTTGAATCAGTTTCTAGCCCTGAACAAATCTGTTTTGTGGGTTGTGCCACGTAGGAACATGGCCATTCCTCTTGCAGCCATGTAGAAAAAGAGTAGAAAGAGGGTCAGTTTCTAGAAAAAGAGCATGAGGTTGGTAATTCTGTGTACTCTACAAACAGTATCTGAGTGTCATTCAGATAACACACTTTTCTGATTTGGCATTGTTTTACTTTTAATTTTTATTTATTTATTTATTTACTTATTTTGCTTTTTTTAGGGTGGCATCCAAGGCATATGGAAGTTCCCAGGCTAGGGGTCCAATCAGAGCTACAGCTGCTGGCCTATGCCACAGGCACAGCAACACAGGATCCGAGCCGCGTCTGTGACCTACACCACAGCTCGTGGCAATGTGATTTGGCCTAGTTTATTACCATTAGTATGCCTGTAGAATCGTGTAAATGCCACAAAGCAAGTGGTTTATCCTCCACAAGATAGTCTACAGTGATGTTCCAACACCCTAAGTGTTTTAACATTTATATGTTTCACAGAGAGTCATAATAAACAAATAGGATTATAATACATTATTTTAGGGAAAGGATGTTTGGTCCACATTTTCTATTAAAATAAACAAACACATACTTCTTTTTTGGCTAAAGAGGTTAAATCCCCCATGGTGAATGCCCAAAGCAAACTCACATTATTTGTTATTTGTCATTCAAATGTCAAATATTTGAATGCAGAAATATTTGCAAATATTTCGCCTAAATCTTATCACCAGGTTATATAGCTCCGGTTTCTCCATCCTTTTCTCAGATGACTCAGCTTCTGTGAGATTACTTCTCCATTTGGTTTCCTTTACTTTTCAAAATTTTATCACGAAAATCTGGCTTCTAGAACTGATTACAGCAGTTATGTTTGATCAACATACAGTTAAAGTCACCTCGTGAAAGATTGGAGGCCCCCTAAGAGATCCCTTAGAACTTACCACTTCACCTTCCCTGAAAGTTTCCATCATTGGTAAGAGGTATGATCCTAAAGAAATTATTCTCGATAGAGAATTCAAGATGAAATGCTGAATGATGACATTGGCTAAGGACGATCTGAATCCAAAGAAAAGTGAAATCTTATTAATAATATAACTGAAAAAATTTGCCCTAAGAACATTGGGCTATTACTTATACCAAGCTTTTTAGAGACATATCGTCTCCTTTGGTAGTTAAAATTCATGAGCTGCAAATGGTAAATGCGTATAGCATTTTTCTCTTTATCTACTATTTATCTCCTATATAGTGATACTTAAACAGTACTTTAACAATTACTTTGTTTTGTAATTGGTTTAAGCTTCATTACTCCCTAAAATAACAAAATTATCTTTACCACTGCATTACTTAATGTAATTTAATAAATCATATGTTAAGAACCAACAGAAGGCACCTATAAAAGGTATTAGGCTAGGTTTTGGGGTTGTGGAAGTGAACATGGTTTTTGAACTTAAGGAGTTCATTATGTAATTATACACGCGCGCGCGCACACACACACACACACACACACACACACACACACAGAGTATTGTATCTCAGGCTTATCTATGGTTGCTCCAAAAATTAGAAGACAGCATGTATGAAAAAGGACAGTGTAGAGCATGGTGAGGTGTAGAGCTTTGGGGTCAAGTCCATGTGTCCTTCAACCCAGCTCCTGCGGTTACTCTCCATGTCCCTTCAGCAAGGTTAAATATCCTCTCTGAGTCTTATTTTCTTTCTCTGCAGAATGGAAAGAACAGTATCTGACAAAGTCCTTAAAAGATATAATAGAAAAATACAGAATGCTGTTTCTTTTTTCTATTTCCATGAACATTTAGAAGGTTGTAATGTGTTAGAGGATGCAGATAAAGGTGCCACCACTCACCCTGCAGTGTAGCAAGTGCTGCAACAGAAGATTAGATTTGGACTTTTTTTCTCGAAAGTAGAAGCCATTGACAAGTTTAAAGCATAATCTTGCACTTCCAAATGTCCATTTTGAAGAAGTGACTCTGGTCCCTGAGATGGTGACTAGATTCAGGGAGACAGAGTGGTGAGCAGGAGACTTGCCTGGGGTTGTTGCCAAGGTCCTAGGCCAGCGTTGAGGAGCAAAGGCAGTGAAGTAGGAGGAAAGAGGAGGGAGGTGGCTTCTCGATGGAGAAAAGGAGAGGAAAAAAGGTGACGAATGGGGCTCCAGGCTTCAGTGCAAAGGGATTCAAGAGAATAAGTTGGTGTTGGGTAAAGGACAATTACTTATCTCCCAGACATGCTGAATTTGAGGTGCTGTGGAACACGGGGGTGGTGATGTTTAAATAGGTATCTGGGTTTTGAAGAGAAGAGCTAAGGAGAGAAGTCCAACTGAGAAACGTGGCTTTTGGCTCAGATGTCCTCTCTTGTGTCTGAATCCACCCTGAGGCCTGTGTGAGCAGTTTGCACAGGGACCGAACCCTGAAAAGTGGTAGGCAGTACAATCAGGGGACAGAACTTGCCTTTTACTGGCATGAACATACCCAGGAATTTCTTATTTACCAGAAAGCCATTCATCTAACTGTCGTTATGTTTTCATCTAGGACAAAACAATTGACAACAGCTCGTATTGAGGTAATAGATTAGGAGAACAATTAGTCAAAAGTGGTCACTTTGAGTCCGATTCATGTCAGCATTGGAAGAGAAAAATCCCTGTTCCAAAAACTGTCATAGAGATACTGAACATGAGCAAGTGGTGAAAATTGTGGCTTAAACATTTATTGTTGAAAGACTTAGAAGTTTAATAAAAAACTCCAGGAAATCCAAAGCTTCTGGTAATGTGTGAGTCACAGGGAAGGAACACTTCACCTCCTGGCCGAAGGTTGACTGTCTAATGATGAAAAGCCATCTCTGCCTCTTCTCCGCTGAGCTCTCAGACCCACAGCTTTAGTTATGTGGCCTCATAGGTAATTCCTCTCACTCCCTGTCTTCCTTTTAATTCCTTGCTCAGGTGCTGGTGACCTCAACTTGAGCATCACATGAGATTCCTTCCAATCTTCCAGACTGTTCTACACACTCCCCCACATTTATCTTCTTAAGTCCCTGAACACAGTCCAAGCTGATGTTCAAGTTCCTAGCAGGATACCTCAAAGCTGGCTTTCCCATCTTGTTCATTCAGCAGACATTGGGACAGCAGCTGAGTAGCTCGGACTTGTCTAATCATGTGTGCCATCTCCTGTATCGGCATTTCGCTCTTGCTTGTCTCCTGACCTACCCCGTCTCTGTCTTGGTTCTTATCCCTCCACTTCTCCCAGTGCTTGCCTGTCTTCAACAACCAGCCTAAATACTTCTTTTCTTAGGATGTGCAACCTTATCACATTAGTTGGAAATCCATCCTTTCATTTTTTTACTTTTTGAATTTTTCTCTTTTGGTCTTTTTTTAGGGCTGCACCTGCAGAATATGGAGTTTCCCAGGCCAGGGGTCGAATCAGAACTGTAGCCACCAGTCTACGCCACAGCCACAGCCACGCAGGATCCAAGCCGTGTCTGCGACCTACACCATAGCTCATAGAAACACCGTATCCTTAACCCACCGAGTAAGGCCAGGGGTCGAACCTGCATCCTCATGGATACTACTGGGGTTTGTTAACCACCGAGCCATGACGGGAACTCTGAAGTCCATCCTTTTAGAAGAAACTTTATTTATACAGAGTTTACCATATGCTACTTTTAGGAATATGTTAAAGATGGTTATTTTCTCTACTCAGATATAAGCTCTCCTAGGACAGGAAAATGTTATTTTATTTTGGCATCTTGTGCAGTGTGTTCCACCCACTAGGTCCTTATTAAATGACTGTTGAATCAATAAATGAGGCCATGGGTCATGAATATTCTTTATTGAAAATTTTTCTATTTTAGCATTTTTCATAGCGTCCCTCCTCCGCTCAGGAACACAGTTTGGCCAGGAGATTATTCTGACAAAGGTTCTGTTACAAGTGAGTCTTAACCTTTGTTTAAGGAATTGAAATTTGGTTATTCGATGGAAGATTTATCCAGAAATTTTTGTGCCTCAGACACTGTGCCGTGCTTTGAGAGTACAGACCTAAGCTACAGGCAGTCTTTGCCCCAGAGGACTGATTCTGTGGTTGAAAGTCCTCTTATAAAAGCATGTTTGTAATGCTGAGGGAATCCTGAGGAGGGAGCTCTAACCTTGCCTGGGGAAGTAGGAAAAAACATGTAACTTGGTGTAATGTTTCATTTATTTATCAGTGCAGGCATTCCCTTAGCATTCACGCTAGAGAATTTATTGAGTATCCATTGCTGTGTCCATGTACTCTGCCTCTAGCTGAAATATGCTAATTTTTTGCACGATTAATAAATACTTCCACAGTATTCAAGAATCTTTAGCTTATTGCGTCAAGCATTATTCTAAGCACTTCATGGACAATGTGACATTTAATACTCATGACAGCGTTATAGAATAGGTACTCTTTTATATCCATTTAGTAGGTTAAAAAAAACCCAGCCTAGGCATAGGAGCATAGGTTAGTTTTTTGTATTAACTGGCAGCACTGGGATTTAACACAGTTCTGAGTCCATAACCCATTTTCTTAACTGTCATATTAAACCTAATTTTGTAAGACAATATATTTGAAAAAATGTGGAAAAATAATCATAGTAATTTTATACTGAAATATTTTAAAATTGATTAAATTATACCTAAAAGGACAGTCAGTCTTTAAGATTAAGAAATAGATTCGGTGAAATAAAAAAAGCATTATCGGGTGCTATACAAAGTACAGAACAATCAGAAAACCAAACCCTGTCCACAGCATTGCAAAGTTTGTGAAAACATAAAATGCTTCAAAACATGGGGGGAAAGAAGGACCTCATATTTCCATTCTGAAAATGGTCACTTTACTTCTTTACTGTTACAGTGCTCCTTGCATTGTTCAATATTTAGCTCCTGTTTGGAACTGCTTAGGAATAGGATTTCTTCTTTTGCAAAAGCTTCAAACTCATTGTTATTTCTGTCTCTTCCTCTTAGAGACTTGGTATGAAGGAAGTCTTCAGTTTATTAACATCGAGGCTCTTCACCCTAAGTTCCAACAGTTCAGAACCCCCTCCACTTTTTTCCTCTCTGAGTATCGATTTCCAAAATAGGGCTTGGTTCTTAACACTGTGGATTTTGAAAATTTGATTTCATTATTTTATTAGATGTGAGGCAAATCAACTGTTTATTCTCATATTTATTTTTTAATATTTGGAGATACAAGTTTATTGTAGAGTCTCCAACACTATATCCACTTAATGAGGGCAGGTCTGTGCATGGAATTTGTACACAAGGAGCTTAAGTAATATAAAGGAGCTTGATAGATATTTGGAAAAAAATATATATATTTGTCTCTGCCCCCAGTTCCTGGCAGAGAGCTTCCATAACCCTTGTAAATTTCTATTTGGTAAGAGCGTTTGGAGCATCTTTTGTTGTGGAGGAGTGACTCTGGATGATTCCAGGGTCTGGGCTGGTCACCAGAAAGAGGAAGCCATGACTAGAAGCTTGGAACGCTCAGCCTCACCCCCCATTCTTCAGAGAGGGGAGAAGGGCTGGAAGGGGAGTCAATAATAGATTATGCCTTTTGAGGAAGACTCCATAAAATCCCAGTAGTATGAGCTCAGAGAGCTTCCATGTTGGAGAACACATCCACATTCCTAAAACTCCACTGGGACAGAAGCTCCAGCTTGGGACCCTCCCGAGACCTCATCCTATGTATCACTTTCTCAGGCTGTTCTTCTCCTTTAATAAACTGGTAAACCTAAGTAAGTGTTTTCCTGAGTTCTGTGAGATGCTTTGGCAAAAAAATAAAATCCAAGGGGAGGAGGTCATGGGAACCTCTGATTTGTGAAATCGTTGATAACTTGCAATTGGCCTCTGAAGTGGGGGTATGGTCTTATGGGACTGAGCCCAAAACCTGTGGAATCTGTTGCCGTCTTTAGTAGATCGTGTCAGAGTTGACCAGCTGGTGTCACAGAGAATTGCTTGGTGTGGGAAACCCTACATTTGATGATCAGAAGTGTAGACATTGTGAGGCTAAGAATAGAGAAGCGCAGGAGGAATACTGGAGGCTTTTCCCTAAACAGAGGTGTAGATGTCAGGCATTCTGGGTACCACACATGGACGATCAAAGTATGTAGCAAGGTGCTAGCATGAAACTTTCCTGTGTTTCTGAGTTTTTCATTTCAGATCCCAGAACTAAGTCCACACATATATGGTCAAATCATCTTCAATAAAGGTGCCAAGAACACACATGGGGAAAGCACAGTCTCTTCAATAAATGGTATGGAAAACCTGGATATTCACAGGCAAAAAAGGAAATGAAACCTTCATCTCACATACACCACTCACAAAAATCAACTTGAAACTGATTAAAGATATAAATGCAAAACTTGAAGCTACAACATTGCTAAAAGAAACCATGGGTATAAAATGCCTGGACATTGATCTTGACAACAGTTTTTTTGGATATACACTAAAAGCACAGGCAATAGCAGCAAAAATGAGATTGAATCATATTAAAGCCTTCTGCATAGCAAAGGAAACAATCAGAAGAATGAAAAGACAGTCTATGGAATAGGAGAATATATTTGCAAACCATCTACTTGGTATCCAAAAAGAATAAGGATCTCATACAACTAAATTTCAAAAAACCAAACAATCTGATTTAAAAATGGGCAGAGGACTTAAGTAGACATTTTTTTTTTGAAGAAAATATCCCAAATGGCCAACAGGTACATGAAAAGATGCTCAATCTCACTAATCATCAGGGAAATGCCCATCAAAAGCACAAGTATGAGATACCACCCAGTACCTGTTAAAATGACTGTCATCAAGAAGACAAGAGATAAGGAATGTTGGCGAGGGTGTGAAGAAAACTGAACCCCTTGTGTGCTGGTGGTGGGAAAGTAAACTGGTGCAGTGACCATGGAAAACAACATGGAGATTCCCCCCAAAATTAAGAGTAGAACTACCATCTGATCCAGCAATCCTACTTCTGGGTATATATCCAAAGGAAAGGAAAGCAAGATATTGAAGAGATTTCTGTATTTCCTTGTTTATTACATCACAGTATTCACAATTATTCGGAATAGTCCAGACATGGAAACAGTCTAAGTGTCCACTGACTAATGAATAGATAAGGAAAATGATAGATAAATAAGTAACAGTAAGTAAGTAAATAAATATTCAGCCATAAAGAAGAGCGAGGTCTTGTCTTTTGTGACAACGTAGGTGGACCTTAAGGGCATTATGTTAAGTAAAATAAATCAGACAAAGAAAGACAAATATTGTATGCTCTCACATGCGTATGGAATCTGACTTCAGTAGAATGGTGGTTGCTAGGGGTTGTGGGACAGAGGAAATGAGAAGATGTTGGTCAAAGGGTACAAACTTCTAGTTACAATATGAGTAATTTCTGGGCTTCTGATATACAGCCTGGTGACTATAATGCACAATTCTGTATTGTACACTTGAAAGTTGTTAATAGTAGATCTCAAATGTTATCACCATAAACATGGTGATCATATGAGGAGATGGAGGAGTTAACTAACTTTATGGTAATAATTACTTCATGTGTCAAATTATCTGGTTGTACGCCTTAAACTTACATGTAAGTCAGTAACATCTGAGTCAAGCTGGGGGGAAATGTGTTAGAGTTACCCTCTTCTTAGAACACCCAGAGAAACTAGTAGTGTTTCCTGTGTGGTATCCACTCCAGAGCCCCATCCTACCTGTCTGCAAGCCTGCAATGTGCCTGACGTTAGAAGTCAGAGCAGCTGAACTAAGTAGGTGAGTACACAGGGGAGCATATAAGGTGAGTGAGCTCACAAGTTGTATAGAGCAGGACTAGAAAGTAAAGTGATAAACAGAAGTGCCCATAACCAAAGTGACCCTGGGACGCCCTCTCAAAGCAGTCTCAACATCATGACTATCAAATTTTAAAGGAATCTGTGTTTTACATATTCTCCCCAATTGTTAGGAGAGACTATATTTTAAAATCTTAAGCTCCTTCTCTCCTAGTTTTAATCGACTTAATTTTGTCCTATCACATAGTATTCCCTTCTATCAGCTGTCCATTTACAGGGCCATTTTTATTCTCAGCTCATCCATACTGATGCTCCCAAATCCTCTGAGCCAGTTCCTTCTCTTCTGTGATGTCTATTTCAAGACTCCTGAGAGATTGACAAGTCCTAGAAATACCACTAACCCATCTGCTTTCTTTCGCCTCTTTCATAGTTGGACCTGAATTTCACTCTCTTAAACACATCTTCCTAAATGCTGCATGATGATGACAAACCCGACATGCTTGTAACTGACTGGCTCTTGTCTAAGTTTTGTGCACCTGCCAGTTTTAGGGCAATTGCTGAAGTTGCTATGTGTATTTGTGTGTCTCTAGATGCTGAGATATGGGTAATTATTTCTTATTCCTCCTCCTCTTCCTTCTTTGTGTCTGTTTCTTTTACTCCTCCTCCTTTTTCATCTTACTCTTTTTTTATTCTCCTCCTCCTTTCTCTTCCTCTTCCTCCTCCACTAATTAAAACCTTGTCTTTGGTTACAGTTCTTCCAATGCACTTCTGATGATGGTTTTTTTTCTCCATCTGATGGGAGTAGTTCATTCTTTGTCAGCATCCCAAGTACTGTGAAGCCTGTAGCTGTCAACACTCAAAAGATTTTTTATTTTCCATTTGCTTTTTATTTTTACAGCATTATGGAGGTATAATTGACAAATGAAAATTGTATATGTTTAAGGTATACAACATAATATTTGATGTATGTAAGTATAGTGAAATGATTACCATAATCAAACTAATGATTATGCTCATCATCTCACATAGTTCTGTTTTTGTTTTTTGTTTTTTGTTTAGGTGTGTGGTGAGAATACTTTAACTTTCTTAGACAGTTTCAAATATATAATACAGTGCTCTTAACTATAATCACTTTGTTGTACATTAAATCTCCAGGATTTATTTATCCCACATAACTCAACCATTGTACCCTTTGACCAGCATCTCTCTGTTGTCCTGTCCCTTTCTCCACTGAGTGTTCTTGGCTCCCTTGTCAAATATTAGTTGAGCAAATATGTGAGAGTTTACTTTTGGTCCTCAGTGCTGTTCCATTGGTCTGTGTGTCCGTTTTTTTTTTTTTTTTTTTTTTTGCCAGTATCACACTGTTTTGATTACTGTAGCTTTGTAATAAAGTTTGAAGTCAGGACTTGTGATGCTTCCAGCTTTGTTCTTTCTTAAGATTACTTTGACTATTTGGGGTCTTTTGTCTTTTGTTCCATATTGATTTTAGGATTTCTTTTTCTATTTCTGTGAAAAACACCCTGGGAAGTTGATGGTGATTGTATTGACTCTATGGCTGGCTTTGGGTACTATGGGTATTTTAAGAGTATTGATTCTTCCAGTCCATAAGCAAGGGATATATTTATTTGTCCTCAGCTTCTTTCATCAATGTCTTCTAATTTTCAGCATACAGATTTTTCACTTCCTTGATTAAATTTATTCCCTCTTTTTCATGCTGTTGTGGATTTGGTTCTTTATTTCTTTTTCAAACGTTTCATTGTTGATATACAGAAACAACAGATTTTCGTATGGTGATTTTATATCCTGCAACTTTGCTGAATTCCTTGATTATTACTAACAGTTGTGTGTGTGTGTGTGTGTAGTCTTTAGCCTTTAGGGTTGTATATATATAAGAACTACAACTACAGAAAGACAATTTTACTTCTTCCTTTACATATTTGGTACCTTTAATTTTTTTTTTGTTTTGTTTTGTTTTTTGTTTGTTTGTTTGTTTGTTTGTCTTTCTGCCATTGCTTGGGCCGCTCCTGCGGCATATGGAGGTTCCCAGGCTAGGCTAGGGGTCTAATCGGAGCTATAGCTGCCAGCCTATGCCAGAGCCACAGCAACGCGGGAGCCGGGCCGCATCTGCGACCTACACCAGAGCTCACGGCAACGCTGGATGGTTAACCCACTGAGCAAGGCCAGGGATCGAACCCTCAACCTCATGGTTCCTAGTCGGATTCGTTAACCACTGCACCACGATGGGAACTCCAGGTGGTGCCTTTAATTTAATTTATTTATTTATGTATTTATTTGGTCTTTTTAGGGCCACACCTGTGGCACATGGGTTGAATCAGAGCTGTAGCTGCCAGCCTACACCACAATCACAGCAATGCCAGATCTGAGCTGCATCTGCAACCTACACCACAGCTCATGACAATGCCAGATCCTTAACCTACTGATTGAGGCTAGGGGTTGAACCTGCGTCCTCATGGATGCTAGTCACATTTGTTTGCACTGAGCCACGATGGGAACTCCTATTTTTTAAATTTTTCATTGTCTAATTGCTCTGTCTAGAACTTCTAGCACTGTATTGAATAGGAGTGGTGGGAGTGAGCATCCTTGTATTGTTCCAGATCTAAGAGGAAAAACTTTCACCCTTTCACCATTGTCTTTCTTTGTGAATTGATAATTTTTCATAGTGTTCTGCTTTGATTTCCTTCTGTTTATATTTTGTGTATTTACTATCAGTTTTTGCTATATAGTTTTTATGAAGCTTACATAAAATAGCTTATAGATATAACAGTCTGTTTGAGGTTGATAATTTCGATTGCATACAAAAGCTCTACTCTTATATTCTTCCCCACAACTTGTGTTTTTAATATCGCAATATACTTTTTATGTTGTGTATCTATTACCAAACTATTATAACTATAGTTATTTTTAATCCCCTTTAACCTTTATGCTGGAGTTAAGTGATCATATGATTATCACACTGTCATATTGCAGTACCAGAGCAACCTGAATTTGATTGTATACTTAGGTTTACCAGATATGTTCTATATTTTAATTTTTTTTAATTTTCAAAGTTTTATTGAATGTAGTTGATTTAAATGTTGTGATAACTTTTGCTGTACAACAAAGTCATTCAGTTATACATATATACACATCCATTCTTTTTCAGATTCTTTTCCCACATAGATTATCACAGAATATTGGGTAGAATTCCCTGTGCTGTGAAACAGGTCTCCATTGGCCACTTATTCCATATACCACAGTGTGCATATTTTGATATTAAAAAAAATTCTTTTTTGTCTTTTTGCAGCCATACCCATGACATATGGAGGTTCCCAGGTTAGGGGTTGAATCGGAGTTGTAGCTGCCAGGCTACACAACAGCCACAGCAATGCCGGATCCAAGCCGCGTCTGTGACCTACACCACAGCTTATGGTAATGCTGGATCCTTAACCCACTGAGTGAGGCCAGGGATTGAACCTGTGTCCTCATGAATACTAGTTGGATTCATTAACCACTGAGCCCTGATGGGAACTTCAGTGTTTCTAGTTAGTGTCCTTTCATTCCAGCTTGAAGAACTCCTTTTAGCATTTATTGTAGATGCAGAACTAGTGGTGATAAATTCCTTTAGCTTTTGTCTGAGGAAATCTTAATCCTTCCTTCATTTCTGAAGAGATAGCTTTGCCAGGTAAAGTGTTCTTGGTTGACTTTTTTTTTTTTTCTTTTAGCACTTTGAATATATCATCCCACTCTCTCCTGGCCTACTAGATTTCTGCTGACAAGTCCATTGATAGGCTTATGAGATTTCCTTATGTGAGGGATTTTTTTCTCTCTCACTACTTAAAAAATTCACCATCTTTGATCTTAGCTAGTTTTATTGTAATGTGTCTCGTCTTTTATTATAATGAATTGAAGTTTTGGGGTAACTAGTTAGCTTCATGACCTTTGGATGTCCCTGTCTCTTCTCAGTGTGGGGTATTCTCAGTCATTTCTTCTTTAAATAGGCTTTCTGCTCTTTCTCCCTGGGTTCTTTTTCTGGGACTCTAATCATGTGTAGGTTGTTTCTTTTAATAGTATTCCATAACTGAAGCAGAATTTCTTTACTCTTTTTCATTCTGGCTTCTCAGGAACCTGCCAGGAGCCTGGTGCTGTGGGAGTTGGCTGGCTCAGGGCTAATCTTGGAGCCTGTTTGCTGAAGTCCATGAGGAGACTGGCATCATGGGATCTGCCTGGCATCATGGGAGCCACTCAGAGCCTGAGTGGGCTGGATGCTGGGGTTCATTGAAATCACCTTGGGGCTTCAGGACAACAGATGGGGTGTGGGTTGGGGCCTGGATTTGTGGGATCCCCTTTGGGAACCCAGTGCCATGGAAGTGACTGCTGGTCCTGGGGTAGCAGGAACTCACTGGGATCCTTATGACATGGAAATCACCTTGGATCATGGGAGTTTCCCGAGGCTGCTGGACCTGGCAGGCCCTGGGGTGAGCCAGGGCCTGGGCTTGATGGAGCCCACTGGGAGCCACCTAGGAGCATGGGAGTCAGCCTGGTGCAGGCTGTAGGTCTGCTCAGGGTTGTAGACCATCTGCAGGTCCATCCCCCGTGTCTTTTCATTTCTGGATCCAGGCTGGAGGAGCAGCCCCCGCCTGGGGCGTGGCGTTCTTGTGGCAAAAGGCAAGCACCCAAGAGGCTGTGCTGCATATTTCAAACTTCTTTCTCCACTGACATTAGCAGGGCTCATGGGAAGGCAGAGGTGCGTATTCTGCCTCCTGCAAGGGGTGTATAACCTGTTCATGTGGCAGGGAAAAAAATAATTTGAGTGATAGTGAGAGGTACTGTATTCATCATAAGCTAGATCTTAGTTTATTATACTGGTCTTCGGGGTACTTGGGGGTTTCATGAGAAGGAAAGAAGTCTTTGATTGTAGCTGTGGCGAAGAAAAGAATTAGAAAGTGTCCCATGTCCATCTATTACTCATTATATCATATTGCTTTATCCCTGAAATTAAAAATGAATTCAATATTTAAAATGCAAATATAATTAGAAATGCAAAGAGTATAACAATATTAAAAATGCAAAGGAATGCAAATATAAATTATGTAATTTATCTTTTTGACATATCTCGTCTGCAGAGACTTGTGCTGACATAATTTCATCTTGTTGAGTTTGCAGATAAAAAGATAATCCCTGATACCATGTGAATTATATTGTGGAAAGCTCTTCTAAACCACCACATGGGGGGAAATAGAGCTGGGCTTCTTACTCACACTATTGACTAGTCCTAAAGGAAATGAAAAAAAATACGGTTTTACCTACCCAGGTTCTTCATCTCAATTGAGTTGGCAATTTACCCCTCACATCTTTCTCTTCGGATTGCTTCCTTTACCATGGAGAGAGGACAGGCCGCCGCTGGACTGCAGAAGTACGCTATCAGCAGCCTCCTTCTTCAGAGTAACTGCTCTGTAACCAACTTCACACTGTCTTTGACTGAAAAGTCTAAGATATGAAGCCTTAAAATTGAGGTTTTGAATTGAAAGGAAAACACCTCAATTTTAACTGTAGTGCAGGACTTTGGCTTTTTAACATAGTTCTATAAGAATCTTTCTTTGCAAGGCATGTTTTCAAATATGAGGTTACTTTTGCCTTCTCCTTTCAGTAAATAAAGCCAGAACACTAAGGTGAAAATGCCATGAAGGATGATGTGACTATGAATGCAAATTTTGAAAGTGTAATCATTTTTCGCTGGATGGCTTTTACCACCATGATGAAATTAACGATACCTTATGAGGTGTTTGTATTGATTGCCCTGTTTGGGAATTAAGTCGCTAGCTGGTGTTTTACTATTCTTTGTTGAAGAACAAACTCAAATCCTGTTCTTATTTAAAAGCCTTTTCCAATTACTCCAGTCCTCAATGAACTCTCTAAACTGTGACTTTAATTTTCTTCCTTCCCACAAAATCTGTCACGTTGTACACTTTATGGCGTGAGGCCAGCCAACCCTGTTCACCCTTGTCCCAGCTCCCAGCACAGCCTTGGCAGGTAGTTGGTTCTTGATGTGTATTCGTTAAAGGAATGATTATGCAGATTTGCAGAATCATCTGACTGCGTGTGATATGTGAGTGTTGCTTTCTTCACTGGGTCTGAGAGCTTTGCAGTTGAGGGTCCTGTTGTACTTTTGTTTAGATTTCACAGCACCTTGCAAAGTGCTGGCTGTAAACACGGGGACACTTATGTGATATTTATTGAAATGGTTCAGTTATGTTATTTATTGAAATGGTTACTTATTGAAATGGTTCAGTTATGTTCATGTCTTCCCTGACACCGCCTCTTAAATGTCTAGTGTGGTCTTTAGTGTGATACAGCTGTGAGTACGTTAAGGGCTGTGTGGTTTCATATGTATTTGTTGAGTGTCTCACCTGGTACCTCACATCCAGAGGGTGGATTGTTACCATGAACTGCATCCTTTTTTTTTTTTTTTTTTTTTTTTGCTTTTTAGGGCTGCAGGTGCAGCATTTGGAGGTTCCCAGGCTAGGGGTCAAATCAGAGCTACAGCCGCTGGTCTACACCACAGCCACAGCAATGCCAGATCTGAGCCGTGTCCGCTACCTACACCCTCAGCTCATGGCACTGCTGGATCCTTAACTCACTGAGGGAAGCCAAGGATTGAACCGCGGCCTCATGATTCCTTTTTTTTTTTTTTTTTTTTTTTTTTTTTGTCTTTTTGCCATTTCTTGAGCCGCTCCTGCGGCATATGGAGGATATGGAGGTTCCCAGGCTAGGGGTTTAATCGGAGCTACAGCTGCTGGCCTAAGCCAGAGCCACAGCAACATGGGATCGGAGCCGCGTCTGCGACCTACACCACAGCTCACGGCAACTCCGGATCCTTAACCCACTGAGCAATGCCAGGGATTGAACCCGAAACCTCATGGTTCCTAGTCGGATTCATTAACCACTGTTTTTTCTTTCTTTTTTTTTTTTTTTTTTTTTGTCTTTTTGCCATTTCTTGAGCCACTCCTGCGGCATATGGAGGTTCCCAGGCTAGGGCGCGGCCTCATGATTCCTAGTCAGATTTGTTTCTGCTGTGCCATGACGGGAACTCCAGAATTCTTAATTTTAGGCATGATTTAGTCCTGCCCAGCTCTGTGGACAAATATCTCTCGCTAAGTACAACTCGAATGAAATATCAAACAGTTAATGGGACAAAATAAAAGAACGGGAAGGTTGATTAGCTGAGTAAAAATGATAGTGCTCAAAGAATATCCTTTTGGAGTCCTGGGCTCTTTGAGGTTTTTGCAATAGCTTGTGGGCATTGCCAGGGCGATATCCAACAGATTCTGGACTCTGACATCAGATGGCCTTGGTTCCAACCCTGGCTTCTCCAGGTGTAGCCATGTGCCATTTATTTTTTGTCTCTTGACTTAAATTCGTTATCTCTGAAATGGTGATAATCACGGAATTGTTGTGAGGATTACATGAGATAAATACAAGGAAGACACTTGGCATAGTACTGGGTAGAGTAAGTGCCTCCTCAAAGTGAGTTATTTATTGTTGTTGTTGCTGTCATGTGTTGAACACCTGTGGGGAGGTTGCAGTGTGTAAGCCATGGTGTTGGGAGTTCATTCTCACGGCTACCAGTCATTTCTTAAAAGGACCATGTACTAAGCACTTAGACATGATGTAAAGTATTAAATTCATTATCTCACTTCGTAAGGCCACTCTTTTACAGGTGTGGAAACTGAGACTTAGGAAGGCCAGATAGCTCACCCTTGGTCACCCAGCAAGCACTTAGAAGACTCAGAGTCAAACATTGCTTTCCCAGCTGAGTTCTGCCGTCTACACTCGATCAAGGGGAAGCTCCTCCTCCCCAGAGTGTTGTAATAAGGGATCAGCAACGGTACTGCTGCAAAGTCGACGTTTTTAGGAAAGGGCGATCATTTCAGGGTAGCAGCAATTGTGGAAGACTCTATGAGGAAAGTGACCTTGGATGAGCAGAATTGTAAAGGAGAGAAATAGGGATAGTTTTAGCTTAAACCATACGAACTTGCCCTTTTTGTCAAAAAAAAAAAAAAAAAAGAGTCAGATATTGTTAATTTCACATAGCTTAGCCTAGAAGAGTTTGTGGCAGTGATGATGACATGAGCAAAGTTTAAAACATGGGGCATTTCAGTCTTCTCCTGGGCTACCTGGTGTTACATGAGGGGCCTTGAATGTTAGAAAAAAAGAAAAGAAATCAGACATGTGAACAGATTGGGATCCAGGGATTCTGGAAAAAGGAGAATTAATCTTTAATGGGATGAAATTCAAGAATAAATCACTAATGCCATGACTGTTAGTGTGTGGGGATTTTAAATCTTTCTTTTTCCTTCTTTTTTTTTTTTTTTCTTTTTAGGGCTGCATGTGTGGCATATGGAAGTTCCCAGGCAAGGGGCTGAATCAGAGCTGTAGCCTTCTGCCTACACCACAGCCACAGACAGCAATGCTAGATCCAGCCACGTCTGTGACCTACACCACAGCTCACAGCAATGCTGGATCCTTAACCCACTGAGCGAGGCCAGGGATCAAACCAGCGTCCTCACAAAGATGACATTGGGTCCTTAACCGGCTGAGCCAGAACGGGAACTCATTCAGTCATTATTAACATCTTTTTAGGCAATTTATGTGAGATATAAACGAACGATTTACTTAATGCTGTAAAGAACTGTAAGGGCAGTGAAGATGTTTCCACAGAGTCACTTAAGGTTTTAATGCAATGTTGTAGGACTAACCTGAAAACACAGCATTCATTATTTCAAGAAGGGCTGTGTCTCAGACCAAATGACATTGTAATAAGCATGCCTTCTTCAAACTTGCCAAGAATGTTTCCATGACACCAAAGTATAATTTTACTCCACGTGTTAAAAGGATGACTTTGCACTTTTCTGATTGAAAAGTAGGGACCAAAATGGAACCTTCAAAGACTATAAATATTTCTGGAATGATCGTTATCTGTTTTTACCACCCTCTGTGATTATTTATCCTGGGAGCGAAGGCATCTGCACTGCGTCCTGAGCAGGCACAGCCTCTATTTCAGGAACAGTTCTTCAGAAGGAAGGGATGGTGACATTATTCACAAAGGATCCCAAGGCCCTTCCTACCCCACCTGTGCCAGTCTCCCAGGACTCTTTTAAACTGTCCCAGAGAAGCTTTATTTCATTTCTAGAAGCTTCTGGATGAGGAAACGACATGATAGGTATTGACGTTGTCAAATACTAGGCAATATACCAGATCCCTTATGTATGTTATTTCATTTAACCCCTCAACAACATTTTTCTTATTATTACCATTGTTATGTTATTATTTTTATTATGTCCATATGTAAAACTGAGGCTTAGGAGAAAGAGGCACAAAGTCACATCCTTGAATCTGAGCCCTGGACTTACTCCAAAGCCTGTTCTCTCTGCTGTACATAGTGGTGCCCTGTAGTCACACGTCTTCCATCTCATCTTGGATCACCAGTTGCAGTATTTAATATTTTTGTCACCAGCCTCATCCCCATCAAGCAGTGGCCCTCAGCTGGGGGTGGTTTTGCCATCAGAGGACATTTGGGTCGTCACAGCTCGTGGGGGTGCTCCCCGCATCTAGTGGGTAAATGCAGGAATCCTGCTGTGCATTGCGAAGGCACAGGGCAGCCCCACTAACAAAGGTTATCCAGTTCAAATAGCCAAGGAGTGCCAAGGTCCAGCCTCCTGGTCCTGAATCCAGTGTGCTTCCTAAACCCCTCACCCATCCCCATGTTCCCTTGTTCTGGAAATTTCTGTCTAGCTTCTGACACCCCATTTTTTATTTCTAGACAACTTAGAAAAACTGAATAATTAATGCAGTCTTCCCTTTGTCAAACTTTCACCCATGTCTGTTTGTAGAGGTGATTAGCTAGACCTGCATAGCACTTCGATCTTGTTTCTTTCAGTTGGGAACTTACAACTCTAGGCAGGCTTCTTTCCTAAAGCCAGAAGAGAATCCAGCAGGAATATAACACTCCCAAACACTCCTCAACATCAATAGCGAAGCCTCCTCAGAGGTTAGTGGGGCAGGAAGTGTTTTTCAGGTGAGGAATAAGGGCTAAGAGGAGAGGGTAGTGCCACCTCCCTTGGGAGCCAGGGAAAGTCATGACCTTCTCCCAGCCCAGGGCTGTGTAGGCACAGGGAAGATGCTGGGCTTCAGAGCCCTCCCCACATTAGGAAGGAATTTGTCCCAGAGGCTGTGCAGAGGCTGTGCTCACCAAACACGTGTGATGTCAATGCATAGATACAGTAATATCTACTTCTTTTACATCTTTTAAAAAAATTTCTCCAATACATTATTTTTTTCCCCTACTGTACAGCATGGTGACCCAGTTACACATACATGTATACATTCTTTTTTTCTCACATTACAGCTTGTTTTTAGTTTAACTTCTGAACAGTTCTGCAAATAATCTAAACCCTCGCTTGTGCTTTGCTTTACCCATGCAAACACAGTCACAGGCCAGCAGTAATTCAGTTATCCTCGCTACTTGGAGCCTCCTTGATTGTTACACGTTCTTTTCACAAAAAAGCTAATATTTATTTACTGTTCTTTGCAACATAGCTTTAGTTGGGATAGACCATCACAACCCTTTTAGAAAGAATAGTTCTATAGGTTTCCACAAGGAAAAGCATAATTTGTGGAAAGACAAGCTTCTCAAATCCTGAATTCTTGGTATTTCAAATTACCTGAATTGTAGCTTTAAGGTGGGAACGAGGTCTCACCTGGCTACATTACCTATAAGTAGCCACAAGAGGGCGCAGGAAGAACGCAGTCTTCTATGGACCTGGATTCCAGAAGCCATTTCCTTTATTACACAGCCCCTGCAACTCTGCAGCTTCCTGCATTTGGAGCAGGTGGAACGGATTCTTAGAACAATCATTTACACATCTTTTTAACGTGTTGTCTACACAGAAAGGGAAAAAGCTCTAAGGTTCTGTGAGATTTTCTGTCTTGGTTTCCAAACACTGTCTGGGAGGGGCCCAGCCCACCAGCTCAGGCAGGCATTGTGCCCTGTTGGATCAAATTGGAGCTCTCTCCACTGCCAGAAATGGTCAGGGTGTCTGGGCTGACTTGGGTTTGGGTAGAATAAATCACTCCTATCAAAAAGGAGCATGCTGGTGATTTCTTTTGCCTTTGACATTCAAAAAGAGAGAAATCATCATTTTCTCTTTTCCTTCAAAATAGTGGGAAAAGAGAAACGGAAGGCAGAGCGCCTGCCTCCCTCTCCCCACCTGTGTGGTTTATGTGGTTCTATCACAGGTGGGGGTCCTCCAGGATACCCAGAAAATTCCTGTCAGGGCGCCTTGGGTCTAAATGGGAGCCCAGGAGGGTGCTCACACTTTGACCTACCTCCTCATCACCCAGAATTCTTGTCCAAACATGGACCTTTGAGCCCTGCTGTGGATTCTGATTCAGGAGGCCTGAGGTGGAGCCTGAGAATCTGCATCTGTAACAAGTCCTTGGGTGATGCTGCTGATGCTGGCTGGGGACACACCAGGAGAGTCAGTGCTTTGGGGAGGATTCTAAGATTGCCAAGGCTTCTTGATGACTCCTGAGGTTGGCCCTGGGGATCTGCAGCACACAGGACCCAACAAGGCATGTGGGGCTGGTTCCTGAGATTTCCAGCCTGGCTCCTAGGTCCTGAACTATGCCTCACAGACCCCCTGTAGACTCCGCTGCTGGACTTCTGAGTGGAATGACAGCTCTCAGGCTCCTTCTCCCCTTGCCTGGGTACCTCAGAGCCCTGAGCTGGGCTGGCCCCCACAGTCCCACTGAGAGCTGTGGCCTCCATTTTTAGATCCTAGTGGGAGTGCAGGGGAGTATGGGCAAATTCAGCCTCTACTGAGCGGCCAGTTTGCCAGAGCTTGTAGCTTGACTCCATCTCTGGGAGACCCCAGCAAGTCATTTATCCCCTTTGTGTGTTTGTACGTGCATTTTCTCCTTACAAAGTGAGAACAACACAAAAGAGTTCCGTGGTGGTCTAGCAGTTAAGGATCCGGTGTTGTCACTGCTGTGGCTCAGGTCACTGCTGTGGCACAGGTTTGACCCCTGGCCTGGGAACTTCTGCACACCGTGGATGCGGCTAAAAAGTGAAAAAACAAGGTGGCAACAAAGCTGCTCCTACTTGACAAGGTTGCCTGTGTTAAATGAGGTAATGCCGGGAGAGTGTTTAGAGTGGTGCTTTGCACATTACAGTAACTATAAGCCGAGATCATCATTCTCCCCCTTTGCCTCCAGGATCCATTTCCTTGTATGGAGGCTGGAACTAAGAAGGTTCCAGTCGCTGGGAGTGTGCCCTTGTGCCTCGTTCCTGGGAGGCCAGGTGTATCATGGCCTCACCTTTAATCCTCTCACTTGGCTGAATCACAGTGCAGAGGCCGGAGAGCAGGTGTAAAGGTCAGTTATAATTTCTCAGGGGTGAAGGTGTCCACGCCATATAACTGGGTCAGGTTTTCTTAATTTTGAACAGGCTGGTGTGGTAACTCTATTGCCTGGGAGCCAGATTAGAACATCTTGTGCAAGTGCTGTTCTTTGTGCCTTCCAGTACAAAGAAGCAGTGACATCGCAGGAAGAGGAGGGGATAGAAGTCTTCCTGGCTCAGCGAGTGTGACATGGGGCAAAGCCCTTCATGTGCTGCGTCTGCTTCCTGAGTGCACAGCCCTGGGCACATGGCTGCAGACCTGCCTCAGGATGGCTGGTCATGTTTCCCACGTTTCCATATGTGACATGTGACTATGTACGATTTAACTAATTATAAAAGTCTGTTTATTTGTGAACTTGGAAAAACTAAGCCAGTATCATTGATGTTGGTATATATTTTCTCCTTTTAATTTTGGAAGAAACGGTTTGCTGAATAGGTAATATATTGTCATAAGGCAAAATTTGAAAGGTTGAAAAGGATAAACAAGGAAAAATAAGCCTCCCTCCCACACCCATCACCTACCCACAGTGTCTGTCCACTGAGGCTTTTAACGCAAATTAGTCGACATTATTTTTTTGAGCAGTTTAAGATTCACAGCAAAATTGAATGTTAAGTACAGAAATTTCCCTTTATGTCCCCTCCCCCCTGCATATGCACAACCTCCCCCACTATCGACATCCCTCCCAAAGGAATAGCTGTTACAATCAATGAACTCACATGGACATGTCATTATCGTTTAAAGTCCACCATTTACATCAGGGCTCACTCTTGGTGTTACGCTTTGTATGGGTTTTGACGAATATATGAAGACATGCATCCACCGTTATGATATCATGTGGAATAGTTGCACTGCCTTAAAATTGCTTGTGCTCCAATCTGTTCAGCTGTCCCTTCCTCCCGCCAACTCCCTGGCAATCACTGATCTTTTTACTGTCTCTGTGTAACTGAGCAGGACCCTCTGGGGCCTTCTGGGGAAAGACCCCCCCCCCCACCAACCCACCACGTCCTCAGCCTGCCTCCTGTTTGTGGAAAAACTGTAGCCTCCTAGGTGCTCCCCAAGTTTTGTATGATAAATTTAATCAGAGAAGTGTGAAAATGTAGAAACAAAGGAAAACAGTCAAGCAAGACAAAATAATAATGCTCTAGCCATTAAAAAGTCAGATACTTTCAGTTTCTCTTCAAGGACTATAGGTAATATTCTGAGCCATGACCTTTGAGCTGTTTTGCAGATACTGAAACCCCTATCAGGTGAACAAAATTAACTGTATGCTGCCCACAAGCATAGACACCCCAGACCAGTTGGAACCAGACGGTTGGTGATGTTGGCTCCTGATTACCTCACCACCAACCAATCAGAAGATGCCCAGGAGCTGATCATATACTCTGAAACCCTCTTCCTCACCCTGTCTTTAAAAACCTATAACAAGGACCTACCGTATAGCACAGGGTAATCTACTCCGTACTGTGTAATAACCTCTATGAGGAAAGAATCTGAAGAGGAATGGATATATGTATATGTCTAACTGATTTACTTTACTTTGCACCTGGAACTTACACAGCTTCTAAGTCAGCTGTACTCCAATACAGTTTATTAAAAACAAAACGAAACAAAAACCAAGCCTTTCCCTGAAAGCCATGGAGGAGTTGGGGGTCTTTTGAGCACTAGCTGCCTGGACTCCTTGCTTGGTGTCGTGCAGTAAACACTGTACTTTCCTTCACCGCGACCCAGGGTCAGGAGATTGGATTTCTTGCATGCTGGTGAGCGAACCCAAGGTTGCTTCGGTGACATCCATAGTTTTGCCTTTTCCAGAATGTCATGTAGGTAGAACATGCTGTCTCCATGCTGTGGTCTGCAGCCTTCACGGACTGGCTTCTTCCTCTTAGGTATCTGCATTGACGGGTGTTCCACGTCTTCGTCTACTCATCTTGATCTTCACCTATTTGTGTTCACCTACTGAGGGGCATCTTGGTTGTTTCCAGGTTTTGGCAATTATGAATAAGCCGTTAGAAACATTCATGTGCAAGTTTTTGTCTGGATGTAATTTTTCAGGCTGAGACTTGAAAAGAAATTCTGTGTTCAGTGTCCTATGATTAACCATAATGGAAAAGAATATATAAAATATGTATAACTGAATCACTTTGCTGGACAGCATAAATTAGCACAACATTGTAAATCAACAACACTTCAGTAAAAATAGTGAAGAAAAACCCCTTGAAGTTCCTGTTGTGGCTCATCTCATCAGGCTAAGGACCTGACACTCCCTCTGTGACAGTGTGTGTTTGGCCTTGCTCAGTGGGTTAAGGATCCGGCGTTTCTGCAAGCTACAGTGTAAGTTGCAGATGTGGCTTGAATCTGGTTTTACTGTGGCTGTGGTGTAGGCTGGCAGCTGCAGCTCCAGTTTGATCCCTGGCCTGGGAACGTCCATATGCTGCAGATGCTGCTGTAAAAACAAAAATAAGAGCCTCTGAGTTGTAAAGAAATTTTACCACCTGAGACCTAGGACTGTATCATGTATTAAAATTGGTATCAAGTAGCTAGGGTCATTGTTGTCACATGCTTTTAATAGAAGTATTCCTTGTAACACCCATGTTTTTTTTTTTTTTTTTTTTTTTCTAGTTTGATGTTGGCTAGGATGTTCTCTCCTCCAGGAGGCTGGGGTAGAGTTGCAGTGTCTCCCTTGATCACTCTTCTCTTTTGCCTCCATTGGGCTTCCATCCTGCCTCCAGATCCAGGTGGGGCTCTTTACTGTTGAGAAGACTGTCGATCCAGCGCTCTATTGTGCATCGTTCTCAGTCTGGCTTTTCCCATCTCCAGCCCACACTTACCACGTCCAGCTCTCATCATGGTTTCTCCATCTAGGTCTCTGTCGATCCAAATCCACATCTATTTCCCTTTCTAGATAATACTACCATCTTCTTCCCCCACCTTCAGAATGTCATACAATGATTTGCCTCTACGAGATGTGTTGTAAGCATGTACTGTTAGCACAATATGTTGTTGATGTGATTGCATTTAGAACTGTTTGACTAATCAGATTCTACATCTTGTAGCAGAAAAGATGCGGACTCCTAAGAGGCACTGCTCCAAGAGTAACGGTAGCAAATGTATTTAATATTTAGTGTGTATTAGGCACAATGCAAGCATTTTCACCTAAATTATCTCACTTAGGCTCATAAAAGTCCCCATTTGTTACTACTGCTCCCATTTGATATATGAGAAGACTAAACCTTGGTGAAATTAAATAACTTGCTTGAGGACCTTTACAAATGAATCATGATTCAAGATTGCACATCAGGGCCTATGGCATACAAAAAAATAAAACAAATTTTAATTTAACTCATCTGTCATGTTGAAGTGAATTATGTAATGGGCGTCCTGATCAGTATCATGTGCACGTTTGTGTTGATTTGACTGGTATCTGTCTTCCCTCGACTATAAACTCTATGAGGATGGGGACTGTTTTGCTCCATCTGTCCACGGTCCCTAGCAAATTCCTGGCCCAATTTGGATATTTTCATCAATGAATGATCTCAGTTTTCCTGTAGGACATCTAGCTTGTTTTGTGATACATAGCCCTGATGTAAGAATAATGCATTTTTGGAGTTCCCACTGTGGCACAGTGGTTTAAGGACCTGGTGTTATCTCTCCAGTGGTCTGGGTCAGGTTTGATCTCCAGTACAGTGCAGAGGATTAAGGGTCCCACATTGCTGCGGCTGTGGTGTAGGTCACTACTGTGGCTCAGATTCCACCCCTGGTCCAGGACTTCCATATGCTGTGGGTATGGCCAAAGCAAAACAAACAAACAGAAGAGTAAGGCATTTTGGAAGCTGAATGTGGGTAGTCAGAATGAGGAAAGCCTTTTAACATCTCTTAGAACAATGGTCACACATGCCTTTCTTTTACTCTTCAGATTAATTTCTGGCCTGTATCTTTGAAGGAGAAAAAGAAGCATTACCATCATTACCATCCAAAGAGAAGATAGCTGGATCCCAGGAAGCACATATTCTAGTTTGTATAATCTTATCAAGATTAGAAATTTACTCTTGAAAGCCTAGCCTCTGGTAGTGCATGGTTGTTGCTGGCATTACTGTGCTCAGCTGTGAGTTTTCAGTTATCACTCAGGAAGGAAGCGTTTATCTGCCTCTGAACCCCAAGTGGCTCTTAGAGATCTGAGTGCCATGGGAAAGGACAGTGGAAACAAAACCAGACTATATTATACTCCTCTTTTCAAAATCATTGTGCTTTTGTTCTTAGTTTTCTATTGCTTAGAGTTTCAAGTTTTAACTTCTCAGCCTGGCATTCGAGCATGTCATTTTATGACCCTAGTTTGAATGTTCACCTTTACATAATAGTCCCCAATAGGGACTCAGGTCCCCTGGAATGGATTCTGCTGCCCCTCTCTTATGTCAAGGTCATTATAATCTTCACTTTGCTCCGACAGCATGATGTACTCACTTCTCTGTTATTTTCTCTCATTTCTTGAAACCAGGGTTAAATGTGGCTTTCTGCTTTCTTCTGATGACCTTAGTATAGACTATGATTGTGATTATAGTTTAGTCGTGTGGCTACGGGTTCATATTTGGAGTCAGATTTAGGTCGACATGAGGCTTCATCATTTGCTATTTAGGTCATCTTAGGGGTATTATTAACTTGTCAAAGCCCAGTTTCCTCATCTGCAAAATGAGAACAGATAAAGTAACCTTACAGAATTGTTATGAGAGTTAATGAACTTTTTTGCAGGTGAAGTGTTTCATCTTGAATAACTGCAATCTTAGATGCTTAGTAAGTACTTTAAACTCAACTTAATTGGAGGACCACAGAAAGTTAAAGGAAAAAATCACAGCTCTGGCCTGTGGCCCTTCATCAGGTCTGTGTTATGTTGGGATTCATTGCTGCGCTATCAGTGGTGGTGATGGCATGAGGATTTGGTGTTCAACATTAGCAATGTGAAGTTGACAGAAGTTGAGGACATTGAAGAAGCAGCAAGAAGTAGGCGGTAGGATTCACAGATCTGGCAACCATGGAGGGGCCTGGGCAGCAATTTCCAAGTTCCCTCTGTTGAGAGATAACTGAAGCTATAGGTATGTAGGGGATCACCTAGAAGAAGAGAATAGAGTGTTAAAAGGAGAGGGATCCAAAGCAGAGATGAAAGATTTTAGTCTTTCTTATAGGCTGCTTAGAAAATGATTAGTTTGCAGAGGAAGTAGAAAAGTGAGAAAGAGGATGAAGGCAAAGCGGGGGTGGTGTTAAGTCCCCAGGGGAGAGTATGTTAAAGCTGGCATGTGTGGTGTGGCCAGAAGCTTCTGGGGGACCAAATCAGCTGAGCCCTGAAATAACCATTGTGTCATCTACCCGAGGCCACTGTTGACCAGGAGCTATTGGGGAGTTATTTGGAGTGAATCAAGTAGAGAATGGGAAATAAAGAAATAGAGGCATGGGGTAAAGAAAACACATTTTAAAAAATGACTCTTAGGAGAAGTGTAGAGACAAGGGCAGAATTTGGAATGAAATATGGGCTCTGTTATTTTTGTTAAAGGGAGAGGTTTAAGCATATTTAAATGACAACGGGAAGGATGTGGATCTGTTATGGGCTGAAAACTTCTATGTTACAGCCCTATCCCCCAGCACCCAGAATGCAGCCTTCTTTGGAAATCGGTTTATTGAGGATGTACTTAGTGAAGGTGAGGTCATGCTGGAATAAACTGACCCCAATCTAATATGACTGGTGTTCTTGGAAAAAGTGGAAATTTGGACACAGATACGCACACAAGGAAAGGCCATGTGAAGATGAAGACGGGAATTGGAGTGATGCTTCTACAAGCCAAGGAATGCCAAAGATTGCCAGCATACCACCAGAAGCCAGCTGACGGGCATGAAACATCATCCAGAGCCTTTAGGAGAGGCCAGCTCTGCTGACACTTTCTGATTTCCAGCCTCCAGAACTGTGAGACCACAAATTTCTGTTATGTCACTTAGTCTGTGGTACTTTGTGATGGCAGCCCTAGCAACCTAATGTGAGATCCGAGGAGAGAGGCATATAGACAAGGGAGAGATGATGGCGTAAGTTCCTCAGAGGGAAGTGAGAACGGATTCAAGTTGATAAGAGAGTTGAGAGCATATGTAAAAGGTGAGCAGGCCTGTGTGTTTACTTTTGAAAAGGTGATGGATTTCCCACTTTAGAGCTTCTATTTTCTCGGTGAACTAGGAGGAGATGTTATCTGGTAAAAGTGAAGGCCTAGGTGTGGGAGTTTGGAGGGCCTTTGTAAGGTTGGCCATAGTATCTACCCTAGTTGGCCAGTCACTCTGTTGGGTGACTCTCTTCAGTTGTGCTCAGCTGTGGGTGAGTCCCAGAGTGCAGAACTGGGCCACCCAGGGCAGGGCCAGCAGGACAGAATAGCCCGAACACAGAGCATGAAGAAGAAATGTTACTGAAATGATATTCTATGGAAGCTGGGCCAACAGAGGTAGAGTTTGGTTTGAAGGAGAGAGTTGCTGGTTTGATGGGAGCAAGAGAGTCTTGATGCATTTAAAGAATGTGGTAGGAGAAATTGCCTATGTCAGTAAAGGAGAGAGATGTGGGGTGGGTCGGTTGATCATGGATAATGAAAAGGTTCAAGCTGTGATGCTGCAGTAGCTGGACTGGGGCAGAGAAGGGGTGTAGGACAAAGAAATGAGAGACTGTAGCCCACAGTGTGGTGTAGAGTTATTTACTTATTCTACAAATAATTGTCTGCCTACTCCTGGCCAGGCATGACTCTAAGTACTGGGAAGAAAATTGTGGACAAAATAGACATACATTTGCACCTTGCAGAGCTTCCAGTGGAAAGAGTCAAATGATAAAAGATGTAATATGTCAGGCTGCAGTAGTGCACTGGAAAAATTAAAGTAAGGGTACGGGAGTTGTGTGTGTGTGTGTGTGTGCGCGCGCGCGTGCACATGTATTGCCACTTTAAGAAAGGTGGTTAGAGTTGCAAGGGATGAACTTTTTTTTTTTTTTTTTTTTTTTGTCTTTTTGCCATTTCTTGGACTGATCCCGAGGCATATGGACGTTCCCAGGCTAGGGGTCGACTCGGAGTTGTAGCCACCGGCCTACGCCAGAGCCACAGCAACGCGGGATCTGAGCCGCGTCTGCGACCTACACCACAGCTCGCGGCAACGCCGGATCGTTAACCCATTGAGCAAGGGCAGGGACCGAACCCACGACCTCATGGTTCCTAGTCGGATTCGTTAACCACTGCGCCACGACGGGAACTGGGATGAACTTCTTGATAAGATGATATTTGAACAGAGACCTGAAGCAGATAAAAAAATAGGTGTCCATCTGGAAGAACATTTCAGAAAAGGAGAATGCCAAGTATAAAGGTCTTGAATCCATGTATTTGTTCTAAGATCCTAGTGGCTCCCTTGATAGAAATGAGTCTCAGAATTTCTTTGGATTTCCTCATGGAGGAGGCTCCCAGGCATCTGTGGACGTGTTGGGCACAGCTGGCTTCCCTGTGGTGGCATCGAAACTCCCTCTGGTCTTGGGAGGAGATGCATTCAGTCTTGGGTCCAGAGAGTCAGCGTCCTTGCTCTGTTCTGTGCAGCTGCAGGACCTGATGACAACTATCTTGCTGGTGGCCTTCCCATAAGAACCCCCCCACCCCCACCCCTGCACTGCTGCCTTCACCACCTCTGACCTCGGGGACAGCAGATGCCCCTTTCCCACAGATGGGGTTGGGGGCAGCCTTGTCCGTTGTGGGAAACAGAGCACCCCTCCAGAGAGAGGAGAAGCCCCCAGCCATGTCTCAGCCCACTTCTCCGAAACAACCACTCGGCATGTTGGTTGTCATCGCTTTTTCCAGGTGAGGACAGGTGTGGTTTATTATGATTCCAGAGAAGAAAGTCCGGAGAGTCTGACACTGGACCATTTCTCAGAGTCCAGATTACATGGCCACATTCACAAGTACCTCTTTACCTGTAGGGAAAATCAAATGCCTTTAGCTTGTTTTGCAGGACAGTAGCCGGTTACATAGGCGATTGGGGTTTTGTTGCATATTTCCTGACATCAAAGGGCTGGGCTGTGCTGAAGCAGGTGGAGTTGAGAGGGCAGTGCCATGTTGCAGAAATTGAAGTTTGTGAATTAATAACCTTATAAAATCTCACCATAGAAACTCAGTATTTAAAGGGCTCCCACAATGGGTAATTTTATAAAATGATTAGCTATCCCTGAATTTATTTGCTAGGTAAATCTGTTCTTTTCATAGTTTAGCTTACAATAAATCACATCTTCATGTATATTTATACACACATGAGCACTCATGCAGGTTCATTTGACAAAGTTCAGTGGGAAACTTGCTCAAGGAATAAATTGCTGTTACTACAAATAGTATGAAACTGGGAAATGAGTTGAAAAAAAATTTTTTTTATCTCAAGAGGAAAAAAAATAGGGGCCTGCTCTCTTTCTGGAAGATAAAAAATTTGAACAGTGTTATGTGTCTGAGAGGTTAAAATATTTCAAAACTATTCTAAGTACCCTAAATTTTATATCTAAGCTAATTTTTTTTTTCTTTTTGCGGCCTCACCTGCAGCACGTAGAAGTTCCCAGGCTAGGGTTCAATCCGAGCTATAGCTGCCAGCCTATGCCACAGCTTGCAGGAATTCCGGATCCTTAACCCACTGAGCAAGGCCAGGGATGGAACCTGCATCCTCACAGACTATGTTGAGTTCTGAACCTGCTGAGGCACAATGGGAACTCCTTTTTTTTTTTTTTTTTTTTTTCCTTAATGGCTGCACCTACGGCATATGGAAGACCCCAGGCCAGGGACTGAGTCCCAGCTGCAGCTTTGGCGGTGCCAGATCCTTTTATCCCAGTGTGCAGGGCCAGGGATGGAACCCATGCCACTGCAGTCAGATTCTTAAGCCACTGCACCACAGCGGGAACTCCTAAGTTGACATTTTTATAAATGGCTAGGAGGTTAGACTAGCATCATTTAGTGACCGAAATCTAAAATGTGCAGACTTACACAAGTCTCCTCACAGAGAGGTAGCTGGAGAAATGGGTCCTGGGGACACTCTATGATGTGTGCCTGTGGCAGTGACAGTCTTCTCCCATTAAGGGTATTGATGTTTCTGTGCTGGGTCTCTGTTCTCAGGGCCCTTGGCGTTCAGCTGCACAAGAACTAGAATCTTTTCATATCCCTTCTGTTGAGCTAGTGACCATACTAATCTCTCCCTCCTCTTGTGACTGACTTCTCTCAGGATGGAGGACACAGAGCCCAAGAAGCCCTTTCTCTTCGTCCCCCGCCTTCCACAGACATTTCTGAGGCTCACACAATTCCATGCAGTTTGCCACCTCACAGGTGTCCTCAGTAATTCTCTCCTCCTGACTTCAGCAGTCCCATTTCCACTTTTCATCTGACTTGGTAGCTGATAAATCAAGAAGAGAGAGAAAGACAACCTCCTTTACTACAGCTTCTTTTATTTTTGTTTTTCAGGGGTTATGTACTGAAGTATGGTCTTCAACATATTCTTACTTTTATGTTTCTGCCTTTCTTTACAATTGGAAATTTGTGAATTTCCTCCACTTATATCTCTTTTGAAAACTGTTCTACAGTTTCATAGAAAACATGATTAAAAAGGGCTTGAATGACAGGTATCTTCTGTCTAGTCACCTTGATTTATAAAATGTTGAGAGAATTTATGTGTCTCTCAAATTAGGTATGTGCAGTATTAAAATAGGATGGTAGAACCCTGGAGAAGGTTTGTTTATTCATGGACTTGAGTATGGTACAATGATTTGGTCCTTTCCCCATCATGGGCTTTATGCATTTTAGCAAGGATGCAAGGATGCTCTTATTGTCAGCAAGAGAAAACCCTCACTAAACTGGCTTAACAGTGAGGATGGTTATTATCTGCTGGGGTAGGAAGGGCAGGGTGCAGAGAAGTGGGAGGGGCTTCTGCTCCACGTGTGCACGTTCTGTGGGCTCTGCCTTCCTCTGTGCGTTGGCTTTGTTCTTAGCCATTTGTACAAGGTCGCTGCAGTTCCCGATGTGGCCACGTCCAGGGGGCCAAGAAAGGATTGTCTTTCCTCGTACTTTCTTCTTAGTACCAAGAAACATTTCCCCTAGAGCCCCCAGTTTTTCTTTCCCTGGGATTGACTAGGATTGGGTCACATGCCCATCCCTGAACCAGTAGTTGGCACGAGGGATTTGCACTGTGACTGAGTGAGTAATCATTTGGTGGGGGTGGGGGTGGGGGTGGGGGATTGACCTTGTCTCTGGGCTCCTCATCTCCCTGACCTTTGGTCAGGCCAATCATGTGGTGTGGCCACGTTGACTTTGGAGTACACTGACGCTTCAGCTCCTAAGGTCTTCAAGGATGCTTGTCCATTTCATGCTCTTACCCCAGACTCAGGAAGGACTCAGCGGCGTTGGTGGACAGCCGACACTGTCCAGGTGAAATTCAGGCTGGGAGGAGGGGAGGTGAAGCTGTTTCAGGCTGCTGTCAGCCCTAAGGTTGCTCTCCCAGACGTGTTTGATAATGGATGCCAATTGTCCAGAGAAGAAAGTGGTCCAGGCGTGGTGCATCAACACTCTCTTGCTTTAAATTCCATATGAGCCATAGTATCTCATCAGGCAGCCATTCAGATTGCTGGTAGGAAACTCCACTAGGATATAGCCACTGTGAGGTCATTGTTTGTAAGAGGGACTCTCTGTATAAGACCAAAACATTTGATCAGTTTTTTTTTTTTTTTTTTTTTTTTTTTTTTGTGAAACCAATTCCTCCTTTATCTTTCTCATCAGGCTCACTTACTTGCCTGACCCAGGCATGGGTGTTATCCTGGAGTCTTCCGTGTTCCTCCTCCTGGCCGTTTTAATTCATCGGTGAGATCATGGTTCTCCTTCCACAGGAATCAGAATTCCTCCGCCTGCATCACCCTCCCCAGCGTCCGCTCTAGAGTGGGCTGTCAGGTGGGCTGCCTAGGGACCTCGCCTCTTTCCCTGGTTCCATCTATGTCGCTGCTCAACTCTCCCACCTGAAGCAGTGTTCAGCAGAACCTTACAAAATGTAAATGGCACGTCACCCCTCTGATCTTTGAAGGACTTCCCATTGCATTAGGGAGAACACACACTCTTGGCCATGCCTTGCAGTGTCCTGCCTGCCATTTCCCTGCTTGTCTCTGCAGTCTCACCTGGTGTCATCCTGCCATCTCTCCAGCCACATGGAGCTACTGCTGCTTGCACATAGGTAAACTGTTGCCTCTGCTTTGACCATCTTCTCTTCCCCCTGTTGTATGGCAGCCTCCTGGTCTGGTTTCTTGCCTTTCTCCCTATTTATTATCTGTATCCCTCCCTAGACCTGATGCCCATGAGGGCAGGGTCTGGGTTGTCTCCTTCACCACCAGACACTGTTCCCAAGAGCAGAGTCTGACTCCTATAAGTACTCTATGGATAGGAGGAAACTCAACAGATGTAAAAGGGGATGAGGTGACAGGCAACGTCTCGGTTTTTTTGGCACCCAACTTAGGAACCACGACACAGTGTGTTCCCAGTATATGTTTGTTATTGGATGAATGGGTATCTCTTATTAAAACAATAAAAATTAACATTAGGATCAGAAAATGCTAGGATGGATTTCTCATTATTTGGAGACATGCAGTAGCATCATTAGAAAACATTCAGCAGGGTTTATGATATTTTCAGGTCAGTGTGGTATCATTCTTGCAAAAGAGTACCTCAGTATTTCCTTAATGAGAAAACATGACACATGAAGAGTCAGAAAGTCAGAAGAAAACAATTACAAACCAGGAGAGTGGGGGAATCACCTCCTTCAAATTTGTCTTGATCTTATGGGACATCCTGATAGATTCATGGAAGATTGAAAACATCTATAAGGAGTTCCCATTATGGCGCAGCGGAAGCAAATCTGACTAGCATCCAAGAGGACGCAGGTTCGATCCCTGGCCTCGCCCAGTGGGTTAAGAATCCGGCGTTGCCATGAGCTGTGGTGTAGGTCACAGATATGGCTTGGATCCTGCGTTGCTGTGGCTATGGTGTAGGCCAGAAGCTATAGCTCTGATTCGACCCCTAACCTGGGGACCTCCATATGGCACAGGTGTGGCCCTAAAGGAAAAGAAAAGAAACGAAAACATCAATAGATAAGCCTGTTTGGCGATATATAATCAAAGACAGGCCTTGTTTTTGTTACGGTCCTATGGCTAATTGACCTTTGTGTCCTTACTGATAAATGTGGGCACTTGTGTAGTATTTACTATAAGCCATGCACTATTCTAATGCATGAACTCATTTAAAATTTCCACAATCATATCAGAGAGGTTCTATCATGATGCCTATTTTACTGAATCCCAGAGAGGTTAGGTGACTTTTCAAAGATCACACAGCTAGCAAGTGGCAGAGCTAGATTTCAAACACAGGCCTATAATTTTCATCATGCCACGTCTGTGACCTACACCACAACTCACGACAACACCGGATCCTTCACCCACTGAGCGAGGCCAAGGATTAAACCTGCGTCCTCATGGATGCTAGTCAGTTTCGTTAACCACTGAGCCATGATGGGAACTCCCAATGCATCCTTTAATAACATTTTTTAATTGAGGTGCAGTTAGTTCACAGTGTTTGAGGTGCACAGTAAATTGATTCAATTATATGTCTATCTACCTATATATGTATTCTTTTTCAGATTCTTCTACATTATAGGTTGTTACAAGATATTGAAAATAATTTCTGTGCTATATAGTAGGACCTATTTTATGTATAGTATAGTATTTATCTGTTAAATCCAAATTCCTAATTTGTCCCCCCATAATCCATTCTTTACACATGACTTTGTTAATAAAATGCTTGGCTTTACCATTGTCCTGCATAAGCATCCTCAGTAGCTGCCCTCTCATCAATACTCAGTGTCCGCAACCAGACTTGCTTCTGTGCTCTACCTTGAGTGCCATGCTCTTCTGCACCAAACTGTATGCAGTCCCTTGAGTAGTGCAAGAAGCTCTTTCACTCCTCTGGGCATTGGCTCTGGTGGTTCTGTCTGGAATGCCCCCATCTCTGTCCCTTGTTGGAGGTGGACCTTTCAAGACTTAGGAAAATGTCAGCTCCTCTGTGAGCCTTTCCTCTCTGGACCTCCATGTCTCAGCCCCCCACTCCCCCTAGCTCTCATCCCAGATAGATCTGACTGTTCCTCCTCTGATGTCTCCACCACCCCCAGCCCCACTCCCTACCTGAGACACTTTAACACTATTGTCCACCTCTGCCTTCTCACATTCTTGGCCATGAAGAAGATGTTACATCCATCTTTGCATCTCCTCTGTATGGCTTGGTGCCTGATGTGCAGTATAACTCAGTACATATGAACAGATGAGGAAAACAGGGATAGAAAGCATGAGAAAGCATCGACTGTCCGCAAAGTATAAGTTGTTTCTAAACTTCTCAAGCATTTGGCTGAATGCGTTTAGAGATGGGGGTGGATGAGGGAAAAAATATGCCTAAAGAGTGGAGCAATTTCGTAGGAAGTCTTCCATTCCATCCCCTATGTTGTTTTCAGCTGTTTCTGATACTGTTCTCTCTTCTGACTCTTGTAACTAAAGATTTTGGAATTTTTCTGGTGTCTGATGTGGTATCAGTGCTCCAATATGTCTTTTGAAATACTCTTATTTGGACAGAAAACCAGAAAAGCTGGTTGAGGGGGCGTATGCTGCACTGGGAATTAATTTGAGAGAACAGTGGCTCAGACTTCAAGAATTATTTTAGGCTGCCTTTTCAAATTCAAGAAGCCCAGACATGTATGTGATTTTGCAGTATTGCAGCAAATGTACCAAAGTGTAGATTTCAACATGTGCAAGAGATTTTATACACATGCCTACATTTTTGATTAATTTATTCATTATCCCACTGACATTCACTGGATACCTTCTGCAGAGCGCTGCACTGGAGTTTTAGATTTAAAAAAGGTGGCTTGAAGGACAGCACTTTGCTTGTGCTGGACGAAGGCCTTGATGTTTGGAGAACATTTTACAATCAGTTGTGGACCCATCGTTGCCTTGTATGAACTGTCCAGGAGCTCTGTCTCCTGCTGGGGTCCTGTCTTCTTTATCACATTTGCACAAGCCCTTTGCTGGTTCCTCAAATACACCATCTATGCTCCCACCTTTGCTCCTTCAAAGAGCTCTTTCCCCTACTTGAAACCTTCTCAGCAGAGAACTCCATTCATCCTTCAGGACTTAAGTGTCAGTTCCTCAAGGAAGCATTTGCTGAGCATGGGACCACATCACGGCTGTAGCTGTGCTTCACAGCCTTCAGTGGAAGCACAGTTACAGTGCGTGCCATTGTTTAATACCTCATCTTCCTGCTGGAAGTGTATGAAAGGACCATCTGTGTGTCCCTTTTCCAGGGACACTGTTTTCTGTGATTCTAAACAAAGTCAGAATTGTACACATTTTGGTAAGCCATTCTCTCGTAGTTCCTGAAGAGTTCGGTGGTCTATATGCTTTAGGTAGAGTTTTCTACAACTTTGCACACTAAATCTGTTTGGTTTATTTATACCAATAGCATCCAAGCAACCTGGGGAAACTGAAAGCTCGTGGGCATCAACGCAGACCTACTGAATTATGATCTCTGGGAGAAGACCGTGTGTTCGGTGTTTTAACAGAATACATGGTTAAGCTTATCTGATGTGTACCTCTGTGTTGACTGAAAATAAAAAATGGGCTTCCCAATCAAATTAAGGGTTCAAAAAAGATTATGAGGTAGTGATTTAACTTCCCAGAACAAAACTGAATAACAGTTTAAAGCAGTATGATTTACCTATTAATAATAAATGGCTGACCGCAGTGATTTTGTTAAATGGGTTAATATACGTCAGACACTTAGAATATTGCCTGACATATAAGTAATGTTTTATAAATGTTTGCTAGTATTAAAATTATTTGGTCCCACAGGATATTATTAAATATTATTATTTTAATATTAATTTATTAATTGTTAGTTATAGTCCTCTCCTTCTAGAGAGTATTTAAAGGGTCTTAACACAGATACAAACTAAGCAATAGTTAATGCAATTGAGATACAGTAAAAAATACTCACATTAAAAAAGGAAGTTTCAGTGCATGCCATAGAATACCCATATCTGACTCTTCTAATTACAGTTTTTCATCTGACTTGTGTTATTGTTTAGCTGTTGGCCCTATGCTTCTTCTTCTCTTTGGGTACTTCTCTGCCTGGCTCAGAAAACCCTTCTCTGCCAGTCTCTGTTTTTCTTTGTAAGACTCCAGGCTGGAGGTTGGCATCTAAAGTGACTTTGCAAGACGTCAGAACCCCTAATTAATTTGTTCCCCAAAAGCATGAAAATGACTTTCTCTCCTATCCCTTATTCACAGCCAATGGGATTTGGCCAGAAGAAGACACAGACTTCTATTCTAGTAAGCCAAAGAGAAGTGGAGTTCTCCTAAGTAAGAAACGATGTCATTGAATTCTGCCCATATTTGATTCTGTAGCATGAGTTTTAGTATGAGATTTAGCATACCAGCAGTCTGCTCCATTGCATGCGTGCGCGCGCGCGCGCGCACACACACACACACACACACACACACACACACATTCATTTCTACAAAGACGACTGCATAAGGATACAAGTATGTGAAACATATCACTCTTTCTCCAAGGCATCATAAATATCCAAAAATGCATCTTTACGTAGGGAGGGAAAATAGCTACCTCCTTTCTGTCGAAATAAAGGAATGTTTTACAACTGGTGTGATGATTACCTGAGCAGATTCTGTACATACAAATAGAGATTCACCCAAATTACGTCCTTCACTAGCCTGGAGGAACCATGTAACCTCGAGCTTCAGGTAACCTCAGGGAAGCCACAGAACGTTCTGGAGGCTCAGTTACCTCACTAGAAAAGAGGGATTATAGGGTTGTGCAGATGAATGAGATAAATGTGCCAGGAAGTGCTTGTCCCTGTGCCTGCCCTCTAGTCAAGCCTGACTATTGTTATTTTATGTGGATTAGGAAGGAAGAGGAGAAAAGTGAATCAATACTTTGTCGATACTTTGTTTCAGAGGCCCTCCCTGAGCTGGAAGCACCTCATGCCAGAATCTTATTGCAGGAGTTCCCATTGAGGCGCAGTGGAAACGAATCTGACTAGTATCCATGAGGATGCGGGTTCGATCCGTGGCCTCGCTAAGTGAGTTAAGGATCCCATGTTGCTGTGGCTGTGGCGCAGCTGCAGCTCCAGTTTGACCCGCAGCTTGGAACTTTCCACATGCCACAAGTTCAGTCCTAAAAAGCAAAAAGCAAAAAGCAAAAAAAAAAAAAAAAAAAAAAAGCATATTGCAAGATAGAGGTTCTGTGCCTGGCTGGCAGGGGACTGCTTCTGTAGGAGAAATAGGAAGATGAGGAAGGGAAACTTTGTTTCTCCATAGGCAGATCTTGCATAACATTTCCTTCCTGAGTTCTTGAATCCCAATGAGAGAAGTGAGCGTATGTTTGGAAAGAAGAACTCATGAATTAATATTTTTTCCCCATAGAGAAGCTCACAGAAACTTTGAAGTGTTTATTAAAGAGTTGATAATGAGGACAAAACTTTTTGAAAATCATATTAAAAAGTACCTCCTAAACTGCTTCAATAATTTAACCTTGGACTCACAAGATTGTCCTGGAATAGAAAGAACACACTTTCCTCTCCCCCCGCCGTCCCTGGTGTATCACCGGCATGTTGATAGCCATGATGTTCTCTCTCTAGGAGCTGGTGGTGGAATTAGACTCTTTTGTGACCAATCGAATCATTACTGAAGTTGAAATTTATAATCCCGATATCGAATATTTCGTAATGACATCAATTTAAAGTTAATCCTGCTCTTATCTTTTGACAAAAATAAGGTTTAATATGTCTTTTCTGCTAGAGGGGGTGAAATAAGGAGAGACTTTATTATACAAGATAATTAAAATTCTTCCTGAGGTTAAAAGTGATTTAAAAAGAATCACAACATGAGATAATTAGGCCTTATTAGACACTTTATCTGCTTCACCGAAGTCACTTTTTCCAGGATGATAAAATGTGCCTTTGTCTTTTTTTAGAAAGCTAGATACCAAATTTGGGGAAAAAAATGATCTTTCCTCCTCCTCTTAGACTCAGCACATGACTGTGTGAATGGATTTGGGGAAATAATTTAATGACAGGGTTACAGTTTCCAAAAGCTAGACCTTTATAGAATGTGATGGTTTTCAAGTACTTATTCATTTTTTTCTAGTGGAATTACATTTTACCCTCTATTTTTAGTTGGTTAATAGAAAATGATATGAATTTGTGTTTTCTGATTTTTTTTCCCCCTGACAGGCAGAATAATAACAGATTAGTTTGGGGATGTTTAACAAAATCCTTTTGTTACTTGACAGACTCGTTTATGCTTTCTTGTGCCATAACAGGTAAGGCAAAGAATGTCAGTGTTTGTATTTTTAATGTCTAATGAACATATAATATAGGTTATTACAATACCCATGCAGTAGTGGATGGTATTTTTTTTTTTTTTTTTAGATGAAAAGTGGTTCAAGCATTTAAAGTGCATGGTGTTTTTGTGAGAGGAAGCAGGTACCCTAGGAGCATGGGAGTTTTGCCAGAGTTCTAAACCATATCCCTACATGAGGCCTGATATTGCTTTTCTATTCTGCTTTTAGGCTGGTTGATGGAGATGCTGTGCCTGCCGCCCTTTGCTAATGGCTCTTTGGGCTTCCAATGGATTTTAACAGTGTTCAGTGCAGCTAACAATAAGTGAATCAAATAGTGCTTGTTTGTGCCCATAAATTTATATCCAACTTATTTTTATCTATTGATCAGTAGTTGAAAAGAAATTGTTCTACTTTGTCTTTAAGAAAACATTTCAGTTCCATTTACAGTGCCTTGCTATATAGGCTTTATCAAATTGCTCCTTCCTTCTGAATGACCTTTTCCTTTGGGGAAATGCTGATGTTAGATCAGTGCATCAAGAGCCGTGTATAATATACAGATCCCTTTGACTGAAAGCTGGGTACATAGAATTGTCAAGTACATGTCTATTTTAAGGTAAAATATCTGGAAGGGAAATAGTATGCTTTGATGGATAACTAGCTTCTGTCATAGTTTTGCAGGTTCTATTGTAAATGATATAAAGGAAATGGTCGTTTTAAAATGAAACTTAAACAGTAAAGTAGGAATGGAATTAAGCCAAATCATGAGCATCAAAAGTATCCATTAAGTAAGGTTTTACATGTTTCACTATAAGTATACTCTTGCTTCTCAGGCTGAGTGCTATGTACCTTTTTCCTCTCTATAGAGCTTGTAGAACCTCTTAGGAAGAGTATGACACCTTTAGGGTACTCGCACTGGTTAAGGGTTAATAAAAAAAGGTGCATGAGACAGGCATGGATACCTTAACCGATTATTAAAGGCAAATGCACAGACAGCAACTTTCCAGGTTAAGGAGCAGAATACTGCCAGCATAGCTGACTTCTGTATGTTGATTTTAAATCAGGTTAACTTGCTACATCTTCGTGAATCCTAATAGTCAGTAGAGTCTTTTGGATTTTGCTGTACAGATATATCATCTGTGAATAGTGAAAGTTTGGTTTCTTTCTGATCCTTTTACCTTTCATTCTGCTTTTGTCTTACTGCACTGGCTAAGACCTCCAGCATAATGTTGCATAGAAATAATAATAACATTCTAGTCCTTCCCCAATCTCAGAGATAAATTTTTAACGTTTCGCCATTAAATAGAATGCTTGATTTTTTTGGTCGTTTGCTTCCATTTATCTTGACGAGATGTTGAATTTTATCAGATGCCTTTTCTGCCTCTGTGCAAATCATCGTAACATTTAGTAAATACACTACATTACATTGATTTTCTAATGTTAAAACAACTTTGAATTCCTGGGGCAAATCATAGTGTTATTTTTATCTATAGCTGGATTCAATTTGTTAATATTTTATTTAGAATATTTGAAACTGTTCATAGTGAGATTGGCCTGTGGTTTTTCTTCCTTGTTGAGTTTTGTGACCAAGGTTATCTTGACCTTGTAAAATTATTTGAAAAGTATCTCCTCTTTTCCTGATGTCTGGAAGATTTCTTGTGAGATTGGAGTCATTTCTTTCTTTAATATTTGGAACAACAATATCTGGTAAAGCCATTAGGCCTGGAGTTTTCTTGTGGGAATGTTTTATATTCCATTTATTTTTATGTCAGCTTTTAAGTTGTGTTTTTCTAATAATTTGTCAGCTGCAACTAAATTTCCAAAAAATTTAGTGCAAGGTTATTGCCATTTTTAGTGAAATTTTCTTCTAAATTCTGTGTTTTTCTGAGTTCTGCAAGTCTCTATGTATACTAATTTTGTTATCCATCAGTTCAAAGATTTTCTAATTATCTTCATGATTTCTTCTTTGACACATTTGTTAATTAAAAGTATATTTATTATATTAAACCCTATGGGAGGATTTTTAGTGTATCTTTATCAATTTCTAGCATAATTACATTGTCATCAGAGAATATACTCTGAGACTGTAATTCTTTATGGTCGAGTATATTATTGTCTTTAAAGCTGTTCCATGTATTTTTGAAAAGAAAGTATATCTGTTGTTATTGAGTTTGAATGTTCTATACACCCATTAATTTGGGTTTACTAATTGTGTTCTTCAAATCTGCTGTATCCTTACTAATTTTTGTCTGCTTCTTCTTTCAAAAACTGAGAGAGATATATTAATATCTCTCAATTTTAATGGTGAATTAAACTTTAATTATGATTTAACTTATCTGTGCACTTATGCTGCTTTTTGTTTTGTTTTGGGGTTATGCTCTTAGATGAGTATGATTTAGAATTGTTATATATTCTTGGCAAATCGAACATTTTATCATTATGAGGGAGCTTCTTCATCTTTGCTATGCCTTTTTCTTTAATTTTTATTTTGTGTAGTATTATGCCACCCCAGTTTTCTTTTGGTTAATTTTTGCATGGTCGAGCACGTTTTATTCTTTTACTTTAAGCCTTTCTGTATCCTTATGCTTTAGATGTCACTTTTAAACAGCAAACATTTTATTTCTAGGCTAACAGCTTTGTCTTTTAATTGAAACTTTTTAATCCAGTTACATTTAATGCACTTTGTTTTTTTTTGGCTGCCTATGTGGCATGTGGAACTTTTTGGGTCAGGGATTGAACCCGTGCCACAGTAGCAGCCTAGGCCATAGCAGTGGCAATGCTGGATCCTTAATCCACTGAGCCGTCGTGGAACTCCTAATGTTCTTCCTAATATATTAGAGTTTAAACATGCCATCTACTTGCCTTTTATTTGTTCTGCCTTTTCTTTGATTCTATTCTCTTTCATTCGACCTGAGTATTTTTTCAAATCATTTGATTTATTAGCCACTATCTTATTAATTTGGAAATTTATACTCATTTGATGTTCTTTTAGTGATTACTCCTAGAAATTAGTGAGGTTTCTTGACGTCACATTTTTTAAAATTTAATTTTATTGGAGTATAGTTGATTTATAATACTGTATTAGTTTTAGGTGTCTAGCAGAGTAAGTCAATCATGTATATAAATATATCCATTCTTTTTTCCCTTATAGATTATTACAAACTATTGAGTAGATTTTCCTGTGTTATACCATAGGTTCTCATTAATCATTTATTTAATACAGTAGTGTATGCATGTTATTCACATGTAATACAGTAGTGTATGCATGTTATTCACATCTTCCCAGTTCTTCACTCCCCACAAGTCTCACGTACTGTAACCATAAGATTGGTTTTGAAATCTGTTGTTTGTTTCTATTTTATAAATAAATTCTTTCGTATCATTTTTATTAGACTCCACATATAAGTGATATCACATGATATTTGTCTTTGTCTGACTTATGTTGATAATCTCTAGGTCCATCCATGTTGCTGCGAATGGCGTTATTTCTTCCTTTTTTTTTGGCTGAGTACCATTCTGTTGTATGTATGTACCACATCTTCTTTGTCCATTCCTCTGTTGATGGACATTTAGGTTGCCTCCATGTCTTGGCTTTTGTAAAGAGTGCTGAAGTAAACATTGGGGTTCATGCATCTTTTCCAATTATGGTTTTCTCCAGATAGGTGCTTAGGAATGGGATGGCTAGATCATATGTTAGCTCTATATTTAGTTTTTTAGGGAACCTCCATACTGTCCCTCCATAGTGGTTTTACCAATTTACATTTATACCAGCAGTGTCGGAGGGTTCCCTTTCTCCACATCCTCTTCGGTATTTGCTTTTAGACTTTTTGGTGATGGCCATTCTGTCTGGTGTGAGATGATACCTTATTGTATTTTTGACTTGCATTTCTCTAATGATTATTGATGTTGAGCATCCTTTCATGTGTTTTTTTGCCATCTGTCTGTCTCCTTTGGAGAAATGTCTGTTTAGATCTTATGCTCATTTTTTGATTGGGTTTTTTGTTTTTTTGATATAAAGCTCCATGAGATGTTTGTATATTTTGGAGATTAATCCCTTGTCAGTCACTTCATTTGCAAAGATTTTCTTTCATTCTGTGGGTTGTCTTTTTGGTTTTTTTAATGGTTTCCTTTGCTGTGCAAAAGCTTTTAAGTTTAATTAGGTCCCGTTGGTGACATCAAATTTTAATGTTAATAAAAACTTTTACTTTTCTCCCAAATAATAAAAGAATCTTAGATCACTTTCACTCCATTTATCATTTGTTTAACTTTTGTCATGTTTTTGTGTATTTCATTCTCCCTCACAATATACTTTGTTTATTTTTATTGAAGTATAGTTGATTTACAATGTTGTGTTAGTTTCTGATGTATGGCAAAGTTATTGTTTTATATATATATGAATATACATATTATATATACTTCTTCATATTCCTTTCCATTAGTTTATTATAAGATATCGAATATAGTTCCTTGTGCTATATAGTTTATTGTTGTTAATTTTATATATAGTAGTTTATATCTGCTAATCTCAAGCTACTAATTTATCCCTACCCCATCCCCTTTCCCCTTTAGTGACCATAAATCTGTTTTCTGTGTCTCTGAGTCTGTTTCTCTTTTGTAAATAAGTTCATTTTTATCACATTTTATATCCCACATATAAGTGATATCATATGACATTTGTCTTTCTCTCTCTGACTCCACTTAGTATGATAATCTCTAGGGCCATTCATGTTGCTGCAGATAGCATTATTGCATTCTTTTTTACGGCCAAGTAATATTCCATTGTATATTATACTACATATTCTTTATCCATTCCTCTGTTGATGGACATTTAGGTTGCTTCCATGTCACAATATACTTTAAATTTCATTAACCTTATACATTATTATTGTTTTATACAGTCAAAAATGAATTTTTTTTTTTGTCTTTTGTTGTTGTTGTTATTGTTGTTGTTGTTGTTGTTGCTATTTCTTGGGCCGCTCCCGTGGCATATGGAGGTTCCCAGGCTAGGGGTCGAATTGGAGCTGTAGCCACCGGCCTACGCCAGAGCAACGTGGGATCCGAGCCGCGTCTGCAACCTACACCACAGCTCACGGCAAGGCCGGATCGTTAACCCACTGAGCAAGGGCAGGGACCGAACCTGCAACCTCATGGTTCCTAGTCGGATTCGTTAACCACTGCGCCACGACGGGAACTCCCTCAAAAATGAATTTTAATTAATACTGAAAATGTTGTATTCTCAATCTTAGGTTATTATGGCTTTGTTGCCTCTCCCTGGTGTTTTTGAACTCTTATATTTCCTTTTTCTTCCTTTGGAATTCTTCTGTCTCTGGTGGCTGTACTTTTTACTTACATAGCACTCTTGATTTTGATGCTTTCCTTGGCATTCATTAATTGCCATTTAGATCATGTTTGCATTATTTCTGATATTTACATTTTTCTTTTGTTGTTGTTGTTGTTTATTTCTCTGCTTGTGTTTTGGCCACATGCAAAAATGGGTGACATGGACTGCCAGGGTGTCATAGACTAGCTACCTGATTACTAGAGCTCCTGAGTTCCCTGCCATCTAGTTGTCACTGTGGCTTTCTTGAGAAGAGAGTGGCCACTGGGGGAAACTCCCTCTTTGGAAGAAAACACTTGGATATCACCAATGCTCTCATTTTAGAACTTCTACCTCTAAGGAAACACTTGTTATGGGATTGTGAGTATTAACAGAAAAGTTTTTTTTTTTAAGTTTTTCTTTTAAATCATTTAAAACAAGTATATGAGTAATCCAAGAAAACCTCTACAAAGCACTTTGTGTTATGTAAATGATCATTGAACTAGAATATTTGGGGATATCTTTTGGAATGATATGAAGACTATGAGTGGAGTTTATGAAAAATGCTTAACATTCTGGATCATAACATCTTTAAGGAGCTTGTACAATGATATTGGTACTTACAAAGCATGCTTTAAAATGGTAAAAAAAAAAGGGGGGGGGGACCTAAAAACAATGAAAACATTTTTATTTAAAAATTCCTGCCTTGCGCATATGATCTAGTTTTTCCTCTTAGAATTCATTACGTAGAGCCACAAGGAGAGTTGGCATTTTTTTCTTTCTCTCATTTAAATTCGTATGCTCATCGTCAAACAATTGAACAATGATTCAGATGAGAATCATTTTTCTTACCATTTTATGAAACTCAGGCCATTGTGACTCATTGGGCAATTGCCTGAAAAGAACATATTTAAGAGGAGCCTCACCAACCTGTTTGAAAAGCCCTCTAAAAAGTGAAAATTGAGGGGAAAGAAGAATATGTCCCCAAAGAACTCCATAGCATTTTTATGTCATCAGTAATTCAACTGTGACACAGGTTTCTCCTTCAGAGGGGAGACTTATAGACTCTCAGGGAGGAATGTAAATAAGAAGGCCATGATTGACAGTCATGACTACAGGCACCTATGCACTACTGCATAGAATAATACAATAATGAAAGACTTTTACCACAAATTGATATACATGGGCTCATAAGAATCACCAATACCGTAAATGGCAATGAAAGTGACAAACATTAACAAGAGAAATACATGCAATAGAAATGGCTGGAGAGTATCAGAGTTTCCTACAGAAGAAAGTTAATAAACCTGACTTTGGAAATACAGTTGAGAACATCTGGTTAAGGGAATATTGAGAAGGAAACAGATGTGATACCACTATTGTGGGCGGCCGGGCAGTTAGAGGAAGGGAATGAATGATGCATTTCTCACATGGATTATAAAGCAGGTGCAGGAGTATGTCTGGTTGTGATAGGAAGCTTGAACTATCCAGACATCTGCTGAAAGCCTTACTCTGCACGGCTTTGATAAACTCTTCAGTTGCCTTGATGAGACTTTGTTTTCTAAGAAGATAGAAGTTGTAACATGTGGAACTTTGAGCCAGTTCTTGTCAGGAAGGAAGAACTTCTGCTGGTGATGCAGCAGTAAGAGAAGACATGTCAGATTTCATTACAGGGGGAATATGAGGGCGTTCCAAGAATAATTGGACAGATAGATGAGTGTTGAGGAAATGAAATTTTTAAAAAATCAGAGGAAAGTATGGTTCATTGGTGGGCGATTCTAGAGAAGAACATGGCTTAAGGCAGGGAGAAGGGGAGTTCCCTTGTTGCATAGCAGGTTGAGGCTGTGGCCATGTCCCTGCAGTGGCTTGGGTTGCTGCTGTGGTGCAGGTTTAGTCCCTGGCCTGGGGGCTTCCACATGCCATGAGTGAGGCCAAAGAAAAAGATTGGTAGAAGGTCCCCAAAATATATCAAGAAACAAAATACTCAAGGTCTTCATGCACTGTGAGAGTTAGAGGTGTATAAAGCAACCAGTGTGGCTGCAGAGAGGTCTCTTTGCTGAGCTCCAGTTTTATAAGGAATCCACTCATGTTGAAAGGAGGTTTACAAAACACAAAGCATACAGGATGATAGAAAAATGAAAATGTAGACTTTCTATAAGCTTAAGATGAATGCTGAAGAAACAGAAAGGACTGGAACTGGGCTGAGTCCAGTCAGGGGTAGGTCTCGAATGGCCCTATTTAATAGCATCATTCTCTAAATATAGGTGGCAGAGCACCTTCCTCAGATAACACCTCGCTAGATGTCCACCATCTCCCTTAGTTTGGATTTATAAAAATGCTGGAACTGTGTGTGGGTAATTTGGACAGGGTCAAAGGATATCCGGTCATGGATAAACATTACTTTGTAGAGCCGTTGGTTAAGATTCTGGCTGCTGACTGAGGAAAACTTGCACTGGCCGCTGGTGGTTAAGGCAGCCAGCAGAGGGTAGAGGTAGGTTGTGCTCACCTTAGAGAAGGTTGGGTGGTCTGTGGACTGTGGCTTAATTGTCCTGTAATTTTTGATTCTTCAAACCACGTTGCTTATACTAACAAGGATCTGTGTTGAAACATCCCTTATTCTTGTCTCATTTGTCCAGTGTTGTCTAAGAACTCTTTAATCTCTTTTTCTCTTTACTTCTTTTTCTTTTTTCTTTTTTTTCAAATTCCCTCACCCCACTCTATCCCAACGAGGGCAATTTATTCTTAGACTTGGAGGCTTTTTTTTTTCCTCCTTAAATCCTATTGTCTCCACCAGATTGCCACAAATGTTTCCTAAATTAAGGGGGAAAGATAAGGAGAAAACACGTTAAAAAAATTTTTTTTTTATTCCTCAGAATTATCTTGCCTCACTGTTTCTTAAAATTGTGCCTTTTATTTGGAGGTAAGAAAAATGATACAGAGATCCCATTTACTCTTAATGCAGTTTCCTCCAGTGGGAACATCTTGAGAAGGAGCAGTACGGTAACTAGAATATCAGTATTTTTCAATCCATCAATCTTCATTTCTGTTTGCCCAATTTTGCTTGTACTTAATGTTTGCGTGTGTTTGTATGTTTTGTTGTATGTAATTTTATCCCATGTGTATGTTGATGGCACCCACAACCACTGTCAAGATACAGAACAGTTGTATCACCACAACTGTTGCCCTTTTAATAATCATAACTATTCCCCTCGCAGTACCCCTGACTAACTTCTGGAAAGCATTAGTCTGGTCTCCATTTATTAAATTTTTACATGGGCTTGTTTTTTCAAAAACATTATACAAACGAAATCATTTAGTATGTGATCTTTGGGGATTTTTTGTTCTAAGCAATTCAGTACATGGCAAAGAATAAGAAAAAAGAGATAACCTCTATTTTGGGGATCACAGAAAGAAATAAATGCACATTCTACTTGGCATGTTTTCTTTATTGAAAGTAATATTCAAAGTGGAAAGGCTAGAATGGACCATATGCTGCCAAATGTATATGACCATTTCCAATCTCTATTCTAAGCTCCAAACCCAGATTTACACTTCCTTCTGGAAAGTTCCACATGGACCACTTGAAGAAAATTAAAATGCAGCATGTTCAAAATCAAATGTGTCATATTCCATCCTTTCCCCACAAAAAAATTCTCTGCTCCACCTGTACTTCTTGCCTTAATTGCAGGCACCGTTGTCCCTAAAAGCACCAATTTTATCTTCCTGTTGGAGTATCTCTCAATTCCTGCCTTTGATTCCCCTCCTTAGCTCATTGTCATTATTAGCACCTTGATTTTTACCTGCCATAAATGCCTCCGGCTTATGCTTCTCTCCACTCCCATCACCTCTTTCTTGGTAAGAGCCGTGACATCTATCATCTGAACTATGGCAAAGCATCTTAACTGCTTTCTTTCAGTCCCTCTTCCTTCAATATCTCATTAACCCCATTGTCAAAATTAACTTTCTGAAACAATGATCTGATCATATTACTGCTCTGATATTGATTGTATTTAGTTCAATCAGTAAATAAAATAGACTGTTTCATCGTGCCATATTTCCCACAGAGGAAAATTCCGGAGTAGATGTCTTTAAGGGGTCATGTTCCATAAGCCCATACAAGGAACATGTTTGCAGTCCTGGCCTATCTCACACTTTGAAGCAGCAAATAGTAAGGGTTACAAAAGAGAGAAATAGGTCATTTTTCTAATAGGTGGGGAAAAGCCTTACTCTAATGGTAAAGTATTAAATGCGGGTTCTAATATCCCTGATAAATCTTCTACAACCTACTGGGTGGGTCAGACCTTAAAAGGCCTGCCTTAACAACCTCCTTCAAAGGAACTTTCCATTGCTGGCTGAAGGTACCTTCACAGAATGTCATTAGGCACAGGTGGCCATTTGCTCTATCTATAATGTCCAGTCTTCTCTACTCTGGGGCATTTTATTGGACTGAAACTTTCCAAGGGCAGATAATCACATATCAACAGCATTTGATAAGTATTGACTTGAAAGCTTTACTCAAATGTGATTTTTCTTCTTTAGGAATTTGACCTAGAGATATGGGGAGCAAAGAGGAGTTAGTACAAGAAGTGTAAAAGGAGAGGGACACCTAGAAAGAAGAAAAATCAGAAAAAGAGCTGAGCCATGTCAACTGAGAAGTGCTAGAGGGAACATCCACATGCTGTAGCTGAAAAGCATCAGGATAAACTGACTTGCGGAGTTTCTTGGATTCTCAATATCCATTTTGTTCCTAATTTCTTTCTTCTCTTCAGAAAGCTTGGGGTGTATGTCTGCTTCTAGAATCTAAGGGATCCTGATATTAGACAGCATGTATATCATATTAACTAGGCAGAAGTAACTTGAATGAACTTCTGTTTCTTGAGGCAAGCAGGAAAATTTTCTTTGAAATTGCCTCTGGATAATTAATATTCCTTTCCAAAAGTGACTAGGTGAGGCTGCATAGTTAAAAATAGGAACGTGTTGGCTTTTCTGATGCAAAAGCATATACCTGTTTGGCTCAGGATGTGGGTTCTAGACTAGACAGAAGTCAGTCTCAATATATTTTCCCTACTGACTTGCTGTATGACCTTGGAAATTTACTTCATATTTCTAAAGTGGGTTTTTCTTATCTGTAAGTGGAGATAAGAGCAGTCATTGTGTCAGAGGGTGGTGGTGATGTTTTTAAAGGAGGCAACGCAGGGAAGACACTTGGTATGGGGTTTGGTAGATAGGAAGCACTCATTGCATGTTGGGAGTTAGGGTCAGGAAAACCTAAGAGATGACTGTCAGTTTTATGTCTTCTTGGTATCAGTCACCAAAAGGTATGACACAAAAGAAGGATCTGGGATGATCCTTCCAATTGTTTCAAGTTGAAGAAAGGTGGCTGGATCTTTACACCAGTCATATAAATGAGTTACTGAACACAAGCTACTGTGGGAAACACTAAGGCAGGTGTTCCCAGGGAACTGAAGCAGTTTCCTGAGAGGGCTGACATCTGGCAGCAAGAGTCTTTCCTGAGGCGAGGGGAATAAATCCTTTCGTCGGTAATGGGGGATTAGGGTGGCTTGCAACATGGTACCCTGGGCACAGGACTCAAGACCAAGAAGAGAGACCTACCAAACTCCTAGAGGAGTGGCTTCAAGAACTACGTGAAGACACTGTGTGTATCTACCAGTTTCATTGATGTTATGGAAGCAGCTCTACCAGGAGTTTGGTAGGTTTCCTTTCTTGGGGGAACCCCTCAAAACTTACAAGAAGAAGGTCGTGAACCTGATGATACATCTGGTCTTTAATCCATCTGGTCTTTAATAAACTGATGTTTATTTCTTTCCTCTATTATTTGTTCTAGATTATCCTTGCCTCTGCATTGGTATCTGTTACTAAGAGATTAGACATATGGTAGCTAGAAAGGCTGCATTAGCCTTGATAAGTGGGAACCTGCATTCCTGGGCTTGTGGATCATATCAGCTATTCATTCATATACTGTTATGTCAGAGGCTGAATGATGTCAGTTTGCTTGGAGCATGTAGTCTGTTCCTGTGGTGACTATAAGACTCCAGGCCCTAGGATTCTAGAAGATGTCCTGAAGAGAAGAACATTTCCAACATGGTGCATGGCCATGGCAAATAGCAGCATTGAAAGAGGCAGGGCTCTGGTTTTCCTTCTCTGAGTCGAAATCCTTGAGAGAGGTGTGTGCTGAAAGTGAAGTGGGAAATACACAGAACAGAGTGGGTGTCCTCAGCGGATTCTGTGTGATAATACATCATGATTGTGTAGCAGAGGTTTCTGGGATTAGCTCTCGGCTAATTCAGTTCTGTGTCTTAAATGGGACCTGCCTTCTCCACAAGGGAGTTAGCTGACATTCTGGTTAGAAAACTTTCTGGAAAGTGTAACCCTGGAGTCAAGCATTGCAGAGTAGACTGCCTGGGTCACGATCAATTAAGAGACTCTGCCAGTGATCAAGGAGCATGCAGAAATACAGAGAGTTAAGGTGCACCAAATGAGTGAAGACCACTGGTGCCTGAAGAATTGGGAGGGGGTGGGGAAAGGGAGGGAGAGAGAGAGAGAGAAAGAGAAAGTGAGGGAGAGAGAGAGAGAGGGAGGGAGAGAGAGAGGGAGAGAGAATCACAGCACATGTTGAACCCAAAGGCGACAGAGCAGAAATTGGCAGTGTGGACCCACATAGAGCAGGAACACACCAAACATAAATTCAGATAAATTCAGCATCCCCATTTCCGTCCTGACCAAGCCATTTAAGCCATATGCCTCCCATACACTCAGCCACCATCTTGTAGAGGAGTGGGGGAAGGAAACGAAGCTGAACTTTACGTAAGAAGAGTGATTATTTTCCTAAAGGAACTGTTGGGATTATTGACTGTCCCCTCACTCCAACACACACATTACTGTTCCATTATAAAGTGGCCGTTCAGTGTTCACTAACACTCCTGTTTAATGAGAAAGTCCTTGCTTTGCACAGTAGTGCAGAATCCATGCAAAGAAATGCCAGTAATCCATGAGTTATCTGTTGATTATTTGTATATCTTCTTTGGAGAAATGTCTATTCAAGTTCTTAGCCCATTAAAAAAAAATTTATTTATTTATTTATTTTCCTTTTTGGTCACCCCATAGCATATGGAGTTTCCAGGCCAGGGATCAAATCTTAGCTGCAATTGCAACCTATGCCATGCTGCTGGCCAGGGATTGAACCCCTGTCCGGGTACTGCAGAAATGCTGCAGATGCCATTGTGCCGCAGTGTGAGCTCCTTTAGCCCATTTTAATATCAGGTTATTAGTTTTGGGATTGTGTGTGTGTGTGTGTGTGTGTGTGTGTGTGTGTGTGTGTCTGTCGATTGTTTCCTTTGCTTTGCAGCTTTTTAGTTTCATGTAGTCTCTTTAGTTTAGTTTTATTGCTTATGCTTTTGGTATCATGTCTGTGGAATCATTGCCAAGACCAGTGTCACAAAGCTTTTGTCTTATGTGTTCTTTTAGGAGTTTTATAGTTTCATATCTTATGTTCAACTCAATCCATTACTGTAAGATAATCATGCAGTTTCATTCTTTTGCCTATGGCTATCTGGTTTTCCCAATACCATTTGTTGAAGAGACTATCCTTTTCCCCTTTTTTATTGGCATCATCCTTGAAGATCAGCTGACCATTAATGCATGGATTTATTTCTGAATTCTGTATTCCCTTTCATATATGGCTGACTTTATGCTCATGCCATACCATTTTTTGTTTGTTTTGTTTTGTTTTTCCTTTTTAGGGCCGCACCCACGGCATATGGAGGTTCCCAGAATTGGAGCTGTAGCTGCCAGTCCAAGCCACAGCAACACCAGATCTGAGCCGTGTCTGCAAACTACACCATGGCTCATGGCAACGCTGGATCCTTAAGCCACTGAGCGAGGCCAGGGATCAAACCTACAACCTCATGGTTCCTAGTGAGATTTGTTTCCACTGTGCCATGATGGGAACTCTGTGCCATATTGTTTTGATTACTATAATTTTGAAATATATTTTGAAGCCAGGAAATGTGATACCTATAGCTATGTTTTTCTTTCTCAAGATCATTTTGCCTAATTATGGTCTTTTGTTGTTCCATTTGAATTTGTGAAATTTTTTTTTATTTCTGTAAAAAATGCCATTGGGATTTTGATAAGGATTCCATTGAATCTGTAGATCACTTTGGGCAGTATGGACATTTTGATGATATTAAATCTTCCAATCCATGAACAGGCATAGTCTTTGGTTTGTGTCTTCTTTAATATCTTTCATCAGTGTTGTGTACTTCTCAGTATATGTCTTTCACCTCCAAATAGCCAACAAGTATATGAAAACAAAACAAAACAAAAATGCTCAGTATCACTAATCTTCAGGGAAATGCAAATCAAAGCCACAATAAGATATCACATCGCTGGTGTCAGGATGGCCATTATTAAAATGAAAGAAAGGTGTTGGCTAGAATGAAGAGAAACTGCAATCCTTGCACACTGTTTGTGGGAATGTAAAATGGTGCTGATTCTGTGGAAAACACAATGGACGTTTCTCAAAAAGTAAAATAGAACTATCCATGTGATCCAGAAGTCTCACTTATGTGTAGTTATCCAAAAGAATTGAAATCAAAATTTCTCAAAGACATATTAGCACTCCCACATTAATTTCAGTACTATCCACAGTAGCCAACATGTGGAAACCTAAATGTTCATTGATGGACGTGTGAATAAAGAAAATGTGGTATGGAAGATCCCTAGTGGCAGAGTGGGTTAAGAATCTGGTGTTGTCACTGCTGTGGCTTGGATCACTGCTGTGGCACAGGTTCAGTCCCTGGCCTGGGAACTTCCATATGACATGAGTGTGGCCAAAAATGTATATACATGCAATGGAATATAATTTGTCCTTAAAGATGAAGTAAACTCTACAATATGTGATGACATAGATGAAGCTTGAGGACATTATGCTAATAAGTTCAGTAGGTATCAGAGGAAAACATATGCATGATTCTATTTGTATGAGATACCTAAAATAGTCAAAATCGTAGAATCATTTAGTGGGATGATGGTTGCCAGGGACTAGGTGGAGGGATAAATGAGGAGTTATTAACCAGTGACCAGAAAGTTTCAGTTAAGCAAGATAAGTAAATATAACTAGGCTACTGTGAAACAATCATATTGATTAATGTAGGCTGTCATAAAGCAGTAATACTACTGCTATAAATACTGTTATCAGTGCATAAATTGTTATACCTATAAGTAAATATGAATTTCTTTTTCACATTATTTTTCATTTTTGGTGAACATGTAGTGTTAGTAACACATATAGCATCCAGTATTTTGTATTTCATAAGGCAATATTAATGTAGGTACTGACAGATGATACATCTTAAAACAGACAATGTAAATTTATAGTATCAATAAGTACAGTACAGTCCTGTAAATATACTTTCTCTTCCTTATGATTTTCTTAATAGCATTTTCTTTTCTCTAAATTACTTTATTACTTATATGTAAAAATTATTATTTGTAAGAATACACAAAGTAAGAGGTGTAACATAAAATGTGTACTAACTGACCATTTTATATTATTGGTAAAGCTTCTAGTCAAAAGTAGACTATGAGTGGCTAAATTTTGGGAGAGCGAAAAGTTATATGTGGATTTTCTTTTTGTCTTTTGTCTTTTTAAGGCTGCAAACTCTACATATGGAGTTTCCCAGGCCAGGGGTTGAATTGGAGCCGTAGTTGCCGGCCTACACCACAGCCACAGCAACGTGGGATCCGAGCTGCGTCTGCCACCTATACCACAGCTCAGGGCAATGCTGGATCCTTAACCCATTGAGTGAGGCCAGGGATTGAACCCACATCCTCATGGATACTAGTTGGGTTTGTTAACCATCAAACCACGACGGCAACTCCTATATGTGGATTTTCCACTCCAGTGGGTGGTCCCCTAACCCCTGCATTATTCAAGGGTCAACTGTAATGTAAACTTGATAATTTGTTAAGGGGGTAGATCTTAAGTGTTCTTACCACAATAAAATAAAAAAAATTAAAAGTCAATGAAAAAAAATCACAATTGTTCTTCCACCCCTCAAAATGTCAAATATTTAAAAGCTCGGAGTTCCCATCATGGCGCAGCAGAAACGAATCCGACTAGGAACCATGAGGTTGTGGGTTCCATCCCTGGCCTTGCCCAGGGGTTAAGGATCCAGCGTTGCCCTGAGCTGTGGTGTAGGTCGCAGATGTGGCTCGGATCAGGTGATGCTGTGGCTCTGGTGTAGGCCGGCAGATGTAGTTCTGATTAGACCCCTAGCCTGGGAACCTCCATATGCCCCAAGTGCGGCCCTAAAAGGAATTAAAATTAAAAAAAAATATGTATATATTTAAAATCTCTCTTACTTTTGATTGAAAATGTATAACAAAATAAAAATTAGTAAAATCAATGTTTATTTATGATACTGACTTAAAACATTAGAAAGTGAGATTTAAGTTTTATTATTTTTTTGTAAAAAACAAAATAGTTTGAACAATGCTTGCCTTCTTGTCATATAACTTAGGATATGGAGCGAGCATCTTTTTTATGCTTTGGGAATTGTCACACTCCTTTCTGAGTTTGGACCAGCCTCTAGCATTTTATCTGTTATGCTTTCAGTGTCATGAAAGTTCCTTTAATGTGAACTTTTTTCCTGGTGTCACCACTTCTGGGACACCTTTATCTCTTTTTCATCACAAGTGCTTTTATCCTTCTTGTGGATAAGTTGTTGGCCTTCACTAAGTTCTTCCAGCTGCTCACCTAGAGTCTCTTGAAGGGCAACAGTGTCAATATTCCCAGTCAGTTCCTTTTTTTTTTTTTTTTACAGACCTTTGATTTGAATTTCACTTCCAAGCGTTATCACTTTTTGTTTCTTTGCTGCACTTTCATCTTTGTTGGCCAGTTCTCTCTTTTAAGTATCCATTTTCATAAAATGTCTTAAGGGTTTACCAGTAAAGATAAAGGAGGCAACACAACTACAAGCTTGTGTGAACTGAATAACAGATGCTCAGTGACCAATCACCAGCAGACTTTGAAAGAAGTGACATGAGTGGTCATTATCCTGAGTGCGTCTGGTTTTTACCCAGTAACGTGTGGATTGAAGGGCTAGCAGTGAAGTTTGTACTTTATGCAGTTACTCAGGTAATCTGTTGTGGCACCTGAAATTTGAACTATGTATCAGGGAACTGATGTTATTTAACCAAATTTTGGTAACTGAAATTCATGCATATTGGAACTGCAAAAAGAGGGCTGCTCAAAGATAAAACAATGCCTTTCTAAGCCCTCACCTTCCTGAGGTCTTAAAACATCAGAGTGACTCAATGTCTTTCTTCTTAAGTTGAGGTAAATTTGATATCCTGTAAATGCATGGCTCTTAAAAGTACATTTGGATGAGTTTTGAGACGTATATACACTAGTGTAAGTACTAGTTCTGTTCATTTCTTGACCTTCCCCGAGTGAAGTCTTTCTGTGTAAATCACCATGAGACACACTCTGGTCTGAGCATTATGATGTTAAAAAAAAAATGTAGATGACCCCAAATGGCTAAATGTAATGTATCTTGTTCTGATGGGCTTGCCCCTTTTTTATTTGGGCCAAGTCACCTACAACAGCTATAGTGTTTGAGCTACCCTGTCCTAAGAAGAAAGGCTGTATTCTTTTGATTAGATTTCCTGAAAGTTGCTAGTCATTAAGATTTCTTCCCTGAAAAGTGGTTGGTTGGGATTCCAAATGTAAGAGCCTGGAGGAGTTAGCTTTCCTGATAGGTTTCCTGATTGTTTTGAGGACAAAATGTCAGAGGGAAACCTAGAGGCCAGCAAATGACTGTTTATTCTCAGAACTCCTTCATGTTGCGTCTCATGGGAAAAATCTGATGCATTTTCTGAAATGGTATGTGGTTCACACAGGCTCAGTAATCTTTCAACTGTTCTTTATTTCAGGCATCTCTGTGATAGAAATAACTGTCTCTGGACATCTGAATGACTAGCCAGGAGCAGGCTTGGTAGAGCTCTACATGCAGCCAGTGTAGAAGGAGAGGGTTGCATTTTTGGGACTCTGCTCCTCTGGTGAGTTGAATATATATGAGTGAATAATTCTTTACTCAGAGAAACTGGTCTTGCTGAATGGACTGTGTAGCCAAGCCCTGGGGAGAATCTGGGAAACAGAACGATAATTCTGTTATCTCTTCCTTCTCTCTGCTTATTGCTGTGCTTAGGAAGGATTCTTTGAACCTGTCAGAAAATGATCAGTTTCCTCTCACATTAACTTCAACCCAGGTCCTGTTTATAACTCAAGATTGGATTACTAGGATTAAAGGGCTAAGAAGAGTGAAATGGTTGGGACCTTTGAATTTTATTGGTGATTATTTGGTGTCCCAGGACCTACTGAATGCTGTCTTGGTTGCCTTCATAGAGGAACGGGTGCTCCCATTTCACAGGGTTTTCATTCTTGGCTTGACAAAAATTGGTGGGAAGTTAAGAAACGACATTGTTAAAGTTACTTGTCCAGCAAACAAGATGGAACTCATGAGGTCCCATCTGAATTCTTCTTATATTTAAATTATACTATAAAAACATTATTTCTTCTAGAAATCTCAAAACTTTGTATGACAGGTTTGGAGCTCATATCTGGGAATAAATATAGATTCTGGGGTTTTATTTTCTATAGTTGAATATGGTGAGTGAGGTGCTAGATATCCATATCATGGTTAGTGTTGGGATATTATTTTTTACTGTTACCAATAGTATTATAGTAATATATGCCACTTTTCAGATATTACCACTTTTCATATTTCTTATTATTGTTCTATTTAAATCTTGTATTTCTTTTTGTATTCGGCAATAAAGCAACTGATTATAGCCCAGTATGAAAACGAGCAATTAGCATAATTTAATTACTCTCACACCTTTCTCCTTACTCATAATTTTAATTTATTTTATGCAATTATATATTTCAATATTATTGTTATTTATATACATTTATAACTTTAATGTTACACTTAAACCATTATTTCTTAACTTAGTATCTTTTGATTCATGTCTATGTAAAATGAGAAAATATTTCAATATTTTTATTTGTAAATTTTCAAGTGTTTTATAGTTTCTATTCAATTTTATAACTATAGTTAAGAATTCTGGACTTTGTCTTTAGGTTATTTTTACTTTTTTTTTTTTTTTTTTTTGTCTTTTGTCTTTTGTTGTTGTTGTTGTTGTTGTTGCTATTTCTTGGGCCGCTCCTGCGGCATATGGAGGTTCCCAGGCTAGGGGTCTAGTCGGAGCTGTAGCCACTGGCCTACGCCAGAGCCACAGCAACTTGGGATCCGAGCCGCGTCTGCAACCTACACCACAGCTCAAGGCAATGCCGGATCGTTAACCCACTGAGCAAGGGCAGGGACCGAACCCGCAACCTCATGGTTCCTAGTCGGATTCGTTAACCACTGCGCCCCCTATTTTTACTTTTATTTTTTGTCTTTTAGGGCCACACCCATGGCACATGGAGATTCCCAGGCTAGGGGGCGAATCAGAGCTGTAGCCGCTGGCCTACACCACAGCTCACAGCAACGCCAGATCCTTAACCCACTGAGCGAGGCCAGGGATTGAACCTGCGTCCTCATGGCCACCAGTCAGATTTATTTTTGCTGAGCCAGGACGGGAACTCCTTTAGGTTAGTTTTTTTTTTCCCCTTGAGGATTTAATTAATTTATTATTATTTTTTATTATTATTTTTTAATAGTTATTTCCCCAATACAATTTTTTTTCTGCTGTACAGCATGGTGACCCAGTTACGCATACATGTACACATTCTATTTTCGCATATTATCATGCTCCATCATAAGTGACTAGACATAGTTCCAAGTGCTACACAGCAGGATCTCATTGCTAATTAAATACTGTTTATCTAACTATTATTTAGTGAACAGCCAAGCAAAAGGTATCAACCACAGTAAAGGAAATCTTCGAAATTTTTCATTTTCTTTCCCAATTCTTTCTGGGTTTTTTGTGGTGTCTTTAGCTGTTGGTGTTTTTTGAATAATTGAATTGAATATTGTTCAATTACCTCCTGAGGTAATTTTTTTCACATAAGGTGTATCTGTGAAAAGCTTTGCTGGGTTTTTGTATGTTTGAAAATGCACTTACTTTGTCATCACATGCTGTTAATAGTTTGTGTAAAACTCTCAGGTTGGTATTTAATCCCTTTCTCAGAACCTTGAAGGTATTGTTCCTTTTCTTTCAGCATCCAGTATTTTGAACGAGGCATTTGATAGCAATATGAGTTTTCCTTGGTTTTGGTTTCTCTTTTTAGGAGCTTCTAGGGTTATCTCTTTATCCTGGGAGTACTTAAATTTTATTAGAATGTGGCTATATTTAAGATTTTTTCAGTAATCTTTGTGGTACCATTCAATCTAGTAATTTTCTTTAGCTCTGGAATATTTTTCTTTTACTATGTCTTTGATTGTTACTTCTCTTCTGTTTTCTTTCTGAAGTTTTTTCATTTCATCTTATCTTCTATGACAGTCAAATTTTCCATATTTTTACCTTTTTGTTCAATGCTTAGAGGTTACCTTTTCTATTTATTCCAACTTCTATTGATTTTTTTTTAACCAATAATATTTTTACTTTCTAAGAACTCTTTTTTTTGGTTCTTTGATTTTTGAGGGGGAGTGGATAAAGGAGAAAAGAATAATTTTATTGCTTTGCCAAGCAAAGGGGGACATCTATTTTTTAAAAAGATGGAAGCCTGTCTTGTTTTTTGAGTATCATACGTTTTCATTAGTCAATTAATCAAATATTAAAAATTTTTAAAAATTTTCTTCCATTCTTCCACATTATCTTTTTTTCATTCAGAATTATTTATTTTCTTGACTTACTCATTTTTATTTCACATTGTTGATTTCCCTTAAATGTTGGGCAGCATTTTATTAATTCATATTTAAAATCACCTAGGAGTGATAGTTGACTAATATAGATGGTTGGCATGGGTTTCTTCTGTCATTGTAGGTCTTTTTCCTTGGCAGGTCCCTGCTGTGAGTAGAAAGTTGATTTTGGGCTCTGTGAACTGAGTCCCTATGTGTTAATTTGCCAGCTTCATCTTCTGCTTAGTGGGCAGAGAGATGGTAGGTGGGGTACATTCCTTCTTTTCAAACATAAATGAAGTTGAAATGAGATGAGTTTTATCCTGCAACATTCATGCTAAGAGATGTTGATTTTTATCCCATTTATTTGGAGCACATTTGCCTTTTCTTTTATTCTTTCTTTCTTACTTTACCCTATAGATACTTATCCTTTTATTTCTTTCATTTTCTTTTCCTTTTTTTCTGTTTAGGTCTTTTTGTCTTTTTAGGGCCGCAAACGTGGCATATGGAGGTTCCCAGGCTAGGGGTCTAATCAGAGCTGTAGCTGTCAGCCTAAGCCAGAGCCACAGCAATGCCAGATCCAAGCCGTGTCTGTGACCTACACCACAGCTCACAGCAACGCCAGATCCTTAACCCACTGAGCAAGGCCAGGGATCAAACCCACAACCCCAAGATTCCTAGTTGGATTCATTAACCACTGAGCCACCACGGGAACTCCTATTCTTTTATTTCTACCAAATCTTGAGTTTTCCTAGGAAAGATGGGACCCACATCTCTGAGGTAAATGCAAGTGTCAAGTCAACCCTCATAAAGTACAACAAAGGGAGTTAATTTAATTCAAGAACTGCTTGAACTTTGTAGTCTCCAAAATTTTTTTCAGGTTTTATTACTGTACATAGTTGTTGTTCATTTGGAACACTTGATTAGAGTTTACGTAGACTATCTCCAGAAGACTTTCTGCTCTCGGCAGTTTTTATGGTTTATTTGCAAACTATGGGGTCTGATTTTTATCCCATCTGAATGTGCTCATTGAGTAATCTATTCATTTTTTAAAAAGTAATCTACTTCACCCTGTGTTATAGTTCCTTATTCATTCTTCAGCAGTAATCTTTTATTTCATCCTTAAAGTCCATTAATTAATCCATGCAGTTTTTAAAAGGTAATATTTTATTTACCCTGTGTTATAGGTCTGTTGGTTAAATAGGCTCATCTTCTGAAATCTGGGCTACTTTCCTTCCTAACTAATTTCTGTGTTCCTTGGGCTAGGATTTCTACATGATGAACTACTAGGCTTTGGGTTTGCTCATTCAATTTTAACACCTTTTATCCATAATTTTACACTGTAATTTTGTAAATAAAAGTATCTAAGATTTAAAAATAGTAGTTTTTGACTCAGAAGCAGTTCTCAGTTATCAATGAAGTCCCAAATAGGCAAAGTTTTTCTTAAAGGGACACATAATAAATGTTTTAGTCTTACTGCCATGTGGTCTCTGACACTGCCACTCAGATCAGCCATTGGAGCAAAAAAGGAGTATAAATAAAACATAAAAAAATGGATGTGGCCATGTTCCTATAAAAAAAATGTTATTTAGGTCTCTGTCCTGTGGACTGTAATTTTTTTTCTTTCTTTTTATAGTTGCACCTGTGGCATATGGAAGTTTCTGGGCCAGGGGTTGAATTAGAGCTGCAGCTGCAGGCTCAGTGCCGCAGACACAGCAGTGCAGGATCCAAGCCGCATCTGTGATCTACACCGCAGCTTGCAGCAATTCCAGATCCTTAACCCACTGAGTGAGGCTGGGGATCGAACCTGCATCCTCATGGACACTATGTCAGGTACTTAACCTGCTGACCCACAACAGGAACTCCCTGGACTGTAGCTTTTAACTAGAATGAGTTGTATAAGGTCTATATAAACTTGTCATACTGAGGCTTGCAAAGAAACTATAGTCACAAGTGTGTCAGTTGGTGCCAAGCCTGAAATTGATAACATCCTCATTGAAAATATACTAGTGTATATATAATGGGCATGTGTTATCCTCTTTGTTCTTCTGACATTGTGATGAATTGAAACTGCTTCTAGATGAAGTAGATGCATTCTTGTTAGAATAAACAGATAAGTATTCTTTTTTGCATCACTGGTATGGGTTTTCTTTCATAGGTTATAGACAGTTGATTTTACTATCAAATTGTCTTAAAGGACGAATATGCATCATTCAGCTATTTCATATCACAAGTGATCATTTTTAACAGATGTCCTCCAACATTTAATTGGCTTATATCCAATGATCTTTTATCAAATTACTCATTTTTTCAGAGGTGTCTTTTCAACCAGTTGATTTTTTTAGAGTTCTCTAAGGAATTGTATTGTTAAAAATTAGACATTGTGAATGCTGTATATTATAAGAGTTCCTATATTGTTTGAAAACTTTCAAAAATACTGTGGTTAAGTACATACTCTATAATATAAAATTCTTGGATCTTTATTACTAAGTATGTACCTATCACTATTTTATTAATTATTTCTGATTGTTTTTGTAATTCTTTTTTGTTCCTTTCTTCTTTTGCTCTCTTCCTTTGTGATTTGATGACTATCTTAATAATATTATGTTTGGTTTCCTTTTTCATTTTTTTGTGTGTTTCTACTATAAATTTTTGGTTTGTAGCTACTGTGAGGTTTTATATATAGCTATCTATCTGTTTATCTATCTACTTATCTATCTGTGATTATTTTAAAGCAAACTTAAAATGGATTAAAAACTCAAATGTGGAGTTCCCATTGTGACTTGGGGGAAATGAATCTGACTAGTATCCATGAGGACACAGGTTTGATCCCTAGGCTTGCTTAGTGAGTTAAGGATCCAGCATTGCTGTGAGCTGTGGTATAGGTTGTAGATGTGACTTAGATCTTGCATTGCTGTGGCCATGACATAGGCTGGCAGCTATAGCTCTGATTCAATCCCTAGCCTGAGAACTTACATATGCCACAGGTGCAGCCCTAAAAAGACAAACAAACAAACAAGCAAAACCCAGAACAACTCAAATGTAAGACCTAAAACCATAAAAAGAAAATATAGGCCGTACACGCTTTGACTTTGGTCTTGGCAATTATTTTGGATATATTTCCTCAGGTAAGGGACACAAAAGCAAAAATAAACAAATGGGATTAATATTAAACTAAAGGGCTTTTTGCACAGTGAAGGAAACTAACCATGAAATGAAAAGGCAGCCTACTGAATGGGAGAAGATATTTGCAAATGATATATCTGATAAGACCTCAATATTCAAAATATACAAAGAACTCATACAACTTAACATTAAAAAAAAAAAACCTGACAAAAAACAAATAACACAATTTAAAAAATGGCGGAGGACCTGAATAGACATTTTTCCAAAGAAGACATAAAGATGGCCCACAGACACTATAAAAAGATGCTCAACATCACTAATCATCAGTGAAAAATACATCAAAAGTGCAATTGGATACCACTTCCCACCCTGTCAGAATGGCTGTCATTAAAAAGACAATAAATAACAACTCTTGGTGAAGATGGTGAGAAGAGAGAACCCTTGTGCACTGTTGTTGGAATTGTGCCACTGTGGAAAACAGTATGGAAGTTCCTTAAAAGATTTAAAATAGAACTATCATATAATCCGGCAATTTCACTCTTGGGTATTTACCAGTAGAGAACAAAAGCATTAATTTGAAAATATATATGAACCCCAGCAGTCATTGTAGCATTATTTACAATAGCCAAGATGTGGAAGTGACTTAAGTGTCCATCAGTAAATGAATGGATAAAAAAGATGTTTTATACACACACACTCATAATACGTATAAACATACATATGCATACACACGAAAGAATATTAGTCAGCCATACAAAAGAAACCTTGCCATTTTGATAACATGGAAGGGTTTAGAGGGTATTATGCTAGGTGAAATAAGTCAGAGAAAGACAAATATTGTATGATCTCACTTACATGTGAAATCTTCAAAACAGAATAAAAATAGACTCATAAATACAGAGAACAAATGGGTACCTGCAAGAGGGGAGGGGAGTGAGAGAGGACATGAAATACATGAAGGAGATTAAGGGGTAAAAACCTCCAGCTATAAAATAAATGAGCCAAAGGGATGTAATATACAACATAAGGAATAAGTCAATAATATGCTAATAGCATTGTATGGGGACAGATTACTAGATTTACAGGATTTACCACAGTGATCATTTCCCAAGGTATGTAAATGTCAAGTCACTCTGTCATATACCTGAAACTAACATAATATTGTACAATTATATTTCAATAAAAATATTTTTTCTTATTAATAAAAATAATTTTTCTTATGAATCAGGAAATTAGGGTCTTCCTATGCAATTGATCTTCTTTGAATAATTTTATGGAAATTATGAATTTTACAACTCATTAGCCATTAGGAAGGTCTTGAATTTGGACCTTTCCCCTGGAAACTAATTATATGTACTTTTGCATACTTGGTTTACATATGACTTTGTGTAAACTTTTCCATTTATTAACTGTGTGCATCTCTGTTTCTGTTTACTTTTATCTGGATGATTATATGTATTTCTTTGAATTTATTTATACCCTGTCTCCCAATAGAAGTGGTCAGTCAGTAGGAAAGAATTCTCTCTTACTAGAGGAAGGCCAACCTTTTTGTTCAAGTCAGCCTTGACCTGATTAGATAAGGCCCACTCACATTAGGGAGAGTAATCTGCTTTACTCAGTCTGCTGATTCGAATGTTAATCTCTCCCAGAAATAATCTCAAATAATGTTTGACCATATATCTGGTCACCTGTTACCCTAATCAATTTGATACATAAAATTAACCATTACCATTGGCCCTCCTAAAGGCATCTAGAATTGTCTTATTTGGTCTGATTCACTTGATTTTGGTAGCGTGTCCATCCTTGACCTATGTTTGAAGCCAGAGAGTGTAATGTACTGTTTTTCTAAGCCTGGAGCATGTCATACACCCTGGCTGTGGGGATGGTGTCTGCAATACAAGAGGAGGCACAAGGGCTGAAAGTAGAGAGGTGTGTTTCTGAAGACCAAAGTAGAATACATCTAACACAAAAAACTAAGTGATTACTAGAGCAAAACAAGGAAAAAAATGTCTATTTGTTGGGATATAATTTAAAATGTAATGATAGTTATTTTTCAGCACCCTGAAAACCAAAAGTATTGAATTACCCTCTGTGGCCTCTGGAATAGTAATTTGTAAGGGGTGACCATAAAATAATGGGACTGACTTTTTAAGAAATATAAAAGAATTTATATATTCAAATGAGAATAGCATTTCAGGGTCATTACCTTGAGGATTTATACACATAATTATAACAACTATCACTAATTGAAAGCTTGCTCTTCCAAGAACTTTAGGAATGTAGCTTAAGAGTAAACAACATTACTTTAAATGCTGCGCACCAAAGAAAGTCTTAAAATCAGCTGCTCTGGGCATAACAAGAATGTCCTTGGAAGTGAGAAGCAAAGGTAATCACACTGATTTTCAAAATAAATACACCAAATTTTGCTGGTTGGGAGTAGAGAAAGAGATATGAGGAAGATGTTGAGAGAGGGAGCAATTTTAATAGGAAAGTTCATCGAGAATAGGAAATATCTCACAACATTTCTAAACATTTATAAGTCTACTAGTTCTACCAATGTCTACTAGGCATAAGTACTTCGGACGACTTAGAGAAATTAGAGAAAAGGGATTGTGTTCTCAATGAGGTGCCACAATTAGAAAAAAGAGGAAGATACAGGATGCATAATGTGAAAGAGATCAAAGATTTAGGAGAACCAAGAATTTAGAAGGAGAGAGATCTGTATAATTTAAGCCCCAGTGTGACTCAAAGCATCTTGGGGATTGGAGTTCCTAGAGATCATAATCTGAAAAGGAAAGGGTGATCTCAGATGACATTTGGATTAGAAGTATTTCATTGAGGAGTTCTCGTGGTTCAGTGGGTTATGAAACAGAATAGTATCCGTGAGAATATGGGTTTGATCCCTGGCCTTGCTCAGTGGGTTAAGGATCTGCCATGAGCTGTGGTGTGGTCAGAGAAGAGCCTCAGATCCTGTGTTGCTGTGGGTGTGGTGTAGGCCTGCAGCTGCAGCTCTGATTTGACCCATAGCCTGGGAACTCTTGTATGCTGCAGGTGTGGCCCGAAAAAGAGAAAAAAAGTAAGAAATATGTCATTGATAATTTTGCCAACAATTCTGTATCGATATCCACATTTGCCAGTGAGAAAACTTGGATTCTGAGAGAACAAGTGACCTGCTGAAGGTCACATAGCCTCTAAACTGGCAGAGCTAGATTTAATTTCAGGTTTGATTCTAAAGCCCAAGGTCTTATTTTCATTTATGATGTACCACTTGCCCATATTTCGTCTTTGTTTACAACATTTTTGTGTGCTCACCATTTAAATATGACGAGTTGATATTTGTAACAAGATGTATAACTGGCACAGAACAAAAGCACATATTTGCATGGTCAGTACATTCTTTTCCTGAAGGAGGATAAACAAGGAAAATAAATTAAAATCTAATGGTTGAGAGTAACATCAGCATCATGGCAGCCTAAGAAGTGCCTTGTTTTTGTCTCCACTCCCTCAACAACAAGAATTAATCATTCATCCATGGACAAAAGTGCCTTTGAGGGTGCCGTGGGTCCAGCACCATGTGCCAAGGGATCTGGGGAAAGTCTTATCCACTAGTGTATCAGGTGATAGGCAGAGAGACCTTGGTCTCAGCTCTGGACACCTCAGTGGCCTATAGGCCATGGTCTGGTAGCCCCTGGAGAACACTGATAGATGAGAGGGTCCTTGTGGAAGTCCCGGTTTCCATTGAAAAAGTTCCAGTACTCCACTGGAGCCAAAAATACAAGTTAGGACACATTGGAGTGGGTAAAAGGAACAGTTTCACTTTGTCTGTGTCACCCCTCTCCCAAGGTGGCACAGCTTTGGGCCAAGAAAGACTGTCTTCAGCTCAGGATGTCTCTTGCAGCATGCTGCCAAAAGGCTCATTTCTCTTCCACCCCATCCAGAGTACTAAACTGTGAGCCACATGACTGAGGGGCAGATAGAGGTTGGGAAAGAAGCAGATAGAATTCCAGAGGATAGTAAAGGGACACAGATCCTAATTGTGTCATGGAGCCCATGAAGAATCCTACCTGTGAGCCACTGGAAAAGCCTTACCTGGGGATTTTCCCAACTGGCCCACGGGGACCCTTTGGTGCCCTGCATGCCTCACCCACACACCCCCTTCTCTACCCTGTGGTCAATAAGAGGAGTGCAAAGAAAAGAAGTAAAAAACAGTAAAGAAAGTTGTATAATTTAAGGACACCATCAAAAAGACCAATTCATATATTGTCAGATTTCCAAAGGAGGAGAGAGAGAAGGGAGGCAGAAAGTTAATTTAAAGAAGTAGTGGTTGAGAGCTTGCCACATCTAAGGAGAGATTTGGACATCCAAGCCAATGAAGCTCATAAGTCACCAAACAAAGTCAACTTAAAGAACTGCTCTTTAAGACAAATTGTAATAAAACTGATGAAAATCAGGCATAAAGAGAGAATCTTAAAAGCAGCTAGAGAAAAAATCTTATAACTTAGAACTTCTGTAAGGCTATCAGCGGATTTCTCAGCGGAAGATTTATGGGGCCGGAGTGAGTGGGATGATATATTCAAAGTGCTGAAAGAAAAAAAATGTCAACCAAAAATACTTTACCTGGCAAAGCTATCCTTCAGAAATAAATGACAGATAAAGACTTCCTCAGACTGAGTGAATTCATCAACCCTAGACCTGCCATAGAAGAAATGCTGAAAGGAGTCCTTCAGCTGAAATGATACACTGTATCACTGTATATTTTATAAATGCACACACATACAATGTATCATTGTGTGTATATATATATCAACATATATAATGTATCATTGTATATTATATATAATGTATCCATATATAATATATAATGAAGTATATAATGGATATACACTGTATAATATATATGGATTATAATATATAATCCATATAGCCATATATAATACATATGGATTATTTATACGATCAACATATATTTGACAGAGAAGCCAAGAATAATTAATGGGGAAAGAATAGTTTCTTCAATAAATGGTGTTGGAAAACTGGCAGCCACATGGAAGAGAAGCAGAGTGGACTACATCCTCATACCATATACAAGATGACTACACTGAAGTAACTAAAAATCATATGTATAGATTTGTAAAATTCAGTCTCATTACCTTAATACTTTATATCTTTTTTAGTTTTTTTAGTTTCTTTGTGCATAGTATACTGTGTTCTTTTTATGATGGTCTGCAGTGAAAGTTGGATTAATCTTTATTTTAAGATTTATTTGTCATAAAATCATCTTTTGTCCAAAGATAACTTTTAAGAAATAGCACCTGTCTTATTTTAATGCAGAATTAAAAGGTTTTGCAACTAAAAGGAAATTCTTTTCTCAAATCCCTCGTATCATTTTTAAAACAAAGCCTTAAACGTAAGCCATTGACCTGCTCTTGTAAAAATTGCCTTGGGGAATCAGGGTACCTGATTCATAGAACTGACTATAATAGCTTCTCCAAAGCCATTGTATCCTGTCAGGCTTATACTTCTTCAGGGACTTCTCAGATTGCACATGACAGATTCAATTGTTTAAATACATGCTGAGTGAATTTCTCAGATGCTTTTGTTGGATCAGAGCTTGTGTGTGCCCAGACATTACATCTTGGGGAATATGTTATCACTCTCCTAAAGAATTTGTCACGAAGGTACAGAGTATTGGAGTACCCATGGTCTTCTGTGCCTGTGGGTCCCCACATTGGGGCCTTGAAGAAGCAACACTTTATATTGTCTCTTTGCAGATTAGCCTTGTAGAGTAAAGCAATTTCTTTTGATCTTTTTTCAACTAAATTAAATACGTTAAATTTAAATTTTTTATTCTTTAACAAAAAGTCTGGAACAGTTGGTTCCCAGATCAGTGATGCTATCAAGGACCCAAGGTTTTCTGTTCTTTTTCTCTACCATGCTTACCTATTGGTATAGCTCCAGGAATCACAACCTTATATCCCAAGCAGTAAGGAAGAGACAGAGGTATAATATTTTGTCCTTATGAAGCTTTGTCATTTTATTTACGATTTTATTAGCTTTCCCAGCAACTTTCCTTTAAAGCTCATTGACCAGAACAGGATCAAGTGCCTTCCCAAGGACCATTGACTGGGTTAGACCAATCACAGAGCAGAGGAGGGGCCATTCTTTTGTAAGAGAATAGGCTCTCTCTTGCCATTAGAACACAAAATTCAGGGCTCTCCTAGGAGGGAAGGTGATGCTATTTGTTGAATAGACAATGGACAGTGTGTGCTTTATAGCTGATGTAGGTATGTGAGAAAGAGGTCTCAAGAGAAAACAAGGCTGAAGGAATGTATATCGTACAGGGAAAATTTAGAGGCGGTGAGTGGAATTAGAGGGCTGTTAGGGAAAGCTTAGTTTTCTAAGGGCAAAATAATAAGTGTCTATTATGCTGCGGTGGTTGGAATCAAGCAAAAGGAAGTAGTCCAGTCTTTTGAAGGAAGAAATGATAACACCTTCTGAGGAAATCAATAAAGGGATTAAGAAGAGATAGCAAAAGAGGGAAAGATATTAACGCAGTTCTAATTCAGGAGACCAAGGAACAAGTCTTGTCACTAAAAGCCTGTGGTCGTTGAAATGGGGAACTGACCGGGCGGGCGGGGGGGAAGCATGAACTCAGGCCTAAAACTCAGTTCAGCACAGCATCATTTATTGAGGGCTTCCCATCTGAAAGCACTGTGTTACATAGAGCCTCAGGATATGATAAACAAGTGTAAATGTGTGTACTTTCCCCATTGGAGAAGAGATTTAATCAATCAATGCATGATGTTTAAGAAAAATTTTAACACCCAATTAGTGTGCCAAAAAGGGCAGGCTTTAGGTGGGGCCAGTCTGACTACGTGGTCTCTTAATATATAGTGAGATTTTAGGGAATCTGTAAAGGACATAGATAAAAGATATACAAAAAAGTTCAAATATTAAGGACACAGTTCTTGGTGATTTATATCCTTTTTTACCTATTTTAACGTGAAAATACTCTGTAGAGAGAGACTACTGAAATTTGAAATAGCTAACAAGTTGATGTAACTTGAGAGTCAGGAAAGGAGAAAAAGAATTGGAAAAAGCTTGAACAGGAGGTAATAAGAAGTTTCCACCCTTGCTGAGGGCTGCCCTGTGCTCAGGCTCCATCATGCCCTCTTGTACCTCATTCATGTGCTTCAACCATATAAATTCAGCAAATTCACTAAATAATTTGCAGCTTTCCATCCTGTGATATGGATCCAGCTCAGGGTGATGGTGTTTGGATAATTTAATAGGAAAAACAGTCTTGATGAGAGCAAGTATTTTTAAAGAAAGAGGAAAAAAAAAAAAAAAGTAAAGCCCTGACATTGTAATCGGATTTAGCTAAGTGAGGCTGGAACCTCTGGAGAAAACTAGAGAAGCCTGGGATAAAAATCAGAAATAGCATTTTTTTAATGGATGTGATAAATTTGGTAAACAGCTTCTCTGCATCATTGTGGAGAAAATCTACACTAAAAGAAATCTGTTTTGATTTTAGACATTTTTTAGAAGGTTATTTTAATTTAATTAATGAGAAATCATAGGTTAATTGCCTCCAGCTTTAATGTGAGGGTATTATGCATGCAGGCATATTTTATTTATATCTCGACTGTTTGATGTACACAATCAATTCAAAAAGGGATAATGAAGAGGTGTTCTGTCCTGTGTGGAATAATAATTAGGGACTCTAGTACAGAATATTTTTTATTAATTGTGCTGCTCAGTAAACATGTTTGACATAATACTGAGAAATGTATTCGTCAAATTTTATGAATATTTTTCCCTGCTCTTTCCTTTTGCTTACTTTAGATTTCTTTCAGAATCTTTCCCACACTGACCCTGTTTTTCTAAGCTAGGACCCCTCCCTGCCCCCAAGAAACCCTAACAGTTTGATTTAAAGACTTAGGACCTCCTGCTAAGTTTGCTGCATTATGAAATTCAGAAAGTCATATTGGACATTTGGTTGCCAGTTCAACAAGGTTCACCTATGTTGTTAAGGATATGAGAATCTGATTTTTTTTTTCCCCAGCCAAGGGGAGGCCACATCAGTCCATAATGAAGTAACGTTAGTGGAATCACTGTGGTCTTTTGACAGTTGTATAATTTGCTAGACAATTTTATATGATTCCCAAGCTCCTTAGACAGCGTCGTTTTCTTTACTAAAGAAAGGTTTGAGCATGGTATCTTAAGGCTATTCTTCCCTGTGAAATACAAACCATGGATTTCTCTTGGTCCAAAGTACAAACTACGTAACTACCTCCTAACCTTTTCTCCTTGCTTGGGGCATCAGTCAGTTTCATGGAACATTTTCCACAGTTTTGGGAAATGGTTTGAACTCTTGAATGTTCTTGCAAACTCCTAGTGCATAATTATTGAAAAATTTGTATTTATATTCTTTTTATTTTTGGTGGGCAGTGAACATGTCTGAAAGTTTCTAGGATGTTTTTCCTTGAAAATCTGTATAGCCAGGAGCAAATTTCAAGGGCTGGGGATATGCACCCAAAGGCCTGCGTGTTTTGGTTCCTCTTGCTGCTTTGGCACTTGCCTCTTATGACAACCATTTTTCAATTTTTTACCAACTCCCAACTCCATCACCTCAACCCAGTCTTTCCTCACAGCCGATTGTTCCACATTTCTCTTCTCCAGTCTTTCCCATAAGAGCATCTCAGCAGCAATAGTATATCTTGGTTAAGCCAATTGCTCCTAATTGGTGAATGATGCAGAATTTTCTACTGAGCCACTGATGCCCAGGGCTGATGTTTTGGCCTCAAGTAAGTTGTACTTGTGAGATTTGTAGAGAACCATATCGTTCTAAAGACCCAATATGAATTTTACAGCCATTCCTCCTAATGTCCAGTTCAAATAGAACCGAGGTGAAACTGACTAGTATCATAACATTCAAATAACATTCAAATGTTGTCACCATCTGGTGCCTGTTTGGTGGCCTATGTTATATGAGCAGGTGGTCCTTGTGTATCTTTGAGTGGCCAGCTGTCCACGTCACACAAGCCACTGTCACATTAGTGTTAATTGGCATCTTGGTTGTAATGATCTGTGGAGAAGCCAAAGCTTGAATAGACCTCAGTATATTATTCCTCTTTGTCTTAAGAACTCTGGGTCAAGGCTGACAAAACATTTCTCTCTGTCCTCTTTTCCTTATTTCCTATATGAGTCTGAAAAGTCCAAAATAAGTAATATTTTTCAATTTGCATAAAACAGATACACATGTGGTTAACCTATTTATTATCAGCTGAGCTAAGAGTTCCACAAGGAATCTTCAAAGAAACCTCATGGAATTTAGGAAACGTCAGCTGTCTGTTTGCTCTGAAGATGATTTATCAACCTCCCAACTTGAAATATCAGGATTTTAGAAATAAAAGTCGCCTTTCTTTTATAAGTTTGATTTGGGGGGAAGTTTGCTCTGTGGGTAGTGGCTACCGGCAGAAACCATTTGGAAGAGTCTCATACTCTGTGGTGAACCATATAAGAGAGCTGATATTTTGACTACAGACCTGGCAGTTTCATCTGGTTTAACTTAATACTTCTGCTTTTTTAGTTTTCAGGGTTTACAGGAAATATCTATTTCCTTAGGTGAAATATTCCTATATTATAAATTCTTGGCAACAGGACTGGTACTTAAAATAAGCTCACCTGGACTGACCTGCGTGATGACATCTCTGTTGCATGAAGCTGGTCATAGGATGCTATAATCGTGCTTTCTAAGCTCGTTACCTGAAAAAAATAAGAGTTTTATTTGCATGAATTTTAGTTAGAATGATAGGCTCTATTTAAAGCCCCCCCCACACACGTGTTGACACTTGAGTCAACTTCCAAAAGCAAGCATTCATCTTTTTATCTCTTATCACGCACAAAGAAAGAAAACATACCCAAGAAGTTAAATAATGTTTCAGATGCAGGGGAAAATTTTGTTTCATACTCAGTAAATTGGCCTGAATTGTTTGCATCAAAACAACTCACAGGTGACTCTTTGATCCCCTCTTTGGCCTTCATGGGTACCCTAGCCTTTGTTTCTTCTTTTAAAATGATGTTTATTTTTTCCATTATAGCTGGTTTGCAGTGTTATGTTAGTTTTCTACTGTACAGTAAGGTGACCCAGTCACACATACATGTATACATTCTTTTTCTCACATTATCCTCTATCATGCTCCATCATAAGTGACTAGATATAGTTCCCTGTGCTATACAATAGGATCTCATTGCTCATCCATTCCAAAGGCAATAGTTTGCATCTATTAACCCCAAATTCCCAGTCCATCCCATTTCCTTCCCCTCCCCTTGGCAACTACAAGTCTGTTCTCCAAGTCCATGAGTTTCTTTTCTGTGGAAGGGTTATTTGTGCCATATATTAGATTCCAGATATAAGAGATATCATATGGTATTTTTCTTTCTTTCTGACTTACTTCACTTAGTATGAGAATCTCTAGTTCCATCCATGTTGCTGCAAATGGCATTATTTTGTTCTTTTTTATGGCTCTGTAATACTCTGTTGTGTATATATACCACATCTTCTTAATCCATTCATCTGTCAGTGGACATTTAGGTTGTTTCCATGTCTTGGCTATTGTGAATAGTGCTGCAGTGAACATGCGAGTACATGTTCAAGGAAAGTTTTGTTTGGATATATGCCCAAGAGTGAGTCATATGGTATGGTAGTTCTATGTATGGTTTTCTGAGGTACCTCCATTCTATTTTCCATAGTGGTTGCGTTGTACCAATTTACATTTCCACCAACAGTGTAGGAGGGTTCCCTTTATTTCTCTTCTCTTCAGATTTTTCTGAGTGCCACACAATTCTTTGTGCCACACATTGTAGCCCTTGATTATTAATTGTTTTGAGTATTTTTGTTTCATAGTCATATTTATATCTCTCTACAATCACTTGGAGTGAGGTATTTTGAGTATTTTGAGTTCCCCAAGAACCTAGTACTGTGCCAGGTAAATAGGGGGAACCTATAAATACTAAATCTTGAGTAAATATTCACTGAGAAAACATAGAAGATAGGATGGTGAGCTCTGTAAACAAATTAAATTCTTAGGTCTGATTTTTTAAAATGAAAATGAACAAAAGAGGCCATTTGCACATCAAATGTCTTCAAAATATTGATCTCTGTATAAAAAGTCTGGGATCTTATTAATGATGGAACCGGCCATCATTAATAAGTCCACAGATAACAAATGCTGGAGAGAGTGTGGAGAAAAGGGAGTTCCCATCGTGGCGCAGCAGAAACAAATCCGACTAGTATTCATGAGGATGCGGGTTCGATCCCTGGCCTCACTCAGTGGGTTAAGGATCCAGCGTTGGTGTGAGCTGTGGTGTAGCTTGCAGACGTGGCTCAGATCTGGCGTTGCTGTGACTGTGGTGTAGGCCAGCAGCTGTAGCTCCTATTTGACCCCTAGCCTGGGAACCTCCATGTGCCACAGGTGCGGCCCTTAAAAAAAAAAAAAAAAAAAGAAAGAAAGAAAGAAAAGAAAGAAAGAAAGAAAAGAACAGTAAAAGTTAGACTGTCCATCTTTTATGCATTTCATTAATTCTAAGGATTTCATAGTTGTGAGTCAGAACTAACTGCATTAACGTATTATGTATGCTGAGTTAGTCATAATACTCAATCCTGTTCTTTTTCCTCTGCAGATATTTGTCACACACATACTTAAATGGGATCAGGGCTGTACATAATCATGACATAATACTTTGTCAAAAAGAGAAAAAAGTTAATCAAATTGGTGAGTAATCATAGCCTACCTTCCCTACCCCCAGCTTATAGACTCATAGGAAGTAGATGCTAAAAGAATTAGTCTTTTTTTTTTTTTTTTTTTTGTCTTTTTGCCTTTTCTAGGGCCGCTTCCTGCGGCATGTGGAGGTTCCCAGGCTAGGGGTCTCATCGGAGCTGTAGCCGCCGGCCTACATCAGAACCACAGCAATACAGGATCCGGGCCACGTCTGAAATCTATACCACAGCTCACAGCAACGCCGGATCCTTAACCCACTGAGCAAGGGCAGGGATTGAACCTGCAACCTCGTGGTTCCTAGCCAGATTTGTTAACCACTGCGCCACAATGGGAACTCCAAGAATTAGTCATTATTAAGGGTGCAGAATTAGAGCACCTTAGTAAAGTGTAATAAAATAATAGTCATTAGTCCATGTATAATATTTTATTCCTTTGACAATTAAGCACACTTTGTTATAAAAGGGAGTTCTATGTAGTTTCTGTCAAGCAATTCTGGAAAGAGAAATAAAGTAGAGTATTTCAGTATGAAACAGAATAAATCACAACCAGCATGAGTTAAATAACTAAATTAAAATCAAGTTCCAAATTGTCTTATTTGAATGATTAGCTAAGGGATCTTCTCAAAAAGCCATATTGCTACCCTGGAGGCATACAAAAAAAGAGCATAGAATATGGTGTTTTGATATTTTTCTACTAGACCTTTTCTTCAAAAAGTCCTTGGTAGTCTGAAGAGTGTCTCATTGTAGTTGCTGGAAAAATATCTTGACCAAGAGTTTTTCCTTTAGTCAAAAGACCTGCTAAAATGGTGGGAATATACCCTTTACAACAAAGAAGGGAAATTTAGGATGAGGCTTGTATTAGCAAGCCTAGACTCTAGTACAGATTGCAGCAGAAAATGGAAGGCTCCGAGAAGGAAGAGATGGTGGAAAAATATGACTTGATGTTACAGAGGAAAAATGAAAATATTAGGGAAAAATCATGAGGTCTTAAAATTAGGAAAAATTTATATAATGGAAGGAAAATAAGAAACCAGTTAGGACCTCTAGGAAAAATAAAAAGCTCTTCAAGAAATAAAATTATGTTATGCCGTTTGGCTATACAGTGAACCATAGTTGTATGGTCAAAGGTAAGTAAACACTGCCTTAAATTTCAAAGTTTACAGTAACACTTTTAGGGTGAAATATGGACTATATATTTATGATTGAAAACAGAATGTAAATATTACCACCTTGGAGTTGTAAGATATAGATGACAGAGTTTGGAGGACCAGAGGTGGAGAGACCGCTAAAGGGGAGGATGGAGGTAGGAATATTCTCCTAAGACAGAGTGAGGAGTCAAGAAATGCTGTATCAGTTGGTAGAATAAGAAATAAAGAGTAAAACATATTACATATGGTTATGAACACAACTGGAAAGCCTAAAAAATAGTGATATAACCATTTTAAGTGGATGATGCGCGGAGGTGGGGGGTGATGTAAGGCGAGCTAGATCCTAATCCATCATAGCAGGGACTTGATCAATGCATACAGTTCCCAAATTTATAAGTAGGTGTGTGAAAACACTGCTTGTCAGCATGGACATAATCATAGGAAGAAGATATTAGGAATGGTTTCCTCTGGATCCATCCGAGATAGATAGCTGGTGGATAGGGTGCTGTTTCTTTTCATTATGTCCTTCCTTATAAAGTGATTTAAAATCCTCGTGTTTATATAATTCTGATAAGTATTTTTCAAAAAGCTATTGGAAGAATGCAAAACTCTCACCCAGTGATAATGCATCTTTGCTTCTGTGTGTAGATGGGAGCTTTTTCCAATGGGTCAGGGTCAGTTGAGCACCATGTCTTTCCTGGAAGAGCTTTCTGTAGGTTTAGGCTGGCATTAATTCTCCTTCTTTTCTGTTCCACTTCAAGAGGTCATCAGTTTTAGGAGGAGAACTTTAAAAAATTATTCAATAATAAATAATGTATTTGTATGACTCAAATTCAAAAGGCATAAAAGGAAATGTAATAAAGTTTGTATATTATTCATGTTTCCCATCACTCAGTGTTAAATTCTTCCAGATCCTTTCAGAGTTATTTTACTCATATTGAAGCTAATAAACATACAGCATACACATATACATTACTGAAAACCTACTGGATTGCAAATTTTTGGATAGTTTGAGTTTATAATCCATTATTTTAAAAGGAAAAAGTAATATATTCCCAGACAATCAGAAAGCCCAATTTATTTCTCTAATTGTTATATATTAATTGAGCAAGGATGTCTGCATCCTCAGATACCAAGAACCTAATTAGTTAACACTTAATGAACTCATCAATGAGTATGTTTACATGCAGTACGCAATGGTAACAAAGTTTGTTACTCCAAATATAGTCCATGGACCAGCAGCACTGACATCACCCAGGGCTAGTTAGAAATGTCCAACCTCAGACCCAAACCCTGACCTAGTCCATCATAACATGCACTTTGCACGGGGTCCTCTCTCTCCCTGTTTCATCACTTCAAAGTTTTATTGTGTATGGACATTTCTATATCTTTAGGCACATTTATTTTCTCCTCTACTTTAAGGAGATAATTGTACTTCTTGGGGGCGGAGGGAAGATAATGCCAATAATGCAGAACTTGATTAGACAATTTCAGCAGAGACTCAGTTGTATCTGGAGAACACCGGAGTAATGACGGCCATTCACTCTGATCTTGCCTGGGATCATGCATGACGTCCGCGGGGCCTTGCCTGTGGATTCATTATAGTGGTATTTCAATTTAGATGAGGGATGTTGAATAAAAAATTTTCAGATAGCAAGCAAAACTAGTGCTCCCTTCCCTCTGCTCTCTCTCTTTTTTAATCAAATAGTAAAACAAAATACAGATGTGCTATGCTGTCATTTGTTCCCTTAGAGGTCATTACATGTTGGGGCACAAAGAAACATCATCGAGCTTCTCTTATGGCAGCCAGGTACTCCATTGTGTGGTTAAGCCATAATTTAATAAAACAGATCCTTTTTGATCTCAACATTTTACTAGTTTACTCAATGCAATCTTTTACTATTAATATCTTGCCATTACAATATTTTAATCTCAATGTTTAACTATTACAAACGATGTTCAAAAACAGTTTTGTACATATATCTTGTCATACTCCTGAAAGTGTGTCTGTAGCAGAGAAGGGAGTGACTCAGTCAAGTGAAAGCACCCGCTTTTGCTAACCTGTTCTCGACAGATACTTAATTTACACTCTATACGAGAGAGCAAGGGGGTTCCCCACATCTTTGGTCAGTGTTGTCAAACTTTGGGACTTTTACCATTCTTAACTCTGAAAAGATATTTCAGTGTAGATTTAATTTACTTTTTTGTTATCATGATACATAAAAATAACATGTTCTTTTGTTTATTTATTCTAATCTTTTGCTTATTTTTTTATATTGGGTCGTCATCCTTTTTCTTATTGATTTGTTGGAATCCTTTACATTAGAAAGACCAAATTATAAATAGTTATGTAAGTTAAACTATTTTTTTCTAGTTTGCTATCTTTTGACTTTCTTATGGTTGGTCTATCTATCTATCTAATATAAATAGATTTTATAACAACATTTAAAATATGCTATATTGCTGAATTAACCCATCTTTTCTTTCATAGTTTCTAGCTATTCTCATTCTGTGATTGTAAAAGAATTCTCAGATAGTTTCTTGCTTGTCCCTTTGTGGTTTTATTTATTTTTTAGCTTGGAATCCATTGAATTCCCCCTGTTGCAATGTGAGGTATGGATCCAACTTACTTTTCCCCCCCTCAGAGCCTCTCCATTATCCCAATTCTAGTTCCTGAACGATCAATCTTTACACAAAGAACTTTTCAATAATACAGATTCACAGAGGCCACACCCAGACATTGTTAATATTAATAAATTTTGCTGGAACACTGAAAGAATGTCCCAGGCCATTGACTGTGCAGCAGTATTTGTAAAACACAGCAAGAACTCTCAGTCTGGAGGTGAAGGTCAGAGAATTTTGTTTTTCTTAATGAAAATTATCCATATAGTTGGCTGGACGCCTACCCCTTATTTGGAAGAAGGAGGTGTTCTGCATAAGTGCCTTGGTAATATATTTGCCTGAATGTTTCTATAGATCAGACACAATATCAGCAAATTTATATACTGGTCAGTCTCCTCTCAAGTAATTGTCTGGGCTTCATATGGATGATATGGGTAGCTTTGTTTTTCATTTAAAGTACTTAAACATATTATTTTGCGAGTTGGATACCATTTTTGCACTTTGAAAACCAAAACGTCCTAATTTTAGGGAAAAACCAAGCTTACTAGACTTTTCTTTCCTAATAAATTGGTAACGGTTTAGACCTATGAGATCAGACTTGAGTTCAACCCAGCATACTTTACATGCATAGACCCTGTGGCATTTGGATCATCTTGTTCCATCCCTTAGTGTGACCTACCAACAACAAGGAGAAGTACAAGGGTTGGCTGAGGTAGGACCAGTTGTTGGGTGGATGGAATCGGAGGTTTAAGAATGTCCTGAAGACTCACTAACATATGACCTACCTTGAAGCACTAACATTCATCCTTGGAAGCTTAGACTGAGTAGTGTAATAAACTGATGTTGATGGAAAGTAGGGTTTATGTATTTGATTTCTAGCAGGAGCTCCTCTCACTGATTATTACCACCATCACTTAGCATCAAGTTAATTCTGCACCCTAGCTACATATCACAAGACTTGGGAAGCATCCAAAAATACTGATGTGGTTGAACCACCATCAAATCACTCAAATCCAGATTTCTGATCTCACATTCCAAGTTCCTTCTCCTTCTCTTCTGAGCTCCTTTGAAATAGCAAAGTGGGATAAGAGAAAGCGTGGGTGTAACAACGATGAGGAAAACGATCTGGTTATTGGGAACCAAAGTAGTTCCAGAGACTCCGAGAGTTCCAGGAGATGACAGGAAAGTGCTAATGGGCAGAGAAAGACAAGCCTCAGATTTAAGTACTTTTTCCCCCTCTATCTAGAAGGGCAAGTAGAACACACTACATCATATGTGATGGAAATAATTGCTCCTTCACTGGGGGACAAAGTACAGAACATATATCAGAGGAAAGGGCTGATATTCTCTATGCTTTTTTTTTTTTTTTTTTTTTTGCAATGGTGTGCTTTTTCAAGGCCTTGACCTTCCTCCACATATACCCCTATAAATACTGAGATGCTTTTTGGTGCCTCTCAAGACTTGTTTAGGTTTTCTGCAGGACCCATTGCCTCTCCTTTTCTTAAAGAAAAGTAATGAAATCTTGCTAATTCATAATTCACAGACTAGAACATTTGCTAAGATGTTGGATGCTATAAACCCAGGCTTATCTTGGCTTTCCAGCTTATATTTATAAGAAAGTCTCTAAAGCGTTTGGCAAACAGTACTTGGGCCTAAGAAACAGTTTAAATAGTGTCATTCATGGCGGGTCATTGCCTTGTCCTGAGGATAAACCTGATGTGTGCTGAGCAAACAGTTATATCACACAATTTTTAAGCATTTAACAACTGAAGTGCTTTCTGATTTTGAAAGTTGGCTACTCCTTAGACCTGGGTCTTGTTAAAGACCAGCTCTGAGAAGCATAATCAGAGTTGAGGCTGAGGTAGAACATCTGGACCAAGCTCTCAGCCCCACTTGGTACTGAGCTGTGGAAGCTGGAAGTGAGATCTCAGGTTGGTCCCTTAAGGCTATGCTCCAGTCAGGGAGAGATGAACCTTGAACCAGGATATGACTAGGAGGGTCTCTCTCCCCATCCTCTCCTTTACTCTGGCACAGCCCAGCCACCCCCCAGTTCTTTCCCTCCTATCTCTATTCCCTCAGGTGTCAGAGGCAGTACCCCGGGGCCTTGGCAGGACCCATCTTTACAGCCAGTGTGTGTGTGGGGGGTGGATTTTTCTTCTGGTTGCTCTATTATCAGTTCCATACCATTGGTCTACCATAGAAATCGAGGGACCCTACCAGCCTTCTGAAATGCTGAAAATGGATGGGTCACACCATCATGAGCAAATCAAAACTACACGGATCTGGCATTTTTCACTTTGCTCCAAGGCTAATGCTGCCTATGGAGCTGGCAAAATGCAGCCACTTACAGAGTCGTGTGTTCAATAATAGAGACAAAAACATGAGAGGAAATCCATTTAGAGAAGAAAAGAGAGTCGCATGTGAGGTAATGTTTATGATTCCTCTTTAATAATCTCCTCTCCTACTCATTTGGTCCCTTTCTGCAATTAGTATATACATTTCTCCCACTTAATGATGAAACACGAGGGCAAGGATTTCCTTTGTAATTTTGGTGTCTCTGTCCCTTAACATGAAGCCTGACGGATGGAAAGTTTTCAAGAATTATCTGTTTGAGAATAAGTGAAAGGCTGGGCTGGCATTTTTGTGTTTTGAATTCTGAAGGCTGAGTGTTGGACACAGCCATTAGCTAGAAGCTCCTGGAAACTCCCTGTCAGATGGCTGAGAAAATGACAAAGGGACCGGCCTGGAGAAGCTACTCAATCAATTATTTAAAATACTCATGTTTCCACCATTTCTTGGGTGCATTCCTTGCACAGGCATTTGGCCCAGGCACGTTATATGCATTATGTCATTTAGTCATGGCAACAGCCTTGGGAAACAGGTCTTCTTTTCCCTGAGACCTGAAGAAAAATAATCTGAAAGTCATGTAATTGTTGTTGCAGAATTACAGTTCACACGCACAAACCTTGACATTGAAAGGAGAACTCTTTTGGAGTTACTTGGCATTATGCTTTTAGTCCTGAGCTTTTTAAGAGCAGCCGAAGGCTTTTTTCCCTGAAGACCAGGGGAAGGGGATGGATGGAACAAGATGGGCAAGGGGCTCATAGCGACCTCCACTGGACTCCTGTCCCAGTTGGCCACCAGTGCCGCTCATTGTCCCTCCCTAACTGGAGCCTGCTGCTTTATAGATAGCACTTATCAAGAACGTTTGTGAAATTACTCGTAGGGCAATACTCTATAGAACATGATGTATTACTGCTCGTGGCAGCACTGCCCTGAGGAACGACAAGGGCCCAGATTGAGGCTGTTTGTGTCAAGGACTTGATCACTGAACCAGCTGCAGATCTGTGGCATCCTCCCAAGACCTTCCGATGGGGTATTCTCCCTGATTTTAAGGCCATCTGGAGTTATTAGTCCCTGCAGGGCCCCCATAAGACCCGTTATTCTGTTTTCCTTTGCTCCTAGGTGCCTTAGCTCTGATCCTTAGTTACTGTGAGATGGGAGAAACATCCACGGGCAGGTCTGTCTTGGGTGACCATAGCTTGCTAGCGTCACTGATCCCTCCATGCAAGTGACGCAGGAAGGCGCTTCCTTAATGGCAGTAAGTCTGAGGTCAGTGTCATCAAGAACCAGAGTCTGAACTCCACCTTTCGGCTAGCTCAGACTGGGTCACTGTGGTCATTAGTACCTTCTGCTTTTGCTTTATCTCGCTATAGTAAACACTGTTGATAGTTTTAAAAAATCTTTAATTAGTTTTTCTTTAGGGAGTTAAGTTCTGAGGCAACTTTACAAGTTTGCTCCTGAGGGGATAAGAGTTAGGTTTCCAAGAAGAAAAGAAGCCTCTGAGTCACTGCGTGATTTTCTTCCTTGTGTCTTTCCCAACACTGGGGTATTAGAAATGTTTTTGAAAATGTTTTTGTATGAAAGGTCTATTTCTTAAAAAAATACAGTGATGAGAAAGATAAGAAATTATTTAGAAAGAGTTTAAAAATAAATATATGAAACTTTTCACTGAGGGCACACAAACTAATTGGCTGAGAATCAGTCCTTTTCAGTAACATTACATTAACGATTTCTTACTTTCAACCTACATGTACACTTTAAAATGTTTAGTAACATGAATTGGTTAAAGAAAAATCATTGTGCTTACAATAAACGTTAATACTTGACTGTTGGGAGTTGCCTTGTGGTGCTGTGGGTTAAGGACCCAGTGTTGTCACTGGATCTGAGTCCCGGGAACTCCCACACTTCCACCAGTGTGGTCAAAAAATAAAAAATAAAGTAAAATAAATTAAAAGCTGACTATTTATTTATTTACTACCAGTTCTCCTCCTTCCAAGGAACATATATGCTTCTGCATGTAATAAGTAGAACCAGAGGCGAGGATACTAATTTTGATGGAGTCTCTGGAATAAGTGAGTGCTGTTTTCAAAGTTGCAGTGCTTCCTCTTATGAGGTAGAGGGCAAGAAGAGGAAGGAAAGGGCGAGAACCACCTCTGAGAGTCCACTGTGTCCTTGAGTCTTGTACTTTGCATGCTATGTAGTTTCTGGCATTCTTCCCAGCCATTCTTTTGGGCAGGCTTCTCACCTCTCCTCTGAGGGAAAGCTGGAGTTCAGACCTTTGTCTGTTTGATGCCAAAGCCTCTTTTTCCCCCTATTATTCCTCTATGTCTTCATGGTATGCTTCTCTAAAAAATACTGAAATAGAAAGGGGAGTAATAAAAATTCTAAATGAAAGTAACAATTAAGTTCAACATAGTGTAAATAACCTTGAGTTTTAAGAGGGGGGTTGATAATAGTTTGCATATTTATGTTTTAACTGCAAGTTAAAGAATAGGCTACATAAATATAATCATTGCCATATAACATAAAATGATGGCAAGCCTACAAAGATCAGGGGTAAATACTTGAATTAAGTTCTGTTTAAAGTCTAAGGTTGCCTTCAATCAAAAAATTCAGTGGTATGTTGGTTTGCATGCATGGACTTTTAGTCAACTTTTGGGTCTTACATCTGCTGAAAGCCATGGCAGTTTCTTCCAAAAAATGTCCATTGAGATGTAGTCATTTTGCATAAATATTTTTGAGAGGGTCACAGATTCCCCAAAGCTCACTTTTTCCTGGGGTCCATGGGTCAGTGTGGAAAACATCTCTGAGTGTATCACTGATGTCATTCTCTAAAATATTGGATGAATTTTCTTTTTTCTTTCTTTCTTCTTCTTTTTTCTTCTTCTTTTTTTTAAATGACTCTACCTGAAGCATATGGAAGTTCCCAGACCAGGGGTTGAATCCTAGCGTCAGCTGTTTTAACCCATTGTGCTGTAGTGGGAATGCCTATTGGCTGAACTTTGTTCTTTGGGATTTCACAAGGCTTGGAAATTTAGCAAATCTTTCATTAATAGCCTAGCTATAGCAGGGCACATGTTTAGGAAAATATCTAACTGGGAGAGTAAAAAGATTTTGAAATGCTGGTTGGGTCAGGGCTACAGTAATAGCTCACACATACGTACTGCTTAAGGCTGGTTTCCCTGAGTCACAGACCATTACTTAATCATCACAATCATCCTGCAGGAAAGTTCTGAGGTTTGAAAGCGGTCTGTGGCTTTAGGGTTCAAGAATGGGGGAGGCTAGGACTCGAACCTAAAGAGTCTGGCCCCAGAGTCTTGTTCATTATACACTGCAAACCTCTCTAGGCAGTTCAAAACACATTTTGATTCACAGTTAACACATTTGCTGATTCATCTGCTTTGGATGATTGGAATTTGGCTCTTAGCTGCAGTTCTAAGAAAATGTTATAAGGGAAGAAAATTGAAAATTTTCAGTGACCTGAAATTGCAAAATATCTAGATGTTTGGTGGTGCAGTTGACTAACTAACCAGATGTATTAGATTTCTGTGAGGTGTTGGGCTTTGAGTGGTATTGGTGGCATTATATAAGGGGTAATTCCACAACCAACTTGTGGACCAGGTCATGTTCTCTTTGCCTCCATATGCTCCTGTATCCTTGTATAATAAACACTAGGATGGCATTTTCAAATAATGAAGGGTAATTTTAATAGGGCATTAATGAGTTTATAAAGTTAGTCAGAATTATATCCCTTAGTAAAAAATAATTCTCTTAGATCTATTTCTAGACTCACAGGTAGAACCTGAAAGCAAAGTCTTCAGTTCAGCACTGGGAGATATATAAAACAGTGTTCTGACCACACAGCTCTGTGAACTCCTCACGGAAAATTGGTCTACAAGGTCTTTTGAAGGGCAGCCTATTTGTAAACTCTTTTTGACTTAGCTGGCAATGCATAAAAGTTCTTTTTTCTGTGCTAAGAGATACCTGAGGAAAGAAAAAAAAATGTGGTGAAGCTGGGTATGTCTAGTTGAAATAAAAATGACTCCCTTATTTCTGCATAAGCAAAAAATACTACTTGTAGGGAAAAAAAGAATTTATGAATAGAAATAGAATCAGGTCACAGTGCATTTCCCTATTCCCCACAGGAAATTATTACATAAGTACTGTGTTTTTACCTCTCTTGTAACACCTGTCATTCTTCCTTGTGCCTTAGAGAGCAGTTCATCCACCTCTGCTGTAGTCTTAGCTTTAGGGTGTGTATCATGTCTTTCTTTTATCTTTGGACACACTTCCTGGCCCCTTTTCCTGCATCAGTTTCTGCTCCACTTGGGATTTTTGCATTCACAGGTGAACCATGACTATTTATGAAATTAAATTGAATTGAATGGTCCGATATCAATTCAGGAAAATTTTGACATATTTGTACAAGTAATCTAAAACACTCCCTTTCCCATGGAGATAGAGGAGCCTCCAGATTGCTGCTCACTCTTTCCCTCTAAGCAGGTCAGTTAACTTGTGTGGCATTAATTTCTCCTAAACCAAAGCCATTACCTCTTCATAATTCCTTGTCTGTGCTTGGCGATTTTCATCACTGTGGTTTCTCTCAGCTTATTCCTGTTAGTACACCCATTTTGGTAGCCTTTATAACACAAAAAGCATTGGTCTAAACAGGAAAGTGTTCATTTCTTCAGTGAGCCAAAGAGCACAGAAAATTGGAACCTTTTTATTGTATAGAAGATGATAGGAGTCATAGGAAGAATTTCACAACTGTGGTGTCTCCTAAATCAGCCCTTCTGCCATGCTTTAGTGTTTTTATAATGTCATGTGCTATGTCTGCCCACTCCCCTTTCTCCTGCCTTCCCTCTTTCTCTCCCTCCCCTCTTTCCTTCATTGAGAAAAGCATTCCAAACCCTTTAAGTTGTGGTTTGATTTTAGAGTCTTTTATGGACTTACATTTTGGTACACTAGGGATATATAAAATTTTGTTTGTTTTAAAATGTTTATGTTATTTTTATATGAGGATTGTCCTAGGTATCTCCAAAATAGGATGCAAAATTCACATAAAACTTGAAAGAAATTTTCTTCTAACGTATCTTCAGACTACATATCTAGAAAGACTGGAGGCCAAAGATCCCCTTTTGCTTTTCTCTTGTTGGGGATAGCTCTGTGACATTGTTGAGAAGTGTTCAAAACCTCTCTGTGAAGACAGGCTTTTCTTCTCTTCATCTTATGTCTCTTAGGCTCTCACTGGACTCCCATCATGCCCTATTCCCTACTCAAAGTCCAGCTGACCTCTGATCTCTGGGGACCATGGGGGTAGGTGGGGTGGGTGTAGGTGGGCTGAGCATGTAGTAGTATGCTGGGCAGAACTTATTTTATTCTGGACCACCATCATAAGGGCTTTTTTTTTTTTTTTTTTTTTTTTTTTTTAGCTGTGTCTGTGGGATGTAGAAGTTCCCTGCTCAGGGATCCAGTTCCTGCCAGAGCAGCTACCCAAGCTCCTTTACTAACAATGCCAGATCCTTAACCCACTGCGCCACAAGAGAACTCCTTGCAAGGGCCCTTGAGAGACAGTTTTTAGAATTTCTTCCTGTTAGAACAGTGGGGAGGAAGGAGGCAGAGGCTGGAGCAATGAGATTGCAAGCAGAGTTTATTGACCAACAGAGTGGTGGGGAGCTCTGAGCAAGCAAGACTCAGGCTCCTCCACTGCACCCCCCAACCCCAGCAGGGAAGTGCTTGGTTTTTTATAGACTGGGGTTGTTTTGTTGAGCCCTGTAGTCTGTGGCCTTGGGGCTCTCTGTCTTTGGGAGCTCACCTGTTAACATGGGTCTGTTCGATAGGAAAGGGTCTGCAAGTCTGGATTCGGCTGAGTTATGTTTATTTTTTGTCCTTTATAAGGCCTTGTTTCATTTTCCACTTGAGACTTCCTAACTCTTCTGTCAGTAAAATCAAGATGGTAACTTGAAGTTGACCGTGGTAAGGGGTATTTATGGTGCAGAAATTGGCTAAAGTTACAAATCGCTCTTGCTCTCTCTTTTTTGAGAACCGGTGTGAGGTATGGACCAACACACTCTATACAGTTGATGCTTGGTCTAAGTGTCTTTATTATGCTCCGTATGTTACAACTGCAGCCTCACCAGCTAGTGTGCATGAGTCCCTGGGGATAAGGGAAACCATCAACCTTTGCTCCAGTTCTTACAAATGGCTCGGTTATTAATCAAGTGGTCATTTGGTCAGGCTGCCTTTGTTCAGTCCCCTGCTTGTCAGTATGGAAGCGTGAGCTCTAGACAGAAACCCAGATAGGGACCAAGAGCCCAGAGTGATTAATAACCCAGAAGGTCACTCTTCCAGGTGGAAGCAAAGCTGGGCCAAGAATCCAGGTTCTGTGTCCTGGGTAGGTTTTGCTGCCATTCTTCACCTTAGTCTCCCAGGAGTTAAGAAAAAAATCCTAGGCCATAAATGTTCCATTGTAATGAGCTTCAAAAAACATTACAGGCTACAGAATAAGATGCTAGGTCGAATAATGTGAATCTTTACTTCTTTTTTTCTAATCTGAAGAATGAGAGACATCAAGAGAAACAGAAATTGTGAAAGTATTCTTAAAAAATCAAAGCTCTAAACAAATTAATAGGAGGCACATACTTTTAAATCCTTTGCCATCCTCATCCATCGACATTTAAGCGAATGTCTGGATCAAGCTTTCATGACTTTAAATCACGTGACATGATTTTCCTCCTAATTTTAATGATTTCTTCCAGATTACTTATTAAAGCCAAGTGAAGCATCTTCAGCAAGGAACAGACAGATAGAGGGCAGCACGGGACCGGAGTGCTGGCGCCCTTGGGAAGAGCAGGGCTTGTAACCTGCACATCCGACGACGATGAGGTGGCCAAGAGAGCAGGGAGAAGCGGCTCTGCCCACCCCTCCCCCACCTCTCCAGAAAGAAACGCAGTGTCTCCTCATTGTGTAACAGGAAGAGGGCAATCCTGGAGACATAGCCAGTGAAGGACAGGGGAGCGCCCTGCCAGTTCCCAGTCAATATGCAGACTGGATGGGGGACGCGTGCAGAGCTCAGAAGGCATTATTTTTAGAGGGTACAGAACTGGCCTGGCAGAAGGTCTCGTTGTTGCGGTCCCTTCCTGCTCCAGTAACTGGGTCGGTCTGGCATCCTGGCAGGGGTGCTCTTGGTTCCCGCTGAATGCTCCCCTTGTGGAGGGGGCTGGGACAGGGGTAGCAGCCAGCCTCAGCAGAAAGGGAGAGCCTATAAATAAGCCACGGGGTCACAAGAAGCGATTTCATTCATTCTGCCTTCCGGGTACAGCTGATGAGGTCTGACAGGGCAGCCCCACTGCCTGACCGCATCACAAAGGCGAGGGGAGCAGCAGCAGCCGGCTGTCACCTGAGCTGTGGCTCTCAGGAAGGCAGGCCTGGAAGAAAGGTGACAGTAGGCGAGGACAGTCTCAGAGGCTGGGGCTTTCTGCTCATTCTCCTGGCCCTGCTAAAATCCCTCTCCTTCTCTCTGCCTCTGTCTCTCTCCGCTCACTCCTCTGTCCCTCTCTATTCATCCCTTTGCTATATGGCTCTTTCTAGAACCTTTTCTCTTGCTGGCGGCATGTTTGTAACAAAGGAAAGATAGAGGATGCTGAAGGGTGGAGAGCTTTTAACTGCAGGAGTGTTGGCTCTGAATGCTCCTCTTAGGATGGAAATGAGAAAATCCTGGGAGAGGAAGTATGCTGAACTGTTCAGAGAGGAAAAAAAAAATCTTTCCAGAAAAATTGCCCATAAAAAAGACCTGAAATAAAGCTCTTTTCCTGCAAATCGTTTTCTTACTTCAGGAAATAACAAATACCTTTCCCCAGGCACCTCCTAGTTACCCCATCCTTCGTGGCTCTTTTGCCCTTGCTCAGGCTGCTTTTTCTTTTTCAGCTCCCAGACACCCCCTTTCCGCTTGAAGCAATATTCCCTCTTCCAAGGCAGGAGAAGAGCACTCGTGCACGAATCTGACAAATGGACCAGCAGCCACTGCCCGGCTCTTTCAGCCAGGTTTTGAGGCTGTGTTATCGACCTGCCCTGCTGTGGACTGTGCAGAGAAATGGGAAGGGTGAATGATTGTGAAATAAATTTAGTGGCCTTCCTTGGCACCTTCCTCTCTTTCTATACTGAGGGCACCCACCAGCTATTTATTTTGCCTTTGCAGTTTTCAGGCAAGTGAGGCAATCATGTAGGGTTTGGAGGCAGGCTGTCCTCTTTCCCAGGGTGACTGCCCTCCTAATTCCGTCTGTCTCACTCAGTACCATGTGTCCTAGTGACACTTTTCTGAACAGGTGTTATCATATTTGCTGGAGACCGCCATTTTTTCAAGTGATTTTCTAGGTAGAAAAAGATAAGTAGATGCACAGGTATGACCTGCATTGCTTAAAAGCCAGGCTTATTTCCAGAATTAGAACCCACTGGCCTGTAAATTGTTCATTTTTCATGGCCTTCTGGCTACCGCCAGTTTTCTAAGTTTTGTAGGTTTAATGAGGTCCTAGGAAAGGGTTTTTGGGGAGTTTCCTGGTGCCTTAGTAGGTTAAGGATCCGGCATTGTCACTTCTGTGGCTTGGGTTCCTGCTGTGGCAGGGGTTTGATTACTGGTCTGGGAATTTCTGCATGCCATGAGTGCAGTGAAAGAAAAGGAGGGGGTTGTTTGCTTGTTTGGGGTATATCGTGCTTTTGCTATATGGTTACTGAGTTTATATACAAGGGGAAAAAAAGCTAAAACTTCAAAAGCATTGTTTGAAAACATGCACTTCTATGTGTTTCATGAGTCCAGACCTATTCTGCCCCAACCAACACTGAGTTGATTTAGATCAAGGATTGTGTAACTTGCACTGTGTGTTTCTGTATTTGAACAAACTGCTCAGAAGAATAGCCAGTGATAAGGAAAGTACTTATTATTTTTTTGGTTTGGATTTTGTTTACTTTTGTCTTGTCTGACTGCCTTGGAAAGGGTCAATGCCATTCATCTTCATACCTACGAATAGGCCTGGCTCAGTGTTCATGCATAAAAGGGTGGGGGTCATTGTTAGCTGAATAAAATTTAAAGCATATTTTCTTTTTTCCCTTTTTTTTTTTTTTTGGCTGCACCTGCAGCATGCGGGAGTTCCAGGGCCAGAGGTTAAACCCACAGCACAGCAGTGACAGTGATGGATCCTTAACCTGCTGAGCCACCAGGAAACTTCAATAAAGCATATTTTCAATATTTTAACTTCAGTAAAAACAATATTGAGAAGTTGTGGAGTGGAGAGGGAAGACAGGAAGGTAAACTCCTAAAAGGGTGCTTAACCCAATAATACATTTAATTCCAAATTTTTACCTCTTGTTCTTTTAATTTATTATTATTTAGAAGAGAATATATGAGATCACAAAATAGGCAAAATTAAGCAAGGAAATTAAAAGACTCCCTAAGAAACACAAATGAACAAGGATTCTCATCAGGCAAATAATGAAAGAGTCAGCATTTTCAAGTGTTTGAAAGAGTAGGGGAATTTCTACTTTACAAGTACAGAAGGAGAAAAGGAAAGATAATTGATAAACCTCTTTGCCCTGTAAGGTACATTTGGAAATGGTACACAGCCCCACATTCTTTTTTTTTTAGAACAAGAGAAAATCCAGGGACTTAAATAAAAGGGAAGGTTTTCCCCATGCTGAATAAAACAGTAATCCCAAGAAACTAAAAATTAAGGCCTGAGAGGAAGAAGGCAGACAGAACAAATCTGGTGATGACATAGGGACATGAAAACACTGTGGCTTTTGGTACCTGGCTCCACATTCAGTGTGGTGGGCACAGTTCGTTGCCTGCAGAGGAATGGCCTCCTTGACCCTGGCTAAGTGCACGAAGGGTCGGCATGTTTTATTAAGTGTTCTGTGGCAGCAGCACCTCCTTCATGCCTAAGCAGAGTTTTTCTTCTGGTTTTCACCTCTGATCTCTTCCTTGAAATCCATGTCTGTGATGCCTTTGCGATATGAATAAAGTCTGCTCATTGTGAACCTATCTGGTGGAAACTTGAATATTGAAAAGGACTTTAGATAAATGCTCTGAGCCTTAGTTTCATAAGCAAGTGGATTATGATATGCCTTGATGTAGTTTTCTTTATGTTTCTTATGCTTGGGTCCCATGAAGCTTCTCATAACTGTGGGTTTATAGCTTTCATTAAGTTTGGAAAAATTTTGGCTATTATCTCTTCAAATATTTTTTTCTGCCCCTTGCTCTCTTTCTGCTCTTTTGAGAACTCCAATTACACATATATTAGACCATTTGAAGGTGTTCCACAGCTCAGTGGGGCTCTGTTCATATTTTTCGTCAGTGTTTTTTTTTTTTTCCTTGCTTTGTTCTATTTTTTTTTTTTTTTTTTTTTTTTTTTTTTTTTTTTTTGTCTTTTTGCCATTTCTTGGGCCACTCCTACAGCATATGGAGGTTCCCAGGCTAGGGGTCTAATCGGAGCTGTAGCCACCGGCCTACGCCAGAGCCACAGCAACGCGGCATCCGAGCGTGTCTGCGACCTACACCACAGCTCACAGCAACGCCAGATCGTTAACCCACTGAGCAAGGGCAGGGATTAAACCCTCAACCTCATGGTTCCTAGTCGGATTTGTTAACCACTGCACCACGACAGGAACTCCTTGCTTTGTTCTATTTTGAGTTGTTTTATTACTATGTCTTCCAATTCTCTAAAATGTTTTGTTCTCCATTTTCAAATCTTCTGTTAATCCCATCCATTATATTTTTCATCTGATTGTAGTTTCCGTCTCTAGAAATCTGATTTGGATCTTTTTCTTTACATCCATCCCTCACTATTGCTCTAGCTGTTTGAACATATGGAATATAGTTGTAACTGATTTCATGTCCCAGTTTGCTAATTCTGACGTAGATTAGTTCAGAGTCACTTTAGATTATTGACATTTGTCCTCATTAGGAGTTTGTTTTCTAGCTTTTTTTGCATGATTGATTTTTTTGTCTGTGCCCACAACATATGGAAGTTCCTAGACAAGGAATTGAACCTGTGCCACAGCAGCAACTGAAGCCACAGCTATACAACACTGGATCCCTAACCCACTGAGCCACCAGGGAACTTCTTGGTAATTTTGTTTCTTTTGGGCTCTGAGTAGTCTTTTATTCCTACACATCTTCTTGAGCTTTTTTTTCTGGGACACCTTTAAGTTGTTGAGACATAGTTTGATCCTTTTAAGCCTTGCTTTTACACTTCGTTGGGTGAGTCCAGAGCCGTATTTCATCTAGAGTTAATGTTACCCTATTACTAAGGCAAGACCCTTCTGAGCATCCTCTGAATCAGGAGCCTTTCCAGAATGACTGCAGGAGGGTGGAGGCAGGAGACACAGCACTATTCTTGGCCCTCTGTGAGTTCTGGGTCCTTTTCCCTCAGATGCTCTTAATGGTTCTTTCCCTGGTCTGGAGTAGTTTCCTTGTGTAGGTTTCCTTGCATTCGGTAGTGTTCTGCCGAATGTACAAGGGGACTCTCCCCCCTGCAGATCCCTGGGGTTTTCTCTGGACTCCTCCCCCCCTGTGTTCTGTTCTTGGAATTCCAGCCATGTTGCACTCTGAATTTTCCTCTCCATCTCCTCCTCTTAGGGGTCTACTGGGTCCTGCTGGAGTCCCTTTCTCTTCTCCAGGGCCTGGAAATGTCTCTCAAGGAGGTAACCATAAGCAGTGGCGGGGCTCATCTCATGAATTTCTAGTCTTCCAGGGATCACTGCCCTTCTCCTCCCAATCCCCCCGCCCCATGTCCAAGGCCTTAAAGACTAGTGTTTCATGTGTTTTCTCTGGTATTTTTGGTGTTTAGGGTGGAAGGCATTTTAAGAACATCCAGTCCTTGTTATACCTTCTTGACCAGAATCACAAGTCCTTAATTTTCTTCTTTTTAAAATAACACTCTAATTTTGGACTTATATACAGAGTTAGATGATAAAGTAAGCTGTATTTTCAACATATAATTACCTTTCTTCTTTATGGCCCATCCCCTTTCAGAAATTTATAGAGATAAAAATATAAACAGCAGATAAGAAAATCATGTTGGAAGGTAAGATGAAGCCAGGGCTAATATTCCAGTTTATCTTAATATTCAACTACAACTGTGGAGTGCCTGCTTTCTGCCAAGTCCCAGGCTGGGTACTGAACAGAGCTACCAATGATGTTCTGTTCTGTTGACAGAAAGCCTGCAGACTTTGTCATGCCCAAGATGGTGTCAACTGATAGCTCACAAGAGGCATAAATGCCTGATACTGGGGTTCATATTCTTGCTGAAGATTCTCATAAAGGGAAACCAGGTGATGCAGTGACTGGTTCTCTCATCCTTGACTTCTTTCTTCCCTGTTCACTCCCACATCAGCAGCTCACTTTATACTTTTCTGTGATTCTGTACTTTCACTCTGCTGGTTTCTTCTGTCTGAGTTTCCTTCAGTGCTGCTCTCACTTCCTCCAGGAAGCCTTCCTGGATCCCCTCATCGAGGCTTGCTGCCTATCTTAGAGATTCCAGAGTCCTCAGAACTTTGGCGTAGCTCTGGTGATGCTGGGTTATAATTTGCTTGTCTGACTTCATGCCAAACTATAAGCTCCTTAAAGGGAGGGATGATATGTTAATTCTCTATCCTCAGGGCCTTGGGTACAGGGCTTGGCATATAATCAATGTCAACAATGTTCAGTGGAAGCATGGAATGAATGGATTAATTCTAAAATAAATACAAGAGCCAGATTCAGAGGCCTGGTGCTGTTAAGTTCCCTCAGTATCTGGTTATGGAGTAATGCCAGCACAGTTGGGTGAGGCACGGAGGAGTTCAGGTGCCCACTTAGTGATGGTCTGGCCAAAGATCATCTATCTGAGATGTAAGACATGCTTATTCCATGACAAAGTTTTGTTTAGGGCCAACTCTCTGAGTTAATATGGCCCTTTTCTATTTTCTCTTGCATCTCTATATATCTATATCTATATTTTGTCTTTTGTCTTTTTAGGGCTGCACCTGCGGCATACAGAGATTCCCAGGCTAGGGGTCCAATCGGAGCTGTCGCTGCCAGCCACAGCCACAGCCACAGCCACAATGTGGGATCCGAGCCTCATCTGCAACCCACACCACAGCTCAAGGCAACGCCAGGTCCTTAACCCACTGATCGAGGCCAGGGATCATGGATACTAGTCGATTTGTTAACCCCTGAGCCATGACGGGAACTCCTCATACTCATATTGTTATGTCACCAATAATACTTGCTGTGAACTGAACACATTCTCTCCAGAATCCGTATATGCTGAAGCCTAAATCCCCAGAGAGATGGTATGTGGCAGCTGGGGTCCTGAGGAGGTGATTAGGTCATGAGGGTGAAGTAAGAAGACACGTGGGAAAGATCACTTTCTCTCCACCACATGAGGCCACAGTGAGAAGATGGCTGTTTGCCCACCAGGAAGAGTGTCCTCTCCAGACACTGCACCTGCACGGGGCTTTGCCCCTGGACTTCCAGCCTCCAGACCATTGTATACCTGGCATTCTTCTACAGCAGCCCAAACCAAGACAACATAACATACCTCACTTTAGTCATGGTAATTATCTCATTAATCATACACTCCCTGAAAGTAGCTTGTTGCTCACTAGCACCCCTTCTTTCCAGCATCGAACAATAATACTGCTTATGCAGAAGCCATGGAGTTGAATAAATAAAAATTTTAAACCTCATAGCACCCCGTGATCTCGCGTCCTCTTTCATTCTGCCACAAGTGTCTGCTTGTATTATCTGATATGATGATAACAATTCTTATGACAGGAAAATGTAGGGATTATTTTATTTGAATGACTAATAGCATAATGTTTGAAGAAAATACTTGTGGATGATAGAAAATGACCAATTTTACCTTAAATTATAGATGAAGGGAATTTTGGTTTGCTGTAAAGGAGGTGGATAGTTTTCTCCCCATATATTTAAAAGTCATGGGATAAAAGGATGAACACCAAGAACTCTCCTGGGACGTGTAATTTTAAAGAAAGGAATGAGGCATCTTCCCCTGCACTGGGGAATTCAGTGCCATATTCTGGCATAGAGCCTGGTGGGCTGGGCCTGGCCAACACCTGTTCCTTCTGAATCAAATTGTGGGGATGTGTCAGTAAGTCCTGAACACAGGCCATGTCCAAGGGCCCTCAGGTAATAAGACTGGCCCTGCAACCTCAAGGAGAGGGAAATAGAGTCACTGGGTCCCTGAGATGAGGGCCTGGTTTGTCTCATTTTCTGTTTTAACTCCAGTGCCTGCAGCAGAGCCACATTGTGTACAGATTTCAATAAGTATTTATCAAACGAATGGCTAGATTCTGTTACAGCAGAGCAGTGCTCTAACTGGACAGGCAACCCGATTAAGAAATGATGGAGCATGTGTGATTACTTCTGTTGGGTTGCGATGGGAGGTGAGGAGGCCTTTGAGCAAAATTTCATGGAGGAGACGACATGTAAGTTGGGGCTTGAAAGCCCAGGAGAATTTTTCCAAAGAAAGGCAGAATGGGCATTTCAGTGGTTGTCAAGGCTGGTGGCAGGGAACTCTCTAAGGGCTAGTCTTGTAGCCAGGACTAGAGAGGATAGAGGCCCGTCTGAGAAAAGCGTCAGTGGAATTGAAGAGGAGGGAGATTGAGAATTTATGGGAGAGAAACCAGTCAGTGGCAGTTTGAAGCTGACTGCCACGCACAGTGGGGAACTCAGGGAGGCTCTGGGAGGCCATGGAAGGACGGGGGGCACTGCGTCAGCTGCCACTCCTTCCTACCCCACCCCATTTTTCTCTCCCAACTAGAACAGAAGCTCACCCGGAGACAGGCTTGTCTTTTTGTTTACTGTGGAATCTTCAGTACCTAGAACACTTACTGGCACATTCCATTTTTGCTGAATGAATGATTTGGGGTTTTGCAAATGTCGTCCTTGAGGCTGATGGCATTAGCTGGATGCTCCCTGCTCTGGAGAAATCTCCCTGCTTTGTGTGTAGTCAGTATTCTGGTAGGGAGGCCTTCTGTGTCCACACATGACGCAGTTCTCATGTTGGTGTTCCACAGCCAGCCCCGAGCTCAGGAGGAGATTGTGAACCAGAGCAAGACAGCGACAAGATAAGAAGTCTGATTAGACTTTCACAGTGGGGTGTCCATATTTGAATAGTCATAGGACATCAGGACTGGAAGTGGCCTTGGATAATAATGATTCTAATAACTAGTATTTATGGAGAGCCCCGGTACATGTTAGGATCTCTGCTGAGCACCTTTTTGGATTATTCGTTTAACAACTCTGTTTTATTTAATCTTTTGCAACCACCAGCTATTTCTGTGTTCAATTTATAGATGCAAAACCTGGTGCTCAGAGGTACTGTACAACTTAGAAAGGTCCCCCAGCTAGGAAATCACCTGCCGTTTACTTATTACAACAAAGGCTCCAGAGCTGGAGCTGAACGTGAGTATAAAGCTGCGCTGGTCCAGAGGCCAGTCTAGGAGAAGACCCGAGGAAATCTTTTCTGTGATACTGTCCTTATTTCAGGCTCCTTCCTGCTTGTATTGGCCCAGTTGCCTGTTGGACACAAAGGTAATAGCAAACCCTGGTGAACTGAAGCACAGTAAGATTCCTTTGCTTGATGCTCTAAATTCATCAACCAGAAAGGAATTGTTTCAGTAATGACCCTGAGGTAAGAGTAGGTGATCAGTCAGTCAGCTCATATCCCTTGGCATGAGAAAGTCAACTTCCTCTGACATTCTGGGTTCTCAGGCATGAGCCCAAAAGGTTGGTGCCAGATACCTGTATTCCTAGCTGAGATCAAACTTGTGATTCCAGAGAGCAGAAGGTCAGAGCACTAAAATGGATGCATAAGAATTAAGCTGGCTTCCATCAGAAAGCTTCGTATAAATATTACACCCAGCTCTATAAGGAAGCCCGTGTTTGGTTTCTGAACCTATTAATATATAATGAGGCTACAATGTAATTAATATCGTTTGTTTTGATTTTCTGTTAAATCCGCTTTAGTAATAAGAATGCAAGGTAATTATTCAGAAAGCCTTTCCAACAAATGTCAGTTTTCATTGATTAAAAATCAAGTCAGTGCTTCATTTGAAATGATATTTACAAGCATGCTTTAAGCCGAAATGAATAATTATCAGGTTATTGAACTGAAAGTTATCTGCAAAGAATTGTCTACCTTCTTTTTTTTTTTTTAATGGTTTTGCACTAAGGCTTGATTGCAAATAATAAGACAGGACAAAATGGAGGGTGCTGAGAAGAAATGTCATGCTTTTGCTTTGAGGGATTTCATTTTCGTTATTTAATGTCAAAACCACAGTTTCCCTCTGTTGGTTATAGAGTCTCCAAAGCTGGAGTCTGGGGGACTAGAACCAGACATTGTTGTTTGGGAGGGACTGGAAACTGTCAATTGCCCACCATCTAGAGTTCCTCTGTTTTCCTGGGGTCCTGCTGCTGTGAGGGGTGGTTGGCCTGAGCCAACTCTGGCATGTCTTTTCATTCTAGAATGACTTTTTCTCCTACGTATTTCTCTTTCATTCTTTCACATGAAACGGTGGGTCTGTCATCTGTTACTCCACGTTGTGCTGAAGGTAATGTGAATTCAGAGCATTTTTCCCCCCAGGGCCTAAGGAATGTGTACCACAACAACCGTGACAGTTTAGACCACAGTGTATTCGCATTCACAAATGGACATGTGTGTATAAATCTAGTCACCAAAATTATGTGCTGCATGGAGTTAAAAATTATGTTCCTTGCTCTTAGTCGATGTACTCCAACAACACAGCAGACATCCATGACTGTATGCCCTCTCCCTTCTCTTCCTCATTGTCCTCTGTCCCAGACAGTCTTGTACGTGCTCGAGACATGGCGACAAAAAAAGCTACCCAAAGTCCCTCCCCTGTGGGCCCCACATTTGAGCCTGGAAGACTGACAGTAATGAATAATCATGGCAGATATGGAGGGTGTCAGATGGTGAGGACCCTATCTGGGAGGAGGGAGCTGCAAAGTGGGTGGCGGGCTGGGCAGGGAAGGAGTTTTGTTTGCAATTAGGTCATTAGACAAGCTTTATTGAAAGGGGATAGTTGAGCAAAGCCTTGGAGAGCATGACACTGAGCCATGTGGGAATCTGGGGGAAGAGCATCCTAGCCTCAGGGAACAGAATGTGCAAAGGCCCTACTGTGGGGGGAGGCTGGCTGTGGAAGAGAGGAAGGAGGCCAGTAGCTGAAACAGGGCGTAAGAGGAGAGAATAGTAGGAGAGACAGCAGATCAAAACTCTAAGTAGTAAAGTGAAATACCTACTTCCTGACAGCTCACATCTGTCATAAAAGATGAGTTATAATAACTTGAGGCCAGGAGTCTGTTGATCTGATGTGAAACTCATGTCTTTCTCTCTCTGTCTTACCATGTGAGCCCTAGGAACTCAACCATTAAATCAAAGGCCATCACAATGAGACCACTCTGGATTCTGGGAACTGGTCAGAATTTAGCCCTGGCCATGGTAATTAGACCCATGTAGATTGGTAATTTTTTTAAAGAGAGAAACTAATAAGGAGGAAAAATATTAGAGATGAAAATAATGACTTTTTTTTTGTAATTGAAAGCCATGGGGGACATAGATATAGGTATATGAGTTAAAGGTGACAGGTTTGCCCGTAAAATTGACTTTTGTATGTTATGATATTTTGGTAATGTTCTTCATATGAAAAATGGGTCAGTATTTTAAATACCATATTCTTGATTCCTGACACCCAAGAGAGGCACTCAGGAAGTCTCTCCTTTTGTTTTTTCCTGGGTTCTATTTAAATGGCAGGAAAAAGTCAAGGATCTATTTGGCTGAATGATTAGACGAGGGCAATGGGAGAGAGGAGGGGACCTGGAATTTATTTGATGTTTACTTTGGCCAGCGCCATTCTAGGAGTTGCACGTTCCCTTCCTTGGTCCTCATGGCTCTCTGAGGTGGGGGACAACCTGCTCAGCTCTGTAAGCAGCCCAGCAACCCCTTCTGTGCTTCCAACTCCCTCACATGTCCATGGAAGGAAGGTCCTATTAAGTGATGGAGGTGGAGGGTGTGAAGGTGTGAAAGTTGGGATCCACTTACATTAAACGTGGCTTCAGGGAAAGGAAATACCAAGTCAAGGTGTTTTCTTAGCTCACTAGAGAGAACATCCTCTCCAGATGCCTTTAGGGACTGGAACCATCACCTTGCACCAGCATCACAGAGCACTGCTTTCTGAGGTTACACATTGTAGTCTGCCAGAAGTACAAATCTTGAAAATACCCAAGGACCTAACCAGTAAATGATCAAAAAGTTTGCAATTAGGGTGGATGAAAATCTGGGAAATGTGAAGACCCTTAGTAATTCTATGGCATCAGAAAATTAAATTTCTGTAATAACAAATTACGATATAATGAGGTCACATTAGTGGAATAAGAGGCCCAGATGCCTCAATGATTTAATCTCTCTCTTCACACAAGCTTGCGCCGAATTTTAATGAGTATTTTGATTGATAACATATTTAGTTCAAAATAGGTCTTTAAAGACAGCTGTAAGAGTATTAACATTTAAAAGATGCTATGATAGAACTCCATTTCATTAAGTAGCTGATAAGAAAAAAATGACTGTGTAAACCTGCTGGTGTCAGACATCCTGTTATGACCCATCTACTCCTATTGAGCCTAGAGACAGTAATGTAGCTTTATTGAACTATTTTTGAACACTACAGGAGCTCGTTTTCCTGATTTAAGAAAAAGCTAAGTGACACCAATGAAACAGGTACAGTAAATGCATTAAATTCAAGAAAAGAGAATTTCAAGTAAAAGCTGCCTAAATATAAAATGGCTTTGGTATTTCAGCTCTTGGTAAAATTGCAATGGCTTTGAGGGCTTAGGGATTATCTCTGTGGGGCTGAAACCTCTGGTACTCTCCACTAGTAACATAATGTGAGCCAAAATTCAAGCTGTATATATATAGCTATACATATGTAATGAAATATATATGTATGTGTGTATATATATAACTGTATATATATATATATATATTATTTCTTTCATCTACTTTAATCTGGAAAAATTTCCACAGCTTTTATGTATTTATTTTTATGACACTGGCATTTTCGAGGAATTTGATATCCCTTCCTCTTTTTTAATACAACTTTCCCTCATTTGGGGATTGCCCATTGTTTCCTCATGATCAAAATCGGGGTGTATATTCCAGGATGGGACGGAGGAGACGTTTGTGTCCTTCTGAGAGTGTCACTTCTGGAGATGGACAATGTCCACTGCCTCTTATTGGTGATGTGATTTTCATTACTGAGTAAAGGTGTTACTTTGTCACTGTATAGTTACTCCCTTTTCTCTCGCGACTACTGGAAATGTGTAGGGAGACATTGTAAGGTTACACAAATATTGTGATTGGTCCTCATCAAAAATTTCCCCTGTATTTAGCAATTTAGCATATCCATTGATAATCCTTCCTTCCTTTCTTCCTTTTTGATTTTTAGGGCTATACCAGCGGCATATGGAGGTTCCCAGGCTAGGGGTCGAATCAAGCTATGTCTGCAACCTACACCACAGCTCATGGGAATGCCGGATCCTTAACCCACTGAGCAAGGCCAGGGATCGAACCTGCAACCTCATGGATACTAGTCAGGTTTGCAACCCACTGAGCCACCATGGGAACTCCTCCATTGATAATTCTTGCTTGAGACAATCTTTATTCCAGTGGTGCTGAACTCAATTTCTAACTGCACTTTCCCAGCCTCTTTTACCTGTTGGTTCTTGAAATTCTAGTGTAAGCCAAAGCTTTCCTCTTCATTATCTATTTACTTAGCTTTCAGTTATCTGTTTGTTATCAACATAGACACATGCATTTCTATTTTTGCGATGGTCTAGAGTTAACTACTGTCTAATTATTTTGATGTTTAAATTGTTCAGGATCTGCCAGTGGGAGCTTCTTCATATCCTTGTTATATTGACCTACTGTTTTGTTTTTGTTGGTCATTAACATTTACTAATTTAGGGTGATAGCAGATTACCTCAAGTCATTTTGTTGGTCATTAACATTTACTAATTTAGGGTGATAGCAGATTACCTCCGTCACTTCGGAGTCAGCCATTTCTCTGAAGAGAACTTTTTCTATTTGGTGAAGAATTGTATTAGAGACCAAGACATTTTTGATTTTTGATAGGGATCAGTATCACTTTTCTAAATGAATTATTCCTAGAATCTACCTTTTTTTTTTTTTTTTTGAAAATCAAGTCTTCTACAGCTTTTTCATAATTACTGTCATTCTCTTAGATTATGTTAGCAGACCCTTTATTACTTTAAGGCATATTTCACTTAGACTCAGTGACTTGAATTCCTTTTCCATTGTGGAATACTCATCCTTTTTGAAATTTTGTATTTTTGTTGCAGAGTAGTTTTCTGTCTTTCCTGTTTTAAATACATTATGTCTAATAATGAGAATAGAAATAAAATATGATTTGGTTAGTTCTTTATTTTTGGCATTAAAAAAATGGAATATAGCATACACACTATAAAGTACCCAGATCTTAATGAATTTTTTAAATTAAATATACCTGTGCAACTACTATTCAAGGTATAAAAACTTACAGACAACCCAGAAGTTTCCATAATGCACAATATCACTCATGACCTTCCTCAAAATATCCATTTCTTCCAACAATGTTTGGTAGTTTTCATTGTACGTATATGTACATATATTCATCAGCAAATAAAGATAGTTTTGTTTTTTCCTTTTCAATCTGGATGCTTTTATTTATTTTACTTATCCACTTGCCTTGGCTAGAACTAATACAATGATGAATAGATGTGGCAAGCTAGCCTTATTTCATTTTTTTTATCTTAGTAGGAAACTTCATTCTTTGACCATTAAATGTGATATTATCTGTGCATTTTTTTTTTTTTGTAGATACCTTTTTATCATGTCAAGAATGTTCTCTTCTGATCCTAGTTTGTTGAGTGTTTTTAGTATGAATGGGTCTTGGATTTTGTTGAATGCGTTTTCTGTGTCTGTCAAGATGATCATGTGGGTTTTGTCCATTATTCTGTTAATATGGTGTATTACATTGCTAGATTTTCATACGTTTGAACAGCGTTGCATTCCTGGGATAAATCCCACTTGGTCATGGCATATAATCCTATTTTTAGTTTGTTGGATTTAGACTTTGTTGAGGATTTTTACATTTATATTCATAAAGGATATCATTCTGTAGTTCTCTTTTCTTGTGATGTCTTTGTCTGGTTTGAGTGTTAGGGTCATACTGGCCTCATAAGGTAAGTTAGGAGGTGTTACATCCTCATCTATGTTTTGGGGGTTTATTAAAGAATGATATTAATTCTTTAAGTATTTGGTAGAATTCACCAGTGGAGACTTCTTATCCTGGGCTTTTCTTTTTAGGAAGGTTTTTTTGTTTGTTTGTTTGTTTTGTTTTTGTTACTGATTTAATCTCATTAGTTGTTATAAGTCTATTCAGATTTTCCATTTATGTTCTCAGTTTCAGTAGTTTGCATCTTTTTAAGTTTATTAACATTTCACTTGGGTTATCTAATTTGTTGGCTCAGTTGTCACTAATAGTCCCATATAATACCTTTTATTTCTGTGCTTGGTAGTAATGTGCCTTCTTTCATTCCTGATTTTAGTTTTTTTCTCCTCCTTTCTTTTTCACTGGATCAACCTTTTAAAATTTTTTTTTTCAAAGTTGTTGATTATTTTAAGAATCAACTTTTGGATTCATTCATTGTCTCAGTTGTCTTCATATTATGTATTACATTAGTTTTCACTGTTATTTTCTTTTGCTTGATTTGGATTTAATTTACCTCTCCTTTTTCTAGTTTCTTTAGGTAAAATTTTGGCTATTGAATTAAGATCTTTTTTTTAAAAAAATAGACATTTAAAGCTATAGCATTTCCTCTAACCATTACTTTACCTGCATACTATGGAATTTTTGGCATGATGTATTTTTGTTTTCATTCATACCAAAGTATTTTCTAATTTTCCTTGTGATCTCTTCTTTGATCCATTGCTTATTTAGTAATATGCCGTTTAATTTTCATATATTTGTGAATTTTCCAAATTTTCTACTCTTATTAATATTTAATTTCACTCCATGTGGTCAGTGATATATAATTTCAGTTCTTTTAAATTTATTTAGACTTGTTTATTGGCCTAAAATATGGTCTATTCTGGAATATGCTGCATGTACACTTGAGAAGAATGTGTATGCTGATGTCATTGGGTAGAATAGTCTATCGATGTTTATTAGCTTAAACTGGTTTGAAATGTTGTTGATGTCTTTTATTTCACCCTTGACCTTCTGTCTTATTATTCCATTCTTTATTGAAAGTTGGATATTAAAGTTTCCTACTGTATTGTTAAAATGTTAATTTCTCCCTTCAATTCTGTTAGTTTTTGCTGCAGGTATTTTAGCGCTATCTTGTTGATACCTATTCATTTATAATTGTGTCTTCTTAATGGGTTGACCCTTTTATCATTATCATTCTCTGCTCATAAAATTTTTGTCGTAAAATCTATTTTGTCTGATATTAATGTAGCCATTCCAGTTCTCTTTTGGTTTATTATTTAGGTGGAATATTTTTATTTATCCTTTCAGTTTCAACCTATTTGAGTCTTTATGGTGAGTCTCTTCTTCTTCTTCTTTTTTTTTTTTTGTCTTTTTTAGCTATTTCTCTGGCTGTTCCCGCAGCATATGGAGGTTCCCAGGCTAGGGGTTGAATCGGAGCTGCAGCCACCGGCCTACGCCAGAGCCACAGCAACGCGGGATCCGAGCTGTTTCTGTAACCTACACCACAGCTCACGGCAACACCGGATCCTTAACCCACTGAGCAAGGGCGGGGACCGAACCCGCAACCTCATGGTTTCAGGTCAGATTCGTTAACCACTGCGCCATGACAGGAACTCCTACGGTGAGTCTCTTATAGACAGTATACAGTTAAATCATTTTAAAGAGTCCATTTTGCCAACCTCTGCCTTTTGATTGGAGAGTTTAATCCATTTATATTTATAGCAATTACTGATGACAAAGAATTAAATTCTGCTGCCTGCTATTTGAATTCTATGTGTCATATCTTTTTGTTGTTGTCCTTCATTTTGCCATTACTCCCTTCTTTTGTGTTAATTATTTTCTAACCTATTATAGGTTACTATTTTATCTTGTCATTCATTTACAATACATTTTTGAGTTATTTTCTTAGTGTCTTCCCAGCCGATGACAATTAACATCTTAATTTATAACAATCTAATTTGGAATTCATACCACTTAGATTTTTGATCTGTTAAGAACATACTTTTTAAAAGATTAAAAAAAATTAATGTATAGTTGATTTACAATGTTGTGCTAATTTCTGTTGTATGTCAAAGTGGCTTAATTAGAAACATAAATACATTCTTTAAAAATCTTCCTTTCCATTATGGTTTATCCCAGGAGATTGGATATAGTTCTCTGTGGTGTGCAGTAGGACCTTGTTGTCTATCCATATTAAATGTAGTAGTTTGCATCTATAACCCGCAGACTCCCAGTCCATCCCTCTCCCCCCATCCCACCCCCTTGGCTTTCATTTCATCATTTATTATAATCTTTGCTTTTTTTGAAATGGACTTTTCACATTATATTGTTATATTATCAGTAGTTGCTAAAAATTCTTTTGATTTCACTCAATTCATGTTTCAAATTTAATATAACTATTGGGATATTTAATTTCATCAAATGTTTTTAATGGGTATTTTGAGATGACCATGTAATTTTTCTTTATTCTATTGAGATGGGGATTTTTACTGATTAACTTTATGAGTTAATCTAATCTTGCATTCCTGGTATAAACTCTCCTTTGTCATGGTATGTTATCCTTTCTATATGTTGCTGTGACTTATTTGTTAACATAAATAGATTTTATACAGGTGTTCAGAAGAGAGATTGGCTTATGATATTTATTTCTTTTAACTTTTTGGCAGATTATGCTATACAATTTATGCTGGGCTTATAAAATATTGTGGATAGTGTTTTCTTATTTTTTCCTTCCTAAATCAGTGTAGAATTGGGGCTTTTTCTCCCTTATTCTGAAGAATGCACAAGTTAATCCATCTAGTCTTGGAATTTTCTTTGTAGAAAGGTTTCAAATTACAGATTTGTCTTTCTCTGACTTATTTCACTAAGTATAATGTTCTCTAGGTCCATTCATGTTGCTGAAAATGACAGAATTTTATTCTTTTTTATGGCTGAGTAATATTTGGAATATATGTATGTGAAACCTTTTTTTATCCATTTGTCTGTTGATGGGCACTTGGATTGCTTCTGTATCTTGGCTGTTGTAAATAATGCTGCTCTGAACATTGAGGTGCATATATCTTTTCAAATTAGTGTTCTCATTTTTCCCACATATATACACAGGAGCGTAATCACTGGGTTACATTATAGTTTTATTTTTAGTTTTTTGAGGAACCTCTCTATACTTTTTTCCAAAGTGGCTGAACTAATTTACATTTTCACCAACAGTCTACAAGGGTTCCTTTTCCTCCACATTCTGGCCAACATTTGTTATTTGGAGACTTTTTGATGACAGTCATTCTGACATGTGTGGGGTAGTATCTCATCCTTTTGCTTTACATTGCTCTAATAATTAGCAATACTGAGCATCTTTTCATGTTCCTATTAGCCATCTGTATGTCTTCTTTGGACAAATGTCTATCACTTGTTCTTCTTTTTCTAATTTTTTCAGGTGATAGTTTAGGTTGTTTATATGAGATTGTTTTACATAGTTAGGTAACCCTGTATTGGGTGCCAGCATGTTAACAAGTGTAAAATCCTCTTTTTGTATTGATCCATTTATTATTATATAATGCCCATCTTTGTCTTTTGTTGTAGCCTTTGTTTTAATGTCTGTTTTGTCTGATATGAGTACTGTTACTGCTGCTTTGTCGTCATTTCTGTTTGCATGAAGTATTTTTGTCCCTCCTGTAAGTTTCAGTCTGTGTGTGTCTTTAGCTCTAAAGTGAGTTTCTTGTAGGCCAGCTAGAGACATGACTCATGGTTATTTAAAAGTGTTTCAATTGGCACAACATTGTAAATCAACTATACTTTAATTTTAAAAGATAAAAAAAGTTTTAATTTTTTAAAAATTTTGAGAATTTATAATTATGCTTTGTTATTGATTTCTCATGTATTTTTCCTTCTGTTGTTAGAGGAAACATAATCTATTTAACTTCAGCTCTCTAAATTGATGCATCTCAAATTTATTTCTCAAGCCCTTTACTTCCCTTGAGCCTTAGACTTTAACACACACACACACACACACACACACACACACACACACACACACACACTTTTATGTAAGATTATAGAAGGATAGAGCATTGAGTGAGAAGCTTACTTCTCCATGGTTACAATGAGAAACACTACTGTTTAGGAAAGAGAAGAGGATCTAAGGACACAATGAAAGATTAGAAGAAAATACTTTTAATTTTCAGAAAGCTAAGGGATTTGGGCTTCCAAAACCAGCAAAGGCCTTTGCTGTAATAGATATTTATTTTCTGGTTTTAATATCACTCTTTCCCAAAATAATGGCATATAAAAAATGTGGCAGAGGCAGCAGTTCTTACCCTAATAGAAGCTTTTTCAAAATCATATTTTATGTCATAGTACCCCAAACCATTAAAATCCTAAAAGGTAGAGTATTGAATTGTAGGTAATGAAAGGTGACTGTAGACACTTGGTATTTCTTTTTCAAAAGACAAAGGTAAAAAAAATGCACGTCAGGGAAGCTAATATAAAACTTGGCTTACAGGAGAAAAATACAACCAAGCTGTAGGGAGAGTTTCTAGCATATAAGACCAGGACATGGGCAAGGATAAGGAAGAGTCTAGTTTATGTTGGAGACCAAAATGAACTTTTTTTCTTAGGCTAAAATCTTAATGAGCTTTTCCCAAAGTTTAGAAACTCACACACTTCCCAGTTTGAAGTCGTTAACATATCACAGCAAGCCCCTTTTCTAGTTTGTGGAATCCTGAGAACATTTCAATAGAAGAAGTGGGAACCTGACCTGCTGTTTTTCACTTCTTACCTCATTTACATACTCGAGGGTTCAGGAAATAAATGTAAGAAGTACATGACCTTTTAATTTCCCTTTCCAGATTTCCAACATTTTCTGGTAGGTTAGGTATACTTTCTTGGAGACGTTGCATTGGAATGCTTACATAAGACACACGTGGAGAATATGTCTAATGCTTTTTATAAAGATGAACTTCTTTTTGCTAGATTTTCACTCCGGGGGCCTTTTGTATTTTAGGAGACAGAATTTGACCTGGAGTGACATGTGTAACCACAGAACTCTGGTGATGAGCAACATGTTATGCCTTGTACCTTTCCCATATATGTGTGTGTATGTATGTATATATTTTTCAGCAGCCATTTTTAAACTAGCTGTTTTCTTTGACATTATGAGCTGTCTTTTAAATTATTAGTAGTCCTGATCAACACAGAGGCATCTAAAGAGATAATGAATTTATAGACTCAGATAATGCAGGAGCAGGAGCCTCTGTGAGGACATCATTTTGGATCTTTGTAGACCACCTTCTACATGATCAGATTCAGTAATTTCTTTTCCCGTTGACCTGTCCCATTTTATAGGGGTGTTTTACTTCTTAAAACACTCTTTTTCCTTGAATTTCCAGATTTCACTCCTCCAGTTCTCTTAGAACTTCCCTCATTACTTTTTTTTCTATTACAGCTTACTCTCTCTCTCTTTTTTTTTTTTTTTTTTTTTTGCTGGACCTTGATGGAATTTCTTGATGGAGTGTCTTGGAATTTCCCATGTTTAAAACTGAGCAGGCTCCTCTAGCTCTAGTAGCCTATGGTGCCATCAATAGAAATTTACTGTTTGGAGTTCCAATTGTGGCTCAGCAGTAACGCACCTGACTAGTATCCATGAGGATGTGGGTTCCATCCCTGGCCTCACTCAGTGGGTTCAGGATCTGGTGTTTCCATGAGCTGTGGTGTAGGTCACAGATGTGGCTTGGATCTCACATTGCTGTGGCCATGGTGTAAGCTGGCAGCTACAGCTCCCATTCGACCCATAGCCTGGGAACTTCTATATGCCGAGGGTGCAGGCCTAAAAAGAAAAAAAAAAAAGTTAAAAGAAAAAAAGAAATTCACTGTTCTAGCCCCAACTTCTTGGAATCTAACTCTGACTTTAGTCCCTTGATAGCATCCTGGCTGGGGTTCCTCACATCCAAGAAAAGATTCAGACATTTTTAAGTTCATAAGCCTTGAATGAAGAAGGGATCCTAGAATTTGAAGCCTTAACTCTGCAGGTTCCACTCAGCTGTCTGTCACCTTTCTTTCCCTCATTCTTGTGCACTTTATAAACTTCATGGGGTTAGCAACATGCTCTGCCTTTTTGCTCCTACTATTTCCACAGCCTAACAATGCTATGGCTTTAACATTATAGGCACTTGATAACTGTTCACTGGGTGAATGAAGAAATGGATGAATGAATGAAACTTCCCCAAATAGTATGTGCTTTAGGCTTGTGTCTGTGAGGGAACTTATTTATAAAGATGGTGGCAAAGCTTCCTCTTGTCCTGGATGCCCGCCCCTTGGCCAGCCAATGGCCACCACAAGGTGGCATCTGTTTCCCCCAATCGGTACCTGTGTGGGTCCTCTGACTTTCTTTGACCAGTAAAACTTGGTGGAAGTGATGCTCTGTGACCTCTGAGGGAAGGGAGTTAGAAGCTTTGCAGATTTGTCCTGGGGTAGTATTTAAGGAAGCCTGTCTGGCCAACTAGAGGAGAGAGGCTATGGGCAAGAGCATCAGGGAAGCCCACCTGACAGCCAGCCACCTCCTGCCAGACCTGTGAGTGAAGCCAGAAGTTTTCAGCCTGGCCAACCAGTCCGGATAAGTGGAGCCACATGAGCAAAACCAGGTGAAGGCATGAGAGGAATCACCCAGACAGCCTGCAAATCAAGAGAGATGATACTTGGCTGCTTTTTTTAGGCACTAGACTTAAAAGATGGCATGACTTTAAAGAGGAACAAGTCAATGTCATTCCCTGTAAGGAGTTTCTAATCTGCTGTTGAAAGGCATGTCACATACACTGAATAATTTCTGGTTCTTGTTTGAGTAGATTATAGGTACAATTGTAAAGTCTTTCTCCTGCAGTTGTGAATAATTCTTGGCAGCTAGGAAAAGGACATCTAACAAAAATAAAATGAAGACAGAGAGACCTTGAAAAAAAATCACATTTGGCCTAATAAACATGAAATATTGGGAACAAGGGAGAGACACAATGCATAAAGCTGAGAAATTGGAGCCATTTATTTTATGCATTATTTGGAAAGGAAGTATGAATTTAGTACTGTCCTAACCACCTCAGCTTTTCTCCATGGGAGCATGCTGGAAGAATATATTTACACTGGGTTCTCTACAGATATTACATATATTTTACATATAGGCTCTGACAGACTCAATTCGGAACGAGGAGTAATCTTTCAGAGACTTTTCATTGCATTTATATTATAAACTCCATTTGGTGGGTGAATATCACTGTAAGCCTCGGCATTCATATGCTAATGTTATAAGTTGGAGTTGTCAAGAGAATTATGCACAGGCTTGAGTACATGTGTGTGTGAGTGAGTGATATTTGTGTTTGCCAAAGCGGCATGTGCTCCTGAAGGGAGAGTGTGTGTCTTATCTTACTAGCTGTCTGGTCTCAGTTTCTCTCTCTAATGTGCCAGGAAGAAAATGTCTTTATCACTGAATATTTTGGTGATGCACAGATTCCAGGATGCCCTCCAGTGGTATGAGGCATCTGTGTGTGGGGAGCAAGGGGGGCATCTAGGTACGTGTACATATATTTATTAGGTGTGGGAGATTAGGATGCTTTTTATTTCTGTGTTCATCATTATCTCATCTCATGGGCTGTCTCTTCATTTCATGGGGTATTTTCTAACATGCTCTCAGAATTTTTAACTCTTTTGGTTTAACTCTACTTACAAGACAGTTTAACATTCCGCAGACATAAGGAAAGTGGTCAGGTATTTCACTCTTAAGACTTAAATTGATCCTGTGTTTCTATAAGAAAAATAACCTTACTTAATTGAATATCTAAAGTAGAAAGCCCTTTCTATATGTTTAAAATATTTTTGGCCACGCCTGTGGAAGTTCCCAGACCAGGGATCAAACCCACACCACAGCCGTAACCAGAGCCACAGCAGTGATAATGCTGAATCCTCAGTCTGCTGAGCCATGAGGGAACTCCTATATGTTTTAAATTTTAATCATTTTGTAACAATTGTGTGAAGCAGCAGAAGAGGTGGAGTTTAATGCAAGTGTAGTATAGAGTTTGAGCAATGAAGGCAGAGGCAGGGCCAGGAAGGAAGATCATGTGAGGCCATGGATACTCCAATTAAGTCACGGCTATTCCTCTCCATGCAGTGAGATGTCACTGAAGGATTGTGAACTCAGAGGTAACATGATAAATTTCATATTTTGGACCGATCACTTGGGCAGGGGTGTGAAGGAAAGACTTCACACAAGAATGGATCCACACAAGAATGGATCTCCTCTCTCACCAAGCCAAATGAGGCATTTTACCCATGATCAAATACTTCTGAGCAAGTTCTCTAATAGCTAGATGGTGGAATGACATTTCATGAAGTATGGTTTTAGATCCAAGTGCATCAGAATTACTCAGGGGATGCTTGTTAAATAAGCTAATTCCTATGACTATCTCATACTTACTGAATTGTTAATGTTTTTCATCTGGACTTTGCTCCCTTTGTCCAGAAAATTCTCCCTTTGTCTTTCTCCATCTTACTTACCTTTAAAAAAAAAAAACAAAAAAAAAAACTCAGCTAAATCATCACTTCCTTCAGGAAGTCAGTCTTAAATCAGGATAGACTTGACCACTCTTTTCACTGTGCTCCTGTTTTCCCCTTTAATTAATTCTACATAGAATGCAGTGGCATATTATTGCACTTCTTTTGTTTATATTTGTATTTTTCCCACTAAAATGTTAGAGATTAGTGATTATGACATATGTGGCTTTGAAGTTAGGAGCTTCATAAACATTGCTGGCTAAATACATGAAAAAAATGAAAGTCTTCAGCATATTTGCATTTCTCATTTATTGCTGGCTAATTGTACTTAATTTGACACGTGTTTATTGAATGCTTATTTTGTGCCCAATTCTGTGCTTACCAGTAGTAGAAGCTCATAGGTTTCTAGTTGGGGCAGTGTAACACATCTAATTGAAGTTAATATTTTATGGTTTGTACTCTAACGCTGTGGACATTTCCCAAGGGAAGAGATTAGTATTGGTTAGTAATCTCAGACAGCTTGTTTGAAGGATTTGGGATTTGAAATGGACATTGAGGGTCCAATAAAAATTGAAAAGGCGAAGAGACCATGCTACTCATAGTCATTGTTCAGGTAGGAATGTATGTGGGAAAGTCTAAGGTCAAAGTAAGAATTGAGGGTGAAAAATTATATGAGTCAATTGAAAAAAGTGGCAGTATATTAGTATAGAATAATAAATAGACAATTCTTGAAAGAAAAGAAATGAATCCTCTGGCATAATCTAAAAAAGTAATTCTATCGTAGAGAATGGAAAAAATAGGACATAAACAGTGGGAAGCAAAAATGAGCAAATGAAAATATTCAAAATTATGAATTAGTCTAAACAGCTCCATAGCATCTTGTCTAAAGAAGGAAGCTGTTTGTGATGTGATATACATGCACAGTGTGTCCAAAAAGGATCCTATGGGGCCTTCCTGGAACAGACCCCTCCATATCTTCTGTCTGCCTCTTGTTTGTAGAAAAGCTTTAGTCTCCTAGGCATCCCCTGAGTTATAAAAGTCTGGCTCAAGGGAATATCTGTTGTAGTGCAGTGGAAACGAATCTGACCAGCATCCATGAGGATGTGGGTTTGATCCCTGGCCTTGCTCAGTGGGTTAAGGATCTGGCGTTGCTGTGAGCTGTGGTGTGGGTCGCAGATGTGGCTCGAATGTCATGTTGCTGTGGCTGTGGTGTAGGCCAGCAGCTGTAGCTCCCATTCAACCCCTAGCCTGGGAACTTCCATATGCTGCCTGTGTGGCCTTAAAAGAAAAAAAAAAGTCTGGCTCAGAGTTAATGATTGGAAGAATGTGAAAATTTAGTAACAACAAAACTAAATATAGTAGTTAGGCTAGGAGAACTGATAAATAGTAAATAATAGATCAGCCATACAGTAGGCTCACAGTCTCTTTATTCCTTCCCAAAGGACATAGAATAGTGTCTGGTGCACACTCCTGAGTTGTATTACAGACACCAAAACTCCCACCAGTGGAAGAAACTAACTGCATGATGACCATGAACAAGTAGCCCCCAAATTGGCTGGACCTGAGGATTGATGATGTTAATCCCCATGACATCACCCTTTGACCTCAGCATCAACCAGTCAGAGTATTATGCACAAGCTGATCACATACTCTGTGACTCTTCTTCCTCACTTTGCTTTTCGAAACCCTTCCCTGAAATCCATTGAAGAATTTGGGTCTTTTGAGCATTAGCTGCCTATACACCTTGCTTGGTCTTGCAATAAATGCTGCACTTTCCTGCACCACAGTCTGGTGTCAGTAGATCAGCTTTCCTGCATGTAGGCAAGCAAACCCAAATTCATTGGGTAATAAAAGGACAAGGCCACTGTGCCCATTTTAGCTTTTCCCATGGTTCACAGTGACTTTGAACAAGTGGGGCCTGACCTTCAGCTGTACCAGAGCTTCCAATCTCAGAGGTTTCCCCAGCAGAACAACTCTATGGGGAGGCGTGTCTTAGTGATCAGGAGCTGGCAGAGTCCATTTTGTCATGTGAAGGGGCTCATGGTGACATCAGGGGCCTATTAAAAAGGTGGAGAGGAGTTCCCGTCGTGGCGGAGTGGTTAACGAATCCGACTAGGAACCATGAGGTTGCGGGTTCAGTCCCTGCCCTTGCTCAATGGGTTAATGATCCGGCGTTGCCATGAGCTGTGGTGTAGGTCGCAGACGCGGCTCAGATCCTGCGTTGCTGTGGCTCTGGCGTAGGCCGGGGGCTATAGCTCCGATTCGACTCCTAGCCTGGGAACCTCCATATGTTGCGGGAGTGGCCCAAAGAAATAGCAAAAAGACAAAAAAAAAAAAAAAAAAAAAAAGAGAATGGAGAATGATGGGTGACCAAGGTCCCAATCCTAGATCGTCAGACATGGCAGAACTCCTGTTATGCCTGTGAGTTTCCTGACAAATATGCCACTTTAATTACTTATATTAAAATTCCCGTGTCTGTCTGTGAGCTGTATTCAGTGATAGCCTCCTCTTTGGTCTTTGCTGCAAGAATGAAGTATAGTATTTCTTCCTTGGCAGACTCATGTGTAGCTTTGATCTCTCCACTCTTTGTAATGATAGAGCCATCCCATATATGAAGTAGTCTGGAAATTTCTGCTTAAGTATTTCCAAAAAGGAGATATGAAGTCGATAGCCACCAAAGAGCCAGAAGGATTGTGCAAGAAAGAAAACATTCTGGCAGGTGTGCTTGGCTAATCAACACCAAAAATCCAAGGAAAGTTGAAGTGTGTGTGACTAAGACATCACGGCAAAAATGACATATAAACTGTGAGAAGGAAGCATTGAACAAACAGGGCTTACAGTTTGTGAATTATGGGATTAGATAAATGAGAACTAAATCGTCAGGACAAGTTGGGAGATTTCTGCCTCGTGAAAGTTCTCAAAGATTCATTGATACTTCATTTCTCTGTGATGTATGGCTCCATAAATTTTGGGCAAAGGCAAGAGGAGAAGGACTCACACCTACAGCCCGGGAGTCCCTGCCCACCTTGAAAGGTGCTGATTCTGCCAGTTATAATGTGAAAGCTGTCATAGCACATGTTTTCAGATTAGGTAGATGATTCTTGCAACGTGGCCATGTATAGGCGGGGGAGGATGGGGTTCAGCCTGCCACAGTGCCATTTGCAGTGGGGGACCTCCTCAGATGACCTTAGTTACTATTCATTCTTCTCTAAAACTGGGGTCTGTCTGACAAACTATATGAGTTACTGTATCTTTTTATTTGTGTGAAGTAGAGATTGGAAATTTATGGAATAGGAAGTGATAAATCAAAGAGACGGGAATGAATAAGAAATGGCTCTCTTAAACTTTTGTATTCGTTGATGCACCAGCAAAAAATAAACAGCCAGGAAAAGTGAAGACAGTAAAATACTTTTGCATTCCTCCTAGAACGCATGATATAAATGCAATGCATTATATTCATTTATGCTCCTAGAAGGCACAATTTTTTTTTGAGTGTTCCAAAGAAAGGATGATTTGATACGTGGCAAAAAAAAAGTGCTAAAAGAAACTTTTAAAACATTTGCCACTGAAACATCATTTCAAACCTGTCAGAAATGTGGGCAGGAAATAGAAAAACTTTTGCCTTGACGATGTTTTGGGGAAAAATAGGCCAACTAAACAAATATCATCTGAAGGCAGTAAGGAGTAAAATGCTCAGAAACACAATTTTATTTCTTTTTACAAATTCTTCCTCCAGAGTTTTTTAGTCACTCACAAAACAGATGTCATTTTTGAAAATGCAGAATTGCAAAACACAAAAAAATCAGCATCCTTCAAGAATACTGTTGTGCTCTCTTCTCATTTGCTGGTCGAAAACATGTGTGTCTTGAATGCCAATTATCTTTTCAGTTCAGTATTTTCTTCAGAGAACAAAAACTTTCTGCTACAGCTGCAGAGTACAAACAAAATGGTATCACAGAAGAGCAGCTAGCACCTTGGAACCAGCTGTTTATGCTATTTTGTCATCTTCTCTTTAACCCTGTGAGTCCTGAGTGAGAAAGTGGAACATTCTGGAACGCAATGCGGTCTCTGTGTGTCCATGTCATTAAGGCTTTCTCAGCTTGCACCGGAGGGCGGTGTGAAGACAGACCAGCACTGCCCCTTGTAAGTTGTGTGACTTTGGGAAGTCTGTTTAACTTTTCTAAGCTATATTTTTCTCTTCTGAGAAAATGGATATAATAATGTTTGCCTCATAGAGTTATTATTAGAATTAAGTAAGACAATATGTTAAAATAGTCAACATAGCATGTGGCACCTATCAGGTGCTCAAGAGATGGTGACTGTTATGATATTACAATCTATTTGAGGTCAAAATCTTGTTTTTGAGCCCTGCTCTACAAACCTGTTATGGTGATAGGCATAAAAATATTTGATACTCAGGTGACTGTTCCTCTGAAGCATTGCATAATTGTCTAAGCATCTGCTGTGTGTCAGCGCTTTCACCTGTGCCATGGTGATTCCCTCATAAACCTCTATCATTGTGTCATTATCTCTCTTTTCCAGATAGGAATCTGGCAAGTGGAGAGGCTCAGGAAATTGCTCAAGTTCAAGGCAATTAGTGGTAGAACTGGATGCAAATCTTCACATTTTAAGTCGAGCATTCTTTCCAGAGAAACTTCCTAAAACAAAGCAAAATAAAACAAAAAAACCCAAAACAGCAGCAACACGAAGTCCAACCCTTAGGGGTGAGACTGCGTTGATGGATCTCATCAGGTGCTCAGTGGATAAGTCAGTCTACAAAAGCAGGGGAAGGCAGGCAACCTCTGTGGCTCTGAGTCGATGGGGAAGCCTCAGAGATGCTGGTGTTCCAGTGGGAAACTGACTCTGCTGCGGGGTGGGGGTGGGGGTTGGGGAAATGGATCCTGAGGCTTCCAATTGAAATGGTGATATCTTTTCAATTCACAGAAAGTGCGTTCGTTGTAATTCACGTTATTTCGAGCCAGGCTTGTCCACACCTTTGGTGTTTTGCCCCCACCGACTTCCAGAAAAGGAAATTTAAAGGAAGCTGCATAACGTGTGCTGCACCTTTACTGACTCATTGCCAAGAATCACTAACTTTCCTTCAAGAAGCAACCTTTATATAAAAAGCTTGATTCCATACTCAGCTTCGCGTAGACTAAGTAAAAGAGGATTTTTTTTTTAAGTGAAAAAGTAACGTAAAATAGGATGTTACAGTTTCTTTAGGGTGAATGGAATTCATTCAAAAAATTTATTTTTTCACAAGCTCCTTCAAAACAAAATCAAAGAGGATGAAAGGGTTAAAAAAAAAAAAAAAAAAAAAAAAACAACCCAACCTGCCTGTTTCCCCAAAGGAGGAAGGTTTCTGTGTTAGATGGTGACTCCAGGCTCAAGCATCACATGCCATTTCCCTCATTGTCTGTCTTCTCAGTGGGAATTTCTTTCTTTTTTTTTTTGTCTTTTTTTTGCCATTTCTTGGGCCGCTCCCGTGGCATATGGAGGTTGCCAGGCTAGGGGTCGAATCGGAGCTGTAGCCACTGGCTTATGCCACAGCTCACAGCAATGCCGGATCCTTAACCCACTGAGCAAGGCTAGGGACCGAACCCACAACCTCATGGTTCCTAGTTGGATTCGTGGAATGTGCCATGATGGGAACTCTGGGGAATTTCTTTTTTACAAATTCAGGGCAGTTTAACCTGAAAATAATAACTCCTGACTCCCCCCCCCCACACACACACACATACTTGTGCACTCAGGGGCTGGACGTAGATGCCCATATCCTCGGAGTTGCCTGGCATGTGACCATCAGCGCTGCATCTCTGACGGAAGCAGTGACCGTGAGGAAGGGGCTGGGCTGGCTCAAGGGGAAGGGCAGGGCCAGGCCAGCACTGAGCAGCCCGTGGCCTGCAGCGGGGACATCTCAGTCCTCTGCTTGAGGCTTCTGCTGCTGGGTGATGGGGCCCAGCTCTTCATCGTTCGTGTTCTCTGTGCCTTTTTCCCAGGAAAGCAAATGGCCTGGGAAAGCCTTTGCCATTTTCTTTCCAAAGTACTCCAACAGGAATGTTCAAGAAGGCTTACTTTTTGCTTCTGGGTGGCTTTGGAGGGAAGCAGATAGTTTGATTTCTCTAAAGTCTGTGTGTCTGTTTGCCTGATACTCCACACTTTTCTGGAGTAGTTATGGGAAGCAAAATTGGCTTGTATCCAACCCCACTCTGTCTCTACCCTTGGAAATATTTTTCTAGATGTTGTTGGTGTTGGTAAAAGCAGACCGTCTGTAACTTTAACCAGTGATCTGGTCACCCCAGTAGAATGGAGTTTTGGGGTGGGTATTGACAGCATCACCTGGGACCAATAGGTATTTTAGTCACAGATGAGATTGGAAAATGAAGAGGTTCTGCCTCTTCCTTTCTATTCTAATGACACAAAGTCATCACTCTTTATTCTGGAGCTCCTTTGGATAAACTATTGCCTGGGGAATTTTTGCTGTGATGAGTGATGAAAACTACTCTTTTGAAGATTATAGGAATATGAATAATAATTCCTATCTCTGTCGGGATGACCGACCATCCTACTTTGCCTGGGACTGATGGGTTTCCTGGGACATGAGATTTTCATTTTAAAGCCAGACCAGTGGGGAAGTTTGGTTATCTTCTCATAGGAGGACAGAAGGATGTAGAACTAGAAACACTGATATTAAGTGTTGGTTGTTTAACTGACCAGCTGTGTGGCCCTGGGTAACCTTTCCGAACTGCAGTATCCTCAGCTGCAAAATGCAAGTTCAGGCTCTGTGGTCCATGGGGTTCCTTCCTGCTTCAGTAGCCCATGATTTCCGAACTATTTACAGTGACTGAAATGGGAGAAAATTATAAAGATTTATATGCTGTCTTAAAAAGGTTGCATTTCCAGCTTGGATAGGGACTGCCCACTCTAGAAGTCTGGAATGCTTCCATCTCTGTGCCAACCAGGCAGTAGTATTGCATCTTCCTGCCATCGCCTCCTGGAGTCCAGACTAAGGACACCCAGCCTCCTACACCCCTGGTCTGGTCCCCTGCTCTGTTTATTGAAATTCTCCTCTGCACTCAGCCCTCCCTCCCACTGCCATGACCTTCATTCAGCCGGTCATCACTCCTACTTGGACTCACTTGGCTTCTGCTTCCACGGTTTTTTAGAACAGTATGATTATATTATTTACATATTCTATAGTTTAAATTTCTCATTCATTACATTAGCCTTTCTGCACAACTCTCAGTTAATACTGAGAAATTACTATGCTAGCTATAAATCAAAAATTGTAGTTACATACTAAATGTGGGCTGGTATTCTCATTGTGGTAGAAAAATTAACATGCTTCTTAATCTCAGTCTTATTTATACTTCCACCTTCAACAGTAATTTATGTCTAAAATACATCATTGGAATCACATTATTGGACTCACAAATACCACTATTAGAATCACAAATACTGTGCTGAATTCCTACTTGTTTTAAATTTTTTAGTCTTTTTTTTTTGTCTTTTTGCCTTTTCTAGGGCCGCTCCCATGGCATATGGAGGTTCCCAGGCTAGGGGTCCAATTGGAGCTGTAGCTGCCGGCCTACACCACAGCCACAGCAACGCGGGATCCGAGCCGAGTCTGTGACCTACACCACAGCTCACGGCAACGCCGGATCGTTAACCCACTGAGTGAGGCCAGGGATCGAACTCACAACCTCATGGTTCCTAGTTGGATTCGTTAACCACTGAGCCACAATGGGAACTCCTTAAATTTTTTTTTTTTTTTTTGGTCTTTTTGCTATTTCTTGGTCTTGGGCCGCTCCTGCAGCATATGGAGATTCCCAGGCTAGGGGTCCAATCGGAGCTGTAGCCACCGGCCTACACCAGAGCCACAGCAACTGGGGATCCGAGCCGCATCTGCAATCTACACCACAGCTCACGGCAACGCCGGATCGTTAACCCACTGAGCAAAGGCAGGGATCAAACCCGCAACCTCATGGTTCCTAGTCGGATTCGTTAACCACTGGGCCACGACGGGAACTCCAAATTTTTTAATTTGAACTTATACTTTGCTTATTTTGAAGTTATTGGTACAATTAAATAATGTGAAATGGGATAATTAAGTCTAACATTAGAATAGAGACTATCTGTAGCAACAGATGAAGGAAACATCATGCACTTAAAATAAGATTATGATTACTAATAATACCTAATAATAGGAGGCAACTGTAATGGAGTGCTTATTACTATGCCCAGAACTGGCAATTTTCATGAATTATGTCACTGTTTCGTAATGATCATGGCACACAGGGAAACACTTGGGGTGTGAGTTCTTGTTGTCTGATCCAAGAAAATATACACATTGATGTGTAGAAAGCAACTTTTTCCTGAACTCAATTCAAGGGAGAATTTTATTTTGTATAGACTTTTCTGAAGCACTCTGCATAATCTGTAGAAAACTTTATTCCATTATAATTTCGCAAAAGCCACAGACACTTTTCAAGAAAGTACTTCTTGTTTTAACCTACAAAGACTTAGGAGGTAACATAAAATTGTAGCTGAGCAGAACACCTGAATTCATCACAAGGGCTGACTAATTTTCCCTTGAGATCATGTCCATTAATGGAGGGATAGAGTTTAGAGAATATCGAGTAGAGAATTGGATGCTGATTTGGCTATTCTCTTTGGTACCAGATGACTTGAGTAAGCCATTGGGAGGTCCTGGCTTATAGTTACATCATGATCCATTTCTTTAAATGTAGAGCAGATATTCTGTGCTTCTGTGGTTAACAAAGGACCATATGTTTTAGGCACTAAGTGGGTAGGCAGCAAAGTGGATATTCTCATCTAGTTGCTTAAGAACCCAGTTCTTAACTCCTAAGCAGAGGACCCAGCCCCTGGAACCTACCCTGGTGACTGCAGACACACCTGAATTAAAGGTAGTGGTTTCCCCAAGAAGAGCTTTACATCTTCTCAAGCATTTGCACAGCCACTTGGCTGGAATCCTAGAGTCCTGCACCATATAGCACAAAGGATATCATTTTAGCATGAAACAATTTTAAAGACATTTCTTACCAACAGACCGTCTTGTCCAAGAAGGAACTATATCCTGGTAAGAGAGACAAAATTAATTGTAAAAGGCGTTTCCTTATAGTTGAAAGAATTAATGCATTATGTGGAGTCACTTAAAATTGATGGAGTTAATAGAAATGTAATTAATGTTAGGAAATGCCTTTCACTTCAGTGAGTTTGCTTTTATGTTTGATGCTTGCTACTGATTTGCATTTCCTGAAAGTAGCTAGGAAGTGAATTGATTTTATATGATAATTAAAATATATCATTGTAACTTTTTAAAAAGAAGTTTTAGGGGAGGAAAACTTTTCTCTTCTTCCCGTCTAGGTTCTTTGGCTGGTCTAATGATCAGATTAACATAAGATAGATTAACAGAAGGAAAACAAATTTAATTATGTATATACAGGGGTCCCATGCTATATAAGACCCATAGGTAGTCAGATGGTTGAGGCCGACATGACATTCTGAGCTAAGGAGGTGGGAGTGGAGATCTGGAGCTCCAAAAGGGAAGAGGACAATTTCCTGGAAGATGGGAAGAGCCAGTGTTTCGTAAGCAAAGGTTCGCTGTGCCCCACAGAGACAACAGGACACAGAGAGGACTTTGATCTCCTGGCCCCATCAAGCTTGTCCCCAGACCATCACTTTGCATTAAATTTTTTTTTTCTCTTTTAGGGCTATACCCGAAGCATGTGGAAGTTCCCAGGCTAGGGGCTGAATCAGCTGCCGTCTTATACCACAGCCACAGCAACACAGGATCTGAGCCTTGTCCTTGACCTACACCACAGCCCAAGGTAATGCTGGATCCTCAACCAACTAATCAAGGTCAGGAATTGAACCCACATCCTCATGATGCTAGTCGGGTTCATTATCATTACCATTGAGCCACAGTGGTAACACTTCTTTTTTTTTTTTTTTTTTTTTTTTTTTAGGCTAGGGGTCTAAACAGAGCTGGAGCTGCCGGCCTACACCATAGTCACAGCAATACCAGATCCTTAACCCACTGAGCAAGGCCAGGGATCGAACCCGCAACCTCATGGTTCCTAGTTGGATTCGTTTCCACTGCACCACAATGGGAACTCCCACAGCAGTAACTTCACAGTTCATATTTTTTGTAGTTCTTTCTGGTGATAGTTCTCTTCCTGGACCAAACCCTCTATCTAAATTCTTTTAGGCAGTTAAGGCAAAAGCTCTTCCTGAGTTTTGGGGGGCCTTGATTATCTTCAGCTCAAAATAATCCACGTGTCAAATTGAAACGTTCTAGAGTGACCTGCCCTGACGCCCATCAAAATATACTCTCCTGTGGTGTGTATGTGGAGGGGGAAGGCAAGTCATGCGTTCAGCATATCTCTTAGCTCTACTAAGGCATCCTGATGTAAGTTAATGACAGGGAGGGAATTGGGATGTAACCATGGTTGACATAATTTACATTAACATTTAAGATTCTTCTTGATTCTGATTTTAGCTTTAATATCAAGATACAGTAGCCTCTAATATCATGACTTTCCCAGGTTATATATCCATTGTCGTTACTGTTCACAGTAATAATAACTAGAAACTCTCTGAGCAGTACTCATGACTTATTAGGCACTGGGTTAAGGGCTTTATACATATAGACTCATTTGATCTTATGTACCCTAAACCTAGAAGATACATGTTTTATTGTTATCCTCATTTTAAAGATGGGAAGCTTAAGAATGGCGACATTAACACAGCTAGTGACTGGAGCATCCTGGATTCAAACCAGAGCAGTCAGACTCTCAAGTCTCTGTCTACAACCACTGAGTAATATTGCTGCTCTCATAGATTGGTGCATTTCATAAATTGTCTTAAATTGCTTTGATCTGATATTTCATGGAGATAAAATACTCTATCAAACTTATCACAGTGAGAAAATTATGTCTGAAACCCTCTTACATCTCATAAAATTATTCCTTTTGGAAAAAAATTGTGGTCCTAACGTTTGTTTAGAATTAATCTATCATGTTATTTGAAAAGAATCTCTGGTATTCTAATAGGCCTATTGTTTTTTTTTGTTTGTTTGTTTTTTGTTTGTTTGTTTGTCTTTTTGCTATTTCTTGGGCCGCTCCCACGGCATATGGAGGTTCCCAGGCTGGGGGTCTAATCGGAGCTGTAAACACCTGCCTACGCCAGAGCCACAGCGCGGGATCTGAGCCGCATCTGCAACCTACACTGCAGCTCACGGCAACGCCAGACTGTTAACCCACGGAGCAAGGTCAGGGATTGAACCCGCAACCTCATGGTTCCTAATCGGATTCGTTAACCACTGTGCCACGACAGGAACTCCAGGCCTATTGTTTTGAACAGAGAAAGCATTTTGCTTTTGGAAGATGAGGCGAACTCTATTTCATACCCTTCCTAAGCGGATTATGCCTCTGGAGCTAATTACAATTCATAATTTTTTAAAATTAAATTTACTTAAGATAAATTATTAGGAGATTCCTGGATAAGAGACCTTCTCCTGGGGTCATCTTGTTTTTGTAGTAATGACTGATCAGATATATTAGAGTGTATGGAGTTCCAGGCTCCCAGCTGGGCCAGTTCCTGGAACCTACAAAATATGGAGACCATGATGGCTGATGGAGTGACTTGTCCAGTCATCGATAGAGACAGGCACTTCCTCATTCCTTTCAATGAAGTCACGCAATGTCTCAGAACCTGCACTTAATTGCTCCTTACAGCTGAGCCCAAAACCTCCCACTGGGGTCTGTTGTAATTATTGCACTCTAGAATTTTTTTTTTTTTTTTACTGAAAGAAATTGTTGGTTAGAGGATATTTTGGTGATATCAAAATGTGATAAGTTTAGTAGGTTTTAGCCAATTGTATTTATTAAACTAGGACCTACATTGGCAAATTCTCTTTTCCCCTATTCCAGGCCGTGGTATAATATAGTTGATTTAAGCCTATCTATGATCAAGTTTAGATACGAAGAAGAAACTTCTCCCAAAAGACAGGATGAGTTAAGTACTATCAAATCAAGTAGAGTAGATTAATTAAAGAGTTGGAAAATCCTCACTTGACTTAACCTTCATATTTTTTTAATAAATAATAAGATAATTTAAAATGAAAATAATTAGAGATGTATTAGGCCATCAATACTTTCATTACCAAAAGCACTTTCTTTCCTGTTCACCCTCCATTCTTAGATGATTAAACATGCTTGCAATTTGATGGAGGGAGGAGGTAAAGGCGTTTTGATAGTCCAAGGAGGTCAGAGTGATATTTTTGAAACAGAAAGAAAGGTTGTCCTGTGTTAGGAACCAGTCTGTTTATGTTATGACACCCTAAAGAAGTGGAATGTTTCCTTCCATTATTCACTTGGAAAGAGAATCCTGTATGTATTATTCTAACAATACATCTTAACTCCCTACTGTGTATAAGAGGCACTTCATATAAGATTGTCTGTTTTGAAAGTGCCATGAGTAGGAGCAGTTAATAGATAATAATAAGATAACTAAAAATGTAAATTATTAGATAGTCCTTCTGACATCAATAAATGATTTACATAATGTACTTTCTTTCCTGTCTGTGTTAGTTGCAAAGAGAATAAAACATACTTGGCTACTTAAGCTTCTTCTTCTTTTTTTTTTTTTTCATCATTTTAAGCATATTTACTTAATAGAAGAACCCAAGACATAAAAACTCTGTGACTCAGTTTTAAAATTTTGTCACAGAAGACAACAAAGTAGCATGCCTGAAAAGTTCATGGATGTCATTATTTTACAGTCTCTACTGTGGAAGTACATAGATAATATACAAATCTGCCTTTTTCCCCTAATTTAGTTTTTCATGTCAAGGTGATCTTTTGACATGTCTCTAAAGGTCTCTCAGACCTTTAAAAATAGGTAGCATTTCTAAATGCCTCACTGAAAGATTATGGTATATAAAGTAACTTACTGTTCTTGCATTTATTCAATTGAATGTATCATGTATTTATATCAGCATTGTCTTAGACACAGAACATAAAATGATAAAAAGGGACATTTGGCTTTCAAGGGGTTCATGATTCATCCGTAGGCATAATCTAGCTGAGAGTCAGAACTGAACATGAACAACCATGATCCATAGTGATGACGTGCTGTAATAGTAGAAGGGGCAAGTCACAGAATCTCAGAGGAAAAGAGTATCTGCAGCTGAAGTTACTGATATGATGTAGAAAAACATCTTCACTTTTCCAATTAAGTAGCCTGAACATTTCGGATAAATTACTCATGCCATAGCACAAGACAGTTTAGTTTTTATTAATTCTGGACTTTGGAATTTATAATCATAAAGCTTTACTTAGAATAAGAAAAAAGCAATGAAATAATCAGCAATTGGCTTCTCTATTTTGGTCTCTGACTTCAAGGACTTTGTGGGGAGGGTGTGTGAATATGTAATGCAATGTCCATGTATTATGCTTTTCAATTTTTGAAATCAAAGTACTCAATCAGCATTAATTAGGAGATATTGTGCTGTAATTTCCAAGTGCATGTACAATGGGTAGTCTTCTAAATTGTGTGCAATTTTCCTTTTCTTTCGAATTTCCACATGGAGCTTTCCCTATTATATATTAAATTGAGAGGCAGTTAGTTTCACATTCTGGGCATCCAAACATTAGGTTTTTAAATTTTTTTTTTTCTATGTGTCATGCGCAAAGTATGCCTACTTCTGGGACACTTGATCCTTGTCCTTTTCCTCCTGGCACACCCTTTATAGGCCTCTGGTAACAAACCTGGAACTGTTCCTTGGGGTTGTATAAATCATGTCTAAGGGATTCTAAACCACATTTAATTACACATGACAGAAAAGCTTCACGTGCTAATGGTCTTCTGGTTGACCCACCATGAATTCCTGCTGAAATTTTCATAAGCCTTGGAGACAGTTCTCCAGAGTATCCCCCGGAGCGTTTCCTGGACACTGATGATGCAAGGCTTCACCATCCCGCTGATGGTTGTCCCAGAGCCCCCAGGATGAGTGCTCCCACTCCCTGAGAGCTGCCCGAGCATCACGATGCTGCTATAAATGGCTGAAACGTGATGCAGCTTCCCAGGCAACTTCCTCCAGCTCAGCCTAATGGAGACGAAGAGCCATTAAGAGCTCTTTGCTGCATGTGCAATTTCGATTGATCGGATTGACTCATTTCATTTTAGCCAATGATCCTATTACAGAAGCTGCCTCCTTCCCCTCTTTTCCCGGCACAGGGAAACCTGCAAATGCTCTGTGCTGTAACCCGCGGTGCAGAGAAGGGCATGGGCTTGAGGTGTGTTTTCCAGCCCCTGCTAAAAACATCATTTGCAGACCATGATTGTTACAAGTGAGTTCGTATCATTCATATTCTGACTTAGCACTGGTTTAGAGTCGAGTCCTCAACCTGATTCATTTAAAAAATAAACATTTGATTGGGAAACTGCATTAACCACAACAAAGGTGTAGCCAGAGTTCAGTGTGTGCTGCACTGTGGCTTGGAAGGAAGACTCGCCTGAATTGGAAACTTATGAGGGAAGCAGCTGGAGAAAGGAAATGTTTGCTTATAATGACAAACTGTGTGTTAAACTATTAGTCATCTTTGTCAGATGTAGAAATGGACCTTCTAGAAAGAGTTTATGGGCAGATAAGAGTAGACGTACATGTAGCTTTTGCTATCCTTACTGAAGTCCTTCTTTCACTAAAAATATACTGCCTCATATTAAGGACTTTCATATGCAAATACCTTCATATTTCCCAACCACTTTCACATAGATGAGTAATAAATGCAGCTGCTATTTTTTGAATATCTGTTATGTACTATGTCTTTAATATATATTATGACATTTAATCCCTTGAAGAACCCTATAAACCTTAAATTACCACCAGCTCCAATTTCCAGATGAGGAGCTAAAGACACAAGGAGGTCCAATGATTTGCCCAAGTTCTTGACATGGAAGTGGCACAGACTGGTTTGAAACTGAGGTCTGACTGAGTCCCAGGGGGATTCTGTTTTGTTTTGTTTCTAAATGACCCCACACTTTGTTATCTGGCCTAATTCTCTCAACAGCCTTGCTCAGCCAGTAAGGCGTTGCTGTTAACTCCAGAGGCTCTGCAGAGATAGACAACCTGTTCTGGGTATCACATGTGTATGATGGCACAGTCAGATTTGCACCCAAGTGGAAATACTGTATCACCTCTCACGTAATGTTACATCAGTATTTATCATTCTGGAATATTTACACATTTTTTTCACTATTCAACAACTTTGGAAGTGAAGTTTCTGAAAGTGAAATTCATTTATCAGTGACTCAAATTCTAGTTGTAATTGTTTTTTTCTCCATGGCTCCTCCTGTTGTTCTTTGTAACATAAGGGGCTGTGATGTGTACTGTGCTTCAGCAGTGAGGTAGACACACAACATTGTATGAGGCCAAGGTAAGAAGAAAGGCTGGGGATGCATAACCCCTAAAGACATAGTTCTTACCTATTTTAAGGCAGTAGGAACTTCTGGAATCTTTTTCATGGCCAGATAACTCCTGACGTAAAGTTGCGATGGGTTCTACAAGGTGATAAAGTATTTATTTATTAAAACTATTTGCCAAAATGGAATTTCCGTCGTGGCTCAGTGGAAACAAATCTGATTAGCATCCATGAGGACAAGGGTTTGATCCCTGGCCTCGCTCAGTGGGTTAAGGTTCTGGCGTTGCTGTGAACAGTGCTGTAGGTTACAGATGCGACGTGGATCTGGCGTTGCTGTGGCTGTGGTGTAGGCTGGCGGTTACAGCTCCAATTCGACCCCTAGCCTGGGAACCTCCACATGCAGGAGCGGCCCTAAAAAGACAAAACAAACAAACAAAAAAGCCCCCAAACTATTTGCCAAAATCACACATTGAGTTTGGTAATCATTGTGTGTGTGTGTGTGTGTGTGTGTGTGTGTGTGTGTGTGTGTGTGTGAATTTCATTAGACTGCTTTTGGAAGTCTAATAAATTGCTTTTCATTGGAAAAGCTGTTATTTCAGTTACGAAGCTAGATAAACATGTTATGTTTTACACAAATGTGTCTTAGTTTAGAGGTGAACTAAAGCTACAATGGATGCTTTTTGTTAAAAACAATACGTAGCATTTGATTTTTAATCAGAATTGAAAACATGCAGCTTAGAATGTTTTCAAGCAGGAAATAATGTAGCTGAATCAAGGCCTAAGAATATCCTCACTGTGAAATAGTCAATGTGCCTGGATCCTAGCTTCTCAAAGCTTAATCCTTCAAGATACTACCTACACGTGTCATGGTGGGCATGAAAAATGAAAAGCATAAGGAGAATATAAACATTGCCCTGTATATTGACAAGTTCAGTTGTTTCCCGGCAGCTGTGTATCTTCTAGGATTGCGAGAGGAATGTTAGTGATTTGGGTTAGAAAAACAAGCCAACAGAAACTAAACATTTTTCTTAAAAACAGTAGTTGATTCATCTGGATTATGCTAAGTTTCTTGGAGCTCTTTAAAAAAAGTGCTTTTTGGAGTTCCTTGGTGGCTCAGTGGGTTAAGGATCCAGCATTGTCACTACTGTGGGGTGGGTTTTGATCCCTGGCCTGGGAACTCCTGCACATGGACACAGCTAAAAAAGTGCTTTTTATGTTTATTGACTATTAATAATACATGCTTTGCTTATTTCCTCATGTCCATATAATACTTTAAATAACCACTGAAGAATATGTATTTTGGGGATAGTATATCTGGGCTTCTGAGAGCTGCCCCAAATGATCATGTCTCTTTTCTTTGAAAGTGGCATTAAGATAAAGATATTTCCTCATCTGGTCTATTGAGAGGAAGCACAGTCTCAGAATCAAGGAGTATGTGTCAATGACATGGGATATGTAGGTGTATGCATGTCTCTGGCGCCTTAAAAGTCCAAAAATTAGGTGTGCTACTCAAAAGAAGCCTATTTTTCATCCGCATTGTCCCGTCAACTATGCTCTGAGAGCTAGTCCCTTTCCTGCTCCTGCATGAAATCATAAGTAGGCCTATTAGGTTTTCTGGATTCATTAAAATAACGTCTCTCAGTACTTTTTATTATAAAGGAAGTCTTATTTTAGTAGCAAAATTACCTAATCTATGGTAATTATGACAACTCAGAACTTTCTCGGAGGTTAAAGCCATTTCCTCCTCACTTGGAGGTGCTGTGAAGGGGGAGCTGCACGAGGAAGTGGGAGTCGGGCTGCGTCTTCTCTCTTTCTCTGTCTGGCACTTCTTTATGCTAACTGTCCCTCTTGGGTATGAACTCTGGTTCCTCTAGTGTTGGTGAGATGGATTATGTGTTTCAGCACAATACCAAAATTTCTGCAATCTCCTTTTAAGATGCCTCTACTGCTGTGATCTCACTCATCTCCCCACATCTCTCTTCTCCATCTTCTGTCTTGAAACTCTTGCTTACTTCTGCATTTCTCCTCCCCTGCTCTCCTCTTACATCATGCCCTTTCTTGTTAAGTCATTCAAAGTCCTCTGTTTTTTTTCCTTCTCCCCACCTATTACATTAAGCACAGAAGCACAGACAGAATCTTTTCCAGGAGGTGGGTCAGGAGAAAGGTTTGGAAGCTTAGACTTTAATACATTTGTTCCTATCAGGCAAGATGCTATAATTCCATGTAGATATATAATTCAACCTATGGGCTTTGTCAGAAATACATGTTCAATGGGATGTGTACAAGGGGGCATGAACAAATTGAGCTTCCTCTGCTGCCCTGGCACCAATTTGTAGGAAGAGGCATTTAGAGTCTGTCTAATGATCTTGTTCTCAGAATCCTGTTGGAAACAAGTGTGCAGTTAGACTTACTGATTTACTACTAGAGACATTAATTCCGATTCTTGGTTGATCTAGAAAGATGTCTTTGTTGACATGGGAGGATAGTTAACTCACCTGCTGGCCATTATCATGTCGTCAAGTAAAATTCTTGGAGTTGAAGTATATAGAGATAGTTAAGAGCATGAACTTGATGTCTCACAGCATGGCACTCCAGTCCTGATTCCCCATTTACTTGATGAGAGACCATTGATTTAATTTTGTTGAGGCTCAGCTTCTTCGTTTATAACAAAGAGTTATAGTGATACCACCAATTTTATTTTATTAAGTAACCAGTATTGCAGATTATATCAAGTAGTTCTGAGTGCTAGATACCAGGATTCAGCTCTGAGCATGCATTCTGGTGGCTTTTGTTTATTTTTTTATGTAAGATTTTCTTGTCACTGTGTACCAGCACTATGGCAAAGCTGGGTGTGTAGCAGGGGAAAACAAATCTGACTCCACACGGGATCTGTTTCTTTGACTTTAACCTTTGTATTCTGTTGCTTTTGATACATGTTAATCACTAAATGGCAGTTGTCTGTAGCTTAAGGTATACATAATTGTCCACCCCTGGAACTCTGCCTCCCATGCCTGAACTTAGGCTGGCAAGAAACACTCTGACCAGGAGGACCTGTAAATGGGTCCCAGAAAGAAGACATTAACACATCCTCTCCAGATTGTGGCTGGAACCAGGAAATATTTGCAACAGATTTATCACCTTCTTTACTTTATGTTCTTACCTCCCTCTCTTTGCCCTATTAAAAAAAAAAAACCCTAGCATCTAAACCCACACAGGGTGGTTCTTTGGGACACTAATCCGCCATCTTCTCAGTCTGCTGGCATTCTGAATAAAGTCACTGTTCCTTGCCCCAGCAGCTCAGTGATGGCCCATCTTTCCTGCCTTAGTATTTTAGCTCACTTCGTACCCTTCCTCTGAAATTCCCTTTTCATTTTCTCTCTCTTCAAGATCCAGTTCAAAAATATTTTGAGGATATATTCCCTCTATCTCTGATTTGTTATAAGCATGAGGCAATGACTGTGTCTTGTGATCTTTGTGTCCCTAAAGTCATTCTCACTCATCAGAGATGCCATAAGTGTTTGCAGAGTAAATGATCTGGAGCACAGATGTGAGAGCTCTAAGACCTGGGGGGAGACCTAGGCCAGAGGCTTTCAGAGTTCTCTAGACATGGCATGATAAAGGCTTTGACCAGAGAGGTTGCAGTGAGAAGGAAGAAGTAATTTGTGCTACTTTATTTTTTAGCCTCACCTATGGCATGCAGAAGTTCCTGGGCCAGGGATCCAATCTGCCTCAGAGCAGTGATCTGAGCCATAGCAGTGACAATGCTGGGTCCTTAACCCAGTGCACCACCAGGGAGCTCCTGTGTTACTTTTAACTCATGAAAATTTAATATATTTGGTCACCAGACCAAACCTGAATTTTGTGTCTGATTTGATTCCTGAACATATGAAGGAATAACCTGTTTGTCCACAAAGGCAAGTCGGCCTTTGTAGTCACCCGTTCCCTGGTTATTCAGACTTGATGCTATTGCTTAGGGAGCAGACACAAATCAGATATGGGGTTGGCTTTCCAGGCAAGCTAGAGGGAATTTAAGTGAATTATTTTGGATTAGTTGGGCTACATATATTTGAACAAGCATATCTTTGGAGTCAATCCCAAAGAGAATATAATATTTTAATCTCAGTTTTAAAGTAAAAATACGGCATTACCACAAACTCTCAGTCTTTAAAAAAAAAGTATGTTCTGACCTGGAAGAGTTGACAAATGTAATTCCTGCCCTTGGCACAACATGATGCTTTAAAAGCTGTAACACTTCAACTAAGAGTCCAGATTTTTTTTACTCTGTTGCTAAATCATATCATCCTTTTCGATATTCATTTAAAATTCCTGATTGTTCCAGTGCAGTGAACACATGAAAATAATACTGATTAGGTAAGAGAATCCTGAAGCTTCTAAATAATGAGATGGTGACACGGATATGGGAGATTTGAGGTTCATCTTTCTTTCCTATAAATTGTAATATGAGGAGATGGAGTACAGAGGAAGAAAAACATTGTTTGTTATGGATCTATAAAAATGCACCAAGTGAAATGGGTACATATCAAATGCATTTCAGTGAAGTCTCCGTAATGAGGAAAGGTTTTTTTTCTTTTCTTTTTTTCCTGTACCCTGCAGTTTCAGTCTTAAAACAAGAGGCAAAATACCATAAAAACAAGTTGAAAAGGGGGTTTATTTTCAAAAGAAAGTTGAGTGTACATTCTGAGATCAAAACAAAATCAACCCAGATTTGTATTTATTCCATTGCACAATAAAAGCCAATATTCAAGTTGACACTATTCAGGCACTGTAAGATTTTCAAACACAAAAGATTTCATTATATTTATAGTATAATGTCCTTAAAGAGGTGTAAAAAGTAAATTCAAATTCAAATCAGGAAGATCTCAATAAAGCTGGAAATTACCAATTCTTCCTGTTTAGTTTAAGAAAACTTCCAGCTATTGTGACATTTTATGCCATGAACATTGTTGCTAATAGGAGCTTTTTTATTTCTAAGTACCACTAAGTGCTGAATCATATATATGACTGTGAACAAAATATATATGACTATATATGAGACAGGTATAAATTTTATATATAACATTTTTACAACAGATTTGAAAGCCCTGAATTTTGGCAGACTTGAGAGGCTCCTTATAGAACACCCCTGAGAAGAGCTATAGAATGGTGCTTGCAAAAATTATTTGACCTTTCTAAATGGGCAAACCAATGGCACTAGTTAAAAGAGCATTAATTAATTGATTTGGAAAAGTTGTGTTGCCTTCTCTGTGCCAGGCACTACTCAAGGTGGTGGAGACATAGAGAAAACAAAACAAGGAACTTGTGGTCTAGCAGTTCTGCGTTTGGTTGCTTGGTGAGTCTGACATAAAGACTGCTACATCAGAGGGAGTCTGATAAGGATAATGTTCCATCTCCCAAGCCCATACGTTATTTCACATTTGCAGCTGAAAGTTTGTCTTGCAGAGCATGTGAGGAAACACTGAGCAATGCTCATACAGAGTGTGAAGAAGAGAGATGTGGATAAATTATCACATCTAGAGGTTTGCAGACAAAAAAGCTCTTCCTAATGTGCCTTTAGAGAAGTAGCAGTAACAATTGCAAATAGATGCCAACAGGCAAAAAACCACCTCTTACCAGGATCTTCAACTAATGATACATGGCACTTGTGGATACACAGGGCTTTTCTGTTTGGGAAGGGCATTCAGATGCGGTCCTCATTCTGCGAAGAGGTCAGGAAAGACGCTCTCTCTACAGTTCTGGAGACTGAGGTTTCAGTGGGTTTGCAAAATTCACACAGTAAGTAAGTTGCATAATAAGACTAGGACTTAAATCTTAGGGCAGCCAATCCCTCTTGATCTCCTGGCACTTTGGTATTACTCCTTTTGTAGGCTTTGCTGGTTTAGCATGGGACTGCAGCCCCTGAAGATTCTACTTTCTAAAATTGTTGTGGTTAAAGTGGCACATATGGATTTGACAGATATCCTCACGTCCTGATGCTGAGAATTCTAGAAGCAGAGTCCTGAGCAGTCATATGAAGAATATGCTGAGTTACTGGAAGTTCTAGCATTTGAATTTGTGCTAATGCACAGGTTGTGACCTGTTTTATTCATTAACAAAATAGGTGTCAGATTTCATAAGAGGACGATGAATTGTGCAAACTATTATCCTGGCCAAATTCCAAAACAAGCATTCCTATAATAGCAATCTTCAAATGGACAAAGTCAGTTTCTTAGAAAATGACATCAATACCTGGAGAGTACTTTTTTTGGACTTCAAAACATTTGGATGGGCCCTATGTTGAAGAGTGTATATAGGGCATGCAACATAGAACTTCACCTGAAAGTTTGCAGAAAGAATTAATGCTCAGCTATTGATGGTGATCACTACCAATGGTGGTCAGTATTGATGGTGGTCGACAGCATCAGATTCAGAGAACATTTGACACACGGATGCGCACGCGTGCGCGCGCGCGCACACACACACACACACACACACACACACAGAGCCTTTGAATTTTTAAGAACACTCCAAAGAAAAAACTTAGACTGAACCTTCTCAACAATGACTCTTCTCATTCTCATATGATGATCTGGAATTTGTGTGTGTGTGTGTGTGTGTGTGTGTGTGTGTGTGTGTTTGTGTGAATTTAGGTCATGTTTAAGGAATACATATGCAGTACATGTGCAGGTTGGTTATTTGTGAAGTTCTATCCTGTCACATGATTTACCAGGATAAATACTTTTCAAAGTCCTCAGGAAATAGGATTGAACTACCCTTGATTGTTCTCCCTTTAAAGTGAGGCAGTCCGTTTAAATCAAATGCCAATAGCCGGTCTTTGCTAGTCTGAAGCTGGAAAGAGAATGCACATGGCACTATGGCTTTTGGAGAAGTGTCATTCTTGCTTTTACAAGCACTTAACTGTTTTCAAAATGCTTTCATAATTAACTTGTTTGCTTTTTGTAAAAATCCTGTGTGTGTTGGAGGGGGTACTATAATTCTCATTTATAAGAGGAAACTTAAATTCAGAAAAGGTAAATATCAGTTCCAAGGTTAAAACTGGTTGAAATTCAGGGCTTCGTGTTGCAAATTCAGCTAGCTCTTAACCCTCTAGGCATATTTTCTTTAGCTACAGAAATCCCCTCTTCCCTCCAAATTAGGTGTTATTGCTTAGAACTGGTGTAGTGGTTTAAATTGTCACTGGGAAGATCCAAAGACTGCAAAGCAAAAGTGTGAGAATGTGACATTTCTGACCTCAACATTAAGTATGCATCAAGCTGGCGTAAGGGGTCAGTGAGGGAGCCAAAAGTATTCATATGGGATGCACCACTCCCTGTAATTGCTGACTTCGGGTCCTGGTAGAGACATCCTCACTTAGAAATTATTTTCATGGGAATTTGGCTCTCAGTTTGACTCCTCCTCCTGGAAGACAGAAGTCTATGTGGTTTCCAGGAAGCTGACCTAGGATATTGTGTTTTCCATGATTCTTAGCTAATTCTGATGAAAGAAGCTCAGTGGTACTAAGGTCGCAGGTGCAATCTAGTAGTAAAAATACACACCAGGGATGTTTGCTGATAATCCCTAGGCAGTGGCATTGGGGCCGCTGCCATTGGAGTAAACATAGCTGATGCACAATTAGGTAAGTGGTTCTAGTTGTCATTCAAAATGCTTTTCCCTTTGAGTGTAAATCAGGGTAAAGATATTTCAAGTGGGGTGGCACAAGCCAAAGTTTATAAAATGGACTGAATTGTATTAGCCTTAATTTTTTTCCCTTGCTATGTTTGTCGACACAGAATGAAAGAAGATATTAAGAAAAAGCAAAAGCCAATGTTTTGGAAAGATTCGTTACAGTTTAGAAGATTCTTCTAAATACATATAGCAGAAACAAATATTTTAAAACAGAGATGAAGGCCAAGAAAAAGAGAAAAAAATGGTTCTGTGCTACCTGTCATGAAAACACATGGTTAGTCTTTTAGACTAAACTTAAGGAGAGACAATTTATATATTTTTCAACTTGCCAAAGCTAAACTCCTTAAACAAACCCAGTCCTCCTGCTCAAAATGTATGAAATTTCTATTCCATTTTTAAAGATATCTGCACACAGCTGACGTATCTGTTTGAACTATAAAATTGTTTCCTATAATTTCTTTTTTGGTCTTTTTGTCTTTCTAGGGCTGCACTGGCTGCATATGGAGGTTCCCAGGCTAGGGGTCCTATTGGAGCTGTAGCCGCCGGCCTACACCACAGCCACATCAACACAGGATCTGAGCCACGTCTGTGACCTACACCACAGCTCATGGCAACGCTGGATCCTTTACCCACTGAACGAGGCCAGGGGTCAAACCCACATCCTCATGGATGCTAGTTGGGTTCGTTAACCGCTGAGCCATGACGGGAACTTTGGCAGACATCATTTTCGATAGTATGATAATAAGAGTGTTTTCTTTAAAATCAGGACCAAAGCAAAGCTGCTCACTATCACTGATTCTATTCAGCATTGTATTGGAAAAGCTGGCCCATGCCAGGTATATACATGGATCCTGGACAAGTGATAGAAGCAGAAATAGGAAAAATTTGGACCATTATATAAATGGTGTGACATAATTGGCAATCTATTTGAGAAAGAAATACCTTGAATTGCTGCCTCACATCTTACACGAAAATCAGTAATAGGTGGATTAAAAGTTTACTCGGAAAGGTGAAACTTTAAAACTTTCAGGAGAAAATATTAGAGACTATCTTTTAATTTTTTTGGTCATACCTGTGGCATGCACAAGTTCCTGGGCCTAGGATTAAACCTGAGCCACAGCAGTGACATAAAGTTTGCAAGGATCAAACATTTTGATACTACACAAAGGATAAGGCAGTAATCATACACTTTTAGCAGAACTGTCAATAGATAATAAGCTTTTCCAAGGGTGATTTGGTCTAACCCCAAATTTAAATCTGTTTTTGATAAGAAAATTTCACTTCTAAGAATTTATTATAGGGACATATTTTCATGTGTTCCTAGAATATATGTTTAAGTGAGTGGTAGTTTTGTAATAACAAAGGAATGGGTACAGTGTAACTGTTGTTGATCAGTAGGTAACTGGTTAAACAAGTATGATAAACCAGTAGAATACTGTGAAGCTGTTAAGAGAATGTAGTAGATTCAAAGATAATGATGAAGAATAAATCTCCAAGATATATTATTAAATAACAAAATTAAGATGCAAAATAGTACATAAAATATATTATTTTATAAATACTGCTGTGTGCAAGTCAAAGTTTTCTAGAAAGGATGCGCAAGAATTTACTGCTAGTGATTGAGCCTACAGAAGGAGAAAGCAGATTGGAGATGGGAAAATGATTTATTTTTTATAGTATCTTTAGTACTCCTTGACCTTTGAAAAAGTCACATTTATGTATTTCTAAAATTTCTAGATGAAAAATTAAACATTCTAAAAGATGTAGAAAAATTTGAAAATATTTGGGCATCTGTTTCATGATGGGACTCAAGAGGTGGTGTATGTTATCTGCCTCCCAGAGATTCTTTGGGTCTCTTCTTCAAACCGGAACTGGCTGCGATTTGGGGACCTTCCCTTTGGTTTACTCATCTTGTTTCCACTGTGGGACAATGTCCTGTATCACCTACCTTCCTTTGCTCTAGAATTTTTGGGGCTTCCTGGCTTTCTGCCTAGATCTTGCCTCTCTTGTGACTTCTTGTTTCCAGGTGCTTCTTGCTTTCCCTGTCTGCATGGTTCTTCTCTGGTTTGTTGTTGAGCATATGAATCCCATGTTTCTTAGACTCCTGATTGCTTCCCCTGTCTTGACCACATCCTCAGATTGGATAGCATGGGGGCTTGAACTGCCCATCAGGGAAACCCTCCTGCCTGCTCAAGTGGATTCTTCATGTTGGACTGCCATGGAGCATTTGATCCTGCTCTTTGAACACTAAGGTTATAGTAAGGGCTTCAAGATCCTCTGTTGCATCTTTTGCCACAGTAATTGATGATAACAGTTAAGAATGAGCATTATTCTTGACAGTGTCATGCTTAGGTTAGTCCCTTGCTCCCAGAAAGCAGTGAGAGTAAAGAAATCCCCCCATTCCTCATCCAAAGCACAGGTAAGAAAAGTAAAAATAGATAAACTGGACTATCAAAATGAAACACTTGTGTGTATCAAAAGATACAATCAAGAGATTGAAAAGGCAGCCTATGGAATGAGAGAAGATACTTGCAAATCATATATTTGAAATGAGGTTAATATCCAGAATATTTAAAGAACTGAATTCTACCCCAAACCCAAATAACCCAATTAAAGATGGACTAAGGACTTGAGATATTTCTCCAAAGAAGATGTAGAAATAGTTGTCAAGCACAAGAAAAGTTGCTCAATAATCTCTCTCTTTACTGAAGTCCAGATTTGTTTCCACTTGACACTCACAAAGTATTAGAGTAACAGTTGTCTTATTTAACATATGGAATATAGTGAAAAGACAGTTAATGAATTATTTATATACCATAGGTAGCACACATACAATTGAAATATGTGAACTTAATTATGTAGTTTATATGTGTACATATTTAAGTGTGTTAGCTAACTTCATTATAATGTTGTCCCAGTGCATTATAATTTTTATTTTTAAACATGTTATTTGGAAAAATGTTATTACTCTGTCTTATGGGCTGTCAGGTAACAGTTTTTTTTTTTTTTTTTTTGGCATATGGAAGTTCCTGGGCCAGGGATTGACTCTGAGGCACAGCTACAACCTGTGCCACAGCTGCAGCAGCATCAGATTCTTTAACCCACTTTTCTGGGCCAGGGATTGAACCCGCACCTCTGCAGCTTCCTGAGCCACTGCAATTAGATTTTTAACCCAGTGTGCCACAGTGGGAACTCTCAGGTAACATTTTAAATTGGCGGCTAAGTTCAGGAAAAGAAATTGTGGACACTAATACACCTGAACAGAGGATAAAAAGTTAACCTCAGCTGGTCTGGTTGTCTATGTGAGATTTTATCCTGGTCCATTCTTAAACTGCCACTTCTTTGTTTTGACTCTATGAGATTATGAATTAGAAGTTAAAACAGGTATTCTTTGTAGTACATATTAACACTTTTAACCATAACCAGTACATCTTAACAAGTGCTCTGATTTTTAAGTTCACAGTGTTTTAAAATTCTTTCCGTTTGATTTTTAAATTGCAGTTGTGTGTCAGGATTCCATGCAGGGAAATTCTGAGAAATCGGTAACTGTGATAATTAACTGAGCCAAAGATCTTACCAAGGCGTTACCACCAATGTTGCTTGAGAGGCTATTAACATAGCAACAAACTTGCAAGGTCAAATCTAAATATTTTCTTTTCTTCAAGTCAAGATTGGCCCATTCTGGATTTTTCCTTTCTCTTGGCTTTCCCTAAACATCTGTCTACTTTTTTTACCTGGTAATTTTTGAGGCAGAGTTGATGCTTTGCTATCATTATGTTTGGTAATAGAAGGTAGAAGGTTTGTATCTGTGGTCTCTGTGTTTCTTGTGCTATCATTTCCATACATTCACTCATTTATTGAGCCCTCTGTGGCAGATAATAAAGAATAGGAGGCGGTTCTGCAAAGGAGTAGCTCCACTCCCATGTCTTGTTCTGCCTCCACTCCAGTCCTGCCTCAACCAAAAGGTGCCAGTTCTACAGCCATCCACTTCCACCACCCATGCATTTGACTTGGTCCATTTATGAATTTTGTGGAGGTTTTTTTGGGGGGGCTAGGGGTCAAATCGGAGCTACAGCTGTCGGCCTATGCCACAGCCACAGCAACGCTGGATCCAAGCTGCATCTGCGACCTACACCACAGCTCATGGCAACGCCGGATCCTTAACCCACTGAGCAAGGCCAGGGATTGAACCCAAAACCTCACGGATCCTAGTCGGGTTCATTAACACTGAGCCACGAAGGGAGCTCCCTCTGGAGCTTTTATGTGAGGTGCACGTGAATCACAGGGCTTGGGGTGTCTTTTATTCTTTTCAGTTTCTTTTGTTCCTAGGGCCCTACCTCAACTCATTCCTGTACTGAGGTGATTATCTTCAGAAATTGCTGCTGGTACCTTCTGGAAAATCAGCAGAAACATTTTTCTGTGTTGAGGACTCAGAAGGTTTTGGCCAGAACAGAACTACTGACTTTTGGCAGTATCACATCTAATTTCCTCCCTCCATAGCTGAAGAATCAAGCCAAGAGGAATATAGCACTTTCCCAGTGTCTCATGCTATTTGAGTGACAGAGCAAGTCCCCAGAGCCCTTGCTGGCCGTCACAGGCCCGCCCGATGGCATTGGCTCAGGTTTGAGCCAGATGAAAGTCAGGTACCTTTTATAAAAATTAAATCATCCATCTTTCTGTTTTGCGACCAAAGAGAGAAACTGAATTTTAGAGCCACATGGTTAGATACTTGGAGTTTCTGGAGAGTCTCAAACTCTGGGACTATCATAGTTTGGTGTCATTTAGGCGGGTGGTACCTCAGTACAAATAGATGTGGACTCTAAGATCTTTTACTCAAACAAGATCTGTTTTCTACTAAATGTTCTCTGCTTCATGGCTTGGACCATCTTGATTATGGCTTCTTTCTTTCTTTCTTTTTCTTTCTTTCTTTCTTTCTTTCTTTCTTTCTTTCTTTCTTTCTTTCTTTCTTTCTTTCTTTCTTTCTGTCTGTCTTTTGTCTTTTTAGGGCCACATCCATGGCATATGCAAGTTCCTGGGCTAGGGATCGAATCAGAGCTATAGCTGCTGGCCTACACCACAGCTCATGGCAGCACCAGATCCTTGACCCACTGAGTGAGGCCAGGGATCGAACCCATATCCTCATGGATACTAGTCGGGTTCGTTAACCACTGGGCCTGATTATGGTTTCTTAACTTAGAGTGTCTGGATTGGCTCTCATTACTTTGGTGGCTCCTTGGTGTCAGGCAGACAGACAGCACCAAGGAGAGAAACACTTTGAGTGGCCAAATCATGCAGAACCAGCTTCCCGAGTGATGAAACAGAACCATGACGAACAGTAGCATTGCAAACTACACGCGTGCCTCACACTTTTCAGAGAAGTAGCAAATTTAAATAATCAAATGAAAAAAAAAGTTTTCGTTTTGATAATGAAAGTTGACTGATCAAAGGAATCTGGGCTCTGGAAAGTAAGACAGCTCAGGGGCTGTCATCTCCTCAGTGTTGTGGGTTGGTGGTTTGGCTGCCCTGTCTGAAAAATCAAACAAAAACACGGGATGCTCTTAAGGGTATTTCTTGACAATGAGATCAAGTTAGAATCTAAAAGTAAGTGTTTGTCTATCAAAACTGTTGTCTTAACTACCCCTCCCCCAACCCTAGGCTTGTCCATGAGCTGAAAAAGGAATAGTAGTAATAGATTCCTATCTTCAGACAAAATTACTCCTTTAGGTCTGAGAAAGTCCAGCAGAAAATTCCAAGAAATGTCATGCTTAGGTAAGAGTTACCTTCACGATCACAGGCAGGGTTCAGCAGCCCGATTTCCGGCCATCGTTGGGGCTCACGGACTCCATTTGTTCCTTTTTTCCAGGAGACCCTTTCTGTTCTTGCGTCTCACTCAGTGTGTTGTGATAAATAATGCAGTGCCTTCCCAACAGTTGCCTTAGCCATACGAGGAGTACATTTTAAAAAGAGAACAAGCAGACACAGAAATGGAAATTAACCCCAGGCCTGCCAGCCTCCGTCAGGAAGAATGGCGTCACATAATTCCAGGGGTAAATGAGAAGTAGGTGCCTTTTTACTGAGTTGGGCTCTTTGTCCTTGCTTTAGTGTGTCATTGTAGCAACTGTCATGTAAGGTTAATGACAGCCCCTCATTACCCTTGTCAAATATGTAATAATGTGGCCCAACAACGGGTCTGAATGGCTGCTGCTTGTCAGACCCCTATGTTTTGCCTAGCAGATGGTCACTGTGTTTGGAGGGGCCCTCGCTCAGATCCATCACACTGATATCCTGAACACGTGCATGTGCGGGAAGCCTTTTCCCCTGATGGGACAGCGTGTGGCTAGAATACTAATGGAGCACAGCAAGACGACTGTAGGCTTCGCCCTCCTCCCCCAAATCCCGTTTGATTTCTGTGAGGCTCTGGGAAGGCCGGGGGGGCGGGAGGGGCGGAGGGAAGATAGGACCTTTCTAGCCTGGCTCCTTCTATTATTTCCGGCGACACACACGACACTTTTCAGCTGTGATATGCACCCGCTTCCTAACCCTTTATTTGGATCACTTAGGATGCAGCACCCATGAAATTTAGACACGTTCTATTCTCAGAGATGTGGAAACAAAGGGGGAAAAAAGCCTCAGTGGGGAAAGTGGTGGGGGCAGGGTTTACTGGAAAAGAGCTTTGGTCCAGGTGGCAGGAAACTAGAATTCCAGCCAGTGCCCTCATTCAAAGGCATTCCTCAGCCTCTGTTTACTCCCCCAGGAAGGTCACTGGGCTGCAGCAGGTGAGAGTCATGGGGCGGGGGTTGGGGAGTGGGCTTGAGGGGGTGAATGGGCCCTCTTCTGTCCCAGAGCTTCTTCGAGGGCCCTTTGCTTTTCTCATCCTTCCTACCCAATGTCACTTCCTTTCTCCAAAATCAACAGTGCCTCCCAGGTGCTTCATAAATCAGCTTAAACTCTCCATCACCTCTGCAGAATCAATTCCTAGGCAAGCCAGTCTTTTCCCCTTACTAATCTGTTCCCACAATTTCTCATGCTCTACAGACAGAAATGTCTCCACTTTTGTCTGCATGTGAGTTTTGGGGGTTCAAGTCTTTGCTCATGCCTCACCGCTCACGTGAAACTCGCCCATGCCCCCTCTCATCAGCGCCTCTTTTTCACAGACAATGCCTGAAGACCTTCACTAGCCCCACATGGCTCTACCCCTGCTTCTCTAAATATTCCTAACAAATAGGAATTTCTTTGTTGGTATACATTCAAACTGATTGAATTTTAGAACTCTTAAGGGAACTTGGGAGTCATTCCATGCATCCACTTCACTTTGAAGATGAAATAGTCAAGTCTGCATTGGTTTGTTGCGAGACATGTTTTCATAATATTTTCTTAGCCTCTTTGCTGAAAACTCCATCTTGTCCTTCCTTACTTTGTCCCGTGTTCCTGCTTAAGAAACAGTCACGGTGATGGTAAATGACCTAAGCTTAAGAACAAAGACCTAAAGGCATGGGTGATTTGCGGGGTCAGCTGAATTGGTCTAGGCACACGGACCTGTGCGGATTGGCACGCCATTTGCACAAGCATGATATGTCCTCTAAAGAATAAGAGAAAGAGGAACCTCATGGCCGAGTGGTTTATGAGTGGTTGTTAGCAGAATATGCTTTAGAAAAGAGAACCAAGGTGCAAACCTAGGCACACAGTGTTGCCGCAAATAGGTGTGCCATTTGCGGAAGCATAGTGAGGATTCTCTGAAATGCTATGCATAGATAGCTAACTCAAATGCTAATGATTCTTAAATGCCTAAAGTTTAGAGTAAAAGTTTAACCATCTACCAGCTAAGTGACTTCTAAAATAATAAAAGAACTTATAAAATAATTAAAAAAACCCCTATATCCTGCACCTACAACCCCCTTTTCACTTGACGTAATCCTCCAGAGCACAATAAAAGCAGTGTGGTTTTTAGAGGCGGGGCCCTTGGTCCCTGAGACCTTGAGTCCCCTGGTTCCCATGTTTACTTAAGATAAAAGTCTCTGTGTCTTGTTTTATGTTAACTTTTTTTCCTTAAGTTCCACAGCACCCGTTCTTCAGCCCCATCCTGCTGAGCTGGTCTCAGCATTGGTCAAGACCAAATTCAAAGACCTAATATGGTAGCAAGACCAACATTCAGATCTTTTGACTCTGAGTTTTGTCTTTTTTTCCACTGTAGTCATAGCCACTCCTTTTATTTTACTCTTTAAGAGCTTGTTCTTATCATTCGTTTCCTCCCACAGTGTGGTGCAAATGTATTGAGGGGAGATGCAAGCTGTCTTCCTGTGTGGTTCTGGCAGAACCCGCACGGGGCTGTGGGCACAGGGACACATGGCCACAGGACACCCTGCTGACGTACCAGTCCCCTTTGTAATCTCCACGACATCTGACACTTTGCCACATTACTTGTTGGCACTAATTTGTTGGTGCTCACCTCACCAGTGACATTTTCTGTTTTGTCTTTTGAGTTGACCCCTCCCTGAGGCCAGCCAGTCACCGTGAAACAATCTTCATGAATAAAATGTCATGTTAGGTCTTATGGGGCAGAGAAGCCTCCAGCCTAAGACAGGGAGCATGGTGGGCTGTGTTGTACTCCATCAGGGGTGGAGAAAATCCCCCTGACAAACTTTCTGATCTGGAAAGTGATGCTGAAATAAATCAGAAGAATTGCATCCAGCCTTTCCAGGCTAGAAAAGGAAATAAATCCTCAGGTCTTTATAACCAAGTCTCTGTAGAGGAAGATACGCTTTCAAATGATTTTAGATTTGGCATTTGCCCAGTGTCTTTTCTCCCTTTCATCAAATATGTGGAAATTTCCACTTAAGTGTTGAATAACTTTGCTTCTTACATCAGATCTTAGATGGCCATAGAAGACTTCTTTTCTTTTTACTTCCAGCTGTTCTCTCAAAATCCTTTTCTCACATTGTTTCATTTGGTTGCTTTCTTGCTCAAAATCATGCCGTACCTATACCCCATCTCTAAAGCTTTTCCAAGACACGGGATTAGTTCCTCTGAATAGCACGGAAGGGATACTCTGGAATTGCCATCGAGCAATCATTCCTGACTCTCAACAAATATTTACTGAGCACCTGACCTTTCAAGTATTACTCTGAAATATAGAAAGAAATAAGACAAAATCTTTGGTCTTCAAACACTTACTGTCTAGTGGTAAAGGAGGTATATAAACAGATCAACCTTATGATTCAAACGTGTCCTTTTCCTACTCCATTCCTCCTCTGATCTAATGCAATCCCTGCTCCCATCTTATCCCAAAATCTTACCATTCGCCTCCAGGAGTTCTTATCTACACTCATCTGTCTTCCCTATATTCCCAGACTCTTCTCTGAATGCTTCCTCCCCTTCCTGATCCAGAATTGGCACCCAACCATGCCCTCCCTGTTTTCTTATGAGAGGTTCATTGCTTACCTTCTCAAATGATAATAACTCAGGGCTGAGCTTTGGAGTCAGTGTCCTCCTGGATCCCCGTTGCCAATTCTGGTCATTATTTCTGCTCCACCTTATAAAAAAATCCAACTCCATCCTATTACTTTGAACCTTGTACCATCTGGTAAAACCACCTGTCTCTCCTCAGTGTGCGGGCTGCCAGTGATCTCCGGGGAACCAGCTCCTTGTTTATCATGAGCTCCAGATCACATGGACAGCCGCAGAGATGACCTCTCCCACACACTGATCTCTCAGTTCCTTGATCAGGGGTCTTTAGTGGCTCCTTCATTCCATCTCCTTCCCATAGTCGCAATATCACCAGGAAGGAGACTACATTTAAAATAACAAAATGACTCTGTTTTCTCCCATTGAGCTCCTCCTAATTCACTTGTTGAAATATACTCCGTCAGCATCATTCCAGAGATTTCTACCATCTATTTCCCTCCCTAGTTTCTCCTTGCCTTCTGATCCGGTGAGGATTCAGTGGTAAATCGTTATAACCACTTCCTTGCAAAAGCCCACAGTTGCTTCACCTCAGTTTTCACCCACTATATTTTCCATCCACAATATTTCTTGGCAAAATCCCAAACTGGGATAAATCCAACCATCTGTCTCCCCTGTGGCTACCTCTGAGCAGTTGATTGTGGCTGGTGAAAACGATAAACTGAGCAGACAGGTTTTCCTTCCAATATATCAATATCATTTCAGATGAATACTTGACATGGACCTGAAGGCGACATTTCTCTAGAAAGCTTGCCCTGAAAACCACTCTTCTGTTTCTTCCTCTGTTTTCATTCTGTTCTCCATCTCCTTCTCCCAAGTATTTCTTGTCCAGTGGTCCTGATCCCTCCACTTCATTGCTTACACAGAATTCAGAATGAGTTTTTATTTTTATTAAAAATTTTTTTTTATTAAAGTGTAGTTGATTTCCAATGTTCCTTCAATTTCTGCTGTACAGTAGTTTTTAAAAATGCAAAATAGTTATGTTGCGAGCCACACGGGAAGTCCTAAAAATGCAAAATGGACTAGACTTCTCTTCTCGTGAAACCACTAAGATGATGTCCCATTGTAGCAGAGCAACGTGCCACCTCCTCCAGGAAGCATGGCTACAGTGTATGCATCTAGCTAGGTCTCTAATCTCTCAGCCACCAGGGCTGCTTGACCCCTTTGGCTGCTACACATGCTGCTTTCACTCCCCTGACCAACTCCCATTGTATCAAAGGTTAAATGCTGCTTTTTTGGAAGAGCGTTCCCCCAACCTTCCATTCCAGGCCCAGCCACCAGGGCTGCTTGACCCCTTTGGCTGCTACACATGCTGCTTTCACTCCCCTGACCAACTCCCATTGAATCAAAGGTTAAATGCCGCTTTTTCGGAAGAGCGTTCCCCCAACCTTCCATTCCAGGCCTGTTCCTTCCCACCTTCTCCCATGCTCACACCTCTTCCTGCTCCACACAGCATTGTTACCACCTACATGTACACCCATGGCTCCTGGTCTCCTTTCTAGACCTTCCGCTTGTCTGTTTTGTTCATCACTGTCTACTCAAAATATAGGAATTGCTGCAGAGCAGGAGAACAGGACATACTGGTTGAATGAGAAGTGGTGGGAATGAATTACTGTTCAGAGAGGGCTTTGCTTGAGAAAATTGGAGAAAACATTTTCCTGAGGCAGAGTAATTGCCTCTTCAAAGATGTCCATGTTCTAAATCTAGAAGCTGCGGATCTGTTAGGTTACAGCATGGAGAGTCAAGGTTACAAATGTAACTGAGAAGTAAGGTTGCCAGTCAGCTGACCTTGAGAGGCAGTGATCACTCTGGACTTTCTAGTGAATCTAATGTAATCTAAGGGTCATTGAATATGGAAGAAGGAGGCAGAAGAGTCAGTGTCAGAGCTATGTGACATGAGAGAGACTTGACCTTGCTGCTGGCTTTGAAGATGGAAGGGGGTCATGAGCCAGGGACTCTAGGCAGCTTCTTAGAAGCTCAAAAAGGGAAGAAAATGGATTTCCATCTAGAGCCGCCAGGAGGGAGCTCAGCCCTGCTGATGTTACGGAAAGTGGGGTCCGGCTGCTTGCTACTCTAAAGCCAGTAAAGAGGCAAAGTTGGTGGAAAGGAAAGTTTGTTATATTTCAGATGCCAACAGCAAGGGGGTTGGGGAGGAGCGCAGACTCCTGCTCAGGGAGTGACTCTCACCCCCCAACTGACAATCAGTGGGCAAGAGCTTTTATGGGCAGAGGGAGGGGGCTACATGCAGAAACAGCACAGTCAGCTCTGACAGTTGTCTTGATATTGGTCATGCCGTGGTCTGACCAGCATCACCTTGATTGCTTTTATTTTATTTCTTCTTTCCCTTTTACTGCCACACCTGAGGCATATGGAAGTCCCCAGGCTAGGGGTTGAATTGGAGTTGTAGCTGCCACCCTATGCCACAGCCACAGCCACACTGGATCTGAGCTGCATCTGTGACCTTAGCTGCAACTTACAGCAATGCAGGATCCTTAACCCCCTAAGCCACAGTGGGAATTCCTTCATTATTTTAAGTACAATTCATCTTCAGTTCCAGGGACGGTTTGTTCCCAATTCCTTGAGGCCAGTTTTCAGAATTGTGGCAGCTTCTGTCATGGCTACAGTTTGGTCATCACGTGGTTAACTTCTTCCACCTAGTAAGGGTTTCAGCATCTACAAGACAGCTCACAGGACATGGCAAAGAATATAAACTGCAGCCCTTGAGGTGGAACTAAAGGTCCTTGACTTTGTTTAATGACTAAACTTTTATTATTTATTCTTATTTGACTATTTTGTGCTGCTCCTGTATTTTCTCACTTCTCTGATTAAACTTATTCTTTGATTAAAGTCTTTCAACAGACAAAAGGCAGGCAGGGGACATGGCAGTTGTGGTGGGGAGGACCATAGGGTCCTACTCCAGTTTCACTGATACCTTGATTTTTATCCCAGTGAAACCCATTCCAGACTTCTGACTTCCAGAACAAATGGCAAAAATCATAAATCTATATTGTTTCAAGCTGCTAGGTTTGTGGTCATTTGTGATAGCAGAGGTAGGGTACAAATGCAGAAATGAAGTTATGAGATGTACCCTGGAATTGGAATGAATAGCCCTGTTACAAAGCTTACCAGTCTGGCCGCCATGCTTCAGGAAGTGGGGTACACAGCTCCCCCAGGGTCAGCTCTGTGTTAGGCACCACCCGTTGGAATCAAGTGTAGAGGCAGGCAACAGAGGGGCCATATGGAGACATCTGAAATCTTCCACACCGAGTGATTAGCAGCACCTGGAAGATGGCCCTAGAATTATTTGTTCAGTCATACATTTTTGTTTAGCTTTTAAATTTTCACAAATATATGTTTTATCTCTTCATCTAGAACGAAAGTCCCTGCAATACAGTGGCTTTTGAAAATACTGGTTGGGGAGTTCCCACTGTGGCTCTGCAGGTTACAGACCCGACTAGTATCCATGACGATGAGGGTTTGATCCCTGGTCTAACTCAATGGGTTAAGGATCTGGCATTGCCCTGAGATGTGGTGTAGGTTGCAGGGGTGGCTTGGATCTGGCATTGCTGTGGCTATGGTGTAGGCCGGCAGCTGTAGCTCCAATTCAACCCCTAACTTGGAAACTTCCATATGACATGGGTATGGCCCTAAAAATAAAAATAAAAAAATGAAATGCTGGTTTGGGTCTTTCTGATTCCTCATGGTAGATAAGGATTGATTGATCTTGTAGTGGATCATGACCCAACAACTGTCCCCGCGTCTCCAGATCTGTACCACTTTCTTAGACAAAACAGGGAGAGTAGGAGGAATATTGATCTCAGTCACTGTTCTTCCACTGGCTGGCTCCTCCATCTGGAATATGAATTTCTAGTCTGTACAACAGGCGTTAAAGTAATTCCTGCTCTCCAGATTTCAAAAAAGAATAAGATAAACTTGAAAAGAGCATCGGTTGTTGGGAGCGGCTGCCCTCATCCTCAGGCTCTACATTCAAAGCCGAATCCTCAAAACACCGTTGATCAGGCAACATCTGCCTGCCTAACTCGGGCTCCGAAATCACTGGGACCTTAATTTTCGCCTTCTTTTGAAGAGACTGTGAACAGAGGATTATAAAAAGCTGGGTAGTGGTTTAGTTTGTCACTGTCTTCTTTTCCCCTTGTCTAAACTACTTGGAAAAAAAAAAAAAAAAAAGACAGCTGTGGAATGAGCCAGTTCAGCAATCTGTTTCTCGCCCATCATTCAGCCCCACTGTCTGTGTTCCTCCAGGAGGGAATCCTGGGGAGTGATGGCAGGAAGTCACAGGCAGCCTCTAGAACTCCTTAGAGGTAGGAAGGGGCAGGGAAGCTACAGTACAAACTCTCAAATGCCACGGTGGAGCCAGCTGCTCCCTAGGGTCTGAGTGGAGGAAGCAGGCCTTCCTTCTCCTCAGAGACTGAGGCATTTATTTGAAACTAATTGTTTCTGTTTAATACCTGAAAAGAAGGGAATTTCATGCCTCATGCAGACACAGGCCTCCTTATAAACGTGAATACGTGCATACACGTATTCATGTATATACTGGAGAAATCAAGCATTATTAGATAGCATGTAATGAAATGACCAGGTATCTTCATACCATCAGTTCACGAGGGAGTCACACTGTCCCTTGTGAGTGAACAGTATGATTGTTGTGTTTTTTCCAGCTCCCAAGTCCTGCAGTGTTGTGACTGCAGTGGTGTCGTGACTGTGGCATGTGGGTGCCTTGCTTGCAGGTGTTGTTGGCCAAGCTAGTGAGCTTACAGTATCCTGGCTGCTGATGGTGACTCTTCTCTGGAAGGAGGTGGAGCACTGGTGCTTCTCATCAGAGTTGGAGGGATTTCGCTTTGAAATGCAGAGCCAGATACGGGTTATCTACTCAACAGCTCCAAAATTTGCCGAGAAAATTATTTGGCAAAATCTGCCCAGAAAATAACGATTTCTTCTTCTGGCTCTGGCTCTCTCTATTTAGGGCCTGACACTTATTCACCTTAATTTCCTTCCTCCTTCCTGCCCCCATCACAGATCCCATGACCCAGTCCCTTTGTTCTGCTCCCTGTTTTAGGGACACAAGCTGCTCTTCCACATCTGGATGGGCACATCTGTGCCCATCTGTGTACTTGTTCCTCAGCCTGGCATTCTTAGCTCTTCCTCTCTCTACTTGGGAAACCTGTTCGTTCTCCAAGAACCTGCTGAGATACCATCTCTTCTGGGAAGGCAGAGCACATTTTAATGCCCCATCCTCACAGATCCAGTCTGATTTAGTTTCTGCTGTCTCTGAGCCTCTGGGCTTCATTTACAGTTTTCTTTTTAGCCTTGCTTCCACATTCTGACTTGTGCCATTTGTATCTCGGTCTGTCTCTCCCACTAGCATCTGTGAGTCCTTGGGGCTTGGGGTTCTAGCAACTTCATTTGTGCACATGCCGTAGAGACTAAAAACATTGAACACAGAGTCAGTGCTTATTTCCGTGGGGCAGTGAACTGAATCCAGGTCAATTCCCCGGCCCATCAGGTCAGCCTTTCCCTCTCTTCCAAGCATCCTTTGGAATGTGTTTCTCAAAGGATAGGCAGGTGTGACTGCCTTTTAGGAAACCAACACACAAGAAGCTCTCTGGTGGGATGCCAGGTGAGGGTAACATGAAGCCTGGAGGTGAGGGGCTGCTGGTGCATGGACTTCTCAGTTGTCCAAAAGAAAGGACAATGTGATGTCCCTTCATTTAAGATGGAATGCAGCATTTGCTGAAAGCAGAAACTGAAAAGGACTGCTTTAGATAGTCTTCCTCACTGAAGGTGTCTCAGCTTTTGAATTAACAAGCTGATGTCAAGTTAGTTTCCAGTCTCACTTTGGAGGCATCTGTTTTTACCCATTCTCTACTATCTGGAGAGCAGGAAGCATGTCAAAGTCATGTGTGTGTTCGTTTTTGTCTTCCTCCTAAGGAGAGAAGCACTTACCAATTTGGGGACTAGGGTTAAAAAGAGCAAGATAATAACAACAAGCAACAATTGCATAGCAATTTGCAGCCCACACGCCCTTCAATCTGCTATTTCATTTAACCCTCAAGACAATCTTGTGAGGCCGGCCTTATTACCCCCACTTTGCAGAGGAGGAAACTCGGGCTAATGATGTTTAAGTGACTTGTCTAAGGTTGTATAAAAGCACCAAGACTGACAGAGTGCTATTTATTCAGAGTAACACAGAATGAATTGAACTCCAGGATGATTATACTGGAATTTTCGCTATAAAAATGTGCAACCCTGACTGACGGCTTACAATGGAGCAGACACTGTCCTGAGTGCTTTACATGTATTAACTTATTTAATCCTCAAGCCACCACACGAGGTAGGAACCATGATTATTACCCTCATTTTACAGATGGAAAAACTGAATTCCGGAGAGGTTCATTATCCCGGTCCTGCTCACATAACTAACTGATAAATGACAGAGTGAAAATGTGAACTGAGGCAGTCTGGCTCCCAAGTCCACATTTGTAACCACTGTCGCTGACTGCCTCTCGGGAGATGTGGTGCCCGTGTGAGGCAGTGACTCTAATGAATAGTAATGGAATGCTTTCATCCTTGTATAAATGTTTAATGTTTTTAATTTAAGACTTTCAAAATCAACAACATCAAAAACCATTTTTGAGACAGAATCCACTGCTTTGTGGGTCTCCTCTCCTCCTCTCCCTTCTGTGCACACCCACTGCCTAGAACAGAGTCCGGTACAGTGAGAGTTGAGGAGAACAGCTGTTGAATGAATGTAAGTGCCTCTGATACTCAGGTATCAGAAAATAGGGAAAATAATCCTATTGACCCGTGGAGCACCAGACTACACGTTTATTTCAAACTCCCTCTCTGCGTTCAAGTTGAAATTGTCTTCTCTTTGCCTCTAGCTATGTCTGTTGCCTTTCTGGTCTCAGTTTATATGTCACTTGCAAGGAGAAGTGTCTGTTATCTCCCTGTCCCACTCCAACACCTCCACTGAGCCAAGAAGGTGCTCCTTTGAGGGTGCATAGCTTCCATATTTTCCCTTTATGGAGTACTTGTAATATTTATGTCAACGTCCTCTCTAAGATTCTGTGGTGCATGCACTCGGTGATTTCCATGGAGGCAAGGATAGCGTGTTTCATTCATGCTGTTTCTCAGGGGATTTGAATTGTAAATGTTCAGATTGTAGCTATCTGTTGGAGGAATAAATGAGTGAGCGAATCAACTTTAGCAGCGGTCACCCAGAAGTGTGCATTGATTAATAGAAACATCTAAACAAAATGCATTACCTGAGCTAGAAAGTCAGTTGTTAAAATCTCTTCAACACAGTTATTCTGGTGCTTCAGGGACATAGTTCAAGTGTGGAGTCTCTCTGCATTTTCATCTTTCATTTAGAAGGGCTCAGAAGCTGGTTACTGTGGCTTCTGACTCTTGCTTATTAGCTCCTATTTTAGAGGTTTTTTTTCAGGAACTTGACCTGCTCTAACCCTGATCTGGCTTGAGTTTGGAGATTCCTGGTGCTGCCTTAAATGTTTTTTTTTTTTTTTTTTTTTTTTTCCTTTTGGAAGTGGAGAAATTAAAAGTGATCACACACACAAGGAAAGTTCTCTTTTCTCGATTGAAATTTCCACATTAACTCCCTCTGTGAGTTTTAAAATTCTTATTTCTAAAAGTACTTATTTGTTGGATTAAAAGATTAGGGAACTAGAAGAGAAGGTAATAGAGGCCATATCTTAGTGGGATATCTACTGGAAATAAATCAAGTTTGGAAGTATTCTGTGGAAATTTTATCTTGAAAGATCTTAACTTTAGATGGTATTAATATTTCAGCCATATTAATTTCTTAATATTTATTTGCTGTGGCTTATAATTTGGTGTATTTTGACTTCTGGCTTTTAAACTCTGAATTTGAGAACATACCTAATAGGCAAAATTAATTTTCTTCTTAGCCATCAACACTATTCATCTTAATATATCCTATGCCGTAAAGATTTCTGCTCAAGTGATTTACTTCTGAAGGGACTTTTTTTTTTTGTACTCTCCTTTTCTCATGATTTCAGATTTTGGTGGCATAATTGTGCATGGATGATTTCGTATCTTTACTGTATATATACCTTTACTTGTGAGCCTTGTCTTTGTGGAATTTTTGTTTCTGGTTGTGGCCTTTTCTTTTCTGCCTAGAGAAGTTCCTTTAGTATTTGTTGTAAAGCTGGTTTTGTGTTGCTGAATTCTCTTAGCTTTTGCTTATCTTTAAAGCTCTTGATTTCTCCTTCAAATCTGAATGAGAGCCTTACTGGGTAAAGTAATCTTGGTTGGAGGTTTTTTCCTTTCATCAAATTAAGTATATCATGCCACTCCCTTCTGGACTGCAGAGCTTCTGCTGAAAAAAATCTGCCAATAACCTTATCAGGGTTCCCTTGTATGTTATTTGTTTCTTTTCCCTAGCTGCTTTCAAGATTTTCTCTTTGTCTTTAATTTTGGTCAGTTTGATTAAAGTGTCTCGGGTATTCCTCCTTGGGTTTATTTTATATGGTACTCATTGTGCTTCCTGGATTTGAGTGAGTGGTTCCTTCCCCATGTTAGGGAAGTTTTCATCTATTATCTCTTCAAATATTTTTTCTGTCCCCTCTTTCTCTCTTCTCTTTCTGGCACCCCTATAATATGGATGTTGGTGCACTTAACATTGTCCCAGAGTTCTCTGAGACTCTCTTCATTTGCTTTCAATCTTTTTTCTCTTTTCTGTTCTGCATCCATGATTTCCATTAATCTGTCCTCCACTTTGCTTATTCGTCCTTCTGCCTCCTGTATTCTTCTGTTGGCTGTTTCTAATGAATTTTTTTTCAGTTATTGTATTTTGCATCTCTTCTTGCTTAAGTTTTATATCTTGTATCTCTTCACTCAGTGTTTCCTGTAAATTATCCATCTTTGCCTCCAGTTTATTTCCAATGTCTTGCATCATCTTCAGCATCAACAGTCTAAAGTCTTTTTCCTGGAGTTGTAGAATCTCCTGATCACTTAGCTGTTTTTCTGGGGTTTTTTCTTTCTCCCTCATCTGAGTTATAGTTCTCTGTCTTTTCATTTTTATAGGTTTTTGGTGTGGTGACCTTTCTACAGATAATTTGTAGCCTCTCTTACTTCTGGTGTTTGTCCCCCTTGTGGCTGAAGTTGGTACAGGGGCTTGCTGTAGGCTTCCTGATGGGAGGGGCTGATGCCTGCTCACTGGTAGGTGGAGTTGATTCCTATTCCTCTGATGGGTGGGGCTTTGTCTCTGGGTAAGATTGGAGGAGGCAGCCTGTTTACTGATGGGTGGGCCTGTGATTCTACCGGGCTTGTTGTTTGGCCTGGGACTTCTCAGTGCTGATGGGTGGGGCCAGATTTTCCCAAAGTGGCCACCTCCAGAGAAAGGCACGCTGCTGAATATTCCTAAGAGTTTTGCTTCCAGTGTCCTTTCCCCACAACAAGCCACATTCACCCCTGTTTTCTCGGGAGGTCCTCCAAGAACTGCAGTCAGGTCTGACCCAGATTCCTATGGAGACTTTGCTTTGCCCTGGGGCCCAGTGCATGTGAAAGTCTGTGTGTGCCTTTTAAGAATGGGGTCTCCATTTCCCCTAATCCCGTGGAGCTCCTGCACACAAGTCCCACTGGCCTTCAATGCCAGTTGCTCCAGGGGCTCTTTCTCCCAGTGCCAGATCCTCATGCATGGGAGTTTGACGCGGGGCTCAGAACTCTCACTCCTGTTGGTGAGTCTCTGTGATACAGTTACTTTCCAGTCTGTGGGGCTTCCCACCAGGGAGGTATGGGGTTGCTTATATCATGTAATTGCCCCTCCTACCTCTTGATGTGGCCTCCTCTTTGTCTTCTGGAGTAGGATATCTTTTTGAAAGTTTCTGGTCCATTTGGTTGAAGATTGCTCAATATTTGGTTGTAAATTGTGTTGTTTTTAGGAGAGCAGTTGAGATCCAGTCCTTCTATTCTGCCATCTTAATTACATCTCCAGAAAGATTATTCTTTCTAGGGGTTCAAGTGATCTTCTCTCTTTTCCACTTGAACAAGCAGCACCTTCCATCTCTGCCTGTCACCTGTAGGCTCTGCCGCCTTCTCCGGGACTTTTTTTTTTTAATGAAGGCAAAACTGCATGATGGGGAAAAAAATGCAGTTTTTGATCACTAAGTAATCACAGTGTTTCTATCTGCCCCAGAGCTTAAGTTGATCACCAAATAGATAAAATTAAAATCTACTTATTTTTCACAGAAATGTAATTTCTATTATTAAGTAACACTTCAGTAAGGAATTTGTAGAAATTTTTTATTCTAGTTTATAGTATTAGTTATGGTTGGGCCTTTTCTAATAGGATATCATTTATAATTTCCTAGGTATATAGTTTTTAGAAATTTATCCTACTCACATAGACCCAGTGGAGTTTTACTTATGACTTTTTTTTTTTTTGTAAAATATCTTCTGTAATGGATTTTAAGACTTTGTTTATTTAAATATAATTTTACAATGTATCATGATGCCCAAGTGAGAAATCTGAAATTATTGTACTTACGGGATCTTTTTCCATCCCTATATTTTCTACATTGACTGTTGATATTTGGTTGTGTCATAGCACCCTCCCTTTAAATTTTTTAATTCTAAAGCGTATTTTAGAAGGGAGGAAAGAGGCAGAGACTGCTATTCATCCCTCAATATAAACTCTTTTCTTTTAATTTAGCAGTAGAATCCCCTGATTTTTCTTGGCTACCTTCAGTAAAGGCTACATGTCCAAGCCTTCCTTGATAGATATGGCCAAATGACAATGTTTTGGATGGTAGGATGTAAGCAGAAGTGTCATGTGTAACTTCCATAACGTATCCTTGGGGGTAAGGGTCAGACTTGATTTTAAACTCTCTTTTTTTTCCCTTGGTTAGAGTGTAGATAGGAGGGCTAGATCTGGAGCAGCCCTTTTGGACTGTGAGGTGAAGTCATATGCTGGAAATTAATAACAGAGTGAAAAGATAGAAAGGGGATCCAACATACCAGCCTTGAACTGACCTGCAGCTGGGCTTTGCTTGAGATAATAATAGGCTTTTGTCTTGTTTAAGAACTATGATGCTACAGTTTCTGCCATTAGTTAAACTTACCCTGGGTCAGGAGCTAGACCAGATTTCATGAGACTTTCAAAGGTAGGTATTCAGAGTTTTGTTGTATAGTGATTGGCCCTTGTGGAATTTGGGGGGACAGATTCATGGGTGGCTGGGACCTCTGCCTTGTGACCCTGTGAGGTCTGGTCAGTGGCTTTAGGAGTGGGAGGTGTTGTCAGTTGCCCTCCTGAGGTCTACCATATTCCTGCAGACCACATGTGGCAGCTGCCCAGCAGGAATGGTAGTGACACTGCTGATGTCTCTGGCAGGGGAAATGAGGTTGTTTCAAAAGAGAAGTTATTTGCAGATGTCTAGCCATTAACATTTCATATTCATGTTTTAAGCTTAAATATGTCTCTGTTTGGCCCAAGAGCAGAGATAAACCTCCCCCTGCCCCTGCCACATCCTAATCATTACCTAAGAAAATTCAAGTGTTCTTAAGCACTTAAGCACATTATTAAAATTTAGTGGAGATTTGAAAATGGCTCTGATGGCATATGTTTTAGAAGAGGATTTAAAAATTGTTTGGAAAGAAAGCTTATTAATATGGAACAATTTTATGACAATTTCTTAGATTCTAGTTCTTTATTTGATGGAAATACTTTGTACTGCCTCTTTAAATCTAATGGATTCATTTCATTTTGTCTTATCTTACTATATTTTATCTTAAAGAAAAAAGTGACATAAATAATCAAAAGTGTATGAAAAATAATAGTGAAACTAGGACCACAGTGTGTTATAGCAGCTTATAAAATATATGTGACATTAAAGTGATATTTACCCGTCCACTCTAGTTTGAAGGGTAATGAAATATTTTCTGAATTTGTGTGTTTCTTGTATATAGATAAAGTTCTTACATCTCTAGGCTAAATTTGATTACTGAGAATGTCTCATTTTTTTTTTTTTCTTTTTAGAGCTGCACTTGCAGCTGCACTTGCAGTTCCTGGGCTAGGGGTCAAATTGGGGCTGCAGCTGCCAGCCTACACCACAGCCACAGCAACATGGGATCTGAGCTGTGTTTGTGGCCTACACCACAGCTTATGGCAATGCTGGATCCTTAACCCACTGAGTGAGGCCAGAGATCAGACTTGTACCCTCATGGATACTATTTCATCATTGCTGAGCCCACAATGGGAACTCCAAGAACATCTAAATTTTTGATAATGCAACTCTTTGTAATGTTTCTGGTATAAATAAATATTTTATGGATGCTTATATTTTGTTGTTTTCCTCAAAATCAGTCTATTCTTTCTGGTCACTTTTTTGTGTTGTGCTTGGAAGAAAGAGCTGAGAGTTTATTACAGGGTGGTTGCCCCTGAAAATCTTCTGAACCAGTGTAAAGACCCATTTTCCAGGGTATTGGAAATAAATCAATAGATGGAGGGACTTAGTAACTGACTCCCTTTCAAAACCATGTAACAACCAGACACATTATTTTTTAAAGTAGTAATAATTAAACCTTTAGATTATAACTCTCGTTATAATTAAACATTTTAGAGTTAATATCTCTAGGTTCTTTTAATACCTCTAACTCTTCAAGTCTGTAGCAAACCACAGCAGTTATTGGTAAAATTAAATTGTATTTTGATTGCCCATTTAGACACTTTACTTAGCATTAGAGAGTTGGGGTTGAGAATGATTTAAATCTGTGCAGAATAATTTAGCTCTGACCAACTTTGTTTTTTTTTTAAATGTTGCTTCATATGATAGAAAAGACAAAGGCACCAGCATAATATTGAATTATCTCTAAATCTTAAATTGAAGGCTCACAGTCTAGATTGGAGTGCTATTTTCAGAGGCTAAGAGAACATTTGGGGGTTTTCCCTGGAAGGGAGTTTATTTCTGAATTATTTGAGTACTTGGGTTACTCTAGAGAGTTTGTGTGAATTATCTAGGTTCTTTCTTATTCTTTATTTATCTCTAGCCAACATGAAAATGCTGAAGATTTTTTACTTTAAAGAGCAGTTCTGGAGTTCCTGTCGTGGCTCAGCGGTTAACGAATCCAACTAGGAACCATGAGGTTGCGGATTTGATCCCTGGCTTCGCGCAGTGGGTTGGGGATCCGGTGTTGCTGTGGGCTGTGATGTAGGTCTCAGACGTGGCTCGGATCTGGTGTTGCTGTGGCTGTGGTATAGGCCAGCAGCTATAGCTCTGATTAGACCTCTAGCCTGGGAGCCTCAATATGTCGTGGGTGTGGCCCTAGAAAAGACAAAAAAAAAAAAAAAGCAGTTCTGCTTTGTGTGTTTTGCAAGGGAGATGTCCACTGGTCACTTATTTTATTTTTAAATTAGTTGTACCTGTATCTTCACGGCCTTAAGGAGAATCCTGTAGAGACTGTACTGAAAGGTGGGACCTCTATATATCTTGCTTTGCCCCAGACAGCCCATCTTTGCAGTTCTAACTTCTGTTTTCACATCTTGTTTCTTATTTTATCCAAAGTCTGATTGAAGGAGAGAGTGGATTTTCGTTTAAAGACTTCCTGGTAAAAATTTCCGTGGTGTCCCATTCTAGAGTTTAACACCCTTCATGCTTCATAGAAGACTCTTGAATCCAAATTTTGGGAAAAAAACATTGTTTTCCTCTCACTTGAAGACTCAAATTCCTTTTTGGCATTTGCCAACATCTCCTCTCTCTTCCCTTTCCTATCTTTTGCTACAGTCTGGGAAGAGTAACAGATGAATGCATGGAGCTCGAGTCACACCATCTTTCCGTCTGTCTCTCTGTCTGTCTGTTTGTCCATCTCTCAGTCTCTCCATATGGCTTTTGAGTGTTGTGCTCAAAATCTCAGGCTTCTCTTGGGGAAGGGGGTGGGCATTACTTTTGGGAAATCTGGTATCATGTATTTACAACTCTCAGAAACCCAGGGAAGGAGGCGTTGGTGAGAGTTTATGAATCCACCCTGGTCTGGCTGTGGGAGTAGGAACCGTGATTTGCAGCTGACCAAGCAGTGGGGGAGGGTGTTCCCCAATGGAAGGTAACGAGGTGCTATTTCCAGTGGGAGGAAAGGGATGTTGAAGGGACAGAAATAACAGATGTCTCCTCCAGGCAGAAAACTCTAAATAACTGGTGCGCTGTCTGTCTGTGCCTGTGGCTCTGTATCTATACCTCTCTTGCATCTACTTATCTCTGTGGGTGTCAATAGTCACGTCTGTCTGTATCTATATTCACCTATTGTCTATATAAGAGTTATTTATTTTATAGCACTTTGGAATATGCTTTTGTTCAAGATGATCCATTATACGAATGTAGCCACTGGATAAATATTTATTGGACACCAGCAGTATATACGGTTTAGGAATATAAAAAAATCAAGTTCAAATGGGTTTTCTCCTCTATGTCTTATTTTTTCCTCAACCATTAGAATTAATGTTGCTTCAAAGCAGGTGAAATATTCTCACAGCATTTTGCACACAGGATGCATGTATGATTTATGAACTTTTTCTTTATATGACATTGACAGAAGGAATACTCCTGGGAGAAGATATTTGGTACTTTATATAATTTAGAGTGGCCCTGTATTGGAGAGAGAAAATTTCTCATCTGAAATCTGAACTTTTCAATTTTTTTAAAGTTGGTGTTGCTAGCCATTGGTTTTCTTTTCATTACTGAAGAAGATGTTCTTCCTCCAGAAAATATTATTGATTTTATTTACTGAGCTAGGGATTATACCACTAATTTCTAAAGCATGAGTCCGGTAAATAAGCTTCAGATTAATGTAGAAAAATGTGACTAAGTAATAAAGATGTTTATGTAATAAACAGTTGTTTTATTGTATTTGGCAGCGGGTTCTGAATTTTTTTTTTTTCATTCCAGAGAATGCAGTATAGTTTTATTTAAAATGTTATATAGAACAGTTTGAGTCTCTGGCCTAAAACATGATTTGTGATGATGAGATGAAAAACACATCCATTAGTAATAGCAGGTTGATAGTAGCCCACATATTTACTTTTATTAATTTTCGCTTTTTCATCTTAAAATGAATTAACCATCTTGATGGTTTGCTCTAGGGGTTGCTGTGTGAAATTATGAGTCAAAATGATTATGGTGCAAATGGAAAACATAGAGTTTATGACCTTTCAAACACTTAAACTAGTTTCTGAAATAGGACCCGATGAATTCTACTTCTGAAATGTTTCTTCCTATCGTGGAACTTCATACATTATAAATTCTGTGATGCAATTACATATATAAAAATGAGATTCAGGATTTATTCACTTCTAACCACTATTTGGTAGCAAGTGAGTAAAATACTCTTTAAACTCTCCTGAGAAAAAAAGAGGACAGGATCATTTATTGATTCGTGTAACCCATTCATCTAACCTAATCTAGTCTCTGGAGGAGCTTCTGACCTCAGCTTCTCTCTCCATCGGTCTTTTCTGTCTGTGTTTCTACCTCTCAGTCTCTTTACTTGGTGACGTTTGTGTTCTGGTGCTCATAGTATCAGAGTTCAGGCTGCTCTTGGTGGGAGGAATATTACCTTTGGAAAATCTGGCATCACAGCTTTACCATCTTCAGACCCAAGGAAAAGAGAGGTAGGTTGAGAGTTTGAATTCACCCTCCATCTGGGTGTGGCAGGAGGTGCTGAGATTGGCAGATGACTTGGTAATGGAGGCAGGTCAGTTCCCCAGTGGAAGGTATCGAGGCGCTGTTTCCAGTGGGAGGAAAGGATGTTGGGGAGACACACATTAAGGATATTTAGTTTCAGGAAGAAAACCTTGTGTATATTTTTTTATCAGTTTAGAGCCTCATGTGATTACTAAAGGCCCCAGAAACGCATTGAAAGTTACTTAGGGATCTTTAAATGCAAAGTAGTATGATAATGAATAGAATATCTTCTGGCATCAGAAAATCTGAATTAGAAGCCCAGCCTTACCTCTTAGCAGCTCTGTGGCTTTTGTTACGGGTTGAATTGTGTCCCTCTAAATTCATATGCTGAGGTCTGATGTTTGGTACTTCAAAATGCAACCTTAATTGGAGATAGGGTCTTTATAGAGACCCTCATTTTAACTTAAAATGAGGTCCTTAGGGCAGGCTCTAAACAAAGGGGAAATTTGGACATAGAGACAGACATACACACAGAGGACAGATGATGTGAGGATGGCCATCTCGAGGCCAAGGAGAGAACAGACCCTTTCCTCATGGCCTCGGGAGGAAGCAATGCAGCTGACACCTTCCAGCCTCCAGAGCTTTGAGACCATTCATTTCCCTTGTTTAAGCCACTCAGGTTCTGGGGCTTTGTTAAGACAGTCCTAGGAAATTAATGCTGCCTTGACTATCTCACTCCAGTTTGTGTAGTTGCTCCATAGATATCCCATCTTTTAAAATTCCCCACTTCCTTCTTTGCCTCTTTCACTCGTTGTCCTGTAGTCTGGAGAGCTGCTGACAAGGTTTTGTGTCCCTCTGCCCTCTTCAGAAGTAAAATGGGTTCTGAAAGCATCAGGCTGCCTCACTATAGATCCAGCTGAGAATTCACATAACCTCCTAAGGAGGAGGAGAGGTAAAATGGCTTATTAAAGAAGGAAATAGTAGCAGTTATTGTAGATGAACATACTGGGTTTTGATTGAAATTTTATTAAGCAGGGAGATGTAACATCTTTAGAGTATAAGTGCTCAAGAGGTAGGTTCTAGAGTGAGATGACCTGCCTTTTAAATCTCAGTCCTGCCATTCACTATGTAATCCCGGGTCATTTATGTAATTGTGATATATCTCAGTTTCCTCATCTGTAAAATGGGGATAATATTAGCCGAATCATGCTCAGAGGAGTTAGTAAGTACGAAGCTTGGAACAATTTGTGGCCCACAGTCAGCTTTCGCTATTCATTTGCCTCTTGTACTCCCTCTCAAGGCTCTGGCAGAGGGATATTGTGAATGTCCCCGGATGGGGATTCTTCTAAACAGCATCCCTGTAGCACTGGCTTAGGAAACTAGTGTTTTAAAGAACTCTCCTATAAACAGAAGGAGGCATCTCATTGTCCCTCAAGGCAAAGAAACCAAAGATCTGTTTCCCTCTTGGCAAAAACCTCTGTACAAGTCTGTCAGGAATTCATGGCAGGATTTCCCAGGATGCACAGGAAAAGCATCTTCTTCCTGCCTCATTTTTCCATGGACACAGCTCTGACTCTAATTTGGGTCCTTTATCTTTAACCTGTGGGCACCAGTCGAATGAATGCCCTTTGTACAGGCAACACACCTGGGAAACGCTGCCAGCCGCTCCCTAATGGAAGTGATGCATAGAACAAAAGGCAGGCGCTGGGGTCTTCACAGATGCACCAGAAAAGCACCGGCTGCGCTTGTGATGATAATGCCCAGAAGGCAGCTCATACCTGAACACACCTTTTAACAACCTGGTCAGACACACACATTTCCCACTTTAAACCTTGGCTCAATCTGTGGGACAATGCTTTACCAGTAACCTTGCAAGAGGACAGACTAACTCGGTGATATAATTGCCTGTGAAGTAATTTATGGCTTAGGTTTTGGTGCAAGTCAGGCTAACAGTGGTTTATCGTCTTTGGAAACTTGGCCTCGTGTCCAAGCATAATGGAGATTTGCGTGGTCTGTTTTCAAAAATTTGAAAAAATGATTCTCACGTTGGACCTGCAAATAAGTTGCAAATAAAATGCATTCACTTGGAAGAGTTTTACGACTTATCCCAAACCTATGTGTCAGTGCACGCTAAAGTACCAAAGAAATGGATTTATTTTTTGTGTGGGGCTGCGTTTTAACATTTTATTCAAATTTTCATTTTTAATTTGTTTTAGACACACCGCCTCCATCTCCCCACCCCACACAGGTCTGTGGATCAAGCAAATTTGTACACTAGCTTAAAAGAATTATTTCAGATCCAATGTATAGTTTTTCCCCTTACATCACTGCTCTAGAGCTTACATAATAGCATCCATATTTCTTCTATATGAATTCCAATGCCACAGGGGGTCTGCTCTGAAATCTATCTCCACAGGGGAACCAAATGATCAAGGCCAAGAAATCAGTCCCAGGTATGCCATGAAAGGGGAAGCGATTTCTATCATTACACACTTTATTCATTCAGTTCTCTGTCATACTGTATATATTTACATAGGACACAGAATTATGAATACCAAGTCATTCTTAAAAATTACTCACCCTTTTTCTACCTCTCCCATCAATGTGGCATTTCTGAATGCTTTCTCACTTGTCACTTGTTTTCTCAAAATTCTCATTTTCACTTACACATGTATTTTTCATTTCCCCACGAATGTTTTACAGTTTCTATCTGGAGCCCCAGCTCCACATCTCCAGCTGCTTCTTAAACAGTCCACGCACAGCACATCTAACAAAATCAATACTGTTTGTAGCTCCTCCTAGGAGCCAAGCACTCTGCTAGGCCCTGCTAAGATATGGGCAGGGATGAGGTCTGTCTTTTGTGAATCGCTAGTAACCATGTATAAAGAGCTTTAACAAGGCATCTTGTAATAAACAGCAAATGGGCTCAACTGCGCATTCTCTGATTTGGGAGAGAACTTGACTTTTTATTGGGGGATTTGGGAAATGTTATGGGACAAATAGGATGGAATAGGGTCAGACTTTGAGGGATTCAGGAAGGAAGGAAAAGGGAGTGGCCTTAGCATAAGAAGGAGGCTGAAAAACCATCGCGACCTGCGGAACAGGGAGGAAAACAAGAGCCACAGCAGCTGTGGACTCAGAAGGGTCTCAGGCCGAGTGGGAGGAGATAAGGGGGAGGAACATCAGATGAGGTGCAGCGGCTGGCAGGGCTGGCTCCCCCATTTCGGAGGCCTGAGTGCCCAGTGGGAGAGTCAGCGGGAAGGATGGAGACAGGGTGCGGACAGAGAGACCAGTCAGTAGGTCATGGGGGGCGGCCTCTGAAAGCGTTTTAGAGCCTTTGAGACTTGCATGTAACACCCAGTTCTAGCACATTCTAGCTGTGTGAGCTGGGGCAGGACGTTAACCTCTCTGAGTGTCCTTCTTCCATCTACAATGTGGGCGTGAGGGTAAATGAGGATGCGTATACAGTAGTCATCGCATATGTGCCTGGCATATACTTAGCAAGCATTCTGAAATTTTAGCTAACATTTTAAATTATTATTGGTATCACTGCACTTTTTGATACATTCAATTTAGTACAGGACATATGGATTCATTCAGCTTTCTATTCAGTCAGTGAATTATTCGGCACCTACTTTGGCCCGTTACCTTCTAGGTATTGGGGAGATAATTGTAAACAAAAAGTTTCTGACTTCTTGGAGATTTTGTTGCACTGAAAAGAGTCAAACAATAGACATGCACATAAGTAAACACTTTGTTGGGTGGCATTGGGTACCAGGGACTGCTTTCAAGGGTTTGCCTGGAAGAGTCTGTGTATGTGTCACCTGTAATAATTGCTAATAGTGCCTCCTTTCAGTCTTGCAAATGTCTCTTTAGCTGGTGAATTATAGAGAGAATAATTGGATTGGGCAACAGGGAGAGGGATAAATTAGGGTGGGGCTCCTAAATAGTTGGTCAAGGATGGCCTCACTGTTCAAGTGTCCTTGGTGTGGGGGGGTTGGGGTGAGGAGTGAACTCTCTCTCTCTATGTATATATCTGAGAAAAGAAATTTTCAGGCTAGTACAAAGACCCCAAGATGAGGTGTGCTTGGCATGATCAAAGATTATTAAGGAGGCTAGGCTGGCCTGGCTAGAGATGAGCGAATAAGGTGAAGAATAATAGGAGGTGAGGTCAGAGAGACCCAATCACCTGTGTTATTAGGGGCCAAGTTAAATACAGAGCATGAGGACTTTGACTTTAGTCTGAAGACATTGGAAGCCTACTTAAAATGATAATGTGAGAAAAAAGAATGTATACATGTATGTGTACCTGGGTCACCATGCTGTACAGTAGAAAAAAATTGTATTGGGGAAATAACAATAAAAAAATTAAAAAACAAAAAACAAAAAACGTGTGCAGGAGTTTCTGTCATGGCTCAGCAGTTAACGAACCCAACTAGCATCCATGAGGACGCAGATTCAATCCCTGGCCTCACTCAGTGGGTTAAGGATCCAGCATTGCTGTGAGCTATGGTGTAGGTCGCAGACAGGGCTCAGATCCTGTGTTGCTGTGGTTGTGGCGTAGCTGGTGCCTATAGCTCCGATTCCACCCTTAGCCTGGGAGCCTCCATATGTTGCAGGTGGCCCTAGAAAGACATAAATAAAAATAAAATAAAATAAAATGTGTACAGAAGAGTGACATGAAGTAACACTTTTAAAAAGAATGACCTTGTACTACGTGATATGGCAAGGCTGGAAGCAGAGAAGTGAATTAGGATGGCGCTGAAAGATTCGAGGCACAAGATGCTGGAGCATGGTGGTAGCAGTGGTAATGACGCATATTTTGAGAGTATAATGGACAGGGTTTGCTGTGGATTGAATGTGGGGAGAAAAGAAGGGACATGAGATGACTCCAGGATCTTGGGCCTGAGCATCTGAAGAGTGGATCTGCCATTAGGAGATGGCAAAGGTGGTGGTGGTGGGGTTGGGGGGCAAATTTGGAGCCAAAGGAGGAGGGAAACCGGGAGCTTGATTTCACTGGCTCCCGTTCTAGTAGAGATCCAAGAGGAGGTATTAGGGTATTCAGTTAGCTATTTGAGTTTGGAGTCAGGGGAAATCCAGGCTGGAGATACATGTATAGGAGACTTCAAGGTATAAGTTGTATTTAAACCCCAGGACCAGAGAGATCGTCTAGGGCTGGGTGCGGGGGCAGTTAGAGCCAGAGAAGAGAAGAGGTCTCTCTAAGGACTGAGCCTGGGTACGTCCACATTTGGAGGCTGGAGTGAGAAGGAGGACCAGTCAGGTGGAGGGAAAGTGCTGTTCCATCGGCCAAGTGAGGGACTGATTTCAAGAAGAAGGAGTGATAGGCTGTGTCCAGTGTCGCTGATGGGGTGAGTGACAACACGGAGCTCGTGGTAACTCTCCTGGGGTTTGTTTTGGTGTTAACGAGAGTACCAAATCTGTTGTGAAAACCGTAGGCATTATAATAACATTTCCTACAGTATTCAGTTTCCGCATCCCATTCTCATCTAACCATTCACCTAAAATAAGTCATAAGAGGTCACGGGGCTGGTCCTCTCAGACAGGCGTTGAGTTTAGACCCCAGGAAGATAACCACTTAAAAGTCTTCTGAGGAGCTATGGGAATAAACAGCTCCCACCAGCCATTTCTGTTTGATGAACCTGAGGTTGAATCTACTTTTCTTTATGTTTCCTGAACTCTACCCGTAGGTGCATTTCCTCCTGTTAGGTCCTCTGCCGACATGGAGAGCAGTCAGTGGCCATCCTTCCTAAAAATGCCCCCTGCGTACTTGAGACCCGTCCTCACATCACCTCTGAACCTGCCTTTGTTTAGGATCTGCAACATCATCTCCCCTCTTCCTGCATATGAAGATAGTGTGTTAAGTGAGCATGAGCTTCTCGGGGGCTGCATACCCTGTAGGCCTGCAGACGTAATTTTTTATGATGCTCTCAAGGAGAATCACTTCGCCTCTCATGGCCCCTTGCCAGCCAGCGTGGTTGGCTGGCTGCTGTCATTTATTAGCACAATTTCGTATTTCAGTCTATCCGTGTGCCCTTGAAATGTCTGAAGGATTCGTCTTGCTTCTAAAGCAGATAACAAACTGGAACTTTATCTAAGGAGCTTGGCTTCCTAAAACTGCTCTTCACTTTTGTCCAACTTCCAAAGCATTCCTTGTCCATCCCCCAAGGCTAAACCTTTGGGTCATCAGAAATAGTGATAGATGGTTAGAAAAGCAAGCTTAGAGGAAAAGTATGTGAGATCAGAGGTGCTACGAGAATCGAGTGCGCCTCAGTAAGGATATCGCAGTATTGTGGCTGAATGGAGGCCTCTAACTCACCCAGCTTTTGGCAATTGCTGAGGGTTATTTAGCTGGTTGAGATATCTTAGAGATTTTACATCTTTTGGCGCTAATAACACCTCATGCATTTAATTCAGTTTTGGCCACTCATCTTGGCTAGACAAGCAATAGGTTCATCAACATTTGGGGTTTATAAACTCGGTGACTTTAGTTTTCCTATATGTAAGATTCTTGTCTCAATGAACTGAAAATACACTTTGATGTGTGTTAAGGCGAAAGCTCTGTTCAATGGATGTTTTATTTGTGTGGATACCATACAGGCTACGAAACCAAGACACCTTACACAGATGTTTGGCTGTACCCAGATGCCCTAATTTTTTCGTTATCTGTATCTGTATCTCTATCTGCAGTCACTGATGTGCTGGTTCTGTTTGATATTCTGAAGCCTTGATTTTCTCAAAGGTTAAAGCTGAAAATAAAAGTAATGCTGCTTTGTAAGGTCTATTGATCCTGAGTTTGGCATCGTGGGGGAAACACTGTTTATCCTGACAACCACAGTTCGCATTTCATCTTAGCTACTGGGGCTGTTCAGTGGGCAGGCGGATGTTCTTTGGAACGTTCTGCTTCCGAATGGTTCACATTTAACTACACAAAATATGTTACCGTGAAAGGACTCCGTGTCAGAAACCCACACAAGCAAGAGGGAGAAAATCCAGCTCCTCTATTTTTATCTCACTCACGCTGATCGCAGAGGCCTCCGAACAGTAGGGAGGCAGAAATGAAATTTATCACCAGATAAGTCTTGCAAAAGACCAGGCAGGTGCAGGAAAGTGTCTTTCTCTGGGAAGATGGTATTTTCCACAGGGCAGGGTGAGGCTCCAGGACCTGGAATCACCGCCTTTCTCACTCGCTGAGCTTGGAACTGAGTGACAGCAAAGCATGCAGTGGTGCACAAATGCGGGCTGAAGTTTTAAAAAATGTTCACTGACCTTTTGGGAGCTTTCATGCTGTTTAAGAATCTACTGACCTTCAGGCAATTACTGCACATAAATGCCTCGCTTCTGCTGGGAATTCAGCCCAGGGCTTTTGCCTGCTGCTTGTCCCAACCCCCCTTTTCTGGAAGCTGGAAGCAACCCTGTTCTGCAGTAAGACCCCAATGGCTTCAGCCCACAGGGAGAGTGTGGGGCCGGCCTCTGCGCCCGGGCTGGCTCCGGACTGCTGTTTGCTTGCAAACATTCAGTTACCAGGAAATGTGGAGTCAGCTCTGCTTCTGTTCCACTTAATTTTCTTCACCCCATGCACTGGGCTTTTCTCTCCTGCTGCCCCAGCTGTTCTTGCTTTTCCCAGGATGGCCCAGCGCCCCAGCTGCAATCTGTGCTTGCTACAAAGTTCCTTAGTTGCCTGCCTGACCTCAGCTGCCCTGCCTAGATTTTTCATTTCCTGAGCTTTCCAAAGCCACCCTGAAAAACCTAGCGGTAGCAGCTGGAGCAGCGGCAGCAAGTGACAGCGGCATCCCTGGAGGTGAGGACAGGATGATGCAGCCACTCAAGATGCGGAGTCAGACTGGGTTCAAATCCTCCCTCTGTCATTGCTCCCTTAGGCAAAGCTGCTCACCCCTCTGAGAGCCTGGGTTCTTTCAGTGGAGAGAGAAGATAATGCCAGTCTCTTGGAAGGAAGAAATAACATGGAAAATTCCCAAGACATAGTAGGCCTCTCCCAGCATCTGTGTTCACTTCTGCTTCCCTTCCTGAAAGTGTGCTTTGCTCAAGGCGGCTTTCTGGGGTCCGGGAGCAAATGCACACGATAAACAGCAAACATAAACTGTTTGAGGGTGTGAGCCTAAGTGGGAGAAAACAAAACTGAATCCAGGTTTTAAATGGGGGATGGACACAGAGCAGAGACAATTGAGGAATTAATGTGAAAAACAGTCTGTTATAGAAACTGACTCTGGAATCATTGAGAAAGATTGTATGGAAATGATGCAGTTTAAACCAGTTCTTCAAGGAGTTCCTTGGTGGCCTAGAGGTTAAAGATCCAGCATTGTCACTGCTGTGGCGTAGGTGTGATCCTTGGCCTGGGAACTTCTGCATGCTGTTGGCGGGGCCGAAAAATAAAATAAATAAATAAGCTGAGTCTTGAAGCCGCGCAGAGTGTTAATAGAGTGGGGAAGAGGGTGTGAGGGGCAGGAGACCACTGTACGCACGCGTGGAGTTGGGGAGGGCAGGTGTGGGGAGCACAGAGCCCTGTTCTGGTGGAGCAGGGGGTCGGTTTTCCAGTGGGGAGCGGGGGGGGGGGGCAGTTAGCTGACCAGAGTGTTGGGACAGGGCTTCTTTGCCAGATCTAGCAACTAAAAATTTAGGACTCTCAGTTAAATGTGAATTTCAGATAAACAACAAAATCATTTCTCAGTTTAAGTATGTCCCCACAACTACATACTTAGACTCAAAGACCTTTGTTTGTTGTTTACCTGAAATTCAAATTTATCTAAGCATCCCGCATTTTATCTGGCAACCTGACCTTAAATGCCAGGCCAGGGATTCTGCCCTTGACCTTGCATCACCAAGGGTTTTGAAAGAGAAGAGTGAACTGATGAATAAAGCATTTTAACAGAGATCCGGTTGATAAAATGCCAAAATGGCTTGGAGAGAGAGAGAGCTCAGAGGCAGTAAGGTTCGCCCTTGTGCATTCTCTTCCAGTTTAAACCCTTGCTCTCACATAGAGAGAAAAAAGTCTTTTGCTCACACAAAAGCCAAATATATGTTTGTTTTTTCTGCAATTTAGAAAATTATAGAACGTGAGGATGCTGGATGAAAGCTTGGTGCCTAACATGAAGGTATTTCTAATTAACCTTAATCCAGGCTCTGAGGACTAGTAACGCAACCCGTGAAGAGCTGGCATCAGGAGCCCACCATGTATCATCAGTGGAGGGCACCACTCCTAGTTCTTTCTAGAATTCTGTTGGCGAGTCTTAGGGATAAGTATTTTTCCTGGGATGCCATTGCTTTGTTTTGATTTACAATCCACAAAGACAAGGAAGAAGTTTAAATAACAATGATCTACTCAGATGTTTCTTTAAACAAACTTAGAGAACACTAAGACATGCTTTCTATTCATTTCTAGAGATTTATCTGGTTGCCATTTAAAATTAGGTTTTCCTATTGAATGCCTTTTTACTATCTCAGAGGAAGAAAGCAAATCTTTAGTTTTTTTCTGGAAAAGGAACTTTACTTTCAAGGTTATAATTTTAAGACAGTTTTCAAAATGGATCTTTCTCTTTTTATCAATGTTTATCAAAATTTATCAAATTTGATCTAATTTGCTGAAATCCAGCCTATTGAAAACTAATAGTATTAAATCTCTTCTTGATGGTTTATTTCCTCAAGCAATTTTGCTAAATATTTTCACTGAAAGAGAAGAGGCCCAGGCAACACTTCCAATCTTGAAACTGATTTTAAAGTGATGAAAATATGTATATATATGAAAAATTTTTTTCATTAGGTAAATAAATTAAAATATGTATTTGCAAAATCTTATCAATAATATAGAAAACCCAAGTGCCTACCTTTGTCACCAGGTGCAAGGTCAGGTAGGAATTAACATCAGATGTGCTGATAAAATGGCCAGTCAAGATCTTATTCTCAAAACACTTTAATGAGGACACTATGTACATACAGTAACTTTAGAAGTACTGGTGCCTCTTCTTTTAATGATTGATGAGAAGCCTTTTTTTCCCCAGCATCAGTAATTTGGGGTGATGTTAAACAAATTGGGTTAAATTTTTTTTTTTTTTTTTTTTTGGCCACACTCACAGCATGCAGAAGTTCCCAGGCCAGGGATCAAACCTGCACCACAGCAGCAACCTGAGCCACAGTAGTGACAATGACAGATCCTTAACCTACTGAACCACTAGGGAACTCTCACAAATTTTTATTTTGTGATGCTTTCTCACATATAGATGCTTAATGCATGTTCCAAAAGAAACATAATTCTTTAACTACCTTCTTTATTTTCTAAAGGTGATATTGTTTCTTGAAATGAGGATCTTCAGGTGCAAAGATAGAAATGATAAAGAGGCATTTCCAGGCTAAAAGGCAACACAGGAAAGTCAGTTATTAAAAAAAAAAAAAAAGAAATCAGAGTTCCCATTGTGGCACAGCAGAAACAAATCCGACTAGGAACCATGGGGTTGTGGGTTTGATCCCTGGCCTCACTCAGTGGGTTAAGGATCTGGTGTTGCCGTGAACTGTGGTGTAGGTCGCAGACGTGGCTCGGATCAGGCATTGCTGTGGCTCTGGCGTAGGCCGGCAGCTACAGTTCCGATTAGACCCCTAGCCTGGGAACCTCCATATGCATAGTTGCGGCCCTAAAAAGACAAAAAGACCAAAAAAAAAAAAAAAAAAAATCACATGCAGGAGTTCCCCTCTTGGCACAGTGGAAACAAATATGACTAGTATCTATGAGGTTGTGAGTTTGATCCCTGTCCTTGCTCAGTGGGTGAAGGATCCGGCATTGCTGTGAGCTGTGGTGTAGGTCACAGATGTGGCTCAGATCCTATGTTGCTGTGGCTGTGGTGTAGGCCGGCAGCTGCAGCTACCATTTGACCTCTAGCCTGGAAACTTCCCTATGCCTCAGGTGTGGCCCTAAAAAGACAAACAAAACAAAACAACAACAAAAAAATCACATGCAGAGCATTCAGAGACTCATTCCAGAGAACTAACCTAGAAGGTCCACAGGTTCAGAATGTGTGATCTAGTTCACACATGTCACCCAGTCTGTCGAGATGGTGGTGCAAGTCTAATGGCTGCAGTGACCTGCCTGTACTGACAGACAGGCCTCTGCCATGGCCCAGGAGACAGCAAGGCTGAATGTGGCCCCCAGGGAACTGTACCGAGACCAAGTGGCCAGAATCAGCTGACAGATGCATCCTGAGGCCTTCGGTTTAATTTTGGGTGAAGATTTTGCTTCTTCAGTTGGTTGGAATTTTGAGTACCTTTCTCTGTGTAGCTGGAATCCTTATCTTAGAGTTAGTGAAGAAAATTCTTGAGGATTATGCAAATGAATTCAAGTTTAGGAAAATTGGCCTTCCCTCCAAATCCCATTTCTAATTCTGTGGATTAGTCTTGGAATTATATTTGAAATGCCCTTCACTCTTTTGACCTCCTTCACCCCACTTTCATTGTTTCAAACCCCTTGGGTTTTTTGGCCCATGTATACCACTGCCACATCCTCCTTCACAGCCATCCCCACTGCCGCCTCCCCTTCCCCTGTATTTATGAGGAAAATACATAAATGCCTCTAGCAAATATACACAAGAGTTATTCCAGCACAGAATCCCATGAAAGCTAAAGCAAGGAAGATAAAGCAGAGCAGCCGTCTTGATTTTTTTTTTAGCTTATTCCCAAATTCCCTTCCCAAATTTTGACTTATGGGCCATTGCTTATTGTCATGACTACCTAAGTTTTATTCCTCTAGTTTATGTTTCTTCCTTCATTCCTTCAAAATATATCAATTATCTGTCTTTCTGCATATCTATCTATGTATCTATCATCTCTCTATACGTTTTATAAACTTTCAACTAGCTTTATTGAGGATTAGGTCTGCTCACATAAGTACTACAGGAAAGCTTTAGTTTGGCTCAGGGGTAAGAAGATCAGCATTTCCTTTCATGTAGAGAAAGTTCCTAAGGCCTACTTGCTGATATCTTCTTAAATAATGTGGGATGATTGAGTCTTTTAAAAAATAGACCTAGTGCCCTTTGCCTGGGGCTAGCCAAAAGCCTTTTTTGAGGTGAATTAGTGTGACTTTTAAAAATTTATATCGTATAAGCTAAGGGTTCTTGGGAGAGGACCAGCCGACTGGCACATACCTTTCTTTTATAAAAAAAATTTTTTTGGTCCCCAAATGTGATTGAAATATGCCTTTTCATTTCATGTAAATTGAGAATTTTATAAATTGTTGGATAACCTTTAGGGTTTTGCACATCTGGCCCAGTCTGTCACCTGCACTGAGTGGGAACTTTCGTGAAGACATTGCATTAAAAATTTAATTATTCAGCGGCAACTTTAGCTTCTTGACCCTGCCAGGAAGTCAGCCACAGAATCCATACAAGTCATTCCATGAGCCTGTGGAGCAACAGTGATTTTTATAGAAGGGGAAGTAAAATGTACCGTGTTCCTGTTAGAAGGAAATGCTGTTGTGTTGCATCAGGCGGGTGGTGCTCTGAGGAGAGGAGGCTGAAGCCCAGAGGAACAGCCGTAACGATGGTCGGAAGTGATAAGAAACGTGCCCCTCTTGAAACCAGATAGGACTCTGGATGAGACCTCTGGAGAAGACCCAGAGGGTGTCTGCAGCATATGGGATCCCTGAGCTGTCCAAAAGAGGGGGCACTGTGGTATGCCAAAAGTCTTCCTCCTCAATTTGGTTAAAAAATATGCTAAACACAAGCCTCATATTGAAAAAACCTTTAGAGATTCAGAAATCTTCTCCTTGGATTACATCTTTTTTAAATATAGGAAAATATTGCTGTTGCAAATGAATATATAAATATTTTAATACTTTAAAGTCTCCTACAGCCCATTTAAATGGCTCCTTGTGTATCTCTCGTCTCCACATCACTCTCACAGGCTAAACCAAAGAATGCCTGTATTAATTCCCTTCTGTGAAAACAGCATCCAAGTGTTTTACTGACTGAAGAATGTGGTGAGCAGAATCTGCTGGTTTAACATCATTCCCCGAACTAATGCAGCACAGATTGGAGTTTCTGGAACAAAGGTATCATGTGCTTATGTATTTTGCTATTTTGACGCAAAATGTTTTCTGTTGTGTTGGGAAGCTGCATGTAACCTGGTGTCCTATGCCTTCTAAAATAAAGATTGTTAGCATAAAATAAAAAAGGTTAGCATTCCAAACATTTCCCGTGCTCCAAATAAAGGCAACGCAGTGCAATCTGAAATCCTTCCAACAGAGGGCTCTATGGGTTTGATTTAGATCAAGAAAGAAAGTGAGAGAAAACTACTTGGGTTTAGGTTGCTATAGTAAATTCTGTATTATCCTTAAAAATAGAACTGATAAAAATGGAGTCAGTTGAGTTGAACTGGAAGAATCAGCCAAAGATTAAATGTAAGGTCTCCTCTTTTGGGACAGAATTTTGTAATTCTCTGAATTGATGTTCTTTTCAAAAGACAAAATATATTTTACCTTCTCTAAATAAGAAAGTAGGTAAATTAGAGATATTCCATGCTTTGAAGTACTCTTAATATTGCCTCATTCAGTTACATTTTAAAAGAAAAAAGGAGCTGCTTCATTCATTCTCTCTTTGAAGACATCTTTTCTTTGCTGTTGACAAATGATTTAGTGTTGGTGTAAGGAGATGTGGTATGTACATAAAATGCGTTGTAAATATTTAATACACAAAGTTTATATTTGTATGCATGCAAAATGCACAATGTTAGTAACAATATTTTAGAGACAAGTGGTACTGTTTAGAAAGGTGAAATTCCAAGGCATAAGAATAAGCTCTAGTGAAATACATTTCTTTACCTGTGCACATTACGAGGTTTACTTTTTCATGACAGGCCTAGCTTGTTATTTTCAGATAGAAGAAGCTTACGATATATGCATTAAAGCAAAGAATAAACTGAAACAATGAGCTACTTTTAGACTGTAGACCTTTGTCTTCTAATTTTTTTAATCTTGTTTCTTGCTGTGTTCTTTGCCGTGCATGGGCTCATTATATTCTATGAGTAGACATCTTTTAAAATTTTTAACCCATCTTATTATGTCTAGTTGAAAATGCTTGTTTCTTTTGATGTAGATGGCATATGCAATTTAAGTAAATAATTTTGGAGTTTGGTTATAGTTTCTAACATACATTTACCCCAAATTCCAAAAATAGCCTTTTAAAATATTCTCTAAATATCATGTAGAAATATTGGCATCTTAAGAAATGCGTACCTTTACTACCTAAATGTTTCCTTCTAGGTCTTCTTGAATACAAATGCAGATTACAATTCAACTTTCTGGGTAAACCATTAGTATATGAACTATGTAGGATGAATGTATGTTTTTATGATATTTTTTAGTTATAATCTGTATTTCTTCTTTGACCTCCTAAGATTTTGCTATATATGACCTGATTACGTTAATAAACAAGTCCTTGTTTATCAATAGTACGTTTATGAATAGTAAATCTTTGTTTATGAATAGTATGTTCTTAACATATGTCATAATCTGTTACAAGCAAATAAAATTTGATTTGATTACCTATAAAAGCATTTTCAGTACTTTGTATTTACAAAATATTTTGCTAACAAAGAATACTTGAAACGCAATTGCAACTTGACTATTTATGTAAGAGTTGGATTGCCAGTTATATTTCTATTTGTCTTTTTTTTTCTTTTCCTCTGACTTGAAGAGAGACTTCTAATAAAAATCCAAAGAAGATTCGAAAGTAATTTATGTTTCTTTCAGGTGTCTTTTAAAATAAAGGTTCTTTTTGATATAGTTTTCACTGTGGATAAATATGTTTTCTAGTTTTTGCTTTGTTTAAAATGATACTCTCTGGCCAAGAATGCTTGCTTTCAATGGATTTTCAAACAACTTTGGCTTCATAGGGCTGCTATTTTAAGATGGTAAGATTTTACATGTATTTCCAGAAATTTTTCTTACATGTAAATTCTTCCAGAATATTTTCTTCCTCGCATATTTGGCAGTGGCAGAATTATTTTGTTTGGCTTTTTTTTTCTTTTAACTTGTCCGCGATGAACTTCAAGTCACGGGCCCTGTGCCCTGAAGGTGCAAAGGACCGAGTGTGTGTGGACCACACATAGACAAGTATCCTTGACTAAAATAACTGTCCTTTTTTTGTCATGGGGTCCAGATAGTTACATAACCTTTCAAGGTGCTGGTTAATCTTCAGTAAGATTTCAGTCTTTTTATTTAAGGGATGATTACATTGAAAAACATATGAAATGCTGAGATAGGGTGGCTCCATTTTAGGCTCCATTTCCACTGAAGGGAACAATCACCTATATCTGAGCACACGTTTAGATAGTGTTAGCAACATGTCTATGCAGGTAAAATGTAAAACAGAAGCTGTAGGTAGTGTACCCAGCGTGTCCCGGCAAGGCCTAGCTCAGCGTTCTTTGCATCTGTGAGTATTGCTTTGTATGGTTACATGAAAACAAAATAAAAGAAAAAAAAACAATACTGTTTTCTAAAACCAGCACACAAAGCTAGTGGTTTGCTCCATGCACCTGCCAGTTTGGGATGCTATTAAAGCCACCCTGGAAATTCTCCTTCCTTTGTGTGATATTTTATGCTTTTCTTCTCTTCAGGGCAGATTGGTTCTGCCTGCACTTTATTCCTGAACCCACGTTCGTTGGAGATGGATTGGCAGACTTAAATGCTCTATCTAGTGCTGCTGCTGCTGACTAATAATACCCCTCCCCCACCGCGCTCCTATCCCATCACACTCGGGCATCTCTCTCCCCCTCCCTCTCTCTCCCCTCTCTCCCTCTCTCTCTCTCTCTCTCTCTCTCCCTCTCCCCCTCTCCATCTCTCTGTCTGTCTGTCTCTGTCTCATACACACAAACACGAGCACACACACTCACAGACACCGGGGTCCCTATTGTCAACAAAGAATGCGTAACAGTGAAGTTCTCAGGGATAATTTTGGTGATGTTTGGCCTTGCATGTTTTGAAAGTATTTCTGAAGAGTATAAATAAATATGCCCTAAACTCTCCCCCTTTTTCTGGGCTGATATTTGGAGCTAAGCTCTCATCCAGAGGGGCAGCCTCAGAACTGTGGTGGCCAGAACGCTTTCAGGGAACAAATATGTGGCTCAATGGCGTCCTCTCTTTTCAATAGTATTAGCACCATATAGATCTAATAAGGGGGTGATAGAAAACATTTTGATGATGGGGCAGTTTCTCTGATCTGCAGAGGAAAGCATCTGAAAGCATCTGATTTGCTCGTGTAGCAATTAATTATTGAAGCAACAGAAAATACAGGCTACTGTGCTTCCCTCCTACAAAGAGGCTTCAGTGTGTGTGTGTGTGTGTGTGTGTGTGTGTGTGTGTGTGTGTGTCTGTTGTCTGTGCTCTTGGGCTTATGTTTATACATACGTGTATATTACTTAGAAGGGAGACTTGACCAGAAATCTTTATTTTGACCTTGAAAATTATTGGGAGATTGTCTATATATGTGTCTCATAGGGTAGTATTTTGATGTGATAGAAACACAGTCCTTTTTTTCTTTTCCCTTTTAATCTGTTCTTCCTCCACGCCGTCTAAATGGGCCTCACAGCCAAACATCACCTTTAGTTTTAATTTCTATTTCTGGCCTGTATTTTATTAGCACCTTTTCTGTTTTACAGTCTACTCACTGCTATGGCACCAGATCTGTTGTGAGCAAACAATACGGTTTTGTTTCACGTTCCCATAAACATTATTCTACTGTGTGGTGCAGTCCCTATATTTTGTACCTTCTTTCATTTGGTTAGGTTGGTGAGGGTGGCTATTTCATGATAATAAGACTTGAGTTCACCTTTTTTTTTTTTCCCCAGAGTCTGGGGCTCTGTAAAGTTTTAAGGTAAAAAGAGAGCACATTCTTAGGTTTTAGTAAAATTCGTTGCTTTGTATTGTGACAATAGTGTTCATATGCCTGACATCCTCATAATAATATTAAGCTCTATTTTTTAGTATGATGTACTTTATACATTTGTATAAATGTCACAGCCTGTAATCACTTCCTTTGTCATCGACGATTAATCTAAAAAAATCGAATAATTCACTGCCCCTTGCCATTTACATATCGTCTGCTGCCATCTGCTCTTCTCAGCAGCAGTAAATGATGGGTAATTAACTCAGTGCCTTTGTCTTTCCCTTGCTGAATGTCTGACACATATAGATTTTCCTCTGTGTGTGTGTGTGTTGTGTGCGCGCGTGCGCGCGGGCGCGTGCATGTGTGTGCAAGGAAGGGGAAGAGGGAGAGAATGAGAGAGGAGAGAGTGAAAAAGAAGGAATGGTCGTGCAAGTATGGAAGTCAGCACAAGATCATTTCAAGAGAAAAAGCCAAACAAAGATATGGGTCTAGAGCAGGGGCCATATCTCATGACCTTAAGCCTTCCCAAGCCAAAAGAGAGACCTGCCAGTGCAATGGATGCCTCGCACAAGCAGGAAGCGATTTTCTAAAGCCTCAGTGGTCAAGGTCAAGATGCAAAATCAAGTCAGGGTTCCATAAGCTATTCCTGTCTACCAGAATGCAAGAGATCATGTAAACGAGACTGAATGGAGGGTACCCACAACCCACATGACTTCTGAACCAGTAGCCAAAATCTGTGCTTTGAGAAATGATTACAGAAAGGAAATCTCAGCTGATCCCGATGCTACATATTTTTAGAAGTAGAAAGTATCTAGGAAAACCTACAAGGGCTTATGAGATTGGGAAATATACAGATATGCTTTTTTTTTTTTTCTTTTTAGCTGCACCCGAGGCGTGCAGAAGTTCCTGAGCCGGGGTTTGAACCCACACCACAGCAGCAATCAGAGCCACAGCAGTAACAATGCCATAGGATCCCTAACCTGCTAGGCCATTGGGGGAACTCCTAGATATGCTTACTTGAAAGGAAAACAATATCAGTGCCCTCGATTTTCCCAAAATTTCTGTTATTCGGTTCTTCCTGGTACAGCCCAAGAATGCTTTAGAAAGGAATCTTATGCTATTATGAAGACTTTATGTATAATATAATTCTAACTATTCTTGTTTGAACAATATCATATAATATGTGAAAATTATTTGAAAGGTGTCTAAGTTTGATAACATTAAAAGAAATATGATTAAAAAATAAACATTTAAGGAATGTCAGAATCTGGCTTGCTCAACATGGTTTTTTATGCCAATAAAATCAGCCTATAAGCTAAGAACCAGAAATTTGCTGTAATTATTTTTGCTTGGAATTAGTAAAGCTTGCTTCAATTAGAGATGATATGTAGGTATCCCCTGCTTTCCCAAAGTTTGCTTTTACGAAAGACCTTCCTTCGTACCTGTTTTTGCTAACTGAAATAAATCAAAGAAATTGGAAGATGACTTTTGCTTTTATGAAAGAAAGCAAAAAGCAAAAAATTCAGCTTAGCATTGTTTATTTTGCAGGCGCTGTTATAGAGGCAGCTCGCACCCTGAGCAACAGCAGAGTGGCCCCGCCAAGCTCTTTCCCCAGGAACCACGGTCAGCATCTCAGCATCCAGCCACCATAGCTTGGAGCCCTGTCCGTGAGCATTTGCACTTTCACTCTGTTTTGTGCATCCGTTAACAAGATGTGGCCTGAGGTCATTGCTTCTTTGCTTTACACCATTTCAGTTCATAGGAAGCCTCTGCTTGCATATAGCCAGGGAGACCTGTAATTTTGCTGTCTATAATCTAAACAAACCAAATATAATTCTTGTTCTTTAGGAGTTTGTCATATATATCTTTACAGAGAGATTATTAAATCAGTCAATTAATCAGTACCTAAGCATCAGGTATATGAGATCCTGATCTTTCATTTTTTTTAAGATGGTTGTCCCTCAAGGGGATGGTTGTTTTCAAGGTTTGAATAATCTTTGAGCTCTCCACTGAACAGGAGAGACCATTATAGAGTCCAGAGAAGTTCTTGGAGCCACTTCTGTCTGTGTGATACCTTTATTGTGCCATCCTAGCTCTGTACTTCTGCTTTGCTGTCTGTGCAATGGCTGTGGAAACATTCTCCTGTTTTTCTAAAATAATAATTTAATGAAGGAAATTGGTGTTATAAATTTATATGCATAGGAAGCAAACTGCATTCTTAATGCCATTATAATGCATGTGGTAGTGCTTTTTTTTTTCTGGTTCTCCAGTAGGACTATTAATATTTTTACGAGTCATGAATGCTTAAATACACTTATCTATTGGCTTAGTTTTGGTACTTGTGTTTAATCTTTGCCTTAGCATCTATCACCACTGGCCCTCTGAAGGTTAAATAATTTGTCCATAATTATAAAGCAACTGGACATCACTGGAAGGCCGTTGAATTGTTGAATTACATTTTCTCTATTAGCTTCAAATGACTTGCAAAGACAACTTAATACATACATTATGTGATAAAATGGCTAAAAAAATACGTAAGTATTTGACTTAGTAAGTCACTTAAATACAAGAAAGAAATGTTATAAATATATAAAAATGGACTCTGTATCTCAGAGCTATTGTGTTAACTGTGTGAAGTAATGCACTTTATGAAACTATTTAAATTGCATAAAATTTTTATGACTTACAGGTAAATTTGTCAGCATCTAATTGAGTAAGAGATTCTTGAAAGCTTTCACTGCAATTGTTAATTCAGCATCATTGTTCTCTCAGGCTGTTACGTGACCCAACAGGCTGGGAGAACAATATTGCTGAATATAATTGGCATATGTCAGCAAAATATAATTAGTAACAAGCTTCTTTCTGAAATGCTCTTTTTGTTGGTTTAAAAAAGTTGATTTCCTCTTGAATTAAATTACAGCTTGGACCTCTCTCTCGTTTGATTTTGATAGATCTTTAAAAAAGCACAAATAAATTTTGATTCAAGAAGTATGAATTTGATTTCCTGGGCCGTGCACACACTGTGAAGGCTTGCCTTTCCTTCAGTGGGTTTTCAGTTTAATTTTGGGTGTGAGCGCTTTGTATAGGAAGTATGGGACAGTGTATTCTTGAAGGTTATCATGAATGCCCATCCTGTCAATTTCCGTCCCAGCCTTGCCTCCCTCCTGCCGCCCCCCACCTGGAGATTTGGAATAAGTGCAATAACAGGTTATTTCTCAGGTTATTGTGGGTGGTAGTTACTGACACCAAAGGTTCAGACTAAAGACAGTGTTTGAATCGGTTATCACTGCATCTCTGTACATTTAACTCCAGCCATATCATGGCCAAGGTTGGTAATGGGGGGGAGGGGGAGTAAGTTACAATTGTCTTTCCTTTAACAGTATAAAAAAGAAGATGGAAATCTTTCACTCTACAGCATTTTTTTTTCCTATAATACATCATTTTTTTTTAATGGGAACAGAAACATATTTGCCAAATTGTTCTTTCTGTGAGAAAAAGAACTTTTCACAATTTCTTCAGAACTCGAGGTTGCAACAAAACAGACTTTTAGTGAAAGGTTGCTTTAGAATCACATCTGGAAATGTGGTCATTTCACCTAAGCATGTTGTGTCTTTGTAGTTATACCCAGCCATCTGAGCAAAGGTCCAACCTGACCCAACCCACAGCATCAGTGGGATGAACCTGGAGGAGTAAGGAAAATGAGGGGACCAGGGCTTAGCCATTCACACTGGCCTGCACCCATGCTGGTGCCCTGCGAGGGCAACACACCAGAGAGATCAGAGCTCTTGGTCATCCTCATTGCCAAGGTCTTTCACATCTTTAACCTAATCCAATGTCATACTCTGATCCTCCCTCAGTTGCTCTCTCACCCTGGATTGGAGGCTCCTGGATACCATTCCTGTCTTTGAAGCAGACAGCTCCTTTTCTCCCTGGTCCTCTGTTTTGGCCCCAGGCCCTGTGTTCCTGGGAGTCTGTCTTTCATTCTTCCGTGCTCCACACAAACCCCGACCGCCTGGCATTTATGTTGTAGTGTTATAGATCTCACCATCCTTTATGCACAGGGATCATTCTAAACCCAGAAAAGCTCTGCATGTAAAATAAATTTGGGGCATGGAGGTGACAAGGTAGGAAATCTGTCTGTCTCTTTCCATGCACATAATCCATTTCAAGGCTGATGGGCAACTACATTCGATTCAGATTCTTGGCCCTTTTAAAAAGCTATTCAGTGGAATACAACCTGTTAGGCAGAATTAGTTCAGCTTAGATAAAGGCCTGGAAAGCCATGAAAATAATCATATTTATAGACGTATCATGGTGATCCTTTTGCAACATATACAAATATCAGATCACTATGTAGTACACCTGAAACTGAAATAACATTGGATGTTATATTAGCAAAATTTAAAAAAAATTTAAAAATCACAGTTGTTCAGAGGAGACTTAGAGGCAAAGGCTACCAACAAATTCTGTTTTTTCTTGGATACTTACCCATAAGAAATAGTATAGACAGAGGCCAGATCAGCTCATCACAAATAAGCTGGCTGTCACAGAGGGCTGGAATGTAGTGGCAAGCCCTGGGTAGGACAAGTGGTAATGAAGGCTAGGCCATGAGAAAGTTTGATAGGTGTCAACCAAACTTGCAAAACAGATGAATCAGAAGGATGACCATTTGGTATTACCAAAAAATTATATGCTTTGTTTTGAGGGTTTTCAGCATTTTCAATTGAAAAAAAAATATTAGTTCCTCCTGTTCATGATCGTATGATGTAAAATTCTTCAGGGTAGTAGAATCTAAGTCATCTTTCAGGGCACAGGTTGATAGAATGGGAAGAGAGCTGAATTGCAGGCAAGAGGGATGATGCCAGAGCAGAGCATGAAATCCTAACAGGACTTGGGTGCTCATCTGTAAGAGAGCAGTGATGTCAAGGTGGCTTCAGCATCAAGAGAAGTCAATGGTGGACATTTCCTTCAGGAATCAGAGAACCTTCATGGTGAGCTGGGCACAGAGGTTGAATAAGAGTTCACTAAGACCGAAGAGCAGTATCTAGACTTGTGAACATTCCTGGTGAGGGTGGTATGACTGAACTGTAAACCCATCATCTTGTGCTAAACATGGAAAAGAGAGAAGCCCAAGCTCCAAATCTTAGCTGTGTTATCCACATAATCAATAAAATTGCACCTATTATTCTAAAGAGTTGCTGTTTTGCATCCTTTATCTTTGGGCTGTGGAACTTTGGAAACGTGACTAAAACAGAGATAAAACATAATCTCATAGTTTTTAAAAAAGCTTTTTTAGGGAGTTCCCATTGTGGCTCAGTGGAAACAAATCTGACTAGTATCCATGAGGACAGTTTCGATCCCTGGCCTTGATCAGTAGTGGGCTAAGGATCTGGCGTTCCATGAACTATGGTGTAGGCTGCAGATGCAGCTTGGATCCAGCATTGCTGTGGCTGTGGCATAGGCTGACGGCTATAGCTCTGATTCGACCCCTAGCCTGGGAACCCCCCTATGCCATGGGTGCAGCCCTAAAAAGAAAAAAAAAAGTTTTTTTAGAGAAATGAATTGACTTTGAAATAACAAACCAAAGTAAGCTTTCACAGTTGGGAAACAGATTTGGGTTGAGAACAAAGATCTCAGAGGGAAGGCTCATCACACTCCACTCTAAGCAAAGACTAATTTGGGGCACTTCACATAAACGGAGGAGGGTGGAGGAAATTAATTGATTGCTAAAAATTTATGAGACTAAGTCCCTACCTATGAAAGGAAAATCAGAGAGTGGACAGAGGGGTCTACCAAAAGAAAACCAAACCTTTTTGCATTGCAGAAGGTGTCCCTTTGAACAAAATGGAAGATTTTACCTAAGAAAATACAGAATTATTAAATGTTCTTAAAAGTGTATATGGATAATTTCAAAAGCAAACTGGATTGTTTTCATTCTCATTTTGAAAATGACCTGAAATTTTGAGGAAAAAAAATAATAGAGAATGCTTCTCCTTAATTTGTTCAAAGAACTTCAATGTAAAAATAAAAAATAGGGAGTTCCTGTCGTGGCACAGTGGAAACGAATCTGAGTAGGAACCATGAGGTTGTGGTTTCGATCCCTGGCCTTGATCATTGGGTTAAGGATCTGGTGTTGCTGTGGCTGTGGTGTAGGCCGGCAGCAACAGCTCTGATTAGACCCCTAGCCTGGGAACCTCCATATGCCTCAGGTGCAACCCTAAAAAAGAAAGACAAAAAATAAAAAATCAGAACTCTTTCATGCTTAACAGGTCAAATGGTTTATAGCAAATAATATTGGAGGAAATGCTTTTGGAGTCCGAAGTAAATTATTAAAGTAATAAGGGAGCCATTGTGAACATGTTAATTTTGTATAACAGATTAATGTTTTTATAGAGAAATTGAGATAGTCACAAAAAGTAAGCATAGGTTTGCTCAATTAAACTCTTTAAAATAAGCTACAAGGATATATTGTCCATCACAGGGAATTTAGCCAATATTTTACAATAACTGCAAATGGAGTATAACCTTTAAAAATTTGAATCACTATATTGTACACCTTGTAAATTATATAATATTATAAGGAGCTATACTTAAATTTAAAAAACTTTAAAAAGCAAACCATTTAAAATGAAGGTAATTGTGTCTATGTGGATGAATCATGTGCTCACTGTGAGAGTAGAGTCAGAGGTTTTTACATATATTAATTGAATCTGAAATAGCTAACTTGAAAACCCATCTTCATACCCTTACAAATACTATAAATGATTTGCACCGTGATTCTACTCACCCATTTACGTATTAATTACCCATCCAACAAATATGTCTAGTAATCCTTTTCTTCAGGCACCTTGTGGAGTGCTGGAGAAAGAAGAATTAATAAAATACAACACTTGACTTGAGGAATTCACGGTCCCTTGAGAATGCTGGACATGGAAGTCCCTATAAATCCTTTATCCATGCCTGAGGAGCTCACTCAACTTTGTTTCCAGAGATAAACTTTAAGGTGGTTTGGTCCTAACAAAGTGATACATTTTGTTTTAAAAGTCAACGTGTACCCTACTTTTAAGTGGATACCAGAGCTACTTCACCCATGGTGTACAGGGGCAAATTTCTCTGGGCAAGACCTAGGCAGGGGTCCTGAGCAAACCTTGAGGATGGAGGGCTCACTGTTCTTCTGCCAAATTTCATGTGTACTTTGCCCTTCCAGAAGAGCATGGCCCTAGATATAGGTATTTAACACAAGTAAAGCAATGAGTAGTTGCAGAAAAGGAAAAGAAACAAAAGAGAAGAAAAAAGGAGAGAACAGAGGATTAACTGCAGAAAGAATTCCAAAACGCTTCAAAATACTTAAGAGGAAGAGAGCTTTGAGTGTGTATACTGTAGACCCAAGAAGAGAAATCTTTTTTTTTTTTCCTTTTCTTTTTTTGTCTTTTCTAGGGCTGCACCTGCGACATATGGAGGTTCCCAGACTAGGGGTCTAATTGGAGCTGTAGCCGCCAGCCTACGCCACAGCCACAGCAAAGCGGGACCCAGCCACGTCTGCGACCTACACCACAGCTCACGGCAACGCTGGATCCTTAACCCACTGAGCGAGGCCAGGGATCGAACCCGCAACCTTATGGTTCCTAGTCAGATTCGTTAACCACTGAGCCACGACAGGAACTCCCAAGAAGAGAAATCTTGAGAAGATGAATTATTAGGAGAAAATTGAAGACCAACCAGTAAGTAAAGAAAGAAAGAAAGAGAAAGGAAGGAAGGAAGGAAGGAAGGAAGGAAGGAAGGAAGGAAAGAAGGAAAGAAAGAAAGAAAAGAAAGAAAGAAAGAAAGAAAGAAAGAAAGAAAGAAAGAAAGAAAGAAAGAAAGAAAGAAAAGGAAAGAAAAGAAAGAAAGAAAGAGAAAGAAAGAAAGAAAGAAAGAAAGAAAGAAAGAAAGAAAGAAAGAAAGAAAGAAAAAAAGAAAGAAAGAAAAGAAACACAAACCTATTCTTAATTTTTTGAGGGCAGGATGTAGACAAAGATTCTAGCTGTCTGCAGCACTCATTGAAATATATTGTTCAGATCAGGGGCAGCAAAGTCAGGTTCATTTTTGAGCACTGTATTTTAATTGGGACATTGGCAAAGTCCATTGAATAGGGGAGAACAAAAATAAGGAAACTGTTTCTTTCTACTAATTGTTGGAATCCAAGTTAATTTAAGATTTATCGGTTAGGTTAAAGATGGTCCCCAGGTGAAAGACAGAAAAACAAACACCTTTGCCCTTCACCCTTTTTTTTTCTTTATGTGAAGAACGAATTCAATACATCTTATTAAAAGAAATATCAAAATCTGTCTGTGTGAGTTTGTACCCAAGTGCCATCCTGGGGGAATAAGTCCTGTGTAAAGATTTCAGTCCATAGACAGTAGAAGTTTGAAGATCTAGAATTAAAATAGAACAGGAAGGAGTTTTGAGTAATACGAAGATAATTATTTTTCTTTTGAGGTGTTATTTGCTTTGAAAGGTGTGCATGATTTTTGGCTAAGCCATTTAATTTTTAGAATTGTACCATAAGTAAATCGTTAAAGATTTATACAGTTTTCTGGAAGAGTGTTCATCTCAGTGTTACTGACAATAGTGAAAAAATAGAAGTAATCTACATGCCAAATTCTGGAGAATAGATTAAATAAATTATCTGCACAATATAATGTGTAGTAAATAGTTGAGATGGAAGCTATTCACACTATGTTGTTAAGTGACGTTAATCAGATTAAAATTTGTATATTTGTTTACATTATTTTATCCAAAAATATGGAAGGAAGGGATTAAAAGAGTAGTCATGACTCTTTTCTGAGTGGGGCAATTATGGGTTTTTCATTTTCTTATTTTTGCTTATTTTCTAAATTTTCCTTGGTGAACTGGTAGTACCTTTGTAGTAACAAAAATGTGTTTTAAATTTAAAATTATATATATTCTGTATTTAGGATATAAAAATAGACCTATTTGTATTGGGGTAATATATATATTCCCCTTATATATTATATATAAAAAACATCTATGAGCATATACATATGTTCATAGATGTTTTATATATATAATATATATGAGCATAAAGGATATATATTACATAAAGATTTATAGATATACAGGTGGATAGACAGATGAATGGATAGCTAACCAGCTAGATGGATGAAGTGAAGATAGAGTCTCTATTTCTCTCATGCTTCACATGTAATCCATCACCAAATGTGGTCAGTCCTGTGTTCTAACCAAGCTGATCTTTGGTTCTTTAAACACATAATCGTTGGAGTTCCTGTTGTGGCTCGGCGGTTAATGAACCCAACTAGCATCCATGAGGATGCGGGTTCGATCCCTGGACTCGCTCAGTTAAGGATTCGGTGTTGCCATGAGCTATGGTGTAGATCGCAGAGGTGGCTTGGATCCTTAGTTGCTGTGGCCCTGGCGTAGGCCAACAGCTATAGCTCCAATTCGACTCCTAAGCCTGGGAACCTCCATATGCCGCAGGTGTGGCACTAAAAAGATGAAAAGACAAAAAAAAAAAAAAAAAATCATGCTTATTCTTATTTTAAGATCCCTTGAGCTAATACTTCTGCCTTAAAAAATTTCCAACATCTGCATGATTAGTCCATTCTCATCTTTCGGGACTTGGTCCCAATGTCACCTCCAAAAAGAGGACGTCTCTGACCACCATCTTTCAAGTGGGTTTCTCTGGTTTCTATCTTATTTCATTGACTATTTTCCTTATCACTTGATATAGTTCCCTGGCTTTTTCATTTGTATGCTTGATAAATGCCTGTCTGCTCTAGAATATAAGCTCCACGAAGGCAGAAACCTTGTCTGTGATCATTGTATCTTCAAAACCTCACACAGGGCCTGACATGTGGTGACTGTAGAATGGATTACTCCTGAACATTTCAGCAAGAGGGACAGACATTAAGACTTGCATCAAAAAAGCTGGAAAACCATGTTGAGTATTGGGTAGAGATAAACCTACTTTGTGGTCTTACTAATATGAAGGTGTATATACATATAAACTTAACGTTTGTTTCTATGTATATTTATAACTCATACATATGTAAAATGTGGAAATATATATACAGGTAAATATTATATGAAATTTCAAGCATATACAAAAGTAGAGAGAAGTGTATAATGAAGCTCCTTCATGAGTCCACCAGCCACCTTTAACAATGATCAATTTGGGAGTTCCCATCATGGCTCAGTGGTTAACGAATCTGACTGGGAACCATGAAGTTGAGGTTGCGGGTTTGATCCCTGACATTGCTCAGTGGGTTAAGGATCCTATATATCTTTAACATGCATAAAACTGTTAGGTTGAAAAAATGTATTCTTATACAATTATATATTCTATGCATGCTTTTAAAGTAAAAAGCAATATTCTTACCTTTGAGTCTAGTGCGCTTACTTGAGAAGGATATGATGCTCATTTATTTAAGATTAATTACTTACTTTAATTAATTAATTAATTTAAGAATATTAACTCTTGGAGTTCCCGTCGTGCAGTGGTTAACGAATCCGACTAGGAACCATGAGGTTGTGGGTTCAATCCCTGGCCTTGCTCAGTGGGTTGGGAATCCAGCATTGCCATGAGCTGTGGTGTAGGTTGCAGACACGGCTCGGATCCCACGTTGCTGTGGCTGTGGTGTAGGCTGGCGGCTACAGCTCCGATTGGACCCCTAGCCTAGGAACCTCCATATGCCGTGGGAGCGGCCCAAGAAATGGCAAAAACAAACAAACAAACAAACAAAAAAACAACAACAAAAAACAATGATCAGTTTATGGTTAATCTTTTTTCATAAAAGAACCTCTCACTTCCCTTTGACTGGACTGTTTCAAAGCAAATTGCAGACATATTATTTTTTCCTATAATTTTGGTGTGTGTCTAAAAAGATAAAAACAACTGTAATTCCACTGTTGCACCAAAATCAACAATAATACCTTAATACTTTAAGTATCAAGTGTTCTCAAAAAGATATATTAAAGGTTTTTTGTGTCTAAATACTACTCCTGAACACGTTTCCATATCCCATCTTAAAAAAATTAATCCATAATCCTTATGGACCATGTAGTCAGAAATAGAAGCTATTTCTTCTCATCTTGGATAATTTTTGTCTTTCAAAAGTGAGCTCCTTTTCAAGCTGCCTCAGGGATAAGATAGCCAGTCTTTTCTTATGCATTTTATATATGTTTTGGTGTATTTTCTCACGAATCTCTTTTATCACTCTCTTTTATCACTCAGTCTTTGCATTTTTGTTAATCTGCCAACAGATGATAAATTGCCTTCAAAGAGTAAATGATCCTGAAACTTTGTTCTAATGAATAGTCTGAATTTATAGATAGTCAATAAGTACTTGTTGATTTTCTTTTCTGATATTTGGATATTATGGATAACATAGTCTTGATAATTTTTTTGGCTTTTAAAGTTAAAATTATTTACCGATTTTATTTAAAAATTTTTTATTAGGGTATCAATTGACTTGCAACGTTGTGTTATTTTCAGTGTACAGCAAAGTGATTCAGTTATACATACACACATTTTTTTCAGATTCTTTTCCCTTATAAGTTATTATAAAATATTGAGTATAGTTCCCTGTGCTATGCAGTAGGTCCTTGTTGGTTAACTGTTTTATGCATGGTAGTGTGTCTATGTTAATCCCAAACTCATAATTTATCCCTCCCCACCCCTTTCCTTTTGGCAACCGTTAAGTTTGTTTTCTATGTCTGTGGGTCTATTTCTGTTTTGTAAATAGGTTCATTTGTATCATTTTTAATAATAATTTGTGAGTTGCTATATGCTATATATCTTTCTTTTTCAATAAGCTGCTTAAATTACAGTTTTATTCTCCCTACAACCTTGAGCTAATCCAGTTTCTTAAGACAGTTTTAGGTAATGTTCACTAATTGATTGCATTGTGAGTTGTTAATAAGCATCAGCAACACATATTCTCTGCAAATTTGCAATATCCTAGCAGAAAGGCACAATTTGATGGCAAACAGAAAAGTCCAGTGAGTTGCTTAAGATATGGCATATTTGTGACAGGTTTCCAGTTGTCAATAACAGGCATTCTTGGTCTTCAAGTCCGGATGGTAAACTGACACATCCGTGTGAACGCCCCCATCTGCGGTTTCGTCATTTGGTAAGAGCAGGGTAACCAACCCTCCCAGCTGCAGCCAGCCATACACACTAGATATCAGCCAGTAGGTCACCAGTTCTAAATATTGCATCTCATCTGTCTACCATTGTCACATATTCATCAGCTGGCCTCAGACCAGTAGATAAAAGAGTGATGGAAACATCCCTGGAGACGCTGAGATTTGCCTCTGGTTTTGATGGGATATTATTCTGAGGATTCGCACATTTATTGACCTCAAGGCTAGTGAGGTCAACATGACAATGCAGTGTGTATTGATTTGGTTCAATCTGGGAATTGCTCATTTATCGTTTATATTTATGTAAATAAAGCACTAGTCTTTCATCTTCCAATTACAACATGTTACTGAATTAATGTGATTAAAGATGGTGCTGGACTAATGTTAACAGGGCCTTGCTTTCTGTCATAAAGTGCAAAGGAACAATCATGTAAAATTAATATATTTCTAAGGAGGTAAATATGCATTCCAACATCTGTTATTATAAACCCTTTTTCTTTTTTTCTTCCTGTTCAAGCCAATTTCATGCTAAAGTACCTTGACATAGTATCTTTTTATTCCTGGCTTTCTCCCCTGTTCTATGCCTGCATCTCCAAATTATATTATGTGGTAGATTTTTCTATAAATGGGAATACGATATCTTTGAGATGAACAAGGTTGGCAGGAATTTAGCATCCGAAGAGTTTTGAATAGGCATGTCTGTTATTTTTATTGAAATATTTTCAGCTATCTGTTTTTCTTAACACAATAATAGAAAAGACAGTGTATGGAGTAGGAGTTATGAGTTCATACATTTGGCAGCTGAACTGCTTTTTCCTAGGTCATTGCTTTGTTGTCTAAGCTTGAAATCACATTTTGAAACAAATAATATAGAAGACGCACGGCTATGGCCCAAACGATAAATCTTTTTTTTTTTTTAATTGGAGGAGGGGGAAATGAAGTTTAGAAATGGGAAGAATTATATGGTTCTTGCTCTAATTTATAGAACAGAACAGCTCTTGCCACTGAAATGTAAACAAACCTATATGCTTTACTATAACTGGTTTGATGTCTTGACTTTTAATATTGTTTGATGCAGAAATCATTTTACTGAAACATTCCAGTAACAAAGGACCTTTGGTATCTGTTTCACCTCACCACTTGTCCATTCAGTATAGAAATAAATTGAGAAGTGCCTTATGTAGGACAGAATTTTATGGAAAATATAGTATGGTTGATATTGTGGGCTATTTCTTAAACTTATCAAACTACACCACTACTGGGTGACATTTACTGTGGGGACAAGAGATTCATTCCTAAGCATTCCCTTTGGCTGCCAGGTAAGGGATAGCCAAGAATGACAGCAGCATCACATTTAAGGGCATCAGCCTGGTACAAAAAAAATGAATATAGACGAGATGGAATCACTAGGTATTGAGCAGCAGGGAAGGAAATGATTTGTGCTGCCTGCTGATATATAAAGGTATATTATGCACAATAAGAACAGCTTAGCTCCCTGGGCTCCGTGGCTTACCATACTCTAGAACTGAAGGTACATAATGTACAGGATGAGTTTATCTTCCAGCATGGCTTGGGCAATTATTTGGTATTGATTTTCCGGAAGTTTGGTCTTACGTGTCAGCATTTTGCTGGCAAACTTTGCAACATAATCCAATCTAGCCGGAGCAGAGATGAGTGTGGGTAGAGAACCCATCATCAGCCAGTCCTTTGCAGGGTAGGTAGGTAGCCCCCCTACGTGAAGGAGGCTCTTGAGGCCGCCCCTTCCCCCGCGACGGAGCGATTGCAATCTTGGGGAATCCCTGCGTCTGATTGCGGCTCTGCTCCCAATGGTGCACTTTTGACCTCTCTATTGATTCTGTCCTCTCATCAAAGGCGCTGATGTCCTGCCATGTGCTCCGATCAGACTGCATTTGCATTTAAGAGCTGGAACTGTGCGCTGACCCCAAACCATTTCATCAGAATGAAAGGAGACCAAATGGCAGATGCCTTTCCCCAGAATATTAACATCTATTGTGCCATTTGGTAGGTTCCTTTATCATCTAGAGAAAGGGCCTGCACCTCCCGCTCCAGATTTCGATTTAATTCCAACCAGAAATTGGGAAATTTTAAAAAACAGAACAGGGATCAAAAGGAATTGTATTGATTTCTACTTTCAGGCCAATAAATAGCATTCCTATTTGGTAAAGAAATCTTAAGACAAAATGATTAGAGTATCTGAATATATTTTTAGAAATTTTAGCACTTGAAATAATTGTTTTAGTTTTTTTCAGTGTTTTCTTACTAGTATATACCCATCATGAAGTCTGTTCATTGACTGTATAGCTAAATATACTCAGTAGAAATGGCCTTTAATAATTCTGGAATGAAAATAGTAGTTATCTCATTTAAAAAATCCAATGCAATCCAAATATCGACCATTAAGTCATTTTGTTTCTCCTCCCCTTCTTCCTTCTCTTTCTCTACCTCTCCTTCCCCCTCTTCAAGTAGAATAGAAAAGGGGGAGGAAACCAGTTCTGAAGCATAGACACCTAAAGAGAACTTTCTTGGAAATCAACGTTCATCTCCAATTACCTGCATTGCATCCTGCTTTCCTCTCTTCCCTTTAGATTCTGTTCATTCTCCTCTATTAATTTCAATCAACAAGTATCTCCTGAGCACTTATGTATAGGTGCTAGGAATTCAGTGATGAGAAAAATAGATCTGGTCCCTCCTGAAACCGACAGTCTAAGCTGGGAGCCAGTGAACAAATAATTATGCAAATAATGATGAATACAGCAAGGACAGAAAGGTTTACATTAACAGCTGAGGGTAGAAATTATTCTTTGAAGGGGGTCATAATTATTTGGAAAAATCCTGAAAAAAGCTTCTTTTGGGGGGAGGGTATTAAAGGTACTGAAGGGAACCATTTACTGGAGGGATTGACCAGTTTCCCTGTATAGGGAGGAGGAGAAGAGATAGTCAAGGTAGCACTAAAAAAGGAGAAGAAAGCCAAAAGCTGTGAGGTGCTCTATAGTCCTTTAAACTCATGGAAAGCTTGATAGAGTAGATCATCTGTGGAAAAATTATAAAAGAGCTGCCCTCTTTGCCTCGATCAGTGATCAGTGAGAGATTAAATCAAGGTGGCACGGGGGACAGAAGGGCTGTGGTTTACTAAATGCTTGGAGTCTAGCAAAAAGTATGGGGAATGCTCTGGATCCTTAAAGACTAGGAACTTGGAAGCTCAAACCAATAGTCCATAACACTGGGAAAGAGTACAACAAGGATTCTAGTTCAGATTGGGGTTGGAAGGGGCGTTAGACAAAACCTCTTGGTTTGTTTTCAGATCTTGAAGACACTTGATTTCATTGCAAGAGAAGAGTTGGCTCTCTCTATGAGAAAATCATTTTAAAAATAGAACCTGAGTTTATAAAGATGTGAACTTTCACATTGCCACTTGATTGTATTCTCTCTTGCAGGAATTAAAATTAGGAAATACTGACAATAATTTCAGTTGCCCAGTACATTATAGTTTGTATTGTGCATCAATGCAAATTGTTTTAACTTTTAAAGCAATCTTATAGATAAAGTTTGGGACCATTGACATTCAGGCAGTGACTTTGGAAAGGGAGTACATAGCAAAGGTAGAACTTGCATGCAGGCCTTGGCCCCATAAACTCTGTGCTCTTTCCACTAATGTTGAAATCCAGTATTTGAAGTTGTGAAAGCATTCAGTGGATTTTTCAGGAATGTCTGTACTGAATACATTGAGGTGACTTCCAGAGACATCTTACTTGTCTCCCCTAGAGAATTGAGAAAGGGGTTTCAGATGGGCTACCACCTATGCTTCTCATTGGCCTGGAAGCAGCAAGAGATGGGATGGGGCAGGTGATCTCTCATTTCTTATCTTTAGAAGCCAGGCTAAAAGTAGCAGCATTCTGAGGAAAGGTGAAAAAAGAAAGGAATAGCCCTGTCCCTGAGGTAAGCACCTATAGAGAAATAATATTATGACATCAAGGAGTTTCTGTGACTTTTGTCTTGGGGGAGCGTGATTTAAAAGGCTTTGACGAATTCTTTGTCTCTTCTGTAATATTCCTGTGGTTATTATTTCATGGCATGGGCTCAGCTCTATGAATCATAATTGACAACATGATTGTACTTATTAATCATTATTTAAATCAATCATTAGGTAACAGATAATTGAGTGCTCTGTCCTATGTATAAATAGAGGATGCTGATTAGCCAAGTTTAGAACGTGAGCATTGCTCATTTTATTGTCATGTATTATCTGTAGTTTGGTTAGGGGACGAGTCATTGAACTTGAATTCTAAGGCTCAAGGTTTAAAACCCAGCTTTACCTCTCTATCAGAGGACTGACCCTAGGTAAGTTGTATAAAATTTCTAGGCTTCAGGGTCATCATCAATAAAATGGGTTAATGAGACTTATAAAATACTTTTCAGGATAAAATTAGATTGCAAATATGAAATAAACTAATGCAGGAATGTTTTTTCTTCTTTGTCTTTTTCATTTGAGAGATGACCAGACCAAACTAGGGGTGCTGTCAGTGATCAGGGCCAGATGTGAGTAGACCATGAAGAATATTATGCGCTTCTCCTGTTAGCATTCTGATATTTGTTCCCAGTCACCTTCATACATACTAGGTCATGGTCTTTTCCTCGTTTGTGAACTTTCATATAGCCACCTGATTACATTCTTTTTTTGCAGGAGTTAAAAGTTTTGATCAGAAGTGAAAGGTGGAACCTATGATTTCAAGCCCCAAGTCTTAATTTATCGTAATGCCATGTGTCCCTAACCTTCTTGTTCATTCTTGTTCACCCAGAATGTTCTATAGAAAATCAGTCTGTGAGTGCAGCTTTGTACTTGAGGTGATGGAGCATAATGTAACTCTTGGAGATGGCAGGAAATACTTGCAAGAAAAAAGTGGGTGTTTTTATTCAGAAGCACAGATGTCCCCTCCCCTCCCTGGGAGTGCTCTAGGATGCTTTGAAGCTCCTCATGCTATAGGTGAACCAGATAGACTTATTCATTATTTCCAAAGAGGATAATTCTGAACAGTGCTAAATGGCATCCCGCATCATATTGCCTCATCTCGGTATTGATTGTATCCCAGTAACAATAGTGATGGGTTATAAGTAGTTTGGGAGTTAGAATGAAGAGCATTTAGGTCAAGCAAGATGGACCTTTTTGAGGGTGCATGATCTTACTTATCTTTTTATATCAGTGATTTTGTTTTATTTTCCGCTTAGAATTCCCGTGCATGTTGATTGTCATCTGTCGTTCTTAGTCTTAGATTCACGTACAGGGAAGAGAAAAGGTTTTCAAAATTATTTTGTACGTTGAAAAACATTTACCTTTGACAACCAGGTGTCTGATGAGTGCATTTTGATGTGGCTGCTAAGAATTATGGGCCATGGCTATTTAAATTAGTTCATTCTGAGGCTGGATATATGTCAGCACTTCATGTATCGATTCTTACTAGGATGAAATACAAAAGATTAGGAGACGTACTAAAGACTGCAGCTTTTCTCCAAGATGAAAATCTTTCAGATAATTTTTTAATGAGGAAAGCCTTTAGGAGGCAAATTCAGCATTTAAAATGGCATGTGGCTCTTGCAGCACGTGACCTGTCCTTGTTTATGGGGCCAAAACCTATTGGCTGGAGTCACTCGTATCAATTGGGAACGTGCACTGATGCTGTGCTTAATTTTTGAGACTGAAAATATAAGTGACAAGTATAATGTTAGACAAAGATATATTTCCTGCACTTCAGTAATGATTGGCTTTGCTTTTGAAAACTTGAATTATTACCATTTAGTATTTCGCAAGCATATTTAAAAAAATTCCTCGGGGCCATCTGAATCACTTCTTTGGTTAGAGTAGTCAAAGAAGAAAGCCTGCGTTATCTTCTAGAGCTGTTTCCATGTCACAGGTGTGGGAAATGTGGTTCACAGATGGAGAGAGAGCAGCTGTGCCATGGGGACCACAAGGGTGTCCAATAAGAGCACCTGCCGATGGGCATTTTCCGCATGGTGGGGGGAGCTACCAGTTGAAGGAGTAAAAACCTGCCTACCCCCCTCCCATTGTGCTCAGAGCTTTTTTAGGGGTTTAGGCTTAGCCTGTGGAACCGTAAACCTCTGACTGTTATTTCTCAGCTCTTGACACAGCCTTTCTCTGTACTCACCTGAGAGGGGTTGGCATTTCTCATCCTGCTGCGTCCCCCCACCCAGCCCCCACCCTGGATTTTTCACGTGATACAAAGGATACATTAAATAGAAATAGTCTGACCACATTGAATGTCACCAAGAAGTATGTTTTTCCAGGTGGACTAATCATGTCCACAAAGCCTTTAACCCTGTTCTATGCATTTTGGGCACATTCATAAACAGTGATTTTCCTCCGGGTTGGTTTCTGCTACATCAGTGTCTAGAGAAGCTGAACATTTCAACCCTTTCCGCAGTGACAGGTGATGTGTCTGATTGTTTGCTGATGGTGATTTGGAATATTGACGCTTCAGAAAAAGAACTACATCGAACAGACAATCTGCACAGCTCACAAACTACACAAAGAGCATTTGATATAAATAAAGTGTCAACCGGGTGCTGCAGCTTTGTGCAGAATCATTTTCAAATTTTCCTTTTTGAATTATTAAATAGACCATGTCAGAACAACTCTGATTATTATCCAATCCATATGCTTCAACACCAACCTTTTATGTAATACCAAGCGACTGCAGTGATCAATTGGACCAATCACGGAGGCTCCCTTGTTCTGGAAAGGATTCAAGCCCTCCACCACACCGCCGCAGCATCTTTCTGCAGATATGCAAACACCTACTGCATTGCTTACAGAGGAGGCCACAGCAGGATCTGCCTTTAGGAATGCGTGCAGGCTGTGAAAATATATTTAGTACCTTATCAAGAACTTTAAGCCTAAGTCCATCTTTTTGCAATTTTAAGCCTGTTCAGGTGAGTTAGAAATCGCACTATTAACCAGCTATACCTCCATCCCGCAGAATTATGTACATAACCTATATTGTAAATAAAATGTGCTAGTGCATAATTTTGAAAACCATTGTATAAGAAATAACATGAGATCTTTGATTTTTTTTTTAAACAAATACAGTCTCTCTTGGAAGCAGAGACTGGCATGCAGGCATGTAGCCACGTGTAATTTATAAAATGTGATAAAATGATAATCTCTCACCTACACTAATAGTTTGTGTAGATAAATAACTCTTAGAATGAATACTGTGAATGCCTTTAGGGTTTTAGGCATTTAATTAAAATGGAACAAAAATATTAAGTGCTTTGGGATTTTAGCATCCTCTCTTGACAAGGATGTTCTTTAGTCTGAGGACAGATTTGTGACAATCACTCGGAGCAAACATGAGGGTATTTTTCTAGTCCTCATGAAAGAGAGGCTAAAGATGCATGGTAGTGACATCTGCAGACGACATGGTTTCCGGAGAACGACTCTCTCCCCCGCCCTCGTCCCTGCCCCACCCCTGCCCCTGAAGCCCCTTCCCAGGGCCTGAAACTGAGGGTGGAATTCAGGGGGTCTCCCTGATAATTGCCGGCGATTGGGGGGAGCGCTTCTCTGCGGCCCTTTCGCCATGTCCTGATGTGCCCTGGTGTGTTGCTCGCAGTGACTGCACAGGCTTTGCTTCCTCCTGACGGTGTGTGATTTTGACGTTGGACACAGGGAGGCAGGGTGAAGCAGTGGCAGAGACCAAGCTAGGGAAGAAGAGCCAGCAGAGGCCCTGGAGCAAACTGCCTTCCAGAATGCGGGGAGTGGAGGGGGGAGATTACAGGAGGCTGGACCGCGGCCCACTTAACCCTAAAAACACACCCCGAGCTGCAGTGCCTTAAGCGTATTCAGTAATGACTCCTTTTAACTGTTCCATTGTCTACTGACAATTGATTTGGGTTTTCTTTGAGTCAGTTTTTCTAAGAAAGCACCGGTTACCTTTATGTGACAGACCCTGCCTCTTTAAATACATAGAATGAACACTCTATACATATCATGTGTATTTCTTTTGTTTATGTTTGCTCTGTTTTATAGGCTTTGGGACACAAAGAAAGAAAAGCCTTGTAGTGCAATACTATCCTATCATTGAACAAATTAATCTGGGTATTTGTCCACATTTGAAAGCAGATGACGTGCTGACAAAGCATGAAATTATTACTATAAATGAACGTGGTACGATATTTCTTTCTTTTCTTTTTTTTTTTTTTCACAGCAGGCTCGATGTTCATCTAACTTGATTTAAAGGCCCTATTGCATGTGTGTAGATTTTCAGCACTCTTGAGAGAGATAGGAAATGGCCCAAAAGCTTGAGGAAAAAAATAATGAGTAAGGAGTAAGATTTTTCGAATCACTTTAAATTCTAGTTAAGAATATTCATTTTTTCCTGTGATTTCACTTTTGGATCTGGAAAATGGGATCCTTTCTAAGAAAAGGATGATTGTGATGGGACTTAATAGTTACTTTGTGAAATAATTTCATGGACCTGGAACAAAGATGCTATTCATATAGGCACATGTGAGGTGATACGTTGATAATCGATAACAAACCAAAGGCAGTAGGTCAGAGATGTGTGTATGTGCACGCGTGCGCGCACGCGTGTGTGTGTGTGCACGTGTGTGCCCTTTTTCTCATCATACCTAGAGACTCAGACAACAGTTATAATCAAATTCAAAATATAATGCTCATAATTTCAAGTGGAAAAGATACTTGAGCAGTCTTTTGTTAACAATCCAAGTTCATGAGCACATCGCCTGTTTTTTTTCTTCTAGGTGTCTTTTAGCCATCATTGTTGACAAACACTAGCCCCAAAAGGTATATTCCAACATTTCAGAAATCATTGTTGGGGGGAAAAAAACAGAGTGGGAATAATGTTCTATATATATATTCCTCGTGGGCAATGGAAATAAGCTCTTCTGATTCCCTAGTCTTTTAGCCTCCCTCCCCTCCCCTCTTCACTTGATCACATTATTCACACAAAGAACCAATGAGCCGTTGTGCCATTACCTTAAAATCCTATATTAATGAGCCAGCTACAGTTTTTAATCATTCGAGTTAAGCCTTGAATATTCTATTTGCTAGTACCATGCATCCATTTAAGATGAGAACGAGCATTGTATTATAATGTTTTATTTGCAAATAGTGAGTAAAAAACTGATTTTTCCTTTTGTAAAGTTGTCAAATGTTCTCAAGAAAGCATTTTATTCTTGAACTAATTTTATCTCTAAAAGCATGGGTTTAAAAGAAGAAAAAAAAAATGTGTCCTGGACAGTAAGCGGGGGAAATAAGGGCCTTGGCATTTTGTTTCTCTTGCACCGTTTTTGGGTGGAAGTAAGTATATACGCAAATTGTGTGGCAAGCCAACCACTATCATTTAACAAAAATTGAAAGCATTTGGGACAGCATTTAAATGGTACCTAAACTTTTCATACCTCATGTTTTCTGGAGATAGACTTGTAAATAAAAGAAAGATTTTTGTTTTAGTGTTTGCTTAATCTTTCGTCACGGTAAAGTTCCTTTATTACAATGGCTTAGAAAAGCACTTTAAGTAAAGTCTGTATAACAACATTATTAACTTTTTTTTCCTTTTTAGCTAATAACTGTTCACTAACTTAAAGCATGACATCCAGGTCACCTTGATTCCACATGCAACATGAATGAGAAAATGGCCTCACCTTTAAACTTCCTGTATAAAAGGGCATTGGCATAGTGAATCTTTTGAAAGCTGCCAAGCAAATTATCTGTGGATTGTTACTATTTTTTAAATAATAGTTTTCTTTTTGATGAAAAATCTGATACTGTTGGGATGCTAGTCAAGAAAGGGGTTAAACTATTGAATTCTGAATGCCTCTTTACAAATACAGAGGTTAAGTTGTAATACTACATTTCAATAAGAGGGAGGATAGTTTAGAATGCAGTTTGGTACTGCCTCCCTAAAATGAATTACATTCACAAATGAAAACTGTGAGAAAAAAAAATAAAATTAAAAGAAATTTGCATAAGTGGAGTTTTAATAGCAAATAGAAAGTGCCAGACACCTGAATAGATTATCATGTGTGTGTTGCTGCATATATACTTTAAGAACACATAAGAATTATAGGGAGGGCTCCTTGACTTGTGTTTCTCACCTCTCAGCAGCCGCCTAATTTTTTATCTAGGATTTTTTTCGGTGTTCATGTAGGAGTCACTGAAATGGCATTTTTAAGAATTTTAGGGTCTGTCTGAAGCCGAGTTGCAGTATTTGGGTGAAATGGCTATTTCGTTTTGCAGATGCAGAGAGTAATTTCTAACCCACGTGAAATTACAGATGCCATAAAACCAAGACTCTGGGATCGTCAGGCTCCCAACCTATTCTTGACTTTGAACTCGGGCTCCTCTTCCCAGTTTATTCTAACCTGGGATGTACAGCCCCTCCTCGCCTCATGCTTGTCCCATTCGGCCCCCGTAGCCACATCCAGATCCCCTCTTACTTGACACCGTTGGATCCACTTCTTTTTTCTTATCATAATGATGATTTCTGCAAAAATCATCAATCAGCCAACCAAGCATTTGATCCCGTTAACTGGCCAGGGCTGCTCTAACCATGAAATTTTGCTAAGCTCTATCTGACACGGTTTTCTATAGACTATATATTTTCCTCAAGTAATTATTGGACACTCTATTTTAGTTCCTGATTTAATTTTTTTTTTTTAGCAACAGAATCTAAGCAGCCTGACTGAAATTTCAAATGACCATCATACTGAATTCAAAAGTCTGTCTTACATAGAATGTAACATTTTTCTTATGTTTTAACTGAGGAGAGGCAAAAAGAAGGTCCTTTTAATCTTTTGTCTAGCTGAACCTATGTTCATATTATTAATTCAAACAGAAAAAAGAATACCCCACATCTTTGCCGTTTTCGTAAGATTTTTCAGTCTTTTGTTATGTTATCAGTTTCTCCCTCTCTCAATATTAAGTACACTGCTTTTCTTCACTTTCTGATATGGCTTATTCTTTAGGGATATGAAATCTATGCCAGAGCACGCAAAAGCCATTTTGTTAGAAAGCAAGCAAGTATACTGTTTTTTCTATCTATCTATCTATCTATCTATCTATCTATCTATCTATCTTCTATCTATCTATAAACAAGAAAATGAGTTTGAGTTATTGCATGGTTCCTGTTGCTTGTTTGCTTACACTCAGTTTTCCCTTTTTCACACATGAAAAAGCAAACACCATCCCTGTCAAATGATAAATGAGGCAGAATCGGTGACGTGTGTGTTTGTCAACATAAGCAAGATCAAATGATTGCTCAGCAGGAAGAAGCCACGGGAAAGCCAATGATTTTTGACTAATTAGCAAAATAATAATAATGTCTCCTTAATGATTACCTTGTACTTGGTTGTGGCCTCTTATCGGACAAAGACTTCCCCAGTGCAAACTAATGTTTTGAAGACACACTAGTGATTTCCCTTGAAATCATGGATGTGGGGCATTTCTGCGAAATCTTTTGAAGCATCCTGTCCTGCATCACTTGAGTCTTTGAGACTGAGAAGTAAGCCCTATTTTTTTTTTTTTTTTGCTTCCTCTTGTCGTGTAACCTATGTGAGTTTTAAGGATTCCTCAATAAGAAAAAGCAATGCATATTTTTCAGGGCCATATAAAAATTCAAGTTCATTCCAGTTCAAGTTCAGGGAGTTTTACCAGAGGTGTTCACGATGGATTGAAAATGACAATGTAAACAAAAATTTTTTTTTTCAATGTGCTAGCCAAAGTTAGAGTGGCCTTTACTGTACATGGCTATAGTTTTATGAATCTTCTCAGAAACTTCAAGAAGACGTTAGGTAGATCTAAATTCTTAGTCCTGAAAATGTCACTGGAGCTGACATTTTCTGTGAAGATCGTGGTCAACCACTATTTATAGGAAGCACAGTGAAGACATGGGCATTATTCAGGTCATAGGGTATGTCCTGAGCTCTCTCAGTCATCCTGCCTGAGATACAGTCCTGGCTCAGGACAAAGCTACATATTCCTCACTTTCCTGTGTGTCAGATTTATACCTTCAAAATAGAGATCAAAAGACGAGTGAGCTTGGAACCAAGGGAGCATTGTGTCCAGGAGCTTAGCCTGTCGTGTGGGGTCTAGGTTGGGAGTCCTACAAGGACCTTGATAACTTGGGCATTAAAACTACTTGAAATGTACTAAACTCTGCCAAGAACGCTGGTCAGTATTCCAAAGGATCAGTGCCAAAAATGTCTCATTAAAATAAAAAGAAGATGTGATTTGAAATTATTTTTTAGAATGGCAAGCTTACTGGTTTAAAAAAAGTACCTTTTAATATAGCATAAATTGTATATCATATAATAGCAACTGTATAATGTAATGCAAACAACAAAAAAAAATTTCAGATTTTTTTTCTTTATAGCCAAATCAACAGGAAAGAAATGTTATTGTTGGGTAAGGGTTGTTTGTGCTATCAGCAGTGGATACAGGACCCATGGTTATCTTTTTGAAATTTTATTTTTGGACAGCCTGTGCTTGTTCAGGCAGTTCCTCTGGCATCCTTCTCCCCACCAAAGTCACTCCCCGTCCCTTCCCCAGGAGAGGTGATTTCTGTGCTAGTCACTCGAGAAGAGTCATAGCAGCATCTTTTCCTTTGTGGAACCCAGGAGAGACCACTAACAGGGAGAGTCAGGGAGTGCGAAGATGGCAGATGAGGGCCATGGTTAGGAGAGGAGGGGCAGAGGGGGTGGGCTCACAAATGACAAGAGTGGTGTTGATAAGATGCCCAGGTGGGGTTGGGGGTAAGAGGAGAGAGATCGATGAGCCACCAGGTGGCTACCCCCACGGATGCTCAGAGACTTCTCTTAAGTCTCCCTCAACCTCACTGAATTTTTCTATGGTTCTCTAGTGCTGTGCTGTCCTACAGAAGCCACTAGGCACCTGTGGCCCTTGAGATGCGACTAGTCAAAATTGTCCCTTGTTTTAAGTGTAAAATACATCCTGGATTTCAAAGATGTCATATTAAAAAGGCAAAAGAGTTCACTAATCATTTTTATATCTACTACATGTTGAAGTGATAATATTTAAGATATTCCATTAGAATTCATTTCTTTTTTTTTTTTTCACGCTTTAAAAATGGTTACTAGGAAATGTAAACTTATATCTGTGGTTTGCTTTACCAACCACATTTTCTAGTTTCTGTATTGGATGCTTTGAGGCTTTGTTAACCCTGAGGGGGCCACCTCTCCCAGGACTAGCCAACTTCTAGAGATGTTAAGGTTGGCATATGAAAGTACCTTCCATACGCAAAGCAACCTATCCAGCACCTCCTTTACTGGACTTTCACACTTCAGGCCATTGTCCATCTGCCCTAATCATTCTAGGCTGGGTACACACCACTAGGGACAGCTTCTGTGCTCCAGAGCCAGCTTTTTATTTTTTTTCTCTTTATAGTTGCACCCGGGGCATATGAAAGTTTCTGGGCCAGGGGTTGAATTGGAGCTGTAGCTGCAGCCTTCACCACAGCCATGGCAACACTAGATCTGAGGCACATCTGTGACCTAAGCTGCAGTTTATGGCAATACTGGGTCTTTAACCCACTGCACAAGGCCAGGGATTGAACCCGCATCCTCTAGAGACATTGTCGGGTCCTTAACCCACTGAGCCACACTGGAAACTCTCCCAGAGCCGGCTTTAATTATTCAAACCACCAATCCTAATTCTCTTTGCCCTGTCTCTCCCATTCTTCCTTGTGGAAGCCACTGTAAAAGCCCTTGCCTGCTTCCCCCCCACGCCCTCAGTACAGCCCTGGGAGGCTCCCCATGGAATGAGCTGCCCCTCCTCTTAGGATTTGTGGATATAACAAACTGTCTTTTCAATGGCAGTCATTTTCTGTTCCTTTCACTTTGCCATGCTTGGATTATAATAAAATCTATGTTTTATAATACCTGTATCCTATTTCTGTGGGACAGTATTTTTTTCTCCAAGTGGAGATCCTTGATCACCTGTGGTAGAATCACCTACAGAATCAGAATCAAACATCCAGAATCCTGGGCCTCTTGGAAGTAGTACAGCCCTGAAACATAGTATTAGCTCAATGAAATAGTAGCTATTATTATTTTGATGCCACAATAACAATTGTAGTAATAATGATAGTAAAGTGATTTCATTCTGGCTTGAGAAGACCATTTCTTCTCTGTTTATTGTTATGTTTATTACTATTTTGTAATATGTTAGTTTTGTTTTTGGCTGCCGCTCAGCATATGGAGTTCCTGGGCGGGGATCAGATCTGATCCTCAGCTGCTGCTCTGGCAATTCTAGATCCTTAACCCACTGTGCAGGGCTGGCAAGCAAACCTACATCCCTGCACTCCAGAGATGCCAACGATCCCGTAGCACCATAATGGGAACTCCTTGTTATATGTTTTAAAAATGTATTATATACGTATCTTTATTTGTTAAACTAGCATTTATTGAGTGTTCACTATTGGTCAAGCTTGCGTTAAGTGTTTTACACATCATTTGATTTAATCCTCATTATAATCAATTGAGTAACAAGTAAGCAACCAAAGTAACTTGCCCGGAGTCACGCAGCTTGCTAGTGTTGGAGCCGTGGGGAAGCTAAATAATCGTGAGGATTATTTTGGGCTGATTGTTTTAAGAAACAGAAGACTCAAGAAATTTTTCTTTTAACCTTCCCCTTGACTGCCTAAAAGAATGTAGATAGAGGACCTGTTCTAGGAAGAAGGTATCACCAGAGATAACTGTAGTACAATGTGAACCAGGTGTGGAGACGGGGGAGATACAGTAAAGTCTGTTTCTTAAAATCCCTCTCTGTATCCCATTGTTTCTGTGCAGCCCAGCAAAGACTCGCAACCAAACATCTACTCTTTTCCATCTTCCCATGAATTGCCGCCCTTCTCTCTGGAGTCCCACCACCCTTCCCACGTCTCCTTCTCTCAGACGGCATGTAAGCCTCGCTTGGCTAACTTGTCTTTGGCTCTCATTTTCTCCTGAAGCCCCAATATGTACAAAATTAACTTCGATTTTCTGCTCTTGATCTGACTCACATCACTTGAATTCTTAGACCTAGAAGGGTAGAGGAAACATTTTCCCCTCCCTGACTGAGAATATATGTCATTTTGAATAATGTACAATTTTTGTATATACTTAAAACTGTTCGACACAGTCCCTATTCAGAAGGATGATTTAGAGTGTCTATTCAGTTAAGAATTGTAGTGAAACAAATACACATGTGAGCCCCCCGAGGAGGGGAGCGTGTCTTCTCTCTGTGCCTCTTTCCACTTTTCTCCACTAGAGGTGGCCCACCTTAACTTTTGTGATTGTCATCCTGTTCTTCTCTGTATATACACACCACCCATAGGTGTTTCTCTAAACAGCATTTTCTCTAAACTTGGTATTTTACTTGCCTGCTCACAGACTTTAGACAAGTAGACTACTCTGCTGTGGTTTGCTGCTTTTGCTCAGTACCCATCTGTGTGGAGTGAGAGTAGTTGGAGTCTGCTCATTTTCTCTGCTTTACTGAATTCTATTATGTGAATATTATTTTGGTTGACATTTTTCTGTTGACCTTTGGGTGGTTTTATGGTTTTTGTTATTAAGAATAATACTGCTAGGAGTTCCAGCTGTGGTGCAGTGGATTAAGGACCCACCATTGCCACAGCTGTGGCGTAGGTCATAGCTGCAGCTCGGATTCAGTCCCTGGCCTGGGAACTTCCATATGTTCAAGGAAAAAAGGAGAGAACGATTTTGCTAATACTGCCAGAAATACTCTATTTTCCTGTTCTTGAAGTTTCAAAGGTGTTTATTCTTTTTTTTATAAACAAATTACTATTAGTATTAGCTAACTAACATTTTATTTATTTTTTTTTAGGGCTGCACCCACAACATATGGAAGTTCTTAGACTAGGGGTCAAATGGAGCCGCATCTGTGACCTACACCACAGCTCATGGCAATGCCGGAGCCTTAACCCACCAAGCCAGGGCCAGGGGTTGAACCTGCATCCTCATGGATACTAGTTTGGTTCGTTACCACTGATCCATAATGGGAACTCCTTAACTAGTATATTATTTTATTTTCATTTCATTTTATTTTATTTTTTGTCTTTTTGCCATTTCTTTGGCAGCTCCCACAGCATATGGAGGTTCCCAGGCTAGGGGTCAAATAGGAGCTGTAGCCACTGGCCTATGCCAGAGCCACAGCAGCTCGGGATCTGAGCCACGTCTGCATCCTACACCACAGCTCATGGCAACGCCGGATCCTTAACTCACTGAGCAAGGCCAGGGATCGAACCTGCAACCTCATGGTTCCTAGTTGGATTCGTTAAACACTGAGCCACGACGGGAACTCCCTTAACTAGTATTTTAAATCAATATTAGGCTTAAAGGAAAATTCCAAAAATGGTACAGAGTGTTGCTGCAGTCCTCTCATCTTACTTCTAGTGTTAACATCTTACTTTACCATAGAACAGTTATCAACTATGACATTAACACTGGTACAGTATTATAACTAATCTGTGGGCCTCTTTGGTTTTCATTAGTTTCTTCACTGATGCCCTTTCAGGATCTTATCCAGGATCGCACATTACATTTGCTTTCTATTTTCGGGGTCACCTTTTGAACCTGTTTCTGTCTTACTCCAAAAGTCACAGCAGCAGTATTTCAGGGTGATTTAAGGCAGCATGTGAAATAGATTTTAGGGCAGAGAAGTAAAAGAAAGAATGCCAGAAGAGTCTTTCTATATTATTATTTTTAATTAATTTTTAAATTAAGGTATAGATTTACAGTGCTGTGCCAATTTCTGCTGTACAGCGAAGTGACTCAGTTATGTACATTCATTTTTTATTCTTTTCCATCATGGTCTTGCCCAGGAGATTGGATATAGTCCCCATGCTATAAGGAGGGTCTTATTGTTTAGCCTTTCTAAACGTAATAGTTTGCATCTCGCTATGTTATTATTGCTTAAGGCAGAGAGGAGAAGGGGTCTGACAAAGAGGAGCCATGCAGGTGTATACACATCTGTGTGGCACAGACTGCATTGTAACAGTGTGTTCATCTGTCTCCCATAGAAGCCCACAAGTTCCTTGAGGGCAAGGGACACTAAAGCTAATTCATCTTAGTATTTTCTTCAGGTACTTAGACGAGGGACTGGCTAATGGCTAACGTAGTCATTTGGTGGGGGTTTGTCAAATGCATTAAGATGAATGAGAAAGGTGAGCTGAAAGGGAAGCTGTGACCCACAGAAAGCATCAGAAGGCTAAACGGAAAGAGGGACAAAGAAAGAAGAAGAGGGATCTGGTCAGCTGATGGGCTGGGAGACACAGACAGGGAAGTCAAGGCACTGACAGCAGAAGAGAAAGAAAGGACGCGAGAATACAGAGGAAAGGAAGCAGGGAGATTTGCCATATAAGCAGTGAGAGCTGTGGCGCCGTTTTCCCGCCTTGTTGCTAACTTCGATTCTGTACGTGATCACCCATCACTGACCTTCAAAGCCTTGCCTCCTTTATTTATTGCTGTTCACAGCACTCAGACCTTCTTTTCTTCTTTACTCCCTCATCTTACTCCGTCACCCGTCGCTGCTAAGAATAGTCTCATGCTGCAGCAATAGAATGTCACATGATTCCTGTACTTCACTGTCACCGGGCCACTCCTGGAGCTTAGGCCTCCAGGTTGCTTCCTGCTCCAAGACCTTTGCACGTGTTGGTCCCTCCTTCTCAGGTTCTCGACCCTCAGGTTTTCATAGGATTGGCTTCCTCTCATCCTCAAAGTTTTCGCCCCTCAAAGTTTTAGCCTCTTGCTGTTTTATTGTCTTCGAAGTGCTTAGGGCTCTGGGGAATTTTCTTGTTTTGCTCACTTCTTTTTCATTTGTCTAGAATGAAAGTGTCTAGTCCACTAGAATATAGTTCCATGAGGGATCTAGTTTGTCTTAGTCACCCAAGAAGAGTGTGGAAGGACACAGCTCTGCCCACTGGCTTCAATTTAATTCTGGACTGAACGGAGATGGAGACCACACCCATCACTTAAAACTTCATAGTTTCTTTTCTTTTCCTTCCTTTTTGTTTAGCATTTTAAAATTCATAATCTGTAGTTTGGGGGCTGCACCCACAGCATACAGAAGTTCTCTGGCCAGGAATCAAATCTGGGCCACAGCAATGACAATGAGCTACAGCAGGGACAATGCCAAATCCTTAACCCCTAGGCCACCAGGGAATTCCTGAAACTTCATTGTTTCAGGTGGTTAAAAGAACTCTCATACATACTGACTCTGTTTTGCTTTGTTTTTCAACTGGGGTATCTATTCTTTAAGGATATAGGAGATCCATTGTTAAGGTCCCAGGGTAAAATTTAGGTAATAATAATTCACTGCATGGGGATAGAGGTGAAGGAAGAGAAACTTCCGAACTGAGATAAAATTTCGAGTAAATTTGATATTTCTTAGGAGAGTCACTGCCTCAATGTAACAACATACATTTTTTGAATGTCTGTTGAGTACCACATACTGTAGCATAAATGGCAAATATTGACAATAAAACAAAGGTCTGTCCTCTAGAATCTTTCTGTCAAATGGAGCTGTTTGATAAGCAAATATCTGGTTGCAAAGCACTTTAGTAAGAGTTATCTTATAAGCATGCTCACAGGGCTCTGGAGGAGAAAAAGACAGAAGAGGACAGACCTTCAAGGCAGCTCAGCAGCCACTTCAAGTATACAAATTAGTATTTTTGAATAATGTTGTGAATGATGATAACATGTTATTAGGGGATTAAATAAATGTGGTAATATTAGATTAAAGTTAACTAGTTGTCTCTCTAATGCAGGGCTTAACAGAGCCTTTAACTTGCTAATATGTGTGGTTAATTGATATGGGGACGTTTGGTAACCATCATGGGCTAAAACTGACCACAGCCACTTTCTCAGAGAGGAACTTATAAAACTAGTTTCCATGGAACAAACTTTGGGAAATGTTAGAAGAAAAGTAGGTGGGATGATATTTCTTCATAATAGGTTTAGCTTAAGAGTTTTAAGAGCCCATTTTTTGATGTTCAAGGTTGAGAATTTCCCACTTAAAAATTTTAGGGGCAAAATTTAGCAAACTCTTCATTTCACTTCTTTTCTTTTCTTTCCTTTCCTATTCTATTCTATTCTATTCTATTCTATTCTATATTTTATTTTTTATGGCTACACCCAAGTCATATGAAAGTTCCCGGCCAGGACTTGAACCTGAGCTGCAGCTGCAACCTTTGCCAAATCCGTAACCCACTGTACCAGACCAGAGATCAAACCTGAGCCTCTGCAGTGACCTGAGCTGCTGCAGTGGGATTCTTAACCCACTGTGCCACTAGAAGAACTCCTTTTTATTACTTTCTTATCTCTGTAGTTCTCCCTTTCCTTATCCTTCAGTAACTCCCTCAAGACCCTACTAAAATCCCACATACATGAGAAGGATTTCATGACCTCATTAGTGGAAGATTTCTGATAGCTCTAAAAATTTTTAGAAATTCTACATTAAGGAATGATAAAAGATTAAGAATAAAGCTTATCAAGCTGTTATACATGGAAGGGATAAACAAGGTCCTACTATATAGCACAGAGAACCATATTCAATGTCCTATGATAAACCTTGATGAAAAAAATATTAAAAAAGAGTATATATAGGAGTTCCCATTGTGGCTCAGTGGAAACGAATCTGACTAGTATCCATGAGGACATGGGTTGATCCCTGGCCTCACTCTGTGGGTTAAGGATCCAGCGTTGCCATGAGCTGTGGTGTAGGTCACAGACGCGGCTCAGATCTGGCATTGCTATGGCTGCGGTGCAGACCAGCGGCTACAGCTCTGATTGACCCCTGGCCTGGAACCTCCATATGCCATGGGTACAGCCCTAAAAAAAGGCAAAAAACAAAACAAACAAAAAGAGTATATATATATATATATATATATATATATATATATATATATATGCTGAACCGATTTGTTGTACAGCAGAAAGTAATACAATATTATAAGCCAACTATACTTCAATTTAAAAAAAGGCTTATCATCTTAGTATATTGTGTCTATTACTATTCCCTTATGAAAAGGAATTAGGATTCCTTGAGAGAATGGTTGATCTCAAGGCTGAGGTACAGTAGGTATAAAATGAGTTGGGAATAGCATCTTATTCCACAAAGTAAAAAAAGTGCCTCCCCCACCCCCTGAGTAATAAAATGATGGGAATATTACAAGGACACAGGAACAGCTCTAAGGACCCCCACTGGCCACATCTAAGACAATCTGAGCACCAAAACACAGGTCTGATCCCTGGCCTTGTTTAGGATCTGGTGTTGCCGTGTGGTGTAGGTCGCTGGCAGCTACAGCTCCAATTTTACCCCTAGCCTGGGAACTTTCATATGTCATGGGCGCAGCCCTAAAAAGACCAAAAAAAAAAAGAAAGAAAAAAGTATCCTCTCCATGTTAATTATACTGAGGTCAATAACTGTAGTTTATGTTAGAAAATATCCTATTCTTAAGAATTAGACACTGAAGTATATAATCAACCCTATTACATGCTGTTCACTCTCTAAGGACTCAGAAAAAAATGATACATAACTATAAAGTAATATCTGTCTATCCACCCACCCATCTATCCATCTATCTACCAACCTACCTCCCTACCTAGTCTATGTATGTGTATAAATCTACAGACCTATTGGTAGTGTCAACCAAAAAACAATGCTGAAGACTGAAACTAAGAAAAGAGTTTATTTGGGAACTTAAGAAGTGCAATTCAGGAGACACAGATTAGGATAAAAGCAAAAGAGTGTTTGGGGAAGAGAAAGAGTCTGGGGCTTATGAAGGCAAAAAAACATGAGAATTGTGATTGACTCTGACTCAAGTTGGAAGATATTTGTCCTTAAGGAATCAGGCATTATTACAGGGTAGGGGTCCAATAAGTAGATAGACTGCCATGAGTTATTTTAGAGTAAGGGTCTGGTAGGTATCTTGAATTTCTGGTAGATGGTCTGGGTAACTTCATTAGGGCCACGTGTGGTCAAAAGATCAGATTCCATCCAGGCTGAGATGTGCAAAGTCTCACTGTTACGGCATCCTGGTTCCATTTTAGAGAGTGATATTGACTCAATTTTGATTTTTCCTTTCACAATATCAATTTGTCATCTATATCTATCTATCTATCTATCTATCTATCTATCTATCTATCTATCCTGCAAATGACAAAAAGTTTGGGTAAAATTTTAATAGGTGAATTATGTGCTGGGTATAATGATGTTCTTTGTACTTTTCTTATGCTACTAATCTTGTTATTTCAAGTTTTCTGTAAATGGAATAGTTTTCAAAAAACAAAATTTTCCAAATTAACAGTTTCTCTATGGCTTTAGGATTAGCTTCATGGGCTCTGGATTTATGTACACCCACTTCTAATCTTGGCCTGACTACTTATGACCTTTGGGCTCTAGGATAGCACCTTAACTTCCTTATGTGCTCCAGTGTTTTTGACTGTAAAGTGGTAATAATAAAAACACTCTTTATAAGGGTTACTGTGTGGATTCGATGAGATAATCCAAATTAAGTTTAGCACTGTACATGACGCAAAGCATTGTTCAATAAATGTTATTGTTACACAATGAGTATTCAGTAAACTCTAGTTAATTACAGGGGTTCATGGTTGAATCATTTCAAAGACAATGAGAGGAAATAGGGCTTCAACACGTAGGGTTGGATGCATTTCTGAAGTCCTTTTCATTGTTATGATTCTTTTATTCCTTAAAAAATACCTTGTATTTGATTGGAAGACAAATAGGTTGAATTTTGAATGCTCTTTACTCAGGAGCAATCTCTATTTATTTAAAAAAATATGCTGACCTTATGGTCCAAATGAAGATTCTAACTGATTTTCAGAAGAGACTTCAAATGAAACAGATTGAACATCACATGCTCCTTCCCACCAAACCAGTAATAGACATGGTCTGTTAGTTTCTAATTACAGCTAATAGTTCCTGTAAAAGGATTAAACCATACTGTCACTCTTTAACAGTGGCATTTTCTAATGTCCTAGTCTTGCTTGTTTTGGTATAAAACCCAAGTTGCACAGCATTTGTTTCACTCTTTTACTTGATTCTCTTGGTGAAGGAAATGAGTCTTAGATCGGTTGCATTAAAGAGTTCAGAGTCATCCACTCATAAGTGATGGAATTCAGACTCTGCCCTGGATCTGGTAAGCTTCCTTTATGTCAGTGCTCTCTTCCTCTTTGTCTTAGCAAAACTGACCCTGAAGCAGGGTTTATTATCAACTTCAATTTTTCTTACCAAGACTTTGCCCATCCTCCAACTTTCTTTTGCTCCAATATTCTGTTTTGGCTACTTTTGAAATACTTTTCTGGAAGTGGAAAGCAAAGAGATCACGCTTTGGAGTCGAGCAGAGCCGCGTACAGAATCTTGTCTGTGCCACATCCTTGCTGTGTGCCCTCAGTGTGACCTTGGCAGGGAGGGCAGAATAATATTCACATTAAGAGTGAGGTCTCTGGGGTCAGACTGCCTGGATTAGAAAGCTGCTTAAGTGGACTCCATCCGTTAGGTGAGTCATTTTACTTTTTTTTTTCTTTTTAGGGCCAGACCTGTGGCATATGGAAGTTCCCAGGCTAGGGATTGAATCAGAGCTGCAGCTGCCTACACCACAGCCACAGCAACTCAGGATCCGAGCCTCATCTGTGACCTACACCACAGCTCACGGCAATGCCAGATCCTTAACCCACTGAGGGAGGCCAGGGATTGAACCCACATCCTCAAGGATAACGGTCAGGTTCATTAACACTGAGCCACAGTGGGAACTCCCTAATTTTACTTTTTTTCTGTGTCAGTTTTCCTGTCCTTAAATGAGGATAATAGAGCTTACCCAATAGGATTTTTGGGAAGGTTGATATAATTATGTGAAATGCTTACAGGAGTACCTGGCATATAATAAGTATCTTTCTGATTTTTAGTTTTCTTATCAAAATGGAGGATCAAGTCTATTTCATATGTCTAATGTGAAGATTAAACTATGCTAAGTTAAAAAAACCCCACAAAGTCGCAGCCCTGTACTGTTCATTAATGAGCATCCATCCATTCATTCACTGTGTGTTTATAGACCTCCTTCCATTGTCCTCCTACATTTTAAGGTACTCAGAGAAGATTCAGTCAAGAATCTGTGCTCCTCTGATCTGTGGAAAAAAAAAAAAGAGAATGAGTTGCTGTTCTTATAAAAGATGAGGACTGAATATAGGCCTGATTTACAAATCTTAGTAAAAGCATCTTTTGTTTTTTCTTATCTTCCATCCTTACTTTTAAGGCTATCTAATTTCCCTTTGATTCTGGGTTTAGAATCTCATTTTCTTTTCCACACACAGTATTTAAATGTATCTAAGTCAGCATTTAGCTAATAGGGAAAATGAACATTTTGGGGGCAGTTTGAAGTTACAAAGGGCTTTCATGTAAGGCTCCGCCTTTGGTCCCTTCTGATGCTGTGAGGGACAGATGCAGGCCCATTATCTTCATGAAAGCTCCCACGAAACCATGTCTGCCACAGATTCTTAGTGATTAGCAAAATAAAAGATTTAAAAGTAAAAATAGTCCTGCCTCTTTTCTTTAGGAAGCAAACAGATTCTAGAATCGGCAGGGACGAGAGCTGGAGGAGGAAAATTGGCCTTTTTTTTTCCTTTTCGTTTGCCTAATTTTTCTGACAAAACAAAAAGATTTCGACATCATTTTTGTGACAAACTGTACCCATATCTTTGGAATTTTGGCAAATTTAGCATCAATCATGTGCATTTTCCCGTCATTTTCATCAAAATTTCATTCTATTTATCTCGTTGGCAAAGTGAAAAGCAATTTTTGTTTGCTAATGTTGCCTTTTTCTCTTGCTACAGAAAAAAAAATAGTAATATTAAGGGGGGGTGGGGGGCACTCCCATTCTTCTGCAGGGAACCTCTGTGTGCTCATTTGTATGTACAGTCTATTGCCACTATTTTAGCATATTTTCCTTTTATTTATAGGCTTGAATCATTTATTATTTGCTCACAAACATTTTGCCAAGGACTCTTAATTGGCCCATATAGCAATTAAAACTTTATCACTTAAACCGTTTGGGGAACAGGAAAGCAAAGATACCAAAATCAGCATAATCAATTTGGCTATAAAACACTACGTGTGACTTTTTATTTTATTTACGATAAGGAGTTTGTTCTAATGCTTTGTAAGTAGCATCACTGCTCTTTCTAGTTCTACATAAATGAGATTCATACCTAATGTGTCTCCAATTTTCGAAAACAATCCCTCACATACAGTGTTAACTTGCCATTATGGCTGTGCCTACCCGTCATAAAATGAATGTTTGGGAAGGAATTATTGGTGCATGCAGGGTGTTCGTTTTTTAATATGAGAATCAGTTCTGCCCTGCAAGTCTCTTCATCAAAACTTCCCCTTAGAGAAGTGGCTTTTGCTGTTTTTAGGGACTATTTCTAGACAAAAGTCACAGCAAGTCTATTCCCTACTGGCTTAACTTTAGCAGTCTGTGCTGTAGACAAAACTTTGCAGATAGATGAAAAAAGATTTTTTAATATAAATGTAATGGTTTGGAAATGTTTATTCAGGGTAGGCACAGCATCTGTTAGTACCTTACATCCCTGGGGAAGATTTCCAAAAGACTATAATGAATAAAGTGGAGAAAGTTGGAAATTTATTAAAACCCCAAAACTATTCAAAGAATGATGAAAATTCCTTCTTAAAGTTCTGATGAGTAAAGAGTCAGAAAACATGCACGAACACTTAACATCTCTACTCAAAGGACCAATCACGAGTCAAGTGTTGTGCTAAGGCACTTTCACCTGCATTATCTCATTTAACCCCCACACAATTCCTCTGAAAAGGATATTACTAGGGTCCTATTTTTATAGTGGAGAAAGCAGGTAATGCATGGTAAATAATCATAAAAATGATAAGTTAAATTGGATATAAAATAAACTCTGAAGAAAAAAGAGAGATTAGAGGAGAGATCTGATGTTTTAATGAGGGTTCAGGCTTGCAGGAAAGCAAGACTTGAAAAATGACTACAGCTTCAGAACCCGCTCACCTTCTCTGGGACAGTGCATCCATACCCTCCCCTCATCCCCAGCAACCTGGATTTCTGTTTTCCTAATCCTCCAGACTCCAACTCCCAAGGTCTGGTTTCTATTTTCTAGGACTGCAGATTTAAACAGAAGGATGTAGAATTTTTTTTTTTAATCTCAATAAATGAGAAGACCTTTTGTAATATTGGAAATGAAGGGTTTTTCTTTGCAGACTTACAGATTTAAAACCAATCCTGAAATTCTAAGCAGGGCAGTGGTCCTTGGCAGTGGGCTGCCTCCCAGGAGAGGCTCTACTTTTAAGGGGGAGAGATTGAGGGGAGAGAAGGATGTGTCCTGAATGTTGGTCCATGTGACCTGTCCCATACTCATGGCTGCTCAGGAGTTTGGGATGATTGTGTTCAAGTCCAGATGAGAAAAATGAGGTAGAAAGAGGGTAAGTAACAAAGTAAGCAACAAAGATGGCAGGTAAGAGAAGAAACGTGGATGCAAAGCTCAGGTGTGTCTTTGGCCAGTACCTGTGGACTTTCCACTAGGCTCTGTCAACTCAGTGACATTGAGGATGGTCTGGGCATCTTACCTCAAACCCAACAAGCTGCTCCTTATTGCCTTGGAGAGCAGGGTAGAGAAGAGGGAGGCTGATCACATGCGTAGACCCACAGGAGGCCCTTTTCAAATGACGGCAGGAAAACAATAGGATTTTATTCATACGTGGGTTAAATTCTGCTATCATACAGCATCAGCTCTGATGATAGATATTAAGGACGCTGTGGCAATCAGTAGGGAGTATGCTTCTTCCCATACAGAGATGATGTCCTTGACTCTTGTCAGTTGGACAGACACTTTGAGTTTGAAGGTTGAAGCACACATATATTTTGGCCATAAACAAGAGAATCATTGGTTTATATTTATGGGTGTAGGACAGACAATGTTACCGCCTGCTTAACTTCCGTTCTCCTTTTTCCTTTCTCACAGAAGCCCACATTTGTTCAGGATGGCAATGTACTTTGCCACCCTGGATCTGATCTAGGGTTTAGTTAGCCAAAGCCAATCACAGTCATCACTGTCCTTGCTTTCATGGTCTCCATGGCAGAAGGGGTGGCTGTGAGACTTGGTTCTGCAAATGGAATCTAAGAAAAAGTCTGTTAAGATTGTTTCTGGAAAGGATTTTCCCTTTCGTATACAGAAGAATAGACATGGTGGACACTACCTTTTACTTCTTTTCCTGTGTTGGATGCAGATGTGATACCTGGAGCTGCGTGGCCATCTTGTGACTATAGGAAAGAAAACATTCTGTCCTGACAACCAGCCACGCATCAGAAACTGTCCAACACACATCAGATACCACTTGCCTTTTAACTTCTTTAGTGTGTGCGCACATGTGTGTGTAAAAACCAACACCTATTTTGTTAAGATATCATAGTTTAGTACTTCATTATCTGCACCTAAAAACATTCTTAACAGGTAGAGAAAAGACTGTAACTACAACTTTAACTATTATCTGAGCTGGGGATAAAAACTATCCCATTAAGGATATTTGTGGTACTCTAAATTACCCACATAACCTTTCCCAACAACAATCTAAACTGGTTTAATATGGGTCACATAGTAGTACAAATGTGATACATAAATGCAAGTAAACAGATGACAAATTAGGTGAGTGAAAGCTACTTACAAGTCTTGGGGAATTCGTTTCAAATGTGTTTTATTTTATTTGTGAAATAAAATATGCTCTGAGTTGACACTGTTCCTTGTCCCCTTTTATGATGGCATCCCATATATATGAAACATTATTTCACACTAATTATCTGCCCATAGGAAAGGCACATCATCACAGTAAAATCAAGGCTTGACTTAGCCTCTCCTCGATCCTAGCCTAAATTTAAGTGTAGCCTAAATGACACCTGACAGAAACATGTAGAGGTCACAGAGTCCTTGCTTATGAGAGACATTAATCAAACAAATGTCATTTGTCTAATTCAGTAGTTTTATATCAGAAGATTTATCTGAAACCTTATGAAAAAGGAAGATTCAATGAAAATAGATACAATACATTTAGCACATAAAGGCAAAACTCTAGAGAGCAGGGTTGCTAAATTATTATTTCAAAAATCTTGCTCTAAGATTGACAGATCATTTTGAGTCTCCTTCTCTTTCATTGACATTTTTAGAAAAATTGTCTCCTTAATTTTCTTTGCTCCATGCTTAAAGCTATCATCTTGATAAGTTAGTAGTTCCAGCTTTCCCTATGAATTATTTGATACTTCTGAGAACACAAAATCTTTTTATAATTCTGAGAATACCAGTCATTTTACAGCTTTCAAGAGGAAGTATCTTCGACTTGTTTTTGTTTTTCTCTCAGAGAAAAAAGTTAGGGAGTTCCCCGGTGGCACAGCAGGTTACAGATCTGGTGTTGTCATCGCTATGGTTTAGGTTTGATTCCTAGCCCGGGAGCTTCCACATGCCTCAGGTGTGGCCAAAAAAAAAAAAAAAAAAAGAAAAAGAAAAAAGTTAGTCAATGTGAAAGGCTGCTTTCCACAACCATTATTGTTTAGGGAATGATTTGTTATGTTTCCTCTTTAGCAATTTTTATTTTTGTTTGTTACTTTTCCCCTTTACATATCTATATAAAGAAAATAAACAATGTTTTAAGAGTAGAGAAAAATGAATTTTATAGAATGCAAAAGCCCATCCAGGTAGCCATATCAGGTGCCTGAATGTCTTTATACCATTTGCATCCAGAGCATCGATGACATCATCCACTTCTCTATTTTTTTTTTTTTTTGTCTTTTTGCCTTTTCTAGGGCCGCTTCCGTGTCATATGGAGATTCCCAGCCTAGGGGTCTAATCGGAGCTGTAGCTGCCAGCCTACGCCACAGCCACAGCTACGTGGCATCCGAGCCGCATCTGTGACCTACACCACAGCTCATGGCAACACCAGATCCTTAACCCACTGAGCAAGGCCAGGGATCGAACCTGCAACCTCATGGTTCCTAGTTGGATTTGTTAACCACTGAGCCATGACGGGAACTCCATCCACTTCTCTAAAGAACAGGTTTCACCTGGGAGGAATTTTGTTACTCAGAGTGTGAATAAATGTTTCAAAAGCCACATTTTCATTTTGCAAGTCCCTTGCTCATGCTGTCTTTTGTTGTTTCTTATTCAAAAAGGAGAGGTAAGTAGATATTTTCCTGCAATTTTTTCTAAAATGTTTATTTTTTTCAGGAATCAGGCTGGGGTTTGGTAAATTAAGGAAGACACGAAAAATTTCCCAAGTTACCCATTTGTATATAACAGCAGGTGGCTGGGTTGAAGCAAACATGGAGCGTGCAAGGGAATTAAGTCAGGAGAGCTCCCTTATTTGGCTAAATAAATTAGCCCTAGGTTCACACATTAAAGAGATGCAGAAAAGCACTCCTTTTCTATGTTTGATAGCTTCAAAAGAGGAAAACATAGTTTTTCTTCTAAAATACATTTGACACTTTCCACAAAATCTTTGAGGCCCCATGGTGAGGCCCTCACAGGTGGTTCACAGAGAAGGAGATTAAGTCTTTGGGAAGTGGGGTTGTTTAAAACCCAGATAGAATGAACAAATAGAGGCCAGGGTTGGAGCAAGAGGAACACTTTGATTCTTTGCGTTTAACTCCTTCAAATCCTTAAAACACTTTAATTCTCACTTTGGAGTGTCCTGTAGCCTGTGGCATAAAAAAAAGAATTTGTAGCAATATCCAGACAGTGAAAAGTGAAAAAGAATTGAAAAAAAAGATTAAAAAGTGAAAAGGTAAAAATGTGTGTGTACGCGCATATTTGTGTGCATATGTGTGTATGCATTGTGTGTGGACATGTGTGTATGTGCATGCATGTTTATGCATTGTGGGCAGGGCTGCTGTTATTATCCATTTTCCCCAGACTAAAATAGTTATCTAGCAGTACCAGAGATTAAATGCATTGTTCAATATCACAGAAGGCATTTTTGGATTAGATCTTCCTCCATGCACTACAGACAGTTAAATTTTAAAAGTATTGGAGTTCCCTGGCAGCCTAGTGGGTTAAGGATCTGGCCATTGTCACTGCTGTGGGTTCGGTCCCTGCTCCAGTGCGAGTTCCATCCCCTGCCTAGGGACCTTCCGCATACCACTGGTGCTGCCAAAAAATAAAAATAAAAAATGATTAGCTAAAAAGATGTAAGGTCTCTTTAATATATTTAAGAATATAAGAATATAAATATATTAAATGTAAGAACGTCCTAGTTATGCAAAGAGCCATTTGAAAAAAAAAAGTCTTGAATGTAGTACTGAACCCCAAGTGTTTGACAACTCATTTTAGCTCTCTTTCAGATAAAGACTAAATTCAAGGCTTCAGTCACTTGTGCTTACACAAGAACATATGGCACATTCTGTCGAGGACTGAGTAACCCTCCCCACACCAGCCAAATTCTAGTTAGAGTTATTACAGCCTCTTTTCTAAGGCTCCCTATAGCCTGCACTTCCCAAGCGACCGGGGATGAAGAGATGATTGTGTCACGTGCTTTGTGAGCTTCCTAAGGGAAAAATGAGGAAACTCGGGCTCGTCTTAGGATACAGCAGATGTGCAGGCTCCAGCGAGAGCCCTGCCTGCCTGAGCGCAGACAGCCATGAATCACGTGTTGTCACATTTCAGCAGGGCGGCTGGGCCACTGGGGCTGGGCATTTGATAAGAAGGTGGTGGCGGGAGAGGCCTGAGGTCTCTCTGGGCCTTTTCTGTAGTCCTGGAGGTTAGCGCTGCAATAAATTTGGAGCTGGAGCTGTGTAACCCAGGCATCATCGCGATGTTTGATGACTCACCCGAAAGGAAAATAATAAGAGTCTGGAGTTCTCACTGTGGCTCGGCGAGATTGGGGGTGTTTGGGGATGCAGCTTCCATCCCTGGCATCTGGCATGGTGGGTTAAGGATTATGCTGTTGCCTGCTGCTGCGGCATAGGTCTCAGCTGTGCCTCAGATCTGATCCCTGGCTTGGGAACTCCATGTTCTGTGGAGAGGCCAAAAAAGAAAAAATAAATAGAAAAGAAAAGAAAAAAAAAGTCCAAAGGAAAAAGCTGGACCCTGGTTCTAACTTTGCAAGCATTATCCTGCTCCCTGGTTGGGTTACAGACACTCAGGTGGCTTAGACCAAGGCAGGAATCATCCTTGGCAGCAAAGGAATTCCACTCGCGAAAGAAAGGCCAGCCCAGGGCAGCACAGAACTGGAGACTGTCTTGAGAAACACAGGCTCACTGAGCCCCCCAAGCAGTTCGCTGGAAGGGAAGGAGGGACCTGTTCCCAGCATCAGGGGCCCACTTGGCTTTTCTTTCTCTGCAGGCAGCAGGGAAGTAGGCTGTTGTCAATCATAGGTCTCTTTTAGGGACAGAGAGCTCCGTGCCAGATTCAGGAAGTGACACTAAGCCTTTAGGAGGCTTCTTCAAGGTTATTCATTCCATTTATTCATCCAGCGCGTGATTGCGGAGCTCCTACCGCGTGCCAGCCCCCGTGTTCCCAGTGTGAGGAGCACAGACCTGCCCTCATGGAGCTCACAGTCAAGGCCAAGTGAGCCCAGAGTCTCGGAAAGCGAGGCTATTTTAAGCAACGTGGAGATGCAGGAAGGGACTACCTGCCTGAAGGGCCCACCAAGAAGGGCGGCTCAAGAGCTCTGTGTAAACACTAAGCTGGCTCCTTGCAGAGCCTCAGCCTCCGAGTCAGCATTTCCGAGAGCTGGCAGGGGCTGGGCGGCAGCCCGCGCATCTGCTGCTTCTCGCAGGAATAGCTGGGGGTTTAAAGCTCTTTCTATAAGGAGATCACAGCCCTTGACTTCTGATCTTCGCATAGGCTTGCAGGAGTTGGGAGAAGAACCATCCTCATGAATCAGTAAGCAGTTGGGAAATCGGATGTGCCACTCCCTTCCAGACATGGGAGCAAAAACGCATCGGGGAGTTTTCCGTTACAAAAAAATAAAAGGAAGAAATCGAGATGATGCTGTAGATAATATAATGGTGCACCCTTGGAACGAGATTGGAAATATCCTCCAGGCCTAACTACAGAAGAGCGTGACTCCTGGGAGCACAGATTCACAAGACCTAGGAGAGGAACTCAAATTCATGCAATTCCAATGTTGTTTTCTGATGGAATGAAATTTTATGTCTGTTGGTCGGAATCATTGGTTTTCTTTAGGTTTGGAATTGAATTCTGGAGAAAGTGCTCATCCTGGAGGTTGCTGTTACGGTTTTGTCATCTAATACTCTGTGTGTGTATATTTCAATAGATGTGGTAGCAGCCATGAAAAAGAGGAAGGGAATGTTAATACACACCAGCTCCCAAGAGAGCACGGAAGCACTACAGATACACACAGTGGCATCAAAGCAACATTTCTTTTGAACTAAGTGATGCAAATTAGGTTTACCTCTATCCATCTCCCTTTTCATTGAAATGTAGTTTCAAAAGAAATGAAATATGGGTTGTCCTCATTTCCGGACTGAAAACTAGGTCTCGCAAAACAACACCAAGTTTTTGAGGCTGTCGTCAACACTTTGTACCAATGATGAAATTTTTTTAAGCAGTTAAACCAGCATAGAGGAGATCCTGGCTCATATGGGTGGCTCAAGCTTCTGAATGCGTTCCCTTCATTTTTTTTGCCATGGAGGCAAATTCTTAGTGACTCCTGTGCAGTCATTTTTTATCATTACATCGGTTGCGCTCCCCCCCCCCCACCTCCCTTCCTCTTTGTTGTGTTCCTCTTTCCTGCGGGTTTGGTTTATTTCTCCCCCTCTTCTCTTGTCTTCCTGGACGTATTCTCCACGAGTTTATTTTCCATTTGGAATCTATTTTATCCCCTCTATGGGAGTATTGATCCTCTGTCATATAGACCACCTGCTTCCTGGTGTCCCCTCTTCACTGTCACACAGGCTATTATTGCATGTAGGTCACTTTTGATTATTCCAATGTTGGCTGCGGTTTTCCCAGCTGATGCCATAGAGCCTTCTCGTATATCATCCGGAGCGGCCAGAGGGCCCCCTGGCCTTTTGCTTGGGCCAGATAATTCACTCAGAGGCTGGACTCAAAAAAACAAAAAGCGGCCACATTTTCTTATTAATGGAAACAGAACTTTTGGGGGCGGGGTGGGAGGATGGAGACTAGATGAACAAATAAACGTGGCTTTTGCACATGACTTAAGAGAGAGAAAAAGCCTATATATTCTTAGGCTTTGCTGTACAGTGATTCTCATGGGCAGGCCCACAATGAGGACTTGGATGAATGGCTTTCCACTCCCCCACTCCCCATCCAGTCTTCCACTGGTTCAAGGAACTGGGCTGCTTTTACTCTCTTATCAGGTCAAAAGGCCAGGCAACCGCAATTGTCGTTAAAAATGGAGGGTTATTTCAGGAAGGTGTCAAGTCTGCTGAATTCTATAAAATATATTTTTAGGCAGATCTAATCTAGAGACTGTTGTCTTTGATTAAGAGAACTTGGTAAAAATCATCTTGCTACTTGGAAGACTCATTTTAGGCAAAATAAATCAAGAGCAAAGATACTTAATGGGTTTAATTAGTCACTCTGAAGTCTTGGGAACAGCTACACAACTGTACCTTCCCCCTATATAAAGGGGGGTGTGACATTCTCTCCTCCTTTGTGTCCACTTTCTTTTCAAGAGAGTTAGTTGCCATGCTGCAATGCCAGGTGGCTCCTGATAGGATGAGGGAGGGTGACTTAAAGATGTGTACCCGCTGAATCCTCCTTGGGCTTCTTGGTCCACCTTGCCACTTCTTTGAATGGCAAATTGATGGCAGGTGGGTATCACCCCATGCTCCTCCCATTCCTGACAGTATCTCATCATATATTACAAACAGTAGCAACCTTGTCTTTATGGAGCTTGCCCGAGTCTCCTTCCATGCTCTAACCTCAAGGCATATGGAGGACAGAGAATTGTGCCTACTTTCCTTTCATCTGCCTCTGGTACTTTGAGCAGAATCCTCAAATGGTGTTGAGCTGCCAAGCCATAAACCCTTGAAATTTCTCAGGCTAGGGAAGTGAATCACATGAAAGATGAAAGAGCTGGTGGGAGGAAAGGTAGGAAAGCTAGAAACATCTTTTCTTCAGATATCCTAGTAGGTGCATTGCATGCTGATTCGGGGTTGAACACACCTATTTCTTAGCTAATGGTTACCTGTTCTGGGAAGAATGAGGCAGCTTAGGGAACTGTAGCATTATTGTCATTATTTCAGCCTTTCTGGAAGTGGGGCGATAAGAATTATATACCTTAAAAATTTTTTAATGGGTAGAATCTTTGGGGATGATGGAGGCAAAACAAAACCTCCTGAAAAAATGAATAGCAACAGAATTTTTGAGTAGGGATAGATCTGGAGCTGTGCCTTTAAGAGTCTCACACGTGTTTGCATTTAAAATAAAAGCCTTTAAAACCACAGGTTTTATTCCAGTTTATGGAAAGTGTTGATCCAAACCGGTATCTTTTTGATAATTCTCAGACATGAAAAATCATTTTAAAGCTCAAGTTAAATGGTTTGTATATAATACACTGTCCCTTGAATAACTCTGCTTGAATTAATTTCAACCAAGAGCAATGCCTGTTATAAACAGAACTGATGTTTTCAATACCAAAATTCTCTCAGAAATATAGGTCTTTTGATAAAGTAAGAAATGACATGTCATTTCCCTTTTTAAAGGCTTGCATAAATCCCTCCTTGTTATTCTGTGGATTTTCTCTTTGTCTAACATACTTGTGGAAGCTTGGGCAATAACTGCAGCCTTGGAGCATAATGATTGCAGTCAAGTGTCTAATAGGTGTTTTCCTTTGTCCTGGTTGTGAACCTCTGCCATGGTCCATGTCCTTGTATTTAAATCATTGAGCTAGCAGCTATGAGGCCAAAATACATATCACTGGGAAAGGGTAAAAGACAACACACCATAAAACTTGAAGCTAAAGGGGTAAATGAAATCTTAGTGTGAAGTCTTTGAATGTTGTAACTGAGCAATAATATGAACAGATTCAATTTTTAGAAAGATAAGGTTAGTTTCAGGATAGACGTTTCAATGGTGAGGGCAAGGCCGAGTATGGAGTCAGGAGGGTGGATAAGGCTCTTTGAAGAAAAGCCTGGCTAGTGTAGAGGCTGTGGAAGTGATGGAGGTGAGGGGATGGTTAGGTTGCAAGATTACAGGGTAGACCTTGAGGACTCAATACCTGATTGGGTTTGGAAGGTAAAGGACAGAGTTCAAAGGAAAGGTCCAGATTCTTGCGTGTGTAACAGAGGGTCATATGCTGCACTGGAAAGCCCAACAGGAGGTGATGCTCTGGGATTGAGATAAGAGAAGTTCAAAACACTGATGGAACACCCAGATTTATTAAGAGGACCAAGGGGGAGATAAAGATGGAAGTCAGTACTCGGGAGTCAGTATATGGAAATTAAAAGTAACTACAGGTATGGAAAAGAACGAGGTTGGACACGGAGGGTCACATCAAAATGAGAAGAGAAGAAGGCCTAGGATAAAATGAGAAGAATATCAAGACTGAGAAGGCAGGATCAAAGGAACCAGATTCCAAGAGGTGAGGATGTTTGACAAAGGAGGAAGTGTTTAATGGTAAATACTGCTGAGAAGATAAGGACTGGAAAGAATTGATTTGAGTTTATTGTCAGGGAAAGTAGGTTCAATGGAAAAGAGGGGACAGAAATCATCTTGTTCTTGGTTGACGGTGAAGTATAGACAAAAATTTTTCTAATTTTGACAGTCTATTTGAAGGCCATGAGTTTCTTTATGCAGATTTTCAACCCTGCCACATGTGAAAACTTCATTTAGACATAGAGGTCATAACAAGTTAATTTTCAACTTTGGCTTCACTTATTATGGCAGGTAGACTGGGTTGAAGAAATAGAATCTGTTATGAGGACACTATCAGAAAAGAATGGCCATGTCAGGTGAAACCACTGCTATTGTATGACTGTGAGTATTTGCCTTTGTCTCTGTATGTGTTTTGGTTTGCAGCCATTTATAGCTTGGATTCCATGAAGCAGTGGCAAAGGGGAGTGTGTTAGAGCAGCAGGCCAAAATTAAATTACAGCAACCTCGCACTTTGCATTAAAACCTTCACTCAGAGATGGAGGCTGGTAATCACGTCCAGATTTTCCTTAAAGACAATGGCCCTCCATGCAACTGGCCACACTCAGTTAATTCATGCTGTCAGCTGCCTTTATTGGCTGTGGGGAATGCAGTATTGATTCTTGAACTCAGCAGCAGCACAAAGAGCCACTAGTGCATGGTCAAAATGCTGCAATAAAGGGCTGGCAGCTTGAGAAAAGCAGCCATTCCATTGCACAAACAAGGTCAATTAGAGGACAGTGCAGTGTAATATAAATAGCATTAGCAGCCCTCTTCAACTCCGATGATATCACGCTGGCAGAATGACAGTAAGGAAAATAAGGTTTAATGCTGAATAAATATAAAGGCATTTAGTGTAATTTAATTTCAAGCTCTCTATCATTTTAAAAGTGCTAAGAGTAGCAAAATATTTAGCTTCGTCATGGGTAGGAATTTATGTCAACAAAAATGATTTTTTTTGGATAAAACTTTGTGTGAACTAGCCAATTAATCATGTACAGTAAACCTGGCCTTAGGAATTTGATTGAGAAGTAAACAATTTCTTGTCCGCAGATGCAATGTAGTGTGCCTACCTGTCATTTATTATCCTTTTTAGGATTAGAATTTCAAAATCTCTGGAGTGTCATGGAGAAGGAACAAAAGATATCATGGTATTTTTAGTTTAAAAGATAAGAGAAGATGGTTTTTTTTTTTTCTTTTTTTTTGTTGCTGGAAATTACTAGGACCTTTTGTTTAAATACTTGCATTCATTCCTTTTATTTATGGGAGAAATTTTCTCTACCTTCTTTGTCAGCTCAAAATTAATTACAAATGTAAAACGCATCATGCTGTTAACACATACTCTATGCGGGAAACAAATTATACTCTCAAAATAGATAATGGACAGCTTGGAGAGGTAATTGATAAACCTACACTGGCTGCAATAACTGAAAAGATTTTAGAAAAAAATATATAATTGTCAGGAATGGAAAGAATGTGTTTGAATTCTCCTTAGTAATGAGTTGACTAGGAACAACTCATTAAAGTGTATAAAAGAGTTTAAAGAAAGTTTGGATCATGGTGTCTTTGAAATGTCCATTATCCTGAGTATGTATCATTTATCAGGCCGATGGTGTCCAGTAATTTGGCCAAGATGTTTTCTGAAAGAGGAGTATTCCAAGTAATTTAATGTTACCGCTAGGTAATGGACCGCAAACCAGTCCCAAGTTGCTTTATAAAACTCCTTGAATGAATGAATGAGTTAATGTATCCCATTTTTACTCCATATGCCCTCTGCCATCAGCTAAAAGATAATATTTATTATCTCTTAACAGAGATATTGAAAGACTAAATACACCAATTTCTACAGATGTTAGAGTCTATTTTCAAGACAATAGACTAATAGCATTTTGGGTCTGAGAAAGATGTTAAGAGGTGATCAAATCCCACTTCCTTCTGTTATCTGGTGAAATGTCGGAGCCAGATAAATTAAGCGATTTACAAGAAAATCATATATGTAGCCAATGGCAAACTTGGGAATTTCCTAGGTTTTCTGATTTTTAAGTATCTACTAGTTCCTCCTTCGCAATACAACATGCGAAAAGAAACATATCAATCACACAGTTCTAGCAACTAAACTAACCATGTTCAGGGGAAAAATTTGAGAACCTTGAAAAATCAAAGTCCACCGACTTTCCAATCTCTCAAAACCCAGTTATATGTTTTTCCCAGATTTCTTCTGTGTGTGCCTGTATGTTTTAGCCATGAATATCTATTTCTAGCTCTCTATATCTGTCATAGACAACTTTCTTGCCAGCAGTTCTAAGTCTAGAACACAATCTTTCTAAAGGATGTATAACATTCCATTTTGTAGTTATAGCCTCAATTATTTAATTTTATTTTATACATTTTCCCCAATTATACTTAATGTGTAGTGAATATTCTTATATACATATTTTTAAATACTTGTTGCAATATTTCTATAGGGTACCTTTCTTAGAAATGAAATTGCTGGTTAATCAAATTTTTAAATAAAACTTTAATTTTGGAATCATTTTACATTCACAGAAAAGCTGCAAGATAATACACCCCTCACCTGGTTTACTCTAAAATTAGTATCTTATGTTACCATGGTAATATAATAAACAATATTTAATTATCAAAAGTCAGAAGCCAACATGGGTATGTTACTGTTCACTAAATTCCAGATTTCCATAGGATGTTTCGACAAATGTCTATTGTTGTTCTTGAGTTTAATCCAGGATATCAGTTGTGTTTAGTCATCGTATTTCCTATATCTTCTGGTCTGTGACCAGTTCTTATTTGTTTCCCATCACCTTGGTAGCTCTAAAGAGTATCAGTCAGGTATTTTGCAAGATAGATTGATGTTTGCACTTAAAATTTAATAATTATTGCTAAATGACCCCATAAATGTTTTAATAATCTGTACCCCAAATTCTAGTGAATATGAGTGACTATTTTTTTCTAACACTATTCACTCAAGAAGATATTTATCTCTTACTAACATCTGCCTGCATGATGATAAATAGAATTGCTTCATAGATTTACTCACATTTACATTTAAAATATTTTCAAAGATTTATTTTCCATTTGTTTTTCTTTTATTGTGTGTTACTGTCTTACTCACTCATGTCCTTTGCCCCTTCTCCTACAAGGATATTGACTTTTCTTTTAAGTTTGTTTCTTTTTTTTTTTTTTTTTTTTAATGTCTTTTTAGGGACGCACCCACAGCATATGGATTGAATTGGAGCTATAGCTGCCAGCCTACACCACAGCCACAGCAATGCGGGATCCGAGCTGCACTTGCGACCTCTATACCACAGCTCACGGCAACGCCAGATCCTTAACCCACTGAGCGAGGCCAGGGATCGAACCTGAGTCCTCATGGATGCTAGTGAGATTTGTTTCTGCTGAGCCACGATTGGAATTCCCAAATTTGTTACATTTTTTTGACATACTTTTTCAAATATTAGAGATCTTGGCCATATGATTGTTTTTAAAATTTTTCCTTCTGCTATTTTTTCTACAAGAAGTTGCAAATCATTTTCTTTATAATGTCTAAATATTTACGGATAGTACTTTTTAACCCCTAGATTACAAAATGTCTATGAATTTATTCTCGTATACTTTGACTTTATTTTTTATGTATCAATCTCTGACATACCTAGGACTTATTTTGATATGAAGGGTCATATAGGGATCCAGTTAGTTGTCTTTTATTTTCTTTAAATAGTTAGCCAGTTGTCCCAAATCACAATGCCTTGGATTGTTTTGGTGAAATGGAACCAACAACAATCTGAGAGAGAAGTTGTCATAATTTTTGTTTTTAAAGTGTAATTGAGCTTCCACTGAAGTGGAGTATGAGAAGTTATGTTTCACTGTATACCTCCGCTCCCTTTAAAGTCCTTTATTATATTTACTTTGGTTGATGTCTCAAAGCATCTGATACTTACTCATCCTCCCTGAAACTCTACTTCTTTGCACTTTCTGATACAATCATTCTCTCCTTCTTCATCTACTTCAAGCTCCACGTGTGCTCTATGCCCTTGAATTTTGCCGTTCACTGCTTGTCTTGAAATTTTGCCTCCAGATAAACAGGAGGAACAGAAAACAGAACCTAAACAGCTCCTGTACTTACACTGGAGTAAATTCTGAGCAGTTAGTCCCAGCTTTTGTTCTGGGATGTACCAGGCTCCATGGGGTGCCATAGAATGGCCTCCCCCTCCTTTTCATTTTTTTTTTTTTTGCATTTTTAGGGCCCCACCTGCAGCATATGGAGGTTCCCAGGCTAGGGGTCAAATCAGAGCTGCAACTGCTGGCCTACACCACGGCCACAGCAATGCGGGATCCCAGCTGTATCTGCAGCCTACACCACAGCTCAGGGAAATACCGGATACTTAACCCACAGAGCAGGGCCCAGGATTAAATCTGTGTCTTATGGATACTAGTCGGGTTCGTTACCGCCGAGCCATAACAGGAACTCCTGGGCTCTCCCTCCTTTTAACCCGATGGTCTCAGGAAACTCAGAGACCTCAGGAGTTGAAATTCCTTCCATAACCCTTTGGAGTTCAAACCTCTCAAGAACCCAAACATCTCAAGGGTCCCTCCAGGCTACTTTGAAATTTCTTTACTTCTATAAATAATTTTATTTTGCAGGAAGTTAAAGTGGAAAAAGAGAATTGTCTAAGAAGTGCTAGGCTCTCTGTGATTGTCTCTGTCAGTTTTTCTACCTCCTTTGGACCTTATCCTATCTGCTATGCTTGGCATTTGTGCCTTCATACCGAGCTCCTGTGTGTTGATTCTTGATGTTCCTTAGGATTCTTCCCCAAGGAAGTTGGGTGAATGAAGTCAGTGACCAGCCTTTCATACTTCCTAAAGGGAGGTCTGATTCTTGCTGTGAAGTACCCCAGTCTTTCTGTCTGACCTTCCTGCCCCTCAAGGCTGTCTCACACTGACACTCCAGAAATTCCAGCTGAGTTGTAGGAAATGGGTTAAACTGGTCCACCCTGCTTTGCGATCTCCTCAGGAGCTTCCAGGTGGTGGTGGTGGGGTGAAATCTGAAACCAGTTCTTGAAGTAAAGACCTGGAGAACCCAAAGAAAGAGGCAGATCACACCAGGTTGGAGGGTGGTAGGTTGAATAAGCAAAGGAAGCTTTGTCTTTTTTTTTTTTTAAATGATTTTTATTTTTTCCATTATAGCTGGTTTATAGTGTTCTGTCAATTTTCTACGGTACAGCAAAGTGAGGAAGGCTTATCTTGAGTGGCCATAAGATGAGTGGAGTCCAACAGCCCATTATAGAGCACAGAGCACAAGTTTGGTGGTATTTTAGATGTGTTGGGGCCAGGGAGAGAGGAACGAGCTGAAGTAGTAGGTCCTTGAGTGGAAGGAAAGTTCAGGCCAAGGTAAGGCAACACTGAAATGACAAGCTGAAGTTGGCAGTTTCTGGAGGCACTAGGAGGAGGGCTGGCTGGCTGCTGTGGACCATGAATCTTAGGCTGTATTACTCAAAATCTTCTCCCCTCAGTAGTCTCCCTACTCTTCCTATAAGACTGTAGTCCAAGACTATCTACACATGGATTTCATGAAGACTAGTTTTAGCAAAGCAAACTCTGTGGGGAGCCTATATTTTTGGATTTCCCTGCTTACTCTCATAGTGAAAATTTTATTTTGTTCAATGTGTGCTATGCAGTATTAAAGTTACCCTTTGAAAAAGATTTCCTCAGAAAGTGTGCTGTATGTGTGTGTCTATTTATAAATTGCTTTTATGGTCATTTGACCTTATTTTTCTATATTCTTCTTGTTTCTCTTGGTTATTTTAAATGTTGTCACTAGCTGTGTATTTTATAGTCTGTCTACCTTAAGGGCCTTAAATAAAAGTGTCTTTTATTAACCTATAAAAGTCATTTTAACTATGCATACTTTTCTTAATTATGTCTATATAGGTAGATACATGTTTATATCTTAAAAAACAAAACCTTTACTTTCTCAGGAGCAATCAAGCCTAACAAATGTATGAGAATTCATGTTGGTCTTTTCTGAAGAAGTTATTGGAACTTGTAATTTGCTTGAGAATAGAAATGAAGTGCAGTGTATCTCTAAGCATTTTTTTTTTCCTCAGGGTATTTTGTTTAAGTATCAGTGACAGTTTTTGTTTAAATATCAATGACAAGGTGTCTGTGAAAATCCATTTATCACCTGCTTCATCATACAGTAGCTCTCAGAATTTTCTCAGGGTCCACTAAATAGATTTCTCTATCTTTCCTGTCTCTACTTAAATATGATGTCATTTTATTTCCTTAGCTGGAAATACTGACATTGAAGCTTGAGAGCATATGTTCCCCACTAAGCTTTTGTTAGATCCCTGTTTTCCTTACCCCAAGATTAGATAATGATTCTCAATTTTGTTTGGTCTTTTTTTTTTTTTAACTTTTATTTCTTGAATGTATTTGAAATTAATTTTGGTGTACACCGGAGGATAGGAATTTAGCTTTACTCCAAATAGCAACTTTTCACCCATATATTTATGAATAGACAATTATTTTCAGATTATCTAAATTCTTTCTTAGGAGTTCCCATTGTGGCTCAGAGGAAATGAATCTGTCTAGTGTCCATAAGGACGCAGGTTTTATCCCTAGCCTTGCTCAGTGGGTTAAGGATCTGGCTTTGCCATGAGCTCTGGTGTAGGTCGCAGATGCAGCTTGGATCCTGCATTGCTGTGGCTGTGGTGTAAGCCAGTGGCTACAGCTCCAATTTGACCCCTAGCCTGGGAACCTCCATATGCCATGGGTGCAGGCCTAAAAAAAAAAGACAAAAAATAAAATAAAATTCTTTCTTTATCCCAAACTAAATTGTTGGTATATATTATATACAGTGGTTTCTAGGATGTTCAAATTATTACTATTTTTTTCCTATGCCAATACTACACTGTTATAACTACTAGCTTATGTTGATATCTGTTAGGACAAGGGTCTCCAGATTGTTCTCCCCTGTCAAAATTTCTTGGTTATTCTTATAAATTTTCTTTTACATGTGAACATTACACCTAGCATGCAAGTTCATCAAGAAAATATAATCTCTTTATTAAGGTCTTTAATAATCTTATTAAGTTAATCTGTAGGTATTTCATTATTTAAATTTTACAACTAGAAACTTTTAAAACTGCCTTTTCTAATTAAAATATATCTATGATGGTTTTATGTTTGCCACCTTGCTGGATTTTGTCATTTGTATTAATGTGTTCCTAGTTAATTCTTTGGGATTGTCCGAAGGTTATCAATGTTTTGTCTCTTTGTTTTTCTTCCTTACTTTTCTTAATGCACTTTCTGGATAAATATATTATCTTATTCCTACTTTTAAAAAGATTTACTGAATATAATTTTTCTGGAGGTTTCTGAAAGAAATCCTTTAAAAGATTTAGAAAGTTTTTCTAATTCATACGTATTAAGAATTTTGGGGAAGGATGGGTTTGATCTTCATCGTAGTTCTTTGGCATTTATTGAGATTATATATATATGTGTGTGTATATATGTGCACTTATATATAAATATATGCACTATATATAAGTATATGCACTTATTGTATGTGTATTTAATTCTATGCAGTGAGTGCCACTGACAATTCTTTCAAAAAAAAAAAATCAGTGATGTGCTCATAAACTGATCCTCTATAAGAAAAAATGTTCTGAGTTGTAGCGTTTGCTAATTTCTGTGTTGGACACACTTCTGTTACAGCTAGTTTGAAGCTACCATGTTTATCAGTTAGCTCACAAAATTGTTGATCATTTCATAATCAGTTCTCATGTGCATATAAATCAGCTTAAGTTCAACAACTTGTAAAACAACCTTACATTCTTGGCTAAATTTTACTTGACTGTTATGTAAAAATGCTTTGGGTCAAGTACCTTTTTAAAAGAAAGATGTTTTACTAACTTTTAAAATTTACCTAAGTTTTGGACCATTCTGTCTTTCTGTCTCTTTGTGTGTAAACTTTGTGATCTATATTTTTCCAAAAATTCACTTTTTCTACATTTCAAAATTTGGCATATATTTATAGTGTTCTTTTTATAATTTAAAAAATTTCCTGTATTCCACATCCCTTTTTATCTTTCTATTGCTGATCGTTTATGTTCTTTTTCCATTGTTTAAAATCAAATTTGCAAGAATTTATTCTTTCTTTTTTGAGTTTATTTATTAATTTAAAAAAACGATCCTCAGATTATATACTTAAGTCATTTATGCTAACTTTCTTGGCTTCTAGGTATTTAAAGCCATAATTTTGCTCAGGTATATTAGATTGTGACAATGTTTTGGATGTACTATAGATTAAATTATTGACCTTTCTTCCTATTCCCAATGCAAACTGCATTACATTTCCAAAGTATTTAGCCAAACATACATGAATGTATTAGAAGGGGATTGGCTACATGGAACAAAAGCAGATGCATCAACTAGTCAATTGCTTTGGCCACCAGAGCCTCCAATACAGCCACTGTCACTTCTCTCACAAGATGATTGTTAGAGGTGAGAAGGTTAACCTTTTTTATTCTGAACATATTCAAATATACACAAAAGAATAGTACACTGAACCCCGGTATACTCATCACATGGAGTCAATACTCTGGATAAAAATTCTCCAGACTTAATTTATTCCTTTTTTCTCTTTTTCCTTCTATTTTTCTTCCTAGTGTTCTTCCATTTTATTTTTTCTTTTCCTGAATTTTAAAACATCAAATTACATATATCATGTTATTTAAGTTCCATGTATTTCAGGAAGTTTCTCTAAAAATATATGAATGTTTTCTCACATAACCATGATAGCACTATTTCACATAAAATTAACTCTCATCTGGTTTAATCCAATACCTAGTCCAAGTCAAATTTTTGTTGTTCTGAAAATTCTTACAGTTGACATGTTTTAATTAGGATACAAAAAATATCTGAATATAGCACTTAGTTGTTAACATAAGTTTCTTAGTCTACCATATTCTGTCTTCTTCTACCTCCTGATTTTTCATGCCCTTGAACTTATTTAAGAAACCAGTTCTGTTCTCATGTACGATGTGCTGCATTCTGTATTTGCTCATTTGCTTTTACTTAGTGTCATATAACCTCTTCTTCTGTAACCCCTGTGACCTATAAATTGGAAATCTGCTTTCAAAGTTTGATTAGTTGTTAAATTTCCTCCCATTGTGATTGAAGAACAAACTTTGATGACGAGTCCTTTCAAATTTTTTGAGACTTATTTTATGGTTTAATGTATGGTCCATCCTGCAGATATGCTTTTTATTTATTTATTCAAATTAAAAAAAATTTTTTTGTCTTTTTAGGGCCACACCCATGGTATATGGAAGTTCCCAGGCTAGGGGTAGAATTGGAGCTGTAACCACCAGCCTACGCCACAGCCACAGCAACGTGGGATCGCAGCCACCTCTGCGACCTACACCACAGCTCATGGCAACACCAGATCCTTAACCTGCTGAGCGAGGCCAGGGATTGAACCTCTGTCCTCATGGATGCCAGTCATATTCGTTTCCACTGAGCCACAACGGGAACTCCACAGATATGCTTTTTAAATTGAAGTATAGTTGATTTACAATATTATATTCATTTCAGGTGTACAACTTAGTGGTTCAATATTCTGGTAGATTACTCCATCTAACATAATTACAAGTCAATGGCTATATTTCCCCGTGTTGTACAATATATCCTTGTTGCTTATCTATTTTACACATATTCATTTGTATCTCTTACTCCCATACCCGTTTCCTGCTTACCCCCACCCCTGTTAATTGCTAGTTTGTTCTCTGTTTCTGTTTTATTTTATTTCTTAGTGATAACACAGAATACTTTTCTTTCTCTGTCTGACTTATTAAGCATAATATTCTCTAGGTCCATTGTTAATAAGGGCTAAAAAGTAAAAACCAATCAACTTTTGGTTTAATAGATTTCCTGTTTTCAGTTTTATTGATTTCTGCTCTACCTAGTAGTTTTTCCTTCTTGTTTTGGGTTGAATTTTTTTTTTTTTTTTTTTTTTGTTTCCTGAGGTGAAAACTTAAGTGACTGATATATAGAATGATATTGCATATATTACATACATGTATATATATAGTGAAATAATTGACACCAAAAGTGTAGTTACACCCATCATTTTGCTTACATACAAAAAAATAAAGAAAAAGAAAAAAAATATCTTTTCTTGAGAATTCTTAGGATCTACTGGCTCAACTTTCTAATATACCATACATCTTTGTTAACTATGGTTATCATGTTGTAAATTATATCTCTAGATCTTATTTCATCTTGTAACTAGAAGTTTGTGCCTTTGACCACCTTCATCCAATTCCCCCTCTCCTCACTCTGATCTCTTCTTTTCTAATGTATGTGTTCAGTGCTATAAATTTCCCTTTAAGCACTGCTTTCACTGCATCCCACTAATTTTGTTAAGTTATGTTTTTGTTTTAATTTAGTTGAAAATATTTTAAGATTTTTCTTGATAGTTCTTTTATGACCCATACATTATTTGGAAGTGTGTTTTTAATCTCCACGTATTTTGGGATTTTCTCATTATCTTTCCCTTATTGATTTCTAGTTTAATTCCATTGTGGTCTAAGAGTAGACATTATGTGATTTTTATTCTTTTAAATTTGTTAATGTATGTTTTATGATTCAGAATGTGGTCTCTCTTGGTGATTGTTTCATGGTAGCTTGGGAAGAATGTGTATTCTGCTGTTTTTGGATGACGTAGTCAATAGATGTTAATTATATCCTGTTGATTGATGGTGCTGTTGAGTTCAACTAAGTCCATATTGATTTTTTTGCCTGCTGAATCCTTCCATCTGTGATAGAAGGGTGTTGAAATCTCCAACTATGATAGCGGATTCATTTATTTTCCTTGCAATTCTATCAATTTTTTGGCCTCACGTAGTTAGATGTTCTGCTATTAGGTGCATGCACATTAAAGATTGTTATGTCTTTTCTGAGAATTGACCCCTTTATCATTATGTGATGCCCTTCTTTGTCCCTTGTAACTTTCCTTGCTTTGAAGACCGCTTTGTCAGAAATTAATATAGCTACTCTTGCTTCCTTTTGATTAGTGCTAGCATGGTATGTATTTCTCCATTCATTTATTTTTAATCTATATGTGTCCTAAATATAAAGCGGGTTTCTTGTAGATGACATGTAGTTGGGTCGTGGGTCATGTTTTTTGATCTACTTTCACAGTCTCTGTCTTTGGCGCCTTTAGACCATCAGTGTTCAAAGTGATTATTGATATACTTGGATTTATATCTGTCATATTGGTTACTTTTTTCTAGTTGTTGCTCTTGTTCTTTGTTCTTTTTTTTTTTTGTCTCTCATTCTTTCTGCCTTTGGTTTTAATCAAGCATTTATATGATCCCATTTTCTCTCCTTTCATTGCATATCAGTTATACTTCATTTTTTTTTCACATTTTTGTTCTTACCCTAGAGTGCACAGCATATATTTACAACTATCCAAGTTTGCTGTTAAAGAACACTATGCCACTTCACTGGTAGAGTACCTTATAACAACAAAATAACTGATTCCTTCTCCCTTATCCATTGTATCACTATGGTCATTCATTTCACTTACATATAAGCATTCACTATATATACATACATATATATATATATATGTATATATATATATGTGTATATATATATATATATATAAAATTAAATACATTGCTGCTATTATTATTTTGAAAAAACATTATCTATTAGATCATTTAAGAATTAGGTATAAGAAATATTAAAGTTTTTATCTTTATTTTTTCCTTCTTTAGTGCTCTTCTTTTCTTTATATAGATCTGAATTTCTTACCTATATTATTTCCTTTCCTTCTAAAGAACTTCCTTTAATGTTTCTTGCAAGGCAGGTACTGGCAATAGATTTCCTCATTTTATTATTTGAGGAAATGTTTCACTTTTGAAGGATAATTTTTCAGAGTACAGAAATCTAGGTTGTTTTTTTTCTCTCAAGTTATTTCACTCCACTCCCTTCTTGCTTATATGTTTTATGAGGAGAAGTTGAATATAATTATTTTCTTGCATATTTTTTCCTTTGGCTCCTTTCAATTTTTTTCTTTATCTCTGATTTCCTGTAATTTAAAAATTATATGCCAAGGTATAGGTTGTTTTTGTTTGTTTGTTTTTGCATTTATCCTGTTTGGTGTTTGCTGAGCTTCCTGGGTCTATGTTTGGTGTCTGACTGGTTTGGGAAATTTAGGAAAATTCAGTCATTATTGTTCTAAATGTTTCTTCTGTTTCCTTATGTAGTTGTCCCTATGGTCCTTGGATAGTCTTTTATTTATTTATTTATTTATTTATTTATTTTTTAGGTATTTTCTCTTTTATTTTCAGTTTTGGAGGTTTTGTTTGAGATATCCTCAGACTCTGAGATTCTTTGCTCAGCTGTGTCCAGTCTACAGATAAGCTCATCTAAAGTATTTCTCATTTTTATTTCTTTTTCTTTCTTAGGATTTCCATTTCTCTGTTTTCATTGCTTGTCTGTTCTTACATGTTGTCTACTAGAGTTCTTAGAAGATTAATCATAGTTACTTTGAATTCCTGAGCTCACAATTCCAATGTCCTTGTCAGGTCTGGTTCTGCTGCTTACCCTTTCTCTTCAATTTTGTTTTTTTGCTTTTTAGTATGCCTTGTAATTTTTTCTTAATAGCCAGATATGATTTCTGGATAAAAGGAACTGCTGTCCTTTGGTAATGTGATGATTATGTGGGATTGCAGGGGAATAATTCTATAGTCCTATGATTAAATCTCAGTCTTTAAGTGAACCTATGCCTCTAGACTGTGAATTTAATTTCTCAATTTTTTTTTCTCCTTAGGTGGGACAGGATGGCTAGGATGAATGGAAGTTGATTATTTTCCTCCCCTAAATTCATTAGGGCCTGGTAATACCTCTGCAGATTAGGCTCTGGTGAAGTACTTTCTCCTGAAGGCAGACTTTGTTAGGAACAGAGTGCTGTGGTTTATTTCTAGTTGCTTTTTTTTCTCCTTCCCCCGATGGAAGCAGAAGGATGTTTTTCTTCAGTATTTACCCTGAGAAGTTGGTCGAGCGCCCAGGAGTAAAACTCACAAGTGGGTGAGGGGGAGGATCCCTCTGTGATAGGTCTTCCTGGGGTTTAACTCTCAGGCTTGTCCATACTAAACTTCCAACAATCTTTATTTATTTATTTTTGTCTTTTTGTCCTTTTAGGGCTGTACCCATGGCATATGGAAGTTTCCAGGCTAGGGGTCTAATCAGAGCTGTTGCTGCCGGCCTCCACCAGAGCCACAGGAATGCCAGATCCAAGCCGCCTCTGTGACCTACACCACAGCTCAGGGCAACGCCGGATCCTTAAACCACTGAGTGAAGCCAGGGATCGAACCCACAACCTCATGGTTCCTAGTCAGATTTGTTTCCACTGTGCCACGACAGGAACTCCCCCAACAATCTTTAAATTATAGTTTAGGTTTTTCTATCCTAGCACTGGTTCCTTTGGCTGTTCCAGTAAGTCGTGACTTCCCTATATTCACCTGTCTGTCTCTCCAGTTTTGGAGATTTGTCCTGTGGCCTCACCTCTCTTGCAGATCCATGAAGAATTGTGGATTTTTCAGTCTGTTCAGCTTTTTACTTGCTGTTAAGATGGAGTGGTGATTTCCAAGTTCCTTGCGTATAGAACCCAAATCAGAAGTTCAATTATTTTTAAAGTTCTATCTTCTCTTTCACATTTATTAGCTAGATTTCCTTTGTTGTAATAGGTAGTTCCAATAAGGTTCAAGATTTAGTTTGTTTTATTTTAGCCTTCTCTTAATTAAGTATCATTATACATTCTCATTTTCTTTCTTTTAACTCACAAGTTTTCTGTTCAGCTGATTTTAATAAGTTTTGAGTTTGCTCTCTTTGGTGCTCATGTGTCTTTCTTCCTCCGTTTGATTCCTGTTGTAATGGTTGTAACCCCATTAGAATGTGTCAGTGTCCTTGAGCTCTGGAACAAGCTGTCTCAGGCAAATCTACACTTAATTCTTCAGACTTATAATCAACCACTTCTCCTAAGAACCTTGGTATTTATGGAGCACACTCTACATAGTAGGAACACTCATTGCTGTGGGGTGGTCATTGCCTTCAGGACTTTTAAATGGACAGAACTTCAGAATACATACTTTTTAAAGAAAAAGTTCATGATTCAATACATTTTCCAATTCAGATTTAATATCACACATTTTTGCTCTCGTTTTATTTTTGAACCGAATTTTCATACATGAAAATTCTTAATTCCTAACACAGCGACATGATTATATATTTGTTACATCCCATTATAGAAAAATGGATCACATTATTAATTATATAACTCAAGGTCTTTGAGTTCTTACTTGATTTGTTGATTTTTGAAAGAGGGACAATAAATCTTCAAATCCGATTGTAGATCTTTCTGTTACTCTTTTATGTAATTTTTTCTATTATATATTTCAAAATGTTCTGTGAGGTTCATAAGAGTTCAAAACTGTTATTTCTCTATAATGGATTATTCAGTTTGGCAATATGAAATATTTATCTTTGTCCTGTTTGATTCTTGTCACCTCGAATTTAATATGTCAGGTAATAATATTGTTATACTTGCTTTATTTATAGAATACATGCTTATTTTTAAACTCTTGTTGCCATAGTTTGTGTTTTGTTCAAATAGCTTATTGTTAAAATTTATGTCTGTCTGTGTATGTGTATATGCATATGTGTTTGATCCACACAGGCATCATTGCATTTTTCTCCTTATTCAAATGTTATCAGTCTTTTAAATAGAGACCAGATTTATAGATTTATAAATCTATACTTTATAAATTAAATGTGAAATAAATACTTTAAAACATGTTAAATATAATATATAATTATATCAAATTATATAATATGTTAAACATTATATATAGTACATACATATAATTTGGGTTATTAGGGATTTAGAGTGGACAGAGAGTGAAGGAGTGTTCTTATAAAATAATAAATAAGGAGTTCCCTGGTGGTCTAGTGGTTAGGATTCAACACTTTGACCACTGTAGCACAGGTTCAGTCCCTGGTCTGAGAACTGAGATCCCACATCAAGCCACTGCATGCCATGAGATAAAGAAAAAAAAGTTTATTCAATAAAATTTAGAAAATGCAGGAGTTGCCGTTGTAGCTCAGTGGTTAACAAATCCGACTAGGAACCATGAGGTTGCAGGTTCGATCCCTGGCCTTGCTCACTGGGTTAAGGATCCAGCGTTGCTGTGAGCTGTGGTGTACGTTGCAGACGTGGCTTGGATCCTGTGTTGCTGTGGCTCTGGTGTAGGCCGGCAGCTGCAGCTCTGATTCGACTGCTAGCCTGGGAACCTCCATATGCTGTGGGAGCGGCCCAAGAAAATGGAAAAAAAGACAAAAACAAACAAACAAACAAGCAAAAATTTAGAAAATGCAGAAAAAGAGAAAAAAACATCACCAACTCTATTTTTCTCAATGACTAGACAACCACTGTTAATCATTCATTCATAACTGCCTGTTAAGAGTTTATTATGTGCCTTTGCATGTATTTCTTTCCAGCTAAGATTGTACAATTTAAGTAATAATTAATAATAATAGACTTCATTTTTTTAGTGCTTATTTTTTTTACCAGGAAATGTTTGCAGGTTATCTCAGTTAATCCTCCTAACAGCCTTAGGACATAGGTGATATGCTAACTCTAGAGACAGGGAAAGTGAGTTTCAGAAAAGTTAAGGGACTTGTCCAAGATGTCAGTATTAACATGGCCTTGGAAAATGGGGAGAAATTTTGCAGGCTGAACTTCCAGTAGAATGAAGTATTTTGGACTAATTTTCTGCTACTGTTGTGGGAAATCAATAGGTATTGCAGAATTTTGAAAAGTGGCCTTAATTGAGGAAGACTCTGTTTGGGTGTCTGCAATAGAAGGAAACTCAATTATAGCAGCTTAAGACAACATAATTAACGTTTTCGTGTAACGGTTAAGCCCACACCCAGGGTAGTACAGCACAATCTAGTATTGTTCCAGCCTCTTTCCTTCCCCATACCTTCCTTACTGTGTGGTTTTACTCTCATGTTTGTCACTACATGGTCACAGAATGGTTACTGCAGCTCAACCCTCATGTCTGTGTGTCAGGCAGTCACTGCAGTGGGGGAAAAATGGGTGGCACTACCAAAAATGGAAAATATTTCCAGAAATACACAGATGCTTTCTTCTTATATTTCAGTGGTCAGAAATGTGTTCCAAGGTCACTGTTACCTGTGACTGAGGCTAGAATATGGAGGGTTTATTTTTCTGGGTACACTGCCACCATAAACAAAATCTGGATTTTCTCTTGAAAAGAGAAAAGGAGAATGGATAATGGATAGACAACTAGCAAGCTCCTATGTTTATCAAGTAGTTACTTGAAAATAAATTTCATAATATACTCTTAGTGTAATCTTCTGAGGCAGAGCAGGATTTCTGCTCTGGGGGAAGAAGGTGTGTGGGAAAAGACATCACAGTGCTATAGCATGTGGAACCAGACCCACTGCTGCTGAAATTTTAAGAGAAACAAAGTTCATCCCGTTAGTGAGGAGTTTCCCAGCTGCATGGTTTGCCCAGAGGATCAGATGCTTTCTGAGCTCAGCACTGATCCTCCTGCATTTTATAGCTCTGCATGTCATTATTATGCTTTATTATATTATTTGCAACTGTCTTGGAGATGAGTTCAAAAAACCTCTGGTCCTGCAAACTCCCCCAGCTCTGCCCATGCTAAGTCAGGTGGTTTTGCATCTCATCAGCAAGTCACTAGGGAAGAGGAGCACTGAAGGAAATCCAGGGCCAGGAGAACACAGTTACGGATCTTTGGTGCGTTTACAATCAGTGTGTACCTTGTTCATCCCGAAGCCTCTGATCTGGAAATTTCTAGCCTCCTGCCGGTGAGCACTGCTAGATTCCACCAGCTGCTAATCCCCACTCTGGTTCTGGTGGATACGTTAAAGCAATGTGTCTCAGACTTCTCCCACCAGTGTACCCCGCTACAGGGAATGAAAACCTGGGAAAGGGTGTCTGTATGAGGTGAGGGGAGGTAGGGCGACAGCAGTATGTGTGTGTAAAACACACCATTTGGTGTCACTCACTTTTATTCTGGAAAATGTCCCACAGTTCACCTAGTGGGGAGGGGAGTCTTCCCTTCTCAGTGTATAGACTTCAGTTGAAGTTCCAGGGTGGGTGTGAGATTTGGCTAATTCTGTAGCTGACCATCGTGATGCATTCAGTGCCTCAACTGGAGTCAGTGAGATTCTAGTGTCTTTCTTCCCAAGATTTCTAGGAGAGAGACTCTTGCCTTTTTTTCCTCCCTGAGATTTGAGACTGAGAAGATATAAAATCCGAAGCTTTGGCACTCGTCTTCTGGTTATAAGAATAAAGTCAATATGGAGGAGAAAATGTACTGAGATGGGAGGAAGGAAAACAATCTTTAGGAAACATCTTTTGAGCCTCTGGACAAGCTATGCCCAAAGCCAGTCCTGTTCCTGGACTTTTCATTTATATAAGCAAATATGTTCCTTTTGTGTTTAAGCCACCTGGGGGCTTTGTGCCATTTGAAATAAACACGTAAAAAATCCTTCCTCGATTTATCAGCACAAACCCCATATCCTTGAAATTATTTGAAATTTTTGGTTTTGGCCTCACAATTCACACACACTTAGCATTCTCATCAACAATATAAATATATATATTTAAATATAAAACATGCTTAAATTTTCATTTAAATTACTTCACTTGCTGCCTCAAAATTTTCAAGTAAAATTTATTTTCCAGGAGGAGATGTCATATTTATTATATAGTTTCTCATTCCCTTGACACAATTTTGCATGTACCAGGTGGTCCATCTCCTGCAAATTTAGAAACACAAGCTTGAGGGGCTGTGCATACAAGTATAATGGGGAACTTCTGAATAGAAAAAGTTTTCAGGACTCAAAGGCGTGGAATTGTAACGGTAGGATAATAGGCTTTGGCACAAGAAGACCCATTTGGGACTTTACAAATAGGCAGCACTCACTCCAACCACAGATAAAGCTTTTATGTAGAGGAATACATAAATATAAAAATTCCATAAGGTAGTAACTAGTAAGGTTTGCAATCTGAATTTCAACAACTTTATTGAAATAGCTCTGTGTAAGCAGAGCTATCCCACGTTATAAAGTGTGACATATGACATCGAAGGAAACCGAGCATAATACCAACGCTTCTGGGAACTGTGTTTTCTTTTTTAAAACAAATTCCCAGGTTATTATGTCCCTACACACAATGTATTTTAGATTATGGACTAATGAGACCAGTTTTTTCATCAAGTTAGCTTAAACCCCTATTTTTCAAAGGGTTCAGATTTGAGGTAGGTGAAAGAATGGTCCAGATGCTTGAGTCATGCTCTGTGAAGGCCCTGCTTTCCTGTCCAGAGCCCGGTGTGCATCCACTGAGGGGAGAGATGATCAAGAGGTCAACTCTTTCATCAGACTTCTTTCTAGTGAATTTCTTAAGCAGATGCTTGCCTGTCATTTACCAGAGTGAGAGATAGTTGATTCAAAGTCATTATTTCATCCTCTGCACGATTCCAGAAATCCTGAAGGAATGAGAAAAATGCAACCCAGTATCCAGATACTTCACCTGTTAGCTAAGAGGTTAGTAACTGAAAGTATCAAGATTTTCTGTCTTTGTTCATTGAATCATCAGGCTGCATTGAACGTCAGATGATGTGTAATCTCTGCTCTGGCCGCTGGTCCAAACAGCTTCCCTGAAGTGTATCAACATTGCCACTCCTTTCTCTGTACTTTATTTTCATGAGCTTTCTTCACATAGGAGGCTCTAGGATGCTATGCACCAGACATGTTGTACAGTAAATAATTTAATACCCCACCTCCAACTCTTCTGCAGTGGCAAAATTTTAGCAAAAAAGAACACCGCTCTTCACCTTCAGTTCTCATTCATCTGAACTAAAGGGTTCTGGCTCCAGCATTTACTGTTCTATTTTGAACTGTGTTATTATATTTGAGCATACAGTGATTTTTTTTTTTCCCCTTGACTGAGCCCTACTTGGGTGCTTTTTTTTTTCCAAGAAGACTAAAGGAAATTACAAGGATAAATGGGAAAAAGAATTTTCTTTTTGATATTAGGAAATATTTGAAGGAATTGTTTCTACCCCTGGACCCTTTTGGAGTTACTTTATCCCTGCAAAAGAGAAAGTCTTGTTGGCTGTTATTGCTAATAGTAAGCTGTCTGTATAGCTAGGAAAATAGCTACAATACCTTAATATTTTCAGTAATACATGTAATTGAAGACACTGAGAACTATGTAGAATGTTTTATTAATGTTTAAATCACAAGAGGATTTTTTTTCCACTGCGTGCAGTAAGAGCAACCAAACAGAAGTATTCAAGAACTCTGCATTCCCATCTCTTGTTTTCTTAATTTGCCCTAATATAGTGATGGTGACTTTGATCCTTGGTAGATGGTAACTATTTGGTTGCTCATCAATATTGGTATCCACTAAAATACTCCACAGAAATTATTAAATGTGCTTTTCAACAATCTTATACACTAAAAATGGATTTTTGTGTATCCTTAAAGAACATACTAGTTCTTTAAGGATACACAAATAAAAAGGAGTAGGTATTATGTATTAACAAATGTTGTAGAGTAGCAAATATCACTTATGGACTCTAGTGATAAAAGGACATCGGTTTAAAGAAAACAGCAGTGCTTAATTGCAGTCTACAAAATTCAGTTTGATTATATGTATCTCCCTCCTTAAATCTTCCATCGAGAAGGAGTGAATAGGTTCAGAATCCCAAGCAGAGAAAAGAAAATTTATGTTTATTAAATGTCTACCATGTTTTGGGTACTTTGCACTTGCATTTATGTGCATTAATCCAAATAATTCTAGGGATTCAGGAACCACAAAACAAAAGGGGGAAAAGAAGTAATAATATATGAAAGACTTGAGAGCTATTTTGAAAAAAAGGTGATAGCTCTGAGCCGTGACAAACGTGATGCTTGAAACTCTGCAAGCCCTGGTTCCTCAGTCAGACCTGCCCCAGCCAATCGGGATGAAGGCAGCCTGGTTATGGAAAAAGAACATAAGAGCTAAACTTTCAGACACCTGTTCCTCTTTTGAAAATATGTTATATTCCCTGTTGCTATCTTTACTTCTTAAATATAATCCTCTTCTGTTTTTGGTAAATACACATTTTAATTGGTCATTTGGTTATAGATCAAACAGTTCAAACAGTTCAGTATGAACTCTGTTCATACACCTAAGAAGAGACATTTTTTATGTGTCTCATGTTAATACTGTACTGTCCTATGATACCACATGATGGAAGGTCAAGATTTAACTCACATAAACTGTTTACATAGTAAATGAGATTGGCAGGTAATTCGCATTTCTCATACTGACATTAAGGTTACACTAACCTCATTAATGGATTGGGAAATCTTTTGCCTTTTTTCTCTTTTGTGAGAGTGAACATAATATAAAAGATATGCACCTTTAAACTTTGTTGGAATTAATCCACAAAAACATCTATTTCAACTTCTTTAATAGTTATAGGACTTTTCAGGCTTTCTCATTCTTCCTAAATCAGTTGTACTTATATATATGTTCATTTCACAAAAAGTTTCAAATTTACTGGCAAAAATTCCCCCAGAATTTTCTCTCATACATTAATATCTTTGTAATTTATCTGTACTGTTCCATTGGTTTATTATTATTTTTTCCCCTTGAGCAACATAGCTAAAGAGTTTTGTACTTTATTAGTCTTTTAAAAAAATTGTCTTAGTTGATCTTCTGTATTGAATCTTTATTTATATTCACTGATTAATACTTTCATCTTTCCTTCTTTTTATCTTCTATTATACTTTAAAACTTTTAAAATTGGAAACATTAGTTTTCAGCCTTTCTCTCTTCTGTTATAAGAATTTTAAAACTACATTTTCCTATAGATATTATTTTTACTAGCTGGCACAACTTTTGATATGCTTATTAGCATATCAAGTTTATAATTTAATTATAAGTTCATTCATATTATTTCTTCTTGGACCATTGGCTATTTAATAGTGTTTTATGAAAAACTCCAAATGTGTGGTACTTTGAAATTTCTTTTTGTTATTGATTTTTTAGAATTGTGATCAGATATGTAATTGTAGTGTTAGAAATTCTTTGAATTTTTTGAATGTTGCTTTATTGTCCCAGTGATAATCTGTGTTTGTAAATATGTCAGGTTTTCTTGAGAAAATATGAATTCTTTAGTTGAGTATAGTTAGATCAAGCTGGTTAATTGTGTTGGCATTCCCCACTACTCAAGACGAATCAGGTGATTTGACACCCCAGGCTAAGGAAAATGGAAGTCGAAGGAGGAATAAGGGGGCTCCCAGGAAAAGACCAGAGTTGAAAGTTTATTTTAAAGAATAAAACAGAGTTTCTAGTAATTTTTTTTAAAAGGAAAATAGGCTTCAGAGTGACCACAAATATTTATAGTACAAATATAAGCTATAAGACATAGACTATCATAGAATAATGATAGCTTCCTATTACACCTCATATTCCATTGAATTTAGGAATTTCTATAGATTATTTCATCTAATCCTCTTAACAAATAAGTGAGGCTGAAATTGTGATGGCTCTTTTACAGTTGCTACTTATTTAGTATGAACTTAACAACTTGTTCAACACAACCTGGCTGGTCGGTGACAAAGAATTAGAATGACCTCTGGTCCAACCCCAGAACCTTTCCCAAAACCCTTGCCCTCTTCATGACAGAAGTACTAGTGAGACTTTGTGGATGACACAGAAGAAGAGTGAGATGTTCCTGCTCCTAAGGAACTGTCATTTGATTCAGGACACGTGTCTCATGTCCTAAAATAATTAGAAAATGGGACTGGTTAGTGAAATAATAAAGTTCTAACAAAATTCATGTGTCAAAGTAAGTATATGGTACAATGCACATGGTATGATCGGGCTCGCAGAGAGGAAAGGTCATCATGACTTGCAGTTTTTGGAAAGAGCTTCAAGAAAGAAGTGGGATTGCAACAGACTCAGATTGGGCTCAGATAAATAGAGAGAATACATTCAGCTGGACTGTCCCACTCAAGAAGCATTGGTTTATATATTCTATAAAGATTGAAAACATGGTAGGATTTGCCTAAGTAGAAAAAAAGGGAGAAGTCCTTTTTAAAAAAATTTTTAGGGCCACACCCAAGGCATATGGATGTTCCCAGGCTATGGGGCAAATTAGAGCTACAGCTGCCAGCCTACACCACAGCCACAGCAACACAGGATCCAAGCTGCGTCAGTGATCTATACCACAGTTCACGGCAACACCAGATCCTTAATCCACTGAGCAGGGTCAGGGATCAAATCCCATCCTCATGGATGCTAATTGGGTTCATTACCACTGAACCACAAGAGGAACTCCAAGAAGGCCTTCTTGACCAAAGGTGTGAAGAATAGGAAAATATAGGTTATCTGAGGAAGGGAAAGGAGAGTGGAAAAGCACCAAGAGCTGTCCAGTTGAATGGGTCAGGTGGTGTAAAGGCCTTGGTTTGAACTTGGTTTGAGGAAAAATGGGAAACCACTGTTATTTCCTTTTCTTCCTGGGAGAATGATCCAGAAAATCATCTCCCTCACTTGGAAATTCTGGTGGACTGGAAACTATATCATAGCAAAGAACACTTTCTGCAATCTCACCCTCTCTAATTTACTTCATCATTTCCTAACCTCCAGACTGGAAGATTTTGCTTGAATCTCTTTTATTGGCATTTAAGTCCATTTCCTTTCTTGTCTTCCCTCTGTGAAAGTTGTATAATGTTTTTCTATTTATTTATTGTCTGGCCACACTTGCTGCATGCAGAAGTTCCTGGGCCAGAGGTTAAACCTGTGCCACAGTGGTGATAATGCCAAATCCTTAACCTCTAAGCCACCAGGCAACTCCTGCAATGTTTTTCAATACAGTCATAGTTTGATTTTTAATTTCTGAATGCTATTATTGGAAACTGTTGTTTTATTTATCACAGTCCTAGAAATCTGAACACCTTGTCACCTGACCTCATTTTTCCTTTGTGAGGGAGGGTTGACCAACACACATACCACTATCAATTTAATGAAAAAAAAATCTGTCAAACTGATTTGGCTTCCTGTGGATTGATTCAGTTGACTGAATTTTGTACATTTCAGAAAACCAGTTATTTTTATGACATGCAAATGCAGCCTAAATTTTGGTCTCAGAATTGCTGAGTTCAGGAAAGACTTCTGAAAGCTAGTCAAGCATTTGCTTTTAGCTGTTGAACTTGTGGAGATCTGTTCCAGATAAAGTTAAGTGACATTGTGCTGAGAGTAATCGTAACACACATTAAAAGGGAAAAGTAATAGAGAAATTAATAGGGAAAAATAATATGATAATTCTTGTGTTAATCAGAGTGAATTCGGGGCTTGTGATGAGCCAGCTTGAAACAAGCTATTCCAAAGTGAACTATGACATAATGCATTTCTCCAGTTCCTGACTTCTTAACATCAAGGTACCCCAAGAACACTATTTCTATAAGGATTGGTTTGCAGTCAGTCACAATATTTGCATGCTAGGAATTGATAAGTACATGAGTGTGTCAGTTATTTCTCACCCAACAGAGGTACTGGAGCATTTCTCTCTCCAGAAACAAAAATTAATATCAGTGTCTGCTTAAGACCTGATACAGCACTTTTGTATATGCTGCTTTCCAATTTGAGAGTTTATGTTTTTGTTGCTGTTTTCTTCCCACTGACAATGAGGCAAACTATCCAGGTTCTGCAACAGATGTCATCTGCAGGGGCTAGGCTGAAATAAAACAACCTTGGAAAGCCTTCCCACAGAGCCGCAATAGCGAAGGGTAGTCACTAATATTTTTTTTCTTTAAATGCCAATATTGAACTTTCCTTGACACTGAACCTTGTATTACTTGGTATTGTCAGCTGTTTATCCAGAATCTGACACACTTTAACCTACATAGTTCTGGTGATAATTGCTGAATTTCCAAATTAATAGGAAAACTGGCACAATACTAGATAATATCAGAGTTTGTTATTTGCAAAGTGCCAATTTTCTGTAATTAGGGAAAATTGCTAATTATCACTGGAACTATTCATTAATATTTGAAGGAAGAAAGATAAAAATTAATAGAAATGCTTTTTTTTTTAGTGGATAAAATTTTTTAAAGCTATCTGCTGTCATCCCTTTGATGAATCCAGCTCTTTGTATCTTATCAAACAACTGGGCAGTTGTGAGGAAAGTGGAGGTGGTATTATTTCCCTATATTTTGTGACGGAATGTTTAAAATGAAAGACATATATGTGACTTACCTAGAACTTCTGGTGCTCAAATGCAAAGTGGGAAAGTCCCTACGTAATCACGGAAAACCAGCATCTTTTTATATAAGGTCAGAGTGGCCCTGGTTATTTAAATAAAGGCCACAGTCCTCCACATTTGTTTAGTGCTATGAAAAGAGGCACCTATTTGCAAACTTTGCCTACAGCAATTCTAATTCTCACTGTTATATCACATAATTTTAGGACTACGATAAGCAGTGAATGATAGCATTGAAAATGAGCTATCAAAGTTTATGGAATGTTTACCACATACTGCCTTTTAAGTCTTATTTCTAGGCATGTTCTTTGACTCAAAATAGAAATGAGTACAAATGTAAGTAATGTTTGAAAGCTCTTAAATATAATAGGTTTTTTTTCTTCTCAAGAAGAGTTTAAAATATGTGCTCATTAACATCAAGAAATAATCAGAAAAAAAGATAAACTTTTTTTAAGTCAATGAGTGTTTTAAAAAATAGCCATTATATGATAGTGAATTATTCATTTATTCAACAAATATTTTCTGAGCCTCTGGCCTGAGAAAGAAATTCGAGCAAGAGGGAACTACTGGGTTTTAGATTAGATGGAGAAAAAGGAAGATAAAAAAAAGTTGGTAAAAGAAAGCTAGTGATCCAGGGTCAGCCTGAAACTGAGATGTGCTTGTCTGCAGGAGATAGACCAAGAATACGGAGTGATTAAAGCAATGCCAATGAATTTAGGGTCAGGAAGAAGGTGAACTCAGAATCGGGGAACCAGTGAGGATGATAAGCTGAGAAATTGGAAAAAATGTTCTTGGCTCAATTGAGCCATGGACATCATTCAGTTCAGTTCAGAACAGTATTGATCGAGTTCCTACTAGGCGTGGAATATAGTCCATTTTGAAAACTTAGGGAAGAAAAATTGGTGGCAACACATGACCTTTTACCTGTGATGTCAAATATTCTCTCTCCTTTGTATTAGATAGTGGTGTGGATGATTAAAAGTCATTGCTAGTGGACATCAGACATCATTTTGCAGCTTAACGTCATCCAGAGCATGGATGGTGTTGTGTACTGGAAAGGGCATTTCCTCTAGGGAAGGTAAGATTTCCTTTAGGTAAGGAGCATATTGGACCACTGAAGGAACAGGGGCTTACAGTTATTCTGTGTTATTTCAGCCTGGGAGCAGCAATCTAGAGAAGTAGCCTCAGTTCCTTTCTTATCTCACAGCTTTTCCCACACTGTTAGCCTAGCTTTGCCCTACCAGGATCAAGTTCTAGGTTAACAGTATCTTTCCTAATACCTAGCCCTCAGAAATGTGTGTGATTTCCAGGTGTGTCCTGATCAGGAAGAGGCCAGGGAAAGCTGCTTACATGATTTCACCTCATTCCATACCTTTCAAGATTTATGAAAATGTCTGAGTTGAAAAACTCCAGCAGGCCACCATACTGATCCAGAGTTCCTAGTTGTAAGCAACAGAAACTTACTGGGACTGATGTAGAGAGGAAGGAAATGTACTAAAAAGATACTGGGTAGCTTACAAATCTCCACCAGGCTTAGAGAGTGAGCCTCAGAATTTATGCAGCCAGGTATGGAGCCCAAGGTCACGTTTCAGTGTGGCTTCTGGTGGCAAGACCACTGCCACTGGGCCCTGGACCCCAGAGCATTACTTCCTACCCCACAGAACTTGGAGCCTGGACCTGCCCCTAGAATGATAGCAGCTGCTGCCCAGATGCTGCAGAGCAGCTACCCACCCCGTCCCATTTGAGCTCTTGGTAATGAGACTTGTGTCCCTACAATTGCTGCAAAAATGGCACACTGTGCCAAATAAGGGGAGAATTCTCTAAATATTGGCCGAGACTTCAAAAGCTGAGCAGCCAACAAGACTAGCCAAATTACCGCCTGTGCCTCCTTGTGTCTGTATTTAATACTTTATCATCTTGAACTTATGCAAGGACCAAAATTCTCTGTACCTTTGTTACTTTTCTAAGATGTCTTGTGGTAGGTAGGGGATTAAATACTTTCATCTCTAAATAATATTTTTTCTTGCTAGTTTACATATAGACTGCATGCATTATTAAGAATACCGAGAATATTACTCTCCCCGCCCCCCCATTTTTTTTAGCCCTGCCCGCTGAGTGCTGAAGTTCCTGGGTCAGGGAAACTTGAGCCCTAGCTGTAACAATGCCAAATTCTTAACTGCTAGGCCACCAAGGAGCTCCTACCAAGATGTTACTTTTAAAAGTAAATAAGTGATAAATGACACAGTATTTCACATTAACTCTGTTTAGCCTCTGTGGGTAACCAGGGGTCTTTTTTCAAGTGCTCAGAAATCATTGGCATTAACGGAAGAGCAAGCAGAATTGCAATGATTTCGGCAGCCTTACATTGGGGAACTTTATTTATTTAGGGGATGAGAATTTGGAACCTCTTTCCCTTCGTCCCTGACCATGCATTATTAGATCCGCAGGACAAAATAGAATCACATGAAATATGGAATATACTTAGTCCTATAGCTTCAACATCATCACAGATTTGTAATGATGGGCCTAGATAATCCTCATTATACAAAATGTATGAGGGCTCACGGCACAGCAAGATGTCATTCTGAGATCCTGACGTGAGTTAACTTACGTAATTCACAACCGCCTTAGGAAAAAGGAAGGCTATTCTTATCCCACTTTGCATAGGACATTGAAGCAGAGAGAACAAGTTCCCCATCCAGGGTTCTACATCTTGTACGTGGCCAAAGCCAGACTGGAAACTAGGCAGTCTGACCCCAGCCCAGAGCCTGACCCACCATCCTAGCAGCCTGTTAGGAAATCAAACACAGTGATACTGGTCAGGTTTTGCTATGGCAGGTCAGAAATAGCTTGCCTGCTGTAAAGGTGCTTTTGCTCTGGTAGTTGGCACGTCTCAGCTAAAATGAGAAACTGTTTTACTGCCACTGGTACAGAGAAAGATGTCGACCTTTTTTTTCCCTCTCGGTCCAATCCCAAATGCAGGGAGCACTGTGACTATCCAGTGTGAAAAATATTCCAGGCATCTCAGCTGATAAATTCTAATGGAGCGCCGATGTCTTTTGTGACTTTGTTCAGATTCGTTTAGTGCACCAAGCATAAACTGCTTAAATCTTTCACATACAACCATTCTATTGCCTATTAATTAGAAGCGTCTTTTAATTGCATTGGTGCTTCAGAATTAAGTCAATATAGTTACAGGGAGAGAATCCCCTGAAGGAAAAATTGCTCTTTATAGGAAGCAAGCGATGTTAAAAACAACAGAAGCAGCAAACAATAAAACTCCCCATAACATCTTCAAAACACTCCCACAAAGATCTCCCTAAATCATTTGAGGATAAAACCCCATTTTCCTAGCTGCAGATTAAAATACACTTGATACTAGGCCTCCCTCTTCACCCCTGCTGTGTTTTGCTGCGGCTGAAATGTTCTGTCTTCAGCTCCTTTTTTAAAAAAAAAACCACCAAAAACCAAACTTAGTCTTTGTCCCCCTACATGAGGTAGCCAGTACCGTCCTTCTGTTTAGAGACTTTCCTCCGTCAAAACAGGAAAAGATCACATATCAGTCTTTGCCTTCTGATGGACTTGTTCTATTTTTTATTTCCCTGTTTAAACATTACCTCATGCAAGCATTTGCATTTTAGGTCATTTCAGCTCTCAGTGTCTAAAGGAATGTCAGCTATTGACAAAGGGTGGGGAAATTTGAGGCAAGGCAAGAAGGGCTGAAGTCATTCAAAGGTCCTGAAGGTGGACCTGATTTAACATTTTGGGGGTGATGCTGACTGAAGTGGGGCAGTGGAGATGTTCGTAACTTTTTTCCCTGACCTTCCAGAGAGACAAAGAGAGAGTCCTCGGAGATTGACAAAGACTCAGTCCTAAGTTGCTGGGGGTCTGGGGTTTTGCGTCCTCCTGTCCTCTTTCCCATCACAAGTTCACCTCCCCGCCCCCCCACCTCAGCTCTGGCCCTGATTCTCCCTCCCTTGCATCATAACTGCCCGGAAGTCTGTATGCTGTCATCACAAGTATTATTTGGTTAATGTTATGAAACTCCTGACAACTGCTTATTAGTGGACGTGTGACTCTATTCAGTGCTGCTTGGATCATGCTGCCTTGAAAAATAATCCTACAAACATCCTCCTACCCAATCTATGGCCTATATATCAGGCAGTATTAGCTCCTTGCTCTCTAGAGTTCTGAGTCAGGCTTTTTATAGTTCACATAACCTAGATTTGTGAGTCACTATGTACAATAAATAGCATTCCCCATGCTGGCGCAGGTCTTGGAATCAGTGTCAGGTGTCACGGCTCTTGATGCGGCTGCTTGCTGACGACAGATGTGCCATAGAATTCACATTCACCCCAGGCCTCAGTTTCCTCATCTTGAAAATGAGAGGGTTAGATAGGTGGGGAGCTTTCTTACATTTCTTTGGTGCTAGTGGCATGTTTACCGTTTACTCCAGATGAATACGTTTAAAGAACTTACATGTTCTCTTCCACCTATTAGCCTGTTTTGTTTCACTGTGTTTTGGGCGGGAGCTCACACTAAATCAGAAAAGAGGAGAGAGCAAAGGGTACTCAGCTGGGAGGAGATATTGGACCACATGCTCCATCCCATGGTTCTGAATAAAGAGAAAATGGACAGAGCAAAGGGGCAAAGAAAGAAGGCTCTATTCGCTCCCAACTGTGCTCCTATTCTCTGAAGCATGTTGATAAAGCCCTGGAGACATCATTAATTTCTCTTGCTACCCTCCTCAAGCCCCAGTGGTCAGCCTTGGAAAGATGCGGACTCTGCTACTTGGATGCTAGTGCCCGAGTTGGCCTGGAGGAAATCAAAAGTGAAGTTAACACCCAAGGAATAAGTGCACGCTGGCTGCTGTGGCAGAACGTGCCAGCAGAGGAAGGGTGACCACTAGGGCAGGGTGTGGTCCGGGGCTGGACGGAAGATATTGAACAGGCCTCGTTTCTCTGATTCTCTGATAGTCAGTGAAACACCGCATATATGCTAGAGCTACACTTTCTTGCTTTGCCTTGTTGAATCTGGTCTCCCAGCTTCTTCTTTTCTCCCGGTTTTAAGGACCGATTTGGTGTTTGCATTTTCTTTTCCATCTCTTCAACTCCCATTCAGCCTCATTCGTTTTAAGATTTCCCTTTCTTCTTCTTCTTTTTTTTCCCCTGGCTTTTAAGGCATCTGTCATATATCAACCCCTAGGGGCCCAAGTTGCACCTTCCTTAATTCATGAAATACTTAATTTTATCCTCTACTTTGGAGATGGGGCTAGGTTTCCTTTAAAAGGGGAGGGGGGGGGAATCCCTGGTACTGTCTGTTTATATCCCTAAGGCTCAAATAATTGAAAAGAGTATTGTTTGAGGAAATGTTGTTTCTAATGACAATACACAAGGAAGAAAATCTGATTTTCCCAAGTGAAATTCCTGACAAACTATAAATTCCGAAGAAAAGAAGCAGAACACTTCTCTCTGCGGTGACCAAGGTACCACGTCTGTAAGCTGACATCATAGGAAAGCCTTTGCACATAAATAGACTGTGTGTTAATAAAATAATCTTTATGATTCAGCCTTTTCCCCCTTTTCAGTATCAAGCTGTATCCCAGAGGAACAAAAATAAAAGAAGTTGGTATCTACAATATAACTATTAAGGAGGAATTTGCTCCACTGTTATTTGGATGTAATTGGTACTAAGCATCACAATACACTTGTAATTGGGTCTGTACTTGTTCACTTCAAGGGTTCCATGCTATTTCTACTTGAACCCATTTTTTTGATACCGTTCAGCTCAGCAGTGCCAGCTAACTCTTGTTATGTAGTTGAAAAACTGTGGCCATTAAAAATAGGATACGGTGTGATTTTGTTTTGCAGCACTGCGTGGAAAATCGGTTGCTGTTCATAACAGCTCTGTGGTTGGTTGATTTAAAGCAGGGGGGTGACTTGGAATTGACAAGCAGACAGTTTGTGAAAAGGGATATTGTATCTTTAAGGCTTTCTGACTGATTGTGTTTAACTGCGCCACGCAGCAGGCAGTAATTAGGCTGTAGCTTCACCGAGAGGCTTAAAGCACCAGCTCTGGTGCTCAGTTCTCCAGATTTTCCTTTTTTTTTTTTTTTTAAAGCGCAAACCCTTTTTGGATTTGAATCCATGATAATTTTTTTAAAGCGTGAGTACATGTGTAAGCGAGCAAATGAAAAGCTGACCCCAGAGGCTTCCTGTGCAGACTGTCTCTGGGGACCAACCTGTGTCGAGGGACTCTCTGGAGACCTGAGAAGCAGTGAGAACAGGGATTGGAGCACCTGATGCTGGGGAAGGTCAAGGTGCTCTTGAAATGAAAGGAAGGCAGCTCTTATAACGTGACACAGTTTCTTCTCGCCCAGTTCACGATGTTAATGAGACTAGTTGAAGCGTGCTATTAGGATTAATAGACAAAATGCCTATCAGTTGTTATTTAGGGGAGAGAGAAATTTTCCTTCACCTAGGCTATTAAGTAGAAAAGAGAGTATGTTATAGAAGCAAATCAATTCACCATTAGTTGAAGGAATACTTTCCCCCATTGCTCCGCCTGCCTTACACCTCACCCACCCCGCCCCACCAGTAAATACCCCTCTGCTATTTTGAAAAGCAGTGAACATTGTCAATTGTTATTATTTGGTAAAGTTTGAGTTTCAAGTTTTTTTTCAGGCATGTGTTATCACAGAGGAGCAGTCGACAGATTTCACATTGACCTTATAAAAAAATGAACGTTCATTTACTGGTTGACCATGGTAGCTGTCTTCATTATCAGTCAGGCCACAGAGGCTGAGTCCCAACTGTGTGCACGATGCTACATTAGGTGCCATGGGAGATAAAAACTGCCCTGGAAATGTAATTGTGATCTTGTCTGACACTATGTACAAACTTTTCTTTCTGTTCCTAATTATCTGGGTGAGTTATTCCATATAGAGTTGGGTGCCATTTAATTCCTTAAATTGCTATACATGTTGCTCTTTTTCCTTATTGAGTCAATTTCTTTTGTAAAACCTTTTTTGTGGATACCTTTAAGTATCTTTTCTTATCCATTCTGACGCTTTTGTAGATTACAAATGTGTACAGAGTTATAGATGTTTTCGGCTTTAAATAATAACTCCTCATACCTGTCGATCACTTGAGCATTTTCGACATTTTGGATGTGTTTTATTATCTCATATTAGGTCACTTGGGTCTCCCTGCCCTATCCTGAGGTGATAGGGTACGTGATAACATCACTTTGAGAAACTCGGGAGCTGGACTTTGGAAGGGGCTCGGATTAGGAATCAGATTTGCTGGATTTTTGCTCTTCTCCCTAATAACACGGTTATATATTCAATCCTAGAATTAAGCATTATCTAATTTAAGAGAAATAGAAGCATTTGGTATAACTTTTCCCATTAAAACATGGGTTAAAAGTCAAAGATAGGCCACTAGAAGGGGATTCTGACTTTTAAAAGTTGTTTCTACCAGCTTTAAGCCAATGTTTGTACTTTCTCTAAAAAATTTAAAACATTCAGAAGCATTCTTTCCTCTTGTTTTTTTGTTTGTTTTTTTTTTTTTTTTGGACTGCCTTGAAGATAAATTACTTTAATCTGCAGGCTGAGTTGCATTGATGTATTTATCTTCCTCAACATGCTTTGTCCTAAGGTCAGTCCTTCTTTGGAAGATTTGATCTAAATAAATTATAAATGTGTATCAAAATCTATTTGCTATTAGTGTAAACCCATCCAAAATAGATCCCACTATTACTTTGAAAGAAACAAAGATGAATTCTGTAGTTCAAATTTCAAATGTATGTGTACTTTTATATATGTCTGTGTCTAAATGTCAAGGTCAATATTTCCATAAATTCCTAAGGTTGGTTCATTTTGCAGTGCTGATAAATGTTTCTTGGAATTAGGATGTACAGAAGATCAAAGATTAAATTGCAATTTTTTTTCCAAAGTGACAATGAGCCTAATTCACTGTCAGTTAATGCCAGGTGTTTCTCCTCCTAGTATTAAGTTCTTCAAAACAGTGGCTGCATAGGACACCATTCACAGAGGCTTAGCGCTGGGGAGAAAATGATTACATTAAATCGAATGATATGAATAATTCATGACATCACATTTTGTAATCCTGGTGTTAAGCATAAAACCAGTGGTTTATTTTTCAGCAAAATGTTTTTGTATCATTTTAGATAGTGCATAATGCAAAACAATAACTGCATACATAATGCAAGAAGGATGGTGGTGAATAGGGTCCTTAATAGTGCTTGCAGCATCATCTGGGGTGTGATCACAATAAACACATTCTGAGCCAATGCCCATGGGTGCCCAACGCTTGCTGGAATCTTCTGAGTCCAATAGAATGGCTGCCTTTTAATTTGTTTTTGAATATTACACCTGACCTTTACCACGGATCTGAAAGTCAGTCCTTGTACATTGCTAAAACTACAAATCCTTTTGTCCTCTTTCTTTTCAGTGTACTAGGAGGGCAATTCTTTTGGGGGCAAATAGCTGATTTTTTAAATGACGTTTTGATTTTCCAATATGGAGTTGGAAATACTAGGAAAATCCACAGAGTCTGAACTTACATTCTTCAATAATGAACCGAAATATTCTGGAATAAAATGTCAGTTATTTAGCAATTCATCAGGTACCTATTAGGAATGTCATTTAAATCTCTAAGATTCAATAAATGATTCCTTGTCTTGACTCTTCTCCCTATTTCTTAGAAAAAGCGTCTTCTCTTTATAATTATCAAAGGAAATTGAAGGTGGCCCTGAAAACCTTCATGAAGCAGTTTCCAGGTCATGTACACTGTAGCAAGCCTCTCACACGAGTCTGATTATTCTGCTGCATTCCAGGCTGAAATAATTGTGTACCTGGACCATCTGCGGCTGCCTTTTCCAGCACCTTCCTGTGGACAGCTCCAGGGCACTCTCTGGAAGCCAGAATGGACTCCTGCTGATTCGCCCACATATTTGTCTTGAATGAAAGAATGGCGTGTGCCAGTGGATTTCAAAGCTTTTCACAAACCATCTCCACATCTGAAGTCTCAAGAGTTTATGTCAAGCATTTGTATTACTTACAAGTAATTAAATATACCGTCTGTGTTTTACAACATGAACACATCTGCTGATGATGTTGTAAAGAACCTATATTATTATTTATTTGAAGCAATACATTAGTAATTAATGGTTGGTCACTAACCTTGAAATCCTTACCTATTTATAATAGATATTAATTATCACATAAATAGAAAATAATTTGTTTTTAACTATTTCTTACAAAAGGATAGTCTGGAAATGTGTTCAGATGTTTTGTTTCGATATATTTATTTACTGTGATCCCAAGAATATTTTTAAAATTCCTATTTTTACTATTTTAAGCATACATCAAAATGGGTAATTATGATAATGTTGTTAGGGAAAAATTAAGAGATGTTGCTTTAGAAATACACTATAATATTTTGTTAAGAAAGTTTAGTGGGGGGGGAACAAAACCCTTGGCGACCCAACTAAAGGGAAATGCACTGGATTTGAATATAGATATGCTGAGATGCATGATGACATGGTAGTTTGAGATCCTTCTTCTACAAAGGAGATAAAAATTACCTAGATCTAAGTGAAAGTAAAATTCAAACTCTGTAAAGGAATTGATATTCTTGTGAGGATTGCAAATTCCAGGTTAGAGATCCTAAAGAGAATCCTATTATTTAAGACTATGCCACAGTTGAATATTGACAGAAAGTGGTTTCCTCCCACCACCACCCCCTTAACCTTTCTCATTTCTATAATCCTCTCTAAAGTTACCAAGTTGTTGAGGACTGATTGGTAGTGATGAGGTGATCATTTTATCACTGAAGATCTGCTCATCCTGCTTCTGATTGTCCCAGTGCTTCTCTAGGCAAAGACAAAGATTTCAGAGCTTCCCCCGCCCCTTGCTTCTTCTCTGGTTTATAGAAACAGTAACTTTGTTGATAGAGTCTATCAAAAACAAGAGAAGAATTATGCATAGTATTATCTCAATTCTGATTACAGAAAATGCTGAAAACATTGCTAAAATAAGAAACTATTTATCCAAATAGCAAATGTTTCCATTTTTTTCCCCTTAATATATGTAGCTATTCTATACCACCTAAAACAGAACACATGTTCCAGTGTCAATGTGCCGCTTATCTGCTGTGTGAATTTGGGAAAGTCCACTGGTAGGTCAGAGCCTCATCTGCCTCCTCTGTAAAATGGGAATAAAGCCATCCTGGGTTTCCTATGGAAAACATAAGTGAAACAACACACAGGAGAATATTCTGTAAGAAGTCTCTATGGAAAGAAATTCCTTTTAGCTGTGTAAAGAATTTCTTTTTTTTGTCAGTTGATAGGTTATTAAATATTTGCTTAAAAATATGAATTTGTTCAAAAAGCAAAAAACACAAACCCATTAGGAGGTTCATCTGTAAACTTTTAAGCCAGCCAAATCCAGGGTGTGGGTTTTCCATATGTTCTGACTTTCTCACACTTTAATGCATAACCTTGAAAGGAATAAAATTTGCTGAGTTGGCTATTTCTGTCCTTCCCCAGAACATATGTCAATGGAGCAATGGAGAATTAGCTATAGCGAAAAGAAAGATGGTTGAGTGGAAGCTTGTTCAATAATTAATCCGCTGAGTAACTGTATGAATATTTGATAAATATTTAGTCAACTCTGTGTATCAGGCAGCACTGGTTGCATACCAAAGAATTTGCAAAGGTAAAAACTACCAGTCACAGGCATCAAAGATTCGAAGATTTCAAGCTCGCAAGCCAGAAATGTGCAAATTATTCCACATAATATAAACCCCCAACTATAAATCCCTGACTAGCCACACAATATTTGGGGAAGGTGATAGGAGGTCATTACCTTGTTCTCCACAGTTCTTTTCAAGTGAATTTGGCATCACATTTTAATTTAATAGCTGCTTGCCTGCTTACGTGTGTGAGGCAGAATATTCTGATGCATACATGAAATGGAATTGTAAAATAATGACCTGGTGTCCTTTTGAATTCATTCTATGGTGCTAAGAAAGCATTAGGGGGAACCACTGCTATATACTGAATGGAAACAGCATCTAGAGAACAGTCATTTGAATTCAACTTAATAAACGCTAACGCACTCTGCACAAAGAGAAGAGAAACTAATCCATGTGAATCTTTTGAGTGCAGGATATATAAAAATTAAATCTGTATAGCAGATTTAGGAAAGGTTATGTTTTGAACTTAAATTTTTAAAACATCAATTTTCCTATCTAATCATTCACACAGTGCATTCTGATAGGAATTCCTACTGATCCTCGCAAATCTTTAAAGACCTCTCCAGAGAGTTCAAGATCTCCTTTTCTAGTAGTCCGCACACCACCCCTCAGTTCCAGGTCCTCTGCTTTCCTGGGGCTGGGTGTAAATCCTTACAAACACAAGGTGCAAGTCGGTCCTCTTCTTGGCACCCCCTGCTGGCCAGAGGCACACTAACGATGGCTCCACAGAGGTCTCATCTCTCTTCAAGCCCATGTGAACTGTTGCCATGGCAGCCACAGCAAAAAAAAAAAAAAAAAAAAAAAAAAAATAAGCCCATGGCTACAGCATATGAAGGAGAGAGACGACCCCAAATGAGGCGCTGGAATGGAATGCCTCTAGGATTGTCCCTCAAACACATAAGATTGGTTATGTAGGAAACTGTTCTACCTGGATTTATTCACAGGAACCATGTTCTACTCCTTAATTGTGGTTCCTTGTCCATATCACTATATTTGAATTCTCTGTTTCCCTGTTATATTACTCTTTCACACATGACCAATAAAGTGAAAATGGTCCAAACAAAAGCAAACAGACAGTAAGCAATGTCTTTGACAATGCAAGAACCAGTTTATGGATCAGGAGACTGACTATTGTTAGAAGGCTGTGCTCCCCAAATTGATCCACAGATACAACACAATCCCTGTCAAAATCCCAGCTAGATTCAAAATAGCCAAAGCAATCCTGAAAAAGAGCAAAATCAGAGGACTCACACTTCCTAAGTTCAAAACTTAACTACAAAGCAATAGTCGTCAAAGCAGTGTGGAAGTGGCATTAAGGACACACATTTAGATCAAGAGGATGGAACCGAGAGTCTAGAAACAAACCTATGTGTCCACAGTCAACAGACTTTCAACAAGGATGCCAAAACCATGGAATGGGAATAAAAAGTCTTTTGAATAAATGGATAGCCAAATTAAAAAAGAATGAAGTTGGACCATTACCTCATACCATACACAAAAATCAATTCATAACAAATCAAAAATTCAAATGTAAGGAGTTCCCATTACAGAGGAAACGAATCCGACTAGTAACCATGAGGTTGCAGGTTTGATCCCTGGCCTTGCTCAGTGGGTTAAGGATCTGGCATTGCTGTGAGCTGTGGTGTAGCTTGAAGATGTGGCTTAGGCTGGCAGCTGTAGGTCCTATTGGACCCCTAGCCTGAGAACCTCCATGTGCCATGGGTGTGGCCCTAAAAAGCAAAAAAAAAAAAAAAAAATCAAATGTTTGTTTCTTTTAACAGAACATAGGATTGAACATTCAGGACCTTGAGTTAGGCAGCAAATTCTGATATATAACAGCAAAAGCATGAGTAACAACAAGGTAAATTGGACACAACATCTAAATTAAAAATATTCATGCTTCAGTAAATGCTATCGACAAAATGAACAAAACGAAAAAGGTCAGATCCTTTAATCCACTACACCAGGCTGGGGATAGAATCTGCACCTCTGCAGTGACCTGAGCCACAGTGGGAACTCCAGGCCATTTCTTAAATGGTTAATATAGACTCAGAAATTTTGATCCCAGGTATATTCCCAAGAGAAATGAAAACACATGTCCACATAAAAACTTGTACAGGAATGTTTATGGCAACATTATTCAGAGTAGCCTCAAGGCGGAAACAACCTAAACATCTAATAAATAGATAAACAAAATCAATAGGAGGGAATATTATTCAGCTATAAAAAGGAATGGGGGTACTGATACATTTATAGCATAAATGACCCTTGAAAACCTAGTGCTAAGTGAAAGAAGCTAGTCACAAAAGGCTACATATTATAGGCTTTTGTTTAAATGAAATATCCAGAAGAAGCAACTCAATAGTGATACAAAGTAGTGACTGCTTAGGACTGGAGGGGATGGAAGACAAGACAATTGATATTGCAGACTTTCTTCTGAGATGATAAAAATGATGTAAAATTGGCTGTGGTGATGTTTGCACATATCTATAACTGCATTAAAAACTTTGAAAAGTACATTTTCTTTTTTTAATTAAAAATGTTTAACTATAGTTGATTTACAATGTTCTGTCAATTTCTGCTATACGGCAAAGTGAAATGTACATTTTATTTATTTATTTAGGGCCGCACCAATGGCAATAGCAGTTCTGAGGCTAGGGGTTGAACCGGAGCTATAGCTGCTGACTACAAGATTACTCAGCTAGTCAATAGCAGAGTTGCTTGTCTGATTCTAGATCCCAAGTTCTTTTTTTGTTTTTTTGCTTTTTAGCGCCACATGTGTGGCACATGAAAGTTCCGTAGGAGTTGAATCAGAGCTATGGCTGCCAGCCTACACCACAGCCACAGCAACATGGGATCCAAGCTGTGTCTGTGACCTACACCATAGCTTATGACAACGCTGGATCCTTAACCCACTGATTGAGGCCAGAGATTGAACTCGCATCCTCATGGATACTGGTTGGGTTTGTTACCGCAGAGCCATGATGGGAACTCTGAAATGTACATTTAAAATGTGAGAATTATATGGTGTTAAGTTATATCTCAATAAAGCTATTAAAAATGTAATGGCTTTTACCATATTAGAATCAACTTACACAGAGAGAGGGCCAACACACATCCAGACTGTGTCCACATTTCTATGGCCTTTCTGCAGATCCCTTCTTTGGAGCTCCCTTGCTTATGAGCAGCCTGCTACCCATCACAGGTGAAGTCCTTGGTCCCTTTTGATGTTTGCAGATACATAGAGCTATCACTGGCATCAAATCTCTTATCTAAAACCTCTTGGTTTCATTGGTTTGAAGCTCTATGTTTTCCAAGAAAACATTCAGCTTATTTGATAAACTAATCTGAATGAACAAGAGAAAAGGCTAAAGCTTCTTAGGGTTCACATCCTCTCCCAAATGCAGTCCCTTTTAAATATGGCTTCTAAATACTGTGTGACCAGAGCCTAGAAGTTGTCTCTCATACCATCTCTAGAGAAACAAGAAAAGACACACTTTCTAAGTCTCCCTGGCAGCTAGGGAGGTCATGTAACAGTTTATAGAGGTATATGTTGCAGTGAGCTGGGGATTCAGGGTATGTTTTGCTTTCTTGGTCAAAGAGACAGACACAGCTGATACAGAAAGCCCCTTGTTCCTTTATCCTGCCTTGAATGTAGATGTGAGTGATGGCACGGTGGCATCCATTTTGTCACCATCTTGTCACTCTGCTCATGAGAATTACAGAGGCACTGGCTTTGACTTCTGTAAGCCACTGAACCAATGTTAATAGCCACTGTCTTCAGATTTCCTGGTACAAAAGAACTGATTTGTTTAAGCTCCCCTTAATCAGGAGTTCTGTAACTGGCAGGTGATAATAACATTTACTGAAGTATCTTTTTTTTTTTTTTTTTCTTTTTAGGACCACACCCATGGCATATGGAAGTCCCAAGCTAGGGGTCAAATCAGAGCTACAGCTACTGGCCAATGACACAGACACAGCAATGCCATATCTCAGCTGCGTCTGTGACCTACACCTCAGCTCACAACAATGCTGGTTTCTTAACTCACTGAATGAGGCCAGGGATCAAACCTGCATCCTCATGGATACTAGTTGGTTTGTGGTGAGCCACATCAGGAACTACTGAAATATCACCATTTTTTATTTGAGGTTTATTTCCAGAGAGTGATGGGAATTTCAGACCTTATAGTGAAAGAATTAGAATGGGGATAGTGGGAAACTTTTTGGAGCAGATGGACTCATATACAGATTATACTGTAATATACTTAATGTTTGTATAATATTTATGGCTAATATATACATATATATGGCTAATGTATACATACTATAAATAGTATATTTTATATATACACACATATATATGAGTATAAGGGAGTAGAGAGAGGACTAAATCTAGAATTAAAAGGAAAGGATGTTTGATAAATAGTTTTCTAAGCATAATGCATATTATGTGTATAACATTTATAAATGGAACTCATTTTAGATTAAAAACCATGTTATACATATCAATTCCAGAACTATAAACTCTTCAGCTAAAAGGGACGATTGCAGATGAGAAAACCAGGAGTTTGAAAATATGTAAGATCACTAAGACATAGCTTTTGCGCTTGTTGTCCAGTATAAACACGAATTAAAAAAAGTAGGTTGACTTTGAGGAAGTCAGAAAAAAAAAAACAAAAACAGAGGGACGAACGATGACTGAATGATGGCAGACTGATGTAGGAGCGTGGTTCCCAGTGATGACTGCCCCTTAGGGTCACCCAGGAAGACTATTCGGCACCCAGGTGCTGGATCCACACCCACAGACATTCTGACTTAATTGGTCTGTGATAAGGCCTAGGCATTGATAGGCTTTAAAACTTCTCCACCTTATTTTGATATATGACCAAGATTAAATGTCACTAGGATGGGGGAAAATTGCAGACTCTGGAAAAAAGATGCAGCTATGTTTGAATTGCTGGTTTTCACTGATTTCACCCCCTATGGAGTTACTTACTGTCTCTTAGCTTTAATTTCATTGCCTATAAAATGGGGACGATGATACCTGCTTCCTAAACATATAAACATTCAAGGAAATGGCATGTTCCTAAAACAGTGGTCATATAATACTTAATGTGTGTTAGCTATTGTAGGACATCCTTTCAGTGAGTTCCTTTTCATGCTGTGTTGCAGGTCAACACACTGCAAAACCTACAGCCACTGGGATTAATGAGAGGGATATCAGTGAATAGTGGGCTGATACTATTTCTTGCTGACTTTGGTGGCACAGTAGCATTATTATTGGTAGCATCTTCGTTTATCTAATCCTTGATTAATTTTTCTTTTCCTTTCTTTTTATTATGCTAGAGATGCAGAGTTCTTCTGCTGAACTGATATGGAAAATAATGGAGAGGTCATCTGAGGCCACTTCATGTCATCTTGAGTCATGCTGGATGTTTTTAGAGTTTTAAGAAACTAGCACCAATCTTATTTTCACTTTTTGCAAGTTTCCAAGTCCTAGAATTCCATTAAAATTTTCCTGCTAATAGCTAATATAGTACCTGGCATGTAATCAATGCTCAAGATATATTTTTAATTAAATTGAGCTTTAAGACAGTTCTTTATTCTTTTTTTTTTTTTTTTTCCTGACAGTTTTGCTTGCCTCACTCTTCCCACCTGGTAGTCTTCCAAGCTTTGCAGATGGAAGCTTCACTTAGCAGTAAAAATCAGGTGACTGTTGCTCACATTAGCAGTACTAGGTCCCTGCCCTTCCCTCTTCAATATGAATTCTACCTTTTGGCTTCATTTGGTTGGCTCTCAAAAGTCCGATTTACCCAGACATTTTGTTCTTACTTTGAGACCACCTGGCAAGTATTCCTTCTTCTCTCCTACTTATATATTTTGTGTATATAATGCTTCAAACCTCGAAATATCTCTGCATCATCACCTATTTTCTCTTCTTTCCTTTTCAGAAGAGGAGTGCCTCCCTCCTCACCCATTTCCAGGTCTAATGTCTTCTTTGAACTCTCCCAACTCTCTACCCTATGCCTTCACCTCTGGGAGCATCAGCGAGTGCTTCCAACAGTGGAATATTTAACCCTTTCTTTTGTATTGGTGTCTCCTCTGGTGCTTTCATGTGTGTCTAGTTTTTTTTTACACACACACACACACACACACACACACACACAAATTCAACATCACTAAAACTTCCTTAGCCTTGATACCCACCTTAGGCTATTCTATTTTTGTTTCTTCTTGACATCTTCTTGTCTTGTCCTCCCTTCACTTTTTTTAAAAAAATCAAAGTATAGATCCTGTACAGTATATTACAGGTGTACAATACAGTGATTCGTAATTTTTTAATTTTTAAATTTGTTTATACTTCATTTATAGTTATTGTAAAATATTGGCTGTGTCCCTCATATCATACAATGTATTCATACAAGCTTATTTTATACATAATATTTTGTATCTCTAGATTCCCTCTTCCTATCTTGCCCCTCCCCACTTCCCTTTCCCCACTGATAACCACAAATTTGTTCTCTGTATCAGTGAGTCTGCTTCTTTTTTGTTATATTCACTAGTTTGTTGTATATTTTAGATGCCACATATAAGTCATATCATACAGTATTTGTCTTTCTCCATCAAACTTAATTCACTTAGCATAATGCCCTCCAAGTCCATCCATGTTGCTGCAAATTCTTCCTTCACCCTTGTGACTCCTGTCTCCTTCTTTTATTTCCTCCTTTGTCCACCATTGGTTGAAAGTGAAAAGATTCAATTCTTATTTATTTAATTTTCTCCCTCCACTTCTTCCTGCAGATTTCATCCTTTCCAACAATGTCAAATGTCAGATTGTGTGTATCGTTCATTTTTAAAAATTCATTTATATTCACTCGCTCAATTGAAACACAAACCGAAACATGTGCATGACAATGAGAATGAAAATTATTGACCTCTCCATAAAGATTGTTTCCTGACATTGAGTCCTACTGCCTGCTGGACTTTATGTTTCCAGCACCTGTCACCAGTCAAGCTATTTCTCTTGTTTCTCACAGCTTGTTTCTGCTACAGCATCATCATGCATTTTGGACTTACTCTGGGGTTGCCTTGACTCACCCTCTACCTCTCTGTCTCCTGACATAATGTGTTCACTTTGCCTTTCTTTCCTCCATCACGCTCATTTCTTTTTCCTCTCCCCAAGGACACTCTAGTATAAAACTTGTCTGTAGAAGTATAAGAGTCTGTAACTGGCTTTTTAGACAAAGTCTTCCCTCATTTTAGTCTTTTGGCACATCATTTCCAACTTTTCTTCCTCACATTCAAAACTATTGTTAATGACTTTTTTTTTGTCCTTTTTTTTAGGGCCGTACCCTCAGCATATGGAGATTCCCAGGCTAGAGGCTGAATTGGAGCTGTAGCTGCCAGCCACAGCCACAGCCACAGCCATTCCAGATCTGAGCCAGGTCTGCAAGCTACACCACAGCTCACAGCAACTCCAGATCCTTAACCCACTGAGCAAGGCCAGGGATTGAACCTGCCACCTCATGGATACCAGTCAGATTTGTTTCTGCAGCACTATGACAGGAACTCCATGTTAATGACTTTCTGTTTCAATACAGTGATCCTCAAACTCCTGAATTAATCAGTCAGCACCCTCCAGTCTTCTTGCTTTTTCTTCATTTAAACAAACCATCTGGGAGTTCCCCTTGTGACTCGGTGGTAACAAACCCAACTAGTATCTATGAAGACACAGGTTCCATCCCTGGCCTCTCTCAGTGGGTTAAGGAACCAGCATTGCTGGAAGCTGTGGTGTAGGTTGCGGACACAGCTCAGATCCCAAGTTGCTGTGGCTGTGGCTGTGGCGTAGGCCAGCAGCTGTAGCTCTGATTTGACCCCTAGCCTGAGAACCTCTATCTGCCACAAGTACAGCCCTAAAAAGCCAAACAAACAAACAAACAAGCAAACCATCCACTTGAGGTGATCAGATTTGTCATGTACATCTCTGCATCTCCCTTCCATGTGTTAAACCCACCCTTCCTTGTAGCTGAAGTCCCTAGTACTCTCAGCCTTACTAGCCATACCACCCTTACCTGTGTCACAGAGCTGGCCGACACACTGGTTTGCAGTAAGCCCCTTGTGTATGTAATTGTTTAGTATTTATGTAAGAAATGTAAGCCACTTGCTGGTAAGGGACACTCGTAGGCCATTTACGCTATGGGTGGAATGTTCAAGGAATGCTTTCTATCAGCCAGACAGTGAGACTCAAACAAACATGTGTTGATCCTGGTGATTTTTCATTTTTAAACTTCAAGTAGCATAAAAACGAAACATAAATTGCGAGCATTGCTGATTAGCCTCTTGAAATGACTGTTTTCCAGAGTGAATAATAATGAGTGCTTGGCTGATGCACTGATAAAGTAAAAGAGTGAAAGAGAGAGAGGGAGAAAGAGAGAGAGAGACGGGGGACCTGAGAGATACAGAGAAAGAGACAAAGTGAGAAACATATTCTTCTTTTCTTTGCCCAAATAGGAGGAACTGAAATATGTGATTTTTTTGTGTGTGTGCCTTCCTTAAGCATAGGCATGTAATATTGCCTGAAATAACATATAGGGTCTGGGAGAAATGAACACATTAAAATACTTTGGTAGTATTTTAGTACTCTGGTGTAGTGATTACACTGTACTTACTGAGGAAGTGGCTCCTTGATTGCTTTATTTTTGTAGCCCCGCCTTGCCCAGGACCCTAGTGGCAGTTGATAGGTAAAAGGCCCACGTGTCTATGTTAAATGGACCTGGAAAAAAATCAGCAAAGAGTATTAGAAAGAACAGACCGGGTGGGCATTGTTTTGCTTGTGATGGTTGCTTAAGTGAGTTTCTCCTTGTTTTCTTTCTCTTTCTACATTTTCTCCCCAGGATGGCTTCCTTCAGTGAGATCGGAATCCGTTTTCTGTTTTCTTTTATCTGGTCCTGCTCCGTTACACTTAACTGGCTAGTTCTTAATCCGAAAGCAAGCCATCTCTTTTCCTTCTCTGACTTCTCCTAATTAAACTGGGAAAATATCCACCGTCCAAGGGGGCCTGATTAAAACACCACCGAAATCATCTTCTCTTCCGGCCCCACTCTTGACCCTCCCAGGCCGGTGCTGGCCTGGAGACTGACACTGGGAGCTGGGAACCGTGCCCACCCACCTCACCATGCCTGGTCTTCTCCAAAAAACCCCACTTACCACTAAAGGAAATCATAATTCGCTAATCTTTTCACCTTTTTTTTTAAAGCATCAAAAAACAAGAATTTATACATTCTGTAGTTGACTAGACATTTTCCTCAGTAACAAAGTGGTGCAAATAAATAGGAATCCTAAAACACTTCAGTTTGATGGATAGTGATGGTACAGCTCCTGGATTTTTGTCACTAGGAGCTGTTTTTATTGGCTCTTTCCTCTGGGATTTTTAACATCCAACCGTGAATGATAAGCCATCTTTCCCCCCATCACCCAAAAAGAAAATTTGAGCACTTTACGCTCACTGGGAGGGGCAGACTATAATTAATTCATGGTTTTACTGTGCAGGGACCTTACCCGACTCTATCTCTAGGAAATAAATGACATCCCAGGTGGTAATATGGTTGCTGCTTGAATGAGTTACTGTCTCTGCTTTTTTTGCCTAATCACCCTCCTGACCTCAGTATCTGACCCCCATCTCACCCCCCACCCCCCACCGCCCAGGATTCACTAACTTAACAGTGATCTTAAGGTATTCTCAAAAAGTACACACCAGGTTGTGTGCTTGCTTTCAGAAGCTTTTATTGTCACTTTTAAGGCTCATTAATCAAGTGTATGATATCTTGGCCCTGCTATCATTGTTCTTCTCATAGATCTAGAAATACTAATGTATTTTCTGCACACTTAAATATTTCATACATTTAAAGCACTAGAGTTTTGAAAGGGGGTATTGAATTAGCTGGAGTAACTAATAATCATGGGAATAAAAATATAAACAAGATGAAAAATAAGATGTGTATTACTGAAGGTTAGTTTAATTTCTATGGGTAAGTTAAAAAATATGCAGACATACTTTAATTATTCTGGATAACCAATAATTGGCTATGGGGAAGAGACTAATTTTAATGTAAATTAAATACAATCAGTTTCAGGCTATATACACATAGGTAGTAATATATGCATATCCTGATGAATGGAGTTTTTAAACTATCTGATTTAATTTACTCTTAATCTACTTTAAATTTCCTATTTAGCGGTAAATCTACTTTTCTCAGATGCTAATGGCGATATAAGAGTTGGGAACAAAAGCCTTTGATCGCTTCTCTCTTTTTTAAGAGTTTGAACTTCAACACGCAAATGTCCATACCTTTTGTTCCTGATCGAGTCTGATTTCTTCCTAATTGGCCGGGAGCTGCTGTGGACATTGCTGGTTTGGGCTTGGAAGATGAAGAAAATGGTTCCCTAACATGTGCTGTTGTTTTTCATGTGGGCATCCGTTTAAAATTCGTATGGCTCCCCTCTCCTCCCCCCACCTCGAAAAGCAAAACGCATTTAGCTTTGAGCTGAAGAGAGCTCTGGCTGAAGCAAGCATCTTCTAGATCACACCAGCATTAACATACCCGGTCATTGTCTCTGCTGCTTTCCACTGCAGCTTTATATAATAAAACAAGCCGCGTCAAAGAGGCAAGGCTGTAATATTAAGTAAAATCTAATTTCAGTTTGGTTATCATATAGTGTTCATTTCCCTACGGGAGGGAAAAAATTAAATTTGTAAGCTTAAGATTCCAGCTGAAGTAGTAGAGGATATGAAAGGCTTTCCTTTGCCTTTTATTATTCACTTTATGAATTAGCCTTAGTTTACTTGTTTCGATCGGTGTCGACATATTTCTGAATACTATTAGCATAGCAATCAGGGCTGTTCTCAGGTTATTGAATGGTGTGTTGACTTCCGAAATAAATAGATATGCAGTGTGAAGAGCGAGCTGTCACTTTAGGAGAGCTTTCCTGATCTAAATTAAAAGGCACTTCTAATTGAAAACTATAATAGCAGGAGGGTTAGAGAGACAATGAAACGGCTCAGTCCCTTTCAATTTCCACAGGATTCTGCTAGTGAATCTAGGAGAAAAAGGAAAAGGAAAATATTAAATTACAAATTGCAATTTAAGGAGCAATATTAAATTATACATAAAGAGCCATATTGCTCTGAAGCCATTGCAGATGCTTGATTTAAAGGCGCTCAGTGCATCTGAGTTTTTGCTGCGAGGTCCTAGGTTATCTGTTTTTGCGCTTAGCATAGAATTCTATGTTTACACCAACCAGCACATGCATCTTTATCCAGGAAATAAGAAATCAGTCCTGGAAGACTTCTGATTTTGAGCTGCAGGCTCACTAGCGCTGAGTGGTACCGTTCAGTGTGGCTTGTGTGGCTCTTCTCATACCTGCAGGGCTTCGTCCAGGATGGGGAACCTCAGAGTCAGGACAGTTTTACAAAATCGGAGGCAATTGTTCATGAATTACCCACATGAAATATTTTCAGAAATTTCCATAAAATCAACCATGAATTTAAGGACTAGACGAAATTATTAGCTATTTCAGTTACTCAAAAAGCTACCAGCTGTCTGAGGCTATATATATTTTGGTCCTTAAAGGGTTAACGATTGAGGCCTGTCTATAGCTCATTTCTATAGTAACAGCAAGACGGAGACTTTTTATGGGCACCTAATAATTAGAAAGTGCTAGAAGGTATAACAATATAATGAATCAAAACTGATAGGCTTGTGGGTTTCCATAGAAACATGTATAATTATGATAATCGGTCCCTGGCGTACCCTCAGAATTGTATACATTCAGTTAAATGCAATAAACATTAGGCACTATTTAGTGAGCTGTGATGTAGATTAACAGTGTGAGATACGGGGAAGTTATGAATAAAATTGCTGTACAGTTTATCTCAAACTAATTTCCCAGATTGCTTTAATAGATGTAGTGTATGGATGTGAAAAATTGGAAGTGTATTTTTGTTAGTGGTAAAGCTAACAAAGATAATATTTCATAAAGTGGCTGACTGATGGTTAATTTCGGTGCAGATCAAAATGGGCCGCCGCACATTAGTCAGTGTGGGGTCCCCGGGCCCTCAGAGCCCATGGCAGGTCGCGCCTCCCTCTGCTGATTTATTTCAAAAGTGAATTATAAATCTTTTTATGGCTGTCCATTTTCCTTTAACCTTTTCTTTCCCCTCCTCTACCTCCTCATCTTAGGGAGACTTTTCATGGGCTGGGTATGAGGAGAGAAAATCACCAGAGTGACTCTTCTCCAGCTCGGACCCAGGAAAAGGCAACACTTCCTTCTGGCTCTTTCGTAGACTTACCTTTTCTTTTTCTTTCAGCTTCTACATTTCAAGAGCAGTGGGGCTTAGCACCAGCAGAGGCCCATGAGACGGCCAGAGTCCCATTGTAAAGCGGAGCAAATAATTGTGTGTGCAATTGTGTGTGTGTGTGTGTTGTGTGTGGGGGGGGGGGGCCTGTGGGGGAGGCGGTTCTACCAGATGTTACATATTATTTTATAGAATTTTGTTGTTTCCTTCGTGAGAAAGTAACACACCCGCATGGAAGATCCCAGCCTGTTCTTGGGGGGAATTAAAGGGGCCTGAATAAGGTGATGTGGGATGGGAGTTAGATTCTTATGGACGGAATAAATGGAGGAGGAGGAAGATGCTTCCAAGCGTGTGTGTGTGTGTGTGTGTGTGTGTGTGTGTGTGTGTGTGTGTGTGTGTGTGTGTGTGTGTGGATTCTCTATCAATATTGCCATCCTCCGCCAACGTTCAATAACCGGGTCAGGCACAGTTCACAAGAGGTACCTGCATTTCCGTTTCCCAGCGTCGGGGGCGGGGGGAGGGCACGGGCACGGAGATCGCCCACACCAGAGATGCCAGCACCTTTGGTCCAGAGCCCAGTAAACTGGATGGAGTTACACAAATGTGCTGCATTCTCTCTTGTACTAACTTAAAACCATAAAATAAAATAAATGAGAGCCTTTGGGGAGAAATGTTTTTCCTAGCCAGCTTCAGAGCATCTCTCAGACATGATGGTTTAGCTGGGTAGGTCTTTTCTTCTGACTCAGTGCTTCCACGGGCGCTTCTCACAGGGGAGCCTTTTAGAGTCCTGGCTGCGTGGATCAAGCCTTTCTTCTCTCCTTTGTGACTGTATTACTTTCTAATACTATAATGGTGCTCTACAAAAGAGTCTAGTTCCCGCCTGGCAGGAGCTGGAGTGTTGAGGGGGTGGGGGATGGGGGTGGGCCACAGTCTCTTGACAAGCGGAACTTTCCACCCACTGTTTCAAGTCCTCCGAAGACCCATGGAGGGCTTTTCGGGTTCTCTCTCTCATCGATGGCAAATATAGAGGATGGGTAAATAAAAACATGGTATACAACCTTTCTTCTTTTAAGTTTGTCTCACATGGTCTATCTTTTCCTGTAATCCAACTTCAGCATTCTCCTGCCTTCGCAACTCATTTCAGTGACATTTGGCATATACCATTTATCCCTACATTGATGGTATCACGTGACAATGTCTACACATTTTTATAGCTTATGTTTTATATACACATATGTGAATGTATTAATGAATTATTCAACAAATAGACAGCCAGGATCTACTTAACAAGCACATGCACATATGCACACATAACACACCTAACATTTATGACATCATATTTGTTTGTATGTGTATGGATGACAACTCAATCCCCGATTATTGTTTTTTACAAGACTCTTCCAGTACTTGTTATGGTAAATTATGAATATATGTTACTAGGCAATATATGACTATGGCATTTTTATCTCCACACTAAGCACTAATTTCTCTGTACAAAATAAGAAACACTACCTTTCTGCCAGCTGAAGATATACTCATGCATATATATTGGTTGAATAAGAAGCTACTATTAACACATTGAAAAATATTGATTAAATGTTGATTATTTGGGGGCACTGTTTACCTTCTGTGGAGCTCTAAGTATATATTATGATACTATATACTCATGTACATATTTATTTGCAAATAGTTAGTGTGTTGTTGCCAAAGATTTCAGCAAGAAACACTGGAAACAACTTTAAATAAAACAGATTTCTAAGGCATTCTTATTCTTTAATTCAACAAATATTGATTGAGGGCTGACTATGATTGGAATATTTTTCACTGGTGGAGATTAAGCCTTGACCCAAGTTCTTGCCCTCTGATACCAGGTATTCTGTGGTTTTGTTTTTGTTTTTGTTTTTGTTTTTATTTTTTCCTGGCTGTGCTGAAGGCATGCAGGAATTCCCAGACCAGGGATTGAACTAGCTCAGCAGCAACTACCTGAGCCACAGCAGTGGCAACACCAGATCCTTAACCTGCTGCACTACTAGGGAATTCCTGTAGCAGATATTCTAATGGCAAAAAGCACTAAAGAGACAAGTACAAAATAGGTATCGAGTGAAAATAAACACTATGAGGTAAAATGAAACAGGGAGAACGATGAGGAAAACCCAGATAAACTAAGGGGACGCTTTGAGCTTGCCTGATAATTAAAACTGAAGATTAAGAAATGCCAAAATCCTAAAGTATCTTTCGTACAGACACCCAAGTGTTAGTATTTAGAGCCGAGTTTTTTGAAAAGGAAGAAACAAAATGATTATTTATTGGGTATCTAGCAGATGCTGGGTACTATGCGAAGCTGTTTTTTGACCCCCTCAGTGGGTCGTTTACTGCTTATATTCTGCCCAGAGAGGTAGCAGGTATTATTATCTCTATTTTACAAGAAAGGAAGGTAAAATTCAGGTGCTAGCCCAAGGTCACACACGGATAGGCTGGGATTTAAAGTCAGCTCGTCTCATTCCAAAGCCCACATTCTGTTAGCAGCATCCTGCCTCTATACATTAAGAACAAAGAATAATTCACATTTTCAGCACGATGCAGAAATTTATCTAGCTTTCTTTAGTCTTTTTATAGCTTGAGAAATCTGTTTCTCTGAGAGAGGAAGAGCATAATAACTTGACTGGACACATCCTAACCCAACTACGCACTGTTTTCCTAAAGGGCTGTTTTCTGCTACTGTACCGCACACAGCTATTAGTCTAAGCTTTCTTATTCAAATCCTTAGGGATTTGTAAGGTAGAAACTCTCCACATGGCTGCATCTCCGCTGCTTATTTTTAGTTGAGCACTGTTTTGGGGAGGATATTTTTACATTTTCTCTTAGCCTGCATTGTATGCCTGAAAACGAAATTGTGTCTGTCCTATAAAACCTTTGAAAACTCTTAGAGCTGCCTATTTGAGGAGCCTAGTTCAATTATTCTGATTGCCTTTTACTGAAGACTGATCAAAGAAAAGGGTTTTTTTTTTTTTTTCCTAAACTTATTTACTAGTTGTTTGGTTTAGCTGAAAGGTCAGGATTAGCAATATTGTTCAGCAGGATTTCTATGGAGAAGAGCCCAGGGTTTGTTCGTTCATCAGGTTTCTGGAAAGAAGAGGTGATAGTCTGAAGCAACATGAGGTAGATCAACATTTTTTCTTTCAAACATGAAGATATATGTGCATATAAAATGGAAAAAACCATTTTACTCTATAGGCTATATCTATATTTGCACTGAGTCATCTTCGTCATTGGAACTTTTTCTAATCCACACCTATGACCATTTGATAATACTGTTAGATTTAACTAATGCCTGATTCAAAAACATCAAAGGGCTTAATCAAAAAATGCAATAAAATATAAAAATTGTATACTATACACTTACATAAACATGCACACATCCTCTTTCTTTGGGATTTTGTCCAGTCATCACTGATGACCAGTTTGATGATATCGTTCAAATTAACTAATGTTTGGATAGACTTAATTAAGGAAATTGTTCAGTTTGAAATCCTGACCATCTAGATGCTTCTGAAAAGTATAAGCGTCTCTCTGAGGGTAGGTAGCTTCAGCTCTATCTGAGGAATGAATAGGTCTTATTCCAGAAAACATTCTTAACATGGGTCTCCTGCTTTTCGCTTTCACTCTTTTCTGAATGGGGAAGCAAAGAACAAAGTAAGGATTTCTGCTTTGTTTGGCTTGTGATTGCCTGTGTTGTTTTATGCATGTCGTATTGTCTTATATCTCTTTACTTTTGCCATTTATAGAACTTGGAAACAGAAAGCTATTTTGTACAGTGGCTGTAAATAGGAATTAATTACAACAATTAGTATGAGTTTGCATATGGACATTGTGAAATGACGCTTGGTTATAAAATGCCAAGTGTTCCTCGTATTCTCTTTGGTAATTTGGTGAATAGAACTGCTGGGGTTGACCTAGACCTTTCAGTTTGGTCCAAGGTTGGCTGCTCAGGATCCAAACTCTGCCGTCTTGTCAGGCTCGTTTTGGTAAATTCTTCCGTTAACAATGCAGTCAGTGGCAGCTCCACAGCTTTAGTAATGTTGCTGCTAAGATGTAGGCACCATGGTGGATCTCCTGGTTCTCCAGTTGCAAATTGGTTAGGTATTCCAGTCACACATGGCTCCCAAGCAAACACACAGCCTTCAAATGACAAAAAAAAAAAAAAAAAGACAAAAACCTACCATTGGAAAAAAAAAGTTAGAAAAGGGCCATTATATAACTCAAATACCCCACGATATGTTGGCTAAACATGGTATAGCCTTTCAGTGGAATGTTATTCAGACATTAAAAAACATGTTATAGAGACCTGATAAGATATATTGTTGTATGAAAATAGTAGGTTAAGCTATTAACAGATATATGTGTAAAGAAAAAAAGCAATCTGGACCTACATACCCAAGTGTATGGATTATAGAATTGTGAGCGGTTTTTCTTTTTATGAAATTTCCCCTACGTTTTCTGACTTTCCTACGATAAATGTCTATTACTTCTATATTAAAATATAGTTTTACTACTATATATAAAATAGATAAGCAACAAGGTCCTACTGTACAGCACAGGGAACAATATTCACTATCCTACAATAAACCATAATGGAAAAGAACATAAAAAAATATATGTGTGTATATATTCACTCTTCCATATACCAGAAACCAACACAACATTGTAAATCAACTAAACTTCAATAAAAAAATTAAAAATATACATAGTTTTAAAAGCAATCAAAATGTTTTTCTCTATTATAGTGTTAATCACATATGTACATACACACAGGTGCAAGATAAAAAAGGTGAAATATTAACAAAGATTATTTCTGGATTGTGAGATTATGTTTGGTTTCTTTATCCTTCCTTCCTTTTTCTTTCTTTTTTTCTCTCCTCTCTCTTTCTTTTCCTTCCTTCCTTCCTTCCTTCCTTTCTTCCTTTCTCTCTCTCTCTCTCTCCTTCTTTCACTGTGCCCATAGCATGTGGAAGTTCCCATGCCACAGCAATAACCAGAGCCACAGCTGTGACAACACAGGATCCTTAACCTACTGAGCCACCAAGGAACTCCTGGTCTCTTTTCCGTAAGTTGGAGATTTTCTCCAAATGCCTGACTTTTATAATCTGAATTTTAAAATTGTTCAAAAAGCAAAAAGGCGTAGATTTCCTCAGAGTGCAAATGATTAACCCCAATGTATGTCTTAGAAGATGATGACCTGCCTAATGAACTCCCAGTAGAAGACCCTGTGCTATTCGCATATTAAATCATGTGTTACCATTAGGTCATAAAGAAATTTTGTACAGTCCCCTAATCCTGTTGACAGTTGCATTTGTACTGTATAAATATCATAAATTGGAGTTCCAGTTGTGGCTTAGCAATAAAGAACCTGATTAGTACCCTGGAGGACGTGGGTTCGATCCCTGGCCTCACTCAGTGGGTTAAGGATCCAGCATTGCCATGAGCTATGGTGTAGGTTGCAGACAGAGTTGGGATCCTGTGTTGGTGTGGCTGTGGCACAGGCCGGCAGCCATAGGTAGCTCCTATTCGACCTCTGGCCTGGGAACTTTTAGGGTGTGGCCCTAAAAAAAACAATCAGGAGATCCCATCATGGCTCAGTGATTAACCCTACTAGTATACATTAGGACGCAGGTTCCATCCCTGGCCTTGCTCAGTTGGTTAAGGATCAGGCGTTGCTGTGAGCTGTGGTGTGGGTTGCAGATGCAGCTGGGAATCCCACATTGCTGTGGCTGTTTTTGCTGTGGCTGTGGATGGCAGCTACAGCTCTGATTTGACCCCTGGCCTGGGAACTTCTATAGGCCTTGGGTGCTGCCCTTAAAAAAAAAAAAAAAAAAAAAAGACTGGAGTTCCCATCGTGGTGCAGTGGAAACGAATCCAATTAGAAGCCTTGAGGTCTCGGGTTCGATCCCTGGCCTTGCTCAGTGGGTTAAGGATCTGGCGTTGCCGTGAGCTGTGGTGTAGGTCACAGACGCGGCTCGGATCTGGCGTTGCTATGGCTCTGGTTTAGGCCGGTGGCTACAGCTCTAATTAGACCCCCAGCCTGGGAACCTCTGCATGCCAAGGGTGTGGCCCTAAAAAAGGACAAAAGATAAAAAAAAAAAAAAAAAAACCCAAAAAACGAAAAAAATATAACTATTAGTCACCATTTTTAAAGTCCTGGTATTAGGAGTTCATTTTCTCCAGGACCACCAGGACCCTCTTTTCCCTGCAGCAGTAGGCTCTGGCTTTTTTTGCCTGTGCCTCTGCTTCTCTCTCTGGTTGGCGCCATTGGTCATCCCAGGAGGAGTTTGTTTCTAATCATAGCTGCTGATGTTAGAAGCAGTTACTAATTTGAAGCTCTAGCTTTTCTAAACTGTAAACTCCAGTTTCTCCTTTGTGTCACTGAAAGGTTATTTGAAAACCACTCCCCACCCCACCCCCAAAGACAGTAAACACTTAAAATTAGCAGACAGAGCCAACTGAAAATAAAGAAAGATGGGTCCCATTTTAGGGAGTCTGAGCCAGCCAGAAAACAATGATTCATTAACGACTCCCTGCATTTTGAATGTGGGAAGATCATTCGTCACCTTTTTGTTTCTCTTGAATTCAGATATACTAATTCTTTGTATGAGTTTTTGAGATGTTATCAAAAAATAAAAATCAAAATTAGGCAATGAATCAGGTTTTTGAACCAGGAATTGTTTTGACACTTAGACCCCTTTTCTCACACACACACACACACACACACAGGAATAAATAGAGGAAACCCTGCCAAATTTGTTGTTTGATAATAGTTACCAAAAAGAACAGTTCCCTGATGGCCTAGCCCTTAAGGATCCAGTGTTGTCACTGCCTTGGCTCAGGTCACTGCTGTGGCAAGGATTTGATCTGTCCTCAGAACTTCTGCATGCCATGGTCACAGCCAAAAAAAAAAAAGAAGTGTTAAACTACATTAGTGCCTTTATAGACAGTCAGTGTAGACACGACTTAAAAATATTCTTCTTCCTTAAAAACATGTGCTTCTCTATCATCTAAAAGAAGTAATTTTTCTCTTTGTTTTCCCTTTACATGATATGACCAAAATAGTATTTTTGGTGAGGCCAATGTGATAATCACTATACTACAGAAACACCTCAAAATAGTTTTTGCATTCCCCCCTTTTTTCACTGTACCTTTTGGTTGAAGTCATCGTGTAGAGGAGAATAAGTCCAAAGGGAAATTTAATACCAAAAGCCGTAGAAAAATCACTCCTTTTAGCTTTTCAACTTATTTCTGTGACTGTGCTTCCTGCTTGAGCTCAGACCAGAGGCCATGCCTTTTTCATACAATCCAGAGAGCACACTGTACTATTTTTAATTTCTTTGAAGTGTGGTAATTATTACTAATTATCATCGTGCTCAGTCATTAACAACTGGTGGCAGTAAGCTGACTTCCTGCCTCTCCCGCGCCCGTGGCTGCAGAGGAGTGGGGAGCGTGTTAGCTGGTGGGTATTTAAACACCAAGAGAGGTATTATTTCCTTGGGAGGCAAGTCAGTAGAAACATGATGGATCCTCGACTTCTGCTTTACAAGGTTATTTCTTGACAGAATGATCCGTGGATTTATTTTGTATAAATGACCAAACATGTACAACTGCTTGAAAAAGCTTCTCCTCCCAGTTCTCCTCCCAGTCGTCCTGTGCTTTCATTTCCCCCTCTTTCCTTTCTTCATATTTCTCCCAGTCTCTACACAATTTCTTTTCTTTTTTTTTTTTTTTCTATGAAGGGAGGGTTTAGTGTTAGCTCCTTCTTCAAGGCAAGTAACATAATACTGTTGTCATTACCACAAGTAATGATAATGATAACAATACTTAATTATGGTGATGTGTCAGGCACCGTTTTAAGACATTTAAATCGTCCTTCAATGCTCACATCAAACCTCTGAGATGGGGCCTGTTAGAACCCCTCGCTTCCTACTTAGGACACTGAGGGCCGGAGCAGCGAAGGCGCAAAGCCAGCAAGATGTAGAGCTGTAAGAGGAACCAGGCAGTTGGACTCTCAAGACCACACTTTTCCTTTCTATGCTGCGTCTCAAGGTTGACGTCTCCAATGCAGTGCCTTGTGCAGAATTAGTGCTGAACGACTGTGGGTTGGATCTAATTATCCACTTTATGGTATAGAGTCCTTACTGCCTGCAGTGATGCGTTTTATAGGTCCCTCTATGCATAGCTCTGGATTCTCATTTACACATTTGAGTCTGGAGTGGTTTCTTCAGCTTCTTTTTTACTGACTATGGTAAATAAGACTTTTGCTATTTATGGAAGCATAAATTAGCTTCTTCTGTTTTCTCTGTTTATAGAGCAAGAAGAAGGGCAGGAAGTCGATGACACTGCATAGGCAACTTCTCCAGCTCTTGCTCCACCAGTTCAGTTTATAAATACCCACATTCACTTTTGTCAATTACTCACTTGAGCAAAGAAATCATCACCTAAGCAATGACATCCTAGGTGCTCCTCTTCAAGTCCCCAAAGGCTCAAGAATGCCTGTGGGCTCACTCCTGAAGCAGAACTGGTCCTCCCTCAAACACCCAGTTCTGTGGGCATCTGGAATCGCAGCCCTGCGGTTGCCTGTTGCTGCCACACGGGGTCCCTTTTGGAGGCCACAGGGTTTGAGAGACACGGGTCCGCTCTGCCAGATTGTCTGCGATGCTCACATCTCTGCCAGCTGCATGCGAGCCCACATTCCAGCTCTCTCCACTTCATGCTCACAGGCTTGGCCATGGTTCCCCAAGTGCCAGCCACAGTGCCAGCCTGGCTGGGTCAGTAGAAGCTTCCAGAATCTGGCATGCACAGTGGAAAACCAACAAACATATACACTCTAAGGAATCTGTAATCCCTTGTAGAGTGAATGAACGCTGCCCCATAGTCTTCCTTCCCGCCACACAATTTAACTGTAGGAGTATTACTGTCCTTCCTGCCTTTGGACCCAACCCCACATTTACTCCATTTACTTAGATCTGAATACTCCTGAGTATCTTTTGTAAATTGGTCACAGACCCTGCCTCTCTGGGGGAGAGATTTTTGGTCTGGAACTCTTAAAACAAACAAAAGAATTCCTGAACATTCTTATTCCACTGTCCTTTCAATACCAAGGGTATTATTTACTGGTTACATTTACATAATTAAGAAAAAACTATTGAAAGAAATTCCCTATTAGGTTTGTTCCTAGCAATCAGAGAACTCCCCTCCTAAACCTAAGACTGCCTAGCATTTCAACTATCCACCTTGAGTGAAGCCTATCTGAATTCTGTTTGGATGAGCTACCCACCACTTTGATAAAGTATGAAATAGCTGAAAGAGCCATAAACAATTGATACATGTGGAGTTCCTGTCGTGGCTCAGCTGAAATGAATCTGAGTAGTATCCATGAGGATGCAAGTTCCATCTCTGGCCTTTCTCAGTGGGTTAAGGATCCGGCATTGCCTTGAGCTGTGGTGTAGATTGCAGACGCGGCTTAGATCCTGCGTTGCTAGGTGATTGACATATATAGCAGGATGCCCAGAGCTGAGGGTGTGTGTGTGTGTGTTTGTGTGTGCATGTGCTCTAGCAAGAGGAGTACCCAAAAGAGAAGTGGTTGCTCTTGTAAGAAGGGCAGGTATAAGGTATCCACTCCTTGGATATAAGTGTAGCCACCCTTCCTTTGATGTGCTGACCATCCTTCTGTCTACGGGTGGGTGAAAATCAGCATTTCAATGCAAAATCTTTTTTTGCAGTATGGGCTTTTTAAAGAAGCCAACAAATCCAGGCAGATTTTGATAAAAGGAAGTTGTCAAGGTTTTGGATGCATGAGATGGCATGTGTGTGACTGACCCAGCTATGATCTTACCTTCTGAGGCCACGCTCCTGCCCCAAAAGGGACTGCAAAATAAGGAGAAATATGGGTGCCAATGTCTTACTATGATCTGGTCTCACTTCTGGAAGCTGATTTTTACCCTGCTTCTATAAGTGGCAGGGCCCAAAATGTCCTCTTGATTGACAGCAAGTTAGTGGCAAAGAGTTGAACACGGGCCTTTCTGATCTTAAAACCCATGTTCGGTAATGTCATAAAAAGGAGATGAGAAGCAGGTTTCAATCCAAGGTTTATTCTGATCAATTATAGCAACTGCACTGATCACTGTGTTAAGGATGCCTGTGTCACTCTCAGAGGCCACTTCCAGGTGGACCCTGAGTGTTGGCCATTGGCTGGGGAGGAGGGAAACTAAAGGACTTGGGTCAGACAGCTTCTCAGCAATGCTGTCCCAGCCTCTCCAACCCAAACCAGCAGATCAGGAGCAGCAAAGCGATCCCCTGCCGCCTGTCTTCTAAACACATGAACCAGATTATCTCACATTACCAATGCATGGAAAAAAACAAAACAAAACAAAACAAAACGAAACCCAAATTGCATTTCGAGAAAAACTCACTTTTGACAATTTCTATAAAACATCAGTTTCTGGAGTTCCTGCTGTGGCACAGTGGGTTAAATATCCAATTGCAGTATCTCAGGTTGCTTTGGAGGCATGGGTTTGATCCCCAGGTGAGTGCAGTGGATTAAGGATTTGGCTTTGCTGCTGCTGTGGCATAGGTTGCAGCTGTAGCTTGGGTTCAGTTCCTGGCCTGGGACCTTCCATATGCTGCTGGGGCAGCCGAAAAAAATAATGAATATCCTTCTAGGCAATTAAAATGATAAGCCCAGTCTGAGGCACATATGCATATAAAGACATATATTGCTGTTGAGGTTTTACTGCTTTTCCTCCTCTCAAGTTTTTTGTAGAGAGGGAAATTGCTAAAGGCAGAAAGACCCCAACAGATATGTGTGTATTCTAGATAGTATCTTGTATAGGCTGCAAGAGGTACAGTAAGATGAATTCCATTTAAGGTGACCTAGGCAATGGGAAGAAAATAAGGTGATCTGTTTCAATTTGGGGAATGTTCAGAAATAATTCATATAAAATATGGCAGTTATTGTGGGGCTTGGGAAGCTGGAGATTGCCACACTCTTGCAAGGAGAGAGAGCGAGATCTGGAAAGCAGAGCAGAGGTGTGTACAAGCAGCTGAGTTGATGGAGACAACACAGTGCCAGTTCTGAAAACAAGCAATAGGAGGAAATTACAGAAAAAAACCTGTAAACACGATAAAACATAATTCTTTTTCTGCCTTAGGAATTGTGGAGCTCAAAATTAAGATCATCGGTGTTTTTCTACCTTACGTTAAGTAATGTTAAATAACAGGAAATTCACTGTTGCAATACATCCTTAAGCTATTTAGACAGTTTATACGTAAACCTTTTATTGCTTAAATCTCCATGCTAGATTTGTACAGATATTCAGCAGAGGTTCTTAGGAGGTTACAGTCAAAACATTACACATTTGCATTTACAATATTATTCTAAATATAAATCAAAACACAAGCAAAGAGATCCTGCTGAGAGCTGAAAAACAGAAAAGACAAGGAAATACGAGGTACGGGAGAATAAGCCCTTTACCTACCCACCTCGATTAGCAGAGAAGAAAAAAAAAAGGAAGGAAGGAGGGAGGGAAGAAAGGAAGGAGGACGAGGAAAGGAGGGAGGAAAGAGAAAGAAAAAATATGGTTAAAGTTGTTTTCTCTGACAGCTTTTGCAAATAACGTTAAAGCAAAATGTAGAGAGGCCACTGGAACTTGGGCTTCTAAGGTCAGGGAAGGTTGAGTTCTGTAACAAACAAACCCAAATCCTCAATGGCTGAATACAATAAAGATGACTTGCTTGCCCACATCACAGCCCACCTGAGTAGGGAAGCTCTCTTGCAGGCAAGAGACACAATGACTCAGGTTCCTTTCATCCTGTGGGGCTGCCATCTTTACCTACCTTCGGAGGGGGAGCACAGCCGGGGTCTCCGGATGGTGGACTTGGAAGCAGCAAACGTTCTCTTGGACAGAACAGAGACACAGAGCCCCCACCTAATTAAACAGGCTGGGAAACATAGTTTAAGTCTATGTCCAGGAACTGGAAACAGATTGATGACCATCCAGCCAGCCTCGGTCACAGTGTGGTCACCCCAGTGTATCAACATGTCAAAGCAAATGACAGAGGAGGAGAAACTTTATTTTCTATAGAACCTGATGTTTCTTTTATTGAATATTTCTAGACCTGAGTAGTCAGAGTAAATGTCCATGTCTAATGAGTTAAGATTCCTCTTGGCCAGGAAACTGTTTTCATCTCTTGGTAGGCTCATTGCTGTCAAACAGTATATTGCATCCTGGGTGCTCATTAATGAGCCCTTTTATGTCATTTTCCCTTATTGACGAGTCCTCACCCTCATTTCCTTTATGTCATCATTCCTTCATTTTTCCTTCTTGACAAGTCCTCACCCTTGTCTGAGGGCTCAAGCTGCAGGCAGAGTCCCAGTGCATTGGTCCATGTCACCAGCCAAGGAAAAGATGGAGAGACTCCTCTTGGAGGTGACATAGAATAGTTCAAGAGCTTGTTTTCTGTTTGGTTCAGTTATTTGGGGTTATTATGTATTCTACACACTAAGAAAACATTTTTCATGCTTAACTTTTGATAATCCCTTACCTTTTGGTTTTGACATTTTGCTAGTCTTACCCAGGTAGATGCATTTGTTCTGAAAAAAATTTTGCGTGTTTCTCCTTTAATCTTCCCTATTTTCAAATCATTTAATAATGATAAAAAACCAAATCTGAAGCTTCCATACTTCAATCAAAAGTTACTCTTTTACATTCTTATAACAGTGTAGAAGAGAAAAGGGAACACAATTACTAAAGTAAATTTAGCTTTTATATAAAAGAAATCTATGGTGGAACTATAATTATTATAATAGTATGGTAAATATACAGATGTGACTTGCTGTTATTTTTCAGTATGATTACTACAATGTTGCTATTACTAGAATCAATTTACTATAGTTTTACTAGGTAAAATATTAGTTACTCTATTTTTTATGTAATAACTATGGTTTGTTACAGTTTTATGACAAAACTGGAATTCTGTTATAAGGAGTTTTATTACGTTGTACTTATAAGTAGGAGAGGGACTGTTAGCTTATTTTCTTGCTTGGTTTTGCACTCATATTATGACCTAGAGCATGTTTCTTTTGCTTCCCTCATATTTTCCCCCAGTATGGAAAAGGGATATTCATGAAAACAAAAAACAAAAAACAAAAACATTAGAAAATATAACCTAAAATCCAGTCTGCTTTAACTTAGATTCACATATGGATTAGCTGAAGTGAAATATTAACCCTCTGTTATTGAGTATATGTTGGAACACTTTCCTTTAATACAGTGAATTAGGTGACTCATAATAAGGAATATATTTCCACTCAAAAATTAAATAGTAAAAACTGGACCAAAGAGGTCTTTGTCCTCATTCCTCTTTCGCCGCAAATTTTTGCCTAGCTTGACCTCCTCCAGCTTGAGTTTCTCCGCCTCTTCTGTGAATGTCTGCTTTAGTCATTGAGTCCTCTTAAGATATCAAGCTTCTATACATTCTAAAGAAAGAAAATTATTCTCGGGATCATTTAGATTATTAACCACTCATTTCATGGTACTGCTCCATTCCTGATTATTACTGGTGCTAAATAGCATACTTTAAAATAAAATTGTTGGTAGTTCCTGCTGTGGCTCATCAGATTAATAACCTGACTAGTATCCATGAGAATTTGGGTTTGATCTTTGGCCTCACTCAGTGGGTTAAGGATCCAGCATTACCTTGAGCTGAGGTGTAGGTCTCAGACATGCTTCGGATCCATCGTGGCTGTGGCAGTGGTGTAGACCAGCAGCTGGAGCTCTGACTCAACCCCTAGCCTGGAACTTCCATCTATTGTAGATGCAGCTCTAAAAAGCAAAAAGTAAATAAATAAATATAAATAAATAAAAATTAAAAAATAAAATTATCAATATTATGCAAAACACGAAGGCTATTGTTTTAATTGTCTTGGACTTTCTAATGGCTACACGTTCTTCAGAGAGGGTCTTAGTCATCATGGATGTACACTGACTTCTACATTTTGCACACTAAGTTATTGCTCTAAAAATTAAATGAAATAGTAGATTCATTGAAGACTTCCCCTCTGAAGTTTGTAGAGAAAGGATTGAGATGGAGAGAATTCAAGATATCAGCTGTATTAGTGAAAAGCTTTATTGGGAAACTGGTTTGGATCCATGGCCTGGTCCTAATACTCACACTCTAAATAACCACCTCTCCACTCCCCAGTGCTAGTCTCAGGCAGAGCTGTAACGTATGCCTGCCTAGGCAGGCATTTCGTAGACAGCAGAAAGATGAACAAGAACATTCTCAAGACAGGTTGCTCTAAGGGACCGAGTCAAGAAGGCTGGGTGCTTCTTTCCAATTTATCAATCATATAAATTACTACAAAGAGTAATTACTACAAAGAGTAAGTAGGGACACCACGGCCTCCCCATTATTTCGGAAAGGTCCAAGAAAAAAAAAATCAGCCAGAAAAACATTTGTAGGAAGAGAAATGATTTCAGAGTCAGATTATTAGGGTGAAATCTCTCTCTCCCTCTTATTAGCTCTGTTTCCTTGGACAAGCTACTGAATACCTCCTATCTTCATTTATAAACTGGGATAAAAATATCCACTTCCTTGCAAGAAGAAATGTAGCTTTATATGCAAAAACCTGTCCTTTTTCCTCCTTGGCATCCAAGAAGACTGCTTCCCAGACCATGGGACTGCCTTCTGGACTGTGACATATTTGGCAGAAGTGAGGGTCACAGTGTCCAAGCCCGTCTCATCATACTTTTGCACAATCCTTCACACTTATTTCCAGGGAGACAGCAGGGAAACAAAAATGGGTGCAAATGTGGGATGTTTTTGATCTTATCTGTTGAAGATGAATGAGGGGAAAAGAAAAGCAGAGACTGTTCTGCTTGAGATTTCTAACTCGAACAGTAGTGGGTGCATGGCTAGTAATGCTATTGACCAAGATAAGGGACTCTAAGTAGTGAAGCCAGGAGATTAGAGGAGGAACATGAACAGATTACAGTCAGTCACAGTGCATTATACGGAGTTGGAAATAAGTAACAGCAATGGGAAATATGAGTCAGGAGTTTAGGAGAGAAATGGGGAATGGTATAGTTTTGAGAATCAGCAATAGTTTTCAAGCAACTATACCTCATGGGGCTATTGAGGATTTTAAATAGATCTGGTCCAAAGAAGGATGTGCTGGAAGGGTAATACACAAGGGGCTTTGAACAATAAAATAAATGCAAACTATCTCATTAATTTTTTTTTTTTTTTTTGGCTTTTGGCTTTTGTCCTTTTAGGGCTGCACCCATGGCATATGGAGGTTCCCAGGCTGGGGGTCTAATTGGAGCTGTAGCTGCTGGCCTATGCCAGTGACACAGTAACGTGGGATCTAAGCCACATCTGTGACCTACACCACAGCTCACAGCAACGCCAGATCCTTAACCCACTGAGCAAGGCCAGGGATCGAACCTGCAACTTCATGGTTCCTAGTCCGATTTGTTAACTGCTGAGCCACGACGGGAACTCCAATCTCATTAATAATTTTATATTGACTATGTTGAATTGAAAGTATTTTTGGCTGTCTAGAGGTCAATAAAATACATTATGATATGTTTAATCTGTTTCTTTTTAGATTTAGTGGCTTTTGAAAAAACATAATCACTAGCAAATATAAAATGACCTGTGTCAGTTGCATGATATTTCTATCGGAAAGTGCTAGGCTGGTATATTGACAGGAAAAATAATTGATGTTATTTTCTCCCATTATTTATTTTAAGTAATCTAGGTAGTATAAAAAAAAATCCTGAAAATGCATTTTAGTTAATTGAATAGGAGTAAGAACACAATATAAAATTCACTTTACAGGGTACAACTTGTGTGTTTTGTGTTTCTGTGAGGGAGGGATGAGTTCTGCGCTGCTCTGGGAGTTCCCACAGTGAAAAGATCAGTGCTCTGTGACATATTTGCATAAAGCAAAGAGTGTATGAACGTGTGTGTGTGTGTGTGCGCATGTGTGCATGCATATATGTGTGTGTGTACAATATACACAGACATGGAATCTGCTGTCTTCTTTTTATACTTCATATGTAAAACATTGCTTTTTTAGTCCTCCTAAATTTGCATGTATTCTTTCTAAGAAAAATGAACCCAAGTTACTGCAACAAAATTTTCTTCTGGCTTTTGACCAATGGAATGAGGAAGCAATTGTTCCAAGTACACTGTGGGTGGGGGGACTGTTCATTTAAGAATCTAGGGTTAGATTATACAACATTTTATAGCTAATGGAAGAAATATGATTGTTACTTAATTGTTATATCTTTCTCTTTTAACTTAAATTTATGTAACAAAGTAATCCAATATTTTACTCTTTCTCATCAAAACATCCAGAGAAGATTCAGATGGAATGTTATAGCATGAGTAGAGTTCATTTCATTTCATACAGCTTTTTTTACCCTCTCATTGCAAGTGTGCTGGGCCAAAGTCATTATTTCACTCTATTGCCAATATTGCCTATGTCAGATTATCTTTTGTTCTAATATGTTCTCACTCACACATAGAATCCTGTAAAAGAAGGAATTGAAAGCTACCTATAAACTTCCTATAACATGCTCTTTGGGACAGGAATAATTGCAATCTTTATAATTTCTTTATTTAAAAAGAAAAATTGATAACAGTTCTTCGCTCTTTTATTCCACATGTAAATTTTCTGTATTGCTGACAAAAAAAAAAGACACAGTTGTAAAGTAGACAATTAGCAGAGGATCTAGTTCAACAATGACAATATTTTAAATACAGATACAATTACAATAGATTTAAATTAAACATAACCCAAACCACATTCATTAAAATCCTTGCCGTATAAGATTTTAGTATTGAGTTGGTCATGTTAGCTAAGGATCTTCAAACCTAATGGCTAATGAAGTTATCTCTTTTAAGTATTAGTTATATATCTACACTTAACATTATAGATTGTTAAAGAAAAAGTACAAGTGTTTGTTTTTCTGCTCCAGTGAATTTGTTCCCCAAAGAGTTGTCATGTATTGTTTTTATTTATTTTTTATTCAAACAGAAATTGGTTATGAGAAAATTTTTATCCTTATGACCACAAAGGTTGGCCTCTTCCCTAACCTAAAGAGGTTGGTAAAATGAAAGTTTGTTCTTTGAAAAGAACACAAATACTTGTGGTTATTCTATGACACAGATAAATGCCTCCTGATGCTGGATTGAGAATCCCAACTCACATCACCCACAAGCAATGAGCTATCAATGAGTTCTAGGTTTTCTCAACCTGGATTAAATTTGAGCGATGGCCTAGGTTATTTTTTCACTTGTTCCCAAGCCCCTAAAAGCCCCATCCCTCATGGTCCCATAGAGAGTTGCATTTAATACAATAAGCATATAACTTTGAACTTTTTGGAGCAAAACAATAGCAACAACAACAAATGATAATCAAATAGGACCACAAATTAGAAACCATCTTCTTTGATCTTCTGTGATAAATTCTGAGTTCAGCTCTGCTCTCCTGGAAAGTGAGCAGAGAAGAGGCAATGCTGTTCCACTCTGTAGGTTTGTCCTGTGTTGTCCCACAGAGCGCAGTATTCTAATTTATAACATTTTAGTCTAATGTAATTATGTGTTTCTTTAAAATACCGAAAAATATAATGTGTAAAATATAGCATAACATGACCTTTTAAAAGGGCCATTTTTTAACTTGAATGAATTGTTAAGCAAGTTTACTCATAAAGTCAATCAAGATTACGGTATTTTTTTCTGTTAGTCCTTTTAAGTCTCCATTTTACCACAATCCCCTGTAGCTCTCAGTTACCCTTTTTAATTTTGTCCACACTTTTTTGGAAAAGAGAATGCAATGGTAATGAAGAAATTTAGTACTCTTTTTCTAGTCTTTCAAATCCTTTTTTTTTTTTTAAAGATGTCTATGTAAACTAATACATGAAAGATCTTTAAATGTTGAATCAGTGCTTAAGGAGGGACTTCAGTAGGAGTTTTTTTCTTGGCAATATTGTCATTACTCCAAATGCTTTGGAAAATTAAACTGTGCATTTTGAACCCTTTATTGTCTGAACCAATTGCAGGCAAGAAATGTATCTCAAGATGTAATGTACACACTTGTACTGCTGATTTAACTTGGACAAATTATCCATCTCAGTCCCTAAAGGCAGGTAGGAGTCTATTCAGAAAATTCTCCACAATGGGATAATAAAACCTTTTGAAGAGTTACCCTATGAGGAAATGCTACGCAAGACACTGTGGATTTGTGTTTGTAAAAATAAAAATACACAAATTACTTCACAGTTCTGTTGATTCACATTTGTAGCCATCCATTCCCCTCTGATGTTCCTCAAGGTGGTACCTCTAGGTCAGGTACGTTTCCAGGACCTAGTGAATCAATGGCAGATGGTGCTTGGATCTCCAGCTTGGCGCTTCCTCCCCCTCTGTGCATAAAGTCTATTTCACAATCTTTCTCTGTTTTATTCCTAGTCTTGGTATATGTTCTGCCTTCTGCAGTGTCCAGAGTGTAACAACGGATGCAGCAGAAGCTACTTTGAGTGAATTGTCCACTCAGAAAGGAATATATACATCTTGTCATGCCAGTGGTGCCATGATATGAGCCTTAGTGATTATGGAAACAAGAAGGACCCTTAGAAGCCCAAGGTAAAGATGGTTCTGTCTTGATTGGATAGTGAACAGATAGGCTCTATGGCAGATAAGATGGGAAAATTGTGTTATTGTCCCAAAGTCTCTGCATGGTAAATAACATATGCATGATAAACATCTCAAATGTGACATGTTCAAAGTCAAATTCTTTTTTTTTTCCACATCGAAGAAGGGTCTAAATGGAGTAACTGAGAAGGTCAAGAAGATAGATGAAAGCTGTAGAGAGGAAGGCCTTCAGAGCCACATTACAGACTGTGTTTTTGTCTTCTCTTGTTTTGTCTTACTTTTTTACACTATCCACAGATATTCTCTTAGTGCCACCCTCTGCCCAGATCTTGGTCCCTAAAGCAAATTTAAGAGTGCCTGTCAAGTGACCAGATGACAGAGAGGCCCCTGAGGCCTGGGTCTCTGCCATATAACAGAAACACATTAGCTTAGGTTCATATCATCAGTATCTTCAAACAAACAGAGAGAAATATGAAGGAAATATTTTAAGAGAGACTCCCTTAAATTTTGGTGAATGCAAAATAAACTGTTTTCTTTACTTCTTTCTTATCAGTTTTTATGGCTCTTTGACTTGAATTTTCCTCAGTTTATAGAATATTAGAGCTGGTGTAATGAACTGGAAAGGGACAAGTGCTGAAATTCTACCTCCCAACTGATTCACTATGTGACTTTAGACAATTTCCTTCACTCTCTGTGCCTTAGTTGTTTATCCATCCCTCAAAATGGGATGATTATATATTACCATGGAAAAAAATGTATATTTTCAGTTGCCAGTGAAATTACACATGGCAACTGAAAATAATAAATAAGAAGCAAATTAAAATTCTCAAATTCTTTAATCAAAATTAAGATTAAATAGTTAGGAATAACAGCAGAGGAGACACAGCTGAAGAGGGAATTGGTGAGTTAGAAAATAGGACAGAAGAAAATGGCCACAATGGAACAAAGAGAGACAAAATGGTGGAGAATACAAAAAAAAAAAAAAAAGAAACGAAAACATAAAGCATAGACCTATAATGAACAATGACATATATGTAATTGAAATCTCAAGATAGAGGAAATATATAAAGGACAATGACAGAAATTTCTAAAGCTCAACAAAGAGACAATCTGCAAACTCAAGTATTAATGTGGGAGTTCCCATGTGGCACAGCAGAAACGAATCTGACTAGGATCTGTGAGGACGCAGATTTGATCCCTGGCCTTGCTCAGTAGATTAAGGATCTGGCATTGCCATGAGCTGTGGTGTAGGTTGCAGACATGGCTTGGATCTGGCGTTGCTGTGGCTGTGGTGTAGGCCAACAGCTGCAGCTCCGATTTGACCCCAGCCTGGGAACATTCATAAGCCATTAGTGCAGCCCTAAAAAAAAAAAAAAAGTACTGTAAACCTTACTGATCAATGGCAAAGAAAATCACAACCAAGTAATAGAACAGTTGCTGAAAACCAAATCCAAAGGCAAATATCCTAAAAACATCTAGAGATAAAAATATGCATTACTTTGAAAGGACAACAATCGGACAGTCAGTTTTTTTAATTTAAAAAACAAAAACCAAAAGACAAAGTAATGCTACCTTCAATATGCTGAAAGACAGTAAGTGCCAGCATCAAAATTTACATATAATGCAAATGTCCTTAAAAAACTAAAAGTGAATAAAAACCTTTTCAGGTAAAGCAAACCTAGGAGAACTTTCATCAGGATATGTAGTCTAAGGAATATTCTTCAGGCAAGAGGAAAATAATCCAAGATAAATATTTGGAGATGAAAGAAGGAATAAAGGACAAAAATAACAATTGGGGTAACATAAATTGAACACTGTTAGTTAAGTGATAATGATTTATAAACTGTTACAGTAATAAAATACTTGATTCATTGGAATATATAACAATTCTAAATTAACATGTATCTAATAATGTGGCTTTAAGTTTTGTAAGTCAAAAATTGACAGAACTACAGAAAGAATAGATATATTTATAGTCATAGGGTAGATTTTAATATAAATCTTTATATAACTGATAGAAAAATCAGAAAAAGTGTTAAAATATATATATAGGTTTAAATAACATGATTAATAAAGTTGACATAAATGGCATACGTAGCATATTGTGTCACCAAACTGAAGGATTTATATTTTTTTCCCAAATGTACACAAAGATTTTACAAAAGTTAACTATACGCTGTACCATAAAGCAGATCTTAATATATTCTGAAGAACTGATAAAACTTAATATGTTCTCCAAGCCCAGTAAAATTAAAAAATAAATAATAGGAAAACTAGTAAATCCCTGTGTTATGGAAATTTTAAACACCCCTATTACTAATGGATTAAAAGAAAAAATAGAATAAGAATTTTAAAAATATTTGAATTATTTCATATTAAAACTTGCAGGATGCAGCTAAAACCTTAAATTTATTTATAAAAAGAGGAAATGTTAAAAAAAAGTCAGTGATCTAAACATAATTTATGGTGGATATGCTGAAAGTTTTCCCTCTGAGATCAGAACCAAGGAAAAAAGGACCATTCTCATCTTTCTTTTCAACACTGCATAGAAGTCTTAGTTTGAAAAAGCAAGAAAAGGCATATTAGGATAAGGATTTGAAATAAAGAAGTAAAATGCTCATTATTCTGAAACCATAGGATTGCTTATATAGAAAAAATTTAAATCTATAGATAAATTGTTAGGATATGTGATTTTAGCAAGGTTTTAATTAGAAAATAACATTTGAATGATTATACAATTTACAGGAACATCAATGTACATCAAATTCCTAAGAATATATTGAACAAAAGCTGTGAAAGAGCTTTTCCCAGAAAACTATAAAACTTCGCTGAAAGGAAGTAAAGGAGACCTTAATAGATAGCAAGATATATAATGTTTATAAATTGGAAAATTCTACATTAAAGAGAGGTGAATTCTCAAATTGATCTATAAATTCTCTGAAATCCTCATTAAAATGACAGATTTATTTGTGTGCACCTGCGTGCGCATGCATGTATAAGTTGACAACCCAGTTCTAAAATTTATAAGGAAGTGCAATGGCCAAGAAGAGTTACAAGATCTTTGAAAAAAAAAAAAAAAAAGCAGGGTGGAAAACCATACTCTACTAGATGTCAAGACTTGCTATAGAACTACAGGATTTTAAGGCACTAATATTAAGGGAAAAACTGATAAAAATGACTGTAAGGAATCAAGATCTTCCTGGTCATCAAAATACACCAATAAGAGTGTGAAAAATGATTGTTTAGGAGTATAGGGTGGGAGAAAATATAAGAGACTCACTCTTGTACAGAATATGTAGGAATTCTCCTTCAATTCAACAAGAGACAATTTGGATCACTCAATAGAAAAAAAAAAATGGGCAGACCTGAGCAGACACTTCAAAAAAGAGAGGTTATCCAAATGGCTTAACAAACATGAAAAGTGGGCCAACTCATTAATCATCAAGGAAATGAGAGTAAATTAAAGTCATAAGGAGATACCACTACAGAACACCAAGGCATTAAAATTAAAAATACAATACTCAATGTTACAAGAATATGGAGCAATAAGAACTCATATATCGATGGTGAGAATGTGAATGTAAATACGAATAGAACAACTACTTTGAAAGTGGAATAACATTGGTTAATTTGAGCATGCATTTACCCAATAACTCAGCAGTTCCACTCAGTGGCATATAATCCACATACATATTTGCATAAAAACTTTAATAAAATATTTTACATAACAATATCCATAGCAGCATTTTTCACAATTGCCAAAGCTAGAAATCTGTCCCAAATACACTGTAATTACCATAGAATAATGAAAATAAGTGACATTAGGTACAGGCAATACCATGGATACATTTTATTGACATTATTTCTGAGTGAACAATTGAACACTTAATGCTTATAGGAGTTCCCTGGTAGCTCAGCAGATTAAGGACCTGGTGTTATCACTGCTATGGCTCAGGTTACTGCTGTTTAACCCCTGACCCCAGGGGTGGCAAAAAAAAAAGAAAAAGAAAAAAGTATGCCCTATATGCTCTCATTTACACAAAGTTCACACAAGGCAACACTACTCTGTGGTTTGGAGGTCAGGTTAGTAGTCAGTTTAGGGGATGGAGAGAGACATGATGGAGAGTGTGTGGGGAAGGATTCTGTGATGATGCTGGTAGTACTCTCACGTTCTGTTTCTAAGCCGTGTTGGTGGTCAAAGGGGTGTTTGCTTTGGGAGAATTCACTGCTCCCTACACTTAGGATTTGAGAATGTTTCTGTGTGTGTTCTCTTTCAATAAAAATGTTAGAAAAGGAGCTCTCTTTGTACTGTCCTGCTCTTAGCATACTATCTTTTCTCCCTTCTCAACTTCACTGCCAAGTGTCTGGGAAGAATAATTTCCACTTGACTGTCTAAGTCCCACTCATTCTCAGCCCATTATATTCTGGCTTCTGCCCTAACTCTCTGGAACTGCTTTCACCAAGTCACTGATGACCTTCTAATTGCCAATTGTGCATTTTCCGTCTCGTCCAGCTTGACCTCCCACACCAGGCAACACGGCTTAGCAGCCCTCACTTGTAAGCCTTTCTTCTCTTGACCTCCTCCTCATTCTTCTCTTTCCTTGTGGACTCTTTCAGCTGAGCGTCCCTTCCTCCTTGCTTTGCCCTTCAAATATGGGTGTTTTAGTTTCTTGGCCCTCAATTATGTGTTTCCTAGTTACACTTGTTCAGGCTGCTCTAAAATCAGATTTACAAGCTGGCTGTAGGCATGTTTTCTAGTTCAAAGGATTTTTAACAAATTATGAATCATTCGCCATTGTATAAAAACTGACCGATTTCACATAAAAATCTGGGCTTCTGGAATCAGAAAATTTCAAAAGTGTAGGAACCCTGGAGTTCACCTTGTTGAGGTGTCCTCGATCTTCTTGAAGCAAATATTGGGAGTTTCTTGGTCAAACGTAGAACCCACACTTAGCTCGACTTTATAGCCTACTTGGAGTACCCAGGACACTTGAACTTCTCACCACCATCAGATATGTCTCTTAAAAGTAGTGTTTTCAAAATGGTGCAAAAGAATCACCTAGGAAACTTGTTCAAATGCCCCTGTACCCCCTGGGAGAGCAATTTGATGGGTGTTGGGTGGGGTCCAGAAAAGAATATATTTATTAAAAAAAAAAATCCCAAGTGACTCTGATGCAAGTTGAGTCTGAAGACATCAGTCTGAAGACATCATTTAGGGGACTTCTTGAACTTTTCTCTCTTGAACTCATTCAGTTCCTGGTTGTAAGAGCTTCACTGTCTACAGGATGATATACTATAGAGGTAATAATTATGATAAATATATCTGATCTTTCCTCCTAGGAAAGCTGAGGCTGGGAGTTTTCATCTCTGTGAAAGTCTACAGTCTGATTCAGGTGTGGAATGTGGGTCAAGGAACTATCTTGCTCAATAGGAAAGCTATTAAAGAGTTAAGCAAAAGAGTTGGACAGAGAGGGAGAGGTACCAAGCCAAAGGGACCATGATGGGGAAACCAGAGGACAGTGGAAAGTTTTGGAAGAGACATGAAGAGCAGGGCTCGTAGCAGCTCTTTGAAATAAAGCTTTTCATATTAGCACAGAGGGCTTAGCTAAGTCAGTGTGGACCATTATGTGACAAACACTATGCTAGAGTAATAAAGTGTGTCTGTAAAATGTGGTTCCATCAACCCTAGAATCTGAAAATAGTCGTGGCTCATTCAGTGAACCACTTAGGTGAGTATCACTCATGCGTGGCATCTGCCTGGATACCTATGTTGTCCAGCAGCCAAATAGGGAGAATGTGGTTACCTGTAGCTACAGAGCTGAACCACTGGTTTGATCCAGCCCTGGGATCTGCTGAATCACTAAGTTAGGAAGAAAAGAGAGCAAAAGGCCTGAGAATAATGCGAGTGGTTTTAGAGCCTGACTGTGGTGGGTTCATTGCTTAAGAGTGAAGCAAGAAGAAGCTAATTGAATGAAAGGGTCAAGGAACTGGTGGCCTTGGTTAGAAAATGGGTCAGTAGGGCCAAGAGAAAATGAGGGTTGATGAAGGGAAATTGTGGTAAAAGAGAAAGTTTGGGGTGATTAAAATCTCAGAAAGCAATCCATTCAAGGTAGTGGTGATATTTCATTAGGGTCCTGAGGGTCTTTAGAATTGAGAAGATTAAGGAACTATAAGGCAAGGAACACTTTGTGTGTGAGACATATTTTGATATATAGTCTGGAAAAGATGTTTCTTTTTTTAATTGTTTATTTCCACTATGATGTTAATTCATCTATACCCTGACTCATGGTCATCATCATCTTGAGGAAAATATCTCTTTTAAATCAGATTTTTATTCCTTGAAATGATCACAATGAACAGAGTAGTTCAGTCTAAATAAATAAATGAGAGCCAGAATAACAACATCAGATCATGGAATTCCATCATTTTCAAGACTCTCTTTATATAAACCATTCGCCATGTAGACTAGGAAGAAATTATCATCTACTTTTAATAGCTAAGAAGCATAAGAAGATAAGCCCAAGGTAACAAATTACTAAGTGGCAGAAGCCACACTAGAATCCCTGTACCTCTATTTTATATTTAATATTTTAGATACTTTATAAATTGATGAAGTTTTTGGGGATGCATTTAGCATTGATATACATTTTTGTTTTGTAATTATCATTCCAACTTGTCATGCATTTCCCCATGAATGTTCACTAGAAAATTTAGTTATTCAAAGTCACCAAACAGATAATCCAATTCATTTACTCCTGGTGGGGGGGGTAGGGACTAGGAAGACAACGGATTATTTTTAGTGTTGCACAGTTTAGGTTTACAGGATATTAATAGTTACCTAACAGATATTAATAGTTAACTAACTATTCATTCTTTTACCTTTTGGGATTTTTGGCAGAATTAACAATATATATTTGGGGTGTGGTGTGTGTGTGTATGTGTGTATCTGTGAATTCTCATTTTTACTTGGAGCTCTAATTGTTTATCCAAAATACAAATATCAAGAGCCACTTCTAAAATTTTCTATCTGTATTTGATGTTCGACTCTCATTTTTCTGTAGAGTATAATGCAAGAGGGCTCTGCATTGACTACCTCTAGAAAAAAATTTTGTATGTAAGTGCAAGTCTCAAGAATAAATTACAGGACTTCCTGTTGTGGCACAGTGGAAACAAATCTGACTAGGAACCATGAGGTTGTGGGTTTGATCCCTGGCCTTGCTTAGTGGGTTAAGGATCCGGTGTTACCGTGAACTGTGGTCTAAGTTGCAGACACAAATCAGATCTGGCATTGCTGTGTAGGCTAGAAGCTGTAGCTCTGATTAGACCCCTAGCCTTGGAACCTCCATATGCCGCAGGTGCAGTGCTAAAAAGACAAAAGACAAAAAAAAAAAAAAAAAAAAAACACTTGAGTTCAAAACCCAGACCATGTATATATAGAATCTGTATTTCTATTTATAAATGATACATTTTAATCTAGATAACAAGGAACAAGATGCTTTTTTTTTTTTCTTTTTTTTGGCCCTGCCTGCTGCACGTGGAAGTTCCCGGGCCAGGGATCAAACCTATGCCACTGCAGCTGCCTGAGCTTCTTCAGTGACAACCCCAGCTCCCTAACCTGCTGTACCACCAAGGAACTCTCATGCCTGGGCTTTCTTCTTACAGACTAAAGCGCATTTCCTTTCATATCAAATTGTACTAGACTATTATGGCCAATAGATAATTTTAAATGTGCAATAATATGCAAATAAATTACCAATATCTGGCTGAATATGTACAAAGTACGTAATGACCTTCCCATCCATTCTCTTTATATAAATTGGTAGCTTTTGTTTCTAGGTACAGGTAATTTTTTTTTTAAGGGAATCATGTAGTTCTTCTTGGTGAACATGAAAATACTATTAGAATTGGATACAAGGAGATTTAGAAACCTGAGCACATCCTAACTTTGAACCAGCATTTGACCTGGGAAAAATATGACATGAAACATAATCAGATATGATGAAAATACAGAATTCAGGAAGACTGGTTTGTATGGTTCTAAAAGATACAGAAAAATCACTTTTTTTTTCTAGTTTACAAATAGCTGTCAGGTGCCATGGTGGAGATGGCAGTCTTCAAATTCCATGGCAGTTGTGTCAGTTGCTCCCTAATGTCCACAATCTCCTTTCTTTCCACCCATTCCCCAATTTGCTATTGGAGTGAACTTTTTTTTTTTTTAATTTTTTTTTATTATTTTCCCACTGTACAGCAAGGGGGTCAGGTCATCTATTGGAGTGAACTTTATCAAATGATCCCTTTTATTTATTTTTTTATTACTCAAATGAATTTATCACATCTGTAGTTGTATAATGATCATAACAATCTGATTTCACAGGATTTCCATTCCACAGCCCAGGCACATCCCCCCACCCCCCAAACTGTCTCCTCCAGAGACCATAAGTTTTTCAATGTCTGTGACTCAGCATCTGTTCTGCAAAGAAGTTCAGTCTATCTTTTTTTCAGATTCCACATGTCAGTGAAAGCTTTTGATGTTGGTGTCTCATTGTATGGCTGACTTCACTTAGCATGATAGTTTCTAGGTCCATCCATGTTGCAAAAAATGCTGGTATTTCGTTCTTTTTAATGGCTGAGTAATATTCCATTGTGTATATGTACCACTTCTTCTTGATCCACTCCTCTGTCGATGGACATTTAGGTTGTTTCCATGTCATGGCTATTGTAAATAGTGCTGCAATGAACATCGGAGTACATGTGTCTTTGCGAGTCATGGTTTTCTCTGGGTGGATGCCCAGGAGTGGGATTGCTGGATCCAATGGTAGTTCTATGTTTAGTTTTCTGAGGAATCTCCATAATGCTTTCCACAGTGGTTGCACCAATTTACAATCCCACCAACAGTGTACTAGGGTTCCTTTTTCTCCATACCCTCTCCAGCACTTACTGTTTGTAGACTTTTGGATGATGGCCATTCTGGCTGGTGTAAGGTGGTACCTCATCATGGTTTTGATTTGCATCTCTCTAATAATGAGTGATGTTGAACATCTTTTCATGTGTTTTTTGGCCATCTGTATGTCTTCTTTGGAGAACTGTCTGTTTAGATCTTCTGCCCATTTTTTGATAGGCTTATTTGTTTTTTTGGTATTGAGCTACAGAAGGTATTTATAAATTTTGGAGATTAATCCCATGTCAGTCGATTCACTTGCAAAGATTTTCTCCCATTCTGTGGGTTGTCTTTTCATTTTGTTTAGGATTTCCTTTGCTGTGCAGAAACTTTGAAGTTTGATTAGGTCCCATTTGTTTATTTTTGTTTTTGTTGTTAATGTTCTGATAGGTGGATCTGAGAAGATATTGCTGTCATTTATGTCAGAGAGTGTTTGGCCTATGTTTTCCTCCAGGAGTTTTATAGTGTCTGGTCTTATATCTAGGTCTTTAATCCATTTGGAGTTTATTTTTGTGTATGGTGTTAGGGAGTGTTCTAATTTCCTTCTTTTCCATGTGGCTGTACAGTTTTCCCAGCACCACTTATTGAACAAGCTGTCCTTTCTCCATTTTATATTCTTGCCACCTTTGTTATATATGAGTTGTCTGTAGGGGGCGTGGGTTTAATTCTGGGCTTTCTATCCTGTTCCACTGATCTATATTTCTGTCTTTGTGCCATTACCATGCAGTTTTGATGATTGTTGCTTTGTAGTATAGTCTGAAGTCCGGGAGCCTGATTCCTCCAGCTCCATTTTTCTTTTTCGGGATATCTTTGGCTATTCTGGGTCTTTTGTGCTTCCAAACAAACTTTAAAATATTTTGTTTGAGTTCTGTGAAAAATGTCCTTGGTAATTTGATAGGGATTGCATTGAATCTGTAGATTGCCTTAGGTAGTATAGTCATTTTGATAATATTAACTCTTCCAATCCACGTGCATGGTATATCTCTCCATCTATTTGTGTCATCTTTGATTTCTTTCACCAGTGGCTTATAGTTTTCAGAGTACAGGTCTTTTGTCTCTTTAGGTAGGTTTACTCCTAGATATTTTATTCTTTTGGATGTGATGGTAAATGGGATTGCTTCCCTAATTTCCTTTTCTGCTCTTTCATTGTTAGTGTATAAAAATACCATCGATTTCTGTGATCCCCTTTTAAATCCTTCAATGGCTCTCCACTGCCCTCAGGATGAAATTCATATTTCATATCAGGGTCCCTGTCTTCCTTTCTGCTTTCATCTCCTTTTGAGATTCTCTTCATGTTCCTCCAGTTATAATAACACACCAGCAACTAACCACAGCTTTGTTCCTTTCTCACACTTCTCTCTCCACCAACCCTCCCTTCTCATTCGTCACACCTTCTGAAGGTCCTTCCCTGAATTCTTCCTGTTTAAGTTTTACTCCTCTGCATTCCCATACTATTGTGTGTTTATCTTGATCATGCCGTTTATCTTATCCAATCATATTTAGTAGTTATTTCCTCTACCAGAGAATAAATGTCTTAAGGACCAAAACCTTATAGACCTTTGATGTCAAACCTTATAGACCCTACAGTGTAGGAAACACAATAGATGATGGTAGATGTTTGCTGAATGAATGAATAAATAAATAAATAAATAAATAAAGGCAACGGGCACTAACCAAACACAAGCATGAGGATAGGTTCTTGGTGGGGACGGATACTGACAGTTGAGTTGACCAAATTCGTAGTTATTTATTTGGAAGTTTGGACTGTGAAGACAATATTCCCTTTGTAGAGAGCATTTAGAAGAATATGAGGGGGAGGAAATCAGTGGGAATTCTCACGCTACTCCTCTGTCCAAGGTTAGAGAGGTGCTTTGAGGTTAGTCAAGGTTATATACTTGTAGGAAAGAGATAACTGGAATGACGTCCCTGCCAGTCTTTCCTTTCAGGGAAACATAGATTCAGTTTTCCTATTTCGTCTCCTTCCCAGAGGCATTGGCTATCCTGCCCCTGAGATTAAACCAAATACCAGGTGGCCTTGATGAAGCCCAGGAGGAGATAAGCACAGCTTTTGGGCACGGATGATTCATTTTCTCCAACTTCACCCATTTGTGCACTGGGGATAATAGTATAGGCTGCCTCATAGAGATGTTGGGAGGATTAGGGAGCTCAGAGAGATAATAAACATAAAAGAGCATTGAACAGATGCTTCAGGATTCAGTCTGGGAGGCAGAGGAGGACGCTCTGTAAATGTCCCTGCCTCTTTATCTGTCCTTCATCTCCAGACCACGGTCTGAATGTGCAGACTTAAATGGCAGACGGAAGAAATGGGGTGCAAGTTCTGGGACTTTATTTTCAAGCCTGTTCCACAATATCATGGCTAATTTTTGTGGACTATTCAAGCCAATGACATTTTCTGAACCCCAGCTACACTAGACCCTGCAGACACGTAAGCCAGATAAGAAGCCCCGGGCACTTCTTTAAAGAAAACTTTGTGGACTGAAGAAACCATAATGACCCCAGAGCAAAGGACACCAAAGTGATCCCACTTCTGAAGATCTGGGTTGGGATTATCCATTTGGTGGACTTTTAGGGGCATGTTTTAGAAGTCAAAGTGCCTCACACAAGACACAGTGGAAAAGTAACCACTGAATCAATTTAAATAAATTAAACTGAAGTCCTATACTTTTCCTCTACTATCTAGACATTTTTGGGGCTCTTTTCTCAAACTGTATGGAGACATGTGTTGGGGGGCTGCTTGCTGATGTCCATACCATTGCACTGTGGTAAGCAATGTCAGCAAATAATGGAAACAGATCTAAGAACAGTAACAACAAAGAAAATCTGAGTTGTAGAAGTGTTTGGGGGATGTTGAAGTTTAACAGCTAACTAGTTAACAAGGGTCCATGGATATATGCAAAGTATTTTTATTTAGATATAAGGGGTAATGGACAGAACTAGAATTCTTAGGAAATCTCAGGAAATCACAGAAATAATTTAGGGAAGTATTTTTTCTATAACACAATTATTTTTCTATGAAAAATGTTCCTAATTTATTGATTTTTTTTTAGATTGGAATAAAATAATTCAGTCACTCTTCTTTTTTGCTGAAAGTAAAAATTATAGTAACAATCTAGACACAACAGTGGAATTCTTATGAACTATACATTCTGTAGGGAAGTTTCTCTCAAGAGTGCTGTCTCTCTCTCTCTCTCTCTTTTTTTTTTTTTTTTTGGCCCACTCCTGCAGCACATGGAAGTTCCCAAGCTAGGGGTCAAATCTGAGCTGTAGCCTCTGGCCTGATCCAAGCAACCAGCCACAGCAACCAGAGATCCAAGCTGCATCTGCAACTTACACCACAGATCGCAGCAATGCCAGATCCTTAACCCATTGATCAAGGCCAGGGATCGAAACCATGTCCTCATGGGTACTAGTCAGGTTTATAACCCACTGAGCCACAACAGAACTCCCAGGAAGCTTTCTCTTTTTTGTGAATCAGAAAGCAATTTTCTCAATACTTGTGATCATAGAGCAGGGCACCTTGCATATCCTTTTTGAGACAAAAGTCTTACAGAACTCTAATATTTTAATTATGTGGATGTGAACTTAGTAAAATTTGAAATATTTTAGGCCCTATACTTGAGGCAATGCCTATGTACTTTGGCTAAGGATTTTCTCTTTCTTTCCTTCTTCCCTCTCTCCCTCTCCCCTTCCTTCTTTCTTTCTTCTTTTTTTTTTTCTGCAAGCCTGCACCTGTGGCATACAGAAATTACTGGGCTACAGGTCGAATTGGAGCCGCAGCTACAGGCCTATGGCACAGCCACAGCAACATGGGATCTGAACTGTATCTGTGACCTATGCTACAGCTTGCGGCAATGCCAGATCCTTAACCCACTGAGCTAGGCCAGGATCAAACTCACATCCTCATGAACACTATGTTGAATTCTTAACCCACTGAGCCACAGCAGAAACTCCAGGATTTTCTTAACAAATCTTTATTCACACATTTGGTAGTCTTGGGGTTAGCAAGACAGCTCACTGATAAAATTACGTCAGTGTCACTTTAGAAATGGAAAAACTAATAGTTAATTTGATTCCATTGACTTTCTTCCTATAGTCTAATTTGTTTCCTTCTGGATTCTGTAGTCCTTTCTTGGAAAATATTTTTTTTTCCTTTTTTATTTTAATTTATTTTTTAAAATCATATATATATATATATTTTTTTTCTACTGCACAGCATGGTGACCCAGTTACACATGTATGTATACATTCTTTTTTCTCACATTATCATGCTCCATCATAAGTGACTAAATAGAGTTCCCAGTGCTACATAGCAGGATCCTATTGCTAATCCACATTCTGCATCTATTTACCCCAAGCTCCCAGTCCCTCCCACTCCTTCCCCTTCTCCCTTGACCACCAGAGGTCTATTCTCCAAGTCCATGATTTTCTTTTCTGTGGAAAGGTTCCTTTGTGCCGTATATTATATTCCAGATATAAGTGATATCATATGGTATTTGTCTTTCTCTTTCTGACTTACCTCACTCAGTATGAGAGTCTCTAGTTCCATCCATGTTGCTGCAAATGGCATTATTTTGTTCTTTTTTATGGCTGAGTAGTATTCCATTGTGTATGTATACCACATCTTCTTAATCCAATCATCTATTAATGGACATTTGGGTTGATTCCATGCCTTGGCTATTGTGAATAGTGCTGCAATGAACATGCGGGTGCATGTGTCTTTTTTAAGGAGAGTTCTGTCCAGATATATGCCCAAGAGTGGGGTTGCTGGGTCATATGGTAGTTCCATGTATAGTTTTCTAAGATACCTCTGTACTGTTCTCCATTGTGGTTATACCAGCTTACATTCCCACCAACAGTGCAGGAGGGTTCCCTTTTCTCCACACCCCCTCCAGCATTTGTTATTTGCGGAATTATGAATGATGGCCATTCTGACTGGTGTGAGGTGGTATCTCATGGTAGTTTTGATTTGCATTTCTGTAACAATCAGTGATGTTGAGCATTGTTTCAAATGCTTATTGGAAAATATTTAATGATATCTTTGTTTTGCTGATTATCATGCCTCAGCTATTTTTAAAACATGTTCATATTTATATAACTTTAAGAAATAAATTTTACACTTCTTTTCCATTTTTCCAGTCTTGAAACATTCTCTTTACTTCTCTGTTTGTTTCTAGTGTAACTATCTTACCATTCTGCTAGATAATTTTAACTTTCACTTTCATAGAACTTGTTTTGAAATTCAGAGTTATTTTAGACCCAGCATGTGGCCCATTTCAACTATTTTGATGCCTTGCTTTTAAAACTAGGTGACCCATGCTCTGTATTTTCTATGGGCAAATGTATACTTACTTTTATAACAGTGATTCTACCTTTGATTTACAACACATTTTTCTTTTTTTTTTCCTTAGTAATTTAACTCTGTGTATCTCTCTGCAATTCATGTGGGGCTAAGAGCTATATGGATACAATTTTGCAGCAACTTCTCAAATGTGTTTTAAATCACTACACCACAACACCTTTCTATTAAGCCAATAATTTCAATTAGATATTCTTTACTCAAAAGATCTTTATTTTGCCTTTACCTATAGAGAACTCTAGTTGCCACATGTTGGCAGAGACACTTAAATGTTCTCAATCTTGATATATTTCTCAACATACTACTCTTCCTTGTTTTTATCATCATTTAAAAATAATCTACAAAGGGAGTTCCCGTTGTGGCACAGCAGAAACGAATCCAACTAAGAACCATGAGATGCGGGTTGGATCCCTGGCCTCGCTCAGTGTGTTGAGGATCTGGCATTGCCATGAGCTGTGGTGTAGGTTGCAGATGCAGCTCAGATCCTGTGTTGCTGTGGGTATGGTGTAGGCCAGCAGCTGTACCTCCGATTGGACCCCAGCCTGGGAACCTCCTTATGCCGCAGGTGCAGCCCTAAAAAAAAAAAAAGTCTACAAAGAAACAGAGTAAAAGCATGGTGAATCCTAGCTAGTCTAGTTTATTTATTTGTGTAGAGACAGATGAATTCTGAAGAAGTTTAATAGAAGAAAAGGCAATAATAATGATACTGACTTGGTTTCTTGGCCCTTTGGCTCTGACATGAGCACTGTTTTATGACACATCATGATATTATCAACAGTGAAACACAATGTATGATGGTAGCTAAAAAGTAGTTGTCCATCCACAGCGACCTTTCCAATAAATATGTGACTGTTATCTCACTGCCTCAAAAATACAGGGGGACTATGTAACATATCAGTGAGTGATTTCAAAGGCTTCTATATGACTTTAAGCTGTGTTGATAGGGGTAGTATATTTAAGAAATTCCTAAATCAAATAATTGATTGAATCAACAGGAATGACTGAGAGCCTAAAAAAATAGGAAAAGGATTTAGTAGATCTTTTTTTTTTTTTTTTCCTTTTCTTTTCTTCCATCCTTTGTCTTCTTAGGGCTACACCTGCAGCACATGGAGGTTCCCAGGCTAGGGGGCCAATCCGAGCTGTAGCTGCCGACCTACACCACAGCCACAGCAAAGCAGGATCTGAGCTGCATCTGTGACCTACACCACAGCTCACGGCAACGCCGGATCATTAACCCACTGAGCGAGGCCAAAGATCAAACTCGAAACCTCATGGTTCCTAGTTGGATTTGTTTCCACTCTGCCATGGCAGGAACTCCAAGGATTTAGTAGATCTTAAGTTGCAAGGTCTACTTTATTTGGCTTATTTTGTAAATACACTAGTAGAAATCTGTATAAGGTGTAGACGTTGTGGGGATTTATTGCTATTACATGCCGCTATAGCCAGGGAATCCAGAATGCCTATATCCTTTCATACCCATAGTTCTTCCTAAAAGAATAACCCCAAGAACCAACAGCAGAATACATTCTCAGGTAACTTTTCATGGCTTTGTATGTACCTAATAATTCGACATAGAGTTTCTATTAAACTTGGGTTGGAGGGCGTTTCTTGAGCGTAAAGATTTAGATGCAGTAAAAAGATTTCTGAATCCTGGAGCCAATATCTGGAAGCAGAGATGGAGTGAAGTGGGGGGGGACCAAAAAACAAATGTAAAAGAAAAGACTTGTGTCTCCAAAGCCATCCTACTCCATGGAGTGGGAGAGAGAGGTTTCCTGAGTAGACCCCAGGAGCTGGGTCCTTCCAAAGTCTCCAGCTACCACACAGAGGTAGGAAAATAGACATTTGCAAGAAAGGGAGAACAGAGTGCATTACATGCATTGTTGTGTGTTTTAAGGCATGGGGATCCCATATTGCCAATGAATGTCCTGGGCATCAGAATAATTAGGTCAAATCTCCTTTTTTTTTTTTTTTTTGTCTTTTTGCTATTTCTTGGGCCACTCCCACAGCATATGGAGGTTCCCAGGCTAGGGGTCGAATCGGAGCCGCAGCCTCTGGCCTACGCCAGAGCCGCAGCAATGTGGGATCCGAGCCACGTCTGCAACCTACACTACAGCTGACGGCAACGCCAGATCCTTAACCCACTGAGCAAGGGCAGGGACCGAACCCGCAACCTCATGGTTCCTAGTGGGATTCGTTAACCACTGCGCCACGACGGGAACTCCCAAATCTCCTTTTATTCTCCTGGTAGAACACTGGGAAGTGGATCTCCCTGCATTGAGGTTGCGGTAGAACATTTCCTAGTGATGTATAAAGAGAGAAACACACACTTGAATTCTGGGAAGGGACAGGTAAGACATTGGAAATGAGTTAATGCCTGAGTTGTTTGGAAGATAGGTAGGAGCTAACCAGGTGATAAAAATGGGGAGGAGACATTTCAGAGCAAAGGGACAGATGTAGAAAATCATTGGGTGTTTTTCCTATGGAACTATGAGCAGTGTGATTGGGCTGGACCATCGAGTGGCGCAGTCATGCATCAACTGTGCCCTGGATGGTCTCAAGTGCAGACTCGCAGACTAATTTTAGAACCCTCATCGTGAGACAATATACTCCTCTCAAAATTCTTTGGCTGTTCTCAACAATTTCACTATATCAATTTTGTGAGGCAGGCATTTTCATCTTGGGTGTTATTCTGGAAAAGCTTTAGTGAAACTCTTTGTGTCTTAGTCCAAGCATATATTAACAGAGACAATCCTACTTCATGGGTCTTTGGAGTACATAAGGAACCATGTTTATGAAAGGTGCTATGTAACCTGAAAAGTACAATACAAGAGTTAGGATTGTTAAGCAGATGAGATTTATACCATGTCATATTTTTACCATATAGCAAAAATATTTTTTAAAGTATCCATTTAAAAACATGATGTTCGATAAACACAAATCATTTAATCTTACTATGTGCCATTTTTTTATAGACCTCATCTCAATAAAAATGGTTATATTTAAGAAAAACTGTAAAGCACAGATGTCAAATATATGGCACATGGGACCCAATTTCTCAGTTATGTTCCCAAGGTAGACGTCAATAATTGATAACATGGTTTCCACTGTGTCAGGACGGAGTCTCAAAATTCCTCTCAACATTCCAAGTAAATAAAACTAATATGTAAAAGTTGACCCTTGAAATCTATTACTATTTTTACTGGATTAAATCCAGGCGAGGGCAGAGGGTGCTTTTCTTCCCCTGCAAGCCATCCTTGCAAACGACTAATTCAGAGGAAAACCTCTGTCTCTAAACATACCTAGGAATGAGAATGTGAGAATTGTGAAGTGAGTTTTCTTAACAATGCAATGAGAGGAATACTTTAAAAAGAATTGGGTTCTTTTTTTGGTATCTCAGATTATTGATTGCTTAATTCCCTTCAAATTCAACATGGTTTCATATCAGTTGTGTTAGTTTTAAAGTGATGATTATAAAATGACTAGGTTTGTGCCAAATAATAAATATAAATTGAAGTAAAAATATCCTTGAATAGATCAGAACAGTTTTGTGAATGGAGTCTAGAATACAGACAGATGCATTAAAATGCCATAACCATGTATACACATAGTTACCAAGTCATTGTCAGATACTATTTTCATGCATCATTTTGATGCTGCTTAATGTAGGATATGCTGAAAAGCTATTATTTGGTCTTTTCAAAAATACCTAGTAAATAATCTCCTGCCCAATTACACTTTTCTTTAAGATTAAAAAACTACGGCCTTAAAGATGTAGAATGGTTTTCTTCTGAATGTATAGCAAACTATCAAAAAACATGCTGCTTTTAAACTGGTAAGTACTTGATAACAGACACACTTAGAATGGATAAGTGGTGAGCCCGGGGAAGAGAGACGCAGGGGGATAAGAATGTCCTTAGCACTATGCAAAGGTTCTGCTATGGAGGGAATGAAAACGAGGTTTTGGGGTAAAGTGGACATGTGTGCTCCTTCTGACTTGGGGCCCACCTTCCTGCGAGACCAGCACACCTGTGCCCAGGAAGCGGACTGCCGTGTCGACCGTCATGAGTGATGGGAAGCAAGAGCCACAGGCTACTCCCTCAGTCCCTCAGTCCCACTAAGACCTGGCCTCGTGGGATTGTCCCTTCTTTCACGAAGGAAGGTCATCCCCCTACCTCCCGAGGGATGGATGGTTGGTTTTTTGGTTTGGTTTTGTTTTCTGAGCCAGGTGACAGATCATGGCACTGAGATGTGAAGGAAGTGGGGTGGTTTTAAGATCAACAGAGAAATAAAACGCTGCTTACTGCCGTCTTTATAGGCGAATGCCGCTTTGCCAAGAAGCTGTATTTGAACAGCTATGGGGGTGAAAAGGCCTGTTCTGTGACGTTAATCAGTATGTGATGTAACACTGGATTCAGATACATTTCATAATTAAGGGTGCATTTTAGCTATCCCTTCATCCGTGGTGCAATAAATGGATACACTTGTTCCAATGACCCAGTTCTTTCAGTTTTATTCATTTAATACATGCAGTGCAGAGAGCTAGAGACCCAGGCCAGCAAGATGCCAGCTTTTCCTTGGCTAGACATTAGGAAATAGACAGAGAAGTGATAACCCTGCACGCTCGGATGTCCTGGGGGGAGATGTCAGTTCAGATCAGATCTAAAAGGCAACCTCATAGAAATAAAAGAGAAAAATACACTCATCCGAACCCTTGTCAAGTGTTCATCAGCTCTTTAAATTTTGTAGCGAGCATACTGATGTATTATATCTCACATGAAGTCATTTATTCCTTTTCTGTATGTAAATAAATGAAGAATGAGCAGGTGTGGACTCTGAAAGAAAAAATTACAGGGACTTTATCCCGTGACTTTGGGGATTTTAATTTTAACCTAGTCAGTCATCTCCCCCTTGATAACAAAGGGGGAAGCAGTAGAACATTGCAGTTAAATATTTGAGCATCAGAGTTGGACAGATAGACTTTATCAAGTGCCGGTTCTTCCACTTACTACTTCCATAATATCAAATTCTTTGTGTAGCAAAAGAGGATAATAGAACCTATCTCACTGGCACTCTTGAGTGACAGTTGACACAGCACTTGTATGGCTTGGACTTCTATATATGTGCATTTTATTAATATACCTTAGCATAATGTAAGGTGTGGAGACTAGTGGTCATCTAGCATTGAGTCATTCAGTTAAACACACATACACATTGAGTGTGTTACACATTGATGGATATAAAAATGGACAGTTTTTAAACATCATCAGACATCTGAACTCAGATGTCTTTGCTTGCTTTTCAAGACATTTACAACACTAGCTGCTTGACTTCCGCAGATAGTTACGTATATAAATAGTGGCACAAGGCACTGACACAATGACAATTAGGTAACTTCGAACTTCTCAAGATACAACTAGTAAAGGGTTTATGTTCAAGGAGAAATAGGTGTTCTAGGTGTCAGCTTCTTGAGGCTGTTGCTCCAAAGGAGGTCACTGCCCCGAGTAATGAGAACAGTTGGGAATCTCACCCATTCTCTATTGCCTGAAGGTCAACAGCCATCTGGTCTAACTCATGCTGGCTTTCCAATTGAGAATGAAAACAGATTTTCTATCTTGTCCAAGAACAAAGGGCATGGCTGCATCGTGGAAAATGGAGATGACACAGTTGCCTTCATCCATGCAGAGTGTGTATCTCAACTTTCTGTAAATGCGTTCTTGGGTAAAAGGTTTTGTGATGGAGAGGCAAAAGTATAGGGAAAGAGGGGGACAGTGACTCATGCCCTAGAATCCTCGTGGAATGATAAGGCAATTACAGAAACGAGAAGGTTCTTTTTGGTTAATCCAAGTGCTATCTTCCAAATAGAGAGAATAAATCCACCAGTCAGTGAGCTGCTTACTCTTTGCAAATGATGAAAGAGAAGTTTTATACTTCAGCATGGTATGTTAGGAACCTTTCCCTTTGCATTTTTCATAAAAGAAACCTGACATCCTGAACAGGGCACTGACCAATAGATTAAAATCACTTATGCAGAATGTCCTCTTACTTTCTTGGTGGGCCATGTGCTGATCCAGTAGTCATCCATCTTTTCCCCTTTCCCAGACACCAGTTAACAAATATTACCTGGTGATAAAACTGTCCAATTTTCTTATCACAAAAATTACAAACATTGGGGAAAAAATGCTGAGCTCGGGTAAGATATCTTATCTTGTCTTAAATAGTTCAGACATATTACAGAGCCCCGTGCACTTGGTGAAATGTTTAAAATAAATACCCAAGTGCCAAGTACCTTGTTCTTTCCACTTTATTTGAGGGATATTAAATATGTTGCAATTAATTTCATATGCTATATTAAGACATTCCATTTATATGCTCAAAACTACAGGGGTCTCCATAACAGCCCTAACTAATTCCGTTTTGCAGTACAAGGGACATTGTTAATGTGCAAAGATTAGAAAATGCATCCTCTTTGATCTTTGCTCCTTACTGAAAGACAGCATTCAGACACCAGGAATGCATTTTTCTTCAAATAGTTGATTTCTCCTAGAGGAAGATATGATTAAATAGAATACTCCAGACTTAATAAGGCAACAAAAGAACTGGCAATTTTTTTTTTTTAAAGCTCTCTTCATTCTAGTATCTCAAAGCTGTTTGCCTTGGGATTTAGAAATTGAGACAAAACAAGTTGCTGACCCCCAGAACGGAACAACCAAGTTAGTTGTTTTGGTTGTGCCAGTGTTGAAACAGAACATGTGCCAGAGGCAGGCACACTTTGCAGAGTGGGCATTTTGTACCGTCTATTTGAATTGATGGCTCAGCATATAGATTGGGCATCTGTACAAATGCTTTAAAAAATGAAAAAAAAAAATTGAACCCTCACGAGTAAGGAAACTAGAGGTTTAGAAAGGAAAATGACTTTCACTGCTACTTTCCACATTCCTTCAAGTCTCTCCTTGTTTGCAGCTGTTCTCTGTAAACCCAGCTTCATGCAGTCTTTCCTGAATGATGCGATTGCCAGGTGTAAGGGTAGGCACTAGAGTTTTGCTTGTGTTCACAGTGAGTTTTCATGGGGCTTACCATTTGTTGATAAGACCTCACTTCGAGATATTTAGAGCCCCAAGACAAAGTCTCAACAAGCCAAGCTTTTTAAAGAAGCTTCAGCTAATTTCAAACCTATTTCTATTTATGCCCGTGAAAAAGAAGAAATAGCAGATAGCTGTGGCCAGGCTCTCTCCCACAAGCCTTGCCGAGTATAGCTGGACTGGCAGTGTCCTCACCTCCTCTGCCTTCCATTTTCTATTCTATGTGACAGCTGGAGCGATAGCTCATACAGTATTCCATGGCTCCCCATTGCCCTTTGGATGAGGACAAGCACCTTTAATTGGCTTTCCACAGCAGGCATGATCTGGCCTCCATGTACAGACAGCCTCCTCTCAGGCTCAAGGTCCTCCAGCTACAGTGACTTTCTCTCAGTTACTCCTCTGTGTCTGGACAGCTGGAAATACTCTTTCCTCTACAGAGCCCTCCATCAGAATTAAACCTTCCAAGCTTGGGAACAAGGCCTCCCAAAGTTCACAAAATAGCATTTTCATAATTGGTCTTATACTCATTCCCAAGTAGAGATCAGGCTCTAAGCATGATTTCCATGTCCGTGGAAACACTCTGATTCCAAATTCCTTTTTTCTGGGTTTGGCATCATGATTTGATGCTATGAACAGCATGAAAAAACTGCCAGAGGTGGATTAATAATGTGAATGAGATGGTATTGAAATTTTTTGGCCACATGTGCAGCATATGGAAGTTCCCAGGGCCAGAGATTGAATCCCAGCTGGAGCTACGACCTATACCACAGCTCACAGCAACACCGGATCCTTAACCCAGGGAATGGCCAGGGAGCAAAGGGTGCCTCCACAGACATAAGCTAGATCATTAACCCCTGTGCCACAGTGGGAACTCTCATGTTATCAGAATTTTCTTCAATAAAGACTGCAAAAACCTTAAAAATATATTAACCTAGAACTCTGAGTTCACGACAGAAGGATAATTTTTCAGAATGTTTTCTTTGAAGTACCTTTTCAATTTAACAAATATTTCTTGAAAGCCTTCTTCAAGGAAGGAAGTTCAGAAATTCTTTGGTAGTGGTCAGACCTTTTCACCTGTTTTATTTCAGCAGTATTTAATTTCATTTGTGAGTTCCCTGTCTGGCACCTGTATCTATTAGTAGGTGGGAACACACAATGAATGATATTTAATCACACACAATGAATATTTAAGTACTTACCACATATACATACCTGAGTTGGGAGCATCATCAGAATTCTGAGAACGTAATACTGAGCTAAGTAGACACGTTACTCTCTCGTGGAGTTGGAATCTATCAGGGGAGACCTGCGCTACAATTTGTAATCACATATTGTGGGCAGTGGTGTCAAAGGACATATATAAGGTAGTGTGATGATATGTTAAGAATCCTGGGGGTGGGCGGGGAGGGGCATGGAAGGTTGCCCTCCTTTCTCCTGCTCACCGCTGCATGGAGGGGATGTTTGTGCTGAAGAAGGAATAAGACAGAACTACATGAAGTGGGGGAGCTCCCGTTGTGGCTCAGCGGGTTAAGAACCTGACAAGTGCCCATGAGGATATGGGTTCAATCCCTGGCCTTGCTGGGTGTCTGTGGCATAGGTTGCAGATGGGGCTCAGATCTGGCATTGCTGTGGCTGTGGCATAGGCTTGCAGCTAAGACCGCGAACCTGGGAACTTCTGTATGCTGTGGGTGCAGCCCTAAAAAAGACAAAAAAAAAAAAAAAAAAAAAAAAAAAAAGCCAAAAACCAACACCAAACAAACAAAAAAACTACATGAAGTGGGGTGAGGAGGTGAAAATTTGCCCAGAATGAGGGAAGAGCATGTAAAAGTGATATTTGGCATCATTCAGGCTCCAAAGAGTAGTTTTTCCCAGATTTGTATTTACTTTTACTAAAATCAGTCTCCCTCACATCAGTACTCCCCAGTCACGTCCAAATAAGTTCCTTCAGCCCGTAGCCTTAGGCTGGTGCCCCCAGCCCTCTGGGTGGATGGGTGGTCCCTGTACCTTGTGAAATATGAGGGACTGCAGGGAGGCCTTCAAAGATTTCTGCCAGATATTGCCTTTAGTGGCTTCACAGGGTAATTCGTCTGTTTTAGGCAATGTTCCCCGAAGAAACATGAACTCTTCAAAGAGTAGTAACCCCATTAGACCATAATGAATCATATGTTAGATGCTACTCAGGAAACCACTTAACTACTCAAGGACGTCCAGCCAGAAGAAGTCATCCTGGGGAGAGATGCATTACGGATCTTGAAGAGAGGGCCTCTGTTGACAGGCACTTGTTTATGCACATTTAACTCTAGACTTTGTCCATTTATTCATTCAAGAAATAGTTCTTTCTTTCTTTCTTTCTTTCTGTCTGTCTGTCTTTCTTTCTTTCTTTCTTTCCTTCCTTCTTTTTTTTTAACCGCTGCTCTTGCGGCATATGGAAGTCCCCAGGCTGGGGGTCTAATTGGAGCTGCAGCTGCCAGCCTACACCACCGCTCACAGCAATGCTGGATCCTTAATTCACAGAGCGAGGCCAGGGATTGAACCTGTGTCCTCGTGGATACTAGTCGGGTTTGTAACCCCCTGAGCCACAATAGGAACTCTTTTTTTTTTTTTTTTTTTTTTTTAACCAACGTAATCTTTCCCTTCAACTACCTAATCTTTGGCTTTCTTACACTGGGGAAATTAATAGGTTGTATGTTTCTTCATTAGATACATTCTAAAAATGATTTTTAATGCTCCAGTCATATTGAAAAAGGATTTGAGACATGGAACCATTGCTTGTAAAGAGCTTAGGACCAAATGCCTGGCACACAGTAATTGCTCAATAAGTGTCAGCTATTATATCCTTAATTGTGTTGCTCGTTATAGTCCTGGCAACTTGGTTGTTGGTCATCTTGCTAGCATCCAGGCCTTATGGATTTTCATCTACTGCTCATCCCACCTGAACAAGCTTCTGCTGACTGATATGGCTATGTACAAATTCAGTATATATGTTCAAGCTGAGTTTTTCTCAACTACTTGTTTATAGATATATGAGTAGTTTTTTTTGTTTGATCTTGTGCACACTACTGTTTAAATACGGATTTTGAGAGCATTGCCAGTTAACTTATGTCTGTAAATCATGATTAGGTTATAAATCATGATTTAGAAATGTTTCTTACTGATTTTTTACATAACTTTTTATGCTTTTCAAGGCTATCTATTAGAAAGTAATAAGGTAAGGCTCCCAAATGAAAAGTCTATTTCTCTTGCCTCTCACTTTACTTTGTAACAAGTTTTCTTATAAAAGGTTAATCATATTAATGGTTTCTAGTGAAAATGTTCACTAGAAAACATTTTCCTGTGATGAACCAATGATTACCAGTTCATTAGTTTCAGAAGCTAAATAACTTTTATTTGAATCAGTAAAGTTCTATATGGTCATTGTGAGCAAAGATTTTATGCAGTTTGTTAATATTTAGAAAACATAGCTAACCTAGTTTAAATAAGGAGAATTTAGAAATTAAAGGAGTGGTGAATTTTCATCATGTTACATTCTTATCAGATATTACCGAGTGCCATATTTTAGGCACCAGAGATGTGAAGGCAGAATAGATATACTGGATTTGTGTTTTCAGAGAACTTATATTTTAGCAGGAGAAATGATAATAAATGAGTAGAGGAGTAAGTAAATCAATAAACAAGACAACTTCAGGCAGCGAGTACAATGAGAAAAATACCAAAGGGCAATGAAATGGAGAGTGACTTTCCAAAAAGTAATATAGAGTGGTTGGAAGTGACCTTTTATGAAGGACATTGGCTCTGAGGCTTGAAGAATAAAGAGTTTATCGGGGAGTTCCTGTGTGGCACAGTGGATTAAGGATCAGTGTGGCCATTGCAGTGGCTCAGGTTGCTGCTGTGGCACAGGTTTGATCCCTGGCCTCAGAAATTCCACATGCCATGGGCGAGGCCAAAAAAATAGTTCATGCGATGAAGATCTGAAAGGAGAAAGCTCTGGGCAGCAAGAAGTGTCAGTGGAAATGCTCTGGAGATACAGAAAGTTTTGGTGGGTGTAGACAATGGAAGGGAGGGGCCAGGGGAGGCAGGGCGGGTGAGAGGAGGTGAAGATGGAGGGGTTGGCAGGACCCAGATTATATGGGACTGAATAGGCCCCACAAAGAATTTGCACATTATTTTCTTTCACGGCAATAGAAAGCATCAAAAGGTTTGAACGAGGGAAAAATGTAAACTGATCTAGAGGGCCGCAGAGAGACCTGTTTGGAAGCTGTCAGAGTAGCCCATGAAGGAATGATGAATGATGGTCTGGACTGAAGAGGTGGCAGTGGACATAGGAAGCAGCGAGCTGATTGGGGGTATACATATGGGGCAGTGCTAACAGGACTTTTTGCTGAACTGGGTGTGAATGGTGAAGGAATTGAGGAGGATTCCTGTGTTTTTGACTTTGCATGTAAGTTGGTGATGGCGCTATTTACTGAAATAGGAAATGCAGGGAAACCCTCTTTACTGAAACCCCTTTTCAGGAGAAAGCTTAGAAAAGAAGGCAAATCAAGCATCCTAGTTCAGGCCTGTTACATTTTAGATGTCTTTGACATACCTATGGGCATTAGAGTTATCACCTTGTGGCTTGGAGGAGAGGCCAGGGCTGGGCGGTTTGTGAGTGGCTGTGGGCCAGTGGATGAAAGCACAGAAACATTCATTCCGACAGGACAGTCACTATGCTGCCCTGTGCAGTTTGGGAAAACCCCCATCCTTTGAGAGGCTGAAAGACGAGGACTCCAGAAAATTCTAACATCCCTCAGGAACTGCATCAAATATCCTTTCACTGTTCTTTTGCCTTGCAAGCTCACGGTAATCTTTAACAGGTCCAGTCTTCTTTCCAGTGGTCCACATTGATGTCTGGTAGTGTTTCCTTGGCCATCTAAGAGCTGATGGTCCCATCAAGCAAAAATAACTGTGTGAATCTACAGAATCTTATTGGGCTCCAAACTGCTCGTGACTGTATTTGTATCCCCAGGCTCCGTGTTTGCCCTCTTAGGCCTCCTTTAACAAGTCCAATGCCAGATCGTCTCATTGTGTGTGAGTTGACCCAGATTCTGTTCTTGCGTGGGCTGGGAAAGGAATAGTGAACAGCATTTGGAAGGGTTTGGTTTTCTTCTTCCTGCATCAGAAGAACAAGGAGACTGGGTGTGGTCAGAATTGTGTAAAACTAACTCACTTGATTCCCACAATTTCCTGACCTCCTTTCCGTGGCAAGTAGAAGTCAGGATGCTGGGCCAAGTTCCCAGATCCAGGCTTGGATGTTAGGTGTGTGGTGAGATGCAGGAGAGATCCTGCAGACAAGCTGAGGTCACAAGGTGGTTGGGGAACCAGGAGAAAGGTATTGTTGAGAGAACCATTTTGATATAGCCTTTTGGTGCCAGGGATATTTTCTGGTTCTAAAAATGTGCTTCTAGGGAGTTTCCATTGAGGCCAAGTGGAAACAAATCCAACCAGTAACCAAGAGGTTGCAGGTTCAATCCCTGGCCTCACTTAGTGGGTTAAAGATCCGGTGTTGCTGTGTAGGTTGCAGATGCTGCTCGGATCCTGTGTTGCTGTGGCTGTGGCGTAGGCTGTCAGCTGTGGCTCCAATTCAGCCCTAGCCTGGGAACCTCCATATGCCACGGGTGTGGCCCTAAGAAACAAAATAAAATAGCAATAAAAATGTGCTCCTGTAAACAAATAATTGCTAAGTAATCATTGCTCCGTCTCAGATCCTTACTCCATTCATACCTCACCCCTACAGTCATAAAATGTCCAGAGCATCAGAAGGGCCTCTGACAATATTATGTAACAGATCTAAGAATTAACCTCTAGAGCGAAGTGGACATGAAAACCTGACAGTTTCAAGAACGCATCACCATGAGGGGATGAATTAGACTGGCCACAATTTGACATGTGGTATTAGGTTGGAAACTGGGAACACCAGAACAGAAACAAAAGCTCTGAACACGACGCGGGATGTGATGTGGAGCTGGGAAGGATTGTGGAGGCCTCTGGGCAGAGCCATGAGGTCTTTTGTTTGTCCCCTGTGACCTGGGTGCATGGTTGTCCAGTGGGTGGTGACAGCTCAGCTCAGTCAAGACCAGAATCACTCTCTCTGGCTTTCTTACCTCGACCTGCTTTTTCTTCTCTCTTGTCACTTCGTCCCATTCAGGCTGCTTCCTACCTGGAGCAGAGGTCCTACCGCAGAGCAAAGGGGCAGCTGAGAAATCAACATCCCAACATGTTGCGAGCATGAGATTTCTTCCTAAAAAGGACATCCTCGAGGATGGAGGACCTATCCGGAGCCATCAAATCCATTAGCCCCTTCCTCCTTCTGCAGAATCACATAAATAATGCAGCTAGGTAAACAAACACAAAATTAAAAAAAACAAAAAACAAAAAACAACACGCTTTTTAAAGGACTTGAGGAAGAGTTCCCATCATGGTTCAGTGGTAACAAACCTGACTATTGTCCATGAGGTTGTGGGTTCCATCTCTGGCCTTGCTCAGTGGGTGAAGGATCCGGTGTTGCTGTGAGCTGTGGTGTAGATCACAGAGGTTATCAGGATCCCATGTTGCTATGGCTGTGGTGTAGGCCGGCAGCTGTAGCTCAGATTCAACCCCTAGCCTGGGAAACTCCATATTCCAAGGGTGTGGCCCAAAAAAGATAACTAACTAACTAACTAACTAAATAAATAAAGGACTTGAGGAAGTAAGTGACACTATCAGTTTGTTGCTATTAAATATTGTGACTTTTGAGAAGGCCAAAGAGATGCTGTTAAATAATAGAATTTGGTTTTTTGCACTATGGGCTGAGATACTGAAACCTAGGTTTTGAGAAGGGATTAGTAGTATGAAGATCAGGTAGAATGGTAGCTGGATGCGTCTAAATTGAGGGAGAAACATGGCCAGAAAAAACGATTGCAACAATTCCTATGAAGAAATATAATTGCATCATAGAAAGATGGCAGTAAGAAGAAATGTCCAATAAAGCCAAGGAGTAAACAAAAGGCACAGCCATTGAAAGCAACACAGGATTCAGATACCACTTGCATCAAACCACTCATATTTCATTTCTTTTGATAGATACACAAAGTGGTCAACCAGAAACAGTGTGCTCCTTCATTGCAAGAAGCATTCATAAAACTCTTTCATTGTTTCCCTGACTGGAAAAAGTTGAGAAATTCTGATAGCACAGCGGGTCAATTCATAGTGGATTAAACATCCAAGAATATATATTCTTGTGACTCCAACAACAGCCCCCATCAGCAGCCCGGACAGCCTTTCTCTATCCGGGACTGTGTCAGGTGTACTGAGGACTTAGACTGAGTATGACACACATCCTGCCCAACTCTGTGGCAGACTCAAAATCCAAGACTCACAGCCACTATTGAAATAACAGAAGGGGGATTGAAAATGATAGGAATGGACTAAAAGGAACGCTTAACTTGTGAGATCAGTTATAATAGCAGTTAACATAACGGTCTGCAGTCAGCTTCAGAGTGTCAGCTGCCAAAGTGCAGAATGGCAGGCCGAACTTCAGGCAGCACAGAGATCTAGGAGGGTAAGGCCACGTTCACCTTGTTTGACCACGTGTGGGAGAAAACCAAGCTTAATGATGGGGCGACATGTAAAGAGAACAGGAGAAAAACAAAAGGAGCCTGAGACAAGCAAACCCGAACATAAACCTAACCTAAACCTTCACAAAACCTCAGTTCTTCCCATGGAATTTTTTTTTTGTCCAATATTGTTTTCATAAGGAGCAAAAAACGTATTCTTTGAAAATACAAAACTGCTAGAAATAGGTATGTTCTGAGATGGAGATTCCTGACCACGGGTGCATTTTAAGCCATGTTTCTTCTGGAAGGAAAAAGAAAAAGAAAAAGCTGCTTTTTTTCCTCCATAAATCTACGGAATATTTTCATAGAAAGCAGCTCAGAAAGAAAGAATATTCCCTCTATTTCCCATTTCTATAGATTTTCCATGAGGTTCTTATCTTTTCTGGTTTTGTCAGAGGTAAGGATTTTTTTTTTTTTTTTTTTTGTATAGCTGCAATTTCAACCTTCTGAACATTAAGTAGATATAAATTATCTACAAGGCTAAAAAGTCTTTGATTAACAAGCTAGGGAATTGCAGGTATTAAAATCGCCCCCCAGAGGGAGTACATATCGTTTCATGAATGCATTAGACATCTACTTTGAATTACAAAGAAAAATTAATTAAAAAGTATATGTTTATAAGTAATGTGTGTTCCCCCGAGTTCATTCTAAAAGCCACATATATGCAGAGTCTAATAAAATTAAATTACGTTAGCTGCATATTTTACTGCAGCAACATGGAGAAAAAGACAAAAGCGGGTGCTAAAAAACGTTTCATTCTACAGAAATTTCCAGAGGGCCCCAACTGGTCAGGATGGAATTTAGTGGCCGACACCCACTGCGGGGCTGAGACAGCGCTGCAGCTGCTTTGGAAAAGGTGTCTCAGTGCTCCTGTGAACAGCTCTGCTTTCCATCTCAGGCTTTGCCGTGCTCTGAATTGGTCCAGCCGTGCCCACTCGGCTTCTGCAGAGTTGGTGGCAATGGAAAGACTCAGCAGGCTCCATTCACCGGGAGATGTCTGCACCGGGAACTCGCAGGCAGCCCTGCCCACGGCTGGCCATTTTAACAAGTCCAGCCCCAGTCGTGGTCTTTTCCGTTTCATCTAATCTGCCAGACAGTATGGCCTTAGCGTCTCTGGAAGTTTGTGGGTCTAGAAGCCATACATGTGTTCTGACATCAAACGCTTGCCCATATTTTGTTTATCCCATAGATATCTCATTTCGTTAGCTTTTTGTGCCTCTTTTTTTCCTTCCCTGTGCTTTTCCCCTTTCAGTTACCATGGAAACAATTTCCCTGGTAGGGGAGGAGCCTAATGGCATCCAGGAGTGTGAAGTAAAGTCAATTTATATCATGGTCTGTGAAATATTGGGAGTTTGTGATCGTTGTTATCACCACATATGGTAAATCAATCTCTCTCTAGAGCAAATTTCTAAATATTGATATGAGTATGGGGGTGACAGAATTATAGAGAGTCATACATCGCAGCAACTTGCATGGCAACCTTTAAGATATACATTTCTATTTTGTTTTGTTTCTACAACTAGAAAATGAAACACAAAAGAGAAAAGATGCACTATTTATGGTTTTTTAAATGTATTTTAAATTCTCCAAAGGCATTAAATGGTCTCTAACATAAAGCATATGGTTGTTTTAATTATACAAATTAAGAAGTCCTGTCTGATCACTTATAAAGTTTGTATATATTATGTATGTGTGTGTAAATGTGTAATTTTTTTATATATAGCTTATATAAAGCAGAGAAGTTATGCCATCTTCATTCTCACTGCTATCATTATCACTTTAAATCAACCAGTATTTGGACAACCATGTTAATGCAGAAAATGCAAGCTTTAAAATTTGTCAAAATATGTGCCCCTCACAGAAGCAAGTAAAGTGACTATCTTTTTAAGGTTTTAAAATAGCCTGGTCTGTCCCCCTTGTTTGAACCAAGGTTTGTTTATTTGGTTTCACTTGTAGCTTATTCTGCTTTCTGGTTTCTCTCAAAGAGCCGAGAACGGGGAGCCAACAAAATATTGGATTATTTGTGCTCTTGAAACAGATGCCACCTGAGTTGTGACAGGTATTTTAAGTATAATCTTCTACATTTCATTTAACACTCGGATTTGAAAATTTTCAAACCCTGGGCATCTTCTCGTTCGCTTACCACCAAAATGAGTCACCTCTTGGGTGTGAAGAGAGAGCTGGGGATAAAAATGGGAACATAAAGTGCAGGTGCCAAGGGGATCAGTAAGGGAGGGAGTTAGAATTGTAGCTAAAAGTTTGGCTGGCTCCAAACACAGATGTAGAACAACAAGGGAGAAAAAAAATTGATATTTTTTCCTGTAAGAGCACCCTATGTTAATTTTAATGAATATAGAAGCTGCGGCTTAGCTGACAGTTTTGAAAAGCAACCATTCTTCTTAAACGATTGCTGCATGATGCTCTTCTAACATCTTGTCCTCTTGTGGAGCATGGTCCCAGGCTGACCGGATCAGTGAAATACTGCTTACATTTGGGAAAATGTTGAATATTTTATGATCTTTCGAGAAGAAGAGTTTCTGGCTTAAAGGGAAGGCATTTTAAAAGTAAGAAAGAAAAAAAAAAGAAAAATCTCAAGCCATCTTGACATCTTTATAAGATGTACACACAAAAAAATTTGAAAATGGAATTCTGTACAATTCAAGACAATAGGAAAAGCCTGGAGGGAGAAGATGGCAGAAAGGCCAGGATGATTGTTGAACTTATTTTAAAAAGTGTCTCTGACCCTAGCAGAAACCCAAACAAGTCAGGATACTGCCAATTGGGATGTCTGGTTGTTTTTTGTTATGTTTTGTTTTTCTAAGAGTATAGTTGATTTACAGTGCTGTGTCCATTTCTGCTGTACAGCATAGTGACCCATATATAAATATATATATATATACACACATTCTTTTTCTCATACTATCTGCCATCAGGTTCTACCCCAAGAGATTGGACATAGTTCCCTGTGCTGTAAGGTAGGACCTCATTGGGGTGTCTCTTCTTTTTCCCATTCTCTGCCCCCCTCTCCCAGAGATGTGCTGTTAAAAGCACCATTCCCAGGCTTCGTTTTCACCACCTGAGTTGGTTTTACAATTGCTTCTTACCAGAGAGGAAATTCAGTGATAAGTCTGCTAGGAAATAGAACATGCCCAGAGAGCGGGCTCAGAACGAGTCGGAGGAGGGGAGAAGTTGGAGGAGAAATAAGGAGTCCGGCTGCCCTGAGCAGAGGAAGCCGCCTCTTCCTCTGAGATCAGCTGCTGTGGGCTCCGAGCTTCTGTGGTCCACTTTCTGAGAAGCCTGTTGTGGGGCAGCCTGGATGTGCAGTGTGTGCAGCGATTCTCTCTGAAGAAGCTTGGGTCATCAGGGAAACTCTTGGGAACCAATGGCATTATTCCTTTAGCTCTCTTTCGTGGGAACCCTCATGGGTTTGGGCTGACATCAGAGCACAGGTGCCATTGTTCTGCATATTTCCCTTGTTTTCCATGAAGCCAGTGGAGTCAGGCTGTTTACGCCTCCCCTCAGCACCAGAGTGATTTCCATGCACATCAGGGAGATCCGGGTGTCAGTTCAGAAAGTACTTGGATCCATCACTCAAGGTTAATAAGACAGAGAATATAGAGGCTTCCCCCTACCATCACACACACTCAAGGTTAATGAGAGAGAGGATATAGTTTTATTTTACTTTTTAATAAGGAAACTTTTCACATTTTAATGGTATAACCCTTTGGTAAAATTGGAAAAGTTGCAAGGTTTTCTCCCATGTTTATTATTCATTTGTTTGGCTTTGGTTTTGGATGTAAAGGTCATGGATGATTTGAAGGAAAGGAAACATTCAGAAGCCGAGGTCTGGGGCTGAGCAAAGTCACAACCCTGTTCAAAACTTCTCCTGAGTACAGAAAGGGGTAGGTTTATGGACAGCAGGAGGGGAGAGAATAACTCACTTGCCAGTTTTCAGCCCCTCTGTCTCAGTGACCTCCGCCTAATCCATCAGCTTCAGCGTGATCCTGCCTCCCCAGGGCATTCAGCCCTGAGTAGCCAATGAAGCATTGGGCATCCTCCCCTCTCCACGGTGAGAGGGGTGGAAGTGGCCACATTCAGGGAGCAGGAGAAAGAGCTTTGTTCCCTGGGACATCAGGGCAAGACTGAAGACAGATAAGGGGTTTAATTAGTAGGTATCAAGAAAGAATTTGAAATTATAAAGAGACACTATTCACCATAACCCAGACATGGAAACAACCTAAATATCCATTGACAGATGAATGGATTAAGAAGATGTGGTATATACACACAATGGAATACTACTCAGCCATAAAAAAGAACAAAATAATGCCATTTGCAGCAACATAGGTGGAACTAAAGACTCTCATACTAAGTAAATAAGAAAGAGGAAGAAAAATAACATATGATATCACTTATATCTGGAATCTAATATATGGCACAAAGGAACCTTTCCACAGAAAAGAAAACCATGGACTGGAAGAACAGACTTGTGGTTTCCAGTGAGGAGGGGGAGAGAGTGGGAATTTGGGGTTAGTAGATGCAAACTATTGCATTTGGAGTGGGTAAGCAATGAGATCCTGTTGTATAGCACTATAGAACTATATCTAGTCACTTGTGATGGAACATGATGGAGGATAATGTGAAAAAAAGAACACATATATATGTATGACTGGGTCGCTTTGCTCTACAGTAGAAATTGACAGAACACTGTAAATCAATAGTAATAGAAAAAACAAAAATCATAAAAAAATAAAGAGGGAGACAAATCATAAGACCAGAAGCCAGCAAGCCTGGGAAGCAGAGGACGAGAGGTATCATGACCAAGGTGTGAGCCTAATACCACCGGCACCTTGAGGTGTCAGAGCTGCTTCGGATAGGTGATGGGTGTTTGCCGGGTGACACGGGGACAGACTGAGGATGACACTGACAGGCTGAGAGGACCAGGCAGCACCTTGGTGTTCATAATGTGTTATCATAATTTGGTTACATCAGACTTTCTTTTGAATGAAACTTTACATTTTTGAGATGACTGTAGATTCATATGAAGTTTTATGTAAGAATACAGTGAAAGCTTGTGTATCTTCTATTTAGATTCCCCTAATGATAACATCTTACAAGCTTCACCCTCCCTCATTTTGACCATAAGATATAAGGTCTCCAGGAGTTCCCGTCACGGCTCAGTGGTTAACGAATCCGACTAGGAACCATGAGGTTGCGGGTTTGATCCCTGGCCTTGCTCAGTGGTTTAAGGATCCGGCATTGCCGTGAGCTGTGGTGTAGGTTGCAGATGCGGCTCGCATCCCGCATTGCTGTGGCTCTGGCGTAGGCCGGCGGCTACAGCTCCGATTAGACCCCTAGCCTGGGAACCTCCATATGCCACAGAAGTGGCCCTAGAAATGGCAAAAAAAGACACCCCCCCCCAAAAAAAAATATATGTATATATGGTCTCCAATAGGCCAAGAAGGATTGGAGAAAGTATAAAACTAAATATTTGAAAGAATGTGGATCTAGTTTTGTTTACCCTTATCCACAGAAAAGGAGAAGAAGAAGAAGAAAAAAAAAAACCTTCTGGGTTGGAGGGGAAAAAAAAGAATTCAAAGAGAAGGTTAAGTGATGCTGGCAAATGTTTAATAGTGTTTAGTAATTTGTAATAGCTTTTTAATGCTTATGCTGTAAGTACTCTTACCACAGCTAATTACAAGCTACCAATGTGCCATGACTCAGTGTGGAGTTGGGAGAGGATACTAACTGTTGGCCTCACAAGTTGGTGTGTGCCAGCTTCCTCTACCACTGTGAGTGACAGTGATGGGCAACATTCTTTGAGAAGGGACCTCACTGACCCTCTTACTCCACTATTTAGCTTTAAGAGGAAGTTGTTAGTAGAGTTCCCATTAATTTTGAATATCTAGGAGTCAAGTGGGCCAAGTCTGTTCTACTCCTGAACAATCAAATTTGTTTCTGGAACTTCTGGGAATTCTGTCCAGAAGAGGTGGAAGTGGATGTGTGGATCAGTGTCCGATACACCCACTGCGTGTCGGACTTTCACTGCGTCTCTACGGGACAGATTAGAATAGAGAAGCGACACTTCCCTTCTCTTCCAGAGAAAGGCAGAGCATTTGGCTGAATGTGAGAGCCTGCATATCAAAGCAAGCTCGTTGTCAGGAGAGGGAACTGAGTTGTATGTGAAGTGAGTTGTACATGACAGTCAAGTGCTGTCATGGGTCTCTCAGTGAGTGTCTGTGTAGATGTCAGTACCAAGAACAAGGGATGGCAAATAAGCATCTCACTGAAAACTAGCTCAGAGTTGATCATAACCAAGGAACCAGTCTAACTCTGCCTTTACTTGTTGTGTGATTTGGGGCATGTCATGACCTCACTTGTCTTGGTTTCCTCATCGGTAAAATGTAGATAATAATGTTGCCTACACTAGTGTGTAAGGATGATTAAATAACGCAAAGTGCCCCAATCATGGCAAGAACTTGAAAAATGCATAGGTTGAACATACTTACAAAAAAAAAGAAGACTTGGAGTTCCCTTCCTGGCTCAGCCATTAATAAAACCGACGAGGATCCATAAGGATGCGGGTTGGATCCCTGGCCTTGCTCAGTGGGTTAAGGACCTGGCGTTGCTGTGAGCTGTGGTGTATGTTGCAGACATGGCTCGGATCCCTCATTGCTGTGACTGGGAACTTCCATATGCCATGAATGTGGCCCTAATAAAAGCAAAAAAAAAAAAAAAAAAAGACTTAAGTATATCCTGTAACTCCATCTCACTACTAAAACCTGTCCTATTAGATACATCTTTTTGCTTTCCAAAAGGAAGAAGAATGACACTTTTCAAAGACCTTCTTATCCATTTTTTTCCTGGAACCCTAGAGATTCAGACTAGAATGAAAGTGTCTGGGGAGGCAGGAGGAAAGATGTGACTTAAAATTAGATCCGGAAGAGTCAAATATCCAAATGTTCATAACTCATACTAGATATAAGGTGATTTTCTTCTTTTCTTTTTCTTTTTATTAGATTTCAGTATTGTTGAGTACATCCATTAATCTGTTTGATTTAGAAACTATTACACTTTTATTGACATTAATGACAATGTACAGAATGAATAAATTAGATGTGAGACCCAAGCATCTACACAAGTGTCAGTACACGTCCATCAGTGGAGTCAAAGGAAGATGACGGAGCATAAACTTAGCATTAGGAAATGTTGAGTAAGGGAGATATATATATATATATATAGTATCTACTCCAAGCCCTGTAACCATGGCAGTGGTATTCGGTGATAAGATTAATTACATTTTGTAAAAGGAGATAAACAGACTCCTCCGTACTTTCGAAGTTTTCATCAGTGGATTGATGTCAGGAAAATCTGTCTGTATGGTACTTTGCATATACTGGTCACTCTCTACAAGTCTATTAATGCCTTCTAAGGCAATCGTTTCTTTAAACTGTGAGAGAAAATTATTTATTTAAAGAAAAATGTATCATTGCTTTAGGGCCTCCAGTGATGTGTACAAAATACAAATTCAACAATTAAATTACATTAAATTAAATTAACTCCGGCAGCTGTAATTTCCCATAAAAAGCACAGCCGAGTATTGGGCATGAGAGAATGACATGTAAAGCCTATTATTTTTTCTTATGGTTTTAGCTACTTAATCTTTTCATTCCCAAAAGAATTGAGATGCTCGAATGTACTTTTTATATGATTTAAAGCTTTCTTATTAAATACACCTATTTGCTTTATCTACTGAATTGTCTATTTGGCACTGTATCATTAATATCTATTTCAACTGAAACATTAAAAAACTAATAACGTGTTAGAAGTACATAACAATAATCTAGTAACTATCAGTGTGAACTGATAACTACCACAAAACAAATTGTCATCATATAATATTGATAATAACTGTTTCAAATGTGTGTATTTTATATCCCTACTTCCACTCTTATCTAATATTAATTGAATGTTATGAGCTCCTTGCAGCCTGGAACTGTTTCACTTTGGGTATCTAGCAGTGGTTGACATATCATACTTGTGATTTGAGTTCAATTGAGTGGCTATATGGTAGTTGGGATGGTGACTTCTCAGTTTTAGTTCTAACTTCTAGTTGGAGGATCGTATGCAGACAAAACACCCTTAGGGGAACTCATCTCCTTCTCCTCCATCTTCTTCTTTTTTTAAATGTGTATTTTATTTGTCCGAATTTCTAAATTTGATTTTTAGCCTACCGATACAGGATGTAATTGATTTTAAGAAGGAAAGATTATCTGGAATTTTCAAATTTACAGGCAGAAATAATTCTGACTGCTGTGTACAGCAGTATATATACCAAAAATCTTCACTTAATGTACCAATTTGTTTAGATAATGATGTTGAAAATAAGAGACAGGCAATCTGGGTTATTCTCCTGGTTCTGGCACTAGCTTCTTTTCCAAATTTAGAAAATTCACCCAATCCCTTTTGGCTCTAATTTACTCACATACAGAGTGCTGATAACATGACTACATGAAAATGTGATAACATGACTATCTAACATAACTTAGTTGGAGTTCCCATTGTGGAGCAGTGGAAACGAATCTGACTAGGAACCATGGGGTTGTGGGAACAACCCCTAGCCTCGCTCAGTAGGTTAAAGATCCAGCATTGCCATAAGCTGCTGTGTAGGTCGCAGACACGGCTCGAATCTGGCATTGCTGTGACTCTAGCATAGGCTGGTAGCTGTAGCTCCAATTAGACCCCTAGCCTGGAAACCTCCATATGCCAGGGGTGCAGCCCTAAAAAAAAAAAAAAAAAAAAAAAAAAAAAGAGCAAAAATAAATAAAATAAAATAACTCAGTCATGAGTTTCAAAATGAAATATATATATATTATGTAAACACTCAAAGTACAGATATTATATATAAGTGTTAACTGTTTTAGTTGTCAAGATGCTATATAAATTGGTTAATACAACTTATGGTTAAACTTTGTAACTTGAGGCATTACAGTTATTTTACCAAGTAAAGATTGTCACACCTTCTAGAAACCTAAAAACAATGTAAAATATGATTTCATGCATTCACTATCTAAGATAGAAAGTGAAAAAGATGTTGATGCTCTGTTTTAATAATAATAACAAAAAAGCAAGTTGCACCAAATATCCACACCAACCCGAGTGTTCTCTGCTCTCATAGGCTCGCACAAGGGAGAATTCATTAACTCTAAAAGCAATCAATCCTTCAATCACCAGGAATCTTTTGAGCTTTCAGAGACCTCTGAGGTTTTCCCACCCCTCTCCATTGGCTTAACACTACCTGGAGTAGAAGAGACGTGTGAGGAGAAATCAATTGGATTTTTCCTTTTCGTAATGTGTGTGTGTGTGTGTGTGTGTGTGTGTGTGTGAGAGAGAGAGAGAGAGAGAGAGAGAGAGAGAGAGAGGGAGGGAGGGAGGGAGAAAGGGAAAGAAAATCATTGATACAAAAGTCTCATAGCTTCTTTCCATATGTACTTTCCCTATTATGCATTAGAAGTTTTGGTGGTTTGGTTAAAACAGATTTTTGGTCAGCACAGCAGTGGGGAGCAAACTATATTTTAAAGGTAGTTCAAAATAAGAGTTGTAATATTGTCTAATGATGTTGGCCTGTTTCTCTGCTGGAATGCCAAAGGACTTTCTGCGGAATTCTCCATTGTGTCTGTGCTTATTATGCCATCCTGTGATGGCAAAGGGAGAACAATAGCTTTTCATTTTTCTGACATATACTGTTATTTTTTGGTGACTGAGCCATGGGCAGCTCTTTTGCTAATTGGGAGGAAAAAGGCAATGTGTGCAGAGTAATTTCTATAAAGCTAAGAGATTTTTCTGAAGACAGCCCCAATTGTGCAGGCTCTCAAGAAGAAAACCACACCCAATGTAGTCTGCTTCACAAAATGTATTGATTTTCTGAGATGTTTTTAGAAGAAAAAAAAAATGAAGAATTCAACTTTGGAAGCTATTGTCAAGAATCTTTTCTCAGCAGCAGGAAAAGGGATTGGAGTCAGAGCGTTGGTTTGGACCCCAGGTCAGCCGCTTAACAGTTTCTTTTCCTCTCTGAGACCTCTGATTAAGTCTCATGCATAGGAAGGGAAATCTGTTATAGACATGTGTGTAAACTGTGACTGTCAGGTCCCCTGAAAGTAGTTCATTTAATAGCATTTACCTGGATGATGGAGTTTGGGGGCGTTCCGCCTTCCTCCACCTGCGTCACGTGGACCTGAGGGCTGGGAAGGACCTTGTAAAGCAGGGCTTCCTTTCTTACTCAGAGTTAGTTCCTCCCTGACTTGACTTCTCCAAAATATTTCACTCTGATGATGACTCTTAGCTATCCTGACCCAAGGGAAGAGCTGTCCTGTTCACAGTGCCACCGACAGACCGGCAGCCTCCTACTGGCATGGGACAGTTTGTCAGAAATACAGACCCCCAGTGTCACCCCAGATTCACTATGGAATCAGAAGCTTTATCATAACAAAGTCACCAGGTGATGTGAAGGTATATTCAAGTCTGAGAAAAACCTGAGTAAAGGATAACAAAGAAAAAAGAGTTGAGAAAAAGCCCTGTGGGATCCATCATGATTTTTCCCACTTTTCTGGCTCTGCTATCATCTACGTCTCATGACTGTAAGTTTCTGGAGGGCAGGGACTAGTCAGTGTCATTCAGCTGCATTTCTAGCCCCTAGTCTAACCATCTAACATACAGTAAATGACAAATGACAACTTATTAAATAAATGACTCCAAAATCTACATCAGGCTCAGATTTCTCCTAAGTCCCAGAATCATGACTTCTGTCTGGGCGTTGCCAGAATGTTTTTTAAAGACCCTTCTAATTTGACATGTGCAAATTGATTTCTTGCTTAAATCTGCTCCAGCTCTGGTGTTCCTTCTCTCTGAGAATAGCACCCTGTTTCTAGAATCATAAACTATTCCTAACTGTACATGCAATCTGTTATCATTTCTTCACTCCCTAATAATTATGGAATCCATTCCTTTTTTTCTAAGTTAGGATACCCATGCTATTCTTTTATTTGTTTGCTTGTTTAGGCATTTTTTTTTTGCCTGATTCATTTTTTATTTAAAAATATGATTTGTGTGTTATTCATCTACATCCTATGAGCACATCAATACTGTATGTTATTACTTATTTTTCAGTTATGAGGTAAATTGACAAAATCGTTAGATATTTAAAGTGTACATCATGATAATTTGATATACGTATACATGATAAAAGGATTCCTCCCATTAGCTAATTAACACATCTATCATCTCATCTATTTGACTTTTTTAATCTCTTAGTGAGTACATTTAAGCTCTACCTTCTTAGCGAGTTTCAATTGCACAATACAGTATTCTCAGAGTTCCCAGCATGGCGCAGTAGTTAACGAATCCGACTAGGAACCATGAGGTTTTGGGTTCGATCCCTGGCCTTGCTCAGCGGGTTAAGGATCCAGCATGGCCGTGAGCTGTGGTGTAGGTCGCAGATGTGGCTCGTATCCTGCGTTGCTGTGGCTGTGGTGTAGGCTGGCAGCAACAGCTCTGATTCGACTCCTAGCCTGGGAACCTCCATATGCCACAGGAACGGTCCTAGAAAAGGCAAAAAGACAAAAAAAAAAAAAAAAAAAAATACGGAATTTTCCACTACAGTCACCATCTTTTACATTAGATCCTTGTAGTCTTTACCAACCTCTCCCTAGTTCCACCACCCCAACTCAGCCTTTGAAAACTGCTTTTTTACTTTGTTTCTATGAATTTGACTTTTTATTAAATTCCGCATACACCATGATACCATGTGGTATTTGTCATTCTTTCTTTTTCTGGCTTATGTCATGAGGGCATAATGCCCTCAAGGTCCAGTCGTGTTGACGCCCGTGGCAGGATTTCCTTCTTTCTCATGACTAATATTTCATAGTATATGCACCCCATCTTCTTTAGCCATTCACCCATTGATAGACACTTAAGTTGTTTCCACATCTTGGCTACTGTGAATAATGCTGCAGTGAACCCAGAGTACTGATACGTCTTTGATACCCTATTTTCATTTCCCTGAATACAGACCCAGAAGTCTTGTCCAATTTACTTTAATGGCACCCTCTGCTTACCACCTTGTCTCTCAAATCTATTTCTTACACTGCCTCCAAAATGATTGTTCAAAAATCTAAACTTTATTGACTCACTTTTTCTTTTTGGCTTAACTAGCTCTTTGTGGCCTTTGAAAGAGAATTGAAACTGTAGAATTCTTTGCAAGGTGCTTCATTATCTGGATCCTGCCTGCTTCGTGAATCTCGTATTTTACCTCTCCCCTCCTTGTACTCTGTAATGCAGCCTCACTCTGTGACCTGTATTTTTATGAGGAATGAGGTTGGATGCTTCTTGCAACCAGAATTGCCATCCTCTCTGCACTGCTTGGTCTCAGACATCTTCACTTTTCCTTCATGATGCTGGCCAGAGCCTTTGGTGTTAAGAAAATGCTGATGCTTCTGATCTAAGGTGCCTCTTCCATTTGTTCTTACAGAGCTTGTGCTCATCTCCAGTGTATGACTTATCATGGCCTATCACAATTGTGTTTACCTATCAGGTTCACTTATGAGCTCTTTTAGAGCAAGTACAGGGACTGTTACCTGTATATCTCCACAAGGTAGTTTAGTGCAGGAATCACTGCCGATCCTTATCTCTCTCTCACACACATTTAAGATTCTTTTTTTTTTTTGGTCTTTTTAGGACCACTCTTGTGGCATATGGAGGTTCCCAGGCTAGAGTTTGAATTGGAGCTGCAGCTTCCAGCCTACGCCAGAGCCACAGCAACATGGGATCTAAGCCACATCTGTGACCTACACCACAGCTCATGGCAACGCCAGATCCTTAACCCACTGAGCAGGGCTAGGAATTGAACCCTCGTCCTCATGGATACTGGTGGGGTTTGTTAACCACTGAGTCACACTGAGAACTCTCACACACGCATTTTTAATTGGTGAATGGGCAAATTGGAGGAAGCAATTCTCCAACAGGGGCTTAGAGAAGAGTTGGAGATTATAAACACCTCCTGAGAGCAGGGATCATCTTTTGTTTACCTTTGAGCTTCAGAGCTTAGCGCAGTGCTTGAAATAGAGTATGCACCCCATAAATATTGATTGAGGAACTAAAGGGATAGAACAATGGGTGAATAGAAGGTGTCAACAAAAGTATTGCTATAAAATGTCAATTATCTGCTTGGCAGAGGCATCGTTGCCATCTATTTCATTTCTCCTGCCTTTGTCTTCTTCTCTCTGCAGCTGGATGTGTTGACAGACATACCTACAAGCCCAGGCCCATGCCAGTTCTGAGCTCGATGTGACAGGGACAGGGCTCAGCAGCCTCAATCCTACATTCCTAGGATTCAGTTTTGTTGATTACCAAGGTCTGGTGCACCATGAATAAGTTCCGGGACTATGTCGGCAACTTATTCATAAGGGCCTTGGGTGAGCAAGAAACACTGGCAGGGTTATTTCATCATCCGTCCTATCAATTTCAATTTCCTCTGCTCTATGCTGGTACATTTCACTTCCTCCACTGGACTTCCTCCATAGGCAGCTTGTAGGTAATTTTTCGTTTCTTTCCATTATCATATCCTGCTACCTGCTCTGTTCTTGAATTATTAGCTTAACCAACTGCTCAGTCACATCTGATACTGAATCTATACACCTTCAATTACCTCTCTCCAACTCTACATTTCATGCAGTAAAATAAGGAGTGGTAATGCTCTTTTATTTTAAATCCAGTGAGGCAAACCTGGCAGTCACTGGGCCATTCCTGGTGAACCATTTTTTAATCCATCAGACAAGTCTATTCATGCTGAATACCTGTCTAAGAATATTCTTCCCCAGACTTATTTTTTTTCTATATAGACATTGACAATATTTTCACACATAATTAACAATATATTTTTATACTGGTAAATTTTTGAAGGCCTTCTTACCCACTATCCTTAAAATGAAATAAATATCCACAAGTTCATACCGCTATAGATATTGAATTAAATAAACAAAAAAGTAGGGGATGGGGGAAGGAAAGCTCTTTCTTACAGAAGAATTCCAATTAATAAATGTGGAAGATGGAGTTCCTTGTGGAGCGGCAGGTTAAGGATCTGGTGTTGTCACCGCAGCAGCTCAGGTTGCTGTTGTGGTGTGGGTTCGATTCCTGGTCGGGGAACTTCCACATGCTGAGGGCATGGCCAAAAAAATGTGGAAGAAATGAGGAAAGTTGAAAATCACAGTGGACAACTAGTAGGGTAATCATTGTTATGGGCAAGCAACACTGATGGATGCCAAAATTCAGGGGCAGAAGTTTGAGGAGAAATGTGATATTCAGAGTCTCAAGTATCTCCCCTCAAATACTTATTAATGATGAAATAATTAATATTACGGTGGAGACATCTGGCAGACATCATCTTATCAGATTCAAGGTGACCATCCTCCCTGATACAATTCGCTGAGAAGAGCACATAATTTCTGTGGCAAAATTGTATGAAATACATCATCTTAAGGTAATCATGAGAAAACATCAGGGCAATAAATCCAACTGAAGGGCATCCTGCAAAATACCTGACTGGTACTCTTCAAAAGTGTCAGTTCATGAGAGGCAAGAAAAGACTGTCATGGACCAGACAGGAGATAGAAGGAATTGTCACAGATTGAAGAAGGTTAAGAAGACACAATAACTTAGTGCAGGAAAAGGAACTGTAGAGGAAAAATTTGTAAAAATTTTACTAGTCTATACTTTAGATGGTAGTATTACCATCTGTTAATTTCTAAGTCTTGGTGATCGTCCTATGATTATGTAAGATGCTAACACTAAGGAAAAACTAAGTCAAAGGTACACAGGCGCTCTCTGTACCATTTCAACAACTTTTCTGAAAGTCTGAATCTATGTCAAAATAAAGAACTTAGGTTAAAAGAAGGTAAATCACTTAAAACAGGGCCTGGCAAAGAGAAAATATCTAAGAAAATCTCATCAGTCATTGCCAATGTCATTGTAGCTTAGTCTGTCTGGTGGCCTTGCCAGGTGTCACCAAGGATGTGTACGAACCCCACTGCCCATAGCTGCAGTCTGCCCCAAACCTGAGCCCTGTGTGACGAAGGCCCTGTGACTAATACCTCATGCTTTCCAGAAAAAGGATGGGAAAACTGGGCTCTAGTCCTCTGTCCTGAAACATGTAGGAAAGTAAAACAAGAAATCCTTATTCCTTCCCTTATCTGTATGTCTCCTTTGAGAGACTGCTTGAAGGTCTCTGACTGTACATGGAGAATTCTAGCAAGATTGCTCTGAGATAGCCAAGATGAACCCTTGCATGGGAGGCCATATTTCTCTAATTGTCCAGAGCTCTTTGATGGCACTGCCTCAACAGATAAGAAAAAAGTTGTTTTCGAAAAGCATTTGACAAGGTTTCACATAGAAGATTTATATCTAAAGCAGACCCAGGGAATAGGAGGGAAAATAGCACATTGTTGCAGAAAACTAATTTAAGCGTAGTAGACAAAAGGCAGCCATAGAGCAAGGTCGGCTTCAAAGGGGGTTAGAAATAGCGGGACTTCCAGAGCCCTGGGAATCAGACCTACATATTTGGGGACACGTTGCAGAGGAGAAAAGATCATCGAATTTGCTGGTAATACTAACATAGACGTCTTAGCAAGTAATAAGGTGCAATATTATCAGATTGAGAAGGATTTGAATCGCGGGTGATTAAGGCAGAGAATGCCAAATGCAGTTCAGGTAGAAAGATACAAACTAATAAGTATAGGATCAAGGAGCCAATTATGCAGAACATGCACCCAGAAAAGGATTTGGAGGATATTGTGGGAAAATCTACAAAACCATCAGCGTAGAGCCCCACTGCGTTAGAAAAAGCAACCCAGATTTACTAGGTTATCTCATCAAAGGGGAAGGAGATGAGAAGAGAGAGTGATACAGCACCATTGTAAGGCATTTACTTGATTCCTACTTTGAATGTAGTGTCCACTGCTGGACTGAACAGAAAATGAAAGAGACTAGGCTTGGGGATGGGTGATGCAGTCAAGGGAAACATTTAATTGGGAACCTATTTCCATTTCGGTCTTATTGGGAAAAAAGGGATTTAAGAGTAGAGGTTTTAAAAATAGAGTATTCTCAGGAAAATTTTTGAAATACAGAACATGGTAGACACATTATTGTTTAATTGCATATGCCCTGTTGTAATGATAGGCTCAAATCTCTTTTAAAGGACTCAACTAAGAAAGTTGACTCTACTACCAATGTGTTGGTATGTGCATATAAAGGGAAAACTCAGCCCCAGGGTTAATACAGGGGAACCAGAGCAGAACTATTTAATGCTACAGACAAGAAAAAGCTGTCAGGAAAAGCTGGGGAAGTAAAAGTGCAAATGAATTGAAGAGACACTTCAACTTATTTTTGGTGAAGGAGGTGATTAAAAGTCATTGCTAAAAAAAAAAAAAAAAAATCACAGAGAAAAGGAAGCGAGAACAAATTTTAAGTGACCAGTTTTGACAAGCAAAATTTTCCTAATTGCAACATCTTCATATATATATATACTAGATGGTAGTTATATAAACAAGCCTTGAAGGTTTCGACTTATTCATATTCCTGTGCCTTGACTTTCGGATTCTGCCACAGGGAGTGTGGATCCATTTTAATAGGAGAACAGTGTGTGCCAATTCCACGTAGTTCAATCTAGCATTTTGTTTCACATGGTCTGCTGGACTCCATATGTATGAGGAAAGCATGGAGTTCTGGCTGCACTGGCACGCAGAAGTCAAGTGAAAGCTGAAGCAATTTTACTGGTGATTTAGGATGCAAAAATAATTTTCAGCTGAAATATGCAGACCACTAAAGCAAAGTACTGAGCCTTGTTTACCCTTTGATGCAGCGATGTGGTTATCTCAGTTTTCCACTTTACTTTGCATGATAAAGAATCACAGAAATTTCTAGCCGGAAGGGACCTTAAGCATCATCTAGTACAATCCTCTTAAATTCCCGATAAGGCAAATGAGAAACAGAGGGATTAAGAAATTTACCCAAACTTTCAAAGGTACTTAGAAGCAAGCCCCAAACTAGATTCTTGATTCCTAATCCAGCAGTCTCACATTCAGAGTTGTGGTCTCCTAAATGCATAAACCAAATTTCACAATATAATCCTGAATTTCTGCAATTATGTTTACTATGTGTCTTATTTTGTCACGTTCTTTGGAAGTGGGACATCTAGAGTTACTTGCAGCACTACAGTCTAAGCCAATTGGAGAGTGACACCAGGGGTTAAGAGGAACATGTCATCTCTAGGACAAGAGTTACCCTTGACTATTAAGCTGGGAAGGGATACACTAGTTCTTGAGTAGGCATAGTCCTTCATGAAGAACCATGTGCCAGAGAGGAAGCATTGACTTGGGGGTCAAAAATCACATTGTATCCAGTGACAGCTTCACTGCAACCTAGTGCACCTTGGGCAGATCAAGTGTTCTTCCTCCCTCTTGGTCCTTACATGAGAGAAAAGGACTAGATGGTCTACAAAGTTCCTAAAAACTGTAAGATTTGAACACATGATTACAGTAAGGATGCTTTCTAGGTAGAGGATGAGGAGGTAGAGGAGATGTGGTGAAGAAGGAAAGTGTAAAAGTATAGAAAGTGTAGAAGTGGAGTGTAGAAGGCAGAGAAGGCAGTAAAGATGACATTGGTGTGTGGTAGGGTTTACAGTTGGGTGTTCTTGAGGAGAGCACTGTATTGGAAATCAACCTGCAGTTTCTCCATAAATCCAGCATGCACATTTTTCCTTCTAAAGCAGACTATATTCCGTTTTTGTTTTCCCTTTTTTTTTTTTTTTTTGGTCTTTTTAAGGCCGCACCCACAGCATATGGAAGTTCCCAGGCTAGGGGTCGAATCAGAGCTGTAGCCACCAGCCAACGCCAGAGCCACAGCAACGCGGGATCCAAGCCGTGTCTGCAACCTACACCACAGCTCAGGGCAACGCCGGATCCTTAACCCACCGAGCGATACCAGAGGTCAAACCTGAGTCCTCGTGGATACTACTCGGGTTTGTTACCACTGAGCCACGACTGGAACTCCTAGAAGGGATCTTTTTTATTTAGGCATCATGATATGTGGAAATATGTACTAAAGCATTTTAACGTACCATCACCCGCAGTGTAGCAAGATGTTCACATTATGAGAAAAATCCATGCTCCTGAGCCCAGGTGAAAGAACATCTCTCAGCTTGTGCTCTCTAGGACCTTGGAAGTGGAAGTACAGAATCCAGTGCACCTGGGACAGGAGGTGAAATATTTATACAACTCTCAATTAGGAAAGGTTTTCTTCATTCATCCTTTGAGAGTGCCTTCCCTTAACCCAACTGGCTTACCTTAAGCTTTGCTCACTTATTAATTTGTCATTGTCTCCTGCCTCTATCTTGTTAAAATCTCAAGATAAAGTATTAATATCAACATAACATGATATCTCATGTGGATTTACAGAATTAATCTTACAAAAGAAGGGCTCTGTACCTATTGGAAACTTTTCATGCATATTCTTTAAATGTTCTGCCAGGAGAACTTTGCTTTTACTCGTGAAGAGATGTTAAATTATTCAAACAACTGCTGGGTTACATGTTCAAAGCAGGGTGAGAGAAATGGAATCTTTCAAGTAGCATTTGATTATTGGGTACTGAAATGGGAGCAGCCCCAACTGATGCCTGACTTGAACTTTGCACTGTTATGGTAAGGTCTCCATAAGAGTTAGGATTGCCTGCAATACTTGTTTTCTGAGTGGATGGTGCTATAATATTGAAAAAAATATATATATATATTTACCAGCAGTTTATCAACATTCTGGAATATGTCTACCAGTGGGCATGAGATGGTGTGATCCATAATTTTTTCTGTAATATTTTGGATTCCGCTGAAGGGTTTTTATAAAATGTTTGGTTCTGTATGCTTTTCAAGCAATGTAATAACAATTAAATAAAAGACGTAGTAAGGCTCCAAAGACATGGCTTTAATGGTCTTATTCACTAGTTCAAAGCTTTACAAGCCAAAACTTTTAGAATTAGCTGCTATTCATGGCTATAATAGTAGATATGTATACTTCTTCATTTTCTTGCTATCTTTTTTCTTGTAATTTATTCCTAAAGAGTGATGTTTTGATATTGTCTGAAGGAGATTGCGATTCATTTATATGTGGTCAGATCTGTATTGCAAAGCTTATGCTATACAGTAATTTTGGTGATATATTAAATAGTATTTAATAATAAGGAAAATCAGAAAATATTTTGGTGATTACATAATTAGAAGAGCTTTCTTCTTCTTCTTCTTCTTCTTTTTTTTATGGCTGCATCCATGACATGTGGAAGTTCCCCCAGGACAAGGGATTGAATCTGAGCCACAGCTGTGAAATTTGGAGCAGCTGCAGCAATGCCAGATCCTTTAACCCACTGCATCAGGCTGGGGATCAAATCCGCACCTCTGCAGCAACCTGAGTAGCTAAGTCTGATTCTTAACCCACTGCCCCACAGTGGGAACTCCTAGAAAAACTATTTCTTGTGTTTCATATAAAATCTATGTTTTTATGCTCAAGAGATAGGTCCACTGATATCTTACGATTATGTAGGTATTTCTAAGATGCTTAAATCTCTAAATTTTAATTATAATTAAATGTAATGACTACCCATCACTGATATTTGAATAACTATACATGGATGCTTCCTTAGTATATTGTCATATGGAACATTCACATGAAAGAGTAAATTTGATGAAATTCAGTCATTTTTTTCAGCTATTTAATATCAACCAGAATACTTTTGCCACCTTGAAAGTTAGAAAAAAATACAAACATCTGTGAAATTAATAACATTACATTAAAGGTAATGCAGTCTATGTGTTTTTCATACATTACACCTTGAAGGAATAGATTTCCAAGGTTATTGGATGTGGGATTCCACTCAATCCCAGATTATCTGGTAAGTGTTGAAATTAAGCAGAACATAGGCTTTTACACAAAAAGTATGTTAAACCTCCAAAACTGTTTCAAAATTTGCATTTAGAATATAAAATAGTCATCTAATAATTATAGATATTCAGACTGACAAGGAAGAAAAGACACAATGAAAACTCCTGCAGAAACTTTTCACTTACCTAGGCACCCTCACCCATTTTACTCAATATTATTTTTACCGAGAACGACCATACCAAATATAACCCACCGCAAAAAAAAAAAATAAAAAGTTTTGCTTCTTGCTTCGCCTACAGTGCCAGGGGGATGGATTTAATGATCTTATAGGCCTTTTCAATCTCTCTAATATTTGTGAAACGGCAACTGTCAATGTTGAACAAGAAATTGCTGAAATAGCACAACTTTTCGAAATGGATCATATCTCATAGGACAAGAGCCCAGAAATGGAAAGAACAACCATAAACCTCACCGAAACTCATCTCAACAGGATGCCAACTTTACTCTTCAGTTAATAAAAACAACCAACTTTAAAAATGCTGTCAGGGAGTCAAAAATCAGCCATTTTGAAAATCTCAGTACCAACTGCTGTGTGTCCAAGAATACAGTGACTCTTAGTGTGTATATTTTTCACGTTGGGCTCTGCTGTTGCCTGACCATTTGGTTTATATTTATGTCTGATTAAGAAGTATGGTCAATTATGAATATCCTAGATGCAATTAAGTTAAATGTGAGGTATTGCTTAGACTGTGCCTATTTGTTGACGAATGGAAGCATATATTTTTGTGACAACATTTAAACAGATTTCCATATCTATGGAAACTGGGAGTTTCCTGATGGCTCTGTGAGTTAAAGATTTGGAACTGTCACTGCTGTTGTGCAGGTTTGATCCCTGGCCCAGCAATTTACACATGCCAGTGGAGTGGCTAAAGAAAAAAGAGAGAGAAAGAAAACTGATACAAAATTTCCAGATGACCCAATCATTGGACTTGTCAAACACAAATTTTAAAATAACTCAAAGTATCATGCTCAAGAAAATGTATGACAAAATGAAATATTTCACTGGAAACCCAACATCCATAAAAAGAATAAAATGGAAAGTGTTGGAGTTCCTGTCATGGCTCAGCAGAAATGAATCTGACTAGCATCCATGAGGATGCAGGTCCAATCCCTGGCCTCGCTCAGTGGGTTAAGGATCCACATTGCCCTGAGCTGTGGTGTAGGTCACAGATGCGGCTCGGATCTGGTGTTGCTGTGGCTCTGGCATAGGCCGGCAGCTATAGCTCTGATTCGACCCCTAGCATGGGAACCTCTATATGCCATGGGTACAGCCCCAAAAAGACAAAAAAAAAAAAAAAAAAAAAAAGGAAAGTGTAGAATCACACAATGCAGTAATAGAAATTAAAAACCATTAAGTGAATTTGGAGTTCCCATTGCAACACAGTGGATTAAGAATCAGACCGTGGCAGCTCAGGGTTGCTGCGGAGGCACAGGTTTGATCCCTGGCCCAGCACGAAGGATCTGGCATTGCTGCAGCTGTGGCATATGTCACAGCTGTGGCTCAGAATCAATCCCTGACCCAGGAACTTCCATATACTGTGGGTAGAGCCATAAAAACAAAAACAAAACAAAAACTAGTAAATGCAATTGATGACTTACTGGACACAGCAGAAGAATGGTACTGTAAACTTAAAGGCAGGATAGTGGAAAATATCCAGACTTAAATATAAAAATCAAAAAGGATGGAGAATTTGTAAAAGGGTATAAGAAACATAGTGGTAAAGGGAAAATATATGTTCAACTAAGGTCTCAGAAAGGCAGGAAAGAGAAGTTTGATAGAAGCGATATTTGAAAAAGTAATGACAAAAACATATTTCCAAACCTGATAAAAGAAATCAACTCATAAATTCAAGAAGAAATATGAAACCCAAGTAGAATAAACACAAAAAAAACCACTCCTAGACACATCATAATAATATTTCTGAAAGAGAAAGACAAAGTAGAAGTTAAAAGAAGCCAGAGGAGAATAAAACACATTACCTTCAAGGGGGAAACAATAAGGAAAATAATTTCTTATAAGAAACAGTAAATGCCAGTTGCAATAAAATGACAATTTTAAAGAGCAGAAAAAAAGATGACAACTTAAAAATTTTATACTCTAGAAAATTATCTTTCAACAGTGCCAGTAAAATATAGAAATTTGCAGACAAGAAAACACTGACATAATTTAATTCATTGCCAGTAAATCTGAATTGAAGGAAAAAAACGAAGGGACTTTTCAGGCAGAAGAAAAATTATTCTAGTCAGAAACACAAAACTGCTGGAAGTAATGAAACAAGATAAAGGTAAAAACTCTGTGGGTAAAAGTAAATGAATATTGACTGAGCAAAATATAAGCATAGTGTTTTGAGACCCCAAATGCATATAGAATTCAAAGGCACGATAATAAGGAAAAAATGTTGTAGCTTGGGGAGAAGAAAATGCATATAAACTATTTATCAAAACAGACCATATTCTGGGCATAATAATAATCTCCAAAAACTTTCAAAGTAACAAAATCATTCACAGTATGTTTCAGATCATGGTGGAATTAATCTTGAAAGCAATAGTAAAAAGTTCACTTAAAACCCCCAAATATTGGAGCTTAGGGAAATTAGAAGTAGCAATTGACCAAATATTAATTAATTCTCAGTGGGCAACAGAAAACATTTTTACTGTATAGTTGTAAAGATAGATATGACAAGACTTGTAAGATGAAACTAACCTGGTAATTAGAATGAAATTTGTAGTTGTATATTTAAAGAGTAAAAAGGGTGAAAATCCAATCATCCTAATATTGTCTCAAAAAGTTAGAAAAAGGGCAGCAAAAACAAAACAAAACAAAACAAAAAACAACAAATAAAATAAAAGGAAGGAAATAAAGACTATACAGAAATAAATGAAATAGAAAGAAAATAACACGGAGAGAGTTAACCATACCACAAATCAGTTACTTGAAAAGAATAGCATAATTGATGAATATCTGTCAATAATTATCAAGAAATAGAAGAACAAATTCCTAATCTCAGGAACTGAAAAAAGAACCAGTGTAGAATCTTCAGATCATACAAATGTTATTAAAAACTTTAATGTGAAAATTTAAATAAAAGAAAAATTTTCTAGGAAAACCATTTATTCAAATTGATACAAGACAAAATAAACTGAAAACTCTTCAATAAATTTAATCTCCATTTAAAAGCCTCTACAGACCCCAGCATTCCAGGCTTAGATGATTTATTTCTTCATTAATTCTTTCAAATATTTGTGGAAGAAATAAAACCATTCTTATACAGATTCTTCCAGAGGATACAAATAGAGGGTCCACTGCCAAATTGAATTAATTACAAGATCAATGTGATCATAACACTGTAACCTGGCATGTATATTGAAAGAAATGAAAATTACACTCCAATCTCACTTATGAACATAGACTTAAAAGTATCAAACAACATATTAGCAAATTGAATCCAGCAATAAATAAATAGAATAATATTTCATGACTTAGTTGAGCTGATTTCAGGAATGTAAGGTTGATTAAAGTTTGAAAATTAATCAAGTAATTCACACATTAGCAAGAATAGATCAGAAAATACATGATCTCATTAAAAGCAAAATAATTTTATAAAATTCAATACTTAGTAATTTTAACATATAAAATAGAAGTAAAAAATTCTTAATCTGATACATGATATCTGCAAAAACAAACAAAACCTCTAGCACACTTTAGATTTAGAGCTGAAAGGTTAAATGTTTATGAAGAATGAGACAGGGATAGCCACTGTGTCTTTGCTAATCAAACTAAGGTTTGTATATTGACAACATCTGTATCACTAGGGAGGTTGTTAAAAATGTAGAATCCAGAGTTCCCATCAAGGCTCAGCAGAAACAAATCTGACTAGTATCCACGGGGACGCAGTTTTGATTCCTGGCCTCGCTCAGTGGGTTAAGGATCCGGCATTGCTGTGAGCTGTGGTGTAGGTCGCAGACATGGCTTGGATCGGGCATTGCTGTGGCTGTGATGTAGCCTGGGAACCTCCATGTGCCGCAGGTGTGGCCCTAAAAAGACAAAAACAAAAAACAAAAAACACCAAAAAAAAACCCCTATAGAATCCTAGGCCCCACTCTAGACTTACTTCCTTAGAATTTACATTTTAAGAAGATCACCAGGAGTTTGTTTTTTTGTTGTTGTTGTTGTTTTTTTAATTAAAAATGTTTTTTTTGGCCCATGGCATGTGGAAATTCTGGGGCCAGGGATTGAATCTGTGCCACAACAACAACCCAAGCCACAGCAGTGACAACGCAGGATCCTTAACCCAAAGATTCGCTGAGAAACTCCCCTCCAGAAGTTTTATATGCATCTTGAGCTATGAGAAGGATTTCTTTAAACCACTTAAATTTCTTACAGTCCTCTGATCTATGTTAAAACTGGAGGTTTTAACAATTGCAGTAAGACAAATACATAACATGCACAGGGCTAAAAAGAGAGAAAGTAATGTGTCATGATTCAGGAAAACAGGAGAATATATGTAGAAAATCTCGAGACTCTAAAGATAAATTATTAGATAACAAGTGAATTTGGCAAAGCTGCTAGAGGCACACTTAATATACAAAAATTAAAAGTGTTTCTATTCATGGTAAGAAGAAACAATAAACTTGGAATTTTAAAATGGTACTTAAAAAGAAATAAGAAAAATATTTTTTGTGGTGAAACCTATAAAACATTATTGAAAGAAATTTGGAAAAACCTAAATTTTTCATACCATATTGTTGTGTTGGAATATTTGACACTGCAAAAATGCTGTTCTACAAATTCATCTAAATGAAGCCACAATTTCAATAGAAGTTCTAAAATTTTTTTTTGGTGGGAAATAATAAGCCTCAAAAATTGAGTCCAAAATTAGTTTGACAATAAAAAGTTTCAAGAAAAAAAAAAAAGCCTTTGAATAAAAAGAACAAATTCGGAAGGCTTACTCTACTTGACATTGAGATTTACTAAAAAACTATTGTATTATATTACAGTATGGTAAGCACACTGGGCAGGCAGATGGACCAACAGAACAGAATACAGTCCCAAAATGTATGCAAGTCATCTGAATTTTGATGAAGTTACCACTACAATGCAGTATAGAAAGGATTGTTATTTCAATAAATCATGCTGGGTAAGTTGGCTATCCATAAGGCAACTGAACTTTGATGTTAACTTATTCTTTTGGAAAAAGAAATTCCAGATGAACTATATAGACCTACATAGAAAACCTACACTAGTAAAGCTACCAGAAGATATTTTAGAAGAGCATGTTCATGATCCAGGGTGAGTTAAATTTCTTAAACTGCACAAAAATCACACTTGCCCATAAAGGAAGAATTTTACTTCAGTAAAATTAAGAACTTTTGTTCAGGAGTTCCCGCTGTGGCTCAGTGGGTTAATGAGGACCCAGTGTGGTCTCCATGAGGATGTCGGTTGGATCCCTGGCCTCACTCAGTGGGTTAAGGATCCAGTGTTGCTGCAAGTTGTGGTAGGTCACAGATAAGGCTCAGATCTGTTGTTGCTGTGACTGTGGTGTAAGCTTGCAGCTGCAGCTCCAATTTGACCCCTTTTCTGGGAACTTCCATATACCATGGTTGTGGCGGTAAAAAGAAACAAAAAACAAAAAACAAACAAACAAACAAAAAAAACCATCTTTTGTTCATCAAAAGAACACTCTTATACTCTTAGGGAACTGAAAATGTGAACCACAGAGGGAGAAATTTGTAACTTGAACATCCATTAAAGATCTATCCAGAAGAAACCCCTAGAAATTAATAATAAATAACCACAAATCCAACAAATAAAACAGAAAAAGCAACTGAACAGTCACTTCGTAAAAGGCAACATCAAAATGGCCAACTATGAAAAGGTACTCAACCACAGTCAGTCATCAAGAAAATGCTAATAAATACTAAACTGTGATACTGGTATCAATCTACCCAAATGGCTGAAATTATAAAGACTGTCAATAGCAATATCTTATGAGGATATGGGGCCAGGAGGAATTCTTGGGGAGTAAAAATTACATTAACAGCTTTAAAATCAATTTGGCAGTATCTGCTGAAATTGTAGCTATACATACATTCCATGATGCAGCCATTTCTAAGTGTGTATTTGACAGCACACATAAAGACAGGCACACATAAAGATGACCATCACATTATTTTCAATAGCCCCAAACAAATAAACAAAAAAACAACCTGAATGCTTTTGACACCTGACTATGTAAATAGTAATATGTTTCTAAAATGGAGTATTGTCCAGTATTGAATAAGTAAAAGAATCCAGATACAAAAAAAGTTCATACTGTATTATTCCATTTATGTAAAAATAGCCAGGCAAAACTCAACTATTGTTAGAGAAGCCATAATACTGGTTATCATTGGGGCCAGTTGGGAAAGGTTTGAGATGTACTAATATTTGAGTGGTGCTATACTGGAGTGTTTATCTTAAAAATCTGTTCATCAAGCTGGGCGTGTATGACTGTGTATCCTTTTCATAGACATGTTTCTCTTTACTTAAAAAGTTTACCTAGGAGTTCCCGTCGTGGCTCAGTGGTTAACGAATCTGACTAGGAGCCATGAGGTTGTGAGGTTCAATCCCTGGACTTGCTCAGTGGGTTAAGGATCCGGCATTGCCGTGAGCTGTGGTGTAGGGTCACAGATGCGGCTTAGATCCCATGTTGCTGTGGCTCTGGCATAAGCTGGTGGCTACAGCTCCAACTTGACCCCTAGTCTGGGAACCTCCATATGCCACAGAGCGGCCCAAGAAATGGCAAAAAAAAAAAAAAAAGTTTACCTAAAAAAAAAAAGCATAACAAGGCTCAAATGAGAAAAGATGTTAGCCAACATATAAAATTGACAAAAATTAATATGAAATGACATGGATAACTCTTTTACATCAAAAAGCAAAAAACAAGCAAAACACAAAAGAGAGACAAAAAAAAAAAAAATCACTCCAGATTATATTTGTATCTTACAGAAGAAGAAACAGAAAAGACTATTAAATATATGAAAGTCTTCATTACTAATAGAAGAAATGAAAATTAAAATCACAGTGAGGTACCATTAAATGTGCTAGACAGGCAAAATTTATAGTCTGCCAATATCAAATGTTGGTGAAGACATGGATTTAGTACAAAATAAAAAATAATACAATGACTTTGGAAATAACTTGACATTATTTAATAAAGGTGAGGATTCATAGCTTCACTCTTAGTTATATAACCTACAGAAAATACAGAAATCAAAATGGAGGTCTCTCTCCTCCTCTGTCAGACATTTAAGAGTTAATCCTCTTGTATTTGCCTCTTTTCTTTTCTCTATTAATTTACCCAGTAAAATTTTTTGTTTGTTTGTTTTTTGTTTTTTGTTTTTTGGTTTTTTTTTGGTCTCTTTATCTTTTAGGGCCACACTCGAGGCATATGGAGGTTCCCAGGCTAGGGGTTGAATTGGAGCTGTAGCCACCAGCCTACACCACAACCACAGCAACGCAGGATCCAAGCCACACCTGTGACCTACACCACAGCTCAGGGCAATGCTGATCCTTAACCCACTGAGTGAGGCCAGGGATCGAACCTGCATCCTCATGGATTCTAGCCAGGTTCACTAATCCCTTTGCCATGACAGGAGCTCCCCCAATAAGTATTTTTTTTTTTTTTTGTCTTTTTGCCATTTCCTTGGGCTGCTTCCGTGGCATATGGAGGTTCCCAGGCTAGGGGTCCAATCCGAGCTGTAGCTGCCGCCGGCCTACGCCAGAGCCACAGCACCGCGGGATCTGAGCCGCGTCTGCAAACTACCCCACAGCTCACGGCAACACCGGATCCTCAACCCACTGACCAAGGGCAGGGACTGAACCCACAACCTCATGGTTCCTAGTCGGATTTGCTAACCACTGAGCCACGACGGGAACTCCCCCAATAAGTATTTTTTTAGCACCCATTTTATGCCAGGCATTCTTCTGGATGCTCCTCTTGTGCTGTATTTTATGCTGACAACCCCCAAATCCATAGCTTGAGCTCTCCCTAGCTCCTGGGCTCCAGAGAGATATATCCAGCTCATTCCTGGATATCTTTGCCTAATAGTCAAGACATACATCTTTTTCTTCTAATGAAGCGTTCTCAAAATGCAGTTCTGCTGCTAATGCCATCAGCATCATTTGAGAACTTGTTAGAACTGCAGATTCTCAAGTCCAGCCCCAGATGTATGGAACCAGATACCACAGAAACAGGTACACAATGCGTGTTTTCATCAGCGGATTCTGATATGATATGCACTTAAAGTTTGATAGCTCCTGACCTAGACTGTTCTCTTTTTGCTCAGCCCACTGGTTACAAACCCTTAAGGATTATTCCACCCACCATGGCCTGTATGGGTCTTGCTCCTACCTCTCTAGCCCTGGCTCTCTTCATTCCTGGTGCACGCTGCTGCAAAGTGTTCTAATCCTTCTTATCTCTACTCTCCGGGTTGCTAGCCTGCCATCTTAAAACATTGGATCACATTATCCTCCTCAAAATCCGTTCAGTGCTTTCTCATTTCTCATAAAGTCCCTACTCTTAGATGTATGTCTTGTTTCTGGTCTGTCTCCAGCTTTACCTTGGGTTGAAAGTAATTTTCAAGGTTAGCTGATTTTTCTTACCTTCGTTTTACCTTGTACATGGCACTGACCTCTCCGAGTCTCAGTGTTCCCTTTTATCAAGTAGGACCCACAATACAGCTACCTCACCTAACAGTAAATACAGCGGCTAGTACACTGAGTAGCCTATTTTAATCTTTGCTACTGACTATTACTGGTAATAGAATTGTTCTCTAGCATATCTCATAATTTTTTGCGTAATCTGCTTCATTTCTAGCAAACTGGTTGAAATTTACTTAATTGGCTGTTTCTCTTCTTCACACATGGTTCTTCCTTAGTGTAGACTGGAGCTAACAGTAGCGAGTTACCAACCCTGCCTCAGGAAGTATGAGTGGCATGTTTTGATGGCCTCAACTTCCACTTGGACCTAAAGACCTTTTTAGGTCTACTGACCTACTCCCTCCTCCAACCGGCATCATATAATCAGAGAGGAGCATTGGGAACAGTGAGAGATTAAAAAATTGGAGTAGGAGTTTCCTTGTGGCTCAGTGGGTTGATCCTGCATTGTCACTGCTGCAGCTTGAGTCGCTGCTGTGGCGCAGGTTCAGTCCTTGGCCCAGGAACTTCCACATACCAAGCCATGGGAATGGCCAAAGAGAAAAAAAAATTGGAGCAAAAAGAAATTCATTAACTAATTAGTTAATTTCAATTTCACGGAGTGGGTAAAACCCATGGCAGTGTCGTCAGGTCTTTTGTGATGCAGGAAAGAGATCCTTTTGTCAAGTAACCTGTGTGCCATCATAGCCAAAGGTGAGGCACTTGGGGAACTAACTAAGAATGTAACTAGACTGGGCCAGAGACACCGGAGTCAGCGCAGTCCTGTGTTTTTAAATGGTGGGAGTCAGTGAAAAGGGGCTGAGACCAAAGAAACAGTCAGATCACCTCCCCTTGGGGAGTATTTTCAATTGTTCTTGCCAAACTCAAGGGCACTAGAAGCAAGCTAGACCAAAGAGAACTCAGGCACCTGTGTTCCCATTTTTATTTAACCCATTAACTAACTAAAGTTTATTGATATTTTTAGTCTGGTAATTGTATTAGTCACCTACTGCTGCATAACCAATTACTCCAGAATTTAAGAGCTTACGCAACAAATATTATCTCAAATTTTCTCAAGCCTTAAGGTCAGAAAACTGGGAGGCACTGGCTAGAGGGTTCTCACATAGGGTTTCCTACTGGCTTGTGGTCAAGTCGTTGACCCTGAGCTGAGTTATCAGAGGGGCAGATGAATCAGCTTCCAAGTTCTCTGCAGTGGCTGTGTTTCAAGCGACGCCATAGGGACCTCTTATCCTGCTCACATCTCATGGCATCTGGCTTACTCTACAGTGAGTGATTCCATAGAGAAAGAAAAAGAATATTCAAGACAGAAGCTGCAGGAGTTGGTAACCCAATGTTAGGAGTGATATTCCATTGTTCTGACATGTTTTAATTGATAAAAGCAAATCACAAAGTCCAGCCCACACTCAGAGAAGTGAGTTAATACCACCTCTTGAGGAGAAGAGTATCAGAGAATCCGTAGACATATATTTAAGGTCATATTGGCCAGACATTCACGTGGCGTAAGATTCAAAATATTTCAAAATCTCTCCAGGACATCAGCTGTGTTTCTTGGGTTATCAGGTTTGTGTGTGTGTGTCCTAGAAATAGTCTGTGAAGTTACAAGCAAATGCTGCTAACAGTTCACTACTTTCAAATCTCTGTGCCCAGTACAGTCTACGCCCAACCAGTCTGCCTGGCTTTGATCCACTCAAATTAGCTCTCCTTTCTGTGCAGGGTGTGAGGAAAGGAATGGAGAATGACCTTCCCATTCCTGTAAACTCTTGCCAACTCAGGCCCCCTTCTAATTGTAGTATATGCCTTTTAAAACACTGGCTTAACAAAAGCTATTTAATTGTAGCTGTTTTCCCCCCTTTGGAACATTCTTTGTGGCTTTCTCTCACCATTAGCCAAGGCCTTAGGCAGTTACTAGAAAGGACTAAATTGAGTTGCTTTTGTTATTAGCTGTGGTTTGTGAGTCAGCTTACTGCTTCTAAAACAATTATAGAGGGAAGCTATTATTTTGAATAGAAATTTGAGTATATTTAGAAGAAAATGAACCATGTATTTTCTTCTGGCTGCCTCTGCTTCCAGATCTCAATTTCAAGGACTTGAAAAGATTGCAAAGAGGGAGGGAGGAAAAAGGGATGGATTGAAAGTAAGAGAAAGTGAGAGTTCAAGACTGAGCGATGTGGAGACAAGGACTCAAAAAGAGGATGACAAGGCTCAAAGTCTGGGAAAAATGACATTTTAAATTTTATGGAACTTACAGTTAAATTATTTTATTATCTTGAGATTTCCCCAAATGATAGGATTTGTGCTGACATACTCTGCCAATCCATATTAGCCTAAAGAGATCAATTCTGAATAGCTTCATTCTTTTAAAGATATGTAATATGTTCTGTGACTCTTCCTGGGGAAATGAGGCAGGATAATAAAATCATTGTTTGTGTATGTGTGTTTGTCCCAGATATGTCACCCACGGTTTTGATTCCCAGTTTCTTAAAAATGAAATCTAAGCTGAAACTAAAAAATAAAGCATGCTTCCTTTGACCTAATTTATATCTAGCTAATAAGAGATTGATTTTTTTCCCCTATTATGGTTCTAGTATTTGAACATTGTGGCTGTGTCCCCTGCGTCACAGTTACAAATAGTTCAGAAAGTTTTCTTGTAAGTAATACTTAGGAAGAAGCCATATTTAACTTGTTGTTTTGCTAAAGCTCCATTCCAATTTAAGCCATCTTATATCGTTTTTGGAAGTAGGTAGAGTATATTTAAATTGGTGAGTTGTTACTTTAGAATTTCACAGATTTTAGCAGACAAGCTATGAAAATTGTCATCCGTGACATGTTTATGATATCATTTCAGAAAGAATTTTCTAGCTCCAAAAAGTTCTAAAGCAATGAGTATAGGTGAGATTATTTTTGTTTAAGAGAAAATTTGAAAGTAACCCTTTATTTGTCTGTCAATCCCATTTTTACTCTCATTCATTCTGAATAATTTTAAAGGTTAAAATATAACTCTATACAGTTAGGTATAACTGTACAGTAATGCACAGTCAAAATGCAAATACTCCATGATTCTGATACTTTTATCATTGTGAAATGCTAGTCTATCACTAATACCCATTTTAGAATAATTTTTTTTTCTATAGCACAGCTTTAGTCGTGAATACTTTGTTTAAAAACTCCTAATAGCTCACCAGCTACTTAGCCTGCCATTCTTGGGGCTTCTGATTCTAATCTTGATCTATTTCTCCAGCCTCAGATTGCACATTTTCTCCCTGATGCCACCCTAGTCATCCCCCGGCCAGACAAAGTGCACTTCTTGGGCATCCAGGCACTGGTGTCAACAAAAGCAAACATGTTCTGCTGATCCCTTGTGTATCTCTGGTCTTTTCAGTTGTCTAACCATAGTTCCAGAATAAAAAAAGCAGGTAGAGGCTCTGTTCTTTAGTTTTCTTGACTTCTAATAGGACTAAAGGCTAACACAGAGGTTAGGATGCATAGAATATCTCCATAGGCTTGAATTCTCGATCTCTCTTTTAGGGCCGCACTTGCGGCATATGGAAGTTCTCAGGCTGGGGGTCAAATCTGAGCTGTAACTGCCAGCCTACACCACAGCCACAGCAATGCAGGATCCAAGATGCCCCTGCCACCTACACCACAGCTCATGGCAACACCGGATCCTTAACCCATTGAGTGAGGCCAAGAATCGAACCCAAATTCTCCTGGATACTGGTTGGGCTCGTAACCTGCTGAGCCACAATGGGAACTCCTGGGCTTGAATTCTTCTGTTAGATATTAGAGAGATCGATGCATGATCTAACTGTGATGACAAGATAGTGGGGGGGGGGGGTGTCCCAAATGCAGCTAGAGATCTTTCTTGTGTTAGTCTGTAGGTGACAAATGCCATAGGCACCTAGAGTTCACCCAAAGATAAGATTACCTGATGAGGAGTTCCCGTCGTGGCGCAGTGGTTACCGAATCCGACTAGGAACCATGAGGTTGCGGGTTCGATCCCTGGCCTTGCTCAGTGGGTTAAGGATCCAGCGTTGCTGTGAGCTGTGGTGTAGGTCACAGACGCGGCTTGGATCCCGCGTTCCTGTGGCTCTGGCGTAGGCTGGCAGCTACAGCTCCAATCCGACCCCTAGCCTGGGAACCTCCATATGCCGTAGGAGCGGCCCAAGAAATGGCAAAAAAAAAAAAAAAAAATTACCTGATGAGAACTCTTGGGAACCATCTCCAAATTAGAAATTGAAGGTCAAGTTTTCAGGTTCATGCTTCCTGTGTCTTATTGAAATGAATTCTTATCATTACAGAAGGTGTTTCAGCTGAAAAGATGTTATAACACACTTAGGATGACAGGCTTAGCCTATGTTAACCATTATCATAACTTACCTCTTAGGGTGGCATTATAAAGGAACACGATCTATGTCCACATTGCCGCTTCTTCCACCTTCCATAAATTTTCCTAAGACTCTGAAAGCCTGAAAGGACTTTGCCCTCAGTCTGTGAACCCCATGTTTCCAGGAGGCATAACTTCCAAAAGTTTTTCTTGGGTGCCCTCAGAGCTTGAAGACTTTTATGTTAGATTGTTTGTCTTCAGCCCAGGCCTCATCTTGGTTTTCTTTAGTTTCATAATCTTTTACTCTTTACAGGAACCATATCTAGTGTGATATTCGCAGGTGTAGGAAATAAGTATAAGTTACAGCAAAGTGAACATAAATTGGTGATGAGTACAGACTTTTTTTTTTTTTTTTTTTGTATTTTTAGGGCCACACTGGTGGCATATGGAGGTTCCCAGGCTAGGGGGTCAAGTCAGAGCTATAGCCACCAGCCTACACCACAACCACAGCAACGCCAGATCCAAGCCACATCTGCAACCTAAACCACAGCTCACAGCAGTGCTGGATCCTTAACCCACTGAGCAAGGCCAGGGATCGAACCTGTGTCCTCATGGATGCTAGTCAGATTCGTTTCCACTGAGCCACGATGGGAACTCCAAGTACAGACTTTCATACCAAGTTCACTTTAATATCTCTGGGTATAAATGCAGAGCCCGCCCCTTAGTTTCCACTGTCACTCCCTATTTTTGAGTTGTAGACACACAACTGAACACACTTGTGTGCCAACCTGGCCTTAAAGGCATTTAACTCAATGGATGTGTTTCTCAAAATTGACAGCTTTGCTTAGTCAGTCAAATGAAAATATAGATTTGTTTTGTTTTGTTTTGTTTTTTTAGCTTTTTGACTTTTTTAGGGCCACACCTGTGGCATGTGGAGGTTTCCAGGCTAGGGGTCTAATCGGAGCTGTAGCCACCGGCCAACACCACAGCCTCAACTAGGGATCCGAGCCGAGTCTGTGACCTATACCACAGCTCACGGCAATGACAGATACTTAACCCACTGAACGAGGCTAAGGATCGAACCCACAACCTCATGGTTCTTAGTCGGATTCTTTTCCACTGCGCCACAATAGGAACTCCTGAAAATATAGATTTGGAACATAATCCTTCTGCTTATAGGAATTCCAGAGAGGTGATTATTCCTAATAGTAAGGACCAGAAGAGACCCTTATGAGTCATTGTCATAGAAAGTGAAGATATAAGCAGCCAGAGATAGACAGATGGACTCACACATGAACCCACTGTAATCAAATGGCTCTGCATCAGAAACAAATAGTAAATTAAGAGGGGTGAAAGCAAAAAGAAGAGAAGAAATTGAGGGTGGATGCTGAACTTTTAAAATAGCATCCGACCCTAATATCTAATAAAAGTTGTTTGTGTCTTAGCTAGGTTGTTTACCAAACTTGAGTCAAATCTGTTTCAAAGACAAATGCATTCTTAGTGTGTGTGGCGGTAGGGAGAGGGGGTTGGGGAGGATGTGAGGGCGAGGTGGGAGGACTTCTTCCAGGAACTGAAGAGTATGGTGGCATTCTGCTACAGGTTAGGCTGCTAAGCACAGAACAGAGATGCATCCAGCAGATGAAAGGCTGAGCCACAAACTGGACTAATTCAGCAGGAGCAGTAATCTGAGAAAGCAAGCCTCTCCCTCATCAACCTTTGAGAGAAGAAGGGAATTCTTTGGGCTGTGAAAGGGGTCTTTAGTTGATCTATATGCTGAGGGGCCAGAAAACCTCTGCTGACACGTAGATTAGACAGAAGGCCTCTACATCGTGGTTCTCAATGGGGACAGTACAACCCACCAGGAAGAAATTTAAAAATCTGTAGGGGGAAATTTATGTCACATTGATGGGCAGCCTGCTGATATTTATAACAGGAAGGAGCCAGGATAGTGTTACACAAAGAATTACCCCTTATAACTTTCAGAATTCTTATTGGAAATTCAAGTAGGATAAATACATGTATGTCATTGTTTATGACACTTATGTTTTATATTTATATAAAAATGTGGATATTATCTAAGTAATCCAAACCATTTTATCAACACAGAGTACTTTGGAACCTTTTTAATAAACCTGAAAATTTTCAGAATGAGACTATTCTATAAATAGAACAAACAAAACTTGTTTTGTTTTGTTTGGGGCTTTATCAAAAGTTGTTTGTCACATAAAAAATCATGTCACTCACAGCAGTGTCCTTGTGGCGTTTGAGCCACTGATACAATGCTCCTGCATCAGTTTACACAAAGCAAGTGATCTATGCTGAGATACAAACATTGATGGCTTTATCATGTCTTCCTGTGTGGCCCTGAGACACATTCATATATTGAGATATCCTAATTTAGAATACAATTAGGATGTACTATTGATTTTTAAATTATACACGTATAACATATACATATACCTGCAATGGGGGGGGTGTCAATGCAGAGGTAGGGGATTAAATGGTACAAACTATGAGGTATAAAATAAGCTATGAAGATTATATTGTACAACATAGGAAATGTCACCAATAATTTATAATAACTATAAATGGAGTATAACCTTTAAAAATTATGATTAGTGATATTATACCTCTGTCATTTATGTAATATTGTACAGCAACTACACTTCAATTAAAAATAATAAATTGGAGTTCCTCCTGTGGTACAGTGGGTTAAGAATCTGACTTCAGTGGCTTAGGAGGCATGGGTTTGATTCCCTGGATTGCTTCAAAGGCACATGGGTTTGATCTCCAGCCAGCACAGTGGGTTAAAGGACCTGGCATAGGTCACAACTGCAGTTTGGATTCAGTCCTTGGCCAGGAAACTTCCATATGCTGTGGGTGCAGTCATAAAAAGTAAATTAAAAAGTAAATAAATAAATGCACAATAAAATAAAATAATCCAAGTAAGTTACATGATCTATAATGGGATAATCATGAGAGATTGGTTATAAAAAGACTTGGGCCAGAGATTGCTAGTTGCTCCCCCAAGTCCAGTTTCTTCCCCGATCCCCAAGCCCACCAGTCAACTACATTTCCCAGCCTCCTGTGCAGGTAGTGTGGCCACATGACGGAGTTATAGACAATAGGATGTGAATAAAAAGCACGAGCCACGCTCCCAGACCTGTCCAGTAAAATTGATCCCATGTGCACACTTTCTGGCCAATAGGATGGGAGAGAATCACCGGGACCACAAGGAAGCATCTATTAAAGCTGCAGAGCTTCGGAGGGCCTGAGTTTCAGTAAGGAGACCAAAGACCAAATGCTCCATGAAGTTGCTCACTGCTCAACACTGAACAAGTAACAGACTCTTACGTTTGTGTTGGGTGTAGTGATGGGGAGTATTGGTTACAGCTGTTAGACTAGACATTTCTAACTCAAGAAGCATCAGGTCTGAAAGGATTCGGATGCATTTCTCTAGCATCTGTGAACTCAACATACATTGTATCTGAAGTTTTCCTTCTGTGTCCTCCGTGTGGGTCCCGATCCTCTTTGTCTTCCATTTCCAGCCCTTCTCCCAGTCTGCTCCTGGATCTCAGGAAGGCCGTAACCACAGGCTGCAGGTCCCAGGTTTCTGCACAAATGGCCTCTGGCTGGATTTGGGTAGTTGGGTGGGAACGGTGGTGAGAGGTGGGAATTAGACAGAAGAGTGAGTGAGAAGCAGTCAGAGTATTTCTCCCTCTCCTCTCTGCCCAGGTGGTGTCCTGACCTGGGAACATGCCGTCTCCTCCATGGCTGAAGCTCCCCTCTGATAGCTCTACCATACTTCTGCCTTCTGCAAGGTCCCTGACTCCAGGAGCAGAATACTACCTCTTTTCTTTGGTCTCTCCAGCCTCGAGGGTAGCCGTGTCCTGTTGCTGCTCCTCTGAATCATTCACTGATACCCCCTCCTCCTGACTTGGCTTTTCAATTTCTATCATCTACGTAACTAATGCTTTGCATTCAGTTCTGTCTTCTGGTTTCTGTTTTCCTGATTTAATTCTGACCCTTTGTCCCTGGACCTTTTTCTCTTTAAAATCTCATTCACTACTTATTAGTAGAAACCAGTTTCTCACTAAGCATATTTTCCTGTGCTCATTTAATAACTTTATGCTATCTAAGCTTTATATTATGTTATTCATTGTATAAGTTTCTTCATACATATCCTTTCTTTCACCTCTCCTGCATATACTATGTAAACTTTGCAAAGGCAGGGAAAACTGCTTCTATTTCTTTGCTAACTCCCTATTACTTACAATACATTTATTGCACAAAGCTTACTGATTGTTCGTTGTTATTTATAAATAGCATTCACCATATTTACACATTCAAGCGTTATCTCCAACGCTGAAGATGCAATGTTAATATGATCTGAGGTGACTCTCCATAATTGAGGCATGGATTTCATCCTAAAAGTTTAATCAAAATAGTTAGCACTTAGAATTAATTTTCCTGTAACTTCCTACTCCGGTTTTAGAAGTCATGGAGGGGAGTTCCCATCGTGGCTCAGTGGTTAACGAATCCAACTAGGAACCATGAGGTTTCGGGTTCCATCCCTGGCCTTGCTCAGTGGGTTAAGGATCTGGCATTGCCGTGAGCTGTGGTGTAGGTTTCAGATGCAGCTCAGATCCCTTGTTGCTGTGGCTCTGGTGTAGGCCGGTGGCTACAGCTCCGATTAGACCCCTAGCCTGGGAACCTCCATATGCCGCGGGAGTGGCCCTAGAAAAGGCAAAAAGACAAAAAAAAAAAAAAAAGAAGAAGAAGTCTTGGAGGGACCCATTGATAGGTTGCTGTGGAAAACAGGACAAGAGGGTTGTCTTAAACATGGATAGCTTAGAATAGTCACAGACTTTTAGAGCTGGGATTGAAACTATGACACGGGCCATAGTGGCCTCCTGTCAAATCCAGTGAGGAGTTCTTCCTATTCATTTTTGGTATTTTTATTGCCTCTTTCATCTAGGAAAAAAGTCTTTCCTTGGCATTAAAACAATTCTCCATCAACTCCTATTGTCTCTGCTTCTGTCGATCACTTGAAATATTTGATGTTCTGAAAATTCTGCCCTAAGGGTACCTCTCTTCTTCCTCTACTCTTCTTAATGCTGTAACGCCCACCTAGAGGAGAGACACGTGTGTCACTGTTACCTACTTTCCATCCATTCCAGAAGTTACCAAACATGACGTTTCCCCTTACTGAACCTGGAAGTAAGTTCAGACTCAGTAGGGCTTCTAGGAAGGCACCACTGATTTATCTGAGTCGCTAGATAAGATGTACATTCTGGTTCTTATTGACAGATGCTGAGGACAGGAAAAATCTACATGCTGGTCTTGGCTTCAGCTCCAGCTACTAAATGAGTCATCACCAGGCTTATAATACATCCAAAACAACCTCTTATCCCTGTCTCTAAATCTTACTAAACTTCTTTGAGAACAGATATACGGGCATCACTTTATTTCAGTTAATAAATTTAGTATCCTGCTACTAGTCATGGGAACCGGAAAACTTGAAGGCATCTTCCCTTTCTCTTATCTCAAAACCTGTTTTATTACTTTTCAATTGTACTTCTGAGCAGTTCCTAAAACGTGCTTAGATTTGTCTGCTTCATTCCTGCTGAATTAGTTCAGACAGCAGTACCATCTCATAGACTGTCCCAGGTCCCTCTGCACGTGCTCTGAGCAAGGCGATCGTTCTGCTCACCACATTCAGTCCAACAGATCTACCCACAAGGTCATCTTCATTAATAAAGCAATACAAATTAAAAATCAAATAACAGCAAATGGACAAGTAAATCTCTCATTTAAAAATCTGTTGATAACCTGTGGCCTCAACAGAAAATTTATTACCTCCCTTATTTTATACTATTAGAACTTTGTGTTTTTTTCCTCTCCTTTTCTTTCACATTCCTCCCATGCTCCGAAATTTGCATTTTTCTCATCCTGATGCTTTGTGTGTGTTTTCTCCCTGCCTGACGTATCCCTGCCTACTTGGGGGTTTCCTTGTTGAGGACCATGGTCCTTGGATGGTGCTCATATGCCCAGTCCTTTATTTTTCCTTGCCGCAGTCCCTCGGCCCAGGATGTGAGACAGAGTGTTTTCTTCTTCTTTAAATCTTTTATCTCACAATCTTTTCCATGTAATAAATTCAGTCTTCTTACTCAATCTTTTTCCATAACGTTGGCGTCAGCCGCAAGTCTTTTGTTTCCCTCATACCTCTGAACCCTAAAACATATTTAAAAGGCATTACTAGCAACTCTAGAGTTTCTATAGCCTCGAACTGTATTTGGTTGATGGTAAAGAAAGGGGTTGTGACAAAAGTGGCCTCTTGATTTATAATATAGATGACTGGATGGATGGCCATGGGAAGCAACTGACAGAGACAATATTTGGAGAAAAAGCTAATGAGTTCGATTTGGACAGGATGAGTTTAAACTTCTTTTGGGATACTCCCAGAAGTTGTTCAGTAGGGCTACACTAAGAAGAAAGAGCGATCCTAGAGACCAGACTGGAAGTTGGCCTTCAATCTGTCTCTCCATGCTGCTAGAGTGATATGTTTCTAAAACACAAATGTCTAAAATTTGTCAACAGCTACCCATAGTTATCAGGATAAAATCACACTACCATTCCTTGAATTAACATTATCAAGGAAAACATCATGTTGCTAGGTTTTGTCATCAAAATGTTTCTGCTAGAGTTCAGCTCTCAGTAATGACAGATTGTCAACTCTCCACCAGGACATCACAATTAGAAACCCTAGACAAAATATTTAAAAAACAACTATTTGAAGGCACTGGAAAATGAGCAAATAGAGGATACACACGATTCTGCTTACATGAAATTCTTACACATGCAAACCAATCCAAGTAACAGAAAGCAGATGAGGGGCTGCCTGACGAAGGCCGGCTGGTGGGAGAGGAAAGCAGGGCTACAAAGGGGCACTGGAAAGTTTGGGGTGTAATGAATATATTCAACATCTTGATTATAGTGATGGTTTCCTGGATGTGTGTGTGTGTGTGTGTGTGTGTGTGTGTGTGTGTGTGTGTGTGCATAGATATACAAAACTTGTCACATGGTACACTTTATGTGCTATTTATGGTATGTCAATAATTCTTCAATTAACTTGTTTACTCCCCCGCAACCAAAACAGTTACTATCTTCATACACCTAGAGGTACTGCAAATCACTAAGAAAAACATCTCAATAAAAACATAGGTTAAAACATTTCACAAGGTGTATTAGTTTCCTATTGTTGTAGTAACAAAATGCCACAAAGCCTTAAAAACACCAGCATATTATCTTATAGTTAGAGAAGCCAGAAGCCCAAAATTAACCTCACTGAGCTAAAGTCAAAGAGCCTACAGACTAGGTTCCTTCCAGAGGGCTCTGAGAAGAGAATTTATTTCCTTGCCGTTTTTAGTTTCTAGGGGTCCTTCTATATTTTTGGGGGTTGTATCTTCCCCATGTGTCTTTACAATGTGTCACTCCAATGTCTCCTTCCATCATCAACATCACTTTCTCCTCTAACTCTGACTCCTCCTGTATCCCGTTTTTAGGACCATTGTGATTACATCAGGCCCAACCAGATAATCCAGGGTAATTACCCCATCTCAGGATCTTTAATTATTCACATCCACAGAGTCCCTTTTGCTATGTAAAGTAACATTTGCAGGGTCTGGAGATTAGGACATTGGACATATTTGTGGGGCCATTCAGTGTCCCACACAGGAGAATTAATAAAAGTGGCCAATAATGAACACGAAAAGTATCTTTCCTCCTCCCTGGTTCTCAAAGAAATATACATTAAAACGAGGTGCTATTTTCCTCTATCAATTTGATGAAACTTTTAAAAATTATATCACCCCAGTGTTGGTATTACTGTAGGAAACAGACACGCATACACAAGATTAGAATAAAGGAATAAAATAATATTATTCTTTAATACCAGTGGTTACTTCTTGTTAGTGAGATTATGGATACTCTCAATTTTCTTTTATGGGCTTGAAGTATTTTTGACATTTATAATTTAAAAAATTGAAAGATACAAAGGATTTTTTTGAAGATGCCATCCTTTCCAGCCTGTAAGCCAGATAGATCACTTGAAGAGCTGGTATTGGCTCATTTTTTGGTGATTTAACCAGCAGGAATATTGAGGTTGATAGTCCCAGTTCAAATAACTACTAAACTTTGTCGTTGTTGTGGATGTTGCTTATCACCTCACACAATATTTTATAAAAGAGAGTTCAAATTATATTAACTGTGCATCTAGGAATATGCTCTTCAGAAACATAAATACTTTCTAGCAAATGTATAGGTTACATATTTTGCATAGCATTGTAAATGTATGCACTATAATTTAAATGATTTACAAATGATTCCAGTACTTTTCAAGGACAAGGAAAGGTAACACATGTGATTTCAATACATATATATTTTAATGTGACTTTATTTTATTTTATTTCATTTTTTTTTGCTTTTTAGAGCTGCACCTGAGGCATATGGAAGTTCCCAGGCCCAATCAGAGCTGTAGCTGCCAGCCTACACCACAGCCACAGCAACTCCAGATCCAAGCCATGTCTGTGACCTACACCACAGCTCATGGCAATGCCAGATCCTTAACCCACTGAGTGAGGCCAGGGATCAAAACCTCACCCTCATGGATACTAGTTGAATATCATTTCTGCTTTGCCACAATGGGAACTCTCTTATGTGACTTTTAAAAAATAAAAATGAAAGGCTATATATAAAATTCATAAAAATGAGTTCTAATAAAAAAATGAGCCATATATTTTATGAAGTAAAGTGTTTAGAATCATTAAGTGTCTTCCTTGAATACAAGTCAGCTTTAATTTGACCGTGAAAAATATGCACAGATTTGCCAGGGACACTAGTCTCGGAATACTGAATTATTTTACTGAGAACCTTGCTTTGGTTTGAAAAACTTTCAGCTCACTTTGAAAGTTTTCCACTACCTCAGAAAACTTTTTTAAAATGTTTGATTGCTTTTTTATTTTCATTTCATATACAATGAAATCTACTTTAAAAAAAAAGCTTATAAAATTGAATTTATTGAGTTTCACACAAGATGCACTTGTAAAATTATTACAGAATGCCATTTTAACAGAAGAAATGAGATCATTCCAAACTCCCAAGGTATTCTGCCAAAAAAGGAGATTTTCCAAAAATGACAGTACAGTAACAGAGTAATTCAAGCTGAACTGGAAGATAGACCCAAATCGTATTCCTGCTCTGATCAAGGTTATGTTTGGCAAATTTTTCCTCAAACCACTTCCACTGATGAAGTGGACACTGTTTGTTACATGGTGAAGTGAAGATGGAAAAAAAGAATAATAATTCTAAGTGGAGTTTCATTGAAACATACACAAAACAATTTAAAGTCTTTTTTTTTTTTTCATTTTTCAGTTTGAAGTATAGTTGATTTACAATGTTGTGATCATTTCTGCTCTACAACAAAGTGATTCAGTTGTACATGTACACACATCCATTCTCTTCCAGATTCTTTTCACACTTGGATTATCACAGAATACTGGGTAGAATTCTCTGTGCTAGATAACAGGTCCCGGTTGGCCAGTCATTCCAGAGACCTCAGTGTGCATATGCCAATCCCTAACCCCAGATCTATCTCTCCCCCAACAAACTGTCTCCTTTGGTAGCCATAAGTTTGTTTTCAAAATTTGAGTCTGTTTCTTTTATGTAAATAGGTTCTTTTGTATCCTTTTTGTTTTTGTTTTTGTTTTTTTAGATTCTACATACAAGTGATATCATATGATGTTTCTCTTTCACTATCTGACTAAATTCACTTAGTATGTTAACCTCTAGGTCCATTCATGTTGCTGCAAATGGCATGATTTCATCCTTTTTAATTTAAAGTCTTCATTTTTAACTTAAAATACTTCCTGGTTTCATTGAAGTACTCTTGGAAGCTTTAGGTTTCCTAATTTACTGAAAAATAATAAAGGAGACATTCAATTATCCTTTCAATAAAAATTGAGTACTTCTAAGGTAAATGCTGTCCTTACACCTGAAAGGGTCATTGGTAGAAGAGTGTCAAGCATAGTATCCTTGAAACTTCGATTGTTGAAGAGTAGCTATTATTCCCTAAAGTTTATTGTGATGATAGGGAAGTTCCAGTGGTGGTAAATCTTGGAGGTTGTAGCCATAACTTCTCTTTCCGTGGGACCATTGGCATGTCCATAATGACATTCATTGCATTTGGCTTGGGGCCCTTCTGAAACTGTCTTCCCAGCCAATCATGAATTCATCATTGTCATTGCCAGTCATCTGGGCATGGGCATCTCCCGTAATTGTTCAGGGGAAGAGGAGCCAGCTCCCATTTTATAGCATTGCACACAGCCCGTCTCCAAGGTTCAGTCGGATGGGATAGAACGGTTTTCTCACCCAACCCAAAAGTCATGTGTCAGTTAACTACTTTCAGTTTCTTGACCAGCTGAAAAAGCTGACAGTTTTATCCAAAGCAGTTTCAGCCAATCTGACTTTTTTTTCTCCTTCACTGCCAAAACTTTTCTGAGTCTCAAAATTGGACTCCAAGAAAGAAAGAAGCAATGGGTACAATTCAGGTTGTGGATTATTAGGCAGGTTGGAAATGATTTCAACTCAGATTGAAAGCAAGAAACACCTGAAAGGTAATTCATATTAAGAAATCAAAATCTGAAAACTCTCGAAGGCTAGTTTTGCTTTGGAATAATTGGTTTGGCATTATCAGTTAGAGCAGGCTTGGGTAACTCATTGTGGGTCCAAGATTTCTGTGGTTGGAAGACTTGTTGGGTAAAAATCTCATTCATTCTTCCAAATCTGTCTAAGATTAGATTCAAAAATTGGAGATTCTGTTTGTCTCAAGAGACCTGGAGAAAAAAGAATAACACAGTCTGGATCTTTCCATGGAAGAAAGACTCGAGCAGGTGTTTTTTAGAGTTAATGTTCTGACTTTTCTTCCTGGAATTGGCAGTTTACTCCTTTTCCATCTACTGTGCTCTCAGATTATTAGCCTGATTTTTCTCTCCCTTGAGTTCTAATTATGGCACCAGGGTCATTATTTCTTTTAATTTAAGAAACAATAATAAAGCCTTTCTGCAGGTGACAATTCCAGGTGGCTCTGAAACCACAATACCCTGAAAGAAAGCAATCCTATAAAATGTTCAATAAATTCTGGTAAATGCTTGATCTTAAACTTATTATTACATCCCAGGTACATGAGATCTGTATAAATTACATGATATATTGTAACATCTATAAGGTAAACTTTTCCCCTTAGATTTCTAGGAGGAGACAGGAATCCTGGGATGATGTTTTGCCCCACAGAAGCCCATACTGAGTCCTCTGAATCCCAGACCCCCAGACTGATGGCAGCCGCCGAGGGTTCGTGCATTCTGGATGACTGAGTTCTGGTATGAGCTTAGCTGGGCTTAGGGGAAAATGAGATCCCTCCCTTGCGCTATGAAAGGTCCCTTGACCAATCACAGGACAGAGAGAAACTCAAAGAGCATCAGCTAAGCCCTGAGGGACAAGGTAGAAGATAAAGGAAGCTGAACCCACTAAGGTATTGGAGGAGCTTGAACAACAGAAATTCTGCTTCCCCACCTCCTTCAGACAGGCCCTCAGCCCTTTTGTTTCCACCTCCTAAAGAGGTTCAGAATGAGAGTTCCCATTGTGGCTCAGTGGGTTAAGAACCTGACTAGTATCCATGAGGATGCAGTGTTCGACTCCTGCTCTTGCTCAGTGGGTGAAGGATCTAGTATTGCCATGACCAGTGATGTAGGTCACTGATGTGGCTCGGATCTGGCACTGCTGTGGCTGTGGTGTAGGCCAGTAACTGCAGCTCTGATTCAGCCCCTAGCCTGGGAACTTCCATATGCCTTGGGTGCAGCTCTAAAAAGCAAAAAAAAAAAAAAAAGAGGTTCAGAACTATTTGGAGGATGGTCATGGGCAGTCAGTTATCTTCCCTCCACCCTGCCCTCTCCTCTGATAAGAGGGATCTGAAATGAAGCCCATAAACATGTTTTTTTTTTCCTTTCTATGCATTCTAATGACCTTAGCAATTGACCATACTGGCAGTCGCTGTCATGGTTTAAGGAGAAAGCTGTGGCAGCTCCAACCATCTCCTCCAAACCTTGAATTCCAGTATTTCAGGGTTTATTTAAATGAAAAAGTAAGAACTACTATTGTATTTCATAAAACATACTGTTGTGTGAATTCATTGAAGCCAATTGCTTTCATTATTGTTTGTAAGAGGAAAGAAAGAGAACTTTAACCATCTATAAAGTAAGATTACATATACCTACCTAGCCTGATGAAAGAGAGGTTTAAATGAGATTATATGTGACAAATTAGACCTTGCCTTCTGGTACACATATATACTCAATATATGACAGTTGTTATTTTAATTCTTATTAGCTTATAAGAAAACGTTAGAGCCAGGACATGTTGCTGACTCCTCCTTAAAATTTTTATTTTTATTTTATTTATTTATTTATTTATTTATTTTGTCTTTTTGCCATTTCTTGGGCTGCTCCCGCGGCATATGGAGGTTCCCAGGCTAGGGGTCTAATCGGAGCTGTAGCCGCCGGCGTATGCCAGAGCCACAGCAACGCGGGATCCGAGCTGCATCTGCAACCTACACCACAGCTCAGGGCAACGCTGGATCGTCAACCCACTGAGCAAGGGCAGGGACCGAACCCGCAACCTCATGGTTCCTAGTTGGATTCGTTAACCACTGCGCCATGCCGGGAACTCCAAAATTTTTATTTAATGTTCTGCCCTTTTTTTTTTTTTTTTTTAAGATTTAAGTGGATAGTGTTGGTTTACTTTGAATTAAGTGTTTTCATGTTGGTTTAACTTAAAATTATGAATGTCTTTTTATTTATATTTGGCTTCTTTTCTGGGTGACTAGTTGGGAAAGAAATAAAAAGAGGTCATTCAAAAGGCTGGAAGCAAGAGTCAAGTGCTGAGTTAGCAGTTAGATCTCCACAGCCAAAGCAGGCATCTGGAAAATCCAAGTTCATTCATCAAGAGGGGAAAGTTCAGGGAGTTCCTGTTGTGGCTCAGCAGAAACAAATCTGACTAGGAACCATGAGGTTGCAGGTTCGATCCCTGGCCTCGCTCAGTGGGTTAGGATCTGGTGTTGCTGTGAGCTGTGGTGTAGGTCACAGACATGGCTCGGATCCCGCGTTGCTGTGGCCATGGTGTAGGCTGGCAGCTACAGCTCCGATTTGACCCCTAGCTTGAGAACCACCATATGCCACGAGTGTGGCCCTAAAGAGCAAAAAAAAAAAAAAGGTGAAAGTTCAGACAGTGTTTGACGATCTGATAGTTGACTCCCTAAGAGTCACGTAAGAGTACTATTCAGAGCTCAAAGACAAGTAAGACCCAGAGGACAGAGGACTCCGGTGTTTTGAGGCATTGGCAAAACCAAAGAGAAATATGGAAAGAATCTCTGACCTTAGGGCTTTGCCTTTTGCCAGATTATCATTTCTCATGAGTACCTGATATACAGGGTAGAGGTGGAATTTGAAGATTTGGCAGCCACCCTGATTCTGGCCAAGCAGATAGGGAGGGCGTAAGAGCATAAGGAGGCCCTTGTTCAGATACATCCTCTGCCTCTCACATATATCAGATATTGTGGGAAATTGAACTGTATTTCTCACTTCTCTACGTACCACTTAATAATTCACATAGTTACGTGATGTACTGGGAGGACTGAACCCTTTGTATGGTGTGTTAATTTCAAAGGTGGTGACTTCTTGCTGTAGGAACTAGGCAACATAAGGCACCTTATTTAGCATCTTTAATTTTCCTCGTGAAGCATTTGTGATAGGAGAACAAAATCAGGTCACCTAGAGGAAATGATTTAATCCTAAAAAAGAGCCACTTAACAGGCATATATTATCACCATTCAAAGGAAATTAATAAAGTGTTAGTGTTTACAACATTTCTCTCAGTACAATGCAAATGGAAATAGTATTCATTTGCACTGGAATTTGCATTGCATTCAGAATTTCATCCACATCTGAGAAGTATGATCAGAGGTATTTATATTATATTATATTATTATAATTATATTACATCTATATAGAGAGAAAGAAGGAACATCCCTAGACTTCCTATTCCTGGCTTAAGTATCCTATCAGTGGGGTCACATTAACATAATTACCAGGTTTAGCTTGTTTGTGGCCCTGTCTACATGACTGTAGTACATCAGCACTCCTATTAAATCACACCAATTATTTCCGGGATTATTTCCGGGAGTACTCAGGGCAATGTGACCTGTACTCAGAAATGCCTGGCCTCTTTCTTTCAATTGATGGACTTCATGGAAGTCCGTTGACTAGGGATCCTTTGACGAAACCCCTCCATACCGGCCTTGCTGTGGTCCTGGGAGGAGCTCCTTTAGCCCCTCCTCAGGATGCTGTTGAATTCCATGTGTAAATGGAGACAATTTCACCCCCTACTTCTGACACTTCACTAGTCAGTGGGTCTCTGAAACCATCATTTGCATCCCAAATTTCACGCAATTTCTCCTCTAACTAGTCCTTTTATCACCAGTCAGCAGCCAGCCCTTTTCCCTGTTGATGGGGCTTAGAGGTAGTCTGTCAGACTGGTTGAGAAACATCTCCCCAAAGAAAATCTTCTCCATTTGTCTTAATCTCCTTAAATTGGCTCCGCGTACCATGTACTAACTGCTTCCTTTTCCTTTAGCCAGAAGGAATCTACTACATTGCCTAAGAATACATAGGAATTGGGTCTGGGCTCTGTTGCTTACTTGCTAAATTTTATTTTCCTTATCTGTAAAATGGTACCTACCTTACAGAATTGTTTTGAGTATAAAATGAGAAAAACCAGTGCCTCTAGTAAACACTGAACATGCTATTACAAGCTTGGAAAACACTCATTTTGTAGGAAAGAATTGGAGGACCTTAGAGATAGTAAATGTCAGACCTAGATCTTAGAGCCAGTGCTTTCTTTACCCCCATCACCTGCTATGTATTTTTTCTCATCTCCTGCCATGTATTTTGTCATACGTGATAGTTACAAGCAATACTATTTTAGTATCTCATAAAATTATAGCTACAGCAACAATACCCTCTCCCATTGCCTTGAAAAGAAGAAAATAATTCTTCAAGTCCGTCCATGCTAGGTTGTAGGTACCAGAAGCTAGATGGGATCTATGGAAGAATGTGAGTGTTACATTCAGTCTAGAGTGCAAAAGTTGTGTGATATTTATAATACTCAGTGGGGAGTTAAGGTCAGAAAGGAAGGTTGGGCCAAGCAAGTGGACATGTGACATGTTTGAGATCAAGGATGGGCTTGGCTCTGGAGGAATGGTGGGGCAGGATAGGGGAGCAGGGAGGGGTCAGGCCACATTCCCCAACAATATGGTAAAGCTCATGCTTCAAGCCAAGCATGTGGAGATATTCAAGAGACAGACATCAAATCAGAAGACTGGAAACTTGGTTTGTGAGCACGAACTAATGATCACAAATGAAACACTTTATGGCCCCACACTTTGATTACAAATCACTGAGTATTAAGGAGACTAAATCTGTATTTTAGGTCAATGTGTATATGCTCATTTTTTTTTTAAAGAGAGGGTTAAGAATCACATGAGTTTTCCAAAATTGGACATTGCTACAGCATGACAGATTCTATATTCTAACCAAACCCCACTAGACTAAAGATGGTGTTCTAAACCTATCTAATGAGAAAAAAAAAAAAAAAGCTTAAAATGCTAATTTTTCTTTTGTTCTAAGATTTCCTTCTCCTCCTCAACTTTTTAAAACATTAGTAATTCATCACGAAGAAAATAATTTTGTAAACCCAAATTCTTACATGTCTCAAAATCTATCTGGATCCCCACCTCCCTCACACACTATTAATTTTGAGTCCTGGGAAAAATGAGAATCTGCTGATCAAAAAATAAAAGTCCATTTGTTTCTCCAGGATTTCTTTTAATATGTCTCCAAATTTTATGGCTTTCTTACAAGCACCACGAGAGAATGTGCAACTGAAAATCCCATACACAGCCTCATCCAAAACTGTAACATTCTCAAAGGAAAACACACCTTAGATTTGGGGAATATTTTTAATTGGGTCCATGCCTCATCTTAGCCTTAGTGCTTCCACACTGGACAAACTGCCAATTTATAATCATGGTTCAGCCACTGTTGCCTGTCCCTGATGCAGATAGATTTTTAATGGCCTTCCAGTTAAAGATAATTAGCTGTGTGCATGCTTATAAATGTATCAGTAAAAAAAAAGTACTTCAAGAAATAACCCAGTGTATCTTAAAATGACTGTATTATGAAAGCAGATAAACTATTAGGTAGACCAACACACTAATGAAACTGGCAATACCTTGACCTGTGAATGTACCTAATGAACAGACTATTCCCTCAGATCCTATGCTAAAAAAAACAAACAAACAAACAAAAAAAAACAACTAAGCAGACCTAATTCAGACAATCAGGAGTCTAAAAATTTGGAAAAGAGTAAAAGTGAGACTGACACCTATATTTCCTTACATGAGAATGAAGAGTTCAAATAAGCTTTGGCAATGATTTAGAAGGGGAAATACAAAGCAATTGGATTAGCTATCTCTACATATTGATTAACAGCTTTGAAGCCCATCAGTCAATCTTTAATTTCTATGTACCTTGTGTTGAACATCCACCTGATTGGATTACCTCAGCACCCATAAAACAATCAGCAGCTAGTGGTTAAAATTGTAATTAGAAGCAGGCAGTAATTTGTCATGGAGGGGTGGGAGTGTATGCAAGGGTGGGGGGAGACCCTCTTGCCCTTTCTGTTTAAATTTTTCAGCATAGATGATGAATAATAGTTCTTATTTCAGCCAATTACCGCTAAAATAATAGAAAGTGCATATATGAAGGAATAATCAAAGATTTTATATATCCTAACTATATTTCTTCCTTTTTCATGAAGTGGTCCATAAAACAGAGAAGGTAGGTTTATTATTCACAGTCTAATTTCAGTAAATTTGGAGAGTGGTCAGAGGTGGGTCCTATCTTAAACGCCCAATACATATCCCATCATATTTCTATTCTGTGGACTAAGAGTCTTAGAGAAACACGTAGTATATATGTTAGAATATAAATGAACAACAAATTCTATTTTTTGTTTGTTTGTTTTTAGGGCTATATCCATGGCATATGGAGTTTCCCAGGCTTGGGGGCAAATTGGAGCTGCAGCTGCTGGCCTATGCCACAGCCACAGCAATGCAGGATCTGAGCTGCATCTGCAACCTACACCACAGCTGATGGTAACACCAGATCCTTAACGCACTGAGAGAGGCCAGGGATCAAACCCCCGACCTCATGGATACTAGTTGGATTTGTTTCTGATGCACCACAGCAGGAACTCCCAAAATTCTATTTTAAAGACGCTTTTAAAATATATTTATTTTCTTTTTTGTATGATGTTGCTGAAATAGATGTTTCCTGTAGGGGTTTTATAACTCTGATTTTTTTTTTTTTTTTAGTTTTATTGTAAAATTTACTCCCAGGAAATGGACACTGTTGTGATCTTTGTTGAAAGCATTTAGCTTATTTATAGGTACAACTCTTTAAGTTATTTTCTGATTGAAAATATAGCTTCAGTTCCTAGAGACAGATGTCTTAAACTTTTAATGCTTTTGGATTAGCTATTATGTTATAAAAGATATAGTGATACAGCTTTTAAGGTGTGACTTGAAAAATTATTTTTGGAAGCACAGAAATTAATGAAATCCAAGATGCACAAAGAAAATTGCAGTGTTATATGAATTAAAACAGGAAAACAATACAACAGAGTAGAATAGCTGATTTGGTCATTCAACATAAGATGCCATAAGTTGAATTAATTCTACAAAATTCACACATGGAAATACCAAAATGGGGAAAGTTACTGTGATATTGTGATTTATAATAAGAAATATATATTTGGTCTTCGTCTTAATTTCTGACCTAGTGCTCCTAAAAGTCTTGGCATTTCCTAAGTTATGAAAGCAATAAATGTGTCTTTTGTTATGTTAATGAAGCAGCATTGGAAAGCACCTCGGAATGGGAACTGATTGCTAGGAGACTCTGTGATTGGGGGTTGGAACTTTAGTCATACCCCAACCCTAATCTCCAGGGAGGTGAGAGGGGCTGGAAGTTGAATCAATCACCAGTAGCTAATGAATTAATCACTCATCTTCATGAAAATGAAGATGCCATATAAACCCCATAGGATTGCCTGGGGAGGTTCTGGGTTGGTTAATGCATGGAGCATGGAGAGGGTAGTGTGCCTGGAGAGGGCAATAAGCTCTAAGCCTCTTACCATGTGCCCTGCCCTTTGCATCTCTTCTATCTGGTTGTTCCTGAACTGTACACTTTTGTAAAGAACTGGTCATCTAAGAAGCAGAATGTTTCTCTGAGTCCTCTAGGCCACTCTAGAAAATTAACTGAACCCAAGGAGGGAGTCATTGGAAGCTCTGCTCTATGGCTTGTCTCTTAGAAGCACAGGTGACAGCCTGGGCTTGTGACTGGCATCTTAAGTGAGAGCAGGGGGGTCTTGTGAGACTAGACCTTTGACCTGTGGAATCTACTCTATCTCAGTGTAGATAGTGCCTGAGTTGAATTGAATTGGAGGACACCCAGCTGGTGTCCCAAGAATTGCTTGTTGTTGGAGGAGCTCTTCACACTGATATTGGGTGCAGAACCCAAAAAAACTACAAATCTTTCCTTTTCACAACCTCCACCTGAACGCATGCACACACTTGTGAATGCAGAGTAAAACCAAACCAAAACAAAAACTATGCATGATGATAATGATAACCATTGGCCATACATCTTAAAGCAGATAAATGATGATCACAATTACTTCACCCCCTGTCTCTGAGCCAACATGAGCATCACTTTTCTTTGAGAATGTTTCTGTATTAAATCTTTCCTCTCTTCATTCTTCCTTCAACACAGCTCATCATCGCAATGCATACTTACTCTATTTCCAGCTAAAATCTACTGCCTCTTTGACTGTGCATCCCTATCTCTTGGCCCATCTCTATGGACCCCCTGTTTCTAAAAGTCCAGTTCCTTTCTTTTCTCATTTTTCTTCCCATATTAATATCTTTAACTCCTTGTGCAGTGGTTAATACTCATCTTGGTAGAGTAGAAAGAGTCTTGGCTTGGACTTTTGTATTTGTGAATTACTAAGGTAAATTTCTCAATATCTCTGGGCCTCAGGTCCCTGATATGTAAAATGAGGAAGAGCTTGAGAGGACCTTCAAGCTTAAAACCTTGCACAGTCCTTCCTACACAGATAGCTTAGCATGTTCATAATGTTCCTTGCTCAGCAGCAATTTCACGAATGGATGCTCTGTCTCTCTAATTAGACTATAAGATTTCCAGGAGCGTACGCTGGGACTTCTTTTTCTGTTGTACCTTATAGCTCCTAGCACAGTTCTAAGTATACTGTAGATATTCAATAAATGTACATTGATTAGTTTACTGAAGTCCTTTTGGGAAGATTTTTATTTCATATTATTACTACCAACAATATAGTTAGTGCAAAAGTGAATACATAAAGCAATTCTTAGGAAATTAATACATAGAAAATAAAGACAGTGCAACAAAATGACTACATGATCTGTATTAGCTGATAATTATGTGTATTTATAATTGGCTCCATGGCTGTTAATAATTGATACCAATAATTTAAAGTGCAACTGGGGGAAAAATTGTGGGGACAAACCTAAAGATATTTTTAGAGAAACAATTCTTAGGGAGTTCCTGTCATGGCTCAGCGGTAAAGAACCCTACTAGTATCCATGCAGACACGGGTTCCATCCCTGGCCTCACTCAGTGGGTTAAGGATCCAGCGTTGCTGTGAGCTGTGGTGTAGGTCACAGACATGGCTTGGATCCCGCATTGGTGTAGCTGTGGCATAGGCTGGCAACTACAGCTCTGATTCAGCCCCTAGCCTGGGAACTTCCATATACTGAGAGTCTGGCCCTAAAAAAAGACAAAAAAGGAAGAAAAGAAAAAGATAAAGAAATGATTTTTAGTTTGGGAAAGGAAGGAAAAATGGGGCACTCTTGAAAATCTGATGCCATGATGTCAGCCATGGGCATTCTCCAAGATGGTTTACAGATTCCTTACAGCTTGCTATGTGAACACCATGTTTCTAAATTCCATACGTAGATGCCAGGCTTCTTTTTCTTTTTCTTTTGCCTTACCTGTGGCATAGAGAAGTTCCTGGGCTAGGGGTTCGGAGGTGCAGCTGCAGGTCTACGCTACAGACACAGTCATTTGGGATCTGAGCCACATCTCTGACCTATGCCACAGCTTGCAGCAACACTGGAAACTTAACTCACTGAGCAAGGCCAGGGATCTAACCTGCATCTTCACAGAGGCTATGATGGATTCTTAACCTACTAAGCCACAAAAATAACTCCCCATTTTTAAAGGATTTCTTTCTTTTGAGGGGGCAGGGGGCCTCTTCATAGCTTGCAGAAGTTCCCTGGCCAGGAAGTGAACCCACACCACAGCAGCAACCTGAGCAGCTGCAGTGACAATGCCAGATCCTTAACCCACTGCATCATAAGGGAACTCCTTAAAAAGTTACCTTTAAGGGAAGTGTGCTGGAGAGAACAGTCATGACTACTCCACTGAGAACTGTATTGAAATGAGAAGGTGTCTTTTAGCATATACGATTGAAACAGAGAGGGACAGGTCTCAATAACTTATGTAAGACCTGGTTTAAACAAAGATATAAAGGCCCATTGAACTCCTTCCTTGGGAGTTCGAAATTGAGGTGAATTGATAAATTCATGTCAATTGATAATGTATTCTAGAATTAGAAATCCATTTGGTCTTGGAAGATGGAGTGGACAATTCTGAACCATGCATAAACTAAAGAAGTAGAAGAAAGTATTTGATAAGAAAACACTCAGAAAAAATCTTTTTCATAAGATATTCAGGAGAAGGAGTTTCTATGTGACAGTTAAAGTTTTTGTATTCCTAAGTTTTTGATATTTAGATTGTCCCCTCTGAACAATTTGTAATTTGTTTTATGGAAATAAAGAAAAAATTTATATAGTAGATACAAGTTTATTAGTGTGGCAAAGAATTATATAAAAAGTAAACTTTATAGGCTTCAAAAAATTTTTGATAATATTAAAAAATCCTTCTGAACAAGCCAATTTAAATATAAAGAAGCAAAGCAATTTTTCCAACAAACACATTTTACCAAATAAAACATTTATGTAACAACAACAATTATGTTTTTTATTTGAAGAAACACAGTATTTAATATTTTATGATATGTGAAGACATTCACTTCTTTATTATTGTTCATATTTTATGCTTACAATATCTTTTCTTTTTAACTTATTTTCAGCTGTTTGGTTGTGTCTTGTAATTTTATCCTTGCAAGCCTCACAAAGTCTAGCACTTAATTAATTCCATGGCACATATTCAAGTGGCATACAATAAATATTAACACAAATTCTGTTAACTTTTTAAAGGGCTTTTTATGGTGTACTCCAGTGTTCTACCAGGGATTAGTGTATCAGAAATGGATCCTTTTTTCATGAAAAAAAATAATATTTTGCACAATGCTTTAAAAAATTGATTCATTTTTATTCTAGGAACTCCATTAAGTGGAACACATGTAAATTCAGTGTGGTTTTGTAACTGCTTTTGTGTATTTGCCGTCAGTAAAGAACCACCAGCATCAGGGCTACTTCATTCTAGTTCACGGCATCGTCTTTCCTTGTCTTTCTTGGCTGGAGAGAAGATGAGATTTCTAGGTGATTCCCAGACATTTCTAGTTGCTGCAGGAAAGACCATGGAATGCACAGAAAAGGAAGAAGGGGGTCGTGAATGCAGTGAGAGCCACGCACTGTCAGTGACTCTACAACTCATGTATTCAGTACACTTGCCAGCATAAAAGAAAACTTTGGTTTGCCATGAGGTGAACACACAAGGGATTCCCAACCTACTCACCTGTGGGTTTTGTGACTATATCAAGAGGAGAGGCGATGATTTTCTTCTACTCTTGCAAGTTGGCTTTTTGTGACTCTCTGATCATAGGAAGATAACAATGAGCCCATCAGGAACCAAAAGTAATATCCAGTTCATATTTACCTGTTGCAGTGGTAAATATTTTGAGGTATTTGAATAAAAGAAATTGTATTAATTTGTCCAACTTTTTGTTATAAGAAATGTCTTAATACAATTCAAATGGTCTTAAACGCAAGACAAAAATAGTGCCCCCACTTCTTGAGACATTAAATGTTTAAAATAGATAATAGCATAATATTTAGAAAACAGAAATTGATAAGAAGACGTATGGGTTGGATTTTTGACTCAATCTCACATGAACTTGCCCATTCTTTTTGCAAGTCCCTGGCCTTCATTACACTTCTGCCTTCATGCTGAAAACAGGAAGGCTCATACCCTTTGTACTTGAGGAGAGGGTTGGGATAATCACAAAAAACTATGTAACAGAATGTTAGAAGTGGAAGGAGTCTTAATGGTCATTCCAAGCCTATTCGCATGGCATGTAAGATAACTAAAACCCAGAGATATTAAACAACCAATTGTTCTCTCCATTCTCCACACATAGCTTCCTCTTTATACTTGTATTAGAATGCTTACATCACATGTTAATTCTCTACTGTTTATCTCCAGACTAATCCATATGATGAGAACAGAGACAATGTCGTATTCATATTTTCCTTTTCACAGCCATTTTTCTCCTAATTGATTCTTGCTCAGTATTCTTTGGAGAAGATTCTCTATGAGAATGGCAGGGAGGAAGGAGGCAGAGAATGGAGCAAGAAGATGTTATTGACCAACAGAGTGGTGGGGAGCTCTGAGCAAGCAAGACTCAGGCTCCCCATACCCCACAGGGGAGTGCTTGGTTTTTTATAAACAGGGGTCATTTTTGTTGAGCCACGTAGTCAGGAGCCTTGGGACTCCCTTTGTCTTTGGAAATTCATTTGTTACATAGGCCTGTTTGATAAGAAGGAGCCTGCAAGTCTGGATTAGGCTGGGTTATGCTGAATTTTTTGTCCTTTTAGGTATTGTTTCATTTTCCACCTAAGACTGTCCTGATCCCAAATTCCAAAATCCCTATTATACCTTTTCACCACATCCCATACTTTCTTGGTAGCACCATCACTATTGCAATTTTACATACACATGTATTTTATATATATGTATACATTTGTGTAATTTATATACGTATACATATATAATGATTTGCTTATTTTTCTTCCAAAATTGTTATGTTGCAGTTTCCTCCCCTGTTAAGCATCAATAATTACAGTGTTCAACTTATAGAATTATTATAAAGAACATTTGATTTATTAACAGTGTGTGTAACATACAAGAGGGAACTCAATGAATTGTATTATTGTTGTTATTACTATTACTATTAATTTCCAGACAGTGTGTTTGTCATTGGGGATGATTGTAGAGATTAAAACATCTCTTCACATCAGGCTGGACGCAAAATAACTTTGGGTTTAGTAGGTTGTAAGACTATCTCTGGGCTACACAATTGGGCGGGCCATCCACAGGATCTAGAGATCTGCCCTAGATCCTACCCTAGAATCTTTTCATTCTAGGGCAGCTAAGCCCTTCAAGTATAGTAAATCCAAATCATACTAAGGAAAAAATCATTTGGGGAATCAGAGCCATTTAGTGGGAGGGTAAATCGTGTGCTTCTCAATAGCTTATGTCCTGCAGTCTAGTGGTATCCTGCCTTCTAGAAGTCATTCAGTCATTTCTCCCTCATTTAATTTCTGCTACACCCTGGAAATACACAGAGAATAAAACGAAAAAAGAGACTTTCTTTTCAGGGGAAGACTTCACTGCAGCATTCATACAGGTAAAGTCAAAATGTGGAAGACTGAGGCTACTGCAGTACAACTAAAAATTTCTAAGCGGCCAACCTATTGTATCTGCCAGCAAAGGAATGTAGTAAAAAACTGAAAGGCTTTGATAATCTGAAAAAAAGAAAACATGTAGTTCTCAGCCTAACATGCTAAAGATGAACATTTTGGAGGTGAAAGGATCAGCATTATTTTGGTTCTATCATAACATTCATGAAATTGGGTAGCCTGATTCAAAATAAGCACTCAATAAATTGGTAACATCTTCAGAGTTGATAAACGATGACAGGTTAAGTACCTTGCAATTTTAAAGCCAATTAAAATTATTGAGTATTTTGTTTCATGAATATGCCTAAATTTGAAAATTGAAACTACACTCTGTACAGTTCTCTTTTAAATGAAGAGATGAAAGTATTTCTTTTACAGTGCTTATTACAAAGTTCAACTGTTTTTATAAATAAATGCAGTTGACAGATATGTGTGAATTTATGGAAGGTAGCTTTGAGCTATTGAAGTGAGACTTAACATTATAAGATTTGATATAGGAAGGGAAAAAAACAGCTATCATGCTACAGAAGAATTTTGATTTTTTTTTTTGATTTTTTTTTTTAGTAATTTCTGAGTGTAATTTATTCCCTAAATTGTTTCCAATGGCTATACCACTGGTGTATAAAAATGATGCTTGCCAACAATGACTTATCCAGTAAATACTAGTAAATAAAATATATTTCCAGTTTTAGAGCTTGCATCTACTAAAACTAAAGGCATTCGTAGTATGAAATCTTTTAACTGGATACTTCACTTTTTCTAGAGTGTTAAAAAATATCATACATTTCCTTCTTGCTTATAAAGAATCAGCTAATTCATTTCTGAATAAATTGTTTTCCTCCCGATGCTTAATTACATTTTTACTTTTGTGGTACAATATGTACTGTTTTTAATGAGGATATTGAGGCATAAATAAAAGTTAAACATTGCAAGAAGTTTTATCCATCCCTACAGATGTCTGATCAGAGAACAAATATCTAGTTTGAGGGATACTGTCACCTGGAAACCTTAGAATTTTCTGGACTCAGCCATTGGACTAAAAAATTATAAACTTTTTTTTTTCCTTTTTATAGCCACACCTGAAGCATATGGAAGTTCCTAGACTAGGGGTCAAATCAGAGGTGCAGCTGCTAGCTTATACCACAGCCATAGCAACACTGGATCCAAGCCACATTTGCAACCAACACCACAGCTCATGGCAACGCTAGAACCTTAACCCACTGAGCAAGGCCAGGGATGGAACCTGTATCCTCATGGACACTATATTGGGTTCTTAATCTACTGAGCTGTAACAGAAACTCTGTAAACATTTATTTAACTAGTATTTGTTGTAACTTTCTTCTATGCAGAGCATTGTATTAGGTGCTATAAGGAAACAAAAGTTGAGCAAGATATCTTTTTGTCCTCAAGGTACTTCAAATCTAGTTGTGGAGCAATAGCATCCAAATCATTTTAGTATAAGATAGTATTTGATACATGATGATAGAAGCTTAATAAAAAAAGATGTGAATTGAAACAAAGATGAGTTTAGGAAGGGACACACATTAGGTAAAACATCATGGAAATAGTGACATTTAAAATTTACCTTGAAAACTGAGTAGAGGAGTTCCAGTTGTGGCACAACAGAAATGAATCCAACAAGTATCCATGAGGATGCGGGTTGGATCCCTGGCCTCGCTCAGTGGGTTAGGGATCTAGGCATTGCCATGAGCTGTGCTGTAAGTTGCAGATGTGGCATGGATCCCGAGTTGCCATGGCTGTGGTGTAGGGTGGCAGCTGCAGCTCCGACTCAACACCTAGCCTGGGAAATTCCATCTGCTGCAAGTGTGGCCCAAATAAATAAATAAATAAATAAGAAAATTGAGTAAAATTGGGGGATAAGCAACTTGGGGAAAGACTTCTCAGTGGAAGAAGAGGGGACCATTGTAGAACTGAGAAACATCATAGCATATTAAAGAACCAGCAGAACCCTTGTGCACTCTTGGTGGGAATGTAAATTGGTGCAGCCACTATGGAAAACAGTATGGAGGGTTCTCAAAAAACTAAAAATAGAATTGCCATATGATCCAGCAATCCCACTCTTGGGCATATTCCCAAACAGGCCTGTAACTTGAAAAGATACATGCACCCCTATGTTCATAGCAGCATTATTTACGATAGCCAAGACATGGAACAACCTAAATGTCTATCAACAGAGGAATGGATAAAGAAGATGTGGCATATATGTGTAGGTACGTATACATATACAATGGAATACTACTCAGGCATAAAAATGAAGGAAATAATGACATTTGCAGCAACATGAATGAACCTAGAGACTATCATATAAAGCAAAGTAAGTCAGAAAGAGAAACCCAGATACCACGTCATATCACTTCTATGGGAAATCTAAAATATGACGCAAATCAACATATCTTTGAAACAAAAACAGACTCATACCTATAGAAACAGACTTGGTTGCTAAAGAGGAGGAGGGGTGAGGAAGGAAGAGATTGGGAGTTTGGGATTAAGGCAAACTCTTATACATAGAATAGAGAGGAGTTCCCATTGATAGGGATGGAGTAGGCACAGGTAGTTGTAGAAGTCCCCAGTAAGGGGCCATAGATAGAGAGGGAAACCTAGGGGACTTTGGAAGATCGCTGTAAGTTAATAATTGCTCAAGAGGGCCATCTTGAGGCAGGCTTGCTTGACGAGTGGAGGCATGAGATATGCCTCAGGTCATTGGGTGGGGGATGGGGTGAGGCCTGCATTCAGGTTCAGGCCAAGGGCAGGAGTTTGAGAACCTACCTTCTGCTGACTTGAATAAACACCATGACAGTACTAGTCTGAACTTATAGGGTCAACTACTCTTTTACTGGATACCAAGGAGGAACAGAAGAAAGAAGAGGCAGTCTTTTCCCACCCCCACTCCCCTTGGGTGATAAAATTGTAGCCCACCTAATCCTTGGGGCAGAGTCTTCTTACCTGCCTGCTTGCATCTCTCATAAGCGTAGTATCTTAATAAATCTATTTCTTGCTTATCACTGTCTCTCTCTGAATTCCTCCTTCACGGAGGGATAAAGAACCTGAACTTCAATAAGTCCAGACACCAGGTGAATGATTCTAATTTAAAACTGTGGGTTCAAGTCCCAATATGGATTTTGCTTGGGTTTGAGCCCCAGGATGTGAGTTCAAGATCCAGCCTGGATTTTGCTTGGGTTTGAGACCCAGCATGTGGGTTCAAGACCTAATCTGAGTTTAGACTGGTTTTGAGTCCCAGCACGTGGGTTCAAGTACCGATGTGGGTTCTGGCTAGGTTCAGGCCATTATTTCTGTCAGTTTCACCATTGTGGCTCAGTGGGTTAAGAACCCAACTAGTATCCATGAGGATTCGGGTTCGATCCCTGGCCTTGCTTAGTGGGTTAAAGATTGGGTGTTGCTGTGAGCTGCAGTGTAGGTTGCAGACACCACTCGGATCTGGTGTTGCTGTGGCTGTGGCGTAGGCCAGCAGGTGCAGCTCCGATTTGACCCCTAGCCTGTAAACTTTCATATGCTGCAGGTGCAGCCCTAGAAAGAAAAGAAAAAGAAAAAAATAGAAAGGACAAAACAAGGTCCTACTGTATAGCACAAGGAACTATATTCAATATCCTGTGATAAACCACGCTAGAAATAATATGAAAATCAATATAAATAAGTCTGAGTCACTTTGCTGTACAGCAGAAATTAACACAACATTGTAAGTCAACTACAATAAAATAAAATAAAAAAAGAACCAGTGGAAAACTGAAGTTAATTATGTCTTGGTTTCTTCAGCGTCTAATCCTGTTCTGTACATCAAGTAGCTGCTTATGGGACTAAAATTAACTGAGCTGGGATTCAACATCCATAAACCAACATTTACCAACACAATCCTTATTTTGAGATAAGCATAGTTCTATAAATATAAGGTGGTTAGCATTTCCAAAAACCGACCATTCCATTTTCCTGCTTTTAGGCCAGAAGGTACCTAAGGTTTATTCTGCTCAAATGACATATGAAGGAGGAACTTTCTACAACTTTCTTGAGGAGAAAAAAATTAATATATTTTTCTGGAAAAGAAGTTATGGAAAAAGTCCTTTCCCATATGCCATTTAAGTATGCTTCAATTTTGGCTTGGAATGACTAAAGACATGACATATAGAATTAATTTCATCATAATCTGTACTATTTTACTATCATTAATATGTTGAGAAAATCATAAAATAGTGCAGTCTTTTATGAGACACTTAAATGCCAATAATAAAATACTTTGATCAAATAAAGAATTTATAAGACAAAGTAGTGGAACCTGTGAATCTCGCAATTTGTTTCTTAAAAATGTTAACTCAGGGAGTTCCAGTCATGGCTCAGTGGTTAACGAACCCAACTAGTATCCATGAGGACATGGGTTCGATCCCTGGCCTTGCTCAGTGGGTTAAGGATCCAGTGTTGACACTGATGCTGGGAAGATGTTACCAAAATCCTGGTTCTTATTCACGCAGCCAAAGAATGAACTTTGAGAACACACAGGCAACAAGCAAGCAAAGCGTTTATTATAGGAAAGCAAAGAGCTCCAAGGACAGCTAGGAGTAGGGGGAAGAGCCCCCTCTCTCTATTGTCTTACAGGGGTTTTTATCCCTTAAAGATGGGAGGGTACCAACATGGGGTCCAGAAAGATGTGGTTTTCTCCCATTGGCCATGCCCAATTACCTATATCGGTCCTTGACAAATAGGAGTCTTAAGGGTGGACATGTCCCACAAGTCTCATGGTTTCTTTGCCCTTTTCTTACTATAAACTGAGTCACAGGGTGGATAGGGATTACTGTCCATCTTGCAGAGGCATACTCCCTCTAGTAAACAAGGCCTGTGGGGGTATTACTCCCTGGAGCCTTTAAGCCACCAATGTTAATCAATAGCCTTATCAAAGAATGCATCAAAGCCCTTGCTCCCACACTGACTACCTGAGTTATTACTCTGCCTCTACAGGAACTGTGGTGTAGGTCACAGACAAGGCTCAGATCCCAAGTTGCTCTGGCTGTGGTGTAGGCTGGCAGTTGCAACTCTGATTAGACCCCTAGCCTGGGAACTGCCATATGCTGTGGGTGCGGCCCTAAAAAAGATTAAAAAAAAAAAAAGTTAACTCAGTGTCACTAGGCTAATTCCTTCAACATGGAGTTAAGGGCAGAGCAGTCACAGGTCTGTGGGTCTGGGACTCCTGACTTTCCACCCTCTGTTTCTGCACTTTTGGCCAAAGCCAGACCTCTGAGCCTCAGTTACCATAAATGCCAATCTCTCAGGTCTTTTCCTACTCTTTTGTAATGATATCTTTTAAAAACAACCAAATGAGCATTAATTTTTTTTTAAGTTTAAAACTCCTCCAGATTGTCAAGATTAAAACAAAGGAGCAGAGCTATAAATCTGAATGGAGACTTAAAAGTGAAAGAAATGTGTCAAAACAATATTGTTCTCCTAAATCCCTTTCTAAAGGTGTAAATTGCAATCTGACATAACTGCCATTCTGAGTTGCCATACTGAGTTGTTTTGTTTAACAATGGGTTTCATCAGACAAACAGCTCTGTAAAACAAGAAAACAGATGGGCCATTAACTTTAAAATGTAGAAGCCCCCCGTAAAATAATCTTTTAGCCTCGGGCCAGGCAATTGTGACCCAATAGCAGGAGAAAATATGGGGGAGAAATGTTTAGGAATTTGCTTCTTAGTATAGTATGAAAATGATGAACAGAAGTGAATGTTACTATCCGCAAATATTTAGTACTACTGAATTCATCACAAAAATCAACTATTTGGACATTGTTGATAAACGCTTGGTGGAATTTCTTCAATTTACAATACCCATTCACTGAGTGTAACAGGAGTTTCTAAAATTATCTGTTAATATCTGTCGCCAGAACTTGGTGCTAGATAGAAACACGCAGACAGGGCTTTGGATGAAGGAGAAAAAATTAGCTTTATTGCTTTGCCAGGCAAAGGAGGGTCACAGCAGACTGTTGCCCTAGAGACTGTGCTCCACCCCACCTTGGGGGAGATTGGGAGGTGGTTTTATAGTTTGGGAGTCCAAAATAGGGCTGCAGATAAGGATCAGAGTAGAGGCAAGCTTGCACTGTTCTCATTGTTCTGGTGTTCAGTGGTCTGGTGGTCCTCTTTCCAGAATGAAGAATGCTTCATTATCATCTTTCATTTGTTGGGGGGTTTCGTTCTGCAGAAGAACTCAAAGATATTGTTATCTACATGCCTTGAGGGACCAGGACCCTGCTCCATGCTGCACTATTGTTTGGGGGGGCATTTTTGGTTTTTGGTTTTTTATTTTGTCTTTTTAGGGCTGCACTTCCAGCATATGAAAGTTCCCAGGCTAGGGGTCGAATCAGAGCTGTAGCTGCCGGCCTACACCACAGCCACAGCAATTTGGGATCTGAACCACACCTGCAACCTCCACCACAGCTCACAGCTCACGGCAACACCAGATCCTCAACCTGCTGATCGAGGCCAGGTGTCCAACCTGTGTCCTCATGGATACTATTTTGGCTGAGCCAGGACAGGAACTCCTGCACTGCTGTCTCTAGACTGCTCCTCCCTGGTCTCGGCATCCCCTCCCTTCCCTGATTAGCAACTGTTTGAACTTCCTTTTGGAACTCAGGGAAGGTCAAGGAGGCTGAAGGAAGCTTATTTCTTACAAAGCAATGGGGTTCATAGGCTTTTGTGCCAGGAGCCCCACAGGGCCCCGCTGGTTTCATATCCAAGGACAAGCCGTGGAGTTGGGACCCATCAATCTGTCCCACTTGTTCTATTTCTGAAGCCCAGTAGTTAGTTTTAGCTCAGCAGTTTTTTGGTTCGGGTCATTTGAATGCATGTGATAAAACAGAGTAGCAGATGAAAAATTGAGATTTAAAAATGTTGGTCTACCTTAAAAGTTAAGTTCTTTCAAAATTATGTGATCTCTCATTTAAGGAGAAATTTTTAATTCCTATGTCATACTTATTTTTTGTACCTAAAAGTGATGCTTCATCTTATCCTACTCTCCAGTTTTCTGTATTAAAACAATAGTTTACCTTTATTTATATACATGGACATATTACTTTGACCCCCTACAAAATTTTCATTTGTTAGACAAAAAGCAGTTAAATATTATCAATCACATATGTAATTTTTTTGGTAATTGGAATACATGGCCCATGAATTACTGACAATAACTTTTCTATTGGACAAAATCTTTGCTTTTTCTTTTACTTTGCATCTATTTATTTTCCCCACAGCTGAGTCTAGTGCTATTGACAGTTTAGTAAGTGTTTGATGAATACTTGATGATGAATTGTTGTCATATTGATTAAATAGACTGTGGGACTCACTTCTAAGCGGCTCAGCCAAATGTAGAGATAGAAGAAGTATTTAGCTATCAGAGACAGAAAATAAAGAGCTTGGATGAGAAGGGGAAACAGAGAAATGTGTGTGTGTATGTGTGTGTGTATATATAAATGTATATATACACACACATACTAATACGCTATATACACACTAATATATATATTATATAATATACATATATATACACACATACTAATATGCTATATACATACTAATATGCTATATACACACTAAATCACATTAGAGGTGTGATTTCTGGGCTAGATGGTTCTGGGCTATCTAAAATCAAGGAAAAAAAAAAAAAAGCCGGTGTAAATTTTCTATTCAAAGCCATCCTGGAAGAAACATGGTAAAATATTAGTTGTCTCCAGGATGATTGTTGTTCTAGTGCACATCCCTAATTAGTTCCTTTCTGAGCTGAAAAAGCTAATTAAAAAATACCTACGCACTGCATGGACCTGATGTGTGCTCTGTGATGAATGGGCTCAACACCCAGGATTGTCATCACATCCAAACCCCCAAGGAGGAAAGATTCAAGACTCTGTGTGCTAGGTGCAATTCCAAAATGGCAGAAATGAGAAAATTAATATGCATACATATGTGCAAATTGAGATGAAGTTGTCAATTTCAGGTAGCAAGAAGAATTTACCAGTACTGACTTCTGTTAGGGAAAAGCCATGGGGGAAGAGGATATAGATTCTCAATTTAGACATTCATTTAATGAAATGTGGAAAGAGGAAGCCTTCCAGACTCTCTCATCTTGGCCAGGGAATATGGAGTTTCTGATAGCCTAGGAAAGAAAAATCTCTTCTTCCCCCCCTGGTTATTTTCAAGAGCTAACTCAGAATTTCTTTTAGGGAATATGTTGCTCTGTCCTTAGCCAGTATTTTACTTTTGTTGTTCCTTGCTGAAAGTTAATCTGTTTGTACACTTGGAGACCACGGTTTAGAGCAGAGTCGGTAGGTACTGATTGGTGTGCCCTTGTCCTGGTACAGTGACTGCAAGGGGAACCAGCTCTCAGAAGGCAAAGGGCTCAGACTTCAGAGTCAAGTGGACCCGGGTTTGAATATTGGCTTCTCTGCCTTTCTACCTGTGTACCTGTGTGACCTTGTACAACTTACCTACCCTCTCCGTGACTTAGTTTTCTCATCTGTGAAAAGGGAATAATAATTCTTACCTTTTGTGGTGATTAGGTGAGGTGACATATGTAGAGCACTGTAACATAGTGACACATACCAAGTGCCCCTAAAATGTAACTGTTAAAAAAAAAAAGATTTTTATGACTTTGGCTTTGTTCTCCAGCTACAGGGAAACCAAGAATCTGCAAAGATCAGGGATTGAGGTGGACCTTTTCCGTGCAATGAAGACCTTAGGGAAGGTTAAATAAAGGAATGCTCTTGGCCAGGAGAGGTGGGAACACAGTCAGGGGGAAGCTGAGCCCCAGACAGACACCCAGGATTTACTCTCAGCTTCTCTTGCGGGTCCCTGCAGAGCCCATTCACTGATCTGGAGCCAGTTCCCAGGCTTAAGTTCAGCCTCACTTCTATTTTCAGCTTAGCCTTTCCCTGAAAATGACTGGTTCTCTCCAGTCTTAGACTGGTCACAAAATTGAACTGTTGCTACCCCAAGATTGAAGCGCGTGCCTTACCTCTTGTTTTTTTGTTTTGTTTTATTTTTTTCATTTTTGCCCACCTTGAGGCACGTGGAATTCCTGGGCCAGGGATCAGATCTGAGCCTCAGTTGCGACCCAAATTGGGATTGAACCTGTGTCCCAGCGTTCCCAAGAGGCCAAGGATCCTATTGCGCCCCAGCAGGAACCCCACAGGCCTTCCCTATCTGCCAACATGTATAGCCTTTTCTCCTTTCAACATTAGTCTTGGGTCCTCACTGGATTGACTTGATAAAATTTTGTGTCTGTTACTTTCAAAACATTATTGTCGTGAACACTTTAATCAGATGAACTCTCCTTGCATTTATTATTTGAGAGAAAGGCAGAAAATGGTTTTCTCACTTGATTAATCCTCTGTATGGAACTAGAAGATTAGGTGACCTTTTACTGTAATTTTATGTTTTCCATCCATTAATCCATCTGTCCATCCACCCATCCATCCATCCATCTGTTCTTCCGTTTATTTATTTAATAAGTATTAATTGATCATCCACTCTATTCTAGGATTGTCGCAATCCCTGAAGCTTTAGTGGAGAGTCAGGCTGACACAGCCCCTGTTTTCATGGAATTTGTAAGAGATGGGCTACAAAACGCAACCTCATTAAATGTGAAGACAGATATTTTTTGACCACTCCATGTCTAGTTGTAGCTTATGCTTCCTTGATTTTTCAGAGAACACCACACTTGAAATCAAACCCTTAAGAGATCGTCTAGCACAGTCTGATACATAAATTCTCCCTTCAACTTTCTCAGCATCTTCAGTATCTGAATTTTGTCTTGTCCAGGTTAAACATTTTTAGTCATTTTTCCCATGACATGGTTTTGCATCTCTTCAACACTCCTGCCATTTTCCTTTTCCTAAGGATGATACCAGTGGTTCCTAGTAAAGGCTGTTTTCACAGAAGGCCATTTTCAGATAGTGTGAGTTCAGTATTTTAATGTGAAAAGGACTCCGAGTGGTCTACGTGGGGGTGGGAGTATAGGAAGTAACTTCCAGGCAAGATCCAAGAGTGATGGCAGTGTTCAGGCTCCTGCCCCATATTTACAAGTCTGGTATGTGGTAAAGAATGTTCATCTCAGCTTGACTTTGCAGTCCTTGGGGTCATGACCCGAGAAAACATTGATATTTGGGAGAGCAGTGTGGTGGATGCCTCGCTTCTCCTTCTCTTTTGTTCTTGGTATTTCAGAACAGTTGAAGTCAATACACTGAGGAACAAGGGACAGCAGAGGCTGCCGCTTCAGGTGTCAGGTGACCCACAGACAGTGTTTTCCAGGGTTGGGTGTCACCTCTGTGTCGTCATTAACATATCCATTAACATATCTTGAATGTGAAGGGATCAAAGAAGGAGAATTACTATTTTTTCATCATCTCTTTTTCCTTTAATTTCAGATGCAATGATATAGTCTTAAAACCAACAAATGTAGGAGTTCCCATTGTGGCGCAGTGGTTAACCAATCCGACTAGGAACCATGAGATTGCCGGTTCAATCCCTGGCCTTGCTCAGTGGTTAAGGATCGGGCATTGCTGTGAGCTGTGGTGTAGGTTGCAGACTCGGCTTGGATCCCGTGTTGCTGTGGCTCTGGCGTAGGCTGGTGGCTATGGCTCTGATTAGACCCTTAGCCTGGGAATCTCCATATGCCTTGGGAACGGCCCTAGAAAAGGCAAAAATGACCAACCCCCCCCCCAAGAAACAACAACAACAAAAACCCAGCAAATGTGACAACCTGCATCCTTACATGCAGATTGAAGCCAGTGTGATAGGAAGAACAAATGTGCCCCGTATTGGATCTGTTGGGTTGCCCGTGCTTAGTCTTGCTGGCTCTGCACATTTCATAAAAGAATGCTGCCTATAGCCTGAAACATTCAGGATAACCTATTCCCAGGGCTCTGACCTTCAGAGCTCATTCACATAAAAATAAAAAGTTGCAGAAGAGAGAATAGCATTTGTTTTATTGGAGGTTTACAGAAAGATTGTGACCTGACCTATGTAGACAGCCACAAGAACCAAGGATTCTGATACCAAGAAGTTTGCAACAACTATCCACGATCAACTGTCCCTCACCTGGCCTTTAAAAGCACTTTGCTGAAACCCTTAGAGGAGTTCAGGGTTTGGGGGTCAGGAGCCAACCATCCCCTTACATGGTCCTGCAATAAACATTTCTCTGCCCCAAACTCCAACATTTCGGTTTGTTTGGCCTCCCTTCACATCAGGCACATGAACGTGCACTTGGTAACACCAAGTATTTGGGAAGTTTTATGGGGATACATACAAGAATACAGAATTTCTCTGTGGAACTGCAGGAAGATCGTTGGAGTTCTTTTTACTCCTTCTCACAAAACTTGATCAAAAACATGGAGAAAATAAAACTTTTGTGACTCAATTCCAAGTGTTTCTTTAAAGGAGCCTCTGAAGATGGTCTGAGAGCCAGATCTATTAGCTCAGTTTCAAGTGAATGCTCCCAACGTGTGATGTGCTCTCACTGTGGTTAAAAAAAAAAAAAGTTTAAAGGTATAGAAAAGAATAACTATTGAATAGGATATTTAGAATGAAAACCTGGACACAAACTGTGCTGTCCACTTTGAAACTGCATAAAAAGCAGTAATGCGGCTGGCACTATACAGACCCAAACTGACTGATATGTCTTCCCATTGAAGATAACGGAAATCCAACTGTGACAGCTCGTTGGGGCCTCTTTGAAAATTCTGCATTCCCTGAACACCCTCAGGCACACTTGTGTCTCATGGCCTCATCTGACACTGTCCCAATCTTATAGGGAATGCTAGAGGCTCATCATTTATATGACACGACCAACCATCCCTAGCACCAGGTATAACTCGGCGAGGTATAACTGGGTTTTTTTTTTTCTTTCTTATGGTTGCTGTTGAAACTATAGAGGATTAAAGATTTGCCAAAGTTCAATCTAGGTAATCTTTTCTATAGGATTAACTCACTGAATGGCTTTCCTTGTATATTTGTTTTAGGAAAGAAAAAAAAACAGATTTCAAATCCCTAAGTCTGGAGGTAACACTTTATTTTTGTGCAGATAATATCATTGATAACTTGTGAGTGTATATGTGTGTGTGTTTTACGTGTTCACTGCTTATCCCGTGAGAAATCTAAATGAAATTTTTTTTAAAAAACCTCTAGTTTTTCACAAACTATAATTACTTTAATTACAGGATAATTATATAAATAATGCATTTGAATGTAGGTTTCAGTTTTCTTTGTTTTCTAAATATTATCATCTTTCGGTGTTTTCAGACGTGTAAACAGGAAACATTTAAGTTTAGATGAAGAGCAGGTGAAATGCCTATGATACAAGTACAGACAATCAAAAGATGATTAGGCTATTGAAAACTGCCTAACTAGGTACTAATTTTTAAGTGAGCAGGTGTACTTAGTCATTATAACTTTAAAATGAAAATATATTTGAATTAAACCAACCTCCCCCCAACATTAAAATAACATCAGCGGTCTGGCTGGTACTGACTAAACCCAGCAAAGGCAAAAGACGTGGAAATTCCACAGCGAGCCTGCCAGCCACTCCAGAATGAGGAGGCATTAAAGAAAAAGAAAAAGAAAAAACAAAAACAAAAACAAAAAAAACTACAGGCTTCTAAAGAAATGGTGAAATGATTTCACAACACTTTATTGACTCTCTAAAAATACGGCTCAAACATCATTAACGTGTTAGAAAGATTAATATTTTGGTTATTGTGAAAGGATGATTAACTTGCACAGAAATTGTACAAAGTAAGAAAGATCTTATAATTACCATGGGTGGAAATCAATTGCTGTTTTCTTTTTTCTTTTTTTTTTTCCCTCAGTTCAGTTGTTTTTCTGGTTGCCACTGAAATGCATCAATGCACTCTTAGCTGCTGAGGTGGAATGCACAAAGACTTGATTCTGAGTCAAAAGGAAACTGTAAACTTACGACTAAAGCATGAACATTAAATTTCAAGGTGGTGTGACATACATAATACTCATCTAATTCACATATGGCTGCACCTGAAATTGAAAGCCTAGTTTTCATAAAAAGTTAATGCAACTAAATAAAATAAACTTATTCAGCATTTGATAGGGGACTCGTTTATATCTGTTAAACACTATGGAAGAATGTGAACCGTTTCTAAGTATCCAGGTGGTGTTTGAACAGTTAGCAGTTTAATAAATTTGTCTTCAGAGTGCAAAATTATACTTCAGTAGTCTGAAAGTCTTAGAGCTTGTGAAAAGAGAAAATACACTGCTACATATTCAAATATATATGAAAAGAATCTGGATGACTCCATGTAAACTATTTGAGTGGATGTTTGCTGTGAAATAATCACCTTCCAGCTCTGTCTAGTGAGCTTTCAAATGTCTCTAATGGGTTCATCCTCTGACTCCCAACTCCATCTGTTGTCATCATCCGTCACCTATTTTTTTTTTCCAGTGTCAAACTACCAGTAGGCTCTATTCTGCATTTGTTGCAATGGATTTGCTCTACTGAGTATCTCATTAATTGCTTCATATTTCTGTTCTCTAAAAATGGAGACAATTTTATGCAACCTCTTCGTGTCTTTTCTACTTTTTTTGTATTATCACAAGGGGAGTAAAGCAGAGTTGTCTTCGATTCTATCTGGTTTGTAATGGCATGTTGCATTTGTAGAAAAGCGTGACTGGTACATTTTTCACAATTCTAGTAAGTTCTGTCCATCAGAAGTCATGGATGGTTTTCCTATAGCTGTGGAAGAGAAGTTGCTGGGACAATGAATGCTGGAACCATAAACAAGAATTTTGCATAAGCTCGGGATGGTGAAAGGATTCGGAGTCTGAGGAAGATGAAGGTAGAGCACCAGCTTACACCAGGCTAGGAGCATCCTTACTGTGGACCATGATTGGTGTTATCAGTACAGCCAAGGGGACCATTACAGAGGTCAGCAGGTCTTGATATGAGTGTTAATATTTCTCCAAGGGGCATGAACTCATCCCTTGATGTTTATTCAAACACCACATCATGTTGTGTGCTACATGTACTTGTAGAAAAATCTAAGCTTGACTATGAATTGACACGACAGCAGTTCCTGACCTCAATCAATGCTTGTGTGGTTCTGACACATCCAGGACTAACCTGTAACATAGAACCTCAAAGAAGTCATGTGGTTTGAAATAATAAATTAACATCCATTTCAAATGATCCTCTATCCATAAGTTCTACTTTCCTTCATTCCTTTTACTTTTTTCTTCCAAAAGTCCTATTGTCTGGTTTTGTCCTTTTCTCGCCTTCTTCCTCTTCGCCTCAGACTTGGTTCAGAGTGAGGTCTGGGAGATTCCTAATTCCCATAATTAAATTTCCAGGATAATCATCAAATTAAGGTCTTCTTTAAGATATGCACGATTCTTACTTCAGTCCTTTTTGTACTCAGATATGTTCCTGACATTGTCTTTGCCTACGGAAAGGGAAGTGTATACAAAAGGGAACACTTGCTTGTTTCTTAACACTTACATAGTAGACATTTATAGAATATTTAATAAGGAATTAAACGAGGCATTCATACTATTCCTAGTTGAAAAGTGATAAATCTTAAGCTCAGAGGGCAAGAACATACATTCAGTAAATACCAAATTTGGACCTAAAATGAAACCTAGAATCAGGCTATTTCTATGTTTATGCCATCTTCCAATTGCCTTTTTTAAAAAATAGAAAATTTCAAAAACAATTGCTGAATACATTATAGATAGTAAAAAAAAAAAAAAGAAAACGAAACAAACAAAAAATGAGATTTTTACATTTCTGATTCTAAATTTTCTCTTCTCATGGCTTCCATTCTTTTTTTTTTTTTTGTCTTTGTTGTTGTTGTTGTTGTTGTTATTGTTGCTATTTCTTGGGCCGCTCCCATGGCATATGGAGGTTCCCAGGCTAGGGGTTGAATCGGAGCTGTAGCCACCGGCCTACACCAGAGCCACAGCAACGCGGGATCCGAGCCGCGTCTACAACCTACACCACAGCTCACGGCAACGCCGGATCGTTAACCCACTGAGCAAGGGCAGGGATTGAACCCACAACCTCATGGTTCCTAGTCGGATTCGTTAACCACTGCGCCACGACGGGAACTCCCCCCATTCTTTTTTATGTTATGTTTTATTTTATTCATGTCCATGATTATAAAGCATCCCAAATCTTATTAAAAAAAAAAAAAAAAGAAGAAGCATGAAGTATAAGTGAAAGCATTTGTTTGTATAACCCTGACGTCAACCGCCAGCTTGTCCACCAGTGTTGACTCTGTTCTGACCCTGTTACATTCAAAACTTGGTCCTTGTCCAGTTTGTATAAAGCATTTACTTATGACCAGCAGGCTGGTGTTTTATTAGATGTCTGGGTATTTTTAGGAGGGGGTTATTCTGTGCCCAGAAAAGTCACCCCCTTTCCCCTTTCCATCTCCTTTGAAGGTTCCAAAGCTTTCCATTCTGTTAGAAGGTGCAGGTGTCCATTCGCAGAGGCTGAGACCTCATAATTCTGCCCCAAGGAGCTTCTCCCCAAGTTGTTTATAAACAACTTTTGTTTGGGGAACAGGTTATGGTCTCTCCCAGAAGGGATTTTCCTACTCACTCTAAGAGAATAATATTGCTATTATTAAACAAATAAACCAACCCCTACTTGTAGGAGGGCTCTTGTGTGGTTATCATCTATCAAGAAAATTACAGTTTTTTTCATGCCTTGTTTCACAATCCCCACTCCTGAAACACCATAAGAATTTCTGTTTCGAGGAGTCCCTGTCATGGCACAGTGGTTAACGAATCCAACTAGGAACCATGAGGTTGCGGGTTCGATCCCTGGCCTCACTCATTGGGTTAAGGATCCGGCTTTGCCGTGAGCTATGGCATAGGTTGCAGACGCAGGTTGGATCTAGCGTTGCTGTGGCCCTGGTGTAGGCTGGTGGCTAAAGCTCCAATTAGACCCCTAGCCTGGGAACCTCCATATGCTGCAGGAAGTGGCACTAGAAAAGGCAAAAAGAGAGAAAAAAAAAAAAAAAAAAAAAAGAATTTCTGTTTCTATTCATTCCTTCTCCAAATGGCAAATGTAGAGCATTCTTATTTATCAAGCAAGAAATATCTTTCTACCCCCAATCAATATGGAAAAAGAGGTCTGTGTTGACTGCATAACTACAGCTATTTGGTTACCCATTTGAAAACATGAGTAGGAAAGAACCTCACAGAGTAGTATAAAATGAGGAAATGGTGGAGTCTGCCTTGGTCACTTCCCAGGTCCCATTTCTATGAGATCTCCAGGCCTATGAATGAAACTGTTTTATTCTCCTGTTAGTCTGTTTTGTATTAACTTAGCTAGTAGCCCGACCCAAAGAACTCAAAGCGGGTGGGGGAAATTTCCCTCTCCCAAACATGCTTCAGGGGCCCACTCAAGCTCCAGGGCTCCTCCAGCAAGCAATGGCTCTGGCCGGCCTGGGCTCATACTCTCAAAATCAAGCTTCAGTCACCAACATTGGCCAATTTATAAGACGTTCTGTGTGCACTTGTATTTTTTCCTGTTCAGGTCCACAGTGCCACAATGCTTGTACAGACACATGAAGCATGACGCAAACTGAAAAATCATCAACCACAAAAGACAACATTTTTCAAAAATTGCTTTCTTCCAGTCACTCTGCTGTGCAAAGTTGGCAAATTGAAAATCAGTCCAAGTCTATTATGGTGAAGAAGTTATTATTGTAATCACAGACCTAGAGAGGAAAAAGAAAAAGAGGGCTCTGTTTCTTCATCAATAAAGGTCCCCCACGATGCAGCTGACTTTGTTTGCATTTTATTTTCTATGTTGCAAGTGGCACAACGGTCCAGTCGGTATTGCTATGTGTTATGAATGCCTTCCTCCCCAAGGTGGGGGTGGGGGTGGGGAATGGGCATGTTTTGTGGATGGATGGGGGGAATGGGCATATTTTGTTGTTGGATGGAAGGAGATGGAAGAGAAGTGTGAGTTTGAATATAGATTACAGTATATCTACCCAGACTGAAGAAAATGGAGGAATTTTCCTTCTTAGGACCTGCTTTTTTCCTTCTCAAATAAGAGCTAGTGCTTTACCTTGGGATGGGGGCGGTGACAACCACCCCTGAGAAATTTGGTAAAAATTTAGAATTTTCACAAAAGAACCTGAGAAGAGACTAACACAACATTATTTCTCTTATCTGTCATTGAAGTTCATTCGTCAAAAAACCATCTCTCTGCCAATTCATGGCCACTCTTCCCTACGGAGTTGACTAAGGATTACTTTCTGCCTTCTCCGATAGAACTAGATTCTTGCTGCCCAACTACATATACCTACAAATTAGACACTATCGTATTTCAGGTTACAATTTTTACTCTGTCATGTTTGTTAAACTGTCCAAGGATGAAACCTTGCTTTATACCCTTTTTTTTTTTTTTTTTTTTTTTAATTCTTCCTGTGGCCCACAAATAGTGCTGAAACTGAAAATAATTTAGTTGAACTCTCAGGGCCAAGGCCTCCATCAGTTTGCTGGCTGTACTTCTGGTTTATGTGTTTGGTATTGGTGTAATTGTTAATAGCATCCCCATTCACTCTTAAAAGTGTTCTAGCCTGGATGAAAATTTATATGAAATACTCCAGGGAATTCATTTCCAAGAAAGAACCTAAAAGCTAGGACAGAAGAGGCTGGGAAAGGGTCTCCAAACCAAAGGACTCATAGCCAAAGGAAATAAGGTCCAGATTGCATTGAGCTGCTTTTAAAGCCGACAGGCTGAGAGATTCCAAATTCTACTTATAATCCAGTCAATCCTAGAGTCGTGACAGAGCTGTGGACACCTTTACATAGTGTCCAGGGCTACTGTTCTTTCACACACAGGCATCTGACCTTGTTCCAACCAATGTATGAAAAAACAGAGCAGGAGAAAAAAATAAACAATATCAAGATGCAAGTTCTCCCATGGTCCTGTCCCCCAACCCCAGGCACTCCTCACTCCAGCTGAGTCAAGTTCACATCCTCATGTTCTCAATAGAATATCGTTTTTCTGGAATAAGAGGAGGAATTTTCTGATCTTGCCGCTAAGGTCAATAAGGACAAGAAAAAACCTTGTTATCTTTAGGAATAATTAGCCTTAGGAACCACTAATGAGGAGATAAACTGCAATTTATTGAGACTACACACACACACACACACACACACATATATATGTATGTATTCTAATCAATCTAATGAAAACCTATGGGAGTTCCTGTGTGGCTTAGTGGGTTAAGGGTCTGGCATTGTCACTGCAGCAGCTTAGGTTGCTGCTGTGGCGCAGGTTTGATCCTTGGCCCAGGAACATGGCACGGCCAAAAAGCCCCCAAACAAACAAAGCCTATGACCAGAGTAACATAATCTGCATTTTGTAAGAGAGGAAACCGAGATTCATAGAGGTTTATTCAACATGCAAAGTCACCCAGGTTGTTAGTAATAGAACAAGATTTGGGCTAACATTCGTGGACTCTCAAGCCTGCCTCTTTCAAGTAACCAAAGCATTGGGGACCTCAGCTGCAATCAATCAAGGATATTTGTTATCAAAATGAATGGTCACCGCACTGCCCTTGAACTTATCCATATGCGAATTTTGTCACTGCTATTTGTAGACACCTGTGCTTTAATGAGGACGTCATTTCAAGGCCGTTAAGATAGTTAGGTCTGAACAAAGACTGTGTAGTGGTTTCTGTTTATTTGTTTGTTTTGTTTTATTGTGGACACTGAGTTATGGGCATTCTAAGGAGGATGATGTGTTTCTGGCACAGCCTCTCTGTTTCTTTTCACACGAGGCTCTTCTTAGACTCCAAGTCACACTATAATTAACAGCACCGAGCAGCTCTCTAGACCTTGAAAACAACTCATTCGTAATACATGAAGTTTTCCCAATTGTAAAGTAAAAGGAATAAATCTTAGACCTACCTACATTAAGCCCATTTATGCATTATTGGCAAATAAAACTCATTTGGCAGTGACATGATTTCACTGATGAGCATTGTAGTTTCCACCCAGCATTTGTGAGCTTCCAGGGCTCAGAAAGGGTCCATTTTCCCCTAGTGTTAATGTCGAAAGCTGTGGCAATGACACCACAATAATGCCCATCATTGTGATGTGTAATATAGATGTTATTGCACATAATAGAAAGCATTCTTTGGGTGTAATGCATTTTTGTTGCCTACATGCTGACACCAAGCAGATATAAATGTGCTTTAATGCGTTTCCTTTTAAAAGGCTAGTGTAGACGCACCCTCGACTGTGGCTTTTGTATAAGGTTTGGTGAGCAGCTCACTTTTACTAGCAGCTTTCTATATTCACTTTAGTACCCCTAATAGCTCTAATTATAAACTGCACAGTTTTTGATTCCTTCCTTGCTGTTCTTTGTCATTGCACTGCTTGTAGACATTTAAACAGTGGAAGCTGTTTATAGTTCATTAAACGCTTTAAGCTGTTGTTCTAAAGTTTTATACTTTTTCTGCATTTTCCAAGTCATTTCCCTCTGCTGTCATATGAAACCATGCACTGCAGTTCAATAGACAACAGCAGATATGGACATTTTGTGGCTAATCAACAGGGCTAATAGCCATAAATGAATCAGAGACCTTGGTTCTCTATTTTATATTGTGTTTGGTATGGTGTTTGATATAGCATGTTTAGGTTTTTTTATTTTTTTGTTTTTGTTTTTTTAAATAATCTTCTCTAATCCTTTTTAAAGTAGGAATTTTGCTTCTTAAATAAAACCACTAGCCAAAAGGGAGTATTAGCTTCTATTATGATATGATATGGCATAGAAAATATGACTATTGGAAAGCTAAGTATTTTCCTATACTATCACAGTAGGAAGACATGTGGTAATTACTCCGATAAATGCTCCACTAGCACGGTATTACAATTTGGATAAAGAGAGATTTAGTGGCATTCAGACTACCATGGAGTGTGCAGGAAACCACAGTGGTATCAGACGGAATCTGTCTTTCTGACTGCCAGACAAGTCACACTTTGCCTATCACTTCTTGGTGTTCTCCCAGAACAAGTCCTGCATCAATCATAGTGCTGGAAGGCAACACAGAACAGGCTAATTTAGAACTCCTACCCCAGAGTGTTGTATGATGTTTCTGTCCAAAATGGAAGTGAGAGGCTAGGGATTTATTCTTTGCACTTCAAACCACGGGAAACACTGTTCATGTGAAAACATCAAACATATGAAAAGTTGTTGATTAATGTATTAATTTATTGAGCAAAGACTCAATTTCATCCTCACATTGAGCGTGCTTTAGATACCTGGTTCTGTTGTAGAGACAAGAGCAATTTACCAAGAACCAGGTTTAAAATCCTAGAACAAAATGGAAGGAAGGGTGCAGGGAAAAGGAGATTGTAGGTTAAGATTGGATTCCCTAACAATGATTAATTTGAGAGGGCGCTTATCTCAATTATCTCATAATGAGACCAAAATTATTACAAAATCAATCAGTAAATAGGCTTACAGTAGAAATTTTATGTAATATAACAAAACAGAGCAAATTTCGTTTAACAAATTGGACTTTGTGGACCCTAAGATTTCTGCTCCAATAAGTATAGTTGATGACAGATACTCAGCTCTATGGTTTTTTTTGTTTTTTGTTTGTTTGTTTGTTTTGGTCGTGCCCAAGGCATGTGAAAGTTCCCAGGCCAGGGACTGAGCCTGCGCCTCAGTTAGGACCTGTACCACAGCTGCGGCAACACGGGATCCTTAACCCGCTGTGCCTCACGGGAACTTCCATTGCTTCCCTTGATTTTGATTCATGTTAATATGTACTTCACTTCACCATTTGTTGATATTATGTGCATGTTGCTTATATCAATGGAATAATGACTCAGTGTCCTCAAAATCATTTATATTAAAAATCACCATAGGATATGTAGTTGCCGTCGTGGCTCAGTGGTTAACGAATCCTACTAGGAACCATGAGGTTGCAGGTTTGATCCCTGACCTTGCTCAGTGGATTAAGGATCTGACGTTGCTGTGAGCTGTGGTGTAGGTTGTAGATGCAGCTCGGATCCTGCGTTGCTGTGGCGCTGGCGTAGGCCGGTGGCTATAGCTCCAATTCGACCCCTAGCCTGGGAACCTCCATATGCCATGGGAGCGACCCAAGAAATTTTCTTTGACCTGGGCATCTAGGCATCCTCAGAGTTCAACTATTTCTTTCTTTCTTTTTCTTTTTTTGTCTTTTTGCCATTTTCTTGGGCGGCTCCCGTGGCACATGGAGGTTCCCAGGCTAGGGGTCGAATCAGAGCTGTAGCCACCGGCCTACGCAGGAGCGACCCAAGAAATGGCAAAAAAAAAAAAAAAAAAAAAAAGACAAAAAAAAAATTAGAAAGTTAATATTGAGACAGGCTGGGACCTGGGACCCTTTGCTGCAGGGGCTGCAGTGCTTGAACCAGGACAAACATCCTCTGGCAATAGAATACAAAGAATGTATAAGGGACCAAAAATAACTGCATGCATGTGCAATTGGGGCAAACTATCGGCTGAACAATACACAAAACCCAGTTGCCACTTCTGAGGTGTTGAGAGCAAAAGAAGGGGGCTGCACAAGCTCCCTATACACAGCACCACCCAAGGGGGTAGACACATCACCTAAACCACCCCTCCTCCCCAACGCGTGGGTCCACCCCCACCATCACCCCGTTTAAGGGACCAGCTCCCCCGATCCCAGGGAGCGAGCGAGCAAGGGGACCTGTCACTTGCTCTCACCAGCTTGTGCTGCAGCAGGAGCCCTAGTAAAGCTTTACCTGAATTTCTCCTCTGGTCAAGATTTTCATACTTGCTTTTCCCTCTGGCTGGAATGCTCTCCCCCCAAGTACTCACATAGTGCCTTCTCTCCTTGTATTCAATGTTTCTACTCCTCTGTCACCTTATCAGGGAAATCTTCTCAGAGGACTCACCATAAAATAGCACCCCCCCCCCTCAGACTTTGCTCCTCTTTGTCAGTTTTAATCGCTCTCATGATTGTCACGACTAAATATTTGTTGAATGAACGCCTCATTTGTTCCTGACTTTGAATCTTTGATAATTACACGTAAAGTGTGATCTTTTCACAATGATTAAATATTTCAAATGAATTTACATTAAAATGAGAAATGTGACTTTTGAGGTAATGAGAATTATGAAGAATATTTATTTTCTTTAGTTTTTTTTATATTTAGCTTTTAAGTTTCCTACAATAAACATCTTTCTCAAAATGTGATATAACTATTAGAAAAGCAAGTTGCTGTTTAAAAGAAATGGTTCGTTATTTTACTGTTTTCTCTTCGGGGAGTTCTAGAAGAAAATATAGTCTGACTTTAGTACCCCACAAAAAGTTACAGTTTGTCTGAGCTTTGGATCAGTTTTTAATCTCAAACTTAGTATCCATATATCCTTGAGTGTGTCAGCCAAGGATACGAGCCTTGGATTTCTGTGTAATAGTAAAACTCTGAAAACACCATAAATATTCAAAACTAGAAAGTCGGTTAAACCAACAATATGCCCATGTGATAATGCATGCGTATATGTTTGTATGTATATAAAAAGAGATCATGAGGCCACACAATAAGTTGTTATGAGCATCCCCCCATGCAGAATGTGGCAGTGATGACAGAAATATTTTTATTAGTTGAATACTTGACAGTGAGCACACATTTTGCTTTAATTACAAATTTTGTGTATGAAAATAAAGTCAGATAACATGCACCAAAATGTGAAGAAATGCAAAGACATTCACAGTTTAAAAGTTTCAAAACAGTCTACACGGTAAAACATCATTTACAAACATTAAATAAAGCCTACAAGAATGTAACTCAAATCGGAATCGGGAATAATGGTTATCTCTGATTGGCATGATTTTATTTTATTTTATTTTATTATTTATTTGTTTATTTTTGGCTTTTTGCCATTTCTAGGGCTGCTCCTGCAGCATATGGAGGTTCCCGGGCTAGAGGTCGAATTGGAGCTGCAGCTGACGGCCTACGCCAGAGCCACAGCAACGAGGGATCCGAGCCGCATCTGTGACCTACACCACAGCTCACGGCAATGCCAGATCATTAACCCACTGAGCAAGGCCAGGGATCGGACCCGCAACCTCATGGTTCCTAGTCGGATTTGTTAACTGCTGCGCCATGATGGGAACTCACTGATTGGCATGATTTTAAAGGAGCTTTATTTTATTTCCTTCCCTTCTATGTGTTTAATGAACATATTTCAATGACTATATCTTTCTTCAATAATAAAACAACCTTTTTCTAAATTAATTAAATTACAAAGAAAAAATATACAAATTAAAGTGCATATGACTAAGAACACTTTAATACATAAAGAACTCTATAAAATAGAAAAATTACCCCCAAATCTCAGCAGATAACACCAAAAGACCATCTCTTTTGAGGACAAATAGCTAGGGATAACATACGGAACTAAATATTCATCATTAATCAACAAAATGCAAATTAAAACGAGGTAACTCTTTACAGATTAAATTAGCTAAAAATGTAAATTATCATACTCAGTGTTTTTGAAGGACCAGTAATACTGCAACCATCATGCATTTCTAGATGCCCTCACTTATGGGACGTTTATGCAGAGCCCAAGCTCTGGAGACAAAATGCTTTGGTGCAAATCACATCCCATCGCTTTCTTGTTGTGGTCCCTGGGCGTGTGGTTCAATCTCTTTTCAGCTGTAAAGTGGGGATACCAGTATCTCCTGACATGTTCTATTGGAAGGTTTTAATGATTCAAAACCCAGAAATCTTTTAGAATAGTAAATATTGAATAAAAATTAACTGTTAATTATTGACTAAATATCAAGCAGGATTTCAACAGGAAACAGCCTCATTCAAGGAGGTTCTATTTTCAACAGGATCATTCACAAGGTATGTACAGAATTTCAGGAAACCACAGGGAGGAGGAAACCCACATTGAGGAGCCTGAGATGACCAATCTTGGGCTGTTCTTACATCTAGTCCTGAGGAATCATGCATGGAAAAAATTACTAAAAGGCAGAGTAGTTACATGCACTCGAAATGAGTCCAGAGAAGTGACCGTCTGTCCAGAGACACCATCAGCCTGAGGCAACTTCTTAGATGTGGAGCTGGGGAATGGGTGCCCTAACCTCACTTTTCTCTCTCCTTCTCTTGCTACCTTTCCCCATTGGCTGAGCTCAGCTATTTGTCTATGCAGAGCCAATTGATTCAGCCCATGGGGTCCAGCCTCCAGGCATAGAGAACAGGGCTGGAGAAGAAGAGGAGTGTGTCTGGAGCATGCCTGACACAGGCCCTCTTTGAGAGAGAGGCAAAAAAGCAGATTTGGCCATGCTGTAAATCCCTGCCATACCACCTGTCTTCTCCAAGGAGTCTGGGGAATCAAGTACATTTCTTGTCTTTTCCTTGCAGAGCACCTGTATCTGTTACTTTCAGTCCTAGGAGGGCCGTGGAGCACAGGCCCTGGACATCCAGCCCCTGTGAAGCACCAGCAAAGAAATTTAAACAGGATTATTTATTTATTTATCTTTTTAGGGCCCCACCTGCAGCTTATGGAGGTTCCCAGGCTAGGGGTTGAATCAGAGCTGTAGCTGATGACCTACGCCATGGCCATAGCAACGCAGGATCCAAGCCCCATCTTCGACCTATACCACAGCTCAGGCCAACACCAGATCCTTAACCCACTGAGCAAGGTCAGGGAACCTGTGTCCTAATGGATGCTGGTCAGATCTGTTTCTGCTGAGTCATGACTGGAGCTCCTAAATAGATTGTTTTATAGGGGTTAGTTGTACTCGCCATAATCTGCTGGCTAGCCATCACTAGGCTGGGACTGGCGTGTTCCAAGCAAGTTGTTGAGGGCGGTCCATAGAGCATGAGAGAAAAACTTGATGAGATTCTATGCCCTTTGTTAGATGGACATGACTGTGAAAGGCTAAGATCTTGTCATAAGGACAAATCATTCCACGGCTGATCCGTGGGCATTGACCAATGGCTAACTTCTACTAGATTGAGGTACACTCTTTTCAGAAGCAAAGTTCACCCCCCACAAAAAAATGCGAATAAAGAGTATAGAAAGTTTAAAAAAATAGTAAATTAGGAAGATTAGTGATTATGGCATTAAAGAATATGTATTTAATAAAAAGATGGATACAAACATATAGCTATTCCATGGCTATTAATAACTGAATAAACTTGAAAAACAATTGGAATTCACTATTACATTTATAGAGTTTCGTTTTGTTTCTTTTGCCTGCAGATCTGCTAAGGAATAAATGGACAAAAAAATCCAATGAGGAACAGGTACATTTAACTAAAGATAAATTTTCTATAAGCCATTATAGAAAAAGTGTGTATACTTCCTCCATAAAAGTGCTCAGATATAAAATACAATAGACAATCGTAACAGTGAAAATGACACATCTCCAGCTTCTTCTCCTTTTCAGCCCAGGATGCTTTTGGTGCTCCTCCTTCCCATCTCCTCACTTTCTTGTTCCCATTTCTGGTCTTGGCCACCCCTTGTTCTCCCCTTCTCTCTGAGTCTTCATTCGGATTGGCTCCAGGAAATGAAGGGACAGAAACGATCTCCCTCACCCCTGCAAAATTTCATATCCCTTCTCACTGGGAAACGACTGAACAGAACAAACAGAGGAGACTCGCCAACCTCATTATGGCCGGAATGCCTCGCCTTGGGAGGGAGGTTCAAGGGGAGGGAATATAGATCACCTAATAACACCCAGCGCAATTTCAAAGGTAAAGAATGGCTATAATCATCCTGAGTCCAAGTTCTTTTCTCTGGACTTCTTCCGAAATGATTTTCTTTTCTTCTCAATTCTAAATTACCAACAATCTAGAAGGAAAATGCAAAAAGTCAGGTTCATCCTGCCAATATGTGGGAAAATATCACTGGCCCCAACTTTATAAATAATGGCTTTATTTAGATTTACTATTGCTGCTTATATTTCTAAATAATCATCATTATGTGCTTATATTTATTGAAGTAGATTATCAAAATGCATAAAAGTCTTTCCATTAACTCTTTCACACTAATGAGTTGCTATTTAGTAAATTACTATTTCCCATCACTAAAAGGAAGGAAGCCAGTGGCCTGAATGATTTTCCAAAGTGCCTATTAATAAACACCCAAGGCATGTATTAAAATAGAGGATGCAAAGGTCTTTGGGAAGTAGATAAGCATGTGAATTAGGGTTTTTAGAAACGTGCATTAACGCTTTCATGACCACAGCATATTTTGCAATAAATTCCTCTTCTCGTTTTGCTTATCACTCTAATTTTCACTACATTTTGATTGTTGGCAACTTTGTAATGATTTTGACTGAACCAAGGCTACTTATATTTCATTGTTTTGGGGAGAAATACCAAATGGCCACTTTTATATCCAAGGTTTTCTGAGCACATTACTCCATTTTCATTTCATTATGTTAGAAGGACTTGAAGTCAGAAATAACCTATAAAATCATAGGCTTAAGAGTCTACCTTTCCAAATTCTTGAGGTATTAGTGAACCTAATTGTTGAAAAGCATAATCTATTTAATTAGGTGGCTTTCATTCCTTCTTAGATGTTGACATCTAAGATTTAATTTTTTTTAGTTTTTGAAAGTTAAACATTATATGTAGGGATCACTGAAAATTCACCAGCACGAGAAAAAAAATTAAAAAAAAAGGAGTTCCCGTCATGGCTAAGTGGAAATGAATTTATCATCCATAAGGACTCAGGTTCGATCCCTGGCCTTGTTCAGTGGGTTAAGGATCTGGTGTTGCCATGAACTGTGGTATGGGTCACAGATATGGCTCTGATCCCGCATTGCTATGGCTCTGGTGTAGGCTGGCAGCCGTAGCTCCGTTTTGACTCCCAGTCTGGGAACTTCCACCTGCTGCGGGTGCGCTCCCCCCCCGCCCCCCAAAAAAGACTAAAAAAATTAAAAACAGAAAGAAAATTAACCACCAGCAGTTGTAGGAAATAATACAGAGAGACTTGTTACCCCATTTCCCCCAGTGATAATATTGTGCAAAACTATAGCACAAAATCACAACCAGAGAACTGACGGGGACACAATCAAGATGCAAAATGTTCCCATCACCACCAGGATCCTTCATGTTGTTCTAAAGCCACGCTCTCTGCCCTCTAGCCTTTACTCCCTGCTTAACTTCTGGCAACGTGTTTTCCACTTCTATCATTTTCTTTCAAGAATATTCTGTAACTCAAATCATACGGTCTTTAACCTTTCTGAGACTGATTTTTCTTTCTTTTTTTTTTTTTTTTTTTTACCCAAGACAAGTCTGTGGAGATTCATCCAAGTCGATGCATGTATCCGTAGCTCATTCCTTTTTATAACTAAATAGTAGTCCATGATGTACACGCACCAAATTTTGTTTAATCATTTATCTGTTGAGGAGTTCCCGTCGTGGCGCAGTGGTTAACGAATCCGACTAGGAACCATGAGGTTTCGGGTTCGGTCCCTGCCCTTGCTCAGTGGGTTAACGATCCGGCGTTGCCGTGAGCTGTGGTGTAGATTGCAGACGCTGCTCGGATCCCGCGCTGCTGTGGCTCTGGTGTAGGCCGGTGGCTACAGCTCCGATTAGACCCCTAGCCTGGGAATCTCCATATGCCGCAGGAGCGGCCCAAGAAATAGCAAAATGATCAAAAAAAAAAAAATAAAAATAAAAATAATCATTTATCTGTTGAAAGACAACTGTGTTGGTTCCAGTTTGGTGCAATTACGAATAAAGCTGTTCTAACACTTGCGCACAGGTTTTTGGATGCATGTGAATCTTGACTTCTCAGGTATAAAAGTCCAGGAGTATAACTTCTGGGGTGTGTGTTTGAAAATAGTTTGACAGTTTTCTAGAGTGACTGTACCATTTTACATTTCTGCCAGTAAAATATGTGTAATCTAGTTTCCATATCTTTGCTGGCATTTTGAGATGTCACTTGCCTTTTTTTTTTTTTTTTTTTAATTTTAGCTGTTCTGATAGGTGAGTTGTAGTATCTATTTGCAGTCTCCCGAATGGCTAATAATGTGCACAGCTTTTCATGTATTTATTCCTCATACATATGTCTTCTTCAGTGAATTGTCTTTTTTTCAACATTTTTTTTTTTTTGGTTGTTGCAAACTTCTTTTTTTTTTTTTTAAATAATGATTTTTATTTTCTCCGTTATAGCTGGTTTACAGTGTTCTGTCAATTTTCTACTATACAGCAAGGTGACCCAGTTACACAAACATGTATATGTTCTATTTTCTCACATTATCATTTTTTAACATCTTTTTTTCCCATGTTCTAATTGGATTGTTTGCTTTTTTCACTGTAGATAATTAAGGGTTCTTTATATATTCCAGATATTATCTTTTAGTAGATATGTGATTTGTAAATATTTTCTCCTACAGTGTAGCTCATCTCTTAATCCTTTTAACAATGTATTCTGCATGGAAAAAGGTTTTAATTTTGATGAAATCTACTTTATTATTTTTTTCCCTTTTGAGCATCCTGCTTTTGGTATCAAGTCTAAGTAATTCTTGCTTAGCCCTTAGATCTCCAACTTTTTTTTTTTCCTGAAAGTTTCATTGTTTTATAGTTTATACTGAGGTCTGTGATCCAAACTGAGGGAATTCTCATCTAAGATGTGAGACTTAGGTTGCGTTTCACTTATGCTCGTAGATGTCCAATTGTTTCAGTACCAGTTGTTGAAAAGGCTGCCTTTCCTGCATTTCCACCTTTGTCAAAACTCAACTGGACAAATTTGTGTGGGTATATTTATTTCAAAGTTTTCTCTTTTGTTCTTTCCATTGATCTGTGTGTCTTTCCTTTCTCAAAAACCACACATTCTTGATTATTATAGTTAAATAGTGAGTCTTGAAATCAGACTGATCCCACTCACCTTCTTCTTCTATTCCTGCAGGTTACTTGTATATTTATTAGAATTTCCTTTTAATTTACTTACAGTGTTTTTTAAGTATGTTTCTCTTTCTCTCGTGTGTGTGTGTGTGTGTGTGTGTGTGTGTGTGTGTTTTCTAGGTTTAAATCACATTTAACAACATATAGTCTACTGGTATCATCAGTTTACCAGTTCAAGTGAACTATAGAAACTTTATTTCCTTTGCTCTGTTTACAATATGATTGTATTTATGTTTCTTGTGCATATGTTTAGAACCACATCAGACAATATTATAATTTTTGCTTCAATCATCAAATATAATTTTAAAACCTTAAGAGAAGAAGGAAAGCAAATTGAGTTCTCCCATATTTTTGCTTATCATTTTCTTCTCTCCTGATGTAATGTTTCCTTCTTTAATCATTTCCTTTCTGTTTAGAGACCTTTAGGCATTCTTTTAGAGTATATCTTCTGGCAACAAATTCTCTTAGTTTCCCTTCATCTCAGAATGTTTTGATTTCACATTTATTGCTAAAAATTGTTTTCCCTGGGCATATGATTCTAGCTTGACAGGGTTTTTATTATTATTATTTTCAGCACTTGAAGGAAAAAATTGCTTTGAGCTCCAGAAGTTGGTTTCCTTGTTCTTACAAGGAAGTGAGAGTAAAAGGTGCTGGATTTAGGCATAATATGGTCTTGGGTGCTGGACTTTTTACGGACCGTACAGGACAAGAAAGAACGCTATCAAGTTTTCTAATCAGCCAAAAACGTGACATAATTCTTCCCACCTTGTACTTCAGAGGATACATTCTGTTCAGTGGAGAAAGATAAAGTTATTTCTCACTATTTGCTAAACAAAGTGGTCAAAATTAACAATGGCAGTTTCTTTTTTTCTCTATATTTAGGGCTGCGCCTGCAGCATAGGGAAGTTCCCGGGCTAGAAATTGAATTGGAGCTGCACCTGTGGGCCTACACCATAGCCACAGCAATACCAGATCTGAGCCACATCTGCAACCTACACTGTAGCTCACGGGCAATGCTGGATCGTCAACCCACTGAGCGAGCCAGGGATCGAACCTGCATCCTCATCGACACTATATCAAGTTCTTAAACTGCAGAGCCACCATGGGAACTCTGGCAGTCTCTGTCACGAATATTACATTCACCATCCACCGAGCGGATGCATGTGGTACCTACTATGTGCCTGGCACAATAGACACCAGGCAGAGGTGATTACATAATTTGTGAGTGTGAGTGAAAAATAAAAATGTGGGGCTGCTTATTCAAAAAGCAGGAAAAATGTCATTAAAAGTACCAATATAGGAGTTCCCGTCATGGTGCAGCAGAAACAAATCCAACTAGGAACCATGAGGTTGAGGGTTTGACCCCTGGACTTGCTCAGTGGGTTAAGGATCCCAGCATTGCTGTGAGCTGTGGTGTAGGTCACAGATGCAGCTCATATCTGGCATTGCTGTGGCTGTGGTGTAGGCCATCAGCTACAGCTCTGATTAGACCCCTAGCCTGGGAACCTCCATATGCCATGAGTGTGGCCCTAAAAAGCAAAAAAAAAAAAAAAGTACCAATGTAGACAGCTCTTCTCTTTTTCTTGATTTGTCAATCACTCCCTTTCTTCATTTCCACTCTTTCTTGATTTGTCCTGGTGTATTTTATTTGCTTTTTAATGTTATGCTCCCTCAGGCAATGGGATACTTTGCTTCTTGGGCTACTTCTCTCCCTGCCTGTGCTTGCTGCCACCACCCACAGTGGACAGGTCACTCCAAGGGATTTTTTTTTTTTTTTACAGTTTAGTGGAGAAAGTTTATTTATGGATGTGGGGAGAACATGGTAAGGGCCCTCGGGCTGGCCAGCAAAGTGGCAAACGGATTAAAAACAGTTTCCTCAAGTCAGTTCTGAGGGAGGGCTCAGGAACCTGCAGTGTATGTGGGTTTGTGTGTGGGGGGGGAGAGGGTGGATGGTGATGACCCCAACCCATAACAAAAGAAACCATGGTGGTGCCTGATTTCCAGAATAGCTGGCTGGCCAGGAATCCTCAAGTCAGAAGAAAGGAGGAATCTGAAAGTAGTGTTTGACCCCAGGGAGCTCCATTGCTCCAGTGGCAGTGGGGACTGCTCAGGCCTCACTCGTCCTCCAGCAAATTCCATCAGTGTTTTGGGACTGGGACCATTTTGGCTGTTCTCAGAGGCAGCTTGCCCAGGCCCAGCATGCTGGGCCACAAGCCCTTGACCTTGACTGCTTCTGCCCGGAGCCCAGCCATCTCCTTTTCACGCAGCTCCCTTAGCACAGCCACCGGCTCCTTCTGCTCTCTGGGTAGAGTCTGCCAGGTCTGCAGCCAGGCTTGGCCCTGCAGCGGCTGCTCTGCCACCTGCCTGTGGTCAGCCTTCTGTTGCTGCACACAGCACTGCAGGGAGGCCCATTTCTGCAGGAAGCAATGGGTCATGGTGCTTTGCAGGTCTTTCTCTAGGACCCCACTAGGGTGCCAGGCTGGCTTCTTGTGGTATTTGCCTTCGTCCGCAATTGTATCCAAGGCACTCAAGACAGCCTTCAGCTTCCCCTCTGCTTCTGTACCAGGCACATTTGGCACCTCTTCAGGTGGGCATGGGAAGTTTGATGGTCACCCATGAGCGGCCATGGTGCTCCCATCATCAGTCTGGGACAGCTTTCATCATGCCCCACCCTAAAACACAGGAGGGCAGACATCTACCCCCAGCTCTCCCTGCACACAAGTGCCCACCAAGGGTGGACAGCAGCAAGGTTGTTGGTCAGGGGCATCAAGAGAGAGGGGGAGTTCCCGTCATGGCGCAGTGGTTAACGAATCTGACTAGGAACCATGAGGTTGCGGGTTCGGTCCCTGGCCTTGCTCAGAGGGTTAAGGATCCGGCGTTGCTGTGAGCTGTGGTGTAGGTTGCAGACGCGGCTCGGATCCCGCGTTGCTGTGGCTCTGGCATAGGCTGGTGGCTACAGCTCGGGTTCGACCCCTAGCCTGGGAACCTCCATATGCTGCAGGAGCGGCCCAAGAAATAGCAAAAAGACAAAAAAAAAAAAAAAAAAAAAAAGAGAGAGAGGGCAGATAGCACATCTCAGCAGGGTGCCTGAGATGCACCTGGAAGAACCCACACCGGGGAGGCTGGCAGGAGGCAGGATCATTCATCGGAGTCAAGAGTCCAAATCTATGGTATGTGCTCCATTGTCCCACAGGACTTCCCTTACAAGTCACAAATAAATTCTAAGATGAAACTGTTAGGAATTTAAAGATGGAACTCCGAGGCATTAAACCTAAGCACGGGACCATGGGTGATGCCCTGGCCTGCAGCAAAGCTGCCTCTCATACTAGGATCACAATGTTGCAAGGCCTCCAATTATTTTAAAGACTTCAAGAAACCGGTTTAAAATGGAAAACTTTAGTCTTTTAAGCATATATTTCATGTGTTTTGTTAACACACACTCAAAGAATTTGACTATTTTTTAACTAAATTGTCGCGCTGTTTTGACATTTGGAAGACATTTACACTTTCAAGTGGCTTTGATGAGCGGGGGCTGTTGACTTTCTTCACTTCATCATATCCTGGTATTGTGGTAAAGACACTTACTTCACACTCATCAATTTCTTGGTGATCCCATTATTATTCCGTAATTATTCCTTCAAGACCGAAACAAAGTTCCATTACTCAATAGGGACTATTTTATTTCATCAGGAACAAAGAAGCTGCAGCATATTTACTGTCATTGGAGTAACTAAAAATCCTCCAAAGGCTCCCATCAGCATCCTTATTCCCTTTCCCTCCCCTTAATGGGTTTTGTTTTGTTAACGTTCAGTAATACTCAGCATTAATTCTATGCGTTGACTCAGTATGTCCATCTATGTGGATGTGTAACCGAATTCTATAAAATGGGTCGGCTTCAAATTTTTTTCTGATTTTCCTGTAAAAGGTTTTTTTAATGTTCAGCTAAAAGTATTAAAGACTTAAATGTGAGTCCTGTAAAAGGTTTTTTTAATGTTCAGCTAAAAGTATTAAAGACTTAAATGTGAGTTTTTACAGTTGACTTTGGGATTTGGGCATGAAGTCTAATAATAATGCTAATAATGTCGATAGTAATATAATATTTTTGATTGAATACTATTTCTCTGCCAAACAATATGTTACAGGATTTATGTATCCTTAACATAGTTAGTGTTCACATTTATTCTTTCAGTGTCGCAGAGTAGGTATTATTGTTTCTAATGGACACTGAGGCACAGCAGTATCAGTTTGCCCTAAAAAAGTAAAAAAGGAACAACAGCTTTAACACTTAAGTTCTTTCCACTCTGCTCTGTAGTCTCCAAAAGAACTACTCTTATTTTTAATACATTGGCTAAAAAATCTTATTTTAAATATGGATGACTCTCATGGAAGACCTTGTAATCTAGGGTTCATTATTTGTTGTGTTGCTGGTGTTTTATTTGTTTATAGTTTGTATATTTAGTCCTCATGATATATAAAAACACTTCATATCAATGACAGAGTTCCTTTAAAGGAATATTTGAAAGAATTGGTTTGAGATAGCCCCTCTCAGAGTTCTTGCTGTGACGCAATAGGATCGGTGACATCCCTGCAGTGCCAGGACGCTGGTTTGATGCCCTGCGCAACACAGTGGGTTAAAGGATTCAGTGGTATTGCCGCAGCTGCAGAGTAGGTTGTGACTGTGGCTGAGATCTGATCCTTGGTCTGGGAGCTCCACATGCTGCAGGGAGGCCAAAAAAAAAAAAGATATTCACTCTCATCTGAAAAGTAAGAAAACTTGATCCTAACTCCCTTGGTGAATAGACATGTCCGTCTTAGAACTCAGGCATGGAGAGTTAGTCACTGAGGATGAAAGGAGTCTATGGTAACTGGATTCCCTAAAGGTTTCCTTTGGAACAGACCTCACAGACAGAATAGCAAAAAGGCTACAGGGTAGGTGATTTTTAACACTCATATGCAAAGCTAATTTGGTATTTGCTTATTTTGTCCCTGCCTTTGTTCCTGTGCTTCTACCATTTCTAATCAATTCCTTTAATAGAACTTACCTGGAATGTTAGCTTGGATCTCTAGAAATAAGAGACCCGAGATTAACACATAATGTCATTTTCCCCAAGTGATTAGAACATATTTGAGATATTCATTTACCTGTTTTATTTGGTACTATCCAAACTCATAGTTCTTCAATATTTAGAAAACATTTTGAACCAAATACAATATATTTGAAAAAGCTTGCTTATGTTGTTTTCTTCCCTTACAAAGATGTGATTTATATGATTTGAAGCAAAAGGAAGATAATAACGAAAATCAGATAATTTTTAATATTACTTGCACTTTCTATATTGAGCAGCGATTTCACCTATAATTAAGAGTGCTGGAGTTCCCGTCTAGCTCAGTGGTTAACGAATCCGACTAAGAACCATGAGGTTGTGGGTTCAATCCCTGGCTTTGCTCAGTGGGTTAAGGACCCAGCGTTGCCGTGAGCTGTGGTGTAGGTTGTAGATGTGGCTCGGATCCCCTGTTGCTGTGGCTCTGGCGTGGGCCGGTGGCTACAGCTCCAATTTGACCCCTAGTCTGGGAACCTCCATATGCCACGGGAGCGGCCCTAGAAAAGACCAAAAAAAAGAGTGCAGACTCTGAAATCAGGCTGCCACATTTTGACCCCAGTTCTGTATCACTAGTTGTGAAACCTCGAGAAAGTTACTGAAATCCCCTAGGTCTCAGAGTCTTCATTGTCACCACATGCAACGTGTTAACAACAGTGCCTGGTAAACTTTATTAAGCATTAAATATTAATATTGTTTGACTTCATATTTTTGTTAAAACTGCAAACAGCTCTTCGAGCATTCAGTCTTACAGTTAACCTCCCAGACAGACAAACGAGGAAACTAGGGTTCCAAGTGTTTTCACGACCTAAGTCTCAGTGTCTGCTGGTCCTAATTTAGCACTAAATAATGTTGTCTAAATTCTTAGGGAAGTTCTTTTCCTTTTCCTCAGCATGTGGATAATGAATGTTTCCCCACTTATTTGAACACAAGGTTCTCAATAATTTTAAGCCTTTCTTGAGCTGTCTATATTTTCATGTGTAATGAGTTAAACTTTCTCTGTAAAGGAACCCTCCTCCCCAAATTGTTCTGGGTGCTTCATTCTCATCCTTCAGGGCTCAGCTTACTGTGACACCATATTGCAAAGCCTTCCTTGAAGTGCATCTCAGCACCTGCCTATTTCAAGACCAGGCTATTCCTCCTCCGAACTGCTTCCTAGAACCCTGCGTTTAACCTAATTATCCTACTGAATGATTTGCTGAATGTCTTATATTCCTCCCTAAATAAAAATTAGAACAGGAACTATATCCTCCACCTCAGAGTGTCTCTCATTTCAAAGAGGTACTATTTGCTGGGCTTAGGAGTTGATGACTAGACTAGGTCATTGATCAGCCACTTTGATCGCTCATTCTCTAATTCCTACCCCACTTCTCTTTTTCCCTCTCCTTCCTCACCTTTTCTACTTGCTTACAAAGAGCAGTAAGGTCACTGCACCCAGAGTGAAATATATACTTATTTTTCTTAATTTTCCTATATCCTTAACTTATACCAGCGTAAGCTCCAGAACCACTTGGTTGGTACATAATTTTTTTTTTTTGCTTTTTTGCTTTTTTGCTTTTTAGAGCCGTACCCATGGCATGTGGAGGTTCCCAGGCTAGGGGTCTAATCAGAGCAACAGCTGCCGGCCTACACCAGAGCCACAGCAACGCAGAATCCAAGCCGTGTCTTCGACCTACACCACAGCTCCTGACAATGTTGGATCCTTGACCCTCTGATCGAGGCCAGGGATCAGACCCACAACCTCACGGTTCCTAGTTGGATTCATTTCCACTGCGCCACCATGGGAACTCTGATTGTTACATAATTTATCTAAGGCTTCTTTTGCTGATGACCAGAGTGTTTCTACACTATAACTTCCTAAAGTATTTTCCATGATAGATTATGAGGCATCTTGTAAAACAAGAATAGTACCACAGAATACTAAGGATGGGTCCGTAAGTAAAATCTCATGTCTAAATAAGGTCAGGAAATGATGCTTGGCATTGTCCCGTCTTAGACCTCATGACGCTGCTATGGTATATTAAAGACCCATGAAGATCCGTCATTAGAAATAAACAAAGAGACAAAATCATTTACATTATGTTTAATCAGATTCGCCTCAAATTATTTGAGCATGAATTCTTAGATGTACCATCTCATGCTTCTTGGAATCTTTGGTTCGCACCTCCTGGGAAGTCCTGTTTTTTCCTGAAGCCACATTAAAATATGCCAGCAACTGCCATTATTCACAGAGAAAATAATAGATACTGATCTTCTAATGTATAGGGTATTTTTAAGGTTCTCCTTTGTGAATTTTCCATCTAATTCTCAAAGCTATGAGACATCACTTTGACTGATCCTTAACAAAATTAAAAAAAAATACTTTTTATACAAGAGACACTAAAGAAATATATGATACTCTGAAGCATAGCAATTACAGCTGATATTTTTGAATCTTGCCATACTTTCCAGTGAGCTTCTTATTTATTTTTTTTAAATGAACTAATTAATTTCACTTTGTTTGAATGTTAACAGAGTTTGGAGCCAATTTTCATTATTAATTTTTCTGTATTTAATAGTTCCTAATATATTTTTCATATCTAGCCAGAACAACTAGGGTTGGACACTCCAGGTCACATAGCCCTCGGGCATTTGGTTTTGGTAGTCAAGAAACAGTCTATTTGGCATTCAGTGAGGTTTGCAGTGCAGAGTACTTTATTATATTCATAATTTTTCCTTTGTATTTTTATTAAACTCTCTACTTGTTTTCCTATTCTTCTCTGACCAACAGACAGGCTTATTTCTCCTGTTTCTTTTGCTAATATCTGTAATTCAATAGCAGGAGGAACCAGAAATTAGTTTGTACCACATTTTCAAAGGAAAATGTTTTTCTTCTAGCTGCAATTTATTTCTGAGCTAAAAGAAAACCTAGTCCTTTCTAGGTGACTTATTACAAGGGGAAAAATAAGAACCTAAGTTTCAAAGATAAAAATGATTGCGGTATTTTCCTGATAATCACAGGAGCCCAGATCAACATAAGGCGACGTCCAGATCCTCTGATTGCGGTCATTATGCCTATCACTCAGAGGCAAGTCCACTCACTCAAATAGAGAGTTTATCCAATTGTATTCTTCTTAGCTTGTTGATTTGACAGATGCTTATGTTTTATAAAGACATAACCGAATTTCAAAAGTAAAATGCAATTGCGGTCATTGTATAAGGAATTCAGTATTGCTATGTACTATTGATGGCTTCAGGGAAAATTATCTTTCTATGCAGTTCCCGGTCCAATAAACCTGCGGTCCAGAGAGGCCATCTTGAATCAGGACCTCTCTTGTCTTGAACACTTGTTTCAACAACACCAAGCCAGACCTTCCTTCATCCTTCTCCAATACACGAGTCCTCTGTATGTGTTTGCTGATGCTCCATAGACTCTGGTTGGCTCAGTACTTGGCTGGGGAGAGTGAACTCTTTCCGGATTGGTTACCATGAGTCTGGATGACTGTCTCAGGGCAGGGGGTTCACCCAGGGGTTGCCAGGATTTGCTCCTTTTTATTCTTGGGGCAGCATGGAATTCCCATCAGACCTGAGGAAGGAAATTAGATGAACCAAAGTCATCTACAGCTATAGGTTATGACAGGGAAGCGCAGGGAAGTTCAGGACTATTTAATCAGCACAACTAATAGTTACTGATGGTTGTATGGACAGAATATTCCACTGGCCTATCTTAAATTCTGGGCCTGAAGAGGTAAATGCTCGGTTTCATTTCTTGGTTCCATGGCTCCTCATTGCCAGTCCTCTAAAGAACATCTGCATGTACATTCAAAATACAGTTTTCTTGTTTCTGCCTGCGCATTCAAACATGCCTTGTTTTCTCACCGGGGATAACCTCTTCTCTTATGATTCACCTTTTTGCTCTTCTTCGGTTGGCTATTCCAAATTTCCTTCCTCCTTAAAACTTTACTAGTTTGCCTCTGCCAATAATCTGATTGTTACCTTTCTCCTCAGGTGAGTTTTTATACCTTAATTTACTTATGCTACCATTTCTCCATGAACTTTATATTTTCATTTCCCCATCCAACCTCCCCCTCTCATCTGGTTATAAACATCTCAGAAGTTGTATCATCCATTTTCCTTGAAATTTTTTAAGGTTCTGTGTGGCGCATGGGCTCTGTTTTGTTGTTGTTATTCTCTCTCTCTCTCTCTCTCTCTCTGCTGCACTGAAAGAACGAATGCAAATATTTTCCCTCCAGGGAAGCTTTGGGAAAGAGAATGAGTTTTTCAGTGGCTAATGATTTGTACTCTGTGTTTAATGGTCTATCAAAGTCTATTAAGTAATAACAGGAGGTAAAGAGGGTTCTAAAGGAAGGTAGGAGGGGATAAACCAGGATGAGAAAGGAATTTCCCTGAGACAATGGAAAGGATATAGGGAAGCGGAGGGGGGAGTCTGGGAGACTCAAGGCAAGTGGGAGGGAAGAACCAGTAAGGGAAAGCTCAGGACTGAGGAGAGGCTGGACCTGGCAAAGGACCCCAGGAGAGACCTTGTTCCAGGGCCCTGGAGGCACCAGAGCTGAATGAGAGCTCACAAGCCAGTTCCCATGTTGGCCCTCCCTGGGGCTGGCATCTCTTCTTTCTTCTGCTCAGGGACTAGGAATAGGACGCTTCTGTGCCTGACAAGTTCACCTTGCATCATTCAGCATCTCACCAGCTCTTGCTCTCCGCCTCCCTGGGCCAGTCACTCAGTTGGACCACTGACATCCACCTGTATAAGACAGGGTTCTGGCATATGGCATTGATATGTCACCTCTGAAGATTTTCTCTTCAGCACAGATTTCTCTTCTGATTTTAATTTCCCACTCAAGTATTATGGACAAGTTTAGTACATCCCACAGCCAACCTCTGATCTTCCTCCTCTTAGTAAATGACCTCTCTAGACATCCAATTGCTTAAGCCATAAGCCCAGAAGTCATTCCAGCCATACTCAAATTATGTAATTTAAGGAGGATTTCACAGAAACCTTATTAAAGAGGTGAAAGTGGCATTTAAAGAAACCAGCAAGCAATAGTTGCAGTATCTCTGAAATAATGACAAAGAAAACCCAGAATCATTCTGAGGTCTGAAGGGGCAACAGAAAAGAGTAATTCCAGAAATCTGAGGCAGGGAAGGCTGTGTGGAGAGGAAAGGGGAACATCTGTATCTTTCTGTTGATGGATGGACACAGGTGGCTGTCAGCACAGCATGGGGTTCAGGCTGGAAACAATACCATAAAGTTTCCCTACCTGGCACCCAAGGTACTCTTTCCGAAGCCACAAAACAGAAAACAAAACAAAACAAAACCTGTCGATGACATGATAGAATCCCAGAGATGAGTCTTCTAGTTTATAAGGCAGAGCAGAGAAGGGTGAAGAGTAAATCAGGGTAGACAAGGAGAAGAAATAAAGCAGAATCACAAACAATTTTTTGATCACATCTGACTATTTCATGTCCATAACCTCACCCTGGTCCAGATTGTCCTTAAAAACAAACAAACAATCCAAAAGGTAAGGAATAGAGCACCTGGCTAAGTAAAACTTGGAAAAGAGACAAGCCAGAGACTCATGGGCTGGAACAGTGAGAGGTTAATGACCTTCCATTGCTTTTGTCCAATGCCTGCCCGTAGGGGGTCCTTAAGTGTTTGTTGACTGCCTCCAGCTCTCACCCACTCAGGTTGTGCAGTTCAGTGAGAGCTTGAAGCATCTCTTGAAGACTGGCTCTGCTCTGCTCACTCACACACAGACATATCATTAAATGTTTTGCTTTGGTTCCATTATCTTTTCATCAAAATGCTTTGAATAAATATGATTGATACTGCCACATTGATTCAGCTGAAGATAAACCATCTTCAAAGCAGTGTTGTCTCTCTCTGATCTGGCTCAATAGCTTGCCATATGACATTCATATATTGAATTACTTCTGACTGCTTCTGACTTCTCTTGAAAACAAAAGTTATTCTTTTTTTTACATAATCAATCATGGATTAAAGTAGCTAACACAGGTCATTTGCCACAGATCAATTCCTCTATAAAACTGCAAAGGAAGATCAGGAAGAAAAGAGTGAAGATTTTCTAGATTGCCAAAATAGAAACTTTGCAAAGAAAATCTTAATCTACTTCTTCCTTGGGTTCCCAGGAAACTTAAATTCTCCTTTTTTTCTCAGTTATTGTGGGGATTTTAAACTTGATCTGCAACTTCTTTGACAAATCCATCTTTAACAGAGAAAATCTAAGTTCCCTCTCTTTAAATATGGGCTAGGCTTAGTGACTCACTTCTAACAGTAGAATGAGGCAGGAGTGAAACTACTAATGTGACTTTCAAAGGCAGTCTTAAAAGGCTGGCTTTCTCCTTCTTGGGGCACATACTTCTGGAGCCCCAAGCTGCCATAGAAGAAGTCTGCCTATGCTGATGTTGCCATGTTGGAAGGACCACCTAGGCAAACAGACAAGCCAGGAGAGCCTCAGTTCTTCTAGCCCCCAGCTACTCAAGTATCACATCCAGGGGTGAGGAGTCTCTGAGATGATTCTAGCCTCATCACTCTCTGGCTGCAGCCCCAAGAGAGACCCTGACCAAGAAACATCTGAGGAGTCCAGTCAATCCCCAGAACCATGAGACATAATACTAGGAGATGATTGCTATTATTTCATTCCACTAATTTTGGGATACTTTGTTATATAGCAGTGGTACCCCGAGCACTGGTCTCTCCCTTCTTCAAGTCTGAATAATGGATGTTTTTTGTCCAAATTCTGAATCGTCTTCTCTTATCTATTATTGTCTTTCCCTCAGAAATCGTGTTCCCCCCAACCCTCAATTTTATATACTATGATGATTTTGTGTGTCTACTTGACTGGGCAATGGGGTGCCCAGACACTTGGCCAGACATTATTTTGGGTGTGTCTGTGAGAGTGTTTTGGGATGAGATTAGCATTTCACTCAGTAGATTCGGGAGCGCAAATTGTCCTCCCTAATGTAGCTGGGCCTCCTTCAATCAACTGAAGACCTAGATAGAACAAAAGGGCTGAGCAAGAGAGAACTCTGCTTGTCTGGCTGATTGAACTGGAACATTGGTTTTTTTCCTCTGATCTTTAGCCTTGGATTTAAACACTGGCTCTTCTTGGATCTCAAAACTGGCAGCTTTTGGACTGAAACTTCCACTATCGGCTCTTCTGATCTCCAGCTTGTCAGCTGCAGATCTTGGCAATTCTCAGCCTCCAGAATCATGGGATCCAAGTCTTTACAACAAATCTCTTTCTCTCTCCCTGTATATCTATCCTATCAGTTCTGTTTCTCTTGAGAACCCTAATAAATGTGTCGTCTCTGATATTTTTATTTTCAGCACAAGATTTCTTATCTGAGTTTCAATTGCACATTGACTGTCTGCTCAAGTGTTATGTTCATTCTAAAACTAAAACATCCCCCAAATGATCCTGATCTTCCTTAGTAAATTGAAGCTTTATCCATCCAGTTCCTTAAGCCATAAACCTAGAAGTTATTCTAAACAAATCTCTGCCCAGTATGTCCCCAAACTAATACATCACCCGGTTTTGCATTTAGCAATTCTTTTTTCTATGTAATGGCAAGTATAAATTATTTTGGTCCTGACTGTTACCACTCTAGTCCAAGCAACAGTTGTCTGTTCCACAGAGTAACACAATAATTTGTCAGTATTCTCTTTGCCTCTAATCTTGCCGTCTCCACTGCTACCATTCTACAATACAGTTTTCATACAATAACAGACTAATTTTGTTTTAAACATAAATCATACAACTTGATCCACCTGTTGACAAACGTTCAATCAAGGCTAAAATTCCAAATATTCTAACTTGGTATATGGGGCCAAGACAAGATTAGTCACACACACACACACACACACACAGAATTGAAACAACATTAATAGGGATGCTTTTCCTCAGTTTTACTGAAAAGAAAATAGTTACCTATTAAGAATACAAACTTATTTCTTATTTCAATGGAAATAAGTGGAACTTATTATACTTAATAGTGGAACTTATTTCTACTGTTCCTTTTTTTTTTTTTTTTTTTTTAAATCTGGCTTTAAAACCATGAAGAGCAACAAAGTAAAAGACAAAACAGGAAAAAAAAAAAAAAAAAGACAAAACAGGAACAGTTTTTGCAGCCTAGATATTGGATAGCTCCATGGCCAAAGGATCAAGAATTCTGGGAGCTACATCAAATAATAAAATAAATAAACATCTAAAATAAAACAGACAACAAAAACCCTTCACAGACTAGACAATATGAAATGGCCATGCTCTCTCTATAAAATATCATTATAACTCTGGCTTTTGATTTGCTGCAATCACAATCCTAACAAAAATTCTACTGTGGCATGTGGGTAAGAAATCGTGTCTGTGATTACACACAGTGAAGGAAAAATCCTTTGGTGAATACCTGTCACATGCATGAAGCCCTCTACTACTGCTTCTGCATCCATAACAATTCAGAATAAAATAGGTCAGATAAACATCACTCAATCACATTTTCCTTTCCCCTTGGGATCAGAAACATCCAAGCTTTCTCCTGCTGCCCCGAGCCTGATATCAGCATCTTTTTTAAAAAAACCTGGGAGATTGTGATTAAATATTTTCTCCTCTGTCAATACTTTTAGTAAAAAAATGAACTAAATAAATTAAATCAATAGATAAAAAGAGCATATGAATGAATTAGGCACTGGTCCTTCTCATCACAGGCCCTTCTGTAAATAACAGATTAGCTGCTCATCTAAAATCTGTCAAGCAAATGCTTTGAAAATTGAGATAAATTAAAAGAATTATAAGAGAGTCCCGTTAGTCAGAAGTAGATGACTGTGTTATGTCCTATAGCTGGACTTATTGAACTAAAAGCAGATAGGCAACAATCCTGAATTTTTGAGATGAATGATTTTCATAATTATTGTTTTTGTGTAAATATGTTTTTGTTCATGGAACTAGGTTCCTCAATTCCTACTCCCTAATACCTTTTATTTTCAATAATTAAAAAAAAATCCATACTTTGTATTTCCATATAGCCTTTCCAGAAATGTTACTGCAATAGTTGATAAGTTTTATATTAAAGAAAATAAAAGCTCACATATATCCCTCAGAAAACACTGCTCTTGAAAATTTTCCATAAGCATAAGGCAGCCAAGAGACTCCTCCCGCTCAGCCTTAGACTTGAGAATTGTCAAAGAAGCCATTTGTTAAGGTGGCGAGATGGACTTTAGGGAGTCTACTGCAGTAGGAGAGAGACTCTGGTATAAAATGTGCTCATCTACGATCCGTGCACAGCTGACTGAACTTTTTTTTTTTTTTTTTTTTTTTTTTGCTGCTTTTTAGGGCTGCACCCACAGCATATGGAGGTTCCCAGGCTAGGGGTCGAATTGGAGCTGTAGCTGCCGGCCTACACCACAGCCACAGCAACGAGGTATCAAGCTGTATCTGCAACCTACACCACAGCTCATGGCAATGCCGGGTCCTTAACTCACTGAGCAAGGCCTGGGATTGAACCCACATCCTCATGGTTCCTAGTAGGGTTGGTTAACCACTGAATCAGGGAGGGAACTCTCTGGCTGGACATTTTAAAGGGAGGTTGAGGGAGGAGGGAGAAGGAACAAATAATATGGAGGCTTGAGCAGAATCAGGGAAGTGGCAATTTATAAAAATCAGATAGGGGCTGCTTCCCAAGAACTATTAGGCAAGACAGGCATAGGATCAGGACAGGATCAGGGTGTAACCCAAACAGTAAAGGTTTTTTTTTTTTTTTTTTTTGTGGTAGTCTTGTGCTTTCTCAGGCAGGAACTTAAAAGGGGAGCCTGGGTCATCCAGGGATGTCAATGTTGTGAGCCATTAGAAACCATGCTAGTTGTCTCTTAGTGGGTTGATGGGGGTGGTGGGGAGGGGTGTGGATAAAATTGTGCTAAGAATTTGCAGTTCTCATAGGCCAAGACTGAGGCTGTCAAGAAGGGTCAGTGGAGTCTGACTAAAGTTTAGCGAAGAAGAGAGTCTTTGTTGGACTCATTCTCTGGTGTGGAAGGCAGTGATTCGTCTGAATGACAAAATCCTCAGGCCCTGACTTGGTGATGTCAGCCACTCTCCTGTAGGGTTTGCTATAGCACTGAAACCAAGGATGATAAATTAGTAGAGACAGAGCAAAATGAAAGAGATATTGGAGATGCTCACAGGGGCCCCACAGCTGACTCTAGGAACTGTTATAACTTTTCCTTTAAGCTTGGAGCAGTGGGACCATGAGTTAGTCCTTGAAACTTCCAGTTGGTTCCTTTATTATGTCTCTTTTTAGTGTTGTAGGCAAGGAAAAAAATGTGCCTTTCCATTCACATTGATGGTTTGAAATTTTGGAAAAAAAATATAGGAAAGAAAAGAAAAATTGCTACGTGTTCTCTGAAAGATACTGAGACTTGAGTAGTGCTCTCACTGCTTTCCTTGGCAGTAGGGTATGATTTTTCCTTCATCTAAAAATATTTATATACATCAGATAGAAGATACGGTCCTGGGAACTGGAGGATGTCGACGTGGATATGTAGGAGGAATGAAAGAGATAGACTTTCTCTGAAGAACTCCCAGCCAAGGAGAGGGAGAAAGAGACTTTACAGAATTAGGTGTTGTATAGTTCAGAAAATGCTAGGTGCCTTCACAGAACAAAATACCCTGAAACTATTGGCAGGAGTCGAGATTTGCCTTTGGCTGGAGGAACCTGCATCTACATTTAGCTTGTGGTGAAAGGGTAGAATGAGGACCAATGAGAAGAGGAAAGGCATCCCATCCTGGGGTCAGGATGTATAAGGGACCAAAGGAAGGAGATGCATCCTGAGGGAATGAGGAAAAGCAAAGTATTTTGTTGCACTGAAGGACAAAGTGCGTGAAAGGAAGTAATAAAGTAATAATGCTGCAACTGGATACCACTGAACACCACAAGACAGACCAAAAAGTATGCAGGTCCTTTGGATACAAGATCTTTCTACAGAGTTCCTGTTGTGGCTCAGCAGGTTATGCACCTGACCAGTATCCATGACGATGTGGGTTTGAGCCCTGGCTTCTCTTAGTGAGTTAAGGATCTGGTGTTTCCGTGAGCTGTGGTGTAGGTCACAGATATGGCTCAGATCCCGAGTGGCTGTGGCTGCAGTGTAGGCTGGCAACTGCAGCTCCAATTCGACCCCTAGCCTAGGATCTTCCATATGCCATGGTGTGGCCCTAAAAAGCAAAAATAAATGAATGAATGAATAAAAGATAAAGAGACATTCCTAGACTTAAGACGGCATTATATTTTGGTAAACCCATTGTAAGTTGAACATACTGTAAATCAAAAATGCATTTAATACACCTAACCCACTCAACATCACAGCTCAGCAGAGCCTACCTTCAATGTGCTCAGAACACTTACATGAGCCTATGTTGGGCAAAATCATCTCCCTCAAAGGCCACTTTATAATAAAGTGCTGACTATCTCATGTAGTTTATTGATTACTGCACTGAAAGTGAAAAATGGAATTGTTGTCTGGGTACCTCACGGTTTTAAGCCTATCGTTTCGCCTCATTACGGCTGTGTGGATGACTGGGAGCTCTGGCTCACTGCTGCTGTCCAGCATCATGAGAGTATCTACTGCATATCACTAGCCTGGGGAAGCGCCAAAATTAAAAAAAAAAAAAAAATTTCTTTTTCTTTTTAGAGCTGCACGTGGGGCATGTGGAAGTTTCCGGGCTAGGGGGTCAAATCAGAGCTGCAGCTGCCAGCCTACGCCACAGCAATGTAGGATCCTTAACCCACAGAGCGAGACCAGGATCTAACCTGCATCTTCATGGATACTATCTGGGTTCTTAACCCACTGAGCCACAACAGGAACTCCTAAAATTCAAAATTTCAAGTGTGATTTCTACTGGATGCGTATCACTTCTCATCACATGGCTGAAAAATAGTAAGTTGAGCCATAGTAAGTCTGGGATTGTTTGTATTTGTTAGTCTTCAGGAGAACGCTTAAGGAAGGGTTCTCAGAAGGTTATCAAAAGCGATTGGGAAGAGGAGTTCCCCGGTGGCCTAGTGGTTAAGGATTTGGTGTTGTCACAGCTGTGGTGCTGTTTCCATCCCTGGCCTGGGAATTTCCACATGGTGCTGCCAAAAAAATAAAATAGCTTAAAAAAAAAAAGTGATCAGGAAGAGCCATAAAAAGTGTTGAGAAGATGTATACATGACTTTAAGTACAGTAATTAGGGAGCCTCATTAAGTAGGAGACACTGGAGGCAAACCCACAAAGCAGAAAACAAAACAAACTGGAGGCAAACCCAGAAGGAGGTGGGTAAGCGGTGATGGCAGCACCTGTGTGAAAAACTTTCCAAGGGGGGAGAAGGGAAGTGAAAGGACCCTGAGGACGGATGAGGTCAGCTTAGCAGAGGCTGGGAGGTGAGCAAGGGACAAGAGTGGAACACAAAGTCAGGGAGCTTACAGGATGGGCCTTGCTGGGCACTACAGGGACCTTGACTTTTGCTATTAGAAGGTTTTTGTTTGTTTGTTTGTTTGTTTGTTTTTTGCTTTTTAGGGCCACATCCATGGCATATGGAGGCTCCCAGGCTAGACATCGAATCAGAGCTTTATCTGCCACAGCCACAGCAACTCGGGATCCAAGCATGTTTGCAACCTATACCACGGGTCACGGCAATGCCGGATCCTTAACTCACTAAGCGAGGCCAGGGATGGAGCCTGCATCCTCATGGATACTAGTTGGGTTTGTTCCTGCTGAGCCACAAGGGGAACTCAGAGTGAGATGGTTCTGAGTGGAGGCAAGACTTGATCTGACTTAGATTTTGAGAGGATGCTGCTGAAACCCAGGCTCTGTGCCCCAACATCAAACTAACTCTTGGAGACAGGATTTTGGGTGAAGGAGAAAAGAATAGCATTATTGCTTTGCCAGGCAAAGGGAACACGTCAAACTAAAGACTCCAAAAACTGTGTGTCCCCGGCCAGGAAGCTTTGGTCAGGAGTTTTATAGCAAGGATTCAAGGGCCTGGTTGTTGATAAGGATCAAGGTGTGTGCAGGGCGTGAATTCCTTTAATCTGGCTCTGAAGTTTGTCAAACTGTGACCTTCTCTCAGGAATGGAGGAGGCTTTATCAAGTAGTAAATATTTTCCCCTTTGTTGGGGGTTTTAGCTCTGCAGAGGAGCCCAAAGATGTTGTTTTTTTTTTTTTTTTATTTTCCCACTGTACAGCAAGGGGGTCAGGTCATCCTTAGGTGTATACATTGCAGTTACAGTTTCCCCCCCCCCCTTTCTTCTGTTGCGACATGAGTATCTAGACATAGTTCTCAATGCTATTCAGCAGGATCTCCTTATGAATCTATTCTAGGTTGTGTCTGATAAGCTTGGGCTTACCAAAGATGTTGTTACGTATATTCCTTGAGGGGAAACCAGGACGCTGCCCCCAGGCTGCACCGCTGTTTGTTGACTGCTCCTTCCTTATCTCTGCATCCCCTCTTTTACCTGATTAGCAACTGCTCGAACCTGCCCTCTGGAACTTGAGGAAGTTCATGGAAGCCGGAGTCTATTCTCTACAAACAAGGAAGGCAGGACACAGAAAAGTTATTGTGCTCAGGAGTCCCATAGGATCCTGTTCAGTTTCAAGGCTCACACTTCTTTCTGTATGAACTATATGCTAGTGGAAGGGAAAAGGCAATGCAATGAGAGGACTGTTGGAATAAAAGAGCTAGAACTGCAGGTAGATCAAGCCAGGGCCTTGGTTTCATTGACATCATGCTCTGAGTTACTTACCTGAGATGCAACCAGTGAAGAAGGCCAGATGCAAAGCAAACAGCACAAGAAAAAGCATGTATCATTATTTATAAACAAAGGACATGTGCGTGGTGATGAAGTTTGTGGAGTTTGTGTGGGGGAACATGTAAATGGAAAATCAGGGAGAGAAGTCAAGGATCCTCTGTGCCTGCTGTCCTGTTTTGATAAGAATGGCTCAATGTACAATTTTATAGATAGTGAATGATACAAAGAGGAAGAAGAAGGAAGGGGGTAGGTGGGGGGAGGAGGTGGGGAAGGGGGAGAGGAGAAGAAAGGACAGTAATAAGAAAGGTGTCAGGACTGAGCAGGAGTGGGAAGTGGAATATCAGAAGGCAGAGGAACTCTTGCCACATAATGGCTTAGACGGAGTTTACCAATGACTTAGAGAATGAGGAAAACACACATCATACGTTAGGTCTGGAGACAGAGGCAAGGAAGAGGGTTGATGAGGTGAAGACCCTGGACATGAAATGCAGTGTAATGCAAATAAATTTAGTGCCATTGATGGATCTTCTTTCTGCCAGAAACGAGGCTAGAGGTAGACAAAGTTGATTTTAGCCGAGTGGGAAAGGGAGACAAACCTGCATGAAAATAACCATACACAAGCTACTTGCAAGGTACAAATGAAAGATACCCAAGAGATGAAGAGAGTGTGGCTAGAAAAACACAACCTTGAGACCTAAGTCATACCAGTCAGTGCAAGCATCCGCCTTGGCATACCTAGCTCTTCACCTAATCTCATTGACTCATATGCCAAATAAGAGGGGAAGACTTCATAACTTCAAGTCTCCTTAGCAATTCTAAGTGTCTAAGCCATTGTCCTGTAGTTTGCCAGGGCAGGTTTAATGATTCCAGGCAGCCAGGAGAAGAATGAGCAGCTATCGGCATTTTCAACCTCTTGGTTTTTGTTTCCTATTTATTTTATTATCAAACTTACATTAAAACAAACTTAGGAATTGTTTGAAACAAAGGATCATTACTCAGAAAGAGCATTTCAGCTGTATTGTGATTTGAGAGACTTTGAAAGGCTCAGGAAGTATAGTTTGCTCCAACATTGTTTTTCCTCTTTTCTACAAAAACCTTTTGTGCAGGTTCAAGTACAAGATTAGATACTAATTTGATTTGGAACTGTCTTTAACACAGCATTGAGATATGGGCTTATCTAGAGGGATTGTTTTTGAAAGAAAATGCTGCTTTGTTTTTCTCAATTATCCAGACCCAGAAATAACTGGCTGATTTGTTGATATGCAGATAAATTATTTAACCAGCACCAACCTGCCTGAATATCTCTCTCCACCACCCTGGGGATATTGAACTTAAAAAAAGGGAGAGAGAAACTTTGTTTCCTAAAGAATAAATATCAGATATTATATCAGATAGCACCCTTAAGGAATAAGAAAATTAGAGAAGCTTCTTTTTTTTTTTTTTTTTTTGCATGAAAAGAAATTCATTCTCATTAACTATTGATGGAAAGTCCTCTCTGGGTCCACCTGTCAGGGTTTCAAAATGGAGGCATTGAACATGGAATAAGTTACTGCCTTGCCAGGTTATGACCAAAACCAAGGGCAAAGTCTAATCATTTTCTAACTAGACCTAACGAAATAACAAACAATCACTTATGTGAATGTGTAAAATACAACTTTCCTTTAAAGTCCTGCTGGCTGCTTTGGTTGTTTTTCTCTCCACTTGCCCTTCTCAACTCCCTGGTTTTTATCTGCATGGTGAAAGACCTTTCACTAGATTGACTACTCAAATTTAAATAAAAATTCCAGTCAGATACGTTTGGGTTTTGGGTTTTTGTTGTTGTTGTTTGCTTGCTTGTTTGTTTGAATATCCTTTCCTCTGACATCATTTTGATCTTCCACTTTCAAGGTCAGTCAGTTCTGCCTTCAATCCTGAAACTATGTTCTTGTTTGTTAACTAATGTTCCCATTTTTCCCACTGCCTCTCTCTGGACCACTCCTCTTTCCTTTCCTTTCTTTCATTTTTTTAATTTTTTATTTTATTTTTGTCTTTTCTTAGGGCTGCACCTGCAGCATATGGAGGTTCCTAGGCTAGGGACTGAATCAGAGGGGTAGCCGCTGGCCTACACTGCAGCCACAGCAACGCGGGATCCGAGCTGCATATGCAACCTATACCACAGCTCACAGCCACACCGAATTCTTAACCCCCTGAGCGAGGCCAGGGATGGAACCTGAATCCTTATGGATGCTAGTCAGACTCGCTTCCACTGAGCCATGACGGGAACTCCCTTTTTCCTCTCATTCTTTGTACACTTCCACCACCTACATGGCTCACATTACTCTCAGCCTAAAAGCGAGAGCTTCCGTTTTACATTCTGTTCTGAAATGTGTACTTCCTCGGGTCTTTTCCTTGGTGATCCGCGTAGAACACCACGAGCCAATACCAGCTAAGAAAACATCCTCTTTAAACTGTGTTATGTTAAAGAGCATGAAAACCTGTCCATGTTAACCTTTGCGGGAAAGACAAAGCATCCCTGGAGTTTGCTGCTCAGAGAGAACAGTTTCGCTTTCATGGCCTCACCAGCCTGCTTGCCCTCCTCTCCTCCATGGGAAGAGTAAGCCCTTCCTACCTGTGACGAGGGCAGTTGCTCTTTTTGCCCATCAGCATATCCCTGCTGTGTGTTTCTCGGAACACTGCCAAGTTCTAGGCACCAAGGAGAAGTGGCCTGCGGCATCTGTCACGTGGCTCCTAGAGCCCAGACGTGGCAGTGTGTCTGCCTGCAGATCCTGCACACACAAAAGTCCGTAGGGCAGGGAAAGATTCACTCCAGAGGAGGCAAAATACATTTCACACCAACCCAGGCCGCCTCAGTGCCCTTCCCCAAACGGAGCAGAAGCACAGAATGAGAATATTTTCAATCACACAACTTCGATGGAGGGAGGATTCCAGGTGGTGGGGGGAGACATGAGCACCAAACAGACACAAGGTTACCTTGCAGGTGGTCTGAGCAGGGGTACACCCATGCGGTAAAATCTTAGGGGGCCTGGAGACATCTAAATGCTAGGGCCAAATCTAAAAGCACTCTACATGAAATGTCTGAATGGCACCTATAGCGATTCAACCCTTTGCAGGGCTTCTGCTACATGATCAAATACAAATACCTTCAGGAAGGGATATATTTTAAAATATGTTCACCAATTATCACTTTATGCAAAGGGCTTGACATTCCCCTTGTGAAATCAACATGTTTTTTATTAGTGGTAGATCAAAAATATAATTTCACCCAATAAAATGGAGTGTGGATAAGAAGGGGAAGGCCATTGAAGAAAGTTTTAGTAAACCATCCGGCACAAAGATATTTCAATGTAATGCGTGATCCAATTGGCCGTGCAATCTCTGAGTTCTGGAATCTTGGTCCTGCTCTTATTCTACTGAAGCTGTGTTAAGAGCAAGCATTGCTAAGGAACTTGACGTCTCCCTATTTTCCAGAGGGTATTACATCCTTTTAAATCCAAATAAACCATGATAGTGAAACTGACAGTATTAACCGGCTGAACCTAGCCAGAACACAGATTGGGACTTGAACCCAGGACTTTAAATTAGAATCACTCACCCTGTGTCTGGACTCAATGAGGTTCAGGTTCTTCATGTCTCCACGCAGAAGGAATCCAGTGAGAGACAAAGTGATAGGCAAGAAATAGATTTATTAAGATAGGACGCTTGTGAGAGATGCAAGGATCCCATGCGCTACAGTTTTATCATCCAAGGGGGAAGGGGTTGGAAAAGCCCACCTCTTCCTTTCTAGGAGTAGTAACTCCTCCTTAGTATTTGGTAAGGTGTGTATTCAAATCCGCAGAAGGGTGGTCCTCAAACTCTTGCCCTTGGTCTGAATATGAATGCAGGCCTCTTCCCATCCCCCACCCAAGGACCTGAGGCAAGGCTCCACTAATGAAGCAAGCCTGCTTTGTGAAACTGATGGTTTTCTTGAGCAATTTATTATCTTACAGTGATCTCCCAATGTCCCCTGTTTCCCTCTTTAAATATGGTCCTTCATTGGGACTTCTACAACTACCTGTGCCTACTCCATCCCTATCAATAGTATTGTAAATTTTACTTCTACATAGAAAAGCAATGTTTCCATTATTATTAGAGGTTTTAAGTAAATTTCTTAAGAATTTGTATAATTTTTCAAGGCTCTTGACATTGTTAATTATACTGAGTGATAGGATTCGGTATTGAAAAATGCAAACTCTAAGCACATGTCTTTAATAGCTAGTATTTACATAAGTTAAGTATTTAAAATATTATTAATAGAAATTAATGAGTCCAGCATATAAAGCATGCAATACAAAAGAGTGGGAAAATGGGAAAAATATGACTAAAATCAGGGAAATTTAGCACTCTTTTAGTTTTTTTTCTGCATTTAGTCTGATTCTCTAGATTATAAGCATAATGTCTCATTCTCAGTTTTTTTGTTGTTTCATAGATTCCTTCTATTTACTATGGCAAAAACAAAACTTGGTTATTTTGTTAAATCATACATTAACAATCTCACTGAATTTAACAGTCTAATTATTTCTTGTTATTCAGAATGACCAGATTCTATCATAGCTAGAAAATTTGCTAAGATAATTTTGCTCTCAAATTCAACCCCCATGATATGATTTTCTGTTAAATTATGTAGTGTTTATATATGTACTCAAGGTTCTACCATAGATTAATCCCCTACAAGTGAATGAATTAGCAAATTGACTTTCTCTCTCTCTCTTTCTTAAGAATCCAGACTATTTATTTAAGCATTAAGAAAAAAAAAAAGGACTGAAGCCAGGTCTCTGATTTCAGCTATGTAACCCAGAGAAAGCACTTTGGTATACCTGGTCTCCTGGTTTTTTTCAGGCAACATATCAAGGGTTTGCAATAGGAAAACTCTAGGTCTTCTCAGGTCAAAAATTCTGGACCAAAAAGATGATTAATTCCAGGAACAACATCTCAGATTAGGGATCTGAAACACCCTGTATTGCCATTTAATAGAAAACTTTAAAATAGTAATTCAAAAATAAGACAAAAGTTAATTTTATAAATGATATATAATTAAATTATTAAATGTTTTTAAAAAATAGTGGATTAACTTTTGAACTAAGAAAAAGAGTTCACCTTTTCTGAAGAAACAGATATTTATTTTACATTTTCTACTAGAAAATATCCATACTAAATATACAAGGGAAAAACTTTATTTATTTGAAATAACATCTACTATTTATTTATTTATTTATTCTTTTATGTCTTTTGTCTTTTTAGAGCCACACCCTCGGCATATGGAGATTCCCAGGTTAGGGGTCTAATCAGAGCTACAGCTGCCAGCCTACGCCAGAGCCACAGCAACTCGGGATCCAAGCTGTGTCTGTGATCTACACCACAGTTCATGGCAACGCCGGATCCTTAACCCACTGAGCAAGGCCAGGGATCGAACCCGAAACCTCATGGTTCCTAGTTGGATTTGTTTCCACTGCGCCATGACGTGAACTCCAATAACATCTGTTTTTTTATTAGTGTGCAGTCTAGGCATTTAATTTATCTACTTGCTTTAGCCCACAACACTGACTACGTTAGCTTCACTGAGATAAAATTCACAATAAAAAAATCGCTAATATTAAGTTCACAATTTGATGATTTTTTAATGGAGATAAAATTCATGTAACCCAAATTTACCAATTTAACCATCTCAATGTGTATAAATCAGTGGTCTTTATTACATTCATGATGTTGTATAACCATCACCACCAGAACACTTTTTCTTTTTTGCTTTTTTAGGACCACAACCACGGCATACAGAAATTCCCAGGCTAGGGATTGAATTGGAGCTACAGTTGCCAGCCTACACCACAGCCATAGCAACATGGGATCCAAGCTGGGTCTGTGACCCACACCACAGCTCATGGCAATGCCAAATCCTTAACCCACTGAATGAGACCAGGGATCGAACTTGCATCCTTATGGATCCTAGTCAGGTTCATTAACTGCTGAGCCACCAAGGGAAATCCCACTACCAGAACACTTTTATCATCCAAGGAGAAGCTTTATATGACTTAGCCAGTTGGTCCCATTCATCTTTCCTCCATTCTTTGGCAACTATCCATCATTTTTCTATCTATGAAGTCATCTATTCTGGACAGTCATAAAAAATGGAATTACATAATTTGTGTCTTTTTGTGCCTGGCTTTGTTCTGTTTTGTTTTTGAAGTTCAGTAATCTTGTAGCATATATCAGTACTTCATTCCTCTTTATGGATAAATAACAATATGGATATATCACTTAAAAAATCCCTTTATCAGGAGTTCCCGTTGTGGTGCAGTGGTTAACAAATCTGACTAGGAACCATGAGGTTGCAGGTTCGATCCCTGGCCTTGCTCAGTGGGTTAAAGGATCCAGCGTTGCCGTGAGCTGTGGTGTAGGTTGCAGACGCGGCTCGGATCCCTTATTGCTGTGGCTCTGGCGTAGGCTGGTGGCTACAGCTCCGATTCGACCCCTAGCCTGGAAACCTCCATATGCCGTGGGAGCAACCCTAGATGAAGCAAAACAAAACAAAACAACAACAACAACAAAAAATCCCTTTATCAGCTGACAGGCATTTGTATTTTTTACATTTTGGCTGTTGTGAATAATGTTGCCCTGAACATTTGTGTACAAATTTTTGTGTAGACAGTTGTTTTCATTTCTCTTGGTTATTTTCAGGTAGAGTAGAATGGCTAGGTGATATGGTTGTTCTATATGTAACTTTTTAACTTTTTTGAGGAAACTCTAAACAGTGTTCCTTGGCTACTGCAGTATTTTACATTACAATCTGTGATGTACAAGGGTTTTTATTTCTTTACAGCCTTGGGAACACTTGCTGTTTTCCTTTTTTTTTTGAAGATAGTCCTCTTAGTGCATATAAAATGATATCTCATTGTGGCTTTGATTTGCATTTCCCTGATAATAAATGATTTTGAACAATTCATGTGTGTAATGGCCATTTCAATATTTTCTTTAGATTAATGTCTATTCAAACCCCCTGCCCATTTTTTAATTGGGCCATTTGTATTTTTGTTGTTGAGTTTAAGGATATTTTCTGTATTTTTAATACTAGATCTTTACCAGATGTATCATTTGCAATTTTTTCTCCTATTCTATATATTTTCTTTATGGTTTTGATATTATTCTTTGATGTACAACAGTTCTCAATTTTGATGAAGTCAAATTTATCTTTTTCTTTTACTGCTTTCAGTGTCATATTCAAGAAAACATTTCCTAATCCAAAGTCATGAGGATTTTCTCCACACCCTCTCCAGCATTTGTTATTTGTTAACTTGTTAATGATGGCCATTCTGACCAGTGAGAGGTGGTACCTCATAGTAGTTTTGATTTGCATTTCTCTAATAATTAGTGAAGCTGAGCATTTTTTCATGTGCTTATTGACCATCTGTATATTTTCTTTAGAGAACTGTCTAATCAGATCTTTTGCCCATTTTTCAATTGGGTTGTTGTGTTTTTTGCTGTTGAGTTATATAAGTTGTTTGTATATTTTAGAGATTAAGCCCTTGTCAGTTGTATCATTTGAAACTATTTTCTTCCATTCTCTAAGTTGTCTTTTTTTTTTTTTTTTTTTAAATGGCTTCCTTTGCTCTGCAAAAGCTTGTCAGTTTGATTAGGTCCCATTAGTTTATTATTACTTTTATTTCTGTTGCCTTACCCTCCTACACTGTTGGTGGGAATGTAAATTGGTACAACCACTATGTCAAACAGTATGGTGGTACTTCAGAAAACTAAGTAGAGAACTACCACATGACGCAGCAATCCCACTTTGGGCATATATCCGTACAAAACATTCTTTGAAAAAGATACATGCACCCATATGTTCATCGCACAACTATTCAAAATAGGCAAGACATGGAAAAAACCTAAATGTCCATTGACAGATGAATGGATTAAGAAGACATGGTATATATACACAATAGACTACTACTCAGCCATAAAAAGGAACAAGATAATGCCATTTGCAGCAACATGGATGGAACTAGAGACTCTTCATACTAAGAGAAGTAAGTCAGAAAGAAAAAGATAAATACCATATGATATCACTTATATCTGGAATCTAATATATGGCACGAACAAACCTTTCCACAGAAAAGAGACTCATGGGACTGGAAGAACAGAGTTGTGGTTGCCAAGGGGGAGGAAAAGCGGGAGGGAGTGGGATGGACTGGGAGTTTGGGGTTAATAGATGCAAACTATTGCATTTGGAGTGGATAAGCAATGAGACCCTGGTGTATAGCACAGGGATCTATATCTAGTCACTTGTGATGGAACATGATAGAGGATAATGTGAAAAAAAGAACACATATATATATGTATGACTGGTTTGCTTTGCTGTATAGTAGAAATTGACAGAACACTGTAAATCCACTATAATGAAAAAAATAAAAATCATTTAAAAAAAAGTCACAAGGATTTTCATCAACATTTCCTCTTAGGAGTTTTACAGTTTTGGCTATTATGTTAAAGTCTCTGCTCATTTTGAGTTAACTTTTTTTTTTTTTTTTTTTTTTTTTTTTTTTTTTTTTTTTAGGGTTGCACCTGTGGCACATGGAAGTTCCTGGGCTTGAGGTCGAATTGGAGTTGCAGCTGCTAGCTTAGCCACAGCCACAGCAAAGTGGGATTCAAGCTGCATCTGCAGCCTACACTGCAGCTTGTGGCAATGCCAGATCCTTAACCCACTGAGAAAGGCAAGGGATTGAACCTGAATCCTCATGGATACCAGTTGGGTTCTTAACTCACTGAGTCACAACAGGAACTCCTTGAGTTAATTTTCGTATAAGGTGTGAGGTAGATGTCGAAATTCATTCTTTCGTATGTGGATAAACAATTATCCCAGCATGATTTGTAGAAAAAACTTTTTTTTTTTCTTATTGAATGGCCTTGGCACATTTGTCTTTATTTGTGAAAGATGGTTTTGCAAGGTATAACATTCTCAATTGACAGTTTTTTTAAATTTCAGCTCTTTAAATATATTATCTCATTGCCTTTGGCCTCTATGGTTTCTGATGAGAAATAAGCTATTAATTTTATTGAGGAATTATTTTGTAATTGATGAGTTGCTTCTCCCTTGCTGCTTTTAAGATTCTTGCTTTATCTTCATCTTTTAACATTTTTATTATTATTTTTTGTCTCAATGTAAATCTTTTTGAGTTTATCCTACTTGGAATTTGTTGAGTTTTTAAATAAAATTCACAAGGTTTTGACTTTTATTTATTCAGGCATTTTTTTCTGCCCTTTTTTCTTTTTCCTTTCCTTCTGTGAATTCCATTATGCATATCATGGTATGTTTAATGTTATTCCCAAGATCTCTTAGTTACCAATCATTTTTTTTGCTATTCAGTTTTCTTTGGCTCTTTAAAAGTGGATAATCCTAATAGACATATCTTCAAATTTGCTTTTTCTTCTTTCTCCTAGAATACCTCTGCTCTTGTATCTTTTATTTGTCTTTTTTTTTTTTTTTGCCTTTTAGGACTGCACCCATGGCATATGGAGGCCAGCTAGGGGTCTAATTGGAGATACAGCTGCTGGCCTACACCAGAGCCACAGCAACACCAGATCCAAGCCATGTCTGCAACCTACACCACAGCTCACAGCAATGTGAGATCCTTAACCCACTGAGTGAGGCCAGGGATCAAACCCGCAGCCTCCTGGTTCCTAGTTGGATTTATTTCTGTGGCACCATGATAGGAACTCTGCTCTTGTATCTTTTAAATGAATTTTTAAAATTTAAATGATTGTACTTTTCAACCATAAAGTTTCTATTTAATTATTTTTTTTATAGTTTCTGTCTCTTTAAAGATATTCTCTATTTGTTGAGATGTTCTTCTGGTTTCTCTCAGCTCTTGGTTCATAGATTAACTTAGTTCTTTGAATGTACTTAAAACAGTCAAATTAACATCTTTGTCTAGTAAGTCCAATCTCTGGGCTTCTTAAAGGATAGTTTCTGTTTATTTATTTTCTGTGAGTAGGTAGCACATTCTTATTTCTTTGTGTGCCTCATATATTTTGTTGTTGTTGAAAAATGGTATATTTTAAATATTGTAATGTGGTAACTTAGGAAATCAAATTCTTCCTCTTGCTAAGGGCTTTTTGTTTCTGATTGTTGTAGTTGCCATTACATACTTGTTTAATAATCATTTTGATTGAATTTTGTAAAGTCTACATTCTTTGTTATGTGTTGCCACTGAAGTCCATATTTTATTAGTTTAGTTAGCTAGCGATTGGACAAGGGTTTTAAAAACTGGCATCAAAAAAGGAAAATAATTCTCTTAGTCTCTGCAGATGGGCTTTGCGCATATAAGGCACACGTGTACCACTCAGGCAGGCAATTTATACCTGTGCTATAACCTTTACTTTCTATTTTCACTGAGTCTGAAGGTCAACCAGACATGAGAGTTAAGACCTTCTGAAATATTTTCTGGGCATGTGCTAGACTTTCTAGAATCCAAGAAATATGTCAGAACTTTTCACATCCCTTTCCCTCTAAGTTTCTCATTCTCCAGCTTTTCTTCCTAGGTGCCTGGTTACCGTTTTCTTCATCTCTACTTTTTCCCATTACTCTAGGAAGTAGCAGCTAATACATTTTCCTTGAAATGTTTTCAACAAATGCTCCACCTCAACACTGGGAGATCTCAGATTTAAGTGAGACAACACAGCTTTTGGCCAGTCCTGTTGAGAACTACTGGACAGCTTAAAAACAAACTGTCACAGAATAAGGCTTATTCTGCTACATTCTGCTATTCTGTAGTATGAACATCTATGTTGTCTCTAGGCTTTGTTCAAGGCCACCGGCAAGCAACAGGATGAGGGATGTGAACAAGCTAAGTTAAAACACCACAAAGCTGTTTTACCAAAATTTAGCTTCTTTTTTTTTCCTTCCCTAGTTAAATGCTTCTCTGAATGTTGCAAACTGTTGGTTAATTTCTAGAGTTCCATAAATTTTGATTTTGGTAGTTTTTGCTAGTTTGTTGTTTGCTTCAGGAAGGGATTGACTTTTTGAATTCTCTACTCTGTCATTTTTGCTGTTATCACTCAATTTGATGATTTTTGATAAGAGTATAAAATTGTGGGAGTTCCCGTTGTGGTGCACTGGTTAACAAATCAGACTAGGAACCATGAGGTTGTGGGTTTGGTCCCTGGCCTTGCTCAGTGGGTTAAGGATCCGGCATTGCCGTGAGCTGTGGTGTAGGTTGCAGACTCAGCTTGGATTGCTGTGGCTCTGGCATAGGCCGGTGGCTACAGCCCCAATTAGGCCCCTAGCCTGGGAACCTCCATAAATGCCATGGGAGTGGCCCTAGAAAAGGGAAAAAGACAAAAAAATAAAATAAAATAAAATAAAATAAAATAAAATAAAATAAAATAAAATAAAAAATGAGTATAAAATTGTGTAGCTACCACTATAAGTATGATAAAATGGAGTCAGAGCCAGTTTCTCATTCCAACTCATTCCATAATAATCCTAACATTCTCATAAAATATGGAGTAGCAAGAGTGCATAAGTGATAAGTATTAAAGGGAAAAAAAAAAGAGCAAACATCATAGTTTGGAAAATAGTGCCCAGGAGAATTATGTAAAGGTCACAGAATATGAATAAATATTAATGCACTTATCATGCAAAATTGGAAAAAATGTGCTATTACAACTGAAATATTATTCAAAGACAAGCATTGTAATTAAGGGTTTCCTTTTCCCATGGCAATGGTAGAGAAATGTAGGTTTATCCTCAGCCTTTAGCCAGTTCATAATCATTTTAAAAATTCAAATGTAATTCATGTTGCAATAATGCTTAAAGACTGAATGAATAAGTAGTTAATTCCTCAAAAGCATGGTATTCGATCTGCTAAACATTCATATTTTTGCCTAGCATGTTCAGGAATGCTGCAGTATGTATTAAATGTTTTAACCCTCAGAAACTTAGAGCTCACTGAAAACACTGTGAGCTCATCTCCTCTCAGGGAAACAAGACGTTTCTGGATGATCCATAGACAACTAGCATCTATGGTTGGATTAAAATGGTCTTTCTCCCCTTCCGACCTCCCTTGTATTATCTTGATTCATCAGAGTAGCTTTTGAGGACTATCTTGTATTTGAGACCTAGGATCCATGTAGAGCCAACATAGCTACTCTATTCACCACACTGATATTTGCTCCACGCTGCTGCAATAGGTAAATCCTGGCAAACATTTAACAGGGGCAACTTGGTTCTGAGCTGTGTGTCAGACAAAGGGATGACTGTCTCAGGGTTGGTCTTCGAAAGAGCCTCCTAAAATAAGATTTGATTCAGAAAGCAAATAGATCTCAACTGTAACACGTGGTTTATTTTGTATTTTAAATCTTGCTTATAGCAAAATTACATAATAAATGTGTTAAGATTATAAGGAAAATGTGTGAAATGAATCTATAGTTTTATATTGTTTCTCTGAGCCAAACCACAGAAACTTTTAAGGATGATGTAATTAAACTTGATTTTCTTTAATCATTGAATAAGTCAAGAATAAATGGAAGATTTAGAAATATCACTACCTGACAGGGTTTAAATTTAAAAATTGCTTAGTGTTCCATTGATAAATAGGCAGAATAAACATGAAAATCATGCACTCATAGTGTTTTCAAATTTTGCAATTTTGTTAAGTAAAATTAGGTCATGGATAAGAAACCATTAAGAAAAGTACATTAATATTTGTATCAAAAAATACTTTGCCACGAGAACTATAAATATATAAGGGGTACTTATACAAATTATTTCTTCAGCAATAAAGATAGATGATATGATAAACAGTAAGGAGCAAATGAATTGAGGTATTTAGCAGTGACAGTAAAAGAGGCTCTTTTTCCTTATGCTTATTGCAAATATAATCTTTTTTCACTTTTTAGTGCTACAAAGTCTTGCTACCTTTATGTCCTCCACAAAAGTATGAAAATTGTCAGATAAGTAATGGCTTCTCCATAAAGACCTACTGAAATAAGCTAAATCAGGTTGAAGTCATATAATAATTATTTCTTCTTCTTCTTCTCATCATTTTGGTCAGTATGGGAGGGGACAAAGTAGTTTAAGAAATATCTGTGAGAATATCTTAAATTTGAACCAAAAGGAAATTTTTTAGAGATGCATATATACCATAGGAAGCATACTCAGGATTTTCAAATGGGTATAGTTGCAGGCAGGAGACTACTTATTCATCACATCATGATATATTTGCCACATCATGATATAATTTGCTTCTGTACATTTGCTCACAGACTTTTAAAAATTTTTTTTGTCTTTTTGCCTTTTCTAGGGCCACTCCCATGGCATATGGAGGTTCCCAGGCTAGGGGTCTAATCGGAGCTGTAGCTGCAGGTCTACACCAGAGCCACAGCAACGTGGGATCCGAGCCACGTCTGTGACCTACACCACAGCTCACAGCAACACCAGATCCTTAACCCACTGAGCAAGTCCAGGGATCGAACCCTCAACCTCATGGTTCCTAGTGGGATTTGTTAACCACTGAGCCATGACGGGAACTCCTGCTCCAGACTTGTTTTGACAGGAAAGTGTTTCTCTCAGTTCTTTGCCTGGTTAATTGTTCTTGCCTCTTCAAGACTCAGTTCGACTTTCACCTCCTCTCAGAAGCCTCACCTTATTATGCAGGCTGAGTTAGGTTCCCTTCTTTTATACCCTTGTACCAGTTTTTCCAATAGCTCTCCTTTTCCAATAGCTTGGAAGTGCTTTAAGAAAAGCATTAGTATACTAATAATTTTTTTCCCCTTGTGCCTCTTCTGATCCTTGGAATATGGTAGATGCTCCATTATTATCTGTTGAATAAATTGAAAAAAAAATGTTTAAAAAAGAAATTAGGGGTTCCCATTGTGGTGCAATGGAAACAAATTCAACTAGTATCCATGAGGATGTGGGTTCAATCCCTGGCTTCGCTCAGTGAGTTGGGAATCTGGCGTTGCTGTGAGCTGTGGTGAAGGTCGTAGATGTGGCTCAGATCCCAAGTCACTGTGGTTGTGGTGTACTCGGCAGCTGTAGCTCTGATTTGACCCTAGCCTGGGAACTTCCATATACAGTGGGTGTGGCCCTAAAAAGCAAAACAAACAAACAAACAAAAATCCTATTTGGTAAAGAGTTATTTCCATTTAAACCTGATAATATACGTAATAAGAAAAGCAATATTGCTTCTGATATTAAGATACTGTTATTTAGCTGTCAGTAGGAGATAAAAATTAAATAAGCATCTGAAAACAATAGTTTGAGTTTTGTGTGACTTCAAGAAACACCCTAAACTTCCAATCCGTAAAACGGTATTGGACGAGGTGGAGCAAACTTAGCTTTTTTCCTGAGGGAAAATACCCTGAAATTATAAAGAAAATATGAAACTGATATGCATGTTTGATCTTCAGTAAAACTAAAAGACAGTTAAAATTTTGAAACACAAAATCAGAATAAGGACTCCCAAAGCAGTGAAAATTAAATAAGCGTTTAACAAAAACTGAAAAGACATCCATTGCAACAGATGTAGAAAAAGCTGGCACAGCACACTTCTCCAAGGTGACACTTAAAACCAGAAATCTCATTATAACAAGAGAAATTACTTGTATGAGCTCATAAGCATATCTGGACTTTTTGGTTCTGAGGAGAAATTGAGAATCACATAGACAGGACATATTTGCAGAAAACCATCCATCAGAGAGGCAAGGCTGAGGAATCTTCACATTGTGAGCAATATAATAATGTCAAATTGGGGGCTAGGGCGAAGTAAAGACTGAAAATATAATAATATTTACACTATTATTTTATGTCACAAGAAGAATCTTTGCTAGCCTGAACTATGACCCTAGTCTTCTCTGACACAATACCCTAAAAATAGCTGGTCAGAAAGAAATTACATCCCTCCAGAACTAGCAGTAATTCAAAAAGAACAGAATTTTATTTAGTTAGTTATTTGTCTCTTTAGGGCCGCACCTGCAACACATGGAAGTTCGCAGCTAGGGGTTGAATCGGAGATGTAGCCACCGGCCCATGCCGCAGCCACAGCCACAGCCACGTGGGATCCAAGCTGCGTCTGTGACCTGCAACACAACTCATGCAACAGTGGTTCCCAAGCCACTGAGCAAAACCAGGGATCAAACCCCTTACTGCTGAGCCATGAAGGAAACTCCCACGAACAGACTTTTGGAAAGATAACACACACAAACACACCCAACCAGAGACAAGGAAGGAAAAACAAATGGCAAATGAAGAAAATATAATAGAAAGAAAACCTTGTATTAAAACATATGAAAATTGTGATCAAACATTTTCCCAAGAATTGAAACAGAGGAGTAAGTATGTTTCTAATAGGAAAGCACAAAACAGAGATACAAAAATCTCAGGAATAAAATGGCAATGAGTAGACTGTAAAATATTTATTAGAAGAAGTAAAAGAAAAATAAATTGATGTAGAAATCAATAGCCTTTGAATACTTCAAACAGCCAGACTGAAGATATAAAGAAAGAAATGTCCAAAATTTTAGTGACAGCAGCATGTATGAAATATTTAGGACAAAATGTACAAATAAATAGTTGTGATTTTAAAAAAATCCATAAAATATTACTATGGAACCCCAAAGAAGAATTATACAAATGGAAAGTATTAATTTTTGAAATACTGTCATATATCATACATTGACATATAGACATCTGTTTTGCCTAAGTTAATACATAAAGTTAATGTGACCCTTATAGAAGCAACAGCATATTTTTCAACCAGACAAGTAATTCTAAATTCATGTAGAAAACTACTTAGCAGTAGTAACCAAAACACCCTGAAGAGTCATGAGAAGTGACCTTTCTAGATACCAAAATGTATTATAAAGTGATGACAATTAAAATGGTCTTGTATTGGCACATGAATATACAAATCAATAGGGCAGAATAAAAATATACTAAAGTACTCAAATATATAAAAACATTATGATACAATCACTATTTCAAAACAGGAAAGCGGTATTATTTTTAAAAGAGTTGCAGGCAACAAAAGAGCATAGTTGTTTGGAAAAACAAACAAAAAAGCTCGGTCTTTTTTATTTACAAACGAATTCCAGATTGATCAAAGATATAAATGTAAAGAAGTGCAACCAGAAATTATTAGAAAAAAATGGACTTTTTAAAAATTTTTTTATTTTTTATGACTGCACCTGTGGCATAGGGAAATTCCTGGGCTTGGGTTCAAGTCAGAGCTGCAGCTGCCAGCCTGTGCCACAGCCACAGCAACATCAGATCCAAGCTGCATCTGCAAACTACATTGCAGCTCGTTGCAATGCCAGATACTTAACCCACTGAGTGAGGCCGGGAATTGGACCCACATCCTCATGGACACTTTGTCGGGTTCTTAACCCACTGAGCCACAACAGAAATGCAAAAATGGATTTTTTTTTTTAAACTCCAGGAAAGCTAAGGTTTCTCTAAGTATGAAGTAAATCTTTGAAGTCATTAAAACAAATGATTGAGTCAACCAACTTCTTAAAAAGAATTCTTCATGATTCAAAATAAATTGTCAAAAGGCAATCTGAGGAAGAAGAATTACAATTTGTAGAATATGAAAGGGCTAGCCCTTATATGCAAAATTTCCCTACAGATCCATAAGTAAAAGTCTGACCACACAATAACAAATGTGGAAAAGATATGAAGAGATTGTAGAAAAGGAAAAATAGCTTAAATAAAAATTCCGACTGAAACTGCCATGAGATACTGTGTTCACCTCTTCAACTGTCAAAGATCGAAATGCACGTGGGCAAAAAAGCTGATATACTGGCTTGGCATACATGCGGGAAGCAGGCACTCTCACACAATCCTGGTGAAAGGTAAATTAATACCACCCTCTATACTGAGCAATTGGGCAATAAAAATTAAAAATACAGATATTTTTAGCCTCTGGGATTCCATTTCTGGATATTGATCCAATTAAACTCCCATCAGTACAACTTAACATATAAGATGTTACGTGTAGCAAATGACTTGCAATAACTTAACTGTAGCACGGAATAGGCGATTGGTCAAGACAGATAGATCAGAAAAGTATTCAGCCATTTCAAAAGAATGAAGCAGTATTTATAAACTGATAGAAAAAAGTGGTAAAATTAAGTGGAAAAACCCAAGATGATAGATGATGTATTTAGTAAAGCTAAAATTTGATTTTAAAAGGGGAAAAATATATATTCTGTATTTACTCATATTTACATAGAATATTTTGGAAAGAATATTCAAGGATGCAATAGCAATGGCCATTTCCAGAGAGAGAAACATGAAGTCTGGGAGAAAGGGTCATGAAAAACTTTCACAGAATATTTGGTATTTTTCAAATTTTATACCATAGGTTTATTTATGCATTTTTTAAAAAAGAAAAGGATGGTATAGAGAGCCTCAGAGTGGAAAGAACATGAACTCTAAATTAGGAGCCAGACCACCTAAACCTATTCCAAACTCTGCCACTTCCTGACTGGGTGACTTTGGGCACTTAAATTCTATTTTTTTTTTTTTTTTGTCTTTTTAGGGCTGCACCTGGGGCATATGGGGGTTCCCAGGCTAGGGGTCTGATTGGAGCTTGTAGCCACCCGCCTACGCCACAGCCACAGCAACTTGGGATCTGAGCCAGTCTGTGACCTACAACACAGCTCAAGGCAACGCTGGATCCTTAACATACTAAGTGAGGCCAGGGATCGAACCTGTGTCTTCATGGATACTAGTTGGGTTAGTTAACTGCTGAGTCATGACAGGAACTCTCAAAGTACTCAAGTTCTCTGTGGCCTATTTTTCTCACCTTTAAAATGGGAATATGATCCTTCCTTTCCTCTCAGGCTGTTGTGAGGACGACATTCATTAATACATGTAAGGCAACATCGAGTACTTAACACAGAAAAGGGCTTAATTAATGTTTTCTCCTCAAAATAATAGGGTGAAACACACAAACACAGACATACTAGGTATCCATAAAAAGCAGGCTGCCTAGACTTAGTACTGGGACAGCTTAGAAAAAGAGAGGACAGCCACGTTGGATTCAAGACCAGGACTAAGTGTCCAGGAGGATAACAGCCACAGAACCTCTAAGCGAAAGAATGCAGATATCTATCAGTTTAGTTTTTGCCAATTCAGTCCTACAGTTGCTGTTCCAAAGGGTCTGGACATATACGCACCATCACCACCATGGCCGCCATGACAAAATGTGAATATAATGTAGATTTAGGGAGAAAAATTATTAGCTGAGAAACAGAAAAACATACCAGGTCTTCTAGCTTTGCTTCTTTCAGAGTGCAAAAACCAGGGACAGCTGAACAGGGTCCAGCATGGACAAGGTTCCAGGGGAGAGACCCAGCTTTCAGAAGGCCAGAGAATGTAGCGCGAGAGTCCTGGTCCAGGAAGTAGCCTTAGAAAAAGAAGCTTTATGACCTTGACCTCTAGCATCAGCAAGTCTTCACTGAGCCAAGTCACAGCCACTGAACCAGGTTTTGGCTGAGCTCTGAGAAGCAAGGGCGTGGGCCTCCCAAGGCCATCCAGATTTATCTCCCTCTGATATTGTAATTTTATATCCTTTATGTGTTCTCCCAAAAGAATTACACTACTACCTGGGCATATTTTAATTGGTGAGTGGCCACAGTGAGATCACATTGAGAAATTTCGTGAGAGTTTTAGGTTTTATTTTGGTGTTTCTAGAGACGCCTGCAAAGGTGTAGAACACATCTCTTCTCATTATTTGAGATGATAAATTCAGTAGGACCCATTACTTTGTATAATTACACGGTTCAGATCAGAAGAAATTCTCCACCTTTAGGCAATGACTTTAAAAAAGAAGAAAAGAGAAAAAAATAAATCCTCCATATATATGTACAAATACAAGTAAGATTCTTTGGATGACTAGTATGGGAAAGATATTCTATAAAAGTATTTTCTCATCATATGTACTCTTACTGAAAACAGAGGTGGGGTGTAAATTCTATGTCGTGGTCTTGCCTTGAGTTGAGGCTTTGGCTGCCCTCCCCCAATTCTTCTTTATGCCTCTCCCTGCTGTTCTTCAAAAAGATCGGCTCCTGACACTTTCTTTCTTTATATTCCACCACTTTCAGCCCTTCACACATTTTTTCACACTGGAGTACAGTGGGTCTTTTTCTTTTTGTTTTTATTTTTTGTCTCAGCTCCTGGACCTCTGTCATAACAGGTTTTATTTTTTCTTTGATACATTAAAAAAAAAAAATGCTTGCTTTGGTCTCATTTCTACTCTACTCTTTTTGGTTACATTCTTTTACTTTAAAAACAAATTTTTTTGGAATATAATTGACTTATAAAGCTGTGTTAGTTTCAGGTGCACAGCAAAGTAAATGAGTTTTATATATATATATATATATAATATCTATTTCTTTTCATATCCTTTTCCCATATAGGTTATTACACAGTATTGAATAGATTACCCTGTGCTGTATGGTAGGTGCCTGTTACCTATCTATTTTATATATAGTAGTGAGTATATGTCAATCCCAACCCCCCTAATTTATCCCTCCAGCCCCACATTTCCCCTTTGGTACTGGTTACTTTATCCTAAATCAAAGATGGTGATCACCTATTGCATCAAATAATCTCTTTAATTTATTAACATAGGCAGAGACAGACATCTGTGACTGAGGGGGAGACAGAAATGCTCAGAAGAATGAAAAGAGACATTCAGATGTTCTTAGCATAGAATAATAAGAAAATAAGTTTTCTTCTTTCTCTTTCTAGCCAACAGTGTGGTCTGCTCTATTCCCCTCCCTTAAAATATAATCTAGTCAGACTATTTAGCAAACATCTAAGCCAGCAAATGAAAAGTCTTCATTTTTAATCAATGGGGTGTTTTGGTTTTGTTTTGGGAGTTTTGGGGGGGTGTGATTTAGGAGATCTGTCAAGAGATCTCTAGGATTGTTATAGAAATTACTGTTCAAAGCCTTCTTAATCTGGAAAGAAGTGGTTATGAATAAGGATGTATAAGTCACTATCAATTTTCTTCAAGCTGGCCCATGTCTGTTTATCCTTTTGCTGTATGTGATGACACGCATTGCAGTCTATGTGAAAATGTCCCATCCACAGGAGGAAAAGCTTAATAATTTATTTGCAGTCCATCTTCCTCTAGACAAGTGCATGCCATCTATTTGCTGAGTTGTGTAACCAGCTCTCAGAGCAGGGCTATGGTCGGCTGCAAATGGTTCTTTCTGACATCTTTCCATTTCTCATGGTATTGATATTTAGCCTCTGAAAGCCTTTTCTGCATTATCAAAACAAAACAGAAGTGAGGAATCAATTGTGTGATGTTGGGAGGCAATGCCATGACCTTGATTATAACTGTCATTTTTGAAGGGGAAATTATAGATGTGAAATTCTTCAGGGTCAGACCCAACACATAGCACATCTAACTCAGATGGGCATTCTCTGGTCTGTGGGGAAATTCTCAGAGTCCTTCAGCCTAAACTGAGAGGGAACCCTGCAGGCATTCTTTGCACCCTGGTCAAAACCCTTTGCTCCTATGCTAGGATCATACTGAGAGATCCCTGTGTTGGATAAGGAAGAAGATGTATTCATAAAAGTGCCTAAATGAATCTGACCTTGAAGAAAAGTTAAGAAAATTATTGAACTTACCTGTTTCCTTTTATCCTGATTTATTTATTGATTTATCGCTAACCCTATTCCCGGGTTTACAACCATCTTGGAACTTATTAATGTGATACTCTAAAATGGAATGCAAACCATTCAAATGAAAATGTACCCATTGGATATTAGTTTGGAAACCATCCAAATAATCTCACTTAAAGCCCCTTTAACTCTAGTCTCAGGGCACAGACTCCAAGGGCAACATTATAGAAAGGTCTCGATGTGCCTTTATGTTCTTTTGTAGCCAACTTCACTTTCCGTTTGTCTTCCCAAATCACTGAACTCCAAAAGGCTAAGAGCATACGACAGACATCTGTCTGTGGGAACTCCAACTGAGCCTCTGGAAAATAAAACCAGGAGAAAAACCAAAAGAATTGCCTAAGCCTATGAAATTACTTCATAGAATGTTGGTTTTATTCAGAGTCATGGCTAGTGCTTATGTCCATGGCTGGGAGGAATTATTTGGCAGAATAAGACTGCATTCTCTCTCCCACCTATTTGCTGCAGAGATTTCACACATTGACTAAATGTAATCTCATGCCACACTGAGAAGCGTGATGTTTGAAACTCCTGTCCAGGGTCTGTGCAGAATACTAAGAAACCAAGGGGCCAGTGTTTTTCTGAGCTGAAACTGAGTCCTTGCACTTTTATAGTCACTTTGAGGAAGTTTCAGTATTACAATTTTGTACAGAGACTCACTGTATGTCCATCACCTTGGGATGACATCTTAATGTCCTTTAGAGATAGACATCCTTTTAGTGTGGCTGACATGTGGGTCTTAGGGAAGTTCCATCATAAGTGACTTTCTTTCATCAGTTCCCATTGTGGTGCAGAGGAAACAAATCGGACTAGTATCCATGATGCAGGTTGGATTCCTGGCCTCACTCAGTGGGTTGGGGATCTGGCATTGCCTGGAGCTGTGGTGTAGGTCACAGATATGGCTGGGATCCCCTGTTGCTGTGACTGTGGAGTAGGTTGGCAGCTGTAGCCCCAATTTGACCCCTAGCCTGGGAAGTTCCATATGCCCACAGGTGCTGCCCTAAAAAGGAAAAAAAAAGTGATTTTCTTTCTGCTGTCTGGTACCATGTATTCATATTCTATGCAGCATTTTGGTTCATCTTGGTCATTATATTAAAAGGAAATTAATTAACACTAGTACACTGGAAGACCCATGGCCCATCTGTGGCAAGACACTACCTGTTTCTCTTCTTGTCTACACCTCTTGTATTCTTGGTGGGAGCCTTGCGAGCACTTTCAGAAAGAGCCTCCTGTATCTATTCATGAGGGAAAACTATTCTCACCCGGCTGAATTCTTTACAATGGGTGTTGTAAGAGCACAGGCAGGAGACATAGCGTGAAAGCACATATTGCTCACATAGTGCTGCTGTCAGCACAGACCTTAATGGGCTTAGCGAGTGATGCGAATGGTACAGCCAATGCTATCAATCAGATGAGGCGGCAGAAGAGAAAGAGAATGGGAAGGTGGATGAGAAAGAGAATGGGGCGGATTCCGAATACCAGGATGATATAAATAAGCTGCTTCAGTTTGGAGGGTGAAACATTAAACTTACATACGCACCCCTTCCCTCCAATTCTACGTGGAAGTAGCAAGACGGTTCTGTTCAGGGTCAGAGATTTTAGCCTGTCTTCACCTCACAAGTCAGCCCACCTCTGACATGGATCCTAGAACTTTCTGACTAATGGCAAAAGAAGAGCATGAATTTCAGCTTCAGGTTTGGCTCTTCCTGCCCCAGGTCCCTGCAGGATGGCAGGTAGATGATGCACATACAAGGGTCAATGTCACAGCTAAGGAATCCTGACCTGGGAAACCAAAATCTTTTCCCAAGCAAACCGTCCCACACTTTGTCCTGGAGGGAGACACTACTCTTACTACCCTGGACTGCAAACAAACCTGCCCTCTGTTCCAAAGGGAGGCACTAGCTGTCTAGGAAAGAGAAATATGGTGAAATCTGCTTGTAAATAAGGCAAAGTCTTTGTACTGTTACCTTTGTCAGTGCCATCTTCTTCACAGTAATCTGACAACCATTCCTAGTCTTTGCAATATCTTCCTTGTAGGCAGACACTAGGCAAAATTTTATAAAATAAAACATACATCCTGCAAAGTTTTCACTGCTTCCTGATTTAACATCATATATTAGCTAATCACTTAGTTTCTTTTAGACTCATTGTATAACTTCTTATTCCCTAGACCGTATAGTTAGCTTCTCATGTCAAATAAATTTTCTTACTCTACATGCTCATCTACTTATAATCATGTTCACTAATATCTTACTTGGGTTATTATAAAAAATACATTTCTTCTAAACCATGTGCTAATTTCCTGATCACAGTAGAAGTCTTATTTTTAAAGTCTCCCCTGACACATCTATGTTGGTTTGTCTCAGAAGAAAGACAAAGGTTATTCTTTTCTTGAATTTTGCATTTGAATAATTGTACAGTTGAATCAATTCTACATTGAACGAAATTGAATCACTGGATGGTGGTGACATCTTGAGATATATACCTTGAGTACAAGGAGTTAGATAGATGAAGCCCCAAGTTTCTCACACCCTTATTTTGCAGCACATTGTTCTAGCAACAGGAGGATTGTGAATGGGCTTGGCAATTAAACCCAGTAGCTGTATCAATAGGAAGTATTTAGTAATGACTCCATGGTGAGTATTGCTCATGGAAACCAGATACGGGCAGTGGGGGTTAGAGGCTACTGGTCTACCTCACATAACTAAATGTATTATGCCAGATGGAGAGAAAACAAATTACAACAAATAACTTCTCAGCATAAACTTTGAAAGTAACACTATCATGATCATCACTCACGAAAACTACTCAGAGAAGTTTCCTTCAAAACAAACCTCACTGAAAAACTAAATATAATTGATCCTTTTTTTTTTTTTTTTGACTAAGAGAAAAAGCTTGATACCTCAGGGCCATTAGGTCTGGAATTTCCTTCATCATTATCACTGATTCGTTTTGGCTTCACATTTAGTGCTGAAAAAAATCTGGGGTTAATTACTAAATGATTCTCATTTACATCAAAGATGTTTCATTGCTCCTAGGGCTTTAGAATTTAAGCTAGTCATTTGAGAGGAAGAGGTAATAGGAATTAAAATTAATAAAATGTTTGCAAAGATCTTCTTTATGTAATTCATTCGTTTAAAAATGTGTTCTTTGAATCACATCAATATATTGAAATTGAGAAAGATGAGATGAACAGAAAATATAACTACCAAATATTGTAGGAAATATTATAGGTCAAAGAGAAATCCTTCAAAGATTGTCCAGTACTTTTCAGTATCAAAAACTGCAATTAAGACAATTAAATGTCTAATTTGAAAGATTGAACTGTTTTCAGATTTAGGGTTCTTGTTTGACATTATTCTCACATAAAACTAAATATTGAGTCCTCCCTCTTTTGCAGCAAATCCAGCAAATCATTTCATATATATATATATATATATATATATATATATATATGTATGTATATATATATAAAATTATATACACATTGCTTTATATAATATGTAACACTATTATTTATATACATATACAAAACAGTAACTCATGTGCTTTCTTAGCATATGATAAAATAAATTTGGCTACTTTTGTCATTCTGAAAAAGTTTGGGAAATTTATCACATCAAAGCTCCACAAGCAGAGACTATGTTTATTTTGCTCACTTTTGTTTACTCAGTGGTTAGAATGTAACAGGAACAAATTTTGTTAAATGAACTATTGTAGTGGCCATTTTGTGACAATGGAAATCTGTGAAGAAGCAATTTAAAGGCATCTCTTTCAAAGGAGTCTCTTCTTCCAGAACTATCAGTCTAATAACAAAATAGTTCCATATTTCTTTTCTACAAGTTGTTTGTCCCCCCCCCCCCCATGTAACCACTATGATTTGAATAGCCTCTTTCTTTGTAGGGCATTTTAATGCAAACTGTTGAATGGATTATTATCTCACTAATAAATTGTCTCCTTTAGGAGTTTTCAGAAGATCATCTCATCCACACTGTTAAAAATGCTGGTGTTGTCTCTCTTTTCCCCTGATAAATTATTCATGTTAGATTTAAAAAACCTGATATGTTGCATTGAGTCTTTAATTGAAATCCAATAATTTAATGATAGAGAGATTGCAAGACAATATTTAGTTAATTATGACAATGCTTTATTATAATCCTAAGTGAAACTCGTTTTAGAATTAGACAAAATTAACTTGATCAAGTGCATGTACCATAGACTGACAAATTCCTAAGCAACTATAGTTTCAGTGTACTTGAATCTGATAACCACTGAGATATGCCAACAGATATAGTCATCCCAGATGTTTTATTAGATAGAATGGTGATTAAGGGTTCTAAACACTATCTGCCATGTGTGTTCTTACATTTCTGTATTAATAAGGAGAAGTTCATGCATTTCCCCATGGCACATCTTTTTCACTGTGTAGGCAGCTTGATGCCAAGCCTAATCATGTGTATGGATAACATGGGCCATGTATTTCAACCTGCCTCTAAACTGCTTTCATAAAATTGAAAAAAAAAGTAGAAAAACAGATTTCCTTCATAATTTGAATCACTAGGCAAAACAGAAGATACTATGGATATTGTTTATGTTTATTTCAGGTATTCATACTAATTTATAATATTATATATGTTCAAATATGTTTTAACTTTGAAAGTAGAGTTCTTTCTGGAGGTGTAAAATTTTAAAATATAGCAGAAAGGTGTTCTCACATATCTGGAAATTACCTATTAACTAAAATATTTATTCTCAAACAATAAGACACTATTTTCCAATGTCATTAAATCGTGTTTGAAAGAAAATACATAGAGAGATTGTCTATCATTGCAAATATTTGTTCAAAAATACTAGAAGAAAAATGAGACTAAATTTTTCTACATTATGATCACAATTATGTAAAAATGTCTAGAGAAAAATGACTGGAAGGAAGTACCTCAAAATACAAATGGCAATTGTTTTGATTAGAAAAATAGAAGTATTGTTTCTCTTTTATAGTATTATTTGCAGTTTTATTTTATAAATATATATGATGCATTTTATTTAAAAATGCAGTTTAAATTTTGCCTTTTTTTTTTCCACTTTAAATTTCTCCTCAAGGTAATTTTGTCCTCTGTTTTGGTCCCTTTGCTCTTGGAAACTATGCTCTTTTCTGTATTATTCTTTTCTCATATGCTCCTTAGAATTGTTTCTGGCTCCCCACTCTTGTCATTGTCCTTCTGCCTTCTCTGCTTGTTCTTTAATCCCACCCGTTCTTGTCATATCCTGGTTCTTTGTTTGCACCTCTAACTCAGTGAGGGCTCAGCCAGTTCACACCCATAATCAACTTGCTATCTCTTTCTTCTGACCCTTCAGCCTTTCCTCTGTCTAAAGATAGAATGTTAAATTAATAGCAAACAAATAGCTTGTTAACGATGTGATTTATCATCTTTTAATCTGCACTCTCAAAGGTCTTTTTCAACAATAGAAATTCTGTTGAGTCTGCAATGCCTGTGGAATTATCTTTTTTTCCGTATACCCTGGAGGGTACTGGCCAGCAGGCTCTGTCTTCATAGTGTTTGGAACTGAATATACATTCTTTTCCTCCTTTCTTCTATTTTCTATTTTGCTTGCTTTTCCTCTGTCTCCCTCTTGCATACTGCTGTCAGCCTCATTATCTGCCTTTGCATTTCCCCCCCAAATTTGAAAATTGTCCTAAGTGGCTGAGCACATAGCCAAGGGAACCCCTTGATGGAGAAGCCAAGGAATGAACGCTGTGCTGAGAATGTGGTCTTTAAAGGCCACAGGCCTGGGCCTAATTCCCAACCATGTGACTTTCGTCAATGACCAAACCTCACTCAACCTTGAGCCTCGATTATTTTCAAGTAGGGACAATTTTGATCTCACAGACTACTGTGGGCATCGAGTGAGAGATCATGAGTCAACGTGCACTGTAAACTGTAAAGGACTGTCTGCACTTGCCCTCTGCCATCTGGCCCATGCCTGCCTCTTTTTCTGTCTTCAACACTTTCCACTCTCTTCACTGCTAAACCCTATGTTCCAGCTGCACTTAGAGTGCAACTCCCTGAAAATGCCATGTTCTTTTTGGTCTTGGGCTTGCCTGGAACGTAAGCAATCCTCTCTCAGTCTGGCATATTTTCCTCATCTTTCAAGTTTCAGTGGAAATGCTGACAACTCTAAAATCCTTCCCCTATTGATAGCTTCTGCTGTGGCTCAGCAGGTTATGAACAGACTAGTGTATCCATGAGGATGCTGGTTTGATCCCTGGCTTTGCTCACTAGGTTAAGGATCTGGTATTGCTGTGAGCTGTGGTGTAGGCTGGCAGCCTTAGCTCTGAATTTGACCCCTAGCCTAGGAACTTCCATATGCCGCAGATGTGGCCTTAAAAAACAAAACAAACAAACAAATCCTTCCCCTACTACTCCCCCATCTCACCTCACTCACAGCTGGGTTAGGGGTCTTCCTTGGTGCTACCTCCTGCCTATGTATTTTCTCTATAATTTTTCCACATGATTCTTTACCTGTTTCATCAGTTTACTAAGCTTGGACTTCGTTGAAGACAGAGACTTTGTCTCTTATCTGGACATCCCAGTGTCTAAGTTATGTCTCCGATTTGCTACAGACATTCTATAAACATAAGATGAATGATAAAATAAATACTGACAAAGAAGTTATTTGTAGAAAAAGACTATTTCACCTTATTATTCCATTGAATTGAAGTACAGAAAAATAGGTAGATAGATAAACAGATGATAGATAGATCGATTGATCGATCGATCGATCCTCCTCATGGGTCTTACACATTTGCAATCAAGTGGCTGACTCCATAGTCAACGCAAAGAATATTTTACTCTTCATAGGTCTTTTCTCTCTTAAAGCTGTACCTCACCAGTGATGTGTGAAAAAAGACTATGGATTTCAGGGATATCATTGAGTTTGGTGATAGAGGAGGGGGAGGAAAAAATCAGCTAAATGTTAAACAATTAATATGAAATGTGCGTTATCTCAAAATAGAGTAATTTGACTAGAAAACAGTAAACCTGCAGAAAGGAAGCCTAAATAATTACTGTTCACTTCCAGACGGTTCCTTGAATTGGATTCACATTGAGCTAAGGCTATCAGAATGAGAGGCAGCTGTATAATCCTAGTGCTGTGCAGCATACAGAATCAGATTGAGTGCTTGAGCGTCTGCACCCTAGGAAATTGATTTGACGACTATGTCAATTACTTCTGGCACCAAGCTTTCTGTGGGTGGCATTACAACTGCTCTTTTGGTCAGCTGTGCCTGCTTCCCCATCCACGCCTATTGTTTTAGATTTATTTACTGCACCGGCAATCATAAATCATGGACTTTTTTCTATACCATCTGGAAACTCTGGTGTCATTGTTTGGGTCACTTTTGATTACTCGCTCTTATTCTCAGCTACTGCCGAGGCTGATGTATCTTGAATTATGAAAGACTTCCGCCACAAGCTGACCTATTTGTGAGCAACCTTTCAGCATCTACATATGTTTATTTTATCCAACACATAGCTGAGTAAAATAAAAATTGTATTCTCTAACCCTCTAGGGATTTATTCCTTTGCGTGTGTTCCTGAATTTTTAAAGCTCACCATTTGCCTAACAATTTGCTTACCAACCCTCTGTACCTTTCCATTATTCTCACAAGGTCAAATTTAACAGAATGATCATCAGTTTTTCCTTGGTGCTGGGAATGTAATTTTTCCAGTGGTCTCACCCAATTTCAATCCCTACCAGAATATTCTATTTTGAGCCTAAAATTAGAGTCAAGATTGTTACTTTGATTTATTTTGGTTTTGTTTCTTTCAGAAAGTGCCTAAACAATGAGGCCAACACACTTTTTGTCTCTGTTCTTAAGGGTGTTCTCTATTCTAAAAACTGGGCTTAATTATTCTACTACTTTCCCAACAAGCACCCCTGAAAAAAACCTTAGCAGTGTTCTTTTTCCAACCAAATGACTCTGGTGCCTACCTGTATCGACAATGTCAGCACATTACTTTCACTTTACGCAGATGGTTTACTGGCCGTCCAGATCAAATCTGAAACTGTGCTATCAAGCAGTTTTTATCTGGAGAAGCAATTTAAATATCGGAATTTTGTTGAATTTCCCAGGCCACAGCTGCTTGCATCTGACATCTGCTTCAATTTTTGGAGCAGCCAATTTTTTTTTTTTTTTTTTTTTTTTTTTTTTTTTGGCAATCTCAAGGTTGAATTTTGCAGGACTGTGCTCATAAGGACTTAGTCCTCATCAAGGATCCTTCCCTAAGTAGTGTCATAATCCACTGTCTGTATATGGTAGAAACTTGACTCTTTTCTACGGCTCCTTTTGAACACCAAATGCCACCTTAACTATGATCAAGCAAGTCTCCATTTTCCTACAGCTTTTACCCATACAAGAAACTTCATTAACTATCACTTATTGGAATCAGAATCAAATTGAAGGGAGATAAATAAGTATTGTTGTTAGAATTTTCTTAAATAAATCATACATGAGTCTTCAGGACATATAGAAATACTCCATGATTTTCCCATTGCTCAAGCATCCTAGAGAAGCTGCAGATATAAGGGTGTTTTGTTTTCTCCAGGACAAAGCCCCAATGAATGGAGTCTAATTAACTTTACATCTTGCTATATGGAAACTACTATTTCACATCTTTGACAGTGGTGCCTGCTTGCATAATGCCATGTCAAATCATATCTGATCATTTTCTGTTATGTGAGATGTGCAATGCTCCAATAAGACATGATATCAAGGCAACACAGAAGGTATTTGAAAAGTTTCCCTGTTTGTTGCTTCACCATCACCCTTTCAAAATGCAGTGTGACATAACCAATGTGTCAAGCAGTAACTCTGAGGTTTGAAGTGGTATGATGTTTCAGCAATTGCTTATTTCTAAATGATTTTTTAATCTACCTATAAGGCCCAAAGATGCACAGAACGTTAGCTGTTAGCATATTGTCATATTTCCAGATCATCTAAGTAACAGATCTAGCAAGAAAGCAAAGAATATTACAAGAGCACCTGTGATTTGCTATTGAAAGAAGTTATAAAAAGCACACCATTTTCTTTTTGTTGTTAAAAGGGTGACTATTAGTGTGTTGTGCTTTTGCTTTTAAAGAAAAATATAATAAAGGGTGCTGTTGGCAAGGTGTGATATTACTTTAGATGTGTGCCTGCTATGTTCCCTTCTTCCCTTTACCTTCCTGCCTATTTACACAGCTAAGGAGAAGGGTGATGAAAAGTTTAACTGGCTGGTGTTGTTTTTGGTCCAGAAAGAGGGGATTCCTTGGACTTTTCCTATGCACATTTGCAACGCTTTTCATTTGGGCTTATCAGAGCTAGATAATCAGAGTATTTGCATCTAAGATTTCCATATACAAAATGTCCTTAAAATATATCAAGGTGAAAAGGAAAAAAATGCAATACAAGGCTGGTATTAGGGAGATTCCTGTGATAAGATTTTATTTTAGATTTTCACCATCAGAAAAAAGTGTGGAAAGCCAAGGAGCTGGGATAGTAGTGCAGGATTCTGAAGATTAAAACAGGATATTCAATACAGCAGAAATGGACACAACACTGTAAACCAACTGTACTCTAATAAAAATAAATTTAAAAAATAGAGTGGAGTTCCCATCATGGCACAGTGGTTAACTAGGAACCATGAGTTTGCGGGTTCGATCCCTGGCCTTGCTCAGTGGGTTAAGGATCCAGTGTTGCTGTGAGCTGTGGTGTAGGTCACAGACATGGCTCAGATCCCACGTTGCTGTGGCTGTGGTGTAGGCCAGTGGCTATAGCTTTGATTGGACCCCTAGCCTGGGAACCTCCATATGTTGTAGGAGCGGCCCTAAAAAGATAAAAAGACCAAAAAAAAATTAAAAGAAAAAATGGAGCTATTCAAGTCAGAGCATGTGCAGTAATTTCTCTAGTCTATTAGTAACAATAGTTGCTGTTGCACAGAACCTAGTACCAAGCAAAAGAAAAACTATTTCCTGAAACTGAGAATACTCTGAAAGCAACACTTTTCTTTTTGTTTGTCTTGTTTTATTTCAGGTTTACCAAAAGAAAGGTGGTTTATTTTGGATTCCTGGTGAAACTGAAAGACCACTAGTGAATGGAAAAGTGAAGTCAGTGAGTCAGAGAGGCATCAAAGAAACAGGCATTATCATACTGTTTAACCTTTGATTAAGATTGCTATTGTATGGCAATGCATAAAACAGTGGATATTGGGCTCATTACATCAATACTATCTTGGCACTTTCTGAGGTCACACCAGTCATCTTTTATTCATGTTGTCACTGCGAATGGAAGTTATGCTAATAGCTTTGGGTCAGGCGCTTAGGCATAAGGAGAAGGCATAAGGAGAGGCTGAACATAAATCGCAGGCAGCAGGTTCATCAACAGTCAGGACTGTGGCAATGAAGCTGCACCACACAAGGGCAGAAGGGCGCACTTTGAAATCATTGTCCTCTGTCCCTCAGATGACCAAATGGCAGCAAATCCCATGTGACCTATTCATTCATTGTCACATTCATTCATTCATTCATTCATGACCACTAACAAAACAAAAATGGCAAAGTGGAAATAAGAGTTCTCATGTCAACCCTTTCCAAAATAAAGTATGTTGTTAGAGTTTTACAAGTAAGCTTTGTGTCAGGTTTGTTTACAGAGATATAAAAACCACAAGATATCATGTAGCTTTCAAAAAACATTTAAACATTTACTTATCTTAAAATTCACCATTATTTTGTTCTCTTTCCAGTTCTTCCTTCCACTTCAGCAATTTCGAATATCTCAACTAAAAAAAAAGCCTGACTTATTTTGTCTATGGCCCATTTTTCATTATTTTTGTTGTGATAAATGGCTAAGATATCATTTAAAAGGAGACATTTCAAAAGGTTTTGCCAGGGTATTATTTTCTTTTAGCGTATTATGCTATGCTTAAAAGAATATATTGACTATGAGCAATTAACATTTTTAAAGATTTATTTTTAATAAATCTTTACTTTTAAAAAATGAATAATTCTCTTCAAAAGAAGGTTAATTTTTCAAATTTATACAAACCCTAATTTTATATGTTTCACTAAATACAGACAGCAACACCATGTGTGCTTGTTACATGTGACTATATTTAACTGAGAGGGTAAAACCTATGTCCTTTTCATTGAAAGATTATTACACATTCAGAAATAAACAAATCTTTATTTCTAATTTGAAAAATAACAACGTAATCATTTAATTTTAAAGGATGCTTAGAGTAACTGATCCCTTAAATATGCTGCAGACCATTATGTATCAATAATATGTGCCATGAATTAATGTTAGAGTTGACAATAAGCTCAGGGTACCTATTGCTCTTATCATTTATAGTGAATGTAAATAAAATGTCAATAGGTATAGGATGTATATGGGAGCAAATGCTAACAATGACAAAGCCAACCTCGTCAACAACAGTGCTGAAACCAATGTGCTTAATTAAAAAAGTGAAGTCAATTAAAATCAAAATAACAGTGCAGCATGTACAAATGTTGGAATAATCATTAGGCCTTGCTGAATAATGGAAGAGTATAGAATTTTTTTAATGGAACAGCAGGGGTGATACATTTCACAAAGCAACAATCTACAACAATATGACAATCGAATTACTTCAGCCCCATTAGGCAGGTGTGGAGGAATAATTAACACGAATTTTTCCAATGAAAAGGAAAAAAATAAAACTTTTCTTCCCCACTAATACCACTGAAGTTTACACCCTTGCCCACCCTACATTTAGAATTTTTAGCAGGATAACCTAGGACAATAAAAATCTATGACTTTAAAAAATGAGAGTTTAATAAGAGTCAAAGGAGATTTCTGATTTTTCCTCATATAAATTGAGCAATATGGGAAAAGACATATATGAAGCCCTGGTGGTATAATGCTAACTTTTCAAATGCACTTTGCTCGTATGCATTGCTTTTGATTTTTAGGGCTTAAAAAACAAAATAATAAAGGATTTGCACTAGTTACTGATGGTCTAATCTAATTCAGAGATAAAAGGCACCTCATAAAGCCTTAGGCAATATTTGTTATCTTATTTCCAGCTCAAATTCAAAACAAATTGTGACCTCCAGTGTAGAGTAAAGAGAGTCCGCTCAGTAAAATGCCAAAAGGAATGAAAGCGGCTTCACATTTCTTCATGAAGGGCAAAGAGTTTAGGATCTCTTTGCTACTTTCCCTGACAAAAATCTCATCCTGTTTTAAAACAGTTGTGATAAAAATCTTACTCTTTCATTTACTTCCAATGGGAACCATTTAATTTATACTGAGATAAATGGCTATGCACTTAAAGGACCGAAACTTTTGATTTCTTTCCTTACCATCAAGAAATTAAAAAATGAAAACCCCTCATCCTCAGATGACCTCTTCAATTTAGATAGATCTGAGTCAACTGATATGAGGGGAGGCTCTCAGAGCAGAGGTGGCTTAGTTTAGAAAAGATAATTGTTTGCCCTCTTAGGAGGTCTTTTATCTTTAGACTTGAAGTACTTTACTGGCAAAGTCTCATCAATCCCTATTTAGCTTCTAAGGAAGTTCTACCTCCCTCATTTTGAAGAAAGAGGCACCAAATTTCTGCAGCCTCAATAGGGTACAAAAGTTCTCCTGAAGGTCATCTGTAGAATCAGTGGAAGGAACAGAACATGTCGCTTATGTCAAGGAGAGGGTGGACATGGCTGGCAAGGTGAAGGGAAAATCATTGCTCTATGGTAGCATCACTTTGCAACTCCACAACGATCTCTCTGTATTTTATCTCATTGGCCACTGTGACAAGTAGAATTCTTGAAATAGAAAAAAGAAAACAAAATTTTTAAATTTTAGTTTGGCCCATTTTTACCAGAAGAAACAACGAATCTCACAGGAAATCTTCTATTCCCAGTTATTATCAATTCTCAATTATCCAAAATCTAAAGCTTAAATTGGTATAACACCAAGGGATTTTATACATAAGAAACTTTAGCCTTAATGTGAGAAATGTAATCAAGTATTTTCCCATGTGATCTGGAACTGAAAGTACAGAGTATGGAATTTCTAGTTAGGCTTTTGGTCAAAATATTTCTTCATCTCCTAGCATACAACTCAGCACAATGTCAGAATAAAAGTTTTTAGACAACTTGAAATGAGAGGCAACCATCTCAGTTTATGAGAGAGCCATTGAATAGTGAAATAGAATATGCTAAGAAAAAGATCATTGATAATAACACAACAGGAATGCAGTGGGTTTAACATATAGGCAATACCACATTTTAAGATACTAAGTATTAACCTCCAGAATGAACTCTGTTTTTAAAATAGAAGTCTAAAAGCACATAAAAACAAAGATGGGAGTTTATAAGGGTAAAAATAAACAGAGGCATTTAGAGTAACTTGGTTCTAAGTAGAACTATGTCTCCTGGTGGCTTGTGATTTGATCTTGTGGGGTGAAAAGAGATACATGGAATCCATATACATAAGATCAGAAAACTGAATTTGTGAGGACTACGTGGGAGAACAGGTTAATAATAAATAGCTGCATGGTAGACTTTGTTGTCGACGTGTTGATGGACTGAAGGACTGGAATTCTAATACATGTGTATGTCCTAAAGAAATGTGGCCATTTCTGTCTTACACATTCTTGATGGCTTTCAAGAAGGTAATGCATATAAATATGAAGGATACCACGACCAACTAACCTCTCTATAGCTTAGAGAGTTGAGCTTAAATCAGAAGCTAGTAGACACCTTCCCAAAGGTTCAAGTATTGCCCACTGCTTTTGGCAACCTCAGATTTCTACTAAAATTTCACTGCTCAGTGTAAAGGTTCAAATACTCTACTTATTGCCAAAAATTAGTTTGCATTTGCTCAAATAAAAGTCTTTGAAATACGAAAATCTCTGATTAACACAGCGATTTTTTTTTTCATATTCTCTCAAATCTTAACATGTTCACTCTGTGTGAGCAGAAAAGTATTATTCACTTGATGAAGAGGAAAGTTTGAAAGAAAAAGGAGTCAGAACATATTAGGGACACTTAGAAAAAGAAAATCAAGTCAAAAGGACATTTATGTGTTGAAACTGGATACTTTTAATTTCTTCCCTTGGGGGAAAAAAAGTATGTCAGTAGCAGATCCCATACATAATTTCAGCAGCAGCTCTGCTGGACAGTTCAATGCAAACCTGAGACATGAACTAACTATAGGATCCTATAACAAGCAAACCTTGTGTTTTCAATTTTTGTCTCAGCATCTTTTCCAAATTAAGGCATTTAATCTTCATAACATCTGTGGAGAAGGAACTAATATTATCCTCATTTTATAGGTAGGAAATGAAAGGCTAAGTAACCTACCAAAGGTTTATAGAACAAGTATGTAATGAAGCTGGATGTTCTACCCAGCAAATGATAGAGCTGGGATTCCAAACTATCTCTAGAGAAAGAGACAATAGAACAATGTCTCACAATAGAACCTCTACTCTTAACTCAGTGTATACAATTCTTCCTACAGATAGACAAACCCTCTCATTTTTCCAGAAGACATTTGTTTAAACGAAACATTCAGATTTTGGCATAATGACGTCCCACAATAACTTCTCTCCAGAGTGCCGAAAGACTGTATCTTGTAGAAGCTCCCAGGCCAGGGATTGAACCCATGCCACAGCAGTGACAACACTGGATATTTAACCACTGCACCACTAGGGAATTCCCATGCAATACTACCAACTATTTATTTATTTTTGTTTTTTATTTATTTTATTTTGCACCTGCGGTAAATGGATGTTCCCAGGCTAGGGGTCGAATCAGACCTGAAGGTTGGCCTATGCCACAGCCAGAGCAATGCCAGATCCTAGCCATGTCTGTAACCTACACCACAGCTCATGGCAATGCTGGATCCTTAACCCACTGAGTGTGGCCAGGGATCAAACCCACATCCTCATGGATACTAGCCAGGTTTGTTTCTGCTGAGCCATGATGAGAACTCCTGTACAATACTTCTTGATGTTGAATTAGTATTGAAAATTACTCACCTTAGAAAAATTACTCACCTTAGAAAATCCTAAGGTTTAAAATAAAAATTTCCACTGTGAAAAGTTCAGTGATTGATTGACAATGATACATAGAAGTTGATTTTATGCGTATATATGTGTGTGTATATATATATATATATACACACACATATATATATTCTGGATATGTATATATATATATACACATATATATATATATTTATGCGTATATATGTGTGTGTGTGCGTGTGTGTATATATATATATATATATATATATTCTGGAGGAATAGTAAGGTGACTTGGCCAAGGGATTGACTGAGGGAGAATCTGGAAAAGAGCTTGTCTTAGTAATATACATAATAGAAAGGATGCAACTATTGCTCAATAAAATTAATAATGCCCCGGTTGTCAGAATAGACATTAGTTTTGCTATTTAGATTTGTCTTCTAGCCTAGAATGTAAAACATTGTATTCAAGTCCTAAAAAGAGAGATTATGAAGAAAAAAAAACTGAAAGGAATGACACACACACATTTAAGCAGAGGGATTCAGAGAAGAACTGCTCTGTGACCAAGGTTCTAGAGCAAAATGCAAGGCTGGAAAAGGCAGTGGTTTCCTCTCTGAGGGGCAGAGTGAGGCACAGGATGCTGAGGGCTCTTGAGCTTGACCTATGACTGACAGGTGTATGAACAGTTTTGACACACCTGGCATCTGGATTCTTGATGGAAGACACTAGTAGCAGAGGCAGTGATGGAGAGCTTCCCCAGAGATTCTCAAGCATATTTGCTTCAATAAGGTCAATTCATTAATAGAGAGCTTAGATTAGAAGAGGATTAGAGGAAGAGGGAAAACACAGATGCGAAACGTCAGGCTCCTGACCTGGAATCAGTTCTTTACATAGTTTCTACCAGTCTACAAATGTGAAAAATTCACCATGACGCGAAAAGACACATGCACCCCAATGTTCATAGCAGCACTATGTAATAGCCAAAGACATGGAAAAAACCTAAATGTCCATCGACAGAGGAGTGGATAAAGAAGATGTGGTATATATACACAATGGAATAGTACTCAGCCATAAAAAGGAAAGAAATAATGGCATTTGCAGCAACATGGATGGACCTAGAAATTATCATGCTAAGTGAGGTTGGACAGTGAGACACCAATGTCATATGCTATCACTTATATGTGAAATCTAAAAAAAGGATGCAGTGAACTTTGCAGAACAGGTACTGTCTCATAGACTTTGAAAAGCTTATGGATTCCAAAGGAGACAGGTTGGGGGCGGGAGGCTAGGGGTTTGGCATGGAAATGCTATAAAATTGGGTTGTAATGATTGTTGCACAACTATAAAGGTAATAAAATTCATTAAATTAAAAAATGTGAAAAATGAAGAGTTTTTCATAGTCAATACATTTTGAGGTTTCCTTCAGTTTGAGTTTGTCTTTCCTAAATTTTATTTTCATTAAAATGCTTTAAATTCATAAAATGTTAGTGATTACAGCTGGAAGGTTATTTAACTTTTTGATATACTTATGTGAGAAATTTTGTAAAGTTGTCAACCATAAAATAAAGATACCAAATATGATTCCAGTATTTTAATAAATACCACATTTTGATAGTTTAATAAACACTTAATTTTAATAAATATTACAGTTGCTTTTCTTAACATTTACTGAATTTTTTCAAAAAATTCACATACATAGTCTGCTGTTTATTTATTTATTTTTTGTCTTTTTAGGGCCTCACTCACAGCATGGAGGTTCCCAGGCTAGGGGTCGAATTGGAGCTGCAGCTGTCGGCTACACCACAGCCACAGCCACACCTCATCTGAGACACATCTATGACTTACACCACAGCCCACAGCAATGCCGGATCCTTAACCCACTGAGTGAGACCAGGGATCAAACATACATCCTCACGGATACTAGTCAGGTTCGTAACCCGCTGAGCCACAATAGAAACTCCCTCTGCTGTTTATTTTTAAGATTCATTTCTACACAGTCAGAATACTTACTGGAATATTTCAGAGTGCAATAAATTACTTATAAATGTAATTTAATACATTTTCTTTAAAATATGAAGACAAATATTTGTAATTTTCCTAATATAAATTATATAAATTAATATAGTTTTACCTAGGCAAAATATCAGCATGTGCCTTGTTTGGTAAATACATATTTTCAAAGATAAAAGGTGAAAATAGGCATCAAGAATGGAAATAGCCACAAAGTACAGTGTTCTATTTTTTTAGGATTTTTTTTTTTCTTTCTGAAGATGAACATTCTCAAGTAAAAGAAAGAAATTCCTAACTTTGGAAATACTATCATGTACTGAGACATTAGATATATTTTTAAAATATAATTTTAAAAGCATGTTCCCCAAGAGAGATTCTTTGGAAATGTACTTAGATAGTACAATTATTTTGCCTCTTTATCAAGACAATTCTTAACAATCTATTTAGATTTCAAATCTTTGCTATTTAAAAAAATATATATATATAATCTTTTAAACATTCTGTTTTCAGAATATATTACCCTGTTAATTCATGAATTGTCTTCTCTAAAGCTTTTACATTAGCAGGAAATTAAACATGCTTATTATTTTTTTTATTGTTGCCTACCAGTTAACTATAAGTAGGTAGTATTGCATATATAAGGAATGAGATATTTAGATGTGTTTATTGATTTTAGCTCCTTTCTCCCACGGCTCTCATCAAAATTTCTTTATTATAACAAAGCAGCCTAAAAATAATAAGAGACATAGGTACACAGAGACTTAAAATTCATTTTTAATCTTCTATTTTTGGCTTTCCTTCCACTTTTGCAGGATGTGGAAAGAAAAGCAGTCTTTGTAGTGACAAAGCTGACCAATGTACCCTTGGGGGAAAGACTCATTTTCTTCAAGACTGAAAAAGGGAGATTTTGACACTTTAACTATAGGTGTAAAATTTATAATTAACCTCTGGAAATGAGCTTTACTCTCTGCTCAGTGATACTGAGTCGCATTGCACAATATTGACTATGGCATAGCTACATATACCAACACATCTATCCTTTTTAACATTTGATATTTAAATCAAAAGGGACTTAAGTACTATGTAAGGGCTAATTACTTAGAGCTGCAAATGTGAAAGTCAATAATGACAGAGAGTCGTTTTCACCTTTAGCTTAAATCTACAAATCCTTTTTGCTAATTCAGACATTTTAAAAAGTCCCTTTGTGCAATTCTTCAAAAATGTATTTCACATTTACAAAGTTCAGGAAACAAAAACATGATTTCAAGATACAGTCGAAAGATTATTTTCATTCAGATCAGATTTATCTCAGTTCAAAGTGATATTTGGAATTCTCATGCACACTAAAAAAAAAAACCACCCACAAAAACCAATACATATATCATTTGAATGCTTGAGAAAAATCTCCTTACAACATTGCAACCCTGAACTACCAGGTTCAATGTATTTCAGTTGGAAATCCAAAAGTTGTAGAATAACATAGATGTAAAAAAATAAATAAATAAATTGAAAATAAACAAAAAAGTTCCAAGCAAAATGAATCCACTAAAGCATTAAAAAGCTAATGTATCATAATCAAAAGGAAATTCAAGGATTGTCCATGCTTCCTTTTTTGAGTTTAGCCTATTTATATCTCTAGCTCATTTTTTCCTTCAATGCTGTCTCTTTCTAACAACTCGATATGTATTCTTGGAGTATTAGTGTTTAGATAAATCAGATAAATATTTATATATTACATAGTAACAGGTCATTCACAAAAGAAAAATCAGTTTGTCTAATAAGTACAAAAGAATCATAACCCTCTCTAGTAATAAAAACATGAAAATAACACAACGATGAGAAACCACTTTTTACTCACTAGGTTAGGAAAAATTAAAAAGGATGATATCAATTGCTCATGAGGATGCGCGGGAGCAGTTTTACCATGCACTGCTGATCAGAATGTGAATTAGTACACTTCTCCCAAGAATTTAGACAATTGTTATTAAAATGTAAAATACACATGTCCAATCCAATGGAAAATTTTAAACAATTAATCAGCATTTCACGAAAGGGAAACACTGAATATTAAATAAACTTGTGAAATAGTGCTGGGAATATAAATAGGGAAAATCACTTTAGAGAACAATTTGACAATATCTCGTAAAGTTGAATATGTACATATAATTCCACTTTATGTATATACTAGAGAAATTTGAACAAAATCACAAAGGTGTGTGTGCTGGTTAATTTTATGCATCAACTTGAGTGGGTCACAGGGTGCCCAGATATTTGGTCAAACATTACTCTGGGTGTGTCTGTGAGAATGCTTTTGGATGAAATTAACATTTAAACTTTTAGACTGAATGAAACAGATTGCCCTTCCTTATGTGGGTGCCCCACCTTCAAACAATTGAGGACCCAAATAAAACAAAAAGGCTGATCCTCCCATGAGCGAAAGGGAATTTTTCTGCCTAAATGCAGTGCTGGGACATGGTCTCTCCTTGCCTATAGGCTCAAACTGAAACATTAGCTCTTCTGGAGTCTTGAGGCTGCTGGCTTTCAGACTGGGAAATACACCATAAACTCCCCTGGTTTTCAGGCTATGGGATTCAGAGTGGAACTAAAATTCCCTTGACTTTCCTGGGTCTTCAGTTTGCTGATTGCAGATCTTGGAATATCTTAGTCTCCATAATTGCATGAGCTTATAATAAATCTCTCTCTTTCTTTCTTTCTCTCTCTCTCTCTCTCTCTCACACACACACACACACACATGCATACACACACCCTTTCAATTCTTAACTTGCTTCAATCAAGATGTCCCCAACACGTGAAATAATAAAGTAACAAGACAGAAAATGTAGACAAAGCATATAGCATAAGCAGGTGTCCATCATGAGATAGTTATTACTGTAATCTCACTATATCAGTCCTTTGCTTATGCTGGTTATTATCATTAATAATGATTACTTTTAGTGTCATTGAACTTAAATAGGATAGGACAATGGATGCTTGGAAGAGAATTTGGTAAATACTTCATCGCTGTTATTCCAGGGTTTAAGAATGGCCTGAAAAAGTCCACACACTTGCAAAGAGGCTAAATTAACTGAGTGGATTGGGGAATGCAAATCAGAATAAAAAATGGATTATAGGCTATCTAAGGTGGAGAAGACATTCAACCGTTTCTGCATAATGTTAAAAACTATATTCGGATGCTCACAGTCAAATTTTAGTGATAAAAAGGTAGTCAAAACAGATGTTAGATTAAATTGGCTGGTAAATTTAAAGAAACTGATTAATTCATCCAAATCACTTGAATGAGAAGGCAGCCACAAGTACATGTGTGGAAAAATCTTATGATATTCTCTTTTTTCCCTTACTAACATCAATTCTCGGCATTTCAAACTTTTAAATTTCTTTTTTTCAGAAGCAACCACCCAACCCCAAATCTTATGACAACCATAGGATGCCTTCTTACATCATGGGAAGGAAAACTAATAATCAACTCCAGCTATAATATATTTATTATAACAACATTGACTGATGAGAGAAAGTTTATAAAAATATTAATAGTGTCTGGCGAATAAGTAAATTGCTCCCTGGTATTATTGTACATATGATAATCCCCACAGCTTTATTATTTTTAACATAATGGCCCAATATCATCTTTGAAATATGAAGGTCTTATCTTTTAATATTGGTGATTATTTCCCTGGAAAACATCCTAAAATCATTACTGTAGTCATGTTATTTCCTTCTGCAGCTAGTTGTCATTCGGGAATGTAAACATTTGGGAAAATCAAGTGATTTTTGAATATATGTTGTTCACCCGAGTCTATAGACAGCTGCTTATGCTACGCTCAATATTTTAACTTATGAGGCTACCTGCCTGGGTAGTAGAAAAATCATAATAGGGCTTCCACCTGTGGCTATAACCAAGTTACTGAAAGCAGACCTGACGTCACACTGTGGACTATTAACCAAGTGGACAAAATAAACAAATTTAGTTTAGTTTTCGGGACGTGATCTCAGAGAAAAGAGAATCACAAGAGTTAGTTCTAAGCTTTTGCCTCTAGGCACCAAAAAGACCATTGCACAGAGAGGGCAAACTCAAGCAGAGTCAAATGGAAGAGACAGACTGAAGTTCAAGGAGCCGGAAATGGCTAGACATTGTGGAGCAGAGGACCAAGAGAATAGGGAGATGCAGAAAAACAACTTCAGACACCCGCACAGGGGGCTTCTTGCATCTTCAGCTTCACACCAAGCTGCTTGTGCATAGGGTGAGACTTGATGCCAAGAAAGAAACCACTACGGGAAAAAGAAATTGGAAAATGAAAACTATAACACCTACAAGTGAAACAAAAAGATAAAAGCAAATCTTTGCTACCTTGGGATAGGTTCTTAGAAGGACACAGAAAGCACCAACCTTTTATAAAAGAAAAAAAATGGGCCTATTGATTGGATTTCTTAAAATTAAAACCTCTTTTAAAAGATACCTTTAGGAAAATAAAAAAAAAAACAAAAACAAAAACAAAAACCATGTTACAGACAAGGAGATCTTATTAACAACACATATATCTGATAAAACACTTGAATCCAGAATACCTATGAAGAAGTCTTCCAACTGTAAAAACCTAAGCAACTTGATTTTTGAAGATTTGAACAGATGCCACAGAAAGGATATTTCAATGGCTGCTAAGCACATAACATGATGCTGAGTAGCATTAATCACCAGTAGTCATCAGGGAAATGTAAATTATAACCTCAGTGATTTACCACTAAACACACTAGAAAGACTCAAATTTAAAATACTGACAATAACAAGTTTTGGCAAGGATGGGGAGCAAATAGAAGTCACTTGTATTACTGTTAGGAGTATAAAGTGGTCCACATGCTTTGGGAAACAGATTGGTATTCCTTAGAAAGTTTAACACCCACTTACCATATGACCCAGCAGTATTACTGCTGGGAGTTTAAAAGAAATAAAAACACTTGTCCACACAAAGACTTGTTCACAGATGTCTATTGCAATTTTGTTTATAATAGCCAAATTTGGAAGAACACAACTGTCCATCAACAACGGAACACTGTAACAACAGGAATGAGTCTCAAAAGCATTATGCTGAACTAAAAGAGTTAAAACCAAAAAGAATACGTACGGTATAATTCCATTTATATGAAATTCTAGATCAGCCAAGCTAATCTCCAATGACAGAAAGTAGAACACCGAGTGGTTTTTGGGGGTGAGAGGGAGTGTGGTCGACTGCAAATTGCATGAGATAAATTTTGAGGGTAAAAAATACTCCATATCTCAGTTGTGGTGGTGGTAACGAACGTGTATAAATGCATAAGAACTCTTTAATATCTATTAAATATCTATTCTTAAATTATACTTTATTAAAGTTGACCTCAAAAGTAACAGGGAACTATAAAACATAAGGGCATTTACAAAACATGGTGTTAGGCAAGGATGTAACTTTTGAACATATCTAGACTCTTTTGTGTATCAATTGCTTCATATTCATATATACAGTCTGTTTAATTAGATTTGAAGTTTTTCACACTTTCATATTATGTAAAATGGATTTACTTTGCTGCTTGTGTTGAAAATTCTTTATCCTGAACAAATGTCCCTTCCCGTAGGGAAAACAATGTGGTTATCAACTGTACAGACTAATCACTCTGAACTGAACATTTTCTTTTGGATAATACAATTTAAACCATCTTGAATATTATACAGATTATTGGTAAAAAGTAATTAAGGACTAGGAAAAAAAAAGGTAATTATAATTTCTGATGGATGAATTGATAGGGATAAAGTAAGAACTGACCTGAACCTTAATCTAAAACTAAAACGAAATTAAACAAAATCCTAAAACTTTAGTTGTGTTTTTAATTGATTTTCACACATCAGTGCACTTCCAAGTACCCTATTTTTACTGAGGTTGTAAGCAGTAGATTCCTCAAGGACAGATATTGTAGTACTTGTGACAAAGAAGGAATCTTCTAGAAATACATTCCAAAATACATACAACATGGTTTTTTTTCCCCCAGACCTATATATTCTGAAAGGACTCTATTTCTATGTGAAATTTCTAAAGTTGTTGTTTACATGGATTGGGGAGAAAACAATCTTCCTAGGATGCTAGTTAAATAATAATAAAAGATCAATTTCCAAATGGATTTTTTAAGACTGGCTCAGGCAGTCTCATTTGCCCAGTACCATGTTAATGAAAACTCATGCATCTTAGAACTGTGTACCCACCTTTCAAGAGTCCATGATTACTGGCAAACAGAGCAAGGACGGGATTCAGATATGCATAAATTTCGGTTAACAGTACTGTGTCTTTGAAATTTCCCTGCTAACATATATTCCATGAATGAAACATAGGTTCCATTAATTAGAAATGGCTCTGTGGGTTTAGACATTCATATTTTGTTTTATTTTTTGTGTGTGTGACTGTAATACATGCATGTATTTTAAGCCATCATAAAATATTATGTCTTATCATGAAAAATAGCATCTTTTCCTGCACTTCATTCCACTCTTACACAGTGGAGGCGATCATTTCTCACACTCTTTTAGCTGTGCCTTCTGGCATTTACCTCCATAATTCTAAATAATATAGTATTATTTATAAATAATGTAGCCATTTATGATAGTATAACTTCGTCTGTAAATAATATAACTTCTAACTTTATTTCTTGATTTAATAAATTTTTACCTCATCCCTACCGGACCTCTCTTCATCTTTTTTATTTGGGATCAGCTGTTGTCTGCACAACACTCATTCTAGGACTTCCCTCCCATTTTCTCCTGTGTAGGGTTCTTCTTTCCTGGACCTGATGTCTCCTTTTTCCTTGGTTTTCTCTCCCTTTCTCTCTATCTCATGTTTTAGCTCATGCTGTAATAGCTTCCTGAGAGTTTGTGGGAAATATTTTTTTAGACATCTCTCTAAAATGTCTAATTGTTCTCTGATTACATTTAATGGTTTGGTTGAATCCAGAATAATATAAAACATAAATTTCCTTTAGCATCATGATGGCATCATTTGAATCTCTTTTAATTTCCACTGTTGCAGTTAAGAAATGCTATCCCATTCTGTTTCTTCTTTCTTCCTCTGACTTGCCTCCTCACTCTTCAGGTTTGAGGGGATCTCTGTTTAATTTCAGTTATATTGAAAGTTCTTGGTGTTGTGCCTTGGCGTGTATGTAGGCATATGTCTTTCATTTATGTTTTAATCATTTGGCAGTTTTTTTCAGTGAAAAGTCATGTTTAAGAATTCTGAGAACTTTTCTTGTGTTCTTTCTTTGTTTTTTTGTTTGTTTTTTGTCTTTTGTCTTTTTAGAACCACACCCACAGCACATGGAGGTTCTCAGGCTAGGGGTCTAATTGGAGCCACAGCTGCTGGCCTATGTCAGAGCTACAACAATGCCAGGTCCGAGCTGCGTCTGCAGCCTACACCACAGCTCAGGGCAATGCTGGATCCTTAACCCACTGAGCAAGGCCAGGGATGGAACAGGAAACCTCATGGCTCCTAGGCGGATTCATTTCCGCTGTGCCACAGATGGGAACTCCTTGTGTTCTTTCTTTGATATTTTTCACATTTTCACTATTTTCTTTTCCAATAAGTCACATGATACAGACCTGGAGTGAAGCTTTAATTACCTCTGACATTTAGGTGTACTTCCTGGGAAATTTCTTTGACTATGTCTAGCAGTCTTTCCATTGATTGTTCTTTATTTTATCCAGCATATCTCCAAGAGCTCTTTCTTGCTTTCTGAATGTTATTTAATCTTTTTCATACTCTCATGGTTTTCTGAACATACCTTTATTTTTTTCCTTGGGAATTTTAACAATGGGTTTTTAGAAGTTTTCTCTTTCTTCCAGTATCATTCCTATTTTCTTTGAGTACTTTATTTGTTTGCTTCTCTGTTGGATTCTTTGTCTTTCTGTTGGAGTCTTTCCTCAGGCTACTGGAAATTCTTGTGTATGCATTCATATTTAATAGTAAGACATTAAAATAAGTGTGCATGTGTCTGGTTTATCAGATGATTAGTTTCCTTATTGGTTAGGTAGGTAAGGAGGCAGTCATTGGTATGCTGATAAATGTTTAAGAAGTGGCTTTCAAGGGAGAGAAGCCCTGATATGTAGTGTTTGCTGATTTCCAAGGTGCAATATTCTCACCATGGCTGATTTTAAGTTATCAACTTCACTTCAAACAGCTGTAAAATTTCTGAAAATTAAAAAAAAAAAAGCAGGAGCAGCTGGCTTTCACACACCCCTGGACCAATTTTATTGGTAGATCTACTCCCAGTCTTAATTTCTGCTGGCTTTTTTTTTCAGTTTCTCCAGAGAAATATTCAATAGTCGGCTGCTTCAGGGTCAGACATGAATGATTATGCATAACTTCTGGGGTTCGCAAAATCTGAGAGAAATGGTGTTTCATATATAGAGATTTTGACAGTATCTCCTGGTTTTTGTACAGAGCTTTTATCCTCCAGTATGCTTGGTGTCTTTGATTTTGGAGACACCTTGGTTTGAATTTGCCATGGAATAACTCTGATTTAGGGATGGAGGAAAGGTAGTCATGGGGACACGAGGGATGAGGAAGGGGAATCTATCAGTTCCCCTTCTATTACATACACACATGTATATACACATATATATACACAATATGCATATATACCACATTTAAATATAACATGTACTATATTCCTATATACTCAACATATTCTATTACCATATCTTCCATATGTCTATGTATGAGTCATAAATGAATGCTAATTTTATTTGCAATTACTAATTTTTCTTGAAAATTAAAATGCACATATAATATTCCTATAGATACAAATTTGTTGCATCCCATAAAGTTTTATTATCTAAATATTCTATGATTGAGTTTTTTATTATCTCTGTAAATTAAGAGTGCTTTAAAATTTGCAGCTGTTGGAATATGAGTTTTTAAAATCAGTACATTAAACCAATCAAATTGTTGATTAGTTGTGATATATAATTTTTCCATGTTAAGAAATTTTCCTATTAATAATTTCTATTTTTAAAATAATTAATTTATATTAAATTTTATTAATTATGATTTTAGTATCAATTAAAAAATCAAATGGAGATATACATTAATGAATTTCTTTTTTTTTTTTTTTTTTTTTTTTGTCTTTTTGTCTTTTTAGGGCCGCACCCATGGCATATGGAAGTTCCCAGGCTAGGGAGTGGAATCAGAGCTGCAGCCTCTGGCCTATGCCAGAGCCACAGCAACAGCAATGCCAGATCCAAGCTGCATCTGTGACCAACACCACAGCTCACAGCAATGCCGGATCTCTAACCCACTGAGCAAGGCCAGGGATTGAACCCACAACCTCATGGTTCCTAGTCGGATTCATTTCCACTGCACCACAATGGGAACTCCTGAATTTCTTAAAATTAAAAAAAAAAAAAAACTATCAAATTCCTACAGTAAGACTAGGTTGATAGCCTTTTATGCTTTTCATGTTGGATTAATTTGATAATATTTTTGTAGAAGTTTTGCATCACTATTAAAAGTGAGATTGGTCTTTTTCTGTTTTGGGATATTTCTCCTAGGTTTTATTGTCAATATTATGGTGACTACAAGAAAATGAATTGGGGCATGTTCACTTTTATTTGTCTCATAATAGTTTTACCAGTATAAGAACTGTCTGTTCCTTAAATCCTTGAAATAAAATATATCCATAAAAACATCCAAATCTAGTACTCTTATTAAGAGTAGTTCTTACAAATCTTTCTCAATGTCATTTATGGTTATTTATCCATTTAAACCATTTCCCAGAGTTAAGCTTCCTAAAATACATATAAAACTAAGTGTACAATATATGTTTATAATATGTTGAATTATAAACTATATATTTATGTGAAGAACTATAAGTTTTCTCATAATTCTTTCAATTCCTGCTGTACTGGTACTTATGTTCCCTCTTCCTAATGCAAAATTGTTATGTATGTAATTCATTTATTACCATCGAATTTGATTGTGCCTTATCTATGTACATTTGTATCTCTATCTACATATCATCGATCTGTTTATCTACTTATTATCCATTTTGTTTCTGATACCATTTTGAAGCAATTATCCAAACTATAATTTTAATTCTGATCACAAATTTTTTTTTCTTTTATTTTTCTTTCTTTTCTTTCTTTGCTCATACCCACTGCATGTGAAAATTCCTGGGCCAGGGACTGAATCTGAGCCACAGCTGTGACCTGAACCACAGGTGTGGCAAAACTAAATCCTTAATGCACTGTGCCAGGCCAGGGATTGAACATGTGCCTCTGCAGCAAACAGAGGTGCTGCAATCAGATCCTTAATCCATGTGCCACTGCAGGAACTCCACTTTTTGTCTTTAGATATTTGTCTTTTCTGAATATTTTATGTGTAAATTAAATCATATAATATGCAATATTTCATGTCTAGCTTTTTTCAGTTAGTACTATGATTTCAAAGTTGACCCATGATATGGCATGTATTAGTAGTTCATTCCTCTTTATTGTTGACTAGTATTCCATTGTAAGAATATACCCAACTTCTTTATTTACCAATTGATGGATTTTTGGATTGTTATCAATTTTTCATTATTGCGATGTTTTTATGAATGTGTAGTATACATTTTTGTGTCTTCATTTCTCTTGTGTGGGTATCCATGCGTAAGATGCTGGGTTTTATTGTAAGTTTATGTTTAACAATTTAAGAAACTGTCAAACTATTTTTCAAAGGGGCTGTACCATTTTTCATTCTCACCAACAATAAATAAGGGTTCCAGTTTCCACATATTCTTGTCAATACTAATTATTGTCTATTTTGTTTATTGTAGCCATTCAAGTTGATATGTACTGGTAGCTCATTGTGCTTTCAGTGTACATTTTCCTAGTGACTATATAATTTAAAAGTTTTCTTTTGTGTCTATGTGAGATGATGAATGTTCACTAAATTTCTTGTGGTAATCATTTCTTGGTATGTATAAGTTGAACCATTATGCAATACACCTTAAATTCATACAGTGCTATATGTCAATTATTTTTCAATAAAACTGGAACAAACTATATTTCTGAAAAAAAAAAACAACTTTTGTGCCTCAAAGGGCACCATCACACAAGTAAAAAGACAACCTACAAAACAACCCAATTAAAAAATGGGAAAAGGATTTGAATAGACATTTCTCCCAAGAATCTATGCAAAAGGCCAATAAGCACAAGATAAGATGTTAAATATCAGTAGTCATTAGGGAAATGCAACTCAAAACTACAGTGGCTCTAATCAGCAAAGCAGAATATAGCAAGTGTTGGTGAGGTGTGAAAAAATTAGAACCCTCATAAATTGCTGGTGAAGATACAAAATGGTATAGCTGCTATGGAAAATAGTTTGGCAGTTTCTGAAAAAGTTCAGTATGGAGTTACCTTATGATATAGAAGTTCTATTTCTAGTTATATACTAAAGAGAAGTGAAACTTGTGACACACAAAAATTTGAACCCAGGAGTTCCCATCATGGCTCAGTGGAAATGATTCTGACTGGCATCCATGGGGAGGCAGTTTCAATCCCTGGCCTCACTCAGTGGGTTAAGGATCCAGTGTTGCTGTGGGCTGTGGTGTAGGTTGCAGATATGGTTCGGATCTGGTGTTTCTGTGGCTGTGGTGTAGGCTAGCGGCTACAGCTCCAATTCAGTCACTAGCCTAGGAACCTCCATATGCCGCAGATGCGGCACTGAAAGACAAAAAGAAAAAAAAAATTGAATGCAAATGTTAAAAGCATTATTAATAATACTCAAAAAATGGAAACAACCCAACTGTCCATCAACTGATAAATGAATAAGCAAATGTGGGATATACCTACAATGGAATGGAACAAATTATAGACTTAATTTTTTTTTTCCTTTGGCCACCCCACAGCATATGGAATTCCCAGACCAAGGATCAGATTAGTTGCAACATACACCACAGCCCACAGCTGCAGCAATGCTGGATCCTTTAACCCATTGTGCTGGACCAAGAATTGAACCCAGGCCTCCACAGTGACCTGAACCACTGCAGTTGAATCCTTAACCCACTGCACCACAGTGGGAACACCTACAATGAAATATTATTCAGCTAGAAAAAGAAATGAAGTACTGATACATGCTATAATGTAGATGAATCTTGAACACATCAAGCTAAGTGCATGAAGCCAGACACAAAAGAATAGTTAAATCTATAGAGACAGAAAGTAGATTAGTGATTTCTGGGAGAAAGGGGAGGAGGTTGGGAAGTATGGTATTTCTTTGGGGGTGACAGAAGTTTTGAAATTAAACAGTGGTGATGGTTGCATAATACTGTGAATACACTAAAGCCACTAAATCGTGCACTGTGAAGTGGTTAAAATGGTGAAATTTACCTCAATAAAAATTATGTACATACATATTATAAACAGATATAAATATATAGGTTTAACTTCTAGGAATGATAGCTTTATTATTTTAGAACTTGAAAGATTTTGCTTCTCCATCTTCTCATTTGTGTTGATTCCAAAGAGAAATTTGCTTTTTTCCTTAGTACGTAATATTTATTTTGTCTCTGGTTGCTTTATAGATTTTGTGTTTGTTATTGGTTTTAGGTAATTTGATTATGATGTGCTTCAGCATGTTGTTTCTTGGATATGTAGGTTTGTAGTTTTCATCAACTTTGAAAACATTTCAGCCATTTAACTTATTTTTTTTCTGGTCTCCTTTCTTTTCTTCAGGGACTCCAGCTACAGGTATCTTAGTCTCAGTGTTGTTCTATAGCTCACTGATGCTCTCTTCCTTATTAAAAATTACTTTTACACTCTTTTATTCTTTTATTTGGATAGTTTCTTATTGCTTTGTTTTCAAGTTCACTAATCATCTCTTCTGCAATGTCTAATCTTCAGTTAATTCCTGCCGGTGTCATTTTCATCTTAGACATTATAGTTTTCATCTCTGGAAGCTTTCTTTAAGATATTTCTTACATATTCCATGTTTCTACATAACTTTGAACATATGGAATACAGTTATAATAACTCTCTTAATGTAATTGTCTGGTAATTTGAACATCTGTGTCTATTCTGGGGTAGTTTTGATTCATTGCTCATTCCCCTTATTATTGGTGATGTTTTCCTATTTTTTACATGCCTGATAATCTTTAATTGGATGCCAGACATTGTGAATTTTACACTGTTCAGTATCAGGATTTTGGCATGTCATAATATTTTTAATGCTTTTTAGAGCTGCACTCACGGCATATGGGGGTTCCCAGGCTAGGGGTCAAATCAGAGCTGCAGCTGCTGGCCTATACCACAGCCACCGTAGCGCCAGAACCTAGCCATGTCTGTGACCTACACTGCAGCTGCTTGAAGCAACCCTGGATCCTTAACCCACTGAGCAAGGCCAGGGATGGAACCTGCATCCTCAAGTATAGTAGTTGGGTTTGTTAGCACTGGGCCACCACGGGAACTCCCGCATGTCATAAATTTTTTTGAGTTTTGTTTTGGGATGAGTTACGTTACTCGAAAAATGTTTTATCCTTTTAGGTGTTGCTTGTATGACTCAGTGTGTACACCCTGTGTGGTGTTCAGTCTAAGGTTTACTATTCTCTGCTCTTCTAGGCTTGATTCTCTTGAGAATCCTACCTAGTTGTGAATTCTGAGTTTCTCCAGCCTGACTAGAGTGAATGGGCTAGTCTCAGCCCTCTGTCAGCTATGTATTGTTGTCTTGAATCCTTTCAGCTGGCCCTTTCCCTGGCCTTGTGTAATAGTTTTCACAAACACAGAGTTTGCTTTTATTGGTTTGGGGCGTTGTACAATTTATATTATATAAGATATTTTTCTGGAGGGCTCCGTTCACTCAGTATTAGGTTTGTGAGGTTCAGTCGCAGTATTACTATGGAAACAACTCATCCATTTGATTACTTTGTCCTCTTCCATTGTGTGAATATATATTTATCTATTCTACTATTTGTGGACATTTGCTTGTTTCCAGTTTTCTATTACCCACCACACTGCTATAAATATTTTTCTGCATGTGGCTTGGTAAACATGTTCACAAATTTCTGTTACATATATGTCACAAGGGTTGGTTTTGCCGCATTCTAAGGTATGCAAACATTAAACTTTAATGGCTAACTTCAAAAGATTTTCCAAAGTTATTGTATCAGTTTGTATTTTTATTCCCAGTGTATAAGAGCAACAGTTGCTCCACATTTTCAACCAACTCTTTTTCTTATTACCTTCCTAATTCCAGCTATTTTGGTAGATGTGTAGTAATATCTTTTTTTTCCTTTTTTTTTCTTTCTTTTTTCTATTTCTCCAATACATTATTTTTTTTTTCCTACTGTACAGCATGGTGACCTGGTTATACACATGTATACATTCTTTTTTCTCACATTATCTTATTGCAGTCTTAATTTATATTTTTCTGATGATGAATGTGGTTGAAAGCTTTTCATATATTAATTAATTGGTCATTTAGATAGCCTCTTGTTTCACAAATACCAGTTTAAGTCTTCTGCATACTATTTTATTGTGTGATCATTTTTATTAATAACTTGAAAGGGTTTATCTTGGAGATGAGCCTTTTGATAGTTATATGTGTGAAAATGTCTTCTACTTTGTGATTTTCTTTTTCACTCTCTTCTTACATTCAATTAAATTACATTTATATATTTTTTTCTTTTATGAATTGTGTTCTACTTAGGAATATTTCTCTATTCCAGATTATGATGATACAGGTCATATGCAAGAAGCTTTCTTGTTTTGACATTCATGTATAGAGGTACAGTTTTCAGCTGCAACTAAATTTTATGTATAGGATGAGACCGTGATCAGAATTAATGCTAATTCCATATGGAAATCTAATTGGCCCGGTGTCATTGAAAAGCTCATCCCACTACATTATAGTACTATCATGGCGCTACCTTAGATAGATTAGATTTATTCCTATGTAATTAAAATATGGATAACATTTTAAGTTATATTGTTCTTTAAATTTTATTAGTTATTTCTTCTATTTGAAAAAGCAATTTTTTAAACCTAAATGACATCCAGTATCTTTTTTTTTTTTTTTTTTTGTCTTTTTGCTATTTCCTGGGCCACTCCCGCGGCATATGGAGGTTCCCAGGCTAAGGGCCGAATCAGAGCTGTAGCCACTGGCCTACACCAGAGCCACAGCAAGGCCAGATCTGAGCCGCGTCTGCAACCTACACCGCAGCTCATGGCAAGATAACCAGTATCTTGCTTACATAGCAAATGTCAGTTCTGGAGATGTTTCAACTGATTGATCATTTTCTTTATTATGGGCTGTGATTCTGTGCTTCTTTGTATGCCTGGTAATCTTTGCTTGAATGGCAAACATTGTAAATTTTACATTGTTGCTTATTTTGTATCTCAATTCTCTTTGTACCTATATCTCAATTGCCACTAATTTTCTCTGATTCTTTCTTATATTGTCTACTAAATCCTACTTTTCATTTCTGTTTCCAAAATAGCCTGTTTTTCAATTTTCAATTTTCTTTTTAGGGCCACACCCCAGGCATATGGAAGTTCCCAGGCTAGGGGTTGAATTGGAGCTGCAGCTGCCAGCCTACACCACAGCCATGGCAACACGGGATCTGAGCTACATCTGTGACCTACACCACAGCTCATGGCAATGCCAGATCCTTAACCTACTGAGCAAGGCCAAGGTTTGAACCCACATCTTCATGGATACTAGTTGGGTTCATTACCACTGAGCCACAATGGGAACTTCCAAATATATGAATTTTCCATTCACTTCTTTATCATTTGTTTAGGTTTCTTCAGCTTCTGTGTTTTCTGCCTTGGTCTCTTTGTCTTCCTAACTACCTTATATATAGCTGTTAGAACACATGCATGTATATTAAAAGTAATGTGCTTATATACAGGATTATTCAAAGCAATCATCATAATCATAATTAGTACCTGTGCCCTTCAGACATATTATATGCCGGGTGCTAAAAGTGTAGTATTTCTAATAGTCACAAAATTTCTTTGAATTGGATAATTGGATAATTCTATTCTCATTTTATAAGTGAGAAGACCGAGCCTCAAAATCCTCTCCTTTGTGTAAGACTCAGGCTTCATACTAGGAAAGAACTGAACACACATCTGCTTAGCCCCAAAGCTCATATCCTCTAAAGGGCCATAGCTCACTTCTATAGGATGTGTTTTACCTTATGAATGTTGTTACTTAAGTCCTTTCAAATGGACTATAAGCTTTGTGAGGTCTTTGAGTTCTTTTGTATCATCCAAAGTACAAATTGCCTCAGCAAACAGTAAATATTGATCGACTGGTTGCATTTTTGTGACAGAATTCCTGAAAATAAGTACAGGCAGGTAGCAGTGGTGTGTTCAACATGGAGAGACTGTAAGACTCTTTTGATCCAAAATTATACTCACTGGACAATGGTCCCTTGATGAGAGAAAATAGCTCTAGAAAAATGAGTTAGTAAAAATGAGATCATTTTCTCCTTGAAAAAATGGCCTCAGTTCAATAACACCTGGACATTATATTTTACTGAGATCTTCTGAAAAGTCAGGAAATAAGAGTCCATCTCTAAGGTTGTTTCAAAACGAATTCAGGGAGCTTTCAGTCTTCACGTTAGTCAAGGCTGCAGCCACAAAATGGAAGCATCCATCAAATTACTGTACAATACAGACTGAAAAAATTTCCCCTCTCCCTTTACACACACCCCCAAAAGAAAAAAAAAAGATAGAGTTTTAATTAAGGAGAAGATTTGTGACCTAGCTCATTCTCTCTTTTCAGTACATTTCCCATATATTCACTACATAATTTTTCAGACATTTCCTTGATGTTGGTTAAAGTGATGTGAAATCTTCATTATGAAGTATAAGATCTGGTTATTGTTGGATTAAAGAGATTAGACAAAAATACAAGTAAACTGGACATAAATCCAGAGAAGGAAGAGCTATTCTGAGGAAACCTTTGTATTTTCCTGATTTGAGCAATAGACATGGGGATTAATAAGTAACTATTATTAAGCTATAAGTGACCATGAAGACTCTTGTTTGTATGTGACAGGGATGTAGCCGTCCAAAATATATAAACAATGACTTTTAAATGCAGTCATATCTTTTAGTCAAGACTGTTTACTGATGAGTAAAACTCATTAAACTATTGCTTGCTTTCTGAACACTCATCCTATGAATAAAATAGGATTAGATTTGATACTTTAAGCTTTAGCTACTGTGACTAGTTGCATTTAATTGTGTGCAATATATTCAAGTATGCAAATTCCAAACGGAACAGAATGATCTCTTAATGTGAACTATGGTTTTTATTGACTCATTTCTCTGTATGTTCCTTAAACATTTTATCATTTTGTTTCCCTACTGCTTTTTATGCATATTTTCAAACAATAGTTGTCTTGCCCTATAATATTTTAAATTGGATCATCATGTTAGTGTACCTATCAATATTGTAAGTAAACACTATTATCCCCGTTAATATAAATCGATCAGCATTTCATTTATGGTATAAAATTCTATTACTGTCCATTAAATTCCCTGAAAAAGAAGTCCTTAATCTGTGAGACATCTTTCTTTTATATGTAGCTAGAAAATACCTCCAAATTCTCTTGGCACTTTAGTGTTGTGCTTAAGAATGTGATTAAAGAAAAACACATCCATTGATAAGGCTTTAGAAAACACTCAAAATGGTACGTAATAAAATCCTTAAACAAAGGAAGAATTTTTTTTTTTTAAAAGCATGATCATGACGAGTATTTTTAACCTTTTTTTTTTTTTTTTTTTTTTTTGCTTTTTAGGGCCTCATCCTTGGAATATGGAAGTTCCCAGGCTAGGGGTCAAATCGGAGCTGCAGCTGCCAGTCTACGATGTCACCGCCACAGCAACGCTACATCCAAGCCTCATCTGTGACCTATACCACAGCTCACCACGCCAGATCCTTAACCCAATGAATGAGGCCAGGGATCGAACCCGTGGCCGCGTGGATCCTAGGCAGGTTTGTTACTGCTGAGCCACACACAAACTCATTATTTTTGACTATTAAAAACAGTTTGTAATCAACAAATTTCCTACAGTATGACACTTTTTAGCTGAAATCTGAGGATCAATTTTTAAAAACTCTCTGGGCATTTTTCTGGCAACTATATGACCTATAAATCAAATTATTTGAAAGTTTCTATTACCTAGGCTGACTCTGACCCCCATAATACTCATCCCTTGTTTATTATTAAGTTCATTTTATTTTTTCAGATATAAAAGTCACTGGACAGTGTTTCTTTACATGGCTTTGTTCTTGGAAGGAACATGACATTAAGAGACCCTCTGGATAAACCCAAGTGTGATAGGAAACTGATTTCTGTATCAGGGTGGCTTATTGGATCTGTTTCCATGTTTGTTTTCTGGATTCAGTGGCTAATTTGGTTTCTAATCATGCTTTTGACCCCATTTCCAGACTGTTTGTGGTATGGGTAAAAGAAAGGCCCTGCAGTGGGTAATTAAGTCTGCAAACGCAGAGCTGCTTACTTTTCATTGCAGCAGATAATCAGAGTGCTGCTGCTCAAGTGTAAAATGCAGAAATTAATGATCCTATATAATACAGATTAGGGCTTTCATTTTAAAAACTATCAGTGCAGAAGAACAAAGGTAGGAAGAACAGCATGATATTTGGAATTCCAATATACAGTAAACCCTGCAAATTTTGAAAGAGGCTTCTAAGCATGAGACTAATCAAAATTCGCCTTGTGTTCTAAGGTGATTGATTAGTGCAGAACTCAAATATATTACTGCCCCATTGCATCTTTGAAAAGGCACAATTAGACACATTTGTCCATGTCTTTTCACTTGTAAACATGCCCTATTGTTCATTAAGATCAAATGGAGTACGTGAAAGCATTTAGCATGCTCAGTGCCACATAGTAGGTACTCAATAAATATTACAGTATTTGAATTAAAACATCCATAAAGAGATAACAAAGTAATATCCAAGAGCCTTGAAAATTTATATGTACATGTTTAAAGAATATGTAATCTCATAAATATTCCTATATACTATTATTTACCCAGATATTTTCTCTGTTAGGGTTCAAGAGATTGCAAAAGTACTCCTGCTGTAAAAAGTATCAGGTTACAGTGTATCTTTCATAGAAGGAAAACTGACTTCCAACAAAACTACAATATTGTTGATACAAAACCTGACTGCTCCCCCGCCAAAATGCATATATTGCAACACATGATCCAAAGATTTAATCCTCCGTGAGTATAGACATACTGATCTATTTCAACAACATGGCCACCTTAGTCAAGGATTAAATCAATAGATTTTTCCATATTCTTTACTGAATTGTTAGGTCATTGTGATTATATGTTTTCCCATGTTTTTTCATGATTAAACATTTTCTCAAGGATTTTTTCCTATGAAGCTATTTCTCATTTGTCATCAGTAATAAACTATTTAATCTGATAAGTACTTCATTAAGGTAATGAGACTGATGTTACACACAGAGAAACAGAGTAAAAATGATAACATGGTTATCATTTATAGGAACAGTTCCCATCAATACAAATTTATCAGTTTGTTTTCTAATTCATACAAATTCCCACCAGACTGTGTTCAATGATTCTTGAATCAGAAAATCCAGCCACAGTGCCCCCGGATGCTACTTTAAAAGGTAATGTTAAGATGAGAATTCAAACGAAGCCATTCAGAATGAGACAGCATCGCTGCCTTTCAGCAGTTGGGAAAACATTTGGTGTGTTGTTCTGGCACCGCTCTAAGCTTGTATTAGAAAAATCATGAACACATGAAGAGCGGCATTTGTTGCGTATTGGTAACCATTCTAATCTATTTATAAAATATGCTAGGCAGCATTGTTTTCTAAACAGAGAAAAGTGGATCTTTGGCATGTCTTCTCCATCAGACTTGAAATGACAAGAACATGATTCGAAGCAAGCCCGGAAGTGACAATAATGAACTCTCCAGCCAAGCACTTGTGCTTTGCCGTTCAATTTTCACATTTGGCCAGGACCCACTCAAGGGTTTGGTGTTTATTCACTGTGACCAATAAATACAGAACATTTCAATACAACTTTGCCTGCCAGGTTATGTTCAGTGACTGCAATGCCATCACCATCGACAACAGGAGGAACCAGCATCTCATTCCGCTGACGCGGCAAGATCGCGCAGGTGTTTACCGCACAGCTGAGTACTCCTTCCCCATAAACTATGCAGGTAGGTGTTTAGTGTTAGAGTTTTGCCCAAAGCAAAATGAAGATTACTGTTTGGTTATTTTTAGCCAAAATGACGTTGTTAAAAGTGGGGTACTGCAGCTATTGAACAACTGGGTTCTCAGCGTGTGTCTCTTCTGTTGCTGCTGCTGCACGTGAATAGTCTGACCTCTGACCCATGAAAAAAGCCAATAGAGGGAACTCACAAGTCGATGCTTTGAGGAGGAAGTGATGAGGACCTAGATTTTCCCCAGCAGTTGCTTAAGCTCAGTTTTACAGTTTTGACATTCCCGAAAGATTTTTTTTAGTCAAAAAAGTCCCCAGCCAATTTTTTATTGACAAGTGCAAGAAGGTGAAGCCATTACTCTCCCGAGGCCTAGCAAACAAGGAGGAATAACCAACAACAGGCAGCAGAGTGGGTCTGGGTTTTATTTGTGCTATGAACTGGCAGTCAGAGTAGGCCTAGGAGAGCACAGAGAATTGCAGTGAAAAATAAAGCAGTGAGGAGGAAAAATATTTCCCTATTTTATTTCCCTCTCTTTAAGGAATCAGTATATTCATACCATTCGGTTTGAGATTCAGGCCTATTTATCTAGTTACCAAAAAAATAAGTAATAAAAGAGGGGGAAAAAACTATGATGGTGGAAGAGCTTTTTTTTTTTTTTTTTTTTTCTTTTAATGGCTGCATCCACAGCACATGGAAGTTCCCGGGCAAGGGATGGAATCTGAGTAGCAGCTGTGGAAACACCAGATCATTTAACCCACTGTACCAGCTGGGGATCGAACCTGTGCCTCTGCAGCTACCCCAGCCACTGCAGTGGGATTCTTAATCCACTGAGTCACAGCAGGAATTGCTGTCTTGTTTTTGTTTTTATTTTTATTTTTTTATTTTTTTTGTTTTGTTTTTAATGTCCGCTGGCAAGGTTTCGTGTTTCTTAGATCTAAGCATCCCTACAGGCGGACTTCACTATCTTTACCTCATAGACGAGAATTAGAGCGCCTAAAGAACTGGAAATGTCATTCAGCCAGTAAATGGAAAAGCTGAGGTTCAAATGTTCAGTTGGAAAACTGGGTGAGTACATATAAAACTGAACTTCTTCAAAAGAAGCAGCTTGGGAGTTCCGGTCGTGGTTCAGTGGTTAACGAATCCAACTAGGAATCATGAGGTTGCGGGTTCCATCCCTGACCTCGCTTAGTGGGTTAAGGATCCGGCGTTGCTGCGAGCTGTGGTGTAGGTCACAGACATGGCTCAGATCCCGCGTTGCTGTGGCTGTGGTGTAGGCCAGCAGCTGCAGCTCTGATTAGACCTCTAGCCTGGGAACCTCCATATGCTGCAGGTGCGACCCTAGAAAAGACAAAAAAAGACCAAAAAAAGACCAAAAAAAAAAAAAAAAAAGCAGCAGCTTGGTAGCAAGGTAATGTCTGGTTTTGGTGGCCATTATTACCACTCTCTTATGTTAAAGGCTGCAAAAGGTATATGAAGCTACTCTTTTTGACCCTTGCTGTTTATCCTGGGTAGTACCTGGATTCTTAGTCTTGAATCTTTGCTCTCTTTCTTATCAATTTGCCTGCTTTCCCCATCTAACTTGTGGGTTTAGACCAACTTGAATAGCTTTTCTTATCCTTTCTTTTCCTTTCCTTTATTTTCCGCCTCTATCCAAGATGAAGCATCTCAGGTTAATTGTTCTTTACTCCATGCAATTCAAATGAAAGTGAGAGACACCTGAGATTGGACCCATATCTGTAAGTGAGATTGAATAGAATTTATCTTATTAAGTAATCAAACATATTATAAAACTACCATAATTGAAAGATTTTGACCCTGAGGTAAGAATAGTCATTTCGACAGTTCAGAATAATTAGACCACACAGATGTTACTATTTTTATAAGGATTTTATATGTAATGAAATTAACAATACATCAGTATGGAAGAATAATATTCAATAAAGTATTTAAAAATGACTCAGAAGATTGGAGAAGGATGATATTTAAGATTCTAACCTCACTGGAGTTCCCGCCATGGTTCAGTGGTTAACAAATCCGACTAGGAACCATGAGGTTTTGGGTTTGATCCCTGGCCTCACTCAGTGGGTTAAGGATCTGGAATTGCCATGAGCTGTGGTGTACGTCGCAGATGTGGCTTGGATCTGTCATTGCTGTGGCTGTGGTATAGGCCGGCGGCTATAGCTCCAATTAGACCCCTAGCCTGGGAACCTCCATATGCCATGGGTGCAGCCCTAGAAAAGGCAAAAAGACAAAAAAAAAAAAAAAAAAAGAAAGAAAGAAAGATTCTAACCTCATCTATATACTGAAATAAACTCCATATGTATTAAATAATTAAGAAAAAAACATCTTTTATCAGAGAAAAGATTGAAAGAAGCCATGGGATACTTAGATATCACTGATAAGTTGATTCTAAACTAAAAATTATAGTGGAGAAGTTAAAAAGAAAATAATAATAATTAATAATAATGCAAAAGATGGGCATGTATTGGTGTCTGTTTTGTGTCAGGTTTGGTCCTAAGAACTTCCCTGTGTTACCTTATTTAATATCCACATTTCCTATGACCAAAGTAACATGATTGTTCTCATTTTACAAATGAGATGACAACTGCTAGGAAAGGTTAAGTAACTGATCCAAGTTTACCTAGTTAATTTCTTTTTTTCTTTTAAAGTTTTATTTAACTTTTAAATCATTTTTAAAATTTAAAATGTGTTGAGATAACACTGGTTTATTACATAAGTGTCATGTGTCCACATTATATTTCCTTACACCTACAGTTTGCTCACCACCAAGAATTTAGTTTCTCACAGTTGATTCTCTTTACCATTTCTGCTTCCCTCCCCTATTCATTCCCCTCTGGTCACTGCTTTTCTGTTGTCTTCACTTATATATTTTTGTTTGGTTTGGCTTGTTCATTTTGTTTATTTTGTTTTTCTTGGTTTTTTTATATTCTCTATCTGAGTGAAATCATATATTTGTCTTTCTCCATCTGACTTATTTCCCTTAGCATAACACCCTCAAGTTCCATGTGTCTTGCCTAATTAATTTCACAACCCATATTCCCTCCTGCTGGTTCCAAACCCTTTGCACTTAACCCAGTACCTCCTACAGAAATATTTTGAACATTATTGACTTCTGACAGAACAAAGGTAACAAAATATACATATGTATGTTACATGTATATTATATATTTAGCAGAAAAGATGGGGAAAATATCCTTATTTTGTAGAAACTTATATAATAAATTTTTTAAGAGGAAAAATACTTTTAATCTATTAAATTAGTGGAAGTTAGTATAATGATTATTTCTTTGTGGGCATTGTGAAAGTGCTATTTCATACATTAGGAAAGCTATCTGATCATATACAAAATTAATCACAGTGTTCACAACAGGTGTCAGCAGATATGCGTTTAAAAATGGCATTTAGCTCATTCTCTCCCATTTTATCACTAAAATAATAACTAGCATAGGGAACAAACAAAAACAAAATTAAAAAAAATACAAACAGAAAAGGAGACAAAAAATTACTGCCCACTGTTGGACAAAATTAAAATATTTTTATTAACCTGATTATATATATAATTTTAGAATGAAATGATGTTTAAAGTATTCCCCTTTAAAAGAAATAAACTTCTCAGTTTAAAGGAAGGTGATGAAATCTAGTGTCTTTCCTTTTCTAAGGTGGCCCACTCAGCCCCACCCTGGACACCCATATTTTTGTAGGAATAAAACTTGACCCACCTTCTCTCTCCTATTTTTGTCCCCTTTCTCTCTTAGATATTTTCTTCCCACATCTATCTGGAGACTGTAATTTCTACAAAGCGACAAGGCAGAAAGCATGGCCATGGCAGGGCTGCGTGTGGAGAGGCCTCATCCCCAACGAGCGTGTCCCTAGGAACTGAACGGCAATGGGAGCCACTCAGGTATGAGGGCATCTCTGGGGTTGTATTTTCCCATCGACTCCACTGCTATCCAGGGTATCCAGGCAATAGGAATAGAAGAAAATTACACCTCAGTGCTATAGAAGCCACAGGAGAAATGCTTGCTGATGTTGGAAACTGGTCTAGGAGGGAAAAACCAAGCTGCCCTCCAGCTCCATTATGACAAGGCGATCCACTGAGCACCCATATGAACAGAGGATAAACATGACCTAGGATAAACATGACCTTGGGATGAACTTCATCCCACGTAAGAAAGAAGCAGTCTCAAACAACAAATAGCAGCTCTTTGAAGAAAAAAAAAAAAAAAAGCAAAACATGGGAAAAGGCACATTATCTTAAAAGCCTCTGTGAACTAACGGGACCTGGGTAGACCCAGCCATCCAGGGGACCGGAGGAACCAGTGTCACACAGCTGGGCCCTTCTCTCTTCCTTCCTTTGAGATGCAGACTGGCTGCAGCAGGGTTTGCCCTTAAGAGCCACATGGTGAAGGGTGGGGAAAAACCTGCCTAGGGGGAGGGAAACTGGCTGTGGGTTTTGATACCCTGAAATAAATGCTTGCTTTTGACATGGTCAAGGCGCAGTTTGCTCCTGCCAGCATACCCAAAACACGAAGCCTGCAGGTAGCACACACCAGGGCAAATAGATAACTTCAAACTCAACTCTGCTATTCTGAGAAAAGCCCAGTTTACCTACACATGTGCAAAGGAAGTCCATGCCAGCTACTACAGTACTATCTAATGTAACTATTCATTTCCAGATCTGTGTGGTTTATCAAGATATTCAGGGTTCATAATGCCTGTTGGTCTTCAAGAGAAGCCAGAAATGTAGATTTTTATGTGAAATCTAAGGCTTAAAAGTAATTTTTAAATTCTGAAAATACATACAACCCTAAAACATCTGTAGACTGGCTCCAGTCTAATTTTGTGACTTATGAACTATCAAAAAAAGACAAGGACATGGGAAATAAGATAGAAATTCAAGAAAATTTATCTTTCTAGAATGCCAATAGCAATGTAACAAATAAAAAGAGTTTCAGAAAGAAATTATAGCTTCCAGTTATGTAGATCACTTTGTATTTATTACGTAGCCATTGGGCATGAGCTACAAGGAAAAAAATGGAATTATTGTAGGATGAAAACTATTCCCAGAATATTGGTTATACAACAGAACTGAAAAGCAGTTGATCCAGTTAGAGTAGGCTATCAAAGACTTCCCAAGACTTTTTTTCCAAGAAGAAAATAGATTTTATTCAAAATGTTACATGAAGAAAAAACTAGAAAAACTCCATGAGATGGTTAAGAAGGCACATACTTCCACTGTCAATTAAAAAAACAAGGAAATTGGAAATGCTGGGGAAGAAATTGTTCGATAAAGTCATGGTTCAAACATGAAGTCAATGAACTTGTGCCAGAATAATGAGCAGTTGGTGGTCAATGAGAAAGTGATTTCATTTGAATTTGATGCTTGGAACAGGTGCTTTTTCAAGCAACAAAAATATAAAGATATGGAATTATATTCCTTCTGCACAGGCCAGCAAGTACTTTATTCTATGAAGAATAATATTTCTATAACAACTTTGGCTTATGAAATAAGATGGAAAGTTTTAAATATTATTTAACACCATGAGCGAAATAATTTAGAAATAGAAGAATAATTATTGAACTAACAACTGTGAGACAGTTTCAAGGGTTGAAAGAGTAGATATGCTTTAAAGTTGAAAAAAGTAAGATACAGAATGAGAATAATATTATTTAGAATTACGATGAGGGCCATCAAAGCAGCTAAAAAATCACAAAAATAATTGGCTTCTGAAGTGCACATTGGAGGTATAGGAATTGAAGCTTTTTTTTTTTCTATTTATACCTTGCAAGTTTTAACCCAAGGTGTACAGGTTTTATTTTTATAATGAGTAATTTTTATTAAAAGATAAGTTAACCACTCAGAGAATTTTAAATGGAATAAACAGTTTATAAATCTCAGGGAAGACAAAAGGAAACAAGATGTTTTGGGGAGTGAGTTCCCTACCATTAATTACTATTCTCCAAAATATGAAATATTGGAAATATTTTTAAAAAATTATTAGAATGACTGAATTAAATATCCATTTATCAATATCTACAAAACCAAATTCTGCACAAAATATGTATAATTTAATATTATAAAAACAATGTTCATTTAAAAATATCTTTAAGTTCTAATTTAATTCCAAAGAATTTTCCCTAAAAAAATAGAAAGAACTATATTCAGGAAAATATGTATTGCATCCTTATTTAAAATAGCAAACCTATATTTAGAGTAAAGGGAAAGGGGTAAATTGTGTTAAAATATTCTCCACCACTGATAAGGGTTAGAGCTGAGGATGGACAGTGACAAGATCCCCAGAAGGAATAGAATAGATGGTGCTCCTCAGGGGAGGGGGATGATGCTTGAATACTCAGTCTCTCAAGGATCTCTGTAAGCTTGTAAGTTCTCTAGAGATACCACCTCCAATTGCTGGAAATCTCTTACAGTTCACTGATATGCACTGTGCCCAGTGGTATGTTGGTAAAAAGTTTAACAATCAGATCTCTGGAGAAAAAAAAAACCCTGATTTCCAGGGTGTCTATATTTCCATGGCATATTTTAAGCCATCAACCTGATGTCCCTTAGAGCAGAGTAGCCCAGAATTTTATAGTAAGGCAAGAATATAGGTAATGGCAAAAAGGTAATGAAATAAAGACGAAGTAATGAGTTTTGAATATGTACTATGTTTCAAGATAGAATTTATTTAATTTAAACCAATTAATCTAACAGATTTAAGTATTTAATTAGTTTTAATAATGGCCCTATTTAAAAATTAGCTCACAAAATTCCTAAAAAAAATTAACCATTGGCTATTAGGAGGCAATATGAACCAGCTCCCAGGGCTTCTTCAATTCTTATTCTTCAGTTTCTAGCTCCAGAAAGTTCAAACTCATATTGTGCCTTCAACTTTTTTTTTTTTTTTTTTTGGTCAGGGGTGGGGGGAGTCCTTTTAAAAAAATAATTAATTTTTAAATTGTGGTGAAATACAGGTAACAAATTTTAACCATTTAAAAGTGTACAGTGGGAGTTCCTGTTGTGGCTCAGTGGTTAACAAATCCGACTAGGAACCATGAGGTTGCAGGTTTGATCCCTGGCCTTGCTCAGTGTGGGTTAAGGATCTGGCGTTGCCGCTGACCTGTGGTGTAGGTCAAGACGCGGCTTGGATCCCTCGTTGCTGTGGCTCTGGCATAGGCCGGCAGCTACAGCTCCGATTAGACCCCTAGCCTGGGAACCTCTGTATGCTGTGGGTGCGGCCCCATAAAGACAAAAAAATAAAAAAGTGTACAGTGCACTGACATTAGGGACATTCACACTGTAGTGCAATCATTGCCAACATTCGCCTACACAGATCTTTTCATCCTGCAAAACTGAAACTCTGTACCCATGAAGCAATAGATCTGCCTCCCCTTTCCCTGCATCCTCTGCAACAGTCATTCTACTTCCTCTGTCTATGACTGTGACCACTCTGGGTGCCTCCTGTGAGTGGAATCCTACAGTATTTATCTTCTGTGATTGGCTTATTTCACCCAGCATGATATCCTCAGAACTTCTCCATGTTGTAGCATGAAGAGGGCTTCCTTTGAGGATGACCAAGGATCCCTGGCAAACCTCAGAAACACCAGCTTTTTCCCCAACAGCCTTCTCATCCTGCTGCCAGTCTGCCCTGCCCACCGAGGGACCTCTGCCAGGCAATTTTCTGGTGAGAGTCAGACACTAGCCATGATCAAAATTACACATGCCAAGCTCTCCAGGTTCCCTTCTCTTGGCTTGGGGTTTTCCCTCAAAGAAATCCTGCATTATCCAATCTTTGTACAATACACACTTGTCTTCTATGATATAGTCTGAAAGTGGTTAATGAATGAACTTGGACCAATCATTTTGGCGCTATGCCTGCTCTAGGAAATCCGTGAGCCTGGAAGCAGCATCTATTTTGTGCACCTCTGAACCTCGATCTGAATGCTAACCAGAAAGAGTACAATGTTAACACCTTGCGTACATTCTGACGAGTCTTGGGTCTTTATCTCTGGTCCATGTTTCTCCTGAGTTCCAATCCAATATCCAATACCTTTCAAAAACAGGAATACCAGATCAACCCCTTCCTCCTCAGAAAAGAATTGACCATTTTCTCCCTTTTCCCCAAAAACTTTGTACATAAATCTACCATTGTATCTATATAATCCTATTGTACTTCCTTGATTATATATGACTGTAAGACTATAAGATATTGGAGATCAAGAATAAGTTTTATTGATATTCTTGTTCTTAGAGTGTAACATAGTACATGGCAAGTATTTGTCATTCAATTTTTTTAAAGAAATAAATGACTAAACCGAATGAACTATAAATAAAATACTGTGTAGCTATTAAAATATATGTTTAAGGTATAAGATCACATTATAATGTATGCAGACTATTAATAAAACAGGAAACAAAACTATATTTATATAATGCATATAGCTTGGTAGAACATTTATGTACTTAGAATAAAACCTGCAAGAAAATATACACAGATTGCTAAAAATTTTTCATTAGGATATTAAAATTTGAAGCGATTCTCATTCTCAATCTCTCTCTTTCTCCACCTCTCCTCTCCTCTCCACTCCTTTTTTTGTCAAATGTTCAAATTTCTTTTATAACTATGTATACATATATGTGTGTTTATATATATATATATAAAACTCTATATATATTTATTTTAGGGGATAGATGGTTATATATGATTCTCAATGGTGTATCCATTTTGATATATATCATTTCTTTCACAGCCACTTGAATATATAGTCTAAGGAAATGCTTTCTCATTTTGGTTGCTAGCGGGAGGGAATGGGGGAGGATGTGGGATGGATGGGCAATGGGGTCCTACTGTACAGCGCAGGAAACTATGTATGATTAGGTCACTCTGCTGAAACCTTTAAGAAACATTGTAAATTTAAGAAAAGACAAATTGAAAACTGGGCAAGTTCTAGCAAAACCACAGTAACTCAATTACACCAACCAGAGGTATCCCACCTCTGTTCTCTATGCTTTCCCCAGACATTCCAAGGCATCACCCACAAGTAACTTTTTTTTTTAATTTTTCCCTTAGTAATACTTATTAGTTTTCTCCTAAAAATTTTTTCAAAGCAGTTCCTTAAAATAAATCACACATTCTCACAGCTCCTATGTATTCAACTAGTAGGCAGTAAATCAAGAACCCATTTGAATATCATGGTCAAAGGAGATCTGGAAATTCATGCTCCCATTGACTGAGTATCCCCAGTATCAGATAAACACAATTTTTTTTTTCTTTTTAGGGCCACACCTGCAGCACATGGAAGTTCCTGTCTATAAAAGCAGAGCCTTCACCAGGAAGCTCAAGAGTTCTCAATAGCACCCTCCAACCCCCAGGCCATAAGCAATGACAGGACCAGAACATAGATGTGTTTCCCTACATCTTTAGTACCCAGAAATTGCATAAGTAACATGGGTTGAGTGGTGATTCATGCAGAGTCATATCATAGCTTTGTGAGATACAACAGGAGAAAGAGGCACCAGCATCAAAAAGAGAACACCAATTTGAAAAATAAAATTATTGCTCTCTGTTTTGGTATTAAGTGTTTGCAGAAAGGGAATGGAACATCAGAAGAAGTTAGCTGGAGCCCAATTAATGTTACACACTATGATTTTTTATGCATATTCCTTTTATCCATAGTAGATTAGTGCTGAAAAGAATAAACATTGGTGCCAAAATACCTGTGTTTACATCCCAGCTCTGCCAGTGTATAACTCTGAGACTTTGGATGAGATAAGTAAAATCTCCATTCCTCAGTTTTATCAAACATAATCCAGGGGTAATATTAATAGATCTGCCTGATAAAGTGACTGTGAGAATTGAAATAACGCATATAAAGCCTTAGCACAGAGACTGGAACACAAAAATACTTTCTAAGTGTGATTTTTTTTAAAAAAGCTATCATCAGTTAACTATTATGGGATCACTTTAAGGTGGGGAATCACCATCACCATTTTACATCTGAGAATGTCTGACACGAAATGCCTGAACTTGTCATGCATTACATAATAACACAATTTTTTTTTTTTCTTTTTAGGGCCGTACTTACAACATATGGAAATCCCCAGGCTAGAGGTCGAATCAGAACTACAACTGCCGGCCTACACCACAGCCACAGCAATGTGGGTCCTGAGCCTCATCTGCAACGCACACCACAGCTCATGGCAGTGCTGGATCCTTAACCCACAGAGGGAAGCCAGGGATGGAACCTGTGTCCTCATGGATACTAGTCGGGTTTGTTAGCACTGGGCCATGACGGGAACTCGCTAGTGACACAAATTTGAACTCAAGACAGATTTCTGCTCACATATCAAAAAAAGACACTTTCATAAAACATTCAGAAAGAATAGGGGGAAAAGTATATTACATTTAAACTCTGTCAACCTAAATTCCTAATGGACTAAGCTTTTTCAAGTAGCGTAATTTTTTTGATAGCCAAAGTTTAATCCCTATAAACACAACATGTAGGTAATATAATTTATTTGATTCTTTGTGATTCATGCTCATGATTATTTCTATGAGTTATTTTTTATTACTTAATGAATTTATTACATTTATAGTTGTACAATGATCATCTATGAGTTATTGTACAGAGCTCCAATAGCTCATGTTATCTTGCCTTGAAGAGCTGGTGAGTTCTGTAGAGCCACTGGTTCCTTGCCTCAGTGGCCCTGGCCTGCCTGTCTGTTGTGGTTCCTGCATCTGTGGTGTGCAGTTTACTCTCTCCCCCTCCAGCTATGTGACAGCCTTCAACAGGTCTGGGCTGGCGCTGTGCTTGCCAAGAATGGTCCCTTTCTCCTGACAATCTTTACTCCAACCATTCTACAGCGTTGACAGAGATAAGTATATATGACCAGACTGATCTTAATCATGCATAAAGTGAGAATAAGCAGAAACTGAGTGAAGACCTAAAGGCATAATATGAATAAAATCCATGTGCTGTATGTGTGAGCCTTGTACTATCTAGTTTGACTCCCCAGAGCCCATTGGCTCACTTACTTGTATTTCTCTGTGTTTGTCACGGTATTTTTTTTTTTTTTTATGTCCACCCAGAGGCATATGGAAGTTCCCAGGGTAGGTATCAAATCTGAGCCACAGCTGCAACCTATGCCACAGCTGCGGCAATGCCAGATCCTCTAACCCACAGTGCCAGATTAGGGATCGAACCCGTGCTTCCGTATCTACCCAATCTGCTACTTTTGGATTCTTAACCCACTGTGCCACAGCAGGAACTCCTCGTCAGGGTATTTGTGAATGTACTTAGTTAATTAATTCAACTACAACAACATTAACTTGGAATATTTAAATCCCAAGATGGATATTTATATATAAAATTATTTTGAGTCAAGAGCACTGTTACTTGGGTCTGAGCTGCCTGTGCTGTGGTGTTCTGCAAAGTTAGGTGCCAACAAGACATTGGATAAGTTTTTATTGGATATATTTTCGGGAATTTTACTTGTGGTTTTTTTTTTTTTTTTTTTTTTTTTCCATCTGCAGTGTCTCACTAGGAAGCTGAAATAACTATTTCAGACCATCACGTATCTGAGAGTAATCTGTTTAAAGATGCTCAGCGCATTGCACAAAATATAATACATACAGTAAAATGCTACATTTTTTCTTGCAATCCAATCTAATCCTTCATTAGAAGAGAAATGATGACCTATTTTCTCTAGACTCTAGTCCTAAATATTTTCATGCTAATTTCTTCTTTCTTTCTAGTTTCATTGAGATACACTTGACATACAGCATTGCATAGGTTTAAGATGTAGAGCATATTAACTTGACTTACATACATCAGGAAATGATTGCCATAATAAGTTTAGTGAACATCCATCATCTCATATAGATACAAAATAAAAGAAAAAATGTCTTCCTTGTGATGGTAACTAGGATTTACTCTCTTCACAATTTTCAGATATTACATACTGTAGTGTTAATTACATTTAAATTTCTATAATTTACATCTCTAGTACTTATTTATCTTATAACTGGAAATGTGTACCTTTTGGCTAACTTCAACCAATGCTTCATGCTAATTTCTACTTATTTGGTTGTTAGAGTCTAAAATTTATAAAACTGTGGAATATTTGAAATAATACTTCTTCTCTTAAAACTTCATATTGTTTTTCACTGCCTCTAATGGTTTTCAAATGTTTGTTTGCCAATATTTCAGACAGGCAGAAGAAAAAAACAATGCTACCTAATGAAACATTATTAATTATAATAATAGGTATTGTTTGATGGTCTTGCTTAGTTTAAGTCTTGATGACTTTATTTTGATGCAATAATTTTCCTTTAAATTGTGTTTTTCCCTCATCATGATTTTGTTCTAAAAACAGTTGTGAACATTAAACGTTCAAAATTTTTGAATAAAAATTCCTGCCCATAATCCTTGCTAAGCTTTTTCATTAATAATTCTTCCTTTTATAATATTCTTGATGTCCTCTTTCCAATGCCTTAATCTTTTATGCAAAATCTTTACTACAATATTTCCAATTTGCTTATCATTCTGCTTATATTACTTATTCCTTTTAACTGCCTTTGCATATTAATTATTCCTCCACTATAATATCTTTTTTCTTTCCTTTTTTCCCCCCCTTTGTGGTATATGGAAGTTCCCAGGCTAGCAGTCAAATCAGAGCTGCAACTGCCAGCCTACACCACAGCCACGGCAATGCCAGATCCAAGCCATGACTGTGACCTATAGCTCATGGCAAAGCTGGATCCTTAACCCAGGGCGAGGCCAGGAATCGAACTGCATCCTCATGAATACTAGTCAGGTTTGTTACTGCTGAGCCACAACAGGAACTCCTTTTTTTCTTTACTCGTCTAACCCAAATATACTATTTTCTTTCTATCTTCCAGGAAGACTTCTTGGTTTAACCACACCTAATTTTTTGCATAGTTCTTAATGTGGCTATGGATTATTTATATTATTTGTACTGGTGAATATGTTCTTTGCCTTTTCCATGAGTATATGCTCCATTTTTCAAAACAGAAAGATGAATCTCTTGTCAATAAGCACCACCTTTTATCAATTCATATTTATTTTCTTTGACAAAGATGTATTCTCTAAATATTACATTTTTAGTATATGTTATTGCTTGACTAATGATAGAAGAGCTTAGGAGAAAGTGAAAATGGCATGATTTTATTGTACATTTTATAGACTTTTCTATTTGACTATTGCTTTGGTATTTGGCTAAAATTCATGAATGTGAGAGTTAGAAAAAGTGTCACTGCTCATCAAGTCTGATCGTTTGACTTTACAGATAAGGACTCTTAGACCTAGAGAAGTTAAGAAATATATCCAAGGTCAACTAGCTAATGACTGGCACTCTGGAGGATGAAAATCTAGCCATTTGATTTTCAGCACATGGCTTTGGGCTCTGTAACAGGTTGCTACTCCATATTAAAAGAGCAGAAACCATCTAAGTTCTCTTTTACCCATCCATATATCATGCCTCAGCTTTGGAACTAAAAGACCCTGGTCCTGTTTCACACATGTGCTGGAACAAAGAAATGTCCGGCATGGACCAAGGTAGCAGAGAAAATCTACAATAGAACACTCCTTTTTTGTGATCTATTTCACGGTGTTATCCAGGAAGCTACTCTGCCTTTGTGAGAACAAATTCTGTCTTCCCCAGAGGCTAAATAACTCCCTAATGGTAAATTAGTCACTTTGGAGGCACATTAACTATTCCTGGTCACTGGGGTGTCATTACTTGGAAATCTTCTGTTTCTAGGCTATTGGCTGTGATGATACTACATGACACTAAATGGGACCCCAGTGGCCAGAAAGACCTAATGCACCTGCCTTAGTGCTACACTTGTTACAAAGCTTAGGGGTGTTCCTGAAAACCCTTCACCTCCCAGACACTTCAGCATTTATTAGGGGTTTCTGGCCAAGGCTGGCACCCTATGAAATTGTCTTTGAGTTTAACTTCAGACACCTCACATCTGACTTCCCATTTGCTCAGTATCAAATCCATCCAGGGACCCAGAGTCCCCACACTGCCTCTAGATGTTCATTTTCATGTGCCATCAAGACTTGTGATCCCTCTTGACATTTTACTCTTTCGGTTCCATATTCGTCCCTCTTCCATGATGAAATACATCAAAATTCAGTCCCATTTCCGTCCAGGTCTACACTAGCCAGGTTTTTTAGCATTGAAATATAGAGGACACATAACATTACATTAGTTTCAGATAAACAACATAATGATTCAATATTTGTATATATCATAAAACATAGAGCCAGTTTTTACTAAGGGACAAAATAACTCATCTTGTGATTTTAATAGTGTGAGTTACTTAATAATGGTTCAATAATTAATCATTAAACCATTCAATAATGTTAAACCATTTAATAATGGTTTTAATAGCTAATAGTGAATTTATGTCTTCCCTCTAAGATCTGTTTTAAAATATGAAATTTACTTCAGTAGACCAAGAAATACATTGATATTATAAGAAATTCAAAAGGTACAAAAAGTTATAAAGTAAAACATAAGTCTCCTTCCCTGATTGGATCCTGAGTCCAATTCCCTAGGGAAACTTTTCTTACCAATTATCTATACATTTTTTCCACTGATAATCTATGAATATGTTCACATATATGAACATATACATATAATTGTTTTATTAAAAAGATAGCTTTTTAGACACATTATTATACACCTTGCTTTTTTCACTTAAAAATATAACATAGGATAACTCTATTTTAATAATAATGAGAGGCAGCATTATTTTTAATAGATATACATCATGATTTATCTAACCAGTCCTTAGAGATAGACATTTAGGGTTTCTCCCCCTAACATTTTGTTACTATAAACAATGTTACATATGGTATGTAAAACTCAGCCTTTAAACATAAATGTGAGTATATATGTATAATAAATTCCTAGAAATGGAACTGTTGAAATAAAAGACCTATGTATTTTTAGAATTGATAGATACTATTAAAGGACCACCCACAGCTGGTCCAAAATCTGTAACAATTTACGTTACTTCAACAGTATATTGTGTTACATGTTTCAATGTTGGCCAATTTAATAGGCAAAAAATGATTTCACATTGAAGAGGTTAACACAGCTGACTTGTGGTGCCAAGACTGACAATTATGACTAACAGATGTCTAAGCCAATGCTCTTTTTTCTCGTCTTAGTCTAGTTACGGAGACACAGTTAGGAAAGGGATTTTCTGTATAACCACACAAATGACAACACAGTTGTAGACCCCTGCTTCCTCTTGCCTGAGAAGTCAGGAGTGAAAGGAAGAGGGGGATGAAGTATAGGGAGGCATAGGTGTAAGAGAACAGCCAAAATACAAATAGAACAGGAAGAGAGGGGAAATAAGAGTCACAGCTGAAATAACACAGGAGACCCTAAAGACATCAACAGGGGACTCTAACTGAAAGACGACCTGGTGAGGAGGTGAAATTAGTCCCCCCGAGATGGAGCGCTGATTTGACTTGACCCATTATTACTTCTCTTTGATCAGTCCTCTAGGATCCTTATATTATCATTTACAAAAGACTTTTCACCCCACACATTCAAGTAGCATTAAGTCTCATGTCTCTTGGGGGGTCTGCCATTTCTTTCTTTCTTTCTCTTTATTCCCTATTTTTTCCCTTTTTTAAACATTTCTGAATTACTAGATTTGAATCAATGGGACTAGCGGTAATTAAAAAGTGCCCCCCAAACTCTCCTTTCATTAACAAAAAATTTAAATAGCATAAACCAATCTCTTCCAATAAGAAGAGGAAAAAAAAAAAAAAAACCCAAGCCAACCTAATAGTCTTTATAGCCTCATAAACCACAGTACCACCCAAGATGTTAACAAGCTGGCATGTTTTGAGCATCAAAGATAGAGAGGAAACTGTGTTTACATGTTTGGCACAAAAACTAATGAGGAAAGTCAATTGGCCCTTTGTCTTGAGGGTCTGAAGCGCTGAGCTCTAATGTTTGGTTTCTTCGTTGGCACTTGTTCAAGTAATCACTCGTGGCCTGACAAAGCCGCACTTGTGTTTTATTAGTGGCCATGCTGAACTCTCGCGCTTGGGCTGTGTTGTCTCTCAATAGAGTGCTGCAGCCGAGGGCACACTTATTTGAAAACACTAAATCAGAGCATGATGATCTTTGCCCAACCAGAGCAACCCAGAGAACAACAAAAAATGTTCAGAGTATGGTGCCTTTTGTTTGGAGAGGGAGGGAGGCAAGAACAGGAGGAAGGTAGAACTGGAGGCTGTGATAGAGTAATCTGGAAATGGGAGCTATTAAACCTACTTTGTAGAAGAAATCTTTCGCTTCCTAATCTCGGGAGCTACGTTAACATTGTTAACATCGGAACCTGGCTTGATGCGTCACAGATGCATCCAGGAGGCCCTGAGTCAAGCTTGCAGTGGCAGAGGATGTCAAGGTAACCCCAGAGGTCTTTCCTTTCTGGAGTTCTAGGGTGTCATGAACAAGAAATCATGTTACTCCATGAGGAAGCTGATTTTGTCTTTGTGAAGAGTCGACAGTTAGAAAGGGGACATTTGGAAGTAGGTCAAATCACCATGTTTATAACTTTTCTCATGCAATTGCTTTTCCACTGTCATTCCTGCCTTTCTCCTTTCTATTATTATTATTGTTATTGTTATTCCATTTTGAGATAAGAATGCCTTGGACATCCTGGAATTTTGATCTACATAAATGAACAAGTATCCAAACATTTGACTGCAATTTTCAAAGTTCTGAACCAGAAACAAGGATTCCAAAATCTGGTTGCAAACAACATCTTTTAAGTGACAGTTTTGGCAGTCTTACCTACAGATCCAGTAAAAATAAAACCTAGAACAGTTTGTTCTTAAACTATTTCTAGTACCAGTACTGTGAAGAAAGTTCTGAACTACACATAATTAAATTTATTTTTTTTAAGTGACTGAAATTTTACATGTTCAAAAAATGAGGATTTGGGATAGGTTAAGAGACATCCCTGCTTTTGCCAAATCCTTGAAGTTCTTGCTGGCTGTCTGCCTCCCATCAGATCTTTTCCTGAAGGGTGTAAGTGTACACTCAGTGAACTCCCTGCCACTGAGCAAGTCTGAGTGATGCTTGAGCCGAGAAAATGAGAAGATGCTACATGAGAGTTATTACTCAGGAAACTGCATGGTGTAAAGTTAAAAGTTTAGAATATACAGACTTTGTTTAACTCCAGTGTCATCTATCTACCTTCCAATAAGCAGTATTTTCTTTGCTAATGACTTCTTAAATGTTTACTTTGCCAAATGAAGAGGCTGCCGATTGCAGTCACGCTGCTGACAATTCTGTAGCACTTTTTATATAGGCTTCTCGAGCTTTCATGGTTCTAGCAGAAAGGAAAGCATTAATTTTACATGCTGGTGAATTCCAAATTCCTATTCTTGCTGTTAACAATATTTACCCTTATGTAATGACCATAGTGTGCCAGAAACACAAATGACCCGTTGGTGGTGGTAGAGTAAGTAAACCCGGGGAAGCTTCTGAGAGAAAAAGCAATTCTGTAAGAGAGAGGGAAAAACTGTTGGTGGGCTCCCGGCTTTTGAAATCCACCTAAGGCAATGATAAGAGAAGTCATATACCTGAAGTCCACAGCCTTAGTCGTGCAGGAAGGCAATGCGTTTAAATAGGATTTGCTTGTATTAATAGGCGGTTCTATTCTCGGCCTTGCGATCCAGGGCGATCTAGTGGGAGGAGATAAGCCTCCTCCGTGTCCCGTGTCCCTGCCTGCCACCCATCTCTGCCTCAGATCTTCCTGTCCCCTCCCACCCTGCACAGGCACACCACATTGTTTCTTCCAGCAGGCTCTGCTGCAAGCATGTCAGACATCGCAGCGCACATTCAGAGCTCAGATTGCTAAACATAGCCAGGGGACGGAGGGAGGGGGTGCGAGCGAAGAACTGCCTCCCTAAGCTTCTTCTCCACGGAGGAGCTGTCCACAGCCTGGGCTCCGCACGGCTGTGTCACGTCCTACTTAGGGAAGCTGCTGCTCCGCACAGAGGGACAGGAGCGGGTCCTAACCCATCCCCCTCCATTTCCCACCTTCCAGGGAGGATCTCAGAAACTATCAACGTGAATGTTCAAAGCTAACCACTAGTATGAGCTTTTAAGGCAAATAAATAAAATAAAATTCCTGTTGTAAATATGTACATTACCTACAAATCATTTGCAGTTTTACGGCACACAGGACCTTTCTTGGAAATAGCACAAACTAAACAAATTTATTTGCCACCTAGAAAGGTCTATATACATATATATGAATGTGGTCTAAATATATCAATGTGTATGGTGTTTGTTATATTTTATAGTATGTATTCTTATATATGATAATGTATCTTAAATGTATACCAGTGTATACTTTTGATGTAAACATATTAAGCTTCATAATTAGCTTAGACTCTAAACAAATGTTCCATATTGGATACTTTTAAGTCTTGGTGGGGCTTTACTCTTTTTTTTTTTTTTTTTTTTTTTTTTTTGAGATTTTAGTGTTATGCTCTGGTTTACTCATTACAATCAGCTTTATTCCAAGATTTTTAACTGTATTTCAGATATAAGCGTTGAGTCAAAAAGGTGGGGCTTTACTCTTCAAATGGAAGAAGAATCAAGGCCCACCACATAGAATAATAACAAAATTTTATTAGTCCTGTGAATTTCACAGTGGGAACCATATCTCATAGAATAAAGAGGACTTTGTGCTTCAGAGGCCCTCTGTTGGCATATCCACCATGCTTTCAGCCTCGGGATCCCCAGGGATGGTAAGACCTAAGGCTGGTGTATTAGACCACTTAGATGAGAGCAAGGCATTTAAAGAGTGAGCCAGGTGACAATGTAGCATTCACCTAGTCAGACAGTTGGAGAGGTGAAGCAAAGGATAGGCCTTGAGGAATAAAAGAGAAGGAATCTTGGGTAACTTCCCTCTAGAGGGGAAAAATTTTCAGAAAATTGTTGGGATTACAAAATAAAAGTTGGTTAGACCCAAGCTCCCAAATTTGAGGAGCACTATGAAAACTGACCCTGAAGGATAATGAAAGAAAAAACACCTTATCTTCTCTTAAATGTATTTTCACAGTGACAAAAATTATATTGTTTAAATAACTGTTTTTGTTTTTTTAAACTGGCTGTTTATCAGAGTTATAGAGAATGAAACCAGAAAGCACTGATGTGTGCCATCGAGAAACAGTGGATTGCGCATATCACAGAAATCCAGAGACTTAAGAACACAGTTTCACATTCTATTTTCTTAGAGGACCACTGCTCTCTTGTCTATCACTTTAAAGACATCAAGGTAAATAAATAACCCCAGATATTAGATGCTATTTAAACACAGACTGAAGATGTTGACAGTGTCACTTTTTTTTTGCTCATCTGCTCATCTTTTTTTGAATAAAAATTTGTTCATTAATTTGTAAAATGCAATTTTATAAGCCTTTAATGACAGCTAATGCATTTCATTCAACACATCAAACAAAGCAATAATATCTACTGTTTAGTTTGCAAAAATCACTTAATAATAGAATTGTCATTACTTTATCTATGATGGACCTGAATATCACAATTAAATAAGTTGGTGACCTGGTGCTATTGATACTGTCGTTTTGCAGAAGTCTAAGGGCTATTTCATTAAGGAAAAATAGTCAACTTAAAAAAATTAACTAAGTTTTTAATACAACCTCAGTTGTTTCAAAATAGTTGCAGAGATAATGTTACTACCTTGTAGAAAGTTAGAAATTACAATATGCTCCTAATAACTAAATTTGACATTTATGAACTGTCAGTAGTCTCAATAGAAATCCAGAAACTATTACCAGAGATTTTCATTAAAATTTAAAGTTCACATATAACAAAGAATGACATATTTTACTTTTTAAAAAATAAAAAAATGATAAAAATATTTAGCATCTCATTTTGATGAATTCTGCCTAAAGTCATCAATATTATTTTATTATGATATCCAAAGAGTAGCAGTGAATTTCTCTTCACTGTTTCTGTGCTATTATCTTGCTTTCAGCTATATTCTGAACATTTCTCAAATTAAACTTTTTTTTTTTTTTTTTTTTTTTTACATTTTAGGGCATGAGAATACTTTATAAAGTTATTCTTTTACTGCTTACAGAATTCTTTTAAACTGAGGGATATACCGTACTAGGTATCATCATGTTATAGAGATGTTTGATTGCCAGGCTGGACAGAAAGCAGAAGATCTGCTTGGTAAATGGTTTAGGACTTTTGCTCCTTTTGTATTGTTAAAAAAAAAAGAAAAAGAAAAAAAGCATAGTCATCCCATCTATCAAAAAAAAAATGTTAAAGCACAAATATTTCCAAAACTATTCAGAGAAAGCAGCCCACAGTTCTGTTCCTAGCACTTAGAAAATAAAAATATGGCTTTAAAGTTGTTGAGTCCTTCCCTGAAATTAAAACTGATGTTTTAATATAGATCTTGATGACCCGATGCTATCATCTCTACATGATACATTTTTTTGACCTTCGGAATTATTCATAAGCCACAAATGTAGCCCTATGTTTTAAGTATGTCTTTGAAGTCTTTGACTAGATTCAATGTTTACATGGATTCTCTCTGCATGAACTGGGTCATGTTGTTATGCTACTATGTCCTAAAACCAAAGAAAAATATAATTATGTATCAACACATATAGGATTCATCCTCGTTCTTAAGGATGAAAGGATAATTTGACTCAGCATTTTTGCGACTGTTGAAATATAGCTATAACTTAATTTAATTTTTCTAGGTTGACTTTCTGCAAATGTCTAACGCAATGAATGTTTCTTTGGAAAACTTATGGCCCTTACTAAAAAAATCCAAGAGGCCAATTTGGTCATTTCAACCATGCAAGGAGAACAGAGGTTTTTCCTGTCTTTAATTTTCAACAATTCCGAGAGTTCTACTGAGTATAAGATAATGCAAATGGACCAAAGCTCCAAGCCAGTCTTCTGCAGAGAAAATCTGAGTCCTGCAAGTTCGATTAAGCTAATTTTCAGTCCAACAAGCTAATTTCCAGACAGACTCTTCTGATGTTTTCCCTCTGTTTGTAATTTGCATCATTAAATAGCTCAGTGTTTCAAAGCAGCCACGATACTAAGGTCACAGGGCTTTGTGTTAAATAGCAACCACCTCGATTTTTTTTTTTTAAAGGAAGGAACAGAAAGCAGCTGATCCTGCTGTAGCATGATTTTCTTTTTTTCTTAGTGGGAAGAGGCTGAAGTGTCTTGTGGATCAGAGAAATTTCCCTTTGGTTCGGAGAACAGCTTTCCTCAGTGCCTTTGTGCTCCAGAAAGCAGCCCAGGATCACAGGTGGCCTTGATTATCAAGATTTTTTTTTAATGGTGTCCCCCTCCCTTCCCTAGAACAGCAGGACATCTCCCTGACATGAATATCTCATTTTTAGTGGCACAAAATTCAAAAATCTTAAAGAGATATCCAAAACCTAAATTAAAAAAAAAAAAAAATCGACCATTGAACTCCAAGGGTAAAATTGGTTAACAAACCTTACTGATGCTAAAAAGGGTTGTATGGGCAGATATGTCAAATTATGTCTCCTCATGGCCAATTTTCCCTAGAAGGTTTTCAAAGGATTCCTTCTAAAATAATACTGAATACAGAGACATCAGGAAAACACCTCTTCACTTTCACCTATACCTCTGCAGAATAAAATCATTCCTCTTTGTCCCTCTGGTCACAGGAATATGTGCTTGGCTCACTGACACCCCGGAGCACTGTTTCCACCCTACACGCTTACGTGGGTGCTAGTATTTAAAAAAAATCTTCTATCCTATAACTCCAAGCCATTCATATTAATGTGCCTGCATCAAATTACCCTTTCTATTCTGCAGGGGGGGAAGAAAGACCATAAAATGCCCCCTGCATCCATAAGGACAACCCCATTGGCACAGATGGGAATTTTGCTCTGACGCGACAAGGCCACTCTCCCGAAACATGACCTAATAATCGCAGAGTTTCTTTGCAAACACCATATTTTGTCATTAACCTGTCTCTACCATATCACGCACCCCTGAGCCATTCTATAGCGGCAGTCCCGGGAAGTTAAAGATGGCTCAGAAGAAAAACTGTCATCTTTAACAAAGAGAGGCAATCGATGCTTGTCGTGGGGAAAGGACTGATTCGATGTGCAGTGTCTCTGGGTTCCTGTTCTGACTTGAGTTGTTTTCAGCACATTCTCCCCACATTACCAAAAGTTAGATAGTATATTTTAAGACATGGCACCATGTTTGATATTTACTGAGAATGATACGCTCAGGGCTTCATTTCCATGAAAACGTAGCCCTGAGAATTTAGAAACACACAGTGTAGAAGAATCCAACGTGTTTTAGGAGACCATGAAATCATACCAAAGCTCTTGCCAGACAACAAGGAGATCTTAATGTTGTGAAGCATATATATGAAATTGTCTATGTCCTTTCCTTGACACTAGTTCTTATGGTTCTAAGGAAATTTGGGGATTATAAAACATTCTACTGATAGACAAAAACCTTTTTGGAAAAAAAAACAAAAACAAAACAAAAACCTCTAGTTGACTAATGCCAGTCTCTTTCAAGGAGTAATTCTGTTCCTTCCTCTGTGGATCTTCATCAACTGGCTTCTGGATGAAGCATAATGCTTACCACTTTCTCTCGAATCACACACTCTCTCTCTCCCCACCTCAGTAGAATACAGTCAGCTCGTGGGCAGGGACTGGTTCATGCATAGCACTAACTCAATGCTGGGCACATGCGCTGACCCAGCATACATTGCATTAAAACACGTCTTATTTTTCTTTTCAGCTCTGGGTCATGGTATCTCACAACTATGTTTCAGTTATTATGAAAAGCTTTAACTTGTTGGGGAAAGGAAGGAAACTATTAAAGTTTCCTCCAACAAAGGAAATTATTAAAGTTCCCTCCAACAAAGACAAATGTGAACAAGATCCATTAGTGGAGGGAGTCTGTAGAAGCAGAAACCAAGGATTCACCTGCCAGCAGTGTATACAAATACCTGGGTGCAAATCCTCCCATGAATTTACTATCCATCCTACACCAAGGAAGATGGGAGCAGATTTCATTTTCTATCTTTACTGCCTACTGAGATCCCATGGAAAAAATATGAACATACCTCAACAAGTGATGCAAGAAAGTTTCTTGTGAGTGCATTCCAGTGTGTGCAAACATGACATATTTAATTAGTATTATATTCCATCTTTTAAAAGACAACCAAGATTGGAGATATGATAATTACCTTTTAACAACTTAGAGCTGCTAACTTCTCAGGTAACCACGATTGTTACTGGGTCTTGGTGCAGACGGCAATGTAAGTCACCCGGCAACAAAACTAGAACTGGAAATGTTTTCACGCTTCTCTTTGGAACCAGACTAATGAGCGATGCACCTATGTTGTAAGTTCACGTGGCTCAAAGCAAAACAAGCTTGAACAGCTGCTTAAATAGATCATGAAAGGACGTGTGGTAGGTGACAGATGTGTCACTAAGGACATTTTGTTTATCCATTGCACTTAGGTTGAAGAGAATCATCAGGCTTTTAATTGTGCTCAAGAAAACTAGTTAGTCTTCAAAAAGCAATTTTTTTTTTTGGCCCCCACTCTATTGGGCAGCACAGAATTTCCAAAGCAGCACAATGTTGTAAAAAAAATGCCCTTTTAATCAGATTACCCTTGGCGAACGTCCCAAACTCAGGCTGAAGTGCAGTGCTGGGGTTTCTCAACAGCTTACACTAAGCCTGCACCATGGAAATAATCTACTTTTAAAACCCAGGAAACAAATCGACTTCCCTAAGGACATAAGTCGCTGTCATTAGGGAGTGATTAGGCTAAACATTTTTATACACTCTATCAGCCCACTTTCAAATTATCTATCTATGGCCGATAGGAAGAAAGGAACTTCAGTGAGTGTTTGGAACAATCGTGCAGAAAAGCTAATGAGTCCAAAGAATAGACCAACAACAAGAAGAAATCAAAGCATTCCTGTTTCAACTTTAACATGCTCACACCTAAATCAGGATTTTTTTGAACCCATCATGGAGAGTTAGGTCATGTAACAGACATGCAAAATAGTTTTCTTTGTAGCATAGCATATTTTCAAGGCCCAGCACCTCACATGTCCGTGATCCTTTTAGGCCAAGATGTTTCCTGTTGCATACTTTATATGGGGAATTCTGCAGGAATTAAGACTAAGGAAACACCGTATTTATGATTTATCATTAGACCATTCATCTCTCTCTCTCTCTCTCTTTTTTTTTTAACAGGAAGGGTTCGTTCTGGAGATTTAGTGGCTCATCCTGATGTTGTTCTTGTGGAGTATAATCGGAAGTTAAAGCCTGGCCCTAAATACACCCACCTCCTTGCTTCCCATGAGCCCTCCTTCAACATACGCGTGCCCCCATCTGGTGCTCTGGGAACAGAAGATTTAGAATCTTGCATTACCTTTGGTGCTACCCTACCCATGGTCTCGTTTACACCCACCAATGCAATTCTGAGCATGGAGGTTCTTGGTTTTAAAGTCATTTCTAAGCTTATTTTCTTGTTTCTTGTGCTTTTAGTTTGGGAGAAATAGAAGCGAAAAATATCATCCAACTAAAAACATATAGAAAACACTGATCTCTTTAAGGAAAGAAGCTGAATATATGTTCTCAGCCGGTGGAGGTGGGAGGTTTATTTCTCCCGCATGAGACTGCAAGGGATTGGATCTAAGAACGGGTTATTCTACTGGTGCAAAGCTCTTGCTGAAACAATGTTTGAGTCCTACTTTGGACATTCTGCTGATAGTTTCATTTCTAATTTATGAAACATTTCATTAATCCTCAATCTGTCAGCTCTTCCTTGACAACAATAGAGGCTGACAGACAAAAGATTAAAATTTATTAAATACCTTACCCTTTGGACGTGTTTGAAATGCTCTGTCCATTTTTGTCCCCATTTCACCTAATTTTAAACAAACTGCACTCTTCCCAATTTTCTCAGAAAGCAAGTAGGCACCATAGCAAAACAATGTGTAAATACCACAATAAACCACACCAAATCGAAACACACAGAAAAAAGATCAAAATACAGCAATTCTTGAGCAGAATTGCTGGCATTCACATTAAAAGCATCTCCTACCCCACGTATCTCAAGCATATTATTTTTTGTATGCTCTTCATCCTCATCCTCTCAGTCCTTCGCCCCCCCTTCCAATCTCATAAATAATTCATGAACTGATAAATATGCAATTTCAAAAAGTGCAGACAAGGCAGCACTGCATTAAAAAAAAAAAAAAAAAGGAGAAGAAGAGCTTGTGCTTTTTACACACAAGTCCTGTGCTGCTCTTTCCGGATGACAAATTTCCTAGCATTCAAACCCTGTATTGTATATGTGATGGGAGTGTGCGTGCCTTTCTGGTCAGATACCTTGCTAGACATGTTATGAAGTATGTGAAGAAGGCTGTAATACATAAACTATAAACATTTAAAGAAAAGAAGTTAGCTGTGTTTTAGAGCCTGGCACTTTACAGCGGAATGTCTGAATAAATAGTTCAGTTGTTTATGGAGTAAGAAGAGCCGGGACCTCTAGGTCTCACACCGGGGAGACACCTCTGTTGCAAAGATCTCAAGCTCCTAAGGTTCCTCCTAAGCCAGAGTCATGCCTTTGACATCCTCAGAACATTCTTCAGAGGCCAATGTCACAAGATCAACAGTAAACTCTTCTGCCTGAGCCTTCACACAGGTGAAGCAACCCATCTGAGAGCCAGAATCTAGAGCGGCGCGAAGAAGCTCCATTTTGTGGGCTAATTGCTTGATTACCAGCCTGAAACAAAATGGAGGCGAGACCTTTCTAAAGCGGCTCAGGGCTGAGGGAAATGTCTAAAGGGGGCAAAAACGTTCTTTAAAGAATATTCGTTATCTAGTCAGATAGCTAGGAAAGGTACTGGAATAAATACAGATGACAGTGCACTTATATTCTGCAAATAGAGATAACCAGATAGGAGTAGCAACAGCTAAGGGTGTTCTTTTTTTTTTTTTTTTTTTTTTTTTTTTTTAAGAAACCTGATTTCAGTCTGAAATGTAACCTTTTCAAATGAACACTTAAATTGGAAAACACCATGGGTAAGAAATAGACCACAGCATTTAATTTGGACCGGCTAGTTGGAAGCCTGTATTTACTGTACTATAATTTCAAATTTAATTAAGTCACACTGCTGACGCCAGTAGCATCAACACAGTAAAGATGATTAATTGCATGCGTAAATGAAATATAAACAGCCCTAAAAGTAACATTAATGCAGAAACTTGCACACAGAAATGGTATGATAAATTTAAGTAGAAGCGCCTACCTGCGTCTTTGAGACACATGCCGGAATTGGGATGAGGGCCCTGCATTTGAATGGAATCACTGTACCAAAAATATAACCTTTTACGGATCATTATTTTTCTAAGACATGTGTCCCACCTCCCTTTTTCCTCTCCTCCCGTCCCTCAACCCCCAACATGATTTGTTATCTTATAGAAGACTTTTCACACAATTTGCATTGTCATCTTATGGACTGGCTACCCGTACACAGACACGAGCTGACACACTGCAGTGGTGGGACTGGGCTGTCACAACAAGGCAGCAGGACTGTTATATATTCCACTTTGCTCCCATTGTACTTTCATTCACAGCAGCCGTAGGACAAAGGGCCTGACAGAGCTAACCACGGATTGTCACCTTGATTTGTCCAGTCTAGCAGATAGGCAGAAATGAATTATATTCTTCTGCTTATAAACACAACACAGAAGCAAATAAGCTTGCAAACAGCATCTTCCAAACCACATTATCTAAGAAACATCAAGCATCTTCATAGATACAGCATGCTGCCTTGTTCAGTCGGTGAGGAAAAGCAGAAAGAACCCTCCGATTAGTGAAGACACAAAAAGCCTCTCCTCCAATAATATATTCTTGACATTGGAGCCTCAACTCTCTCTGATGGAGAGATATGTAATTTGTATTCTGCTTAGCTTTTATTTTTGATGAACGCTACCACAATGCTGCAGAATGCAAACTTGAATCATATTTTTCCCAAAAAAAGTGCCAAGTGAAACCTAGTAAATAAAGCTGTTGTTCTTTTAGGAAAAACTGTGTTAAACTGAAATGTTTTTCTTAAAAATGATAAAATGAATGACCATTGCATGTCTGCTATAATATACTCTTTGATTAAACCCAGAGCCTGTCTACTTAAAATGTGGCCAAATATTAAAGCTCCAAGCCTGAAAGCACCCCAAATAGTTGTCTGCTAATGAGGAAATTCACTGGTTATCTTTTTTTTTTTTTTTTAATGCCAGTTGTTTAATCTACTACTTTATTGGCAAGGTGTTTGTAAGTCTTTGAGATCCAGGCAATTTTAATAGCCACACATGGATAAATGAAGCAGACAGGGTTTGGTCATTTCTTTATGAAAAGATGCCTTCAAATCTGCAGAAAAGGGAAAAACTTTTTTTTTAACCAGCTTTTTGAGGGAAGGACCGTAACATAACATTTCTCTGTGAAACAAAGAAAAAAAATGATGCCCTCCTTAAAAACAAAACAAAAAACAAAAAACAAACAAAAAAACTGATGTAAAGATCATTTAACATACATACATACATGCACTTACAAATTCTTTCCATTTTTTGTCGACAAAGCAATGCCTTTACTGATCCTCCCAAAGCTACATTTTTGTAAAACCAGAGCTTCATGTTTAAGAACTCTTTGGGCTACATAATGTAACAGAGTTTGCTTTATTATTATTTTTTAATGCTACACACCTTAACAGTCTGTGCAGAGTGTGTGGCTCTGAAGAAAAGCCTTGAGAAGCATTTCATGTTCTGCTTTACATTTTTTTTTTTTTTAATGTATGAGACAGGGCTCATCTGAAGATGCAGCATTTAAAAACCAAAATATTGCATTGTATATCTGAACGTATACTTATTTAAAACACCCATAGTAAAAATATGTCCCATTCAAAGGACCTATTAATTTTGAATTTTAAATTGCACTATCCTATTGTCTTCTGCTTATACATATGGATTCTGTTCACTAGGCAACACTTGGTACCTAGTGTTTTAAACGCTGACTAACAGGAACCAGCATGATACATGGAGTAGACAGTATGTAGGAAAAGAACATAAACCCCTGCCCCATACAGAAATGCAAATGATACTTGATCAAAGGGCTGCACATTCCTGGTGAAGGATCTGGTCAAAATAAAATGTTTTCTTTAGAAGGATGCACAAGAAAATCCTGCACACTTTGTTTCAAATTGATGGAGGAAAAACTCTAAATGTATCCCAAAGTGCTATTTATTATTGTCCAAGGAAAAATTGTACAAATGTGTCTTGCTTCGGAATTCTCTGCAGCCAACCCTAAGAGCTCTGAGGCCGAGCACCTGACCGCAGCAGAATCCAGCTTGATGGTTACGGTGGGTGACAGAAAGGGGCCACTGCAAATGCTATTATGCGGTTTGCACGGGAAGATTTCAGCACATTTCAGCTCTATCTAGTTATGCTAGGTAGCTGTGTTGTGGGGGGCTTTTTTCCTTTCTTTTCTTTTTCTTTTTTCATTTTTTAACTAGTAATGCATGGCTTCCAGTAATGAAATCCAACTTGTATTCTGTGACCACCATTTCCAGCACCCTGTGTTTTCAGATTTAGCATTATTTGACAGATTTTCAAGTTGCTTTGGCATTTCAATCTGCTTTATCGTTGTAAATAAAATTCGCACATTCGTCCCTTCGTGTCTGTGGTCCTCTTTGAAAAACATGTAATTCCACTTTATCCCTTTATTTTAATTCTAAGTTCTGAAGATTGTATATAAAATACTAAGGTTTATGCCTAATTTATAGTAGAAATGCATGCCTTGTTTAAGGCTTTAGTGGAAAACTTCCATCTTTAGGACTAACTGGATTCCTCCAAGCTTGTCTTTTGTGTTTTTAAAATATAACATGTACATTGTCTTTAAAATTGAACGTGTCTTACCACACATTATTCTGAAATTTGGAGTTCTTTACAATTGTTTTCTAATAAGCACAACTGGAGCTCTGCCTAAAAGGCAGAAAGAAGGGCATTCTATAGTCATCAAAGAGGAAGAAAAAAAATGCCAAGGTTGAAAATGTAAGGGTTTAGGATAAACACATACAACCCGTTACTATTTTTTTTTTTTTTGAATCGGTAAATTATGCTTAAGGAAAAAAATGTTTACAGCATTTCTTGGAGGACACAAATAAAATATTTTGAAACCAAGATTTTGTCCCAGAAAATCTTAATTGGTCACCCTTTCTCCCCACTGCCTTCTCACCCTGCGCCAGAATGTTCTTTTGAAACCTAGGTTAAAAGGGGGGAGGGGGCATCAAATCACTGTTCAGCATTGCCCTAAACTTTCATTACATCTGAGAGCAAGGCAAGCCGCACAACTCTGCTGCCTGATATATTGCTGAGTGGGCCGTCTAAGGTTCTATTTTCCACGTCGGGTCAAGACTGCTGACATGGGATTAATCAGCTACTCCTCCTAAACCATGAATCAGAACAATTGCTGTCAGTTTCATATGGTACAACTGGCTGGAAACAGAAGAGTTGGAAACGGAGAGAACATATCAGGAAAGCAGAAAAGAAAATGTTAGTGGATCATGGTACCTCCAATTTGGCTCCTCGTGATTTGGAATAGTAATCAAATTAAAATGATGAAATATGTGTTCAACCTAGGGATTTGGGAACATCTTTCCCACTTTTTTTTTTCTTTTCCTTTCGAGATCTTGTTCGTACATCGACTGTGACATTTTATAAAAACTTCCCACTGGTTGACTCTCTTTTCGAGGCACCATTTATGTTCAAGTCCACATTTAAACATGTCTGTTGACCCAGGGTTAAATTCGAGGAAGCCTGTGCAAAACGCGTGCAGCTTTTCTGCATACATATTGCCAAGCCAACATTGTATTTAACCTCTCTGTGAATGTTTGCATTACAGAATTGGAAAATACTAGGTGCAAATGTCTGCCTAAAGGGGAACTGAAATCCTTCACTATTAGAGAGAGATGTGACAAGCTTCTTTTCCTGCTAGGAGATCCTAACATTAAAATGGCCTTCCCCCTAAGTGAGACTGCCTCTTTTACTAAAAATGCTATGAAAGTGGACACTTACCGTTCACGTTTGGAAAACCTAACCATCTCTTGCCTTATAAATGATATTCAGCGAAAACCAAGAATTATTTTTCTTGGAGATAAAGTGTCACGTGCACAAGCTTTTTCTATTTCTTAGCATGAGAACCAGATTCTCTCAGGAAAGCAAGTATTAAGACTGTATGATGATAGACAACCAGGCTACGTGGGCAAAGGTGATTAATAACTGCGCCATAAAAAATGAACTAATATTTTACTGGAGAATAGAAAATGCAGGGAATTTTTCAAAATGATAATGTACTCTCAATTATTAAATTTAATATTATTCAATTTTAATACTTTGTTAAATTTTGAGATAGAGCTCTGCAGAAAATATCCCAGCCATGATTAAAAAAAAAAACAAATAAACAGATGTTTTTATGTGGACAGATTTTTGAAAGTTAAAAGAATTTGTTCTTCAAAATGTTAGGAACAAAAATTACATAAAAATAGAATGATATACGGTATTTATAAATATAATTATTTCCTGTGTACCCTGAGATCTGCTTTTACATAACTGATTGAAGATAAAAAACTTATTTTGATGTTTAGCAATGCTACCACAAAGGTGTTCATAGCATAAAATAGAATACAAAAAATTCAAATTGTAAGAAATAGGGCAAAAATTATGTCTATGAGCCAAATCCATTCACCATAGACACAGATTCTATTTTATCTTAACCACATACATTGTATAGACATATAGGCAATTATTAAAACAAGCTGCAGAATTAATCCCTCAAATGAAATGGAGTTATTCCAAAAGAAAGGTATGTAACATTAAAATGATATTTTTATTTTAGTCTGCAATAGTAAATACTCATTTTATACCACAAAAGTCTATACTTAGTGATATTGAGGTAGTTAGTCTATCTGTACTAAAGTTCGTGAGAAGATGGCATCGCATAAGAAATGGAAGTATCTGTAACCTTGTCATGAGGATTTATTCTTCTCCAAAAGAATTTGCCTTATAACTTGAAGACATTACTTGGAAGCAAATATATAGCTGTCATCTCCTCTTTAAGATTTAAGCAGTATTTAAGATGTTTTTGTAAATATAAATTTATTTGATTAGTCTGGGTATTGAAATTAAAGCCATACAATCCTTCAGTGAAATAACGTTTGTTTGATAGAAAAAAGTGCAGAGTGATGTGAAACATAACTTAGCCACACGAAAGTACTTACAAGAAGCTCTGTTTTTGGAAGTAGCTGGCTTATTTTTATCTAAATGGTATAAAAGATTAATGCATTTGATAATTGATGAAATATTTGATTATAAAAATAATTGGTTCCAGTGTAATTCAAAATGACCATTTAACAGAACTCTAACAATGATTTATAAGATGTTTGATAAAATTACTGCCAAGTTTTCAAATTGTACAAAGTAATCTAAATAATTGGGAAAAGGCTATTTAGAATGCTGTTAATCATTCTTCCCATTTTTATTAATATTTGTAATACAAGTAATAATAAAAGTATTTCCAAAGAACTCCATAAAAGTACCTAGAGTCTATACATATATATATATATATATATATATATATATATATATACACACACACATACATATTTTTTATTTTTCCAGGATTTATTCTAATTTGGAGTATTTAGTTTGCTTCTTTTTATTTCAGAAGAATATCCATAGTATCAATATTATTGCCTTAATACTTGAAGGAAAGCTTCCTATGAAGTGATTTATAAATGGAATTCTGATCCTTTTTGGAGAATGAGACTATTCTGCTTATCCCAAATCAAATATCACATGCTCTATGTATATATTTGAAATGCTTTGATAAAGGTGGTCAGAGGTGAAAGCCTATGCCCTGAGTCTCAGTAAAATCAGGGTAACTGAGTACAAATAAAGATGAACAGGTCTGAGGCTTCGTATTGTACCTGAATATAATTTCTGCCAAAGTCAAACTGCTCCAGAAATACCGAAGTGCCCACAAAGGTGGTGGTGTCGGGGAGGCGGTGGGGGGAGAGGAAGGGGGAGAGGGGGGCCTTGATAACCTTTAGGAAGGCAACCGGTTCACTGATGTGACTCCTACCATCCTCCGCAGAATGATTTGCACTAAGAAAGGCTGGACATCTACTTCAAAGCTACACTCAGCCTCTGGACTCTTGCTAACTTGTCCTCAATTATAGATGACCTTTAGGCAAAGAAGGAAAAAGAAATATTTCTTTTCCATTAAATGGAACAAAATTAGTATTTTTAAATTGCTATGTGTAAACGCACAACTGAAACACAGACCATTTTTGACTTGCCTTTTCTTTACCTACATTTTGTCTGCTTTCTGCATACGATTTGGGGAAAGAGTTTTAAATTACGATGTATAATCTCAGACAATATAATCAATATTTAATATGGTTTAAAATTCCATTTTAATCTATGTAAAAGAATCTAGAAGCATGTATGAGGATGATTTATAAAGCAGATTTTTTTCTATAAAAATGTTAATTGGTATAAAACTTTGATTTCTTCTAATGAAAATAATATCAAATAGCAAAACCAAAATATTATTATCTCTACTTGGAAAAAAAATCCCTTAAACTATTTTTTTTTGACAAAATACATGGATGATACCTTGAAATTAGAAAACTGTAGAACCTAATTTGAAGAAGAGAGAATTCTGCCGGCCAACTAAGAATTGTAAAATATATATCTGAAAAGGACTTTAGTATTATTAAAATTACCTTTAGCTTTATGTAAAATTTTTTATGTGTAACACACATAAATTTGCATTAGTTAAATGCTGCTCTAAAAATCCACGTGAAAGAAACAACTATCACAGGATAATAATGGTACTATCAAACAAGAATTCTTAAATGTCAGCACACTCCATATAGATAGTATTTGATTAATAAAATTTCTCATATAATTGGGAATTTACTCTCAGAGTTTCTAAAGCACACAAATCATCTGGTCTCTATTCAAATCATTGTTTGAGTCTGTTAAGAAAAAATTTTTGAAGATTTTGTATCTCTAAAAAAAGCATTTATGTCTTTCTTGCCTTATACGAGAGAAGTAACACTTTAAAAGTTTTCACTGAGTCCTGTTTGTTTTAAAGAAAAACATCTTTGTAATTAAATTTTTCATTTTTAATTCACTATGTAAAATATGGAAAAAATAGAAAAAATGTAGAATAAGAAAACAAATCATCTACAATCCTAAACCACAGGCAACTCCTGGAAATATTCTAGATATTTCCTTCCAGTCTTTTTTTTTCCCCTAGGATTTTGCTTTTTATAAAAGTTTAATATTAAAAATTTTACATAACTTAGCATTCTGCTCTTTTGTTCTGAAGTGTGTTATTAGAATTTTCCTACATCACTGCAAGCCCTTTGTAAACAAAATTGTAACAGTGAAATGATAGTCAATCATATGAAAATCTTAGCTGAATCACTTTTAAGGGAACAAGGAAGGGCATTAGTTATTTGAATAATATTTTGGTGTACACTTTTGTGAAGATAATAATTACTCCGGGTTCTTTTTTTCCTACCCCTCACAGTTTGGAATTGTGTGAGTTATTTAAGACAAAAGAGAAAAATTAAAAAGAAAAAATAACAATACGGAGTTACAATGAAAATGTTTATGGGATAAATAGCTCAGCTTTAACAACACCTCTTGCCAAAAAGCTTGCAAAGCCTTCCTCACTTGGGGGCATGTGAGGAGGGCTGTAATAAGAATGGCTGAGGTTTGCTGGAGCCAAAGCTTCCAGAACGAAGAATCTGCTGGTTTAAAAAGGTAATGCTATAATCTTACATTTATTCAGAGCAAACCCCAGATGTACGGTGTGACCATTTGCAAATGTCATTTAAAAAGGACATAGCTATGAATTCCGTATTTGGTTCAGGTAACCTTGTTGTTTTGGATGTGAGATTGATATTTGTGTGTGTGATGTATGTACATTCACCTCAAAATGCTGTAGTGAGAATCAGAGTCACAAGAACTGCTAAACGAAACAGGGAGGAAAATGTGCAGTCAGGTGTGTAGACAATGTCCCTTTTCAAATATTTAAGAACATTGCAGGTACATAAACATCTCCTTTCCTTACCCTCTTTCTCACTATGGACAATTCCCTGGAAGAAAGCAATGGTCCCATTTTTATCAATAGGGTTCCAGAGGTATTTAGGAGTACCTTGCTGAAAAACCAACAAAATCCTATCTTTATTACATAGTATTTGTGACCTGTAGGTAAATGTGTTTTTTCCCTCTCGTTCACTGATCATTCTAATTGACTGAAATGACTTGATGCTAGAGATAGGATGGAATACCTTAAAATAAATGTAACGATCAATTTAACAAATTTTTGTATTTAATTGAAGAGTTACGTTGCTTGATTGATCATCTTATTTAGTTTGGGGATGTAGCGTGTTTGTGTGTGTGTGTGTTTCGAGAAGGGGAATGATGGGTAGGAGAGCTTCATGCCTAAGGAGAAGCAGAAATGATCACAGATGCAGAAAGTATTTAAAACAACGCATGCAGGCATCTCTGAAGCCTTGATTACAAGTGTCAAATGTTTCTCACATGTCTCAACTATAAAATGATCCTGACTCCATTACTTTAGAGAGCCAAAATATATGGTATTTGCATGTTAAAGATCTAAATGGGATATTAATTGTCCTCTTTCTTCTTGCAGTTTATTTTCAAAGCAAAGTGCACAGGATATATTTAGAAATATGGTTTGATATATCCGTGCTAGCAAAGGGGAGCAGGGTTGATTTAAGTGATGCTGTAAAAATGGATGTGTCCTAAGATGTGCTCTCTCAGTTGTTCTGCGGGTTTATTCTAATATGAAAAAATAATCTAATCTATGCTAGTTAAGAAGATTATGTAAGGTATTAATTTATTTAAAATTAGGATACACTTGATATTGTGTGAGTTCAAGACATGCAAAGCAGAGGAAGAATTATGAGCCCAGGCACAAAGGAAGGGTTTAAGCTGGAGTATCTGTTTTATTGCAACCCTCATTTTGTAAAGTAAAAGTGTTCATTCTTCAGTTAATGAAAAAAGAAATAGTTTCCATTTTTTTCCTCACCAAATCATCAAATTGAAGAATGAACACTACTAAATTTAAAGGAAAGTGAAAACTAAAGATGCTCTTTCTGTTTTCCTTGGGGGTGTAAAGAGAGATTGTTCTTTTCCAATTTATTTTGCACTAGGAAGGTAACTTTTATTTTGTGGTTAATTTAATTACCTTCTACACCTCATGGATTTAGAACATTTCAAGGAATGTTTTCACGTCCCCCTTTCCCCCATATCTCACATGTGATGTGTGAGAAAAATCTTTGAAATACTAGTGTTTTCACATGACGCAAATTCCTTGAAAGTATAATCTTTGTCTTTCTAAGGGAACTTATGTGTGAATTAAAAATTCCTATCTTATTCTAGTAAAATATAGTCAATCTTCTTAAAACACTCAATATATACTCGTTTTCACTTAGTTACTTCCTTCTAAGATACTATGAGCAATTCCACTGGTCGATCTCATTCAAACAGTAGTTATTTCCTGATTGGAGGTAACAAAATTACATAGAACATAGAGGCCTGAGCAGAAAATAATAAAAGCAGTTTAACAAAAAACCCCACCAAACTCACATTTTCAGGTAAGTCTTTTTCACTTAGAGGCATCACCTCAAAAGTCTCCTTTGTGTGGCCACTCCTCTCTTTGAAATTACCTTCTTGAGGAGTTCCCGTCGTGGCGCAGTGGTTAACGAATCCGACTAGGAACCATGAGGTTGAGGGTTCGGCCCCTGCCCTTGCTCAGCGGGTTAACGATCCGGCGTTGCCGTGAGCTGTGGTGTAGGTCGCAGACGCGGCTCGGATCCCGCGTTGCTGTGGCTCTGGCGTAGGCCGGTGGCTACAGCTCCGATTCAACCCCTGGCCTGGGAACCTCCATATGCCGAGGGAGCGGCCCAAGAAATAGCAACAACAACAACAGCAGCAAAAGACAAAAGACAAAAAAAAAAAAAAAAAAAAAAAAAAAAAAGAAATTACCTTCTTGATAGGTATCCTGTTTACAAATCTGCAGTGAGGTCAAATTATCATGTATTGAGAGGATTTGTAATACCATTCAGTGCCAATATTGGTGGACAGGTGATCTAGCTTCTTTTAGGTCAAGAAGAAGAAGAAAAGAAAGACTGTAAGAGGCTGGGTGGTATAATAATGCGACCAGCCTTCTTGAGTGATTCATGAACATTTCAGGAGATAGTACTAAAAGATCTATCAAACTTGTGTGAAAACAAGTCATGAACTGGATATGTGGGTTCCAAGATTTCTCATTTAAAGGACAGTATTCATTTGGACATATGCTGCTAATTTGCTGTGTTTAAATATATCTATCCTTACTTTAAGGGGACACTGCATGACTTTCACTGCATTTAGACCTTGAAGGAGGAAAAAGTTGTGAGAGGTGCCGTTATAAACTGGAGCTTCAGTATATTCTGTAGCTTGGGTTCCAATCACCTAACTATTTTCTCCCTGGACTTCCATTTGCAAGTGGGGAACATTTGTACTTCATTCCAGCTCACTGGGTTTTTTCTACAGAGTCCCAGAAGAGAGAAATGACCTAAGAAAGTCAGTCTTGCTGTCTTACCATTAATACTTTAGATCCAGAAAATGGCATTATCCACTTTGGAATCTTCAATGTATGTATTAGGGGGCTTTGAATGAACTATCTTTGTTTCTCAAACCAAAGGAGTCCTCAAAGAAAAAGATTCTTAATCTTTGATGGTAGTCTGTAGTTTGAACGATATGTCACAGGTTGTGAAAATAATTCCAAAATCCCTTATAGTAATACTTTGTTCAATTTCCATTCATTGGCTTAGATGACTATTTGAAGGGACTAGAATTCTGAGGGTCCACTTCCTGATGTGCATGTCTAAAATGTCTTCAAAAAATTTTATTTTCACACATCTATTCATCGCAGAACATACTATTATGAAATTTTAAATGTTAACAACATAACAACTATAAGCCACATGATTGCTTTTTCCCTAGGAATAATCCCTATTGAATTGAATTGAATTGAATAAATTCAATTCAGAATAAAAACTAGATTAAAGGACATACTAAAACTAACTTTAATTGTAAAATGAAATCATTCTACCGTGTACTATTTTATTTACTTTTGCTCCCCATTCCAGGAAAATGGGTTGTTAAAAATATCTTTTATCATTGGGCTCAGTTGTTATTTTTGACCACAAAAGTTTAGAATATGAAAGAACCTAAATATTTTTTGAAGCATTTAGGAGAGAAGTTAAAAAAAAAAAAAAAAAACCTCTTAAACTTAGAAATACTGGATTTGTCAATATATAATTATGAACATTTTATCTACTGACTTCCTTAAATTAGTTAAATGCCCCATGTCAATAGGACATGTCTGGCCAGGGAGCCATCAGATGCATTATGCATTCCTGCAGACCAATTTCTTTCACGTAGGTTTGCATATTTCCAAAGATAAATATGTAGAACATTTTAATCCTTTTATTCCTCTTGCTTTATTTTACTTAGATGGAGAAATCCACAAATCTCATTGGAAGAAAATTGCTGTGAAAATTCTTAACTTGTTAAAATGTTCCAGCTCTTAACCATTAAAGCTTAAAAGCCACCTTCAAGAACCACTTCTAATATACATGAAGCTCAAGAATTTTCTAAACATTTTTTGCAAAGCTCCACTCCCATCCAACACCCCACTCCCACTCCAGCGGCCACTCCACGGCTTCAAATTTCCTATACATTTCCTATAACACCAAAGATCATCAGGAAAAACTATGAAAATATGATTGACACATAGGTTATTTTCAGAGCAAGAAGAATTTCATCTCCTGTTCTTCATGTGAGGCAATCAAGACCCAGGAGTAGACGATGACTTGCTTAAGGTCACTTAGCATCTGTAAAGTCTGAAGAACTTTTCCAAACACAGGACACACTACCCTACTTCATGGACAGGAGAAAGAAAAATATAAAATATATGCTCTCTCTCCCTTTTTTATTTTTAATTGGTCTCTTTGTATTTCGCTGATGCAACGCTGTTTATTATCTAAGAGGATTTGGAACTCATTTTTTTTTTTTTTTTTCTGATCATGCACAGATATATTTTCCTCAAGGGAATAGGAAAGAAGTCAGGAGTAAACTAGGCCAAGCTTTGAAATCACCAAACTGGAGCAGATTGGAAACTTTTCCAAAGCAGGCGGTGGCCCCTCACTATCAGTAGTGATGGTAGCCAGAAGCAACTTGTCTCTGGAGCCCCTGGCAGTGCTGTAGCAATACCCAGGAGGGGTTGGGGGGCTGTGGTGGGGGTGAGCTGGTTGCCACAGGGATGCGCTGAGCAGCGAATCCTTTAAGGAGACCACAGGGCTTTTCAGGATGTTCATTGTGTTCTTCCTTATTTGGAATTCTGTTTATGCTGCTAACATTAGCATAGATTTTCCTTAATGAATGCTTTCCAGCTGAAAGATGGTGAAAGATATACTATGTGAATCTTTTTAATATTAGTTCATTACATTAAAACAGTTCTACTTGCAATGAGACTTTTTCCTTTTGATGTTATGCTCAGGTTTACAGACAGTGTCCACAACAATACATGTGTGTCTGGCAAAGATGAGCTTTTTAATCAAAGTCATTTAATGTTAGCACCCTATTGTGTAGTAATATGAGAGATTTTCCTGTCAGGTAATATGAAAGTTACCATAAAAAATGTGCCTAGTCTATAGTGTGGATCTATGCATTTAGCTGAAACCATTTCTTTCTCTCAAACTTAGTCACCAACTACTAGCTTCTTACCAGCATTAAGTTGTGCTATTTCCCCAATATTCTTATGAATTACTTGGAGGGGGGAGAGGAGACTTGTTCAAAACCCCCCTGTACAAAACCGAAGGGAAAACATCACCACATGCTTGATGATTGTATTTACTAAATCACTCCCAAATTAGACGCTTCAGGAACAACCCACTACACAAATGGCAAATATTCAATTCATGCATTGCCTGAAGGCTTTGGACTGCATTACCCTACATATCCATCACAGAGACAATAGAATAAAATGATTCCGCAAGGTTAGAGAAATCAAACCCACTCAGCCACTTTTCACAAGGAATATTTGGATACTCAAAGCTCGATGCAAGTATTTGTTACCAGACATTATGACAAGCTGGGGACATTCCACGATCTTATTAGTATCTAGTCATTCACAGTTTGTTTTTTCTGTATCAAAACATGCACACAGATAATAGGAATAAACTGTTTATTTCCCATGTTACTAGGCAATTATAAATATTTCAGCAAAAGGGTTATACTGTGCCAAGGTTAGAATCTAATAGAATAATTCAAGATGCAAATGCCACTGTCGAGTAAGCTAATGCCGATGTTCCCAAATAGTCCTCATTGATTGGCTTCCAGAGAAAAGACTTTTAAATAAGGCATGCAATATCTTCTTAAAAGCTGCTAGCCTATCACTTACCACATCTGCAGGATCTCTTGCATTTGATCTTCCTGGCATAGTATTCATTGGAAATCATGCTATGCACTGTACCTAACTATTAACAGCTCAGAACAACTTAATTCGAGAATATTTTGAACACAAAAATTAAAAACAGTCACCAAGCCACTTGTATATCTCACTTCTCTTATATAATAATTTTAAGGAATGCAGCCTAATTTAAAATTGTAGGCAACTTTTGACTCTTATTGTTTTTCATAATTTACGTAATGCTTGGCTAAGGCAAATAATGTAAAGATTTATTAACAGATTATATAGTCTCTGAAAAAGAAAAATATAGTTTTTCAGAATCCTGAAAGTGGGATGGGCTCAAGGACTTAGGGAAGCCAAGTATCTCATGCTACAGGCCAAAGACAACGTGCTGGTGAAATCAAACAGTTTGTCCTGAACCAAAGGAAATCTTTGGCAGTAGAGCTAAGACCAGCAGCAGGGCCACATAATACAATGATTTATGGAGTGCTTTTTATGCCATGTTATATTTTTGTCTTTTCCCTTCCAGAAGTGGGGTTTGTGTTTTTAGGAAGAGTGAATAAGGAGAGGCTATTTAAGTGTCTCCCCATCCCTTTTGCCTCCTGCTGTGTCTCTCTTGTACTCCCATCTCCCTATGGAAACGCTCATCTTTGCTCCCCAACCAAAGCTCTCATCCTTTACCCTTTTCATGACATTTTCTTTGCTGTTCTCTCCATTTCACAGCAGAAGGATTCTTAAAATGCTGTGGCTCCTTTAAAGATGCTTTGGAATACACAGGAAGGATTGGAGATATTTCCAAATGGGAAACTTTCTTCTACATCTAAGAGATGGATCAGATAGAGAGAACTTGACATCCTTCTCTCAACTGTCACGGGGGTTCACCTCTGGAAGAAAATCAGGAGGAGCGTTTTCCAGAAGGCCTAGGCTATTTTGTGATCACATTTAAATCCACTAACTCTTTATTAGTTAAAAATAGTCTGTCTCATGTTGATTATGATAGAGAGAGTCATAAGAGAAGAAGAACAAAGCAAACTCTCCTCTTAGAGGACAGGTGAAGGAAACAAAATAAAATAGAGGACCAAGCCAGTTGTCCTAAATCTTAAATTTAAGATGGATGGACAGAAACAAAGAGTGTATCTGTACCATGTTAGTATTTATGTGTCATTAATTAACAACTAACAGTCACATACATGAGTTCAGTTGGGTTTTGTGTGTGTGTGTGTGTGTGTGTGTGTGTGAGAGAGAGAGAGAGAGAGAGTATAGTGATAGTAGTGAATATCTCAGGAGTCTATCATTTGGATTTATAGAAGTCAGAGCTGTACCAAGAAAGTCAGAGATACTTGTTTATCTCTTTCCAAAATATTATTCTGAAATATGAAGGGGAAAAACATTTCACTTATGTGCAATTGTCAGAATGAAGAAAAATCTAGTTAACTGGCGAAGGTTGTTCAGCTCAATGCTGATAGATCCCACATAAGAATAGAACCTTCTGGGACTTCCCATTGTAAGCTCAGTGGTTAACGAATCCAACTAGGAACCATGAGGTTGCGGGCTCGATCCCTGCCCCTGGCCTTGCTCAGTGGGTTAAGGATCTGGCATTGCCGTGAGCTGTGGTGTAGGTCACAGATGTGGCTCGGATCCCGCGTTGCTGTGGCTCTGGTGTAGGCCGGTGGTTACAGCTCACATTCGACCCCTAGCCTGGGAACCTCTGTATGCCACAGGAGTGGCCCAAGAAATGGCAAAAAGACCAAAAAAAGGATAGAACCTTCTGGAACACATCCCTTAAGGGGAGGGCATCCAAAATTTTAAAATAATTAAGACAGCTCAGCCTTCGAGATTTGTATTTTTTACTTAGTTTATTAGCATAATAATTTTTCTAAGCATATACATATGTAAAATGTGTTATAAATACAAACACAATTATTAATCAGCATAATAAGGTGCAAGAACTAAAACTCTGTAGAACTTTAGTCTACCTCCTCAAAAAACAAACAAACAAACAAAAAAAACCCCAGAGATTCTAGACTAAAGGCACAAATAGCCCATTGGATTTAGCATTTCCCCTTTGGAGTGGCAAAAATATTTTAGTAGGGTTATTTCTTTATTTTTAAAGGCACGCAAGGGTTGGGACACCCAATATGTAATGTGAAATAAAAAGAAATGGCAATTTTCCAAGAGCTCTAAGACTGCAGCTAATTAGCACATTTAATTTATATAAATAAAATTCTCTTTGCTGTTCCCCAGTGTTCTGCCTGAGAGAAGCAACATGATGAATGAACATGACAAACCAGAGTGAAATTTACAGGCATGGAAAAAAAAAGATATGGAAATAATCCCTTGACTTTTTCCAACTTTTCTGACCCTCCTTCACCAGTGACATTTTCTACCGAGCCCCTAAACATGAACATCCCATTCCACCAGACTTAAATTCTAAAGGCAAGTTTACAAAGAAGACTACCTCCCATCTCTTTGCTCCTGGAGATGGACTCCTAGCTAAAAGAGCCATGGTTACAACTCAAGAGACTGACTTTTGTTTGTTCTTGTATTTACTTTTAAGTTTTTGTCACATTTTCTTAACTAAAATAAAAATTTTCTTTCTGTTTTTAAAAACAATTTCCTTACATACAAAATATTTTAATTATTTTTAGCTTTAATTTTTATGATTAACTCAAAAAAATGAATATTTTCTCAAAGCCAAGTCAATATTTCCAAAGAAATTGCCAGTTGAATAGAAATGCAAGGCCCTAATTTCTAGGAAATGCTTTATCAAATTATGTTTTCTTAAAAGTTTGTTACTCTGAAAATAAATTTAATATAATAATTACTTTCAAATATGTATTACATACACACTCTTATTTTTATGTAGATATATACATATATCTGGCTATAACTCCTTTGGCAGGAGACAGCCTGCAAAACCGTTAAGTAGTAACTCTGGTTATAACCCATTACTAAGTGGAAAAATCACTTTTATGAAAAATAGAATAAAACAGAAAATAAGACAATTCTTTTCATATAGTAAAGATAAGTATTCTTTAGTAAGACATATTTATCAGCTGTGTGTGTGTCTTAGTGTGTATACTGTGATGTATTATGTATTTGTTACCGTGACTTATGGTCAAAGCAGTTGGGAAGATCTTCCAATAAAGCAGCATATAAGGAGCACTGAAAAAAATAGACTCTAGTCTATGAAATGCATCACATAATTCATATGTTCAATAACTATTTATCACTAGTACAACAGTGAACAAGACAAAGTCTGTGGAATCATGGAACTTAGGAAAATCAGAAAATACAGAGGTAAATAAAATGTATAGGTGATATAATCTCTAGTGATAAGTGCGATAAAGAAAAGAAAGAAAAAGATAAGAGGATTAGAGAATGAAACCAAAAGTAGAATGGAGGCTACAGCAATACAAGTGTAAAAGGGACTCTCTGAGGAGGTGATATCCAATCAGGAACCTGAATGGTGTGAAGAGGCGCATTTCAACTGCAGGCACAGCAAACACAAAGTCCCCAAGGTAGGAACAAGATTGGCATGAATTGAGGAGCTGCAAGAAAGTCAGTTGGAGTGGACTAAAGCAGGGAGTGATTGAAATGACACACAGAGAGATGCAACTGCCAACTCTGTGGAAGCTTGTCATCTTTGCAAAGAACTCTGAATTGCATCCTGAGGATGATGGGGAGGCTGCATGGAGAACTATGGACTGATTTCCACTTCTAAAAGAGATCTCTAGGTACTATGTGAAGAACAGACTATTGAGAAAATGGTAGAGTAATAAAGGGAGAGAGAGAGACTAATACGAAGCCAGTAGAAGTAGAGAAAAAATAAGATGATAACAGCTTGCTGCAGGAGGGCAATGATGGAAGGGTAAGAAATGATCTGAGTCGGGTTACATTTTGCCCATTGCTGATGGAATAAATGATGAATGTGAAGGAAAGACAAATAAGAAAATGAGTTTTTGATTTTTGGTCCTAACAAATCTGTAAATGGTGGTGGACTCATTTATATGTAGAAGGCTTGAGGAGGAAAGGATTAGGGCTGAGGGATTGAGTAATAGGGCACTTTTGCTTTTTCATTCCTCTTAATATATTCTCATTATTATAGCATTCTAATAACTATTGATTAATAAATTGCTAGGATCCAGGCTCTGTGGTAAGTGTTGGGAATATAAAGTCAAAATAAAAGCATTGTTTATGCAAAGAAAACGAAAACAAAACTAGAAATTGTGGTGTGATATAATCTGTATTATCATAAGTGTATGAAGAGGATATCTGAGCAGCAGAGAGTAAAGAATCTCCATGAATTTAAGAGTTTACCAAGTATTTCCAATAAAGATGAAACGAGCTGTGTTTTCAAAGATGAGTTGAAATTCATAAGAATAACCGGTAGGAAAGGTGGAGGGATACTAGAGGCATTGACAAGTGTACAGGCAAATGCATGGAGAAATAAAGCACAATTATCTGGGAAAATAGAAGCTCTCAGGATGAAGGGTCTGTGTTGGATATTGGCAAATGCAGGGTTGAAATGCTAGGCAGGTATCATCAAGAGCCTTGTCTAGTGAGCTAGGAGTTTGACTTTTACTTAAATCTATTTTTAAAAATAACAGGATTTCAATTGGGGGAATGGCATGATTAGACAAATTAGACGAGGACAAGGTGAAAGCCAGTAAATACAAAAAGAATGCTTTAGGAGTTCCCATGTGGCTCAGTGCGTTAAGAACCTAATATAGTGTCCACAAGGATTCGGGTTCAATCCCTGGCCTTGCTCTGTGGGTTAAGGAGTGTTTGCCTAGCTCTAGACTTCTCTTAGCTAATGTTCTCCCTGAGTCTCAGATCCTTTACACTTTGAGCTCTTAGGTCATGATTTCTGCCATAATAAACTCTCTGATCTCATTTTTCCTCTGATTTGTACACCTCCTATTGCTTCATTACAAGTTGTATGTGTTAGAGTCCAGAATAGTGACAGAGAGAGAACATTGGTGTAGACCTCACATCTGGTACCAGTTTAGCAACTAACCAGCTATTTGACCTACAACAAGTTTCAACCTTTCCAGAATATATGGGTTTTCATCACAAGGCTATTTGTCACTGTGAGAAATTAGATGCATTCAGAATGCCCAGTAATATGGGATCCATTAAAAAAATCTGAAAATCATAAAATATAATGCAGAATTAAAAGTCATGCTTTTGGAATATTTAATACCATAGAAAATGTGTATGGCATAGTTTTATATAAATAGAAAGCATATTTTGTTTTAAAACGATAAGTAAAGGAGTTCCTGTTGTGGCTCAGTGGTAATGAATCCGACTAGTACCCACAAGGATGCATGTTCAATCCCTGGCCCTGCTCAGTGGGTTAAGGATCCGGCACTGCTGTGAGCTGTGGCGTAGGTCACAGACGTGGCTTGGATCTAGTGTTGCTGTGGCTGTGGTGTAGACTGACAGCTGTAGCCCCTATTTCACCCCTGGCCTGGGATCTTCCATATGCCGTGGGTGTGGCCCTAAAAAGGCATGTGGGTGTGGCCCAAACAAACAAACCAAAAAACCCAAAACTATAAATATATATTACAGAAAAAAATGAAAAGATATTTAACAAAAGGATATTGATGCTTTTGTATCTATGAAAAGTGACTTTTGGTAGAATACAACCACTGTGAAGATCGGTATTGAGATACCTTGGACAGCTATACATAGAACGACCATATGAACCAGCAGTCCCACTCTTGGGCATACATCCGGACAAAACTTTCCTTAAAAAAGACACATACACCTGTATGTTCATTGCAGCTCTCTTCACAATAGCCAAGACATGGAAACAACGCAAATGTCCATCGACAGACAAAAAATAGTTTAACTTTATCATCACCAGAAAAGTAATTAAGTAATCTAGGGTTTTCTCATCCAGATGAGCCACATACAGATCTGAACCCACCCACCAATTCATTCCCTCAGCCTCTGTTGAGTTCTCACATAGAAGACTGCGTTGATTCCAGGGCATGCTGTAGTCTGAGGGCAGGGTAGACAATCCTCTCCCCGCAAAGAGTATGAATTAGTGGCTGCCTAAGGCTGGGAGAGGGCAGAAGTGCTGGGAGAGAGAGACCACCTTCTGATGACCAAGCAAGCAGGGCCAGCCCAAGCTGGAGGCAGGGGCAAAGAATTAAGAGAAACCCCTAACAAATACTCCAGACTTTCACCGTGTCTGACATTTATTAAAATGAAAAATTACAGATGCAGCAGGAAAATTTTTCCTACTTTAACAGAAAAAGGATGAACCTAATCTTAAAACGTACAATTGTGTTACTAATGATTTCACTACATCTTTGAGTTGTTCGTATCACTGTCGGATTCTTCTCATATTCTTCCATTTCATCCTCCAATCTCTACGGGGCATGAGAGATACTAAAGAGGCATGTGTCTGTTCTCAGTTTGTTTTGTAGTTTGGGAAGACAGACCTAAAATAAATAAGGGCCATTGGAAAACACGACAGCAGAGCATAGATCCAATTTCAGCTCCTTCACTTTGTAACTAAATTATGGTGAACACAGATATGTGTTTGTGAAAAGAGCTAGGATGTATCATCCTCATATAATTGTGGTGAATTTTAATTAGATAATCCATGAAATGATTAGCTAAAGTATTTTTTAATTAGCTTTCATCACTATTACTTATGAATGTGTTTACAGCGCTTAGTAGGTGTGCGTGAAAAACACTGGTTGAGAAAGTCAACATGCACATAGTAGAGCTTGATTATATCTGGAAACATGAGCTGTTCGCCTAGCCCAGAAGGACTGAGATCCTAAGGAACGGCATTTCTAGAAGAATGACCAGGATGGAAAAAGTTAGAGAAGCCTGAAAAATGAAGATGTAGAGATCCTGGAAAAGCAAGTAAGCCCAAGTGTAGGTTTTATGAGTGGAGCTTAGGGCTTGGAGATGAAAGTGTGAAAGACTGTGGTTAAGGTGTCAGGCTTTCTCTAGGAGATGGGGAATCATTCAAAGGTTTTTTTACAAAAATATTAGCAGATGCCACTTCTAGAGATCCTCACGGCAATAGTGAGTTCAGATGGATGCAGGGAAAGAGAGAAAACAGTGAGATACAGTGTCTGTTCCAGACTGGAGTAATCCACTGGAGAAATCAGGAAGGTCTAACCTAAGGCCATTAGAAAAGGATAGGAAACAAAACAAAACAAAACAAAAAAATGGAGTTCCTATCGTGGCTCAGTGGAAACAAATTTGACTGGCATTCATGAGGACGCAGGTTTGATCCCTGGCCTCACTTAGCAGGTTAAGGATCCGGCGGTATTGACATGAGCTGTGATGTAGGTTGAAGATGGGGCTCGTATCTGGCGTTGCTGTGGCTGTGGTGTAGGCCAGCGGCTACAGCTCTGATTGGACTCCTAGCCTGGGAACCTCCATATGCCTCAGGTGTGGCCCTAAAAAGACAAAAAAAAAAAAAAAAAAAAGGAAACAGGAAGCAGGATGGGAAAGCTTAATTTTTAGGAGAAAGGTCAGTGTGAACACCATAAAGTTTGAAATTTATGAGAAAAAAAACTGGTTATTGAATGACTTTCAATGACGGCAACATAAAAGCACTAGTTGGAAAGTAGACATACGGCAGAATGTTTGGATTATTAAAATGCACATTTGAAAAATTATCATTTGTACCCAGTAGGTGTGATTAAACTACTTAAAACCAGCCTGAATGTTTAAGGAAGATAAATATTTTTCTAGAGGAACAGAAAAATTTTCTCTATTAAGTTAATTGTCTTTTTTTTAAGAGAGTGTCAAGTTAAAACTCATTCCATTTCTGATTGAACTTTTATAAATGATAAATTAGCAGATTGTGAAGTAACAAGATGTAAAAATACCTACTTTTTATTGATTAAATGTAAATCTCTCTTACTTGTTTCTTTTTGGAGATAAAATAAAACTGCTTTAACCTTGCGTTTAGGATGTGGTTCTAAGGGAGAGTACCCGTGTCTTCTGGATTCACCACTACAGTCATAAGTGAATTAACATTTCCTCTAGGACAAATCTCTTTTCCCATTACTCCTAGTGTCCTGACAATACCCTGAGTCCCTTTCTCAAGTATTTTTTTTCCCAATCATTTTAGATCAGTCTTCAGTGTTATTCATTAATCCTCACTCTATATGAAGCAAAGCAGTCATGAGCTTTATTCCCATTTCACAGATAATTTATTCATTTAGGCAAAATTCTATAACATATAATGCCATTCAACAGCAATTTCCTGGGCCAGGGATCGAACCTGTGTCACAGCAATGACCCGAGCCACTGCAGTGACAATGCTGTATCTTGGCTGTTAGTCACAAAAATGGAAAACTTTTCTGCCTTCTATGCCTTTATACAACTCAATTATAAACATCTGAGGCTATAACCTGAAATTTAGGATGCCGTTGGTGATTTAGTTACATTTATCAAGTATTGAGCAATCTCATTTTACATTTTTAAAATACTATAATAGTCAAATCTTCTTTATTAAAGACTATATTCTAGTGACCATTTGGCTTTAAGACTCTAAGGAGTATGAAAGACAGCCTGGACCAGTTAGAAAGATGTTGAGACCAGCAGCATCGAGAGCTTTCTGCATCCACATGGACATTCCTGAACTGGGGATCACAGTCCCTGAATCGATTTTATTCAAAGGATGCTGTGTGAATGAATGCAATAATTTGTCTTCAAAAAATGAATGAAAGAAAACTATTCTTACTTTACAACCACAATGCAGAGGACTTCCTGTAGATCCTCTATTAGTTCTTATAATCATAAAGAGTAATTTCTGAATCTCTATTTTTTTTACAGTATCTTATAATTCTACTTCCTTTGATTAACAAGTTTCTCTTCCCTGCAAAATGCTCTAGGTAGCAACATAATTTCTTTAAAGCTGCTAAACTTCCTCTATTTTGTGTTCATATACAGCAAAACTAATGTTATCCATTAGAAATGGAGTAACTGAATGTATCTGCTAGATACTTAGATCTTAGGTACAAATAAACTCCAATTTACTTCCCTCTGAAAATTGCAATCATTTAGAATGTCTCCTCAACTCTCCAACAGACAGGCCAACCCACTGTTCAAAAACAACTGTATAAAATAAATTATTTCAGAAGTACCCTGGTGGCTCAGTGAGTTAAGGATACAGCGTTGTCACTGCAGTGGCTTGGGTCATTACTGTGACACAGGTTCGATCCCTGGCCTGGGAAATTCCACATGCCATGGGTGTGGTCAAAAAAATAAAATAAAATACAGTAAAATAAAATAAATTATTTGGAGGTGGGATTCTCCACACTGAATTAAACACCATTATAACAACCAAATTAAAATAAGAGCAAACTGTGAGATGAATATATGTATTTATTCACATAATTGGCAGATAGTGAATTAAATTTGGAACTTTGGTAAGAGCTCTTAGATATTTCAGGATTCTAATCTTTATATTCTAACCTGAAGTTCCAGTTGGCCTTATTCCCTTGGAACTTGAGAATTATTTCCAGGACTAAAATATGAGCTTGATGTCTGCATACCAGAACTTATTTTACAAACTTGAAATGCTGGTTATTGTTTAGGCTACAAACCCATACACATCTTTATTTGAAAGACATGAACAGTGTATTAATTTACAGTCTGCTTTTCTTCCATCTGTGAATACTGCATCTTCCCTCATTCAGGCCAGACCCCAGGAACCTGGCATGTTCTTTAGACCAGCGTGTAAAGGCCCATTTGGCCAAAGCAGAGCTGCCCTTGGAATCCACATCTCTGGCCGCAGTTGTGTTTATCCTTAGTATCTAGTTTCAGTTATCTTTTTGTTCCATTTTGGACTGTGATCTATTTGTTTCATTGACTAAGTTCCCATTAAAGAACGCTGAACAGGACCACGGTGAGATGGCACAATGAGGCCAGAGCTCAGCCTCGTTCCTAGCCCGATGGCACTTAATCACTCCACTTCGCTTGCCAACTGTTTCTTGGCATCTAATTTAATTTGGGGACTTGCCTAAGCATTTAATTGAACTTGGAGAACTCCTTTCAAATATTTATACCCACTTTCTCTTTCTCCTCCTGCCCCATCATCTATTCTGCATTACCTTTTAGATCAGATCCACTTTCAATTTTTTTCCAAAATACTGGCCATTCTTCTTTTTGTATTAGGTATATTACTCCCAATCCTAATAAGACTTTATTTTTTTAAGTATAGTTTGCCTTCCTTTTCCTCTAGACCTCTTTTTGCTTCATTATAGCAAAAGAGTTTTATGTTCTCTCTGTTCACAAAGTTTTTATCTAACTTGTATCCCATCCCTCTGATAATTTTCTTGTATAAAATTCAGCAGCACAAAAAAATGACAGTAGATTCCTTATACTTGAAGCCACATAAACTTCAAATTCTCTTCTCTGACCACAACTCTCCCTGCTCAGTTCTTTTACTCTCTAAGTCTTTCTAATATTTAACACACTCTTGAATTTCATCAATATCTACAATTTCATGACTACTCTTACTTCTCTTCTCAATCTATCCATGTTCTCCTGCTTTTATGCCCTTCTAGCTTCAGCCTCATAGGTCATCATTTTTCCTAGACTTCAAGCCCATAATAGTCAGTCCCATAAATATCAGAATTTAAATCTCGGTACTGGAACAATCCAATCATTTCCCTTTGCCACTGTGATACAAACGTACGCAGTTCCATATGGTGAAGTACAAACCAATAGGTCCATATATACATGGTTTCCAACCCCCTTTGGAATTGCAATGCTATTCATCTGTATTTTTCTTCACCCTTCAACTGTTTCTTCTCTCATTGTCGCCACCTACCTTTTCCAGATGTTGTTCAAACTCCCGAAGCCATAGAACCAATACTTCCAATTATACTTTGAGCTGGAGATTTTCCCTACAAACCCCCAAATCCTTTGTTCGTAATTCATAAACCATGGTTTTATTCACAACACCTGTAGCATTTTAAAAAGTGTGGTAACTGCAAACTTTAGCAAACCCAATAAAAATAATAGACAATCTAAAGATAAATTTAATAATAGGTGATAAGAAAATATTCAAATTTGTGAGAAAATAGATTATTCAATAATGATGGAACAACTGGTTAGCTATTTGGGAAAATATAAAATGGGATCTATACCTCATTACTTACATCTAACAATAATAATCACAAGAATATACATAGTAATAATTCTTTTTGCATCAATGAAATAATGAATTTTTTTTCAAGAAAACAATGCTTAAAATATGTATAAACTGGCTTTAAAGGAAGTCTTTCTAACCTTTTCATAAAAACCAGAAACAATAAATGAAAATGGTCAAATTCGATTACATCTAAATTCTGTTTTGCACAACCCAGTCAAAATAGGGACAGAAGACCTAAATAGATTTTTCTCCAGAGAAGACATACAGACATTTCTCCAAAGGACACATACAAATGAAAAACTGCTTGATATCACTAATTATTAGAGAAAAGCAAATCAAAACTACGGTGAGGTATCACCTCACACTGGTCAGAAGAGTCATCATTAAAAATTCTACAAATAATAAATGCTGAAGAGGATATGGAGAAAAGGGAATCCCCCTATCCTGTTGGTGAGAATGTAAATTGGTGCATTCACTACGGAAAACAGTGTGGAGGTTCCTTAAAGAACTAAAAATAGAGTTACTGTATAATCCAGCAATCTGACCTCTGGGCATATATCTGGAAAAGATGAAAACTCTAATTCAAAAATACACATGCACACCCATGTTTGTAGCAACACCATTCACAACAGCCAAGTCATGGAAGCAATCTAAATGTTCTTCAGCAAAAGAGTGGATAAAGAAAATGTGGCAATATATACAGTGGAATATTACTCAGCCATCAAAAGAATGTAGTAATGCCATTTTCAGCAACATGGATGGACCTAGAGATCATACTAAGAGAAATAAGTCAGAAAGAAAGATGGATATGACATCACTTATACATAGAATCTAAGAAAATGATATACATAAACTTATTTACAAAAGTAGACTCACAAACATAGAGAACACAATTACAGTTACCAAAGGAGGAAATGTGGAAGGGATAAATTATATGTATGGGATTATCAGATACACACTACTACATATAAAATAGATAAACAGCAAGAATTTACTGTATAGACCAGGGGATCATATTGAGTATCTTGCAATAACCTCTAAAGGAAAAGACTCTGAAAAAGTCTATAAATAAATAAAATGAAATCACTTTGCTGTACACCTGAAACTAAGACAATGCTGTAAATCAGATATGTTTCCATAGAAAGTTCTGTTTTGCAAAATAAGATAAAAAACAAGCGAACCAAACAAAAAACAAGATGACACAATGTTGTTATTGAAGCATTATTTATAATGAAAAATTTTAGTCTCTATTTTATCAAATTAAATATAAAATATAATCAAATCAATTAAATTATAGTATATACCCATTATAAAATGCTGTACTAAAATTAAAGCTAAAGTTGTAATGTAATGTAGTATGTAATATCATGGGAATTAGCTACAACATATTATTGTCAGTGAGACAAAAGGCAGGGTACAGTACAATATTATATTAGTATTACATTAGATCAGTGTATGTATATGTATGGAGACTTTCCATAACAGGAAGGTTGAAAGAACCTAGATTGTTGAGTTAATACAATATCTTGCCATTTACTATTAACGTATTTTATACGACAGGCACTACTCCAGGCAATCAAAAATATGACCTTCCCAGTTTCATAGGCTGAAAACAGTTTTCGAGAGTGTGAGCAACTTTCCCTGAACAAGGAGATAGAACAGTGATGAAGCCAAAACCTTAGTCTAGTGTCGGATCTACCATTTGAGAGCTGATCCCAAAGGGAAGGTAATTAGTTCAATATAACCAGTTATTTTCCATTTCCACTAAGACAGAGAAAGGAAGTTATCAAAATTAATGTATGTAGCTATGATAAAGAATGTTTTTCTTCCTCTCTCTGTTTTTTTCTTTACTTCTTTTTTTTCACCATAAAGAAAAACTGATAGTGAAGTAGAGTGGTGGGTACCAAATAAAGTACCTTCTACGGATTTCTCTGCAGTGTTGTCAAGAAGGTGGCACCACCAGTGTGCTTCCCAAGGATGACATCTGTTGGCTGCATACAGGTGTGTGAAATGGATGAGCGTAGCCTAAGACATATGAATCAGGTAACATCTACCCTGGATGTTCGAGAACACCTATTTAACTAGATCTTTTCTTCTCCAGTTTGTGATTCAGATCCATGCATCTCAGCCTCTTGTTCCCTAAAGATAAGCTTGATTCATACAAGGGATCTAGGCAGGGTGGAGGAGAGATAGGGGTGGAGGTATTTGCAACTCACTTTCAAAGTGCAGAGGAAAAGCAAGATTAGTTTTCATCCAGACGACTCTTCTCACTTAAGAAAGATGTGGCTTACTGCAGAGTTGAGATTACAGTCAGAAGCTTAATTAAAAGAAATAGAAATTCATACAAAATCTAGAACAATTGAATTGAAGCCAAATATTACAGGTGTCACACATACAATATTCAAAATAAATTTGAAATAGCAAAGGAGGAAAGAACTTAACATTTATTAAAAACTCACTTTTTTATGCAACAAGGTGCCATGTATATATATCACCAGACATTTGAATCCTAACCGAGTCTACCTGAGTAGAACCTGTGCAGGTAAGAAACCAGCTTGAAATATCTGAAAACAAAAATTACTAAACTTTCTAGCTTCCCAGGTGATATAGAAAATCTCTGGCAAAACAAGGTATCTGGGTCAACCTTCTCCTCCCCATGATACTTCATTCTGTTAAATACTGACAGTGATTCTTCTCTTTCTGATGAGTCTTTGTGTTTGCTACCCTTCTTCACCTAAAGTGGTCTGCAATTTAAAACTCGAGTTGATAAATGGCACTTTCATATTGTAATTTAGGTAAACAGTGAAAGTAAGAAAAAGGTAAATGTAGCAGTTCCATTGGGTATGAATTCTTAAAGCATATAAGGTCAGCTGTGTTATTTTGTAGACTGTGATGGCTTCGGTGCAGCACAGTCAGCCAGCGCTTCTGGGCAGAAATTCTTTCTTTTTGCAACACATTTTATATTATTGGAATAGGTCTATTAAAGTAACATACTTTTTAGATGATGTTTGTGATAAAAATACGTGATAGGTGAAATATAAACAAATATATAGCCCGAACTCAAGGTTAAAGTCACCACTGCTAATGCTTAAATCAATTGATTGTCAGCTGTTAAAAAAAAATTGCAAAGGTCCCTAAAGTCTGCTCTTTCTTGAGATTTGACAAGTGCTTTTAATGTTCATGTTAGAAAATAACTGTGCTGGTTACAGATCCTTGAAGTAGTAGATTTAAATCTTTCAGTTTAAATATTAAGTGGGTATAATAAATATTCAAAAGATGTTTTCACCTTCTAGGCTAGAATTTTCCTTAAAAGAAACAGAACATGAAGGACATTCATCATAAGAATAGTTTCCTAAAATTGTAAAACTGCTACATATACAGTGTATGTGATATAGATAACATATAGTTCTTGTTGAACTATCCGTATAATAATTCCCTAAATTCCTTATTTCTATCATTTTTCTTTTATTTCATGTGGGATCTTCTAAAGCCCTTGTTAACTGTATATAATGAAATATGAACACATTTCTTACCGCACTGTTAACTTGGGTCATTTCTTTTAAGAAATCGATGGATAACATATGCTTGTCTAAGCATGTTATGCAAATTATTGGCATAAAGGGATTTTAACATGTAGGTAGTGCAAAACATGTCAGAGTGACAATTCTTGCATTCAGTATACATCTTTCTCGACAATTACCATGGTTATAACGCCTTTTTACATGTAGCCATTTTATATGCATGTTAAGAAGCAAGGCATACACATGTACCTGCAAGATATTGGAGTTATATTCTGAACACTATGTCTCTAACTTGGTACTTGGACTCTGTTCTCTGTTTATAAAATCACATTCATGAGATACCCCACCAAGGTGAGCTTGTCTCTTCAGAAGGTTTGAAGTGGAAATACATTAATATGGAAAGAATTTTCTCTTTTCTCATTTGAGACTGTCACATGGTCAGCAGCTGAAATGTACACCAGACATTCTCAGAAATCTTCTGGTAGCCATATTACGGCTCTCTTCCAAAGGCAACTGCACATTGCCTATTTTCTAGCTGCTTTTGCAACACTGTTCTACATGACACACAGTCCCCATTTTTAAAATATACTTTACTAAACAAGTTTTATGTTATAAAACAGAACAATATGAATACCATCTATGCAATCTGCTATTCTGTGTTGTCAGATACGTCTTTTAAAAGAAAAACTCTATAGCAATCAATCATGTGACATAGTCTCTTTTTTTTTTTAAGAAAAGAATACCATATTTCATCTATGATGGAGGCAATATCAAAATGCTACTAAAATATCAGTATGGATTTTTAGCATTTCCAAATGCACAGTGTCCCACATTTGCTGGAATAAGGTCTCAGAATACAGCTTGTCAGTTTGAACAATTGTGTGGGGATGGGACAGATGGGCAGCTGTTTCTTTTTTTAATCCCAGATTTTGTTCGTTTACTTTAAATAATGTTGAAAAATTTTTTTTTCAATTGTGGAAAAAACAGTCTTTTTTTTTAAAAAGAAAGTAAAATCGTAGCTATGAACTATAATGAAGAAAAGATAATTCCTATTACTTGGAGTAAAAATCTCTAGCTCATTTTACTGAAAACAATAGATTTTACTGGCTGTCCTGTGATGGAACTGATCATTATTTATACCATAATTGATATGACCAACTGTCTGTTCAGTTTTATAGGAAAAGACAAAAATACTGATTAAGTCAAATTTGTATAATCAACTGGGCATCATTATTTCTGTTAGTGCTTATGGATTTTCCACGTTTTGGTCCCAAATGTAAACTCCTTTCTTAGCTGTACACTGCACTATAAATTAATCCAAACTAAAACTATTTTTAAAAGCCTTTTGTTCATATAAAAAACATGATAAGAATGCCTCTATTTTTAAATTGGCATTTCTTTCTTCTATCATAATTACTTCCCCATATTATGAAAGAATAAAGATTTAACTAATGCCCTAAGTAAATTGGCCAAAGATTATAAATAATGACTTTTCACTAGGCACAAATCTTCTGTAATTAGAAAGGGAGGAAAATAATCTGTAATGAATGAACTGTATTTAATATATAAGTACTGAATATTGAACACAGATGCCTCTATACTAGTGCTCAAGTGAAGGAAAAAACAAAACAAAACAAAACAAAATAAAAACTACATTTATTTCTTTCCTGAGGAGAAATCCTGTATTCTGGGAGGGTAAACACCCAACTCAGAAAAGCATCACCAAAAAAAAAAAAAGTAGAATTTTAATTAGTTGAAAACCAAAATGCCTTTGAAAGAAAGATTTTAAATAGCAAAATGGTCATTATCCCATTATGTCACTTGAGATTATTCCAGGTAATATAGTTGACCAGAAACTACTTCTGTATCCTATTCAGAAATCTGAATTTTTTTCTACCTTCAATTAAGTAAAAAATCATTTCATTGGTCAGTTGCATACTGTGCAGCAATGCTGACGTGATAATTTTATATAGGAAATATAGTTCTATTGAATGATTTTAATGGATTGAATCTGTTCATACAACAGTGGTTGATTAAAGAACCTACTTTAATATCTTAACTTAAAACAGACTACAATGCTTTATAACTCTAAATTGTTAGAACTCATTTTTAATTTCTCTAAAACTGATAAGCCTTCCTGCCCTTCCCTAATTTCACATTTAATTAAATCCACAACACAACCACAGTGAAGGGAAAGGCCAGTTTTATTTACATAATATAACAATAGCAATAACAATGAATGAATAGCACTAAACCAACATCAGTCTTAACCACAAAGTATTACTCTTGACCTCTTAAATGAGCAACCTTTTTTCTCCCGAGTCAGGAATAACGTTGAATTTTGTATGACAGTAACTACTGCAATGGAACTCACAAGAGAACACATACATTTTTGGAAGTAAATCAGAGCATTCAACAATAAAATCATCACTACTAATATTTTTTTCCAATAAACTGAGGAATCCTTTATCTTAACCCACAATATTAGCCGTATTGACATTTTATATTTTTTAGTGGCTATAAAAATTACCCACGTATTCAGCTCTTAGGGTGGGCAGTGAGAAATTAAGGTACAGATTCCAAAAACCTGGGGCATCTAGAGGTTAAGGGGGCAAGATCAGAGAAGGAAAAGTGGTAGAACAAGGGTTTTCGAGCAAGTCCTTTTCTCCCAGGTTATATTCAGATTGGAGGCCTGCCTCAGGCAGAGTCAAAGGAAGAATTCACCGGGAGCAGCCAGCCTGCAGGGAGAGCCCCACCACTTTATTCACCAAGCCCCAATTATTAACTTCTACTCAGAGTCTGAGAGCTTTCAGACTTTGGATTAGAGGGGCACTGGCCACAAAATCACTCTACTGGCTTGTAGATTCAAACATATGCAATGGATATTGGGGAATCAGACGACCAAACTTCTCAGAGACCACCACAAACATTGAAAGGCAAGTCACAATTTATCAATTTAATCTTAGTTACTTGAAACTGTATTCTCCCCATAGTGAATTTTCAAATCATCCTAAGAGTACCACCCATCAGTTGAATGTGTTCATTTAACCCAACATCCTCTTCTTGAGGTGCTTCCTAAGTCATATACACACAAGACACCCACTCTCAGAATAAAACCTGACCACCTTTGTTTTGAATGGGGTCCATTCCTCCAAAGCGACCACATTCCTGTACTATTGCTCATAGTTTCTACTTTAGTTTTTAATCTTTAACTCTTTCATTTCTTGAGTAATGCTTGCATTTCCAAAATCTTAAATATTCTTCTTCTTTGAAACCACTATTCCATTGTAGTCACCCTCCTAGCTTTTGACGTTATTTTATAGCTAAGCTGCTCAAACAAGCAACCTACTCCACACCCACTGCTCTCACTAGCCATCCCTACTTCCTTAAACCCTTATGATCTGAATTATGGACATGTCAATGTCCTGAGACTGCTCAATTAAATCATTTTCCAAATGAAATTGAGTTTATCCTGACACGACTCAAAATCCCCACTACACTTCACATAGCCTGTCTCCTCATTTTTATTTTTATTTATTTACTTATTTATTTTGTCTTTTCGTCTTTTCTAGGGCCGCACCCATGGCACATGGAGGTTCCTGGGCTAGGAGTCCAATGGGAGCTGTAGCGCCGGCCTCCGCCAGAGCCACGGGAACGTGGGATCCGAGCCGCAAATGTGACCTACACACAGCTCGCAGCAACGCAGGTTCCTTAACCCACTGAGCAAGGCTAGGGATCAAACCAGCAACCTCACGGTTCCTAGTCAGATTCGTCAATCACTGCGCCACGACGGAAACTCTGTCCTCATTTTTGTGTGTGTGTGTCTTTTTGCCATTTCTTTGGCCGCTCCCGGGGCACATGGAGGTTCCCAGGCTAGGGGTCCAGTCGGAGCTGTAGCCTCCGGCCTACGCCACAGCTCACGGCAACGCCAGATCCTTAACCCACTGTGTAAGGCCAGAGATCGAACCCAAAACCTCATGGTTCCTAGTTGGATTCGTTAACCACCGAGCCATGATGGGGACTCCTCTGTCCTCATTTTTAATTTCCATGACAATGGCTGTGATTTTTTTTTTCCTCTGTATCTCTCACTAACCAGGCTGCTCCTTCTATCTCCCAGTTTAGTGACTCTCTTTGTTGTCCTTTAACATATAGAATTTATACATTCAAGTGTTTTAATCATCTCCATACTCACAACTCAAAACTTCCTATCTCCTGGACATCCTTTTTTTTTTTTTTTTTTTTTTTTTTTTTTACTTGTATATATACCAGGCATGCTTATAGGCACTGAAGATAGAGCAGTGATTTTTAAAAAAAAAAAAAGGTAAAAAAATACCTACTCTCAGAGTGGTGCAGTGGGTTAAGAATCCAACTGTCGTGGCTCAGGGCACTGCAGAGTTGTGGGTGTGATCCATGGCCTGAATCAGTGTGCTAAAGAATCCAGTGTTGCCACATCTGTGGTTTGGACTCAGTCCCTGGCTCAGGAACTTCCATGTACCATGGGTATAGCCATAAAAAGAAAAAAAAAGCAAAAGCTATTCTCATGCATCATGCCATAATATTGAAGGAAACATAAACATAACAGAAGTAGAATATTAATATCATGGAAAATGAGAGTTAAAGAAAATATATAAGCAAAGGATGGGTATATGGAGTATCAGAGATGGGCTTAAAATTTTAACTAGGTGTTGAAGGGTAGACTACAGGGGCAATGCAGAAGTGAAGACACCAATTTTTAATAATAATCCAAGAGATAGATGATAGTATCATAGAGAAGAATTGGGACAGCTGGAGTGAAGTGACATGAGGTTTCAGCCCAGATCTATTTTGAAGATAAAGTAGACATAATTTGTTGATGTAGCAGATACGAGAGGAAGGGATCAAGACTGATAACAAAGTTTCGACACAAGTAACTGGAAGAATGCAGTCTTTAACCAATAAAGGTAAAAGAGTGAAGAAGTTTTATATATGAAGTTAAGAGTAATGTCCTAGATGGAGAATATTAATTTTGCTGTTATAAACATAGAAATGGTATTTAAAACAATGAGAGGAGAATTGCATCACTTGGGAGTGATGATATAATCTATAATCAAATAGACTTGCAGCTGTATAGAAAACTCCACTGATTAACCCCAGAATACACATTCCTCTCAAATGCACATAGAAAATTCTCAAAAATAGAACACAAATTAGGTCATAAAATATGCTTCGATACATTTAAAATAACTGAAATTATACAAAGCAGGTCCTCTGGATATCAGAGAATGAAACTGAAATCAATATAATAAATAAATTTGGTAAATTCTGGAAAATGTGAAAATAATTTTGTTTTTTAATTTTTGGCCACCCCTGCAGTATGCAGAAGTTCCCAGGCCAGGGACTGAGCCCATATCATAGCAGTGACAACTCCAGATCCTTAACTGATATGCCATCAGGAACTTCAAGCTGTGAAAATTAACCCACACCTTCCTAAATAATCAATAGATCCAAGAAGAATCACACAAATAAATTGAGATTTATTTTTAAAAAGACACAGCATTTCAAAATTTAGTGGATATAGAGAAAGCAGTGCTGAGAGGGAAATATATAGCTGTAAATGCCTCTAGTGTAAAAAACAAACAAAATACGCAAATCTGTAACTAGAATCACCAGGAAAAAAAGACAGAGAACTCAAATAAATAAAAATAAAATAATAAATAAAGGAGGCGATACTACAACCGATATGACATAAGTACAAAGGATTATAAGAGACTACTATGACCAAAAGGTTATGGAGCATGTGAAATGTTGCTGATCACGAAAGCTCGCAGGTGACTCGGCATCCAGAGGCAGCCCAGTACACCTGAAAAGTCTAAACCCTAGAAGAAAGCAGGTATTCAGCATAAACCACACTGTTTGCACAAACAGATAAGGCACAGCACGTTACTCTTACCAATTCTGGGAATGGTAGAAACTCTCAAAATCTAAATTTCCAGACTCCAGCCAACTAACTGTAAGCTAACTTTTCTAAGGTTCTTAGGCTTGCTATGTTAACTTTTTTCTGTAAAATTAGAAAATTTTAAACTTTCTACAAAACAAAGCTGAGACCCAGTATTTTTTTTTTTTTTTTTTTTTTTTTTGGCCGCACTTGTGGCATGCAAAAGTTCTGGGGCCAGGGCTCAAACCTGTGCCACATCCATAAAAACATCAGATCCTTAACCCACTGTGCCACCTGGGAACTCTTCACTGGTGAATTCTACCAAACATTTTAAAAATGACGTTAACATCAAATTTTCACAAACTCTTCCAAAAAAGAAGAGGAGGGAACACATTCCAAGTCATTAGGCCGGTATTATCTTGATACCAAAACCAGAAAGAAAACACAACAACCCAAAACTCCCAAGTCTATAGTGAATATATATGCAAAAATTCTTTTAAAATTCATTTTCTTATTATTCACAGAAAGTATGTACTATAAAATCACTAAGGACACTGAATTGCAGATCATTTCTCATAAAAGAAATATAGGGTTAGGTTCTTGAGTGCCTCTGGTCACAACATTTACATCGACTAATCAATAATAGCTTTGTTTTATGTGTGTTTCTGTTTAAAGACATCTTACTTAATATATATCACTGATTCATTAACACTGAACTCATGGCCAAGAGCCCTATAACTCATGCCTGAGCAAAGCTTATGTAATAAACTATTTTCTATGTAAGGCACATCATAGTCTTCTTGCACTTAGAAACACTAGCCAGGACTTAAGAATTAATGGTGGAGACCATTTTAAACACCAAGATCAACAACAAAATGTGTGGGGAAATGTGATGGCTAAAGAGACCACCGAAAGCACTCTTTGTTTATAGTATGAGAGCTGAAACAAGATAGCAAACTGTTGCCTTTTTCAGTTTTAGCTTAGAATGTGCACCTTGAGTCTGTGCATGTTCATGATCATGAAAGTGCCACAAAATATCGATTTTGGGGTTTACAAGTACATTTTAGTGAGTAGGTGAATTCACAAATGTAAAAATTACACCTGAGGATTGATTGTACTAGCAAATAGTAGCTGGCAGCATATAAAAAGGATTATACCATATGGCTGAATGGGATCTATCTCAGGAATGCAAGTTGGTTTAATATCCAAAAATCAATTAATGGGAGTTCCTGCTGCAGTGCAGTGGAAACGATCACGACTACTATCCATGAGGATACAGGCTGGATTCCTGGCTTGACTCAGTGGGTTAGGGATCTGGCGTTGCCCTGAGCTGTGGTGTAGGTTGCAGACGTGGCTGGATCCTGAGTTGCTGTGGCTGTGGCATAGGCCGGTGGCTGAAGCTCCAATTCCACCCCTACCCTGAGAACTTCCATATGCCGCGGGTACAGCCTTAAAAAGCATAAATAAATAGATGAATCAATTAACATAATATCCCATATCAATAGAAAATAGGACAAAACCCAGATTTTCATTTCAATAGCTTCATAAAAATCATTTGACAAACCACAAACAATATACATTCAAGACAAAAAAACAAATAACAAAAACAAAAAACACACTGGAAATAGAAGAAAGCTTTCTCAACTTGATAGAAGCATCTATGAAAAGTTAACATTATACTTAATGGTTAAATACTGAGTGATTCCCTCTGAGGTCAGCAACAAGGAAAGTGTGTCCTCTCTCACCAGATTTATTCAACCTTGCCCTGGACTTTCTAGCTAGGGCAATTAGGCAAGAAGATGAAATAAAATGCATCTGGGTTGGAAAGAAGAAAGTAAGAATAATTCTTTTTACATATGATCTCATACATAAAAAACCCTAAGAAATCAAAGGAAAAAACTATTCCATTTATTGTAACATCGAAATGAATGACATACTTAAGGATAAAATTTTAAAATAAGAGCAAAACTTATACTCTGAAAACCCCAAGACATTGTTGAAAGAAAGCAAAGAAGATCTAAATAAATACAAAGAAATCCTGAGTTCATGGACCAGAGGACTTAATGTTGTAAAATGGCAATACTCCCAAACTGACCTACAGATTCAACACACTTCATCTAAAAACCCCAGTAGGATTCTTTTCAGGGACTGACAAGCTGATCTTAAAATCCGCAAAGGTTGTACAGTCTCCCTTGACCCATGTGAGACTGCTATTATTATCTCCTCTTTTCAAAGTAGGAGGATGGGGCTCAGGGAGGGAACCTACAACCAGGGAGAGGTAGGAAGCAAATCAGGGCTTTCAACTCTTTCCTTATGTTGTACTGAGAACAAGATGCTAATCAGTACGATTATGTTGTGAAATTGAATATTTTACTAAAAGGAAAAAGTAAGCAAAAAAAAAAAAAATTATATAAGAATTCATGGGACCCCAAAATTGGCAAAAGTCTTGAAATGGAAAAGCAAAGTTAAAAAACTCATGCTTCATGATTTCAATACTTATGAGAAAAAGCTGTACGTTATCAAGACAGTATGTTACTGGAATTGGGACAGACATGAAGACCTTTGGAATAGAATTGAAAGTCTAGAAATAAACTCACATTACCAGTTAACTGATTTTGGACACAGGTACAAAGACAATCCTATTGTGAAAGAACAGGCTTTTTTTTCAGCAAATGGTGTTGGGATAACTGGATATCCACTGCAAAATAATAAAGTTGGACCACTTCGTCACATCATACACAAAATGGATTCAAAATGGATCATAAGTCTCATTTTCTTAGAAGAAAATATAGGAGTAATCTTCATGAACTCGCATAAGACAGAGCCTTCTGAGATAGGATGCTACAATAAAAAGAAGAAAAAAGGATAAGTAAACTAGGATTCATCAAATCCAAAACTTTTGTGTTTCAAATGACATCATCGAGAAAATGAAAAGGCAGTTTGCAGAACAGGAAAATGTATTCGTATACACGCATCCGATAAAGGATTATTATTCAGGATATATAAACTTACACCTCAGTAATAAAAAGATTTAATTTTAAAATGGGCAGGAGTTCCCGTCATGGCTCAGTGGTTAACGAGTCCAACTAGGAACCAGGAGGTTGCAGGTTTGGTCCCCGGCCTTGCTCAGTGGGTTGAGGATCCAGCGTTGCTGTGGCTGTGGTGTAGGCCAGTGGCTACAGCTCCGATTCGACCCCTAGCCTGAGAACCTCCATGTACCGCAGGAGCAGCCCAAGAAATGGCAAAAAGACAAAAAATAAATAAATAAATAAAATGGGCAAAGGATATGAATCTGTTTTTCCAAAGAAGACATACAAATGACCAATCGACACAAATTAAGATTGTTCAACATCATTTGTCATTAGAGACATACAGCTCAAGACCATAGTGAGATATCACTTCACACACACCAAGATGGCTAAACAATTTTTTTTTTTCCTTTTTGCCTTTTCTTGAGCCGCTCGCTCCTGTGGCATATGGAGGTTCCCAGGCTAGGGGTCGAATCGGAGCTGTAGCCGCCGGCCTACACCGGAGCCACAGCAATGCGGGATCTGAGCCACATCTGCGACCTACACCACGGCTCACAGCAACGGTGGACCCTTAACCCACTGAGCAAGGCCAGGCACCAAACCCCCAACCTCATGGTTCCTAGTCGGATTTGTTAACCACTGCACCACGATGGGAACTCCCAGCTAAACAATTTTTTAAGAGGTAGATTATAGCAAATGTTGGCAAGACTATAAAAATTGCAACCCTCATATGCTGCTGGTTGAAATGCATAATGATGCCTTCAACCTTGGGAAACAGACTAGCAGTTCCTCAAAATGTTTCTCTAATCATAGAATTATGACACAATTTATCATTTCGACTCCTAGGTATATACCAAGAAAAATAAAAAAATATGACCATGCAAAAACTTGGACACAAATGTTATAACATTACGAACTCCCAATTATTCATGATAGCCAAAATGTGGAAACAGTTCAAATGTCCTGATAAGTAAAGAAATAAATGTGGCATAAAACAGTACAATAGCATGATATGTGGCAGTAAAAAAGTGACTGAAAGAGTAATTCATGCTACAAAGTGGATGAACATGGAAAACGTGTTATGTGAAGGAAGTTAGTCATTAAAAGAAAACACATTATACAATCCCCATTTATGTGAAATGTCCAGAATACAAAAATCTGGAGACAGAGGGGTCAGTAGTTATATAGGGTTGAAGGATTAAAGAGAAAAAAAAAGTTACTGCCAACAAGAACAAGTGATGTTTGTTCATTTTTTTAGGAGTGAGGGAAATGTTCTAAAATTAAATTTAGTGATGTTTGCAAATCTCTGTGGCTGTACTAAAAACCATTGTCTTTTGCACCTTAAATAGGCTGTGTTTAAAGCATGAATTATACCTTGAAAGCACTATTGTATTATGAAAATCAGGCACTTCCCCATCTCTGCCCATGTCAAAGTCTGACCATACCTAGTTCTAGCATGTATTTCAATGGCATCTCCTATTGCATGCTCTAATCACTCCTACATAGATTACTACAATAATCTATTACAGAAACTGTTTCCAGTTTCAATGAGCCATCTGTTGCAATAGACTTTATTAAAATACTATTTTCATTAAATCACTCCCTTGCTCAATATCAGTAATTCTCTAATCTCTTTGGTCATCCATTTAAAGCCCATCATCAACTCTGCTGTTACCCATTGTGTTAGGCAGAAGAACAGCCTCTCAAAGAGGTCCATATCCTAATTCCCAAAACCTTTAAATATGTTGCTTTACATGGCAGAAGAGGCTGTGCAGATGTGATTAAATTCAGGTCCTGGAGATGGGGAGATTATCTGGGATTATCCAGTTGGGCCCAATGTAATCACAAGCATCCTTCTAAATGAAAGAGGAAGCAGGAGAGGTAAGAGTCTGAGCAAAGATGTGACATAGGAAGCAAAGGTCAGAGTGATGTGGGCCACGGTCAAAGGAATGTGGGCGGCATCTAGAAGCTAGAAGGGGCAAGGAAATGGATTCTGCCCTAGAGCTTTCAGGAGAAATGCAGCCTTGCTGGCCCATTTTTTCCTCTGATATCCAGAGCTGTAAGATAATAAACTCATATTATTGAAGCCACCAACATTAAGTAACCTCCTTTACTTATTTATTTTAGGCTGCACCCATTGCAAGTACAAGTTTCCCAGGCCAGGGATCAAACCTGCACCACAGCTGTAACCTGAGCTACATCAGTGACAATGCGGGATCCTTAACCCACTGTACCACAGGGGAATCCCAACTTTATGGTAATTTTTTTACAACTGTGATAGGAAACCAATACACCTATGCAGCAGTCTCACTATGATTCTCTGCTTTTTTCATATCCCTGATTTGAATAATCTTTCTCCACTTGACTGGAAATTCCATTCTTTCCCTCCCTGCAAAACACAGCAAGACTTACTTGAATACTAATATCCTCAAGAAATTTCCTCCTACTAACCCTACCTCTATGTGATCTTAATTCTGACTAGAGATTTCTGCAGAATAAATGTATGTCATCTACCAAGGACATACTTAAACTCATCTGAGTTTAAGGTGGATGTGGAAGGCACCTAGCACATTATACGGAAACACTAGCATGCTGATGAGCCAACTTAGAAAGCCCCGATTTAGGAGTTCCCGTCGTGGCGCAGTGGTTAACGAATCCGACTAGGAACCATGAGGTTGCGGGTTTGGTGCCTGCCCTTGCTCAGTGGGTTAACGATCCGGCGTTGCCGTGAGCTGTGGTGTAGGTTGCAGACGCGGCTCAGATCCCACGTTGCTGTGGCTCTGGCGTAGGCTAGTGGCTACAGCTCTACAGCTCCGATTCGACCCCTAGCCTGGGAACCTCCATATGCCGCTGGAGCGGCCCAAAGAAATAGCAAAAAGACAAAAAAAAAAAAAAAAAAAAAAAAGAAAGCCCTGATTTAGAGTGTTAGCTGATTAAATCCTCCCAACAAGACTGATTTCAATGATCCTATTGTACACCTTAAACTTATACAAGGTTATAATATGTCAATTATATCTCAATAAAGCTGGGGGGAAATGGGTTAGCTGTGAGTTTAGGGGCAATTGTGTGTTCATTTGCCCTTTATAGTGGGCAAATCAAGCCCAGTAAGAGGAAGCCCTACAACAACAAAGATCGTCTTCATAGTGGTGCACACCCTAATGGACAAACTTTCAGTAGGACTTGAGGAAGACGGGGTGCTTGGGGTTAACAGATGCAGACTATTGCCTTTGGAATGGATTAGCAATGAGATCCTGCTGTGTAGCACTGGGAACTATATCTGGTCATTTATGATGGAGCATGATAATGTGAGAAAAAAGAATGTGTACATGTATGCATAACTGGGTCACCATGCTGTACAGGAGAAAATTGATAGAACACTTTAAACCAGCTATAATGGAAAAAAAAAATCATTTTATATATATATATATATATATATATACACACACACACACACACACACACACATATATACACACACACATATATATATAAAGACAGTTACTTTAAATGTGCGGCACTGGTGCAAAATTTGGCTCATGGTTGAAAGAGTATTGACACATGTAGGAATCACTGAATTATTTCTATTTTGTCTGGTTAATAATTGGATAGTTTTAGAAAATGAAGAATTACTAGTTTCCTTTATTCACAGCTATGTTTCTTATGTATTTGGTTCTTAGTATTTGGATAGTATTTTTATAATGTTATTAGTTATGACAGTGTATTTCTGCAAAATATTAGGACATCTATCAGATTTTTCATTATCTTCAGAAAAATATTGATTTTTTAATTCTTCCATTAAATGTGTCATTTAAAATTCTTCTGCATCCTTAGAACAATTTACCACTGTTTTAGATTTTATAAACTAGAATTTGACAGTCTTCAATTTTTTTAATCAGTCTTGACTTCATCTCTTGGACCTGTCTTCCTTTTTTAACATTGTGGATGATTTAGGACACTCAAGAAAAATGACTAAAGTAATTTCACGATTGACTCAAATAGGGACTGGTACGTGGCAGTGAGAGTTAAGGGGAATAAAAAAAAAGAATAAATCTATAGTAACAGTAAATACCTCAAATAATTCAGACAGATGATCCAAATAAAAAATATTGCCTTAGACATAAATTTTTCACTTTGGTACTTAAAAATTTAGGGATACAATGCATTAATGGTATGGTAATTTTTGTAAAATTAGTACCTCTTCAAAGAGCACCACAACTCAAATGGAAAAGTGAATCGTGGGATGGACACTACATTAATTAAATAACAGAAAAACAATCATTTGTAAAATTATTATGATATCTTATCATAAATCTTTTTCTAACCTATAGCTATTAACTTCATTGATGCATCATGTAGTAGCAGTAATATATATATTTACTACTGGAGAATTTGTCTAAAAGGAAAGATGAGCAGATTCATTGAGGCTATAAAGAAAGACAAAAGAGAGATTAGGAGCAGATAAAGGGGTGCACCAAATTTGACTATAAATCTGAATTGGAAAAAATTGTCTTGAATATGGACTTCTGAAATATCACTGGCCACCTTTTTATGTCCCCTGTTCAGCCAAGACAATTTTCAGTATCAACTGTATCTCAGTAATACCGAGTGATAATTAAGCCTAGAATTATCTCCTGATCTACAAGCATCGCTACCCAAATGTCTAGGGGACACTTCTACTCAGATTTGCTTTAGACTCAGTAGGAACCAGCCTAATTTTTTAATCTCTTCTCTGCCCTGCTTGATCCAGCTTTTCTCTTCTTTCTGTGTTCTCTCTCTCTTGGAGTCCCAACCCAGCAATGATCCATTAGTGCAAGGGGGAAACACAGAGGCCATCTTGCATTCCTCCTTTCCCCTCACTCTTCTGTCCACCCTGTGATGGACTATAACTGTTCTGTGTTTAATACATATCCTGGTCTGTCTACCTTCATATCCTGTGGGCCACTGTCTCCTAGCTCAACTACCTGCTCTCTTATGCACCGGTCCTCATTTTATTCTACATATTCTCTTTTGTGCTATTTCCCCACAGGTAATCTTTCATGCATCTTCTTAAAAACTCTTTCATGTTTCCTCCTCCTATAGGTTGATGAAGACTACTATGCCCCTTTGCACAGAAAGCTATTTGTAATTGGCTCCAACATCCTACCTCTCCAAGGGTCTCACTGAACCCAAGCAACCAATCTAAGGGAACTCTGCTTGCCTTTCTCAAATCATATCCCATTCAGTAATGCCTCTGAGGGTCTGTGAAGGTCATTTTCCTTTTCCAAGAGACCCTTTTACCTCTTTTTCTGTCTGATGAATTTCTAGCCATCAAACAAGTCTCAGCCAGCACTTCCTCTGGGAAAACCTCTTCCAATCTGAGTTCATCTTTACATATGCAAAAGAGTGATGCACTGACCACACAGGGTTGTAATTACTTGTTCCCCAGGAGCTACATGAGGGCAGAGGCTATGTCTTCCTCCTTCCCCCTGCAACCCTGGCTGCCACAGAGGCTCTAACATGAGGCAAAGGTTTAATATTTATTAGGAGAATGAAATGTTTGCCAGAGTCAGATTTTGAAGGGCTTTGAATATCACATTAAGGAGTTTTGTTCTATAGACACAGCTCTGAAACACAGAAGGGACAGAATCGAACCATATAGTAGAGAGAAAACTTGGGTAGAGTAATGGATAGGCTGAGGATGAAGGGTAGGGTATAAATACATGAAGATGTATTTGTTGTAGGGTAGGCATAAAAGTCTAGAGACACAATTTTGGATTTATTGGGGTATTAGGTTGAAGAATGGGTATATAATTTATGTAATGTTTTATGTCAGGGTTGAATTATATTCTGAAAATACAGTATGGAAAAAAACCCAAAAACTATTAATCTGCTTCATATCCATGACATATCCTACCCAGTACTGCAATTCTAATAAAGATATGAGGCAGAAACACATTTACCACACTTAATGTTAATTAAACAGATAAAAGCCTTACACATTTATTCCCAAAATATTTCTAGTTTATTACAATGCCCTAATATGACTGGATCAATCATAAACTTAAAAAGATCAAGTTGTACTTATTTATATTTAAACTCCAAGGGCAATATATTCCATGGTTTATTTGACACTGTATACGGAAATTATCTAAAATTCTTCTACTTAGGGCCTTATTATAGTCACATGATATTCTAGTAGTTAGTGAAACTGTCCATGAAGATGAGAAATTAATATTAGAAAAAACTTTTGTCCCCTAAATTGGTGAAAGAAAATCAACAGATGATAATTTAATAATGAATTATCATATTAATGGCCAGTATTTCTGCCAGAAGTTTTTTTAACCTCATCTCAACTCTTCTTAGATATGAGCTGTAAGAATTTAATCTAAGATGGTCTGCTGTAAAAATGGAATCTAAACAAATGTCAGGTAATCCCATGGTGTTTTCCAACATTCTGCAGCACAACCTATTTAAATGCCCATCCAATGCTATTGAGCAGAATTAAAACTTTTCTGAAATAGTAAAGCCACAGGTATGGCTCATACTTCCTTTAGGAAGTGGATGAAAATACAATGAAAGTTGAGCAGAAGCAATTAAAATTTTGCTGCCTCACAATATCCAAGTTATCTATCAAGAACATATTTAAAATCCCTAAGATTCTTTTCTGTGAAGTAAGTATAATTAGATGTTTTATCTACTTCACACATTCAGTGTAAAAGAATGAAACTTTCACAAAATCCTAAACTTCAAGATGGAATTATTATTATAACCATTATCTTCATATGGAAGAAAAATAGACTGTGGTGAGGAAGGAAAGGTTAAGATAGCACATTAAAGATAAAATATGGCAAAAGAGAAATAATTCTCTTAAATTACAAAAGCTATGAGTAAATATACAAGGAATAGGGTAACTGCACTTCCAGGGGTCAGCACTGAATCTATTTTACTCCATGAAGGGTTGTTTATGACAATCAATATTGCCACTCATTTTTGATGATCTTTTGTGTCCTCTGTGCCTCACATTAAATGCATCAACATGTTTGATTTTTAATTTAGCCTTGTTAAAGTAATTTAGTTCAACCTTCACTGAGGAAATGCTGTTATTTGCAATGACAGTGAATGCTATTTGGCCTCTTAGGGCAAATGGGACTGTCAGCCTCATTGTCAAGTTAGGAGTTGACATAGTTAAGGAGCGAGTGAAGAGGGAGAAAGGTGGGCTCCAGCTTTCAATGACATGGGGGGGTGGGCGGGGAAGACAGTGCTTTTCAGTTTTTGCTGTTTTGTCTTTTAATTCATCACCTATTTTTGATCCTATGAACGTTTCCATTCTTCCCATCATTTAGGGTCAACAGCTCAGTCATTTTTGGTCCTTCTGTCTCCCATATCACTCATCTCAAATCAGGTCAATCCATATGTTTATAATGTCTCTTCCAAATGCTCTCATCCTAATTCAAACTTTTCTCTTTTTACGAACTGTGCAGTTTCAAGAACATCGTAATTGATCCCTCACCTTTAGTATCCTATGTGAGTAAAGCCACTAAATAGACTCCTGCAATGTTAGAGTTTTAAGTCTCATATCTCCTTCCCATGTTTTTAGTACCTTATATGACCTATACATTGATGTCTAAAATTCTTTGCCTAGTACTTATTTTTTCCCCATAATTTGCAGGAGCTTTTTTGTCTCCCTTACAGAGAACAACACTGTCTTTACCCAGGCAAGCCTCCACCTTTTTCTTCATGCTACCCCTTTACCCAGTGTGTCCTCTCCATTCATTCAAGCTCTTTTCTCCCAGCCTTCTTCAGGATACAACTCCAAGACAACTTCCCCATTCTGACCATTCCTGGTCATTTCATTCTGCTTGAAACCCAATGGTAGTTCTGCTTCTCTACCAATAGTTTGATCCTTGCATATATTTCCTTGAATTGTTAATTATGTCTTGAGCTATTCTATAGCAGGGACTTTACTTTCTCCTAAATTATATGTTCATTTAGGCTCATAGGACTTAGTAATTATATCTATCATTAGTTTCCTTTGGCTGTCAATAATATAGGATACTTAGAAGAAAATAATTCCATATGCTAGGAAAATCAATGCATATTTTCTAGTAACTAAAAGAATAGTGTGGGGGGGCTGTTCTATAAAGGTCATTTAAAAATTTACTTACACGAGCCACTAAATATGACTAATCTTACAGAAATTGAATATTGTTGTTTACTGTCTATCTACCATTTCTCAACCCTACTAAAATGGAAACTCCACAAGAACAAATATTTTGGCTATCTTATTTACCAATCTACTTTCAGTCAGTAAAATAGAGTCTGGTCTCTAGTAAACAGTCAAAAAATATCCATTGGATGAATGAATGTATCCCCAGGACTTAGCAGAGTGCATGGTGTTTAGAAGCTGTCAAGAAATACTAATTTAATGAATAAAACAACAAATGGCAAACATTAAGGAACAGCATAGTAAAGCCAATATTTGGAATGCATCTAAATATCCTGAATACCCTTTTAGAGAGCTCTTAGTTCTACTACTATAAAATTTGTTCTTAATACTTGACTTGAGAGCCCACTTCTTAGGGAACAAAGACTCAGGCACAATTAGGGCAAGTGAATCAGAGGACAACATCCCTGCTCATCTCACAGTAGACCAGTTCTATCCAGGTGGGTGCAAAGTAACCAGTTGGGTTGAAAGGGAAGAAAACTAGGGAAGGTGAATACAGTCTTCAGTGGTCAATGCAGAAGATTCAGAGGATAAGCCAGCAGGCAGGACATATTACATCATTTATGGGGGAGGAAACTGAAAATGCAATGTCCCCTGTTTAAAAAAAAAAATAAGATAAACCTTTCATTAAATGTAATAAAATATAAAATGTGGTCCTTTCCCTGAGGTCTCTCTCTGGACCTGTCAGAGTGCTTTTGATTTGCTATTTGATGTCATGCACCCTTGCCAAGGTAATACTCGCCCAGAAAGTGTGGACTCTCTGAGGCACCCGGGGACCACTGGCACCCCACAGGCCTGCGACCTAGGCTGTCAGGACCCCTTCTTGCAGCCTCCTGGCAGATGCAGAGGACCCAGTGGTGTAGGGCAGTCCATCTCCCCTTCCCAGGGTCACTGCACAATACAGTGGATAACCCACTTCCCCCTATAGTCTGGATGGAGCCTCTGCACCTGGACACACTGGGATCCTGGATTCGAGAAGGTGACACAGTCACCCTTGCTGGTCGCCAGTGGGGAGGGATGTTGCCACTATTTCCGGCCCCTAACCGCTGACCCACCCCAACCCATCCCAGGTCCTTGCCCAGGCCCCACAGAGGTCAAAGGGAGAGGGGAGAAATGAGCATCTTATCCAAGCGACCACTCCAGGCAGAAGGCCTCGACAGTCATGGCACAAGAGAGGGACACTAGGCACCTGAGCTCAGGGAACTGGGATCAGTCCAAGAACCCATCGCAAGGGTAAGGATGCGTTTGAGCCAGGCTTCAAGCCTTGACTGCAGGCTGTGCCATTGTCCCTTCTAATAGCAGCATGGGCTCCTTAACCCACTGAGGGAGGGATCATACCTGCATCCTTATGGATATTAGTCGGGCTCCTTACCACTGAGCCACAAGAACTCCCTCTGCTGTGAATTCTATTGCACATGAACTTGCTGTAGTGTCAATAAGTTTATGATTATAAAAGAAAAGGAAAAGAAGTTGGATAAATAGAAAAATATCTGGTTCAGAGATTTAAAGTAAAAACGATGAAGAAAATGAAAGAAGACAGAAAGTACTCTTCTCTGGGAAAAGTCATATGTATTTGAATCCTGGATTTCTCGTTTTCCTAAAGATGCTACTTTTTATTCAGGTCCATATAACTACCATAACTAGTAGTGTGATGTGGAGCTACTTACCAAATAGAAACCTCTAAAATGCGAAGACGTCCTTAACATTTGTTGAGTGCAGTCCGTGTCCTAGGAACTTGATGAACACTTGGTTTTCACACACACACACACACACACACACACACACACACACTCTCTCTCTCTCTCTCTCACACACACACACACACACACACACACTCTCTCTCTCTCTCTCTCTCACACACACACACACACAATTTAAAGCAGACATTATCCTCATTTTCCAGATTAAAAAATAGAGTTTAACAGTGGTTCTAGGTCAACTATTCTGGTCAAGAGCATATAGCTAGTAAGTAGAATGACAGGATAAGAGGCAGGGCAGAACAAAAATGCATTCTGCTGGCCAGAATGGCCATCATCAAAAAGTCTACAAACAGCCAAGTGCTGGAGAAAAAGGAACCCTAGTACACTGTTGGTGGGAATGTAAATTGATGCAACCACTGTGGAAAACAGTATGGAGATTACTCAGAAATAAAAATAGAATTACCATTTGATCCAGCAATCCCACTCCTGAGCATCTATCCAGAGGAAAACCATGGCTTGAAAAGATACGTGTACCACAATGTTCACTGCAGCACTATTTTCAATAGCCAAGACATGGAAACAACCTAAATGTCCATCAACAGAGAAGTGAATAAAGAAGATGTGATATATATACACAATGGGATATTACTCAGCCATTAAAAGGAAAGGAATAATGGCTTTTGCAGCGATATGGATGGACCTGGAAATTATCATGCTAAGTGAAGTCAGTCAGACAATGAGATACCAACATCAAATGCTATCACTTACATGTGGAATCTTAAAAAAGGACACAATGAACTTTGCAGAACAGATACTGACTCACAGACTTTGAAAAACTTACGGTTTCCAAAGGAGACACTGGGGGTGGGGGAATGGGCTGGGGGTTTGGGATGGAAATGCTATAAAATTGGGTTGTGATGATCATTGTACAACTATGAATGTAATAAAATTCATTGAGTAAAAAAATAAAATAATAACTAAATGTTTAAAAAATACATTCTAAACTTAGATTTTTTTCAATGAGCATATAAAAGTTGCATAGTCAGAAAAAAATAAAGAGGAGTTCCTGTTGTGACTCAGCAGAAGCAAATCTGACTAGCATCCATGAGGATGCAGGTTTGATCCCTGGCTTTGTTCAATGGGTTAAGGATCTGGCATTTCCATGAGCTGTGGTGTAGGTCACAGAAAGGGACTGGATCTGGCGCTGCTGTGGCTGTGGTGTAGGCCAGCGGCTACAGCTCTGATTTGACCCCTAGCCTAGGAACCTCCAGATGCTGCAGGTTCAGCCCTAAACGCCACTCCCCCCCCAAAAAAAGAAAGAAAGCAAGAAAGAGAAAAATATTTTAAAAGGGGCGAATGAAAAATAATCATTTATTTTCCCTGGAGAAGTTAGGTTTATAAAGAAACAAAGCACGTAACATTCAAACTCATTCATTAGACTATTGTTATATTATTTATTGCTCTTTTTTTCTTCTCACAAATTGCTGAAGAGAATATTTTTGGGAAGAAAACGAATCTCTTTTAGACCAAGACATTTTCACCTTATGTGGTTATGCATGCAGAATGAAATCCTTGCCCAGACTGAGAAGTGAAGGTAAAGCTAATTATTACATTTTTCTTTGTGAATGTGTTCCACACATATATTTTACCAACCTTCTCGAAAAACCTGCCTATTAGAGAATTCCGAAATTGCCTGAATTTATAATTTACCTATATTTGTATTTTCTCCAAAGAATTTGTTCCATTTTGACCTATGAGTTTTTCTACCTAAAGTTATTTAGAGATCTTTAGAATGTGTGTGATTTTGTATGTGTGTGTATGAAACATAGGAACATTTCCTTTAATAATCCTTGTCAAATTGAGACTATTTTAATTTTGCATTTTTTTAAAGGAAACAAGTCATATTCTGAAAAGCTCCTCCACGGTTATAATTCTGAAGATTAGGCACATTGGCTCAGACAAACTTGGTTGAAGATACATATACATATCTATACATATCTTATATACAGTCATATTTAAAGATATACATATGTTTAATATTTAATTTATTAAAGTATATTAGTCTGAGCTGAAATCTCAAGCCATCCTAATCTATTGAAAATGTTACATTAACTTCAAAATACTTATAAATCTGTAGTTTACCTAAAAATCCAAATGGAGGATCTTGAAAGAGAATCTATTTTTACACATAAAATCTTCTCAGCATATTTTCCAAAATTCTAAAAAAAATTGCTCTGGGGCAAATGATCACAACAGTTTATCTTATGTAAAACATATTAACACTCGAAAAATCTGAATTCTAAGATGAAAAGTCAATTCTCTATGACTTATTTAGCACCAAAATTTAATGCATTTTTATCATCCTCAACACCATAGGAAATTCAATAGACTTTATATTATTGAAAAAAAGCAAATCATCACCAATAAGCTGTATTCATCAGTAACATATTTGATTACATAAATCCGTTTTGTTTTTTGTTTTTTGTTTTTGCCATTCTTGTTACAGTTTCACTAGAATGATTCTAGGAATGGTACTACCTGGGTTCAATATTAATTCTAAAAGCATTAATTTGATTACTTTCTTAGCCACAATAATAAAAAAGATAAATAAGAAATTAGAGTTGTGTTGATTTAGCAGTTATTAATTAGAACCCCTATCACTTGACATCTAGTAGTATTGGATGGTTGTTCTAAACCAACTCTCTCTTACTCAAAGCATATATCATCAGGGTTCCTGAATAAATAGCCATGATGGAAAGGGAATCCCCTTGGCAGAAATTAAGAAATAAAGAACAGGAAGGATTAACCTCCAGGATCCCACGTGCTTTTATCTTTAGCATGCCTCAAAACCAAAGAGAGAATGCCTAACCATTAAAAAAGATTAAAGGTGTTAATTAGACCAAGAGATAGAAACCTATCACCCGCATGTCAGGCAGATCCAGACTAAATCTTCTAATGGATTAAAACACACATGCATGCGCACACCCACACAAACACACACACATAAAAGAAGTTCTTGGTCTCTGAAATTTTGTTGAAGATGGTCTCAAGTGTATACTTGTGAAAAATTTTGTTGAAACTGCTTAAACTGTGGACAACATCTTTAGAAACAAATTCCTTACCACTTTTCCTACTGAAATTGTTTTAAACAATCAATACTAAAATATAACCATAAGGAGCTAAGAAGAGTGACACAAATTTCATAACTACGAAATGCAGAACTGCCAATTGCCACACCTCCTTCAACCGAGGCCATGACAAAGTTACTAGCCGATGGTATAGCGATTCTTTTTAGTTTTCTTTCAAGAGAAATATATCTCAGGGGTTGAGCTGGGGGAGCAAGTGAAAAGAGCCATGGCCTTTGAAAGAGGAGCAGAGCAGCTCAGCACTGGGCAGGCTACAGGTGACACAGTGTGACTCTTGCTGCTCATCCAGATGGGCCCCTCTCCTCCACAGCACTGGGACTCATGTTGCCACAGGCTGGACAGCTTGCTGCTGTCAGCATTCCTCTTGTGGAAGTTGCTGGGCCAGTTCCAAGTCCCTAAGACCCAACATGCTTGGTGGCTGCCATTGCTGATGCAGGGACAAGCCGACCAGGTCAACCTGGTATGCCTGCTGCTGCTTTTCTGGGGGAGCCACTCACACCTTCCCCTCTGGAGCCCTTGCACAAGGGATGACTTAGGTAAAGATCACAGTCACAAAAGCAGCTGTCTCCATCCATACTGTTCATGCTCTCCCACACTGCTTGCTCCTCCTGAAAGTCTTGGCTGGTGACAGGTAGGTGCAAGGGACCCTTATGCTTAGTCATAGTGCTAAAAGGGTTGTTTGGGGAAAAGACGCTAAGCTTGCCCTCCCTAGCTGCTGCCCTTAGCTCATGCAGACCATGGTAGTCAGCCGGCCACTGTCATCTCCTAGAACTGCTCTGCCATCATGCTCTCTGAAGGCTTGCTGGTGCTGTCTCCACCAGCTGGTTATAAGTTAGTTTCCCATTTGTACTCAATGGCCCCAGAACTCTGTGCATCAACAAGCCAGCCATAGATACACTGAACAGGTCAAAGATACGGTGCTCAGATGATTACTCAAGACCAGAGACACCTGTATAATGCACCTGGACACCCAGATCTGTGTCCAGTTTAGGCAGAACATGACATTAACCACCTTCTGCTGAAACGGAAGTCCCTCTGATTTTTAGGGCTGGATGGAGAGGAGTCAGTCTCCAAGATGGGCTGCGAGCCATCAAATGTGATCACTTCCTTCTAAGGAAGCAGTGCACACACGTATCTATGCATATGAATGACATGTATATATGGCATCTTTATATAAGACTGTCACCTGGGTCTTGCCTTTGCTCTTACTATGTCCTCAAATTGGTCCTTTAAAATAATGTTGTCCAAGTTCCTTTTAGCAACCATGTAAAATAATGTTTAAAATGCTGTTGTTTCATAGAGCTCACTTTTATTTCTGGCCTCATTATCTTTTACATTACCTTTAAAGTATGGAGAAATGAAAATATTTAACATTTGAGAGAGAGAAACAGAAAATAGAGAACCTGAAATGTGTGTGTTATAAACGTGTGCGTGTGTGTATACAAATACACACATACTTCCACACACGCTAATATTTAGTAGGCCCAGATGTTCACTGCCATGCTATTTATAGTAGCAAAAGTAGGAAATGGACCAGATATTCAATAACAGGGTGGTGAAATCAACTATGATGTAGGCATTAAATAAATGTAGGAAACTACTTATAATTATGCTGCATAAATATGCCACAGAACATAAACATACCAGGAAAAAAAATGACTATAGTATTCAGGGAAATAAAAACAGATTATAATATGACCCAGGCGATCTTATTTTTATAAGTGTCAATTTGCACATACACACTCTTTACACCAGAATAGTAGTAGTAGTCATCACTTCGTGAAGAAATTTTATTCTCCTCTAGTGATTTAAATCTCCCTATTTATTTGTATTTTCTAAATTCCTCCCATCACCAATGTGGTTTTGTTTTTATTAATTATTTATAACTAGGTGCTTCTTCGTCCCAAAGAAAGTTTCCTGTGTCTGTGCTGAAGACATTGGTCTCTAAATCAATCCACCGTGAGCTCCATTTAATTAGGGAGGAGGGGGCAGGTCTTTCCTCATAAAGTTGAGTTGAATCAAGGACTGGAGTCCTTGATTGACTCAGAATATTTTTATTTCTTCTGCAGACCTTGCAGCCTTGGTGTTTCTGTTACCTGCAGGAACAGATTTTGAGATATTTTCACTTCTTCTCCAACCACTGGTTCCTAATTAATAACTCAAGGCTGACCAACCAGTCCTTCCTTGTGTATTTCAGCTTTTTAGGATGAGACATCATCAAAGGCTAAAATGAGCTAACACTTATTGAATGCTTACTATATAAAGGCTTGAATTATCTCATTTAATCCTCACAACATCTCAAGACAGTAAGTACCATTCCTATCATCTTTTGATAGATGAAGAGACTGAGGCACAGAAATAGAGCAGTTCACTCGAGATTACTCAGCTAGTCAATAGCAGAACTGATGGCCTGATTTTAGACCCCAAATTCTTAGCTCCTGTACTATAGCTTCATCCCATGTTACTTACCCCAAAAATGCTAGTTATAAAAAGAGATAGCAAATGCTATTATAACCATATATGCTAGGTGGTTTTGCTAAATAAAAAGCACAGAAAATATGATTTTGATACTAATTCAATTAATTATGCTGAATATAGTTTTCAAAACATTTTAGATCACTTCTCTTAACTCAAATGATGAAAGAATTTTCACCTAATTATCTTAAATGTTTGTTTGTTTTTTGCTGTCATAGCTTGGTATGGTGCACTCAATGAGATGACCAATGAATTAAAATTGCCATAAGCTGAAAAATAATTACCATGAATTTGACAAATTTCGTAGCTCATCAGCTTACACATTTACAGCATCAGGTCAACACTGGGTGCAGAATTCAATCCATCATTTCACTAACAAACATTAAAGACCTCGCTGATTAGAATATTTGCACTGTGTATATTTAGTAGGCAATACCGCTGCACACTAAACTAATGGTGAAAGCTAAAGAAATACAGAGGAACCCACTTCTGCTGACACTTATTGTAGTTAGCTGCCCTAACCTACCATGGTTCTGACCACTGGAACCTAGAGGAACAGGGAGATTTCATCACACGCGAGTCACTTTCTTACCCTGAGCCTTTTGACTGTTTCAAGGATTAAGACTTAGTAGGTCAGAGCTTCAAGCCAGTGCTCTGGCATTGTGAAATAATAATTAAAATACAGCAGACACTCTCTCTTAATATGCTTACCTCCATCCTTTAGGAAGAACCTCAGCTGATTCACACCCACGGGAAATATGCTTGGGTTTTTCTTCTTCCTTTGTCTTTAATTCTTATATCTTATCTTGAAATTACCATTTTGTCAATACCAAATGGTATTCACAGTGATTGTAAACTTCTTGATTTTTCTAACAAGGACAGGAAAATGTAATACACAAAGCCAAATAAACTTCAGACACAAACATGGGCTCTGTTCTCCAAGTATTTAGAACATTCTGCTCTCCAAGTATTCAGTTAAGTGGAAGGCAGACCATACCAGAAAAACGTTCACTAAAAAAACACCTTTGGGAGTTCCAGTCTCAGACCTCTGCTGTTTGGTTTGGCAATAATAATAATAATAATACCATTGGTATCCATTTGCTTTGCATATATGAAAAAATACAGCTTTTCCAAGCAATTGATAGAAGGTGTTTTTGGTTTTGGTTTTTCTGGTTTTTTTTGTTTTGTTTTGTTTTGTTTTGTTTTGTTTTGTTTTTGGTCTTTTTAGGGCTGCACCCATGACATAGGGGTCCAATTGGAGCTGTAGCCGCTGGCCTACACCACAGCCACAGCAATGCAGGATCTGAGCCGCACCTGTGACCTACAACTCAGCTTAAGGCAACGCTGGATCCCTGACCCACTGAGTGAGGCCAGGGATTGAACCTGTGTCCTCATAGATGCTAGTCAGATTCCTTTCTGTTGAGCTGCAACTGGAACCCCTGAAGGTTTTGTTTTTGTTTTTTTGTTTTTTGGTTTTTGGTTTGTTTTTTGTTTTTTTTGTTTTTTTTTTTTTGTCCTTTTGCCTTTTCTTGAGCCGCTCCCTCGGCATATGGAGGTTCCCAGGCAAGGGACTAATCGGAACTGTAGCCCCTGGCTTATGCCACAGCCAAAGCAATGCAGGATGCGAGCCGAGTCTGCGACCCACACCACAGCTCATGGTAACACCAGATCCTTAACACACTGAGCAAGGCCAGGGATCGAACCTGCAACCTCATGGTTCCTAGTTGGATTTTTTTTTTTTTTTTTGCTATTTCTTGGGCCGCTCCCGTGGCATATGGAGGTTCCCAGGCTAGGGGTCAAACCGGAGCTGTAGCCACCAGCCTACGCCAGAGCCACAGCAACGCGGGATCCGAGCCGCGTCTGCAACCTACACCACAGCTCACAGCAACGCCGGATCGTTAACCCACTGAGCAAGGGCAGGGACCAAACCCTAGGGAACCTCATGGTTCCTAGTCAGATTCGTTAACCACTGCGCCACGACGGGAACTCCCCGAAGGTATTTTTTAAGTGAATGTTTTTCTGGTATGGTCTGCCTTCCACTTAAGAGCCAAATACTTGGAGAACAGTTTCCATTCACAGGCTTCATTTCATTTCTCAACTCATGATACTTTTGCTTCTACATTCACCTTTGTTAATGTTGTTCTCAAAAGCTCAGGTCTGTTCGACAGTCATGGGATTCATTGATAAATTCAATGATTTCTTTTAATGCTTATTTTAAATGGGATGTGACATCTCTATAGGAAATAGCTCTGATTCTTGCCTTCTTGAAACATTAATTTTTCATGGCATTGGACAGCCAGGGAAGTTTTTGTTTTCTGACTGCTTCTTCTAAGCCTTCTTTTAAAAATGTATTTTCTCTACCATCCCCTGTAGGATTGGTTTCTATAGAATTATGTATTTGAATCCGCATCTCATCTATCTTTTCCCTTCCCTTCCATTCCCTTCCTTCTCTCCCTCTAAACCCTCTCCCCAACCCCTCTCTCCTCTCTTTCCATCCTTCCTGGTTTACCTCATTTTTTCTATCATTTCATTGATCTGTATTTGCATAAATAACACCCATACCTATATGTATAGCCTAGGTCTTACCTACAACATCAAATCCACATATTTAACTACTAACTGGGCATCTCCATGTGGCTTTTGCATATTCAACTGCAACTCAACCTTCTTTTCTTCCCAAACCTTCTTCTTTTAGCACACCACTCACTATAAATGGGTCTGCCATTTACTGAGTTACGTAAAACAGAAAAGAGGAATCATTTTTAACTCTTTGCTCTCTTGCTACAAAAGCATTCAGCCATTAGTTTTGACAAATTATTTAATTAATACTGCACTCCTGTACATTACCACATCTAGTCCCTCATTCAGGTTTGGATGTTAGGGAAGATTTATTGATCCTATTGACTTTTCAATTTATACATAAAGGTGAATAGAATGTAGTATCAGCAAAGGTATTTGGGAAAGTGAAGAAGAGAATGGAAAAGGGGCTCCGGGAGCTAAGAAGAAGATGAAATAGGCATTGTGTACAGAAAGCTAAGGATTTTGATCCCAGGAGCAATGTGAAGCTAGTGCAGAATTTTAAGCAGAATGACATGCACTGTTTTGAAGTTTAGAAATATCACTCTGGCTGCAGTAGAAAATAGAAAGTTGGATGCCATTGAAAAATTGTAGGTGAAAGGTATGGATGATGTGCTTTCATACTGCCCTATGAGAATAAGTCCTAGTTGCTTCTCCAGGAGACTACAGCCCTTTAAGACAAAGACTGACCCTGTACTTGAACGCTTAGCACACAGTAAGCATTCAATCAATATTTAATGACTGACTAACTGACTGACCCCAGTGATAACTGGGGTGAGGCAATACTTTGTTTCATGTATTGATGGCAGGTAAGACTGTTCATTCAGAAAAATGTCCTTTTCTGCAGAGCTCTTTTCATTGAATATTGGAATTTAAATGTTGGAACAACCTGCCAAATGACAGAAACTTGGCAATGATATGAGTTGGCTGAATTGAGACATATTATTTAGGATAAGCACCAACATTCAGAAAATTGAAATCTCCTTCAGAAATCTTTTAATTAGGTAGTCTTTTTTTGTTTACATATGATACTGCACATCCTGTCACTAATAGAAATTAACTTGGATTCCGTTTGGAAACCACACTGGTAATTATTCTCATTTCTCAAATAAATGCAGCAAAGGATAGCAATGAAAAGTTTCATTCTAAAATTGAAGTTGGTATAACTCCAAAAATCCTGAACATTCATTACAGGCTCATAAACAATGCCATTTTTAAAGATTACAACCAGGATTGAGAACCTTATCAGCTATTTTTTATTTCCAAGTCACCAACAAAACCCCTTTCAGCAATAGTGAGCTGTCATCTAAGCTACAATTTTATCTTACTCTAATCTAGGTCTTCTTAAGCATTCATGGACAAACTTCAAGCATTCTGTAAAGCCCATAAAATTTTTTCAAAAATTGTGTGTGTGTGTCTGTGTGTGTATGATCCTTTCTCTATGGTGGGATCCAAACTTTGTGTTGGGCTTCCCAAATGTATTCATGGCTCCAAAGAAATTAACAACGATGGGTAATATTTTACAGGTAAAATAAAAAGTTGTAATCTACTTAAATATTCCCACATAGGGAAAGATAATCTTTGGGAGAAAAGTTAGACATTTGTTGAATGAGTTAAATTAGTTAAAATTAGATAAAATAGTTGTATTTTATTTCTTAGAACATCAGATTATAATTTAGAAATAATAAAAATAAGGGACAACGCCTTCAGAATTTCAATTTTTATGTGCTAGTAAAGGCCATAGAAGTGATGCTCTCATAGAGAGTCTTATTTTGCTTGTAAGAACAAAATACTCCTAGAATGTTTCAAGAGTGCTTCTGTTGGCCCCTTAGTGGTAGGTATTCATCTCCTACCATCCCCAGGTAGTGCCTCATTCTTTACCTTCTCTGCTGATAAATGCAACCCTCATATCTTCCGCACCAGTCTCTTGACTCCTCTCTGTCTCTGCAGGTCAGATATTCCATTGGTTCTTACAAGAGTTTATTTAGAGTCTAGAATCATATGAGCAGGGGAGTGATTAAGGATTTTTTTTTAAATTTACCCCCAAATCTCAATTTCTGAAGTGAAAATATAAATTAGCATCTGCTATAAGAACCTTTGCCTCAAATCTTAGAAAATACCCTCAGTGGAAGAGAAAAATGACATAGATCAGCCAAAATGTCCAGAATATCAGAGTACTCTCACAAGAGGCATATCAACTTGAAATGATAAATTTAATAATTTTTTATTAGACGATTCCTTCTTTTATTCCAAGTAAATCTCTAGAAATAACTTTGCAATAAGTTTTATTCTAGGTGTGACTGTGTCTGGAGGTCTTTTTAGTTAGTGAGGATTTAGCACATTATTTTGGTTTGCATTTCAAACAGCTTGGCTACATCTCAGCAAATATCAGTAATGAGTTTTAAGATAAAGATGAAAGCAAGTATATACACCCTTCAGTTGGAGACAATTTCATTTTTGTTAATCCCATTCTGGGTGATTACCACAGAACTCCAGCACCAAGCCATGAAGGAGTCATCAAAACTTCCTTTGGACCCCCTCACGCTTTTCACTAACTTTTATGCAGACGACTTTGATCATGTCCCTGAACTCCAATGAGATATTTTGCACTGTCCTCCTGAGGGCTATGGTACAACTCTGATTCTGAGTGTAAAAAAACAACAACAACAAAAAAAATACTGAGAATATGGAAGGTTTTGAGAAAAACTTGGGGAAGAGGGAACAAAAACAAAATAAAGACACACACACACAGAGAATGTCATGGTAGAGGGATGATCTTGAAGTTGATACACCTAAGTTAGACCTCAGAATATCTCTGCTTGTAGAAGACCCATTTAATGCTATATTTTTGCCTAATTTGGCCAGGAGCTTCATATCAGCGGTTACTTTGGAATGATCCTCTATAACACCTATTATCTTTCTCTGCTGGAATCACTGTGTCACTTTTGTGGTGACTCTTTTTTTTTAAAGGGCATATTACTTTGAAAATAGAAACAAGATTAACCTAGTGGATAACTGAAACCCAGGTTTTGGAAATGTTTAAACAAGAGTATTGAGTGATATAGTTGTTATTCAAATTCCTAAAACTTCATTGAAAAAGAAATTTAAGGAGCATAAGCTCTTCTGTAGGAAAATTTTAAAGGAACATTAAACTTTATAATGCTCCAATAAACCACTTTAGCCTGCAAACAGGAATGAAACTAGTTGGTTTTTTTTTTTACTAGCATATAGTTGATTTATAGTGTTGTGTCAATTTCTGCTGTACAGTCATACATATATATATATATATATATATATATATACGTTCTTTTTCTCATACTACCTTCCATCATGTTCTACTCCAAGAGATTGGATATAGTTCCCTGTGCTATACTGTAGGACTTCATTGCTTATCCATTCTAAACGTAATAGTTTGCATCTACCAACCCCAAACTCCCCTTCCATCCCACTCCCCCCCCCACACACTCATTCCCCCATCCCTTGAAAACTACTCAGCCATAAAAAAGAACAAAATAATGCCATTTGCAGCAACATGGATGCAATTAGAGATTCTCATTCTAAGTGAAGTAAGTCAGAAAGAGAAAGACAAATACCATAGGATACAACTTATATGTGGAATGAAATTAGTTGTTTTAAATATAAGAATTGTTCAGTCCAAAAAGTGAAGATTAAGGCCCTGAAATGAATGATTCTGCTCCAACTAGCAGACTAGCTACATGTGTGATGACAGAGGGGAGGACAAAGGATTCGCGACATATTAGATGTCATAGGCATTTTTAAGCATTCAGATAACAACACCCCTAGGTCTGTCATTTAAAAATATGCAAGGCGCTGAATAAGGCACACGTACTCAGGCATTCACACAGCCACACACATATCTGCTGGGCAGTTCAAATGATCCAGAGTCTGTTGACCTCCACACAGTGCCAGTCCTTCAAATATTGACTCAGTTTAATCTTTCTTTACCGAAATGAAATACATACTCTGTACTACACTGAGGTTGGGGCTGTGAATGCACTTCTGTAAATTGAAATAATAAATTAAATACATTTTCTTTTAGTTACAACTAGATAAAAAGGTGACTATGTTCCAAGAGAAGATGTAAATCTCTCTTTAGCTTCACCCTTCTTTAAGCTGAAAAAGACTATAGGATATTTGACAAATAGTGACTACATTCTTCAATTCTTAGGACCATTTACTCTAGAGTTTGCTAATACTCATATATAAATTATGGTCTATCATTACAGTACTCGATATTTAAAACAAGTCGGCTCATCAAAAGATTGAAGAGAAAATGAGGAAGCAGAAAAGTCCATTTTACTAACCAATTTGCACCAATATCTAGTTTAAGCCTAATGCAGAGAAGTATCCAGGTGCATTTTAGAGGGTTTTCAGCAAGTGAAAAAAATATTTTAGCCTTACCTTCCTCTTCCAATTCTACAGAGATTAATTTTTTAGCCATTAATAAAGGGTTAAAGCTGTTTTCGTACGCTAAATAATTTAAATTTGATTTAAAATTACTACCAGCAAGTTATCCTTTACCTTTCATTGAATTCATGGAATTAATACTCAGGAAAAGAGGAATATAATCAAAGTCGATAACTCCCAAAAGAAGTTCTTAGATCATCGGCAATTCACTACATTTTTATTGGTCTATGACAAACTGAGAGAAATAAGATGATGCCCTGGGTTTTTCTTAAAGTTCAGTTTATTACTACTAAGAGACTAGCCTCTATTATGAAACTCTGTCTGTTCTATTTTATTGTGAAAACATTGTTACACTTAGAAAACAGCAATGATAGATGGAGTTATGTACTTATTTTGATTTAAAATGTGAAAATATTAAAAAATAAAAATGTTTATAGACAGCTAAACGTGCTTCTCTCTATCATTATTCATTGAATTCTCTCCTCTGGAGTCACAAAAAAACAAATATAATCTTCCTTCCCAAGAAACTGACAAAATCAAAACAAAGTTAATGCCCCCAAAAGCTTTCTAGAGGTTGAACTTTTCTAGTTTCCTCATACCTTTCTCCAATTATGTTGTACATGGATGACCTTCCAAGTGCATTACTGAGAAACAGACACATTACTCCAAGTGTGGTCTTTGCAGTCCAGCTATACCACTACATCTCATGCTACGTATTTATCATTAATGCAGACCATAGGAACCCTAATAGTTTAGTGAGGTCTAGGCCTGCTCTAAGCCAGTTGCATAACCTTCCCTTTGAAAATATCTGCTTAGTGGTATTTCTTGAGTACATAGACAACACTTAGTTCAACTCACTAAAAATACTTCATCTTTAAACACTAGTGATAGCAAGAATAGAAGGTCTTGCCCTTCGGGAGAAGGACTGTAAACACACAGTCTCAATCAGTGTTGTCAGTGCCATGATAGGGGTACATCCAAGGTGAGCTGAATTGAGGGGGGTGGGAGGGAGTGGAGACTCAAGGTATGTAATGAGATATGACTTGCACTTTCTTTGTTTTCAATGAGCACAAGGAGCTCCTCTTGCTAATAATCCATCAAAGAAAAAAAAGGAGGCATGGTATAAAAAAATGAGCCAAGTCTGTAATTGACCACGTAACTGGATTTTGTTAAATGATGTGTAACCTACAGCCGTTTAAACCATAACAAAAATACTCTTCGTTCATTAATCCTTCTCACGTATTCTACTATCTGCATCTCTTCCTCACTCTGCGCATAAAGTTTATCAGTTTGTAAAATGGAATTTAAAATAATCACAAACTACGTATGTCTCTCTCATGTGCTTATGTGGCATTTATGGAGCGATCTATAGATATACTTACTAATTTGTAGACTTGCCCACATTTGCTTTGGTGGTTTTATGACAATCCCCTAGAAAAGTAGGTCCACATGTATGGGATTCGACAACAAAAAAAATCCCTGGTGAGCTGCAGAGCACAGACAGCTTGGGACTGTTGTCTACAAAGCTGTCTTTGACCTTTATGCAATTCACTGAAGTTATCCTCACTCTGCTCATTTGCCACGGCTCAATTCAATTTCTTTCTTGGATCAACCATTTTGAACTTACTGCAGGCTTTTGCCTGCTCTCATCATAGGAGTTTTCTTAACTTTTTCTCCTGAAATTTAAGAGAAGAGTATCAAACCAAAGATTTTCCTAGGCGAAATGTAGTTTTGGCAGTGACAGTCACTTGAGTTCACGTTAAGCTTTTCTTCAGAGGACCTCGAAGATTTTGTAAATCTCATCTGACCTCAGAATATCACTATCAGAAGAGGGAAACAGGACAACATTATTCCTGTGGTCACTGTTGCTCCAGGCTCTTAGAGAAAAAGCAATTTTCACAGGGTGCCAAGACTGGGGCAAAAACATACAGTATTAAAGAAAAACCTATATTAATTGTATCAACACTCATATGAGGAATCATCTTTTTTTTCTGTAATTTGTCAGATCCTATCTGTCTTTATGCATTAATTCATTGACTTACTTATATTTGCTGGGCAATATCTAAGCATATGCCAGAATAAAATCAATTCTTTAGGTAAAGATTTTGATCTCTATTAAAATAATAATAATGGTAATAATAATAATAGGCAGAAAAGGAAAGGTGAACCACTCTGGCCATGAAAGACATCCTGATTTTCTAAAGAAATAATCCTCGTTTACTTTTAATCTGCTTTAGACAGAGGCAAATTGAAAGGCACCTGGCCTCTAAAGAATCAACAGAAACTTGTGGAAATCATTTTGGCCTTTCTTTGAGAATAAGTTTTAAAGTGATAGAATTCAAACCTCCTCTACAACCCCATCTCCTCTCTGCTTCGAAAAAAGAAAGTTGTCAGCTACATTCAACTGGCAATCTCTTCTATCAGAGATAATGTCTACTACTTTTATTTTTTTCATCCGAGTTTTTCCTAACAAACACTTGGGCTTTCTTCTGGGATATGGTGAAAAATCCATTTTAAGTGATGTATATCCTGACTATGATTCCTTTTACAACAAAACAATGAAAGCAGTTGGTGATGTGATGGCGTTAATATATTCATGCAATACATTGGTAGACATATGGGGATCCAGGTTTTTTCTGTGCGTGTGGAGTTTAAAAGGAACCTTCTAGACATGCATTTTACGTACATAAAATATAGTGTTCAAATAGGGACAATGTATGAGAACATCCGTACTTGTCAGCTCTGTGCTGTCAGCAAAGATGAGCTTTCCGAGGGTGGTATTTTAGACTTCATTATACTGTCCCATGGAGCATTCCCAAAAAAGCAGCAGGTAGAAAATCAGGAGCATTCAAATGAAATAATACTCAAGGGAATGAAGACTGTTTTTTCCCCCTCAAATTGTCTCTATTGACAGAGTTGACTTCACTTTGCCATTGAACTGTGACAAGGTGATTATTTTTAAAAACCAAAATATGGTGCATAATACATTTTAGCCTGAAGCTAAAAGTTAAGTGTGAATATTCATTCTTTTTTTTTTTTTTTTCCTCTTCCATGGAAAAAACTGTGGCCGGAGTAGCAAATGAAGTGTTAAATTCCATCAATTCCATGAAGTTAATGAGTGATGTTTACATGGAATCATTTTTAACGGAGAGAAATTCTTTTGATTGTCACTGAGATTTTGTGGCAGGGGAAGGAATTACGGTTTTTTAAATCACAGTAACCTGACTGTCAACTTCTCAGAAAAAAAAAAAAAATAATGAACTTAAATATACCAAAATACATCATGTCCACAAACAGAATCTGCACACTCTTATACAAAACGGAGAAGTTAAGTGCATCCTGTCAGTAGACAAATTGACCCTGTATGGTCAGAAATTTGTGTTGAGAATTTTAGAGTAACTTAAACTAATTTTAAGGCCTAGCTCTGTAAAATCCTCCCCGAGGCAAAATGGATATAGAGTCCCTTTGTGCTGATTCTATAAGTGGCCAGAATTACAGTCGGTGGAGTGACTTGGCCAAAGTCAAGCAATAGGACATTGGACAAGTTCACTCCTTCCTATCGTGCATGGCAGTGTGTTACTCGGGCTTCCAAGCCTAGCTAGAGTCTTATATGTTTTCTTCAAGAAGAGCTAATTTGGAAGGTTGATCTGGTCAATGCTTTTAGGCTTACAGAGACCTAATGAACTTATTTGTTTGGAATTTGTGTTTAGCCTAGTATCTTACTCTTAAAAAAAAAAAAAAGAGCACATTAAAAACAAACAAACAAACAAAAAAAACAAAAAAACACTTTTCCATACAAGCCTACAGGCAGGAGCACACAAGTCTTAGCTAATATAAATTCTGGTCATTTGTCTTCCCTTTTATCCACTTGGGTCATGTTAAGCAAAATCCACTTCATTTTAAACACTGTCAAAGGAAAATGAAGTTGGGTGGGTTATAAGGGATTCTCTACTTCACTACAGATTTTTAAAAAAATCACATTATCAGATATTGCAAAACTCTTCCTTTAGACATCAATACATCTTTTCTCTCAGACGCTCCAAATCACAACCCCCCTTGTCTCATCCTGAGTCACAGGACAGTGATTCTGCTTCTATGGTTAATCTCCCACTTTGGACTCTGGTCATGGAAATGTGCTTCATAAAATGGCTTTTCTTTCTTCAGTAGTGAACATTACAACAAAGTTCTTACCTTCAGATGAGTAGGATGAAGCAAACTGTTAGGCAAGTCTCTCCTTTTTTTTTTTTAAATATTACTTATTTTACAATATAATCTTTTAAATAGACTGTCAAAAAAACAAACAAAATGTACTTTGATTCCATATCAAAATTCACAAATTTAATCATAATTCAAATGACTCCTTCATGTAGTCCTTTTTAAAATTTTACTTCGAAAGGATTTGTTTATCTTTTTATAATAACACCAAAAAGAAATTGGCTGGCTACATGTAATTTAATACACACCAGAGGGAAGTAAAAAGTCAACATTTGGAATGTTATTTACACTGAACAAATATGTTTTAAGAATTTATTTAATTCTCATTAAATTCTAGTTTATTTAAGTAATTTAAGAATTAAGTTAAAGTCCCCTTCCCCCCTTTTTTTAAACTATCTGTAAGGCTGAAATGAGACTGGAGAAAAATCTTAGAAGATTTAAGGGATGGTTTAAATCTTAGATGATTTAAGGGGTCCAACTTGCACTTGGATGGTGTAATTTCAAGTTGCTAAAAACCACACAGAAGGAAATTTGGCCATATCCATCAAAGTTAATAACTTGCCATCTCTTTTTTAATTTTTTTGGCTGCACCTGTGGCAGTTGGAAGTTCCCTGGTCAGGGATCAAACCTGCCCCACAGTTGTAACCTGTGCAACAGCTATGGAAATGCCAGATCCTTAAACCACTGTACCACAAGGGAACTTGCAAACACACCATCTTTTGACCTAGTAATTCTTGCTATCAGGAATATACTCTACAGATAAATTTGATCACATTCAAATAACATACATGTACACTCATGACAGAATATTTTCTGCCAGGAAACTGGAAGGAAACTAAGTGCTCATCAACTGAGGACTGATTAGATAAATTAATCTAGGAAGTGGAATATAATATAGCCATAAACATGAATAAGGAAGTTCTTTGTATATTGATGGAGAAAACTTGAAATACATTGTTTAGAGCAAAATAAGCCACACAACTGTGTTTATAACATGCCGCTTTTTGCATTATATTCATATTTTCTCATAAATACGTGTATAAGCCTAAGGCATCTTTGGAAGGACACTAAATAAAAGAATGACATAGGTGCCCATGGGGAGAGGAATGGAAGGATGAGGGGGAGGACAGGAAGGGGACTTTTCACTTTACTTTTAAATTTGAACTTTGTGACTATGTTATTATGATCCTGACTTACAATAAGGAATATATTTTTGTTTTTTAATCCTCATTCCTGGGCCTGAGCTCCTAAAACCCTTGAAATGTCCTAGTGAGGAGAGCAGAAAGATGTCTATTGTTATGTTAATGAGGTGGCTCGGGAAAGCCCCAGGAAGCTGAAGGATGGAAGATGGTTGACCATGGAGGCAACCTTGTGTGTGATGAAAAGGTTAGATCTTTCAGTCCCAACCCTGGAAAGCAGTGATGGCCATTCATTTAATCAATTATCCTATGTCATGACACCTCCATAAAATCCCCAAAAGACAGCAATCAGAGAGCTTCTAGGTTTGTGACCCCATGAACATTTGGGAAGAGTAGTGTGTTCAGAGAGCCTGGAAGCTCTGCATCCCTTCTTCATGCCTCGGCTTACTCATCTCTTCTACCTGGACATTCCTGAGTTATGTCCTTTTATAATAAAATGGTCATCTAGCAAGTGACATGGTTCTGTGAGTTCTGTGAGCTGCTGTAGCAAATTAATTAACCCCAAGAAGGGGGTCCTGGGAATTTCTTACTTATAGTTGATGTCCTAGACTTGCGATTGGCCTCTGCATGGGGGACAATCCTGTGGGACTCAGTCCTTCACCTGCAGGATCTGACTCCATCTCCAGGTAGAGTGTCAGAATGGAGCTGACCTGTAGGTCTCTCCGCTGATGTTGGAGAAATGCTTGGTGGTGTCAGAACCGGAGTTACCTACTGAAAAAAAGCTCTGAAACATTGTCCAGAGCCTCCAGAGATGACAAGCTTAGCTCTGAGCCCCAACAGGCACACTTTGAACTTCCTGATGAGGCTGTAACTTATAAAAAAGGAGTTTATTCTCCCTTGATCAACCTCCTCCATGAAGCAAGGAATAGAATCAGCATTTTGGAACCAAATGACACAGCATTATTATCCACTAATATGCAGGACGGTTGATCAATCTCTTCTCGAGACTCTCGCTGTTTGTTAGCATCCATGATACCACGGGATTGTCATTTTTTCCCCTAATTTTCTGACCTTTCAATTTTAGCCTCATTTATGGATTTCTCTTCTCTGATCTCTTTATATTCACAGGAGAACTTCAGGACTCAGTTTTGAAATCTCTGATTTTCACTGGACCTGCATTCTGTAGAGTTTGCTGAGGCTGCCATAACTAAGTCCCACAAACTGGATGGTTTAAACAACAGAAATGTATTGTCTCATGGTTCTGGAGATCAGAAGTCCAGGATCAAGATATCCTTCTGAGAGGCATCAAAGAAGATCTGTGTCATGCCTCTCTCCTAACTTCTGGGGGTTTGCTGCCAACTTTTGGTGTGCCATGGCTTGTAGAAGCACCACCCATCTCTGCCGTCATCATTGCGTGGTGTTCTTACTTTGCATGTGTCTGTGTCAAAATGTCCTTTTTATAAGGACACTGATCATATTGGATTAGAATCCCAGAGACCTCATCTGAACTTGATTACTGTTGTAAAGACCCTATCTCCAAATAAGGCCATATTACAGAACACTGAAAGTTAAGACTTCAACTATATATATATATTTTAGGGCTACACCCTAGGCACATAGAAGTTCCAAGACTAGAGGTCAGATCGGAGCTACAGCTGCTGGCCTACACCACAGCCACAGCAATGCGAGATTCAAGCTGCATCTGTGACCTAAACTGCAGCTCACAGCAATGTTGGATCCTTAACCCACTGAGTGGGGCCAGGGATCAAACCATGTCCTCATGGTTACTAGTCAAGTTCATTACCGTTGAGCCACGACAGGGGCTCCCAACTTCAACAGTTCTTTTGTAGGGATGTGTGGAGGTTTGGAGACTTGTGAATTTGGGATTTGGCAATTTAACCCATAACATATTCTCCAGATTATTTCATTCACTCCTACAGCTTCAAACACCATCCATTTGCCAAGAAGTCTTCAGTTTATATAGCCAGCCTATATCTATTCTCAAACCAACTGCCAAAAAGAAATCTCCACCTACATGTCTCACAAGATCTCAAACTTCTATCGAAAACCATATTTGATCATTTACCACTTCCCAATCTATTCCTCTTCTAGTCTTCCCCATCTCAGTTAACGGCAACTCCATCCATGCTCTTACTCAGACCACCAGCATCCTGGGGGATCATGCCTGATGTTCTGACATCCAGTCATTCACTAAGTCCTCTGTTTATTCAGCCTCCAGCCAGAATCCCACATTTATTCAGTCCTTGGCACCCTACTTACTGCTGCCATTATTGCTTTCTAAAAATTTGTTTCCATGAAATATCAAATGCTCATATGTGCTATACTAAAAATATTGGATGAGGGCTAGATTTTATTTAAGATTATAGGAAAGAAGGTTACTTCTTTTGGGTCATTCTCACAGCATGTGGAAATTCCTGGGCCAGGGATGGGACCTGTACTACAGCAGTGACCCAAGATGCTGCAGCAACTATGCTAGATCCTTAACCTGCTGTGCCACAAGGGAACTCCCAGGAAAGGTTACTTTTAAATGGTTGATTCTATCCTTTTCTTTTTTTTTCTTTTTTTTTTTTCTGTCTTTTCTAGGGCCGCTCCCACAGCATATGGAGGTTCCCAGGCTAGGGTTCCAATCGGAGCTGTAGCTGCCAGCCCACACCAGAGCCACAGCAACGCAGGATCTGAGCAGTGTCTGCAACCTACACCACAGCTCATGGAAATTCCGGATCCTTAACCCACTGAGCAAGGCCAGGGACTGAACCCGCAACCTCATGGTTCCTAGTCGGATCTGTTAACCACTGAGCCACGAGAGGGAACTCCAACAAGGGCTATTTTAAAGGGGTTCCCCCTCTTATTTTTTCCTGTTGTTCATTAGCTTAACTGTTATTTTCTTCTTTATCCTATATAAGAGTGCAAGGATTTTTTAGTATATCATGATGAGATTACTAAAGATACTGCCACTCTTTTTCACTTACTGAAGTATGAAGTAATGAAAGCAACATACAAGGAGTCTAAGGTTGTATGTTATCAATTAGACATCCATTACATTCTAAAAAAGCATTTAGGTCCAGAAAATAAGAAATGTATAAAAGGATAGTGGGTTTTTTAAGTTTTAAATTCACCACCATAATGTAAAACTCAGAATCTGTGAATTTCTAAAGTAAATAGGCCATGGCATTCCTTAGGAAACAGAGTTCTCACAATAGTTTTTTAGCTGTATTCTTAAATAGAACACAAAGGAGTCTTTAGCTGGCCTGTGGATCACCCAAACAAGCTTCTCATCACGACATACCCACAAAGAGATGCCACATGAAGCGGCAGACAAGTAAACTAGATAAAATTAACATGTGACAATTACTAGACTGACTCAGCATCAGTAAAGCATAGCACATTTATTATTGGGAATAAAGGTTATGGGTTTCACGACTACATCCACGTTTCCTTGGTAAAACATCCTTGTGTAAAAATGTCATAAGATTTCATAATGGCCACTGGGGTGCAATTTGGAATAGAAAACAAAGCAAAGCTACCTAGTTTATATGGGGAACAAACTAATTAGATTGGTATCATTAGCACAGACCTCCAACCAAATGTGCTAATTTAACTCCAAATTACACAGGAAAATGGGAAGTCGTGTTGACCATTTTGTAGGACAAAACATACATGAATATTCTGAAAATTCTTGAATCTGACTTGAAATATAAAAAGAAAAAAAGAAAAGAAAAGAGAAAATACAGGTCAAGCCTGACCACTCAGGGTGCCTTAGAAAAGACACCATTTTATCTCTGTATCTCAGTCCAATGAAGATGAGAATCATTTTATACACTTTTGTTTGGTCTTTCAATTTTCAATGTCTTTGCAAGAACTAGACTGTATTATGATTACTATTATCTTTAAAACTGATTCAGCGTATTTTAGAAGACGCGAGGGACTAATCCATTCTTTTTCCCATGTTGGTATCACACATATTTTAAACATAATTTTCTTGAAACCCAGAAATCAAATACCCTCAGAGCTTCAGTGAGCAAGAACAGAAACACTAGTTCCCCAAGCAGCTTCCATTTACCCAGTTACTCCTCTCAAACAAGTGTCCCCATCGAGTACCTGTATTCACTAGTCATTCTTTCTTCTACCGCTTTGCCACCTTGGGACCCAGAGGAATCTGATCTCTGTCCTCCTAGTTGAAGTAATTCTCCTAACCAGGCCATTCAACCTAGTATTTATTGAGTGCAGACTGCAGCATTCAGAATCGTTATAATTATAGCAGTGAACATAACAAAGTTTGTTCTCTCCTGAGATTATGGTGGGAGTGACAAGAAAAGGAAAACAACCCAACAGATACAGAGAAGGTGGAGTGGTGTAAAACCAAGCAAGGATAAGAGAATAGACAAGGCCTAACCCTGCAGAGAAGAGGGTTGTGTTTCTACAGACGGTGGTCAAAGAAGACCTCACAGAAAGTGAGCGTCCCAACTGGGTGAACATGAGTGGGAGAATGTTTCAAGGAATAAGCCAGAGTAAGTCCTTGGGGTGATAGACTGCTTAGCTTGTTTAAATAAGAGCAAGGGGGCACGGTGTGCCTAGTGCAGAGAACGGAAAGTACAAGGAAGTGGACGGGTCAGCAAAGACAAGATTGTGTAGTACTCAACATTTTAGGTCAGAAGGACTACAGACTTTATTAAGTGAACTCAAATTATTAGAAGTTTTTGAGTAGAAGAGAGACATAGTCAGACCAAAGTTTTAAAAATCCAATGCTAATAGACGCCAGGAATATAATTTTAAAATACCATTTATAAAAGGATTAATAATGTCAAAAACTTAATGGTGGGAGTTCCCAGTGGCCTAGCAGTTAAGGATTTGGTGTCGTCACTTCTGTGGAGTGGGTTTGATCCCTGTCCTGGGAACTTATGCATGCTGCAGGTATAGCCAAAACAAATAACAACAACAACAACAAAATTTAATGGCAAATTTAACCCCCCAAATGCACCGGAAAGTACAAAACAGTATCATGTAAAGTTGAATAAAGCTCAAAGAAGTGGAGCGATATACCTTGTTTGTGGTTTGGAAGACTCAACATTAATAAGCTGTCAGTTCACCCCAAATGGGTGTATATGATGCACACATTCAGGGTAATTCCAATTAATGCCAGTAAGTCCTTTGTAGAAATTTATAAGCTGATTATAAAATTTACATGGAGGAGTCCCCATTGTGGCTCAGCAGGTTAAGAACCCAACTAGTATCCATGAGGATGAGGGTTCGATCCCTGGCCTTGTTCAGTGGTTAAGGATCCAGCATTGCCATGAGCTGCGGCATAAGTCACAGACATGGCTTAGATCTGGCCTTGCTGTGGCTGTGGCGTAGGCTGGCAGCTGCAGCTCCAATTCGACCCCTAGCCTGGGAATATCCATATGCAGCAGGTGTGTGTGGCCTTAAAAAGAAAAAAAAAAATTATATGGAGATACAAAAATTCTGGGATAGTTAAAACAATTTTGAAAAGGTAAGAACAATTTGGGGGACTTTCAATATGCAGTATAAAATTAAATTTATCAAGATAATGTGGAATAGGCATAAAGATATATATATATATATCAATGGAAAAGAATAGAAAATCAGAAATATACCCACATATACAAGGTCCATTGAGCTTGGATAAATGTTTCAAGGCAATACAATATGTAAAGAATTAAACTTTTCCAGAAATTATTCTGTAACAATTGGTATGAAAAATCCCATAAAATCAAACCCTACCTCATACCATACATAATATTAAAATCAAAATAGATAATAGAATCAAACATAAAAGTAAAGATGTAAAGTTTCTAGAAAAAAAACAGGATAAACTCTTTGGAACCTTGAGATAGGCAAGGATTTCTTTAACAGGACACAAAACATACTAATTACAAAGGAATAAAATGATAAACGGGAAATTTCTATTCTTCAAAAGACACTATTAAGAGAAAGTAAAACACAAACTGGGAGAAAATATTCATAATACAAACACCTAACAAAAACCTCATGTCCTAGATACATGCAGAACACAATTCAATGTTAAAAAGACAACTATTTTTTTTTTTTTTTGGTCTTTTTAGGGCTGCATCCATGGTATATGGAGGTTCCCAAGCTAGAAGACAAATTGGAGCTATAGCTGCCAGCCTATAAAGCCATAGCAATGCCAGATCCAAGCCACGCCCCACATCTGTAACCTATACCACAGCTCACCACAATACCATGTCTTTAACCCACTGAGCAAGGCCAGGGATCGAACCCCCATCCTCATGGATGCTAGTCAGATTCTTTTCTGCTGAGCCACAATGGGAACTCCAAAAAAAAAAAAGAAAACTATTTTGTTTGTTTGTTTTTTCGTCTTTTTAGAGCTGCACCTGCGGCATATGGAGGTTCTTAGGCTAGGGATCTAATAAGAGCTGTAGCCGCCGCCCTATGCCAGAGCCAGAAAAACTTGGGATCTGAGCCGCATCTGTGACCTGCACCACAGCTCACGGCAATGCCAGATCCTTAACCACTGAGCAAGGCCAGGGATTGAACCCACAACCTCACGGTTCTTAGATTTGTTTCCACTGTGCCATGACGGGAACTCCTACAACTTTTATTTATTTATTTATTTATTTATTTGTCTTTTTGCCTTTTCTAGGGCTGCTTCTGCGGCATATGGAGGTTCCCAGGCTAGGGGTCCAATCGGAGCTGTAGCCACTGACCTACACCAGAGCCACAGCAACGCAGGATTCGAGCCGTGTCTGCGACCTACACCACAGCTCACGGCAACGCCGGATCCTTAACCCACTGAGCGAGGCCAGGGGTTGAACCCACAACCTTATGGTTCCTAGTTCGATTTGTTAACCACTGAGCCAAGACAGGAACTCCTACAACTATTTTTTTAAATGGGCAAAAATATTAAACAGATACTTCACAAAAGAGATATGAATTTCAGTAAGCCCATGAATGAACAAAGGGCCCAATATCATTAATAATAAGGAAAAAAATAAGTTAAAATTGTGACAGTATACCCCTACCTACCACTAGGATGGCTAATTTTTTTTAACTTTTTTTTTTAGTTTGTATAATGATATTTATTTTTTTCATTATAGCTGGTTTACAGTGTTCTGTCCATTTTCTACTTTACAGCATGGTGACTTAGTTACACACATGCATACATTCTTTTTTCTTACATTATCATGTTCTATCATAAGTGACTAGACCTAGTTCCCAGTGCTACACAGCAGGATCTCATTGCAGCACACTATTCATAATAGCCAAGACTTGGAAACAACCCAAATGTCCACTGACAGATGACAGGATTAGGATGATATGGTATATATAGACAATACTACTCAGCCATAAAAAAGAATGAAATAATGCCATTTGCAGCAACATGGATGGAACTAGAGATTCTCATACTGAGTGAAGTATGTCAGAAAGAGAAAGACAAATACCATATGATATCACATATCTGGAATCTAATATATGGCACAAATGAACCTTTCCACAGAAAAGAAACTCATGGACTTGGAGAATAGACTTGTGGTTGCCAAGGGGGAGGGAGTGGGATGGATGGGGAATTTGGGGTTAATAGACTATTGCCTTTGGAATAGATTACATAATTTTTTAAAATTAATAATACCAAGAGTTAGAGGGGAAATGGAACATCTAGAATTGTCCTACAGAAAAATATGATCTTTGGATTCTATAATGTAATAACCTCCTTAGAAAACTTTTTGGCAATTTCTTATGCAGTTAAAATATATACTTACCATATGACCCAGAAAAAGCACACCTCTATGTGCTTTACCCAAGAGAAAAAATATATAACCACAAAAAGACTCAAACACGAAGATTCACAATAGCTTAGTTAGTAATAGCCAGAAAGTAACATACAGCTGTTCAAAATTGTGACATATTCATCCAGTAGGATGCTAGTCATCAATATGAAGAAACAAACTATTGATACACAAACAATCTTAAAAACATGCTGAGTGACCTGTATATAGCCAGAGAAAACCCTAATTCAAAAAGATACATGCACCCTATGTTCATGGCAACACTTTTCACAATAGCCGAGACATGGAAACAACCTAAGTATCCATTGACAGAGGAGTGGATAAAGAAGGTGTGGTATATCTATACAATGGAATATTACTCAGCTATAAAAAGTGAAATAATGCCATTTGCAGCAACATGGATGGACCTAGAGTTTATCATACTAAATGAAGTGAGTCAAACAGAGAAAGACAAATAACCATATATATAATTTATATGTGAAGTCTAAAATTTGACATAAATGAACTTTTCTATGATACAAAAACAGATAAACAGACACAGAAAATATATTTGTGATTGCCAAGGGGGTCTGGGAGTAGGATGGATTGGGCATTTAGGATTAGAAGGTGCCAACTATTATATATAGAATAGATAAACAACAAGGTCTTACTATAGCACAGGGAACTGTGATAAGCCATGATGGAAAAGAATATATATATATATATATATATATATGTAAAAACTGAATCACTTTGCTGTACAGCAGAAATTAACAAAATATTACAAATCAGCTATACTTCAATAAAATAAATTAAAAAAAAAAACCATGGTGAGTCAAAGAAGCCAGGTATAAAAGCATGTATACTGTAGGATGTATTTATGAGGTTCTATACTGACTGAATACAGATCAATAGTGCCTGGGTAGGCCTGGAGGGGCTTCCCAGGAAAGGATAACAGGAGCATGAAAACATTTTGGAATGATCATATGCTGTATAATGTGATTGGGTGATGGTTATATGGGTTTAGACATGTATCAAAATTCACCAAACTCTTCACTTAAAAATAGGTGCATTCAATTTATTTTATGTGAATTATAGCACAACAGTGACTTAAAGAATCAAATGAGTATTTCATTAAATATTTATTAAAGCATTTGATAAAAACTAGATAAAATGATATACTTTAAGACTTCCAAAAAAGGGGTACATGTAGAAGAAAATGTAAATTCAATGTACAGTCTTCTGCAATAAGACAAATTAGTGTGTATATTTAGAAAAGAACACAGATATTTTAAAGGTCTTCTATTTAATATAAAAACTTTTACTAAGTTAAAATATAATAATTATAAATAGCCCCTCCAGGGAATATTTATATGCCCCTTTTATACTTCTTCACGTTAAATGAAGTGAAGCCACTAAGACCCAAGGCAACTAATGGCATCGCCAGAAAAGGGCTAAATTAGTAATTTCCTTTTTTATCTGGACAGTAAAAAAAAATTATCATTTTGTCATCATAACTACTAGTTTGCAGTGTGACAAGACTTATGATAGATGCATTTTAAAATGGGTATGACAATTAAAAACATATCCTATCTCATACTATCTGAATTCTTTTAAGTACAATAAAATTGAAATTCCCATACCATTGGATTCATACATAGCTAATCTTTATGGTTTGATAGATTTCAAATGTATAAGTGAATTGAGAGTATATCTCATATAGCACCATTCCAGGGTAGGTAAATAACATGAAGTTTGCTGCATGACTTCTTACAAAAGGTAATCCTGAGTTGTTCACGATAACAACCTGCATTGCACAAGTGCTTCAGAGCACTTATAAATTCCCTCAGATTTAAAATATATCAGTCTCAGATTATGACTATCGGCAATCTTTATTATTTACTGCAGGTTAAGTTAAATACAGGTGGTTTAATGCTGAAAGTTAGAATAAACCAACAGTTTACTACAACAGAGTGCAATCCTTTAATTTCATACATTATTATTAAGATCCATAAGGATTGAATATTTTCATCACACGAAGTAAATTATCAAAAGACCCCATATACTTAACTCTTCCCAATTTATTTCCACATGACTGTTCCCCTTGCTCTGTAAGCCTGATAAATACATGTGTTCCTCAGTATCCTGGTTTCTTTTCACTTTACCTGAGAGCACTCATCCAGACCTTGAGTTTTGGCACCTCATGAAATGCTATTCTCTCTCAAAACAGTTTCTCAACTCACCCCACTCTCCTATTTCCCAAATCCTGGAAATCCACCTTCAAATATTTGTCAGTTAAAATTCATTTGTCTTCTCTCACTTCTGCCTTTGCAAGCCCTTAGCATCACTACCTGAAGTATCACATAGACTTCCAAATCGATGACTTGCCCATCGCTCTCTTCTGACGCACCCCATCTCATACAACCATTGAAACATCCCCTCAAATACATTAATCTGCTGGTGTAGCCTCAGTTTAGAACACATAACACATTCTCAGTGCTATTACAATTGAGCTCACATTCCTGAACACAGAATTCAATGCCTTAGCTCCAACTTTCTTTCGCAACTTGACCTCCAAGACTCCCTTCCCCTCACTCCCTGTGTGGCTATAGACACTACACCTGTCTCTCTATCTATAGATATCTTCTTATAAAGCTTATACATTTAAAAAAATATCTTCTCAGATTATGAAAATCAAGGTTTGGAATTATTTTTATTTATCACTTTAATATTTTTGACTGGTGTTTCCTGTCTTCCACTGTTTCAGCTAAGTCAGTTGACAGCCCTGTTGTAACATAGCAGATAATTTGTCTTTTTTTTCTTACTACTATTAGTCTTTTCCCTTTGTCTTTAGTTTTTAGCAAATTTACTCTGAAATCCATTTTGTATTTTCCAGCTTGGGTGCTTAAGTGATTCCTGAATTTATGGCTCAGCTTCTCTGAATTTTGGAACACTGTCAGGTATTACCTTTTTCAAATATGACTTCTGCCCCATTTTCTCTCTCTTTTCCTTCTAAGAATCCAGTAAACATGTGCTGAACCCTTTTACTATGCTCCATACCTGCTTTTAAATTTATCTATTGAGTTATTATTTTTAGTTCGATTATTTTCCAGTTTAAAAATAGCTATTGGTCATTTCTTATAGATCAGTAGTACCCAAATTGTCTATCTTGTCAATTACTTTCTCTAACATATTAATCATAGTTTTATTTAAAGTTCATGTTTGATAATGCCAATATTTGGATTACCCATGGACTTGTTGATATTATCTGTTTATTTTCCCTCCTGTCCCTTTTTCTGGGTATGTAACAGCACTTCCAAGTTCTCCTCAAGTCTTACAACATTACCATTCAGCCTAATCGCTACCATCTCATCTCTCTGTCTAAATGCCTTCGATGGCAGGCAGAGCTCTTCTCTACAAATCTAACCCATAAAATTCTGGCTTTATTTTTTTCTTTTGGATTTTTATGACTGTTTCAATTAGTTTTGGTAAAATCATTGGTCTACTGAAAGATACTCCATCGCAATTGGAAGCAGAAGGCCCTTTGCACATTTCTAAAGTGAGAAAAACATGCATTATATAATAAAATTACTTGTTAAATTGAGTTATATTTTTTATTGCATGGAGAGTTGCACAGTTCTGAAATAAAAAGTTAGAGACTTTTCCATTTATGGATCGAGCAGTGTTACTGGGTGTGCACTGTAAACCCAATGCCACGGTAGGTGTAGGGGACACAGCAGTCAGGCATGCTCATGTAATACGTGGTCAGATGTATGGCCAGTACTTGGACACCGGCTCTATCATCACCTAGTTCTGTGACAATGAGCAAGTCAACACATCTCTCTAAGTGTCAGTTTCTGTCTGCAGAAAATAAAGATTGGATATCACTATTTCTTTTTCTATTTATTTGGTTTTGGTTTTTTGGTTTGCAACTCTCAATACATTATGTAAAATATTGTTTTTAAAAGCAACTTAATCTATCAGAACAGTAGTACTTTTATTTATTTATTTATTTATTTATTTATTTTTGCTTAAACAGACTTATATTTAATCAAATTGATGCTACCTAAATATCATATTATTTTGCTCTGGTCTAAATTTACATTGGTTCAGAGTATGGATATCACTGTTTCTAAGCTTCCTTTCTTCTTTATAATCCCCCTCAGTTATAACTCTCATGAAACAAAGACCCAAGTCTGTCATTGCAACATCTTGAATGTCTAAAATAATGTCTGACCTTAGTAGATATTATAGAGTAAATTAAGGATTAAATTTTATATGTTTTTTATTAGTGGATTAATTCACACACACACACACACACATATATATATATATATATATATATATATAATACATTATCTTATCTCTGACTTATTTAAAAATGTGACTTGGCCTAAGGATGGAATTTCATCTTTTCTGGGTATTATCCTTTTCTTCTCTGGCCTAGATTTTAATCAGTTTATGTCATCAACCTTTTTAACTACTTCTTTTTTGGCTCAAATTTCATATCTGTATTTTTCTTTTTTCTTTTTTTTTTTTTTTTTTTTTTTTTTTTTGTCTTTTTGTCTGTTGTTGTTGTTGTTGCTGTTGTTGCTATTTCTTGGGCCGCTCCCGCGGCATATGGAGGTTCCCAGGCTAGGGGTCGAATCGGAGCTGTAGCCACCGGCCTACGCCAGAGCCACAGCAACGCGGGATCCGAGCCGCGTCTGCAACCTACACCACAGCTCACGGCAACGCCGGATCGTTAACCCACTGAGCAAGGGCAGGGACCGAACCCGCAACCTCTTGGTTCCTAGTCGGATTCGTTAACCACTGCGCCACGACGGGAACTCCATATCTGTATTTTTCAATTAACCACCAATTATCAAGATTCTTTAATAGGATTCCTTATAGAATTATTATAGTCATTTTCAGGAAGATGAATAGTGGAAATATAATTTAAAAACCCAAGCATTTCATAAGAATTTTTTGCATAGTAAATTTAGCATAAATATACTTTATACAAAGAGTTTATCGACAATACAACTATGTATCTTGCACTTTTTTAAATATGGCTGATTGTTAGCTTCAAAGGACTGCCTACCACTTATATTCCAACCAGCTGCTATGAAAGGAATAAGTATTAATGGACCTACCACACCTTCAGCCTCTTGTCTCCAGTCACTGTGCTTAGCTGCAGGATTCCCATTAGCATTAATGGGAGTTCCATGCACACATCACCTGGAGAACAGACCCCTCGATGTTTGATCATTATCTTCCTAGACAGGTAGGAATGGCATCAATCAGGTATCCAGCTTAGTTTCACAGTATGTACTATTAAAGGCATCAGGGCAATAAAAACACAGCTTTCTAACACTTTCTTTATAAAACAGTAAAAACGTGCAGAACAACCAAAAGAGAAGATTTTAAAAGCATACAAGAAGTACATGGCTTTCCTGCATATCTTTTTATAATTACAAATGACCCCAAACTGAAGTATATACATGCTACTCCTTGCTAAGGCAACCATAATGGGATAATAAAGACAAGCTTCATTATATAAAATGGATTTCATTTACTATAAAGTCGCCAAATAGTGAAGAGATAGTGGAGTTTACACAGAAACTGCTTGACCTCTGGATTTTTTTTTTCCTTTTAACATTATCCCACCATACCATTAATAAATCACATACTTATGTGGTTAGAAAGAAAACAGCATGAGTGATTAGGACAAGTACGTGAGTTCCATCATGTTGGAGGGAACATTATAAAAGTCAAGATGTTTTCAGTTCCAATTTACTGTACACTTAGTAAATTAGGAACAGCAACATAGTGAAAAGAAAAGAATGAAGAGGAAAGCCTGGCTAAGGGAGAACATGGTTTGGCTTGAGACGGTGGTTTTAACAGCTATGCAAATTAGGATTAATTTTTTAAAGTCACTTTTTCATTTGTAAAGTACATCTAAAAACCCCTAAGTTGTAGACTTATTAGGAGGCTTCTATGAGGCATACAGCATAGCTCATGACAGTTGAGTGCTTAAAAAAAGAATGACTATCTTATGTGCTGTATAGTTATTAACTACAAATGAGAGCATGATATAGAGCAAGCGTTAGAGTCAGATAGACATGAATTACAATTCCATATCTGCTACAAACTGACCTCACAATCCTGGGCAAGTTTGTTTGTTTTTTTTCTAAATACATATCTGCAATGCTTATATGTATATGTGTTTATATACATACATATGCAATATCAAGTATAGATATATACTTATCCATAAATATACATATATTTAACTATATACACTTTTATTATTATTTAGCTCTAATGGCTCACAATTTGAGTTTTATATCTGAGCTCAGCATTATGGCTCAGTTGCTAAATTTGTAGCCAGTGTAGATACATAATCTTGTAAGGACTTATATTAGGGAGGGTGAGTCAGAAGCCTCCTGATGCCTGGCTCTCGCTGGCCCTTCCATGAGTGCAGTTTACTAGTTCCTAGATACCTGCCATGCACAGAATCTGGAAGTCCTGTTTTCAGGAAGATCCCCACGTATTGAGGACCTTCCTTCTTGCCTCGGCCCCCATTTTTCATAGGCACAATCAACTTCAGGCCAGGACTCACTCAGAGCGTGGGGTGCTTTGTATTTGGAAACATCTGACTTAGCTGAATCTCACCTACCATCTTAGGGAGGTCTTACAACAGGATTGTAGCCAGGCTCATGCTGTCTGGAGACTAAGCAGACCCCACTGAGGGAGAACTGGGTGAAAAGTAGAGGAATAAAGACCTGAGAAGAATATGTTCACTTTCTTGTACAGTGATTTGTCCTGGAAAATGCAGTGCTAGTCTAGTCAAACTTCAAGAAGCTCCATATGGAAGATATTATTATCCTACTTTAACACTCCATATAATTAAGTTATGAGGCTAAGATCACACTGCACTGAGTAGGAAAGTCATTAGGCAATGATTGTGACCTTCTACAGTTCTTTATCCTTATTGAATGAAGGCAGCCTCAAAATGAGGATCATGGTGGTATCTACATCATAGTGTTGTCAGGACTAAATAAAATTGTATGGAGAAAGGGCTCAGAATGACATCTGACACCTAATACATAATGCACATAATACATATTCAATAATTATTGTCATATAATTATTATCAATATATTATTTAAATTTTATTATAATAATTATTAATTAATTATCAATAAATTATTATGAAATAATAATTATTATCAATAGTTATTAACATAAAGCACTATATTTGTTAGTTAAATCTGTACACTTTTTTTACTCAACAATTTTTAGAACGTCTACCAATTTTTAAGTGGAAACAAAAAAAGACCTAGCGAGGAGACAAACAATAAACAAATCATCAATAAGCGGACACATAATCAGTAAGTAAAGCCCAGAGGGCACAGGAGGTGAGGAGCTGATTAGATAGGATAGTCAAAGGAAATCCTGCTGAAGTGGCGACATTTGAGCCAACAGCTAAAAAAAGGAGAGGTGAAAACCCTCAGGGAAAGATCTAAGAGAAAATTCTCAGTACAGGAAATAAGGGTACAGGATCCGAAATGAAAAAAGTCCAATAAGTTGTCCCTTTTTGGTTGTCTGGGAAATGATTTATCAACTCTTGTGGATGTATACATTTTTAATTAAAAAAATCGAACATCTCCTTAGAGAAAAATAAAACAAAACCTGCATGACTATGGGGTTGTTTACGAGTCACACGCTCTTTCTCGTCTGTGCATTTTATGTGGCTCGGGGCCACGGGCACATCTTCCTGCTCACGACTAGGGACTAGGGACTAGGGACGTGTGGTGGAAGATGTGAATCTGGAACAGCAAAGAAGGCTCCCCCCGCCCAGTTCGCAACAAATACTGCTAATGAAGGGTGTGTTCCGTGTTTTGCCAGGGGCTTACGGAAAAGAAATATCGTCAACTCTCAATGCAAAAGCATGACATGCTTAATATCGCGTCCTGATATCTAGGTAATTGATTTGAATAATATTCGTTCCTCTGCTTTAGTCTTTTGGAGAACTCTTACAAGCAACACAGGACACTGAAGGAATGAAAGCGCTTCTCTCTCAAATAATCGTACATGGCTACAATCACCCCAGATAGGAATATTTGACAATTTTCAGAGTATTTCACAAAGTGAGTTAATAGACAGTCACATTTGTGGCACCTCTTTATCTATTTCCCTACTTCAAATATCTTAGCTCCTCATTCTGGCACTAGTATGTCTTTGAGTTTTCTTTGATAAATGTAGTGGGACTAAAGTCTCTATGAGACCTGGATGAGAAGGAACTTTATTTAGCATTATCTCAGTGTGTTTCAGGAGTTGTCAGTCCCCAGAATATTTCTCAGCAAGAAACCCCACTAGGATTGTGTATATCACTTTTGCTCAATCTTAACTTTGAAACGGGTTACTTCATTTGACTTTCTCGATGGCTTGTGAAGTAGGCATGTTTATCCCCATTCCATAGATGATGAAATTGAGACTCAAAAAGGTCACCAACTTGCCTAAGTTTGCATATCTTGATAATTGCAACCCTGGGCCATATACTTGGGAAGTTAGATCCTGTGATTTTACTATATTTACTATATGACTGAATCCAACGATAATAATTCCTCATGTTGCTATTATGCTTTGCCATTTTTCCAAGTACTTTTACAAACATAATTTACTCATTAGGACTCTGTAAAGTAAGCCTGACAGACAGCATAGCTGATCCTATAGCTGACCATACTTAAGTGACTAGGTATTAAATGAACAGGTGCCTGATTTGGTGCTTCTCATTTGGCAAAAATGTATTCCTTCTGTGTGCAGGATGTTCTTCTGGAGAAAGCAGTCAGACTGGGTTTTCAAACCTGGTTTTGTCTCTGCCACTCTCTGTTAAGCACCCCTGATCTTAGCTGTGCAACTTCAGGGCACTGTAACACTGTCAGAATTTACCCTCCAAACCCTGTCCGGATCAGGAATCTTATGAGCTGTTTCCAGAACTGGGTGGGGGAAGAAGAAACCTCGATAGTCTAAGTTTGAGACATTCCACAAACTGTAGCTTCAATTTTGATGCTCAGAATTTACTTCGGCATATAAACATTCTGAGAGGTACTGTATGCAAAACAAACAAACAAGGAAACCACCAAACAAAAAAAACCACAAACAGTTTACATTCATCTAAATAGCACACCTCAACCTTAGCAAGTATCAGGAGAGATTTCTTTTAACACATTAAAAGTGATTAATGACATGTACTACCCTTTGGATAGAGACGATGGAAGAGTGATGGAAAGATAACAAGATCACTGCAAATAAAATGAGGAATGAGCCACAGACAAGAAGGTCAGCGGTGAGCTCCCAGGGTCCTTGGTCACCCTGGCACAGTCCTCTGTGTAGGAAAAAAAAGACAAAGGGACCATTTCTGAAGATAATGCTGGGGGTTTTAGGAACAGTCTTATAATTTGATGGTATTCTATCCTTATTTTAGTATCATAAGTGGCTATACTAGAAAAACATGGGCGAGGAGAGCTCATGTAGAATGTCAACACATAGACTGGAATTGGCCGTCTCCATAAGGAAGCCTTTGATTTCTCTTCCTCTCCTTTCCTTTCACCCCTCCCCCTTTCTTCTTTCCTCCTTCCCCCTCTTTCTTTACATTTTCACAATACCAGTAGTCAGTCAAAGGCAAATCCTCCAAATTTAGTTCGTTGACCCAGCCATGTTTACTTACCCTAAAAATAAGAGAGTAAACTACAAAGGACAACTGAACTCCATATCTCAAGAAACATGACACCAACAGAGAACCAGAGCAGGCGTCAGTTAACGTGGGGATGTCTGATGAAGGGACCAATGAACAAAGGGAAAAGATGATTTTCAAAGCTGGGCAGTCTGGGATCCAGGAGAAAGCCACTCACCCCAACAACAACTCACCTTCCTTAGTAACTGCTACTGTCCTATATTTTATAGAAAGAAAATTAATATTCTTCTTACACAAAGCTTAAAGCAAAATCTCATTTAAGAACATAAACCAACAATTTAATGAATTGATCCCAATATTGTTTTTATTTTCAATCTTCTAATTTTAATGAGGTTGCTAAAGGAACATAGAAATAATTGAATCAAAAATAATGAACTATTGATTCTTTTGTTGTGAACTCATTCTGCTCCTTGACATATACTTTGAGACCACAGTGCATTATGTGAGCAAATTATAGTACATGAAGGAAAATGTGAAGCAGAAATGACAGCTATGATTTTCTCATTAAAACTAACCTAAAACAATGTTTGCATTCAGAATTAACCAAGCCTTTTTAATATGTCTTAATTTTATGATACTGACTGCCACTGGAAATCTATACAGTGTATAAGCTAGAAACCCCTCACTGTCACTCATAATTTTAGCAATATTTCCGTGATGATTTTGAACAAACCAGCATAATTAAACATTTAAAAGATGCTTAGGAAATACAAAATTGTTGCCCAAGTTATAGAATTCTCCCATCTTCATCTTCTTTCATAGGTTCAATAAGAACAAAGAGAGAAAGGAAAATGAAATTTTTAACCCTCCCATCATACACTGACAACAATTTTCAAAGCAAGCTGCTAAAAGCAGTTTATTGCTTAATTTTATGTTACATATCTGGTCTGGGATATACCTAGGAAATCTTCCTATTTCTCTGTTTCTGCTGGTTTCTGATAATTGAAGCTAGCCAAAAAAAAAAAAAAAAAAAAAAAAAAAGAACCTGTCTTTCATCCAAAGAACATAGCATATGGTTACATGGTTACAGACTTAGTGTGTTAAGTCAAACAATATATGCACTTAAAAGGCAGAATCTGAAAGGATATCGATTATCTTTTCTCTCTCTTTTTTTTTTTTTCTATTTATTGCTTTGTTTGTAGGGGAACAGTCCCCTTTGAACTGAGCCATTTTCCTTCTTTCCTATTTCTTCATTACAAACATCCTGGCTTTCTTAAATATCAAAAGAGCCCAGCCCTATACCTGAAATAAAAACTGTTTCCCTTTATGTAATTTTCAAGGGGCTTTTAGAGTATCTTTCCCCAATGATTACAGGGTATTTCCACATAGGCTGTCATTTTAAGGTGAAAAATTTGCAAGGACAGTCACACCATCTGTCATCAACTGGGTTCCCTGACACCCAGAGCTACTCTGAAATGGCCAGCGGCCTCCGGCATAACAAAGACCTTGCCCCTTGGCATTGTTTGTTCCTTGACCTGTGCTGAGAGTCCTTCAAAAGAGGCTTTCCTGCAACCATTTCAGGGCTGCTTCTCAGGGGCAGGGTCTTGAAAAGAAAAAAATTCTGTATGCATATAGGAAATTCGAAATGCTCTGGCCTTACATCTAAACCAACAGAATAAACCCTAGAAGGAATTTGTTCTTAGGTTTGTTTCTGTGATCCTGGAATGCAAACTTATTTAGCATTTTTCTTTTTTTTTTCCTTTCTGCTTTGGAAAGTTTCTTGAAGATATAATTTAGATGTTAAGCAATCCGTATATAAAGCCAGAGTGTGTAGGTTAAATGTAACTGGACCATTCAAATACAGAAGCTGTGTCATAATAAGTGAAAAATACACCTCTGACCAACAAACCCCAGTGCCTCTCACGGTGGAAGTCACAGACAAGCTATTCTTACTGCCATGTCAAGCACCACTTACAACTTACAAATACAATACAGGACAATCTCACTGTAGGTCACTTGTGCCCAGAGAAGGATTACGGCTATAGCTAACAATATTTATAAAAGAAGCACGCAGAAAAGGAGAAAATGTCAACTATTGTGAAACATTTTTACTGCGAAATGTATACTCTCATATGCCTGACATATGAAGACATAAAGCAGAGGCTTCTCTTTCTTTTAATTTGCCCTGGCTGTTAAAGATGTGTGTTCCTCAATTTAGAAAATCTAAACGAGGGTTTTCATTTAAGAGCTGAAGATTTGGAAATTAGGCAGGTCACTGCTAGAAGAAGCTTCAGCCATTTCTAGGAATGAATGAATAAACACAAAAGGATATTCCCTCTGTCAACATAATTAATGGCAAGATTTTATGAGCTTCATTTAGTCCCCAAGACATAGTTATATACAATACATGGAGTGTGTGTTTATGTGCACCACAGTATAAATATGTAAAAGTCACATCATTAAATCTTTTATATGTCTGTATTCATAATACACAAAGCTGTTTTTAAATTATTTAAAGATCTATTCTCTCTTCTATATACATTAATACTAATAAGAGTTGCCGTCAACATCAAAGGGAAACTAGACTCCTAATTAGAGTTCCAATCTGCCCTGAGAGTCGCATTGTAGAGCGAACAAATATGGAATAAGTTGAGCATTAGAGAAACTAATAATCAGTCCTTATTCTCAACTTCTGATTAGTACAAGAAGACAGTGATTTCTTAACAATAAAATGCAATCATTTTCCATCATAATTTGTAAACATAAAATTTCATATGAACCACTCCCAAAGAAAAAGATAACAGTTAAACAGATAAAGCTGTGATGTCTTCATGTGGTAGGCTATGGGACAGTTACAATAGTTCCAGACATTTTAAACAGATTTCAGTTTTTGAATTTTTAATATTACCTAATTTTCTTTGCTTGAGCCTTTTTTGACAATATGCATGTGGTTTTTCAAATGGCAAATTCCCTACTGAAATTCTGATTACATATGAGGCTGATATGGAAAACATCAGCCATTTATTAAACAAACATTTGGTGAGAACTCTCTATATACCAGAAATTTTGCTAGATGCTGAAAATACAAAAGTAAAATCCAGCTTCTGGCCTTGTGAAACACTTAAACTGGCATAGAATTAAGTATATGATAAGAACTATTTCTGAATATCCAAGTAATATTTGCAAATGTTTAAGAATCTCAAATGAAAAAGAAAATGTACTGTGACTTTAATTTGACCACTACTTTAATTTTCCTGTGCAGGATAGATTCTCAAAAGTATCATTAAGCAAATTTCATACATATACAAAAAAAGAGTATAATGGATCTACATGTAGACATCATCAACCTCACAAATTATCAACTCATGGGCAGTGTTCCTTCCCTATATCCTCTTTCATGTTATTTGTAAAAAAAATCCCAGATATCATATTATTCCATCTATAAATATTTCAATGCATATCTCTAAATATAACCATGATACAGTTATCAAACCTAAAATTAGCAATAATTCATTAATATCATCAGGTATCTCATCAGCATTCAAATTTAATTGATTCTCAAGTGTCATATTTAAAATTTAATATGTAAGAACCAAAGAAGACTCAGACATTGAATTTGGTACCTGGGTACCCATCTCTTTTTAACCTATAATTTCTTAATCTTCCTCTACCTTCATTTTCACCTCTTTCAATTCAGTAGTTGAAGAAACTGGGAATGTTATTCTACTTTTCCCGGAGTCTGGGAATTTTGCTTACTGCACTTATGCGGTCACTTTTAGAAATTGTTAGGGTATCAATGACTATTCTGAAAATTCATAAATACATAGGAAAATTATCTATTTATCTTATCTTCCTGGTGTGAAATACTTGATCATAGAAAATTCTTCCCAGTAGAAGAATTACAGTTAATAAATACTGAAGAAATGGCAAAATAGAGAAAACTGTCATTTTGAGAATTAAATTCAAATATTCTATCAAAGTTTGCAATCATCAATGGCTGTTAAAATAATAACACAAGAAGTTAATGGGGAACTTTATAATGGATAGTTGAAGCTGACAACACCTGGACCTGCAATTAATATTAACATCATCAAAATGAGGCAAAGAGTCCATGCCTTGTGATGTGATGCAAGTAATTTACACAGAATTATCTATGAGGTATTCTAGTCAATAAATAATTAACCAGATTAATCAAACCTCTAAATTCACTATAATTTTACAAGAAATATGAGGGATAGTAAAGCATGTTAAATAACATCATATAAAGATGCTATTGGCATGTCCAGAATAGGGAAAATGTTGTAGAAAATGAAATAACCCACTTTATTCAAAAACAAAAAAATGCTTTGAAAATGAAGGAAAAGCTATAACTGTTATATAGTAAAACACACTTAAGAGCTAAGTCACCATAAAGCTATGCAAAAGCCTATGGGCTCCTGACTCAAATTAATTAACTATGAAAATACATTTTTGAGATAATTATAGATTCTGACCTTGTGATCATGAATTATGCTTATTTTTTAAAATTCTTATTTGTTAGAGATACACATTGAAGTATTTATGGATGCAATGATAGGTATGCAGGAATTTCTTTAAAATACTATAGTAGTAGCAGAAGTAAAGGCAGGGCTTGCAATAGATGATGAAACAAGATGGTAAAATGATGATAATTATTGCTGATAAAAACTGCCTGGTGGGTATCTGGGTTTTCACCTGTGTTTGGACATTTTAAAGCGTATTTTTAAAAGATAATAATTTATTTTCCAACTAGAGATACCTTTAAATGCTTATTTACCCAGAGATTGAAAATAAATTTGATCAGATTTTAAGCACAGTTCTTCTTTGAGAAATTTCTTCATGTTTTAGGGAAAGAGGTGTACATATTCTTTTGGAAAATCCTGCAACTGTCCCCTGATCCTTGTGACTCAAGGTGTGGTCTGTGGACCAACAGCACTACGGATACCTGAGCTCTTGTTAGAAGCAAAATCTCAGGTCCCCCCTTGACCTAGTGAATTAGAATCTGGATTTTATACAAGATCCCCAGGCAACTCCTAGGCACATTAAAGTTTGAGAAATACTGGTTTAGAACCCATTCTCCTCATGGATCTTTTCCCACTGATTATTTTTATCTTAACCTATTTCGATCTTTCCCTTTCACTAGTCTCTTCTTAAGTACATATAAATAACCTCTTATCTTTTAAAAAATGAAATAAATGAACAGACAAAGAGATAAACCTGTTTCTAGTTCATAGCTGAAGTAGAAGCTTGGGCTTCCATGAGAAACATATGTGCCCTTAACCCCAATCCCTTTCTTGTTACTTAAGTTCACTCCATTAGGTTCCTCTCACCAGCCACCATCAGAACCCTGACACATCAAGGGCCCATCTTTGGTTCCCAGCTCATTCTCTGTTTTCAGTGAAATTGCGTCCTGCCCACATACTTTCTCCTGCTGCCCATGAGCTAGAAATCGCCAGGCATACAGATATTAAAGTTGATTCAGACAGAAGTGAGGAACACATTGTCGGAAACTGGAGGAAAGGCGATCCTTTTTAGGAAGTAGCAGAACATTGGGCTAAAGTGTGTTACCGTGTTGTGTGGAGAGTAGAAGTTAAAGGAAATTAACTTGGATGTTTAGCCAAAGAGACTTACCTTTTTTATTTTATGTCTTTCCTGTTTAAGGCTGCACCTGCAACATATAGAAGTTACCAGGCTACGTAAAATCAGAGCTGCAACTGCAGGCCACAACCATAGCCACAGCAACACCAGATCCAAGCTGCATCTGGGACCTACACCACAAGTTTTGGCAACACCAGATTCTTAACCCACTGAGCAAGGCTGGGGATCAAACCTGCAACCTCAAGGATACTATGTCAGGCTGTTAACCTACTGAGCCACAATGGGATCTTCACCAAGATTTCTAAACAAAGTGTTACAAATATGGCCTGATTTCTCCTCACTGCTTATAGTAAAATATGAGACATGAGATAAATTGAAGGAATTGTTAAGCAAAAAGAAGCCAGAATTTGAAGATCTGGAATATTCTCAGCCTATGTCTATATTGCAAAAACTGAGGATGTGTGTTTTGAAAAAAAACACCATGTGTGTGGCTGGTCAATCACTCTCTAAGGAGGTAGATGTGGATTTAATCAAGCATCTTAGTGAAGGCCAGGAACAGAGATGGTGTTATAGCAGCAGAGATACTTTGAGTTTGGACTAAAGGAAACAGAGATAGAACAAAATAAATAAAGGCTTTCATATGAGATGCTACAGGGCAGGACCTTAAAGTTATCCCGCTGCAAACATGTCTTATCCTTCAAGAAAAAGGAAGAATGATCCTGTAAGCACCACCACTCAGGGGCGAGGCTGTCTTCTCCCAGGTCTTAAGGCTGAGGCTGTCTCCTCCCAGGCTGCAGTGGGCCAGGCTGCAGCAGCTCACTGCCTCAGTTGCAAGGCTGCCACCCAGAGCCCCAAGAACAGGGCCACTTCCAAGGCCTATGAGGGCATCACCTCTACCCCCAAAGGCCAAGAGGACAGAGCACTGAGCCAAAGAAGATTATTTCAAGCCTTTAAAATCTAATGAGGAGTTCCCGTCATGGCACAGTGGAAACTAATCCAACTAGGAATCATAAGGTTGCAGGTTCGATCCCTGGCCTCGCTCAGTGGGTTAAGGATCCGGCGTTGCCGTGAGCAGTGGTGTAGGTCGCAATGTGGCTTGGATCTGGCATCACTGTGGCTCGGGCATAGGCCGGTGGCAATAGCTCCAACTGGACCCCTGGCCTGGGAACCTCCATGTGCCATGGGTGTGGCCCTAAAAATATAAAAGACAAAAAAAAAAAAAAATCTAATGAACTCTCCCTTGCTAGATTTTGGACTTGCTTAGAACCCATGACCCCTTTCTTTCCAATTTCTCCATTTCTCAACAGAATTGCCTTTCTCACCATTGTATTTTGAAAGGACATAAATTGACCAATTTCACAGGTTCACAGCTGGAGAGAAATTTTGCCTCAGGAATAATCATACCTCAAGTCTCACCCATACCTGATTTAGATATTTAGGTAACACTTTGAACTTGAAGTTGATTCTGAAATGAGTTAAGCTTTTGGGGTTGTTTGGGATGGGGTGAATGCATTAGGCATGTTAGACAGACATGAATTTTGGAAGTCCAGAGAAGGGAATACTATGGGATTGTGTCTGTCCAAAATTCATATGTTGAAGCTCTAACCCCCGTGACTGTATTTGGATTTAGGGTCTTTAAGGAGGTAATTAAGGTTACATGAGATTATAAAGATAGAGCCCTAATCCAATAGGATTGGTGTCCTTGTAAGAATAAGAGGCATCAAAGATGCACATAGAGAGAAAAGGCCATGTGAGGACAGAGGAAAGACAGCCATCTCTAAACCACGGAGTGAGGTCCCAGTAGAATCCTATCTTGTTGACATCTTGTTCCTATACTTCCAACCTCTAAAACTGTGAGAAAATAAAGTTCTATGTTTAAGCCACAAAGTCTGCAGTATTGTTATGGCAGCTCGAGCAAATTAACATAGTATATATATGTGTGTGTGTGTGTAGTATTAATTAGTCTAAACTGATTTCCAAGTTTTGTGGCTTAAAAAAAAACCAAAAACCAAAAAACCCTGCAACTATTCAAGTATAATGCCAAACACAATGAAGATAAAACATCTATTTCATTTTATTCTGTTGAAATACTATGGATATAGCATCATGGAGTTGAGTATCACTAATCTTCTGAAAGACTTATTTTCAGAAAATATTGTCCTCACTTGATATACCAACTTCGATTTTCTATCCATATTTCTCACCAAGTTATTAGTTTGAATATTGAGGGGTCACAGATGGCCTCCATCTGAGAAAAAAAAGCGAAAACAAATATTCAAGAGTCAAGATGCTCTTGAGACCCCACGAGAAAAAGGAACTTGTTTCCAAGTGGAGGGAATTTTTATGAAAACACTGCCATTAGCAGAAGGCGACTAGTGTTGGATACTGAGAAGGGCCTTTCAAGATCTTCATTTATGGAAGAACAGGTGGAAAGCATTCCAATCTTCCCTGTTCATGCAACATATCCTAATATGATAAATATAAAAATCCAGTGATTTTGACTGATTACTTCCAAATCTGTGAAATAAATTAGTCTGATGTTATAGAGACAGTGAAATAGACAGAGGGTTGCTTTTCTCTGAAGGATGACTGCCTCTGAGGTCAATACTAATAAATAAATAATTCATGCATAACAAATAGATAAATAGGAGATACCTATGCTCATAACTAAATATTTTCTGTAAGGTACAATTCTCTTAATGTAGTAAGGTGCTGCTAAATGGTGGTGCATTTGAGTGTAGTTTTGGTAGATTATTTATTATGTATGGTGAGCATGAGAATGGAAGCACTTTAAAACACACCACAGCTCACTTCCAAATGAACCTCAGACTTTTCCTTCCAGTGGGCGCTCTTCTAATGCCACATGCAGAGTTAAGGTGATACATATGCCTACTTTTTTCTCAATTTTTTAATTTTTTTTAGGGCCACACCTGTAGCATATGGAGGTTTCCAGGCTAGGAGTCAAATCAGAGCTGCAGCTGCTGGCCTATGCCAAAGCCAGAGCAATGCCAGATTCGAGCACGCCTGTGACCGACCTACACCCAGCTCATGGCAACGCCAGATCTTTACCCACTGAGTGAGGCCAAGGATTGAACCCGCATCCTCATGTATACTAGTCAGATTATTTTGCACTGAGCCACAACGGGAACTCGGTAATGCCTACTTTTGATATTAGGAGAGAGATGTTTTGGAACTTTCAAGTTTTCTGATACAAGGAAAATGGTTCTTATTCTTGAAACTACTTCCACAACTGTTACTCCTATTCTTGGGAGTCTTAATTTGGTCTCAGATTACTTGATTAGAGACACAAATAATTTGCAAACATAGAAGACAATAAAAGAGTAAAGTGAGATAACAGTGAAAAAATAACTCTCTGGCACAACATAAGTGCTAAAATAAATGGTATCCATTTATTAAGGTTCCTTTTGGCTTATTATAATATTCTAAGCAGAATACATCCCTCAAATTATCAACTTTAACATGCTCACTCTACTACCTATAGACAATTCTAAAATGGAAATAATTGAAAATGTCTCCTTAGCTTCCAGGACATTTGTGAGTAGAACAAAGAATCTGTTCAAATATCCTTTGACAGATTTTTCAAAGAAACCTAGCTCAACAAAATTATTTCCTAAAGTATCTTCTAAATATTAAGATATCAAGCAAAATGATTATTATAATCATGTCAATTTTGTTTATTAATATGCTTATTATTTATTTTAACAACATTATTAGTTATGGGTCAAATTACCAAGTGCTAGAGTTTTCTTCTAAATCTCATATGTACATTTTATTGGACATTGGGGTCCATTTTATAAAGAATGTGGGCTGGATATTTATGCTTTTTTTATATAACCAGCAGCAGCTTATTTTTATGATTTTGCATTTTTATAGATGTTTATAGTTGTTTTACAGTTGCTTTTATGACATATTATGTATAAAATCTATGATTTGTTGGGTGTTGAGTACTTGATTAGGGAGAAAACTATGCTTATAACATTGCGATGAGGAAATATTATCCAGTTTATAAAAATGCACTTCACAGCACTGCTTCTTGGCATGCATTACTGAGTGAAAGGGATCAGTATCTTTATTAGATGAAGTACAAATCATGCCAAAATCACATTCTACAGTACTTTTCTTGACAACTCAGAACCAACAGTGCCTTTTTCATGAATCAAAATTGAGCTAGATTATTTGGATTTTTGTTCCGTTCATGAACCTTAGGTAGTTTCATAATGGGGTGAGCTTTTTTTCCTCTTCTTCATACATCACCACTATCACCTCTGCCCCAGGCATTCATGCAAATGCATTCATACCTACATCTTTCTGGAGCTGACATAACACAAGGGGGCCTTATGGAATAAAACTCAACCCTGGGAGGGAGACACAGTAACTTTCTTATGAGCGTTCTCATAGATTTAGTGTCTACTGTTTTTCTTGAAAATTTAAGCTTCCTAGATATTTAGGAAATTTTTGACGTTTACTAATGCAATAGATTTTTTGCATTCTAGATGGTATTTTCTTAAGTCAAACAATAAATTTTTGAAGTAGCAATTTAATGTGCTGATGTTCAGGAAAATATATAAGCAAATGCAAAATTGCCAGCAGTTATTCCAGTTTGTGGATTTATTTGGGAACTTTTGAGCACGTTATGATATGTTGGAGAGGATGGTCATAGGCTAAGCTTGAGATAAGTAAAAGTCAGATTACAAAGCAGCTTTTTGAAGAGAAATAACTCATCACTCAAGGTCAGAACTACCTAACACTACCTTCCAAAGGTAGGCTTTATCTTAATTACACAATCAGATCAGCTTTGATGCTCATTTGTAACTTTCCTAGCAGGTTTGGCCTAATGTTTCCTTTAGCCTCTAACATAGAGAAAAGATCTGAATAGGTTTTCCAATGCCTTTGTAAACAGCTGTTTGATCTGGAAACTTACTGCTAGAAAAGCTGTACTGATCTGGTCATTCTCTTCACATAACGTCAAAATAATTGTCTTGATCCTTGGGAGAACCGCTGCTGTAAGTGATAGTCTTTCATTAGAGCATGTTAGATCTCTTTCAAATGGCCAATGTCTAGTCGACACATGTTTAGTCTACCCAACAAGAATTTATTAAGTATGTTAAATGTAAAATTGCTGGTCTGTTTCTCTGAAAATGAAAATGTAAGTTGAGTGCATTGTTAGGGCAATTTTATTATATACTTAACATTATAAGACAATGTTTGACAGCCCTTATACTAAGGGCACAGAATTACCAGCACACTCGATAGCCTTTTCCGGGTTTATTGAATACATTGAAGAATAATATAAATGTCTTTATATTTTTTATTCCTTGGTTAACAGAGGCATATTTCTAACATTAGTAATCATTTCATGTGATTAAAATAATTAATAGGATGGTAAAGAGTTGATTAAATTGCTTAAAACTAAATTAAGATAATATTTTAGTTATGTATAAAATATTCAGGATATCTAATCTAAAATAAGTAAGCTGGCTTATTTCAAAATTTTAGTAGATGAACATTTATGGTTCATTCCAATGAATACTAACCAAGTTCCCTTATTTTAGACTTCTTATTTAATGACAGAAGATTGAATATTATGTAAAATAAGCTTCATGCAAATAAGAATTATTATAATATTAAATAATTCAGAGATTTTTGCTCAGTATTTGTAAAATCGAGATATTTTATTTAGATATTTTCATTTATGTTCTAATAAAATTTAGTGCTATTAGGAACTTGAACATTTGTTAGTTTAATGAATAATCCATATTTATTCATGTACATTACATTGTAAGTTTTCTAAATACATACTCCTACAAATTTTTCTATTTTTGGCTCTATAATTTATTGTTTTTCAATCCAAATTACTTAGCCTTTGTGCCTACATTTATTTTCATCTGAATGCAAAAATATCAATCAGGAAGCACTTGCTTAGACTACTTTACAAGGTATAGTATTTATATATCTCATTTTCTGTTTTGAAAGCTGTTGAGCCATTTTCCCCTGGAGAAAAGTTCCCCCATGTGCCCTGTTAGAAAGCAGAAACTTTTAGATGGCCAGCCTCAGCATCCTGACAAACTTTCATAGGTATCTCTGGATTTACAAGGGTTTCTGTACTACAGTTTCAAATTAAGGGACTTGCGGATTTTAATATCCAGAGAAAAGTTGCTGCCTAAGTCATGAGCTTATATTAAGCTAAGCCAACTGATTTAAGATAGATTTAAAGGTAACAGAACTGGAGCATTTATCAGCAATGAGTTAAAGTGAAGACACCCTCTAAAATGCAGAGTTAGGCTGGATGGCATTGGACATGAGGTACAAAAAGTAGCATTCCTGAGCAGGGCAAGCCAGGAGGGATGCTTAACTGTGTGACGCAAGAAGTTTGCTGCCATCAAAGTTCTCATACATACATGTATATGTGCATGTGTGGATGTGTCTGCTCTACTGTCTCCAGAGGAAGAAAATCCATTTTCAGCTTAGATCCAACTTAGTCACTTACTCTTCCCACCAAAATAAAGAATTAAAACCATTCCTTTCATCACCTCCACAGAGGCTCACTAGGGTACATGGGAGTGAACACAGATAATAAGATAAAAGCTGCAGGACCACATGGATTTCCCATCGTGGCTCAGTAGAAACGAATTTGACTAGCATCCATGAGGATGCAGGTTTGATCCTTGACCTTGCTCAGTGGGTTAAGGATCCAGCAATACTATGAGCTGTGATGTAGGTCGCAGACGCGGCTTGGATCTGGCATTGCTGTGGCTGTGGTGTAGGCCAGTAGCTGAAGCTAGAATTTGAACCCTAGCCTGGGAAACTCCATATGCTGCGAGTGCAGCCCTAAAAAGACCAAAAAAAAAAAAAAAAAGAAGGAAAGAAAAGAAAGTTGCAGGACCATACCCATATAAACAGAAACCACTCTCCAATAATAAGCACTCAGGAGCAAGCATTTTGAAGAGTAGTGCAGAAGTAAGCAAAGCCTCCGGGACAATCCCATTGATGATATCCTGCTCTTGAGACGAGCTGTGAAGAAGTCCATAATTAGAAAAAGAACAATCTCAATGATGAATGGAAGGAAAGACCAACTTACAATGTTTAGGAACAGTTACCCAAAACATTGTTAACAAAATATGAACAGTTGAAGCAGGGAAATATGAATTAGATGGGGCTATTTCTCATAGCTATTCTTGGGTAGAGAATCTTTTTCACCAGCTTCTAATGAGGGAATATTGGAAAGGACCTCAGAACTCTCATGTATTGTTTATGTCTTATTGTACATTATATTTCAATCAACAACACTCATTTATCGTTCCTGACTGTGGAGTCACAAATTCAAACCCAATTATTTTGTTAATGTTCAGAGATAAGAATGCCTTTAGGGAGATGGTAAACAGACTACTGCATTCAAAATTTAGATACTCACTGTGGTTGGACCAAATAAGTAGCACTCCTGACAGCCAAACCGACTGTGTCAGCGTGCTCTGTGTTACACCTGCAACACTGGGAATTACCTTCAGAGTAAGTCACCTTGGGAAGACGTGGACTTCTCTGAAGAACAATAGTATCACCCAAGCCATCATGGGACGATCTCTTCTAGAACTGCTTTCAGAGTCTCTGATGTAGGATTTTTTTTTTTTTTTTTTTTTTTGTCTTTTTGCTATTTCTTGGGCCGCTCCCGTGGCATATGGAGGTTCCCAGGCTAGGGGTTGAATCGGAGCTGTAGCCACCGGCCTACACCAGAGCCACAGCAATGCAGGATCCGAGCCGCGTCTGCAACCTGCACCACAGCTCACGGCAACGCCAGATCATCAACCCACTGAGCAAGGGCAGGGACCGAACCCGCAACCTCATGGTTCCTAGTCGGATTCGTTAGCCACTGTGCCACAACGGGAACTCCTAGGTGTTTTACTTTTGTGATCAGACCATGTTTTCTTTTGAGAGTAAACTGAAAAGCTAAGTGGCATTCTGAACCAATTCTAATAAACAAACTCTGTACTCATGTTAGGTAAAAGGTACTTGTTTTAATGGGTCAGATTTGTCATGTTTCCTAAAAGTCACATTACCTTGTAGACACACTTGTGACCATCGGATCACAAGGAGTGTGGCTTAGAAGGAAAGCTTAAAATTATTATAATCACAACACTCATTTCTATTTTACTGGTGGCTTTTTAGGATATTGGGTGTCAAAAGACTAAAGTGAGGAATGACCCCCAAACAAATCTTAATAACAGAGAGTCATTTCCAACTCAGAATGAGTATTTCACAATAAAAGTATTGGGAGGTGCCCTGACCCTCTGCCCCATTATCTTTCTAACTGCATATTAAGAATAAGCGCAGCTGAGTCCTCCTCCAGGACTTTGCTCAAAAGTGTTTTTCACAGCTTCCAAGAGAGTATCCATGGACTCTAGAGCCAGAAGCTCTGAGTTCAAATCCCACCTCTGCCTCTTTTAGTGGTATTTATTTATTAAGTTACTTAAGCTTTGTGCCTCAGTTTTCTCATCTTAATATGGAGATTAAATAACAGTATCTAACTCCTGTTGTTGTAAGGGCTAAATGAATTAATATATGTGCAACCCCTTAGAACATGGCCTGGCACTTAGGGCTCGGTAATAAAAATAATAGTAATAATAATGATTATTACCATTTAAAAAAATCAGACTCATGTCTTTGTGGCAGTAGTTGTTTGTCTTCTTTTGTTAAAATTCAAAATATCTGTTGGGAGCAACTGTTTTGTTTATCTGTTTGGGGCTCTATGTGTCACTGAAATAGAGTTTTAACTAAAGAACAACCCCCCCTTGGCTAAGAAGGCAGCTGCAAGCCTTTCCAGCTATGCTAGTCACTATCCCACCCTTCTTGTAATAATGTAACAACTGTGTGCTCTCTCTCCAAGCCAGCAGCCCTGCTAATCATGTACCCAACATTGCTTATCAGTTCTGCTTCTGTAACCTTGCTTGCTCAGTTTCTTAGGGAGGAACACTGTCTGCTTGGGGATGGGGGAGGTCCGGGATGCTTACATGGGAAAATCAAGACCTTGTAGTGTATAAAAGTTACTGAGAACAAAGACCTGGTGCTCAGACTCTGGAGGTGACTCCTCTGAGCCTGCACCGGTGCTGAATAAACCTTGCTTTTCCATATCTCCGAGTGCTGTTTGTCTCCTTCCACTGCCACGGTTTTTGCGGTTTCCGCAACATCATAAGAATTACATAAGCACATTTTACTTTTGGAGAAAGAAGATGCGTAAAGAATGTGTTCTAGGAGTTCCCGTTATGGCTCAGCAGAAACAAATCTCACTAGCATCCATGAGGACGCAGGTTCAATCCCTGGTCTCACTCAGTGGGTTAAGGATCTGGCATTGCCATGAGCTGTGGTGTAGGTTGCAGGCGCAGCTCGGATCCCACATTGCTGTGGCTGTGGTGTAGGCCAGCAGCTAAAGCTCTGATTTGACCCCTAGCCTGGGAACCTCCATATGCCACAGGTGCAGCCCTAAAAAGCAAAAAAAAAAAGGAATGTATTCTAGGCTAGTCTAGCAGTTGCCTAGATGGGTCCAGGGTAACCAAAAGGGCCTTACAAGAAGGAGGCCAGCATGTCAAGTCAGAGAAGACGTGATGACAAAGCAGAGGTCTCAGTGACATAGCCATAAGCCAAGCCAAGGAATGGAGGCAGCTTCCAAAAGTTAAAAAGGGCAGGAAAGTGGATTACTATCAGTGCATCCTTGCCAACTCACTTTAGCCCTCTGATGTTAAAGTTAAGATCATAAGTTTGAGTCCTATTTCTGCCTACTTGTAGACTATTTCTGCTAGGTTCTGTGGATATAAGCTAGTCTCCAAATTCCCAATAATCATGAAACAACTTGAGTATTTAGTCCATTATTTTTTTCCTCCATGTATTCACCTGCACAGTGCTTTGCACATAACAGCCAAGGAAGAAGCATTTGTTGAATGAATAAATGTGTCTCATACATGTGAAACATCTGCATAAGGAAGTAACTAAAGGCTCTAATCAACTATTTCTATCCTACTAGGTATCCAATACATACATGAATATGCTGCCAACATATTTATAGTGGCTATTACAACATAGAAGAATAAAATCATAAAATCATTTGGCATAAAACTGTGAATTAGAAGGATTAGAAATTATTTCTTCCTTTCTTTTTTTTTTAATTTTACTTGGATCCTTTTTTTGGATCAATTTTTTTCAAAATCAAAGTATAGTTAGTTTACAATGTAGTGCCAATTTCTGCTGTATATTTCCTCCTTTCTTTCCTAGGTGCTGTAACTGAGGCCTAGCCACATGAAAGCGAATTCCTTCAAAGTGGTTTGCATATCTGAGAGGACCATGAATTCCAAACTCTGGCCTTTTTCATAAATCTTTTGTAAAAAAAATAAAAAATAAAAAGGTCTTCACAAGATCTTGTGTTTTGCTGACCAAGTAATATTGAGAGGATTAGAAGCTACAAGGAAAACTTTGAAGCAGTCATCTGACTTTCAGAAATAAACTGCATCTCTGGGACCCATGAAGCAGAATTCAGAGCAGAAATCAGTATTTCATGTAAATGCATCTCTGCCTCTCAAGAAGTAATAAAATTGGAACTGGTGGACCACACTGCCAATGTATTGGATGATAATAGAATCAGTGATACAGCCCACTATCATCTCAAACTAAAATTGGGAACCTTTCACAAAAAAGAATTATTTAAACCACTGTAAACAACTAGGAATCAGAGTAAGGATAGAAATCACATTTGGCTCTCCTGTTACAAAGCAGCTGAAGAATATTATGTTGCTATTTCAATAAGAATAACACTACACTGATAACAGACTCTATTCAAAATTTAATAAAGCATTAGTCCCTTAATCAAAACACGACTGTGAAGCTTGGACTGTCGCTGGAAAGCAGAATAATGTGAACAAAAGAGAAATGGAACTGTGTCTGAATATCAACTCTACAAACAAATAACATCTCTTTATACATGCAGCAATTAGAAACAGGAACTGCTAAGCCATTCTCAACTCCTCTTCATCAAGCTCCTGACCAGGGAGAAGTTTAAATCAGGAAATCAAAGCAGGTATATGACAAAATCAACCAGTCAAATGTCATTAACACATACATGACTATATATAGTTTTTTGTTTTTTGGGTTTTTTTTTTGCTTAGGCTGAAGACATCTTCTACATAAAATTTTGCCCAAAGGACATGGATTATAAACATACATATAAAATTGCCACCAAAATTTGTAATTACAAGCATAAAGAATATAAAGTTTGATTTTAAATTGTGTATGTAATTTATAGAGAACAAAAATTTTTCTCTAATTCAGCATTTGCAATGGTTAAAGAAGGCTCTCTTGGAATTAGACTGTCTGGGTCTAATTCCTGACTCTCTCCCTTATAGATTTAGGGAAAGATAGTAAAACAGCTTCCTTGTGAATAAAATTAAGATAATCATTGTACCACCTCACAGAGTTTCAAAAAGTTAAGGTAACGCTTAAAACTCATAAGTCACTATCATAACTCAGAAAGTAGAATTCATTGAAAAGTTTTAGACATAAAAGTACCTGAGAAAGCTTGAGTTCTACTGACAAATATATCACAATAGTCCCCGAAAGAGAATTTGGTTATTCTGACTCATTCTAATCCCTGAATAATGATTTTGAAAAGTCATTTATATTTCCATTCTTTCTCAGATTATTTTCCTATATAGGTTATTATAGAATATTGAATAGATTTCTTTGTACTATACAGTAGCTCCTTGTTATTGATCTATTTTATATACACCATATCACTTACATGTGGAAAGTAATAAAAAAAATGATACAAAAGAACAAGAAAAAATCATTTACCACTTGGGCATGAGGTGGTTATCTGTAAACCAAAGAAGGAGGAATCAGGAGAGCCAAAAATGTCAACACCTTGATCTTGGACTTTTAGCTTCCAGAACTTTGAGAAAGTAAATGTACGTTGTTTAAGTCACACAGTCTGTGGCATTTTCTTAGGGCAGCCCTAGCAAAGCTAATACAGTCACTGTCTAAGGAACTGAGGGTTAGGATTTCAATATATCAGTTTGGGAGAAACAAAATTCAGACTGTGACACATAGTTATTAACACAGACGAACAAGGAGGCAGAGCCAACCTGGCAAAGAAGTGCACAAAAAGGGTCCCAAAGAGTGCACAAGGTCCCTGAAGACGGGAGTGAGTTCCCCTTAAAGGCAGAACGGTCCATCTACAAGTCCAATGGACTTACAGCAAAATAGTCCAGGCAGAGTAGGAAGTAAGAAGGTCAAATTGGAGGAAAGGCCAGAGTATGCAGGACTATGCAGGACATGGCAAGAAGTTTGAGTCTCATGAAGTGGTAGGCAACTTTGGATGATTTTCAGCCAGTGAGTGACATGCTCTGATTCATACGTTTAAAATATCTCTTTCTTCTTGATGTATAGAATGGATTGCAGCTAGGCTAAAGTGGAAGTGCCAGTAACTGTAAGGAAGGGATGGAAGGAATCTAGGTGACTGAAAATGGACTAGAAAGGAAGAGATAGAAATAAAAAGAAATAGATGGGCTTATGAAATCTTTTAGAAAAGGTACTCTGATGACCTGATGTTAGATTAGATATTAGAGATGAAGGAAAGGAGAGAGTCACAGATCATATGCAGTTTTTTTGCTTTGAACATTTGGGTGGATAATAGAAGTGTTTTACTGTGATGGGGAGCAATAAGGAGGAACAGATTTGATGGAAGGGTGGAAGATGAGCATTTGTGTTTAAATTGTTAAGGAGAAGAGTGTAAATATTCCTAGTGACTCAGCTGGCCAAATCACATGGGTTTTGTTGTTGCCTTGTTTTGTTTTTAGCAAACATCTAGTTCTTGAACTCCAAGACTCATTATTGATGGCTGTCTTTTAATAAGAAATGTTATTTCAGTCCAAATCTCATTTTATCTTTTCTTCCCTATTTCCTTTCTTTCATGATATGCACAATCTTCTGGTGGCTTTCCAAAAGCATAATTCCCATATGCAACTCTGTTCTTGTGGAAAAGTCAGTTTTAGATTACACAGTCCAAAATAAAGTTCCAGGAATAGAAACTCATGTCTCCCGTACATGAGTATGACTTGTATTTATGAAAGTTAAACACATAATGATCTTCTTCTGCAGAATGCAGTAGACTTTGATACAAAAAAATAGCATTTTAGGTACCATCAAGCTTTTAAAAGTTCATTCTGTTAGAATATTTTGAAAGCTGTTCCATATTTAAAAACTACATGGTGGTGCACATACACATTCCTTTCATTAGCATCTTTCTTCGATTTTCTCTTGAATTTCTGAACAAGTTTTAATTTGAAGAAAAGTGGTTATAGGTACACAGAAGAAAGAGTAATCCTTTCTATTATAGGAGACAGGGAGATACTGAGACACAGGTGAGTAATATGGTCAGATTCACATTTCAGATGGATTTGGGGCAAGATGGGAGAGCAATAATAAGAAAAGGGAAACAGCAGGGGATCTGTGAGAGAACTATGCCAACAAAGAAGGGCAGGGGGACATAGCCAAAAAAAGACCTGAACCAAGGCAGATGGTAGAGGTGGGAGAGAGAGAGAGGAAGAACATGTTGGAAAACTATTTCTTGCATAGAATTAGAAGCATCAGGTGACCAAATGACAGTTTTCTAGTTTGAGTGGTGGGACATTAGGCAATGCCACCAACCAAAGACAAAAAAGAAAAAAGAAAAAGAAAGAAAGAAAGAAAAGAAAAAAGAAGAAATAGAAAGAAAGAAAAGAAAAAAGAATAGAAAGAAAGAAAGAGAAAGAAAGAAAGAAGGAAAGAAAGAAAGAAAGAAAGAAAGAAAGAAAGAAAGAAAGAAAGAAAGAAAGAAAAGAAAGGAAGGAAGGAAGGAAGAAAAAGAAAGAAAAAGAAAGAAAGAAAGAAAGAAAGAAAGAAAGAAAGAAAGAAAGAAAGAAAGAAAGAAAGAAAGAAAGAAAGAAGGAAGAAAATAACATGTTGGGGCTGGATACATGTGGTGGTTAGTTTATGAATCTACCTGACTGTACATAGTGATCAGAGTAAAACATTATTTCTGGATGTGTCTCCAAGGTGCTACCAGACAGGATTAGTATTTGAATCAGGGGCCTCAGAAAGATAGATCACCCTCTCAAGGTGGATGGGCACCGTTCAATCCACTGAGGGCTTAAGTAGAATAAAAGAGAGAGGAAGGAGGAATTTGAGGGATTTTCCCCTTTTTCTTGCCTCACTGCCTGAACTGAGACATCTCACCTCATCTTCTTCCGTCCTTGGCTTAGGATTTATACCATCAGCTCTCCCTGGTTCGTAGGCCTCAGATTCAGTCTGAATTAATCACCAGCTCTTCTGGATCTCCAGCTCACAGATGACAGATGGTGGAACTTCTCAGCCTCCATAATCACATGATCCAATTCCCCCTAATAATAATCTCCTTTTACATATATAGAAATCTCTCTCTCAGGAAACACAAGGAAAGAATAGTATATGGGTGGGGATGGACGGTTGGTTGAAAAAAAGAAAAATCCAAACACAAGGAAATAAGAGGATAGATAGATGCATGTGTGTATGTGTATGTACATCCATTTCTTATGTATATAGATGTATGCACATATATAATATATACATATATACATGTATGTGTAAATATACATGTGTATATATACATATATATACATACACATAAGATAGGTAGATACATTAACATATGTACAGACATATAGATAGCTATATATGTATATATACATATCCATCTTACTATGTAGATAGATGTATACACACATATTATATACACATACATACATGTATGTGTATATATACATACATATATGTGTGTATATATATATCCATCTACATAACAAGATGGATAGATAGATATTTGGTATTGGTTCTGTTTCTATGGAGAACCCTGACTAATACAACATAGGAGTGAAAGTAATTAATTATTTTTTGAACAACATGAGTCTGAGGTATTTGTGGATGTCCAAGAGGAGATGCTGTTAGAATTTCATAAGAGAGATCAAGACTAGAAACACACACTTGGTATTCGTTGGCTATAATCAGTAGATGAATCCCTAACAGTGTGAGATTACCAGAAGAGGTCAAAAAGATTTAGAAAAGCAAAGACAGAACCTGTGAAAACATCAGCATTTAAGTGGTAGGAGAGAGATTGCAAAACATCTGGTAACTACTGTTTTGCTATTTAACGAATACAACATAGAAATTCAATTAATAAACTTTCATAATTAAACATTTACAAACCCAGGAAGGGAGACCTTTCTAATATGAAACCTGAAATTTTTGAAAGTATGATTTGACAGAAATTGATATCCTTCTCAAGAAAACTTTTTTGCATCTTGGTTCCAACGTCAGCCCTAATGTCAGTACAAATCTAACGCAGTGGGAGTAAAACAAGATGTGTGCACATACGCATACGCACTGCTGAAGCAGTGTCAGCAAGCATCTAAAATTCTGCAGCAGAGGCTTACATTCATTACCATGATTATAGGCATTTAAAAGATGCAATTTACTGCAAAATTCCTCAGGGTGAGGTGCACAGAAGACTAGCAATCACCTATAGCAGAAAGGAATCTGCCAATGGTCTGCAAGGTTCAGGACAAGAAACAGTGAAACAACCTTGGTAACATGTATTTAACAAATTTGAAATGTAAGTTTAGGTTGTTTACAAAAACTGCCAAATGTATTTAATAATTACTGATTATTAAGTGCTGTGTATGCACTTTCAAAGATTGTGCTGTTACCTTTTATCTCGCGAAACACACTTTCTCATTATCTGCATAACGTTTGTTAAGTTTTTAAATTTTCCTTGTCATTATTAAGTTTCTTCAAGTTCTGGATTAATTTAAATAAAGTAGACTAACAGATTAACAGTTCAAAATTGATTCACTGAAGCATTAAAATATCAATGAAATAGCAATGTAAATATAGTTATTCAGATTCATGTTTTAAATATAATAATAAATAGAACTCCAGGGCAAATTTAAAATGTGAACCTGCAACTACAGTGCTTTCATACATGCCTTCAAAAAATAAAGTGAAAGAAAGAAAATAAGATAATACCTAAGGATTTCTTGCTTTACCTCTTATAGCTAGACCATAGTCTGTTATAAAACTGACAATTAATAGCATGAAGTTATCACAGCTTAATGTTATTTCCAGAGAAAATATAGTTACTTTTCTAGAAAATCAAAATTTTCATAAATAAGCATAAAGTAATGCTCATTATTTGAAAATAATGTACCAAAATAAGTATGTCACTAATTTTGAAAAAAAATTGTGAGCCTAGTCGCAAATATAGTAGCAAATGATATGTTCAAGAAAAAGCAAAAGAACCTGTTGTCATGGGAGCAGCTGGGGGAGAAGCTGTTCCAAGTCTCATCTTGTGAACAGAGGCTTGGCTTAGCCCTGTTGGAGCATAGTGGAAAGGGTCACAATAGAGGAACAGGCCAAGCATTCAGTTATAAGTACACCCAGTTGTTCCCACCTGGGGACTTTCTCACGAATCCAGGTCTAGCAGATGGACACATGGGAAAGGAAGCAGGGTTCATGGGCTTCTATTTGTATCATCTCAAACAAGAGCTGCCTATTGTAAAGACTGAATGTCAATTATGTAATATAACATCAGGGAAAGGGAAGGAGCAGGGAACTCCAAAAGCTTTTCCCTCCACACAAGCAGCAAATACACTGGCACAAACAGTCAAAGTCAAGTTCATGAGAACTCAACAAGCAAGTGAATGCTTAAATACGAACAAAAATGCTGATCTCTGTTTTAAAGTCTAAGAAAAATTCTGTTAAACCATTAATTGTCTACTGCAATAATGGAATAGAAATTTCAGTGGCCATACACAATAAAGAATACAGACTTTAGAAAATTAGTTCAGAAAAATCACAATGCAAATAGTAGTTACCCCCAACATGCAGCAACAAAAAGCCCTGGGAAGGAGGGAGAATCTGATCTCCAGAGTTCTTACATTATAATATTCGGAATGTTTAGTTTTCAACAGAATATTTCAATTTGTACAAAGAAACAAGAAAATGTAGTCCAAAAAAGGAAAAAAAGTCCATAGAAACCATCCCTGAGGAAGATCAGACATCAGACTTATTACACAAAGACTCTAAATCAAGTATCTTAAGTGCATCCAAAGAGCTAAAAGAAGCCATGTACAGAGATCTAAAGGAAATCATTAGAAAGTTGTCTTGCCCAAAAAAGGAATATCAATAGAGATATAAATTATAAGAAAGAATCAAATAGAGGTCCTACTTCTGAAAAGTACAATAACTGTAATGAAAATTCTACTACAAAGGTTCAGCTGCACATTTGAGCAGATAACATAGGCAGTGAACCTGAAGATAAGTCAACAGGGGCCATTTAGTCTGGGGAAGAAAAAAGGAAAAGAAAAAGGAAAATTATCAGAGCCAGGAGACAGGTGGAACCTCATAAAGTGTATCCTGATACACATAATAGGAATCTTAATGGAGAAGAGAATGAAAAAAGCGAAAATAGTATTTGAAGAATAATTGCTGAAAACTTCCCATACTTGATAAAAATATATAAATCTGCACATCTAAGAAGTTCAACAAATCCAAATAGGAGAAATTTAAAGACCTTTATACTGAGACATGTTATAATCAACCATCAACAGCCGCATACACACACACACACACACACACACACACACACACACACACACACACACACACAGAGAGAGAGAGAGAGAGAGAGAGAGAGACAAGAATCTGCAAGCAGCAAGAGAGAAGAGGTTCATTGCGTACAAAGGATTCTCAGTAAGAACAGCTGACTTCTAACTAGAAACCATGAAGGCAAGGAAGCAGTGCCCCTAAAAGAAAAAAACTGTTAACCAATAATTCTGTATCTGGTAAAACTATCCTTCAAAAATGAAGAATAAATTGAGGCACTGCCAAGTAAATAAAAACAAGAAAGTTCACCATTAATAGATCTTCCCTATAAGAAACGCTAATGAAAGTTCTTAAGACTGAAATTCAAGAACACTAGACAGTGTTTGAATCCATGTGAAGAAACCAAGAACACATATAAAGGTAACTACATAGGTAGTGGTAAAAGTCAGTATTACTGTATTTTTAGTTTGTAACTCATTTTCTATTCCTACATAACATATAATTACATAAGACAATAATTACAAATCTCTACTGACAGATGAACAATACCAAAGAGATAATTTGTGACAATAATAACGAGAAAGTTTAGAGCTATATAAGAGCAAAGAGTTTGTATACTCTTGAATCTAAATTCAATTAGGTATTAATTTGAACTATATTGTTATAAATTAAAATGTTAATTGCATTAAAAATGTTAAAGGGCAGCCACTAAGAAAATAACTTGAAAACATGTAGTAAAGAAATGAGATGAAAACTAAAATGGAACATTAGAAGAAATTAATTAACCACAAAAAAAGCTAATACTAGAGGAAGTGAGGAACAAACACCTCGTGGTTCCTAGTCAGATTCGTGAACCACTGCACCACAATGGGAACTCCTGGAAGAATGGATTTTTAAAATGATCCTACTGTATGCTGTCCATAAGAGATTTAGTTTAGATCCAAGAACACAAATAGGTTGAAATAAGAAAGCCGAAAAAGATCATCCATGAAAACAACGCAAAAAGAGAGCCAGAGTGGCTAAACTAATACCATACAGAAATGACTTGGACAAAAATTACTATGTCAAAAAAAAGATTTAATAGGAGTTCCCGTCCTGGCTCTTGGTTAACGAATCCAACAAGGATTGATGAGGTTACAGGTTCAATCTCTGACCTTGCTCAGTGGGTTAAGGATCCAGCATTGCTGTGAGCTGTGGTGTAGGTCACAGACATGGCTCAGATCCCACGTTGCTGCGGCTCTGGCAAAGGCCAGCAGCAGCAGCTCTGATTAGACCCCTAGCCTAGGAACCTCCATATGCCGCAGGAGCAGCTCAAGAAAAGACAAAAGGACAAAAAAAAAAAAGATTTTATATAATGATAAGGTGACCAATACATCAACATCATATAACAATTATAAGAACATCTCACCTAATAATAGTGCTCCAAATGATAAAGCAATACCTGATAAATGTAAAGGAAAAAATCAAAAGTTTGAAAATAATAGTGAAGGCTTCAAAACCTCACTTTAAATAATGGATAGACTAACTAGTCAAGGAAAAGATAGGAAATGGAAGACAACAAGACTATAAATCAGTTATATTTAACTGGGAATACTCCATCCAACAACAGCAAAATACGCATTTTTCTTTAGTGCACATGGAGTATTCTCTAGGACAGACCGTATTTTAGATCTATCACAGCGTAACAATCAATAAATTTAAAAAGATCGAGTCATATAAATTCTCTGACCACACTGTAACGAAATTAAAACTCAAAAAAAGAAAATCTGGAAATTCATAAATATGTTCAAATTAAACACACTGTTGAACGAACACCAGTAAACTGAAGAAATCTCAGGGGAAATTAGAGAACACTTTGCAATGAGTGAAAACAAAAACACTACACATCAAAATTTATAACCTATAGTGAAAGCAGTGCTCAGATAGAAATTTATAACAGTAAATGCTCTCATTAAAAACAAACAAACAAAACAAAACTCAATTAAAAATTAGGCAGAGGACCTGAATAGGCATTTTTCCAAAGAAGATGTAGAGATATCCAACAGGTACTTTAAAAGATGCTCAACATCACTAATCAAATTAAATTGAAACATTAAAAACTCAAATCCAAAATGCAAATTAAAACCACAATGAGATATTACCTCACATCTATCAGAATGGCTACTATGAAAAAGACAACAAGTTACAAGTGTTGGTGAGGATGTGGAAAAAAGGCTATCCTTGTTCATTTCTGGTAGAAATGAAAATTGGTATAGTCACTATGGAAAATATTATAGAAGCTCCTCAAATGATTAAAAATAGAAACTGCCATATGATCCAGTAATTCCACCCATGGATATTTACACAAAGAAAATGAAAACACTAACTTGAAAAGATATATGCACCTGTCATAGCATTATTTATAATAGACAAGACATGAAAGCAACCTAAATGGCCATCAATGGATGAATAGGTAAAGTGCTATATATACAGTGGAATATTACTCAACCATAAAAAAGATTGAAATCCTAACACTATGATAGCATGGATGGATCTAGACAGTATGGTGCTAAGTAAAACAAATCAGAAAGGATGGAAATACTATATGATTTCACCTACATGTGGAAGCTAAAAAATAAAATAAATGAGCAACAATAACAATAAAAAAAAAAAAACAGAGTTGGAGGTATGAAGAGCAAATAGGTGGTTGCCAGAAAGGAGGAGATAGAGGAGATGAGAGAAATAGGTGAGGGAGATTAAAAGATACAAATTTTCAGTAACAAAATAATTGATTCACAGGTATGAAATGTACAGGGAGGGGAATAGCATCAATAATTATATGTAATATCTTTTTTTTTTTTTTTGTCTTTTTGCCATTTCTTGGGCCGCATCCACAGCACATGGAGGTTCCCAGGCTAGGGGTTGAATCGCAGCTGTAGCCACTGGCCTTTGCCAGAGCCACAGCCACAGCAACGCGGGATCCAAGCCACGTCTGCAACCTACACCACAGCTCACAGCAACACCAAGTCCTTAACCCACTGAGCAAGGCCAGGGATTGAACCTTCAACCTCATGGTTCCTAGTCGGATTCGTTAACCACTGAGCCATGATGGGAACTCCAATAATTATGTAATATCTTTGCATGGTGACAGATAGCAAGTAGACTTATCATGGTGATCATTTTGAAATGCATAGAAATATCAAATCACTATGTTGTATATCAGGAATCAACATAGTGTGTAGGTCAATTATACCTCAAAACAAACAAACAAACTCACCGGAAAAGAGATCATATTTGCGGTTGCCAGAGGCAGGAGGTGGGAAAAGGGAGGATTGGACTAAGGCAGTCAAAATGCACAAAACTTCAGTTTTAAGATAAATAAGTGCTAGGGATGTAATGTACAACCTGATAAACATAATTAACACTGCTCTGTGTTACATATGGAAATTGTTAAGAGGGTAAATCTTAAGAATTCTAATCACAAGGAAAATATATTCTATTTCCTGAATATTGTGTGTATATGAGATGATGGATGTTCACTAAACTTATTGTGGCAATCATTTCATGATGTAAGTCAAAGCATTATGCTATACACCTGAAACTTATACAGTGCCATATGTAAATTATATCTCAATAAAACTGGAAGAAAAAAGAGAAATCTTCCTTAAAATAACACATACAAACTTCTCTGTTTCTTTGTGATGATTTTTGTTGCTACAGACTACACAACTGAATTACTTCCAATTACTTTTTCCTTGTTAGTCATTCTCTTGAATTGTACTAGACACTTTTTTTCTCCAGGTTATTTTTTATTTTTCTTTTTTTGGCTGCCCTGCTGCATATGGAGTTCCTAGGCCAGGGATCAGATCCGAGCCGCAACTGGATCCTTAACTCACTGTGCCAGACCTGGGATCCAGGGATTGAAACTGCATCCCAGAGCTCCAGAGGTGCCACCCACCCCGTTATGCCACAGTGGGAACTCCTTTTTCTCCCTATTTTGACCTTTCATATATTCACCATTTTGACTTTTTATCCATTCCCCTTTTCCTCCTTTCCCCCTTTTCCCTTTGTTCCATTAAATTATATAATTTCACTAAAGGCTTGATATTTTTTAAAGACTAAATTTGACACCCATCTTTTTTCAGCTAATAGTAATTCTTAACTTCTACATAACGCCTTAGCATTAACAAAAGGCTTTTGGAATTGTATCATTTAGGATTCAAAACAAACTTGCGAAATAGAAAAGCTGTTTGACTTCAGTAACAGCTCAGAAGCCAAGGCGTAGTTTATAGTATCAGAGAAAGGGACAAATCCAAATCAGTTGTATTTTTCTTTATATTAGTCATATAAAGAAAAATACAACTGCCGGTCATATGTTTTGTGAGCTCTACTGAATAGAACCAATTAAGGAAAGAGCAATACAATTATTAATAATTTTATTTTTTTAAATTCTCCTCAGTGAAAAGTCCTCAAACATAAAATGTTGGAAACTCTGCATTGAAAACTCAAGATAAAACCTTTGCTTCAAGATTGGAAAATCAAAACGTCAAAGAGAACAATAAAGGGAATGCTAACACACAAAATATATCATCCGAGGTAACTGAGGATTTGTCCCAAGATGAAGGAACTGCAAATCAATAAAAATTCCACGAGATTCAACAAAGCAGTACATTTTCACAAAGGGATGACTTTATAAAATCCTTGCAAAATGATGCAAAGGATCTAAAAGTCAGAAACTAGATAAAAGCGCTAGAAAAAAAGAAAGAAGCTCAAATACTCTGAACTAATAGCTCAATTTATGCCCTTCAAAACAACCCCTACCAATTGGAAAGTGTCAGTACTGCAGACTTGCAGCTTTTGATAGATACTTGTCAACTAAGTCTTATTCTGATTATGGCCAACAGCTCTGATTAGGAAGGGTGGGGGGAGAAGAAAGGAAGAGTGGGGAGTGAGTGAAAGTAAGAAAAAAATAAAAGGCGGAGAGGGGAGAGGGTAGCGGGGAGGGAGAGAGGAAAGGAGAGGAGCAAACCTATGGCCAAAAAGGGAACAGTTTAATGACTAGGAAATCAAGTGGTGCCAAACCAACTTCCCTTGAAAATGAATGAGGTAAAAGTAGATCACAGAGATAAGGATTTATGTAAGGAAGAGACACTGGGAACAGCAAAAGTCTTTCATAATGACAGAAAAACTGGAAATCACTCCTAGCAAGAGCATGTCTAAGTACTCCCTTCCTTCCTTCCTTTCTTTTCTTTCTTTCTCTTTCTTTCTTTCTTTCTTTCTTTCTTTCTTTCTTTCTTTCTTTCTTTCTTTCTTTCTTTCTTTCTTTCTTTTTCTTTCTTTCTCTCTCCTTCCTTCCTTCTTTCTTTCTTTCTTTCACTTCTTACTGCCCCACCAGCAGCATATGGAAGTTTCCAGGCTAGGAGCTACACTGGAGCTACAGCTGCCGGCTTATGCCAGGGCCACAGAGATTCAGGATCCAAGCAATGTTTGTGTTTGACCTATATCACAGCTCATGGCAATGCTGGATCCTTAACCCACTGAGTGAAGCCAGGGATCAAACTCGCATCCTCATAGATACTAGTCAGATTTGTTTCCACTGCACCACAATGGGAACGCCTCAGTAACTCCATTTTTAGTCTCACGGTATCTGTTGGCACCACTTAAAACCTACATCACAGTAAACACCCTCTGCCTTTGAGATGGTCCTTAGCCTTGAGGGGGTCAATCACAGTACTCCCTGGACCTCCTATCATCAAAGTAATTTCAGACTGTGTGTCTTTACAATGGCCATTATAATATACCACTGGTGTGTTGAGATGGTTAGGATTTGTTTGCTTCAGGAACGGAGTGTCTAAGAGCTAGTCACTCATATGCAATTCAAGTAAACCTTGGTAACATATGAAAAGGATCCAATAACATTCAACCAGGAATCCACAGCAAGTTCTACAAGCAATCTCTTATTTATAGAAAATTCAAGTATTCTCCTTTTAAGTAAAGATAAATAAATAGTATGTTGTGACCAAGACTCCACGTGTCAAAGAGAATGTGAACTGAAGGAACTGGTGAAAAACATAACTAATTTTTTTGCTTCAATTCTTCTTCAGCTTTCTTTGGTCATAAAAGTAACTTAGAACAATGACTATGCTATTATTTCAGTAAAAATACTGCTCGCTAAGGAAATTCACAAACATTTTCAAGAGAAATTGTTCTGTTTGGAAACAGAACTAGTATCAAATCTTTTTTTTTTTTTTTTTTTTTTTTGTGTGTGTGTTTTTGTTGTTGCTATTTCTTGGGCCGCTCCTGCGGCATATGGAGATTCCCAGGCTAGGGGTTGAATCGGAGCTGTAGCCACCGGCCTACGCCAGAGCCACAGCAACGCGGGCTCCGAGCCGCGTCTGCAACCTACACCACAGCTCACGGCAACGCCGGATCGTTAACCCACTGAGCAAGGGCAGGGATCGAACCCGCAACCTCATGGTTCCTAGTCGGATTTGTTAACCACTGCGCCACTACGGGAACTCCAGTATCAAATCTTTATCGAAGATTTAAAGTAAAATTTTAACTTTTTAAGTATCGGGATGAAAAGAAACTCAGATTCGTTAATATGAAGATATTAAAAAAATCCTGGTGATGTTTAAGTTGTAATTTTATCCTCAGACTTTCAGGGGTTATATGAGCAGCATTTCTATTTCTCTGAGACTCATTCATTCACATTTCTACCTAAAAAATCTTTCTCTCCTCATATAAATTTCGTGGATTTATTATGTCCACCCAAACAAAGCTTTAAGTTTACCCTTCAATAGTCAGTACCTCTCTTCGTGATTGCAGATACCGAGCGCTCAGTTTTGTTTTGGTTGTTGCTTTTGCTTTCCATTTACAACTGTGGTGTAGGCTCCAATTTCAACCATGGAGTTAAATTATCGCTCTCAACCCTAGTACATACCAGAATCATCTGAAAGCTTTTAATATATACCCAGGTTCCATACCAAAAATTCAGTTAACTATAATTAACTGAAATTATAGTTAACTATAAATTCAGTTAACTATAAATTCAGTTAACTATAATTCAGTCTCCAGTAAAATATGAACGTCAATATTTCTTGAACTTCTTCAACTCAGTTTAGATTGCATCTAGGATTGAGAAATACTGGCTAAGGAAACCAAGACTAAGAGTCCCTTTTTTTCCTATGATGATAGTCATCATAACAAGAATATTTCAGGTCACTGTATAAGTCTTAAAAAACGCAAAGACTCGAAGCACACCATTGTAAAAAAAAAAACATATATTATCCTAAATTTTTCGATATGTAAAACAACACTAATTGGTATAGACCTAATATGTAGAGGCTGGTCATGGTTAGCTCTGAACAAAGCTGTGAAATGGACAAAATGAGTCTTTAATGCCCTCTTCCTCCTTTCTTCTCTCTACATCTTGTTCTCTCTGAATTTTCAATAGTAAGCGCACTACACAAAGCTTCTCTAGGGAGCTAAGGTCACAGGAAAATAGCTCCAGAAGAAAATAAAAATGACTCCTTCTTTGGAGTCAAATTTTTACTGTTTAATACACACCTGATTACATGATGACAATAAGAATGCAAACAAATAGAAGTCTGATGAACAAAAACACATTACTAGGTGAAACTGTCAGGCTTACCTTTAAATGCAGACACATATCTTTCTTGTGGTATGACATCATAAGTTTCCTAGAAAATTTCCTTGCCTATAAAAGAAAAAAAAAATCTTTAGTTTTCAAATAAGGCAGTAAAATGTTTGAAATTTGCCGTGCCACTTTATGACATTAGGAAAGATGTAACTTTTCTAAGCTTCAATTGTATAATGAGAAATAATAAAATATAAACATTAGATGAAATAAGGCATCCAATACAGATGAAAATCTTCAATAAGTATTAGCTGTTACTATGATAAAAACTATTTTTAGTTTCACCATTTTCTTAAGAAAACATTCTTTCATCTGGAGATTAGGTATTTACTTCTTCGTTTTTCCAAAACACTTTCTTTTTAGGGCTGCACCCGTAACATATGGAAGTTCCCAGGGTAGGGGTCAAATTTGAGCTACACACAGCAATATGGGATCTTAGCCGAGTCTGTGGCCTACACCACAGCTCACAGCAAAACTGAATCCTTAACCCACTGAAGGAGGCCAGGGATTGAACCTGCATCCTCATGGATACTAGTTGGGCTCATTACCTCTGAGCCATAACGGGAACTTCCCCCAAACACTTTTAAATATAATTTCATATTATTCTTGAAGAAGAAAGTCATGTGAGACCAGCAATTTCTAAAGATCATAATAGACAGGTAGGTGAAATTTAAGGGTATTGGTTATCAAAGAATCTCCTCATCAGAATCACTTGGAAAGTTTTTAAAATACAAATTCCTACACCACCCACAGATCAACCAATTGTTAAGCTGATGGAGACATAAAGCTGCAGAAGTAGCTCACATGCACAGTTAGGTTTGAGAATAGATTCTTTAGGAAGGCACTTCACACAGTGTACAGAAAACTGTTTACACTCAGGACTGTTCATAGTCAAAGCAGTTATCTTGCAAGGTGAGGGGTTTCCTGTCTCAGGAATGGTCCCAGTAAGACCAGAATGGCCATTTGGTACAAAAGCTTGGAAACATCTTTAAACACAGGAAGGGTAACTGATCTCTGTGAACTAAGGTTAACCTCCCTTCAATCCAGAGATTCAATTCCAAACAAGTTTTTATGAAGCAGAAACTTCCAAAAATATTTCATGTAGTTCATTTAACCAGTCTGCAAGAGAGGCTTTATCTACGAAAAATAAATTCCCAGAAGCTACATTTTGTCCAAAATGGAATCCAAATCTTAGGTTCTCATTTCAAGTAGAGGATACTTTCCACCACTCCACCCCACTTCCTCTGGGCATAAAGACACTTCCTCTGTTGACTTAACTGTTTCTCATCAATAACTCCATCCATTGAGTTTCAAAGCCACCTGTTGTTATCCAGCACTTATCAGAGACATAAGTGTATCATTGGTGTGTCTTCTTCAGCCCCATTTTAAATCAATATCCCATTTATTTCACTTCCAAAATTGTTCTCTCATATTTCCTTCTCTTTACCTTCCCAATCCCATGACTCCAGATAATGAACTCTTGTATGAGTGTCTTCCCTAGCTAATCCATTTTATTCACAGCCACCAAATTAACCTTCATATTAAAAATCTAGAGAATGTTACCTCCTTGATTAAATATATTCAACACTCTCCCTTCCTTACAAAAAAATAAAATAGTCTGGCATTTTTAACTCCAATGAGTATTCAAAGGTTTTATATGAGAGTTTCCATCTGTGTGTGGGGTGCTTTACTTTCCATTACTCCTTTCCAACTAATGGAACAACAGTTCTGTGTGAACACAGCTCTCATTTCCTGGCCTCTTTTTGATTCCTTAGGTTGGTGCTCCCCTGTTTAATTACACCTTCCGGGCAAACAGGCAGTTAGAAAATGTGGTGTCCCAGATTCTTAGAAGCAGAAGCAGGGCAATGTGGAGGATCCGGCAATATAAGAGGCAATGTTTTGAGAAGAAAGGTCACCAAAAGTTCAGATGGAATATTATCAGTCTGAATGGGTTAAGCAAAAATAGAAAATCATTGTAGCAAGAAAGAGGATAGCATCCTAGCCTAGAAGAGAATACATGGAAGAAGTGAAGGGTAGAGAAAAAAATGTGGAGAAATTCCCCAAGTCAAATCGAAGGACTTTCATAGATGCCTTTGATCTCAAGCTGGGTGGAAAGAAAGATGTTAACATTGCTCTTCTCCTTTAGTCTGAACTTTTTCTTTAATCATGCCAATTTCTTGACATTGATAGCAGACCTATTAGTCATAACCTTTAGCACAGATTTCCACCAGGGAGCCTTCTCAATAGCTCCCATAAAAATGATCATTCCTTCCCTGAATTCCCACAGTATGCTGTTCTTATTTTTGTGACACATTTGATTCTTCCTATTTCATCCTAAGCTTTTGGAGGAGAGGAATCGTTTCACTGTCATTGTTGACTCTGCCCCAGCGGGGTCTGGCTGTTAATTACCCAAGAGCCTTTCCCTGTTTGTGTGTGTGTTCTGTCTCTCCCTCCTCAGTATCCCCCCTTTACAAATGAAGGAAATTAAGCCTATTTAAACTAAATGATTTGTCCAAGGAAATAATCACCATGAAATCTGACTTGCCTCTTCATTTTGTACTAAAAGGCTCTCTTCTACTCACTCTTATAAAGCTGTAATATTTCACCAAAAATGGAGCAATTTTGGAGTTGCTTTCCCAGGGAATTAGGATAGTCGATCAACTTATCTAAATACATAGGGAATTTATAGTAACCTTAAGAATTATGAAATTTTTCTTCTGAAACCCAACAGCTATAACATAAACTTTATAAAAACTTTTAAAATATGCATAAAACATTCTCAGCCCTACATACCGTCAGCTTGTCTGCATCTAAAACGAATGCTGACATTCTGCTTTGCCTTTTGCTTACTTGCTTTTGCCTCATGGTTTCTCAAACCCCACAGCAAATCTAGTGGTCTCTCTCCCTCTGGGAGCAAAAGCAAACCTCATTCTCTTCTCTCAGTTATTCTCTTGGTTTTGTCATCCATCAGCTACAGATTTTCTTCTCTCCTTCTCACCTATAGAGGATATTTTTTCATGAAGCAGTTCCAACATCCAGTAAAGCCATTTGTATTGACTGGTTCTGTTTTCCTAAGGAGTGAATCATCAGTTAGTTTCTGAGGTTCTGAATCAGCAGCACCTCAGCTCTGGCCAGTATTATTTGCAGTAGATGAAGTGACAGTGCTAGATGCTGACTGAGAGAACCAAGAAGGCAGAGAGAACGAACCTCTCTAGGCTTGCAGTGATTATAAAAGCATCACTACTAAAGAAAGACGCAGGTAAAGATGACGAATAACAATGGGTTTATTTTGGAAGTGGATTTAATTTGATCTCAATCAGCTTTTCTAAGGTGTACATTGTTAATATGCTTTTTTGAAATAGGATTCCACTGTGAAATAATTTAGCAAGCTGTATAAGGCTGCATATGCTAGAAAAATCACAGTGCACATTTTTCACATGTTGGGAGTTTTCGGTGATGAACATTGTTCAATGCAAATGCCTCAAATATAATCAACAGTAGCACTCCCTTTCTGATAACACGTCTGATGAGTATTCTCCAAGGAACACACTCTGGGAAACGTTAATCCAGTAGGTTCATATTGTTACGTTATCAGATCATAAAAAGATTCTGGAACTGATAGAATCAAGACCGTGATTTGCATGACTCAGCCAGTAATTTGTAAGGGACTGAGTTCTCTCTTACAAGTGGAATACTAAGAAATATTATGCAATGTGTTTGAAGAAGTCTGAAGCCTTTATTTGCAAAAATTGTATTTTTAAAATAAAATTTGATCTGATAGTATAGAAAAGATTTCCTTTCCTCTTTCTTCTCCCCTGTCCTGTTCTTCACATCTGACTCTTGACTTAAAAACATAAAACGAATTTTTAAAAACTTTTCCTCCTAAGATTTATAAAAAATAAAACAAAATAGAGCCAAACCAATAGGATTAAATTTCTGTAACTGGTGGCACTGTGACTCTTAGTGGACATATAGATAGATATAGATCATATAGATATAGATATGGAGATAGATAGATATGGGTATGGTCTCTGTACAATGGTCAGAATTCTTTGTTATAAAAGGGGATAAATCTTTTGTTATAAAAGTGTTGACTTAAAGATAGAAATATAACAAGAAACGCTTTTCATAAACACTACATACTATTCGAGAATTCTTTTTGAAAATTACTCCTTAAATCAGATGAAATTTTTCACTTTATACGTGAATCTATTATGCATATGCATCAAATATAGGGCACTAATACCTTTAAAACCAGTCCACGCTCTCATTCAACTGTGAAATATTATTTTTTCAAATATGAAGGGAACTGAATCAAAGTTGAGTCTTATGCTTTTATTTACGTTTAAGATTTAATTATAGGTGTGCAATCATTGAGTTAATCCAGTTTTGGCTAACAAAAACTACGCTTTTTTCATTTAATCATCACCTCAGTTCTATGGGGTCGACATGTTATAATTCTCATTTGACAGATGTGGAAACTGAGACTTAGAAATAAAGTAACAGGTCACATAGCTGGTCAGAAGCAGATCCAATTAGGAGATGAAATCCAACCACGCAATTTGAACATCTTCCTCCTTTCCTCTACTTTCTGATTCTGTTTGAGAATATACGGGGCCAAATAAGCCATTTGATGAAGAGTTATTCTAAGTAAAATGCTCCTGTAACTCAGTGGGTATGGGCAGGTCCTGCTGTACAACTGGAGTTGATTGACTCTGGACAACTTCCCCGAAAGCTGTCTTTAATATTTAAGGATTAAATGAGATACTGTATATAAAATGCTCACTTTTTT